>NW_026575052.1:57055000-67055000 GCF_905146905.1 Nyctereutes procyonoides
CAAGGAAGAGATCACTGAATTCAGTGGTACATAGGAGGGTTTCTGTGACCTGAAGTGCCCTGTTACAACAAGGGACAGAAGACAGAGCCTCAGTATGGACGGGGTGAGAGGACATGGAGACAGGGAACATCAGGTGAGAACAACTCCAGGAATGAAGACAGACTGTGCACTGTCAACGCCAACTATTTGCAATACCTATTTCTAGAGTATTTTATCTATCCACTTAGATGAATCCAGTGGAAGAGTCCGTTTCCTTTACAGTGATGATATGCACCACGACAGCACATACGATGAAGTCTCATGCCACTGATTTAGAGATGCAGCTTGTGCAGAATCATCCATTAGAGACACTTGTTGAAATATTTACAGATGACATATGAAGTCCAGGCTTTACTTCACGATAAAACACACTGGGAAAATGGGTGGGAGTATTGATTATATAAGGTTGCCTTGACTGACCATGATCAAAGTTGGGCAATGGACAGATGGGGGGGAGGGTGTCACCATATAGCACATGTACTTTTGGGTATGATGAAATTTCCCACAATAAAAGAGTTTTTTAAAAGCAGAATGGGAGGGGCATTTTGACATTCATTTGGAAAAAGGCAAGCTGCAAACCACAGCAAGTAATGACTAGAGCTCCAGATTTTAGCAGAATGTGCCAACATAGAGTTGTGAAGTTGATGACTTTGGGCATTATTTCTTTTTGTCTTCTTAAACCTACGTGGTCCACAGCTCACTGCCTCATTAAAATGGATTTACCAAGTATTCACTGTAGAGGTACCACAGCCTCCAGAGGAAGAACCTCAGAAACTAACAGCCAATTGGAACTAATCCCAATGGGACTCCCATACAGATCTGTTTATGACAAGAAAACTATGAACATCATGAGTTCAGATCACATTTATTAGCCCACTACCAACATGCTGTGGGTGCACACTTAAATCTGCACAACTGAGAAAATTTCACCTGTGTACTGAGTGAAATGGGGAGATCAGATGCCCTTCTAGAATATTCTGAAGGGAGTGAAAGTCTACAAGATTATCAGTAGGAATAAGTCTTTCAACCAAAAAAATATAAGTGTATATGCCTAACTTCGATTTTAAGAATAAGTCATCACTCCTGTCCTATATCCTTTGTTTTATCTGGAATTGGCAGGAAAACAGTTGCTTCAAAGACCCAAAACATGAATTACTCTGAAACAAATTAAAAATACAAGCAATATCACTAATAATAAAATGTCTTCTAAAGAATCATATTAGCCTTTGTTGGGGAAAAGGAGAGACATGTGTCAGAGGCATAAAGACAAGAACATAGTGGCAGGAACCTTCTCATACAAGAAAACCAACATTGATTTAGGCAGAATGAGCTTATAATTCTGATTTTGGAACACACCATTAAGGCCATGGGGACTCTCAGGTGAAGGGGCAGAAAATGTGACTTTATCTCCACAACTCCCCCAAATTCTTGGCAGGGTTGTCATAGTCTCCTGAAAATTCAGTAAAATTAAAGGAGAAAATGTTCATTCTTAATATTATTCTCATTCACTGATGCAAATATCATCTACCCATTCAAAATTATTCATGTGCCTCTGATAAGAAGCCATGGTATGTTCTGACTAAATTAGTCAACGGCTCTTGGTGTAAGCCCTGTGCTATGCGCACATGCATGGACTTGCCCCTCATACTAGAAGAGGGAAGTTTTCTATCATCCTACCCACTTAATGCTCAAGTCTTAGGAATTTTTGCCTTTTATGGGTCAGGAACACGAGATCAATGTGTGGCTGTGACATCCTGAAGAAAAAAAAAGGGAACAAAGAGAGTTTTTATTTGGCCATTTCATCTATAATTCATAATTAATTTTTTGTGACAAATGGCACATGGATAAGATGATAGTAAAAGGTTGTGAAGGGATCTCAGGTAATCAGTAGAAAAAGAGGACCCACAGGGAAAGACAGAAGATGGGAGAGGGCTGGACAGGGAGGCAGAGCCAGGAGGCCTCCAGAAGCAAAACTGCCCAAGCGAGAGCTGGGAAGTAGAGAATCCTGCTTCTCTGTCCATGAAGACTGGGCCAACCTACAAAAAATAAACTCTAGAGTCCAGAGCTTGCAGGTTCAAAAAGACCTTCCTAAAAGTCACCGAGTCCCTTCATGACCACTCCAAACAAACAGAAATAAGAAAACCGAAGTTTAATGTAAAGTAACAACCTCAAAAATCTTTTTGACATCCTTTATTCTGTGGCCAAGTCTACAAGCGCAGAATGATAGATATCTACAAGGACCCTGTGATCAATTCCAGAGACACGTAGGTCCGAGCTTGCACTCTCCCCTCATCCATCAGACACACCATCCAAATGTGGTGCTCAATCTCTGTGTAAATGGCACTCCTTCTCCGTCGGTTTCTTGCAAGGAATCGCATATGATGACAGGAATGTAGTCCGATCAGGGTAGAGGAGTCATCTACGCAGCTAACTATTCTACATCTAGTAACTGAGAAACGGTATTATTAAAACCACTGACACTTTTGAAAATGGAATCAATCACCACCACCCAGCTGAGCACTAAATTCTGACCAAGTTCAAGGCAAGAATAAAGGCATCAAACACCTGACTGTTATCTTCAGATCTCAAATTCTCTCATTCCCACTCCAATACTAAGGTTCAAAATGGCAAGAGCTGATGGCTGTCTGGTCTTGACTATACACATCACAGAATACACATCCTGTAACATTCACTTCCATCTCTCGGTATAAGGTGACTGAATCAAAATATTGTAATCAATAGTCTGTACAGAATCTGATTTTTGGTTTTTGAAGACGCGTGCAAGATCTTTCTATCCCTGGTATATTTGAAAACTGTACAATGCTTGTTGAGGTGGGGGGGCTTTTTTTTATCCCATGTACTCATCTTAAAGAGTTAAAAATACTTATAGAGTAAGTGTATTTTGTAGGATGTAACAAGACACCGCTAATTTTTAAAACAAGCCTTTTAGAACTGTTTGTCTCTTGAAAATATTGTACACGTTGAGTTTGTAAACTCAAACTTTAAAAAAATAGAATTTGAAAATGAAAAAGGTGAATCTAGGCTCAAAAGGATATATTTAAGCACACAGAAATGCATAAGTGATTTTATGTTGTGCCACAGATATGCTACATCTTAAAAACACAGTGAAGAGTGTGGCTGGCGTACCCCAGCTATGAGAAAGGCAATCGGATCATGAGCCATTAATCTCTTTAAAAGTTAAAACAGGGGAAAAGCACGTATCATATTAAATCAAGAACAAATGCTGCAAGCTAGAAATTTAAGGTACTTTATAACCTACCAAAAAATGCACTTTGACTCCCAAATGGAAAAAAAAAAAAGTAGTTTGGTTTGGTTTGGTTTTATATTTCAAGCACTTTTACGTTTTCCTTGAGATGTTTGGAAAGATGAAATAGTTACCTAAAAAAATGTGTGTTAGCTAAATGAGTTATAGCAGACACTGCTAACTGTCCCAGAGGAGTATTTCTTCCCTTATTTCTTTCAGTAAAAGAAGCTTCCACACCCCAGGATATTCAGCTATGAAGTTGGGTTCCATGGCTACAGAGTGCATTTCTCACTCTCCTTTGCAACAAGGGATGGGCAGGTGCTAAATTCTGGCCCATGGAAAGTGAGCAGTTGGCCCTGGACTCTCTGTCTTTGTTGCTGGGAATGCGAGCTTCTACCATCCACTGGGACAGAGCAAACTGGAGAGAAACCAGTGCCGCAAGGACCCAAGATGGTCCACCATCCTGAACCACTCACCCCTGGCCTGCTGCCAGAAAAGGTAATATACTTCTAAATGGCTGTAAGCCACCGTATTTGGGGGGGGGGTCTTTCTGTAATAGAAGTTTACAATTCACCCTAATACATAAACCATGCAATCAAGGACCTTAGATGAGCTGTAAGGTAAAAAACCAAATCCCTAAACAAGAAAAATTTTGAAAAAGAAAAAATGGAAAGAGGGTCTAGAAAAAAAAAAAGAAAGGGTACCATGAAATTAGAAGAAAAAGATCAATAATAATCAATTCTCTGTGCATCTAAAAAACCACTAAAAATCTTTATAATACAGTTGGACTCCTGAACAACTGTGAGGATCATGGGGGTGATGGGGGGTGATGGGTATTGACCTCTGTGCAGTCAAAATCCACATATAGCTTCTGAGTCCCACAAATTTAACTACTAACAGCCTACTGTTGACTGGAAGCCTTATTGACAACATAAACTGTGGATTAACACATCCTTTGTATATCAATGTGTGTTAAATGTATTATACATTGCATTCTTAAAATGAAGTCAGGAAGAAAGCCATAAGGAAGAGAAAATACATTTAAGGTACTGTATTTACACCCCCCCCCAAAAAAAAATTCCCGCATACAAGCGGACCCTCACAGTAGGAACCCATCAAGTTCAAGGGTCAACAGTACTTAAGCAAGTTGTATTCATATGTACACAGAGTCAACCTATACTTCTCTCAGTGTAAAATAAAACATGCTTTTGATAGCAGAAAGACGAGTTAAGTTGGGAAGCTAAGTAGGCAAGCATTTAAAAAAAATTAAATTTAATCTAATATACTACACTTAAATATTTGTTAAAGAACTGCTGCCAGCAACGTTAATAGAATGTTTAATTGACATTTATTTGCCAGTTGGTTATTTATGTGAACACCCTCCTTGCATAAATGCTTTGCAGAAATCCACGCTGGAAGGGCACATAAATACATACACTTTACCGAAAGAACATTAGCAGGACTTATAAATCTAAAGCTCCATGTACATTAGGAAAAAATTAATTTTGATGAGCTAACAAATTATACATTAGATATACAGATGAAGAACATAAAAAAGTTGCTTTATTCATTTCAAAAAACAAATCTGTGATTAAGTATTACTCCAAATAACACTGAACAAGACATATAAATCATCCCTTAATCTCTAAAGGGCCATAAAACATTGAAAGCAGAAACTAGGTTTTAAATAAATTTTATTTTCTTTGGAGACTTTCAAAGAGTTTTGTTTTGATTATGTTTGAGGGTGGTGGGAAGTTGGTGTGGGTTGGCAAATTATTTTGCTTTATGACAGTCTCAGAAGATATTCATCATATAATTTTCTAAGAAATAAGCTGAGCAGATCCTAATGACTTGACATAACTGTCTAGTGAGGAAAAAATCATTAAAGATGATTTTAATGGCAATAACTCCTTTCTATAATCCACGATGGGCTTTGGGGGGCTATTAGTCATCATTGTGTAAATATGTCAAATGGGCTTCTTAGAAAATCTGCATTGTTTAATCAACAATGCTTAACAGCTCTGCCAATTGGTAGGAGATAACCAGAAAAATAATAATGAAAACCTTTAAAATCATATTTCTCTTCAATACTCTCAGAACATTTTAAAAGATGAACAGCTGGGCCTCATTTTGTGTAATCCTTCCATCCTCAAAGTTGCTGTATATAACTAGATTCGGGCTCATCTTTGATACCTTCTTTTAAGAAATTTTGGACATATAAATTCTTTTCACAGGAAAGACAACCTCTACAACCCACGGGCTGCTCTGGCCTGTTCTGAACGCGAGCTCTTTGGCACATCCATGTTCTCACGCACGGGGCAGGACACCATACCTGGTTATTGCTACAGCGTCCAGAGCTCAGGGTTTTTAAGGGTGTGACGTGATAATCGCCAAGATAAAGACCAGACACCTACAAAACGATGAAGTAGTGAAAAAATCCCTAGTCAGCCACGCGAAGACACAGAGGAATCCTAAGTACAGATGATTGCATAGACAAGCCAGTTTGAAAAGGTCCCCTACCCTATGGATTCAACTATCTGACATTCTAGAAAAGGCAAGACTCTGGAGACTCAGTATAGAGCCGCAGTGGCCAAGGGGTACAGGGAGGGATGAGCAGGTGCAGTAATAAAGGCTTTTCTGGGAGGTACAACTGCTTCATGTGATGCTAGATGTTAAGAGTATCATTCGTCGTCCAAGCCCATAGAATGTACACCATCAAGAATGAACCTTAACATCAACTATGGATTTGGGGGGCATGATGCAGGTTCATCCATCTGTACAAATGGCGGGGAGATGCTGATTCTGGGGGAGGCTGTCTGTGAGCTGCGGGAGGGAATGTACGGGAACTCTCTGTACTTTCCCCACAATTTTGCTATAAACCTAAAAACTGCTCTTAAAAAAATAAAAAATATTTTTTTTAAAGCATCAGACACTCAAAGATCCCCAGTCCAGGGGGCTCATGAGACCCTCTCCAGCTTTCCTCTTGACTCTGACATCTCAAGAATCTATAATATGTAATGACCTTCCCTATGTCTTTTAAGTCCCCTCCTTGACACTAGGACAGCAGAGAGAATCACAGGCCTCTTCCCCAATCTCAGATAGAAAAATGTGAAAATAACCTAAACAACGTGACACTCAGTTAATAAAAGCTACAGGTGCTCAATTTCTCAATGTTTGATGAAGTCCTCAGCACCATCCCCAGAGTCCTATCCCCACAGCCAGCCCCGGGTGTGGGTCCAGGATGCCACCGAGGACCTAAAGCAGATGGAACCAACGACAGGTTGGATGCTCCCTGGTTTCAGGTCTGCCTCTTTTAGGCACCTCTGCCTTCCCCAGACCCTTAGGCTGAGCCAGCTGATGGCCACGCTCCTCATCACCAATCTAAGACACCTGTGTATCAAGGACTAGCTGCTGTCCAAGGAGAAATCACCCAGTTTGTAAGATGCGCCTGTGGGGAAGCAGTTCTCAAAGAGGCAAGAAGGCTCAGAAGCCCTCTCACGGCCACATCCTGAAAGTAAACAAGCCACTCATCCCAGGCCCCAGGAGCCCAGCCGTAACTCCTAGAACACACACACACACACACACACACACACACACATTCCATCCAAGCTCCCTTTGCTCACGTCATACATTCGGGGTCCCAGAAGCATCACGTAGGGCTCCACTCCACAGCTCCCTCCTCCTGCCTTGGTTGGTCTACACTGCCCATGAGGCCAGGCCAGCTCTGATCCTTCCAGCATCCAATCCTGTTGTAGGTTTGAGATCTTTTTCCCATATGGTCCACGCTACTGATTGGAGTCTTGCTTTGCTCGGGCCAGTCCCAGACCCCAGGCCTGGACCACGTGACCTGGACTTCCCATCTGGATTCACCATCCGCCCGATCTCAACAGGCAGCCAAAGTATCACGGAGCTTGCCTCAATGATGGCCTCACTGAGCCACACTGTGGGTCGGCCTGATTCTCCATCGTGACAGGGGCCCCCGCCATGGGTCCCCATCACGGGCCCCATCTGAGCACCATCCTGGGTCCTCACCAGGTAAATGCCTACTCGGAGCATCGTCCTCTGGCTGACCAACACAGCTCACCTCACTACATCTCAAAATACTAAAAACCATTAAAATCAATCATTTGTGTACTGGGCCAATGCCCCAAGGCTGTGTTATCTTAAGGATTTACCATGTTTCAGGGGAGACAGTGTCTTACACTGCAGGTATGGCTCTGGCAGGAAAATTCTAAGATACTTATAATGATGACACATTCTATTCATAAAGCACCTGTCCGTCAAAGAGCAGTAGTTCTTTACAATCTTTATTTCTCCATATGTTATCCCTCTGTTGCCACCTGCTTAGTTAATATACAAAATAAATGTAAAACTTTTTTGAAGACTGAGAATCATATAAACCAATTACTCAGCTTTCCCAGTAACAGCTGACACTTCCCTGTATAATAGCCCTGTACTCTCCAGACCTACTGACAGGGCTATTTGCTCCTACAGTAAATGGCATCAGATTGCTCTTCCACTGATACCACCTTCCCCAGATTTTCTTTCTCTTCCCTTGCAGTCGGGCTGTTGGTCATCAATATCTTCAATACAAGGGTATGTGACTAGTGGCTCTCCTCTCTGTCGAACCACCGCTTCCAACACACACTAGGCTTCAACACCCAGGAGTGGGATCCCGGTGTGTGTGAGTGCAATAAGATTCAAAAGGCTCTTCCCTAAATAATATGCACACACTGCTACCAATTAGTTTCTGTTGGTGGTTGCTGTTATTTCTTGCAATTAGTGCAGGGCCTTTGTCCTTAACAAACATGGAGCTTTAACTGTGTGCCAGGACTAAAAAATAAGAGTGTTACAGATCAGTGGTTGCCTGGGGTGGGGACGGGAGGAGGGATGGAAAGGTGGACCAGGGGAGACGTTCAGGACACTGAAACGACTCTGTGATGCTGTACACGTCATTATACATGTGTCCAAACCCACAGACTGTACAGCACCCAGTGACCATAGAGACACATATCAGATTGATGCAACCAGTATTTGATTTCCAGTATTTTATCATCTTTTGAAAAAAGATGGTGATGCTGGTTAATCTGTGTTAGGCTCACCTGGACCACCTGGTGGGGGTGCTGACAGTGGGGGACACCCTGCACGGTGTGAGGGCAGGAGGTATATGAGAAATCTCTGTACCTTCCCCTCAGTTTCTGTTGTGAAACTAAAACTGTTCTAAAAAAGTAAGGTCTTGCAAAAAATCAATCAATAACTAAAATGAAAAATGAAAAAAAAATACCATCTTCAGCCAGAGGATGAAGGAAGAAAAAGACAATATTTCTAGATTTCCTCCTGTATTCTTAACTCAGCTCTGAGTTCATACAAATCCCATTTAATATACAAAACAATCCAATAAGGCAGCTAGCAATTACCCTCCATGAGAATACTGGAAGTCACAAAGTTTAGAAATGAGGGGCTTTTGTCCAAGGTTCACACATTTATTTAAGTGAGAGAATTAGGGTAACTTTGAACAGAGGTATGACCCAAATTCCCCAAGACTGGGGGAAAAGTAAATTCCTCATCATCATCCTGGGCACAGAGCAGCTGGGTGGGGGCTCCCAGCTACGGGAACTGTCACTGCACTGAGAAGGCTCTCCCGTTAGACACAAGGGCTCCCTCGCGGACACTTTCCTCTGTCTCACCTAGGAAAGGGGGGGGGGGCCTTAGGACCCGTTGCATTTAAACAAAAAAGGAGGAATAACATGAGGGTGAGGGTGAGTGTCTGTCACACAGTACTGTGGGGTTCCAGAGAGCTTCCGAGTCTGTCATCAGACTCGGGGCTGACACTACCAGTCAACGAGAGCAAGGTCAGGCATTAATCAACCTTTCTGAAGATGCAGAGGGGGATGTATACAGGTTAAGTGACTTCCTTCCAAGGTTACGCCTGTGACCAGTGACCGGTGAGAGGCAGAGCTGAGCCACCAGCCAGACCCCCTGACTCAGGCCAATACTCGCCCTCCCCCAGGTGGCCGGAAGACCACTCTTCCCTGCACAGGAGGCAGCTCCAGATACACCCACTGATTTCATTTACATACCAGCAGGACAAGGTGCTGAGAGACCTTTGCCTTCAGCCACCTCTGGCTGACCACCACAGAAGTCAGGGGTCGGATTTCATTACCCAACAGGTCAACCTCCAGCTCTTGTAAATTCCCACTACAGGCCAGCCACCCTTTAAAAAATGCTTAGCATAAAAAATAATAATAATAAATGTTTAAAAATGCAAAAAAATAAAAAAAGCTCTCATAGAAGTTCCCACCCAGACAAGAAGATCCTACCCAAAGTCTCCAGAGATCAGAATTTCAAATTACCTTCCAATCCATCTTAGCAAAACAAGAGTGAGATCTTTAAGAATGTGTGGCCAAAGCAGATCATACTAACAAATAAATATGTACACTAGCAGCTGTCATGTAAAACCTCCATTTCTAGGGGCACCTGGGTGACTCAGTCGGTTGAGCATCCAACTCTTGGTTTCAGCTCAGGTCATGATCTCATTGGTTGTGAGACCAAGCCCCACGTAGGTGTCGGCGGGCTCCACGCCCAGCGGGAAGTCTGCTTGAAGATTCTCTCTCTCTGCCCTTCCTCCCACTCATGCTCGCTCATGTGTGTGCTCTCTCTCTCTCTCTCAAATAAATATTTTTTAAAAATCCATTTCCAAAAGTAAGCCCATCATCTGAGCACATGCCATTAGCCAACAGTTAACCATATTATAAATGAGCTTCGCCATTAGCCAACAGTTAACCATATTATAAATGAGCTTCGCGTAAAATGTTTACTAATAACCGTATCATACATTCCCACTAAAAAAGCCCCTGAGTACATAGTAGAACCTGGTTAAATAATCCTTGGTAAATGGACCTAAGATTTTTTCCATTCCTAGAGCAATAGAAATATAGTTTGTGGACCAGAACAGCTGCTGGCAGCCATGAGAGGGCTCCTCCCCATCAACCCAAGGTAGTGTTCCCATCACCAAAGAACCCTGGACAAATACTTGCAGGGAACCATGACTTGAATATAAATTCTGTAAAAGCCCCATTATGAGAAATCCTTTCAAAGCCCTAAAAATCTCCTAAACACCTAAATTACAAGTCTAAGATGGACATGGAAGGACATTCAGAATACTGAGACACCTGCCAGGCAAGGCTCAGGCAATGACCCCCTGGGGATGAAAGTACACCTTCCAGATTATAAAGGCCAAACATCTGCCCAGGAGAGCAAGAGGGACTAATCGGCTTTTCAGAATGGCCTTTTAGCTGATACAGCTGTCAAATTCTATTGCTCACATCCCTCCTCCAAATAATTCTGAAAAACTATGCTCCCTGGTCACGTATTTTCAACTGAGCATTCCAAAATCGTTCAGTCATTTAAATGGTTGCAAAGGATGTCATTTCCTATGACTCCACATACGACACTTTGAATAAAACGGCCATATCACTCCCATAACTGCATCCGAAAGAATGACCTGGACCTCTCCACCGTGCAATTTTAAATGCACCTGAATGAGCACTACCTTAACCATCTATCTGTATGGTGCAACCCCGTCACACATCCCTCTGACTCGTACCTCGCATACTAGCTTTTCATTCCCACCACTTACTGCTCCTCCTGCCTTACTTCTCCACAACAAAAAATGTAATATGTAATTTAAAATGTTTTTAAATCCCTCCAGCCATAAACTAAAAAAAAAAAAAATTCTCTAGGCTCAGAGCATTAAAATGATTTTGGGGGGATCCCTGGATGGCTCAGCAGTTTAGTGCCTCCTTCGGCCCAGGGTGTGATCCTGGAGTCCCGGGGTCAAGTCCCACATCTGGCTCCCTGCATGGAGCCTGCTTCTCCCTTTGCCTGTGTCTCTGCCTCTCTCTCTCTCTCTCTCTCTCTCTGTATGTATATCATGAATAAATAAATAAAATCTTTAAAAAAATAAAATAAAATAAAAATAAATAAATAAAATTATTTTTGGTCCCAAGCAAAACATAAGTAACATCACAAAATTTGATGGTTTAGCATTAAAGCATTATACTTTAACATAAGGTCTTGAATTAGAGGAGGCTTCCCTTAAAACACTGATGTCTTGTGCTCGGTGTCTACAGTAGAAGGCGGGCTGGCTGGGGTGGCAGGGAAGGACACCCAGAGGTGTCTTCACAGGCAGTCGGGTTTCAGGAAAGAGACAGAATATGAGGGTCTGGGAATCGACTCCCGGGCTGCAAGCCGTCCCAAGACGTCTGGGTCAGGGGGGCCGTGAGAGGCCCGGGTGGAAGCCTTGTCCAGGCCCAGCAACAGCACAAATACGGACCTGCATGCCACACGTGGAAGTATTCTCAAGTTATTATCAAGCTGTTATCAAGTGAACAGGCTGTGAGGTCGAGCATGTCCCATCCTCCTTTGCTGACACATAGATTTTCATCATAACAGAATCAGAAAGTATGTAAAAAGCTATGGTTTAAAAAAAAAAAAGCTATGGTTTATATACGACTGCAAGTTGCCAAAATGCTGAAGATTAATAAATTTGATGATGATGGTGTGTCTGGCTGTTGATGGGCTGGCAGTGTTTGGATGAGCAATAAATCAGAGATTTACATAATTCATAGATCATCACATATTTACTCCATAAAAATTATTTTCCTTATCTTTATTTTTTAGAAAAAGCACTACCTAGTTAAAAGCAAAATCAAGATTTTTCACATAATTCGTACCATATTCACAGGAATCCTTTAAGAGATTAAAATATAAAATTATAAATATTGTATTTTATAACTATATCATAAATTATAAAATGATTATATATTTTATTGATATTACAAATTTTATATATAAATTTTATTTATAAACATGATATTTAATATACGTTTTATTTAATGACATTATTAAATAAAATCATACTAAATAGAAATCATCTAAGGGATTAAAATATTATAATTTTTATAATTATAAGTTATAAATTATATATTTTATGAATATTTAATATTAATTTTACTTAATGCATATTATAAATTATAAAATAATTATTAAATTATAAAATATAATTATATCCACTCTATACATTTTAATGTTTTCAATTAAAACAATGTAAATCTAAACGCAAAAATCAAAATTTCAAGTTATCTTACTATGCATCTCCAAAAAAGCTATTTTCCCTCTAAATATTCCAAATCATCGACTGAAATCAATAGGAAAATTACAAATTATAATTAGCAAATATCAAAATTTTTATCCAAAATACTTAAGTAAAATTAAATATTTTATCAGGTTTTCTGAATATTTAACCTTTTATTATATATGTTTATAAAAAGTCAAACTACCCATGGTTCTAGCATTCAATATCCTTCAGCTGCCAATGTAAAAAATTGATGTCACGCCTCACACACGCTCTCTAGAGCTACATACACACATGTGAGATGAGCATGAATTTATATCATAAAATAGTTTCATAACCAAAATCAAATTTTAATATTGGACAATATTCCTCCACCAATGTATAGGAGTGTTCAAATTCTGCACCAGTTACTAAGTGCCTGTAGAACCACACAACGGGACACCAAAAAAAAAAGCAACAACAACAAAAATGAGGATGCTCAGCACGCCTGAAGAGGGACACTTCCGTATGCAAAAGCGTCTTGTCTGTGCTCTCTCTTTAGTAATATGGAGCTTTATTAACGCATACATTACCTCTTCTTTAGGGCAATGCCACCACCCACAAAATCCACAGCAATCAGACACAGGCCTTTTTTTCTAAGGGCTCAAAACATATACAGAATCATGTCCCTTGTGCCCAACCAATGTTAGTCCCAGAATGAGGGGTGGCTGTGCCCAGCCTGAATGCAAGATCCCCAGGTGGGTAAGATGGTTCTGCATTCTTTAATAAATGTAGTTGTTTTATACTTGTGACTCATGGAGTTTCTAGAATGCAGAGCCCAGGCCAGACGCCCCTCCTGTCCGGTGTACGTGTGGTGCTAACATCGGAGGCCACTGGCCTATGCTATCCTGACTTCTATGTCTGGCACTTCTCAGAGCTGGGAACAGGCTATAAAATTAAGATGCAAGCACTTAAAAAGCAAAAGCCATGATCAAGTCACATTACCCACTTTTTAAACATGTCGTAGAACTTTGTATCCAGAAGGACATCTGCATTAGGCACATCGCTTATAAGTAAGCCAAGTGGGCAGGTACTCTCAGAACAGCACAGAGCTGTGGAAGAGACATTCACCATGGGTGAGTCCTGTTGACCTCTCAGATAAATGCAGAGGGCATGGCCCTTGAATGGAGGCAAGGCCCTGGATAGAGGGATGGCCCTGGATGGAGGGCATGGCCCTTGGATGGAGGTCATAGCCCTAGTATGGAGGACATGGCCCTATAATGGAGGACGTGGCCCTGGATGGAGGGCATGGCCCTGGATGGAGGGTGTGGCCCTTGGATGGAGGGCATAGCCCTAGAATGGAGGGCATGGCCCTAGATGGAGGGCATGGCCCTGGATGGAGGGCATGGCCCTGGATGGAGGGCATGGCCCTTGGATGAAGGGCATAGCCCTAGGATGGAGGGCATGGCCCTAGCAGGAGGGCATGGCCCTGGATGGAGGGCATGGCCCTGGATGGAGGCACGGCTCTGGAAACTTAAGCCTTAATGGGAGAGGACTTGACAAGAAGAGGCAGGAAAGAAGAGTCTTGTTCAGGAGCCCAGGGCAGGAAAAGGGCCAGGAGAAGCTCACCAGCCCAACAGGCTAGAGGACAGTCAGTGGCACGATGGAGGGGGACAGATGGCATGAGGGCTCCGAGCTCGGGCGGGGAGACAAAGAAGACAGGTCAGACTGGGAACAGCCAGAGGTCCCAGGAGGGCACTCTGCGCTACGGGAATCCCGTCTGCCCAAAGGCAACAGGAGGCTTCTCTCAGAGGCACTGCCCCAGGGTCAGTGGGGGGATTAAAGGGTCCACCGGGGCTGAGACGCGAGCGGCATGGGAGCCCAGCCCGGATGTGGACCCCATCAGTAGCAGTCCAGGGCCCAGACCCTCAACGGGGGAGGGGTCAGAGAGGACAGGCCCCAACAGGGAGATGAGGGGTGAACAGCGGCCGACAAGAGGCCCCAAGACCCGCACACCGGCCCACATCCCGCATGGCATCAGCCAGGAGCCTGACCTACAGGACCCGCTGCTGGACTCAGAGCAGGAGAAAGCGAATTCCCTGGTGGCTGACACCTAAAAGGAAAATCATCTCACGGTGCCGCTTTGTGCTTACAGTTTTCATGTAGTGCAGAAACACCCAAATAGCATCTGATACAATTTACATAACTTTACATAATCTCATCATTACCATTTGGCAAGGAAGCTCCAGACCGCATCTCTTCCATTTATTTGCCTCCAAAAATGACAGGATGGAAAACATTCTGGACAAGGAGCATTCTACCAGAAGCCAATCCCACAACTTTTCTTGGTAATGTGCGTTTCCGATATTTCAAGTCTAAAGATTCGAAAGTCTTACTGACACAACTTGATCAATAAACAAATATTTACTGACTTCCTGCTATTTTCAAAGCATTGATTTCAGAAGCAGGGGAGGAAAAAAAAATGGTCCTTACCTTAAGATCTACTTCAAGCTGTCTGACCTGAGGACAATTTATTTACCCTTGCCAAAGCCATGTTTTTCAAAAGTAAAGTAAGAATTCTATCAGCCATTTTACAAGGGTCTTCTTAGGATAGGGTTCCATTTAGTTAGTTGGTACACAGCAGGAACACAATAGAAATACTGTGTGGGTGAAAGTGTTTTCAATTGAAGAGCCATGATGTAAACAGGATAAAAATTCGTGATTAACTTAAGCACTGGGCAAGACATCGATGAAGGGGATATGTGGTTTAAAGCGAATTTCAAAAGATAAATACGAGCACCAAGCAGGGATTAGAGAAGAGACTAATTTCTTACTCATGAACAAATAGTTGTTCGCCACTACCTATACAAGTTTTTTTATTTATATGAAGACCATTTAGTCTGCCTTTTTTTTTGTCTTTTTTTTTTCCTTCCACAAGCAAAAACAAAAACAAAACCCACATACAGTTTTGTAGGCGCCTATCCATGGAGCCTATTTATTTCAGAGCCCGTTTATAAATCTCATTCATTGCTCTTTGAATTCTTTTTTATTTTTTAAGATTTTATTTATTTATTCATGAGAGACACAGAAAGAGTGAAAAGCAGGCTCCCCACAGAACATGAGAGACTCCTAACTCTGGGAAACGAACTAGGGGTGGTGGAAGGGGAGGTGGGCGGGGGGTGGGGGTGACTGGGTGACAGGCACTGAGGGGGGCACTTGATGGGATGAGCACTGGGTGTTATTCTATATGTTGGCAAATTGAACACCAATAAAAAATAAATTTATATAAAAAAAAGCAGGCTCCCCACAGGGAGCCCAATGCAGGACTCGATCCCAGGACTCCGGGATCACAACCTGAGCAGAAGGCAGACGCTCAACCGCTGAGCCACCCAGGTGCTCCTGCCCTTTGAATTCTTATATTCAGAACACTTCTGAACAGAAGGAGAACTTAGCAATCATCTGTCCGGGGTGGTATGTTAGAAGATGGAGCCTCGGAAACCTAAGGTCACGTGCTCAGAGAGTGTGCAATTATGTGTGTGGCTGTCCTGGTCTGTGCCCGACCCTCAGGGTCTGTACGAGCCCGGATGCCTCCAGGAGCCACGCAAATGAGAACCAACAAGCAGGGGACAGAAGACCGGAAGAGCAAGCAGATGACAACCTGACCAAGCAGGTGCCTGGTCCCACACTTAGGACCGCTGACGAAAACAAGGAGACTGTTTAAAGTTTCATTAACATCCCCAAATTTAAATTTTAAGTAATAAGTATAACATGATCACATCCTACCTCTCAGCATCCACCGTTAAACACCCGGAGGGCCTGTCATCCCATGACTTCAGAGTCCTATGCACCACCTGCCACAGCTCTTATTTTATAATCAACTACGGTAAAAACAAAATTCCCCCCAAACAGTCCTAAGACCAGGCTTCAAAGCCTGCCAGCATCTACCCGCATAACATAAGGCCATGTTCACACTTGCTTCTAACACTTCATGAATAAACATCCCTTTATTCAAATAAGTTATATAATAACTTAACTCCCAGTAATTTTGATTCAACTTTGGATGGTAAATAGAGTCATTCTGGCAAGACTGCAGAGTTTGCAATTCAAATTACAGAAATTTTAATAATGGGGAAAATAAAAATTAGTGGCATGATTCCTAAGGCACAGTAATTCCAATACTTTTTACTGCAACAGTCGAAAGCGTGCATAAATATTTCTCAATTTATAAGCCGAGGGGTTTTATTTGGACAGGCATCATCACACATACTTACCTGCAATCTTACAGGAGCATTCCTTTCAGGGACTCAGTAGGCACCTGCTAGAGCTCCAATCTCCCCGACCCCAGACACTGAGAGGTAGTGTTGCCACTTCTCAATAAATAACAGCGAAACAGTCACCGGATTAAATGATTTCCTTACATTATCACCATAAACAATAATTATTTGGCAGTTGCCCTTTGCGAGCTTTGCATGTGCTTATGAATAAATCAAGCCTTATTGATTTACTAAGCCAAAACGTTTTACATCTAGCTCCTCTAATAAGAACGATAATCCTCCACTGCACTTACCGATGCTTTAATGTAGTAGGTTTCTTAATACTTTTAATATGAAAGATTAGTACCTATTAGCTCACGAGCAGGAACACTGCTCTGTGGACGGCCAACTGGCCACTGCACTCGGGTCTCTCTGAACATGTCCTTAGTAATGGAGTTCTCACCTGCTGATTGGAATCACATCTTAAGGAAATAGGTGGCGCTGCCACCAGGCCGCTTCCTTCCTTGAAACGTTGAATGTAAGAATGATGGTTTGCATTAATTCAAACTTTAGTTCATTTCAAACAGCAAGGCAAGAGAATATGGGACCTTGGAGGATGCTAGGTAGTTGGCAATCATCCCAATTCACAAAATGATGCTTTAGTGCCGTGACTTCAGAAGATGGAAGACTACTTGGGACGATTGCAAAATGTCCTCTGCGGTCTTGAGCACTACACGACCCCAGTCTGAGCAGGAGAGGCGGCCCTCTTCTTCCTCCCTCCGTGAGGCAAAACACCACACACCGTCAGCCCCTTGCTTTGCCCACCTATGTTTTGAAGCACTCATGCACCTACTGACTGGTTCGACGACATCTCCACCGACTCTCACTCGGGGAAGGAGTAATCCCAGTCCTCTGGGCTCCAACAGGGAACCAGAGTCTAGGACTCTTCATTCTTTAGCGAGTGAAATTCTATTCGTTGCAGGTGACAATGGACCCAGGCACTCCCAATAATTTCCCAGCCTCATCTGTCCCCCACCCCAATCCACTGAAACCTGACCACCCCAACAGTAACACAGAAACTTCTGCGCTTCTGCTTCTTGTGCTGAACTTCCACAGATCTTCATTCCAAAAAAAAAAAAAAAAAACACCACTCTTCATATACACACTAAGCAAACTAGTGCCCCTGCTCCCCCTTTCCTTCACAAGGACCACAGACCGAGGCATGTCAGACTAGAAAGCTCTTTAGAGATTATACAGTCTCGTTTCCAAGATGAGAAAGCGGAGAGGAAACTCACCGAGGTAGCTAAATTAATGGCAGAGGCAAGATAAGAACCAGATCCCCTTACTGCAACCGCGCTGTTCCTCCCTCTAAAAATCCCAATTCCTGAGATGGCGTAAGAAAATCCATCACCACGGAGCATCCCAAACAAAAGCATTGTGGTGTCGTGGACTCTAACTTGTGTTAATATCCTGGGATGCCTTTCAAGTTTAACCACGACAAAGATTGACCAGGTACAGTTGCAGAATTTACAATGATATTAGCTCTCCAAGACAGAAAACCACACAAACAAGAATCCTTGTTCAAAAATAGATTCCCCGATTCCCTATGGAACAACTGCTGCCTCTGGCTACGAAGCAATAATTATCCTGTACTACAGCAATCAATAAAACCTTTTGCCCCCACGAACCTGCTATTTCCTGACTTTGTTCTCTGCGCTAAAGATTTCCAAGCCGTATTGATTACCTACTAAATTCTTTTTTTCAAGTTCTCTAAAACGAGCAATAAAGAAATTCTCAAATTAGCATAACTTGTTATTGTTTGAGCGGCTTCAAATCTCTCCGTCACATTAATGCTTTCCCCCTTTACAGAGTGTTCCCATTTTTCATTGGGAATTTGTCATTTTAACTGTGTCCCTGTCTCGCCTAATAGCGCAAAGTCAGTAGGATACAAATTTGATGTTGCTTCTGGAGCTGTGACTGCTGCCACATTTTTCATCCAAGCGAGAAAGAAGAATTGATTAATAAACTATGCCCTCTCTCTCAAGCAACAGCATGGATTTCTACCAAATGAACCCATTAGCTCCGAGAGTGTTAAAATTCAGCACTCTGGAACTTGTCTCTAAAAACGATTCACTAGAGAATCTATTATAAAGTGAAACCATCGTGCAGCCTTTCCAAGGGCATTTAGCTGCTAACATGTCAAACTTGGAGAGTGAGTCATGTATGAGATAAGCAAGGACAGTGAGAAGGGGGGGCAGCAGCCTGAGAACCCTCCCCAGAAGGTGTGGGCATCGTGGCGGGGCCGCCATGAGTGGAGCCAGGCTAGCGGGAAGAAGTCTCGTTCTCGAGTAGCCCTGATGTTTTTCCAATTTTCCATCAGCACAAATCCTCTGTCAAGACTGGTTCACTTCAGGAGAGAACAGAGACCACAAGGAAATTAAATAATCATATAACACACTGTATCTTCTCACCTCTGTGGCTGTTTTTAATTCAAAGCAAGTGGAATATTATTCAGTCTTAAAAAAAAAAAGAAGAGAGCCCTGTCTACATGACTAGCAAAAAAAAAAAAAAAAAATTAACTTGGAATGAACCAAGGAGCTGAATGTTAGGCCCAGACACCATACAACTCCTACAAGAACACACAGGGAGAAAAAAAAGTCCTTGACGTCGGTCTTCCCAATGCTTTATTTTTGGATAGGACACCTAAAGCACAAGCAATAAAATAAAAACAGGCAGACCTACATCAAACTAAAAAGCTGCTGCACTGCAAAGGAAGCCATCAACAAAATGAAAAGACAACCTACAGAATGGGGAAAAAATATTTGCAACCATGTATCTGGATAAGGAGTTAATATACAAAATGTATATAGAACTGCTATAATTCCATAGCTAAAAACAACAACAACAACAAACAATCCAATTTAAAAATGAGCAGAAAAAAAGAAAAGAAAAGAAAAGAAAAAGAAAAGAAAAGAAAAGAAAAGAAAAGAAAAGAAAAGAAAAGAAAGAAAGAAAAAGAAAAGAAAAGAAAAGAAAAAAGAAAAATGGGCGGAAGCTTCACCCATTTCCCTTCATGTATTTGGTGAAGGGGATCAAGAGGTCCAGGCTTCCAGTTACAGAATGAATAAATCATGGGGATGAAAGATACAGCAAGGGGAATATAGTTGATGGTATAGCAAGGGAAATATAATCGATAACAGCGTTCTATGGGCACAGGCGGCAGCCCCACTTGCGGGGAGCACAGCCAAGATAGAAGCTGAATCGCTGTGTGGGACACCTGAAACTAACGAAACACTGCGTGTCAACCGTACATCAATTAAAAAAAAAAGTGAGAAGAAGCTCCAAGAGACATTTTTCCAAAGAGCATAAACGGGTCCTGCTCCACATCACTCATCATGAGGGAAATGACAATCATAACCCGAGGAGGCATCACATTACACCTGTGGAATGGCTCTCCTTGGACAGACAAGGGATAACCTGGGATGCTGGCAAGGACACGGAGAGCAGAGAACCCTCCTGCGTGGCTGGGGTGACTGCCAATCAGTGTGGCCCCCTCGGAAACTAGTACGGAGGGTCCTCGGAAGATTAAAACGGGAACTACCCCAGGATCCAGCAATTCTGTGACTGCGTGTCTACCCAAAGGAAGCAAAGACACTCGTCGAAGAGATATGTGTACCCCCTATGTTCACAGCAGCATGATCTACAACAGCCAAGAGGTGGAAACGACCTAAATATTCATTGAGTGTGTGTGTATATATAGTGTGTGTGTGTGTATACATTCTTTAGCCACAAGAAAATCCTGCCATTTGCAGCAATATGGACAGCCCTGGAGCCACTATGTTAAATGAAATAAGTCAGATAGAGAAAGGAAAATACTGTACGATCTTACTTATACGTGGAATCTAAAAAACATAAACAAAAAAACCACAGAAAACATTTAAAAAAGGGATGAGATATGCAGCAGTTGCTAGCAGCAGCAGATGGGGGGGTAAGGGAAATGGGTGAAGGTGGAAAGGTTATAAGAAGAAGGCGCAGCGTGAGGACGCCAGCTAACACTGCTGTGTGGCGTATTTCAAAATTCTAAGATGATAAATCCTAGAGCTCTCATCACAAGGAAAAAACACTTTTTTCTCTTTGTTCTTTTTTGTATCTCTATGAGACGACGGATGTTCACCTAACCTGCTGTACGGCTTCACACGTACGTGAGTCAACTCATGATGCTATATAATGTTTGTCCTTTTTCGATTGACTTCTTTCACTCAGCATAATACCCTCCAGGTCCCTCCACGTTGAAGCAAATGAGTGAAAATATCAGTGAGGATGACAAAACATGAGAGACACCTAACTCTGGGAAATGAACAAGGGGTAGTGGAAGGGGAGGTGGGCGGGGGGTTGGGGTGACTGGGTGATGGGCAATGAGGGGCGCACTTGGCGGGATGAGCACTGGGTGTTATGCTATATGTTGGCAAATTGAACTCCAATTTTAAAAAGATTTTTAAAAACTTATGATGCTATGCACCTTACACATACGCAGGGTTGTGGGTTCATTCTATCTCAACAAAATTAGAAACAAAAAAAAGGAAATCCTGGGACATGCTGCACGTGGACAAACCTTGAGGACATGATGCTGAGGGGAAGGTAAGCCAGTCACAAGGGGACAAATAGTGCAGGACTCCAGTTACGTGAGGCCTCTGAAGCCATCAATCCCAGAGAAGCAGATGGTGGAATGTTGGCTTCCAGGAGGGGAGGAAGTGGGGGGTTGCTGTTCAGTGGGTACAAAGCTTGTTACTCAAGACACAAAGGTTCTGGAGCTGGGCTGACGTGGTGCTTACATTTCACAAGGTCTGTCCACTTAAAAAATCTTATAAAGGGGGTAAAAAAAAAATAAGAGAAACATAAAAGTGTCGCTGGGGACAGACACAGTGCAAGCTGGGCCTAGGACATGCTGAGGTAGAGCTTTACCCTGCTCGGCCCACTGCGTGCACCTGCACAGCCGGGATGGGAGGCAGGAGCAAAGTCCCAGGCCAGCAATCACTGGAGCAGCCCTCACTCCACAGTGAGACCAGAAACAAGGCTCACACATGCAGCTCCAAGCATAGGACCAGCACTGACTCAGAGGCAGGGAGACAGGCACTACAGCATTCCTCTCTCGAGGGCATCTACGAAAGCACAGATAATAACTTCCTTCCAGAGCCTTCAGTCTGCCCGTGAATGCTCACCGAGACCTCGCGGGGCACAGGTGTTAGCACAGGACTGCACAGGTGAACAACTGCCCAGGGCTGCTCGGGGTCAAAGCTGCGCCCACCCGCTGCTGCGTGCAGAGGGACAGTGCGGTCCAGCCACACAGCAGAACGACAATTCATCCAGAAAAAGGAATGAAGGCCTGACCCACGCTACGGACAACAGGGATGAGCCTCCAGCACAGGGCGCGAAGCCCAAGAAGCCAAACTCAAGCAGCCTCACTCTCACGTTATGTGATTCCACGTGTTTCCATAAACAAGGCTGTAGAAACAGAAAGCAGGCTAGTGGCTGCCAGCGCCTGGGGAACGAAAGAACAGAGCGGCGGTCAGTGGGCACCTTATGGGGTTCCCTTTACAGGGTGATGACAATGCTCTGGAATTAAGACAATGACCATGGTTGCGCGGCCTTGTGACTACACCAAAAATCACTGATGTGCACACTTTAAAGGGATGAGTTTTACAGTGTGTGTATGGGAACTCAATTTTTTCTTTCAAAGATCAGTAAGAGGGGGAGACACACAGATGCAAATGTGAGCCAAGTCCAAGGGCATCAGGGGCTTAGGGAATCAAGACAGGGTCTGACCATGGTGGTCTGAGGAAGCCACAGGTGACAGCTGGAGGAGGAAGGGGTACCTCGGGGCAGAGGACTGGAAAGAGCCTGTGCATGAGGGGATCACAGGTGCAACGGCCCAAACCAGGACCAAAGGGCCTGTGTCTCTTTCCTCTGAGGCAATGAGGCAAATAATGTCGGCTGAGGCTCATGCAATCTGTTCAGTCCTTATAGACATCACAACTCAAGCTTTATGGGTCTATTCTGACCGCCTCTTAGCAGGCTCTCAATCATGCATAACACAGGCCAGTAGGAAGCCACAGACCATTCCCACCAATCAGAAGAGCAATATATCAGAACTTCAGAAGGAAGGTAAAATCCAAAAGTTCCAGGCAAAAGCAACAGCCAGTACAGTAGACAGAAAGAAGCTCTGAATTCAGCTGCGAAAGCTACGTGTCAGGTGGGAATAAAAGTATCAAGTCAAAATTAAAACAGACAGACAAGCTACCACGAGGATATTACACAGGCTTGAGAATCAGCATTGAAAGTCTTCAAGCAAAACGGCTGCCATCACCATGGAATCAAACCCTGAAAACAGGGTGTTAAGTATTCAGGTATCTGGAAACGTGCCTCTTCTCACTCACAAGGTCCGACGAGCTCCTTCCAGGTGCCTGTGTGATACGCGTGTGTGATACGCGGCCAGGTTTCTACAAGTCGGCGCCCATCCATCCCTCAGCCCTCGTCTCCTACCCTCAACGCTCATTTGAGGATTAGACTCAGAGCCTTAGTCTCCAGAAGGTCATGGTGGGCTCAGCTGCACCCAGGTCGCCCTCACTTCGAGAGCCCACCAGACCCTGAAACTCAAAGGAAGGAACCCATAAAGCACCGGACCTTCCTACTAAATCAGTGTTCAGATGTCTACGAGGCTTCTCTATGAGCATCATGAACGATGATCGCTTGCAAATCAAAAGGCCTCGGGATGTGGGCTGCCTCGGCATCTACACGCAGGGAGCTTACCATCCGGGGGCATCAAGGCCTTGTTGTTCTGTGTGCACCACCCCACGGGGTGCAGATCTGCTATCACCACGTCGCACCAGAAGTCGGCCCGGCGGTCCTCGCCATAACCACAGTAGCGCAGGAGCAGCAGCTGCCCGCAGGTGGTGATGACGGTGGCCACCCAGTACGTGTCTGGGTTGTTCTTATTGGCCACTTCCAGTTTCATCCCCGGCTGGAAGTTGCTCTGAAGGCTGATTTCAACCTTTGGGAAAGAGAAAGCATGGGGAAAATGTTATTATATCAGACAACACCCAGAGGATCACGAGAACTATTAAAAATACAGCACTTAAACATGGTATTCCTCTTGCCCTAGAAACACAATGTGAGCCACCAACCAGACGTGAGGTTTACTAGGAGGCACATTAAAAATTAGCAAGATAGGGATGCCTGGGTGGCTCAGGGGTTGAGCGTCTGCTTTTGGTTCAGGTCGTGACCCCAAGGTCCTGGGATCGAGTCCCACATCGGGCTCCCCTTGGGGAGCCTGCTTCTCCCTCTGCCTGTGTCTCTGCCTCTGCCTCTCTTACTCTGCATCTTTCATGAATAAATAAATAAAATCTTTTAAAAAAATTAGCGAGCTAAAACAGATGAAATTAGTTTTAATAATGTATTTTGTTTAACCTGATATATCCCAAATATTGTCATTGCAAGATGTAATCAACATGAAAAATACTGAGTTGTTTTACACTGTTGTTTCCCATTGAAACCTGCAAAACCTGGCACACATTCTACATGTAGACGCGCATCCCCATTTGGACAGCACACTTTTCAAGTGCTCAGTACCTCCACGTGGCTAGTGGCCACTGTGCAAATAGCACAGCCATAGAGATTAGATTTCCTGTTTTTTTTTAATTAATGGTTATAGTCTATTAATATTTGCCAGCCATCCCCTGAAAAGAAAGCTTTGCAGCCTAGTGAGCCGTAACATCGAAAGCTCACCCGACATCGATGAGGAGCTGCTGCTTAAGAGATGATGGAATGATACACAGCTCATCCATGGGTCTACAATACTTTTCCTTTAAACCTGGCACACGGGCCTAGGGATATGGTGCACCCAGAAGGACACGACACTGTGGCTGAAGGGAGGTGGGAGGGACGGGACGCCCTGGGGGGCTCAGTGGTTGAACATCTGCCTTCAGCTCAGGTCATGATCCGGGCTCCTGGGATTGAATCCCGCATCAGACTCCCTGCATGGAGCCTGCTTCTCCCTCTGCCTGTGTGTCTCTGCCTCTCTCTCTCTCTCTCTCATGAATAAATAAATAAAATCTTAAAAAAGAAAAAAAGAAAGAAAGGAAAGTGGGAGAAGTAACTGGATCAAACAGAACAGAGAAGCTCCACATGGAGAGAGATTGATAACTTGCAGGTACAGAAAGGAAGGAAAAAATTATGGATCAGCATCTCCTTCCTAAACCACCTCAAGGGATCCAGCCAAGTCATCCCAGAATCGTAAGAGGCAAGAGAGCCAAAAGCAAGAACATGCTGTAGAAGTACGCCTGTTTGCTTACCATCCTTGGACTAAATCTTTGCCTTGGATAGCACAGTGGGGGGAAAAGAAATGTTTCTCAGAATTAAATTTTCATTTCCAGTAAAGCAACAGTAATGCCTCAGAACTTGGGTCCTGGAAATTCAGTCTTTCCCTGGCTAATGATATATTACCAAAGTCTCATACATAAGCAAAAATCTGATAAAACCTCAATCTTTTATTTTCTGGGACTCGCCCTTGGCTGGGCACACCGTGGGCATCGTTCAAAGAAATATTACCGATGAAAATGATTTCCTGATTTGATCCAAACGTGCCCTGAATATTTATAGCTATTTCCTCTAATTTCATTCATCTGCCCACAAAGTTGGCTATGACTTTTAGGTGTCTTTTTGAAATAAAAATATCAATTCAAAACGGAAATATACAGCCATTACTCCTCCTAGATGACATTATTCATCACACGTATTTGCCTAGTTTGCTGGCTCTTGATTCACATCACTCTTACTCGTTTCAGGCTGTGTGCCCTTTGTAGGGCCATGTCTGTGTACTTTGTAGAGCCATGTCTGTCTACCGTGCAGGCCCACATCTGTGCATTCTGACCCTTTAGGATGCAGAACAAGGGTAAGGTGCACACTGTAGCCCACACACGGAGCCCCACCATGGGTCCAGCACCCGTTACCAGAAGAGATCAAGCGTAAGGACAAGGCCCATCTTTCCCGCAGCGATCTGCAGAAAGCAAGTCGATGTCCACCTCTCTTCTTGATGTCTAAGAAATCCTGCCTCAATTTCCCTTTTCTCCCCAAAGCTTCAGCATCTTCCTGCAGATGCCCCACCCGCCCCACCAAATGCAGACCAAAAAGACACGGGTGTGTTACGTACATGTTTGAAGGAGGTGTGAGGAGCTGCACTGGCACCTGTTTCTTCCAGATATTCTCCCCAGTTAAAGCCAATTTCCTCCAGGCTTGAACCTTCTTCTGCCAAAGACAAAACAAAACAAAGTAAAACACCAGAAGAATATCAACACTGGAGTGAAGAACGGAAAGGCGCTGGCCTTCCACAAAGGGCAGGAAATCCTTCATGCAAGAAACACGTGAATCTGATGGTGCAGGAGGATCCTGCTGAGGATGAGGCTGCCGACTGTCAGCTTCAGCGACCTCATGGCAGAGTGCTGACCCTGGAAAGGGAAATGGATGAAATCCTGCCTGCACGACCCTGGCAAAATCGAGGTTAGTAAAACCAGGTGCTCTCAGGCAACTGGAATGAGACTCGTCTCGGGGCCTTCCTGCCACCCGTGAGAGTACTTGTTGGGAATTGGCCACCGTCCCCGCGGCCACTCCCATCTTCAGGGAGGTGGGAAGACCAGGTAACAGAAGCCACTGAGTTTTGGGGAGACACCAGGACGTGCAGGCAGCATGAGCATCTGACCACTCTTCACATACTCTGGCTCGAGACAATAAAGTAACAGCACAGACTGCGAGTATCATGAGGCACTTTGGGAAGCAATGACTCTGATGTTATTCCAAGAGAAAAAAAAAAAAAAAGAAAACTATTTGAGGTCCAGAAGGATTGCTCAAGTACGGGAAGGTCATAACCTAGCAACTTAGTGACATAAACCAACAAGCTGCCCATCCAGCAATTCTCAAAACATATAAGACTCTGCGTAGGAGACAAATCTGTATAGTCAGAAAGCACCAAGCAACTCATCTGATGGCACGGACAACACTATTACATCCTAGTGTCCAGGAGAAAGAGCTAATGACCTGGAAACAATATCTTAACCTATCTGCAAGTCAGTCCTAAAGAGAAAACAGAGCCCCGGAGGGCCACCCACACAGGAGGGGAGGTAGGAGCTTCAAAGTCTCGCTTCTCTTTTCTTGCAATGATGCTCAGCGGATGCTGATGTTCAGCCAGTGGATCTTCTCTAAGCAACAACCTATGTCACTGGCCAAGAACAGATGCTGCTCTCGGGCATGGTATTAGTGGAGGAGCGGTGTATCCCGTGGCAGGTGAGCCAGGGGAATCGGCAACAGGAGGCTCTCAGGAAGCAAGTGTTCTTGCAGGCGATCACTACCCTTCTTCCACGAAAGATTTCTCCAATTTTAAGTAAGAAAAATAATTTTCTTGCGATGCTCTGTACAGTCTCAGTGATGCACAAAAGATCCTTTTTTGGGTAAAGCTAGAAGATGCTAGGTTAAAAGCAGTTATCCCACACTTTGGCTTCTACATCAAAAGTTGCTGAGAACTGCCTCCTCAAATTCTACCTCCATGAGGTAACTTGTAATTAAATGTGCAAGAAAAATAAAAGCTACCTGAAGAGAAAACCTCTTCCTTGTTTTTTTTCCCCAACATTTTACCTTACCCAAGGATTTACGTCCTTCTGTCGGAAACAGGGTCCCTGGAAAAAAGTCAGCAGGTCCTGCAGCCGCCAGCTAACAAGAGACACTGCTGAGGCACAGTGGGGCCAACCCACAGGGGAAGCAGTCACATTCTGGAAAACACTCCTGGGTGTTGCCCTGCGGCTTGACCCCTAAATCTTTTCCCCAAACGGCTGCAGGCACCAACTGCCAAGTTTGCTTTCTGATGCACTGGCCAGATGCATCCCTGCACACTTCTTATTTGCTCAGGGTGCCTGGCACAGTGTCTGCTGGCAGCTAACTTGGCACAAAGGAAATCTGTAATTTCTCAACACCCTACCTGTCCAGCTTTAGCCCAAGCCCATACCACCCACAGGCCTGCCCACCCCAGCTAGGGTCACACACTTCCAGCCCCACAGACCCACCACGAGGTCCCAGCAGTGTCCTAAGAGCTACACCATCACCAGGGTGTCAGGTCCCTGCTAACTGCTTTATGTGCATCACCCCGTTCCATCCTTCCAAGAACCCTGACAGATGGTTACCACCATCCCCATTTCACAGAAGAGATGACAGAGCTCAGAAAGGCTAGGGGGTCACAAGGATCGTGCAACTGTCCTGCCATAGAGGCAGGGATCCAACTCAGGCTGCCCAGTGTCAAGCTGGAACTCTCCCAAGACACCTTTCCACGTCACCCTTCTGCCTGCATCACACGTGGGGCACATCTGCACCACCAGCACTATCACTGGTTCCTCTCCTGGAGAATCCAAGGTAGGCTCCGGGGCCAGCTTCTCTGACTTCTGTGCTGGAGAGCACCAGAGCAATCCAGAGCCAAGCCAGGTGGCAGGAAGATGCGGAAAGGCAAGAGGCAGTGGCCATGCTCGGAGAGAATGGAGGGCGCAGAGACCCGGAGCCTTCTGCAGGAGGACACAACCAGGGCGACGAAACGGGCACAAGACTTGGTCCTGGGCCTTTGGAGGCAGACGCTCCTGGGAGAGCCTCTGGGTGGATTAAAAGCTCCCGGAAAATGGAAAGGCTCTCTTAGGGAGTGATCGCTTCCCTGGCATCAGAAACACCTGCCTGGAGACAGAACCGGTGCCTGGGACTAGAAGGCTTTGATGAGCTCCATCACCATCCATGTGGGGGAGACCGTGGCCTAAATATCCCGGCGTCAGCTTCGAGGCTACGCGTTAAGGTGCTTCACTATTCAAACTATTCCAATCGAGGCGCCTCGCATTCTACACCGATGTTCCCCCTGAATTCTTAATTTGTTATCAACCATGGGTCTCTTCCATCAATGAACAGGCTGTAGATGGCTTTCACACTCCCTTGGGAGTCAGCAAGAGATGGAAAGGTCCCCCCGTGACTCCCCAGCAAGAAGAGTCTGTGGCTCACGGCTGCAGGCAGCTGTTACAAGCTCTACAGTCCATAGAAAATACTGAAAAGTCGGCCCTGGAATGGGACCTTAAAAATTAAAGCTTATATGGCCAGCGCTGGTAGCCTGAACAATAAAATCATACACAAAACTGAGGGTCCCCTACCCTCAGGCCTTTGCCAACCTGTAACTCACGGCACGTCCGCCAAGCACGTGTGCACTGAACAGCCCATTCTCTAAAGACGTTTCAATGAGCAATAGATAAACACACACACTGTTTATGAGTGGAGGTCTCATAAACCCAGAGCAAATATTTACAGCTGATTCATAAACCTCTTAAACCCATAAACATTTTATCAGGGAAACTCTGACAACCTCCCTCCTCTGCCAAGGCACCGGTCGGAAGCGTTTTTCCCCATGATGTAATGAAAGCAGGCCATGAAACGCGACCAAGAAAATTTCACATTTTAAAAGAAAACAGGCGTGCTCATTAGCGGCCATCCAGTTGTGGAAAACAGGAGGCTATTTAGGCGACCGGCGTATTTGCTAACAACAGAAAAAGAACACTAAACGTGGAGGTGTGCAAGCGACTGGACAGTGTAGAGTGGAAAATGGCTCACACACTTTTTTTTTTGAGTAATCAAATCTTGGGTTCTGATTTTACAGTCTGAAATTAGGCTAACTTTGCAAAGCTGAAGGTTAAGATTCCATGGCCAACACCCGGTAAAAGAAGGGAAAGTCTGCAGTTCAGAGCCAATGAAATATCCCACAACACCTTCCAGTGTGCTCAAGATCCTTCATGCAAACAGGAAGAGAAAGGAAGGCATTACATCTTGCTGATTTTCATTGCTGATAGTCCATTCCTAGGATCACAAGGTTTAAAAAGCAGTTCCACTGAGTATATGAAACGGACGGAGTCACTCCAAGGGCTGGGTTCACAGCTGCAGGGCTTCCCCCAGGGAAGGGCGGACAGTCACCCGCACTCAGACGACCCAGGCAGCCACAGAGATTTTCCAAAAATAAAAAAAAAAAGAAAACACATAAAAATCACCCAGTCACCCAACTGGGGGGAGAAGGGGGGCAAGAACTATCCTAAAGAGAGGGTTTTTTGGGGCCTTTTGTTCATTTGGTTTTGTTTTTAACAGAGAACACTGTGGAATCACACAGAACCAGTTCCCAGCATCAAGATCAAGAGATTTGAATTTTTCTAACAAGAATGTTGACTCCAGGTGCCCGGGTGGCTAAATCAGTTAAGCATTTGTCTTCTGCTCAGGTCATGATCGCAGGGTCCTGGGATCGAGCCCTGTGTTGTCAGGCTCCCTGCTCAGCAGGGCATCCATCCGCTTCTCCCTCTCCCTCTGCCTGCCTCTCCCCGATTGTTCTCTCTCTCTGTCAAATAAATAAATAAAATATTTAAATTTTTATTTGACACAGAGAGAGAGATAGTAAGAGTGGGCTTAGGTGCAGAGAGAGAGAGAGACAGAGAAAAGCAGACTGGGATCATGACCTGAGCCAAAGGAGACGATTAATCGACTGAGACACCGAGGTGCCCTAAAAATATATATATATATGTGTATGTGTATGTATACATATAAAATATATATATATATATATATATGTACTTTCAGAACAGAAAAGCCTATGGGACTCCAGTTAATATATTCCTAACACCAAAAAAAAAACAACAAAAAACAAAAAATTAAGCCCATGTTCCCAGCATAATTCTCTTTACTCAGAGGCCTGCCCAGTCTAAATGTGCAACAGCACTTTATCTACAGACCTCATCAGGAAATTACATTTAGCCAGCCTGGAAAAATAATGTCAAGGAGTCTATTTATCACCATGTCAGCACACTGTTTTGCTTGCTCTTATCAAGGCAACTGGAGAAGCCCAGAGTTCCAGAAAGCCAGTTCTGGTCCACTGCCTTCTGTGCGCCCGGTGACAAGGCTGTCCGCTCTGTACGCCGGCCGGGCCACCCGTTGGTTGACCTGCATGCATCCCAGCGACGGCCTAGGCGCCCCTGGGAGGATGAGTCACTTTATGCTGTGCGTATTTCATGTACGGGACTGAGGTGCCAAACTACCACCTGACTTAGGAAAAGAGGCAAAACGGGAAATATGAAAGCTGTGGATGAGATTCAGAGCTCACTGTCTCACGGTGAAGTTATTCGTCTCAGAGGGATGGGTCATCTGTGCAAGCAGTCACAGTGGCACGGGTTAGGGTGTGGGAGCACTAAATTGAAATACCCAGGGGCAGGGGGTGTAGGGAGTGCCCATCTCTGGGCAGAGAAGAGCCAGAGGCACCTATGTGTCGTCGCTTGCCGGGGAGCAAGAGGCATGTGTCACATCACACGTGGGGACAGGGGACCGCAGACCAGCAGAGGAAAGGATGAGAAAGCAGCTGGGCTGTGTGGGCGTCCCAGAAAGTGTGTGTGTGCACGTGTGTGTGCGTGCATGGAGGGGCATGCTCACGCACACACTGGTGCCAAGGGTGACATCCCCCTGCACGGAAGGGCAGGTACGGCCCCATGTGCAGAGCACCAACTTCCCAGCCCGAAATGAAATCCCGGCTCCAACAGAGCCCTGTGATGTCACCAGGTCGTCCACGTCCCACCTCGGTAACGTGGGGGTGATAAAAGCAGTGATTTCACTGGGTCGTGGAAGGGTACCCAGAGTCGATGCACATAAAGCACTCAGGAGAGCGCCCGCCACAGAGTTCGAACTCAGGATCACGTACCTACCTGTCCTCAGTCAAGGCGGCATTGGCTGGGGAACCCTGAGTATGCCTTCCCCGGCTCCTCCAGTAGGCAGATGGCACCTGAAAGGCTGGCAGGGGGTCCCACAACCAGACTCCTCTGCCACCGACTCCAGAGCGGAAACTGTTTCATGTACCAACAGCTTGGAGGGGAAAGTAAACTTCCTGACGACTCCTACTGAGGACATTTTAACAGACTCAATGTTTGACATGCCACTGAGTTTCTGCAAGTCAGCCTTGGTTCTCTACAGAGGTTTACATCCTGCTTTAAATTTATTTATCTTTTGGGGGCACCTGGGAGGCTCAGCAGTTGAGCATCTGCCTTCAGCTTAGAGCATGGTCCTGGGATCGAGTCCCACGTTAGGGTCCCTGTAGGGAGCCTGCTTCTCCCTCTACCTGTGTCTCTGCCTCTCTCTCTCTCTCTCTCTCTCTCTCTCTCTCTCTCTGTTTCATGAATAAATAAATAAAACCTTTTTTAAAAAATTTATTTCTCTTTTAGGACTTGCTCTTTGTAGCACCATCTAAAAGTCTCCTCCACACAGAGGTGCTCGTGGAAATTCCAAGGAGAAAAGACAGATCAGGGGAAAAAAGCTCTGAGGCCAACATCTGGACATGTTAAGATAACTTAGAGCGCCCTACAACTACCCTTTCTAGTAAAGACCTTAGCGTCCTGAATGATCCCATCGCACCCCATCGCACCCGAGCAAGGAAGCCACCATGAAGTGCATGTGCACGACAGGCCTCCGGTGCAATCTCCTCCTTCCCTATTCATGGAATCACCCACGAGGAAATGCAGCACAAGTAATTTCCCTGACACCCTATTACCAATGGGTTTCGAAATCTACTTAAGCCAGACAGATATACCACAGCTGCAAGGAAATGAAAAGGCAACACAGGTTTGGTTTTTCAACAGTTTTGAAGACACACCTTTGACGATGAGGCAGTAGCAGACATCAGAGGTGCCTTCGGCAAAGACACAGGGAAAGCCCAGAGAACCAAAAGTTGGAAAAGTAACCTCACGCAGCAAATGGAAGATAGGCTTTTTTTTTTAAAGCACTTAAAAACATAGAATTGGGGTGAACCTTCAGCCTACAGGGCTGAGTTCCCTTGCAAGAGAATCTCCATTCTTCCCCAAGCAGACAATGACTCGACTCTGCTTCTAGAAGTTTCCTCATTCCGGTTCACGTACGAAAAAAGTCCCCAGGGGCTGGGTGGAGAAAACCAGGATGATTCTGAAGCAGAGACTAACATCATGGAACATATTTAGACAATAATTGCAGGGCTTTCCAGACTTTTTTTGCAGCTAAAGATATAATTTGAGATACTTAATGCAGGAAATTGAATGCTATGAAGCCATCTGTATTGCTGCCACTGACGGCACTCATCAGAATATGAAGACGAGCATCGTGACTTCTCTGGACAAACATTCAATCTCCCACTGAGTTAAGGATCAACCTGTTTTACGTGAATTCACCATAGCAAATGTTCATGATCCAGGCAGCTAAGCTGTCCCTATTTAATTTGCTGTTATGCAAATAGAGCAATTCTTTTTTTTTTAAAGAAAGTATCTTTTTAAAACAGGATTTAGTGTATTTAGAAAAAGATATATGTACAAATTTGTTGATTAAATATTAAAATTCAATCAAAAGCTAGTTAGGTTTTAGATTCCTTAAAGGGAGGAAAAACTTGACCACATATTCACAGGACCTAACTTTCTTTCCCATTAGGCACCTCTCGGAAAGACGGGCTCCAGGTTCCAGAGAGGAGAGAAGGAGGTGGCATCCGTGCTTGGGCAGGTCCCGCTCTCTCTCCTGTCCCTCTCGGCACGTGGGAGACGAGTCTGATTTTCCCACCTCCCTTGCAGCGGTGCAAACACGAGACTGGTTCTGGTCAAGAGGTTCTGAGCAAAAGTCACAGCTGTGTCTTCTGAGCCGGAGCATGACACTGCTGACTCGGGACACTCCAGTTCTGCTCATTCCGAAACAAAAAGCACTGCGCGCACATGGTGTAAAAGGACTCAGTAGAAAGAACACCAGCTTACTCACCTGAACTAGCATGAGTGACACATAAACGTTTATCGTGTGAACCGCTGAGATTCTCCAGTGACCTACTACTTCATCATAACCCACCCCTCTCCGTCTTGTACAGGAAACACTGATTTTTGAGCCAAACTTGGCGCAACTTTCAAGCTGCTAGAGGCTTAGGAATAGGACAGCAAATCCTAGGAACAGGCAGCGTGGGAGATCTAGAAATGTCTGCCCCATTGTTGCCTGAATATGTTCGGGAAGATGCCAGTCACTACATCAAAACGTCAGAGATCCAGAAAGCAAAGTCCCACCTGAATCGAGACCTCCATTACCGCTTGCTGAGCTCTGCTGTTTCTCCAAGGGTGAAGAGGAAGGGTCCTGCATGCTAGAAACTGATAAACTGCTCTCCATGCCTGGTGAGTAAGGATCCTCTTCTCTTAGTGCATCCTGCAGGAAGAATTACCTAAGGGCAACCAACCAAGAAAAAAAAAATCAGAGCACTTTGATTTTTTTTAACCGCCCCCCCCCCCGCCCCAATAACAGCATCCTCTCCAAGCTGCTACCTGCATTCTGACATGCAGGATGCAACATCATGTTGATAACAGAAAATGCCCACCGCAGGTAAGACGTCTCGCATGTCCCAAGCAACGCATTACCAGACCCAAAGTACCAACGTTTTCCAGAGCACTTTTTGACCAACTAGACTTTTCCTATAATAGGTTGGCTGTTCCTCACTTGCATTCTGATACAACAGGTGGAGAAACAGGTAAAATTACAGGCACTTCTCACAGAACCTGCAATTTAGCTCATTTACGTTCCAGCCACGCCACTCCCCAGGGTCGGCCACGGACGGCTCGGGTGGCCAGACACGGCCGTGCAGGGCTTTTAAATCTTTCACTCATTCAGGGCCTGCTCTTATTACATGCATAGATGAGAAGTTTAAATCAGTAAAAGCGCAAGGAGGGATGAAGAAAAGGACAGTGCCTCCACACCTAAATATATTTTGTGACTCAGATACAATAGAATACCTTTCAAGAATATCACTCTGTTTTTGGCCACGGCGCGCACACACGCACGTGTGCACACCGCTTCGGGTGCTTCCCGGGAAAACGATTCTGCGGCCCAGTCAAAATTAAAGGTTCATAAAAGGATGTTAGTCATCTGTGCCAAGGCAGCAAAAAGGCAGAAAACTCTCAGAGGAGGAGACGGGAAAGATACCAGGTATGCAGCACGGAAACTTAATCCAGCACGTATTTATTATCCACCTGTTCATATAAAATACTATGCCTGTCCCCACTGGGCAGGGGCCGGGGGTAGGATATGAAGCCGTTTCTCAATCAAAATACAAAGAAAGAAAATAACTATTTTAGAATAGGAACCATGGAAATGTGTCTGGATGGGTTCTTCCCTCCACAACCTCTGCATCTCGCTAGCATGAGGGGAAGGACCACGACCTCCGCATCCTGCTAGCACGAAGGTAAGGACCATGACCTCTGCATCCCGCTAGCATGAGGGGAAGGACCATGACCTCCGCATCCCGCTAGCATTAAAGTACCACGACCTCTGCATCCCGCTAGCACAAAGGTAAGGACCACGACCTCTGAATCTCGCTAGCATGAAGGTAAGTACCATGACCTCTGAATCTCGCTAGTATGTAGGTAAGTACATAAATAAGCAAATGAAACAACAAATTATAAGGCGGACGTTAAACAACTGGGAGATTGTCTTTACACATTCCAGAGTCTCTGAGCACAGGTGCTTACCATCTTTTCTGAAGCAAAAATGAGGGTGTGTAGTCTGAGGAGCAGGAGTCAGAACCAGTGATAACAATTTAAATCAGGGCTGTCCCAGAAAATATGAAAGCCCTGGTTAAAAGGCTAAAATGGTTTCTTTGGTTTGTTTAAAAATCGCATCGAGGACAGGTAAACACCACCTGCCCACCGGAAGGGAGTCTTAACCCCGCCCTCCAACAGAGTCTAAGAGAGACAGTGCAAGAAAATAGGGTGCACCCAGAAACGACTTAAACCTAAATAGAAACTGGGTGTGTTTTTCTTTAGTTTTTTTTTGTTGTTGTTGTTGTTTAATGAAGCATTAAGGAGCCCGTTTAACAGACAGCCAGGTTCCAGGATGATTCAGAATGGAGGGCATTGGCAACCCCAGCACTTCCACATTGAGGCTGGCTAATTTTACCCCACCAACATCAGTTTGCAAAAATAACCCACATGATGATAGGCACAACCCAAAGAGCCCTCCTTTCCAACTCCTGTTACAACACAGACGCTCGAATTTGTGGGGAGTCGTGGTTCTAGAGATCTCCTCCCCACGGGGCTGCCCCCAGCAGGCCAGACAGTAGAGGGACAGGCCACCAGGGCCCCACACAAGCTCCCGTGCCCCACGCCTGGATTTTATGGAGGGTGGCTGTACTCAGCAGCCTGTCTCCAGAGCCGCCGGCAGAGAGGGGCCACCGCCGATGCGATCTGCAGAGAATCCACCTGTTGACAAGCCAGTGTGGCCATCCCACCTGACGCCCCACGGCCAACAAGCGCCCGCTGCCAGATCATGCGCGGGGAGCATGCAAGGTAACACACACACCTGCCGCAACGACGGAAGGGTGGGCACAAGCAGATCACTTGATCGCCCAGACGGGGACACAACACCCAGCGACCCCAGGGGGCAGCCAGAGCGGGAGGCGGCACATGCTGGAGAACCCAGACGTCCCCTGGAGTCTGACAGGGATACCACAAGGGCTGCGAGGGCAGAAGGACAAGCCCTGAAGGAGCCAGTTAGGAGGTGGGATACTCGGAGCACACAGTGTGGCCCAGGCCACCTGCACAGAGGGCGTCCCCACTGACTCCTTACAAGCTGCTCAGCGACAAGCAGCAATAGATGGAAAGCAGAGGCCAGCAACGTGCAGGAGCTATGAGCGCACACAGGGTAGTCGGGCTAGACCTGGGAAGGTGCTAGCAAAGCCCCAAGGGCAGGAGGACAGTTTGCCAAAGTGAGCACCCCCACCCTGCATTCCACTCTGCAGGTAGGAGCAGACACCGCAGAATGGGGTGCACACGACCCAGGAGCCCCCCGGTGTTAACAAAGTGTGATCTCTTCACAGCTTAGAGGCAGGTTTCTAGAATAAATCACTTTCCAGGGGATGCCTGGGTGGCTCAGCAGCTGAACATCTGCCTTCGGCTCAGGTCATGATCCTGGAGTCCCGAGATTGAGTCCTGCATCGGGCTCCCTGCACAGAGCCTGCTTCTCCCTCTGCCTATAGGAGGACAGAGCTTCCCTCTATCTCTGCCCATCCCCCCTCCCCGGGTCTCTAATGAATAAATTAAAAAAATATTTTAAAAATAAATAATTTTAATTTAAAAGTCACATTGGCTGCCGTATTGGAGCACAGCTCACCCACTGCACAGATAAGCTACAGTTTACTGTATCTGAACTTAGAGGTCTTGAATAGCCATAAATTCTCAGCCCTCTTAAAAGTTTTAATTTAACAATAGTAAGCTAATTAAAAGAGAATACAGAAAATGAACAAGGGGTAGTGGAAGGGGAGGTGGGCGGGGGGATGGGGTGACTGGGTGATGGGCACTGAGGGGGGCATTTGATGGGATGAGCACTGGATGTTATACTATATGTTGGCAAATGGAACTCCAATAAAAAAATACAAAAAATTAAAAATTAAAAAAATAAAAGAGAACACAGGAATTTTAAAACCTAAAAAACTTCAAAAAGAGACTCAAAGCTGCTCCATAATATTCCACAAATATTTCACAGCAAACGTTCTAATGCAGCAGGTTTTTATAGCACATGCCACATTTTTGTATCAATACAGTTTCAATGAAGAAACAATCTAATAAGCTAAATATGTGCATCACACTAAAATGATTTCCTGTTTTCATTCACCTATAAGTTCAGGAAAATCATTCCAGCTCAAGAATGTAATCAGGCATCAACTTTTTCTAGGAACAAAAAGAAATGTCCATGATTGTAACTATTAAGAAATCAGTCAAGTATCGATGGCTTATAGGACACTTATTAAAGGGGGAAAAGTTTGCTCACGTTTTTACGATGTCTTGGGGATTCAGGTCTATGCATTTGCCCCTGGCCAGACACTATAAAAAGGTAATCGAGGGTTATAAAGTAACACAGCAATTTAAATACACCAAATCAATCATTTTAAATAGAACTCAAGGGTAACATTATAAATATCAAAAAGAAAGCCACCTCAATGAGTGGCAGGATTAAACCTTACTCTCTTCAGTAAGGACAAATGACAAGGCTTTGTTTACCCAGAGGACTGCAAAATGTATTTATTTTGGCGAAAGACACAGCACGTTTGCACTTTCCAACAATGCTTTCTTTCTTCCTTCCCATGAAAGGTATACACCTCTATAGAAATCCAGGAAAATAAAATGATAAAGGAACGCATTAAAATCACTTGTCATTCTAACACCCCAGGATAATCATTTTTATTTGGATAGCATCTCCTCCTGACAGTTTCTCTGTGGGGTTTGAGCTCATCTAGAATGGAGAATTTTAATTCGTGTTTCATTCACCGTTACCCAGAAAGCATTTGCCCCACCATCATTCAAATTCTTTTGAAAACACGACTTGGAATGGCTGGATGATTTTTGTTATAATACGAGTAAGGTGGTTTCTTTACCACTGCCCTCTTACTGACCATTACGCTGTTTTTTCTTTTTCCCCATCATCAATGGTCCTCGGCCATACACCCCAGCACATCTGTGATGCTTCCTTCACATGGAATCCCAGGAGTGACATGAGGGGCCAAATGCAGGAACAGAGCTAAGCCTCACAATCCACGCTGCTCAAATGCTCCCCGCTTCCCTTGGAGCCTGCCTGGCAGTGAGGACAGTACTTATCTGAATCCAACCTCCTCCGGGGCATCATCCGCGCTTCCTTTCCCCTTTTACAATTCTACATTCAAAAAACAGCATCCTGTCATCATAACATGCTTTCCTCATGGGATAACCCTGCTCAGGGGCGTCTGGGTGGCTCAGTGGTTGAGCATCTGCCTTCGGCTCAGGGAGTGATCCCGGGGTCCCAGGATAGAGTCCCACATTGGGCTCCCTGCAGGGAGCCTGCTTCTCTCCCTGCCTGTGTCTCTGCCTCTCTCTGTGTGTCTCTCATGAATAAATAAATAAAATCTTTCAAAAATAAAAAGATAACGCTGCTCATATCCTTTCCACATTTTCTCTCTGTTAGTATTTCATTTAATTTTTAAGAGTGCTCCATATTCTACATCACAAAACCGTTGCAAATATCTTTCCCAACTTGCTTTTTAGTGACTCCTTTTCGCAGACTAATTCTTTTTCTTAACTCAGTCAAATTTATCCATTCACTTGATTTTTTCTTAAAAATTGTATTTTCTTTTTTTATTCCTTTTGTATTCTATGGAGGGAGGTGTAGAAGGAAAGAATCTTAAGCAGGCTCCACATCCAGCGCAGAGCCTGATGACTGAGATCATGACCTGAGCTGAAATCAAGAGTCGGAGGCTTAACCTACTGAGTCACCCAGGCGCCCCTAAAACTTGTATTTTCAAAATGTACTCCCCCCTCCCCTGAGGCACCAGAAGCCTAACTTCTCTGGGATTTCAAGGCTTACACTTAACTTTTTAACACAGGGGGAATTTGCTCAACGTTTGCTCAAATATTCTTTGAGGTGCAGCCCCAGGCTGATCCCCTCAACAGGTAATAATCCACTTGTATCCCATTGAGTTTCCACATTCTGTGTTTATCATATATTAAATTCTTACACAAACAAGGCTACGTTTTGGTGTACTAAACCTTCCTTGAATTATGAGAAAATTCAGAGAAACAGAAGTATGACTAGTGTCCATATATTACCCCGTAGCCATTAAATTTGGAGTTATTTAGGGTCGGTTTATAAAGGGACAACCATGGTTTTGCACGGCCTGAAATGCAGTGTCCTATGACTTTATCATCACAAGGCATTTGACCGTGGATGGAATACTGTATATCTGAAAGGCTCACGGGTAGAAATTACTATGCATCAGAGACTGTTCACTGTCCCTCCTCCGCCCCCAACATCCGCTCTCCCCATCGTTTATAGGGAGGAAGAAACCATCCAGGACTGGGATGTGCTCGCGCCAGTGTAAGTGTACAGAGTGAGTGTGTTCAACTACAAGTGGAAGGGGAAGAGCATGTCCTTGCCCTTCACCCTCAGGGCCACCTGGGGTCACACAGATGCAAGCCTCCCAGAGAAGCAAAGCAAAACCGAAAGGGAGCTTGATCTGCTGTCCGCTCCTGCCACCACGTCACAGGGAAGTAAGCTTCATCTCATCTGTATCACTCCCACTTAGGGCCCAAACCCCAACAAACACACCCTCCAAGGACTGTGCTCCCTTTCCATAAGCCTGTGGTTATGATGCTTAGATCGTTCCTGGGGACCTCAGGATGTGCGCTAAGCTTTTATGCAAACACTAATGTAAAATGCCCTCTTTGGTTTCAAAAAACAAAAAAGGTCCTAGTTCACATTAATTCTGACCACGCTACTTAGAGCCCAAGGAGGCTGAGGTCCCAAGGGAAATGACAGCAAGGCCGCCTCCACTGTGGCTGGGTGAGCCTAATGGCCTGAACCTGTGATCAAAGGCGTCCTCGTTACCTATAAGGCCATCTGTTGCTTCAGTGATTCTCAAAGCTGAAGGCACAACAGAATCACCTGGAGGGCTTGTCACAACCCAGATGGCTAGACCACCCCACGCCTGGCACCCATCCCCAGAGTTTCTGATCCACAGATCGGGAGAACTGCCCAGTCATTTATATTTGGAACAAGTTTCCAGGTGCTGCCAATGCTGCTGGTCCAAGCACTACACTCTGCAAACCCCTGCTTATGAAAAGATTTTTGGGGATCCCTGGGTGGCGCAGCGGTTTGGCGCCTGCCTTTGGACCAGGGCGCGATCCTGGAGACCCGGGATCGAATCCCACGTCAGGCTCCCGGTGCATGGAGCCTGCTTCTCCCTCTGCCTGTGTCTCTGCCTCTCTCTCTCTCTCTCTGTGACTATCATAAATAAATAAAAATTTAAAAAAATATATTTGAAAAGATTTTTGTCTGGGTTGTTGAGATAGATAAAGTAGTTTTTCATCAAGAGATGCTGAACATAGGTGTACCGAAAAAAATTTAATATTTCTGCAAAGTCATTTACAAGGGGAAGGTTGGTTCTTCCAGAAATAGTGCTGCATTAAACAGTGTTGCATGATAAGTAGCATTCCTTATAGAATGCCAGTTATCTCAACTCCATTTTACAAAGTCAAGCTTTGCTATACCATCTGCCTAAGTCAGGCCAGCCTGTTCTCCATAAAAGTTCAGGAAGAGTTACAGTTTTTATCAAGATTGCGCCATGTTGATTCTTCGTGGGGGAGCTGCTCTCTTGGCGGACGAATTATTTTTTTCCAGGTTTCTTTTCTCAAATACCAAGAGGAAAACGGATTGTACAATCCCTAAGGACTCCTCCCACAGTGTCCCCCTCATTGCTAGGAATGCCCTTCCTCAAATCCCTTGGCTGACTGTGCTGGTGTCCGTCTCCACACCTCTGGTGATAATTCACTTACGAACTTTCCATTCTGTCATGGGGTGAGGTGCTAGCACTCAGCTGGCTCTCCCTCCCTCGCTCCTGCCCTTCCCCTCCTAACAGATGTGACCCCCAGCAGCTCTACGAAGGTGTCTCAGCTGACCCCATAGCATGCAAGAACTGCTTCCCCTTCCTCCCACAAGTCTGCCCTGGAGCCAGTAATGCTCTTCTTCTTTCCAAGTCCTTCATTTTGACACAGTTATCACCCATTCAAATGCCATTTTTTCACTTACTGCCTAAAGTCTCCTGTGGATCAACTGAGATATACATGCATGTTGTTAGCTTTCACCTCAAGAACTTTCCATCAGGGCCCCTGATGGGCTCCCATCCAGACTAACTGCCTTCTCTATGCCTGGCTGGGGGACCCCATCCTGAGACCCCGCCTCTCTCTCCTTTGTAACACATCCCCTCTTCTGGGTCCCACGTCTTCCCCTTTCTTGCTTTTCTCTCTTTGGATGATGCATGTTCCCCACGGCATTCCTAAGAAAAGATGTAGGTGGAAAATACGAGGCCTCGTACGGTTGAAAATGTCCTTACCTACCCTCATGTTTGAAACCAATAGTTTAGGAGGGTAAAGAAATTCTAAGCTGGGAAAAAGATCCTCTCTGAGAGTTTCGAGGGCTTCCCCCCATCATCTGGCAGCAGCCCAGTGTCCGGGGCCTCTGGGCTGAAATTCATGATAATGAGCTGTCTACCGGAGATCCGCTTGTGGCTTCAGAGCACACTGACTTCTTTCAAGTCTGAAATTCGAATTCTTGGGCTAGGATATTTTCTTGAATTACTGCTAATTTCCTCCTCTTTGTTTTCTGTTCCTTCGCTCAAATACTCACACGAATGTTGGACCTCCTCAATCTCCTTAATTTTCCCTTGTATCTTCTGTTGCTTCATTTTTCTTTTTAAATCTATGACATAGGATCTGCCATCAGCTTCTGCCTCCAGCTCTTCTCTGGAGCCTTACAATGTAATTTCACAAAGCTCTTTTTAAATTCTCCTAAGACTCCCTTTCCACCCCATCCTGTTCTCGTTACCTGGATGCAAAGTCTTCTATTACATCCCTGAGGTGATTCACGATCTTCTTTTGAAAATTTTTCTTCTTGTCTCTTTCATAAAAGATGTTGTTTTTCTCTCTTTGTTGGCTTTGGTCTCTACTTTTTATGTTAGGTACTGACCTCAGAAGCATGGTGACACTTTGTGTTTTCTCCTAAGAGTGGAGACATGAGGGAATGGCTGGCGTCTCTGAGCACAGGTGAGGCTGCCGATCCCGGGACCTGTCTGGAGGTCTGCTGGGTCATTCTAAGACGAAACCCCAGCATGAGTGTCTTTACATCTTTTCACTCAGCTTGGTCATCATAAGGATCCCACTATATTCCAAATGGGCAGGAGCAACATGCCTACTGTCACTGACTTTTTCAGAATAGAACACCTCAAACACACACCATCCCTTTCTTGCCTGAGATGAGGCACATGTGGGCTTCAAGAAAGATCTCCCTCTTAAATCCAAAGCAACAGAGGTATCCAGCTCCAGCTTCAGATTTCTAGTTATGAGAGTCAATAAATTCTCTGCCTTCCTTCCTTCCTTACCCCACTACTGCCTAACATACCACTTTTTCATCTTGATTTCGTTTTATGAGACATGATAAATGTTACACTCTGACTGTGCAGAGACAATTATCCAAACTCAGATGAAAACACGAAGCTTTTTTATTGTGGTCAGGAGGCTGCCTCCAAAGGCTTGCAACTCACAAGGGCTCACTTTAGTGAACTGCATTATATTGGCGATAAAAGAAATGTCACATTTCTTTTAAAGCTACCAGTTACCCAGACTTTTCAAAGAGACCTGCCTTAAAGTATTTCGAGAAAGGTGCAATGTAACTAATTAACATACTCATAATTTCACGCTTGCTACTCCAAAACGGGAGGAGGTTTCCACAGTTGTTCATTGCTTCACATGACTCAGAAAAGAGAACCTTTTCCAGATAGAAAATAAAATGTGAAAGTCTAAACTCAAAGCTTATGGAATTCCAGACATGCTCTAGCTGCCCATGGATATCCAGAGTGTCTAGATCGCAAAGAAAACGGCCCCATTTCATACTCCGGGAATCTCAAAATGAGCACAGGACACCTAGCCTGAGCTCAGACCTTTCAAAATATTTCAAACAAAATATTTCAAATAAAGCGGGAAAATATCAGAGGATTTTGAAGGATGTGCAACCTAATTTTTGTCCCAGATCTGATCTCTGAAAATCACTGCTTCCAACCTTTGAAAGAAGCAACATGCAAATAACAGCCCAAGATCATGAGAGTATCTACAAGAACCACACATGTAAATGGCTTTGAACAAGAAAAGCCATGTGAAGTGCCAGGTGCTATTATGGAGGACAGCTTCCTTCTACATTTATACCCACCCTGTCACCCAGATCACCCTGCTAATAACACCTGACTGCGCCCATCCCCTCCTCTTAACAGCCAACACTCAGCCTTTCGAAGAAGAGACAGGTCCTGCCTGATTCCATCATCAAATGAGATGAACTGATTCTTGGGGGCAGCAGCTTCATGGAATTCTGCTACCAGCCATATGCTCAGAGCTTGATTTACCTTGACTAGGACAGCAATTTACTCTCCATTTTTCAACCAGGCTTCGTTGGTTTTCACTCTAAATAGATTGAAATCTGACACAAATTGCTGCCCCGGCCTAAGAAATGCTAATTTTTTTTTACAATCAGATTCATACCTCCGTCCAGGGAAATGAGATACGTGGCGGATGATGGGTACTCCAGGAGTAAACACCAGGGTTGGCGGCAGCCTTCGGTCCCCACAAGAACATGCCATGTCTTCTAATTCACGGTTTTAACTCTCACCTCTTAACCTCCCAATCAAACGGCACGTATTACTCAAGAGTGGAAGGTGAACGAAATCGGCACTTCCCAACAGGCAGGTACAACATGAGAAAAACTGCAGCCTCCCTAGCTACTAAGAGGCAAAGGGCACACAAGCTGTGCACCATCTCAGAAGTTCACGTACGCACTGACTATTTACCTACAAATTACTTGGGTACCGTTAACTACTTACTTGCTCTAAAGAAGGATGGGGCTTGAAATACCCAACAGAATCTACTATGCAATTGGTCTTTGTGTCAAAGTGGGGATAAATGGTTTCTTGCACCAGAAATTTGCTTCCAAGCCATAAAGGTAAAAAAAAAAAAATTCCATCCTTACATGAGCATAGAACTGATATTAGATACTTGACACAGAAGAGCCTAGAGGGCCCTTACCGTAATAAAGCATGAGTTTTAAATTTAGCACAGATTTTGTCCCGCTCGGTACAGACATCTTAAACAAAGCCAGGTGTTTCCCTGTCACCTACAAAGACTGGAATGAATGAGAACATCCATCCAAGTCTCTAACAAAGCTAAAGCATTCCCATACCTTACAGGAGCTTCGTCTATCACATGATACACCTCTGTGTGTAAGTCAGTGAACTAGTACAGTACATATGGTCGATCACGAGAACTCAAAAATCAAAGGATTCTTACAAGGGATCCTCTGTAAGCTAGACGTGCATAGATAATGTCTAATAATCAGTGCCTAATTTTCTGAGGGGGTTTTATGTATCGATCACTTCAAGCAGCACAGATGCACAGCAAGGATGCTTGAGAGACACCACACACTTCAAAATGTCTAAAGCCGCATCTCCTGGAAGCCAGTCTGGAGAGCTCTGCAAACTCCATGGGGATTCATACACCAACTAAAGAGCATTTCAGGTGTTTACTTAAAGCCATACAAATAACCATAAAATTGGGCATAAATCAAATTTTATAAATCATATCATTTAAATGCATGAAGGAAATTTACTTCAGCAGAGTCCAACTGCATATCGTTATGCAAAGTCAGTAACAACACCCTGATTTACCCTGGTTAGTACAGAACATGGGGAGTGTGATGAACCCTGCAGGAGTAGCAGATCTGGGCTTTACACTGCAATGTAACTATCACCGACCAGAATGTACTCTTGGCCTTCTAACCGCTACACTGTTCTCTGCAAAACACAGGAACTACACTGTTCTCCTCTGCAAAACACAGAGACTACTCCTAAAAAGCCTAGCCTCCCTAGGCACACATTTCAGGGAATCTCAGTTTTCACCGACCTTCCTTGTTAAAACTAAGCATATATGGAAGGAAAGAGTAATACAGCATCCCCTCCAATTGAATAAGAGACTCAGAAAAGGAAATCATATCATCCATAGTCTGAGCTGGATCCCCAAAACCTTTCATAACAACAGGTGGGCCAGGACCTAAATGCCCAGCAGGGTACTCCAAGGCTTAATCTGATAAATCACATTAAGGTACTGACATTCGTAGCTGGAGAGGGATGAAAGGTGTCCTGCATTTTGCAGCTAGCTAGGAAGCATAAAGCCTATTTATGTTAAAGTTTTAAGACAATGAATGACAAGGGCCAAGAGGAGGCTCCCAGGGCCCTCTGCTACTCCATGTGGAGCCATCCTGCCTCCTCCACATGTAGAACCATGACTGCTGCATTGGATTCCAGAGCTAGCTAATTTTCCCTGCTAGAGAAAAGACTAGGCAATGTCACCTCTCCTTACCTGACTTCGGGAGCACATTTGGCAGGGGTTACATGCACCAGGACATTGAGGCCTTGGAGGATCTCAGAAACTGTCAGCTTCAATACCAAACATTACCCGCAGCATTTTGTTTGATTAGGACACTGATGTTAATGCTTCTTGCAAAATTATGGGCCTGGCTACGGCCTCCTCCCAGGGTCCTACTCAGCTAGGAAAGCCCTGTCCTTGGAAATGCCTGAATAAAACACTAACTCCTAAAGAATCTCACCTGCCACCAGATAACCACCTGAAAAAAATCACTCCCACCCCAACCCCACCCCCCGCCAAAACACACACAAAAAAAAATCCAAAAAGTTGGGAAGTAAGCCTCTCAAACACACTTCTTTTACACACTCGGACTTTAAAAGCCTCCGCGTAACCAGGCCACATGGGAAGTGAAGGCTGAGATCTGCAAGTAATACAAACAAAGACAAAACATGTAGGATGAAGACATGTTCAGCGGCCAGAATCAGGCTGTCCCGTCAGTGTCCATCGTGGCAGAGCAAAAATGAGCAAAAAAAAGGATCCAACCTCCGGCCTTCAACACACAGCCAGGGCTGGAGTAGTGACTTCACATGTGCTGTTCATCCGTTTACAAATAAAACATCATAACTACGAAAGAGTAAGTATGATTAAAAAGGAAGAAGTCTAGCTCACTGAGTCAGTATCAACAAGGATATTAATGCCTAAGCCAAGAAGGCTTCCCGGAAGAGTACATGTTTGCCCTCTGGACTTCCTGTCACGTTAATGGCTTCTGTCCTGCTCACACTGTGCAGGTCAACAACCTCCGAACATTCCTCATCTTCCTCCCCAGGAACCTCCATTCTAAGGCTCCTCTCCCACTTCTTCCCCCTTCAAAAGGCAAAGCCAGTGTCTTCCGAGTGGGAATAAATGCAAACATGATAACGATCCCACTGAAATGCTAGCAGGTTGCTTTGCCTCCCATCCCCCTTGACTTTCTCTGTCCGTAGCTCCACGCATTGTGTGGAACAGAATTTCTGCAAGCTCTCCATAGTGCTGGAGAAGCAATGCATCTCCTTCAACAGGAGTATCAACTGGAAGCCCGTTTGGAATAGTCTCTTGGGGATCCCTGACCTTTTTCATTAAAGATGTCTGACCTACGCCATGCACCACTCAGCATCATTTCTTTTTTAAGTTATTTATTCATGAGAGACACAGAGAGAGGCAGAGACACAGGCAGAGGGAGAAGGAGGGGAGCCCGATGCGGGACTCAATCCCAAGACCCCGGGTCACGCCCTGAGCCGAAGGCAGACGCTCAACCCCTGAGCCCCCCCAGGTGTCCAGGGCATCATTTCTATCAAATGATAGATCCATCCCCTCTTCTCTCGCATGCCCAGTGAGTATTTGTCCCAAGCACATAGATAAGATGACTACGATTGTATACTCAAGATGACTACTACCAAATAGTGTTTTGTTTTTTGTTTTTTAAATCACCCAGAAGGAAACACCCTTTCCAACACAGAGGTAGGAAGTAAAATGGCTAAAGAGCAAAAGCATCCTTTGCAACAGTGAAGTATGTCCCTTACGAAAGATTCAGGAGAGGTGTTTTTTCCTCTAACGAAAGAGCGTATTTGTCACAAATCTGTAAACCTGGCTTTTACCTTTATAAAGCTTGGTTTGTAAAATATATTTGTGCCTAGCAAGAATTCTGTCTTCCATTCGCTGTAGGAAAAATCAAAAACTAGAAGCAGGGGGAGGATTAAAGGAAAGAAGACTTAGCCAAGGTCACACGTAACACACACACACACACACACACACACACACCCTCAGAGCCAGACCAGGGGTTCTGAATCCCCAGGACTGGTTCACACTAACCTAGACTGTAGGTTATCTACCTTTAGTGCACTTAATAAAATAACACCAAGACTCAAATTCCATAAAAATCCTGCTACTTTGATTTGGCCAAACTTGACATTTTTCCCCTGAGCTTTAAGGGAAGTGAAATTAATCTGTGCTTGTATAGTGTAAAGAAGCTTTGACGGGCAGCTTCGAGCCTGAGGTCACCCCCAGCACATGCGGGATGCACCAGCCCCTGACAAGACCAGACTGGGCACAAGAAAGACGGTGCTCAACCCGGGCCTCGAACACATGGAGCCACTCTCAAGTTCTAACTTTGGTTTTCTACAGGAGAGAAAAATAATGTGATAAAGACCAAAATCTCAAGTTCAATCTGGAAGACAATGCTCATCGGTGGCCAACACGACTTAGGGGGGAACATTCTAGCTCTCCTCCCCAACTGTCACAGGGTTCTCCAGAGTTCCACTCTCCACTTCTCACACGACTTGAGAATTTTTCAATTTACTCTCACATACCTTAGTGTGGGAAGATTTTTCAGAGAAGAGAGAAGAAAGGAATCTGATGTGTATGAAAACCAATTATCTTTTAATTAAGCTGAAATTTCAGAAATGTGACACTTTTGAAAACTGTAAAGGCCAGGATGCCTCGGTGGATCAGTGGTTGAGTATCTGCCTTTGGCTCAGCTCAGGTCACGATCACGGAGTCCTGGGCTCCCCTCAGGGAGCCTGCTTCTCCCTCTGCCTATGTCTCTGCCTCTCTCTCTCTCTCTCTCTCTCTCTCTCTCTGTGTGTGTGTGTGTGTGTGTGTCTCATGAATAAGTAAATAAAATCTTAAAAAATACATATAATGGCCAATTCACAGGACAGGAAGCAACATTCTACCCCAACCCAGGACACTGACTATTTTCACTTCTACATTTAAAAACAAAGGTTTTGCTTCATCTAAAGGCTTTGCTCTCCTCTGACCATCGGAAATAATTGCAAACAGAAAATGCTCTAGTCTTCCTGCATTTCAAATCAAGTACAAAAAAAAAACTATTTATATGATGCTGTAATAACCTTTCTCCAAAGACTCAATCTCCTTATCAATAAAGATAATAGCACTCACCTGTGAAGATTAAATAAGCTAACAGATTTAAAGCGTTAGGCTCAGTGTCTCACACAGTAAATAGTATACAACATACAATAAGTACAGTTTCAAGACAATGTAAGACTAGGATTCAAATCCTCACTTTCTTACTCTAACTTGCTGGCAAGTTACTCAGGCTCATCTGTAAACTGGGGTGATATTCCCATAAAACAGATGATACATAAATACAAAGCCATGAGGAAAAATACAATTTTTAACATTATCTGCGGTAAACTGCTAACTCCAAATCTTACTAATTCCACAATCCTTTCATCGTTAATCCCTGGACCTACAGATCCAAATGTCCAGTTTTTAAATGAGCACCTGTTTAAATTATATTTAAAATGAGACTTGGTGGGAACTTGCAGCTTGGAATTTCAGACTCTTTATTATACCTTAAGGGATGCAGTTCATACCTCAGTTTTAACTGAAATGGGGGAAAAATTGCTAAATTTAGGAGAAAGTAGATAGAGTACATCTTAATAATTTTTTAGAAGATGATTTTTTTCAGGGTGCCTGGCTGACTCAGTCGGTAGAGCGACCCTTAGTCTTGGGATCATGAGTCTGATCCCCAGGTTGGGTGTAGAGATTACTTTAAAACATTAAAAAATAGTAATAATAAAAGATTATTTTGTCTCAGCCAATAAAACTTCAGGGTGGAAAAAAAAACACAGTATAAAAATCTGATCCATATTCCCCTGTCCCACCAGCTCCAAAGCGGTCTTCTATTAGCCTTACTCTACAGATCTCACCATATGCTCTCACAAGCGCTGTATCTACCGCAAATGATGTGTCATTTCTGTTTTTAAGAAAATCAGAAAGAAAAAAACAGAAAAGCACAATGGATTCTTTGTTAAATCAGTGTCAAAGACATCTATCTCATCACCAGAATGGAAAGTCAAGTGACAAAAAAAGTAAAACTTTTTGGGTTTTGTTTGTTTTTTAAGATTTTACTTATTTATTCATGAGAGACCCAGAGAGAGAGGCAGAGACGTAGGCAGAGGGAGAAGCAGGCTCCCTGCAGGGAGCCCAATACAGGACTCAATCCCGGGATCATGACCTGAGCCAAAGGCAGATGCTCAACCACTGAGCCTCCCAGGTGTCCCCAAAATAAAACTTTTTGATTAGTGAATGTCATCTTCTGAGAACACAGGGGACCCTAACTATCAATACATGGTGAAACATAATCATTTTTAAAATTCACTAAGGGCTAACCCCTGGGGAGTGTGAAGATGGCATCTTTTCATCACAACACCACTGAAATGACCGTGTAAAACCCATCCTTCAGAATTTTGTTCAGTAACTTTAGAGGAATCGTGTAACATCCCTTATGGTACTGTAAGCTCTAAATTAAATATCTTACCTTATTTACAAGATACAGTCCTATCTCATTTGCACTGACTTCAACACAGTCAGCACTTGTTTTAGCCAACAAAATCATTTTTCTTATGAGTTGTCCAGGCCATTTCTAGTCTTACAAAGAGAGGAAGTACAGCTGACTCCTGAATACAGGTTTGAACTCTAAGTCCGCCAACACACAGGATTTTTTTTTTCTAAATACACTACTGTCAATATATTTTCTCTTCTTAGGGTTTTCTTAATAATAATTTTCTTTTATCTAGTTCATTATAAAAATACAACACAAAACAAATATAAAATATGTATTAATCAACTGTTCACGTTATCAGTAAGGCTTCTGGTCAACAGTAGACTATTAGTAGTTGAACTCTTGGGGAGCCAAGTGACACAGGGATTTTGGACTGGGGGTGGGGGGACTAGCTGCCCTAACCCCTGTGTTGTTCAAGAGTCAAGTGCACTGCCTAGTGGCTCAACTTAAAGAAAGGAATGGAAAATGCAGCATCAGATCTAGTTCTTTCATTCACTAGGCTCCCAAGGGGCCACAGTCACCCACCCACACTGTAAATACTAGCAAATGAGGTCCAAGCACTCATGCTGTCTGCAATGGTGGGGTACAGAGGACTGTGTGGAATGGTGCCTTCTAGTCCTAGGAATTACTCCAATCAGGTTCTTCTTTATGACTTGTATTCAAAACCACAATAACCTAGTCTAGCTCATGCTGTTATCAATGCTATATGAAGGCTGGGGCCCCTGGGTGGCTCTGTCAGTTGTGCATCCAAGTCTCAGTTTTGGTTCAGGTCATGATCTCAGGGTCCCGGGATCAAGTCCCACTCAATGAGGAGTCTAGTTGAGATTCTCTCTTCAATTCCCTCTGCCCCTCCCACTCATGCACTCTCTCTCTCTCTCTAAAATAAAGAAATAGGGCAGCCCGGGTAGCTCAGCAGTTTAGCGCAGCCTTCAGCCCAGAGCCTGATCCTGGAGACCAGGGATCGAGTCCCACATCAGGCTCCCTGCATGGAGCCTGCTTCTCACTCTACCTGTGCCTCTGCCTCTCTCATTCTCTCTCTCTCTCTCATGTGTCTCTCAATAAAATCTTTTAAAATATAAAATAAAGAAATAAATCTTTTAAAAAGAAAGTTAAAAGATTACATTCGTAGGCTACATTTGTGTGTACGTCCATCTCTTCATCTCACCTTGCCCAGGGCATGAATGAGACATGCCCTCATGTGGACCTTCTTTCCTCAGCAAAGACAGCACTTGACCCCCGCACAGTGAGGTACAACCCACCAACTGCTTTCACAAACCTCTCCTTGAGCTATGGTCACCAAGGCCAGTAGTGCTTTCACTATACTTTGCAGGCACCGGTCTGAAAGAGGCATCACTTGAGCATGCCTACAAAGATGTGTTGAATTACTGATTTCTTTCCTCCAAACAAAAGCATGAGATCTCTAAGACTCAAGTTTGATGCACTCATTTTGCAGATAAGGAAGCTGAGGCTCAGGGAAATGCCCTAAGTGGTCCAAGGTCACACAGCTAGATAGAAATATCTCTGAAGTAGAACCCAGAGGCCTTCTGGTTCTGTCCTCTCCTCTGCCAAGAATCTTCCTTACCAAATCAGGTGGTTAGATCCCAGGTCACCATAATTGCACAGGTTGGTTTGTTACAACTAGTATAATTTCCCTATTTTTTTCCCCACGTTTTGTTTCCATAGGGACAATAAATTAGTACTGGGACAATGCAGACATAAGAACAATTGGGGGGGGGGGGAAGAAAACACAAAATATGCCTTGAATTACATATCCTAATTTCATTTTGGTACAAGAACCTTTTACAAACTCTTCTTTATGACCACTATACTGTTGTATGGACTCTAAAAGTTCCCAATAGCGAAACACTAAAAGAGAAATGTCCAAACCTAGAACACTAGAACTAGAGGTGATTCAAAATGCTAGAGTGGACCATTTTTGTACAAATTAAGAAGAAAAGGGATGACAAGAAGGAAGAGAACTCTTTTGCTTTGATATTCCAACAAAAACTTTTAGGACTAAGTATAGGCCCTGCAGAGCGTGCATGGACTTCTTCAACCCCAAAAGTGCCCTATACCAACACAACCTTCTTCAACCCCAAAAGCGCCCTATACCAACAGAACCTTCTCTCCGCTCAGAGCAATGTTTCCATCACTCAGCACCTCTCAGAGGTGGCAAGTCCTTTGTGGGCACTAGCATGTGCCACCTCAGCTAGAGTTGAGATGTGATAAACATTCAATACTCCCAGGACAGCAAAGGAAGTTTTTATGATAAAAAAAAAGGGGGGGGGTATGAATAGAGAGGCCAATCCTGAGATCACCAAGGCTCTCCTCTTTCTTCAGGAACTTATTCTGGTTGGTTGCTTTGTTTTTAAGCAAGAATCGTGAACCTAGGTTTTCATACCTAGCAAGGTTTTTTTTTTAAAAAAAATTGTCCATGATTTCTGCAAGAAAACATGAATCAATGACTCCCATCATTAGTGAAATTGAGGTCCCAGCGGGATGGCCTGTTTGAGGTTCAAGGCGCTGTAATCCTAATGGGAAATGAGAGATGGGAAACACTTCTCAGCCCTGCAAGTCTCAATTGGCACTTCTTCAACAACAGTTACAGCACACAGGGTGGCTGGGTGCACTCTTCTCTAGGGTGGGGGCTGCTGGATCAATCACCCTGCCACCGGGCAGTGGTTTACACCGTCAGGGGAATGGGTCCTCTGCAGAGCAAAAGCTTGGGTCAGGGGGTGGAGGGTTCCTGGTGTGTGCACGGGTGTGCCCCTCACCCCCTCCAGGCAGGCAGCTTGGTCCCAGCTCAGAGCTAAGATAAGGATCTGAGGCAATATTTATTTATGGAAGGGAGGAAGCAGCGTGTGTGCCAATTTAATGCTTACTAGGGAGAAAGTAGCAGATCTCCTATCTGCAAGGGAGAGCCTGGGCAACAATTCCTTCTGGACACCAAGGCCTCTCCCCTCCCCCTCTGCACCCGCTCCACCTCCCTCCCACCCCCAACCTGGCCTCCCCGGAACGCGGTGCCAAAACGTAAGCCTGTTGTCGCGTTTTCTCCGACCTGGTGAAACCTGGATCCACGGGCTTGGTGTAGACACGCCAATCGGTCCCCCAGGTCGCTCGGCCTCGGTGTGGGGGGTGGAGGGGTGAGGGAAAACTGGAGGGCAGCGGCGATGGATCCGGATTCGGGGAAGGGTCTGCCCTGGTCGAACGCGGATTCCCACCGGAGGGCTGGGATCCGCCGCGGCGGGGCGGGGCGGGGCGGGCGCTCTCCGCGGCCGGGGCTCTCGCTGCGCGCGCGGGGCTGGGAGCCCCAAACCCTGGAGCGCGCGCGCGCGGGGTCCGGGGGCGCAAGCGAGGGGGCGCGGGGGGGGGGTGAGGAGTCCGCCCCGAGCATCCGCACGGCCAGCGCCTGGCGCCCTGCAATTCCCGGAATGCCACCCAACTCTGGAAACCCGAAGATCCCGAAAATTCCGAAAGCGAAACTGCAAGCGGGTCTCCAGAAGTTTGGGGACGGTCTTCTCCAGGGCTTGCCGGCGCGGCGTCTGCGCTCCCGGGCCCCGACCCCGCCGAGCCGAGCGCCCGCCCCCCCGCCCCCTCCCCCGGGCAGTAGCGACCGCGGCGCTGCGCTCGGCCACGGTCCGCGTCCCCCGGGCACCTCCCTCGCCGTCTTTACGCGGAAAGGGCCCCAGCCCGGGCCCCGGTTCCGGGGCGGTGGTCGGCCGGGCTCCCGCCGCGTCTCGGTCCCTCCCTCCTCCCGCTCCTTCCGACAAACTCGGGCCCCGCGAGGCTCCTGAGGAATGTTCTTTGTAATCGGTTGTATATTCGCTTCCACCGCACAGCTCGGTGCAAAACCGCGGGTTTCGGGGCGTTGGGAGTGAATTGTGCGCTTGTCAGCGGCGACGTCAGGAGGACGAGGGGAGGGGTTCCCGGCTGAAACTGCAGTTTACGAGCACAGAGCCATTTTAGGCTGGTTCCCACTGGGGCGAAGCCCACGGGAGAGCGGGCCCCCCGGGAGGACGCGCCGGCCGCGCGCGCGCAGCGAGGGTCGGGGACGCGCCGCGCGCCCAGCCTGGGGGGCCCCCCGCGTCCCGGCCGGAGGGTCGCGCATCGCTCAGCCCCGCCGCCCAGGTGGGAGGGGGAATCGGCCGCGGGGTCTCGGATCCCAGGGTCTCGGATCCCCTGCGCCCCCACCCGAGGGGCCCTGCGGCGGGCAGGCCTCTCCCGACAGCGCGGCGCGCGTCTAAGGGCGGACGACGAGCCGACCCTCTGGCTCGCCCCTCCGAGCCCCCCTGTGAACGCCCAGAGACCCCGTTACTGCGCTAACTAGAGACCTAGCCAACACTGTCTTTTTCGCCCGAGGACTTAACCACGTCTCGGCGCACCTGGCCACGGCACCGTCACGTTCGCAGGGACCAGAGAAGGTGCCCAGGACCTGCCCTCTCCAGGGCCGGGGGACCGCGCACGGGCGCCGCACAGCCCCTGTCCCCTGGGTCCCTCCCGCGCGACCTCCGCTCGGCGGCTGCGCCCTGGCCACTGGCGACCCCTGTTGGAGATCCCCGTTCCTAGCTTAAGAGAGCTCGGGTTTTGCTTGCTTCCCCTCGGACTCCCCTTACAGCCTCCGACTTTGCCCCCAAACTGCAGACGCAGACCCTCCCGACCTCAGATGCCGGGCACCACTCGAACCCCAATGCCACCGCGCGCCCGCGTGCCCGACTCGGCCAGAGGATGCCCCGCTCAGACCCAGCCTTCTCCAGCTGGACCTGCGCAAGGGACACTTTCTTCCGAGAACACTCCTCCCATCCCCCACCTTCCCCAGAGCTCAACTCCAAAAGCAACTCCTCGCTTCGACCCTGGCACACTTTGCAGCCGAGGTCGGCGCGCCCACACCTTTCTGCGCGGCCGCTTGCATCCTCCCCACGCACCCCCTCCCCAACGCCGCACACACAAAACCCCGTCTGCAGCCCGACTGCACCCAAAACCCTGGACAGTTAGTCCTTTTAAGAAGGACCTCCTCACTCCGCCTAACCCGGGCTTCACCCGCACGGAATCCAGCCCGCAGAGCGAGCTCCTCTCAAAGAAAGCCGGAATAAATCATTGCCTCTGCCCCTCATGTATTTTACACTACGTGTCAGCAGTTTGTCACGTCAAATCATGGCAGGGTCTGGTTCCAAGACGCACACACACACACACACACACACACATTCGGGGCGTACCTCTTGGGCACCCCCCACCGCACCCTCAACCGCGCACACCGCCTTGCACGCTGATCCAAAAGGCACACGCAGCCAGCAGTGGGGTTTGCATGCCCTGGTGTGGGCCCGCGGCACCCCCTTGCCCCCCTGGCAATGCACTGGACACGCAGACTCCAAACACGGAAAAAACTAGGGCAGCTCATTCTGTCTCTTTTTTCCCACTTAATTCGCTAAAACAGCTCCTGGAGCAGCCAAAGAGAGTCGAAAGGAAGGCATGGCAACTCCGGCGGGGTTTTTTCCCACCTCAAAACCTTTATTTTCAGTTTTTAGAAGCCACCTTAGCCCGCCATATTGAAACTGGTTTCTAAATACTCCTTCCCCGCAGTTGCAAGCGCTTCCAAGAAAACCCAAGTACGGATCGGGCTCTGGACGTGCGTTCGGCCACCGCGAAGCCACCACTTCCCTACCCCCCCCCCAGGGATCCCCCCCCACCGCCCCCGCGGTCCCGGGTTGGCCTCTCCCGCCGCCCCGGGCCAAAATCAATAAATATATCTAACCAGTTCCTACAGTTGTTTTCTTTCTTTCTTTTCTTTTTCTTTTTTTTTTTTTTTTTGGCGGATTTTTACCCACATACACGTTTAAAAAAATAAACTCCCAAGCTAGATCAGATGAGCAATTTTGAAAGGAGGTCATATGAGAGTAGACAACAGGAAAGCCCCAAGTGACAGGATATTACTTTAAAGCAAAAGCAAAAAAAAAAAAAAAAAAGAACAAAAAGATCATCCATGCCGGAGCACGCTCCGAAACTACTACTGACAATTTCATTTCATCTGCACAGGCAAATGTTTCCAAGAGGGCGACTCCGAATGTGTAAATGATGTTTAACACCCTCGATGGCTGGTCTCCAGGGCTCGCCCCGCCGGTGTGCCCCTCCCCGCCCCCAACACACACACAGACACCCCAAAAAGATGAAGAAGAAAGAAGAAAGAAGAAAGAAGAAGAAGAAGAAGAAGAAGAAGAAGAAGAAGAAGAGAGAAGAGGAGGAGGAGGAAGGAAGAGAAGGAGAAGAAAGAGACCCCGGGTAGGAAGAGACCGCGGAGCGCGGGGTGGCCAGGGCGGCTGCGTCTCTAACCCAAGCGCACAAATGAGGAAGGTGGGCGGCGGGAGGGGACCGCTCGCACCCGGGGAAGGAGGACACTTTGCAACTACAGATGGCCTCCCGCAAGGCCGGGCTGGTCCCAGCCAGGGAACGAGGCTGTCGGGAGGCGAACCGGAGAAGCAAGCAAAAAAAAAGAAAAAAGAAAAAATGACAAGCCGGAGCGCAGAGCGGAGTTTGGGGCTGTGCTCCAGCGCGCCGCTGCTCTCTCCCCTCCGGCGCTCGTCTTTGGCTTCTCCCCCTCCTCAAGCCTCCCACGCCCGGGCTGGCTGCAGCTTCCCCCCTCCTTTTTCCCCCCTCGAAGCTGGAAAAAAAAAAAAAAGAAGCTGCCCGGCGCACTCAACCTGCGGGCCGGAGGTCGGCTCGCCGGGCGGGCTGGGCGCGGGGACAGCGGCCGGCGCGGCGTCCTACCTGGTGAAGTTGGGGCTCCCCTCGGGGTGGGCCCGGGCCGCGGGGCGCCGCCGGGGTGGGGTGGGGGGGCCCCGCCGGCCTCGCTCGCTCGGCCTCGCCCCGGCTCGCTGCGCCTCGCTCGCTGCCCGCCCGCCGCCTCCCCTGCGCGCCCGCTCCGGTCCTCCGACTCCCACTACAGCCTCATTCCAATATGGCATCCTCTCTGTGCGCATGCCCGGCACTCTTTTTTAAGATTATTATTTTGTGTGTGTGCAGCGAACTCCTTCAACGACCTTTTCCAGCGCTCGCGGAACGGCTCAAAGCAATGGGGCTGCGGGACGCTCGCGAGTCCCGGCTGCGCCCCGCGGTGCCGCCCCCGCGCCTGGGCGCACGCCCCCCCCCCCGCAACACACACACACACACACACACGCACAGGCACAGGCACATTTCACGCTCCCACTGCCCCCTCCTCCTTTCCCTCGGCTCCCTCCATACACGATCTGCACAAAGTTCCCATCACAGGCGTTTCCGCAAGCCCGTCTGCAAGGGAAATCTGGGCCAACTCCGCATCTCCCTGGACACTTTGTTTCCCGGGTTTGCAATGCCTCCGAGCACCCAGTGCACAAACTTGCGCTTTATCCGCCGCAGGCTGGTTGGGAGCGGAGAGAAAGTGCAGCCTCTCCGCCGCCTCCGCCCCGCCCACTGCGCTCTCTCCTCCCCACCCCCGCCCTGGGCACTTAAAATGGAATCTTTTCTACGGAGATTCAGACTTTTCCTGGTCCCGCAGGGAAAGGCTGGAAGGGGCCAGAGAGAGGTTTTTCGAGGAAACGTGCCCCTAGGGGGAGGAAATGAAGTTGGGGCTGCTCGGGCGAGCTTGCAGCTGCGAGCTGCGCCCCCCCCCAACCCCGGGACGGGCGCAGGGAACGAGGGTCGCCACGGCGTCTCCCGGGGGGTCGTGCCCGGGCCTGGGCGCCCGGAGAGGGCACCTGGCCCTCGCTGGCTATTGTAGGGCGGGAAAAGAATCCTGCCCGAGAAAAAGAAAAACAAAAAAACGTGGCCTTCGGAGACTGTTGCAGCGAAAGGGAGGCAGCGCCGCGGGAGGCCGGGCAGGGCTACCTCCCTCTGCTCCCCCGGTGCGTGGGGGGGCCCCCCAGCACAGTGCCCAGGGCGTGGGGGGAGGCCCCCAGAGGACCTACCCCGGCCTAAGGCGCGGTGGCTAGGCGGACACTGAACGAAACGTCCCCAGTTCGGAAAAGCTGGCGACGCCCTGGTGAGAAAAACGGGAGAACTTACATCGGTGGGCCTCGCTGTACTGGGGAGACGCTGTCAGGGGCAGCAGTTTATTTCCCAGGAAACTAGAGATACGGACACGTTTGGTCAGGGGTTTTGTTCTATTGCCAGGGGCTGTAAAATTCCCCACCCCACCCCCGAGTCTCCCAATTGCGTGTGCATCCCTTGCCTACGAACCCCTGTCGCCGCGCCCCAGCTCCGGTTCAGGGGGTTAGGAGGACGGTGCGCCCTGGGCCTCCCGCGCTCTGGCAACTCCACCCACCTTCCCGGGGGCCTGGCGCCCCAAGTGCGCCCTCCGGGCCCCGGGGGCTCTGGCTGGTGAGCCCCTGTCCCCAAGGACAGGTGGACCCTCTCGGAAGAGCCGGGGACACCGCGAGGGCCTGGGGATGCAGTCCGGGGGTCAGAGTCTGACTGCGCGCGGGAGCGCCGGGGTCCTGACCTGGTGGGTCCCCTCCCCGATGGCGGGGACTGAGCTCGCCCAGAAGATCTGCAGGAGGGACGTGCGAGAAAGGGCTCTCGCCAGGCCACGAGGTAGCGAGTGTCCCTCCACGGAAGGGTGCCTGGGGCTCGGGGATGCCCAGCGGGCGCTGGCCCCAGTGAGACACTGCGCACGTCCAGGATGGGGAGACGGGATTTCCTTACACCTTGGAGAGCGCTTGGAGAGTTAGGAACGGCTCCCTCCGCCCTGTCTCACCTCTCTGCGGTGCCACCTGAGACCCAGGAATTTCAGAAGGCTCACACAGTTCAAACTCCAGCCCCAGTTTGCGTCGTCTCCAGCTTTCGGGTCCCCTCCTCTGGGGGACACCACGCTGGCACCCCCAGCTCCTTCACCTGCAGCTCGCTGAAGCCGGAGACTCCTCAGACCAACCTCACCCAGTCCCTACACATTAACCCTTTCGCGCGCTCCCCCGAACTGCCTCCCTCCGTGCCTCAAAACCGCTCCACACTGAGTGAGATGGACGCTCCGAGGGCCGGGAGGAATCCAGAATGTGGACCCCAAACAGGCTCCTGGGCTCTAGCCCTGGGTGTCTGGGTGGCTGTCATTCACGCAGGTCACCTCGCTCCTTCAGCACAGTCTGGACGGGAAGGAAGGAGCGAAGGAGGCGGGGGACCAGCCCGTGCCAAGAGGACCTGCATGGCTGCAGACGCGACCCGTGCGCCCTTCTCCTGCAGGGGCTCACCAGCTCTGCCCAAACCCTGAGCGCGCCGCAGCAGAAGGGCACTGAATGCCGCTTGGCTGCGACCGGTGCTGCTTGCACTCCGGCTGCTGGGGTTCCCCCGGGGTGGGGCACACCCAGGGGGTGAGCATCTCAGACCCCGCTGCCTCGCGGAATCCGGGGGGCAGAGGAGCGCTCCCCACGCAGGACTTCCGGACCGCCCGTTTACCCAAAGAATGAGTGTTCCCTCTCCCCCAGCCGAGCCCTGGCGACGTGAGCTGCAGCCAGCCATTGCGTCTCCAGGCTTGTTTACCAGTTTTAAGTCATTATCATGCTCAGACGTTAGTTCATCAAAAACAAAAAGCAAATGCAAAAGAACACCTAATCCCTAACTCGATGGCCTGGATATGCATCACCTTACAGTTAGTTCCTCCCGAGTAGTGGAGTCTCTATGTTTTTGGTACTCAGACCTCTAACTTTGCCCTTGTGACGATAGGAGTGCGGGAGTTTCATTTTTTTGTACCTTAATGAGATGAAGAAATGAAGTCATGAAAGCCGTAGTGCACAATGGTTATCACATCGTCACCACAAAGACGCTCAACGTGGTCTATGGTGAAATGTCTCCGGCTTCAGTAACCTACTTTCGCCTTGCTTTTTCAACGGGACCTCTTGAAAGGTCTTTGGCTTTCTATTTTGTTTAAAGATTTTTTTTTTATTTATTTTTTCATGAGAGATGGGGGAGGGGGGCAAAGACCTAGGCAGAGAGAGAAACAGGCTCCATGCAGGGAGCCTCATGTGGGACTCGATTCTAGATCCCAGGATCACGCCCAGAGCCAAAGGCAGATGCTCAACGCTGAGCCACCCAGACATCCAATATATTGCATGCTACCTCCATTCTCCGGTAGCCAAGGACACCAATGAGGCCAATGAAAATTGGTTAGAAGACCCCCTGAGCCAATTAAAGTGGCCACTTCATCCCAACCCAATGCCTTCTAACTTCCATTTTTTATTTCAAAGCCAGACACTTTGGGGATATGGGTACCCAGGTGTAGAATCCTCCCTAATCAATTAAAGTTGAAGGGGGGAAAATCCAGCATAGTTAACCAAGTGTAAAACCTGGTGAAAATTGTGAATGTTTCAAATTCAAGAAGGCATGATAATTTACAACTCAGAGAAATTTAACCGTGTAAATCTCATGACTAGCCATACCAGGTTTCTCTATATATTAATATTTTCTAAAAATCTTGACAAAGAAAGAAACTTTTGATCACACCATTGGCTGTAACCATTATTTCATTCCCAAATAAAGGCTAAACCATGAATTACATGACTTTTAAGATGCACCCAGACATCTCAGTTATGCTTTGGAAGGACTTTGGAATTCTTTCCTATGAATGACGCTCGACTTATATAAAATATTAAAATTATATTTGTTAATTGGGAAATATATAGATGTTATTTCCATTTGCTTGATGATACAGCACAAATTAGGAATAAAAAAATGGCTGAAAAGTTTCTTTCTCGTGTACTGTGGGTTCCTAAAGCGTTACTCCACAAAAGTTATTGCTGAAGTCCTTAAAATTCTACATATATTTTTAAATTTTATCAGTGCTATCTGTGACTACTTAAATCTTTAGTCTTCACACCAAGTAAAATATTGATTAATTTGCTCATAATTATTTCATGATTAAGTTATCATTTCCCACTGAGAAAAAGGAAATGCCCTAGGGGCACCTGGGTGGTGTGGCAGGTTAAGCTACAGACTCTTAGTTTCAGCTCAGGTCATGATCTCAGAGTCATGGGATCAAGCCCAGCTACAGGCTTCTCATGGAGTCTGCTTGAAATTCTCTCTCTCTCCCTCTGCCCTCTCCCACTCATGCTTGCCCTCTCTTCCTCTCTCTCTCTCTCAAATAAGTGAATCTATATATTTAAAAAAAAGAAAAAAGAAAAGGAAAGGAAAAGCCCTAAAGAAGACAACCATTATGTTTTCTTAATATAGTGAACCTCTAAGGAGATAATAAACATACTATCCTAACACCAAAACAGGAAAGAAATCTCCTAAAAATCCCCTAAAATAACCAAATATTTGAAGAATTTGTGCAATCCTCTCCCTTACTAGAAACTTGAAAGCTCAACGTGGTCCTAGGCTAGTAAGATGGCATTTTTCCATCACCTTCCTACAGTCATTAAGCATGAAATGTAAAGACACTCCCTCCCTATGTTTTCACCCTTTCCCCGATCCCCAGCTGAAGCACTGAGCTCCAGTATCAGGATTCAAATGACCTCATCACTGCTTCATCACTAATTCCCTTTGCGACCTATCTAAGTCAAATGACCTCTCCAAGTCATCTTCTCTCATACATAACAAGAAAGAAAGAAAGAAAGAAAGAAAGAAAGAAAGAAAGAAAGAAAGAAAAAAGAAAATGCCTCTCTGAGCCATCTTCTCTCGTACATAACAATAAATAGATGATAGATAAATAAATAAATAGATAGATAGATAAATAAATAAATAAATAAATAAATAAATAAATGGACTAGATGTGCTACAAGGTCCTTTCAAACTCTTAAGAGTACTTAGCAATCTACCTCAGGCCAAAGTCACAAATTGCTTTCCTGTAATATTCTAACACTATCTCTGCCCATTAGAAGTGGCTAAGGTGTGAAGAGGAAAAGTGAAGAAAACATGCGGAGAGCGGGAGAAAGGGCCTTTTTTGCCCTACTACCCTGAAATAAATGTTTGGTCATCAGGGTCATCTTTCTGCCTCGTTTATTTTTTTCTTTTCTTTTCTTTTTTTCCTGCCTCGTTTAGATGACCGTGTTTTCTATTTGCTGCATGTTTTTTTTTTTTTGTTTGCTCATAATAGTGTCAGGGCCGAGATAAGTGTACTCATAAGAGTCATTCTGGGAAACATGGGGCGATGGAGATGGCTATTTAAATGAGTAAAGAGCACTAAATGAGTATCATGGTGAGTAGTGGTCCACAAACATATCACCTATCACACAGAGCACTTTCTCATACATTTCCAGAAATTTCAGAAACCCGCTAATGCTTCTTATCTAATTTGAAGGAGTTTCAGGCTTCCCTGGCAAAAGATGAAAAACAAAAAAAACAAAAAAGCAGTACAGTATACAGGGCGTATTAAAAACTGCATGATGTCTGAACTCCCCTATGACATTTATTTATTTTTATTTTTTTTGTATATGTTTTTATTGGAGTTGGAGTGCTCATCCTGTCAAAGTACCCTCCCTCAGTGCCCATCACCCAGTCACCCCAACCCCGAGCCCACCTTCCCTTCTACTATCCCTTGTTCATTTTCCAGTTAGGTGTCTCTCATGTTGTGTCACCCTCTCTGATATTTCCCACTCATTTTCTCTCCTTTCCCCTTTATTCCCTTTCACTATTTTTTATATTCCCCAAATGAATGAGACCATATAATGTTTGTCCTTCTCCAATTGACTTACTTCACTCAGCATCGTACCCTCCAGTTCCATCCATGTCGAAGCAAATGGTGGGTATTTGTCGTTTCTAATGGCTGAGGAATATTCCATTGTATACACAGACCACATATTCTTTATCCATTCATCTTTCGATGGACACCGAGGCTCCTTCCACAGTTTGGCTATTGTGGACATTGCTGCAAGAAACATTGGGGTGCAGGTGTCCTGGCATTTCACTGCATCTGTATCTTTGGGGTAATCCCCAGCAGTGCAATTGCTGGGTCGTAGGACAGATCGATTGTTAACTCTGAGGAACCTCCACACAGTTTTCTAGAGTGGCTACACCAGTTCACATTCCTACCCACAGTGCAAGAGGGTTCCCCTTTCTCCACATCCTCTCCAACATTTGTAGTTTCCTGCCTTGTTAATTGTCCCCATTCTCACTGGTGTGAGGTGGTATCTCATTGTGGTTTTGATTTGTGTTTCCCTGATGGCCAGTGATGCGGAGCATTTTCTCATGTGCTTGTTGGCCATGTGTGTGTCTTCTTTGGTGAAATTTCTGTTCATGTCTTTTGCCCATTTCATGATTGAACTTGTTTTCTTTGCTGTTGAGTTTAATAAGTTCTTTATAGATCTTGGATGCTAGCCCTTTATCTGATACGTCATTTGCCAATATCTTCTCCCATTCTGTAGGTTGCCTTTTAGTTTTGTTAACTGTTTCTTTTGCTGTGCAGAAGCTTCTTATCTTGATGAAGTCCCAATAATTCATTTTTGCTTTTGTTTCCCTTGCTCTCATGGATGTATCTTGCAAGAAGTTGATGTGGCCAAGTTCAAAAAGGGTGTTGCCTGTGTTCTTCTCTAGGATTTTGATGGATTCTTGTCTCACATTTTGATCTTTCATCCATTTTCAGTTTATCTTTGACATTTATTTAAAGAGCAGAGACGATTTATTTGTGAAGTGCCAGGTTTTCGACCGATGGCTTATTTCTCCACAGAGGGAGATGACCACCCAGACAAAAGTCACACCCAACTTCTGAGGCTACTTATATAAGTGGGTGCCTTGTATCACACACTTCACTTGGGAATCTTATTTTATATCAGATAGAATGTTCTGTTCTACATCTTGCAGCCTTGCTTCCAGCCACGTCCAGAAGTGAGGAAGGAGAGAGAAGTTTGTACATTGGCTGCCCAATAGGGCCTAACTCTCAAGTATTGGTCTCTTATTCTTCTATAACAACAAAAAGAAAAAAAAAAAGGAAGAGGGAATTTATTTAGTACCTACATTGTGCCTGACACTGTTTCAGGTGCTTTTGCATACCTGATAGCATTTAATAAATGGTTTTAAAATATGTCTTAAGCACATATTTCCTGTACATACAATACAAGATCATGATCCGCTGTCACTAGGATACATGAGTGTGTCATTATTTTCATGGTGCTGGAGTTTCCTGGAATCATTCGCATTCTCTCTAAGCAAGGATATTTATTGAGCAAATATTGACCAAAACATGAATGCATGTGTGCATGTACACACACACACACACACACACACACACACCTGGCACAGGTCAGGATTGATTTATGACCTTGGAACAGTTTCACCTCTGTATGTTAACTGGCTTGAATGAGACTGAACTCAGCACTGTGCAAAACTATAAAGAGTCCCCTTGGACTTATAACACGATATAGACTAAACAAATTAAAATAGGCAACTGAAAATCCCACATCAAGCAGTGGGTTTCATGTATAAGCAAGTGGACAATTTTTATATGCACTGCCTTAATAAACAAATATCCAACTATAACATACAGAGAAGAAATGCCAGTGTTCAGATGCTGTCAATCCAGTTTTATTGTAGCTTCAAAATCCCCAACCTGTTTGCTTTCACTGTATAAATCACTTCAGATGATCTTACTACAGAATAATCATTATCATGATCAAAGAAGTAAGTTAATAGACCTATAAAGACTTGATTTGCAGTGCCATCTACTGGAAACAAATGACTCGCTTTCAGATTTTATATATATTATTTTTTTGTTGTTTTTTAGTGGAAAGATGTTAGGAATAATGGACATCACCAGTAAGAGAAGAATTGGGTTCTTAACTATATTTGATTACATGTAACGATCTGGAAGCTCTAGTTTTAAATAAACAGAAATATATTCATATCAAATCACGTATTCTTTAAATATCTTATAAAGTACTTAGGTGCTGCTTTGAAAAAGTAAAATCTTTTCCATTCTTTAAGATGAGTCATTGTAACTAGATTTTTAATAGAGTACTATTTTTTTCTTATGGATACAGTCGGTGAATTCTTGGAGGTTTTAATTTTAATTTCACATCTTGCAAAGACTTTTCAAGGTTTCCCAAATCAATTTCTGGAAGAGGTAAATATTTTAAAATTTAGATACAAGAGCAAATTAACTAATGATAAGTAAAAACAAACCTCTGCTTATATTTACGTATTTGACAGATATTTACTGAGTACTTCCTATGTACCAGGCTCTGGTACATATATATATTGAGCTCTCCATGATGAAAACTAAGTACCAAGGGGCATGAAGTATCTGTTTGGTTCACTGTTCTTCAGAGGCTAGAACAGAGCCTGGTACATAGGAAGTATATATATATATAACATGTCCTGTGGAGGTTAGTACAATGGAAAAGAGAAAATCAGGGAAGCCATAGAAAGTGGCAATGAGGTCAAGTAGGGAGGACATTTGCACGGGAGGGGATCAGGGAAGCCCTCTCCAGTAAGGCAACATTTGAGCATGGGCTTGCATGGGGGGAGTACAGTACATCAAGGAAGAAGGAAAAGTAAATTCAAAGGCCCTGAGATTGTCTTGTCTCTATTTCGAAAAATAATAAATTACGCAACAGGTTTTTTGGATTTTATTGGTTGGTTGGGATTTTTTTATTTTTTTATTTTTTTTTTAGAGAGGGAAGGGGAGAGGGAGAGAAAGAATCTCAGGAATATTCCACACCCAGTGCAGAGCTGGGCAGGGCTCAGTCTTACCACCCTGAGATCATGACCTGAGCTGAAATCAAGAGTATCATGCCAAACACCTGAGCTACCCAGGTACCCGTCAAGGTTTGATGATACTCAACAACATGAGCATAAACTGTTAACTTGTAACGTCGAAGTTAAGCAAAGAGTACTTAGTACTTCCAGATGAGAAACCACAATAAAATCATCAGTTCAAATATTTCCAAATCCCCAAGGGATCAAACCCAATTTTCCTGTGTTTCATCAGATTCCCAGGTGGAATGGGACCGTAAAGATCATCTGGTCTAATCTCCCTCCTGCCTAACATTTGCCTACATTGTCCCTAATAGTCACCCAGTCTGTGTTGGGACACCTCACTCTTTACTCCCTCCAGAGATAGCTAGTTCCATCTTTGGACTGCTCCAACTCTTCACAAGTCCATACTTAACTGAATAAAACCCATTTCTCTGTTCCCTGTGCTGGGGAACAGGGCTGGCCTTGCCCAGGACAGGGAGAAGCCAGAGGGTCCCCTCTTCTTTTGTCTCACTCTGTAGGTAGCCTCTATAGGCAGGAATTTCACCCATGCTCTAGGACCTGTGGTTTTGCACCTGCCTCCCAATGGACGTACCGTAAATATCATATCTAGAAATGAATTCATTCATCATCATGAAAATTATTCCACCTTCATAAAAATTCCTCTAGCACAGGGTAGTTTCTAAGTCTTGTCCTCACAACAAGGGAACTGTGTTTCCCTCAAAAGTCTTTAAACTCATGGAAATGGAGTAGTGAACTCAACTGAAAGATTCAGTGTTTTAGGGCTCTTCCTACCTTTCATTGCTTGCTTGGTGTGCGGTTGTGCTGAATCAAAGTCAATTGTGCTGAAGTAAATGAAAACAATCTGGAAAACATAATTAGTTACAAATGAATCTGAGTAAACAATATAGTACACTTGCTGAAGGCCAACTTCATCTGGGTAGAGGATTCACAGCAATGGCTAACCTTTGCTGAGGACCTGCTCTGTGCCTAACACTCTTCCAAGTGCTATACATCTACTAACTCATTCAACCCCACAGCAAACCCAGGGGCTGGGCAGTGTTGTTATGTCCACTTTAGAGATGAAGGAGATGAGAGCCTGGGAGCAAGGAAGCAACCAGGTCACGGATGAGGATGAGCATTAGCATATGAACTCAGGCAAGGTGACTCCAGGGTCTGGGTTTTCATTCCCCAAACCACATTCCCGTTATTTGTAAGAATAGAGATAGATCTAGAAGTCTAAACATCATGTATGGAGTGGGAGATTGAAGAAGCTTGTGTCTTTTAGCAGTAGAATTAAAAAGAGGGACCAAGGACAAGTTTGTGAGCAATGTCAATGTAAAAAAACCGTGGGGGGAGGAGGTCATTGAAACATGGAATTGTGACCGTGACCTTGAAGGTGACCTTGAAGATCAAAAGTGCTGAGGACCCTGGGAAGGTAACAACAGCAGCAACAACAAAGAACTACCATTTACTGCCTGTACGTGCCGTGCTAGGCTCTGTGCTAAGTGGTTGGCTTGCATTTGCCTTAATTAATCTTTGTAATACCCTACAAGGCAGTTACTATCGTCACGCCCATCTTACAGGTGAGGAAACTATGACATAGGGGACTTACACGATTGCTTAGGGTGGCTGGATAGTCAGTTGGCCAAACTCACCAGGGGCCTTCAAAACACTCCCTGTTTCTGCAGAATCCAGGCCTACTCCATGAGGCCCATGTTGGAATGGAAAGAACGCAGCTTTGGAAGCCAGAAGGACTTCTACTTAAATCCCAGTTTCCCACCATCTCCCTCTTTCTTCTCCTTCCCTCTCTAACTCCCTTCTCCCTGCTGCAACTTACCATGAGGATTAAATTTCTCTTTTAGCGAGAGATAGAGAGACTAGCATGTAACAGAAACTTAATAAATATTACCTGCTCCATCTCCTACCATCTGCCACCTGCTCCAGATACGCATGCTTCATAAACCTTTAATACAGTGTTGAAATATTTTTTAATTCACATTTAATTCTATGTTGGATGATTGAATCAGATCATGCCCCAAATCTGTTTTCTCTATCCCATGATCTTGTACCCTGTGTGATCTCTATTCCAGTTTTCTTCCGCAAGGAGTGCCTGCTCCCTATGAGCATTATCCTTTCGCCATCACTCAATAGTTTCACCGTCCTGAAAATAAGAATAAAATATTCCAAAACAAGAACATGGCTAGTAATTGATTCATAGGATATTAAAGGGCTTTAACTTCTATTCTCATTTGGAACAAAGCCTTCACATGTACCAATACTATGTTACTTTTGTGAAACTTTATCAATCCTTTGGGTTTGAATAAATTTTAATGCCCAATGTAAAAAGCAGACAAGGGTGCCCATAGCATGTTTCTGGACAGATTTGTTTTAAATACACATGGGATCATGATAATGAGTCACAGAATAATATTGTAGCCCTCCCCCAAAAGTTACAAGAAATGAAGAGACTTAGATTCAAATCGCAGTGGTGTCCCTTGGTAGATTCTTAGTAAGTCAGTGAATTTCTCTGAGCCTCAGATTTACCAACTGTGGAATGGACATAACTCCTTACCTTATGGGATTGAGAGAAATAAGGAAAGAGCCATGTACCCAGGGACTGGTGCAGAGCTTTGATTTGGATGCTAAGAAAGAAAAAAACAAACAAACAAAAAAACCCAAAAAACAAAACCACATTTCCTTTAGTCCTTTCTCCCTTTTTGTTTAATAATAAACCACATTTCCTATTCCAAACCATGAGTCAAACAAAATCATAGACAGAGGCATGTTACAAGGCAGCTCTATAATCCAAGTCACTATAAATTATTACCTGTTTTATTCCAGGCATTGAGCTAGGCACTATTTGCTTTCACATTTGTATTCGTGTTTCACACTGCTTTGGTCTCTTAGAAAGAAGAGAGCTACAGAAACTTAATGTATGGCTGGTATTTCTTGGGAGTCTTTGTTAGTTTCCCGTTCGCTCATAAAAAGAAAAGAAAGAAAGAAAGAAAATCTGCAAAACCAGGAAGTTCTTTGAGACAGAAATATCTCCGTCTTCTTTTCTCTTGACCCCAAGTAGCATAAATCACATGCAATGAGCCAATATTTTCTAGTTTAAAAAAAATACCACATTTTTCCTCCTCTTCATTGTACTTGTCAACTAAAGGAAAGCTTTTGACAAACTTTCAGTAGTGAAAAAAAACAGTTTCTAAGATCAGAACAAGATCAGACACTTGCCAGGGTAATGTGTACGCAGAAGGATCTCATGAATGTTGGTGGAATTCAATCTCGGCTTTGACATTGACCCGAATGTAAACTATGAAGTGATGGTACCTCTGTTTCCTCTTCTGTAAAACGAGCGTGATATTATCATGCATACACTTTTGGAAAGATTGTATGAAAGTCATTACAATTTTGTCACTTTTTTAGCTTCTTGGAAGAAGAGGTGACAGTAAGGATTTGGGTTTTTTAAAGCAAACTCGCTTCTGAGTAACTGCTGTGTTCCACAGACCCACTGCTTACGCTCTTTGTGTTTATTTATTTTGTGTTTGTCATTCTGGAACAGGGGGAGAGATCCCACTGGGGAGAAGCCCCAGCAACAGGCTGCTGATGCCTTTAATAAGAAAGCTATTTTTATAAACTGATTTTTAGTCATGTAACCATGAGGGGGTGCTGAGGCCTGCAGTGTAGACTGTCCCTTTTAAAAGCTATTGAATTGGGATCCCTGGGTGGCGCAGTGGTTTGGCGCCTGCCTTTGGCCCGGGGCGTGATCCTGGAGACCCGGGATCGAGTCCCACGTCGGGCTCCTGGTGCATGGAGCCTGCTTCTCCCTCTGCCTGTGTCTCTGCCTCTCTCTCTCTCTGTGTGACTATCATAAATAAATAAAAATTTAAAAAAAAAAAAGACTTTAAAAGCTATTGAATTGGGAAGCCTGGGTGGCTCAGTGGTTGGGTGTCTGCCTCTGCCTCAGGACGTGATCCCAGGGTTCTAGGATCAAGTCTTACATCCGGCTTCCTTCAGGGAGCCTGCTTCTCCCTCAGCCTGTGTCTCTGTGCCTCTCATGAATAAATAAATAAAACCTTAAAACAAACAAACAAAAAAAGCTACTGAATAAAAGAAAAAAATTCTAAATATTAAAAAATAGTTAAGCTATCAAAAATGACTCTCAAATGAAGGATCCCTAGAAGTAGGCCTAAGGACCTCGACATCTTTCTCATCCTCAATGCGCACTCGCATGTTGCCAGCTTCAAAAAGTGTTTCCAGTGTGAGCTGTCATTCGTATTATCGTTATCCTGAGACTCAGTCCTGGGCTCTTATGAGAATTTTTGCTCACGCACTGGCATCTCTGCCTCCAAGCAAATCTGGTGGTGTTCCCTTAAAAAGCAAGGTGTCGAGGCACCTGGATGGCTCAGTGGTTGGGCGCCTGCCTTTGGCTCAGGCCATGATCACAGGGTCCTGGGATCCAGTCCCACACTGGGCTCCCTGCAGGGAGCCTGCTTCTCCCCCTGCCTGTGTCTCTCCCTGTCTCTGTTTGTCTCTCATGAATAAATAAATACAATCTTAAAAAAAAAAGGTATATCCTCAGACCACAAATTTGAAGAGACCATCAGAGAGGACATAAATGGTACCTACATTCTTGTACCTAAGCTATGCACCTCCTTCCCTTTTTTGTAAAAGTGTGAGTGCTGGAGGTTAGGCCTCCGGGAGATGTGATGGTTAATTTTTTATGTGTCAACTTGGCTGGGCCACGGTGCCCAGATATTTGGTCAAACGTCACTCTGGCTGTTTCTGTGAAGGTAGTTTTGGGATCTGATTAACATTTAAATTGTGAAGCAGATTTTCCTCCATCATGTGAATTGCCTCATCTAATCTGTGAATGTCCTTAAAAGACAAAAGGCTGACATCTCCCAAGCAAGGGCAATTTTGCAAGAGACAGACTTTGAATTTGAACCAAAACTTTGCCCAGGGTCTCCCGCCTGCCAGTCTACCCTGTAGATGTTGGACTTAACGAAGCCCCATAATCATGTGAGCCAATTCCTTAAAACACACACACTTGGTTCTATTTCTCCAGATACCTCTGCCCATGATTCTGTATCTCAAGAACTCTGTCCAATACAGGTGGTTACAAGGGATGCTTTAGAAATGTCACTTTCTAAGGGTTCTTTAGTGGCTCTAAACACCGCCTACTCTTCTCATTTTTATGCTCCTCTTCTGGGTTTTACTGTTCTGTGCTTTGTTTGGCCTCCTTCACCAAAGGAGGTCAGGAGAAGTTGAGACATCCTGATTTTGATGATTTGGGCCTGGTGGAGTTGCCACTGCCACCGTTAGCCTTCCCGTGGCCACGTGTCAACCTAGATTGTTAGAAGGCCACTCACCATTTAAAGAACTGAACCACTAGGGATGGTTTATGGCCCAAGGCTCATCCGATTCAAGTGTTCAGCTATGGTATTCCCTCAGATTATTTTCTCACACCATATTATTTTATTATTCATCACTAGAGACAGATGGCTATCAAACCTCAGTCTGTATATTTATAAACTGACATGTTGGTGACAGCTATAGCTTAGTCACAGGGTTTGACGCTTTATATGTTACTGAGTATCTTTCAGTTTTGTTTCTGTAAACATAGAGCCGTGATGTGGGGAGCAAATGGAAAAAAAAAGTTAACTGTCCTTACTACTTACAGCCCACAAACACGTCCTTGAGACCGGCAGGGTGACCTTCTCTATGGACCTTTAACATGTAAAAATTCCTTTGGAAACTTCCTTTATCTCTACCCCCCAGATATATATGTTAGCAATCATCCCCCAAGCATATGGCCCACCGATATACATCTGAAGGATCTCATGACTCAGGTTTTATTAGATTGTGATAAACGACCTTTTCCTAACAATAGCTAGCCCCTCCAGATCCTGGAAACCTTGCTTCCAAGATTTCTTAGAGACTTACACTCTCCCTAACCCCATCCCAGCATGAAAGTATATAATAAGCCATTCCTCATGCCCCCCAGTGCTGCTCTTTCTGCCCCCAGTCCTGTACTCGTGCTTTAATGAAACCACCTTTTGCACCAAAGACATCTTAGGAATTCTTTCTTGGACATCAGCCCTAAGCCCCAACATCTTTCCTGTATCAGCAGTGACCAGTCAATAGATACTGCAAAGCATTTTGGCCTCACCTTCAGTATAGATTCTGTATGTGACTACCTCCTGCCTCCCTGGTCCCAGCTACCAGGCTCATCTGCTTCCAGGTAAGCTCACAGCAATAGCCTCCTAACTGATCTCCTTGATTCTCCTCTTACCCTCTGCTGTCAGAGCTCCACACAGAAACACAAATATGAGCTCTTAAAGAGTCAATGGAATCACGCCACCCCTGCTTCAAACTCTCCAGTAGTTTCCATCCTGACTCAAGTGAGAACCTAAAGTCCTCACACAGCCTACTTGCTTCCCACTCCCATCTTCCCATTGGTTTTGTCCTCTGCTTCCTTCCTTTGCTTTGCTTGGAGTTGGGTCAGCTGTTCCTTGGACAGGCTGAACACACTCCTTTCTTGGCGTTGACTTAACCTTCCCTCTGCCTGGAATATGCTTGCTCAAGTATTGGCCAATTTGTCCCTTTATTTCCTTCAGTTTTCTACATCCCTGACCACTCTACATTTACAGACACTCTATCCCTCAGGGCCTCCCTACCCTGATTTATTTCCCCTCACACTACTTACCATCATCAGTATCATATTATTTTTAAAGAAACTTTATTTTCCATCTCTCCCATTATAGCACGATGAGAGTAGGGACTTTCTCTTATCCATAGCTATATCCCCTACCTCTAGAACAGAGCCTGGCACACAGTAGGTGCTTTATAAATATTTGTTGAATAAAAGATGAAAGAAATGCCGTAAACACAAATTCTCTATCCGAAAAAGGCTGAAACGAATATGTTCTACGTAAATTCTAGATTTTACATAATCTGCACTTAATAGATGGAGTAGGAACGTATTCAATGGGGGCATATTTTCCAAGCACCTGAGTGAGAAAGGGTGCTTTAGTACAGGAGCACAGGAGACACCCAGACATCCTTTGCCATTGAGCACTTGGCCTTATGAAAAAGACACCTCCATGGTTTTGATCCTTGCCATGGTTCCAAATAGGATTTGAGGTTGGAACTGCAAATTATCTTCCTTTTCCCTGTGAAGCTCCCACACTTCCAAACAAAAAAGAAAAATGTTTAAAACATTTCTTTCTCATAAACTTTTCTTTCCTTCAGATTTTCAAGTAGATTGCAGGCATTATTCAAGCCTTATCTCATTAGTTGCCTAGATAGTCTGACTATAATGCCACATTCCACACCAGCACTTGTAGAGAGTGGATCCTTTAAAAATAACCCTTTAGGACTCCAGTATCCAGACAGCTGGTAGAAACAAGGGTTGCATATATAGACCACATCTTCTTTATTCATTCATCTGTCGAAGGACATCGTGGCTCCTTCCACAGTTTGGCTATTGTGGACATTGTTGAACAATTGAACATTGGGGTGCAGGCCATTTGCTTCAAAGTGGATGGAACTGGAGGATATTACACTAAGTGAAATAAGTCAATCAGAGGACAATCATCATATGGTTTCACTCATATGTGGAATATAAGAAATAGTGAAAGGCACCATAAGAGAAGGAGGGGAAACTGAGTGGGGAAAACAGAGAGGGAAACAAACCATGAGAGACTCCTAACTCTGAGATACAAGCAAAGGGTTGCGGAAGAGGAGGTGGCTGGGGGGATGGGGTGACTGGGTGATGGGCATTAAGGAGGGTACTTGATGGGATGAGCACTGGGTGTTATACTATATGTTGGCAAATTGAATTTAATAAAAAAAAACAAACTTTTTTTTAAAAGAAAGAAACAAGAGTTGCTACTGCGTATCAGCTCCTGCCCAGTTAACTCTGCTCTTCTAGAAACTCATAACTCAGCAGCAGGGAATATGTAACTTCCAATTGTTGCACCATCCATTAAGACAAGATCCTAGATGAAAGACTTGCAAACTACAATCTCGTCCTTAATGACCCCATATTACCATAATTAGGCTCCCCTGGTATAATGCAAATTACTTTGACCCACAATTTAGGTGTTACTTCTGCTTCTGGGCAGCCTTTCACTACCTCCATGATGTTGAATGAGTGATGAATTCACCTCCTTCAGTCTAAAAGTCCTTGGGTTAAAACAAGAGGAACTAAGAACCGAAGTACTCATTAGGACTTCTAAATCTGATATTTTCCATTTTTTCCCATTTCTCTCCTCTACTTTGGTGCAAGATGTCATCTAGGTTTAGCAATCTGAAGAGCCATTCTGATCGCCTTCAAATTTTATCTCCTTCCTCATTAAAGAAAGTATTAGCCACCATATTAACATTAACTACTTATAAACCCACTAGCAGAAATAAATCTAATATTGTTTCAAAGACGAAGCAAGGGTTTTCCTTTTGTAAAACAGAGAGACAAAAATAAAATTCTGCCGGGACCATCAGTCATAACTTGTTGCCAAGACCCAGTCTTATCCTTTCCATCCTTTCCCCACTGGCATACTGAAGAGGATGCTTGAGGTGAGCACTCACCACTGCTTCCAGCCATGGGGAAGCAGGAATGACTCCAACCCTTTTGCTCTCCTACCTGTAAGCCACAATTCACCTTCCTCCCAAGGAGGGAGAGCCAATGGACACGGCTCATTGCTTTATCCATACTATGTTTCTTTTAAATCTCAACTTTACATGCAGATCTCTTGACCAACAATTGAACTGCTAAAAGTATTTTTTTAAAGATTTATTTACTTATTTGAGAGGAGAGAGAGGGGATAAGCACAAGTTGGGGGAAGGACAGAGGAAGAGAATCTCAAGCAGATTCCATGAGCACGGAGCCTGAGTTAGGGCTCTATCCCATGGACCATGAGGTCTTGACCCGAGCCAAAACCAAGAGTCAGATACTTAATCAACTGAGTCACCCAGGCACCTCGAAAGTATATCCTAAGAAAACAAGTACACAAATATGTATGTACAAAGATATTCATCATGAAAGTGTTGAATATAGATGCTCAATTAAACTGTGTAAAGTATAATAAAACATAAAAACATGTTAAAAATTATGTTGGAGATTTATATTTATCAGCATGGAAAACATTTCAAAAATATATAATATATTGTGATCTTGTTTTTGTAAAAACAAAACAAAAAAGCACGTATGTATGCCTAAAGAAGGACTCTAGAAATACAGATACCAAAATGTTTAAGTTCATGGTGGCATTATGCATATTTTCATTTTTCACTTTGTAGCTTTCTATGTATCACGTGATGTATGTTACAAAATGCATTTATTAATTCAGAAGAGTACTTAATTTTAAAAGATAATACTTGCACCCGGTACAAAATTCAAAGGCTAGAAGGAGTCGACAATAAAAATTAAGGCTGCCTCCTTCCCATGTGGGAAGGAACACCTGTTCATGGCTCTGTGACAATTCAGAAGGTGAATACCACTACTTCTGTCTTCCTTAACCTTCCTGAGATGGTCTATGCTTTTCCATGTATTACCTTCATGATCAGAAAAACAATAGTGCTAGTTCCATTTTGGAAACTAATTTTATTAAGGTTAAAATGGGGGCACCTGGGGTGGCTCAGTTGGTTAAGTGTCTGCCTTCAGCTCAGGTCATGATCTCAGGGTCCTGGGATCAAGCCCCACGTGGGGCTCTCTCAGTGGGAAATCTGCTTCTCCCTCTCACTCTGCCCCTGTCCCTGATATTCTCTCTTTCTCTCTCTCTCAAATAAATAACATCTTAAAAAAAAAGAAGATTAAAATGAAGTCTTTGGGAGTTAAAAGAAATGGAGGAACCAAAGCAGTGATATAACTGTTGGTTTTCTTTGTTTTGCAACTGAGCCGTACACAGAAATACTGAGCACTTACCCAACTCTGAGTGAGCAATAGACTTTCTTTGTTATATTCCACTGATTTCAGTCCACATCTTTCTCCCCCATAGCCTGGACATTTTAGAAGGACAGAATTCACGTCATGCAATTTTTGTCCTGCACAGATGCCTACATACAACAAAATAACTAAAATAATCTTGGAATCATAGTATTTATAAGTTAGCAAGATTTTATAAGTTGTAAGGTTTTATTAATACTAGGGATCATCGGTGTGCCTGATGGCTCAGTTGGTTAAGTGGCCAACTCTGGATTTCTGCTCAGGCCATGATCTTTGGGTCATGAGATCGAGCCCCGTGTCTGGCTCCCACTGAGCATGGAGTCCGCTAGAGGATTCTCTCTTTTCCTCTTTCTCTGCCCCTAACCCCATGCTCCCTTCTCTCTAAATAAGTAAATGAATCTTTAAAAACCCCATTAGAGATTATCATGATCACTAAATAATAGTTTGTATACACCAAGCAGGAAATATATATCTGATTAAGAGTTAAATAAATGCATATGGTCTGAAACAAGATTGAACATCTTGCCAATCTTTGATTTTGAGTGGCAATGTTGGCAATACTCATATTGTACTCATTATGCACCAGGTATGGTTCTAGATACTTGACAGGCATTAACTCACTTAATTTTCTTAATGATTCTATGAAAAGTTTCCCTTATCTTACAGATAAGGAAAACAAGGCACACTAACTCACCCAGGATACTCAGATGGGTTTCAGGGGGCCGTGGGGGCAGGTTGCTTATGTTCCTAAGCCAGTATTTTTCCAACTAAGCCTCTTAAGTATTTTATAGTAGATAAATAGAAATAAACCCCAGTGCTTCTATGAGAAACTTAGTGTTGCTGTTTGTTGTTATGTCTAAGATAAGTATCTCACTGTCTCCAGTGGAGCTAAGGACTCTGAATTTGAGCCCCTTGCTCTAGCATCTAGACCCGTTCCTTCACCTGGAAACTCCAAGAGTTGCCTCATTTGAGGTGATGGACAACAGTCCAAGGAAAATACAGTGAATGTTTGTCATTTAATGGGGTGTTAATTGAGTACTCAAAGAACATTAAAAGATGTTGAAGGTAGAGTGTCTGGAGAGTGAGGTCATCGTATCAGTGCCAGAGTCTGTGCTCTTAAATTTGGGTGAATTGAATTCAGTCATTCCCTAGCTTGTGGCTTTTATTAAACTGACTACATCCAGCCTCTAATAGAGACTCCAAAGAAGCAGTTAAAAGTAAAATCCAAGCTGGATTTTTTTCCAGGATGCTGAGAGAAGGCAAGGTATCAAGTGTGCTAAACTCCAAAGACGATTTCAAGCAGTGTGACAGCAGAAACAGGAATCCTTGCTCATCTAAGAAACATCTCAGAGACATGAAAGGAAATGTGTGAATTATCGTCATTACCTAAAACATAGTCCTCAGAGCAGTGCCAGCATCACTTTAGAGCTAGTGTCACCCTAGAAATCCCTGGGGTTCAAATCTACTGAATTTCACAAGACCCCCAGATAGTTCAAATGCATGTTTGTGTGTGAGAAACACTGACCTTACTCATTCTCAGTATTTTACATATAAAAACACTGAGTGTAATGGCGGAGCCCAACTGACATGGCCCAATCTTGATGGAGACAAGGTTAAAATCCACATTGGAAAATAATGGGTTATTAATGCAAAATTGTCTTACGTATTGAGTTATAAAGTGACCACTATATGTATCAATAATTTTGTGACAATGAGTGGGAGCGACAGGTGATGCTGAAATGGGAAGTAACTCCAGCTTCAACAGAAGTTGACCTCTATAATCAATATACCCCTAGCCAGCCTTAGCCCTACAAATTTGTACTGTGTCTTGGACAAAATGTATTTCCTTACTTAGGGTAATTTTCCTAACATCAGATTTTCTACCTAATTCACAGGTGCAACTGCAAAAAAAAAGAAAAAAAAGAAAGAAAGAAAGAAAGAGAAAGAAAGAAAGAAAGAAAGAAAGAAAGAAAGAAAGAAAGAAAGAAAGAAGAAGAAAGAAAGGAAGAAGGAAAGAAGAAGAAAGGAAAGAAGGAAGAAAGAAAGAAAGAAAGAAAGAAAGAAAGAAAGAAAGAAAGAAAGAAAGAAAGAAAGAAAGAAAGAAAAATTCTTTTTAGGCTGTCTTCTCTACGATATGGTAATTACTGCCATATTTAACATGTAATCCTCTTCTAAAAATATAAATGTAAATGTAACATCTTAGTGGTACACTATGATTATCCATCATTTCAATTTCTCCATTGATTCTCCAGACAGTATCAAATCAGTGAGGTATTTATTAGGATAATTTTTTTTTCTCTTTTCCTCTTGGAGGAAAGAAGCATTTGTATTTTCATCTAGGGGAAAGATAAAGCAATTATAGATTATTTAAACATGGTTGGTTTTGATTTTAATTTCTTGGGAGGGGTTAACAATTAATTAGTATTTAAATGCAGATTGAAAATTGAATTAGCACCCCCAAAGCTTAGAGAGAGGAATAGTGCACAATGGTGGATCTTTAAACTGTGATGCTTGCTAGGGCTTTTTTTGTTTTTTGTTTTGTTTTTAATTAAAGCTGAATTGAATAACTGTACTTGACATCTGCCTTAGTCAGTACAGGTGATATAACAAAATACCACGGCCTGGGTGGCTTACAGTTCTGGAGACCGAAGCACAAGAGCAAAGTGCTCACAGTTCTAGTAGTGTCTGATGAGCACCTTCTCATTGTGTCCTTATAGGGCCTGGAGAAAGCAAGTTAATCCCCCTCCTGGAGCATTACCTTCACAACCTATTACCTCCCGGGGGTCCCACTTCCTAACGCAATCACACTAGGGGTTGGGATTCCAACATGAATCTGGGGGACACAGTCCACAGCAACATCCAACTCTTGTACCCCAGATTCATATCCAGATTGCACACACTCATCTTGTTGGATTTGTCCACATCATATTAGGTACCGGTCTCTTTCTCAACAATGATTTCCTCCTATGCAAAACGTTCAGTGGGGATATTTTTTTTTTTTTTTTTTTTTTTTTTTTTTTTATAAATTAATTTTTATTGGTGTTCAATTTACCAACATACAGAATAACACCCAGTGCTCATCCCGTCAAGTGTCCCCCTCCGTGCCCGTCACCCATTCACCCCCACCCCCCGCCCTCCTCCCCTTCCACCACCCCTAGTTCATTTCCCAGAGTTAGGAGTCTTTATGTTCTGTGTCCCTTTCTGATATCTCCCACACATTTCTTCTCCCTTCCCTTATATTCCCCTTCACTATTATTCATATTCCAGTGGGGATATTTTAAGCTCTTGCTGTGTACCTGGCACCATGATGAGCGCTTGCACTCACAGGCTCACACTGACTGTTCAGTGTGGGTTGACGTCTTAAATTGGCCATGAGTTTCAAGTTTCTAAAAACGATAATCCTCATCTGGGATGTATTCCAAAGAAACTTTTTTTTCTTGTTCAGATGACTTATTATTTGAGAATTCCTAATTGCCTATGACTAAAAAATGATCAGCACTGCGGGGGAGAAAGTGCAAACCGTGAGGCACTCCGAGGACCCTAGGTCCCACTGGACGCAACCATCTCCCTCGTTGGCTCAGAGTGTGGGTCTGTGTGGAGGGTAGTGGGTGCCAGGGACCAATTATTGTCACAGAGCCAAACTCTCAAGGTCCTCTTCAGAAGGAGTCCTGGGGCGTCAGATATTTGTCCTTGACAAAAAGAAACATGATATTTCCCAATACTTGGCGAAAGTCTGATGCTTTCTGCACAAACCAGGCTGTTAAAAATAAAAATGTTTAAAAATACTGTTAAAAATTCCATGCCAGGGTTCCCTGGGTGGCTCAGTGGTTGAGCGTCTGCATTTGGCTCAGGTCGTGACCCTGAGGATCCAGTCCTGCATCAGACTCCCTGCAAGGAGCCTGCTTCTCCCTCTGCCTGTGTCTCTGTCTCTCTGTCTCTCTCATGAATAAATAAACAAAATCTTAAAAAAAAGCCATTTTTTTTTTTAGTGAGAGCAAGCACAAAGTGAAGTGAAAGGACAGAGTTTCCTTCAAACTTGCATTACTTGGATCATATATGGAACATCCCCCACTTACTTCCCAACCAAAGAGAGGAGGTGAAGAGGGAAGGAAGGAGGAGAGGATGGAAAGAGAAATTCAGCTTATATTCCTCAATTATCTGGCTCTTCAGGTCTGTGAGGAAGGGTTATCTGAATCAATAATGAAGCATCAATTAGAGTGTGTGGAAGGAGCATTAGAAGCACCGAGAAAACACGTGTCATGAAGGGTTTGAGGTGATTACTAGAAGCCCTCCAGTTAGGTTTCGATTTAACCAATCTCATTTCATTCAATCTTCCAGATCATATTTGATTTAGAGTTTTTACAATATGAGTCTCAGTAGTCCTGCCGACAACATGGTGCCGAATTCCCCGAAGGCTTCATCAAACTCCTTTTTAATATATCTTTCATCACTGTATTATAGTCTGTCTGGTGATATATGTCTTTCTGAAGATAATTATATCCCTCTGGTATTTTTTTATTCTTCAATAACTGCCAGGGTGTTTGAAATCTTGAGTCTTTGCTCTTTTATCTCACAGGGCATAGCGTTTTCCCCCATGAAGAGTTCTTTCATAAAAAGATCTTAAAGTTCCTTACAGATGTTAATTAATTCTCTCTCCAGGAAATTACCTAGTTTGCATCCTTGGGAAGTTGAGGCAGAAAGCAAAGTAACACATCCAAGTCATGTAAAAACTCTGCACCGGAGCTGGAATGATTATCCGGCAGATGAGTTCTCTGGGTTCTCTTCAGGCAGCAATTGTGCTCTGAACTTGAGACAAATAATGATGATCAAAACATCAGATCATAAAGTACAGAGACCTGCATAATTTCACTTCGCTGACAGACAACCCCGAAGAACCACTTATTCTTAATGAAGATTTAGCTGCTCAGACTTATATTACCGACATTTTATTACCACACACATACACACACACAGCAGGACTTTTAGTATCCTACTACGAAGTGTTATTTGAAATCGTTAAAGACTAAACTGCACCTGTCAAAATAAATCAACCAATACACGGAGTGATTCAGAATCATCGCCTCTTTATTCTTTCTATACACTCATTAATTCTTAATATTCTTTCCCATCATTAGTGTTGAATTTCTGAGTACCCCTATCCTATAAAAATAGTGAGTTCAAATGCAATTGGGTATTTAATCCACAATTCCGTCTCCGGATTCATCTTGGGTTGAGCTTCGTCGCGCAGTATGCGCTTACAGTGCTGCTGTATGGGGTTTCCTCCTATAAAATGTTTTTACAGCTTTACGCTGTAAAAGTCAATCCAGCTGACAAATCTTGGCTGTTGCCTTTATGTATGTCTGTTTGATTTAACATGCTTCTGATTAACAATGGAGCTTCCTGATGCTGTCAAAATAAGTAAAGGACGAAATGCCTTTCTAGAAATGACTGTTTTTAAAAGAGAGATTAAGTAAACAAGCCATTCCTGCTGGTAAAATAATTGATTATGTTGCTGACTATTTAATATTATGTTTAGCTAGAACTCCCTGCGGACAGTTTATGACATTAGCAGAAACAAAGAACGAACTGAAGAACCAGCGGTGGCCGTACTCTGTGAGGGAAGAGAGGCTGTAGATTTTTGTGTTTGGAAAGAACGGGACAAATTCTTTCCTCCCTGGAGTAACCAACAGAGCACAGGAAAACATCCACCCCGGCTTGAGTGCTACAAATCTACCCACGCCGTATTGAAACAGGGATGGAGATGTTTTATAGTAACTCTAACAGTCCTCTAATGAAGTGTGCAATTAAGAAAATGGCTTCGTTAATAAAGTTTAAAATCCTGAATTTAGCAGGCAGGAAATCTAGCTGGTTTTACTTTTTTTGTTTGTTTGTTTGTTTTCATTTTGCTTCATGACAGTCCAGTTTTGTTTCCAACATTCCGGTTACACTTGGGAAAATCTCCTAACCTATTTTCCATGGACTCCCTCAGTTGGAGTGTCAGGAAGAGAAATCGATCCACTTTCCAAGGCACGCTTGCTGAATTAGGCATAAAATGTATCATGAGGAGATACAGGGCTAGCCACTACATGGTATTCTACTTGGAACTGCATGATCTGTGATGGCTCCGCGATGTTTTGAGCATATGTTTCCACTTTTGGATTAGGAAAAACGTTTGTTTCTCCCTCTATGTTGGGTTTTGCAAGAAGGAAAGAAGGAAGCAAGTAGATACCTGGTACAAACCTGCTATGCCCTCCTTTTCTATTGGTGAAAGCTAGGAGTTTTTATGAACATTCTCTTCTTGACTTCTCCCCCCAACCAGGTAAGGTAGTTATCATCTGTCTTTTTACAGTGGAAGAAACCCAGATTCACGGGTTTCTTGAATCTAGAAAAGGCAGTCTCCATGGTGGCAAAGTGCAGGGTATTTCTGAGCAGAGAAGGTGCCAGAGTGAATGCAGCCCCTTCTTGGGTGGGAAGGATGGAGCTGAGAAGCAGGTAGGAGAGAAGTCCTCCACCTTCACCATACTGTGCCCTCAAGCTCTGTTCCGATGATTACCTGGTATTCATTGTCAGCACTAATACTACCTGATTCCTCCCATTTTTTAGGACGAAGAGCTAGCTGAATAAAAGTGTCAAGAGAATCATCTCGATTTTAAGAGCCTAAGTGGACTAATGTGGAAATGGAAATATGACGTGAGGGTTGGGGAAACAACATCAGTGGCTGTAGAGACTGATACTAATTGTTTCTCTTTTTTTCAGATATTCACCGTATAGTTTTTTAATTTAAGGATAAATGAAAGTCAAACATTTACCCCATTGTTCTTATTATCAGAGTATTTAGGTCCATTGTATATTTGACAATAGAAATGTTTTCTCCAGGGATGCCTGGGTGGCTCAGTGGTTGAGCCTCTGCCTTTGGCTCAGGTAGTGATCCTGGGGTCCTGGGATCGAGTCCTGCATTTGGCTCCCCACAGGGAGCCTGCTTCTCCCTCTGCCTGTGTCTCTGCCTCTCTGTGTGTGTCTCTCATGAATAAATACATAGTAAAACCTTAAAAAAAAAAGAAATGTTTTCTCTCTTAACTCATAGTAGCTTCCACTGTGAGTATGATCACATCCCTACGAGCCCCTTCCTCAGCACCTGCCATGGCCCCAAGCATGTGTGAAAGGTTGATGAAGCAGAGGGGAGGCCCTGGGCTGGAATTATCATAGGAGACAAGAATATCTTGTCATCTGTGCTCTCTGGGGGTACAATTTTAAAAGTATGAATTTTGAGATAAGAAAGGCTTGTATTTATGTGTCAGTTAAGCTGTCAAACATGAATTCAAGGTTCCGATGTTGGCTCCAAAATGAGCCATGTTGCCTTGAACTTCACTTTTTTTTTTTAAATTCCTCTGAACTTCAGTTTCTTCCTCTATAAAATAGGGAGAGTATTTCTCACCTGACTGGGTTGTAGAGGTGTTCTCCAGGTCATGATTTCAAGGCTGATAAAGTGCCGGCAGCAGTAGGACATGCAGGCAGCTCCTGGTTGGGAGAGGAGGGCCTGGCTGGAGTGTCGGAGATGAAGAGGCAGGTAAAATCAGAAGTAAAATTTAGGTTGAGTGACAGGTGTGATGGAGGAATCTGAGAAGAGCCCAGTCGTGTAGCTGGGAAGACGGCACCAGAGGTCAAATCCACGTGCACAAGGCATGCTCTAAAAGATGAGCCCAAGTAGAGAAATGAGGACAGAACTGGAGTATGATATTCCTAGGACTAGTGGAGTGGTGTAGGGGGATGTGGGCACACTAGGCTGTTGGGAGAATTAACTAAAGTAACATGAAGAAATCTGGCCTGGAGCCTTATAGTGGTTTCCTAATTTTTCATTCATTTTTTTCCTCCCTCTTTCCATTCTCTATCCGCTTCCTATGAAATAGAGAGGATCATCCACATATAAAGCTACTAAAAACCTCTCTGACCCCACTGCCGTACTTCCAAATGGCGAGGCATTAAGTCAGTGATATTGCTGAGGAGAGATGTTCTAAATTCACACACTGCCAGATGTCTCTTCTATTTGGAATGACTTGATGTTCATTTGTGCACATTTTGGTGGTTTTTTTTTGTGATCTCTCCCATAATGATATATTCAGGGATAGAAATCAAAGTTCAGCTAACATTTTTTGGCTCAGGAAACTTACCCGTTAAGAAGACAGAAGTTGACATGATGTTAAATTCCTACCACATTTTCCGAAGGTCTGTTCATATTATGAAAAAAACAGAACTGAGTTGTGTGATTGAAGCTGACCCTATTTTTAACTCATATGCAACATTTACCTCAATGTCATACTATAGATTTTCTCCCATTAACCCATGCCCTGCCTTCCCCTAATATTATAAATTACCTAAGACCAGAGAGTATTTCTCTTAGAAGGTAGCACCAAGTTTCTTTTTTTTTAAAGATTTTATTTATTTATTCATGAGAGACACACAGAGAGAGAGAGAGGCAGAGACACAGGCAGAGGGAGAAGCAGGCTCCATGCAGGAAGCCCGATGTGGGACTCGATCCCGGGTCTCCAGGACCACGCCCCAGGCTGAAGGCAGGCACCAAACCGCTGAGCCACCCAGGGATCCCAGCACCAAGTTTCTTTAGTTTAATCACCAATAAACTGTTCTCCTTTGGATGAGCCTCTTTTGTAGCTCCAGACAATGGGACACCCATACGACAGCTCTGCTCCATCCCAGGAATGTGCTCAGAACTCCTCTGGTGGCCACAGGACAGTAGAGGTGGGACATGACCAGATATTCACGGCACAGATTCCAATTCCTTCCAAACCCAACACACACCTCCAAGGACACAACACACACCTTTCAAAGGACTTTCCATTGAGCTGGACAGACCCTAGTTCTGACACATGCGACAATTTACTTCATCTCACCAGTTTTCCCTTTTCTAACATGGGGATCTATACAGAATTTTGCAAGGATTAATTAAGATAACACATAAAAACACTCATCACATAATAGTTACCCACTAAGTGGTGAGTGCAGACATAAGAGCTAATATTTACGGAGCATTTAATATACTCCAGGCATAGCAATAAGTATTTTATGGCCATTACTCTCTTTGTTCGTCTCACCACCCATAAGAACTACATATTATTGTACTCATTTTACTGCTACAGGGATGAAACCGCAGAAGGTTCACAGGATCTACTAAGGTCCCACAGGTGCTCAATGGTAGATGGAGAAACCAACATCCATGATGAGTTTAGTTAAATGTATCTATCAGGTTTAACAGATACACAGAAACTGTGCAATTTGTAAATGATTTAGAGCTTCACAGAGAAAGTTGCCATATGATTATTATTAATAAAAGAGCAATTTGTATTGTATATGAGCAAAGCAACATTAATTGGAATCATGGAAGACGGTGGTGTTTTTCAGAGTCTGTTTTCCTAGAACTGATGAACTCCAATTTTAGTGAGATCTATCTGAGAATCAAAGCCACGTCTCGATGAGCATTGTGGAATCAATCCGTAGAGAAATGGAGGTGGCTGGAGAGAAGGTAATAATCATGGGCTCACTGCCAGGACATGGTTTGAAACCGTAAACTCTATTAGGGTTATGACATAACGATTGACCACCATCCAAAAGCAGTTACTACAGGCTGGCAGCCCTGGAATTCAATCTCGGATGAAACTTTCAGTGGTTGTTGTCAAGCTTGTTTCTAAAGAGATTAGACTTAATTACGAGACTAACGCAGTGGGTGTTTTGCTGTGTGTGTGTGTGTGTGTGTGTGTGTGTGTGTGTGTTATTAAGGACAAATCTTTTAAGCTGACTGAATGGGGCCTATGAGTATCATAGACCAAGAGGGAGACACCGCGTCGAACAAAAGAGGGAGATCTTCCTATGACAAATGTGATGTTTAATGAGATGAAAGCAGAAGAAACGTGACAATAAACAGCCTGAGTGAAGGGACTAGGGAAAGAGCATCTTCCTCCTCTGGGTGTTTGAGACGTTAAATATTATCATTAATTGCATCCCCGTAATGTCCCGGCTACCAGGGCCTTAATGCCCACTTCAAGCATATCTCAAGCTAGAGCAATTGAAAGATAATAAGAGGAAAATGAGTAATGAATCCTTTTTATTGTGCGCTGTAAATGGCCTCCATTGAAAGTCTGTGTTTAGACTGGTAATAAAAATGAGTGATGAAGGCCAACGTTGAACATGGGAATTGGTTCAAGCAAGGAACATATTTTCTATTTTAAGAAAAAAAAAACCACCGCTTCACAAATAATTTAGGTTATGGAGAAATCCCTTCCTTGGAAACTTTCTGCAACCACTGAACAGTCTTCATATGCCTTGGCAAGGTGGGTGCATTTTGTTTTTCTTTTTGTGGCTTGAAACATTTGCAAGAAGTATAACAGTAGTTGAGGAGCACAGAACTTTGTTAGCTTGTCAGTCTATAGGCCTTTGGGCAAATACGGGAGTGTTAGGAAGAATTACATTCCTGCAACATGTGGCACTCCTTAAGCATCAAGGACACTGTAAACCTGCAGATCTGTTATTCAGATATTCAGGGGTAGCCTTATCTAGACCCCGAAATCATTCATCTAAAATTGTAGCAGCTCCTCCTTCTCATTTGTGTTTTCCCTTTAAAGAAAGTGAATCTTACCCATCACAGCACAAGAGTCTGAACACTGAGATGGCTCATTTTTTTTTAAGAACTTACGTGTCTGACACCCTAAACCTAATCCTTAGAGCAGCCTAAGCAAAGTGGAGGATTTAATCCTCATTTCAGGGATCAGTAAATTAAGGCTCAGAAAAGCCTAATGACTCCTAAGTGACAGAACCTGTAATTTAAAGTTGAATTGGATGAACCCTGGGAGGCCATGCTCTTTCCACTGCACTGCCCTGCATCTCAGCATTGGGGTAGTGCGTGGTGGGTACTTACCCAGAAATAATCATTATGACAATAAAGAATCACCCCCAGGCCTGCAAGTTATGGCTATCTAAGCAACAGCTGAGAATGGAGATAACTGAACACACACACATACACAGGGTTTTTGGGTTTGTTTGTCTGTTTGTTTTATAGACTTTTGCTTTTTCATTAAAAGCCAATTACCTGGAAAGAATTGGTAAAATGGGAGAAAATAAAAATCAGAACTTTGAGAGCGGTGGGGCAAGGGGGGTGGGAAGAACCGTAAGATTCCTCCCTCCATGCTCCCTTGCTGGGAAGTGATCCATCAGGGGTTTACCAGTGTGATTTAGAAAGCATTCGGGCCACAGAGGCTGCACTTCACATTGGTCTTTGTCAAGGAAAATGGACATGATGGCACAGGAACAAAGGGTTCTCTTGCCATTCCCATGTGGCTCCTGCCCTAAGACCGTGGATGCAATGTCGTTGGATCACTTGTGCTTCTTAGAACACTTAGCAACTCCTGGGAAACTGGATTGTTGTAGGATATTCTGGTCAAGGTTTGCATTATTTTTGAAACTGAAGAAGAAGGTAGCAAGTACTTAAAATCAATAGTTTAAAGGATGGATTCTCACTTCAGAGCAAAAATCAAAACACAACGAGAAACTCCTTGCTATTTCATGCATCTGAGAACACCGTGTATTAGAACACAATGGATCCCAAAGTCGCTCAAATCTCTCCTACAGGTGTATGGCTTTCTTGCATTCTGAAAATGCCACTCATTTCAGGAATCCTTGCAATGTGTGAAATGTTATTCTTTTTAAAGATTTTATTTATTTATTCATGAGAGACAGACAGAGAGAGAGAGAGAGAGAGTCAGAGACACAGGTAGAGAGAGAAGCAGGGAGCCCAATGCAGGAGTCGATCCTGGGACTCTAGGATCATGCCCTGAGTCAAAGGCAGGTGCTCAACTGCTGGGCCACCCAGCCGTCCCATGTGAAATATTAATATGTCATAACTGGAAATGAAATATAATTGCTTCTGGGGCAATTGGATAGTTCATGAAACTCCAATAGTAAGCCTACAAGGAGGCCATTGAGAAGGATTATAGCAGGAATTTAAGAAACAGCAGTATAAAACTCGAACCCTTGATCTGGCCGAGCTGGCTACTTAGCTGTCAGAAGGAAAGCCTGGGGACACCCCTTCCTGATCTCACCGAGGACTGAACACAGGCAGCCCCCCACATGTCCAGGGACCGCCCTGTGCTCTAGCTGGCCCAGTCAGTACCTTGCTTCACAGGGATTTTGTGATTGTGTCAGCCATCCACTGCTGCTCACCAGGCTCCATGCCCAGGGAGTGACAGGAGCTCCCTTTCTTCAAATTTTATAAAAGAAATATGTTTGGTTTTGCACACATACGCTTTGCTTTTCCATTGGCTGTGCTTCTCAGGGAAGCTTTCCTTGAGCTACTTGTTTGTTTGCAGCCCAGGCTGTGCCCGGACAGGGTGGGGGGGGGCAACCGAGAGAGGTTGTGGGCAATGAAAGGGTAACATGGGGAGTCCAGTCTGAGATGCAGAACTTGTTGTGGGAAATTCAATAAGTCGAAACCATGCTATTGGACTGGAGAGAATTTGGTGCCGTGACGCAAGCAGAAGAAAGATGTAGGTCCTTACTGTGCTCTCAGAGTAAAGCTGAAATCATGAGGTGTAGACACTGGGATCTTCTGTCCCTGGCTTTGTAGCCCATCATTTATGTTCCCTGCCTAATCTAGGGAGCAGCCAGTATTAAAATACCGCGTTCGACAAACAAGTCAGATGACTTCCAAGTAAAATGAATGGAAGGCCCAAGCGCACTCAGTGGGCTGGGCAGGCCATGGGCAAGCTTCATGGTCCACAGACTCAGCCCTCCATGGGGTCCGCTCTGCACTGGGAGGAAGAAGAGGCAGAGATGTGGGGGCCATAATTTGAGGACCTCTTCATCCTAGAAAAAGGATCATTTGTTTTAACATTTTGCGAATGATTATGCGTTATGTCACCGAGAACGTGCAGTTGTTTTCATTCCCAACCTTTCTTTAAACGTGTACACTCATAAGTTGCATCAAATCTCCCTTTTTATCCACTTTGTTGTCTTATTCTTATTGTGTCTCCTTATCTGTTCCTCAATCAAAACATTTCATCACCTTGGAGTGGGTGATGGCGATACTCAGTTATCACAGCAGCCAGCATTACCTTGCTAACTCGGTCACTATTAAGTAGGCAGGAGTGAGCGGCAGAGCCATGATTTAGGCTCTAGATTCCACAGCAGTGGTCTCCAAACTGTGTATTGCATCAAAACCCTACTACCTGTAAAAAAAAAAAAGAAGCATTTGGGGCTACATTCTTTATTAAATGCATAATTATTATTATTATGAACAATTTACAGAATTGATTATGCACTAATATTTCACTACTATTAATATAATACTAATAACACATTATTATTACTAATGTATTAAATACGGTTTGAAACACCAAAAAGAAGAAGGGGAGAGAAGAATTTAAAAGATAAGAGAATGGGGGATCCCTGGGTGGCTCAGTGGTTTAACGCCTCCCTTTGGCCCAGGGCGTGATCCTGGAGACCCGGGATCGAGTCCCACATCGGGCACCCGGCATGGAGCCTGCTTCTCCCTCCTCCTGTGTTTCTGCCTCTCTCTCTTTCTCTCTCTCTGTCTATCATAAATAAATAAATAAATAAATAAATAAATAAATAAATAAATAAATTTTTTAAAAAATAAAAAATAACAAAATAAAAGATAAGAGAAAAATAAACTTTATTAAACTTTATTAGAAGTTTTCAATTTTCTTCCCACAGAGAAGAAAATATTTTTTTTTAAGATTTTGTTTTAAGCAATCTCTACACCCAACCTGGGGCTCGAACCTACAACCCCGAGATCAAGAGTCACATGCTCTACCAATGGAGTCAGCCAGGCACCCTCCTCCACACCATTAGGTTGTCTCCAACACCCCATCTTTGGAAACCACTGATCTAGTGCGAAAGAAAGATGGCTTAGTAAAAACATGCCTGATGAAAAGAATGGCTTTTTTCAACAGTATCTATTGCAAATAAAGAAAGAACCCAAGAAAACAGAACAGCTCTCTAAGCCAGGGGCAGCATTCCTGTCCCAAAAGGTATGTAACCCTACAATGTTGCTACAAGTTCATTTTCTGTGGCAGAGAGAGCTGCCTCAGTTGGCACAGGCTTTGTCCTCAGTGGCTTCTCTGGTTGGGGTTGGGGGTGCACCAGCCATTTCTAAGGCCATCCTGCCGGTGCTTAAATGCAGAGCACTAGCCCTCTCTTCCCCCCTGGTCTGTCTCTGCCTAGTTGAACTCCCATTGGCTCTGGTCCAGCACAGATCCATGTCGCCTACTGACAGACAGTCTGTGGTTTTCTAGTTTTCGAGCTAAGCGAACCCCCGGAATGAGCCACTGTTCATCCACTTCCCCAGCGCAGAGACCAGAGCAATCAATGGGACTTCGCAGCGAATTGGCAGGATCTGCAGTTACTTGTTGGAACATAAGAAACCCAGACCCGGAATGGCTTTTCCCAGAATCACTAGGGAACCTTGTTGAAGGTTGAAGAAAAAGACCATGAGCTTTTTCTCCAGCTTCTTGCCAGAGTTTGGGAGTTCCAAAGGATGGTCCGAGCAAACTCATCAGAGTTTCAAGCATCTTCGCGGACATGAAGGAGAAAAAAACTCAGCATCAGTTAGGTATACACGTCTATCTGTCCGTAGAGAATACAGGAAACCAGAAACTGTTTAATGCACATCGCTGGCCCATACAGCCCCACAAATCAAAGTAACCAAGCCTAGAAAGCCAAGATTTCCGCAGGTCATCAGAACCCAGCCTCACATGATAAGGACTGAAGTCTTACAGATTGGGTCGGGTTTCTGCAGGGCAGTGAATTAGCACAAGGACAGTCACACAAAAACAGGAATTTTAGGAAGCATACAGGTGGGATGTGCTGCTTATGTTTGTTGTTTGGGGTTTCTTTCTCTCTTTTTTTAATTTGAGGGGGATAAACAACTTTAAGCTTGAACCAGCGTTTCACAGATGAAACCCAGGTAGGAAAAGTAACTCGCTTAAGGTTACGTGCTAGTTGGTAGTAAAGCAAAGACAGCAGAACCCAGACTTCTGACTCCCAAACCGGTGTTCCCTGATTTCCAAGATGCAGTTATGGTTCATACAAGACGAGATCCTTTATCCTTCCATAATCACAGCTCAGCCCCACCCAAAAGCAAAAGTTCATTTATGGTTTTTCAAAGCCTTTATGACGAGTTGCTTCAGGTTTGCTTCAGGGCGGCAAAACGAGTCATTATCTGGACAACTGAAGAGGAGGTTTGCTATTTCTATCAGCATTTTGAAGTAGATTCTGCAGATTTGGGATGCCTGGGGGGCCCAGTGGTTGAGCATCTGCCTTTGGCTCAGGTCCTGATCCTGGGGTCCTGCGATCGAGTCCCGCATCAGGATCCCTGCAGGGAGCCTGCTTTTCCCTCTGCCTGTGTCTCTGCCTCTCTCTGTGTGTGCATCTCAAGAATAAATAAAATCTTAAAAAAAAAAAACAACATTCTGCAAATCTTCACATCTCACACACGCTGTCAATAAATCCATAGTTTCATTTGTGCATTCACTGCTGTATGTGAAAGCTCTGGTTTGGACTCTGAGAATTTTTAAAAGAGAAAATGACACGGTCTGTGGTATCACACCGATATAAGTTAGTTAATTATGAGCATTATTGCTGAATGCTCTAGCATAGGAATAACTTAACTTCCTCTATTTTATAAAAATTTTTAAAAATGTGGGGCACCAGGGTGGCTCAGTTGGTTAAGTGTCTACTTTCGGCTCGATCCTGGGGTCCTGGGCTGGAGCCTCGCATCACATTGGGCTCCCTGCTCAGCAGGGAGTTTGCTTCTCCTTCTCCCTCTGCCCCTCCCCCTGCTGGTGCTCTCTCTCTCTCTCGTAAATAAAATCTTTTAAAATTTTTAAAAAAATTCTTAATTTGATTTTTAAAACTCCAAATAATAATAGGGTTTAAAACGAAAAAGGAGATTTCCTTCCATCCCAGACTCCCTGGTTTTGCTCCTCCACGATTCCTGTGTACCTTCCAGACATCATCTGTGGACACACATCCACAGAGCTCTTTTTCTAATACAAAAAAGGACATATAGATCATATTATCCTGTATCTTGATTTTTATACGTGGCAGGATACTTGGGAATCTTTCTATATCAGCACCTACCCCTCTAGTAATTTCCTTCTAGCTGTGGAGCGCTCTGTTGAGACAAGCTACTGTAAATTTTTAACCAATCCCTGATTATGGACATCAGAGTTATTTTGTTTTTGCTCTTGCCAACAACACAGCAATGGTTACCCTTTTGCCTACATCCTCATGTGCATTTTCAGCATATTTGTAGACTAAATTCCTAGAACTGAAATTGCCGAGTGAAAGGACATATTTTCTAATTTTGTTAAATATTAGCAAAGCTCTAAGATAACGCTAAACAAACACATCTAAGGATGCTGTGCTAATTTCCAGCCCTGTCCACAGCGTGCGTGAGGCTGGTTTCCCAGGCTTTTGCAAGCACCTAGCTTTGTCAAGATTTAGGGCAAAATTAAGATCTCAGTTCGGAGCACCTGGGTGGCTCAGTGGTTGCATGTCTGCCTTCGACTCAGGTCATGATCCCAGAGTCCTGGGATTGAGTCCCACATCAGGTTCCCTGCGTCTCCCTCTGCCTAAGTCTCTGCCTCTCTGTGTGTGTCTCTCAGGAATAAATTAATTTAAAAAAAAAAGATCTCAATTCAACTTGTAGTTTTAATTTTCAATGAGTATGAGCATCTTTTCATGTTGGCACTTTAGGGTAATTTTTATCATCCACCTTTTCCATTTTCTTCTTAAAATGTACTTATTAAAAATCTCTTAATATGGTTTTTTTTTCATTATAAATTAATTTTTATTGGTGTTCAATTTACCAACATACAGAATAACACCCAGTGCTCATCCCGTCAAGTGTCCCCCTCCGTGCCCGTCACCCATTCACCCCCACCCCCCGCCCTCCTCCCCTTCCACCACCCCTAGTTCATTTCCCAGAGTTAGAAGTCTTTATGTTCTGTGTCCCTTTCTGATATCTCCCACACATTTCTTCTCCCTTCCCTTATATTCCCCTTCACTATTATTCATATTCCCCAAATGAGTGAGAACATACACTGTTTGTCCTTCTCCGATTGACTTACTTCACTCAGCATAATACCCTCTTAATATGTTTTTTGTCTTATGTGTTGCAAATATTTCTGTTTCTTCTCTGTCTTTGGTATATTTTACTATACTGAAGTTGAAGAGATTTACAGATCTATATATAAAAGGAGGTCTATATATCTATATCCATGTGTATGTATAGATGTATTTGTATAGGTATATATCATACATATGACAGAGAAGGGAGAGAGATTAAATCATTTTCCTTATGACTTCTGAAGTTCTAAGGTTTGGCTCTTACTTTAAAAGGACTTTCTCCACACCAAGTCATAAAATAAATTATCCCATATATTTTCCTTGTGATTTTATGGTCTTATTTTCTTAAATTCAAATGTTTGATTCCAACTTCTACTTCAGCTTAGAATGCAGGACATGAAAGACCTTCATTCACATGGTCACACCGAGAAAAATCCAGACATATAAAAATCATACTTTCCCACGAGGCTAACAAAGATCAAGCACAAAGAAAGTCTTAATGAACTGAATTTCAGAGAAATGAGCCCCAAGCTGGCAAAGGGAGTCAGGACAGCTCTATTCCTGGGGAAGAGTTTCTGGTCTGGTCTAGTATGGCAGGGTCCTGGAGAGACCTTGCAGGGAGGAGAAGAAATCACCTGAGCTTTGGGGGTACTGGAGGCTACAGAGGCGAATGAAACATGCAAGTGTTGCAACTGCAAAAATAAATTGGCCCAACAACTCTCACATTTCTACCCCTGCCCTCAAACTTTGATAAAAAAAGACTCCAGGAAGAAAGGGCTAACACATAGGGTAAGATCACAAAGACCTCTGTGCTCCCATAGTACTTAGACTCCAGAGCTCTTCTGAGTTCAATCCAAAAAAAGAAAAATATTAAAAATGGAAGCCCATAATCAGCTCAACTATCAATAATTTCAAAAAGACGGCAGTAGTGTGGGAGTTTGAGGATCCATCTAAACAGAGAACAGGGGTCGCCTGGCTGGCTTGGTGTGTGGAGCATGCAACTATTGATCTCAGGGTTCTGCATTCGAGCCCCATGTTGGGTGTAGAGATTACTTAAAAATAAAATCTTTAAAAGAGAGAGAGAGAGAGAGAGAGAGAGAGAGAGAGAAGAGATCATTGGCTTGGATGAGACAGTCCAAATTTTTAATGAAGAATAGAGACAAATGTCGAGGGAGTCTACATATGGCCATCAGGAGATGAACAGTAAAAAACTTTTCACTGGTTTCTGCATTCTAAGCCAAATGGTTTTGCGAGAGTCTTTTCTAAATTGCCATAATTATAATAAACTCTCCCCTGGTAGGTTATCATACAGCAGTGTGTTTTATCTACAGCTTATATTCAACAAATAGCAGTTTAGCTATTATTGGCAATCCTTATTACAGGAAACATCACCCACCAGTCCCTCTATTACAGTGAAACACCACCAGTTATTTTTAGGGCAATGTTGTTTTATTTTTTTTTATTATAAATTAATTTTTATTGGTGTTCAATTTACCAACATACAGAATAACACCCAGTGCTCATCCCGTCAAGTGTCCCCCTCCGTGCCCGTCACCCATTCACCCGGCAATGTTGTTTTAAAAATATTGTTTGGACTCCATCCCCTGCCAGAAGAAGGTTCAAAGATGGATGTCCTTCCATGGCTCTTAAATATTTTACGTACACTTGGAAGGGCTCCTTAGTAGCAACTTAATAAAGAAGATAGCAGGATTAATAGAAAAATGTGATTCTGACAAACCACCTCCAGTAGTTTCCAGAGTTTATCAAAGATTCTAGCTCAGAATTTTGAAAAGCCCTAAATGCTCCTTTAGGGCTTGTTGATGTCACAAAGTTTCCCAAAGGGAGTTCTGTCATCAGCACATGATCACTGTAGGTGTGCCATAGTATCAGGAAGATTTTGGCAACAAATGATAGTATTCACTATCCCGTGTAACAGGAAGTCCAAAGTTATGGTAGCTCCATTTCTTTGGGTCCGTCTTGGTTTTTCCGCCTCCTAATCCCTTTGTCAATTTTGTCCCTCGGGCTAGCATCTCTCAAGGTTGCAAGGTAGGTAAGGCATTTCCAGGCATTACGTCTGACCCAGCAATGTCCGGGAGAGTCTCGTGACCTCCCTGTGTCTAACCCAATCACCAGGAAGGAGAATTGGACATGTGTAGACAAGCTTTAATCTATCAACTGCAGCTAGGGGTGGGCCAGGCTCAGAGCACAGGCTTGGTTGTGGAGAGGACAGTATATTCCTCAACATATTCTCAGCTCCATTAGGAAAGAGGAAGAATGAAAGGATGTTAGGTGACTCAGGAAATTCTGCCCAAGTTAGAGTTTTCAATTGCTGGTATTGTTGGTTTTTAACCACAAATTACAGTTTCTTCAGTTTCGATATTATTAATTTAGTTTGTTGTGAACTATTCTGCTAAGCCTACAATGTGGAGCAATGCATATCTTTTTCAACAGTGTTTTGGACTGCAACTTTCCCATAACAACATTTAAAGACATGTGAACTTCGGGGGCCGAGAATAAATGACCCATATCCAATTGCCAAAGCAGATAAATACACAATCCTCACCACCATCCGCACTAACCCCACCTGGCTTCTCCAGTGACCATTATTGTTACTACAGTTTTTTTTTTTATGAAAAGAGAGGAAAGAGAAAAGAGGAGTCATGTGTGCTTATGGGGAATAATATTTTGCCTAAGTAGACTTTTCTCAGAAAAGTGTGAGGGTTTCTGCTTCGGGTAGGAACTCCATGTGAGCTTGTTTCCATTCTTCTGTGCCACCAGCAAAAGAGGAAATGACTCTGTGCCTTAGGATAATATGTGCTGACCTCTGACCTAGGGTGTGAGGACCCAGGGTCTCCTCATTAGCCTCCCATCTGGAATTGGCAGAAGCAGAATCACATTCTCCAGTTCTTGTATAAAACATAAAGATCAAGGCTCATGAACTATAAATACAACTGTTCTAGCTGGAGTAATTCCAAGTCAATTACTACTATCATTAGGCATCAAATTAAAACATTGGCACTTGGGATCCCTGGGTGGCGCAGCGGTTTAGCGCCTGCCTTTGGCCCAGGGCGCGATCCTGGAGACCCGGGATCGAATCCCACGTCAGGCTCCCGGTGCATGGAGCCTGCTTCTCCCTCTGCCTGTGTCTCTGCCTCTCTCTCTCTCACTGTGTGCCTATCATAAATAAATAAAAAAATTAAAAAAAAATTAAAAAAAAATAAAAAAAATAAAACATTGGCACTTAAAACTATATATGCTTCAAAATTCAGGCTCTCATCGTCTCTCCTGTACATTATTACAACTGTTTCTTGCTTGATCTCTCTGACCACTCCGATTCATCTTGCAAGCTGTTCCCGAGGGCTCCTTCAAATACACAAATCTGGTCATGTCATTTCCCTGCTTGAAAGCCTTACAATGACGTCTACAGGTGCTTTAGACCATTTGGGCTGCTAGAACAGAACCCTGTAGACTACGTGGCTCATAACCATAGCAATTCACTTCTCACAATTCTGAGGGCTGGAAGCCCAAGATCATGGCACCAGCAGATTCAGGGTCTGGTGAGAGTCACTTCCTGGATCACAGATGACCATCTTCTTGCGTGGTCCTCATGTGGTAGGTAGGGTGAGGGGGCCTCCTGGGGTGTCCTGTATGAGGGCACTAATGCATTCATGAGGAGTCCCAAAGATCTCACCTCCTCATATCATCACACTGGGGGGTTCAGATTTCAACATATGGATTTGATGGTGAGAGGGAGTGGGATTGGAGAGAAACACAAACTTTCATTTCTTAAATGATCATGCTGACCACTCACATTCTGGCCTCTGCCTGTTTTTCCAACTCATCTCTTGCTCCATTTACCAGCAAAACTTCCCTGGGTGCTGCAGTCTGACAATACCATTCTGGCAGTGTCTGGAACATATCAGATGCTTCCTGGCTGCACGACTTGCTCTGACTACCTGGAATATTCTTACAGCCTTATCTTCTGTCATGTTCCCATTTATGCTCCAAAATTCAACATAAGCACCACATACTCTTTAAAAATCTTCTTTTACTCTACTAGGAAAAAAATTAGTTGCCTATCCTTGATGAAGTGCCTGTGGTGTTTAAGACCGTGGACTTCAGAGCCCAACTATCCAGGTTCAAATGCAAAGTTCACCACCACTTACTGGCTGTATGGCCTTGTCAAGAACTATATGGGATTGAGATTTTACTCTGCTTACCAGCCATCAACCTTACCTGTTAGTGTTTTGTGAATGCTGGTAGAAGACATGATTTCTGCGTCAGAGACAAAAGCAGTGGATTGAGCTTCATGTCAGCTTGCGCTGGCTCCCCACGATGGCCAAGTCTCCTGGTAGCCTTGCAAAGGGCCCATTAGGATGGCTGCATATGCAGTGAGATACATTACAGGGGAGGTCACCAAGCATGGGGGAACCATCACTTCTACAATAAGTGGAATAAAAAGCCTTCTCTTTATCCAGGGGAAGACGTTACTTCCTCTCTCAAGGCTGTGCTCTGCAAACACAGCCCTGGGAATCAGCCCATGGAAAGAGCAGTCAGGGCCTTGAGTTCTTAACACACCCAGTGAGGTCCTCCAGGAGCACTCAGGATCCGGAATGGACTGTCTCTCCCAAGTCTTCTATGTGCCATTCAACCTCTGAGTATCTCACTTTTCTTATCTCAAGCTGGGAAAATAATGGTACCTGCATCATAGGGACTTTGTGAGGGTTAAAACACTTGCCATATGTTCATTTCTTAGACCAGCTCCCAGCCCAGAATAAGTGATCAGTAAGGCCTAGTTATTAGTATTGGTATCCCTCCCACCTTCCTCCTCCCCGCTATCCACATGGTTTATTTATAGCTTCATCACATTTCACGGTATTTGTTTACCCATTTTTCTTGCCTACTGGCCTAAGTGCTTTTTGAGGCAATCCATCTTTGGATCCCAGATGCCAGTCCAGGATGGGTAATTATTATATTTGTTGAATAAAGGAATGAGAGAATAGTCGTCCTGCATATCAAACAGTGTGGCCTCTCTAGCACCCTCTCTATACATTTGATCAAATTTGAAGGCTCTAAACTCTTCAATCCTTTGTGAGGTCAGGGGAGGGGGAGGACATTCTCTTGTATGTAGCTCTTTTTTCTACAGAATGACACGGCATGGCAATCATACCATTCACATAGGAAGATTAAGTAGGTCCTCCAATTGAAGGAAAATTATCTCTTCTCCTCCACTTCCAATTCAGTAAAATTGAAAGTAGAGCAGGATCAGCTTTGTATGCTTAGAATAACACTGAGCACATATGAAATGCATGTTTGCCTCTCACTCTGAATTCCATCTCCTGTTTCCCCATCGAGTTAGAGGAAGTCATGGCAAAAGGTGTGTCAGTCATTTGTGATGCAGAAGAGAAAAGACAAATCTGGTCTCTACTGTTACTATTTCAATTCAGAACACAGGATATCTGGGGACAGGAGGCACCTGGCCATCATTTTACCAACCACCACTCAGAAATCAACCCAGGTCAACCCATGAAAGCTGTTCCTAGGGCCCTGGCTGGGTCCTGACTCAGCACCTGTCACAGATCCTGGCCTGTGATTGCCACTTGATAAATAAAGGCACATAGGAATAAATTAATGAAAAAGAGAAAAGTTATAGAAACTGTCTAACATGGTGATTTTTTCATGCACCTGATAGAAAACCATCACCTAGCATTTGTTTTTCAGAAATTAAATGGGCTCTCAGTGGATAACTGGCCATGGTTCTCCAATGTCGGGCCTTTTAGCTGAGTTTCCTGAGATTAAGGTCCTTCACGCCCAAACTGCTCTGGCTGCACAACCCTTGCTAGAAAAAGCCTTCCCTGTCATTTGGCGCCATGCACTGTTTTGTTAGTTAGAAAATGCAGCCTTTGAATCCGTGCACGCATTACGGGTCTCTGGTGTGCACTAAACAGCCAAAGCCCCACTCGCCCAGAAACACAAGAACTGAGAAACGCACACGGCCCTGTGGTGAGACCAGATGGACTCCAGGTCTGAGCTTTTTCTGGCTTTCACAACAGGACCTGTGTTTCTTCAGTCCACCTAAAACAGGCCTGAACTCGCGCCCGCTGCCACTCTTTTGCTTGCCCCTGATGACACACACCTGCCTGGTGGCCCATGATCTGCAGAATAAATGCCCTTCTTCTCGGAGGGGAGAGTAAGACCATAAGATGTGGGACGCCTGGGTGGCTCAGCAGTTGAGTGTCTACCTTCGGCTCAGGGCGTGACCCTGGGGTTCTGGGATCGAGTCCCGCATTGGGACCCCTTGCATGGAGCCTACTTCTCCCTCTGCCTATGTCTCTGCCTCTCCTTCTGTGTCTCTCATGAATAAATAAATAAAATATTTTTTAAAAAATAAAATTTAAAAATTTTTAAAAGACCATAAGATGTGACGAACAGAAGATAGCTCTGCAAGTATAGAACATTCAGGAGTGGACCTTCTAGCCCTGGTTCTTACTCTGCTTGGCCTTGTTATGTATTCAGTTAGGATACCCCAGGGGAACAGGACCAATAGGACTTATATCCAGAAACGCCCTCCCAGACACCCAAAAATAATGTTTCATCTGGCCCACTCTGGTTGACACATAAAGCCAACCCATCACAGATATGTATCATTATGTACATGTGTGTGCAACATGTATATGTATACACGGGTATATAAATATATGCACAATATGCAGATAGACATTTATCTTACAAATACGAAATATCCATATATACACATGTAAAAATATGTATTCTTTAAAAAATAAATAACCAGCTACTTAGCTGAAGCAATCATAGGATATTATAAGTGTGAGAGACTTCATTATGTTTTACATCAAGACCTGTGCTTTATGTTGGAAATTACATGCCCGGTCAAAAGCGGGTCCAGAATGAGCTCTGGGATGTTCTGACTCCCAGTCTAAAGCACTTGCCACACTGGACCAATGGTTGATCTTCTGGGATCCTCCATGGAATCACCTGCATCTGAAAGACCCTCTATAAAGAACTCAAGCTCATTTTCAAAAAAACAAACTAAGTACAGTATCCAGTAAGTACCAGCCATTTAGAGAGTTCAGGAGTTCAGAGAAATAAGAAGCATGACAGGATATCGCTAGATGCTCTCCAACCCCCTTACTCTCTTCTTGGGGCACAGGGGAGTCCATTTCCACTACTCCTGTGCAGTTAGGTGAGGACCACGTGGCTGAGTTTTGGGAAAGGGCACCCGCAGAAGTGCATCTCTGCGGCAGCATTTTTACCAGAGCACAATTACCCAGCATTGTGCACCACCTTCCTCATCCTTCCTCTCCCTGTCCTTAGTGGGAGGGTGATGGGGCGAGGAGTGGGCTCTGAGATGGGGAGCCACACAATGGATAGAGAGAAGATTTGCAGACAAGCTGCCCAGGAAAGCTGCCTGCCCTGCAAAGAGGTGTATCTGGGTAAAAAGGGAAGTGGTATTCTGTTTGGCCTCTGGTATCTGCGCTATTTGTTACACAGTGTATGAGATTCTGTGTACACCACCTGCATCCCCTGGGTCCATCCCAAAGGTCCCCTGCAGCTTCTTACCCAGGGTCCCCAGTCTCTGTCTACCTGAGGGCTTAGGCCACAGGGGATTGCTTGTCCTGCTTATGGAGCAGGCAGGAAGTGCTCAGGAGTTAATATCTTTAGGATAAACCCTCAACCAATAAGGGATGGAAGTTGGTGGGTGGATAGCTCTGCTTTCTTGCCTCTTGGAGGGATAACTATAAGGTCTTTCTGCATATTCTCTCAGAGGTCTTATGCAGACCTGAGCTTCAGGTGCCTGTAGGTCCCTCCACTAGTGCAGACTTTATTGGTTTTCCTTCTTTCCCATCTTGCTTCTCCCTTCCCTCACTGTGCATCTGAGATCCCTCCTGAATGAACTGCTTACACTCAAATCATACCTCAGTGTGCTACTCTGGGGATTGCCAAACTAATACGTGGCAACTAACACTGATGTCCTGGGTAAGAAGAATATAATATAATTCAGTAAGTAAAGGTTGTGGTCAAAAATTCTTCAGATTGTGAATTCTAATTCTTTTTTTTAAGTATTTTATTTATTTATTCATGAGAAACACACAAAGAGAGGCAGAGACACAGGCGGGAGAGAAGCAGGCTCCGTATGGGGAGCCCAATCAGGACTCGATCCCAGGACTCTGGGATCACACCCTGAGCCAAAGGCAGACACTCAACCACTAAGCCACCCAGGCCCGCCTATGAATTCTAATTCTGTCTGTGGTTCAGGTACTTGATCCAGTTACTTAGGATGGTCTGGCTTATCTAATATTTGAGGGAACTTGCAATCCAATTCTGAAATTTTTTGCAAATGTTAAATAGTACTGTCAACGTAATCAGCAAAAATATATAGTTTGTAAAGAACATTTTCTGGTTATAAAAGCAAAATGTACATTTTGGGAAACATATATGATGTGGAAAACATAGCAAAGCCCAAAGAGGAAAGTAAAATGTTTCCCATGGTTGCTTTTACAATTTGGGCATACAGCCTCTTGGTACTTTGTTCTACGCAAGTACTAAAAACCAGATGTGCAGCCTTGGACAGTACTCCAGGTCTGTTTTAGGAAGTGGAATAGCTCCATCGGTCTGTGGATAAAAACTGATGTACTATCATGTTGTATGTTAGTCTATCCCAGATACTTGATGTACTAAAATAAAAGTATTCAAAAATCAGGATGAGTTCCAATTTACTCAGCTCACTCTAAAAGATCAAAGGTTTGTTTTTTTTTTAATTTTGCTGTCTCTGGAGTCTAAGATGATTCTTGGCACCATAAGCTTTCAATAAATATCTACTGAATTAAACAATGAATAAAGGAAGCATTCAACACCATCTTCCTGATTGGATTAGAGCTGGTGTGTAGTTAGAAGCAAAGGTCAATGTTTAGTAACAAGTACTTCATGGACATCAGGTTTCTATGATAATTGCTTATGCATTGGATCTATTTTATTCCTTTATTCCTTGTATCAACACTCTGCTTTTCCATAACAACTGAATGTCCCAGAAGAGAAGTGAGGTTTCCCACTGGCAAAACACAACTCATTCCTATAGCAAGAGTTTTCCCTTTCCTGCAATACATCCTCGTAAATCATTACGTTCGACGAACGAACATTACGTTCGTCAAGAAAATGGTTGAGAGTATTTTATGATGCTGCAACCTAGATTTTATCTCTGTGGCCAATGTGTGATCTTCCATAATGGGGCCACCTGCCTGCCATTCAACAGAGGCCGTGGACCCACTGTCAAAAAGCTTATGGCCGCAAGTGTCTTCGACATTTAATACCCTGAAATCTTCAGGGGCAGGAAAACAGAGCACCGGGCAGGCTCTTCGTCCTCTCCCTCAGGTCCAGACAAGATCTCCATGATTTATATTCATGTCCCCACCTCTCGAGGGCTGTTAGAGATTTGAGAGCTGTTGAAGTAACCTTAGAGACATAACTTCATGACAAGTTAAGTGTAATTGTCACCATTCTGGTTATTGGTGATCTCAGATGTCACATTGTTGAGTAACGTTGAAAATGCTACTCCATGGGCAGCCCCTGGTGGCTCAGTGGTTTGGTGCCGCCTGCAGACCAGGGTGTGATCCTGGAGACCCGGAATCGAGTCCCATGTCGGGCTCCCTGCATGGAGCCTGCTTCTCCCTCTGCCTGTGTCTCTGCCTCTCTCTCTGTCTCTGTCTCTCATGAATAAATAAATAAAAAATCTAAAAAAAAAAAAAAAGAAAAAAGAAAATGCTACTCCAAAAGGTCATTAGTTGTGCTGGCAAGCTGGCTCCTCAGGTGCAGTACTCTGCACCATTTCAAACCCTCCCCTCCCTCTTACTGAGGGAGATGGAGACCCAGAGGCTGGCCCAGCCACCATTCCAGCTTTCTCGTGCCACAGTTTGCCACTCCAATTTTGGGCGGTGTCCATCACCATTTCCTTCTCTGAAAAATGAGCTTCATGGCATAAATGTAATGGTGGCCGTTCATAGGAATCATAGAAGGGAATCACAGGGCCTTGGATGCAATGGACACCCATTCAAAGTGAAATAAATGCAACCAAAGAGAATAAGCTGTTAATTGTGGATCGTCATGGCTGGCTTTCTACTGTTTCAGGATACATGTAGCTCACTCCTGCAACCCTGAAGAAACAAGAGAAAATAGTAATTAAATATTCTCTTATCTAACCAGGACAGAAAATGAGATGCGCTTCATAATTAAACACATGGAGCTCACTGACAGTCAGGCCGAGTTTTCTATGCAGATTACTCACCAGCAATGATTAGAACAGAGTCCAGGCTTGAGTGAATGCATCCCCCAGTGTGGGTGCAGAGGAGGTGGGAAGGGGCTGAGACCAATGCCAGGGGGCCAAGACCCAGCCCAGATGCTTCCCGCACTGGCTAGGAATGGGTGTCCTCATTCACCAGGTGAAACAGCTGTATTAGATGGTGGCTGAAGAATTGCCTTGTTCTGAAACGTTTTGAGGAGCCTAAACACAGTAGTATATTTGACATCAACATTTAAAGATAAGGAGGATGGAGGAAAAGTCCATCTTTAATAGAGTGTTTCATCAAAAATACTCATTATGACTATATTACAATTTGGAATAAGTAGTTGACGGAGACAAAATGCCAGAAAATAACCATCTCCAGGATAATTAAAAAAAGTAGAATAACATCTTTAAATCATTTATAGTCTGTTCCTCTACAAAGAGTAATGGAGAAAAGTTCCATCTGAATCTCTCACTGAGGGAGTTCGGGGTGAAAGAGACTCTTGGTGGCAGCATGTGACAGTTGGCATGGGAATGTACAGCCACACAGAACTGGCCCGAAACCCTGCCTCAGGTTCAGGCATCCCAGCTGGGGCTCTATCCTGCTCTAAGAGTCAGTGGGATCACAGTGAAGTTTTTATTTTTATGAAGGCAAAGCTAGGACCCTAAAAGCAACAACAACAAACTAATCAACATCTTTGCCTAAAATTTACCCAGGAGGAAGAAAGAACTATCTGAAAAGTACGCTCTAAGTTTTGCAGATCCTGCCCTAAAGGCAAGAACATGGATCCGAAGAGCAGAAGACCCAGATGAATCCTTCAGGAAATATTTATTCAGCATCTATGAGGCACCAGTCTCCATGTCACACAACTAAGGGAAAGAGTTCAGAGTGTAGGACTGGTGAGCACCCTGTGGGGGGACATGTGTACAGGGTACTCTGGTGGCCTATGGGTCTAAGGGGTTTTCACAGAAATTATTCCAGAAATGATCACCACGCTGAGAAGGACAAATAGAGGGCAGGGTGTGGGTAAGTGTTGGACATTTCCAAGAGTTTCCAGGTAGAGAGTACCATATCTACAGAAAGAAGCCCAAAAGGGAGACAGGACATCCCCCCAACTTGTATACAACTTTGCATAGATTTTACCACATTCCTGGTCCTCAATTTTCTTATCTGTAAACTGAATCAGATAAAGAAGATGGACACTTTTAGATAGAAACTTGGGAGAAGTTCTAACAGGTATTCCTCACATCCCTCTTGTGAAATAATGAATTGACTAGAATGGTTTTCAATATATGAGCATTTGCAGCATTTACTTTAAAAAGTAAAATTAGAATTAATGTAAGGGAAGATTTAGTGTGAGCAGTGGGGAATTAAATGTCTACATAAAAACAACAAACAACTCTGAATTTAGGTACAAGGGTATGGAAGAGGTTGTTTATATAAGGAAATGACATTTTAAAACCCTCGTTTAACTCACTACGACCAGGGCACCTTACCATATAATTGGCCAAAATGTTGGTAAAGTGACCCTGGCAAGAAAATAAAAAAAGAAAAAAGCACGACACAAATTCCAGAAACATTCTGATACAAATGAGATGTTTTATACAGTGGGTTGTCCGAAGGGGTGGATTGCTTTGGGCTCCCATACTCCAGAAGGCACAGCCTTGACTTGAAAAAATTTTGAACATGTTGCAAAGAGGTAGCATAGGGAGGTGGAGTGGCTGAAATCAAGAGGATGGTGTGGGTTCCAGGCTGGGGAACCTGGGGCAGCTTGGCCCCATTTCTGCCCATCACTCCTCCATGGCTCCTTTCCACTTGAGAACACCTCCTCCCAGGCCCACCTCAAAGCCTTTGAAGAAGTGATGGGAACCAGAATGAGGAGTTCAGAAAAGGAGGCTAGAGAGGCTGGCAAGGTGGAAGGGAAAAGGAGGGGTCCAGTGAGAAGAGCAATCTGGAACCAGGAGGGGAGAGCCAGGAGCACCAAAATAGTGAAAGCAAGACCACAGCTAAAGAGGGTTTCGTGTTGTTGTTGTTGTTGTTTTTTCACAGATGTTGCTTAAAAAATAGAGCAAGAGCATGGATGTGAGTGCCAGGGATGGGGCTGAGGCAAGAACACCACAGACAAATGTCTCGTTGGCGCTCATCCTCTGGGCTTCAGGACTCTATTACAGAGCACCCAGTTGCCAGGTGGCATTCTGAATTCTTGGGTCTCTAGTGCCTTGATAGGAAGGGCTCATGGTGACTTCTATGGTCTTAACCACAACTAAAAATCCCAAGGTTCCACCCAGCAAGGCCCCTTCTAGAAGGGGCAGGATCCCGTACTCTTCAACAACCATAGAAAGGCTCATGTCTTCCATGTGCGCTCTCTGCAGGAGACTGGGTGCAGGGCATTTGCTGAACCAGGATGTCCATTTCTGGGCACACTTCCTCTCCCTGCTTTCTCAAACAACATCCTCGCCTCTAGTCAGAAACCTCCCCCTTTTTAATGGGAGTTAAACATTATTTCTTTCCCTCACTTGACCCTGACCCACGGCGAACTTCGTTCAGCAGAAGTGTTCAGTTTCAGCGAGTGAGTAAAAACACTCCCAGCTCCTCAATGTGCTCCTAAGTGTTCTGTGTGACCCCCTGATTTTTATTCTGAACATGTTTCCCTGCCGGAAGCTCTTTATCAAGGACTAAATGGTTCTGTCCTTTCTCTCAGGCTCTTTTTCCCTGCAGCTTGAACGTGCTGGTCTCTCAGAGCCTGACTTTCTTCAAGGACTCCTGCAACAGTCCTGGCCTCCTACTTCCTTCATGCTCAAGCATGGATTTGCCAAAACTGCCTCCACTGGGCTCTTCCCCCTGGGGCACCCTTCTCCAGCTCCTGAGTCCAGATGAGTAGCTGGAATGTGTTGGGACCCAGTGGGCCATCCAGGCATTCCCTAGGTTCCCAAGGGACCTTCTGGCCACTTAATTTCCCTGTGGGCTAAATGCAGAAGTGATCTCACTGTATCACCTCCTCCCAACATCAAGAATCTGAGTGAGATCCAACTGTGGCTAAGGAAAAAGTCTGTGATTAGTGAACTACATCTTACCTGGGGAAGGTATCTGACTTTTTGGTGCTATGCTCCACTCTAGAGAATTTAGGCAGTCCCCCAAAAGTGCATGTAAGCACATACCCTCCAGACCAGCTAATTCACTCCTCAGTACTCATGCGGCATGTCAGCGTCACCTGCTGGACCTTTGCTAAGCGGGCACATACTGGAGACCTTACTTCAGAATTCAAAGTGGTTAAAGAGTCAAGGATCTGCCCGTGGGCTGGAAGACTGTGAAGATGGTAATATTCCCCAGCTTGATCTTTGGTCTCAACACCATCCCTGTCAGAACCCAAGTCACTTCTATTTCGCAGAAATTGACAAACCGATCCTAAAATTCATATAGAAACATGGAGGGACCCAAATGAACCAGAACTGTCGAGAAAAGAACCAACTGGGAGTACTGACCACTTCGCAGTTTCAAACGTTGTTGCAAAACTACAATAATTGAGGTGGGATCATAGGGCCATAGGGACAAATATATATGTCAGTCCAAAAATAAGCCATCGAGAACAACTGGATATCCAAATGCAAAAGAATCCATTTGGACCTCTCCATCCCAGCTACATTAATTCAAAAGGGATCAAAAGCCGAAGTGCAAGAGCTACCAATATAAAACTCTTAGAAGGAAATGTGGGCAAACATCTTCATGCCCTGGGAATAGGTCATGGTTGCTTCCCCCCAGAACCAGTATGGTTGACCTTAAAAGATTATACTTCGCATGGCTCTAAAGATCTCTTACAGGGTCCATCATTATTCTTGTTGTAGTTGGGGCTCCAAATGCCATTTTGAAATGCAGCCAATAGCGTAGCTGAACGTGTGCATGCTTGCTTAGATGGCACCTGTACCCCCACCACACACACACACACACAGAGAGAGAGAGAGAGAGAGAGAGAGAGAGAGAGAGAGAGAGAGAGAAGTTGTTTCTTGCCACTCACAAAGTTTGGACTCCTAGAAAAATTCCTACACACACCTCAGTGTAGATAGGGGAAACAGGTCGTTGCTGCAAAAAGTGATTTCCCTGGGAAAGCCAGGAGCTGTGTAGTCATATTGGACTTAAAACTGTCTTATATGAATAGATCCTGGAATATTCTATGCCTTCATAAACAGAAACGAAACTGGGTTTGAAGAACTACCAAGACCAGATGGCACAGACCTTCTGACCCTCTCTTCAGACCCTGAAAGAGGAACACAAGAGAGAACCCTTTCCAAGGGATGATATGCAGCTGCTGGGGGGTGTTGGGGGCTTTCCCCGAGCACTGCAGACACTTGCCAGGCTGCAGCACCTGCTGGGTGGGGGTGTGAGCATGGAAGAAGCCCGTTCTCTGGATTTTCTGCAGTCTCCAAGCAGCAGCACAGAGCTCTCCACACAATCCTAGCTCTGGACACTGCTCCAAAAATGATTTACAAATGCCGATGAGCAGATGACAAGATGCTGGACATCAGCAGCCATTCGTGGAATGCAAATCAAGCCACGTCACGTCCCCAAAACTGTGATAAAAGAAATAGAAGAGAAGTTGGTGAAGATGTGCAGAAGCTGGAACCTTCCCATGCTGCTGGCGGGAATTGGAGTGGCACAGTCACTGTGTGCAACAGTTTGGTTCCTCCAAAGTCAGACTGAGGGTTACAGCACAATCTAGTCATTCCACTCCTCGATATATACCTGAGAGAACTGGAAACATATGTGTGTACAAAAACTTGTCCCTGAATGTTTGTAGCAACATGATTCTGAGCAAAGAATGGAGTAACTCAAATGTCCATTGACAAATGTACGTATACATATGGTATGTCCATACAAGGGAATGTTATTTGCCCATAAAGAAGAATGAGCATGGATCCATGGGGCCACATGGATGAACCTTGAGACCATCTTGCTAAGTGAAAGAAGCCAGGCACAGAAGGCTACATTTTTGTATGATTCCACTTATGCTCCATGTCCAGAGCAGCACGTCCACAGAGAGATAAATGGTTACTGGGGGCAGGCGGGGTGGGGGAGGTAGGGAGGAAATGTAGAGGGACTCCTTAGCACTACAGAATTTCTTTTGGAGGGTGGTGGAGCTGCCCTCGAGCTGGATAGCGTGAAGGTTGCACAATTCTGTGAACATACTAAACACTACTGGCCTGGATACTTTAAAATGGCTAAAATGTAAATCTTAGGTGAATTTTATTTCCATTTAAAAAGATGAAGAAAGGGGCACATGGATGGCTCAGTGGGTTAAGCGTCTGCCTTCGGCTCAGGTCATGATCCCAGGATCCCGGGATCGAGACCCACATCAGGTTCCCTGCTCAGCAGGGAGCCTGCTTCTCCCTCTTCCTCTGCCCCTTCCCCTGCTTGTGTGCTCTCTCTCTCTCTGTCAAATAAATATTAAAAATCTTATTAAAACATGAGAAGAAAGAAGAAAGAGAAGAAGAAAGAAAGAAAGAAGAAGAGAAAGAAAGAAAGAGAAGAAAGAAAGAAGAAGAAAGAAAGAAAGAAGAAGAAAGAGAAGGAAGAGGAAAGAAGGAAACCTCATAAAGTACGTGGTTCTGGTGGTCTGGAGGCAACCCTTATCCCTTTCTTTGCTCCAATGCAGCTCTTGCAAGTCTGCAAGACTGTGTGGTTTGGGACATTGCTATCACCGTGGCATCTCTCCTGCCTAACAGAAGGTAGTGGGCCCAGGAAAACTCTAGGGCACTTCCCCAACACCCCAGAGGGATGGATAACTAGGTATGGCTGCCCATTCTTCTTGTGTTTAGAAAATTTTGCTCCAAATTCTTTTATTTATTTTCTATTTTTTAAATTTTAAGTTCAGTTTGCCAAGGTATGTAGAATACCCTGTGCTCATCCCATCACATGCCCTCCTCAGTGCCCATCACCCACCTCCCTCCCTCCAGAGACCCACAGTTTGTTCCCCAGAGTCTCTAATGGTTTGTCTCCCCCTCTCATTTTTCCCTACTCAGTTTCCCCTCCTTCTCTATGATCCCTTGCACTATTTCTCATATTCTGCATGTGAGTTGAACCACATGATGATTGTCCTTCTCCGATTAACTTATTCTTTCAAAGGACAGTGATAACTGGCAGGTCCTGGTGAGCCCAGGGTGCCTGTGACTTGAAAGGCTTCTCTTCCTCGCTGCCCCGGAGTGGATGGGAGGATGCTCCGCACGCGCATCACACCTAATGTGCTTTGCAACGTACTCGTGGCAAATCTAAGCAAAGGGAGAGGCCTACACCCTTAGATACGGTCAGCTTGCACTGGGCTGCAAAATACCAAGGCAGAAACATCTCAGCTGCAGCCAAAGCAACTCAGAGCAGTGAGTTCCAGTGATGCGTTGCTGAGAACTTCATCATGAGCGCACTATGGCCTGGCTCCTCTGGGCCTAATGAGCCAGGAGCTCCGCTGGGGGCTGAAGCCACCTCGGAGAAAAATAACTGGACTCTGACTTCACGGCAACAGGTTGAAAGTGCTGATTTATGACTCTTGGCAGGAACAACGGGCCCTGGGCCAGGGGACACCACCGTGGCAGCCAAAAGAGCCAGTGGACAATCTCCCGCCCCAGCCACTGTGAGGACAGTGCTCCAGGTCGCCAACTGCTCTGGCCTTGAATAGAATGAGACAGCCAGAAACCCCAGAGATTGACTAGGGACATGACGGGCACCTCCCGGGAGCGGCCCAGGTCAACCCCAAGCTACACCAACACTTTGCTATTTTGCTGCGAACCTTAACTCCTCCAGTCTCAGGCCAGCCTAGCTTCCTGCCAAGCTGTCCAGCGCCCTCCTGCTGATCCCAGCTGTTTCTTCCTCGAGGTGGCCTGGCAACTATTCAAGTCTCGGATTCTTGTCTTTGGAAGGCCTCCAGCGTCCCTCTTCTCAGGGCCCCGGGAGGGGACTGGTTAGCATGTCCTGGTAAAGGTAATGACAGTGGTGTCTTGCTGCTGATGGGTCTTTCTGTCCCAGGGAGGCTTGCATCTTAAATGCTGGTCCCCCCCAACCCTTAGCTTCATGCAAAGAAGTGAATCTGAAACGGAGATTTATTTTCTCGGGAGAATGAGGTACAAGTGGGAGCTTTAGGCTTCTCCTAAAAATTCCTTTTAACGTAGGTGTTCTTACTTATAATGTAAGGCCACTCTTGCTGGCAAACTCCAAGGTGTGTGTTGGGGGGCAGGGGGATACAGGGACTCTTACAAAGCTGGCCTTTGAGGCAGGGTGACAGTGAGGCACAAGAGCGAGCAGGGAGGGAGGGAGTTAGAGAAAAAAGCATGTTTATAAACGACTCTACAGTAAGCTCCTATGAGAAAAAGTCCTGTCCCAATTACTGGCACATTTTTAAATGGTCCTTTTTTAAAACTCCTCAATGTTGGGGCACCTGGGGGTCTCAGTGGTTGAGCACCTGCCTTCCACTCAGGGCATGACCCCGGAGTCCTGGGATCGAGTCCCATGTCGGGCTCCCCACAAGGAGCCTGCTTCTCCCACTGCCTGTGTCTCTGCCTCTCTCTCTGTGTGTCTCTCATGAATAAATAAATAAAATCGTTTAAAAAAAAAACTCCTCAATGTTTTTGGATTACAAGCTTCAATAGGAATATAAGAGTTTTAAAAGCTTAACAGAATAGGAATGCAAAATGGTGCAGCCACTTTGGAAGATGGGTTAGCCGCTTCTTACAAAACAAGCATCATCTTACCCTGCGATACAGCAACTGCGCTCCTCGGTGCTTATCCGAAGGAGCCGAAATTAATGCCCACATAACCTGCAGATGGATGTTTATAACAGCTCTACTCGTATTTGCTCAAACTTGGGAGTGGCCATGATGTCCTTCAGCTCGTGAGTCCATCCACACAATGGGATGTCATACAGCGCTTTACAGAAACGAGCTGGCAAGTCATGAAATACATACGTGACCCTGAAATGCATATTACCCGGTGAAAGAGGCCAACCCGAATAGGTTCTGTACTGTAGGATTCCAACGATATGACCTTCTGGAAAAGGCACATTCTAGGGAGGCAGTAAAGGGATCAGTGGTTGCCAGCGTAGAGGGGAGGGAAGGAGAGATAAATAGGCCGGAGCACAGAGGATTTTTAGGACAGGGACAGTACTCAGGGTGCTACCACAATGATGGCTACGTGTATTCAAGCCCACAGGCTGTGCCCCACCAGCAGTGACCCCTGATTGAACTGTGGATCTGGGTGATGCTGACATGCACTGTAGGTTCATGAGTTGTGACAAACATCCAATTCCAATGGAGGACGCGGATAGTGGGGAAGCCGGGCACAGGCACCGGTGGGACAGGGGAGATGTGGAAAGTCTCTGTACTGTTCCCTCAGTTTTGCTGTAACCCTAAAACTGCTCCCCAAAATCACAGTGCTCTTTAAGAAAGCTTACCAATATTGATGATTTTCCTATCGATTAAATATCTTCCTAAATGTTCACAGCCTACATCCGCCAAGTAGAGACATAATGAATTTCAGGGCAAAACAAGTCCTCGCCTCGAGACTCGCTCAGAATACTAGCAACCATGATATTGTTGTCAGCCAGGTTAAAAATAGTCTCCTATTAATATGGATAATTATCTTTTCATAAGGGTTAATTTAGGATCTTAAGCTTTTCTTTCTTTTTCATTTGAAATTTGTATGCTCCTATTACATTTATCGTTCTTTATTAAAATGTATATTTTCCCTTACTATTTTCATCATATGAGGGCATTACAGAGAACTGAGAAAGCAGAAATCCTAAAAAAAAAAAAAAGAAAGTAAAAAACTCCTACAGCCAGGAATTCTTCCTGTAATTTTTTTTCTATGCATGTTGGTTTTTAAAACTCAGGATCATACTATATTCAGTATAATCTTTTTATATTTAGTGGGTAGCAGCTTTCCATTTCTGGCTCCCACATGACCCGGCTGACCGTCATTTCTCTGCTTTCCTAAGTTTGCTTATTTTGATCTCTCGATATTTTGCCTTTTTACTGTAATCATTTGAGCGGCTTTCAAATAATTCAAAGGGAAGAGATTGAGACAATCTATAATGTCATTTTGAATAGCTGCATAGTGTTCTCTTGTCTAAATACATAATTCAATTAGTTAATTCCCTGTAGGTGATATATTAACTTCTTGCCATTTCTCATTCGAAAGAACACTATAATATCACTATAGTGAAATCTTTGCAAATATTTCCTTAGGATGAATTATTATTAGATGAGGAATTGTAGGTTAAAAGAAATTAGTATCATTTATGTGTTTCGTTCCCAGTAATGATGTGCATGAATATTTCTGTTTTCTGCACCCTTGCCAACATTAAACTGACAACTGAGGGGGAAAAAAAACCATTCTGCCAATTAAAGTAGCTAAAAATACTGTCTTCCAGTATTAATTTATATTATTTCATCACTGGAGTTGTAGATACTTCCATATATTGATTACTCCATCACTTACGCTGCATTATGAAGTACTCATTTCACATCTTTATTCATTTTCTTCTATTTATTTGTTCACTTACATCCTCCTGACTTGTGAGTGCACTCCTTTTAAAATTAAGGACATTACACTTTTGATGGTCACATATTTTAAAGCTCTTCCTCTTCATTTGCCATTTGCTTTTAATTTTACACATGAGATACTTTGCATTAAACACGTATTTGTATCGTCATGTGTAGTAATGTTTTCCCTTGCAGTTTATTCCCTCAGCATCATAACTAGAAAGTGGTTCACCTGCGTAAGATTATATAATTATGTACTTTCATTTTTAAGTGGGTACGTTAGAAAAACGGTAATATACCATAGTGCTTAGAAATCAAACACTTAAATGACATAAAATGGAGACATAAAGCAACATATACTAAAATAAAGACAAAATCCACTACAAAACCATCTCTAAGCTTCAGGCATACTGCAAGTTAGCAATTAGGAGCCATTCTTTCCACAGGATGACAAAAGCCTTCTATTTCAGGACGAATTTCTTTTTAAAAGCTTTCCATCCTGCCTCAGATTCATTTGGATTATTTAAACCATTACACATTACCGGGGGGGGGGGGGAGAATAAGACAAGAAAATATTAAGGAATTCAGGTGGCAAAGACTTCTATTTGTCTCTTTCCTGTAGCTAAAATTGCAAAGAGACAGTGATGAGAGAAAATTCACTCTGGACCTCCAAATTCCTATGACCCCATTCTTTTGTGCAGGGAAGTAAGAACTGTTATCATCTGAATGTGAAATGCTCTCATCTAGCGGATGGTGGAGCTCATCAGTGACATGTTCCTATTCAGAAATGTCCCTGGAGAATCTTGAGCTGTCCACCGCTTCCGTCTGCAGCCCACAATTCACATGATTACCCTTATTACCATTTTGGGGGAATCCTGTGGCTAGAGAGAGAAGTAAAAGCATGCATCAGAGGCTACCAGACCTGTCAGGGATGAGAGGCAGCGCAGACCAGGGATGTGGGAGGTGGAGGAGGAGGGTAAAGGGAGATTGAAACCAACATCTTTATCAAGGGTATGTCGCAAACTAGCTGTTCTGTATCTCACATCGGAACTATTACCCTGTTTCATGATGAAGAAACAGAAGCCCAGAGAGGTCTAGCAGCTTCCCGTGGTCACACAGCCAACAAAAGAAGAGACAGAATTTGAAAAACGGAATGTTGGAAATGGCAGGAGTAAGTGAAGACACAGAGAAGGGTAGCTTGTGAGACTTACCTGAGTCCCCCAGAGTAGTGTTCAGGAAGACAGGATTTAGAGCTAGGCGTCAAATTCTTTCTATTCAAGCACAGAAATACATGTCTTCGTAAGGAGTGCCTGCGGTTTACACAGCAAATTGCTCACTTAGGATGAGTTCGACATGATGATTTCCCAACTTAAGGATGGTGCAAAATGGTATGTATTTAAGTAGAAACTGTCCTTGGAATTTGGAATGTGGGTCTTGTCTCAGGCTAGGGACGTGTGGTCAGTCCTCTCTTGGGTGCTGGGCAGTGAGCCTCGGCTCCCCGGCAGACATGAGGGCAGACGATCTCCCTGACAACCAGTCTGCACCCTTCACCATTCTGGTCTTCATCTTCAGGGCAGTCCTCCGTCCATGACAAGAGATAGTCAACACCTGATTACCAAGTCGGTTTTGTGCGAGGTGATTTTGCCCACCTGTCGCCTGATGGGAGTGTAGTGAGCACGTTTAAGGCAGGCCAGGCTAAGTGAGCTATGCTGCTCGGCGGGTCGGAAGTAGTAAATGCATTTTTCCACTTCTAATGTGTTCAACTTATGATGGGTCCGTTGAGGATGGAACCCCATTGTCAATTGAAATCTGTGTTAATTTCCCTCTTCAAGTGCTTTCACTTAGGTGGGTAACTCAGGGCTTTTGCTTCAGATTAAAAGGGAAAAAAAATCCTTACTAACTGATTTTATGTAAAAGTATCTACAAATATGTTGCAATTTTATGGCCCTGTGATCCAATACGACCCAAGTCTAGCCAGGATAGTTCCCTACTGAGAATCGACAGATACACCCTCTCAATAATATGTGCCTTTGGGGATGCCCGGATGGTTCAGTGGTTGAGCGTCTGCCTTTGGCTCAGGGCATGATCCTGGAGTCCCGGGATTGAGTCCCATATCAGGCTCCCCGCAGGGAGCCTGCTTCTCCCTCTGCCTGTGTCTCTGCCTCTCTCTCTCTCTCTATGTCTATCATGAATAAATAAATAAAGTCTTTAAAAAAAATGTGCCTTTGAAGAGGGCCATGCTTTCCACTGTTACGTCGCAGTGCTGCATACAAATGCTCTCCGCAGCTCTAGCTTGCTTATTCCTATTCAAAGGATAGTTCTGCTCCCACCCCCCCCCCAAAATAAAAACATATCCAAGGACACCAAGCACATTTCTCTGGTTTTGTTTTGTTTTGTTTTGTTTTGTTTTGTTTGTAGACTCCCTCTTGGCGGGATCAATAGGGTTGATTTGACAAATTACATGTAGGTGCGCAGAACAGATGAAGGAAGGTTCATCGGATACGGATACGAGCGGGCTCAGTACACCTCCCGGGTGACCAGATGTTGCCCTTAATTCTCAGCTAATCGCTTCTGCAAACATTGTTAGTTCCGGCCACTCAGGCTGCGCTCTGATCAAAGCAGCATTAGCGGTCCTCTGCCTAGGAGAGGGGAAATAAGGTCCTTCGCGTTGCAAATTAGCGCACTCAAAGCTCGACTCCCCTTGTCTGGTTTTTACTAATCCATATTTGAAACAGGGCCCTGTGCCCCCATATTAGGCCATCTTCATTGCTGAAGTAATTTGCTTCTGTCTTTTTTTCACTATCAGATGCAGCACTCTTTCTATTTGAATAAAATCTTTACAGGAAAGAGGAAGTGCCCGCAATGATGTTCCCCCTCGCATCATCTGCCCCCAGAGTGCAGCTGAGGGAAACGCAGGTCGCTTCCCTTAAGTGCAGCCACCCCAAGGGAGGAATTCTTTGGGGTCCTGGACTAATTACTTTGTGCAGACTAAATACTGGAAGTGTGTGTGTGTGTGTGTGTGCACGTGCACATTCCAAGATAAAATTTGGGACTGGGTAAAATGCTTGCATCTTTTGCATCATCCTACTATATAACACATAAAAACCACAGCAGCACTCTGAAACCTCATGTTCTCATTCTCTCTCTCTCTCTCTCTCTCTCTTTCTCTCTCTCTCCCCCCTCCCAGCTAGTGGCCTAACCTCTTCATAAGTGAAAGAGGAGGGAGGAGGAGGAAATGAGCAGGCAAGCCCCTTGCACTGAGGGCCCCTCACCCCCTTGCCCCCAATGCACACACCCCTCCTCCTCTCTGAGTGCACACTCCGGGCTGTAGACCACTGGGGATGAAGATCCACAGGATGTGGCTGCCTTTCCTCTTCCTGGCACCTGGAGGAAGAAAGCCACAGCCTAACACTGAGAGGCTGTGACTGTTGATCTTATGGGTCAATGTGAAGGGGTGAAGGGATGCCCCGAGAACTGTTAGAATATGATTTCTGGGTGTGTCTATGAGGGTCTTTCAAAGAGACTTAGCATTTTGCTCCGTTTAGGCTGAGTAAAGAAGATCCCTCCCCTGTTGCTGGTGGGACAGTCTCATCCACTAAGGGACCGAGTGAAGCAAAAAGATGGAGGAAAGACGAATTTGCTCTCTTGCTCTACCTGTGACATCCATCTTCTCCTGCCCTTGGACATGGGTGCTCCTGGTTCTCACTTGGACCTTCAGACTTGGACTGAATTATTATATCTCTGGCTTTCTAGTATCTCTGGCTTGCAGGGGATAGGTGTGGGACTTCTCAGCCTCTCTAATTGTGTGGTCTCATCCCTTATAATAAATCTCCTCGAGGATATCTGTAGCTACATCTACATCTGTAGCTACATGTCTATACGACTCCATCTATGTCGATACCTATACCCATTTATTTAAGGAATATATAAACAACAAAATATATGTCAATAAGAAACTACACAGACAGACACAGATATGGCAGTTCTGCTTCTCTGGAGAACACCGAGTGACACATATTCAAAAGTTGGAAATACCATAATTCGTTAGGCAGGAGGATCTAGGTGGTGAGACAGATGGGAAGGATTTTTCCATGGCCACCCAAGGCTAGCAAGCCTGAGAGCCAGGGCTGGATGGTTGGTTTTCAGTGTGCTCCCCTCTACAAGGCTCAGCCCCCCAAGCTGGGCGCCATGACGCCAGATCTAGGCTTTTTCCATGCCCTTCGCTTGGCTCAGCCTTCCTTGGCATCCCCCGGGTTTGGAGCTACCTGTCACACAAAGTGGAGAACTGCCACCGTATTCATAGACACACCAGAGTGGTGGTTTTCAATCACTGAGTGATTTATCTCCTCAGGGTTATTTTTTGACCGATGTCTGAAGATAATTCTTATTGTCACAACTTCAGGTTGGTAGGTGAGTGGAGCAGCGAGGGTGCTGCTAAACATCCTGTATTGCACAGGACAGCTCCCGATCACAAAGGCTCCTGCCCAAATGCCAATACCGACAAGGTAGAGAAGCCTCCTCTTGAACATCCCAAGGTTGGTCTGCCAAGTCCAGAGCCACATGTGTCCCTGGGATGTGGTTTTGGTGGGAGCCTTCCCAGATCTGAAAGCAGGGGTGGAAGTGCAGAGTAGGGTAGCAGAAGGGTTAAGATATCTGGGTTCTGGCCCCAGCTCTGCCTTGAACGGTCCTTGCATGAAAAGAAGCTACTTCCTGTGTCAGGCCTAAGATAGGAAGGGCCATGGGTGCAGATTCCTGAAATTGTTCAGATGCCACCATGGAGATGCTGAGGACACAGCTGAGCATGTTTAGCCAGGCTGGGCTAAGGGTGCAGTGCCATGCATGTCAGGCTGTTTCCGGTACCCACTCTCTCCCTGTCTGCCCAGGGGGAAAGTCTGAGCCAGAGCACAGCCACTGTGGCCCAGGATACAGTGACCTGACTCTGTCAGCTTCCCCACCCCCTCAGTGCACAGCATCCCTCCCGGGCAGGCCAAGGTGCAACCCCTAGGCCCCAGGCATTTACCCTCCCCTTTCCATATCACTCAACTTCCGGATACCATTGCTTGCTTTCTGCCGGTCTGCTTTGCCCCCAGGCTCCTTTCTCCACCTACAATTCCTCTTTTTATAAGCATCATTGTCAATATTTAAGGCTCATTCCAGACCAGATGCTTGATGATAGCTTGTGCATGTTTCTATCTATTCTTTTACTAGGTTTGCCTTAAATCCTCAAAACAGGTATGGAAGCCTTTCTACTTATTCCACTGCGAAGAAGAAGAAGAAGAAGAAGAAGAAGAAGAAGAAGAAGAAGAAGAAGAAGAAGGAGGAGGAGGAGGAGGAGGAGAAGGAGGAGGAGGAGGAGGAGAAAAGAATACAAAAGAAAAGAAAGAAAAGGAAAAAGAGAGAAGAAAGGAAAAGAAAAAAGTGTGGCTTTCCTGCCCCATTCTGTCCACCAGCTCTGATCATACCTGCACCACTCTGCAAGTCCCATATGCCTTCCTTTCCCTGAATCTCTCTGGCTAAAAAACTCTTCCTGGAGGACACCTTTTTCCTGAGAATCACTGTTCAAAAGAAATTTTTTCTATTAGAAATTTCTTGAGGCCCATGAATGAGTGTATTTGGTGCCTCACACACAAGAAACGCTCAATGCCTATTTGAGCAATAACTCGATTGGGTAATCAGCAGGCCTGACAAATGTCACTGTATCATATTGCTCCGTGTGATCATTGCTTTATGTCTCAGGAAAGTCAACCGTGTGGCATTTCTTGAGTTTCCACTTCATCAGTACTGCACAGAAACCGTGTCTTTTTCTTGACACTCTCAGTTTCTTATCCTGTCCCCAGAAACCCACAGCGGTGGAGAAAACAAAACAAAACCAAAAAACTCAGAAAGCTAAAGAGGAGATGGAACTCGCCAGAAATCTTAGGGCTCCTGCTGACCTCAAATGTGAGCTTTAGAGAACACTGCTCTAACTCAAAGCCTTCAGTGACTTCCCTTTCACAAACAAGAATCCGCTGAGAACACAGTTAAACATTAACAAGATCTGGCTCTTGTTTTAAATATTTTAAAATACAGAGACAGGGACACATTCTTTGGGAGTCTCAGCCTTTTAGCCCAAAGGAGAATCAATTTCAGTAAATTGCTGTAAATGTGGCAGTTGTGGACAAGAATCTGTTAATGTGCAAAGCCATACTTTTTCATCAGATCTATTCTTTCAACTGATAAATCTCCCCAGAGCAGAAACCACAGCACAAAATGTCACAGCAGGGGGTAAAACACTGAGGGCATTTGTAACTCGCGAGTTATTACTCCCGGGCTCCAGAGTGGTGTAGCAGTGAGATTTTCATTAATTGTGTGGGGCCCCAGGATGTGTTCTGGTTTTGCAAAGCTCTTTGGCAGGGCCTGCCTTCCTGTTTATCTGCCTCTGTATGCTCTCACAGCACAGGCAATTCAAAACACAAGTGGATGCCTCTTACGATTCAGGACCAGGAGAGCCTGGAACATTTTTAATTAGGCCAAAAATAAAAAGATAGCAGCTCTGGAAGATGTGTTCTCCTATCTCCTTTCCTTCTAGGGCTGCAATTAAACACGCTTTGGGGAGAACTGATCCTTGCCACTTCCAGGAAAGGGGGGACATGAGCCCAATTATTTGGTAGCCAACTTTGCCCCTAAAATAAATGAAACTGCAAAGCTGTCTTTTACCAGGTGCCCAGGCACTGACAGAAGACTGAAGGACCAGAGTTTCATTCCCTTTCCCTTGGGGGCATGATTTAAACCAAGAAATCTGTCATCAGGAGGTAAGTAGGGAAGAGCTCCAGGGAGAGTCGAAAAATGATGGTGAAGGCTTTTTGTCTCCCTCTCAACCCTGTAAAACTAAGTGAAACCGATCTCTGATTGATTATTAAACACTTTGCATGAAATGGCTGGGGGATATTCTGCTCATTAAATCCATGATTCTTAGCAGAGTTATTTCTGCCAGATTTTAGCATGGGGGTGTGGGGAGAGGTGCACAGATAATGAGAAGGAAGTAGTAGTCCCAAGTTGGCAAAACTCCTGAGGAAGTTAAAAACACACACACACACACACACACAAAAAAAAAAAAAAAAAAAAAACCAAACACAAACTTATGTTAGCAGCATCCCCTACAAACTGGATATGGTGCTTTCTGAGATTAAGGAATCCAGGGAGCAAAATAAAAGTCATCGCCTTTACCATGGGAAACAGTTATGCTCTACGCTGAGTGGAAAAATAATGTCTACCGGAATCCTTTCTTTGTTTGGAAGGACATACACCCTAAACGTTTCCCATTCACCTTAAGTTGATTTCTTGAAGTATTAATGCCAATAAAGGTCAATGTGTTTCTCTTTATTCCAGTCCCGAATTATAATTATTTCTGGCATTTTTGTGTGTGTGCCTTTAAAAACATTTAGCATGCCAGGGCCTCACACCATGGTCTTTAAGAGAAATAAGATTCCTTGGCCTCAAACAGAACCTGTAGTGGAACTCTGTGGTACGAGCGCAGGAGCCATCATTATGCTTTTATTTACTACATGTGTTTTTCCCCATTTTCGTGGTTTTTACTTTTCCCCCTCTTTACTTGGAATAACATTGTCTCCACTCTATCTGGGAATAAAAGATGATTACCTTTTTGTTCAGAATCCCCTAAACTAATACAGTTATTCCTTGTGTTGCTAAGCAACTGAGCCAGATTCCCCAGAAGAATCTCACTTCACCGTTAGATCCTGCTTCCCTTTTTGATAATTGACCATGGAGAGAGTTCGCTGATGGGAAGAGAGAGCTTGTAACCAAGAGACTAGAAGACTAAAATAATTTAACTGTCCCAAGTTCTATGAAAAACTTCCATCTCGGATAAACCAATTGTCATGTATTCCACACAACAGAATACTATTCTGTGATAGAAGGAACTGGAAGCAGGCGGACACAACATGGTTGAGACTGAAATGTGCTAGAAGGGAGCCCGAAACAAAAGAGTACTGGCTGTGTGTCTTTCCTTCATTTTCAGGGGACTTCAGAGGGGACAAAATCACATCTCCAGCAGCAAGCAGTGGGCTGTGGGTGCTGGGCGTTCAGGTGGGGATTGAGATGGGGCACAGGGAGCTTCTAGGGGTGATGGAAATGCCCCCTCATCTGTCTCTCAATTCCAGTGGAAGTTGCACACCGAAAGGAAATTTCAATGGGTGCATTTTATTATATGTAAATTATAACTAGATGAAGAAACCAAAGCCATTAATGCCTTTAATTAGTTGTGTTATTTTAATTTTAGGCTGAGTTGTGCTATTTTGAAGACCAAGAATATCTTTTTCTGTTGGGAGGATTTTTTGTTGTTGTTATCTTGTTTTGTTTTTACAGGGAAGAAAAATTGGCATCATCTACGTAGGGAAAGCGCAATTTTGTTTTTAAAGAAAGTTTTATTTGGGAAGAATTGTAACTGTTATTTCTCCCTTGGCTACTTTTTTTTCCTTTCCTTTTTATTTTTTTCATTTTCATCTCTATTAGAGTCATCACATGCAAATAATTGAAAGAAACTCCCACTCCAAAGACACAATTACTTTCAACAGTTCTTAGCTGTTTCTCTTGGAAATATTGTCTATTTGTAGCAAAAAGTGCTTATACTGCTGCTCTTGATCTTTCCAGTTTTGCCCTATTAGCTTCTCATTCTGGAAATACAGCATTGAGTATCCGAGGACTCTCACACACACGTGCATACAGGCGCACACACACACACACACACACACACATACATTTCCATGCTTCATCATCCCGATATGGTTATACCATAATTTTATTTAACTTTGTTTGCCTTATTGTGATCATGGAAACACCATTTCTTCTTCACCGCTGAGACAAGTAGCAAACCACAATTCTTTTTCCTTTCCCGTATACATCTTTGTCTCCCCTGGAGTTACTAAGAGCTGGGATTTACTTGGCTGTGTGTTTAGTGCACTCCAGCGAGGTCCCACAATGTCCAGGTCCAGGATATGATGGCCCCATGGGGTCCTCCATCCTCCTTCTTGAGTGCTACCCTTCACCTCTCCTTGTACCTGTCTCTTCAAGGCATGGCTCACGTAACTCCCTTAGAAAGGATATGTGGTAGGTCTGCTTGACTGAACCACTTTTTTGATCTGCCCCCCCCCCCCCCTGTGAGGAAGACTGCTTACCTGGGTGTAGGTGTCTAGATTGAAGTTCATTCCCTTTCTGAAATTTGAAGCTATTCCTTCGCTTTAATCTCAGGCTCTCTTGTGTTGTTTTAAGAAGTCTGTGTCATCCTGATGTCTCTATAGGAAACCATTTTCTTCTGTGCAGGATTCTCATAGACTCTTCTTTCTATCATCCCAAGGTTCTGAAACATCACAACCACGTGCCCTAGTGTAGGTCCGTTTTCACTCATAGTGCTAATAACTCAACAATCCCTTTCAATCTGCAACTCGTGTTCATCTGTTCTGGAAAACTCTTTGAATCATGTATGAGCATTTCCTTCCTTCCTTCCTTCCTTCCTTCCTTCCTTCCTTCCTTCCTTCCTTCCATTTCTATGTTTGGATACCCCAGCCCCATCTTCCAGTTATCTTATCTTTTTGTCCCTATATTCTTTTGTGTTGTATATCCATTCAATTTTAACTTCTAATGCTTCTACCGAGTTGCTTCTTGCCTTCATAATTTCCAAGGGTTGCTTCCAACCATTTGATGTATTATTTCTCCCCATATATTATTAAATATTTCTTAAAGTTTTGTTCTCCTTACATAGGATCAAATTTCTGTCTTCTGTGTAATTTGGTCCATCTTAGCCCATTTAGGTTGCTGTAACAAAAATGCCACAGACTGAGTGGCTCACAAACAACACGAGTTTATTTCTCCGAGTTCTGGAGGCTAGAAGTCCAAGATGAAAGCACTAATGGATTTGGTGCCTGGAGAGAACCCACTTCCTGGTTCATAGCCCTCTTCTCACTGTATCCTCACATGGAGGATGGGGTAGGAGCTCTCTGGGGTCTCTTTTGTAAGGACACTAATTCATCAATGTGGGCTCCACTATCATGACCTGATCACCTCCCCCAAAGACCCACCCTCTAAATACCATCACATGGAGAGTCAGGTTTCAACACATGAACTTAAGGGGTGGGGCACAGGGACAGTGAACAATTCGGTCTATTGCAGACTCTCTCTTTTTTTAAGAGGAAGGCTCTCCTCAGATATCTGGTGATCCTTTGCTATCTGCCTCTGCTGGAGCATTAAAAGGCTGACAGGGAGCTCTTTGTGTAGATGGGCTCATTGGGTGTGGACTTTGTAGACTTCTACCAGATGGGGAAGGAGCAAGTGGAGATCAAAAACTCAACTGCTTCTTATATAGACTCTCACCTAATCCTCTTGTTTTCAACCCATTTCAGTATTATTCTAGAGATATCAGTGCTGCAAATTCCTAAATCTTCTGGGTTGTGCTTCTTGGCTTCCCTTATTATAAGCTTAGAATTCATCTTTCTAGAACTTGCATCTCTTTCTACCAAAGAGATACCTTCTATTTCCAGCTTGCAAATTTCATCCATTACTTCCTCTCCTCTTGGTCTCCTTTTCTGTGTGGATTTACTGCTTGTTAGCAGATACCCTGTTTTGGATTGCTTCAGGAAGTTTTAGGAGAACATGGAGACAACTGCATGAGGTCCTCCTGCCATCTTTAACTGGAAAAAATATTGTTTTCCAGTTTCATTGAGAAATGATTGACATACATCACTGCAAAAGTCAAAGGCACTCAGCAGGATGGTTTGATTTCCATATGTTATGAAATGATCACTACAATAGGTTCAGCTCACATCCATCTTCTTGTATGGATACAACAAAAAGAAAAGAAAAAAAAACATTTTTCCTCCTGGTGAGAATTCATAGGATTTACTCCCTTAAGGTCCCTGTATATCACACAACAATGTGGGCTATAGTCACCATGTTGTGCATTCCATCACAGGGACTTATTACTGGAAGTGTGTACCTTTCGATCACCTTCTTCCAATTTCTCCTCCCCTCTCCCATCAGTCACTTCTGGTAACCACAGGGCCAATCGCTTTTTCTGAGTTTTGTTCTGTTTTATTTTAGATTCCATATACAAGTGAGATCATGTCATATTTGTCTTTCTTTGATTTATTTCACTTAGCACCTGCCTCCTCCAAGGTCCATCCAAGCTATTGCAAATGTGAGGGTTTCTTCATGTTCTGTGGCTGCATAATATTCCATTGTATATATATTTACCACAATTTCTTTATTCCTTCATCCATTGATGGACACTTGGGTTGTTTCCAGGTCTTGGTTGTTGTAAATAAGGCTGCTGTGAACATGAAGCGAGGGGAGGGGGGCCAGATGTCTCTTGAGTTTGTGTTATTGTTTCTGTTCAATATGGTCCTAGAAGTGGAAATTGCTGGAATCATATGGTAAGTCTACTTGTACATGTTTGAGGATCACCCATATTGTTTCCCATAGTGACTGTACCAATTTAAAATAATTTTAAAAAGGGTTTTAATTTTATATATTGGATCAGTGATAAAACAAAAGAAGGATGCAGAAAAATATACACATATGAACAAAGTAAGTATGGGAAAACACACAGAGAAAAAAGAGGAAACGTTGACAAAGAACACACACAACAGGACTCTGAAGGCAATAAAAAAAAAAAAAATTACTGGAGCTCCAGGCCAGCTCAGTCGATAGAGCATGCAACTCTTGATCTCAGAATTGTGAGTTTGAGCCCCATGCTGAGTGTAGGGATTACTTTTAAAAAAGATTTAGAACAATCATAGACTATTATGAAACAACAGGTGTATGAGGTGATACTGCTGTCAAAGTAGCGTCCTGGTTACATAGTGGAAGGCATCAAGAGCAAAGGACTTCATATAACTGACCCCAGCTACTGAAGCAAAGCCTGATAAGATGGTTACTTGTTCCATAATGACTCTGAACTTATGCCTTTAATGCAACAGGGTTTGTCCTCTATCATGTTCACCATTTCCTCTCCCACATCCCCTGCACACCGTAAGTAAACAGAGGAAGATACGCTGCTGGTTCCTGCAGAAGGAGAAGCTCCCAGGGGCACCAAGCACACAGGACCTCAGGTGACCCTGGTACCTTTGGATTGAATAATCCCTCTGCCACAAGACGGTTCAGTCTACTATTATCTGTAATAATAGCCAATGACCCCCCAAACAACTCGAGTTATCTAGCAGTGAAGGGACAACTTAAAATGCCTTCTATTTGTGTACCTTGGCCCCTAACTCTGTACACTTCACAACAAACCTACAAGATCGATATTTGCATCATTAATTTACGAGGACTGGAACTGACACTCAAAGAGGTGATGCGATTTCCCCAAAGCCACCACATGCGTAGAGTATTGAACTCCAACTCCCAAGCTGCTGCTTATTCCCCTGCATCACGTTGCAAGAGAAGCAAGGCGTCCTTTCCAGACATCCTATTCCATGACTGTGTTTTTGTTTCTTGAGTTGATTTAAACACAACAGATATGTCTTAATTCTTACTAACCGGGGAAGCAGGAAACTGCCAGCTTCGCCCGCCAGAGAGAAGCATTTCAAACAGGCAGAGGGGCTGATCCCTTTACAAGCCAATGAGCTGCCGACACCGTCAGACTTTCCAGGTCTCTGAGTTAAAAAGGCAAACGGCACATAAATCTACTGGCAGACCGCCCGTGCTTCTGTCCTCACAGCAAAAGATTTTCAGAACTGCATGCCCTCCACTGATGGAAATGCTGAAAAATACCTTCCATCGAAGTATTTTGAAACTTGAGAGGACCACAGGAGAGGAAATCAGATGGCTTCTTCCCAAGCGAAGTTTCGAGATACCACAGAAAACCTAGAAAGCGCTCAAACGTGAGGATTTTTCATTTAAAAACGTATAGCATGTAGCAACTTTGACACTTTCTCTCTCTCTCTCTCTCTCTCTCTCTCTCTCTCTCCCACCCCCCCAAATCAGCTGTTCCTTTGGCTGCCAATGCCATAATCTTGTTTCCTAACTGCAGCTCAGTAGAGATTAATCTTCACAGACTTCCTTTGAAATCAATCCACACAGGAACCGAGACCAAAATCAGAGAAAACGAGGTAGAGTTGGTCATTATTCCTTCACCATTTCTGCAGCAGCAAGGCTGCAAACCACCCAAGCAACGGTTAGAAGGAGAACCCTCACTTTGAGGAAGATGGACCAATCATCTGTCCTTTGCAAAGTCATCTATATTATCAATGGTAAGACTCTAATTGAAGGTTATGGCTTTATTTAATCAGAGTTCCAAACAATAATTCACATCGAGTGTGTAAACTACCCAAAAGGCATTATTACGATGCCACCCACCTGGGACACGGGGCAAGGGGAGCTTCAGGCAGAGACGTGACCTCGTCACTGCAGAATTTCAGACGGGAGCTGGAAAAGACCCGAGAGGTGGTCTTTGCCATCATGATTTAAAGTCACCTCACCAGGGCGCCTCGTGGTTCAGTAGGTTAGGTGTCCGCCTTCCGTGCAGGTTGTGATCTCGGGGTCCTGGGATCAAACCCCACGTTGGGCTCCCTGCTCAGCAGAGAGTCTGCTTCTCCCTCTCTCTCTCCCCCTGCTTGTGCTCTCTCTCTCTCTCTCTCTCTCTCTGTGTGTGTGTGTGTCTCTCTGTGTCAAATAAATTAATTAAATCTTTTTAAAAATAATAAAGTCACCTCATGATGATCAGTGGATCAATCATTTGAGGTGTGATTAGTTTCCGCAGCGCGTGCTCTCCATGACATAGTTAAACAGCTTTGCAGGTGCATGTTTTCCATTCAGAAGAGGCTCCATTTAACATACGTCTTAGCAGAACCCCTGAGTGGCATCCACATGGATGGCCCCACGGTGTCCTATGCTTGCTTTTCTGTTCTTTGGCTCTGTCTTTAGTCTTTCTTTAACGTTCTTTTCCCTAATTCCAGTCTGCACAACTGTTGCTTGGAATAACCAAGTAATTACTACTAATTATTCCCACGGAGGATTCAAAATTTTGAATGGGCAGCCAACATAGTTTATTCTTTCGCAAAAAGATGGCATTTAGGAAAGTTATGGGGAAAGTCTCAGCAACCATCTTTTGTCTACAGCTTGAATGGTTGAAGGCAGGAGGGGAATTTGTCCTGATAGGAATCCACCTGGAATTAGATTTCTGCTTCCAACAACCTGACCCAATCCTGGAGAGAGCAAAAACCACGAAGTGCCCTGCGAGAGGCCGTTGTGTCCACCTCACCCAAGCTCCTCGCCGGGGACCAGGCACAAACAGGTTGGAGAGCAAGGGTCCGTTCTGTTCAGAAATGTCTCCGCGTGGTATTCTGCTGATGAGTCAGCCCCTGGCACAAGCATGCACGGAACCAGGAAATATATTAAGTACAGTTGACTCTTGAACCACATGGGAATTAGTGGCACCAAAACCCCCACTCGGTGCAGTTGGAAATACATATACAATTTTTGACTCCCTCCAAAGCTAAACTGCTAATAGCTTACCAATAATATAAAGTTGATGGACACATATTTTGTATGTTTTATGCATTAACTGTATTTATCTATCATACTGTAAAAAATATCTGCATGTAGGTATTATTCTACAAAGTATTCTCAAAGAGCACGGACTACTGGGAAGAGGCTTTTTGGCATCGCTGCCATGCTTCTTCCTGCTTCCTTCCTTGAGGTTGTGATGGCTGGAGTTCCAGCAGCTATTTTGGACCATAAGGCGCCCTTGGAAATGAGAGCCATGCATGCACTGAAACTGTTGGAGTGCAAGATCCAAGCATGGGTCCCTAAATACCACTGTAGCAGCTCTGTACTTCCCATCTTCAGAGTTAGGTGACACAGAAGCAAATTTCTGCATTGCTGAAACAACTATTATCTGTGGTTTTCTTTTACGTGTGTCTAACCCTAATTTTAACTAACCTAGAAATCCACTCTCCTTTGCCATCCAAATGACCCCAGGTGAATGTGAATGGCTTACCATTTTACAGTTACTCACATCAAGTATGGTGACGGTTTTCATATCATTCAGTGAAGATAACTTTGTTTTAGGGTTTCCTTGATTAAAACATGCATTTCTGTTTTGCACACCCCCTTTCTGGTTCACTGTCAGATATCCCAAGAAGCGAAAGAAGTCACCCTGCTTTCGATGCACCAGTGGTGGCAAAATGTATTGTAGGATCCCCAAAACAGGACGGCCCTGCCTCTCAATCCTCCCCTAGGAGCTCTAGAAGTCCCAAGAAGATGGTCTCACACTTGCTCATGACACAGCTCTTTGTCCAGTGACAAAGTATCCAGTCTTTTCCTTTCCGAAGCTGCATTTGCTCCCCACCAGCATATGGTCCAGACCTGCTCCCCCTCTGTTTGGGTAACTGCTTCTCCATGCACGATTTCCTCCAAAGACATCCTTCCCATCTTCCCATATACATTGCCACACGTCTGCTCTAACAAGGAGATCTTGTGCTTTCCATATCTTAAGTAGCTTCATTGAAAAAGCTCTTTCAATATTTGCTTGGTTTTTCATCACAGACCCCTTCCCTAGAACCTGAGCTGGATTGCAAGGCCCCGAGGGGAGGTTTATATTTTACGATCTTTTGTGTTGCTCACACCTAGCATAGTGTTTTAGTCTACTGGGGATGACATGACAAAAGTACCACAGACCTGGGGGGCCTACAAACAACAAACATTTATTTCTCATAGTTTTGGAGGCTGGAAGTCTAAGATCAGAGCACCTGCAGGCGTGGTGTCTGGTGAGAGCTGCTCCCTGGCTCATAATTGCCATCTTCTCGCTGTGTCCTCATGTGGAAGAAGGGGCACAGGGCTCTCTGGAGACTCCTTTATAAGGGTATCACCCTCATGATCTAATCTCCTCCTAAAGCCCCCACCTCCCGATACATTGGGGTTTAGGATTCAACATATGAATTTGAGGGGAAGACACGAACGTTGAGACCATAACACATAGGGCTTGACACCTGGGAGGACTTTATTAAAGTTTTTGAATGAATGAGGGCCCTAGTGGCCCATAACATGAATCTTGTCTCTTCTTTTATTTTTCTGTTCTAACCCCTAAACCAATCACCCAGGAGTCAAACTCTGCTCTTGTCTTTAAAGACAAGCTCTTTCCCTGGGGGGACTCTTACTTACCTCTGAATATCAGAAGGATTTGTTTCGGGATTAGGTTGTGATTCTGTGCTGCGCCCAGTACTGGGGCTCTTGGAGGATCAGTGTTTTGCCTAGTATGGTTGATGGATCATCCAAATTATGCCTACGCCTCTAGGTTCCTACTAATAACTTCAGCATAGCTCATGTAAGAGCCCACAGGAAATTGCACAATTACACACCTAGAGTGTTCCAAAGTTCCTCAACTTCCTATTTTTCTCCTATACTCCATCTATTCCTCTATTGACAGGAGACACATAGAAATGCTATGTGACAGGAGACACAAGGAAATGCTAGCACTGTGGTCCCCATTTGGGAATGGGCAGGTAGAGGCCAAGCCAAGAGGACAACTTTTAGGTACTCAGGTTAGACTCCCTGGAGGAACAAGTTTAGGTGAAGATGTAGGGCGTTTAGTCCTTGGTCACTGTGCAGCAGAGAGTGCAAGAGGGACATAGAATTCGGATCCTGATTCTGAGTGAGAAGATGAGGTGGGGTGCCATTTATTAAGCTCCTGTTGGAAAGAGCCACTGTGCTGCCTGCATATCAAGGGTAATGGGTGTGTTCCATGAGAAAGTTTCTGCAGGAAGGTGGGAGATGGTGGGCTGCTGGGCCACAGAATGCTCCAGAGTGAGGTGGGGACTGCAGCCACGGTGCCTGGTGGAGGCTGCCAGAGCAAAGAGTGAGGGAAATTGGCTTAGCAGGATGCCTGCCTCCCCACACCAGCATTCTCTGAAGAGCTTGCCTGCAGGACACCACACTCCAGCTGCTATCACCTGTCCTGCTTCCTTATTATACACTCAGCACCTAGAACCATGCTGGGCGTGTATTAGGAACCCCATAAATATTTGTTGAGCAAATAAATGAACGCACCCACAACACAATTGCTGATCTTGACTTGAAAGCAAATCTTTGGGAATATCTCAAGTGGTTGATAGGAAGCAGATGCGGCCCTGGGAAGCTTTGGTATATAAAGGAGCAAGTGCTACCCTTAGGTCTGAAGATTTTGATAAGCCGAGCATGAAATCTCTAGAGTAGCATTGACCTTCATGTCCTTTTAGCCAGAGATGGCCAAACCTCCTGCTCAGCCCCCAAGACGTTCAGAAACTCTTCTCTTTCCCTTCAAGTTGGCGTATTGCTCTAGTGAAGCAGATTGGAAGCTGAGATGCCTGGCTTCAAGTCAGAGTTGTGAGTTTTGTTTTGTTTTGTTTTCTTCAAGTTTTAGATATTTATGAATTGGTGCAAGGCCCAACACAATACTCCAACATGATTCCATGCATTTAGAGGGGGACCATTTCCTGGCTGAGTAAGGGATTGTGCAGATGGCTTCTGGAAGACCTTCATTCTTAGCAGCTTTATAAGTGAAGTGTTTCATTCAGAAGTCTGGACTTCTTCACTTTGCCATCATCTACATTCACTGAGTAGAACTTTGGTTGATCATGGGCACCTGGTGTGTTTCAGCGTTTCCTGGATTGAATGATGCAAGGACTTACAGCGCTGTCCCAGAACCTCCCACTCCAGTAAAGTGCCAAGAGGGGGCTGTGCTCTAATGTGCCCTGGCCTGGCCAAGGATCTCATGTAATGGGGTTGTGGCCACAGTCCTCATGTCCAGAAGGAGGAAACAACAAATATGCAAGATCTGGACTAAGTAGTGTCTACACTGAGGATGAGAGGATGTCCAAAGTTATCCACAACCCCAAGTCCAAGTTTTGACAGCATTTCGAGTGTATGTAAGTATGCGTGGTGAGCTTGGTCAGAATTTTTAATCCCTCTGCATCCCAGCAAAGGGAATGTTAGTAACTCCTGTTCAGCTTAATTCACAAATTTGGGTAGATACCAAATGGAGGAATTAGTTCAAAGAACACCTTTAAAGGCGAAGTCTAAAATAAAGCACGTGATTTCCATTTTCTGCCTTTTTTCCAGTTTTCCCCTTCCTTTGTCCTGGGCACACATCCTCTTTTCTTCTTTCCCCATGGTCTCCTTATCTGTGTTTGTTGTGATTACATGGGTTTGCAGCCTTTTAAAAAATGCTGGAAAAACCCTTCTGATGCTTGAGCTCCATGTGGTTTTATCTTATGCAAAACTGAGCAAAGGACTTGGTGCAAAGCAGGTGCTTCAGGGCAGGTCGTGTCAATGAGCAGGACTTGAGTAACCTTGGCTGGAGGCACATGCTTGGGACCCAAAGAAAGGACAGGCTGCTGGTCTGGACTCTGGGGCCTCCGCGGGGCAATGGTATTCTCCTGAATTCACATCATTGATGTAATCATGCAAAATAATACCTTGCATGTAAAGTTGTTCACTTTCCCTCTCTGTTCCCCCAATTCCCTTTTCGACCATTGCTGGATGAATAACAATACATGATCTCCATGGGGATCTCTGAACAGAGCAAGGAAGCTAAACTATTGATTCCAAGAGCAGGACCCATAAACACCGGGTCAGAGGAGTAAGATGGCTTGAGTTTCCCTCAGGACACAGAACTTCATTTTGGTTTAAAACACAACAACGATATGAGTGATGAAAGGACTTTATCTTGCTGAGCATCTCAGTGCCATGATTGACTCAACAGAGAAGAGGTCACTTCTGACACAGCCTTTTCTCCAATGTGTTTGCTGGGCTCCAGAATAGTGAGGAGCATGGACTACGCCCGGCCCTGAGCAAGGCTGCATTCGTTATATCATTTAATACTAGCAGAGAGAAAAGAAAAAAAGAAAAGAAGAGAAAGGAAAAGAAGGAAAAGAAAAGAGAAAAAAAAAGAGAAAAGAAAAAAAAAGCCAGCACTATTATTCCAATCAGTTGAGCAAGACAGCAGCTGAACTTGAGAAGATTAAGAAAATGCTGAGGGTCACCAGTGATTCACTAGATTTCTGGTTCATTTTACAGTCTTCTGGAGAGTTAACTTATAAATTGATTTTGGTTTTAAATACAGGAGGAAGAGGTTATGCCATTCACACTACAGTCACAGTATAATTTAAATAGTGTAAATGACTAACAGGGTCCCGAGGCATCTTTCCTCTGGACTATGCATAAAGCTACCTTGGTTGTTCACTGGTTCAGATCCAGTATCACAAGATAGGGGATGGTTTGAGTTGCCCCAGAGCTAAGTATGGAGACAGCATGTGCTTCTACACACCTTATCTGGTCTACTCCTCAGCCCTCGTGCATTAATTTGATAAAGAATGTTCCTGAGCAGAGGCACCTGGCTGGCTCAGTGGTTGAGCATCTGCCTTCAGTTTAGGTCACGATCCTGGGGTCCTGGGATTGAGTCCCATATCGGGCTCCCCGCAGGAAGCCTGCTTCTCCCTCTGCTTGTGTCTCTGCCTCTCTCTGTCTCTCATGAATAAATAAATAAAAATCTTAAAAAAATGTTCCTTAGTAATGGAAAGTCATTTTTATAAATTATAAGTTTTGATGAAGTTGATAGTAATGCTATGATCAGAGCAGGCTTAAACATCCTGCTTTTCATTTATCAATGTAATTTATAGAAATTCTAAAAAAATCTATAAATATTATTTAAAAATTGAGAATCTAACAGGAAAAAGAATCCCTTATGATTGCTACAAACCACAGGTTACAGAATATGGGAAAGTTTGTGTTACATTTCCTTCCAACCTTCCTTTTAAAGTCCATAATTGGCATCACAGTTTGCCAGAAGGATGCTATTTTCTTCACATTAGGTTTTATTTCCCCATATCACTAAAAATTATATAAAAATATTGTTATATCTTTCAAAATGTCACAACTTGCCATATTTATTGAACTATCCTCCTTGTAGTTAGTTGGTCATTTAGATTATTTCCTTTAAGAAAAAAAAGAGTCATAAATAACTAAATCTATTTTTGCTTAGTGCACATTCCCAGAGTAGGATGACCAGGATGGGGGAAGGGACAATTTGAACATTTGCAGTGCAATATGTTGCCAGGAAATGGCTTCGCAGACACCCTGGATCAATTTGCCCTTATGAGGTGGACGCTCTCCACATGGGGTCCCAGGTCTCCCCAACATTTGGGAATTCACTTCTGCAGCCCTCTATGGAAGACTTTCCCACTGCCAACTCCATGATCTCGTCTCTTCCCCTGAGACATCTGTTTCTCTCTTGAGCGAGTGACACAGTTAAAGGAGAATGTCCAAAATCCCTTTTAGAAATCTGTGTCCACTGTCTAGCATAGGCATGGGCACCCTTGAACACCGGGCAGCTCCCCACACATCCCCCCTGGACCCCACTGTCCACAGTGTATGTCTGTGCTCTGGGGCCTGCCAGGGTCCCCCTCCTGCACACCTGTCTCCTGCATGGATGGATGGGGCTGAGGACATTTCCCAAGAAAGATAACCCTGCGGACCCTCCTCCCCATGTGCATCCCTCATGCCCTTACCCGGTAGCTGCAACAACAGGGTGTTGTTGGACTTGTCTGGGTAACCTTACCTGCACTCCCAGCTGTAGGCGCCTCTAGGCCCCTGACATGTAATCAGAGAGCTTCAATTTGTGTCCCTGGGGAGACCTCATGTTTTTAAACCCCAAACACTGGAGAAGTGGTCTGTGAGGTTGTTAGGAGTTCGGCCTAGATTTGGGCTGTTTCAAACACATTCCTAAATGGTGGGAGCTACCAGTCTGGTTTGTTTCAGGATTAGGGGTAGTGGGGGTGGCATGGTCTGGGCAACGTAGGGCTACTTTGATCAAATGATGCAGATCAGATGGCAAAAGGCTAGAACTTGGGCCTTTCCAGATTCCAGCAAAGGAAAGGATTCAGAAGCTGACTCCTTGTCAAGGGTCTTGAATCCATCAGCTGTTTTGTGATGTGAATGGAGAAATGGATGCTCCCAAAAGTTTGACAGTAAAAGACCACATACTCATGGTCTCTGGATCAGTTCTAAATTGAGAGGGATGATTTCCTCCTTGCAGATGAGAGCCTTCCGGCTAGACCAGGATGAATAGATCTGATTACGCTTGCGAGCCAGCGTTCACATCTCTCGTTGTCAGTCCTGTGATTTTCTAGGCCAATAATATTACTTCCCAAGTTATGGACAAAAGCCAGCTTTTAAAAAATGGGAGTGAATGCCAATGGCTTAATATACACTGTTCTACTGAATTCTGATCATTAAGTCCATCTGAAAGGGTCTCCAAATGAGAAAAGTCAGGAAGCGATTTTTGTTCTATAGAGAATGAATGTGTAGCAAATTATTGATCAGATACAACTTAAATCTTTTTCTAGATGAACTTTGTCATCACATCTGAAATGGAAGGAAATGGTACAGTGATTAGAAATTAACTCTCTCCTGTTGCTCCTTCAGACAGGAGGGAAGACAAAGCTGGATTCCGTGGCATGAAAGCGGGGCCTGTTGAGGAGAAAGTGAGAGGCTATAAATACTCGGGCTGACAGAGCAGCAGATGGTTGGGTTGGAAGTGGATGTCTGGGAGAGAAATGTGCTAAGTGGTATTGGCATATGTTTCCTTAAGTCTCTGACCTGCCTGTTTCTCAAAAGACTTTATTAAATGCTTGGAAAAATAGAGTGGGAAGTTGATATAGCAAAGGAGAGTTAGAAAAGGAAAGGAAGAAAAGGAAAAAGGAAAAAAGAAAAGAATAGAAAGAAGAAAGGAAAGGAAGGAAGGATGAAAGAAAGAAATTAATTGTCCAGGGCATGTGCTTCTCTCTCCAGTTTAAGCATTTCATTTATCCTGAAAAATATCAAAGCACCAAATTTCCTGCCCCCTTTGTCCCTGGCAACCAGCCCCACTGGCAGTAGATGGCAAAGCAGAAAGCCAAGAGAGCAGCCAGGCCAGCGGCCTGTGGGCAGGTGCAGAGTTGGTTTGATCCCATGAGGACTTCCTGTTGCCTCTCATCCGGGGACCATCCACACGGGTACTCATCGCACAGCCCTGTTGGTAAGAGCATGATGATTCTGAGCTGTTTATTCAAAAAAGTAATATATTTCCAAAGTGTGACAACAGTTGTGCTCATGTTGGACCAAGACTAACATTTCTCTTTGGCTTGCACCGATATTTCCTTTGATTGAGAATTTATCCCTTGACCCTACTTATGTTTATCCTTGGTTCGCTATAGGAAGGAAGGATGCTTCTCTTCCCTGCACCTAGCATGGGGCTTCTAGATGGAGCAAGAAGATGCTCATTCACTTCTCACTGCATTGTTTGTGAAGGTTTCACTAGACACCAAATTCTCTGGTGGCACAAGTCACGTCTTCTCTTTGCATGTTGTGATGCTCCAGAGCAGCAGGCAGACGTCTTGCACCCCAGACGCTCACTAAATGTGCAGTCAGAGTCTGTGGTGGATACACTACCTCCTCTTGCCTCTCCAGTTGGAGAGAGCCTCAGGGATGGAAACTGGGCTGCCATGGGTCCCCGTGGACCTGCCGGATATACCAGCAAGGGTGAGACCGTGAAGCCAGTGCTCTGTCTGCCAACTGTCTGCAAGGTGCTGTTGCAGGAATCCTAATAATCACATTCATGAAAGCAATGCAGTTTGGAAATCAGAGTCTCACAGCTCACACTCTGAACCTCACGGTGTGTGGGGAAAGTCGGTGGAGTCCACGGGGGTTCAGACCCTGGTGTGAGGAAGCAAGTGGTAGGGTAGAGAGGCCAAGATCAGTGCCTAGACTGCCATGTTCTCTCTCCAGGCCTCGCTGGCCTGCATTTAGTTGTGACTGCTTGCTCCTCCCTGGAACCACAGAGTTCTGGGTGGCCAGTGGGGTAGTGCTTCCGAGACTGGGCCTTTACTCATCCAAAGCAACATTCCAGACCTTCTGTTGGCAGTGGTTGTCTAGAGAAGTGGGCTACATAAAACTAAAAATCTTTACACCGAAGGAAACAATCAATAAAGTGAAAAGACAACCTACCTATGGGAAAAAAATGTTTGTAAACCAGGTAAAATGTTAATGTCCAAAATGTATAAAGAACTCCTACAACTGAATACAACACCTCCCCCACGAATATCCCAATTAAAACTAGGAAAGGGCTGGCAGGATATATTCAGGGTCCTAAATGAGAAGAACATGCAGCCTAGAATACTTTATCCAGCAAGGCTCTCATTCAGAAGAAGATCAGGAGCTTCCAAGATAGGCAGAAACTGAAAGAATATGTGACCACCAAAACAGCTCTGCAAGAAATGTTAAGGGGGACTCTGTAAAAGAAAGAGAAGTCCAAAGAAACAATCCTGATTGTCTCCAGAGTTTGTTGTTTGCCTATCTAGGCAACTTGAGGTAAATATCAGAGAAATCGACATGATAGTTCATGCATTGACAATCTTCATGTTTGTCATTCTGTGGGGATAATAACAGGACCCCATGGATATATTATTTGAACAATAAAACAATTAGACAGGAAAAAAAATAAAACTAGGCTAAAGACTTAAATAGATACTTCTCTAACAAAAGGCATGCAATGGCCAACAGATACACAAATGCCTGTCATCACTAACCATCAGGGAAGTGCAAATCAAAACCATAATGAGACATCACCTCACTCCTGTTGGAATGTCAATTATCAAAAAGATAGGAAGCAAAAAATGTTGGCGAGGATATAGAGGAATTAGAACCCGTGTAGAGTGTTGGTGGGAACACAGACTGGTGCAGCCATTGTGGAAAACAGTGTGGAGGTTCCTCAAAACATCAAAAGTAGAACTATTTCTAGTAGTTCTATTTTTGTGCGATCCAGCAATTTCACTTCTGGGTATTTCTCTAAAGAAAATAAAAACACTAATTCAAAAAGATATATGCACCCCCATATTCACCACAGCATTACTTACAGTGGCCAAAATATGGGAAAAAACATGTGCCCATAGATGGATGAACAGCTCAAGGAGAGATGGTATGTATGTACATATATCAGCCGTAAAAAAGAATGAAAACTTGCCACTGCATGGATGCACCTTGAGGCCATGATGACAAATGAAATAAGTCAGAGAAAGAAAACCATACGATCACACTTATATGTGGAATCTTAAAAAATAAAATAAAATAAAAAATTAAAACCCAGAATAAAACCCACCAAGCTCATAAATACATAGGACAGAATGCTGGTTTCCGGGGGAGGTAGGGGGTGGGAGAAATGGGTGAAGGGACCCCAAACTCGCAGGTATAAAATCAATGTCATGGCATGGGATGTACCATGTGGCAACTATAGTTACAATTAGTTGCAATATAGTTATATTGCCCGTTTTGGAAATTACTAAGAAAATCCTTAGTGTTCCCACCACAAGAAAAAAATTCTCTAACTCTGAAGAGTGACGGATACTAACTAGACTTACTGTGGCGCGTGATGTATATGAACATCCAATCGTTGCCTTGTACATCGGAAACTTATACAGCGTTTATGTCAATGATACCTTCATTTTTAAGTGGCCTTAAGTGCATTTTTGTGTATTCCGAAAGCTCGTCCAGCAATTTTTAAAACACACACACACACACACACACACACACCACAGGATACCATCCCTGGGAGCCTCTCATTGTTTGTTTGGTGTTAAACATATCTCTGGACTGCTCGATACAATGTCTTGTTTCTTAGGGCAGATAAATGCACCACTTTTTAACATGTTGTTGTAACCTTAGAGACTCCCAGCTTCAACAATGTAAGTTGTTTTTTCTCCCATGTAGCCGGGCACCGGATCAATAGAGTGAAAGCATAATGACTTTCCCGGCTTTATTTTAGTAGGTTATCTGATACTATTTGCTTTTTTAGTCTTAGTCAATATAGGTGCCTCCCGGGAGGCAGAGATGCTATCTCTCCAGGAAACCCATTTCTCCACAATCCCAAATAAAAAAACCGGCCAGGACAAAGGATGTGGACTGGAGTTGCTCATTTTTCAAGAGGTTCTCCAACAAATGATAGCTCAGCCTAATTTGTATCATAATAATTTCCGTTGCCACCGGAAGCTGTGGTGTCCTTGCCTTTCACTCATAGGTCCCAGCTGTGGATGCGGCCTTTAGGATCGTGTTCTGTAGTAGGGCAACCTGTCCATGTTGCTCAACGGAGGCCCTGCCACACATTGCCGACGGCTCGGGGACAGATTTTAAAGCTCAGGTGCAGAAATTCTGGCTGTGTTATCCAACAGGAGGACAAGAAGCGATTCTCTCCCACCACACACACACACACACACACACACACACACACACACACACACACTGGTTTTCCCAAGGGTAATATATCGTTGGAACACCATGCCTTTTGCTCCCTCGTTTCTGAAAAATTTCACCCCTTCCTTCTTTCTCTCCCTTCTGATTTCTTCAAGTGCTTATTTCAAATGATTAAGACCCTCAAAGATGAATTTGGGAGCTACCACATATGATCAAGGAAATGAAATTCCACATACTTGCCAGCAGATCTTAGCTCCTTGGACCTTCAAACAATCCAATTTTGGAAAGCCTGCATTCATGGGGCATTTCGTCTTCCAAACTGGACTTGTTTTTAAAGATTTTTATTTATTTATTCATTAAGGACACAGAGAGAGAGAGGCAGAGATACAGACAGAGGGAGAAGCAGGCTCCCTGCGGGAGGATGTGGGACTCGATCCCAGGACCCCGGGATCGTGACCTGAATCAACCACTGAGCCACCCAGGGGTCCCCCAAATTGGACTTTCACATCAACCATGGCAGTGGTCCCCCAGAAACCCGGTCAAATGACTTCTCATCAATAATTTAAAAAAAAATGTTTCCCAAAAAAAGTATCAATAGTATTTTTGCATGCATGCCTTGCATTCAGTCCTCAGCCTTGCTAGGAAGTGGCTGTGTGACCCTCAACAGGTCATTTTCCCCTGGATTCTTCATTCATTGAAAAGGAAGAGGTTGCACGAGGTGGACAGGGCTTTGAGCTGCTAACAGTTCCTGATTTCTGCTTGCTTTCCCCATAGGGCAAAGGACATGCATTTAAACATACTTACAATTTGCAAACTTATGTGTTCAATGGAATAAAATCATTTTTTCATGATATTATAATTTGCAAAAGGGGAAACCGTTCATCAGGAAAACTGTATGAGTCACCAATAAAACACAGCTCTGGAAAGCTTTATCTGCCAAATACCATCTTTCATGGCTTTCCCATGTGGAAAATGTTACCCTCCTTTCCTTGTCGTATAGACGTGTAATGATGGATGAAGAGGGTTGTTTTTTGAAGTTGCATTTTTAGCACTGGTGCTTCCGGTCTTTCAAGCTGCTATTTCCAAAACATTAAGCATAAAATGTTGAATTTGGAGGAGCTTCCTTGCCTCTTCAATGTTTATGAGCTAGACATTCTACTCATTTGTTCTGCTTCGAAAACTGAATTGTCTTAGCCACTCAAAGATGAGATCTCAGCACACAGGTCCTAGAATAAATACATTCAAATGAATTTATTTTGTTTTAAATAAAAACTTACTTACTGCTCTATATTTGCGTTCAACTCTGGTAAACATTAAACAACAGAATTAAGTATGGATTTTTTTTACCACTATTTTCAGGATATTTCTAGATGAGTGTTTCTTAATTGGGTGTTTGTGTGGTGTGTCCTGAAGGGTATAAAATGGTTTTGAGTCCTCGGAATAGAGTTTAAAAGACTCCATGTGTTTGTCTCTACCTGTAACTTTTATTTACTTATTTATTTATTATTTTTATTTATTATTATTTTTTTACTTAAGAACAAATTTCAGGATTTTCATCCTATTTTCAAAGGAGACTGTGACTCCCAACAGGACAGGAGTCTCTGTGGAGGCGGTGATTTATACACTTGACTTGCTGACAGCATACGAGTTCTTTCTTCCCACTTCCTTAGCAGATGGGAGTTGGGTTGCTTGAACTGCACTAAGGTTTTCATTTGCACTCACTAGTGAGTGCCTAGGTTTTAAAAAAAAAAAAACAATTTCCAAATGGTTCACTTTGTGGATCAGAATTGCTACTGGTCTGGGGAGGTGGGAATTGTGTGTACCGGGTACTAAGCATCTTTTTGTGCCCCATTTGGTACAAAGTTAACATGCTGCATTTATTGGTCTCAGGAAAAGCCTTTTGTAAAATGAATGTGTACAGACTGTGAATATCTTTTTAAAATTGCATGTCTTCTGGGAAGATGGTTATGGTTCTTCTTTCTCTCACTACCAAGCAAACAAATAAAAATGCTACAAACCCTCTCTTTTGCTCTGCAACTGAGCTATCCAATCAGACCATTTTAGGACAATATTTACTTGTTTGCTTTTCTTTTTTCTCTCTTCCTATCCACCAGTTTTGAAATTCAACTGAAGTTAAGGGGCACCCAGGTAACTCAGTTGGTTAAGCAGCTGCCTTTGGCTCAGGTCATGATCTCAGGGTCCTGGGATCAAGCTCCAAATTGGACTCCCTGCTGGCAGGGGGTGGGGGGCTTCTCCCTCTCACTGTGTGTTTGCTCTCTTTTCTCTATCTCTCTCTCCCTCTCTCATATAAATAAATAAAATCTTCAAAAAAATTGAAGTTAGGTGTATAAAATGTCTCCAAGAAGACTTTTGGCAGAAATCAAGTAACTACAAAAATATTTAATGAATTAATTTGTCCTATATAAAGTCATGCAATTTATAATCTCTATCAGGGGGCTTTTTCTTTCTTTTTCTACTATCCAAAAAATTAATCACATTAATCTAGCCTGGGAGTCATTTTGGACTGTATTTTTAAAAATAGATTCCAAGTGCCTACTGAGATCCACATAAAACAATCAAGGTCATCCTGTAGAAAGTATATGGTGGACACTTCACATCCACTTAATTTACGTCTTTTCTGGTCACCTCCCATGTGGCCAGCCCTGGGGAGAGGACTGAGGATGTGATGAGGGGTGTCTGAGCCGAGGCCTATTCACTCATCTTGGTGGCTGGGATGCTCACCAGCAGAATAACCAGGAATCCAGGTGTGAAGTATACAGTCCAGTCATAAAGTACACCCTGATTTAGTCTACAGGAAGTTGGAAGAGGGCAAGTTGCAGGCACTGAGGCAATTGAAGACAGTGTATCTAAAAATACACTTGGAGGAGGCCCAAGAGGTGGAGAAAGCACTAGAAGGTGGGGCAACAGCATCGCAAAGGCTTTCCTAGGAACATTGAGAATGTCCTGGAAGGAAGAGGATAAGCCCGGAAGAGTGTGGGAGGTGCCAGGTGGAGGAAGGCATGAACCAGGGCTGATGGTGACAAGGGTCAAGTCTCATCCTTACTGATATGATGGCTTCTGGAGGTGGGTGGGCAAGGAGACAGACCCCTGGAGAGAGCGAGGGGTCCCCTTCATGCCAGGCACCTCCAACGTCAAGTCGTGCCTGTGGCAGGCATAGCGCCCTGAAGACTTGGACGCATGCAGTGGTAGAGGGAATGAAAGAGAGGACTGGGTGGTGAGGAAGGGAATAGGGAGGGCAAGAGAGAACAGTAGGGAATAGCCTTATTCCATGAGATAGCTACTCATAAGCAGGGCTTCATGGGCTGACCCAACTGGGTGGGATTTCTGCCTCATGAAATGCTTCCATGGGTATCACAGCTCCTGGTGCCATAAATATAACTCCCCAGTGATGTTCAGTTCTCCTTAAACTCATTTCTTTCCTGGTACCCACATCTTCTTGACATAGATGAACATTTTCGCTCCCCTCTAATCAGGAGGTGACCAATAAATATGAATTAAACAGAATTAAATTTCCTTTAATAGAGTTTATAGGGGCGGCTGGGAGGCTCAATCGGTTAAGCAGCTGCCGTTGGCTCAGGTCATGATCCTAGGGTCCTGGGATCGAGCCCCACATCGGGCCCCCTGCTGGATGGGCAGCCTGCTTCTCCCTCTCCAACACTTGTGCTCTCCTGCTCTCTCCCTGTCTCTTTCTCTCAAATAAATAAACAAAATATTAAACTATATACATATATATATATAAACTATATATATATAGTTTATAAAAGATGACCTTGATTTTTTTTTCCTTATGGATTTCTTAACTTCGCTCCCACCATGCACTTGGAGTCTGTTCCAAAGGGTATGGCCCAACCACCTCACACCCATGATAATGGCTATCATGCAAGACAAAACAAAGCAAACGAGAACAAAATAAAACAAGCAAACAAACAAAACCCCAGGAAAAAAAAAAAAAGGAAGAGTTGGCAGGGATATGGAGAAATTGGAACCTTCATGTGCTATTGGCAGTCACTGTGGAAAATAGTATAGTGGCTCCTGAAAAAGTTAAAAACTGAATTACCACAGGATCCTGCAATTCCAGTTCTGGATATTCACCCCGAAGAATAGAAAGCAGAATCTTGAAGAGATATTTGTGTGCCCGTGTTCGTAGCGGCACTATTCACAGTAGGCAAAATGTGAAAGCCACCCAAACGTCCACCAACAGATGAGCAAAATGTGATTTATATACTTACAATGAACTATCATTCAGTCTCAAAAAAGAAGGAAGTTCTCATGCATGCTACCCTATGGATGCACCTCCAGGACACACTAAGTGAAAGAAGCTAGTCACAAAGACACAAATACTTCAGAATTCCCCCATGTGAGGAATCTAAAGTATCAAAGTCACAGACACAGAGAGCAGAATGGGGGTTGCCAGGGGCTGTGGGGGGAAATGAATGGGGACTTCTTGTCTAACGGGGACAGAGTTTCAGTTTGGTGAGATGAAGAAGTTCTGGGGATGGATGATAGTGATGTGATGGTCATAAAATGATACGAATGATGTGATTAATGCCACAGAACTGAACACATAAAAATGCGTAAGATGGTAAATTTGATGTCGCGTATAATTTGCCACAATAAGAAAATTAAAACAAACCAAAAAGGACATGGCCCCAAGTCATGGTGTAGCATGAGGTCCCACCCAGCGGAAGGGCCCCCTCTACAACCTCTCAGAGTCTGATTGCTGGACCGAACAGCTCAGCAAATGCCCCATTAAGCACTCAATTATTTCCCTTTGATACTGGCTTTTTTTTTTCATCTTTTAATACAACAGTTTTACTGTCTCTGATAATTACTCGGTCTCGATAACTCTGTTAAATCTAATGAGGCGTGGCAAGCTTTGCTCAACAAGGCAACACATCATTAGCTTTCTGCCTTTTTGTCATCTTATCTCACTCAATTACTGTAGCACCAGCCAGACACGAACCTGTCACTTGCCATTAGCCAGACAGTGTGAAGTGACCTGCTGTCGGGTCCGTGAGTAGCGGCACTCAAGAAACTTCCAGAGGCCGCTAGTCGTCTTGCATTTTATCCCGCCCAGAAGGCAGGTTGAGGGGACCCCTGGTAGCAATCAGCCTTCACCTTGCCTGACAACAGGATCTTTGGACAGGGCCATCGGCTTGCTCACCTTCTGCTCCTGGGAGATTCTAAGGTTTCGTCTCAAGAGCCCCCGAGGGAGAAGCAGTAAGAAGCAGGGCAATGAGCACTGGGTTGAGCCCAAAAATGTTAGGACCCTCTTGTTGAGCTGCTCATCATCCGTATGGCTTTGGGCAAACCATTTAATCTCTCTGAGCCTAATTCTTAGCCCCAAACAGCATATTTACGAAGGTGTCTTGAAAGGTAAATGAGTCAATTGCCATCGAGGTTACAAAGCCACGTTGGCCTGGGGAAAAAAGTGACGGAGTTCCTTTGAGTCTACTTTTGGAAAGAGGGTATAAATCAAGACAGAGTCAAGACGTTGTCAAAAATCCGCATTTCTCAAGGTGTCGCTTCTTCCCCACACTCTGTATAACCACCACCAACTTTCTATTGCTTCATTCCCAAATCATCTGGGCGTTTATTTGTTCATTTGGCATCTACCTATGTTCCAGGCAGTATGTGCAGCGGCCAACGAGGCAGAGATGGTCTCTGGCCTTGGGACGCTGATTTTCTCATTATGTGTATGCTCTGCGCAAGGGCAACCGTAGCCGTGGCTTCGTGCAAATGAACAGAACAGCAGAAGGCTGGTTACCTTCCACTTGTATCTTGGCACTGCCCAGAGCTGTGCCTGGTCAAGGTCAAATCAGGACACCAGTGACCTGTACAGTGTAATGAGTGTAATGAGAAGGCGGATGACAGTGACCAGAGGTACCATTCTGAGGTTGTGCGTGTGGTGTGGTGGAAAGTGCAGAAGATGTGGTGCCAAAACTTTGAGTCTTTGTTAATGCTATGCCCTGGCCATCAAGGGGAGATGATAAGGCCTCTCATGAGGCTCTTGTGAAGACACGGATGGCGGCATCTGAAAATTATAGACTGTGAATTGCCGTGGGAAATATTTTTATTGATTTTGGTAATTTCCTGGAGCTGTAGACAAGATAATCCCTTACAACAGAAAGGGATGTTTCTAAGTTAAATATGCTCCATTAGGATCATTACGATTTCAAGAGCTGTAATGTCAAGAACTATCTCTCCCTCTGCCATCTTTTTACACCCGTGTTCTTGCTTTGCTTCCAAACTCATTCTAAATCCGATTCTGTAAATGAACATCAGGGGCCAGATCCCAGGGAAGGCTTTCCATCTTACCAGGATTACTGATGTGATTCTCAGACACACCTCTTTAAGAGAAGGTCAGTTTTCATCCAAGCGCATGGATTTCTTTCATTTTCGCAAGATGCAGTGTCAAGCCATTTGTCATTTGTCGTGTGTCTCTTCCAGGTGGTTGTCTTATTATGTGTTTGATCAGTTTACAATAAATGTAACAAACTACATTTTTATGCTTGTGAGTCTGGAAAGACCCTTCAAAAGTGCCTTCCTTAACCCAAACCAGAAGACCACGGGGAGTGGGACACTAGTGGGCATGGAGTATTCTGAAGAATGTCGACAGCCTGGAGTGTTCTTGCTGCTGTGAAACCTGCTGGCTCCTGGGAAGCTCAGAAGCCCCGGGAAAAACCTCACGTCTCTGTTTTCCTCACTCCTGCTCACAGCGCCCCAACATTGCCACCAGGGTGCTTCCCTCCGGTCTGTTCCAATGTCCTGGAAGTTTCTTTCTCCCACAGAGGGAACAGGTGAGAAGTGAGAGATTCCAGCCCCTGTTGGGTGCAGTCAGTGCACCCTGTTTGAAGGTAACAAAGTCCCCCCTGCTTGCTGCTCATAACCATACGTGCAAACCTAGAGTCACACCCTGACTTTCGATTTCATCGTTATTTGGCCCTGGTGTCGCCAGGGCAGTCATCCGAAAGGGAGCTGGGCGGACTAGAAGCGAAACTGAGGGCTGCTGGCTCAGGATGCACCCTAGGATCCTGGGTGCCTGAGGCTGTGAGCTCCCTGGGGGCAGGGACCCCATCTGCTCTATCCTCCTCCTCACCCCCACAGTGCTCTGTGCAGGACCTGGCTCCGGGTAAATGCTTGACAGGGATTTCTTGAGCCAACGAAGGGATGATGAGTGAACGCCTGCCTCTGCGTCCCTCAGTGTGACCGTCAGCACCATCCCCGCCCAGTGGTATAGACTTGAACTCACTTCTATAGCAACAGGGATGCTCCAGAACACGGGGTGATGAGTGGGCCTCACCCCCCAGGTCGTGTGAAGTGAGCTTCCGTGGCAGCCTCCACCTGTCTAGTCATTTGTGTTCCTTACCAACTTCATATACTCATTCAGGGATCCATTCTTTCTTTCTGCATAATTAGCTGAGCACCTGCCATGTGCCGGGCAGACACTTTTTCGTAAATACATCATGCATTTACACAATTCAAAAATTCAAAATTAGATAAAAAGGGGCACCTGAGTGGCTCAGCAGTTGAGCATCTGCCTTCGGCTCAGGTTGTGATCCCAGGGTCCTGGGATTGAGTCCCGCATCGGGCTCCCCACAGGGAACCTGCTTCTCCCTCTGCCTGTGTCTCTGCCTCTCTCTGTGTCTCTCATGAATAAGTAAATAAAATCTTTAAAAAACACAAAAAAATAGATTAAAAAGTACCAAGTGAGAAGGCAACTGCCCGCCACTGGTAGGCTGTTTTACTTGTTTCTTATTTATAAACAAATATAATTATATAAATCTTGCTTTCTGTGTTCGGAAGCACCCAATTTCTACTGTTTGGCACCTGGATCTCTCCATGTCTGCACACAGATATGTTCTTCAGTATTTTTTCCAGCTGTCTAGTAGTCCATTATCATACGTACCCTAGTTTATTCAACTTGTTTCTACTGATAGGCATGGGTTTCTAATTTTTTGTTATTGGAATAGGAACAAAGCCACAGTGACTCCTCTTATGCACACATGTGCAATTCAATCTGTAAGGATAAACGCTGGCATGTGGGATTGCTGGGTCAAAGGATAAACGCATTCGGGAGAGGTCAGATTCCCCTCAATAGGGTTTACATTGTGCACCCCCAGCAGCAATGCAGAAGGTCCAGGCACTGCTTCCAGGAGTGAGGACCCGGTGGGGATCAGGATGGACAGGACCTCAGCTCTAAGGGAACATGCTTTCCAGTGTGGACGGCCCAATGACCTTCGAGTACAAGTACAGAGATAATTGCAGTTGTGACTGAATGCCGTGAAGCCAGTAAGGGAAGCCCGACACTGAGGTAGAGAGTTGTGCAATCTGGTGGCTGGGGGTGAGCCAGGCTCGGTAACACACCCAGGGCATGTTTCTCCAAGGACATTGGATCCAAGACACAGACACCGGGAAGGAGGCAGCCATGAGATCAGCCACGAGACCACGAACATTCCGGAACTTCTGAGCGGATGACACAACAAAGAGATTTAGGCTCCTTCTGGCAAACTGTCCCCACCCAACTCACCAGATGGCCCCCAGAAGCTGGTGGATCAACAAGGCACACGGCTTAGTTCTGAGATTCCTGCGACACGTTAATCAAAGGCCATATCCACACGTCTCCAACCCAAAGAGCACGTCGAGGTAGGTGAGGTGGAGAAAAGGCAAGTTCACTTTGTTGCTTGATATTGCACCTTTTTGTTGGTCATACATATTTTTTTCACAATATCTTTAGAATCTAGTAGATACACAAATGTTTTAATTGTGCTTTTCAAAAAACACATAACTGAAAGTTTACCATCTTTAACCACTTTTCAGGGTACAGCGCAGTAGTATTAGGTTATATTCAGACTATTGTAGATCTGTCCATTTTTTAACTAACAACTAAATAAATAAATAAATAAATAAATAAATAAATAAATAAATCAGCCCAGGATGTGACAAAGATTGAAAGTAGGTGAAAGTAACTAGAATGCACAGCAGAGTTATGGTTGTACCGATGACCACACAGTTCAAGGGAAATCCAAAAAGGGAGTAGTCACGTGTGGATGAGGATGATGTTGAGGATCCTTGACAGCTGGAAACGTCCTCTCCCTAAAAAGTTTAGGATGAAGCCACGGGCTCAGAGCATGATCATGTCCCTCTCCCCATCTAGGGTATAAAATTACGGCAGCTCTTCAACTCCTACAGAGCGCTTTCATGCTTGGGAACTAATAGCATCTTTTACTCAGCAATAGAAAATAATTAATGCCATTTAGTAAGTGATTGAATGAAATGAAGTCTACAGCAGGCAGGTGGGTGTCTCTCCTGGGCTCCCCGCTTGCCCCTGTGCCTCCCTGGTTGCAGCCCAGCAGTCCCAGGTCATAACTGCTCCTGGTTCCTGCTGAACCAGGAGGTTCCTGACCCCACGTCCCAGTGTATGCCCACCTGGGCTCTCTGACCTCCCACATCCCCAGTGGTCATTGCAGGGAAGATAAGATAAGAAGTGGCTACTTTGTAATTTCATAACCAATGTATCCATTCAAAAATCTGTTAAGAGATCCACCATCTTCACAACTGACCGTGGGCTGCCTTCTGAGCTGTCCGTTATGGAGATAGGATGTGCATACACATGATGCAATAGAAAGTAGCTCTACTACAGAGACAGGAAGGAAATCTACTGATCGCAAAATACTGATTGCAAAATAAATAAAGACTGTCATCTTCCGCCGAGAGAGAGAGAGAGAGAGAGAGAGAGAGAGAGAGAGAGAGAGAGAGAGAACCCATTATTTTCTCTTTCAGTTTTTAATTCGGTTCAGGTTGCCTTATGACACTAATGCACTAGATGGCGGTATGCACCCGTCCATCCAGCAGGTGCAGCTAAATGCTGCCTGGAACCCAATTTTGAGATTCCAAAGGAGAAGGGCAAGAGATCCATAGAAATAACTTGTCAGGGTCGCCTGGGTGGCTCAGGGGTTGAGCATCTGCCTTCTGCTCAGGGCGTGATCCCGGGGTCCTGGGATGGAGTCCCGCATCAGGCTCCCCACAGGGAGCCTGCTCCTCCCTCAGCCTGTCTCTCTGCCTCTCTCTCTCTGTGTCTCTCATGAAGTAATAGATAAAATCTCAAAAAAAAAAAAGAAGAAAAAGAAGAAGAAGAAGAAGAAAGAAAGAAAGAAAGAAAGAAAGAAAGAAAGAAAGAAAGAGAACTTTTCAGTTAAAAAAATCAATAAACTAAAGATCCCTTTGAGTACCAAATGCCCACGAAGGTGCCAGTGTCCACGTCACGGCTCCGCTTGCCCAAGGGAGCAATGGGCGTGAGGGATTTGGCAGCGATCTCCTGGAGGAGGTGGACAGAGGGCATCAGGAAAAGGATATGAGATGCTTGGAACAGCCTGCACACGTTTCAGTACGTTGTGCCCTGCCAGCCAGTGCGTCTTAGGTCCCGTTGACTGCCCGCCGTCACCTGAGGATGGACAGTGGGCTGGTCCCCATCCCCAGAGTGGGCACAGAGCTCAGGCCCCCCAGGCGCCTGGGGCGGACCGTCATCTGGAAGCCATAAAGCCACATGTGATGTTACTTTTTGGGACCAGTGCTCATGTTTCAAGGCCTGTCCCTGGGTCTGGGCCCCCAGGGCCGAGCGGGCAGGAGGAAGCGTGCATTTTCCACGTGGACGTGTCTGGGCAGCTTTTGCCACAAGGGAAGCTCGGCCCTTCTTGGGGGGTCCCTGGCCTCGTTTCCCCGCGTCCTGCACACTCTCCCTTCCTTTCTTCTGACTTTCTCTCCCATCAGAACCTTGATTTTTACCTGTTCTGTGACCTCCGGCCAGAACCGTCTGTCACTTTCTTTTACAACTTTCCTTTTCAAAGTTTCCGCTGAAATATTCTGGGCGGTGGGGAGGTATGGGGATGGATTATTGCAAACCCACAAAGAACCGCCCGTGTCTTTGGTGGGCTGGGATGACCAGACCCTTCATGCCTACGACCACCTCTCAATCTGGAAGTGTACTGGGGGAGGCAGGGGGGTCACCAAGGCTGGGGAAGGGGCACCCCTTCCCGCTAGGCCACCGAGTTGATGCGATGCAGGGTGACAGCTGTCCCCAGACCACTCTGCGGCACGTCCACCTGCATTAATATCAACATCGCCATGGTGACGCCCCTCTGCTCCTCAGGAAGGTGCCTCTGACACATTTAGGAGAGAAATTCAAGCCAATGCACCACCCACCCCCATCCCTGTGTGGCCTCCTGTCCCATGCCTGCGCCCTGTGCTCTGCAGCCCTGCTTTCACCTGGGCAGGGAGGGAAGGGGTTGGGGAAGGGAGGACTTTAGGATATTGTTCCCACCCATTTGGGAGACATGGCCCAAGTTTTCTAAAAGCACTCATCTTGGGGGCGCCTGCACGGCTCAGGTCCTGATCCTGGGCGTCCTGAGCTCGAACCCCACATCTTGCTCCTCCCTAAATGGACAGTCTGCTTCTCCCTCTGCCTCTGCCCCTCCACCTTGCTTGTGCTCTCTCTCAATCTCTCTCTCTCTCTCAGATAAATCTTTTAAAAATATATAAATAAAAGCACTTATTTTGGGTGCTTTCCAAAACTGATTTTGCTGTTTCTTCTTCTTTTTTTTTTTTTTTAAGTAGGTTCCACACCCAGCACAGAGGCCAAGGCAGGGGCTTGAACCCACCACCCTGAGATCAAGAGTTCAAGGTTTAGGGACTGAGCCAGCCAGGCACCTCTTTGATTTCACTTTTTAATCTGAAGAAGGAAGGAAGTTATGGGGAAGCAGGTATGAGTGTGAACAGCTTGTGCAATACGGGGCGAATTCCTCAACCTAAATAGAGTCATTGGGAGAGCCGACTGATTGTTCATTTCATCTAACCAAAGAGAGGACAGAGATGGAAACAGAGAGAGAGAGGGACACAGAGAGAGATGGATGATGGAGACTGGTAGATGGACAGAAGGACTTCATACTCCACTTTATTTTTCCTATCTGGGAAGGTAAGCCAAAGACACAAAGGAGTTATTAGTTTACTTCAGAGAAATCCTATTAAAAAGGAACCCTATTAAAAGTGCATATTTGGGGGCACCTGGGTGGTTCAGTGGTTGAGCATCTGCCTTTGGCTCAGGGTGTGATCCCGGGGTCCTGGGATCGAGTCCCGCAGCGGGCTCCCCTCAGAGAACCTGCTTCTCCCTCTACCTGTGTCTCTGCCTCTCTCTTTCTCTCTCTGTGTCTCTCATGAATAAATAAACAAATCTTTTTTAAAACATTTAAAAATGAAAGTGCATATTTTGCGTAAAATGAGCTATAGATCCTCCTGGAGTTTGCAGTGCCTCAGCCAGGTGCTGCAGGAACGGGACAAATTGGCTCTGCCCGGAGGAAGTGGGCAGTGGGAAGGGGCTATAGGGTCAATCTCTGCAAACCGTAGCAACACAGCAGAGCAAGAATTTCCAGGCAGAACCATCAATACACATTTATTCTGCCTTTCAATGGCAGAGGGGTCAAGGGACACACACCCCTCCCTCAGGACGCTGTGTGTACCTCCTTCAAGACAACCTCGAAATGTGTGGGAGATATCAGAAAGGGACACAGAACATAAAGACTTCTAACTCTGGGAAATGAACTAGGGGTGGTGGAAGGGGAGGAGGGCGGGGGATGGGGGTGAATGGGTGATGGGCACTGAGGGGACACTTGACGGGATGAGCACTGGGTGTTATTCTGTATGTTGGTAAATTGAACACCAATAAAAATTAATTTATATAAAAAAAACTGAAAAAAAAAAAAGACAACCTCGAGGTGCAGGTTCAATGTCATCCTGGGATGACCCAAGAGCATCCTGCTGGCCAGCGGGCCAACGGAGGGAGATGGGCTCTTCCATGGGGACCTAACTGGCCGACTTTGGGCCCTTTTGCTGTGAAATCTAAATATTCAACTGGAAGTCAAGTTAGAAAACGCTCACACATTTCTCTAGAAGTCTGACACCCATTCAGTGATTGTATGCACCCCTACGGTTTGTGTACTTGCCCTGAAAAAGCCACTTTGAAAATAAGAGTGATTAATTAAGACCAGCTCCACCTACTTTTATCTGCTTTTAAAAAAGGATACCCCCACCGCCCCCTCTACCCCCCACTTCCCCAACAACAGATTTGTTGTTTTAAGGATTGGTTTGGATACAATGGGCTCGCTTGATCACAATGCCACATGCTTCACATTTTTTTTTGCTGAAACCGATCAGGCCCCAGGGAGACCTTCAGTGACAGGGAAGGTTGTACACATGCCCCCCGGGGTAGAAAATGAAGATCACTTCAAAGGTTTTGGTCTTGTGATTAATAACAATAAGAAAAAAGACTCTACAAAGTTAGAGGGGAGGGGTGCAGGCCTTCTGCTCTCACATCCTTGTCAACCACTCTTCCTACCTCAGTGAATCTGAAAGCCCTGTGCTGAGAATTCTGACTTTTCTTTTTCCTTCTCCTCTCATGGAACGTTTTAAATGAACCCAAGGAAGAAAGACATCCATGATTTGACCATTTTCATTTTCTATTGTTTTTCGCGCCTGAATATTCCAAACATGACCGACGTGGGGGGCATTTTTTCTTAGTTTATATAAATAACCTCTCACACAAAAGAAGTTGTTCTTATTCCTGACCACACGTGAAACTCAAAGAGGATAAAGCTAACATTTACCCTCAAAAAAACAAAACAAAAAAAAAAACAAAAAAAACAAAACAAAACAAAAAAAAAAACACAAAATGACTACAGAAATATCCCCTGACTGTAACTTTAGCTTATTTGTAAAATGCTGTTGGTTTGGGTAAATCAATGTGGGCCAGGTTTCTAGTTTATCCACGCTCTGGCTGATTCTTATGTATATTCTTATAAATATCCCAGGATATTTCATAAGCTCTTCATTTCCTCATTTTGTGAAAAAAAAATGGGATTATTACTTACAATCAGAGTTTTGGTGAAAGCAAGTAAAATATAATATTGTCACTTAATTCGTTCATTGAGGTCATCGGGTCAAATACCATAATGTATGAAGAGTTATAATACATATTTTACACTCCTCTCATTCTTTCCTAAATGTTTGCCCACGTGAATGGCATAAAATTGAACGCATTTGCAAATGTATGAAGTAGAGCAGAGCAGGGTAGGCTCTGGTGGTACACCATGATTATGGCATGTAAGGAAACATATTTCTTGGTTCTGTGAGAACTTGAAAAAAGTAACAGGATCCCTTTTCATACATTTGCTGACATTTCCCCCACAGATTTTGCAGGACAGGACTCTGTTCTCTGCACATAGACTCTGTCTCTAAAACATGCCATTGTCCTTATAACCAAAATTAATTGAATTTTGCATATCAATAAGTATATATAATGTATTTAACTGTCACTAATTGCTCTACAGCAGAAAGCTGGCTTTCGTTGGCAATCAGCAGTGCTGAGCAAACCTATAATTGATGTTTGGTCTTTCTTTGCCACCCCGGCACTTTTTAAGGAGGAAAATCTGATGTCATGGTGATAAGCTTTTCCTCTGGTCCACTTTTCTTCTTCAATTCTTATGTATTTGACTAATAGCATTTAATATTAAATGAACACATCTTTAGGGAAACAGCTCAATCCATTTTCACTGGATATGCTGCATTGCATTTTGCCTTTGATCTGGGAAAGTGGATTGGTCAGTTTCTTTGAATGCTGCTGAAGAGACGGTGGTTGTCAGAAGTGAGGCAAGCATTCAATCCGACAGGCGTTGATTGGAACCTACCACCACCTGCCAGACACAGTGCTGGGTTTGGGCCACAGAGAAATTAATTAAGTCTCTGCTCTGCTTTTGGATATGTGAAAAACACATCTAATTCTCCTGCTCTGTCCTATGCTAGGCCCCACCCTTTTCTGTTTATTTCAAGGTATAATCAATTACTCAGCACTTGTATATTTAACAGTTCATTCATTCGCTCATTCATTCATTCATTCATTCAACAAATCTCTCCTTAGTACCTACTATGTGGTGGGTACTATATGGGATACCAAAGGCAAGTTGCCACATCAGACCTGATTCCTCTTTGTGGAGCTCATTGCAGTGGGAAAGAAAGAGGGATTGTCATGACCAAATGTAAAACTGTACCCATGACAAGAGTAGTGAGAAGGGTGGTGGGTACTTTGAGTCATGTGATAGTGAGGGAAGGCTCTGGGTGAGAAGCAAGTGGTATGAGCAGAGCAGAGAGCACAGGGTGGGAGAGGCAGTTTGGTGCAAGACCAGGAAAGAAAGAAGAGCAGGAGTCGAACCATGGTGGGCCTCATGGGAATCATTCTGGATGGAGAGGTGACATATCAGATTTGGATCTTGAAAGGCTCTCTCCGGCTTCAGTGCACTGATCATGCTGAAGCATACCTTGGTGGAGGTTATAACTCCAAAGGATTCGTGATATATGAGGGAGAGCAGAAGGGCGCCTATGCCCTGATGCCTAAATGAGGGCACTGTGTCGTGTGTGCTGCCTAGCTAGTCCTAGCAGATGGGGCTTGTCAGGCTGGTCTTTATAATCCATCTACCAGAATAGACCAATGGCCCTGGGAATAAAGTTACTTCCAGGGGAACACTAAAAAATAATAATGGATTTTATTCATTATCTATCTGTTGTAAAAGGCCATGAAAAAATGGCAGAGTGAATAAGACGGTAGAAGAAAATAATACTGTGACCTGTGAAACCCCTGTTTACTTTGCAGACTACTCTTCCCACAAGGGCAAAGGCCATGCCTTCATTGCTGGGAAATCGTGGTGCCTGTGTTCCTCAGCCAAAGAATAGTGGGAAAAGACTGGATCATTTAAATAAAATGGGATCGCCATTAAAGAACTGGCTGCCAATGTAAAGACTTGGAATTTTATTAAACCAGGGAAAGAGAAGCCACATTTTCCATGGTGGAGACCAACTGTGGAGACTTTTTTGATGGGCAAAGTCTACAAGCATTGGTTTGGCTGGTCCTGTTCCCTTCCCTTTCTGTTCAGTTAAACCAGTGAATCTTGTCTTGGATGCCACGGTGGGAATGCTACTCATACGGTCTGGAGTGGAATGAGGGGGATGCCGGGGTTCTTCTGGTGGTGTTTGGAGAGGATGCTGAGTAGAGATGAAATCCAGTTTGGGCAGAATTAGTCTTTGCACGATGGCAAGAAGACACTGGGGTGGAGTTTCCATTTACTCTGAGCCTCCACTTCATTTCCCTCACACCATGGGCTTTCATAAGGGCTCTTTGTCAGATCGCTGCTACTCTGGTGTTCCTTTAACAATAGCAGTTCCCGGAGCTGAAATGACCAATGTGCCACATTGGTCAGGGTTCACTTGCAAAGAGCAGCGTCAAAGCAGAGAGGGATTTATTACAGGGAGATAAATGACTCCTGGGATCATTAGGAAGGCTGGAGAAATTGAAGAAACTCTAAGTGGAGTTTCCAGGAGTGATTCCCAAAGTCACGATGCAGAACTGGGCCACCAGGGAGCTGCGACGCTGTCATCAAACCAGCTGAGGCTCTGGGAGTTCATCAATTGGCCACATCCAGGCCAGTGCAGAGCATGCCTGGCACGCTGCTTCTGTCCCTTCTAGGTAGTTTGGAATTCGAATCCCAAGCAGTTGCTTCTGTTTGGCCCAACATAGATCTCATCTGGTGCTCGGTATTGATCAGGGCTCTGGAGAGAAAGAATCAATAGGACATGGATACATACATTAAGAGATTTCTATCAAGGAATTGGCTCGTGATTAGAGAGGCTTAGCAAGTCCCAAATCCGCAGAATGGGTGGGCAGGCTTGGAGACCCAGGAAAAGGCAATGACGCAGAGGGAGTCTGAAGGCCGTCTGCTGGCCTAATTGCCTTTTGCTCAGAGGAGGACCACTCTTTGGTTCTATTCGAGTCTTCACTGATGGAATGACGACCATTATGGAGGGCAACCTGCTTTACTCAAAGTCCATGGACTTCAATGTTCATCTCACCCACAAACACCCTTACAAACACATCCAGAATCATGTTTGAACACATACCTGGGCACCTTCATGGTGCACCCATGTTGACACGGAAAATGAACCATCACTCACCATTAACCGATGTCTCACCTCCCTACTCCCTGAAGTACAGCAGTGGCCCTTGAGGAGGCAAGGGTAGATGTATGCGAAACAGTCTACAGAAGCCGCTGGCTCATCCTTCTGCAGTTAGAACAACTCTTTTTCAGTTCACGTATGGCGTCTTGAAAATCAAAGCTCAGGTATCACTATTTCTGGTTGTTTTTTTAAAAAAATATTTTATTTTTTTATTCATGAGAAACACACAGAGAGAGGCAGAAACACAGGCAGAGGGAGAAGCAGGCTCCACGTGGGGTGCCCAATGTGGGACTCAATCCCAGGACCCCAGGATCATGCCCTGAGCTGAAGGCAGACGCTCAGCCCCTGAGCCACCCAGATGCACTTCTGTTCCTGGTTTTAATAGAAGGCAAACAATTCTGTTTAAGTTCTGTCCTAGATGTGGGGGTAAAAATATCTCCATTATAAGCATGACTAGTTAAGTTACTAAAACAAAACCAACAAAGAAACTTACAGAAAAGATTCTCCTAGTCTAGTTCATGGGTGTTCACAGGAGTTCCTGAAACAATGATCTTAAGTTTCCACCTTTCCTGTAAATAACATGGAAGTCTCCTTATTTTTGCCCATTTCCCCAAATCAGTATAAAGTGACCAACTTTCAAGGTTTTGAGTTTCTCTCAAAATTTCAGCCAAAGGAATTTAGGCAGTGAATGCTCAGAGCTTCTGTCTTGACCACTGACCAGTGCTTCAGGCGAGTCAGGTCCTAATTAAAGCACATAATGTAGTCATCGTTCGCCTTTCTCCTTTGAAATGTTTTCATATCTGTTGCATTCTTTGGTCATCATGAGAACCCTTGAGGTTTGTTTGTTTGTTTGTTTGAGATGAAAAAACAAACCAGAAGTTCAGGTCCATGAGGGCTCATTGGAGCATAGTGGTCAGTCCTCTCAAGGTGGTAAAACCCGTTCCCCTCACTCCGCATCAGTTAAGGCTTCCAGTCCTTGGGTTTGTTCCACACACACTTCCTTAATTCCAACACTATTGGTAAGACACGAGCTCTTGGTGATCTCAGCCTTGGTTCACGACATCTCATGAGAGCCTCCTCAAACGTGTTGTGAAATACGCCAAGCCTTGATCCGAATTCCCTCCCACTGAAATGTCTGTGAGGCCTCTATTCACGCTGTACCCAAATAGACTTCTGTTCCAGTATTTCTCAAACCATCCCACAAGAGGGCAACAGTAGTCCTCTGGACGAAAATTCTCCTGCAGGCTTTTTTGGTATAGTTTGGTAGACATTCTTCATTCACCATCAGACCAGAAAACCTACTCTTTATGGATTTTGTGACAAAAAGCTCAAAAAGATTTACAACAGCTGACTTGGTAAAAAAAAATTCTTTCTTGACTCCCTACTTTGAACCGTTTTCTTATCAGAAGTACATGCTACATGTAAGGTTTACTTCCCTCACCTCCTTTTTGTTTATCTCTGCCCCGGGTTTATTTGGGCCAGTATTTCCTCATAATTAGGCTCCTCTGCAGTTTATGAGATCCTCCCCCCTTCTCAGCATGCCCCCTCACAGGCCTCCAGGCATCCTGGGTATAGCAACCCTAAGAATTAAGGTCAGAATAATGTGAGTTTAATGTTGTGAGGTCCTCAGGGAAAGGAACCATGCAATGGACTTCTTTGTCTTTCCCGTAAGCACTGGAAAATGGGGCCATCTTGGTGCCTGTGTGGTAGGGTAGCAGTCCTCTGCACAGAGCAGCCCCTTGAACCTTTGTCACAGGTATAGAGGAATAAAGGAAAGCATGAGTGAATTAATCAATGATTGCTCTACAGGAGAGATGGAACGGGAGGATCATGGGCTCTTGAATCCAGTGCCCATGTCCAGTAAATGATTTTTCATCCTTGGAAGCAATGCACATCTTTTGAAGCCTTGATTTCTCTGTAGAGAATAGTCACAAACCTTGCTGCATATCTCAATATCTCAGTTAAATCTCTTGGAGATACTGGAACAGTGGTTTCCAGCCTATAGTGTATGCAAATCACCTCTGGAGCTTTAAAAATTTCAGACGTGTGGGTCTCACCCCTGCAGATCCTGACCCAGGGAGTATCTCCTGGGGTAGGTTGTACGCACACATTGGTATATCTACACACCAAACAATAAAAACTATCAACCCAGAGGAGAAGACCAAGGGATCCATGCTACTGAAAACTGAAAGAGCTTGAAAGTAATTTAAAATTGAATTTAAATTTTTAAAAATGTAAAAGAAATTTCTTTAAAGAAATTTGTTTTTTTTTTGTTCTTCCTCATGATATGCTTTCCACTAAAAAAGATGAGTCTATTCTTAACTTTTATTCCCTACAAAGAGAGCTACATTTACCCTTCCATTAGGTTCCACTACATTTACCATTGCAAGGTCCTTCGGAGAATATTTCCAATTCGGTCACCTGATGGAGGTATGGCTACTTTGTCATGGACTCCCCGAAATAAACTGGTACCCACTTCCTCTTTGTCACACTGGTGTTACTGGGTATTAACATGGGCTTCTAGAAGGTTACAGAAGACTTAAGGAAATCCCAGTGGATCTTCTCTGATTCAAAACAATACTCGCTAACATCCACTGAACGCCTACTACGTGCCAGGTCTTGCATTTCTCACGTGGGATTTTTTCCTTTAAGCCACATAACACTCTAATTTGGCACAGTTTCTTATCTGCAACTTAGAAAGATGAAAAAAGGCGGGGTCCCGAGGGAAAGGGACCTGAAAAAAGGCTAAGGGACCTGATGGAAGCTAAGGCACCAGGGCTCAGAGACACCTGTTCTATGTTCATGGTTCTCAACCGCTGTGCTATCCTTTTCCTACTGAAAACCCTATTTGAAAAGCATACATTTAAGTTTCCTTTAACTGTCTTTAGAATTTACTGCCCCTTTTTTTTTGTTAGGTCAAGACGAGTTGAATGGCAAAAAGAAAGAAAGGAAGGAAAAAAGGAAGGAAGGGAGGTAAGGAAGGAGAGAATCCGGGAATAATCATGCTCCAGGGAGTGGATAACTAGATACTCAGCAGACCTAGTAGTGAATTGTAAGCTGGGGCTCTTTCTAGATGGAGGAGAGTCTGGCAACCGCCCGTTATTTTAGGTGAGAACCAAATATAAACTAATTTCCAGCATCCCACACAGACCTTATCAATTAGGGAAGCCTCCATTACACTTGCCAAAGACCCCAGTTTTGCTCTTGCTAAGTTTTTACGACTGCCTTACCTCACTGAAAAAAGAGAGCGAGTGTTTGCAAGATAATGAATGTATGCATCAACTTATCAACAATGAAAAAGACATACAGAGACTTGAAACTGGAAATTTTTTGGTTTTGTTTTTCAGTAAATATAGGTGTGTCCTCTTCCAAAGCCAAGTGTAAGACTGAGAAACTGGCTTGCTTGAGAGGCTACTAGAGTCACGTGGATAAGGATGAATCTGGAGCATATTATGTAAGTGAAATAAGCCAGACACAAAGATGACTATCACATGATCTCATTTATATGTGAAATCTTAAAATACTGTCGAATTCAGAGTAGCAGAGAGTAGCACGGTGGTAATCAGAGGCTGAGGATTGGAGTGGGGGGAAGGAGAAGGGGCACAAACTTTCAGCTTTAGGGTGAATGAGTTCTGGAGATGCAAGATACAGCTTGGTGACCATAGTTAATAGTGAATTGTGTACTTGAAATCTGCTGAGAGAGTAGATTTCAGGTTTTCTCATCACACTCACAAAATAAGGCACCTATGGGGGGAGATAAATACGTTGGCCTGAGGGTAGTGATCATTTGATGAGGTATACACATAACAGAACATCACATTTTATACTTTAAATATATACAATTTTCATTAAAAAGTAAATTAAAAATAAATTTCAAAATTATGTAAAGTTCTAACCCTACCACTTATCTCTTTGATCCATAGGAACAGGAAGACAAGTTTAAATAAAGGGATGTGAACCATTCATTCTAATGCAGCCTTAGCAGGAAATTTAACCTAAAAAACAAGTTAATCAGCATCACTGAAATTCAAAGTGTGTATTCAACCAAAATGTCACTTTAACCTCATCATCTTTTCAGATACTCTGATTTCCTACTGGAGACCTGGTACTAAGCAAAGGGTGGGTGCGGGATCTGTTTTATTTATTATTGGTTACTGTGGAACAGACCATTCCAAAGGTTAGAGACCCGGAACAATAATAAGACCTATTTTGTTCATGGATCTGTCATCCAGCAGGGCTGGTAGGGCTCTGTCTCTGCTCTACACTCTGTTAGCTGGGACAATTCCAAGGCTGGGGCTGGAATCTTCAGGAATCTCATTCACTCACATGTCTGGGGATTCACACTGGTGACTGGCTAGCACCCAAGCTGGGCTCTTCTGCGGGAACATCTCCATGTGGCTTCCTCACAACATGGCAGCCGAGTTCCAATGGAGAGCCTCCTGAGAGAGACAGTAGCCACATCGCTGGTTATGACCTAGCCTCAGAAGCCCACTGCCAGCTATTCATTGAGGCAGCCACAAAGGGAGTTCCACCCAAATTCAAGGGAAGAGGAAGCTCTGTCTCTTCATGGGGGCATTGGCAATACTCTGGAATAGCATGTAGGACTAAAATATCCCTGTGCCCATTTTCTTTTAAAGATTGGTTGATTAGGGATGCCTGGCTAGCTCTGTGGTTGGGTGCCTGCCTCCAGTTCAGGACGTGATCCTGGAGTCCCGGGACTGATCCCACATCAGGGTCCTTGCATGGAGTCTGCTTCTCTCTCTGACTATGCCTCTGCCTCTCTCTCTCTCTCTCTCTCTCTCTCAGAAATAAATAAAAATCTTTTTTTAAAAAAAAGATTGATTGATTGATTGATTGAGAGGACATGCAAGTCGGGGGAGGGACAGTGGGAGAGGGAGAGAATCCCCAGCAGACTCCATGATGAGTGCAGAGACCGACACAGGGCTTGAATCCCACGACCCTGTGATCGTGACCTGAGTCAGATGCTTAACCCACTGAGCCACCCAGACGCCCCATCCCATTTTTGGAAAACAAAACCTGCCCCAGAGACCATTGTGTGGAAGCACCCAGAGAGCCATATGGAAGCAGCAACATCCTTTGATGGTAGGTGGGCACTCTGGACAGCAGATCACCTTGTCACCGTGACAAGGTGACACCACTGCACTCCTACGCTAACCTCTGTTTCAGGAAGGGCTCTTCTCAGAGTGGGCACTGAGCATTTCTTTCTCCCCTTTACTCCTACTATCCTACCATCTTTCAAGGGTCAGCCACACCAACTCCCATGCCTTCCCTGGCTTCTGTAGTTCACAGTAGTCTCTCCATCCCCTGAACTTTGACTCTATACCACTGACTGAGCCCTACATATAATTCCTTCTATTGTGAGTTAATTTTCCTGTGTGCATATTTGCCTCTCAAAGAATAGTAACCCCTTGGCATCTCTTACATTGCCCTACACAGAGTGGGCATTCAGTAAATGGTCTTGATTAGATGATACATTCATCGCATCACTGTAAAGTTAGTCTCCATGGGTTACATATCAACACGGAAGAAAACTGCAGCCCCATGACCTATTTAAAAATGTGACATCTCACTTGAGTGCTGGATTGCCCTTCAAATACAAGAAAATAAATGTCAGATTTGTCTTCTTGCTTTTCTGATCTTCATGCAATCGTGGCTTTGTACCTCTAGGGATGGGAAGAATTGGATCATTTCATGATTGCTTAGAATTAAGCATAAAAAGCACTCTGAGGCATGCAGCTCTGGGGGTGGTAGGAAAGAAGGAAGCTGGGAAGGGTCAGCATTATTGGAATCTGCTGGGGCACTCCTCGTTTTCTCCCTTTGTGTCGAGAAGAGCAGATGGTGAGAGGGTGGAAGAAATGACTGTTTCAAGTTGCTCCAAAAACTGGGAGTGGGTGGGAGTAAAGCCACTCTCAGGCCAAATCCCAACTGGTTAGTTAGGGAAGTAGATGATGGTGAGCCATGGCATTGACCTGTTGAGAAGAAATTCAAAAGCCCAACAAAACACCCCAACTCTACCTAATGTAACGCTTATGCTTTTCCAGAGGCAATCTCCATGGACTTATTGAGGCTCCATTGTCCCTATGAGTGAAGGTTATGTATCTTCCCTAGTGTGAAAAGCACAGTTTGTGAGAATTCGTGTTTGTTTTCCTCTGATCTCTTCATTTAATAACTCTGCTCTGGGTTGTCCTCAGAAAACGTTCTTGGCAGAGGGGGTTGCCAGACCCTCCCTCTAGGCCAAGGTCTTGAAGAATGTGCCCTGGTTAGAAGTGAAAAACAGACCATGAGGCGTCCTCTCCAGCGGTGGGCTCCCTGGGGGTATGGACGAAGGCTGAGGAGCTGAGATGAATTGTAGCCATAATGGGTTTAGAGGAATGGGGTGATCCTGTCACTCATGCCAGAGGGGAGAATCCAGAATTTAGTTCTTTTTTATTTAAAATATGGTGTGCCGTTTTTGTGTCAAGATTTGCTTTTCAAATAGTGTTCTACTTGTTTAATATTACAAGTTCTCTGAATTAAGGCAGTGAAATGTGTCCTGGAAATACAGTAGCTTCAGGAGTGAGACAAATTTGTACCAGGTATTCATGGATAATAGATGTTTTTTTTTTCATTCTTAGTTGACAAATAATGGCTATGGTTGATAAAGGGTGAGAAAACTTTTATTTTACCATGTTAGGTGTCCATTTCAATTCTTTCGTATTCTTTTTAAAGATTTAATTAATTTATTTATTTATTTGACAGAGAGAGTATGCGCAAGTAGGCAGAGTGGGAGGCAGAGGGAGAGGGAGAAGCAGGCTCCCCACTGAGCAGAGTCTGACGTGGTGCTCAGTCCCAGGACCCTGAGATAGTGACATGAGCTGAAGGCAGACGCTTAACCTACTGAGCCACCCAGGCTCCCCCAATTCTTCCATACTTTTAAAGCTAAGATTGAAGTTCAAGGATAAGCCTTATTTTATTTCATTTTTTTGCACTTTTGAGATCAAACTCCTTGAGGACAGAGACAGTTTCTTAGGAGAAAGTCCCAGAATATGTCATATGACATCATGCAGAATAGCAAGTGTGTGGCTGCCTGGTGGTAAGAACTCAAAAATATCATGTTCAGAGAACAAGATGAAAGTTTAATATGACATGAATTCTCCTCCTTATGTAAGAACAAAACTGTATATTACATTCAGATGAAGTCTGAACCAAAATAAGCCAAAGCTCTCTCTCTCTTTTCTTTGTTTCCCATGACTCTATCTATAACTATGGTCCTTGGGATCTGCAATCCTTTGTTGTCCAAAGGATGTGGGGGCATAATTCCTCTACAAAATAAGGTTAACTCTGAACGTGGCTGGTCTTTTGCAGTCCTGTGCTAGGTACACATCCTGCCAGCCGTGGAGGCAGGGGGGGCAGGGGGTGGGGCCCTCGGCACTGTTGCCATGGTGCCCTGAAATATTTCCATAACACGGGCGTCCCACACTCTGGGCAAGCCTACTTGGACGGTTTGCCCTGCATGATGCTAGCCAGGTTGGAAAGTGATCAAGGACCCTTGGGGATTGATATTCTGGTTTTTGTATGTGAAAGTTTGACTCTGGCTGGAATCAGGCAAGTACACGAGCCTAGGCTAAGGACCTGAAGGGGATGGTCCTGGAGAAAGACACGGAGTTGCTCCCGGGGTACTGCAAACACTCCACCTCCTTTCCTTTCTGTCAGGACTATGTGAGCTCGCAGGGTGCACTGAGCGTGTGCCCAGTGGGGCTTCTGTGTCCATGAGACACAGGCAGCTGCAGGGGCAAGAACCAGAGTGAGACAAAGGGGTGGAGGAGAGTTAATGACAAGAGCACAGGCTGTGGCTGGCTTTTGTGGCTTCAATATTTGAGCCTTTTCTACAAAAGAGGGTGTGTCAGGTTCCCTTGTCCCCAAGCCCACCCATCTCACAATTGCTCCCTCTTCCCACTTACTCCATCTCCCATCCTAGTTACCAAAGTGGACAGTTTATCTGAATATTTTTTCTAAGCTTTTCCATTTGATAAAGTATGAAATCATGATTTATTTGCTTTTCTTATCTTTCCTATTAAACAGCAAATTCATTGAGGACAGACATCATTCTTGCCCATGTTTGTACCTCCTGAGTAACACATTCTGTACATAATAAGTACATGGCAAATATCTGTTTAAACAGCACAAGTCAGGGCAGCCCCAGTGGCGCAGCGGTTTAGCATCGCCTGAAGCCCAGGGCGTGATCCTGGAGACCCTGGATCGAGTCCCACGTCGGGTTCCCTGCATGGAGCCTGCTTCTCTCTCTGCCTGTGTCTCTGCCTCTCTCTCTCTCTCTCTCTCTCTGCATCTCTATGAATAAATAAATAAAATCTTTAAAAATAAATAAATAAATAACATAAATCAAATATCATAACGTTTTCATGAGTCACCATCTACCAAAAAGGGTGTCAAACACAAGGCGATGGTGTAATGTCAGAGCTCCTTAACCTACCAGGAAATTTTTGGTGACCGTACAGATGGCTTTCCCCTCACAATATCCCGCTCTTCCCATGAGACAGATAAGACAATGATCTTGTAAATCCATAAGCAATACTCACTTTTCTTTTGTCCTGGACCTATCTGTACTGTGTATTAACACAGGGTACTCCACGCACTGCAGTGTGGTAAACACATTTTTTTTTTTCACTGAAATAACACTGTCTTGATTCACATATACAGCTAGCATCCTCAGAAACACCTTTATTGGGCCGCCTGGGTGGCTCAGTGGTTGAGCATCTGCCTTCAGCTCAGGGCATGACCCCGAGGTCCTGGGATTGAGCCCTGCATCGGGCTCCCTGAAGGGAGCTGGCTTCTCCCTCTGCCTCTCTCTGTGTCTCTCATGAATAAATAAATAAAATCTTTTTTTTTTTTTTTTAGAAAGAAACACTTTTTTTTTTGGAGGGGAGAGCATATAATGTGGGATCTACTCTCAATAATTTTTTTATTTTATTTTTTTTGTAAATTTATTTTTTATTGGTGTTCAATTTGCCAACATATAGAATAACAACCAGTGCTCATCCCATCAAGTGCCCCCCTCAGTGCCCATCGCGCAGTCACCCCCACCCCCCACCCACCTCCCCTTCCACCACCCCTAGTTTGTTTCCCAGAGTTAGGAGTCTTTCATGTTCTGTCTCCCTTTCTGATATTTCCCACTCATTTTTTCTCCGTTCGCCTTTATTCCCTTTCACTATTTTTTATATTCCCCAAATGAATGAGACCATATAATGTTTGTCCTTCTCCGATTGACATTTCAGTCAGCATAATACCCTCCAGTTCCATCCATGTTGAAGCAAATGGTGGGTATTTGTCGTTTCTAATGGCTGAGGAATATTCCATTGTATACATAGACCACATCTTCTTTATCCATTCATCTTTCGATGGACACCGAGGCTCCTTCCACAGTGTGGCTATTGTGGACATTGCTGCTAGAAACATCGGGGTGCAGGTGTCCTGGCATTTCACTACATCTGTATCTTTGGGGTAAATCCCCAGCAGGGCAATTGCTGGGTCGTAGGGCAGATCTATTTTTAACTCTTTGAGGAACCTCCACACAGTTTTCCAGAGTGGCTGCACCAGTTCACATTCCCACCAACAGTGCAAGAGGGTTCCCCTTTCTCCGCATCCTCTCCAGCATTTGTGGTTTCCTGCTTTGTTAATTGTCCCCATTCTCACTGGTGTGAGGTGGTATCTCATTGTGGTTTTGATTTGCATGTACAATACAGTTTTGTTAACTACAGACACACATTGCACAGCAGACCTCCAGAATGTATTCACCTCGCAGAACTGAAACTCCACACGCACAGATTACCAGCTCCCCGTCTCCCCTTCTCCCAGGCCCTGACAACCACCATTCTGTTCTCCTCTGCTTCTCTGAGGCTATTTTAGATTGCCCATATAAAACGAAACATGCAGTGTTTGTCTTTCTGTGACTGGCTTATTTTAGGATAGTGTGTGAGGTTTCACCCATGTTGTTACAGGCTTTCCTTTCCTTTTGAAGGCTGAATAACTTTCCATTTTGTGTGTACACCATGTTTTCTTTATCCATGGACACCTGGGTTGCCTCCCTGTCTTGGCTACTGTGAATACGGCCACAATGACCATGGGGGTGTGGGTCTCTCAATGAGATCCTGAATTTAATTCCTTGGGCCGTATATACACCCAGAAGTGGGGGGTGCTGGATCACATGGTGGTTCTAGTTTTAATGTTTTGAGGAACCTCAGGCCTGTTTTCCATGGAGCCTGCACCATCCTGTGTTCTCACTACCAGTGATTAGATGCACTTTTATTTTATTTTATATATTTTTTAAGATTTTATTTATTTATTCATGAGAGACACAAAGAGAGAGGCAGAGAGAGACACAGGCAGAGGGAGAAGCAGGCTCCCTGTGGGGATGAACTCGATCTTGGAACCTCTGGATAACCCTGAGTAGAAGGCAGATGCTCAACCACTGAGCCCCCCAGAAGCCCCTAGATGCACTTTTAGTGTCAGTAGGTGGGGTTAGCAGTGTGGCTCAGGCTGTTTATTTGCTCTGATGAGATCTCCTAGACACAAAGTGCCCAACACATGGTAGTTCAGTAAACCCCAGGGCCTACCTTTCCTTTTCCTGCTGCTAAGAACCTAGCAGTTTGCACGGGCAGAGACTCGAGCCTGGAGCCGTGTGCTGGCTCTGACTGTGCCACCTTGCTTAGGTGACCCACAGGGAATCCTATTAGCCTCTGTCATCTGCTATGAGGGAGCGATGGCTGTTTTTGCACAGGAATGAGACACTATGTTTAGAGCACTTGGTGACTTCAGAAGAAAAGAGGGCTCAAGACCCCAGGTCTTTGCTCTACTATTTTCAACGAGACTCATGTGTGTCTGGTAGAGGGCCTGATAACCAGTAAAATGCTTGAGTGAATGATGAAGCAAAGCCTAGACATCGGTAGAGCGATGTGTCAGGTTTTGGCTGTCTGCTCCTTTGGGCACACGCCCAGCTTTTGGGGAACTTCTCTGCTTTGAGCCCTGCCTCCCACATAGAAGCCTTCAGAGGGCTTTGTATCGCGGGGCCAAGTTTTAAGTTGAAAGAGAAAGCTCTGCACTCCACCCTCATTTTTCTCTTTTCCCCAGGGGGCCATGCTCCTACCAGGAGCCTGCTGGGGGAGAGGCTTTCTTAGCAGGGGCTTTCAACTTTGCTCTTTCTCGATCCAAAACCAGTCCCAAGTTCTGCAGTCCTGATTCTCAGGGGGAAATAGAAGCACAAGATGAAGCCCGATGAGAGGGAAGAGGTCGAGGCATCCACAGTCACCACTGGGCGTGAGGTCAGAGGGCATGGGCCTGGGCATGCCCCCGGGAGCTTGTTGGGAACGAGGATCTCAGGTCCACCTCCTCCCACCCAACCTCAGAGTCTAGCATTTTGCAAATTCTCCGGGGGATTCATGAGTCCTTGCATGCTTGGGAAGACGGGTTTAGAGAAGAACCTGAGGAGCAGTGCTCAGAACTGTGGGAGGGAATGTGTCCTTGACCTAGTTAGAAAGTTATCTGGTGTCAGCACGGAGAAAGAACGTTCTAGAACATTATAGGAAGGGGGTGTAGTTCTAAAGCAGACATTGCATTGCAGGAGCTTCTGGGTTCTTTAGCTGCAGATTTCATGCAGATATAAGGGTCCGGGGAGGCTTCATGGGCCGGAAGGGAGTGGTGGGCAGGAGAAAGAGGAGAGAGGTCACATTATTTTCTCAAGAATTTTAAAGTGACACATATCCATTAAAAAACAAAGGTAAGCACTACAGAAGAGCATAAAGTAAACATGGACATTAGAATTGTCTTCCTGGGCACAGGCTATGGAACCAAACCTCTGGAGCTTAAAACCAGATTCTAGCTAGAGCTTGCCAGCTCCGCAATCTTGGGCAAATTACTATCTTTTCTGTGCCTCAGTTTCCTCAGCTGCAAAATGCAGACAAAGGCAGAGCTACCATTAGGCGTGTAAAGCCCTTCCAACCATGCCCACGCGTGAGGCTCCTGCACTGCCTGTTGCGATTCTAACCTGTTAAAGATATTTCACATTTAAAACTTCGGTCCCTTTGAAAAAAAAAAAAAAAACAAGAAATAAAAAAATAAAACGTTGATCCCTTCGGTGTGGCAAGCGTACGGAGCGAGGAACTGAGGAATTCACTTTTCTCCCAAATGGTTAGTTAGTTATCCAAACGTCATTTATTAACAAATCTCTCTTTGCAGGTGTCTTCTGGATGAATCGTGTCCCCACAACAGATATGTTGATGCCTTAACCCCTGGTCCCTCCGAATAGGACCTTCTTTTGGACACAGGGTCACTGAAGATGTGATTAGTTGAGATGAGGTCATGCGTCATGCCGGAGCAGGGGTAGGGGGCTTCATCCGATAGGACTGGTGTCCTTATAAAAAGATGAAGACGACAGAGACGGAGGGGTGACGGGCAGCAGGAGGCAGAAGCAGGGGCGGGAGTGATGTGGCCACGAGCCCACGAACACCCCGGGGGCTTCCAAAAGAGCACGGCCCTGCCGGCACCCTGGGCTCAGACCTCTCACCTGCAGAACCTGGGAGACCATAGTTTTCTATCGTTTGAAGCCACCCAGTTTGCAACACTTCTTTCTGGCAGCCCCAGGGAACTAAAACAACATATTTTTGTCCTTTTGTACTCATGGCTTATTCCCTATGTGTTAGTGATACGTTTTCATGTACTGGAAATCCAGTTCAGAAGAAAAAGATATTCAACATTCCCATTTTCCCCCCCAATTCATAGTTTTTGGGCTAAAATTCAGTATCTTGATACTGAAAGGGCCCAAGCTGTCACTGGGGTGGGCCATCGTCAGAACTCTCCTAATTTTCTGAGTTTCTGAGCTCCTGTCAGCCCCACTGCCCACCGCGGGGCTCCCGACACAGAGTCTTTCCACTGTGACCCTGCGAATAAAGAATGTAACATCTCAGCTGCCCTGCCTCCTCTGATTAATCGAGGGAGGTCTGTGAAACCTAGCGGGATGCCACTGACGATTAATAAACTCCATCCACGGATGGCGCTGAAGACTGCATTCGTGCAAAACAGGTTTTCAGTCCTTGGCTTATGACAATGTTAATTGTGTTAAGGACTCTTGGTGGAGCAGGGGCAAGAAACGCCAGTGCCAGGTTCTATTTCACTTGAGTAAAGAAAATCAGATTAAAATAATGAATGACACTCCAGGACCTCTGAGGTTTCCTGGGGGAGCTAATGAGTGTCCATGGTCTTAGCATGAGACCCCCTCTGTGGCATAAATAGGGATGCATTTCATAGCAGCCAAGCGTCAGGAAATATGCTTTTAATTATCATTTAAGATGTAACCTGTCAGAGGTATTAGTCTCACGTGTATTTAACGAGAATTGATTTTCAGATTGCATTACCCAGAAAGCCGAGGATAATGGACACCCCGGTGCCTTCCTGAGACCTTAGTCGCCACACGTATCTGCGCCCTCGCTGTCCCGCATCGGCAGCCACCAGATATACGATCTGCCCACATGCTGCCCAGGCGGAGGCCTAACTCATTAGCCTTGAAGTGATTTCTGATGAATGAGACTCCACAAAGCTGAGCCTGCCTCACGAGCTTCACTGCAAAGTGGGAGAGCCCCAGGGAAGAGGAATTAGAAGGTGGCACTGCTGCCCGGGGTCCCAGACTGGCCTGGGCACTGCAGGGACATGGTGCAGAAACAGGCACTGGTGGGAGACGCATCTGTGTGAGCAGCGCCCACCTCCTGCTGCACCTTCTCCTGGTTTCCTTTCCGAACCAGCCGAGCACGGCCTGGAGACGTTGGCCAGGTGGGTCCACGCAGAAAGGCAGTGAGAAGGAGGAAAAGATGACTGGTCTTTCAAGTGTGTCCCCACTTGAACTCCTTCGTGAATCATAACCACCTTCCTGTTGTTCTTGCCACAAGCTTGGTCTGCCTTTACACTGATTTCTCTGCCACTTGTGCAAACCAGAGATGTGCTCCATGTGGGTTTGATTCATTTATACGTTGCAGCCTGATGGCCCAGGTCACTTCAGCAACTCGATTGAGCCACGTGATTATCACCTCTTTCTTGTGGTGGGCCTAAGTACACTTCTCAGTTACGGATGGATATTGTGGCCTGCTGCTGGTCTTGCCTGCGACTCCTTTGTTCAAATGGATATTCGAGAGGTGTTCAAGGCAGAGTCACATCATCCGCTTTTTCCTCGTCAGCATCAGAAGGATGGGAAGAGACTTTTTCACTCTGAGATCTCACAGGGCTGTGTTGTATGCCTGTATAAAACCTGAAAGAATGGCAATGCATGTCCCTATATTTGGGAAAATGATAAGGTCCAGGCATAACTGGCTGGGGTGGGGGGTTGCCGTGCTGGCAGGTCATGCAGAGGGAGGTCAGAGGAAGGTGGAGGGAAGGAGATGAAGAAAGTTGAGCCAAGAGGCCCCCGCGATCAAAGGACTACTCTTCTCCTTGGTGGAAGGAACAGGGGTCATCTAGTTTGATAGACACAGAGAGGTATGTGGAGAACCGGGCGGGGGCTACTAGGAAGTCCCCTGACTCAGATTCTGGGAGCTAAGCAGCAGCAGAGGGAAGAACGCGGTTACTGGGGTATCACCCTGACGAGTATCCTAATCTGGGAGGTGGAAGGCAATCCCAATCAAACTGGTGTATTTTGGAAAATAGCACATACCACCCCGGCTGCTTCTGCCCCCTGACTTCTTGGGCCAAGGGCAAGCATGTTTTCCCTACTTTGCCCTTTGGTTGACTCAACTCTAGAAGGGGAATACCAGTGCTCAACGCCAGATGGCACCAGTTATTAAAATTCCAAAGCCCGAAACTAGCCTCGTCCTAATTAAAAGTTGAGCTCTGAACTCCCGAACCTTTGGCTCAATGGCCTGATGTGATTCCCTGGGGCATCCCCAGTCAGTGGCTCCCACTGGGCCTGTTCTGGGCTTGCAAGCCAAGGAGTGGGCTGGGCAGTGTCTCCTGATCTCGCTGAGCATGGTGTGTGACAAGGTGGCCGCCGGCCTTGATCTGGGCATTCTAGGCTGGCCACAGTAAGAATTTGGGTGACATCTCTGGTGGTTCTGTGGGTTGGTGGTCAACAAAGTGGTGGGGTTTGGAGCCAGAAGGCGGATTGGATCTGGCCAACTCTTGGCTACTCTAGCACTGATTACAGGGATTCAAGCAGCCCATTAAGAAATCATTTCCCTAATCCCCAAGGGAATATAAACCAGCCCATTTTCCTCATCTTGAAACACTTTTGGTGAAACACATATTGGGGCAGAAAATGAAAATGAAACCCCTGTGGAATTCTCTTGAGGCTGGGAAAATTTCATGGAGTTCAGGTCTTCTCTCTGTACTTCTGTTACCACGAATAATGGAGAATTGTCTCTACTTGATTTCAATTCAATGGCCCTAAGCATCACTGATTCGTTTTTTTGTATGATTGTGAGCTATATATTGAATATCCAATTTCCTTCACTTTTCCTGATGATAGCGAGAAGCACAGGGGATTTTAGCTCCCCCATGAGAGGTTGCTGTGGAGTCGATGACTAAGACCACAGGATGGACTCTACTATGTTGTTATATGGTGACGTGACTCTCCCTTCTACCTCCAGCAGATTTCTCTGCACAAGAAAGACCAGACCAGATGGGAGCTGGTCCTCATGATGCTTATTGTGCCTTTCATTGTCACCATAAGTGGGCTTAGAAGGATTCTGAGAACAAAATGGAGCAGGACAGCCAGGCTCGTGGGTCCGTACAGAAAACTGGCCTCTGAGCCTCCTCTGTTCAGGATGGGACGGAGGCCTACAGAACCCCCATGTGTCATCCTTGGCAGAGGAAGTTCCCTCAAGGTTTGAGATTTCCCCCAAGGAACCCATAAAGCAATAAAGCAATCTGTCTCTTGAGTGGACAGAAGAACCACATGTGTTCAGAGTGTGCATCGCGTGAGGGTCGCACCTCACATGTCCCACACTGGAGTTCTGCTTAGTTTATTTTCAAAGTATTCTCCTTGGGGCATAGATCTCACTTGGTTTTCTGTGAACAGCCTGGAAACTGGTGACTTGAATCCTGTTCTGATGCTTCCTGTCCTTGACATTCAGCCTCCAAATGAAGCAGTGTGATGGCAAGTTTAAACTAACATGATTAGTGGCTCTCACTGCCTCAGTTCAGTCAAAGGACAGGAAATGGAAAATAATCTGTCTTTATTTCAACCCCAAGTGCATCAGTTATGAGAAGTAGAATGACCTCTTAGCTCCTTAGTGCATTCAGGTATTTTTGGTTTATTCAAATCGCTGTGATTCTACACCACATACAGCATCTCCTCCCTTCTCCCCAAGCACTTTTAATCATAGAGATTGTTCCCACATTCTGTTCTTATATTTCCTTAGCTGCTGGAATATTCCTTCACCAGAGACGCATCAGATAACCATGAACACATGGTTGGGACGGTTGGAAGTGAGCTACGGAGAGACAACTGGAGACACATGGACAAGAAATCGTAAATGTACCATGTCCTCGTTTCCTCCCTTCCTTCTAAGACCTTCTGATAGACACGTGCTTTACCATCTTCACAATCCACCATCAGGATTTTATTCAAAATCATTTCCCATCAATAATAATAATAATTAACATTTACGTATCTTACTTTCTTTCTGAGGCCACATTTCCTGGGTGGTGGACAACTCCATCATGAGGAAGCACCAAAAGAAAGACAACTAGTAGTGACAATCTTTAATGTAGGCAGGAAGTGGGCCGTCTACCAGTCACAAAGCAGGAGAGGGTCAGGTTCAGATGAGTCCACGCAACTTTAAACGTGATCCTGCAGCAGAGTCAATATGCATTAAGTCAGGCATCTGGGTGCAGAAAGGGTGCAATTATATTTGCAAGGTTTGTTACAAAAGATGTAGACACACACGCACATAGAAACTCACTCATAACGTTAGAGACACTTGAGTGGCTCAGTCTGCCTTTGGCTCAGGTCATGATCCTGGGATCCTGGGACGTTGGGATCACGCCCCATGTTGGGCTTCCTTCTCAGTGGGGAGGCTGTTTCTTCCTCTATCCCTCCTCCTCCCACTCGTGCTCCCACTCTCTCTCCTTCTCTCAAATAAGTAAATAAAATTTTTTTAAAAATAAATTCATTCATGAAACTTATTTTATTGTAGAAACTTTGGATACCTCTAGTTTTAAAAAAAAGGAAGTAAGAGTCGTGTATAACCTTACCACCCAAAGATAATCATTATTATTATTTTGGCACATGTCTTCTAGTTTTCTTTTCTATGACTTGTATATGGCTTTTTAAATTTTTTTATTTATTTTATTTTTAAAGAGATTTTATTTATTTATTCATGATAGACATAGAGAGAGGCAGAGACACAGGCAGAGAGAGAAGCAGGTTCCATGCAGGGAGCCCGATGTGGGACTCGATCCCAGGACTCCAGGATCATACCCTGGGCGGAAGCAGGCACTCAACCACTGAGCCACGTCAGTGGCTAGGGGTCCCTATATGGATTGCTTTTCCATGCATAGATGAACATTTTTCCATCTCAGGAAACACGCTTTGCACAATGAGACTGCCTCGTAGGAGTACACAGTGATCAATGTCACCAACCCTCTCTTGTTAGACACCTGAACCATTTCTAGTTGGGCTACATCATCCATCGTCTAGGGATCTCTTGCTACATCGTGATCATGTTCATAGATAACACCCCTTGAAGCAGGACACTGAGTCAAGGAGCATGTGCATGCTTATGATCGCACTTGCTGCCAAGTTGCCCCTAGAGAGTTGGCATCAATCTTCCCTCTCATCCTCATTGTATGAGGTGCTTGTTTCATAGGAATTATTCTATCTCATGGACGCTAGAGCAGGGCTGCAATGTGGAATCCAGAGTCAGTTGGAGAAGACCTGCTAATGATGAGGCAGGAATGGTGGCTCATAAAAGAAGAACTAGATTCTCCAAAATCAAATGATGTTTGGGAGTCCTGAGTTCCAGTCCTGCCCTGACAAGCTTGCACAACTTTACTTCTCTGGGCCTCAATGTCCAGTCCTAAAAAGTGAAGTGGTGATTGAGGCAATCAGCAATAGGCTAAAATAAAATAAAATAAAATAAAATAAAATAAAATAAAATAAAATAAAACAAAAGTCCCTGAAATGAGGTTTCCTGCTTCCAAGTGGGCTCCGAGCGTAGGGCAGCTGCTAGAGTTACATCTGTGGCTCTGCATGGGAAACCAGTCACAGTGACGTTCATTCCCCATGAGAAGGAAGCTCTGTTCTTGGCCAAGACACCCGTGGAGCCCTCCTCCTCTCGTAACCAGTGAGGTCAGATATCGGTAGTGATAACTGGCTTTAGGGCTCCTAAAGCATGTGTTGCCACACCGGCAGTCTCCACCCAGAGTTGAGGGAGCCACATGGAGCCCGTGCCTCGGACCTGCCTACAGGTTTTCTAGATCTGGCGGACAAGACAGGCGTCCAAGCCTCCTCCTTCCTGCAGGAATGCCCTCTTCCCATGGTTGGCTCCTCACATGCTGTTATCTCACCTGTTCCATGAATGATCTGGATTTAGGGATGCAGAGATTGAGTTATAACCACATACTGCAGACCGAATGGTGCTCTCCAAGGACTCATACATTGAATCCCTCACCCCCCCCCCATGTCCTGATATTTGGAGTAAAGAGAGGATGAAGGATAAATGAGGCAATGAGGGTAGAGCCCTGATCCAATAGGATTAGTGGCCTTGTAAGGAGAGACAACAGAGCCTGCTCTTCATTCTCTCTTTCTCTCTCTGTCTCTGTCTGTCTCTCTCTCTGTCTCCTTCATATGAGGACGCAGCAAGCCAGGAAGTTCTCACCAGTAGCCACATTGACTAGCATCTTGATTGTGGCCTTCCAGCTTCCAGAACCAAGAGAGATGAAGGTTGTTTAGCCCCTCTGGCTGCAGTGTTTGGGTACAGCCGGCCTCGCAGAGGAAGACACCACACAATGAAATCACGAAGAACTTCCAAGAACTAAGCAGAGGTTTCGCGATGGCGTGATAACTCCATGTGTAAGAACAAAACAGCTTTCAGGGTCTTCATCTACACCACAGAGATGGGGAGGTCAGGTAGGCCTCACGCCGGGCTTCGGTCCTACTAGCCACGTGGCTCTCAACAGTCACAGCGAGCGAGCATCAGACCGGGCGCAGTGAGCACACAAGGGGAACGGCTCAGTCCCATCACTGGACCCCGTTTGCTCCTGCTGGCAGCCCACACTTTTGGAACAAGGTGCAGGGATGAGGTGTCTCCCGTGGAACTCAGCACAGGAATAGAGCATCATCACCAGTGCAGATGCGCTCTCTCTCTCTCTCTCTGTCGTTCTCGCTCTCGCTCTTGCTCTCTCTGGCCTGTGGCCCAGGGAATCACACACTTCTCACTTGCAGCACAGCAGGAAGACAGAAACACGATGAGGCCGCCTCCAGGCCCAGGACTCCACCCCCCAACCCCGAGTCCCGAGAACCTGATAGGGCCTCGCAGGTTCCGAGCATCAGAAGCCAAATCCAAAAAAAAAAACTCATTTGGGGAATATGAATAATAGTGAAGGGGAATATAAGGGAAGGGAGAAGAAATGTGTGGGAGATATCAGAAAGGGACACAGAACATAAAGACTTCTAACTCTGGGAAATGAACTAGGGGTGGTGGAAGGGGAGGAGGGCGGGGGGTGGGGGTGAATGGGTGACAGGCACGGAGGGGGACACTTGACGGGATGAGCACTGGGTGTTATTCTGTATGTTGGTAAATTGAACACCAATAAAAATTAATTTATAATAAAAAAAAATAAAAAAAAAATAAAACTGACTTCAAGATAAAAAAAAAAAAAAAGGAGCAAGCTGAGCACTCTTGGATGCACACACACATCTGTTGTCTCACTCAGGAAGGCTCACTTACCTAGAGATATTCGTGGTGATTCAAGGGGTTGTTGCTTCGTAGAGAAACCCAGCTGCTTGGCTATTTACTGGCTATGAAGCCACCTTTTTTGAATACTTAGTATATGCCAGACCCGGCTCCAGGATCCGGACATGAGCTCACTGGTTGCTCTCAACAACTGGAGGCCGGCGCCGGGATTTCTGGATCAGAGGCAAGGAAAGTGTCCGGTCACCACGTGCTCACTTACAGCCCAGTGGGGAGACACCAGGACCATTTCCTGATCACGGGGTGCGCTTCTCCACGGGCCGTTGGTCTTTCTCCAGGGTCAAATAGACATTCACTGGCGAGGCACAAGAAATCTCATCATATAAAAAATTGCTGGGCCCCCATCTTTTTCTCAATGTTGGCTAAATATTCAGCATCTCACTCCTGAGAACACATTTCTTGCAGTTCCCTAGCTTGGCTTACTCAAACTGTCCCAAGGGGTGTTTTATTCCTTACGGATCATCTCCTGGAATAGGTCTCTCTTGAAAACAATCTACCCCCCCACCTCACAGGACCAGAGAAGATACAAAAATCTAATTAAAGAGAAATTGATTCTTTGTGATCGCCTGTATTCTCCAAGGTTTCATTATTTAGGCCGTGAATACGCTTTATTTTGCAACCAGATAACAATTGCTCTTTGTTTATAATTGCAAACAGGAAGCTAGCAGCCCAGCTGTCAGTGGGCGCACAGAGTGCCGTTTTGCAATGCCCTCCACCCCGAGTTGGGGTGCTTGCTCTGCTTTCTGGAATGTCCTTTCCACGTCCCACGGAACAAAGCCCTTCCACACGCGTTATCCCTTATCAGTGACTCAGAAGTGAAACAAAGTCCTCTTCCACCGTCGATAGCTTAAATACGAGATTCAAAAGCTGAAGGTATTTGCAATAATTCTAGAAGTGATTTCGGAGGTAGGAGCATCTACCACTCATCCCACAGACCCACGTCAACCTAGGCCCTGGCTCTTTGTTTGAAAAAAAAAAAAAGAAAAGAAAGAAAGAAATGATGTCAAATTGCTGAAACCACGGTCTGAATGATGATCCCTTTCAGATATTTTGAATTATGACAACAACAACTCATTCAAGACTTTTTTTTCTTCTTCAATGTTTAGCTTCTTGCCATGAGAGGGGCCGGTCATGGTGTTCTGGGTGTACGGATGGAAAGGGTGTACAGGCTCAGCTGAGCATGGCCATGTGGGAACCTGTACCATCACGTTCCTTCATGATCCATCGTGCCTCCAGGTCACATCAGAAAAGTGGGAAAGACCTGCTATATGCTTGTGTGCAAACACTAGGGTGACTTATTAAGAAACATAAGAACCCATGTAAGGATCTGATCGGGAGAACAGAAGGGGAGGAAGAAGAGGAGGAAGAGATGAAGAGGAAAAGGGAAGAAAGAAGTCAGGGAGGAAAGGGAGGAGGGGCCCCAGGAGGAGGGAGGAAGAAAAGAGAGAGGAGTTACCCCATCTCATCCCACAGAGAAGCTAGATATTTCCTTTTAGAATTCAAAACTATTTCCGGATCTGTAATCCACTTGTCCTTTTTTCTCAGCTTCCTACCTCTCAGGAAACTTGTCTTTGCATAACCTCTTCTTTTTTTTAAAAAAGATTTTATTTATTTATTCATGAGAGACACACAGAGAGAGAGGCAGAGACACAGGCAGAGGGAGAAGCAGGCTCCATGCAGGGAGCCCGACGTGGGACTCGATCCCAGGACCCCAGGATCACACCCTGGGCTGAAGGCGGTGCTAAACTGTTGAGCCACCCAGGCTGCCCTCTTTTTTTTTTTTTTAATAGTATTTTATTTTCAAGTAGGCTCTAGGCCCGGTGGGGGTCTTGAACGCAAGACACTGCAATCTAGAGTCCCACAGTCTACCAACAGAGTCACCCAGGTACCCCTCCACGACCTCTTCTTAAGGCCCTGCTTTGAGGAGTCTGGGATCCCCTTTCTGTCCCAGATGCTCACTACCCATCTTCCAAGCAAAACCTTGAGTCAGAAACATCCTAGAGGCCTGTGAGCCTCTGGGTACCCCCGCCTGCAGCTGTGCCGGGGACTCTGGCGCCCACCTGGGCTGCCCTGCGGTCATGGACATGGTCCTCGATGCCTGGTTCACCTTCCCTCTTCACTGTGGGGCCCCTGAGGGTCTGTACTTTTGGTTGGAAAGTAAAAGACCCGGAAGTTTTTTTTAAAATCATGGTAAAATATGCATATATATATAAATAACAAAATTTTAACCATTTAACCATATTTTGTGTGTTATTCTTTTCATGCAAATTCTCTTCGCCAATATTTAATCACTAATTTTTTGCTTCCATGTTCATAAATAAGCTTTGTCATTTTCTTTCACTGTGCAATCCACCAGGAGATTCTATTGATGTTGCACCAACTTTGTCCTTTTGTAAAAGCACCTAACGCTGGCTGATGGTGTGTCGGGAGTGTTGACAGCAAGGAGGCTGGGTGGGAGCAGGGGCAGAAGGGAACTCTGTGTGCCTTTCTCTCCAGAGAGAGAACCTAAAATTCTTAGGTTTGCTGTGAACCTAAAATTGCTCTAAAGTCATCTAATTTTTTACATTTTAAATAAAATGTAGGGGATCCCTGGGTGGCTGGGCGGTTTAGCGCCTGCCTTTGGCTCAGGGTGCGATCCTGGAGTCCTGGGATCGAGTCCCGTGTCGGACTCCTGGCATGGAGGCTGCTTCTCCCTCCTCCTGTGTCTCTGCCTCTCTCTCTCTCTCTCTATGATAAATGAATAAATAATTTTAAAAAATCTTAAATAAAATGTACCGTCATAACCACTTTCAAGTGCACAGTTCAGTGGCGTTAAGTTGTGAATGAGATCTCCTGACCTTTTCTCACCTTGCCAACCTGAAACTCCGAATGCCTCAAACGACTCCCCTCATTCCCTCTCCCCCAGCCCCTGTGAACCTTCATCCTACTTTCTCTTTCTATGATCCTATTTCTGATACCTCATACAAGTGGAATTGTACAGTATTTTTGTGGCTGGTTTATTCCACTTAGCACAACATCCTCAAGGTACATCCATGTTGGAGCATGCGACAGGATTTCCCTTTCTATCTCTCTTTTTAAAAGATTTTATTTATTTATTTATTTATTTATTTATTTATTTATTTATTCATGAGAGACACAGAAACAGAGACACAGGCAGAGGGAGAAGCAGGCTCCATGCAGGGAGCCTGACATGGGACTCAATCCCGGGTCTCCAGGATCAGGCCCTGGGCCGAAAGCAGATGCTAAACCTCTGAGCCACCCAGGGATCCCTTCCCTCCTTTCTCATGCTGAGTTTTACTCCATGGTTTGGAGAGACCACATTCTGCTCACCCATTTCTCCGTCGATGAACACTTGGGTTGCTTCCACCCCTTGGGGTTGATAAGTAATGCTGCTATCAATGTCAGTGTGCAAATATCTCTTCAAAATTCCATTTGGGCCATTTTTTAAAATCCTTAAATTTTACTCTCTTAGCAAATTTCAATTCCATGATACAGTGTTACCAACTGTAGCTACACTAGATATACATTAGATCCTCAGATCTTAGTCATCTTGTAATGGGAAGTCTGTGTCCTGTTTCCCCCACTTCCAGCCCCTGGCCACCACTTGTCTACTCTTTGCTTCCATGAGTTCAGCGGGTTTTTGTTTATTTGTTTGTTTGTTTTTTGTCTTTGTTTTTTAGGTTCCGTATACAAGTGATGTCGCTCAGTGTTTGTCTTTTTCCGTCTGGCTTATTTCACTTAGTAGAATGCCCTACGGAGTTACCCATGTTGTTGCAAATTGTTTTTCAAAGCTGAGTGATATTCCATTTTCTTTATCCATTGATCCATCGAAAGACTCCTAGCTTCCTTCTGTACCTTGGCTATGGTGAAGAATATGAGCACGGGGATACAGATGCCTCTGAAACAATTTCATTTCCTTCAGATCCATACCCAGAAGTGGGACTGCTGGGTCACAGGCTGGATCTATCTTTGTTTTTGTTTTTTGCTTTTTTTTTTTTTTTATTCATGAGAGACAGAGAGAGGGGGGGCAGAGACACAGGCAGAGTGAGAAGCAGGCTCCATGCAGGGAGCCCAACGCGGGACTCAATCCTGGGTCCGCTGAGCCCCCGGGCTGCCCTGGATCTATCTTTGACCGCTTTTTGAAGGCAAAATTCAGTGGCAATAAGGGCGTTCACATCGCTGTGTGGCTATCCTGAGGATTTTGATACTGAGCACGCAGATTCGGACTCCCCCAAGGGAGAGGTCACCCCAATCTCCAGGCCTAGAAAGGGAGACGTGGGGCAAGCTTCTCTCCAGCTCGTCGAGGAGGCTTTGACAAAGGATCTCTTGCCAGGAGGGACCCCCATCCCCAGCCTCTGCTCGCTCTGGTGCACTGGGGCCTTCCTGCTGCCCACCCCATCCCTCCTCCTCCCACCCCTGCCCAGGTCCCAAGCCAGGGCCCCTCCTGGCTGTACACCTGCCCCTGCGGACCCATCATGTCACCAGGCCGGGGGTTGAACGGCCTGACCTGAGCAAAGCGGGCCTCTTGCGTGCCCTCTGGAAACGCAGAGCGAGCCCCCTCCCTGGGCTTCCCAGTCGCTCTCCCCCGCACCCCTCCCAGTGCCCTGCACTCTCTGTGGGGTGCTAGGGTTTCCAGGCGGGTATGGGGAAAGTGCCTCCGGGTTTATCAGAGTTCATCTGACTGTCTAACAGCAGGCGCCGAGCTGCCAGCATCCCTGCGACTAGAATTTCAACCATTTTTTCTGCTTAACACCTCGCAGCCCCCTCCTCCCCCCGCCCCACATAATAAACTCCATTCTTCTCCCGCCAGCCGCCAGCAAGGCCAGCCCGGGACCTCCCGCGTGGGGACACCGGCTTCACTGAGCCTGCCGGATAGTCTCCCCTTTCCGCCAGCACTTTCAGCGGTAACCCTAGCAGCCCCGGTGGAGGGGCGCCCGGCTGAGCTGCGGACAGTCCGGGCCTGGGCCTGGTGGACGGTGCGCTCACCGGCGGGTCGCTGGCTCTCAGCTTGCACCGTGACCCTGGAGGCACGAAAGAAGAGACTTGCCTCCCCCTGACCTTGCAGGGAGGTCTGGAGGCTGCTTTCACCTCACTGTGGAGGAAGGACAGGGATTGAAGGGAGGGACACGAACCCAACACAGGGCCAGGTATTGTACCTAGAATTAGGCTCTGCTCCCTAAGAGGGACGGGCCGTCGGGTAACTCAGGCGAGTGAGGGTCATTCGAGGACCCCGTACCAGGTGAATTTGGCTTACATCACAGCACAGGGCGTTTAGCTTTGACTTTAGTTTGGTGGCCACCTGAGTGAAGCAGCAAAAGATCTGCATTGGACAGCTTTTAGCAAGAGTCACCTGGGGTTAGCTTTTCTTTTTTTTTTTTTTTTTTTTTTTTGAGAGTGAGAGAGATTTCGTATTTTAGCTTTTGCATTTTATCAGGTGCTCACAAGCGTCTATGACTAACGTGATATTAAGCAGCAAGACGTTACGATCTGCTAGGATCAGCCTCCATGTGCCTATACCGTAACCTGTATCCTAATCTCACAGGCATTTGCTTTCTGCGGTAACACCTACAGCTCCACCTCGTTTCAACAGCCACAAGCCCTGGGGTTCGTGTTCCCACGATGAACACATGCTCCCGCCTTCTGATGGCCATTTGTGCTATTTCTTGGGGTGGAGTGTGTTTAAGGTTTTATTTTATTATTTATTTGAGTAGGAGAGCCAGAGAGAAAGAGAGAGCACAAGTGAGGTGAGGGGCAGAGGGAGAAGCAGATGCCCCAATGAGCCGGGAGCCCGATGCAGGACTCGATCCCAGGACCCCGAGATTATGACCTGAGCCAAGAGCAGACGCTCAACGGACTGAGCCACCCAGACCTGCCATGTGTGTGCTTGTTTTAAACACTATTAATAAGCAGGAGGGAGCATCCTGCACATGTCGCTTTGCAACTTCATGTGAGCTTCTGAAATAAATCCATAAAATGAAAACTGAAACTGAAAAAGGTCAGATGCTGTCATCTGTCAAGACCCCTTGGCTCTGTGATGATGGTGAAGATGCACGGCCTTCTCCCTGTCCCTCCCTTTTTGCTCCAAGCAGCTGAGGGAGGTCGGGGAGAAGGTGAACACGAGCCAGGGGACCTCACAATGGAGATGGGGCCTGAAGTCGCCTGTGGGTCTCAGGTGGGGGTGAGGCGCCCCAGACAGGAGGGCAAGGAAGTCCGAGCAGGGGACACAGAGGAAGCGAGGCTTGTGTCTGTCCTACGAGGCCGGGCAGGTTGTCACTCATTCCCAGGGACAACGGAGGGTGTGCCAATGCGGGGGTGGGGGGTGACGACGGAGACTTTTCCAGGCACTTCACCTCCGGGCCGTGGACCCCCTGCAGTACCTTCCCACCACCCCCTGTTGTCCTTGCTTGTGGCCCCAGGGCCGAGTCACTGCAGGCTCCTTCCTCCTCCCTGCCCACACAGGGCTCTGCTGGGGCTCGCCCGTTCCTCCTCAGAAACTAGGACACGTCACCTGTGTGGCGCTGCAGGGCTCTGACAGCAGGATAGGGAAGTCGCTCGAGCTCCCTGCCCACCCCCCTCCAGCCCCCTCCAGCCCCTGCCAGGTGCACCCGAGGCTCATTAATCACGTCCACAGCTGCATTGTCTGGGCCTCTCCGAAGAGGACGAGTGACATTTAAAAGCCATCGAGTGTGCACGTGAGTTCTGTGGCTCTCCGTGTCTGCAAATGTAATGGTTGCAGGTGGGGACCCCCTTCCCCAGCCGCTCCCCACACCCCAGCTCGCCAGACATGTGTCCACAATGGTTTGCCACCGAGGGCTGCTTCCCACGTTGTTTCTAAGGAAGAGGGAGGAAGATACACATGGAGCCATCCCATGGCCTCGGGCCCAGCACATCCCCTGCCCACCTGGCACCTGGACCAGAGTCAGAAAGTGGCCCAAATGTGCTGCCGTGGACACCTGCTGCCAGAGGGAAAAGACGATGCTGGACCCACTGCCTCAGGGCGCCCCATCTTCTCTCCCTGCCCCATGACACGCAGCTGACCCACGCAGGTGGGTGCTGAACGCAGGCCCAGGGATCCACTGGAGTCCCAGCAGAAGCCACCTTTGGGTTGTCTGGGGCATCCCAGGGTCATCGGATGAGCAAAGGCACTGTGGCCAGACCGGCCTACGACCAAAGAACAGCTCTGTGGTGAGGCGAGGCATTCGACGTCCCTGACATTTTAGTTCTTTTTGATACAACTTATTTTCCTTTGCTTCAGTGTTTTATTAAGAATGAATAAGTTCTGGTGGGTGTCTGGTGGGTGCAGTGGGTTAAGCAATCGATACTTGGTTTCAGCTCAGGTCATGATCTCAGGGTCGTGGGATCAAGCCCTGAGACGGGATCCCCGCTCAGCACAGAGCCTGCTTCTCTCTCTGCCCCTCCCCCTACTCATGCTCGCTCTCTCTCTCACACAAATAGATGGATGAATCTATAAATAAATAAATAAATAAATAAATTCCTATGTAAAATATTCCTAGTTTTCCCCACCAAGCTTCCCTAGTTCCGTAAGACTAGACCCAATGCCAGTGACTCGTCCCCTGAAAGGCCGCGAACAGGCCCTTCCTTTTCAAACCTGCATACATTTGTGTGGGCACCGGCTGCCTGTCTTTTACAGCTAATTCTGTGAAATGTTATCTCCAGACATGCATCGGGAGGGCCCTCCACCCTGCCCACATAGTCAGTTATCACTAAATACTGGTTAAACGAATGACTTAGGTAAATTTGTTAGTTTTGAACCATTTTGTCTTCTGGGAAGGTTGCATGAAAAATTAAAACGGTCCTGGCCCGTCAGCAATACACACAGCTGTACATTATGTTTTTGTCCCAAGTTCTCAGAGTGCTTGATTTTAGTTCTCCAGGCAGGCAGATGAAGAGGTATCAAAAAATAATAATAATAATAAAGCGTTGACTCCAGGTTACATTGGAGAACTTTCAGTTTTTAGAATATTTTTGGGCTCCAGCAAATATACTTCGCTTTTGGGCTATGCCTTCAGACTTTGAACTGTTCCTGCCTTTCCCTGGAAGGGTTTTTTTTCTGTAACATCCATGTGAGCTTGTCGACTAGAGGCTGGCTTTCAGCATTCCATGACATTTATAGACTGAGAGATCCTAGCAACGTGAGGCCTGCTTCCAGTGGGAAATTTAACAGGATAAAACGGCTGTGTATACCACACGTACCTTCATTCCCAAATATTGGGACTATTGTCTTTACTACGTTGGCCTTACACATTTCAATTAAGATTTATTTTTAAAGAGCATACTAAAATGTGTTTATAAAAAAAGAAAGAAAGAAAGAAAATGTGTTCATAAAAAAAAAGAAAGAAAATGTGTTCAAAAAAAAAAAAGAAAGAAAATGTGTTTATAACGAATTTTGTACCGATAGTGCAATGGAGTTATTTAACTGACATATCAATAAACTTAGCATGTGTGATTTTCATCTTATATAACCAGAAATTCCCAGTGAGCAATCAGGACATTGGGCCTTGTCTTACACAAACACAGCTGTTGTTTTGAGAAAATAATATGATTAACAGAATTTTCAGGAAGAATGCTGTGTCAATAAAAATTAATTTTAAATTGTCCTATGAAATGTATCTCACACACACACACACACACACACACCTTCTACCTTTATTTGCCACAATTGAAATAAAAAGGACTTCTGACTGTTGCTAGAATTTGTTTCTTCCCAGATCCCAAATTCCAAATACTTATAATAAAAACATAGACACTTTGAAGACAGAAGGTTTTCTTCTATTCCCGAGTCTGAGCTGATGCCAGAATAACAAAGAGGAAGCATCCCCAGATGGGCAGTCAAGCCCATAAATCTATTTTCAGGGGTCAGCTCTGCAGAGCCAGATGCTGAAATGTGAAGTGAGTGAGTTCCCTAAGGAAGTGCATGGAGAGGACCAAGGGGAAACCTAGGGTAAGTCCACAGGTTGGTAGGAGGAAAGAAATTCAGCAAGAAGAGACTAAGAAAAAAAAGATTTTTAATCACACAAAGGGAGCGAAGTGATCCAGAATTTCAAAGAGAGGAAGAGGCTGACATGGTCATATGTAGTAGAGGTTGAAGACCCTGCCTCCTGGAAGTGGGCGTCAGGAAAGGTATTGTGACGCCTGAGATACACGTCCACCAACGAGGTGAGGACAGAAGTGGAATCTGATGAGGTAAGCTCCTAAGAGGTAAAAAATAAAATAAAATAAAAATAAAAGAATAAACGCAGTTTTGAATACCAACCACTATAGGAGTCTGACACCGACACAAAAGAGAGAAGATGGAAGCCCAGTGGGCACAACTGTTTCAGACTAGAGAAAACTTCCAGAGTGATCTTTGGAATCCAGACAGCAGAACCTGGTGGGAGACAAGTCTGGAGATTCTAAAGAAGAGAGAAAATCACTGAAGCACCTGCCCAGGGGAAGTGAGAAAGGAGGAAGGGGTGTGAAGAGGACAGAGCCCCTTTGATAGGAGCTCCTTCCGCAGCATTTTCAGCCAAACAGCAGGCAGACGGCGGGGAAGCTGTGGGGTGAGGCAGTCCCAAGGGCCAGAGAGCAGAGGCGCTGCTGAGGCCAGGGCGTGTTGGGGGCACAGAGGGGACCTAAGTCTGCTCAATGGCAGCAGGATCCCTGAGGGCGGGATGGACCCCGTGGAGCGGTGACTTTCCCTAGGCGTCCTCTGCAGCCAGGAGTGTGGGGCTGGGGACCGAACCCACCCCCTGATCAGGAGGAAAGTGGGTAGCGCGCTGCCTACCGCCAAGTTCACCTGCTGTGTTTCTGGCGCTCTGTTTCCATCTTTGCATCCGTTCTACCTCCAGCTCTAAATGTCACCTGCCAGGAGGCATGTGCTTTGTTTTCCTCTGAATCCCTGGGTCTGGATCACTGGATCTCAAAACCCACGGGACTCATCACATGAATCATTTTGCAATTGTTTCTTGGGCGCTCAGGAAGGATCTTCATCTGCCGGCGGAAGATAAAGACCACACCGGGCTCATAGAGCCCCTTCGTGCTACAGATGGAGGAGCCAGAGCCCAGAGAGGTCGACTTGACGCCCTTGTTCTCGGGCGTCTGCTGGTTTCCTCTTCCATGGAGCCTTCCAGGGCCATCGCTCACATTCTGTGTCTGTGCCGGTTCTAACCCAGGATCACTCCATTCAGAATTTGGGGCGCCTGAGTGGCTCAGTTAGTGGAGCGTCTGCCTTTGGTTCAGGTCACGATCCCAGGGTCCCGAGATGGAGTCCTGCATTGGGTTCCCTGCTCAGTGGGGAGCCTGCTTCTCTCTGTGTTCCTCACCTACTCTCTTCTCTCTTGCTCTCAACCATGCATGCAAATAAATAAATAAAATCTTTAATAATAATAATTAATAATAATAAAATAACAACATCACTCAATGGAAATTGTAGTTGAGCTAGAAGCTCCTGCAGAACCACTCAGCACTGGAAGGGCAGTGCTACACCATGAGCTAGAAAGTCTGCTTGATGAGGGAAAGTGCCCCCAAATGCAAGTGGAAGAAGCAGCAGCAAGACAGTGGTGGTTGGTGTGTGCAAATGAGGGACCCGATGAGGTGGCATAAGCTCTGGGATGTCAGCGTCCCAGAAGTTAAGGGACTGAGGGCTTTAAGGTGCTTCTCTATGGGTTTGGCAGTTACATAAACAAGTCTAGGAATGTCTGCTGTGCATCTGCTGTTCTGTAGAGTAGCTTGTGTTCTATTTTTCTTCCGATGTCACTCGCTACCCTGTTTATGTGGGTTTTCAATGTATCAGAAATCTCTATAAGCAAGCAGTACAGTTAGAATCACCAAGTTTTATTCTCTACAGCCCTCACTCCATTTGCCCTCAACACAGAAATGTCCCTAGAAGCTGTTTGTCTTTGGACAACATTCTCCCTGTTTAAGAAAAAAAAAAAAGTCTCTTGAATGCAAACTGTCTCATACCCTACTTATTAAACTGACTAAAATAAATATTTAAAGTTACATTTCTAAGTCTTTGCTTAGTGATGTTACTTTAATTGCTGTTTATTTTAGCTGGATCCTGTTCTCATGGCTCCAAGAGTCCTTCTGATTTAATAACAGCACTGGACACATTTTGGATATTAGCTTAACCAAGGAGCTAGCATTCATACTTTGGATTCAGTGTCTTAGCGCAGGTTGCTATTCCAAGAACGCCATAGACCGAGTGACTTAACGAGCATTTCTTTCTCATAGCTCTGGAGGCTGGACATCGAGGATTGGAGTGCCCACAGATTCGGTGCCTGGTGAGGGCCCTCTTCCTGGCTCACAGCTGATTTCTCGCTGCCCTCGCACGGCGGAGAGCAGAAAGATCATCCCTCCTGCTCATCCTCCTCTCAACCCCTCCTCCTCCTCTTCCTCCTGTAAGAGCAAAATCCCATCAGCCCCCCATGACCTCATCACCATCCAAAGGCCTCACCTCCTGATACCACCACACTGAAGATTTAGGCTGCAGCCTATAAATTTTGGGAGGACACCAACATTCATTCCATTCCATTCCATTTAGCCAAGAGATAAATTTAAAAAAAAGAATTTTGTCCCTCATCCACCTGGGAGGATACATGATTCAATCGAAGACTGACTGTCAGGCCTGGCAGGATCAAGGAGGTGTCCTTTCCAGCTCCCAGCGCCCTGCAGCCCAGGCCGTGATGCAGTGTCACCCCGGTTTATGCTTCCCAATCCCACTCTCTCTGGTCAGAAGTAGTAAATCATTGAAAAGTCAGAATGGAGAAGATAAAGCACCAAGTATGGGGGGATAGGGAACATCTTGTCCATTTTATTTGGGAAAATAAATTAGAGAGGACACCCACGCAGATGTTTCTCTTTTTTCAGATGAGGGAGGGGATAAGGACCCAGGAGGGTACCTGCTAAGACCCCACTCAGTCAACTTTTTGGATGTGCCAACACTGGCTGTGGTGAGAACGCTGAGAGTTATCTCCTCTGACTGCAACACGGTGGTCAATCTCCTTCAACCGCTCACTTGGCACCTCGCCCCCATGTATAGGTGCTCAAGGGAGACAGTGGGGGCCCACGTGGTGAAACCAAGGCAAAGCCAGCAAAATTAATTCTGGAGGTTCAGCCTGGCCTTGTTCTAGGTCTTTCACATAATGTGGGAAAAACCACTCAACAGTACTCTGCCTCAGTTTCCCCACCAGAGAAGGGAATTCCTTCTTTCCTCCACATTTACTTTTAAGTGGTTATTTTTTTAACTGCATTTTTTTTTTTTTTAGAGAGACAGCACGGGGAGGGAGGAGCAGAGGGAGAGAATCGTCAAGCAGACTCTTCGTGGAGCAGGGAGCCGGACAAGGGGCTCCATCCTACCATCCTGAGATCTCAATCTGGGCCGAAACCAAGAGTCAGATGCAGAGGCCCCCTGGACGCCCCTACATTTACTTTTTATAAAGCTTGCTATCCACAACACACATCACCAACAAAATACTATGTTTTCCAATTAAATTACAAAGTCCTAGGTATAACATGGCTGTGGAGTTTTTTGGAGATCCCACAGCCTGAGGCTAAAATAGACCATTTAATGGTAAATAACTTTTGCAATAGAAAGACACAGTACAGGGCAGCCCGGGTGGCTCAGCGGTTTAGCGCTGCCTTTGGCCCAGGGTGTGATCCTGGAGATCCGGGATCGAGTCCCACGTCAGGCTCCCTGCATGGAGCCTGCTTCTCCCTTTGCCTGTGTCTCTGCCTCTCTGTTTCTCTCTGTGTCTCTCATGAATGAATAAATAAAATCTTAAGAAAGAAAGAAAGAAAGAAAGAAAGAAAGAAAGAAAGAAAGAAAGAAAGAAAGAAAGACACAGTACAAAGAGGGGAAAAAAGAAAAGTGGGATTTGCCTAAAGTAAAAACATTAACAGGAAAGCTCAACCTTGATACCCAAAAACCATTTTTTTTTCAGTGTCAGAAAGTGAGGGATACCTCTCTGGAATATTCTTCTCTGCTCTTAGAAAGCAGCAGTAACTGGTAATGTGCAATAACAGCCTTCCCTCCAGCCTTTCTTTATTCTTTCTTTCTTGTTTTTTTTTTTTTTGAGTAATGTCTACACCCAATGTGGGGCTTGAACTCACGACCCTGAGATCAAGCGTTGCTTGTGGCTCGGTGCCACTCCCCCTGCAGCCCCGAGACCTGGACCTGGACGGTCAATCACTGCCTCAACACTGACAGGGTGGGCCGAGCCCCTAGGCTGGCAGGACATCTGCCCAGCGGGGGCCGAAGTTATGTAACAGGGAGGACCTGGGGGAGCCTGACAGTGGCCCAGCCGGTACCCCCGGTGCACACATCTCCTCTTTCTCTGAGCTCTGAGCTATGGACGCTTCTGTCAGCAGTCTGGGCTGGTGTCTTCACACCGCTGGCCTGAAAACAGGCAGCTGAGTCTGGGAAGATGGGAGTCAGAAAACCCAGAGCTGGCGGGGCCGGGCCTGGTGGGTGCACCAGAGGGACACCGCGTCTCCGAGACAGAACCCGACACTCCCCCCACCCCCGCTGCGCTAACAACCTCCTGAAGCCGCCTGGTCCGACAGGAACATGTGGATGTCATTTTGCCGCTCGAATGTGCCCCATGGGAGAGTAAATACGATAAACAATTTTCTTGACTCTGATTTCCCTCCAAGTGCTAAGTATGGTTCCATGTCTCCTGAAAGCTCGCTCTGGAGTCACTCCCGACTGGGAGAAACCTCTTGTGAAGCCAGCACAAAAGCTTTTATTTAGTTCAGCCTCACGTTAAAATATTCCATTTCTCCGACCCAAATCTTCCTTTTCTCTGCCTTGCGGCTTGAGTGGCACCTGCGTCCAACTGCGTCCTGGCCACGCTCTGCACCCAGGGAGGACCAGGCTTTGCTGAACCCTGGTGGCCCCAAGAAGACCAAACAGAGCAAAGGCAAGAACTGGCGAGGAGGCAGGGTGGGGGGCCCCTGATGCCACCCTCAGCCTCGCTTCTCCGAGATAGCGTGATGGGCTGTGGGGTGGGGGGGAATCCTGCCATGAGAAGGGTGGTGCTCCCTGACTCTGAAGCCCCCACCACTGATTTTAACCTTTGCCTCGTGGGATCAGATCGCTTGTCCATTTTCTGGGACCACGTTCTGGGACCCGTTCTTGGGCTGATTTCCTGGCTCGGCCTGAGACACGGGAAGGCTCCTCAGCTGTGTAAGCACGCCTTCTGCCGAGAACCTGCGAGCCAGGACCTGGAGCAAAGAAGGCCAGAATTCTGACAACGGGAGAAGAGCGCCAAGTCCAAGGTGGGCCAACGCTCCAACCGAGATGGGTCTGTAAAAAACAGCCACATGGGGTAGTCCTTTTATTAGCTTACCGGAATAAACAGGAGCGCACCCATCGGCACCATTGAGTGGTTTACAAAGTCCACTAGACATCAGCATCTGGGATGCAGATTTTCTATTTTCAGCCAATTTGTTTTTAATGAAAATTCACTTTCCAGGGCAAGATACCACAGCAGGAAAAAAAAAAAAAAAAGAAAGAAAGAAAAGAAAAAAAAATAAAATCCTCTCCTAAGAAAAGACTTAATTGCTTACAATGATCAAATCTACGAGCTATTTGCCTGACCCATGGCCTGGGCCCCATGAGAGGTCCCCCCGAGGCAGAGGCTGGCCACACATCTGGAGAACACGGTGGCTCTGAGAGGACAGAGTCCTAAGCATCAGCGTGAGGCGCAAAGCAGAGCGCCCAGACTTGGCTGTTTGCGTGGAGAGAAGCAGCTTTGTGGCAACGTCCCTTTGGACAGGCTATGGGGACAGAGACGCAGACCTCTTGCTTTTAAGTATGACTTTTGCCCCTGGGGGCTACCGGCTTTATGGTCCAGAGGGAGAGGGGAGGCAGGACAGGGCAGTGGCAGGAAACAACAAGCTCCCTCCCGGGCCGACCCTGCCCTTCGCTCCAGTGGACATCTGGCCTGCCCGCCGCCAGGGGTAAAAGTGGCAGCAAACGGCCGGGATGCCAGGCACCTGCAAGCGACAGGAACCGCACCAGGGGGTCCCCGAAGACCACCTCCCTGTCCACATGCCGAAGTCACGGCTGTTGGCATCAGAGTGCCCTGGACGGTCCCAGGCCAAACGAAGTCTCGGAGTCAAAGGGATGGGCTGCCAGGTAATCCTTGTACGCCCCGTCTATCAGCTCGGCCGCGTTGTTCCTGGCAAACCAGCAGTCAACCTGCTCCTCCCCGTTGTAGATTTTCCGTTGTTTCCAGACCACCGGGACCCGGTGTCCTTTCACCTTCAGGACGGTCTCGGGCTGCTCGCCGGCCTGGGGGTCCTTGCCAAGCCCGGCAGGCTCCTCCGTGAGTCTGGCCTCCTGGTTCAGGAACTGACCTGGCAGGACACAGAAATGCACCGGCTCTAAGTCGGGGGCAGGGCACCCTGGGCTGCAAGAGCCGATTTCGGTGTAGGCCACGGGTGACCAGCCAGTGTACGGGCCTCAGGGGCCACGACCCCACCCGCCATCCTGGGCTGGACTCCCCGGCATCAGACACGCATTGGGAGGGCGCAGACTCGGGGAGTGCGAGGCTGGGTTCGCGGTGGCCTCCTCTCTGGAAGCCGCCCAGCTGCGGACACTGAACAGCTGCCTAACGATGAGGATAGACAGCTATCCACGGCGTCCGCGGGAACTGGGAGACGGGGACGGGACGGACACTCAGGGAGGAAGGCTGGGTCTCTCACCTCCCCCGGGGCCCCCGGTCCCCTCCCCGACGGCACGCTCGGTGGGAATGGCAGTCGGTTTGGCCTGTTTCCGATCCGAATCCCCGGAACTCTTCAGGTCAAGTGAGGGCACCGCCGAGGCCACAGCAAGACCGGCCTGCGTGTGGGAGAGGCGGCTCATGCTTGGCAGTGAAGCCGGACAGAAACACAGCCAGCTCCAGCGCCAGGAAATCCTGCTTTCTAAACTGGGCCCTGGCAGCAGCTCACCCTTCACCGTGGGCAGGGGGCCCACGGGGCCTACACGTCGCCCGCAGGAGGGGACCGCCTGCGGCCCGGAGCCGGGCAGGGACTCGGGCCTGGTGCTGGGCCGTGCACTGCCCTGTATTCACCTCTTCTCACTGAGTCAGGAGCCAAGGCCTTGAGAGGAGGACTCGCAAAGTCTTTGCTCACTTTCCCAGAAGGTCAGTGAGAATTCACTGATATGCCCGTTCCCGTTCCAGAAAGTCACTGGGGCAGGGGGCGTGGGGTTGGGGGACAAGACCTGTCACTCCACCACCACATTTCTCAATTAAACTAAACACATGGGCTGGTATCAGCCTCGCTTTGGGAAACGGAGCTCTACGCCCCGCACCGGCGTGAGAGCAGCTGCCTACCTAACAGTCCGTGGCAGTTGCCAGAGAGGCCTTTGCTGTTGGAGATGTAGAAGCCCAGGTGGTTTCGCTGGTAGGGGGCTGGCTTTTTATACAGGTGAATGAGGATGACGAAGGCGATGGTGCTCTGGATGGTAACGGTGACGTTGGCATTGGCAGACACGGACACCTCCAGCCCCCAACTCCCCGCCACTGCGCTCTGGTTGCAGGGGAGGACCAGCCTGTCCCCGCTGTCCAAGATGACTCTGTTGGGCGTGATCTCCAGGTAAGACCTCTCAGGCTTATTGACGAGGATGGTGATGGTGCGGAAGTATGTGCGCTGCTTCTTGTGGCCGCCTGGGGGAGCCGGGGCCCCGATCAGCTCTCCATTCACCGTCACGCCTGGAAGGCAGAGGGGGCGAGGTCAGTGGTTAGCGCACCATCCCACCAAGGGGACGAGGGCAGTGGTTAGCGTACCATCCCACCGTCAGGCTAAAGGCATCTCATAGATTTTCCTTCTTCCTCTGGCCTTACTTCTGTGTCTCCAGCACCATGAAGTCTGACTCACAGGTAGGTGCCTCTCTGTCCTACTGGATGGCTGTGTGCATGTGTGCAGGTGTGCGTGACATCGTCCCTATGTTGGAGCAGGGGAACGAAGATGTGGGCTTGCCTTCCCTGGGGCAGGGGGAAAGGGGGAAGGAGAAATCCCAGCACGAGCAGAGGCCAGCTATTGCAGCCTGGAGGCTCCAGACATCTCTGGCCGTTTCCTCACAGACACCATGCTGATCACAGAAGCGCCAGGAACAGGCCCCTAGGAAGGTGGGCACCTGCAGGGAGGGGTACGGTCAGGCCCCCATCTCGCTGCTGAGCCTGAGTTAGGATGCGCGGAGACTTAGCCCAAAGGCTCGGAAGCCTTGCAAGGGAACAAGGTGGGAAAGGAGCCTTGGGATCACGTATTAGGTGATTACACCACAGGTGTCACCTAGCCTTCCAGAAACGCCACAGAGCCATCCCTCAGGCACTGTTCCCTGCGGGTGTCTTGAGACCTCTTATACCCAGCCCCTCTACAGCCTGCAGGAGATCGGAGCCCTTTTCACCTCTGCATTGGATGCATACAGAGCTGGAGGCTTAGCCTCACGTCACGAGGAGCTGGGAGAGACGGCTTGAGGGCTCCAGCCTTCCCGCTGTCACAGTTTTGGAACGGAAAGACGTGCCGACAGTAATCAATCGTGAATCTATGCAGCACCTGGGCGTTCACAGAACCACTTCACATCCGCTATTTCATCCGGTCTTCACAACAGCCGGTGAGAGTGGCAGAGCGAGTACTCCTGTCCCCAGGTTCCAGGGCAGACGCGTGCCCAAGGCTCAATGAGTTAAGCCAGAGCAGGGCTTCCAGCCGTCGTCCTCCTGACTCCAGCCCCGCACGCAGTCGGCTTCCTTTAATTAAGCCCCCATGATCCTCGGGGAGTGTCTGTCATGTGGCCCCTTCTGTACATGGACATCCGTCCCAGGAACAGAGGGGGCCCTCACACCTAACTCGCCCTTGCCCGGAGGTCGCAGGGAGCATGACATGGAACTTACCAGAGTCCGCGTGGTCAGAGATGAGCCTTAGGATATCGCCCGGCTGCCCATCAATGTTGAAGCAGACGGTGAGCTTGCTCAGGGGGAAATCCACGACAAAATGGGGATCTCCATCCACTGCCCGACCAGGAAAAACCAGGAGAGAGCAAGAGAGACATTTACTGGGCGCCTTCCATGTGTGAATACTCCTTCCCACTTGCTCACGCATGATTGGCTTTGCCTGTCACTGATCCTCGACGTCAAAACGAGGAAGGGGACTGGGGGGCGAAGGGACACACCTGGGGTACGGGGTCAGCGTGTGAGGGGTGTGAACTCGGGTCCCCTGAATCCAACAGGATGCTCCTTCCACCCCACTCAGGTCAAAGAAAATCATTTCCTTTCTCCTCTGACCCCCCGAGGGAAGAGCTGTGGATGCAAACCCTCCGTCTCCAGTGACCGGAGTACCACAGCACTAGATGCACAGTGGCCAGGCCCCACAGTCCCTACATGACAGTGACTGAGCCCAATTGGGGGGGGGGGGTGAGCAGGAAGGCCACAGAGTCACTGGGTGCTGGGAAAGACGGTCAGCGATGACCCTGGAAACCCCTCCTCTGAGGCACGTGGACCTAAACGCTCTCACGGGTTTGTCCACAGATAAGACCACAGAGTGTGGCCGGTCCCTGTTCCTTGAACATTCTCCTCATTTTCGCCTCTGGACAATAGACACGAAGGGCCTTGCCTCCGGCTGTGCAGACAAAATAATTCCCAACCGTCTACATCAGTTCTCTTCCCTCACTAGAGAGTTAGTTCCTTTCTAACTTTTATGCCAAACGCAACGTGTTTCTGGATGCCTCTGCGCATCACGCGCATATGCTCGTGCATGCATCTGCATACGGTCAGTCTTTTCAAGTCGCGAGCAAATTAATGTCCTCGGTGTAACTGCTAAAAAACTTTCTGTCTCTGTCATGACTCAGAAAGGCCCATGAAAGAATCTGGCTGAAGTCACTGTGAAGTGCCTCGGGCACCCTACGACACACAAAGAGATACAAGGTGGTCTTTTGTAGATGAGAAAGAAAAAAAAAAGACACCCATCAGAGGTAAAATCCTAGTCCGTATTTTTGGCACTCTCCAGGTACGAACATTATGTGACAATTCTGGAGCCTGGGTGGCTCAGTGGGTTAAGCGTCTGCCTTTGGCTCAGGTCATGATCCCGGGTCCTGGGTTGGAGCCCCGAGTCCAGCTCTCCTTCCCCCTGCCCTTCCCCCCTGCTCGCTTGCTCTCTGTCTCTCAAATAAATAAAATCTTAAAAAAAAAAAAACCAATTATGTGACAGTTCTTTGAGAGTTTCTTGAGCTCACACCACATCATTTCTACTCAAATCCTCCAAATCCTTTTACACGGAAAGATGCTGCTTGTTTCAAAAAGGAGAGGACGGGTCTGAAAGTCATTACTCCACGCCACATCCACGGGGAGACTCTCCTCGCATCCCACAAAGCATGTGTGTGTGCAAAAGAGTTGTCCTCTTCGCATCGGAGCCCGCGAGCATCCTCTCCGCATGGCTAACTTCTAGAACGTTCCTGGCTCTGCGATCTGGCCCGTCGAGCATATCAGCAGCAAGGCAGTGATACCCACAGAAGATGACGTGTGTTCTTTGCAGGACCTTTGAGGACTAAAACTCTGCCTTTGTGTTGTTAGTCTGTCTGGATGTTCCTCATAATCCCAGGAAGCTGGCCGAAGGAAATTTTATGCTATTTTTATTGGTCTTTCCCTTCTAAAGCCAAAGATTAAAATAACAACAATAATAATAGACTCTGCACTTCACAGATATCCGTAACACGGGAGGCGGGACGCACGTCCCCTTCGCATCTCTTGAAACAAGTGACTTTTAAGCTCAGTAATGATGGAAACGTGCCTCTGCTTTGCATGTGCCCTCCCCCAAGTCAGGGCTGCTGGGCTCCCTGGGGCCACGGCCTCGGTGTTTGCAGGACGGATCCCTCCCCCTGTTCTTAGAACTGCCTCTCGCTGCTGCCTTTTGCTGAACAACCGTGGGTCCCGTGTCGTGCTCTAGGGGCTGGCGTTTTACTGGCTTTGGGGAACTCCTGGTGATCCACCTGGTAAACATCTCAGCCCTCAAGGGACACACAACCACAGGCTTTTCCTTACCTGACGTTCTGGAGACCTTAATTCTTGGGCTGTACGGTTTCTTGAGAGCAGGTCCTAGAAGGAAGGAAGAGCCACCATTGTTATTCATTAAGGGGGATGAGGGCAGAGGCACAGACAAGAGGTCCGGGGTGAGTGAAACACAGCTCTCGAATGCACCTGTGGTCATTTAAAAACATCACCTGTTTGGCTTTATTTTTTATTTTTGTGGTTTTATTTTATTTTATTCATGAGAGACACACACACAGAGAGAGAGAGAGAGAGGCAGAGACACAGGCAGAGGGAGAAGCAGGCTCCATGCAGGGAGCCCGACTCGAGACTCGATCCTGGGTCTCCAGGATCACACCCTGGGCCAAAGGCGGCGCTAAACCGCTGAGCCACCCGGGCTTCCCAACATCACCTGTTTTAACCAAGGAGCTGGGCCTCCCAACACGCAAGTGAAGGAGTACCACGTGAACACTGGGTTATTTTATTCCTTTATACATTAGGTCATATTCTTCCTAAGATCTCTGCATACATCGTAAGGGAAAGCAAAGCAAATAATAATAATAATAAGGGAAAACATTCTATCCTACTAACGAATGTCTAATGGGTACAGAGGCTCAGGTTTGCAAGTTGAAAACAGTCCTGGAGACCTGTGAATATGTGTCACACTACCGAACTGTACACTTCGAAATGGTTAAGATGGTGAATTGTGCGTTGTTGGGGTTTTTTTTTCAATTTAAAAAATATAAAAATGTAAAAATAAAAGTTATAATCCAGATAGAGTTATCATCTGAAATCTTCAATAAATGGCTAGTCCTACATCCCCCGCAGCAGAGGGATCTAGTATTTGTGGAGCGCTCGCTATGTACCGAATACTTGACGAATCTAATCCTTGCAACGGCCCTTCAGGGGGATGCTTAGGATCTACATTTCATAGGCCAGGGAACAGAAGCCCAGAGAGGTTCAGAAACCTGCCACGTGCCACACCGCAGAAACAGCGGGGGCTGGGTCCCCCCCGTTCCGCTCTCCCTACCACACCCAGGTGCTGCTCAGGGTTTAGGACCTGAGGAATAAGTAAGACAGTGTTTGCAGGCCCTGGGTTCACGTCAATTCCCTCCCCTTAGGAGATGTGAACTTGGCCGGAATTCAGTAAACTTGTTGCACATACGAAACACGCTCTTTTCCACAAACCGTTATTACTGAGATTATACGGCTGTGCTTTGGCAGAACTACTTTCCCCTCTCCTTTTCCTGTGCCTGTCGCTGCTGATTTCCCCCAACGAGATGGCCTGAGACTGGAAACGACAGTTTCTGTGTAGATTCTGAGTGATAAGCACGCAAAGGATGAATTCTCTCGAGGATCCAGAGCGTCCTCCCTCACATACGTTCTCAAGACAATAAAAAGCAAGCAGTAGGCGCGCCTGGGGGGCTCAGGGGTTGAGCATCTGCCGTAGGCTCAGGTCGTGACCCTGGGGCATCGGGATGGAGTCCCACATCGGGCTCCCTGCATGGAGCCTGCTTCTCTCTCTGCCTGTGTCTCTCTGCCTTTCTCTGTGTGTCTCTCATGAATAAATAAATAAAATGTTTTTTAAAAAAGGCATCGCAGGGGAAAGTGTTCTGACATTCCACAAAGTGTGTGTGCCGCGGAGCGAGTGGGGTCCCACCCCACCCCGGGGGCTGTGTGTCTCCACCCGCAGGGCTGAGCCCCAGGTGCCCATGGCTGGTGAACGTGCACGCCCAGGGGGTAAGCGGGCCCGGCTCTGGAGGCTCACAGATGGAGGAGGGCACTTGGGAACACATCTGTGTTCACCCCTCTGTTCAACCCTGGTGCCTCCAATACGGCCTCGTCCGTGGGCCGCACCCAATGTCGCTGATTGATCAGCAGATGGACTTTACAGGACAGCATTTCCGGGACTAATGCCTCATTTCTCTACAGATCCACTCGTTGCCACCACGCAGACCCCGGAGTGTACAACGGCCGCTGAAGATGGGGCACAGCACGATCTGAGCTGGGGAGGGACAGCAGGGGGCCCCGGAAGTGCACCTGCCGCCCGGAGGCTGCTCACCTGGCTGCGGGCTGGCGCCCCGCAGGCTCTGCACCAGGGCCTCCGGGCCGGCGGCAGCGGCCATGCCCAGCGCATCCCCGGGCTGGTCCAGCCGCAGGGCCGAGCTCTGCAGGTGCATGGCCGTGAGCGGGGTGAGGAAGCGGTAGGCCACGGCCAGGGCCTGCGCCTTCTGCCGCGCGCGCTCCTTCTCCGGCCCGCCGCCGCCGTGCAGCCAGGAGCTCAGCAGCTCGCGCACTGTCAGGTAGCCCCACAGCCGCTCCACGTGCTTGGGGCCCCCCGCGCCACCGCCCTCAGGCCTGGCGCTTCCCGCCATGCCATTCCCTGCCTCCCGGGGACCCACGGGCACGTCTGTCTTGAGGATGACAAATTTCTTGCTGTTGCTGGCCGTGACTTCCACGTGCAGCTGCTCTGCGCTGCTGTCCGCCAGCTTCCCCGCAATGACGATCTCCGAGCCGTTGAAATAGTTGGGGAACAGGGTCCTGGTGGTCTGCTCCACCGTGGCCGGCGGGTAATCCACACGGATGTCTGAGAGGAGAGGGGTCCTGATCTCATCGTAGAACCTGCAGCGTCAGGAGGGATGCATGGAAACAGTTGGGGCGAGCCAGGGTTGCAGGCCACCCAGGCCCCACCTGCCAGGGGCCCGCGGGTCTCAGTGGCCCACAAGTCCAACACCACCCAGCAGAGCCAGGAGGCCAGGCAGCGGTAGCCTGAACACCCCCCTGTGGCAGAGAACTCACCATCCCACAGGCTTCCCACCTCCTTTCCACTGCTCTAACAGGGAGGAGGCGTCCCCTGGGGTAGGTCACAGGGAACAGATCTCTACTTCGGGCAGTTCCCACCCGCAGATCTCTGCTCTGCTTCTGGAGCAACACCCCACGAAGGCGTCTAATCCACCTTCAACATTCAGATGCTTCAAAACCACAGGCATTTAAATGTCTGACAGACACTGCCATGTGCGCCTTGAAATGTCCTCTTTGTGTCGCCTTGTTGATCCCCCCACTCCTGTCCTCAGTCCGTAACTATTCTTCATATGATACGATTTCGGGCACCCTGAGCTGAGCGGCCTCTTGGTAACTTTCCTTTGTGCACACCTATGCTTCTCAAAAGGGCTCTTAAAACACAATTTTTAGAACCAATCATATTCCAGATAAACTTTGAGCAGCGCGTTATCCTCGAGAAATCTCATCTTGGTCTAACAATAAGCTTGTGTGTAATGCCTCACTGGTTTGCATTGGCTTTTCTCCTGGTTCTCACAAGGTTGCTTTTTGCTGCATAAGGGGGTAATCTAAACCCTCTTCCAATGATCTAGGCAGCCCAGGCTGTGGAGGCCAGCTCAGCCACTTCCTTGCTGGGTGTCTTGGGCCACGTGACGTGACCTCTCTGAACTTCAGTGTCTTCCTCTATAAAGTTGGAATGCTGGAGTAACTGCTTTGGTAGACTATGAGGGGTCCCCCCAAACCCACTTTCCCTTCTTTCCTAACTGAGTTCTATCCAGCCAGCTACCAACTACATTTTTTAGCCTCCACTCTGGCCAAATATGGCCATGGTCTCACCACCAGAATATGAGTACAAGTGATACAGACTGCTTCTGCAATGCTTGCTTGAAATAAAATGGCTTTCTTACTCTGGTTTTCTTTTCTTTCCCCCCTCTTGGGGGCTAGAATATATTCTATAGAAGTGATAGTCACCTAATTTCAACCTTGCAGTTAAAGACGACACCTGAGGGGTGCAGAGCAACCAAAGAAGAGGAACAGGAATCTCTGAGTTACTTCATGGAACAGAGTCTAGTGTGTCCAGATATTACAGGAGAGGGTCATCTGCATGGAAGCTTCTCTTGGACCCACTACACTCGCTCCTAGGCTTTCTGTGAGGATCCCCTGAGACAAGAGATGTAGGAAAGCCCGGTGCATCGCAAGTTTGTGATAAATGTTGGGTAATTGATGATGGTTTTGGTAATACAACAGTGCAGTTGGTTTGTTTCAATGTAATTGCTTTTGCTTCTGAGCACGTTATTGAATCTTATTACACAATGCACTAGATTCTCCCTCTTTGAATATAGTTTTGAATAATTTTGAAAATGTGAGAAGCAAATCTGTCTTTTTATTTAAATCTTTGACCAGAACACTGGGGGAAGGAGAACAGTGGCTATCCTTATCCCAAGGACTCACCTTTACTGCCCACCTTAGAGACCTCCAATTCGATCTGTCATTAATGAATATTCTCTTGAATATGGCTATTAAACAGCTGTGAATCCACCCAAACCTCACTTTTTCTTTTAAGTATATACTATATATACTGTAAAGAAGGTCCAAGCACATAATGTGGCACTAAGTGTCAGCACTTCTCCAAATCAACAGCAAAGCCCACCCCATATTTGGCAACATGACAGCTGTGGGAAGGCTCCAAACAGAGTTAGAAAAGCTAAGATCTAGCTTCTTCCCCACCTCAGAAAAGAGAATCAGTGGCCAGTTGCAACCAGTACATAAGAAGGAGACAGCACAAACCTCTACATATGCCTCAGGTGGAATTGAGGCAAACACCTTAGACATTGCATCAGTGCACTGGTGCACTAGCAGGTTTACCAGAAGTATCAAGAAGACAATTATAATCTCAGCAGCTAACTGAAGACCTAACACACAGTAGGTGTGTTAGCCATCCCGCTGAGACTTTACACTGGTTTGCTCACTCAGTTCTGTCAACCAACTATAATCCTCATTTTACAGATGAGGAAACTGAGCAAGCATAGCCTCAATCATGCCTCAAGTCACAGAGCAGAGCCTAGAATCTGAATCCGGATTGACCTGGGTTAAAAATTACTTGGGACGTCTCCCAGTGTGATGACTTATGACCACACAACCATCTGCCCTCTCCCAAGAGCCCAAGTTCCACTGTCTGGAGAAGACAGACATACGGACCCGATGAGCTGTGAACCTGCATCCTCTTCTTCCAGGACCTGCCGTGTGAGACCGCAGTTCTCCAGTGACAGCTTCTCCAGCAGCTTGAAGTCCACGTCGTCCCCGATGCCGATGGTGAAGATGCAGACTTGGCCACGGGCAGCCTCCTTGGTGTTGTTGAGAATCTTGAGGGTGTGGGTCTCCCCAACGGTGGGTTTCCCATCGGTCAGGAAGACGATGAGGGACACACTTCGGTCTTCGATGTCATTGTGGGCCACATAGTCGTTGAGCAGCTTGATGGCCCTCTGCAGGGCCCCGTTGATGTCTGTGCCTGGGGGACACCAAACACGCCAGCTCAAGCATCTGTGCCGTCTCCTTCACTGGGGTGCATGGTCATGGCTCTGGTGTACCCACAACCGTCAGAGCAGTAGCAGGAGGATGTGCATGGGGAGAGAAGTCACCTGCACGTACGGGGTGATGGCAGCCTATCTGGACCCCTGGTAAGCGTTTGCTAAATGACTGGGAATGGCACTGAATTATCCTGCCGAATCCCACTTCTGAACGTATCTGACTTAGAAGTCTTCAATACCTTAGTGTCAAAGGTTCCTACTCCTCTTTGGGGACTAGCTTTGCAAAGGGCGGGGGTGGGGGGGGTTGGACACAGGAATTTGGAGGGAGGGAAAAATCCCAGAGGGAAAGAAAGGGCACTGAATGAGGAGGTGGGGTCGACCCTGGAAGGCCTCTGTTTTCTCTACTTGTCAGAACCGCCACAAAGCAAAGGCTTTGAGTTTTACACCTGTCAGCCCTCCCATTTCTCCCTCAGAGCTGTTGGGCTTGTCACCAACAGCTCTGGCTAAAGTTGGACAGTGTCTGTGGCCATCGTTACACAGGCATCTGCTTGGTAGGCGGAGAGATGGGTGGGTGGCGGGTTGAGGTGGACACTGCTGGCCAACATGAGCTTTCAGATTAGCTAAGAATTTCATTTGGGGACACTGTTGCTGTTCTTTCACCACCTAGTAAAATTCAGAGTAAATACCTGCTTCCTTTCCCTGCCTCCAGTGGGTTCTTCTTTTCCTTAATGGCTTTACTGAGATAAAATTTACAAACAAAATTTACATAAAATCGTGTCACTTTACATACACAATTACAATTACTTTTAGTACATTTATAAAGCTGTAGACCCATCACCACAAGCCATCACCCTGTCCTGAGTGATGTTTGTCCACCCACAAAATGCACCATGTTTGAGTGAACCAAATCATTTCTCCCAATTGCTTCACATTCTCCAGAATTTCTGGTTAAAAAAAAAAAAAAGTCTAGGTCTGCAAACATATCAATAATTCTGAGATGCACACAGAGTCTGAAGATAAAGGAAAGTTATGGCTCAAACAGTACTTAACATTTCTTTGGGCTTGTTATCTTGGCTTTCTGAGCACCCAGCCTGTTTCACCTCACCTCTGGATGGATGAGCCTGGACAAAAAGGCAGGTGTTTATCCTTCCTTTAATCTAGAACTTGGCAATGGTGTCAAATCTTTCATTCTACTTTAAGGCCAAAGAGAGCCCAAGCTAAGGGACAGACTTAGCTTTCCTAGTCCCAGGCACCAAGGCACAGCAGGGCATCAAATCAAACCTATGTGAACCCCGGGCAGAAATGTCCTGCTCTCTTAAGAATAGGGAGGGGGTCTCCACAGGGAGCTGACCCAGCCATCCCACTGAGAGCCCACCCAGGTCATCAGAGGACCCAAGAGCACCAGAGGGAGGGGCTGCTTGGGTGAAATGACCACATCTGACACTGAAAGAGGACTTCCCATGCCAGCCACCGTTCTAGGCACTTCAAATATTTTAACTGATTTTATCCTCATCACAACCCCATTACTGTCCACATTGGAAATGGGTAAACTCAGGTTTATGACACAGTAAATGGCTCGTAGGTGAGAGGGCCAGCTTCAGACACAGTCTGGCTTTGGAACCTACGCTCCCAGCCCTTCCCATCTGCTTCTCTGAGAGGAACAGACTAACTTTCTGCTCACCTGTAGAGGTTTGGGTGATGAAATGCTGAGAAAAAAAATAAAGGAGACTAATAAGGTCTCTAAGGTGTGGATTCCAAAGGAACATAATACACACCAGCCATTTCCTAAAGCTCTATCCCTACACCCAATGCCAACACACACACACACACACACACCATTCTAAGAGTGAGTAGTGCCACTGAAATGCATTCAACTTAACAAACACTCATGGAGCACGAGCTATACACATCAGGTCCTGTGCTGGGAACCAGGGCCCTTTGAAGATGAAGAACACTTTCCTCCCTCCAGGAACTTGACTGCCCTGTTGACTTCCTCCCAAATCATTAAATCCAATCTTTTCTCTCTCTCATCAACCATAAATCAGTCCCTAGACCACACTGTTGTACAGACAGGTAGGAAATCCCATGGCAAGTCAGAGTTCCAGCCAAACAAGATCGAGTTCTAAACAAAGTTCATCTTGGAGATCAGAGCTTCATCGTGGAGAGAAAATAATACCTAGGTGAAAGATGAGAAGTCGGAAGAAAACTGACCTGGGTGTTTTCTATGTTCCCCAATAACCAAATGAGAACCAACTGAGACACTAAACCCAGGAGATGACATCTCTGTAAAGGCCCTTTAGAAAGGGCAGAGAGAGTCTTAAGGAGTTTCCATAAATGCTCCAACAATGGGTCCACTGAACTGGAGACAGAGATGGCAGTGAGAGTAAGCCCCACATGTCCTGAGCTGAAGGAGCCTGCCTCTAGCACAGCTGGGTGACGTATGTCCCGATTCTCTCCTCTCCCTAGAACCTCGTATGACCTTTCCATCCTTCACACTCTCCCCTGGGCACCACACCCAAGTCAAGTGCACAAAGACTCAGAGCCCATCACACTTTCCGTGCACATCATGTCCCAGGGCACCCAGGATTCATGCTCTGCTCGCTGGCACGGCTCTGCCAATACGATGAATGGTTCAGCAGTGTGGTCCCAACAGCCGCCTCCTAAAATGCTAACGCTCAAGCACACAAAACACCAAACCTTCTCGTTGGCTTGGATCCCTCACCCAAGAGCGACAGACAAAAACAGCTCCATTGTTCGGATCTGTGAGATAAACCAGGAAAGGTTCCAAAACCTATCAAGTATTTCCCCCCTACCTTACCTAACCATCTCAGTTTGGGGCCTGGAAGATGAGACGTTCCAGACGTGGTGCTCAGGGAAACGAGCTTCTGGGAAAGCACTCACTTTTATCTCCTTTCCTGCAATCAGCTTCAGCTTTCAAATCCTCGTCTCTTGGCAGAAAATTAGCAACTCACTTATGATCGCCTCAAAGGCAACATGACAACAAGGACTGGTGTTTACCTCCAGTGGGCGACATGTGGTGAATATAGATTTTGCCGTCTCTCACGTTGTCGGGAGTAACTGACACCAAATGGTCCTTCCACACTTTGATACGGTTGGAAAATCCAATGATACTGAAATGATCCTGGGGTCGCAGGTCGTGGAGAATCGTGAACAGGGCATCCTTGGTCTAAACCGACACAGAAGCAAAACCAATCACAGCTGATCCCGTTAGTCCTCGCATCTCCTGGCTTGGAAACTGTATGCCGGGAACAATCCCTGGGTTAAAATTAAGGGCCTGAGACGTAAAGGGACTTGGATAAATGTCAGCAGAGCTTTGTCACCTCGCTGGAAAAAAAATTGTTACAATTATACAAGACACGAATAGGTGTTTAATATATGAAATGTCACAGGTAGCTGCAAGTCCTGGTGTCTCAGGCCTCCCTACGGTCACAGCGGCAATCCTGTTGACCTGGAAGGTTCTCTTCCTCTGCTGGACACCCATTTGTCACCTGCCGAGCTCCTACTCGCTCTTCAAAACCCAGCTTATCAGCTATATCCTCCACCTGAAACATTTCCCAACTCCTCCAGAGAGAGCTGGTCCCCTCTCCTCTAGGCTAGTTAGCACTGCCCTCAAAATGTGTGTGTTAGGAAGTGCACACTCCCCCAGTCCTGATGATTTGCTTTTTACCTTTGTCCCTTACTGTACCGTAAGCTCTTGGCAGGCAGCTTCCACTCATCCTCACATGGCCCTGTACACAGGGGAGTCCCCGACACACGGGGCGCAGAAACAGGGGTTCAGTGAATGAATGCATGCATTAACAGTTTACAAATTGTTAGACTAAAGGTATAAACAATAAACACCATAGGAATTTGAGAGAGAAGGAAAACTTGGAGGGGGTGGCCTGCGGCAATAGGAGAAGACTTCACAAGGAAGCAGGGATAGGATTGTAATGGAACCGGAGAACTTGAAAGCCTTGGAAGGGCATTCTGGAAAGCAGTAAAGACAAGTGAGGGGGGGGGTGGAGGGAGAGAGAGAGGTGTGTGGAATGCAGAACACTGCATAAGTACCAAGGAAGTCAGAACGACCACTGTCCCCACCCCAGAGAACCACAGAAGGATAATACAGAGAAGGATGATGTGTAGGAAACACAGGACCAACTGCTAGATCGTGTAAAAGAGAATTACAATACACAGATGTGGGTGGGGTGCCCTAAGTTGACTCGGTGTCAGCTGGGAAGCGGGCGGAGCATAGACTCCTCACCCTTTCTTGCACTCAGAGCCCACGCGGCCTGGCTCCCAGCCCTGCAGTGTGGCCTCTGGGCAGCCTGGAGGTCACAGCTGCAAGGGGACCGGACTGCAGCACCCGGCACCGCTGGGAGCCCAGCTGGAAGGCACCACTTGGAAAAGCCCCTCTCACGCCACCCCCGTGGGAGCTCAGTGCCAGCTCTCGGCACTTCCCCGGGGTGGGGGCCTGGGCAGGGGGGAGCCCGTTCGAAGACTGGGGTCTGTGTAGCTGCTGGTCTCCTTAGGGATCCTTAAATACTGTGCTGAAGAGCTCCAGAGGGCCTGCCTGGCTCCTCTGCCCCTGCTTTCCTCCCATTGTGATGGATATTCTGCTTGGGGATTGCAGTCCCAGCCTCCTGGCCCTGCTCCCCTAACTCAGCAGCTGCGGGTTTCTTATGACCTTGTAAGGCCACAGCTCGCATATCCTCTTGGGCACCAAGGGCGGGCAGGCCAGCGGGCTCACATGGCTCCCCTTCCAGTTGCACTGGGACTTTCTGGATGGCCTCCCCGCCTCATCCCAAGGGGCCTGGGTAGACCCTGCCACTGCGGCCTGCAGCCAGGACCAAGCCCTGGTTCTTACTCTCTGTGGGTTCTCTTACGCTCTGTGGGTTCTTACTCTCTCCTTAGGTGGGCTGACAGCCCTGGGAGCTCTGCATTCTTGGAAGGCTTGAAAGGCAAGCAGGTGAGTGTCCAGATGGAAGACTGCAGGTGGGTGGACTTCAGCTGGTATTTCTGCACGCTGTGTTTACATGCTGAAGATTAACACAAACCTTGCCAGACTTTCCAAGACTACCATCCAGAGAACAGGGTAAGCACATTCCAGAAAGATCAGAGGAAGCCCAGAAAGGCAGAGAATGGCCAGCCCAAGCTTGTTGGAAGGCCTGAACTACCCTGAAGGCAAAGAGGTGTCACAGGACGGGGCTTGGTCTAAACCCTGAAGGGCCAGGATGACAACCTAAGGAGACCCGTGGACACTTCAGGCACGGGCAGACAGATGAGGATGGTCACCACCCATCCCCCAGGGATGGGACCTAAAGGGAAATACCCCAGATGTCCCACCAAGCCATGTTCTTTGGCCTTCTTCCCTGCCCCCAGAGAGCCACTTACTGCCCTTGCACACTAGAAAGAAGCCTGCCCGCTTGAGACCCAGAACTCCAAGACACACCCACTGAAGTGAGGATCCCTGGAAATTAACCTGTTAACAGGTGACCACAGGACACTGTGCCAATGTGTTCCTTGGAGACCTTTTAAAATAGGTGTATACAACTTACGATTACGTACTTTGTATATTCGGTGGCGATTAAAACAACTGGTGGCTGTGATTAGGGAGGAAGGCTGAGCGCCTGGCACTGCAAAGTTACTCTTATTCTTCGGGGTCATAAGAGGACTCCTGGTGTGTCCCCACCGTTCATGTTTATTCTCAGGGACAGGGACAGGGCTTTCTGGGGAACAGAGGTTCAGGTCACTGTATCCAACTACCAGGTGGTCAGCCTGTTGGGGAGGAATCAGTAAGTCTTGCGGAGAGAGGGTGAGTGGGAAGAGGCCAGAAAGCCCAACCGTCTGCAGAGGGAGAGGAAAGTAAGGAGTAAGGAAGATCCAACTGAAGAGGAGGAGAGAGTCCTTAAAGAGATCGCCCAGCCCCAGAGGTGGTGCGTCTCCTCTGTGGGTGGGTGTTGCTTTCTGGAGACATCAGTCCATGGACACAGGCACCCATACATCCCTGCTGACCAGAGAGGGCAATCCGCAGACACCGGTCCACTTACATGACCAGAACATTCCAGATGGTGTCTGGACTGAAGAAAGATGAAAAAGGACCACAAATACAACTAATAAAATAAAAGGACATATTTCTTACCACTCGGGTGGTGAGGAAGTAAGTACGTTGGCCTGCAAGGTCATTAAAGACGCCTCTTGGTCCTAGCCATCTAGAACCACCAAGAATGGGGACTGTGCTCTGCCTGAAACTATTTTATGCCAGTGAATTCCTCTTCTCTTGTGTGCTTTCCTTAGGTTACCAGGAGGAAGCATTTCCTTTCAAAACAAGGCCTCAGAAGTTCATTCCAGCTCTGCCTTGGGGTTATTCTTAAGTCTTTTAATCTCTGTCCTTAAATTTAAGTACCTCGGGAACAAGATGGATATAAATAACTACAAATAAACTCTGTTTCAGATTTTCCATCCATTTAGCATGGTTGGCTATGGCCCCCCTGTTCTAGTGGATCTTCAGGAAAGAAACTTATATGGTATCCTCTGATGGCATCTGTGCAAAGGGCAGCGCGGGGACCCTCGAGATCGAGTAGGCTGACCTTCGGGAGGGCTACGACCAGGGAACAGAGTGTCCAGGACGCAGCTCTGTCCTGTGCATTGTGGGTCCCTGTATCAGACCATGGCAAGGGATGGGAACTTCCTCTCCCTCTTCCCTACAAAACTGAACCCTAGCAGCTGTGGGCTCTTGGCACAGCCCTCAATGGGGGTGAGCATTCCACTGCGCTAACTACCATGGTGAATGACCATGCAACATCTCACAAGCAGGGAAATGCTATATAATAAGACCCTCAGAGTGAAATGTCAGTGGAGCCCATGACGAACCCAGCTGCCTGCCCGACCCTTGGTACCACATCCATCAGGGTTCCCGAGGATGCAGGTTTTCTCAAATATTTCTGTGTCTGCACCAAACCACACTCGACAGGAAATAACTCTGACACAGAAGGCCTTTTGTCCCACAAAGTCTGGGTTCTTGGACATAAAACAAGGGGAGGCCATGACATCATAGATGAAATCCAAGTTCAAGGGTATCAGATATTAGCCATTCTATGTTTCCAGCAGAATGGTCGTGCTGTTCTCCTGAGCCGCGCTATCACTTGCCTCATTCTAAAATGTTTACCAAGAAGTGGATATTTTCCCTTTCATTTTTCCACGTGGTCCTTTTGAATGAACCCAAGAGAAAAATCGCCTATGATAAACAGCTTTAAAAAAAATCTCACAAGGAAACTTAAGCCCTTCTCACCTCTGAGTTGGGCCACAAATGAGAATTGCGATCAACAGATACACACCATGAAAACAGCCCTAAGTTTCTGAGAGAGAATCCCGGGAAATGGACTAGGTCCACTAGAAACTCTGGCTATGGGTCAGCCTTCTCCCTTTCCTAGGCGAGTACAGGTAATGGGGAGAAGGGAGGGGCTCATTTATACTGTCCTCCTGTTAGCCTGCAGTCCTTCCTGACAACAGCAGCGGGGAGCCCTCAATGCTGGGGTGCCCTGCTCCTGGGTGGCACCCAGTATGCCCTTGCAGTCATTCTATGTGAAGCGACAGGCACAAATAAAAAAAGTCTGAGACTCAGCGGTGCCTGGGTGGCTCAGCTGGTTAAGTGCCCAACTCTTAGTTTCAGCCCAGGTCATGATCTCAGGGTCATGGGATGGACCCCTGAGTTGGGTTCCATGTTCAGTGGGGAGTCTGCATGGGATTCTCTCCTCCTTTCTCTGTCCCTCCCCCTGCTTGCTCTCTCTCTCTCTTAAAAAAATAAATAAATAAAAGTCTGTTACTCCATGAAAGCTGGCAACATCAGATCCTTACTGCGACCTTAAAGTGCCTATTTAGGCCCTCAGGAGGAGAAAGGATGTATGGCCATCCCAGCATCTGCCTGCATACTCCACGGGCTTCCATGTATGGCGCTCCCTGAAGTCAGGGTCATGGTCAAGACCCCAGTAACCGGTGTGAGGTGGTATCTCATTGTGGTTTTGATTTGTATTTCCCGGATGGCAAGTGATGCAGAGCATTTTCTCATGTGCATGTTGGCCATGTCTATGTCTTCCTCTGTGAGATTGAAAATGGGGAAAATTAACAAGGCAGGAAACCACAAATGTTGGAGAGGATGTGGAGAAAAGGGAACCCTCTTACACTGTTGGTGGGAATGTGAACTGGTGCAGCCACTCTGGAAAATGTGTGGAGGTTCCTCAAAGAGTTAAAAATAGACCTGCCCTACGACCCAGCAATTGCACTGCTGGGGATTTACCCCAAAGATGCAGATGCAGTGAAACACCGGGACACCTGCACCCCGATGTTTCTAGCAGCAATGTCCACAATAGCCAAACTGTGGAAGGAGCCTCGGTGTCCATCGAAAGATGAATGGATAAAGAAGATGTGGTTTATGTATACAATGGAATATTCCTCAGCCATTAGAAATGACAAATACCCACCATTTGCTTCAACATGGATGGAACTGGAGGGTATTATGCTGAGCGAAGTAAGTCAATCGGAGAAGGACAAACATTATATGTTCTCATTCATTTGGGGAATATAAATAATAGTGAAAGGGAATATAAGGGAAGGGAGAAGAAATGTGTGGGAAGTATCAGAAAGGGAGACAGAACATAAAGACTCCTAACTCTGGGAAACGAACTAGGGGTGGTGGAAGGGGAGGAGGGTGGGGCGTGGGGGTGAATGGGTGACGGGCACTGGGGGGGGCACTTGACGGGATGAGCACTGGGTGTTATTCTGTATGTTGGTAAATTGAACACCAATAAAAAATAAATTTATTAAAAAAAAAGACCCCAGTAACCACAATGTGCCAGGAGATGTTGCAGCCCATGGGTATAAGTTATACTTCAGGGAAAGTATTTCAAGACCATGGTATCTCAAGATCACAAAAAGTCCATAAAAAGCAACAGAACCTTATATTTACACATGACAAGTCTTTCAGTGATTCGAAGGAAAGTTTTCAGAAATCTTACTGTGATGGACCCACCAAATTATCAATTTTTTTTAATCCCAACTTTAGAAGCAAGGTAATAAATTGAGTGATAAAGACTGGTTTTCCATAACATATTCATCTCTATATCATTTACACTTAAAAAAAAAACCTAGCCACAGATTGGTTTCAGAGAAGAAACTAAAATGTTAAAAAAATACTGTTACTCCACTAATTGCAGAACTCAGGAAGTTCTGTAAACTCACAAAGGAAACCAGTGATCACACGATGCCTCTCTGTCACAAGTACCTCTCTGTCACAAGTACTCGCTAAGACCAACCTCATTATATAATTTACATGAAAATTTAAATTTATATATTTACATTAAATTTATATAATTTACATGAAAAATAAAAATTCTCAACTATAACACACAAAGCATTAGAAAAAAAAGTGTCTCTGTCAGAGTTGAGGGGTCTTGTTGAAAGAAACTAAAACTTTTTTTCTATTGGCCAATATGTTCTTTACAGAAAGAGCAAAAACTAGGAAGTTTGCTTTATGTAAATGGAAAATTTGGAATAGAAGTCATCACATCTAATACTTTCAAAGTTTAGTAGATGCTAAATAGTAACTTAAAATTTCACCCAGAAGTAAATGTAAAAAACACTATTTCTTTGGTCTCCACATTTTAATGCTCACACTATTATGAAGGGAATATTTAAATTAAGCAAAATCCTAAGACTCCTGTTTTTAAAAATGTGTAATTTTATGCTGTAATTTCCTTTACTGTTTAAATTCTAATTTCAAATGCTCTTTCAGGGCAGTACTGTGCTAGGCCATGTTGCAGCTCTGTTCCGATTACCTAATTACTTATGTGTTTACCCAAACTGTGTAAAAATATAAAGTGGTGGTTATTTCATAGAGAAAAGCACTTTTTTAGCCTAAATATAGATATTACTTCAGGACTGAATCTAAAAGAAAATGATCATTATATATTCTGGCTAAACAAAAAAAAAAAAGGCCTGAATTGGTTTAGATATTAGAACATCCTTTGCAATATAAACGTAATCACATTTCATAAGTCTTTGTGCTGGAGTAACATTGATTTAACTTGAGAAGCAAAGGATCTCTCATGTTAATAGACTCTGGCTAACGTTAAGATCCATGACCTAATGTTTTGACTTTTTTTTTGACAAATGTATGAAACATTTGCCTAATAATGTCATTGTACATTTTTCTAAAAGACTCTCTGCCAATAACACTAACCTCTTTGATTCTTTAGGGATTAAGCACATCCATTGTTCAGGCTTTGTGTATAAATAACTCAAGACTCAATTTGCTCCTCCTCGTAGGGAAGGTTGATACTCCTCAGGGTTTGCTCTCATGGTCCATCCCCTACTTCCCACTCTGGCCAAGGAGGCAACCTTACCACTTCTACCTGTAGGGTCCAGGTGTTCATCTGCAGGATGTAAATCTAACAGGAAGTAAATAAGAGCATGCTGACCACGAGATTTTCACCCACGTTTACACATCTCCTTTGTAAACCTGTGTCCTTCACCCATGTTCTGACACACCTCCTGACCATCTTGATGGAATCCTCAGTCCCCCGTGCTTGGTCTAAATTCCTAAGTTTATATTGCCCAACTGCATGTTTGGATTCTGGAGCCCTGCCTGTTTCATTCTACAGACTTCTTCTGGTGTCTGACTGACACTTTGACTGCCCTTTGACTCATGCAACTTTCTACTACGTGTGAGTTTGCATGATTCCCTTTTCCCTCGCATGGGTCCACCCTGTGTCACTTGCTATAAATCTCCAGGGATGGGCCTTGACATACATTAATACCATAACAAAAAGATTGGAGAGGCTGAGAAAAAGCCATGCTAAATGTGAAACAGTGGAACAATGAGCAAGTAAACACAGCATACCAGCACATGTAGATGGTGTACACAAGAACATATTTAGAGGAAATGGGACCATCCCCCACCAGGCAGGGACAGTGAGGACATCCCTGTGTCCTTCATCTTCCCATACTCTTTTTTTTTTTCATCTTCCCATAATCTTATAGACACTGTGACCCTAGAAAGTGAGATTCTGGTTGCAGGAGGGAAGAGATTCTTTTTTTTTTTTTGAAGAGTTTTATTTATTTATTTTTTTTAATTTATTTATTTTTTTATTTATTTATGATGGCCACAGAGAGAGAGAGAGAGAGAGAGAGGCAGAGACACAGGCAGAGGGAGAAGCAGGCTCCATGCACCGGGAGCCTGACGTGGGATTCGATCCCGGGTCTCCAGGATCGCGCCCTGGGCCAAAGGCAGGCGCCAAACCGCTGCGCCACCCAGGGATCCCGGGAAGAGATTCTAAAACCAGATGAGTTGGGGGCAAGATGGCGGAAGAGCAGGGTCCCCAAATCGCCTGTCCCCACCAAATTACCTAGATAACCTTCAAACCATCCTGAAAATTTACGAATTCGGCCTGAGATGTAAAGAGAGACCAGCTGGAATGCTACAGTGAGAAAAGTCCGCGCTTCTATCAAGGTAGGAAGACGGGGAAAAAGAGATAAAGGAACAAAAGGCCTCCGAGGGGGAGGGGCCCCGCCAGGAGCCGGGCTGAGGCCGGGGCGAGTGTCCCCAGGACAGGAGAGCCCCGTCCCGGAGGAGCAGGAGCTGCACCAACCTTCCCGGGCGGGCGGAAAGGGGCTCGCAGGGAGTTGGAGCAGGACCCAGGAGGGCGGGGATGCCCTCGGGCTCCCGGGGACACTAACAGACACCTGCGCCCCGGGAGAGTGCTCCGAGCTCCCTAAGGGCTGCAGCGCGCACGGCGGGGCCGGAGCAGCTCGGAGGGGCTCGGGCGGTGGCTCCGCGGAGGGGGCTGCGGGGCGGGAGCGCGAATCCCACAGCGCAGGCCCCGGAGCACAGGGCGCCGGGACACAGCCCAGGATCCGGCCTCCCCCGGGACAGGCAGAGGCCGGGAGGGCCCAGGACAGCGAGGACGCTCCTGCCCCGAGCTGAGCAGATCAGCGGCCCCGCCCCGGAGCCTCCAGGCCCTGCGGACGGAGAACCGAGAGCCCCGAGCCCGGTAGTTCCTGCGGAGGCTGAATCCAGGCTTCCAGAGTTGCCGTAGCAACTGCTGCTGTTCCTCCTGGGGCCTGGCGGGGGTAAACAACCCCCGCTGAGCCCGGCAGCAGGCAGGGGCAGAGCAGCTCCCCCAAGTGCTAACACCTGAAAATCAGCACAGCAGGCCCCTCCCCCAGAAGACCAGCTGGACGGACCAGTGATACTCCCCCGTGTTCCAATACAACTTGTTTTTGGCCACTCTGCACTGAGCAAAATGACTAGAAGGAAAACCTCACTTCAAAAGAAAGAATCAGAAACAGCCCTCTCTCCCACAGAGTTACAAAATCTGGATTACACTTCAATGTCAGAAAGCCAATTCAGAAGCACTATTCTACAGCTACTGGTGACTCTAGAAAAAAGCATTAAGGCCTCACGAGACTTCATGACTGCAGAATTTAGATCCAATCAGGCAGAAATTAAAAATCAACTGAATGAGATGCAATCCAAACTAGAAGTCCTAACGACGAGGGTTAACGAGGTGGAAGAACGAGTGAGTGACATAGAAGACAAGTTAATGGCAAAGAGGGAAACTGAGGAAAAAAGAGATAAACAATTAAAGAACCACGAAGACAGATTAAGGCAAATAAATGACACTCTAAGGAAGAAAAACCTACGTTTAATTGGGGTTCCCGAGGGCGCCGAAAGGGACAGAGGGCCAGAATATGTATTTGAACAAATCCTAGCTGAAAACTTTCCCAATCTGGGAAGGGAAACAGGCATTCAGATCCAGGAAATAGAGAGATCCCCCCCTAAAATCAATAAAAACCGTTCAACACCTCGACATCTAATAGTGAAGCTTGCAAATTCCAAAGATAAAGAGAAGATCCTTAAAGCAGCAAGAGACAAGAAGTCCCTGACTTTCATGGGGAGGAATATTAGGGTAACAGCAGACCTCTCCACAGAGACGTGGCAGGCCAGAAAGGGCTGGCAGGATATATTCAGGGTCCTAAATGAGAAGAACATGCAACCAAGAATACTTTATCCAGCAAGGCTCTCATTCAAAATGGAAGGAGAGATAAAGAGCTTCCAAGACAGGCAGGAACTGAAAGAATATGTGACCTCCAAACCAGCTCTGCAAGAAATTTTAAGGGGGACTCTTAAAACTCCCCTTTAAGAAGAAGGTCAGTGGAACAATCCACAAAAACAAGGACTAAATAGATATCATGATGACACTAAACTCATATCTGTCAATAGTAACTCTGAACGTGAATGGGCTTAATGACCCCATCAAAAGGCGCAGAGTACCATGGACTTTCTTCAGAGACTTAGAACAAATTATTTTAAGATTCGTGTGGAATCAGAAAAGACCCCAAACAGCCAGGGGAATTTTAAAAAAAGAAAACCATAGCTGGGGGCATCACAATGCCAGATTTCAGGTTGTACTACAAAGCTGTGTTCATCAAGACAGTGTGGTACTGGCACAAAAACAGACATATAGATCAATGGAACAGAACAGAGAACCCAGAAGTGGACCCTGAACTTTATGCTCAACTAATATACGATAAAGGAGGAAAGACGACCCACTAGAAGAAAGACAGTCTCTTCAATAAATGGTGCTGGGAAAATTGGACATCCACATGCAGAAGAATGAAACTGGACCACTCTCTTGCACCATACACAAAGATAAACTCAAAATAGATGAAAGATCTAAATGTGAGACAAGATTCCATCAAAATCCCAGAGAAGAACTCAGGCAACACCCTTTTTGAACTTGGCCACAGTAACCGGAGAAGGACAAACAGTGTATGTTCTCATTCATTTGGGGAATAGGAATAATAGCGAAAGGGAATATAAGGGAAGGGAGAAGAAATGTGTGAGAAATATCAGAAAGGGAGACAGAACATAAAGACTTCTAACTCTGGGAAATGAACTAGGGGTGGTGGAGGGGGAGGAGGGCGGGGGGTGGGGGTGAATGGGTGACGGGCACTGAGGGGGACACTTGATGGGATGAGCACTGGGTGTTATTCTGTATGTTGGTAAATTGAACACCAATAAAAATTAATTCATAAAAATAAAAAAAAAAATAAAACCAGATGAACTTTGTTCTTGGGGGTTGGGGAGGATCTTGGTTACTTTTTCTTCTGAGCTTTGGTAACACTGACCCTTATCTAGGGAACTAGATTCCGGAGAGCCTGAGGGTCTGGAGTAGAAAAGGCAAGAGTCTTCCTCTGCCCACTGTTCCACTGGCTATGCTGTCCTTCAAAGGAACCAGGTTTACTGAAGGGTCTCAGGCTCAAATCCCCACTTCCTGGCAATGGCATTTGCACTCTTGTTTCATGGCTTTCTTCATGTTTTTCCTCAATCAAGAATTCACTCCCTCCTTTCAAGAAAACTGTCCCATCTTCAAGGACTAGTTCCTATGTCACCTCTGGCATCAATCTTTCATTGACTACCCCAAGCTCTTTCCTTTCCCTAAAATTCTTTCCACTATCTACGTGACATGTTAGTTTGATGAACATAGGGTTGTTTCATATTTCTTCTCCCCAGAAAAATTCTAAGGTCCTTTTTTTAAAAAAAGTATTTTAATGTAAATTCAATATAATTAGTGTAGAGTGTACTGTTAGTTTCAGAGGTAGAATTTAGTGATTCATCAGTTGCATAGAACTCTCAGTGCTCATTACATCACATGCCGTCCTTAATGCCTATCCCCCGGTTACCCTACCCCCTCACCTCCACCCCTCCAACAACTGTCTGTTTCTGAGAATTAAGAGTCTCTTATAGTTTGTCTCCCTCTCTGGTTTCATCTTATTTTTTCTAAGGTCCTTAATTAGGGTGACTTAAATAGACTTCTCTGGTGTGCACATGTTTTTTCTTGCTTCCATGCTTTGCACAAGCTATCTATCTCCCTCTGTTTGGCCCCTCTGTCCCTTCCCACCCTACAACATGACTAACTTCTAAAAGTTAGACCTTTAAGACTCAACTACCCCTGCCCTGATAAGTCCATGATCCCCTTCTCCACTCCTACAAAGAACTGATCGGCACCTGCTCTGTGCCATGACTGGACCATACAGGGAGCGCTCTGCATACAACAGTCACATGACTTTTCTTCTCTGAACTCCTCAAGAGAAAAATTCTGTCACATTTATTTTTTTTTATCCCCTATGCCTAGTGCCTCTCCCACAGCATATAATCCATATTTGTTTCATTCCTTGAGAATCTGGAGTCTGGAGCCAGAGCCAAGGAGGGATCGGAAGGCAGGATCGAGTGTCCTGAAGGAGGGAAAGGGGAGTCTGCACATTTAGACAGCACTGAGGAATTCCACCCATGTGCAGGTTCCCCCGCCAGCCGGGGGGGGGCAGTCCCTGATAAGCACTTCCACATTTGTTATCTCTTTCAATCCACTTGCTTGCATTTGCAGAATTTATCTCGTGGTTACTTGTAGCCAGTTTCCTTTGGGGCTCTCCCGGGTCCTTTACAGAGAAAATCTGCAGATATGACTGGAGGGACTTGACCACAAAATTAGGATGCCAGAAAGGAGAAGCTGGGCTTTCTGGTCACACCAGGACCATGCCTTTGGATGCTGGTGACTAAGAGCCTACAACCTGGACGGATTGTGCGGGAGAACTCAGAGCTCTACGTTGTTCATTTTCTCTTTGTATGACAGCCACATGGTGCCTTCAACTCAGAGAGCCTCAAAACTTTTTAAATGTCATCTCATTTGAGTAAATTTTAACTGCCCCAACAAAAAAGTGTTCTAAATAACTCGGATGCTTCTGACTTACTTAAAATGATATATATCATCATTGTGGAAGAACAACGTTTTTTGAAACAAAAAACCCAAGTTTTCAGTGGTCACCTCAGGCAAGAACTACTGTGCCCTGTGTCCATCATTTATTTCCTCATATTCTGAATCAGAGTCAAAAACACGTTTTCCCCACTGCCTTCTGTCCCCTGCCCAAAGTCCCAGATCTCTGTTTTGCAATGCATTTCTGACACATGCATCTACTGCTGGCCATGTTTGGACAAGAGCAGCTCAGTAGATGTGAATAAATACTACCAACTAAATGATCTCTAGCCATGCCAGTCATCCCTGTGGACCAGGGGTCAGCAAACTATGGCTGGGGGCCAAATCCAGACCGCTGCCTGTTTTTTGACAAACACAGTTTCTTTGCAGATTGCCTATGGCTGCCTCTGTGCTACAGCAGCACGGCTACGCAGTGAGACAGGGACCAGCTAACCTGCAATGCTTAAGATATGTATGATCTGTGGTCATTGAAAAAGTCTATTGACCCCTGTTCTAGAAAACCAGAAAGGGGGAAGCTAGACATTTTTATTATTACCTGGAGCTATGCTTTTAGATATTTATAATAAGGCCTGTAGCCTGAAAAGGTAACACAGGAGTACCCAAGCCTTCCATCATCCATGCTTATTTGCTTGATAGCCGTATATTGCCTATCTGCGAGACCCTCCAAATTTTCGAGACATGATCTCATTTGGTCTTCCTGCATCTTCCTTTCCTGAGATCCTTTATTTGCTCTCTCTTCCAACCAGCTCGTTGCTCCCCTGACGCCATTCTGGGTTCTGCTGGCCTTGTCTGGCATTCTTCCTGGCTGCTCAGTGACCCTCAGCCTGCCCTTCCTTTGACCCCCATCACATACAAGCTACTTTCTCGACATCCTAATATTTTTACAGCATCTCCCCTCTCAAACTGTGGCAGAGCCATATGTTCTTGAAGAATATGGCTGGAATAAAGGTCATGACATCACTGGACCTCACAGTCACCAACTTTCTCCTGCTCTCCTTACCACCACTGTCTCCATGCTGGCCCTTGGTCTGTCCCAACCAAATCGTGAAAGGAAAGAAGTCTGCATCCCCCTCCATGCCCACGGTGTGTGTAAGTTAAATAATAAATCATGAATAGTTAATTCTATGCATCAGAGCAGAACAGCTCCATTAGTTCTTCACGACACTAGCTGCTGGCTGGAGCCCCTCAGCCTTAGGGCAGCTGACATCCGTGTGCACTCACATCACATCATTGTCCCATGAGGACAAGTAGAGTCTGAAAACTTAAAAGGTGGTCTAATGTTAGGGTCTATGTCTAATGGTAGAGTGAAGAATGGTATGGGGAAGAGCTAGCGGGAACTGGGCTTGAGGCTGAACTTTTCTTCTTACTGTGTTCTGCATTTTAGCATAGTGATGTCACCTCCCTGCCCCTCACCTTTTCATTTATAAGAAGTGGGTAACAATGTCCATTTCACTGGATTGCTCAAAGATTCAATGAAAAAAATGTACATAAAATGCTTCGAGTGCTTGGTATGTGCCACTCCATGGCACGTACTGTGACTCAAAAGCACACACCACATTTAATGTTTACGTGTTGGTATGTATTTCAGCAAAAATATTTACCTACTAGGTGTGAGAGACAGTGCTGAGAGCTGGGACTATGTACTCTAATGATCAAAAACAAGATGCTTCCCAAATTTATGGAGCTTACAGACAGGCTATTTGCCTACAGGGCTGCACATAAAATGCCCAGGTGGCTCTTAGACACTGAATTTTGGATGTGAAGACAAAACTGATGTCCTGGAGCAGGAAGTAAGCCAATGAATGAAGTGCAAGCAACGTTCACCTTTCCCCTCATTTTAATTTGGCATTTACAGATAAGAAACATTATGCTTGTTCTCTACCCTCCAAAACTGACAACTAACTTCAATGGAGAAAGGAAGACACACTTCCAAAAGCTACATGGGAATCTATGATTGGCACGGAAGAACCCAGATTATGGAAACAAGTCTAAAGAAAGTTCTAGCATGAAAGGCATCTGGTAAGTGATACACTATCCAGTGCTTGGTTCTCAGAGAGAGGCCCTTAGCCAAGTTCCTCAATATGAAGGTGAAAGTAGATCTAGTTACATAGACTAGGGAAAGGGAAGAGAAGAACATGTAAATCTTGGTCAAGGACAAATGTATTTCACATATATTCTCCTTAATCCTCCCGAGGACATGGATGTTAGCTAGTTTGAGCACTTAAAAGCATGAAACTAATAAGGAAAAAAAGGTCTAAGTTGCTCACATTTTCTGTGGCTCTTCTCAGCTCTTCCTCCCACTTAGAGGTTTTATAGGCTGAAATCAAGAGGTGGAAATTTTGCCCAACCCAGCACCTGGCCTCTCTCTCAACAGATTCTCTAGCAAACATAGATGGGATAGAAAACAGAGCCCAGTCAGGTGCCAGCAACCTGCAGGAGGCTCTATAGCTGTTCCCAGGCCGGCAAAGTCCAACTCCCATTCCCACTGGGACCAGGACCAGAACCAGAAAGTGCATACCCTTTAGTGAGTGTACATTTTAAGGTTAAAGGATCTTATAATTATTTATAAATCAGTTGTTGAAATTATAGTTATTAAATACCAACTGTGTGCCCTTCACTGTGATGAGCAATGTGAAGAACTTCGGGCCCATCAACAACAAGGGGAGCCAAGAACCCCCAGTGTTACAGCGAATGATTTTTCAGAGGATCTGAGAGGACCTATGACTAATGTCCGATGTTACCGAAGCCTGCTGACACACCGCGAAAGCGCTGTGTTTGGGGTAATCATCCTCTTCACCAGTGGCCATGATACTGTGTACAAGGCTCTGGAGTCCACTAAGCTTTTCAGTGAGTGCTGTGGTCTCTGAGGAGCTGAGAGCTGCTAAAATCATGAGCAGTTTTTAAAACACTCCAAGGCAGCAACAGGCTTTAGAAATTGCCTTAGAGGCTTCTGACATGTGTTTGGCTGGTCTAGGGTGGTTCTCCTGGAAAGAGGCCATGCTGTAGCTTAGAAGCCAGCAGAGTGCATGCCAGACTTCCATCAGTGCCCAGCAAATAATGGAATTTTAATATCCAGGAATGAGGGAGGAGGGGAGAAAAACAACGGGAATGACGTGTATCATTACACTGCTCTTGCACAGTGCATGGAAATCCCTCCTGACACACAGCCTTCTTCACTGGGTCTTGAAATGTCAAACTGCACTCCCTTTGGATCCCCATGCAACTCTACTAGTGTACATGAGAGCATTGTGTCATCACACCATTAACTTGCACCAAGAGGCCACACCATCGTGGTCTGATTCATGGGCCTCACACTCAGACCTGGCTTTGATGCCTGGACCCTGCCATTTACTAGCTGAGTTATTCACCTGTAAAACCTCAGTTTCTCCATCATTACAATGGGGATGACAGCCAAATTATTACAAAGATTAACTATCCTTTTATCCAATAACTCATATAATACCTTTAGCATGATGCCTCCCATGTTCCAAATGTTCCATGTTGTATTTTTAAGAAGTGCCCAATTAACAGTGAGTCTAGGAGATTCTGATTTAGTTCACTGGTTTTCTCTGAACAATTTGGGGCAGGATTTATCTTTCCGGGGGTCTAGTAAGAAGATTCTTGACTGTTCTCCCACCGGAAGTGGAAGACCCTATGGCCTGAAATGAATTGGGTTTGAGGTTTAAGCCTGACATGAGCCACTCAAGCTGCTATAGCCTTCGGGTGGTTTCATGACCTTTGTGTGAAGATGCAGAACGGACTGTGCATTTTTATAATTTTGGCATTTCTTAATATTTATTGGGAAATAATTTAAATATTATAATTTTGTTGGATTCTACAAATGTATACTATGGAAGATGTCATTGTAAGTAATTTACATTACTTAAAGTTGAACAATATGAACACAGAAATAGTATTTTTTAATTTGCATTTTTTAGTCATTAGTCCATTTGACTCTTTCATAATCTTACTGAATTTTATTTCTCTTTTGTAAATTGTTTCATTTTCTTTGCCCATTTCTTAAATAGGATTAATATTAATTGACCTGGAATTGCTCTTTATATGCTAAAGATAAGTTTCTCTTTGCTGCATACACTTTTCCAGCCTTCTGTTTACTTTTATTCTGTTTTTGCTTGAAACAAAAGTTAAACTTTTTTATATAGCTAACATTACTGATTTTTTTCCCTTTATAATTACTTTTCATTGCTGTTAGGTTTTAAAAATCTTTCCCTATTTTAAAACTAATTAAATATACCTATTTTCTTACTTACTTTTGGGTGTGGTTCATTGATTACCTTTTGCTGCTTAATCCATTTGGAATTCTTACTCTGGTAACAGTTTTACATGTTAATGAGTTGGTATGGCTTTTCTAGAAAACGTGGTTTTAATATCTGTAAAAATCACAGATTAGTTGGTTTTCCTTACCCCAGTAATTCCACTTCTAAGAATCTAACTTAAGAAATGATTGACATGTGGTCAAAGATTTCTACATGAAGACAGTCATTCCAATGCTGTTAATAATTAGCAAAAGAAGGAAATAGCTTGAAGTCTCTCACGGATGGTAGAGTGAGTCAATGTTTTTCAGCAGCACTCTCCAATACAGAACCACTAGTCACACATAGCTACTTAAATTTAAATGTATTAAAATGAAATAAGATTAAAACATTTCAGTTCTGGGCAGCCCTGGTGGCTCAGCGGTTTAGCGCTGCCTTCAGCCCGGGCATGATCCTGGAGACCCGGGATCGAGTCCCACGTCAGGCTCCCTGCATGGCGCCTGCTTCTCCCTCCGCCTGTGTCTCTGCCTCTCTCTCTCTCTCTGTCTCTCATGAATAAATAAAATCTTAAAAAAAAAACATTTCAGTTCCTCAATTGCATTAGTCACATTTTAAGTGCTAACAGCCACATGTGACTAGTGGCTACCACGCTGGATGCTATAGGTATAGAACATTCCCATTCTCATAGGAGTTTCCACTGTACAGTGTTGCCTTATGGCCATTAAAACCAGCTTTTTAAAAACAAGAATATTTAATAATATCTGATATATTCATAATACAAGGGTAAGTAAAAATATAAAAATACAAGATATTTGGTAATAACACAAATTCATAGTGGCTGCAATAATTTTAATTATCAATACCTTCAAGTGATGTTTTTTTTCCCAGAGGAAACCCAAACCCTGGCCTCATGAAGGTCATTGTCTTAAAGAAAAAGAAAAAAGAAAGAAAATACGAAGATTTATAGGTACTTAGAAATTTAATGACACACACAGAGAAACCTAGTACATGGCACCTACTCAGTAACTGCTAATTAATTCAAAATCCAAATGGGAATTACCACACTGAGTGATATGCAAGACCTAATTAACAGTACATTCAATGACCAACAGTAGTCTCCAAGAAGCCACAACTCTGCTTTTGTCAGCATCTGTTATCCACCCAACAAAGTCACAAAAACGATAATGGCACTTAAGAACTTGGAGTGCATAAAGCAAAGAACTTTACAGAATATTCAGTAAATATGAAAAGGCTATGAGGCTTCTCAAACATCAGTAGAAAATTAACCACTACAAAAGAATATTTCATGTACATGTGATTAATCACTTTGAGAAACGTTGCCCATAAAGAAAACCTGCAGGTAATTTCATACCCAACCTTCCCACTGTGAACTAAAAAAGCAATATACAAAATATATTTTTTTAAAAATCTTGAGAGTATCAAAATAGTGAGTAAAAATATCTGGGAAAAGATGAAAATTTAAAGCAGCAGCCTCAGCATTTGGCAACACTTTTATCTAAAGGATGTATGTCAAGGACACAGAAGTATCTGAGAGGCTGAGCATCATTTCAGTAGCTTAGAGGGTCAAAAGTTGAAGTCTAGAGCCCACCAGGGATAGGTGCTCTGGTAAATCTCTACATTTTGTGCTATATAGAAATAAACCAATCTTTAAAGGACTGAAATCCAGCTTTGAGCCATCTGAGCTTCCCAGAAAAATCTCAAGCCCTGAAAATGGACTAAAATGATCCCAGATTGGGGCACCTGGGTGGCTCAGTTGGTTAAGTGGCTGACTCTTGATTTCAGTTCAGGTCATAATTGCAGGGTCGTTGGACAGAGCCCTGCATCAGGCTCTGCACTCAGTGGGGCGTCTGCTTTAGGATTCTCTCTCTCCCACAATTTGCATGCTCACTCTCTCTCTTTCATATAAGTAAATAAATCTTCAGGAAAAAATAATGATCCAGGTTATAATCCCCCATGTACCTGACAGAAACACCCCAAACTTCCTATAGCAGAAAAGCTCATCATCCTAGGCTTTCAACTATTTCTACAAACAAATGTTTGAATATGGGGATCCCTGGATGGCTCAGCGGTTTGGTGCCTTCCTTTGGCCCAGGGCGTGATCCTGGAGTCCCAGAATCGAGTCCCGCGTCAGGCTCCCAGCATGCAGCCTGCTTCTCCCTCCTCCTGTGTCTCTGCCTCTCTCTCTCTCTCTCTCTCTCTCTCTGTCTATAATAAATAAATAAATAAATAAATAAATAAATAAATAAATAAATAAACAAATAAATAAATAAATCTTTAAAAAAATGTTTGAATATGTTCATAATACAATCAAAAATGACCAGTCACACAAGGACAGAAGGAAAACAATAAAAACAGCTCATAAAGGGGCTCAAGTTCGGAATGATCAGATATGGGCTTTAAGATAACTATGTCTATGGTACTGGAGAAAAAGAAGTGTTATTTAAAACTTTGTGAAATAACTGAACATTCTAAAAAGTGACAGAGCAGATTTGAAGAGAACCAAATGGAAATTCTAGAACTAAAAAACACAATAACTGAAGTAACTTAATGGATGCATCTGAGACCACACTGGACATACCTGAAAAGAGAATCTGTGGCTTGTAGCATAGGTTTGGAAGTATGAAAAGGCAAAAGCTGGAATAAATAGAAGAAAGCACAGGATACAGGATACGGAGACATTTTCTAATGCTGGAATCCTTTAGGATTAGGATTAGGAAAAGTGAGCCAATGTGATGTCAGAAATAATGAATGAGGATTTTCCCATGAATCCACAAATTCATGAAGTCCTAGGAACCTCAGGCAAAAATTTTAAAAAAAGAAAGAAATCTATATCTGAAATCATCATATTAAAGCTACAGAAAACTTAAGATTAAGAGGAATATTTTTAAAGCAGTCAACAATAAAAGATGACCTTTAAAGGAACAACAGTTAAAATGATTACCAACTTATCAACAGTAACAACAGAATCCAGCAGACAATGGGATCTATCTTCAATGGAAAGAAAAATCATTGTCAATGCAGAATTCCATTCCCAGTAAAAATACCCTTCAAGAATGAGAATGAAATAAGTCATCTTCAAACAAGCAAAAACTAAGAGAATTCTTTACTAGCAGACCCACATTTGAGAAGATACCAATGAGTGTTCTTTAGGGGAAAGAAAAGTAATCCCAGATGGAAAGTCAGAGATGCAAAATGAAGGAAAAGCAGGCGAAGTGGAGAAGTCAGCAGCAGCTTGAATTCTGCGCTAGGATGTAGTGCTAAAGAATTACAGGGAACCGACTCGCAGGGAGAAGTTATCTTGCCCCTATACAAGTTAGAAATCATATCTAGCAAACTTCTGGAAAAAAAAAGTTAAACCCTATTTTTGCATGGAATATATTTTTGACTCTTTTGGAGTGGAGAAACATAAGATGCCATGAAGAAAAAAATCAACAAGTTCTACATGATTTGTTAAATTCAAATAGCCAAAGAAAGAACTTACAAAGTAGTAACTGAGAGAAAATATTTACAATAGTTTATCAGCTAAGATCAGGTTCGACTGCATATTGAAGGGGATCTAGGGGTGGAAAGAGATAAAGTAGAGGGTTCCTTTGAGGTTTCAGGTACTATTAAGCCACATATGTATTATTAATTACTAAAAATAGATAATGAATTAAGACAGAAAAGCTAAGACAACTAAGTGTTTGGAGAAGGTAGCTATTATTTGGTCTGGCAGCCAGTAGTTTTTTCTGTTTTCTGTTATGTGAGTTGAAACTATATTATAAAAACACATTTATGGGGCCCCTGGGTGGCTCAGTGGTTGAGCATCTGCTTTTGGCTCAGGTCATGATGTCAGGGTCCTGGGATTGAGTCCTGCATCAGGCTCCCCGCAAGCAGTCTGTTTCTCTCTCTGCCTGTGTCTCTGCCTCTTTCTGTGTATCTCTCATGAATAAATACATAAAATATTAAAAACACACTTGTGATATTTATGATACCAGATAAGGAATAGTTCTTTCCAGTGGTTTGTTAAAATAATTTTTAATATTTGTATTTTCAGTATAGTTTAATATTTCAGCATAGACTACATGTCCCTTAATGCCCCCCTATCCTTAGAATTTTCACTATTTATCCTAAATGCCATAAGAATATCACTCCTGAATTCTTGAGTTAGAAGCCCTTTGTTCTAAGGGTAGGCCAATGGGGCTGTCAATGGCTCTGTTCCATTGATTTGAAAGGACGTCATTACCAAACAGAATTATTCCATCAACAATAGTGCTGTTGAGTGTCCCTCTCAGCATATTCCTGTCTCACATTTTCTACTCTGACAGTCCCCTTTATTTCAAAGTGTTTCTATAGTATGTCCCTCTGTTCTCTCAAAACCACCATCCTGGGGACACTTGGGTGGCTCAGTGGTTGAGCATCTGCCTTCAGCTCAGGTCCTGATCCCGGGGTCTTGGGACCGAGTCCCGCATCGGGCTCCCTGCATGGAGCCTGCTTCTTCCTCTGCCTGTGTCTCTGCTTCTCTCTGTGTTCTCTCATGAATGAATAAATAGAATCCTTAAAAAAAAAAAAAAGACTACCATCCTAAAATGACAGTTTATGTCAGTGACTGAACTGGATCAGTTCAGGAAGGTTCTGCTGTAGGCAGGAATAGCTGGATGGTAAAGTGGACATTTGGCATCAACTGAATTTTATTCACAGAGCACATCATGGTTCCAGGCAAAAGCGAGAGAGAACTAAATTGTCAGTTGACCTTCACTCACCTGCCGGAGCTTGGTTCCTACCATGGAGGCACTGCTATCAAGCACAAATACCACGTTCTTGGGTAAAGGAGGTAGGTCTCTGGGGGCAAAGTAGTGCACAAAATAGCCATTTAGAACCTGGTGGAGGGAAGAGAAAGTAAAAATGGTAGTGTACAGGAAACTACCTAAAATGGACAGTCTATATAACTTCCACAAGTCAGAGCACGAAACAGAGTCTGGGCAGATTCCACACTCAGAGCAAAAGTACCTACTGTCCTGATCCCTCCAAGAGAACTAACTGCTAGCTTAATCTGTATAAAGATAAAATCCTCCTTTTGTGACTTAATCACTATGTTGACTAACTCAATTTTAATTATCCCTTTATGGCCCTTGCCACTTGGTATTCCTGCTTCCATCAATACGTGGTTTTTGCAAGTTGAGATGTCAAAGTTGTCTACATTCTGGATGCATGCTAACGCATTTTAATATTCCCACCCTGTCTCTGGAGCATTAAAACCTAAAGGGAAATGAGCCATGGACCAGGCTCTCTTAATTAAAACTGAAGATGAGCTAAAATTCTAACCTCATCTAAAACACCACAGGGGAAAATTACATTACAGATTTCATTTGCTCTCCAGATTACTGAAGCAGGAAATAGGAAGGGAACACCCCTAGTCCCCTTGGAGGCATATTTTAGGTTCAAACCAATTTCCAGGAACCAGAAAGTTTTCCCTCCCTTAGGTAAGAACTGGAATCCTTCATTCTGAATCTAACTAAAAGTATCAAGCAACTAACAAGAAATGGCAACCACGAGCCCATTACCTCTATGTCCCCAATGCTCTGTTCCCTGTTGACATCATATCTAATGATGAAATCTCCTAGAATGCCATTCTGGGCAATCTTGGCCTGTTGTACCACACTGGGCTTAAAGGTGACTTTGGCGAAAGTGTCGTTTTGGTTGATAACAGTAGACGGAGGTGGCCCAGAATCATCTGCAAGCAAGATGTAATCATAATTCACAATGGCACACATTAACACTTTTCAGAAAAGAAGCAGGGCTGTTCTGCATGGGCGCAGAGGGCTCGATTTTATTAGTTTCAGGTTTATATTCTATATGAACTTCACAGACTTCATACTGATAATACATCACAGTACAAGAGATGTTAGAGATTTCACCTTGATGTCTTCTTTTTCATCTTTTACATAAATTTTTTAAACACACAAAAGTAGAGAGAATAGTGAGTATTCTTTCACCCGTATCCTTTCACCCAACTTTAACAATTATCAACCTCTTACCAGTCTTTTGTCTCTGTTTCTTTGAATCCCCTCACCATCTCTTGCTATTGTTTTAAAACAAATCCTAGGGGATCCCTGGGTGGCGCAGCGGTTTGGCGCCTGCCTTTGGCCCAGGGCGCGATCCTGGAGACCCGGGATCGAATCCCACATCAGGCTCCCGGTGCATGGAGCCTGCTTCTCCCTCTGCCTGTGTCTCTGCCTCTCTCTCTCTCATTCTATGTGACTATCATAAATAAATAAAAATTAAAAAATTTAAAAAAAAAATAAAATAAAACAAATCCTAGGCATCTTATTTCATCTGTAGATACTTTGGAATGTATCTCTAACTATAAGAACTTTTTTCCACATAACCACAAGTAATAGAACCAATGATCCATGCCATATTATCCCTGAATATACTCAATCTGTATTGGAATTCTTCTGATTCTTTAGAACAGGTCTTGATATGGCTGATTTGTTTGAATCTGGATCAAAAAAAGACCACATATCACATCGGGTTTATGTTTCTTAAATCTCCTTTAATCTACAAGTGCCCCCTCCCACTGCCTTTCTTCTAAGGCTACATAAATGTGTTATAAAACTCTGGTTTTTTGTCCCATGGAATTTCTTACATTCTGCATTTTGTGACTGTTTTCTTGTCCTATTTTTTAACTTGCTTCTCAATTTCCCTGGTTTCCATCCCTGATTCACACTGTCACATCTGGGGGATCTAGAAAAAATATGAATATCGAGGCCAAGAGCTCATTTAATTGGTCTGAGGCATAGTCTGGGCATCAGAACTAAAAATCTCCCATATGAGTCTAATGTGCAGTCAATGTTGAGAACCACAGCTCCATCTTCTATACTTCCCTGTGTTCTGGGAGGAAAGTTAGAGGCTTGCTTAGACAAAGGTCAGTACTAACAAGAATACTTCATGGGTGATGCTGACCGCTTATCACTCTTTCACATCAGAAACACAGTGTCTACTTGTCTGCTTTCAGCTGTAATAAAATGGTGGGCTCCCAGATTGTCAATCTGATCACCCATTATAAAGCTCCTCATCAATCTCTTACTTCATAGGTTTACCAGACACTGACAATGTCTGTCTGGCTCCACTATTTCATTAGAACTGCAAAAGGGTGGTGTCTAATTCTATCACTCCTTCCATATTGAAGTCTTCCATAAGAAACACCTTCCCCCACCAGTCATCCAGTTGGGCTAACACACTGCTTGTCCAGAAAGTTGATGGCTCTTAAAAAAAAAATTCTCCCAAAGTTTCCCCAGCATAAATCTTTGAATATGAGTTAGAATTACAGAAGGATAAATCCATAAATGGATTTTATATGATTTAAGAAAAATTAGTGGGATGAAAGAGTAAGTAAAGCAAAAATAGCCCTTTTTTTTACTCCTGACCTTCATTTCCTATTAGAAAAGAAAATTATTTCACAACTACCCACCTTTATAGATCCAAACTCCACCATGTCCATATATGTAATAACAGAAATTCAAATTTTGTAGCTCTGCATGCAACAAGAGGAATGTAAAAATAAAGTGGAGGATACATAAATATTATAGTATACGTGGAGACTTTACCAGGATACTGAATCAAAGCCAGGCTTAAAACTGCTGCAAAGTTTCTGATCTTTTTTTTTTTTAATCTATCCAAGTTGACACCATACATAGAGTGAGCTGACCAGCAATCTTCCATCCCTAATTAGCTAAATAAAATAGGAAACAAGGCATAATTTGCCCATGGTAACTTGTACTCAAGAACAAACTTCCTCTTGTAAGGGTTTATTAGACATTAAAGTCAAAGGAAGTTTGGACATTTCCTTCAACAGGACAATTATTTTTCAGAGGCAATTTAGGTGTAACCTTAACAGGAACCACAGGGCAGAGCTAATTCTTCTATTATTTGCACCCACCAAGGGAAGAGGATTCAGAAGTGACCAGAAAGCCAGCAAAGAGGAGATTTCATTCTTCTAGAAGACAGCTGTATGAAAGATAACATGCTTCCAAAAGATCTGCCCATCTGAAGGAGCTGGGAAAATCTCAACAGCACGTTGGCAAGTGTCGGCCTCCAGTTCACCAGCATGGTCAATGATGCCTGAGACCCACTCAAGAGGAGGAAGGAAGAAAAGGTTGAAAATGGAAAGGTCTTTAAAAGAGAAGGAAAATGTATGCTCCTCAGAGTCACTCTCTCATTGGTGATTACTAGCAAAGCACCAAGAGTGACAGGCATGATAACACACCTGAGAACCCAGAATCATGAATGAGTCAGATGGACCTGCATTCAATACTGGCTCCATCTCTCATGATCTTTGAGGCTTTGGGCAAGTCACTAAGCTTCGGTTATCTCATCTGCAAAATGGATTTATGGTCTACCAAACTCACACTATTGAAAAGATTGATGCAATGGGCAGTAGTCCCTCCTTATCCCCACCCTTATCCCTGGATATACTGTGCTTTTTTTGAATACATACATATGACAAAGTTTAATTTATAAATTAGGCATACTAAGTGAATGATGACAACAGTTAATAATAAAATACAATTCTAAGAACGTACGCAGTAAGAATTCCGTGAATGTGGTCTCTCTCTCACAATATCTCCTTGTGCCATCCTCATCCTTCTTGGATGATGTGAGATGATAATATGCCTACATGCTGAGATGAAGCAAGGTGAGTGACACAGACACTGTGATGGAGCATGAGGGCCACTACTGCCTTTCCAACCATATGTCAGAAGGAGGATCATCTGCTTCCAGGACCATGGGTGACTGGGGATAATGGTGACTGAGGAACATGAAACCATGGATATGGGGGAACTACTGGACTCAGGCTATCCTGATTCATGGTAGGCAGTAGTGCCAGCTAATGCTATTTGTAAACCTTAAAAATATACAAAACAGAAGAAGGGCCAGGGAATTAAATGTAAGACAATGCAACAGATCAAACTTGAATACTATACACAGCAAGAACTACTCTTGTCTATCCAGCATCTCACAGTCATTTTGAGTGGGAACATAGATATAGAAGAGTATACTCTCCATGCTTCCATTTACATAAAGCCCAAAAGCAAGCACAACCTGTCCATGAGACTCAGAAGAATGGTGAAAAATGGTACCTACCGGGGAAGAGTACGGGAGTCTTTTGGGTGGTGAAAATACTGTGTTTTGGCCCAGAAGAAGTTGTCTGGGTGTATACACATGTGAAAATTCATCAAGCTGTACACATGAGATTTACACACTTTATTTTACGCATGCCCCAACTTTATTATTTTAATCTAAACTTGTTGGGAGTTGGATGGCAAAAGAGAATGAACAGGCATTCCCTAGTATGGAACGGAACAGCATTATTTGCCAAACAGAGCCTATCCGTTCTTTTCCTTAGGATAAGTCTGTTAGTGTAGGCATTTATAAGGGGATTAGGTGTATTCAGAGTAATTCCAGCTGGCAGAATTAGGACTGGGGTAGGGTTACTGGGAAGCATTCTTTGTGCAGCATCAATAAGTTCTAGGAAAGATGTCCTGAGGGCAGAGGCAGCAGCACAACCCATCTCCCTGGAAGTGTTCAGGCAAACTCTGGATGGATTGATCACCTGTGGGGATGGTGCAGAGCACCTGTCATGACGTGGTCTGGGGCCAGCAGCAGCAGCATCTGCAAACTTGCTAGAAACACCAATTCTTGGGCCCACCTAGAAACTCTGAATCAGAAACTCTGGAGGTGGAACCCAGAAAGCTGTATTTTAATAAGCCTTGCAGGTGACTCTGGTTCCAGCATGGAAACAATGGTCACGTGCCTTTGGTGTATGTAATTAGGTGGCACTAGATTATCCCCAACTTTAAAATTCTACATTGGATTCAACCCTCTTTATACTATCAGCATGTACCTACTTTTCCTTGTTCCAAAGCTCTCTCATTGAAATGCTCTTTACAACTCCCCTGAATTAATACCATTCATGGTTGAGTGAAAGTGCTGAGGATTAAAAAGTATAATTTCTCTCTCCATAATTCATTTGACTAGGCTCTTTGATATAAGCCCTGAGAAAGATAGTATATTATTATTTGGGTTTCCTATTGACCTCTGATGTTTGCTAATTCATGATGAAAATTCATAAGATTCTTCTAAATGGGCTTCTTTTCTAAGCCCAAAGAGTGGGTTGATTCCTACTTTGGTTAAACACCAAGACGCCTAACCCCTGAGGCTGACTTCCACCCATTAAGTACCAATGTGACCCAGTGACTTTTCCACAAACTAGCCAAAAAAGAAGAAGAAGAATATGAAGAAGGGGATGTAGTAGTAGTAGTAGTAGTAATAGTAGTAGTAGTAGTAGTAGTAGTAGTAGTAGTAGTAGTAGTTTGCTGGGAAAAATTCCAGAGCAATAACTCTAGAAAATAAAAATCCTCTTTTTACTACAAAAGGAAAAAACCTTTTCATCAATGAGGCTAATCTAGGCTGCCCTGGAGTTACTGACCAACATCCCAAACCAGAATAACATTGTTTAGCTTCTCCTTCTGTGAGTTGTGGTTCATACTGCTGACAGCCACAAAACAGCTCCTGAGCACAATGAGCATGATTAGCAGGCCCTGCACAGTCACAGCATGTGTTCTCAACATAATGACGAGTACAAGGGAAGAGGCTGGGAGCAGACCAAAAGGGTGAGACTCTGACCTACTTTTCTAATGAGAACCCACATGTCATTTCCTTCTCTTGGTGTTCTCTCCTCCATGCCCACTTGGTTAGGGGAAAGGAGTGTGGTATGCAGTGATTTCTCTGATTTGGAGGAAGCCCCATCTCCTCATGCCATCTGCCTGTTTCAATGCAAGCATCAGTCCTCTCATGCAAGACTGTGGCCCACCAGGGCCTCAAGTGCATCCCAGGAAGGTTCACTAACCTCTCTTCAGGTCACCAGCATCCCCAGGATGCACTCTTCCTGTCTAGAGCCCCATATTTTCAAACAAGAAGATACATGTTATTTTAGAAGCCACATAATACCCAAGAAAGTGAGCTCTAGGGTTTGAAAGACTCAAAATGACTGACTTAATATCTCTGAGCCTCAGGCCCACATGCACTTGACTGGAGTAAACCCATGTCATAGAATCACTGTCAGAATTACGTGTGATCATGATATATAAGGTACTGAGCATAGTGCCTGCACACAGTAGGCCCTTAGTACATATCAGCCCCCAGCCTCTGCTATTTCTGAAGGAGCTTCTGATACTCTTTGACTAGGATGAAAGGCAAGTTATGAAGGAAGAAAATCTCTTTCATTTTAAACTTTTGCCTGTAATAGGTTTCTCCATAAAAACAGGAGCTTAGTAAAAATAAAATAATCATTACTTGGAGGAAAAAAGGTAGATCGTAGTAAACATTCATAACAGGGAGTTCAAGATGTTTATAGAGAAAACAATCTTTATAAAGTATAATGGAGGTGGTAGCTTTCCAAGATGCCCCTGAAATTATATCAGAATTTTGCAGAAAAGTATATCCCGTATGTATTTTTTCTGGACAGAGGGCCCACAACCTTTACTAGACTCTCTAAAGAGTCTACCAAAGGTTGAGAAGCATGCCCACAAATGCTATTAAATATTCCTCCTGCTGGGGGTGCCTGGGTGGTTCAGTGGTTGAGCATCTGCCTTCGGCTCAGGTCGTGGTCCTGGGGTCCTGGGATCAAATCCAGCATCCGGCTCCCTGCATGGAGCCTGCTTCTCCCTCTGCCTGTGTCTCTGCCTCTCTCTGTGTCTCTCGTGAATAAATAGATAAAATCTTTTAAAAAAATCTTCTTGCTGGTTCTATCTTGTAATGACAAAACATTTCATGTACTTTAGAGAACGTGTATACCCTCAGTTTTGTCCTCGAACATATCGATGTTATTCACAAATAAACATCCTCTGCCTAGACAACCACATGGGGGAGAAAAGGAAGTCAATTGCTATGTAACGTGTCTAAAGGTGAAACGATTTTGGAGCAAAGAACCACAGACAAGGACACCAGCTGGAAGCTATGCCCTTTGGGGTCAACTGACAGGGGGGTTTCCTGCCTCTTTCCTGTGGACTCTGGGCCAACATCTGGTGCTTTTACAAAAAGATTTCCAAACAAACATTGCCTGTTCATTTCCCTTGGAAAAGGGGCTAAATTATCTACATTCGTTTATATAACTGACTCACCTGAACCCCAGTGGGGAGATTTCTTCAGTATAGGGCAGTCAAAAGTATTTTTGAATAATTGGGAAACTACCCTTTGATGGCAGCAACACAGACAAAATTCAAGCAAATTGGCAGACTGTTAGAAGAAAAAGTGATGAGGAAGGAATGTACAGCATGGCGACTACAGTTAATGATGCTGAACTGCACATGTGACTGTTGCTATGAGAGTAAAGCTTAAAAGTTCTCATCACAAGAAAAAAAAATTCTGTAACCGTGTGGTGATGGATGTTAACCAGACTTAGTGTAGTGATCATTTTGCAACATATACAAATATAAAGTCATGCTATACACCTGAAACAAATATAATGTTGTGTGTGAATCACACTTCAATTAAAAACATCTATAGGTGAGGTCTTGTGGGGAAAAGCAGTAAAGTTGAGCAATAAAGATGAGAAGGAATTTGGTTAAATACCTTTATAAGCCCCCATTATTGGTTTTTTTTGGGGGGAGGAGTTTTGTCCCCTAGACTGGTAATAGGTATTTTAAATCCTCTTGGCAAACAGCATCGTATAGATGTGGTGGCAAGAGTTGGGGTAACACACTAATGCAAGGAGACAGCTGAAAGTTCAAATTCAACTCTATCACCTTATAGTTTCATGAGTGGTGTTTGCTCAATCTCTTAGCAAATTTGCTTTCTTCACTAGTTACTCAATGCTCTCTCTTCCTAAAATTATACATTCCTGAGCCTCAGTTTCCCCTCTGTGATTGACCTCCTTGGTTACAGGAGTTGACTTGTTTCACTGATACATTCTACACCACAGTTACCCCCTAAAAATATGTGTTCTATCCTTCCTGATATCATTTTGTGTCTGTGGAAGACCTTAAACACTAGCTGCTTTAAGAATCTGAAACTGAACCAAATGGAAGCTTACCAAACATGATGCCAGAGCAGCAAAGGAATCTAAAATGGAGAGATTTCTGCTAAATCCCTCTACATCACCCTCTCACACAAAGTTGAAACATGACCCAATCGCTGGGAAAACCTTCGTGGCATTGCACAGATTCAACCTGACAGAGGGTTTTCCTTTATTATCCAAAATTGCCAACTCTACACACCCTCCAGGGTGACTACTATCAAAAGACAGAAAATAAGTGCTGGAGAGGATGTGGGAAAGCTGGAAACTTTGTGCTCTGTGAGTGGGATTATAAAATGGCATAGCACTATGGAAGACAGGGCGGAGGTTCCTCCAAAAATTAAAAATAGAACTACCATATGATCCAGTATAATCCCACTTTGGAGTATGTACCGCATCAAACTGAAAGCAGGATCTTGAAGATCATGTACACCATGTTTATATAAATAACACTATTCCCAATAGAAAAGACTGGAATCAACCCAAGTGTCCAACAAAATGTGGTCTATACATGCAAAAGAGTATTTTTCAGAAAGGAAGAAGATCCTGTCCTATGCCATGATATGGATGACCCTGGAGGGCATTACACTAAGTGAAAAAAGCCAGTCACAAAAAGACAAATACTGTGTGATTCCACTTACATGACGTAACCAGAATAGTCAAACTCGCAGAGACAGAATGGAACGTGGTAGTTGCCAGGGGCTGGGGGTGGGGTGGAGGGTGGGCAGCAGGGAACTGTCATCAAATAGATATAGAACTTCAGTTGGGGAAAATGAAAATGTTCTGGAGATTGGTTGCACAATAATGTAAGTAAACTCAATACTGCTCAATTGTACACAGAGAAATGGTTAAGATGGTTAACTTAATGTTAAATGCTTTTTTGCCAGAATTTAAAACTTTTTTAATTGTTAAGAACTGCCAACTAAAAGTTCTTCAAGGGCAGTGACACAATGTCTTAGACATCTTTGGGTTCCAGGCATCTAGCACAGTTGCCAGGAATGTGGTGACAGTTCAAGACAAGCTTGTTGAACATTTAACATGGAGATGATTCAACATGTTGGCACATAGTTGGACAGAACAAGAGGTGAACCCTTCAAGAGGATCATCTTCAGAGTGTTTGGTGGCTGGCAGATACTCTCAGTAACCTACATCATGTGCCATGGACACATCTCTGGCTCCAGCCACAGCTATGTGGACAGTGCCATAGGCCTGGACAACATTCCACCTCGTACACCAAACTGAGACAGCAGGAGAAAGGAAGAGATAGAGTGGGGTCTCCCTGAGAAGAGTAGGTTGCTCACCAATGTCAAGTTAAACAGAGAAGGCCACCCTCCTGGGTGTCTCTGAGCCATCCTGCTCACAGCTGGCCCAGACTGAACTACAGCTTATGTCAGAACAAACAAGATAACATGGTTCTCATATCAGCCTTAAAAACAAAACAAAACAAAACCAACTATGGAGCCAAATGATTCATACCTGAGTAATTTCTGCACTGAACAATGTTGGAAACCCTCACATAACAACCAGATTATTATTTCCTGGCAAATGTACAGAGGCCAAACAGAGCCATTCCCTTCCAGCTGTAGAGTGGAGACTGGACTTGGGGGAAGGATACAGAGCAGCAGGGAGCTGGAACCAGGGGTGAGCCATCAGTCACAATGCAGTCCTTTAATAGAGCAAGAGCTGCCAGATTTAGCAAATAAAAATACAGGATACCTAGTTAAATCTGAATTTCAGATAAACAACAACAAAAAATTTTTTTTAGTTTAAGTCTGTCCCAGAGATTGCACAGGATAGAACCTTCTATCTGAAACTCAACTCTAACTGAGCATCCTATATTTTACCTGGTGATCCAAGGAAAGGAGATCTATGTGTTTGTAACCGGTCATCAAGAACCAAATTCTGCCTTCTAATCCTCCCTTCACAACAAAATAAGAGCAATACCCAAGATCCGGCAAAATTAATCAACTTAAACCAGGAAATGGTTGAAAACCTAGTTGCATCCTTTTTTTTCTTAAGTCCTTGGCCCATGTCTCAATTGGATTATTGTTTGTTTGTTTGTTTTTGGTTGAGTTGTTAAGAATCTTTTATATATTCTGAACACTAGACTCTTAAACATACAATTTGCAAATATTTTCCCCATTCTGTAGGTTGTCTTCTTAGAATGTATTTTAAGAGCACAATGGATAGTCTTTAGCTTTCTTTTGGGTTCCTCTATGTGGGGCCTCTTCAAAGATGAACCAGATACTGGGAGAAAATGAAGACAGTTATTGCTGGTCTCCTAGCTCCTGAAACTATAATTTCCTTTTAATGTCATATTAGGGTGACTTCACATGAGTCCATTGGTTTTGACAAAGACTAGGAGTTGGGATCACTCAGGAACTCCAGCTGGGAGGCTTGGAAACAGAATCAACAGCCCAGGACTAGAGTTTTAGAGAACAAAGAAGTAGGGATGAAGCCAAAGAACACTTGAAAACAAGACAGCAATCCTCTGGTTTCCAGCCCTGGTGATTCTAATTCACATGGCTAATCTCCATGCTCCCCAGAAGATCTCCAAAAGTTCCACGGTTGATCCTAATGTGCACTGGTGTTTGGGACCCATTGAGCCAGGCAAAGGAGCTGTGTGAAACAGGCAGGGTGGAGGTAAACAGTAAAACAGGCTTCAAAATGTAGGAGCCTCTGCTCTCACTGCAGTGGGGATGAGTGTGGAAGAAAAGGAGATGTCCAAGAAGCCATGGTGGGAATCAAGGAAAGGAGAGAAGTTCTTCTGACCCCCCAAATGCACTGAATGATCACGTTTCTCTCTTCCAAGAGAAGACGGGATACGTAGTTTAATAAGCTCAAGACCATGCTAGAAAGATTGCACCAACCCCACTGGGATGGCCTGTTGGTACTTTTCCATTACAAGTCCCATCTATATTGATGAACAGAAGTAGCTGCACACGGGAAGAGGTTATTTTCCACCAACTGTGTGAGCAATCCTATGTTGGCCTGTAACCAATAGTGAAAACATGTTGGTGGAAAAGAGGAACGATATACATCTTGATAAGGATCAAAAGTATTCTGAGAGTCCCATGATAGTAAAAGAACAACCTTACTTATTTTAAAAGGTGTTTCTGTAGGAGAAGATCTTGACATAGTTAATGTCTCTAAAGTCTGCTGGTAAGTTCAAAGTAAGGGTCCCCAACATTTATAGAGCAACAGAATCACCTCGCGTGCTTTAAAAAATACAGCTGTCTGGGGGATCCCTGGGTGGTGCAGCGGTTTGGCGCCTGCCTTTGGCCCAGGGCGCGATCCTGCAGACCCGGGATCGAATCCCACGTGGGGCTCCCGGTGTATGGAGCCTGCTTCTCCCTCTGTCTGTGTCTCTGCCCCTCCCTCTGTATCTCTCATGAATGAATAAATAAAAATTAAAAAAAATACAGCTGTCTGAAGAGACACAGCAAGTGGATTAGTGGCTGCCTGGGGCTCGGGTGGGAAGAGGGAGTGACCGCAAATAGATACAAGGATCTTTTGGGGGTGATAGAAATGTTCTAAAACTGGATTGTGGTGACGGTTGCACAACTGCAAATTTACTAAATATCAATGAACTATACACTTAAAACAAGCAAATGTTATGCTATGTAAACTAAACCTCAAAAAAACAGCTTTTTAAAAAGTAAAGAATATAAAGGGGAAACTACCAAACCCATAGAGCCATACGTATTTTAGTGGTAGAAAAATATGCAGCATTATTCTTCAGCTTTACAACTAAATAAATATGTCAAAGGCATTAATACATTGCTTGGTTTCTTGTATAAATTCATAAGATATCACACCCAAAAATACAGCTACCTAGGCCTTACTCTGAGAAATCATTCAGCTGTTTGAGGGTAGGACCCAGGCATCTACATCCTTTTTTTTTTTTAACCTCTCCAGGTGACTAAAGGGTATAGCCCAGTTTGAGCATCACTGATTTGAACAAAACAAAAGAGAATAAAACAGGCAAGGCATCTTATTTCTTACTTTATCTCATTCTATTTTATTCCCAGCTAACTGGGACCTTAGCATAAATAAAAATTTTCTGCCAAAAACAATTTGGAATTATGGGAATGGCAGCAATTTAGGTGCCCTGAGACAATAGGAAGTTCAAGATTTTAACACAGAAAGTGAAATAACTAGCCTTGAACCAACCACATACACGGAAGAGCTATCTTGGCGTACACCTTCAGAAGATTACACAACCCATGATGTTCCAGGAAAGTCCTGGTTTCAAAGATTCTGTCCCAGTGAGCTCATAAATCACCAAAATATTTTAGACATGGGGAGGAAGTGGGAGTGGGAGGGCATAAGAGAGAGGGAGTCTTGTGTGTCACTGGAAACCAATTTATAATCTCTTAGATTTTGAGCCATGCACATGAGTTAACTATTTTAGTAATCCAGTAAGTGTAATACTTTGGCTTCCAAATTACATCTCACAGAAGTAACTTTTATACTGAGAAGGAGCCCATGAAGTTATGGTGCAATAGCTCTGGGCCCAATCCCGATATAACAGACAATTAAATTGATCAAAGGCAGGTTCTGTTGCTTTGAGCCTTTCTTTTCATTCTTAAGCAACTAGGGTGAGACATGGAATGTGAATTCACACCCTCAGTATTTTATGATCTTCTATGTACTCGGTTCAATGGGTAAGAGCATAAAATTGGGAGTCAGACAGCTCTATGCTCAGACTCTGGTTTGTTCTTTAAGATTTTATTTATTTATTCACGAGAGACACAGAGAGAGGCAGAGACACAGGCAGAGGGAGAAGCAGGCTTCCTGCGGGGAGCACGATGTGGGACTCAACCCCAGGACCCCGGGATCACAACCTGAGCTGAAGGCAGATGCTCAACCACTGAGCCACCCAGGTGTCCCCAGATTGTGTTTCTCACAATAATTAAATACGAGTCATAGTAAACTCTGTAGACCTTAGCTTCTTCACAAATAAAATGCGGATAGAAAGTACAACCCAAGAGGGCTGTTATAAAGACTCCGTGAGATACAATACAGGAAGTGCTGAACCTAGTACCAAGCACACAGTAATTCTAATCCAGAAGCACATCCCTGAGGATGCGATGGGTCCAGTGGTCAGAGATTTGCTTTGAGAAATTCCAGACGTCTGATCCCTTAGCAGCAGCCAGATCTATGAGAGGAATGTCCTGGCAGGGGTCCACCTTCACACAACTACAGCTCATTTTCTGCTGCAAGCCCGGCTCTAGTTTGATCTCTCCCCTGGATTTCTTTTGGTAGCACGCAATAGTGTCCAGACAAAAATCACAACATCCTATGCCTCTTGATGCTGGGGCTGCCACTTTGCAGGGACGGTGACAGCTGACCACTGAAAGACAGGAATGAGCAGCCAAAAGGGAATAGGTCCACGGCACCTGGCTTGGGTACATACTTGTGAAATCTCCATGCTTTGGAAGGAAAAATATCCGCTTTGGTACAAAAAGCTAGGAAAACAACTTTCTTAAAAATAAACAGATCCCAAGAGATCAATGGTCTGGAAAAATTCTTCTGAGATTCTCACAGGCCCAGAATATAAACAGTAAGCAACTTTTCGGCTAACATTTGTAATGCATATGGCCTCCAAACACATGCACACACCACAACTCACACGCATCCCTGAAGAGTCGAGGCGGTTCTGAAAATTAGGCAAAGTGCACACGTTTCCTTACTGCAGCAGGACCACTTGAGTAGTGTCCACACAGGTGAGCGCCTCCACACATGGCTCAGCCCCGAGGCTCCCCATCTTAGACACAAGGACCACAGCGGCCCTGCCCTCTCTGAGATCCTAGCAACTGTTTAAAAGACATTGTGTTAAATATCATAAGGAGACAAAGTCATTGGACACAGAACTGCCTTTCAAGTCACTTAGGACCTATAAGGGGAGATACAATTTGCACAGAAAAAAAAAGTCGATATGAGGTGATAATGGTAATAATAATAATAATAATAACAATAACAATAATATACTTAGTTATTAAGCCCTTACTCTGGGCCAAGCATTTCACACACACACAAACGCTTTCCAATGACCCTATGAAACAGTTACTGCCCATGCTTTACAGATGTGCAAGCTGAGACTTCCAAGGCCTATGTAATTTTGTCCAGGGTTCTAGTTAATAGCCGAACTGAAATCCATTAACCACGCACAAGGTGGCTGGCCTGTAGGACATGAGAATGGTGTTGTTATTATATCTCATACCATTTCTGAAAGTCAGACACCTTAGTGATATTTTTAATTTTCAATGTGATCTAGGTTGAGGGTGTCACACTCAGGGTTGGGAATGAACACATAACAAAAGACCTGGATCCCCTTCACAGAACCGAGAACACACTCTAGTCTCTGAGATGAAACTAGTCGCCACGTGGAGAGTCCTGAACTGAACTGCCTGCTGATGAGAAGAAAGCTGGTTTTCTGCACAGTTAACTTAATTTCCACATACCAGCTCTGGGTCTTGACTATTTTCACATTATGTTAAATAACAACATTCTCCTTTTCCCCTCATCAAGTCATGTGTCTACTCTCCTCTCAATCTCATTCCTAAATATTCTCACCCAAGCAACCTTCTTGGATCCTCTCAATGGACTCTCCTAGTAGCCAAGGGGCTGAGTTCAGATTCTGAAGCACCTGAGTGGCTCAGTCAGTTAAGCATATACCTTTGGCTCCGGTCGTCATCCCAGGTCCTGGGATCTAGCCCCTAGTTGGGCTTCCTGCTCCCTGCTCAGCAGAAAACCTGTTTCTCCTTCTCCCTCTGCCCTTCTTCCCACTTCATGAACTCTCTCTCTCAAATAAATAAAATCTTAAAAAAAAATGAGTTCAGATTCTGCATCTTCACCTACTGCTCAGCCATTCCCAGACCTCAACGTCACAGATAATTGAAATCTAGAGATTCCAATCCTGGTGCAACTTTCTGACACGTCTGTCTCATTATCTGATTTGACATGAAGTTTGACTGGTCTACTTAAAGTGAGGCCCAACACCAGCGAACATTTAATATAAACTATCAGCTGAAATTAATACAAAAGAAACCTACACTCAGCAGTCCTGGGTAATGCACCAAAATGTCCCTGCCCTCAATCAAATGTAGGGTACACAGTTTTGACTATTTAATTTTGGAAAGAGCCTCACACATCATTGAAATGTTTATGTTAGTGTTAAATGTTTAATGTTTCGAAAATGGATTTTTAGAAAAATAACGCTGCAGTCCCTCACCCCCTAGAATAAAAGGATTATTTTATATAACCATCTAGTCTTTTGTCAACTTCACATTTAACAAGCTTAACATGTTTAACATTGCAGAACATATACAAGTGTGTCTCTTTCCCCCATCACATGTTGCACTGTTTTCATAACCATATTTTACTAATCACATTTGTATGGCTGAATATTTAGGATGAGAGAATGTTTTTGCTACTTCAAATGTTATCAGACAGGGATGCACACGTAACACTCCTGATATTTTAGATGCCGCACCTGGATTAGATGCCTAGAAGTGAGATTACTGTGTCAAATGATTTAAATATCTTTGAATCTCCAGATAGGATCAGCTTTAAAAACAATAACAGCAACTATACAGGGCACTGCCTTTGTTTTGTTGCTATTTTTCTGATTCTCACAAACTCTCAGAGCCTTTGTTGAAGGGGTGCCATCTGTTTTATAGATCTCTCTAAAGTCAACACCCAGCTCTGAGTTAGAAGATCCAGCAATTGCACTCACCTTCCCCTCTCCCGCTGCCCTTCTGCCTGCTGTGCTGTAAGGGCAGCACCTCCAGAGACTCAAGGCCTGATCTCTCCAGAATGTTCACTTCCACCATCAGCCTCCCCACCAGCTGCTGGGGCCGTACACTGATGACATGCTCATACTTCCCCAGCCGCCTCTGTAAGAGCTCTTCATAACTGAGGAAGAAGGCAGCTTTGTCCTTGCTGGGAATGACCACAGAGGCTCTGAACATTTCCGTCCCCTTCTCCCTGTAAGGGCGAGAAAAGGGAGCACAGGGGTCAGTTCAGAGAGAGCCAGGTTCCCTTAATCCCCTCAGAGCACTGGCCACTTTCTCAAGAGGGTCCTTAGGAGAAAAACTATGGGCTAGTCTTGGGAAGAGAAGCAAAGCCATGCACTAGAAGAAGGTTGTTATAAAGGTTCAAGGTACTGAAGAGGACAAAATTCAAAGGCTGCTGAACTTCCCTGCCTCTCCCTGAGTCAGGCCTGCGGGGGCAAAAGGGAAAGGGCATATTGAAATAAGTGAACTCCTGGAAATGAGAGCTTTGGGCTCAAGGCATGAATTGCATTCTTCTCCTTACAGGAATGGCCAAAGGAGCCTGACATCTGCTGTCACTTTAAAATAGCTAATCCATTAGGTTTTTACACTTGGTAAAGTTTCGTGAATGTGGCTAGGGGTACAAGTAAAGAATAAAGGATCGCACAGCATATCAAAATACAAACCATTCCAAATGTTCTCAGTGCTTGGAGTGAAGGTTCTCTGATTAAAGATGGCAGACTGCCCATAAAAAGAATAGTAAAGGATTAAAGCAAAGGGATGAGTGGTAGGGGCAAGCATCAGTGGGTACGGCACTTAAAGACATTTTTGGAAGATGCAGAATTCAGTAGGTCCGACTATGTCGGAAAGAGCTGCAGCAAAGGATCAAGGTGCAAACCATCTACAGAATGTCAGAGAGATGGCAGGGTCTGGCTCAGCATTTGATGTGAGTGGGAAGGACACCAAATACAGGAAGGAGAGCTCCAAGCCCATATATGAATGAGTGACTAAGATGACAGGCTTCCTACACTCCTCTTTCTCAGAGCTAAAAAACAAAACAAAAAAAAAAAAACCCGCAAATATTAAGATGGAAAAGCTTCACTGAGAATGGAAAAAATGACCGAAAAAAGACTGACACCGAAATGAATTATCATCAACTCTCAGGACATCAATTAGAGGAAACACAGAAAAGGATTGGTATTAGACCACATTAGATGCATCATCAGCAATGCCAGATGTTATAAGACACTGAGGGAAATGTCTTTACAATGGGGATGACAAATTATTCTCAATCTTAAATTCCATATACAGTCAAAATATTACTCAAGGTCTTCGAAAGTTTGCCTCTCACACATCCATCTTGGGGAAGTTACTTCCAGCAAAGTAAAAGTGAAAAACACGGAATACAAGGAGTAATAAAAGCAACCCAGAAGAAAATGAAGAGAAATCCCAGGGTAAACATTACTGACAAGGCTGCAAAGCAATGGCAGTATTCCATGGACCTGGACACACCATTCTTCCGTGATTGACAGCCCTGAAATCAGGCTGTGCCTCCCTATCAGTGATCCCTTCCAACTGCTGTTGGCAATAACATGGATGTCATTGTTTGCAGAAACTCAGTCATAACTATTCATTTAGACACCATTTCAAAATGGTGTTAACAGTGACAAAATTAAATTTTATGTCATAAGAAAAAAGAAAGACAATTTAAAACTCCAGGAAACATAGAAATGCTTATGTTGTAATCCAACTAAACTGTGGCATGATTATGAACAGTTTATGAACTATGATGAAAGATATTCTTCATAAAACTCATATGATAAAGACCACTTGAGATCCACCAACAAAGTTAGGTTTTAGTAAATTGCTGCAGTAAGGGAGACTACATGCCAAACGCATCATGGAGAATTTCACCAAAGGCAGACACAAGGTAATATCACAGGATTAGAGGAAAAGTGGCGTGTAGATAAGGTTAAATGAAGCAATGTTTGGAGGCTCGAGAAAAAGCAGGGCTATGTGTAAAGTGTTAGTATCACCCTCGACTGAGAAGCAAACTTGAGGTTTTCTGTCCTTAGGAATTACAAAGCTAAGATAAATGTGGACTTTTGTGTCCAACGATGCCTTATCTGAAGCTGTGGACCTTGGCTGCTTTTTGTATCAAAGTAAACCCATGACTCACATCTTCCAGGCAAGAGTAAGATGTTCCATTCTCGCTAATAGGATATCCAACAGCAAAATTTCTGACGTCTATGATGTTAGAGAACAAGCTTTCTCAAAACTACATCCTTTTATTAATGAACAAAAACAGGTTCCCATGTTCACACCACCTTATCTGGATACCAAGATTATTTTTCTTCAAGGGGAACACATCACTTTTCTTCAAGTGGGCTGGCAGAGAGGGAAGTAGAATCTTAGGATACCAAGTGACTCTGCAGTTAATGCCATTTATGTAATCATTAAAAACCAAATACTAGTTATTTGTTTTCAATGTTTAGATTCACGTTATGGACAAAATAAAGAAACATATCATTACAGATCAAAATTTAAATGTTGGCAACTCTGACAGTGCAGAAGCAAATAATCAGGTAAAAACGGACGAGCAGTGGAAATGGGAAAGGAAAGGTAAGGTGTCAATGAAGGAGAGGGGATTATCATTTAAGATAGTAGGGCTAGGCTAAGATAATGTAACATGGTTTACAATGATGGAAGAAGAGATAAGAATGGAAAAATGTGGAACTCAGAGGGAGGGTGGCAGTGTTGCATATATGCTAAACCCTCTTCCTTCACAGCAGAGAATCAACAGATAATGTCTGATTTCTATCAAGAAATTAAAAAAAAAACAAGACTACCATAAACTTTAGAGTTAGAGAGGTCATACAAAAACAAAACAAAACAAAAAACCCACACACAGCTACAGAAGTATCAGAAGTGGATGCTTCTAGGAAGTGAGACCTGGGTAGTGGTAGTGGTAAGATGTTCCTTTTTATTATAAACCCTTTCCTGCTATATTGTTACCTATATATATTTAATTATTTACTGCCTGCTAAAAATAAAAAAGCAGATAAATACTTAAAGGAAGGGAAGAGAGCAAGATGGGTGGGCACAGGAGCAGAATATGTGACATGTTGCTGAAATGGATTTTTTTTAAGTTCAATTTTTTTCATTACTGGATTCAACACATGTAAAATCACTGTGTCAAAATGTTCTAGATGTTTCTAAATGGTTGCCTTCCAAGTTGAAGTGGATTTTTAATTCCTTAATTAGATGGCACTTACCCATTATATTCTGAGGTTTTATTTCTTTTCTCTTTTACCTTATCACCATTTTTCTTTTCTCTCTCTGTAATTTCTCCCTGAAACACCTGGTCTCCAAGGAGCCTGAAACACAAGAGACAGCCATGTTACTGGCTTGCAGTTCCAAGACAAATTCAGACATGGATCTCATAACCATGACAACCCTAGAAAATATTTTTATGCGACTCTTGGATATGCAGAAAGAATGCATTCCAGACCAAGGCACTACTCTTGAATCATTCATTTCATTCTAGGGCAATTTTCAACAGGTTCAAATCGTCAGGGTTGACCCATCGTGCCTCTCATTGTTCCAGGAGGAAATACGATCTGCTCAAATTTCCTTGAAGATTCACCAGCTCGAATTTTGCCCACACCCAAAATGAAACCCAAAAAATCCACCCTACTTTCTATGTCTTTGCCTCCTAGTTCAGAAGAAAAGAAGAAATATGGTTAACTTTATATATCAGAGGGATCACACTATCTCATCATTCAGGTCTCATCTTAAGCACTGCCTCTTCTGAGTCACCTCCCCGATTCCTCCCTGCCTAGACAAGCCCCTCTCCATCCATCTTAAAGCGCTTGCTATGGTCTGAAATGACCTCATCTATTGATTTGCTTACCTACTGCAATTTCTGCAGCAGAGCGACACCGTCTTTTTCATAGAAGTATCCTGGTCGCTTCAAAGAGTTCCTGACCCAGAGTGGGCACTCGTTTGTTGGAAGGAGAGAAAGAAAGAATACAAGAAGGGGAATGGAAGGCAGGAAGAAGACAGGAACAGAATTAAAGAGATGGTGGAAAGGAGAGAAGGAGGAAGAAAGGATGGAAGGGAGAGAGAAAGGGAAGAAGGAAGTTAGAGAAGGAGGAAGGCAGAGAGTCACCCTTGTGAGCCACATGCCACCTGCTGAGATAAATCTTCATGCCTGAAGGCTGTGGAGCTCACATCCTCTCAGGCTCGCCCTGGCTACCCCACACAGACATCTTCATTCCAGGGTCTCTGACCAAAGTGTCGCTTACATAGTGAAGTTGGTGATGAAAGCTGCAGCTGGAATCTGCATCTGGAACTCAATTTCCTGGTCCTCGGAAGCTCTATTCAGCAGCCTACAGGAGACTGTGGTGAAGGCGTAACGAGAAATGATGGTGGACTTCACCGAAAATTCTGTCATCAAGGGTTTGGTTTTCTGTTGGAATGAAAACACGTGCTACTTTCCGCAACCTGTGAAAATGCGAATTAACCATTCTGGGGTAGGTGTGAGTCTGTTTCCCACAAAGAAATAATCTCCAATTTGGGAGCCCTTAGCATGGGAGTCCTTTCTGCTTTCTTTGTCTTGTCCTGACTTTCCACTTACCACTCTCTCTACTCATAAAACAACTGTGGTTGGGCAACCAGTTGGTGAGACAGAAGCACATTTTTCAACCTAACAAATGAACGCAGTGAAGATTTCCCATTTGGCAGAGAACACACACCGCTTAAGTAGTTTAATGAAGTACTGGGATTTTAGAAGTGAAGTATGTAATTCTTTCCTGTGATAAACTTTTAGATCATATTTACAGGATCCTGAATTGATGAAAACATCAGAGCATACCTAAAGAAACTCTCATATTTTCAAATTACATTCAATATCCCCTTAGAGACTGGATTCTGAGGTTTTCCCACCATCACTACGGTCACATTACTGTAAAGTAGGAATCAATACTGAGCTCAATACAGTATGTGGGGCATTAGAACCCAGAAAAAGGAAAGTCTATTTTCATTAAATTTATCTCCAAAGCCTCTGATAAGAGCAATCACTACATGGAGTAGATTTAAAAGCTGGGTAACACCTGGGTGGCTCAGCGGTTGAGCATCTGCCTTTGGCTCAGAGCATGATCCCAGGGTCCTGAGATCAAGTCCTGCATCGGACTCCCCACAGGGAGCCTGCTTCTCCCTCTGCTTGTGTCTCTGTCTCTGTCTCTCTCTCTCTCTCTCGATAAATAAAATCTTTAAAAAAATAAAATAAAATCTTAAAAAAAAAGATTTAAAAGCTGGTTAAAACTTTTCAGTGTATGTATTTCTAGCTTTCTAGTGCTCCATCCCATGACAGCTGGCAGCAGAAGCTTAAGGAAGGAAGGAAGCATTAAGAAGGAAAGTCAGCACAGTGGTTCTTTAACTCCAAGAACTGGCTGAACTACTTTACAGGCTGGGAATGAATGTCCGTGCCCCCCTCCCCCTGCAACAAACTCATGCAGTAAAGCCCTAACCCCCAATGTGATGGTACTTGGGCGTGGGGCGCTTGGAGGTGAGTAGGGTTAGATAAGGTACAAGGGCCGTCATGATGAGGTCAGTGCCCCATAAGAGGAGACACAAGAGAGCTTGCTCTTGCTCCCCATGCGTACATGGAGGAAAGGCCATGTGGATGAGAATGTGGTCATCCACAAGCATATTTAAATGTTTGAGTCAAATCTTGCCTTTTACAGCAAACCACCAAAAGCTAGACAAAAGTCAGCACCAGAATATGAATCCTGCCAGATACTGATCTTGTACAGCCCAGCTACCAGAACGAGGAAATTAATTTCTGTTGTTTAATACCAGTCTACAGTATTTTGTTATGGTGGCCCAAAGAGACCAAGACAAGGCATTATCTCATTAGAGACTTGGACACACATACAATGTAGGTGTTTTTTACTTCATTTCATACATGAGAAGGAGTCAAGCTTGCAAGTTTACATATAGGCCCATCAGCATCAATGGAGAGGGGGACTTAAATTCAATCCCACCTGCTCCAGAGTCCACACTCACCATCATGATGATAGGCTGCCTCTGTGGATATGTCTTTCTATCTCTGTGTACTCAAACCCGCATGCTCTCCAGCATGCAGCAGGCTCTCAATAAATGCTGAATGGAACCAGGTTACTCTGCTGGATTTGACTTTCCCCTACTGGCATTGTCCTACCCAGTGCATGTTTATTTTGACCTTCATCTGCTCTCTAGATTTCTTTCCAGCCTTAAGCTGGTTTTCAAAATAAATATAAGATGATGACCTGTTGATATCAAGGCATACTGCTCCTGTGACATCCAGAGGGAATCTTAACCCCATTTCAAGAGAGTTTCACAATGCATTGTTCTACTTAGACATATTTAAATGTTTGCGTCAAATCTTCTCTTTCACAGCAAACCACCAAAAGCTGGACAGATACCTTATAGGATATGTTAGAGAGGTAGGACTGAGCCCCCTTCAGCACAAAGCACATCTGAGAACATGCACAAATAGTTGCAAGACGGAGAGCTGCGTGGAGCAGAGTCCACATGGGCAAGACCAGAAAGGGCGAGTGCCAGGATCATTCATCTTTGTGGCTGAACTTCTGGTCTTGGTGACTCAAAAGGATAGAAACAAATGGCAACAGGTTCAGGAAAAATGTCAAGAGAATGTGTATATTTCTTGGAAAGTTGGGAAAAGATAAGCATATAGGTTCAGTGAAGTGATGATGAAGAAGAAAACAAATCCAAACATATTTGAAAGATTTTTCACCTGCAAGAGGAAAAGAAGTTCTCCGATTTGGTCTGAGAAGGAATTACGTCAAAGCAGTGGTTCTCAAGTTAGGGCCCATTAGCATCACCTGGAAACTTATTAAAAACGCAGAATTTCAAAATCCATTCCAAACTTGCAGAATTAGAAACACAGGGAATGGGGCCAGAAATCCTGATGCTCAAGTCCTTCAAAACCACTGTTTTGAAGTAACACGAGGAGGTGGACCTCTTTATATTTCTTCGTCTCTAAGTTAAGAGGGCTTGAAAAAATACGTCCATGTCTGAGATCCAAGACTCTAAGGCAAAACTGAAAGTAAGTAATAAAACTGAGTTTTAGGAAACTATTTTGGAATTTAGAAATACTTGATTGTAAATAGTCTCCAAGAAAATCTTTCCTCCTTAGGACAATATCCATCTCTCCAGAAGTGACCTGGATTACAAAGAGATTCTAGATGTGGTTTAGCCAAACGCTTCTGTTAAATGATCTTGTTAAAAATATATACTACATTTCAGGGCGCTTGGGTAGCTCAGCTGGTTAAGCATCTGACTCTTGATTTCCACTCAGGTCATAATCCCAAGTTTGTAGGATTGAGCTCTGCATCAGGCTCTGTTGAGGGTGGAACCTGCTTAAGATTCTCTCTCCTTCTGCCCCTCCCCCCACTTGCACATGGGCTCACACTCTCTCACTCTAAAATAAATAAATCTTTAAAAATATATATATATTTATATACACATACACACACATATAGCAAATTTCAGTAAAGACAATGGGAGTAGACTGGGGAAAGTGGTAATGATAATGGTCTTAAGAACACAATAACCTGTTGGGTTTTTTTAACTAAAATTTGTATCTCCTCATCTTTCCAAAATGGAACCCTAAAATAAAGCATAAATGGAGACACAGTGTTTTACTTTCACTTACGTTTCCCTGGAAATAGATTTTCTTCCTAAATTATCTATGTTTTGACATATTCCTTTATCTCCAATGTCTTCATGTTCTTACATATGTGAATTTGTGAAGGGTCTAAGATACCATTGCTCACAACTCTGAGTTCTATAGATGCATTGGGTAAAAAGGAGCCCATGCTTAAAAAAAAAAAAAAAAAAAAAAAAAGAAGGAAGGAAGATCCTATGAACTCAGAAAATTTTAACTCTCAATCTTCACTTTATTTAAAATGTAAACCAGTGTTTTAAAAAGTATCAAGTAACATATGCATGTGGTGAAAACTTCAAATTATGCCCAAAATAAAAAGAAACACAGTGGTATCCCTCCTGCTCTGGATCTACAGTTCTGTTCCCTAGAGACAGCAGTTAAATGAACAGTTTTTGGTCTGTCCTTCCCTAAGTATATGTTGTATTGATTTGCTTTAATTTCACCTAACGATACAGTGTGTGTATCTGTGCGTCTTCCAAGTACCCAATGCTGCTGTGTAACAAACCACTCTAAAACTTCGTGGTTTAGCAACAGCAATCATGACACTTTCTCTTGTGGTTTCTGTGGGCAGGAATTCTAGAAAGGCTTGGCTTGGCCAGGGGGAGCCAGTCAGGAGGTGACTGGCCCCGGAGCTGGCCGGTATCTCTATCTCATGTTGCCCCAGGGCCCTTCCATCTGCTCCTTCCACAAGGTCAAGTTCAGGCTGACTCATAGCATGGACCTCACACATTGGTCAGACCGATGACGTGGAAGCCAGAGACTTCGCGAGACATCTAGGTGGAAGCTTTATCTGTTTTTATGCCCTAACCTTGGAAGTCACCGAGCATCACTCCACCCTACTCTACCGGGCACAAGAATCGCCAAAGGACATGCAATTCCAAAGGCAGAGGGTCCAGGTCCTGTCTTATGGGAGGAGTATCAAAGTGCCACTATCTTTGAAAAATGCTATCCGCCACCATACAAATTGATCCCTCTCATCCTTCTTTTAGTAGCCACTCGTATTTTCTTTTTACAGACACACTATATTTTATTTAACCAGTCCCCTCTCGTGCACCAACCCTTTAGAATTATTTTTCATGATTGTCTGAAACTCCCTTCAGATGCCCCTGCCCTCTGATTCACCTACATCAAGGGGTTAGGGGGTAGGCCACAAGACTGTGTAAATAAAGTTTTATTGGAACACAAATTCATTTACATCCATTCATCTGCATACTGTCTGTGGCGACTTTCACACTACAACATAGGGCAGCTGAGTAGCTTTGTAATCATGCCAGACTCGACAGCCTCGCAAAGCCTAAACTATTTGCCATCTACCCACTTAAGTAAAAGTTTGCTGATCCCGGAGGTTTGTACTATTTAAGCAAATAAAGCCCTGAGATCGGTCGTTTACATACCTTTACTAATTGGTGTGTTTTAGGAAGAAATCTCAGATTATATAGATCATGGGGAATTTTTATCTGACTTGCACAATCTTTTAAAATTTTTCATTTGACATTTAAAAATCGGAAAGTTGACATAAACATCCATAATGCCATTTCTCTTGGAACAGACAGTGGGAGCAACTCTGCATGCACATTCCCACATGGCCATAGCTGCTGGCATTAATTAATGGTGCTGCTGCTTTAGATCAGACCCAAATCCTACACTCCCAGCTCCCCACGCCTACCAATCCCAACCGTCTCATGGACACTGAGAGTGAGCAGCCATTTGCACTGTGCTTGTACTAAAATTTTTCTTATTCCAACTCTATTCTACTCATTGACATCCTCTGTTTTACCAGATTTTACATGGCCACAGTCTGTACACCTAGGCTTAGTACACCATTATTCACAGTAGCCAAAGTGTGGAAGCAACCCAAGTGTCCGTTGACAGATGGAAGGACAAACAAAAGGTGGTTTATACATATAATGGAATATGACTCAAAAAAAAAAGGAAGGAAACTCTGATGCACGCTACAGGATTTGTTTGTTTATTTTAGAAAGAGAGAGTGCACTCAAGCAGGGAGAGGGGCAGAGAGCGAGGGAATCTCAAGCAGACTCCATGCTGAGCATGGAGACCAACTCAGGGTTCAATCCCATGACCCTGAGATCATGACCTGAGCTGAAACTGAGAGTCAGATGCTTAACCAGCTGAGCCACCCAGGGCCCCCAGTGTGGATGAATTTTGAAGACTTCATGCTAAGTGAAATAAATCAGTCACAATAGGACAAATACTGTGTGGTTCCACTTATATGAAATACCTCGAATAATCAAATTCATTGAGACAGATAGGGGAACAGTGGTCGCCAGGGGCTGGGAGGAGGGGGAATGGGGAGTTAGTGTTTAATGGGTACAGAGTTTCAGTTTTGCAAATAAAGAGAGCTCTAGAGATAGATGTGATGTCTGTAGAACAGTGTGAATGTACTGAAGACCACCAAACTGTATACTTTGCAGTGTTTTATAATAGGTAACTCTTAGGTTATGTGTATTTTGATAGCAAAAAAATGAAAAAAAAATTGATGGCCACAGATTCTTTGCTTTTCTTGTCATTGACAGGTGAAGTATAATTCATTTATTTTTGAATCTGAGCCACAGGGACTTGCTTCATCTACAGAACACACTGGAAGTGGGGATTCTGAGTGGTCCAGTCAGTTGAGCGCCCAACTCTTGGTTTCAGCTCAGGTCATGATCTCAGGGTCATGAGATCGAGCCCTGCGTCAGGCTCCCTGATCAGCATGGAGTCTGCTTAAGTTTCTCTCTCCCTCAGCACCCCGCCTCCCCTCTCAAATAAATAAACAATCTTTTTTTTTAAGATTTTACTTATTTATTTGAGAGAGAGAGAGAGAGAGAGAGAATGTGGGGATGGGTAGAGGGAGAAGCAGACTCCCCGATGACCAGGGAGCACAACGTAGGGCTCCATCCCAGGAACCTGAGATCATGACCTGAGGTGAAGGCAGCTGTTTAACTGGCTGAGCCACCCAGGAGCCCCTCAAATAAATAAATCTTTTTTTTTTTAAGTGATGATCTGGGACTCTAAGGCCGGGTCACAAAGAAGCCTCAGCTCTTGTGCTCAGGTGTCTCCCAACACTCTCTTGGAGGCCTTGAGTCACCACATTAGACTGAGCCTCTTGTGCTGGGCTGGCCATGTGTAGGACTGCAGTTGACAGAACCAGCTGAGCCTGGCTGCAGCCATGCCTGTCAAGGAGCCCAGCACACGAGAGAACTATAGTGAACCCTCCAGATCAGCTCGTCTGCCAATCAAGTGACTACATGGACATCCTGTGGCCAGAAGAATCACTAGGCTGAGCCCTGCCTAAATCCCTGCCCCACAGGTGCTTTAATAAAATGGTTGTTGCATTCGTTAAGCTACTGGGTTTGGGGAAGACTTTTACAGAGCAATAGAAACTGAAACACCTCATCTCTATGCATTTTATGGAGCAATAGAAACAGAAACACCAAACTCTAAGCTACTGGGTTGGGGGAAGATTTTTATAGAGCAATAGAAACTGAAACACAAATCATCTCTATGCATTTTATTTTGTTTTGTGAACTTCTATGTATGAGAAATACCCCAGGAATCTCCCTGGAGGAAGCACAAAGTTACAAAGTCATAAAGATAAAATATAAAGAATAAGAGTCTAACCCCCTTGCTTTCCCAGCCTAGGCCACAGCAGTTTACTTCCTCAGGTCCCACAGGCAGGAGGCCATCCCTCCAGTGCCAGAACCTGGAGCCCTCACTTCCAGTCCCACCTCTTTCATGAAAGGAGCTCAGAGGCAGCCCTGCAGCTCAGCAGTTCGAGGCTTTTCCATGTGATCACTGTCAGCTAGCCAGTAAAATACAGCCCTCCAAACATACACTAAATATCATTCGGTCTTTGGGGCGGACTCACAAGCGACTGGGATGCCTCACTTTCCACCATCACACCATAAACATTTGACACACAGGACACAAGCCCAAGCCACTCCACGCTGCTTTCATGTTCCACCATTTTCCAAACGTTCTATTTTTTTTTTTCAAAAACGTTTTTATCAACCTCCAGCTTGCCTCTTTCACACAAAAGTAGAATATTAATTTGGAAAAGAACCTAGTAAGTTCCTAGCTGAGAGACACAAAGTGCACAGCTGCAGGCCATTCCCAATGCAATCGAGCTCCTTCCATAGATAATCCTTGCCCATCACTGTTCTGACAATAATTTGAAATTGTCTTCACTTGGTACACTTGAGACTGCTTGTGATGTCATGCTGATTTGTCCTTCTTCATGAGATCCTTGTCAGTTATCCTTTCATTAAACGTGAAATTAGGAGACGCCCAACAAAACCGTAAGTTGAACTATGATGGGATTTTTTTTGTTTCAGAGGGGGGTTTTTTGGCCTCACATTAAGATTACGGATATTGTAGAAATTTTCCACACTATTACATCAAAAATAGGACACATAGTTTATGAGCCCAAGAGACAGATTGAGAAAAGTTTCAAGAAACTATTTTAGTTTTATTGCTCCTGCCCAGTTACTATTTCCCACGGGAGCCCCCACTGCTACTTAGGCCCGGTGGCCCTTGCCCTGCCGGACAGCACCCTTAGTCCCCAACCTACTAAAACCACTCATGCGCATATCTACCCCCACCCCCTGGCTGCTCATCCCTTCCCCCAACCCTACTAGACTGTACACATGGGCAGAACGGGACCAGAACTTATTCATCTCATTTTTTTTACCCATAGCTGTCAACATAGAGCAAAACTCAGAAACATTTATAAAATGGAATTGTCAAACAATTTAATTGTTGAACAATTAAAGAAGAATATCCCTTCACTAAAAGAAATGGTAATTAACTCAAATTTATTAACCACTACTATAGATTAAATTCCATGGAAGAACTATTACACATGGATCCTTCTCTCAAGGTACCTATGATCACATTTGGAAGAAAGCATTAAAAAAAAAACCCATAAAGCAACATAGGCAGATATATAGGGATACACATATACACTCATTGCCCGGAAGACCTTCCAGAGCTCAGAAGAAGGAGAAATCAGTGAGGTCTGTAACAGTAAGAAAAGGTTTTAAAAATAGATGTGGAATTTGTATACGGTGAAGGAAGAAGAACAAAAAGAACATTCTAAAAACACAAAAGGCACAGAAGCAGGGATGAGCCTTAGCACATTCCTGGAACAAAAAATCGAGGAGTTTAATTATAAAGGGGCTTACGGTGTGAGAAGAACCCCGGACAGGTACATAAGACTGTCAGGAAACCCCGATGCCCAAAGCCAAGCGCAGAGAACTTGGAGCAGCAGAGGCTTGTAAAAATTTGTCATAGAAGGAAGGATATAAAAGAGGTGCTTCAATTTTTTTTTCCCAATGCACCGTTCTTAAAAATCCAACATGCTCTCGGTATTTATATTTAACTCATTATTTCAGGGGAGGATGTCAACTGGAAAATAGGAGGCAAAAATCAAGTCTTCCTGTGAAAAAACAGCTGCTTCATTATTTCTCCTACAAAAGCTAAACAGATGGAAAAACAGTTTGAGGCAGGGAGTGTCTTAATTAGCTGCTCAGGGGACCAAAGCCTTCTGTGTGACTCATGCGAGTCACTTAAAATCAAGCCACCCAGAGGATGTCCTGAATTACCCAAGATGCCATCTGGAAATGTAACTGAGCAATGTTTGCAATGGCATCGGCCAGAACCAGGTCTCTTCCAGAAGATTAACCTTTTATTGTTTTATTCTGGTCTAACATTTCTCTAGTGACCATTAGAAGAAATAGCTTTGGAGATGGTAGAGGACCTTAGACATCATGTAACTCCTCATCGCCTCACATGATAAAGGATAAGACTGGCTACCTGGCAGTTGGTGGACTCTGGGTCCAAGGATGTTGACTGCACCTTCACGTCTCTCCCTTTTGAGAAAAAAAACAACCCAACCCATGTCGTTGTTACATGACATCCCCACCTAGTGAAACAATTTTGCTCCTCTGTAGACCGAGCGTGACATCAGCTCTGGATTGCCTATTTGTGATAATGACATTCTTTTTAAAAAAAAAAAAAAAAGATTTTTATTTATTCATGAGAGAGAGGGAGAGAGAGAGAGAGGCAGAGGGAGAAGCAAGCTCCATGCAAGGAGCCCAATGTGGGACTCAATCCCAGGTCTCCAGGATCACGCCCCGGGCTGAAGGCAGTGCTAAAGGGCTGGGCCACCTGGGCTGCCCTGATAATGACATTCTACTGAGCAACGTTTCATTGCGTTATAGGGGAGGAAACATAAAACGCAAGTATCACCTTTACATAGAGGGAAAAACCTTACTCTGTATACCTCCTAACAAAAGATAAACCGGATGGCTGGAGGCAGAACAAAGGAGACAGACACTAACAGTAACTAACCTTCAGTGAGGTAACGATGCCCAGCACCATGCTGGTTGACTATATCTGCTGTGTTCTTGAGGCTCTGGCATTTGCGACCTTGCTCCTGGAGAGACTGTCCCCCCAGGGCAAGCTGATTCCCAGAGACAGCCAACTACTCCTGCATGAGCACACCTTTGATACACAACCCACCAGTCCAGAGCCTACACTCCCAGCCACCTCCTTTGTTGAGCTCACACCAAGCCAATATTCCCTTTTCCCCATCACCCCAGGGCTGGATCCCAGACAACCAGAGACCCCCACGGTGCCTCCTGTTTTAGGGAATCTGTGAGTACAATCATCTTCCTTCATGATGATCACTTCCAGATCTCCATGTCTTACCATGTCTGCTTAAAGCAAACCCCAAGTGCAAGTTTTAGAATACCTGCTATGAAGAAAATGCTAAGACATGGTCTTGTCACCAAGAGGTTAAGTGATGAGAGTGAAAACCAGGCCACTATCTGTTAAGGGCCAGGGATACTCAGATACAAGATACCCTTGCTTTTTAAAATAAAAATTTTCTTTGCATGAGTGTTGCCAAAGAGCATCATAAAAAGGGTATCCAATCAATTCAAAAGAAAATCAAGCAAATCCCTATGGTTCATGAGCTGGCAGTGATAAGAGACTAACAGCTGTTGCCATCCACATTCTATTCATTAGAGAACATTCAGAGACCTTCACATTGGTGCAGACAGCTAGAGCATAAAATAGAAGACTCATAGGATAAACTGAGGCCACAGAGGCAGGCCTCAGTCAGACCACACAGACCCTTACATGTCCTTGGAGTATATTCTATAGGTAACATGGACTCACCAAAGACATTTTCCAAAGAGAATGATGCATCAGGTCTACTGCCGGAAAGATCATTCTAGTACCCGTTGGATGTACAAATAAAGTTCATGTTAAAAAGAGAGAATGCATGGAAAAGTAAGACTTTTTAAAGTTCTTGGAGATTTCCAAGAAAATCTAAGTGATTAAATAAACATTCTAAGCCTAAGGATCAAAAAAATCTTTGAAACCAAAAATGACAACTCAAAGGCTATGAAGAAAAGATGAACTTATTTATTACTGGGTAACTTAAAAACCTCTACATGGAAAACCTACCACAAGCAATGTTAGTCGACAAAACACATTTGGGGAGGAGTTCTTCCAATTCAGGAGACAGAGCAGCTCTAGATCTCTAACATACTGGCCACTGAGGGATAAAAAAAAAAAAAAACACAATGGAAAGTCGGGAACAGGACACACGCACACACACACGCACAAACAATTCACAGAAGAATCACTCTAAGCAGCCAATAAATGTTATTTTTTAAAGGAATAAATTCATTAGTAGACAGGCAAATGCTAAAGGAACAGAGACAGCACTTATATCTAAGACACCGACAAGCCAAAAGGAGTAATTATATGTTTGCTGGCAGAAATGTGCATGTTAGTCATTGCTGATAGACATGAAACCAAGACAGATAGTAAGTATTAAGAGCAATAGTATTCAAAAGCCGTCTGATGACATCTCTCAAAAATGTAAAATGTCCATGCACTTTGATCCAGCAATCTTCCTATTGAAAAGGTAGCCCACAGAATAAAAAACACCCACGTAATAGAATAAATAAATTTTTTTAAAAAAGTTTTTGCAGCATTTTTTACAGGGGCCATAAAACTGGAGACAACCTGAAAGCTCATCCACTGCAGAATGCCTAATACATTACGGTGTGCCAACGACCAATGACCTGGAATATTTTTCACCATCTAAAGGAATGGATACAGTTAGGCCAAGTGAAATATTGTTGCTCAAAAATAGTAAGAAATGGAAAAAGAGACCTGTACTTGAGAAGACGGGGCGTGTGTTAAGAGCACACACAGAAGCCAGCTGTGGGACCCCAACCCCTCTCTACCCCGCTTTCAAATTCAAGTTCTAGGGAAGACAGGGTCTTTGGTCCCTCTGGTTCATTGCTGTATTTCGATGCCTACGCTGGGACAGCGTAGAGAGTGAGCATTCAAAAAAAATACCAGTTGGCATGAATGCATGCATGAGCGAATGAGGGCATGCACCGGTCTTGCCGGGAGGCTATTCTCCATGAGTTTCTGATGTTTCCGCCCGTTTTCCAAGCAAGGCACCAGCTACCTTTGTTCTGAACTGTCTCTTCAAGGATGTTTGGAGAATGGCTCTGGCCAAGTGAGGCGGCGTCTCCCTCCAGAGCAAAGGAGAAGTTGGTTTAATATCTAGAACAGTAAAGATGATGTGGCCCTCCAGGGACAAAGGTCAGGCAGGCTTAGTGCTCATAAAAGGGTCAGGTTCCCTACGTGCAGAGCTCCCGTCGGGTGTCGGTGTCATCGGGGCCTCTCCGGGTGACCACATGGGAACGGATCGGGGCCCAGGAACCGGGCAAACACAGACGCTTGGGCACTGCCATTCTGGGAGCAATAATCGCCCTCTGTCCCTGACCTGGGAGCCTCCTGTTTTCTGCTGGCATCCACGCAAAGGCAACGAACTCACTTCTTGGCTGGGTTGTGGGGGGAAATCCAGGATCTTCGCGATTTTTGACATGCTCACGTTCATGCATGTCTGTCTGTGATTATGTGAACATGTGATGAATGACGAAGAGATTGACAAGGGTGGGAAGACCAGAAGGAAGAAGGGAGAGGGGGAAGCCAAGCAGAGAAAAACAAGAATCCGACGTCACAGCCCGACTGCGGCTAGAATCGAGAGTCCCTGGAGGGATGCCCACCCCCAGAGCCTGAAGGCATGTCTCCACATTCTGATATGTCCCTGCCTACACGCTGGTAACAGAGAACCGAGGTCGGTTCGAATAAACTCTTCGAGTTCGAGAACATGCACCCAAGTTCCAATCTGCAAGTTGCCCAGAGGCAAGGAGAGCCTTGCTCAGCTCCACGACCTGCAGCTCTATCTACCAAGGTCCAGCTTTTGCTTGCTTTGGGGTGGTTCATTTCATTACAAAGCCTCTGCTTCTTGTGTAAGAATGCCATAGAAAGTAGAGGTTGAGTTGAGTTTTTACTTTTCTTTTTTAAAGATTTTATCTATTTATTCATGAGAGACACAGAGAGAGAGGCAGAGACACAGGCAGAGGGCAGAGGGAGAAGCAGGCTCCCTGCGGGGAGCCTGATGTGGGACTCGATCCCAGGACCCCAGGATCACGCCCTGAGCCGAAGGCAGATGCTCAACCACTGAGCCACCCGGCGTCCCTTTAATTTTTTTTTCTTAAAGGCTTTGAAACTCCATCCTCTGTCCTTAGAGCCCTACTGAAATCAGCAAGCCTCTTTCCAGAAAGAAAAGTCCACTTCTAGAAAGCCTTATAAAAACTACATTGTTTAATGTCAACATTCTTCTACAATCAACTTTACAAGCTTTGGAGGAGCTGCAAGCACAGCCAGGGCCTGGTTCAAAATACTCGGAAGATTGAGGGTGGAAGAGACCCTGCAGGGGCACCAGGGACATACATACCAGCCTTTGCAACAGTCGGACCTGCCTTGGCACCCTGAGTCCAACCTGTAAGAAGAAGACAGTCATGAAATAACGATTGTGAGCTCATTCTGAAATGAATTTCATGGGGGGGGGAGGGTGTTAATTATCGATTCAGAGTCACAGATTTTGATCCTGAAAAAAAACCCATCCTGAAAAGTAGATTGGACCTTTGATTAGGGAGCTGCCAAACTAGAGCCAGGATCCATCCCTCTCAGGTATGGTTGACTGCCTCCACCCCACCCCCCCGAGGGCACCACCCCATCACCTGCATGCTCTTCTGTCTCTTAGAGGACCATGAAATGACAAGAACAAAGAATTCACCAGAATATCTGTACTCCCGTTTTATTTTATTTCTGGCTTGAAAAGAAGCTCTTTGCTATTGCGTCTATCACCAGGAGTAAATGGATTCAATTCTACTCTGATGGGCTCAATTATTCAACTCAAAACTTTAGGAAACTCTGCAAGCAAAACTGAACTCACTGTGAATTTTTTCACTGCGTTTTTTTCTGGCTGTTTTAACTATACTCTCCCACATGTGGAGGAGGGGCATGGGACGGTGATAAAATCCTCATTTAAAAAAAAAAAACTGTATTAATGAATCAGCCACTTCTGGAGTAATTTAAAAGTCCTAGCTGGTGGTTGAACATTATTCACAGCAAATCATTGTTTAAAGAAAGTGTTAAACTGCTATTGCTGTGAGTAATAAGTCATCCTTTCTGGAGGGTGATGTGATCATGTAGATCAAAAACTTGAAAAATATGCCTGGACTTTATACATCTCTTTTTTCTAACAGCTCTATGATGTGTAATTTATAAATAACATAAATGATTCACTTAAAGCGCACACCTCAGTGTTTTTTAGTATATTCATAGAGTTGTGCATCCATCACCACTGTTTATTTAGAACATTTTTATTACATCAGAAACCCTGCACCTCTTACTTGTCACCTCCCAACCATAATCTACTTTGACCCTGTGGATTTACCTATTCTGGACATTTCATAGGAATGGAATCATAAAATATATAGTCTTTTGTGACTGGCCATTTTCACTGAACATAAGCTTTTCTATATATATATATATTTTTTTTTTTTAAATTCAATTTGCCAACATATAGTGTAACACCCACCCAGGGCTCATCCTGTCAAGTGCCCCCCTCAGAGCCCATCACCCAGTCACCCCATCTCCCCATCCCTCTCCCCTTCCACGACCCTTTGTGTATTCCCCAGAGTTAGGGGTCTCTCATGGTTTGCCTCCCTCTCTAATTTTTCCCCAGTTTCCTTCCTTTCCCTTATGGTCCCTAACATAATCGTTTCAAAGTCATCCCTGCTATAGCATTTATCAGTACTTCACTCATTTTCATGTCTAAATAATATTACACTGTATGAATTTCCCACATTTTTTTATCCATTCACAGGTGATGTCCAGGTTGTTTCCAGTTTTTGGCTATTTTGAATAACATGAAACATATATAAACATTCCCATGCAATCTTTATGTTGGACATAGCTACCCAGGAGTGGAATGCCTGGGTCATATGGTGAATTTAAGGTTGACTTTTTAAGAAAGTCTCAAACTATTTTCCAAAGTGGCTGAAACATTCTTCCATTCCCATCAGTATGCATATCTTTTAATTTAAGAAATTCTACTTACAGAAAATTAGCATAAAAGAAAAATAAGAAAACTCTTTGCAACGTTTAAAACAACTGTTAATAATTAGCAATTGCCTAAAGTTAAAAGAAGTGTGGTTCAGTATATTATTTTAAAAAGTGGTTCTTTAAAAAAGGGGAAAAAAGTGGTTCAGCATATTATTTAAAAAACGAAGCGTAGTTCAGTATATCATTCAGTATATTATGATGCAGGGATTCATTAGAACACAGCTATAGAAAATAATGATGTATGGGATGCCTGGGCGGTTGAGTGTCCAACTCTTGGTTTCGGCTCAGGTCATGATTTCATGGTAGTGAGATCGAGCCCTGAACCAGGCTCCCCACTCAGCCAAGAGTCTGCTTGGGATTCTCTCTCTCTCCCTCTCCTTCTGTCCCTCTGCTTATGCTTGCACTCGCTTGCTCTCAAATAAACAAATCTTTTAAAAAGGAAAAGAAAGGGAAAGGAAAAAAAGAAAAGAATGATGTGTATCTATGTTTATTGGCATCAATAAACATTCATTTTACTGGACTTCAGTGCTGTTCACCAAATATTTCTCTAGCTGTCTGCCAGAAGTATTGCATTTTCTGGACCCATTGCGGGAAGGCAGGGACATGCAACCAGCTCCAGCCAACAAGTTAGGAATGTAAGTAGCACTTTTCACTTCTAGGTCAAGTGATTTAGTTACAGATGTACAATCCTCCAGAACTGCTCTTTTTCTTTCTGGTACAGTAATTAGCAATGTTTGAAATGGTAGCTGCTCATCAAGCTCAACTTCCCAAGTGACCACCACCAACCCAAGACGGACAAGTTGTACAAGCAAGAAATAAATGTTTGGAATTTAAGACACTGAGATTTTTAAGACATTGTTACCACAGAATAACCTAGCCCATCCTGATTAATAGATCCATGACCCATGTTAAGTGATTAAATCTGGTAACAAAACATTATATTTAACATGATCTAATTTTTGTAAGTTTGAGTGTTGATATGTGTAGAATGAGCACCAAAGTGCCAACGGCTGCTGCCTTTGGGTGACTGAATTCTTTTTCTTTAAACTTTCCTGTACTATCTCAGTTTTTCACAAGTTAACATTTTACTTCCATAACAGAAACAAAACAGTAAAGATGTTTCCATTTGGAAAACTCCAATCATAACAGTAACTGTCTTCATCCCTATCCTCCCTTAATATCCCCCTGGAAAAAAAAAATCTATATATACTATTGTAAATTATCATTATAAGCCGCTACAGAGCCTCCTATTCCATAGAACATGGAATAGGAGAAATAGTACAGGATTTAGGTTGACACTCACCACCCTGAGTCCAAATGAGGACCAAACAATTAGTAGGATGATACTGGTTTGTCTTTCTAAAATGAGGTGTTAAGTCTGAGGCATTATCCAAGGAAAGCCATCGTAAACGTTCTGGGCAAGGTCTTCACCAGTTCTGCAGGTTCGTGTCAGGCCTTTCCCTTCCTCGAATTGTGGAATGGGCTGGGGACTGCTTAGCATAGCGATGGTCAGAAGGAAAGCCCAACCTCTCTCAGGTATTCTGATCTGTAATTGATCTAAAGTATTCTCTTTGAAGTTTCCTCCTCTGGAAAATAGGTTTTCCAAGAAAACAAACAAGCTTTAAGGAGAATAAGAGAAGTTGGTTTTTCATTTTTGAGATTTCTATCTGATGTCTCAGGGGATCGCCATGGCAGTGTTTCAGTCCAAGTTCAAACGAGACTGAACTAGAATCAGAGCTTCCCGGTACAGACAGACTCCTGGTGCCAGCTGAGACTGGAACTGGAAACGACATCAAGGTCGTCATCCTTGTTTTTAGTTAGGAATTCTTGATCCCTTTTATTGTTTGAGTGTTTCCCCATGCCTCATAAGAATCTGGGAACAGGGTTTCAGGACAGATATGTAACCCACTTCGGCTCACTGTCAAGGACTGCCGTTGAGTAGTAATCTCAAGAGCTTGAGGGTTCTAAATCATAGACATAAGAGATGGCTCAAGTAAGATTCTTTACCCCTACTGAGCTGAGCTTATTTCTCCAGCATCAGAATGGAAGATGTCCAGGCTACAATATTTATTGAGAAACACAAGCCATGAGAAACATTAAGCCATGATCCTTGCCATCAAGGACCATATGACACAACTCGAAAGAAAGAAACATGAAAACTTAATAGGGTAGTTTTTGCAAGTTACAAAGGAAATGGGAAAAAGTAGAGTTCAGTATGCCCCAGAGTGACCATGAGATGTTTTATGTTTGGAAGAATGGTTCAACCAGTCGTGTAGGCATTTGCTGGAGTGGGATGAAAGGGCAGGAGAAACTGATGGAGCATCAGGTTCTATACAGCAACTACACTGAGAAATAGTTTCAGAGATCTACCACCACCTCCCCAATGCGTAGGAAGGAACCAAGCAGCGCTCACCACCAGGTGGTAGAGGGTGGGTGATGATTTCCTTTGCACAAAGAATGCAGCCATAACACTGTCAGGGCTTTGGAGTCTGGAATCCCCCATCTACATGATAGTTAGTCCAGCTATACATAGATAGCAGGCACTGCTTATATATTCATAATTTGAATAATAGAGACTGTACTTTCCCCCAAGATTTATCACAGTGTTGGATCACGACTAGAAGAGAAGAGAAATACCCTTAGAGCCTTCCAAAAAAGTCCATAAATGGGAAAGAGCATGAAAGCGAGGAAAATAGTGAGACCTAATTCTAACCAGGGTGAAAGATGCTCAGAATACACAGAACACAGACACTCTCTCTGGGCATGGATGCTTTGACGACCCAGGTTGCCTGAACAGAGATGTCTGAGTCCCCTAACAGGTCCAGGGGATGCTGCCTTTGGGCCAACCTCAGCCACACCCCCAGCAAGGGACAGAAGTGGTGAATTCCTGCAGGGCTCTGTACTGAGAACCTACCTACCAGTCGGCTCCTATCCCCATCTCCTGAGGGTTTTGTGATCCTGAAACCAAGATTCACGAACTCAGGAGTCAGTGCCTCACAGATCTGTTAGAGCACCTGACACATAACCAAGGGCCACCAGTTGGAAAGGCAGTGGAGTCGCCATCTGTCACCTCGGTAACTCGACATGCCTCGCACAAAAGTTTCATTCCTCCGGAGTAATGTTGCTGCAGGATGTTCAGCTAATAACCATTGGTAATTCAGGGCACCCGTAACCTCAGCCCTGAAGAAGAAACTTCACTTCTGGGCTACAATATCAAACAATTTCCAGGTAGGTCTTAAAAAAAAATGGCCTTAAGCAAGTCACTATTTCTTTTTTCATCTGTGAAAAACAAGGGAATTGGACTTTGCCTGTAGGAAAATAAGGAGGAAATTCTGGAAACAAGCTGAAAAAAAGCTTGGGTCTCCATCCCATGGCCCCAACTTCCTAAATGGAGCCAGCCAGCTGCTCCTTGGCTACAGAGAGCTAGCCGGGGTCTCTGACGGGACCCCCAACAGCACGGGAGGCAAGGCTGCTTTCAGTGCAGCATCCAAGGTTTAGGGAAGACTGCTGGTTAGGAAAATGAAGTCACATAAACTCATGCACCTGGTTCTCAATACGCCCCTCTCCGCCCTCCCCCTTCCACTCAATGAAACAAGAGATGGCTGGTTTGGGAGTGAGTACATCTCTGGACTCTCTCCCACAGTATCCTCCTTCCCCTTCAGTTCGATGACTCCTTTTAACAATCACATGCATGTGCATAAAGGAGACACTACTGAGTGGTCCCAAGCTCCCAAAATCTTTTACTGACCTCACTTTTTAAAAAAAAAAATTTATTTATTTATGATAGTCACAGAGAGAGAGAGAGAGAGGCAGAGACACAGGCAGAGGGAGAAGCAGGCTCCATGCACCGGGAGCCCGACGTGGGATTCGATCCCGGGTCTCCAGGATCGCGCCCTGGGCCAAAGGCAAGCACTAAACCGCTGCGCCACCCAGGGTTCCCTGACCTCACTTTTTAAAGACTTAAGAACAAAAAAAAAAAAAAAAACTAAAGAATGCTGTCTTGATGCTTGATTTGCGTTTCCAAATGCAGGGGTTTGGTTCTGAGGGACAGATTTTAAAAAACTAAAACTCCAGAAATTCTCAATTCAGGGGATCAGAAATGTCTCCCCACCATCGACATGGTACCACAAGCATATCCTGAACACTGTCCATATGCCAGGAGCCACAAATAAAAATTAAAAAAATTAAAATCACATTGAAACAAATTCTATCATGTTATAAAGAGGAAAGTGGCTTGGTCTCTGGAGGAGTCCTTGAAAGCCTGACTCAGGTTCTAATCCAGGCTCCGCATGTATCACTTGGGCCTATCACTTCCCCTGGGTGGACTTCCGTGGTTCTCCTGGAAAGTGAGCAGCACACTGAGGCTTTCCTTGTAGTGGTGGGCAGAGCCAGGCTGTCCATAAACAACAAAAATAACTAATACCACTTTAACGCTCACTGAATGCATGTACTCTGTGTGAATTAACCCACTGAATCCTCAAAGCCACTGTAAAAGCAAAAGTGGGTTTATTATTTTATTGTTGTTGTTATTATTATTATTATTATTATTATTATTTAGAAGCTAATAACACATAAGCTTCAAGATCCCTCGCTGGTACAGTCCCTCAACCACAGGTGATGTCTGGGGTGGTTGTCAGCCTGTAAAACCACGCATTTGTTGTGATTCATTTATCATCCTAAATAAATGTTTACTTCGGCACCTAATTTTTGTGGCCATAATTTGATACTCTGTTCCTTCAAGAGGCTCTACCAATTATGTAAACTTTACTTGCCTCTAAAGAACCTATCCACTCCTGCCAATGAGAGTAATGATTCTATCTTGCAGATGATAAAACTGAGAGACCCAGAGAGGTTAAGTCACCTGCCCAAGTACACACAGCCGGTTGTTGCTGGGATGCACAACTGAACCCAGGCAGCCTGGCTCCAGTTGGAGTGCTCTTCACCATCTCCTTTATTGTTTCTTCTTATTTTTACATGGAGCCACTAGCAAATTCTCTGGGACATTAGGAACACTCAATAATAATCAGTGGCTCGGGGCAGCCTGGGTGGCTCAGCGGTTTAGCGCTGCCTGTAGCCCAGAGCGTGATCCTGGAGACCAGGGATCGAGTCCCACGTCAGGCTCCCTGCATGGAGCCTGCTTCTCCCTCTCCCTCTGCCTGTGTCTCTGCCTCTGTCTCTCTCTCTCTCTCTCTCTCGATTAAATAAATAAAACCTTTTAAAAAATAATTAGTGGCTAGCGTTATTTTGTAAATTAAAAACTGCTTTTGTGGTAACAGGAATACAGCCCTATCCTGATTTAAGGAAAACTATATCAATTTGAAATTTAAGAAACAGGTAAATCTGTAACAGGCTGCTTTTATACGAGTCTTCCTTTGGAATGTACATTTCCTGAAAGATTCTTTTAAAGTGATATTATTCTACATGTGGTCGGTGGATCATCTGTATCAGAATCACCTAGGCCCCGCCCCAATCCTTGTAGATCTAAACTGATGGGAGTGGGCGCTCAGGAAGCTCTGTATTTAATGAGCCCTCTGAGGGTCCTCTTCATACCGAAGTTTGGAAACCATTGCTGAGAGCAGTCCCTCACTCTGGGCGATACTGTTCACAAATGGAGCAGAGGACCCAGAGGGGAGAAAGGAATTTGAATTTCAGGTGTTATTAGGAATATTGCTAACTGAAGGTAGGCAGCAAATAACAACTGCAGTGCAAGCTAACAGGCAGGTTCGCATATGTTAGAATTTACATAAAACTGACATATTCATTTACATTTATAAATTGAGTTTACACATCATTTTGAAGACCATAATTATAGAGAATAAACATCAGCTATGTGCTACAGGTAGCCAGGTACTGCTCTATGTTTCAATCTTCAAAATCCTTTTAATTAAGTGATTTCACCATCCCCATTCTAGAGATGAGTAAACAGAGACTCACAGGCAATAAGTAACTCTCCAGGGAGGGCAGAGCCAGGATATGGACCAGAGAAGTCTGGTTCTGGAGAATCCTACATCTCTCTCTCTCTCTCTCTCTCTCTCTCTCTCTCTCACACACACACACACACACACACACAGGTGGTTGTTTTGAAGGTTTTTTTTTTAATAGAGACAAAAAGGTAAAATTTGCTGATTTTCATAGAACTTCATGTCTTAGAAATTTTTGTCTCAGTCACTTTCAAGATGAATAAATAGTGCTGTGTTTTGAAGGCAGCATGAAATTGCTAAAATGGGCCAAACCTATGTTACTCTATGCAGGAAAAGTTTAGAATGTTAAGCCTACTTGCACTGGCAGATGTTGGAGCTTTAATCCCTCCTCCTAGCTCATAAACAGAATCCTTGTTTCAGTTCCTCCCACACTTTCCTCTCTCCACTCCCCCCCCCCCTCAAAAAAAAAAAAACTTTCAAGTTCTTTATCCCAAATTCCTTCCCTCTGGGCTATACAGCAGCCCAGGCCGGACAGCAAGAGGTAACTGGAAGTGCTGACCCTGACCCGAGCACTTTAGGTGTATTAACTACTCAATCCTTAATACCCTATTATTTCCCCCACTTTACAGAATTGGAAATTGAGGCCCTGGAGAACTTTCCCAGCATCACAGAGCTGGCAATTGACAGACCCAGCTGCCTGACACCAAGCGCGTGCCCTCAACCACTTACTAACACGTCTACTGCTTCTCGAGCGCCCACTGCAAAAGGCAAAGTCAAGACAAGTCTTTCTTTCTGGATCCAAAGCCTGTGCCCTCCCCTGACCCCAGCCTCTCAGGCCCCTGGAACGTGGACTGCTTAGTCCTCCTGACGACCCTCCAAGAGAATGGCCATTTCTTTCAAGGTACAGAAAACACATCCATGTGCAGAGTCAACAAGAGAGTAACCATCTTCCAGATTTCTCTTCGAACCGAGATGCTGGAAAAGGGGAGGAGAAGTATGACTACTTATCTCTTGTTCCCATCACGGGAAACACGCTTTAAGCTAAACGATTTTAAAATAATTTTAATGATAACGTGTGTAAGCAGCACCAGGGGATGCAGATAAGCACTGCCTACTTTCATTGGGACATGGCCATTTCTCCCTATAAGGTCTTCACCTTGATATTTGCATCAGTTCGGCTTATATTTTTCAAAAAGCTTTTCCGTTCCTCAGACATGGCATTGAGACTTCATACCTGCAGGGTTTATCCTACCTGAGAGGTTAAACCTTTCAAAACACGAAATCTGCGGCAGATGCACAGAACATGAACTACGGTAAGTGAGCTCTTGGTTGGTGGTCGATCCCGGGCCATCAGGCCACCTCCGAGCTGCTGCCCCACTGATGAGAACCTGATGGGAGGGATCCCTGGGTGGCGCAGCGGTTTGGCGCCTGCCTTTGGCCCAGGGCGCGATCCTGGAGACCCGGGATCGAATCCCATGTCGGGCTCCCGGTGCATGGAGCCTGCTTCTCCCTCTGCCTGTGTCTCTGTCTCTCTCTCTGTGACTATCATAAATAAATTAAAAAAAAAAAAAAAAAGAACCTGATGGGAAAGTCGGGTTCCCCTGGCTTTCAGATGGAGAAAGTGGAGGAGAGTTTGCAACTTCTAGATCGTGCTTTTCCCTCTGATCACCTGGGCACAAGTCGCAATACGCCACCCCCTACATGCATCTTAAAGAAGAAACGTTGGCTTTAACTTGGGGCTTTCTCCCAAGACGGAGCACCCCCAACAGGAGCCAGGATTTGGTTCTGCAGGGCTCTCGAGTCCCAGACACATTTCTGCAGGCGAGTGACATCCAGACTCTCGCCCAGAGGGACCAACAGATGGGGAGGCTCGTGAGCAGCCGCTGGGGGGACGGAGAGGACAAGGGGGGACGATGCGACAGGAGGGGGGTGATCCCTGCCTGCTGGCGTCCGGGAGCCCTCCAAGGCCGTCTGTCCTACAGCCACGCGCCCCGGGCCGTCTCGGGGTCCTCCCGCCTCTACTTACCCGCTCCGAAGTGTCATCCCGGGGCCGCGCCTCTCGCGTTGACCCCGCGCACAGCGGCAGCCCCAAGCACAGCCCCAGCAGCAGGAGCATGGCGGGGCCGGAGCGCGCGGCGGCACCGGGGCCCGGCGGGACGCGCGCAGGGGACAGCTCCAGGCTCCCGGCTCCGCGCTCCGCGGCCGCGCTCGGCCCCGCCCCCCGGGCCCGGCCCCGCCCCCGCCTGCCGGCCCCGCCCCCTCCTCCGCAGGCCCCGCCCCTCCACCCAGGCCCCGCTCCGCCAGCCCCGCCTCCGCCAGCCGGCCCCGCCCCCGCCTTCCAGCCCCGCCCCTGGCCCCCGCCGGCCCCGCCCCCCGCCCGCCGGCCCCGCCCCCCGCGCCGACCCGGGTCCCAGTCGGGTCCCCACAGCCCCCGGGGGCGGCCCGCCCTTCTGCTCCGCCCTCCAGACCCCGTCCCCTCCGTCGCCTTCTGCTGCCACCTTCAGGGCTGGGGGCACCCGCCACCGGACCCCCAAATCTCTCTCCTGCGAGGTGTGAAATGCTTCTTCCCCCAGCAGCTCGAATTCCCGTGGCAGGAGGATGCGCGAGTAGCGAGCCTGACCCCCTCTGTGTCTACCTCCGCATCCCTCACCTTGTATCCACCCTCACCTGTATATCCCACCCCCACCCTCTGTGTCTACCTCCGCATCCCTCACCTTGTATCCCACCCTCACCTTGTATCCACCCTCACCTGTATATCCCACCCCCACCCGCCGTGTCTACCGCGGCATCCCTCACCTGCTATCTGTACCATCCACCACCACTCCCCACCTGCTAGCATAAAGCCAACATGAGACCTTCTTACCTCTGCCCAGAGAGCAGCACAGGCCTCTTGGCATCCTGCATTGATGCTTAGAAGCCAAATTAAGCGACGCTAATTACTAGTCCAATGCAGAAAGTACTAGCAATGTGTCCCCTTTTATGCGGTTCCGGCAGGAAACGAGGGGCTAGCCCTGGCACCGTGTAGTGGTATTTCTAAGGTTTGGGTTATTAATCATGGAAATGACTATCACTGCGTATGTTAGTTACAAACTATTGGTGATCCTTCTGTTCTGCAGTAAGAAGAATTATTATCCTCCAGCCTTCCACCCTGGGAGCTCCAGCTTCGACACACCTCCAGCTTTTACACCCTGGGCACCATCTTTTTATCTGCTAGACACACGATGTAGCTAGAGCTGCGCCTTTGTTCCACTTTCAAAGGACAATCACTTGAAAGACACTTTCTCTGTCTCTATAAAAACTGCATCGAAGTCCATGAACTGAATGATAGGGAGAGACTGGCCACAACCTCGATGGCCAAGGGCAGAGAAACGGCTCGCTCAAAGAATGGAACATCCGTCCTATGGAATATTATGCAGCCACTAAATAATAATCATGAGGTCTGTGGAAACGTGAAAAATGTTTATCGTGTAATCTAGAGGGGAATATACCAGATTACACACCCATATCAACAGTATGCTTGTAACTAGGTAAAAATGCATACACATGGACATAAGAACTAGGAAAAATGTAAAAAATGAAGAGAGTGGGTGGTTAGTGTATGGTGATATGTCTTTTTAAAATATTTTATTTACCCTTATGGACATGCTGTTTGTTCAACCAACCAAGACATTGAGAGAAGGGGGAAACATGATGCCATTTAAAATAAAAGGAAGATGAGATTGGGAATATTCCTCAGCCATTAGAAATGACAAATACCCACCATTTGCTTCGACGTGGATGGAACTGGAGGGTATTATGCTGAGTGAAGTAAGTCAAGAAGGACAGACATTTTATGGTCTCATTCATTTGGGGAATATATAAATTAGTGAAAGGGAATAAAGGGAAAGGAGAGAAAATGAGTGAAAATATCAGTTAGGGTGACAAAACATGAGAGACACCTAACCCTGGAAAACAAACAAGGGGTAGTGGAAAGGGAGGTGGGCAGGGTTTGGGGTGACTGGGTGACGGGCACTGAGGGGAGCACTTGGTGGGATGAGCACTGGGGGTTATGATATATGGTGGCAAATTGAACTCCAATTTAATTTTTTTTTAATTTTAAAAAAGAGATTTCAAAGAGAGAGAAGCAAATAAATAGAAGGCTGCACAGGCTCAAAAAAAATAATAAAATAAAAGGAAGAAAATTGTTGTCATTAGCACTGAATCATTTCCGCCCCTAACCACTCACACGCTGAAATGCACAAAACCAACAAGAAGCAACAGTAGCGGGTCCAGCGAGGTTTTACCACAAAAACCACCAGTAAAGGAGAACTCTGAAGAGGGCCAGAGGATTTTTATCTGTAGTTCCTTGACATAATCTAACCAAGAGGTTGGTTAGGTTAACTAAGGAGGACAGTCCCTAGCCTCCTGGAATCAAAACTTGCCTATTTCACCACCACCACCACCACCACCCCCCGAAAGAAAAATACCTACTTGAGAACTGAAAGTTGAATTGGAACAAAGCCAGGTTTTGAAATGGGACAGCAGTGACTATTATTTCCATCCTCCAACAGAACTTTGTCTCCCCCTTCCTACCACTCCCCTCCCCATCTCAACACTCTTTTGGGCCTTGTAGCTGCTCTTTTTCCCAAATCCATCCCCACTGGTTTCTGCAGAGGTCCAGTGTCAAGGAAGATGAGTTTTCCTTGCATCATCTTGTAGGACTCTCCTACAAGATCTCCTACAAGATCATTTTTAGGACAGCTTTACCAATTGGATCAGAAAGTCCTTGAGGAAAAGCATCTCCCACAAGGTCTAGCGCTGTGTAAATATATGGTTAGCACCTAATGAACATTTGATGAAGGGAATCAGGAGCTGGGAGCTGGGGGTGGAAGCCTGAGCTGGCTGTGCTGACTACACGGAAGGCTGGGCTGTAGTCCCAACTTGGCCCCTATCTAGCTGCATGACTCGGGAGAGTTTCCAAAATTCCCAGAATTTGCAAACTCTAATAGCCTGGATTTCTTTGTGACTTCCAAGCATCTATAGGACTGAAGAGTGATACAAAAAAATAGGTAAGTGTAACAAAAATAAGATCCAGTAAAAGTTTTCCAAAGCTATTCACAAACATAGGCCATGATTTATATCAGCCTTATAAATAAGGATGAAAAAATCAACTGTCCCCTGAAAAGGGAGCTGAGGTGTCCTCTTACACATTTGTCTTTTGATGTCATGTTTCTCGTTCTTTTTTTTTTTTTTTTATGTTTCTCATTCTGCTCCAGAGGAGCTGGTGTTCTAGTTTGAGACTACTGAACTCGTAGAACCTCAGAGCTCAAAGCTCAAAAGACCCTAAAGGACATCTAGCCCACTCCTGAGTTTTCCATTGAGACACCTCACAAGGCTTGCCCAGGACCTCACTCCATTAGAGAGAAATCTCTGGCAAGGCTCCAGTTGTTCATCGACAGAATCTAGTGTGGGGTTCAGCATCCAGGGCTTCAGAGAGAAGGATGAAGAGCTTTCCTGCCAGGGTCGGAGAGGCCCTCTGTGCCAGCTTTTGCTAGGAAATGACTCCCCGCATAACTAAAGGGTGGGCCAAGGGTTCCAAAATTTTAGCACCAGACTCATTAGAGTTAGGGGCTCATCCTTTCTCCTGCTGCAGCCTGCCAACCGATGCCAGCTGAAGGCCTGGCTAGGCCAGCCAAGGCAGAGACTGAAGAGGAAACAGTGGGTTGTTGTCCATTTATTTTCTTTTCCTCTCCCTTGAATTTGTACCCTGAAGCCCCCAATTCCTCCATCCAGCTGCTCTGAGAATCAAGTCCTCCCCAAGTCCTCTGGGCTCCTCCTTTGGTCCCTCCTTTCCCCCTGCTCTGTTTTGAGTGTCTACAAGGTCACTGTTCTAATCTGGGCCAGCCATGTCTCACCCCCTGGTCTCACCTTTTTATCTACTTATATGGCCTTGTGTTTCCCTTGGACTCCTGACAACTTTGCATAATTGCTACAGTTTCTTACAACCTTGGCTTTTTTTTTTCCTTTTTCTTAATCAAAAGGCCTAGGGAGGAAATGGGTTCCCTTCAACTTTGACTCCATATTTCTCAGGAGCCCGGGATATCTTGGGAGTCTAATCACACCCACTTTTTACCTATTTTTTACCAACCACCGAGTTTTATCCAGGGAGTAGATTTGTGAAAATGGAAACAGAGAATACAGTCTTCTAATTTCTTCTGATAATGATTTGCTGAATTTATCAACTATTCGCAAAGTGCAACGCATCATATTTTACTTTAACACAGTTTCCTAAACAGCCTCTTGTTCTTTCTTGGCCCTCACTCTTCATGGATTCTTCTCTTTTCTGGAATGCCTCCCCTTGACTCCCTACCCAATCCTACAAACGTCACTTCCTCCGTGGTTCTGGTCAAAGGGGTAAATGGTATTTATACCTCTCACGGAGCCCTCATCTTTGTGTTTACATGTATTTCTCACTAAACCAAGACCCAATGAAGGGCAGACTTCATGTTGCATTCATCTTTATATGCTTTGTCAGCATCCAGCAAGTCACCTAATCTTGAGAAATATTTATTGAATAAGTAAGGAAGACTCAGAATCATATGCTTTCCATAGTGTGCAGTTCATTGAGAATTTCTGTAACACCAATCTGTGTGGCCAGTGACTGGATGCAAGACCATAGACAGTATTGACCTCTCTTGAAGTAAATATATTTAAAGAAAAACATAATATTGACCCCTCAATTTTCAAAAAAATTTTAGCCCACAATTATTTGTCTTCATTATTTATCTATCTTTGTGAGAATTATAAGAACTGGGGGAAAACAAGTGAATTTTAGATCTTTGATATAATACCCTAGGATGTTCCATCTTCTCTTAGACTATTACATTCCTGATATACTTGAATTCTCCGTGGTGAGAGAAATGAGTTTTAATCCAACAGTTCCCCACTCCTACCTCTAGTTTCCAGATACCCTTGCTCTTTTAAGTATCTCCCCTCAAAAAATCTTCTTTCAGAAACTGCTAGAATCTGTCTTCAAACACACACATAAGAAGCACCTCCCTCCCTTGAAAAATTTTAAGGTCTCTATGTAGTAATATATTTTTAATATTCCCAAGGTCATCAGAAGCTACAATTAACACTAACTTTGGCTTATTTCCTTTTGCCAGTTCTTCACTGTTTGGTATTAGCTGTGAATGGCTGTCTTTATCTTCTACATCTGCATTAACGTATAATTCAAAGCCAGGAAACAGTTCTTTTTTTAATATTTTATTTATTTATTCATGAGAAAGACAGAGAGAGAGGCAGAGACACAGGCAGAGGGAGAAGCAGGCTCCATGCAGGGAGCCCGATGCGGGACTCGATCCAGGGTCTCCAGGATCATGCCCTGGGCTGAAGACAGCGCTAAACCGCTGAGCCACCCGGGCTGCCCCAGGAAACAGTTATGGAGAAATATTTGTTAGCCGAACAAGGCTTTGTCCCTATAGAAATGCTCATTAAACAGTGAACAATCGCAGTGCAAGGTTAAAAAATCACTTTTATTTTCTTTTGGAAGGATGCCTAGAGCAACAAGTGTTGTCCTAGTTTTCTGGGGCTTAACCTGGGACCACAGAAGACTTGGAATAGCACAGAGGATCCACTGATGATATCATGGAGACGGACATTCAGTTCAACCTGCCTCTGCACCCCGCATGACCACCCCACCCTGCTACTGTCTACGACTCCAAGGCATGAAGACAGAGAAGCCAGCGAAACCTGCAGTTGATCTACAGGGTGTGTTTTCTCCTTGAAGATTTGCCAGATCCTTTCCAGACAGATGTTGGGAGATGTCCAGAGAACTTTCACTAAAAGCCACAGGTGTGTCTTTGGAAGGCTTCTGACTAAAACAAAACAGTGTTGGTTTTGTGGTTGATGCTGAGAGATATGTTGTACTCCATGAATCAGACCTAACAACAGAGCTGTCATCAGGTTCTTTCGGTGCTGCTCATGGGCTAGTTGCCTGCTGGCAAGCGAGAAAGCCTCTTGTCTATGTAACATGTGCAGCAGGTTTGGATCTCACAGGTGCGGACTCGCTGAACAAAAATATGTGATCCTTTCTTCCCTGTATCTCAAGGTCTTTCCATACTGAGTTCCCATTCTCTCATGGAGAACAACAAACATTACTCTTGCCAATTCATGATAAACCATCAATATGGGGTTTTTTAATTAAATTATTGTTTTCCTAGTTTAAGGTTCTTTGCCCTCTTGCTTATCCATTGGATTGGTTCTAAATTTCTTTAAGTCATCATGGAATAGAGGGAAGGCATAAAGGAGCGGCCTCTGGTCCTTGGTCACCACCTGTGTCATGGACGGAATGTTTGTATCCCCCTCCAAATTAATATGTTAAAGCCCTAATCCCCAATATGATGGTATCTGGAGGTGGAGCCTTCAGGAGGTAATTAGGATTAGATGAGGTCATGAGGGTGGGGTTCCCATGATGGGATTCATGTCCTTATAAGAAGACCTGTGTCAGGACACAGTGAGAAAACCACCATCAACAAGCTAAGAAGAGAATTCTCACCAGGAACTAAATTGGATTGGCTAGCACCTTGATCTTAGACTTCCAGACTTTAGAACTATAAGAAATAAATGTTGCTTCAGCCACGCAGTCTGTAGTATTTTGTTACAGCAGCCTACTGCTGACTGATACAACCTTCCCGTATTGGCATGTGCATCATCCCATCTGGTTTAGGACCATATGTCTGAACTTCAAAGCTGCTATATGGCTGCCCAAAGAAAATGAAAACACAAATTCAAAATGATGTAAGCACCCCTATGTTTACTGTAGCATTATTTACAATAACCAAGATATTGAAGCAGCCCAAGTGTCCATCCAGAGATGAATAAAGATGTACCACATACACACAGGCACACACACACACACATGCTAGAATATTACTCTGCCATAAAAAAAGGATGAGATCTCACCATTGGCAACAACACGGATGGACCTAGAAGGTATTATGCTAAGTGAAATAAGTCAGACAGAAAAAGACAAATACCATATGATATCACTTATATGTGGATTCTAAAAAAATAAACCACCTCAATTAAAAAAAACCTTAACAAACAAAAAGCAGAATCAGATCCATAAATACACAGAACAAACTCATGATTGCCAGAGGGGAGGTCAGTGAGGGATGGGCAAAAAAGGGAGTACGTGATACAAGTTTCCAGTTATGGAATGAATACATCACTGGAGTAAAATGTCAACACATAGGCAATACAGTCACTGGTACTGTAATAGCGGTGCATGGTGACAGGTGGCAGCTACACTTGTGAGCACAGCATAACTTGCTGAGTCACTATATTGTCCACCTGAAATTAGCAGAACATTGTGGCTCAACTATACTTAAATTAAAAAATAAATAAATTCAAAATCCCAGCTACATGGCTTATGTTTCCTCATAAGGCTGCTGTATTTTTATTGAACATTTAGTCTTTGTCACATTCTATCCTAAATTTTCAAAGTCACTAAATATAGCATGGGAAATGCCCCTGACTATGTAATTTAACCTGGTAATGGAGTTTCTTTTTATTTTTATGCTGCCAGGGTTTTACCACCTTTTCAAGAATACCAATCATGCTCCCCTTGTATACAGAATCTTGCTAAGATAAATTTGTAATTATGAGAGTGAAATATCATTTTTCTATACTGTATTTATATGATGGGTAAGTGATATATTTGTCAGTGGCAGATGCCATAAGAGGCCACCTGTGCTAGTCTCACATAGTTGCTGTAACAAATGGCCACAAATTTAGTGGCTTACAACAACACAAATGTATTCCCTTACAGTTCTAGAGGTCTGAAGTCTAAAACTGGCAACCAGTTTGGCACCAAGTTTGGCACCCAGTGTGGCACAATCCAAAGTAGATGGCTTCTAGAAGCTGGAAAAGGCAAGGAAACTTGCCAGTTTTAGACTTCTGGCTAAAGTTTCCTTGCCTTTTCCAGCTCCTAGAAGCCATCTACTTTGGCTTGTGGTTTCACTTCACTGCAACCTCTGCTTCCACTGTCATATGTCTCTGACCTTGCCCCTCCTGTCCCCTTCTCTCTCTTACAGGGACTTTCATGATTGACTGCATTGGGCCCACCCAGATAATCCAGGATAATTTCTCCATCTCAAGTTCCTTAAATTTAATCACATCTGCAAAATCATTTTGCATGTACAGTAACCTAGTCACAGGATCTGGAGATTAGGACATGCAGGTCTTTGTCATTTAGGGGGACTTGGAACTACAAATTTGTGACAAGTACAAGTATGCTGGGGTGAAAATATAGAGAAAATAAGGAAATAACAAAAATGGTTTTTTTTTCTGTGAAAAGTGATCGTGGTGGGCACTCGTGCTAATCTTTCTTTTACTTATGTTTTGAAATCTTCCATAAGAATTTTTTGTATCCATAATTATGTATTTTAATTTTACATTTTTATGTTTATTAAGTTTTTTACTTTAATTCCAGTATAGTTAACATGCAGCGTTATATTAGTTACAGGTGTACAATATAGTGACTCAGCAATTCTGTACATTAGCAGTGCTCATCATGAATAAATGTCCTCTTGATAAGTATGTGATAAGTGCACTCTTGATCCCCACCATTTATTTCACCCATACCCCCACCCACCTTCCCTCTGGTAACCATCAGTTTGTTCTCTCTAGTTAAGAGTCTTTTTCCTGTTTCTCTCTCTCTCTCTCTCTCTCTCTCTCTCTCTCTCTCTCTCTATTTTCCCCCTTTATTCATTTGTTTTGTTTCTTAAATTTCACATATGGATGAAATCATGGTATTTGTCCTCTGACTGACTTATTTCACTTACATAATACTGTCTAGCTCCGTCTATGTTGTTGTAAATGGCAAGACTTCATTATTTTTATGGCTGAATAATATTCCATTATATTAAATATTAAATATACACTGAATATATATACTACGTCTTCTTTATCCATTCATCAGTCGATGGACACTTGGGCTGCTTTCATAATTTGGTGAATGTAAATAATGTTGCAAAATAAATATAGGGATACTTGCATCCTTTTGAATCAGTGTCTTCGAATTCTTAGGGCAAATACCCAATAGTGAATTACTTGATCATAGGGCAGTTCTATTTTTAACGTTTTGTTAAAAGTTTTGTTTTATTGTTTTCCACGGTGGCTGCACCAGTTTTCATTCCCACCAACAGTCCATGAGGATTCTCTTTTTTCCACTTTCTTAAATATCTGTTGTTTCTTGTGTTTTTGATTTTAGCCATTCTGTTAGGTGTGAGATGGTATCTCATGATAGTTTTTATTTGCATCTCCCTGATGATGAATGATGTTGAGCATCTTTTCATGTGTCTATTGGCTACCTGGATGTCTTCTTTGGAGAAATGTCTATTCATGTCTTTTGCCCATTTTAATTAGATTATTTGGTTTTTATTGTTAAGTTATGTAAATTCTTTATATATTTTGCATGCTAATTCTTCATAAGTCATGTCATTTGTAAATAATTTTTCCCTTCAGTAGGTTGCCTTTTAATTATCTCAATTGTTTCTTTTGCTGTGCAGAAGATTTTTTATTTTGATGTAGTCCCGATAGTTTATTTTTGCTTTTGTTTCCCATGCTTCAGGAGACATATCTAGAAATATGCTGCTATGGCCAATGTCAAAGAAATGACTGCCTGTGTTTTCTTCTAAGATTTTTATGGTCTCACATTTAGGTCTTGTAACCATTTTGAGTTTATTTTTGTGTATGGTGTAAGAAAGTGGCTCAGTTTCATTCTTTTGCATGTTGCTATCCAGGTTTACATAAAAAGAATTTTTTTAAAGAAAACCTTGATTCCACCAGACTAGATGTGTTTGGTTGCGTGTAACAGAATACCTAAAGAACAGTGGCCAACTTCATAATTATATTTACTTTTCACTTCACAGGAATTCCAAACAAAAGGTTGCCATTATTAATTCAATGCTTCCATCCAGTACCCACATTCTTTTTTTCTTTTTTTGAGAGAGAGAGCGAGAGAGCACACACAGAAGTGGGGGGGCAGGGGAGAAGGAAAGAGAAAATCTCAACCAGACCCCCTGCTCAGTGTGGAGCTGGAAGTGGGACTCGATCTCCCAACCCTGAGATTATGACCTGGGCCAAAATTGAGTCAGATGCTTAACCACCTGAATCACCCAGGCGCCTCCAGTACCCATGTTCTTTTTATCTTCCTGCTCTGTGTTGACTTTTCATCCTCTTCCTTGTCACTGCAGGGTCTCAAAAAGATTGCTATAAGTGAAGATGCTGTAACCATGCTTAAGGCAGGAAAGAAAGAAAGAGACAATCTCCAACCTTGTCAGTCCTTATTGTAGGGAAAGCAAGTACTTTTTCAGAAGCCAGCCAGCCCACTTGCCCTTATGTCTAGTCTGTTAGAACTGGATCACAAGGCCATTCCCAGGTGCAAAGGGGATGAGAATTCCAATAGATGGTAAACCAGCAGCAAATTGTCCTAATACAATTGACCAACCATGATTCATCACTTTCTTGACCAGGTCTTATAGGCCAGGAAGAAGGAGAAATGACTGTCAAGCAAAGAACTACACAGGTCTACCTAGCTGCCATTTTCTACTGAATAAACTAGCAGGGCATCCACGGACCTGCAAGATCATCTAGATGCATAGTCTCTCCCCAAGCATGCTTGACCGCAGTGTCCATGCCTCATTCACTCCAGCCTTCTCTAGTCCCACAGACATGTCCACGTGGTCCTGTTTTTGAGTCTTGTTTCAGGTTTATACTTGGCTGAGAATCCTCCCCCAATGCTCCCACCCACTGAACCCCTTCCCATTTGGAGAAGCTCTACTTAAAGGCTGCTTTCCACTTCCAGATGATTGTAGTCACTAGCATCATTCACTGTGTTTCTTCATGGTTTAGTTATTTGTGTGATCTCACCTCTTCTATGAAATTCCTAGATCCCGCAAAGCAGAAGCAATGCCCTCTACATTCTCATAGCCTTCTGATTCACCCACAGTGACCAGCACAGTGTCCATACATAATAAGTACTCAATACTCTTCTGTACAGTTGAACCCTAGTGAGTTCCCTTGTAAAGTGGAGAATCCAGTTATAATAATTATAATGAAGACCAGCACTTGTATAGCACTATATTCCAGGCAATTTGAAATGCTTTACAAAGATTGACCCTTTACGATAATTCTGTGAGGTAGGTATTATTATTCCCATTTTACAGATAAGGAAATCAAGGCAAAAAGGTTAGGTAACCTTCCCAAGATTATAGCTAATAAGGGATAGAAACTAAAGGTACAAATTTGGGCTGTCTGGCCCCAAAGTCTATGCTCTTGGCCATTCTTTTATATTTCCACATATGGCATAAAAAGTCTAACACCATGATTGTATAGAAAGTATTCAGTGAATGCTGGTTGGTTGACTGGCTGATTAGTTTACTGTAAATAATTATCCACATCTTTTGTTTCATAAGTAAAGTTTTTGAATAATACTTGCAGATGAAGCACTATTGTATACTTATTATGCACATGTATATCAGATCAATAGCTTTACTACATGACTACTTAAATACGTTTTTGGAGAGGAACACTACATAATCGGCTCTAGTATCAGGTATATGCTTATTTAATGACACCACAATGTAATTCCACAGTCTTTACTCTAGAATGACATTGTAGTTCATATCCACCACCTGCCTGGTCAATATTTATGTTCAAATTCATCCCCTACTTTGTACAAGGTCCTTCGGATCAACTCAAAATAGATGAGCACTTTACGCCATCTAGTGGGGACACATTTGGAAAAATATTTCCAGTGAGTTACTTAGCGAAGAGAATTATATATTGATAACATCCAAATGCCACAGATGGACTTACAAATCACCGTAAAAGCAGGCCCTTCGAATAAAACTGGAATCTTTGCTCCAATTATCAGTGGCTGTAAAAGTCATTCTCTCAACTCTTCCAGACTGCTACCCCCTTTTCCTGTTTCTGTGTAGCAGCTACCTACTAAAAACACTCCAGTGTTTCCTGGAAGGTACTATTCTCCTTATCAGTTGACCCCAAAGATTTATTTTCTCCATAATATGTTGAAAGGGCTCCTGGGAAAGTCACTGTTGTGTCTCGTGTCTAGAGGAGAGGACTGTAGGGTCTGGTCGAAGGAGCAAACTTGTGATTTGCAGTAACCCTTTGTCAGCTGGTCACCTTTGCTATCTAGGCCAATGTCATTTGAATGCACTATTTTCTGCTTGATGGGGCTGCTCAAGCCCCTCCCCTCACCCAGATTTCTGCAAATTCTGGAGCTGATTCCTATGGTAACATCTACTTTTATTTCCACTGAGCTCCTAACTTCTGGTTGCAGATATCAGTCTACACAAAAACCTAGCTTCCTTCTATTTCTAGGCATAGTGAAAGACAGCAATCCCTTGCCCTCTTGAAATGAAGTGTGGCCATGTATGTGCCTTGCTCTGGCCAATGAACTATGAATGGAAATCACATGTGTCACCTCCAGGTAGACACATATTCTTCATGTTTCCATTCTCCCTACCATGGCTTCCTCAGCCTGGGCCTCTGAATGAGGGCGATGGAGTACAGAACCCTCTGCCCATCTACAATGGACAGTTGTAAATATGTCTGAACTCTGTTGTTCTAAGCCAATGGGATTTAGGGATTATTTGTTACCTAAACATAGCCTAGTCTATACTGACTCATATACTTCCCAAAGTAATTCCCTTGCTCTCGATTGCTCTCTCTCTTTTACCACCCACTCACCCTATCTCTCTTATGCACTGATCTATCCATGAAATATACCTCCTCTTTTTTTTTAAATTCTCCAAAATACCACTTTTGAAATCTTCCATGAGTATAAAAAACATTTTTTTTAAGATTTTGTTTATTTACTCATGAGAGACACACAGAGAGAGGCAGAGACATAGGCAGAGGGAGAAGCAGGCTCCCTACAGGGAGCCCCATGTGGGACTCAATCCCAGGATCCCAGGATCCCAGGATCACGCCCTGAGCCAAAGGCAGATGCTCAACTACTGAGCCACCAGGGGCCCCAAAAACATTTTTAAATTAAGCATTATACATTCTTGTTCTTGAAGATTCTTTGTCCACATTCTCATCACACTTCTTTCTCTCTTCTCTCCCCGACTGCTGGTACCTACAAAGCATGTTAGCAACCCCTTTGTCTTATCTCCTTTTAAACCACTTGTTTTCAACTCTGTCAGACTTAATATCCTGCTTCTTATAATAAACATTATAACACTCCCTTATGACCTTGAAATAAAATTCATCGATAGTCTACCTACACCCATAATTTTTAAACCTCAATATAAACTTTTTACTGCATTTTAAAGGAGAAAACAATCTACAGTAAAATCTAATTTTCAATAGGAATCCTTACACTGGTACAGATTACTGTAACTTTGACACCACAAATGCAGGGTGACAAAGATATGTGATGCTAGTGATGCAGATTCCATAAGCAGCATTGTCATCAGTGACGTTATTTTCCAAAATGATGAAAACTTCTTGGTTCAAAGTACAGATACCTTAATGTACGCAGTAGTTGCACGTCCACAAATTTGACGTGTATGAAAACATTTTAAAAATATTATGTATTATAGAATTATGTTGTAGAGCCAAACAACTTTAAACATAAATTTCCATTTACACAAATGTCTGGCAGGGCATTCAAATGTCTTGTGAACCTCAGGACAAGACCTTCTTATTAGGTACCATCCTGTGCGTAGCAGGACAACTAGCATTCCTGACCTCTCCCAGCAAATTCTACTAGCAGCACCTTTCAATTATTAGGACACCCCCAAAAATGTCTCCATAAATTCCCAAAATGACCCCTAGTGGAGGCTCACTTCACTGTTCTAAGACATTTTAAATGGGGTTTCATTTTTACCGTAAAGTAAGATGTTGTGTAGTGTAGTAAATTCCTTTATATAGATCAGATCCTACTGAAAAAGTAAGGCCATACATATCTTACAAGGGATTTTGTTTGTTTGTTTGCTCTAACTGAAGAGTATCATAGAACCACACTGACCCAAAATGCTTCCTTTTGGGGGTCACCTGGGTGGCACAGTTGGTTAAAGCCTCTGACTCTCAGTTTCAGCTTAGAACTAACCTCAGGGTTGTGAGATGGAGCTCCTCTGGTTAAAGCCTCTCCCTCTCACTGGGGAGTCTGCTTGAGTTTCTGTCTCCCTCTCCCTCTGCCCCTCCCCCCTTGCTTCCTCTTTCTCAAATAAATAAATCTTTAAAAAAAAATTTTTGAAAACCTTATTTTGGTCGGCATTTTTGTACTGCTTTATTTTCAAAACCAGTCTCTCATGGGCTGTGCTATATAGAAGGGAAGAAAGAAGCTGAATGAAAGGAGGGTAGGTGCTCTGGGACAAGTGAGAAATGGGAGAAAGTCTTTTATTATCTTTTTATTGAATAATGAAAACTTGTAGTCCCTTAGAGTTTATCTTTCCACAGTTTACCCTCCCGCTGCAGGAATCTCTTCCAGTCTTTTCCTGAAATCTGATCTCGTGGTCTCTGTTTAGAGTTTAGACACTTTCATGACAGACATAGCATTAACAATAGAAATGATAATAATAATTTTATAATAATAGTTATGATTGCAGCAATTACTATTTAATAAGAACTTGCTATGTGTCATTTCAACTAACCATAATAACCTCCATTAGGCAGTCATTTCCACTTGTTATTTGGGAATCTCTGAAACTACCTTCCCTTTATCATCTCCTATCTCCCATTATTCCTTGTAGTGGATTGAAGGTGGCCCCAGATTCTTCACCATTCTTTTGATCACAGATGGAATCTATGTGCCCTCCCTTTGATCCTGGAGAGAGTGTCATTGTGTAACTTCCAAGGATGCTTCTATGAGATCTACAGCTTCCATTTGGGCACACTTGGAATGCTCCTCTGGAAACCCAGCTGCTATGCAGGGAGAAGCCCAAGTCATATGGGGAGGCCACATGGGGGAACACTAAGATGTTCTGGTCAGTAGTCTAGGATGAACTCCTAGCCAGCACCAACACCAGCTGTGTAATGAGCTGTGTAGGATGTCATAATCCATCTAAGCCTCCAGTGGACCATAGGCACAGCCAACACCACATGGAGCAGAAGAACCACCCGTTGGAACTCAGTCAACCCACAGATCCAGGAAAAAATATCAAACTGTTGTTTTAAAACATTCCATGGGGTGCCTGGGTGGCTCAGTTAGTTAAGTGTCCAACTCTTGGGTCCAGTCATGATCTCAGGGTCATGAGATTGAGCCCTGAGTTGGGCTCTGTGCTCATCGAGGAATCTGCCTAAGATTCTCTCTCTCCTTTCCCTCTGCCTCTCCTCCCATTCATCCTCTTTCTCTTTTTCTAATAAATAAATAAAATCTTTAAAAAAAAAAAGATACTGTTCTTGGGAAATATGGTGACAACCCATCTCCACAGGACAATTTGGCCCAATTTACAACCAATGGAACCTCGTCCCTGCCTGACAAATCCTGCCAAATTGCACCTCAAAGGAATGTCCTGGCAGGCTCTCAGCATTCATGGTGTTAGTTCCAGAATGGCCTGGTTTTACCCATTTGAACCTCCCCTTGTTCACAGCCTCTTCATACAGTACTGATCTCGCTCATTCTTCTGCCACAGAGATGGGCTACCTGCCCAGCTTCTTCCAGCCTGTGATTTCCTGGATTCTAACTTCTTTTGTCCATTCTGGCATGAACTCTCTGCAGAACGATCACCTCATAATGAACCTCCTCTTTAGCCAAGAGGTTGCATATTTGGATGGCTGTCATATCCATCCCATGTTCTCATTTTTGCATGGCCTTTTTCTTAAGATGTGTATTAACATTATGTCCTCATATGGTTGTTTTCAAATCCCTAGCTCACCTGACTGCCCTCCCTGGTTTACCTCTAATTTATTAAAGTCCTTCATGATCCTTCGTTTAGAATTGGATGCAGTATTCCAGGTGTAATGTACATTGGAGAATGCACTCAGGCCTTACAAGGACTTCTTTCAGAATTTATTTTTGCCTATAAAGATGCCTTTGAATTTTCAGTCTGCCATCCAAAACATTAGGCATCCTTCCCAACTACCTGTCATCTGAAATTTTGTTCAGCGTTTAATTCGAGTATATTTTATTTTGAAGAGGTTCTGTGAATTTTTGGACCCTGTTTCTCACCACTAAACTCATTCCTGCTAGTTAACATCAATCTGTTCATCAAAGCTTTTCTGCTTGGATTTGTTCAAACAACTGGTTCTATAATTAACCAGTTGAACAAGCATTCTATTTTCATTTTCCACTTCACCCATGATAAGCACATTAAAATCCATCTATGCTTATCACAAATCTGGGTCTCCAGTTTGGAAACACCATAGTCAAAAGAAGTAAAATTCATTCAATTTGACATTAATCAAGCACTATGTCATCACTGATCCTTTAGGCAGGAAATGGCTCTTTGCCATTCACAAGCTCAAAAATCCAGGGAAAGAACTTGGCTATGACATCTGGGGGCAGTGTTCATGGATTATGTGTGTTCCTAGTTCCCGACTCTGCTGACAAATTAGTTTACCATTCAGTGCCCAACCTGGACCGGGTCCATGTCTCTGGCTTGGACTCAAGATGACATCAGCATACATCCCTAAAGATGTTTTCATTTCTCCTGCTTCCTGACCTTTCAGCATCTCTTTTTCAACAGTATTCTCTCAGCTGACCCTGGTTTTCAAACTTCTCTCCTGCTTCCTTTGCACTCACTCCCTAGTATTTTGGTGCCCAGGCTGTCCCCTGCCCTCTATGGCCCGTTGACCCTCCAACTCCTCACTGATTTCTCATCATCCAGTGAACCTCTCACTGTATTCCTGCCCCACATTTAATGAGCCGTAGTTGTCAAAGCCCCTCCACATAGATATAATCGCTGTTGTTGTTTTTGCAAAATAAAATAAACTTCAAGCTCCCCAAACTATAATTTGTAGAATCTAAATTTCTTCCTTTTTGGAAGAAAATTGAAGCAAACTGATAGCACTAATTTACAAGCACTTTTGAGCTAGAACTTCTTTTAGTTGCCTGGAGTGTCAAGAGTCTGGGCCTAGAAATGATTCATTTTAATTACTTCAGTGCTCTCTTATTATCCACATTTCTCTTGAGTTTATTATCCCCTTATCCATGGTTGTGCTACTCTCTCCAGGTTGGTGGTCGTATTCCAAGGAAAAACCCAGCTAAGTAAGCTACTAATTAACTTGACTGCCTCTCATCCTGGCTGTAGACCTACTGCTTTTCTTAATTTTTCCCACTTGTTCTAAACGTAGTTCTGAAAGTAAGTTTAGGTGTGAGTATCTCTCACAAGTCTCAACTTATTTCCTCTTTTAGACTTTCCAGCACTGCTCTTAAAGAGTGTTCCCCCTCTTAATTACAATTTCTTCATTCCACTTCTTTATCCCATGTCCCTCTCAACTTTAGTCTCAGTAGAAGCAGGGAGAAGAGTGCAAGTGATGGAGGATAAAGAAGTGTAGCCCTTGATAAAAAGCTAATAAGGACAGCCTTTCTCCTTAGCTACGTTCATTCTATTGAAATACCCTTAAGTCAGCCTGAGAAGACAAGAGAAATAACATGAAGTGAAAAAAACAGTGTGCTTACCTGAAGATCAGAATTCCCGGGACTGAATTTGCTTGAATACTAATGCTAATAATAGCTAACACTTAGCTGAGCACTTAATGTGTCCCAGGCACTGTTCTAAGTCCTTTACACGTGCTTGTATGTAAGTACTATTTATTATCCCCCTATTCCAGATGAGGACAGTAAGGCATGCAGAGATTTGCCCAAGGTCATGAAGCTGGCTAGTGAGCAAGAGAGGCAGGTTAGGGTTGTGGTTGGTAGGGTGGCTTTGGAACCAGATGGCCCAACTCTGATCCCATTGTCAGTACTGGCCTGCCCAATACCTTATCTCCGCCCAATACCGCTTCTCTAGCCACTACCAGCTCAGACAGCCCTGAGCCTCTTTTCTACCATCTTTTAAATTAATGGATAAGATAGATGACCGCTCACACCCCGTTGGCTCAGATATCCAAAGATACTCCTTGCCCTATTTATACCTCAGAGGCAGCCACAATAAGTCATATGAAGCTGCTTCCCAGCCTGGACACCGATGCCAGATCATAGTGTTATGGTGAAAGCAGCTTCCAGGTGAGGTCCCTCCCCACCAGTAACACCCAGATGCCCTGGGAGGAACTCTGGAAGTTGCTACACTGCAATTGACGTATAATGGCTGACCACCGGGCATCCCTGGGTCCCTGTCTCTACTCGGGCAGCAGGTTAGAATGTGAACTTCTGAGGGAACACAAAACAGAAAAAAATTGAAATAACCTAACAGTAAAGCCAAGTTTCCATGGTCCAAGAACAAGGATGAAATCAGTCTCATACTCTCTAATTTCATATTCTTGGCTTGTGGTACCTCTATCCAATTGCTAACATTTCTGTTCCAAAGCTTCTTTACATTCTGGACCCAAAATTCACTAACCTACACCTGTATTCAGTGTGAAAAAAAAGCAAAAGAAAAAAAGATGTGACATGATAATAGAATGCTGTCTTGAGAAATTAAAATAATCCTTGAAGAGCCTAAAACAAAACGACATCACTTCGTGATGAGAAGGTAGGCATGAGAGTCCAAATACGTGTAGAAAGTAGACTTTCTCCATGTTATGCCTCATCTGAACCAATGGACAGGCATGTAAGGGTCAGATAGAGATATTTGTAAGTTAGTTCACTTTTGACTTTAGACTTTAAAAAATACACTCTTTCACAAAGGTGAAACTAGAACTGAGTTTTATAAATGTGTGCTAGCTTTTGCCACACTGTGAGCTAGGCTACGATGACTTATATTCAGAGTCAGGAATCTCAAGTTTATTGATATTCCTTAGAATCTCACTGAGTACTACACAAGTTAGTAGGTGGTTTAAACATTATAGTATGGTGAAATTTTCTTCTTTATCCTCCCTATTGATTTTTCACAAATACACAAGGGAATATTCTTATGGCATTTGCAGGAGTGATTTCCATCCTACAAATCAGGAAAATTTAAGTAACAGTAGATACTGTCCATTCACCAATTATAGCTGCCCTGGCCTGAGGCCGACTAGGAGAGCCCCAGGTTCAGGACCCAGTGACCTGAATACACATCACCCAGATAGGGAGCCGTGGTGCTCCTGAACATCAAGGGAGATCAAACATGGTGTTTTTCCAAGACCTTGGGATTAGGACAGAGGCTTATCAGCACGGAGAGAAGGGTGACCCAGGCTGCTGCTGGTGTGGCTTGTGCCAAGGTCATTCTGAATATCAGATTACGATCAGGAGATGAAATGATCAAAGGAAGGGGCCATAGCTTTGGAAATCATAATTATTTCTGAAAAACATGCCATAGAGTCTCAGTTGCTCAGAGGCATTATCTCAGCAGAGAACGCAAAACTGCGACAGCGAGGATTGGGCTGAAACACCCACTGGGCTAAGAGCTCAGTCAGCCTGTCTACACAAAGAAAGGGAGGATTTGGTTTCTCCCTCTCATTATTCCAGAAAGTACATTTTTACAGAAGATACACCGCTGTGCCATTCCGAAGGGGGAAAACCTAGACAGAAAAGGAGAGACATCTCTCGGCTCCGGGCCCTATGACTAGACTTCACATCCCAGTTGGTTTTCTTTCACCGTCTAGAATAATGACAGTAATGACACAAGCCCTGTGGCAGCCACTTGCTTCGTGCCGGGCACCGTTGGCTGAGCCCCCACTCCTCTGTTACTGTGTCACAGCCCTGGGCCACTGATGTTACATCGCCATCCTACAGATGAGGAAACTGATTTGCAGAGAGACAAAGTAGCCTCAGGGAACCTGCTTTTCCCTCTGCCTGTGTCTCTGCCTCTTTCTGTGTGTCTTTCCTGAATGAATGAATGAATGAATGAATAAATAAATAAATAAATAATCTTAAAACAAAACACTGGGGTGACCACTGCACACAGTGCTGGCACACGGTAGGCTAGCTATGAATGGACATTGAATGAAGGAGTGTGTGGGGTCTGCACTTGGGAAAATTCTGCAAGGCACATAACACCCCTCCTTGCAGGGAAGTCCCCAGATGACACACATGGTGAATGCCAGCCGTAGGAACCCGTGCAACGTTGGCAGCTGCATAGCAATTAAGCCGGCATTGGAAGATGGGTATGATTCTAAAAGGTGGGCCCCGGAGAAAGAGAGGGCCCTTCAGGTGAAGAGAAGCTTGTGAGGGAAAGCACGCAGTACGAGCACTTGGGGATGAGCAAGGAGTCTGGCGCTGTGGTGCACAGAGCGTGTACAGACGTCAGAAATTCAGGCAGAAGGAGCGTGAGGGCTGAGAGCCTTACACAGCAGGAGAATCAGTGGGCTGGATCCTCTCTAGAAAGAGAGTAGGGATTAGAAGCTATTGTTCTGTGTGTTTAAAAATTACACTTTTAAGTTCTGAAGTACATCTCCCTCCAAGGCCCTTCCAAAAGTCAGCAATGGGATGCTACAGTCCGGGGCTGAGAAAGCCCTCCTCTCAGAGCTGGCCCTTCCGGTACCTACACGGCAGCCACAAAGTGTGGCTTGGTGACTCCCCTCCGCTGTTTCTTAAGGGGCTTCCATCACCCACATCTGGACACGTAAACCAGATGCCCATGTGTTACCTGCATCTCTACAACCCAGGTATTTGAATAAATGTCACCCAAATTCCTATTTTCAAACCAGGAATGTTTGACACCCCACTTTTAACTCTGTGGCTTCCCAGCTGTGAATCTCATTGGCTCCCACATTCTTGGATCCTGTGTCCACATAGGCCACCACTCAATCTTCCTGAGAAAGGTGGCCTCGGAACGCCAAGATCCATCTTGGAGGGGCTGTAGCCATCTGCTCCCGCCCTACCCCTGGCCCGTGCTGCATGCACTTTCCCCTCACTCAACCCCACCTAAAACATGAGAGGTGCCTGAATAAATACTGACTTCTTTCCTTTCCTTGTAAAATTCCTACCATCAAAATTGTCACTGGGTATGGGACACAGAGGCCACCCGTTCAAGTCCCCTTGTCCGTTTGGCTGCCTCACTAGAGTGGGGACAGCCCAGCAGGAAGCTCCAGGCCCTCCGAAGCTGGCCTGGGCATGAGACCCGCTGCCCCATTACAGAATCCTTCCTCGGGCCAAGAGCACCAGAGCCCCCATTTCTTGTGCGGTGCAAGGGAAAATAAAATTCTACCAGGATTGGCTAATATATAACATTTCTTCACTGCCTCTGTCTGAAATGGGGGAACAGCTTTTCATGCCGATTTTACAGGGGAAGTTTGATGATAAACAAAGCATAGGGATCCCTGGGTGGCTCAGCGGTTTAGCGCCTGCCTTTGGCTCAGGGCATGATCCTGGAGACCCAGGATCAAGTCCCACATCGGGCTCCTGGCATGGAGCCTGCTTCTGTCTCTGCCTGTGTCTCTGCCTCTCTCTCTCTCTGTCTCTCTGTCTCTCATGAATAAATAAATAAATAAATAAATAAATAAATAAATAAATAAATAAAAATTTAAAAAAACAAAGCATAAACTCTAAGGCTTATATTATGATTGATCTGTGCAGAAGAAACAAAGACCAAAAGGTAGTAGCAGCTAGGGACGCCTGGGTGGCTCAGTCGGTAAAGCATCTGCCTTCAGCTCAGGTCATGAGCTCAGGGTCCTGGAGTCGAGGCCAGTGTCAGGCTCCCTGCTCCCTCTCCCTCTGCCCCTCCCCCTGCTTGTGTTGTCTGTCTGTCAAGTAAATAAATAAAATATTGAAAGAAAAAAAATCAACGCCCTAATGATACAAGTAATTCACAACTCTAGCTACTGCTTATTGAGCAGTGAGTGCACACCCAGTATTGCACGAGCGTTACTGTACTTACCGCTCACAAGAACTGTGTAAGGAGATGTGAGGGTTCCGATGCGCTAGGGCTCCTCTAACGAAGCACCACACACAGATGACTTAACAACAGGCATCTATTTCTCACCGTTTTAAAGGCTGGGAAGTTTAAAACCAATGCTTCATCAGCCAGCTGGGCATCTGGGAAGCGGTCTCCTCAAGGCTTTGCAGACAGCCTCCTTCTCACCATGTACGGTGCACTCACCTGGCAGGGAGTCAGGGGCAGAGAGGGAGAGAGAGGACTCTCGGGTGTCTCTTCCTATAAAGACACTAATCCTATAGGATCAGGGCCCTATCTCTATGACCCTCTTTATTTTGTTGAAGATTGTATTTATTTATTTGACTGAGAGAGAACACAAGCAGGGGGAGTGGCACGCAGAGGGAGAGGGAGCTGAGCAGAGAGCCCAATATGGGGCTCGATCCCAGAACCCTGAGATCACGACCTGAGCAGAAGGCAGACGTTTCACTGACTAAGCCACCCAGGCGCCCCTTTATGACCCTCTTTAAACTTAATTATCTCCTATAGACCCATCTCCAAATACAGGTGTATCGGAGGTTAGGGCTTCAATGTAGGAATTTGGAGGGCACATAATTCAGTCCGTAGCAGTGGGAGATGGTTCTCATTTTACTAACAAGACTCAGATTACAAGGCCACCTAAGGTCTCACAACTAGTAAGTGAAAAAAAACAGAATTATGAACACAAGAAGACAGACTCCAGAGCCCAATGCTCTTGACCACTACCCTAAAGAAGAAAGAATAAATTGTCCATAAACCCCCCACCTAGATAGGACATTTTAGTCACCAAGATTTCTTGGCTATTTGACAACTTACACATCTTTTTATAGCTGTAAATGTAAAGTCCTCACTAATCTGCATCTGCATGCTTGCTGTTGAGCATTAATCAGTAATAATTGGCAATTTATTTCCTTTTTTTTTTTGAGAGAGAGAGAGAGAGAGAGAGAGAGAGAGAGAGAGAGCTGGGTGGGACAGAGGCAGAAGGAGAGAGAATCTTAGGCAGACGGAGCCGGCACAGGGCTCGATCTCATGACCCTGACATCACGACCTGAGCTGAAACCATGAGTCGCATGCTTAACCGAGGCACCCCTGGCACATACACTTCTGTGGATCAAAAGCACACACTTGCAAACTGACATAAATACAGCATTTTCTGGGAGCATCCTAATGATGGGTCCTCGCTGCTGCTGCCTTGTTTAGACCCTCATGCCGCCACCCCATGGGTTCCATCAGCCTCCTCAGGAGCTCCTTGGGTTTTGTCTTCCATTTCCATCATCCTAGCTGCACCCAAAGTGATTTTATAAAATGCGGATTTTGTCCTGCCTCTCAAATCCTCCGTGGGATCCCCACTGTCTGCAGCACAACGTTGAGAGTCCCTTGACACGGCATATCAGGCTCTCCGGCCCTGGTCCCGGTGGCCATCTCCCGCCAGCCTCAGGTACGCCCACTACCCCAATGCCCTTGCCACCTCTGCACACCTTGAGCTTGCTTCCTGGGTGGCATTCTCCCATTGTCAGCCTGGACAAATCTGCCCTTCCTTCTAGACCCAATGGAAGCAATGTCTCGTCTGTACAATGTGCATCCATGTCTCAAAGGGAGTTGGCCACACCTTCCCCTGGGCTGCCTTTGAGCCACGTCCTATTCTCCAGTTTATCACAGGTTCCTGAGTGCCCTTCACACATCCTTCTGCCCCACCATTCAGAGCCACTTGAAAATGAGAACTTACTGGGCACCTGGGTGGCGCAGGGCTTGAGCATCTGCCTTCAGCTCAGAGCGTGACCCCAGGGTCCCACATCGGGCTCCCCACTGGGAGAGCCTGCTTCTCCCTCTGCCTATGTCTCTACCTCTTTCTGTGTGTCTCTCATTAATAAACAAATAAAATCTTTTAAAAAAAAAAGATTTATTTATTTACTTTCAGAGAGAGAGCATGTGCATGCCAGCTGAGGGTGGGGAGGGCGAGCAGAAAGAGAGAGAGAGAGAGAGAGAGAGAGAGGAACAGACTCCTGCTGGGTGCAGAACCACCTTAAGGCTCAATCCTATGACACCACCCCAGGCCCCTACCCCCACCCCCAGATCATGAGCCCAGCCAAAATCAAGAGTCTGACACTCAACCAACAGAGCCACCCAGGCACACCCAGGCCGTCCTCTTGGCAGGTGACACAGCAGGGTGCAGCTTGCCCCCCTCAGCTCTATGCTCCCATCCCACCTCCAGCCCCCTTGAGCCAGTTACTTAACCTCTCTGAGGCTCCAGGCTTCCATCTGTGAAGGAGGGGCCAAGATGGATTGTGGCTTTCACCCGTCCTGGTAAATCCTAACCGGTTTTGCTCACCATGTGTATTCTATTCATTTTACTGTTTTCTTTCTTAAGTGCCTAAAAAAAGACCCAGCACCTCATGGCCTACCCAGTTTTCATCTCTCTGTTTAACAAGAAATTTTTCAAACTATTTATAAATGTTTACATATGATATGAGGCATGGATTAAAGTTAATTCCTTTGCATGCCATTATCTGATTGTTCCAGGAGCATTTATTAAGGATTAAATTTCTTCTGTATTGTTTTATAGCTATATAGCATATTCTCTATGACGTGCATTTCTGGACTCATTATTTTATTCCACTGAATAGTATCTATATTTTTAAGGCATCAAACCATATTTTTTAGACTTGTATTTTAAAACCTAAAACACTGGGCATAATTCTAATTGTTTAAAAACCATGTTTCGACGGGATGAGCACTGGGTGTTATTCTGTATGTTGGTAAATTGAACACCAATAAAAAATAAATTTATTATAAAAAATAAAATAAAATTCTCTAAGAAACAAAAGAAATAAAATAAAATAAAAAAAAATAAAAACCATGTTTCGGGGGCACCTGGTTGGTTCAGTGGTTGAGCGTCTGCCTTTGGCTCAGGTCATCACCTTGGGGTCCTGGGATCAAGTCCCACATCAGGCCCCCTTGCAGGGAGTCTGCTTCTCCCTCTGTCTATGTCTCTGTCTCTCTCTCTCCATGTCTCATGAATAAATAGATAAATCCTGAAAACAAAACAAAACAAAAAATCACCTTGTTTCTTTGGCTTTGTCTTTTCATCCCATAGGATTTTCCAGTTCCATAAACTCTTCTATGGGACACTACCATCAATATTTCTTTTTTAATTTTTTTACCATCAATATTTCATAAAATATTTATATGAATCTAACTAATGATTTAATTATTAGCTCCTTGAACTATTAGCATTAACAAGTAGCATTTTTTGGATGAAAGATCTTAATGTGAGACAAGATTCCATCAAAATCCTAGAGGACAACACAGGCAACACCCTTTTTGAACTTGGCCACAGTAACTTCTTGCAAGATTCATCCATGAAGGCAAGAGAAACAAAAGCAAAAATGAACTATTGGGACTTCATCAAGATAAGAAGCTTTTGCACAGCAAAATATACCATCAACAAAACTCAAAGACAACCTACAGAATGGGAGAAGATATTTGCAAATGACGTATCAGATAAAGGGCTAGTTTCCAAGAACTATAAAGAACTTATTAAACTCAACAGCAAAGAAACAAACAATCCAATCATGAAATGGGCAAAAGACATGAAGAGAAATCTCACAGAGGAAGACATAGACATGGCCAACATGCACATGAGAAAATGCTCTGCATCACTTGCCATCAGGGAAATACAAGTCAAAACCACAATGAGATCCCACCTCACACCAGTGAGAATGGGGACAATTAACAAGGCAGGAAATCACAAATGTTGGAGAGGATGCGGAGAAAGGGGAACCCTCCTGCACTGTCGGTGGGAATGTGAACTGGTGCAGCCACTCTGGAAAACTGTGTGGAGGTTCCTCAAAGAGTTAAAAATAGACCTGCCCTCCGACCCAGCAATTATCCTGCTGGGGATTTACCCCAAGATGCAGATGCAGTGAAACACCGGGACACCTGCACCCCAATGTTTCTTGCAGCAATGTCCACAATAGCCAAACTGTGGAAGGAGCCTCATTGTCCATCGAAAGATGAATGGATAAAGAAGATGTGGTCTATGTATACAGTGGAATATTCCTCAGCCATTAGAAACGACAAATACCCACCATTTGCTTCGACGTGGATGGAACTGGAGGAGATAATGCTGAGTGAAATAAGTCAATCGGAGAAGGACAAACATTATATGGTCTCATTCATTTGGGGAATATAAAAAATAGTGAAAGGAAATAAAGGGGAAAGGAGAAAAAATGAGTGGGAAATATCAGAAAGGGAGACAGAACATGAGGGACTCCTAAATCTGGGAAACGAACTAGGGGTGGTGGAAGGGGAGGTGGGAGGGGGGCGGGGGTAACTGGGTGACGGGCACTGAGGTGGGCGCTTGATGGGATGAGCACTGGGTGTTATTCTATATGTTAGCAAATTGAACACCAATAAAAAATAAATTTATAAAAAAATAAATAAATAAACATTATACCAAGTTCTAAAAAAAAACAAGTAGCATTTTTAAGAGTACAGTGCTCACTTTATTCATGGCTTCCTTGTTTTTACCAGAGTTTTAGATATTTCTTGTTATAAATCTCTGTCCTGACTTAAATTCTTATGTGCTTCTCATACAATTAGAAAAGAACTTCTTTGTGCTATTTCTGATGCAATCACTAATTAAAGGAAAGGTAACTGATTTTGTGGGTTCACCTTGTACCTCACTGTTTGGCTAAACAACTTTGCTATTACTAGTCATTTTTTTTAATAAGAGTCTCTAAATTTTATGGATTAGTAGTCTCACCCTCAACAAAAACTAATCTTTTGGTGTCTCTTTTTAAGAGAAGTGACTTTTCTGCACCATGTTTCTTAATCTTTTCCAACTTGACTCTTGATTTTACACACACACACACACTTCCCATCAAGTTAAAAAAATTGCCTCCTGAGACTAATATTTTATGCAGTTTCATCTGAAACAGATTATGGAATTTGTTGAATGGCTTCTCAAGAGCCATCGAGATAGTGAAAAAATTTTAGTATTTTTGTTGCTAAAGTTTTAATTTGATAAATTTTCTTGTGTAATACGAGCCTCAATTTCCTAGGCTAACCCACTTTTGCTATCCAGGATTATTCTTTTCTGGTAAGAAAATGTCCAGGATAATATCTACTATTTTATTTTTTTAAGATTTTATTTATTTATTCATGAGAGACACACAGAGAGAGAGAGGCCGAGACACAAGCAGAAAGAGAAGCAGGCTCCTTGCAGAGAGCCCGACGTGGGACTTGATCCCAGGTCTCCCAGGATCACACCCTGGGCTAAAGGCAGCGTTAAATTGCTGAGCCACCCGGGCTGCCCAATATCTACTATTTTTAATAATGTGAATTGGTCCTAAAGCTTTTTTAGTGTGTACTTCAGATATGTAGGTGAAGACAGTATCCACTATCTACCTCATTAAATGAATTAAAAACCATGGTGTGTTCTGTAAGCTGTCCAGATATTGTACATCCTATGAAGTTCCAAAAAAGTAGTAGGTTCAATGATATTTTTTTATGTCTCTTTTTCTATTTCTTGTTCTGAGTTTTTGTCTGTTTACTTCTACATCATTGATCATTTTAAATATTTTACATTTCATGTAAGGTGTCTTATGAATTTGACATACTGGTCAATTCATGTTACTAATATACATCTCACTTTCATTTTTTAATTTATTATCATATCTTCTGCATTCATTAATCAGATGGATCTCTGTCTGATTTATCTAATTTTAAAAATCTAATTTAAATTTCTAATTTAAAAAATCTTCTAATTTAAAAAATCAATATTGTATCATTTTTCTCCAAATTGTTGATTTCCACTCAAATTTAATTCTCTCTTCTGACTTTTTTGGGTTACTATTTGCTATGACACCTATTTTAACCTGATACTATCTTTGTAGAATCTGTTTTCAAATCTCTGAAATAAAGAGATGTTTTTTTAAGATTTGATTTATTTATTCATGAGAGACACAGAGAGAGGCAGAAACACAGGCAGAGGGAGAAGCAGGCTCCATGCAGGGAGCCTGATGTGGGACTCGATCCCGGGACTCCAGGACCAGCCCTGGGCCAAAGGCAGGCACCAAACTGCTGAGCCATCCAGGGATCCCCTGAAATAAGGAGATTTTTAATGCAATATCAACTTTTAGTCTGTTTTGTCTCATTGAGATAGTCTCTCATGGAGATAGCATGGGTTTGATCTTTTTTAAAAAAATTGTCAGTAACCCTTCCTAATCTTACAGGTAAATTTAACCTATATGCATTTTATATTCTACTTGAACCTGTACTTCAAACTATTTTTGGCATGTGCTTGGGGGTTATAAATAAAACTATATTTTTTTTAAAGTACCATCCAGCATATTTCAATTTACAGGATTATCTTTCTGGCATATTTTTAAAAAGATTTTATTTATTTATTCATGAGAGAAAAAGAGAGAGGCAGAGACACAGGCAGAGGGAGAAGCAGGCTCCATACAGGGAGCCTGATGTGGGACTTGATCCCAGGTCTCCAGGATCATGCCCTGGGCTAAAGGCCGTGCTAAACTGCTGAGCCACCTGGGCTGCCCTCTGGCATATTGTTTTACTTTCTTTTTTCACTTGCATTGTTTCTAAAATATTTTAAACCATTTCCCTTTAAACAAAATCCAACAGCTTTCTCAGACAATGGCCCTGTGTTCGATGAAACTCTCACAGTGAGTCTTTGAGGCTCGAGGGAAGCTCCCAAGTGTGATCACAACTGAATCTGCTGGAAAAAGCCTTAGAGCATCATGTTTGAGACACCATAGTAGACTTCCTATGTCTCTCTGGGTGTAAATTCCCCTGTGTGAGTGGACTTTTAGAGAGTGATCATTTCCAGCAGCGGGTCTGTGGCCAGGTGCTAAATCACAGCACATTAGGCAGGAAGCCATGTGTTCCATTCTGAGAAGGAAAGCCAAAAACAACGTGACCAAACTGAGGTCCACAGCATCACCCATGTGCAAGCAGATGTCTGCAGTAGAGGCTCAGGAAAAAAGACTCATCAAGTAGACTTGCTACCCATATGGGGGATTACAGGTGAATTCTAGTCTAGATTCACACCCAGAACACTGGTTCCCAGGGATGGACGGCAGGTTGTAGCTGCTAGGTCCATGTGGTCATGAAGAGCAAAGGCTTTTGGGTCAGGCCAAACTTGCTGGATCTGTGTCTTCACTTACTAACCATAGATGTGAATAAAACCTAGCCTCGGGGCACCTGGGTGGCTCAGTTGGTTAAGCATCAGCCTTCAGCTTAGGTCATGATCTTGGAGTCTCTGTGTCTGGCTCCCTGCTGGAGGAGGAGTCAGCTTCTTCCTCTGCCTCTGCCCTCCACTGACTTCTGTTTGCTCTCTTGCACCCTCTCTCTCAAATAAAGGAAATTTTTAAAAAAAAATACTTAGCCTTGTTTTCTTCAATAATAAAGGAGGACAAATATAGTACATACCTCACATGGTTCTTTTTTAAAAAAGATTTATTTATTTATCCATGAGAGACACGCAGAGAGAGGCAGAGACACAGGCAGAGGGAGAAGCAGGCTCCTTGCAGGAAGCCCAACGTGGGACTCAATCCCAGGACCCTAGGATCGCGTCCTGAGCCACCCAGGTGCCCCTGGTTCTTTTAAAGATTAATAAATAAAAGGATTAGAGATAATACAAGTAAAAGCATCCAATCCCAGGAGGCTCAATAAATCTTAGTATACATTTTTTAAATTTTTATTTATGATAGTCACAGAGAGAGAGAGAGAGAGAGGCAGAGGGAGAAGCAGGCTCCATGCACCGGGAGCCCGATGGGGGACTCGATCCCGGGTCTCCAGGATCGCGCCCTGGGCCAAAGGCAGGCGCTAAACTGGTGCGCCACCCAGGGATCCCTCAATAAACCTTAGTTAATATTATCATTACATCCAGACCACAAATGGGAAGGCTTAGTACATAGTGCTTCCAGGCTGGGTTTTCTCTGATTCTGGAACGGAGGAGAATTCTTCCCCACCCCCCACCCCCACCCCTGACCTGAGTGGGGCTGATCGGGGGCAGCTGCAGGGACAGACATTATTCTCTTAGTCAAAGACTTTCGGGTAAGGCCTCCCTGAAGAGCGTGCCTTTGCACCTGGCTCAGCCTCACCGCAACAGGTACTTGCTTATCAGAGAGAGAGAAGGAAAAACCTCCAGCCGCGAGTGCTTGGCTCCTAACACCCTTGTGTTTCTTTTTCCACTTTTGCTAAACTTCACTTGCTTTTATTTTAAATAAAAGGATCACGTTTCCAGAAATGTCATGCTTTCACCCATTTCTCTGTGACTTTATTTCCCCGTGTGGCTTCCCACCTGGTACTTCAAAGAGGATGCTGCTGCTCTTAGGGCTCTCTGATTCCCAGAGGAAGGGAAATAAGCAGGAGCCAAAGAAAGCGGGTCCCTCTGACCCTGCCTTGTCCTCACTGGCCCCGTGGCTCCCTGTGGCTTCGCTGTTTGAATAACCTCCGGGTGTCCCATCCACCCCCACAGCTCCAGCTTGAACTCCAGAACAAATATTTGTCCCGTTTTTTTGAACGAAGTTTGGGAGCTTTCTTCTTCTTTCGACTTCTTTTAAAACACGGGCTCTTTCTGCTGCTCCTTTGAACTGGGTTCAGCGAGGGGTAGGATCCCCCCGGACCCTGCTTGGCAAAGCCACGCAGCAAAAATGAATCAGCTCAGGTGCCTCCTCATCTGCTTCTTTGTTTCTGAAACACAAGGCTTCGAAATCCCCACCAATGGACTTCCAGAAGTAAGTACTTCCAGAAAACTCTTTGCTGTGGGCCTCTACGCAGGTTCAGTCAATAGCCACTGGAAAGGAAAGGAAAGGAAATTTATGATAAAATTCATCTGAGTAGGAATGTTCACGGTTCTAATTACCCGGAATGGGTATTTACCTTTTAAAGGATTAATGGGATTTGCATGAAAATTCAGTCCAATTCAATGGAGCGGCCCTGCGGTGCAACATTTACTGAACCCAGCCGTGCACTCCTTATCCTAACAATGGGGATAATTGATCTAACCCCCTCAAAGGGTGGTGGGGAATTAAATGACATATGTAAACTACCCGCACAATGCAAGGACTAGGAAGCACTTAATAATTATTAGCTGTGATGAGGATGACACATCATTATCACTCTTGCACTAAGAGTGTAAGAAAAGCCATTATCAGAGCACTATTGTTTTTCCTACCTAAGTGAACAATGAGTCCTGTCATGAGGGCACTTTAAATATTCCTGGTAAGAGAAGGGGGGAGATGGCAAGTGGGCTGTCAGATTGCAGGAATTCTCTCCAGGGAGCTCAAGGGTTCCACTTTGGTTCCTTGGCCATCCCCAAGATCAGGAAAGTCGTGGACTGAGTCATTTTTAAAGTCAAGAAGAGCTGTTTTGACGCCTGAAAAGGAACGTGAGTTATGGGGATATCCTAAGAGGTGCAGAGGCTTTATAATGCTTGCAGAGTGGATTACCCACACAAATGCCAAAGAACAGGAGGGCATATTTGCAGGGAAAAAAAAAAAAAAAACTCTGTCTGCTTAGAAATATCTTATTCTCCAATACCTTAAGGAGCACCCAAGTGCGTTGGCAATCTCATTGACAGAGCCGGGGGTTGAAGCCAGGACATCCAAACATGTTTGTTGTGCTCTTTCAGTCACTTCTTACCGGTATTCCTTTCTTATCAACATCTTTTTTCAACATTTTTATTTTTAATTTTAAATTTGTTTCTATTTAAGTTCAATTTGCCAACATATAGGTTAACACCCAGTGTTCATCCCATTAAGTGCCCTCCTCAGGGCATGGCACCCAGTTACCCCATCCCCCCCCCACACACCTCCCCTTCTGCAACCCTTTGTTTCCCAGAGTTAGGAATTTCTCATGGTTTGTCTCTCTAAATTTTCCCACTCATTTCCCCTCCTTTGCCTTATAATCCCTTTCACTATTTCTTATATTCCCCGTATGAGTAAAACCATATGATGATTGTCCTTCTCCAATTGACTTATTTCACTCCGCATAATATGCTCCAGTTCCATCCACGTCGAAGCAAATGGTGGGTATTCAACATTTTTAATTGGCGGAGACCTATGGACACATTTGCCTACTCACATGCTTGCTAATGCCAATGTCTACCCAAACCTGATCACTGGGTTACTATGAGCCCAATCTGTAAGTCCCCATCATCTCCTGTCAAACTAAAAAATACCTTCCTTCGTCCAACAAATTTGAAGATAATAGCTTCCATTTTCTCACCTCTTAGACCAACCAAGCAAATATAAATACATTAAAGAGCTATGTGTTAAGAAAGGGGGGGGAGGGGATCCCTGGGTGGCGCAGCGGTTTGGCGCCTGCCTTTGGCCCAGGGCGCGATCCTGGAGACCCAGAATCGAATCCCACATCAGGCTCCCGGTGCATGGAGCCTGCTTGTGTCTCTGCCTCTCTCTCTCTCTCTCTCTCTGTGACTATCATAAATTAAAAAAAAATGTGATGAATGACCTTATGCCTGTCCCTATCTGCCTCCTTTGCTCTAGATCATTTTTATTAATAGAAATAAATATTCTTAATTCTTTTTTAAGTTTGCAGAATATGGAGATCTTGTGGAACTGGCCCCAGGCAAATTTCAGTTTGTGCCAGAGAACCGGAGGTATCAGGTACAGTAAGCCTTAGTCTCAAAAGGGAAAATAAGTAAAAGAGATCATGACTGATGGAAGTAAGATTAGGATTAAGATGCTTTTTCCTAGATTTTCTCAGAGCTTGTTTTTTTTTTATCCTAATGGTCACCTTAGTTCCTTAAAGGATGAATAGCTATGTGTTCTCTTCAAATTTTAAGATTATGGGATGATTTTACTGCCTTTTCAGGAAAGATTTCTTCTGAGGAGGGCATTTTTTTTCCCCCAGTGGTGGCAGACACTGTCCACTGAGTATACACTCTCCTTGGATGGTGTAGCCTTGGGGTGCAGCCCAGGGAGCATAGGGACTGGCCATGTCCAAAGCTACATCCTGGATGCCGCCAGCAACAGCACAGATGCATCCTGTAATTCATAGGGGTGAATTCTCCAGGAGGCCAGGAAGGGTGTGGCTTCTCCCACATGGAGCCCACGCGCTGAGAAAGGGGGTATTTAAGGAATCAACGCTAAGCTGACCAATGACTTATTTCGTATGGGTGTGAATTTTTGACTTTGTATTAGTCCAGGTTTCTTGTAGACCGATAATATAAAAACCCAATGGGCAAACTCTCGTGTCATCTAGCCACAAGAGAGAAAACTTCATCGAGAATTGCATTCAAAAAAGTTCAAAAGAAGGTGCCTGTTGACCTCACAATGTCACATAACATGACCTAAGACCTTAGTTCACCCCAAATCAAGCTAGCTAGCCTTACATCCAGCACCTGACTTATTCTGTTAAAGTCCAACAGACATTAGATGTTCACTCATCTCTTTAAACCCAATTCAGCTTTCCATGCCCAGAAGATAGTTCTTCATGTGGATAATTCCCCAGCATAGCAGTGAGGGTATGGGATTTTCCACATGCCAGTCACTATGCCTGGCTCCAGGGCCACCCCAAAAAGGAAATGCCTCAAAATCCCTACCCTAATGTAGCTGAGTCCAATGGAGACAGACATGCACTCCCATTGTCTTGCTTGGAAGGAAGAGCTTAGCTGCCATGAAAACTTAATAAAAGAAGCTTATCTTGTTTGGGGGTGGGCATGAGATAATTTGTGAAAATCCCCCTGAGCTGAGATCTGAAGGATGAGTGAGGGCTGGGCAGACAAGGGCACCTGGAAATAAAGCACTACAAACCTTGCAAATGGCACGCCCAGAGCCCCGTGGTGGGCGGGGGCATCCAGATTACCATTCTACTAGATAAGAAAATAAATCAACTACAACAAAGGGGAGATAGGCCATGCAGCATGAGTTTCATTGAATATTTTCATTTAAAAATATTTGCTCTAGCATTCTATCAAAGAATGGTGTGCTTGCAAAGTGGCCAAGAAGTGTGTCCAGAGAAACACACCAGTGGGAAAACAGTATTTGAGAATATTTGACATTTATGTCTCAGTTCCAGTGAATGAATTGTAACTCAGTATTGAAGGGGAAAAAATATTTTTTTTTTTGACTGAGAGAAAGCAGTTTTTGTCCTCTAGGTAATAAGTAACACACTTTTGAAGAATGATTGTCTAACTTCCTTCCACAGAGAAGTGTTTTTGGAGAATCTGGAGAGGTGATGGTGAGTTTACTTTGATTTTGTTAAAAATTGATGACCAAATGATTTTCCTGTTACCTATTATCTGGAGATCAATATAGTTGCCTCCTTTGTCTCTATCCCAGAGAGCATTTACCTGACTTTCGAAATACCCTCTTGCCCAATTCTGCCTGGAAGGGTGTCTAGAATACAACATGAGAGGGTATAGTATATATGTAGCCAGGAGACATGTCACCAGGAGCTGAAAATGTCCTTTCTCTCTGTTTTCTCAAGTTTTGCCAACAACATGGGTTTCATCCAAGCATATGTATTCATTCCAACTTAGCAGTTTTAACTTAAAATATGACACCTAAAGGATTTGGAGGGGGAAAAAGAATGGGAAAGGAGCTCCCAAACATGAAATGGCCTGATTCCCTGAGATGTTCAAAGAAGTCCTTCCTGTGGTGATAAAACATCAAAAGGAAGTGGTTTACGTTGGCTTCCTGCTCTGAATTGACAGAAACTGTTAGAAGCACGCATTTAAAGGGTAGGAAGGGGGATCCCTGGGTGGCGCAGTGGTTTGGTGCCTGCCTTTGGCCCAGGGTGCGATCCTGGAGACCCGGGATCGAATCCCACGTCGGGCTCCCGGTGCATGGAGCCTGCTTCTCCCTCTGCCTGTGTCTCTGCACCTCTCTCTCTGTGACTATCATAAGCAAATAAAAAAAATAAATAAATAAAGGGTAGGAAGGGCTGAGTAACTCAGCCTGGATTTTGTCTTAGCTTGAGGTGACCTGGCTGTTACCGAGTTGGGAGGCTTACTCTTGGCGGACGAAGTCCCAGAGATGACACTTAGTGTGGAAATAAGCAAATCCTTTTAGAGCAGAAGGCAAAATCTAACAGGTCACCTAATTGCCATGGCCGTGAAGGAGCTTGCTGTTCTCAGGCATCTCCTGAAAGATGTGTGCTTCTAGGGCCTTGACTTTCAGCACAGTGACAGACTGATTTGTTAGAGGGGAGCTGCCCTAATCAGTAGGGATCGGTAAGATCAGTAGACAAGGGTTAGCAGAGCAGCTCCAAGACCAATCATGACCTCAACAAGATACTTTCTCTTCATATTCTAACGGCTGCTCACACCCATCAGTGTGTCATATTTGGCTCTAACTGGGGGAAGGAGAAAAGGATGGGGAGAAGATGGCACCATGAAATGTAAGATGGAAGAAGGCAGGGGCACCTGGATAGCTCAGTTGGTTAAGCGCCTGCCTTCAGCTCAGGTCATGATCCCAGGGTCCTGGGATTGAGCCCTGAGTCAGGCTCTCTGCTCCATGAAGACTCTCTTTCTCCCTCTGCCTCTGCTGCTCCCCCTACTTGTGGTCTCTTTCTCAAATACATAAATAATTTTTTTAAAAATGGAAGAAGGCAGATAGCAGTATGGGGAAGATATGTGTACTTCCACCCCACTCTACTCTTGGCCGTACCTTGCTCTGAAGATACAGCGAGGGTCCCCAAAAACCCTGCCATCCTGCATCCATTCCCTTGCTAGGTCCTGCATTTGAAGTTATTTCTTGAACTTTCTCAATCCAATCTTGCATCCATTTTCTACTTTCTACGTCGTTATTTATAGACTCCTAGAGCTGAGAGCTCTCTTAAGAGATCTCAAAACAAAGGCAGGCTTCGGCCTGGCAAGGGGATTCCAAGCTAGGAGAATGCTTTATACTACCTGAGTTATAAGCTTAACAATGCCTGAGAATTATGCATAATAAAATGCAGTGCTCTTAATTAACATCAAAAACGTGGTGAAGTTCTATGTCATTTTGCTATGAGTAACCCTATGCTTTCTTGCATGTTACAGGAAGAGGCTGATCAAGTAACTCTTTATAGCTACAAAGTCCAGTCCACTATTACCTCTCGTATGGCCAACACCATCATCCAGACCAAACTGGTGAACAACTCCCCACAGCCTCAGAATGTCGTGTTTGATGTTCAGATTCCCAAAGGAGCCTTCATCTCCAACTTCTCCATGTGAGTAACTCCTATTTAGACTCTACTCAGAGAATCCAACCCCCTCATAGCTAGAATGGACCTTAATGGTCAGTTGCTCCCGTGGTTCTCATTCTCAGAGCCATGGACCCACTGGATGTCAAGAGTCATCGTGGGCTGGGTCCCTATAATTTGTTTCCATTCAAAGTGTCAGAATTTGTGAAGGATTTGCTTTTCATTTCTAAAAAAACTAAAGCAATTAAGCTATCTCTCTGGTAACAACTCTTACTTGGGCATTTTAATGTGCTTTCTGGGGTAGGGGGAGAAATATATGGGTTTGCTATGACTTACAGGAAACCATACACGACTGCAGAGCAGTTCTGTGTATCTTGTCATGTTTCTCTATGGGGAAAAAAACACGAGAACGACTGATTAAATCCAATCATCTGTCCAGTGATTGAATTCCTCTATTACCCCGAGGACAAATGGCTTATCCAGGCTTGACTTGAATATCCCCTTAATGATAAACTCACTACTTCCCAGAACAATCCACTCAATGATTGACAGGCCTGTTAGAATTATTTCTCATACTTAATTGAAATTTATTCCATTTCTACCCAGTGACTCTGGTTCTGCACGCAAATTTTTTTTCTAATTCTCTGCAAAATACAAACTGAAGGATGTATGATTTCATTTCGAGGATGAAATGATATACTGTCTGAGATTGACTTCAAAATAATCGAGATGGTGAGCACAGGGGTAGAGGTGAACTGAGACTGAGTACTGATAATGCTGTGGTTCAGGGATGGTTTCATGGAGGTTTCTTCTATTCTTCTATTTTTTTTTTTTGTATATTTGAAGATTTCCGTAATAAAAAATATTTTTCAACCATTCAAGGCTTTTTAGAAAGTGAGGTCAGTTATATCGTCCCACCTGGTGGCTACATTTTTCAGGGCTAAACATTCCCTGTTCCTCCAAGTGTTTGGATGGCTTTCTACCCTCAGTCATGTAAGTGACCATCCCTAGAGTGTCCACCTGGCCATGTCCTACTCAGATTGCCTAGAAGCACAGGGCTCTGCATACAGTTTGGCTTTTTTTTTTCTTTTTACTAAGACATTAGATTGAGTTGCTTCTCATTTGCTTTGGTCTTTCACCACCAAGTTAACCAGCAATAACCGTGAATAAATAAAGCATTCCAATAGCATGCACTTTGGCTTCTGAAAACTGTAGAGCTTAACTATATACTCTAAACAAAACAAAGTAGATGGGGAAAAGGCATTAGGTGACTTTGAAATGGTATCCTTTGAATTGGCTTAGAAATTTATTTTTTTTAATTTTTAGGCAACCTGTTCTGAAAATGTAGGAGGAAGAGCTTTTATGTAGTAGAATTATATGACACCATGTCTGAAAAATTATATTTACAACTATTCTAATACATTTTTATTTTTAAACCACATAACCGGAATTTATTCTAGATACTGCTTCTTTCTGTTTTCCTTTATTCCTTTCCTTCTTCTCCACCTCATGTCATAGATTTGAGGTGACAAAAGATAGAATTACAACATACACATTTTTTGCTCTCCCTCCACTCAGGGCTGAATTTATAAGACCAGAGAAGGTAGCCAACTCAATCACCACAGTTTTATATGAACTTCACAAAATATTGCTTCTGCTTTTTTCATCAAGATTCCAAATATTCTCCCATCAGAAGTAATTTCCTTTAGTCTTAAAGACTTCTTGGTCTTTGAAGCTGACTATAAGTTGAGGGGAATAGCACAGTCCCGGACACATGGGGTCCAGTTCTACTTCAGTCTCTGACCAACTATGTGACTTTGAGTCACTGTCTCCTGGCTCTGACTTCTCATCTAAAGAGGCGGCCTTGAAGTGAGCCTCACCAAGCCTTCCATTGGTACTTGGGACCAGAACCTGGCCCTCACACTGCAGGACATCTAGCATTCTCCATATGGTGAGGGATGCTGTCCATTTGAATGCCATAGGTCCCATTTTACTTCTGAAATCCTGTAATTTGACAGCTCTGACCAATCATTACTTGGAACACATTAGATGACAGTCAGTTTAATTAAGGTGGGTAGAGATGGAGTTGCAAAGGTAAGTTAGAGGTTCCTAAGGGAAATGTTAGAGGGGTAAACACAAATTTGCAAAGGGATTCCCCAATGCCTCCCTTCATCTTTTCTCACTCTCTTCTACCCTTGCTGGAGAGTATGAGCCCTGGGCTCCTAGAATGATCTTCTAAACAAATGTAAACCATATAACTAATGATTTTGCAGGCTCCTCTCCTTGACATATTTGCAATTCAGAAGAGTTACCCAAAGGGGACAACACTTACCCTGAAGGGTAAAACTTAAAAATCAGAATCAATTTTAAACACAAGCGGCAGCATCCAAGGGAAGGCTTTCAGGATGGGCACCTACCTCTTAACTCAACTCTCAGATGAAGAGACTCCTGACTATGAGATAAGCCAATGTCCCCCTTCTCTTCTCTTCTAGGTGCAAAATGTTAATTGCCCACATTTGCTAAATCATCTTGTTTGTGTTGTTTGTTGTTTGTTTCGTTGAGACTACTACTCGGGAAAACCCAACAGCTCAGTGGCCTCCTGTCATTTTTTTAGGACAGTAGACGGCACAACATTCACCAGTTCCATTAGGGAGAAGACAGTGGGTCGTGCACTCTACTCCCAGGCAAGAGCCAAAGGCAAGACCACAGGGTTGGTGAGGTAAGGGCTGGGCCAGCATGGGCTAAGGTCTCATCCAATAGCTGCTCCCACTCTATCCCAAAGTCCAAAGCATCCTCATTTAACAATCCTGCTGTTTCCTCTTTAAAACTAAACACCTCAAACAATGATCACAGTAAACTCACTATGTATGTGTTTAAGTAAGGGCTTATGCTGGAAATACCTATTCCACTTGTTGTGATCATAGATGTTTTCTTTCTGAAGACTTTCAATGATGTAAAGAATCTCTAGAATGAGCCTCTAGTGCAGCGGAGGCAGTGTGTGCTGTGGCTGGAATTGCCAGTTTGGGTCTGAGCCCAGCCCCACAACTGAGTAGCCATGTGATCTTGAGCTGGTCACTAATCATCAATTAGCCTCATTTGTTGTCATCTGGGAAATGAGAACAATGGTATCCATCCTGCAGAGCTCCCGTGTCAGAAATGACGCATGTCAAGGTCCCAGCATGGACTAGGGATCAGTAACTGGTAGCTTCCTGCAGATGACGCTCAGATTTGTAAGAAGCTGTGGAAGAAAGAGACCAGGTAGGAGAGGATACTAAAATGTTGGCAGAATTAAAGTTACCTAGAGGTTTCCGTGTCCTCGACTGCACCTGCTGTTCATTTGCATGAACACCCTGAGCAGACTTGATTGCCCACAAAAGCCTAGGTGCCCTCTGCATAGATGTGGGGTCTCGCTCTCCATCATGGATAGGGTGACTCACATCAGGGTTAAACCTTTAGGAGCCGGGCTCTTGACATGGAAAACTTCCAAACCGAAGTAAACATCCTCCCTGGAGCGAAGGTGCAGTTTGAACTTCATTACCAGGAAGTGAAGTGGAGGAAGCTGGGATCCTATGAACACAGGCTCCATCTGCAACCGGGGCGACTGGCCAAGCACTTGGAGGTGAGCCGGGTTTTGCAGGGTGCACAGTGACCCCATCTGCTGATGGCTTCTATCCCTGATTTATACATTCTGCTGGTCAGCACTCTTTGTGGTGTTGGATGTATTCAACTCAGCAAGACGGTGAGGTGGACTGAGAAGCTGATGGGTTTGGAGCCCACCAGGACACTTCCTTGGGGATTTCAATGCCAGCTTGGCTTGGCTCTTTATTAGTTGTGTTAGTTTCCTAGGGTTGCTGCCATAAGTGATTACAAACTGGGTAGCTTAAAACAATAGAAAATCATTTTCTCACAGTATGGGAGGACAAAAATCTGAAATCCAGGTGTTAGCAGAGCCTTACTCCTGAAGACTTGGGGGTCCTTACTCCTGAATCTGTTCCCTGCTTCTCCCAGCATCTGGCAGCTGCTGGCACTCCTTGACCTGTGGCCTCATAGCCACATCACCCCAATCTCTGCCTTGGAGGTCACGCCATGCTCTCCCCTATGTGTTTCAAATCACCCTCTGCCTTCTTACGAGAAAACTCATCATTGGATTTCAGGTCCACTGAATAGTACAGGATGATCTCAAGATCCTTACCTTAAGTTCATCTATGAAGATGCTTTTTCCAGATGAGGTAACATTCACAGTTTCCAGGGATTTGATGTAGACATCAAATTGGGGGGTTCCAGTAGGGTGGGGAGGTAGGGTGCCATTCAACCAATACACTAGCCTTCTGACATGGGACACATTATCCTGAGTGTCCATTTTTTCATCTGTGTAAAGGGGACAAGAACATATTTTCCATATAATTTATGGAAATAGGTGGCAAATAATAGGAATCAGTGAATATCAATTGTCTTCCTCTGTCACCCCATTGCCCTACAAATATGAACTCACCTTTGCTGTAACCTTCACCTGTTGCCCTAAGAACTGAGACACTCTTTGTGGGGCTTGAGTCTTTGTGACATCACATGAACATTTTGTATCAGGGGCAGAGCAGAGCCAGAAGCAGCCAAGGAGAGTATATGATCCAATCTGCCTCTCCATTTGACAGAATGGAGATAGGATAGATGATAGGAAGGTGAGGCCTGTAGGCAGAGAAGACTCCAGGGGATGAAGCGATCATGGTGAAATTTCTACTCTAATTTGAGAAGCTGCATATCTGACCAATGGAACCCCCCTTTCTTCTCATGACCACTGTGTGACATCAGCTTGCTCTCAGGGTAGATGCCATTGAGTTATTTGGTGCCTTTGTGAAAATTAGGAAAAGATGCCCTTTGTCCTGGCAAATTCAGCCCCATATCAGGACACAACACTTGGCAAGGGGGTTATGGGCTGGATCTCAGCACCCTCGTACAGTCCTGGCTGGGGGCTCTACACAACTCAACATGTGGCCCTGGCTATTTTTCTAGGAGTAATGATGAATGAGTGGCATTCTCCTTCTCAATCCTATGAATCTCATGGTAAATAGATATGATTAGCATCTTGCCTGCAATGATGCAAGTGCTGAGGTTGTTAATAATAATATTAATAGCAACTGAGTTAATGATATGAGGATACTTCTATACCATTTTAATGAGATGGTGATATGTCATTGACTTCTCCCCACAAGTTGTAAAGTAGATCTCATTAGCCCTGATATACAGATGTATATAAATAACTTGCCTAAGGAAATAGCTAAGAAACAAGTAAAATTTGAGATAAAGTCTACCTCTGAAACTGTGTTCTTAGCTATAAATCCAAGGATGTAGTTTGAGTCCATAAAGATAACGATTTTTAACATACATACCACGTAGCACATAAATCTTTCTTATATTTCTGAAATTTTTGTTCATCCTTAAATTTCCCAAGCTCTTAGAAAATCCCTGTTTTTAAAATAAGACGTAGTCTGAATAGCTTAGCAAGAGTGTAAGACAAAGTGGCAAGTTTCCCAAGTTCTAATCCAGAGTCTGCACTCACAGCTGTGAACTCTGGGCAAATCCATTTCCTGTCCTTCAGTGTTTCATCTGTGAAAAAAAGTTGGACTAGGTGAGTCTTTGGGCACTTTCCTGCTCTAATAGCCTATGAAATGTATCCAATTCTGAAGAGGCTTGATCTCATCCAGAGATAAATTAAGGAGAAATCATAAAATTGGACCTCCTTGTGTTTATTCCAGATATATTTTCAAATCACCATCAGAAGGACCACCCAACTGGAAATACATTTCCCTCACAGGAATCAGAGAATACATCACTTTTTAACTCCCACCCCGACCCCCCTGGATATGTCAAATGTTGGGAATACATTTTATTCCAACACATGTGTTCCTTACAGAAAAGCTAACCAACATGTTGAGTGACTCAAGGCCACTATGGACTGGTCCCAGCCTATCAGAGGGACCAGCTATGCAACCTTAGATATCCACCCCCAAAGCATAGCGTCCTACTAGATTTGGGGGGCATGTCTGCCTCAAATTGAGCACAGGAGTGCTAATAGCTTCTGCGACACTTGGGAAAAGGTCTTCCTGCCATTTGCATGCTCGTATGGAGAGACCAAACCTTGTCTTGAGTACCCTACATTTGTTTATAGGTAGAACCTTATGGAAGAATGAAAGCAGTGGCCCCAGTTTTCTGCAGCTCCCCAACTTTTCTCCCTTCCCTCCAGGAGCTGCTCAATCAACTACCTGAAATGGCTGGGTCAGATTGTCCTGGGATGTCTGATTCACCTGATTTTGTGTAGATTTAGTTCTTACCAACATGGAGAATCCAGAGCTAACAGAAATCTTGGAGGCAAATTAAGCTCAAATCTTACGCTGTAATTTGTAATAACCAAGAAAGAAAATGTTGGCTTTGCTTGGACAAGTGTACATGACTTTATGAAAGCAGATTTTTTTTAAGGATTTTATTTATTTATTCATGATAGTCACACACACAGAGAGAGAGAGAGAGAGAGAGAGAGAGAGAGAGAGGCAGAGACACAGGCAGAGGGAGAAGCAGGCTCCATACAGGGAGCCCAACGTGGGATTGGATACCGGGTCTCCAGGATTGCGCCCTGGGCCAAAGGCAGGTGCCAAACCACTGCACCACCCAGGGATCCCTGAAAGCAGATTTTTTTAAAAAAAATCAGGAGGCACTTGGGTGGCTTCAGTCAGTTAAGCGTCTGACTCTTGATCTCAGCTCAAGACTTGATCTCAGGGTTGTGAGGTCAAGTCCTACATTGAGCCCCACCCTGGACATGGAGCCCACACACACACAAAAAAAAAAAATCAGAGAAAAATTTGGCATGATTCCAAAGCCAGTTACTTCCAAAGGGGAGAGAACTCATCACTATTATAAATGATCCTAAATGAGGAAGAGGCAATAAGGAAACAAATGTGCATAGGGCTCTATCTCATGGCCTCTCATTTAAGTGGGTGTGTGCAAAAGATGGGAAATCTCATGAAAAACATATAGGATACTGTGGCATGGGGCTAATGAATAGTGTGGTGAAGTCAACTGAAAAGATGAAGCAGAAGCTACTGGAAGTCAAGAAGCAGTGTACAAAGTATTAGGAACTCGGGCCCTAGGTTTGAAGCCTGGTTCAGCCACTTATAAGCTGGGTCACTCTGAATCTGTTTCTTCATCCATAAAATAAACAATAGCAAATAAAACAACAGGTAATAAGAATATAAGAGTTAAATGAGTTCATACATACATGGTGCTTAGCAGAGTACTTTGAGTCTACAGAGAGAAATGGAAGCCATGACTATGGTTTTTCCAAGGATCACCCAAACGGATTTCCTCCTGCTTAGCTCTGTTCAGAGCACATAGACAGTAAAGGAATAAAAAAGCCTTGGGTCTACATTGACAGATGCACAGACTAAGTGCAGAATCATTTCGCAATGGCTTTCCTTTTTTTGTTTCCTTTGACAACATGAATCTCTTATAAACAACAACAACAAAAAGAACAGGATAGAGATGGAGAATGAGACAAGAGAAAGGAAGTACTGAGTTGCCCAATGAGTCTTCAGCCCACGTGCTGAGATGAATCATATCCCGTGGCAGGTGAGGTGATCGTGGAACTGTGCTGGGTCATCTCTGGGAAAGCTTGAAGATGAGAAGAACAGCAGAGGGTGTAGCAATTGTACTTTTTCCTCAAAAAAAAATGCCTTGAATGATAGTTTGATGCTTTGAGTAATTTTCTTTCTCATCTCCAGGTAGACGTGTGGGTTATTGAACCTCAGGGAATACGATTTCTTCATGTTCCTGACACATTTGATGGCCATTTTGATGGTGTTCCAGTCATATCTAAAGGACAGCAGAAGGTATCATACATAGTGCCTGTTGCAGAGAGTCTAAGTGGCCACGAGCTCATGAGTTCTTTGCCCCTCCTGTGCTCTGGGGAACAGAAAAGTGCTCAGGTGGTAGACTCTGTGATGGAACAGAGATCCCTGAGCAGAATCTAGCATCCCCACCATCTACAGAACACCACTCCCAATTGCTTCATTGCATTTTGACCAGTGACCATCCTCTTTGGGACACCATTTCCCTCAAGTCATGGGCTTGACCAGGAGCTAAAAGACAGCTTTCTTGTAATACGTGATAGGTTTTCACTGGTCACAGCAAGAGATACTCAGCTTAATTCTCTTCACTTTGTGACCAATAAGAACCAACAGCGGAGGCATCAAACTCCTCTAAGGACCTTTCACCAACTCTTTCTCAAGCTGGTAGCCTTCTCTCTGATGGGAGAAGGAGGGAGAAATTCTTTGGGTATCTTAAGAAGTCCTAAAACCTGGGCAGCAGCACCACGGGATGGTAGATGCCCCTTCCCAGGCCCAGCACCATCCCTTGTGTTGGAAATGGGGCTGCTGATGCTGCCTGGAGGGAGGCTGGCCATTGAGCCATGGGGATAGCTCTTCCCCTGTGTGCATGGGAAGGTGTCACCCCTCACCTGGGGAGGGAGAGGCACAGACCGTGGGCTCCAACATCCATCACTGTTCTTTCCAGGCACATGTGTCCTTCAAGCCCTCTGTGGTCCAGCAAAGAAAATGCTCCAACTGCTCTGAGACTGCAGTAGACGGAGAGCTGGTGGTGATGTATGATGTGAACAGAGAAGAGAAGGCCGGAGAACTCGAGGTGGGTGAAACCAATCTCTGAGAGAACCGCCATGCTGAGGCCCAACAGCTCCCTGGCTTCTAGGTGACTCCTAGCTGCCGAGGCAAGTGTCTAGTGGCAGAGAAGGGACTAAATCCTATTTCCCTAAGTGTTACTAAGCATCATCTTTTCATGTCAAGAAAACCAAATAGAGTGTCCTCGAGTTTCATATCCTTGTCCCAGAAAGATGCTTCTAGGCCTTATATGAAGTACAGTATGAAATTCACAAAATGGGAATTTTGGATGACCTTTGAAGGCCCTTTGCAACTAAACTATCAAAGAAAGCAGAGAGGTTATGGGGCTGGGTGGACGGAACAACCAAAAGAAAGATCTGGGCTAGTGGCAGATTCCAGGGCTACTGTTCATTTGAGAGATTGCTTCCTTCCTTTCCTTTTTTGTCGTGTCTTAAGTGTATGTCTGTATTTCCCTTGTGCTAAGATCAGAGCCCTTAGAGGGTATCCGAAAGCCTGTGCTTCTGTCCAGGATGGTGGTACAGAAGCACCCACAGGTATACATTCCACACCTAGGCCTTGTACCACCTTGATAGAAACAACCATAGGGCGGTGGAAAGAGAACTAGAGGAGCCAGGCATTAGGGCCCAGAGAAGACAAAGACATGGAATGGCCTTCTAATAACTTCAAGAAAAATCCAAACTCCCTAGAGTACTGATAAAGGTCTTCATGATCTGTCCTGCTGACTCTCTACCTTATTCCTCGAATTCTTGAATTATACAGCCCTCGTGGTGGTGCCGAACCACTTACAGAGCCCCTAGTATGCCATATTTTCTCACCCTTATCTGGATCTCTCTTTCCCACTCCTAACAGGCCAACTCCAAACTCACACTCAAGTTGAGTGTAGATTCCATTTCCTTAGGAAAGGCAACCCCCATCTGAGTCAGATACACATCCACTGGGTGCTCTCAGAGCCCTTTATTTTCCTGACCATAGCACATAACAAACAGTATGCTACAGTTGCTTCCTACTTGTCTGGATCCTTGGCTGGTCTGAGAGTGCTGTGAGGGCAGAGACTCTGCCCCATTGGCTATTGGTTAATGGGATCCCTGGAAAGCAGGTTCCCCAGAAGACTAGGTGGCTGGAGGGGAGTGAAGTGAAATGCCCTGGGGAGTGAAACTACCCAGAGATCCTGGGCCTTCCCAAGGGGAGGAGTGGGGGAGAACAGGAAAGAGGAGGGAGAAACATGGATGGATACGGAGCCTCTCCTTCATGACCAGCATGCCTCCTGTTCCCCCAGTGTTTGCCTCTTCTTAGTCCCTAGACCCCCCCTCTTCCTACCTTCTAAATATTGTGTTCTGTTTTCCAGGTATTTAATGGATATTTTGTCCACTTTTTCGCTCCTGAAAACCTGGACCCAATTCCCAAAAACATCCTCTTTGTCATTGATGTTAGCGGCTCAATGTGGGGAATAAAAATGAAACAAGTGAGTACCTCCCTGTCTCCTGTTGGCAGGGGTGCTTGGGGCTCCTCATTTTCTCTGATCCCCTCCCAACATGGCAGACATTCAATGCACCTTCCCCCTGCTCCTCACCTCCCAGCCTCCCAGGCCTCGTCTTCATCAGCTCAGGGTGCTCAAAGAACCACAGAACTGGTGGCTTATGAACAACAGACATTTATCTCAAAACTCAGGGCTCTGAAAAATATCATCTCCCTTCCTACTTGCTGGGTTCACTCTTGCATTTCATAGTCTTGTTCTGTATAACGTTTTACTTTACCATCTTGCCATTGTTCACAAGTGACTTTGAAACCCTTACAGGTGCATCTCTTCAGTGCACCGATGCGGGAGGGAAATTCTGAATGTGGGAGATGCAAGGGCCAGTTGCTGGCCATGTTCTTCAATAGATGAGGGAGAAGGAAAGCTAGCTCCCCAGGGGATGGATGTGCATTCTATAAAAATACTGCTAGTTCTCCTAGATTACGGGGCAGGAAGGCAGGAGACTGTGGAAGTTTTCTTCTGATTGCTTTAATTTGTCAGTGAAGTTGGAATCCAGGTCGGGAGCTGAGACAGGAAGAGAGAGGTGTTGGTAGTCTGAAGAGAAATGAGATGAGAAATAGCAATTTAAGAGAGAGGGTGAGTCGCTGGACTTTGATTCTTAGCCACTACTAAGGGGGCACTTGAAGTTTGCGATTCTTAACTAAATCTGAGATGAGTCAAAGTGGTTGTACACAACAAAATAAAACAGTCAAAGCTTAAGTATCAAAATGCAGACAGTACATGTTCAGGGTAAGTGACAGGTCAGTGTTGACCGAGGCGGTTTTCTGGAAGAATTGTCATTCTTGAGTTTGTACTTGGAAGATGACAAGATGAATTCTTGGTCCTCCCTCTTTTCTTCTGGGGCTTAGATCTCACGGAATGAGAGCCTTCTCCATTTTTTTTTTTAAATAGACAGTGGAAGCAATGAAGACCATACTGGATGACCTAAGAGCCGAAGACCAGTTCTCCGTGATTGACTTCAACCACAATGTTCGCACCTGGAGAAATGATTTGGTCTCAGCTACTAAAACACAGGTGACAGATGCCAAGAAGTATATTGAGAAAATCCAGCCCAGTGGAGGTGAGTGACTTTACCCGAGAGGCCACTGAGAAACGTTCATAGGGCTCAAATCGTCATTTGCTTAGGAAGTCCCCTTCCCTCCCATGGTGGTCTTTGGCCCGCCTTCAATGGCCTGCCATAAACAGTGATGTATTATTACATGATGAATCTTAATTTCATGTGAAAGCACAGTGCATGACCCATCCCACACAAGTCTGTAAACTTTCCAGTCTCCCTCAGAAAAGGGTCACAGAGGGTCACACTAGCCTTCTTATTACTCTCGTAGCAAAAAATGCAACTGTCCACAGACCAGTGACCCAGCACGTCAGCAAGAAAGCACTGCTTTGCGTGCCTTCAGTCTGGTGTTTAACAAAATGACAGATGGGTGCTTTGAAAGGACGAATTCATCTTTCAGGGACTAGTTCACTCCAAAGCGACTATTTTATTCCATTGGGGAATCTTGACCAGCATGGGGAAAATGTGTGTCACTTGGAAAGCAGCCAGATTTGGGAGCTGAATAAATTATGCGTGAGTCATCATCAGACAGATGAACCTAAACCCAGGATGTGATGGTTTTTGTGCAAAAAGAGGGCACATAACGGAGCGGCACATCCTGTCACCCTCACAGGCACAAATATCAACGAAGCACTCCTGCGTGCCATCTTTATTCTGAATGAAGCCAATAATTTGGGATTGCTGGACCCTGAGTCAGTCTCTCTGATCATTTTGGTTTCTGATGGCGACCCGACAGTAGGTAAGTAGCACTTCAATTTTCTGGTGACAAATGTTTTACTCCTGTTTCTTGGGAATGTGATTTGCTTAAAATGGAAAATCTGATGACACTTGCCTGAGTTTCCAAACCATCTTAACCCCATGGTTTCTAAAAGGAGGCTTCTTTTAACTCTGGAGCACTCACCCCACTGAAACCCAGTCCCAGACATTTTTTTGGGTGATGCTCTTAAAAGCACCAGTTTCACCTCCACAATGTGGGGAAACTTGAGTGTGAATTGTAATAGCCTGTAGCACAGTGCACCATGTAAGATGGTGTAGGGGAGCATACGGGATGAGCATTCGTCCCAAGCCTCCAGAAGACCTCTGGGGTCTGCAGGAACATTCCCTCCTTCTCCACACACCCCACCCTGGCCCCAGTCACTCACGGCAACTGGAGAAAGTACGTCTTTCTGATACACCTGTACACGATGCATTCTTCTCCACAAAATGGCCCAACATCTCCTGGCTACTGTCATGTGCCATTATTTTGATCTGCTTCATTTGTGTCTTTAAACTGGCAAATACAACAGTGCATGCTAGATTGCGTCACAGTCTGCCACACGGACAAGGACCCATGCTGAATGCAGCTCTGTGGAAGGAAGATGAGTGGGCCAATCATGACAGTGGCCACTGGAGTTTTAGTAAGACAAGAAGCAATCATTTTATTTTTTTCCTTTTTTTTTTAAAGATTTTATTTATTCATGAGAGACACAGAGAGAGAGGCAGAGACATAGGGAGAGGGAGAAGCAGGCTCCTCTCAGGGAGCCTGATGCAGGACTCGATCCCCAAGCCCTGGGATTAGGCCCTGAGCCAAAAAAGGCAGATGCTTAACTGTGAGCCACCCAGGTGTCCCACAAGCATTTTATTAATAGTGAGACTACAATGGGGGTCGTGAGGTAGTATTTGTGGCAGATTCAGTGTTTCTTCACTCTCAGATCAGATTGCTTTTAAAATTCAATTTGAGGGGCCCCTGGCAGGCTCAGTCCATGGAGCCTGTGACTCTTGATCTTGGAGTTGTGAGTTCGAGCCCCACACTGGGTGTAGAGATTACTTAAAAATAAATTAATAAGATCTTTAAAACAAATTCAAGTCGAGGATAAAATCGTAAGGAAGAAAAGGATGTGTAGCAAAAAATTAAGTCTGTTTCTTATTTCTGTCCCTTAATCACCTAGTTCCTGTCCCTGGAGGCAATCTTTGGTTAGCAATTTCTCGTGTATCATTTTAGAGATTCTGTGCATATGTGTATACTCCCTATATATTTATATGTGAATATATATATACACATGTACATGCACACATACATGCATGCCGGTATGCAGATACATCCTACTTATACCAATCCTTACATTGTTCTCTCCCCTTTAAAAATGTGTCTTTGAGATCATTCATTATAAATACATAAAGAGTTTCCTTGCTCTTTTTAATAACTGCACAATCTCTCACAGTCTGAATGTGTCATCATTTAGCCAGCCTCCCTTCCTTGTGTACATTTGTTTTCAATATGTTGCTACTCCCAATAATGATGCTAGGTATGATTGCCCGTACTTCATTTCCCTATATGTGAGGGCAGCTACAAAAAAAACCCTAGAAGTTGAGTCTCTGGGTCAAAGGGTAAGCGCATTTTTAATTTGACAAATTCTGCTAAACCACCCTCCGCAGATTTTCCAAAAACACTGCGGCATTGCCCCTCATTCTTTTCCTTTCTGTCATCATCAACTTTAGGTGAACTGAAATTGTCAAAGATTCAAAAAAATGTGAAGCAGAACATACGAGACAACATCTCCTTGTTCAGCTTGGGGATAGGATTTGACGTTGATTATGACTTCTTGAAGAGACTATCCAATGAAAACCGTGGAATCGCGCAAAGGATTTATGGAAACCAGGACACATCTTCCCAGCTCAAAGTAACACTTTTTTTCTGTTCTTTCTTCTTCCTCCACTCAAAATCATTCGACGAGCAGTATCTGATGCCTAAAAGAAGACGGCCAGATTTGAGTCACAATTGTCATCATTTCTGCTGTGTTAGGCCGCGAGAATGAGAAAGTCTTCAATTCCTTTCTCACCTCCTTTTGCATGTGCATCTGCATTGACAATGAGGCGGGAGATGAGAGAGAGATGGGCACACACTCCCTATGCCCTGAGCAAGACTTCCCAGGCATTATCGAACCTTCTGGGCTTTCCAGTTCCACTAACACACCTGGTCGTTCTTACCGTCATGGCCATTGTTCCCCCTTTAAAGTGCATTGGTGTCTTGGTATCAACTTTTTATAATGCAACACAGATCAAATGATAACTTGTAAGTGTCCTTAAAGGTAAAAGAGACAAATTACTTGTTTCGTTTGACTACATGGACAAGGAAAAGACGGAGGAGAAGAGGAACACATTTCACGCCACCCTCTGTCATTTCCAGGCTCCATGGGTCAGTTGCAGGCACCATATTTATAGTCAGGGACAGGAAAGGGTTACGAGATAATTTGGGAATATCAACTCAGCTGACTTTTCTTATTATGAGTATTTATGAGCTTTTTATGCTGATCATAAAAGAAAAAAATGCGCTAGGCTCAAGTCAGAATAATATTCTTAACAATTTTTTAGTTTTTCCATACCTCAGTTCATCTGCTAATTGTGAGAATTCTCCTGGTCCCATAGCTTTCCACAGAGATTATGTGAGGATAAATTAAGAGATGCCAGCTAAGCATTTGAGGAATCTCAGCAAAAAGTACTTTAGAGGTTCCTGTGTGACTCAGTTGATTAAGTGTCTGACTCTTGATTTCAGCTCAGGTCACGATCTCAGGGTCAGGAGATGGAGCCATGAGTTGGGCTCTGAGCTGGGTGTGAAGCCTGCTTAAGATTCTCTCTCTTTCCTTCTCCCTCTGCTCCTCCCCCCTCTAAAAAAAGTGCTTTAGACCCATGAAGTGGTATGAAAATAATGATTTCTCTGTTTTTTTTTTTTTAATGAATTATAGAAATTCTACAACCAGGTCTCTACTCCCCTGCTCCGGAACGTTCAGTTCAACTATCCCCACATGTCAGTATCAGATGTCACTCAAAACAGTTTTCACAACTATTTTGGAGGCTCAGAGATTGTGGTGGCGGGAAAATTCAACCCTGATAAATTGGAGCAGTTACAGAGCATCATCACTGCAACTTCGGTACTTCCGCTTATCTGCTTATTTTCAAAAATACTAATCGGTCCCCTCGAAACAGTCCATCTTGTATCTTAGCCGGTTAGTATTTTGCATTCCATGAATCTTGCATGTGGAATAAAAGCAATAAAGTGAAAGAGAAGACTTGAGAATATCTATGCCATGGTCAAAGCCATTTTGTAAATCCTTCCCTTTTCATCCCAAAGCCAATCCCAAACCTTGGATGTATGCACTTACTTCCTCTTCTGTATTTTTTGAATTATTTTGCATTTCCCCTGAAGTTACGTAGCTCCCTGATTCACTCAGAGTAGATATGAAAAACGTGGCTTGATTAACTGTAGTTTGGCCCCCTCGATATCTTTCAACTGAATCTTCCATCATCCAGGCTAACACGGAGTTAGTCTTAGAAACTCTGGCCCAGATGGACGACTTGGAGGATTTTCTATCAAAGGACAAGCATGCAGATCCCGATTTCACCAAGAAATTGTGGGCCTATCTGACAATCAACCAACTTCTGGCTGAGCGGTAAGAAGAGTATACATAATGGGGATTTGCAAAAGTAAGAGGTCTGCCTTGAGTATTTTGAAGTAATACACAAAAAGGATGTGGAACCCAGAAAGGCAGCAAATTAATTCAGGCTTTGGATGGTCAATTTCCACTGGTTCCAAACACCTGAAGCAAAGCTGAGTTCACTCCTTTTCCTTTTTTTATTGAGGTCTGACATACATAAAGTGGGTGAAGTGCATGACTTTTAAGAGTACAGTTCAATGAATTCTTATATATGCGTCACCCATGTCATCACCACCTGGATCATTAGAGGCCACTTCTGTCTTCCCTGAAGGGTCCCTTATTCTCCCCACAGAACCCCCACCCCCACCCACAGTGGAAACCACTATCACCATCATTTAGTTTTCTGTGACCAAACGTCTTGTAATGATACAACCCATATTCTTGTTTCTGGCTTCTTTCACTGAACACGGTGTCCATGAGAATCCATCATGTTGCTGGGGGTGTATCAGTAGTTCATTTGCATTTAGTTACTTTTGCAAAGTTTGTAGGCCAACGAGGATTTACGATTATAGTGCCACTGAAGGACATAGCTCTCTCCTCCATCGCTGGCTTCTCAGCTCCCCCCCCCCAAACTGCCCAACATAAGAACTAGGCTTCTAAGCAGTGCCTCGTTCTCTGACCATGAGCAGCAGGACAAGTCGCAGGTGCTGACAAAGAGAACCACCATGCCCAAGCCCCCTCCCACCTACCAGAGCACATTCCCGGGAGGATGGAGCAGAGTCTTCCGAACTAGGTCAGGGAGACATGAAATACGGTGATGGGACCGTACCCACAGAGGAAATCCACGGTGTCCAATTAGGAAGCAGCTACGGGGCTGTAGCGGTGGCTTTCAAGTGAGCGAGAACCATCCCTGCCCCTTTCAGAAGCATCCTGGTGCCTTCACGGCCAAAGTACACATACCCCGTGCCCGGCTGGAGTTAGAGCATAGGGACTTTTAAGAAACAGTCCCTGTAAAACGGATGGGTGGGTGCCGGGGGCTTGGGGGGCAGGACGACCAGGCGTCACACAGGAGACCTTTAGGGCCATGAAGCTGCCCTGCATGATTCGGCAGCAGTGAACACGTGTCATTGTACATGTGCCGGAGCCCATAGAACGTACCCCAAGAGCAGACCCTGATGTAAACCACGGATTTGGTGCTGATGAAAGTGTCAGTGCAGGTTCAGTGGTTGTAACAAATACACCACTCGGGTGGGGGCGGTGTTGATATTGGGGGCGACTGCGGTGTGCGGCGCAGGGAGTACATGGGACATCTCTGTGCTTTCCCTTCAATTTTACTGTGAACCTAAAACCCATCTGAAAAATGAAGTCTGTTTGAAAAAAAAATCCTTAGGATGGCGTGGCTAAATAAAATACCAGCTTCACGGAGCCAGTTAGCGTTCTTGTATCTTGTGGTCCCCAGGGTCCCGGCTGAGCCCCGAATCCGTGGGGCGTGGGCCTGAAGTGCAGTAATGTTCTTGAATTCCTCTATCTCCTAAATACAGAAGTCTGGCTCCTACGGCTGCTAGCAAAAGGAAAATCACAAAAACCATCCTGCAGATGTCTCTGGACCATCACATCCTGACCCCGCTCACCACGATGGTGATTGAGAACGAGGCAGGGGATGAGCGCATGCTGGCCGACTCCCCGCCGCAAGACCACTCCTGCTGCTCAGGTCAGTGCTCCTGGCTGGTGGAGAAATACGACAGGTCAGCTGTATTGTATTGTATTTTTTATTTTTTATTTTTTATTTAAATTCAATTTGCCTGGGATCCCTGGGTGGCGCAGCGGTTTGGCGCCTGCCTTTGGCCCAGGGCGCGATCCTGGAGGCCCGGGATCGAGTCCCACGTCGGGCTCCCGGTGCATGGAGCCTGCTTCTCCCTCTGCCTGTGTCTCTGCCTCTCTCTCTCTCTCTCTCTCTCTCTCTCTCTCTGTGACTATCATAAATAAATAAATTAAAAAAAAATAAATTCAATTTGCCAACATACTATATGAGTACCCAGTGCTCATCCCATCAAGTGCCCTCCTGCATGCCCTTCAGGGGTCAGCTTCCTCAGCCGACTTCAGGGTGCTCCCCCCCTGCCTCTCTCCCCCTGCAGCCCTCCTCGTGCTCCCAGCCCTGTGTCTCCGGGGGTCCGAGCTCTTCCTGTCAATTTACTTCGAGAGAGTCCATTGCTGTGGTCTTAGAACATTTTTGCCCACTTAGCTCCCAGAGGAATTTTGAGGACCTGTGGACCCCTACACACATGCTTAAGTCAACATTGAACCATTTTACACCATGCTTCAGTAGTTGCAATGAATTTAATTTGAGGCATAGTGTAAACATTGACTTTTTTTGTTGTTAAAGATTTTATTTATTTGCTCATGAGAAACACAGAGAGAGAGGCTGAGACACAGGCAGAGGGAGAAGCAGGCTCGCTGCAGGGAGCCCAATGGGGGACTTGATCCCAGGACCCCGTGGTCACGCCCTGAGCCAAAGGCAGATGCTCAACCACTGAGCCACCCAGGCGCCCTACATTAAACTTTTATTTTTATTATTTTATTTTTTTAGACTTTAAAATAAAATTGTTACATCACTGTTTTTAAGTGTACCCAAGGACACGGGATATCAAACTTGGTACTCTCCATCATCCATTAAAAAATAAATGAACAAATTCTGTTTTAATTGCTGGAAATTTTATAGTGTTTTCTTTTCTAGTTGAACTGGTATTTCCATTTCTGGCAGAATCATGTCTCTATGTAATAAATACACTGCTACCCAGGAAAGTCTTTTATTGATCATCCTGCCCTTCTGCAAGAAAAATGTATACAAATTTAAATTTTTTTCAATTTCTTGTGGCCATTAGATTCTGAGTGTTCGAAAAAAATTTTTTTAGCTTTTTATTAAATTTATTTATAATAATAAATAAAATAAATAAAAATAATAAATTTTATTAAATTTGTTTATAAAATTATTATATTATTATAATATATAATATACACATGATATATAATTATTAATATTTAATTTTATTAAATTTATTATTTGTTAAATTTTATTAGATTTTTTTTCTAGAGTTTTATTAAAACTACAAGTAGGGCACCTGGGTGGCTTCATTAGTGAAGCTTCTGCCTGCAACTCAGGTCATGATCTCAGGGTCCTGGGATCGAGCCCCACATCAGGTTCCTTGCTCAGCGGGGCATCTGCTTCTCCCTCTCCTTCTGCTTCTCCCCTTCTTGTGCTCTCTCTCTCTCTCTCAAATAAATAAATAAAATCTTTAACAACAACAACAAAAAACTACCACAAGTAGATAATTGGTCAAAATAGTGTACACCTATTATACATTCAATATCCATAAATAAAATTTTATTGGAAATCATCTTTTAATGAGAAAAAATGTGACAGTGTTTTTTTTCGAGTATCTATGGGTGAATGCTATTTATTAATAGATTGAAAGAGATCAGATTCAGTGTCAATGCTAAAGAAAAAAATTTAGGGGCACCCCTTGGCTCAGTCAATGGAACATGCGACTCTTGGTCTTGGGGTTGTGAGTTCGAGCCCCAAACTGGGTGTAGAGATTACTTAAAAATAAATCTTAAAAAAAAAATCTTTTTTAAGCCTAAGTCTTGATAAATCTTGTTGACACAGATAAGTAGACAGGAATGGAATGAATTTGGTTACAGCAATTGTCACTCATTTATAACGTCTTCAAAGTTATATGCAAACTCACATAGGATGTAGTATTCAAAAATTATTTTTAATGATCTAACGCATGACAGCTCACAACCTACTTCAATTCTGCTTAAAGCAAAGAACTGGAAATTGTCTGATTTGCAAACCAATCTGTTTTCCTGGCAATGGATTGGAGTCATTGCATTTTTCGGCACTACACCAATTTTCCCCAGAGGATTTTGGTGAGAGAGCAAGCCTTTCACTTCTAAACTAGGATAAAGAGTTTTCTTAGGAAAAGTGTATGTGGAAGCCGAGAACCTCAAAATTGTCATAAAAGCCACCCATGATTTCTGTGTCCTGTGGAAAGTCATAAGGTGTGCCCAGGGGCCCATGTACCAAGTTTAAAAGATATGGCTCATCACCTTCTTTCTGCCCTCGCTTTCTTAGGGACTGTCCTGCTGAAACACAGTGCTGACAATGGCCTGCATACCCCGGAGGGAACACTTTACACATTATCATTTTGTGCAAGTGACACGCCAGCTTTACTGCAACGATCCAGGGTTCAAGGAACTCTTACCTCTGGGTGCTAGTTGTAACAGCCTGGGTGCCACAGCTAAATTTATCTCAGGAGAAACTCACCCTAGATAAACTGGCATTTATAAGTGATTTTAATGCCTAGGTGAACTGCCATTTGTTTTCTCAACAACAAGAAGGCTGTATATCGGAAAGTAAAATGGACTTTGTTTCCTTTCTTTTTTTTTTAGGTTTTATTTATTTATTTGAGAGAAAACAAAAAGAGAGAAAGAAAGAGAGAGAGAGTACAAGTGGGGGGAGCAGAGGCAGAGGGAGAGGGAGAAGCAGACTCCTTATTGATCAAGGAGCCCAGTGTGGGGCTCGATTCCAAGACATTGAGATCATGACCTGAGCCAAAGGCAGATGCTTAACCAACTGAGCCACCCAGACACCCCTAAACTGAACTTTTTGTAACCAGAAGGGGAAACTACTTGGTTGAGAAACTCAGTTATTTAGATAGTTGTTTGGTGAGGAAATAGGAGCAGATCCAGGCAGAGACAGACTATAATCCAGGACTTCTCCAGGGGCTGCTGTGGACAACCTTCTCCAGCCTCCGTGGGGCAGTTCCTAGAGCCCCAGTCCCAGACTCTTCAGAGAACCCTATGGCAGGCCCATAAAGACAGAAGGAGCTGGAAGAGAGAAAATTCTGGAACAAAATTAATGAGAGAAAACCTTAGCTGAGAACACAGGGTCTGCATAAAACAAATTCTTGAAGTTGTAAGAAATCTCTCTGGAAAAGTAAGCTTGGAAACTAACAGAGACAGGTTTTTCCACACAGGTGCCCTGTATTATGGCAACAAAGTTGCTTCGAATTCAGTCCCATCTTGGGTCAACCCTTCCCCAATGCCCAGGATCCCAATGCCAGTGCTGGGAGCTCAAGTGCTGGAGGCCACACCTCCCCCACATGTGATGAGAGGTAAGAGACCTTTACCACTGCTTTCAAGTCCTGCTCCCAATCGGATCACAATCCTGTGGAGCATATACATACATTCGAGAGGTCCTGGTAAACCAGATGACTTTTATGGGCATGGTTGACCTCCAGTGAAAGAAGACAGTTGTGTGTGTTCGTCAGCTTGGGTCGCCATACCCAGAGCCCCTAGTTGGGCAGTCTAAACAACAGACGTTTATTTGTCACTATTCTAGAGGTAGGGAAGTCCAAGACCATCGTGCCAGCTAGGTCAGCTCTCCGTGTCTCTTCTCATCGGGGCACCAATCCCATCCTGGGGACCCCACCTCCAAACATCATCCTGTTGGTGGTTAGGGCTCCTATGTACGAATTTTGGGGGTACAACTGGGTCCATACCACTCCATCTCCAACTGTATGATGTGAACCCTCTGGAACGGAAGGGATGCTCTTTCTCATGCTGGGTGGGCCAATGGGGTATCAATGCAAAGAACATTCTCTTCAGAGATTGCGTGTGAACTTACTAAGTTACTTCATGTTGCTGCACATTGCAAGTAGGCATAACTATACTTACGCAGCCAGGTTGTTGACACCGTGTGAAGCCATCTGAAAGGGCTAGCACATTAGAGCTGATACATAAAGGCTATTATTAAGGATCAGAAGCCATAAATTTTGCCATAAAAATGACTTTAATGTTGTTTCCTATTGTTTTTCTCTCCTTCCAAATCTGGCATTTGCCACCTTTCCCCACAGAGGTGACGGCTGCCTGGCAATCAGCTAGCGAGTGTAGAAAGCCTGTGCACTTCCTCCCCTTTCTTTTTTTCTTAGAAAGGAGTACATTTCAACAATCAGAGAGACAGCACATCCCTCTCCCTGTGGGAAGGTCCAGATAGGGGGCTCGATTGGGGTGGTTTGAAATTTCAATAGCAGAGTAGCTCCCGATGTCCCTGGACATGTGCAGCTTTTCTAGACTGCCTGGGATGCAGACTTTTTTAGCAAGAACATTTCTGACTGTCGGAATGGATTTCTCAAGACTATATACCCACCACTCCCTGAAACCATATTGTAACAGAGAAAATGTAGCGGGGACATCGAATCTATTTGTAGAGTGAGTGCATCTCTCCCCCCAACCACCCTCTATGGCTTTTCTCTAAAATGACTATTCGTGGGCCCAAAGTGATTTGCTTCTTCGCTCTTCCATCAGGAGCAGTGCTTCTTCCAGAGGCCCCTCCATTGCCCTCCCCAGCACGTCCAACAACAGGGCCTGAGGAGGGACTCTGCCCCAAGCTTTCAGTTAGCAGTGCTAACTTGACAACACAGCACGCATGGGGAGGGCAGCCGTGTGAAAGGTTACAGTGCTGACGAAATTGCCATCTTTACCCTGTCGAGTGGCTCTCAGAGCAAGAGACAGGGCGTCGGAATACATGAAATTTGAAAGAATATTATTTAACCTTGTTAGAAAATGATTATTTGGGCTGCATACTAAAGAGAGAGTAAGAATAACAAAATTTGTTTGCTTTTGTTCATTCTTCTAAAAGCACCTATGGCAGGTGCACAAGCCGCTCACACTATTGCTTTGCAAAACAAAGCTTCTGTGGAAACACGGAGAGAGAAAGCTAACTTCGTTTTCAATATTCTTTCCAGTATGAATGTAGCGGTTCCTCCGGGTGTATGTAGTCACCCTTATGATGCAGTCAAAGGGACAAGGTCTTGAGAGTCCAAGAGTTCTGGGGTCAAACTCTGCCCACGTGACAGGGGGACCCAGGCTCTGGAACCCCCCTGGGGTCTCAGTGAGCCCACCTGTAAAATGGAGCTGGTGATAAATTGCAGAGTGGTTATAACGTTGGTTCCTGGTTCCTCATAGAGACTCATTAACCCCCGGTCCTCAGGAACCTATGAAGTCATCACAGAGTCCTCAATCTACCCTCAACCTGTTCTAAATGTAAGGCCGCACAGACTCCCCTAATTTGATGTATCATTTCTGCTGCCTAGAATGATATCAAATCAGTATGGCAGCACTGATTTGGGATTACTCACCAGCAGTCTGATTAGTGGGATTTTGGTAAAATTAAAATGGCAAAATCAATGATTATCTTTAATAAGAGCAATATCCTTCAAAAAAATTTCAAAACACTATATTTATGTAAAGGAAGAGGTTACCTTAACAAAATTATTTGGGGGGTGGGGGGAGGAAATGAAAACCTTTGTTCTGTGTTTTAATGATGCCCTCTAGTGCCCAGCTCAACACAAAATCAAATAACCAAGTATTTATTGACCTCATAGCAAGAGTTTAGTGGTGTGAGGGGTGCAAAGAAGTACAAGATCATATTCCTGCTCTGGATTAGCTTATCTTACATTTCGTGTTCCAAAACACACACTTGAAAATGAATGAGCGTATCGGAGTGGGTGGGACAGTGGACTTGTCATCGGACAGCTTGGCTTTGGTCATAGCTCTGCCACTTACTAACAGGTCACCTGTCCTCTGCGAGGATACGTGAGGATTTGAGTTGATGTTTGCACGGGGCTTCGCGATGCTATCTAGATCACGGCAGCCTCTCAAGGAGTGGAAGCCTGCTCTTCCAGTTTCATTCTGGAAACACAAGCACTGCAGTTCCTACCATACAGACCTTCCTCTCTCCACTGCCTTCGACGGCCGAGGCTGGAAGCCTGGCAGTGCTGAAGCATGCCTCTGCGCTCAGATCCTATCACCTGTCTCTGGATTTTTCCCTCCTGCACCCATCCCATTTCCCATTGAATCTACTGTCTCTTGCCTGGGTTACTGCTGTGCTGGCTGCTAACCGATCTTCTCACGTCCATGTTCCAAGACTTAATTTATACCTTGACAAGTGATTTCCCTGAAATCAAATCATGTCATATTTATTTTCAAAAACTTCACGTAGTTCCCAACTTAGAGCTCCATTCCTTGGCGCCATGCTCCATCTCCATGACCCCCTTTTCAGTCTTTTCCTCCATTCCTTCCAGAACCCATCCCTTGGTTACACTGAGCTACTTTGCACACAAATCACCAACATTTATACCTCCAAGCTGTGTCTTGTTCTGTGCACTCAGAATAAAATCTGTCTCTCCCGTGTCTCTTGCCTTTCCCAGCTTCGAGACGCTTTGTGCGAACCCCTTCACAAGGCCTTTCGCAGCTGGCCAGGTGGGGTCAGTCACCGCTTCATCTTTACCCTCAGGATGTTCCGCTTGGGCCATTGTTGTGTCATTTATTTTATTCTCTGACCTCAGTGGTTGTGTCTATCTCTACGAAAGAAAAACTACTAAGGAAACCAATTATTCACGATATTCGTTAGACATGCACCGTCACAAAGACTTTACTCAAGGGAGTGGGGGGGGGCGTCCCCATGGGCATGAGGACCCCCATCACAGGGCCTTGCTGTTGGGTGGGGAAGATTGGGCTCAGCTCCAAATACAGCATGGCACAGTGGGAGTTTATAGACAAAAACAGGGGGGAGGCTGTGGGTGGAAAATCACTAAGAGGAAACATCAGGAAGAAGGAGGATTCTGGCCAAACCCATCCAACAGGATTCTTGCAGAAGGCAGTCAGGATATCAGATGTCACCTGGAGGGCATTGGGGGATGAGGAGCCCACTATATCAAGGGGATCAATATGGAGGGTGGAGATTCTAGGTAAGCCAAGCTACTAGGATTCTTGCTAAACCTGGACAATGCAGGGGGTCTTGGGTGGCTGAGTCAGTGAATCGTCTGGCTTCAGCTCAGGTCATGATCTCAGGGTCCTGGGATGGAGCCCCACATTGGGCTCCCTGCTCCACAGGGAGTCGGCTTCTCCCTCTCCCTCTGCTCCTCCACCTGCTTGTGCACTCTCTCATTCTCTCTCTCTCTGTGTCAAATAAATAAAAGTCTTAAAAAAATTGATCTGTTAAAAAAAATTGGAAAATACAGAGACAGACATGCAAGTCCAAAAGCTGAGGACTAATTGAAAAGGTCGGGGGAGCCTAAGCAAAGTTTGATCAAGGAGAGAATCTTGGTCACTCTTTCATTAAATTATGACTTTCTTGAAGGTCTTATAAATAAGACCATGACTTATGTATAGGTACATCAAACATTGCCTGATTCAGTGCTTTGGACAGAGTTGGGTTTTTTTTCCTCATTAACTCTCTGTTGAATGATTAAACAAACAAATAAGAAATATCAGCCAGAATAAGGTCATCCAGTAGCAAAGGAGCTCTTTGTTGAGTGTACCTTGATGCTTCATTGCTCTTGGAATTGATTAATATCAATCTATATGCCAAAAAATAATATTATGTCGCCTTTATTTTTATGTATTGTCTGTAGCTACTCAAAACGTACATATTTTTATCTATCTACATACAACACTCGCGTATACATGTAAATATGTGTATATACATAGAGTGTATGTGTGCTTTTCTTATTGTGTCTTATTTATTTACTCTTTATCTCTAGCCTAGATCATATGTGATAGCTTCAGAATAAGTATACCCTATATTTGTAAAATAACTTAAAACTCTTAACAGAAGCTTCATGAGGAAGGGACAATGGGGACGGACCACTAGGCCCCGAAGCTCTAGAACAGAACCTGGCATCTAGTAGAAGCATTGTAAATATTTGTTAAGTTAAAGATGTTCAGGAATAAAGTGCTTGCTCCATGTCACCTTCCTTCTTATGATTTTGTTTGATTTCACTTTCTCTATATGTTTTCCAGTTGAAAATGACCCACACTTCATCATTTACCTGCCAAAAAATGAAAAGAATATTTGTTTCAATATTGACTCAGAACCTGGAAAAATTCTCAACCTTGTTTCTGATCCAGAATCAGGTAAAATAAAAATATACTATATTTGAAATAGGCAATTTATCACTGCCATCTTTCACTGTCGTACCTGGGATTTCTTTCCTTCCCACCTTAATAGGAGTCCTGTACTTCTCAAACCCTGACAGTTAGTGAGAATGAATTATAAACATTCCTAAGGGAATTAGAATAGCTAAGAAACTGAGTATGAACTAGCAGATCTTATTGTGATATAATTCATTTAAAGTATGATGAGACATAATAACAAAGTGAGCATGGCATAGGAAAAAATGTAAGTCCTGAAGCAAAAAAGATAATAATTTTCCCCTATTGTCCAGTTTTATAAATTTGAGTTATGGTGCCCCAATGTACAAAAACATGGTGCACAGAGAGAGAGAAAAAACAGCATGTTTTCTTCCACAGGGATTTTGGTCAATGGAGAGCTCATTGGTGCCAAGAAACCCAAGAATGAAAAACTCCGCACCTATTTTGGAAAACTGGGATTTTATTTCCAACGTGAAGACGTGAAAGTAGAAATCAGCACTGAGACCATCACCCTGAGCCGGGGCTCCCGGACGTCTGTCCTGTCCTGGTCTGACACAGCTCACGTCATTAATCACAGGCGAGTACAATCACATCCGGATTCGGGCCTGTCCTCCACGTGAGACTGTGTGAATAAATGCAGAAATCTCTGATAAAAACATAGAACTTACCATCGTGGTTTTAAATGTGAAGTTGAGGTTCAGGAAGAATTTTGTGACCTACTGCCCAGTCCCTGGCCGCAGAGTCCACGTCTTTTGGCCACCGAGTGTCTCAGTGCCAGCTGAGGCCTGGCGTGTAGTAAGGGCTCAGTAAATACATGTTGGATAAGTGAATGAACCCAACAAAAACCCCCAGCCAACTGCCTGTCGGGGCATGCCCAGAACACCAGGATTGCGTCTTATGAGTCATGGTTTCCTGTTATTACCTGTTAATTGTTTTTATACAAACATCTAAATGGATTGAATTCCAGAGCTGGGAGTGAAAACAGCATTCTGTGGCAAAAATGTTGTAGAGAGAGGGCTTCGTGTGCTAGTGGGACTGCCCAGGACGGGATGGCGAGCCCGTGTTCACGGCGGGAGGAATGGGTTCCTAAACAGTGTGTTCTGGAAACGCTGACTCCATGTTGGTTTTCACACCAGGGTGCTCGTCTCTGTGAAGAAAGAGCAAACTGTGACCATCACCCTGGATAAAGACATGTCCTTCTCTGTTTTACTCCATCGCGTTTGGAAGAAGCATCCAGTCAATGTAGACTTTTTGGGGATCTACATTCCCCCCACAAACAAGTTTTCACCTAAAGCTCACGGACTCATAGGTACAGTGTTTCGCGACCACCTGGCAAGTGGGGGGCCGCTTGGTCTCGAGCAACTTTGGAGGGTAGAACTTGGGCAAGTGACTGGGGCTCAAAGGACAGGTTGGGGCCATGCTCTGTGCCTGGCTCTTGATTTACACCAGTGACTAGGCCACACCTGGGCCAATGCTGTTGGGGCCAGAAATGTTTACTGTCACTCAGATTCCCCTAGAAACAAGGCCTGTGATGCAGGGCCTCGGAGGGAGGGCAGGCTCTAGTTTGGAACTCAAAGCAACAGGTTTAGGCCAGAGCCTCTGTGGTTTCTGTAGGACAAGGTAGGGTGAGGTGGTTCCAGGTTGGCTAGCCTGCAACATCTCGGCAGGCTTGGGGCTCTAGGGTGGCCTCTGCTCACCTGGCTCCTGGCCCTGGAATGGCTTCCAGGTCACGCAGGCCAGCTAGAAGAGGTCTGGCTTGCTCTGGTCTGAGTCCTCTGCTGTCTTTCAGAATCAGCTAGCTCTGGGAGGGGCAGTCTCTCCCCACCTGGTCAGGGTTTTTGATGTCAGATCATAATACATGGGGACACCTGAGTGGCTCAGTGGTTGAGCATCTGCCTTCGGCTCAGGGCCTGATTCTGGGGTCCTTGGATCGAGTCCCCACTTCAGCCTCCCTGCAGGAAGCCTGCATCTCCCTCTCCCTATGTCTCTGCCTCTCTGTGTGTCTCTCATGAATAAATAAAATCTTAAAAAAAAATCATAATACACAAAGGATAACAAACATGATTTGTACAGCCCAGCAGAGCCATGCAGGGTGACTCAGGGATCCTCTAGCCAAGACTGTTGGCTGTTGCAGGTGAGGTTTTCCCAGAACCAGGATTTCATCCTCACACTCTGGGCAACTTTGAGCCACAGGATACACTTTCAGTTTTATGCTGGAGATTTTTTTTCTAACTGAACAGGTAAACTGGTTTGGGAAGCCTATGATAACAAGCAAGGCGTCTAGGTCCTCTCTCCCTGCTTTCTAAGGAATGGTTCCAGTTTCAGCATGTGACATCACAAACTTGTCTCTGTGATTAGCTTAATGTGGCAGGTGCTTACCTATACCTCCCCACCCTAGCACCGGGGCGTTCTTGTCTACTTCTCGTCCAGTAGGTCAGCCTTGTATGTCAGATGAATGTAGGGCTAGCGGCCCAGCATCAATCTTGGGAAGGACCCATCCCTCCCATTGCTCTGTCCTTCTCTTAATATGTCTTTCTACCCCAGAAATTCTGGAGGGAGGACCAAAATGAAGCCGGGGTCAAATGATGATGAGGCTGTTTTAGTTATTTACCCTTGGGTTCCGCACAAATCGGTGTCTGCACTTTGTTTCGCTAGGCCAGTTCATGCATGAGCCAAAGATCCGTATCTTCAATGAACGACCCGGAAAGGACCCCGAGAAGCCCGAGGCGAGCATGGAAGTGAAGGGACATACGTTGATTGTCACCAGGTAGGTCATGGATGCATACAACAGTAACGGAGAGCGCTTTTACCAGGATTAAACTCACCCAGTGACACCGAAGCAAGGAAAGCTCTTGCAAGTGTTCCCTGTGTCACACAGAACAGCTCATCAGGAAGGGACACATCCACTACGGTTGCATAAGGACGCTGCAGGCAGGCCAGCTTCACTGCTCTTGGCATTTGACGGCACCTACTTGTCTAGCTAGTCCTTATTTGCAAGAGCCCTGGTCATAAGCTAGATTACTGAGAAAGCTGATCGAAGGAGGAAATTGTAAAAACACCTGTCAACCAGGGTGCCTGGTGGCTCAGTTGGTTGAGCGTCGTCCGACTCTTAGTTTCAGCTTGGGTCCTGAGATCGAGCCCTGAGTCAGGCTCTGGGCTCAGCTAGCTTGGAGGCTGCTTGAGATTTGCTCTCCCCCTGCCCACCTTTCTCAAAATAAATAGTAAAATAAATATTTAAAAAAAATACCCGTGAACCATAGAGCTAGAGAATGAATGTATATGTTTAGGTAAGACTGGAGTCTTCTTCCTGAGTATGAATCTAAAGAATACATTTCTGTGTAGCTTTTCTCACACAAGCCCTATCTGCGTGCTTCACTCTGAAGTGAGAATTGCAGATTGCAAAGCATTCTCAGTGTAACATTCGTATGGGTCTTTTCAGTTTCTCCTAATCCTCTACAGCAGTTTCCCCTGTGCTGATAGCATTTTAAAGCAGAGTTTTTTTTCTGGATTTTTTTTTTTTTTTTTTTTTTTTGCGTTTTAAGAGTTTTCACAATGCAATCCACTTAGCTCTATAAGAAATGACTTTCTTTGCACACGGATGTCATTGGCTTCCACGTAAGTATGCAATGACATTGCGGTGCTAATTAAGTCCGACGTACCACCACAAATAGATTCGGGAAGTAAAATGATGAACTCTTAGTGAGGATGCCAGTCACCTGGCTCCAGCTGACTGGAGACCAGTGAGTTACCAATGGGCGTCAGTGAGCATATTTGAAGAGGAAATGGTGAGCACAGTTAATCACAGTACTTATCTGAGATTTGTAAACGCTCATCGGCCATCCTCCAATGACAAAGGTAAATGATGGGCCTCAAGTTCAGGGACTGCAAGCACCTTGTGATGCAAAATACTTGAAAGATCGTGAGTGACAATACACCCTATGCCTTTTTAATTCATTGGCTTGTCCTTCACATGAAAGGCATGAATTTCTCAGAAAGAGCTGGCATCGCCCTTAGATAGAACACTCACCTGCCCAGGGAAGGTGAGAGGCATCTCAGATTCGTCCTGCAGGTGACACGTGCAGTAGGCCCACAGCACATCAGCGTTTGGGTCCCACCTTCTTTCCGCGTGAAAGTTAATTTGCACTCTTCACCTTGCTGGAAAAATCTGTATCGGCACATCTCCAAAGGGTTATTTGAGCGATCTAAGGATACACTGCTGATTCTCTGCTCTTCCAACACCAAGCCCCAGAGAATGATGTTCAGTACAGCTTGGGGAGAAGAGATGGGTTGGGGCAAGCAGAAAGGGTGCAAGAAGGTCGCAATGAACCGCAAGGCAGGGGTGGGGGTGGGGATATGTCTCCTTTCCAGACATGCAGGCTGGCCAAGCCTTGGTCTGTGCTCTAACCATATACACCATTTCCCTTGCAGAGGTCTGCAGAAAGACTACCGAACAGATCGAGTGTTTGGAACAGACGTCTCCTGTTGGTTTGTGCACAACAGTGGGAAGGGTTTCATCGATGGACATTACAAGGATTACTTTGTGCCTCAGCTTTATAGCTTTCTCAAAAGGCCTTAAAGATTGATAGCTTTGGAAATTATCTGTTGTATGTATGGCTTTTCCCTGCCACTCCTGCAGTCATTCTTCAGTCCAGATAATTAAAAAACTAACCAGACGTCATGGTGGTTTTATAAAACCTGTTAATTACATCTGAAGAAAATAAATACTTTGCAAAGAAGATCTAGGATTTTGTTGAGTTTTCCGATGTTGAGATGTGCTGATCAAGGTCATGCAAAGGAAAGCTGCTTTGGTGAGTCAGACTGGCATCCAGACACAGCCTGAAATTTGGCATTTACTGTGATGATCTCATTATTCTCAAGGGTCAGGTAGGCTGAGTACATTCTTATGCTGTCAGGTACATGGGATGTTCCTTTCGGAGAAGGTTATTTGGCGAATATTGAGTAAGAACGTGGAGGTTACTTGATCTTAATTGTTCTGTGGCTGTAAATACCAAGGCCCTGTCACCAGTTCTTGGGAGAGACTCGCCACGGTACCTGGGATGGCCCAATATGGTTAGCCAAGATTCCTTCGACAGCCTTGGCTTTCCTTTTTCGTCTATGAAAGCCTATGTAAGTCAGGGTGCTCCAGAGAAACAGAAATGTATACATATAGGGAGAGAGAGAGTTATTACAACAAATTGTTCACATTGTTATATAGGCTGGTAGCGTCCAACCTGCAGGCTGGGCTGCCTGATGGCTCAGGAGACCCAGGGAAAACCGATGTTTTTGTTTGAAGGCCATTAGGCAGGAGGTATCCGTGTTGTAGATGAAATTCACAGGCAGTTAGAGTTCTGTCTTTGCAGGGGGAGGATCATCCTTTTTGTTCTATGCAGGCCTTCAACTGATTAGATGAGGCCCACTTAGAGAAGGCCATCTGTTCTATTCAGTCTAGAATTTAAGCGTAAAATTCACCCCAAAAACACCTTTGTAGAAACACCCCAAAATCATGTTTGACCAACTCTGTGGGTGTCCCATGACCCAGCCAAGTCGCCACACATAAAATAAACCACTGCAAGGCCTTAGCTCACCAACCTCTTTCTGTTCTCAAAGCCATTCTCCAAATAAGATATACTACAGAGGGGTAGGCACCTGCCTCTTAAATGACAATCTCCCCTAACAGTCCTGCCTCCCTGACAGGCCACCTCCGAGATTGTGGTGCTCCCCAATTCTGCACATATTTAAAATCGCTCCGGACATTACCTCACATGGCTAATTGCACCCAGTGTTGAGTTACTATAAATTCTGAGACCATCAGAGTTCCAAATTCTCTGGAAGCCACACGTTTCACTCAGATTTAATGATTCTGAACACAGAGGCTTCCTGAGTATTCCTTGCGGACCTTTTGCATTTAAGCAACTCCTGAGACTAATGCCATTTACATTTTAAACCCTGTACGATTAGACTTTGTTTCAAAATAATTTTAATGAGCAAGTTATGTCCTCACAAAAGGCTAATGACGTTTAAAAGGCAGAATAAATAAACAAGTAATCAACTTCATTATGTCTGCATGAATATGGTGGATCTTGGCGGTATGGTGCAAATCTGAGTCATTGTAAAGTCTGTACTTTCCATAAAAATCAATTCCTAGAATTAGGATACATTTTCAAAGGCCAAAGTGGTAAAACTGTACTTAAAAAGATGTTTAAAGGTACATTTTTATGAAGCTTTCTCTCCACAATTGGTAGAAGTCATTTTTATTTTAGAAAGTACACAACTCTCTTTTTGTATACACCCGACCTCTATTTGAAAAATCAAATGATTATCTTTTACCTTACTTGTAAAATATTAAAGAAATGTGGTATTTCTCAGGGCTGAAGAGGTAAACAGCCTTTCAGCTTCATCTATGATTACCAACAATACATTAAAAAAAAGTCTGTATCCTTCCCACTTTCTACTTCAAAAATGATCTTAAAATGCTCATATTAGGGATCGCTGGGTGGCGCAGCGGTTTAGCACCTGCCTTTGGCCCAGGGCGCGATCCTGGGGACCCGGGATCGAATCCCACGTCGGGCTCCCGGTGCATGGAGCCTGCTTCTCCCTCTGCCTGTGTCTCTGCCTCTCTCTCTCTGTGTGTGACTATCATAAATAAATAAAAATTAAAAAAAAAATAAAAAAAATGCTCATATTAGCACAAACTTCAAAAGTGGGTTCATATCATTAATTCTGTTACTTGGTGAAAAAATTGGTCAAAATTTAGACTTTAAAACTTTTATACCTTTAAGACTTTTATACCTTTAGATACATAAGTTTAGTTTGATTCCTAGTACTTTACATGTGCTTTGTAGTTTTGAAAATAATAATGATGATCTTGGGCTGTGCATTTATATGCAGGATGTTGAACAAGAGTTCTATCAAATAAACTAGATTTAAAGTCAAATCCATGTTATTAAATTATCAAAACTTTTATTAACAGCTGGTGTTTTGAATAATAAAACTAAACTTGCATTAATACTGCCCACGTGTCCCCATTGAGACCAGTAATATGCCTTCTCAGTATCATTAGAGTTACAAATGGATAATCAATTTTGAATTTCAAATGAAAGAACTAAATTAACAGGGATAGTTGGAAAGGAAGAAACTCTTCCACTGTCTACCTCTTGATTAGTTTCTGAAAGTATTATGCTTTCAGCAATAAAGGAAAACAACCTGACAATTACCTATATTATGTTTGCTTGTTCTTTGGAGCACTTTGCAACCCACTGGGAATTGGTCAGTATTTAATTTTGTATGTAGTAATGGTATCCACCTTAAACCTCATCTAGAGTATCACAGGCTGTTATCTGTCATAGATATTTATCATCTAGCGTAGCTTCAAAGCTCTTCATAAATATAAATCTAAACAGTTTCCATTAAACCAAGCAAATATATACATCTTATTGTCAGGGAAATGAGAGCCTGTGTTTGAAAAAAACCAGCATCTCTGCCATAAGTTTATATGTTTGGTTGTGTTTTTAAATTACTGAAAATTAATAAATTTTCTAAGAGCTGGATAATTGGTAAATCAAAGAAATAACTGGAAAAAAAGGAAATTAAAGATCATCTCCTATGTGTCGTAAAAATGAACTAAGAATCAGGAACTATTTTAGTACATACTGATATGAGATCTTACACAAATCATTCTGCATGCTTTAAAGGATCACTTAATACCATATAAAGTAGCATTTTCTCTTCAGCCTTTTCCTAATTGAAAGAGATAGAAGTCACTCCAAAGACCCTGTAAGATCAGAGTAGAAGTTACCTGGCTGCCTGCATACATAAAAACGTTTAAATAATGTTCATATATATGCTGGATACATAAAAATGATGTAAAAATTTAGTATTATTAAGACTTTTTCACACTGGCCAACTCTATACTGGTGACTTTTTCTGGAATATCCATGTGGGAGAAAGAAAAATGAAGGATGCTTCCTTTTAACAGTATAATGATTCAGTTATCCACTTAACGTTTCTAGGGGTACTTCGTCAACTCTAAAACCAACTCAAGGCTGATTCATATTCTAATCCTTTGAGTCTATTTTAGCAAAGTAGGAACTGAGGTATATCCTGTTACCAGTTAATGGTCTCTTACTAAGGCCCAGCAAAGTTAGGGGGGATTTTTAAGTAGCTGCCCCAGACTATCAAGTTTCTTTTCATTGGCCAATCCTTTCACTTGAGTATCAGTTCACTGAACATTGTCAATTTCTAAACAACGCACCTTGGGTCTACACCCACTTCTCACATCTCCAGTACCCACTACAATGGCTAGCTAACTTACGGGAGGTACTCGGTACATGTTTGTTGGATAAATTTACTCAAGTATGAAAGCAAAAATGGATAGACAGAAGTAGACAGGAGAAAAGCAGCAGAGAAGGCAATAGGATCCAATGGCGTGCCCAATGAAGAAAACTCAGGGAATCTGGTTTCCCAAGACACTATTGAGATAATTTGATATGACCTCAATTGATATGATGAAAAGTAGCTTTCAAAAAAAAATAAGAAGAGAAGCCACACATACTGGGAAAAAAATGTTTGCAAAAGACATATCTTATAAAGGCCTGGTATCCAAAATACACAAAGAACTTTTAAAACTCAACAATAATGGGGCACCTGGATGGCTCATTTGGTTAAGCTTCTGCCTTCAGCTCAGGTCATATTCCTGGGGTCCTGGGATAGAGCCCCATGTTGGGCTCTATCCTCTCCCACTCTTGCTCCCCCTGCTAGTGCTCTCTCTCTGTCAAAGAAATAAAAATCTTTGACCAGGAAAAGCCCCACAAAAACTCAGTAAGAAAATGAACCCAATTAAAAAATGGGCAAAAGACTTAGACACCTCACCAAAGAAACACAGATGGCAAATAAGCACATGAAAAGATGTTCCATGTTATATGTCAATAGGGAATTGTAAATTTAAATAACAATGAGATACCACTACACACCTATCAGAATGGCAAAAAATCACCCTCACAACACTAAATGCTGGAGAGGATGTGGAGCAACAGGAGCTCTCAATCACTGCTGGTGGAAACGCAAAATGGCGCAGCCACTTTGGAAGACAGTTTGGCATTTTCTTATAAAAGTAAACATACTCTTACCATATGATCCAGCAATTGCACTCCTTGGCATTTACCCTGAATTGAAAACCTGTCCATATAAAAACTATGCATGGATGTTTATAGCAGATTTACTTATAATCCACAAAATCTAGAAACAACCAAGATGTCCTTCAGTAGGGGAAATGCATAGCTTGTGGTATGTCCAGAAATATTATCCAGTGCTATAAGGAGATGAGCCATGAAGCCATGAAGAGACATGGAGAAACTTTATGTGCATATTTCTAAGTGAAGGAAGTCAATTTGAAAAGATTGCATAGGATTCCAACCATATGACATTACAGAGAAGGCAAAACTAAGGAGATAGGAAAAAAAATTAATGATTGCCAAGGGGTTGAAATGGGGGGAGAGAGGGATGGACAGCAGAGCACAGAAGATTGTTAGGCTGGTGAAACTATTCTGTATAACACTATAACGGTGGCTACATTTCATTATCAACGTGTCCAAATCCACAGAATGTACAATACCAATAGTGACACAAATATAAACTAAGGACTTTGGATGAGGACGATGTGTCAATCATTATCATAGGTTTATTATAACTAATGTGCCACCTGGGCGGGGGATGTGAATAGTGAGGGAGGTTGTGCATGGATGGGGATAGGGGATTGATGTGAAATCTCTGTACCTTCTGCTGAATTTTGCTGTGAGCTTAAAATTGCTCTGAAAAAAAAAAAAGTCTGTGTAAAGAAAAGTAGCTTGCAATGCTTTGAAAAGAAAAAAAAGTCCATATGAAACTTGATATTAGGTGTCTGCAGCCACTTTGTGTAATGTAACCACTACTGGCCTCTTAAGAACTTATAGGGAAAAACGTCCTGTCGCCTAGAATCATATTTTTGTACTTCAGATTTTTGAAAGTTAAGAGCTACCTCGATTATGCTACTTATTTTCATTCTGAGATAATTTCAGGAATATTTTGGGGAAAATAGTTAAAATATGGGAGGTAGGGAGGAAACATTTTTTCCTATGAAGAAAACCAGGGAGGGGATTCCAAACTTAGAGATCTGGGGGAGGACACATGTGAAATCTGTCATGGTTTACTAATATTATTATCGGGGAGAACCATTCTCCCTCCTGAAACTCTCCAGGCCAGGCCACAGATGTGTGTCTCCATTACTGAATCAGTGCCCACCACATCTGACACTATGTATTCTCTGTAGTTCTCACAACCCTGCTGGGATGCTTTTTTTTTTTTTTTTTTTGACAATTAAAACATTAAAAACACTGAAATTCAAGAACATGATCATTTCTAAGATGACATAGCTGGTGAGCAGAACAGCCAAAATGCTACTGGAAGCCTGCTCAACTCCAAAACTCAGCTCCTTTTCATGTTCCTATGCTGTCAAGTTAGTTCAGACACACTTGAATTCATCCTGAAGTCGTGTTGGTAAAAGGTATCGGGATCATCCCCTTACTATTTCTTATGCTGTCTTCTGTTTGTTTCCCAGCACATATTCTCCTACTTTCTGACAAGAGAATTTATCGCCTCTCCCTGTGGCTAAGTCCAAGACAGATGGCCTAGAGGCTGGAACACAACCCAAGTCTGGCCAATCAGGATAGTCCAACCCTTGCATTTGGAGTGATTTGTCCCAGTGTGGACCAGTTAAACCTCAATTCTGATCTTCTGTTTGAACTGTGGGAGAGAGACTCCTGGGTGGCTCAGTGGTTGAGCATCTGCCTTTGGCTTAGGTCATGATCCCCGAGGTCCTGAGATCAAGTCCCACATTGGGCTCCCCATAAGGAACCTGCTTTTCACTCTGCCTATGTCTCTGCTTCTCTCTGTGTGTGTCTCATGAATAAATAAATAAAACCTTAAAAAAAAAAAAAAAAAAAAACTGTGGGAGAAAAGTAAGATGTGAAGCCAGGGATACACTTCCTGGTGTGAGGGACTGAGAGTGGAGCCAACACAGAGAAAGGAAGAGTGGTAGAGACCAAGCCCTGATACTCTCTGAACCCTACTGGAAGCTAAGGTCCGCTCCTTTTGTCATGTGAACTGTACATTTATTTTGTTAAATTCTTTTTCATAATCCAACTATGAGGTGCATTTCCTTTCTTTGGCATCCCTTTGGCTCTATAATTTAAAAATGTATAGTTTCACATTGTTGATGGGATTGTAAAATGGACTGCTCAAAATGTTAAACATGGTATCATGAGTTACAGGAAACCTCAGCGACTCCATCCCCAGGCGCTGAAAACGTATGTCCACAGAAGACCTGGTACATGAAAGTTCAGATAGCAGCATTGCTCACAACAGGCCAAAGCAGAAACAGCCAGAATGCCCATCAACTGACAGATGGATTTTAAAAGTGTGGCCTACCCATATGGTGGACTACGGTGCAGCAGGGAAGAGGAGGGAAGTACTGATCTGTGCCCGGATGTGGATGGTCCTAGAAAGCATGATGCTGCATGAAAGAAGTTCATCATAAAAAGACTATAGGTTGTACAATTCCACTGATGTGAAATGCCCAGAACAGGAAAATCATGGAAACCAGAAGTAAACTAGTGGGTGCCAAGGCCTGAGGGAGGACAGAGAGTGACCATGAGCACAGGTGTCTTTCTGCAGTGATGACAATGTTCTAAAATTAAACAGTGGAGGGGACGGGTGCCCAACTCCATAAATATACTAAAACCCGCTGAATTGTACACTTTAAATGGGCAAAGTTATATGGTGTGTGAGCTCTATCTCAATAAAGCTGTGACTCTATTTATAGTTTGACTTTAAAAAGTGTAATTGTATTTATAGTTCAACTTTACCACTTTACTACAGAAAATATAGAGTATATGAAGAATTTCCTTTAACTGCAGGGTTCTAAATCTTATATAAAATAGTTTTCAATAACATTATTTTAATGAAGATTAAAAAATCATTAAGGAAATATTACAAAGGAAACAAAACACGAACAAAATTACATTGTTCTGATACTTCGTGAGACATAATTAGATTTTGCTATAAGCTTTGCTGAACAACTATACAGTAATATTTAAATAATTCCATTTGCTTTATACAAAAGAAACACCCTAACACAGTAGAGTCTCATAATACCTTGGTGAACACCAATTTGATGCTTTAGGATTTTAATGTGTTAAAAGATTTTCAAACTCAGGCAAGTTTAGAAATGTCTTCGTATTGAATTCCTTCAACTCTGCGTCCTTTTAAAGGTCCCTACAAGTTAAAACAAATGGGGAAAAAAAGATTAAAAATACACAAGTACTTAAAAGACAAGAAAATGACACTACTCTTAAAGATCCATCTATGCCTTTTCCATACCCCTCCCTCTAATACCATTAGGGTAGCCAACATTTTTATGGGAGTATGAATTTTAAAATATTCTATGGCATAGTCATTAAGAAGTGCCATGACTTCTTCGGGACATGTGAAATGTGTTATCACGACATGTTGCAGCTGGGACCTGCTAGCTGTTGGGCATGTCCCCTGCCCACTGGACACTGTCCCTGCTTCCCTGTGTGGTGAGATGTGGTCACAGGATGGAGCTCCAGCCACAGAGTTGAACAGAAGTGACACACGCCACCTCCAGGCCCAGGCCATGCTGTCCTCACACACAGCCTGCCACAGTCCCTGGGGCCCATCTGAAGCACATGAACATGGCAACTGTAATAGCCACTTGCTGAAGGTGATGGAGACACGAGCTGGAAAGATCCTGGCCAGGCTCACAAACCACTCCTCAGAGAAGAGCTAGTCCCTGATCAAGAACACCCATTTTGGATTTTAGAATGAGAAGTTAAATTCTGTTGTGTGTGTTTGTGCCATTTGGGGGTTTCTTTTTCAATAGCGAATATTATTTTAAGCAATTCAGATACTCCCATTCAAATGTGTTTATAGTTGAGCTTTGACAATTCGGAGGGTCTTTCTTACAGAAAATGAGCCCAACTTTAAACATATTTGCTTTTTCTGTTTGTGTTTAAAAGAAGAGAAAAGGGGAAATCTGGACATTGGGAAAGAACAGCTGTCACAGAAGTGGACACCACCTGGGAGCACAGAGGCAAGAATGTGGCCCGAGCCCAGACTGACTGAGTTCAAATACCATCCTCAGCCAGTGACTCGACCCTTTGGTGCCCCACCATCCCCTGAGGGGAATAATAATAGGATCTCAGTTACTGGGCTGCTGGGAAATATAATGAGTCAATGAAGTTAGAATAATATCTGGAGCATAAAAGGAGTAGGAGCTCAAAAATTCTTGGCTCTTATTAAATCTTCTGGTTAAAATTTGAAAGCTGGTCCTCTCTCCTGCAAAATATAAAATGATGATGATGATGACTCTCACCTTGAAGTGAGATTTTAACTTTTTATTGAGGATCATACCTCTCCTTCATAATCCTTTTTAAAATGCTACTCCTTTAATATGTAATAATGACTGTGTTTAAAGGAGCTAAGTTCCCAGATAAAGCATGACTCAGGTTGGATCTTTTGTTACCAAGCGTAAAGGCCTGTGGACAAGTATGCTTTTCTGGTAAGAATACAAAGCTGGGGAATAAGGGAGCCAGTCATTTGGTTAATTAGGCAAACAGCTAAGGTAAAAGGCTTAGACTGTTTTTAAAAAATTTGTGGAATATTTAAAAATCTGCTTATTAAATGAGTAAATTTCAAATATTTTGATACTGATGCCACAATTTTAGACACCAGAAATGATAAACTAGTGGGAGAAATCATTTGGAAAGTTCATGTGTTTCATGGCAATGATGTAAAGGAACTGTGGGGACACAGCTAAGTGGACACACAAATGCAAACAGATTATTTTTAAATTGGGGGAAGGTGTGAAAGAAAAGTAAAGAAGCAGGTGGATCTCTTAAAAGTACACGCTGCTTTGCAGGCAAGCAGGCCTGTTATGTGGGTGTCCTCCTAGCTCCTGCCTCAGTTCAGCTCTGTACGGCATGCAAGCTCAGGAAGGAGCAGCTCGGGTCACAGCGAGGGAGCAAAGAATGGGCCCGCGAAAACCAGACTGCGACCCAAAGGGACCTGGACGGAGCCTAGAATGTCCTCCATGCTGATTAGACGTTTTGCATTGCCTGAGATGAAAGCATGAATTGAAGCAGGATCTAAACTGGAGAATATACAAAGTGCAGGAGAATCATTTTACCAAGGAAATATGAGATTTTCCATGACGTTATACTGACTGAGACAGAGAGAAAAACTGAGTTTTAATTAAAAAAGAACCTCAATCTATTAATTTAATTAGACTAGTAAATGTCTCAGTACCAGGAGATGCTCCTTCCTTTCCTTCTCTTATAGTTTATGTTAGTTAGTGATAGTTTTTAAGTTCATGTTGTCAGGGACAGAAAAAAAATGCTCAATTCATTTAAATGTGGTTTCTCTCAGGTAACGACCTACATGATTTTTCCAAACGTAGTCCAGAGATGGGTTTAGGTGCCTACAACACCACACATGAAATTGGGCAATTACTGTAAGTTCTAGAGAGGGCTCAGGAGGGTCCTCAGACTCTCCGAGGGTCTATTATCCCCCCAAGTGCTAACTTACTGCACTGGATGTAAAAGGATTCATAAGAGTCACAGCACCATTGCCTGAAGTTTCAAAATGCATTATATGGTTGGGGGAAAGCCTGTTTCAGGCCCTTCCTCCCCCCAGAAGACACCTCAGGCTTCACTGGGCCACACTTGCAGACCTGTCCGTGAGCCATCTGCTCTGCAGCAAGGACTTGCACATCAGATTTCCTTAAATTACTTTATTGACTCCACTACCTTTAGCCCTTTATGAAAGAAGGGAAGGACTCTTTAAAATAAGGGCTCTTCCTCCATTAATTCTGCCTCTATATTCCCCACTAATTATATATCATGCCAGATTGAGTTTTATATTACATGTGAGGGAAAAAAGTTGAGATGTGAAACTGAACATACCGCATACAATTTTATAAAATACAGACTGGAAAGGAGCAGGTCAAAATACTAAAGGGAGTTATCTGGCCAGGGGATTATGGGTAATTTTTAAAGTTATTTGTATTCAATTGACCTTTTCAGGTTTTACACAATGAATATTGCTGTAGACCGAGTGTGTCGTCCCCTCCCCCCCTCCCAATAGAATTCATGGCTGTCACCTAACGCCCAATGGGACCGTATTTGGTGGTGGGGCCTTTGGGGAGTGATGGGGTCGTGGGGGTGGGGCCCTCATGAATGGACTGGTGCCCTTATAAAGACCCTGGAGAGCTCCTTTGTCGCTTCCATCATGTGAGGACACAGGAGCCAGAAAGCAGGCCCTCAGCAGACACTAAATCTGCCAGTGCCTTGTTCTTGGGACTTCCAGCCCTCAGACCTGTGAAAACCAGATTTGCTTCTAAGCCACCCAGTCTATGGCATTCTGTTACAGCAGCTCGCGTGGACTAAGGCACACATGCGTTTCTTTTGAAATCCGGAAACGAAATACTTTACAAGGGCAGAGTCATTACAGAAACTAAGCTTACAGATTTCCATATAGAGAGAAGACAAACAAAAAAACCCAGACTCTAAAATAAAACAAAGACCAACCCAATGAAAAGGACCTATGGCATCTTTTTAAAGCATTTAGAAATTCTTTGTGTAAATGTACGTACAGTTTCAATGACTATTGTAGCTGAAAAAGTCTTCTCATTGATGGATTCTAAGGTGCCTTCATTTCCTCTGTAGCCTCCATTTAAAACAAGAATTCTTTTTCCTGCAGTAGAAGAGAATATCACACTGAACGCAAAGAAACGTTCACTTTTTTCTTCTACCTTGTTACAGCAAAGTGCAGTTACACTGAACGACACCCTCTTAAAAGTCCTTAATCCTTTTAGAACTCTAATATTCTAAAGGAGAGTCTGTAGGTGCCTTCAGGACTGTAATGTTATAGGAATCCTCATGGTTTTTTTCACTTGTCAAAGGGATACATTTTAGCCTTAGATTGCAAGTAGAAGGTACTTAGGGTCCAGAAATAATCAGAAAAGAAAAATTAGCTTACTTTGGCTTTTTTTTTTTTTTTTTTTTTTTTTTAAGAGAGAGAGAGGTGTGTGAGCAGAGGGGAGAGGGGCAGAGGGAGACGGAAAATCTTAAGCATGGAGCCTGATGCAGGGCTTGATCTCAGGACCCTGAGATCATGACCTGAGCCAAAATCAAGAGTCAGACACTTAACCAATTGAGCCACCCAGGCGCCTCACTTTGCCTCTTTTTAAAAATCACAGGATGGTTTGGCAGTTTCATAAAAAGTTAAACATATCCTGCCTTGAGTGAGCCATTCTAAGTATTTTCCCCATAGAAAAGAAACCCTATGTCCATATAAAGACTTGTGTGTGAATGTTCTTGGAAGTTTTACTTGTAATGGTCAAAAAACTGTAACCAACTGAAGTGTCTATCAAGAGGTGACTAAATGAAAAGTGGTACATCCATACAGTGAAACCCTACTTCACAACAGAAAGAAGCTACACATGATGTGACAACATGCAGGGATCCAAAATAGTTGCGCTTAATGAAAGATGCCAGGCAAAAAATCAGGACACAGAGTATGATTTCATTCATATAAAATTCTAGACAGATATAAACTTTTCTATAGTGATGGAAAGTACACAAGTGGTTGCCCCGGGGAACATGGGAGGCAAGAGTGGAGGGGTGGCAAGGAAGGATGATAAAGGGCAGTGATAAAACTGGGGGGGAGGGAGGTGATGGGTACACTGGTAAGCTCCATCGTAGGGATGGTTTTGCAAGAGTATTCATGGGTTAAAACTGATCAAACTGTATACTTTATACAAGTGCAGCTTTTTGAATGTCAATTATATCTCACTAAAGCTGAAAAAAAATTTTTTTAAGCCATAAAATGAGTTTTATTTTAGGAGGAAAGAATAAATGATCTGATAAGTGGAAGTTTTATACAGACTAACACTACCACTAGTGCCAGCGATGATACCGTTATGAAGGCTTCAGGTCAGAGGCAAACCACCTAAACAAGGTAGCATTCATACTAGATATTTAGAAGTACTTAAATGATAAAGACAATTAAGGAAGAGAAAAAGCAAAACAATACTGAATTTTATTTTACCATCTTAGGTAACCAAAGAAATATATTAATAACAACCAGAGTATGACTGATATTTTTTTCCTTATGAGTTTGTGTTTTGCTTCAGGAAAAAAAAAAAAAAAAGGATTCCAGGAAGGGGAAATTTATTCACACCACAAAACAGCTTTCACAGAGGACTGGTAAACTATCTTGTCACCTGAAATGAAGCACATCAGTTCTACTGGCACCTACAAATTTCTAGAAAGGAAATCCATGTCTATAACTGTTAGGTAGTGTTGAGAAACCCTGGTTTTAAGGATGGAATCACCAATTTTAATAGGATAGACATTAAATGGTCTGCAAAAAGATTTACCTGGTGCTGGAATTACTGTTTCTAAATGAGTCTGGTCAAGTTTCAGCTTGTCTCCAGAGTCAATCATCTTTACAACAGCTGTATATTTGTCAATTACTTCCTGTCATGTGAAATCAACACTTTTATAATAGCAGAAATAAGTGCACACAAATTTCAAAGGACAGAAATAGGTTAAGATGAAAACAAACGAAATTCCAGTCAAAAGGTAAGAGCAACTCCTGCTATAAATGACACTATTTTATAGATTCCATATACGACTTCTCATTCTGTGCTTTTTAATTTTTAAAAAAATGTATTACGTTTTTATTTTTTTTTAAGATTTATTTATTTATTTATTCATGATAGACATAGGGAGAGAGAGAGGCAGAGACACAGGCAGAGGGAGAAGCAAGCTTCATGCCAGGAGCCCGATGCGGGACTCGATCCCGGGACTCCAGGATCGCGCCCTGGGCCAAAGGCAGGCGCCAAACCACTGAGCCACCCAGGGATCCCCTTATTACGTTTTTAAATTTAAATTTCAGCAGAGTTAATACACAGTGTTCTATTAGTTTCGGGTATACGATATAGTGATTCTATGCTTCCTAATAAAGAATGCAATGCAAGACTTAGCAAAGTTTTTCATCTGTAAAGAATAAAATAATGGTTGGTGACCTTACAATAGAACTTCAGCAAACACAGTGAGAGGAAGAATGCCGAGCTTCAAGTACAACAGAAGGGCATTTGTGCATGCACAATGCTGGGTGCCAGAATGGAATGATTTAGAAATGGCAGTGAGGACTGGAGCGAAGATTTTTAAATTTTAAAATCCTAGGGCAGCTAGAAGTCTCTCAGGCAAAACACAACAAGGGAGTCGTCCTTGGAACTCTGGGGACTTAATCATACTGCCCATGGTTAACAAAGAGGCTGCATCTCACTGACTGGCAAGGCATCACAGTGAGTGAGCGAGTTTAAGCTGCACCATTGGGATTTCATACATACTGTTTGCTCCAGTAAGGAAGCACCAAAGTTAAATATAAACTATGTTGTTGTGAAATGAATCATTTTCCCAACAATTATGAATTCACTTTCCTTTCATGAACCATCAGGCACCTCAGACACAAGTCTCCCGCCCTGAGGATTTGATTTTTCAGGGACACCAAAATGGCCTGACTCCGCCAGTCACTAGCTCTTCACAAATTCCATTCCCAGTCTCCCGTCCTTACCTTAACAACACCCTTTTTCTTATGATATTTCTCTCCAAGTTTTTTGGTTATAATTTTCACGATGATTTCCTAGAAAATAACAACAACGAGAAAATAAAGATGAAAGGAAAAGACCTAAATCATCTTTTCGAGTTTACTCCTTCGCTTTAAATCACGTTCACCAAGAATCACGGCCAAAACGTAAACTGCTCTGCTAAATAGGAAATTCTGGAGTTCTAAGCCTTCCCAATTATGGCAGAGCATTCCCGTAGTGATGTTTTATTTCTTCTTTCTCCCTTTATTCAACATGACTACCAAGAGGGAAGACAGTACCTGCCTCAAGGCTGATTTCGACACTGAAGGTCTCTTGAAATCTAGGACTTTTATTTGCCAATCTCGACCCTATGAATCCACTTCTTTCACAAATAACTTCTTTCTCTCTCTTCATTCAAGGAAGTGAAAAGGGCCGAAGATATTACACTGCTGGTGTTCGCTGCTGATAAAAACTCAGATGGCATGTCTCACTGGGAATCGCAAGGAACTGAGTCTTTGAGCTCACGCATGACATTTTCCACAATGTTCTTTTCTCATTATGTTACTCTGAATTTTTGATACAGACTGGATTTTCCCAGATTAGCTTCGGCTAAAAGTATCGTTCCTCTGAACATCTAATTCTCAAATGGGAGAGAAATCTTGGCTTATTTCATATTAATGCATTCTGAGTTTGGTTCTTTATCATCATTTTCCTGATTTAGACGAGCTAACGGCTGATCATGAAAATTCAATCCTGACTTAATGCTACAGTCACTGTAGTGATTCTGTATTTGTTACTTCAAGTGAATGTAACAGAGGTACTAGATGGTCACAGTAAGCCAGTCTAAAAATATTATGAATCAAAATTCAGTAAGGATTTGGGGGGAGGATATATTATAGCAGAAAAACGTATTTAAGAGAAAACGTGAATGGTCTTATTCTTAAGTCTCTAAGGTTTTGTTTTGTTTTTTCCCCCTACTGGACAGCAAAGCAAGATTTATTAAATGATAACAAAGCAAATTTACTGAGTGATAGTACTAAGCTCCTAAAAAGGGGGGTGACCCAAGAGGGGTTGCCCAAGAATCTAAGACTTTCTAAATGAAGCCAACTAATGCCAAACAGCTTCTCTGATTTAGCCAGAGTATTTCCGGGCTGAGTTTCTCAAAGGCCCTCATGGGTACACGCTCATTATTTGGAGCTAACTCATTACATCATTGGGCTTACTGACACTTGCTCATGCAATAGATCTGTTCAAAGTATTTCTTTTCTGAGTTTAAACATAAAGCTCTCCAATCTATCTGTGTGGACTGCTGGTTATTTTAACAAACATATTGACCATTTTAAAAAAAAAAAAACATATTGACCATTTCAACGTAAGTGACACACAGGGTCATCAGAGCAACTGTTGGATGATCCTCATTTTTACTGTAATACTCTGTAGAAGGAACCAGGAAAAAAAACGGGAATAATTTATTATGAGAAAATTATCAAACATAGAATATAACTGAAAGTATTATCAGTGGGAAGAAAATTCTTGGACTAATTAAAACTTGTAATGCTTTCTTTCTTTTTTTTTCTTTTGGTTTTCTTTTTCCTTTAAACCAATGAAGGGCACATCAGAATCACCCAGGAGGATGGTGAAAATATGCATTTCGCTACAGGAGACTAGACAGTAATAGTAGTAAAATATCTAACCTGGAAAAAACACTTCTCTAAGAATTTGTGAATTTCTCTACAGTAAGAATGACTGCTTTCAGCAAAATTCTTGATTACATTTTCATAAACAATAATCAAACTATTTATATTCAATGCTAAGTGGGACTCCTGTGGGGCTCAGTCAGTGAAGCATCTGCCTTCAGCTCACATCATGATATTGGGGTCCTGGGATGGGGCCCTGCATTGGGTTCTCTGCTCAGCAGGGAGCCTGCTTCTCCCTCTGCCCCTCCCCCTGCTTGTGCACTCTCTCTTTGAAATAAATAAATAAAATCTTAAAAAAAAATTCAAATGCTAGCTACTGGAATGGAGAAAACAAAACAAAACATGGGTGGTTTCCTCCCTTCAGACCCACCCTTTACTAATCTTGACTAAACCTGTACTCAGAGATGGGGAAACAGGGGGCCTGACACAACCCAGGAAGCAGTACTGTTGACCAGTTGAAATCACAACCTTACAGAATCAGATTGCCAGGGAGATCCTGACTCAGTGCTTACTTATGGCCTTCGGGAAATTACTCAAATGCTTTATGCCTCTTTTCTTACCTATAAAATGGGAATTATAACAGGAATTACCTTATAGGATTGATGTAAGAGGACTCATTCCCTATTTAACACAGCAAGTATTTTCACATTAGCTAACTTGCTTCCTGATCCTTCTCATGGCCATGGATTTTCTGGAACATCACAGACTCTAAATGACTCTGCATTTACCTGGGCGTAAGGAATGTGAGACGAGGCCCCCCACCTTGACCTAGCTGGTGCCGCCAGCAACAAAAAGCAACCGTACAGGAAGTTTGGGATACACTGAGCTCAGGCATAAAACTGTCATGGCCAAAAAGGTACACAGGAAACAGCAAATGTAATCTACGCTGGAAAGAAAGCTCCAGAAATTGTGCTCAGTCCCTCAAAACCTGGGAATTTTTAACTTCTTCTTCTTTTTTTTTTTTTTTTTTTACAACATAATAGAGTCTCAGGGGATGCCAACTTGCGGTTTCGGGAAAGCTCTTTCAGGAAAGAAATGCCTCCCATGTAGAAGACCACAAACTAAGATATGGAAACAAAATTATTTTCAAGCTTAGAAGAAGCAGGACAATGAAAATGTGATTGAGAATGTGGGATTTCTTGACCTTCAAGGTTATTATTAATCTTACTTTCTGAATCAAAATGATCTAAATGACACACTCTCACTACTTTTCAGTCTCCTATTATTGATCAAACCAGCTTCTTTCAGGAGCTTTAATGAAGGAATCCTGAGCGTCTTATGAAAACTTTACATCTAAGTTCAAGACAGAGCATCAAGAAGTAATACTTTTTAAAAATTATTTAAATGTTTTAAAATTATTAGCTTATAATAACAACAATAATAAATACACGATAAAATACAAAGCTTTACTTGATGTTTGTAAAATTAAAACTGGCTTTTTTGACAAAGTACCTAAAGAGAGATTTCAAGTTCAATAAGCTATAAGTTGAAAACAAATAACTTTGACATTCACGATTTCACCTTTCAGTCCCATTTCTGATAACACAACCCTTGTCATAGAGCAAAAATTGGAAATAATTCCAGGCTTAAATTCAAGATGTCCACAAACAAATCTGACATTAAACTCAAGAAATCTGACCAGCCTGTAAAGGTGAAGTAATTCTCCAATACAGGTGCAACTGATCAGTTAAGATCAGATAAAAAGAAAAGTCATGAAAGTTATATATCCATACAATTTAAGTATATTTGAGAAACTCAGTCATTTATCCCAAATGCTCTTTACATTATTCACTTTTTTAAAAGCATTCAGGACTTAAGAAGCTCCAGCTGAGTACGTACCGGCTGTAGCCAGTGGTCTGTTCGGGCAGTTCTTTTCTTTTCCTCTTCAATCTGTAGAACACAGAAGACATTCATAGAATCCGCTCTTTAAAATCCTCCAATTATTTCAAATACCATTCTATGTAGCGAAAGACTAGCATAAAACATATACCTCAAAAAGAGATCCGTGGAATTTACAAGCTCTGACAAATACAAATAAACACTTTTTGCAATTAATTTTTGATTAAAAGAAAAAAAAAACCACTTTGGGGAGGGGCGCACCCATTTGGATCAGCTGGTAGAGTGTGTGACTCTTGATCTTGGGGTTGTGGGTTTGAGTTCCACGTTGAGTGTAGAGACCACTTAAAAATAAAATCTTTATACAGATGCAATGAAACTCCGGGACACCTGCACCCCAATGTTTCTAGCAGCAATGTCCACAAGAGACAAACTGTGGAAGGAGCCTCGTTGTCCATCGAAAGATGAATGGATAAAGAAGATGTGGTCTATGTATACAGTGGAATATTCCTCAGCCATTAGAAACGATGAATACCCACCATTTGCTTCGACGTGGATGGAACTGGAGGGTATTATGCTGAGTGAAATAAGTCAATCGGAGGACAAACATTATATGGTCTCATTCATTTGGGGAATATAAAAAATAGTGAAAGGGAATAAAGGGGAATGGAGAAAAAATGAGTGGGAAATATCAGAAAGAGAGACAGAACATGAGAGACTCGTAACTCTGGGAAACGAACAAGGAAGGGGTGGTGGAAAGGGAGGTGGGTGGGGTGACTTGGTGACGGGCACTGAGGGGGGCACTTGATGGGATGATAGACTCCTTACTCTGGGAAACGAACAAGGGGTGGTGGAAAGGGAGGTGGGTGGGGTGACTGGGTGACGGGCACTGAGGGGGGCACTTGATGGGATGAGCACTGGGTGTTATGCTATATGTTGCCAAATTGAACTCCAATAAAAATAAATAAATAAATAAATAAATAAATAAATAAATAAATAAAATCTTTTAAAAAAACCCACACATAGGCATGACCCTGGAGACCCGGGATCGAGTCCCACGTCGGGCTCCCTGCATGGAGCCTGCTTCTCCCTCTGCCTGTGTCTCTGCCTCTCTGTGTGTGTCTCTCATGAATAAATAAATAAAATCTTTTAAAAAAAAAATCCACACACACTTGGATTTACAAAATTATATGATAAAGCATGTCAACTGATCAAGAAAATAAACATGAGCAACCTCTACTTAGTTGACAGTGCAAGGCCTCGTGCCAGTGCTATAACACCCTCTCCCTGCTTCCCCCCATGTGCCTGTTACAAGCTGGAAAACCCGCCAACATTTTCATGTGGTAAAAACACACTTATAACTAATTTTGCACAGTCTGATGGCAAAAAGGGGCTTCTCTGTTTGAGAAGGATAATAAATCTTGTGAATGTAGGGCAAGAAAAATATAATGAGAGATATAAGCAAAAGGGTGTCCAAGGAAAGAGTGCTGTCTGGCGGGAAATACACCTTTTTCTTTCTCAGAGGCCTTAAGTGAACCCTAAGTACCAACTTTCAATGGATCAAACCACCATGATCCTTTGGTTGATAATAAATTCCATTTAAATTTCTCCAGCTTTCCAATGTAGCAAAGAACATTCTAAATTTAGCAGGTTTTACAAAGGTAGGGGGCAGATCTGGCTTCCCATTTTACTTTGAATTAGATTCAGGGACTCCCTGTTGTGGCCTATCGAGACGTCTAAGATGTTTCTACTTTTCTATCAAACTGCAAATGGCATTTACTCTTGTAATCGCCATGCTCCAGCCATGTGGATCTTTCCTTAAGATGCTGAACTCGACCTTTCCTGCCTTGGTACCTCTTCACAAGCTATCCCCCATGGCCTGCCCTTAGGTCCCCCTAGCACTTGGCATTTTGTAATAACTTACTCACTGGTTCACTTGTTTGGGGAACACCTCTCTTACCAGACTGAAAGCCCCGTGACACATAGGTTTCTCCCTGCTACAACAACACAGGACCTCACACAATGCCCGGCACAGAAGAGCCACTCAGTATTTGCTCAGTGATGGAGCGACCACACTTTCTAGTATACATATTTCATATTATACTCTATATGGGTTAGACCGCTCGGCCTTGTAAGAGCACCCAGTAATGGGGAACACCAAACAGCTGTCTCTATCCCTTCAGAAATGAGGGGAGGGTTGGGGAGACGAGAGGAATGATATTACAGGAAAAACAAGTCAGTTCTTATATCCATTTCTTTTCTCTTTGCCTGTCCTTAATCTTTCTACTTACTTCATAAACGTATTGATAAGGCTATGTGTGGAAACAGAGAGAGGAAGATTTAGAACTGCTCTTAATGTGCACGTAGATTTAGAGCCAAAGAATGGTCCTCGATTCTAAATCACAGGTTTTCAAGGATTCATCATATAGGCTTAGCCATTAGGTTAAGTCAAATTCAAAATACGTCATAGCTTCCTCTTGCTGGCTAGGAGGTGGCCCACGGAAGTCAGAGGCAAGAGGAGAGCACAGGATGGTGGGAGGAATCCACGGAGGATGCCAATTTCACAGAGCCACAGAAGGGGAACAAGGGTTTCATTTCTAGCTTCATGGACCACCAAAGTCCGTGACCATGAACACATGGAGAGTTCTGAAGGCAGCACTCAAGGAAGGAAAATAAACCTGTGACGAGGGGTTCCAACTCTGCTCAGATGGAACTGCATCCAGACTCCCTCCCACTAACCTAGCCTGTATACATTTTCTGACTTTACATTAATCCAAGCACTAGGAGACTATTTAACTTTCCTTAGTTTGAATTATGCCATTCCTCTAACTGCTAAAACGTCAATAAGCAGCTCGTAAACTATACCTCCATGATTTCGTCGAGGGCAGATTTCTTTTTTTTCTTTTCTTTTGACTGAGCTGAGCTCCGGGAAGATTCTTTTCGTTTAACTGATGCTGCGTTCCCGATGGCATTCAATGCGCTCGGTCCCAAGGAACTGGTAAAAAGAAGAGTCAAGCTCATTAACCAAAACTATGCACAGAAGAAGGCTTTCTAACGTGCAGGATAACAGTACAGATGAAATTTGTTACATGATTAATGTACAACAGATTAGTTGAAACAACAGAGGACCCGTCCTTATGCCTTGCAGGTCCCTAAGCACCGCAAGAACATAGAACCTTTCCTGCCTGAACGCCCTCTCCCCTCTTTTCACCCCCTCACTCATGCCAACTACGAGCAGTACATCAAGGTGCTGACAGCGCTGGCTTCAGGGTTAGTTAGGTATGTCAGGGCTTAAGGAGACTTCTGCTTCTGACCTTGAGTGATTAACTTTTCTTCAGTTCCTCATCCATAAATGAGGATAACAATGTGACCCAACTCAGAGCTCAACCGCAAGGATTAAATAAGAGGTTTGCAAAGAAGTCTAATGCATTACTGTCAGTTCTGTTTTTCAAAAGCAATTTCACATTGTCACTTAATTTCTGGTTGCTCCCAAATGCCTAAAATTGACAGTGTAAATTCTAACTTTTTTTTAGCGTGGTATACAATTGTCACTACTGGCGCAAGAATGCTATCTAACTTATTATATATATATATATATATATATATATATATATATATACACACATATACACATACACCAGCCATTCTGAATAAGAATTATTATTGAGGGATCCCTGGGTGGCGCAGCGGTTTGGCGCCTGCCTTTGACCCAGGGCAAGATCCTGGAGACCTGGGATCGAATCCCACATCGGGCTCCCAGTGCATGGAGCCTGCTTCTCCCTCTGCCTATGTCTCTGCCTCTCTTTCTTTCTCTCTCTGTGACTATCATAAATAAATAAAAATTTTTAAAAAATAATTATTATTGACTGAGCCACGCCATGTTTCAGGTTTCATGCCTTTGCAAATTTGCATGTGCCTCTTTTATACCTAGAACGATCTCTGCATTTACCTGTTTGTTCCAGTTCTTTAAGATCCATCCTTCATGAGGGTTTGAACTGCCATAGCACCTGGTAGTATGTATCATATTCCACCTTATAATCATTTACATATATGATTTGTACAAATAATCATGTGTACGTATTTGTATATACTTATTTTTTCCTGTAAAGTGAGTCATCATCTGGCGACTCACATAAAATACATGCTCAATTAACATTTGATGACTAAATGAATATCTGTATAATCACTTAGATTATCATATTTGCAAAAGATGAACAAAGGATAAATATATGCATGAAGCTACCATGAAGATAACCAAGGAAATAAATGTGATTAACAGAAAAACAATGGAATTACTACTTGGGACTTTTTTTTTTGAGAGAGAGAGAGAGAAAGCATAAATGGAGGAAGATGGAACAGGGGCAGAGGGAGTGGGGGAGAGAATCTTAAGCAGGCTCCCCGCCCAGCACAGAACCAGATGCAGGGCTCAATCTCCTGATCTCTCCAAGATCACAGTCAGACGCTTTTAACGGACTGAGCCACCCCTATTTGGACTTTTTTTTTAAGGCACTTAAAGGTAGCATTAGATTTACTGGCAGCCAGATTACTCTCTGGATTCCCATTCAGCCTGGAATCACTATAATCCTGACTTCTTTTCTATACAAGGGGGGTACAGGTCAGGATTCCCCCACTTGGTCTTCAGAGCGGCTATTCTTCCTTCACCTAACTGGTAAGGTTTTACATCTACCCTTCTGAAATTTCACTTACATAATTCAATCCTCTGAATATCTAGGTTCTGACTCTGTTACCGCACAAATCCCCCAGGTTTATGACAACTGTAAGTAATATAGATTTGGTTCTGAATGGATTAAGTTCATATAGAGATGAACTCTTCAATTTACTGCTTAAAAAGAAAATTCTTTAGATTGAAAAGTACTTTTAGCTAGGAATCTACCAAACTTAGAACTAATTCCAGATCACAATCAACCACACTACGCTATATAAGAGGGATGAGTAACAACCCTAGCAAATGGGGAATGATGACTGAGTGGATATTTGGGGTCCAGAGATCACCACTACCTCCTTGTATGTTTGCAAACCACCTACTTCCTACTAAAACCAGCAGGAAAAGCTTGCTACTGTTTTCTGAAGATTTTTCTCCACTTTTTAGAAAAATATTTGCTTATTTTTCTGCCTTCTCTTTACATTCTCAATTCCTTGAATTTTTTCAACAAGGGTTCCTAGAATGCCCTAATAAATTACTTCAGTAGTTCGCTATTTGTCTCACCCCAGAAACATGAGTTTACTCAAGGCTATTAGATACTTTTCTTAAGACTAAGCTGCATAAAAAACAAACAACCCAGGTGGCTCAGTCGGTTAAGCATCTGACTTTGGCTCAGGTCATGGTTTCAGGGTCCTGGGGTCGAGCCCAGCATCAAGCTCCCTGCTGAGTAGGGAGTCTGCTTCTCCCTTTCCCTCTGCTCCTCCCTTCGTTCTTGCTCTCTCTCTAATAAATAAATAAAATCTTAAGACAAACAAACAACCGACCCAATTAAAAAATAAGCAAAAGTGAGGCATCCAACTCTTGGCTTCAGCTCAGATCACAATCATGGGATCGAGCCCCACACCAGATTCTGTGCTCAGGGTAGACTCTGCTTGAGATTCTCTCTCTTTCTCCCTCTGCCCCTCCCACTTGTTCTCTCTCTCTCACTCTCTCTCAAATAAAAATAAATCTTTAAAGAAAAATAAGCAAAAGACATTTCTCCAAAGAAGACCAAGAGCACATGGAAAGATGCTTAACATGACTAACCACTAAGGAAACAAAAATCGAAACCACAAAGAAATACCACTTCACATCTGCAAGGATGGCTCTTATAAAAAAAAAAAAAAAAAAAAAAGCAAGCAGTAGGTGTTGGCAAGGACAAGGAGAAGCTGGAACTCCTGTGCTCTAACTGGCACAGCCACTGTGGCAAACAGGAAGGCAGTGCAGTCACCCAATCTGGCATTGGTACTTCTGGGGCTACACCCCAGGGAACTGAAAGCAGGGACCGAACAGGCCATCTGTACCACTGTGTTCAGAGCAGCACTGCTCATGACTGCCCAGAGGTGGGGATAACTGAAAACATCCACTGACCAATGAAGAGATCCACCAAATGTGGAACATACATACAACAGGATATTATTCACCCCTGAAAAGGAAGGACATTCCAACACATGCCGCAACCTTGGAAGAACCTTGAAGACGTTAAAGTAAGTGAAAGAAGCCAGTCACAAAAGGGCAATCGCTATATGCTTGCCTTCCTATGAGGAGACTAGAATTGTTCAATTCAGAGAGATAGAAACTAGAAGAGGGGCTCCTGGGGGCTGGGGACTACCAGGAAATGGGGAATTAAGTGTTTAATGGGGACAGAGCTGCACAATGGGCTAATGAGCAAGCCCTGTAGATGGATATGGTGACAGCTGCACAGCAATGGGAAGCTACTTATCACCACTGACTTGTCCACTTAAGAATGGTGGAAATGGTAAACTTTATGTTACATAAATTTCAGCACACAAAAAAACTAAACTGAACAGAAAAAGTTTCCTGTAGAGAAAATGTATTTGGCATTCTCAAATGTCCACAGTGTGACAAGGGGATAAAAATATGAACAGACAGCCCGTCAGGATCTCACAACAGAACAGGACAGGGGAGGACAGGAGACGTAAAGACAAGGAAGGGTGAGCCACCACAGGTCACTTTGGACTGCATAAATAATTTAGCATAGCTGGAGCGCAAGTGGCGGGAGAGGCACCAGATCACAATGGTCACACAGCAGCGTGAACAAAAATGACAAGTTACCCCTTACAGGTGAAAGACAGACATGATAGGCCTTGACACTTAGAAAGATCCTTCTACTCACAGTATCAAGACTGTATTAGAGTTAAAATGAATAAGGAAGAATAGAAGAAATGTTGACAGAAGAAATTATGAAGGACAGAACCAAAGAAGTGATATATCAAGAAAACAAAAAGTTGGTATGCTAAAAGATTAGTAAAACATCAAATTTGAGAGCCTAGATAAAAAGGACATTCTAGAAAAATCAAAATTACATAAATTATTGATATTTGTATAATCAAAATTATATTGTAAGGTTGGATAAACTAATGACCATAACGAAACTGAATCAATAGTAAATGTACACCCTCACCTGCAAAAGATATCAGCTCAGTATTTTACCAAGCTTTCAAAAGAAGTGATAGTCTATCCTAAAGATACTAGAGTAAAACAAACAAACAAAAACATACAAATCATTTTAAGAGCAGAAATTAAATATCAATCTCAATAATGAACATAAAAGTAAAATGCAAAACAATTTTTTTCAGCTGTATCTTAGTATTATTATTTTTTTTCTTTTTTAGAGAGAGAGCACTTCCATGCATATGGGCGCACAGCAAGGAGAAGCAGAGGAAGAGGGAGAGAATCTCGAGCAGAATCCCTGAGTGGGGAAGCTGATGCGGGGTTCAATCTTATGACCCCAAGGTCATGACCTGAGCTGAATTTAAGAGTTGGACAGTTAACCGACTGAGCCACCCAGGAGCCCCAGCTGTGTGTTATATTTAATCCTACACTAGCTGCTCTAACAATAACATCCCTCCTCCCCCAAAGATTCTATTGGAGAGTGACTAACTGAGACAGGGGCAAGATGGGGCTAAAATCAAGACAAGAAATGAACAGTAACAGATTGGAAATGGAACATTTGCTTCTAGAACAGCCCTAGAGTTCTGCTTGCAATAACTGGAGTGGATCCTATTGCAATTAAAGAAGAGAAGGCCCAAAACAGAAATGGAAACTGGGTAACCTTTGTCCAAAAACTGGAGAAGCAGGGCTTGTCCTTGTGCCTCAATATAATCTAAAGTATCCATTTTTGGTATCTAGATCGTTTCGTTCATTCTGAGTTTTAGATATACGAGAGCTATATAAATCAACAGGAAAATAGAGCCTGTATAAAAATGGGCCATAATCTTAGAAAAAGAAAATTTAGACGGGTCTTTCCACTGTATTATCTGTGACACTACTTATCTGTTATTATATTGAGACTGAAGTCACAGAACTTGGTCGGTCAAATAAAACTATTTTTACTAATAACATCAGAGCTGGCTTAGGGGGATAGAAGACTAACTAGCAGACCCCAGAGATAACAGGTCCTCATCCTCGCAGTTCATAAAAGTTACCTTATTTGGAAAAGGGTCTTTGCAAATGAGATCAAGTTATAGATTCTGAGATGAGATGATTTATATGCAACCACACACATCCTTTTTAGAGGGAAACAGGCAGATTTGATGCACAGAGAAGGTGATGTGAAAATGAAGCAAAGAGAAATTTGAAGACACTGCTTTTGAAAACTGAAGTTTGTAGCCATAAGCTAAGGAATGCCAGCAGCCCCACCAGGAGCTTGGAAGAGGCAAAGAATGGAATCCTCCCAGAGCCCCTAGAGGACGTGCAGCCCTGCACACGGCTTGATGTTAGCTCAGGGATACTGACTTCAGACTTCTGGCCTCCAGAGACAGAATAAATTTCTGTCGTTTCAAGACACTTGGTTTGGGGCGCCTGGGCGGCTCAGTTGGTTATATTAGCCTTCGGCTCAGGTCATGATCTCAGGGTCCTGAGATCGAGCCCTATATCGGGCTCCCTGCTCAGCAGAGAGTCTTCCTCTCCCTCCCCCTCTGCCCGTCTCCCTGCTCATGCTCTCTCTCACTCCGCTCTCTCTCTCTCTCAAATAAATAAAATAAAATCTTAAAAAAAAAAAAAGACACTTGGTTTATGGTAATTTGTTACAGCAACCATAGAAAACTAATACAAGGGAGACGAGTTTGGGGGCCACCGGGATCAATTTTAACATTGATAGACACTTCAGAATAACAATAATAAAGGAGAATGGTGAGAAACATGTATGGATCTAAGAGGCACATATGGTTTGATATATTTGAATTTGTCTTCCAGACCATGTCACACCAAGATTTTGAAAAAGAATTTTTTCTTCAAATATACCAAATGTGGAATCCAATTAACCATTTCCTTCATGACATCTCATGCAGGTGTCAATTCTGAAACATTTAGATCAAAGTGAAGATCTCTGACAAGCCATTCCAAAGCAGTGATACATGGCTACTCTGTCTACTTCCTTCACTTCTCCTGGCTACTTATTCAGTTGTGCAAAGAAACACTAGCCTATAAATTAACAAAGAAAACTGAGGTCTTTAACAAACATGTAAAATACTAAGAAAAATAACAATTATTGGCCAACTCAAACCTAAATTCTGGTAGGTGCTGGGAAGTACCAGTAGAATGGTACCTTCCTGAATATTTTTTTTTTTAATATCTATAACCAAACTGGACACAATGCACATCACAAACAGTGGAATAAATACTTAGTGAAAGACTATATAAGAAATGCAAGAGAAGAGAACATGAAAAGTGAATAGAAGCATCTGACTATGTGCTATTCCAGGGTTTGGCAAACTCCAACCCAAGGGCCAAATGCGGCCTCCTGCCTGTATTTATACGTGAGATTTTATTGGAACAGAGCACATTCATTTGTTTACATATTGTCTATGGCTGCTTTCTCACTCTGACCTCAATCAAGTGGTTGCAACCAAGACACATAGCCAACAACGTCTGAAATATGTACTATGCGGCTTTTTCCAGAAAAACTTTGTCAAGCCCTGTTCTGCTACTACACCATGCAGCAGGGAAGCCATGACTGAGTGCCCACTGGTGTGTTTACACTGTACCAGGACTAAGAAGTTGGGTCACTGACCTAGTCTCCATTCTCACAAAATCTCAATATGGTAGGCAGAACAAAAACTGTATGCACCTGCTCATATTTAAACTTGGTAAGTGGGCTGTGAGAAAAATCAATAGCACTGCAGTAGCACGGAGAGAACCAATCTGTGGAGAAGGGCTCACAGAGAAGTAAAACCTTGTCACGTGGAACATTTAATCAAAATGTGCCTGGCCTCAGAAGAATCATACCATTGTGGGTAAGTAAGGAAAAAAAAAAAAAACAGTCGTTGACAAACAAAACAGCCATCAAACAAAAACGAAACAAAGAAGAAAATTGCAACCAGAAGAAAAAAACTGTTTACCATACCACAGCTTTTAAAATGTCGTCATCAACATTTCACAACAATTCTCAGGTTCTAAGATGTCTGTCCATGTAGCTCACCTTGATTTGGATGACGCTGCTGCTGAACTACATGCTCCTTTATTCAAATTAAATGTAACTGGAAGAAAAAGAAATGATACATTTTTGCATGTATATTTCATTATATATACATATACATACATATATATATATATATATACACACACATACAAGTGTATTTTTTTTTCAGAAAAATTATAAAACTTAACAGATAAGATACCACAATATCTCCACATAGAAGTTCATGGACATTTTGAATAAACGAGCGCTGGAATGCTCCCATCCTGAGATGATAAATTTCTGCAGATAAGAATACTGGGCGGATGCTCATAGAGCTGGGAAGATCTACACATGATTGACCTGTAGGGGACAGTCATGGCCACTTCCGGCTCCACGGCCCCCTCTCCCCTTACTAGGGGACAGGATTGCAATTTTGTTTAGGTGTTCATACCTGTCACATATGGCTTGGAGGATGCTAGGGTATGAATGTTCATATCCCCCTCAAATTCTTATGTTGAAAACCTAATGGCCAAAGTGATGGGATTAAGAGATGGGAGCCTTCTAGAGGTAATCAGTAAGGTTCTTTTGCTCTAAACCAACCAAAATCATCTCACTTCCTTTCCCAGTGACTGCTCGTAAGCTGGAGGCTAATACAGACTGGTCAGTGACATTCAAAAGGAAGTCTGCAGGCCAGAGGAGTGTCTTATAGGAAAAGTTTCCTTGCTCACTGGGGACTCCAGAAAAGTTGCCCCTGTCATTCTCTGGACAATGTTGGGTGTGCATACGATGGCCAAAAGTGCCCGCAGCCACCTCACATTCAGCTGCTGACAGGATACGATGGCATCCAGAGCCGCCCAACCTCTGGGGCTCTTGTTACAGCAAAGTATTTACATACTATTTAGGCTGATTTTAGTTGTGTTTTTGTTTTTTTCACTTGTAGTTGAAGGCATCCTGATTCATTATTACCTTTTCATAAAGTGGTAAAAACAATGCAATCCAGACAGATCATGTCTTGTCCGCAAACATGTTGCTAAATTTTTGGTAGCGCTAATACAAAATCATCCATAGTAAAAGAAGAAAAAAGTAAAGCTACCTTTTTCTTCATCATTTTCTCTGCTTAACTCTGTAAAAACAGGAGCCTCCTTAAAAAAAAAAAAAAGAAAAAAGAAAAAGAGAGAGTATGAATGTTTGGTTCACAGTGCATTTACAATATTCAATCATCCCAAATTGTGACTTGCTACCCATATTGTAAGACAGCTCCAACATGCAGTTCTAAAATGATTAAGTTCCTAGTTAAAAAAGTTATATGTGTCATAAGTTTTCTTCAACTGAGAATTATTCTAAAGGGGAAAAAAGTAGCTTCTCTGTACTACACTGCAGAAGTTTATCTACATTTTTATATCTACTACAATTTAAACAGGATACAACATAAAACAATAAGCCTTAAGAATTTTAGCTAGAGGATTACTTTAAAAAGCAAAACCTTTCCATAGTGGAGGGGATAGTTTAGTGTAAGATCAAGAGCCTAAGACTAACTCAGACCCGAATGTAAAACCCAGTCACCTCTGCACACCATTACCTTTGTCGCCTGTCAATCTCCTGCTCTCCCTGGGCCTCAATTATTCTGTCTTTAAAATAGGAATAATATGCATATTTAGAGGTGTCATAAGGGTAAAACAGGAGGATATAAAGAAGCATTTAGCATAACGCCTGTGATAGTGTTTGACAAATGTTAATTATTGTTTCTACTAATAAAAATGTTCTTGAGAAACAATTGAGCTGTTCTTTTCTCCATTAAGATCCCACAAAGGAAGGCGAAAGATATATTACTTTTTAAAAACTGATAATATCTAAGAGTGGAATGAGGAAGTACTAATAAGCAGGACTTCCCCTGCCTTTTAGGGGGGAGATGCTATTCGCACCTGAAAAGTACGAAGTAACTTGAAGATTTTAATGGAATTAAGCTAAAATGTTACAAAACAAAAATATTCCAAAAAGTAAACCACTTTCCTCTGTACAAGATGTGATCCTTCTTTACTTCCATAATAGGAAATTATCATTTTCCCTCTATAGAAAATAGAGGTTTATATTTCAAAAAGGTGAGAAAATTTCAAGAATAAAAAGCTTTTAATCTTTGGCAGGAGTTGAAATTTGACAATTACAGCAGTTTAACCATTGTTTTTATTTTAATACAGAAAACTCCTAAAAGACTGTGTGAATGCACGCATATGATAGTAGTACCGTGATACACATGTGCACCCACCCACTTATCAAGGAGGTCAATTGACATGGTATATAAGTTGACTCATAAATGGATCTTAGGGACACCTGGGTGGTTCAGCGCTTGAGTGTCTGCCTTCAGCTCAGGTTGTGAGCTTGGGTTCCAAGGATCGAGTCCTGCATTGGTGTCCCCACAAGGAGTCTGCTCCTCCTTCTGCCTATGCCTCTCCCTCTCTCTCTGTATCTCTCATGAATGAATGAATGAATGAATAAATAAATAAATAAATCTTTTAAAAAACTTAAATAAATGGGTCTTTACTTTCCTCTTGCCTGCTACCTCTTGCGTCACTCTGTACTAAACAGCGTCTATAAGACAAGTACATTAATGATCAGAATAGCTGTATTCACAATAGCCAAAAACTGAAAACAAGCCACATGTTTCTCGACAGGAGAATGGATAAACTGTCTGATGTTTCTACAATGGAACAGGAGATATCAATTTAAAACAAGACTTAAACACTGATAGGAAAGAAGATAGGTGCAGTGAACATGAAGAACGTTCTGTTTGAGTTAAAGCAGTCAGATAGAGAGTATAATATAGGATCACATTTCTACAAAGTTCAAGAACACACTGATAGATAATCAACAGTGGTACATTAGAACACTGGTTCCTTCTTGGGAATGAGGAATTTAATTAGGAATGACTATGACCCTAGAAACATTCTATATCTTGATCTGTGTGGTCACTACATAGGGTCTTGGTCCATCTATTACCCATCCATTCATTTACATATGCATGTACATATGTAAAATTTCACTGAGCTGTCACCCTAAGATTAACGCACATCATATACTTTATCACATGTATCTTATACCACAATAAGGTTTTAAAAAATACTCAATGGCTAGTAATTTTACATATATACTAAGTTATGTTTTCCTGTACACACATGATTTTTGATACATAAATACCATGAGTTGGGGGGATTTTACCTTTTGTTTACTGACTTATCCCCAGTGTCTAGAAAAAGGCCTGGTACATAAGGGGAACCCAATAAATATTTGTTAAAATAAATGCCTTACTCTAGTTATGCTAACACCTGAACCACCTGAACCATGTTCTCTTTCCCCTATTTGCTGGGTTTTGTGGGTTCATTCTTTGAGCCCAGAGGTTGTATCTACCTTCAGGCAGTCTATACCCTCCCCAGGCTGGGGCAAATGCTGGCCCTCTAGGCTCTCACGCTGTTTTTAATTCCAGCACTACATTCGTTACAGCCATGCAGTATGATCTGCTATGTCTTCCCCATTAGCTATCGCTTCTGCCTCAGAGATACAGAAACTGAGGTTTAGGAGAGTATATAACTCTGCAAGATCGTGAGTCAATCAGCACACAAACCCAGGTTTGTCTCAACTCCAAAACCTGGGCTTTTATACTTGGCCACAGTTTTTTCTTCTCTTAATTAAGGAACAAGACCTACAAAACCCAATTCAACACTTAAAAATTTTGCTTCTTGAGACCTTTCTCTGTTGCTTCCTGGAATAATATTGTCACCCACCTGTTCTTTCCCTTCCAGTCCTCTTCTCACTTGTTCTTCGATAAATTTGGCTGTTTTTTCCTCATCATCAAGGTCCTGCTTCTTTTTTTTCTCTAGTTCCAGCTGCCGGCGGATAGTTTCTGGGTCTCTGTCTATATACTGAATATACCAGCCTTTTGGAGTCTCATCCACCTTGCACAAGCCTTAAAAAAAAAAAAAAAAGACAAATTCGTATACAATCAAAACTAAAAGTAAATACAAATGTGTTCTATCTCTCTGCATCATACGCTTATTCATTCAAATACATCCATTCAAACACATTCAAAAACACACATTCATGCAGCACACAAATTTTCCATATTCATGGTTGATGAAATTTAGGTTTTAAGTAAAATATTTTATGTCCTTAAACAGAAAAAAATTGTATTGTTTTTAACTAGCTAGGTTAAGTCAACTATTTAAGCAAGAGAAATACACAGAAGTATTATCTTGCTTAGTAATTATTTAACTATTTAACATCCAAGGAATACATGATATTCTACTAACTTAACTAAGTAGAAATTTTCCCCATAAAATGAAATAAAGTTGGGCAGCCCTGGTGGCCCAGTGGTTTAGCACTGCCTTTGGCCCAGGGTGTGATTCTGGAGACCTGGGATCGAGTCCTGTGTCAGGCTCCCTGTGCGGAGCCTGCTTCTCCCTCTGCCTGTATCTCTCTCTCTCTCTGTCATGAATAGATAGATAAAATGTTAAAAAATAATAATAAGTTTTTAAAAAAATGAAATAAAGTAACACACTGAATAAGAAATACACTGACAAAATTTCCTTCTCCTCTCTTCTCCTGAGCTTCAGTCTATGAAGGTCAGAAATGGAAAAAGCTGCAACAAATTTTTAAAAGGCTCCTTGGGGCGTCTGGGTGGCCGAGTTGGTTAAGTGTCCAACTCTTGGTTTCTTGATCAGCTCAGGTCACAGTCTCAGGGTCATGAGATCGAGCCCTACATCAGGCTCTGCACTCAGTGTGGAGTCTGCTTGAGATTCTCTCTCGACCCCTACTGCTCAGGCTCTCTCTCTCTCAGACTCTCTTTCTCTCTAAAATAAATAAATCAATCTTAAAAAAAATAAAATAAAAAGCTCCTATAACAAAAGTTTCTGAAAGTAAAATGAGTATGGGGATAAGAGAGGGAAAGGACTGACAATAAATTTTAATCCAAATGAAAATTTCAGTGATACATCTCTGCCCAATCAAAAGAACCATTCCACTCATAATCACGTGTAACACACAAAATCAATCCTAGAAGATTATATGTGTTTCCACCTATTTTGAATTGCCCTACTCGCCCTCGTTTCAATAAATTTACTCAGAAACTATGACAATTCTCTCTCCCCGCACTGGAGCCATGTAACAACTACTCAAATCATGGTCTTATTCTTACCTTCTCTGCCCAGCCACTTCGTAAAATCAGTCAGAGTCTCCCACTGAGTGGCATTCATATGGATATGCTCCCGGTGGCTGATATATTCATTATAAACGATGTTGTTGTGGACTCTTTTAGTTCCTAAGAACAAAATATGACATCATCATTCCTGTGCAGGTTATAAGAGCATGACGTTATTATATGCACAATACCTGGATGCTTACCAAAGCGTCTCCTGAGAAGTTCTAGAAAGTCATTTCGGAATTCCCTAATAAGGAAAGGAAAGAGTGCGTTACAGTAATTCTACAAATATAAAGCATCATCTTGCTGAAATGTAAGCCATCATACAGTGTGAATGCCCAAAGGACAGATGAAACATCTATGTATCTGTTACAAACCTTTAAAAACTGAAAAAGGAAGGAATTCCCAAAAGATTATAGCTTTCAAGAATTACAGTGAAAAGTCAATCTGCTGTTGAAACCTTTGGCCTTAGCAGAGTAGCCGTAACCAAAGCGACTACACATCTTTGCAGAGGCTCCTTCAACAAGTCTCACTGCTACTGAATGTGGCATAATAACACCATTCTTTTGATGGTAGCAAACTCCCCTTATTACATGTGAAATTAGCATTTACTGTCCCTCTGCGCTGAGTACTGTGTTACATGCTAGGTAAACATGGGTGAATGAGACATAAATCTTGACCTAGGTTACAATCTAGCAGAATCCACCATAACAGAAATCAAACTGCAAAAGAAACATGAGAAAGTATCATGGGAGTTGAGGGAGATGCCCAGAGGTGATCTCCAATTTGGGCAGTGAAGTATTAAACAGAACTTCAGAGTGAAGAGAAGGCCATTCCCAGCAGGCAGAGGGACATGAAAATATCACGTCTGGGAGGGAAATGATCATCTAATCAAGCTAATGTTGAGAGTAGTCAGGTAGGAGGGATACAGTGGGACAGAAGAGAATAACGGGGTGGGGGTGGAACACATAGCTGGAAAAACTGGTAGGGCTTATCTTAGAAGCACCTTGAAGAGGGTGGGTCTTATGCATGCAGTGGAAAAGCACCAGATCATTATTTAGGAATTAGTCCGTGAAAATCTGTGATTTAAAAAGATAATCCTGTGGAAAGTACCAAACAAGAATTCTCCAAGGGTGGCCCCCAGAAGAGCAGCATTGACATTGCCTGGGAACCAGGTAGAAATGCCAAGTCTCTAGCCCCAGCTCGGATCTTCTGAATCAGGACCTGCCACTGTTGTCACAAGCCCTCCAGGTGCTCATGATGCCTGTATGGTTTGTGATCCACGGGCAAAAAATATGTGCAGGAGGAGAAGCTGCAGCTGGGAGACCAGTGAGGGGAAGTCACGGAATTACTTTAGGTGAGAGATGATGGGAACTATTGCTAGAACTGTGAGAATGGAAAGGATACATGTTGAAAGGACACTGTGGAGGAGAATCAAAACAGGGGCTTCAGACAGCCCAGGATAACAGGCAGGTGTGGTGGGCAGGATACTGCCTTTAGTTTTAAAATGTTGGCTTTGAGAGAGACAACCTTCAGAAATACAGAATTGTGCAGAAAAAAAAAATCTGCAACTTAAGACAGATGTTAGGAATGAAAATTAAGATTCAGGAGTCATCCCACATGAAGGTTAGCAGCTGGAAGAATGGAACTCCTGGAGCCTGCGTGCTATGGATGAAAAGAAGCCAAGCAGGCACCCTGAAGAAAATTCCTGCATTTGAGCTGCTGTGGGGACAGGCAGAGGGGTTAAGGAAAAAAGTAAGCAGAGGGAGGAGGAGGGTGAGGAGGAAAGCCAGGAAAGAATGGTAAACAGAGAGGTGTTCATGGACAGTGAAAACAGATACCCAGGAAGATGGAAATAGGCACAAGCGACCCTTCAGGAGGCTGTTGGAGGCGGAGGGCAGCTACTGTGGATGCAGTGAATGGCGGGGTAGAGAGGAAGGCTCCAGTGTGGATGGTTCTTGCCAGAATGACATTTCCCCAAGTGTGGCACATGCAGCCCAGTGGTATTCCAGATGGTTTTAGGTGGTTCACAGATAAAGAACTTTTGTCTTTTCTCTATGCTACTTGCCTTGATGGCACAAAAGCAACGCAGGGTGAACCTGCTGGCATCTTAGCCAAGTCAAGGAGGTGGGTGGTGAGACCAAACTGTACTAGCAGCCCAGGTATGCTTCATGTACTCACAGTGAAAGTCAATGCCCATTTCATTGAGAACATCCCTGATGAAGCACTATCATTAATGGGATTCAATCTCAATCTTTGGGGCTATATCTTTCTAACATCCCGTGTGATGAAATGGGATTAGGAATAAATCATTTCTGTTGCTGCACAGGGGTTGTCTTAAACAAAGTACTTGTGTGAATGTTTGAGCTATGTGCTGAACTACCTTTTTCCAAAGAGCACCATTTTTATTTGAAAGAATGACTGACAAATCAGCCATGATTATTCCGGATTAGATATTTAGTAGACATTTTTTTCAAAACTAAACAAAGTGTGTCATGTCAAGGAGAACAACTGACAGTATTTTGTTGCCAATGATAAAATTTGAGCTGCAAGCAAAAATTTGAATCTGGTAAACTAGCATCAGCCACTGTGAGTTCGATGTATTTCCCAAAACTTAAAGACATTTCTGATAACAAGTGCTAACATTAATAAATATGATTTTATGCTACTGTGTAACAAAACGTGTCACCATTTGGGATACTCAGTAAATGAATATCTTCCAAATGACCAATACATGATGCTATAAAATCATGCATGGGTACAAGATCTGCTTAAAGTGAAAGATCGAGGGACATCTGGGTGGCTTAGTGGTTTAGCGTCTGCCTTTGGCTCAGGTCATGATCCCAGAGCCCTGGGATCTGCCTATGTCTCTGCTTCTCTCTTTGTGTCTTTCATAAATAAATAAATAAAATTTAAAAAAAGTAAAAGATCAAGAGATCATAAGGTACTAGAGTTTAAAAAGTTCACTGATATGGTTTCAGATTCCACACAACAAATCTTTAAGGAACTACCATGCCAGCGTGGCCTGGGGGCTTCAGTCAGTTGAGCCACTGACTCCTGATTTCAGCTCAGGTCATGACCTCAGGGTCCTGGGACTGAACCCTGCATTGGGCTCCACCCTCAGCGGACAGTCTGCTTGTAGATTCTATCTCCTCCTCTGCCCCTCCTCCAGTTTGTGCATGAGTATGCATGTTCTCTCTCTAAAATAATAAAAAAAATAAGTTAAAAAAAAAAGTTTAAGAAACTACCATGCTATCGTTTTGATGCAGTATCAAAGAAGAATATCCAAAATTAACTGAAAAAGGCTATTAAAATATTACCCCTAGACCCGTGGGTGGCTCAGCAGTTAAAGTGCCTGCCTTCAGCCCAGGGCGTGATCCTGGAGGCCTGGGATGGAGTCCCAAGTCGGGCTCCCTGCATGGAGCCTGCTTCTCCCTCCTCCTGTGTCTCTGCCTCTCTCTCTCTCTCTCTCTCGAATCAATAAATAAATAAATAAATAAATCTTAAAAAAAAAGAAAGCATTAAGACACTAAAGAGATTTGCAAATATGTAAACGTCATTCTTATTTTTGTTTTGTTTTGTTTTAAAAAATACATTTTTAAATTAAAAAAATTATTTTAACATGTGATAGGTTTAATACTGTTATTTTAAATGAATTAATACATTAATTTTTTCATTTTTAATCCCTATTTTACAAATACCAATATATTAAAATCAAGTATCAATATCAAACATAAACAAAAGCTCTTCAGGGCTGCTCTTCAATAATTTTTAAGGGTGTAAAGGGATCCTAAGTACAAAAGGTCTAGAACTTTGGAAAGAAACAGGTAGAAACAAAACTAAACATTAATAGTAATAATTTACAGCTATTCATCGAGTACTGAGTACTCTTGTAAACACTTTAAAAATATTAATTCATTGGGACACCTGGGTGGCTCAGTGGTTGAGTGTCTGACTTTGGCTCAGGGTGTGATCCCAGAGTTCTGGGATCGAGTCTCACATTGGGCTCCCTGGTGAGGAGCCTGCTTCTCCCTCCGCCTGGTCTCTGCCTCTCTCTCTGTGTCTCTCATGAATAAATAAAAAAAAAATCTTAAAACAAAATAAAACTTTTAAAAAGTATTAATTTATTAATCCTTATATAAACTTTATAAAATAAAAAGAACGCTTGGAAGAGGGTGCTGTCTTTAGGTCCATTTTACAGATGAGAAGACAAAAGCACAGACAAATGTGTTTCAGCCAAAGTCACACAGCTCATGAGTAGAGAAGCCTGGATTTGCAGGGTTCAAAGCAGACAGTCTGACTCCAGGGCTGTGCTCTTAGCCACAACTGAGTTGGAATGAAGACAGTTTATGTTGGAAGTGCAAGACTAAATTGTGGGACCCACTTCTGCAACAATTTTATGTTAAAAAAAAAAAAAAAAAAAAACAATTTTACGCTATAATAAATTGTCAAAGGAAAACAAAACCTGAGCACAAGATAATACAGCTATTGTGTTAATGTGTAAAGAATGAACAGAGCTCCCAATATAGAAAATACTAAGCATCTACTAAGAGTCCAACAGAATAAAGCTTATGAGAAAGGATGTCCTCAAGCTACTTACTCTGAAAAATAATCCATAAACTGCTGAGGATTTTCAGAAGCCAGCAAGAGTTGTCTCTGATGAGATTCAGACATACAGTGACATTTGAAGCCATTCTACAAAAATGGAAAGGTAGTAGTTACATTCTGATTTAGGTCATCTAGGTCATCATAATAGGCCCTAAAGAAAAGTATTTAATCAACCCTAAAAAGCTGCTCTTTGATGATAAGTTGAAAAAACAAACAATAAAGAAAAGGGAAAAAAAGAGAAAAATAACTAGCTCTAAACACACTATCATTTTTTTAAACAAGTTTTTTACAAGGTTGAGTTATGCAACACTGTTATTAAAGAATAATCCAGGAGATTAAAAAGGCAGAAAAACAGTGCTTTGGAAAACACACATTAATAAGAAACATGACTGGGCACAGTAACAAAAGAGTGACTTTTTAAAATCACTTTAACAAATTCTATTGGACACCTACTTCATGTAGTGCTGTGCAAGCACTTAGAGAGATGTAATGAAGTAAAATGGGTCAGTAGTGAATTTCTTTTAAGGGGACTATTTTCACTCACTTTTCTCTACTTCAATTCATTTTTTTTAATTTAATTTTATTTATGATAGTCACACAAACAGAGAGAGGGAGGCAGAGACATAGGCAGAGGGAGAAGCAGGCTCCATGCACCGGGAGCCCGACGTGGGACTCGATCCCGGGTCTCCAGGATCGCGCCCTGGGCCAAAGGCAGGCGCCAAACCGCTGCCCCATCCAGGGATCCCCTCTACTTCAATTCATTATCCAAAAGATATTGTGGCATACTACAGAAACCTCATGTTAAATATACTAAATTTCATCTTCTTCTGATGGTTAATAAAAAAAATTCTAAGTTTTGGTTTTGTATCTACTCAACATTTACACCTGATTCTTCACTAGAAATAGAAATGAAAATGTGTCCGTCCTCCCATATTCCCCACTCAGTGAACAGCACAATCACACACCCGTCACCCGAGCCAGGACCCCAGAGTCAGGCATCCTGGAATCCTCCTCTATGTCTGCCTTCCATCGTCACTAAGTCCACTCAGCCTCCTTCAGAACTCTTCTAGTGTCCCTCTGCTCTATCCCATGTCTCTGGCCTGATGTCAACGTTCCATCTTGCTTAGCTTCCTAAGCTTTGATCACCCACAGTCTACTCACACTATTTCTGCCTCATCTGTGTACCACCTGTGCCTTACTTTTACTTAAAGATATCTTAAAAGGAAACTTAGTATCAGTCTCATGAATGAAAACCAGTACTACATTCCCTAAGTTAAAAATAAATCAATAAAATGAAAACAAAATGATGTTATTAAATTCAAGAAACCCATGAGAGTGGATGGGCTGGTGGGGGGTGGCAGGGAGTACTCTGGATCTGACCTCCTCCCCCTCAATGTTTGGATACTGAGAGCTAGGGAGACAGGGGAAGACCTTGGAAGGGTCAACTTCTCCTCCCGCAGGCCACCCTCCCAGGTAGGGAAGGCAACGAATAGATTTGAGGGCAAACAGGACAGAACCACCACAAGTATCTTACTCTGAAGTTGGCAACTAAAAGAAAGAATTAAGCCTTTAATCTCCTTTTCCCATAGGAATTATATTTTAGGGTAACATTTAAGGATAACCAAACAGTCCTAATTAATGAGAAAAAGCTCTTTTTATAAAAGAATGGTAGCCAATAATACATTTAGAAAAATATAGAAAAATAACCACTTTGCAAATCTTATGGCAATAATGGACTCAATCACAGATACTAAAACACCTAAGTAAAAGGCTGATGGGAACCTAGGTAATTCCTTACCAGTTACTTGCTAGTAAGGGAAAATATTACTTTCTAACATTACTTTACAGGCTGTCATCTTTATTTAAAAATCTTAGCACTATCAGACATTATGGGCTTCCTTTTGTGATATAATACGAAATACACAGGATCACCTATAAAGTAGTTCTTCCCTAAAATATTTAACCTGAACCTAATCAAGCCTTCATATCTAAGTTCTGGTTTATAGAAACTATAAATTAGAGAAAGAAGGTGAAAGATAACCATAAGAAAACCTGATTGTTTTATACCAGAAAGTGGCAATGCTCCAAGGCAGTTACCAGCCCAGTCTCTTCAAGTCAATGTCAGAAAAACAAAAGAATGACAAAGCAATCAAGCATCCACTGATAGATGAACAGACAAAGAAGATGGATAAAGAAGACATACACAGTGGAATAGTACTCAGCTGTATAAAAAAGAATGAGATCTTGCCATTTGTGACCATATGGATGGACCCAGGCTGTATTATGCTAAGTGAAATAAGTCAGAGAAAGGCAAATTTTTTATGATTTCACCTATATGTGGAATCTAAAAAACTAAGGGATAAACAAAAACAAAAGCACAATTGGACCTATAAACACAGAGAGCTGACAGTTGCTGGGGAGGGGGATTAGAGGATGGCAAAACAAGTGAAGGGGAGTGGGAGATACATGCGCCCAGTGATAGAACGAATGTCATGGAAATAAAAGGTACAGCATAGGGAAAATAGTCAACGCTATTGTTAATAAAATAATGTGATATGTGACAGACAGCTACATTTGTGAACACAGCATAAGGTATAAACAGGATTATAGTCTAAGATATAAATTAGGTTGTACACCTGAAACTAATGTAACTAATGTGTGTGTAATGTGTGTCAACTATACTCATATAAAAAATTAATTTAAAAAAAAGAAAAGAAAAATAATTGGGTTTCAGGGGTCAGGAGAAAGGGTGAGGGAAGTGGGGTCTATATTCAGTTTAGAACTGAGAAAGGATTAAAAGTTCTAATAATCCAGAGCGCAGAGATTTTTAAGGCAGTGAAACTATATTCTGTATGATACTATAATCATGGGTATATGTCATTATACATTTGTCCAAACACATAGAATGTCCAACATGTAGAGTGAACGGTACCATAAACTGTAAACTTTGGAGATGATGACGTATCAATGTAACTTTATTGATTGTAAAAAAGTACTGCTCTTTTGCAAGATGCTGATGGGGGAAGCTGTAGTGAGGCCTATCTATGGGAAAGCTCTGTACCTTCCACTCTTTATTGCTGTGAACCTAAAATTGCTCTTAAAAAATATTTTTTAAAGTCCTAATAACACATCCAATTCATAGCTTTTGATTTGATCATGGTTTGAAAAAACTTTTAAAAAGCATCTGTGCAGGACACCTAGGTGGCTCGGCAGTTGGGTGTCTGCCTTTGGCTCAGGGCCTGATCCTGGATTCCCGAGATCGAGTCCTGCATGGAGCTCCTTGCAGGGGGCCTGCTTCTCCCTCTGCCTGTGTCTCTGCCTCTCTCTCTGTGTCTCTCATGAATAGTTAAACTCTTTTAAAAATAAAAATAAATAAATAAAAAGCATCTGTGGGAACAAGGGAGGGAGGACAAGTGAATATGGAGTATGTTTCAGAAGACAGAAGGAAATTATTAATTTTGTTATGTGGGCTGATGGGTATTGTGGCTACCTAGAAAAAGGTCCGAGTGTTTTAGACGGGGACCCTGGGTGGCTCACTTGGTTAAGCAACTGTCTTTGGATCAGGTCCTGGGTCCTGGAATGAAGTCCCAATCATCCTGCTCCTCGCTCTGCCTTTTCCCCTTCCCCTGCTCATGCTTTCTCTCTCTCAAATAAATAAGATAAAAATCCTAAAAAAAAGAGAGAGAGAGAGAGAGAGAGACCCAAATATCTTAGAGATGCATACTTAAGTATGTAGTGATGAAATGTCCCAAGGTTTGCAATATACTTTAACATATTTCAGAAAAAAGCAAAGACAGACAAGTTGCTTAGAATGTTAAATACGGGGCAGCCCGGTGGCCCAGCGGGTTAGTGCCTGCCTTCGTCCCAGGATGTGATCCTGGAGTCCTGGGATTGAGTCCCACATCGGGCTCCCTGCATGGAGCTTGCTTCTCCCTCTGCCTGTGTCTCTGCCTCTCTCTCTGTGTGTCTCTCATGAATAAATAAATAAAGTCTTAAAAAAAAAAGAATGTTAAATATGGGTCATAGATACATGCATGTTCATGGGATTAGCCTCTTGTTTTCTGTGTGAGAATTTCACCTTGACTACTAAAAAAAGAGAAGTGGAGAGAGATAAAAAAGAAAAAAAAGACTGTGTCGGTGTTATTCAGTGTGAGTCCATCCCGAAGCATCTAATCCCCCGCCGGCGGAAACCCTGGAGGAGGGTTATCCTTCTGATTATCCAACATTCCCCTGCACCTACGCAATCCAACTCAATGTCCAGAGATGATGAGCCTGTCACTAGCTTGCTCTCAGTTCTTCAAGGTGCTTTATCATCCGCCTCAACAATGAGAGAAAAAAATATAGACTTCATGGGACCCCTATACCAAAGTTTCTAAGAGCTGCCCAAAGACAGCCCGCCTTCCCCAGCCACGGCCACATCATTCATGGATTTAAAACTCCCAATCTAAAATAATAATAATAATAATAATAAAAAAAAAAAACTCCCAATCTTACCGGTAGGTACAATCCTCCCTTTAAAATTAAAAAAAAAAAAAAAAAAAAGCTTGTATTTATTCATGAGACACAGAGACAGAGAGAGGCGGAGACACACAGACAGAGGAGCCCGGTGCAGGCCTCGATCCCAGGACCCCGGGGTCACGCCCTGAGCCCAAGGCAGATGCTCAACCGCTGAGCCAGCCACCCAGGGGCCCTCCCCTGCTTGGTGCAATTCTTATTCCCACTTAACGAGACTAGCCAACAGGCAGGGGGAATGCAAGCGACCTGCCCCGCACTACACGGGTGGGAAGCGGCGCGGCTGCGCGACCACGGTCCATCCACAGCAGTGCTGCCCGCGCTGCAGAAACACCTGCCAGCGGCGTCGTCCGACCCCGACAGGAGGCCTGGAGCCTAGTCACCCCGAGCCTCCCGGGCCGCGTCGAGTCAGGACTGCTGCTATCCCCAGGCCTGGCGCTGCCCCCTCCTGCGCCGCCGTTCTAGGACGCGGCTAGAGGAGCAGCTTCCCGTCCCGGAGAGCTGCGGAACCTTTTCCCAGGTCACTCCTTCCTGGGGTAAGCTCGCGGAGGGATGAGGCGCCCGACCCCCCGGCTCCCCCCGCGCGAGCGCTGCAGGTGAGGCCGCCCGGGGAGGCGGGCAGCTGGTCGCCCAGCGCGGACCCCCCCGCCCCGGGACACCCCCCCACCCCGGGCCCGCTTACCTCGTCCCGGCACTGCTTCTGGCACATCTGGCAGTACCAGCGCAGCTTCTGAAGCCCCTTGGACTTGATCCTGTTGGCAATGGCCTTCGGGGTAAGGAAATCGGACTTTCCCATCGCGACCACCGGCAGCGACGACTCTCCCCAAGCCCAGCGCCCCGCCAACCGGAAGCGGAAGGAAGCTGGGTGGGTGGGCCCAGAGCCGGAAGGAGGTGGGGCCTCGGGAGGCACAGCCCCCTCCAACGCTCGCGAGGCTTCGCCGTCGGCGGCGGGAGGAAGCGAGACTGCGGGAGAGAGCGCGGAGGGCGGGCGCGTCGGGAAGGCCCCGCGCAGGCGCGGTGAGGCCTGTCTGACCGACCTTCAGCGGCGCCGGCGGCACCATGTTCTCTCGGGCGGGCGTCGCCGGGCTCTCGGCTTGGGCCGTGCAGCCGCAATGGTATGGCAGCTTGCGGGAGGGCCGGGAGGGGCGCGAGGAGTGGCAGAGCTCGGCCCGGGGGGCGCGGACGCGGGTGGAGGCGAGCGGCGCCGGCCGGGAACCGCAAGGCCTGCTGGGCCCGCTGCCCCGCGGAGGCCCTGGGCAGCCCCGGCTGCAGGGGAGCGGCGGCCGGGACGCGAGGAGCGGCCGTCTGGGGCCTCGCGGGGCGAGGGGGGGGAGACCCGAGTCCGATTCGATTTGGGGGCGGCCTGGGAGTCCCTCCTCTGATGCCTCCCTGCGGAGCCCCCCCTGCGCGCAGGTGCAGGTGCAGCCCGGGGAGTCGTTCCCCGGCCCGAGGGGGAGGGGAGGCCCCGAGGCAAGGTCTAGGGCCTCCTGAGGCCCTGCAGAGCCGGGCAGAGGCAGCCTGGGCCGGCGGGAGCTGTTGGCCTCAGCCCGGAGGTGCTTGACGCCCTCAGCGTGTAGCGCGGCCGGCCGCTGCTGAGTGCACGGAGCGAGTGCCCTCCGCCCGGGGTACTTGGGGTGCAGAAGGGACCCGGAAAAAAAGGCCCGCCTGATGGCGATCGGAAGGGAGAGACACCTAGTACTGCCTCGAAACCAGCAGGTTCAAGCAGTTACCCTGCAAGGTCATGAAGCTGCCCCCCAAGGTCCCCAGGAGGGGGAGGAGACAGCTGGGCGGCTTCCAAACGCCATCTGTGAACGGCGGTGCAAGGTTAAGGATTTTATTTTTATTTTTTTAAAGATTTTGTTTATTCATTCATGAGACACACACACACAGAAAGAGAGAGACAGGGAGATGCAGGGAGCCCGACGGGGGACTCGATCCCGCGTCTCCAGGATCAGGCCCTGGGCTGAAGGTGACGCTAAACCGCTGAGCCACCCGGGCTGCCCAGATTGAGGATTTTAAACATTGGTTTCCCGGGGAGGAAAGAAAAAAAAAAAAAAAAAAAAAAAGCATGTCAGCCCAGCAGTAGGCAGAGTAAACGTTTTGTGGGTGGTACCATATAATAGGATGAAATGTCTTAGAGCTAGACAGAGTCTGGAAGAAGTTCAGACACGGTGCTAAGGGGATTATTGGCTAGAAGCTGAGCGCACCAATTCCCGAGTTTTTACAGCAAAGAGGAATTCTAAGGAGCTGCTGCGCAGAGCTAGGTTTTTGCGTCCTGATTTTCACGTGCAGAGACGATAAAGGCTTTAATGGGAACAGGTTATGTTTTTCATTAAGCAAAGGATTCGTAGCAAGGGACAAAAAGAGTCTTAGGATAGTGAGGTAATGACACCGGATGCAAATGCCTGCGTGAAACTGGGTGGATTTGCCTTCAAAGTCAGGATTGTTTCTAATACTGAAAAAGTATTCATGGCAAGTAAGTCCGCTTAGTTGGATTCTCAGTCATGTAGGTTGTCCGTTTGTCAGTCACTCCTCACACACGTGTTGGTCCAGTACCTGGACCACGTAGGTACTGTGGACAGTACTAAAAAGTGGTGGTCAAATCAAATGGAACTCCAATAATATATATATATATATATATATACACACACATACATATACATACATATACATATACACACACACACACACACACCCCCAAAAAAAAAGAGTGGTGGTCAATAAATACACGTGGTCTTAGTGAGCTTTGTGGGACAGTGTCTGGCCAGCAGTGGTGCTCAGAAAGCATCAGCTCTCCTTCCTTCCCCTGTTCTGCGCAGCCAGGTCATCTGTCAGCATTTTTACCTGATGGAGTATCCAAGGTGATTGTTCAGGAATGGAAAGAGTTCCTGAAAGGAGAACAAAATATTTTGCATGAAATTGTAGTAGTTACTTAAAAAAAAAAAAAAACTTGTAAGACAGTTTGAAGATATTATAACAAGGGATTGTTTTAAATAAGCGTTGTCTTGACACATCTGCTCGGCCCCTACATTGGCAGATACAGGTTGTAGTCCTGACCTTAATGCCTTTAGAAATGTTGGTTTTAAATTGGTAGGTTAGGAATATTCATCAAACATTGATGGAATGCGTCATGCATATTCCATTGCTCTGGGTGCCCTTTTGCTTCCCGCTCCTAATTGCCTTTTAAACTCAGAAATGAAAACCATCTTAATGTTTCACACTCCTCAGAATTAATTTGGAAGAGGAGAAAATAGCTTTGCCTTCACGGAAGCACGAAGGGGTGGTGTCTCTGTTCTGTTTTGGTTATTGGGAGCTTTGAAAAATGCAGTTTGTTATCGTTAACAGTCTTTGTTTCAGGGAGGTTAGCTTACATTAGCTAAGTATTAGGCCTTATTATTTTATTTATTAATGTGAAATTATGTTAATTGTTTAGAGTTTCAGTGAGATACCCTAAATTTCAGAAATTAAACTTGTTATTAAGTAGCATTTAAGAAAATGGAAATAAGGGATTTGGGGAGAAGTGGGATTTTTCTGTCTTCAAATCAGGGGACATGTTCCATGTTCCCCATTCTCTAAAATGGAACTGTTTTATAATAGCATGCCAGTAGCCATGAATTGAATTACATACACTGAAAAGGAAGGCAGATTGCATTCTGAGATTGAGGTAGCAGATATTTCTTTACTTGTAAATGTAAAACATGTGAGGTATCAGGATGTGTAGTGTAGGAGATCCACTCTGGAGCCAGCTACCAGGATTTGAATCTCAGCTGCCACTCACCTGACTATGTGACCCTGAACAAGGTACTCAGTGTCTCTGCCAGCATTTCTTCATCTGTTAAATGGAGGTAATGATAGTGCACAGTTCATTAAAGAACAGAGCGTGGTGGGGAAGTGCTGGTATGGATCCAGATACGTAAACTGAAAAATGTAGACGGCGTTATACGGTTCCTACTTAAAATGTAGTGTGAGAAGGTTTATTGTGCTTGCCCAACAAGACTGGATCTAGGGTGGTCGCAGGGGTGCCAGGGAGTCATTTTTTGGTGGAGAGACAGGTGATGGACTTTTATATTTTACAGCATTAGACACCTTAACATTCTTGCAAACTCTGTAATTTCTTTGAAGAATCATTACCCTAGCAACCTCCCTGACTCTCTCCTCTACTACATTTCTCAGGTTTGATAACGATGCTATGTGGTCATAGTAAATGGTGGTAATCACAGCCACTGATATTGCTGTCCCTGTATTTGATATGTTTCAAGTGTCTCCAGTAATCTCCTGAGGATTTCCCAGGACATGATGCATGAACTTTATGTTTTCAGAACTTTATGTTTTCATTTGCAAGAATTATGTATTCAGTAGAGCAATGTCCCCCTAAAGAGAGTTGGATCAGCTTAAGGTTACTATGTAGGTACCCAAACCGTGCTTAATAATAAAGTAACATAGATGTCTTTAGAACTGAATGAACGCTAAACAGGAGAGCACTTCAAATGGGAAGTTGGGGTGAAAAAGTTGATCCACAAAAAAAGTCATTCAACAAATGATGTTACTTGCTGATCTTACTCTTGCTGCAGATTTGTCTTTTCTGGAATGCCAGATAGTCAGAATCAGACAGTGTAAAGCCATTTCAGATTGGCTTCTTTGCTTAGCAATATGCAGCTCAGGTTTCTCCATGTCTTTCGTGGCTTGGTAGCTCATTTATTTTCATTGCTGAATATTTTTATTGCTGAATAACTCCATTGTATGGATGTACCAGTTTTTCCATTCATTCACATATTGAAAGACATATTGGTTGCCTCTAGTTTTTGGCGATCGTGAATAAAGCTGATATAAACATTCATGTGCAGGTTTTTGTGTAGACATAAGTTTTTAGCTCAATTGAGTAAATACCTAGAAGCATGATTGCTGCATCATATGTTAACACTGTCTAGATTTATAAGAAAGTGTCAAACCATCTTCCAGAGTAGCCATACCATTTCATATTCCCACCAGCAATCAATGAGAGTTCCTGTTGCTCCACATCTTTTTCATCATTTAGAATCGTCTTTTGTTGAAAATTTAGCCATCCAGGACACCTGGGTGGTTCAGTGGTTGAGGGTCTGCCTTTGGCTCAGGTCGTGGTTCCAGGGTCCTGGGATCAAGTCCCACATCGGGCTCCCTGCATGGAGGGAGCCTACTTATCCCTCTGCCTATGTCTCTGCCTCTCTGTGTCTCTCTCATGAATAAATAAAATCTTTTTTTGAAAATAAAGATTTAGCCATTCTTGGGGTGCCTAGGTGGCTCAGGTGGTTAAGTGTCTGATAGTTGGTTTCAGCTCAGGTCATGATCCCAGGGTCATGAGATTGAGCCCATGCTACACATGGGAGGCTGCTTACTCTCCCCCTCGTTCTCAAAAAAACAAAAACAAAAAAACTTACAGGTGTGTAGTGATATTTCATTGTTTTGATTTGCAATTCCCTGATAATACGATACTGAGCATCCTTTTTCTGCTTATTTGCCATCTGTTTATCTTCCTCCGTGAGATTTGCATTCAGATCTTTTGTTCATTTTTTTTTAAGATTTTATTTATTTATTCATGAAAGACACAGAGAGAGAGGCAGAGGGAGAAGCAGGCTCCATGCAGGCAGCCTGATGTGGGTGGGACTACATCCTGGGTCTCCAGGATTACGCCGTGGGCTGAAGGCAGGTGCTAAACCGCTGGGCCACCCAGGGACCCCCTTTTGTTCATTTTTTTATTGGGGTTTGTTTTCTTGCTGTTGGGTTTTAAGAGTTTTCTGTGTATTTTAGATAGCAGTCCTTTATCAGATAAGTGTTTTGCAAACATTTTCTCTTGGTGTATGGCTTGTTTTTTCCTAATAGTGTCTTTTACAGAGTAGAAGTTTTTTAAATTAATAAATCCCAGCTTAATCATTTTTCTCTTTCATAGGTCATGCTTTTCATGTTTATCTAAAAACTTAGAGCCATCCTGAAAGCACCTAGATTTTTTCCTGTGATATCTTCTAGAAGTTTTATAGTTTTGTGTTTTACACTTAGATCTATGCCTTAAGTTAATTTTTGTGGAAAGTATAGGATTTGTTTTCTGGCTTTATTATCTGGATTAATATTTTCCCACAGATATCCAGTATTCAGGATCACTTGTAGTAAAGAGTGTCCTCTTTCCATTTAATTACTTTTGCTCCTGTATCAGACATGAATCAGTTGACTGTATTTGTGTGGATCTGTTTCTGGTTCTCTCTTCCTCCTGCTGTGTCTTTTATTCCCCGGACTTAACTCCACAGCTGGATGCCTGGGCTTCCTACTCCCCTTCACCCACTGTCCCCATCCCCTCACCCCTCTCACCCTGGCAGCCATCAGTTTGTACTGAGTTTGTAGGCCTCTTTCTACTTTCGGTTTGTGTATTCATTTGTTTTTGTTGCTGCTTTTGTTGTTTTGTTGCTTTTTAGTTCACTTACGCTTGAAAGTCTGGGCTCAGGTAGTATCAGTTCTCTGGCTTTGTTCTTCAATATTATATTGTCTATTCAGGGTGTTTTGCTTTCCATGTAAATGTTAAAATCAGTTTATTGGTATATATAAAATAACTTGCTGAGATTTTGTCTGAAATTGTATCAGTCAAGTTAGGAAGAATTGACATTTTAGTAATATTGAATATTGATAAATATGAACTCTGCATTTAGTTTCTTTCATTGGTTTTGTGGATTTCTTTTCCTTTTTTTTTTTTTTTAGGATTTTTATTTATTTATTCATGAGAGACACACACACACACACAGAGGCAGAGACATAGGTAGAGACATAGGCAGAGGGAGAAGCAGGCTCCATGCAGGGAGTCTGATGTGGAACTCGATCCCGGAACTCCGGGATCAAGCCCTGAGCCAAAAAGGCAGGCGATGTTCAACCACTGAGCCACCCAGGCGTCCCGGTTTTGTGGGTTTCTTATGGCCTGTTTTCTTAGATTTATATATAGTCTTTTTTATGTGTTTTTTTATTGTGATAAAATGTACATAACATAAATTTACCATCTTAACCCTTTTTTTAAGATTTTATTTATTTATTTGAGAGACCGCATGAGCTGGGGAGAAGAGGGGCGGAGGCAGAGGGAGAAGCCGACTCCTGAACAGAGAGCCCACTGTGAGGGATCATGACCTGAGCCACCAGTGTTACCCATCTTAACCATTTTTAAGTGTACAGCTGTATGACACTGTTTTTCTTTCCTTTTTTTATGCTATTGTTTTTCTAAGTTGAAATTCCCAATTGTTCATAGCTGCTATAAAAGAAAGCAGTTGACTTGTATATATTGACTTGTTCCCTGCAACCTTACTGTAATTGGTTCCAGGAGAGGTTTTTGCCGATTCTTTGGGATTTTTTACATAGGCAGTTGTGTCATCTATGAACAAAGGCAGCTTTATTTCTTCCTTCCCAAATTGTATACCTTTTTTCCCCCCGTTTTGTCTTACTGTATTAGCCAAGACTTCTGGTACAATGTTGAATGGGAGTGATGAGAGAGGACATCCTTGCCTTAGTCCCAATCTTAGGGGGAAACTCCTAGTTCTTGTCATTAAACCCTAGAGGCTTTTGGTGGATGTTCTTTATCAGTTCAGGAAATTCTCTGTTCATAATTTGCTGAGGGTTTTTTGGTTTGTTTTTGTTTTTTACTGTGAATGTGCATTAGATTTTGTCAAAAAAATTTTTCTGCATTTATTGGCCATATGATTTTTCTTCTTTAACCTGTTGATGTGATGGATTATATTATTTGATTTTTAAGTGCTGAGCCAGCCTTGCATACCTGGAATAAATCCCACTTGGTCATAGTGTCATGCTGTATGATTCATTTTAATACGTTGTTGGATTCAGTTTGCTAATCTTTTTTCTTTTTTTATTTTTTCTTTTTTCTTTTTTTAAAGATTTGTTTATTTATTTGAGAGAGAGTGCAAGCAGGCAGAGGGAGAGGGAGAAGCAGACTCCCCGCTGAGCAGGGAGCCCAATGTGGGGCTTGATCCCAGGAGCCTGGGATCATGACCTGAGCCAAAGGCAGGCACCCAACCGACTGAGCCACCCAGGCACCCCCAGTTTGCTCATCTTTTATTGAGGAATTCTGCATCTGTGTTCCTGAGAGATCATGTCCTCAATTTTTCATTTCTTATAATTTTATCTGGTTTTGATATTAGGGTAATGCTGGCCTCATAAAATTAGGAAATGTTCCTTCTGCTTTTAATTCTACTTCCCTATTTTGTCACCAACTTACAGATCTGTATCAAAAGTATCAAAAGTCTCATGTGTTTCCCAAACCCATTGGACATTTCCACTTCTCCTATGGTCTTTATTCATTAAAATTCATGATCTCTAGAGAGATCATCCCCACTCAGTCTTTCTGCCTTGGTTAATGACAACACTATCTACTCAAGTCATTAAATTGGAAATCATTCTTATTGTTTTCCTTTTCACTCTTAAGAACTTGCTCATAAATCTATTCTCCCTGTTGCTTTGCCCACATGTTAGTTTTATATTCTTGCTTTCTCACGCCTGGAGGCTGCAGCAGCCCTCATATCATCAATAATACAGTATCATTTTGTGCTTTTCACTGCCATCTGAGGTACTTTACTGAAAAACTAAACTGGGTGTGGCTTATATTCAATGTTTCCTTGCTAACCTATAAAATAAAATTTAAAATTATTAACCCAACCTATGTCTCCAGCTTCAAAACCATGTACTATTTGGGAATGCCCTCCTTAGGCCTTCTTTATGTATAAATTTACAGATCTTTGGTTCGCCCATGGAGCTTTCTGAGCCAACACAGGCACTTTGTAGGGACTTAAGAGCTGAAATAATTTATATTTAATGTGCTGTCTTCCTTAGGGTGGGGTGAGCCTCATGTATTTATCTTTTATAAATATATGCACGTATGTGTGTATATTTAACATAAATTTAAGTCAAATCATTTTTTATGCATTAGCACTTTAATCATAAAGACCAGAAAAATATTTAATGTAAATCATAAGTTTTTATGAATCTTGTTTATGAGAGAATAGTATGCTTCCTGTGGTCACAGAGCATGTCCTGAAGCATAATAGCTGCTTAGTACATTTTTTATTGAGTGGAGTTGGAGAAGTAAACTGTACTTGCACACATGTGGTCATGTTAGAAAGTATAATTGATCTACTTGATCTTATTTGAGAAAGTTTTGATGAACTAAGGAAGTCAAGGTAGCTTTTTAGAGGTGCCTGACCTTGGTTTTAAGTATAGTTGGATAACCTAACAAGGGGAAGGGCTTTTCTGTTGTGGAAACAGTGCAGGCATAGGCATGGAAGCGGGATTAGAGCAAGTGTGAACACCACGTGACTGCAGTGGAAGGTTTGTGTTGCCAGGTCACACAAAATGAGGCCTTTGGTAATAATAGGTTTGCTATCAGTATTAAGGGATTAAATATGTGTGTGTGTATAAATATATGTATGTCAGAGTCCTATATTTAATAGGTTGTTTCTTTGTGGGGCATTCTTTAAACTTACTAACTTTGAAGGTTTTTCTTGCATTGGGCTATTTTTCAGAAAACTAAAATATTTTTAAACCTTTATTTTCAGGATCCAAGTTCGAAATATGGCAACTCTAAAAGATAGTAAGTACTTAATTTCAGTATGTGAATTAACAAAAACTAAATTTTGACCAATAAAATACTTTGAAAAATATGCTGCTTTAGCCCATTGTATATTTGGTCAAAATCGACAAGATGATTCTAGGTCATATGTGCATGATATGTAACTTATTTTGGAGTGAGGCAACACATGGTTGTTCTCATTCTTTTGTCTATACAATGATATGAGTGGAAAAAGCTATATTTAAATTTTTTTAAGATTTATTTATTTATTTATTCACAAGAGACACAGACAGAGAGAGAGACAGAGGCAGAGGGAGAAGCAGGCTCCTCGCAGGGATCCTGATGCGCGGGACTCAATCCTGGATCCCGGGATCACGACCTGAGTGGAGGTTTCACTGACCTCAGGTGCCCAACCACTGAGCCACCCAGGCGTTCCTATTTAAATGTCTTAAATGTATGATAAACTGCCCTGCTCTGTGGCCATCCTGCCTGTCCTGTGTGAGTGGCAGCTGGGTTGACCTTCTGTTAGCACTCACGTGGCCACCTTGCCTGTCCGAAGAGCAGCTGGGTCACATCTGCTTGGTACTCATTCTTAATTTCAAGCCTCAGCGTCATGCTGTTAATCAGTGTCTAAGTGCTGATTATTCTGCCTTGCAGTTTAGAAAGTTATTGCAATAAGTTCACAAGTGACATTATAACTCCTATAATGTAACACAGTACTTTTGTTTTTCAGTTACCCGGCGACTAAAGTCCATCAAAAACATCCAGAAAATCACCAAGTCTATGAAAATGGTAGCAGCAGCAAAATATGCCCGAGCCGAGAGAGAGCTGAAACCAGCTCGAGTGTATGGAGTAGGCTCTTTGGGTAAGAGAAGGGTGTAGTAATTCAAAAATTATGAAGAACTGCTTAACAGAGATCACCACTAATGACTTATTTGGTGTTTGGTGATAACAGGTCTATTGTGAGAGTTTGACATTACTCATTTTTCATAGCAACCCTATGAAGGTCAGAACTGCTAGGGTTCCTGCTTTGCAGATGAGAAACAGTAAAGTCCAGTAACTTGCCCGAGGTCACGCACTTAGGTGATTTGGCATCAAAGCCTGCCTCGTAACCTCTGTAGGTTCTCTGAATGTTTAAAATACTCTGAAAATGTTTCCAGATTATTAACTATACATTGAAAAGAACTTAGAGATATAGTGCATTCAACTCAGGTGCTTGGCTTTGTCCTATGACATTGTGATGTGCTGTTTTAGGACCGTGGGGTGGGGACGTGGTACCCTACAGTGGAGTTGACTGAGCAAGCATGGATACATGAGTGGAATGTGTCAACATCAACTGTAAAAAAGGCAAAATTTGCTTATTTCCAAGTTGAAGAAAATTTATGTATTATCTGTGCATTAACATAATAGATGTAAATTACCTCGTGCAAAAGTTTTCTTGTGTTCTTCCATGTTTTTTAAATGTTCATTTATACTGGTAAAAACTTTGCATGAGAAAATGATAGAACACTAGGCCTTGGTGGAAATGGGTCCTCTCTCTCAAAACGCTACATTTAGTTTCACGTAACAGTACAGAGGAGGGTTGGCAGGTTAGGTTCCAGCAATCCTTACCAGCACCAGCTCTTGTGAATCCCATTCGCTGCATGATAAATACGAAGCACCCTGGTGGCTTAGTTAAGTTTGGTTGATAAATTACTCTAGCCTATTTATAAAAAAGGGAAAGTTATTTCACTTATTCACCTTTCCTGTTGATATGATTAAGTATAATAAATGTTTTTCCCTCTGAAGTCCATAATCACGAAATTAATAAAGAAGTCTGATTAGAGTATTTGCAGTAAAATATTAAAAATTCAAGCCAAGGCTTCCAGTCAGTTCCGAAGTCCTTCAAACCAAATACTAATGGCTAGATACTAAGTGGCTGATCATTTTAAATGTTTAAATTAGAAAATTTTAACAGGCATTTTATACTATATAATATAAAACTTAAAAAGAGACTTAAATAGTACTTTGGAGTTGAGTACTTCTCTCTCCTTTTTTTGTTTTGTTTCAAATTTTTATTTAAATTCTAATTAGGGGGCACCTGAGTGGCTGAGTCAGTTAAATGTTTGACTCTTAATCTCAGCTCAGGTCTTACTCTCAGGGTCGTGAGTTTAAGCCCCACATCGGGCTCCATGCCCAGCATGGAGCCTACTGTAAAAAAAAAAAAATCTAGTTAACATATTAGTGTAATACTGGTTTCAGGAGTAGTACCCAGTGCTCATCCCAACGGGTGTCCTCCCATCATACTACTTTCTTTTTATGGAGGATCCCCCAGTTTAAGCATTTGAGAATCCCTGCTCTCTAATGAAAAAGTTGGTAGCAGGAATTTAGTTGAAATGAGTGAATGTGGTGGCCGTGAAGATGCTCTGCACCTGCAGGAGTCCCAGCCACTGGAATTCCCCCAGCGTTTACACCCAGGCCACGCTTCCCACGGGCTATGCCTAGCCAGCACCCGAGCAGACAGAATGCCCAAGCAGGCATGTTCCTGGGAGACTTGCGGTCCCCCCAACCTCCTTGCTGAACTTCCCCTTAACTATACAGTAGTCCAGGAAGCTGCCACCCAACCTCACTTCCCTCCTTCCTGGACCTCAGACATGTGTCATGATGTGAAGGTCCTTCTGACTCCTTTCCCACTTCTCCCACAGCCATTTCCTGAGCTTCCCAGTAAAATCTGTGCATATTTCATCCAATTTAATCCTCTCTTGGCCTCTGCTCCTTACAAGACTAGACCAACCAAGTGAGGTGGTTAAGGCAATCCCCAAAATAAAGTCGCATCTGCTATTTTAATGCCAATAGTTTTTATATGAGTTTGATTATAGAAGCAGGTCACTAAATACTTCCTACTTTTTGCTTGTATACTGAAGGTTTGCATTCTTCACGAGTTTGATGTGTAGGTAAGTTGGTACTCTATATAATTCAGGCCTCCTTACAAGTTCTTTAATTGTACCAGAGATTTCTTTAAGTCAACGTTTGAGATTAATTGGCCCATGGAGCCTTTATGATATAGAGATTTAAAGCTTTATGGTTTTCAACTTGATTGTGAATTGAATAACAGATAGTTTTGATTATATTAGTTAGGTACCTCCTAAATTAAATGCATCATTTCAAAAACAGCCAACTCTTTCATCTCTTTTGTAAATCAGGGATTATTGCTATATTTAGTGTATGTTACATATTTTAAAATTCTTGTTTTTGTCTGTTTGTATTTAAGCCCTGTATGAAAAAGCTGATATTAAGGTGCCTGAAGACAAGAAGAAACACCTTCTTATCGGTGTGTCTTCAGATCGAGGGCTCTGTGGTGCTATTCATTCCTCGGTTGCTAAACAGATGAAAAATGAGGTGGCCACACTCCAAGCAGCTGGGAAAGAAGTTATGCTCGTTGGAATTGGTGATAAAATCAGGGGTATACTTCATAGGTAATTTAAGTAGATACTATTTATGTGTAAATGGGTGCAAACATGAATAAACGGGAATGTCTTTGATGGTTTATTTCAGCAAGGGGTCCTTTTTTGGTTACCTATTTTTATACTCTCAGAGGGTTGGGTTTTGTTTTTATTTTTTTTCAGAAATACCAGAATATATAAGTTTCTTTTTTTTTTTACTTGGCTTGTGTTTCTCCATCTAGTACAAGTGGAATGCAACAGGAATATCAAAAGCTAGTTGGCATTTTAAACAAGCAAGGGACTCTGGGTAGCTAGCACAGCCTGGAAATATCAGAAATAAACAGCAGTTAATTGAGATAGAAAGAAGATAAATAAAGGCGTAGAGAAATCTAACACAAGAGAGGACTGATTATTAGTCCTTATTCCTTGCAGCCACTAAATAATCATGATAATGGATAGAACAACTCTACTCAGTGAATATGCCCTTGCCTGCCCCCCCCCCAAAAAAAAACTTGATCCACAGTGAAATAAATAATCACTTTTCCTTGTTCTCGTGTTATTTTGGCAGAAATATTCCTTTAAACTGCTCTGCGTGATCTCCTGATTCTCTTGTAGGACTCACTCTGACCAGTTTCTGGTGTCCTTCAAAGAAGTAGGAAGAAAACCTCCTACTTTTGGAGATGCATCCGTCATTGCCCTGGAACTGCTGAATTCTGGATATGAATTTGACGAAGGGTCTATCATCTTTAATCGGTTCAGGCAAGAAAAATTTAGAAATCGAAGCTTTTTCATGCTTGTGTTCTTTAAAATAAGTAAATTCTTAAATTTTAAAATATTATTTTAAGATTGACATTTGCTTATTAATTTTTAGGTCTGTCATCTCCTACAAGACAGAAGAAAAGCCCATCTTTTCCCTTGAAACCGTTGCAAGTGCTGGTAAGCAGTTTTTGTAGGAAATGTATTTTTCTGTGTAGAAAGCAGAGATTTGTGCGTTCAGGAAAATAGTGTTTGTCAGGTTGGCCTGTAGCAAAATGATGTTGTGCTCTTCCTGTCACCATCTATCAGTGGTTTCCATGATCTCTTACTCCATTCCTTCATTAACTGAACATAAATAAATAAATGATTAGACATGCTTTCTTGTTCTCGAAGATTGAAGACCCTAGCTAGAATTGGCTTTGCAATCTCTGTCTGGGAACTCTACCAAAGCGCAGTATGATCAGCAGCTGGAGCAGTTATGTGAACAGTGCTCACAACAAATTTATGTTGCCCCACTCAATTCTCTTGTCTTCTTTAAGGAACGTCATCGTTGCTCAGGGAAGTATCCTAGAAATAATATTCTGGAACCAATTTTATTTTCCTGAGGCATTTTTCCTTTCTCCATATAGTATTTTATGTATTAAGATATACTTTTTTTTAAAAAAACATTTTAATGTCTTTGACATTGGATGTTTCTGACAATCACATGCCATTCTTAATTGACTGTCGTCATTTTTTTTCTTAGTGGTATAAAACTGGGGTTATCATCCATAGCATTTTGTGTTGGCTTCTGATTCCCCTCCCTTCTGTTTTCCTTTTCCCTCTCATTTTCCTGATGGATACCTGCAGATTTCTCCAATAATCAAATGACTAATTTGGGATTTTTGTATTCCTCTAAACGAGCTTCAGTTTTTTCATTAATTCTTTTATTTTTTTAAAAAAATTATTTGCTGACATTGTGCCAGGCACTCTGATGCTATCCAGAGGACTTCATAACCTTGAAATGCAGGGAAGTTATTTTAATCGTTGGCCTCTTGGTTTTTACTAAGTTAAACATTTGCAGTAGAATATCAAATGTTTTGTTTACACATTGTTTTGCTGAAAATCTGTTATAATTGATAGTGTGGAAATAGATGAAACTTTTAGAACTGTTTTAACCTATATCTTACATTGACTTCTGCTCTATAATTACTTAGGGTTTCTATACTAGTAAGCTGTTCAGATTAAATCCCTTTTTGCACTGTACAACTTCAAAGAAATTCATAACTTGTAACTTGTTTTAACAGAGAGCATGAGTATCTATGATGATATTGATGCTGACGTGCTGCAGAATTACCAAGAATACAATTTGGCCAACATCATCTACTATTCTCTAAAGGAATCCACCACGAGTGAGCAGAGTGCCAGGATGACAGCCATGGACAATGCTAGCAAGAACGCTTGTAAGCACATAGTGGATCTCTTCTCAGGATTCTCTTGCTGAGTAGCGTGTAGATCTTTGCATCAAAAACATTGCCATTCTTTAAGTAGACCAAGAGACGAGAGAACAAGGATCTAGTCACAGGCTCTGCCACCGATTCCTTTTTTTGTTGTTTTAAGATTTTATTTATTCATAAAAGACACAGAGAGGCAGAGACACAGGCAGAGGGAGAAGCAGGCTCCCTGTGGGGGGCCCAGTAGGGGACTCAGTCCCAGGACCCCAGGATCATGACCTGAGCCGAAGGCAGACACTCAACCACTGAGCCACCCCGGCATCCCTCTGCCACTGATTGTGACATTTTTGATCAATGACCATCCCTTTCCTTGAATATTTTTACCTGAAAAGACAGAAATACCATCTCTGCCTTAAAGGAAGTATAGGGCACTTGGTAGACAGTAAATTAGCAAGTATTTTGAAAAGGTATCCATGGAAGAGGTAAAATTACTTTATAAAAGTTTCGAGAGGCCAGGTTTCATACCAAAAAGACATGCAAATTCGTAATCTTAAGCAACATACATCTTTGAATATGTTAATGAACAAATTATTCTCTTGTAGTGTTGGATTGTGTTGTCTAATCCCTTTGTTTTGTTTGTAGCTGAGATGATTGACAAGCTGACTTTGACGTTCAATCGCACCCGCCAGGCTGTCATCACTAAAGAGTTGATTGAAATCATCTCTGGTGCAGCAGCTCTGTAAGTAGCAGCAGATTGCCTTCAGACACCTTCCCTCATCTCTCCCCATCTGCTGGCTTAACATAAGGATGTTTAAAAGCTCACTTTTGTTTTGCGAAAGGTGAAATGATCCACTGCCTAATCTTGTAATTTACTCTTAGGACATAAAGATTTGGTGAAAATGAAAGCTCTGATTTCTTTTACTTGTTTTAAGCTGAAACTTTTGGCATAGTATCTTCTTTTTAGAAATCAATATATTGCTAGCTCTCATTTTCCTAAAGCATTAGGAATAAGGATGTATATAATTCGGTATCGTTTATAAAATCTGCCTTTAAACCAAGCTTTCTGACTTATAGGACTGCTTTTAGGCTCAATTTCACATAAATCTTGGGGTTTTTGGTAAATCTTGGTAAAAATTGGTTATTTCATAAGTTTTCTATGTCAATGCCATATTATAATGTATTATTTTCCTCAAGAAAACTTCTTGGTTGTCTGGATTATGTTAGTGCTTGTGAAATCAGGGTTGAGAAAATAGGGATTCTATTTAAAAAGTGACTAAAGTGAATCCCCACCATGTGCCAACCTCAGTGCTAGGCAGTATCAAAGGATGTGAACAAGGCATTGATATTCTAACAGGGTAACAAAAATACACAGGTAATTGTGACGAGAGGTAAATATATAGTAAGTTATCTTTAACTCGTTCTTTCTCACCACCTACTAATCAGTCACTAAATTCTATAAATTCTACCTTGTAAATATCCCTTGAGTCTTCCCCCTTTAGGCCTACCTAATGCAGATAGAACCTTGTCATTTCTCTCCTGAATTAAAAAGGATATCAGGTGCCCCTTATGTGGCAGGGCAGACCCTGTGCTAGACACTGAGGATGTGGTGGTGACAATATTTGCCCTCAGCTTACAGCCCCAACAGCAAATGCCTCAGAGGGGATCCCTGGGTGGCACAGCGGTTTTGCGCCTGCCTTTGGCCCAGGGCGCGATCCTGGAGTCCCAGGATCGAGTCCCACGTTGGGCTCCCGGCATGGAGCCTGCTTCTCCCTCTGCCTGTGTCTCTGCCTCTCTCTCTCTCTCTCTCTCTCTCTCTATATATATATATATATATATATCATAAATAAATAAAAATAGATCTTAAAAAAATGCCTTAGAACAGCAAACTGTGGCTCAGAGCCAAGAGCAGTTTTGACATTTTTAATGGTTATTTTGTTTTAAAAAGAGATAGTATGTGGCTCACAAAGCCTACAATATTTACATCTGGCCTTGCAACAGTGTTATGAGAAAAAGAATAGAATCCATTCTCTTACATAATCATCCTGCAAAACACCTTAGCTTGATATACATGATCCTGTGTTTTCCGGCCACCAACTCTAGTCTAGTCTTAGCACCACCACGTCTTACTTCCCTGGAGCTTCAGCCACACTAATGTACTTCTGGAGACCACTGTATAAGTAGTCAGCTCTGCCAGCCCAAGTGTCTTTGTCTTATTTTGCTTTCTGAGCATGACTTTGTTAAGACTAACTAACCCATTTCTCAGTCACTAACGTGCTAGCCATTAGAATGGCCCTGCCACTTACTAGCTTGATAAACTTGGCTAATATTCTCTGACTCAGTTTTACCCAGTATCACATGAGGGCTCATGCGAGGATTACGTAAATAAGTTATACGTTCTCCTCCTCCCTCTATATCCTTCTGCTAATGTTAGGCTATTTTCTTCTTGGGTGGTGAAAGAGGCCCCAGGGGAAAGAGCTGCATCTGAAGGTTTCAGGGGCTGTGAGATCCAAAGAACCAAGGATCTTGTTTTGCTCTTGAAAAGGGAATGTGAGGATAGAGCATCTGCAGAATTGAGGATCACACTCTTCCTTAACTAGAAACATGGGAAACCTAGCTAAACAGGAGCAAAATAAGGGAAATGTGAGGGAAATTGGGACATAAAAACAGACCCAGAACAAAAAAATCAGAAATCGATTATTAAATTTCAGCTTTCTAGAAAGGTAGTCTAAATCCTTAATTAAGGGCTGGCTGTGCATTCCAAGCCTGAATTGTTGGTATGAATGGATTGCATGCTTAATAACCTATTAGTTATTCTGGTTAAAACTTTATTATTTAATACAAACATGTTTGGCTCTTTAGTAATATACTGTGTTCTATTGATAGCAAAAGTAGTGGCTTAAATTACACTTGTGCAGTTTTGCCTTGCATCATCATGGTTTTATTGTTCTAACCAGACCAAAATTAGTAATTTTTTTTAACAGTCATTGAATCTGTTTTGAAGGAATATTTTGGTAGCTAATTTACATGATATGCTCAAGATACTGAATGAAGAAATGGATGTTTTTAGTTGGAAACGATACCTGATTAACTAGCATGGATTGCTTCTTGACTGGCTTGTTTTGTCTTTTTCTTCTAACATAATAACCAGGGATTAATGAAAACCGAGTTTCATCCTCAGATAAGAGGTAAAGTGGCAGTATTTCACACTTTCTCCCCAACCCCTCCAGAAAGAAATCTAAATATGATTGAAGCTGATTTAGCAACAGTGAAATGGATTCTCAGAGATTTAGATTTTGACCCATTTATAGTAGCTGCCAGCTTGTAGCATATGGGTAATGCCAGGGGGCTTTTTTTTTTTTTTAATAAACTTTAAGGATAGAGAATTAGCATTATTTTGAAATATGAAATATAGATTAGTGAAGAGTGGTGGTTCTCAAATTTGGTGGTCTCAGGACCCCTTCATGTGTGACATAATAGAAGAGCACTAGATTCTCATCTATGTCTGTATTCATTCTGTCCTGATATTACATGTCATGTAGCCTCTGGAAAATGCTACCATATACTCGAGTAAAACAGGCAAATAAGAAAATAGTTTTGCCTTCATGGATCCTATGGAAAGATCCCCAGACCAAAATTGAGAACAACTAGTATATAGTAACGTTTTATTATGTAAAGTCAGTTCTTTAAACCCCACTTAAATATGTGTTATCTCTTGACATCATTATTTTTCCCTCCAGAACTGATTGTTATTTCTTCTGTACTTTTTCAGGTAAAGAAGGGAAATTCAGCCCGCTGATTTTATTTTTAGCTTACTGCTGTCATCAGAAGAAATTGTTGGTCCATTGTTTAAACTACTAAAGACAGCAAGATGTTTGTAAATTATCTTACAATAAACAGCTTACCATAAGAAAATCACTGTCTTTTCTTATTATATAGGAACAAGTTAGTTTTCAAAATGAGATTTTACAAGTATTTAAAAATATTAACATGCTACTACTAAAATTTGTTGGTAAGCAAGATAATTTAAGAGGCTCTGCTGATTTTACGGTTCCAGAACACCTTTGGGGGTGGGGGGATAGGCAACAGGCCACAAGTTAGCCCAGGCTTTTCACTCTTCTGCACTCTCACAGAACATCCATCAGAATGAAATAAAAATGCTACTGGAGTCATTTAATCTTTCTCATCTATGGAATATAGAATTCCAGGCATATACTTACTTTAAATTTTTTTTTCTTACTTTAAATTTTAAGTATCTTTTCCAAGCACATAGGAAGCTTTCAGTATAATGCATTCCATATTCACATTCAGATAACCATTAAGATTGGATGCCTGACCTGATTTTGCACATTGGCCACGTCAAACTGTCATGGTTGTCCTATTTATTTAAATTAGGGAACTTAGTTTTTAATTACAAAAGTAATACGCATATAAATTACAAAAAGACTATTAAACTATAAAAATACATAAAGATATATTTCCATTCTCACTTGTTTGTATGTTGCTTTTGACTTTTAAAAACCACTGAATAAATACATGTATTTGAATTCTTCAAATACTTTATTTTCCCGACAACTGTTTTCACAAAAATGAACTGAACAGTGAGTCATATAAAAGTTGATAAGCGGGATCCCCGGGTGGCGCAGCGGTTTGGCGCCTGCCTTTGACCCAGGGCGCGATCCTGGAGACCCGGGATCAAATCCCACGTCGGGCTCCCAGTGCATGGAGCCTGCTTCTCCCTCTGCCTGTATCTCTGCCTCTCTCTCTCTCTGTGTGTGTGACTATCATAAATAAATAAAAATTAAAAAAAAAAAAGTTGATAAGCAACCAAAACCCTGTCAAGAGCAGTACTGCCACTGAAGGAAGGCTGCCAGAAAATAAACAACCCAGGGTCCTGTTACAGCTTCCCTGAGACTTTACAAAAGTCACTTGATGGGTCAATGAATGAGGCTGAGGCACTGGACAGACACCTAGGTGTGTTCAAACTACCAGATCCCCCGCCAGGAATGTAAACAAGGAATGGGGCTAGGTGGCGTTTTTATCTTGCTTCTAAACACGCTGGCACATCTCCAGTTTTGAGGACAGCAGAGCACTGCCGTGAGGGTGGACTACCTGTCATAGCACAACAGGAAGAAAAGCAGGAATTTAGGCACATAACCAACAGCAGTAAAAGTCTGTCGAGCAGAACATGACAGACTGTCACAGGTTCAGAAGTGAGGACAGCAGTTGGCGTCCCATGGTACCAGCCCCTCCTTTGTCTTTGGAATAGGGACGTCCTAGACTGTCAGCAGTCCTGTGTCACACTTCTCCCTCCCAAATATTTTAGCAGTATACGTCTTCCAGGTAAGTAGGTAGACCTTTTAAGACCCTGTGTATCTTAAATTACCTATTCTATAACATTTCGGTGGAGCAAAGTGGGATGGAGTTCCCACTCACCCCTCACCCCAGCTTGATCTTGGGCAAGTGACTTAATCTTTCCGTCTTAACCATCTGTGAAATGGAGATGAAAATAGTTCCTACTTCATCAGTTGTTGATTGATTTTCATTGATGAAAATCAAATGAGCTAATGCTTGCAGAAATACTCAGGGGATGAGTGCTAAAGAGAAAGAAAGCAAAGCCCCCCCCCCCCCCCCGCCCCCAGTTTGGAGCCTTCAAGCCCGAGCTGTCAACCTGCTGGGCAGGGTTTGCTCATCCTAGTCCCCAGCACTTCCACGTTGCACCAGGACCGCATGATAAGGACCAGAGCTCCTAGAAGGAGTCAGCTCTGCTTTCAAGATGAAAGTTCAGTCCACAGGTCCTGAGTCCTACCAGCAGGTCAGCAGATGGGGTGACACTGCTCTGAGGGACAGCAGCCACCCAGTTCCCGTTCCTGGGGCTGCAGCCCTCACAGGAAGCTCCTGTCTCCTCACCACCACTACAGCTCACCTTGAATCCATGTTCTTTCAAAGTTCACACCTTCGTTGAGAGGAAACTCACATGCAGTAAAATTCACCGTTTTAAAGTGCATAATTCAGGTTTTTAGTAATGACAGTTGCACTCTAATTCTGCATGCTATTGCAGGATGAATTGTTCTAGAAGACATGCATTTATTGAGCACTAACCACCTGCTAGATACTATGCTGTATATTGGGCATTTATCAGTAAATGAGGTGAACACCATAGCTGCCCTTCCTTCCAAAGTATACAGCCAAGAAGAGAGGAGTTCAGTTTGGGGCATCCATCAAACACTAAGTCTGAGTTGGATGTGGGATAGCCAGATAGACATTAGTTGTTGATTAGATGCAGTTAGTTACACTAGTCTGAAACTCAGGAAGAATTTAGGATAAAAAGCATTTGATGCAGTTGAAACCAGGGTTCTCACGTGGGGAGGAGGGAACTATAAATATGAAACAAGAAGAGGTAAGGAATATGTAGTTAGGGATTTGAATCAGAGGCATCAGTAAGTACTTCAGACTTTTGGAATATTCATACTTTCTAGTTTTCTCCATCAAGAAGCCCCTGAAGCAATGACAGCCCAGTAATAATAAAGGTCAGCTAGAGCTCCTATCTTGGTTTCTAAATACTGCTCCTCAGTGGGAAGAACCAGGGCCAGAGATGGCCAATCCCTGAAAAATCCTGTGCCACAAGGTATGGAAACAACCAATGAATGATAGAGGCATGCTAAAAGCACGCAGCAACTGCCGGAAAAGGCTCCTGCTGGCTAAATGCGGGACAACTTAAGCAGCAAAAGAATAAAAAAGGCAAGATACTCTAGCTCACTGAATAAAAAAGAATCTCTGGCCACATACTAATGCCAGACTAGAAAAAAAAAAATGAGGGAACTTTATAGAATGTCTGCTAAGAAAGGTAGAAAAAAATGCTGGCATTAGAAAAATTACCACTTCGTAGTCATCAGAGTAATAGCTGACTTAGTAAAAGATCAGACACGGATGCTCATAAAACCACAGCAGTGAAAGGTTGTGGAGAAGCAGGTTATTCAAATAGTCTCAAAGTATCACCTTATAGATTACTTATTAATCTCAAAGTTAAAAAAAAAAAAAAGGAAAAGGAAACCTTACAATGGAGAGACTGGTAGATACCACCTTTACAAGTGACCAAATTTTGTCGCCAGTGATGGCACAAAACGATCCTTGCTGTTAACCTGTGTAGGAATATTATTGCCAAAAAATGTTTAGCTGGAACCTAATTAGGTGAGAAAACAATCAAAGATTGCAAGACACAATATAATCCTTAAAAAACCAAAACAAACCTCTTGGGACTTTTCAAAAATGTCATAAAAGACACACACACACACACACACACACACACACAAGTGAAAGCCAGGCAGCCCAGGTGGCTCAGCGGTTTAGCACCACCTTCGGCCCAGGGCATGATCCTGGAGTCCCGGGATCGAGTCCCACGTCAGGCTCCCTGCATGGAGCCTGCTTCTCCCTCTGCCTGTGTCTCTGCCTCTCTTTTTCTCTCTCTCTCTGATGAATAAATAAAATCTTAAAAAAAAAAAAAAGGAAACGCTGCACTGGGGGGATCTTATTGAAAAAGACTATAGAGATGACAAATGCAATGAGTGATTCTTAATTAGATTCTGGACTGAAAAAAAGCTATAAAAGCCATTTGGAGTCTATGGGAAGATCTGAGTATGCAATGGATACTGGGTAATACTACTGTGTCACCCTTGAGTGTTGTGTGCCACAATGGTATTATGGCGTCGAGGAAGGTGTGATGCTCCTCTCAGATCCCCCTAGCAGGACCGAGGGGTGTGTGCCCCCCAGCTTCTGGAACTGTGTCAGCACACAGTCCCCAGCACTTAACCCTCCTTGGAACTGCCCAGCTGGAGCTTGCCCTGCCCAAGGTTGCGGCCCCCTCCCTCCTGCGCAGCCCATACCCAGTGCCTGCTCCATGTGAGAGTACAAAGCCATACTAGAAAGTCCTTGCCTGAACTCAGACGAGTCCCATCCCTACCTTCCTTCTTTCCCCGGGTTGTGATCCCAAGAGCACCCCTGTAAACTGACCTCCACCTCAGAGGCTGCTTCCTGGAGAGGCTCACTTGGGGCAGTGCGTACTGGAAGAAGAGGAGGAGGTAGTAGACACTGAGACAGGATCTTAGGAGCTGGATCAGCCACCTGGCTGGCCATGAGGACCTCGGCACTGGTGGCAGCAGGATGAGCCCCTGGCACAAGGTAGGCCCTTCTGGAGTGTGCAGGTTGTACAACTTTTACCAGGGGAAGCAAGCTGGTATGATGCATCAGAGTTCAGATAATCAAGCAAAGTGGAGACAAAAGGACTGTCAGATAATACCGGCCAGAAGGGCTGTGCTTCACTGCGTATCAGTCAGAAGCCACGTGAAGGAGCTCCTGATAAGAGATGTTGAGGGGTGGGGGAGGAAGGCTCACCTGGTGAATTTTAGAGACGGCTCCCAGAACAAGGGTGGGTGAAACAGATGGGCGGTCAATGTGTGGGCACCATCAAGAAAATTCATGGCTAGATAATTAGGTGGCTGAGGACAGTCTCCCCAATGAGCAGCCATGATTCCTTGCCCAACATCTGGATCTGAGCCAATTTTCAGACTGAAACACTTAAGTCTTTGGGAGGGAGAACTCAACAGCAAACAGAGAAGATAATGATTTCCCCACTCCTTCCGCAAAGGAACCAACAGTCATTTACTCAAGTAATTCGCACTGGAGAAAGGGAATACTGAAGCATTCTGAGGACTGCTGAACACAGGGGCAGAGGAGAGACGGAAACCGGGAGATGCAGAGTCACTGTGGGGCTCTGCTGGAGTGGGGGCAGATGAGGCCCAGCAATAAATGAAGCACTGGGTCCCTGGGTGGATGGACCCATTCAACAGTCCACTCCCTAGTTCCTCAATGTGTAATTAGATTAGACAGGGAAGTTGGCACCACCTCCATGCTGATCCTTGGCCTGTGGGGTCAGAACTGTGGTAGCAGGAAGGCTGAAACAAGCTTGGGACTGGCCCTGCAGCTGAGGGGGAAAGGAGAAGGGAGAAATTTGTGGCATCCTTAAGGACTCAAAGAATGCAGGGCCAATGGCCCCTATTCTATCTCTGTGTATCATTTGACAGTTTGGTCCCTATGAGCATAACTCTTAGTGACCCACCCAGGAAACTGTTCTTGTCCTTGCAACGCTGGCTCCTGCAGGTTGATAGTCTTAATTTGGGGATCCCTGGGTGGCGCAGTGGTTTGGCGCCTGCCTTTGGCCCAGGGCACGATCCTGGAGACCCGGGATCGAATCCCACGTCGGGTTCCCGGTGCATGGAGCCTGCTTCTCCCTCTGCCTATGTCTCTGCCTCTCTCTCTCTCTCTGTGACTATCATAAATAAATAAAAAATTAAAAAATAATAATAATAAATAAATAGTCTTAATTTGCAAAAGGGGGACTGTTTTCACCATGGGGCACAGCAGGAGTCCCACTGAAATGTTAGCTACCGCTGCCAGCTGGGCACATCAGCCAGGGGTCAGCATGCAGAGAGAAGTCACTGTGCAGGCAGGAGTAACCGACCACAATCCCTAGAAGCCCACGCCGCAGTTACACGGTGGGCAGCACTGTGGGGACAAGCTTCTGGGTCCTGCCACAGGGAAAGCCACTTAGACCAGTAGCGGTGTTAGCCAAAGGCGAAGGACGTAACACAAACAGTAAGTACCATGGGGGCTCTGCTGCAGCAGCAGGGGCTGGGACTTTGCTTCTGTCAATGCCTTTCCTAGGAAAAGAGGCCTCCTGGGATCCTGAAGGAGCTGTTCCTCACACTTACACCAAGAAGTGGATCTCCTAATACAAGGGGTACACTAGTTGCTATGGCCCGAATGTTTGTGTCACCCCAAACTCACACATGGATATCCTTACACACACGACGGTGTCAGAATGTGGGGCCTTTAGGAGGGGATGAGGTCATGAGGGTGAAGGCCTCATGAATGGGATTCATGCAATTATAAAAGAGATCTACAGTGCTCCCCTGTCCCTTCCACCTTGAAAAGATATACCACAAGTCTGCAACCCAGAAGAGAACTGTGCCGGCACCCGATCTCAGACTTCCAGCCCCGAGAACTGTGAAAAATAAGTTTCTGTTGTTAGTAAGTTACCCACTCTGTAGTACTGTGTTACGGTAACCCGAACACACTAGGGCAGGACTGAATCTTGTAGTGCACTGCTCAGATCCTCAGGAATAAAGGACTTTAGCTTTCCCTCAATCGCTTCAGCAGCAGAGAGCACCTCTGTCCCAAACCACACACCCTTTCTAGGAAAGCCCTCAAGCACTAACTTATCAACAGGGGAATATAAAGATCCAGCCCCCTTGTCCCGACTCAGAACAGATCTGAAGCAGCCACCCAGCTTCAGAGTTCCTGTGGGGTTGGCTGAGGTCTCCTTGAAAGTGCCTTGCAATCCCCTCCCCTTGCACACGTGGTGATCCCAGGAGCACTCCTTAAAAAACCTCCTGCAGGCTGAGCTCCATCCCAGAAACGACTTCCTGGGGGAACTGAACCTCTGAATGTCCTTCTTTGAGGAGATAAAAGCTGAAGTATTTCTGAGTTATGTGTGATGAAGTTTGCAACTTATTTTCAAACTGTTCTGAAAAGAAGTGTATGTGTATACGTACATAGTAAATGTTACAGAGCATTAACAATTGACAGATCTAGATGAGGTATAGATGCCTGTGCTCACACTTTTCTACTTCAACTTTGCTGTAGGTTTGAAATTTTCTGGAATAAAAGATTAAGCAGTTGAACACACACACAGAGACAAAGAGGGGTCTAATATAGATATTAGAAGGAGCCTCCAGTAGTACTGAAGGTACAGCAAGAGAACACGGTATTGTGAGATCCAAGGTAGGAGAGATTTTCAAAATCTCTCAAAAAAAAAAAAAGATATTTCAAAAAATAAGAAAATAGGTGTTCAACACTATCAAATGGCCACAAAATGGTCAGGTAAGGCTAGGACTTCAAAGTGTTCTATACAGTTAGCATCCCAAAGGTCCCTGATAATCTTGGGTACCCAAGTGTCAGCAAAGAAAATATTACAGGCACCCTGCCACCGAGCACCATCTCTGCAGAATGGTCATTTGGCTAAAGCACCACTGTGCTTTAACACAGCTTTCTCCTGTGTTTTTAAGGCTTTTAAAAATTGAGTGTCTATTATGTTTACAGTTCTGGAATACCTCCTGTGGGGAAGATGTAGATCTACTCAGAAACACCATTTGCTGGGAAAGGCACATAAACTCAAATACCAAATGCACTGTGCCAAGTATAAGAACAGAGAAACGGACAGAGAAATGCAGAGGAGAGAGATGATGGGAAGGAAGGAAGGAAGGAAAGAAGGAAGGCAGGCAAGCAGGAAGGAAAGAAGGAAGGCAGGAAGGAAGGAAGGAAAGAAGGAAAGAAGAAGGAAGCAAGACGGAAGGAAGGCAGGGAGGCAAGCAGGAAGGAAGGCAGGAAGAAAGGAAGGCAGGCAGGCAGGCAGAAGGAGGCAGGCTGGCAAGAAGGAAGGGAGAAAGGAAGCAAGAAGGAAGGAAGGCAGGGAGGCAAGCAGGAAGGAAGAAGCAAGCAAGCTGGCAGACAAGAAGGAAGGAAGAAAGGAAGCAAGAAGGAAGAAAGGAAGGCAGGGAGGCAAGAAGGAAGGAAGGAAGGAAGGAAGGAAGGAAGGAAGGAAGGAAGGAAGGAAGGAAGGAGAAGGAAGGTAGGGAGGAAGAAGAAGGAAGGTAGGGAGGAAGAAGAAGGAAGGCAGGGAGGCAAAAAGGAAGGAAGGAAGGAAGGAAGGAAGGAAGGAAGGAAGGAAGGAAGGAAGGAAGGAGCAAGAAGGAATGAAGGCAGGGAGGCAAGCAGGAAGGAAGGAAGCAAGCAAGCTGGCAGGCAAGAAGGAAGGAAGAAAGGAAGCAAGAAGGAAGGAAGGAAGGAAGGAAGGCAGGAAGGAAGGAGGCAAGCTGGCAAGAAGGAAAGAAGAAATGAAGCAAGAAGGAAGGCAGGGAGGCAAGCAGGAAGGAAGGAAGGAAGCAAGCAAGCTGGCAGGCAAGAAGGAAGGAAGGGAGAAAGGAAGCAAGAAGGACGGAAGGAAGGCAGGGAGACAAGCAGGAAGGAAAGAAGGAAGGCAGGAAGAAAGGAAGGAAGGAGACAGGCTGGCAAGAAGGAAGGAAGAAAGGAAGCAAGAAGGAAAGCAGGAAGGAAGGAAGGAAGGAAGGAAGGAAGGAAGAAGGAAGGCAGGGAGGAAGAAGAAGGAAAGCAGGGAGGCAAAAAGGAAGGAAGGAAGGAAGGAAGGAAGGAAGAAGGAAGGAAGGAAGGAAGGAAGGAAGGAAGAAGGAAGGAAGGGAGGCCAGCAGGAAGGAAGGAAGGAAGCAAGCTGGCAGGCAAGAAGGAAGGAAGGGAGAAAGGAAGCAAAAAGGAAGGAAGGAAGGAAGGAAGGAAGGAAGGAAGGAAGGAAGGACGAAGGAAAGAAAGAAGGAAGGAAGGAGCAAGAAGGAAGGAAAGAGGAACGAAGGAAGGCAGGGAAGCAGGAAGGAAAGAAAGGAAGCAAAAAGGAAGGAAGGAAGGAAGGAAGGAGGCAGGGAGGAAGAAGAAGGAAAGCAGGGAGGCAAAAAGGAAGGAAGGAAGGAAGGAAGGAAGGAAGGAAGGAAGGAAGGAAGGAAGGAAAAGGAAGGCAGGGAGGCAAGCAGGAAGGAAGGAAGGAAGCAAGCTGGCAGGCAAGAAGGAAGGAAGGGAGAAAGGAAGCAAAAAGGAAGGAAGGAAGGAAGGAAGGAAGGAAGGAAGGAAGGAAGGAAGGAAGAAGGAAAGAAGGAAGGAAGGAGCAAGAAGGAAGGAAGGAGGAACGAAGGAAGGCAGGGAAGCAGGAAGGAAAGAAGGAAGGAAGCAAGCTGGCAGACGGGCAGGAAGGCAGGTGGGCAGGAAGCAGGCAGGCAGGCTCCTGAGTCGGCGGGGGCACAAGGGGCGTGCCTAAGCGACCCCCAGCTCAGCCCCCGCCGCAGGCCACCCACGGGCTGACTCTACCCAACACTTACGACCCGAGGTACCTGCGACGACGCCCGGCCCTCGGCAGCCCGGGGGGATCCGTGGACAGCAGCTCCGCACGCCCGCAGCGGCGCCGTCCGCTTCCGGAACTGGCTATGCCCTGCGGGGCCGACTGGGGTGCAGGGAACCCAGAGCTGGAGCAGAGGGGCGCCCTGAGGCCGGGCGGGGCCCGGCCCTTCCCGGGGTCCCGCAGGCTCCGCCCCGCGCGGCCCCGACCCAGAACGGCCTGGGCGTGACGTAACCTCTGCAACCCCGGGCGGCGGCGGCGGCGGCGCGGGCGAGGCCGGCTCGGCGCGTCCCGGCGCGTCCCCGCGCGTCCCCGCGGCCCGAATCCCGCCCCCGCACTCACGGCCTGTCGCGCTCCCGCTGCAGCTGCCGGACTCGGGCCCCGGCCCCTGAGCGCCCGCCCGAGGGACCCCCGGGCACCTGCCTCGGCGCGCGCGCATCCTCCACCTGCGCCCCGCACCGCGCCGTCTCCGGCGCCCTCCCAGGCCCGACAGCCGCCACCGAGAGCATCGCTCTGCCCCGGCAGGGCGGAGCTTCCGCACGGGCGCGCTCCGCCCTCGGCTAGTGCTGCCTGGCCCCGGCGGCCGTCCAGCGGGGGGCGGAGCGAGCCCAAAATGGCGGCTCTCAGGCTGGCGCGCTCCGTGCTGCTGGCGCTTTGAGGCGGTCGCCGGGGCTCGGGGGGCACGATTTCCCCGCCGCGGGGGCCCTAGAGGATGACTCGAGGGCTGTGCTAAGGTTAGGCGGTGCGGGTGGAGACAGTGGCAGCGAGGGCTGCGGTGGAGTCCACGGAGCGGGATGTGCGAGAGTTACTCCAGGTCGTTGTTGAGGGTCTCGGTGGCGCAGATCTGCCAGGCGCTGGGCTGGGACTCGGTGCAGCTGAGCGCCTGCCACCTCCTCACGGACGTGCTGCAGCGCTACCTGCAGCAGTTGGGACGGGGCTGCCACCGGTACTCTGAGCTGTGTGAGTACCGGGCCGGGAGCGGGAGGGCTGCCCCCGGACAGCGGCGAGTGACACCTCCGGTCCTCGCGCCTCTGCTCCGCGGCTCCAGGCTGCGGGTCCCCCCGCCCCTCCCTCCCCCTCCCCCCCTCCTCCTCCTTTTCCTCCTCCTCGACCCCGAGATCGGGCATTTTCTCGGACGCCCCCCGGATTCCGCCGCCCCTGGCAACTCCGGGGAGCCCCACCCCCCGTCTCCGCGTCGCCCGCTCACTTGCCGCCGCCGCCGGGACCCCCCGGCCCCCCCGGCCCCGCTCGCAGCTGCACGGCCCGCCCGCCTCGCCTCCCGGTGGGAAACCTGCCTCGCTGCCCGCCCGCGCGTGCACAGCCACCGCCAGCTCCGACTTGGGTCCTCCCGCTCCCGTGCCTGCAAACTACTACAACTAGTTGTCACAGGCGCTCCGTCTACCGGCCGCTTCTTGCAGGGCCCCCCTGGCCACCCCTCAGCTCCCAGACCTCGCAGAACCCGCTGACAGCTCTGCCGCGCTGCGGACGCGGCCTCTTCTCTCCTGTGACCGGTCCGCGCCGTGCGGAGCGTGCAAGAGCATCGCGGCTCGCTCGCTCCCCCGAGGCCGGCTCTGTCCGGCTCGCTTACACGGGCTTCCGCATACCCGTGGGGTTTTGCCTCTTTTTGGGTTTCTACGTCCGCGGTTATCAAAGCAGGTGGCTTGCGCTGCAAGTATTTATGGGCTTTTTTTTTTTTTAAGATTTTTATTTATTCATGAGAGACACAGAGAGAGAGAGAGAGAGAGAGGCAGAGACACAGGCAGAGGGAGAAGCAGGCTCCCTCCAGGGAGCCTGGTGCACGACTGGATCCCAGGACCCTGGGGTCATGTCCTGGGCTTGAAGGCAGATGCTCAACTGCTGAGCCCCTCCTCCCCCTCCCGGGGGTCCCCGTATTGATGGTTTTTAAGTGAGCGTCTGGTAGTATCGACAGCTGATGGCATTTCATAATTCAGAGTATATTTGATAGGAACCACACATCACCCCAGGGATGTGAAGTAAGTGGGTGTGTGTACAGGGGGAACTACCATTCATTGAAATTTGAGGTCCATACTCCTAAGTTGCCTAAGCTGGAGAACTGGGTGAACAAATTATTGCCTGTCTTTCTCTTTCTCTTTCTTTCTTTCTTTCTTTCTTTCTTTCTTTCTTTCTTTCTTTTCTTTCTTTTCTTTCTTTCTTCTTTCTTCTCTTTCTTCTCTTTCTTAAAGAAAGAGTAACTCTTTCTCTTCACTCTTTACTCTTTAGAGTAACTCTTCTCTAAAATCTTTCTAAGATTTTATTTATTTATTCATGAGAGACACAGAGAGACAGAGAGGCAGAGACACAGGCAGAGGGAGAAGCAGGTCCCATGCAGGGAGCCCGACGTGGGACTCCATCCCAGGACCTCAGGATGACGAACTGAGCCAAAGGCAGATGCTCAACCACTGAGCCACCCAGGTGCTCCTATTATTGCTTCTTTAAACTCATTCCTAGATCTGAAAATTGAGACCCACAGATGCCATTTACTTCTTAGGCCCCCAATTCCGTACCAGCTTCTATAGTGCTGCCAAAATAATCTGTCGGTAAGGCACATCTGATCACGTCATTCTTTTCTTCCCTTCTTTTTTTTTTAAGGATTTTATTTATTCATGAGAGACACACAGAGAGAGAGAGAGAGGCAGAGGGAGAAGGAGGCTCCATGCAGGGAGCCTGACATGGGACTCCATCCCGGGACTCCAGGATCATGCCCTGGGCTTGAAGGCAGCGATAAACCGCTGAGCCACCGGGGCTGCCCTGATTGTGTCATTCTTAAAAATATGTTAATTTGTACTCCATGGCTTACAGGCTGAAAATATGAACTCTTCCACAACACATGGTTTTCTTTGTGAGCTTTCCCTTCCCTCCTGATGTTCTTATTGCAACCATGCTGAGCTACCTGCCTTCTCCAAAACTTTTTAAACTATCCGTTCCTATATGGGTGCCGTTTCATAGAGTATCTTTCTTCACCCCCTGATCCACCAGTAGTCCTACTTCTATGTTGAGATTCACTTAAAGCACTTGATTTGAGCAACTCCTATCTGCTCTCATAATTCTGTCCATATTCCTGTACGTTAACACCTTGTTTTGTAATCATCCGTGTCTATCATTCACCCTTTCTTTTCCCCAGGCAACAAATTTATTATATTTGTATTCTGTAACCTAGTATGGTGCCATAATATACTTGGCACCCAGGAGGTGTTTGCTGAATAAATGAATGAACTGATAACCTACTACTGTAATAGCTGTTTAGTCACCTGAGTTTTTGAGTTCCAAGATGTGAATTTTGGGATTGCTTGATTTCACTGATAACTTCTAATCTAAACGTGGTATGACAAAGTAACTCTCATTCATTGTTACCTTGAATACACCACCAGCACCCTGCTGTCTTGGTTTTTGCTTCTTTTCTTTCCCTCCGCCTCTTTGTGGTCCTTGGATATACTGTTACGGTTATGCATAGTCCAGATTGTATTTTTGCTACCAAGTTCCCTAAATAAGGACAGATATTCTGTATTTTTAGGTAATGAAAATATCCCCTGAACTCATAGTTACCTTTCCTGCCTTAGACACAGAACCAGAATAATGTGCTGGCACTGCAAGTAACCCTGTATTTCAAAGTCATCAAGTAATCATTGTTATGTGTTAACGTTAAATCCCTTTTCAAATTACCCAATTTCTGTAGTCAGTCTTCTTGCTTTTAGTGAGAATGTGACTATCAGGTTCATTATTCTCCATCATGGTTTTGTGACTTTAATAAAAATGCTGATTCCTGGTATACTTATTAGCTTATTAGACTTTTTTAGGTTCTTTTTTCTATACTCTCCTAGTTTTAAACTCAAATTTTGACCTCGGGTTACCACTGTGCAGTCTTGTAATCTCCTCCTTTAAATCTTCTTTTTCGTTCTGACAACATTCACTGAGCAGCACTGAGAACTGAACACTGGGACTTCTGGGGGACTCTGTTGGTTGAACTCCCGACTCTTGATTTTGGCTCAGGTCATGATCTCAGAGTCATGAGATCAAGCCCAGTGTTGGGTGCCACACTCAGCGCAAACTCTGCTTGAGATTCTCCCTCTGCCCTGTCCTTCTGCTCGTGCTCTCATAAATAAATAAATCTATCTTTAAAAAAAGAACCGAGCACTGTGTTGGAGACACTAACGTCCTAAGACACAGTCCCTGTCCACAACTTGTGCAGACTGTCAACAAAATAAACTGGTGGTGTATGCTCCTTTTAAGAAAATTGCTCTCAAGGTAAAGCAAGTATCAGAAGTTGCTATTAATTCGACAGATAATGCATTTTTAAATTTCCCTAAGGTAATGATTTGTGAAAGCCTTCAGGGCAGATGTTTCTCTGTGCGTTGTATTACGTATTAAATACGTGAGTGTGCACTGAAAGTAGGCGCTCAATATTTCAGAATGACTCTCAAAGACTGGTACCTGTAGCTTAATAATTGCATGATACAAGCAGTAAATGCAAAAGGAGGAAGGTAAAGGAAAGATGGGTGTGGTGTATGGGCGGGGGCAGGATGACTTCACAGCAAAGACTAGATTTGCCTTGAGCTGTGAAGCGTGCCTGCATAGAGGTGGAGTGGACGCCAGGCTAGGGAAAACCATCACCTAAGATATCCAAGTAGGATTGAGTGTGCCAGAAGTACCAGTGAGGTGGCCAGCTTGACAACTTGTGGCCAGTGCATTAGGAAGGTGTTAATAGGAAAATGTAACGTGGAGTGAAGTCAGGTTTGGGAAGGCCTTATAGGAAAGACAGCATGGTCAGAAACACTGCATACTTCTAAGGAGGGAGACAGTGGGGTGAAAGTGATATCTTAAGAAAATCACGCTCTCACCGAATACAAGAGAGACTCATGTGAGGATATACCCAGAAAATGAATTGGGAGAGTGACAGTTGGAAAAGAAGGAAAGAAAAAGTTCTGAAATCTGTTGCGGGAAATGGACAGGAAGAGGAGAGAACCAGAGGGTCTTGCATTGAAATTGCAAAGCATTTGGAGGAATTCAAGACAATCATTTATTCTGGACTGAGAGAATAGTAATGCTTTTCTTGGGAATTAAAGAGTTGAAATGTATATGCATGTCATTAAGAGGAAGAATGAATAATCCATTTTATTTATCTCTGCTATTTTATACATCATAGAAGTAACTCCTACTTGTAGCAAAATTCAGAGACTACAAAAGTGTTTGAAGTTACAAGTAAAAGTCTCCTGCTTCCCTTTCTCTGCACTCAGCTTTCAGCCCCTTAAACTGTTAACATTTGGACGGACGTATATCCTTCCAGAACTTTTTTATGTGGGCGTGAGCAAGCATGGGTCTAATTTTTATAAACTTTAGGTTATTTTCATTTTACAGCATGATTTAATTTCAGACATACTGAGTTTGAAGTGATCATAGGAGATTTCAGTGTAAAAAAAAATAAAACAAAAACCCCACCACCTTTGTAAAGAGAACCTCCTTAATTAAACCTTAATTAAACCTTGATATATCCTTTCATATCTATCCATTTTATATGGTATCTTCTAATGACATTTAAAATTTGTGTGTAAATTATCTTTCTGATTTAAGTGTTTTCTGTAGACTTTCTTGGATTTAAAAAGTGATTCACTTAATCATAGGAAACAAACAGGGTCGCGGAAGGGAGGGGAGTGGGGATGGGGTAACTGATGATGAGTGTTAAGGAGGGCACATGATGTAATGAGCACTGGGTATTATATAAAACTGGTGAATCACTGAGCTCTATCTCTGAAACCAATAATATATGTTAATTAATTGAATTTAAATTAAAAATTGATTCAGTGGCATACAGTAGTCTCCCCTCATTCATGAGGGTATATTTGAAGACCCTCCCCCCCCAGTGGATGCCTTAAACCACAAATAGTACTGAACTGTATACATAGAAAGCTATGATGAAGTTTAATTAGTAAATTAGGCACATTAAGAGAGTAACAACAATAACTAATAATAAACAGAACAGTTATAACAGCACATTGTAATAAAAGTTATGTGAATGATCACTTTTTCTCCCTCTCAAAGTATCTTAATACGCTGCTCTCATCCTCGTGACAATGTGAGATGACAAAATTCCTGCATAAGGAGATGAATGACATTGTGACTTAGGGCTAGGCTACTGTTGACCCTCTGATGATAAGTCAGAAGGACAGTTGTCTGCTGCTTCACCATGTTGACTGCTCATAACTGAAACCAGACAAAGTGAAATCTGGGATGTCAGGGGAAGAAGTACGGGAGGTCGTTCAACCAGTATTTGTTGAGTGCCAACTACATGCCAGCCACTGTTTTAGGTTTCAGAGCTACACCATTGAACAATGGTAAAAATGTAATGGACATTTACTTAGCACAGCCTTCTGGTTATTTGATAAAGAACAGTAATAGTTATATTTACTGGGCATTTACCTTTTTTTGGTCACTGTCTGTCCATAAACTACTTCTGATATGTACTCAGCACTAGCTGATTGTTAGTGTGAATTGTCTGGTTCTCAGATCATGTTTCAAATCGACTTAAGGAATCCACTAATATTTAAATAGTATGATGTTTTATTTAAAATCCATTAAATTCTTCCAAATAACTTGGTCTGAAGTATATTATATTAGATTCTGAACTACATGTGAACCTAATGTTTCTTCATATTTTAAAAAAGTATTTATGGGACTTCCTTAAGATAATTTGCTTGGCTTTTGACTTTGTTTCAGATGGCCGAACAGACCCAATTTTGGATGATGTTGGTGAAGCTTTCCAGCTTATGGGGGTTAGTCTTCATGAATTAGAAGACTATATTCACAATATTGAACCTGTGACTTTCCCACATCAGATTCCTTCATTTCCTGTTAGTAAGAACAATGTCCTTCAATTTCCTCAACCTGGAAGTAAAGATGCAGAGGAAAGAAAAGAATACATTCCTGATTACATGCCACCCATTGTGTCTTCACAAGAAGGTTTGTGACTTGTTTGTTTTTACTCATACGTTTGTAAGTATTTTAATGTGTTTTTAATCTTAATTTTCCTAACTGAATTGTATAAAACACTGTGCCAACATATAAATTCTAGAAATGCAATCAAGATATTCTAATATTATTTTCAAATCAGTCTAACCTTTAAGCCAGCAAACTTACACTGGCGTCACCAGTCAGAGCCATGGCACAGTCAGGGTTGTCTGATGGGGCATCTATTTCCTTTCTAAAGTTTAAGTAGAGGAGAACAGAATGTGATCCCAGAGAGAAGACTTCCCATAGATGTATCATATGGGAACGGGACATTAAATAAATTAGAAAATCTTTGCAACATAAAGGAAAATCGGGGTCACTCTCTGCCTCTCCTCTGTGTTGTAAATGTGACTTGGATGATACCAGGAACAGTGAGTGAGTAATATTTACTAGTGTTTTGCAGATTTATCTCCATTTTTTAAATGATGAGTGGAAATGTTTATTGTTTGGCCATGGCAGCATTTTTGATTAAAAAATAATAGCAAATCAGGCTCAGTAGTCAAACATTACAGAGTTCCTTCCTCCCTGCATGATTTTACATGTTGATCCTTTAGGTTTACTAAGGTTCTAAGAGATACATAGTAATTTGTGGTCTCTCATGCAGGTACACAGTATATTTTCTTGTAAAAATGGAAAAGTTCCAATTCATATCCTTGTACCTTTATATTTGCACCTTTCTACCTTCCACCAGCAATGCCCCAAGTTTCCAGTTTCTTGTAATTCATTTCTTGTAATCTCCTGTTCCACTTCAATAGCATCTTGGGATGCTACCCATTTCTTTCATTGACTCGCTTTAGATTTGGAATAGTTGTTTTACAATCTGCGTATCAGTGTTGCCTCATTTGAAAAACCGGGTAAAAACTGGCCCTACGTCGTGGAGACTTACTATGGGTTAGTGTATCCTCAGACACTCTGCGTCTTGGGTGCAGTGGGCCCTCCCACAGAGGGATGGTGCTGTCATTAACATGCTGAGAATGCAGCACTGTACCTGTGCTTGTTGGTAGCTGTGTAGGTATAGAGGTTCAGATAGGTAGGTACCAGAGTTTTCTGAGTTGAGTGGCGTGGGAAGTTGACTTTGCTTGTCAGGTTAGCACTTCTCTGCTGTAGGTCTTGGGGATTTAATAATGACAAAACTGACAAGAACTGGTATCACCAGTGCTTCACACAAAATGTGCCTTGGGTAAATGTTCTGGAACTGAGTGAAATGCTGTTTGTAGGGGCTTGTTAATGGAAGTTCGTTGTTTCTCCTCCTTTCCGGGCCCACTTTTATATTATTAACAGCAGGACTTAGAAATCTACAGATGTATCTCAGTTATCCCAACTTCCTGTAGCAACTACGTAAAATTCCGTCTCTTCCTCACCATTGAGATTTTGTATCTGTAGCCTGTGGTACCTTTGAGATCTTCCTCCTTATAGCCCCTGTGTGAGGTCTGTCTCTGTAAACCCCTCATTCCCTAATGTCAGTGTCTTTGACCTTAGAAATGTATATTTCTCACAACTTCTCTAAACATATATTTGTTTGCTTTAAAAACATAACCAATGCATTTCAGTATCAAAATTATCAAAGGAGGGTTTCTTGGGCAGAAGCCTGGTTAGTAGCTGGATTGCAAAGAATTCATCTTTTCTTATAGACAGGTCATGAATATCAAGCAGGCCTGGAATTTCCTTCTTTGCTGTTGTCACTCAATATGATTTATTAAGCATCCTAGATGTCTTCATGAAAGCAGTACTAAGTATGCTCTAAGAGTAATCTTTGAGTGGCTCTGAAATTTTTAGTTGAAAGGCCACTTAAAAGTACAAGGAGTACAGAATTTGAAATTGTGCTAAGAAAACATGAAGGGGGTTCCCGGGTGGCTCAGTTGGTTAAGTGTCTGCGTTCGGCTGAGGTCGTGATCCCAGGGTACTGGGATCGAGCCCCACATTGGGCACCCTGCTCCACCCCCACTTATGCTTGTGCATGCATTCTCTCTCTCTCTCCCTCTCTCTCTCTCTCTCTCTCTCTCTCTGAAATCAATCAATCAATAAATCAATAAATCAATAAATAAATAAATAAATAAAATCTTTAAAATGCTGGGAGAGAACTTAAGATGTTATATAGGACGACACTAAAGGAGCCACACTAATGTAAGTAACTGGCGTGTCAGCGATTCTCTGGATAATAAGTGATGGTGAGTTTGATATTAGTGAATTAGGTAGCGGTTACTAGCCAGGACTTCTGGGCATTATCGGTTGGTGTGTTTTTGAACCAGAACTACTATCTTCTCCATTTAAAACATTTTAGTCCATATACTCTGTGCTTTTTGAGCTTTCTAATTCTATTTTGTGGTTTACATGTTTTTTTGTTTCCTTTTCTACCTTCTGTTTAATGAATTGCTTAATTTTTTTTCTGGCCTTTTAAAAAATTTGGACTCGGACATTTGATTAATCTTAACCCGTAATTCATATATAGCTCATCATTGGTCCATCTATAACCTGCATTTATTCACTTAGAGAGTTTATTGAATCATTTGTAATAACATAGTAAGCCCTACCAAGCTCACTTTTGAAAATTAAGCTCAGGACTTTGATAATAATCAACACTTAACCACTTAGTCCCTCTCATTTTATTTTTATAGCTTGAAAGTGATACGCAAGGAAATTCATGGTTAGCATTTGTAAATACTGCCATGGAAATGTAACTAAGATATCAGTAAAGGGGTATAAAAAACAGTTTAGGGATTTTAATACTGACTTCAGTTTGAAATTAACTACAATAAATTTTTGAGTCTCCTGAATCATTTGAAGCAAAAAGAATCATGTTTTTTTTTTTTTTGAAGTTTCAGGCAATATAAATTATAAACCTCTTAAAAGGAAAATAACATAAACCTGAACACTTCTTTTTTTCAGCTAACAGTTATAGATTCTCTCAGGAGCAGAAATTCTGCTGATTCATAAGGTATGCATATGGTTCCAAAGGGTGCAATAAGTGATAGGCAGTACAATAAGATGTTTATCAAACCTCTTCCTCCTGTTCAGGGAAAAGGATATAAAATAAGTACAGTCCCATGGTTACCATTTTTTAATATAGCCTCCCAAGTCAATTTAATAAATCATTTACAATCTGAAATCTTTTCCCCCCCTGGTCCCATGTTAGAAAATTCCTAGTATTCTGGTTAGTGTTGCAGAGGGTGATATACCTGTGATAGTAATACTTGTTCACAAATTTCTTTATTTTCCTTTTATTTCCTTAAGAGCCACAGACAGGGCTAGGCTTTGGTCATAAAATATTATTAACAAAGTATGATCATGAGACTACCTACTTATTGATCCTTCAGCTTGGTTCGTGTCAGAAGAGCACCAGAATGACTTGTCTGCTTGTAGCACTGGGAACACTGCTGAGGGTGGAGAAACAGGCAGTCGTAGAGAAGACATGGGCCCCATGGCTCCATTCAGTTGGGTCTCGACGGGTTACTGAGTTTAACGTCTTACCAAGTTGCTTTGCCTTTCTGACCTTCATAGGCATCATCTGTAAAATAGTTTTAGTAATACCTACCATGTGGATGTCCGTGAGGATTCAGTGAGAGGGTTTTATGAGACATTTGTATAGAATCGGACCGCGTCTCACACGAGACACAGAACAGTGAATGTTAGTTCTCAGCCCATATCCCCTTCCTCGCTCTTAAGGAATTTGCTTTTCAGTTGAAATACAATATACATTTGTGAAGTGACTCTGCAATGAGAATAGATCCAGAATGGTGGTGATCACACACTCGGGCTCAAAGAGTGTGCACCTACTAGCTGGACTATAGCAGGTGCATGACAAAGAAGGAAGGTGACTCTCCGCCGCATGGGAGTGATGGAGGAGATGATATAGAAAGAATTTTTGCCTCTTGTATCCAGTTGTATGTTTAGAAATGAGACCTCCCTGAAAATGTTTTATAAATGCACATTTTGCTTAGACTATTGCAGTTCTGATGGCTGGCACCCGGTGTGTTTTATCCAAGAACATTCTCTCCTCAGCTTGCCATACATATTTTCAGATTCACATGAATAACATATTTTTTGCTCCCTGTTTTGTTGTGCTGAGGAATGTCTGAAAATAGTATACTCTGCCAGTCATGGTTTGCTTTGGAGTGTGGTCACTAGATCTCTGGTCTGTGAAAGTTTTCTAGGTGGTCTGTTGACTGGTCCAACCTTTCTGTGTGAGAAAAAGAAACGGAAGCTATTTACCCGGCTTTACTTACTATAAGAAAGTTAGCCCACCTTCACTTGCACTTGGTAAAGATATTGCGACATTGCTACCTTTAGGGTTTCTGTTTTTTAAAAAATTTCCAAATGGACTTTATTTTTTGGAATAGTTTTAGCTTCACCTAAAAATTGAGAAGTACAGAGTTCCCTTATGGCCTATACCTCGTTTCCCTTATTATTAATCTTACATTAGTATGCTGCACTCAATATAATCAATGAACCACTATTGACACATTATTATTAACTAAAATCTATTATCCTTAGTGTTTACCTAATGTCCTTTTTATGTTTCAAGATCCCATCCAGGAGGCCCATTATTTTATTGTCATGCCCTCTTGGCTTTTGTTGTCCGTGATTTCTTAGACTGCCCTTGTTTTTGATGACCTTGACAGTTTTGAGGAGTGCTTGTCAGATATATTACAGAATGTCCCTCTCCTGGAATTTGAGCAAACTGGGGTTACTAGTTTTGGAGAGGAAGAGTACAGAGGGAAAGCTTCACTGTCCTCGCATTATGAATATGGTTTACCACTGTTGGTGTTGACCTTGCTTACCTGCCTGAGGTAGTGTCAGTGCGGTTTCTCCCCTGGAAGTCACTCTCTCCCCCCTTCCCACGCTGTCCTCTTTGGAGAGAAGTCGCTGTGCACAGCCCACACCTAAAGAGTCGGTTGTTAGACGTCCCTCCCCAAATGTGGAGTAAGTACCTCGGTAAATTAAACTCCTCTGTGGAAATTATTTAGAACTCCTTTGATGTGTCTCTTCTCCCCCAGGGGTTCCTATTTTTATAATGAAGCCCCTTTAAAAATTAGACATTTACGAATTTAAAATAACTAACAAAAGTAACACAAACGTTGAAAAATAAAATATTGCCCAAGTATATGAGGTATAAAATGAAGGGTTCTCCTCACTTTCCTTAAACTCCCATTTCCCAAGAGTAACCTTGTTTCAAAGGTGTGAATCTTTCTAGATCTTCTCACGTGAGACATTGGGACTCCTGAGTCCACTCCAAAGCCTGCCATTCACTTCTCAAGTCGTGCAATCTGACTTCCATCCCCACTCTTTCTTGAAACAGCTCCCACTCAGATCACCAATTCCTACCTAACTGGCTGACCTAGATGAAATTTGTATCCTAAACTGCTCTTCTTTGTGGGAAATGTAGTTTTGTGAATTATTCGAAGGCAAGTAACTTTTAAACCACATCTCAGTTGAAGACATGAACTTTACCGGCTACCCCAGAAGCTCCTCCAGTCCCATGTGCCCAGCCACAGTCCTTCCATCTGTCCCTCCAAAGTAACCCCCATCCTACCTTCCAAGGATTACTGCTTCCTTGTCTTTAGTTTTGTCAGTCAAATGTGTATCCCTAGACCCTTTTGTTTAACCCCTGCCTCACTTTAAATATTATGTGTCTTCTGAGGCTCGTTTCCTGTACAGGCTCCCACACCCATGCCCAATCCCTGTCTTTTTCCTACCATTTATTTGTTGGGGAATCTGGGTCATTTGACTGGAACAATTTCTCACAGTGGATTTTGCTGATTGTGTACTCATAGTACAATTCAGTGTGTTTTTGCACATTGGCAGCAAGAATCTGAGGCTTAATCAGACTCTGATTCAAAACCTTTGGTACAACCTCAGATGTATGTACTGTTGTGTTCCTTTGTCAGGAGGCTGATGATGTCCAATTCTTGCTTTTTTGATGATAATTAAGGCATAGAAGCATTAATCCCTTGGAGTTGCAAGGTTTTTATTTCATTCTTTAGATTTCAGAAATTTCATTCTTTAGAATAATTTATCAGGAAAGCTTTTCGCTCATATGCTATTTAGTTACTCAGTGGTACAGTTCAGACAGGGAAACAAAGGTAAATGCTCCTTCATGTTATACACACAGTTTTCAAGATAATGAATTGGTTCCTTATCATCCACAGGTGACTAGTTAATTTTTTTGAATTACATTATAAACTCATAGACTTAAACATACTTGACAGATTCCTTTCATTACGGTATTTACCTTATTGCAACTTGTATTGTCCCATTTCTGACCAATGGAACCTCTTCAGTCTGGCCTCTGAATCCTGTCAATACAACACTAGTAGTCTTTGATAGCGTCCTTACAACTGGTGTATCAAAATGTTGTATGGTCTTGTCCCACACTAGGAATCCTTCCCCATGGAGCCCTGGGTTCCAGGGAAATCAAGTCCATTATCTGGGCAATAGGGGTATTTGTTAGAACTGGCCGTTGTTTCTAGGCAGTAAGTAAATGTTTATACTCAAAAATATGTGTATATGTGTATGTAGATAGATAGGTAAGAGGCGGGGTATCTCACGAGTTCATACAGAGATTGCCAATTCAAATTCAGGCCTATAGGGTTTCTTATCGTTATTATCAGTAGATACTTTTGTCCATAACTAAAAATTCTGGTTCCCGGGGATAAACAGGAAGATACAATTAGAACATTCCATCATTATTCCTTTGCTGGTTCCTACATGACACACTCAGTGGTAATACTGGTACTGTCCATCATGATTACTGAAGCAGGGTAGTTTTGTACCCTTTTGCTGTCCTATTACTCATCCTAGTTCTCTGTGATCTCGTCATATACTCAGTCGGGCCATGTGGCCACTTTCCTGAGCTCTGTCATCACATTTCTTAGTTTTTCCCTAAAGTTGATTTGTATCTTTTAGACTGTTTCAAAATAGTGCAGCAGCGTTTTCATCTGGTTTTTGAGTATGTGTTTCTCAGTTTTGAGTGCCTGTAGGGGTGTCGTTTTGGTATTTAATCTCCGCATTTTCTTACAGAAATTGCGTGTGTGTGAATGTAGTTCTTCTGAACATCTAGACGGAAGCTCACAGTGCTCCCTCTCCTGTTGTTAGGTGTAATGCTCAGAAAAGGTGGCTGGCTCCCTGAGATTTTCTGTTTTCTTGCACTGCTTCTATTTAGATCTTCTCTTCCATGATGCTGGCTTTCCTCTTCTGCTCAGTCATGATGTGGTCCTAACAAGTGTCTTCTCCGTGGGCCCTGTGCTGGGGAGAACAGTGGAGAGTTAGATTTGAAAGTCAGGAGCTGGACTCTGGAGCCTCTGTAGACGTTTTCTTGGGCTCCTGTTCAGCCCCCTCTCCCCCTTCCTGTCCCATCCTGGATGAAGACAAGCCCATTGCAGCTTCTGGGCCATTCTCCTTCATGCTGGTCTGCCAGGCTTTTAAGGAGTACCTCCTGGCTTTTTGAGGTTCTGCTCTTTCAGGCCCGTCTCCCCATGGTTTCTCACCATTTGCCCCTATACAGATTGGTAATACTTGGCTTTTGTGTCTCCTGGTGGTTGGCCCTCACCCCTTGTATTTTGGTGTCCATGGGTAAGCTTTGTCACCCTGTTACGTTGCTGTATTTTTACGTAGCAGTTTGAGAAGATCATTGCCACCCTGCCGCTTTCTTCCCAGGATTTCCTTTATTGAAACTTTTTGCTGAATTTAGCACTGTTGGGCACTTTTTGAAACTACTTTTCTTCAGAGACAAAATACTCTTCAGTGCTCCATCTGTTATTAATTCATTCTTTGTGCCTTTAATGGGCTCATCTTCCATGGCTCTCCTACCTCTGAAATGTGGGTACCCCTAAAATTTTTTCTTGACCTATTGCTCTCCTCACTTGACATAGTTTCAGTGTGTGATCTAATCTACTTTCATGATGTCAACAACCAACTATATATGATGACTCCCCAAACTCCCTCTCCATACTGCACCTTTCAGACTCTATATCCAGTTGGCAGTTGGCTATTTCCACATTTCCCACAAGCACCTCAAATCTGTATGCCAAAAGCTACACACAGTATCTCCCTGTGAATACATTTGTATCATTGATCTCAATTGGTGGCATCATGGAATACCTAGTCACTCAAGCTGGAATTGTGTCTTTGACCCCTTCCCTCATTCTTTTCCCTCATTCCCCACAAACAATTCTGCTAATTTTATTTCACAAAAATTTCTAAAATACTATGTTTGTTTAAGCCTTTATCTTTTGTTTGAACTATCGTTCCCTTCCACAATAAACTGTTGAACAAAGAGTAAGTATATTGTACAGCGTAAAACACTTTATTAGCTTCCCACTGCATACAGTTAAAATGAGCAGCCCGTTTTTCCTAAGGAAAACCAGTAATGTCTATGGGAAGCAATTGAATTTTTTTCTTTCAAAATGAAAATAGCTTTAATCATGTACAGAAAAGATGCTTGTTCTTACAATTTGGATTACTTACTAAATGAATAGAAGAATGTTAATGAGGAATTTTGTACTGCATTTCAAACACCAAAATAGTAATATTTGTGTTTATTTGAAAATAGAAGCATAAAAGCAGCCTTCAGATAATTTATATTAGATATCACATGGTATATTCATAAGCATTATCTCATTGAATCTTGAAATAACCCCTAAAGCAGATGCTAGCTAGTATCATTCCCACTTTACAGAGGAAAAATAGAAGTTCAAAAAAAAGTCACGTTACTCATCTTGAGTTACGTTGTATATTGGGAGCAGAGCTGGGTCAAGATTTAGTCGATGACACTCAGTGCTGCCTTTGTAGGTGCCCACAATGTGTTGAGTCCTAAACAAGGAACGGGAATTGAAAATAGATGGATAAGATGTCCCTCCCTGCTCACTTTAGGCCTTTCTTCCTGGGATTATTGGAATTCTCTGCTTGGATATTACATTCCTAAGTGGAGAGGTGTCATTGTCAAGCCAGTTTTCTCAGTGGGAAGGCTTGCAGAATTTCTTCTGGCCCCGAAGTCCAGCCTCACTCCTACCCACTCCATGAGCATGTCCCTGCCTTGCCCTTGATGCTCGGATACTTTCCCTCTGTTACACAGCAGGGCTAGAGTGCAGGGGTCTGGACCAGGTTTATTCCCTGTATCCAGGGTAGTTTCCTGGATACATCATGTTTGTTTTTCTTATTTCTGCAGCATCCGAGCCGAAAGGTTGCACCTAAAGGATGTCAAGGGCTGAGATGTGGCCTGCCTGTGATGTTCCAATCACAGATCTCTCTGAGGATGTTAGGGCCCTTGAAAACCAGACTTCTGCCTACTTTACGTACTAGTTTTCTCCCCCTCATTGCTTCAGGCTTTAATCTCCAGAATCACAAACTTGCTTTTGTTTCCCAAAAGGAACTGTGGCCTCCATATCTTTACTGAGGCTGATGTGGAGCTCCCCTCCCTCACCACGCTTGGGTGCCATATAATATGTATCTCTACCTCATACTGGATGTACTGTTAATTGTTAGTTTTATTTTTCTCAAGAGCTTACACTGCTCTTGCCCCTCTTTCAGTCCTGCACTGATTCTGTATCCTACTTTTTATTGCACAAAACTGAAGTCCTTTGAGACTGCCTGAGAGGTAAACTCAAGCACAGACAAAATTCCTGCTATCTTTAGGAGAATTTCTTCAGAATGTTGGGGAAGCTGTCTCAAAAAAATAACTTGTCCAAATTCACGCAGCTGTTAAGTGCAGAGGTGACAGTCAAGTCCCGGATTTCTTAGTCTTAGCCCACTGCACCTTTGTGCCATTTATTGCCCTGGTGTTATTCTCAGAATATAGGTATAAAAACAGAAAGGTTTATCCTGCGACTCTTGAAGTTTTTTTCTTTTCTTTTCACATTGCCCTCTTGAATCTAGTTACTTAGGGGGGAAAATCATGTTTTGATAACATCTGATTTGATTCTTTTACTCATGTTACTTTTCCTGCTTATTATTGTTATCTTTTGAAGAAGTAGTTTTTATCTACAGTATGAGGATTACAGTAGCTTTAAAATAAAAAGCGGGGTGGGTGGGTGGGAGAGTTATCTGCCTTTGCATTCAAACCAGCAAAATTAGCCCTGCAGTAGAGGTGTATACATTTCCAGATAGAGAGTGAAAGTACCATCATACCTGGATATGATAGACCATAACTTATAGCAGACTTGGTTAAAATTCTCTTCTGTACTCAATTTTTTCCTTTAATCTCTCTGGATTTATAAAAATAAGTACACATTTCCGATGTTATAGTCAGATAGTATTTGTGTTTCTAAATCAACAAAGTAATCATATAAAATATCTTAGAAAAATTTAGTATTTTGATATTTTACTTACTGTTTTCCCCTTGCAGGCATCCAGAACCACAACAAAAGAAGATTTTGTTATTTTTTTCTCTCAATTTTAAAATCTCGAAATTTAATATCTCTCTTCTCCAGTTATATTTTTTGGAAAATTTCCCACGTTACAATGCATGCACGTGTGTGTTAAAGGAGGGAGTTCAAGCAGGTGTAGGGCAATAGATGTTTTATGGCTGATGGTATAAGACCCCAAAGTTAATGCTTTTCTATAAGTTAGGATTTATTCTGTCTTGCTTTTCTGGATTTGAATTTCTTCAGTGCAGTAATTGCATTTTATTTAACTAATTACCTGCTCTAACCTAGACCTTTCCTGTTTCTGATAAAGCAATACAAAATTATTTGCTTCCTTTACTGTGCTTACATACTGAGCTTGTGCCAGCAGAGCTAAAGGGGAATCAGAATCACTTTGTCATTCATTCATGTTGTTGTGGTGAACTTACTGTATGCCAGGCATGCTGTTTATTTCTGGAGATACAGAGGTGAACAACAAAGGAAGGGACTCCTTTTCCCTCCTAGAGTTTCCAGTCTATATGGAGAAAGAGAAATTAGACTAATATTTACATGATTTTAATTTCTCATATAATCTACTCAGTATTCTATGAGGAAGGAGGGAATCCATGGATATTTTTAAGAAGCTGGACAAGCTGTTTAGATTGTGAATTCTGGTAGCAATGAGAAGGATAAAATAAACTTAAGAGAGAGAAGGCTGTGGGAAAAGTGTTGATAGAGGTTCTTGTAGTAGCCATCCAGGGCAGAGATGATGGGGCCTGCATCCTGAGTGTGGCAAAGAAGAGGTGCAGAGGAAGGGCCAGATGTGAGAGATATTGGATGGACAGGATTCAGTGACAGATCGTAGAGAATATGATAGAAGAGCCAAGGTTTGGAAGACTGTGTAGGTAATATAAATTCCAGATCTTAAGGAGAGGGCCTGATCTAGAGTTAAAATTTAGAATAGCTCTCACATGCCTCTCACAGGCAGTGATCTAACATAACCATGTATTTATTTTGAAAAAGAGAAACCAGGTAGAGTTCAAGACTGTGTAGTCTGTCTTGAACCTGAGACACAGTGCAGACTTTGTTGCTTGTTAAGGGCAGTGGATACACTTGCTTTTAAAAAGACCAGGTCTACAGCAGCCGCGGTGGCACAGCGGTTTAGAGCCGCCTGCAGCCCAGGGTGTGATCCTGGAGACCCTGGATCGAGTCCTACGTCGGGCTCTCTGTATGATGCCTGCTTCTCCCTCTGCCTGTGTCTCTGCCTCTCTCTCTGTCTCTATGAATGAATAAATAAAATCTTAAAAAAAAAAGACCAGGTCTACTTATTGTTCTTAGTGTTATTATTACTAGTTTACTTATAGAATTCTCACTCTATGCCAGGCACTGCCAAGTGCCTTTCACAGATGCAAAGGCTTGCCCTTCGTTGACTTCAGGGGCAGTGAGTGTATTTAACCATGGCCCAGCTTGTCATTGTAGGACACTGAATTAGCGTTCTTTAAGTTCTTAGAACAGAAATTGCTGGAAAACACCTAACATTAGTTTTTTTTTTTTAAGATTTTTTTAAGATTTTATTTATTTATTCATGACAGACACAGAGAGAGAGAGAGAGACAGAGACAGAGACAGAGACAGAGAGACAGGTTCTCTATAGACAGAGGGAGAAGCAGGCTCCATGCAGGGAGCCCAATGTGGGACTCAGTCCCGGGTCTCCAGGGTCAGGCCCTGGGCTGAAGGCAGATGCTAAACCGCTGAGCCACCCGGGCTGCCCAGTTTTTTTTTTTTTTTTAATTAAGAGATTAAATATTAAGTTTTAGTTTACTAGTTTAGGACTTTACCAAAAATTTATAACTTGGTATTTCATTGAAGTATGACAATTCAAAGCCATTGTTTTACTGTCTCCCAAGTACAGTATGCCTACTTACTTTTTCCTCTCTCCTAGTTGACACACTTATAAAATGGGAATAATAGCCTCCATCAGATTGTTATAAATGAATGAGAAAAATGTTATATACTGTGGTAGATCTTCAATACAGTCTTGTTCCAACCTGCCACATTTCCTTTTTGTTCCTGAAGATCTCAGCACCAAGTATAATGGTTGTCATACCATGATATCCAGAAAAAAACACAGTACAGTTAGTATACACATTTGTGACGCTGTCCACTTCATTCTTTCTCTCTCTCTCTCTTTTTAAGATTTATTTATTTATTTACTCCTGAGGGATGCAGGGAGAGCGAGAGAGGCAGAGACATAGGCAGAGGGAGAAAGAAGCAGGCTCCCTGCAAGAATCCCAATGTGGGACTTAATCCCTGATCCGGGATCATGCCCAGGACCAAGACAGATGCTCAACCCCTGAGCCACCCAGGCATCCCATACACTTCGGTTCTTTCTAATGTGGAAATCCTGACCTGGTGTGTGGAGTACTGTGGCATAGAGTAGGCTCAGTTCTCCTCTCCTGGGGGAACTTCCCTGCCTTCTGGTGAAGTGAGATAGTGTTCCAGCTGGCATGGATTCCTTGACCCTGAAGACCATAGCATAACTCAAAATCTTATATGATTGGTTAGCTTTGAGAGAAATAAAATGACACATGCAGATACGCAGTTGGTATTGGCTGGATCTCTTAAATTTCCGTATGTCTCTTCCATTGTTTTTCAATTTTTTTTAAAGATTGATGGATTGATTGATTTATGATAGACACAGAGAGAGAGGCAGAGACACAGGCAGAGGGAGAAGCAGGCTTCATGCTGGGAGCCCGATGCAGGACTCGATCCCGGGACTCCAGGATCGCGCCCTGGGCCAAAGGCAGGCGCCAAACAGCTGAGCCACCCAGGGATCCCCTGTTTTTCAATTTTTTTTTAAAAGTCTTATTTGTTTATTTGAGAGAGTAAGTGAGCAAGAAAAAGCACAAGCAGGGGGAGGGCATACTCCTCTGCCCCCAGCAGGGAGTCTGATGTGGGGCTTGATCCCAAGGAGACCCTGAGATCATGACCTGAGCCTGAGGCAGATGCTTAACTGGCTGAGCCACTCAAGCACCCCTCTTCCATTGTTTTTTTAGTGATAGACTAGTTTGATCTACTTTTAGGAACTTTGAGCCGACTTTTCTAACCCTTAGACATATTTGAGAATTTCATTTTAGGTCATTGGAACAGTTAATTTGCATCTAATTTTACCACAGGAGAAAAGCAGTAATTTACCCCTCTGCCTTTTTTGTTGTGAGCATGATGATGTTCTGTGATATTGTTGGTTAGTTGTTGCTGTTTTGTGTTAATACATTACCATAGGCACAGTTGACTGCCACTAATTATTGTTTCTCATTCATGTAATCAGACTGATTTAAACTTGTAATTCATTTTTATCAAGTATTAGTAGTAGAAATGTAATGTTTAAATATACTCAGAAATATTCAATTATCCATTTTTTTTTCTTGCTGGAGACTTCAAATTCTGCAGCCTAAATAAAGAATATTGATTTTTTTTTAATGCAAAAGTGATTGCAGTTCAGTAGGTGGCACTCTTTCCTTTCCTCTTAGTGTTAATGACTAACCAATTAAATGACCAAAAAATTTTCAGTCTTAAGAAAAACCATATAACTTAAACCATCGCTGGCTTGTTTTAGAAAGAAAAATAACAATTTTGTTAATGATTTAGCTCCTGTGCAACTTTGTTAGAGCAGTTACATATGAATATGTTTAATATTTACTTTCTTCAAGGAAACTTGTATCCAGAGAAGAATTCCTTTAGCATTTAGCAAAAGTCTTAATGCTATCCTTTCTGAAATGAGATTTTCTTTTTAAAAATTTGAAACTATTATCCATTAATATCTATTTTCCTTCCATGTTTTGATTTTTAAAAATTATCTTCAGAGTCCCATTAGTGGATACTCACTTTAAAAATAAATACACTTTGGGACGCCTGGGTGGCTTAGCGTTTGGGCATCTGCCTTCGGCCCAGGGCGTAATCCTGGAGACCTGGGATCGAGTCCCACATCGGACTCCCTGCATGGAGCCTGCTTCTCCCTCTGCCTATGCCTCTGCCTCTCTCTCTCTTTCTGTGTCTCTCATGAATAAATAAATAAAATCTTTAAGTAAATAAACAAATAAATAAATACACTTTCCCTGACTTAACAGTTTTCCTGATTTTTCAATGTACCAATCACTTTTTTTTAGTTTTAAAGAGAATATTTGTTTAGTTGAAATCATTAGTATAATTTTCTTTTACTCTTTTTATTTAACATTATTTGTATTTTTTAAATTTTGTTGTGTGTTTTCCTTGAGCAGTTCTATTCTTTGAAAGCATTGGCATCTCATGATATTTATTGTTTCTTAGAGGCTTTCAAAAGAAAAAAGAGGAAATTTGCTTTTTTAAAAAAAATCGAATAAAACCCATTCTATCCTGCCATTACCATATGGTTCCATTGAGCTCTTCTATAAATCTAAGTTACATTGTGCCATCTTATGGATTATATTTTCCTGTATCTTGAAACATTTTGCTTATTTATCATCATAAGAATTATTTTAGGGGCACCTTGGTGGCTCAGATGGTTAAGCGTCTGCCTTCAGCTCAGGTCATAGTCTCAGGGTCCTGGGATCAAGCCCAAGGTCTGGCTCCCTGCTCAGCAGGGAGTCTGCGTCTCCTTCTGCTTCTCCCCCCACTCATGCTTTCAATCTCTCAAATAAATAATTTTAAGAAAATAATTCTTATATTATGACTCATCATTGCTCATCAGTTATGGGAATAACTATGCTAACATTAAAAGAATGTTGGAATTGCCTGGATATGGATGATCCAATAGTGAAATAAGTTGTCATCCTTTATTTTCTAATTGTGGGGCCAGCGTATTATATTCTACCTCAAGAATGTATTAGAGAGGTGCCTGGAAACACCATCATTTTAGTCTACTTTTAGATTTCATTGAATATAGTTGAAAATATGGAATTTTTCATTTTCCATGTATAATGGAAAAGAGAAAAAATGGCATGTTTTACATTGTGGACAAATGAGAAATGAATGCAAAGAGCTAGCAACCTTTCTGGCCAATGATGATGATGAAGAAGGAAAAGAGGAAGAGGAAGAAGGAGGAGGAGAAGAGAAAGCAGTTGGTTGTATAAAAGACTCTGGTCTTCAGATGACAATGGGCTAGATGAATTTTCAACTTAACATGGACAACCAATGTTTCTCAGGACAAACAGATATGGTTTTCTTATCCAGTTAGTTGTTTATCAAAGAGGGCTTCATGATGCAATATTTTTGTAACAAAAACTGAGACCATTTTGTTTTTGCTAAGAGGATGTGTGACAGTATTTTTCCATATTTCATGCTCTTAGACTCAGAAATTTACATGCTACAAAGGGTGTGCTGTGTTTAAGTTCTTAGTACAATTTCTGATAAACAAGTTTTCGCTATCCTTTTATTCTGACTTCTGTCAATTATGTGTAAAATGGCTTAAAAATATAAAGGTTCCATTGGACCCAGATGTCAAATGATAATAGCTATTTTTCCTGATGTACTGAGGGTTAAAGTAAAAAAAAATATTTGTCAGATTTAATGGCACTATTGCATTTTAACACTTCTCTTTAGTGTGTAACCCTAATTATGTCTGACAGACACAATTGGGAATAGTTAGAAGGAAAGAGTAGTTTTGGACCAATCAGCAGTGGAATGAAAAACTCAGGAAGTCCCAGGGCCATGGTAAAGGAGAAAAACTCACTTTTCATTTCCTCTCACGTACAGTGTGTTCAGATTAACTTTAAAGGAGCCGGGCTGTAGGTCGGAGACTTTGTCTGCAGTTGAGTGTTACCTGTGTGTGGAGCCCGCCACAGCAGGCCCCTCGTCCTCGGCTGACAGACCTTTCCCCGTCCCTTGATAGCTGCTGGATATCCTGTTGCAAGTTAAATATGAAACAGGGAGACACAGGTTCGCATTGAAAGGATTTCTTAAAGTTTAGCTCTGAATGAGGTTGTTGGTGTGCTCACTTATATTAACTCTGACTTTGTTGGGAAGGCAGGGCGAGCTAGTAGTGTGCTCCACGTCAGGACAGAGGATGCTCTGGGAGAGTACACTGAGTGGCGTACCTGCCATACCTGAACATACCTGGATGGCGCCTGTCATAGGTCTCTTCACTGGTACTGGGCAGGTGTCAAGCCTGCCAAAGTGATATTTAATGGACTGTGGCCCGAGAGCCTATCAACAAACATGTATTTATAGTTTAACAAATGTTAAATGTTTCAACAAATGCTTCATGGTAGGGTTGTTTGGAGACTTTGTTGTTCCAACTTTGTCTTTCCAAACCTTAATGACAAAAAGAAATAACACATGGTGAGTTTTTAACAGCTTGAGGGTCAAGAGGCCAAATTTTGGATTTGGTGAAACTTGGTAGACACCTGTGACACGTGGGTAGCCTGACGTGGGTGCGGCACACTCTTCTTCAGGCATTACCCACACTGACTAATTTACTCCTTGTCATAACACTGCGCCTTATAGACTGTTCCTGTCCTCATTCTGAAGATGAGAAAACTGAGGTCTAAGAATGATAAATAAGATCACACACTAGTAGCTGTGGAATCGAGGATTTGAATCCAGGCAACTTGACTCTAGAGAACTAGTTGCTTATTTTTTTTTTGAATAATTTTTGTACTTAAATTCTATTTCTAGGGGTGCCTGGGTGGCTCAGTTGGTTGAGTGACTTACTCCTGATGTTGGCTCAGGTCACGATCTCATGGGTGGTGAGATCGAGCCCTGAGTCAGGCTCCATGCTCAGCTGGGAGTCTCTTGGGATTATCGGTCTCCCTCTCTCCCTCTACTCACTCGCGCTTGTGTCCTCTTGCTCGTGCTCTCTCTCTCTCTCAAGTAAATAAAAGTTCTATTTCTATGAGTGATATTCCTATTTATAAGGCTGAAAAATTCATTAGGAAGATTTTTAGATACAGTATGCCACTGGTTTCATCCTGTAGATTTTAGACTTTTGGTTATTGCAAGCAATGTGTGAATTTATATTGCATAGAGCATCGCATGTAGACTAAGTAAAAAATATATAAAATGTATATATACGTACATATATGTACATAGCTATTTTAAATGTGTACAACGGTTGTTGTGGCTCATAACATACAAATTCATGTAGTATAGTTTAGTTCAGAACTTCCTGTTATGACATATTTCCCTAATTAACATACAGTAAAATTACATCTGTATTGTTAAGGTTCATGAAATCTTTTGATGTTATAAAAAGGGGGTATTTATTAGAAATAGCAATAGTTGGGACCCAATAAGTGACAGATGACAAGATTTGCCCAACATATGGATTCCCGTCTCCTGATAAACCCTCTGTCCAGGCCAGGGTAAATGGCTCAGCTAACAACAACAGTGAAACTCAATGCTATTTTTTCTTTTCAGTGCTATTCCTGTAGATTACATCTTTGCTGTATTTTAATTTTTTTTTTTTATAAATTAATTTTTATTGGTGTTCAATTTACCAACATAAAGAATAACACCCAGTGCTCATCCCGTCAAGTGTCCCCCTCCGTGCCCGTCACCCATTCACCCCCACCCCCCGCCCTCCTCCCCTTCCACCACCCCTAGTTCATTTCCCAGAGTTAGAAGTCTTTATGTTCTGTGTCCCTTTCTGATATCTCCCACACATTTCTTCTCCCTTCCCTTATATTCCCCTTCACTATTATTCATATTCCCCAAATGAGTGAGAACATACACTGTTTGTCCTTCTCCGATTGACTTACTTCACTCAGCATAATACCCTCCAGTTCCATCCACGTTGAAGCAAATGGTGGGTATTTGTTGTTTCTAATGGCTGAGTAATATTCCATTGTATACATAAACCACATCTTCTTTATCCATTCATCTTTCGATGGGCACCGAGGCTCCTTCCACAGTTTGGCTATTGTGGACATGGCTGCTAGAAACATCGGGGTGCAGGTGCCCCGGCGTTTCATTGCATCTGAATCTTCGGGGTAAATCCCTAACAGTGCAATTGCTGGGTCGTAGGGCAGGTCTATTTTTAATTCTTTGAGGAACCTCCACACAGTTTTCCAGAGTGGCTGCACCAGTTCACATTCCCACCAACAGTGTAAGAGGGTTCCCTTTTCTCTTTTAAGCGCAGTTGACAGTTACTACTCTGTTTATTGATTTGCTCTCATGAATGAGTGCATTCCTTTTATTTTGGAATTGATAGAACAACTCATGCCATCAATTTGGGGAAGTCATATGTGGGAGGCAAAGTTCATGCCATACATAACAATAAACATAAACATCCTCTATCATATTTTGTATAGTATTATTGGGGAGGATACTATGAGAAAGAAAATAGAACATTATAAAGGGAAATGAAATGCTAGGGATAGGGGAGATAGTTGCAATGAAAAATATGGCAGAGTCAGGTAGTTGTTGAGAAAGGAGCATCTAAGCACAGATTAAAAGGCGGTCAGGGGAGACATCTGGAGAAAGAATGTTCAGAGAAAATGAAGCAACCCAAAAAAAGGGCACATGGCTGGTGCATTTGACATGTGGGTCAGTATGGCTAGTGCAGGATGGTGATAGAGGGGCAGAGTGTTAGGAAGGGTGCTCAGGAGGTAACACCAGAAGGGGTCATCATGAGAGGCCTTGCAGTTGGAGTGAGATGTACTTTCAGTGAGATAGCTGTTGAAGCGTTTTAATATTTTTGAAGAGGTATTCTAGAAAAATTTCAACACACAAAAGTGAACAGACTAGAATTCACTTCTACATATCAGTTACCCAGATTCAGCAATCTCTTCTCATGGCCAGTCTTATTCTGTCTGTATGCTTCTCTCCCTTTCATCTATTTTGAAGAAAGTCCTTGACATTATATTAATTTGCCCATGAACACTTCAGTCTGCTTCTCTAAAACATAAAAATGACTTTTTAGCATAACTACAATGTTACTACATATTATCACACCCTCACAATTAACAATTCTCTAACATCATCAAATAACCCGTCTTTTTTCAAATTTTAAATTGTTTCATAAATTTATTATTTACTATTTTTAAAAATCAGGATCCAAGTAACACATTGTCGTTTGTTGATATCTCTGTGTATGTGTGTGTCCCTCCTTTACTCTCTTTCCCTTTCCCTTTTGTATTTGCATATTTGTTGACTGCACTAATGGCTTTGTTTTTATATGATCTTCCGTATATCCTCTAAGTATAATTGGATCTAAAAGTTTGGTCACTGTCAGGTTTGATTGTTTTGGCAACACCATTTCATAGTTAGAGATGTGTAATTCTATCTGGGGACATATAATGTCATTGTGTGTGTGTGTGTGTGTGTGTGTGTGTGAGACTGAACCAGTCAGTGGAAGTTGTAAAATGGTGAAGTCTAATCCTATCCTTCTTCTAATTTTTATCAGCTGGATTTCTTCTATAAAGAAACATTTCCAAAAAGAAAAATTTCCCTCATCCACTATTTGGTTACTTAATAGTACAGTTTATAAATGAAAGGCTGCATAAATCTTTGACCTCTTTTATTCATTCATCAGTTTTCCAGGTAACAAGTTGATTCCCTAGCTTCTTCCAATAGTCATTAACTAGCTGTGTGTATGTGTGTTTTCACCCTAAGTATCATTGTGAACTCATGAATTTCAATAGATCTGATGGGTGTTGATCCATTGCAGTTATTTTTCTTAATGATGTTCAGATTGTCCACTCTTTGGTGTTTGGAACTAGTGATATGCTGGACCTGGCTCAGACCCTCCTCCGGCAACCAACTGTTAAATATTCCAGAAATTTGTGGGTTGGTTGTTAAACACAGCCTTTATTAAAAATTAAATCATGTGCTCACTTCGGCAGCACATATACTAAAAAAAAAAAAAAAAAAAAAAATCATATAAACTTACAGTTACATAAACATTTAGACTTTATTTATTTATTTATTTATTTATTTATTTATTTATTTATTTATTTATTCATAGAGACACACAGAGAGAGAAAGAGGCAGAGACACAGGCAGAGGGAGATGCAGGCACCATGCAGAGAGCCTGACATGGGACTCTATCCAGGGTCTCCAGGATCACGCTCTAGGCTGCAGGCAGCAATAAACCGCTTCGCCACCGGGGCTGCCCTACATAAACATTTAGTGCAAAGGTACTCAAAACTCATCACATCCTAGTTATTTTGTCCTTGAGGTTAAGTTTACTGCATATGGTAGAACATCCTGTGTAACTGTGTGTCCCTGCATGTGGCCTCCCAACTCTGCGCTCAAAGACGTGACATTAGCAGTTTGAAACCAGTCATGGCAAAAGTATTTACATCACAGAAATCGGCAAATGCTATTTTGTTGATTGTCTAGACTTTAGAAAGTAACAGTGGAAAATGTTGGAAATAAAAATTAACTTTAAAATATATAAGGCCTGTAACTGTTCCCTTGTAAATTGTACCCAAAAATGAAGGAATATTTTGTCCATTATTCTAAAACTGTTGTATATGACTTAGCTAAGAGGTTGCTCACATAGTTCACAATCAAGTGAAGTCCTGACATGAGCTTTCCTGGTTTTACTGTAGTTTAAACTGATTCTGGCCAGCAGCCTGATTTAATAAATAAAACTTAGTTGGATAGCAATGCCCATTTGTCCAGACCAAGATGAAATATACCTAAGATGGTGCCATCAGACATGTTCCAACTATGTAGCTCTCTAACATGAAGTCCCCTCTCCACAAGCCCCAAGCCCCAAACCCCATGACTTACTCAGAGTTCCCAACTGGCTTTTTAATTCCACTCTGAAACAGAACATAACCAAGGATTACCAGACAATTGAAAAAGCTGTTACTGTGAAGGAAAATAAAACAAAAAAAGCAACCTGGAGGAAACAGAATCATGCAAGGGGAAAGAACTTCATTCTTTACTAATATCCTCAGAGAATTAAAAGGAAATATTATAATCATGAAGCAAGAACAGGACACTGTTTTAAAAAGGAGATGGAGGAAGAGAAGCAGCAGGAAAAGCATTCATTCCAAGACCAAAAGAGCCCTCAGAAATTAAAAATCAGGGATCCCTGGGTGGTGCAGCGGTTTAGCGCCTGCCTTTGGCCTAGAGCGCGATCCTGGAGACCCGGGATCGAATCCCACGTCGGGCTCCCGGTGCATGGAGCCTGCTTCTCCCTCTGCCTGTGTCTCTGCCTCTCTCTCTCTCTCTTTCTCTCTCTCTCTCTCTCTCTCTCTCTCTCTGTGTGTGACTATCATAAATAAATAAAAAATTTTTAAAAAATTAAAAATCATGGCAGCAGAAATAAAAAGTCCAGTAGAGAATTATATGGTACAGGTATAGAAAGGAGAACAAAAAAGCTTTTAAAAGGGAAAAGATTTTTTAAACATTAACCCATCCAGGAGGCCCACTGTCTGAATAACCAGTCTAAGGAAGAAGCCTAGAAACAGTGGCCAACCAGTAGCCTTGAGCACTGTCAGAGCCAGAGTGTTGTCTTGAATTTATTTCTCTCTAAAAGGAACCAAGACTCCTCAGAAAAATGGCCATTTCCAAGTTTGTGCAGGATATCTACAAAGTATTCTAGAACATCTTGTCATACCAGATAGGAAAGTGATCAAAGGGTAGTATTGAAAGGACTCAGATGCCAGTTTAAAGAGGATCCCATTCACGGGTATTCTGGTGTTTCACAGCTGCTCCCCTCTCCCCCCAAAGAAGAAAGAAAATGCATTCATGCATTTTTTTAAATGAATTTTACCAATATAGAAATGTGTGGTACATAATTTACAAATAATAAACACTACTCTCTTTTGTAGATTCCATATAGACAACCAATTCTCACAGCATGCTAACCTCTTATGTCTATGACCAAACTATAGATACAGCTGACAAATAGGTATAGTGCCAACCTAAAGGGTGGTTGGTATCTTCTCTTATGTCAATGAGGAAAACAAAAGTGAAACAACAAATATATATGTTGAAACCTCACTCATTCGTCGATAATGTGTGGGACTTCTTTGCTGAGTTGGATATTGGTTTTTAAATTCTGGAAGAATATGTTTTTTTTTTTTTGTGTGTGTGTGTGTGTGTGTGTGTGTGTGTGTGTGCTATTTACAATGAAATGACCACAGGCACAAAACACTTTTAAATTTAATCTGCATTTTCAACATTTTCTCACTTTCTTAAGCCTAGACATTCAACAAAACAGTAAATCATTGTGTTTTGTAGCATTTACCCATTTCCATGATGTAAAATCCTCTCCCCATTGGTCAGTTTCAGGCACTAACATAAGATCCCTGAATGCAGTTGGAGGAGAACTGGTGGCTTACATTATCATACAGTATTCTCATCATACAGTTACAGTAGATAAAAATAACCAAAAGAATATGGTAATCAGGAATGACGAATTCTAAGCATTTATTACTTTTTCTTTTTGTATAATTTAATTAATTGTAAGCGTATAGGATTTAACTCTAAATCTTAGACCTACTCCAGCACCTCACTAGGCAAATCTCCTTTTTTGCAGTAGCTGTGTATCTGGAAAAATTGATATGACTCAGAATTTTTAAAACAGAATTTAAAGTAAAGACAAATGCTCCCTACTTGAAAGTTACTTGCCCCAAATCCTTTGTAAAGTGATGAATCCTGTAAAACAAGTAGTGATCTGAGTTTCAGATTAGTTTTTTGAGAAACACCTATCTTCACTTACACGAGTAAGATCATAAAACCCAAGAGAACAAGCTCGATCCTTCTGCTCACTAGAGGGAAGGTAGGTGGTACTTTGTGTTTAGAATATTATGAGAATGATATTATATTCCATCATAAAAGAGCGCCTTGAAGACTATAAATTTTCTGGTTAATGTTCTAAAATTTCTTTCAAGTTTACTTCTTAATGGAATCAAATCTCCTCTTTCTGTTTGAGTAACGATCAGTGCCAGTAAGCATTTAATTTAGTTTCTAAGGTGCTATTATTTGGATGGTCACACTGACGCCTAAAATAAAGGAATGTAAAAGTAAGGAAGAAGAAGGACAAAACAAAGATTAATTGAGTAAAAAATGCAGGATCATCAAGCAAGCCATACAAACCTTTTTTCTGAAACCGTGTCTTTCCTATCACAGGTACATCGTTTTATCCCATTAGTAAGTAAGAACTGTTTCTCGCCACTGCTCTCTCAGACTATATGTCTAGGAGAAAGTTCTTTGGAATTGGAGGAGAAATTGGCTGGGTGCCTGCGGAATAGCAATAGGTACTCCCAGAGAGTCAGAGTTGGTGCCGGAAAGTCTTTGGGAATTAAAGTAGATACTGGATAGTGTATTATTTGGTAGACTGTCACAGGACTCTACTCAGACTTGTTCTCAAGTTTTAAAAGGCATTTTGATTTTATGTTGCTTGAATTCTTCATCCTATTTGTGAGTTATTTCATGAAAGGGTGATTGTATTTTGATTTGAGGGGAAATAATGACTTTTTTCTTTCACACGGGTATAAATATCATCCAAGAACAGCTCTTAGCTTTCTCTTAGCTTTTTTACATGATTATTTACCTCAGAATCTTAAGTGATGTTTTGTTAAGCTTAAGAAAGAAAAGGTAGGAGAAAATCAGAGAAGTTATGAAACTATTAGCTTTCTAAATTCATTAGGGTGGAACTCTGCTTTTCAGCTCTACCACACTCCAGGGTTCTTTGCAACATTTCTGACATTTTTTTTTTCTACCAACCTCAGGGGTTTCTCAGAAACTTTAGCATTTGTCAGTTGAATTGTTTGGGGGGGGGTGCGGGCAAAAGTAGGGAAGAGTGGAATTAGAGTATTATAGGGTTAACAGCTTACAAATAGGTTTGAATGGCATTGGTAGCACGTTAACTTTTGAGCTCTATTTTAGTATAAATGGGGACATGAAATTATACTACTCTCTCTTATATCCCGTGGTAAAAAAAAATAACTCTTTCAAAATAGTGACTGATCTGGTTGATCTTTCAACCAGATCTAAAAAAGATCTTTCCCAAACAATTGTAATGGTAGAAAATAGAATCTTCACTCTAAAGCCACTGATTTCATCAAAGATGAGTGATATACAAGCGATTTCCAGTAAGTTTGTATAATTTGGACTTGGATTCTGGTTCGTGTTGCCAAATCACACATTTAGTTTTTCTTTTGGCACTTGGTGCTTTCGAACCCCCTGCATGACCTCCTAACTTATGTCAGCTATGCTCCAGTTATTATCACTGACAGAGTTGATTTATTCTTGGAGAATAAAAAACAACTTCTTAACTAGTTTCTCACAGGTTCTGATCATTACCAATTAGTTGGGAAGCCTTTGGCTTTCGAATTCAAGTGGGGCTGCAAACCAGAGCACTGAGCCTGAGTCAGAGGCTCAACATGGATCCTAGAACTCCCCGCTCTGTCGTGTTGAATGGCGTCTTAGCCATTCATGAACTCATGACTGAGTTCTGTCTCTTTTTTGTTTTGACCTTCAAAGATATATCTGTTGTTAACTGGAACTCACTTTAGGATTTTGAGGTTAATACACATCACACACTTAGAGCAGTGCTTGAAATCTAGTCAAGTACCCAGTACGTGTTCCCACCTATTGATGGTTTTCCTGTGAATGGCATCATTGCTGGATCCTTGGTATTACAGATTTTTCTTGTTTTTGTTTGTTCATTTGTTTAGTTCATCCAAGGTACTACTCTACTTGTGGAACAGAAACATGAGAAAGTGCTTTCAGAGTCCAGCCCATGCCTCTGCTGTTGATCTGAAGCCAGTTCCCTTCAGAATGCAGTGAGGTAGGGAACTGGTTATCTTCACATAGGAAAGGAGTAAGAACCAAACAGCTGACTCCTCTACCTCCCCAAATAACGACTTTATAGAGGAACAGTTCTCTCCTTTCCCTTCGGTGTGTCTTTTATGGACAGTGCTGTCTGACCCCAAATGACCAAGCCCCTCCATCCCACTTGTATCGAGAAATTAGATGCCGCAAAATGCCAGTGTCAGCACAAAATGTAGATAATCTCTTAAGGTTTGTTGTAATAAAACTTGGACTTAGTGTGCCTTCAGATAGCACTTAATTTTAAAGGCTTGCTGTTCTCAAATTTCAAACACACAGCAGCTGACACTGTTGTTTGCAGCACTTGGTATCTGCTTTTGAGTGGAGCTTAAAGTGGAGTTTCTGTTTGGACGTTTAGGAATGAACTAGCTTATTTTGAGCATCCACCATGTGTTACAGTCTGCTTATTGCTTCAAATACATCATTTATTTCATCCTCACAGCCACGCTGGGAAGTAGCTATTGTCATCCTCACTTTTGAAGAACAGCTGAGGCCTAGGCAAGTTACATAATTGTCTGAGGTCCTGCATTTCCTACGTGGCAAAGCCAAGTTACAGAGTCAGATTTGCAGGACTGTCCATGTATAAGTTTCTGTTGTTTCTCTTTTTTTCTTTTTTTTTTTTAAGTTTCTGTTGTTTCTTAATTAGTCTTGTATCACACAAGTGTGAAAGAAAATTAGGATGCATAGGGATTCTCAAAATTGGTGTTGTCCCTTTCCTATTGAAGCTAGAGACTTGTTGGTGGGGATGATGTCAGAGGCTTTGCTATCTATAGTATGTGTGTCTGTGTGAGTGTGTGTGCCAGAGTAGGTCTGTGTGGGAGAGAAAGAGTGTGTGTGTGTGTGTGTGTGTGTGTGTGTGTGTCCTGCCTTACTGCTTGCTTCCTCACCTTCTGCAGGTCTTTATTCATGCCATCTTCTCACCAAGGCCTTTCTTGAATACCTTGAGAATTGTAACCCCCGTCCTGTACACACATAATCAATCTTCATCTCCTGCTGTGTGGATTCTGGGTTCCAGGAGGGCAGCAGTCATTTCTGAAGTCACCTGACATAGGCTTGTTCTTCAGCACATTCCAGATTGGGCAAAGGGAATGATGGCGACCCATGTTCCAACTTTCCTAACTCTTCAAGTCATGCCCAGGATACAGTTGCATACTGTTTATGGCCTCATCTTACCTCCTTCATTTCTATCGTCACATCTTTATGCTAGATAAAGAAAAGAACTTCAGAACACCCTTCATTTGAGACTGAGGTAAGGAAACGGATTCATCTGCCAATTGTGTTATATTCCATTTCTCCCCCATGGTGCATTAATGGCTACACTTTACTATAATTTATTAATTTCATTTATCTGTCTTTCTCTACTAAAACAGAATCCATGAGAAGGTCCATTTTATTAACTGTTTGGTTCCCCATACTTGCACAGTGCATAGCCTCTAGTGGGTACTCCGTAAATGTTTGTTGAACAAGTGGCTCTTTCCTGGAGAATTTATTCCAAGCTTCTGGTGATATATACTGTCCCCCTCCATCCTTGTTTTGTATCTCCCAATTCATTTGACTCTAAATATGGTTACTGATGGCTGTTATTTCAGTTGAAATTCATGCTTTGAAATTTTATTCAAGAAATGAATTCTAAGGTGTTTAGGATTTTTAAAAATGGTTGGTGTAATAGGGAGATATGTTCCATAATGCAATAAAATAGTGCTTTTTTATAAGTGCATTTGATTTATTACCTTAAAAATATATAATAATTCATATAACTAATTAACTAGTATGAACAAGTACACAGTGACTAGTCATACTGTTGCCAAGCTATGCTGAGGTGTTCTGGGGTGACACAGTGAACTGACATTGGTGCCATAAGATATTTTAATTTTCCAGCAGAAAACACCAGTACTTAACATCTTCCAGACACTTGCAAATACTAGCTCAGGGTAGTTTATGGTATTAACACTGAATCCCACTAAATATATTTTGGTGATGTCATATGTTTTTAAAACTAGATTTTTAGTGGTTGCTGTCATTAAGAATAAGAACTGTGAAAAACACGATAGAACAGGAGATGATGCTTGCGTCCAATCTGGCTGTAGGACTAGAGAAGTGTGGTGCAGACAGCTGCACATGTTCTATGAGTAAGTAACTGGGTTGTCTAAGACCAAAAACACAACGTTAATAAAAAAAAAAGTATATATGTTATTTAATTTAAACAGTTGTCGGGTTGTTAGGACAGAAGTGCTGAGTTGTTTGCTTCTATTATAAATAAATGGAACTGTGAGATACTTTGTTTGGCCCCGGTGGACCATGAAAAAAAATTACTGAGACTTGCTAAGGCCTCTGTGGAACTGAAATAGTTTGGGTACCTCTAAAGTTGGCTAGTAAGAGGTAATGGTGCCATCACCAACATGTTTTTTGTGTGGGAGGAGGTGTATAGGAAGCAGTCAAGAGATACATAACAAACTCAAGGAATTTAAATAATGGACTAGATTTAATCAGCAGTCTCTATCAACTCTAGTATCTATAGTTCAGGGAACATTATATATACATGAATTAATTAAGATATAAATCTTATGTTGCTTAGTGAACTTTCTTCAATAAATTTTACATTAGAACTCTTCCAGAACCAGGGGATCCCTGGGTGGCTCAGTGGTTTGGCGCCTGCCTTTGGCCCAGGGTGTGATCCTGGAGTGCCAGGATCATGTCCCGCATCGGGCTCCCAGCATGGAGCCTGGTTCTCCCTCTGCCTGTGTCTCTGCCTCTCTCTCTCTCTCTCTCTCTCTCTCTCTCTCTCTCATGAATAAATAAATAAAATCTTAAAAAAAAAAAAGAACTCTTCCAGAATCATTTATAGTTAGTAAACATATGAAAGCCATGTAGATTTTTAGGTCACTAATGGAAGTGTTTTTGTCTTTGGAAAGGTTTTGTTCTGATCCAGCACTCAAATTTCCGTATCCCAGATAAGGCATTGCTGAAGCTGATGTTTTTAAATTGGAAAGGTTCTTCTAGGGACACCTGGGTGGCTCAGCAGTTAAGCGTCTGCCTTCGGCTTAGGGCATGATCCTGGAGTCCTGGGATGAAGTCCCACATCAGGCTCCCCAGAGGGAGCCTGCTTTTCCCTCTGCCTGTGTCTCTGCCTCTCTGTGTGTGTGTGTCTCACATGAATAAATAAATAAAATGTTAAAAAAAAAAAAAAAGGAAAGGTTCTTCTATTTTGAAAGAACTGTTAGAAGTTTAGAACTGAGAAACTGAAGTGATCTTTTAGGTTATTTTGCCCCTAACCTATTCTTCCCTCCAAAAGAAATTTGTACATTAACTTTTGATTACACATTGAAATGATTTTATAAGGAGACACATTGAAATGCTTTTATAAGTTCCTCTCAGGAACTATTTGGTTACCCAGTAGGATAGTTCATATAAAACAAAAGGCAGGACAAGTGCTTGACTTAGAGTATATACTCAGTTTTCAAGTGACTCATTGACAAAAGCATATACAATGGATTTTAATCCATTTCAGTTTTTATCCTAATTGGAACCCACTTGCCCGGTCTTTTGCTAGCAGAAGCCTTTTACTGTTTGCTCCTTATTTTTTGACTTGGTGCAACTAGTCTTTGATAGATTTCTTGCTATCTGATGTGTCAGGTTGTTACAGATTCTTAGGGATGGTTTCAGGTGATTGCCTTTTCTTTGAGGATGAATCAGATTTTCCTGTTTCTTCATATGTCAAATAATTTTTATTATGTTCTCGATACTGTAAATGATAGTTTATAGAGACTATGAATTCTGTTATATTCCTCTGAAGAGTATTGATTTTTCATTTCAGCAGGAAGCTAATTTGGCTCCAATCAGACTTCAAACTGTGCCTCTCATATGTTGGGCAGCTGCTATAATTTGAGTAATGTTTGATTTTTTTTTCCTGTACTATTGTCTTAAATTTCTCTCCAGCTTAATTGAGGCATAATTGATATCCACATGTTTAAAATATACAGTTTGATGAGTTTTTACATATGTATATACTTGTGAAATCATCGTCACAGTTAAAATAATGAACCATGTCTGTCACCCTCAAAAGTTTGCTCAAGCCCTTGGTAATCCATCTCTTCTTCCCTCCTACTTGAGTCCTTTTCCAGGCAAGTGCTGACCTGCTTTCTGTTGCTATAGATTATTGCATTTTCTTGAATTTTATATAAAGGAAACCATAGTATATTCTATTTTTCTGTCTGACTTTTTTCATGTAGCATAATTATTTTGAGATTCATTCATGTTGTCACAAATACTCACACTTTATTTTTATTGCTGAGTAGTATTCTATTATGTGGATATATCACAATTTGTTTACCCATTCACTTATTCATAGACATTTGGCTTGTTTCCTCTCTTGGACTATTTCAAATAAAAAAATCTATGGGCATTTATGCTTTCGGTTTTCTTGGATAAGTACCCAGGAGTGGGATGGCTGTGAGTAAGAAACTATTATTTATCTGAGTCAGGTGTCTGGTATCTTCTACCAGAATCCATGAAACTGTGACAGACTGACTTCCTACCTTGCAAGACCATAGCGTTTCAGACACTTTAAGTTCTTGTCAATAAGTCCTTTGCATTTCTATATAAAATTTAGAATCAATTGATCAATTTCTGTAAGAAAAACCGTTGGAATTGGTATTGAGATGGCACTGAATTTATAGACCAGTTTGGAGAGAATGACATCTTAACACTGGAACCTTGCAATCACTGAATGTGGAATATCTATATTTATTTAGGTCTTTAATTGTTCTCAGCAATGTTTTGTAGTCTTCAGTGTACAGCTCATATATGTTTTGTAACTGTATCCATAAGTATTTCATATTTTTGCTGTTTTGCGTAGCATTTAAAAAATAGAGTTTACTTTTTAGAACAGTTTTATATTCACATCAAAATTGATCAGAAAATTCAGAGAGTTCCCATATATCCCTTCCCACCACATGCTCCGCACTCTCCACTATCAGCAGCCCAAATCAGAGTGATACATTTGTTAAAATTGATGAACCTATATTGACAAATCATTATCACCCAAAATCCATAGCTTACACATTAGGGTTCATTCTGAGAGTTGGATATCCTGTGGGTTTTGATAAATGTATAATGATATATAGCATACATGATACTATTACAGGGTCATACAGAGTGGTTTCACTACCCTAAAACTCACCTGTGCTCTACCTCTTCATCCCCCACTTTGCACTAACTCCTGGCAACCAGTGATCCTTTTGGTGTCTTCGTAGTACCACCTTCTCCAGAATGTCACAGAGCTAGAATTGTACAATATTTGGTCTTTCCAGATTGGCTTCTTACACTTGGTAAGATTCATTTAGAAATCTTTGATGTCTTTTCGTAGCTCAATAGTTCATTTCTTTTCAAAACCGAGTAATAGTCCATTGTCTGGATATACCACTCTATCCATTCACCCCCTGGAGGACATCTTGGTTGCTTCCAAATTTTGGCAATTATGAGTAAAGCTGCCATAATATCTATGTACAGATTTTTTTTTAAGATTTATTTATTCATGAGAGACATAGAGAGAGGCAGAGACATAGGCAGAGGGAGAAGCAGGATCCTCACAGGGAGCCCGATGTGGGACTCGATCCTGGATCCGAAGGTCGATGCTCAACCGCTAAGCCACCCAGGCGTCCCTATGTGCAGGTTTTTGTGTGGACATAAATTTTCAGCTCATCTAGGTAACTGTTTGTTTTGGTTTTTGGTTTGTTTTGGTTTTGTTTTCTTTTTATCATTATCTGATCTGCTTGGAGTCTGCCCTGCACACGCATAGTTCCGAGGTCAGAAATTTGGGGCAGAATTTATAAGCGGGAATGAGGGCTCCCATCTTTGGCCCTCTCCTTTGTAGGATTCTCCCCTTACTTGCTGTTATTATAACTCCAAACCTTGTCCAGTAAAACTGCAGGCTGCTGAGTTCCGGAGGTGCTCTCGTTCCGGTCCTCTCGCAAAGCCCAGGCTGGGGCCTTCCCTCAAGCAGAGAGCTGTAGGACCAGGAAGGTATTCAGTGCCTCTCCCTATTTCCAAGTGACACCCTTTCAGATTCTGCTTTTGGTTGCTCTCCAGTGCCTTCTGATAATTGCTTTTAATATTTTGTCCAGAGTTCCTAATCGTTATCTGGGGAAGGCTTGGTCTGACCTGGACAGTTCTGCCGTTACTGGAAACCAAGCTCCAATCACCAGTTGTTCTTTTGGGAAACAGTATTTCAGAGCCATTGAGCTGCTTGCTGCCATTGGCTTAGCCTGTCATTTCTGGGTCTTTCTCTGCCCTTATGAATCACTTGTTCTTTTTGCTTCAATGCCCAAAGGAATCTTTTTTGTTCCTTTTTCTAAAATGTCTGTTGACTTTACCAGAATATCTTGGCATTTGTTGCTCTGGATTGATATCCTCAAGTACCTTGTGTCCTCTTTCAATACAAAGTTAAAAAAATCTTTCTTGAGGAAAATTGTCTTCAAGTAGCGCCTTAGTGTTTCTTCTGTTCCTTTACGTTGGTTTTTCTTTTTTCAGGACTTCTATTAGCCATGTGTCAGGGCTATTTTGGCCTTTTATCAATATTCTTTCCTTTTTAATTCCTTCTAATCTTCTAATTTTGATTTTCTGAATTTCCTCCTTTGTACCCCTCTTTCCCTCCAGGCATTTTTGTGCTTATTTGACTTTTGTGTTTTCTGGTCTAGCCAGAAATACTGAAATACTGTTTTTAAAATGTCTGATTATTTTGCTTTTATCACCTCATTTCTGAGTTTTTCTAATTCTGTTATTTTTATAGCTTATATAATTTTTAATATGTTCCTCCCTAGCTTGTTCTGAAATAGTATGTTTCAGTGTTGAGCTGTTTCTGTTTTTTCAACTTTTTTTATGGTTTCAGTTTTGCTTCCATTTTTGATAGGATGTTAATCTGCTGCTTTTGTTGTATAGTATCTTTGTTTGGGTTTTGACCTTGATACTTTTCTGATGCTCATTTTCCTCGAGATTAATTTTCTTGATTGCTTAGAAGGCTGGGTTCAGATAGTCTTTCTAGCTTCCCAGAGCTCCCTCTCTTGGTCTTTACACACAGTGTTGAAAAATCCGGCAGTTTGACTTCTGAGATTAGCTGGCAGTGAGCCTCTTGCCTACTTCCTTTATAGGACGTCGTCTTTCTTTCATCTCTGGGGTCCATATCCTTCTCTGGTTGGATTCCCATGCCAGGAGTTTCTCATCAGTGTGTGTGTGGGTGGGGGGATGTTTCTGGAAGGGTGCCCTGGCACATCTCTTCTGAGAGCTCACAGAGGCTGGACTTCACCAGCCCCTTCAGACTTGACTGCAGGGCTCAGGACTCTGGTTTGGAATGGCCAGAACCTCCCCAGGATTAGCCATGGTTCTCAGAGTGGTCCCTGTGCTTTCCATTGTGTGTCTGTTGGTTATTGTGGGGGTCCTTCTGTTCTCAGGGTAGGTCAGAGGATCTGTTGCTTTCCTTGACTTTTTCCCTAACATGCTGAAAGCAGGTGGATCTTTTGGCTCTTTTTTGTTTACATCTGCTTGTCTTTTGAGCATGTTGAGGATACTGTATCCCGTAGTTTGTTATAAGATGATCAGTGGGTTTTGTTTTTTGTTTTTTGTTTTTTTAGATTTTTTTTATTTATTTATTCATGAGAGACACAGAGAGAGAAAGACAGGCAGAGGGAGAGGCAGGCTCCATGCAGGGAGCCTGATGTGGGACTCGATCCCGGACTCCAGGATCACGCCCCGGGCCGAAGGCAGGCACTAAACCACTGAGCCACCCGGGGATCCCCGATCAGTAGGGTTTGGACTTTGCCATCTCATTCTGCTGTCTTCATGTGGAGCCTTAGATCCAAATATTATGCTGCTACCGCTACCATTATTTTCCCAGAGTTTTCAAAGTACTTTTTAAAAGCATGCCTCACCCCAATAAGTCTCTTGTGCCCTTAGTCATCTTCCTCTCCTTATCCTTCCTCCCCAGCAACCACTGGTCAATTCTATCCCTGTGATTTTGCCTTTTCTAGATTGTCATAAAAGAAATAATTCAGTACATAACCTTAGAGTCTGTCTTCTGCTTAGCATAAGTGTTTTTAAGATTCACCCATATGGTATGTACCATTACTATCCCATATTATGAATGTGCCACAATTTAGTTATCCATTCACCAGCTGTTGGATGCTGTTTAAGGAATTTCAGGTGATTGTGATAGAGCTGGTATGAACTCATGTGCGGGTTTATGTGTAGGCATGTATTTTCACCTTTCTTGGGTAAATGTCTAGGAGTACGACCTCCAGGTCATATAGCTTGTTTGGTTTTTTATTATTATTGAGCTGTCAAAGTTTGTATTTTCAGGTCACCAGACCTTTATCACATGTGTGTTTTGCAAATATTTTCTCTCAGCCTGTGCTTTGTCTTTACATTTTATTAACAGTGTCTTTCAAGGAGCAGGCATTTATGTTTTGATAAAGTATTTTACCTTTTTTTTAATTTGTACTTTTTGCATCCTGTGAAATCCTTGCCTAACCCAAGATCACAGATTTTCTCTTATGTTTTCTTCTAGAAACTTTATAGTTGTAGCTTTTACATTTAGGGCTATGATCCACTTTGAGTTAATCTCTGTGTATGATGTAAGAGAAGGCTAAGCTTCATTTTAGGGGTTTTGGTGCATATGGGTATACAGTTGTTTTTTGCACCATTTGTTGAAAAGCAGCATATTCTTCATTGACTTGCCTTGAATCCTTTGTTGAAAATTAGTTAACCAAATATACGTGGAACAACTGTCTTTGATAAGACATTTGTCCATCATAATGGGAGGATTCTGGCAGAAATAGGGTAGATTTGGTGAGGTGGTTGGGGAGAGTTGGCAGCCTTTGGCTCTGAGACAGGTGTGTTGAGTGGAGAGCAGTCAGTGAGCGTTGAGTCCGGAGCGGAGAGGACGGAGAAGCTTGGGAAGGTAGGGAAGAGCCAGTGTGGTTGGGGAGTTGCGTTGAGGGCCTCCTCTGAGGTTGATAAGAGTGACGGAGCTGCTTGTGCTCTTCAGCTCTCAGTGTCTAGCAGTCTGGAAGCAGGTGTGGGGAAAGTGGCCATTGGATTCATCTAGATTTAAGGCTTCTCACAGGCCAGAGAGAAAGAAATGGAAAGGTTAGTTTATTTTTCTTGAATAGGTGGTACTTTCACTTAGTTTGAAAATCAGCACAACACTGAGGTTTCTGCCCAGGCTTTCCCCCTCTATTTTACTTCCTCCTTCTGCTTTCTATGGGTACTCACTTTTATATTTCTCTTTGCAGTTGATTTATACAGATGAAAGCAACCGTGACTGTATTTTACTCCCCTCCTCCCTGTTCTTACACCAATTGGAGCTTCACCGTACACTGTTTTGCACCTTTCTTTTTTAATCGTACCTAACACCAAATCCTATTGATTTTCCCCTGTTAGCAGTTAAGAATTTTTGAGTCATCTTAGCGATAAACGTGTCAAAATATTAATAGCAGTTTTATTTGGAATGTAAAAGAGTTTTAAAACGTTTTCCCATAGTCTCTAAGTTCCTTAATTGTGCATATGTTACTTTTATGATTAGTCAATTTGAAATGTTAAATTTAGTTCTGTTAACAGATGTATACTTTGTGCCCTCACTGTTTTCTAAACACTGGGGATGTAGCAGTAAATAAAACCTGCAGGATTCTGCTTCAGGGCACCTGTATTCTATAGGATAATAGTCACCAAATAAGAAAAGAGGAAATGTGTGTGTGTGGGGGAGGGGTGTCTGTGTATAGAGAAAATCAGTATAGCTGGGGTGTGATTATGAGGGATAGGGTGGGATTTCAGGGAAAGCCTACTTCAGGAGGTGAGTTTAGGTGGTGAAGGCAGTGACAACAAAGCAGGTCATGATCTGGGAAGAAGAGCATGCTAGGCAAGACAGTGAGCCAGGTGCCAGAGCTCTAAAGTAAAATTAAATGCAGTATTTTCAAGAAATACAAATAAGGCCAGTCTGTCTAGAACCTTCTGAGAGGGAGAGTGGTATAAGATGAAGCAGGGGATGGTTCTTATCTGGTAATCAGGGAGGAGGATGAGGATTTTCTTTTAACTACAGTGGAAAACCATCGAAGAGTTTAAGTTATTAGAAAGAAAACGGATCTTAGAAAAGGCCACAGTCAACAGATGAGTCAAAAGGGAATCTAGAAAGCCAAGTTAGGAGTGAGTCTCAAGAAACCCCTGCAGTGTTAAATATATCAGATGGATGTTTTTAGGTTGAGGACCAAAAAGAGGTTTATTGATTTGTTTTTATGGTGCACTCTAAAATCTAATCTACCTGAAACGATAACTCCAAATTCAAAAGATAAATTTTAGATCAGCATACAGTTTAAATTCCCAGTAGAGAAAAGCGTTTTTAAAGATGTGATTTCAAGTATACATTTAAAAGGCATTTTATGTTTTCAAGAATTAGTACTTGGTCACTCCCTTCTTCCAGAAGTATATACTTAGTAAAGAGCTAACTACATCATGGGGTAGCAGAGGAGGTGCAGTGATAATCTGGGCAAGGTCTCAGCACCCTGTCTTCTGGCAACTAGAAAGTGCTGGGTAAGCAACAGTTGTATTAACTAATATAATAATTGTTATAATTTTATTACCTGTTTTACTCATATCCCATAAGGCAAGTATTAATACTCCCATTTTTCAGATGAAAAACCACTTAGAGAACTTTTTGAAATTTTCCCAAGATCACACAGCAAGCGAATGCAGAGGGAGGTCTTCTGCTCAAGATGATCTGACTCTAGAATTCATGCTTTTAATCAGAACTATGTAGCATCTTCTAAAAAAGGCACTTCTAAGATCGGAACGCAGATCATCGGAATTCAAAGTTTAGAGAGAATATTCAGATAGAACAGTCACCCTAATTTGTCTGTTACTCTGAAGGTTTTATGCTATATTCTCATGTCCAACTCCTATTTTAAAAATAAAAACTTTATCACATAAGAAAGATACTAACTTTAGAAAAATTTAAAAATACATATATGATCAAAGAAATCTCTTAATGACCTCACAGCATAATGGGATATATCCTTCCTAATTGTTTTCTCTTGTGTATATGTATGTAGTTCTGGGTTGTTTTTTTTTTTTTTTTTCCCAAATGAGATCACACCACATGTGTATGTTCAGATTTGGTTTCCCTCTCCTAAGGTGTTTAATACCTTAGCCTAACGGCAGCCGAGTATTACATTATATAGGTGTGCCATAGTTCATTTACCTCATTCATCGTTGTATGAATTAGGTTGTTTAGCATTTTTGCCACTTTAGCAAAGCATTCATGAAAGTCCATGGTCACATATCTGTTTGTACTTTCTAATAATTTCCTTAAAAGAAAGTCTTAGTTGTAGAATTGCATTGATTAAAAGGTTGTTGCCACATTTTTTAAAAGTGTTTTATTCATTTATTTGAGACAGAGTACGCACACATGAACACTAGCCAGAGGGAAGAGCAGGGGGAGAGGGAGAAACAGACTACCCTGAGCAGGGAGCCAGACTTTGACTTTGGGGCTTGATCCCAGGACCTCCGAGATCATGACCTGAGCCAAAGGCAGACACTTAACTGACTGAGCCACCCAGGTGCCCTTGTTTTTAAGGAACTTGTAAGGATACATATTCCAGATTGCCCTCCGGGAAGGTCATCTCACTGTGCTCCCCCGTGGCAGCACGAGACCACCTCTTTCCCAAAACTTGCATCTGTAGTGCGTATTAGTTTTTTATCTTTGCCATACTGACAAAGCATGGTTATATCTTACATGCCTTTGATTACCAGTAAATACGTTTGTGAACCGTGTGTCATTTTTCCATTGTAAATTTCCTTTTTTTTTTTTAAGATCATGAGAAATGAGAGATGGTCTGTAATACACAAATAGTAATAGAGGTATCAGAAAAAAATAAACATCATGCCCTAAGGATTTGTCTTCTTTCCTTCTGTGTTAGCTTAATCATTAGGAAATAATAAAAAATAATAAAACTAATAAAATTAGGAAATAATAAAATTCTGATCCCAAGAATGATCAAGTGGATCCTTTCTTTCTTGTAATCCATAATTCCTCCTTTAATTCTGAAATTCTATCAGTCATTATTATACTTTGGAACTACTTAGACTTTTTAAGGAAGTATGTCCTTGGGAAAAAAAGCACTTTCACATCCTTTGGGATCTGTCCTTTCCGTTTTTACTCCATTGTAATTCTCTGCTGGCGCCCTATTCTTTTTTTTTTTTTTTAAGATTTTATTTATTTATTCATGAGAGACATACAGAGAAAGAGAAGCAGAGACACAGGCAGAGGGAGAAGCAGGCTCCATGCAGGGAGCCTGATGTGGGACTCAATCCCAGGTCTCCAAGATCAGGCCCTGGGCTGAAGGTGGCGCTAAACCACTGAGCTACCCGGGCTGCCCTGCCCTATTTATTCTTGTTTCTTCTTTCCCAGTGTGGTCAGTTTGAATATAATTTCTTTCTTAATTGAAGATATTTTCTGGTGGTCTGTTGCAAAATTGAGAATTAGCTGTTGGAGGCCTCTATTGAAGCCTATCCCTGATTGCAACTGGTTAAACTGTCATCAGCAAAACTGTTCTCACTTGAGAGCTTCAACCCTGACCTAGCAGCCAACCTGGACCCATTTCTACTTCCTTCTTTCTCTGGATCTGTTCCTAGAACCTCTCAACAGCCTGTCTGACTTTACACTCCAGCCTGTCTCCTGCTCACGGCTGCTTTGTTCTTGATCCCTTCAGTGGAAGAAGAGATCTCACTCCTTGGTCTCGTTCCTCCCACTCCTCCCCACCCCATATTTAAGTTGCTGAAAGACTGTATTCTGGGCATCACCATTCTTGAAGCCCAGAGGTTCATGTTCTGTAAAACAAACTGCTTTCCTAATATAGTCATGAAATTCTGCCACTACTTTTTAAAGTACAATTTCCAAAACTTAGATTGAATGGATCTGCAACAGAAATAATCTATGTAATTCTCTTCCATATTCTAGGGATAAGGAATAGTTTCTTCTGGCTTGAGATTTAAAAATCATAGGATGTGGAGGTCATTTGAATATACTTGTTTCTAAACTTTATTTGTTCACTTTTTAAAAGTTTCCTATGTGTAAGATTCAAAGACTTTAAAATACATATAATTTTAAGTCTCCTATTGTGATTTCTTGTAAGTCAGACTTTCATATGTGGTGGAGTTTTTACTTGAAACAAAGGAACTATATGGTAATGATGGTTATTTTGTTATTGGGGCCCATATGCTAAGCATAGATTGTTAATTGTTGCTGAGACCAAGAGTATTCTTACAGAACTACTTACTGATTTAAAGAAATACTTGCTGGCTAAGAGAAATAATCGGAGAAATAAATTCTCTCTGAATCTAAGTTGGTTTGAAATATGTATTGCTATTGTGACATTATGACATTATGTGCATGATGGGTTGAGAGAGGTAGGTAAAAATCCATTTAATGGATGAAATTCATTTAATGAATGGAATTCTAGCTTCTATTATTAAATATGCAAATTTTAGATTATGAAATAGTATTGATGAATTTTCTAAACATTTCTAATATTTATTCATCATTTTAAAAAACATAGTTTGTCTTTTAGCCAGATGGTGTACAGTTGGAAGCCATATTTCTAGAATTTAATTTTCAAAACTATAAATTTCATCAAGAAGCTTTTCAAATATAAAGTTAAATATTGACTTAGGTTTAAAGTGACACAAGTTGGATTTCATTATTTATATTAAAGGAAGGCAGCAAGATTTTCATAATTAAAGTTTGTTCTTCCTGGCTTTGGTTTCTAAGTAAAATGTCATTTTTTCCCTGCAAAGTTCTACACTTATCAGTAGAGGGCACTGTTGGAACGTGATAGAAGCATTTTACTGATTCACTAACTCCCCCAACTGCCTTTGCAGTTTGGAAAGTGTTTTTAAAAGCAATGTTCTCTGTGTAATTAAAATCAGTTCCCTGTATAATTAGCAATGGAGCCTTATTCTTTGTGGCAGAGTTTGTGGATGGTGTTATTTTTTTTAGTCTGTTCTCTTCTATAGCCAATGCCAAAAACTGTCGCCTATTAAAATATAGAAAGTTGTATTGTGGTTTATCAGCACTAAGCAATATTGTAGATGGAATATATAAAATTACAGTATGTTTCATTTAGGTGCTCTGAGCAAATTATTTGATAGAGAACGTTTAAAATTCCTGGTTCTATCTTGAGAAATAGCAGAGTTAATGTGCCATAGTAATATCTTGTGTTCAGGTGCCCTGAATAATAATAGAGGACAACGAATTCTTGCAGGGTTTTTAAAAATGTACCAGCATTAGTGTACTGCTTTAAAAAAACACTGTTCTACTTAGCAAATTCCCTGTATAATTTCTTTTTTGTGCTTCTTTAAAATCATACAATATTGATACAGATACTTTACTAAATAGTGAATATTAAAGCACAATTAAAGTTATACCTCTCTTTCTTAAAGGAACATAAATGTCATATAAAATAACAGTAAATATGTATTTATTTCCTGGCTACCTTGGGAAATGTTTGGGGGCAGAGAGGTCAGAGGAAAAAATCCAGCCTGAATTTTTAAGTTGTCAGAGGTGTGATTCATAAAGTTGTAATTTATCCATAAGTTCCAGAGCCCCCATAAGTAGTTTAAGGCCAAACAGAAATCTTGTTTCAAATCAAATTATAGATTATTAGCTGTATAATTTTCAGACACTTTTAAAAATTTAAGTAATAATTTAATATATTTGAGATTAATTTGATTCTCTGCTTTAGTATTTGTAAAAGAAAAGAATTTGAAAGTTAAAAGTCTTAACTTTATTTTTTCATCTTTACTTGATAACCACATGAAAGTATAAAATTAACTAGTATTTTCTGCAAGAAGGTTTTTGGTTTTGGGGGTTTTTTGACTTTATGAAATGTTCCAGTTAAGGGTCTAATTGACTATTGAAATTGTGTTTGTCTCAAAACAGGCCTTTATTTTCAAAGGGGAAGAAGGGCCTGCTTTGGTTTACTTTGTATATCACAGACTTTGAAAAGCTGAATAGATAATGTCGTGTTGACTTATTTACTCTAACAATAAAAATGCAGGGGTAAAATAGGAGTAAGACTGTTGAAGGAAGCTCCCATGTAATTAAAAAAAAAAAAACTTAGAAATGTCCATTATGCATTAGTCACTGTAGGTGTAATTTTAGAATATTTTAGTTGGGTTGGAGTAAAGCATGATCTGAAAATTTAAGTACACCTTTAAAAAGCTCTCTGTCACTTTTTTTTCTCGTGTTAGGATGTTTTGGACGTCCCCAGAGGAAGACATTCTGGTTTTGTCACTCCCTCATATTAGTAGCCCCACACTCCAGTGCTTTATGGGGCCTTCTGAGATAGATGGGGCCAGGTGTTTTGAAATAGTAGACAAATAACAGAAGAAGAATATTTTAGAAACTACACTAGTTTCTTGTTAGGAAACTAAAATATGTTAGGTCAATGAGAGAAAAACTTAATGCTATTTATCCATAGATCTAAAACTATTGTTTCCTCATTTTCTATTACCAAAGTGAGAATAAAACAAGTTTTTATTTTGTTGTAGCATTTGTATTGAGTCCTTACAGTTCCTTCTGTCATCTTGGTAATGATTATCGCTGTTTTCCCCAGAGAGGCCATCCCAGGTTTTAGTCTAGGCCATTTGTATTCAGCAAGGTCAAGATAAGTTTTATCTCTACAGATAAGTCAAGTGCATTAGGATCAATAGATAATAGTAAAATGCACTGAAAATATTATTGCCAAGCTCTTAATGAATTTTTAAAGCTGTGAGCTTGTCATAAAATATATCTTTTATATTGTTTTTATTCATATGTATGGAGCTCAGGAGTGCAATTAATTTTACAGACATTTTAAAGAAAAGAAATGTAGGAACAAATTAACGTAACCTTTTTAGAAATCCTTAATTGCTCTAGATTTAGACCTGTACTGATGAAGTTTTGGAAGCTAATTTTTTTACAGAAAAGAAATGCAAAAGAATAAATATTATAAGACACTTATATATTACATGCATAACTTGAGTTTGCTTGTTAAGATCATCATTTTTATGAAGTTATATGTACCTTACCCTTTACTTTTCTGTGTAAATCAGATTTCTGCTTTCTTGTTTGGGGGGATAGTGGAGGGAAAAAGAACCTCTTACACCTACCAAGAGCTGATGTTGAGTATTTCATGATTTTAGAATTTCTGTTCTAACCTAAATATATAAAAATATATAAATAAGCTCTTTGTCTATAAAGACAAAAAGGATTTTCATTGTTTTGGGGTTTTTTTTTTTTTTTCTTTCTTGGAGGATTACTTCTATGGCTTCTATTCATGAACGTATTAAAAAATATAGATGCTAAAAAAACATGTTTTATCCTCATTTTTTTCCAGTTTTTTTGTGGGAAACATGAACACAACCTTAGAAACAGCGATTGAATTAATTTTCTCTGTAGGTGCTGATTAGGTAGGTGGAAAAGTTGTCCATGGATTTATTTACCTACAGATACCAACGAACTATTCAGAACACTTGTACTAAAGAAATTATGTATTATGTATTGAACTTTGGTTCTTCCCCTTCTCCAGCATTGCTGTTAAAAAAGCCTTTCTAAACTCCATGGGTTTATCGTTTGGAATTACGCGGTGCCTGCCTGTGTTTATGCTTTGTTAATTTCCCCAACTGCGCTGTTGTTCCTTTGACACTCATTTAAAGATACCAGTTTGTAGGTTTTCCTTGTTTTCAGTGAAGCTTGCTTGTCTTGGCTGTTAATTGAAATAAGGAAACTGAAGCCAGTCTCCTTCGTGTTGCGTTTAGGTATTATTTATTGATCATTATTTATATGGTAGTGAGTAAAAAGACTGTGCTGTCATAACTGACCCTTCTAATTTTTTTGCCCCCTCTCTGTACTTCATACATTGTTTATTTGACCATTTGCCCATTTAAATTGAAGGTAATATAAACACCTGGCACCGTTTCTGGAAATTGTAACTGTTTTCTTTGAAAGTTCTTATAAAGGATGGTCTATGAGCCTTAACGTTTACTAATCTTCATAATACGGGTCTACATTTTCATCTACTTAGCTGGTTCTCCTTCTGGCTGAAGCATGACAGTTTCTCCTTAACATTATAGGTCGGTTTATTTTTTGCTGGAGTAGATAGGTTGTGCTGTAACAAAGAGAAAATCCGGAGGTGTGCAGGGAGTGTGCAGTGAGTATGGAAAACCCAGTGGAGACAGGCACTGTTCTGGATGGAGTCAGCAGGCATGAAGGTGCCGCTGGCTGTCGGTGCAAAGGAGTTTGAAATAGAAGTTGACTCTTTCTTCGAAAGTTATCTCTGCGTGGTGGTCCTTAATGCAATTTTCAGAAAATTAGACCTTGAAAAATAGAACAATGGTCCTTTTTGAAATAGATCTAGTTTAGTGAATTTACCTCCCCAAATGTCTGGTGTCTCATTACTCAAAACAAAAGAGAAAAAGGAGAAATCCTTATCTACTGACAGAAAAGTACGTTACAAAAGTGGCAAGATTTTACTTTTCTTCACAGAGAACATTTTCATTCTGCTTTAACCAGGAGGGCAGCTAAGAACTAACTTGGTTTCAAAAGCAGGCAGATTTTTTAAATATTCATTTTTTTTCTCCCCATAGAACTGATTTTATTGACAGAAACCATCAAACTCCAAGTGATAGCAATCTCGTATTACTATTAAGGTTTAAAATTTCTATTTCCAAAAAAAGAGAAAGTTTTCCCTTCTTTCTTACGTTTGTCTCTTCTGCATAATAAAGGGAGACACCTAATGACCAAAAGAAAAGTGTTACATGTATATAAATTAGTGTGTGCAGGGATTTTTATGTTTTTCCTTTGTCCCTGAGTAGTCAGTCATAAAATAGAAGAGACTAATAAGAGAAAGATGAGACTATTGTTTAGTGTTAATTTTCTAAAACATTTTCTTTCTAAAATGAAGGTGGGTGTTTTGTTTTTGTTTTTAGTTCAAAAAGATGGTTACCAAAAACAACGGTTAAGGCCTCCATTTCTGACTGTGGACGCTGTAGCCTCTAAATTTAATTATGATATTGTAAAGAGGTATTTCATTTTGAATTAGATGGGCCATGTGCAGGTATTTTGAAGTACAGACTGTTTTCTAAAAGTTTTCCTGTTGGTTTTGTAAAAAGTAAATTTGAAAGGACAACTTATTTATTTTCACAGTAGCTACCAGAATGCTATCATTAGGAATGATTTTATTGTCCACAGAGGAGAAGGAAGGGAATGGCAGTTTTACATATTCATATATGTGAGAGCTGTGTGCAAAATTGGGGGTATTAATTGTTATGTCACATTCTGTGTGTTTTTAATTAGCTTATTAGAAAATATTAAAGTATTGTCCTGAAAGTCATAAAACTAATTTATTTTCTTTATTTTTTGGGTATAGTCAAAATCCATTGTTTTACAGAAGTCTCCATCTAGGCTTTGAATTCTCTGCCACCTATTAAAACTACTTTTTCAACTCCCCAGACAGATTGCTTAAACTTCGGAAAGTGCATGATTCTTCCTCTGGACTTTTTTCTTGTACTGGAAATAGGGCAGTGCCAAACCTATCACTTTTACTTTGATTTGCTTCCTTTATCTTTCGCAAATCTAAATAAAACTGTCATCCTGATTTTCAAATCTGTCTTTGAACTTCCTTTACTCAAATTGCTCGCTTTCCTATCTGCTCCTACCTTTTTCTTTTTTTTAAAGGAGATTCCACATCTGATGTTTATTTTTTACTGTTACTGTACTTTTTGGATTTTTAAAAATACTATTAACTTATTAGTTGTTACTCCCTTTCTATAATGACAGATTTAGTTGAGAATCTTACAGAATAAATGAGAAAATTGTCAGTCTCCAAGAATCTTTAAGAGTAATTAATACTAACTATAAATTTTTTTAAAGATAACTTGAATTTGTAACTTTGGGAATCATCACTAGGGACTGAGGTAGTGGTAGTAACATTGTGGGTACCTAGGAATGTTTTTGCCTTTTATATCTGAATGTATTTCACATAGTTAATTTCTTAGTATGATAAAAGCATTGAGTAAAATAGGTAGACAACTTCTTAGCCCAGAATTGTCAGTAAAAGTTAAAAAAAAAAAAAAGTTAAAATCCCTTGCTCAGTTCTTTATGACACATAGGAAAAAAAAGTATTGTAAAAACTACCTGTTTGGAGTTCCTGTGTGGCTGTCAGATGAGCGTCTGCCTTCAGCTTGGGTCATGATCTCAGGGTTGTGGGAGAGAGCCCTGTATCCCCTGTATCCTCTGTATGGGGTTCCCTGCTCAGCGGGGAGTCTCCTCCCTCTCCCTCTGCTGCTTCCCTGCTGTACTCTCCCTCTCTGTCAAATAAATAAAATCTTAAAACAACAACAACAAAACAATAACAACAACAAACTACCTGTTTATTTAATTCCTAGGTATTAGGATATGAATGAGAATATGGCATGATTTTCAAGTTTTTAGAATTTTCAAATACTCTTTCAACAAAACTAAAAATAGAAATGCTCTTCTTTTATCATATTATCTTAGGGTAAGAGAATCTGAGAATTGCAGAGCTGAAGAGAACTATCATATTTCAGGTTCTTCTATCTAAAAGATAAGGCAACTCAGGCCAGAGTGACAAGTGACTTGACCAGGGTTTAAAAGCTACTGAGTGATAGGGGTAGAGATAGAAAAAGGTTTCTTGATTCGTACTCCATTTTTTAAAAACGATATATGAACTCAGCATCCCTACATCCCCTTTGAGTGTCCCTTATGCACAATTTATGTTGTTTTCAGAAAGGTCTAGCTAGAGAGGTATCCGTAGTGTAATGACAATTCAGATCTAAAATACATTTGAGCTAATGTTTCTGTCACCTTACCTGTCACGGTTTCCTGTGGCTAACTTTTATTGTACTTTCCAGTGTGGCATTTATTCAGTAGACACTGGCATGCCAAATGGTAGCTCACAGATAATATGCATCTTGACCTTCCTATGCTTTTAGTCATTCAAAAGGATGACTTTCAAAAAGAATACAAGATATTTCATCATACGGATGCATGCAGGAACAGATCCTGGTTTTGTGAGGCCAAAAGCAGAGCAGATTCAAAGGCCTAGCAACTGTAGAATGAATAAAATCACTTGTGGAGTATTATATAGCAATGAAAAGGGATGTCCAGCTGCACACAGTGCAGAAAGATCTCTCAAACACAAATTGAGTAAAAGAAGCCAGACACACCCAGTACTGCTTATACTGTCAGAGGACCATATAATGGTGACTGGAGGTGGTGGGAGTGGTTGGGGGGAGGAGAGAGGAACAGTGGAGAGTGAAGATGGGGGAGGGGGAGAGGAGCAGTGGGGAGTGAAGGTGGGGGAGGGGTAGAGGAGCAATGGAGTGCTGCTAAGGTTTTTCTCTTGATTTGAGTGTGTTTGGTTATGAAAATTCATCAAGCTTTATGCTTATAATATTTGTACTTTGTATATACTTGTTATGTCTTAATAAGACATTTTTAAAAATCAGATATACAACCTTAGGAGGGGCTCGTGTAAGGAACCCAAAGGCTATTGGCTTCATGGTAAATCCCTCTCCATATATACCATAATAAATTTGGTTTACTACTTTTTAACACACACTGGTTTTAGTATAGGTATCCCCTGAAGCTGAAAGTTTATGAATTTATAATTTTATGAAATGTTTAATATGCCCATGTTTGGTTTTTTTAAGTCCTGTTTTCTAGTAGTAGAGTAACAAGGGCTCTTATGTTTTCTTTTCTCTTTTCACACTTTATTTAAAAGGTTGTACCTTTGTATAAAATTTTCATCACCAAGGATCCCTGGGTGGCTCAGCGGTTTAGCACCTGCCTTCGGCCCAGGGCGCGATCCTGGAGTCCCGTGTCGGGCTCCCAGCATGGAGCCTGCTTCTCCCTCTGCCTGTGTCTCTGCCTCTCTCTCTCTCTATCATGAATAAATAAATAAAATCTAAAAAAATTTTTTTTTAATTTTCACCAAGTTTAAGTATTAAACTATGATAGATAATTGCAAACTTGCCTATGAAAGATTTTTGGAACGATATACTATTAATGAAAGGCAGTTTTGCATCACAACTGGTAACATGCTGCTACACACTTGGTTATTTTATTTTGTATGGATTTGAGTCAGAACTACTTTCAGTATATATTAAACAAAACAAGATACCCTCATTTTGTCACAGATTAAAATGAACAACAAACTGACTTTTCTTTAAGTTTCCAAATGACAAAAAAAAAAAGTTTCCAAATGACTATTTAATCAAATTGCTTGAGTGACAAGGAACTGTTTTATTTGGAAAATGGCATAGTATTATTTTAGATGACATTTAGAAATTTTATGTATTTATAATTTTAAAATTAAAATATTATATATTTATAAGAAGCCCCAAAATGGACTCCTAAAAGAAATATAAAATGTAACCACAGGTTCTTTTAGTAAGATAATTCAGAGCATTTGAAATAATGTGAGTTGTTTTTAGGATATTAGCTTTCTTCTTCCACCTGTTGGGCAAGTCACTTTGTCTACCTAGTGGTCCACAGTTACTTATGTTTCTAGCCTTAAAAATATGGGGTTGATTTGGGTTTTGTCTTTTTAGTCTTAGTCCTATCAACCTATATCATTAAAGGTAAAGAAAAATATACACTTGGAATATTAAAACTCATTCCTTAGACTTTTGGGGGAAATAAAACATTCACCTAGGAGCATGCATTCATTTGAGACATCTTTGTACATTTGAAAAAAAAATTTTTTTGATTAGTGAGATCATCTGTCATGAAATGTAATATGTTAGATTAGGTGAAAGTTTGGAGGAAATTAGTGCATGTGAGAAATCAAAAATACACAGTGATCTTTACCAGTATCCCCACACTGCACAACAGTGCTGAGGAGTATTGAAGATTGTAAACACTGGTGTAACAGAATGTTCTTATGTCACTCCCACTCTCAGATTATAGGATGTCTTATCTCACTGCTGTTGTTTCTTTGAGGCCAATTTCATAAATGCATTCACATTCCTAGAAGAAACTAGAATCTATAGAACAAGTTCTATCTTTCCAGGCTTTAAGTATCTCACCTGTGTGTATTTTCTGAATAGTTTCTATTCTGACCACCAGGGTTAGCAGAATCAACTTACTATTCATCACTTAGCTGTATTTACTAAGCTATTTGTAATGTGGCAAACATCATTTTTGATCATGAGTATTATAGAATGTATACTATTTAAACTACACAGCCTATTAACATTAGCATATCTGATGTTCTGCAAACAGAAGAAACAGTGTTCAAAGGGACAAAGAGAAAAAAATTAGAAATTCACATCACAAAAGGATTCCCTCAAAAGGTTCGTTCTTTTAATATACTATTTACCCACCATGTGTTGTCGTATGTTGGTATATCTTAACTGTTCAGTTATATTTTGATATCCTGGGCCTTAACCTTCGAGAGCTGCCTTTAATTAATACTTCCATGTCAGCACTATATCAAAATTCCAGAATTCCCTTTAAAAGGACCATATGGTATAAGACAGGGTTATCTAATTGAATTAGGAAGGAGATAAACAAAAGACTTGTGTCTCTCAAACACACAAAATGGACAGCAGATTTAGTACAAAATTTTGTAATAATGCATGAACTTTAGGAATAATTTGTTTTTATATTGAATATATGTTTGTATATGTTTTACAAACAGAGAGCAGGACACAGTTTCTCAAGAGCCCCTCCAAACGTGATAGAGTGAGTCGTAGGTTTAAATGTAATGAAACAGTTACCCTAGAGGCAGTGTTTTCAGGTCGGGCTGGCAGAGTGGTGCAGTAGAAGGAGCTCTGACAGGGGAGCCTTAGGCTGGAATTCTGATTCCAACTTTAAACCTAATTCACTGTGTAACTTTGGATCAGTTACTTACCTCCTCTGACCTCATTGACTTTAAAAAAAAAAAATTATGGAACTGTGTTTTGTGATTCTTCAACAGAGATAACGTCACTTAGAGACTGTTTCTGGTAGATGTGGATCGGCTTCCATGTAGTCTCTTCCTGTAAATTAACAGGTGTGTCATTAAGTGAGTACAGAATTAGTAAGTTCAGTTGAACAGATACCGATTAGGTATTTGGTACCTACAGAGGGTTCCAGACTGTAAATCAGGCCGTTTTGTGAACAGTTACTTTCTAAGAATGCATTATATATTTTACTGAATTACAGGGGAACAGAAACTTAAAGGCATTTTCTTATTTGGATTTTGGGAGGTTATATATAATCTGTGGCATAGTGCAGAGATCTGCTTATTGGAGGTTATCAGAGAATCATGGATCTTACTTATTTAGCATATTAGATTTGGCGGTTTCATCAGTCCAAAACCCGAATTCCTCATTTACACGTTAATGTTGGCCCTACAGTTACCCCACAGCCCTTGCCTCTAATAAACACAGTCCAATAGTTAGGATCTCAGAGGCCACTAGTCCATATACTTTATTTTATAGCAGAGGAGACAATATTATTAAGGGGATGAGGAATGGCATCTTGAAGAGCGAGAAATGAGAGTGAGAAGTTTGGCCTTTGAAAAAGGAACATGTTACCATTAAATCTAAAAAGGATGACAGAAAGCTTTTGAAGAGATTTAGGGAAGTAACATTCTGACCACATAAGATTTGATGGATGAAAAATACACGGGTAGATTTGGACTCCATGCAAGGAAGAATTCTCTAACAACCACAGCAGTCTAAAGATGCAGTTGTTCATATCAGGCGGTCAGAGCAGTGAAATGGGGCATTGGTGGTACTCAAACACTGCCTAGGTAATCACTTGATGAGGTTCTTGCAAAAATATTAAGCAACAGCTGGTTTAATACAGTAGATGGTTTTGTTTTACTTTTTACATTAAAATAATTTTAGACTTAGAGAAAAGGCTGCAATAATAGCACATAGAGTTCCCATATATTCATTATCTGGATTCTCCAAACATTAATATCTTATTTGCTTATCATTCTATTTTGGTATATATACATGTTTTGTTTTGTTTCTGAATTGTTTGAAGGTAAATTCAGGACAGGATGTCCCTTTGTCCTTAACTATTTATGTGTATTTCTAAAAACAAGAAGTTTCTCATACGTAACCATAGTACAGTTATCACAATCAAGAAATTAACATTGAAATAATGCTAGTAAGTAATCTATAGACCTTATTCCAGTTGCATCGGTTGTCCTGGTAATAGCCTGCATAGCAGAAGGAGACAGGAATGTGTCTGCTCTGGGATCCAGTCTCGAGTCACACTCACACACTGTGTTCAGTTATCATGTCTGTTTAGTTCCTTTCTTCTAGAACCCTTCTTCTGGCTGCCTGCCTTTCATGACTTTGAAGTGTTTGAAGAGAACAAGTCAGTTACTCTGTAGGGGGTCCCTCAACTTGGGTTTGTCTGATATTTACTCATGAAATTGAGGTTATGTATTTTGGTCCCATAGTCCCATAGCAAGCTCCATACCAGCGGTCTCGTGTTCTTCTCATGAGCATCATGTGAAGACTCCCGTGGTGTTGATTTCTCGTTACTTGTACTTGGTTATGGTGGTGTCTGCCAGGTTTATCCACTGTCAACTAACTAGTTTGCTCTTTGATATTGTTAACTGGTGAGTGGATAGTTGGAGATGACGTAAATACTGTTTCTCATCAAATTTTACCAAATTTTAATATCCATTGATGACCTTTACTTGGATGAGTTACTACTGTCCTAGTTACTGGATGGTAAATGTCTATTCCATCTGTCCTTCTATCTACATTTATTAGTTCACATTCTACTTTACAGAGGATTTTCCATTCTCTCCTGCTTATTTATTTGTATATTTATGTGAAGATTCACTTGTGGATTTTTATTTAATCAATACATTATACTCCATTAATGTCATCATTAATTTTGGTGCACAAATTGCCCCTGATTTGGCTCTTAGGAACCCGTTAACCTGTCTCTTGTGCTCTTTAACTTGTTTTTATCATTTGAGCAATTCATTACTTTCTGTCCCAATGAGATGATTTCTTTTTATACTTCTCAGCTCTCATCGTGGAATCATCCCTTTCTTCCTGTTTTTGAAGAACAGAGCTTAAAATCCAAGAGCAGGACATTAGAAGATCATTGCTCTACACTGCCCTTGCTTTTAGATGCTCTTAGCAGACAGAGCTAGGAAGTACATTTATGTGTATACAAAAACACATCTGTGTGTATTTCCACAATTATTTCCCCATATAGAGTAAAAGCATGCGTTCCTTCTGATAGCTCCAAATCTAATTCAAAGCACAGAGTTTATTCTTTTATTTGCTTAATTCCAGAATATACAGAAAGCAGCTTCAGAATTACTAATCCTTGGCAATATGAAAAACAAACCCACTAACTAGACTTGTTTTTGTTCATCGTTGTTTTCTGTTTTGTTTTGTTTTCATGTTTAGCTTGAAGGTATGTAGTCAAAGTTTTGTACCCAGAAGTTACGTGGAAGGGCTTGCAGATGGAGCGTTACTGCTTCCTGACTACAGAGTTTCTGCCTGGGATGCTGAAAACAGTTTGGAAATAGTGGTGATACTTGCACAACATGGTAAATGCAATTAATGCCTCTGAATGCCACATTTACAGATGCTTTAATTGGCAAATTCTGCGTTATTATATATTTTACCACACACACAAAACAGTTAACTCGGGTTAGTTTCCTCTCCCCACCCCATCCCCACCTCCAGTATAGTTATGAGATGCATTTGAAATATAGATAGATTATCTGTTTTCTATTTATATTCCTTTTTTCGGCTTGGCCCCTCCATTGAGGATTTTTTCCTATGTAAATTAACATGGTTCCAAACATGAGATGTATACTCAGACCAGTGTCACTGCATTGCCACCCTCCCTCATCCCTTCCACTCATTCCCACCCACCTCTGTAGATTCTGCTTTATCCCTCATGTCTCTTTTATATTCGTTTTATCTCTTGTGCCTATATTTGATTATAAGCGTTTCTAATTCAAATATTTCTTTGTGTGCCTTTGATCTCAGTACTTCCTACATGGTGTTCACTGTCCCCCAACTAATCAACCTTTCCTCCCCAACAAGGACAAATATGCATATGTTCTTTCTTATTAGCAAATGCCTTATTAGGTAATGAAAAAATGCATTACCATCTTTTGTCTAAATGGAAGCTCTTGAGCTGAACCTTCTCATGGGTGCTTGCCTCCAGATTACTTTTTTATTACCTTTTTAAAAAAAAAAGGTTTGATTGATTTATTTGAGAGAGAGTTTGAATACAAGAGGAAGGCAGAAGGAGAGGAAAGGAGAAGAGGAGAAGCAGACCCCTCACTGAGCAGGGAACCCAATCTGGGGCTTGATCCCAGGACCCTGAGATCACGGCCTGAGCTGAAGGTAGACACATAACTGACTGAGTCACCCAGGTGCCCTGTTTGATTACCTTTCATTAGAGTTTTAAGTTTGAAGAACCCTGGTTAGGCAAAATCTGCCCTGTGTTGATACTTACAGATGAACCAGCCACATGTGATGAAGCTAAGCCACCCCTCACCTTGTACCAGCTGTTTGTCACCTTCTGAAGTACTGGCCTCATCTGGATTCCCTTCCTGTCCCTCTTCTGTTTCTTAAGTATGTTCTTTGTTTCCTTTCTCCTACTTTTTTCCTTCCATATTCTCCTTTAATTTTTTGTATCATAAATATGTAACTACTGTTGTTTCTTTCTTTACTCACAATATGTAGTAACCAAGGGAAAGTATGGGCTTTGCATTCATAGATCTGGCTTAAAATTGGCTTCTCCACTAATACCTATATGACTCTCAACCCCTGTGAACTGAAGTTTCCTAATCAGCAAAATGAGGGTAGTATCTCATGGAGATGTTGTAAAAATTAGATGAAATAACATATATACATCATAGCACATAGCAGATATCCAATAAATGTTAATCCCTTTCCCATTTCCCCATCTTAATACTAACACTCATTTTACTTTCATACTTAACAACCAGATCTCTGCTCTCAAGTAACTTCCATGAGTCTTATTTAGGAAGTGAAACTTATACTCATGACACTAATAAAAATAATATAGACTGGAGTAATCTTATATTGCACCTACTTTAAATACCTTCTTTAAGATTATCTTTAAATTCTGTTTGAATGTTCTCTCTTATACAGGGGATACAAACTGGTTAAGGAAGAGGAATCTAAAGCAGTTTGTGGGATGATACCATCATTAAAGGGGTTGCTAAGGAAAATGAAGTTACTTGGGGACTTGCCACTTTATGTAAAATAGTGTAGTTATGAACCAGGCTTGGAATTTTGCTTGCAAAATTCTTGCAGGCATAGAGAGAACTTTTTGTGATTGCACTGATCTAACAGAATCAAGAAAGGCTCTATCCTCACAATGAAAAAGACTCCATACGTAGTAGCTCTTCCCTCTTTTTCTCTTCTCTTCTTTTTCTTTCCCCATTTCTACTTAGAGGGAAAGGAAACAGGAGATCAGAGAGCAGAGTAGATGAAAAATGCAACCTAAGACTTTACCAGTGATAACCGCAAACTGTTTAGGCAAGATGGACTGACAGCCTGTGACTGAGACAGGTAAGAACCCCAGGAGTGTTTTGATGCTGAATCATCTGAAGTCTGAGAACAAACCTAAAGAAAGGCTTTTCCATCTAAGCTAAAATTGGAGGTGATAAAAGTTAAGGATTACAGAGGAAGATACCTGATTGTACTTTTAGGTTATTGAAAGTCTTTGTAATTTTAATTGACCATTTAAAACAGAACGCCAATGTAAATTAGAGTTGGAAAAATGAAGCATTTTAAATCTGAGCTCTAGCTCAGCAGTTCCAGCTCCATGTCATGGAGCAGCTATATCAGATTTCTGGGCCCCTGAGTCTATATTTTAAAATGTCCCTGTGTTCATAGTGACAGGACCCACCTTCTAGCTAAGGCGCCAACATCTCTCTCCTCCCATCACGTTGTCTCCCTGAGCTTCATTCGGCAGCCCACACATCACTACACATTACTCTCCTCTTAAGAAAAACATTTAAACCCTTTCTTTAACTCCATCTTCGTCAAAGCCACAATCAACAGCCCTTCTTTCTTTCACAGCCAACCTTTCCCCAAAGTGCTCAAGTGCGTTTTCTTTACTTCTTCAATTTTTTCACATTTGCAACAATGGTTCCAGAATAGAGTGCACTCATTGGGAATCATGTTTAATTTCCATTTATTTTTATCTAAATTTAGGGTTGTTGGTTTTTTTTTTTTAAAGACTTTTTACTTATTCATGAGAGAGGGAGGTGGTGCAGAGCAGGGAGCCCGATGCAGGACTCGATCCCAGGACTCTGGGATCACAACCTGAGCTGAAGGCATATCTAAATTTATTTTTTTAAACTTTATTAATATTTGATACATATAACTTTTTTACATTTCATATATTTAAACATTAATACTCTTACTCAGTTCTTCAGTGTTGAAGGGTTGACTGAGGTCATTCACTCACTTATTTTCAGTACGTAGCAATGTGTAACAGTTTTCTGTGCCCAGTTAGGTGCACTTATGGATTATGTAGATTGAAATTGGAATTATGCAGATGAAATTGCCAATATTTGACCATATTTTACCTACAAAAATGATGATTTCATATAGTTCAGACAAATACCATCTAATTTTAGCTGAGCCTGCTTTCACCAAATGGAGGAGTATCTTAAGAAGACATTCACCATGGGGCGCCTAGGTGGCTCAGTCTTTCAAGCATCTGACTTCGGTTCAGGTCATGATATTGGGGTCCTGGGATTGAGCCCCACATTGGGCTCCCCACTTGGAAGGGGGTCTGCTTCTCTCTCTACCCCTCTCTCTACTCCCATTCCCATTCTCAAATAAATAATTAAATAAATAAAATCTTAAAAAAAAAAAAGAAGACACTTAAAAGACTTTGATTGCATATGCTGTACCAATATTATGTAGGTACAATTGAACAGTGAGAGTGTGTCAAGGCTTGCATGTCTACTCCTGGTATGTGCTTGTTTGTTAACTATGTTGTACTTTAAAAGTCACCATCAAAGCTGATCTAGCAAGAAATTGTCCCCCTAAATTGGAAGTTCTTAAACTATTTGAATTGGGTTTGATCTCTTGCATCATTGGTGTTTGAAAATGTCATCAAGCATATATTATGCCTTGAGAGATTAATCAGTGTTAGTAGAATAAGGATATCATTATAACTATAGATAAAATAATTGTTGTATGAATGGTTTTTTTTAATATATGGAGCATATATATAATTGTAAAAGTTTCGGATCAAACTATTGCTGCTGCTTTTATTCAAATCTCCCATGATTTCTTAATTCCTGAATCCACTTAACTTTTTTCACAACTTTACTTCATATCTCTGTGGCCTCCATATTGCAGAGTTTTCCCTTCTTTCAACTGTAGGCTTTTTTGTCTCCTCTGACAATACCCTGGCCTCTTCTGCTTCTCCTCTGCTGCTTGTTCTCTCTCTTTAATGGCAGTGTTTCTGGGATTTCCTCTTTGGTCTCTTGCGGCTCTCTGCATTTGGAGGCTGATCTCAGCCATACAAATAGCTTTGGTCATAATAACAACAGGAGCAACAAAACCTAATACCCAGTAGCACTTACTACCTGCCAGGCACTCTTGTAAACACTTCATACACACTCATTCAATCATCACAACAACCCTGGGAAGGAAGTACTATTATTAGCCCTGTTTTTTACAGATGACGAAGCAAAGGCACTTAGAGGTAGAGTAATTTGCCCACAGTGGCAGAGCTAGTAAGTGGTAGAGCCAGGATGCACATTGAGCCTGGCTCCCAGAACCGTGCTTTTCACCATTCACAGATACTGCTAATGTATTTCTCTTCCTCATGCCCTCGCCTCTTCTGTGAGGTCATACCCATGCATGCAGTGGCTTCCTGGACAAGCCTCCCCTCCCATTCAGTATCTCTAACACCGGGTCAGTGATTTCTTCCATTGATCTGGGTCTCCCCGTGTTCACATCTTGGCCACTGGCCTCTACCATCTGACTTGTTTCCCATGCTCATAGCTTGCCGGTCTTCTCAGATGCTTCCCCTCCGTACTCTTCTCATCAGTTCTCTCTAATTCTTATCAGTGCTACCTCCTAAATATAGAAATGATATTCTTTTTTGGTCCTGGGGGCTCTGTTCTGATTTGGATTTCTGATTTTACAGTTGGCTTCCAATTTATAGTCTCCTTCCTCCTCTGTCTCCCATACTATACCAGAGCAGTATTTCTGAAACAGAAATCTGGTTAGCAGTCTGACTTAATCCTTCACTTTGCTTTGCCTTCCCAATGAAAATCAAACTCTTGCCCATAGCAGGTAAGACCAGCCTTACTTCCGGCCAGTTCCCCTTTGCCCTTACTCCCAGGCCCTCACTGCTGCCGTCTGAATGCCTCTCACCTGCCTGCCTTGTTTCCTCTGCCTCAGAGCCCTCCTCTTCTTATCTGCCTGCTGAACTTCTGTTTCCCTTTTCACATTAACTCATGTCAGGTTCCCTTTAACCTCTCCCGGCTGTCCAGGCCTCCCTGGATGCTCTTAGCATCCTATTCCTATTTCCGCTGTGGTATTTTATCATCACGAATTATCTCTCCCACCAGTTAGTGAGCTCCTGTCTTTGTGTTTCAGGTTCCAACACAGTAGAGAACCCTTATCCTTTCACAGTTGGTCAATTAAACACAGAAAAGAAGTTAATGCAGAGAATTGGTTTTTTTTTTTTTTTTAAATCTTACAGGAAAACCTTAAACACTGTATTTCCAGTTAAGATACAGAAATGTACATTCACCTACCTTTTTAAGTGGGATCAGGGCTCTTTGAGTGTTGCTTCTCTGATTGGAATTTAACATTGCTTTTCTTGCATAAACCACACTCTAGTGTATCACCTGGGATCTCCAGTTTCACTGGAGTTAGAACTTTAAAAACTTGCAAAGTAATCAGTGCAGAATCCTTCTAGATTTTAACTTTTAATCCCTCTGGGTTATTTTTTAAATCTTTGCCCACACTTAAATCAACAGATATTTCCCCCCAGTGATTACTCTATATGGAGTCTTTCTGAAGCATTCAATTTAGTTTTCATTAGAAACAAGTCTCTTTTTGCACTCATATTTCCTTGGTTAATATTTAATTAAGTAACCTGGCAACATTAACCAGTGCAACTGGCAAAAATGAGTTTGAGAACAGCAGAACTGATTTTTTTTTTTTATGCTTTATTTATTTGAGAGAAAGAGTGAGCTTGGTGGGGAGGGACGAAGGGAGGAGAGAGAATTGCAAGTAAACTCCTCCCTGAGTGGAGAGCCCAACACTGGGCTTAATCTCACAATCCTGAGCTCATGACCTGAGCCAAAACCAAGAGTCGGATGCTTACCGATTGAGCCACCCGGCGCCCCCACACAACTGATTTTTAAAGCATATAGCTCAACTAGTGAATCTTTACTAGCTGCATGCTTTCCACAGACTGTGTCAGTAGGTACAGTTCAGAGAAAGGATGGAGGATTAACATTACTCAATCTAGTGAGTCAGTTAAATGAAGGTTGCAGGTTTTTTATGTAGATTAAGTTATCTGCCTTTGTTTGGTTGCTGGTCTTAATTATTTTTAGCTGCTGTTATGGTTCTGCCCATTTTGATATATAGGAGTACATTATGAATCAGTTTTAATCTTTCATCTTTTATGGATATTATTATTTGCCTCGCTACTTTCAAAAAAGACTTGAAGATGCTTATAGTAAAAGATGCAGATACAAGTTAAATTTTGTACATGCACCATTAAAAAATTCTGCAAATTATATCAATTTCAAAAAACTTAAATGTAAGAATTCGGCTACTTTAAGTGATTATTTGTGTGCTAACTGGCCGTATGGTACTAAGCAACCAATAAATGTATTGAAAGGCATTATTGATTCTTATGGTATACTACTTACAGAGGAAGTTAGAAAAACATTTTTCTATAAAAATATCAGTAAGCTTTTAAAAAGTATTTTCTTTCCCCTCTTTTTTTTCTTTACCCTCTTCTCTCTGTTTTTGTTAGAAACTTTTTTTCTTAAGATATTTGATTATGGCATGAGGCAGCTAATTTAAGCATCTGTTTATCACTGCCTGGCTAGACTGAATGTAAAATTTCAATTGAATTACCTCCCAAGAGAGCCTTGAGCTCTTAGGGTAAAACACATCATTTTCTCTTCTCTCCCCTGGGATTGTCAGCAGAAAGAATTCATCTAAATAGTTTACATGCATTTTGAAAATGTTGTATCTACTGGACTTAGCTTTGTTGTTTGTGGAACATTGCCAATATAAATGGAATATCTACTTTGCTTGTTAACTCAAGCACAATAGTGTTATGTGGTATTACAATATGTGTATAAATTGTAACAGTGAATGACTTTTGCTGATAGTTAACTTATAACCACTTTTCATATTAACAAATAAGAAATTTTCCTCTTTTAAAAATTTAATTTTAAAACCCAGATGTTCATTCATTTATTTAACTCATTCATAAGTTATTGTGCATACAACTTTATGTATTATGAAATTCACATATATATTGTAAATGCTTTTTTGCCCCTTTTCTCTGGAAGAGTTTTGGGTTTTCTGTGTACTTTATCTGTTTCGGAAGGGTTTGATTAAGAAATAATTGAACTGAACTAAACATATCAATCAGCAGGTTCTGTGTATACTCTGTGTCAGGGACTGTAGCGTGGACTCGTGTGTGTGGGTTCCTGAGCTCTTAACGTGGGGGACTCTTCCTTCCTTTTACAAATACAAATTTCATGAGAAAGTATCATAGTTTTCTTTTCTTTGTTCTACTTGATCGGAACATTTTTGCAAACACCAAGATGAAAAAACAGACGAAAATTAGATTGCTCTTGTTTTTCTTGTTATAAAAAAAAAAAAGATTGTATTTTAAAAGCAGCACATATTTTATAATTTCTTTAAGTATTTTAAAGTATTAAATATTACCCTACTAAAATAGAATATATTATCAGATTATTGAAATGAAAATGTTTGTTATCCCTAATTATTAGTTCTGTGAAGCTAAGGTTGGTTTTTGAAACACATCATTTCTTACAGAATCCCAACAGTATTTGTGTATGTTGGCCCATCAATTGGTCAGTTGTCTGTCTGCTCATCTTTACTTTGAAATCTCAAGGAATCTGAATTGGAAATAACTTTTCATTATTTCAGTATATTTTCTAATAATTTGTAAATAGGAATTAAAATGTAATCTGTTTCCAGTTATAAAATAACTCTCTCTGTGTGTCTCTCATAAATAAATAAATAAAATCTTAAATAAATAAACAAAATAAAAATAAATTTAAAATAACGAAAATAAATAAGTACAGATGAAAAGTACTCAATAATATTATAATAACATTATATTGTGATGGATGATAACCGCTTACTGTCCTGAGCGAGCACTGTGCGATATATACTTGAAACACTTTGCTGTACACCTGAGGTTCATATAACATTGTATGCCAGCTATTATCCAGTAATAATATAATGATAATAAAATACAGTTTTGGGGGGCAGCCCGGGTGGCTCAGCGGTTTAGTGCCGCCTTCAGCCCAGGGCCTGGAGACCCGGGATTGAATCCCATGTCGGGCTCCCTGAATAGAGCCTGTTTCGCTCTCTGCACCTTGCTCTCTCTCTCCCTCTCTCTCTGTCTCTCATTAATAAAATCTTTAAAAAATAAAATACAGTTTTGGGGTAATTGCTTCTTGAACTTGCTCTTTATTTTTTTTTTTAAGATTTTATTTATTTATTCTCAAGAGACACAGAGAGAGGCAGAGACATAGGCAAAGGGAGAAGCAGGCTCCCTGTAGGGAGCCCTATGTGGAACTCAATCTCAGGACCCCCGGATCATGACCTGAGCCAAAGGCAGATGCTCAACCACTGAGCCACCCAGGAGCCCTGAACTTGCTGTCTTTTAAGAGAATAATATAAAGGCCTAATTTCTGAAAGAAAGCTTTGCTTTTAAAAAATGAATTAGTACAGGCCTGACAGGAAGAAATGTTTTATCTGTGATTTTAAATTTGGTAAGATTACCATTTAAACAGTGTTGCTGTTTAAGATCAGATATGCAGGTAAGAAGTAGAAAGGAGCTGTGCAGTGGGTAAGTCCTTCGAATCTGTCCTGCATGGTGACCTGTCAGGAACTGTGCTGAGCCAGGGATTGTTTACTGAACTTGCCCCATCTTAGAGCGTTTTCCTCTGTGCTCAGATCTCAGGTGGCTGTAGGCCTTCACTGCTCACTTTCCTTCATATTGTTGGTTATATTTGTCACTTCTTTTTCATTCCTGGAGCCAGATCTGTCCTGGTCATCTTCTGCTTTGACTGTTGCCACATGCTGCTAGCATCATCCTCACGTATCTGACGTGTGTTCACTAAGGTTATCTTTTCCTCCTGCTCTTCCAGCTGCAGCTTCTTACCTGTTTTCCTGTTATCAACCTTCTATCAGATATTCTCAATCCTTGTTAGGTGCTTTCTTATATAAATCCACCCTCATAATTAAAGTACCACTTCTTTTTATATTTCAGTACCCCCGTATCTATTTAATCATCCTTCTCAAAGGAACTCTTAAGAAAAACAGAAAGAGATAGGGTCAGTCTCTGTTACTTTCTCTTCCCTGATCTTTAACCTGATGCTTTCACCAGCAGAGAAGGCGCAAAACTCAAAATACATTTCTTCTTCCCAACTGAAATCTTCTGCCCTGTATCAGCAAGGGAATTGCACATTTTTTTTACTAAGCCTAAAATTATCCTTTCTCTTTTTTATGTTGTCTGTTGTCTTAGAGTAAACTCTCAATTGACAATTAGCTATTTTAATGAAAGCTATGGAGTCTACCCTAGAGTCATAGCTACTCTTTGTATTTGACTTTGGAACATCACACATTTTAAAAACTGTGCCTTCTCCAATCAGTACTCATTCTTTGGTGACATAATTACTGTCCCTACTAACAGCAGGGAATGTTAGTCCTCAAAAAACACATTTGGCCACAGAGCAAATAAGAAAATGACCACATAGAGTAAAAAATGATAATGTAGAAAAACAGAAACAACCAAAACTCGTTGCATGGAGCATTATTTCAGTGCTCTCTGGTTTCGAATGTAGGTCTCTAAAGTAGAGAGGATGTCTCATTCATCCTAGCAAGCGCACTGCGTTGTGTAAGTGAGACAGTTCGTTCCCTGATGATGACTGACACTGAACAATTGAAAGTAGAATAATGATTTACTATCAGTCAGTGTTGTATTTTTTAAATTATTTTTTAAAGATTTATTTATTTATTAGAGAAAGAGCACCTGTGAGCAGGGGGAGGGGCAGAGTAAGAGAGAAAATCCCAAGCAGACTCCGCCCTCCCCGCCCCCCTCCCCCGCCCCGAGCGTGGAGCCCAATGCGAGGCTCAATCTCACGACCCTGAGATCATGACCTGAGTTGAAACCAAGAGTTGGCCACATAACCAATTGAGCCACCCAGGCGCCCCCTTGGTCAGAGTTTTAAATTGGAGTTTATTTCCTGAAAACCTATTTTCTATTTATTTACTCAGTCATTTAGTATTTATTTCCCACTCATTTAAAAGTGTCAAAATCATCTTTGAAAATGTTACATACATTTGTTGAATATATATAATCAAATACAGTCAATCCTTGAACAACACAGGTTTGAATGGTACAGATGTGATTTTTTTGGATAAAGACAGTACAGTACTATAAATATCTCTGTCTTCCTTATGTTCTTAATGACATTTTCTTTTCTCTAGATTACTTTATTATAAAAATACCATATATAATACATACAACATATGTGTTAATCGATGTTAAGGCTTCAGGTCAACAGTAGTTAAGTTTGTGAGAAATCAAAAACTAGACTCAGATTTTTGACTGTTTTGCCCCTAACCTCCATATTGTTCAAGGGGCATCTGTATTTAATACAGAACTACTGGGATCCCTGGGTGGCGCAGCGGTTTAGCGCCTGCCTTTGGCCCCGGGCGCGATCCTGGAGACCCGGGATCGAATCCCACGTCGGGCTCCCGATGCATGGAGCCCGCTTCTCCCTCTGCCTGTGTCTCTGCGTCTCTCTCTCTCTCTCTCTCTCTCTCTCTCTCTCTCTGTGACTATCATAAATAAATAAAAATAAAAAAAAGAACTATATAACACATTTAAAAAAATACAGAACTACTTTATTATTTTTAAATTTTTATTTATTTATGATAGTCACACACACACAGAGAGAGAGAGAGATTGTGTGTGACAATGATTTCTCTCCTGAAGGTAGCAGACAATTCCTACTTACTCCTTTGACATGGCGTGGCTCTATCTTCAGCTTTTTGAAGAGAGGCAATACTTTTCTTAGAATCAGTGCATAACATTTCTTATTGCCATCATTGGCCTGTTACCTTGTCCAACCGCTTCTAATCTGCTAGGGCGCTGTATATATGGCTTTAGGTGACTAGTATAAGAGTCCCATTTACAGTAAAAGGGAATAGAGAGTAAAAGTGCAGGGCTATTGGTTGGGTCTTGGTAGAATGGGATGTGATTCTAACTGGGAAAAAAAAAATGCATGGGCTTTGGAGTAAGACTTGCCACATCTTTTCACTAATTGTATGACTCCCACGAGTTAGAGAGCCTGTGCTTTCTCATCCTTAATACAGAGGTGACAAAGCTACTCCATAGGGTTCACCAGAAGGTAACATGGGATCATTTATACAGTTTTTCCAGCACATAGTGGACATTCACAATGCTGGTGTTGCTTGGTCCCCACCCCTGCTCCTAGTTATAACATGATAAGAGTCCACAGTGTCTTTAGTAGATGCCAGCCTAAGCATGTGGAGGTAGAAATGTTAAATTGGGCAGTAACTATGCTGGTAAAGGAGAGATTATACTTGAGTGGTGGGGAGTAGAGCTGGAGGAGCAGGAGCATTGGGCAAGATGAGAAGAGGCATGGGTTGCTGATGACAGTTCAGAGGAGGTTACATCTGTTGCTGCTAATTGGTCCTGTGCCTTAGGTTACCCAGCCATGAAATAGAATATTGGACCTCTGCTCTGTTCTCTTCTAATATAAAGCTAGGTACAAAGCAAGTGTATGTCAACTTTCCAATTTTCTAAGAAAGTAATAACATATATATATAAAGTAATAACTTTATATTATTTTTGTCAGATCTTTTATTTTTATTTTTTTATTTTTTTTAATTTTTATTTATTTATGATAGTCACAGAGAGAGAGAGAGAGAGAGAGAGGGGCAGAGACACAGGCAGAGGGAGAAGCAGGCTCCATGCAGGGAGCCTGACGTGGGATTCGATCCCGGGTCTCCAGGATCGGGCCCTGGGCCAAAGGCAGGCGCCAAACCGCTGCGCCACCCAGGGATCCCCTTGTCAGATCTTTTAATATTGTATTCTGGTGAATGGGCAGGAGGAGGATGAAGAGCAAAGCCTTGTTCTGGGTACGGTTCTCTAATGCTATCCTGTGTGACTGCTCCCAAGGAGGAGAGCCTAATACTAGGGGGCAGGCAAAGAAGGACTCTTACAACATTGTATTTTAGATCATTTCTCTTTGTGAGAAGATTCTTCTTTGGCAGGTTTCATTTCTTTATAGCTGTACAACTAAGGTCCCTGTTTCCTCCTAGCAGCTGGCTGCGCAGAGGCTGCGCACATATTCTCTTTATCCTCAAGCCAATAAGGGCCCATCGAATTCTTGTCATGCTTTGAATCCCTGATTTTTCTTTCTCTCTCTTCTTAAAGGACTTGCTTGATTAAGCTAGGTCCTGTGGGCTAATCTCATTTTTGCATAATCACGGGGGTGATATCACATTCATGGGTACCCCCACACTCAGAAGGGAGGAGACTATACTCAAGCAAGAATCATGTGTAAAACTCTGCCTGCCACCAATCATTTGGCTGAATTCAAAATTCAAAATTGGTATTTATTTTCCTATAGAATTTTTAAAGGAATTACTCCATCATTTTAGGATTTAGAAATAGAGTTGAGATAGCCTGTGCCATTCTGAATCCCAATTATATTAGTATTTTTTTTCTCTAGCAAATTTAGATTCTTGTCTTTATAAGCATATTTTAAAATTTCTCTGATTTGCCTTTGTATGGGTTTCTCTCTCCCTCTCTCTTTTTTTCTTTTATGCTACTGGGCACTTGGGCACGTTTGATCCCCTTCACTGATGAAAACCCTCAGGTCTTTTGCCAGAGTAAAGAAGGAATAGTTTGCCTAACTGCTTCAGGTTAGGAAGGTCATCTCATAGCTGAATTCTAGTGTATTCAACCAGTTCCCCTTTTGTTAGCCCTGTGCTCCACCTTCCCAGGGACTTAGTGCCTCTGATTCTTGAATTTTACCGTGACCTATCCAGAGAAGCAGTTGATTTACTCATTTGCATTTCTCTTTGCAGGGTGCTTTTCATATCAGCTTTTCCTTTCCCTTCAAAGTTAGATACACCCATTCACCCCCTCTCCATCTTCTAAAAACATTGACATCACCATCCACTATGTTCTAGTGTCCTGTTTTCTTTTTCTTTTTTTAAAGATTTTATTTATTTATTCATAATAGATACACAGAGAGAGGCAGAGACACAGGCAGAGGGAGAAGCAGGCTCCTCTCAGGGAGCCCGATGTGGGACTCGATTCCAGGACCCCAGGATCGTGACTTGGGCCAAAGGCAGATGCTCAACCACTGAACTACTCAGGTGTCCCTCCTGTCCTATTTTCTTTATCATTGTAGATTTAACACAGTTTTAAGTTCCTTTAAAAACCTTTTTTGGGGGAGTGGGCAGAGGGATTGGATGGGAGCAGAGATAAATCCCTCTCTCATTCTACCATGTTGAGCCAGAAGATCTCCTTCTTTGATAGTTTAATCATGATGATTTAATCTTGGTTTCACTTTTGCCATTTTGTGACACAGACCAGATTATGGCATGATTCCTTCCTAAGTCACCTAACATTTGAATGTATATTCTGATTACATCAATGTGTTAAAGAGGAGGGCACCAGACAAGAAGAATGTAGTTTGTGTCTTCAGGAAGCTTTCAGTCCTGTCAATGTCGAAGAGCACAAAGAGACATAAAGGAAAAAAAAAAAAAAATGGAGGGGAAAACCTAAATGTTCAACAGTAGTAATGTTACTGAACAAAATAATTTATGTATAAGATAGACTGTTGAGTGCTTATTATATAATGTTTTTGAAGATGAATTAGGGATATGCTCTTTATAATGCAAACTGAAAATAGGATGTAAACTGTTAGTATGATTTCAGTTACATTGGGGAAAAATACAGGAAAAAGTGTAGAAAAATATTAAATGAAAAATCACTCATATTAACAGTGATTTTTTTTCTAGATTGCAGAATTATGATGATTTTTAAAGAAAAATATCTTTTTGATCTGTAGTTAGGATTACCTTTCCTCATTTTCTTTCATTGCTTTATTAACTAGCATCTACTTATATCAGCACTTTTTTATTTGCCTCCTCATTACTTATCTATTAGAATACTTTGGAAAGGAGTAGATATTTCTGTAATGGTGTAAAGCTTACACCAGTAAAATGCGCTGACTAGTATAGCTTAGTATGGCCGATTATAACATCACTTTTGCCTTTACCTTAAGGCTTTTAGTACCATCAGTTTAACAACTGCTTACCATTTTTCCTATGTTATTTATTGCCAGAATAAGTCTTTAACAGAAGTCAAGACTCAATGAAGTATATAAATAGTTTTTTGTAGCAATTATTGCTAAATTATACTTTTAATAGGGTGTTTATCTCAAAATCATGTTAATGAAGAAATAGAATACTGTGTCATTTCTTGGGATTTTGATTGGTTTTGGTAGAATGTTACAGATAAAATAGCTAACTTTTGTTTTTTCCAAAATAAAGACATTTTTACTTCAGCAGTAACATCCAGGATTTATTTAATCCGCTTCCACCATTTTTTTTTATGTTTCAAGTTTTTGTTTAAATTCTAGTTAGTTAACATATAAGTGTAATTTTTTCAGGAGTAGAAATTAGCGATCTGTTACTTACATATAACACCCAGTGCTCATCACAACAAATGTCCTCCTTAATACCCATCACCTATCTAACCCATCCCCTCCCCCACTTCCCTCCAGCAACCTGCAGTTTGTTCTGTATAGTTAAGAGTCTCTCTTACGCTTTTCCTCCCTCTCCTTTTTCCTATCCCCTTTGTTCATCTGTTTTGTTTCTTAAATTCCACATATGAGTGAAATCATATGGTATTTGTCTTTCTCTGGCTGGTTTATTTCACTTAGCATTATACTCTCTAGTTCTATTCATGTCCTTGCAAATAGCAAGATTTCATTCTTTCTGATGGCTGAGTACTATTCCTGTGTGTGTGTGTGTGTGTGTGTGTGTGTGTGTTTATATACACACTACCTCTTCTTTATCCATTCACCAGTCAATGGACACTTGGGCTCTTTCCATATTTTGGCTATTGTTGATAATGCTATTATAAACTTTGGGTTGCAAGTGCCCCTTCAAATCTGTATTTTTGTATCCTTTGGGTAAATACTTAATAGTGCAATTGCTGGGTCATAGGGTAAGCTCTATTTTTAACTTTTTGAGGAACCTCCACACTAGTTTCCAAAGTGGCTGCATCAGTTTACATTCCCATTGTAAGAAGGTTCCCCTTTCTGCACATTCTAACCAACATCTGTTGTTTCCTGTGTTGTGAGTCTTTGCCATTCTGACAGGTATGATGTAACATCTCACTGTAGTTTTGATTTGTATTTCCCTGATAACTAGTGATGTTGAGCATCTTTTCATGTGTCTGTTGGCCATCTGTATGTCCCCTTTGGAAAAATATCTATTCATGTCTTCTCCCCATTTCTTAACTGGATCAGTTTTTGGTTGTTGAGTTTGGTAAGTTCTTTATATATTTTGGATACTAACGCTTTATCCAGTAGGTCATTTACAAATATCTTCTCCCATTCCAAAGGCTGCCTTTACTTTTGTTGATTGTTTCCTACACTGTTGCAGAAACTTTTTATCTTGATGGGGTCCCAGTAGTTCATTTTTGCTTTTATGTATAGCTACTGTTGCCAGGTGGGCAGCTGAGCAGTAAGCTAGCCAGACAACTACTATTTGGTGATTCTGAAAAGAACCAAGAAAACAAGCACAAACATGGTGAGCTAGTATCGTTGAAAACTCGTGCGCCCCTATCATGTGGACTGTGAAATCCAGTCTCAGAAAATAGAAGGTAGAGGGCTATGAAATGATTTAGAGTCTGAATTACTACATCAGAAAAACTTGTTTTATAAAAAGTATCATTCATGAGATACATTTAAGTAACAATTCCCCCAACTCTTAGCAAGATGGCATAAGAAAGGTACATCTTGGGGATCCCTGGGTGGCGCAGCGGTTTGGCGCCTGCCTTTGGCCCAGGGCGCAATCCTGGAGACCCAGGATCGAATCCCACGTCGGGCTCCCGATGCATGGAGCCTGCTTCTCCCTCTGCCTGTGTCTCTGCCTCTCTGTCTCTGTGACTATCATAAATTAAAATAAAAATAAAAATAAAAAAAATAAAAAAATAAAGGTACATCTGTAAATCTTACGATACTGTTTATTTTTAAGTTACTGTGTTTCATAAAATGTTTTCCTGTTTAGGATTCATATTAAGAAAATTAAGATTTTGATTAGAAATGTGTGAAATTTATCCTAAGTTAACAAGAGATTAAAAAAATTGTTTTAATCAACAAATTCATCACAAAATAATTCACATTAGGATGCCATTTTAAAGATCATAAAATAATTTTCAAATCATTTTTTAAGTCATACTTCATGAAGTAGTGGTGTATGTAAATATGGTTTCTTTTTTTTTTTTTCTTTCAGCATGGTTAAGGCAGCTTTCCAGTTGTTCACATTTTTTTTTTAAACGTAGATTCATAATCCCAAAACCAGCATTGAGGTTACACATTTAAAGTGACTAAGATCCATTGCATTTGATTATAATTTACTTAAGAATGCTTCATATTATAAACCTATTTTCGTTATGGAGCTTTATTTAGGCATGTAACTGTCAATAATGTTATGAAAGCTTTTTGTAATGGAGTTTAAATGCTGTAGCACCATGATGTATATATATATCCTTAAGATTAAAAAAAAATACTAAAAGAAGTAAGATTTTAAAACAAACAAAAACATTCTTGGAGTGTTTCCAAACCTAAGCATAGTCCATACCACAAAAGTAAAGAAGTCTTTCTTGAATGAAGTTAATTACCCACAGGGAGCATGTTGGTCACTCTTTAAAATTCTTATAAAAACAAAGAAATTAATTATCCAGGATAAAAACAAGTCATATGCTTTCTGGCAAACATTCAATTAACTTTTTAGTGCTTGCTATTTAATGTTGTTTTTGACCAACCAACCATTGAAAACTACTTTCCTTTGAATTTGGGCTTGAGTGGAAAACCATGTTTGTAGCTATTTAGATGGCCAGTTGCATTTGACTGGCAACTTCTCTCTTATGATCTTTGAATTCAACGGCTCGTTATGTCTTAGACTCACTGTGAAGTTTGCATTGAGCAGTTATTCTGTGTGTTTGTGCTTAACAGAGTTACTCTCTAGAATCTATTGGGAAGAAAGAAGTAAAAAATCTTAAATTAGTATTTAACATTAAAACGTCTCAAAAATCTCCTAGCATCGAGAAAATTTCCTGCCTGATCAACTAAGGCCTGTGAATGTTAAATTTTTATAAATCTGGGGGGAGGGGCCCCTGGGTATCTCAGTGGTTGAGTCTCTGCCTTCAGCTCAGGGTGTGACAGGGTTCTGGGATCCAGTCCCGTACCCGGCTCCCCACAGGAAGCCTTCTTCTCCCTCTGCCTGTGTCTCTGCCTCTCTCTGTGTCTCTCATGAATAAATAAATAATATATATATATTTTTTGGGGGGGGTGACTCAGTCGGTTAAGCGTCTGATGCTTGATTTTGGCTCAGGGTTCTAAGATCGAGCTCTGCATCAGACTCATTGCTCAGCAGGGACTCGGCTTGAGGATTCTTTCTCCCTCTCCCTTTGCTTCTTCCCCCACCTCATTCCAGCATGCATGCATTCTCTCTCTCTCTCCCCCCCCATAAACAAACAAACAAACAAATAAATATTTTTTAGGGGCATCTGAGTGTCTCAGTGGTTGAGGGTCTGCCTTTGGCTCAGGTCGTGATCCCAGAGTCCTGGGATCGAGTCCTGCATCAGGCTCCCTTCTGCATCTGCTTCTTCCTCTGCCTGTGTCTCTGCATCTCTCTCTCTGTGTCACTCATGAATAAATGAATAAAATTTTTTAAATATATGTATTTTTAAGACCTTTTTTCCCCCAGAAAATAAGTGCTTGCATTGCTCTTCTTTTTGATATTTCACTGATCCATATCTTTTGTACTCTGGAAGGTATATTGCAGATGAAAGGTATTATTGATAACTGAATTTGTGTTTTTGGAGGTGTATTATAATTGAAAGGTAGTATTGATGATTTTAACAATTTGCTACATTGGCTTTCTTTCTCTTTGAACACACGCGCGCACGTGCGCACCCCAAACTTTATTTTCTGAACCATTTGAGAATGATTGCATATATGGTACACTTTACCCCTATATATTTCAGCATATTTTTCCTGAAAAAACATTTCTCCTGTATACCCACAAACTAACACAGTTAAGAAAGTTAACATTGCCACAACTTGTTCAGTATTTAGTTTCCCTCTCTTTTTCCAGTGATGTTATTTGTGGCTCTTTTTTTACCCCTCAGTGCAGGATCCAGTCAAAGATCATACACTGCATTTAAATTCTCTGCATTTTTAGTCTCTAACAATCTCTTAGCTTTTTTCCCCTGAATCTTTTATTACAGCGCTGTTATTGAAGAGCCCAACCCAATATGGATGTGTGTGATTAAATTCTGGTGAAAATATTGTGGCAGGGATACTTCTTAGGTGATGCTGGTTTCTTCGGGAGGCACATAATGTCAGCTCAATCAGTTTGGTTTTTTGGTAACAATCATTAAATTAAGGTGGTGTCTGTCAGCTTTTTTTTGTTTTTTTTTTTAATTGTAAAGGTACTTTTCCCCTTTGTAATTAACGTGTGGTTCACGTTAGGGGTTAGTTGAGCCTGTGTGAACACTGTATTCCTCAACATTTATTTAGCTTTAACTGATGATTCTTGCTTAAATCAGTTATGATGTTGACTGTAAATGTTGATTTCCGTTGCTTTCATTTCTTCTTCATGGAAATTCTTCTGATTCTGTCCCTCATCTCCTTTGCAAGTTATTAGACTCGGGATTCTTTCTGTATTCAATTTGTAATCCTTTCTTCATGTCATTAAAGTGTTACAAACCTTGCTGCTGTAATTTCTCCAGAGTTAGCCAATGAATGTCCCTGGAAGCTGCCTTCTGACATGCGCCCATCAACTTCACACTTTTTTCCTTCGTGGCTCCACATTTCTGGGCTCGCTGTGCTGTCCTCTCCATGTCTCAGCCTTGGAAGCAGCCATGTCTCATGAGCCCCCTGCTCCTTTTAGTGGGGGAAATGACAGGCAGCAAAATTTATGATTTTTAATAAGGTCAGAAGTGCTCAACTGCATTATGAATCTGTGGTTTAATATGCCCTTATCTTAGGGAGTAATTTCTTATCTATGAAGCAGGAGGTGTTATGATTAGTTGGTATTTGAAATTACTTAGATGATCCAAAGTATAGTTCTGTTTAATATATGTGACATTAGAATTAATTGTAGGGGCACCTACATGGCTCAGGTGGCTAAACATCTGCCTTTGGCTCAGAAAAAAATATATCTTTTTTTCAGGAAGACAAAATTAGTTTTTTATTTAGCATGTGTTTATTTAAGAGGTATTTATTATTGTACTAGATAGGTTCATAAGTATTAAGGTGAGGGGGACACAGATTTTACCCTTGAGGAGCTTACAATCTGAATATTCAGAGATCTAATAATCAGAGATCTATGTTCATGAGATTTATGTCATGAGATCTTTATTCAGAGATCTCTAATATGAGATAACTACAATAAGCATCACAAAGTATTTTAACTTGTCATGCAGATTGAGAAAATAGAGATGAGATCTGATTTAGGGTATCGGAAGAGTTTCATGGAATGTTTGAGTTAGAGCAGAGTCCAATTTGCCACAGGCCACAAAGAGGGAACTAGTAGAAATGGCTAAAAATGAGATCAAAATCACCTTCGGGGACCTTACATTTTAGGCTAAATTTGTTCTGAATCCAGTAGATGATGAGGGACTATTAATTCTTGAGTAGTGATGTTTGGATATATTCTTCAGAGCTACTGGGTGAATGAATCTCAGTGGAGACTACTTTGAGTGAAATGATAGGGATCCCACAATAAGAGTCTTCCATAACCCGGGAAGAGTAGGCTATGTTTCAGTTATGCTCTGTAGCCCTAACACAAGTGAAATTAAATCATCTTTGATATGTCTTTCCTCTAATATCTGTTGCCCCTATTATTTTAATGCATGTAAATGCCACCTGAAGAGACCACACCTGTCTTGTTCATGATTGAGTACTCTCTCCCTAGCATAGTGCCTGACACACAGTAAGTGTGTATCCCATGTTTGTTGGATACTTGAACGGGTTAGAGAATAAGTAACAACAGAGTGAAGACACAAAGGAATGGACAGGTGAACCAACTGCACGTTGTAGCGACAGGCAAGCTGGAAGAAGAGAGAAGGCCTGAGCAGAAGCTGGCGTGGTATACTGGATCTATTCAGTCCTCAGTGTTGGCCTTCACGATCTTTTTAGGAAATTTGAAATCACTGCCAGCACTCAGAACTTGAGATTTTTATGGCTTCTCTTGGAAAGCTGGAAGATCTGATGAGACTGGGCGTGCATTCATCAGCTGAAGCTAGATCAACCCAGGCTCTCCACACTTCCCGTTAGCTGTGCCCAGCCCAGTTCACTGCAGCTCCCCGGGCCCCCCAACCCCCCTGTAACTCCTCTGGGAATTGCTGTTTGTCATTGTATCATTGTACTCCCCTTGTACTATACTTTCGCTTGTGCTTTCCTTGATTTTTTTGTTTGTTTGGTAGAGTTAAGAGGAAAGTAAAGTATTTCTTGTATCCATGTCTTTTAAAAGTGAAAAACAAAAAACAAAGAATGAAAGGCAGTGTGTTAGAAGAAAGATGGGAGCATCTTTGTGGTTATGAAGAGTGTTCTTCATCTTTAATACGCAAACAGGACCCATCTGTATTGAAAGAATACAATCCAAGGGGCTGTTTACAGAACAAATCCCAGAGACTGCCTGTGTAACCATTTGAGTTTGAAACCTCTGAGGTACACTGTATGGAACCTGACGATGGCTGTAATAGTGGACAGAAGAGAAAACAGCTGGTGAGTGAGTGCTGCCTCTCCCAGAAATAGGAGAATCATGAGAAGTGTGTGCTTGTAAGGGGATTTAGTCATTTTTGACATTTGAGTTTGTGCATCTCCTTAATTTTTTTTTATTTTTTGTTATTGAAGTTCGATTTGCCAGCATATAGTGTAACACCCAGTGCTCATAGCATCTTCCCTAATTTTAATTCAAATAAATGATTGGTTAAGGGATGCCTGGGTGGCTCAGTGGTTGAGCGTCTCCCTTTGGCTCAGGGAGTGATCCCGGGATCCAGGATCGAGTCCCACATCAGGCTCCTTGCATGAAGCCTGCTTCTCCCTCTGTGTCTATGCCTCTCTCTCTCTCTCTTTCTCTTTCTGTGTCTCTCATGAATAAATAAATAAAATCTTTAAAAGATTGGTTGTTTTCCCTCTTTTGTATAAAACCGATTTATTGTCATATACAATGAGCATGTATTTTCTTGTGATCCAACTTTATTTACATTAAGAGTTGGTTAGCGGGACACCTGGGTGGCTCAGCGGTTAAGCATCTGCCTATGGCTCAGGGCATGATCCTGGAGTCCTGGGATCAAATCCTGCATCGGGCTCCCTACACAGAGCCTGCTTCTCCCTCTGCCTGTGTCTCTGCCTCTCTCTCTCTGTGTCTCTCATGAATAAATAAATAAAATATTTTTAAAAATTAAAAAAAATATTAGCAAGAGTTTAGGTAGCTAGAGATGCCTGTATTACACAGCCTATTCTTGAGTATTTTTTATGAAGTTTACAACTCAAGGGGTAAAAATATTACAATATTCCTTTGGGAACTTAAAATTAGGGAAAAACTCTACCTTATATAGTTTATACTTCTAAAAAGATGTGAATGCACCAATTTGAGACAAAAGCTTTTTGACAACCACCAACCACCAACCCAGGCGAAAGGAGATTTCCTCAAATGTGGCTTAGTGAATTTCATCAGGGTGGTTGAGGTGCTTCTCAGAGGGTAGGAGTTGATGCTATGAAAACACTTCTTCTGTGGCTTGATTCCTTTAGAATATGTAGGTCTCTTCTCTTGCCTCCCTACTCTCTCCCCTAACTTTTCCTTCATAGTACCCTATCTTGAATCTCCATACTGGAGTGCTCACTTCAGCAGCACATATACTAAAATTGAATCTCCATACTGGAAAGTAGCACTCCTCTTATTATAGGAATCATCCTAACCAAGAAGTAGAACAAATAAGGTAGGTGATAAAGCCCATATTAAACAGAGCAGGACTGCGTCATAGAATACCCATCTTGACCAGGCTCTCAGAAATGGGTGGTGACTGCAGCTACATGAGTCCAACTCAAAGGAGAAATCTTACGTTTGATCAGAGAAGGGGTCAATTTGCTGATTAAGATTATATGTGGAAGCTCTCTTTTTTCAGAGTTAAACTTTGAATTTTGGGGGGGAAAAAACAGCAAAATATAGAAAGATTTAGAAAGGTGGCTGTTTTATGAAAGCTTAAAGATTTCCTGTTCATTGGCCATATGGAACAAGTGCATTATGAGCAAAGACATTGTATTCTGTGGGTCCCTTGTAGCCTCTTGCCCTACCCCCACCCCCAACCTAATAGTGTGTTTCTTATCCAGGACTTTATCTATAAACATTAGCCTTTCCATGAGTCTTTCCGTTCTCCCATGCATTTTGGGCTGAAACTTCGGTGACTCTCGTTGGGTGAACGGTGTTCTTGTGGCCAGATGATTTAGCTTCCTGTAGACTTAAGTAGCTTGAATAACTTTTAGCAGCTTTTGTAGAATCAAACCTAGGTTCTGGCACATGCAGAGTACCAGCAGTGCAAATAGAATCTCTTAGAGTATCTCTCAGAGTTCAAAGCCCAGGCATACTTAGAGCACCAATGAACCAACAGCCCTTCAGGAGGTATTGTAGGATTGTAATACCAGTGAGATCTTTTAAGGCTAAAATGGGAGATGCTGGCAAACGAGGTGATTTTGGGTGACAAACAAATGAACATTTCAGTTTTTTTTATTTTAATGTATATTAAAATAGAAAAATGTATTTAACACAAGGGCCAGGTAGGTGTGTAAGCTTAAAATTAGCTGAATGTTATGAGAGATAAAGGGATGGTAATTCACACTTATGCTAGTACTGAAAAAAAAATTATAAAGGTAGTACGCAAATGCCAGAAATTTGGAAAATACAGACCTAGTTGAACTACAGGTAAATAAAAATTAAAAGTTAAACGACTTTCTCAAAGTTAGGTGATTTGTAATTGAACTTTACAGTGCCTGACCCATCGTCCTGTCCACTCTATCACATTGCATTCTGTTCACTGCTTACACCTCAGGAGAAAAATCTACAGTTAGTCACTTCGTCCTGCCTGTTTTTTCAGGCTGCTGTTTCGGACTGCCTGTCAGGTTTCCCTTTGTCTTTTCATAAAAGGAATGCTAGTTTTCCATTCCCCATACTTGCTACATGTTGTAGTATTCCACTTTGCTCTACTTTTTAAAAGTAAAAAACAGATTGCTACCAGCCTTACCCCTAGGATGTGGGGTGCATATCTTCTCCCTACCAACCCTTTCCAGAATGTGCTGTTTGCTAATTCCTAGGCTAGTGTGGTAACTATGTAGGTGGTTGTTTATATTTTTTTTGTTATTTTAGGGAGCACAGAATTTTCTCAGAGCTTAGGACCTTTAGTTTATCATTGGCTTGCTTTCTAAAAAGGTTAAAAGACTACATTAAAAAAAATAATAAACCAAATTGTATTAGTTAAGGGTGAGGTTAAGCTGCAGTAATTAAAAGGCTAAATAAAACAGTAGCTTAAATAGGACAAGCGTCTAATTGCCCAGTTGACAATGTGGCTGGTCTAGGCTTGCAGGACAGCTGTGTTCCATGAAGTACTGCAGGGACTCAGTTCTTGCAGTTCCTGCTTAGCTGTCCCTAAAAGAATTGTCTCAGTCTACATGGTAGAAGCTGACTGCCTGCCAGCTGGGTGTCCCCAAATCCAGAACGGCTTAATTATAACTGGGAGATCATTCAGAACTAACGTGCCACCGTGTGTGCCCAGGCAAGCCCTAGTTAGTCTCATGGCCATCCCTAGCCTCAAGAAGGCTACAGAATGAATTCCCTGGCTGGACAACCACGGTGCCCAGGAGGAAGGCAACAAATGGATTGTAAGGGCCAACCACAGCTGGCCCATGTTCATCTCCTTAGTATATTTACATCCCAGGGAAGTGTTCCCATGAGGGAAAGAGAAGGTTCTGTGGTGTCTTTGTTTGAAAGCCCATGTCACAGTCGTGTGGGACTGTGAAAGGGTTTTGGCCAGAGGGCGGAATGATCGTGTGCGTATTTTGGAAAGAGCACCTACAGAGGTTAGACCAAAGCTGGGAAAGTGAGCTCTGTAATCATCAGCACATGTTGGTACAGACTTAAACTCACTGCAGGAGGAATGGAAAGAAAGAGCTAGGTTCAAAAGGTACTGAGGCATTAGAAATAACAATGTACAGTGTAGCCTGAAGAACCTGCCCCGGGCCCACACATAGAGCGGATTGCCCACCACAGCCTTTCTTCGGCATTTCCCGCCTGCTTTCATTCTGCTGGTCCCTTTCTTCCCTGTTGCCTCGGTGTATAAATACATAGATACTCTGCCACCCCAAGCAAGGCCACAAACCCAAATGCCTTCCAGAATGAAATTAGTGAAAATGAACAAGGGTCCTGGGGGTGGGGGTCAGAACCTTCCACTGAAGGGTGCTTTTTCTCTCTAAAGTGCACAGCCTGTGTTGCCAGGTGTTTTTTGTTTTTTGTTTTTGTTTTTGTTTTTTGCCAGGTTTTTCTATTTTAAAAATAGAAACTGGAAATTCAGACTATTAATTGAGATCCCCTGATTTTTAAATGTCAGTTACTTTAAATTTTTTTTTTTTTTTTTTTTTTTTTATTTATGATAGTCACAGAGAGAGAGAGAGAGGCAAAGACACAGGCAGAGGGAGAAGCAGGCTCCATGCACCGGGAGCCCGATGTGGGATTCGATCCCGGGTCTCCAGGATCGCGCCCTGGGCCAAAGACAGGCACCAAACCGCTGCGCCACCCAGGGATCCCCAATGTCAGTTACTTTAAATTCTGACAAGAGTTCTTGCATGGGATGGCTATGAAGATAAAATGGGCTAGTAAATGCGAAGGTCTGAGGCCAGGGCCTCGCATCTTGCAAGCGTCTCTGTCACAAGCTGGCTGCATCACTGTCTTCATCCCCACTTTCCGTCCACCTTCTCTCCTTCCACGGCTGCATTACTGAGAGCTGCTGAAGGAAAACAACAGAGCTGTCTCCCTCGAAAGCATCCGGGTTCCTCCGTGTTGCCAGAGTCACAAAGCAGAAGCTCGTATCAAACATTTTTCAAGCCGCAGATCCCTTTCTTCAACCAGTGCTTACATGGAAACCTGTTACGGAGGGGGGATTAAGTTAGCTGTGCTCTGTTTGAAGCAGTTATGGAAAAGTTGAATAGAGCAACAGTTCTCAAACTTCCGCTTGCTGCAGAACCACTCAGGAGGCTGTAAAGCACAGATTTCTGAGCCCTAACCACAGAGTTTCTGAGGTAGTGGATCTGGGATGGGCCTAAGAATTTTTATTTCTCACAAAGCTCCCAAGTGCTAGGGCTGCTGTTATTCTTCAGGGGACTGAGGCCACAGTTGGTTAGAGGTTACAGTTCTCCTCTGCTTTGAGGGGCACCTGGGTGGCTCAGTGGCTGAGCATCTATCTTTGGCTCAGGTCGTGATCCCGGGGTCCTGGGATCGAGTCCTGCATCGGGCTCCCCGCATGGAGCCTGCTTCTCCCTTAGCCTATGTCCCTGCCTCTCTCTCTCTCTCTCTCTCTCTCTCTCTCTGTCTCTCATGAATATAAATAAAATCTTAAAAAAAAAAAAAAAAGCCTTGCTTTGAAAGGAAAAGAACCTAAGGAAGATGGTTACTTCCCAGCCCCAGCTGGGACTCTTCCTTCTTGGCAGTCTGTTTTAGTGGCTTAGACTAAATGTGATCCACTGACCAGCAAGCAGCCGTAGCATCGCCTGGAGCTTTTTGTGTATACAAGTACCTGAGACCTGGGCCCCAGTCTAGACCTCTTGAGTCAGAATCTCTTGAGAACCCAGGATCTGTCTTTTTAAAAAGCTCTCTGATTGATTCTTATACATCCTGAAGTTTGAGAACTGCTGGCCCTACTCCGACGTTGGGGGTGGCTTTAGAAACTCCCCCCAAGTAGAACTGATTGCCACTCTCAGGACTTGACCACCACTGTCTACCCCTCCAAATAGCACTTCTGCGAAATGAAAGGCCATAGTTCTAATAGAAGCTTCCGTGGCCTTCGACTTTGCTGGTATTATTAGATAAATGGCTGCACCAGTTAACTGCTTAATTTCAAAAGTGGTTCAAGTTACAGGAAATAAAATGGGAAGATGAGCCATTGTGTATGAGGGATGATGAATTAAATTTTAGAAATATTATTTGTGGTTGATGGTCATAAATCCAGAGCAAAAGCAAACTAATATTGTCCAATGTATTAAACTGTTGAACACTATTAGTCTGCTAAGTATGCCAGATTGTTTTGTGGTCCCCTTTAGTTTTCATAACAACAAAGAGAATAACCACTGCGTAGTAGAATAGGAACCAACTAGGAATTGGCAGAGTCAGGATTTGAACCTGGGTCTGTATGATACTCAAACCTGTGCTCTCCACTCCACGGTAGTAATTATTTCTCTGAGCTCTTAGAGTCCTTTGATCTCCTCCTTATGTTGAGCGCTTAAGATTTGTAAACACCAGTTTTTTTCCTGCTTATTTAGCTGTAAAGTGTCTAATAAAAATATATTGTATAGTATGATGTGTAGCAAATAGGCAACACTAACTGTTGCAGTATAAAAACTACTAAATATCAGGGCTTTTGAAATTAATTCTGTACCTTCTAAATTTTAAACAGGTTTAATTGTATTAAACTAAAATTAATTTTTCAGGGATATTAACCCAACTACTGACCAAAAGCTAGAAATAGTTTGGTGAATTCTAAACTGAATTTAAATATTGATTTTACACAGAATCATGAACCAGGTCAAATTCTTTAAAAAGTATATCAATAAGTTCAAACCAGAAATATGCATACTTAAGTTGTTGAATAAGAACAAAACTGGAGCAAATAGTGTCTGACCCAAAATAATATTTTACTTGTTATGTAGAGCTCCTGATCTTGGTCAGATAGCCGGTTGACTTTAGCTTTAAGTATCTTTGATTTTTTTATTATTTGCCACAGCCTCAGTGCTAACTGATATCTGATATGTTTTGAGGGTTTGATATGGTATTTTGATTTTGATTCTGTGAATGAGTAAAAAGCCTTTGATTTGAAAGTTTAGTCTTACTATGTAGATCTTTCTAAGAAGGTGCTTTGATGGAAAATGTGTTAATTATTGATATGATCAAAACACATTTCTATAGAAAGTAGAAATCATAACAAGCAAATATAGGGAAAGGCTTGAATATTCAAATCCATGAGTCACTTTGATTATCTTGAGTTGATGAAATCTAGCCTAATCTGGAATGGTAATTTCTCTTATTTAAGGAAGTAAATTCAGATTTTAAAAAAATAGGTTACTGAAATTATTTGTAAATAAAAATGATATTTTCTCGAATTTTGCAGAAGACACCGATTATAAGTTCTCTGCCAACTGTCAGAGAAGTAGATCCAAAGTAAAATAATGTATTTTAACAAATGCCTTTGTTGTACTTAGTGTGACAGTACAGACCTGTATTATTCTATGAAACTACTACACAGTAGATCCTTTAGCTTGATTTTATAGATTTCAGTGGCTGGCAAACAGCAAGACATTTACCAGAAGCTGCAAGGGAATTAGGACATGGGGTATAATTTTCATTCATCCCACAGATGTGTTTAGGTTGACTCAGTGTATTTTAAAAAATTTTTTCTCTCACTGCCAACATTTTTAACTTGGATAAATTTTACATACCAAACAACTAGTTACTAGATCTTTCCCTAAAAACTGAGAGATTTGGGAACATTCAGCTTCTATTCCAGTAATGAACACAATTCTCTAGAGCTGAAACTTGCTCTCTCTAGTTTGTGAGGTGGCCAGGATTCCTTTCTGTAACCTATTCAGCTGGCTCTCCTTCTTTTTTTTTTTTTTAAGATTTTATTTATTCATGAGAAAGAGAGAGAGAGAGGTAGAGACATAGGCAGAGGGAGAAGCAGGCTCCATGCAGGGAGCCTGACACGGGACTCAATCCCACACCTCCAGGATCACACCTTGGGCCAAAGTTGGCACTAAACCGCTGAGCCACCCAGGCTGCCCGCTGGCTCTCCTTCTTGATGTATTTCCACTGTTTACTTTTACTTCTTGACCATATTTATGGTCCATGAGGGCATTGGGGTTGGGACCCATGCTGTCACAGGAAGTCACATTCACCTTTATAATTTTGTCATCTAGAACTCTGAAATCCTAATTATTAATGATTTGTTTATTATTTATATGTACATTTGCTTGGGGACAGATTTTCTTATATTAATAGAAAACATTATGCTCATTATTTCATCATTCAGAAACATGTCTTTGAGGAATTGAAATGGAAAAATAAACAGCCAGTAGATACAATAAAATGTGAACTTGGCACTATCTATGATAACTAAACCAAGTCAATTAGGAAAAAATTTTTAAATGATAATTTTTCTAAGAAATAACATGGTATAGTATAGTGAAAGAAACAACAGTTGGGGATTCTTTTGTTCTGGGACCAGCTACACGTCTGGTTTTATGATTTCAGTAACTTCAGTTGATCTTGGTTTTATCTGCAAAATTAAGACCAAATGACCTAACCTTTCTAGGTATGAATGTTAACATTTTCTTAATTTCTGGAACTATGTAGCGACCCAGAAGGTAGAAACTTGCAGAAATCTTTGGGAATTGGTGAGGCTACCAGTCAGAAACTTGAGCAGACAATAGTGTTTATACAAATAGATCAGTTGATATCTTCCCCCAAACCAAATGTAACCCAACAGTTCCTTGCCAGGGCTATCTCTGTCAGCTCAGGTCCCTGTGGCTGTGGGAGCACTCTCTGGGGAGTAAGCTGTAGCCATGGTACTTTTCTTTTTCTTTCCAAATTAGACCTCAGGATGCCCTCTGCTAGTTTTTTCCACCTATCAGGTTTTTTTTAGATACAAGTGAAATGAGTGAAGAACGGGTTTCTTTTGAATGCCGGAATAGCATGAGAATGTCGCACAGCAGCTACTTCACCTCTTTGTCCCTGTTTGCTCCGGACAATTCCTGGTATCCTGTTTCTACTTCTTTATCTAATAAATAATGGTAATAGAGAAATCCGAAGCATGCTCCCCACTTCTGAAAGTTTGCTGACCCATTTAGGCCATAGTATTTTCAGATGAGCATTTCGATTTTTTTTTTTTTTTTTTTTTTTTGATGAGGAACTCCCTGCCCAGGGTACAAGCCTGTGTGTATGAACATCTTCACCAGCTTCATTGATAGCCTTTATCTCCCAGATAGTAGTCCCTCCTGCCTCAGAAAACACTGTCGTACCCTGTGCCGGAGACATTCTTCCCCCCTCTCTTCAAATCATCCCATGAATGAATCAAGGCAGTGCTAAAAATGGGACAACTAGTGTGGCATAATACAAAGTACACCACATCACCTATGAAGTGTTCTGGCCAAATAGATTGAACTTGAGTGTAATCAAGACTTTAGATCCAGCTACAAGCTTATAGGAAGCATAAAGGATCGAGGAACAAGTGGAATGGCACCACGAGGCTGCAAAGAACTACATCTGGAATATGATATTCTGCAAAACAAATGACCCGACTAATTAGTGGCATGAAAAAGGAGCGGGCAGGGGACTGTTACTACTCAAAAGAGACTTAACGTTGACAGTTCAACTAGTTGCCATGTTTTGTCCTATTTTAGATGCCAACTCCAAGGAACCCAACTATAAAAAGATAGTTTTTTGCAGTTTTTGAGGAAATTTGAATAGGAACTGTATATTAAAATTTTTACTAATTTTGTGAGGTGTGATAATGGCAATGTGGTTGGTTATACATATCCTTTAAATGTCTTTTCTTTTAAAGATGTATGGAAGTATTTCCTGGTGAAATGATGTCTGCGATTTGTGTTAAGATAGGGTGGGGACAAAAGAGAGAGATAGTTGCTCCTTCAGATCTAGTTTAATGTCCTTCCCTTGCAGGGTCTTTGGCCAAAGCAGGAGTTTGCCATTCATTTCATCATATTTATCTCACAGCATTTGTCATAAGCTGTAATTAAGCATGTATATCTATTTGTTTATTGTCTTTCTTATTACCTCAGACTCTAGTCTAGAGAAGACCAGGGACTACCCCTGGTCACCACTTTATACTCAGAACCTTGCACACTGTACAGCATGTGGTAGGCTTTCAGAAAATATATATCAAAAAAGAAGTGACAAAATCTGATTTCACATAACATTTGCATTTTACTGTTTCCAAATTTGGACTTGCATTGTCAGTTGTTATCATCTGTTGTAAATGTCTGAAGCTTCTTTGCTTACCTTTGTTTGGCCGGAATCCGGAGAGACAGGAAATCCTGCCTACACTTTTGTACTTGAGAATTCAAATATGAGATAAGAAAGGACATCTTAAATAGTAGCTTCTTTAATAGTTGGTACTTTGTTATTAGTACCAAAGGTAGAGTAAAAACCTTGTTGTTAAATCACTGACCCATCAGGCCTTTCCTCATGGGCAGTGAACACATACTTACAACATGTACCTGTTCCACCTGTATGCTTACACACACTTTCCCTGCTCCTCAGTGCTTTCCTGAAAAACCTGTTGCTCTTATCTTTGCTCTTACTTTCTTATAGGTGCATGAATCCTTGCTAAAAGTTTAGGATGCAGACTTCTTAGGCTGCTGAAGAACAGCATTTAAACCATGGAGCTTTTATTTATTTATTTTTAAAGATTTTATTTATTCATTCATCAGAGAGAGAGAGAGGCAGAGACACATGGCAGAGTGAGAAGCAGGTAGAGGGAGAAGCAGGCTCCATGCAGGAAGCCCGACATGGGACTCGATCCCGGGACTCCAGGATCAGGCCCAGGCTGAAGGCGGCACTAAACCACTGAGCTACCCGGGCTGCCTAAAACCATGGAGCTTTTAAAGCCCCAGTCTCCTTAGAGTCTTCATGGTCTGTCAGTCTGCCCTATCTGTTGTGTCAAAATGAATGATTGGTTTGTAAATTGTTTCAGTATGGTTCTTTTACTTCACCCAAAAGTGTTTAGTTTGGATGCTACCCAGTAGTAATTGTTAAGGTACTTTACAAAATCAAAACCTTGCCTTCAGCCAGCTAGATATTGTCCTTTATAAACACATTATTACATTATGTCTCTGTCTTAATCTTCTTCAGGTAATTAATGTAAGTATTCCTATTTTGACCTTGTTTTTAAGTTGCAGACACATATAGAAACTAAAGTGTGGATTATCAGAATTTTTTAGAAAGGTTTTTTTTTTATGGAAAACTTCAATCATATAAGAAAGTAGAATAATTATCTTCATGTACCCATCACTCAGCTTCAAACCATCCACTTCATATGTAGATCTCAACTGTAAGATGTGATAAATATAAGAAGTCAGTTAATTTTAAGAATACAAGAGGGATACCTGGGTGGCTCCATCCATTAAGTGTCTGCCTTTGGCTCAGGTCATGATCTCAGCATCCTGGGATCAAGTCCCAGCTCAGGCTCCCTGCTCACTGGGGAGCCTGTTCCTCCCTCTCTGCCTGCTCCTACTCTCCCTCTCTCTCAAATAAATAAATAAAATCTATTTTTTTAAAGAATTTGATTTATTTATTGATGAGAGACACAGAGAGAGAGGCAGAGACACAGGCAGAGGGAGAAGCAGGCTCCCCTCAGGGAGCCTAATGCAGGACTCAATCCCTGAACTCCCAGATCATACCCTGAGACAAAGGCAGACGCTCAACCACTAAGCTACCCAGGTGTCCCAATACATAAAATCTTAAAAAAAAAAAAAAAAAAGAATATAACAACTGAATTAATTCTAGAACTGTTTTAATAACACCACATCTGGTGTACACTTTGCTATTTAACATAACTTTACAGATAGCTAAACTTATAAGACTTATAAAGCATGTCTTCAAAACCAGTAAGATTTTAAAAATTAAATTTAATTTGTAGATCAAATCCCAGTTTAACGGCTCTAGTGTAATTTCTTATTTAAAGGAATTTTTTAATTCAGTTTTTATGTTTGTGTTTATAAATTTCAACTGTCCTGAATCTTGTTGCCTTAAGCCAACCCAGGAGTATATGTAGCTTTCTTCTTCTAATAAATTTTGTTTATTCTTTGAGGCATTTGCTTTATCTTAGAACATAATAAAGTTTTGAAGTTAATTGGCTGATAAAAAGTAACTTCCTTGAGCTTATACTCATTTATCTAATTCTCTTGAGTAACACAGGCAGTTTGTTGTGTCCTAGGAAAAAACTCAGACTTTGGAATGGTGGAGACCTGGGTGTGAAGGCTCACCACGGCTCACTCTTAAGTTCTCTTGGCCAGCAGGTATTCACTGAGTATCCGTCCCTATCCGCTCAACTCAAAAGTGGGAGATACATCAGTGAACAGAACAAACAAGGTTCTTCCCCTGATGGTACCACACTCTGCGTGGGGAGACAGACCATATAAAAAAGTAACTTAAGGGGCAGCCTGGGGGGCTCAGCAGTTTGGACCCGCCTTCAGCCCAGGATGTGATCCTGGAGACCTGGGATCGAGTGCTGCATCAGGCTCCCTGCATGGAGCCTGCTTCTCCCTCCGCCTTTGTCTGCCTCTCTCTCTCTCTCTCTCTCTCTCTCTCTCTCTCTCTCTCTCATCTCTCATGAATAAATAAATAAAATCTTTAAAAAAAAAAAAAGTAACTTAAGGAATCCTTGGGTGGCTCAGCAGTTTAGCACCTGCCCTTGGCCTAGGGTATGATCCTGGAAACCCGGGATCGAGTCCCACTTGGGCTCCCTGCATGGAGCCTGCTTCTCCCTCTGCCTGTCTGTCTCTCTCTCTCTCATAAATAAATAAAATCTTTTTTTAAAAAGTAACTTTAAAAATATTTGATAAAATTGCAGATGGCAGTGGGACTGTGAGGAAAAGAAAGCATGGAAGGAAAGGGAGTGAAGGCAAGGAGCTGGGAGAGGAGTTCCTTCTGAGGGAGTTGTCGGGTCCTCGGAGCAAACCTAATGACACATTCACATGGATGTCTTTTTTCCCTCAACCTTGCAGATTATGTAGGTAAAACTATTTGAAGCAGCAGGTACCCCCATTCTCCCATAGAAACAAGTTTTACGCTTTCTAAGAAGAACAAAGCAATCTGTGGCAGAAAGAACCTGGAGCAAATGGAAGGAAACAGATGTAGAAGGTTGATGAGTGTGAGAGGCAGGCAGGAGTCAGTCCACTCAGGGCCTGGGGCAAGAGTGTGGAGTAGAGTCTGGATTTGTTCCCATCTGAAAGGAGTTTTGATAAGCAAGTGGCATGATCTCATCTATGTTTTAACAAGATCTCTCTGGATTATGTTTGGAGATGAGAAGGTAGGGGTCAGGTTGGGAGGCTGTTAACAGGCATGTGGGAAACTTGGTTCGCACTCAAAGGTGGCAGTGGAGGGGCTGACAAGTGGATTTGCTCATGGATCGGATATGGGGGATGAGGAAAGAGTTCAACCTGGAAGCCAATGAGAAAGGCAACTAAGAAGGAAATACTTTGGAGAAGTTATATAGGATGAAGACTGTAAGTGGACGGTTGGGTTTGGCAAGGTAGATGCTAGTGTTGACCTTGACAGGAGCAATTTCAGTGGAGGGTCGGGATGAAAGTCTGATTGGAGGAAGCTGGAGAGGGAACAAGAGGTAAGGAAGCAGAGACAAGGAGAGGCGATTTTAGAGCATTTAGACATAATGAAGACTAGACACATGGGAAAGTAGCTGGATCAAAGGAAGTCTTGTTTGTTTGTGTTTTTTTTTTGCAGGTAGGATTGGAGATAGTACAGCATGGGTGTATCCTAAAGGGAAAGACCTGGTTGAGAGGGGTCAGTTGATGGTTAAGACAAAGCACAAGTGGAGAAGTAAAGTCTTTGAAGAAATTGTCAGATTTGGGAAAAAGAGGTAGTTCTGGTTGCTTCTACCAGTAAGATGAGCGAAATAAGAGACATTTAACAACTGAGAATGAAGGAAAAAGAAGGGAATGTTGAAAGTTTGAATAGAGAGGAGAAGGTATGAAATAATCTTTGAAAACGATGGGAGAGAGAGGGGCACCTGAGTGGCTCAGTGGGTTAAGCGTCCAATTCTTAATTTCGTCTCAAGTCAAAATCTTAGGGTTGTGAGATCGAGCCCCATGTTGGGCTCCATGCTGGGTGTGGAGCCTACTTGGGTTTCTCTCTCTCCCTCTGCTCTTCCCCTTCCTTTCTCTCTCCCTCAAAGGAAGAAGGAAAGAAAGAAAGATGGGAGACAGAAATATCTATAGAGAAATGTGGAGTTGCCAGGCAGTGCTGGGGGCTGATTTAAAATACACATTTCTATGTTCAAACAGAGTTGTGAGTTAACTGGCTGGGTAGAGGCCTAGAATAAGTGAAGAGTGGGGTTTATTTATTTTATCTTTTTTTTTTTTTTTTTTTTTTTTTTTTAAGAGTGGAGTTTAACCGGGATTAGGTTTGGGCCAGTTAAGTGTGATGATAGGAAAGAGGAGCAAGACACTTGACAGACCCCAAAGACTGATTCCCAAGACAGATTCAGGTTTGGTCTGTGGTGTCTAGCCTGGGAAAAGAGGGACCTAAGAACATGAGGGGAGGATTGGATACCGAGTACATAGTTAGGTCACGTTGCATAATTTTCCTCCCATTACAGATGAGGAAACAAAAGCTCAGGGAGGTAAGGCAGTCTGCCCACTAGTAAGGAGTGAAGTAGGGATATGGCCTTTGAAACCATTCCATTATATTGCCTGTGTTCGCTAGAGTAGGGGTGGAAAGATGGTAAACCAGGTACTAAAGGTGACTGCTGCAAGCGGGAGAAGCAAGTGAGATTACCGAGTGGTAATGGTAAGGACAGGAGCGGGTAATGGTAAAGGACAGGAGGGGGTAGTCTAGCCAAACAAGGAGCAAAGAGGGACATACCTCACCTTGGCGCACTGCGATACATGGCATGTGGGAGAAAAACATGCCTCCAGTTTAGGGGGCTATGATAGAAAGTGTCCTAAGAGATTTAACAGAAAGGCGAAGGAAGCATTTAGAGAAGACCCTGGCCACATGGGAGGTTCTGCTAATGATAGATTGTGTGTTTCACAGGGCACAGAGTCTAGGCAAGATGGGAGATGGAAAATCATGCGGGAATCAGAATCCACGAGATGATGGATGGATGGCCTGGGAGGTTTAGCATCTGGGATGACATGACTGAGGTTCCAGGGGATATCAAGTATGATCTCCATCTTGATTTTCTCTTAGAAGGAGATGATAATCTGCTTTACTCTAGGCCCCTTCTGGTTTGGTCTCTTCTGCAGTGCGTGACAGTAAGGTGGACAGCGTTCAGCCCAGGGGAGTGGTGCCTGCCAAGGACTCAGTAGTCCTTGCTTCCGTTGTGTGGAGTGTCCTGCCCTAGTGTTACTTAGATTAACTATACGTGTGAGCAACTCATGTGGCCCATCCAAGCCTCAGTGTTTTCACTTGTAAAATACAGATAAAGTCCAGTCTTGTAATTATTTAAGAGATAATGTGTGTATAGATCCCCGGTAGGAGACCAGGGTTATATTAGATGCTCAATGACATTTTTCCCTATGTATGTACTTTATACATTTCTAGTCTTTGCTTAAATTCTACGATCCTTCATTCATTTGTTGCTGTTATCCTCAAAAATAGACCCACACACACGTGCATGCACAGTTTATTTGTTGGGTTTTCTCCTCAACTAGATGAATGCTGTGTATGAATTGTGTGATCCCAATCTTTGTTTATAATGTTGAGCTTTTCGTGCTGTCCGTTTTGTTCTGAGATATAAATGATAAAATGTATTTCTAGCCATCTTATACCAAATAAAGTCATATTGATTTTTGCGTTGCATATAATGAAACAGAAAATAATCTCCTGGTGTCTATTCTGTATTATTCACCGAAACAATTTCTAAAGAACAGGTCTGCATTTGTACAATATAAATGCCTTATCTTGTTTACTTGATAGAAACTGGCGTTTTTGAAGTCAGAATGGAGATAAGAACCGAGTTAATTGTTGTCCTTCTTTAACATAATGTGACTAAACCTAAAGAGCTTTTTGATTTGCAGGTAAAAACCTTATCTTTTTACCAAACATTTTAAGGAAATTTGGTAGCATTGAAATAGAATGAAATTGTTTTCATCAGTTTAGAAAGTTAATAATTTTGTTAACAGTGATTTATACTGGAGCTAAAAAGCTGTCACAAGTTTCCCAAATCTTAAAGCTAACTGACCTTGCATTTGAACCCAGATGTAATGTAAACATTCTCTTGAGCCAGGGAGGGGTTGGGCTAGTCAGTCTGGAGGATATTAGTGGTGTTCTGTTTGAGGGAAATTAGAATCCCTAGATAATTCTCAGGAGCTCTTTCTTAGGTCAGCAGCTGTCTTAAACATTATATATTTCTTAATTCTTCCTCGACCTTGTTAACAATGCGTACTATTTCTTTTAGAAATCTAATTAGTAAAAGATATAATTACCTTTACTTTGAAGTAAGAAGTAAGAATGGGGGGGTTGAGGGATAGTTTTTCTACTCTTTCCACTTTATGTAGTTGTAAAAAAAATTGATGTAACATTCAGGATACTGGGCTGGAGCTTATTGCCCTACTGCCTTTAAAAATTCTTACTTCTCAGTATTCTATTACTTATCCAAAATATTTTGCTTAAAACTGAACTAAAGACTGTTACAGCTCCCTCTGACACCCCTGTCCTGAGATGTACTGAGCAGTGTTTTCGAACTTCAGGGCATGACCCAATAACGGTTGTTAAATCAGTTTAGTGGTTGGAAATCAACATTAAAAAAAAATAACTAGAATACATCACTCACAGTAAGGAATGGAAATTGTCTCATGACACTTTTGTTGTATTTATTACATGTAGGAGGTGTGTCTATATAGAAGTATGAAAAAGTATATGTACTTTATACTGTAAGTCACCTTCAAAATTTGAAAACTGTTGCTATAAAGGATATTTCAGGTAAAGGTTTCATTGTCTTTTTTTGCAAGTTTACATTTTAAAATATTGAATGCTCAGCTATATGGCCAATACTATTGTTAGTTGATATTTTAGAAGAAAAAGACAGTGAATTTTTTTTAACTAACACATTTTTTAAAAAGTGATTTTTTTAGTTTTTAATTCTGACATTATCATATGATCAAAAGCTGAAATGCAAAAGCTACCCCAAAAGCATGCTTCTCTTAATTTAAGAAACATTTATTACAGCTCTCACGTTCATTAATAAGTATGTTGAACTATGTAAGGTACAATTTCCCATCTCCAAGAAGTCACAATCAAATTTTTGTCAAACAAATATTGAAATACATATGTTCATATTTGTTTTAAATTTCTTCTCCTTAAAAATGATGGCCCATTTATATAATACATTGACTCTCAGTTTCCAAACTCTTAGGATTTTTAAGAAGAAATATTTGCCTCTGGAATTTTGTCATGGCTCTAATTGAGTATTTCTTCCTACTCAGATTTTTTCTGCTTATTAAATAAACTATCATTGAATCAGTGTTAATCGTTAAAAAGTTTTGTATTCATTTGTTTTGGGTCCTAATTTGGTGGCTATTCTAACTACTTTTTCTGGAATCAGGTGAGAACCAGTTTGTGAGTTTTAAACACAAAGGGTTTTCCAGTGGGATATCTGCATTGTCTTAATCCCATCCCTTAATGTTCCCAAACCTCTCTCTTTTCCTCTTCTGTACAACATCAATGATAATCAAGTCAAACTACAAATATCAAATAGGTGCCTCAGTATCTAATTTAAAATAATACAATACTCAAATCCCAAAGACATTACAAATTATAATGTGCTGATTTATAATATAGATCACAGTGTTTTGTGGTCAGTACAGTGTGGATAACAGTCCTGCATAACTGAGATTACTACCTAGAGGTGGTTATCCTCTGTCCTCACTTAAGTCATTGGTTTTAAAGCAGGTGGCTAGTAGTCCCTCCCTCCTAGTTTACTACTGTTACTAGTGTTTCAGCACAGTGGTACATCCAAGAACATATAAAAGGCATTCCGTTTTCAAGCAGTGTTACAGAACAATGATGCTCCTCCTTGGAACATTTAGAAATCACCCAGAGTTCATATATCACTTTAGAGGAAACAAGAGGGGATTACAGTGCGTAATTGGAATGGTGCATTGGCCTGTCATAAACAGTAGGTTTATTTAGAGAACTTGGATCTCCCAGCTTACACATTTGAGCCACTTAGTAACACTGAATGTGTATGAACTTTCTGTGTAAGATTTCTGGTCTGCCCACTGAACAGTAAATTTCCTCGCCATATCTTTAGTAACTAAAGTTTTGCTTTCTATGTGAGTAAACAGAAGTCATTAGAATGAGCAACTGTGTTTAAATCCTATTACGATTATGAGAGACCTCTCCAACAGTAAAAGAGTTCAGCATGAAGGCTGATATTCTATATCCTTGATTCATGGCATGTGAACAAAAATAATCATAAGAGCAGGGTATCAGATATAATTGAAAATTGCTTTGTGTCACATCTTAAATAATGATACATAGTTTGGCTTTTTATTAACCTTTTTGTTAGAGGTTTTATAGGCACATGTCATGAAAATGGGACTCCTGTGTACTTTGGAGGGGGAGATTGTGTATTATCTGTAATTGTAATGTTACTTGCATGAAAACTAATGTTATTATTCCAGTTTTGCCATATCTTTATGTTTAAAATGCTCAAAAAGGATCTTAATTATTTTTTCTGACTTTATTTTTGAAGTTAGCGTTATTGTGTTTGCTATATAGCAAAAAAACCCTTTCACCCTCCAACCTAGTTGTCACATCAGTTTCTAGTTGCTCTGGTGTCCATACTGAATTAAACACAATAGTTGAGGCATGATGATAATTTTTTTTTAAAGGATACCTTTCTGCTTTAAGTACAATCAAAATACAGATTCCCTTCCCCAATTTTTTGGATTCCTATACAAATACGGCTGTAGTTGATAGTCTGAGGTATCTGAATAAATGGGGAAAGAATTGAATTTTTGAGCACATGATTGGCTTTTTATTTAAAAACTGAGGTTAGATATCTTGAATAAGAAATTTGTGTAGAACTAACATTTGCTATAGAGTAATACTGAAACTGCTTATTTTCATTTTGAAAATAAAGGGACACCTCAAGGTATAAAGTATGTTTCATACTTTAATTTTATAAATGTTGATAGAAACAGGAAAACAAAGACAGTTCAAATATGCAGTTGACAATATTTAGACTATAATTTTATTTAAAAAAATGTTGAGTACCCTCATGCCATTAAAAAGAAAGCATTCAATGTCTTTACTGTCAACATGAATAAGTTTGAATATATCATTCTTAGACAGTGTTTATTATTTACCGTTCTGTATTCCCTGCCAGGGTATTTGAGAGTTAAGGTAGAAATAGAAAGCCAAAGCTGATTTTTGGTAGAGTCACTAGAATGAAAGCCAAGCTGATTTTTGGTAGAGTACGTACACCAAGTTTGTTTTATTTTGTGCTAACCTGATGAGAAAATATATTGATTGGTACAGTAACATTAAAGAAAGCAACAGTTCTCTGCTAGCATGTTTCGATTTTGAAGTACTTCAGAGTCTGAGCTTTTTGTCCTGTTAATGTAGCTGGTTTGACTTAGTATCTGTGCATCATTTATCATTTAGGAGTTTGAAATTCCCTGGGAGCCTTGCTTGTTAAGTCCAATGGCCTGCCTACCAAACAATAACAAACGAGGAGTCAAGCATGTAGGTCATTTACACATCTTTATGGGGTATGTCTGCCATTTTCTCTTGAGCCTTTTTCAACACTAAACTCGTTTCTCTTGAAGAGTTCACTATCTTAAAAAAAAAAAAAAGTTCACTATCTTGGTGGTGGCCACATTACGTAAGATGAAGTGTTCTTTAAAAATCTATTCTCTTTTTCTTTTAAAATAAATATAACGTTACAGAAAAATTGGAAAATGGAAAAAAAAACACCTATAACATCACTACTCCATCATTATCTGTGCTTGTGTGTGTGTGTGTGTGTGTGTGTGTGTGTGAGAGAGAGAGAGAGAGAGAAACAGAGAGAGGGACAAGAGAGATGGATTTTAAAATTTAGAGGAGGATCCCTAGTTCTCTAGTTATCATATTAGTTTCATTCTATCATAGGACACAAGTGTGTCTAAATCTCATTTAAAAGATAAGCTATTCAGAAATTAGAGGTTGCTAAAGATTCTGCTTTTGGATAATCATGTCAATTTAGTTTCCTGATACCTTATCTTACTACTATTTCATGCATATGAGAGTGAGAAATTCCCTAGAGTCATAATGTTCAAACTGTAATAATTTTTTTCAAAATTCATTTGTCCAAATGAGTAGGGCACCAAATTTTAACCCTCAGGGGACCACCAAGATATTAACTAATACTGACAACCTAACATGTTTCCTGTGAACCTTGGGATAAAGCTCTTGTTATTTTTGATTAGTTTTAAATTCCACAAATGGGTAATTGACTAGAATTGTAGTCCTTTATTGACCCTTTGTGGAATTGTGCTCCTTACATGTTTACTCCCATAAAAGTGAGCTAGGGTGCATGTGACACCCTCAGTTGCAGGCCAACCAAGGTGTTGGCATGTCACCTCAGTAGAGACTTTGCATCTTGCTTAGTGCTCATCCTGGTGTCCTTGTAAAGTATCAAGTAAACGCATCTGAATATATTTTGTCATGATGACCTTGGAATATGGAGGTTTCAGCTTCTCTTATAAATACAGAATGCTTTGTTTGACCTGATTCATATTATGTCATTACGAGTAATAGTTGTGATAACAAAGTTTTCTTTGAAAACCCAAACTTATTATTATTTCAGTATCTTGATTAGTTTAATTGAAGAATATCCTGAGTTTACAAAGTAAGCTGTTAAAACTTTTTGGTAATGCCTTCTATAGGTATGTATAAATTTTTGCTTCAAAAAGGATTTTATTGTTCATAAGTATTAAAAATCTCTGATATGTAAAAAAGAAATGACATAGATATCCCTTTGATTTCAAGAATTATTTGTCCTGTAGAAATAATATTTTAAACAAACCAACAAAATCAGTGATAGGTGTTACTGATTTGAGTGAGAAACAGTGATTTACTTTATTGCCATTCTGTATGTGATCGAAATAATTTTAGGGTATCGTCCCTCTTATGACCTCAGTGGGTCATTAATTTATTTTGTAATATATCAAGGTTCCTTTCTTTTATTAAAGCAAGGAAAAAGTGAGTTGGCTACCATAGCATTATATGTCCTGTGGATGTCCAGTAAGTGCCATCTTCCTTGACTGAGTAAAAGTTAAACTTCATTCAAAATTTTGATGATTGATCTGGGCTGAAAATGATTCTTCCACCACCCTAATTAGGAAAAGTATTTCTGGGTACATTAAATTACAAACAGAATTGCAGAGCACTTGTATTTTGCCAATTTTTTTAAAAACTATTTTTTTTTAAGATTTTATTTATTTATTCATGAGAGACACAGAGAAAGAGAGAGGCGCAGCGACACAGGCAGAGGGAGAAACAGGCCCCATGCAAGGAGCCCGACGTGAGACTCGATCCCGGGTCTCTAGGATCACACCCTGGGCTGAAGGCATGTGCTAAACCGTTGAGCCACCCGGGCTGCCCTTAAAAAAAACTATTTTTAAAAGACTTTACGATACTAATATTTCATACGTGAGTAATCGTTGCTGATTACTATATATGAGTTATTCTATTTATGAGGTAGGTTCAGCATCATGTCTACCTAAGATCTTTTAAATTCTGTACAATGAGGGCAGCCCCAGTGGCTCAGCGGTTTAGCACCGCCTTCAGCTAGTGGTATGATCCTGGAGACCTGGGATCGAGTCCCACATCAGGCTCCCTGCATGGAGCCTGCTTCTCCCTCTGCCTGTCTCTGCCTCTCTCTCTGTGTGTGTCTGTCATGAATAAATAAATAAATGATCTTTTTTAAAATTTCTGTACAATTACTCTGGTCATTTGAAAATTAAACGAACACTGTCTTTAATTTACTCTTACATTTACTTCATTAATTCTATGCTTCCTTCCTTTTTAGTCTCTGAATTTGAGCTCATTATGTCAAAAATTATTTCAGTTCTTTGTGAAGTAAAAGACTAATAAGTGGCATTTTTAAAACTTCTTTTTAATCATGAGTATGTTAATTTTATTTTGTCTACTAATTGCAATACTTTGATACTAACATCCTCAGAGAGAGAATTAACGATCATTTCCTATTTGGTTTAATATTATTGATGCAGTAAGTTAGATATTGAGGTCCACAGGCAAAAAATGCCCTACCATTGAAATTATTACAGAGAAAGGGGACAGAGACAGAAAAAGACAAGCATATCCTAACATGTGTTGAAAGATAAACTGAGGCCTATTAAAAATTTTTAAGAGTTCACTCAAGCAAAACTTGATTCAACTTGGGCAGCATCTTTTATCTAGCAAGTACAAAGGAACTCTGAGGAACTGTACAGAATGCTGTAGCCAAAAGGGAATGGAAACAAAGAAATTATTCTAGGCAAAAAGAAGTGTTGGTTACTGCAAGGTTACTTTCCCTTAGAGGTGGCAGGGGTCTATCAGGCAGATGACCTAGCTAGTGCTGATCAGGAGATTCCCAATAGACTGGTTGAAGATTCTATTTCTGGAAGAGCTATCCAGTAGTTAAGTCTCAATTTGGTGACATGGGGCTTAAGCATAAGCAACTCCATTTTGGTCCTGTTGTCTTATTTTTTAACAAATGATAATGTGGCTTATCAGATGATGGAGACAGAATGCATAGTTTAGGGCATCCTGGGTGGCTCAGCAGTTTAGCGCCTGTCTTCCGCCCAGGGCATGATCCTGGAGCCCCCAGATCAAGTCCCATGTTGGGCTCCCTGCAGGGAGCCTGCTTCCCCCCCTGCTGTGTGTCTCTGCCTCTCTCTCTCTCTGTGTCTCTCATGAATAAATAAATAAATTTTTTTAAAAAAATGCATAGGTTATTTGTAAGTAATGTAGAGGGGTACTTGTTCAAACTGAAGATTTAGAGATGGTTTTAAGGAAGTCTGATGTGTCAGTTCTCTTTCTGTCATGGATCCTGCCTTTGGTGTGGTATCTAAAAAGTCATCACTGTGTCCAAGGTCATGTGGGTTTTCTCCTATTTGATCTTCTGGGTGTTTATGGTTTTGTGTCTTATATTTAGGTCTGTGAACATTGGAGTTAATTTTTGAATGGGTGTGAGTCTGTATCCAATCCACTTTTTGCACATGGATGTCCATTTGTGCCAACACTGCTATGTTAAGAAGACAGTCTCTGCTCCATCATACTGCTTTTGCTCCCATATCAAAGATCAATTGACTGTATTTATGGGAGTCTATTTTCAGAGTTTTTCTGAATTCCTGGTATATACTTAACCTTTCAAATCCACGAGGTTAGCATTAATTTTAAATGATATTGAAGTCAAGTGTGCCAAGGAGAAGATAATGAACACAGATTCTTTTGACCCTGCTGGTAGTGCTGGCCACACAACTTCAGTTGTCCGTACTCTCCTCTCGCATTTCCATTTTTCCATATCTTCTTCTGGACATCTTCCAACACACTGGTGGGTGAGAGTCATTAAAACAGTCCTTGCCTAGTGGTCTTTCAGTTTTAAAGAACTGTTAGCTCAAGAATCTGTTTTTCTCTTCCATCCCTCTTTGTACTCCCTTGAGTCCCCCCACCCACCAGGGTTCTTTTTTCTCTTCTCTACCAGTATCTACTAAGTTCCTTGGTACCAGCTTTAAATAATGTGGAATTAGAATCTTTCATGAGTTGACCAGTAACTAATTTACAAAATGACTATTCTGAAATTTAACAGCAGATAATGAATGTTCAGAATTGCTTTAGATTTTGCTTTTAAAAGTCCATTATAACCCCATCCCTTTTTGACCAAATGGTGGTATCAAGTAAATGCTCATATATGTAATTGGTAATATAATATGTATCACTTAACCAGCTTTATAAAAAACTATTAAAATTATGCTAATGAAATAACAATTATGATAGTGGTTTGCTAATGAAGAATTGTCATTCCCTTTTCATTAATCATGGTGAGTAACCAGAGAGTCGTGAAAATAGTGATGTGTGTATATGTAAAATGTGATCTACCTTGTATACACAGGGAAGGTACGTCTTCCTCTGATCTATTTATTTTTTAATATTTTATTTAAATTCAATTTGCCAACATATAGTGTAACACCCAGTGCTCATCTCATCATGTGCCTTCCTTAGTGCCCATCACCCAGTCACCCCATCCCTCCACTCTTCTCCCCTTCTGCAACCCTTTGTGTGTTTCCCAGAATCAGGAGTCTCTCATCGTTTGTCTTCCTCTCTAATTTTTCCCCACTCAGCTTCCCCCCCTTCCCTTATGGTCCCTTTCACTATTTCTTATATTCCACATATGAGTGAAACCACATGATAATTGTCTTCCTCCAACTGACTTATTTCACTCAGCATAATACCCTCCAGTTCCATCCTGTCTTCCTCTAATCTAGACATTGTTTTCTTGGCCTTTTCTTTGTGGAATTCTGAATTGTTGATGAATTTTTTTTTACTACATTTTATTAAAAATGTGGTATTTTATTTTATTTTACCTTATTTTTTAGCAAGGGGTAGAAGCAGGGGTAGAGAATCCCAAGTAGACTCCCCCCTGATTTTGGAGCCCAGCATAGGGTTTGATCTCACCACCCTGAGATCATGACCTGAGTAGAAATCAAGAGTCAGGTGCTTAATCAGCTGAACCATCCAGGTGCCCCTAGGACTTTATGTTTTTAAAGAGACTGGTCAAAATTTGATTTTGAAACAAAAGATTAAAGATTAAGAGCTCAATTCATTTGTTACGGTTTTAGATGTATGAAGTGATTTAAATACCTTTGACGTTTTCCACAGTAAAAGGACAGAAATAAATAGAAACTACTCATACTGTTTAATCGATCTGCACTGGGATGTAAATTCGACATGGGCAAACATTTTGTCTGTTTTATCCACTGCCATTAACAGTGCCTGGCACATAGGAAGCACTCAATTAATTGTTGGATGAGTTTATCAAAAAGTTACAACACAATAGAAGTACATTTATCCTGCATCTTTAGGTAATTGGAGGAGTTATATAAATAGATTTTCCATGAAACTTTACCTTTGGTGTCAAAAATGCCATTTTAATATATTTATGGATATTTTCAAATTATATCATGTTTTATTAATTTCTTATCTGGAGTACTGTAAACATAATTTATCCACTGACGTGAGTATGTCATTATGAATAATACTTGCTGTTATCGAGGCAGTGGCCTACAACTGGCTCCTGTCCACTTATTCAAGTAATGCAGGTGATCTTTTTGGCAGATAGTTACTATTTTAGTAGCTATTGTTTTTAGGTTCAGAGAGTTATATTCTGGAATATCAAGATTTTATAATGCCTGACCTTAGAGAGGTAGGCATATTATATATAAAATAGTTTATACTGTGTAGTTGAAGGCATGCGCTTATGATAAAATTTTCATCTCTAAAGCAGAATTACTTTTTTAGTATTCTGTATTTGTACTGTTCAGAATGGCATGTTGAGAATATTTACTCTTTGCATAAACTTGAATATAATGTAGTAACTATATTTGTTCTGCGGTACGTAGTTCTGTTTTAAGAAGGTTTTTTTGCCTTCCAGATTGTTTTCTTTCTGCTTTTTATTCCACTCAGAATTTAATTTATAAATTTTATAAAGTGTATTATAGAGAGGCAGGTCTTACTGACTATAACTAGAAATACAAGAATCCCTTCATTTATATTAATTAAGAGAAGTAATTTTTTTTCTTCTATTTACAATAACAATTTTCTAAAATCTCTATTACTGTTACCAATTCCGTCCTTTCCAGTTAAGGAGGATTGTGTGACTTGAGATGAGGACCAGGATGTAGTATCTCCTGGAATAAAGATCATGTTTGGTTTTTGTTTGTTTGTCTCTGTTTGTTGATGTTCCACATTGCTTTTCTGCATTTTCTAATTTTTAAAAATAATAAATCTCTATTGTTCAAACAATACATTACCAATAAATAAGAAAACTGTGGAATACTTTTTATGTTTAATTAAGAGTTGGGCTTTAATCTACAGTAGTCCTAAAGTATGCAAACAATAACAACAACAATAAAACATGTCCAGAAGTGAAAAGAAATGAGAAAAATAAGTCAGAATGAATGAACCCAAATAAGTATCTGTGAAAATGTGAAGAATTCAGCTTTAGAGAGGTCCTAAGAGGCTAACAGTTACATAGGCAAGATATATTTTTAGGTGACAGGTGGGTAGGTAAGAAAGGAGAAAAATATGGACAAATATATACCTATTTGAATTACTTGTAACTGATTATTAATCATCCATGAGTAGGTTATTAAGGTCATGTGTTCCCTAAGAAATGGAGACCATCTGAAAAAGTAATTTTGAAGAATTAGTTTTTGTAGTCAGCAATGACTATAAATGTACTTAATGCTGGTGTTCAGTTTTTTCTCTCACTGCCAGAAGATTAGCATAGGAAAATACTGGGGCTCTATTTTTATAGCACATGTAATATGCTAATATCTTTCCAGGAGAAAAGGATCTTTATCTCAGAAATCCCACAGCTCTCCCTTTCCAAAATTGCATCCACCAAATCTGTGGTATACACTATAAGTATAGCAAGAAGAACATAATGTGAACATACATCACCAACTAAGTCTGTTGCCATCTGATGCCAGTAAGTGCGGCTAATTCAATTAGTGGCATTGCCTGCTCTTTCTAGTTGTTTTTTATTTTCATTTGGTTTTTGCTTTATCTAATATTATGCTTGATTAATCCATCAAATAACCCCTATAACAGTTAAAATATATTGAGTATTTAATATGTACCATGTGTTGTCTTAGTTAAAACTAACTCTTGGGTACTATGAGAAGTGAATCATTGTTATCCCCATTTTACTGATAATGAACAAGGGCATGGAGAAGTTGAATTACGTCTTCATGTTCTCCTACTGATCAGTAGAAAACCTGGACCTTGAACCCCAAGAAACAGTTCCTAATTACTATACTATGTTTCTATTTTTCTTGTTCCTGAATTTGGTTTAAGACTGAGCTCCCTTACTTTTTCACCCTGGACTAGATCTGCCATGGATACTTGAAATTGCGGTTAACTATGGGCTTTGGTCCCAGGGAATTGAAGCCCACAAGTTAAAACTCTGATAGACCACAGGGACAGGCCTCCATTTATTTTATATCGCTGATATATGATTTTGTAAATAAACAGAACACAGATTTCGCTGAAGGTTCTAAAATGTATGAAGATGGTAATTATGGCCTGAAGATTTCAAAATGGAAGATAAAAAGCCCATATTTTCAAATCTTAGATTATGATAACATTTTATATTCTGCAGCTTGATTGTGTAAATTGATTCTGGACAATCAGGCAGTAAGTCCTGAGTGTTTATTTCCTTTGTTCGAGAGATATTTGTAGCCAGTTACTCTGGGCCAGGTATTGGACACACAGAAATGATTATGATAGTTCCTACCCTCTCAGGAGTAGTACTGTGTTGTCTCTAGTCTTATGAATAAGACAAACACATGAGCAGACTGTTTATCATACAGTGTGAACAGGTGAAAACGACAGACGTGCACTAGGTGTTTGAGGAGTATAGGGCGCTATCGAAATGGCACTCTGCCAGGATAGGTTTTCCATATGTTATTGTTAGTCAAGAATATTATTCTATTACCCTATGTGGAGATGCAGAAATTAAAAGATCCTGTATGGGGCAGCCCAGGTGGCTCAGCGGTTTAGCGTCACCTTCAGCCCAGGGCATGATCCTGGAGCCCCAGGATCGAGTCCCACATCAGGCTCCCTGCATGGAGCCTCCTTCTCCCTCTGCCTCTCTCTCTCTGTCTCTCATGAATAAATAAATAAAATCTTTTAAAAAATAAAAAATAAATAAAAGATCCTGTATGGAATTGTGTGTTAGTTGCTTTTGGAGGAAAATGAGTATCAGAAATTTAACTAAGGCCATATGTAGTACTGGGAATATAGTCTATTTTTTAGAAAGTAAAACAAGATGACCATTAACCCAGTTTTTACTTGCTTTTCTCATTGATCTCATTTTCCCTTGACTCTACATCTCTTACCTTCTCCTTCCCACCATTTCTTTACATTCTTAGAAAGGAAAAATGACTTGTTTCAATCAATAGGACAGTTGGTCGTATTTAAAATAGTGTAAGGGGTAGATCTGGACACTAAAGTGATACTGTTGTCACCTGCACCGATAATTTACCCTCTTTCTCCCCCCATCTTAGAAAACACAAAAGCTCACTGAATATGGAATATACTGGCCACATTTGCATTCAGTCCACTACGGAGAATGGCATCTCCGCTAGTCAGTATTCCATCAGATAGCACAAACCCTGGAAGTACTGATTCAATGTTTTCTGCAGCAAATATCCAGAAGGGCAGAGTGAGAGGTGGGGGAGGATGACTGCTTGATGGCTTGATTATCTGTGGAACCAGAATTTAAATGTACAGTCGGAACCACCAGTAAAACTAAAACATCTTTATATTCTCTGACTTAAGGTAATCCCAAATGTAAACACCAGTTGTGTTAGCCTCTTTTCTTAGCCCAAAATACAAATGTTTAACTGATGTTGATTTATGTTATACTTAATATTAAATGAACAGTACTATGAAACCCAATTCTGCTTAAATCCACGTAGTTTCGGTTTGAGTCTTGCTACTTTAAAAAAAAAAAAAAGTTAGGGCACCTGGGTGGCTCAGTCGGTTAAGCGGCTACCTTCGGCTCAGGTCATGATCTCGGGGTCCTGGGATCAAGCCCCAGGTTGGGCTCCCTGCTCAGCAGAAAGTCTGCTTCTTCCCCTCCTCCTGCTCATGCTCTCTCTCTCTCAAATATAAATAAATAATTTTAAAAAGTCATATAAAGGAAACCAAAAAAATAGTTGGTTACTCTGAAATGAGTAGGTATTATATTGTCTTAAGATTTCTTTCATCTCTATTATATATTTCATGTTACTGACATACAGTTACTTAAAACATACACTGAAATTTGGTCTAAAGAGCACAAACACTATGGCATTTTGCTTTTTTAAAATGTCATTTCACTGAAAATACAAGTGGTTACATGAAATAAGTTCCAGATCAGAGATACACAATGGAAAGAGTTTATCTCATCATGCTCACATTATAATGTTCTCAATGGAGCAGCTCTGTGGAACCCACCTATGGAATGGAAATCCCCGGTGTAGAGCCAAGGGCCGCGTTGCAGGTTCTGATACAAGCTCAGATGAAACCCCGCTTGGGCCATTGGAGAGAAGATCTATTACCGAAAATAACTTTTCCAGTAGTGATAACATCTCTAAGGGAAATTTCTGTGCTGGGTTCCTTCTCTTCTCCGTCCTGTCCTCTTCCCTCCACCTCCCCCTCCTTAAATCCAAGTAGAAAGAAAGTAGGACACTATTCTCAGTGATAAAGCGATAGTAAAAACTTCCTCAGCATTCTCACACAGGTGCATGTGCGCGCGTGCACACACACACACACACACACACACACATCAGTGATATCTTTTAACAATCTCTCAAGATGAGTCTTTGTGTTATAATCTTCAGTGGGGAAAAAGGGAAAGAAAAAGATCAACATAAAGTATATAAGACTAACAACAAAGCTAATGGAAAACATCTCTGAGACTATTTCTTTGCAATTATGTATTAGGGGGAAAAGACACATTTTCTGGATTCTAAGATGCACATCTTTTCATATTTTAGCATTTCTGCAGTCCAGATGCATCTTATGGTCACTGCCTGGCAGCTGTCCTGACACAGTTGTCATCACCTGCACACATGCACCAACACTTACAAAATGAGCATCATGGCTTCTGAGAAAATCTCAAAGATGCTCATTGAACACAGAATGCTGTATTTCTCACACTCTCAATGGCATAGAGATTGATATTGTGTGGCAGAGCATGGATTTTGACAACTCGGGATTGAAAAGTAATTCAGAAGAATCAGACACTAACTAAAGAAGTTTTTAGGGCTACGTTAAACTTATTTTACTTTTTTTTTTAACATGTGGATGAGTGATATATTAGAATCTATCTAAATACATGTAGAGCAGCTTGTTCAATCAGTCTAGAATAAAATTTCAAAGTGATGAAAATGCATCCTCATAATTTAATTGCCAAGTTTTGTTTCAGTGGTACATAACATGAGTCTGTCTTATAATTGGCATCTTAATTCAAAGAATACAGTAGTTATTCGTTCCTTATATAAAGATCTTTATCTCCTTCCACTTTGTTAATACTAAAACGTACTATGATTTTTTTTGAGAAGTAGTAACTGCTATTAAACACCAAATGCTAGCAATTTGTTAAGTGGTCCACTCATTCATTTCAAAAATAGTCATTGTGCCTTTATTATGAGGCAGGCACTGTTCTAGAAGCTGGAAACACAGTAGTGAACAGAACTAAAGTCTGCTGTCATGAAGCATATGTTCTAGGGTATACAGCATACATTAAGCAGTAGATGTTAGTGTCAAGTGATAAGTAATAAGAAGAAAAATAAAGATAGGCGGAGGGATAGAGTGGCGGGGCTTACTACTTTAGATAAGTAATTGAGGGGACGTCTCTCTAAGAAGTAGTAATTCCATAAGACTGGAAAGAAGTAAGCGAACAGGCCATGTGGTCACATAGTGGAGACATTCCAGACGGAGCAGATTCAAAGGCCTCATGGCTGAAAGCACTTAGTTTATTCGGGAACAGGGGGGAGACAGTGTGACTAGAACTGAGTAAGCAGGAAAGGAGTAATAAGAGGTCTAGCAAGGAGGGTGTTTGTGGACTGTGACAAGGGCTTGAGCTAGTGTTGTGAGGTGGGAAGCCTGCAGAAGCTCTGGACCAGAGGAGTGAAATGATCTGGAATCTCACTCTGGCTGCTAACCATCAAGGGCACAAGGATGGAGGCAGCAAGACCTATTCAGAGTGGTAGGATTCATCCACGAGAGACAGTGAGTGACATCTAGGACCAGTGAGCTGGTCGTGTATTAAAATAGAGAGGTGATATGATTCTAGTTATGGTTTTGAAATTGTAAATAAAGCCAAACAATGGGCAGTGAATTAAGATGGATTCTGGTAAACAAAATATTAGTTATGTGCTCCCACTGCCTGCTGTTTCCCCTGCTTCTGTCCTTTCTCTCAATAAAATCTTTTAAAAAATAAAATAAATCTAAAAAACTAAAAAAAAATAATTTAATGGGCATCTTGGGGTCTATCAAATGCTATAAAATGCCATTTCTAGGAGCTTCTAGTTAAGATAAAACAGAATTTCAGTAATAGTTTAAAGTAGTATATGCTTAAGGATCATATGTTAGCTGGTTCTTTTAGAGTAGAGAATAAAACTCTCTGAAAAGCTTCACGAAACTTTTTACTTTACTTGAAGCTTTACTTCAAGAAGAAGTAAGATTTGAACTGTACCTTTTTTTTAATAGAATTGACTTTTTAGAGCAGTTTTAGCTGTACAGCAAAATTGACCAAAAAGTACCAAGACTGCCATACACTCCCCTCACCCTTGTCCCATACAGCCTCCTCTGCTATTAGCATCCCCCACCAGAGTGGCACATTTCTTATAATCATTGAATCTACAATGATATGCCATTATCTTCCAAAGTCTTTGGTTTACATTAGGTTTCAGTCTTGGTATTATACATTCTATAGGTTTTGACAAATGTGTAATGATATGTATCCACCATTATAGTATCATACAGTTTTGTTATCCTAAAAATTCTTTGTGCTGCTTCTGTCTGTCCTTCCCTCAAAGGGTTCAGGAGCTGAAAACAGGAATTATTTGAAAGTCTGCAAGGAGCAGTGACCCTCAGTTACTCACTCCTGAGGACTGACCATTTCCCCATTGTTCTGCACAAGATGAGTAGTTCATCTGCTTGTGTTTGTTTATTGGTAACAATGAGTGACTGAGCTCAGCAGAGCACAGGGTTGATACTCACTACTGAACGTGGAGTTGAGGTACAAGTCTGCATTCCTACAGAAAATGAGAGGAGCCTTCTCTGAAGACACCAAATCATCTCAGAGAAATTGCCTCCTGATCATACCATTAACATTAGTGCTAACTTGTCTTAAAATGAAGCCCAGCTATTTCATATAGAGCTTCCAGCAAGCTTCCTATTTACTATTTCATGACTTTTACTCTTAAGTCAATAGAAAGTCAGCCAGTAACTGCCAGACATTGGGGGAGGGAGGGGAATAACCAACATGAAAAACAGGAAACAAAACCATTGGAAATAGAGACAGTAAATGGGACAGAACTACACATGTGTGGAACATGTGTTGCACACATGTACATATACCCCTTCAAAGAGGTAAGAACAGAAACTGTCAAAGAGGAATAAACAATCACAGTATGAGAGGAAGTTGTTGGAACCTGAGAGGATAGTATTCAGAATAAAATATTGTACAGAGTGGTTTAAAGATAAAGTCAGGGAAATCTAAAGTTAAATCAAGAGAGGCAAAAATTAGACACCTACAGAGCCCATTGGGAAGTCCTAGAGCCTACTGAGAGGAATTCCAGGAAGAGAGAATAATATAAAAAGAAAGGAAATAAAACTATCAAAGAAATAATACAAGAAAATTTCCCAGAAATAAAGGATTTGAATATATTAAAGGGCCTAAATGGTACATAACAATGAATGATTTAAAAATGCACACAAAATACACAGTCTGACAGTGGTATGTGTCATTGAAATTGAGAATGAAATCATTTCAACCTCAGCTTCTGTCTACAGTCCAGCAATCAAGTGATAGGTGTAGAACAGAAGCATCTTAGGCATGCATGGTCTGAAAACATTTACTTCTCACGCAGCTCTTATCAGGAAACCACCAGATGATTTGGTCTAAATTCAATGAAATATAATAGATATTTGAGCCCTCACCATGTCTTTTAGCGTGATGTCATTCATATAAATATCTTATGAATATTTATAGATCTGCTTGAAAAGATTCAAGAAGCAAAGATGATTTAAGGCATAGTTTATATCTTTGACAAGCTTCTAGTTTTCAAATCCTGAGTAACGCAGGTAAATAACTGTATAAAACACAATAAGCACAAGTATTCCCAGAAAGTTAGAAACTGCTATGGGGATTTGGGGAATGAAGAGCTCAAATCAGATTGGAAGAAGGGTTTTATGAAGGAAATTATTACTGGAGACAGTTCTTATAAAATAGATGAGGTTTTGATAAGCAAGTATGGGGAAAAAAGCTTTCAGGCAGAAACAATATAACAAGAAGCACAGAAATGGAAAGCTCATGACTTGTTGAAAGTAGTTCAGTGTTGCTGGAATGAAGGAAAGTTAGTGGAGGAAAAAATTAAAGTCAAGGTCAAACCATATTATAGAGAGCCACAGAAATCTAGTTGAAGGTTAAAAGGGTCATCTTCAGCTTAGTAGGCAAAATAGGAATCATTGCAAGATTTCCATCTGGAGTGCTGTCTTTCGGGACAGTTAATCCAGCAAATTTGTCATGTTTTGCCTGCTAGATAGAGCTCATTGCCAGGTTGGAAGTCTTTCTATGTCCAGTACTTTCCTTACCTCTTGGCATTGATTCAATATGCAATAAAGATTTGTTGAACTAAAGTTTAAATGAATGTAATGAGAGAGAATTTCAAGAAAGAGCGGTAAGCGGTCCTTATTATATAGAGGTCAGGCAGGATGAGGATTATTTGTAGTGAGAAAGTCACAAGGGACCATGGGAAAGCATTTCCGGTGAGTGGTTTGTCAGTCAGTTAACAGTTTAAGAGTAAATGAGTGGTGAAGGGGAGTAGTCAAGTAAAACTTTCTGAGCAATTTGACAGAGGACCAAGAACCCTCTTTTTTTATTTGGCAGTACCCTTACCTCACTGTATTCTGATTTTTTGTGTGTATCTTCCCTGCTAGACTGAATTTCTGGGGCTAGGAAATACCTTTCCTGCTTACTGTTTACATTAGATCTGGAAAGCAGTACGTTCTCAAGGAATCACAAGTAGGTAACAGAAAGCATTAACTGGAACTAGGTAGCAGTGTTGAGCAAAAGTAGAAAGGTTTTAAGAGCGGAGTTTTTACAGTCTTGGCTGTTATTAATAGAGAAGCATTGAACCTATTTTTAGGCAATGAAGGAGAAAGAAAGAAGTGTATGTGGGGATCTAGTACTATGTTCCTACTTTCTTAAATAAGTTTTTACTTTTGAATATTGTTTGTTTTTAATAGGCCCGTCTCAGTTACCATTTTTCCCAAAAGCATCAAATTGACTACAGTAGTTCAAGGAGTCAGGAATATTTGTTCTGAGGTCACTTTCTTTGCAAATGGGGTTGTAACCTGTGGTTCTGCTTCAGTTCTATTTCAGAAGGTGACAGGTTAACATTTTTGCTAAGTTCTGTAATGCTCTATTAGTTATGTTCTTGTAATTCATAATTCTGATTTGGAAGAAGTCTTTCTGTGAGAGTCCAGGGAAAAGGAGAGTCTATGTGGCAGACGTCCATGGTGATACATAAATTGCCTTTTATAGTTCTCAGTAGGGCTTTCCATGCAGAATGAGTATACTGTATAAATATTACTTATCTGAAAAGATACTTATGGTAAATATTTTATCAAATACATTTCTAGCCTATCTTTTTTAATTAAATTTCTTTGGCATTTTTATAGGACTTGTCTCTGGTAGTTCAGGAGTTTTTTCAGCTGAGAATTATAATACTTTTTTCCTCCATCCAGAAACATTTTTAAAAATGTATTTTCATATTTATATGACACTTCTTCATGGAGGTAATAATACTATAAAACATTCTTGTCAATGGGCCTTTAAAACCGTAAGTTTGGCCTTTCTTAGTGAAACAGAGTTCCAGGGAAAACTTTAGAGGATCTATCTAAGACCTAAGTCATTGCCATCTGAGAGGATCCTGGGATAGGTCCATTTCAGGCTTTCCAGTGGGGTTGTAAGCCCAAGAGGAGCTGGGAGATACCATGACAATAAAGTACATATGCCCCATCTCAGGTGAACGTCCTTACAATGCCCCCATGGTATGGGGGCATATACCCATAGAATTCTTGGTCTTATGACCTTTTTAGTAAGGGTAGGACTTTTTTTTTTTTTTAAGGACATTTAGATTTGGGAGGAAGGGGGATGTTTCTGGGTTCTTAAATCTTGGCAGCCAGTGAAAAATATTTAAAAACATCATACACCACCCGCCTCCCCTCAAAAAAGCTGCCTACAGGCCCTGGGATTGACTGTTGGAATCTTCTCGTCCCAACAGGAATTTGACCTCCAGTCATGATCTCCACTGCCTTGGGGTCAAGCCCTGTCACCTCTCTCTTGGACTGCTGCAGTCACCTCACAGCTTCCCTATGTGACTGTTTGTGCCCCCAACATCTGTTCTCAACATAGCAGCTGTTTTGATTCTGCTCAAACTAAGGGTCAGTCAGTCCTGTCATTTCTTTCTGTTCCCTGAGACTAGAGAGCCACGTGCAGGCTGTCAGCACTGCTCTTGTAGTCACCTGGAGGTAAAAGAAACAGGCTCATGTTAGCCTCACCCTTCTGGATCCATTCTTCTTCTGGATCCAGGTCCTACAAATACAGGTTCCTTGGTGACTCTCTGAGGCCTTCAAAGAGATGAGAGAAAGAAGAGGGAGGGAGGGATGGGGAGAGAGGAAGGGAGAAGGGGAGAGAGGGAGGGAGAGAAGGAGAGAGCTCGCTCACAGATTTTTCTAGCTGTTCTCCACTTTGGCTTCATCTGGAGCAGCCTGGTCAGCCAGTGCTGGCAGCAGAACTGCTCTGGGTGGTCCGTATTGTGACAGAAGTCTTCCTTCCATAACCTAGTGACTTTCTGCAGGAGAGAGAAACTGGAAGAAGATGCAGATATAAGAAATAGCAAAATAAAATGTTGATATCTAGACAGAAGCAAGTGTAAAAGGGATGTTAATGAAGGTAAAGAAAAGGTGGTGAGAATTAAAATGTCCTCCCTCTAAAAAAGGAGAACAAGAAAGTCTGAGAGGGGAGAGGCTTGAAAAGCGTACCAGAATGACAAGCATTCAATGTGAGGATTACATTGTCACATACAGAAGCGCCACTTAATGTCCCTTCTAAAGTGCTCAAATTAACTATAGTGAGGGTATCACTTACTCAGCAAATAAGATCTCACTGACTTCTTGACGTGTATTGAATGCCTCGAAATACTTGAGGCATTTCACAGAAAAGACATTTCCCTTGCTAGCAGGCTCGCCAGGTAAAACAGACCATGTGAAAGGAGAAAACAGCAAATTCAGAGTAGAAGATAGTCAAGCCAGTTGATCATTGATGGGCTGTCTTTCTTCTCTTTCTCTCTCTCTCTCCCTGGTTGAATTTTTACTCTGCTGTTTAGCCAAGCAGTGTTGAGAATATCAAGTCCATTGGTAATGATTTTTTAAATATTTATAATCAAAATCAGTCATAAAATGACAGGAAGAGAAAGATAACCTTTTTACAGCAGTGCTCTTTAGTTCACTGGGTTAAGTCTGAGATGGAAGCAACCATTATGGAAGAAGGGATCTCTGGATTCCCATTCTGCACTGCCATCTAAAAATATCCCATCCCCCCTTCCCCATTTGTAGTAGCACACCCATCCCGCTCTGCCCCTTAATCCTATCTTTTTTTTTCCCCCATAGCATATATGTGTGGGATTTTTGCTTCTTATCCCAATGGAGTTAGGAGCTCTCTGTTTTGATCACTACTGTACCCCCAGTGCCAAGAGAATTGCCTCCAACCCAGTAGACATCCACATCGTCATTGAATGATTGCTGTAATACAACAACTTCATTGAGATACAACTCACATGCTGTACAGTTCACCAGCAATAAGCATACACAGCTCACTGGTTTTCAGTATATTCATAGAGTCATATCACCATCACCAGGGTCAGTTTTAGACCATTTTCATCCTCCCCACAGATAAACCCCATACCCATTACCAGTCATTCCCCATCTCCCCCAACTCCTGCCAGTCCTAGCCAGCTGCTAATCTACTTTCTACCACTATAGATTTGCCTGATCTGGACATTTCATATAAATAGAATACTGTAATATGTGATCTCGCTGGCTTCTTTCACTTATCGTAGTGTTTTCAGGGTCCATCCATGTTGTGGGATGTATCTGAACTTCATTCCTTTCTGTTGCCAAATAATATTCCGTTGTATGAACATGCCACACTTTGTTTATCCAATAGTGAATGAGTTGTTAATAGCAAATATCATACTCCTAAGTTGATATCCCCAACTACAGAGCATATTTCTGACCACGCCCACTCTATCCCCAGTCTGTTTTCTAGTGTAGTCTCAGCAAAGACCATGTAAGTTTCATGTTAATCTAGAATAAACATGACTGGATGTTGCACATTCTGGAAAAGTGTGATTCATTTTAATTCAACAAAGACTTGTTAAACCTAGTGCCTATGATGTCTCAGGCACTGTAATATTTATTAGGACTCCAGAGTGAGTAAGTCAGGTTTTCTGACTCACGGGCTAAGAAGAGAAACAATGATAGAAACAAATGTCTCTTACTCACAGAGGAGGGAATTATTGCCCGGAAACGAAAAGGAAAGAAACTGATCATCAGGTGCCCTCCATTTGTTAGGTACAATGTTAGGGTTTTCACAACAACCCTGCAAAGTACCTGTTAGAGGAGAACATGCAACTCAGGTTAACTGTTTTGTCTAAAGTCCAGAGCTAATACTTGTCAGAATCACACTTCTAACCTGGATCAGTCTGATTCCAGGACTCTTTTTCATTTTTGTGCTCTATGGGAAGAAGACGAAAGTGATCATTCTCCAAGGAGTGAGGGTTGAGTCAGGGTTTTTCTGAATTCTTAAGATGTATGATAAGTGTCTTTTTTTCTTTTTTCTTTTTTTAAGATTTTATTTATTCATGAGAGACACAGAGAGAAAGGCAGGCTCCCCACGGGGAGCCTGATGCAGGACTCGATCCCAGGACCCCGGGTTCACGACCTGAGCCAAAGCAGACACTCAACCACTGAACTACCCAGGCATCCCTACTGTCGTCTTTAAAAAAAAAAAAAAAAAAAAAAAAGTCTTCTACAATAAGAGTATTGAAATTTTCTTCTATATTAGAAATGTAGGAAGAGTTATACAGTCAGATGCAGAAGTCTGAAAGTCTTTGAAGCTTTTTTAGCTAAAGAATAGGCATGATGAACATCCTTGATTTCAAAAGGTAATTCTGATGGCAAAGTAGATGTTGGACTGGAGGTAGCAAGAAATTGGAAACCAAAAGTCCAGCTAGTTTTCATTTTAATAATCCAGGCAAAAGATGGCAAAGATCTGGCCTGTTGGACTAATTGTAACAACTACCTTCTGTTGGCCACTTTGTATGTAGAAGGTGCCACACCAAGGCCTTTGTGACATTAGCTATATCGTTACACAAACCCTTTGACATAGATATTACCAGATTATTCTATTTTACAGACAAGGGTTGGAGACAGGCCTCCCCAGGTTTACACAGGTAGCAAGCAGTAAAGACAGGTAGTGAAGTCAAGCTATCAGGCTCCCAACCCCAAGGGCTTAACTACTGCCTTATATTGTATTTTAGCAACCAGAGGAATGGAGCAAAGTTAGCTAATTTGACCAGTGGTTACATGAGTATAGGGGGTTTAAAATCTGCTCTTATTTGAAACTGAACATGCTGCTATCCAAGGGAACCACAAATTCCGGTTCTAGAGTACCAGGTTTCTATGTAACTCAGTCCCCAGCATCTCCTTGTTAGGACACAGTCCACTATAGGCCATTAGTGAGTGTTTGCTCCTTTTGGTTCCCCCTCTTCTTTATAAACTGTGATTATTCTGCAGCTATTTCTGATACTGCTTCTCTAGTTTTCTTTTAATTGCACATAGTCAACCACATAGTCAGTCTTTTTCTTTCTGCTTCTCAGTTACCTCTTAATCCAGACCTTAAAAACTTCTAAGCTCCAACTCAGCTTGTCCTGTTGGAGTTCTAGACATGCACATCCAGTATGATGGCCACTAGCCATAGAGCACTGGAAATGTGGCTCACCTGACTGAAGACTGAGTTTTTAGTTTTATTTAGTTTTTATTTTATTATATATTTAGTACTTATTTACTTTTACCTAATTTAAATTTAGAAACTGATGATTTATTCACTATTAAAAAATTTCTAGGTATGTTTGGAACAACTCAGGTATGTACATCTGCTTTTTCAACAGTAAATTTTATATAACCTCACTCAGATCAAATATTTCCAGTGAAAATATAGCATCTGAATCAGTGGGTGCTGTAAGTATAGAATACACCTTATGTTGAAATCTTAGGGGATCCCTGGGTGGCTCAGCGGATAGCGCCTGCCTTTGGCCCAGGGCGCGATCCTGGAGTCCCCAGATCGAGTCCCGCATCGGGCTCCCGGTGTGGAGCCTGCTTCTCCCTCCTCCTGTGTCTCTGCCTCTCTCTCTCTCTTTCTCTATGTCTATCATGAATAAGTAAATAAATAAATCTTTTTTTAAAAAAAAAAGAAAGCTTAGTACAAAAAGAAGCTAAACTATCTCACTAATTATTTTCATATTGATTACAGTTGAAATAATAATTTTTATATATCAAGTTAAATAAAAATTGGTTTTACCTGTTCTTTTCAATATTTTAATGTAGCTACTGAACAATTTTTAATTACATTATGTGGTTTGCATTATATTTCTATTGGATGGTGCTATTATTATTTCTGAGATTCCTTAGTACTGTGTTTACTTTTCTTATTGCAAACTACCTCATTTTAAATATTTGTTTCTCAGTTTGCAGATTTCATGTGGATGAGCATTTTGGAGGTCTTCAACTTATTTGAGTTCTTAGCACCTGGTACCCAGCACAAATGCTTACCGAATGGAAGCCTCTCTTTGGCGGACCTTGTCTGCATGGCTTCCAAGCTACATACTATTCTTCGCTTTCATTGCCAATTCCATCCTAGCTGCCAGGAGTGTCTCAGTGCCACCAAACTTGGACACTGCCAGACACAAAGTTAATATGGCCTTGAAGAATACTTTTCAGTTTTCTTTTGAGTTGAAGGCTTACAGATGGTAGGTGCCCAGTAAACATTAAATGTGTGTGCCTCTTAGCTTTTTTTTTTTTCTGTGCCAAACTGAAGTTCTAGGAGGAACTAAAGGCAAGCAAGAATTCGTTACAGGGCTTTCAGCATTCTATTAGCATGCATTCCACAGCAGTTACTAATGAACTTAGAATCATTGCCCTATCATGTTCATCTATTAACAGAGATAGTCAAGAAGTGATGTATCTGACTTGCTTTATTTGGAGGATAAGTAATTAAAAACAACTCTACCCTTTTGTAGACCATGTTTGAGTCAGTTTACTGTTATAGGGTTCTTTGTATTTTGAAAATAGGATGGATTTTCTTATTCTATCTGCAATTGAATTAAGAAAAATACAAAACCATAACTATTTATGAAATATACTTTTAAAATTATTTGCTCATTATAAAAAAGTGTGTGTGTGTGCACACGCATGTGAGAGAGAGGGAGAGAATGTAACTTATTTAGGCACGATTGTCAATTTGCTTTTTATTTTCTATCAACTTATTGCTTTGGATAAACATACTGGACTACTGCCAAAAATTCAGGTGGCTGAATACTAATTCTGCTGAAATTAGATGGAACAGCCATCCCCTGCCAATTTTCTGTCTAAATTATGCAAAAATTTGACTCTTGCAAGACATAAATCTGGTCAAAAATAGAGTCCTAATTTTCTAGTCAGTCAGTAAGACCTTCAACAGACTAATTATTCTTGTTTCAGCTTTTATTTTTTGTGTAGGAAAAGAAATCAAAGAAAAATGAAATGCAGTAAAAGTTACTAGTCATTTTTCTCACGTGACCCAAATGTAGATTTACAGTGTTAAAGAACATAGCATTTGTAACTTGTCTGATACAGAGCAGGAGTGAGCCTCAGAAAACAATTAGTGCATCTTTCAAACGTAAGATACTTATTGAATAATTACCTAAATAATGGTCAGTAATGGAATACAAAGGGTTATCTCTTAGCTAATCCTCAAGTAATGGAATTGGTGTATCTCTGATTTTTCCCTTAGCCTTCCAGGGTTTAGAAGAATGAGACAATAGTGATTATGGGAACTAGAGGGAACCACTGGAGGCCAGCAAGGAAAAGGAGGCCTTATCTTAAGCAATTAATCAAAAAACTCATATTGTGGGACAATTATTCCGAGCTAATACTAAAATAGCTTGAGAGCCCCAGGTCTTGAGATCTTTTTTCTAGAATTTTGTCAAGGTCATTTAGAGCGCCAGGACAGCCTTTCATTAGTTGGTTAACCAGTGCACATTACCCTGTACCTAGGAATGTCTGCAACATAAAGATGTAGCATCAAACCTCTTAAATGTAGTTGTAAGTTTTTACTTCATTTTCATTTTTATGGTAGTAGAGTGTCAAAATAGAGTAAGATATTATCCCAAAGATAAACAGCCTTCCTTAAGTGCATTGGCCTCCAGCATATATGTCTATTTGCTTTACGGTGGAAATGTTGGGTAGCAATGCTGATCATGCATGCTTAGTGGGGTTTTGTTTTGCTCTTTTTTTCTTTGTATATAATATAAAGCATATAATAATCGATTTCCTACTGGGTATGGCAGTTTTCAGTCAGATCAGTTATTTTAAGCTTCATTATTACTGTTCATTCTTTTCCCTCCCATTTGTGGGATATGTTATCTTCTGGTTCTTTTGTTATGTCTTATCTAATAGTTTATCTTGTTGATCTGCACAAAGAACATTTTTAAACCTTTCCTCAGCTGCCTCTGCCTGCCTTTCTCAATCTTTTCCTTTGTTTTAATCAAGCTTGCTTACAACTGGCCAGTGGTTTCCCACTGTGCTCAGACACACTCTGGATCCCTAGGCACAGAAGACAGGGCATGCTCTGATTCCCGCACGCCAGACTCTCCACGGGCTTCACCTCCGGCCATACTGCCTATCTTCCATTTGCTGAACATGAAGTCTGTTCCAAGAGCAGGGCCTTGCCTTGCTTTCTGTCCTCCCTGAAACTGCTTCTGCAAAAGATCATCCCATGGCCACAATTTTCTTAGAAATCTGGTCTCAACTAAAATGTCTTTTCCTCAGTGACAGTTCTTTCTAAAGTAACCTCCCCACACACACACACACATGATCCTGTTTTATTGTCTTCTTAGCACTTAATCACCATGAATTTCTTTTGTGTTTATTTGTTGCCTATCTGCCCCACTAGCAGGTAAAGTCCATGAGGGGAGAAACCTTGCCTTTTGTTTGCTTACATCTGTATTGCCTGTTGTACAGATTGTCATAAGTATTTGTTGGGTGAATGAATGGATGAGAGTGCTTTATTGTGTGATTTACAACTTGCCCTCTGGCTTTTGCCTCCACCACCAGACTGAAGCTGTTCACTCAGGTCACCAGTGACCTACTTCACATTCTTTTCACAGCTGCTGAAGTAACCTTTTTACAACAGATTGAGGGTGCCTGAGTGGCTCAGTCAGTTGAGCATCCAACTCTTGATTTCAGCTCAGGTCATGATCTCAGGGTGGTGAGATCGAGCCCCAAGTCGGGCTCCATGCTCAGCATAGAATCCACTTGATATTCCCTTTCCCCCTCTCTCTTTGCCCCCCCCCAAATTAAATCAGTACATCTTTAAAAGAAAAAGAAAAAAAGCTCAAACTTTTACAACAAACTATTCACCATGACCCATGAATCCCTATCTATGTGTCTAGCCAATCACATTCATTGATTGTACTTTTACACTATTCTGGCCATGTTGACTTCCCTTCAATGCCTCAGGCACACAACCTCGTTATACATGTGGCTGTTCTCCGTGCTATTCCCTGTGCCAAGAATACTTTTCCTGACTAGCTGTTCTGATTATTCAGATCTGTGTTTCATTGATACTAAGATAGTGTCTTCATTCTACTAAGGAGATGGCACTCTTTCTTACTACTGCCTCCTTAGTTGCTATCCTCTATTATTTTATCCTGCTTATTTCATAGCATTTAGCGTGGAGTGTAATAACTTTTATAGGGAGGCGAGTGGTGTGCTTGATACTTTTGTGATCTTTGGCGCAAATATTCCTTTCTTGTTGAAACCTTTTCTTGTACTCACATTTTCCCTCTGGTTTTCTTCCAACTTATTTGCCATCCCATCTTCATCTTACTCCCTTTTCATGAGCCTCTCCTGCCACTAGTCCCAGGATGTCTGTCCCTGGTTCTCTGCTCTTCACATACTATGTATTGCCTCAGGTGACCTTCCTTAGCCCCCAGTGTCAACCACACCAGTGAGAAATCCCGCATGGTCATGAGCTTTTGCTCAACACGTATTAAGGGCCTCCTCTGGGTTAACTACTATCTTAGACACTGGGAATACAGGCTAGAAGACATAGCCCCTGCTCTCAGAAGGCTTACATTTTAGTGGATGAGACAGAAATAGTGAGCAAATAAATAATGTAAGTGGGAATGACTGCAGTAGACATAAAGCAGGGCATGAAAGTGCTTGGGAGGCAAGTAGGTCATAGAGGGAAGGTGATAAGAAAAGACCTGTGAGGATGTGATACTGGGGACCTGGATAAAATGAGAGAAGCAGCCGTGAGAATACCCGGAGGAAGAACATTCTGGGCCATCGGGAGAGCCCCAGGAACCAGTGTGGCCAGTGCCAAAGAAGCAAGTGTGGTTGGAGAAGAGAAGGTCAGGGTGGGACAGGTCATGACAGGATATTATAGGCCACAGTAAGGATTAGGATTTTAATCTAATTGTGATGCCAAGTGATTGGAGGTCTTTGAGCAGGGAGATGATGCAGTTCTGCATTTAGAGTTGGAGAACCTCACCCATCCTGTGGCCTTAATGGTGAGTGGTCACAGTTAGCTTTTTGCAGTCAAAACTATTTATTTGCAAAGTCACACAAGTACAGTATCAAGATGTTCATCCCTGAGACATTGTGACTTCCTGACATACCTTTTATCAAAGATGACATGAAGTTCCAAGTAGTTTTAGTGTTAAATACAGTACCTTTGATTCAGATTTTTGAGAACTTTTAATCTGTAGTTGAGGTAGATGGTGACTTTCTGTTACTCACAAGTTGATTAACAACCTCTTGGCTCCCCTTCTCTACCTTTTATGCCAGGAGAGAGCTGATTATAATTTAATACATTTTTCTAGTAATTTTTATACCATTGTGATTTGCTTATTTTTGTGGCTTGTAATAATGGATGGCTTCTTGGGGTGTTTTTTGCTGGTTCTGAATCACCAAATTTGAGAGACCAGCAGCAGATGTTATAGGTTGTCTCCTAAATATAAGGATCTTTGGCGTTGTTGGGATGAGACAGTAAACATCAGAAGCTTAAATAGTAATTTTCTTTCCCCATCAAATTTATCACTTGTTACTAAACTGATCATTTCTCTTACCATTTCAAACTGGAGTCATCCCGAATTTAGTCTTCTTCCTAATCTTGCTTTTTAACAGTCATTGTGTAATTATCACAAGCCTACCTTTTTTCAGGATTTTGTCGAAATATCTGGGATTGTACCTGTATAGTTGGGGGAAGAGGAGTAAGAGCAAGTGCAGGAGTGGCTCCTGGCTAGGGCTGGCTCCTGGTTGGGGCGGGGGAATGGGGAGGTGGCAGCAAAGGATCTGCCATCCCTGACATCCACGGCCACTGGGACAGTTTTCAGCAGGATTTCCCACTGAGTTTTGCTGTCTGTGCGTGATAATCCTGTGAAGCAAGTAGGGCCAACAGTATTTTTGTGTGCGTACAGTTGAAAAATCTTGTGCCCATCAACACAAAGGATAGGAAAGGGCTGGTTCCATAAACCAGGGTTGACTTCTATCTAGTTCATTGCCATTTCCACTATAATGAAACACTGCCTTAATAATAAATAAAGTATGGACTGGAAATAAAGAGCATGCTTCTAAACACAGAGGTCATGTGCCCAGTCGGTCTAGTACAAAGGACTGTATCCAAGATCTAAGTGACGAAGGGCTGTCTTACGTGAGTGAGTACAGGGAGGGAGAGAAAAATGAAGAAAATGAAGGTCATAGGGCAACAGCCAAGCCACTGTTTTATCTGAGCTTTTCTCACTGAGTCACAGTTTGAACGTCCTCCCTTCTTAGGTCCTTGGGCTTTAGGTTTGTCCAGTTTACTGTTGTTTCTCTGTGTTCTAGAGACGGAATATAGCAAGTATTCAGTTATCATTTGGAACGACTGTCATGTTTGATCCTAAGACATCATCCACACTAAGAAGCACCATTCTTAATGTACCACTAATAAAAAAAACACAGCTTCCAATTGGACTAAGAAACAATTCTTTCTTATCATATAAAACATTACTTTTTAACTGCATAGAACAAATAATTCTTTTTCAAATTTTTAAATAGTTCTTTGTCTGAAACATCTAGGAGTTGCAGCATCCTGTCATTTTACCAAGAATGACAAGTTCACCCACAGGTTGGTGATGACCTGCATCACTATGATTACTTGTCCATCAGAGACAAGATACTTTGCATCTTCAGAGCTATACACTTTTTTATATTTTAACAACTTAGAATCAATAAAACATGGTAAAATTGTTGTATTATTTTTCAAATAATTTCTGAAAAAAACATTTGTTGTCAGCCTGGGATGATTGCTTAACAGCTACAGGCAAATGTGGTTCCTGTCCTGGTGGAGTTTAGTTGGGAAAACAGATAAGAACTGCGCTAATAATCAGTCACAAGTTGTGTATGACTCTTTATTTTGGAGATAGGGAATGACCAAAGAATACTCCTTTGAGAAGGCAGTACATAAGCTTAAAATATAAAGGGTGAGAAAGAGAAACAAGTGTGGAAATAACAAAGGGGAGAGTGTTCCTAGCAGAGAAGAATAGAACATGTGGCTATAAAGACGCCGAAAAGGGAAAGAGCTTGGTAGATTCCAGAAATCCCAACAATGGTAGTGTGACGTGAGCAGAAAAGTTTGTGCATAGCTAGTACTTTGACCTCTTTAAACCAAAATATGTCCCAGTTTGGGTTTGGAAAAATAAATGCCTTGTCAGATATGGTCACGATGTTGCAGTTCTTAAGGCATATTTAATCTTTTCACTAAATGCCTTCTGAGGACTGGAATTACCTTCCAATAAAATCTTTTATTTAAATCCATAGTCCAGGGCAGCCCTGGTGGCTCGGCGGTTTAGTTCCTCCTTCAGCCCAGGGCGTGATCCTGGAGACCCAGGATCGAGTCCCGCATCAGGCTTCCTGAATGGAGCCTGCTTCTCCCTCTGCCTGTGTCTCTGCCTCTCTCTCTCTCTCTCTCTCTCTCTCTCTCTCTCTCTCTCTCTCTCTCTTATGAATAAATAAATAAAATCTTTAAAAATAAATAAATAAATAAATCCATAGTCCATAGAAGTATTCAATGCTGATGAATTTATAGCCATATAATTATATAAAGCTGATTCTCGTTATGCATGGGTTCTGTATCTGCAATTCTGCACGCTCACTAAAGTGACCGTGTGGCCCCACATTGAGCGCACTTGATGCTTTCACAGCCACTCACAGACACGCAAAGTATGGCAAAGAATCCAAGCTGCTTGGCATGTAGTTTCTAGCTGAGTCCACACAAGGTGACACTCTGCCTTGTTGCTTTAGCTCTCATTCTGTAAACAATGTCATTTCCATGGTCCGTTTGTACTTTGTACTGTGTTTCTCAAATTTTTTGCTTTTTTTTTTTTTTTTTTTTTTGGTGGTTATGCTGGTTTTTTTTTTTTTTTAATTTCTTAGAGAGAGAAAGCATGAGTGGGGAGAGGAAGAAGCAGACTCCCCGCTGAGCAGGGAGCCCAGCGTGGGACTCCCAGGATCAAGACTTGAGCTGAAGGCAGACACTCAACCGACTGTGCCACCAAGGTGCCCCTTTAGTGATTATGCTGTTTTACATGGCCTCCAGGCCTGATGCTGAAGTGTGGGCAGTATTCCCAAGTGTCAGAAAGATAGGATATGCCTTATGGAAATAATACGTGTGTTACATCAGCTTCATTCAGGTGTGAATTACAGTGCTTCTGGCTGTAAAAAAGAAAAACAAGTTCAGTGTTAATGAACCAACAGTATATATTAAATGACATAAAACAAGGTTATGTATTGATCTGCTGACAAATACATAGTGACAAGAGCCTCACAGGAACCTAACCTTATATTTCCCCTGGGAGCGACATTTCAGTTTTTGCTAATTTAGTGTTCACAGCACCTTTGTAGAACATAAGCACCGCAGATGACATGAATCCATTGTACATGTGTATGTGAATACATGATTAACGTGTTGCTGTGTAGCAAGCCACCCCAAAACTGAATGGCTTAAAATAGCAACTGTTCATTAGCTCCTAAGTCTGTGGTTTGGCTCAGCTATGCAGTGCTTTTGCTGGATGTGGCTGGGCTTAGTTGTCCATTTGCCATCAGCTGGTCATTGATGGCCTCACTCACATGTCTGAGGATTTGGCTGGGGCTCTAAGCCACGCATGTACCTTCCAGCAAGCTAACCTCAGCTTGTTCTTATGGGGGTGGTTGCAAGTTTCCCAGGAGCAGTACAAGGGCAAGCCCCGGTACATGAGTGGTTTTCAAACCTCTGTTTGTCTCATTTGCCAGCTCTCACCCACTGGCCAAAGCACATATGCTCCCCCTCTTGATGAGGAGCCCATCGAAAAGGGATCAATGTGGAGAGGGGAAGAATTTATCTTCTGTTTTTATACTATAACTCATTTATTACACACTTTGCTGGATTCTTCACATACTTTTATTGTTACTTACAAGCCAAAGAGGTAGTACTTTGTGTCAACCCTAATTGGCACCAAAGGAAATAGAAGTTCAGAAAGATGAAGCAACTCCATAGCCAGTAACTAGCAAAGGCAGGTCACACATGTCTGAACGGTTGCAAAGTTTTTTTATTCTGTCTCTGTTTGCCTTCTGATAGATGAATGGTTAATTTGCCTAATTTGTTTGGTCCTTGGTAGGAAAAAACAGCAGTAAGATTAGTTTCATCAATGTAGGAACGAAAAAACTGCCACACCTTGTCTTGGAAAAGAAACTTGTCACTATTATAACATAGTGTGCATAGTCTTACTAGTATAGTGAGTTCAAGAAAATCAGGGCAGCAGTGATTTGCAAATTTGTGGTGCTTGATCTGCATGAAGGGCTTACATCCTCGGTATGGAATCTCAGTTATAATAGAATTTATTTCAGAGGACTTAAAGGAAGTTGATTAAAATATTAGAGATATTGACGTTGTCTGGAGAGATCTTGTATTTATTTCTTTTTTTAAAAAATCCACAATATTACCATAGCTAGGCCCTATTATGCTATTGTAATCATAGTTGAACCAAGAAGGGTGATTAACGATAGCAATTTATTGTACCTGAGGAGGAGAGAAAATAGGAGATGTTGTCGTTATCATAAATCATATCATAAATAACCAAAAAGAAGCACTCAGAATGCTTGTGTGGTGTCAGCAGCCAGCCCCTTCAGGCCCGTTAGCCCAGGATGTAGCCATAGAAACCCCAAAGTCATATTGTTATCTTAGTCTTGCTGCAGTTATGTGATACAACAGCATTAACATATAGATTAGGCCATTTATAATACTAGGTGTCATTTCAGGTTGGCTTGCTTATATAGCATTTTAGTTTTTTATTGTGCAGAATGTTAGAGAAATAGTGCTTTTTTACAGGTCAGTGTGTGTATAAGTATTTATAACACATCATCTTCACTCTGCTATTAATTTATTGTGTTATTGATTGATCGTACCATATGAATTGTCACTGCCTAATTGTCTTGTCTTTGCTAGTAATTTCTGTTGTTTTTTTTTTTTTTTTGTCAATAGGTTTATTTAAAAAGTACCTACCCACTTACACACACTGAGTTGTGTTTTAAGGGCCTAATTTCTGTTACATTATAGACAGCACAATTTGAAAAATATTTTATGTGGGGATGTGGATGGGATTTTAGAAAAATTTTTTAGCCTCATTTGGAACCACAAATAAAATGTTGCTATGGATTGTTTTTGTATCAGTGCTCTTCTTGCCTTTCCCAGGCATCCAATGTCTGCCCACCATTTTCCAGTGACCCCAGACCCTGCTCACAACAGGCTCCTACCCGAACCTTACCCCCTGGCAGCACCTTGTGTTCTAAACCTTCTTCGTCCCCAGTGTTCCATCAGGTTACTTCAGTTATGTCCATTTTCTCAGTCTCCTTACCTCAAAAAGTAGAAGAGAGTTTGTTCATTTGTTAGCTTTACAGCCTTAAAAATATTTTGGTGGCAACATTTTGAAAGACACTGCCTTTATCCGAGGCATAAATGAAGTGGTTAGAATGCCAAGCACTATTGCATGTAGTCTATGAAATGTGTAGAGGCAGAAATAGCTCTGTCCTGTCCTGTAGATCATCCCACATGTACCATCGACTGCATGTAGAGATGGCCCCAATAAAAAGATCCTCAACTCTTGGAAGTAGGTGGTCAGATGTTATTACTGAGGTTTTGCAGATGAGAAAACTTAGATGTAGGAGACTCAGCAAGCTGTGTGAGGTAGACTCATGGCACCTGGTAACAGATGGTACGCGTGGTTTTGGTCTTAACACACACCACCCCCCCCCACCCTGCCCCTGGCCATGTCCTCATATCCCCAGTTGTGGCTGTGTGTACCTCGTACCAATCCCTGCCATGGCGGTTGAGCTGATGGACACAAAATGTGGTTGATTCTTAAGGATGAGAAATCATGTCCTTTTTGACTTCATATAGGATTGAACAGAGTACTTGCCACAGGGGTCTTCAGAAGACATCCAGTAGATGAGTGAGTGAATGAATAATAGCAAGAGTGAGTCCCTTCAAAGAACTGGTGACAATAAATAGCCACAATATCCAGATAGACAGCAAGGGGTTTTTTGAAAAAATATGCATTCTAAATGATTCCTTTCATATTTGTTAATAAAAGAGGAATCTATTATAAAAACAGCAGGATGTGTAAACTAATAAGAGAATAGGTTAAGTTTCTGCCATAATTGCTAGAAATCTTTGCATGTATATTTCTAAGAAAAATCACAAGAAATCTGATTTTAAATACATTTAACTTTTGGTGAAATACATGCAGATAGCATTTTATTGTCCGTATATGTAAAGTTTAGAAATGCAAGTGTAGTTTCTGCCTATTTTGAGATCATGCCACTAAATTTTAAAGTTGCATGCATCTGCGTAGTTAATGAGATAAAAAGCTTTCAGTGCCATATGAAAACAATTTCCTCCCCCCCCCCAATGTCCATGAGCTTTTTAGATTATAGTGTTTCTTTAAAGGCATTTATTATTCTACTTAAAAAGATATTTTGTTCTAAGTCAATATTTATAGTAGCTTAGAATTAACCCATTAAAAAGCCTTTTGGTGTGTTCAGGCCTCATTGTCTTGTTTTGTCTTTTGTTTGAGAAGCTTGGTAAAGAAGCATTGTTTTTTTCATCACTCATCTGGGAAATGTAGCGAGTGTGGATTATTTGTGTCATTAATGAGGGAAAATTGGAGTGGAGTTTGTAGGGACTCCCCGACCCGCATCAACATCTGTGAAAGTTTTAAAAAGATGGACATTACCACAGACCCGTCCTATTTCTGATATGCAAGTAGAAGGGAACTTGGTAGTTGTACGCAGTCACACACTGAAGGAAAATGTTAATTGGGTGAAACTGGGTGAAGAGTATTCATGACTTTGTAGTGTTCTTACAACTTTTCTGTAAGTTTGAAATTATTTCAAATTAAAAGGTTAAAATGTAATTTTACGATCAGATATTGACCTGGAATCATGGATTGTCTAAATGAGAAGACACCTAAGAGATCATCTCTGTCTCATTCTTTTTCCACATCTTATGATAAGATACAGAATTTGCTAGCCAGTTAAGTATCTTTCAAATTGTATTTCTCACCATGGTGATAAATCTGCACTGAGTCATTCACATTATTTCTCCTCATTTCCTTTTTTTGACAAACAAGAAAGCATCCCACATATATGTGCAAAACTCTGGCAGAATGAAAAGTTACTTATTTATTAATATGACAGGGTTTCCTTAGATTGAACTATACCATTTATATCATTTATAATTGTAGATTGAAGTATAGCATATATATGCATATATGTATATATGTATGTAAGTTGTAGTGAATTTATATAAAGAACAGGGTTGTAGATAGCGGGCATGAGCCTTTACCAGAGACTTGACTTTTTTTTTTTTTTAAATAAAGGTTCCTATACTGCTTTAAGTGTGGTTCTTAATGTGTCTCTTTTCTTATTGTCATATTTTTTTTCCTAAAAGCGTGGGAGTTATAATTTATAGTATTCTTTGAAGAATGATAGTAGTAATGATCAATTACAACAGATACCACAGTTTCAAACAAGTTCTCACACACAAAGGATAATCAGATCAACAGTCTTATCCCTATTAATGTTAGCCAAACTTTAACACAGGTAGAATAGAAAATATCAGCTTTGTTAAGAATTCCTTAATATACCTTTAGCAGCATCAACATTAACACTTGTCCAGAAGTAGCTTCCCTTACTAAAATATCTATTATCCTTAAACAGTGTCCCTAGCAGCTCTGGACTGCTTTCATTGGAGGATAGTTATTAGGCCAGATAGAGGAGGTGATAATCCACTTGACCTGCAGATGCTAACTCTGGATTTACGCTGTTATGTGGTTTTTGAGAGATTATAGTGAAGAGGGTTGGGTTGTTGTTGTTTCTAATCTTCTCAAAAAGGATTGCAGAGGGCAGCCTGGGTGGCTCAGGGGTTTGGCGCCCCCTTCGGCCCAGGGCCCGATCCTGGAGACCTGGGATTGAGTCCCATGTCGGGCTCACTGCATGGAGCCTGCTTCTCCCTCTGCCTGTGTCTCTGCCTCTCTCTCTCTCTCTCTCTCTCTCTCTCTCTCAAATAAATAAATAAAATCTTTTTTTTAAAAAAAAGGGGGTTGCAGAGTTAACTTTATAATGTATAGCTCTGTTATTGACCAGCATTATTATTTAGTAGTTTGAATAGTGAACTCTAACTAATTGTTTTAGCTAAAAAAGCAAAAACAAACCAGACCTTTCATCTGGAGAACCTGTAACTGACTCTCTTTGTGTTGGTCCGAGGGCTTCCCTCAAAGGCCCTGTCTGAGGGACTCACCTCCTAGAGCTGATCTAGATCTAGAATTAGAAGAATAAGATATACTTTAACATATTCTAAAGGGCCCTGCCTAAGCCAAACCGTCCTCTTCCTGCTTTGGCATCATTGGGATTTATGAACTCCTGTGAGGTAGAAGGAGGGTCTTTGGAATTTAGAAATATTACAGTAATAAGTACTCTAAAATGTTTTATTCGTTCACTTGGAGAATATCGTAACGCTGTCTTCTTTCTCATTTTTTCATGTTTGCCTATTAGCAGTTTGAGCAGATTTGAGGTCCATCTTGTCATTCAAATAAAGATAGGGCTGGAAAGGGCTATTCAGTTTTTCTGAGTTGTGTAGATCCAGGACAGGAATCTGAAAATTCCTCTGTAAAAGACCAGATGGTAAATGTCCTAGACTTGCTTGTTGCTTATATAACCAGAGCACAGCAGAATCCAAAGCGGGAGGGTGATCATTTCTAGTTGCTCAGAAAAAGTGTCACAGGAGCCGGAACACCTGATTGGATGCTAAGAAGAGATAGTCACCAAAGTGTGGGGGGCAGAGCCTTCCAGGCAGAGAGAGCTGCATGTGCAGAGGCGCTGAGGGGAGGCCTAGAGAAACTGTCAGTCTGCGTGGCTGGAATGACAGAGTGTTTGGGATGCAGTGCAAGGTGAGGTTAATTATGGAATCAGATGATGGAGCACCATATAGGTAGTGCTGGGGAAATTGGGTTCATTTTACATTTTAGAATACTGCTTTTCAACCTGCTGAAACAAAAAAACAAAAGCCTTTGTAGAAGTTCAGTATGTGAAATAGATCATCTTAGGGGTAACCATTCCATTTGATAGAGACTAGGGGACCCAGTCTGTACTGTGTGGTGCTCTGAAGGGGTTCCACAGAACCCTCAGGCTTCAGGGAACTCCTCTGGCAAAGTAGTGCTGTAGGGACCTATGAAACGTTCTTAGGACAGGGGATGTGATAGGCTTGGATTTGTGGTTTCAGAAGATCAGCGTAGGCAATATGAAAGACAGGAACTGGAGGCAGAGAGACTAGTTAGAAGACAGAGGAGAGGTGCTAAGGATTCAAACTAACAGTAATAGCGATGGGGAGAATGTGCTATAGGAAAGTAGAAAACTGTGTTCACAATGTGAAAATGGAGAAACAAAGAAGTAGTCTGGAAGGATGTTTCTGACTTAGGGTTGTGAACGGGTGATAGTGTCATTCTCAAGTCCTGCTAACAGTCCTTATGTCCAAATTTGTCTTGTGCTGGTCATCCTTACCTGTTCACCCAACTCTGTGTCTAGGGCTTGAGCTGATTAATAGTCATCTTCCTTCTCTGCTTATTTCTCTTAATGACTGCATGCTCACTCACCAGGACTCAGAGCCTTGAGATGGTGCTTGACTCTTTCCTCCATTCTTAGACCTAAAAATTTATTAGATTCTATTCATTCTGTGTTCAAAAATGTCATCTACCTCTATTGCTTCCTGTTGTTACCACTATTCTAGTTCAGACCCGGTTGTAACTTACCTACATCAATTCAGTGACCCCTAACTTGTCACCTCTCCATTATTAGGTTACCTCCCATTCATCATGTATGTTCTTGCCAGAATAATTTGCTAACATATACCCTGTGATTTTTCTTCCTTGTCTAAAAATCTTTACCAGGTCCAAACTACCAGTAGAACAAAGATCACTTTGTTTTTTTTCTGGAATTCAAAGCTTCTAATATCTGGATGCCACCTTAGTAAGCTTACTTTGTACTACTCCCCATCTTGCACCCTACTTGCCAGATGAATTAATCCCTGGCTCCCTGTGTTCCACCTCCATCTCTTCGGCATCTATTCCCTCTCCCTATACATCACCATTCCTAGTCTCTAAATATCTAAAGCACTTACCTAATAAGTAAAAATCTTCTTTGATCTTTAATATCACAGTAATCTGTTTCTGCTTTGAACTGCTGTAGCTCTTTATCTGTCTTATAGTACAAACCACTTTCTATGTGCAATCCACATTGTGTCCCTGTGCTAAACTGTAATATGCTTAGTTAATATGTGTAGAAAGAAAGAAAGTGATCTTAAAGCAACTTACTCAAGTAGGCAGGGCAAGTAACATTAGCCCCTTTTGAAAGGTCATGAAACAGGCTGAAGGAGTTAAGAGATTGCCTATGGCCTGTTGCTCTGTGGTGCCAGAATGCTAGCAGAAACACTGTCTCTCTAATGCCCAAGCCAGTATGTATGCCATTGCACCATGCTGTCTCTGAAAGTGGCCAACATCAAGCAAACAAAACAGAAGACATAACAGCTTATGAATCATATCCAGGTTGGATGCTTGCATTTTCTAAACTCCCAAGAATCAACATTTGTTATAAGAGTCCTTAAAAAAAACTATGCTTTTTTTGTCATTTCTGAGGATAGTAGTCATAAAATAACCCATCTCCTGATCTTTAGAAGTATGTATGTGGTGGCGGGGGGCAGCGGTGCACATGTATGCACATGTATGCACACCTGTACACAAGAAGAAGAAGGAAGAGAAAGACCATATTTAGTCAGGTTAGGAATACAGTTAAGGAAGCAAACAGGAAATACTTTGCAAACTCCAGATCTTGAAAGTAGGCCAAATCACTTGAAAAGAAAATAATCAGTCTGGATATCCAGTCACCACTCTTCAAAGAACGATGATGTGCAAGTTTAGAAGATCTTTGAAGATTTACCACTTTACTACTCTCTAAACACTATGAATAATTCCCTTTCTTGCCTAGAAATCATATTTGAAACATCATTTTTATTTGTTAGGGTTTTCTAAATATTCCACTAATACCTCTTTTCTTTTCCTTTACCAGAAGAAGAAGAAGAGCAGGTGCCCACTGATGGTGGTACGTCAGCAGAAGCCATGCAAGTTCCCTTGGAGGAGGATGATGAATTGGAAGAGGAGGAAATTATTAATGATGAGAATTTCTTGGGTAAGAGACCGTTGGATAGTCCCGAAGCTGAAGAAATGCCTGCCATCAAGCGACCACGGCTATTAAGCACTAAAGGGGACACGCTGGATGTAGTAGTATTGGAAGCTCGAGAACCCCTCAGCTCAATAAATACCCAAAAGATTCCGCCAATGCTTTCTCCAGTCCATGTACAGGACAATACAGACCTAGCACCACCATCACCAGAGCCACCAATGTTGGCTCCAGTTGCAAAATCACAAATGCCAATCACAAAACCATTAGAAACAAAGTCATTTACACCTAAAACAAAGACTAAAAGTAGTTCCCCAGGACAGAAGACTAAATCGCCTAAAACTACCCAGTCACCAGCAATGGTCGGAAGTCCTATTCGGTCACCAAAAACTATATCCAAAGAGAAGAAATCTCCCGGACGCTCTAAGAGCCCCAAGAGCCCCAAGAGTCCCAAGGTTATGACTCATATTCCCCAAGCACCTGTCAGACCCGAAACACCAAATAGGACTCCTTCAGCTACGATAAGTGAAAAACTCAATAAAGAGACCATTCAGGTAAAACAAATACAGACCCCTCCAGATGCTGGGAAACTCAACAATGAGAATCAGCCGAAGAAGGCCATCGTGACAGATAAGACGATCGATGACTCTATCAATGCCGTGATTGCACGGGCTTGTGCTGAACGAGAGCCAGACCCTTTCGAGTTTTCTTCTGGATCGGAATCAGAAGGAGACCTCTTTACCAGCCCTAAGAGAATTTCAGGTTCAGAATGTACTACTCCAAAAGCCTCCACGTCCTCCAACAATTTCACTAAGTCAGGATCCACTCCTCTGCCTCTTTCGGGTGGAACTTCAAGTTCCGACAACTCATGGACAATGGACGCGTCCATTGATGAGGTCGTGCGTAAAGCAAAAATGGGAGCCCCTCCAGCCATGCCTCCCGGCTTTCCCTACATCTCTTCTCCTTCGGTGTCTCCTCCCACCCCCGAACCTCTGCACAAGGTGTACGAGGAAAAAACCAAACTGCCCTCATCCGTGGAAGTCAAAAAGAAGTTGAAAAAGGAACTGAAGACCAAAATGAAGAAGAAGGAGAAGCAGAGAGATAAGGAAAGGGAAAGGGACAAAAGCAAGGAGAAGAGTAAAGAAAAAGACAAAGTGAAAGAAAAAGAGAAGGAGAAGGAGAGCACCAAGGAAACCAAGTACCCCTGGAGGGAATTTCTTAAAGATGAAGAGCCAGATCCCTATAAGTTTAAAATAAAAGAATTTGAGGATGTTGATCCAAAAGTGAGGTTGAAAGACGGCATGGTGAGAAAGGAGAGAGAGAAGCATAAAGATAAGAAGAAAGACCGAGACAAAGGCAGAAGGGATAAAGAGAAGAGAGAGCGGGAGAAGGCTAAGGAGAAGGGGCGGGAGGAGAGGCCCCGAGTGGCACCGGCGCCCCTGGTGCTGCCCCCGAAGGACGCGCCGCTGCCCCTGTTCAGCCCCACCGCTGCCGCCAGGGTCCCCGCCACCCTGCCCGCCTTGTCCTCAGTGCTCCCTGACAAACTGTTTGAAGACAAGGAGAAGCCCAAGGAGAAGGAAAGGAAAAAGGACAAAAAGGAAAAGAAGAAAAAGAAAGAGAAGGAGAAGGAGAAGAAAGACAAGGAGAGGGAGAGAGAGAAGAGGGAGAGAGAGAAGAGAGAAAAGGAGAAGGAGAAGCACAGGCATGAAAAAGTAAGCATCCAGCCTTGGCCGGCTCGGTCCAGAAACAGTCCCGCTGAGAGAGGCAGGTAGACGAAGGCCGCGGTGGTGTCGGTGTTCTGGCTGTGCACTGCCCGCCAGTGAACCAGAGGGCGATTCATGTGCTTGTGAGATTTCATGTTAATTCTTAAGACCGGTAAACTTGTAACCAAGCCCCTCTGTGCTGAAAATGTTACAGATTCATAGCCCAAGAGGGAGCTAATCAAAGACTATAAGCCCTCTCGTAAACAGACTAATCTCCGGCAGTTAAAAAAAAATCCATCATCTTCACCTGTAAATAATATTTTTATAATTATCAAGTGTAGCATACACTGCTTTGTACCCAAATATCAGGTACCCAAAAAAAGACAGCGTCCATTTGACAGAGGGCAGTGTTTTCAGAGGACAGAGCTAGGCCCATGGAGTCCCTCCTGAAGGAGGGTGAGCTGGGTTGGCAAGTGTTTGGGGTTATGACTGTCTACTACTTTCTGTAGCATCTCTTGTCCTCCTCTTTTCTGCTTTTATAAGATTAGGACATGTTTCCGAGTATCTAGGCTGATTGGGCAGCCTGGCTGGTGGGCAGAGAATAATTCCAGGTATTTTACAGCATAAGTAAGTCAGTCTTTCATAGAGTACAGCCAAGGAGACTGATGCATATCCTGCAGGTCTGTAGAAACTGAGACCTCAAGCCATTGGACCCAGGATGTGACCTCTGCTTTTATAGTTTTGCTCTTCAGTCCATGGTTCCTTGGATTATAGTGGTTGACTGGTTGGTCTGAAAATTTAAACTTTCTTAAAAAGTCTAACTATTCACGGTGTCTCACACAAATTCTCAGAAACCCTTTCCCTGCCTCTCGAAAAGCAGTCTTCTTGGAGGTTGGCCAGAAAGAATACATAGTAATTTTTTCCACATAATAAACTAAGATGTATTTAACACACGGCAGATCTATTACCAGCATTTTTGCAATATTTCAAATTTCATACTAGAAAAGTTAGTTTAGCTGACAAGCACTAGGCAGCTCTCACATCTTTCTGCCTACCTTTATGCTTTTTCTGTCCCCCTTGGCTATTCTAAAATATGAAGAAGTAGAATGGAAATCCTGATACTAAAAACTGAACATCAGCAATTTAACAAGACACATCCAACTCTTGTTTCCATTTTCAAAATCATCTTATCATTCTGATATTTTCATGTGGCACCTGGCACTTGGACGTACCTTATTTTCTCCTTCTAACATACCTGTGCCTGATGTCCAGCAGGTATCGTTACCAGTATTTGTGGACAAGAAAATAAGTCTGAGGGGGTGACTTGTCCAAGATCAATGTCACACAACCAGCAAAAGCCAGGTCACTGACACAGAGATATTTTCTTCATGGTCTCGAAATGTTTATTGCTGGAGATCTTGCCCAGCAGCAGTTATCACTTACCTGTCATGTACCTAGCACCTTGGCAGCTGAGCCCTCAGTAGATCAAACAGGGTACTGTTGCTTTCATCACCATCTTAACTTTGGAAAGTCAATGGAGTTGTTTCAACGGCCATTATGACTTTGAGTAAAGCCCATCAGATTAGGTTTGTAACAGCAATCCTTGCCTTTCCACCTGACTTTGGGAAAGAAAAGTCCCTCAGACTAACTTGGTTGGAGGTAAAGGCTCAGTTACAAGTTTGCTAGACTTCACCTAACAGAAGAAAACAAGTCCTTGTATCATGTTTGATGGGTTATGGCTCAGATGAATGACAAAAGATAAAAATTTATAAAAGTTGGCTATCATATAAGGCTTTCAAAATAATAAATAGTCTTGTCTCTAGAGTTAAACCTGAGTTCACAGCTTGACATTTTTAGCTGTATGACACTGGGCAAGTTACTTTTATAATAAATGAGACTACATCTGAGATGTGCCCAGTACTGTATCTGGCACATACGTAAGTAAATGCCCAGTCAGTGTGGATCATACTGAAGATGGAGGCAAGTAATATTATTTCATTTTTGAATCAACCCATAAAATATAGTAACGTGGAGTTTGCTACTTCAATGGACCAGACTAGCTAACTTACATTTGATGGGCGGGGCGGGGGGGGGGAAGGGGGTGTCAGCTGTGCTTAGCAGTGCTGAAAAATGATCTCTCCTTCCTTGGCATTCTTTTAAAGTTTAGCTCTTGATGGAGGTAGGAGAGGATAAAGGCCAGGGCAGCCCATGCAGATGCCACTGACAAGGTGCAGAAATTGAGACATGAACGCAAACCTTGACTTCTCCTTTTTCAACTCCACATGTTCCTCCCCGAGCATCAAGACATACAAGTAAATCAAAGTATACATAGCATTGAAGAATTCCTTTACATATCCGCAGATCAAAATAAGGCACATTTTAGCTGCCCTGAGAAAATGTCTTTTGTCACAAAAATGAGGGCCACAGTGTCCTTCTTCCTTCCCATCCTGACCAGCTCACAGGAGCAACTCACAGATGTTGACCCAGATCAGCAAGCAAGGGCATTGTTTTAATAAAAGAAAAACACCTCCCCGTATTTATTTAACCTGCCTATAAAGTTTTTACCAGCCACATCCACATTATCAACACAAAAACCAATAAAGGTACCATTAATTAGATGAAGATCTGCATGGTAAGTTGAAGGAGGCATGGGCTCTGGAATCCAGCAAATCTGACTTAAGATCCAGGGCATGTTTTGTAGTTTCTTTACTCCTTAGGTGCTCCATCTTTAAAGCAGGGATGTGGTGACATTCAATGAAAGGCAGCAAAACACTAATTCTTAATATTTATTGAGTAATTACTACATGCTAAACATCATGCAAACACTACATGTAAGTTTAACTTCTTAGCACAATTCTATAAGGTAGATACCATAATCATTATCACCTTAAGATGAGAAATTGAGGCTTGGAGAGATTAATAAGGTGGCCGGTGGCCCGTGATCATACACCTCAGAAGTAATAGAACATGAGCCACCATGTCAACCCAGGCTGTCAGATGCTATATAATTGATGTTCTTAACCACTACGCTTTCCTACATTAAATTAAAAATGAATTAATTGAAATTATGTAAGGCACCTGGCTCAGTGGTGCATCATCAGGAGAAAAAAATGTTTTTCTAGTAGTGGTAATAATCCGCAGTGTAATGATTCATGCACAATTTGTGTTCCTCATGTGCAGTAACATACACTAGTCAAGGTTAGGAGTCTGATCTTTCAGCTCTTTAAAATAGAACCAAACTAACTTTTTATGGAAAACATATCAAGAGCAATTATGCTGCGCAGTCACAAGCATAACATGATAGCTTCGGCAGTGATAAACCTGATGGTATATTTCAGAGCAGTTAAAATTCTCTGTTTGTGCTTGTATCAGTGTGTGTACCACATGACTTGGATTTTTGAAGTTTAGAGGAATGTTACAGGACTACTTTAGTTCAAATTGACTTTTGGTATTTTTAAGTGTTTTTTAGAAGGAGGATTACTGTGAAAAAATTAAATAAGAAAATATCTCATTTGTTACTGGAACTGAACAGTTGTCCATATAACCCGATACAGAATGTAAACCAAAATCCACCTGTCAAATTTGAAAATATGTTTTTTTGCCCTTGATCTGAGAAGGCACAGTAGAATGTCATTCAAACGATGATGTCACAACCTGCAGATAAATAGGCCCAGTGCTGGCCCACCGAAGATCATGGGCTTTGCCAGTCAGACCTACTTAAATATGAATTCTGGCTCTACCACTTATTAGTTATTCACCAGCCTCTTCAAACCTCTCTGACCCTCTGCTCCCTTCCCTCTGTCTCCTTCCCAGTCAATACCAAGAAGAGATGGCATCATCATAAAGTATGACCTCTGCTTAGAAATGAGTTTCATACTTTCTCCAAGAATATTTTGGCTTATAGAGGCCTTCTCTTTTCCCCTCTCATTGAAGACTCCAAGTGAAGAACCAGCTGGTGTCATTTAAGATGACTCTTCAGTATTTCCTTAAAACAAGCCAATTATATTGATGATCAACCCACAGATAATTGATATTTGCTAAATAGAAAGGTCGTAAGTTCTGTAAAGGATTCCCCCAATTTTTATCCTATATATTGGTGAATGTTATTTTGAGCCAACATCAGCTACTGAATGAACTAATCCAGATGGTAAATGATACCATCTGCTGGTATATGATACCATCACTAAGCTGCTTAGTGAGTGCATATGAACACCAGACCTGGCCAGAATTCCATGAATTAATCTTCCCAAAAGCTTGGAGGGTTTGGTGCTGTTACTGCTATTTTGAGTTGAGCAAACTGCATAGAAAGGTCAAGTAGCTTGCTGTAGCTGATGGGTGGAAGAGCCAGGACTTGGCCCCAGGTCTGCATGAGTGGTGTCTGTGTTCTTTGTCACCCACAACAGCCTTCTCAGTCAGTCACCTCAGATGGAGCTGATGAGAAGGCTAACCATAGTTTCACACTCAGAAATTAGGTGAACATTTTGAGTTGAGAAAATTGTAGTCCCTGGAGAGACCTTAGAGAACTCCTCTTCAACCACTATATTTCAAAGTATGGGCGATGGCGATCTTTTGCGCTTTAATGACTTCAGTAATCAGAACAATTACAATGGTTCATGGTTCTTTAATCTAGCTCCAACTCCCTTAGCATTTGCCCTCAAATAATCTTTTATTGAACTTAAACAATTTCTTCTTTAGAGAATACCAAAGAGTCCTACTGGTTGGTGCTTTTGACAAAAGGTTGCCATTGTTCCTCCATCTGTTTAGAACAAAGTACTTTCCTTTCCAGTTTTTTCTCATCAGCTCTCATCATTAACTAGTGAAATGAAGGGTTTTTACTCAATCCAGTAGCCCAGTAAAAAGAGGAAGATATTCTCTTCCTGTTTCTTACAACTCTCTGTCCCAAGGGGAAGCCAGTCACCTAACATTTCCTTGAGTGTGTTGGAATCAGTAGCCATTTACCAGAGACCATCTCCAGGTCTGGGTGTGAATGAACTTGAGCGAAAGCAGAAGCCTGCCTTCTGTTTCAGTTGTCCTTGCTGGATTCCACTTGTCATACTTGACCACACCGTAGAATTTCCTTCTGATTGTCTTTTTAATGTCTTAAACAGTTTATCAGTACTCAGACCACGCTTCTAAATTGAACCAATGTAAAGACCTTAATTGCTAAGAAAGACAATATGATGCTCGCCAGTCATAATTCCACATCCAAAATGTTAGCTTATTAAAAATAGCTCTTCATCAGTACTATTTCTGGATATCATAGATGGGAATCTGAACTAGCATTCGCTGAACTTGCTGCTCCTCTATCTAGCACACATTTTTTTTAAGTGAAAGAAGTTTAACATTAAAAAAAAAAATAGAAAATAAAAACTTGGCCAGATTATATTGACAAAGCTGCCCATTACCTTTGCAGAAAGTCCCTGTCAGAAGATAAACTTTAAAGCTGGAATGCATGAAAGAGTTCCAAGATAGAATTTAAATTTAAACTGATTCTTTATAGATAAGCTTTTTAAAAATCCACCTCTTTGCTTCAAGTCAGGATTTTAAAAATAAATTTCCCCTTTAAATCTCTTGAGCGATTTTCATTTTTTGCAAGGCCGCACTGCTGGTGTCCTGGAAAAATGGAGAGTTAGAGCTTTATCAGTTGGTGCCCTGAGGTATGTGGCAAAGAAGCTAAATCCTTGAAGATTAGCAAAAAAAATGCAGCACATGGCAATAAGGGGCTTATATGACTACTAGTATTAGTTCAGGTGAAAGCAGTATTGCTTATACATAAAACTGGACAAATCCACTGACAATGTATTTTTAGTTAGCTACAAAGGAGTCTTCTATTACTGGACTTTGCTCTTTGGTGGATTGGGAAGCTTAGTAATCCACTGTAAATGCTCTGCGCGCCCCAATTCTCAGCTCACTCTCAAGTGCAGTGCTTTTATTTTAACCCTTAGAAGCTCGTGTTGTCCCCAGAGTTTGGCTTCATGCCATTAAAATGTGGCATTAGTCGAATGGTTTTAAGTAATTCCAAATAATTGTCATTTGTTTAGTGATTTCTGAGAAGGACATGTGAGAAATTACTTTATGAATGCAGGAAATGTCTTTGTCTTTATTTTGGTAGGCATTTTGGATAAAGTTAATGTAAACAGAAGTCTGGTAAATTCTAATTTAGAAATGATATTTTGTGTATCTGTTATTAGCATCCTCATTAATATTTTTGAATATTATCTGTAAGTTAAATCCTATTTAGCTTCTTTAAGAGTGAAATTAATGTTTTAAGTATTTGTTGGGAGGGCTACTCTCTGTCCTGGTTTGCCTAGGACAATCCCAGTTTACACACTTTTTTGGCGTAAATAATAGCTCCCACTCTCACTCTCAAAGATGTCTCTGGATGATGTGGTCACCCTAATTTTACCCAAGGAAAAGTTTGGAGCTAAGGTAACAGGGTTCTGAATCATTCATTAATTCCACACGTTTACAAAATATCTTTTTTCTTCAGGGCACATATATACCATTTTTAATTGGACTTAGAAGATGTATCTCTGTTTTTGTTTGCTTCTTTCTTTACATATAGTATCATTTAAACTTTTTAAATAGTATAACATAAATAAACCATGTCTTGATTCTTTTACCTTGACAAGTTACTTAAGATGGCATCAACAACCCAGCCAGTTTAATAAGCACCTCTATTTACATCTTAAAAAGAAAAAAAAAAAAGCCAGTTTAGTTGAATGGAGGTGAAGCCAAAGTCAATCACAATTTCCATATAAACCAGTTAGCCTTACATAGAGAAAAATGATTTTACAACCAAACCTGGGGGCACGTGAGTGGGTCAGTTAGTTAAGAATCTGACTCTTGATTTTGGCTCAGGTCATGATCTCAGGGTCATGAGATTGAGCCCCAGTCTGGCTCTGCTCTGGACATGGGTCTGCTTAAGATCCTCTCTCTCCTTCCCTTTGCCCCTCACCTCTCCTGCCTCTCTCTCTCCCTTTCTAAAAACAGCAACAACCAACACTAGCCATTTCACAAATATATGTCATTCATCATAAAAGACATTTACAAGAAAGTGAGTAGCCAGCTCCATGTAAGACACCAGCATTACTGGAACAAAGGACTCGGCAACATGGTAGAGGTAAGAGTGAACTTAGTGTCAGGAGACCTACAGGTAGATCATTTACTTACTAAACAGAGTTCAAAGATCATTTACTTACTAAACAGAGTTCAAAGAGTTCACAGATCCATATTGGATCACATATATGGAACACACTTGGTGCTATGCAGGTGTGAGTTATGATTATTGTGTAGTGTGATATGAACCAAACGACAGTGTGAAATATGGTAATGGTAAAGATCTTTTTCAAGGTAGAGCAGCTTTATTTTTAAATAAAGCTTAAGGAAGGGTTAAGTGATTAAATAATATTGCAGGGTGAAGGAATGTGGAATATTACTCATAATTTATAACCATATTACCCTAAAGTTTTTTTAGAATTAAGGAAATATAGGAACTGTATGTAATTTTCCATTCTCTGAAACAAAACAACCGAATCCATTCCTAGTTTTGCTGTTTGTGTGACCTTAGAACAGAAAAAGGAAAAGGAAAAATGATTGCTTCATATATGATACCTTTCCCTGTAAAACAGAAACCATAATGCCTACCCCCTCATGTTTGTTTGAAAAAAAAAAAAAAAAAAACTCTGGAGAACATCTAAAAAATACCCAATCACAATGCCTGGCAAGTAGCAGGCAGTTTAAAATGTTTGTTCTGGATATATTTGTCTCTTCTCCTACAGATAATACAGAAAGGTGAGAAAAGTAGAGAAATCTTAATAGTTTACAAAATAGACCAAACTATTGGTTTTTCAGATTTGTTTAGATACGGAACCCTCTGTTAAAAAAGAGTTGGGGAAAATGGGTACAAACCCTAGCTAGTTATCCATGGGTCTTGCTCTTACTGCCCCCCCCACCTTCCGTGGCCCTTGGTCCCCTAGAGCCTTAAGGAAAACCACTGGGATATACTGTCCAAAGAACTGGGCAAGTGGATGAGACATGCATCAAAAGTGACCATTTGGAGGAGCGGGCTTTCGTGAGAAAGTTGACAAGTTAAAGTTTAGATGTGGTGAGATGAAACACTTAAAGGATATTGAGTTGAAAATGTTGAGTAGGTAATATTCTGTTGTGGTCTTGGGCTCAATCAGTGCTAGTCTAGAGATGGAAATTTTGAAGTCATGGCATATTGTAAAACCTACCATTGAAACCATGAACATGGATATACCCACTGAAGAAAGTGTAGAGGGCCAAGAGGACGTGGTCAAGCAGAGGACTTAGTAGAGGAGAAGGAAAGGGGCCAGTGAGACCCCCAGTGGAAGGCACACTAGGACATCAGGAAATGATTGGTGTCTGGGGGAGAGTGGTTTCAGTGGCCTGGTTGGGAGAGAAAGTAGATTGGAGCAGATTGAAGAATGAGTAAGTGAAGAAGGAGACAATTGACAGGAGTCTGATATAGGAGAGGTGGTCAGTAGAAGGCTGAAGGGCAGGCAGGTTTTTTAAGATCGTTGAGCATATTTAAAAACTAGTGGAAAATCGTGGCACTATGAGGTTGAAGATGCCTACATAAGGAGGACGTCTCCTTAAGAGACCAGAGGAGCGGGACTCTGGTACACTATCGGGTGCAGAGAAGTCTGTAGATCTGCGTGGGCTGAAGAAGTTCTCCTGCCTGGTGGCCTCAGTGCTTTCTCCGGTGGAGCTGGAGAGACAAAAGTAGAAAGGAAATCACAGGATAGGTCTTGAAAGAGGTAAGAGTTTGAAATTGTTGCTTCAGACAACTTCGATTGTGTCTCATGCACTGACTGTGTGTCAGCCCCTATGATAGGCACAACAAAGTAGCAGTAAGCTAAACCGAGGTGGTCTCTGTGCTTACCTGGTTTGGCAGGTGATCCAGATACACAGCGTTGAAGGCAGAGACGGAATTGGAGTTTCTGCTAAGTTTACATGATCTTTAAAATTTTCTTTGGAATTACTTGGTGGCCTTGAGGATGATTTTGAATTGGTTCTGGACAGATGGCAAAACAACCCAGAGGCAGAGAGTTGAAGGTGTTTGAGCTATTAATTCAGTAAGTATTTGAGTGCCTCCCACATGCCATTGTTCAAGAGAATGGTCGAAACCACAGGTATTGACATGATGATGGATTTAAAAAAAACAACTCAAAGGAAATAGCTAAAAATATATGAAAAAATGGTAAATTTGATCTATGTGCAATGTATTAACTAGATGATATAATATATTGAGCATTATGTTATAGATTCATTCCCCTTTAGAACTACCACACTGTCCTATTAGGATTTAATTTTTGGGCTTGACATATTTAAAAGTCAGTGGCTTGCAGCTAATCATCACAGTAACTAGCAGCGACTGTTGGCATATGGCAGGGCCCAAGGCCAAGGATGTTGAACATCTGGCCATGCCTGCACCGTTCCATTCAACAAAGGACTATCCCACCAAAAATGCCAGTCAAACACCTGTTGAAAATCTCTGACATTGATGATATTTGGAGCTACAGAGCTTTTGTTCAGTTTGTTCATTCAAAATATTATACCGTGAACTCTTCACACCAACACGTGTGAAGAACCCCTTTAAAGTCATACTTGATATTTGACCATGAGCTCAAATATTTGCAAAGATCTTCAGTTTATTCATCAGATGTTGCCTTCACTACAAATCCTTCTATAAAGGTCTATTTTTTCTTTTGCAGATCTGTTGACCACAAGCTAAAAACAGAGCAGTTTAATGCTGCAGTTACACTTGGTGTTTCCATTTTCTTATATGATGATGCAAACTTAGGATGAGTTTATGTTTTTCAAGTTCAATAAACAAATACATTTTAGCTTATAGGTGCAGATATCAGTGCATTTTTTTCTACTTTATTAAGTCTGGAAATTAATGTTCACCAAATGATCTAGAGAAGTTTTTGTTTAAAAATTCTAACCATAAAATCCAAGAAATTAACCAGAACTAAGAAAATACAGAAATAACTCCCATAACTTTCACGATGTAATTCAAGTTTGTAGAATTTCTCACGAAGCCAGATAGCCTTTGGTTGTTAAAAAAACAAAATAGCCCAGATGGTCCTTGGATCTAGCATTTTAGCCACATTCAAGGCTTAAACTGGCTTATCAGGTTTGTGGAGATGAGGAAGTAGAAGAAGGAGTAGGAGGAATTTTGTCGAAACCACATTTAACTCTAATGTAATAACTTCAACAGATAAAAGTGGAGCCAATTGTTCCAGCCCCAAGTCCAGTCATCCCCCGATTGACTCTCAGAGTTGGTGCTGGCCAAGACAAGATGTAAGTATAAACGTTTTCAATTAGAGTGAAAGAAATTGAACATAACCTTCCCTGCTCTTTCCTAATGGGTTTAGAATCTCACCTTTTCCAGAGATGAACACGGTGGATCAAGCTTTCCTTTGAGAATTCTTCATTTTCAAATTGTATTGGTTTCTTTCCTCAGAGTAAATGCTTACTGCTTTCTTTGACCTAGAGGATCCCTTCTTTCTTATTTTCTCTCTCTTCTTTAAACACATGACATGGTGTCTGAGTAATTCTGAATGTCCTGGTTATCTGAAAAGGAAGAAACTATATGTTGAGTAGACTGACTGCCGTTTTCCATCCGGGTGGATGTAATGTTATACCTTCTCAAGTATGTATTCTCTACTCACCATGACAAAGAATGGAGATTCCTATGGTTTTATTCTGTACCTGAAAACAAAGAGACTGCCAAAGGTTTAGTGAAACAGTATATAATAGTAACAACCAAAGTCTTAATTATCTGCCCATTCATTCATTCAAGAGAGGACTAGAAATGTAAACCCTGTGTTCACTGTTCTTAATTTTCACAGAATCATCCTATCATCAGCCCACCCTGCTTTAAAGTGAGTTAGTTGCCTTTGTTTCTTTTATTCATTTTGGAGATACAAATTAAGGCCTACAGTACTCTTAGATGATTTTAATAAGGTGATAAAACACTGATTTCTTTGTAAATTATGTTAAAAATCCTTCTTGTAAAAGTCATACTGTTTATCATTTAAATGAATCCCATAGGCTGAAAGTACTGGCTTATACAACTTATTTTTCACCAGTAAGCCTGAAAATGGATTTGTTTACATTATAAACAGTCAAATATTATGTAGAAAATGGGCTTACATGGCATTGAGTTTTCATTCAGATTTTACTGTAATGATGGTAGTAGGAGCCATGCACTTATATAGTAGGTAGACAACAGAAAACATGCCTTGTGTTCTCAGTGGTTCATTACATCTTAAAAGTTTGTATTTTATGCTGCTGCTTGTGCTAACTCCAAACAACACAATGAAAAGGTCTAATATCATTATGATGAATGGTGCTGTAGAGGCAAACATGGTCTTCCAGGAAAATGTATGTTCTTCTGAAGATTGAAAGAAAATCCAGATAGTTCATCCTTTTTTTACCCAAATTATTCACATAATTTCCACATTACTTTTTTTGGTTTTATCAGTAAAAACCTAGACAATGGGTGGTAGTGTTACTGACAAGCTTAGACAGTGTAACAAAAATACTGTAAATTCAGCTCATTTTAAGCAGATACCGGTTTGACCCAGGCCGTCTATCTATTTTACCTACAAAAAATTTAATAATGTCCACCTCCCTCCACCAATAGAGGACAGAAGGCTGATTAGCAGGGAGACCTAGCCAGAGCAGCTATTGATACCATCTTTTTGGAAATTCTGTACCTGGGCTCATTCCTCTAAAGAGAAGATATTATTTATCATTCAACAAATGCTTTTCTCTTACTAGTTCACATTTATTACTGTTTTCTCAGTAACTCACTATTACTTAATCCTTACTTCCACAAAAGAGTTTGGCTTACTCATTCCCTTTGGAGAAAAAAAGGTCCGTGAAAAGACTTTGTTTTTTGTTTTTTTAAAAAAAACTTTGATAATTATATGCATCTCATCCACCTTTAAGCATCTTCCATTCATTCTCTTGACTATCTTTCTCCTCTCAATAAATCACTCATACACCTGAGACACTGAGAAACATGAGAAATAGATCCTGTTATCGGGACGCCTGGGTGGCTCAGTGATTGAGCATCTGCCTTTGGCTCGGGGCATGAGATCGAGTCCCACATCAGGCTCTCTGCATGGAGCCTGCTTCTCCTCCCTCTGCCTGTGTCTCTGCCTCTCTCTCTCCCTGTCTTTTGTGAATAAATAAATAAAATCTTAAAAAAAATAGATCCTATTATCCTGGAACAGACTGTCCAGTATTAGGGAAATTATAATGCTCAGACATTCTAGACAAATTGACCATGAAAGTATAACATTATATAATATGTGAACTTTCAAATATTTAGGTAAATAACCCCCATGTTATATGAATAATTAATCACTTGACCAAAGTCAGGCACAAGGAAATACTTATAATGAACAAAGGAATAAATTAAGTGAAATAGATTACATTTTAAATTAAAATAAGAGTGAAAAAGAGGTCCAAGTCACATAGTAATAGGATTTTATGTAAAATATATCTTAATCAGTAAAGAGTTTTTTGTTTTTTTTTTTTATCTAAATCAAGGATCAGCACACTATGGCCCATGAGCCAAAATGGCCAGTTTTTGTATGGCTCACAAGCCAAGAATGGTTGAAAAAAATTAAAAGAATAGTTTATGACACATGTGAATTATATGAAATTAAAAGTAATCTTCTATTGTCGTAACATAAAGACGCATGGCTTATTCCACGGTGGTAATAATGGAAAAGAGGGGACAGATTCATATAAATGTGCCTTTACTTAGTTTGTACACACACTTGGTGCTACAGGACTCTTTTGAAGTGAAATTAATGAGCAGAGTGGGATTCAGAAAGTGGGGGTCTGAATAGTCTGGGGGAAGGGGTTGTTTATTGCTAAAGAACAAGCAGAGGATTAGAGTCTTTTGAAATTATGGGAAAAAGGAAAAGCTTTACAGGGTTCAAATTATACCCTCTCATTGGAAGATCTTTAGGACAATATTTAGTTTCTAAATTTTCCTAAATAAAGAAGGTCTTCTGCCCTTGATCTGGAAAAGTACTTTGAGGTTAGATTATTTCCTCTGTTCTCTGATGTTAGTCCTCATAGCAAGACAGATACCTTGTTTTTGTCTTCACTTAACATGCCTGGAATCTGTATTTGAAAGGGTGTGTAGGAAGTCGAGCACCTCCACCAGATGAGTGTTAAAATCCCAGATGACTGCAGGGACCTCAGATTCTTGTGCCATGCCCCCCAGTAATGGGCATCCAGGGTTGCCCTTAGGCAGTAATGAAGATGAATAGAGAACAGTGGAATAGTCACCCTGAAATTACAGTCTCAGCACCTGTGACGTTCGTGAGTAGTGTGAGTGGGAAGCACACTGAAGGAAACCGTCTGGTAGGTCGCCGCTTGGCCAGGAGCAGCCGCCTGTGGCTGTAGTGATGAGGATCGTGGTCACCCTTGTACTTGGGGACACAGAGCAGGGTGAGTAGAGTGCCCACCACCAGGAGGTGGGCCAGAGGCAACACAATTGCCAGGTTGTTTGCCATCCCAGTCCTACCATTTACTGACAGTGTATTTTGAGCAAGTTAGGAGAAGTGAGCTGATGTACGGCATTCATTCGTCTGTTCGTTTCTATGGAGAAGGTATAACAAAGTAATGTGGTGGGGGGGTGTCAGGGACAGGGCTGTGAGACAAGACAGGAAGGAGCTGGCAGGAAAGGACCTGCCACTCTTCTGTGTTTAAATGTGTGTGGCTCGATTTTTAAGGCTGAAAGTTCTGTTAAAGGAGTTTCTCATTAAAAAGAAAGACAATTTTAAATATTGTTTAAGTATGAAAAATAAATAGGGGTGCCGGGGTGACTCGGTCCACCTTCAGCCCAGGTCACGATCCCAGAGTCCTGGGATCGAGCCCCCAGTATGGCTTCTTGCTCAGCAGGGGGTCAGCTTCTCCTTCTTCCCACTCTGCTTGTTCTCTCTCTCTCTCTCTCTCTCTCTCTCTCTCTCTCTCTCTCTCAAATAAATAAATAAATAAATAAATAAATAAATGGTTAAGTATTAAGAAAAATTTAACTGTGTGTAAGATAACTTTAACTTGGATGCATAAGAGTGGCAGATAGAGGGTTAAGCATGCCTCTCTTGCATTTCTCAGATGCCCCTTCCTAGCTGCCCTCTACCAGCACTGGGGAGGAAGTCTCTGTCCTTTTCATCATCCAGTGCTCCACTCTTGTCCTTGAGTGGAGTTCTTCCCTGGTAAAGCCCCCACCACCTGCCAGCTGTATTATTTGGGCTGGTTAATGGGGGTTACTGTGTTGGAGAAATTGTGCACTGGTGCTTCTGCAAGCCTCAGGACGCCGGTGCCTTTATGCAGTGAGCTCACCAGAGACGGGATAATTAATTGAGCCCCCCTCCCAAACAGCTAGTAATGGTTGGTCATTTTTTCCAATTACTCTCTCATAGTATATTTGATCAGGTGACCCAGAATCATTTATGATGCCTTTCAGAGAACAATATTATTGTCAATGATAATTCTAAGTTTTATTTTGACTAAGAGGTTACAATGGATTGTCTTTCTGTAGATGTAACCCTTTTTCCAAAACATGCAAATTATACTGAGATATTTTTCAATGACCACTTTACTGCTGGCAATTACAGTTTTCTTTCTGCCAACATTTTGGTTTCCACTGTCAACACTGCCTTAAGTATTATCAGACTCCTTATGATTCTGGAAACTCTTTCACTAATCAGACTTCTCTTAACAGAGGTGCTAAAAATTAGATGCTTTCCTTTCTGTGTAAGTAATTCAGTTTCTTGTTGCTGTGCACAGAATTTAGTTATTTCTGGGAAGGGGCTTTTTAATGATTGGAATTTGTAAATTATATGTACTATGAAAATGGGAGCTAAAAGTTTGCTCATTAATCTTGAAGAACATAAAAGTTTTAATCTTTAAAAATAAAATATTTATAGATATTTGTTGTTTTTTTAAGATCCAGATTTTCCTGAGTAATGCTTTTTGACAGCATAGCTAGAAGTAGAGAATAATCAAGTGCAATTACAAGAATAATCATTTACAATATTTTTAAAGAAAATAAGCATTTTATATTTTAAAAGGTAACCAGGTTTAGCTGAAAGACATTTAACAGGATGAAACGTGTGTCATGGTTTTTAGTGATAAGTTCTTTAGAGAAATAATAGCAAATGATTTTTATCCTACTTTCTGCATTTTCCCTCTTTATGTGAAACATTCTTTGTTCATATAACTTTTTTCCACTGTAAACAAATTTACAGTAGCTTAAAGAGAGAACAATATAGTTATAAGAAAAAAGAAATAAACTAATACAAAGAAAAGGAAAAAGCGAATGATTGCATGTCAGATATGATTATGGCTTCTTAGCCAGAAGGGCAAACAGTGAAATATATTTTTAAAAAGGAAGTTACCTCTGAGTTTCTTAGAAACAAAATTTCTCAGGGCACCAAATTTAAAACTTGATTTCCATATAGAACCAGACGACAAAACACTGTCTTCCATCGCAGCTTTTACAGCAGATACGAAGGCGATTTTTGTTGGATGGTTTCTCGCAGCAACCTCTAATCCAAGGGTCTAGTGTAGTAGCACCCTCAGTGAAGAAGACTCTGTAAAGAATCTTCTTGTCTCTAGTCGAAGCGCTCATGTTTTCTATTTGTGTTAATCAAGACTCTTAGTTCCAAGTGACAGAAGCCTGAATCAAACTAGCTGAAAGGGGCAAAGTCAAAGAGGTTTCTTGGACTTCAGGGGAGGCAGTATCCAGGGTTTGAAACATATCATTAGGCCTCTGCTCACTCTCTTTTACTCCGGTTTGGCCAACATGGTCTGAGTCACCCAGGGCTGCTATGGTTCCCAGTCCTCCACATCTCCAGTGACCGCCCCCCCACCCCGTCTCCCAGCACCCGTGGTCGGGGAGACACCCTGTCAGAAGGGGCAATGGTAGTCCCAGAAGGAAAGGAAGACTCTTACTGGAATAAGGGACAAGGGGCAGGCAGAAACAACAGACAGATTTTATTTAGGAAAAGACAGTCATATTTCGTATTTTTATAAAAGCATGCTGAGGAGGCCAAGCCAAGCCTGTTGGCTTAAAACATGATCCTTTAGAAGTAAAGCTCAGAAACATTTCAGAGCATCATCCTGTCAGACTTAGAAGGCCTTTTGCTTTTCTATTTTTAATTTGTTTCCTTTCCAATAAAATTGTCTGCCTGTGATTAAAAAAAAAAAAGATTAAAACATGTTAATAGTTTTCTTTTGCCCTGGTTAACTTGCCACTGAGACTAAAACATCTCATAGGTATTTTACCTATATCAGAAGTCAAATAACAGAAATAATGACCCCAAAAAAAAATCCTAAGAATAACTATATTTTAAAATGTGTGCCAAATGACTTACTTGTAATGCTAGTGACAAGTGGTAACATTATAAATGAAGTTTCCTAGCCACTAAACAACTGGAGCACAAGCAGTGGGCTGTATACATTATTCTTGCTCCCTTATCGTACTTATAAAGTCAACAGAGCCAAACCCATATGTCTCAACCGTACTTCCAAGGGGAAGCAAGTAGTTAAAATTTTTCCTATTTGGGTCTTTGGCTCTTTTCTGACTTTTGCAGACAAGGCGTTCTTGGGCTCCATCTCTTACTCTCTCGTTTTTATTGACCTAAACTTATGATGAAATCTGCAAGTTTAATTTCCTCCCCTGGCAAGTTGTAGTTTGTTCATTAACACCAAACACGCAGTGTGTGTAAGGAAAAAAATAGCATGCTGTCCGGAAAACTGGCTTTAGGTTTGGGGAAATGCTTTTACTACACAGTAAAACAAGTGGAAAGATTATAATCAAAGCATTTCCATCTTACTTGTAAACAATTACAGCCGTTCTTACACGGATGCCACATTAGAAGACTTGGGGAAATTTACTGGATTCCATTCTAATGCAATTAGAGCTAATTTTGTTCTTTAAATGAATAAAAGGTCAGCTAGTAAATCTAGCTTATCTTGAGTCCAGACTTCAATAAATTGTTTTATTTAATTTGTTGTAAAAGATCTTATCCTTAATGGGTCTAGGTCTTATTAGTTCACTTAGGTTTTAAAATATTTATGACCACCTTTTTAGATATGATTTGAATGATAGTTGGAAAGTTTCTCTCTGCAGTGTTATCAAGGCTCAAGATCACTAATTGAGTGAATATAGGAAGGTACTTAAGATTTGTTATCTAGAAAAAGCTGATGTGAACTTCCAGAATTTAAATGTTCTTTAACCTGTGACAGGCAGAGATAATTTAGCTATATCATGGTAACCTTTTGGATACTATCTGACTATAATTTTCCCTACAGATCAAACTACTCACACTTCTAGTGTTTAAAAAGAATACGCACCTGCTGATAGAAATACTGAGGCAATTTTACCATTACTGACAACAACATAGAAAATTTAAATTATTTGCATTCTGTTTTTTCCTGTTATTTTATGGGGCCATAGTATCAAAGTACTTACATAAAGACTTTAGAGGCATAGTGTAATGTTTCTTCTCTTTCCCCGCTCCCGTCTGTGAGGTTTATAAGATGGATAATCATGTCACTGCAGGACTTCTGTGACTTAGAATATTGCAGCTTTGAAAAAAAATGCGGTTGGCTCCCCATGGGGAGCCTACTTCTCCTTCAGCCTATGCCTCTGCCTCTCTCTGTGTGTCTCTCATGAATAAATAAATAAAATCTTTAAAAAAGAAAAAAAAAACATGGTTGCCAAAGTCTTAACCCATGGGTTGAAGGGTATGTCACTCTGTGGGGCTGACTGGCCGTGTTACCCTGTCTGTTTGGATTTACTCTTTGGGTTCCCAAAAGGTATAGGTCCTCAGGGCTCCTTGGCCAGGCTCCCTGGAGTACAGCATCCCCTCTCATTTGTAGGATAGGCCCTTCCTCTTGTGCCCTCCTATGTTCCCACCTTTCCCCGCCCCTGCTCCTCCCCCATCGTGCCTCCCCCTCACCATCCCCTCTGCTCTGTATCTTCCCCTCCTGTCCTCCCTGTGGCTGAGAGGCTCCACTGGTTCCCCGAGTCCCTGTTAGATGCAAGAAAAGCTACCTGACTTCTGCTTCTGACGTCTCCAGATGGACTCCCTTCTGATGCCTCATTCCTAAACCCACTGCATTCTGGTTTCTGCCCTAGAAACTTCTTTGGAGCTCCTCGCTAAGATCCTTAGCTGCATCCAGGGAACACACTGCAGCCCTGCAGCACTTATGCCTTCTGCTATGGTAGACCTGCTGCTTCCCCCAGGCTCTTTCTGAACATTCTTTTTTTTTTTCTCTCTTGATCCTGCACTTGACTGATTCTCTCGCTGTCATTCCTGTTTTCCGTTCCATAGACTCCCTCCTTCTTCTTGCCCATGGCCACTTTACTTTGTTCTTTCTGCCCAAATCCTCCTGCTCACTCCTTAGATTTCGGATACACAGTGATGGTTTCCATCTCAAATTTCTTCCCCAGGACACAGACCAGCCTTCCCAGTTCCCTGCTGCCCAAGTTGCGCCTGGATGCACAGAGGCAGCAAAAACATAGTATTTCCAAAATTGAACATACCATTATATCTCCCATCCTGGTTCTTCTTCTGTTTCTTAATCTGTCGATGATGAGTCCAGAGCCTCCATTCTCCAGGGTAACCTGGAAGAAGGCAAAGACTGACTAGTGGAATCAGGAGATTTTATTTGCCGTCACACCAGCCTGGGCATCTTGAAAACTAAGCTCTAAAGGTTTCCGTAGCTCCGAAAGTGTTGTTTTGAACAAAACTTAGGGAGAGAGAAAGACTCTGTCCAAAGAAGTCTCCTCAGTCTTCATTTGAGCTCTCAACTCAAATGTAACTTCTGGGCAGCATCTACAAGTGTGGATCTCCTCCTTGGCTACACGCAAGTGGCCAGCAGTACCAGATAAAGGAAGGATGTCTACATCCTCGTACACAGACATCTGGAACCGACTCCAAGGAGAGATACTGTTAGCCAGGAAACAGAAAAGCCATAAGATACACAGATATTTTGCTTCCCAGAAAGATGAAGTGATTATTTTTGAAATTTTCCATTCTTCTAGCACCCAGGACATACCATCTCACGGCTGAGTTCTGAGCTCCATCCTCACAATGAGCTCCAGCATTCCGAGCCACAGTCACAGAAGCATGAAACCCAAGGAGGATAGAGATCTCTTTCCCTACCTCACAGCCCATACCCCTCAGCGGCCCGACAGTCCCCCACCCCTGTCAGGTTTACCCACTAACCTGGTCCTGCTACTGCTTAGAACTATTCTCTGGCCTTGCTTGCCCCGGAGCTCCAGCCAGAACCCTTGAAAGTGTTTGGTGGTTTGCTTTGTACATTTAGCACTACCACACTGCTTGCACTTTCCCATCCAAAGCAGGCTGTTTTTCATCTTTATTTCTTTTCTCGGGTGGTACCATCTGCCTTGCCATGCCTTCCCACCTCCTTGCCTCTTCATCAGAGGCAAATTCATATTCACCTTTTAAAATTACCATTTGTTACTGGAAGGAGCAGCCATAGCCCACGTCTCCATCCCTGCCCCGATCCAGTCATCCCTCTTCCAAGGGCCCAGAATACACTGTTTTCATCCCTGTCAATGCCCTCAGTATGCTTTATATATCTATCTGTCTCTGTCTTCTCCCAAGACCAGGAGTTCCTTGGAAATTGGCGTGTGTGTCCCATTCATCTTTTATCTCAACTGCCAAAGAACAGGAGACATAGTAGACTGAAAATAAAGATCTCTTCAGATATATTCAAGGATTCAGATGATGTCTTAGCTTTTCAACCATGGAACTGACATTTACTCTGTTGGAGCAAGCTTTTCTAGATTTGGAGTAGTATCCAAATAGAGTTTAATTGAGTTACTTTTAGAAACTTGCTTTCACATTAGGAGCAACTGTGTTTTTATCAAGTAAAACAACAAACAAAACCACCTTAAGAGGGCTAAAGGAACCTACAAGAAGTTTGCTCTTTTATTTTGCTTATTTGAGTATAGTTGATGAGGAAGCTTAATCTTAGCCCTACAATAAGATTTTTTAAAAAACTGCATTTGGTGTGTAAGTCTTTTGTCAAAGATTACTTTTCCTTCCTACCTATTGCTCTTGGTATTTTACTTAATATTAGAGGTAATTTGAGTAATAAGAAGATGCTGAAAATAAGTTGCTTAAAGGAATTGGAAGGTCTTACAGGTGGAGTGACTAAAATTTCCAAATTTGTTTTAAATAATATGAAGTCGGTCACTCTATAGTCTATGTAAAAGGGAAATGTGGATCTTTTTAAGACTTGTATTATATTTCTAATAACAGATGCACCACTCTATGAATAGATGAAAAAGGACACCCCCCAAAAAAAGGACACCCATAATTTGAAAATGAAATTAAAAAAGTAAAGTTGATGAGGAAATCTTAAATGATTTCTAAGAGATTGTAATGCCAGATTATCAGCCAAAAGTCATACCTATTAAAGTTCCCACCAGCAGAAAAATGAGAATGAAATGACCATATATATGAAGGATTTGTTAAACCTGATGGTTCTGAAGTTCTGAGAGACCCTGGGGCAGCTGGTGGGTTATTCTATGTGTGTAACCAGCCTGACATCCATCCTTTCTTGCCATGTCTGTCAGGCCAAAGTTTGTAATCTTGCTCCCTGTTCCAGCCCGTTCATGATATGACAGGACACGAGGAAGAACTTTGAGGAGACAAGAGGACCAAACTCTGACAGAGCCTCTAACTCACAGCTGAATTCTTCTGTATTGAAGCTGTGAAAGATGTAGATACTGCACAACCTTATCATTTCTTCCTTTTGGTATTCTTTTTCTTTCCTTCTGTTAGAATGATCTTCACGTTGAGCACAGCTCTAAAGTCAGTGGAATAATTCCAGAAGTCCTTTCCTGCCTCAGAGAAAATTTTAGAAACATCACTTCATTTCATTTTATTTTATTTTACTTTATTTACTCACTGCTTTAAACTCTCTTGGACTTTTTTTAAATGGATTTTCTTATTCACAAAAATCCTTTAACACTAAAGCAGCCAAAATGATTGCCCATTAAATATTTTATCAGTGTTCATTGTAGCTAATTTATTTCTTTGGAGTGTGGGAATTTTATCTCATTTCTCCTGTTTTACAGTTTAACAATTGGACAAGTTCTTTTCCAAACAAATTGTTAAAATCCCCTTTGCTCTCATTTTGGAAGATCATCTTTACTATCAAAGATATAAGATCAGAGGCTCCTGGTTGGCTCAGTTAATCATCTGCCTTTAGCTCAGGTTATGATCTCGGGGTCCTAGGATTGAGCCCCTCATCAGGCTCCCTGCTCAGCAGGAAGCCTGCTTTTCCCTCTTCTGCTCCCCATCTTTCTCTCTGTCAAAAAAAAAAAAAAAAAAAAAAAGATAAATGATCAAACAGTCTAAGAGAAGAAGAATACTGCAGCTGTCCAGAATAAGATACATATTATGCTGTATGTATACACAAGTGAAAGTGGTACATATGCAGATGTAACTGTTGGGAGTAGGATACATACCATAGTATATAAATGAAGTGTAGTATATAAGTGAAAAAATACATGTGCATGTAACTGTTGGAAGTTTAGGATATGTATGTGTGAATATATATATGCACATGTATTTGTCCATATATACACATTATATATATATGTACATATGTGTGTATATCTGTAAATATTTCTATGGGAAATAGAAATTCCCTATTTACAGAGGAAGATAAGAATTCATGGGAAGCATGGTGATTTTTGGTGAAGACACAGCAGCCATTATCAGATTTTAATATCTTCTAAAGTAGTGGTGTTGGATTTTCTGAGCATGACTGCAGTAATAACTGAATTTTATAACACTCCAGTGAGATACAAATCTCAATCATAATCTTGTTCATTTTTCAAGTTCACTGAATATCATACTGCTTTTAATGTTTTCAAATAACTGAGATGTTCTTTAATCCAAAAATGAATAAGTGATTGAAGAAATGAATTTCTTATTTTTTATGGTTAACTTGCAACTTTAGCATATTTTCATGTAAAAGCATGTTTTTCTAAGTAATTAAGCAACCTCCTCAGAGAGGAGTATTAATAGTAAAGTCTCACTGTATTGAATGTTAGTTGCATTTGGCTTTGCTTTTCCTTACCAAAGGCTCCCTCTTATTTGCTGGAGAAAAGCAGAAGCCTTTTTGAAATCACAAAATCTTATAGAAGCTCTGACTCAAGAGAATTTAGTGTTTGAAAAGAACGCTGACAGTTCTCTAGAGAACACCTTCATGAGTTTACATATTTTTTAAAAATTGATCTGCATTCAACAAATATTAACGTTGATTATATACATAGTTCAACTGTGTTGAAGGAGATAACACTTGTGCAAATGGTAAATTGGAATCAGGTGTTAGTTCTCCTCTCAGAAACATTATAGATAGAAATAATCATAATGGGAGGGAGAAAGTGTTAAAGGCCAGAAGAGGTATGTCTAAAATTATATAGAAGTTCAAGATGATTACTTCCAGCTAGGAAGAGTTAGAAAAGCCTTGGGGGAGAGGGGAATTTGAATAGAGCCCTACAGGGTGAGTAAAATTTGAAGATGGAAAAATATGAAGGGGGAAAAGAAAAAAAAGCAAAGATGCATTAAAGCAAATAACCAAAGCACATGTACCTTAAGAAAATTTAATTATTCTGTTGATACAGTAGTGTACCCATGCCCTGGCTTTATCATGTTTTATAAACCTAAGTCATTCTGGATAGAATGCATATTACCAATATTTTTAAAGAATTTATTGTGAACATTTTCGAACATAACAGAATAAGGTGATAAACTTTCATGTCCCCATTACCTGTTAGATTTAACAGTTATCAAAATGCTGCCACACTTGCTTGATGGAATCCTTTTCTTCTCTTTCCTGCCTAAGTCCTGACCAAGCAAATCCAGGTTCCAGATCACGCACTTTAATATGCAACTCTAAAAATAAGGTTATTTTTTTGTATAACCACAATGCCATTACCACAACACATCAAGTAGGTGAACATTCTCTTGCTATATAGTACCCGGCCCATATCCAGTTGTCTCCCTTTGTTGCAAAAATATATTTTGACAGTTCCTTTTTTGAATCAGGATCCAAACCAGACTAAGTACCTTTTAATCCAGAGCTCTCACTCTCTGTCCTTTTTGCCATACATTTCATTCCTTGAATAAACCAGATCATTTGTCCAGTAAAAATGCCTCACTTTCTAGATGTCTCTGCTTACTCCCTTGTAGTGTCATTTAAATTGCTATTCTGTCCCTGTAACAGGCATTTAGCACTAAAGACAGAGTTCTAAAGATTTGATTAGATCCAAGTTCAACTTTTGTTTAACAAGGGTATTTTGCTGCTCTGTATTTCTTACTGCCATCAGCAGGCACATGGCTGGCTGTCATGTTGCCATTAATGCTGGAACAGCCACCTCATTAGGAGTTGTAAAGTGGTAGATTTCTTTTTAAATAAGTCATTCCTTTCACATTTATTAGCTGAAATCCTTCAGTAAAGACAAATATTTCTTCATCAACTAGGGCATTTTGGTTACCCTGAAATATAGCTCATATAAAGGTGGGATAGGGGCATCTGGGTGGCTCAGGGCGTGATCCCGGGTCCTGGGATTGAGTCCCACATCGGGCTCCCTGCAGGGAACCTGCTTCTCCCTCTACCTGTGTCTCTGCCTCTCTCTGTGTGTCTCTCATTAATAAATAAGTAAAATACTTTTTAAAAAATACCTTTAAATCCCCTCTCTCTCTCCCTCTTCCCAATTCTCTCCCTCTCCCCACTTCCTCTCTTTCTCTCTCTCTCTCTCCCCCTTCTTCCCCCTATTCCTCTTAATATCCAGATGGTCACAGCTTCACTGATGGGTCTTCATGTGGTCTTCTGAAATTTATCACAACCCCATTGACCTTTGATAGTTTTTTCATTTCCTGATATGAAATGTCCCTGGTTTGGGACACCTGGGTGGCTTAGCGGTTGAGCATCTGCCTTTGGCTCACAGGATCCAGGATCAAGTGCCAAATCGGGATCCCCGCAGGGAGCCTGCTTCTCCCTCTGACTGTGTTTCTGACTCTCTGTCTCTCATGAATAAATAAATAAAGCTTTAAAAAAAAAAAAAAAAGAAAGAAATGTTCCCGGTTTATCTTACATATTTTCTGCCACAGACCTGAAATCAGTCATTCCTACAAGGAATACTGGTTCCTTTTTGTGCAGAATGGATTTTAGGACTCACAATCTCGTGCTAGAGGTACTCATTGCTACTGGGATATCCTTTTTTCTGGGCCTTTACAACAGAAACAAATTATAAATTTATACTGTTTTTTCCAGTTGAGATTTAACACTAGTGTTATTTCTTTGAATTTATTTCTGCATCTTTTCTTTAATATTGAAGTCTTGATGGTTAGCAGCATTAACATAATTATTTATTTGCTTTATTCTACAAGAACTATCTGAAAAAGTAATATCCTTCTTTTTTTAAAGATTTATTTAATTATTTATGAGAGGGCAGCCCCGGTGGCACTAAGTGCCACCTTCAGCCCAGGGCGTGCCACCTTCAGCCCAGGCCATGATCCTGGAGACCTAGGATCGAGTCCCACGTCGGGCTCCCTGCATGGAGCCTGCTTCTCCCTCTGTCTGTTTCTCTCTCTCTCTCATAAATAAATAAATAATCTTTTTTAAAAAATTATTTATGAGAGACACAGAGAGAGAGAGGCAGAGACATAGGCAGAGGAAGGAAGAAGCAGGCTTCTCACAGGGACCCCAATGCAGGACTCGATCCTAGATCCTGGGATCACGCCCTGAGCCGAAGGCAGATCCTCAACCACTGAGCAACCCAGGCATCCTTTAATATCCTTTTAGTAATAATTGTTACTATAAGCAACAATACCACCATTTTTCCTTTAATAAAACTGCTGAATAAAGTTAAATATTATTTTATTCATTCTATTTGCTCTTAAAAAAATATATTGTTTTATTCATTCTATTTGCTCTTAAAATAAATCCCTGACGAGTGTGTAACCAAAATGCTGTCCTCTTAAAGTCACCTGAAATTGTTTTTTTTTGTTTTTGGGGGTTTTTTTTCTGTGTGGTTGTATTAACCAGCATGATCTACATTGCAGTTCCTTTATTTCCATTTATTTTCTAGTTGTAGGCAATTTTATAATTCTGTTTCCTGAATATGTGAAAAAGTCACTTGACTCCGAAGTTGAAGCTATAGTAAGATCTCTCTGGAGAGGTCCTGCTTTCATGTCTTTGCTCTACCCTTCCTCTTCCTTTCCCTATAAAAAGTGACCACTTTTGTTTCACTTTTTTTTAATTATCCTTCTACTATATCTTTTTGCAAAAGTGAAACATGCATTATTTATTGTTTATCTGAATATTAGTAACCTTTTAGGTTATTTTTACAGATTTTGAGCATTTGACAATAGAAGTATCATAATTTGGGTATCTCCTTTGGAAATGAAACAGTGGCTATGTTTTCCTCTAATTACTTCATGCAATTTGTTTCATTTTTCAAATAGGTCATGCCTGAATTAAAAGATAAAATGTTTCCTACTTGATATGTTCTTGGGCTATGACAAGATAAAATACTCGTTTTATGAGATGATGTAAATATTCAAGAGGCAAGCCATGAGCTTGAGGAATTAAATCCATTTACATTTGTGTTAATTATATGAATGCTAAAGTTGAGCTGTGAGGATCAAGAAGAATAAGGAGTGATGATTGATTTGAAGAATCAACATAAAACTGATCCTCATAATTGTCTTTGGGTATTTGTTACTTTTGATCAAATGTGAAATATGGAAATGACACTGTTACAATTTGGCATTCTAAGCACTGATAATCTGAAACATAATTTCTCCTAAATTCTGAATATCTACTTATATATCTAAATGAGATGGATACTTGGTATATTTCTTATTTCCATATAACCAATGACCTTAAAATTTAGCAACTTAAAGCAATAGACATTTGTTACTTCCTGGTTTCCTGTGGGTCAGGAATCTGGGGGGTTCTGACTCACATCTCTCTCCTAGCTGCTGCCCAGGGCCGCAGTCAAAGGAAAGCCTCGGCTGGAGCATGTGCTGAGAGCTCGCATGCATGGCTGTTGGCAGGAGGCGTCCATTGCCAGTCACATGGGCTGGGTCCAAAGGCAGCTTCAGCATCCTTGTAATGTAGCAGATGACTTCCCCAGAGCATGTGATCCAGGGAACAGCAAATCAGAAGCTTCAGTATCTCTTATGACATAGCATGGATACTGCCCAGCATTGTTTTCCCAGAGCATGTTAGTCCTCTCCCTCTTTTCCCTAGTTCATGCTCTCTCTTGCTATCTCTATGGCTATCTCTGTCTCTCTCTCAAATAATAAAATATTTTTAAAAAAATAAAAACCACTGTGACCCAACTATGCAGTTATATAGTAATATTATAGTGAAATCTCAGGGATCTTTTTTTAAAGATTTTATTTATTGGTGAGAGAGAGAGAGACAGCACAAGCAGGGGGAGGGGCAGAGGGAGAAGCAGACTCCCTGCTTAGCAGGGAGCCGAACTCGGGGCTCCATCCCAGGACCCTGAGATCATGACCTGAGCTAAAAGGCAGATGCTTTACCAACTGAGCCACTCAGGTGCCCCTCAGTGGTCCTTTGGTATGTGTTGTATGGAGTTAGTTTAAAATGCAATGTGGGAATTTGTTTTATATGTTATTTCAAAAGGTACATGGTATTTCTGAGATTGACTAAAATGTTAAATCTGAGAAGAGAGTCGTGGCTTAAGGAACATATTTTTTTTTATCAAAGTGGTTTTTCTTCCAATGAAAAATTTCCTGTTCCAGAGTTTACATTAAATTCCTAGAGGTGATTACAAGAGTTTTTACCTATGGCTTCATTTTGTTACACTTAAAAATGGCTGTTCACTTCTAAGGGTGAATAAGTGAGCCATTGTGAGGGAACTTTTGAACTTTGTATGCAGGTTAGTAGCCAGTTATTCAGACTTAGATAATTCAGACTACTGGCTTCATAGTGTTTGCACACAATAGTTGAATAATAAGGATCATTAAACGCCCTGGGCAGACATATCCAAATTGTGTTTGCCTCTCACTTTGGAGGCTCTGTGTGGCTGGAGAGGTGAGGATTGGTTCTTTATTGACTTGTCAAGCTGTGAGTTTGCATTTCAGGCCAAGCAGCCCATGACCCATTCTATTTATTTCACTGTTTTGTGGTGGGGAAACAGGTAAAGAAATCCCACTGAAAATCCCTCCTTCTACACGTTTTTATGAATAACTCCAGTGTTTATAGCAGTTAGGGCACTCTGATCAAATCCTCCAAAGATGTAACGTTAGCAGCATGGAGCCATTGTGGGACACAGCTGTGGGCGGTGTTGGTTACTCTGCGCGCCATTGCTTATTCAACAGAAAGCGCTGGAGGAGAACTTGCTGTGCAGTTAAGTCGGGGAAACAGTGATACTTCAGGGAGAAAAATCTAAAGAAGCGAAAAACACTGTTTAGAAGTATGGAACAATAAAGATTGTGAGTGAAGGCCAATAGGAATCCAAAGTTATTTTTACAGTGATCTAATGAAGCTAAGTGATGATAAAATATCTCACAAGCGATTAGAAATTATATCACGTTATGTGGTTTATTTTTCTGGAATGTGCAAAACTGAAGAGCTAATGAAAGAGATAATTAAAGCTATGTATCCGATTACCGCAAAAGTCACCTAGCAGCTAAAATAAAAAATAACTTCTCAAACACTCATATATTTTCTCATAAGATGCAAAGCAATTAGGAAAAGCAAGTCACTTTAGTCACTTTAGTGGCCAGTCTAATATCTTGGAAACAGATTAGGACATGTCTTGTCGCAGCAACACTGAGTACCCACTTTAACGTTTTTTTCCTTTTGCCATTCAGGAAATTTGAATAAGAAAAACGCACACACGAACATATATATCTTTAAGAGAAATAATTCAGTTGAAAATTCAGTTGAACTGGAAGGGAATATCAGGCATTTTGGAAAGATTATTATTATTATTAGTGATTTTAACCAAAATGCCATCTGTCTAAATTGAAAAATAAGAAGACAGGAGCAAATATATCTGTGAGATTTCAGGCACTGCCCCATGAAATGATCACCGGTCTCTATACCCTTTGGCTAATACTAAGCCATTCTCAGGGGCACCATTTACAAACCTTCTAGGTAAGAGAAATCTAAGAGAAATGAAAGAAAACGAAAGGGGATTGGAAAGAGTCAGGCAGAGCAGGTAATATTCATTATGTGTTTGGTAGAGCTGAAAGCAATTGAAAAGCATTTCCAGATAATAGTTAGATTGAAACCTTCAAGATGTGCTTGGTCCTGGCATTGATGTCATCATCATTCTTGGTCTGAGGGTGAGAACATAGGTGAGGAATCCAAATCCATGTTGGCAAATAGAAATCTCAGTGTTGGAACTCTTTAAGTGTGATATGGTAGGAAGATACACAGGAAGGAAGGGAAGAGGAAATTAGCCCAGTCTAAAATATTTTAAACAGGCAAAAATATTGAAGAATAAGATATTTATTTTTAAGAGTTCTCGACCCAACATTAGGCATTACACTTATTAAAGTTGATAAATAGGGACGCTTGGGTGGCTCAGCGGTTAAGCCACCTGCCTTTGGCTCAGGGCATGATCCTGGAGACCTGGGATCAAGTCCCACATCAGGCTTCCTGTATGGGGCCTGCTTCTTCCTCTGTGTCTCTGCCTTTCTCTCTGTCTCTCATGAATAAATAAATAAAATTTAAAAAAATAAAGTTGATAAATATGTATTAAGACACTTTTATACTGCAAATAATTCAAAGACAAGGTACCCATATTACTCCTAAGAAATGTACTGCTGCTGTGAACGATGGAGACAGATATGCATGTAATATAGATACAGAGCAGCTGTGGACATTGTATTCCTTTGAAAAGACAAGACCCAAGACTGTGAACCCACCTTAATACCTCAAAGCTAAAAAAAATTTAAAAATACCTCAAAGCTGTTCAAATGTATGATTTTAATTATGTACCAGAATAACCTAACTTTATGGGGTTCTCCTCCCTTGACCCTTTTCTTGTTATCTCTGTTAATGATAATACACTCATTTTAAATACACTAAATTGAGCAGCTTTTGAATTGAGCTTGGGACTTCTATGACCAGAACATGGTCAGCAGTTGGCTGGAAGGCTTTAGCCAAGCCATTGTGTTTTCCCAGTAGTTTATTAAATAAACTGTAACATATATACAGAAAAGTGGATAAGTCATAAATGTGCAATTCAAACCATTATTCACAATTCCCAGCAACATTTCAGATGTGTATACTGTGGCAAGTGTTTTTAACTTAATTTTTTATTACACAAGATACATATGATAATTACAGATAAATGGGAAGGAAGAAAAAAACCTACCACTGTATCATAACCCGAAACTAATATAGCATGTGTATTGACTATACTAGAATTAACATTTTTTAAATTAAAAAAAGAAAAAGGAACCATCTATAACCCCACCATGCAGAGTCAATTTCAGGAAATATTGGTGTGAATGTCCTTATATTCTTTTTTACTTCTTTCATACATTCTTATTTGCTTTTTTTCTTACAAAAATTGGATTCTGATGCAGACTATCCATAACTTTTTTTTTGTAAACGTATGGTGTGTGTGTGTGTGTGTGAGAGTGTGAGAGAGAGAGAGAGAGAGAGAGAGAGAGATCTCAGATTACTAGTCTTTTGTTTATCTTCATTTATTTAAACAATCCCCTATTTGGGGGTATTTTAAATTACAGTCATTGTAGTTTGCGGGTTTTTGGCAATTATAAACAATGCTATAAATAATATTCTTTTCCCCATATCTTTACTTAGTTGTCTAATTATTTCCTTAGGATTAATTTCTACACATGGAATTGCTGGTCAAGACTAGTACCTTTTTAAGGTTTTGGTAACCATTCAGAAGTGCTATAACCGACCATTCCTCCCATTCCCCATCTTGACTCTTGACATTTTTGTTTCTTTCACTCTATATCACCTGTTTGTGTCCTTTGCTCCTGTTTTATTAAGAATGTTAGTCTTTTTGGTTTCAATTTGAAACAACTCTTTCTATAATAGGGACTGAATTCTCTATCATGTATTTTGCAAATAATTTTCCTCCATTTTGTCTTTGCCTTTGCTTATGATATTTATAGTTTTTGCACAGTCAAATCAGGGTTTCCTTTTATGGTATCTACTTTTGCGGAGATACTTAGAAAATCCTCCTCTACCCCAAGATTAAAAACATATGTTTACTCATTTGTTGGGGTACTTTAATGGTTTTCTGTTTTCTTTTACCAAATATTTAATCCCTTTAGAATTTATGGTTTGCGATATACCCTGTAATTTGAGTCATCTTTTTTCCAAATTAACTATACCATCTTACAACTCAAACAAAGCTAATTCTCAATTTTGTATGATCATTGTCCATTAGATCACATGAATTATCTAAAAAGCATTTTAGATAACAGGTTCGGTTGTTACCTCCAGCAAACATTTTCCACTAGAATAGCTAATGGTAAAGTTGAAACAAAGTGATAATCAGAAGAACAAATTCTTTATATGTCCTTTTGAAAATCCCCACCCATCATCTATGAGTAGGTAGGAGATAGAAAATATCCTTCCCTCCAATACCCTCCTCTTGTCGATAACTTAGATTTGGGGGCATATTTCCACCTCTGGTCCTCACAGATCACAAGACTGTTTTCTTCTTCCTGTCCTCCCCACCCCCCGCCCCCACCCATTAACTCTGCGGAACCCACAACCGAAGGTGCCTGGGTTCTCCTCCACTCTCCTAACTTGTCTGGTATTTCTTCGCTTCTCTTCTCACTTTATTGACACCCATATTTTCCTCTCCTGTCCTTTATCCATCTTTCTTCCCACATCATAGTGCATATGACTATACAATTTTTCCTGTGATTTTTGATGACTAGAAAAATATCCTAAATGTATCATTTCTTCCAGGAAACCTCTACTTGCAGGACAAGCTTTTGTTTGTTTGATTAGTAAAATTAAACATGTTCAGGTTTATGAGGTGCCTACAAATGCCTGTTACCATGTTAGGTGCCAAGGACACAGAAATAAAAATAAAAAAGGCTTTACATTCCTTTGAGGATCTACTAGCGTAGCCCAGGTAACAGGTATGTGTACATACTATTCAAATGATTCTTCAGCCTTATGGGAATTCTTTGCTCAGTTTTTTTTCAATATGTTCTTGAAAAGAATAAATAGTCTATTTGTTTGAATACAGAGTTTTCTAAATGTCCATTGGGTCAGTTTTATTATTTCTTTTATTTTGTTCAAACTTTGTATACCTTTATTGTTTTGTTTTGTTTTGTTAAGATTTTATTTGTTTGTGAGAGAGAAAGAGAGTGAGAGAGAAGAGAACACAGGCCAGGGAAGGGGCAGAGGCAGAGGGAGGAGCCAAGGGAGAGGGAGAAACAAACTTCACTGAGCAGGGGAGCCTGATGTGGGACTTGATTCCAGGGCCACAGGATCATGACCTGAGCTGAAGGCAGACGCTGCAATGACTGGACCACCCAGGGGCCCCTCTTTACTGGTTTTGAACTATTTATTCTGTCAGTTCCAGATAGATATCCTAAAATCCCCAGTTACACTTGTGGATTTGTCTGTTTCTTACAGTTCTATTGGTTCTGCTTTGTATGTTTTAAGGAAATGTTTCTAGGTGCATTCAAGTTTTAAATTGTATTTTCCTGGCACATTGGAAGAAACCATTATGAAGAAACCTTCCTTACCATGGTAGTTGTTGCCTTACAATGTATTTTGTGTACTGTCATATTTCCTTGTGTCCACATGCCTCTTTTGCTGGCCATTTCCTTCAGCCTTTCCATTGCTCCACTGTTAGATGTGCCTCTTATAAATAGCATACTGTTAGGTTTCACTGTTTTACCCAATCTGAGCAGTAAATTGTTTAGGCCATTTACATGATACAATTACTGATCTTTAGAGTTATAGTCCACCTTACTTGGGGTTTTCTGTTTGTCTTACTGTTCTAGGTTTCTCCTTTCCTTCTATCATATTGGTTATTTTTTTTAACATTTCATTTTTCTCCATACTAGTTTAGAAGTTATACTTCATTCCTAATCTTTACATGGTTACCTAGAAATTTTAAATTGAATACCTTTATACCTCCTTTCAAATAATAGAAGTACATTAGTATGCTTTAGCTGTATTCAACCCTGCTGATTTATGTATTACTCTTTCCATGTATTTTATCTTTTTTAAATAATGCCATAATATATTATTGTTTACTTTAGTCAGTGTCTATTTAACTTTACCAACATGTTTATCATTCTTCCTCGCATCTTAGACCTTCTAATGGGATCACTTTCCTTTTCCCGAAGTACTTTCTTTTAGAGCAGAGGTGCTCAGAGTGGTGCATAGGCCCTCAGAATATACAGCTTTTGAATGGTTTATGTGGTGAAGTGGACAGTGATGAAATAGGAAATGCTCATAAAACACTTTCCCTCCATACTAAAATGTGATAGTTGTCTTGAGTATTTAAGTTGCAAACTCAGCTCGCATCTTTTTTCAAGATACCATTTTTACTTGAAAGAGCAACTGACAGACAATGGCTATTCAGACTTGGATACCTGGCCAACATTTCCTCCAAAATGAACAAAGGAAGACTGTTATTTCATGGAAAATACCAGGATTATGTGTAATAAATGATAAAATAGCAGCTTTTAAGTAAAAATTAGAGTCTAGAGTCTTGGAAAACATATTAAAATTTGACAGCTACTCGGTGCTCCAAGGCATTTTTGACGAGATGATGATAACACCAACAAGTGTGATATTTTAATATTGTATAATGAAATTGTGGGTAAAATAACTTTTCAAAGTGCTTAGCAGTTCAATGAGTTTTAATGTAACACAATATGAAAAGCTTACCAATATGATTTCAGGTTTCACATAGCAACTACCTTAAGAAACTATCACTCATTGTATTTTGGTGCAGTATGGAAAATTTTACACAATTATCTATAAAGGCCTTTAACATGCTCCTCCCCTCTCCAGTTACATTAAGGAGATTTGCAAAACTATGAAGCTAGTGCTAGTCTTCTCCGAAAATTGTTTTTAAAAAAATGCTATTAATATGTAATGAGTTTCTTATTCTTACTTTTAAATGATTTAGTAACTACTTATTTTTTAAAAATCTCAGTTTTGGTTTTTAATATGGCAAATAAGGGACGCCTGGGTGGCTCAGCGGTTGAGCATCTGCCTTCAGCCCAGGGCATGGTCCTGGAGTCCTGGGATTGAGTCCCACATTGGGCTCCCTGCATGGAGCCTGCTTCTCCCTCTGCCTGTGTCTCTGCCCCTCTCTCTCTCTCTCGTGCGCGTGCACACGCAAATAAATAAAATTTTAAATAATAATAATAATATGGCAAATACTGACAGATGCGCTACACGTAAGCAATAGTTCCTTAGGTTTTTCAGTCATTTTAAGAATGTGAAGTGGTCGCTAAGACTTTCAAAACATTTGAGAATCACTCCTTTAGAATTTCTTTTAGTAAGGATCCACTGTTGGCAAGGCCTTAGATTTTCCTTGCCTGAAGATGTCTTTTATTTGATCCTTATTTTGGGAGTTTACAAAGACAAAATGCAGGTTTCCTCAGCACAGGGAAGATGGGATTCCACTGTTCTTCCAGTTGCATTGTTGCTGTGGAGAAGTCAGCTGTCATCTGTTTCTTTGAAAGTAGTATTCTTCTTCCCCTATGACCATTCCTCAGACTTTCCTCTTTGTGATATTTTATAGTTTCACTCTGATGTGTCTAGGTGCAGATTTCCCTTTCTTTTTTTTTTTAAGATTTTATTTATTCACGACAGAATCAGAGAGAGACAGAGACCTAGGCAGGAGGAGAAGCAGGCTCCATGCAGGGAGCCCGATGTGGGACTAGATCTCGGGACCCCAGGATCACACCCTGGACCGAAGGCTTGTACTAAACTGCTGAGCCACCCAGGCGTCCCAAGATTTTCCTTTCTCTATCTTGACTGGGACTCTGGGCTTCACCAAGTCTATGGATTGGTATCTGCCATCCATTCCATAAAAGTCCCCAGATATTCTTATTAAAATTTTGTCTCTGCCCCATTCTTTCTTTAGAATTATGATTAAATGTATAGTAATTATTAAACATGCAGCAATTTATCATATTCTCTCCTTGCCCCTCCAAGCTACATTCTACATGATTTCTTCTATCTTCTTACTGAGTTTATAGTTCTCTCATTCTGCTGAGAGTAAATTTGTCGCTTTATTTTTCATTTCTAAGTTCATTTCTTTTCAAATCTGCTAATCAATCTTTATAACTTTATATTACCTGCAGGTAATGTCACACTTTGCCTTTTATTTATTTTTAATGTTGTAGGCAGAGTTGTTGTAGCTGATAATTCTACTGTGTGGTCTCTAAAGGTCTCTTTATTCTATCTGTTAGCTTCTTGTTCTCCCTGATGCTATCTTGCCTTCTCTTACATTTGGTTTTCTTTGATTGTGTGCTGCTTTTTTTTCCTTAATAATTATCTGTATTGATAATAGAAGGCTTAGATTTTAAGTTACTTCTTCTCAAGATGATTAGTGCTGGGTACCTAGGCACATTATAAGTCCAGAGCACTTTAAATACAGTGTCCCAGACCAGCAGAGCTAAGAATTCACAAGGCTCTGACTCATTCTTACTTAATCAGTGTAGCCGGTTGGGAGTTTTTAATGTGGGATGGGAGTTCTATTAGACTTTCCACTTTGGCAGGCCTAGGCTTTGAAACCTGTCCTCTTTATCAAAGCCAAAGATCAGATTTGCGGTATGCACACTCGCCCTCGGGGCAAAACATCTGTGTTCTACTTATTTCTCTGGGTTCCTGCTTTTCCTTTAGTTTTGGTTCCAGCACCTATATTTCAACCCATTATGGGAAATTGCCTCCAAAAATAGTGTGTAACATTTTAGTGTAACTATAAACATAAGGAGTGCTTGCACTATGGATATAAATATGCCCATAGTCAAGTCTTTGAACTCTCCCCCTATAAGTAAGGCAAAACGCATTCAGTGAGCAGTGAGAGAGATGGTATGGTGTAGTTGTTAGGACCAGAGGTTGTTAGAGTTGTTAGGACCATCTTGCTTACATCACGTAACTTTTAAAGTAATTTAATGTTTTATAAACTTCTAATGAGAGTAGCAAAGAATTAGTGCTTTTTAGTGGAGGTGCTTTCTAAACTAAGACTTTAAGAAGGTGGAAAGATACAGTCTGATAATGGTGATGTCAGGGATTGTCATGAGCAGCAGCCATCAATATAATGCTGGTGTTCACACTTCATATTTAATGGTGTTTGGCATGTTTCTCTATATCCAGGTACTCACTGTAACCCTCAGAGGCTGCTGTCTATATTCACACTTTGTTGATCAGCAAGCAGGACTTGGAAAGTTTAGTGCAGGATGGTAGAAAGAGGAGATAAGTTGGTGCAGTCACTTTAGGAACAGCTTGGGATTCCTGATAGAGATGAGAATGTGCATGCCCTGTGACCCAGCAACTTTATTCCTGGGAAGATAGCCTGGGGAAATTCTTCACCATGTTTCCAAGTTAACATAAAACAGTTACAAAGTAGCATATTTTACCTTCAGTAGGGCGGTGGGCACAAACCCTTGGACTTACTCATACCACAGAATACTATATAACAATTAAGATTAATAATATAGATCTATATATTATATAGATCTATATTTATATATCACCACGGATAAATCAAGAGACCTAAAACTAAGTAGACAGTCGGTAGACAAGTAAGTTCTGGAAATCTAATGCAGAGAGCAAGGAGACTATAGTCAACATTACTATATTATAAACTTCTAAGTTACTAAGAGATTAGACCTTAAATGTTCTCAACACAAAAAAGAAATAATTGTGTAACATGGTAAAGGTATTCGCTGACCCTATTATAATAATCATATTATTACTATAATAATCATTGCCATGTATCAATCGAACACATTGTACACCTCAAACTTACACAAGGTTATATGTCAACTATATCTCAATAAAAGAAAATGAAGGAAAGCTAATTGCAAAGGATAAATATAGTGCAACATTGTTTATATAGTTGGAAAACATAAAACGGTATATATTGTTTGTGGGTCTCTACAAACAGAAATACAGAACATACTTGGCAGCTTGAGGACAGTGGTTACTTGGGGAAGAGGTAGGGTGATCAGGAGGGAATGTGGCAAAGGGCTTATGTCTGTGTATCTCCATTTCCTGAACTATCTGTGATACTGTTTTCTTTCTGCTCAAAATTATGTATAACTTTTTTCTTTCAAATAAGGAATTTTTTTAAAAAAACATGAAGAAAGAATTTGGAATCGAATAGACCTTGGTCCAAAATCTGCCACCCATGTACCCCTATTCCTCTCTCTAATCCTGTTTCCTCATCGATGAAATGGGATCACGGTAACTTCTTTGAAGCTGTTGTGAAGACTGGGTGAGGTGATATGTGTAAAGTGCCCAGGATTATACCTGCCTTGGTGCTCAGGCCCAGTATTTCGAAGTGGTTTCCACAGTCTCATGGGACTAGCATGGGGCAGACCTGGGGTTTGAGCTCAGGTCTGCCCTGTGTGAGTCCCAAGGATGCACACTCCGGAGACCTGCCAGCTGAAAACAGTAGGAAGGGAGCCGTGGCTACTCTTGCCTCCCAGGGGAGCGTCCCTCACCACTGCTACTCACCCTTCTCCCCAGGCCTGACTCTGACCAAGCTAAGAGGGGAACAGGGGCCTCTGTGGCTGTCCCCGGCTGCTTGCTTAGAAGAGTATTTTGCTCCTAGAAGAAGAAAGTTCTTCTGTAATAATGTTTAAAATGCCTGATTTGACTGTACCATCTGTTGTGACTTCTCCCTTTCTCTCTTGTTGACAGTGTCATCAGCAAAGTGGTCCCAGCCCCTGAAGCTAAACCAGCCCCTTCTCTGAGTAGACCCAAGACCCCGCCGCCTGCAGCAGCCCCTACCCCTGTCCCTATGCACATCGCCCCTGCCCCGGTGCCTTCACCACTCCTCACGCAGTCTGCCACGGCCCCAGCTTTGATGCCGGCCCCATCCCCAGCCATCTCTGGAGCCGGAACCTCCAAAGCCCCGGTCCGAAGTGTGGTCACGGAGACCGTCAGCACTTACGTGGTATGCTGCCTTTTATTTCTGTCGTAGCTAAGGAGGAGGCACCTCCGAGCTTGCTCTTCCACCGTGAAAATGTTTTCAGTTACAAAGCGGTGTCTTATGTGTCACTACCGAATTTCAGAGGCAATTCTTTATGACCAGAAAGGTATTTCCACTGCATTTTCAAGCTTAGGGCTGTAAAGTATTGTATTAAGGTATTTGCATATTTAGTCTCCATAAATAATCAAATCATTGTCAATCATATGTCAAATCAATATCACAGCATTGTTTTTCTTTAGTTTGTATTGTTTTATATGTATATGCAACAATGACAACGTATAAATATAGGGATGAATAGTGATATTCAAATCCCACATTGAATTTCTCGTTCAACCAATTATTCACTTAAGAGTATAAGTTACGGGGATCCCTGGGTGGCGCAGCGGTTTGGCACCTGCCTTTGGCCCAGGGCACGATCCTGGAGACCTGGGATCGAGTCCCACATCGGGCTCCTGGTGCATGGAGCCTGCTTCTCCCTCTGCCTGTGTCTCTGCCTCTCTCTCTCTCTCTGTGTGACTATCATAAATAAATAAAAATTTTTTAAAAAAAGAGTATAAGTTACATAATGTACACAGATCATATGGGCCAGATGCTGTTTCTAGGTAACAGTGCTAATTTATAGTATTTCACTGGTGAAGGTCTAGGATACTCTAGACCTTCAGGGCCTTCATGTTAAGGAAATGAACTTTCAAACCACAGGGCTTCTTAAGTATCTAAGCATGTCTTCAGATGGTAAAACTCAGCTTATTAATGAGTTCACATTGTTGTCATGGGACTGTTTTCAGGTATTTTCCCCATACTTAATATATCAGGTCTTACTCAAGCCCTAAAGTCAGGCTAGTAATGAAGTGTGTTTATAAATGCATCCTTTGGACAAGTGTGGAATGACATACGTATATACAACACAAAGATTTTAGGCGCACAGAGGCACTCCATGTACTGATACTGCTGTGCCACCAAATATGTAGACTGTGACCTGTCAGCCTCCTGATGCACAGATCAGTCTGACTAGATAGGATTGGGAAGTAGGACTCTGACAGTTATTATAAATCAGATAAATATTTTCTCTTTTAGGCAATTTCAATAGAAATTTCAATTTTTTTTTAAATTTATTTTATGATAGTCACAGAGAAAGAGAGAGAGAGGCAGAGACACAGGCAGAGGGAGAAGCAGGCTCCATGCACCGAGAGCCCGACGTAGGATTCGATCCCGGGTCTCCAGAATCGCGCCCTGGGCCAAAGGCAGGCGCTAAACCGCTGCGCCACCCAGGGATCCCTGTCCTGGGTGTTTAAATTGAGGTCACATCACCCCTTGATTTCATATATAACTTCTTCTACCTCCGTTGCTTCATCTGTAATTAGACTGGATGATCGATACAACGTGTTCTATCCTTCCGATTCTCCAGAGGACTTTAGGGCTAACTCCCTGGTGATGGATCCAATTGGCATAGGCAACATGGATGGAATGCCTTGTATCTCCTCAGAAACACTTTGTAGACAGAGAACAAAATGTGTGTTTTGGGCTATTGAGCAACATAGGCTATTGAGCAAAAAGGCTGATTTTGTCACTGCCTGATAGTGGGACTTTATAATGACCACTGTAGTGTCGCTCACGTTCCCCCAGCTCCAGCTTCCCCATTCTTCACGTATCCAAGGGTTGTTTCAGGATGAGTAAACAAAGTCAGATGTTTGAAGAGCTCAGTACACTGGTTAGATGTTAGTTATTAAGGATGCTATGGCCAATTTCTCTTGTAGCAACAGAGTTATGGCCTTCTCATTTCAAGAGAGGTCAACCAGCAGCAGGGCTGGCCATGCGTGGCCGCTGCAGGGCATAGGACGCTGGACCAGTCTTAACCCTAGACAGCTGGCACCAGAGAACTGGTGGTTCTCTGCCCTGAGAAGCAGAGGGTGAAACCAGACACGTAGCTGCCCATAGGCTTCTTCAGGAAGCTTTCAGATCAGTGTAGCTTGCCTTTGGTAGAGACCCTTCCAAAAATGGTCAGCCTTAAAATAGCACATCAGTGGAATGAAGCATCTGTGTCCCCAGTATACCCACCACACTCAAAGAGAGCCCTTCTTTTCTGAATATCTAGTCAGTGTTGTATCCGAAAGGCTAGGAACCAACTATACTTTGCAAAACAAACTGAATGAGACCATTTGCCGTGTGACTGTAAAAACTTTTGAAAATCAGGGATCCCTGGGTGGCGCAGCGGTTTAGCGCCTGCCTTTGGCCCAGGGCGCGATTCTGGAGACCCGGGATCGAATCCCACATCAGGCTCCCAGTGCATGGAGCCTGCTTCTCCCTCTGCCTATGTCTCTGCCTCTCTCTCTCTCTCTCTCTCTATCATAAATTAATTAATTAATTAATTAATTAATTAATTTAAAAAAAAAACTTTTGAAAATCAGCTTGTAGTCATTACTGTGTTCAGGAGGCCCGTCCTAGATTTGCTTCTTCCAAATTGGTTTTGTTAATGTGGAATTTGAGGAAGCGACTAACGGATGCTTCTTATTTGGAACTGCGAGGTTAGGGAAAGCAAACGCCAGAGCTCACCACATTCATAACAAAATGATGTTAAAATGTGTACCTCGTTGGCCTCCTGCGCCCCTTATTCTATTTGCCCTTTAGTTGATTGTGCCTTACTGAAAATGTCATAAAGGGAATGGAAAGTTACTTAGTAACAGCTCTTTTATATCCTTGATCTTATCAGCTAGTTCAGGAGAAGGGCTTGGCTAATAAGTAATAAGGTGATACATGCACATTGGGCTGCATGTATTAATTCCATGCCTGTGAATGTGACTGAGAAAGCTGCATACGATCGAGGTTTGTAGCTTTCAGAAATATCCACCGTCACTGCCACGATGACCGTGATTAGCACCGACTTACATGTCTGTAGTAGCTTTTAGATCAAAGTGGCTACAGGTCATACAGTGCATAGAACTGGTGATAAAATGCTTTGTTTTTATGACTTACAAAAGAGAGTATAAAATACTTATTAGAAGTGTCTTCTCACTGAGTACGTAGTAGCTCTCTCTTCTTCATGTGACCGGGGTAGGGATGATCGCGATCATGGCTTCAGTGAATTGTTAAACCGCTTGCTTGTTTATGAGGCTCACAGGATAAAGCGCTAATCATTCTTACCCTGCCCTCTTTTTGGTTCTTTTTTCGCACTCCGTCTCTCTTTGTCCCCCTTTTCCCATCCTCCCATTTAAAAATCCTCAGATCCGAGATGAATGGGGGAATCAGATCTGGATCTGTCCTGGATGCAACAAGCCCGACGACGGGAGTCCCATGATCGGCTGTGACGACTGTGACGACTGGTATCACTGGTGAGCGCTGTGGGCCGGGCCAGGCTGGCTGCAAGGGGGGCTCCTCAGGGCACAGCGGTGACCACGATCCATCCTGGACACTCTCTCCGTTCCACTACCATCCTAGGGCAGTGCAGGGAGCAAAATCACAGTAAGAATAACATGTAATTACTATTAATTGTAAAAATCGACAATCTTTGAAGTGTTGTTCTTCAACCTAAATTCCAAATATTTTGCCTAGCCTATATATCCTTCTTATTAAAAAAAAAAAAAAAATGGAAGGGCACCTGCGTGGCTCAGTCAGTTGAGCATCTGTCTTGGGCTCAGGTCACAATCTCAGGTCCTGGGGTTGAGTCTCATCCAGCTCCCTGCTCAGTGGGGAATCTGCTTTTCCCTCTACCTTACCTCCATTTGTGCTCTCTCTCATTCTCTCTCAAATGAATAAAATCTTTAAAGGAAAAAAAAAAGGAGATAAGGGGTTTCCCTTTCCTTTTTTTCCAGTAATATTCTGTAAGCCTCAGCACTTGACAGTAGCCTTGAGGGATGCCCTTGGTAAGCAAGTCACAAGGTGCAGGAAGACATGGCTTGTCTGCCTGTCCGACCTCTCCAACAGCGCCCCCAAACTAAGGAAACACTGCCAGAATGTATGTGAATAATCTCCTCATTTTACAGTTTAAAAATAAGATATAAAAAGATAGAAATCCACTCAGCCACGTGATATAGGATGTACCTATAAGATAAAAGAAGAACCAGCCTGCTTCTGTCTAAAAAGGGGAATGATAGCTAATTCCTGCATCATGGTGGCAGGAAGGGCCACCCGGTCACAGTCACCCCCCTGCCCAGCCACCACACCTCCCAAGTTGGAGCTGTTCAGCCTGGACCCTGCTAGACATGCTCCAGACCTAAAGATGATCTAATTATTTAAAATTATACACACAGGGAAGGAATATGTCCATAAATAAAGCTTCTTCATCCAAAATCTTGTTTGTTCCCTACCCATGTAGGCCATGTGTCGGAATAATGGCTGCACCACCAGAAGAGATGCAGTGGTTCTGCCCCAAGTGTGCCAACAAGAAGAAGGACAAAAAGCACAAAAAGCGAAAGCACCGGGCCCACTGACACGTCCCGCGGCGTGGCCTCAGAGGGGAGTTGGTGCAGGTCTGGCGGCCCGTCCACCGCCCAGTTCCCTGCGGAGAGCAAACCTCGGGTGACTGGGGACAAGAACGCTGCGGCCACCCTGGATTGTGCCCCGGGACCACCCGGCAGTGTGACTGCAGAGAGACTCGAGTCAAGGCGTGGCCCAGGACCGCCACGCCCCACTTTTCTATTACCATTGACAAGTATTATTAATAAAAAGACCGTAATCTTCCCTTCTGATTTTCTTTATTCTCTCCAGGGCCTTTTCGTTAAGGTATTAGATGAGAAGATATGTGTCAGCTGCCTCGACTGTAACTCCTGGACGTCAATAGTCTGTACAGTTTGCCACCTCTTCCCCTCTCTAGTAAGATAATCATAACGACAGAAGAGAACACTCCACTTGGAGTGCCGGTAAATATTTTTGTGATGAAAATATATGAAGCTTCCCTGCCCCCGCCCCCCATTTTTAGTACTAACATGTAAAATGTTCAGGCCTTTGTGAAATACCTTCTATTTTTTAAGAAAAAGGTTTCTATCATGTCCTGTTTGCTTTTTGCGCAGATTATTTTTGTTGACTCGCACGTGTTTTCTACGTTCGTGGCCATCGTCCCCATGCCCTTCTCTAAACTGCTGGCGTTCTCACTTGCTTCTACATTTCATCGACTTGTACAAAAACTCTCCTGACTAGCAGATCTCCCCCCTAATGTAAATAATAAATATTTATGAAGTAGTTATTTTTTAAATTTTTATCGTGTTTAATTCTGGCTTTCTCTGAAATCCATGGTGATTTCAGCCATGTCTGTAATTACTGCTGTACATAAGCGAAGAAGGCTAGAAACAGAGCCATAGTTCCAAGTAATCTACCTTTAGCTGAACCCGCCCGGTGCCCCGGTCGCTGTGGGGAGGAGGGCCCTAGCAGTTGGAAGGAAAACAAGGCAATTTAAATCCATTCTTTATTATTTGAAATTGTTTTGTTATCTCTAAGTTTCTTTGACTTTTATGAAACGGACATGTAGATTCCCCGAAAGTTAAAAAAAAAAAAAAACTACAAAAAAACAGGAAACGAAAAAACATAGACTGTAGCATTTTGTGTTTATATTGTTTTATTTCTGCAAATCTGTTCATTGAGATTGTGGTTTAAAAGGCTGAAATGAAGTATATTATGATTTTTTTTTTAAAGAAAACTCATCAAATTTCAGGGTATCACAAAACTTTATTATATTACTATACTGCCCACTATTTATTATATGTTATAGATGTCTGAGAGATAAACCAAATATTTTATTTTTAATGTAAAACATCAAATTTAACTTTATTAGCATATTTTAGCAACTTTGGAATAAATATGGACTTTTACTTGATTTTGAAATAATCCCAATTTGGGCCAGTATAATGGATATCTTGAATGCTACAATATGGGCTTTGAACCTAAAACAAATATATTAATAGAAATTGTGAATTTTTTTAACGCCAAGTAAATTGATATTAGCGTGTGAATTAGTCATATTTTAAGACTTATTATGTGGTCAGAGAAATGAAGTTTTCTGCCATGAATGTTAAATTGCAAATCAGTGGAAATGGAGCCAACCTTTTAAGAGTGCAGTATTTCACTGCCCTCCTTGTTCTAGAAGCCAAAATGTTTCTATCCCTACAAAGAAACGAAACATCTATGTCGAGCTATGTGTGGGGTTTTTTGTTTGTTTGTTTTATTAATTTGAGATCATCCTAAATACTTTATACAGTATTTTCACATGCACAGATATACCCATTAGTGCTTTTTGGAGAGGGATGGGGGTGGGGAAGTACAAAATAAAGATTATTGGCTATTTCATAGTTTGCTTTTCCATTTTCTTTATTCAGGACTTAGTTCCTTGAGGCATGGTCAGTGGATCTAAAGTTGCCACGTTTAAGTGAGCCGGTCACACTTCTGAAATAAGAATGGAGGTGCCTCTATATGACTTTCCCCCCAGTCCTACTGTCGAGAGACTTCAGCCCATAATACATTGAAGGAATTTCAATCAGTTGTTGTCCCTTGCTATTTCATGGTTGCTTTCCTAAATCCAGTTCATGATTTTATAAATGGCCTTTGCAATAATAAAACCAAAGAATCATTTTCAGGGGGCTGGATAGCTCAAGGGATTAGTAATGGAATACAGAGCCTTTCACCTCTAGGTCAGTGAGGTGAATCCAGTCCAGGTCACTGGAGACCCAAAGCGGCTACCATCTTCCGACCGCTCAGCGGCCTGTGTGCACCGGCCTGGCGGTGTCAGCCTCTCTGCCCGACGGCTGTCCTTGCACCAGCCAAAGGAAGCTTGAGAAACTGCACAAAGAAACGTGGACCGGAAGATACAACACCTGTGTCACAGAGCAAAGTGAGCAAGTTGGCCAGAGCCGTTCTCCATAAAGTCACGTGGAGAACAACAGGTCTGTAACTTAGAAAAAGATTGTAGAGAGAGTGGACACGATTCGCTTTGCTTCGTGCAGTCGAACAAAGTCGGCCAAGGGAAGGCCTGTCCCGGATGGGAGGGGAAAGATGATGTAATCCAGAGCAAGGCTTTAGGGGACTCAAGAACCCATAAGAAGAAAGTGGGTTTTGACTTTTGACGGAGGAAACATCAGAGCGAGCGGCAGCGACGTGAGGGGGCCCCGGGCCCAGCCCTGGACACCAAGGGACAGACAGACAGGACCTGGCCTTGGCAGCGGTGTCCACCAGCCTGGCTGTCCCCATCCGAATCGCCACTGCCACCTGCTCTGGGCAGACCACACTCTATGAAGGGGGCAGCAGGAGGACACATGCACATACAGCACCCTGGCTGGTGATTTCATCGGAGGAGGCAGTGTTTTAAAAGGAGAGCAACACTCTCACGCCCGGAAAACAAACTTCTGATGGGATCATCTGCACGCACAGCCCTACGAGGCCGGCAAAGCGGGCTTTCTGTGCGTGGCCAACCTGGGTCTCTCTTCTGAGCATGTCTGCAGCAAAGTACAGTGAGGTTCTTTATCCTCCAACTGGTTTATGGTTCCAAACGTCCCGAAGAAAATCAGAGGGTATCAGAGCATTCCGGCTTTGTCGGGCTCCTTCTCAGAGATAAAATATAGTGCCTCTCTCCACTGTGTCACCTAAACCGGCTTTGTTCCCTTTTCAATAGGATGGTTAAACAAAGGCCTACTAACCAAATTAAAGTCTAAACTGAACACTGAGATATGGAAACGTCGCCAGTAAGAATGCTAATGAACGAAGTCCACGAAAGAAAGGCGTGCTGGCTAAGTTTTCAATACAAACAGCCCAGTCGCCAATCTCTCTAGATCACAGCAGTTTTCTTTAGAAGGTTTAAGTCTAAAAGTAGATGAGTTCCCCTGACTGAAGAGCGAGACAGATAAAACTGTTCTGAATGAGGTCTCTCCGCAGCCGTATCAGCCGTTCCACGAGGGAAGGATTTCTTTGAGAATCTCGCATTAGTCGTAGCGAAAAAGTATAGAGTCACCATTAATCCACACGTGCAGGCCAAAGGATGAGGCTGGAAATTAGATCCTTAGATGGACAGCAGAGCAGTTCATGCTTCCTGTCATTTCAACGTTTGCTTGAGGTGTCCGTTACCAGAAGGACTGCAGTTAACTGCCTTTTCATCCTGGACAACCTGGTCAGTAGTTTCTTTTCTAGAACAGTTGCAAGCACTTGCATCTGTTGATTGAACATTTGCTGGGCACCCTTCACGCCAGATCGGCAAATGGAGGCTTAGAACTGAGCTGGGTGTTTCCCGGGCTCTGGCTTGCGAGGTGTGCGCGTCCTTCCTCGTTCTCTCCAGGCTGCTGCCACGATATAGTAGGTGCGGAAATGTATGTCATCGAATCCTGAGAACCTTCCTTGCTGCTCTTGGCGCCATTTCTCTATCATAACCTTTATCTACCCAAGACCACAGGCAGTTTTGATGTTAATATAGCTTTACATGTGGAAATGTTTGTGTTTACAACAAAAGATTTCAAAGCTTAGCAAGTGGTTACGTCATGGTAGGAACGACAGCCGAGCTGACATCCTATGAACACACTATACCCTCCCACGAGATGTGACTCTGTGAGGCTTTCAGAACAGAAGCAGCATCTTCTCGGTACTTTGTCCTAAACCATAATTTCCTACTGTATCCTGGCAACCCAGTCGGCGTCCTGGTAACCTTCTGAAGTTTTGTCGGGGTTTTGAGTTTGGTCTTAGTTTTGACTAACGGAACATTTAAAATGGGATTATCATAGGCAGAAAGTCATTGTCCTGTCCCTTAATGAGCCAACTCTAGCCAAGTTAGATGCTCTGAAGAAAACGTTTGTGCTGCTTCTAGTTAGCTCATTTAGACCCATAGAGGTTCTTACCAGAGGGAGTTTTCAAACAGTCCGAAAATATTATCAGGTCATATATTCTGATTATTTCTCCTATACTGCTTGGAATGTGGGTTAAGCTTCGTTTGCTAGCTTTTAGAAAGTGAATTCTCTGTAAGTGGACTTCTAAATAACCAGTTCCCCACCTTTCCTGTCCTCTGTTAATTTTGACATAGCTATTTGCAACATGCGCAAAAACAAATAATAAATAACAGGTCCAGGATGTCTTAGACTGAGCCATAATCCTCACACATCTCAAAAAAAAAAAAAAATCTTCGCCCATCATCTCTCTAGGCAGGCACGTGATGTGCCATGGGGGTGCAAAGGTGAAATGAGACGCGTCCCCGGGGCTGTAGAGAGCTGTCACTGGCAGTCGCGTTGGCAACATGTTCTGCACCTCAGAATGGATCCCCGCCGAAAGTTCACAGTAAGATGACCCTGCCCGCCCTCAACCAAGTCTGGACCCACCAAGGTGCATAGGCTGTTTTTGGCGAGCTTCACACATTAAACTGATGCTCTGCTTTGCACATCTTTTCAAATTGCATTTAGATTTTTAACTGACTCTAGGATGATAGCAGCCAAGAGAACATTTTTTTTTTTTTAAGTCAGAACCTGGATTCAAATCCTTGCTCTGTTGTTCTGTTCAAATTCAGCTGCTGAATAAACTTGAACAAGTCCCATCTCTAAGTCTCCGTCTCCTCCTCTGTAAAGGAGGAGTAAGAACACCTGCTTTGGACAGTCGTGACATTTAACGAAATCGTATGCCACTTTGCACGTTAAAAGCTCAATAAATGACAGCTATAGTGTCTATTGTGGCTTTATTTTTTAGCTTACTCCATTAATATGTATTATCTTGCTCTTTCAGTAATTTTTCGGTGCTGTACAAATTCTGGATTTTCTACGAGCCTAAGATTACGGGTTTCAACACCCCCACCAAAAGAGTGATCTTAATATAATCAAGGCTTGAAAAGTTGGACAAGGCAGTAACTAAGCAATTTTTTTTTGAAGATTTTATTCATTTATGTGACAGAGCACAAGCAAGGGTCAGCGGGAGAGGGAGAAGCAGACTCTGCACTGAGCAGAGAGCCCTGACGTGGGACTCGATCCCAGGACCTGAGATCATGACCTGAGCCAAAGGCAGATGCTTAACTGAGCCACTCAGGCGCCCAAAATCATTTGATTATTGGACATAGATGATCACTGGGAGAGAGAGGCTTCCTCCCAGCACCCCTTTTCTCCAGAATGGGCAAGTGCCACTTGATGTGGTGCCTGGACAGTAAACAGAGGCCTAGGCCCCGGTCGCAGACCCAAGTGCACCCATTAGCAGGACTGTAAAACCAATGTCAGTATGTCGCGCGACGCAGCTGACGTGGCCATGGCGTCTCTAAGTCACGCGGCTCAACCATCTCAGGGTACGAAACGGAGCAGGAAATCACGGAGGACACAGCACGTTCCTCCCTTACATTCAGCTGCCTGTGGCTGCGCGGTTCCTGGACGACCTCAGGCTTTAGTGCAGTAAGTGTATCAGGTAAGCGTACCCTACTCACACTCAAAAGGAGGAGAGCTTTCTCCAGCCTCGGCAGCGTGGTCCAGCTGCACGACGCGCTGAGTTAGGGAGCACCCTCTCCGCGTCAGGGACCCTGCTCAGTGCACGCCGACCCGAATCCCTTAGCTGTTGTGCTCTACCTCGGGCCATGGCTGCTGAGCAGGATTTCCCGAAATGATAGAAATCCTCTATCATCCCTGCACCATCCAAGACAGCAGCCGAGGCCACATGGCCTTTGACACTCAACATGTGGCTGCTACAACTAAGAAACCCAACTTTTGTTGCATTTTAACTCCTTGAAGTATAAATAACCACAGGTGGCCAGGAGTTGCCGCACCTCTAGAACATGCACACACATAGACCCTTCTTGCCACCGCACCAAAGCTCCAAGCCTCCACGTGCGCCAGGACGCTGCGGGAGAGGCAGCAACGCCATAGCCATGCTTCCTAACTCTGTGCCGTCCTCAGAACTTTGATCATGAGACAAAGATGCCACGCGAGGTCCGTATACCCTTGTAGCTCTGCCATTCTCTGCCTGAGGTGTCAAACGTTAGAAGTTCTGTGTAAGAGGCAGTGACCCGAGAAACGTAGCCAATGCCTGTCATGATGTCAAATCCATGGGGAAGGGGTGTGTGTGTTGTGTAATGGAACCCAACTGGAAACCACTTACCCCTGACCCTTCTAAAGTGTGGGTGTGTTTGAAAATAGCAAAAAAGAAAAAAGAAAATATCAAAGAATAAGCTCCAAGTTAAAAACAACAACAGCAAAAAGCGAAATCAAATTAGGATACAAAAAGTAGGCACAGAAGCTGTTCACCTCTCGCAAGGGCAAATTTCAAAAAGAAGAGCAGAAGGACAGTTTCTCCAGCACGCAGAATGGCCGCGGCTGGGCGGGTGGAGCGAGTGTGTGGACTATCATCTCCTGCACAGACAGTGTCTTTAATTACAGAAGGCTGGAGAAAGCAACATTTATATTGCTTATTGTCCATAAAATGGAAAAAGGCAAGTTGAAGACTTTGGTTTCAACTTACCAACAATTCTTCACTAAGTATGTACTTTGTGTATCCAGGACTCTGAAACTACATACAAAATACCAGTTGTCAGGGGTTTGTAGCAGACTTGAGGGAAAATTTTGTGTTGCATCGACTGAACCATTAATGTGAACACAAGATGTGCTTGTTCCTAGCCATTCATTCAATCTAGGGACACCCTCGCGGCTTCCATGAGGTTCAAAGCATGTAGGTAATAGTGTTTCAAGGTCCACTTCATTTCTGGGACGCCCGGGTGGCTCGTGGTTGAGCATCTGCCTTGGGCCCAGGGTGTGATCCCGGGGTCCTGGGATCGAGTTCTGCATCAGGCTCCCCACAGGGAGCCTGCTTCTCCCTCTGCCTGTGTCTCTGCCTCTCTCTGTCTCTCGTGAATAAATAAATAAATAAAATCTTATTTTTTTTTAAATGGCCTATTTCATTTCTTAGAAGGCTAGTTATTTTTTCGGACCTTTTTAATGTACAGATCATGGTCACTGAGCTTTGTTTCAAATCATGAAAAACAAGAGGGAAGTCCCATTTATTGATTACAAAATACCCGGCCCTACGTGAGGGCTTCAGATTACCAGACCACCAAACAAAGCTGGCCCACGTTTCAGTTTGTAGTCACGGACAATACAGCAATTTAATGCAGCAGAAATCCTGACCGGATTCGAAAGATAGATGGTATTTCGGCCAGAAGAGGTTGGTTATTCACCTCCTTTCCCATGCGACTGGTTTGTGTCGATGTCAGACAGTTGCACGCTTCGTCTCTGAGATGTGTATCAAAGCTGTGGACACAGATTCCTCTGAAGGACGTCTATATAAAGCCACACAGTGTCATTCCTACACCTCACAACATGAGGTACGTACATTTGTACATAATTTTGAAAGTTTCCAATTTACAGACACAAAAGTCACACTAAGCAGCTACCGATTTTAACGGGTGTCATGCACTTGGGAACAAAACAAGCATTTGCAAGCTCCTGTTAATCATGTTTCTTTCCGGGGGCGCCTGGGTGACTCAGTCGGTGAAGCATCTGCGTTTGGATCAGGTCATGATCTCAGGGTCCTGGGATCAAGTCCCACTTCGGGCTCTCTGTTCAGCGGGGAGTCTGCTTCTCCTTCTGCCCCTTCTCCCATTCATGTTTGCTCTCTCTCTCTCTCTCTCTCTCTCTCTCTCTCTCTCTCTCTTTAAAAAAAATTACGTTGGAGCACCTGGGTGGCTCAGTGGTTGAGTGTCCGCCTTCAGCTCAGGGCGTGATCCCGGGGCCCTGGGGCCGAGTCCCACATCGGGCTCCCTGAATGGAGCCTGCTTCTCCCTCTGCCTGTGTCTCTGCCTCTCTCTGTGCCTCTCATGAATAAATAAATAAAATCTTAAAAAAAAAAAAACATGTTGCTTTTGTGCTCAAACATTAGAAGAGAAATAGAAGGTTTGGAGCAACAGTAAGGAAAGGTCTGGGTGAACTGGCTCATGCAGTCCCTGCTCAGGCCTGATGACAGCCCACATCCCTAAAACAAACAAACCTGGACCCGACAACAGGCCTGTCGCCGGGCTTGGCTGGCATGGCCTGATTTCTTTTCTCCCCCACAAGAAAAGCTGGTCTTTCATATTAAGTGGAGTCATGGCCGAAAACCGGGTACACTGTGTGTGCAAAGACAGGTGAGAACAGCACCCCTTATGTGAAGAAGCAGCACAGGTCGAAAAAGTGTGCTAGAGTTTCAGCCACTTGATTGTTTAGACTCAGGCAAGGGCACGAGCTCTTTGCAAAAAAGGAAAAAGAAAACGTTAACCACATTGTACCTGAGCCAACCCACTCACCAGGAATACAAATGTGGTGCTAAGGTGTTGAGGCGCCCTGGAAATGCGGCCAGAGAGCGAACCTGGGAGTGAGCATCCCGAACTCCCTGCCCTGCCCCTCTCCCCCTCATCTGATAGAGCCCACGGCTCCCCCAAGCCCATGTGCGAGCGTCAGCCGACTTCCATCAGAAAACCCCAGCTGCAGCATCCCCGGGGGCAGTGTGGCACCCCAGCGCCCCGCAGGAAGGCCTCACGGGAAACGGGGAGCACCGCGTCATGGCCAAGGTCCACCCCGGCTCTGCCTTCAAGGTCTTTCCTGGAAGTTAGCCGCACAGATGACTTCCTTTCCATGCTATTTATTGCCTAGGGAGGAGGAAGGGCCGAGCGCAGCCCCCGGGATGTGAACCTGCGGCTCCAGGGAGTCTGGGGAAGCGAATCTCTTGCTTTCAGGCCTGCGCTGCCCCAGAGGGGGACCCCAGCTGGACTCTTCTCTTGGGACCAGGACGGGAACAGAGTGACAACAGCTCCTTCTTAGTTACAACCCATCAAAAAGAGAAGCAGCCGCAGCGGGAGGGAAGCTTGCCCAGAACTTCCCCGCCCGGGTCACCTGTGGCTTTGGCTTATTTTGTTCCCTAATTTCCTAAGGTAAGAATGAATTCCTGTTAATATCCTCCTTATTAACGGAAACAGCGTCTCACCCAGGACCTCCACGTGCTGGTGGCAAGTCTGGTTCACTTCCGAGACCCGGCATCACCGTGGCCATCAAACTTGATTAGTCTGCAGGTTGGGGGAGATGATGCGGTCAGCTCAGGCTCCACCCCTCTTCCCCAGCATTTTAGCGAAGATAAAATTCAAATGATGTTTTCAGTAAAAAAAAAAAAAAAAAGATGATGGCCTTCTTTTAAAATATTGCATTTGCTGTAACAGTGGGATGATGATTTTCTTCAACGGCCCAAAAGTTTGGTCTTTTATAACTGGATGCATGAAACGGCTGCCTTGGGTGTACTTTGAGGCTTTTGTTTTGGGTGAGTTCTGGGCAAAGTGTTACTTGTGGCTCCGTCTGGTTAACACCATGCTGACCCTCAGTGGGCAAGACTTCTTTAAACACAGTGACAAAACTTACCCCCATGGCTCTTAGAATTTTTTTTAAGCTTTTTAAAAATTGATTTATTAATGAGAGACAGAGAGAGAGAGAGAGACAGAGAGAGAGACAGCCAGACGGAGAAGCAGGCTCCAGGCAGGGAGCCCGACGTGGGACTCGATCCCGGGACTCGATCTCACGTCCTGGGCTGGATCACGCTAAACCTCTGAGCCACCCGGGCTGCCCTAGAATTTTTTTTAAATATTTTATTTATTCCTGAGAGATACAGAGAGAGGCAGAGACACAGGCAGGGGGAGAAGCAGGCTCCCTGCGGGGAGCCCGGTGCGGGACTCGATCCCAGGACCTCCGGGTCACGCCCTGGGCTGAAGGTCAGGTCAACCCCTGAGCCTCCGATATGCCCAGAAAGAAATTGTGATGCTGCCATCCACTTGGGATAAGATTTCGCCACTTGCAACGAGTGGCCAGGAGGAGTGTCTCTGGCCACTGTGTTCCAAGTATTGAAAAGCCTATTCTCACCTGTTCGTCGCTGCTAGAATCATATCCCCGCGGATCTCTCAGGGCTCTGCCCGGCTGTGCAGGCTCGTCCGAGAAATCCCGCTCCTCGACTTGCCAGGTTTCCCGAGGCCCGAACACGCGTCGCGGGGCGGCTTGGTTCTGGGCTTCCTTAAAATCATTTCGCAGACGTCAATTCCAGTAGTGTCACCACCCGGGTGTCCTCGCGCGCAGAGTGCTCCTTCCTCCCTCCAAAGGCCTAAAAATCTGGGCCGATCCGGGCACTTTGAAGAAAGTTGCCCGCTCCCGGATTATTTATCATGGTTAGTGGTTGCCATCCGTCATGAAAAGTTAACAAAGACCTATTGGGTTTATCTATAGGCAGCTAAACAAACATATCTTGCTCTTCTGTTATCTTCTTGTTAACAAAGCCCTATCAGGATGTTCTAAACATCAGCATTTACTGCACGGGGCCCTTTATCTGGGATGATATATGGGGAGCCCATCAATTAGCGTGAGGGTTTGTAGATACCTGCCATATATCCCCCAGCGCGCTCCTCCGGCCCGCTCTCCAGGTGGTGGCACTTCTCTCCCCTCCGGCCTTGGCTGCATCCCTGCGGCCCCCGTGCCTAAGCTGTCAGGGCCCCCCCCACCCCAGGCTGCTCTTCTGGGGACACCTGCACGGCGCCGGGGCACGGAGGTCCCCGCGCAGCAATACTGGGAAAGCGCCGGGAGAAGCGCAGGCCTCGGTGCACGTTGCTTTTGCCCGAGCATCTTGAGAAGCAAAAAACCCAATGTTACGGGCCACTTACCTTGTACAGCGACGTCTAGGGAGGAAGCTGCTCACCAGACGGGCTTCTAGAATCTACCACTTAACTCCGCATCACACCGTCTCAGCTTAGAGACTCCCCTCCTCCCAGCGCCCACCACATAAAGCCGGCTGGCTTGACCTTCAAGGCTCTCGTGGTCACGTGTGCCGACCCCTGTCACTTCTCTCCACTCAGGGCAGGTGACATTTCCCAGGGCTCCTTGACCTCCCTGTACCCCGTCCTCGACCCTTGCCTGTTCCCCTCTGGAATGCCCCTTGCCCCCTGCCCTGCTCCACCATCTCCTGAGCATCCCCCCCTGCCCCCCAAGATCCAGAAGGAGCGCGGGCAGTTTGGTAAGGAAGCCTCTGGAGACGCGCCCCGGCATCCCTTCCTCTGGGCTCACACGGCGACAGGTCCTGCATTTCCCCGAGTATTGAGTATTGATCGCTTCTGTCATGATCTATCTGCTTGTCTTTCTTGACACTCCCGCCGTCAAAGTTCGCACCAGAGAAAGCGTCCTCCTGGAGGCAATGAGAGCTGGGGTCAGGCCAGGCGGCTGGCACCTGTAGAGAAGGGACAAACCTACCTTAGAGGATGACGTGCTAAGTATTTAAGGAGCAGCCCGCAGCCCGTGGATGTGGCCACTATTATTACACAGTAATACCCTTAGGGGCTTGGATGCAGGTGCCTAAGCCTTAGTGTGTGTGTGGGGTGGGGGGGACACGACACCTCTCCCAGAGTCCCAGAGCGGGATTTCCAGCAGTGCGGTTTCCCCCGGGATAAGTCAGTTGGGTGGCGACTGCTGTGACCTTGCCCCCGGCACCCCGGAGACCTGTGGCCTTTCTCCTACCACTCACCCCACCCCGGCCCGACACCGTCCCCCTTCCAGCCAGCACGCCGCACAGGCGGGAGGGGCCCGCGATGTGACCCTCTGACCCTCGCAGTGGAGAGGCCAGGGCCTCTTTCTGCTTCTGCCACCCTCGACCCGCTCCCTGCAGATGGAACCTGCTTTTATTTTTTTTTTATTTTTTCTTAAGATTTAACTTATTCATGAAGGGGGGGGTGGGGCAGAGACGCAGGCAGAGGGAGAAGCAGGCTCCCATTGGGGACTCGATCCCAGGCCCCCGGGATCACGCCCTGAGCCCAAGGCAGAAGCTCAACCACTGAGCCATCCAGGGCCCTGGAACCTGCTCTTAAAAAGCCGGGTCAGACACCGACACACATCTACACATAGGATCCCTACTGGGGCCACCACAGCTCACCCTGAGCCCCGGTCCCCTCTCAGCAGCCCCCAGCCACAGTCAGGGTGCTCTAGATCCCAGCCTCCTGACCCCCCTGGGCGCAGGCCTTGCAGGAAGGCCAGCTGGCCTGAGGGTTCAGTGCTCTAATCATGTTCCCGGGGTAGACGTAGGTGTGTGAAGCACAGAGCCCAGGAAAAGCCGGCTGACTTGCTCAGAAAGTTCCCTCCTCCTCTTCTTTCAGGGTCTCCCTGGCACTGGGGGGCCCAGTGCCCCTCGAGTGGGGGTGCTGGTCGGGGCTGTGAGGACCCACCCCTGGATCTTTTGGTCCTAGTTGGCCTTGAGCCGGGTGTGTTCCTGGGCACAGGCCTGCCACCGGGCAGGCATTGTCACCCCTGGGGTTGAGCAGAGCGGCACCAGTTCTAGGAATAGGATGGTGGAGGGGGGGGCTTCCAACAGCGCGCCCTCTGGCCTTCATCACCGCCAGCGGGTGTAGACAGACCACAGGCAATCCTGGGATCCGGGGAGGAGCTTGACCCTTGGAGGCCCTTGGAGGCCGTTGGAGGCCCTTGTACCTGCTGAGCTAGGAGCCCCTCACCTTTACCCCCATGGCTGTCTGTCCGGCCTGCTCAGGGACCCCAGAGTGTGGCTCAAGCCTGACCGCCGGTGCCCCCAACGGCTGGCGGCAGGGTGGCCTGGACAGCCCTCCTTTGGGTCATGGCCCTGGCCGTGGCTGGGGCAGGCTCCCACAGCGAGGTGGTGGAAGGCAGGCTCTCGGGGGGCTGCAGGAGCCCATCGAGGCAGTCCCTGGGGCAGGAGGCTGGCAGGAGCCCATCTTCTGGGGCTGAGCTCATAGAGGCCCCTGCAGCCCAAGACGCCCGCCCTGGGGCCCCAAGTGGGTCCACCACTCCCATTACAAGAAAAAGAAAGAGGACAGCCCAAGTGGCTCAGTGGTTTAGCACCGCCTTCGGCCCAGGGCGTGATCCTGGAGTCCCCGGATCAAGTCCCAGGTCGGGCTTCCTACATGGAGCCTGCTTCTCCCTCTGCCTGTGTCTCTGCCTCTCTTGTGTCTCTCATGAATAAATAAATAAAATCTTAAAAAAAAATAAAAAGAAAGAAAGAAAGAAAGGACAAAGGCTTGGAGGCTGAAAGTGAAGAAAAAGAAAGGGAGAGAGGGAGGAACTGGGAGAAGATGAGGGAAACCGAGGCAGTGGCCATCAGCAGGCCTCACAGGTGCCCTTTGGTTTGGGTGCCTTGAGTCTGGCATCGCATGCGGAACCTGGGGGCCTGTCCAGGTCATGTCCTTGACTGACAGGCCCAGGCGGCCCAGTCTTGGGTTCACCCCCCCCCCCCACTGCTGGAGAAGGCTGACACCCAAACCCATGCTTTCCCCAGCACCTCCCATCAAGGGCCATGGGGGCAGGACTCTGTGCCACCAGCAGGCTGCGCGATGGGAAAAGAAGCCCAGGACCCCAGCGCCCCGGCAGGTGGCTCCCCGGGGGGTGTCTGCAGGTACCCTGGGGAGAGGCCGCTCCGGGCAGGACAGGAGGAGGAGATGGTGCCCAGGCGGGAACAAAGGTGACTGAGGATGGAGGCCCGCTCCCACCTACCCTTTAGATGCAACCCCTCCATCCTATTCTCAAGGCCCCAGAGGCGGCGACCAAAGCCCCTCTGGCCAGTGGGGACGTGAAGGGACCTCTGGCCCAGCGCAGGCCGCCAGCCGCCACCACCTAGAGGACTGTCCTTGTGGGGCCGACACTGAGCGGCACTTGCCACCCACCCCCCAGCCCAGTACAAGTGCAAACTAGTTTCCGTGTTGGGGGAAAAAAGAGAATAAAAGTTTAATAAACGTGTGCTGTGTTGTGAATGACTTTGCGACGACCTCTGCTGCAGATGGCCTATGCATGCGGAATAATGGTCTCCTTGCAGAGAGGGAAATAGCTTAGTGCTATCGTCGTTGCCTCGGTAACCATCAGAGCCCCCATCTAGCAAGAGAGAAATGAGTTATGAAAAGGCTTGAGTGAAGAAGGGATTAACACATGATCCCAGGGACAGTATGTCAATCAAAATCAACTGAGAAATTACACTGCTCTATTTGAGAATTTCTCCGGAACCCGAACGCTAGTGGAGTCGGGTGCGTTTTTTTTTTCCTCTTTTTAAAAAAAAAAAAAAATTGAGAAAGAAGGGGAAAAGTAACATCGTGATGAGTCTTCATGACTGTCATTGAGAATTACACAGAGGGAAGGGAAAAACTCACCCAAAGAGGGTTATTTAAGAAGGCAGGGCCCCAGCCCACCCCGCGAGGTCCGGGCACCCCGCTGTCGTGTCCAGCCCCCACCCCTGCACCTCGGTCCTCACCCCGCTGCACCCCCCAGGCCGGGAGCTCAGGCCCCCCCATCCTCCCACCCCAGCTCCGCAGGAGAGGCCTGGGGTCCGGTGCTCGGCCTGGGATGCACCCCAAGGGGGGAGCGCTGGGGGCGGGGTGCACAGCGCGGACCTGGGGCCCAGCCCTGGGGGGCAGCCTGAGCTCCGCCCTGCAAAGCCACCTCTGGCCCGCAGCCTCCTGCCTCGGGGGAAATCAGCCCCAGGCACCCCCACCCCCCAGGGCCGAGGGGGGAGGGGGCTGAACCCCCCACGCACGCTCCCCCCCCCCGTGCACGTGTCTCCCCGCCCCCCCGCCCCCCCCACCCCCGCGAGCGCGGAGAGCCGGGTCCAGAACCTGGGACGCAGGCTCCGCGGAGCGCATGCAGCGGGCCTTGGGCAATCGCTGTGTCCCCGCCTCTGCCCTGCCCGGCAGGCCCAGGGCGCCCCCCCCCCCCCCCCCCGCTCCAGCAGACGTGTCCTCCTTTGCAAGCACTTCGGAGCCTGAGCCCTGGAGCAGGGACAGCGCGGGAACCTGGGCTGCAGGGGCGGTGCAGGGGGGGGTGGTCTTCCCTGGACGGAGACCCCCCCCCGACAGTCGCTGCTGCTGCTGCTCGCGGCCACCGAGCTCGGGGCTCTGGTGGAGGAGGACTGGGGCTCACAGCTCTGGATTCCGTGGGGCGCATTAGGTGCACCGTGCAGAGCCTGTCACCCGGGCCCCTGCGCTCCCGGTTAACCGCGCTGGGCCCACGCCCTGCACCCTTCCCCAGCACGAGGGGACCTTGGCCAACCCCTCGTCCGACACCCTCGGGCAGCAGATGGGGAAGCAGGCCTGGAGCTCCCCAGTCCCTAAAGGCGCACTTCTGAACTTGGCTGCGCAACGTTGGCCTCGTTAAAACAGAAAGAGCAAAGTTCCAAGGGATTCCTCTCCCGCTGAGCCAACAGGCGCCTTTCCTTGCTTGGCGGGGGGCGAGGAGGTGCGTGGGGGGCTCAGCCCCCGTGTGCACGGTGGGGCCCCCCCGCCCCTCCATCCGCCCCTCCATCCGCCCAGCGTCCCTCCCTCGGTCCCCCCTCCCCTCCCCCTCCCGCCCGCCTCCCTCCCCCTGCGCGTCCCGCACAGGTCTGGGTCCCGAGCGCCCTGCACGGTTAACCAAACCGCCTTGACCCCGGCGCTATTTGATATTTGCCTCCTTGACACTCATTTAGGAGCTCGCAGCGGCAACGCAGACATTGGACAAGTCCAGCCTGAAACCGAAGCCCTGTGGAAGGGGGGAGATGGGGAGAACCTGATAGCTGGAAACTCGTTTTCTCCAAAGGCTTTCGGGACATTTTAGCCCTGCCCCGGGTTCTCGGAGCGCCAGGGCGTCGCCAGAGCGCGTGTAAACGTTAAATGTTAGCTATTTGTTCCAATGATTGGCATGAAAGTCGACTCTTTCTTGTCTTCTTTTTTACCTCCTTCTCCCTCTTGCCTTTCCTTTCTCTCTCTACTCCTCTGGATTCCCACAGATACTAATTCAACCAGTGGCTCCTCTAATCCGCCTTCCTTCCACCCAGCGTCCCCCACCCTCCACCCTCCACCCCCCACCCGGACCCCAGCCGGGTCAGGAAACTTCACTGGAGAAAAGAAGCCCAATAGTAACAACCCAGACTTGGCCGGATTTGCTCCCCTTCTGGAGGCGACCCAGTTTGCTGGGAGGACCACCCCGGGTCTCCTCTTTTTCTAGACTCTTGTGTCTTTCTGCTTTTTGTCCCCCACCCCCCCTTTCTTCACTTTCTTTTCCCTCTTTTCTTAGAGGGAGACTCTTATTTCTTCTAACCAGCAGAATGGGCAGAATGAAACCGTGGCACATTAGAGATTCTGGAGCGCTGTGCTCTCTATTAAGGAGAGGCGACCAGATGAGCAGATAAGACAGTCGCCTGGTTTCAAAAGTTCCAGTTTCTGCTGGAGGGGAGCTACCCGACGGAGCGCCTTCCTTGGAGCCGCAGATTGGACCGTTTTTGTTGTTGTTTTGTTGTTGTTGTTGTTTGCATTTGGGTTTTTTGTTTTTTTGTTTTTGTTTTTGTTTTTTCCCCAGAAGGGAGGAAGGGCCACCACGTGAAGGCTGGCTACTCACCTCTCTCCCCCCACCTCAGCCAGGTTCCAGATCTCCAGCCCAACCTCCCATGACCCCACTCCCCAGTTCTCTCAGTAGTAACCGGTGGATTCCAGATTCTCCCTTCCAAGAGGCTGGTCCCACCGCTCCCCACCCCAGCCACCACAGATTCTCAGTGGCTCTCATTTGTTCTGTCTCTCCCTCTACCTTCTCCCCGTCCTAACCTGTTCAAACCCTGATTACTGAAGCTTCATTCCCCTCCCTCACGCTTCTCCCCAAACCCCCTCGCTCCCTCTCTCCCTCCTTCTTAGAAGATTTTGGAGCCGAGAAGATAAGATATGCAATCCTCTATCGGGAATCCTGTAATATTAAAGATCAAATGTGGCATCAGTGGAAGACCAAATGCAGAGAGAGACAAAAGGGGGAGGCTGGGAGATGCTCATCAGCTAATTACAGCTGCAAATATTATGCAAATTTATCTTGGCACAGAAATGGAGCACGCGAGTTTAAGTGCGGAGATAATGCCGGAAAATTGAATGTTCATCTGGGCATGGGAAATGGCCCAGTAGGCTCCACTGGTCTGTTTCATCTAGGGAAGCACCGTTTTTATACTCCTATCAGATCATCCGCACTTCACTGGTTGGGACTGAGAAATTAATATTACTTATAATTGATACTTGAAATTCTTGGAGTGATGTGTCCTAAAGAGAGGGAAGAGAGGAACTGGGGCAGGGGTGAAGAAGAGAAGGAGAGGGAGAGGCAGACGGGCAGGAGAGGGAATTCATGCGGTATTTAATACGAAATTGGAACTCGGCATCTGATATCCACCGGCGTGAGGCCAACGTTGAACCGAAAGCTACAAGGAGAGCATCCCAGAAAACCAGGTCTCCCCCTCCCTCGGGCCACGCACGACCTCAAGTGTCTTTATTGTCATCAAGAGCCAAGTTTTTAAAATCTGTAACTATTTGGATACCTTTAAGGGTGTGGGGCGGGATCAGGAACTGACACTGGAACTCCAGAGGGCTGGGAACCTCGGGTGATCCTAGGAGAGGAAAGCCCAGTGGTGGGAAGGGGTGACCGGCCGGAGCCCTTGTAGGTCTAAGCAGAGGAACCGCGGATTTGGCTCTACAGAACCTCACCCCTGCTTCAGACCCAACTGCACCCCCCACTTCCGTCGTCTTGATCACCTGCGTTCAACATTGTCCACCCGCTCTAGAACTGTCGGGGAAATGACATGCTCAGGAAACAAACCACGTCTCCGCACTTGAGAAGTAAAGGTTCCCAAGTGCGGGGAGAAAGGGAGACAATAGGACTATGGTGGGCCGCCTGGGTGGCTCAGTCAGTTGAGCCTCTGCCTTCAGCTCAGGTAATGATCCCGGGGTCCTGGGATCAAGCCCCACATCCAGGGAGCCTGCTTCACCCTCTGCCTGACACTCCCTGTTTGTGCTCACTCTCTCTCTCTCTCTGTCAAATAGATAAATCTTAAAAAAAAAAAATAGGACTGTGGTGAACTGGAAAGAATTCTTTTAAAAAAAAAACACAAAAAAACCAAACAACCCAAATCCTGCCCCCCACTCCACCCTTCACTCCCAGTACAAAATCTACTGCAACCTAGAGAAACGTAGAGAATTTCAGATGCACGTTATTCGGGTGCAAGCCATCCAATTACCAAGAAATTATGATCTGACGTCAGGAGGAACAATTGGAGAGTGGATATGTATGAATCTCCTCTTGCTGGTTTGCATATTTGCAACGATTGTTTGATCCAAGCAACCAGAAAGTAATCAACAGGCACGAGCTTAAAAAGCAAATTACCAGTGACTCCTGCCCCTTCTACTTCCTGAAGCTGGGAGGTTGCTAGTGTTGTCAGTTGTTGGGAGGGGACTCCGGGTACAGCCTGGGATTCGGAAATCCATCCTGAAAGAGGCAGAGAGGAAAGCCTGTTGCGTTTAGATGGCTTTTGTTCCTTTGGCGTTAGGGCAAAATACAAAAGAAACAAAAATGCCAATTATCGTAACTAATTAACCATTAAATGAGATGTGTGTCCTCTTCTCTCCAACTCTGAAACCCAGGGAAGATGATGAGGGTAGGTGCAGGAGGGGGGGGGTCTGGGAAAACAGGCAGATCCACCCACCACTCTGCTGGAGGTGGGGGGGAACCCATAACAAACCCTATGCTCATTCTGCTTGTTGACAGACAAAGCCAGAAAAGCTGAATATATAAATATATATATATGTACTTTTTAAAAGAAAGCAATGAATAAGAGAAACCTGGGATTGCTGTTTTGTTTTCTTTTTTCTTGTTTACTTGGAATGGGGCCGGAGTGGGCAGCGGTCAGGGTGGGAACCTCGCGTGGGGGGGCAGGACACGGGGTGAGCGGAGAGGAAATCTCAGGAAAATTAACATTATTGGTATCTTTCTATATAAAGATGCAAATGGCATTTTATCTTAACTTGGCTCTGAGCTTTAGTCCGTGTTTATGATTAATTATCTCCTTTTTCATAAAAATAAATCATGTTAAAAATTAGGATCTCGGTGCTGGGGAGAAACTAAGCGCTGGTTTCAGGTCGATCTTGTTAATTTCAGCCTGAAATTGACACACTAATTAAAGAGCCGCGTGGTAAGGCACGAGCAGGCAAGATTATACCCAGCGCTCGCTCTCTCTCTCTCTCTCTCTCTCTCTCTTTTATCAGATCTACCTTATATTTTCCCAATTAAAAACTGCAAAAAGCAGTTTCATTGCCCCGGGATAAAAAATAAGGGCCCCCTTTTCACAACGCTGGCCATCACTTTCTACCATCAGATTCATTGTGATGTATTAGATGCAATAAATTATCCCATGTAACAAAACATTGGGAGCTGAAAGGCAGATAATCTGGAAAGCAGAGATAAGGATTCATTATTCCAAATCATTATGAATCCAACGTTGCCTCTGACTTCTTTCTTAATCAGCTCCTCTGATCCTGGATATGTGAGCAGTACAGATAAGGAAAGAGTCGTTTATAATTCTCCACCTCGTCTAATATTTTAAAATAAAGTCAGAGGCAAGAAAACGCCATAAAACACTGGTGAGCAGGCAAGCGCCGAATGAAAAATCACTTCCATGTTATTATATCCACAGTAAGATTTAATTAAAATTCTCCACGTCCACGTGCTTTATTTTCAGATAGGATTTTTTCCCATCACGTAATAATTGATAGGAATTTGCAAACTGGGCTATTTATTTAGGGCGCCTGGGTGGAATAGGTCTGATTTTTTTTTTTTAATTTCCAGTCACTGCTTTGTGAAACTTCCATGTGAGATGTCCACGGTTCCACACCACCCAGACCCCCACCACGCAGTCCTCTACCACCACCCACCCCCCAGCCGGGCAAATCTCGGTCATGGAAACCTAGGCAAAGTCACAGAACTAGAAGTTGAGTTTAATAAAATGTTCCGTTAGAAAAAAAAAAAGAAAGAAAGAAAAAAAAAAAGAAAAGGAAAATGAAAGAACTGGTTTTTCTCACGCCAGACTCCTTCACACCCTCCCAACTCCCCCCACCCTCCACATTTATAATAGAACACATCCCAATGGGTGGAATTGAAAGATTAGAACTTTTAAACCCAGGCTGGTATTTAAAGTGTGTGTTTTCATCTGGTGGAGAGCCGCATGCGAAAGAATTAAAAGCAACCTGAGGGGATAGCTGGGAAGGTTAGAAAAATTGAGAGGGAGACGGAGGCTGAAGACCTACAGGCAGGAAGAAAAATATTACCTGTGTTTTAAGGGAAAGAAATGGGATGTTGAAAACCTGGAAGGTTAAATATACGGTTCCCCAGCCCTGCTTCGAACAACTCAAAGTGGCCACACATTCTTAGAAAGATTGGAGATTGTGCCAGCGATTATTTCTCCCTACAGGGTCTCCTTTTTCTTTATCCAACAGGTGAACTTCCTATCTGCCTGGCCATCGCAGAGATCTGGGACACACTGTTTGTATTATCATTAGTCATTTACTGATCCATCTTCTACCTCCACCTGCCCAGTGACTTCCTTTTATATTTAAAATCCAATCAAATGCCTTAGCTTGTAGGAATGTGGCCCAACAGAGCCACAGGATTTAAAGCCGTCGATGCTGGTGCCAATCGGGCTGTCGGGATTGCCTCCAGGAGGAATCCCAACCCCAGCTCTGTCCCCAGGCCCAGGAGCCTCCCAACATTTCTCTACTGGGTTCAGCCTCTGAATCCTAGCCCAGGGAAGGATGCTCGCCTGCCCAGGGTTAAGGGGTTAAGAAGCCAGGGGGTAGGTGCTCCAGGGAGGGGAAAGGGAGCGGGGGAAGCCAGCAGCAGGGGATGTGTGCAAGGGGGGGGGGCAGGCAATAGGTGAGGAGCCCCCCCCCCCAGGATGACTGGCTGGCAGAGAGCTGGGTCCTTGCCTCCTGGCTCTGCTGCTCAGGTGCGTACCACACAAGCACTCCCCAGGGGAGAGGCTCGCTGCAGAGTCCTGAGGTCTGGGCAGTGGGGCCACCCGGGCCCCTCAGACCTGCTAGCCCAGGGCCGGCTCTTGAGCACCCGGGCCTGCTGGTCCTCAGCACTGATCGCCCACAGTGCCCCTGAATAACCTAGGGTGCACTCCCTCCCTCCCTCCCCCCCCCCCTCTCTCTCTCACACACACACACAGGTATATACACACGCACAGAGACCTGAACCGCGAATCAGCGAGCCAGAGTGGTAGCTTTTAAAATTCAGAAAGCGACTTGTCGCTTCATTAAAGCAGCATCTTTACAGTGTGCAGGGGCCGGTGTCCACGAACCAAGAATAAATCTTGGGGGTCTCACTGGGCCACCAGCGCCTTTCCCCCCACTGTTCACTTCTGGGGAGACCTCCTCTCTTCACCCACTGCCGGGTCCCCCCCCGCCCTCCCATCGCCCCCGCCCCCGGGATGCCGCGCCCCGGGGTCCCCCCAGCAGCGGCTCCCCCCGCCCCGGGCCCCTCTCGGCCACACGCCAGGCCGGTGGCTCCTCGGAACCCCGCTCCGGCCGGCGCTGCCCCGCACACTGCTCGCTTCCACCAAGTCCTAAGCCCGGGTGTCCTTGGAGGCCGAATTTCCTTCAGTTAAGCCTCCTTTGCTAAAGGTGGTATTGGGGTGACGGGCGAGCGGTGGACGCGGTCAGATTTCTCCGTCCCTGGCCAGGCGACACTTTAGACCTGGAGTCTGGCGAGTGCCCGCGTCAGCAGAAAAGGGAACCGGGGAGAGGGGCGGTCAGGCCGGCAGCACCGGGCGGCAGGGGGAGGGGGCGTGGGGGGTGACCCGGGAGGGGGGCGGAGGGGACCCAGGGGGCGGGAGGGACCGGGGACGCGGAGCTGGAGAGGCTCTCCGGTGGGCAGCGCGGCTGCAGGGGAGGGCGAGGACGGGATGGGAGGGGAGGGCGAGGAGGGAACCCAGGGGGCGGGGAGGGACCCGGGGACGCGGAGCTGGAGAGGCTCCCCGGTGGGCAGAGCGGACACAGGGGAGGGGAGGGCGAGGAGGGGACCCAGGGGGCGGGGAGGGACCCGGGGAGGGGGCCTGCGGCGGGTCCCCGGGGACGCGGAGCTGGAGAGGCTCCCCGGTGGGCAGCGCGGCTGCAGGGGAGGGCGAGGAGGGGATGGGAGGGGAGGGCGAGGAGGGGACCCAGGGGGCGGGGAGGGACCCGGGGACGCGGAGCTGGAGGGGCTCCCGGTGGGCAGCACAGCTGCAGGGGAGGGGAGGGGAGGAGAGGGGAGGGCGAGGAGGGGAGAGGAGGGCGAGGAGGGGACCCCGGAGGCGGGGAGGGACCCGGGGGCGGGGGCCTGGGGCGGGTCCCGGGGATGCGGAGTTGGAGAGGCTCCCCGGTGGGCAGCGCGGACACAGAGGAGGGGAGGAGAGAGGAGGGGAGGAGAGAGGAGGGTAGGAGAGAGGAGGGAGGAGAGAGGAGGGAGGAGAGGGGAGGGGAGGAGAGAGGAGGGAGGAGAGAGGAGGGAGGAGAGGGCAGGGAGGAGAGGGGAGGGAGGAGAGAGGAGGGAGGAGAGAGGAGGGAGGAGAGGGGAGGGAGGAGAGGGGAGGGAGGAGAGGGGAGGGAGAGGGGAAGGGAGGGGAGGGAAAGGAGGTGCGGGGGGGGGGGGGGGGGCGGGGGCCTGCGGCGGGTCCCTGGGGACGGAGCTGGAGAGGATCCCCGGTGGGCAGCGGGGGCTGCAGGGGAGGGGAGGGGAGGGGAGACACGGAGACAGGCGGGGTCCGGCTCACTCCCGGGGCCCCCGCGGCGCGACTCCCCCACGAGGCCGCGCTCCAAGGGGCCAAGGCGGGCGGGGGCGCCTGCGGGGCTCCGCAACCCCGGGTCCTCCCGGCACAGCCCCCACCCCCCCACCCCCCCCACCCGCAGCCCCCTCCCAGGGCCCTGGGCAACAGGTGGGGGGAGCTGTGGAGCGAGCGGCCTCCTGTCCGAGGCTCGGCCGCTGGGTGGCGGCAGGCGGGAGGGAGCCGGCGGGGAGGGGGGTGGGGAGGGGGGGCTCGGGGCTCCCTCTGGGCCTGGGAGAGCCCCTTCCGCTCCCGCTCCCGGGAGCAGCCCTCCCCCCTCGGCCTGGGCCCGGAGCCCCGACGGTGCGGAGCTGGGGTGGGGGCGCGGTCCAGGGGGCCAGGCCGCGGGGCCCCGGGTGCTCGGAACGGGGCCCCCCAGCCCCCCAGCGGGCACCTCCCTGACCTCCTCTCACATCGCACCCCGTGACCCTCCCCGCACCCCTCCTCAGGTCGGCGCGCCCCTGCACACCTCCTTCTGCCCTCGCTGGCCGGTGGCCCGTCCCCCCCACGATGCCCCCCAAGAACGATCACCCCTAAACCCTTGGCGGCACCAAGCCGGGGCGACTCCTTACTACCCAGCTGGGTCCCACGCAAGGAGGTTCTTAGCGTCCTGGGCCGGCGGTGGATACATTTGGTTTTATTTCTCCTCCAAGATGTATTTATTTTTAAAGTCAGTCTCCATATTCTTGTTGCATAAATATTGTGAGGGGGAAACGCTATCTGTCAAAACGAATGGACCCTGACCTTTCTCCCCCAGTGTTCACGGGGTTTCATTTTACTCCTGCAGAAATTTATTCATGCCGATCTCCTCCCTGGAGGATTCGATCCCCCTGGGCGGAGTGGAGATGCCACGGGGCAGGGCTGGAGCTCCGGTCCGCTGAGCACCCAACGGAGGATTCTCCTTCAGGCACCCCCCCCCCCCCAGCTACCTCTGGTTTTCGCTCCCTCACCTCAGGGGCCCTGGATGCTAATTTTCCTTCTTTTCTTCTTGAAAAGAGTTGGGACCCCGAGAGTGAGCCTCGTTCCCAAACTCAGTGCCTGCAGGGCTGGGCCTCCCTCCGACCCTTCCTGTGCCACCGGGAGGAGGGCCAAGGTGGACCAGCGAGCCCGGAGCCTGGTGGCCCGCGGGTCTGCTCTCCCTACCTTGTGCCGGACAGCCGCACCCAAGGCACAGAAAGGCCAGCACAGGCATTTTGGAGGTGTCAGCAGACACAAACTGGAGGAGGAACCAGAAGGCAGAGGGACAGCCCTGAGGGGCAGAGACCCTGCTAATGGTGGCGCGGGCTGTACCTCTAGACGCTCCCACTGGGTCCCCACTCGCTCCAAAAAAATGGGACGAAGAGACTCTGCAAAAGCTTTTATATCTTGGGAGGGGGGGTAATGACCCAGTCAACACTAGGGATGACATTTGCAGTGGTGATTCCACCCCTGGCAGAGCCGGTGGGCCTGTAGGCGCCAGGGGCTGCTCACATTGCAGGCAGTCTCCCCCCCCCACCCGGCCCCACCGGCCCAGCTCCTCTGGCCTCACACACCCCTGATGTGTGGTTTGCGTGTTTGCACAAGGGGGTGAAATCCATTCCCCGCTCAGTCATCTTTCCTCCCTCCCTCTCCCCTGCGCAACCCGGAAGAGCTCCGCTCTCTACAGTGAGCAGAGGAGGCGGAGGGAGGGGGCTCCTAGGAAGGATGCACATCACCCAGGTTTTTACTGCTCGCTGGAAGCCCGCGTGAGATGCCGTAAGCAGCTGGGGCGGTTAGGACCGCAGCGGCGACCGGAGTGGCCAAGGCTGCCTGTCATTTCTGCCTTCGGATCTCCGGCAAGTCAGGAAAATAATAATAATAATAAAATAAAATAAAACACAGCTGGCCCGCGGGAGCAAAATACCCAGGTCAGTGACTATCGTTCTCTTCTCTCTAACTCTGCCCTCGCTTTCCCGGCTCCACGTGGAGAGAATTAAGGGGAGGTCTAGACGCCAAGGGGACAGCTGCCCCTGGAAGAAAGTGAACTAGACCCCAGGCTTTATTATTACTTTTTTTTTTCTTCCGCGGGCCGGGCAGGCTTTGGCTTTCTGCAGTGACCTTGGGCGAGCATGGTGGGTGCATGTGTGTACGCCCTTGGTGGAGAGCGAGCTGCGGAGCGAGGCATGCGGAGACAAACTAGACAGAAGTGTGAGAGACGGTCGGAATGCCGGGGGAGGGCTGGACACACGTCTTCCAGTGCAGGGAGGGCCGGGGACCCGGGGAGAGAGCCCGCCGGGGAGAAGCAGCTCAGCCTTCTCCCAAAGGCAGCCGCGGGATAGGAGTGTCAATTGCGTGTTTATTTTCCTCTGCTTACGAGTGTGAGCTTGGGCTCATTGTCTCTGCATATAATTAGGGAAACAGCTGTGCGCTGTGAGATAAAAGTTGGGAGTCCAGATGTGAGGGCATCTGGCATCCCTGGAGAGCTAGTGGCCCCGAGGCCCCCCTGCTTCCAGGAGCACCCTGAGTTGAGCGAGAACCACAACCTGTAAGAGAGGGTGCCCAGGGTCGTGGGGGAGCAGGATGGGCAGCAGGGGCGAGGACTCTACTTTCTCCTGGGACATCGGACCAACAGACCTCCCAGCAGTCCCTCAGTCGGAGGCAGTTCCCGACGGAGGAATCATGAAAAGGCATCGGAACTTGAGTGAATCTGGACAGGAGAGGGGCTCTGGTCCACCTCTTCTTCCTCCCGGAGACCCCCCGCCGGCACCCGAGGAACCGGCCATGGGCGATTCTGTCCCGGGGCGGTGGATGGAAGGGAGTCGATCCCCACCCCTGAATCCTCCCTCGGGTTTCCTTCCCCTGTTTCTTGGCTATTTTCTCCTTCCCTTCTTGCCTGAGTTCACTAGGACACTGGGACAATGGACAGGAGCTTATGAACTTGAAAGTGGCAACTAATAAAGTAGCATGGGCAGCCCTCCACCCTCCGCGGTTGTGGCAGAAAAGGTGTGCGTGTTGGGGGCCGCGGGCAGGGGGAAGGGACACTGGTTGTCCCCCCCTCCAGGTGGGTGCCAGCTCCCCTGGGCTCCCATTACCGACTCCCTTGGGGGACCGAGGAGGAGGGCCAGCCTCCAGCTTCCAGCCGGCCGCCCTGGCAGGCCTAAGGCTCCTGGCTTGAGAGCCCAGCTGCATTCAGAGGATGCGGGTGAGTGGCGCCTGGTACATCATCTCCCCAGGCCCACCCTCCGTACTATAGGAGCTGTCTCTGCCAGCACCCCACCCCCACCCCACCGGGGATGGGGTGGAGGGGGGGTGGGGGTACTCAGGCTCCGGTTAGTCCGTCCTGCCAAAAGCCCAGAGACAGGGGAAGCTGCACTTGCCTTTATTGCTCTTTCCACCCTGCCTTTTCGCAGCTGATATATGAGGTGGGGGTAAGTCGGGGGTGCAGTGAGTGGATGGGAGTGGGCGCCCCTGGGCACTCATTGGTGGAGCTTCCTGTTGGGCCGCCCAGCAGCTCAGGGCCACACTGAGAGAGAGCCTCAGGAAGGGGCAGGTATGTGGCAGGCGGGTGGCTGAGAACCCCTCTTTTGGAATTTAAGGCGATTTGTGTCCGGGGACCCGCCGGAGGTGGCAGGGAATTAGGAGTCCTGGTGAGGTGTGTGGGGCCAGAGCCCCAAAGCCCAGTGTTCTCTAGCGCCTGCTCATCCCCATCACTTCTGGGCTCCACTAAGACATTGTCTCCTCTGCCTCTGAGCCTTTTCACACAGAAATGTGCATTTGTTTTGTGGTACGTCTTTGTGCATGGACGAGTATTTCCGATCACCCCTTCCTTCATGGTGGGGGTAACCGGAGGGAGGTTTTTTTAACCAGCGCGGCGATCGGGGAAGGGGAAGGGGTTGCAAGTGCCAACCCCACTCCGCTCCTGGTCGCTGGGCAGACTGGCCTGGCGGCAGTAGCGGGAGGAGGAGAAGGGGACGAGGCCTCCCTGGGTGTCCATCGCTGCGGGGCTGCAGGCACATGTGTGTGGTGGCTGTTTTGTTTTATGTAACAAATTGCTTGAGGTCCACGAGGTGGCAGACGGCGGAGAGGCGAGCGCGAGCGGGGGCGGCAGGGTGGGCACGGCCGGGGAGCGAGGGCCGGCGGGGCGCAGGCACACGGGGAGGCCTCTTGCCAGCTCTGGGCCCCGGGCGCTCGCGCACACTTTCCCCGGTGGGGGGGTGTCCAGCGGGTGGGGAGGAACAGAGAACACTTGGCGCTTTTGGAAGCTCGCCTCTTGTCTCCCGATCTGGAGGAAATGATCTTCCCTCGCTTCTCCTCTCCGTGTTGTGAGCTCTCCTTTCCCTTGAAGTGCTCTGTCGAAGGTCCGGGAACAAACACACCCCAGGGTCCCGGCTAATCCAGAGAGGCACAAACACAATATCTCCAGGATAAAGCCCTCCTCCTGTAATGACAAATTTTCGTGGCCAGAGAGTCGGGTAAGGTGAGCGCTTGAGGCTGGGAGCTGGGGCCGGCCAGGTGCAGTGAGGTGGCCAGGTCGATCAGGAGCATCCGGGGAGCAAGGGGGGTGCAGCAGGTGGCCCAAGTGCATCACTTCTTGCCAGAAAAATGCAGGGCCCTGGAGTTCCCGTGGGTGAATCCCACACTGCTGACAACTTCCCCGGGAATCCCGAATGTTTCAGCGGGTGGCCTGAGAACCCCCCAGGAGGAGAGCCTGAGTCTACACTCGGCCAGCCTCTACCTGAGGGCCGGTGGTACTGCTGGGAACTGAATCAACGGCCTGTGGCCTGGGAGGGACGACCCGACCCACTGGAGCCCCTCTGTCCCCAGTCCCTTCTTCCTCTCATGGGGCTCCCACTGTCCCCCTAGACCTCCAAGGCCAGGAAGGAAGGACTGCAGGGGAGGTGTGCCCTTCCTGCAGGGTGACTGGCTTTCCTTCTGAATGGTCCTCCAGGGGAATCTTTCTCTCCTGCCCAACACTGGGGCTCCCCCTAAATGCCACCAACCTGTGCACTGTTACCCTCGAAAACAGAAATCCCCTGTCTTCTCCCTCTCTCTCCCCCTTTCCGCTGCGCCCCTACCTACCTATTTTTTTTTTTTAATCTCGATACAATCGGGTTTTTTTTTTTTCCTCACCGGAGGAGAAGAGGGTAGCGGCAGAGTGAGGGCCAGGATCCCCCAAGCTGCAGGGCCCAACCTAGCGGTCGGGAGCAGAGCAGGAGGGGGTAATCTGTGAGCGCATCTCCTCTCTCTATGACTCTCCCCATCTCTCGCTGCTCCTCCTGGCCTGGGCGGGTTTCCTTCCGAGTTTTAAACGATGATAGATGAATAAGCAAAAAAAAAAAAAAAAAAAAAAAGAGAATCAAACCATCTACCCCCTCCAAAGCGATGGCTCATTTCCCAGGGCAGGTGGCAGGTAGACCCTAGGCCTGAGGCGGGTGGGCGTGGGAACCGGGAGCCGAGCTGCGCGCGAGGAACTCTTTTCGCTTGAGTACCCGTGGGGCTCCCCCCTCGGACGTTTCCACCTCCAGCATCTGCACTCAGTGAGTTTGGGGTCCCCCTTTCTCTCTTCATCCCCCAAGTCTCCTGCTCGCCGCCTTTCATTTGCAAAGAACAGCCGGGGCCCTGCCCACCGCCTCGCTGCTTTCTCATCACCTCTACTTTCCTCCCCATTCTCTGCGTTTTCAGTTCACGCGGGAAAGAGAGCGGGGGCTCGGGTGCGGGCTGCAGAGATGGGACGCGCTGCGTGCCTCTCGGGGCGCCGCGTCCCAGCGGGCTCCCCCCTCCCGGGTGCGGCGCACGCCCGGCGGTGGCGCCTGGGGCCGTGTCCCCGGCGTAACCCTCCAGCCCTGCAGCCTGCGAGCTGTTTATACAGCTTTACCTGCGCTCTTCTGTAACCAGTCAAAACCCTCGCCTGGCCGCGGTAACCTAATCCGAGGGCCGAGGCCGCGGAGGGGGGAGGTGTGTGCGCGCCAGAAGGGGCTTCTTCTCCCTTCCCGATTGGGAAGGGAATTGGGTGATGGAGGCGGGGGCCCTCGGGCCCCGGAGGAAGGAGGCCTGTCTTCCACGTCCGCGCCCCGTCCGCTTCTCTCCCTCTAGCAGGCACCGGGGACCGGGACGCGCGCTGCCTGCAGGGCCGGCGAGGCCCAGGGCTGGTTTCGCGGTCCCGGGAGCAAGACCAGGGCGCCCTCCTCCGCTTGCAGCTGGCCCCCGCTAGAACTCCCGCCCCTGGGGCCGCACCCCCGGGGCAGGGGCGCGCACCGGGCCGGATCCTCCCCGCCGGCCTCCCGCCTTGCAGAGCGCGCCGGTGCCGCGCGCAGCCAGCGCAAGGAATCGAATTAAACGCCTCTTGGCGGTTATTGTCTCTCGCTAATTGCTCCGACAATGGCCACTATTAAAAGGGAGACACCCCATTAAAGGCCCCGCCGGGCAGCGCTGGGCTCGGGGCGCCGAGCCGGCCGCCAGCCCGAGGCTTGCAGAGCGCGGGGCCTCGGCCCCCCTCGGGCTCCCGCTTCCTCCCCAGACGTGCAGCGAGCGCGGCCGGTTCACACCGTTTTTATTGACCGGTCGCAGGCAGGGAAGATTGACCGAGCTGCCCCGGGAAGGGCCGCTCCCGCCCCAGCCCCGGCTCGCCGGGGCCTCGCGGCCGCGCTCCGGTTGCTGGGCCCGCGGCAGCCCCGCGCCCTCCCTGCCCCCAGCCCCGCAGGTCCCCGGCTTCGCGTCTGTCTCGAGCATCGCGGCCGGGTCCGCCCAGGCCGGCGCCGCGGCTCCGGGGGGAGGGACGCGGCGTCGCGGCCCGGCTCCGCTTCTTGCTCCCGCCTGCAAATATTTGCTGCTTCGCTGGGAAATCCGACTATTTTCGCGCGCGCTCCGCTGGCAAAGTTCCTTAAGCAAACACGCTCGAACGACCGCCCCAGGCGGCCCGCGGCACGCCCGCTCCCCGTGCGCGGGGCCCCCGGGGCTGGGCTCCCGGGTCCCGGCCGCGGGCAGCGCGCGGGCACCTCGACCCCGCGGAGCTCGCCTGGATGCGCGGGGCGCCAGGCTCGGGTGGGGGCCGCCGGCCCGCGTGGGCCTCGGCTCTCTGGGCCCCGCGGCCGCAGGGGTGAGCTGGGGGCACGCGCCTGCCCGGGGCGCCGCCGCGGGCTCGGGTTCCCGGGCGGGGACGGGGTGGCCCACTTCCAGGGACGGAGCCCCTGCCGTCCCGGGAGGGCGGGTGGGAGGGACCTGCACGCGGGCATGTGCTTGGGGGTGTGTGTGTGTGGGCCCCAGCTCGCCGCCACCGGGGACAGCAAGCCAGGCTCCATTTCTTACCCTTTCCCCAAGAGGGCACACACACCCCACTCAACTTGACGCCTAAAGCAGCCGCCTCGAGGCCTGGCGATGGAGACGGGCCGACCTGGCCCCCGCCGCCCCGCGCTCCTGGGGGGTGGGGGGGTGTCCGGCCGTCGCTCGCCCGGCTCGGGGACGCTTGCCCCCAGGGCCCCAGGCCTGCAGGCCGCTCGCCGACCGCCCCTTACCCTGGTGAGGGAGGCCTCGCGCCCTGCAGGAGCCCGGGGCCCTGCGGCGGCGGCGGCGGCGGCATCCTCCTCCTGGGTCTCCTCGCTTCCTCCACCCGCGCTCCGCCGGCTGGTCCCGGGGAGGAGGGGGCGGTGGGGGCGAGGGCGGGGGCGGGGTGGAGGGGGGCTCGCTAGCCCGGGCCAGGGCCGGGGTGCCTGGGTGCGGAGGGGCCGGCAGGCCTGCGGGAGGGCGCAGAGGCGTCTCTGCAGGAGGCCAGGATGCCGGCCTCGCGGGCTCCCGCGGCGGGGGAGCCTGGACCACCTCCCCCCCCGCCCCCGCCCCCGGGCCCCGAGCCCCCTCCGCTCCCCCGCCCGCGCCGGGAGGAGGAAGCCCGGCCTGCCTGTGCCGGCGAGGCGGGTCAGGCCGGCGCCGGGCCTGGCTCAGACCCCCGCAGCCCGGCTCTGCGCCTCGGGCCACGCGCTGCAGCCGCGCCCCGGCCTCGCTCCCCGCCCCCCGCTGCTGGCCGGCGGCTCCCGGGGCCGACCTCGGCCCTCCCCCCGGGCATCCCCCTCCCCTCCTCTTCCCTGCCCACCCCCCTTCCCTGCGCTCCCGGCTCTGGGGCTGGGCCCGTGACGTCAAACCCAGTGTGGCGTCGGCGAGACTGGCCGGCGCGGGCCATCAAAAGAGCAACGTCCTCTTTCCCAATTACCCACTGTCAGTCCGGGAACAGGGGCGGACCGGCTGGGAATTAAATGTTAAATACCCCCTACAGGCTGGCTCCATTACACCGGGCATCCCGCCGCAGCCCCCCACGCCTCTCGGCCCGCTCCAAACCACCCAGACCTAGGGCCTTCGACATCTTTTATTTTTCCAAGGTGTGGGGAGGAGGTGGGGGCGGGGCGGGGGTGGGGGCGGGCGGCCTCTCCTCCGCGGGGCGGCCGGACCCGGCGCTTTGAATTAAAACCAACGACGCCCGCCCCCCAAGTGCTGCGCGTTCCCGGAGAGGCGCCGCGCCGGAAGGCCTCCTTCTCCCAAATATTTTCCCTTTGTCTTTTAAAATTGTGCTAAACTCACAAGTTCACATTTTCAAGTCCTGGCGTCAGCAGCCCTCCCCCTCCTCCCCCCTCCCCCGTGGATGGCTCCCTTTTTTCCTCTTTTTTCCCCTGGCTCCCAGGTCTCGCCCCAAAAGGCCACCTTTGGGACTCCCCGCGTGGACTTTGAACCGGGTCCGGTCTGGCATCGCCTCGACCCGGGGCTGATGCGCCGAGAAGCGCTTTTCATGTTTATTTTATTTTATTTTATTTTATTTTTTTAATTAAAAAAAATTGTTCTCCCTGTCTGCTCCCATCCTTAATCTTAATCTCGGGGAGTTTGAGCAAAAATGTGTGCGCGCTGGTCTGCCCTTGTTTATGAAGCGGTTTCCGGTGAATGTTAGACAGAAACTAAATAATTAAAAGGTTCGGAGAGCACCGCGAGCAGTAGAGGCTGGCAGCTTGGCTGGCTCTAGAGGGAAGTGGTCAGGGTGAGGGGAAAATCGATGCTGCTTTACTGGGCCGCCCTAATAAACGGGAACTAAATGGGCTCCGGAGAAACCCGTCGCGGGCGGGGCGCTGTGTGTTTCATTTAGGAATCTTCTTCCGTCCGGTATCTTGAAACTCAACGCTGATTTTTTAACAAGCATCAGATTTAAGAAGACGGAGACTCCAAACCCAAGATGGGCAGGACCCGCGTTTCCACCACTCAAATAAATGTCACTAATCTTTCTAAACAAGGATTGTGCATTAAAACGAGGCATCTCTCGCTCGCCCCTACCCCAACACACACACCAACTGAAGGCTGAATATTGATGATTTTACTTGACCTGATGGAACGAATCCTCCAGAACTTACTTTTAGGGACGGTCTCTTCTATTTCGAATTTTTTTTTTTTTGTATTTGTAGAGGAGCAAAGAGGGAATGATGGCTTTCATTCAGATGAGACCCCAAATTCAGCTCTTAGTGCCGTCCGTGGGGGAGCCTGCGGGGAGACCCACACTTTCCTCGCACACAGGGCCCTGGGGTGAGCAGGGGGTGGAACCTGAATCTTCCCCTCCCCGCCTGACCCCTGCTCGCCCCGGCCGCGTTTTCGGGACGGGCGGCTGCAGAAGCCCGGGCGCCGCTAGGGGATGCAGTGGCTCAAAGGACCAGGCGAGGCCGGGGAGGTTGGAGCCCGCGGGGCCGGCCAATCGCGGCCCGGCCGGAGCCTCGCCCGCTGATTGGGCCCCGCGCGGCCCCGCCCCCTCGAGGCCCCGCCCCTCACCGGGGCTTCTGGAGCCGCACCCCCTCCGCCCGGGGCTGCGGGGCCGCGCAGCGCGAGGCCGGGGAAGGTCGCCGCAGTCCTGCCCGCCGGCCGGGACGGGGGTAGGTGGAAGGGGCCGGTCCCTCGGCTGGGGCAAGACCCCGGGGCGCTGGGCGGGGAGGAGGGACAAGTTAGGCCACTGGAAAACAGACCGGAGTTCTTTCTTTGCAACCACTCCCGCCGCTCTTAGGGGGCTCCTTAGCGTCTCCCTCTCTCTCTGTCTCCCTCTCCCTTTCATTTTCTCCCATCACTCCTGCCACTCAAGTGAGAAGCACGCACCGACCCCAAATATCAGGTCTAGACGGGACAGCTGCAACAGCGGGGACCTCCATGCGTGGGGCTCGCGAGCACAAAAGGCTGGGGGGAAACGTTGACGACGACCACCAGGGTCACCGGGACATCCCAGTAAGGGTTACTCCTCTTGCCCCACTCCTCAAGCCTCTTAGGCAATTCTCTCCAGAGGCAAACCTCAAAGGACTTCGGCATTTAAAAAAAAATAATAATACTTTCTGATCCGTGGTATATGCACAGAGCTCCAAAAAAAAAAAAAAAGAAAGAAAGAAAGAAAAAAGAAACAAACAAAAAAAAGCAATCACCTCCCCAAAACCCTGCAATGAATTTAAAAACAAGTTTGGTCATTAAGAGAAAAAAAAAAAAGTCTGAAAAAGAAAGGCCGCCTGTAGAAATGGACTTTATGAATGGGGCAGGCCGGCTTCCCCGGCACGGAATAATCCACCGAGCCGGAATGAATTGGCAGGAGCGGGAGCCACATTTAAAGGGCCAGAGCGCAAATTCCCTCCAGCCCGCCCCCTCCGCCCCAAACCCCGCGGGCCTGGCCCACCCGGGCCGCCGCCCCTGCGCCCCCGGGCCGCCCTCCGCGGCGCCCCCCTTCCGGTCAGTGCAGGGGCGGGAGCTGGGGCGGAGGGGTGCAAGGCAAGGGGGCGGCGGGGGGGGGGGCGGCGAGGTCCTGCCACGGGTTTGGGTTGCAGTTTCCTTGTGCTGGTGATCCTGTCCCCTCCTCGCCAGCGCCAGGCTCCTCCCCCTCGGCGCGGATGACACTAGAACCTCCTTAAGTTCTGTCGCGCCACAGCTGTCTGCGAACACTGAGCTGCCTGGCGCCGTCTTGATACTTTCAGAAAGAATGCATTCCCTGTAAAAAAAAAAAAAATACTGAGAGAGGGAGAAAGAGACAGAGAGAGAGAGAGGAAAAGAGAGAGAGACGGAGAGCGCGCGCGACAGAGCGGGCCACGCAACCTGACCGAGCAGTTTCTGGTCTCCCAGGTCACACTCCTCCTCCTCCTCCTCCTCCTCCTCCTCCTCCTCCTCACTGCTCGCTACCCAGGTTGGTACTGGCAACTTTTATTTTTTTAAGTTTGATTTTTTTTCCCCTTCTTTCTTCTTCTTTTTTTCTTTTTTTCTCTCTCTCTCTCTTTCTTTTTTTTTTTTTAATTTTTTCCCCTCCTTGCCCCCTGTGGGAGGACTTTAACACACTTTAAACCCTGCCGTCCACCTTGGGAGAGTTTCTCGAGGCCTGGAAGGAAGGTCCGGGGATCGCTGTCCCCGCGGAGGGGGTGGGGGAGGGAGGTGGGATGGTGGAGGTGGTGGAGGTGGTGGAGGTGGCGGCGGCGGGGGGCGAGGGAGGGAGCTGTCGGGCCGTTGCCACCGCGCAGCGGGTGCAGGGCCCTGGTCCCCGGGCGGCCGCGTCCCGGTTGGCCTCGCTCGGGAGGAGGCGTGCGCGAGCGCGCGTGTGTGCGCGTGTCCTGGGTGCGCGGGCGCGGGGCCGGGCGGCTCGCGGGGAGGTGGTGCCACTTGATAAACTCAGGTGCTCGAGTACTTAGGAGCTCATCCAGGTCTCCCCCTTCTCTCCTTCGCAGGTGACCCGCGGAGAGCCTCAGCCTCGGAGCCGCTGAGCCAGCCCCGGTGCAGAAGAGCCTCCTCTGCAAAAATTCCAGCCACCTTCGCTCGCCCTCCCCTCTTTTAGAATTTGGTGCCCCCTCCCCTTTATCCTCCCGTGCCTATATATATATATTTTTTTTTTTTTTGGAGTGTGGGGAATTTGCTTTTCCTTCCTCTTCTCCTCTTTGCCAAACTACTGCTCAAATATATATTTTTAAATCCTCCTTTGCTCACCTTTCCTCCCCAGCTCTCCCTTTGCCCCACTGCAAACAGATCACTCGACACCCCCCCCCCGCCCCTCCGACGGCAGGAGCACCTGCAGGGCCTCGGAGCCCCCCGACCCCTCCCCGCCCCGCCCCAGCCCGACCGCCGCCCTCCCTCTCCGCGCGCGGGTTCCGGGCCGGGCGAGAGGCGCGAGCGCAGCCGGGGCCATGGAGGTGACGGCGGACCAGCCGCGCTGGGTGAGCCACCACCACCCCGCGGTCCTCAACGGGCAGCACCCGGACACGCACCACCCGGGCCTCGGCCACTCCTACATGGACCCGGCGCAGTACCCGCTGCCCGAGGAGGTGGATGTACTTTTTAACATCGACGGTCAAGGCAACCACGTCCCTTCGTACTATGGGAACTCGGTGAGGGCCACGGTGCAGAGGTACCCTCCGACCCACCACGGTGAGTGCGCCCCGGGTGCGGGGACCCCCGCCGCGCCCCCGGGAGGCGGGAGCAGGGGGAGCTCGGGGACCGACCGGGGCGGCTGGGGAGACCCAGCGAAAGCCCCCGAGCGCCGTTCCTGCTACAACCTAAAAAGATTGGGGCCCGGAAATGGGCGAGGAAGCAGTCTCGGTCGCCGCGAGAGTGTGTTTTTTAAAAAAGTCGCAGCAGGCGTCTCCCCGCGGCCGGGGCGCCCGGGCCTGGCGCTCACCTGGCGGGCGCCGCGCTGCAGCCCCCGCTCCAGGTGCGGCCGCAGCTCCGGGGGGTCCCGGGCCGCGCGCCGGCCAGACCCGCCCCCGACCTGGTCCCCTCAAAGGGTTCCGCTCCCCCAGGGATCCTGTAGTTGCTTCTGGGGGCGCACAAGGCGGGGCGGGGGTGGGGGAGGAGGGGGTCTCTGTCAGCGTGCCTCAGTTTCTTTTTTTCCCCCTGGCACATTTTTCGGAAAGGCCCGAAAAAATTTTTGATTCACATGCCTTGTGTTTTGGCCTTTCCCCCAGAGCTAGTGCATTCGGTTCCTAGGCAGGTCTGCTGGCCCCTCCGCTCTGAGGGCTGGAATTTTGAACTCTGGTACTTGACAGGGTTTGGTGGAGGGGCTGCTGCCTTAAATGGGACACGTTTGAAGCTAACTAGATTCCCGGCTGCACAGAATTTTCCTGCGTCTTTGCTTTTAGGTTGCCTCATTGCCTGCTCCCGGCAACTCTTGCCTTACTCTGTCCTCCGGCCTACAACAGCCCCAGTAGGCTCCCCAAGAAGATTTAGGATCCACCAGGGTTTCATTTTACATGGGGGGCGATTTCAGCTGTCTTTTCTTTTTCCTTTCCTTTCCTTTTTCTTTTTTTTTTTTCTTTCTCTTTCACCTTGAAAAGTTTAGCCGGGTTCTGAAACATTAAGAAATCCAGCCCTGCGTAGATAGAGGGTTGGGAGGGGTGTGTGTGTGTGTGTTTGTGGATAAAAGCTCTAAGCTTTGCAGCGGGAGTGGGTTCCTAAAGGAGAAATAAAGGCACCCTTCCAGGCGGAGAAAACGTGAGTCGCTCTTGGTCCGGGCGACCGAGGTCTTCCCTGGTCCCCCGACTCGGAGCCTGACTCGGCGCCGATGACGGAGCCCCTCCGGCAGCAGGCGTCGTCCGCCCTGCTGTCACCAGGTTTTAAACAATCGTTTCTGCGGATGGGGCGCTCTTTGCCCTCGTTCTGTGCAGATCAGCAGTTAAGTGGAAATGTGGTAGATGCAGACTTAATATTATTTACTATACTACTTCCTGCATAACATGAATCTTGACCCTTGGCGTTCAGAGAACTCTCCTTCCTCCTCCCCTCCCCTTCCTCTCTCAAGATTTTAGTTTCAGTATTGTTCTTAATGGTTAAATAGAATGTCAAATGCTGAGGCAGGTAGTGGATTAAAAAGATCAATAAGTGTGTGGATTTGCGCCCGCAGTTTGCATTTGCCCCTCTCGGGGTGTATGGACTTGCCGGAGGGATGGCCAGTCCTAAAACTGTACATTTCGCATGCAGGCGTTTTAAATAGGCTCCGTGAATAAGGGAGATCTGTACAGACACGGGACTTTTGTGTCGCAGGGGCTCAGGTGAAAACCCACGCTTGGCACCGGTGGAATCACAACTTTGAGGGCAAGATGGGGTTTACTCTGTTTTTCTTCTCTAGGATCTGGGAGGGTCAGAGAGGCAGGGTCCTGCCTTGGAAAGTTCCTCCAACAGTTTGGGCAGTTAAAATGCCCTTGCAAATCCCATTTCAGGCCTTGCCAGTTATGAGCGAGCGCCCAGGCAGGGTTACTTGAAGGTAACCCCCAAATGCTCCCTCTTTTCCCTTGCAAGCACCCTCCTTCCTGGCGCTGGGCCTCGGGAGCTGGGCCTCTCTCTGGGGTCCGTGTATTTTCCTGGTGTGGAGCAGTTGTGCGGCCAGGCTCACCCCATCAGGCCTCATTATTCACAGCCCAGCCAACTCTTATCGGGGCCGGCTGGGATTAGGTCTGGGATGGGGGCCGCTGGGCCATTGAAGGAAACCGATAAATCAAGTCAGGTTCCAGAGAGGGACCTCAGGGGATGCCATTTAGAAAGTCTATCTGGAGAAACCGAATAAGCCCAGCGGCTCTCCCCACTGCCAGCGGGCACCTCCTGGGTGTCGGGCCCAGGCCCTTGATGCTGCTGGATTGCAGGGGACGGTGGGGTGGGAGGGAGGGGTATACGGGGTGTGCTGGCCAAGGTAGGGGAGGGCCGGCCTGGACTGAGGCGTGGGCCTGTGGCCAGGTGCAGCGAGTGTCAGGGCTGCCCCGGCTGGGAGGCCGGGTGCAAGGGGGAGAGCCGCCGGGGTGTCTGAGGGCCTGGGGAGCTGCTCTCACTGGCATTTCTCTCTCCTGCCTCCCCACCCCCCTCCCCGCGCAGGGAGCCAGGTGTGCCGTCCGCCTCTGCTGCACGGATCCCTGCCCTGGCTGGACGGCAGCAAAGCTCTGGGCAGCCACCACACCGCTTCGCCCTGGAACCTCAGCCCCTTCTCCAAGACGTCCATCCACCACGGCTCCCCGGGGCCCCTCTCCGTCTACCCCCCGGCCTCATCGTCCTCGCTGTCGGCGGGCCACTCCAGCCCGCACCTCTTCACCTTCCCGCCCACCCCGCCGAAGGACGTCTCCCCGGACCCGTCCCTGTCCACCCCGGGCTCGGCCGGCTCGGCCCGGCAGGACGAGAAGGAGTGCATCAAGTACCAGGTGCCGCTGCCCGACAGCATGAAGCTCGAGTCCACGCACTCGCGGGGCAGCATGACCACCCTGGGGGGGGCCGCGTCCTCGGCCCACCACCCCATCACCACGTACCCGCCCTACGTCCCCGAATACAGCTCCGGACTCTTCCCGCCCAGCAGCCTGCTGGGGGGCTCCCCCACCGGCTTCGGATGTAAGTCGAGGCCCAAGGCGAGATCCAGCACAGGTAGGAAACTTCTCTGCCCCCCCTCAACCCCCTGGGGCAGGGGGCCCGGGAGGGGGGTGCCTCTGGCCTCCTCCCACCTCTCCTCCTCAATCCGGGGCAGGGAGGAGGGAGCTGGCTGGTGTTGCAGACCTTTCCTTGCGAGATTTGCTTTCTTCCCTTTCTTCCAGCGGGGTGGGGAGGGGAGGGGGGCAAGAATGAGGTGTGTCCTATCTCACTGCAGTTCTGGGAGCAGAGGGGAAGTGGGATCTAATTTACACCCCCCCCCCCCCACCACCACCGTGAGCTGGGAAGGAAAGAGACAAACAAAAACAAATACCCTGTCCTGCCTGCTTCGGGACCTTTGGGTTCTTCCAGTAACCTTTAGCCAGTTTCCAAGACCAAATGGAAAGCCCAGGGAATAAATCTTTAGTGTTTAATGCTAAAACGAAACCTCCTGGAACCTAAACAAACACAGGTCCCTCCTATGACCCCCCTGGCCTCTGCGGCCGGCCCGTCTGTTCCTCCGGACTCAGCTCAGAGGGGGTCATGCAGGCAACACAGGACAGCGCTGTGCACAGACAGGGATAAATAAAGCGTGTGTCTGTTTTTGTGGAGGGTGGGGCGGTGGTGGGTGGTGGTGCAGGCAGGACCCTGGCAAAAGCAGCAGGCGTATGTATTCTTTGCGTGGAAGAGGGGGACCGTCGCCCTAACTTCTGGGAGAGAGGTAGGGTCTGTCCCCCCAGGGGCGACTGGAATGGAAACAAGCAGTCCAGTGGGCCAGTCACCTGTGGTGACGGCACAGGCAGGGGCAGGACGTCTTAGGACCTATTCCTCGACCCGGAGCCGCAGCCAGAGGAGGGAGGGAGGACTGCACGACGTTCCCCAGGTGTGGGTCTCCGCTTCCTCTGCTCATCCTCCCTCAAAAAAAGCACCCCCTGTCTAAAAGCGCGCTGCATCTTTCTTCCCTGGGTGCACACACTTGCTTTAGAACCAAACACCAAACCCATACGGAATACATGTTGGCTTTCAAAATAAAACAGGTCATCGCCAATCTTCCTCCTAACCAGAGTGGTGGAGAGACCTGGGGATTCTCTCCCATGCGATTCAGCTGTATTTTAAAAGGCGGTTTTTCGAAGATTGTTCTGTCTCCCTGGGTGGGTCCATTTTGGGGGGGGGGATGTGTGTCTGTCCTGGCTCATTCCAACGTGTCACCTCTGCCCTCTACCTATAGAGATCCTACGTACAAAGCAGTGGTGAAAATCACTTGTCTTGGATGGGTGGGCCGAGCCGTCTGGAAACCGGGTTTGCAAAAAACCCGGGTTGAAAAAACTTCCGAGGGAGGGCTCTGGGAGCCCAGTGACCATGAGATCAGTTTGCAGGGTTTTTTTTTTTTTTTTTTTTTCCAGGGTGACATTCACTCCAACTGCCTGGGCAGGACTGTCTCTATTTAGTTGATATGTTTTAGCTAATCCAATTATTTTCAGACTGCTGCACGCGACAGTTGCATTGTTTATCCCGCGCCAGGAACTTTAATAGAGTCCGGATGCGGTTAGGCTGACAGAGAAACTCAGACCTGCGTGTTCAGTACATGAAAGTCGGCAGAGGGAGAGGGAGGTAGGCTAGCTGGTGGAGTCAAAGAGAAAGCGAGGGGAAGGGAGCACAGGCGGAGAGAGCGGTGGCCGCGCCGCCTGGCCGGGGGCTGGGCCCGGGCCTGGGGGGCAGGGTCCCAGGGAAATGGGGTTCAGCTGTCCCTGGGGTGGGGGTGGGGGACCCGGGCCCAGATCAGGCCTGGAGGACTGCTTTGCCAAGAGAGCAAACCGATGCACGTTGAGGTAGCGATGGGAATTTTTGTATTTTTTTTTCTTTGGTTTTTGTATTTTAAAGTTCTCTTTTCTGGCAGCGCAGAGTTTTGGGGGGAAGATCGCGGTGGCCGAGGCCGGAGTGGTGGTTAGTGTGGAGGAGGGGACAGGACGACTTTTTGGTTTCTCTCCCCTCCGGGTGCACACACCTTGGGCTGGTCTTTCCCTTTCTCTCACTCTTTCCTTCAGCCCCTGAGCAGTTGGGGGCGGGGGGTGGGGAGGGAGGAGAGAGGAGCTGCACTCCCCCTGCGCCAGAACCAGAAGCGGCCTACGGACCTCATCTATCGTATTTTTTTTATTATTATTTCTTTATTTTTATTTTTTGGTAGGTGGGGAGCGGAGGGCAGACATTGCCATTTGGCTCTTTACTTCCTCCTTATTCCTTTCTCACAGTCAGAAACCCCAAAGCAGCACACCTGGGCAGCCAAGGAGCTGGGACTTTCGGGAGTGTGGGAGTGGGGAGGAGGGTTTCTAGACCCTTCTGGGTGGAGACGGTGGAAATGGCACAGTTCTTCAGGGAGTTCTCTGGGGTTTAGGGGTTTAGTGGTTGCTGCCTTTTTTTTTTTTTTTTTTTGAACTCTGTGCAAATGCACTTGCCGAAGGTGGAGGCAGGAGGAGAGAGGGCTGTCGTCGCGTTTTGGAGAAACGGTTGAGGCGGTGGTTAGGGCACCTAGTGCCTCTCTGAGGCCGCCGCCGGGCTGCCGGTGCCCGGGTCCCTCTGCAAACAAAAGAGAAAAGTCTTTTAGCCAAGGGCCCTTCCGTGGCTGACCTGGGCCTCCTGGGACGTGGGCACCTCGGCCCACCTTCCCCTCCGCAGCCTCCGGCCCTGCTCCTCCCCTGCCCCTTCCAGCCGGGCCCCAGGATTTCAGCTGGAGGCCCAGGGGGGTGCTTGAACGTGGCTGTCGGGTGTCGGGAGGCCCCGCGGCTCGGTGGCTCTCCTGTCACCTAAGACAGAGGTGCCTGTGTGAGCCGCTCCCGCGGGCAGAGAACGGGGACGCGGAGAGGGGGCAGGAGGCAGCCAGGGCCTCCGTTAGGGAAATGGGTGGCTTGCTGAAGTCACAGACTAGAGGCAACAATGAGAAAAGGGGGGAAAAATCAGCAAAAGCCAGCCGAGGCAATCGCGCAAACTTGCGGAGTGAATCAAGATAGAAAATTGCTCTAGTGTGCAGAGCCTCGCGGGAGAGGCAAGCGTGGCGTGTTCTGAAGGTCCCTCTGAAAAGGAAGCTGTCATCCTCCCTGCTGCCTGACAAAGGAAAGGAAATCAGTCTCATCACGTCAGGGCCAGGAGATCCCCCAGCCCCGGGTGCCCAGGAGCAGGCTGGCAGCCCCACGCCAAGCCAGCTTTGGCGGGGACCGGCCGGGGATCCACCCCACCGGAGCTGCAGCAGCCAGCCGGGGGAGGCGGGAGCCAGCCCAGCAGGAGAGGGACGCAGTGACCAGGGACCCCAGAGGCCCCCCCGCCTCGGCGGATGGGGAGGAGGCCTGGAGCCCCGGTGTCGCTGCCCCCCCCAGAAGGGGCTGCCCCGGGGCCTGCTTGGGGCACTGGGGCTGCAGGACCTGCTAGCCCCCTGGCTGGGCTGCAGCAGCCCCCTCCTTGCCCCCTCGCCCTTGCCTCTTCCTGTGGGCCCAGGCCACAGGCTTCTGACCCCCCAGTGGAGGGGGCCTGGATATAACTGAGTCCCCAGCCTTTTTTGAGGACTGTTAGATACTGTTGGGTACCTGGACATATGCTCCTGGCTCGGCTCGGTTTGTGAATAATGCCAGTGGCTCGTGGGAGGCTCTCTGTAGACCCTGGGTTGAACAGCTTTTTGGAATTTGGGGGGAAAAATATATATCATTTCTCTTAACTCCTTACATACTTTTTTTTTTTAAAAAAAGAGGAAAGTAGACAAAAACTACCCAGCACTATTATGAACTCCAGTGTCCAGCAAAGCCCTCCATTTCTGAAAGTCTTTTTCTTCCCCAGAACCTGTCCCTGGAGAAAAGAACAGGCTTACAGGTGTGAACCCCCCCTCGTCCTTCATTCTTGGTCAAGGGGTTTCCCAAGGCCAGACGGGTCCTGGGGCCCCCAAGCCAGAGGGCATCATCCAGATTCCCAGGCAGCCTGCCCGTTCCCTTCCTCCGCCCGCCCTGTCTTCCTGGTACTTTGGAATTAGCCCATGAATCTCAGAAAATGCAATAACCCTTAGGGGCTCATCTCTGCCCCCTGCCACCCTCCCAGACCTCTCTCCTGGCACCCCCCAGGGAAAGTGAAACCCTCTCCTGACTCCTCCTCTTGGGAGACCAGCTCCACTGAAGCCCCTGGCTCTCCCAGGGTCGCCTGTGGGTGGGGGAGCAGGGGCGGGGTGTGGGGTGAGCCCCTCCCAGTCTTTCTGTGTTGGCGGAGACGCTGGTACATGCCCGCCAGGACGGTGAGCCCCCCCCCCAGAGGTGGGCAGGTTCTCCCACAGAAGTTGGAAAGAAATCAGTGAGCAAACTCCCCCCACCGTGGTCCTAAAATGGTATTTTGAGCGATTCTCTCCAGGAGCTTTCCCTCCGGAGATGGGTCTGGGTCACTCTCCCGCCCCTGGAGTGAACCGGCCTGGCCGGTTTTTTTGTTTATTTTGTTTGTTTGTTTTTTTGGAAAAAGAGCAACTGCAGGAAGGCCTTGGTTAATGAGCTGACCCAGAGGCCGCCCCCCCTCCTTTCTTTAATTGGCCTTTTCTCCTGATCTGCTCCTCATGCTGCTCCTTCCAAACGTGCCCTCCTTCTCCTTTTCACCCGCCAACATCTCCAGGGGGTTCCCTCCAGCACCTCCTGGCCTGCTCCAGCTGGGGTCCTCCTTCGCCTTCTGCGTAGTCACCATGGGGCTGGCACATCATAGAAAACCTTGTTCTTTTCTAAGAGAGGAAAAAGGTGGTGGGGGTGGGGAGGGGAATGAGTGGACCCCACCGGGTCTTGTCTATTATTTGCCAGCCGGGGACACCTCCAGTTGTATTGGAAGTAAAATCTAAAGCCTCAGGTCCTGAAAATCAATCAGCCAATTGATGAATCTATTCATCTATTTATTATCTGTTTATCTATCTAGCCATCGATTCATCTTTCCTTTCCTCCCGGTCCTAATCTTCAGGATCCCATCGATCCCTATAGACAGACCCCAGGATGATAATGGGGCCCCTTTTGTTTTCCTTCGAGGGAGGAGGCTGAGGAGGATGTCTTGCCGGGTCATGGTCCCGTCTGGACTTAGGATTTTCTCAGGGAATTATTTCAGGTTGCAATTTGCCTTCCTCCTTGGCTGCGCAGGATCTTCCCCATCGAGTTAGGCAGGCCCAGAGCAAAGTTCTGGTGCTGGTTATTCATGAGCCACTTCTTGGGGCGGGAGCTGAACGTGTAAGGCAATGGTTAAGCCATGACAGGGCCAGACGGTGACTCTTCCCCACCTGGGAGCCACCTTAAGGGAAGTGGGGGCTGCGGCTGCAGCAGTGGTGGTGGTGGTGGTGGCAGCGGTGGTGCTGGAAGTTCCCCAAAGGAGGGAGCAGAGAGGGGGGAAGAAAAAAGTTCCCAATGTTACTTTCATTCCCTCCTTCTGCGGGCTGTTGGTTTTCCTTCCATAAGTGACTTATGTGTGATCTTGTTTCCAGAAGGCAGGGAGTGCGTGAACTGCGGGGCCACCTCAACCCCGCTGTGGCGACGGGACGGTACCGGGCACTACCTGTGCAACGCCTGTGGGCTCTATCACAAAATGAATGGACAGAACCGACCCCTTATCAAGCCAAAGCGAAGGCTGGTGAGTTCGAGGAACACTGATCCAACACTGACCATTGAGTGTTTTTAATTTCCTCTCCTCAGGAAGGAGAGCTTTCTGCAGGAAATTGGCAGGACAGCTCAAAATCATGTCAGCTTGCTTGGGATGATCCCCCCCCCCCCCGCCTTTTTTCTTTTCTCAAATTAGATAGACAGCAAAGAAAGTTCTCTCTCCTTCTCCCTCTCCTCTTTCTTTTTTCCCCTTTGCCATTTCCTAAGTCGCTCGCCCCATTTCTAAGCATGCTGGCTTTTTGGTTAGCAAATCTCTGATGTATCTGCAAATAGAAGGAGAGCTGGACTAGGACCAGGGCAACGAGTTCAGATTCGTGGGTGTGATCACTGTGCCACGGACGGAGAAGTGTTGGGTGCAGATGGAACGGGCCGGGCACCTTCCAGGACAGGTCCCTAAGTGGCAGGTCCCCGAGGAAGTGAGCACACTTTGTGCCACGGAGGGGTCTCGTGTGCCCAGGCTGTATGACTGATGGGGCCAATTAGCTGAATCCCACAGACAGCAGCCACTGGATCTGGCTGAGGTTTTCTTCTTTCCTGGTCTTCAGGGTTGAGGGCTTTCTGCAGCTCATGACTTTGGGGGGTGGGGTGTGGGGGAAACCGTGTGATTCCTGCCTTGCCTCTTGGTCTCCTGTAACATTTGGTCGTATTTTCCCTTTGAACTACTGCTTGGGAGGGTGATGGTTTGTAATCCCCTCCTTCCTTTTTTCTTTAAACTTCTCTCAAGCCACAGGAGTACTCTGAACTATTTAGAAGGGGAACTAGCGGGAGAAGTTCATTTGTGAACTTGTTTTAGGTACCTCGGGCTCGGATTGAGTAGCAAGTGTATGTAGCAGACAAATAAAAGCAGGCTTGGCAAATGATAACCCTAACCACAGTCAAGAGATCAAAATGCTTTTTGTGGTGATGACATTCACCAAGTAGAGAGGGGAGGAGGTGAATTTTCTCATGCAGATTAATGGATAAAGCAGCATCCATCAAATTCTAAGTGTGTGTGTGTTGTGTGTGGGAGAAACAAATCCTCTGTGTTCTTTTTAAAGAATTATTTGTCATCTCCATCAGATTTTAGCGCAACTCAACACCTTTCACATCCTTTTCAGAAGAAGGAAAAACTTTCTAGGGATAGAAATGCCCACGTGACTTTAATTTTTTTGGCAATCCTCTCCCTCTCCCGGCTTTATTCCTTCTGATCTTTGCACCCTTCTCAGCAGTTCTCAACCTCCCCCCACTCAGTCTCCATGCACTTGGGTATTTTTTTTTTTTCCCTTCTCTCATGTGCAAAGCTAACTTCCTAGGAAAAAGCTGCCGGATATCTGAGCACTGGAGATAACTCATAAACAACAACCCAGCTTCCCCAACCTAAACATCAAGATGTTTGAACGTATCAGAACAAGACGTGTTTGAAAAAAAAAAATGGCTGGAGGTGTTAGCACAGAATGAATATGATCACACCACAAAAGAATGCTCTGAATCACTCAAAACCTGGCCTTAGTAAAAAAAAAAAAAAAAAAAAAAAAAAAGAAAGAAAGAAAAAGAAAAAGAAAAAGAAAGAAAAGAAAAAGGAGAGGGAAAGAAACAAAACTAACAACAAAAACTTAATTCTTAAAATAAGTCATGATACCATCCTGATAATTGGACTTTTTTTTTTTTAAGGTAAAAAAGAATAAGAACAAAGAGGGCATAAAGTCTGAGAGTATGGGCTGGTTGATGAGCAAGAGTGCATTTGACATTTTCTTGGGGTTTCTTCTGTCTGGGCTGATTGTTGCATAGGAGGGCTCTACTTGCATTTTATATAAGTTTGTCTTTATTCTCCTTTCATAAGAAATCTCTAGAACTCTGAGTAATAATTGCTTTTAATTCTGGTGCTCATTGGCTGTCACATTTTAAGCTGTCTTTTCTTTCTTACTCATCCGTTCTGAGTGGTTTTATGTTTTTAGTTCCATGGAATTCATATGCTCCAGAGACCGACTCAGAGCACAGTCAGGATATCATGTATATATTTTTTAGCCCTTAGATGCGTTTGACTTCTGAGTTACCTAGAACTTTCTTTTTCTTCCCTCTATATTTCCTGCTCCTTCGGGCCAGCTCCACCTCCCCACTTTGCTCCCTTGGCTGTGCACGTTTGCAGATTCACCGAAGACCACCGGGCCCAGAATGTGGCTAGCTCTTCCGAAAGATGCATATCTAACACTGAATAAACTCATGCAGGAAATAGAAGAAATGACTGGAGAGAAGAGCCATAAAATAGAATTTTTTTTTTCCGAGTGTTGCCAGGGTTTCCGTATGTCTGATGGCTAGCTGAGGAGAGCCTGCTTTATTAATGTACTTTGTCTCCTGCTAGAGAACCAAACAGTGTGGCTTTTAGAGGTTCTGTATAAATTCGCATCAAGTCTGGGGACCGGAGATGTATGCTGAGGCCGCTTTACGTATTTATGTTACTGTCAATATTACTGGGAGGGACTGTACCAGGAACCTCATTGCTTGGGGCTCGGATTTTAGCCGCTGGCATTCTGGGCTCGTAGTACACATTAGAAGTTGCTGAGCTGGGAAATCTGGTGCCTTGAGTAGATATTCATCGACTGCATCTGAGTATCTGTTCTAAAGAAAAAAAGTACAGGAAGAGAAAATGATCACATGATAACATCGTTGTCAGAATCATTAAGGCCTGATTTTACGTAGCAATTTCTTCCCTAGAGGATATGAGTGACAGGTAGGTCAGATGCAGCTCAGTGAGGTTCTTGAAGGCAGGTGGGCGCAAACGTGCGGTGCCAGAGGCGGCGGTGCCTCCGCGATTGTGGTGAATTGTTTCCAGAAGGGACGGCCAGAAAGTTAGAGCTTTCTCAATCATGACAGAGAAGAGCTGTTTTGACTTCTAGGTGTTTTTTTTTTTTCCCCAGAATGCAGAAAATAATCATGGGGTGTGTGGGGGGGAAGCCATAGCTCTGCTATTTAAGCTTGTAGGAAAGAGAAGCATATCTGTGGGACGGTTTAGTGGTTTGAAGGGAACAGAAGCAGTCTGCCTAATTCGGAATAACTACCAGGTTTTTCCCATATCTGGCAGCTTTGGGTGTTTGGCCTAACTTTTTGCTTGATGAAATATTGATGGAAAAAAAAGAAAAAAGAAAAAGCACAGCACGATCCCTATAGTTTTATCTCGGGCTCTTTCATAAACATGCCAGAATTTTCTAGATCACATATAGCCGATCTCTCTCTCTCTCTCTCTCTCTCTCGACTTTGGTAAGATATTTGAGTCCAGAGCAGGGGCCTACTTTCTCAGTTAAAATTGCCTTTTTATGTTGGGGGAGGGGGTGACGGATTGACAGGGGTATACGTTAAAAGGGACCCAACTTCATTTTCTGTAGAAAGTGTTTGAGTTTAAATTTTTTTTTTTTTAAAGTGTGGACATAGGGACTCGTACCCTCATAAATTTAAGTGTGTCAAAAAGCGAAAGAAAAAAAATCTCCCTCTTAAAGGAAATGAAGGCAGTGACACAATCCGATAATTAAAATTCAAGCTGAGTCTGACATCTGACCTGCAACTCTTGTGCTCTCTGTGAACAGCAAATAGGAAATACCTAATTTCACGAAGGTGAAATGAGATGAGAGCAGGACGGGGTGGGTGGGTTCCTGTTGATTAGCAGAATTCTTCATTCTTTTCAGTTTGTCTCATGAACTGAAAGCCACCTAGAGAGAATGAGGGTGGCGGTCACCAGGAGTGACCGAGCCTGGAAGGGACGGGCCGTGCAACCGTAGGGCCGCTGCACGTTTGCTGGAGTCTTGCTCACGAGGCATGTCCTGCCTGGTGATTCCTGGATGGCACGTCCTGGGGGTGCACGGCCCCCCACCTCTGACACAGGCACGCGTGCTCTCGGACCATGCTGGCCCTCTCTTCTCTTTCTGATCCAGCATTTCTTTATTTGGGAGCTGTCAAGCGCTCCCCGTGTTTGGGCTTGCTCTTCCTCCGCTGTCAGTGTGTCGTGATGGCCGGTAGCCTCCTTGAGGATTGAGCTGGGCAGTTGCCCTTGAAAGAGGCCTCCTGTGAGTCTGGTGGACCAGAGGTACTGGGAGCCGAGTCCCTAAAGAACGTGGTTAATTCAGGGTCGCTACCCATACACATTACACATCTGGCGAACTTTGCTGGGTGAGGCTCGGGCAGGGGGGTCATTAGCTCGGGGAGGTGGCGCTGGCTCTCTGAACTATCCCTTGCTGCCCATAGGACGGCAGGCTGAATTCTGAACCCCTTGACGACAGTCTGACAAGCTCCTATGCCAGTGGATTGGCTGAATTTTTCTTCTTGAGGCAGCTTTTGGGGATCTTTATTACTTTCATGTGGGCCACTTGCTAGTTTTGATTTCAATGATAATTTTTTCTTTTTTCCTTTTCCTTTTTTTTTTTTTTTTTAAAGTGTGTCCCCGTAGTTCTGAAAACACATTTAACATTTGCTTTGATTTTACCCTCTCTCCCCACTCCCAGTCGGCAGCAAGAAGGGCAGGGACGTCCTGTGCGAACTGTCAAACCACCACTACTACCCTCTGGAGAAGAAATGCCAACGGAGACCCCGTCTGTAATGCCTGTGGGCTGTACTACAAGCTGCATAATGTAAGTGTCCTGGGCCCAGGCCCGGCTCCTTTCTTGGGGATGCCCGGGAGACGGTGTCTCCTGCTCCAGGTCCCCTTCTCCATTCGATCGCCCTCCTTTGGGCCAAGTGCTCTGTACCCCATGGCTGTGCTGAGCCCGGAGAGTGTAGGGCAAGGAGGGACCCCATGGCCCCAGGTCCGTGTGGAAAACACCACGATGCCACCATCCAGTGGCCTGAGGTGGGCCTGGCCTGGGCTCTCCTGTCTTCCCTTTGGAAAACCATTCTATTTCAATGTTTCCTTGCAGTGGAAACTTTTTGCAAAAGAGGAAAAGAGAGCAAGCAAGGGAGTGGAGGGGAAAGGTGTATAGAATTGGGTGGAATGGTGTGCGGGGCCCACGGAGTGCTGGGACAGGATGGCTCTGTCACTGGGGGGCAGGCAGGAGGCTCGCTTAGGCCGTGTTATGAATTTTAAATGGACTCTCTGTGTACAAGACGTGAAACGAAATGTCTGGCCGATTTCATCAGACGTCTTGGTCCTCCCCAGCAGAGAAGGGACGACAGCAGCCGAGTGGGGTTGTCCATACCAGGGAAAAGAAACTCTTGTCTCCTCTTCTCTATCATCTTTTCGCAGAATGAGAATTCCCAGCCAGGATTTAGCTGTGTCGTTTCCAATCTTTTACTTGGGGGTCCTCCCATTTTGTAATATCTTTATATTAAAAAAAAATCAGGGTTTTTTGTTTTCCTGAAATAACTCTGGCTGACAGGCCATGACCTCCTGAGGCCTGCAGTTTAATTAATTCCAACGAAGAAAAAAATTGCCATTTCTCTTTCTCCTAAAGTTTCCTTGCCAATCTGACTCTGGCAAAGTCTGGGGCTGAATGGGGAAGAGGCAGGGCTTTTTGCTCAGGGCCATTCTGGCAGCGAGCTCATCTTACCCAGGCATACCTGGGAATCAAGAGGAAGCTTTCCTGCTTAGATTTTTTTTTTTTTTTTTTGAGGCGCAGGAGCATTTCTCAGGGTGATCCTACCACCCTCTTCTCTCTTTACCTTTTGGGAATACATTGCTGCCATGTCCAGGGACCCCCGTGACACTCACGGCCCTGCCTCCGGGGTCATCCCCTCCTGACACATCCCCTCCTGGTCCCTAACAGAACTGGTCTTACCAGTCACCGTCTCTGGGACCCTCGGATGGACGGCAGCCTCCACCTGTTTGTCAGCAGTGCAACCCGAGTTCTGTTTTCACTTTGGAGAGTTGACTCCCTCGTCGCTGTGCAGACAGATTTGTGATCAAAATCTGGAAGATTTGGGGCATCCGAGTTTTACGGGCTACCTGGCCATTGCCACAGCCTCACCTGATTGTTTTTGGCTGTAATTTCTGGTTTTCAAAGAACTTTCGGGTTGCTTGATTACATTCGAGCCTCAGATCGCCCCATGATGCCGACAGGACAGAAGTTGATTTCCGTTTTACTTGAAGAGGTTATGACTCAGACAATCGAGTGTCTTGTGCAAACCAACTTGGCCAGTGGAGCAGAAGAGCCGAGACTGGCCTGAGAGCGGCCCAGGCCTTCCGGGGAGGTTGGGGGTGTGAGGACTGCTAGGGACCAGTGGAAAGTAAACCCGTTCTCCCTTCAGGATGTACCCGGGTTCAATTCGAAGTAATGAATTGGCCGCATATAGATCTTTCTTTCCTCTGCGCATAGGAGTGCGGGGGAAACGAACCAGCCCTCAATTTCAGGGGCTCCTTAGCCATGACAACATAGGGTCTTGGTTGTGTCCCATCTAAAAAAAAAAGAAAGAGGGAAAGTTCTAGAGGATATACCAATTTTTCTCAAGTCTTCACTGCTCTTTCTCTCTCCCACCCCATCCTTAATGGGCTCCCGACTTCGTGGCTGGCGGGGAACCTTGCTCCCCAACAACTGGTCTTTCCACCTTCCCTGCTTTAGCGAGGCTTCGCAGAAGGAGGCGACTTCTGTGTGCTTGGCGACAGGAGCTTATAACCTGCGAACGGTCTCGTGGCGTCGTGTGTGTTATGCCCACCGGGGTACCCGTGTGCCCACGCTGGGAGTTAGTTCCTTCCTCCTTATCTAGGTGTTTCGATAACTACCTATCGCAGGATCAGTGTATCTAGGTGGTGTTGAGACTAGTTATCTGGGGTTGTGCTGCTATCTGTGTAACTAGATATTATATTTAGATATCTGGCTGTGTATATCTAGATATCCGCGTAAAGAGCTGTGTGTCTAGACATTATCTTGGGGGGAGATTTGATGTGACAGTAGATTCCTATCACCTCTGCAGGCTGCATCTTTATCTTGATTGTCACTTTGAAGGAGGAACCCTGAGATGTTCTTTTGGCAGTGACCTTTTAGCTCTTCTGCTTTCCTGGCACCAGGGGGACCTGGGTCTCAGCTCTGGCATGGGGTTCGGTACCCCTCTTTGGGGCGGCCTCTCTCAGCTCCACCCTGGGAAGCTGTGGTCTGCTGCTCCCAGAAATGCTGTTGGCAGCCTTTTGCTCTTGGCCGTTGGATTCTATCTTCCTCCTTTTTTTTCTTTTAAAAGATTTTATTTATTTATTCATGAGAGACACAGAGAGAGGGGCAGAGACACAGGCAGAAGGAGAAGCAGGCTCCAAACAGGGAGCCCGATGCAGGACTTGATCCCAGGACCCCGGGATCAAGACCTGAGCCGAAGGCAGATGCTCAGCCACAGAGCCTCCCTGGCGCCCCTCTGTCTTCCTCCTTAACTCTCCTGTTCTAGCTTGTGGAACAGACTGGTAGGTCCTGGAGACTGGAGAGCCTCTTCTCTTCCTCCACCCCCGAGGACCCAGGTGGAAGAGGATGCTTTTCCCTAAGGAGTCAGAATGACTGGGAGGGACCCTGACCTTCCCTCCTCCAGATGTCTTGCCTGACGCATGGCCAGATGTTGTGTGGTTTGCCGTACGGGGCAGATGTGTGCCGTTGAGGTGACTCGGATTCTGACTCGTTGTGGGGAGTGAGCTCTGCTTGCCTTGTCAAGGCCCCTCTCTTGATCCTACCTCCGCCCCTCTGCCCCCAGCCCGTGTATCTTAGAGGCTTCTCCAAAAGAGGGAGGTGGTGTGCTGTCTCGGATGCTGAAGACTAGTTGATTATGTTCAGAGGAGGCCCTTGCTTGCCTTCCTGGAGCTCACTCCTGCTCTGAAATTTTCCGGACGAGGGTGCTTTTGGGCCTGCACGGTTCAACGCGCCCCACGGTGCTTAGCAAGTTGGTGGGGATGGGTCGCTTGGCCGCTTCTCTAGGTAGAAGTGCAGAGTCAGAACTAGGCCTTTTGTTGGTTGGGGCTGCTGTGATGGGGGCAAGAGACACCTCATTCAAACATGACCCCAGAAATTCCACGGGAGGATTTCTACAGTGCCCCTAATTGTGCGAAGCCCAGGCAGGAGGGAGGCCTCCGGACGTTACTTTGGAGAGGGGTGCAGCCCTCGTCCCTCCAGACACAGGGGCTGGAACCCCTCAGCTTGGTCACCTTGGCAATGTGTGGATTTCCCATGAAGAGACAAAATGTTATTTCCCTTAGAGATTCCTTTTTGCCTCCCTTTCCATGAGCTGTTGTTCTAAGGAGGTTCTAAGGAAGTAACACGAGTCGTTATATTTTAGCTCCCAGAGAAACACAGTCGTGCAGGGTGGGTCTCTAGAATAGGGTCCTTGGGGACGCAGGGTTTCCCGAGACACATTTTCCCTGAAGTGATTGATGTTGCTGAGCATCAATGACACCCTGTGCCTGGACCAGCTCACCTGGGATCTCTCGGTGCCTGACACCGAGAGAGGCTGACAGTCGGAACCCCGCCTCAGGCCGAGTCTGTAGGACCCCGGGTCCCCTGCAAGGAGACAGGGAAGGGTGGGAGGAAGGGCCCCCCTCCCCAGAAGCAGATCCCTGGTGCGGGGCGGTCAGAGGCACCGTGGTGAGGTGTGAAAGCCTGTGCCCTTTCAGAGCCAGCCAAAAAGTAAAAAAAAAAAAAAAAATTGATCTTTGTTTAGATCAACAGACCCCTGACCATGAAGAAGGAAGGCATCCAGACCAGAAACCGAAAAATGTCTAGCAAATCCAAAAAGTGCAAAAAGGTGCATGACACGCTGGAGGACTTCCCCAAGAGCAGCTCGTTCAACCCTGCCGCCCTCTCCAGACACATGTCCTCCCTCGGCCACATTTCCCCTTTCAGCCACTCCAGCCACATGCTGACCACTCCAACGCCGATGCACCCCCCATCCAGCCTCTCCTTCGGACCTCACCATCCTTCCAGTATGGTCACCGCCATGGGTTAGAGCCCCTGCTCGATGCTTCTAGGCCTCCCGGCGAGAGTCCCTCCAGCCCTTTCTACGTGCATTTTTGCAGGAGCAGTATCATGAAGCCGAAAACCGATGGATCTATGTTTTTGAAGGCAGAAAAGCAAAATGACGTTTGCCACTTTTGCAGAGGAGCTCACTGTGGTGTCTGCGTTCTCGATCACTGAATAATCTGGATCCCATTTGTGAATAAGCCATTCAGACTCTCATTCCCTATTTATCAGGGTCTCTCTAGTGCTGTGAAAAAAAAAAACCAACACCCCAACAAAACACAAAAAACAAACCATGGCGAACTTTGCATATAACTTATATTGTAAGAAATACTGTACATTTGAAGAAGACGTTATCGCATCTGGGTAGCCATAAGAAAGGCATCAAGGACGCCAAGGATTTTAAGGAATACGGGGCAGATAACGAACGGAAATTAAGAAGAAACTAGGTCTGCTATTCAAACGGACAAACCGCCAGTGTTGATTCCTTTCACTGGTCACAGTTGTTCGATGCATTAAAAGGAAAAAAAAAAAAAAGAAAAAAAAAAGAAAAAAGTCGTAGGCAAATCATTCGTTCCAAGTGGTGGGCCGCTGTCTAGGAAGGTCTCTCCGTCCTGGGCAGCCAGTGTGGCCACTCGCACGTTGCCATCCGGGGGTTCAGGGAGCCCCCGTCCAGGCCCTACCCGCTTTGTGAACAAGTCCCTGTAATTGTTGTCTGTATGTATAATTCAAAAGCACCAAAATAAGAAAAGATGTAGATTTATTTCATCATATTATACAGACTGAATTGTTGTATAAATTTATTTACTGCTAGTGTTAAGAACTACTTTTTTTGTTTTAATATTTTCCTTCTTTCTCCATTTTTTTTTTTTTTTTGGTTGAATAAACTAAGTAAGGTGGCTGTGCTCCGGAGGGCTTCTTTTCCATTTTGTTTTTTGATGATATTTATTAACTAGCTTCTAAGGGTACAGCAGCATCTGTCCCCTCCCTCACTCCTTCCGCAGCCTGCGCTGTCAGGGTAGCAATGTATGAGCTACCGACGTGCATGCCCGCGACCTCGGCCGGACAGACCGGGTCCCGAGAGCAGCCTGGCTGATTGTTAGGTCTTGCTGTGTTCTGTGTTTAGTGATCACTGCCTCTCCCATACAGTCTGTTGGAATAATAATATAAAAATAAAGTTAAAGCATTTTAAAAAACAACCAAATAACATCGTATCAAAGTGGTTGGTGGCCAAGCTCTTCTAGAATCTGGTAGCTCTAGCTAATGGGAAAGCAAACCCCAAACCTGTTCAGTTATTCGCTAGGAGGTAATGCAAACATTGATTGCTTTGGGAAGCCGGGCATCTTTGGAGCTCTCACTCTGCTGCAGCCCAGAGGCTTTTTCTCTGCCACCCCCTTCCAGGGTGGGCGGCTGGGGGACCTTTTGCATCCCCCCCCCCCCCCAGTGAGCCGCAGCCCCTCCTGCTGGCAGCAGGAGCAAGAGGGAGGATTTCCTCGCGGAGACTGGCGGGTGGATGCAGCTGACCGACCCCGCGGGTCTCTGCAAGATGTGAAGGAGCTGGGCTGGTGCTTGAGTTCATCTCTGTTTTACTTTTCTACTGTCGAATTGAATAACACCGCAGTGGAGGCTTTCTTGGCATGTTTGCGACACACGAAATAACCGTTTTTTGTAACTTAAACGCTGTATAGTTTCCTTTGACTCTGTTGACAGAATGTGTAACTATGGCACACATTTGAAAAATCTCTGTTAAATCGCCTCTCTGCTTTCTTAGCAAATATTTTAAACCTAAAGCTAAATGTTGAAATAAAGGAGTTAGAGACTTAACTGAGATGCACACGGAGATCTTACTGGCTGCTAATTAATGACCTGCGCTGGGAATGTTGTTTTCAGCCCCTTCCAAAGCTCCGAAGGTCGGACTGTTGCCGTATTCGGTTCGGGAGATTTTTCTGGTGTGGTTCCAGTGTCTCAGGATCCGCCACCACTTTTCTTCGGGAACAGATTTGAGACCGTGCTCTTTCACCTTAAGAACAGGGAGTTCAAATTCTTGACATTCTTGGGGGGGGGGGTTGCACACGTACAAAAATCCTAAACTCAGTACTCTGAGCTACATTGTGTTTTAGGTACTGTGGGCGACACTGGCACCTCTGGTCCCCCCCCTCCCCATCCTCCTCCTCCTCCTCCTCCTCCTCCTCCTCCTCCTCCTCCAGGGAAGTGTCATTTTATCATTCTGGCCGTTGATTTGGCTCAGTAAGATATTTCTAGAAGATGGTGCAAAAGATCTACACTACACATGATAACAATGATTCTGTTTCTTCGTTAGGGCATTATCACGTGTTTCCATGGTTTTTTTTTTTTTTCTTCTTCTTCTTCTTCTTTTGACTTCACTTAAATAGAAGATGCTAGAAGAGCAACAGGAGAGGGTTTTACTCTTAGGAAAAAACAGACCGAGGTTGTAGATCTAAAATATTGCTTCAAATGTTTTTGAGGAAACTGTATCCTGTTTTTTTTTTTTTTTTTAAGATTTTATTTTAGGGAGAGAGGGAGAGAGAGCACGAGCGGGAGGGGAAGGGGCAGAGGGAGAGGGAGAAGCAGACTCTCCACTGAGTAGGGAGCCCTCACCCCCTCCCACCCCCACTCGGGGCTCTATCCCAGGACCCCAAGACCGTGACCTGGGCTGAAAGCAGATTCTTAACCGACTGAGCCACCCAGGAGCCCCAGTTTCCAACCTGTTGCGCCTCTCTTTGGAGATAGTTGGATTAGCTTATCCCGAGGAGGTTTGGTTGTGATCCCTACGTGCACATTTGGATGATTTCTTGAAAAAGTTTAAAAAGCCAACCCAATCGAAAAACACTCAGTGACAGAGGGTCACGGGGCGCTTTTACTGTTTAGAGCCCCTCTCTAGGACGGTGGAAATTCATGGGTAAACACTTAGGATGTAGGTGCTTCTGTCAACAAACACCTACAGTGAGTGTCTAGACTGAAGTCCGTTTCAAACCACTTTTTTTTTCTTCTTAAAGCAGACCAGGAAATAGAGAAACCCAGCCTCCCGTGTCTTCTTCGAGTGTGACATTCACATGTTATTCCCCTTCAGGGACGCCGCGCCCTGCGGTGACACTCCCAGCCGGGCCTCTGCCTTGGTCCTTGCCAGGCAGACAGGAGGCCCCCAGAGGTGGGGACACCCGGAGCCCGGCTTCTGAGATCTGTGTCTCTTTTCTGAACCTCCCTCTGGTTTCAGAATTGGTTTTCAAGGCTTGTCCTCATCACAGGACTTCAGTTTTAGTGTTTCCCAATCAAGAGCCATGTGGAGGAGGCCCAGCCTTCCCAGGTACTGCGTGCCTGACCTGGATTTAGTAAAAGAGATCTGCTCCCAAAATTCAAACACGGGAACGCAGATGCCAGCCTTCCTACCCCACCCCTCCGTATTCTCGCAGCAGTGAATTGTCCCATTTGCGTCCCAGGGGTCTCGAAGCATTGTTATTCCAGGCTCTCTTTGGTTTCACACCCTCCTCCATCCTCCACTTAACCCCCAAATGTAGAGTCATTTTTCTGATCTCTCCTGGACAGGGGTCAGCAGAGATAAGAAATAATAATAATAGTAATAATAATTATTATTATTATTTAAAATGATAGAAAGTCCGAAAGAGAACTTTGGGACCATAGCATCTTATATACAGTTTTTACCTTGAAGCAAACATTGCAACTATTATCTGAGACAGCTGAGTGACACGCCGACCCCTTCCCTGCACTTTTTTTTTTCTTTAAGGATTTTTAAAATGTATTTATTTGAGAGAAAGAGTGAGAGAGCAAGAGAGAGAGAGAGAGCATGAGTAGGGGGAGGAGCAGATGGGGAAGCAGGCTTCCCACAGAGCAGGGAGCCCGAGGTGGGGCTCGACCCCAGAACCCTGAGATCATGACCTGAGCTTCACCGATGGAGCCCCCCAGGCGCCCCTCTCTTGCACTTTCAAATGAACTTCTGAAACACGTTTCCATCTTGCTCAAACAGTGTGAGGACACCCTCAGATTGGACGTGTCCACACCGTTGGTGGAAGCGCAGTACAGTGGCAAGATGGGACCTCAGAGAAATTCACTGATCCCTTGAACGTGTGGCGACAACTGCCGTGGAGTCTGAAAGCTTCAGTTTCATCCCGAGCTCTTTCACCGATGACCGGAATATTCTGAGGCCATTTGTTTGATTTCCCTGGGAATCGACTCTTGATCTAATTGGACTAGATAATCTCTGAGACCCACCAGAGGAGACAAATACGATGATTTATTTCACTGGATCTTTTTCTTTTTTTTTTTTTTTTTTTTTTTTTTTTTTTTTGTTTTTTTGGAGAATACCCTTTTTTAGGAAATACGTTCTCACAGCCACTGTCAGAGTTTAGAGCAAGGGATTATAAAAGCCTCGAGGGATGGTACGTCCTAAGACTCCACATGGGTCATTACGTGGGTCATTCCGCTCCCATCTGTCCTGGGTGCTATCTTGCAAAGACAAAAATTAACTTGTATTTTGTGACCGTCAACCCAGGATGGGAGTGAGTGTCCCAGTCTGCAGATTCCCTATTCTTTCTGAAATGTGTCCAGGCCCCTCTTGAGTGGAATACACAACAAGACTTGCTTGTCCTGCTGATGTTGGCAGCTCGGTTCATATTTCAGTCATCCATTGTGTAAAGAAACTCTGCCTGAATTGCTTACAGGCTATTCTAGGGAGATAGCCAGAGCCCAGTGTTTCATTTTCCCGGTGCCCCTTCTCTGAGGGGAGAAGCAGAGGAAGTGGATCAATGTCCCCCCCCACCCCCCCACCCAAAGCAGTTCCTTTTAGGGTGCTCTGTGAGGGCTCTGCTATCTCCAGGCCCTTCCTTGCTCCCTCTCCAGCTCCTTTGCAGGGGATCCCGGTACATTAGCCACATTGTTTGTGGTGCGTTTTTACAATTCCCTGTCATGTCTGTGTGCAGTTTGGCAGGCTGCGCATTGGAGTGGGGATTTGGAGAGCCGGCCCGCTGCCCCTCCCCACCCCACCCCACCCCCGTGCCCCCTGCCCTCTCCCCCCACACCCTGCACAGGTCTCAGGCTCAACAACACAAGGCCTGCTTTATAAAGCCCCAGCCCCAGCCCCAAAGACGTGCAAACACCTGGAGGGGAGTTTGTGTTCCGATGGAAGCAGCTCTGGGCTGAGAATTGTGCAGCTTAGGGATGTGTGTGGACGCGGGCAAGGCAATCAGCTCCTGGAACGTGGGGTCCCAGTTCTGTGACACGGTCTGCAGGAGACCCGGCTGCAGAAAGATTGGATGGTGTCTGCAGGAGGCCCAAACCACTGGGTAGTCGACTCAGAAATCAGCCCACCTGGGTTTTCCTTTATTTTTGGCCTTTGGCATAAAAATCTTCTAAAAAACAAAAGTTTTGTTTTCTCCCTTTGCTTTTTTTTTTTTCTGACTGTCAAATTCGTTAAGATTTTAGTGAGCAAATTTGTAAAGCACATTTGCAAACACACATACACACACACAACTTAAAAAAATTTTTTTAAAAAGATTTTATTTATTTATTCAAGATAGACATAGAGACAGAGAGAGGCAGAGACACAGGCAGAGGGAGAAGCAGGCTCAATGCAGGGAGCCCGACGTGGGACTCGATTCCAGGACTCCAGGATCACGCCCTAGGCCTAAGGCAGGCGCTAAACCACTGAGCCACCCAGGGATCCCCCCAAATTTTTTTAAATAAAAGAAGTGGAAGAAACTGAGGACCTTTGAGGGGGTTGCTGTGAAACCGGCCATGTGCATTCTGGTGTTTGCATAGCTTCTCTCAAATGCCTTAATGAATTTGTTGGGGCCACGGTGGGGGTGGAGGTAGGGGTGGGGGTAGGAGGGGCTTGGGTTTGGGTAGGATATTTGCTTTTTGAGGTCATTAAAACTCCATTTCACGAACTGGATGGGATCATTAAGTAAAATCCACCTGGTAAGAAGTGGCCGCCCTCACCTTTCCTGTGGTCACCCCCCCACCCCCCATGCTGGGACTTCCATTTCGGGACCGTGGGGAGGAGAGAGGGGTCGGTGCATTGCTCCAGCACCAAGGAGCCTCTCTGAACACACCAGCGGCTCCAGCCGCAGCCCCTGGCCACCCTCACCGCTGCCTCGCTGAAGCCACCTGGAATTCCCTCCAGCGACAGTCCCTGCAATGCTGAGGCCAAAATTCGAATTCTCTCCCACGGGCCTGGAATCCTGTGTTGGGCTTGTGAGCTGACATGTGTCAGATGAACCTGAGAACCTGAGTGTGTGAAGCTGTGCTCTTCCTCACCTTGAGCGTCTTCACACCCACCTCGTTGCAGCAAGCTGGGCCTCCTCAGATAATTCCAGATTTCCAGTGGTCATCTGGTTGGGTTCAGTCTTCTGAGGACCCCACGACTCCTGACACCTGCCTGGACCTGCAGGGACCTCCTGGAAAGACGAGGGGACTGGTGGTTTGTTCCATCTGACTCTTGGGATGGGGATACTAGACAATTTGGAATCAGTGGGGAAATGGGCAGGGAGCTGGCCATTCAGTGCACGTGGGCTGCCAGACAAAGCGCATAACCCAGAATCCTTCCCACGGAGGCATACTGGGAGGAAGGCAAGGTGCGGGATCTTCCCACTCACTCGCCAGAAAAGCCCTGTTGAGTGGGAAGATTATTACCTCGTTTTATGGATTAGAACACTGTGGGGCAGAGAGGGCGAGTTAACGTGCCCAAAGCCACACACCTGGTGAGCCTGCCACGTGGAGGAGCAGCCGGGTGTACTGGGCTCACGGGCCACCCCAAGAGCAGGAGCAGTGGCCCGGCACATGCACCACACTGAGTGTATTGTTGAAGACACGAAGGACTAATCTGTGCTGCTTGCACATGGATCAGTCCCTTTCTCAGGGGAGAGATTGAAGTCGCTCATTAAACAGGCTGGCTTCCAATCAGACTGCCTTCTGTTCAGCCAGCAGTAGTTGGGTGCGTGTGAGACGGTCAGGATGTCCCCGAGTTCCTCAGATGCCTGGTCAGAGAGCCCCAGGAACACCTAAATCTTTGGCTTCCAGGTGAACTCTGCGAGCATCAAGTCCAATGCTACCGTGAAGCCAAAATCCGTATTAGTTTCCTACCGCTGCTGTGACAAATGACCCAACCGTGATGGCCTACACAGCACTAACGTATTCTCTTCCCGCGCCTGGAGGCCCTGGGTGGGGACAGTCTGTCTCCTTGCCTCTGCTGGCTTCGGGGGCCCCCTGCATCCTCAACTCGGGGCCCTTCCTTGAGCCACTCCGGCCTCAGGCTTCCACCCTGCAGATTCTTACTGCATCTAAAGGGAGAAGGAAGTAGCTTAGAGGACCCCCTCCCCTTCTCCTCCTGCTCCCGTGGGGCATGCAGTGTGCGGCTGGGGAGTCCCCCCACCACCACTCCGCAAAGTGAGCAAGCCCCAGCTGGAGCCGGGGCCTGATCTTGATTTCATCAGCATCGGGCATTGGCCACTGAAGTTGGTTCCACTGGCTGCTACCCACTTGGATAGCAAGGTGCCGAAGACATTCCTTGACCCGAGCCCGGGGCAGTTGTATTCATCACCTCTCACAGGGTGACTCGGCTTCCTTGGACCCCAAGATGAGGTGAGAGGGTGATCTTTTTCACTTCACGTGCACATCTCGAGACACCCGGAGGGGATGGCTTTGTGCAGGAAGCCCAAGGAGGAAACCTTCTTTCTGTGTCTTCTCACTATTCAGGATTTTTCCGTAATGGTGAGTGTAATAGAATGATCAAGAACCCTGTTATTCGGTGTTAATTGTGTATAATAAGTAAGGGCATGTCACCCACACAAAAGTGATTTTAGAATGGAACGTCAGAGACTCTGGTGGGTGAGAGGCAGGACATACCCGGCCAGGGAACAGCCTTCTCTTAGCCCTTAATAAATTATGCTTGCAAATGAGCATCCAATGCAACTCTGTATGGGCTCGACCCCTCCTTCAGTGGCTTACCACCTCTGTGCCTGAGAACAAATTGTGACTGCGGATCTGGCTCACTGTTGAGCACGTTGTGATGCACCAGCCCATGCTCACAACAGAGGAGACCAGAGGGCCCCTTGGGCTCTATCCCTGTGACTGGTGGCCCAAAGCGGTGGAGCTTGAAGCCTGACTCTCTGCACTGCCCACATCACACCCCTCGGGGTCCGTCAGGGGCTGAATCTCCATTTTATGGACTAGATAGGCCTTTTCCTTCTGCAGCTTTTCCTTCTAGACTCCAGATCCAGCCCACCCCTCTGCCGCTTAGCGTGTCCATCCAAGGATGGGGAGGGAGAGACGGCACCCTCTATGCCAGCCTGCTTTCCTAATCACCAACGGCTCTGATGAAGGTAGAGGTTTTCAGCTACGGTGGTGCCGAAGACGAAGCTTGGGGATTAGGTGTCTCTGCTTTCCATTACCACAGATAGAAGAGCTGGCGAGGTGTCCGCCCCCATAGCCAGCTGGCTGGACAAAGGTGAAAGGAGAGGAGGAAAGAAAGAGGCATGTATCAATCCGTTTTTTCCATCACCCTGGTCCTCTAAGGTGCACTGCTGGCCTGTGCTCCCTCTCTGTCATGACCCGGGAAACTGAAGCTCTAGAGGTGTATCCACATTACCCAAAGACACAGAAAGGCCTGTCCCCGAGGGCCTGTCCTAGACCGTGCCAGAACTGGTATATCTGTCCTCAGCGTTCACAGTATAAAAGAGAAGTCTACAGTGTAAGTCTCAAACTTCAGGGAAATGCTGCTTTGGTTTACCATTGAGAACTATCTAGATGAAGGTAGCCCTAATGAAAGATGTCACCTTGGCCGCACGTCTTAAAAAAAAAAGTCCCAATTTTGTCAATGGATGTCCCATCCGATGTCCTAGAACTGTGCTTTGCACCCATCAACCACTGAATTTCATGTCTGTGGCAATGTGACAAGAGAGTCCCAGCTTGATCTTGGAGTCTCCATGGATTTTCAGTGAAGACAGACGGCCGTAATGCAGTGAGAAAAGATGCTCACGACGGGCTGATGTTTGCAAATCAATACAATATGTTGGCTTGCTCAGAACTTCCCCATTTTGTTAAGGATTACGTTTCTACATAGTTTGTGGACTAGATGTTAATCAGTGGCTGTTGGCCAGAGAGGGCCAACCCTCCCAGCGAAATAAATGGGTGTAAGATGTTGGAGACTGACCCAAGAGGAAGAAGTCTGCAGAAGCCTGAAGAATATGAAACCAGTTAAGGACTCAAAGGTCATTTTGTTCAGGGCAAAATTCTTGTGCGTGGTGCTGACAGTTTGCCCTCTGGTGTTTTCAGAGCTTAAAGGATCAAACTCGTCCACATGAAATACGGAATGTCTGATACAGGAGCCCCATGAAGCCCCTCAGCCCAACATTTTGCCCTATAATTAACATGGCTCCGGCGTCCTGTTGGATACCACCCTGCCTGTGACTCTAGGGTAGGCACGGCCTCCCTGAATTTATGGACCGCTACCTCTAGAGGATGTTTATTTTTTATTTTTAGAGAATGTTTAAAGAAGGCTTATAGGTAGTAAAACAAAATGGAATGCTTGACAGCCCATAGCTTATTTTAGGCTGTGTGTAGGAGGGGAGAGTCCCCTTACCTCTTTGCCACCATGTAGAAATCCCACCAAAGCTGACCTGAGAATGTCACTGTCGAAACTGACTGCCATCTAAGGGAGGGGTGAACTATGATAAAAAACAAAACAAAACAAAAAAGGTTTATTTCTTGGGGACTGATGGTGCAGAGTAGGCATTTATTTTGTGGGATATTGGCTTCAAGAACAATGAGTTTTGCTGGGAGATGGGTTATGGATAAGGAATAAGTGACTGATTCAAGAAGGTGTAGTTTGCCTTGGATCCGCTTCCATCCGTCCTAGCGGAATCCCACCTACTGTCTTTTGGTACCTGTCACCACAATGCTGAGCTCCTGGCACTGTCCCTCATTTAGAAGTGCCCAGACCATGTCAGCTAATCTTCCCTCCGACTCTGAGCTAGTAGCTAGTCAGAGCTGACACACTCTTTTAAGCGAAGGTGTAGATGGCTCTTAACAGCTTAAAGTTATCCTTTTTTTTTTTTTTTGAGCTTTGCATGCAAAAGAAGACTTTAATGCCTTAACTTAAACCAACTCCTTGAGTCCCATGGGACTCCTAAGTGCTATTGACAATGTGATATTTTTGGGCAAAGGGGCCTGTTGGTGTCTTTCAACACCTAAGAGTGCAATGTACTGAATAATAATATCAGCTCATGTGTAAGGTGGCCTCCAAGTCTGGGAACATAGCAATTCCTTTATCATATAAGGAAATTAATATCAGTAAATCACGATGTGTTTGCCTACATTTCTAGACTTGGTGGCCACGCTGCCTATTGAGCACTTACTACTTACTTCCCATGTTTTCTCACTTCATCATCCCAACGGCCTGAGGGTATAGATATTATTATTTATCATGCCCATTTTACCCAGGAAGACAAAGAGGCTTAGTTAGAGAAGCTACATTGAGTAACCAAACTTACAACTTGTCAGACTCCAGAGCTCTGTTGCTGCCTTCTGCTCTCCATTGTGAGCAGCCACAGCTCCTCTACCCAGATCAAGAGCTGAGGGAAGGCCTCTGTGCTGCCTTGGCCGCAGGCTCTCTTTTTTCCTGAGAGTGCTTTCCATTGGTTCTTTGGGTGGACCAACTGTCTTGCAGTTTCTCCCTCATCGGGGAGGACTACTCATTTAGCTCTCTCTCCCAAGAGGTGAAGTTACTTGTCCTGCACCTCATGGCAGGTGATGGTCAAAGCTGGAATAAAGACTCAAAGCTAGGGTGGTCAGGGCTGGCATCCTGTGGGAATGTTCTTGGCAGAGGCACGTTGTGTTTAGATTGCATTTCGTGGTGGTCATTGGTGGCCTTCAGGAGCTCAGCACCATCAATAACCTGGAAGCTCTGGTTTTAAAATCCCCTGGAAGATGGAAGGAAGACGTGGTTTCCTATTGGATGACCCGGGAAGGGTGGTCATTTTCTTTCGAATTGCTTGCTTGCCCATAAACTGGAGTGGATAACGGGTTTTCAGGCACCACTTGGAGACTTGCCGCCTTTAATTATACATAGCTGGTAAAACTCAACCAAACTAATCACAAAACACTCAGTCCAATAAAAGAACCCACTTTTTATAATGGAGAAATTAACCAGTGTTGAGCAGTAAAGGTTAGGGAAACTGCCATAAAATATAATTATAATAATAATATTACTAATAGTGGTACGCTGTACAGGGCCTCCTGCCTTTCATCCTGGATCTGAGAGTGACTGGCTAATGCTAATTAATATGACTTGCCCTGTCAGAACGATGTATGGATCTAGAAAAAGAAGCAGGGATTTTGTTTGTTTTTATGAATGGCGCCCTTTGGTGTGGTCAAAATGAAGATGGAGAGGCAACTGGGGCATTTGTCCAAGGACCGGAAAGGCATTCCAAAGTTGTGTATTGAGAGGAAGTGGTAAATTCCCAGGATTGAGATTCCAGACTCCCCTCAAATTGTCAGGTCTCCTTGTCACTGACTTCCTATGATATAGGGGTCCAGTCTTGCTTTCTTTTGGAGAGTGTTGGGGAAAGGAGATGGTGGGCTTTATGAGATGCACTTCCCCCTTTGGGATTTGAACAGAGTTACCATAAGGAATTTTATTTTATTATTTTATTTTTTTAAGATTTTATTTATTTATTCATGAGACACACACAGAGAGAGGCAGAGACATAGGCAGAGGGAGAAGCAGGCTCCACGCAGGGAGCCCGACATGAGACTCGATCTGGGGTCTCCAGGATCAGGCCATGGGCCGAAGGCGGCGCCGAACCACTGAGCCACCGGGCTGCCACATAAGGACAGAATTTTAGAAGCCTGTTTTCAATTTGTGGTGCTGTGTACTTCGCCTCTGGGTGTGTTTGGTTTCTATTCCCAGGCTTGCTGGGCTTGGCCAAGAAGCAGGTTTGGTTAGTGATTGAAATTGGTCCCAAGGACCCGGATCACTGATGCTATTGCTTTGGAAGAAGGAATGAAGGTGAGAGGGAGGACCCCGTGAGTTTGGGGTGGAAAGGTGACAGCCTGAGGGGCACCCTTTCCAGAGCCAGCCATTGGATGGAAGATTTGGGAATAAGCAGGATAGAAGGTCCCAGATAGATTCCTTGATTTATAGACCAGGCTGCCAAGGCCAAGGTTGGCCCTGTAACAGGCAGCACTCTGTCCCTTTGATTGTCTAGCTTTAGCAGAGTGGTAAAAAGTAGATTCTGGAGCCAGGTTGCAAATTTTGGCTCTGTCACCCAATAGCAAATTACTTAACCTCTCTAGGTGTTAGTTGCTTTGTCTGTCATAAGAGAATATTCTATGTTTTTAGTTATTGTGGGGGTTGAGTGAAATACTGTATATAATGTCCTTAGAACTACACTGGGCATGAATTCAGCCCATAGTGTTGAAGAGTTATTATTATCTATTTACTGAAATCTTTCCAGTGTGTGTGTGTGTGTGTGTGTGTGTGTGTGTGTGTGTGTGTATCGGTGAATTACCTGGCAAGGATCAGTTTGTGACAGGGTCACAGGAGAGGTATCTTAGACAATCAAGACTCATTTGGATAGGGAGAGAAGAGGAATGTAGAGATATACTTTCCTTGTTCTCTCTCTGCCATTCAGAATCCTACTTGGAACCTTCCAATGATCCTTGAACAGTGGACTTAAAACTACCTCTCTAGGACATTTGTGGGCAAAAGGGGCCTGGTGTGGGTGACATGCTAAGTGGCCCCAAATCCAATGCTTTGGAAAATGTTTCCAAATAATTTATTCAGGATAGACATCCCAGATTGAGAGAATCTTCTGGAGTCAGCATGGAAAGTGGAATCATGGAGGATGGCTATCCAGACATGTGCTGGAAGGTACACTTGAGGAGGTCCCAGAAATGGGATAATGCTCTTGGAGAGGGCTGCTCTAGTGCATTTCTGTTCCTAGGTATGTTCAAGAGAACAAAACTCATATAAGAAGCTTTAATGAAGGGGATCCCTGGGTGGCGCAGCGGTTTAGCGCCTGCCTTTGGCCCAGGGCGCGATCCTGGAGACCCGGGATCGAATCCCACATCAGGCATCCCGGTGCATGGAGCCTGCTTCTCCCTCTGCCTATGTCTCTGCCTCTCTCTCTCTCTCACTGTGTGCCTATCATAAATAAATAAAAAAAAAAAAAGAAGAAGCTTTAATGAAGGTTGGTCTTGCATCTCAGGGTGGCCAACCTTTTTATTTTTCAGGGGCTGTGAAGGTGGCTGTTTACTATCTGTGTTATCTAGGATACGGCTGGTACTATGATCTACTCTTGTGCTTTACTACTGAGGCCAGAGCACCCCAGAAACCAAATAATTCCATGTTGTGTTAAATAGGGAAGTCAACATTGGCATACCTCAAATGATATGCATCAAGGACTGGTGGAATAACTGGGAACATTTATAAAGAGCCAGAACTAAATGAAAATCAAAATGACTTACTTTCCAAGAGGTGGCTGGCTACTGGACTTTGAAAAGGCAGCTATTGGACAATTGAAAGCATTTGCTTTACAAAGGCAATAAGCAGGAATATGGAGGCTGCTACTCACCAGGAACTGTCCAACAGAGTCAGATTTCTAAATGTCAGTCTGGAATTCCCTTTTTGAAGGATTGGTAGAGCAAGGGTAAGTATAATTCAGGTTCTCATTTGTTTTCTTTCTCTGTCTGTTATGATGAAAAGGCAAGAACTCAAGTCATTGGTATGGAGAGAAATGGGTGTCTACTAAGGGCTGGGAGCTGATTCTTCAACTTCTCTTTCTACCTCTTGGAATCAGTAGATTTATGATAGCAAGAGATGAAAATTATCCAGAATGCTGGAGATTCTTGGCCTTTGCCTTAACTTTCTCTTGTTATGTGATACTTGACAAGAGGCTTACTTTCCCCATGTTCCAGTTTTGTCACTTCAAGACCATGAGATGTCATGGTAATTAAAGCTTCGGTGAGTCCTTTGGTGAAGGGTGAATCAATAAGAAAGTGTCGTCAGCTCCATTGTGGCCTATTCTGTTACTGAGGTCAAGTAGTTGGACAACATTGAAAGATGTTATAATGCAACATGCTGTTTAACCCAATGTATAAAATATTTTTGACATCCAGGGTAAACTATTGGTGATGTTGATATAAAACAGAATGTCAGCCCTACGTATATTCAGGGGAATCCTCAGAAAAGACAAAGAGTGAATAAAACTTAACACTAATCGAGACATTAGCCTCTGATTGTAGGGTCAGAGTCAAGTCAGGCAGAGTGGATCACAAAAGTGGGTGCTTATGTCTGAGAGCATGTGTGTATGTGTTTATCCATGGATGTGCAGGCATTTTCCTGTTTGTGTGGTCCATCTTGTTATTCCCAGTCTAAACATAAATTAGTTTAGGTTTATTTGTTATCATGAAATGCCTGTGTTTTTTCCCTCTGCCATCAGAGCAGAGAGCAGAAGCTCAATATTTGGGTAGGAAAGCAGATATTTTGCATGGTTGCCTTCTCTTTATGTAGGACTATATTTACTGGAGGAAAACGTTGGTGAGATCCACTCTGATTCTCTGATGCTGAGATTGGCTACCGACTTGGCAGGAACTCAGAGTCTCCATACTTCCTCGGGGAGGCAGGCACAGGGGGTTGTGCTGTCTCCTCTGTAGGCTGGCTTCTCTTCTGTGTGTAGTTGCTGGCCTTGTGCTCCTCATGGAGCACAGAGGTTGGGAAGAGTCCTTGGACTCTGTTTAAGGTTAATCAATGATCTGAATTCTTATCCCACCAAACTTTTCCCAAAACATTCACGCAAGGTCCGCGATCAACTGTCATATGCTCAGGAGTCTGACTCTCCAATATATGGAAGAGTCTTAGAACCCTAGAGGGGATGAGGAGGCCTGTTCTTTCTCCTTTGCATTTTTGGAAGATGTGTTTCCATGTGAAAAAGGCACATATGCCTGGTTATGTATTACGACAGTATATACACAATGTTTTGATTACATTCTAGAAAGGAAAAGAAAATTTTAGTAAAGGTATTAAGTGCCCTCTACATCCCAGATATTGGGCTATGCCTTTAGTGGTGATCCAGGGGTATAGAAGATGCATAAAAATTCAAAACTGAAAAAAGAGTGATTCAAACACATTAAGACAAACAGGTTTGACTACTTCTTCTGTCTCTGGTATCATACTGACTCGTGGCTAGGGCTGATTAATAGCAGTGGCAAATTCCATATGAGTGGCTCTTCGTAAAGAGAATTAGTGGCTACACAGACTCAGATATTCTTCCAGTTAGGCACCAACACGAAGTCCCAGTTACCTCCCAGGCTCCAGAGCTTAAGTGAAGTTCACAGGGGCAGAATCACTGACTTACACATTTGTAGATTGTAGAAAACACATTTTGTTATCTGTAAAATAGGGATTTCTATGAAGATTGGATGAGATAATATGGCATTTAGTCTAGAGCATGGCATAGAAAGGTATTCAACAAAGTAGTATTATTAGAAGGGTCCGGCCATCAGCATGTTTAATGCCTTTGAAAATGATGCTAAAAGTGTTGGTGAGGATGTAAAGAAATTGGAACTTTTGTACATCAAAAAGTTAAAAATAGAACGGCCATCTGATCCGCTTTGGGGCATTTTTCCAAAAGAACCAAAATCAAGATTTTGAAAGACATTAGCACTCTTACATTCATTGCAGCATTATTTCAAGTAACCAAGGTGTAAAGACAGTCTAAATGTCCAGCGGCAGAGGCATGGGTAAAGAAAATGTGGGATATATATACAGGGGAATACTACTTAGCCTTAAAAAACAAGACAATTCTTCAATATACGAGAATGGGAATGAACCTGGAAGGTGCTGTGCTAAGTGAAATAAGCCATCATAGAAGGACTGCATGATTCCACTTATACAAGGTAGCTAAAATAGTCAGAATCATAGAGCCACACAGGGGAATGATGGCTGTAAAGAGCTGGGGGAGGGGGAGACATGGGAGTGACTAATCAATGAGCATATCGTTTCAGTTGAGCAAGATGAATGAGCTCTGCTGTACAACCCAGTGCCTATAGTCAATAGTACTGCATTCATTGTACGCTTAAATATTTGCTAAGAGGGTAGATCTTGTGTTGAGTTCTTATCACAATAAAATAAAATTTTAAAAATCAGAGAAGAAATTTTACGGAAAGAAAAGAAAACACTACAGCTTGCTGCTGTGCAGACATCTTTCAAAAAAAGGTGTCTGAGGCCGAGATGCTCGAGTTTACAAGGACTCCGTAGACCACATCCATGATCAAGGCACTTTCCAGCTGGGGAATCAACAAGTGCTCACTGAGAGTGGGCTTTGTGCGAGACACAATGCTGGCTGCAGGGATGACGTCAGGAACAGAAAGGCATGACCCTTCCCTTGAGGAGCTTAGGATCTATGATCTAAGGGGAATAGGAATCATGTAATAAGTAACAATACTGTTAAATATGATAAGGAAGGTGCAAACCAAGAGGTGGATTACAAAGAGTGAGACCAAGGAGGATTTGGAGAGTCATCGTCATCTGAGCTGGGTTGGAAGGTTGGTAGGATTTCATCAAGCACAGTGGTGTGAAGAGCAAAGGTATCTTGTGCAAATGTAAGGATGAGAACTCCGCTTGGAGATGAGGAGACCCTCACCTGGAGTTGCCTGGGTTCTTAAGAGTATAGAGGACATGTAAAAGCTGGAAAGAGAAGTTGGGGCCATATTATGAATAGCAGATCAAAGAGTTGGGGCCTTCTTTAGCACTCAATATGGAGGCAAAAGATGTCTAAGCAGAGATGTGGCCCAGTTGTGGTCACACACTTTGGCAAGTGTGCCAACAAGTAGAGGATGGGTTGAGGGCAGAAAGATGAGCAGAAGAGAAACCAGCCAGGAAGCCATGGCAGGCTCCCAAGTAGAAGGTAATAGATGCTATCGGATTCAGGGTCACAACTTGAAAGGTGGGGATGGATGAGAGAGATATTCTGAAGGAAAAATCAGTAGAACCTGGGAACTGATTAGGTGAAGCAGGCAAGGGTCAAGTGAGCTCACGCCAGGTGTCAGCGAAAATGGACCCACCATTCTCACTTGCTCTGCCTCCCAAACACCCTCACTGCCTCTTAGAAGAGCATATCAAGTCCCGAGGAGGCAGGGAATCCAGAAAAACAATTAACCTCACCCTCAAATATCTTCAGTTGTTGATGGGACGTATCCTCATTGAATGGTCCAACAGGTAGTTTGATACATGGAACTGCTTTGTGGAAGAGGGGGGTTTTGGGGGGGTGGCTTGTGTGGAATGATCCTTGCAATCATGTTAAGACTATGAGATCACAAGAGAGCTTGAGGGTAGAGAATACAGATAAATGAATGGGGACATAAATTTGAGGATCACCCACACTTAAGAGGAGGGGCTGGCTAGGTAAATAGGGACAGCTGGCTAAGTGGCAAGAGCAGAACCAGGGAAGAGCTGCGTCCTGTAAGCCTAAGGGAAGAGATATTTCAAGAAAAAAAGCCAAAGTGTGCCTGAGTGGCTCAGTTGGTCGAGCACCTGACTCTTGATTTCGGCTCAGGTCATGATCTCAGGGTGATAATCTTGGGCCCCATGTTGGGCTCCATGCTGAGCATTGTCTGCTTGGGATCCTCTCTCTCCCTTTCCTCTGACCCCTCCCCCCCATCTTGTGCATGGTACCCACCCCAACCCACTAAAAAAAAAAAAAAAAGAAAGAAAGAAAAGCCAAGAGCCATAGAAATCAAGGGTTAAGAACTGAGAAGAGGCATCAGCTTCTGAGTTAGGTAGTTATTTTGAGCTGGAAAACAAGGCCTATAGATGGCTGTAGTGGCTGCAGGACTGTGAGAGGTAAAAAAGGTGAGGAGGAAGAAGAGGCCAAGACACTCAGACTCCTCCCTGGAGATCTCTGACCAAGAAAAGATGGGGGCGGAGAGGGTCACAGGCCAAGCAGGCTGTTGAGTGGAAGGGAAGGAGAAATTGGAGAAAAGACAAGATTCCAGATGCACAACAGGGGGGGCCACACGGAGGTGGGAGAGGAAGGGGTAGCAGCAAAGGCCTTGTAAGAAGAGGTAGATTCAATATTCTACTAAAAAAAGGCGAAGAGATGGAAAGAGATTCAGAAGTTCGGGAGCGGCCAGAGAAGGGGATCGCTGCACGATGTCACACCTCCAGTGGGTTGAGGCTGATGGTGGGTACTTGAGGGACATCATGCTGATGACCATGTTCTCAGTGGGGCAGGAGGCCGGGTTGTGGGCAGGGAGGACCGGAGGGCCAGGGAACTGGTGGGTCTGGTGGCATGGAGTCAGGTGACTCAAGGATTGCCACGCAGTCGGGCAGGCCCCGTGAAGTCTGGGCCCTTCTGCAGTGACGCTCAGAGGTCTGGGGACCGGAGTGGGGAGATCCAGCTGAGGCTGTGAGGGGGCTGGCGTGCCAGGCCAGCCGTCCTGAGACCGAGCGGGGCCACACCAAGGAGGGGAGGGGAGGTCACGCAAATGAGGGAGATAGACAATGAGAATTCAGAAGAAATAAAGTTACTTTGTACTTCTCAACTGGACGTAGGGACGTGGGCAACTGGGTGGGCCTCTGTCCAGACTACCTCTTCTGACCCCTGCCCTCCCCGGGGCCTCCTGTGGGTGACTCGCATTTGCACGAGTCCTTTTTTCTTTTCTGCAAGACGAGAGTGACTCCCCCGAGGGACAGGAAAATCTGGCTCATTGTTTGCGCCCTCCTCTGCTCATCCGTGCAGGATGTCTGGCTTCTTTATGGCCCCTTTAATAGGCGATGTTTAATCATCGCTGTCAGGCACTGAAGGGCAGCCTTCAGCAGCAATGGCCTGGTGGCAGTTTATAGTCTCAGGGCCATATGTCCCAGGGTGACATTCAGGGTTGCAATTCCATCATGACAAACAACAGCGGCAGCGACAACACAGCGGACCACGGCCGGTGGAAATCCGCGGGAGATTTTGCATCAACCGGGAAGAGTGGATCGCCCGTGGGTGAACGCGCTCAGGTTCACACCACAAGCTGTGTTCAGCATCAAGTGGTGTTCTGAATTACCCCTGGGAAGTCCACCTGAAGCTCTGAGGGATCCCGATCGCGGAGGACGAAAGGGAGTGCTGAATAGGGCTCCCAAGCACTAGGGTTGGTTGGACTCAGAAGATCTGGGTTCAAGTCCACAAGTGTCTACCAACCAACTGGTGACCTCTGGACCTCAGCCCCATCACGGGTAAAGTGGGCTCCCTGGATATCGGCCTTGTGGCCTCACGGGGCAGGTACATGGGATGGTCTGCAAAAGGACGATGGTTACGGGGTTCATCGTGTGACGTCAGGGTCGTTGATTTTCACCCCTGTCTCCCCATTGGATGATGTCGTCCTTGAAGGCAGAAGCCACATGTCCTCGGGGCCCACCAGGGCTCAGTAAATCTTTGCCGAGTGGGCAAGCCACTGGCAGGGGACTGGCTCGTGTACCAGATTCATTCCACATTCATTCCTTAGGGAATGGCCACGCCAACTTTAGGAGGGAATTATTATTATGATGTTTCCCAAAGAGGGTGCCGAGGCTTACAGGGATTATGTGGTTTGGGTTCACACAGCCTGTTGGGGGGTGGTGACCTCCTGACCATGATTCTGAGCAGGAGAGAGAGAGAGAGAGAGAGAGAGAGAGAGACGCAGGGGCAGGGAAATACGTCCAGGAGTTGAATCTTGGGGTGTATCAGACACTGTGAACTCGAGACGGGGAGATACCTGGTCAGGAGCTTCCCTCTGACGGCCCCCCAGGCTGTCTCCTCCCAGAGCTGCGCACAGAGATAAGGCCACCAGCCCACCACCCACCTCCCCTATTAGGTTAGAGACGCTTGCAAGCTTTTCCCACCAGCGAACGTCCAGTAAGGGGGATACGCCGGAAGGACGGTGAGTGGTGGCGGCGCTGGGTGGCCCCTACGACCTGGGATGCTTGCCACACGGTATTTCCTGCTCCCAGACTGCTGCTCTCATGATTAATAGGGCAGTGGAAAATTTCTCTCTCGGTTTATTTTTTTTTCCCTGAACGGAGAGCTCGATTTAGGAGCAGCAAGTGCCCCAGGGTGATGCTTCCCCATTTGTCAGAACGGGGAGTGCTCCACCCTCACCTGGACGGGCGGCTGGCATCGCACATGGGCCAGGTGGGGACCGGGCCAGGCAGCAGCGCCCCGCGCTCGGGGCGGCAGGAAGGGGCCCCGGGAAGGTCGCGGTTGGTGATCCCGAGGCTCCCAAGCATCCCCCGCCTTGCTCGGTGGATTGGCCTCTAAGACGGCAGGAACCACGGCCTTTATGTGGGATTCATGTCCTGCTCTCGAACATACCTCTTTCACACAGCAGGCAGACCATGCTCTGTCTTTATTTTATTTTATTATTATTTTTTAAAGATTTTATTTATTTATTTATTCCTGAGAGACACAGAGAGGGGCAGAGACACAGGCAGAGGGAGAAGCAGGCTCCATGCAGGGACTCGATCCCGGGATCTGGGGATCACGACCTGAGCCGAAGGCAGATGCTCAACCACTGAGCCCCCCAGGTATCCCAATGTTCTATCTTTAGAAAGTTCCAGAACCATGTCCCCGAGTCCCAGTGGTTACCTGTGTGGTGGGATTACAGGTGCTCCTGCCCCTTTGTTCTTTATCTTCCAGATTTTCCATAATGAGCATGAATTACTTTAATGCCCAGAGAACACGAGGAAAACTCTAGCATCACGTCAGCCGCCCTTTGAGCTTGCCCAGATCTCACACTATGCTTCTCTGGGGGAGGTGGAAAAACTGGCCATCCCCTCCCTCTGAATGGTCCCTACCTCAGTTTACCCTTGAAGAAACCTTAAAGTTTTCTTTACAGTTTCCACGAAAACAACAACAACAACAACAACAACAAACAATCAACCTAAAAATATCTGTTGGGCATCTATGATGGATTTAACCCCTTCATCAATTTCTTTTCATCTTTTCTGTGTCCGTCCCAGATGTGCCCTCTCGTGTCCCTCCTTTGGAATGGTGCTGCTGAGACTTAGTGGACACCTGCCTTTTGACACTGTTTATTCTTCACTGAAACATAAGCTTCTTTGTCTACACCGTTAACGATGATTTTTCTTTCATAGAATTCCCCCCAAACCTTTATTCAGGGCACAAAGGTCGGGGCTTTGCTCTGCTGATGAAGATGGGAGAAATTAGGGAAGAGGAGAATCCGTACGAATTATCTCCAGGATCCACTCCCACTCAAACGCTTTCTCTCCAAGCTGCTCCCGGAGTAACACTCTTTGTGGAATCCGAGCTGTGCTCGGAATAATTTGGGGATTAGCTTTCCGTACAGATATACACTTTAGTTTAAGTAAAACTGACTTATGAACATCAAGAGGAATTATTGGCCTTGCAAAAAGATGCTTGAGCTAATGAAAAGGATTCACCATAGGATTACTTTCGGTAGCCAACTTCCCAGCGCATTCAAAGGCCCTCACTCCAAAAATTCAACATAAATACAATAGGGTAGAATTTGCGGGAAGTAGGACACACCTGTACTTTGCTATACTGTTATGAACCCCAATGTTGTGGTCTTTCTTCCTTCCTTCCTTCCCTTTTTTTTTTTTTTTGAGACTTTGGGACCGCTGTCTTTTTACCCCAAAGGTGACATTGTCGCTGGTATTTATAATTTAAATCGTGTCTAGGAGTTAAACTAGTAAGCAACATGCCCATGGCAGTATTTTGCATACAGGCTAGCACAGGGGTGCCACCTAATTATGGTAATGCTAAGTCCTTCTTGTCATTATTAACTAGAGGGCGTGAGACCAGGATTCTAGGGCCAGTGTAGCCAATTCCTTTTTTTCTTAAAAAAATTAATTTAATTATTTTATTAGCATTATTTTTATTTTTTATATATATTTTTAATTGAAGTTCGATTTGACAACATATAGTATAACACCCAGTGCTCATCCTATCAAGTGCCCCCCTCAGTGCCCGTCACCCAGTTACCCCATCCCCCTGCCCGCTTCTCCTTCCACTACTACCCCTTTGTTCATTTCCCAGGGTTAGGAATCTCTCATGTTTTGTCACCCTTTCTAATTTTTCCCACTCATTTTCCCTCCTTTCCCCTATAATCCCTTTCATATTTCTTATATTCCCCGTATGAGTGAGACCATATGATGATTGTCCTTCTCCGACTGACTTACTTCACTCAGTGTAATACCTTCCAGTTCCATCCACGTCGAAGCAAATGGTGGGTGTTCATCCTTTCTAATGGCAGTTTAGCCAATTCCTAATGCGTTCTTGGGCTAGTCACACAGTCCTTTGGTGTGGCCTAGATGTGTGGTCTCTGTAGATCTTTCTAGATCTAATTCATTTAGTTTTTCATCACACCGAGCTGTGTGGATGGGCAGAGAGGACCCTATTCTGCAATTCCACACGTGATCTCGGGATCCTATTTTATCTCGTTGTAGTTCTATTGCTCCTGAGGAATTCTGTGGGAAAGATGGAGACAAGACACATTTCTAGAAGGCGGTGCTGTTTAATACGTACTTTTCGGGGAGAATGTTCAAAACTTAGCTTGGCTTGACTCAACATCACAGACATTCTCATTCTCCCTGCAGCAACAACAGGGAAGTTGAGGTTATTGTATCTCAAGCACTGGGCTCTACAGACTCTGGGTCACATGCAGGCTGCTGGAGATGGGGGTTTTCTTTGCTATGGCCCCATTACCCCTGAGGCTCAACACGTCCCTTTGCAGTGCCTCAGTTTCCCTGTCTGTCAAACAGTGGATTTGTTAGTTCTCAGCTCGATCCATGGAACATTTGAGAGAAGTGGAAGACTGCTAATCAAGTATACTGGACTGGGAAGATGCTTCTGATTAGAACAAGAGAAATACCCAGGACCTTCCACCTTTTATTTTTTTAAAGATTTATTTATTTATTCATGAGAGACAGACATACAGAGAGAGGCAGAGACACAGGCAGAGGGAGAAGCAGGCTCCATGCGGGGAGCCCGACGCGGGACTCGATCCAGGGTCTCCAGGATCACACCCTGGGCCGAAGGCAGGTGCCAAACCCCTGAGCCACCCAGGGATTCCCCTTCCAGCTTTTTTCCCCCCCCTTCCACCTTTTTGATGTAGAAGTTCTTGCTGCTTCCCCAGCGGATCTTGGTGTAGCCAGACACTTAAAAAGAAATGATTGCCATCAGGTAATCCCCTAATCCTGGTTGACTGCTTCTGGGAAAAGGTTCCCTCAACCCAAGCACCCAGTGGCTGGATTTTTAGCAGAGAGGAGCTGGGGGCCTGAGTAGAGTCTGAGCTCGTCCTTGTCCAGAACAGAGTGGACACAGGCCTTCCGAGGGGTCCGAGCACAAAGAACCCTGAACAACGGAAGGGCGCCCGCCTCTTACCACATCTCCTGCACATTTTCTGTTGTTCCATATTTCTTCTCCATCACGCTCAACCCATCCTGTCCTGGTCGTTGGCTTTCTTTTCCACATCTCAGTCTTCCCTTTTCCTTCTCTTCAGCTTCTTTGTCTGGCTAGGCAGGATCCAGGCCCAGCCTCAGTTTCCTCCTAGGGGTTAAGGTGGAAAAAAAAAATCCCTGATCCCTGGGTTGGGACAGTGAACTCTCTTGGTCAAAAATCAGTTATATGTAAACCTCGGGACCTTTTTGGGGTGGTCTTCCTGGGCTGGACCACCTTTGTCACCCCTGGGGGCCACTTCTTACCTTCCAATCTGCGTTCTTCTACCTGCGTGTTGCTGCTGGCCTCCAGCTGGGCTTCCTTGGGTCACTTTCTCCCTCCCGCTTACCTTTTCCCTAGGATTCCTTCTGGAAGGCTAACATGGCAGACTCGGATCTTTGGGGGTTCCCATTATTTCCGTAGAGCACCATTTCCCAATAGCTCCCTGCAGGGTGGAGGAACCCACTGCATCATAAGGCAGCGGCACTTCTCTGGAGGGGTAGGGATGGGTTGGGGGTGGTAGACCAGCCTGTGATGGGTTAACCTCAGTCCTGGGATTGCTCCCAGCAGCCCCGAATGCCGGCAAGGCCAAGGCCGGGCCGGGTATACACTCGGTGAGCATTTCCTGGAAGGGCCCCCACCTGCTTCTTTCGTTCTCCTGCGGGAACCCTCTCCAGCACAGCCATGCACGTCCAGCGTGCAGCTGCAGTTCTGTGTGCAGAGCATCGACAGAAGGTCCGATTACCACCCTCCACCCTCCACCTTCCTATTCTTGAAGAATTCTCCTTTCCCCTCCTTTCCAATGTGGGAATCAGATACGGGTGAGATGAGGTATGTTCTCCCAAAGTCCTCTTCTGTCAGGGCTCAGAGGAGATCCAGAAGCAGGGACAAGGAGATTGTATCAAGCCGGAGCTTTAGGATGGGCATGTAAATCTAAGGAGCCAAATCGCCATCTCCCGGGGGCAGACTCTAAACTCCTTAAGGCCAGGACTGCTTCTTACATTTCTTTGGAGTTGGCCCAGCACTGGGGGCAATTAACGAGAGCAGATTTGAGTAAAGAGTCTCAGGTCCTGTTGAAAGCAGAATTCATGGGTCCCTAAAGCTGTTTGGAGGTGGTGGGGAGGGTGGGGAAGAAGTGGTGGCGGGGAGGCTTAGATTATGGGCTCCAGCCTTGTGCTCCGAGAAAGGAGTTAGTAGCAGAGTACCTCCCTAAACCACCAGCCCTGGGGGGCCAGAGGGAGTGGCTGGGACACCTCCCTAGCCGCCCACTCCCACTAGGAGGAAAGAGGGAGTGGCAGGAGGCACCTGCATTTGCCTCTTGCCCTGAGAGAAAAGGCGAGGCAGAGACACCTGCTGGGACTTCAGCCCTGGCTCCCTCCCTCCCTGGGAGAGAGAGGGAGGGGAGCTTCTCTCTGGAGCTGCTGCTGCATGCCCCGGGGAGAGACGTGGGAGACAGGAGATGCTGGCAGGGGTTCGGAGAAGTGGGGAACAGATCTCAGGGTGGGTGGTGTTTCCTCGGAGAGCCTTGTCCAGAATTGTGGAGGCCTTGGGAGTTGCCCCCTGAACTCTTAGAAGTTAAGTCTGGAATTATGTGGTTTTGGAAGGAGGAACTAGGGATAGAGGATCATCCTTGGCACAGATCATCTTCGAGGGTGGATTCAGACCCATCAGAGTTTGTGGCCTGGTCCGGCGTGTTCTCTCTCCCCACCCCTGCCTCATTCTCAGCGGGAGAGGAGGCACCCGCTGCGTGGTCTCTAACCTTCCTGACCTTTCCAAAGGCAGCGACCTACCCAGTTGGGAAGCCAGGTCACTAGATGGAGGAGAGTCCTCCCCTTTCTATTGTGGGGAGGACAGCTCATCTCTGCAGGATGGCTTCTGTGCCGGTTCTTGGTGTTCCATCTTTACGATGAACCCCACCTCGGGTTGTCAGGCCCTGTGATCTGATCTCGTTTTCATGTGCAAGCTATCAGTTCTTCGTAGGGGAGGGTGTGTGTGTGTGTGAGTGTGTGTGTGTGTGTGTGTGTGTGTGTGAATTTGATGGATATGGGAGTATTTTCCCAGTCCACAAGTTAAGAACTTGGAATAAAGTCCTTTCCACCCCATGACAATGATCATGCAGTTGACCAGTCTCAAATGCCAGTTGAAGATGCAATGGGTTAACTCCCCTAAGGTCTTGTTTCTCATCGCTCCCAGCCCACCCTGACAGTTTGGGGATTTTCAGTGACTCAACTGGCAAGAAGACAGGCTGGGAGGCAGAGCTTCCCAAGCTGGGGCTCAGCACCCCCACAGCGATCACCATCCTTCCCAGGAGGCCTAGCCAGCTCCCCCTCACCTGCCAGAAAGGGTGATGGAGGCCCCCAGGCTGGCGGTCTCACACATATTTGTGATCCAATGTTAAATAGAGCATTGAGTTTACCCCCTGGGCCACGCAATGCCCCAGCTGGTCAGTGAGAACCACCCAGAAACTTTGTTCAGTGGCAGAGAAGAGTGAGGAGGGCCCACAGAGCTTCTCAGAAGCCAGGACCTTAACCATTTCACTCTGACTTATTTTTAAAAAAATTTATTTATTTATTCATGAGAGAGAGAGAGAGAGAGAGAGAGGCAGAGACACAGGCAGAGGGAGAAGCAGGCTCCCTGTAGGAGTTCGATGTGGGACTCGATCCCAGGATCCCGGGATCACGACCTAAACCTAAGGCGGATGCTCAACTGCTGAGCCACCCAGGGGTCCCTCACTCTGACTTCTTAAAACACTGACACCCGCGCTGGCAGAGACTTGTGTCCTTAGCATCTAAAAATAGGGAGTCTCTACTAGATATTTGTTTTAACAAATGGCAGCATGAGCTTCTCTGCAGTCCCTGGGAAGCAGGCTTCCTGGGGTGGAGGCTTCCAGCAGGGGAGTTATTCCCAAGAGCCGGAGGGAAGTCACCACTGAGTCAGGCCTGGAGCAGGGAGTCAAGCCCCTTATCCCCAGGAGAATCGCAGACATCAAAGAGATCTCTTACTGGGATCAAATACTGGAAGAGGCTCCAGTCCAGGTAGCCGAAACTTATCATCTGAGCCATTATCTGATGGTAGCAGAGGGGAGCCGCGCCGACTTACCTGGAAATGACCAGGGGGCATTCCCCACGTTCTGGGCATTTCCAACTGTGCTGAGTGCGCACTTGGGCTTTCTGCAAATAATAATCATAACGACGAACAGCGGCCACCACTGTTGCTGGGTCATAAAACTCATTCTCTCTCCAACCCCGGATTTGTACCATGCAGAGGAAGGAAGCAGAACTTTGTTCCCTAAAACTCAAATCTGGTGAGATGATGGCATGGGTTCATTGTGCTCTGGTGTGACTTGGAAGGAATCAAAGCTGGGACAGAAGTGTTCATTTGAGTGGCAGCTTTTAGGTCCCGGTGTTGTCACCATAGCTTCGGCTGTCCTAGGCCTGTTTGCTCCAGAAGCAGGAGCCTGCAAGCACCCAGGCACAGAAGAAGGCCTGGCCTTCTCTCCTCCTGACTTGGAACTGCATCCAAGGCTCTGAGGGGGTGCAGTGAGTGGTTTGGGAGGGCAACCCCCTCCTCACTCTCTGGCCATGTTCATACCTTCTCCCCCCAACACCCCCCACCAGCCCCGTGCTCTCCAGAGGAAAACAAACAGGCACGTGGCGTGTCGTGACTTCCTACCACGTTTTCCAAACCGGCCTTGAAGTGTCCCATGACAACTCTTGGAGGACCCCTAAGTGCCCGTATCGATTGCTGGAGGCACGCAGCACAACAATGCAGAGAGAAGCCCAGTGTGGGCAGAGCCTTGAGGAGACGGCACAGAGTATGCGCCCTCTTCCTGGGTGGGTCCCCTGCAGCCTCTGAGACAGCACCAGGAATGCGGGGCCGTCACAGGCCCGACCGGCCCCTCTCCCATGACAACAGTGCACCGTGTTGGCACTGGAGAAGGTATCAGAGTGCCAGGCCCTTCTCCGTGGCACCGAATTTAGGTGATCCCAGAGAGCTTTGGCTTCCTGAGTCCAGGCAGGGCTGTGACCAGAGTCTTGCACCCCGCATCACACCTCTGAAATGATGTACCACTCTGGTTGAGTGCAGGGCTCGGGGGCCAGACAGGTGTGTGTTCCAGTTGCAGCTGCAGGTGACCTCTGGCAAGTCCCCTAGCCTCAGTCGGCTTCCACCCCTCATCTGAAAGTGAGGATAACAATGTCCCCCAGGGCGGCAGGAAGGTGGAAGGAGATCATGTAGTCTGGGTCTAAATGCAGCGCTTGGCATTTAGTAAGCGCTCAAGAGTTGGTAGCTAAAGCCTTAACCCTCACCCACCACAGCAAAAGCCACCGGCCTCCCGCCTCCTTTGTCAGCCAGCCATGAGTGCTGCCAAGGGGGGGCGGTTCTAGGCTGGAGGTCTGCGTTCACCCATCACGGTGGGGGAAAGGGAGCTAAAATAAAATCATTGGTCATCCTTTCCTTTTTTTTTTTTTAAGATTTTATTTATTCATGAAAGACACACACACACACACACACAGAGAGAGGCAGAGACACAGGCAGAGGGAAAAGCAGGCCTCATGCAGGGAGCCCGACGTGGGCCTCGATCCCAAGACTCCGGGATCATGCCCTGGGCTGAAGGCAGCGCTAAACCGCTGAGTCACCCGGGCTGTCCATCCTTTCCTCTTTCTTTCTTTCTTTCTTTCTTTCTTTCTTTTCTTTCTTTCTTTCTCTTCTTTCTTTCTTTCTTTCTTTCTTTCTTTCTTCTTTCTTTCTTTTCTTTCTTCCTTTCTCCTTCCTTCCTTCCTTTCTTTCTTTCTTTCTTTCTTTCTTTCTTTCTTTCTTTCTTTCTTTTCTCTTTCTTTTTTATGGTGAAAAAATTTATATTTAGCTTTTAGCCAGCTGGACTCAGTTTAGATGATCCCAATCTGGCCAAGGTGTTGACCTTGGCCACATCAATGTCATAGAGCTTCTTCGCAGCCTGTTTGATCTGGTGCGTATTGGCCTTGACATCCACAATGAACACACGTGTGTTGTTGTCTTCTATTTTCTACTGAGGGCTGACTCAGTAGTCAGGGGGACCTTGACGATGGCATAGTGATCAAGCTTGTTTCTCCTGGCGGCGCTCTTTCGAGGATATTTGGGCTGCCTTCGAAGACGCAGGGTCTTGGGTCTTCGGAATGTAGGTGACGTACGGATCTTCTTCTTCTTTTTTTTTTTTTGTGACTGTGCACACCTTTCAGCACCGCTTTCTCAGCTTTCAAAGCCTTTGCTTTGGCTTTGGCTTTGGGAGGGGCAGGGGGCTTCCTTCTTTGCCTTCGGCGTCATCTTCGTGAAAGGGCCATCCTTTCCTTTTCTAAACAAAGTTTTCATTTTTGTCAAGGTTATACAAGGGTGTGGATGAGAATCCAAACGCTCCCATGAAGCCCTAAGAAGAACAGCAGTTCCCCTGACCTGCATGTTCCCAGATTTCAATTCCTGTCTCTCAGAGGGACCCACTTAAACTCCTTTAGCTGCTCCTTGGGATGGTTACCTTCATATCTCAAAACAATGTGCCTACGTTCATTCCTCTTTCCTGATGTTTCACTCTTGTATGTGGCAAACTTTCGTTGTTAGGGTTGTCAGGTCCAGCAAAGAAAATATGGGATGCCCATTTATTCAATGTGGATTTCAGGTAAATTAAAATGACGAGTGCTATAGAGGTATAAGTATGTCCCATGTGATATGTGCGATATACTTATTACCAAATGGTTATTCGTTGTTTATCTGAAATTCCAAGTTTATCCGGGTGTTCTGTATGTGACCTGCCAACCCTAGCTGTGATAGAGAACATTGTAATTTTTGCACAGCCAGCTGACCACTCCGGCTATGGCTCATAGCTATTTTCTGTAGGGAAGGATCCTAGGAAAATGGTCTTCTTCTATATTCCTCCTCTGTCCCATCACCTCAAATCTCTGGTCTCATCTCCTTTTATCTTTACTCAGGGGCTTTGGGATACGAAAGGCCAAGCGCAGAGGCCATGAGCATACTTGTGTGGCCAGTGCCCCTTTGCTGGCAAAGGGCTGTATCTTCCCCTTTTTCAAGTCCCCGGGTATTTATTCCTTAGCTCCTTTTACCTCTGCAAGAAATGAAACAGAGTTTAAGGCCAAAAAAATTGTGGGATCTGAAATCCACTTTGTGAGTCTCTCTGGCTCAAGATTGTTAAGCTAATAGCACTTAATTACTTTAATTCCAATAGTTAATTCCATAAAAACAAAACAAACAACCCCCCCCCCTTCAACTCCTGATTCTGCATGAACGCCTCTCATTTATGCCTCAGGAGAAAATTTGTGAGTTAAATATTTATGATTTTTTTCCCCCTGGCATTTGCTTTGGGAACCAAGTTATACCATCCCCTAATAGCAAGACCGTAATTTTGTCCTGCGATACGTTGTCCGTTTGGAGTTTTCAACCATGGTGTTCATGAGCCTGGGATGAATTTGGTTCAACTTCTCAGAGAGTTATAAATGGAAGCATTTATAAGCTGCAAACATTAAGCGCTCAGTGTTCACCTTGAAGAGTTTCTTGCTGCACAAAAATGAATGTTCTCTGTTTTGGAACACAAGAAATATCTACTTTCCAGGGTGGGATTGCCTGCTTTTATCCTGGATTGCCCTTTCCCCTGAAGAACCGTGTATGGTCACTGGGATTCAAAACAACAGAAAATTCTACTACTTAAAAGTCAATAAGCTTTCTTTCCTTCAACTCATGTCCTTCCCTTTGGTCAGGTCCCCTGACTCTTTTTTCCTTCTTATCTCTGTGTCTTCCTGCGTGCTGAGTGTGGAATGTCCTTGCCACGCCCTCACAGTGACCCAGTTCCCGTGGTCCTTCCAGAGCCCGAGCTAGCAATACCTTCCAGAATGTGTCTTTCAGGACCTACCCCCACATCTTTCCTGTGCTCTGGCTGCCCCTGGCTTTGGTATTCAGTCTATTTCCATAGGCCAGAGGGCCTGGAGATACGTGACTCATTTTAATAAGAATCTCAAATATTTGTTTTCAGCTCTGTGCTGATGACTACAGTTGCAATCCCCACTTCACAGATGGGGAAACTGAGGCAGTTGTTAAGCAAGCTGCCACAGGCCAGAGTCAGCATCTGAGCCAGGATTTGAAGTTGCAGATGCCTAATTCTATGTCGCAGCTGACATACCCCTCAAATCTGCTCATGCTAAATAAATGGCTCCTGAGTAAGTGGATGGACAGGCTGCAAACCCACCATGCTGCAGGAGGTGCATGGCTCTAGTCTGTGCTAATAGTTGGAATCTGTGTTTAGTAGTTAAGAGTCTTGGGTTCTCTTTGGGATAGTTTGAGTCAGTTAGCTTTCTGCCAAACAAATCAATCACAGTTTCCTACTGAGCGCCTTAATGTCTGAGACCGGAAGTATTAATCCCCCTAATCATATACTACAATCTGTTACCTGACTGTGACTAGTTATTATTTCTGTCATCAACTGAGGACTCCCACAGCTACCAGTGTCATTGTGTCTCATGTCTCTTTCTTTCTCTCTCTGAAATCTCATTCTAGGAGGAAGTGGGCGAGGGGGCCTGACGTGGGTAACAGCATTGAGTTGGCTCTCGCCCGCCATATGCATTTCACATGTGCACTAGTAAAGGGTTCTGAAGAATGGAAAACCCCACAACAAGTCCATTGTCTGTCCTTTTTGTTGGTTATCCCAGCAGGAACTTGAGCTTGGAGAGATACTGAACTTGGACCTGGAAAGATACAAAAGTATTGAATGAACGAATCAGATGCATGCCTCCAACATTGAGGACACAGGTCCGACGGAGAGGCCCGTCTCCCCCTTACTCAGGAGCCACTGATTTAGAATAAGGAGGGTGGGCGGGGGTGTATGTCAGCTTCAACACCGAATTTAGGTATCTGCAACGTCAAATCCTGGCTCAGATGCTGACGCTGGCCTGCGGCAGCTTGCTTAACATCTGCCTCAGTTTCCCCATTTGTAAAGTGGGAATTATAACTGTAGTCACCAGGGCAGGGCTGTGCCTTAATTAGCTAATGATCATAAAAGGCTTTGAAGAGGCTCATAGAAGCCGCAGTTTAAGCGTTAAGTATTATTATTAAATGGATCACACCATCCGGCAGCCAGCCCTGGGGAGACTAACCATGGGTTAGGAGTCATCCCTTGACATTCGCAGAGGCTATGCTCCAAAGTACCAGGGCCCCGGGGGGGTGATGCACGATGGCCCCCGGGCAAGACATCAGCAGAATGTGCTCCTCTCTTTCTGGGACAGCAAGAAATGGAGCTGCGTCCTGGCAAGTGCAAGGGACACAAGGGGAAAGCAGGGGCCAGGCACAGGGCAGGGGACGGGAGGGGAAAGACCACGTGGATGAGCGTCAACAGCCATCATTCAACACACGTTGATGAGATCCTTTCCTTTGTGCTACATTCCAAGGGTGCTTGCAAGGGGAATAAGACCTAGTTTCTGCCCTCAAGGAATTTACAGTCGGGTTTGATGTCATAGATACAGAGACCTACGGAAAGGAGGAAAAGAAAGGAAAGAAAGAAAGAAAGAAAGAAAGAAAGAAAGAAAGAAAGAAAGAAAGAAAAGAATTTTTAGAGGCAGAAAATTCCTGAGGATGTTAAAACAACAAAACCCGAGGATTTCTTTGCAAATGTTCCAAACTCTGGATGGCTCTCAGAAGTCAGGGATGGGGGGGTGCCTGGGGGACTCAGGGGTTGAGCCTCTGCCTTTGGCCCAGGTCGTGATCCCGGGGTCCTGGACTCAGGTCCCCCATCGGTCTCCCCGCGGGGAGCCTGCTTCTCCCTCTGCCTCTCTCTCTCTCTGTGTCTCATGAATAAACAGATTTAAAAAAAAAAAGAAGTCAGGGAGGGGGTACAAGCATCCATAACAGAGACGAGACATTACAGTGATGTTTCCCCGTTGCTTTGCTGTCACCTGCTGTGAAGTCCTTGTCCAGGACTTCTTGCCACTGAGGCGGAGGTTGACTGGGAAGCTGGAGAATGGTAGCCACAGGCTTTAAAAGGCTTTTAAATAACTGTTTCTTATGGCAAGAGTGGTACAGGTTTCTCTAAGAAATATAAAAACTACAGAGGAAAAAAAAAAGAAAATCCCCCCTAATTTGGCTCCTATGATAGAATCATTGTCAAGATTTGGATACATTGCCTCTTGGTTTGTTTTTCTTTTGCCATTTGGGTCAGAAGTTTCCAATGTAAGTCGACGCCTGTCCCTTCCATGGCCTCGTCTCCTGTCCCCACTGCGGCTTCCATGGAGCGCTTGTCCCATGGCCACCAGAGGTGCCGGGGAAGAGTGGCGGGCTCCCTGGGGTTCTGTGTGCCTTGTTGTGCTGCTTTTCCAGGCCTGGGGATGAGGGTCTCCCTACCCTAGTTTTAAAAAATTTTTTAATTTTAATTTAATTTTTTTAAAAAAGATTTTATTTATTCATACATGAGACACACACACACACACACACCAGAGAGAGAGAGAGAGAGAGATGCAGAGACACAGGCAGAGGGAGAAGCAGGCTCCCTGTGGGAGCCCGATGTGGGACTCGATCCCAGGTCTCCAGGATCACGCCCTGGGCCGAAGGCAGGCACTAAACCGCTGAGCCACCCAGGCTGCCCAATTTTTAAAAATTGTGCTAGGGATCCTGGGTTGCGCAGCGGTTTGGTGCCTGCCTTTGGCCCAGGCGCGATCCTGGAGACCCAGGATCGAATCCCACATCGGGCTCCTGGTGCATGGAGCCTGCTTCTCCCTCTGCCTATGTCTCTGCCTCTCTCTCTCTCTCTCTCTCTCTCTCTCTGTGTAACTATCATAAATAAAAAAAAAAAATTAAAAAAAATAAAAATTGTGCTAAAACACACGTAACAGAAAATACACCGTCCTAACCATTCTGAGGTGTGTGGTTCAGTGGCGTTAAAGACATTTCCAATGTGGTGTCACCATCAGCACCGTGCACCTCTAGAACCCCTTTCGTCTCTTTCTCTCCACCCCTGTGACCCTTGAGTGCTCATCTGCCCAGAGAACATTCCTCTACAGCTGATCCCTGGCCCAGGAGGCTGCCCTGGTGGCAAGACTGCTGCTTATGGGCAACATTGCTGGTGCATCCCTGCTCCCTTCCCAGAGCCCCGAGGGGCCCTGCAGAATGTCCCTGGGACGGGCCTCTGGGCAGCCACGGCCCGTCCTCTGGAGCTGGTCCTGGAGATGAAGCCTGAACTGCCCTCCTTTGGCGTATGTTTTGGACCCCAGCTGGGCGAAAGCCCTCACATTCCCTTATCTCCCACTGCCATTTTACCGCCCCCGATTCTGTTCATCTTGCTCCGAATTCTTTCCTCTTGTCTTTCCTATTTGTCTCCCTTGCTGTCTTTTCAAGCTGGCACCGGCTGGCCCCAGTCCTGCAATCTCTGCCTTTCTTAAGAGCTCAGCTTGGATGTGTTCACATCTGACCTACTTATTCGAGGGCCCACTCAGGGGCAGATGCTCAGGTACGTGCTTTCACGTAATTATTAATGGTGGGGTCTCCTAGGACACTACAGTTATTGTCAGTTAGAAATCCGTTCTTATAAAAAAGCGTGTTGACACAAGTCATGGATTTGCACAAACCTATCTTATTCCTTTAGTGGAGATGTATCTACCGAATGTGCTCATTCCAATTCCACTTACGGATTGAAAGCCCATTGAAGACAGGGACCCTCTCTCCTTTCTATCATCTTGGTGCTCAGTGTTTAATGCGCTCACTAATTTATTTCCCCCCAAGTTCTATGAGGTAGATGCTTTTGTTATCTCATTTTATAGAAGATTGTCAAGGTCATACAACCATCAGGGGATAGAGACCTGTCTGGGACCCCACAGCCCATGGCCTGGGACACCACTAACTTGGAGTCCAGAAAGTCACCATAGCCCAGCCTCATTATTGTTTGGATGAAGCCACCAGGGCCCCGAGAAATGAGCAGCTTTTCCCAGTCTCACTGCAAAGTTTCTACCTCGCTGGGAGTGCTTGACTACTACTTTCATAGTTTTGGTGATAGAAAAATCCATTTTTTGGGGTGCCTGGGTAGTGTAGTCGGTTAAGTATCCAGCTCTTGGTTTTGGGTCAGGTCATGATCTCAGGGCTTTGGGATTGAGCGCCGCATGGGGTTCTACATTCAGCATGAGATTCTCTCTCTCCCTCTCCTGCTGCCCCTCCCCTGCTCATGCTCTCTCTCTCTCTCAAGTAAATAAATAACATCTTAAAAAAAAAAAAAAAAGAAAAGAAAAGCAAAAAATAAAACTGATTTTGCTTGCCCCCTACCGGGAACTGGCCCTACTCTGCAGCATAGCATGGGGTCACGGGCAGCAAGTGTGCTGCACTGAGTCTCCAGTCTAATTACTTTTACTCATTGCTCTGTGTTCCAAGTATTCTCTTTAAGGTGACATGGTGTAACAGATAATAACCTCTCTTTCCAACTTAATGATATGATCCTTTAATCCATTATCTTTAATGATAGACGGTCATACAGACAAGACAGCACCAAAGTATAGAGAGCATTTGCTCTTCAGGCTTTTCCTTCCTTTGAGTTCCCCAAAAAGGTGAAGCCCATGGAATCATTAAAGGATGAATCTTCTGTGGGATCCTGTCCAGAAGTCTTGGAGACTCAACCAGAGGACAGTTGACAGGGACCCGCCTTTCTGGTTTTTCTCCTCTCTTTTGGCTGTTGCTTGACCTGAGAGAGAATATGTTGTTCACAAAGGTTGACACCATTAACGAAAAAAACCATGATGGCACCACCATTCTGGTTTGGGTGTTGGGCAATGGCGGCTTAAACATCAGGCAATATGGTACCAATGGTCACTGGATCCGTCTCCAGCGTGTGTGTGTGTATGTGTTTGTGTGTGTTTTCTTTCCATTCTGCTTCCTTTTATATAGGAAAACAAACAAATGACTTTGAAGGCAAGTATGGGCCTTGTGTCCTCTGGCTGGCCCGCCTCATCTAGTATAGATAGTGATCCTTGTTTTCTTCTGGGCCTTCCGTGCATATGCTTCTCCTGCCTCGCTGTTGTTATTAGCACGTGGAGAATGCTTTGTCACTTCATGAGTTAACTCCCTTCATTCCTGAAGTTCTTCTCAGTCCTGTCCTTCCCTTCCCTCCAGCCAGTATCAGTTTAGACCCTTCACAAGAGAACCTGGCCCCCTTCTATTCCTTAATCTTCCCTGAGGAATAGAAATTCCTTCCTCCCATCCTAAGAAGGAGGCCAGATAGATAATTCAGGCCCATCTCCCCAGCCAATGCAGGCTGGTTTCCTGCCAGCATTTTTTTACACGTCTATAGAAACCGCTCCCGACATCCCCAATCCCTTGGCTGAAATATTTGTAGCTATAGTTTGTGGAGTATCTAGTATGGACCAGGCACTGGGCATTGTGTTGTGTTATATTCATTTAATCTTGCCATCATTCTGAAAGGGACTTCTCATGATCTACAAAAGAAAGCTTTTTTTCAGTAAATTAGTAGAGAGACTAATTTACTGAAAATCACACTGTCAGTGAAACACTGGGCCTCAAAACCAAGACTTCCAGCTTCAGAGCAAGTGACTCCCATGATGCTCTGGCACGCTGACACATGTGGCTGAGTTGGTGGCATCTCTACCCTCTTTTAATTTGTTGAAAGCCCTTAGTTTGGTGAGCAGGGGCTTCACATCTGTGTTTCCTGGGAGTGGCATACAGTGCTGGCCTGTTCACAATTCCACCTCCATTTTTTCCAAGTCCAGCAGGTGATGTCTCGGTTTCAGACAAAGAGGCCAAGGCCAAACTTTGTCTGTGGTCTTCCCAAACTGTCAAAGAGGAGACTCTTGGAGCTTGGATGTCCTGGTTTGAGTGTGAGGGCTTTTTCAAAGAATTTGCACTAGGTTGACTTAAACCAGCTATCTTTTTCAGGGGCTTTGGCTCTGGTAACTTCTGTATGGTCTTCAGGTGGTCTGGACGGTCAGCAAGAGACTCATTCTGGAGGATTTCTCTCTTGCAGATATACTGAGAATCCCGGGTTGGGTGGGGCTTCAGGGGTCCCCTGTCTAATGTGCTCATTTCACAGGTGAGAAAACTGAGAGCCGAAGCCGCTAAGTGACCTGCTGAGATCCAGAAGGGCAATAAGTGGTAAAGACAGGAGAGCCTTGTGGAACCCAGAGGACTGTCCATCCAGACTGCTTCCTGGGGCTCACTTTTTCCATTTTTGTTCCCTTGGCAGTTGACGACTTTCAGATTATTTGAGAAAAAAGTTAACCCTATTGTTGGTAGTAACATCAACCCTAAAGTATTAGAAATAGTAAACACAAAAAAACAAAACCCAAACCCAACCAACATGTTCACCCTGGTAACCAGCTAAAACTGGCTAACGCAAGGTCTGTCTGCAGGGCAGGGTGGCGAGGGAGTGGCAGCTACTCTGTCTACTGCTTTTGGCAAAACAAAGTTAATTCTCCATCTCCATAGACTTTAAATGGCGACTTGCACAGAAACCAGATACACTTTCTTTCATTTATAAAAGGGGGAGCCAGAGAAGAGATAAGAGGCAAAACCCCCCGGGGCGATTTGAATAGAGCAGTACTGACCAGAATTTTTAGCTGACCAGCAGCCACTCCCCTGACTGGTCTGATAACAAAGCTTTTACTGTCATTGGCCTCCTTTATAACAGATGATGATTGCTCTGTGGTTCATTTAATTTTATTTTAAAAAATCTGATTTCAGGATGGGGCTCTATTTGCTTGGATTTCTCAAGCTGTCTCTTCTGGGTCATAGGCGTGTCTAGCTGGGACACGTTAAGTGCTGTGCATGGCTTGACATTCTGCATCTCGCCTCCAGTTCAGGAGAACTTTCTGTCTTGAGCAGAATTCAGGGCCGTCTTTAGGGTGAGTGTGATGGCCAGGGGAAGGCATGTTATGCTGTGCTCCAATCCTCTCCACCAAGTCTGTTCTTTCTTTCTTTCTTTCTTTCTTTCTTTCTTTCTTTCTTTCTTTCTTTCTTTCTTCTTTTCTTTCTTTCTTTCTTCTTTCTTTCTTTCTTTCTTTCTTTTTTAAGATTTTATTTATTTATGCATGACAGACACAGAGAGAAGCAGAGACACAGGCAGAGGGAGAAGCAGGGTCCCAGCAGGGAGCCTGATGCAGGACTCGATCCCAGGACCCTGGGATCACGCCCAACCACTGAGCCACCCAGGCGCCCCTCCACCAAGTCTGTTCTTAAAGACAAACTCATGTTAAAAGGAACCCAGAGGGAACATTGAAGGTCGTAGGGCTAGCAGATAAGGCCTGAAGGGTGCTCTGGTTTCCGGATCGCAGGGCATGTGTAGAGGTGAAAGCCGTGTATATGAATGAACCTCAGATGGTTTTCAACACAATAGGCCAATCTTTGCCCAGATTTTCCATATATGTTTGGAACCCTCGTCAGCAAGTGAAGCATCATGGGCTTCATAAAACACTAGGTCACCAGATTGGAAACAGGGTGACAGGTCTTTTGCGTTAACTTAGAGCTGTGTCTGCCATGAGTTAAAACTAAACCTCAAGTGTTTTCTTTTGAGACAGAGATAGAGACATGATAGATAGGGTCATATATCTGTAGGAATGCCCCAGGGACATTTCCTCAAGTACAATCTCTTTAGAAATGGTCAACTCTGGGAGAGCTGGCCTAAGGCTTCCTTGAGTTTGGCTTATTGGAAAAATCTATGTAATGGTAGATGAGTTGCATTCTTAGAGTATTCCTGCTCCTTCAGTTGTTGGCACCATCAAGGAAATCTGGAAAGATGTCACAGTTAATCTGTGATTACAACCGCCCTTTAATTTTTTTATATTTTATTTTTAAGTGCTCTCTACACCCCATATGGGGCTTGAACCTAAACTCCGAGATCAAGAGTCGCATGCTCCACACACTGAGCCAGCCAGGTTCCTCTGTTCTTTATTTTTTATCTGCCAGTTTAGGAACCCAAGACTCTAGCTCAGCTGGGGATGTGATGGGTTTGAATTCATTATCTCCTTCTTTGGTTGTAAACAGTATGAGTTGTTAATGAAGAAAAAGAAGAATGGAGAAGGAAGATTATTACATCACTCAGGACAGGGAAAAGCACATCATTAGCAAAGGAATCAGTTCTCCTTCATTAGATTTGAGGCACATTGCCTTAGTCTCCAGGTCTGCCACAGCCCTGAATTCTCTTCTTAACCTGGGATGCATATGCATTTGACCCAATGGGGCAACGAGTTGGGTACTGGTTGATGACTTATGGCTAAGTTACAAAGTGAAATAGTGCCAATATTGGGACTGAAATGGGACAACTTGATTCTTCCTTGAACCTTGGGATTATGAAAAAAACTTCTTGGAAGATGAAGCTAAGCCAAATGTACAGTTCAACATCAAATGTTTGATTGTCTATTTTCAATGTACAAGAGAAGCAAAACGAGTGTTCAACATTGTTTAAGGATAGATTGAAAAGCAAATGATGTAGCTCATCAAAAGCACTGGCTTATTTATTTATTTATCTGTGTGTTTAATTTACTTCCAAAGAAGTGGTTGTTTTGGCTGTCAATAGACTCCAACGTAGGACCACAACACCTGAAGTCAATACTTTACCTTAGCAGGATAATCACTACTGAGTGGGAAATTGCCATGGCTGAAATTACTGCTGGAAATAAAAAAAAACATGTTGGTGGAAGACCACACTTAAGACACTTCAATTTTATGTCCTTCTCAAAGCTTCTGGATGAGAGTTCATTTATATGGAGAAAAGTTCTTTAGTGAAACATTCAAAATAACAAACATCAATTAGAGGCTGTGCTCATGGGATGTCTTTCATCTTCAGTCCTGGGAGTGCTCTACAAACACTCATTAAATCCCTCCAAATGCTGCTGCCAGCTCGGTGCTAGTATCTTCCTTCCCACTGAGAAGGAAGTGATGATGTCAGGAAATAGTTCTTTGTGTGGAGTGTAGTCATCATTTCAAATGGACAATTCCCAAACCAGGATAGAATATATGAGGGGACCTAACATTTTAACAAGATGAATACAGAGGGAGCCACAAGTCCTTGGCATAAGAAAAACTGATGCGTGGAAACCTTGAAAGAGTTTGTAGCCTCAAATAATCAAACTGTTCTCTGGGTGAGACATGCCATATTTGCTAAGATGTGTATAATTTTTCACTGAATAAGTTTATTCCATGGCCTGTTTTCTCTTCATTATATGTTCCCTGCCTGCATACCTAGTGGAAAGACGCACCTTGGTCTTCATCTCTGCAAAGACATTAGTGAATTTAGAACCCATCCTCTATGAACATTTGCATCCTTGGAATGAGGGCAGAGTCTCCAGAGTAAAACCTTCCTTTGGACACAGAGTTTCATGTTGCTTTAGTTTAGAGCCTTCTGCTAATGTAATGGGATGATGGTTTGGTGGGTTGGTGGATTTATGCCCCGTTTATGCCTCTCCCAGTTAGAATTTCTGCCTGGTTCCCACCTTTTGGAGAAAGAATTGGCGGAGAGGAGTGGGGCTGCAGTGGGCTACTGAGGCAGGATTGCCCTGTGGCTTGCTGAGGCTGAGAGAGATGGGATCATCTAGAGGTCAGAAAGAGCCACAGGAGGAACTGTGTTTCCTTATTTTGGCAAATGGCACCGTGTTCCACCCCGCGACCCGAACTAGAGCCTGGCAGTTGTCCATAATTCCTCCTCATTCGCCTCTAATTGGTCATAAAATCCTGTTGATATTCCCTGTAGAACTGTCCTCATGGCATTAATTCAAACCCTCTTCATTCTTTTTTTTTTTTTTTTTTGCCTAGATTTTTCCTGTTAGTGTCCCAACAGGTCTCTCTGTGTCTCATCTCAGCTTTCCCGATGGTTACCTCCAGGTTGCTGCCAGAGTGAGCGGTCCACAGCCCCAATATGACCACCTCTGTCCCCTGTCACATGTTCCCTGGCTTCTCCCATTGTTTTCTTGGCATCCAGGTTCATAGGAGGCCACAACGTAGGGCGTCGTCTGGCCTGTGTCAGCCTCCTTAGCGCCGATTGTCATCACTCAGCTTGTGGCCCGTGTTTCATCCCTTCTGGCTCTCTTGTGATCATGTGGCTTTGCCAACCCCTCTGCCTGATTCAGATGCCACCTCCTCCAGTAAACCTTCCCTAGGACTGCTGCCTCCGCCCGGACCTAGATGAAGGAAAACCCCTTTCATCTGCTCCCACAGCACCCTGGGCTCACCTGCATCAACGCTTTTGTCAAACTCAGTAATTGTGTCTTTGCTTCCCGCCTAGATTGTGAGCTATGTTTTTTTTTTTTTTTTTTAGATTTTATTTATTTCTTTGACAGAGAGAGAACAGAGAGAGCACAGGCAGGGGGAGCAGAAGGCAAGAGGCAGTGGGAGAAGCAGACTCCCTGCTGAGCAGGAAGCCTGACGTGGGGCTCCATCCCAGGACCCTGAGATCATGACCTGAGCCAAAGTTGGTGCTTAACCTACTGAGCCACCCAGGCGCCCTAGACCATAAGCTCTTTGACAGCAAAGAATATCTTTTCAACCCTAGGCCCTCCCATGGAGCAAGGAGTATAATGGTGGTAGATGAAAGTTTGCAAAATTAGTGAATTAAGAATTCAGCATTGTATTTCATTGTAGAAAAACAGTCAGGGATTCTTCTCATGTTGTATTTTGCCAACTGCTCTCTGATGCGTATATTCTATATAGTTTAGCGCTCACGAACATGTTCCCAAGAGTTGTGCTGTTGGGCTGTGCAGCTTCTGTTTGTGGGACTGTGGGAGAGCAAGGTTTCATCTGCACCTTGAATCAGTGTCTACAGACACTGTGGAAGAGAAGAACGAGTTTAAAACGATCCAGTTGGACTTCTTCCAAAAATTAAAAAACAACAACCCTGCTTTGCATATGGAATCAGCGTGATCTGAATTGCTTCCTCTCTATTTTGATGGAAACGATTCTCCTTCAGTCCTTTCTTCACAGGCTTCTAAGTGTGTCTGGTTTGTATTGCCACATCTCGGAAAGAACTCCCTCAAATCCATCTTGCCTCTTTTCCTTCTCTGGTTCATGGGCAGAAACGTGGGCTTTGCTTGCTCCCCTTGGGGCCGTGCCCTGAGACAAGAACGCTGCCTTCGCTCCTACCCCACTGCCAGTCACTGCTCTGGGTAATATTTCTGTGGTCACTAACTGAGATTTCGAAATGGTGAGCAGGTCTCCAGAGGCAGATGCGATGAGGGAGCCGATGACCATTATTAAATATGAGCACGGAGTGCTGGATCTTTTAATGGAAACAATGTGTTTTGATGGCATTTGCCCGCTGTGTAGGGTTGTCTTGGGCTGTAGCGAATGGCTCCCCATTCCAGAATGCTCTTGGCCTCTGTGTCCGTGTCTTCCAGCTGGCCCTGGACTCAAGAAGACTGCCTTTTCTTTGCAGTGTTTTGCATGAACAACATTCACTAAGAAGGTAGTTCAGGCATCGCTTGCTCATGTTTCCATCAGCGCGAGATCAGCTGGGTAATGTGCTCAGAAAATATGCATTTTCTATGGTGTGTCATTCAACCCAAGTCTTTAATACAAAGCTGTGGGACAGCTTCAGGTGGTTTTTGTTTTTCTGTCGTAACGGATATGTAAATAGGTGTGAGTGAGTTTTACTCTAAAGTAGACCTCAGGAGTCTCAGTCTCCGTGGATACCAACCCTCATCGTGAACATTGGAATTGTGTTAATTCAGACTCATTGCTAGGATGTGGCTCTATGGTGTTTCAGTCAGCATCTTTGTTAAGTTACTTGTTTTATTGATCCAATCAAATGGCCCCACATGATAGGATTGTTGGACTGCTCATCAATCTGGAGGCTGTCAATCCTGCAGTGCAGTCAGAAGATATGGGGACTGTGGAGAGAGGCAAAGCCCACAGATTCAATATATTGCAATAAGGAGTTTGAGGATCACAACCTGATTTTTCACAAGATCTACCAGGAGATGTTACATAGTAATTTTAAAAAATCACTTTAAATGGGACACAGCATGAACTACAAATGCTTATTTGCCTAAATTGCAAATTCCCTTCTATATGACACAAGAGAGAGGCTACAGGTTGTTTTTTTGTTTTAAGATTTTATTTATTCATTCATGAGAGGCACAGAGAGAAGAGAGAGAGAGAGAGAGAGAGGCAGAGACACAGGCAGAGGGAGAAGCAGGCTCCACGCAAGGAGCCTGATGTGGGACTCAATCCCAGGACTCCAGGATCACATGCTGAGCCAAAGGCAGACACTCAACCGTTGCGCCACCCAGGCGTCCCAAATTTTCTGTTTGATCACGCTACTTTCTTTTTTGTTGTTAGTTTTTTTGTAGGTTTTTTTTTTTAAATAGGCTCTATGCCCAGCATGGAGCCCAAAATGGGGCATGAACTCACGACCCTGACATGGAGACCTGAGCCAAGATCAAGAGTCAGATGCTTAACCAACCGAGCCACCCAGGTGACCCTGGCTACAAGGTTTTTGAAGGAACCAAACGGGACTCATGTGTGAGTTTGTATCTTTTATAATTGAAAATCTTAGAGTTTATTCTATTTGATGTGGAATTTTGGTCTCCTAGTCTTGCTGAAACTTTTTATTTATCATGCTTTCCTTCAATAGACTGATACTACACCTATAAAAGGGAAGAAGGCACCCAGGAGATCAAAGAAATCTACTTCTCAGCTCCAATTTTCAATTTACTAAATTTTTTTTTGATATTTCAGACATACTCATTTTATTTTTAATTTTAGCGAATTGCCCCAATTTCTTTAGCTTATAGGTACAGAAAAAAAATTAATCTAGATAATCATTGAATAACATGATCAAGAACAGTGTCTGTTTGTTTCATGAGCACCACATGCTCTGGGCTAAGTGGTGGACATGCGTCAGCTCATTCATACCTTGCAACACCCAGAAGACTGGGATTGGAGGAGCTCCAGCATTTGCCCAAGGCCGCCAGATTCTAGTGGGGAAGTCAGGATTCAATCCCAGGACTCTCCTGCTGTAACATACATGCTTTTACCACCGGGCTCATTTGGGAACTGAGAAGAATCTCCACCATCACCAGTCCCACCCTGATGCCCACGAGAACACGGAGATGCTGAGAAATGAGTGGCCAGAGAGACTATGCAGCTTGTCAGCCTTCCAGCTCTACACCTGGAGCCCGGGCTTCAGCCTCCCGGTTTGGGTGGAAAAGTCCATCCCATTTTCTACTGCTGTGGTTCTGTTGTGCGCATGCCTTCCGCATCTCAAAGCCATGCAAGGTGCACATTGGCCTAATTGGATGGGGCTGGTAGAGAAGCTGATGGGATAGGGTCCATTTGAGATGAGGCTTGAGGCTTTCTTCCAAGTCTCTGTCATTAAGTTAACACCATCACACTGCATAAATTATAACTCTACCCTCTCCCAAGAGCTATCATTGGAAAGGCAGCATAGACACTCAGCAGATGCATGTGGCCACCGAGCCCTAGAAATACAGCTCATCTGAACTGAGCTGTGCTGTAAGTAAAAAATACATCCAGATTTTAGACTTAGAACAACAAAAAGTGTAAAATAGCTCATTAATAATTTTTACATCAATTACGTGTTGAAATAATAATACTTGGTATTACTGGGTTAAAGAAAATACATTATTTTTAAATAAAATATATTATTAAACTTGATTTCCCCTGCTTCCTTTTTTCTCTCTTTTTAAAAAAATGTAGCTCATGGAAAATTTTGTTTATTTATTTTTATTTTTGAAAGATTTTATTTATTTATTTGAGATAGAGAGAGAAAGAGAGAGAGCATAGAGAGAGGGGGAGCAGCAGGCAGAGGAAGAGGGAGAAACGGACTCCCTACTGAGCAAGGAGCCAGACACAGGGGTCGATCCCAGGACCCTGAGGTCATGACCTGAGCTGAAGGCAGACATTTAACCCACTGAGCCATCCAGGCGCCCTGAACATTTTAAATTATGTACGTGGCTAGTATTATATGTATCAGACAGTACTACTCTGGAAGTATATCATTTGGGTTTGAATTCCACATCTGTCATTTCCAGGCTGGATGACTTTGGGCAAGTTATTAAATTCTTTCATGCCTCAGTTTTCCCATTTAAAAAGTAAGAGATAGTAATAGGCATGCCATAAGGACTAAATGTGTGAAGATCTTTCCAAAATCCTCAGGACTGAAAGGGCTCATGATAAACACCACATGCATGTTTGTTTAACAAATTAGTCATTTTTAGAGGAGAAAATTATTGCTGTCAAGTCCTACCCTCAGTGAATTTTGCTAGGGGCAAATATTTTTCTGGGACTTTTATGTGCAGTAGTCAATTCCATATTTACAAGATGGGTAAATCTATAATAAAGGGAAGAATTGCTATTGACAAGTAAACCTGGCATCCTTCTCAAAGTAGAATCTATTTTTGGCTAATCTACACTGACTTGAGGGGGTGAGATAATTTATTGATCAAGGGAGAAGCAATGCATGTAATTATTTAGTTTAAGAAGTCCATATCTAGGGGTGCCTAGGTGGCTCAGTCAGTTGGGCATCTTTTTATTGTTTTTTTTAAAGATTTATTTATTTATTCATGAGAGACACACAGAAAGAGGCAGAGACATAGGTAGAGGGAGAAGCAGGCTCCCCAAAAGCAGATGCTCAACCACTGAGCCACCCAGGTGCCCCTGTCTCTTGGTTTTGGTTCAGGTCATGAGCTCAGGGTCATGGATCAAGCCCCACATTGGGATTCTTTCTCTGTCTTCTCAAATAAGTAAAATCTTAAAAAAATCCATATTTATATTTAAAGTAATTAGGCAGCTGAAGACTTGGGTATGGAGATTGGCTGTTGACTTCATATTGGGAAATGGTTCAGAGATTGGAACGTACAAGTCAGAGGGTTGCTATGGACAACAATGCTGAGCTATATGCTTGTCAGAATTTTCTTCTAGAGAACGCTTATTAGTAGAAGATCATGAGCTTGAGTCTCTGGGAGTCTGGGAGCTTAGCTCAAAGCAGCCTCAGCAAATGGGGACTTTCTTTGCAGCCTCATATTTTCTCTTAACATTTTGTACAGCCTATTCCTTAATATACCCATGTTTATTTTAATACAGAAGGTGGAATATTAAATTACTTATCTTTAAGTAAAACTTATACTCCAAGGAATTATCCGCGAATACACAACAGCCAGTATTTATCTGCCAGGCATCTATTCTAGGCTGTGGGGATTTTACAGTGAACAAGACAAAATTCCTGTTCTGATGGAACTGGCATTCTACTGCAAAATGGGGGCAATCAATGCACATGTAGATAAGGGGATTTCAGGATGACACAATGAGAGAGTGATGTGATAGATATTTGGGGAAAAGGGTTGTGGCTGGTATAGAAAGAACAGACAGAGGATTCTCTGAGGAAGCATTACTTGAACTGAGTCTGGGTGTTGAGAAGGGGTCAAATGGAAGTGCATCCAGGGGAAGAACATTTTAGACAGAGCATCAGCAAGGGCAAAGTCCTGAAGGCAAGGAGGCTGGGGTGTTTGTGCTTGAAATTTATTTGTTCATCAAACTCATCCTGCTGCAGGCCAGTGGGGACAGTGATAGCATAGGAGATGAGGATGGAGAGGGGAGGGCCAGCTGATCATGGAGGGTTTTGTAGGCCAAGGGTGTTTGGATTTTTATTTCAAGTGCCATGGGAAATGACTGGGGATTGGCACAGGGGACTAACAAAACTTGATAGATATTGTTAAGTTTACTTTGGCTGTTGTGAAGACAGAGGATGATAGTGGAGGCTAAGTGAAGAAGCAAATTCAGGTACAGGTCCTTGCAGTAATCAAGGTGAGAAAAATGGTGGCTTCTAGGGTGAGGAAAAGAGGATAGGGAATTGGGATTTTTGAGAAAAGTTGATACTTGCCTATGGATTGGATGTGGGTGTATGGATTGGAAATGGGTCAGGAATTGTCTATGAATGGATACTAATGGGAAGGATCAAGGGAAATGCCACTTGATGATTTCTCACTTGAGCAAATGGGTGGATGATAGTTTCATTTATGAGATGGCTGGAGACATCCTTGAGACATCCAATTGGAAATGTTAAGCTTCTGTTGGATATATGGGTCTGGAGCTTAGGAGATTTTGAGGGTTACAGATCTGTGTTTGGAGGTCATCACCATGTAGATGATATTTAAACATCAGATCGGCTTGAGGACACCTGGGAAGAGATGCAGAGAAGAGGAGAGCATCCAGAACGTCTCTGGTTTACATTTTCTTCTCTGAGTAGTTTAATGGTTTCCACTCCTGGGGCCCCAGGATCAAGACTTGGAAAGCAGAGCCCCACACTAGTCTTCCACCAACTCTTCAGAGCCCACCCATCAGCATAAACACATAATAAAGTCTCCAAGTTTTGTTAATAGTGATGGACTCTTTTAGGTAGCAAAGGACTATGGAAATGCAGAGCATGGAGAGCTCCAGAGAATGTAAACAGGCAGAAAAGCAGCCGGCTGTGCTTCTGTGTGGGCAAGAGAAAGTTAATGAACCAGGGAAAACAATCCAAGGCATATGGACAGAAACCTTGACCCCTGAGCTCTCACTTCCCAGCCTGGGAAGTGATCTAGTTCTATGGCTGCAGCCATGAATCATAAAATAATCAACCCACAGATTTTTATTGAGTAACTGGTAGATGTTCAGGTGTTGAGACTTTCCAGGCTTCCCCAGAAGACTCTTGAGAACAAAATAGATATGATTATCCACATTTTGCCAAAAAAGAGAGATTTTGGAGAAGGCCCAGAGATGAAAAAAATACAAATATTGAGGTGGAATTTTTGTTGTATTTGTTCCATTAATTATGGGGATTTTCAAATGTAGTTTGGGATATTGCACTAAGGTATTTGGGCTGTGTTTTGGGTAGTTCTGATATGACTCTATAGATATGTTGCTGTTCTTTTCTTTTAATGAATGGGGAAATATTTTGTTATTTCAAAGGAGTATGGAACACTACTATATAGAACTACAGACCATTATTAGAATCAAATCGTTAAGTATTTATTTGTCCATCAAATTCATTTTGCTAGCTTCTTTCAGGTGTATGGTAAGTACTCAGTATTCTTTTTTTTTTTTTTAAAGATTTTGTTTATTTACTCATGAGAGACACACAGAGAGAGGCAGAGGTAGAAGCAGGCTCCCTGAGGGGAGCCCTATGTGGGATTCGATACCAGGACCCTGGGATCACATCCTGAGCCGAAGGCAGATGCTCAACCACTGAGCCACCCAGGCATCCCACTTGTTGAGTAGATTAATGAATAAGCTATGTTGGTCAAAATGATTTTTATCCGGAGAAGGCCTTTGCCTGAAAATATTAGAAAATATAATATTGTAAGAGAGTGATACGAGGGAAGAGCAGAAAATGGCACAAATGCACGTAAAATATATATCAGGGAATTGAAAAAAATTTAAGGCAAAGAGTTCACATTCAGGAAGTGCAAACTGTATAATGGTGAGTTCTGGAAGAACCCCCAGAACAGACAGGGTGGAAATGGGGACAGTTTACAAGCTTTTCCCTAAATTCTTCCTCAAGGAGTTGGGTGTTTTAGGAGCTTTTAAATAAACATCCAGTTCACGTTACTTTAATTCCCGATTTGGTAACTGATTTCCAAGAATTGGGTCAGGTTGTCTTGCCATCAACTTTTTCTCTTTAGATAGGCATGTCTCTTCCCTGACTGAGCTCTTCTGTTGATCAGAGGTGAGTCCTCTGTCTTCACTGTACTCATTTATCTTGGGTTTCCATTCTCCTGGTGCTACTCCCTGCTCTCTGTTTTTTGCCTTGTGATCACCAGTTCTTCATTGGTCAGTGGCCATTCAGGTTTCGTGTGTGCCAAAATGCAGTAATAACACCACTTAAAATGTACAGAGTGCCCTATCTCAGAGGAGATCAAAGTACTTTTACAGACAGTATCTTGAGGATCTTCCATACATTGTCGCAGAGTAAATAGGACACAGCTATTATTAAGTCCATTTTGCACAGGGGGAAATGGCACCTCAAGGAGGCTAAATGATTGGCTTCTTTTTACAAGTACGCAGTTGGCTAGGAGTGGAGCCATGGGTATTTTTGATTCAATTGTTAGGTTCTTTTGACTGCCTAGGTGGATAGTCTTTTTTGGTAAAACTATGTAGAGAGACAGGAATGTCAGAGTTTGTTTTGCCTTTTCCCCCCCATTAGATTTATACTGATTTTTTTGTAGTATTTGGCCAGTTGCCGTAGGTGGTGTTTATTTTTCAGGAGAGTTGTTTATAGGATCGCCTTGGACTTGGATACTGTTGGGATCTGCAACTTGTGGTTCCTTGCATCTTTATGTGCTTGGACCAGTGGTAGCACCTTGGGTGGGTGGGTGGAGGTGGATTTCAAAGGGTGAAAACCCACATGAGATATTTAATGGAAATCCATGTTCCTGGGATTTCTGTTGACAGTAGGCTTGAGTTTATCAAACCAGTATCTTGTTGGCGATAGTTGCTAAATTATACTTTTGGAGAAATTCAGGACTTTCTTTGGCAGGGGACTTTTAAAACAGTGCTTAGAGTCAAAGGAGCTTTATCTTGAAATGTTTTATTGGCCGTTCTGAAACTCCCTTGTGCAAGAATGATGAGGCCCAGGTATGTGTACCGTAAGGTGTGGTCTTCATACAGTTGCCAAGCGAGACTTGCTTATTTTTTTTTTTAAAGTTTTGTTGAGACTTGGGCAATCAGAATTTGGGTTTTTCCCAGGCAGATCTACAATATACTCCTTAAAGAATTTTGTAGGCTCTTTGGGTTGTGTCTCATCACCTGGGTCGTGTGGACCTGACAACACATTCAGGCTGAGCCTTCTCTCTCAATTAACAGGGCATAACAATGGATCTCCAAAAGGTCTGTGAGGGTGCCCCTCATTGTTTGGCGCTCCTAGAATGGGCAAGCTGAATTTCCCAAAGCTGCCGAGCGCTATTTGGAAGCTGCTGTTAGAAATCTGGGTTTCCGTCAGCTGGATTTCAGATAACCAGATTGATACCTAGTCACGTGGATAACAAGCGAACTCAGGCTGGGGAGGAAGTGAGCGTCTGGGTTGGCTGCATAGTCCCATGTGCAAGGCTGTCAACAGAAAGGAAATCATAGCAGCTCTGCCCCTGACCTTGGAAAGTTGCTTAGCTTCCCAAGCCTCAGTTTCCTCTTTCATAAAATGGGGATTCCTGTCCTACTCATTGAGCAGAAACGTGCGGATTAAGATCATGCAGTGCATGTGAAAGTCCTTGCTATGTGGGTAAAGCTCCATGGAAATCACCGAAGCTGCCTGTGAAAAAGGGATAAAGATCCCCAATTTGTAGGGTTGTCACAAAGATGAAACGAGATACCTTATGTAAGGCTCCTAGCATATTCCTTTACGCGCTGCAATAAACAAAATGCAGTTGCCCTTCTCAGCCCTTCCCGCCCCCTCAAGCCCACTTTTTTTTCTATCCAAGACTCTGAGGCTGTTCTTTTAACCTTCATTTGCCCCACGTTTTACCCATGAGTGAAGTTGGAATTTGCAACTGGGTCCCTATTTTGGGTTGTTCCTTATATGGGTCCAGTTCATTTGGTTGCTCACATTGGCTTATATCCCCCTTCATGGATCTCCACATCTTCCTTCCCATACTCCAAGTGTCTGACCCCGGGTTTCCTGATGAGGCTCTATCTCCTCCAGCAGGCTCACTGCTAGGGTCAGGCCCTCTTCGGCAATCCCACAGTGCATAGGGACACTTAAAAATCTCTGTGTGAGGGATCCCTGGGTGGCGCAGCGATTTGGCGCCTGCCTTTGGCCCAGGGCGCGATCCTGGAGACCCGGGATCGAATCCCACGTCGGGCTCCCAGTGCATGGAGCCTGCTTCTCCCTCTGCCTATGTCTCTGCCTCTCTCTCTCTCTCTGTGACTATCATAAATAAATAAAAAAAGTTAAAAAAAAATCTCTGTGTGACCCTTATTCTATCAATATATTTACCTTGATCTCTCATTTCATGTTGTAAAATCTTTGATGGCAGGGATCATGTTTATTTTTCAATACCAAACAGCATCCCGTTCAGTTTCTGGCACAGGATAGGCGTGCGGTAAGAGTGAGCAGAGGAGCGAGTAAGTCAAACTAACAACTATCAATGACCCCTCTGCAGCTGCTTAGAGATCTCACTTCCCAGGATATTCCACTGAATCCAGTTAGAGACTCTGCTTATGTTTCTCAGTCGTGTAGCGTGTTGGTGGCTGGGTGAGGGTCCAGTTATCCCTTGAAACAGTAACATTCTGGTCATCTGCCACTTTGAATATTGTCCCATGACTCCCGTTCCAATGACTCATTATGAATTTGTCTCTACAGTGCCAAAAACTTAGGCTACTGAGTTTCATGAGTCGAAAAAAATGAGTCCATTTGACTGACTCAGGGCAGTCAAACTAGTTGTTTGGACGGAGGTCGATGAAGCACACGGGTTCATTGAGGTTTTCATTTCTGAACTGGTTGTTTTTATTTTCGCTGTACAGGCAGGCTCCGTGTGACTTCGAGTGGCGTCAGAATGGCTAACGCTGGCTGGTGCTCAGACGGCAAGGAGGACGCTCGAAATCTATGTCCAGCTAGGCCCCCGGGTGGCCTTAGGCAAGTTACGCAAATTTCCCTGTCAGGTATTTCCTGAAATAAAAAAGGGAAGTTGTGGATGGGATAGCAGCGATAATTCTGAGAATCTGGGCCCCGCTGTGGGTATAACGTGTACCTGTTGCTCAGGGAGGTGGTGACACACTTTGAAGGGCTTGTGCACTGGGGGAGGGAATAGTTTTCTGTTTCAGTACATCTTTCCTCCTAGAGTTGCTCTTGCTTTTTCCTCTCCACCTGTCAGTTTTTCTTTCCTTTTTTTTTTTTTTAAGATTTTATTTACTTATTTATTTTAGAGAGGAAGAGAGCGAGCGGGGCGGGGGGAGCAGGGGAGACAGATAAGCACACTCTGTGCTGAGTGTGGAGCCCAGTGCGGGGCTCAGTTCCACGACCCTGAAATCATGACCTGAGCTGAAATCAAGAGTTGGTCACTCAACCCACTGAGCCACCCAGGCGCCTCGTTCTCCTGTTGTTTCCACAGGGTTCCAGAGCCACTGAGATGTGTAATGCACTTAGAAATAAACTTTATTTGAAAGATAACATATGCAATCGAGGGGTATTATGATTGTAGTCAGGAAACTAAAGAAAAGTCATTATTTATGCCCCCCCCCGCCGTTTAGTAAGAAATAATTGACACACATCAGTGTATAAGCTTACGGTGTGCAACATGATGGCTGGACTCACATATGTTGGGAAATGATGACCACAATAGGTTCATCTCATATCCATCTTCTCATAGGTAAAAGAAAGAAGAAAAGAGTAAAGAAAAAAAAGTTCTTGTGACAAGAACCCTTAGGCTCTAGTGTCTTCACACCTTCCCTGTATATCATAGGCGGTGTTAGCTGTGCTCACCATGCTGTACATTCCATCCCTGGGATTTATTTATCTTATAACTGGAAGTTTGCACCTTTTGATCACCTTCCTCCAATTTGATCACCTTGCTCTTCCCAGTCCCCCCGCCCCCCACCCATGGCCTCTGGGAACCACTACTCTGATCTCTTTTTCTGTGAGTTTGTTTTTGTTTGTGAAAGATTCCACATATACGTGAGATCATATGGTATGTGTCTTTTTCTCCATCTGATTTGTTTTACTTAGCATAGTGACTTCAAGGTCCATTCTTTAGCAAATAGTATAGGATTTCCTAGTTTTTTTTTTTTAAATGGCTGGATAACATTCCATTTTGTGTATATAACATATATCTCCCAGCTTCTTTAGGCGTTCATCCATTGATGGACACTTAAGTCTTGGCTATTGTAAAAAATGCTGCTGTGAACATGGGGAGTACAGGTATCTTTTTTTTTTAATTTATTTTTAAAATTTTATGTAAATTCAATTTGCCATCATATGGTAAACTCCCAGTGCTCATCCCATCGAGAGACCTTCTCAATGCCCATCACCCAACTACCCCTTTCCCCCACCCAGGTATCTTTCTGAGTTTGTGTTCATTTCCTTTGGATATATTCCTCAAAGTGGGATTTTCAAATATGCCACCATTATAACAAATGCATCAGGATCCTGTGCACGCAAAACATAGTTTTGCATAACGGTATTGCTGATGAAGACCCCATTTTGAAAGTCCAGACATTTATTTAATGAAACGAAGCTTCACAGATGACTATCATTTAAAATTTCATAGTGGGGTGGGGGTACCTGAGTGGCTTGTTGGTCATTGGGTTGAGCACCTGACTCTGGGTTTTGGCCTTGGTCATGGTCTCAGCGTCCTGGGATTGAGCCCTGAGTGGGGCTCCACAATCAGTGGCGAGTCTGCTTCTCTCCCTCTTTCTTTCTTTGCCCTCCCCCCCCACCACTCACATACACTCTGTTGCTAAAATAAACAAATCTTTTGAAAAAACAAAATAGAATGTCATAGTTGGTAGATAGATTGGAGAAGAAAGGAAAGAAAGGAAGCAAAAAGGAAGCAAAGCTCTGGTTCTTTGGGATCCAAGCTTCCGTTTCTGAAAGGAGAAACTGTCCAGAGTTTCCTTCTAGCTTTTTCTTCCTCTTCCCTTCCTTATCTCTTCCTTTTATTTTTTTTCCTTCAGTTTTATTTCTTTTATTCTACTCCTGCTCTCTTTTTCTTCTCTCCTCTTGGGGGTAATTGGAGAGGGAGGATGTGGTCAGAATTGATGAGGTGAGAGGCATTCCAGTTCCCTTTTTCCTCCGCCTCAAACCCTTAGCAGATGTGAAGCTTAATCAGACCATTGCAGCTCAGACCACGGATGGAAACTCCAGAAACCTCAGCCCGGGGACATCAGGCCACAACCACACTCTCAGTGGCAGACTCATTCTAGAAAGCATTCTGACCATGCCTTCTAGTCACACTGCTTAGAAATCCATCCACCTGGCCACGGGAAGGCACCACAAGAATTTGTTAGTGTTCGTTGGTCACATCCATGTGTGAACACCATCCTGATTGGCGGGGGAACCAGAGTCCTCAAAGGCTGGCCTCTCAGTGTGCTAGTCAATCACTACTGCTTACCCCCTGTCTCTGCATTTTGGGTGTCATTGTGTGTGTGATGCTGCCTCAGGACGGAAACTATCTTGTAAAGAAACTATCTTGTAAATTGTGGATTTTCCCTAGCTCATCATAACTTGGGTGGTATCTTTGATCTTACCAGCTTGAAGAAGAGGATTATGAATATTTTTGCATCCAATTCTCTTATTAATTAATAAGATATGAAGATGACAAGGATAGGAAGCTGTGAGAAGCTCCCGTGTAATGTACTAGATTATAACTGAATTGGGGTCCATTTTCACTGCTTTTGCTCCAATGAAAATTTATACTGGTTTCAAGTTCAAGGGAGTTTTTCCTCATTTCCAAGAGGGAGACCTGCTTCCACCATTGTCATGTCTAAAATTAAGAATTTGGTACAAACTTTCTCACCGAAGTTCAACATTCTTTTGGAATTCTTTTGGTAAGAAAATTTTTTTTTGGTAGTGGCTGATTGGGGCATTGAACATATATAGATCTGAGTCAGAGAACCAAAGTGTAATTCCTGAGAGAACTCATGTGACAGGTGGAGAAAAAAATCTCACCAAAGGATGTTCTTTACAATGGCTTGGTGTTCTGTTCCTGAAGGTAATCTTGAATTTGATGGTCAGGCACCTAATTTTGTAAAACAAAGAATTTTCAACATTTCTTTTTTTTAAAAAGATTTTTATTTATTTATTCATTAGAGACACAGAGAGAGGCAGAGACACAGGCAGAGGGAGAAGCAGGGTCCATGCAGGGAGCCTGATGTGGGACTTGATCCCAGGACTCCAGGATCACGCCCTGAGCCAAAGGCAGATGCTCAACCTGAGCATCACGCCCTGAGCCACCCAGGCGTCCCAATTTGCAGCATTTCTAATTGTGGGTGGTGAATAGCATAGAATATAATATTGGAATGCATCTCATGGAATAGAGGTGTGTATGCTTTCTTGACATTTTTCACTCAGTCACACATATATATATATGTACATTGGGTTGATGTAAACTCATTATGGAAAGAGGCTGTAGCCATTGCAATAGTTGATTGCTTCTTCCTATCCAGATCATGAGAGCCAGCGATTTCAGTTAGAGGAGTATGCTTTGGCCCTGATTTATTTAGCACCTATGTTCCTTTCTACAGAAGGAATGAAAGAGCATCTTAAAATAAATTTCTAAAAAAAAAAAATTCTTTGCTTTTTCCAAAGAAAAATGTGTGCTTATTTTAGAAACCGTAGAAAATATAGGTAGGGATGAAAAATAGGTTAAAATTTGTTCCCACTGCCTAACCATAACTTCTATATTTTGATGTATGTATATTTCCTATCTTTAGGATATGTGTGTGGGAGGTGTGTATGTGTGTGTGTGTGTGTGTGTGTGTGTGTGTGTGTGTGGAGGGGATGTGTGTGTGTGTGTTAAATGGATTGTTACCACATATAATTTTGCAACCTGCTCTTTGCAAATAACCACAGCATTAACCATTTTTCTAAAATGCCCTTAAGATGGAAGAACAGTGATCAGTGTAAGCGCTTTTAGAAAGCAAACAGGCACGTGGATGAATGAAGAAAATTGTCAAGATAGGTCTGGAGAGGAAGAAGAGCAGTGAAAGAGAAATACATCAGGAGAACAAAAGTTTGAGATGCTGTTATTGGGGCAAAAGAAAGGATTCTTACTGCCAGATTTTGATGTTGAAGGACCCACAGGTACTCAAAGTACCCAGAAATGTATTTTCATTCGGGTTGACACAAAATGTTAATCATAGGGTGTTAACAAGTTAATTTAAGAGGGGTAACAAGTTGTCCTGGTTTTAGAGGACAGTCTTTGGTTATTTGCCACATGCCTGTGTCCCTCAGGGGCTCCCAATTTTTCAAAGCTCTTTTCAGGAACCGATCTCATGTGGACCTCATCACAGCCTTCTGTGGAGAAGCAGGGTCATCACTGTTATCTGATTTTCTAGACCAGGAACCTGAGACGTGGCCAGATGAAGTGGTTCTTCCGAGGTCACGGTTGCTGGGAAGGTCTGGACCATGTAGTCTTTTGATCCCTCCTAGGCTGCATACAATCTGGCTTTGGGGCTGGAACTCTTCCAGCTGGGTACAGGCTGGCCAGGGGGGGCCGAAGCTCACCCTGAGGGTGGCCTTGTCCTGTCTTGTCTCGGTGAGGAAAGGGTGTTTCCATCCAGTGCTTGGTTGTGCTGTGTTTCCTTGGTGATAGTGGTGCCAGGATACACTGAGCATCAAGGGTTTGGATCCCCACTCTTGGTAACCCGTGGCAGATGCCCCGGCTTGGAATAGGGATGCTGTTAACGTGACAACCTGGAACCCACAGCTTCTGGCTCCTGATGTGGTGTCCTTCATTTGGGGCCATGAGACCCACTTTCACTGTCATCTGTGAAGGTCAGGTTGATCTCAATGAATAGGTCTGGGCCGACATGGGAAAATAATGGGACTTACTTGGATGAGACCATGATCTCTCATTTCTGGGAGCTTCTAATCCAAGACTAAGCAGGGTTGTGATTATGTGGAGAAGGACCAATGAGGAATTCTTGACTGAGAATGACCAGTGAGGCTTCCTTTTTTAAAATTTATTCTTATTTATTTATTTATTTATTTTTTATTTATTTTTTTTGAGACTTTCTTACTTGAGCCAAGGGCAATTAGAACCTGCATGAAATTTCCTAACAAAACTGTGGAGCTTGTGTGCTTTCAGGTTGAAATTTCCTTATGATGACAAATGCTGAACAAGCATCAACACCCCAGTGGGAAGGGTTCAGGCTGGATCTACCTTCTGAGGAATGTCACTTTCTGAAAGGAGGGGCTGAGTCTACAGCAGCACCTTGGTGCTCCCATGCATAGCCTCTTCTGTTCACCTAAGGACCTTCCTTAGAGCATCTATAGAAATGAGCAGAACATTGAAACCCCACCAGAGGGTTAACCTCTGCTTTTCTCAGGCTTACGGTGTGCTGACTTGCTTTTCTTGGTTCTGAAACGATGCAATCTGATAGCTCAGCAGCTTCCTGTTTGAGGGTTAATTATTCCTTTTTATGCCTATATTTAAGATGCTTAAATTTGTGATTCACTCCCTATAATTAGATATAATGCTCAGAATATATCCCTGTCTATCACATTAACGTTTCTCCTTTGAGGGACATTAATTTCCCCTCTGAGCAGTTGCCAGTGGACTTACTTAGATCATGAAAATATGATGATAAATGAATGCAGCCATCTCAAACACGGCCTTGAACTTGCACTCGTCATGGCTGTGAGTCAGGAGGCCCCAGGCGGGTCCCTGTGGCGATGACGTTCCCTCACACCTGGTGTACACGACAGCCCCTGGGATGTGTGCACCCTTGCACTTTGAACCGTGGCTCTTTCCTGGCTGAGCGGCCTCATCTTTTCAGCTTCTTTGCCCCTTGAGAGCGAAACCAAGAAATGACTTTCAGAGAGAGCGACGAATCAGCGAGAGGCTGGGGAGTGGAAATAATAAGACCCCACCTAGTGAGGGAAGGGTGGGGAATAGTTTGAAGTTGATCTGAGGTGGCAAAAACGGTCTTCCCTCTGTCCCCTACCTTGACTCTTGTTGGGTAACTAGAAGCTTCGTTCACCAAGTTCTCAGAACTGAGCCATCTCTCCTCCATCAGGGCTTCTCCCTCCAGAGTAAGTGCTTGATTCACGTTGAGAGCGGAGCCTCTTCTCTGCCCCAGCAGACATACCCAGGTGGGGGAAGGAGCCCAGAGAAGAAAGGGAAGAAAGAAGCTTGCCCCAGGAGGAGAAAAGACGAGGAAGTGAGAAGCAGAGGGAAGGAAGAGAACCAAAGGAAGAGGAGAGGGTCGCCATGCCTCGGAAGGAACAATTTGCCTTCTCTGGTTTGCCAACAGTTTGATGGCTGTCACTCTAGCACCTGGGCCTTCCTCCTTCTCCAGACACACTGAGCTGGTGTTTCACTGGTAACAATAAGTTAATTGAATAGCCCGTCGACAGATGGGCACGCTGTGGCTCTGAGCTTTGGGCTCCTTTGTTGTAGTTCTGTGTGAAAGAGTCTGAAATAGCACCTACCCTTTAAGAGAAAACACACACACACACACACACACACACACACTCACACACACACACACATACACACACTCCCTCTTCTTTCATCCCTACCTCCTCTGCGCCTCCTAAGCCTAGCCTCTCCATAGTTCTACCTTTTTAATGATTTTCCAGAAGGAATAGAGGATTTCTAAGTAGGGGGTCTTTGGGCTCGTAGGCTACTAAGCCAGGGACAAAGTTTGTGGCGAGGAAGAGCTGTTTATAAAAGAGAAATATACGTACTCTACCACAATAGTGAAATGAATGAGTTATTAGGTCCTGAAGCTCCAGTCCACATCTTTTCACATTTTTTCATGTACTTCACCCACTGGGCAGGAACCCTGTGGTCCCTCCTGGGTATATGTTGTGTCCTTTGTAGCACTTCCCATTCTCACCGCGAAATGTTTTGCAGGCAAGATCTATGCCTGTGCAGGTGGATCTATGAGACCTACTCTCAGCTGCGAGGAGCTGAGGCCTCTACACCTCATCACAAAGCTCTGATTTTACGGAAATTGATGGATTTTACGGAATTGACTAGTTAGCAGCTCTTTGGGCTCATAAAAGTGGACCAAATGGACTGTCCCACAAAAAGCATGCCAATCAATAGATTGTTAACACTGGACTAACTAGGTCATCTCCCACAGCCTCTTTATTCCTCCCCTTTACATGAGAGAAGACTGGAGCCATATGGTCCAGTATGCTGCACCATCCACACACAGAGTGGTTTGTCTCACCTGAGCACAGGTCGGGGACTCCGCTGTCCTCTGGCTGGGGCCTCAGGTAGATAGCACATGGGAGATGTGATGGGAGATGCCTTTCCACTTGCCTCTGGGTGACCAATTTATAAAGGTTGGGCGGGGTCAGGCAAGGTGATCTCGTGGTAATTGTGGGGCCTCTGATGTACACAGAGGTCTATAGTTGCTGAGGACTTATGACCACTCATAGTCCTCATATTCTTCCTCCAATTAGAAGTCATATTCTGTCCTACCTAGAAACATCTCTAGGAAAAAAAAAAAAGAAACATCTCTAGGGGCACCTAGGTGCCTCAGTCCATTAAGAGTCTGCCTTCGGCTCAGGTCATGGTCCCAGGGTCCTGGGATCAAGCCCCATGTCAGGTTCTGTGCTCAGCAGGGAGTCGCTTCTCCCTCTCCGTCTGCCCTTCTCCCCTGCTCATGCTCTCTCTCTCACTTTCTCTTTCTCTCTCTCTCAAGTAAATAAATAAAATTTTTGGAAAAAAAAGTCTCTAGGAAATTAAATGGAGTTGAACCAGTGGCTTATTGACTCCAAAGTATAGATAACTCCCCTAAAAAGCTCATGAAAAGATGCTGATTCCCAGATCCACCCCTGACACCGAGTCAGCAGGTGGTGAGGGGCTACTGAGGAATCTGCATTTTGTGCAAGAGCTACAGGAGATGCCGCCACAGGTGGACACAAGACCTCATCCCAAGAAATACTTAGAACACCTGCTCCCAGGGTCTGCGTTTCCCTAATGCTTTCCTTAGAAACTCAGCAAACAGGTGCAACGAGCCCCAACCATACATTGTGTTAGGTCTTGGTGACAGAAAGGCAGAGAAATATGAACTCCACTCCTTGTTCTTCTGCATCTGGCCACTTTAAAGGGTCTGTGCAGCCCTCCCAGGGAAGCAGAAGATGAAAGGAGATTCTCAAGCTAAGGACGGGAAGGGTTGAAGGCCACTAGAATGCTTCATTGATCCCAACCTGGTGACATCTGAGGTTGAATTCAGTACTGACTAAGCTCTAATTTGCTTGATACCATTTATCCAGTGAATAATGAAATAATTATTTGGGGGACTTATTGGTGTCTAGAGAGCTTTTATCACCCACCAAAGTGAAAATACTGCAGACTCCTTCAGAAGAAGGGGATTTTCTGGGCTGCCATCTTGTTGCAGGTGGCCCCTGAAGCAATGGTGGATGAGAAGGGCAGGGTGCAGGTAGGACCCAGTATAGGAAATCCATTAAGGCAGATCCACCTTGAGTGGAGCTGATGGTGCTAGGGTTTTGCCAGTTGCTGTACCAGGGTTGACCCTGAAGTCTTGGGTTCAGCACTGAGTGGAGTTGAGGAGGGAGAGAGTCTGGGTGGAGAAGAGGCAGGAGAAGGGGAGTCTATGAGTGGGAGAGCATGGAGGGTAACCAAAGCCAAGTTCTCACTTCAGAGCCGGGGTGGGTAGGAAAGCAGGTCAGTGCTGGCAGGGAGGTGTGGGAGGCTGGGTGTGTCCTGGAGCTGGGAGAGCACGTCCGCAGAGGGGTGAGGCTGCTGCTGCCCTTTGGGCCACTGTGTGTTGGAGAAGCCCTTGGAAGGAGTTGGGACAAGTGAAGAGTGGGCAAGAGCCAAGAGCCGTCCTATTCCGAACAGCTTGTTAGGCAGTGTGGGGTCTTGAAGAAGGGAGCCCAAGAGTGCCAAAGCTGGAGCTCATTCTGCTTCTTGAGACTTAAAACCAGCTGCACGTCTCTGGTGGAGTCTGGTTGTCTCCCTCCCAGGTCTGTGCCCTAGCTCAGGGGCCAAGGGGCTGAGGAGGTAGGGCTCCATATGATGGGACTGGGTCACAGCAGGGCCTGGGCTGGGCTGACAGGTGCTTCTAGGGTCCTAGGGCTTGCAGAACAGGTGACAAGGGGGCAAACAGAAGAGTAGAAAGGCAGGCAAGTCACTTCTTGAATCAAGAGCCAGTTGGGACTGGGGTGGGGGGCGCAAAGCCCAGCCTTTCCTAGGGGTTCCTGTGTTCTTTGCAGAGCAACCCCACATTTCCTTCATCTCACCTGGAGCATGTTACCAAATGATAGAAAGAGTCCAACCCAGTGTTTAGCCACAGATCCCCACTCACTGTACCTGGCCTAAGTGAGGGCCACCTGTGCCATAGGAGGCGCTTTCTTAAAGACACAGACACAAACTAGGTCAGTTTCAGGGGTGGAGTGTTGCAAAGCTTTATGGCAGAGGCAAGTGGGTGTTGCAACCAGGGATGGGCAAACGAGTTCTGAAAAAATGCCCCCTGTCCCCGCCCCCACTCTGCCTAACTTTCCCTTGTTTAGGATGAGAGCCAAGTCGATTTTTTTACACACCTGTTTCCACTTGGTTCCCAGTAGTGGTTTGAGATGCAGCAGCAATGATCTCTAAGTTTTGTCTGCAGGACCCTTTGGGTGGTAATTTCATGCAAAAGAAAACACAAGGGTTCCTGTGTGCTCTGGAAGGTTGGAGCTAGAAGGGACCTGTGCGATCATTCTCTGCTGCTGGTGAAGCTGAGATTTAGGTTTGCCCCCCGTCTGCAAACAAGATCTTGGTCTTTCTCTTAAGTCCTTTCAGAACAATTACTACAGGCATTTTTTTTTTTTTGAAAATCTTTGGAGGATCAGATCCCATCATCTGCTGAGACAACATCCTTCTACCATTTTTATTTAGTGATTTTCAAATCTCTCAATGTAGAAAAGGTAATTAAAAAATATAAAAAGAATAAGAATGAATGGGCAACATTTTCTCCTGAGACTTTGTTTTTTGGAAGGAATGTGGCAAAAGGCTACATTATTAGGTGACTGTCCCTACTATGTTAGTATCAAGATGAGTATCAGGATCAGAGTCCAAGAGAACACAGGTATTGGCTTATGGGGAATTTGACCACCGAAGTCTGTCCTCAATGTGTGGCATAGAGGGATCATGATGATGGGAAGCCAATGTGGAACTTCTTTTGGCTGATGGTGTGGTCACCTTTGAGGCATATTTCCATGGATGAGCGGAGCCTCCATCCAGAGAACCTGCCAGTCGGCATAATGGTTTCAATCTACTTGGGTGCTGATGGAAGTATGACATATCAACATCTCCTGTCCAGCCTCATTCATCTGATGTTTGGCTGTAAGCCATGACATCAGCAAGGGATACTTTTGTAGGTCATTTCAGGAAATGAAACTAAAATTTGACCACAGGAAGCAAACCCTTTCTGAGCTTACCAGCAGCCTCTCACCAGAGTCCACATTCAAAAAGGCATCCAGAACTAGGTTTTCATTTTTAAATGAATCACGGGGATATCCCTGTGTGCCCTTTCACTATGGTACCCACCAGCTCCAGGGCCCTAGTCGAGGAATCAGGATTCCAGCAAACAGGTCCTAGATGAACATGTGCAGTTGACTTGGGGCAAAACATTCAAATCGGCTTCCAGCCTGTAGATGTTTTTGGCTTCTGGGATCTGAATCGATGGTAACAGGCTTCGGACATGGCTCATCATTGACTATACCTGGCTCTTCAGGATCACGGGCTCCCACAGTATGCCCGTTTGCTTGTTTGTTTTGATAGAGGAAGTTGATCTGGAGAGGGTGGTCAGGGGAAAATAAAGAGCAAGAAGATAATTCCTCTCCAATTCCTAATATAAAAATGAATTATTTGGGGATGAATTGATGTGGAGAATTACCAAATGTTCTAAAATCCTACAGCAATAGGGATTATTGAAAGATCATTAAACCCACCTTTATTCTGCCACAGAGAAAGGGATTATGAACAAATGCCTATTCGTACCCTTTCAGAGGCTGAGGAACATTTAGAAGTTACTCAGGGGTGCATGGAGGTTACAAATGCAGCAAAGCAGAGCCTCTACAAGGGTTTTCTGCTAAGACATCTGGCTGGGATCCCCCAGCTCTGTGTTTTCGGGAGGCCTTTTCATTGGTTGGCTCCATTGGCTCTATCTTGATTAAAACTGAAGGAGAAAGAAGCAAGGCAATTCTCTTCATAGCAGGATATTAGTCATGATTGCTAATATCATTTCTTTTTTGTTTTTTTCACATTTTTAAAATTTAAATTCAATTTGTCAACATACAATATTAACACCCAGTGCCCATCCCAGCAAGTGCCCTCCTCAGTGCCAATGTGGTTTCTAGTCAAGCAGTGCCATGCCCATTCTGGATCGAAGGCGACAATCAGGTGGTGGGATTCCTCCTACTGCTCCAACTGCAAACGTGCAAACATTTACATACCAGGTCCCCACAACAACACTCTGTCGGGCTGAAGAGATGGGGGAGATATCCGAAACAGAAGTATTTTTGCTCACTGATGGCAATTGGAATGTGCGCAAAGCTTGATCGGCAAATATGAGATTAGAGACTCACCCCTTCCCCTCTGGTGCCCTGATGACAAGAGGGCTATTTCTTTAGCAGCGCTAATGAAGGAAATATAGCTGGCAGATATGCTATTCTGAGCCCTTTCTCCGTCCCGGGGGTGCTCTTAAGCACCCCCATTTTCTGTCATCCGATTTTCCTTTTGCCCTCCCACAAGAATAAGTAAATCCAACAAATATTTGTCGCCCTCCCACAAGAATAAGTAAATCCAACAAATATTTGTCAGATTGCAGACTGTATACAGGCTTGTGCTGTATTAAAGACACAGTGAGGGGACACAGAGAAGGACAGAGCAAGGCCCAAGCCCTCCAGGTGCCCCGTGGGAAGTAAGGTCCTCACACAAGGAGAGGGTCGCAGACAAAGGGAGCCCAGAAAGCGCTACTTGTACTGAGCCCCCATGAATGGGCAAAGGCAGAAGCTTCTGTCCAGGTTCAGTGAAGACAAAAATGGCAATCCTACGGGATGGATCGACTGCCCCAGGAGCCTTGTTGAACGGGGGGAAGTTGGGTAAGAAGTTCACCACTAACTAATTAGGGCCAGAGGTGGGATCTTGTCCATCAGTTCTTTCTAAGCACAGACAGTAATTTTGCCCGCGACCCTGCCTTTCTTTCCTTGCAACGCCTGCTGGAAAATAGAATTATTTACCCTGACCGCACTTGAGTCAATGTAGTCTTAACTACAAAATAGACAATTTCTAGGCATTGCCAAGGAGAAATCTGAAATTGCACGTAGAAAATCCATATTCTCAGGCGTGGAAGTCTGGGTCATAAGGCTGGAGCATGGCATCCACAGCCTTTCTCTTCTGTCTCCGTCACTTCTTGGCAGTTTAACTTCAAGCAAATGAAGTCATCTGAATTTAAATGATCAGACTTTAATGATTAACTTAACCATTTCTGTTAAAATTAGGGAAAAGATATTCTTTTAAGAATAGCAACATCCACCACGGGGTCAACAACAACAACAGAAGATGGAACAAGGTAATACTTTGTGAGCATTGGGGGCCCTGCAATCCTCGCCCTCAGAGAAGAACTTTGGATTCTCAACACTGTTTCATCATTTTTTTTTTTTTTTTGCCATCAGGCATTTTTTGTTTGTTTGTTTCTAAAAGGCAGAGGGGGCTTTGGGATGTGATAGTTTGGGTTTGTATCCTGGCTCCGCGTGGACCTAGGGGAGTTTTATCCTCTGGGAACTTCACTTCCCCCATCTGGACGTGGCAGTGATACTACCTACTTCTTGGGATTGCTGGAAGATTAAAGGAGACATTGCTTGTGAAATGCTTAGCAGAGGCCCTGGCATGTGTTAAGGACTCAATAAATAGGGTTAAGGATCTGGTTCTTGTTTAAGGGATTCACCCAGGAGGTCTGCTGTTAGGAGGAGAAGTGGGAGCATCTTTCCCCACATCTGTGAGGTTGGGGCAAAACGGGCTTGCAGTAGGGGTCCAGGAGTGTTAGTCTGTTTTAGATGTGTTACTTACCAGTTGTGCCATCTTCAGCCGGTCACCTCCCCTCTCTTGTGCCCCCGTCTTCTCATCTCTAAAGTGAGGAGGGAAATCATACCTATACTTCGTAAATTCCCATTGAGGAAGAGAGGACTTTGTAGACACAAAGCGACAAGTGGTTCCTGGCACGCAGGTAAATACTCAATAAATGTTAACTGTTGTCATTCACCATAAAACTCGTTTCACCTTCCGGTGGAGCTCACAATCCGAGTTCCAGAGAAGGGCAGTTTCTTGTCGGCCCTGATGGCTCTTGGTATTACAGATTTAGTAAGATACAACCCCTACTGCAGCAGTAGACTTCTTCGTGTCATTACAGCTTCCCGCCATCGACACATTGCTGACATTAGTAGGTGTAGGAAAAATGTTGTGGTCTGGTCTATGTAGCAAAAATGTTTGTGGGAGGCCCCTCTGATTAGCTTTATTATTGCTTTTAATGTGTTGCACATGGGCAGTCAAACATTTTTGGAAAAAGGCCATATTGGTTTTAAAGACAGATGATCTAAAACCAGCTTTCATTCAATTGTGGATTCGAGGAATTCCAGCTAATGTTCCTAGGAGCTGCCACCAAATAGTTAGTGGTATTCTCTCTGTGACTACCAGTGTTCTTTTTATTCTTTCTCCACCCTACACATTCCGCCCTTGGTCTCCCAATGATGTAGATATAAAATAACACATCTGAGTTTTAATATTTTAGATCTCATTTTTTTTTTACCAAAGTCACACATGCACATAATTTTATTTTTCTTATTTTTTCCCCTCATTTATTTATTTATTTTTCTTTTTTTTTTAAATTTGAAATTCAATTCACATAGTTGTTTTTTATTTTTTTTTAAAGATTTTATTTATTCATGAGAGACACACAGAGAGAGAAAGGCAGAGTCATAAGCAGGAGCCTGATGTGGGACTCGATCCCAGGACCCCAGGATCATGACCCAAGCCAAAGGCAGACACTCAACCACTGAGCCACCCAGGTGCCCCCACACGCACATGGTTTCAAAGAATCAGATTATAAGATTTATTACGACAAATGGCAGCCTCTCCCTCAGTACTCCTACTATGATTGGAATGTTAGTGTCTTCCCCAGATTCATATGTTGAAGCCCGAATTCCCAGTGTGATGATATTAGGAGAGGGGGCCATTGGGAGGAACTTAAGTCATGTAGGTGGAGCCCTTAGGAAAGGGATTTGTGCTTTTATTAAAGAGACCCCAAAGAGCTCCCTAGACTCCTTTCTCCACGTGAGGATACAAGGAGAAGGCTCCGACCCTGAATGGGACCCTTACCAACCATGCTGGCACTCTGATCTCAGACTTCCAGCCTCCAGAACTGTGAGACATAGATTTCTGTTGTTTATAAGCCGCCTAGACTGTAGTATTTTGTAAGAGTAGCCTGAACAGAGTAGGACACCCCCCCTTTACTCTCTTGATTTCCAGGGGAAACCACTTTCAATTGTTTTAACTATTTCTTTTGCTATTAAGTTCCACTATCTCTAAATAATATTTTTGAGGGCTCTTTCTTGAATTTAATATCAGGCATTTTCTATTTCCTTTCACTCTTGAAGATGAAAACTTTCTTTTTCCCCAAACTTATGCCTGACCTACTTTCTAATACCTCTTTCAACTTTTACTTCCTACTTTTCTCATTCTACCAATACACTTATGTAGTAAACGCAGTTATGCTATTTTGACTATGTAAATGCTGATCACAACTGGGACACTTGTTATGCTATGGTTACCGTGCTTTCTTACTAAGCTTTCCAATCTTCCCGTAGTTAATAATTGTCTTATTGTCACTTCGTGTTTTTTGTGTTTCCTTATCACTGATCTCCAAACTTCCTTTGACTTGTTATAATCTCTCTTCAATATTCAGATTTTTCAGGTATGCTCTTTATTTTTTTTGGAACATTGTCTCCTGATTGCCAATTTAGTGATTGCTCTCTAGCCTTGACAGCTCCCTTCACCTCATCCTAGGGATCCATTTGCCCCTTTGTAAAACCCCGTTTCCTGGTTCCTGTGTCTTCATGTCTTCTCTTCTTTCTTCACTTCATTTTTGGAGAGCTTCCTCTAGTAGCTTCTTTAGGAAGTGTGCATGGGCAATGAATATTTGAGACCATACATGTCTGAAAATGTCCTCACACTTAATCAACAGGCTTAGTATAAAACTCTCTTAGTGTAAAACTCGTAGTGTAAGACATTATCTGCCTGGGTCCTAGCTTTCAACACTGATGTTGAAAGGCCTGAGTCCGTTTTGATTCTCAGTCTTTTGTATGTGAGTTTCTTTTTGCTCTCCTCAATATTTTAGTATCTTTTCTTTGTCTCCAGTGATTGAAGCTTCACAAAGATGTGCCTTTTCATCTACTCTGCTGGGTATTAGGGCTTTTTAAATCTGGAAACTCATGTTCCTAAATTCTGGGAAATTTTCTTGAATAATTTATTTGATAATTATGCCTTTACCTCCCGTTAGTCTTTTCTTCCTTTCTGGAATTCCAGAACAGAGCTCAATTTTCTTTCATTCTTTTCTATTTTTCACCTCTATGCACTATGTTCTGGGGCATTTTCTGGCCTTAACTTATAACACTTATTGAAGTTCTTGTTTCTGGTATCGATTTTATTTTTATTTATTTATTTTTAAAGATTTTATTTATTTATTCATGAGACACACACACATACAGAGAAGGAGAGAGAGAGAGAGAGAGAGAGAGAGAGAGAGAGAGAGAGAGACGCAGAGACACAAGCAGAGGGAGAAACAGGCTCCCGTGCAGGACTCAATTCCGGGTCCCCAGGATCACACCCTGGGCTGAAGGCGTCGCTAAACCACTGAGCCACCTGGGCTGCCCATGGTATCGATTTTAATTGAAAAATAATTGACATATCATATAATATCATGTTTTTAATTTTCAAGAGTTCTTTCTTGGCTTTCCTTTTTTGAAAAGAAGTTCATTTATTGATGATGGTTTTTTGAAGTGTTCCTCTTTCTGCATGGCTTCTCTTTCTCCTTGTTGTTTTTCTCTATTTTGTTTCTGGTTTTTCTTTCTTTCTTTCTTTCTTTCTTTTTTTTTTTTTCTGTTAAAAGCTTTTTCCTTGAGTATCTGCTGATACTTCAAGGGTGGGAAGCTGAACAAGGCTAATTGGATGCTCTGTGTTCATGAGGAGGAGGCGTTGACTGTAGTAGACTTTTCTATAAGGTAATCTGGCTGGACCATTTGTTCAGGAAACCCCCACATCAATTTTTAAGGTTATTTTTTCATATGCTTGTTAACGTATCTAGAGGATATTGTTCTAGTTCCTAGTCTATGTGAAGAATCCCAGATGCCAATGTTCTGGGTGAGTGGGAGAGAGGGCTAAGGATCTCAATTTGCAGAAGGTAAACTTTAATTTTAGTCCATCTGTTTTCTTGTGCACCCCTCATTTCAACTGTGCCTTAGGTACTGTAGTCAAGAGACCCTCTGTTTTAGCTTCTGCAGGAATGAACCTTTAGATTTCTCTGAGGGTGGGGAAAAGACAGTTACTAGGCAATATGGGTTTCCCGTTTTGAAGCAATGTCAACACACCTTGCTATGTGGAGCCCTATCTTTACTCCCATTCCAGGGACACCTAATGGTAGCATCTGTGCCTTTTGGGGATTTGGATGGTAAAAATTTGTTTCTTGGATTCCCTGACTGTGGTTTAGGATGAGGCTGCTGCATTTCGTAACACGATGGCACTGCTTATGACTCAGCTTACTTGTAACTGCTAATCCCACACCCATCCTCCTTTTATTTTCTAGCCTCCAAAGTTTTTCTCCTAGCCAACTATTTTGTCCTTGTGCATCTATTTCTTAGAATAAACTTCTTTCCTGTTATTTTTTAAATTGGGATTTCAGGAGAGAACTGCATGTTTTCAACCCATTTATAACTTGGAAACCATGATTGAGGATTTTTTTGAGAAACAAAATCTGGAATGTTGACATGAGTGTAGACATTGTATTGTTTTAAGTGGTTACATCGGTGGGCAATATTCTTATTTTAAGTCAACTGCCATTGGTCAGCATCTTTTTCTGAATCTTCTTTTGCAATTGCCTTCACAACTCAAGCCATATTCTGTTGAACTTATGCAAAGGTAAGACATTTTGTCTTTTGATGGATTTGATTTTTAGAAGCACCAAAATGTTACCTGGAAACTAGACTCAAAAAAGATTCATGATAAACTTTGACTTTCATTAAAAAAACCTTGATGATTCTGTAATGGCCACAATCAAGTCATAAACTGATTTTTTGAGGATGGTATAGAGTGAGGAAGACATTTTTCTCAATTTTTCAAGACTGAAGTTTTGACTGGTAGTGTTTTGAGCCAGAATATCATTATTGAAATAATTCATTGTCTCCTAATAGCAACATCAAGTTGTGTCTATATGCACAGGTGTTTCTTTCCTTTTTTCCCCCAGTTGTATTGAGATATAATTGATATAACGTTGTATGGGTTTAAGATGTACAACATAATAATTTGATATATGTATAGATCATGAAATGATCATTACAAAATTTAGTTCCCATCCATCACCTCATGTAGTTACACATTTTTTTCCCCTTGTGATGAGAACTTTTAAGCTACACTCTCTTAGAACTTTCAAATACATGATATAGTATTGTTAACTCCAGCTATCACATTATACATTGTATACTTTAAATTATTTATCTTATAACTGGAAGTCTGCACCTTTCCACCGTTCCCACCTACCTCCTCTCCTTGCCTCTTGCAACAGCCAATCTGATATCTGTTTCTGTAAGTTTTTCTTATTGTATGTATGTATGTATTTATTTAGATTATAAGTTTGGTTTTTTTAGATTTCACATATAAGTGAGATCATACAGTATTTGTCTTTCTTGGACTTACTTTGCTTAGCATAATGTTCTCAAGGCCTATCCATGGCGTTGCAAATGGCAGGATCTCCTTTTTTTATGGCTTAATGGTATTTCATTCTATCTATGTATCTATGTATCTATGTATCTATTTACCATCTGTCTATCAATCTATCCATATTACATTTTCTTTATTCATCCGTCTATTGATGGACACTTAGGTTACTGCAATGTCTTGGCTGTTGTGAATGATGCTGCAATGAACATGGGGTACAGATATCTTTTTAGAATATCAATTTCATTTTTTTGTATATTCAGAAGTGGAATTGCTATCATATGGTAGTTCTGTTTTTCTTTTTTGACAAACCTCCAAACTGTCTTCCACAGTGACTGCACCAATTTACATGTCCACCAGTGCATAGGCTTCCCTTTTCTCCACTTCCTTGCTGACACTTGTTCTCTCTTGTACTTTTGATGATAGCCATTTTAATAGGCATGAGGTGATATATCACTGTGGTTTTTATTTGCATTTTCCTGATTAGTGATGCTAAACATTTTTCATGTACCTGCTGGCCATTTGAAAATTTTCTTTGGAAAAAAGCCTATTCAGGTCCTTTGCCCATTTTAAAAAATTGGATTATTTGGAGATTTTTGTTTTGTTTTGTTTTTTTGCTCTTGAGTTCTATGAGTTCCTTATATATTTTGGATATTAACCCACTGTCAGAGATGTGCTTTGGAATGTTTTCTCCAATTCTGTAGGTTGCCTTTTCATTATGCTGATTGTTTCTTTGGCTGTGCAGAAGGCACAGGTTTCTTTTCTTTTCTCAAGGATAAGTTTTGTAACTTAGTCACATCTCATGGTCATTCTGCTAGATTACATTCCCCCAGTTAGAATGGCATGGATATGTTTAAAATTAAACAAAAATTCTAACTTAAAAGTATGAAACTTTCTCTTAAAAACCTGGACCAACATGAGACCATTGCTTTAATGGGCCTGGGTTTATATTTTTGGCTCCTTAGAGCACAGTGTCCCATTCCTATTCAAGAGTAACTTTTGGGGCACCTGTGTGGCTTAGTCTGTTAAGCATCTGCATTCAGCTCAGCTCCTGAGCCCATCGAGCTCCCTGCTCAGTGGAGAGTCTGCTTCATTCTCACCCTCTACCCCTCTCCCACTGGTGCTAACTCTTTCACTCTACTCTCTCTCTCAAATAAATAAATAAAATATTTTTTTTTTTAAAAGAGTAACTTTTACTGAGAGGTCTAATCTAAATCTCTTAAAAGCAAAGTTGATGACTAATTGGGCTAGTAATTCTATGGTACCATCCACACCTTTATATGATGATATCTCTTGAGTGCTAGGAGTAGTTCTACATATAAGCAATCTCTGCAAATTGACTATCTTCAAGATGTGAACATGCAGTGTGCAGCTGAGGGAAGGAAATGGTCACTCTTCTCTTTACCTCTTTGCCCAATGTATTAATTCAAGCTCCTGTTAATTCAACAAACAATTCAAGACTGCTGCCATTCTTCTAGGTAGTTATTCTCTTTATAACCCCTATATTGGCCAAACCTCTTGAACTCTTAAAAAGTAACACTAAAAATCCATCTTCAGCTTCGAATCTTAGAGTTGGAAGTGCTTATAAAGATGGGTCAATTCACACTTACAGATGAAGACACAAAGGCCAAAAGTGTGAATGGATTTGTCCAAGTTCACACACTAGAATCCAAGATATTGATTGTAGTTGCAAGTGGAAGTGAAATAGTTACACTTATTTTTAAGGACTGAGAGTTGGATGATCAAAACCTTTATGAGAAAAGTGCTTACTTAGATCCTTGTTTTTTCTATTTCTATGTTAAGGAAATGGAGCTCTGCTTATTTTTTCAGTGTAAAAGGGTAAAGATGTGAAAAAGATAAATTTGTATAGAATCCAGTTTTGTAGCAAAGGAAAAATATATAGAAAAAAATGACAAAAGAAATAAACAGAGACAGACAGAGACCTTCTTTTTTAGCTGATCTTGAGCTGAAATCTTGATCAGCAAGGCACATCTCTGGGAAGTAGATCAAGTGCACAGTGCTGGAAAAAGTGCCCAATACCATGTGGAGCAGCAACCCAGATTTGGTGAGCAGAAAGAGCCTTGATTGAAAAAGTAGTATTTTTTTTTAAAAAGATTTTATTTATTTATTTGAGAGAGAGAGTGAGAGAGCATGAGTGGGGTGAAGAGCAGAGGGAGAAACAGACTCCCCCCTGAGCAGGGAGTCCTACATGGGGCTTGATCTCAGGACTCCAGAATCATGACGTGAGCCAAAGGCAGATACTAAACCCATGAGCCACCCAGCCCCCCCCCCCAAGTAGTATTTTTAAATAAAAACCATACCTGCCTTCTTTCAGCTTCAGTTAGATGACATAGCACATTCTCTGATTGTGAAAAGGGTAGAAAACCTTCACTGATTTCCTTTGTAAGCAGCAGAGTGTGTGAGCAGCTTTCTTTTCTGGGGATTTAGGATACATTTGCCTCCTACCTGGGAGCCAGAGAACAGGCTGAATGTAGGACAAAAACAAACACTAACAGGCAAACCCACACTGATTTTAGATCTGAAGTAATCTGTAGCCTCACAACTATGGCACAATACACAGCTTTTGAACGAAGTGGCTCATGACATTGGTTGACCAAATAATTCGTTTGGTTGGGAAAAAGAGGTTAAGTTTGATTGACTTGACCAATTCATCAAACAGCTTGGAGACTGTGGGGGTACGGCCCAGGCCCACCATTTCTGGCATCTATCTCTTGCTGCACTTATCAGCAGGGATTGCTTTGATTTGCATCATATAAGAAAAAAGAAGCTCAACAAAATGTATTTGGTTCTGTGTCTCTACATGAGCAGTTAACAAATTAGCACAGGGGAAGCTTTTGCAAATGAGAGATTAAATTTCCTTGTTTATGTTGGAAATCTCCGTTGGTCTCTGTCAGCAAAAGCGCAATAACATTCTTTCCGTGTTGGGCTGGCTTTCAGTTCGTTTGTTATTTTTATTTCTTTTGTTCTTGCTATGGGCCTTCAGAGTGACCATCTCTCTCAGGGTACATAGAAACTCTTGTTGGGGTTAGGGGAGGCTTCCTGGGGGAGGGGTGGGAGTGGAGTGGAGGTAGGGTTGCCAGATAAAATACAGGATGCCCGGTTTAATTGAATTTCAGACAAACAACGATTTAGAGTTTTTTTTTGTTTGTTTGCTTTTTTTTTTTTTTAAAGTATAAGTATGTCCCAAATATTGCAAGGGACATACTTATACTGAAAAAGCATTCCTTGCTTACCTGAAATTCACATTGAATTGGGCATCCTGCATTTATTTTTATTTTTATTTTTGGTAAATTTGGGCAGACGCAGAGTCTCCTCTGGGTGAGAGGCAGGGCTTCTGTGCCTGAGACATTCTCAGGAATGCAGGAGAAGCCTCCTTTTCCCACCCTCTTCCTCTTCACCCCAAACAGACCAGATTTCAACTTGCACCTGAGACTTGGTTTCCTTTAAGGCTGGGACCAGGGTGAGGAGAGTGAAGCCCACACCTCAGGCACAAACCCAATAATTGAGATAAAGAATACTTCAATCCAAATTTTCAAAGATAAAAATTAAAAAACAAATGACCTTGTCTTTATTAAAATGTTTCATAATTTGTTCACCATACATTTTTTATATTGATTCTTATTTAAAAATATTGGGTCAAAATATTCTTGATCTTGATTACTAGGGCTTTTTTTTTTCATTCCCTTAAATTTAGCTACTGAGGGGGTGGGGGTGAGCGGAGTGTTTAAAGCAATTTGTGGTCCAACCAAAAACAATACTAGAATCCTGCATTTAGAATTAAGATATAAGCTTCTCACTTTGATGGGTTTCTATTTATATACAGATTTGAAGAAGCCTGTGGCCTTCCCTCATCATTTTTAATACAGTGGTTTCTTTGAACTTGAGTGAAGTTTCTCAATCCCTTTGCCACCCCCTCCTCCCTACTTTGTCTACACAGGTACTTTGGGTCCTGGCTTTCTTCTTTCAAAGCATCAGAGATTCCTGGCTCTTTCTTTACTTTAGGCCTGAGGATAACATTTGTGGATAAGACCTGGGTACAGTGGCAAGATCTTCCTGAAGAAGCTTGGAGAAGAAACCAGGGGCTTGGACGCACAGGGACAGGAATGATGATGACTAGTGCACTTTAATATCATCTTATGGAGTAGTTGAAATATGTGCAGTTACTATTAAAAAATGTTCCAATGTTATATTTAGTTGATTTTTGTATATTCATGAAATAAAAGCTATGTAGCAACACAAACTGGCATCCTTACTGTGATAGTTTTGTTAGTATTTGTATTCTGTGGTATTTAGGAATCCTAAATGACCACGAATTATGCAACCCATGGTCGTGTCTGTAAACTCAATGTTTTAGACTCACCACATGGAATGAATGTTCTCAAGTGTTAGTAAATTCTATCACCCATTGGACTAAGAAAGGCATGCAACGTTCACACAATAATCACGTGTGCCTGTACACGCATGTGCATTCATGTACACACACACAAATGCACATACACACGTACTCTTTCTTTTTTGCTCCAATGAGTAAAAATTTAAAAGCAGAGATTATCAGAAGATGAAAAGTACAGAAGATAAAAAGGTTGGGGGAGAATTGACATTTGTATCAGGGATGACTGTTGAGGGAGGTGATAAAGCTGCCCTGGGGGCACAATGGTGGCCACACAGGGTGTGCGACAAGATCTTGGCTGCCCAGGGGCACCAATGGCTTCCCAGTCTCCCCCGTCCTTGGTCGTGGCTGATGGTGTTCCAACCCCAACTCCATTGGCATTGTAGAGGTGAACAATTCAGTTTTCAGTTACTGCCCTTCCGTACTCAACCACTGCTCATGGTTTTGCCTCATTTAATACCTTCTCGGTACTCTGAAGAAGAGTGGATCAATTGGCTCATTTAGGAAAGAGAGAGATGATCACAAAAATAAATCTGATATACAGCTTTTTAACAGATGACAGGCACTGTGTTTACAAGTTTTTAAGTGAGCGACAAGAGCAGAGTCACACTCTGATTGAACAATTTTATCTTTGTGAGTTTATCCTAAGAAACTTAATCTTGAATTTAGGCAAGAGGAATTGACAATGACACCCAGCATAGAGTTGTTTATGACAGCAAAAACTTGCAAACTACCTAAGGACAACAGTAGAATTTGTTAAATAAATGACAGAACAATCATTTGAGAACACTGTACAGTCATTAAAAAATTACGTTGTAGAAGAATATCTAACCCTATCGGGGATGTGTATTTCATCACATCTTTAGATAAAAAGATTACAAAAGCATGAATGAAGCATTATCACATTAAAAACTCTATCTACGACTCTATCACCTATCTCTCTAACCCATTTATATAAAGGGAGGGAAACCTAGGAACACTAACAAAATATTGATAGTAGCAGTTTTCATTCAGTGATGGGGTTACACATGGTTTTATTTTTCTTCTTTACAGTGTCACTATCTTTGCTTTTTATAATAAGAGTATATTACTTTTATAATTAGAGAAAAATTAAAGCAATTTTGTTTTCACAGAAAAAAAATCCAGATTACAAAATAGGTATGTGGAAAGTGATCTGAATACATGTGTACATGTGGGTGTCTTCATAGAATACAGAACATAAAGATATGTTTATATTTTCTACATGTGATATATAATTTCAGAAGCAAAATACTTTTTTGTCTCCTTGCACATTTCCACAGTAAACATGTTCCTATTATTTTTGAAATCTGAAGGCAAATAAATTACACTAGGTTGAATCAATAACTATGGAAGAGTGTATTTAAATTATGTGTAATAATGTTTTTTTCTTGCCATGTCTTTTCTTCTTCTTCTCCTTCTTCTTCTTTTTTAAAATATTTTATTTATCTATTCATGAGAGACACAGAGAGAGAGACAGGCAGAGGGAGAAGCAGGCTCCCTGCAGGGAACCCGATGTGGGACTCGATCCCAGGACCCCAAGATCATGACCAAAGCCAAAGGCAGACACTCAACCACTGAGCCACCCAGGTGTCCCTCGCCATGTCTTTTTGTGAAAGATTCAAGACAACCATTGTGTGAGATGGTTACATATAAAAGATAGTGTAAACTCTCCATTATTTCATGGCTGGGTCACTGCATAGACTTCTCTTGTACTGCTTTTTCCTCGGGCTTTTCTCCACCCCATAGGTAGTGGCGAGATACATTTTCTAAAGCACACAGCTATGCTCCTGCCCCATCTCTGTTCCAAAACCTATACGTTCCTGTTACCATCAGCATAGAGTCTGACGTCTCTGCGTGTATCGAAGGCTCTTGGCTGTCTTGCAGCAATTTAGTATTCTTCTCTCAGACTTTGCAAAATTTATTTATTCATCCACAAATATTTAATGAGTTGTTACTTATGTGTAGGACACCAGGTGCTGACTTACTGAGTTGGTTCCAGTCAGACTAGACAATTCAGCTTTTTTCATTTGTGAACTGTGATGACTCATTGCTCACTCTGTTTTCTCCTATGCCACTTTCTTTTTATGGCTCTTCTTTCTTCCATTTCTGCTTTTCAAATCCTCCCCATCCTTCAGTTCCAACCTTATATACCACCTTCTAGTTCCAGTTGGTGATGGTTCCCCTCCGCCCCGAGTAATTCTTGTTTGTATGTTTCTTTTTTTTTTCTTTTTAAGATTTTATTTATGTATTCATGAGAGATACACAGAGAGAGCCAGAAACAGAAGCAGAGGGAAAGGCAGGCTCCCTGCAGGGACCCTGATGCGGGACTCGATCCCAGGACTTTGGGATCATGGCCTGAGCCAAAGGCAGATGCTCAACCACTGAGCCACCCAGGCCCCCCTTGTTTGTATATTTCTTACACTTCTCATCAGACACTGCCTTCTTCTACAGCTGGCATAGACTTTCTGTGTCCCAGTGATCACTGTGCTGGGGCAGGAGTGGGGTGGAAGCAGGGGGAAGCTCCTTAGAAGGTATGTTAGAATCTCTGGTGGGCCAGGCCCGTGGTGGTTCAAAATAGCATGTTAAAAAATAACCATTGCTTCTGTTTATTTTTGGCTCTGGTATGAAATTTGTTTGAACTTTAAAAATCAAGATTATCAAAAAGGACATGAATTAAATTTAGTGAGCCATGCTGCTGCTTTAGGAGAGTGTATGAATGTCTTCAGAACTGTTGAATGAATGAATGTGAAAGAAATGAATGAACTATCTTTTCCCCATTGTTGGCATTAGGGTTCGCTCTCAGTGTTTTATGATCTGTGGGTTTGGACAAGTGTATCATGACAGTTATTCGCCATTGTAGCATCATCCAGAAGATGTTCACTGCCACAAGGAGCCTCTGTGCTCTGCACATTCATCCCTCCCTCTTTCCTACCCCCTAAAAACCACTGACCTGTTTACTGTCTCTATCGTTTTGCGTTTTCAGAATATCATAGAGTTGGGGTCATACAGTATGGAGCCTTCTCAGACTGGCTTCTTCCACTAACTAATATTCACTTAAGGTTCCCTCGTGCCTTTTCTTGGCTTGAGAGCTCATCTCTTTTTATTTTTTTTTATTTTTTATTTATTTATTTATTTATTTTTTCTCATCTCTTTTTAGTGCTGAATAATATCGCAGGGTCTGGATGGACCACCTTGGGTATCAATTCACCTACCAAAGGACATCTTAGTGGCTTCCAGTTGTTGGCAATTATAAATAAAACTGCCATAAACACCCATGTGTAGATTCATGTGTGGACACAAGTTTTCAGCTTATTTGGGTAAATACCAGAGAGCATGAGCATATGGTTTGTTTTATAAAAAACTGCCAAAATGTCTTCCAAAGTGGCCGTGCCATCTTGCATTCCCACCAGCAGTGAAAGAGAGTTCCTCTTGCTCCACAACCTTGTCAGCTTTTTACACTGTCACTAAAAAATCTTTAGCTATCCTAGGGGCATCTGGGTGGCTCAGTGGGTTAAGGGCTTGCCTTTGGCTCAGGTCACAATCCTGGGGTCCTGGGAATGAGCCCCTCATTGGGCTTCATGCTCAGCAGGGAGTCTGCTTCTCCCTTTCCCTCTGTCCCCTCCTGCTTGTGCTTGCTCTCTGTCTCAAACAAAGAAATAAAATCTTTAAAAAAAAAAAATGGCGGGATCTCTGGGTGGCGCAGGGTTTTGGCGCCTGCCTTTGGCCCAGGGCGTGATCCTGGAGACCCGGGATCGAATCCCACGTCTGGCTCCCGGTGCATGGAGCCTGCTTCTCCCTCTGCCTGTGTCTCTGCGCCTCTCTCTCTCTCTCTCTCTGTGTGACTATCATAAATGAATAAAAAAAATAAAAAAAAATGGCCATCTATCCTAATAAGTGTCTAGTGGCCCTTCATTCTCATTTGAGTTTGTAACTCCCCAACACCATATGGTGTGGAGCATCTTCCCATATGCTTATTTTCTACCTCTGAATCTTCTTTGATGAAGTGTCCTGATCTTTTGGGCATTTTTAAATTGGCTATTTGTTTTCTTATTGAAGAACCACGTTTGATCACACTGCCCTTGTGTGTGATGGGCCACAAGTTCCAATGTTTTTGAGTTTTGGTGATGCAAAGGTGACTCTGTCCGTTGCTGATATAGGAAAAGGTGACTATCCATCACTGATTTGCTACAAATGACAACTTCCCCAGTAAGGTTTTTGGGGACAACTTAATTTTTGGTTTTCTGCTGCAACCTGGTTGTCTCTCTCCCTGCCACCCACCCCCACCCCCAGTGTGACCTTGTAAGTGACTGGAAACCCAGAGGCAGATTATGACCAAAAGACATCTGCATTGAGCTTCAAGTCTCAGGCTTTTTCATGTCCTGGCTTTTGTACCTGCTACTCCTTTGGCCTGGACACCCTCCTTCTTTACCTCCCTCATGGGCTCACCCATCCTAACTTGCTTTTCTGGCTAATTCATACTTATTCTCCAAGGCGTCCTTCCAGAAACTCTCTTCTGCAAACCAGAGTAGGGATGTCTTTGGAGCTCTCTGAGAGGTCATTCTCTGTTAAAGCACACTATCACAGGCCACTGGCATTGCTCTCCTTCCCTGCAGACCCAGAGATCAGCAGCTGCTGAAAGCAGGCTGAATTCTGGCACTGTGTTTTGTTCACTTTTGTAAACTGAATGAATGAATTCATTTCATGAATTCATCCAATGCATACTTAGTGAGCACCTGCTATGTGCTAGGATTTATTTTATTTGATCTGGATATATTCACAAACAAAACAAAGATTCCTTCCCACTAGCAATGTACAATCTCATGGTAAAGAATGACTAATAGATGAGTATAAGTTGAAGTTCCAGAGGGATGAGAAGGATCCTTCCCTTATTCACAATGTTACCATGAATTTGCAAAAATGAAAATGCACCCACATCTCCACATCTGTTCATGGCTCCATAGCTTGTTGCTTTTTATTTTTTAAAAAGATTTTATTTATTCATTCATTCATTCATTCATGAGAGACACAGAAAGAGAGGCAGAGACCTAGGCAGAGGAAGAAGCAGGCTCCCTGTTAGGAGTCCCATGTAAGACTCGATCCTAGGACCCCAGGATCATGCACTGAGCTGAAGGTAAATGCTCAACCACTGAACCACTAGGTGTTCCAGCTTGTTGATTTTTAGCAGGGAGATTTCTTCCCACATTATGAGTTCTGCTTCTTCAACACAGAATCCAGCATTGCCCTCCAAGCCCCTTTCTCAGGTAAGGTTCTGTTGGTCTTCGATAGCCACACGGGAGGCTGAGATTCAGAGGCCAGCTTCAGGCAGCCAGAGATGAGGCACAGAGTGTTTCAGGGTGGTGAAGAATGGTGGAGACGTGAGGCCCCTGGAGCCTGAACAGCTGGTAGAATGTACACCCTAGTCCAGGGTTCTGGGACCGTAGCTGCAGGACTTTGGAAGGGCAACCTGGGGACTGTTCTTGGCTGGATAGCTTTCCAGTCTGGTTCTCTGGCCCTCCGGCAGCCACGATGGGCTACCTAATAGGCTTTAATATTTTTTCTGTTCAGGCTAGTTAGAGTGGGTTTGAGGTTCACAACAAAGAGCCCTGGTGGACGCAGACCTCTCTCCTGGGCGTACCAGCAGCCTGGTCCTTTCCCACCCATGCAGGACTGACTCAGGTGTGACTCCACATCGCTGAGTGACTTCAACCAGCTGCGAATCCTGCCAGGGCTGTCTCTCGATTGGGAATTAGAGATCTCCCAGCCCTGAAGGGTAGCAGCTGCAGCAGGAAGGTAACTTATACATTGGGCTGAAATCCAAATTTTTATACATGTAATTATGCCAGAATTCAGGTCAACCTCTAGGCTGGGTTGACTCATATTCCATGATCTATAGGAAGGAAAACACCATTCCAGCTGCCATGGTGGCATTTTTTTCCCTCCCGCACTTTGAAACATTGTTTAATTATTTGGACTCTTCTATTTAACTGCAAATTACTCGACTATTTTCACATATCACGCTTTACCTGCTTGAAAAATAAATACCCCAAATGACTAGGAGTGAAGGACTATAATTAAATTATGGAATGTTGTAATGGACACTTTGAGGATGGTGGGAGCTGGTGCTTTTCCAAAACAAACTCAAAGGTTTAAACCACTAAAAAGTCGGAGTGGCCAAATTTGTCTATGATGCCTCAAGATCGTCGAACAAAATCATGGCACCATCCTAGCCAGAAAAACACTGACTTTAGTGTTTGTGTTAGTTCTGTGTTTCCAACGCTGCAAACTTCCTTGCCCTCCTTTCCTTCTCTTGCCCCAGTACCCATAGGACTCTCTGAGACCTGGGACACAGGCTGGCTAGCTCCATTCTGTTGTTAGTTGCCTTGTTAGAAACACCTGCTGGAAAAAAAAAAGTATGTAAAATTAACATAAAGTCAGGAAATGACACATAGAAGTCAAAATTCCCTCTGCTCCAAAGTCTTTTTTGTTGGTTGTCTTGCTGATAGTAGGTGAAGATGCGGGAAACCTCTTGGTTTCTCCTCTCTGGTCTCTGTTGTGAGCAATTATATTTCCGTGTCTCACTGTCCTCAGAGTTCCCTCCTGTTGTTTTCACTTCTATTCCTTCCAAATGTGACAGGCCATGCTCCTGTCTCTGGTACTTCATTTATTCATGCCTCCTCTCTCTCCGCTCCCAATGTCTGGCAACCACAGATCTTACTGTCTCCATAGTTTTCTTTTCCAAATGGAGTCATATATAATATGTAGCCTTTTCAGATTGGCTTCTTTCAGTTAAGTCTGCATGTAAGGTTCTTACATCTTCTTTCTTGGCTTGACAGCTCACTGGATGGATGGACCTGGTTGTTTCTAAGTTTTGGCAATTAGGTATAAAGGTGCTATGGTATCTGCATGCAGCTTATGGTGTGTACATAAGTGTTCAATGCCTTTGGGTAAATACGAAGGAACATGATTGCTGGATCATATGTTAAGAGTATGTTTAGCTTTGTTAGAAACTGCCAGACTGTCTTCTAGAGTGACTGCACCATTTTGCGTTCCCACCAGCAGTGAGAGAGCGAGCTCCTGTTGCTCCCCAGCCTCACCAGCATTTGGTGTTGTCCGTGCTCCAGATTTTGGCGATCCTAAAGGTGGGTAGTGGTAGCTCGTTCTCGTTTTAGTTTGCACTTCTCTGATGACATACTATGTGAAGCATCTTGCTATGTGCTCATTTGCTGTCTATCTTCTTGGGTGAGGTGTCTTGTAAGGACTTTGCCCCATTTTAAAATCAGGTTGTCATCTTATTGTTGAATCTTAAGAGTTTCTTGCAAATATTTTTTCCCAGGCTGTGCCTTCTTCCCGTTCGCTTAAGGATTTCTTTCTTTTCTTTTCTTTTTCTTTTGTTTTTAGAGAGAAAGATATTGTGTTTTGGGCATATTTTATCTATAGGCTCTGTTGGACTAGATATTGCACAAACTCACTTAGAAAAAGTAAAATTATTATGTTTGAGATAAAATATAAATATAAAATAATAAAAATAAAAGAAATAAAGAGCTTTGCTCACTTTTCCTGTATTATAAGCTATATTCTTATGATTGAACACTTCTACCTTCCGACTAATTGAGCCATATGCAAATCTAAAACTCAGAAAATGGAGGTGCCTTGATGATCTGTGTCACTCAGAAGCTTGTTTATACATCAATCAAGACAAAAATAAACAGATTATGGAGACTTGATGTTACACTGCATCAACCACATGTATTGATGCTTTATTAATGCTCTTGATCTGCAACTTAGTGTGTTTTTAATAACTCATGCTTTCCCATCTGTTACCATTCTGTAGTCTTGATTTTTTTTCTTGTTGCACCTGCTAAACTTCAGGGTAGGATATATAAACCAAAGGGGTTATCCAAATGGTAAAAGTGAATTGATTACTAGTGAATAATAGTAATAAATTAATACCATGCCTACTGCAAAAGCATGCTAAGTCATACGCAAAGCATGAAAACAGGTGGCTTGAGAAAGGTGACTTCCCTCTTGGAGGCCTTTTTCCTAGAGCCTTGCCACTCCTGATCTACTCGGGTGGCATTTCCTTTCCTCCTTAATCTCCAAAGGGTGCCTTCAAGCTCTGGATACGAAAGGGGGACACATTAGGGTGAACATCAGAGAAAGCCAGAGAGGAGAAGAGTCCTTTCAAGTAAACACATAATGGGCTTACATACAAAGGGAATCAAGGCTCCCCATGACCATTAAAAAGATTATTTCACACCACGTTTAACTACTAAAGGAGCCTGCGTAAAAGCTGGTATTGAGGCACTTCTGAGTAGGTTCTGCTTTTACTTATGTGAATTCCGCCCTTTCCCAAGTACTGCTTCATATTTTTTCCTCCTGAGTCCAGAGTTAGCAGTCAGGAGGCTAGTGCATGGATGACCTTGATATTGCTCCAAGCCATCAGCGTTTCTGTTTTTGACTTTTTTTTTTTTGAGGCAGTGGGGTTTCCCATGTTGCAAACACAAATAAGGTCAATCACTGTTGGTATCTGCTTATTGACTTTTCATTATTATCTATCAAGAATCCCTTTGGAACGTAATGCAAGTGTTTTCTTGGGGATCTCTATTGGATTTTCTCATTACACTTGCAAACAGGGATATATTTGTGTTCTCAAGTATCTCAAACTCTCTCTTGGCATGTTATTCAAAGACCATCTTTTTGCCTCCTCTGTTGTTGATTTGTTATTCCTCCTTAGAAACTTCAGGATAGCCAAAGGGGTTATCCAAAGGTCTCAGCTTACTACCTTTTGGTTTGTTTGTGTTCAAGGATTATCCTAGCAATCAACTAACAAACCCATGGCCTTCCCCAATGGAAGGTAAGTGCCAGGTGGCACAAAATGAGAACTGAATATTCAAAAGCTTCCCATGTTCCTGTAAATCTGGCGGCTGGATATGACAAGTTGGTGCCTTTTTGTTTGCCAGCCTTAAATAGAGAGCTGTCCCCACTGCGGCCATTGGGAGTGGACTTGAGAGGATTTTAAGTAAATACCATCATGAGGCCAGTGTGTGCGAACTGTCAATTTGTATTTATATGATGTGTGACTGTGCTGAAGCAGGCATCATGAATCATTCAGGATTACCCTTCTGGAGAGCCTCTAATTCTGCCTGAAGGATTAGGGAAACAGGGTTCAAATGCCATTCATCAGTCTTGTCTTTCAGGGAGCACCAGTAAAGTCATCCACTGCCTGACCTACAGTTGAAACTGTCCATTTCCAAGTCTCAGAGAAAGGTCACCTAAAGGTAAAGGGATATTTTTGTCAAGGTGGCACAGCCCGGCTCCCTAAGCTGGTTTGAGAAAATACTTTCTGGGCATAGGAGCATCGTTGAGCAGGAAAGGAGGGCATGGATCAATGCCCTGGGCACTTCTAGGAGATGTCTTCTTCTTCTTCTTCTTCTTTTTTTTTTTTAGGATATGTCTTCTTGAATGACAGATATTAATGCTCACTTTTAATAATAATCTTCCTAAAATGCATTGTGGAAGTCTTCATTAAGGTGGGTAGTAAGTTCACCATCAAGTGGTTGCTAAACAGGTAAGCAAGGAGGAAAATTTCAATAGGTGAGTTGGGGTTCCTCCTTTTTCTTTCTTCCTTCAGAGTCTTTGAATAATTTTGGGAGTTTCATGGTGTTCAGTCACCTTATCTTTATTCTCTGCTACTCACTCTGGATGTTTTGATTGCCTTGAACATATTTAAGTATTGAACCAAACATTTACAGGGAGTGATATTCATTGAATCATCAAGAAAGCGAATGAGAATAATAAAACCCAACATAAAGAATAAACTAGCTTAGATTCAGGATTTTATATCTGATGTTCGAGTTCAGTCACTTGGACCAACTATTCTGTGATTGTTGTGAAGATACTTTCATCATTGTTGAAGCTTTCAAGTCCCATTGCCAAAGAACCAAGGGCATCCAGGAATATGAACCTGGTGTATTCTCACAAGTTTCAGCATGGAAGAATAACTGAGTAGAACACAGGAGAAACATAAGTTGGAGACAGAAAAGTAAAGTAGGATGCACTTTAAAAAATGGGTTTTGAAATTCAAGGATAGGAAGAATCCAAAACTGGAAATAATGAATGTGTGTATTTTATTATGTATTACATATTACATATTAATGTAGGTAGGTATTATTTCATACTTCCTTTTATCGTGCCCCCTCTTATAGTGCTTTGCAGATATTGTGGGGTTTTTTGTTTTCTGTTTTTTTTTGTGTGTGTTTTTTTACAAATTGAAGGTTTGTGGCAGTCCTGCCCCAAGCAAATCTCTCGATGCAATTTTTCAAACAGCATTTGTTCACTTTGTGTCTCTGTGTCACATTTTGGTGAAGCTAGCAATGTTTTAAGCTTTTTCATTGTTTTTTTTTTAAAAGATTTTATTTATTTATTCATGAGAGGCAGAGACACAGGCAGAGGGAGAAGCAGGCTCCATGCTGGGAGCCCAACGTGGGACTTGATCCCGGGTCTCCAGGATCATGCCCGGGGCCGAAGATGTTGCTAATCCGCTGAAGCCAGCTGGGGTGCCCACTTTTTCATTATTTTTATATCTGTTATGGTGATCTGTGATCCGTGATTTTTGATGTTACTATTGCAATTGTCTTGGGAGGCCACAGGCTGTGCCCATATGAGACAGTAAACCCATTGATAAATATTGTGTGTATTCTAACTAATTGTTCCACTGACTTCTCCTATCTCCTTCCCTCTCCAAATACCAACATATCAACATGAATGGCAGTTCAGAAGAAGTTGATTCCAGCCCTCATGGATGAAGATTCTGAGGGGCTCAAGACTTCAGTGGAAGAAGTCACTGCAGATGAGGTGGAAACAGCCAGAGAACCAAACTTAGAGGTGGAGTCTGAAGATGGGACTGAATTGCCACCATCTCATGATCATTGTGAACAGATGAAGAATTGCTCCTTCTGGATAAGCAAAGAAAGTGGTTTCTTGAGATATAATCTACACCTGGTGAAGATGCTGTGAAGATTATTGAAATGACAACAAAGGATTTAGAATATGACATGAACTCAGTTGATAAGGCAGCAGCAAGGTTTGGGAAGATTGACTCCAGTTTTGAAAGAAGTTCTTCTGTAGGTGAAAGGCTATCAAGCAGCATCACAGGCTACAGAGAAATTGTTCATGAAAGGAAGAGTCCATTAATGTGGCAAACTTCATTGCTATCTTAAGAAGTTGCCACAGTCACCCCCACCTTTGGCAGCCACCACCCTGATATGTCGGCAGCCATCAACACTGAGGCAAGACCCTCCACTCGCAGGAAGATTACAACTTGCTGAAAGCTCAAATAACGGTTAGCACTTTTAGCAATAAAGTACTTTTTAATTTAAGGTATGTCCATTATTTTTTTCAGACACATGCTATTGCACACTTAATGAACTGCAGTGTAGTATAAACATAACTTTTCTACGCACTGAGTAACCCAAAAATTCATTTGACTCACTTTGTTGCGATATTTGCTTTCCTGCGATGGTCTGAACCCAAATCCACGGTATCTATCTCCAAGCTCTGCCTGTACAATGTAGGAAATTAAAATTAAGCTGGCATTGATGAAGGTTCCAAAAAGAGGAAGAGGAATGGAAAAGTTAAGTGATCTTAGAAAGTGTTGGCATCTTGGGGCATCATATTAAAGTTTGGCAACTGTCTCTTTTTTTGCTGAAATATTGCTAAAAGGTTTAAAAATTCCCAACCAAGTTGTCTTTCCAGGTATTTTAACTGGAAATACCAGTTTTTAAGGGAAAAAAGAAATCATTGCCTTCTTTATCATCCCTGCTCCCATAAGATGCCATACCCGGATTCTTCATATTTTTGCTTGCATAACCGCCAAAAGAATTTGGAAAAACTATGTACGCCCACACATATTTTAAAGTTAGCATTAGAAATTTCACACTGTAATTTTCACATGGTTGCAAAGAATATAACTCCTGGCTTATTGTAAATTTTGAATTTTAAATACAGCTATTACATGAGAAAAAACAAAATTGAAGTTCAAGTTCAGTCAGTTTGGCACATACCCTTAGGGCAAAAGTCAGGCTCATTGTTCCACTTGTCTCTTGGTTCCCTACTTCTCTCAGTCCTTGGCTTGGTTATTGTTCAAATTTTTGCCAGCTCATTGATGCTTTTAAGGAGATCACATTTACTTTCCCCCAGAATTTTAGTTGTTTTCAATAGGAATGTCGTTTTATAAGACCAGCACATCAGGTTTCCAGAGTGTGCACCATTTTGTTTTTAAATAGGGGAAAATACAGACTTTATTCTATTATTTTAAAAGTATATATTTTTAGCATAGCTATCATAGTATATATATATATATATATATATATATATATATATATATATATATATATATGCTTTTCTTTACCTTGGGTATAGTGAGTTGTGATTATATAGGGTATGAATATCTTCCAAAAACAGATGAAGGATTCAGATCAACTCATTGAGTCCCAGTGAGCAAAGTGCTGAACTGGTGACTGGGATAAGCTGAGAAGAGATTAATGGCATAATCCCACGATCCAGAAGCTCTTAATCTAGTACTGGAGAAAAGCATTGATTTTTACACCAGATAACCCAATGATAAATGTTATAGGGAAGGATGGGCAGATTGGGTAGGGGTAGGAGAGAGAGGGTATTTAGGAGAGAAGTCATAGTTTTTGAATAAATGCATCGAGATGGGAAAATGGAGCATGTTTGGGAGATGCAGAGTCGGCCAGAGTGGATGGGTCAAAATGTGGAAATGAAACCAATAGGATGTGTGTGTGTGTGTGTGTGTGTGTGTGTGTGTGTGTATGATGAAGTCCTAAGGCCTTCTCCTGGAGAACTCCCTCTTGCTCAGAGGCCGACCTTTTGTTCTACTGAGATTTCAACTGATTGGATAAGGCCTGCTCACATTAGGGAGGTCAGTCTGCTTTACCCCAAACCCCTTCAACAGAATCATCCAAAATGATATTTTGCCAAATTCCTGGCACCATGTCCCAGCCAAGTTGACACATAAAATTAACTATTACTGGCAGGTCACAGCAAGACTAGGAGTTTAAATGCCATTGTGGGGAGATGGGATTCAATTCTTATATTCAGTGGGAAGAAATGTTGGAATCCTTTGAGAAGGAACATAATGGGGAAATGTGTAAAGGATGGATTGGAGGGCCGAGGAAAATACTGTGAACATAAAATAGTAAATAGTATCCTCTCCCCTACTGCCAGGTAGGGATAGAATGGATTCTGTGAACCTATTAGTTCTGTGAACTGCAGGTGAATTGCCTAATCTCTCTAAAGCTGTTTTCTCATCTTCAAAATGAGACCAAAAGCAGGATCTACTTTATAGTGTTGTGAACATCTAACTAGATAGTGCAAGTGCATGGCCTTCCCTGGATGACCTTGACCAGAGGGCTGTGTCTATAGGAGCCAGCCTTTATGAAGGAGTAGGGACAGGTCCTCAGTGGTCCCTGTCACCTGCTATTCAGACTCTGGTGCCACTCTCCCTCAACTGTCCCCAGTTTGGTCTGTGTAATGAGCAGCATTTGGTGGAAGTGATGTCATTTCTCAGACGAGGTCATAAAAGATGGGCACATTCACACTCGCTGGCTCTCTGTCTCCAGATCACTGGCTTTGGGGGAAGCAAGTTGCCACGTTGTCAGCAGCCCTGAGGGAAACCTTTGTGGTGAGGTCTCCAACCAATGAACCAACCAACCATTAGAGAGGAACTCAGACCTTCCGGGGGCTGGGAGTGTGAGCTGGGAAGTCTCTGCCCAGTTTTGTCCAATGATGGCAGCCTTGGCCAACAGCGCAATTGCAACCTCATGAGGGACCTGGCTAAGCCATTTCTGGATTTTGCACCCACAGAGAAAACGTCTGTTGAGAAAAAGATGGTTTGTTGTTTTCAACCCCTAAGTTTTGAGTAACTCATGATGTATTTTTTTTTTTTTTAGTCATGAGACTAAAAAAAGATTGTTTTTTTACTAATACATCATGAGTTACTCAAAACCAGCAAACACCTTTGTGCTCAGGATATGCCTGTGACTTTGGAATCTGTAAAATGTAAGGAAGGAGCAGGGCATTGGTACTTTATTACTCTTTAGGGAAGATTGGTACACTTGGGAGTGGAATGAGTTGGTGTAGGGCTAAAGAGAAGGAGAGTTAGGGAATGGATATTTTCTGATGATCTAGAGAACATTTGCGTGAGACCGCTAAGCAAAGGCGAAGGCAGGGAAGCTGCTCCCTTTATGACATGCGAAGGAAGGAAGTAGCCAGACCAAGCATGCACTGCCCTTTGTGGCAACCCATCTCTCCCACTCTGGGACACACACAGACACACATGCACACACACTGCACACTTTTGGACAATCATCTTGGGCTTCCACTAGCCTGCACTTAACCTTCATGCAAACCTCTGTGTGTGCCATCTCTGGACATCCTTGGGCCTACAGACACATCGCCTGGCAAGCAGACCGTGTCTTTGTGTGAAGGAAAAAGATACCTCTTCTCACATGGACATAAGCCGGTGCCAAGGCTCAGGGCTTGGCAAGCAAAAAATGAGCTGGATATCAGCCTGTCTATCCCCCAGGTCAGCTGTCTTGTGCAATGTACAAATCACACAACTGTCCTGGTGCTTACAATTACTTGAACCCTGTGGGAAAAGCTGCCTAAATATTTCTGTGAATTTGGTTCAGGGAAAGCAAGAGAGCTGGAGGGTTCTAGAACCAATCAGTAGGGGTAATTCCACTTCATGGAGCGGTGGCTTTGTATGTGTGCTGGATGGTGAGAAATAGCCACACGCTGACCATTGCCCAATTGGAAGAGCAGTGCTGATTTCCTCAATTTGTCTTCCCCTGAGGACAGAATGCAAGACATTGTGCATGTCAGAGAGGACTGCCACCCTGGGCATATATTTAGTAGAAAATATTCACTCCAAGGCTGCAACTTTCTGTGAAGAAATGCAGGCCAAGATTCCTTTCATAAGTCATTGTTTTAGCCAAAAAGCCAACTTTCTGTTCTTCTCCTACTAATCCCTCGGTTTCATACAATGCTTAGATGAAGGAGCTCTTAGTGCCTCTATAGTTTAAAACCCAATCAACCAACCCATAAATACAGGGGCCAAAGATCATCATAAGATGACCCTGAGTCACTCAAAGGTCAAGTGTCTGGTTCGAGGTCACATAGCATTCGATGGCTGCTACAGTGGGACTGTAATTCGAGACTCCTGCCTCCACTCCTCTACTGTGGACCATGGCCAGTCATGTGCCATGCCTCGTGGTGAAGAAGGATATGTAAACAGATTTTTCTCATATAGAGGAGTTTTCTACTGTATCTTGGCCATCAGAAAAATATGATGAGTCAAAAAAAATTTCTTTCAAAGGATAAAATTCAACTATATTTGTAATCATTTGGCTGCTAGTATCCAGGCTGATATAGGTAAGATGAGGAAGCAAGGAAATGCATTAAAAGGAATCCATGCAGATTCCACTTTGTCGTGAGTGGGAACAGGAAAAAATAGATATAAATAGCAGTAGGAATCCTTGGGGCTCAAACCCTATTTTTAGTCTTTTGACTTAATCTACAGATAAATGATTTGAATCAGTATGTAAAAAAGGGATTGAGTGGCAGTGTAATACCAAAATTGGCACCCAGGACAAAGGAGACTCTGGCCTTACCAGGTGGGGAGCACCAGTGAACTTGGTGTCACTTGGAGAATTTTGCGGGGAAATGTGAAGTTGTGGCCCGAGGACAGGATTAAACATAATCATACTAAGACTCGTGGAAGGGTAAACAGCAAACACATAACCTAGCTGGGACAGACTGATTTCCCGTCATGTGCACATCAGTGAAGGGCTATCTACAAGCCAGGAAAAATGGTGACAAATCTTGGGAAGGGAAATGTAACAAAACCCTGAACCAGCAGCAACTCTGTCGTATGTGGATTTGATGCACCACAAGAAATGGAGCGATGCTCTAGCTCCTAATGAGATTGGGTAGAAGAGGTGGTCAGCTAGAAGGTAGAACTGTTTCCGTGACGACAGCATTCCCGTGTAGTCCCGAGCCTGTGTTCTTGGCTGGAGCACAAGTGGGTGGGGAGCGAGGGGCCTGGTGCCAGGAACCTTTTGGGTCTACCTGGCAGATAGTCTATAACTCTTTATACTGAGAAAATGCTCTATCTGGTGCCAATTCATTCTTTGCCCCTTAAAATTTGGGAACCAAGGGGACACAACTCTGACCTTTATTTTGGTCACTTTTTTAAAAAAGATCTTATGTATTTTTTTATGAGAGAGAGAGAGAGAGAGAGAGGCAGAGACACGGGCAGAGGGAGAAGCCAGCTCCATGCAAGGAGCCCGATGCGGGACTCAATCCTGGGACTCTGGGATCACACCCTGAGCCAAAGGCAGATGCTCAACCACTGAGCCACCCAGGAGTCCCAGTTTTGGTCACTTTTATAAAAGTAGGTAAGTTCAGTATTTGGGGATGCTCTTGCCTATGGCAAACTTGGCAGACCACTGGAGCACAGAGATGCTCTTGATCACATGCTCCTGCTTTGAGGAGATGCTGCTGGTGCCTCCAGGTTAGGGTTAATTCTGCATTTAATGCTACAGCTTCTGTACCTTCTTTAAGTACATATACACATAATATATAGTGATTTTGCTACGTAAGTGTTAAAGAAAAGCACATTTTCTCATCAACTATGAAGGGTTATCAGTCATGGTATAATCACATCTTCAGACTTGACAAAACCAGCCCTTTTTTTTTAAAGATTTTATTCATTTATTCATAAGAGACAGAGAGAGAGAGAGAGAGAGAGAGAGAGAGAGAGCAGAGACACAGGCAGAGGGAGAAGCAGGCTCCATGCAGGGAGTCTGATGTGGGACTCAATCCTGGGTTTCCAGGATCACACCCTGGACTAACGGCGGTGCTAAACCTCTGAGCCCCCGGGGGCTGCCCAAGAATAATCCTTTTCTCTTTCAACTCCATGTTCTTTTGCCAGAAGTGGATGCCAGCAGGCAAGCCCATGGGGATTCATTGCCTGCTTTCTGGCATGTATATGCCCCAGGCTTGGACTCTCCACTGCTCTGGCACACTTCTGACTTTTGAGTATCTTCACCATAGATGAAAGTCTACCTCCTTTTGATCTCTGGGGGTCCTTTCTCTTGATGCATCTACAGCAGTGAGGCCAAGAGTGTGACAGCTAATTTTGTATGTCTTAAAACCTGTTCTTCAATAGTGTTTCTGCATTGGAACATTTCTTGTCCAGATTGAATCTATATTATTTCATCCCCACCACCCCCCATGATCCTCAGAGGATTATGGAGAGAGCAGGTATGGATGCCATCATTTAAGAACTATGGAATTGAAGCAAACCATAAGAGACTTTTAGTGATAGAGAACAAACTGAGGATTGATGGAGGGAGGTGGGGGCAGGAGGAATGGACACAATGGGTGATGGGTATTAAGGAGGACACTTATGATGAGTACTAGGTGTTGAATGAAAGTGACGAATCACTTACATTCTATTCTATTCTATTCTATTCTATTCTATTCTATTCATGAAACCAATATTGCACTGTATGTTAATGAAAAATCTGTTGGATTGAGTTATGGAGATGATAATTGAAATACAGACATGTTCCCTGATACTCTGTAAAGAGATATTAAGGAAAAAAAAGAGCCTAGAGTACTTGCTCCTTTTTATGAACACTTGAAAACATAAAAAGACTAAACTAACTGTACATTACTCTTTTAATATGACCTCCTTCAGACCAGTGGTTCTTGGCACTGGCTATACATTACCATTTACCTGGGAAACTTTTAAAAAATATTAATGGTCAGTTCTTATCCAGATCAATTAAATCAGGTATGACTTTTTTTTTTAAATCTTTGTCCTTTTTGGAATTTGCTGAGCTTTTTGTATCTATGGATCAACATCTTTTATCAGTTTTAGAAAATTCTCAACTGTAACTTGTCCAAATATTGCTTCTTCCCCATTTTTTCCTCTCTGAGATTGCAATTATACTTTTGTTAGATCATTTGACTATGGCTTACATGTCTTTTCTGTTTTTTTTTTCTCTCTGTATTTTATTTTGAATATATTAAATTCACTTGTTCTTGAGTTCCCTAACCCTGGCATCTGACTTGCCAGTCTGACATTAAAACCACCCAATGCATTCTTACTTTCAGATGTTTAAAATTTTCAGTTCGAGAGAGTCCTTTGATTCTGCTTCATAGATTTCAATTCTCTCTTAAAATCCCCCAAATTTTAATGATATGTCCATCTTTCCTTTTATTTTCTGACATATTAATAACAGTTGTTTAAAGACCTTGTCTGCTAATTTTAGCATGTAGGTCATCTCTCTGCTTCAAATGGCTGTGTTTTTTTTTTCTTTCACCTCTTCTTATGTCTTGTAGCTTTTTGTTTTATGCTAGACATTCTACATAAAGAATAGAGACTGGGGATCCCTGGGTCGCTTAGTGGTTTAGTGCCTGCCTTCAGCCCAGGGCGTGAACCTGTAGTCCCGCGATCAAGTCCCACATCGGGCAACCTGCATGGAGCCTGCTTCTCCCTCTGCCTGTGTCTCTGCCTCTCTCTCTCTCCGTGTGTCTCTCATGAATAAATAAATAAAATCTTTAAAAAAAAGAAGAATAGAGACTAAAGTTTTTATTGCTTTGACTCAGAATTAGTCCTTTGATGATTTAATCAGGAATGAAGCTGTAGTTAAATTCAGTGTACCTCTGGTTTTGAATGTTTATGAGTGGAGAAGACCTTCTGTGGTGTCTGACTGCTAGCCTAGCAGGTCTCTCTCCCCTATTCTGCTTACAGAGCTTACAGGGCTGATGGGCTAGCTTTCAACAGTTTTAAGCTTTGCTCTCTAGTTTCCACCCCAAATTTGGCAAATATCTTTTTTTTAACAAGCTATTTATTTTTTTAAAGATTATTTATTTATTTGTTTGTTTATTTATTTATGATAGAGATAGACACACACACACAGAGAGGCAGAGACACAGGAGGAGGGAGAAGCAGGCTCCATGCCAGGAGCCTGATGCGGGACTCGATCCTGGGACTCCAGGATCGCGCCCTGGGCCAAAGGCAGGCGCCAAACTGCCGAGCCACCCAGGGATCCCCCAAATTTGGCAAATATCTTAAGGAGCTGACTAGTTGTGTGTTTGAAGCAGATGCTCCTCTTTGGGGTAGACTTCTCACTACTGCAAGACTACAGTGCATTTCAGTATGTTATTTTATAGGAGGTTCCTAACCTTCCAAGGGCCTGTGGCTTATAGCAAATGAACCAACGGGGACTATGGCCTTTGTGCCTATAGGGCTCCTGAAGTTTCCAAATTATCATTCCAGCTCCACAAGCTATGGTGTTTTTTCTTTCTAATAGTATCCAGCCTATGCTCAAACCTCATCTTACACTTAGAAATGGCAAACAGTCCCAGGGTAGAAAGCAGCCAGTGCCAGTCTACTCATCTTGGAAGGACTCTTTTGTCTTAGGTTGAGTTCAATTAGTTCTATTTGCTTCCACAGCTTTATAGTGTCTTGGATAACATAATTTTAGTATTTTCACTGGCTTTCGTAAATTGTTGCAGCTAGCGCAGTGTCCTGTTGCTTCCTACATTTTACCTGGAACCACAGTTCAATTAGACCATACTCTCTGATGATAAAGCACTGGCTTTGGCAGATGGATCTTATAAAAATGGAGGTGAAAAATAAATAAATAAAAGATGTCATGATTTGGGAAGTATACTACTTGAAAGAATAAACTCATTTATTGCAAATGTTACCTTCTAAAGAAAGGTCTTACTCAGATATGTCCTTATTCTTTGATGTTATTCACTAAGCCAATGAAAGAGGCTCCTTCATTCCAAAGTAGCTAATTATCCACCTTAAAAGGCTTAAAGGATCTAGACTATTCGGCAGGAGAATCATTACTGAAAAAAATCTACAAGTGAGATCTCTGAAAACATACAACCATATTTAATATATGATAAGAAGTCTCCATGATGGGAATACACATTATGTGATCTTTTTTCACACATATTTATTCTTTTTTCGCCTTCTGACCTTTTACAATCTAAGTCACAGATGTATACAATTATGAGTAGAATATGTGTGATTTTTTTTCTTATTTGATAATCCTGTGTCCCCAAACAGATAATATGCTTTCTGTGATCATTATAAATTTGATAGTACTCAGAACAGTGCCTAGCAGACACTTTTTTTGATTAATTATTTGTTTGTTGTTTTCCACCAGCATTCAACTAATACATTTGGACAGTGAAAAAACCATGTTGGGTTTGTAGATACTAGAATATATGTAGTGAATTTAGAGCAAAGATATACACAAACATTACAATTATTCACCATTCATGGGAAATAATTGTACAAAAGATGCAGGAAGTTTTCTAATTTGTTTCATATTGTCAAAATTGCTTAAAATTGGAGGAGCAGATAGTAGAATCCCTTTCCCCCAAGTGGTTGGATATAGGATAAATGTATACGTGTCTTGAATTACTTGTTCTGTTGGAAGACAGTGATATTAACTGATTTGCCCTACAAAGATTCTTCTCTAACTAGCTACCATCCTTACTTTCTCATTTAACTAAGTTACACAAAGAGCTATATAAAGTAGAAAATGGGCTTTGTGATGATTTCCTTGACCTTTGAATAAAATTCAATCAATAACATGCCAACATAAAGAAAAGATAATGTACGGAATCTGAGAGCTGGAAAGACTAAGAATCCATAGCCATTATTTCTTGAGTAATTTATGTTAAATGTAAACATTTATTATGCAAAACATGCTAGAATTTTTGGATCATTCAGATTTACATCAGTCTGAAGAGCATAATCTCTCACAGGATCTTATAACTGGGCAGTGGATCATTTCTGTACTGAAGCCACAATACTTGTCACTCTAATTTGAATAAAAGGGTGCTAATTTTATCTGTTTGCAATGACATGGGTATGAAGGTATGTCAAAAGACATACTGCATAATTTGAAGACTATCCATTAATTTGTGATTTACTGGAGAATCCACCCTCTTTGGTTGATAGAGTACAAAAGGGAGCCTGTTCCACTAAACAGGTGTGTATAGATCCTTGACTCTCACTTGATATCTATAATATTAATGCAGTTATCTATTGTAGACAGAAAAAAACTTATAAGTCTACAGATCTGTAGATTGTAGATCATTTAGGCAAAATATGCATTAAAAAATAAACAAAAATATTAACAAACCACAGAATGTATTGGGGCATCTGATTGCACTCTGTAAATTAATGTCAAATGTACAATTCCTCATGCTTTAACATTTCATTTCTCCTTTTGGCCAGAATTTTTCTGGGCCACCTGATACTATTAATTAAAAAGGACAACTGCCTCTCTACCTGCATTGCATCCTAAGTTTTTCTTTGTGGGTAATTTAGGTTTACATTATTGATCGGAGTTATCCTTGGGTTGGTTCTTCTGTTTGGAGGGAATGGAAGTGTTCCGCTTTTTGGTAGGTGCTTTGCTGTCATTTGATAGTCTCAGTGAGTGTTAGGGGCAAAGAGTCCTCCTGTCAACTTTATGGAATACGCTTATTTACAGATATCAAAACAGACTCAGTGAAGTCAAGCAAGTAATTCAGTGCCCCATGGCTCATCGGTGACTGAGTCAAGCTTAACAATCCAGGTCTTGGTGTTTGGCTGTGCTATATTTCTGCAGTTTTTACCCTACAACTTCACAAATTTGACTAAGTCTTGCTTTCTGATATTGAATATACTGATGTTGATGCAATTATTAATTCAGTTAGTTCTGGAAAATCTTGCACGAATAGATAATAAAAATAACCACCTTCTTTGAAGAAGGTCACACTTCCTGTGTAATCAGAGCAGGTGGGACAAGTCCTTCAAAAATTTCCTCCATAGACTTTCCAGAGGGTAAATGACATTCTCCCCATTTTACTTGCTTTAAACTGTAGAGCTAAAATCTTGACCTGTGAACATATTATATATCAAGTGGCTAGAAACACAGCAGGGGGAAAATCAGTTTTATTGCATTTTCTGTTAGGAGAACATCCTTAAATTATATCGAATTCTTGCCTTATAAAGCACCACATGGCTCTTTGCTTTAGTGGCTGCTGCTTTACCATGCAGGCTACTTGGAAAGTAATTAAATTGAACAGACACTGCCCTTGATTTAAAGTCAGAGGGGGAAGCAGTTAATTGAATAGAAATGACAGTTCTTCTTCTTCTTCTTCTTCTTCTTTTTTTTAAAAAGCTAAGCCAAGCTTAGAGACAATGTAAATATTAAAGGGAAATTGCCCTAAACAATCAAGATGAATCATTTGCTTGGTGAGTACAATTTATTTTATTTCTCTTGATAAGCAACAGAAACATTTGAATCCTTTGTGGTTCTCTGCACACCCTTACTCTCCAGACAAATAACAGTTGGACTCTGTGATTCCTTGTCACCTTGGTGCAGAGGCTTTCAAACCTTTTCTCACTGGATTTTTTTCTGGTCTGTTTTCAGGTTGAAGGGGCGTGTGTGACAGAAGCTGGGAAATAAAAGATGGGATTGTTTTCTTGTCATCCTGTACCCTTGCCACCTGGCTGCCGTGATTCTGATGAGTGGAGATACATAATGGCCATCTCAATGCAACGTGCTCCTTTATTTCCTGGGGGTCAGGCACCAGGAGGACCAGGAGGGCATAAGATCTGTTGAAATGTGACCCTCTTTGGAGCAGGGGTAGGAGTGCCCCGGCATGTAGAGGGTTGAAGGAAATGACTTCAAGGCAGAGTTCATAGAGTTCTGAAATCAATAGTTAAAAGTAAAAACACTCATTTTCAAGAACAAAGTATAATTGAAATGTCCCTAGGGGTGAATGAGGAGAAGCAATTTCCTTATCAAGCAACAGATATAAAATAAAATTCCAAAGTGGAAAAAAAATCAGATTTCAACTCTAAATTCTTCTGCTGTATAGAACAGTTCTTTGGGCATTTATGTTGGAAGTCTTTATAGCTTGCCCTCTCCATTATATTTCCCTTTTAGTGATTTCTATTTCATCTCCAGCCCAATTCTTAACCTTCTACACACTTTAGGAGAGATCACTTGGAACCTGATGGATCTGTGTAGAAGAGAAGACAGAGAAAACCAGAGTTTCTTCATGTTCCCATGGTTCTTCTGGAACTATTAGGAGTGGAAATCTTTCACCTTTGCGCTGTGACAAAAGCAATCCTGCATTAACAATACATTGGCTTCTGCATACTCTTTGGTAAACAAGTGCTTCTGCCACGGAGACCAGTTTTCTAGTCTGAAGGTGAGGGAGCAGGCTTGTGTAACCCTAAGGAAGGCAAATGTGGGGATGAAGGATGGGAGGCAGCCAGGTGAGACTCTGGCTTTGTCACTGACTATCCCTTAGGCAATGCCAAGTTCTCTCTTGGGCCACAATTCCCTATGGCTGCAAAGTGAAGGGATCCAATGAGATGACTCTAAACTTCTTTTAGCTCTGACATGACTATGTGCCAACTGCTCCCTGCACCCCCCAACCCCTACTCCTCCACAGGATGTATAAATGGTGGAATCAGATATTAATTTATATTAATTCAGGAAGTCAGGCACCCAGATTGGAGGGCATGAACAGAGTTGGACCTGAGTGCAGCCTGGGAACATGTGCATCCAACACAGGTGAGTTTCTTTCTTTCTTTCTTTCTTTCTTTCTTTCTTTCTTTCTTTCTTTCTTTCTTTCTTTCTTTCTTTCTCTTTCTTTCTTTCTTCTTCTTTCTTCTTTCCTTTCTTTTTTAGAGAGAATGAGAGAGTGAGAGTGGGTGGACTCTTAAGCAAACTCCATGCCCAGTGCAGAGCCCAAAGCAGGGCTCCCTCCCATGACCTGAGATCATGACCTGAGCTGAAATCATGAGTCAGATCCTTAACCAACTGAGCCCCCCAGATGAACTATTTTTACGCAGCACCTGTATTTTAGGAAGATTCATGAAATAAGGGGATTCTTCTCTACAAGAATGAATTGATCTGGGATCCCTGGGTGGCGCAGCGGTTTAGCGCCTGCCTTTGGCCCAGGGCGTGATCCTGGAGACCCGGGATCGAATCCCACGTCGGGCTCCTGGTGCATGAAGCCTGCTTCTCCCTCTGCCTGTGTCTCTGCCTCTCTCTCTCACTGTGTGCCTATCATAAATAAATAAAAAAAAAAGAATGAATTGATCTGCAATTAACAAAGAATAAAAAAATTGTTGACTTTTAGTTTGAGGCAGAGTTTATAACTTCCCCATTCCAAAAAAAATGCAAATTGCTAGATTCTTCAAGTATAAAAGAAAAATATTGGATTGGTGATCACCAGCAGAAATTCCCATAGTGTATTTCACAGAAAAGTTTCAAGAACTAATAATAAGTGTTTGGATGGGGGGCAAAGGACTCTGCTTAAAGACTAGATTAAACATGCATCGTTATTACTGGGCTTCTCAAAATTGTTAACGCACTAACAATACATTTTGAGCTTATAAAGTAGGTATACAGAATATAGTATTTACTGAACTTGTTTAATTATAGAATTCATTTCTCTCCCTCAAACGTATTATTATTATTATTATTATTAATCTTAAGCAACTCAACTAGTGTCTGAGGAGGACAGTTTGGGGAAAACATTGCCTTCAGTAGTCATTGCTTTTAATCTCCACTTATTCTCCAGAAGAGATGTCCCCTTTGTATGTCAGCAAGGGGAAGGTTCAGGTTAGATGTACTAAAGAATTTTCCATGCAGAACCATGCAATAGGTGCTGAATACAGTTGTGGGATTTTTCTTTGCCCCATCAGCCCACGGACCATTGTTTGGGTCCCCATGCAATCATGGCTTTCTTAAGCAGTTAAGGACTCTGATTTGTGAATGAAAAAAAAAAAGTTGGTCTTTAAAATGAAGAGCCAATGATTAGGAAAAGTGAAATAAACACTCGTGTAAAATTGGTTGCGGTTTTATGTAACCATTGGGAGTAATATTTTGAAGTTCAGTTGTGTGGCATTCCTTGCTTTATTATTTCACACCGTGGCTGAGAACCCACTATTAGCATTTACATGAAATCTGTGGGTGTTGTTGCTTATCTCGACTGTTATGTAATCTTTATTACTCATTAGGATGTGGTGTTCTTGTTGTGTAGCCTCCAACATTTCTCAGGCAACTTAATTATACAGGAGATTTAGTAGAATAGTATTCAAAGTCACAAAAAAAGGATTCACATTTGCACGTTTTTTAAAAATAGTATATGCTGCTTTAAATGAGTTGTGTTACAATTTTTCTTTGGTTGTTGCAGGTTTCAGTTTGAAAAGAACCTAATTGTTTGAAAAATGTAGGTTACGTACCACCTAGGAAAGTCCCTCTCTGAAGCACAGTAGACGGTGGGGCAGGAAGTCAGAGGTGGCCAGCTGAGATTGCTGCTACCAGCTGCTCCTCATGCGCTCAGCATGTACATCTCTCCCAACTGGTGTGAAAAACAGAGTGAATGATGAGTAAAGAGAGGTGGTCCTGTTGATGTTTTCCTTGGGTTTCCAGGTCGAGATGACTTTCATTGGCCGCCACACATTTCTGATAAGTACAGTTTTGCATTACCCCATAATCATCATTCTAAGCATAGAGGTGGCGTCCAATACTTATTTTTGAATGAAAGAATGAACGGATTATAAAAGCTTGAGAGAGCGAAAAGATGTGCATGCCGATGCTGGCTTCAGCAACAACCGGCTGCCTGACTCCCACATTTTTTTAAAGATTTTACTTATTTACTCATGAGAGATACACAGATAGAGGCAGAGACATAGGCAGAGGGAGAAGCAGACTCCCTGCATGCAGCCCGATGTGGGAGGGCATCCTGGAGGACCCCGGGATCATGCCCTGAGCTGAAGGCAGATGCTTAAGCACTGAGCCACCCAGGCATCCCTCTTTGTCACTGCCTTAGACTGGGGCTCCTCACCCCAAAAGTAGGCTCTATTTCTAGTAAAAAACAGTATAGTCTTCTAGTAGCATTATGAGCCAGTTTTCTAGGCCATTTTTGCTCCTTTCTTTTCCTGTATTTGTCGGAGTCTCCAGCAGAAAGGGGAATGAAGCTGTTTGGCATCTTCTCTCCATTCCAAACACTTCATTCCTAACTCCAACCCTTCTCTTTTTGGCTACTGTGTGCCTCATCACTCCTCCACCCAGGCGTAATTAGATCTTAACTTTCAGTTATAAGATAAATAAGTTCATCTCATCCTGGAGATGTAATGAACAGCATGGATCTCTAGTTAATAGTACTATATTGTATATTTGAGAGTTGCTAAGAGAGGAGATCTTAACAGTCCTTATCACTAGGAAAAAGAAATCTGTGACTATGTATGGTGATGGACGCTAACCAAACCTACCGTGGTACCCACTTCACAATATGTACATATACTGGATTGTTAATGCTGGGCAATTTGAGTGAATACAATGCTATCTGACAATTATATCTCAGTAAAACTGGAAAAAAGATCTCAGATAATAAAAAGATAAAGTAATAATAAAATCATAAAGGTAATATTCATTTATTAAATTCTTGCTACAGTCCAAGTGATTCTCATCCCCTATTTTACTTAATCCATGTAACAGTTGTATTGGAATCCTTACTATTCTTATTCTGGAAAAGAGAGAAAGAGTCCAGAAGAGGTTGTCATCGGTGCAAAATTGTACAACTACAAGGTGTCCGAGCTAGGATTCGAACCCAAGAGTCTCTGTCTCCAAAGCCTATGCTATCTCCTTCCAAATATGGTGGGGACCCTTGGACCAGATCACGCCTACTGTTCCTTGCAGCTTTATAATTCTCTGAGTCTACATCACCACTGTCTTTTTCTATCTAGTGTCCCAGTCCTTGTGCTTCCTCTAACTGAACAGCCAGGACAACAATGGCAACTGTTCTGGGGGTGGTGATTATCAAGAAGCTTATTTGTCAAGTTTGGGTTGGAGATATCACCTCCTTCAAGTTGGATGCCATGTTTTACTCATCTTTCCATGTCTAGAATAGCCTGTGAGGTCAGTTTGTTTATTATTTGCCATTTTATAGGCAAAGAAACTAAGGCAAAAGATAAAGAGAGTCTGTATGCTACATAATAAAGTCAGACTTAAACCTGGGCCTCTTGTCTAGAAGTCAGGAGCTATTTCCACTCAATGCTGGCACATAGTAGGCACTTAATAAATATTCATTGAATGAATTAATGATAGCATAATATCTCAACCTGTTTGGTGTGCTTTTAAAATACAGATTTTGGAGGCACCTGGGCGGTACAGTCGGTTAAGCGTCTGACTCTTGGTTTCAGCTCAGGTCATGATCTGCAGGGTTGTGGGATTGAGAGCCCTGAGTCTGGCTCCGCACTCAGCACAGAATCTGCTTGATATTCTTTCTTCCTCTCTCTCTCTGTCCTTCCCCCCTAACCCGTCTCTCAAATAAATAAAAATAAATCTTAAAAAAATACAGGTGTCAAATGGCTCATGCACAAACCATCTTTAGATCTGCTCTATCAAGAGGCCCAGATGTTTGCCAGAGGATCCAGGGCAGCAAAAGAACAAAAGTGAAGACTTTGGCACCCATTGGCCAGTGAGCACCTGCCTGACGTGGTTCTGATGGGGCACCTGTGGGTCTGCAGCCAGAGACTGGATTGTTTCACTAGTCAAGGTGATGCTGTGGGACCATAAAAAAAGAAAACTGGGACATCACTGAAGTTTTCTAAAAAAAGGTCAGCAGCCCTTGAGATAAGTTAGTTTTTCACCATTTAAAGAAGAATATTGTGCCTAAACAGAAAGGTTCCTCAAAGAGATCAGATTCCTTAGGAGGGACCTCTCTCTCTTTGCTCACTCCCACACTCAGCTCACATGTCTTTCACAATGGCTTTTGGGGGGCGGGTGCAGTGTTCATATAAGGAGGGAAATGCAAGCTCGGGGTGATAAAGGTGGCATTAACTGAAGCAGTGTGTTTTCTATCATTTGCAAGAAAGAAAACAATCCTTAAGCAACGGTTAGGAAAGAAAAGTGTCTTCACTCAAGTGTTTCATGTCAGCACTTGAATATCTTTTCAGATATTAATTTAATATGGCTCTCAGGCATGGTGATATATGGTGTGGCTCCATCATATTGTCCTTAAAATTTGTCTCATCAGGACATGCTTGCCCCAATTTGGGACTCATTTCTCCATGAGTATTTATTTGACTTCTTTTTTCTTTTCTTTTTTAAAAATTTAAATTCAATTTAGCTAACATATAGTGTATTGTTGGTTTCAGGGGTAGAATTTAATGGTTCACCAGTTGCACAAAATGCCCAGTGCTCATTCCATCATGTGCCCTCCTTAATGCCCATCCCCCAGTTACCCCATCCCCTCTCCACACCTCCCGTCCAGCAACTCTCAGTTTGTCCCCTAGAGTTAAGAGTCTCAATTACGGTTTGTTACCCTTTCTGTTTTTATCTTATTTTATTTTTCCCTTGCTTCCTCTATGTTCATCTGTTTTGTTTCTTAAATTCCACATCTGAGTGATATCATACAGTATTTGTCTTTCTCTGACTGGCTTAAAGACATGACCTCAGTGATGGATTTCTTGTCCTATGAATCTGTGTCAATATGAATACGTTTTCCTACCTTTTTAAAGACCTCTTCAAAATCATAAGAAAGCCTAATTCTTCTGCTCTTCAATTTTCTCGAAAACAAAACAAAACAAAACAAAACGGGAAAATGATAGTAGCCATCGTGTAAGATAATGCATGTAGGTTCTAGAGCAACCACACATGTTTGTTCTCATTATTCGAGTTCATTCTGCCTTCATGATAAGAACCACATGATTCTTCATCTGTAGTCATTGCCATCACCACCATCACTGTCATTATCAACGCTGATGGAGCACTTATCACTAGCAGGGCAGGTATCAAACCTTGGTGAGACGAATAAGCCTAAGGCATCTTTTGAGCAAAGAGGTTTATAATTTAATTAGGAAGGTCATACATGCTCATAAATTAAATAACATTTCAAAGCATCCTAGGATCAATGTGGACTGAATATTGTGGCTACTAAACTTATAGGAAGTCAGATGGAGGGACCATACAGAGGATGGTATGCATGGGGTGGTGCCTGAATTGGCCTTGAAGGATGGGTAGGTAGTGCCTGGTAGTCCATGGTCCAGCAATCTTTCTGTTGGCCAAGGAGTAGGAAACAGCTAGCTATGGAGAAGAGAGGCGTTGGCAGATCCAGACTGGCACTGTCCCTACTCACACTCTACTCAGGCCATCTGAAGTAACCAGTGATAGCGCCTTATCACTCTGGGTTTCCAATTCCTCTGCCTTTCTTGGATCCAGGAGGCCTTGCTGGCACCAAGGACTAAAGACATTCTGTTAAGCTGTTACCTTGCTTGTCACAATATTTATTGTAGTTATTGAGATTAGACTACATACTTGAGATCTGTACATCTTTGTATAAACAGAGGTTGAAGAGAAAATTAGTTTGGGGTTTTGTAATCTTGAAAATGGCAGCCAGTAAAATAAGATTCGTATATCATCTCCAGAATTGTTTATATCTGACTTTTATTTCACAATGTGCAACACGCCCTGTATCTCAGCCTACTTGTTGTCCTTCGATAATGAACAACTCACCCACTTTTTACTTCTGGCAGAGAGCCCTGTTGGCTCTGTTCTTCAGGTGCAAGTTGACCCTTCTGCACAGGTTCTCAGGAATTTGACCCCATGGATGAGATTTTTTCCCCTAGCTTTGCAATTAATGAGCTTTGGGACTTTCTGTTTGTTGGCCCGAGTCTCCTCATTTCGATCATAAAATAGCCCAATGGTATTTCAAACCCCTCTGAGCAGGTGACCTGTATCCTTCTGCAGAATCTTTTTGGAATTCTAATTTATAAAAGTAAGAGTTTTCTAGTAAAGACAGAGATGAAGCAGAGGTTAAGGAATCCTCAGGGTTGGTGATGGGACTCTTGCTCCAAGGCTTTCATCATGAGAGCATTACAGAATCCTGGCTGAATAAGGTTGAATTGAAGACTCTCTAAACTCTCTTCCAGTGATGACATTTGATTATTCTAATCCTGGACATGAAAAAAAAATTATAATGGAATCCTGGTGTGTCATTGAAATGGAATGCTATGTAGGTTCCATCTTGGGGGAGTGGGGAGAGATTCCATGTCACAGAGAAACTGCCAAGCCAATAGGATTCTTTTTCTGGGTTTGTACAATGCTGGATGACTGACTCGGGAAAGAGACTTGGTTGTGAGAGGCAGGTCTGGAATTTCTGTACCAACTGGGGAGCTTGAATCAATTGATTTTTAGAAAACACCATTCAGGGGTGCCTTTGTGGCTCACTCAGTGAGGCATCTGCTTTTGGCTCAAGTCATGATCCCACGGTCCTGGGATCGAGTTCCACATGGGGGTCCCTGCTCCACAAGGAGCCTGGTTCTCCCTCTCCCTCTGCCTGCTGCTCCCCCTGCTTATGGTCTCTCTCTCTCCCCCTGTCAAATAAATAAACATCTTAAAAAAGACATCATTCATATTTGAGGAATATCTAATTTACTCCTACTATTCATAATAAAAGTAAATCATCAAATGGTATTTAATTGCCATTCTTGCCTATTAGAATTTTCAAACCATTGAGTTGGTAGAAAAGCCAACTCAAATCTTATATTCACCTTGAACTTCATATGTATACAACGTATGTGTATCTCCTGTGTATCTGGGTAATAAACACTTATCCAACAAAAACATAACATAAATATATCTATCATATTTTTTGTACATTTGATATGTTTAAAAATAGCAAGGAGATAAAAAACATTTTGGTGTTGAGTTGATAGCAATTATATTTTAGAATGAGCACTTGCTCTCCTCTGGGAGATCATATCATATAAGGCTTCCCTGAGGAAATGTGTGGTTTGATTGGAAGTATTTGCTTATTAGCTGAAGGTAGGTTGTGGTTAGGAAAGACCTTTGGGGGGCGGGGGCAACGGAGGCAAGAGGATATTCTGAGGCAAGGGAACACTGTGCAGGGAAGAGGCTGAGGGAGGCTCAGGGGCAGGGAGCCCAGGCTGGGGGCAAGTGCTGCAGAATGAAGCTGCCAGTGGATACTGAGGCCAATCCTGCACATCATTCTGAAGATTTAGGTCTTGATGCTCAGAGCAGCAGGAGGATGTGGGAAGGCTTAAGGACGATGCATGACTTACAGATCAGGTTGTGGTTTCCAGTGTGGAGCGTGAAGTGGTGTGGGAAGAGTGGTTAGTCCAGGGGACACCCATGGAGAGGACAGGATGCGCCTCTGGGAGGGTTGGTGGGCAGTGATGGTGATGCGACTCCGGTGTGAGTGGAAGGGGAGACAAGGACCAAAGTTAGTCCTCCCTTTCCCACTTTAGAAACCTTTTGGACTGTTTTGCCATATTCCCTGTGACAGGGAGGACAGTTTGACATTTCAGGGACAGATGCTGGAGACATGAAGGTGTGGGGGAGGTAATAGGCAATTGGAAGTATGAGTCTAGAACCTACAGAAGGGTCTAGGCTGCAGATGCAATTCTGGGAGCCACGGACCTATGAGTGATTCGGCTGGTGAACAACCCACTGGCAGGGGTGAGCTTGCTCAGGGAAAGAGCCAAGGACTAGAAGAGAAAGGGCCTTCAGCAGAATCCTTCAGAATCTTTACCATTTAATCACCTGGCAGAGAGGGATTGCCTGGCCAAGGAGAGCGGCAGGAGGCCAGCGAAGGGGAAGAAGACAGGGAAGGGGTGGGATGGGCCTGAGGGACCCGGACAAGGGGTCGAGGACTGGACGATAGCCAGGGGTTTTGTATGAGGGGGTGTGGGGACTGGAGGCAGCAGGGAAGGAGAAGGGAGAGGGTCCAGCAGGAGAGTCCGCAGGAGCCGTCCAAGGGAAGCGGGGCTGATGCTCTCATGTGCATCATGTGTTAGCAGTGGGGCTGCAAAGAGGGGGCGCCTTTCAGGAACCTGGGCTGGTAGGAGGCAGGTCTCAGGATAGTCCTGCGGCAACTGGGCTCTGCCCAGGCCCAGGTGTTCTAGGCCCTTCTCCCCAGAGCCTTATTTCCTTTCCCTGGACGAATTATTTACCCCTGTGCCTCTGCTGCTTCATCTCCAAAAGGAGGCTAGCATAGTGGCTTTCCCCAGCTGGCTGTCGGGAGACAGATCTAATAATGTGGCTGAACAGTAGATGTTAAAAAGCGTTTGCGAACGATTAGTGCTGAGTTATGAGCTAGAATTACACCTTCCTCAAAGACAAGAGCAAGTTGGGCAATGTTGGTGGGTTTAATCACAGAACCGTGGCTTGCTTTCCAGAGTTACCGCAAATAGAAGCTTTCCCCCTGAGTAAGAGGAGCATGGATTTGATAGGTGCACAGTCAAAAGTTGAAAATGTATCTTAAAATATATGGGGAAAGAAGGGAGAGCCTCCACTTTTCATTTATTTATTCAATTATTAATTTATCAAATATCATTTGTTGAATTGACAATTGCCACACAAGTCTCTGAATTCTTAGTTCTCCAGAATCTGTGCCCAAAGAGACACCTCTCCCTTTTTAAAAGCATTGTTTGTACAACTCAGAAAGAGAAGAAGGAGCCTTAACATATGTTTACATATCCCATTAGCTAATTAAAGCTAATAAGCCTGTTTGGTTAAATGGACACTAGCACCTCAGTATTTATACATTACTGAACAAAACAAAGAAACATAGCTCTTTTTTTGAGTGCTGACTTGCCACAGGCTCTGTGACTTTATGCCTCCCATCATGTTTGGCACCCTTCCTCTTTTAGATTGGCTTCCTTATCCCCCTTTTACAGATCAACAAACTGAACCTTTGAGAGATGAAGAAATTGGTGCATTTAAAAAGAAGTGAGACTGAGCTCTAAAACCAATTCTGTCTGGCTCCAGAATTTCTTCTCCCTTTTTGCTTCTCTGCCGCCTCTCATAGAGTCAGAATCTGGGCTTCCTTCTCCCCTTCTATGCAAACAAAACATTCGTGGATGTTTATTTGAATGCTTGGTTTGTGTTTCATTCAGTGGATAAATCAATGAAATGGTATTTAGTAAAGTATAGAAGCATGGAACAATTCGGAGGCAAAGGATAACTTATGTAAAGTTTACAAATCTATTTATATTAAAGGATTATTGCTAAATTTGTATGAGTGATAATAGTATTGTGGTTATGCGTTTAAAAAAAAAGTAGTCCTGGGGACACCTGGGTGGTTCAATCCAATAAGCGTGGGCCTTTGGCTCAGATCACTATTTTGGGGTCCTGGGATGGAGCCCCTGGTCATTGGGGAGTCTGCTTCTCCATTTCTCTCTCTCTGCCCTTCCCTCTGCTCATGCTCTCTCTCAAATAAATAAATGAAACCTTAAAAAAAACCAGAAAGAGTCCTTATCTTTTGTGGGTACACTCTGCAATGTTTACAGATGAAATGATATAAGGTCTGATGCCTACCTCAGAAATAATGAGGTGGAAGATGGGTCATGGATTGATGGCGAGTGACGACACTTTATGTGTACATGGGGTTCATTGCATTATTTGTTCTTGTTTTTGTATACATTTAAAATTTTTCATAATTAAGTTTAAAAATTAATTAGATTTTATAGAACAAGAACCAAAAAAAAAAAAAAAAACAAAATGTAGGGGGAGAAAAAGTCCATTGCAGGGAAGTCTACTCTAGGTTTTTTTTTTTAATAGTAACTTCCTGATTTTTATGAAAATAATTATGAAATACATGTCTCTAATAGGGCTCCTTTGGGGAGGGCATTTTAAAATATGATTTACCTTTTATTTTTTAAAAATAATTTATCTATTTATTCATGAGAGACACAGAGAGAGAGGGAGAGACACAGGCAGAGAGAGAAGCAGGCTCCCATGGGGGACTTAATCCCAAGACCTCGAGATCACGTCCTGAGCTGAGTCAGACACTTTAACTACTGAGTCACCCAGGTGTCCCATGGTTTACCTTTTAAAAGCTCATTTTCTTAATACAGAACTAAAGCTCAATTTTCCTGATTTATTGTGTGAACCTGAGTCAGTCTGAGTCTTTGTATGTAGATTTCTCATCTGCATGTGAGAGAATCAGTCTAGACGATATCTGAAATTCTTTCCATTTCTAAAATTCTATAATTCTGACTAGCCAGTGAAATGCTATAGGTGTCATTACTTTGCTATTTAGTTGTTAGCACCCATATTCATGGATAAAAACAGCATAAGAATCCTGACACACCCTGAATTCAGGAAGTAAGACCACTAAATTTAACACTGCTTTTGGGGCAGAGCACATTCCTAGGTCGTTCTTCAGAATACGAGCTGTCCTTGTACGCAGCCAGGGCTATTCACCAAGCGTAGCAGGTTTTGTACACAGAGAATTGATTATCTTGTAGAAGGCTCCTACTTTCTGAGAGTTGGAATTACAGCAGCATACAACTGGAATAGAAAGCCCTTCCTTCCGTCCAGTGGAACAGCTAATATATGTTGTCAATTAACCTTCTGAAGCCTTCTCCCATAGGTAGATGTCAGTCAGAATTACTTAATCATAAGGGCATTTTAGTAACTTCGAGTAAAGGTTGGGAGTTGATATACCACTTATACAAGATACAATCCAATTAAAGCCAAACCTGTTCTAAGGAAGATGCAAGGGTATGTGGTTGGGCAATAATGTTCTCTTGCAAAGTCATCAGCTAACAGACCCACCTATTAGTTGATGTGATTTGACAAGCTGTGTCTTAAAGTGTAATTCATTTGTGCACTTATTAGCTGATGCATCTGCCCAGATAGGAACTCCAAGGGCCCAAAAAGACTCACCTCAGAAAGTTTTAATAAACTTTTAAAAATGCTTAAAATACTGTCATGTAGTGTTGGAGAACTCTGTCCCCCAAGCTTGTATTAGGAGAATCAGGATTTCAAAGATTTTTATACTTCAAATCTAGTTGGGGGAGTAGGTCTTACTATAATTATAATTTACCATATAGTTCATATTAAAACTAATATGAGTTATGATACTCATAGAGAAGAACTTTTCCAACTGAGTTTCCTTTCCTGTGTCCTTGCTGCAATACTGACCTTTAGGTCCACTGCAAATTAGAGATAAAATACGACACTTTCCTAAAACCTTTAGAAGCCTCCTTTGTTGAGTAAATTATTTCATGCACACAGTGTTCTTCAGAGTTGAAGTTTCTTGGCTCCTTGGGATGATATTAATTGGCTCTTAAATCTGGATTTAAGTTTCAAATCCCCTGCCTTTTGGCTGGGAAGAGTGGGGCCAAAGGTAAGTGTTAAATTTTGATGAAAGAGAAAGGGTGAAGTAAGAGAATGAACAAACTCTTGGAGGTTCCCCATTTTGCTTGCATCATTCCTGGGGTTTAGTTGGAAGGAAAAGTGACACATAGCAGGGCAGTTTCCAGGTCGCCCTGACTGTCAAAATATATCAGGAAGGAAGAGTGGAAGATGAGATGGGAAGGAGAACATAAAACTGGTTGAAGATTAGGGAGAAAGAGAGGCATGTAGTTGGGTGGGGAGAGGGAAGAGACAGCTGGTGTAAGTAGCAAACTAAATCTAGAGAAAGAATTCCTCTTTCAGAGAGAGATAGAGGTGATAGCTCTGGTCGGTTAGTGTTGGCTACCAGTTTGCCACATGAAGAACATCAAAGTGGTGGGCAGTTTAGGGAGGGGAAGAGATAAGAAGTCCCTATGGTGGCAGGCCATGGAGTGGAAGATAGGAAAGCAGAAGAGTTAGAAACTTTGCACGTGGAAAGAGTCCCTCTCTCTGCAGTTCAAGCGATGTTAATAACGTGGGGTCCTGTACCACCCAGAGATGTCTTTCTCAAATGTTGTTAAAAAGAAATATTTAAAAATATATTCTTACAAGTAACTTGTAAACTCATATAAAAATTAGAGACTACAGTTGAATTATAGGAAAGTTAAAAAAAATTGTTCATCCTATGGAGAAACAACCCTTAGGTGTATGTGTGTGTGTGTGTGTGTGTGTGTGTGTGTGTGTACAGTGTAGCCCATGTTATGGTCTTTAGAGAATTAACATTAAACATTGAATTACTGGTAGATTTATATAAAACCATAGTCTTGTTACCTAGCACATAGTGGATTTTGATAAACTTTTTCTTTTCTTTTTTACATCCCAGTTTTTCTTTCTCAACCTTGACCTCACAGAGTTTTCTTCCTGAATTACTCCTCCCAATGGACCTTCCAGTCCTTTGCTAGGCCATATCCAATAGCTAATCCAGGAAAGAAACTTATTTTTCATCCTTTTTTTTGACCTTATGAAAAAACCTACAAATAGATAACATTTCTTTTGGAAACATGGTCAAACTCCGTTTTTTGTTTTTTTTTTTGTTTTAATACTTGGAAACCAAGAATGACAATAAAGGGATTGATTGGTAAAAACTCACTAAAATGATAATGGTACCCTGTTTTCATTGTAGGGAAAATGAGGAACTTACTTTTTAGGATTAAGTGGGACCACACTTGTGAAGACACAAAGTTCTTATTAACAATTAGGGCAGTGGATTGCAGAGGGAGAACTTCTAGAAATGGTGCCAAGCCCCTGTTAGTAGTGTGAGTAGGAGACTCCAGCGGGTCTTGAAGAGAGGAGAAGAAATGTAAGGCACTCACATTCTAAGAAACGCAATGGAAATTATGGAGATTCATTATTTTAGCTGCATGTAAAATACAATCCACCTGGAAAAGAATGGACAAATTGTAATATTGCAAATGAAGGAAATCGCTGTAATGACAACAGTTTGAAAGCAATAATGCTACCATTACTCTTCACTGTTCAGTTCTTCGCTCAACAGTGTTCCTCCTCTGATATAAGCGTACGTAAGGGCTACTTATGAGTTGGCACAAAAGATACCTGTTAGAGATATAACCTCCATAAAAATGATCTAAAAAAGGACTTTAAAAGAGCATGTAATCCTAAGGATGAATTTGGACTTGTATGAAGATAGTGAAAGGCAACCTCCACTCCTCCATCCCTCTTATAGCAGTTTGCATTTGCCTGATACAGATCTCTGCCTGTCTGCATCTGTATGATCGATATTCATGTTTGCATGTGCATATCGTAGCATAAATTTAGTTATTTACAATCTTTAGTTATAAGATTTAAGTTATTTTCTGATCTTAGCGATAATATACATACATTATTTCCCTGTTTCTCTCTGATAACTGAAATTTCAATGTCCTATACGATTTTCCCACTTTAAGCTTGTAAAAGTCTTCTTTGGAGGTGTATTAACTCCAAAACACATTCAATGGTTTATTTATATCAACTTCTGTAGTAATTAAATGCATATAAGTGGAGACAACAATGCGGTAGCACTGCACCTCTGCAAACTTGGCTGAGCTTAAAGAAATAATCACATTATATTGTGAGTGATGTGGAAAATCAAGCACTCACATTTGCTGTTGACAGGAGTGTGAATTTACGCAACATTTTGGTCAAGCAAGTTGTCACTAAGGTTCAAAAGTTTTAGAAGTGTTCGTAAACACAGATCTCGCAATTTTGTTTCCGAGAATTTATTCTCAAGAAATAGAGATGATAATAGGATAAATATACAAAATGTGCACTTATACTTGAAGCCCTAGAAACACCCCAAATATCTACAAAGAACACTAATGAACTAAATTCTGGTGTATTCCTATGGAAGGACTACTTGCAGCTGGTAGAAATAGTTTTGTGGGAGAATATTTCCAAATTGAAAAATGATTCATGATATGCACTGTGTGAATATACCTCAGACTATAATACACTACATACTATATGTTTATAGTTTCATACCAGAAATTTATATAAAGTGGAAAATATGAACTATTTCTGGCTAGGGTATCACAAGTGATTTTTCTTTTTGTTTTTTTTCCATAGTTCCCCAAATTTCTCCAATAAAGAGGTATCATTATAAAGGAAGGAAAATGTGGGGCACCAGGGTGGCTCAGTTGGTTGAGTGTCTGACTCTTGGTTTCAACTCAGGTCATGACCTCAGGGCTGTGAGATCAAGTCCCACATCAGGCTCTGTGCTCAGCTGGGAGTCTGCTCAAGATTCTCTTGCTCTTCTTTCTGCTCACTCTTTTTCACTCTCTCTAAAATAAATCAGTAAATCTTTAAAAAATAGAAAATAAGGAAAACATATAGGTTATGGAAGTGAACATTTATCTGAAATTGAAATCCATTATTATTTGTATAAGCTTTATTGATTAAATTGATCTTTGGGAATATGAGTAACACTTGTGATTTAAGAGTTCATAGTAAGCAAGCCTTACTAAATATAGTTTCCAATATCATATATAGACATATACATGGTGCTTTAATACTTTATAGATTATAAAGTGTCTATCCAAGGATGATATTATTTTGTTCTTAGATAACCATGTGTTCAGTGGTATTATCTCCATTTTATGGGAGCAAAAGAAGGCTGGAATATTTTGATAATCTGTTCAAGGTCTTGAAGCTGGTCATTCTATGCCTCCTGACTCTGGTACCACCCAGGCTATTCCCATGTTGCCCAGTTGGGTTTGCTCTATAAAGTCATGTTGGGGGTATCTCAGTCTGCTGTATATCATGTAATTATGGCATTCTAGAATATCAGATTTGATCCTTTTTTCAGGTAGGATGTGGAGTAGGATAATATCTGCCTTTGGTTAAAGTTTACTATGGGATAATTAGTTGCTTTGCAAATTTTGTTTCCTATTCTTTTTCCATTTTTAAGCCTTTGTTCTTTGAATTTAGAGAGGTTTACTGAAAATCATAGCCTGTGTCAGCTAATCTAATGGAAATTGCCATTTGTTAGAGTTTTAAAGGGAGATGTGTGTCGATAACAGGTGGGATGAGTGATAGGATCCCAAGGACAAGTTTAAAGTCAGAGGAAAAGGCTTAGTGTCCTCTTCACCAGCTATATTTCTCCACTTTGAGATTTTCCTGTAAAGAGATAAAGCCTAAATTTTGGCATGGTTGGAATTATCTGGAAGGCTTGTTAAAACCCACATTGCTATCCCTTCCCCACTCATCCCCTACTCTGCACCAGAATTACTGATTCAAGGAGGTTCAGGGTGGAGCTTGAAAATTTGCATTTCTCCTAAGTTCACAGGTGATATCAGGTGAATCAGGTGATGCTGCCAGCCTCAGGACCCCAATGTACAAATCAGTATTGTACAAGTTTCAGGATGGTTCTTCTTACACAGGAGCAGTTAAGGATACAAAGATGAATAAGGAGATCATATTGTGGAACAATGGAAGGCAATGCACAAATAATTATAGAACAATGTGGCAAAGGCTGTAGTAAATATGTGTGCTCAGAGGAGTTTGTAATTAATACAGACTTGAGGAAATGGAAGAAGACTTTATAGAAGCAATATTTGTGCTGCATTTGAAGGGAGAGTAGAGGGTTCACCAGGTGGGAGAGAGAATTCCGAGTAGAGAAAACAGGACAAGCAAAGGCACAGAGCCTGAAAATGCACAGTACGTTAGGCAGTAGAGACCCACAGGATTTGGGTAGGATTGTTTAATATTACCTTTGTGTTTGTTGAATATTTTCAGCAAATTTACCCAAGATTGTTGATCTGTTCCTCCTCATAAAACATTATCATCTTTTTCCACTCTATTTGAATCTCAGCTGTTCTTCCTGGAAAGCAGAAGAAAAGTCATGAGCATAAATGGTCTTGATCTCAAACCTGGGATGATTAATTAGAATCTTTAATATGCATTACACATTCCTTGTGAAACTAGCACATGTCTAAATGCTACCCAAATACCTAATTGAAAAGTTCAATGAATTCACTCATTTGGCACTGCCTAATTAAAAAAAAGCTTATAATTTTCAAAATTCTCTCTTTTTAAGCAGAATTTAATCAAATTGAGACAAAAAAAAAAACCAGGGCTATCAAAAAATTTTTTTTCAACTTCCAAAGCACTGAGGTTTCTAGAATAAATACTGCCTCTGGGTAAAATGAATTATTGTTATTTGAACTCTGAAGCAATGCTCAGAAGTAAATATTCTCTACATAGCCTCTTTCTGTAAATACCAGACTCATACTTTAATTTATAACAATAATGAAATATGCAGTAACCTATCTTGTAAGTGTTCCAGGTTACTTGCCGGATTTAAAAAACTGGTTTTAGTTGTTTTTTTGTTTAGTCAACTGAAAGGAAGATGTGATGGCTTTCTGAGGAACAACACCTGGTAGGTGCCCGAGATTTCGGCAGAGCTGCTCGGAAATGGTGAGCACTGCTGCCAAGAAAATCCAATATGAGTAATTCAATACTAGCTTCCTGGCTAATGAGTTTATGTACAAATTATAAAATATGGGCTTCAAGGACCGTATTCTTTGTTCTGAAGACTCTCAGAAACTTGCTTGCCAGGTATTGCTATAGGTCAGTTAGAATTTTATAATTGCAGAATGGCAATTAGGAAAGTCTGGGCTACACATCTGTGAAAATAATTAGGTAAATTTACTTTGTCAAAAAGAATGTAGACTACATGACATGTAAGATCCATTTCAGCTTGAAGATTTTTATCATTTTATGACTAAGAAAGCATTTTGAGTTCAAGGATTTATTTTTTGAAAAAGTTTTAACAAAACCTTTTAAACAAAGAAGGGACGATCACCTGTGTGCAAGAGTTAAGTGACCATTCTGTTTCATGCCCTGGATGACACATAGTAGGTTCTCAAGTAAATATTTAGCTTGGCTGGTTGAGTTTTCTTCATAGCTTGCTTCAGTGATGTTGATGTTTCTGATGACTTTAAAAATGGACATTTCAGCGGTGTTCCTATATAAGCAAACAAATTGGATTTCTCATTTAAATGATCTGGAAAGTAAACGATTTTCCCACATTATATACAGTTCATTATATATATGTAGTTTAGCCCTTAAAATGATTTTCTTCCGGGGATACCTGGGTGGCGCAGCGGTTTGGCGCCTGCCTTTGGCCCAGGGCGCCATCCTGGAGACCCCGGATCGAATCCCACGTCTGGCTCCCGGTGCATGGAGCCTGCTTCTCCCTCTGCCTGTGTCTCTGCCTCTCTCTCTTTCTCTCTCTCTCTCTCTCTCTGTGACTATCATAAATAAATAAATAAACAAACAAATAAATAAATAAATATTATAAAAAAATGATTTTCTTCCTAAACTCTTTATAAAATTGATTCTTTTTTTGTGAAAAAGTTTCAGAAAAATAAGCTTGAGTTCTAAGTTCTAAAAAAGTTTCCTTTCAGAAGTGGAGTGCCACATGTATTGTGTCTATTTGTAATGAATAAGCGGAAGGGTGGTCACTTTATTGACTTTTGATTTGACTTTTTTTTTTTTCAGATTTAATCCCATGGTTTCACTTGCTTCCATACAGATAAAGAGCTCTACTAATTTTTGCCTATGAAAGTGCATTGGTGAGATTTTACGAACATGAGAGGGGAAATTGCAGCATTTTGAGACCTGAGGCGAAGCTCTCAAAGAATGGAAAAGTTTGTCCTGTCCTAATTGGTTCAGCCAGGCATAACCCCAACCTTCTGCTGGCAGTGTTCCAGAACTGAAAATCATCTTTCCCTTTTCTGACATCAGCCATTAACGACATGAGATATTTTATGACATCACACTAACTTGCAAGGGTTGCAAGGAATATTTTGTTGGACATAAGAAGTGATCTTGGCTTATGTATCCATCTTTAGCCTTGACTGACCTGATCAAATGCTAAGGGCTTATCTTCCCTTGATAAATGTGGTGCAGGGACCAATTTACCACCAGGGAAGCCCAGGGAATAGCTTGTGGGTTTTATAATGAGACAAAGGGCACTCATCAATATTATTGGATGGCGAACATAAGACCCAGAGAACGAGAAGGAGGAAAAGAGGAGGAAGAAGAGGAGTCAATTGAATTTCCTTCCATATTACCAAGATTGAGCACTGTTTCTATGGAAAACCACCTTAAATAACAAAAGTGGCCTTGTCCAGGACGTATGAATGGGGCTTATTGTGTGATTGAAATTTCTTTTCATCTTAACAGCTGTGGCATTAAAAAGCATATAATGAAGTAGTTACCATACATTTTTACCACCAAGTCAAGTATTGCACTTCATATGTCGAAAACATTTATCACTTAATGAATCATGTTTTTTGTTTGTTTGTTTATTTTAAGTAGACATCACTACCCAGAGCTGAGCCAAATATGGGGCTTGAGCTCACCACCCTGAGATCAAGACCTGGAGCTGAGATCTAGAATTGGACACTCAACTGACTGAGCCACACAAGTACCCCTAATGAATTATGTTTACATATAATGAACAATAAGTCATTTTTATGTGAAAAGCAAGAGGCACAAGCTACTTGCTTTTTCCTTGACTCTATCCAAAATATGCTATCTGAGATGTTTTCAAATGGTGTAATTAACGTAGGTCATTGCGGTCTCAGGGAAATACTAATAGGATAGACTATTCCTTTAATAAAATGAAATACACAAATCCATAAAGAAGCATGGACAGAAATTATTTCTCTAATAATGTGAAACAGAATGTCAATCATAACTAACTGGTTAGAACTTGTTAATTGCCTATAATTTGTTTAAACAAATCATCGACCATCTCTTTATAGATTTAATGAGACTTATAGGGCATATTGGAAGGATATATTGGTACAAAGGTTTTCTGGGTCAGTAGATGCTTTAATGCAATATTTTTGCTGTCATGGTAATGAATTGGCAAATACAAACTGTGCTTTAGTTGGATTATTTGAAATCCCTTAAACCAGACCTGAGTGGGACATAATCCTAAAGACATTTGACAACATGGTTTAAAGACCCAATGATGAAATTTGGTTCCCAGAGTGCTACTCCTCATATTTCCTGTTTGTTTTATGCACAGCTACTTTCTGATCTTCCTAATATGCTTGAAGTAAGACAACTGGTTATATCTATCTTTAAGCATAATGTGCAATAGATGTCACAAGCCATTATATAGTAGCCAAGTTCGTGTGAAGTGTGCTGATATTATTTGAAATTTGAAAGCAGTGTTTCAGGTTGTCCTGTTATAATTAAAAGGAGCATTGATTGCCATGGTCAAGAATGATAGCCACATTCTACAAAACACTGGAAAGAAAGAATCAGGGTCTCCTATTCAGCGAAAGAGTCATTTGTCCTAGAAAAGCTCAACATTTCTCTTGGATGATTTCAAAGACAGATGCTTCCATCCCTATAATCGAAAATTGTAAAAGTATAATTTGCATTTCATACTGTAAATTTATTGTAGCTCAAGTATCTCTGGGAAGGGAGAGTAGAAGGAACATCTCTCTTGGTCTTTGTGTACCTACATAACACTTTGCACTTAGTTGGTTCTCAATCACTGCTCATTTGTTGTGACTTAATCTGCTGCTTTAGTAAAATTCCTCTATGGTTTTTTACTACCCATCGAACTGATGAAACATCAAATCAAGAAGAAAGAAAATAGGCTTAAGAAACATTAGGGGTTGTGGGATAACACTGAAAAACTTAATTAGAATATATGTATCTCTATATATCTATATATATCTACATATATATATATATATAGATATATAGATATATATCAGTGGTTCTCAAATTTTTTGGTGTCAAGGTTCCTTGACCCTCTTAAAAATTACTAAGAATCCCAGGGTGTTTTTTCTCTAAATGTGTTGTGTATGTGATACTTATTCTACTAGAAGCTAAGAAAGGCACATTAAAAATAACCACAACAAATCTATTGTATACTGAAAAACCATACGTCTTATGAAAAATAACTATTTTCCAAAACAAAATGAATGAGAAGAATGATCTTATTTTATATTTTTATACATCTCTTTAAAGAAAATATATGAATTCTCAAGTCTGCTTCTGAGCTCAGTCTGTGTGGCCTCATACTCACATGTAGCAGGGGAAGGAGAAGAATTCTGATCCCCCTGAAAGGATCTTGGGGACTCTGGAGTTCATCAGACCACACTTGGAGAACTGCTGGCATACTTAACAGCAGAATTACAAGTGTGAACACCATAGTGAGAAATCATGCAAAACTCGATCTACTTGGGGGTGTCAGAGTGGCTCTGTCAGTTAAGTGTCTGTCTTGGGCTCGGGTCATGATCCCAGGATCCTGGGGTCAAGTCCCACATTGGGTTTTCCCTGCTCAGCAGCGAGTCTGCTTCTTCCTCTGCTCCTCTCTCCTGCTTTGCTCTTTCTCGCTATCTCTCTCTCTCAAATAAATAATTAAATTCTCAAAAAAAAAAAAAAACCAACAAACTTGCTCTAGCTGTCCACAGGATTGTTATTGGCTTCATAGGTCAATAGAGTTTTGTACAATTATATGATATGGTTCCCCTGGTTAGCTCCTGGAAGGTTTGTTTTTGCCTATAGTTGCATTCACAAAACTTAGGTTAATTTTGCCAACCACTTGTCCTCCAGCTAAAGAAACAGACTGATCCTTAGAAGATATTACCATCTGTACTTACCACTGTGTTAATTATCATCCTGCAATCTCCAGAAATGTTTGTTGGTCTATCATTTTAGAAAATGACACAGCTACATTGGCCCCACAGCTAGGATTTTCCTCCCCACTGAGACTGACACCTCTGCCCTGATGAACTGATGTCGATTTGTCTTACTCTTCACCTCACTGTTGTGATAGATGATGATGAGTGGGTTGATAAATAGTTGAGTCTGGTTACATGTGATCAGGATAGTGAAATCCCAGAGGTAACTATTCAGTTTATAGACAGTTTTATGAAGACACTCTTCAGACCTTGTCTATTGCCTTGAAACAGAGCATCAAAAAATGTCAGTTATACTTGGGGATTGGAAGTCCCAGGGCTTGCCACCAATGGAGCAGGTTGCAAATCTTATAATAATTTTGTCAACATTTACCGATGAAAATTGTTTTCTTTAATTTACCTACTGCTCAGCTCACTGTAATGCAAAAGGCCCTAGAGAATGTATGTACACATGCATAGCTTTCATGGTATTGGAGATTCTAAAAAGAATTTGGAAAACCTAAAAGTGTAAAAGAAAGAATAGAAATGTTAGATTGTATATATCACAATTTCTAAACCAAATTTCCTTTATCCAATAGAATTATGAACAAATTCTATTGGATAATGCCAATTCTAAGTGGCAATCTGCCTTTTGAGATATGGAATTTAATCTTAGGTACTCAGTACATAATTGTTGAACAAATGAATGTATTAGTTGATTAGCTATAAAGTGAAGTTTCCTTGTTCTACAGAGTCTGTGAAGGTGGAAATAAAACTGGTCTGTAACTTGTGTAGTTCACCAGAGAGTTGTTTTTGTTTCGACTATCATTTTTAAATCAGAAGATATTTAATGGTGATTCTATGGAGAGCTATTTCTTTGAATATTTCATAATGGCAGTTATATTGTTTGGCAGACTTCTACTGAATATCTGCTCTACCCTTCATGTGCCAGACACTGCTTTGGAGCTAGCAAAGTAAAGAAAGATAAGGGAAAGTCCAGTCCCTTATTTTCTAGACTCCAGAGGCTCATGGGTCTAGGAGAGAGGTCAGCAATGGGAGAAGTGCTGTAAAAGAGGCAGGCATAAAGCACTCTGGGAAAACAAAGGACAATATGCTCGTCTTCCCTGGCAGGTCAAGGAAGACTTTCTAGAAGGAGAAATGTGGTAACTGAATCTTGGCACAGAGGAGCCAAGCAGTAAAACCCTATATATATAACCCTATACAAGGTTTACTCTTGGATCTATCTGTCAGAATAAACCACGGACTTAGAGTGAAGAAATGTCCTTGGAGCATCAGTCAGAACTCATTTGTAAATGGCTCATAGAGTGGGAAGTCTAGTTTCAGGGAAACTTTATTCAAAGATTTAAAGGTCATCGGTGGGCTCTTGCTTTCTCCTTTTGGCCCTGCTTGTTGCTCTTATTTTTTTCTACTTCAGGTAGGTTTTCTGCTCATAACAGAGGAGATAACCATCAACAGTCTCTCATTCACATCTATCTACCTCTTGACCAAGAGGCTTCAGTTCAAACAACCTCAGTGATAGACCCCTACTGTCATTGGCCCATTCCCATAGTGGAGGCTTTGAGTATTTGATTTGCAGTTTGAGCAAAGTTGCATTAGACTGGGGGAGGAGCACTGCTCTGAAGAAATGACTGGGGTATGTGTGGTGGTGCAGAAGGTGGGGAGGCTAAACAAAGAGCAATTGCCCACAACACGAGACAAATTTAATTGCCTTGAATTTGGCAAGGATCTTTCTTAGCATTGGGATTGGTTTTTCCCCAAGTTTATTTACACATTTACCTAAATAGTCTTATGTTTTTCCAGGTTTTTTAGAAGCTTTTGTGTTTCTTAAAAAAATTTTTTAGAGGCTTTTGTTTTATTTCAGGAAGTATAACCCTCTCAAGGAAGGTAGCAGCTGAGAGCTTTCTTTAAGGGTTTATACAAATCATGGCGTAACTCAAACACTTTTATGCAGCTAAGGTTTGGTCGAGCAAACAAGAGGACAAGAAATTCCAGCAGGCAGGATATGTGAAAGAGGGAGACAGTGGTTCTTCTCATTCCGTCTTCTGCCCTGGTGAAGATGGCAAGGAGTGTTCTTGTGGATGTTTGATGACTAGATGTTGGACTCTCTGTCCCCCTCATCAGTGACTGTCTCATCTCATACAAAGCCCAGATTGTGGGTCTTTCATTACCAAAATGATAGAATGTCCAGAGAAAGAGAGAGAGATCAAGAAGTAGGCTGGGCTGGGTACCCAGGGTCCAGCTAAAAGAGGAAGTCCATAATCACTGGAAATAATAAGCTGGAGATGACTGTAGATCATAGAATTCTTCTCAAGGAGAATGCTCGATGGGTAGAAGCTCTTGAGGCAAGGGTAAGGCTTATTATTATTATTTTTTAAGGGTAAGGCTTAGATAGTGGCTAAACAGTGTTCAAAAGGGTGGATCTGGTTAACTGTATAGCTCTGCATTTGCTGAATGAGGATGTGAATTTGGAGGCTGGAGATTTCACAGTGCTCAGCTTCTCACCTGGGTAAATACTGACCAAATATTTACAGAGTATTAGTTTGAGACACCGGGTCATTAACCTTTCTGAAGCACTCACATGGCTCAGGCAAACCACGTACAGTTCTGATCCAGGGCCACTTCCTGTTTGGGTGCCATTTGTAAAATTATTAGTACCGCAGTTGGTTATGGGGCCCTTGTTTACTGGGCATTCATTCCCATGGTGAACTCAGGAAAACAAACCAAGCCTGCCCTTACCTGGCATTTTCATTAAAAGTTCCTGACAGCGTTCTTTAATTTGTGACTTTAGAAAACAACTAAAGTAATTACCTGCAAATACTAAAAACAACACAGGGTTGGGACTGTTAATTTGGGGATATAAACACAACTAATTGCATGTGACTTTTGCAAGCATAATCTTGTTTAACTGCTGATGCTTTCTCTCTAGGGTGGGACCTTTTATTGATGGCTGGTCAGAATCTGAAGTCCTTTCAGATTGGTATCGTGCTCTTCTTGGGTGCCATTTGGTCCATGTCATTTATTCCCAAGCGTTGTGTCTTCTCTAACTCATAAAGAACTAAAATAATTATAATAGGATAATGATTTGCCACCTTTTTTACTGTTATTGCCATTCCTGTTTTTTTTTTTTAATGCACTCCACAGGTCTAGAGGTTGCATTACTCTATATTTGACTTTAATTTTCTTAGGCGTGTTTCTTGTTTTGAGTTCTTGTGCTGTTTTTAAGGCTGTATTTTCTTTTTGGTGATCTATGCTAATGGCTGCTCTTAGGTGTTCTGAAACTGCTAAGATAGTGGCTTTTCAAACTTTTTTGACCACAACCCACAGAAATTCGTTTTACATTGTGCCCAGTACACACATTCACATATAACTGAAACACAAGTTTCTTAGAACAATACCACCCTTATTGCAAATGGTGCAGTCTTATTCTATTCTATTCTATTCTATTCTATTCTATTCTATTCTATTCTATTCTATGCTTTCATCCCATTTCTAAGGACACATATCATAAAGCCCCAAGTTGAGGGACTGGGTGGATGATGTCATTTCCTCTAGGTAGGCTGACAATATCTGTGGTCTCCGAGTGATTCAACTGACTCCTTTCTACTCACCAGACTGGAAGGGATTATTTATATATTCCTTGGGAGAAGGTGGTTAATCAGTTAGAGATGCCATTTGAAAGACAGTTTCCCAGAAAAGTAGGACTCAAATAGGTTAGTTCTCTTTACTCTTTTCCAAATTGTTTTTCTCACCGCTGAACTCATAGGTGACCTTTTAGAGTCAAACGCTATTTGCTCAATATTATTCTGATAATCATCAGAGCAGCTCATTATTATTCAAATATAGTTGTACTGATGTACCAATTGTTTACAAAAACATCATTATGATCAACAAAAATTGGTTTCAAGTGGTTAGTCAACAAACAGTTCTCAGTCCTATTTGCCTCTGGCCAGATTTATAAACGTGATAGCTTCTTGAAAGTTTGTATGTTTTTCTTCAGCTTTTTCATACTTGTCAAAGGTCAATGTTATCAGTTGTTTGAGTTTCATTATGTCTAAGGTGATTAGAGAAACTCTCCAGATCCCTCTGTGGCAGGGACTGCTAATGCCCACCCAAAGCGCATCCCCCTTTTCCTTAGCAAAAGAATTTTGATTTTGTCCAGAGTAGCAATGAGTCCAGCTAAAAACATTCATTTCCTCAGCCTCCCTTGCATCTGGGTTGGTCACATGATATGATTCTGGTCAATGAGGCACAAACTGAGGATTTCTGGGAAGAGTTTTTGCTTTCCCGAGGCAGGAACTACTATGTCATGCCCCTCCTGCTTGGAACATGGAAATTCCTGGATGTTTAGCAGTCATCTTGCACACAAGGTAACAAATATCAGGATGAGGATCTACAAGCTAAATGTCATTGCACAGATCTGTAGAAAAAGTCTGGATCCCTAATGGCAGCACAGAGCTGTGGCACCAGCTGTGGATGGTCCTCTTGCAGATTTCTGGTTATATGAGGAAGACATTAAGCCCCTAATTTTTAATGTATATATAAAAGCTTGTTGGCTTTATTTTATAGAGCAGTTTTAAGTTCATAGAAACTTCCCATATGCTCCCTGCCCTTGTACATGCACAACTCCCTACACTATCAACAGTCCCCACCAGGTGGTATGTTTCTTGTGGTTGATGAACCTACCCTGACACGTCATCATCACCCAGAGTCCATAGTTTACATTAGGGGCACTCTGGGTGTTGTACATTCTGTGGATTTGGACAAATTTAAAATAACATATATCCACCATTACATTATCCTACAGAGTCGTTTCACTGCCCTAAACCTTCAACTTTTTATGCCAGATTTTTCTGTGGCCTGTAATCAAGTGACTACATAACCAATTTCCTTTATGATTTTTAGGTTTCTGTATTTATCTTATTCTTTGATGGAAATTTGATAACTACAATTACTATGATGACCATTGCAATGTCACTAATTAGAGCCAAAGCTATTTTACAGAGTAATTACTAATGAAAGTGCATCAATGTCTTTCTCTATAACATTCAAGTGAGAGAAGCTCCCTTTCCAAACTATCCCAACAGGGTTAAATGCTTTGAGAGTTATTAGTCTGTCATTTTTTGACATGCCTCCAAAAATTAAATAGCAATGACTGCATGGAGAGTAGGGCTAAACCAAGTGATTACCTGATCTAGAAATAGCATTTTCAATCTTTAATGGGTCATTTTAGATAGATTGTCCACCATCAAGTTCAGATAGTTTTTGGGAGTGTCCTGGGCCTGAACAGGTAAGCAAGAGATTCTATGAGGTTGAGCTTGTCTCAAGATTTAAAGATTTTATTCAGGGTAAGGGAAGCCATTTTATGATAGCTTTCCTTAGAACATTTTTGAGGCTGTTTCTGTTTGAAAGGAGTGGAAAAAAAAAGGGTGAGTGGTGGTGTAAGAAAACTTAGTCAAACCTTTGTTTCTGCCGCTTGCCCTTTGGGATCTCAAGATAGAACTTTTCAAAGAAATGTGTCTTGATTTTTCTACTCCTCAGATGCATTAGTTTTTGTTTTTGTTTTTTTATGATGGGTAAGGATAAGTCAAGTTAAACAGTGTATAACAGTGACGTCCAAAAGAATTATAATGTGAGCCACATTGTAATTTAAATTTTCTGATAGTCACATTAAAAAGGCAACATAAAACAGTTGAACTTAATTATAATAATGTATTTTATTTAACACAACACAACCAACATATCATTATAACATGTAATGAATCACCATAAAAATTATTCATAGATATTTACATTGTTTTGGACATTGAATCCTATGTATATTTTATTTTATTTTTGAACCCTATGTATATTTTATAGTCATGGCACGTCTCACTTTGGACTAACCACATTTCAAATACTCCAACCCATGTGACTACACAATTGATAAGCAGGTCATTTTTGTTTTCCAAAAAAGGAATTTCCACTAAAGCTATGGAGAGCTTGCATATTTGGGAGGTCCTGACTTGGGAAGGTAATTGTGGTATCTTAACAGTTTCTATTGCCTAATGCACTTTTGTAACAGAGTGGCTTATAGGACACAGCGATTTCCTTCCTGTTCCTGTAACCCTATCTTTATTTTCTCTGCAGTACAATTAAGATTGTGCCTATTAGTCTTCCTCAAATTAATGAGATGCTCCCTTTAGCCCCTAGATTAGATATGAATCTTTCCTTGGACAGTCATTTTGTGTTCAGATGAAAGAGTAAGTTGCTTCCCCCAACCCCACCTTAAAAATAAATAATTTCTGAGCATATGACAATGGCTGTCATACTTACCCTTTTGAGAGTAAATATTTGAAAGTCACATGGAAGAGTTGATGTTTACAAGCCAGATAATGTCCACCACCTATTAAAATCTGCACAGTTAAGGCAGAAACATGATTTTATAACATTTTCCTCCAGTTTGTGCTGAACCAAATCTTGAAAGAAACTCAAAGCATTTTACACATAGCACATAGCTTATAGTGCAGTGAGCCTGAGGGAAATTCAGAGCATAAACATGACACGTCTTTTTTTCAAAAAAAAAATTTTATTTATATGAGAGAGAAAGAAAGAGAGACAAAGAACAGGGGGAGAGACAGAGGAAGAGGGAGAAAGAGACTCCCTGCTGAGCAGGGAGCCTGACATGGGACTCGATCCCAGGACTCTGGGATCATGATCTAAGTTGAAGGCAGATCTTCACCAAATGAGTCACCCAGGCGCCCCATGGCACACATCTTTTGCAGAAGAAACTTCCATTTTGCTGAATCCTTATTAAGTTACCACTATTTTTTTTAAATAAAGATTTTTAAAATTTATTTATTTGGAAGAGAGAAAAAGGGAGGGAGAGAGAGAGAGAATCTCAAGCAGACTCTGTGTGGAGTATGGAGGCCAATGCAGGGCTTCATCTCATGACCCTGAGATCACGACCTGAGCACAAATCAAGAGTAAGATGCCCAACTGTCTGAAGCACCCAGGTGCCCCATGTTTCCATCATTTTTTAGTGTTGTCCAGATGCCAAAGGTCTCTGTCAGTAAGAAGAAGAGAAAGTCCCTCCACCAGGTCAGTGTTATAGAATAGAATGAACACAGTACGTCTGAAGAAGACCTTGATTTTGACTCCCATGCTGGCACTTTCTAGCTATGTGACTTTAGGCAAGTCCTTTCACCTCCTTCATGTATAAAATAATGGTAGAATAATGAAATGCTATCTGCCACAAAGCTGAACACTTGGAAGACAGATCCCACCTTTCTTTTGGGCATCTCCAGTACTTCACATCAATCCTTGAAATGCAATGATTGAGCAGATCTATTTTCTGAATGAACATACCAAATGAAATGTTTTGTGTAAAATTATAGGTAACTTTTGAACAAAACTGGTTTGAACTGTGTGGATCCCCTTATACATGGATTTTTTTGAAACTGTACCATAAATGCATTTTCTCTTCCTTATGATTTTTTAAATGACATTTTCTTTTCTCTAGCTTACTTTATTGGGATAATATGGAGTATAATACATATAACATACACACTATGTGTTCATCAACTTTTTTTTCATGGGTAAGGCTTCTGATCCACAGTAGTCTATTAGTAGTTAAGTTTTGGGTGATTCGAAAAGTTATATGTGGATATTCAACTATGTGTGGGTGGCTGGTGCCCCTACCCCCCACTTTGTTCAAGCATCAACTGTACTTGTAAACTTCAAAATGTTATACTATTGTATTTTCCTTACTTTGTTTCTCTCTAAGGTCACTCCTATGAGGCAGGTCGAAAACAACAAATAGGGAGTTTTGTGCTCTTAAGAGAGAACAAAACTTCAAGAGAGAAACAGAAAAATAAAATGGTTTTGAAATTGGGGTTATCTTATTACCTAAGCCTTTGATTCTAATAGTGTGGAGAGAAATCTGGGGTAAGAAACATGGTTTATGGTCATATTTCATACACTGAGAAGAAATGGTTTGCTTCTTGGAGTATGTATGCTTTCATTTAAGACTACATGAAAAAGAAGCTTATTGGAACAAATGCCTTTTTATAATGTTCATATAACAACTGAATTAGTAACCCAACCTAAGTTGGCAATATGGACTCTTAGAAATCCTTGGGGGGACCCACATTAATGAGTAGATAAGAGTGATTTGTTGTTAGCACATTCATTGTTTCCATTCTACACTGGACATCAGTCATTTGGCCCATTTTTCAAAGACCCACTTGAATTGTCTGAACCTATGAACTTCCTGAAAGTCTAGCCACCAAACTCCATTAGGAGAGTCAATGACTGCTCAACTAAAGGGTATTTATTTTGTTCCTTCCCTCAGTGCAAGTCTCCTCCAACCAAGACTAACAGATGAATTTCCTTTCAAGAGGCCACAGACAAGAAAATTTCGTGCCACCATGAGATAATTATTCTAATTGGTTAAAGTCACTTTGGAATCTGCTTGTCTTCTTATTAGTATAGAGACCAGACTGGAGCTTCATTAAGAAAATTGTGTTAAAATTCAGACAAGCACCAGGATGGACTGTGTCTTTGTATAGCAAACTCTTTTTTTTTTTTTTTTAATTTTTATTTATTTATGATAGTCGCACAGAGAGAGAGAGAGAGAGAGGCAGAGACACAGGCAGAGGGAGAAGCAGGCTCCATGCACCGGGAACCTGACGTGGGATTCGATCCCGGGTCTCCAGGATCGCGCCCTGGGCCAAAGGCAGGCGCCAAACCGCTGCGCCACCCAGGGATCCCTAGCAAACTCTTTATAGATAACGCAAATAATAGTGTATATGAGAAGACAAGTTTGTTTCAAGTATCTAAAGTATTGTGCAAGGTGATCCATACAGAGACACAATGACAGATTAACTACAAATCTCTCCCCTTTATTGATCAAAATGGGTTCCTTAAGGACTTGCAACAGAAATCATCCCAGCTTAGTTTGATTGCCTCTTGAACTTGAAATTAATAAAATGGCACTAAAAAAAAAAAGTCACCCTTGGAGACATCCATAATTAATGACTGATTTCCTGACATACTACAGAATTTATCCAAAGTAAGCCTTTATTGTGATCTTTAATACAAGGTGCCAGAGGTAGAGGCCAGAGACAAAGAGCCCATCTTACCATATCTGTGTATATGGGTCTATTCTAGAAAGAAAGGTTGACAACATAGGCTTCTCAGTGTGTGAGAAGAAGAGCAACAGCTGCTGGTTACTGGTTAGTGGCTAATTTTGGTACACCGGACAGTTTATTTGGTACTTTATGTGTGTGATGATGATGAAGATGAGACTTGCCATTTATTGAGTATATTCCAAGTATGAGCATTTTACTAAAAGCTGCAAGAGCCATTTAAGGTAAAACTCTTATTCCCGTTTTACAGATGAAGAGAGGCTTTGAAGAAAAATTCGCTGCTCAAGATCAAAATCTAGCGAACCGTAGATCTGAAATTTGAATCAAGGTGAGCCACTGCACTGCAGAGATGTCACACTAGAACAAGCTAAGGTCCATTTCTGTCCCTGAATCCATACTTCATATATAACTTAAATGTAACTCCAATTCTTCATCTTCTTGTTCTCATTCTGAGATGAACTTGACTTTAGCTTGGAAATGACACTGCATTTATAATGTTATCCAGCCATCTAAACAATGTCTGACCCATAGTAGATGCAAAAGAATTATTTGTTAAATGAATATTCAGCCACATTTTGGGGTAGTGGCCAGCCATGGGTGAGAAGAATGTGCATTGAAGACCATCAGGAACAAGTATCATAATTAAAAGCAAACTGTTGTCATTATTTTAAATAATCCATTACATTTCCTGGGGAAGGCCTGGTTGAGCAAGGGGCAAATTGCAAATATCATTAGGAAATTATTCATAGTAAGCAAAGGAATATACTTAAGGAATGAGGCGCTGTGTGTTTTCCCATTTGGTGATAGACAAAAATCAGTATTTAGGCTTCTCATTTAGAATTCACTGAAATGAAAACATAATCCCAGTTAATTACTGTTCCCTAAGGTATCTGGTTGCACAATGTTTTATAAAATTAAAACCTGTTAAGCGCACATGAAAAAAGCCCAAAACTTACTTTAGATGCAAAACATTTAAAAAAAAAAAAAAGAAAGAAAGAAAATGAAGAAGGAAAAAAGAAAAAAACAAACCCAAGTTAGCTCCTTGAATTCTTGTTATGTATGCCTGAATGATCTGGGATCACAGAATGGGTGAGAGTTTGGGGCTATTAGAAGATTTCTTAGGCCTGATTTCCACTTAAAGGACTAAGTTGAACAAGAGGACCCAAAGAAGCAACTCTGAAGGTGAGTTTGTCATTTTGACCACTCAACTTGCCCGTCTTCCGGCTGATTTTAAAATTAGGAAGAGATACTCCATAGAGGCACAGTTGGATTTCACTCAGAGCAGACCGAGGCTTCTAGGTCTTCCTATTCTATGGTTATTTCTCTGAGGAATGAATGTGGGGCTTTTGGATTCATTAAGAGGTGGGTTAACGATCCTAACAGGAATGACCTTAGGATTATTAGGAAGCAAAATATGTAGTTCAGCTTTTCCGAACAATGTGTTCAGAACACACATGTCTGCACACCAATCTTTCTTATTTGTGTTCAGTCTATGTCAAGATGTATTCCTAGAGAAATGAATGGGGATTTGGGGTGAAGATGTCTGATTCAGGTTTTGCCTGAATGTTTCATAAGCCTATTTGATTAATTTAGTCAAGCAGTCAACTCAGTTCGATGGAAGAAAGATCAGTGGAACTGAACAGGACTTCATTTGTTCTACATCTCTGGGGACATGGGTGACATTTTGAAGATACCACTTGAGGTTTGGTCTTGCTTATGCTTGTCCTATGAGGTGACAGGGAGTTGTTGGGTCCCAATGCCTAGATGTGTGCTATGGCTGAGCCTATCAGCAACTGGCTTTGTGACCTTGGATAAGTCACTTTGCCTCTCTCAGCCAGTTTCCCCCATTTGTAGGGCACATGCAGTTGGCTGAGCTCCAGGATCACTTCCCACTTCCAATGTGTGATAGCTCTGGATGGCTGGGATTCTGTGAAAACAAAACAAAGCAAAACAAAACAAAACAAAACAAAACACTGGAAACCTGATAGGATGCATGTGGTTCATGAAATGCAGTGATTCACCAGTGAAAAATGAAGACAGTAGAGCTACAATTTATCTAAATTACCTCCTTTGGGAGTATTTTTGCTAGTATATTTTCACTTGTAGCACTGTGATCTGAGGAGGAACCATATGTTGATTGAAGGAAACAGAGTTTTGGGCATATGTTTTCACCCAGAATTTTTGATGAGTAGGACTTTTACTTAAGTTAGCATTTTACATGTGTGAATTTGAGAAGACTAAAACACCGAGTATTCACCACCTCCAATGCCAGCAATAAAACATTCTGTCATTGTGAAACAGAAGCAAGATCACAGCTTCCTTGTGTTCATTCTGGCACGTGAAGACTCACACTGTGTTCCTCTTTCCATGGGATGTAGAGGAGAGGTCCAAGGCTTTGCGGCCAAGAACTTATGTTGGATTCCTGACTCCATCTATTGCTAATTTTCTTTTCTCATCTAAAATATGCTTATGGATAAACCTAACAGATTCAGTATGAGGATTAAGTGGAACAAAGTATGTAAGGCACCTGTCAAGAACACATTTCAGTTCTTGCCTTCATCTCCTCCCCAAGAAATCTTCCATTCAGATTCTTCCAGTCTCCATGAGTTTTCAACAGAGAGCCTCTATCCTGGTTGAGCAAATTGTTTTCGCATCTCTGGGTACCACATAATATGCCCCCCCCCATCCCGTCCTCAAATGCTTTTCATACTCTTCTCTGTGCATCTCATCAGGTATATTTGATCGCAAGTCTTCTTTTCTGAGGAGACTTCTGTGATGTGAATCCCTTGGTATCCCTTTGGCCCAATATTTATAGCTATTACCATATCAATTGGCATTTGATTGTGTATCACTTGGCAATGCTTTCAAAGTACTCTTTACCTATGTGTGCTCTGTATTCCTGACTATTTTGCAAGAAAATGCTCTGTACTCTTGTAGCCAGACTGAATACGGAATGTCGGATTAAGTCAGGACGCTTTCATAGAGAGGAATATATACATTGGGGTGCATTAAAAAGAGACCTGGTAGGATCATGAGGGAGCTTGAAATGATTTTCATATAGGAAATGCTTGAAGAGCTTGGGCCACCTATCCAGGAAAAGACAAAGGTTGATAGGAGTATAGGATAACCTGTCTGTCTACAAACAGTTAAAGAGTTGCCATGCAGAAAAGGTATTGAAATTTCTCCAAATTAAGGCCAATGACATCGAGCTATAAGAAAGAACTTTCTGGCAGGTGCAGCTATCCGAAGATGGGTTCTCTGGCTTTCTCTGGATAGATGAACGTTACTCCTATAGTGAGCGCTTGGCAAATGTTCTCCATCTGACATGATCTAGGAGCCTTCAATAAATACTCAATATTGCTGAAAATATCTTAAATAAATATGAAGCTCTTTCATATAGATGTAAAAAGCCACACTTGACTGTTTTGTAAACAGTACCCTGGATGAATACTTCTAGATACACCCAAGTGACACTATTTGCATTCCTGAGCATATATTGGGGAAAAATTATACCAAATCCCAACTTCGACTTTCTCAGCAAAGTAAAATCAGAAACTAGATTAAATAGAAACAAACAAAGCCTAAGAAGGGATGGGTTGTATCTGAATCCTGGTTTCCCCTTCACATTTGTGTGACCCTCAGGAAGTTACCTATTCACATGAACTCCAGTTTCCTCGCTTGTAAATACTGCGAGAGTGATAACAGCACTCTTGAAAGGTCATTCAGGGCACAGACCAATCAGAAATGGTGTCTGGCCAATTGCACTGGACGCCAGCCAGTATGTTGTATTGGGGCAGACCAGCTGAATGTCAGCTCTGGTTGTGGGGATTAAGACCAAGTCAAAATCCCGGTACAGTGTCTAGCACATACAAGATTCTGAATAAATGTTAATTTCCTCCCACCATTGAGAAGCTGAGATTGCTGTGATATGTAATAGGAATTATCCACAACTTCCCGTGGGATTCAGAATCAGTTTGAATAGCTATGAAAATATTATTCCTAGTCCTATTAGTTTAGGTTCAATTGGTCTTAAGTTGTTATTCTGAAAACATATTTATTTTCCTACAGTACTCGTTTGGCTTTGGGTGCGTAGGACAACAAAAGAACGCACAAGTCTGAGACTCTCCTTCTGGTGAAAAGAGGCAAATGTTGCCCTTTACTTTCCTGATATTCCAGATTAATCTGTTGAGTTAAATGAAGATGAAATTGTTCAACTTAGAGGTGAAAATTGCACTGCATCCGTGGAGAGAAACACTGAGGAAGGATTGCTTTGTTATGACTGTTTTCTGGATACGATTCTTAGGTTGAATGGAGCAAATGTTGACTCTCATCCGATTAGACTTACCTCTTTTCACATCACACACCTAGTGGCAATCAATATCTGTATTAGAACTCATTTGGGGGGTATTAGTATTCCCAGGGTTATATCACATTTTATTTGATTATCTAGGTAGCTTTGTTTCCTCAGAGAAAGATGATCAACTTAAAGTAAGCACACGTTCAATGTTCTGTAGTATTATTATTACCCAGGTTATGATTTCTCGAGGAATCAAATCTATGTTCCGATTCCAGGGGAGGGGGAGGAGGATGGGGAAAGCGGCAGGACCATGCAATTCAGCACATCATGGTCCAGAACTTTACTCTTTTCTGCATGAGAAGAACTCGTATTTCTGTTTTTCATCAGCCCCAGCGAAATCCTGGCATTCCTAAATGTTCCCCGTAAGTTGTACCTCCTCAATGAAGACAAGCAAACAATCAAACAAGTTTTAACCTACTTAACTTGTAAAAAGGGAGACAGTGAGATCTTCCCCAAGAAATGCAAGACTGTTTAAGTCAGAGGAACGAGCCCCACAAAACCCAGAACAAATTAATAAAGTCTATTCCCAATCAGTTTGGCCGTGGCTTGCTAAAAATATGACCCAGGTAGTAAAATGAACACGGTCATCATTATTTTCTACAAGCTGGTGTACATTTGGCTTCTCCAAATAAAGGGGAGAGACGTGATTTCTGATGCTCTTTTAATCTTTAGAGATAAGACACTTCAGAGATGCCCTCAATCCTCCAGGGGCCAGGGAGCCAGGACTGGAAAAGTCTTTTCTGGTACTGTAATTCCTGAGGAATGTATCTTCAAGGATGTGCAAAGGCCATCTTTCAAAGGTTTGCAAAACTCTGATGGAACCGCTGAGAGATAAAAATCAGTTATCTCTCTCTCATGACCCTAAAATTCATGTGATTGGTTCCTCTAATTTTTATAAGTCCATTGCCCCATTCCTTGTGTGTGTGTGAAATCAGGGATCCTGGCATAATGACCACTGGGAAAGTTACCTCTGCTCCAAAGTTGTTAGTGGAGAATTTGCCCTTAGGAAAAGTGGTTGGTGCTGACACTTTCACTGAAACCACGCGCGCGCACACACACACACGTACGCACGCACACACGCATGGACGCACACACTCCTTTCTTCTAGCCTTCCATACACTGCATGGAGAGAACCTTTCATAAATCAATGTTTTAGGGCCAAATTCCTCAAAGGCTTTCGTAAGAGCTTTGACCCCGCTTGTTGTGATAGTGTGTGAATGGCCTGGATTGAATCAATGGTATCTAGTCCACAAATCATGCCATCTCGCAAGTGTTTGGTGGCTTAAGCCAAAGGAATTGGTTTTTTATCATCCTCACTAATTGCCATTCACATAGAAAGAAAGCTGCAGGATTGTGGGCGAGTTAGCAGATATTCTGACAGTAGGTCCATAAAGGGATTTCTGTAAGAAGAGTTAAGATATAATAAGAGGGCACTGGCTTACCGTGTAGCAGCCAGCCCTTAGACGAGGACACAACACTTTCTCAGGCTTGTTAGATAGTGGGGCGAGGCGGGAAGAGGGCCCCGGAGGCCTTTGCTCTGCGTTAAAGACGCCCTGACTAAGCACACACCTTGGAGGCCAACTCGTCTGCAATCCCAAACACAGGCCCACAGCTGCTTGGGCCTTTCCAGCACTGGCATTTGGTTGTTTACGCTCCTTAGCTCCAGCGAAGGAGCAGCTGCCCACCCTACAGAGAGCAGGCGACCAGGTGCAGACAGAGGGTGGCTCTGGTGACCTGGGCAGAGAGGTCAGACCTGGTGGCCTTGCAGAGGAGCCACCACAAGCCTTCATCTTCCAGTCCTCAGTGCCATAGTCAGGGCAGGTGAGGCCGGGGTCGCCCTTGTGTACTCACTGCCGCTGAAGCCGAGGCAGTGGCTGACCTCTCCGAGGTCACCCACGCGGGTCCCATTGGGGTCCCACTTCTGTGTTCACTCGGCTCTTCTGATCCCCATTGGAAGGGATCCGTGGGTTTGTGTGTCTCTGCTGGTGCTGATGAATCACGCAGGGCGAAACGAGGTGCCTACTCCCTTCAAAGGGTTTTGTCTGATGAAATGTGATGACAAACTGTTTACCGCATGCTGTTTTCCATCACCCTGAGTTCCTTGCAAGATCACTTACCTATTAATATGAGGTATCTGTTTATCATTTATCCATCAGCCTATCTATCTGTTTCCAAAGGCCCTATCAGATAGGGCCTCTGCGCTCTGAACTTGTGCCCACGGGCATGCTGGAACTTGTCCTGGGCTCCGAGACTAGTTCTTGATCGAGTTTTATGGAGAGCAATTAGCATAGAGGGAACAGGTTTATAGGTAGCTCTCAAACTTTAAAACGTTTCATATGTATCATAATCAAGCTCTTAAATAAAAACCCAAACAACTCTGGAGGAAGCTGTTAAATCTCTCCCCTCCTTTTCTCAGCCTGCCCGTGTGTGAAGTAGGGGGAGACACTTTCTCCGGGGAAATTAAGTCCTTCATCTAACGGTGTGTGTATGGCCATCCCATGGAACCATGTATCCCCCCCTTACCCCCGCCCCCGCCAAACCGTGGGTGTGTGCCAAGCGGACGGGTGGTGTGATTTTAAGCCACAGCAGTAATATGGTCACAGCAAGCATTTTCCTGAAGCCAGTCCAATTCTACACATTGTGTTTCTCCTGTCTGCTGAAGCTAGTGAGCTGCAGAAAAAGGGAACGGGCGTGGAAGCCAGTCTGGGACAGAACAAACAGAGAGGCGAGGGCCAACTTTCCCAAGCCGGGGAGAGCGTGTTTGTTGCTAAAAGCAAAGAACTGAATTTCACTCATTTTCACATATGCTAAGTTCTCCAGGAGAACACTCATCTCCAGATGAGGGAATAGCCCATCAAGAAGGGCGCATGTGTTGGTTCCCTCCCCCCACCCCACTGGTTTACGGGTTTTACTTTTTTATTTTTTGTTCATTTTTCTTTATTGAAGTTGATTTGCCAACATATAGTATCACACCCAGTGCTCATCCCAAGTGCCCTCCTCAGTGAAGAAGAGTGCATTTGAATGAGGCTCTTGGAAGAGGCGGCTCCATAATATTTGGAGGCTTCTCTGCAGCTTAAAACCCAATCAGACAGGGTTTGGAACAATGTCCCTGGTTTGCTTTGCTTGGCTTTCGGGAAGGGCAGCATCCGGCATTCTCCTCCTGGATCCTTGCTCTGGATCACCCACACACACAGGCTCACCTTTCTGCCTCACTGCCTCTTGGCCCCTGTCAACCCCACCTTTTCTTGTGGCTCCGTGGAGAACACACACCCTCCAAGATTTCCTCATGGAGACCTTTCCTTGCTCTGAATTCCCTTGGCAGTGACATGTACCCGTTCAATCATGTTCCCATTCCCGTGTTTATTCAACTACACACAGCACTCTTACATACGGCTTTCCAAACACTCTTAAATTTGTCTATAGAAACTTCTGCCCTGGGTCCCTTCTACCCTATGACTAGCTTGAAGCAGGGACCACATGTTCTTGGCTTTCCTGGCTTGATCATTCTTTCCAGCAGGGGCAAATAATTCGGTCCAAAGGCGAATGACACCCCAAATTTCAGTTTGCATATGTTCTCCTCTTGAAATTCTTGATGTCCATGAACTGTTATCAAGGTTCTGTTAAACAAGGAATTGTTTATCAAGGAACTGTTAAACTAGGATGCGTCAAGTTTGTTGGAAGGAGAAATGGGCCTTATTATTGTCAAGGGATCTATTCTGTTGTGAGAAAGCAAGAGACCAAGGCAGTGACATTTCCTTTTTGTCCTATCTCTAGTAGGTGAGAATGAGAAGCCAGTGGTTGGTACCTAGATTTCCTTCTCCTTCTTTTTTTTTTAATTTTTTATTTATGATAGTCACAGAGAGAGAGAGAGAGAGAGAGAGAGAGGCAGAGACACAGGCAGAGGGAGAAGCAGGCTCCATGCACCGGGAGCCCGACGTGGGATTCGATCCCGGGTCTCCAGGATCGCGCCCTGGGCCAAAGGCAGGCGCCAAACCACTGCGCCACCCAGGGATCCCTTCTCCTTCTGCTTCAGCTTTTTTCCTTCTAAATCAGACTTCAAAATCACTTTTTAAATATCTTTCTCCCTTTATGGAATCTTTTGGATTATTCTTCAAAGACCTAAATAAGGGGCACTTGGGTGGTTCAGTCGGTTGAGTGTCTGCCTTCAGCTCAGGTCATGATCTCAGGGTCCTGGTATTGATTCTTGTGTCGGGGTCCCTACTCAGCTGGGAGCCTGCTTCTCCCTCTCCTGCTCTCCCTGCTTATACTCTCTCTCTCTGTTAAATAAATAAATAAAATCTTTAAAAAAAAACACCTAAATAAGAAGTCACACAGTGTTTCAACCCTTTACTGTGAAATTGGCATAACACCTTGCTTGCTATCTTGTTATAATGCTTTGGTCACAGATCCTAGCATTATACATTAATTGAGTTATAATAACTAAGGGAAATTGAGGCAAGACTTGGAGATGCTGTTTTATGACACAGTAAATCATCAGGTAGGCCTGGTCATATTGGTTAAACTTCTCCCATTGAACAAAATTATTACTTTAGTCTAGGAAATTGCTGCTATAGTTCTGGCAGAGGAATGAACAAGACAGCACAGGCTAGCAGTAATTTTTGACATAGAAGTTAATTTTATTACGTGCTTTATATATTTTCAATAAAATATATGGGTAATTAAACATTGAACTGTGGTGCTTTTTTGGATTTATAATAATTAGCACACACATTGCACTTTATATTTTCAAAAGCTTGACACATCGTTAATTAACTGCTTCATGCTACATGAGTGAGGTAGCATGATTATACCCATTTTACAGATGAACAAGCTGAACTACAGGGTGCTTAAGTTAATTGCCTAAGGGCTCCCAGCAAACCAGGGCAGAAGATGGGTGGTTAAGCTACAGAGTCTGTGACACCAGGCCCTGGCCTTGTCTCTCTGGTAGCCACGCATAGCGTGTTGTACCTTTCCTCAGGAGTTGTAGACTGAGGTAGTAATGAAGTCCTATCTTCTTTTTTCCCTCTTGGGGAGTGGGGAGTTAGTAATACTTTGTTTTAATGCAAGAACTTCAATGTTCTTAATTATATTGGGTAGCCACATCCCTTGGAGGAAGGTAAAGTATGTAATTTTTTTTTTTTATGAGAGACACACAAAGAGAGGCAGAGACACAGGCAGAGGGAGAAGCAGGCTCCCTGTGGGGAGCCCGATGTGGGACTCGATCTTAGGACCCTGCGATCATGAACTGAGCCAAAGGCAGACGCTCAACCACTGAGCCACCCAAGCGTCCCATAAAGTATATATTATTTCATATCTTCCATAGGTGGGTGAATGGAAACACAGAGAGGCCTCTCAAGATGTCAGTGAATTGGTGGCATCCTAAACCAGTAGATTCGAAAGAACCACAGACTGAACCTCCGGTCCTCGGAGCCCATCCTCCCTCTAGGAGGAGGAGAGATTTAGTTCTTGATTGCTTTCTTGACTTTTGAGAGCACACGCATTTAGATTTCAACATCCTCCAGATCACCCTCACGAGAGCTTCCAAAATAGGAAGATAACCATAGTCCTGCCCTTCCTTCTTCCTTTGCCAAGAGGAATGAAGAAGTATTAATTTCTCTCCATGATAAATTCCACTCACCACACTCCTCCCCATCCCTGTCAACATCCGAGCTACTGAATGCATTTGTTCTAATTCTCTTTTGAAGCACAACATATCCAGAAAGTATTTAGCTCTCCCGTTTGCTTCGAGTATTCAAAGACCAAGAACTCAGTTTCATAGAAATCACATTTTTCTACACTTCTTCCTCACGTAGGGGTACCAAGCAGTAGAAGCAAGTGCCTGTGACTATTCCACAGGCCAACAGTCAACTTCTCCTGGTCCTAGGATATGGATTTAGTCACAGCCAGAATTCTAGAGACAACCAAGTTACCAGCATGAACATCCCAACCTCGCTTGGTATGGTTAGTTTTACCTATGCCTTGGAATACAGGGCCACCACCATCTTTGAGAAATCGGTGACCACAGCCCAAGACTGATGTTTTCACTGACAGAAGGCATTCATGGTAATATTTAAAAATAGAAAATCAGCCCCTTCCATGCCACTTTCTCATTGAGGAGGTAGGCTTTGATTACATTTAGGACACCCGATAATTTTGCAAGTGAAATTAAAAATGGCAATGGGAACAGAGCTAGTCTGTGCAGGCTCTGTAGTAACCATGGGAATGTCCCATGGGAGGTCAGATCTTAGTCCTTTGGAATAACGAGGCTGTCATGATGGAAATAAGACTGTAATACAAATGATTACATCATGAAGCCAGGGAGAGGAGTGCTTGCCCCTTCTCTCTGTTATATGGCCACAGGCATAAAGTAATTCAACCACAGGTAGAAGTTGGAGTGTGAAGGATCTGAAGAGTACAAAGCTGCCAGATGGTGGTGCTGGCTGTGGGCATGTGCAGGGAGCTGAAGGGGTAGCCCCAGGATGTACCTGACCCGAACTTGGGCTTGTGGGAGACAAGTCACTCCTTAGTCTTTCTTTCTTCTCAGGAAAGCACAAGGGCTTGTATGTATTTGACAAAAGGATGATTCCATCCAACTCGGAAAGGTTCCCAAAGAGCAAAACTTTTGAGGGACACACGGGGTCATGAAGGAGGAAGACCATCTCCCTGTAGCCCCACAGAGAAGCTGCACTCTCTCTGGTGATCCTTCATATGACTTACACTCTTGACGTTGTAATTTTTCATGTAAAAAGATCATACTTGCTACTTTCTGAAAGGTCCTGTGTTAATTTACTTTGTAAGCCTAAGCCAGAATCAACTAAAAGCAAAGCAATAAATAAAATCAAAAGCAAATGGCACCTAGACTCCTGGTTCTTTCTATATATCAGCTCAGTTAATCCTCACATGATCTCGATGAGGCATCCGCCATGATCATCTCAGTTTTGTGATGAGAAACGGAGCCTTAAAGAGGTTGGTTGCCCAACATCACACAAGCGTGGAGTGAAATAACCTCACCTGGATCCCCGGACTCTTTGGTTCTAATTCTTATATTACAGGAACTTACAAAGCTTTGGGGGGAGTGGGTGAAATCCGACAGCCCACATTCACATGGACCACAGTGTCTGGTCTGGCTCGATCACTCTTAGATGTCATTGGTAGTCATCGTTGACTACTATGCTGTAACAGCTAGTGTCCGTTGGGTTGGTTGCATTGGTTAAAGCCAATTATATCATAAAAGCAGGTGACCTCAACTTTCTCTCTACTTAGGATTAGCCACCCTGAGCATGATCTAGTCGTGCCATGCTGACTTACTGTTCCCTAAGGATTTCTGTCCTGCAGCGAAGTTGTGATTTCCATACACCCTCACACTTCTTTAACCACCCCATGGCCACCATCGGTCTTGAACCCACAACACAGGAAGGAACGTGGAGGCCTTGTTTTGGGCCAGCGTTTCCAACTTCTTCACCAAGTTTTCCTCCGGCTTTTCTTCGGAGGGTTTAGTTGGGGCAGGTGACATTGGCAACATTTGTCACTAATCGGCCTGTGTTTTTTGGTGCCCGAAGGCAGACTGTACCAAATGACATAAGCAACGTAATTCCAAATTACTCATTTTGGAAATGCATATGCAAACAAACAGATTTTAGGTCTCATTTGGGAGACAAGAACACTGAGATTCACGTTCGCTTTGATTTTATCAGTCATTTATCAGATTGAGAAAATTAGTAAGGCTTATTTAGCAATGGAGGAGGGAAGGCGGAGCTGGCAGTTCTTTAGGCTGAATAAATCATTTTACATCTTTCTGCCTAATTTTTCATATCTGTTGAGCTAGCCTGCCTTAGGACATGATTCGTAAGATTTGTTTTCTGAGTACTTTGCCGGTACAGCGCAGTGAGAGAAAGAGATCCCTGTCCTAGGAATAGCCGAAAGGTGAACTGTTAAACTTTGGACTGGTCTTTGGACTAGGTCCTTGGCAAGCTGGTAGTGATGGCTCCACAGCTTTCTAGTTTATAGGGTTTTAAGCCAGGGGGCGGGAAACTTTAGAAGGAAAAACCCTGATGTATCTGGTAAAAAGCATTTCTGCGGCCACAGTTTATCTATCAATAGTAGCCACACTCTACAACTCACATTAGAGAAAGGACAGGAAAGGAAGAATAACTGAATGGTCCACAGGTCTTGTAGAGTCTCTTTATTTCAAAAAATATGCACTCAGATTCCAGCGCATGTACTTGGACCAATCCTGCTTCTGGAGATCATCTCCGTGGACTGTGACCTACAGAGACAAGTTTCAAATGTGGTTACAAGAATTTTCTCCCTATTAGGACTTAAAGTCGAAGGAGCTTCAAGAGCTGTGTTATCCGTGCATGGGGGAGAGAGATTTGCTTCTTGGGGGTGGCTATTTTTCCATGACAAATGCACATTTATGTATCAAAAGGTCTTTATAAATGCAAGGTGATGCTTATTCTTCTGTAACGTGGGTTCTGTTATTTGACGCGCAGATACAGAATGATGTAGGTTTAAAGTCCCTGCCTCGTTCCAAAATTCAGGTCCCACATTGCTATTTGGAAACCGGCCAGCCATGAATTACAAGGACTCCTAACTCTTGAGGTAGAAATTGGGAAGAAAACAAATGAAAAAGGCAAGAGTGCCAAGAGAAAAATGACGATGGTAACAATGCGCTTTCCCCAAGCATAGCACAGGTGCCTTGCCTCCTGGTGCCATGGAGTCTCCATCTGTAGTGTGATTTTGAGTGAGTAGGTCACCCAGACTCTGGGGATTGTTTTGCTGCGGATAGTGGTCCCGGTTGTCTGTCACGGGGTCATTTAATTTGTCGTGGCACCGGATGGCTCACAGACATCATGTACAAAGAAAACTTTGAGACTTGTACCCATTTGCCTTGGTTATTTGGAATTGGGCTTCATGTCAAACAAACTGTCTTAGGAGCCTAATCACCCATCGGAGAAAGTGATCGGAGTGCTGGGGGAAGAAGTAAGCCACCATCAGCGTAGACTCAGAATTTAGAAAGTCAGGCCCCCAGCTTTTGGCTGAGCTTCTGGACTCTATTTTGAGCCAGACATTGCAACATGTAGCATGGGGTAGCTTGTTTTTTTCTTTTTTCTTTTCTTTTTTTTCTGCATCTGAAGGCCCCAGAGCGACTGGGAAGCTGTTGCGAGTCATACGTGTAGACGCCTCTCCTCGGCATTGGTTGGAGGCTACCATAAAAAAAGTGAAAAGTTAATTGTACTCGTTGAAGAGATGGTGCTGTGTCAGCATAAGCATTCAGAGTAGGTTTTGGCAAGGGTCCTGCGAACCATTAATTAATATCATGAGGTAGCTGTCAGCAGGTCAACCTGGGTGCTCAATTTCACGATTGCTCCGTAAAGCTAAACCATGGATTTAGAATTATGTTCCTAATGAAGATCATTACTGTGTATTTTTCCTTTGGGGACACGCAGCTCTCTAGGGTACGTTGTTGTCTAAGGCTGTTTCTGGAACTTGGAAAGAATCTAAGTCCTGGGTTTTGCTCTTCCCTTAAGCTGTTGACTTGCTGGGTACTGAAGTAGGGTTCTCTAAGGCTCATGTCTCTTAAGTTTCTGGTGCTAAACTCACTGTCTCCTGCCTTCGAGGGCTGCTTTGAGGCTTGGTGGGGTCAAGTGCGTTCGAAATCAGCAATTTCTTTCCATGAAGTCCCCATGAATCGCTTGAAATCATCTGCTGCTGTGCTGGTGGAGAGGATAAAACGCCTTCACAAATTTTTTCCTCCCCTAGGGAATTTCAACGTCAGAACACCAAAATTACTCTTAACTCTAAATCCACATCCTAAATTCTTTCGGAGACTCTTTTAACTGCCCAGTGCAGAAAACGGAGGTGATTTTAGATTAGGGGAAAATCAGGGTCCCCCTCATTAAATTTTAGCACTGAAACCTCTATTGTTTCCTCTACGTCTCCCGTTTATGGGGCTGACATCACCCAGAGATGAGAGAGAAGCTCTCATGGCACAGTTTCAAAAGCCAAACACCTCTCACTTAGTCACTAAGTTAATAACAACACAAGAACTGTTAAAGATGCACCAGGCTCGCTGGAACTAGAATTACGACAGAGCAACTTCTTGCTGTGCCCAGGGGGAAAAGCTGAACAAACAAGCACTTCCAGCTGGATCAGGGATCAGAAATGGGGAGGATCAACACCTGCCACGGCTGAAAAGGGCTTCAGGGAGACCTGGACCCGAGGGTGGCCCGCGGACGGGGTGGCGAATGTCTCTTGACGTGCTGGCAAATCCCTTCTGTGCTCAGCGCTGGGGTGGAGGGCAGGGGCCTCCTTGGAAGCAGCCGGCCTCTTGGATTTCCATCCTCCTTTGCTTCTGCGTGAATGGCAAACGTTCTGGGGAGTCGGGTTGGAGGCGAAGCCCCACGATGTTCCACCGACTTCCAACCCCCATCGCCTTCCTCATTGCAAACCCTTTCCCTCCCCTCCTGCGGCAAGCTTGGAGGGCTCCTCGGTGCCCTTAGTCAGCTTTAGCACACAGAAAAGAAATGTGCCCCACGGAAAAAGTCGAAAACAATCTTATTTTTACCGTGAACATTTTCAAAAAGTCACTGTGTGTGTAGGCTCTGTAACTGGCCCTTTCCTGAAGCCGTTGGTCCAAAAACCTGAGATATATTTGATGTTTTTGCAGCTGTATGGCTTTAATACAGGCCCGAAATCATTTATTGGCATTTCTGACCGAACTTTTTGTTTTTATAGGTGTGTAAATGTGTTATCAAAGATATTTTGGCATTTACCAAAGACTCCAGTTCGTAGCTTCAGTTAAAGAGACCCGCTACACTATTTTTTTTTTCCACTCTCCCTTTTGCTTTCTTGAAAGAAAAGAAACGGTTTATTTGACAGGTGCTCTGGATTTTGAGGCTACGTCTTTGACTCAATTTATTTTGCTTGAGGTTGTTTGTGCTGAAAAGCTAAAATTCCAGTGTTCATGACAATATTTTTTTTTCTTTTTTTCCCTTCTCTTTCCCCTCCACTCTGGCCATGGCTGGTCCAACGTTTTACGTGGTTGTTACTATTTCATTTCCATTTCTCCTGATGCATCATTTTTACATCATGGCAGGTTTCTCTGACCAGACTTTAGCCGTGATTCTAAACCCTGTCTGACCTATCTGAATTATGCCAGGGAACATTTTTGAGATCTCTGTGCAAGGGCCCGGGAACTTGTCCTTCCAAGTCTCACCAGTCGATCCTGGTTATTGGTCGGCTCTGGGTAGAGAGCAGGTGTGTGTGGGAAAAGGTGGATGGGGACGGGGCAAGGAGGGCCCTGGTCATGCCCCTCGCAGCACAGGGCAGGGTCTAATCCATCAGTTGTTTAGTTATGCTTGGGTTAAGCATACATTTACCAAATACTTACTATATGTGGGTGCGATGCCAGGTGTCAGATGTGGAAATGGATGAGACCCAGCTCTCGCCTAGATGAGCTCAGAGTCTGGTGAAGGGGACAGACACTCAGAGACACACTTTCCATGTAGTGCGGTCGGGCCCAGTGGGCGAGGGGAGACATGTAGCTGAGCCCGGGGTTAAGAGAAGGCTTCCTGAAGAAGAACCCACTGCACATGAACCTGGAAAGACAGCAGGAGGCCATCGGTGTGAGCAGGTGCGGGGTGTGAGGGCAGCTGGCAACGGGGCGCAGTGAGGCTGGCGGGGTGCACTTGTGCTCCAAGGCTGCTTGGATCGGGGTCCCCTGGATGTGCCCCCTTGGAACTGAGGCTCTCCTTACCCACCCCCACCCCATATTCCAGAGATTTGAGGCCATCAACAGCTTCAATATGAGAGAAGAAACCAACCAAGATTTGCTCTTTCCATCTATTGCCTGTCTCATTTCAAAGAGCAATTCGCTCACCGGAAAGCTTCAGAGCTTGTTACCTTTTCTTGGGAGAAACTCTAGGAGATATTTTAAGTTTAACGAGGGGAAATAAAAATAATTTTATTAAGTCCAAAGTGTAATAAAACTCACCAATTTTCTTGGGGGCAATACCCATATGCCGGGAATGAGGTCCATGTAGTTTTGTTGACTTTTTTTTTTTAAGATTTTATTTATTTATTCATGAGAGACACACAGAGAGAGGCAGAGACACAGGCAGAGGGAGAGTCAGGCTCCCTGTGGGGAGCCGGATGCGGGACTCGATCCCAGGACCTGGGGATCACAACCCGAGCCAAAGACAGACGCTCCATCACTGAACCACCCGGGTGCTCCTAGACTTTTTTTTTTTTTTTTTAAGAAAACTTAACAAAATTGTAAATCAGAGCAGAACCAGAGAAAACGGCCCAAACATGTATTGCTTAGTGGTAAATGATAACGTGAACCCTCTTGTAACCACACCCCGGCGAAGAAAGAGGACTTTGCTGGGCTCCCCAGAGGCCCCCCCATGCCCCTCTCACACCCCCTTCCACACCCTAAGAAGTAACCCTTTCTCTGTTTTGCATGGAAATCATTGCTGTGCTTTTCTTCATAGTTTTATCACCCAAATGGGTGTCCCTAATCACCAAATTTGACTTTGCCTGTTTTTTTTTTTTTAATTTACGGATGTCTTTTAAACTGTGCAGGGGTTATAACAGCTCATAGAGAGGACTTTCACATGAACCCACAAAACAGAAAAACACCCGTGGACACGCTTGCAAACGGTGTTGATGTGGTTCGCCCAGCAAGACAAGGGCAGAATCAAGGTTGGTGGGGGGGACCTGAGGTGCAGGGTGGAGTGTCTCCACCAGGCTAGGGGGGGTGTAGCTGATTTGTTTTCACTCCTACCCCCACCTCCGAGCTCCCCCCCTCCATGTACCATCCGTGCACCAGGAAGGGGGAACGGCTCCCACCGCAAGGCCCCCGCAGGAAGGGGCCCCTGGAAGCCCACGGGCTCAGAAGGAACCTGTGACACCACGACACTTGGCACTTTCAGTTTGGGACCTTTACTTAACAACCACAGAGGCTGCAGACTGCGGGGAGAGACTTCGAAAGTGCCAGCACTCAGAGCCACCCCGGCACCTTTCTTGCCCGGGGGAGCTCTGGGAACAGCGGGCAGAGAAAGGAACAGGGGGTGACATAGGAGGAGCAAGGCAGCCGGGCGCCCCGGTGGGCTGGTGGCCAGGACCCAAGAGGATGTAAGCGGGGAGAGGATTTGGTAAAAGGGCAATGAGGACCAAGTTCCTCTCCTTTGGCCAAGCCTGCAAGGTTTCGATGTTCGTTTTCTTTCCCTTAAAAAAAAAAAAAAAGTTTCTGGCTGCAAGCTGAGTTGCATGGCACCGAAACGGAGAGGCTGCAGAACGAGAGGGAAAAAGGAAAGCCTGCGTCCAGGCACCAGGCTTGCATTCTCTCTGTGTGGGCAGGAGGTTTTATTTTATTTTTTTAATTTCATACATCATTAAAATGCTTCGGCATTTCCCCCCAAGTCAGCATGCCTTTATAAAGTTAATGAGGAAGGAAAACACTCAAGAAAAATAAAATTCTGATTATTTGTAGCAAGGTGCTGTGTGTGCGCGAAGCAGGGGGCCGGGGGCTTTCTCCGGCAATCCCTTTGGGGGGGGCAGGGTTCCTTCTAGAAGCTTCATTTTTTTTTTCAAAGATTTTATTTATTCATTCGCGAGACACACAAAGAGAGGCAGGGACACAGGCAGAGGGAGAAGCAGGCTTCATGCAGGGAGCCCCATGTGGGATTTGATCCCAGGACCCCGGGGTCATGACCTGAGTTGAAGGCAGATGCTCAGCCAATGAGCCACTCAGGTGCACCTGGAAGCTTCATTTTTTTCCCCAGAAGCAAGACCTTTCCAGCATTTACTCAAAAGTCAGAGAAGGCCCACAACTCTGAGAGAGCACATCCTATCCTTTCTGTGGCCTTGGGCGAGGCAGTTCCCTGCTGGCTGCCTCAGTTTCCCTCTCTGTAAAATGGGATAATAACACTTAATTACTTCACCATGCTGAGGTAAGGATTAATTAGTTGATGTTTGTAAATGGCTTTGAAGCCAGAAAATGCTACAACAGAGCTAAGCATTATTATTAATAATACATTTCGGTTGAGTTAATAATTGCGTTTGCCGTCGCAAATTTCCCTGACAGTTTCAACTGGTGAACTTATTTTTCAGCTTCAGTCATTAAAAAGAAATAAAAAGTGGTGCCACCGGCAAAAATCGCACCGGTCTTCTTTGCAAAGAGGGACACATATCTGACCCAGATGAAAAAAATCTGTGTTCCACAGGGACTCTGTAGGAGATCCTGGAAAACACCAGATCCTGTGTAAGGGGCCATGATGGGTAAGCAGCTTTAAAATTGAAGAAAATGCCAGTTAAAAATGTGCCAGATGAAAAGCAAGCACATCTGGGAAGTTACCACTTTCCAGAATCGATTCGATTCCTAGGCTTTGGACCTGACCACAGAAGAGTTTATCTGCTGTCTGCCGTGGGTTGTTTTTTCTCTCTGGTCTCTTTTTCTGGCCTCCACCCCTTCCTGTGGCGAGGTCACTTCAGGGTGTGTTGGTGGGTGTGGTGTGTGTGTGTGTGTCTTTGCATCTCTGGTTAGATCCCTGGTCTATCTCCTCCTTTTCTTTATGGCAACTCACAGATGCATGTTTGCATCATTTGACTCTGACTCCCCAACTCGAGATAAAAATGTCAGTGAGATGACGTCATTGCAAAGCCCCTGGTACATGGCAGGGGTTCAAGAAATATTTATTTCATGCAGCCAGACCTTTGAGACTTCCTGAATCCTTGATGTTGGACATCCAATAAAATGATGTCATAACTGCACAGGCCTTGAGGTGCAGCCTCCCCACAGGCCAGAGCTCCCAACCAGCCTTTGGTTAGGTGTGCATTTTAAATATTTTCCCCAAAGAGGTATTGTATGTGCTCAAAGGGATTCATATACTGTCATTCAGTGGTTTTTCCAAATGAGGTCTCGACCAGTGACATCAGCCTGTCCTGCGAGCTGGTTAGAAATGCGGACTCTCAGGCTCCAGCCCCGAGTCCGAAGCTCTCAGTGTGGGCCCGACCATCTGGGTCTCGGCAAGCCCTCTAGCTGATATGGTGCAGGCTCAAAGCACCGGTCTGCTTCAGTCCCCTCTTCCTCAGTGACAAGCTCGTGTCATGGAGCAATGCAGCATCAGACTCATGCCGGAAGTCAGGGCTTCTACCGTGGGGTAAAATTTTGCCTGGAAAAAATCAGAATGATCACCCTGCAGTGGGTAAGGAGGTGAAGGGCACAGCGTAGGGGACTCCTGGGTGACTCAGCAGTTGAGTCTCTGCCTTTGGCTCAGGGCATGATCCCGGGGTCCTGGGATCGAGTCCCACATTGGGCTCTTCGTGTGGAGCCTGCTTCTCCCTCTGCCTGTGTCTCTGCCTCTCTCTCTCTCTGTGTCTCTCATGGATAAATAAATAAAATCTTTAAAGAAAAAAAAAAAGGACAGCATAGGCTTCTCTTTAAGCATCATCTTCGAGAACTCCTACTTTGCTTCTAGGCTCTCTTAAATCCCCCAGATCCAGGAAACCCACGCAGTCCACTCGGGTACTTTCCTTGGATTTTTCCTCCAGCTCTTATAAACCGTGCTACGCACTCGAACATGTCTGTGTGTCTGGCATCATGAGTTCTCAGGTCTGCTGGACATTCCACGATGATGGACACACGCTCTCCTACTTTCGGTGTCTCATGGCGGCTCTGCACTGCCAATTTATGTCAGGTGCTCCGTGGACGTGCGTGGCTTGATCCCTCCTGTCTGTGAACGTGAGGCCACTGTCATTTCTAAGCAGAGAAGCTCAGGATTGGGAAGCAGTGCCGTGGGGGCAAAGAGAGATGCTGAGGGCATCCTCACTCAGGCAGATAGACTTGGGTGTCGAACATCGGGCTACCGGCTGCATGGCGAGAACATTGCGAGGGACCCATGAAGCTTCAGTCATCCAGCAGACTTTGAAGTATAAGCTCATATCTTTTTAAAGGGCTGTGCTCACTATATGTGAGGCATGGGATTATGAAAAATAGTAATTAAAATAGTGTATGTGATTAATTAGAAATTAATGTAAAATAACTGGCATGTGATCCTGGGGTGTCTGGCTGGTGCGATGCATGGAGCAAGCTGCTCTTGATCTCAGGGATGCGAGTTCGAGCACCAGGTTGGGTGTAGGGATTACTTAAAAATATCATAAAAAAAAAAACCCACAACGATATAGGGTAATCCTCACTACAACTCTGAAATTTGGGTATTAATATCTCCAGTTTTGTTGGACATTTGATCTGAATTATGCCTCAAGCAGGCAATCAACAAAAATCTATTGGACACTTGCCACATGCTAAGACTTTCCGAATCTTGCTTGCTGGCAACTTGACTTTGGGAAAGGCTGTGATTTAATTGTGAGAACCCTTGGTTTCTTTCAGTAGATTCTAAAGTTGATTTGAGTAATTCGACTTTGAGTAATTCAAGCCTAAGGGCTTGATACTGCCCTCCGAGAAGGATAAGCAGTAACAGCAGTGACAGGACCAGCTCCTTTGCTCAGAATCCCGTCTGCAGGACTCCCAGGTGCTATACAACCTTGAACTGATAAACTGGGGATAACAGTAATTAGAATCTTCAAAGTATTTGGCAAACACTCATTAGCAGCTCTCAGGGAGGGAGACAGACAGAAGAGGAGTATATAACATAGGATCGTTCCCATTTTGCATACATGCAAAACTGAGGCAGAAAAATTAGATGCTTTGCCTAACGCCAGATTTCGAAAACTGAATTTAAAATTAAAATTTAATTTTAAATTTAATTCGGGGATGGCTTACTTTTCCATAAATTTAGTAAGTCCGCAGAAGGATGCAACTTTTCCTTGTATGTCCGGGTCTCTCAACCTCCATACCACTGACATTTTCAGGGCAGATAATTTTTGGCACATGTGTATGGTCAGGGGGTTGTTATGATCACTGTAGGAGGTTTAGGAGCATCCTGACCTCCACCCACTAGATGCCACTAGCTCCCCCGCCCCCAGTTATGACAATCCCCAGACATTGGGAAAATTGCTCCAGTTGTGAAATACGCTTTTATACTAAATATGTGAAATTAGCATGTTGTGTGAGAAACTGCTCATGGTCATTATACTCTAGCGGGCATTGACATGCCTCTGAGCCTCAGAGGTGTTCAAGTACACACCAAATAGATGGAAGAAGGTTTTAAAGGCTATAGAATCTCCAGTAGTGTGCTTTGGACTGAAAATCATACACCCATGACTCCCCACTGGAGATTGGTTTTAGAGCCCTTGATACACAGGAGAATGTCATGAATGTTTGCCCTTTGGGCAACACAGCACCCCACCAACACGGGCTCCCTTCAGAACTTCATATTCCAAGAAGGCTGAGCATCCTGGAGGGGTGCAAGCATCTTGTTCCCTTCATCTCAGATGGGACGCATGTCAAGAACTCATCTTGCAATATCAGGGATTCAGAAATAAGTATCTGGGCTTGTGGGGATGACCTGGGGTAGGAGCCATGAATAGCTAGAGGGGCAGGGGAGGAGGTTACCCCTGTAACAGGTGATGGGCTGAAAGGACTATCTAGCTTGCAGATGGCGCTGTAAGAAGCCATGGGGCTTCTTGTCATGGGTTAACCCTATAGTTGAGCATGGAAACTGAGTGAGTGCAGCTAATGCTAACCTGCTGCTTAGCACAAAGTGGCGTCTTCCTGGTGAGCATCTGTCTGCGGGTATGAGGTTGCTTTGAGAAGGAGGGGCTTTCCTATGAGGTCAGGAAGGGCAAGGGTCTCCCCGGGGTTGGGGCCCTGTGGGGAATGTTTCTACCCAGGTGATTTTCCCCTCTCTTGCTTTTCTGTGTCTTCCGATATTAGATCTAGACTAACCCCGCTCAGAGGACACTTGTACCCAGTTCAAGGTAAATTCCTGCTGGAAGCTGGTTTTTGTGGCATACAAGGGTCTCCAGCATCCTGCAACTTGACCTCTCACCTTGGGTTTGTCCCCTTCTTTGACTTTGCAGAGAGGAAAGGAAGAGTTGCCCTCGTCCGCTCTTTCCTCCACTGGAGAGAAGACGTCATCGGAGTCTGTGAAACTGGAATCACAGATGGTGTGTTCTTCTGGTGCACAGCTGGGTTTGGGGTGTGGATGGGGGGAATCCAGAGTGAGGAGGACTACATTTCTCAGCATAAAGACATTCATGGTGCTAAAAGGGATACTTCATCTGACCTCTCCGAGCACTTAGTGAATGTATCACACATTTCCACTTTGGATCACATCTGCTGTCTGCAGTGCAAATAAGGCAGGAATCTCAGAAGAAAAAAACCCAGACAAAACCAGGGTGATGCAGAGTCATCCGACACGCCAGAAGCTTGTTCTTGTTCATGGTTAAAGTGTATAGCATGATGCATTTTGACATGCGTGTGAACCCATGAAACCATCTCCACAATCAAAATAGTGAATGTACCCCCTTAAGTTTCCTAATGTCCCTTTGAAGTACTCCCTCCTTCCGCCCCCATCCTTTGGCAACCATGATCTACTTCCTCTCACTGTAGATTAGCTTGCAATTTCTGCAGTTTTATGTAAATGGAACCATACAGCATCCTTTCACTCAGCACAATGATTTTGAGAAGGAAAAGAAGAAATAGCATTCTTCTGGCAGCCCTGAACCAACATTTCGGCTTAGAACTTGATTCTGAGTGGCTCAGGAACCAGATTACAGATAAAGAAGAGACGTTTCTGTTACCTTGCAGGGCAAGCAATTTGTTTATCCATTCATCTGCTGATGGACCTTTATTTCCAGTGTGGGCCTACTGCATACAAAGTTGCTACGAACATGCATGTGCAAGTCTTCGAGTGGACATACACTCTACTTTGGGTAAATATTTTTATTCGGGTTAACCCGCAGGAGTAGAATAGATAGATCAAAAGATAGGTGTAGGTTTAATTTTGTAAGAACCTGCCGAGCTGTTTTCCAGAGTTATTGGACCACCTCACATTCAGGTACTGAGTCTTAATCTGTTTTGGAGGAAAGAACATCAGAGAACCAACACTGTTGACCATGTGTGAGGTAACCAAGAATGCTCATTGGGTTGGGGTGTGAGTACACACTCTCAACATCTACCTGGAGGTTCCTAGAGAATGTCTGTTTGTAGCAACTAGAGCTCTAGCCAACTTTCCTGCTTGTTTCTCCTTTGGGAAGGAGTTGCATCTTTTGGTACCCAGTTGTGAAAGGGTCATGATATACCCCTATTTGGTCAGCAAGTACCCTAAAAGTTCTTTGAGGTAACTGTGTCTCTTAGAGAGGCAGATGTGAAAAAGAGCCAAATGATTTGAAGCTTGATTCCTTGTTTGAGGCTTGGGAGTTGACCTAATTGGATTATGCAGGCTCTGGTCCCTATATTGACTAGCCTGCATGTCTCCCTACCCACCCCGCCCAATTCCATCCAGAGAATTAGAACCCTGACACCAGGAGAAGAAAGTCAAATAGCAAGTAAAATAGAAGCAGATTTTCCCGAGTGATACACTAGGGAGCTGTTCAAATTCTCGAGGAAGCAGATAATTACAAAACCTTGATTTGTCTTCTATTGTGTCCATCTGGCCTCAAAGGAAAATGATAGGATTGTTACTGGTTGTATCTTGTTGATTTGGGGCTGCGTTTGACTAAAGTTCTGGATCACAGAAGGTTGATTGAAGGCACCAGGACTGGGTCTGAATGCAAAACTCCAGATTCATCCTTCACTGGTCAGCACTTGTAGCAGAGATTCCAGCTGACACACATGCTGAGCAAGGTCAGCCTGGACATGTGAGTAGAGCTAGAGTGGGGGCCAAGGCAGTAATGGAAGACGATTCCCCTTCTTTTTCATGCATACAGACAAGATGGGGGACTCCACTCTCGATCTGTATTTTTCAAGGAAAAGAAGAAATAGAATTCTCTGCCAACCCAGAACCAACATTTCGGCTTAGATCTTGATTCTGAGTGGCTCAGGAACCAGATTATAGATAAAGAAGAGACGTTTCTGTTACCTTGCAGGGCAGGAAATGGGTTTTTGGTCCTGGGATTCCTCTTCTGAGTGTGTGGGCGTCATCATTTCCTGTTTCTTTTTTCTTTTTTTTCTTTAAGCTCTTACATTTAGAAAATATTTTTAATGCCTTGAATTTGTGTTGTGACTCTGGTAAATTTTAATATATAAGTCAAAATCAGACTTTATTTGCTAGGTCTTGGAAAGAGTGTTTTGCATCTGTTCTTGTTTAGCATGTCACGTATATAATGCAAAATGTTCTTTCCCTGGAGGAAGTTAGCACTTCAAGGTGTTCAGTGTAGGGGACCCTTCTAACTGGCAGCTAAAGTAGACACATGGTTTGACAGCTGTGGTTTTTTTTTTTTTAACTAATTCCACAAAAGGAGATAAATGATAGCAATCAAGCAATCATATTATTATTATTTAATATCATCTTCATTTTTCTTTCTAATCAAGGATCACTGGATTACATCCTTTGAAAATACCCCCCCCTTTTTTTTTGCAGGCATTATTTTGACTGACTTTTTTTTTTTTAAGAGAAAAACATTTCTCACTACATTTTCAGTGCAAGGCTTGAGCTGGGAGAGTGATCTAGGACTATAGTTCCCATCAATGTGCAGACAGCTTGTTAAAGAACAGGTTCCTGGGCCCTCGCCCAGTAATTTCTGAATAGGAGATCTGAGGTGAGGCCTGATAATGTGCATTCCTAGTTGGGCCAGGGACATCCTTTGAGATGTCTAATGTATAGACAGTCATCCTGGGTGTCAGGGTGAAATTTGAATACTTAATTCCTTGGAGACAGTTGAGCCTGGGGGTCAGCAAGCAAACTTTTTCTGTAAAGAGCCATATTGTAAATATTCTAAGCTCTGTGGACCATATGTTCCTGTCACACCTACTCAACTCCACTGTCATAGTGGTGATGTGGATAAAGACATAAATAAACAAATGAGTATGGCAGCGTTCTAATAAAACTTTATATACAAGGACAAGCAGCAAGCCAGATTTGGCCCATGCCATTTGTCACCCATGGTCTAATCTATGTGCCACCTATAAAAAAAAAAAGAAAGTGTGCTAATTATCTTTATTAGTTTGGTAGGGCTGCCATAGCAAATTATCGAAGACTGAGAGCTTGAGCTACAGAAATTTATTCCTCACAGTTCCAGAGGCTGAAAGACCAAGACTAAAGTGTCAGCAGGTTTGGTTTCCCCTGAAGCCTGTCTCCCTGGCTTGTAGATGGCTGCCTTCTGTCTGTGTCCTCATGTAGTGTGTGTGAGCATCTCTGGCGTCTCTTTCTCTTCTTGTAAAGACACCAGTCAAATTGCAGTGGGACCCACCTTAATGGCCTCATTTTAGCTTAATCACCTCTTTAAAGGCCCTGTCTCCAAATACAGTCACGTTCTGAGGGACTGGGGGTTGACGGTGTCAATGTACAAATTCTGAGGGACATGATTCCCTCCATAACATTGTCTGTAGCCATATAACAAATTATCCCCAAACTTAGTGGCCTAAGACAACAAACCTGCATCATCTCACTCTCTCTGTGGGTCATAAATCCAGGAGAAGCATAGCTGAGTGCTTTCCTCTCAAGAGTTTACAGTAAAGCTGCCATCCGGGGAGCAGCCTCATCGAAAGGTGCAGTCGAGGAAGGGTCCATGTTTACTCACTGGCTTCTTGGAAAGATTTTGTTCCTTGTGGGAGGTTAGACTGCGAATCACGGTTCCCTGATGGTTGTGGAATCCTCCCTCAGTTTCTGACCACCTGGGTCTCTTCATAGAGCAGCTCAGAATATGGCAGAAGAGGAACGTGAACTAACGGTTTAGGGGAAACTGGGTCCATCCCAGACGCTGTTTTCCAGAGAGAGAGAGCGCCAGACACCTGAACTGTAATGCTACCCAGGTCTTAAAATTCCAAAATGTTATCCTTTTATGGTTCTTTCCAACCCTGTACTACCTTGTTTTTCTCTTTGTTGGACTTTTTTTGGGCTATTCTGTTTAAGTTTAGGGAACTTAATTGTATTCACAGTATCTGAAAAGCTCATAGAAAGAAGTGAACATTTTGGGTAGTTCTGAGGGCTTGGCGATTACGGATTTGTGGCTCTCACCAATGCAGATATGAATTTGAATAACTTTAACATTTAAATCTCTCTGTAAGTAAGATCATTAGCTAGATCAACCATTTTTAAGAGAGGGCCTTATTTACATGTAAATAATGTATTTGCTAATTACATATATATAACTCATTTGCTTATCTTGCAGCAAACCCAGGATGTTTTTTGAAAGAGAAAAACCCACTTCATTTCTTTAAAAATTCTTGAAATCAATCGGTTTGGGAATATGAGTAAAACTTTTTGTTATTTAGACTAGATTGGCACAATTTGACTACGGGCTTTTAAAAATGAGAACTATAGGGTCACCTGGGTAGCTCAGCCCACTGAGTGTCCGACTCTTGGTTTAGGCTCAGGTTATGATCTCATGTGTCATGAGATGGAGCCCCAAGTGGGGTTCCACACTCAGTGGGGCATCTGTTTGGGATTCTCTCTCTCCCTCTCCTTCTGCTCCTCCCCCTGCTCCCACTCCCTCTAAAATAAATAAATAAAATCTTCTGAAAAAAATGAGAACTATAGAAGCAAACATTCTTAGTTTTTTTTCTTGCTACCTTCTTGTTAAAAAGAGATCTCTAGTCAGTGAATGTGCTTGATTTTGGAGGTGATCCCTGAATACGTATTTATACTCACCTCATTCACAGCAACAGTTGATTTCTTGAATTATCTGGGCAGCCCTCTTTTTTCTTTCTTTCTTTCTTTCTCTCTTTCTTTCTTTCTTTCTCTTTCTTTCTTTCTTCTTTCTTTCTTTCTTTCTTTCTTTCTTTCTTTTTCTTTCTTTTCTTTCCTCTCTTCACAATTGACAAGCTAATAGCCAATTTTGCATATTGTTTAGAGAATTAGTTCTCAACTAGGGGTGATTTTGTGCTCTGGGAGCATTTGGCAATGTCTGGAGACTTTTCTTTCTTATTTTTAACAGTTGGGATAGGAGTGGGGGTTGCAACTGGTATCTAGTGCATGGAAGATGGGGATACACAGAGCAATTCTGTAAAACAAAAAAATTATTCGACCCAAACTGTCAGTGATGCTGCGGTTGAAAAACCCTGGTTTAGAGAATTACTCCCTCAATGTGTCTTCAGCTGCTGGATACACAAAGATTGGGCTCAAATGCCAGGTAAGTTGGTTAATATCTTTATAAGCAGAATGTTCCAGAGCCTTTAAAATGTTCACATGCATATTATCTCCCTCAGGGATAAGATCTAGGAGGCAAAGGTTTTCAATCATATGGATCATGAACATTTTTTTTGTTTTTTTTTTTTTTTGTTGTTTGTTTGTTTGTTTTGTTTTGTTGAGCATCAAGTATTCCTTAAATCAGAACCTGCTTTGAGAAGTCTAGCTTAGTGCATATATAATGAATGAATTATACTCTTGGATGAGGGGATCTCAGAATCCAAAATTTGCTAGTAAACTGTAAAAGTGATTACATTCCCATTGCATCCCCTCACTCTCACCACATATGCAATAGAGCAGAGATAATGAAGCATAGTAATTGTTAAAATTTTGGAAAACAGACGGAAAAAAGTGAAGAAGCCATTATCACAGCACTCAAGGATAATCAGTTAACATGTTGGTATATTTACTCTCAGTATTTTTTTTCTCTGTGTTGCAGAGTGCATTCCAAAGATGGTCACATCAAAGCCTATCCCATCCTACATGCCCTTTTTTGCAAGGTGACATTGATACCCTTCTATTGAGAAATATTTTGCTACCACATCTTGAGTCTGGGCAGTTTGGGTGGGAGTGATGCTGTGTGCTTTAAAAGGTTAGGTTGGAGAAGCAATTCAGCTACTTTCTGGCTTTCTCTCTCTTGTTCTTGTGATGCTTATCCTTCAGTCCAGCCACCATGCTGTCAGGAAGCCCAAACTATCCTTTATAGGAAGACCAAAAGGAGAGACCCACATGAGGAGGACACAAGACATCTGGTCAACCTCCAGCATCAACCACTAGTCATGTGATTGAGTGAAATTTCACATGATTCTGGGCCCAGGCTTCAAGTTTCCCCAGGCAACGCTGAATGGAGGAGAAAGGAGCTGTCTCCACTGAGCTGGGACCAAATTACAGATTATAGACAAAAATAAATGTCCTGCTGTATTAAGCTACTATGTTTTATTTTTTAATTCTAAAAATATTTTATTTTATTTATTCATAAGAGACACAGAAAGGCAGAGACAGAGGTAGAGAGAGAAGCAGGCTCCCTGTGGGGAGCCCAATGCAGGACTTGATCCCAGAACCTCAGGATCACAACCTGAGCCAAAGGCAGACACGCTCAACCACTGAGCCACCAAGGCATCCCTAAGCTACTATGTTTTAGAGACGTTTGTTACACAGCATTAGATAACGCAATGCACACACACTTTAGAGGTTTTATACAGCTGGGATCATATAGCTCTTTTTCATGTCACAATATATTTTAAAGAGGTTTTCCTGATAGTAACGGTCTTTTCAATCTTGGTTTTTAATCATAATGTCACTTTTCTTTTCATTTATGTCAGCTCTTGTTGCCAAATAAGTGTTTATGATGTAACATCAGGTGTAATCTAGAGTCTTAATGTAATTGATGCTGGCAGTATATTTTCTCTTATTTGCTTCAAGGTGTCTCTTGAAACTTGGACAGTTGTGTGCACTGTAAAATTGGCAGTCCTACTCTAGGAGTTGGTCAACTTCTACTGGTTTTAAGTTTGGCCAAACTCCCATGGTTCTTTGAGCTGTAGTGCTTTGTTCCTGGAAATATAAATCAGCTCCAATGTCTTATTTAGGGTTGGTTAATTCGACACACTCTCTCTTTATCACTTTCTCTGTCTCTCCAGTGGTTATTGAAGGGAAGACTTATTTTGAGCCAGAAGGTGAAAAGTCACATGGACTCATGAAACTTATGACAAGAGATCATAATGGTGTTACCGGTCAGCAAATATGAATGCTAATGCAGATCTGAAAGAAAGAGAAATTACTTCTCTTGAGGTTTGAGACATTCTATTTCTTTCTTAATAAGGCCATCAGCTTTCAGATCAATGAGGTGTGTTCTGTTGTTATCACTCAACAGAGTGAATGTCAACAACCTCCCTTCATTTTTGTAAATTCTGCAACCCTCAGGGAGGTGTTGTGTTCTCTATCTCTGACACATTCACATGGTCATTACTCTTATTCAGTGTTGGTTTGAAGATATATATACAGCCACTCATTGGGTGTGCAAGGCTTTATTGATTGTCTATTGCCAGGTATTGCTATATACTGTGGATAAAAAATGCATCACACACAGCTTGTCTTCACAGAGCTCAGACTTCGTAGAAGACCATGCTTCTCTCAGGGTTCTTGTGTGTTTTCCACAGGTTTGACCATTGCCTGATCTCTACACATCAGTTATACCATCCCTGATTTATTTTCAGGGGACTTTGGTTTTCCAAGTGCCATGTATCTGTTGATAAGAGAGCAATCCAGTTATTAACAGATTCTGAATTTTAGATAATTCAAGTGGTAGTTATTAATGTTTGCCTTTAAGATGGCATTTTTATCTAATGGTCCCCTTCAGAGTTTGATAGAATTAAAAGAATAAGACAATCTAGAATATAGTTCTGGCTCTTTTGGGCAAGTTACTTTGGCCTGTGATTCTTTCTTTCTTTTTTTTTTTAAGATTTTATTTATTTATTCATGAGAGACACACAGAAAGAGGGGCAGAGACACAAGCAGAGAGAGAAGCAGGGTACCCGAAGGCAGCCTGATGCAGGACTCCATCCTAGGACTGTAGGATCACGACCTGAGCCAAAGGCAGACACTCAACCACTGAGCCACCCAGGTGTCCCCACACCCCCCCTGCCCTGTTTTCCAAAAAGATTTTATTTTGGCCTGTGATTCTTTACCTGCCTTAATGAGGCTGCTTGAAGGAACATTTCTAGCTCAAGATTTTGATTCTAGGTCTGATATCTGAAAAGCAGATCCACAGGATAGGATTAAGCAGTACTGGAATGGTAGACAAACAGAGGGTATGCAATAATATCTCCTGTTACAAACATCAACCTGCCACCACAAATGGTCTCTAGTCATTTGATATGTCACCTATTGTTTCTCATGAGGACCATTTTCTGCTGGGCTTTACAGCCCTTTGAAAATTTGAACTGTGTGAAAGTTGGCATCGTATGTGGCAGGGAAAGGATTTATTGTTGACCATAGAATATAAAGTGATTAGTCAGGGAGAGATGTAATATAGTTCTTAAGTAGGTTGCAGTGTACCAGTGAAGGAGTGCGTGATTGCCAATTCTGATATAAATTATTCTTAGTTCAAAGTTGTTAAGATGAAAAAAATAATTTATCAGTATTCAACTGTAGATAGCACACATACGAGTAATCAGTGATTACTTCGGTATCAGCAGTCCGTATCTTTACCAGTTCTCTCATGTCTCTTCATTGATTTGTCATGGCTTTGACTTTGGAATACAACCACTAGCTATTTCACTATGTGAAAGTACTTTAGTTATGATCTACAGGATGATGGTCCAAAGAAGGCAGTTTAGGGAAAGCCATTCCTCTTTGCTTTGATAGCTCTTGATGGATACCCTTGTGTGGCATTTCTTACATTGTTATTCTGATTCATTATTGGCTTGTCATCTTGTGCACTGGGGTCTGGACTTCTTTGGCTAGAAATCAAGGCTCCTTTCTACATTCTCAGTGAAGCTTAGTATATAATAAGTACTCAGCCATGTATATCAGTTAAATGAATTGACAAACATTGTATTACAAATTACTCATTTTAAACTACCTGCTGAAAAACAAAGTGTAACTTGAACAAATATTTATTGTATACCTACTATATATTTATGACACTGCTACAAATCTGTAACTTGCAGTTAATGATTATGGTGTGTAATTTTATCTGAAGTCAGTGTCACAATATCATTGGTACCTGTAAAATAAATGAAAATCATGATTATTTGCTCCCTACTTTAAAAGAGGTCATATGCACTTGCAGATTAAATGTATGTGATGCAACTTCCTTGCAGTGCTGTGCTCCTTTTTTCCAAGGCCAGTTTCCTTTTTTGAAAGCAGGGAGTGCCCATGATTTATGTTCTGCTCCTTTCCCTGGTCTATGTGGAACATCAAGTAATGAAGTAGGTCAGTAGCTCTTTGAGGCACTGACATTTTCTTGATTTCGAAAGAGAAGATTGGGTGAGACTTGGGGGGAATCTGTTATTTTTCAGGTATTTAAGAAATCCACCTTTTTTTCTTTTTTTAAGTGCAGCAATAAGGTATTGTAACAGATTTTGGAAACATGTTGGAGCTAACATCTTTGGCATTTAAGAAATATATTTAAATGATACGATGATACCTCAAGATTTGTAGCAAGTAGAATAAGGCTGAACCTAGAATATTTATTTGGTTCACTAGTTATATGTCTGTTATTTCCTCTATAACTTTATGAAATGGAGTGGGACATTTATAAACATGCTTGTAGGGAAAGATGCTACAAAAAGTCAAAAAATTGTGTTAGTATAGAGCTTTTTCCCTATGATGGTTAATTTTATGTGTCATTTGGCTAGGGTACAATGTGCCCAGATATTTGATCAAATATTGCTCTGGGTGTTTCTGTGAGGGTGCTTTAAAAGAGATGAACATTTAAATTGGTAAACTTTGAGTAAAGCAGATTGCTCTCTGTAATGTAAGTGGATCCGCTCAGTTGAAAACAAAAAGACAGGCTTTCTCAAAATAAGAGAGAATTCTCCAGCAGATAGCCAACTTCACCTATAATACTAGCTCTTCCTGGTTTTATAGCAGATGACCTTTAAGCTCAAACTGGCATATTGGCTTTCCTGGGTCTCCAGCCTGCTGGCCCACCCTGAAAATTTAGATTTGCTAGCCTCTATGATACTGTGAGTCATTCCTGATTTCATATATATATATATATATATATATATATATATATATATATATTTCTGATTGGTTTTGGTTCTCTGCAGAACTCTGACTAATATATTACTTTACCTCATCTGTTTCAACACTCAAAAGATTGTTTTCATGAGTTCTAATACACACTATGTGAAAAATAGAAAGCTGGTAGGAATATGGGAAATAACAGGAAGCAAGGAGATCTGTCTGTAAGGTGGATTGGAGGTTAGTGGAGTGTAAAAAGGGATCCTAAAATATCCATAAAGGAAGTACACTTTACAAAGAACAGACAGCTTCAACCAAACCTAATGTCATTTAGCCATTGTGCCCCTTTGTTACTTTGTTGAGTTTAAAAATCCCTGACTGAGGCTATCTCCGTAATATAAGACTTAACTACATTCCTATCTGTCCCACTGTGCAAATGATTTAGGAGCCCATTTTCAGCTCATGCAATACACCTGTTCCTTCCTCGTCTTATTGTCCCCATGTGCCCTGAAACATGGTGCTTGTCACTCCAAGGGAACTGAATAATTCTGTGTTAAAAAGGTGAATAAACAAAAGTAGGTTTTGACTTTACCAAGCCATTTTCTAGCCTGAAAGAAAATCCTGCAAATGATCCTGTTAAGCTCACAGCAAAGATGGTAGGGTTGTCCATTTATAGAAGATGAAAGCCAGTCTAAGAGCTTCAAATAAATTGCGGTCGCCATTAATTGACTCTTTATGAAGTAACTAATAGGAAGATGATTGGGAGTGGTAAAGGTTTTGAATGATTCTTTTAAGACCTTGTTGTAAATGTTTATTTTCCTGACCTCAGAAGCATCATTCCATCAAGGTTGGTGCCAAATTTCAGGATGGTTCTGACTCTGGGTAGACCCACTGACAGAGGATGGAGAGGACAGATGGATGAAGAAGCTGATGTGGAAGAGTGACTGTGTGTTCACAAAGCTGGTTTGTCCTCTCCTAATGCTGTTAATGACATAACACTTTTTGCTATTTTACTCAGTTTTTATTGTCTGTTGGTTATACTGCTTTCTACTGTAGCCTGGTCATTTGGTCACAAGTTAAAAAGATAGAAAGAGAGAGAAGAGAGAGAGAGACTGCATGTGCACATCAGTTACAGAGGAAGCTTATTCTCGTCAACTTGACATTTCTCATGCCCCAGAGGAGGAGTTTGCCAAGTATTCTGACATGGAGTCACATTTAATAGTAATAATTTCCACCTGCTGTCGTGTAGTCTCAGTTCTGCATACGGGTGGTGGTTTTATTTTTTTCCACCCAAGACTCTTCGGGCACCCTAGAGACATTAATTAGGCCCTGGACCTCTTTGAAGTTGATCTTATACCCATACATGCATGATGAAATGCAGTAGAGGAGAGGTTCATTGAGTAAGACCAAGACCACCCAGAAATTCCCTGGAAGAGCCAGGAAGGTGATGGTTCCCCGGTCTGGGGCGAACACAAGGAGACACGAAGAAGAGGTTCCTGTTTGCCAGGTGCTTTCAATTCACCTGAAATTTTCATCCCCCATTTTATTTAAAACATCAGCTACCCTCTTCCCTCTTTCCCTCAATATCCTACACAAAGGAAGCCTCAAGAACTACAAAGTAATTACCATCCCTTTCAGGGTGTGGCAGCCTGCGGCTCACAGAGCCCAGAGGTTCTCTGGGAAGGGCTCTAAAGGGTGCACCTGATTCTGTTCTCTGAGTGTGGATACTTTCTTGTTCAGATTGCCTTTTTTCTTTCTTTCTTTCTTTCTTTCTTTCTTTCTTTCTTTCTTTCTTTCTTTCTTTCTTTCTTCTTTCTTTCATGGTAACCTTCCAGTCATCTTCCCACGATTCAATCCAGGTAGGAGAATGTAAAGTTTACTAAAATTACTCAGGGCAAGGGTTTCACTTTCCTCCCACTTAAATTGTGCAGAGATGAGTCACTCTGAGAAAGCAAACACAGTAGGTCTCTGGGTGAAGAAAAGAAAGGAATGGAGGGTTGAGTCAATGAGCATGAGGGGAAAGACTCTCAGTAAAAGTAATACCTTTTGTATTCTTGAGTCCCTATTACCCTCTGCAGTCATGTCTCTTCTCTCCAAACCATCCTGGCAGGGTCACTGAAAGAGGAAGTTGGGAAACAAACCTGTGCCTTGGCCTGCCCACCCCTCCACGCAGCTCCTGGTGGGAGGGAGTTTTTTTTGGACCCTTAAACAGAAAGCCCAGCAAGTGAGGCTGTCTCCAGGATCCCTAAGATGGGGAGGACTGCCCACAAAAGACAGGAAACTCGGTGAGCATTTGTTGGAAGAGTCACCATTCAAAGCCACGGTTTTGTGAAACACGGAGAGCAGGATGGTTTTGTACGCAGGGGAGCTGGGCGCGTGGGGGGTGGCTCAGATTCCGTGTAGCTCTGGGACATTAGAGGGGAGCGCAGACAGAGCCCACATTTGGGTGATGAAAAAACCAAGTTGCAGCAAATCGCTTTTAGAGCGAGGGAAGGTTTATGTGAATAAATAACGTGAAGGAAAAATGGAAGAAAGCAGACCAGACTGAGAACAAAGACACAAAAGAATTAATTCGTTTTTAATGGAGCAGGAGCAAAATGTGCCATGAACAGATGAAAAGCTTTCCTTCTTAGAAAAAAGCCCTCAGTGATACAGGTACCAGGTTTCCTGGCAAGGGCACAGCTAATATTTATTTGAAGACTGATTCTGATGAGAGGAGCCAACAGAGACCCTAAAATACACCAGGCTGAGAACCGGTAGATGGTTTGGCGCTGCTCTGCCCCAAGCCACACCATCCCTCCTCCTGAGAGTTGGAAGCTGCCCCCAGCCTCTCGGGTGCCCCACACCTCCCATCCTTCTGTACACACAAAGAAAGGCAAGAGCTGCTGCCCGCAGCCACACAACTGCACAGCTGCTTCGGGGAGGACAGAATGCCATTTTGGCTGGAGCAGGATGAAGTTGCTGCCAATTTCCTCAAAGTTTGCCCTCTCTTTCAAAATTCAGAATAACAGCACACAAACAATCTCAGGTCCTCCTGGCTGCGTTCCCTTTCTGGAGTAATTAGTTGAAATGCACGTTATGTTCTCACCTCATCCCGAGTTTCCATGGTGTCGCTGCTGCTTCCCTTAAGCAGAACCTGCTGTAGGCTGCTTGCAAGGGACCTGGTTCCTTGTTCCCTGAGGTGGGTGCTGGGCCCTCTCAGGGAGCTCGTGGAGGATGGAAATGGTCATTGGTTTCCAGTTTGGATCTGCCAAAGGCTTTGACCCAGCCAACTTTCGCTGGGCGTGCTCTCAGTCCCCTGGGTTATAAAATAAGAACAATTTTGGTTCCTTTCTCTTCAGAGGGATGGCTGGAGGAGTCAGGGTTGGAGGTAGGTAGGAGAGAAAGCAGGTGAATGTGAGAGCCTGCAAAATCCCACAGGGGGATTGGGATTTTTTTTTTAAAAGATTTTTTAAAAAAAACTTATTCACGAGAAGCACAGAGAGAGAGGCAGAGACATAGGCAGAGGGAGAAGCAGGCTCCCTGCCCGGGAACCCGATATGAGACTCGATCCTGGAACTCCAGGATCATGCCCTGAGCTGAAGGCAGATGCTCAACCCCACAGCCACACAGGGACCCCGAGGGATTTGGAATTACTCTAATAAGCAATAGGAAGCTATCATGGTTTTGAAACAGAAATAGGATGTGAGAAAGCAAAATTAGTTAGGTCGGAGGGTGAGTGGGTGGGAGGAGTCAGTAAGTTAGGACCAGGGACAAAGTGGCCAGCTATATGATATTCCAGCTATATTGTCATGAGGGCTGGATTTTGGTTATGGGTCTGGCCATGGAAGAGGAAGAGTAGTTATCAGTTTGGTCCAGTGATAGCGAGGACCAGTGTTCTCCAAGTTTGATCCTTTGGACCAACCCCAGGCTGCTGAGTCAGAAACTCTAGGGTGGAGCCCAGCCATCTGTGTTTTAACAAGCCTTCCTGATGGTTCCACTGTAAGCTGAAGTTTGAGAATCCCTGCTGGCCAGATCATAAGCATGGGAGTTGGGGGGAACTTGGGCTCTACTTCTGATTCTGAATAAATGGTTAAATGACATTAAATAAAATATCACTTAATCTTCAGGAATCTGAATCTTCCTTTCTTCTTCATCTTCTTCTTTCTTTCTTTTTTTTTTTTCCAGGGAGGAAGAGAGATTAGGGAAAAGGCAGAGAGACAGGGAGAGAGAGAATCTTAAACAGGCTTCACGCCCAGGGCTCAATCCCACAACCCTGAGATCATGACCTGAGCCGAAATCAAGAGTTGGTCACTTAACTGACTGAGCGCCCCAGGGATTTGAATATCTTATCTCTGAAATACAGTGCATTAGTCAGCAGTTGCGTTTTGCTGCATATTTAAAAAAAAAAAAGCCCCAAATAACAGCAGGTTAAACACCAAAGGCTTTACTCTTCTGCATAAGAGGAGCCTGGAGTTAGGTCATCTAGGGTTAGGATGACAGCTCTCCAGAGTCATGGGGACACAGGCCCTTCTCTCTTTTGCTCTGCCATCCTCAGTACTAGTGTATCAGTTTCCTGTAGCTCCTATAACAAATGATTGCAAACCCAGTAGCTTAAAACAGCACAAATTTATTTATCTTATGGTTCTGGAGGTCAGGATTTTGAAGACTCACTGTGCCACGATCAGGGGGTCTGCAGGGCTGCGTTCCTTTGGGATGCTCTAAGGGGAAATCTATTTCCTTGCCTTTTGCAGCTTCCAGAGGCTACTCACATTCCTCAGCTCATGGCCTCCTGCTCCATCCCCAAAGCCAGCAATGTCATCCTTACTCAGCCATCTCTCAGGTTTTTCTTCTGTCTCCCACTTCTCCTTTTAAGAACTCTTGTGATTATTTTGGACCTGCCTAAGTAATTCACGATAATCTCCCCACTTAGAGGTCAGTTGATAAGTAACCTTGATTTATCCCATCTGCATCCTTGTTTTCCTTCTACGATAACACATCACTTATTTATAGTTCCAGGGATTCAGACATGGATATCTTTGTCAGGGGCGTTATTTTACCTTTCATCCTCAAGTTCTGCTCATGATCCTAAATAACTACTACAATTTCTACTGCCATGTCAAATTTCCAGGCAGCAGGAAAGAGGAAGCAAGAAGAGTGGAAGAGATACTTGCCAACTGAGCTAGCTCCTACAGAACTTCACTGCCAACCTCTCTGTAGTCAAAACTCAGTCATATGGTCACACTTACTTTCGAGGGAGGCTGGGAAATGTGGTCTCTTTTTCCTAGTGGCAAAGTGCCCCCCTAAAATTAAAATTCTGTTTCTATGGATGAAGGGGAAGAATGAGTAGGTAACTAGCAACTTATGCCACATAGAGGCAGAGGGAGGGGGAGTCTTGATTTTCTCTTAAGTTCCTTATAGGGCCCTCTAGGGCTAAGAAATGACAAGTTGTTTTTTGTTTTTAAGACTTTTTATTTATTTGAGAGAGTGAGAGATAGAGCATGCATAAGGGAGAGGGACAAGCAGACTCCTTATCAAGTTCGGAGCCCCAGGTGAGGCAAATCCCAGGACCCTGAGATCATGACCTGAGCTGAAGTCAGACACTTAACCCATTGAGCCATCCGGGCACCCCAGGAAGGACAGTTTTAAGTTGAAAAATGAGATACTGGAGTCGAAGAAGGCAGGAAGTCTTTGTTTGACATTTTCTTCTTTTCTTCAGAGGCAATTGCATTCATTTGTATATTATTGAGCATCTTTAACGAACCGGACATATTACATACATTTGTCCTCACATATGTGCCATGCGAAAAAGAACTTTATTCCTCTTTTAGCTCTACAGAAAAATGTTTCCATTGTTGAGCAAGTAAATCACCCTTTTTTATTGCAACTAAAGATGGGGATTAGAGATTTATTCCAGGGAAAGTGTCACCTCTCCTTTCCAGAGGTATAGCTGCCCTACCCTACCAGCCAGATCATAGGTGACTAATGTGATATCTTTCAACAACCATCTTCTCAAGCATAGAGACCCTGGCTTGTTCAACACCGTTCAGTAGAGGCCTATGCACAGGGAAAAAGCAGGCTTGCAGTACTTTTCTTTAAGAAAGTGAATAAATAAATGTTATATAGTAATCCATTGATCTATTACTTTTATGTGACTTCTATTTTGAACAAGCTCTTCTATGAGCCTTATTTAAACATTTTAAAGCATTCTCTACCTATTTTGTGAAGATGCTACAGATTTGTCTTCAGATTCTCTATTTTAGAAGATATTTACACTCATTTGGGACATGAAACTACTTCTTTCCTTATGGTTTAGCTAAGAGTATGGAACAGAGCCTACCAGGCATGAGGGACCCAGGCAGTGGCTGATATAGATTCTTCTTGCTAGTTCTCTCTTGAAGTGAGGCTTTCTTGCCTGACATGACTGCTCCTGGAGCCAGTGGGCTGTTATTAGAGAAGTGGTTGTACTCTATGATGGGAACGTATGGACGGGCAGTGAAGGGAAGCCTTCCACCAAATGGTCTAATATAAACAACAATAACCATAATAATAATCTGGGCTTTTATGGGAGCTTTCATCGAGGAACCAAAAACACATTACGAGCATTAACTCATTAATCTTCACAGCGCCCCTGTGAGGGAGAATTAAGTGTAAGTAATCATAATTATTACTGTCATTATCCTTCAAACAATTCCCAGATGTGCTGTGGCTGAACTGGCGTACTTCGGGCATTTTTTTTTTAATAGAGACCCTAGACTTGGCAGGAATTCATCTCTCTCTTTCTTTCTTTCTCCTATTCTCTTATTCTCTCTGAGTTACTAAATAAATATGGAATTTTTTTAATTTGTGGGACCCCTGGGAAAAAATGGGTGGAAAGTAATTTCCAGTCCACGGTGGTCTCTTTTGCTTTGCTCTTGCCTATTGCAAGGTTTAGGTGGCTTCAGGGGATCCAGACCCAGGCCTCTAGAGCTGATCATAGATTTCATTTTTAGACTATGTATGATGTTTATGATTTCAACCTTATCTCTTCAGGTAAAGGCTTGAGAAGTTTCATTTTACATGTAGCATCCTGTTTCCTCTTACCCATTTAAATGAGAACTGTGTCCTGAGCACCAAGCACAAGAAGCTTCAGCTCAATTGGCAGCATCCTTTGCATGTGATTACAAGCCCTGTGTCTACCCCACAGGTGCAATCCTACCTGTGCGCTCATGCAAACACTTGGTTCTTGGGGAAATAACTCACCTCAGTGTTCCAGAATAATCGTAACAAACATAGGAGACTTCAGAGAAAGAGCACTCGATTATTTTAAAATGGATAAATTTGCTGATGAGAAATACCAAATGGTTGTAAGGATGTGCACATTGTTTTGTAGCTTCTGTATATTTTTAAACTGTGCGTTTGTTTTATGGTTACATAAGTAGTGTGCATGATAGAAAATTTGGAAAATGTTGGAAAGTCTAAAGATAAATGAAGCTGCCTATCAACCAAGTAGTGGGAGTTAAATATTGTAACATTTTGGTGTATTTCCTTGGATTCTTTTGATGTCATTGTTAAAGCAGGAGGACACGGATGCTTTGCCTTGTTCTTTGATTTCTGGAGTTTGATAAAACATACGGTATGTTTATAGAACTTGGGTACTCAACTATGAAACTTGGAAGATGTCATGCTTAGCATTGATGAACCCTACGCTACAGCGTTATAATACAATCTAAACCTGTATATGATGTGCAGTTGGCACTGTCTTCTCCTACTCTCCCAGGGGCTTGCTAAGCTTCGAAGATTCCCCTCTTCCTTTTGTTTATTGAATAAACCAAGCTTGTTCCAGCCACATGGACTTGAAATTTGCTATTCCTACTTTCTGGAATATTCTTCCTCCAGGTCCTTTATGGATTTGTGTTCACATGGCTGACTCCTTCCCATTACTCAGGTCTTGATTTATAGGTCACTTCTTCAGATAAGTCATCCCTGCACATGGCATCTAAAGTGACTGTTCTCTGGTCACTTCCTATGGCACCTGCTACCCATTTTGATTTTCTTCTCTGAATGTGTAATACTCTTTATTTTTTATGATTACTATTTTTCCTAATATACTTTGTATTTATATTTTAAAAATATTTTTGTCTATTTGAGAGAGAGAATTTGAGAGAGAGAAAAAATATGAGCAAGGTGAGGGACAAAGGGAGAAATGGACTCCCTGCTGAGCAGGGAGCCCAACATGGGTCTCAATCCTGGGACTCCAGGATCATGACCTGAGCCCAAGAGTCACCCAACTGACTGAGCCATGCAGGTGCCCCTCCTTATATACTTTTTATTGTCAGTCTCTCCCTACTTGCAAGTTCCATGAGGATCTTGACTGTGTTGTTCTCTCTAGCCTCTGAGTCTAGACCAGTGTCTAACACACAACAAGTCCTTACTCAAAACTATTGCATTTGCATAAAGGCTTGAGAAGATGTGGGAATGATGTCCAAAGAGATCTCTAAAGGTAGAAGTGAATATTTGCATCAGAATACAAAAACTACATAGCAGGAAAAGAAAAGAAAATGTAAAATACCAATAACGGCCTCAGAAGGGAGAAACTAGATCCCATTTTAAGGGAGAAAAATAAATAAAGTTAAGGTAGTGAAGGTACAATATACTTGTAAGTGATGCTAAAAGAGAGAGACAAAGTGTTGGAAGCACACCTTGGAGTTCTCCAATTCCATTTAGGAAATGTTGAGAACTGAGGGAACATATGTGTCAGACAAGTGGGAATGGGAGCATGAGAATAACAATAAGATCCGGATGAGCAAGGGAGAAATAAAAGGTCATTACTGAGCAGACTTGATGGGGGTGAAATGATGCAGTCAGTGCTTTAGATGTTTAGAACTTTGAAGGAGATAAGGAGCTATGAAAAGAAGGATTTTGGTGAGGAGAAAAGGAAGGGAGGGGTGAGAACTCTTGCCTTGAAAAGACAGTTTTCCCTTTGAAGACAGTGACAAGATCTCGGGTAAAGATGGAGAAGAAGAGAGGTGGATAAGGACGATATTAAAGGTCTCAAGCAGAAAGAGTCATGTGGGGCTGTAGGCGTAGGATTCCATCAGAGAGGCTATTTAGCAAGGAGAACGCAGAATTAAAGGGAGAAGTTCATGGAGGTTAGTAATTATAGGACAAACTGGAGGAGATAAATATCTTCTCTGTATATTACATCATTGTTAAATCTCAATAATTTAAAATTTAATTAACTTTTAATAACGCCTTAGATTTAATAATAGAGTTATTGCATGGGAATTGTCTACAAATCATTATACATCCATTTGTTTAGGCTTACCATCCAGGTAATAAAGCTCAGGCGGTGTGGTGCAGAGCCTAGAGTGCCTGTTAAGTGTGCCTGTCATGCAATATAATAGATTGTAAAATCCACTTCAAATCACACCAAATAAAGAACACTTCACAACAAATTAATTAAAATGAAAATTTCTCTTTCAGTTGTCATTTTCTTTTTTCCTTCTTCCCTCCAAATGTCTAGCAAGGGAAATCCAAAGTTTTACTACTTTAGGAATTATAAAATAGGATCTGTTGTAGTAACCCTGTTTTGTCTCTGGAGCCTAGAATACTGGGTTACAATTTATCAAAAAGGCAAAAATGTTCACCTTAAAGGAAAAAGCTCATTTTCTTGGCACCTAGATTCTTGGGGGACTGGACAGGGACTCCCCAAATATCAAAATAATCCCCTTTCCAAAATATATTTTTGACTCAATACTTGCAAACTCAAACCTATATTTAGGTGTCAATACAAGCCGATTTAAACTATTCTTCTCTGTTGCTAATTATTATATTATTGATTTATTTATCTGTAAAGATTTTATTTATTTATTTTAGAGAGAGAATGTGTGTGAGCACGGGGAGGAGCAGAGGGAGAAGGACAAGCAGACTCTGTGCTTCACTTGGAGCCTGATGAGAGGCTCTACCCCATGACCTTGAAATTACCACTGAGCCAAAACCAAGATCAGGATGCCTAACTGACCCAGGTGCCCCTCATTAATTATATTTTTAAAAGTCTGACATCTTTCTCTCCACTAATATTGGGTTAAAATGTTTCTATATTCACTGCACAAACAAAACGCCCAGGCCGAGAGATCCTTAAAGACTAGAAAAGGATGAAGGGTGAATACTTAAGTGATAATGTGCTGATTCATTTCTTTTCAGAAGGTTTTGGTTTATTATTATAAGCATTCAAGTCAGAATCGAAACATAAAATCTTATCTAGGACGTGGATGGAATGGCAAAAATCACATTCTTACTCCAGTGTCAGGCCATGAGCCTCGGTTCAGGAGAGGGCAACACAAAATTATTGTAGTGCCCACTTTTTGGTTTCAGTTAAAGCTGTAAGAGTTTGCATTGGCCCAAATGTCAAATTCCAGGAGTGGCAGAGGAAATAGGTTTTCTAGAAACCGGATTCTGAGTATGCTTATGGATGGTCCCCTTTGGACTCTTGCATTATTATCATGTGTTTAGTAAATTATGGGTCATGTGATACCTTAGTTTGAAAATGTGAGTCAGGTAGCCTGCACGAGGTTCAATAACCTTTGGTGGCCCTTACTACATTTTCTATACCTTGGGGAAATTCTGGAGCAATTTAGATCTCAGCGTATGTGGTTCAAATATGAATGTGAGCTCTACTGGTTGAATGACTACATGACCTATTCAGTCTTACATTCCCAAAACCTAACACACTTGGTATATAGTGGGCATTCTACAATCACTTCACAAATAAATGGGTAGATAACAACGGTCTTATGATTTGCTTTGTGACCTGTAGAATAATCTGGTTGAGACACAATCTTGTCACCAAAAAATACATATTGAACAACCTAAGTTTGGATTGACTTTTCTCTTTGTTTCTTTAGATCACACATACATGAGCATTTCAGGATAAACCACCACCAAAAACGTAAACAACCAAACCCAGCAACACAAGATTTCCTCTTAATGCTTGCGGTACTCTTAGTCCTTACTCCTGTTCTAGACTAATTTCACATCTCCTTTCTTCCAGCTCCCAATCCTCCCCCAAGCCCTCACCCTCACTCTCGTGATGACTGTATTCAATCCTGGGAAGTAGACTCCACAGATGGTAACCCCCTCACCACTAGCCTGTGTCCTCAATCCTGTGCTTTCCTTTCATGCATGCTAGCAGTTTCAAAAGGAAGCCCGGATCCCTTGGGATCCCTGAAACCCTTGCAGGACGTCTGTGAGGTCAAAACTATTTTCATAATAGTCTAAAACATTTTCACCTCTCACTCTCTTTCTCCTACCAATGCAGAGTGGAGGTTTCTGGAAGCTACACAATGTATGATGATGTCATCACTCTGGTGGTTAAAGCAACGTGAGCTTGTGCATTCGTGTGTTCTAAACATTCCCCAGTTATGATTTCTGGTAGAGGAATGTTGAGAAGTATAGCCCATATAACCAAAGGCACACTCAAGAATGTTTAGGAGTGTAAAGGGGCCCTGAGACCAAAAAGTTTGAGAATTGTTGCTATAGAGGAACTAATTACCTTCGCTCTTGTCTCCAGACTCACTGTGTCCCTTTCTTTGGCTCTGCTTTTCCTTAATAGCTACTCTTGTCAAGATGACCCATGACCTCCATGCCTGCCCATCAGCCATGCCTCCCCGACAGACTTTACCCTGTCACTTAGCTTTCAGGACACCACATTGGTTTTCCTTCTGTCTCACTATTGCTCCTTCCAACTCCTTGGATGGCTTCTCCTTTTCACTCCTAACTTTTAATGCTGGTGTGTCTCAGAGATTATTCCTTAGTCCCTTTTTCTTCCCTTTGACATTCCCTTCAAATGTATATCATGCAGTCACATGATTTTAAGCATAATTTAAATCATGACAACCCTCACATATATATGTTCCACACAGACCTCTCTTCTGAACTTCATATTTAAGTTCAACTACCAATTTGACTTCTTCTCTTGGGTGTGTGTAGAGACATACCAAGGGTAGCATTTCCTTACATTTCTAATCTTTTCCCCAACCCTGACCCAAACTGAATCTTCTCAATGCAATAAGCTGTTGATCTTTTCAATTGCTCAAGTCAAAAATGTGAATTCATTCTTGCCTCTCTTCTCTCTTCATACACCACGGCTGATAGGGGAGATCATCCTACCATATAAACATATTCAGAATCTATGTACTTCTCACTACCCCAGTGCAACATTTTGGTCTAAATCCTCACTGTCTCTTGCTTGGCTTACTGTAACAGTCTTAATTAGTCTTCCTGTTTCCAGTTTTGTTGTCCATTCTCAAGACAGTAGTCCAGTGATCTTTTCAACATATCATCCAGGTCATGTCATTGCTCTGTTCCACACAGCTCCTCACTTCCCTCAAAGTATGAAGTAGAAATCCCTATGCTGGTCTATAAGACTCTACAAGACCTACCCCATCCCTCCTTACCTGCTTAGCTTCATCTCCTCCTCTACCTCTCACATGCTGCTCTAGCCAATCAGGTATTCCTGTGATTTCTCAAACATGCCAGGCATGCTTCTGTCTCAGAGCCTTTGCACTGACTGTTCTGTCTTTAAAACAGATATTTAAAACATTCTCTCTTCAGATAGCTGAATGGTCTACTTTAGCACCTTCATCATGTGCCATCTTCTCAATGAGGTCGGCCTGAATCCTCCATTGAAACTTATAACTCTCTTTCCCCAACACACAAAGCCTTTGTCTCAATTTCTTGAACTCCAGAGCACTTGCCATCTTCTAAAACACTATATTCATATTTATTCCCTAGGGAATAAATTCATGAATAATAATTCATGAATGAATGAATAAATAATGCATTCATTATTACTTGAATGCATACCTCCTTGAAGACAGGTATTTTTGTATTTGTAGTTGGGTGCTCTATCCCGTTTCCCTAGAATAGGCCCTGACACCTACTAAGTACTTAGTAAATATATTTTTTTTAATAAATGAGTGATAACCAATCTCTTTTTTTTGATACCATCTTGAGGTAAATAAATTCATTGAAACTGTGTAAATGTGAGAATGGTTAATTTTTTCTTGAACTATGGGTGAGAAATACAACAGCCTTACTTAAGTACTAATACCAGTCACTCACTGGTGAATGAAGACACCCGTAAACTTACCTTGAGAGGATAAACACAAAAAGTTCAAGCTGATATGACTATCTCAATATGACTGGATCTTTCATTTATAGTTAAGAATAAACATAAAAACAGGCAACTTAATAATGTAGAATGCACGAGTGTAGACCAATAATGAAATAAATATTTTGGACCTGTTGACCATGACTTCGGGGCTGAACTAGGCATTTGCATACCTTGCTTCTTAATGTTCTAGTGATTCTTCTGTTTTCTGTCCTCAAATGATTTTGGAAATAATGCATTTGATCTAAAAAAGCTGGATTCACAGACACAAAAATTAGAATGTTGGTTTCCAGGGACAGGAGGAGAGAGGAAATGAGATGTTTGTCAAAGGGCAAAATATTGTAGTTGGAAGATGAATAGGTTCTGGAGACCTAATGTACAGCATAGTGACTGTATTTAACAGTGTATCATATACTGGAAAGTTGTTAAGAGAGAGACCTTTAATGTTCTCACCACACACACACACACACACACACACACACACACACACACATGGTAATTATGTGAGGTGATGGTAGTGTTAGCTTACCCTATTGTGGTGATCATTTCATAATAAGTATGTGTATCAAATCACATGCTGTTATATGTGCAAGACAGCATACATCAAGTATATCTCAATAAAAGTAGAAAAAAAAGGAAAAACATTGCACTTGAGAAAGTACGAGAACCTGTGTTTTGATCTTTTAATACTTGGGAGACATGATGAGCCTGAGGAAATAGCTTTAAAGTAAAATGGTTTTTAAAGGAACCAGGCATTTTGAAAACTGAAAATGCCTCCTTTCACAAAAAAAGAAACTTTTGACACACATTCACCAAATATGGAGTCTGTATTTTCTTTAAAAAAAAAAAAACACATTTCTTTATTTATTTGAGATAGAGAAAGAGAGAATGAGAGAGAATGTGAGTGGTGGGAGGGACAGAGGGAGAAAGAGAGAGAATTCCAAGCAGACTCCCACCTGAGTGTAGAGCACCACACGGTTGAGAGTCGGACACTCAACTGACTGAGCCACCCAGGCTCCCCAAAATCAGCACTTTAAGGTTAGTTTAATAGTGTTATCTGGCATATCTATTAATTTGGAATAACTTTTATGTTTAATAGTTAGAGTGTGTGCATGTGTGTGTATCATACTTTGTCCAAAAATAATTTTGGATGCCACACTCTAACTGAATCTTTTCTTTTAAGACACTTTGATACACAGTATATTTAATGAGTAAAACTATTAAGTTTATATAGTAATTCTTCCTGTGATTTAAGATCTTATGAGGCACCTTCACTTTGGTTCTCCATTGATACTTGCCCCTGGGATGCAGGTAGAGATTTGGAAGCTTACATATCATCAATTTCTTCTGTCAGTTAGACTTTTTCCCTGTTGAATTGCACAAGGTGGTTTTATGCCAGAAAACCACTGACTTCCTTATTTATTGAGGCATACCCATTGACTTTCAAATCCGTGAAAGTTTTATTGAATCTATTCCTCAATGTTACTTACCAGTTTCTACTTACTGGTGAGTTTATGTAAAACACATCTCTCTTTTTTTTTTTTTTAGCCAAATAAGAACTAGAAAAATGTCATTACAGGGTATTCATCATCTTTTTTGCTGAATGGCTTCAAAAAAATTTTATTGCTTTTAAATAAAGTCAGACTTTGAGAAAACCATAAAGCTAATTATATGCTCTCAGAGCTAACCCTCTTCAGGCAACAGGGTTCAACTAATTGTGGTAATGTGGTCAATTTTGGGTTATTCTCACCAAAGATTTGCCATGTGAAAATCTATTTTAAAAGCCTGGTTGATATCATTACCTGCTTACCATCATCTCCATACTCCCCCCCCACCTTGTATGTAGCCTCCAACACCAGTAGGAGCTGTAAAAGATAAAGTCTTTTAAATCATAACAAATAATCACCATCCTGGTCCCCGGAGAAGAAAGCTCAAAGAAGCATAAGTAGCAATTTTTGTATTAGGGTGAAAAAGCAAACGAAACCACAAGGTACAGTGGAAATCCCCCTGGGGTGAGTACTAGGCACCCTCTTTTCAAATAGCTATGAGATATTGGGCAAGGCGTCTCATTTCTCTGAGCACAATTTTCATAATATTTGGGTTAGACCAGCTGATTTCTTTATTGTCTTGCATCTGTGTGATTTCTTTTTTCATACCTGCTTCTCAGGTGTCACCTTTTCTCTTTTGTCAATGGTTCTCTCTCAGCTCCTCTGGCTGGCCCAGTTTTGGAGTGAGGGCCTCTACTGACCTCACTGTTTTCTTCTGACTATCCTCATTACCTATTCTCTCTGTCCTGCTTCGTGGAAAGACAAGGAATTTGATGTTTGTTCTGGGCCACAGCCCAGCTTCCTTAAGCGACTCCCTTCCTTCTTCAGAGATAAGGAAGAGCCGACTGTGTGAATCAGTCCTGCCACTGGTGATGGATTTCTTAGTCAGTTTTAGAAATTGTAGAACCAAAATTGGACAACATGTCGACAAATCGAACCACTCACACAAATGTGAATCACATCTGTAATCTCTCTATCTCTAAAGGTTTGGTTACCCTGTTATCAAACTGCCATGCCCTTCCCACTTCAGCGTCTCACTAACTCCTCACCTTCTGGGATTCAGGTGGGGCCCCATCTCCCCAGAAAGCCTCCTGTCATTTCCTGTGGCTCCACTAACCCTTTAACTTCAAGATGCAGTCCTGACCATCCTTTGTATTCTCCTAAGCCGTCGAGGTCCCTATTATCTCAACTTACCACACCAAATTCTGAAATTCTTGCTGCATGCTCATTTGTATCCTATTCATCCTATTACCAACGCTTGGCAAAGTACTTAAGCACTTAATTTATCTTTGTTGAGTAATTATTATTTAATACAATTCAGCATTGGTGTGGATACCTCTAGTGACTCCAGCTCTCTTCTTGGGGCCATGCAAGACAAAGAGAATCCCTTTGGCACATGGCAGTTGGAAGGACAGTTTAAGACACTGTCAGATCTTCCTGGAGTCGGGCCAAACATCCTCATTTCCTTTTAACTGTACTTTGTCAGAGTTGAAACTCCTTACCTCTTAGTAACTTGAGCACACTGCTATAGGGTCCCAGAGCAATTTAGGATAGGAATGGATGGTATTTGATGATTGTTGGATGTGAATGAATGACTTTGGTCCAGTTAACTCATCAGCCATCCAGAATATTCATTTTATTGCAAGGATTAGATGTAGTCTCAAAGGTGCATAGTATGGTGCCTAGCACAAAGTCTGTGGCCTATGTATGTTAATCACAAGGATATCATAGTCTGTGAGGCCTGAGAGCAGACATTAGCTTTCAGGTTGGGGGGCACTTGAAAAGTCTTCCAGCCACTCTCTTTCCGGCTTTTGAATCAACAGAGCTTTGGATCGACTCACGATAATTAGAGATACCATGTTCTGAAGTAGTTTATTCTCCAAAATGACTTTCATGTGTGTATGAAAGATAGCGCACACAGAAGGACATGCTCTGAGATGAGCTTTTCCCTCCCATGGCTGTGATAGATGCAAGACTTGTGATGATCTTCTCATTCACCCCCTGCTTTATAACCAAAGGACACACAGGTTTGCAATGTTTGCTGGAATTACTGACTCAGTTTGTGGGCACTGAACAAAAGATATTGCCCTATAAAAAGGTACCCACATTCTCATTTCAGTCTTCTTGGCTCTATTATCACCAATTGGCTCCATCAGACACTATTTTGGGTATGAATTAACTTTTGCTCCATAACAATGCAATTCTGTATTCCACTTAAAACTATTCCTTATTGTTCTCATGAAAATTGCTGTAAGAAAACCTTAGAAGGTGAGTTGAGTTTGAAAGGGACCCTCAAATAAAAAGTTGATGCATTGGAAAAGATACTCATGTGAGTTTGTCAGCAATGCAATGAAAGCAAACAACCATGAGCAGGTGAAAGCATAGGAAGCCTGGTGGGAAGGTATGGCCAATGTCTTACAGGGAAAGAGTGAAGGCCCAGACCATGTCTGAGGAAAGGCCAAAGCTCTGTGGTTAAGAGAAAATACATGTGAACAATTTATAGGAAACTATAGAGAAAGGCAAAGTAGGTTAATGTACCTGACGGCAGGAAAGAAATAGACAGAATTAACCTTGACACTTATTCTTTTAAAGGCAGAGGCCCCACAGTAAGGCCATGATGCTCCAGCTTGCTCCCGAACCTGTGTGTGGTCTAGAAGCACAGAGTAAAAGATAAAGGACAGAAAATGGTCTAGGAAGTTGACACGGAAGAGCAAAAATCAAGAGAAATAAACATGGGCTGAGAAGCTTGTAGAGAAAACTCATTTATAAATTTAAAAAAGTTCTTACTGAGAAGCTGTCAGAACTGCCCTCAATTTTCTGCAAGGATTTGCAGCATTGCTGTAGGTAAGTGGGTAGAAGTGTTTACTGAAATGTTCAAAGCCGTTGAAGTTTGAATCTTGCATAATTCAATTAAAATGTGTATTTTAGTGATAACCGAATCAGAAAAAAAAATACAAAGAAAATACAAGGAGGGGTGTGAGGGAATTAAGGACTTCATGCCCATGGTGAGTAGATTTGTTAAAGTAATAAGTAGGGTGTTGATGCCGGGACCCTGTTTCTGGTGGGTCTCTTCTGAGTGGTCACCTGCTATTAACCTCCTATCATTGCGAAGAACCAATCACCTATGGAAGGACAAACATGGCATCATCTCACTGCATGGGGCACAGGAAATAGTTCATGTCATGAAATGCTTTTGTTCTAATAATGGCTAGTGAGGAGTGACTTTTGGTGGCTAACTTGAGGCAGGCCCATATTGTGTATCCCGAGGATTAGCCATTCCTCTCCCTAGTTTGTAGCTTCCTTGATCTTTCTCATTTTTCTGCTCTTTGGGCTCCTTCAATGCAGCTCTAAATTGAAAGCTTTTTTGCTTGTTTCTAGTTGTGAACTGTCACTCTTAACGAGGTATCACTGAGGCCCTGGGCTCTGCAGAATCAGATTTGAAGAGCAGTGTTTCTTACCATCTAGACGGTTTTACCCAGAAAGTAATTGATTATGTGGTGAAGCAATCTGGGAAGGGATCCTGGGTTTCATTTGGCAATGAAAACCCCAAGAGAATGTGAACCTAGAGAACAATTGTGAGGTCCAGCAGCTTCCCACGATGGGCAACATTTAGTGTCAAGTCCAATCACATCAACCCCCTCCCCCTTCTTATCCATCTTTAAATTGGATTTATAATGGTATGGGCCTTATGATGTGCTGGGAGTATTTGAAAAGCTCTTTGAAGATAAGAGAATTCTTTTAATTAAAACGAAGATATCATCATCTCCAATTATGTCTCTTTGATCTGTGTGGACCAGTGCATGCTGGGACTTGTAGTTTCTGGCAGTTGCTTCTGTCTCTTTCACAAGCTAACTGGAGTCCTCTAGCTTCTGGCAAAGAGTGAAGCACATGACAACCTGTTCTAGTATGTAATGGTCAACCAATGAACCATTTGGCAGACTTAAATTTTTTCTTTTAGTCATGACTTATCTTGCTTTTTACTATGTTGAGTGGGTGGATGGTGAAGGAACCTGAAAATTAAGACTGTTGTCAAAGAAATTATTTACACTGGCATAGGTGACAATTAGTTCGCGAAACTACCTTCTACTCTACCCCTCTGCCAATGTGCGGCTTCTCAAAAACAACTATGCTCCATGCTCATGGGATTGTGTGAAGAAGCTGTCTCTTAAAGTGGAGAACAATGAAAAAAAAAGAATATTTTTAATGAAAAAGAACATATTAAAATAAAAAAAAATCAGCCATTTCCTCTGTCGGTAATTTAACTGTGTAGGAAAAGTAAAGGGAAAACCATATTGGATAAAGTAGAATTTCTATTTAGTGAATCAGATTTTGGAAAAAAGGCACTCAACTTCTTGAGCTCTTCTTCCTAAGTACTTGGGATGGTATTCATAATATGTTCAGCTTAAGAATGTGATTTGGTTCTTATTTTGTCGCAAAGCGGTACCCTTTATTTCTTAATATTTTACTACTTAGGGCGTAACAAAAGATCCAAGTGAGGACTCTGAAATGTTTATATGGGGCCACTGCCCCACCCAGGAAGGGGAGCTGTTCTGCTGCTGATGGAGCCATGAGAGGGCATAGAACCAAAGAGAAGAGAACTGGAACTTCTTTCCTAGGTGTTACTGGTATTTGGACTTTGTGCTTTAATTGGATTTGTCTCTCTCCTCACCAAAAATTCTCTACCAAAAAACAGCAACACTTTGAGATCTTGTGAAATCTGAATCTTGCCATGGAAACAGCCAACTCTCCGAGGGGCTAGAAAGATCCTCTAGTTTAATTCCTTCTCTTTTCAGAGAAAAGAACAATGTGCTCAAGATCAGAATGTTTGTGGCTGAGCAGGAGTTTGAGATGCAAGTCTTCTCAGGCCTGCCCTCTGGCCACAGTTGCTTTACTTACACAATGTGGACACTCCGATGTCCCTGTGGGTGTGGGTCCTGGGGTTGTGTGTGTTGTGCAGATGGGACCATGGAGGGATACCAGCCTCTAGGAACATAGGGAGCCGGAGCTGGGCTCCTGCTTGGCCCGTGGCTTCATTGAGAGGTTACCTCGCTGATTGGCAGGCAGAAAACATGGCCCAGAAGTGAGCAGACATTTAGCATAGATACCACTTAATTCCATAGTTAGTGTGAGTGAGAGGCAGAGGAGTTCGAAGAGGTACCTAGCAAAAGAGACCATACCTCAAAGTTCTCAGAAATATTAGCCATCCCCCTGAATGCATTCCAATGGAGAGAATATTTCTAAGAAAAGTTCCCAAAAATGGATTGGCCCCTGATTTTAAGGTTTATTTCTGTTGTATATCATATAATGCTCTTGAGGCAAGCTCTATACTTTGCCTGAGAGAAAGGCTGACCATAAGCTTTCTGATGAGTCAATGAGTAGATAATTAAGAGATGATTATGTGTGGACTTGCTGCCCTCCGTCCTACTTCTGTAAATTAAAAATAATTTAAAGGCCCAAACCAGGATTTTTAAGATTCTGCATAAGGAGTCAAACAGAAAGTAGGAGGGGTTGAAGAAGGATATCCTGTTTCTCTGTAGGAAAAATATTCCGAGACAGTCTCTGCATGAAGACAGAACAGTTTTTTGACAGAAAACGGGCCTTTTCATTAGCATTGAAATTGTTGGAATAAGGGCCATTTTTCTTTTTTGCCCTAAAGATTGATATAAAAACAATAATATTTATTGGGTTCTCAATAGATCCCAGGCACTGAGCCTCACAGGCAGTATTATCTCATTTAACCCCCAGAAAGACAGTAGAAGCCATGTATAATGATCATTTCCATTTTGCCAAGGGGTAAACATATGAAGAACACTTAAGTGACCAATGCCAAGGCACCACAGGTAGCCAGGGGTGGTATTTGGGTTTGAATTCAGGCAGCCTGACTTTAGAGCTTGTCTCAAAAAAAAAAAAGAAAAGAAAATCACAAAAAAACTTTCTGAGAGAAGTTTCTTAAACCTTTGAACTGGCAGCCATGTGTCACTGTTCAATAGAACTCTACTGGGATGAGAGTGTTCTATAACTCCACTGTCCAACATGTTAGCAAATGGCCAGTTGGGGCTTTTGAATACAAGCACTCAAAATGTGGCTAGTGCACTGAAGAAGTGGATTTAAAAATTTTAAGCTAATTTTCATGAATTTGAATATAAATATAAATGCCCATGTGTGGCCAGCAGCTACCATATTGAATAGTGCGGCAGACAGTGGAAGTCTCATGTTGGTTCTGGATGATTTTTACCTCTGCCCGCATGAGCTTATGGACCCAAATACACCAAAGTTAAGGCCTCCTCCCACCCCAAAAAAAGAAAAGGAGGAAAAAAAGAAGACAGAGAGAGAGAGAGGAAGGAAGGAAGGGGGGAATATTTACCTTGAACATTAGCACTTTGATCTGTTAGGGTTGCTAATCTGAAGGCCTGGTTGGGTTCTGCATTTGGAGCTCTTCAAACTTTACCTCCCAAGTTATATTTATTGACAGTATATTTCAAATATTCTGGTCCACATAAAACTCTCCAAACCCAGTTCCTCAACCTAGTTTGGATTGTATTAAAAAGAACCTCGTCCCAGTGTATGATCCGGTGACTTTGAATTTTAAAAATCCGTTTAAAAATTGTTTGATATTGCAGCTCAAACTTTTCTTAATTGCCTAGAGGGAACTAAAATCTCTCTGAAATGAATGACTCATATCCCATTTATGAATCTCTTGTTCTCTAGAAACTTTATTCATGACAGACTCTTTTCGAGCCAGAAAAGATCTCAATGATTATCATCTTTAGCACCACTATCGGTAAGATTAAGTAAAGCCAAGGGAAATCAAGTGACAAGCCCATGGTGGTTCAACTCTTGATGGCAGAGCCCAGGCTCTCTCCTTGACTCCCTTGTAGAGATTTGCTAGGCTTCTTGGAACAATCTTTGAATATTGATTCTGAAAAGTCCACTCTTAGGGTTCCATAATACCTACATGGTGATTCTCAGGTGAAGTTTACCTAGAAATCTTCTTGTTGGTGACCTTCCCAACCAGTTGATGCTCTTTCTCCTTTGTCTCTGTGCTCCATCGCTCACCTGAGCTACGATAAGCCACAGACAAAAAAGGAGTAGAGGCTGTCCGATATAATCTCTAGGACAAAGTAATGTTTTCTGCAATCTGTGTGCAGAGATTTGGCGATAGCTCTTGTAGGTTTCAGTTCAGTATTGGAAAACAACAAAAACAAACTTGTTTGGAAAGCTGATATGGTAGCTAGTCACTCATGTTGACGGTCACTGAGATCCCATGAGAGTAGGAAGGAACATTCTCTAGGAACGTGTTTTTAGGGTGGGGGAAGAAAAGTCCTCTCAGCTCTCACTCAAATGAGAGCCTCTGTGACTTTTAAATGAAAAACACCATTGCTATTCAGATGATTTAGAAGATCTACCATTATGAGTTCTGGGTAATACAATCCACTAAGGAAAAACATAAAATTAGAGTAATTTAAGGAGATTAAAGAAAAAGTAACCGGGGATTATATAATTTAAGGATTTTAAATTGCTTTAACAACATTACCTAATTAGTCTGCAAATTTCTTTGTGAGGAAGAAGGTTTCCAAGCTGGATGCCTACTGAAATGAGGCTCATTTTAGATTTCAGATATGTCAGTGCAGAAAGAAGGGAAGAATCAAGCAGAATGTTTGATGATTGTTGAGGCAGGGTTGGGCAGCGGTTGGGGGCTGCAGTTAGGGCAAGTGGGGGATGTTCAGAATATTTCTTTAATGTTACGTTAAGTAGGGTTTAATTGGAAGGAGTTAGTAAGAGGCAATTATAACATGAATGTGGCTATTGAGGGGCAATAAGCTCAGAGGTGTTTTTCTCTGAAAATTCCAGAGTGACTTTTTGTGTTTTATCTCCCCACCTAAATTCCTTAGGGCACCCCCCTCACTTCGCCTTACACTCTGTTATTTTCCCTAGAGCACAATGCTCAGCATTACACGAGAAGCATTGCCGAGCTGTGGAGTTATTTAGAAATTGGAATTATAAGACTATTTTTGGCTATGACTTCCCAGGAAGGAAATATGAACTTTGAGACGAAGAGACATTTCAAGGGAAAGAAAGACGGAAGAAGAGAATAGGGACAGTAGGGTCTGGGGGAATGGTTGTCTGGAGGGGGTGTGGGGAATATTTTCAGAGGTTAAGAGCCTTCAAAAATCAAAATGAGAGCTGTCTAGGTACTTCACACTAATAATAAGCCAACTATAAACTCAGAAATGGAGCCCGTGAAACATTTTGGCAGATACATCTGACGTGGGGGATGACGCCCAGAGGGTTGACTGGCTTAGAGCAAGGATCCAGTCAGCAGAAGCATTAAGATGAGAGCAAGCAGACTTCAAGGAAGTCTCAATATGAGGAAGAAAAGGCTGTTGTCTCTCAGCCTCTGTGTGAACATCCACAGGTCCTCATCCCCCTGATGCATTTATGAGCTTGGGCTCCATGTGGCACCACATCCACCTGAGACCTCCTCCCAAATTTCTGTCTGTATTTCTGCTGTTTTCAGCTCCCCTTCCAAGTTCTGCTCACTTTGCATCCTTATCTTTGGCCTTTGCCTCTGGATTAAAATCAAACTCAATCTTATTTCTCCCTACCACAGCTTCCTTGTTCATCATTCCTCTGGAAGTTGTCATTCTGTTGGGGTCATTTTTCTCCAGAGAATGAGAGTACGAATGCAAAGGTTGTTTGTTTGTTTGTTTTTTAACCCATCACTTGAACTAAATTGTGCTAACATATTATATTTTTAAGTAAACCCTTGTCCAATACATGAGTGAAAATACTGGGTGCTGGAACAAGGCAGCTTAGGGGCCAACTGTGATGCCCGCACTTCCTGGCTTCATCCCCTTGATCATCAGCCAAGGAGCCTCATGATGCTATTGCTTTCCTGTGGTCGTTGTCATGCTTAAATGAGCTACTTTATTTGAAGAACTTAGCATAGCATCTGCCATGCTATTACTCTTATCATTATCATGACGCTAGGTCAGAACTTTGGGCTCAGAGAGTGAGAGGGTGACCAATGGCTAAGTTTTGAATCTAATTTTTCTATCTTTACTGAAGTAGAAGTTGTAACACCCATTTCTTCTCCACTTCGTAGAGATGCCATGAGAATATCTGATGTTATATTTGTTAGGACTCTGAATCTTTAGAAGTTATCATGCAACTCATTTTAGCATCAAATATGCTTATTATTTTAGGATTTGAACCATTTTTATATGAAGGAGACAGCCCTTCCCACTAGGAGCATCATTGAAAGGGGACAAGATGGAACCCTTTGAACGAATATGACTTCAGGGATTGTCCAGAGAGGAATGAGCCTCAGGCGAAGTCTTCCTTTGCCATGAGTCACTTCAGAGTTAGATAGTAGACTTTGTTTACCTTTGTTTGTCTGCCTCCCCAGGTACATTAGGACATGAACTTTTGTCCTAAAATTAATAGGAGGAGGAAAGATTGTTTTCAGCTAAGAAAGACCATTGCTAGAAGTTTCTACTAATGGAGAGTGAGAAAAGTTAAAGGTTACTAGGGAAGAGCAATGCTGTTATTAATTGGAATGACTCAGTTATCACCAAAGATGAGATTCCTATTTCAAACAGTCTGGAATCAGACCACTTCCTGTGGTTCATACAGCAAAGCAGCCACCATCACTACGGAGAATGTGCTGGGCTGATGGGTGCCGTGCGGCTGTAGTGAGCTACCACACAGATGGAGTCAGGCAATAAGGAATTCACGGAGCCGGGTTTGGTTTGTTGCTTGGACTTCCTGTTCTGTTCTTCCTGTTCTCCCCAGTTTCTGCACAGATGAAATGGATTCCTTCCTCCCAAAACCCCCCTCCACCCACCATCCCCCCAGCAGAAGGCACTGGAATACCTTGCAGAAAGAATGCAATTTTCTTTCCTCTCTTTCTCCTCAAGTTGGGATTCCCCCCCCCCCCCAAGAAGCTTCTTTTATGACCATCCTCTTGTTTCTCTCTGGTGTCCTTCCATCACAACAGACTTAGCCAGCCCATTTCAGGTGCTTGAATGTAGGGGGAGATATGTCTGGGCACCAGTGCTAAGAGGTTGGCTCCCCTGCTCCCTTTGCCCTGGTCCTGGCATTCCAAAGCATTCCTTGCTTACCTCTCCCCACCCCCCACCCCCAGTTGTTTGCAGATAGAAACAGTCAGCTGAGCCAAGAATTAGTGGTTGCATTTTCTCTAGGATTCTTGCCCAACGCCTCTTTATCAAATCTTTCCTCGGCAGGTTCTTGAAAAAATTCTCCCTAAGGTGCCATTTGCCCTTTTCTAACTGACTTCTGGTCAGTTCGCATTCCTCTTGGCTACTCCCGCAATTCCACAGTCTCTATCACGTCACTTGTCTTGTCCTTGCTTTAGGATCTCTTCATATTGGGTCCTCTTCCTTCATTGCATTTAGTCATTTTGAAGGAAACATGAGCTTGTGGGAATCTGGGACCAGTGTGCGCTCCAAACTGGATCAAAACCTCTGTGAAGGAAGGCCACTGGCCTTCCTTACAGTCTCTGTCACTTGCCATCCTGGCGTATCTGAGGGTGGTGACTTCTGTGTGTTGTGTTTCCTCCTCTATTTCCAGCACTATTCCCAGTACTGAGTATATAGAAGGGACTCAAGTGTTTGTCAAATGGATATATAAATAACCTGTCTCTGAAACCAGGTTGCCAAACCTCAGGAACTGGCCCCTGGGGGTCATGTTCATTTTCCTCAGTAGGAATAAGAGCCTATGCAAGACCCACGTTAACACTTCAGCCTTTTTATCTACTCTAAGATGGGTCACTGTGGGCAAGTTATGTTCCCATTCCCACCCCAGCCTCCCCAGCTCAAGCGTGTCTTAGGTCTGTGGAGGGAACACTGAAGATTTCCCTTGCCAGTACACATGGTTGGCATCTCAGGTCCTGCTGAAGCCAGCCGACCAAACATTCCTGAGTGAGGTGAGTGCTTTCCCCATGATGGATGGCCCGTCAGAGGCTGGCGACGCTGATTTGCTGTGATGAATTTGCTGTAGCTGTTGGAAAGCAAGTAATCACAGTCTTGCCATGGTATCAGGGGATCACCCTTCCCGTCCCTGAAAAGGGGGTTCAGTGTTCACATGTAAATCCTTTATGCGACTTGCTGTACCTCCCTTCTGGCAGGAGTGGAGACAGGAGAACCAAATTCCAGTAATCGCCAGAACACCGCCTTCTGTTGGCTCAGTTGCCTTCACCAGTCCGGTTAAATAGGAGACTTTCAAAAATAGTTCTCAAGTGCTGTCACCTTAGTCCGTCATTCTTCATCTCCAGCAGGATGTCATGGTGCTGGGGTGAATGGTTCTGATCTATAATTAGAAACGGAGCGTATGAAATTTGTAATAACGCTTTGGTATCCTTCAGGATGAAAGGGGCTCTATAAACGTAAGCCATGATTATTTTTGACAGCTGAATATAAAATTTCCACTAAATACCACTTAACATTGTTGCCTTAAAGATATTAATTGGGCCTTTTAACTATACAATGCAATTATAAGTCTAATTGGAAATAATTGGTCAACATGGAGGAGGGAAAATACCTAAAACAACTGGTAAGCAAAACAGTAAGATTGTTAAGCCTCCACTAGTTAAAAGTTTACTTTGGTTGAAGAAAGCCAATCAGCCAGCTCTGTCCTGGTGGGTAAACATTCTAGTGAAGTGTGAGATTCCAGCAAACCTATAATTAATCCTGAATACAATGGTTGATAAGGGCGAGAAACTTGGTGAGATAGCTTACACATCCCTACCTGAGCTTTCCATCAAAAAATCTTTTCTCTGGCTCTGCAAATGCTATTTTAACATTATTTTCAAGGAATAAACCAAATGCCTCAACCACCCGGCCCCCTTGTTGGGGGTGGTGGGGAGAGGTTTTGGATTTAGAAAATACTTGGTGGCGTTGTTGTAGGCTCTCGTACTAACAAAGCTCAGGGAAAAGAATTTTTTTTTTTTTTGAAAGAAAAGGAAAAAGGGGAAAACGTGAGCTGGAGATTGTGGCAGGCTTTACAAATTGGCACAGCCTTATCAACAGCATTTCATGGTTTTCTGGACTCCATTCAAAGGAGAATTTCCTTTGTAAGTGACAGTTTAAGCTTTTTATTATTTAAAGCTCTATTTGTGAGTTTATGAAAATTGTTTTTTGGTTTTCCAGACTCTCAAAGCATCGTTACTGATTGTTTACTTCTTGTGAATGTATCTGCTTGCAAGCGGGACTTGCTCTAGGTCTTGGCTGCACATTTTCCGTTTCCCCTCACTCTGTTCTCCTTCCTTCCCATTCATTCCTGCCACATTAGAGGATCATTAGGTGTGTCACTCAGGGCTCCTACCAATTTCCCCTGGCCATTAAGTAGGAACTGAATGTCAATCCCTTATGGTCAGGGGCAGACTTCTTTTGTGTAAGGGGACTGTCCATTTTACCCAGCGGACCCAGGGGATGAGATAGGCTTTTTGACTTCCAGGACACTATGCAAAATGCTCAACACTCCCACTCTTTCCTATATGCCTTTTGAGGGCAAAGACCACATCTCTCACGTATTGTTCGCAGCCCTGGGCACACTGGGACACATGCTATTATTTTAGTACCCACATGACAAATCCTGTTAGAGAATATAATTAAAGTGAACAATCTTTCTAATTAAAAAAACAAAACAAAACAAAACCCAAACAATCTCAAGCCCCAGCCAATGACTCACTTATTAAAACAATCTTTGGCAATGCAGAATTCCCTCACCAAGGAATTTAGAAACCTTCAGTGTTCTCAGAGTAGGATCTGACCTGTTGAGTCATGTTCCTATCCCTAAAGATAGAAAGTGTCAGGAATGCTAACATTTAAAAACATTTGCTTGCTGTTAAGGCTCAACCACGATGCTAAATACATTTCAAAGTCTGAAAGAACAGTATCTTATAGCAGAAAATGTGCTATTTGGGTTTTTGCTCTGCTATCAACAAGTTGAGAGATCTTGGGTAAAACATTTAATTTTGATAAGAATACCTTCTCCCTGCAGAGCTAGTGAACACGTGTATTGTACGACTTGTTGCACTAGCATCCCAAGAGATATGTGTAGATAATATGAAGTATATAGCAGTGACACATCTTAAGAACTTGTGGGATATCCTTGTAGCTACAAAAGAATGAATGAATGAAAGGGGGAGTGTTTTGGGATTGCCCAAAAAGCAATGACTCGAAGATAGGATGGAAGGTTGAGAGAGGAATCAAAGGGAAGAAAGTGTTCTGTAAACTACAGCAATGCCTTTTTTTTAAAAGATTATATTTATTTGAGAGAGGGTGGGGAGGGGCAGAGGGAGAGGGAGAAGCAGATTCCCCACTCAGTGGGGAGCCTGACATGGGACTTGATCTCATGACACTGAGATCATGACCTGAGCCCAAGTCAGATGCTTAACTGACTGAGCCATCCAGGCACCCCGGCAATGCCTTTCTTGATAAAACAGAGTTTGTTGCATTAGAGGTGATTTTTTTTAAAAATGAAAGTATTTGCTAAATATGGCATTAGGATGGATGTGTGTGCCAATGAACCAACTTTTTTAATTATGAGAAAAATTAGTTACTGTTTTAATTACTTAGCGAGTGATTATATTAAAGCATTGCACAAACCCCCTCCCCTCTTGGGTTGCTTGAGCAATTTACTGTGATCAAGAACATATTCATAGAGAATAGTTTGTTTAAACACAAAACTCAGTTTCAGTTAAACGGAATTCCCGCTCCTGTCTTGCATGGCAAATACCCATTTAAGTCACTAAGAGTCTTGCCTGAATCTCATCTGAAATGTTGTGATGAAAAGTGAATTTCAATATTTGTGTAAAGTTCTGTGGAAGGCCAAGAAATGATCAATAATTACTACGATTTATTTCGGCTATTGTTTGAGTTTCTAAGCAGGGACGCTTGAGACGTCCACCGACTTAAATTGAAGAAAGACAATGAAGTCATAAAGTTAACAAAGGCAATTCCTTGAAAATTCCAAGGAATGCTCCTCCTAAAGATGAACCAGGACTGTAGGACCCCAACATGTAAATCAGAAGTCATTCAATTAGCTCAGTTAAGTATTTTGGGACCTAAGCCCAACCCCTTAAGAGGTACCAACCACAATGGAAGTCTTCTGGCCATTTGATATTCATGAGCCTGGGAAGGTTTAAGATGAGCTAAGGACTCAATTGGAGGGGGTTGGCTTTCTAATGTAAACACCATTATCATTTGGAAATCAATTAGCTCCTTGCAAGGCGGGAACTAGAAGACCAGAGCCCTTCTGAACTACTATTGTGAGCTGGGACTATTTGCTTTAATTAAGAGGAGACTGAGTGGATTATTGTCTCAAACTGAGGAGTTGGGAAGAGTCAGAAAACTTCACTTTACTCTGGTGAACAACAAAGCCTAAGGAGGGGAGAGGCTCCTCATTGGGCTGGTCTAAAGCAAATTAGCTTTTAATCTGGAAACTTTCCGAATAAGGAAGCCAGCCCCAAACAATGGGGAAAAAATGCAAAGCAGAGGCTGTGCTAAAGCATTTAGGCTCTTCAAGAGTTTCTGTATCAGGAAGATCTGTGTGAGAAGTGTTTTCTTTTGCCGTTTATGTGTTAGAGGTTTAGAATTCATTGTAAAAAAAAATAATAATAATTTCAGATTGGAACTTCAGTGCAGGAATGTTAGTAGCCTTTATGTGAAATCATTGTACTAAAACCTGAATCAAAAATGTAACACATTCCTTGGTTGGTTGGAAAAAAGAAAGTTTGGTAAATAGTAAAGGACAATGTCATCTGCCTGGGTGCCCACAATTTTTTCTTTTGCTGGGATTTAAGTCTAATCAAGCCACAGAAAAAAGCTGCAGTGACCTTTCTCATCCATTCATCCAATAAACAAATGCTAAGGGCCAACTATGAGTCATAGTCCTCGGTCCTGGGAGATCTCTAGGAATAAGGTGTACTCTTTCTTTGGGGAGAAAGAGAAAGAGACACTAGGTTGCTATGAGCATATGGAAGCACTTTGTCTTTGGGAGTTGGAGAAGATTCTGAATCCTGAAGGAGAGGCAGAAATGGCTCTCCAAAGCAAGCAAAGGCAAAAGGTGAGGGAAGTTCAAGCTCTGGGGCACCAGCATTGGAGAGGTGGGTTGTGACGTGTGTGAGGCATGTGAAGGATAAGCAGAAGCCAGACACACGAGAGTTTTTACTGGCAGGCCAACACAGTATCCTAAGGGCAAAGGGAACCATCAAACAAAGGAGCGTGGTGATTAGGTAAATGCACATGTTTTAGAAAGATCATTCTGATAGCAAGGTAAAGACTGGTTTGGAAAGGGCCAGATTGGACATAGACAGATTCCAGGCTTGTTCTGATCATTCAAATGAGAGATGTCAGTGGTCAGGACCAGGGTGTAAGCAGTGGGGACAAAGGAAGGAAGATGGATGTTGGAAAGGAAGAATCCGTACGACTTTGTGGTGGGGTGGGGGTGAAGAGGACGAGGCAACAGAGACTGTTTTGAGTGTCTGGTGGGGGCAACCATGTCTGCGGAGATGCCTGCCATCCACTGAGGAAGAGCAGTAGGGAAGAGAAACAGATACGCTGGTTAGGGTTCCATGCTCAGTGAGATGCATTGTTAGTGCCCTGGAGGTAGCGTGAGTGTGTGTGTGTGTGTGTGTGTGTGTGTGTGTGTGTGTGTGATTTAGTCTCACAAGTGAATAGAGTGGAAACAACTTCACGGAAATAGAAGAAGCTGAATTATTGTCCTAATGTCATTACAAACTCAGTCCTTTAGTTTTGAGTGTGTTACATTTGACACGTCTGTGTTACCGTTTGGTATTAATTGCATGAATAAGGGTATCTTAGAAGGACTTCGTATAGTTTAGGAACCGCTGTTAGATGATATGCACTAACCACAACAATAATTCCACGGCAAATCATTTGGTTTAAAAATAATTAGATAATTTTCCTTTCCTTTCCTTTCCCCTACATATTGGCATGTGAGATTTTTATTGGCTTACGTATTAGCATTTTCCTTTTATTGTTTTATAATTTTATACATATATAGTAATAGCTAATATTTGTTGGATTCTGTATAAATGTTTTACGTATATTAATTCACTTAATCCTTATAACAGCCAAATGAGGTTATCATGCAATATTATTATCTCCTTTTAACAGATAAGGATATTTGGGTCCTGAGTTCAGGAAGCATGGCCCAACTGTTAAGGGAAATAGGTGGAATCCAAACTCAGTCTGGCCTCAAAGTCCACACGTTTTCCCAATGCACTAGACTAGCTCTCACACTACAGCCCCATGAATGGAAACTCTAAAGAGAATCATCCTTCAGCATCCTACCACCCAGCGCATCAAATAGTTTCCCTTTTCCATGACCTCTTCTGTGACCTTGTCTGGACTCACTGTTTTTACCTTTGACATCTACCTATCCACTCCATTGGATTAAAACTTTTCATCAGTAAGTTTTTAAATTTGTTTCTCATGTTTTTAACTTTATCAGTAGTTCCTGCTCTGCGACCAGGGACCATGTTCCATTTATACTTTCCAATGATTTCACCTCCTGATGATGTTATAAGTAATTAGGGTTCCTAATTTCCTGTAATTCACCCCCCCCCCATACTCTTATTCTCAGAGAATGTAGCAAAGTACTGGTAGGGAACAGTCAACCCTTGATTGATGGGAAGTGTAACAAGGTTGACTCTAAGGAGAGGGGTGAATATTAAAACTCTTTGATGTTAGTGAGCTGGTCAATGAGCTGTTTTATTTAACCCTCAGACCAAAGCTATTATATCACTGGGGTTGTAGATATTATTATCAGCCCATCTTACAGATAGGGAAACTGAGGCACATAGAAGATAAATGGCTCTCCCAAGGTCACCCAGCTAGTAAATAGAGCAGTTGGAATTTCAAGCCAGGTCGATGGGACCTAAAACCCGAATGTGTATTCCTGTGCATCTGCACTGTGCCAAAGGTGAGGTGCTGTTTAGAAGAGCTTGTGGGGACTGGTTCCAACACAGGATCCAGAATAAATCTTCCTTTAACACAGCTGTGCCTGAGCTGCCAATCCCCTACCCGGAGTAGGTACAAAGCAAAACCATGTAAAACAAACATCAGAGCACCATTGGGAGTGATTTGTATTTGTCTGCTCTTTGCTGTTAACTCCATGTGTAACCTCATGTGACCCCAGTGAACTCTGATGAATTCACAGCTCTGACCTTGGGCTCCGTAGACAACTGGCCACTCTGCACTACACTTTACATTTCTCTGCTCTAAACAATTAAGTCTATCCCCTCAGCCAGCTTTGGTTCCTTGTCACAAAAATAGGAGACTTATTCAATACTTAACCCATGTTACTGAGCAACCAATAGGATTAAATAAGATTTTAGACTCCCGTATATCATCTAATTCCTCAACATACTTATGTCAGCTAAAGAGCATAACTTTTCCTAATTAATTAAGGTGAATCCTTCCATTTATACTTATGGTAATCTTGGAGTGTAAAATAGTCTCAGAAAGAGAGCCTTCGTTGCCCATAAAATATCGATTCTGTAAACTATTACTCTGGGGTACGTTGTTCATTCTTTACTGTCGACTTTTTTTTTTTAATTCTTGACATATATAACATAACTCCAGTCAATGACATAGGCAAATTCAAGATCCTTCTTCAATTTGGATTTTGATAGCCTAATAATACCTTCTCAACTATTCCTGGTGCAGGATTATTTCCCCCCCTCAATCCATTGTAGACAAGTACTTTTGTAAATACAGAAAAAAGTTTTGCTGCAATGTCGAATTGCTGGCTCTCAGATTTTATATTTCTCTTGCTGCCAACTGGTTACACAGCTCATGAATGGGCTGCACTTCGAGATGTACCAACCAGATGACCTCTCAATGTCTTTTTAGGTTATACACATGGGCTCCTGGCTATTGTTTTCTAGTTGGCTTGTAAGAGAGTGACAGAGATCTTGTTATTGTATGATTTTTCCCCCCTTCTAGATCTGGGTCTTCTAAATTTGGGTCATCTAGATTCCACAAGAGTCAAGAATGGGACACTGACTGGTGGAAAGGTGCTCTTCATTTGAAATTTGCTTCAGGCTCTCAATTGTTTCCAAGAAGCAATGATGAGGTTTCATTTTTGTTTAAGAAAAACACTAGACTAAATATTATTCTAGTCATATCCAAGGGAAGTCAGCCATCCTTTGCAAAGTTAATCAGAGCCCTCCTTCAGCATCTCCTAGCTCTCAGGAGAAATTTTGCTACTGCTGTTGCTGCAATATCAAAAGACAGATTTTATAAAAGTGCTGGAATGTCTCTTCTTTGTCTTCAGAAAATATCCTTATGTGCCCGTACCTTTTTGCATTCGTTTCGTTTTGTTAGAAGGAAGGGTTGCAGAAAGCAATAAGGTCAAAAGTAGATGCCTGAAATATAGGTATCAATTGATATAAGAAAATGTTGATTATTTTTAAAAATTCGATCATTATCATCTCTGGGAATTTACCCTAAGAACATTTCTGGAAAGAAAAAAAAAACCCTAAACAATGAAGGTATTAATTGACTTCTCCCTGGAAAATAAGAAGAATTGGAAACAACCTAAAGATATCACTGCATGGAAATGATTAAATCAAGCAGAGTCGACGTATGCAAATAGAGTGTGATGCAGAGAAACTTAAAATAATGGTCATAGAAACTATGTAGAATGCAGATGTTTATGCAAATGTTAGGTGAAAAAATATAATTGAGCATCATGCTTCAGCAGGGTGTATGTGTTGGTCCTTGGTCTGTTTCTCTGGCCTTCTCTTCACTCTGCTCCGAGTGACATGGGGTGCTGACTCCCGCAGGTTCCCCTATCAGCAAACTTCCAGCTGGATTCTATCAGTACAGGCATGGCAGGAGCCTGGAGAGAGGGAGGAAGGGAGAAACCAGGGCATTTCTCCTCCCCTTTGTCTCTAGCCCTGGCAGTAGCATCTCCGTGGCTCCTGCTGCCACCCCCAGATCACTCAGGGTGGTTAGGCTTCTGCTGGGTGACATGGCCACTCCCTGGAGGTAACACTGTTCCCTGCCTTGCTTTTCCAACCTCGGGATGGGAGCAGTTGCTTCACTGTCCCCTGTTTGGCTTTTTTTTTTAAATTTTTATTTATTTATGATAGTCAGAGAGAGAGAGAGGCAGAGACACAGGCAGAGGGAGAAGCAGGCTCCATGCACCGGGAGCCCGACGCGGGATTCGATCCCGGGTCTCCAGGATCACGCCCTGGGCCAAAGGCAGGGGCTAAACCGCTGCGCCACCCAGGGATCCCCCCTGTTTGGCTTTTAAGCTCTGCTATCATATGTGTAACCGATTCACTGTGTTGTCTTCACTGTATTTTAAATACGTGTGTTTTCTTTCTTCCTTCTTTCCTCCCTCCCTCCCTCCCTCCCTTTCTTCCTCTTTCCTTCCTTCCTTCCTTCCTTCCTTCCTTCCTTCCTTCCTTCCTTCCTTCCTTCCTTCCTTTTTCCTTCTTTTGCTTGAATCTGAAAATCATTCATGCAGTTTGGAGTTTGACAGGATTCTTGGAAGGGCTTCCTAGAGGACAGAGTTGCACAGTGGAGGACCATTGTCTGGGGGAGTAAGCAAGCCGGGGAATCAGGATTTTTGTGATGGAGGCTGGAGTGAGAAGACCAATGACTCTAGGCTTTGACACTGTGAAAGGATGAAACATTTAAGGACACATATCCCCTTTCCTCACCTGGGACAAAAAATGTGTGCAAGAATGTGGTGAAAAATTAGAGTGATAGTTGGGATCCTACCCGAAAGGCCGGTAGATCTGTGTAACTGTATAATATCTACGTGTGGTGGCCAGCCTCCATGCTGGCGATTCCTGGTGTTCATGTCCTTCTGTGCTTTCCTTCCCACTTCTCCTGCCTTCATTAGGGCTGACTGTGTCGTGGGGAGACTCTGTGGAAGTGTTGGTGTGTGGCTCTTGAAGCTAGGCATGAAGGACACTGTGGCTTCTATCCACCTTGTTTCCATCCACTTTCTGTCCTCCGTTGGATCACTTTCTCTGGGACACAGCCAGCTGCCAGGTCATCAAGCTACTGTCATTTTAGCAACCTTGTAAGGAGATCCATGTGGCGAGAAACTGAAACCTCTGACTGACAACCAAAACCAACTGGTCAGGGACATGAGGGGAAGCCACCTTGGAAGTCAATCATCCAGCCCCACTCCTGCCTTCAGATGATGCAGCCATGGCCTATAGCCTGAACACAACCATGTGAGAAATTCCGAGCTGGAACCACCCGGTTGAGTGGCTCCTGAATTCCTGACCCACAGACATGGTGGGAGATAATAAATGTTCATGGCTGCCTTAAGCCACTGTGTTTTGGGAGTAATTTCTGGCAAGCGGCAATAGATAACGAATGTGTATTCCATATATTTGGCGTATCATTATTACTTAGTAATGCAGATAATGAAATTCTGGTGTCATGTCTCACCATATTTTATACTCCTCTCCCATGTAACTTGTGATGCCTTAAAACAAACAAACAAACAAACAAACAAACAAACAAACCCTACCTTTTCCTGCATGGTTTAAAGGCACAGTGACTTAGGGTAGTTTCTTTCAGGTCCCCAAATTTCATCCTATAAAGCAAATCATAGGAGTACCAATAATCCAAGACAAGTTGCTTAAATGAACGATCTCTTTCAAATCTCTTGGCATTTAAAATGTTAATCTTTCTATAGCCGAAGGTTAAAACTAGTTTTTAGATTTTCCAAAGATACTTCTGATTCACTTTGGCTACAGAATACTTTAATTTCAATCAGAGCATCGTTAAGACTCCGTTGAAGCAGGACCAACTCTAAATCAGGAAAACAACTCCGGGCTTTCACAAAAACCATTCAGAGGGATGGCAAAGACTTTTCAGGGCTGACAGGCAAGCGTTTTTCTCATGCACTGTCAATGCGGGTTTTTTTTTCTTTTCTTTCTTTTTTTTCCTTTCTTTCTTTTCTTTTTCTTTTTTTTTGATTAACTACTTGTGTATTTCCTCTTGATCCCCACAACAGCTTCCTCTGCTCATCTCGCCTGCTGTCCCCATCGGAAAAATCCATACCCACAACCTTTCCCAGCCTTTCATCTGCCTCTGGAGAATCAGGGAAGCCAATGGGAGCATTGTTCGTTTGGCAACTGTGTTGTCCTTCGCTGTACAGAAGCGTGGTGGGCGTCCCTGACCACAGGAGCAGATGAGAAGGGAAGCCATAGGTATTGTGCCTCCTGCCACAGGTTAGTGGCTGTCCCTCCCTCGGGAGGCTTGGCTTGGGATCACTTCTGTTTTGCGGTACTATGTGTAACCTTGGCATGCAATCAGCAGAGAAAATATTCATTATTGCCTGACTGTCTGCCGAAGACAATTTCAATTATTCTGGCATTTCAATGGATGAAGAAGCCCTTTAGGCTGGCCCGGGAGATTAGACTTACAGGCTCCGTAAATTAGGAAAGTTACAATCAGTATATTATCTGGCAGGCAGCTGTGGGATACACCACAGCAGGCAAAGAGAGACAAATTGCTATATTCCGGTTGTGGTTTTGATATATCAATTTACAAGTTTAACATCCACATTTGTGAAAGAATGATTTTGCATTTCTTAAATCACTTTTAACTGCCTGCACTCGAAGTTTCTGGACCTGTGACTTGAATAGTCGGCCCGCGTTGCTGACGTTTTGTTTTAAAGTCTAATTCCAGCTCGGAAAAAATATTGCTGAGGACAGAGCTTGGGAATTAATCTTTCCTAAAGTTATTCAAATAATATAATATATGGCAGTTAATCAGAATATTCCATTCGCAGAAATGTGAATAATGTCCCATATAAAGGCTTTTTCTTTAATGGATGTTTTTCCTGTCTCTTTTTCCCCCTAGATTCTCTCTGTTGTGATAATTATATCTGTATATTTAATATATATTATTTCACCATACCTGCCTGATATGATACGTTTGAAAATAGAAATAGTTCCCATAATAACCTATCACAATACTTTACAACAGTTTCATGAGTGAGGTCTATTGATAGATAGGTTTTTCATGATTCTTCAAGTTCTTTCTAAACATTTTTGATATGTTAGCACCCACTCAGCTGTCATTTGAACTATCGATTTGTTTTTTCTTTTACCTTTATAAAAATTCCTTTAAAAAATACATTTTGATGCTGATGACCACTTGTAGCTACACCTGAAGCAGAGTTAACATTTCCTGACTGTTAAGGCTATTTTCCATTCTCAGATTTTAAGAAAAAATGTTTGGCTTTTCTTTAATATGAAAAAATATGTATTTTTTGAGCTAGATGGCTATAGTGAAAACAGTGTTCATTTTTACATGAAAATGTCCTTTAGAAAACAAGTCTGGAGACCTAAATAATTATTAAAATATAGATATTTATAAGAAAGTTTTGTAAACAGCATGTTCCTCCATCAGCCCCCAAATAACTTCTACTTTCTAAGACTCTTCTCTGAAATTCAAAACAAGTACACGAAACTCCAGAGAAAGCTTCTTTGCTCTGGAGATATTTGCACGTCCTGGGCTGATTTGGATATATCTTCTTTCTCAATTTATTTAAAAAGAGCTTTAGGATATTATTTTAAAAAATTATATCGGGTATTTGTGTGAAGGACAAGTGTCACATGTCTACACAGCATTTGACTAGGGCCCATGCTCTCACTGTTGAATTCAACAGTGCTTCTATGTACCGTCCCTATGCACCTTGTCAGAAAGAGGTTTATCAATCAATAACATGGAATTCATTTTTTTCCCTCCTTGTTTACAGGACCGGATTACCCACTAGGGACAGTTCTTGTCTTATACAATACCCAGGAAGTGCCCTTCATCACAAACACTGCAGTTTGACTGTGGCCTTACTCAGTACATTGTCCTGATATATTTTCTCATGGGAACTGTTGGGCTAGTCCAGGCAAGCATCTGCAATTCTTAAACGGACAGTTTCAGGCTGGAGAATTTAAGAGACAACCGAATAGAGTTTTAATGCCCTGTTAGATAATAATGAAAGACATTTATGAAAAAAAAATTCCAGTTAGTTTGAAAGCCGGGGCCCACACTCCGTATTTTGACAGCAGATGGATGGCTAGCTCGACTAATCCTGGTTTACTTTCTGACTTGGATTTGTCTCACTGGTCCAGTGAGATTGTGAGGGCTTCCTCCAATCTGGTTAATGTTCAGAACCAATGTTTGAGTTTTAGACTAATTATGAGCCAACAACTGACATTTTTTCTATAATGTGAAGACTGGTGCCAGCAGTAACTCAGTGAGATTTAACATAAAAGCAAGATAAAACAATTAAAGTGGAAGAATATTTGATTAAGTGGATTGCTGATTTATAGTGGGGTAAATTGAAATTGAAAGGAGAGTGAACTTTTTATGGCAATCATATATTACGTTCATTATCAGAGACTCTGGGTCCTTTGTGCTTTTGTGATTTAAAAAGAAATAAACCTGTTTAAGGAGAGTTATCCTCGCAGGCATCATTTTTGTCTACTCTTGAGTTATGGTTTCTTTTTGTTGCAAAAGTCGAATAAATCATATTCAGGTAAACTCATTGCAAAACATGCAATCAAAATTTGAATAGACAAAAAAAGTGTAGTAACGAGGTCACACATGGCAAAACACACACAAACACTTTTGTTTTGGTGACAGGGCTTGACATATACTTCAATCATTATTTATTTGGTATTTGCAAAAATTGTAGCCATAGCAACATCCCTTAAGGGGTCTTGGGCCTGATGTTGAGAGTAGCAGAATGCCACGAGATTTGGTATCAGACCCGGGACATTGTGAAACAGCTATGTGCCACATGCCTCTTCTTGTTCCGTGACTGGCTGTGCTGCAAGGCTCTCTCCTTAACTTGGAATTAAATTGTTTCTGAAGCTTGCATTAGCAGGTGCTTGCGGCATGCTCCTGACATTCTGTTCACAATATCTGGCCTTTTCTTTATGTAAACCAAAATTGCTTTTGCAGTGACAGTGTCGGTGCATCAAAAAAGTGAGCATGACAGTGTACCAGTAAACAGACAGGGGCAGGTCTGCATAGGCGAGGCAAAGGAAGAGCAGAGGTTGGTGACTGGGGAAAATTCAAAGAGCTTTTTAAAGAAGAAAAGAAAAGAGCCAATAGTTGGTTTTGTTTCAATTATAGCCTCGATTCTTTGATGACACATTTAAATTGCAGTCATTCTTTTTTACCACAACGCTATTCTATTGCTATTTAAAAATTGTCTGGGAAGAAGCCATGAAAACAACTAAGGACTCAAAGAGAGGACTCTGACCTGAGTTCTGGTCCTGACACTGCGCCCCTCCAAGTGTGTGGCCCTGGGTGACACTTGTTTCTCTGATCTCTGGCTTCCTTGTGTGTAAAAGGTGGGGATGTTCCGGGTGATAGGTAAGGTTCTTTGAGACTGTGACAGATTAGGACTCTGTGACTGTCATTTAAAGTGGGAGAAAGAATGCTCGTACTATCGGCTACAACTGGATTTTAAAGTTCAACAACCCCCAAGAAAATTAGATGGACAGCTAGACTAAATTTAAGAAAATACTTTCCCCTTTTCAAAGGAAGCTGCTCTTGAAATTCCTGGAGCCAAGGCATAAACAGATACACAATGGAGATCTTGGTTTTGTTGTTGCCGTCAAAGGAGGGAGCAATGAAACCAACTCCAGTTTTGTCAGCGTACTTGTCGTTGCCAAGCGTCCTCACCATGGAGTTAAGGGACACTTGGTGCCATCTGTTCATCCTTTCAGAGATGTGCTTTTGTATGGCTGCTCTGTGACATTTCTTCCCCTTGGTACCTTTGCTCAGGACATCTGCTTTCAAGTCATTCTAAACCAAAGCATTGATTCAGACATGAGAAATCAAAGAGAATGGGACAGAAGTGGGGGGGCTCTGATGGGGTGGGGGCAGTGGGAAAAAAAGATTGGCATAGACCATATCGACATCACTGGTCATTCTATAATTTGCTCACAAAACTGCCTCTTCTGAAATAATTTTGCCTTGATACTGGAGGACCATGAAATATGGAATCAAATCCTTAATCATACACCTTCACATTGCTGATAAAGTCTTATAAAGAAACATATAATGTACTTGTTAGCAGGTGCTTTCTTAATTAATTTATTAAATTCATCCACTCCGTTAGCATCCACTGGTGTTCCCACTATTTGAATTGCCCTTTGCTGTTCAGGGATGTGGGCAGAGACAACTATCCTCATGGAGGAGCAATCACTTTGGGCTAGTCATTTCACCTCTCTCAACATGTAAAGCTGAGTGGTAAGATTTTATGAAGCTATAATGAGCATGAAATAAAGTGATAAGTGGTAGAGATCTTTCTAAATTATAAACCGTAATGTGAAAATATTACTGATATTTTCAGATGGACAGATTCTCAAAAATATTACTCCTCCTGCTCCCCATAGAGTTCCTGGGAGAGGTGCTCACCAAGCAAAGTGAGGATACCTAAAGAGAGAAAAGCCTGGGAACCGGGAAAGAGGGACCAACCCAAGAAAGAGGGGAAGGAAACACTCAGGGGACTTGTCAGGATGTCAGCTCTGGAGCAATCAGAAAAGTCTTCAGATTGGATCAGAAAGACCTTGTGCCCTAGGAGGAACATCTCCCAGAAAATGAAATTCTTGTAAGTTTGAAGATTATGAGAGAAATTTTGGGATTCTCTCAGACAGTTAAAGTTTAGAGCAGGGATAGGTTCATGGAAAACTAAGCAATTGAAATGCAAGGCAACCATTAACTCTAGGAAAAAGGAAAACTTGAATAAGAAGAAAATTCAGTTCTATGGTTCAGCTTTAAAATTTTTTGCCTGAGGATGAGGTAAACATTAAATTCTGATTTGACCAAAATTGTAATGCGACTTCCTTGGAAGGATGAGGGAGGGCAAGGAGGGTGGATTTGGGAGGAAAAATCTTTTCAGAATAGGATGTCAAAACAGGTAATGACTAAAAGCGAAAAATCTAGAGATGACAATGCTTTATGAAATGAAGGTGAATGCTAGAACTAACAGCAAAAGAATTGCAAAATTTTAAGTGGTTGGCTCCAGGAAATGGAACTCAGCCTTGAAAGGAATGGGGCAAAGGATGATGTTTCTTTTTCTAAGGTTTGTAGTTATATTTAACTTTTGAAACAATGTGTACATATTACTTGGATAAAGCATTATAAACTTTTGAAATATACTGGGTGGAAGTATAATGCCCTAAAGAAATGTTAATTTAATTTTGACAACTGTGAATTCAGGGGAGAGTGGTCCAAGGCTGTGGTTGTAATGCGTAGAAGAATCCAGAAGTTTGAGAACCATTTTCAATTTCAGTTGTCAAGGTTCATCTCTTGAAAAATAACGTGGTACATCAGTGGCAAGTTATCAGTGGGTATGTGCCTGAAATCTTACCCCTACTTTTCCTCTTTAAATCATATAAAATTCTCACTATGTCTGTGAGCATAGTCTTCATAAAGAGATTTTTGGACCAGAGAAATCCATCCAACTCTTCCATTTTCTAACCTAATAATTTTTGTACACGTAAAACTAGGGTACATGGAACATTCTTTAAAGTTCAACTGCATCAGGTTGAGCTTCTGCATTTGTGCACAGACCTGGTACAATGACTGGCACATAGTAAGTGCTCAATAAAAATGTGTAGAATAAATAGATAAATCAAGGGTACATGAAGCAGCAAAGAAATCATGACAGCCTCTTAAGACCAATTTATTACACTTATCCTTCCTTCTGACCTCTTTCTTCCTTTTCTGTATTGCAGCTAGAACAATGTTCCCAAACCTAACTCTGATGAGGCTATTATTGTGCTTGAAACTTTCAATGGTTTCTCCATTGTTCTTACATAAAGAACAAACAGATGGGACCATCAGGCCCTATCGGGTAGGCACCTGCCTCTTCTCCTATCACTTTCCCCCCTTTCTCTTTCCCTTCTTTCTACCTCTTGCTTCTATCATGGAGCCTTTGATGTGGTCACCTTCCCTTCTCCCACCTGTAACCCCTACTTATCCTTCAGGTAAGCATCAAATCCTTGGGGGAGCCATCATCAACCTTTCATAGTCAAAGTTTTCTTTTTAGGTTTCCATAACAACACCTTCTACTGCTTTGTTCTGTTACGATTGCAGTGTGATACTCACTTGTCTGATAATTTGGCTAATAATGGTCTCATCCCATGGGATAAAAACACCTGGAGGGCAGGAACTATGTTTGAAAGAGCATCTCCATCCCGTAGACCACCCAGCACGTAACCTCAGGTTGTTGCAGGATAATGAACAGATGAGTGAAAAAAAGGACAGTGTGCATCCTTAGAAATGGGATCAGCGCTGGCACCTGTCTTCAGCCGCTGATAATGATGGCCAGGGTGGTTTCTGGGCTAATTATGTGTGCAGAATACGTAGATATTTTTAGCAGAAGCTGGTAAGTGGCCGTTTTCCCTCTTTGCCACTCTGAGTCACTTTCCACTACAAGCACCTCAGTCTGTGCTTACATATAACACACACACACACACACACACACACACACACATGCATGCATTCTGGAGCTCCAGGTGATGATTCAGCAGCTCACCACTTCAAGCATCCCTGTCAAAATTAGTTTCCTGTGAATACTGATGAGTAGAAATTTGCCAGGGTAGGAGGTTGGTGGGGGTTTGAGGGTGGGTGGGGAAGGAGAGGAGAGGTGCCTGAGAGACCCAGTAGCAAATACTTTCAAAGCCTAGTAAGTCTTCAAATACTTAAATGCGTGTTTCAAAACTGACCACACTTTGCAAGTTTGCAGCTAATTAACTCAAGAACTTGAAAGTTTAGGTACTGGACTTTTGAATTCCTAGCTGCTCCTTAAAAGCTGTATGCTGGTTTTGAAATGTGGCTATTGTGGGTGAAATACTGACTCATACTTTTAACATTACAAAAAAAACCATTCCATCTGAGCAGCTCTGAGAACAGCAACTGACTTCCTTATGAGAAGAAACACCAGCCTATGAAAAATTGAGTTATCAAATAGGCCTGTCTATAAATACAGACTTTTCCTATTCCTTGCCATTGGGCAGAAAAATCCCTTCTACAATTTTCAGAGGAAAACTGTTTTCTACAGCGTTGCTTTTTTTTTTTTTTTTTTTACTGTTTGTGGTCAAGACGCATGATTAAATGTTAACTAGCTCAATGTGATTAATACGGAAACTAAGCAATTCATCTGAATCGAAAATGTGTGATTAGTTTTCTCAAAGTTATATTTAGAAATCCAGAGGCTCAAGTAGTTCAGAGGCTTGGGTGTAGAGCAAGAAAGAGCCTGTCATAGGAACCTCCACCTCTTCTTTTCCCCCAACACAAAATGAATTGTGAGACTTTTATTTAAGGAGGATTCTCAAACCTTTTATTTTAACTTTCATGCCACGCCTGTGTTGATACAGGAACCATCAGCTCTGCAACCTCCCAATCTTCAAGCTTTTTTTTGGGTCAGTCCTCTGTGGTTAAATAGTAACAGTTCGAGAGATGCTCCTCTCCTTAGTAACAGCATATAACTCAACGGTAAACCGTAATTCCAAGTCTTTCCTTCTGGGATCTTTCTAGATTAATAACATTAGATTAATAACATTAATAACATTAAGCATATCATCAATGACAATGATAATAACACACATGCCAATGAACATCGAGATTTTGTCCTGCTTCGGACAGCGAAGCAAACCCATACATATTCTTATTATCCCATTTTACAGACAAGGAAGGCAAGGCTCAGAAAGCCCATGCATCTTGGGAGTAAGTGCAGAAGGTAAGACTCAGATGCCGCACACTTTACGAGAGCATTCGGAGCCATCCTATCCATCATATTGTTTCCTACCATGTTTCCAATTCACTCGCAGAGAGGCCTCTCCTAGTCCAGAGATGAGCACCTTGAGGGCTAGACGTCTCTGTATATCTTCAGTCTTGGCTCAGTGTCTAGTAGAGGACACATTTGATGAATGGATAAACGAAAGTGCTAGAAAGGAAAGAGGAGTCCTATTCATCACCAATTCTCTTTTAAAGTGGATTCTGCTTTCTTCTTTTGAAGGGACACTTCTATTCTGCTCTCCTTGTTTGTGCACAGAAAGTGACACATTCATGATTCAATCACAGAGACTCAGCTCTCTGACTCAAGGCATAGCGATAGCAGAGAAAAATCTTGAAAATATGGAAAAAACAAACAAGCAAATCCTGTTTCATCATGATTGCTTTCTGGACTAGCTCTCGCCTGGGCTGCATGGATGCTCTATGAACTGAGTTGGTTGGTTGGTTGATGGGCTCCACCTACACTTGCATTTGATCATCAGATGCTGCCTTTTTTTTCTTTTTTTTAAAATTTTTATTTATTTATGATAGTCACACACACAGAGAGAGAGAGAGAGAGAGAGGCAAAGACACAGGCAGAGGGAGAAGCAGGCTCCATGCACCGGGAGCCCGACGTGGGATTCGATCCCGGGTCTCCAGGATCGCGCCCTGGGCCAAAGGCAGGGGCTAAACCGCTGCGCCACCCAGGGATCCTCATCAGATGCTGCCTTAATCCATTCCCAAATTTTTGAGTATTTGTCTTTGAAGCACTGATTTATGTACTTAAAAGTGCTGATAACATTTAGAAAGAAGCACAAAACCATGTGTTTAGCTATTTTATTTTTTAATATTTTATTTATTTATTCATGAGAGACACAGAAAGAGAGAGAGGCAGAGACTCAGGTCACACTCAAATCCGTAATCCTTTTACTGCTAAACTTACCCCACTCACTAAATCTACATCTTTCCCATTTTTCTCTACACTTGTATTTTCTTCCTATTATTCTAAACTTTCACTATAAAAGGAAGAATTTTATTTGCATTTAAATCCTTAACTGCAATAGTTGGGCAAGTGAGAATATGCCACAGGGATACCATGATACACACCAGTTGTTTATATATTACTATTTACTTTGTATATATGTTTACATTATTAATCATTTATATATTTATATTATTTTTACACTGAATTCTTCTGCTGTTATCCTTGAAAATAAACCTACCTTTAATATTTTAAGAGAAAAAATGTTTTTGGGACACCTGGGTGGCTCAGTGGTTGAGCATCTACCTTCGGCTCAGATCGTGATTCCGGAGTCCTGGGATCAAGTCCCACATCAGGCTCCCTGCAAGGAGCCTGCTTCTCCCCCTGCTTGCGTCTCTGCCTCTCTCTGTATGTCTCTCATGAATAAATAAATAAAATCTTTTTAAAAAAAGTTTTAGATTTTAGATATTAGCTCTTCACATGGTCAATATTGGTGGCAGAGATAACTGTTGTTTTTTTTTTTTTAAAAATGGTTTTCTCTTTATTTCCCCAAATCAGAACGCCAAATTTTAGCTGTATATGTGGCCATCCAGTATAAAGACTATGTTTCTCAGCTTTCCTTGCAACTTTGTGTGGCTATCTGCCCAAGTTCTAGATAATGAGTTCTGACAGGAAGTGTCAGAGTCCTTTCTCCTAGTTCCTCATGTCTACTGGTTGGGATGCAGATGTAAAAGCTGGTGCTTGATAGCCATTTTGGGCCATTGGGCAAAATGCTGAAGATTGCGAGAGAAGCAAAATAGAAGGAGCTTGGGGCATTGATGGTTGTAGAGTTCCAGCTTCTGTCTGCTTACTTCTGGACCTAGTTCTAGGTCAGAGAAAAATAAATTTATGTCTTATTAAAAATCACTATTATTTATGAATTAATTTGTATATTCAGCCTAACCAATAAGTAATATGATGTGCTATATGACTTTAGAATCATTGACTTTGAGTTAGAAAGTTCAAAGAGTTATTAATAAACCAGTCTACAAATGGGGAAAATGAGTATGTGAACTCATCAGAGAAGGTCAGTACCTAGACTTTTTGACTTTCTGAAAACTCCAAACTGTGTAATGGGTTTAGTGCATAAGGAGACGATGAAATTTCAAATAAAATGTGGACAGTATCCTAATTTGTTTTAATTTTATTTCCCAATGAATGTATCTCTTAGAGGAAACAAAGCTTATGCTCTGGTCCTTGAGTCCTTATAGGGAATTTCAAGTAAGACTGAGACTCTAAATATCCAGAGTGAATGAGGGCATCCTCATTTTCTTCATAACCTGTCAACGAAGTTATTCTAGTAAAATAATAGCACACAGCTGATCGTTGTACCTAAACAGCAAGTGGCTGGGGTGACATTAAAAGTTTTCTGTTCTAACCAAATTCATATCTCAATTATTTCCAGTTTTGCATTTTGCTTAAAAATGCAGTTCCTTAAAAATTGCCAGTGGAGATGGAAGCCAAAGCTCTTCACGAATACTTAGATTGTGAGCCTCAGAAATTCTACTTCCCAACTTCAAATATTAAGAAATATAGTACTTATTTTTTTTAGTCTAATTTTGGAATTTGGTGCAGGAAAATACTTCAGTTGCATCCATGAAATCACTGTAACTTTGCTGTGGCAAAGCAATGAAAGTAGATGTTAAACAGCCGGGGTGTTTGCATTTCTGTGGTCTTGTGTAACATGATGGAACCTTGCAGCCACTTTATCTGTAAGGCAGGACCTGGCTCAGCAAACACCCCTGAAAAAAAAAATCTAGAGAGCACAAACAATTCTAAGGGTGTGATCGTGGATTCCCGAAAGTACCATGGGCTCCATGTTGCCTCTTCACTTCTCGAATGGGCATGGTGATGGTCCCTGCCATCTCTGCTTATTTTATTCATCAACTCCCAAGCAAATTATATCTCATTAGATTGGTGATTCATGTTTCCAAGTGTGTTTTATGAATTCTTTAGAAGCTGGTGAACTCTAAATTGGTCTTGTCCCAATCACTGAAATCTTTCCTCTGAATGATCCTATTCCTAGACTCCTAGTGGAGCGTGTGTGTGTGTGTGTGTGTGTGTGTGTACTGCTGAATGAGAGCTATAAAAATTTCAGGCTCCTTAAAAGAATTAAAACAATTTGCTAACTTCTGAATATTTGCTTGCTACCTTTTAGTGTTGTTTATGCAAGCTTGAGTGTAGCTCTCATTGGGAAGATGCTAACCCTGGATTTGACATGAAAATCCACACTTCCTCCCTTGGGCTGATTTGAGCAGTTTTCATTTAAATGGCTTTAAGAGTCAAGGTAAAAACCCCACCTCCTTTCCTGGCTTATCAAAATGGAAAACAATGTGGTTCTTTGGGAAAAATTTCACTAAACGTGGTGCATACCTGTAATGTTCAAATGGTTTTTGGATGTGATGCAGGAGGAATGAAGAAGAAAACTCTCTTCTTCATGCTTCATAATTTCCTAATGTTGCAAAGCAGAGAGGAAACCATAGTAAACACACATCAGGTTGCTATTTTAACACTTGTCATGTTCTACTTTCGGAGGCTGTGCTGTTAGTCATCACAGAGAAGCAATTCATGTATTAGAGTATTTGTTACTCAACAACTGAATCTGCATAACCAACCCACACCCGCAAGTTAACCATTTGAAGCTGATGGACTAAAGGATTTCACCTGTTGCAATTAGACCCAGCATGGCCCTAGGATGCTCTTGATAACTACCAGTCCTAATTTTCCAAGTCATTTCTTGACTGTTTGCAACAGCTGAACTGTTTTTGTTAAAGGGTTATAAAGATTGACATCTATGGCATTCTTCTTTTTGCTGAGTGAGATTTTGCTTTCAGCTTTCCTGGATTTACTTTATTTAGTGATCAGATATGTTCAATGGGGTTGCCAGCTGGAGGCAGTCATGGTAAAAGGTACCCTAGGAGGACAAGGTCCCACCCAGGCTCTGATCAGTCCTGAACATCTGTGACTACATGGTCAAAATCCCATTTATTCTCTTGGAGGCACAGCAAGGACTTTTTTTTTAAATTCCTCTTGACTCAGCATCAAAGGGCAGCCTTGTAACATGTTTGTGATCGGGCCATAATGGTCAGACCCATGAATGCAGTTTCATGTTGAGGTGCAGGTCTTCCAGTGGGCGATGCATCAGCTGCTCTTACATAAAATGTGTCATGAAGCTGGCAGCTAGGCACCAAGGTGGTTACCATGCTGTTACTATGGATGCCACATTAAGTGTCCCAATGCTCTGTGCTCAAAATGAGGAAAAATTGACATTCTGACTTCCCATACAGGAGTGGAATACGTGATTCACAGTCCTCCTGCAGCATTAATCAAGCCGTGTTTACATGGAAAGAAGCCAAAAGAGCCAGAGCCAAAGAGGTGCATTTGCAAAGCCAAGTGATGATGTCATCTAGGCAGAACAGCTCCGGCAAACCACTTAGCTGGCTTAGATGCCTTGTATTTAGCTGTGGAGCAAATCCCAGGTAAGTGTTGGAGGAGCACCATGCTGTTTGGCCCTGTTCTTGGGATTTACATGGTTGCATTATGGTTTGTTTATTAAATAGTATAACATCATCATTTGTCATTATCTCAAGTGAGAAAGTGCCCAATCTACTGGTAAAATGGCAATGAGAGAGTTCTAAACCTTTGCAGGGAGAAAGTGCACACACATCCCCATATACTCAAAACATAAAGGAGGAAGTGCTGTTGGTCCCAGTGGGATGGGTCTTTGTTAATTATTTCCATCCTATTTCTTCCAAGATATGCGTTCACATAGCCACGTGCTTGTCCTAAAATGGAGTTGTCCTTACTGTACCACCAAAGAATTTCAGAGGAGAACTTTGGTTTTGGATCAGTTATGTGTTACCTTTGCTTGGGCAGCCCTGGCCTCTGATTATTATCAGGAACCCACTATAAAACTTGTCCTTAGTTTAATGTATGACCCTGCTGTGTGTCAAATACTGAGCTAACTTAGGTGTCCAGGCCACAGTGGTGAATGTGATCGATACGGTTCTTGTTTTGATGAAGTCTAGTTATGTCAACCAGTCAACATGGTAGAGTTTCTCTGAGAAACTTGGTGGAATTTGGCCATTTTAGTGTACTCATATTAATGCCTGAATTATAGGCATTGCTTATTCTTTGTTTTAGGGACTCCTGAAATCACTGTTTTGGATGAGAATCAAAACTTTTTTTTTTCAAAAACTTTTTAAGTTAGAGTTTTTATCCATTTTTAAAGGATTCTTAAAATAACCCAAACAAGAAATTTGTTTTTAAAAGTAAGCAACACCAAAACCAAAACACAAAAAGCCCCAAAGAGTCAGGTCAATCTAGAAATTGACAAATAGTGAAAGGGAATATAAGGGAAGGGAGAAGAAATGTGTGGGAAATATCAGAAAGGGAGACAGAACATAAAGACTCCTAACTCTGGGAAACGAACTAGGGGTGGTAGAAGGGGAGGAGGGCGGGGGGTGGGGGTGAATGGGTGACGGGCACTGAGGGGGGCACTTGACGGGATGAACACTGGGTGTTATTCTGTATGTTGGTAAACTGAACACCAATAAAAAATAAATTTATTAAAAAAAGAAAGAAATTGACAAATAGTCCCCGCATAATTCATTAATTTTATTCCATATTGTATACAAAGACTTAGGATATTTTATTAAAGTAAGTAAAAGATGGATTTGAACTTTTAATTTAGCCAATAACTCAGTTGAAAGAAATTACACCGCTTTACCTTGAGTGATGTCTAAAGAATTTAACAGTTTTCTCATGGCACTGTTGGGACTACACTAGGGTAGTCAATGGAGTAAGGACTTAAATAAAATAACAAAATAGTCCACAAAGAATAACAGGAATAGAAGGATTCTCATAAGATAATTCTTGGAGAAAAGTTTGCTTTCAGGGTTGGACAAACAAGCAGGCAATGGCAGCAGACTTGAAATAACCTGACTTCTTGGAAGCAGAGATTCTACTTTCCGATAGGAACTGACACAACACTTAATCTTCTGAGGCAGAAAAAATGGGGTTTCAGGGGATTTAGGAGACTTTCAGAACACTTCTTTAAAACTAAGGTGTTCTCTGCTTTGGCTTTAGATGTCAAGCTGTGACTGGTTTGGGCTGTGTTTTGGTCTCTCCAGACCAGGATTTGATCTTGACTCCTCCATGTATTTTACAAAGTCGCATAGCATGACACGCTTCTCCCCTTCACTTCCTACTTACACAGCAAGGCAAATTTAGCCCTATTTCCTTCACAAGAAAAGTAGGTAATTTCATTACATCTTGAGAATGTGTTTGCTAACTACCAACCCAAAAGGTCTCTGGTATTTTGGAGGGAAAGACGTGATTGGTTGAAGAAGCTTGACAGTAAACCTGCGTCATTAATGACCATAGCTTTGTATGAAAATATAGTCCCTGTTGCCTTTTTTTGTCAGAGAATATTAATTGTAAGCCAGTGTAGATTGAGAAAAGTCGTGAACTGTGGTTGCTAACCACTCAAGCCTCAAACACTTTTTTTTTGTTTCAAGTGTATATATTTCATTCTTCCCTTATTAACATTAAAAATGCGTCTACGTTTCCCAAACTGAAGTGGAGTTTGGTAATTAGCCACATAAATTAATCAATGAAGCTAATAAAACCACTAATAAGTAGGAGGCGAATGAAAACTTTTTGGCATCCATATGTATAAAATTAAAGAGAATGCTGCTAAATCTTTTTCACTTTGGGCTACAATGGGCATAGCTATATAACATTCTTTTAAGAGAAATGTTTTCACTTTGGGAACAATTAATAATATGAGCACAGTCAGTAATCAGAAATGCTGGATTCCACTGTAGAGCTGTAAATGGTGGAAAAAGAAGCACTCTTTCTTAGACATAATTATGGAGTAGGCAGTTTACTTAACATTGAAGTCCTTTTATTGTCACTAGGGAAATGTTTGATTGTTATGGAGCCTTTCAAACTGTGCCATGTGACTTCTTCAAAGAGCTATATGAATAGTGCATGTTTCACATCATACATCCTGAAGATGCTGGTTTCATATAGTTGGGACATAGCATCAGTCTTTGCGATGGCTTAGGCATTGCTCACCTTGGCAATCTATGAACGATGGGCAGATTCAAATTAATACTGAACTGAACTAGAACTCCCCCAGCTATCTATCGGCCCTGCTGGTAACTGCCAGGTTCATCCTTTCCCTTTACCGGAAATCCACAGCCCCTCCTCTTGCTTTGTACATCGCCAAGCAGAAGCAAAAGGCATTTGAGGGTGACAAAAGAGGAGTCCCCATCCCTGGCCACAGATTGCCTGAAAACTTAACCCAAATTCCTCTCCTCATGTATACTTGTTTGAAGAAAGTCTTCCTCTAGGTTCTTACTGACTTACAAGGGTTAGCTTACAAATGCCAATGTGGGAGAAGGTGAGAATACACAGGGTTTGAAGTCAGCTCTTGGGCCCTGCTGTCCTGTAGAGTGAGCATGACAATATTATTAATTGAAAACTTCAAATTAGAAATAAACTAGAAAAAAATAATTAGAAGTGCCATGTCTAGGCATAACAAATAGTTGTGATATGAATAGCCGGGGAAAAGTCATCTGCCCTATAAGGTTTGGATCTGTTCAGATACAGCTCATCTGACAGTGATCAGAAACTACTGGTAAAGCCTGAAGTAGGCAGCCCAGTTCTTTTTCTTCTGGTGTGGGTGGCAGGAACAGACTGTGGCTAACTAAGGTCGGTAGTGGGTTGCACGTCACTCTGTGTTATAGTCTTCCCCTGCTTTCCCTTTTTGTATCCTTCTGACTCTGGGGTGTTAGTAGTACTGCCATAAGGCCTACTGAGGTCTTTGAATCAAGTTGGCTCGGCTTTGACATCTCCAGCAGTGGAAGATTCAGGAAGTAAAGGAGAGACTGCTGTGTGGATGGCTTATGACTTTCTTAGATGCTAGATTGCAGCACAAGTGCCATGGAAAGTGTGGGTGGGAGCCCTCCCCTGGAGAACCACCCATTTGGAAAGTATAGGTCAGAGGGTCAATTTCTTGGAGTTATTTTTCTTTTGGGGTCCCCAGATTTAAGCTTAGGATGCCAGTTGGGATGATTCTTTCATATCAAGCAGGGCCTCTTTTGTTTTATGTGGAATATTAGGCCAGTGTCCAAAGTGAATGGAAAGGAGAAATGCAAAACTCAAGAATGCTTCAAAATGTTTACCTTTGCAGCATTTTCATAGACATTCATAAATCATGTTATTAAGGTCACAAAACATCTTGTAGGGATTTTTTATTGCTTTTATTTAGAATCCATGGATTCATTAATTTGAAGAGAGATAACATTATTACAGTACTGAGTCTTCCAATTTTTTAAAATTTATTTTTAAAAAGATTTTATGTATTCATTTGACAGAGAGAGAGAGAGAGAGAGAGAGAGAGCAAGCCAGGGGAGCAGCAGGCAGAGGCAGATTCCCTGCAGAGCAGGGAGCCCAATGTGGGGCTCGATTCCAAGACCCCAAGATTATGACCTGGGCTGAAGACAGACACTTAACCAACTGAAGCACCCAGCCACCCCTCAGTCTTCCAATTCTTGAGTATAGTGTAGTCATCCATTATTTTAAGCCTTTAAAATTTTTTTCAGTAATGTCTTGGATATATATATATATATATATATATATATATGCATACAAATATACATATGTGGATATACATATTAGATTTATGTCTAGATAGTTTATGTTTTCATGCTGTTATAACTGGTATCTTTTGAAAACTTTTAAAATTTCCTAATTGTATTTGGTATAAAGAAATACAAGTGATTTTGTGTATTGATCTTTCATAGAGTTATCTTTCTCAAGTAATAATTTTAGTAATTTATGAGCAGATTGTTCCTATTTTCTACATACCAAATCTGTAAACAACGACAACTTTGTCTTTCTGATAATCAAATTCTTATTAATTTCCCTTGCCCTATTGCATTGGTTAAAATATCCAGTGCAAGGGGTATCTGGGTGGCTCAGTGGTTGAGCTCCTGCCTTCGGCTCAGATCATGATCCTGGGGTCCTGGGAACAGGTCCCCTGCTCCCCCTCCCCCGCATTGGGCTCCCCATAGGGAGACTGCTTCTCTCTCTGCCTGTGTCTCTGCCTCTCTGTGTCTCTTATGAATAAATAAATAAGCTCCTAAAAAAAATCCAGTTCAAGATGTAACAAAAGTAGTAATACTCGGCACTTCTACCTTGTGTGTGATTACAAAGGGAAAGATTTTGTCTTTCATATATTTTTTTGTAGAATTATTTTATCAACTTGAGAACATTTCCCTTTCTTCTTACTTTACTCAGAGTTTTTTAAAATTTAAATTCAATTAATTAACATACAGTGTCTGGGCCTGGGATTTCCTTCTTATTGGTTTCAGAGGTAGTCTTATAAAACACCCAGAGCTCATTACATCACGTGTCCTCCTTAATGTCCATCAGTCAATTACTCCATTCCACACTCCCTTCCCTCCAGCAACCCTCAATTTGTTTCCTATGATTAAGAGTCTATGTTTTGTCTCCCTCTCTGATTTTGTGTTGTTTTAATTTTCCTTCCCTTCCCCTATGCTCTCTTGTTTTGTTTCCTAAATTCCATATCTTTTTTTTAAATTCCATATCTTTTTTTTTAAATTCCATATCTGAGCGAGATCATATAGTAATTGTCTTTTCCTGATGGACTTATTTCACTTAGCATAATATCCTCTAGTTCCATGCACGTTGCTGCAAATGGCAAGATTTCCTTTTTTGATGGCTGAGTAGTATTCCATCACACACACACACACACACACACAGACACACCACATCTTCTTTATCCATTCATCTGTCACTGGATGTCTGGGTTCTTTCCATAGTTTGGCTATTGTGGACATTGTTGCTGTAAACATTGTGGTGCAGGTGCCCCTTCAGATCACTATGTTGGGTCCTTTGGGTGAATATATATCTACTAGTGCAATAAGTGGGTCATAGGGTAGTTCTGTTTTCACCTTTTTGAGGAACCCCATCCTGTTTTCCAGAATTTACTGTGAATTTTAAACTACAAAAGGATATTGGCTTTTATGAAACATTTTCTCCCTTTATTTTTTCCCCTGTAAATGTGAAGAATTAACTGTGGTCAACTTTTTGAATGTTAAACCAATTTTACATTCTTAAAAATAATCCTACTTGGTTGTGATGTATTATTTTCTAAAAATAGCTCTAGATTTTCTGTGCTAATCTTCTGTTTGAGATTTTTATATCTTGGTCATGAGTAGATTGGCTTTCAATTTTCCTTCTTGCAATGTCCTTGCTGTGTTTTGATATCAACATCATGTTATGCTCACAGGATGAGTTTGGGGATGTTGTTCTTCCTTTCAAGTGGCACTGTCTGGGCCTGGGATTTCCTTAAACTGCAAATTCTTTTTCTGTAATGGAACCATTCACAATTTCTGTTTCTTTTTGTCAGTTTTGGAAAGTTGTATTTTTCTAGGAATTTATTTTACTTAGATTTTAAATTTTATTGGCATAAAATTGTTTGTGATATCTTATTATCATTGCGACATCTGCAGAACCTGTTATAGGCTCTCTTTTATATTTATGATATATTTTTGTGACTACTCTCTCTCTGATCACTTTTGCCAGAATTTATTAGTCTTTTCAAAGGACTAAGTTTTAGCTTTGCTGATCCTTTCTATTATATGCTCATTTCCATTTCATTAAACTCTTCTCTTATCTTTATTGTTTTATTTTATGTTCTTTGAATTTTACTTGCTTTTCTTATTCTCACTTTTTCCTTTTTCTAATTTAAATTCAATTAGCCAACATTTAGTACATAATTGGTTTCAGATGTAGAGTTCAATAATTCATCAGTTGCGTATATCCAACTGACCCAGTGCTCATCACATCACATGCCCTCCTTAGTCACCCAATTACCCCAGCTCCCCACCCTCTTATTCTAACTTTTTGATACAGGTGCTTAGTCATTCGTTTTTCAGCCTTTTAAAAAGTTTATAAATTTATATTATACAGTATTATATATAGTATTACCAATATATAGTATTTTTCTAACTTTGTAACTTATTTTTAAACTCTGAGTTGTTTGGGAGTATACTTCTTAACTTGCAGTTAATGTGCACAATTATCTGTGCACTTGAAAACTGGCTAGTCCAAATTGAGATATGCTATACATATAAAATCATAATGGATTTTGAAGATTTAATGCAAAAATAATGTAATATTAATGTTTTTTTATAATAATTACAGAACTTTGCTATGAAGTCAGAGCCAGAGAAGCAGTGGCTTGAATGACTTCGCCTTGTGGTGTTGAATTGGGGTTGCTGATGTAAACTCAGCCATTTGAATGATGATGTACTTTTCTCAACTCTCTTCTCAACTCTCTTTCCTTGTACATGCTGTTCCTTCATCCTAGGATGTCTTTCTCATATGTGTACCTGGTGAGACCTTGTTTGTCCTCTAAAATCGATCTCTTGGGTCTCTTCTTCTAGAGAGGCTTCTCTGACACTTTCACCTAGCGTAGAAGAGTCAGCCTTCTACAACATCCTATGTTAGCGACTTCTCACTCTGCATTCTAAAAATCTGTTTATTTTCCTGTCTTTACCTTTGGGCTATAAGCATCACGACTGGATTACATATCTTTATAACTCCTGTATCTGGCAAGTGTCTGGTGGTCAATAAATTGCTGAATGAATAACTACTTTGTCATTCAGAGGGTGCCTTAAACAAACTCTGTAAATTCTTATTCTTAGCTCAAGATGGTATAGGCAAGTGATAATAAGTTCTGTTTGCTCTCACCACTGTCTAGCTGTGTGACTCTAAACCTTGGTTTCACTCATCTCTGGAAGTGATTATTAATAGGAACCCCTCCTATATTATCATGAGGATTAGGTAAAGCAATTCAGATAAAGCAGTTAGCAGAGCACCCAGCACATGGTAAGCACTCAAAAACATTAACTATTACTTGGGATGAAGAAAGAAGTCCAGCTTCCCGTGAGGTTGTCTTAACATTTCCATTTTCTTAACTGAAAGGTTTCTTGGTTTTTCCTTGCTTGTTTCCTTGCTTGTTTGTATAAATAGTTGTCTAGAATAGAATGGGATTATAGGATTATAGTAGATGCCACAAACATTATTTTTTTCTTTCTTCTCCTCAAATATATGAAAGCTGCTCATTATTGTTTGCGGTCCACGTTAAAACACTCGACAAAGCTTTCTGATCACCCTGACCCTTGGATGCCTCTTTCCCTCCTGAATTTCTATAGCACTTCTGGCTAACATCATCATTTGGTACTTAGCATACATTACCTTTGGCTCAAATAATTATCACTTCTTGGGCGGCTGTCTTACATTTTATATCAAAGGCTCCATGTGGGCTGTAATTACATCTCACACATCATTGTATCCTCAACGACATAGCATTTTGCTTACAGTGAATTCAACACATATTTGCTGATTGATTATTTGTGCAGGCTGGAGAATAAACTGTGGTCTTATGAAGATCAACCATTTAATTGATTCCTAATAAGTACATGATAAGCACTAATGCTTTTATATTTTCACCTTAATGAGTTGATCAATTTGCATTAATTTAGTTGATATGTATCCTGAAAGCTGTTTATGTATAAATATTCAAATGAAAGTATACAAGCAGTATCATCTTTTAAGTCACTCTCTTGTGTCTGTGTCTATATACATAATGACTGCACAATGATAATTCTGGGTTGAAATAGGACCTTTATTTTCAAAGTAAAAATCATAGGAAGTTGATTAAATTAGATTTTGTAATGCTCTATACACAGTGTCCTTACCAAACACAATGCTCATGTGCAGAAATGCCTATGTGTGTGAAGTAGGGTATGGAGTGTGAAACTTTCATGCAGGTGGAACCAAAAGCTCCATGTAGTTCCCAGCTGCTGTTTTCACCCCAGACCCATGAGAGGATTTTTCTTTGGTTTGTGGTTATAACCAAAGAGCATAGAGACTGTGGTGTTTATCTTATTGACTGCCTGGTGCATGAGCTCTAAATAGCCACTCATCTTCAATTGTTGCTTCTTAACTTGGCCAACCAGTTGCTTCTACTCTTTCCCAGCATCCTATGGCTCAGCCATATGCCTTGCAGTTAGGACACAGTGTTCTTGGGCCCTCTTTCAAAAGATATTTAGTTTGCATAATATTTCATGAATGCCTACAGTGTGTCAGGTAATTTTGTAAAATAGATTTCCTTACTTCTGCATTCTGCAGACAAGAACACTGAGGCTCAAAGAGCTTCAGTGATTTACCCATAGTAGCAAAGCTAGAAAATGGAAGAGCCAGGATTCACACTCAAGCTCTTGGATTTCCATGTTCTTCATTTCTCTCCTGGGGCAACACTGACTCTCGCTGTCAGTGGCATTTCTGCCTCAGTTTTAGAGATAAAACAGTAAAAACAACACATCATTTATGTTTATACACATTACTTTCATGTGATGGCATCTAATCAGTGACCAAATCCACAATGGTACTTCTTTTCCGCCTCTCCTGTCCCATTCTTTCCAGGCCCACGGCCATAGCTGTATTTCAGACTCTTTTCATGTAGTATCGGGACCACAATGGTTTCAATCAGTGCCATTGTCCACTCAGTGCCAGTGTGGGATGATTTACTAGCAACTATTTGATCACTTTTTTTCACCAACTTAAAACCCTTTCATGACTCTGTTGAATACTGGAAAAAGTCTAGATTTCTTAGTGGGACACACGAGGCAGACCCTTCTCAGTTCATGAGTCTTCTCTGTGCCACAGCCTCTTTCATACCCAAACCACCACCAGGACCCACCTTGCAACTTCATATCTCTGGGTCTTTACGTCCTCTTACACTCTGCCTGGTGATCCCTACTTAACCCTCAAGATCCATTTCCAACCATCCTGAAATAGTTTTCTAGTACCCCAATGAAAATTACTTGCACCACCTTTATGCCTCTACTCCATCCTGTTTAGAATACCATGAAAGCACCCATGACATATGAGGATATTTTATGTATTTACCATAAATATCTCTGTTTCTTGGACTTTAACCTCCTTGAGAACACAAATGATGCCATAAATGTCTTTGTGGGGTTGGTGCCCAGCAGAATGCCTGCTTGTCTACTTTTAATAAACTTTTGCTGAAATATTTACTTAACTTTCTCAAAAAATATTATAAAGTCAGGAAACAATTTCCAGAACATATCCAGAACAAATGCTTTGGGTGAGATAAAATGAAACAAAGACAAATAGCATTATTGCGTATTTAGTATTTTGAAATTTAGTACTTTAAGTTTGCTGTGGGTTGGAAGAGGAGAAGGTGAAGAGAAATGGGAGCTGCGTGAAGGTTAACTGGCAGAGGATGAAAAGCTCAAAAAGGCTGAGTTCAAGGTAGGGGAAGAGACAGTTAACGACAAGGAGCAGGTCTGATTGGGCAGTGATGTGAATCTAACACAAGGGTCATGTAATAAAACAGTAGTTCCTTTAATTTAATTTTGGTCACTTCTACTATGTAACAAGAGGATGCAAAGCTATCAGTGTTAATCTTGGCATGGGAAATTTCAAGGTGCGGAGCAGGAGAGCGAGAGGATGCGTGTCCACCAGGAGAAGAGCAAGAGAAGGAGGCTAAGAGAAGCCATCTTCCAATGAATGCTGGAAAGTTTTAGAATATTAAGACTGTCATGGGGATTTTCTTCTGTCCAGGTAGGTGTTAAAAACTAAGAATGAAGGGTGCCTAGTGGTTCAGTTGGTTGGGTGTCAGCCTTGGCTGGGGTCATGATCTCAGGGTCCTGGGATGGAGCCCGGCATGGAGCTCCCTACTCATCGGGGAGTTTGCTTCTCCCTCTCCCTCTGCCTCTTCCCACTGCTCATGCTCACTCTGTCTCTCAAACAAATAAATAAAATCTTTTAAAAAACCCAAACAAACCCAACTCAGAATGAAAGTATATCTGACAACACTTCCCTTCCCCTATTTTCTGATCTAATCAATGTTTTAGTTAATTAGCTAATTATTTATTTCGTAGGAAATCCAGTAACATTTCCACTGCTCTTTAGACTTTCGTGTGCTGCGTTTGGCTTTCATGAAATATTCTACACATTCACTACAATTAACTTAATTAATTGTATTTTATGACTTTGGGTCAGAATGCCAGAATTTCTGTGACAGTTTCATTGTACTCATTGAAACCTCAAGAGTATCTTTCAGATATTGGCTTTCAGACCTTTCTTTTTGAATACGTTGCTATTTACTTACTATGTGCCAAAGCCACCATGTCAATGTAATTGAAAACAAGCAAGAAAGAGACTGGATGGCTCAGATGAATGGAAATGTGATCCAGACCCTTCCACCCACAACCCATTGGCTGGCATCCAGGCCAGGCTGATGGGGACGAAAAGTAATTACCATCTGATGGCTGGACAATGGTCTGTGTGAAATGAGCTGGTTATCTCAAGTCTGGTTCCTCATGGACAGGTGTTCATATTGCAGTCCTCTCCTTCAATGACAGCAGCCCAGGGACTGAATGAGTCAGAGAGACCTGACCTATCTTTGCTCATTTGAGATTGGATGCCTATTTGTGACACCGGGAAACTTCTGGCTCCTGCTGTAAACTTTTCAATAGATAAGCAGAGATGTAAATGGGAATGTCTAATCAAGCTCCCCCCCTCCACCCCACCATGAGTGTAAAAGGTACATGCAAAACAAGGACAAATGTTAGGCATTTTCCATTTGTCTAGTTCGTGAAAATTTGTGCTATATTACCAAAGGAAAAAAGGCAATATTAGCAAAATGAGAACAATATGACTTTTTTTTAGTACTATATGAATGTGCCACGAACCCTTAAAATTCCAGGCTTGCCTTACAAACCACTGAAGAATAATAATGAGAACTTATTCCCCACATCTGTTATGAAAGTCATAGGAAACAACCAAATTTAGTATCAATATTATTACCCATTCTGCCAAAGCTGAAGATTATTTCCCCCATTCATTTAAGCAAAAGATTTTTCCAAACTTTATAAATATTGTTATGTCTCTCAAATGCATTACCTCACAGGTCTCTTCTGAAAGGTATCCAAATTCTACATTAAGGCACTTGTGGGAAAAGTAGAAAAAATAAATGGTTTACTTTAAATGGGATTTGGAAAGGGTATGATTACGGTCTGAAATGTATCGCATTGACATAGTAAAACTGAACTTCCTAATGGATTCTTAAATTTTGAGTAAGCATTAAATCCATTTATTGAGCTCCTTTCTGTATGTCTAAAAGTTACAATAAATACATATATTTTCTCCCTGATGGATTTTCTGCAGCAAAGGATGTCGTGCATTAGTTGGCAGGCTGCACCTAAAGAATGCCAAGGGCGCGTAGCTGGATACTCAACCTGAGTGTGAAAAGAGAGCCAGAATCTTTCCTGAGCAAACAATTAAGTATGTGAATAGAGAGAGATTTGCTTCGCCACATAAAGAAGGTCGCTAAAATCTGCAAAGCAAAATGTCCTTCATTAGACTTAACAAATGGACATCGGCTCTGTCCACGGTGTTTTTACACCATCAGGTAACCAGAGCTGAACTGTGTCCAGAAACGCATTAGATCTTGCACTTTGGTGATGCCAGGCAGACAAATACACAGAAGGACACACAATGGCAAAATTCAAACATGAATAGAGAGCTGGATTTTCATTGTTTGCTCACAATACCTTTTGGGTGGAAGGAAGGAAATAGGCTGTATTGCCTAATAACTTGAAATGCCCCAGAGAAAGAAAAACAGACAGATTCCCATTTTGGTGGTGCCCTAGCTCTCGTGGCCAGCAGTTCCTGGTGATAAGTTTGTTAGGGGCTATTTTGTAGATCCTGCTCAAATTCTAAAGCCATAAACCATTTGTGTAGTCAATGAGCCTGTCCACTGTGAGGGCTACGAGGGTATGATTTACAGTCTCTGCCAGGGAGACATCTAGATGGGAAAGTTTGCTAAAAAGCTGCATATGAAAGAGACCCAAGGATGGACGAAAGGTGACAAGCTATCGCTTTCTTGCTTGATTCGTTAAATAGAAAAAAACATTTTTTTTAAGCTTGTAAAAGTTATGTTTGTACTCTTGGCACAAATTCTAGCAGGAATAAATTTACATTTTGGCATTTGGTCAATGGGAGCAATAAAACCAGAGCTTTAAGATAAAGGAGAGTAGAAGTCATGTAACCCAAAAGCACACAGACGTGTAGATAAAGGTTGACTGGTACCAGGAAAGGAAAATCCTGCCTTAGAAAGCATCCACTCCCCGGACCTGATGGCAGATCCAAGCAAGGCCCTGCCCCAGGATCTTTTGGGAGTCATTGTATGTGATTTTCCAGTGTTCTGTCCTCAGTTATGCTTCCATCTACACAGTAGAGTTCGTTGCTGTTGGGACCATAACCCCACTGCTGATTTTTGGTTTTTACTTTTGATTTTCCCACTCTCTTCCCCGCACAATGATTTAATGTGACAGACAGAGGGAACTCATGTGGTTTCCGTGTTTCTTCTCAGGTTTTATCACTCTGGGGGGGGGGGGGGCGACCTAATATGAGGAACAGGAACCATGGCGATGATGTTTCTTTGAGCCATAGTTAAATTAACCATCTGAGAATCAGCATTGTGTGCTGAGATGGCTTTTTTTTTCTCATTTGAGCACATAGTTTTTATTTTATTCACTTATCTTTTTAAGATTTTGTTTATTTATTAGACAGAGGGAGCGAGGAACACAAGCAAGGGGAGCAGCAGAGAGAGAGGGAGAAGCAGATTCCTCACTGAGCAGGGAGCCCTGGGTAGGACTCGATCCCAGGATCCTGGGATCATAACCTGACCTGAAGGCTGATGCTTAACCAACTGAGCCATCAGTTGGTGCATCACTGGGTGCCCCAGGCACATAGTTTTTAAATGAATAAGATCTGCTGAAGAGTGTGCTGAGCCATACCACACACATTAAGATATGCAATCTATATGTATGCATATAAAACGTGCCCAGAACTTTCCTTGTATCCATGTTCAGTTTTAAAATGTTAAGCTCTCAAGAGGTAGGGAAAGTACAGGAAACTATTCTTCAGTGTTACCTTGCAGTAGCTCTTTCTGGTAATGAGTTGTGATTTCTTATCTTTCTACAGCCCATATAGACATTATTTTATTGACTGTATGGTATTTCATATCTCATTTCCCACAAAATCACAAATAAAAAGAATACTTTGCATACTATTTTGTAATGAGGTGTTTTCAAAATCCTTAATGTCATTTACAGATGTTGTATCCTAATAGAATGCCTTTTTTTTAATATTCAAGGACTCTCTGGGGATTTATATCAGGGTTTTAAAACATGCATGTACATGAAGTACTGATGTAAAGGTAACAGATGACAAGCAAGCAATCAGTGTGTGTTATGTGTATGTGTGTGTACATACATTGGATATTGGTTTACGGCCACTAAAAAAAACACCAGAGATGCCTGGCTGGCTCAGTCTGTAGAGCACATGACTCCTGATCTCAAGAGTTCAAGCTCCACAGTGCGTGTAGAGCTTACATAAAATAAAATAAAATAAAATAAAATAAAATAAAATAAAATAAAAATTTAAGGGATGCCTGGTTGGCTCAGTGGTTGAGCATCTGCCTTTGGCTCAGGTCATGATCCTGGTGTCCTGGGATCAAGTCTCGCATGTGGCTCCCGACATGGACCCTGTTTCTCCCTCTTCCTATGTCTCTGCCTCTCTCTGTGTGTCTCTCATGTATAAATAAATAAAATCTTTTTTCAAAAATAAAGTTTTAAAAATTAAAAAAAAAACCTAAAAAACAAAGCAAAAAAGTAGAGACAGTCTTTTAAAAAATAAATAAAAGAAACACCATTCATTTGATGGTAGACCCCAGAAAAAATGAGTTGGCACTACCATTTCACCTACTAAAGAAAATCTATTTGATTTGCTCATTTTCTTCCATCATTTCTGGCCTCATAAAAGAATCCTGCTTTTCTTCACTGCCTTGAGGGTGATACTTTGAACAGGAAAAATGAGTGAGTCATGGCCCCATCACTTTTAGGCAAAAGTCAAATCGAGCTCTTCTGAGGAAAGACATTGTATTATTTTCAAAATGAGTAAGTCTTGAATCCTTCATTTGAATTAGCCTTCTTTTATATCTGCCCTCAAAAATACCTTACCTTCCACACCTGCCTCCTATACATTTCCAGCTTGAACTTGATTTCTTCAATTTATGAACATTTATGAAAATGGGGAAGGTATCCTAGGATGGGAGAGACATAAAGTTTCCCATCTCCCACCAGAAGGGTGTCCTATAGCTTCAGTACCTCCTTGTGAACCTTGGGTGTTCTCTGAATCAGCCCTAAAACTTTTGCATAGTTGGGGTGGATGTGCCCCTTTGACCGTATATTACTGCTTTCGGAGGAAGCATCAGCTTGATTAAAAATAAATAAAATGGGTCAAAGAAATTTGTAAACTATCCGAGAAAACGCCTAAAGTGGGCTTGGCGACATTTCACACACTTTCCAACTTAGCTTGGAAAAACCTCTAATTGTATATACATCTTGCAAGAGTGGTCTCCGTGGCCGTATAAATATTGTTAGATACAGCTCTTCCACGAAATCATAACACCTTTTTGATGTAATCAGGAAAGGAAGCATTAGAAATGTCTACTAAAAACACTGACCTTTACATAACCTCACAAAAATAGTGGTCTCTTTCTAGCTGGAAACAGAAGTTAGAGTGGCACCATTTCCACATGCTTTAAAAGATATTCTAATTTTTCAGGTTTTACCGGTGAACTAGATTCTTTCACGCTGACTCACTTCTTGACCTTCATTCACTTCCCACCTGACTCTCCACTTGAATCTGGAAGGAAAAGGGGGTCTTAATCCACTTGCATCTGCTTTTTTGGAGGTGAGGGATCCCAGGGGTTCTTGGTGAATGATGGAGAAGAAACAGAAAGCCATATAAGTCCTAAGGCCCAGTCAAGGAAGGGATGGGGCACGGGTACCACGGCTGCCTACAGGGCAAGTTTCCACGGTCATTTCAGGTACATAGAACAACATATGGCTGGAAGTGGTCCTTGCTGCTGAAAAGCTGAGGACGTGGCTTCAAGGGGATGCCCGAATCCTTCCCAGGCACGAACAGTTATAAAAGGGGCCACCAAAGGGGAGCACTGACGACGAAGCGTCTGCAGCCTACGTTCTTATAAGTTGGATTCAATTGCTGTTGTCTGGTTTTCACTGTGCTTTAGGATTGAACAATGGCTCAGTGCTTCACCTGTGCATCCCTTCCCAAATCCTCTCGCCTCCTCCAGGGTTCACTTTATCCTCCCTACCCCCTCTCCTCTTAGAGGAAACCCATGTCGGATAAAAATCTAGCCTAGTGTTCATAAGCTCTTTTTCTATTGGTGCCAATCTTGAAAAACGAGAATCAGAAACTGCTAGATGAGAACCCAATGCCTTAGTGAGAGAGATGAGGGAGAGGGGAGGGGCGAGAAGCCAGAAGAAACAGACACTGCTCAGGTGTCCCCCATTTTTCCATATTCAGGAGGGAGCCTGTGGCGTGGAGCTGAAAAGGGGTGGTATTGTGATGAGGGGGGGAAAGCAACAGACAGTACCTTGTGCGTGAGAGCAGCTTTGTGCTTAGGTGTAATTTAAAAAGCAGTCAAACAAATGAATTTACAAGGGACTCTTCCCACCTTTAGAGTCATTGGGAGAGACACAGGGAATGTAAATTGGCCAGCAGGTTGCGGCCAGTTGCACCGAACCACAATTAGAGGTTGTAATAGTGCAAAATAAAAATATAATGGAGGCCAGAAAAAATAATAGGAAGTGTAATCACGCACTTCATCACAAGATTACATAATAAATAAATTAAACAGGAAATGATTAAGGACAATATCACCGAAGGATGTCCCTTGGATGCTGTGTCATATAAAAGACACAGTCATCCTATAAAAGTTATAAAGTTGGTGATTGTAAGGATTTATTATCAATAGGGTATAGAGCTCTGCTTATATGATCCCGTGTGTATCCACCACAAACGTGCTTATAAGCCAAGAGTCCCCCAGTCCATCCCTGCTCACTTCCAGGCTTTCCAAAGGCAGCGTCTTATGGGCCCCTTCACTTTTATGGCTTTCATCCCAAGTGACCGTGAAGGCAGTGAAGGCAGATGGCCTTGACACTGAGAAACTGAAGCTCTCAGATCCCAGCACCTGGTAGGGGCTGTTGGCTACTCTGGCCTCATTTTTTTTTTGTCCTGAATCTGCATAATTTTCCAGGAGGCTCCTAGACTGAGAAACATGCACCCACAGCACAAACCTTACTGTATCTGATCTGAGATGTTACGACTGCTTTGGTGGCCTAACCAAGCTTTTTGAAAAGCTCCAAAAGGTTTACCGAAGACGATAATTGAGAAGCGAGAAAAGTTAGCTTAACATTTTGTTTTTGATGAGCTCTTTTGCAGGAGCCCCCTTTGGACCACGCACAGCGGGGTTAGATGTGTGGCTGGCGCTGGTAGCTGGCACGATTCTGCTTTTTCATGTGTAGGTTGATTCAAAGCCTTTTCTTCCCCATCTGTGCAGTGGGCTTCTCGGTTTACTGCTAGCAGTCCTCACATTAAAAAAAATTAAATCATGCCTTATCTTCCAGCATTGAAGAGATGCCTATAGCGATGTGACTTCGTGGGCAGGTGCAGGTGCTACATGACGTTAGAAGAAAAAGGAAGAACTCACCTACACATTTTTTAAAGGCTACCCGAAGCACAGTTCCCAACGGTGCAGGACAATACTGAGCTATCATCCTGGGGGCAATTCTGCATTGTGTTTGTGTTGAGATGGCCGATTGTGTTCTTCTATTTGGCCCTCCACTTGGGAGGGCATTTCTACATCAGAAGATTAGTATAACGGCCACGGGTGACATTGCCTTCTTGGGGCCAAGCATATTCACAAACCATACATCACTGAACCATACATTCTCCTACCCACCAGGTATCTTTCTAGATTGTGTGAAGCAATAATCTGTCCCGCCATTGTTTCCCCAGAGCAATTGCTTCCTGTGGTGACTCTGACTCTATCGTCGTGAAAGGCATGTTGAACGGTTCTGGACTGCGGCTTCATGTAAGGAGTGCGAGGGTTAGCACAATTTGGGAATAACGTGGCAAGAGACAGAGAATGGAGTTCAAAGTACAAAAGGCCCAGAAGCCATACATCATCACACAGAGTCACCCTGTGACGTGGTGGCCTGAGTGGGGCCCTTCCACAATGCCCTGAACTGCTGCCAAAAATACTGCAGGAGCTTGAACTTCTAAATGACTGTAAACTTGTCTTGAACGGCCCCCAGACACCTTGGCCTTTGTTTATAGAAGGCTTTGTTTTCCTCTGACAGCAGTACCAGGAACCTAACATTTTCCTAGTCGAGTGTATTTCTGTAGTCATTGTCCTTGCGATGCCAGGTTAAGCTGACAGCTTGACAGCTTGGCTGCATGAACGAAAGATTCTTTATTGACCATCTTCCGTATCCTTATTCTCTGCCTATTAAGGTGAATTGAATTCTATTTTTCCTGGCCAATCTGGTCCAAGGCTACTCCCTCCAGGAAGTATCAGAGAACTGAACCTGGTCTAGGCAACTATACTGAATTTTATGGTGAGTCAGGAATATGCCCCCCAGGATGAGAGTTATGGGGGTTTGGCTGGAGGACAGATTTCATGGGTACCAATTCCGGCGCTTTCCTGAGCTTGCTGTGTGACTTTTGGGTAAGTCATAACCTTTCTGTTTTTAGTTTCCTGAAAAGTGGAGATAAAGCCTCGGTGCTTTTCATCCATCTACCTCGGAGGAGTTTTGTGAAGGTTAGTTAATTAATTGTCAAAGACGTCTACATAGGGAATGTGTTAAGGAGATGTCAAATAATGGGTCAAACCATTATTTTTGTGGGATAATTGCTAATTTTTCAGCATCTCCAAGTTTCTGGGGCAGTTGTCAGGCAAAGTTCCCAAATGTGATCCCTGTAAAAAAAAACCACTGAGACATCAAGGAGAGTTATTTCTAGCTTCATTGCCTTCTATAGGATTCTATGTGGGAGTCTGTTCAATAATGGTCTTTGAACCTAGGTAAAGTAGAACAAAGTTTGGAGTGGCTTTTGCCTAGAAATGTGAGCTTCATTTGACCATATCTTTAAGGATATTTTCCTTCGATAGCCCTGCAAAGGAAAAGATGAAATCATTTTCTTTGAGAATCTGATTGTCCCCAGACAGGCTAGTGAAGACTGGAAGAGTTGACGGTGTTAGGACAATAAGAGCTACCACTTCTTGAGCCCTTAAATATAACTCCTTAAATATGCTTTCCATACATTGTCTTATTTATCCAGAAAGCAACTCAACGAGGAGGGAATGTTGGTTTCTGGCCCGATTCCTCTCTCCCTGTATTTCCATGGCAGTCAACTCAACACCTCTCCAAGACAGTAGCCATGGGTGGTGACACGTGTGGTCATGGACTTGAGAGGCACACACTGGCTCTTAGCACTCAGATCTGTGAACCACTCTGACCACGTTGGTGTCAGGCTCTGCACTCACCGAGAATGGACTTGAAACATAGAGTTTAACATAAATGGCCAAAATATCAGCTGGTCTGGTGGTTCCAGAATCTCATTATTAGAAGAGAGCCATGGATCGGCCTGTATATTTCAGTTTTGAGCATATGAATCTTCATCAAACTGGAGATAATGTTGAGGGGAGGTGCGGGGTGGTGGTGGAATAAAATTATAGGACAGCCAGAGCAATTGGTATTTCATTTTTACATAGATTTGGTGGAACCAGGAAAAAAGATAAAAGAACCTGTGTGTGTGTGTGTGTGTGTGTGTGTGTTGGTGAGGGCATGTCTTCTTTATTTAGTTTGCTCACATTTGGGCAAATTGGAGGAAAGGACGGACCACAAATATGTTATCTCTCTAATGTGTAAAAAACAAAACAAAACAAAAACAGAACCAAGACCTCGTATGGTCCATAGTGGCACAAATGTGCAATGCCCTGAGAACGAAATTGTTTCCCATTTCAAATGGGCAACTCATGCCCACACAGAGGGTTAATGGTGTAGCTAGAAATGAAGACAAACTTCTCTGACTCTTGATGCCCAGACTGCCATCCACTATAAGAAAATAATTTTCTCTACCATAAGGGGAGGGAAAAAAAGGCAGTTTGGAGAAAATGCAGTCTGGCAGATAAACACCACCCAATCCTATAAAACAGTTTGAAGAATACTATGTGAATCGTTTGAAGACATAAAAGTTGGTGTATTTTTGGACCCAGGTAGAAAGAACACACTAGACAGCGATGTTTTCTTCCTTTGACAAATACCATCTCTTCAAGCCATTGAAGAGGAGGCTTTGCTTCCAGAGTTGACAGTGTGGGTGGAATACATCTAGAACTCAAAGCTAAAACAAAAATAACAACAAGACGCACACTCGCCATTTCTTCTTGTCGCACACATGTTGTGGAAAATGTCCGGGCGGGGGCTGTGACTCGAGATACTCATGTGGGAGTTAGAGCCGCCTGGATTGTGAGGTAGGAGGCAAGTGTAGGTAACTTAGCCAGAAAGCCACACACACGCCCGTCTATTTATAGCTCCCGGTGGTGAAAAAGTAAAACCAAACTGCAGCTTTCTACCTGCTGTTCCCAACTGAAGCTAACAAAAAACGGATAAGACCTCCTTTTGGTTGCCTTTGTAGTTTCAACTGACACACACAAAAGTGATGACTTAGGTTGTCCTCTTCCCAACCCCCTTGAACAGGTGAGGAAGTCAGGCGGGCAGCCTCTCAAACATTTCATCTTCCCCTGCCAGGTCCAGAAAGGCGGGCGGACCTCTGTTGAGTTGCTGGCCACGTGAAACGCACCGGATTTGTCTTTTAAAGAACATTTTTTGTGCTTTCTCCTCCAGGGAACCTGTGCTTCCCATTGGAGAGCTTTCTCTTCCAAATTCATCCCAGTTAATGCCAAAACACTATCTACAAGGTATCTTTCAGAAGATCTTTTTTTTTTTTTTCCTCTTGGGCTTGTGTTGCAAGACACACACACACACACACACACACACACACACACACACACACACACTTGTGATTCTTCACCAAAGAACCACAAACAAATCCAGTAAGAGGGGGGAGAGCTCATGCCTTCTGCACAAGATCTAATTGCTTGGCCAGAAGGTGAGGCCAGCCCCTTTGGCCTTCCCGGATCTGGGCAGTCGGGCTCACTAGGAGTTCTAAAGCTTCATTTTCTTAAGGAGATGCGCTCGGGGAGCTTCTCCTGCACTGTTAGAAAGTGGTGACAAGGGCCTCTGACAAAGGAAACCCTCTGGCACAGGCCGGTGGGCGGCGGGGTGAGGGTGGCATCGCCGCCGGGGGGCTGGCTGGCAGCGACCCGCCAGCGCAGGGGAAGCAGGAAGCTGCGGCGAGGCCGAGCCGCTGAAAAGCTACTGGAGCTAATAGATTGTGGTCGTGAGGAGAGCGGCTGCATCTCGGTAGTGATGGGAACACTCAAAAGCATCGTCAAAACAGTTGCAGAAACATGCTGAGCTCTGCAGTCCCGAGCCCTGCCCGCTGCAGCCCGCTGGGAGCGCCCTCACCTCCCCGGGGGCGGGGGGCACCGGGTCGCGTCCCCATCCCGCCCGCATCCAGCCCGCATCGCGTCCCCATCCCGCCCGCATCGCGTCCCCATCCCGTCCCCGCCCCCGCAATCACGCCCCCAAACCCCCCCTCCCCCAGCCCAGCGCGCGCGCAGCTGCAGCAGCAGCAGCTGGGGGAGGTCTCTATCCAGGTCTCTATCTACCTCCGCGCGCGCTGTGCGCCCCAAAGGGGGGGCAGGTCGCGAGGTGTTCCCCCCCACACTTTTTTTTCTGAAAAAAAAAAAAGAAAAGGGAAGAAGGCCTGCAGCAAATTTTGAATGTTTGCATGGACAGTTCTAGCTGTTGGTGAAAACTGCTTGGGACGGCCTTAGAGACCCCCTGGTCCCCACCGCTTCAGCGGCGGAAGACAGGTGCCCCCAGCCGGGCGAGGACAGAGCTACCTCCACGGCGCTGCAGGGAATCTTCATTCATCCTGTGGGTGTTTCTCGAGCACTTCCTGTGTCAGCCATTGTTCGGTGCAGGAGGGCACCGAGGTGGGGACACCTGCCTTGCGGGGCGCCAGGACCCCCCCCACCCACTTTGCCTATTCACATCATGCACCTACCAACAGCCCTGGAAGGGGATGCACCCTGGGGATCCACACTTTGCAATGAGGAGGAGGTCGAGGCACAGGAAGGAAGAGTGGTAAAGCCTGGATTCAGATTCTGACAGCCTGACCCAGGAGCTCACACTCTAGGCCATGCAGCAACCTGGCCTGTGTGTGTGTGTGTGTGTGTGTGTGTGTGTGTTCGTTCTGGTAGCTATATTCCAAAACAGGCCTCTTAAAACTGGGTGCAAACTCTGCACGTCACCTTATACCACCTCATGTGCCTTGAAAAAGAAAACCTGTGTGGGAAATGGTAGAGGTCTTCTGCTCTTTGCTTCTTAAGAGAAATCCTCCCTGCAGGCCCCATCTCTCACTGCACAGGCGTATTGTAGCTCATGGTTGGATGGTTAGCATCTAGAGAGCCCTGCGTGTGTGTCCCTTGTGTCTCAGCACAGTCCTGGGAGGCGGCTCCCACTTCTCATGTCGCTCAGCAAAGCTGGGAGGCCTGCCCAAAGCACAAACCTTATGCCCAGACCTTCTGCCCCCAAGGCTGGAGGCTCATCTCCTGGTTGTAACCAAGGGCCCAGTCAATTCAGAGGGAAACCCATTTGCCCTTCATGGATGAAGGCCAAGTGTCACGGACCGGGCTGGAGGCTGTGGGATATTTAACTGGAACCGGGGACAGTGGACCACTATCCTGTCTCCAGTTCACAGCAAAACTCCCAGCACTTTACTTAATCCCTGGTAAGATGATTTTTAAACTGCGCCCAGTTGAAGATTTATGAAGATTCCCTGTTGTGAAACGTGAACAAAATGAGGGCTGCTTCTTAGGCAATGTCAGATGAATTGCTTCTTCCCAGCACCAAACTGCAGGGTTTTGGAGAAAAGGATGAATGTAAGCTCAATTGTTCTTTCCTGCATTAAACAAATTTATAGGAAAAAAGTGGTAGGAAGATGATGAGATTGGTTCCCTTGTTCAAAGAACTCTAGTGCCAAGGTACAGGTGATCATCAACTTCCTGGAAACACATTTGTTAGCTTCGGTACAGACGAGTTGTGAATAACCCTTCGCTCCTCTCTGCCTCCTTCCTCCTTCCTTCCTTCCTCCCTTCCTTCCTTCCTTCCTTCCTTCCTTCCTTCCTTCCTTCCTTCCTTCCCCCTTCCCTCCCTCCCTCTCTTCCTGTCAATTATCCGCCCTCCATCCTTCCTTCCAATTATCCCCTCCCTCCCATCCCAGGACCATTTCAGACAAAACTAAAATGTCTGATGGTGTTTCCTTTTTTTTCCCCATTCAAAAAAAAATTTAAAGCTTTATTAAGCTTCAGGGGGAAAAATCATTCCTAAAATGATTTTATTGAATACGGGAAGATCAATGAGAAATTTGAATGTCTTTTTAGTCACTGAACTATTCATATCTAGGCACTTGCTAGAGATGGCAAAAGAAAGCCAGTAACCTCTTACTGTAAAAGGCAAAGCAGGGAGTGCACAGATTATTCATCCCATGTGTAAATGGCACACAGGTGATGCTGTAGCCTACAGACCCTGCTGGGGTGTGACTTTGTTCCGGCGATGGGGCGCGGGCACGGTGGGGAGAATCTAAGTTTGGTCTCTGGCTTACTGGGTCTGCATTCTCTGATCTCTGCTGGGTGTCCCCAGTATTGACTTTTAGTTATGGCACAAGTGTAGAAATAGCTCCACCTGTGACCTCATGGCAGAAAAGCATACCTCTTAGAGAACCATCTAGAACACTTCAGAGCAACAAGAGCTATGGCCTTTGACATTAAATAAACAGACTAAACAAACCTTTCCTTGTGTGGGTGTGACTTCAGATTTCTTTCTGAATCCTTCAAACCAACCTGAGCCAAGTTCTCAAAACACAAATGCCCCAAAAGTACCTTCAAATAGGTCTCATTGTTTTATTTACTGCACTTATCACCGGTTCAAGTAACTTTGGATTTTTGTGTGATAAAACAACACATAACACGAGATCTACCTTCCTAACAAATTTTTAAGTGTACAATACAGTATTATTCACCATAAGCATGATATCTGAAATGTTTTCATCTTGCCTAACTGAAACTTTATACCCACTGAACAGCAAGCCCCATTTCCTCCCGCCCCCCAGACCCTGGCAACCATCATTTTACTCCGCTTTGATGGATTTGATTACTTTAGATACCTGGTGGAAAACAGTATGGAGATTCCACAAGAAATTAAAAATAGAACTACCATAGGGTCCAGCAGTCCCCACCTCTGGGTACAAGTAATTCAACATCCTTATCTTTAGCCCTCTGAAAAGAAAAAGTGTGTTCACTTTCAGTGGCTTTGGAATGACCTTGGGCAGAGCCGATGGGTCCATTTGCAGGGAGGTAAATAGTTTCATGGCTTGGACACTCAGATGTAAAACTCCCTTTCAGTCATTTTATGGGAGGTTTCTCTTAATGGGAAAGGAAAGTACGGTTTCATTACAAACACGTTAAAACCCAACAAACTAGAGAGTGGGAACAAAGGAGGGAATGTGCGTGGTGTGGCTTCTCACTGAGGAAAAACGAATGAGGAATCACACTTTCCAACCTTACAATGTTTCCAGCGCCATTCGACAATGATTTCAGAAGGCCCTCGATGGCTTTGTAAGGGAGGTCCCCGGAGATTCCGCCCAGATACATTAAAAAAAATCACACACAAGAAGTCTGGTTTTAGGAGGGAATGGTCCTCAGCCTCATCACCCAGCAGGATGAGTGGTGTATTCCTACTCTGGCTTAAAACATTTACTTAAAAAGGAAAATGCTCCCTCCTCCTCTTCCTTTGAAGAGAAAAAAATGTACGGGTCCCATTTGTGGGAGTAAAGAAAGGCATTTTGTTTTCCCCTTTCAGACCATTTTCCCACAGATAAAAATGGAAGATGTACCTTAACCTAAACCTGGGTTGCCACAATCACATTAACATTCATCACTTTTGCATCTTTGCTTCTTATGGGTATTGTGTCAGGAAGAGAGACCTCACTTTTGGTGGTGCTTTCCATTTGTAAGTTTTCTCTTTAATTTCCTTAGAGTCATTTTCAGAGTCATAAATTACTCTTCGACCCTTTCCTGCTCATCTGCCACCCTCTGTTCAGAACAAATGTCTTCTTCAATAGAACGTAGCAGTTTCTGGTCTGGGTTCTTGTCCATTCCTGCCGCTAACTAGCTTGTGGGGCTTTGGACGAGTCATTGTCTCCTTCTGGCTCTCTGTTTTTTCATTTCTGAACTATGGGTGTGAGGCTAGAAAGCCGATGCCTGGGTCCTTTGAAGTCTAAAAGTTGTTAGGGTGTCGTGGGGCCAGGCGTTCACCAGGGCTGCCTGGTGATTTGCACCCAGTACCAAGGACGCAGCCTCACGGGATCTTTATTTCGACAACTAGAACTCATGGGTAAGTCTGCTAGAGAAAGACTTAGAGACTTAAGTCTTAGAGACTTAGAGGGCGTGATTAATGGTTTTCTGGAAAGAAGAATTCAATCTTAACTCTCCATGTTTTAGGCAATCTTTCATGCCATCATGTAAAGCAAGTAGCTTCCACCTTAGGTTTTCTTTTATAAGATTATAAAAGTAGAAATCATGTCCCACTCTAGATGTGTCTAGATCCAAACATATCGGCGAGGCAACCTCTCAGTGTGAGAGAGCCTTTGAGATTCCTCTCCTTCATTAAAAAGGTGCTCACAAACATGGGACATCACCACGATGTCCCAAGGGACTCTTCTCTATGGTTTCTGAGCCCCACAGAGGTCATCGTCACCCTTGGATGGTGACAATGATTTTTGACCTGTATCAATATGGTCTCAGCTGCTTTCCTTAAAACCCCACAGAAGGGCTGCAGTTTATCTTTATTTGGGGAAGAGAGGGGTAATTCCTGTTTTTTTTTTAATCAAGCCTTATCTTATTAAGCTATCATAGCCATTAATTCCGTAGTGCTCTGTGAAAGTGAATGGGAAGTTTTGCATATTGGAGAGAGACACGTTGGTATTTGGGAAATGATTGGACGGAATTCAGTTCACAGGCTCTTCTGGGTAAAAGTAGATAGTGTCAGGGATACAATGAAGTTTGATTAATTCCTTAGTCTTAAGCAGATCATGCCTGCTAGCACGCCATTAAGGTGGAAACTCCGATAACTTCTGCATGCAGCTGGTTCGACATTTCTTTGGGATTGGAGCTGTGATTAAAATCCCCACACAGTTTCACTTTGTTTTATAACAACATGACAGAGAGGAAAAAGCCTGGGCTTTGGCTCCCAATTCACAGAACTGTTACTGAACCTCATCTCCTGTCTTCTCTTGTAAAAATGGATATAGGATTTACTGCGAAGGTGCTTGTGAGAATCAGGTTCCCTTAAGAGGGAAAGCCGCTTGGCCAAAATATCTAGGAACCGGATATCTAGCGATTAGATATTCTAATTTCGTCTCGCTAATTGCTTTGTTTATGGATCTTGTTCTCCAGTGTTGCAGTAGAAAGGCAAATAATGGGTCAGGCTGGTAAGTTAGTGTCGCTAACCTCAGATGGGCCGTCATAGCTCTGCCACCAGTTATGTTTCCTGGGTCACCTCATCCTCCCACTTCTCATCATGATTATTTCAAAAGTTCTCCACTCTTAGACACTCTGGTCATCGTTCCTTCTCCTGGCCCATCTCAAGCTGCTCCTTCTTTTCAACCAATGACCTCGATACCTCTTTCACAGATAGAGTGGGAGCTATCAGATGGCAACTTCTCCATCATCCTGGTATCCACACACAAAAACTTCCTTTGCCTGAGCTTATTTTTCTTGCTTCCTTCCAACTCATCAGAGGAGCTAACCCATCTTCCAGCTAAAATAAACCTTCCCAACTTTGCTTTGCATCCCATCCCTTGCCATCTTCTTGGGAAACTTATACAACTTGTACAAGTTAACAAACTTATACAATTGACGTTCCTTTCTTTCTCCTCATTATTCAACATCTCCAGTCTCTAATAGGAGATCCTAATAGGATCTTTCTGTTGGTAATGAATTATACTCGGTTCTCCCAAAATTCACCATCACTTCTTCTTTTTTTAAATTTTATTTTATTTAAATTCAATTAATTAACATAGAGAGTATTGTTAGTTTCAGAGGTAGAGTTCAGTGGTTCATCAGTTGCATAGACCACCCAGTGTTCATGACATCGTGTGCCCTCCTTAATGCCCATCATCCACTTAACTCACCGCCCCCCCCCACTCCCTTCCTCTCCAGCAGCTCTCATTGTTTCCTATAGTTAGGAATCTCTCGTGGTTTGTCTCCTTCTCGATTTCTTCTCATTCAGTTTTCCCTCCTTTCCCCTATGATCCTCTGAGCTATTTTTTTATATTTCACTTATGAGTGAAAACACATAATTTTCTTTCTCTAATTGACTTATTTTGCTTGGCATAATACCTTCTAGTTCCATCCATGTTATTGTAAATGGTAAGATTTCATTTTTCTTGATGGCTGAGCAATGTTCCATATATATGTTTTATATGAATATATTATATATATTTATAAAATATTTTTATTTTATATATGTATATATATATACACACATTTTATATATATGTATAAAATATCACTGGTAGCTCATTTCCAAGAACTCACTAGATATATAAATATATATTTATATATATTTATATATATATTTATATATATTTATATATATATTTATATATATATAAATATATCACATCTTCTTTTTCCATTCATCTGTTGTTGGGCATCTGGGACCTTTCCATAGTTTGGCTATTGTGGGCATTGCTGCTGTCAACACTAGGGTGCAGGTGTTCCTTTGGATCACTACGTGTCCCTCGGGTAAATACCTAGTAGTGCAATTGCTAGGTCATAGGGTAACTCTATCTTTAATTTTTTTGAGGAATCTCCATACTGTTTTCCAGAGTTGCTGTACTAGCTTGCATTTCCACCGACAGCGTACAGGGTTCCCCTTTCTCCTGCATCCTCACCAACACCTGTTATTTCTTCTCTTGTAAATTTCAGCCAGTCTGACTGATGTGAGGTGGTATCTCATTGTGATTTTGATCTGTATTTCTCTGATGCCAAATGATGTTGAGCATTTTTTCATGTATTTGTTGGCCATGTGTATGTCTCCTTTGGAGAAATGTCTGTTCATGTTTTCTGCCCATTTTTGGCTGGATTATTTGTTTTTTGGTTGTTGAGTTTGGTAGATTCTTTACAGACCTTGGATACTAGCCCTTTATCTGATAAGATCTCTGGTGATATCTTCTCCCATTCTGTAGGTTATCTTTTGGTTTTGTCTATTGTTTCCTTTGCTGTGCAAAAGCTTTTTATCTTGATGAAGTCCCAATAGTTCATTTTTGCTTTTGTTTCCTTTGCCTTTGAAGATGTGTCTAGCAAGAAGTTGACCGGCTGAGGTCAAAGAGGTTGCTGCCTGTGTTCTCTTCTAGGATTTTGATGGATTCCTGTCTCACATTTAGGTCTTTCATGCATTTTGAGGTTTTCTTGGTGTATGGTGTAAGAAAATGGTCCAAAGTTTCATTCTTCATGTGGCTGTCCAATTTTCATAATACTGTTTGTTGAAGAGACTATCCTTTTTCCATTGGACATTCTTTCCCTCTTTGTTGAAGATTAGTTGACCACAGAGTTAAGGGTCCATTTCTGGATTCTCTATTCTGTCCCATTGACCTATGCATCTGTTTTTATGCCAATACCATACTGTCTTGATGATTATAGCTTTGTAACATAAAAATTCACCATCACTTCTATCCCTCTCTTTCACCTATTTTCTCTACAGTGTTTCTTATACTCAATGTCTGTGTATCCTCACCTCCTCCTCAAATCCTCAAACAAATTTGATCACTTAACCGAGTCAGCTTTCCCTAAGATGATTGGCCAGTTGTTGCCAAAACCAATGGTCAATTTTCTGTCATCTCTATCTGAATATCATCTAACTCTACAAGTCCAAAACCGAACCCTGGATCTTCTCCCTCATATCTGCTTCCCTCCTGAACTTACTTGTTCTTAGTGTATGGCACCAGTTTCCCTTAATTCTTGTCTCTTCTTCACTCTTGCATATGGGATGCACCACCCATCCTTTTGGTCTTACCTTCCATCTATCTTTTGGATCCAACTACTTTTTTTCTCCTATCTCCACAGCCACCTTATCATCTTCTTGCCTCTATGATAGACTTCTATAATGTCCCCCTAATTGGACTCTGTGCAGTCTTTAAGCTATTCTGAACACTGGAGCTGAAGTGGTCTCTCTGAAATATGTTTCATCATGATACCCTCTTGCTTAAAGCATAAAAACAAAACCAAAGTTGATTACCACTGCTCTTATCTCTGTGGTGGTTAACATTTGTGTGTTTATTGGATTTATTTGGACAGCATTATTCCCTAAGAGTGGGGTAGATTCATGTGTCTTGAGCTCGTCACCGAATCTTTATGAAAGAATACATAAATGAGTGAATAATATATTTCATGAAAACCGTACATATTTGTAGAACAAAGATAGAAGAGAGAACAGAAACATCCACTTGGGACTGTTTTATTAAAATGGAGAAGTTGACCCCCTGTTGTAAGACAGCTAGCTCTCTGCCACAAATTCATGTTTCCCTCAGTAATATGGAGTGATGGAAGGGAGGGCCTGTTGCTTTGCCAGAGGCTACGTTTCTGAGACCCTTTACATTAACTGTGGCTTATGTAGTGAGTTTTTTAAAATGATATACCAGTGGTTGTTCCATGTTTAATCTTCAGATCAAAGATATTAGGAAGCATCTGTCTCTTTTTTCCTTGCTAACAGATGTAAAGAGAGGACTTTACACATTAGGGAGCCACAGAACTGAAGCAACATGAACCTCCAAATTACCACAAGGAGGAAAGATGCCCACTAACCAATGATACTGCATTGACTATGACATAAGCTAGAATTAGTCAATTCTTATGAGGAGGTGGGAGAGTAATCTGGCCCTCTACCTATTTTTGTAAATAAAGCTTTACTGGACCACAACTACATCCATTCGTTTATTAATTGTCTATGGCTGATTTTGCACGATAACAGTAGGGTGGTTGCAACGGAGACGGTATCACCCTTGGTGACTATGGTATTTAGTCTCTGGTCCTTTATTAAAAAAAGTTGGCCAATACTTGGTCTGTTGTGTTAAGCAACTGTAATTTCAGGCTTAATTGTTATAGCAATAAGCCTTGCCCTTACTAGTCTATTTCCCTAAGCCTAAATATTATCCCTTTCATTAACGATATATTCTTTCAGAAATATTTTTTGAGCATCTGAGGTGCTTTTGGTATTGGGGATACAAAGGTAAATGAGGTATGCTTCCTACTCTCAAGAAGTTACGGTTTTGATGAAGAGATAGAGAGATCAATTGGCAGTTAAAATATGGGCACAATGGCTGGTAAATGTAGGGAGCTAATGACGTATGTAGGAGGGGTATTTATCCCAGACTTTGAAATGGCATGTGGAGTGATGTGAGGAATCAACTCAGAGATGGATATTAACATGCTAGAAGTTTACTATGGAGTGTTTTCAGGACCAACATCCATGAGGAAGGGAAGGATGCAGGATTAGGCCAAGGGAGTGGGAGATGGGTGGGTGGTGCCTCAGCCAGACCCACATGGAGGTCTGAACCACAGAGTTGGGACAAGATTATGACCTTGTGTGGGAGGTCCTCCTCAGCAGTGCTCTTCCCAAAGAGAAAGTCTACAATAGTGCTCTCAGCAGCTGGGGGCACATTCTTCAGTCTTGTGGGGGAAGCTGAGGGTGCACATGGAAGCCACCACAGGATCATTCTGGAACAATCCCTGAAGGGGTGGGGGGGACAGGGTATGCTAAACTTAAATCTAATCTTTGAGGAGGGATTTTTACCTTTCAAAAGGAGGGGCCAGCAATGGGTTGCAGAGAGTGCCCTAGTCTGAGGGGGAGAAGATGTTCAAATCACTAAAAATGAAAGAGAACATGAGAGGATAAGAAATGTTAATTCCACAGTGACTGGTCAGCAGATTTCTCACACATACACTTCCTGCCTCTCTGTCTGACGGAGGAGACATGGAAGCTGTCAGCGGGCATCAACGGGCATCACTCTAGTTGCTTCACCGTTGCAGAACACCTGCATTCCGGGAACCCTGGGTGGCGCAGTGGTTTAGCTCCTGCCTTTGGCCCAGGGCGCGATCCTGGAGACCCGGGATTGAATCCCACGCTGGACTCCCAGTGCATGGAGCCTGCTTCTCCCTCTGCCTATGTCTCTGCCTCTCTCTCTGTGACTATCATAAATAAATAAAAAAAAATTAAAAAATTAAAAAAAAGAACACCTGCATTCCGAGAAGCCCTGGGTCCTAATTAAATTTATCTTATGTGTTTTAGATGAAGAATCCTCTATATAGGTACACTGTAAGCCTACAATCTGGGGGCAGCTTTATGAGATCTGTTTTAGGGATGTGATATCTTGATTCTCACATAGTTTGAGTTAATTATCTCAAGTCAGTGGTTTCTCATCCAAATTGTGATTTCTCCATTTCCTGAAATTCTTCATTCTGCTCAGAAACCTATCTGCTAGGCTTGCTAAGCAGCCCTAATTGACTGGTGCAGATGTGAATTGAGTAGTCGAATCCTCCACCCGAATGGAAAACAGTCTCTATACGTTTCATAAACACAGCGAGACTTTGAATGATTCTGAGGGTAAGTAGTAAAGTGATTAGACTTATAGTTCAACACAACCCAATGTTGTTCACTAACTTTGATCAGAGGATCAACTTAGCCTCTACAGCAGACACGCTTCACACAATGTGTTTGTTGTAAATGCACAGGGAGGACCTTTATAGTTTATGCCCCACAATGAAAATTCTGTACTCTTAAGTATATCGCTTATCAGAATCCTTGAGTTGAAAAATGTGGATTTATTTCCACATTATTTCCACACACACAAAATTACACTGATAACTATACTATATTTTACTACATTTAGTCTTTTATGGAATTTTGGTTTTTTTTCATTCTGCTTCTTACATCTACAATTCATCACTACTTTTGCACATAGCTATAATCTGCTCATTTTTACCACTGCAAAGTATTTAGTGGTATGAAGATGTCACAATTTACCCATTTTCTCATTGATTGACATTTTTTTCCAGTTTTAATTTTTTCTATAACAAACCATGGTGCTTCGAATGGCTTTTATATGTCCCCAGAAACACATAGCTAAAAGCTTCTTTTGGATTATCTACCTAGGAGCGGAGCCACCAAGTTATAAGGTATGCAGATGTTCAATCTCACGAGGTAATCATGGAAATTGTTTTCTACAGAGGAGGCCCCAGTGTAGTTCCCGCCAGTTGGGGGTGAAGACTTCCGATTGTTCCCAGATTTGCTAGCACCTCTGCTGTGAACCTGGTTGTGTGGACTCTGGAAACTGAAGTCCCCAATTGCTCTTGTCATTTACTAACTGGTCATCTTGGATGAGGTTTTTAAATTCTTTGTTTACCTGTTTTCTTTGTATAAAATGAGGACGATGATAGAATTCTAAGAGTTCTATGAAAATTAAATGAGAGTTCATGTGTTTAAGTACTTGGAACAGTATCTGGGTTCATAGCCATGCTCTATATTTGCTATTATTTTCTTAATTTTTGCTAGTTGGACAGATGTACAATAACACCTCTTTGTGGTCCAATTCTGTGTCACCCTGCTTATTTAGGTTGTGTATTGGTCTTTCTTCTCTTGTGCCTATTTCTATCTTTTGGCCTTTTCACTCACTGGCCTATTCACGCTTTTCTTCTGTGTTTTGGAGTTCTTCATATATTCTGGATTTCAAAAAACTTGTTTATTCTATTTTTTTCAAAGTATTCTTTTCTAAGCTCATAGATCCTCTCTTTACTTTTAAAATGGAATATATAGGGGATCCCTGGGTGGTGCAGGGGTTTAGCGCCTGCCTTTGGCCCAGGGCGCGATCCTGGAGACCCGGGATCGAATCCCACGTCGGGCTCCCGGTGCATGGAGCCTGCTTCTCCCTCTGCCTGTGTCTCTGCCTCTCTCTCTCTCTCTGTGTGACTGTCATAAATAAATAAAAAATTAAAAAAAATATTTAAAATGGAATATATATATTTTGTGTGTGACTTGTGGTTTTTTTTTTTTTTTATGTTTAAGGAATCTTCCCAACTTGGAATCATAAGAATATTTTTCCTCGATTTTCTTCTGATTAAAATTTTGCCTTTTTTAGTTAAGTTTGTAATCTACCAGGAATTTATTTTCATGATCAGTGAGAGGTATGGAATATGTTTCACATTTTATATATGCATAAATAATTATGTGTATTATTCATTGAATTATCCTTTTATTTATAATCTTTTCTCCAATGAACTCTAACACCACTCTACCTGTAAAACAAGTTTTTATGTATACATTTATCTGTTTCTGGGGTTTCTATTCTCTTTCATTGATCAATTTGTTATCTCCACACCAGTATCATTCAGCCTTAATTGCTATTATTTTCTAATGGACCTTGGTATCTGATATCAAAAGTGCCTTTCCATTTTCTGTTGTTTTTTTAAATAATGTTTTGGATATCCTCAGTTCTTTCCTTTTACTTATAAATTTTACAACTTGTCAAATTCCTTGAAAAATGATGGTTGAATTTTGTTGAAAATTGCCCTGACTCTAAGGATTAACCCAGGACCAATTAATATCCTCTCCAGGGACCTATTTTTTATGTCTTTTTAAATGCATTTCAGTCAAGTTTAATTTTTTTCTCCAATGAAGGTTTGCAGTTGTTTTGTTGGGTTTATCCCTAAGAGTAAAGTTTTATATATATTGCTCCCTTCAGATACAATACTTGAATTTTACACATTGATTTAATGTGCAGCCATTTTGTTAATTCTTTTATGAATTCTAATATTCACCTGTCGATATTTTGGTGTGGTTTTTTTCTCCATATAGACGTTCACATCATGATCAAATAGGGACAGTTTTGTTTTATGTTTTATAACTCTTACCCTTTCATTCTTTTTCTTGGCACATGAGCCAGTATGGATTTTCAGTATTGATAATTCTCTAACTCCCTTGTCACACTCTCCTTGTCTTGCTTTTATTTTTCAAAGATGTACTACCTTGGTACAATTGTGGGACGTGGCTTCTCACTTATTTCCTCTTCTCTGAAGAGTTTGGGTAAGTGTTCAATGATCTTTTCCTTGAAAATTTGTTAGAACTCACCTATAAATCTGTCTGACCTGGTGGTTTTTGTTGTGCTTTGTTTTGTTTTATGGGGCTCTTTCAAATGACTGATTCAGTGTCTATAACTGACAATTCTGGTTTCTTATTTCTTCTTGAGTCACTTTTGGAAAATTATATTTCTCCCATCTCACTTTATGTTTTCTATTTGTCCTTTCTTTCCTTTTCTTTTTCTCTATGGAGTGGCTTTTTTTAACCATTTGCTTTCCTTATTCATTTTTTTTTTAAATTAGAGATAAAGTAGAATTTAAGGAAACAGAATGTGCAATAGTTGCATAATAAGCTGAGGTGTTGTTTTGCAAATTTTTGTTTCAGTTGCTGGCGTGGGCATGTCATTTTTCAGTCTAGAATGTCTGAAAGGCACTGCTTTAGTGAAAGTCTTTGGTGGTAAACCATCTCAGTTTTTGTGTACTTAAAAATACCTTTATTTTGCTTTTGCCCTTGAAAGATTGTTGTGCTGAGTGCAAAACTCCAGGTGACTAGTTGGCTTCCCTTAGCAGTTTGAGGAGATTGTTCTATTCTGTTTTTTTCTGATCCTCTGGGTTGTTGTGAAGTCCGCTGTCACTATTATAAAAGGCTGTTCTTTATCTGTGCTGTTTTGCAGTTTTGCTTCAATTCGTATCTTCCTTTTTCTATTTGTTTGGCTGTTTTACATTGAGTTTTGGGATTCTTTCATTTTCTAAAATATTCTCAACCATTGTCCTTGGGAGGTTGCCTGTCCTCTCTTTTGCCTTTCCCTCTGGTGTTGAACTTAGATTTGCAAGAGACCTTTTCATTGTATCCTCCATTTTTCTGAGCTTCTCTTTTAAGATTTCTGCATTTTGGCTAATGTCTTCGATATGTCACCCTGTTTACTAAATTCACTCTTCAGCTGTGTCTGATATGCTATTTAGCTCAACCATCAATATTGTAGTTTTAACCACATCTTCCACTTCTAAAATTCTGTTTGGCTCATTTGCACATTTGTCTGGTTGTTTTATTTTGACGATGTCCCTCTTCTTTCTTTTTTTTTTTTTCACTTTTGCTAACTTAAAAAAAAATTCGAATTAAACTTTGTTTTATGCATAGTTATTTCATATTTTGTCTCTTTGTTCCAGTATCTACAGACTTAAACCTGATTCTACATCTAAACCTAAATCTGATTCTGTCGTTTCTGCTATCATTTATGGTGGTTTGTTTTTATGTGTGTCTAGCAATTATTGATTGTGAGCTCATATTTGCTTCCTCTTAATCAGTGGAAATCCCAATAGCCAAAACTGGGGATGCTTTCTCTTTTATGAAGAATTTATCTTCACTTTTGTCAGGAACCAGAGAGAAATTGGACTATGTTAGCTGTATTTGCATCCTCACGGAAACAGGGCATCTCTGCTCAAGCTCTCCCAACCCCGAAAAGGGCCTCAGGCTTTTTATGCAATTCCTAGAATTGGCATGAGTATTTGTTCCCAGGGAAACCTAGCTTTCTATTTCCATGTTTGATTTCAGCTCATTATTACTATTTTGTTTATTTGTTTGGAGAGTTCAGTGACCTGTATTCAAGTCCAGCCCATCCATTGCAAAGTATGTTTCCTATCATCTATCCAGGATTTAGTTGTAGTGTGTAGGGAAGCTTTCAGAATGCTTGGCCTCACATAGTATTAGAAACAGAAGTTAGACAGCGATGTTTTGATAATGTTCATAATAATTGTTCCACAAGCAATAGCAATAGCAATCTTAGACTCTTTGAATGGCCCTGGTTCTTTCACAATATCTCTGTTAAAGGCAGACATTTATAGATACAGATGTGACTGCAGGAGACACTAAGTGTCTTCCTAAATCATGTAAATGGTTACAGTCAGAACCAGGATAAAAGCCCAGATTTCTGATTCTTACTTTGTTGATCCCCCCTCCCAATATTCTATGTTGATATTTGCAGCTTTTTCACATTAGTCTTCTCATTAACTAAAATATGGTTTTAGGGCCTGAAGAGCCAGAGTTTATCTGGTGTCTGAACACTACAGAACTAGACTCGCAGAAAAGAATATTTCACGAGTTTTTTCAGCAAGCTATTTGCTGAAAAACGAATTATTATTTGTTTTTCAAATAATTATTCTATAATTATTCTATAAGTACTGCCTTTACTTCTCTTGGTTTCTTCCTATTGAAATTTATGCTCATTTCCTTCTACCTTCTTCTCTCCTGAAGGAGGAGTTGTGTTCATCATGTTCTAACATTACCTTTTCTTTTTTCACAATAATCACCTCTGAACTCATACAATCTTCTTTGTATACATTGACTCCATGAAAAATTATGGAGGTCCTGATATAGGCCTTAATTATCTCTTCTTTGGATGAAAGATATTCTCAGTTTACCTGCCATTAAGGATATTATGCTCTAATCTTACAAGCTATTTTTGTCATTTTTTCCAGATATTCTCTAGTGTTTCCACGTTTCTCCTAAGTTAAGAAAAAGAAGACTTTTTTGTTGCTCAGAGATAAAATCTTCCTTCGCCATGACTAGTGTTATTCCAAGACTAGAAATGACTTGAAGATTACTCCATTTCTGAGCTAGCCCTCCTTTTCTATACTAAGTGTCTGATTGATGAGGCCAGTGGTTAATGCTCCCTCTTAGTTTTTCCCATTTGAGTGTACTCTTGAATGATTCTTCCTTTCCTTTTTAAGAAAATAGGACAGATATTTTCATTTGGGCTGATTGACCCAATCAAAAGAAAGTCAGTGATTTCAAGATCTCTAAAAATGTGTCACTTTAAAGAAACAGCACAAAGATATCCTCCTAGCAAATTATGGAATATGTGCTAATCTTTGCTTTGTAAATATGATCCTTGGATTGGAATGCTATAGTAGTAATATTAGAGACAACAACAAAATCCTTTCAGACCAAAAACCAAGACTAGCTTGTAGAACAAATATGCTTAGATTTGGAAAGAAAAAAATAGTCCAAAGCAATCTGCAATCTAACTTATTACCATTTCTCCTCATAACAACGTCTGTTTTTGATGTACTTGTTAAATTCAATTATAAACCTTTTTTTGTTTTTTAATCTTAGCTAGGTACACAATGTGATTTGCGTGAGTTGAATCAAACCTTGCTTTCTGCTTCAAATATCAGTTTTATGTAGTATTACTGGAATTAACCTGACCGTTCCTATTTTTCAAAAAAACAACACTGTTTGGAGTATTTCAAGCTTTGGTTACATCGCTTGCATTGCTTCCTGCATTTCTAGACAGATTTTCAAATTTCCTCCACCCCCTGCTGACTGGAATCACAATAGGTTTTATTGTCAAGTGTGTTGGGGTATCAGGCTACTAATGCAGAAATGGAGACTCTGGGGATCTGGTTCTTAAGACATGGGTGTTTCCCTTGAATCTATTCCACCTCCCTCACTGCCCGCCCCCCAGACTTGTAGATATCTGTAAAGCAAGCACTGTACAAATCTAATCAAGCAGATCATTTGTCAGACGTCACTCTCCATGTAACTGAACTGAAGGTCATTGCATTTAGTTATAGGGAACACCTTCTTTTCACAGCTTTGGCCCCCCAAGTAAAAAATAAAATGGCACTAAAATTTGGCCACTTGAAAGAGTGGTGGTGACTATTTAGTTGCAAACAACACAGGGACCTACAAAGATGAAATAGAAATCTATATCTACAGAAAGAGTTTCATTTATTGGAGGAGATTATCTGAGGAAACAAGGAAGTTGACCCAGATTAATCTTATTTGAAGACCAGTGTTTTCCTAGATACAACATTGCAGTTTAAACTCCCTTCAGTATCCTGCAGCCAATTGACAGACTGTTCTTAAAATCTGTGGCGTATGGAATGGAGGGAGATACAGCATCTGACAGGTGTCATCTGAGCAAGTCTTGGGGCGTGGGGTGCGGGTATATGTGAAGGATAGGGATATGACAAAGGCAGCCAGGACATTCCAGGCATAGGAAATAGCATGCACAATGACATGGGACCCAGACATCACAAAGGTTAAGTAGAGCAAACATTTGAGTTTAGCTAGAAACATTTGAGCTTAAACATTTGAGTTTAGCTAGAAAGCAGAATAAGTGTCAGAGACCGGTGCCAGGGACTCATGTTAGCACACGGATGAGCAGGGATTGATTGGGTGGGCAGTAGGGAGACCCTGCAGGGTCCTGAAGAGGGAGTAATAGGACCAGAACTTGGCCTGAGGATAACCGAGACCCTAGGGCTTTTGGCACACAGACTTACAATCTCTTGCAAAGACAAAACCCCAAACTTTCTAAGACCATTGGCATTCCTCCTTCTAGCCTTGGACTTCAGAAACGATGTCAGGGCAGAGCCGATGAGACCTGGATGTCTTACTAACAACTGGGGAAGAGTAACTTTCAGGTCCCTTCCTACAGGAGGACCCAGTTCTAACCCTCAGGAGCAGGTCTTCTTCTGAGGCAACAAAGATAGGAGAACTTGACTCTCCTGTTACCTCTGAGTTCCATCTGACTTTTCTTAATGTGGTTCTCTAAAAAATTTTTGACTTCTGTTTTGATTCTGATCCCAGTCTGACTGGGTTCTGTGATGTTTCTGAGTTGCTCTGCTGGCTGGGCCTCTGCTGTCTCAGATCCTGAAAGCCACCACCCACTTTTGGACTTCGGAGTCTTTATGCCAGCTTCCATTTCAGGCACTTGTTCTGTCTTTTTGGTGCAGAGCTCTGATCTCTGACAAGGAAACATCAACCATTTAAAAGAGTATATATCCCTTTAAGAAAGCACTGGACGTTTTCCCATGTGATGTTTTCACCAATACATTATTTATATTAACTTCAAACTTATTCTACATCCATTAAAAATGCTTACTTTGACTTTTAGCATATAGCCAATTACCATCATATAATCCTGAGGGAAAATAATTATATACGTATAAGAAGTGCAAAAAAGAGCTTGTGTATTACATCGTGTGTATACCATCGTCTCCTAGGAAGTAGTTACAGGCTTATATATTCACTTGCTCAGCTTATGAGTGGGAAAATTGACAGGTTGCTTTCTACTCCCATGTACATGCTAGTCAAAATGAAAAGCACTTCGAAGAAAGGGTTCTAGATTCTAGGGATGAATCCTCCATCCTTCTCTTGCCTCCTCTGGAAACCCAAGAATTTGGCATTTACTTTAGAGGTGGGTGATTAAAATCCTGACTGAGATGTAATCACTTTCTTCAAGATTTGTACATTGACTATCTTATTCTTTGGGGGTTTTCCTCAACGTTTCCAGTTAACTTACAGAGCTGTCCCTCCTCCTCTGACCTCTATACACTGGAAAGAAGTAAAAACTTCCTGCATTAGCATAACTTCCAAACCTGACAGGTAGCATTTAGACATTGATTTATGGCCTCCAACCTACATTAGTTTCCATCCCTGTCCACACATCATGGAGACCCCTGGGTGCTCTGCACATGCACAATATTTTTAATGGATGTGAGCTTAACCATTACTGTAACATCTCTGGTTTAATGCAGATACTTTTGTTAAATGACAATATAATTACTAGTCACCGGCAAACCTCAAAAAGGTTGGGAGGTTCGGTTCAGTTAAACACCCGAGAGCTCAGATGCTTATCTGAAGTTTACCCCTAGAGTTTGGCAAGTCCAGGCTGGAAAATGCTCAAGATCCATCTCACACGTGGAGCAGTCCTGTTGTCCTGTGTCTCAATATCACCCCCCTTGTGTTTCAGTCCTGGCCTCTTGAATACATAGAACAGAAAAATATTAAAAAAGAAGTCATCCCCATCAAATCCAGCTGACTAAAGTTTTCACAGGTCAACTTGATGCAACTTGTATTGTACTGGAGGAGAACTGTCCTTCTCACAGTGATAAGAACCATTTCCCTTCGTCCCATTCCCTGATGTTTACTGCTACAGAATTTTCTAGCAGGTTTCCCCTGACAACAGATTGGAGGAAGGGGTGGGGGGTTTGCTGAAGGTGACTCAGATTGATCCCATTGAAAACAAGTCTTTTTTCTAGAAAAAGCATTAATATTTAAACTTCTTTCAGTGGCCGGGAGAAGGGGGGCAAGGTAATTAACTTAAAAAAAGTAATTAAAATACTTTCAACACCATGTGTTTTGTGTTTAGTTTAGGAGGTATATTGCATCAGTGGTGGTTTTTCCAGTTTTGTGTTCCTCTAAATGACCTTTTTGTCCTTCTCTTGTCTTCTATTTCATAAGAAGGTTTTGAAATGAGGAAGAACTTCAGTTTCGCGGGGACGTCTAGCATCGACTTAAGAGAAATGCCTTCTGTCAGCTGCTGCAGTTTGGTGGTTTTTACTTCCTGTGTGAAGGCAAGACTCTGGAACTAAAATGTGGCACAGCTGGGACCGTAGGAAGGAGCCGTGTATCACCTGATCCTCTGGGTGCAAATCCTGGCTTCGTCATACAGACGTGACACTTTGGAATGCTGGGATGGTACTTATGATGGAAGTGACAACATTTCTTTTTCACGAACTTAGGAATATTGCCCCCATCTCAAGACAGTTTTAGCTTATGCTGAGTTCAGGGGTTAGTGAGTGAGAAGTCTGTCTTGGTATGCAATCTTGGGAGGCAAGTTTTTGACCTTCCAAGTGAATTAATTTTTCTTCTCGTATGTAAACGGAGGAAGATGGATGAGCTTAATCCCATTCCACAGGTATACTTTTGAATAGCCTCCATGGGCTTATACTATGTGAAGAGCAAAGGGAAAACAGGAGAGGTACCGCAAGGCTTTTCCAGCCATTCACTGACCCATGGATGAGATAAATCAAATAATTCCAAATTTTCTCGTCTAACATTCTTTATCACAAGAGCCAGTCACATAGGTGAGGCTGGTCTATCCCTCTACCTAGTTTTAGCTCCAGGAAAATTCAGGCTGCTTTTACTTTGAGCAAGATTTTTGAAGGTTTTTTTGAGAGGCATATAAATAAAATATTTTTTTAAAGCAGCAGAGTACCATTGAGACCAATATAATGGAATGAACATACAGCCCATGTATAATTTTGATCTCAGTAGAAAAGTTTAAAGGAAAATCGTAGATAAGCACAGGTATTAACCCTCTAACGTGGTGTCTAATTCATGAAATTACTATTGGTAAAGCTTTCTCTCCTCTTCCCACCATCCCATTCCTTGATTTCTAGCAGCTTGAATCACATTTTTTATTTCTATAGCTTTTACTGGGCTATGATATGCCGGCCTCTCTCTGTCCTGAAAGGTGGTGGATTCCCTCCTTGCATGCCATTAGGACAATAGTTGAGTAGGGAGTTTGCCCTTTGCCTCTTTGCTCTCAAAGTTCATAAAGTCATTGAAGATATCTTAATTGGTTATGCATTTCAACAAGTGCCACACACAGTCTTTCCAGAGGGTTGGCTTGCATAATCCACTAGGTACATAAAATCTTTATGAACCAGGAGATAAACAACAGAATCCTTCAGACCTTTAACACTCACTACCAGATTAGTTAATGGGGATTCGCTCCACCAAAGATAGGACAAACCAGAGACCATCGGTCATTAGGGGCATTTGCACAATGATGATGCCTGAGCATCATTTTCTTGGGTTAGGCTGTAAATTAGGGGAAGGTGAGCCTGGTTTCTTTACTGGTTAAGCATCTTTGTTTTCTGTGGCAGGCTTTAAAAGGGTGTTCAGTAATGCAACCGAGGAGGGTTTTTCCATCATTTAAAAAGGGCTCATTAGACTCTGCAAATTGATGCAGTGCAAACAACACTGAAGGGTCTGGGTTCCCACATAAATTAGTTCAGTTTGTGCAAGATGAAAAATGCTTTGGCCCCAACTGCCAGCACTACAAACACAGCCGAGCTTGGAAAAAAACAAGGTGTGCCCACTGCGCCTCTTACATCACCAGCAGTCATAAAAGTGCTGTAATTAAAACTTAGCTGACAATTTGCTTAATGATGTGCAAGGCCGAGAATCCAAGGAGCCCCCACATGTGGTTGGCTGGAGTTTCTGCCATTCCAGCGGGAGTGGTGGCAGTGGGGAGTGGGGAGCTGCAAGACACTTCTTCACTTGAGAAAATGGTGACTAACCCAGGAGATGGTGGGGAGAGAGGCAAAGCCAGGCCAGCTGTTTCAGATCATCAAGATCATTTTCACTGTAATGAGTTTGTGTGAGTGAGAAGGTACTTAAGGTGTTTTGGAACCATCCATTTATAATTAGCCAGGTTGAATTTAAGAAAATTACACTATTCCCCCACAATATAACTTAGACCAATTAACAACTTAATTAGTTCACTATAATAATATGAGGTAGGATTTCTAATTCAGTCCTCTTACTTCAGAATTACTATTATTATATAAGAAAAGAATCTTTTTAAAGTTTGTGAGACATTAAGCCTCATTTGGAACTGGCCCAATGCCGTGAGTCCAGATCTCTGGATAATCTCTTTAATCCAAATTCTGCCACAGATTCACCTTTGACCTACGACCAGATGCTTGACCCCATCCTTTCAGGATCCATAAAATTAGGAACCCAACTGTCCGTGGACGGGATTTCAATTTGGTTCCTGGTAAGCAGGACATGCTTGAAAAATCTGAAAACACTCCAGATAGATGCAGCATACCCAGATGCTCAACTGTTGGAATAAAGAGTGCCGCACAACATTTTTTGAGTTATTCTTTAATAATTTAAAAGTACATCTCCTTAAGTACTCTTATGCGTAAAAAAAAATCATTAAGCAGCAAATATCAGGAGACATTTTCCTAGCATAAGACGTTAAACATTTCAGCTAAAAACTTTAGTCTCATGCCACTTCCCAAGTCCAGCCTACCATTAATTCATAGAAAAACACTTTATGTTTGTAAACTTTTGAGTCCAAGAACTACTTCTAATTCAATTCTCCAGCTAAATTGCCCAGAAAGCAAGGAAAGAGGGTGGTCTTTAATGCAAATAAGAACTCTTCTACCTTAGGAAAGAAGGTTTAAAAGTCAATATTGAATAATAAATAAGTAAATCAACCAACCAACCAACAAACAAATGCCGACAAACAAGATGCAATTGTTAGAAAGTGGCATTCACCTTTCCCCCTCTCTTCTAGAAACTTCTAAATTTTATGAAATCCAGTTATCAAAGTAAATTTCTTCTTGAGTCAAAAGGACAGGAGTGCTTTCTTCGTTTCATCTCATGGACTTCTTAGCAGCATTCACTTGACATCAAAACGTGATGCCAAGGCAGGTAACCTGCTTCCCTCCCAGAAAACCATGTCTCTAGTAAGTGGGGAGACAAAATGGAGTTTTGTTCAACCAAAGAACTGGGCTCTTATCTGCTGAGATTCAAAGTAGCTTATGTGCAAGGATCAACCAATTTCAAAGTTGCTTTACCCAGCCATCATTGGGATTTTCTTTCACATCCTGAAAATAGTGATATAAGGCAAAGCTGGACCTGCTCTGAGAAGAGAAATAATCCATAGCTCATCATATGTAATACATTATTTAAACGATATTTCAATTTCTTGGTCTGCTTAATGTTTACTTTGAATTTTTAAGTCTTTTATTTTCAACTCCAGGGCAAGTAACTTATTAGAACAAAGAACTTACTAGAACAAATATGATTCCAGATGATGCTGGCTGGTTGCAATTACTGCAAAGTAAATAGAAGGATACATTTTTTTTTGAAAGATACATTTTGAAGTCAAAACCTTGAGTTTAAATTTAGCTCTGCTATGTATTAGTTGGATGACTTAGGTAAGTTATTGAACCTCTCTGAGCTTTGATTTTCTCATTTATAAAGTAGGTGACATGTTATATTGTATGCAACCTACTGGCATATCTTATTCGACTCTGTATATCCAATGGCTAGCTTCTTGCCTAGTGCATAGTAGGCATTTTTTAAAAAAGATTTTATTTATTCATTCATGAGAGACAGAGACATAGGCAGAGGGAGAAGCAGGATCCTGATGTGGGGATTCGATCCCAGAACCCTAGGAGTAAGACCTGAACCGAAGGCAGGTGCTCAACCACTGAGCCACCCAGGTGCCCCCCCCTGCAGTAGGCATTTAAAAAATGCTTAGTGATTGATTAAATGAACAACACTTTATTTTTAAATAGGTCCTAACTCTTCAGAGAGTGTTATTATATTCATAGTCTAATGTAACAAAAGGATATTAAAAGTAATAAGAGAATGACCATTACTCAATTCCAAATAAATAAATATGATTGAAGGAGATAGCAGGTTTTATAGAATAAGACCCTTGACTGTAATCCTGAAAGTTAACTGAGCCCATTTTCTTAATCACAGAGATTCTCCAAATTTAACATATTTTTTAAGATAGCTTCACTTAAATAATGAGATAAAATAATAATAAAAGATATAGCTAACTAAAGGCCACTTGTTTATATAAACGTAGCCTAATTTCTCCATATTGCTTTCAAGGATATTGTCCAGAAGGTCTGAAATCATCGTCGTTTTTTTGGTGTTAACTAAGGAAGAAAGAGTCTGCTCTTGGGGAAACGATGTCAGTTTCTCATGATCATCATTGATTTTCCAGACACACATCTACCATCTTTGGGTTACGCATCAATGCATCAAATAGGTTGTGTGTAGATAAGAAGCAGAGCTGTGCTTGAAAACATTTTCTTTAGCAGTGCTTTTCTGGGATTGCTATTATCTGTAAAACACACTGAAACCACATTCAAATAATTTTGATGATTTTGGTGGAAACTACCAGTTTTACCATCAGTGAAGTGGTGAGGTGGAGGGAAACAGAGATGAGGCAAAGGAGAGACAGCAGAGAAACAAGAGAAGGCTGGAAGACACATCCATAAACTTTTCAGGGGAGACATCTTACTGATCCACTTCCTCTGCCAATTCCCTTCCCTCTCTTGCCCCCCACAGAACGGTATAGCCTGGAACACTTGAAACTTCTTCAGCATTTATTATTTCTTAAATTTTAATTGTATCTTAAGAACTACTTCACGGGAGTGGAGAAGGGATGGTCCCTCACCTCTCTTTTGTGTCAATGGGAACTTAAGACATGGAACACGCATGTGACGTGCCTGGTCTACACAGCATGTCAGAGGGGGAATGCATAGATAGGTACAATCGTTGGTCCTGTGTGACAGGTGACATGTCTTCAGGACACCAGACACATTCCTGTTGGATTTTCGTTCTTGAACTGAGGGACAGGCACTCAAGTGCATTTATTTATTTGTTTGTTTGTTTATTTAATTAATTAATTAATTAATTAATTTATTTATTTATTGTGTCTAATAATCCAATAGCCTACTTAGTCATTTGATTTCCCAGCTGCACTACTAAAAATAAATGCATGAAAAAGAAAAATTTTCTTGGCAAGGTGTTTGACATGATGTCTTCTTGAAAGCCCTCCCTGATGTAGTTACTGAGAAATGGCATCAGCAGACCAGCCAGCCCCAGGATGAGACTCTCTCCTTACCAGCAGTCCACCTCTGAGGTACCTAATATTTAATTTAAGTAGATGACCATAAAAGAAGCACAGGCCATTGGCTTGGGCAGACGGGGAAACCACATTTACTTTTGTTATGACCATTGGAAGGAGAATATTTTGAGAGTATATTGATTTTCTTTACTTTTTTATGATACAGCTTGTAAACACGAAGCCCTATCATTGGGTTTGGATTTTGTAATTTGTCGGGGAGTTGTTGATGATAAAGAATATCAGAGATAAACATGTGGGGGTTTCCACCTTGTTATTTCTTTCTGGGGGGGAATCAGATTTATAAATCTAGGGTTTATTTTTACTCAACTAGAAACAAATCTCATGCAGAATATTCTCTCTCCATCGCTCTCTTCCATCCATTTCTTCCTTCCTTTCCTTCTTTCTTCCCTTTCTCCCTCACTACCTTCCTCCCTCCCTTCTTCACTTCTTCTCCCCCGTTCTTTGCCTCTTAACTCTTGCCCCTTCTCCTTCAATGATCTTTCATTGAAACTCCAAGTATTTATTGTGTACCTGCCACAGATCGGACACTAGCCAGCCTTTAAGGAATTCCCTCCTACATGCTTCTGCCAGGTCCTCATTCCACCTGTCTGGGAAGAGCTCACCTGACTCCTTCCTCTCTGAGGGCCTCTGACAGCTGGGATGACCTTCCATCTATCAGGGTAAGTGGTTCTTCTCACTTTTGCTGTCGATTTGCCCTTTTCTCCTCGCAAAATAATCCTATTCTAGTTCCAGATGAGATGATGATTGAAGTGTCTGTATTTGCCCAGGCACAAAGCACAAAACACATCCCGCATTTGGGAGATCAGTAAGAAATTGCATCAGACAGTTAGGGTAACCTCCCTATTCAATTCTATTCATGTGTTGTTTTGTATTGAATTTCTCAAAGGGAAAAACAAAACTAAATTCTTCCTTTGTGAGTCTCATGTCATTTTTCTACGCTCTTTGCTTTTCTTGGAGGATGTCCGGTGAAGTTCCAATGGGACTTTGGTACGCTTTTCTTTGGTGATGGTGAGGGAGGGAGGGTTGGCTGATGAGGTCACAGACCAGGAAGAAATTGTTTCTGGAGACGTGTGCCTAGGTGTTCTTCATGTGGCTCCTTAGAAGCATTAACCAACTCATCGAGTCAGAAACATCATACATCACACGGGGAGAATGAGTCAGAGTGAAAAATGACTTTGAAGGCCAAATAAGAGGTGGGGTTGAAGCCCTCGGATTGTCTCAGGGTAAAGGGGGCATAGGTAAAAAGTAAAAGACCACCCAAGGAGTTCTTGAGTCCTGTAGAGCAGGAAGGCTGTTTGGGGTCCCTCTACTGCAGAGACACCTCCTCCTTTGAAAATTATAGCTCAGGGGATCAATTTCTTGAGGTTTATTTTTATTTGAACACCCAACCACATTAAAATATAGAACACCATCTGGGAAATACTTCTATATCAAAGAGAATGTTATTTCCCAAAGAAGTGAGAAAGTTTCCAGAGGAGTGGAAAAGGATAGTTGCCTAACCCAGCTAGAGATGTGACTTAGATCATCAGTTCAGCTGTTATTTTCTTGATGAGCCTTTTTAAATGAGAATATGTGTGCTTGTGGCTGAGAAGTTTGGTGGTTTTCTTTTTTTTGTAATTGATGTATAATTGATATATAAAATTATATTAGTTTTATGCACTGAGAAGTTTTCATTAAAGATAAATGATAAATAAAAGTGTCTATCTTTCTGTGTTTCATTTAGACATTCAAAGCCCACAGGTTGTCTCAGACCTAATGACAAAGCTAGGCTTTACCTCGGGAGCTTTCCATGAGCACTCTGTCAGGACTCCCAAGAAGAGAATGTACATGACTAATTATGGAACTTCTTAAATAGAGGAGAATGTTCCATAGTTAAAAGTTGTGGAAAAATTTGTTGTAGAAAAACAGATTTGACTACATAACACTGAAATAAATAAGATTCTAATGATGACAATCTCTCTAGGATAAACAGTGAGCTGTAAAGATTTTTACAGCTCATACCATAAGTCAAATATAATGAATATGTAACTTTCCATGCACAAATTGATCTGCACAAATCCCAGACAGTGGGATTTCAATAGATAAATGTGTAAATGATATAAATTTAAAAATTATGGAAATAGTTAAGAAGTTTGAAGGCCTTAATAAGAAAGGCAAATTAAAATGAGAGCTAAATGCTTTTTCTCCTCTATCTTCTTTTCTCCTTCTTCCCCTTCTCCTCCCCCACTTCTTTTTCCTACATAACTGTCAGTAGTTAAGCAAATATGCCCAGTTGTAGTGACTAGTAGAATTTTTGTAGATGAAATCTTGAAGAACTTACCTTGTGTTGGAAAGTCAACTCAAATTATTTACCCTATTTATGCTGAATCTGCAGATTACCCAGATAAGAAGAAAACGCATTTTTGTGATAAGGGATATTGCTGAGTCAAAGATATCTGGACCTAGAGATATACCTCCAGAGGAAAATAGTCTGTTTCTCTCTAGTTGTTAGAATTAAGTGTTCTTCGAATGCAGGGGTCTAATTTTTTCCCCTTTAGATGTATGTATTTAAAAATCATCAGCTATCTCTCTTTGAACAAGCAGCCAAATCATAAGACTTGGGTTTTTTAGACTATTATTGGCCTCTTTCTTTCCAGTATCAGTCTGAAGTAGACATTTTTTTGAGTGAGTCACATTTGTACTTTTGGATTTCATCAAATGTCAATCATTATCTTCTGTTACCTTTGTATTGACTATAAGGTGATTGATTTCATTTGTGAACCCATCACTGAATATTTCTTCTTGGGTTCCACACCAGCATTCATCAACCAATCTACCCCAATGGCAGCAGTGTCTATGAGGGGGGCTCTAGGCGGAGCCAAGAGTTTGAACCAGTCATTAACCCTTTTGTGACCCAGGTCTGGTCACTCACGTTTTATGTTTCAAGGTTCTTATCTAAAAAGTAAGAATAACAATATCCACTGTAAAAAGACATTATTAAGAATATTGAAATGAATTGACTGCATGGAGCTCAGAAAAAGAAAGAAAGAAAGAAAGAAAGAAAGAAAGAAAGAAAGAAAGAAAGCCCAAAGTGCTCTAAAAGTGTTTAATAACAAAGGACTAAAGGAATAAAGAATCTCTCTCTAGGGCTAACCCAGCACGTTTCAAGCACTAAATTTATTTAAGCTAAATAAAAATAGCACATGACAGATTGTATTTGTGTTGGAAATCACGACGAAAACAGCAAAGACATTGGAAAATTGCATTTTTTCAGGTAATTAAAGGTCATACTATTTAGCCAAACCATAATCCATCACAACTCGCCAGGCATTGATTACTACTCTGGACCACATTCATTTTTAATTCCATTAGTGAAATAAACGACAGCCTTTGAATCCTCTACTTTCTTGATATACAGCAATAAAGAATAGCAAATTACTCTAGAATCCAGAATAGCTGAATAGATAAGCTTCTTTTTTTCCTCTTTGGCATCCCAAACTACAAAGTCTTAAGGAGCGGGAAACATAACAGCAGTCTTCACCAATGCGTTGTCAGAGCAGCTCCTCGCTGATCTGAAAAGGTTCAAAGCCAAGCAGGTTGCATGATTTACCCACTGGTGAGCTGAAGAGATGATGAAGCACCTTCGTCCCCCTCCCCATCCCCATTCCTTGGGGGCACACATTAGCTTCCTCCAGGGCCCCGAGGCTAACGGTTGTAATTCAAGCAGCAATACAAGAGTCCCGAAAACAGAATTATGTTTCTAGGTACATGTGTGGTGATGGCCTGTCCCAGAGAAACACTCAAGCAGGTTATCTGGCTTCCTCATCTTCTTCAGCTGTAATGCACTCATTCAGTTTGTTAACTCTCCCTTTGTATTGAAACACAGAAGAGACCACAAACTGAAAAATACACGAGTCTATTTTTGCTTTCTGTTTGTCTGTTTGTGGGAGTAATTGTTTCACACATCAGTGAACCACAAATGAGCTTGTGTTTGTAGAAGAACTTTTAAGAGAACAGAGGGGTGTCATCCTCACCTCGTATGCTAGGGCATGAGGGACCCTTCCATGTGCGGGGACCCACAGGGATGTGCATATGGATGCTCGCCTAGGGCCTCACAGACACATCCACTCTCATTCTTGTGGGGTTCTACACACAGGGATAGTGTTTGTGATGTTGATAATTGCCTCCGGGGTGCACGACCCATCTTGTAGGATGATTTCAGCTTATCACCCTCTGCCTCTCCCCTACTCAGTTTTTCTCTAGCTGGAACCCCTTTACAATGAAACCTTCACTACCTTCTGTCATTTTCGATTGGCCACGTCTCTGGCCACTTTGTCATATTACCTTTGATCATCTTATCCAAGGTCAGATGTTTACTCTGCTCAAGCAAGCAGGAAAGCCTCGCCTGGAATCCGGGAAGGTGTCTGGGAGACCGCAGAAACTATCACAGAACACTTTGAATGAAAACACACCTACTTATTAAGTCTAAAAAGTGTGGATCATTGTCACCATGTGAACAAGATGGGCACAAAGCACTCTGGGAGGCCTTCACAGCAAAAAGTGATAACTAACACAGAGGTCTGCAAACTTTTCCTATAAAGCGTCAGATCTGAAATATTTTCAGCTCTGTGGTCCACATGATGATCCCTGGCAACTGCTGTCTCTGCTGTTGTAGCATGAAAGCAGCCATAAGCAATACCTCCAAGAATGAATCGGTGTGACCTGTGTTCTATTTTTTTAAATTTTTATTTATTTATGATAGTCACACAGAGAGAGAGAGAGACAGGCAGAGGGAGAATCAGGCTCCATGCACCGGGAGCCCGTCGTGGGATTCGATCCCGGGTCCCCAGAATCGCGCCCTGGGCCAAAGGCAGGCGCCAAACCGCTGCGCCACCCAGGGATCCCCGTGACCTGTGTTCTAATAAAACTTTATTCATAGGGACACTTGGGTGGCTCAGTGGTTGAGCATCTGCCTTCAGCTCAGGGCGTGATGCCGGGGTCCTGTGATCGAGTCCCACATCGGGCTCCCCCATAGAGAGCCTGCTTCTCCCTCTGCCTGTGTCTCTGCCTCTCTCTGTGTGTGTCTCATGAAGAAATAATAAAATCTTTTTTTTAAAAAAATAAAACTTTATTTATAAAGTTAGGCAGTGGACAGATGTGCCCTGCGGGCCATAGCTTTGCCAACTTCCAATCTAAAGTGAGGTTCTTTAGAATTTATCATGTGAGTAGCAGATAGGAAAGATAGGAAAGCCACTTCATAGAATAATATGTTTTCTAGTAAAGTTTTCTAGTAATCCGGGGTGTACTGATGAAGAGGTATGTGGAATGGTTTCTATCCTAAACTAACTTAAAATAATTTTCCTATGTTATTTAAATTATTCAGACAAATTCCTCATCTGGACTATCTCATCCTCCAGAGAACTGGGGAAGGAGGTTAACATTCTACATGCTTATGGGCACCAGGTCTTTCTATGATTTCCTGAAAGACCCGAAGTCTCATACTGAAAAAAGTTGTATTTGTTTATTTTAATTTAAGCCATTACTAGGTTATGAGGTTAACCTAGACCTCTTTTTCAGATGTTGGCAAATGTTGATTTGCATAATTAATTCCTTCTTTCTCACCTCCCCACCACAGCCTGGGGCACACACACACACACACACACACACACACACACTTCAGTACCCAATGCATTACGTGTGTAAATAAATGTTCAGGGGCAGGCCAACTTTCCTGTTTAGTATAGCTGGAATCTTTTTCTTGGAGAAGCCATTTGCAAAGCTCAGGATACAATTTTTCTGCATCTTTAATTATTGATATATTTTTGTCAACCATTCTTTATAGCAGGCAAAGAGATTTCTCATGAGACAATGAGATTGCCTTGCCACAGACTACCTTATTGTAAACAAGGTCTCAAGGAAAATGTTCTATAACTAAATGAAATCTAAATTATTGGCATGAGGCTCTGGCTACATGGTTAACCAGGGCACGCATGTAATATTTTTGAGAGCATGAAAAAAATTGCTGACTTGTCACTGATACCAAGTGTGGCTTGTAAACTAAGATAATGATTAAGGGGTAATCACATTTCAGACTTTAGGGCATAAGTTGATCACTTGCAGGAGTCAGAGGAATTTTTCCCTCCCAGCAGAACAGCATTATGCAAGAAGCTGAGTCCATGGAGGAGTCTGGAAGTACTCTTAGGTCTTGCCTGAAGCAGGAGGTTTTGCCTGGGACAATCTAGTTCTACCCAGAGGATCCTCTGTCCCTTTGCATTTTCTGAGCATGCAAGAAGATCTGTATCTCGTTCTTTGTGCTGGGGAGGACTATGTAATTGTTTCTTTGGTTTGGCTGCTTATTGATATTACTCAAAAGTTGCTGGAAGTGGTGATGAAATGTCCTACATCACACATATTCTTTTGCTTTCAACCCTGCTATTGAGTTATATGAAATACTGTTCTCAGAACATAGGCAGAAACTATATAGCAGTTTCCCATTACTCTCAGGCAGAAAAAAGAGAATAGACACTGTGTCTAACGCACCAGCTTACCTGCTAGTATCCTGTGCCTTTTTGAAAAATATTTATGTTCAACATATGTATATTCATTTTCTCCCGTAAAATGAATGCCAAATCATTCTGTAGACTTAAGCCTTATCTTCGGTTCTGTCCAACTTATGCCCTGAGTAAACCCCGGATGTTGATGAGATAGTCTAAAAAGAGTAAAGAGAGGTGCGCCTGAGTGGCTCAGTCAGTGAAGCATCTGCCTTTGGCTCAGGTCATGGTCCCAGGGTCCTGGAATCGAGCTCCATGTGGGGCTCCCTGCTCAGCGGGGAGTCTGCTTCTCCCTCTCCTCCTGCCCACCACCCCCTGCTTGTGCTCTGTCTCTCTCTCAAATAAATAATATCTTTTTTTTAATAAATTAATTTTTATTGGTCTTCAATTTACCAACATACAGAATAACACCCAGTGCTCATCCCGACAAGTGTCCCCCTCAGTGCCCGTCACCCATTCACCCCCACCCCCCGCCCTCCTCCCCCTCCACCACCCCTAGTTCATTTCCCAGAGTTAGAAGTCTTTATGTTCTGTCTCCCTTTCTGATATTTCCCACACATTTCTTCTCCCTTCCCTTATATTCCCTTTCACTATTATTCATATTCCCCAAATGAATGAGAACATACACTGTTTGTCCTTCTCTGATTGACTTACTTCACTCAGCATAATACCCTCCAGTTCCATTCACGTTGAAGCAAATGGTGGGTATTTGTCGTTTCTAATGGCTGAGTAATAAAAAAAAGAGTAAAGAGAGAAGGAAAGAGAAATGAAGGAGATGCTGAGGCAGACATACAACGCTGTGGAACAGAAGGAGTACAGACTTTGTAGTTAGACTATTCAGTGCTGCATTTGCCATTTGGTGAGGTCTCAGTACATAATAGTCACCAATTCTGCATTTCCCTTTAGCGCGGACAGTATACCTTCTTGGCCTTTGCATCCCAACTTCTAGCCCTGTTTCCTGTACCTGGGGATGCCCAACAGTGTGCTTTCCAAATGAGTGACAGGGGCCACGGCGGAAACGGTGGCCACAGGGAGAAGCCAAAAGGAGGAATAGAGTTTCAAGGAGGAGGATGTGGTCACATGCCCCCAAAAGGCTATGTACGATAAGGGCTGAAAAGTGTCCATTAGCTCTAGCAATTAGTAGGCCACTTGTGACCATAGGGAGCAGAAGAGGGTGGAAGCCAGACTGTGGGGATTGGGGGAGTGAATGGTAGTAAAAAAAAGTGGTGCTAGTAAGTGTCTCCACTCACTCTTTCATGGAACTGGGTTCTGAAAGAAAGAAGGGGCATTCATGGCAAGCAAATGGTTGATGTCTCTTAATTGGGACACCAGCGTGGGAAGGAGATATCTTCCAGATGTCACCTGGCTCCTACCCCCTCTCCATAGCCAGTCTGGGAACATCTTTTCTAGCATCCCTATCCCTAAGCAGAGGCTGGTCAGCCACCACTGTGTACGAAGTCCTTTATGAAGACACATATTTGTTTGCCTCCAATGTTTCTACTTCTGGAGGCACCAGTAACATCAATTGTAACTGCTCAGTTTTAATGAACTATGAGGGGGAAAAAGAAAGAAAGAAAAGGTTGGTTTGGGCGATACATGATTCCTGGGATACCGTTATCTATTTCCTCTGCCTTTCTTCTTAAAACTGTGTAAGCCGTCTTGATAACTCACTGTCGACCCAAAATATTCTCTCATAATGTCCAGCAAGTTGGGGATAAACTTGCAAGGTGGGCATGTTTTGAGGGAATATAAAATCAAATCCCCAAACATATTTCCTCTGGGGACCTTAAGGAGTGTAGAAGAAAAATCACCATAAAATTGTGCTCGTCGGAACTCATTTATTTAAGTAAACTACTTATTGTGACCAAAGCAAAATTAGCTTCATAAGCAAAACTAAACAATATTTCTTTCCTTCCTCCCTTTACTTTTTTTTTTCATCCTGGAAGAAAAATAAACAAATTTAGGCCCAGGAGAACTTTTAATTTCAGAACTTAAATTTTTAAAAGAGTAATGGAACCATAAACATTTACATAATTAACTATTAAAAATTTTAAAACATTGGTTTATTTGATTTAATATTACACATTCTTTACCACTATAATTTTATTAGTAGGTAATTTATGACATGTCTTTAAATCGAAGCTTGAGGAGTTATTTTAAGCTTAGCTTTGAATATTTATTCACTATCCAGGCTCATCTAATTGAAGATCCTTTGGTACCTGCCACTTTAGAAGCAGAAATTACAAGCCCATCCATTTCAATATAGAAATAGATGAAAGTTTTTCATGTTAAAATGAAATATCAGCTAGAATGAACCTAAGAGTAAAGTTTTTGAAAAGTTAGTCTGGTTGCCAACCTGACTTACAATGGCAGTTGTCTATAGTTTTATAAGATCCAGTCTACATTGCCCTAGAAACAGGTAGATTAGCATGTGGTTAACTTCTAGCCACAGCTATTATGAGGCCCAATTTCCCAGCTCTGTTCCATTTTTCATTGTTTTTCCTTGAAGTTTCTTGTTTGTGGCCACAAAACTACACTAACATTAATGAACTTATTCAGAGACATGAGTTTCATGAGAACTCTTTTCAAAGACTTAGTGAGAGGCCCCTTCCAGCTGTAGGAAGGCATGATTCACGTCCGGATTGGGTACTTTCCACAGGCTGAGTGCTGGGTCTGTCCATGCATGCTCCAGTCCCACACAGGGCTCTGGGAACAAAATGCCACCTGGCCCACCCATTTAGCCACAGGGTTCAGAAACCTGTTCCGGTGTGGTTTGGAAATAGCAGAGGATGGGCTTGCTCCTGGACAACTCACTGCCTTCCTAAGTGACCCCTGAACACTTTTCTCTTTGGTTTAAATGGATCAAACCTTCTTTTCTTAACCATTGAAGGGAAAACCAAGCCTTATCTACTCAGTTACATAAAATCACATTTATTCAAGTTGCCCACATTCACTGAGAGGTCTACTCTGCAGAGCTAGGTGCTAGGAATGAGCCTTGGAATGGGTTTATTCATTCACTTGATAAATACTCAGTATCTGTTGTGTGTCAGGGATGTGGTTGGTGCTACAGATACCAAGGTGAGAAACTCATACACAAATGGTTCACAGCTCAGAAAACAAAACTGCTCATAGCCATAAATGAGAGACCAGTAATTATATGTTGAAAAAGTGATCTAAGCAAGGTGCTATTGGGGAAAGAAGGAGATGAGCTTGGTTAGTGGGGGATGAGAGTGGGAAATAAGAGAAGGCTTCATGGAGGAGGTGACATTTGAGATGGTCCTCGAAGAATACATGGAGCTCTCCTACTGGAGAATCAGAGGCCTGGCTTTCCAGGTTTTCTGAGAAAACAGAAATTGTGGCTAAAGCATAGGATGTGAGGAGAGGTGAGAGCCCGGTGAATTTAATAGAGTCAGTATCTTAAGGATTTGGATTAGCAATGGATGTCTAGAATGAGATGCTCAAACGCCATTCTCATGTGTTAACCAACATCACTGGAGAAAATTCTTTATGTTTGAAACCTAATTTTCCATCTCTTCTCATTGAAATTGCAACAGGGATAGAAAATAGCTTGCCATCTCCGATCACATAATAAACTTTTTGTTATTTGGAAATTATTAGCTGTGATTATCTACTTTAAAAAAGAAGTTACAGGATACAGAAATCACTATCATGAGTTTACTTTTTATTTTATTTTTTAATGGAATTGTCTGTATTTAAGGTGGAAACATGAGGATGTGATATTCATATACTCGGTGAAATGATTACTACCACCAAACTAGTGAACACACCATGTCCTCATAAATAGAGTTACCATTTTTTGCGTGTGATAAGAACACCAGAAATCTATTCTTAGCCAATTTCCAGTATTCAGTACTGTATTACCAATTAGTCACCATGCTGTACATCAGATCTCTACATGTATTCATCTTATATAACAGCAACTTATTACCTTTGAGGAATGTCTGTCTCGCATTTCTCCTCCTCCTTTTCCTTCCTTGTGCCTGGTAGCCACTGGCTTACTACCAAGTGTACTTAAATCAATGAGCACAGCACTGTGTCAGATCCTGACAGAAACACAAAGCGAGTTCAAGTCTAAGACCTGTCATAAGGCAAGTACCAGGAAGTAAAACAACAACAACAACAACAACAACAAAAAGAACTGCAAGTGGGAATTCAGCATTTTTTTCCCTATTGCATATAAACTCTGTATTGTAATGATAGAATTTCTGATTTTGAGGATCCCAGAATACCTTCCCCATTGTCCTTTGTAATTGGTCTTCTAGTCGAAATATAAATCACAGCTACTAGAGGCAACATATTGCATTCTAATTATTAAAATATTAAAAAGAAGTTTCTTATGGTGGATGAAATGTAGCTCTGGGTTTGGCTTTAAAAGCAAGCTGTGGGATCTTATGCTTGGAAATATTTAAGACAGGATCAGTGGTTACCTGGATAAGTGTGGTCCGCCTGGGACCAGGCATTCAATAAGTGACTCCTGCAACTGCTTACCACCCTAGTGTCCAAGATCCTTCCAGAGTCACAAAAGCTTCTGCTTGAATGCTAAACCAAGTCCATGCTCTGGAGAACACTTTTCAACAATAGTTCAAAGACAAACTTTGAGCACCAGCCAATAATCACATTAGTAGTGAAGTCACCTCCTTAGCAATTATCAACTTGTGCCCTATAAAGAGTGTGAGGAAAGGGGTAGAGGGCAGCTTTCATTCCTCTTCTTTTCTCTAATGATTGGAACCACCAAGGAAAACCCGACAATGCAGAGTGTAGGGTTGGTCCGAGGCTCTATCCCCTGTCTCCACCCCTTACAAGAACTAGTGATGAGCTTCTCCAAAGCCATTGTTTACTCATCTATACAACAGGGATAAAAATAATTGGTCGACCTAGCAAGAAGCTTGTGAAGGTTAACTGAGATAATGCATCAAACATGCATATCTAGTACATAGTGAGTGCTCAATAAATGAATTTTAAGAGGGAAAGAAGACTCAACTGCTATGACTTCCAAATCTCTGGTCCCTGCACCTCTATTTCTTTCATTCACTAAATGCCTAAAAATCACCAGGGAAAGTATGAAAGGAAGCGTGGGTCAGTCCTCTACTGCCTTTAAGGAGCCTGGAGTCCTCAGGAGGTGAGCAGAGAGGTCAGAGCTCAGTGGAACTGGAGTTACTGGCTTTATGGAAAGGAACTGGACATCCATTGGGTATCTTCTATAAACATGGAGCAAAATAATGCATGCATTTTGGAAGTAGGATTTGAACTGGATCTTGACTGATCAAACCAAACACGTGTAAAAATGCAACAGCAAATGAAGATTGGCATATGTATGTTTTTTTGACATTTTTATGGGACTGAGTAAAGATGGGGAATAGTGAGAAGTAAAGTTTGTATAAACAGATTTTTTCTTTCTGTTCTTTCTTTTTTTCTTTCTTTCTTTTCCCTTCCTTCCTTCCTTCCTTCCTTCCTTCCTTCCTTCCTTCCTTCCTTCTTTCCTTCCTTCCTTCCTTCCTTCCTTCCTTCCTTCCTTCCTTCTTTCCTTCCTCCCTCTCTCCCTCCCTTCCTTCTTTCCTTCCTTCCTTCTTTATTTATGACTTTGCTTTCCAAAAGGAGAGGGTGTTCATTTGCTAGAGGTGCCGTCACAAATGACCACAAAACGGGTGGCTGAAAACAACAGAAATGTGTTGTCTCACTGTTATGGAGCCTAAAAGTCTGAAATCAAGGTGTCAGCAGGGTGGGTTCCTTGTGGAGCCTGCAGAGGAGGATCCTTCCTTGCCTCTCCCAGCTCCTGGTGAGCCCAGTGCTTGCCTGATGGCAGCATCACTCCAATCTCTGCCTTCTTCTTCACATGGCCATCTTCCCACAGCCCTCCTCCCATGTGTCTGTGTCCAACATTTCCCCTTCCTAAAAGGACGCTAGTTGTGGTGGATTAAGACCCACCCTCATGGTGTCATTTTAACTTGATCAATTTTGCAAAGACCCTGTTTCCCAAAAAGGTCATATTCATAGATACCAAAGGTTAAGACTTCAGTTCCTTTTTGGGGAATATAGTTCAACCTGTAATAGAACAAAAGGTCCTGTAAGCAACGGGAGAGGCTTATATTTAACAGAAGATGTATGTTAGTCAAACATACAAATAACTGGACATGTGGACATCACGAGACAGTTGTAGGATGGAGGTCAGGATCTGAGAAGAAATGAAAAGGCAGAGAGGGAGCATGATTGTCTATGGAGTCATATAGAATGGAAGAGAGGGGGTCATGGACAGAATCTGGAGGGCTCCCACCTAGGAACTAACAACTAATTATTGAATGCTCATTAAAACATGCCAGGATCTGCTATTGACACTGGTTACCCAGTGGTGATTGTGATAGGGAATGTTCCTGATCTCAAGGAACTCATATGCCAGGGCCGGAGGCAGAGGAACCTGGGAAAAGAGTGGCCAGTGACGAAGAAGGATAATCAGGGATGAGTGAAGCCATAGAAGAGAAAGGAGAAAGGGTGAAAAGAAGGAGTGGCTCACGGTGTTAAGTACTGAACAGAGAGAGGAAGCAAGATGGGAGCCCAGAGTGGCCATTAGCTTTCAGAACAAAAGAATCATGGTGGACCCCAGTGAGTAAGATTTTAGTGGAAAGTTGGGGTAGGAGGAGGAATACCATTGTTTACAGCAATGTGTTCTAAGGGAGTGCTCTTAGAAAATGGAGCCAGGTAGGGGCAAGGAGGCTTAGGATGAAGAAAGTATGTTTCAAGATGGGAGACCCTTGAATATTTTTATCTGTGGAGCTAAAACATTCCAAAGGAGGAAGATGTAGAAGATGGAGGGGAGAGAGAGGGAGCATGTGCAAGAGAGTTGATCACAGATGGAGAGAGGCTCCTGAACATTTCAGGGAGTGGAGGATGGAAGAAGGAAGATGGAGCTTTGAACCAGAGGGCTGCAAAAGGGCGTGTGATGAAGATGACTGCAGATGGCAATGGATCTGAAGGGGAAGAAGAGATGACCAGCAGGAAGTCCTTCCTGTCCTCAACTTGCAATTTGAATGCTGTTTCCTCATGACACCTTGTCTGAGAGGTGTCATCAGCCCAGTCCTTCCGTGGAGCTTGGCCTTCTCTGCTCTGCTCCTGCAGCCCTCCTCTGTGCCCACATCCCACAGTGTCCTTTCCCTCTCCACTCCTGGAGGTGGCCCCCCACTGCCTGGAACATGCCTGTGGGAGCTTCCAGGCTGGCAGCAAATGTGGTCCTGGGCATGTCATTTTACTTGACTTCAGTTTTCTCCTATCTACAATTAAATTGCTAGACTAAATATGGTACACTAGGGGTCAACAAACTAGAACCTGGGGCCCAAATCTAGCCCACTGCCTGTTTTTTTGCCAGTGAAGCTTTACTGGGTGTTATAGTTTGCATTGTGCCTCCCCCCAAATCCGTGTGTTGCAGTCCTCACCCCCAGTACCTTAGACTGTGATGGGTTTAGGAGACACGGCTTTGAAAGTGGTATGAGTTACAAGTAGACCTTAAGGGTGGGCCAATCTGACTGATGTCTTTATAAACAGAGAAAACTGGATCCACAGAGACACCACAGGTGCCCCTGCACAGAGGAAAGCCCACATGAGGGCACAGCACACCTGCCGCCCTCCAGAGCCAAGGAGGGGAGTCTCAGAAGAAACCAGCCCTGCTGACACCTTGCTCTTGGACATGCAGGCTCTGGAACTGTGAGATAATGTATTTTTGTTGTTTCAATTTTCCCGATTCCTAGCAAACTAACTACCACATTGTAGCAAACTACTACACAGCTCCATCTCTTCATTCACTGTGGCTGTTTTTGCATTATAATGACAGAGTTGAATATTAGCAACAGAATGTGCCTGGCTACCAAAGCCTACAACTTTCTTTTTTTTAGTAGCTGGCTCTGTACAGAAAAGGTTTGCTGACCACCATTCTAAAACATCCCAAAAGTTATTCTAAGTAGAAATTACAGGAAGGTAATGTTTCTGTGTCCCGAGTCAGATGCTGACCTTTTGGAGGGCAGGGATCACATATTCTATAGGAAGGAGAAAAACAGTATTCAGTAGACATAGAAACAACCTGTGTCCACAGATAGATGAGGGGATAAAGAAAATGTGGTGTATGTATATACAATAGAATATTATTCAGCCATAAAAAGAAGGAAATCTTGTCATTTGTGACAACATGGATGAAACTCGAGAGCATTATACTAAGTGATATATATGGGACAGAGAAAGACATATACTGCATGGCCTCACTTACATGTGTGTCTTAAAAAAGCAAAAAACAAAAAACAAAAAAATGACCAAAATGAAAGTCACAGAAATAGTAGAATGGTGGTTGTCAGGCGTGGGGAAATGGGTGAAGCTGGCCAAAGAGTACAAAATTCTAGTAATAAGATGAATAAGTTCTGGGTATATATAGTATAGAGTATGGTGACTGTGGTTGACAATACTGTATTGTATATTTGGAAGTTGCTAAGAGAGTAGATTTTAGAAGTTCTCACCACCAAAAAAAAAAAAAGAGAGAGAGAGAGAGAGAGAGAGAGAGAGAGAGAGAGAAAGAAAAAAAGGAACTATGTGACATAATGGTTGTGTTAAGTAATCTTATAATAGTAATCATTTGCAATATGCACATGTATCAAAATGACCACAGTATACCCTAAACTGATACAATGTCATATGTCCATTATATCTCAATAAAAATATGTAGAATGTCACCAGTACAGCTGCCCATTTGTCTCTGTTTTCACTTTTGCTTTAAAAAAATTTTTTTTTAGCAAACAAAAATTTTTCATCCCCCCCCTCACGAAAATACTGTTCACTGGGTACCTGCTATATGCCAGGAATTATATTATGCACTTTGCTTTCAATTAGTTCACACAATAACTCTGTGAGGTGGATTTATTATTTATTTATTTACTTATTTATTATTAATTAATTAATTTATTTATTTATTTTTTATTTTAAGATTTTATTTATTTGAGAAAGAGGGAGAGAGAGAGCATCAATGGTGGGGAGGGGCAGAGGGAGAGGGAGAAGCAAACATCCGCTGAGCAAGGAGCCTGATGTAGGGCTTGATCCCAGGCCCTGGGATCATCGCCTGAGCTGAAGGCAGACACTTAACCATCCGAGTCACCCAGGCCTCCTTGGGTACAATTTTTTTCTTTTTCTTTTTTCCATTTTTTCTTTTATTTAATTCAATTTGCAAACAGGTAGTATAACACCCAGTGTACATTTCTTATTCACATTTTACAGATTTCTTTCCCCAGTCACGGAGCTCTATAAAGATCCTGCTGAGAGGTGACCCTGTCTGTCTTCAATGCCATAGTCTTGTCACCATGTCATGCCATGCCACTTACAACTCAGATTTCTTTTCTTTTTGATATTTGTGTCTCTTGTGATTTTTAGGACATTGCTACTAATAGATACTGAGAGAATGTTTCTGGAATTGCATCTCGGGTTCCTGCTTCTCCCAAATATGGCAACCCATCTGTCAGGGTATAGTAAACATTAACTCTAGGTCAGGCCCTGTTCTAGGTTCTGAGGACGCAGTCATGACGAGACACGACATTCCTGGCTCTTGTAGAGTTTGCTATGTAATTGTATTGTATTCTTGTTGAGAATTAGCTATTACCTTTCTCAGCGGCTTTACACCAGCTGTCTACAGCTTGCTCTGGCCTTGTTCTAGACTCCTGAGGGGATGAAGGCTCAGCTGAATGGCAGCCAGCTCTGGGACTCAGGAGCTGTACCTAGCAAGGCCAGAAGCTCTTTGTCACCAACTGAAAAATGTCCTCCAAATCCACTTATCTTTGTCATTGCCTCACTCTCACTATTGTAAGCAGGAGAGATTTGCTCCCACACATTCCTCCCTCTTGCACACATACTGTATATTTACTTAAATAAACTACAAAATCTATAGGCTGTACGAACTCAGTCTTGGGTGAAAAATGTGATCTTCAATACTCCCTGGGGGAAAAAAACCCCACAAATCAGATGGACTCCAGCTTTCCAAAGCAATGATTTCCTTGTTCTGAAGCAAAAAAGTTTTGGGCTTTCTAAAACTTCCCGGGATTTTCTCTGAAATGAAATTAGATGTTGCAGCCTGGCTGGGCACTTAAGCTTCGTCTGGGACAGAGTGGCCCAATCACAAGATCTTGGGGCTTACGGCCATCGGCACTGGAGCGTTACACGTAGCTGTGAAACTTGTCGCTGGAACTTATCTGACCTGTGGCTGGTAAGCTGGAATTGCTTACCATCTCGCTTCCACCAGACTAATAGCACATTTCAGGGCAGCTTAGATTATCACCTGACATCCCTGAAATCTATTTCTAAGGTAAAATGAAAGTCTAATTGGGAAAAAATCAATGTTTAATGAAACGAAATCCTCCTGAAACCTGATGTCAGATGTTACTGTGCCGTCCCCATTCACCTGTTGACCTTGGGGCTAACCCACCCTATTGAAGTAAAACATGTATATGGCTTCTTGATAATTGCTGAGCTCTCTGAATGTAATCATTTAAGGAATGGTGGAGGAAGCCTTAAAATGTATCTGCCATATACTGGCTATTTCTTCTGCTTCTCTCTCTCTTTTTTTTAACCCATAAAATAAAGGCATTACACTAAATAATATTTAAATTCTCTAAACATGCACCAACTTCTGTGTTAACCAAAAGGTAAAGGAAGGCCTTATAAGTTTATATCTACAAGTACTTCAGTGTAGATGATTTACATGCTGTGGGAAATTGGATTCTGTCCCACACTAAATATATTTACGATAAAAGAAGGCTTCCTGATGCTGTCAAAGCACCAGTGAATCCTGTGAGGTTGGATTTAGGCTTGGAAAGCTAGACTGTTAGCAGAGGACTAAAGATGAGGCCTTTGGAGGGGTGATACCAAGACCCAGATTCTGGGTAGGACTGTAGTGTTAGGGGTGCCATTGGACTCTGGGCCAGTCAAATCCTTCTTTTATCTTTTTCAAAATGTAGGAGACTAAGCTCACTACAGTCCTTCTAGTAATCTATGGCTCTGAGGGTTCCTAGAATTGGCCGATTCCCTAGAAAGGCATCTTGAGGCCAACTTGGTTCTTGGCAAGGCATCGGTAATGGTGGTAAGGGTGAGGAATAGATTTTGCTGGACAACGGTTTAAAAGAGCAAACAAGTGGGGGCGGGCAGAGAAGAAACATGAAAGTATATGCAATGACTTCCAGACAAAAGCCACATCAGGTGTCTCCAAAAACACCTAAATTTAACTAAATTTAAAATGATTTATGCTTTTTCTCTCTTGAAAAACATTTATATAGAAACCAAAGGGGCCAAGTCAAGCTCTTCTGCAGGAGCCGCTGGTGGTCACAGCACCCACCAGGAGACAGTCCAATTTTTACTTTGCTATTAGTGTAGCCTTTACCTGGAATATGGCAAAGCTAAGAAGTTGTGCTTCTGAGATATGTGCTGTTCCATAGTTCAAAATAGCCTCAAAAGATTTCAAAGATGAAATGAGGTTTTATTATGTAAATCTCCATTTAGGCTCTGGCTCCTATTAAAAACAAAACAAAGGATCAACAACTAGGAGTTTTGGTAAAGATCCATAAAAACAATTTAGGTTTACTGAGTAAATAAATAGTAGACAGTTTAAAATTCTCTTTGGGGATAATTGAGAAAGTGACTCAAAGAAATTAGAGATGGAAAAGGCTTGTTTTATACAGCCCTCCAGGGGATGCTTTCTTTGGGTTCTTTCCTTTTGGATTAAAAGGTCAAAATGACAATAACACTAATAATAAATTATATACTCCCAGTGCCTTCTTTTAAGCCCTTTAATAGCCTTGTGAAGAGTGGAGACATGTAGCGTTCATGTTTAATGTGGCTCCTGTTGGAATTATGACTTCCTGTGAGCCAGCTATTTCTGATGTGGAGACCCAAGAGTGTGGATTATGACACTTGACTGAGGGGAGGGAGTCTAGTCCCATGATTTGTTCTGAAGACAATTTCTCTTACTCTGACCCAGGTGAAGGCCCAGAAGAAAAATTAAAAAAAAAAAAAAAAAAAAAAAACAACATTGGTGGAATAGGAAGGTCATTTTGTATTTTAGAAACTACATAGATGAATGGAATACATTATATGATAATTATGTACAATATTACATATATTCTAAAATTACATTGCCTCTTTCATTTATCTACTTACCTGATAGAGTATCTTTCCCATCCTTCCTGTGAATGGTTTCCTTAGAGATGAGGGAAGGCCAAAGGATGAAATTATCCTAATGAACATGGCTACCAGCCCCCAAACCTTTGGACCACAGGTATCAGCCATTGCTTCTTCTATAAACCGAATTGCTTTAAGGATTTGGACACAATATTTCCTACATAGTTCCCGACATCTGACACGTCACTAGCTCATGAGAGTACTTTCCAGAGAACTCAGTACATAGATGCATTTCCAATGGCCCATGAGGGAAATGGAGCATTTTGATGGTAAAATATGTATATAGAGAGGCTAGAGAAAAGGTGGCTATTAACAAGTACCTCTAAAATGAAAATCTGTAAGGCAAACTATTTAAGTGAATGAATGTAAACAAACAGACAAAGCAAAAATTGGAGCCGTTGGATCATTCACTTTCCGTGTCTTATAATAAATAAATTGTCCTAACCCTTGTAGCTAGCCACAAGACTTTGTTTTTATTTATTGTATAGCCTGTTTTTTTCAATCCCCTGCATAGCACCAGGAGGAAATAAAAGTAACTTTTTTTTCCTTTTTTTCCACTCTTCTATTATGTCAGCTTTGTTGCTCTTGTGCACTTGAACTTCTGTATATTCGCAAGGCTTATTTTTCAATACAGCAGTCAGGGTTTACAAAGTGAAAGAATTTCCATTTCCATCCCTGCTCTGTCGCTGCCAAAATGGCTGGATCGTTTGTTGTAAAATGGGGGAAAACACACTGGTTCCTGCACACGTGGCTGTTCCAGTCCATTAAAACAAAAAGATTGCAGCCTCTGGCCATGACTGAATTCAGAAGACTCAGGACATGTCAGTGTCCTTTAATTATCTCAAAGCCCAAGTCACTCATCCTGCTACTTTCTGGGCTTCCCCACATGGGGACTTCCTCTAAATCTTGGCTAACACACAGGAATCTGATGTTTAGAAAGTCACTTTCCTGTCCTTATAAACAATTCTACCATAATAACCTGGCTGCTGGCACCAGAGCTTCATTTAAATTTTGCTCAGCTCGGTTTACAATTAAGATTTAATTAGTAAACTCATTACAAAGACAGGAAATCTCTGACTTTCCCCTAATTCTCTTGCAGGCCTTAGCGAGAACCCAGCCTGTCCCTTTGGCTTTAGACATTTGCACAGAGTTTTCTCTAAACATTGTTATTTATGTCAACTTCAATTTTAAGATAAAATATTGTCTTTTGCTTTTGAAAATAGAGGGAAGTAGCCCAGTCACTTAGAATTTAGGGTTTCAAATTCTCTATTTAGAAATAGGCCCTGTGCATATTTTTAAACCTTCTAGACTCTAAGAGTCTGTTTGGATCCTCCAAGCCTTACTCAAATAGCAGAAAATGCTGCTGAGGTGGGGGAACGGGATGAGGAATGTCAGTAGAGACGAGGGGTAAGACTGGAGTAGAACTACCATCCAGTGACATACTCAGAATAATTCAGAACATAGCATTTTGTTATCACTCTCAGAACACAAGAGAAGGGCGGTGGAGCTCTACAAAACAGGGTGAAGCTATCATATTTTGCCGCAAAAGAACAGTGGGAAAGTACTTGCCAAGGAATGAGGGATATAGTTGAATATTTAGCCAAGACAGAGGCTCTGCAATGTCAGAAGGCTAGGACTAAAACATTTAGCTGGTAATATTTTTATTGGACAAAAGCTAGATAAATTCATCTTGTTTTCAAGGCCCCGAAGGGAAAATGATGGAGAACTTTTAGATCAGATCTTAAGTGTTATCGATATACTTGATGCAATAAAACTTACATTAAAACATTTACTTTGACCACACAATGATGATTCCAGGGCATTTGAAAGAGAAATTTCTTTCCTTTCAAATTCTTCCTATTTTATTTCAATTTGCTTCCAGTAAAAAAACTTTAGCTCTTTGTGTGAGTTTTGGTCCTTAAGGAACCTTTTATTTCTATATGGTTAGATAAATGACTTTGTTTTGGAAATACAGTGTTTGAAAACTTACTCATTAGAAGTACCTGTAAGTGGTCCTGATTTTAAATAAATATTTGAAATCACGAATTGCACTTTTTTTTGTCAGTTCAACTGTTACCATTGAGCCTTATTCTCTAGTGATTTCTCTGACCATACTATTTTCTTTTTTTTTGGTCCTAACAAAAAAGAAGTGACCAATCAGAGAGGTTAAGTGACTTCTCTGAGATCACACAGCAAACTTGTAGGCTAGACAGAAATAAGGTTTGTTGGTTTGAACTATGTGCAGAGCTCTGAGCAAACTTGAAGGGAAAAGTTATTAGTAGCTGTAAAGAGAGAGAACCATGATACTTAATGGGTGTTTCTTTTGGGCAGTCTTTGACAGCTTTTATGAGGCCTTGGAATGTGTCAATAGGTATCACTGTGACCCTCTGGGAAGGAGCAAACCAAACCCTCTTTCCTCTGGGAAGTCTCAATCCAGTTTGCTCCTGAACATTCTCAGTAGCAAGAGGAAATGCAAACTTTGCATTCAAAATGGCTCAGAAAGTTTGGAAGACACAGAACTTAAAAGGGTCCTGGTCCAATTAAAGAGAAATCTATAAAGTCATCAGATAGTTTAATTGTACAGTGTTGAATAATTTGGAAGTCAAAATAAAACTTCCTCTCCCTGTTCTGTTGGCTGGTGCTTTAGAAGAGTTGACCACCAGTGTGTGAACACAAGACAGGCCAACGTAGCCAGATTTCAGTCCTCATCTAGGAGATGTGAAGTGCCAGACTGGTGAGAGGGAGCACAGTGCAAAAGAAGGATTTCCAAAACAACAGTTGAAAAAAAGAAAACAGAAATAATGAAGGCACAAGGGACTCTAAAGCTCCCAGGAAACATTAGTGGAGTTGGAAGGAGGGGAACTGATCTCCTGAGGTTACTGTTTTCAATTGAGGTTTCATTTAATGGAAATACAACCATTAGAAACCACAAAAGATGTCCCTCTGCTGCCTAAAAGAGCAGCAGAAGCAAACAGAAAGAGATCGGAGGCAGGGGTCCCCTAATTTCTCCACATCAGGAATTCTACTGGGGAAGGTGTATTTAAAAATTTTACTTAAAAAAAAAATTACTTAAAAAAATTTTTTTTAAATAAAAATTTTACTTTAGAGGAGACTTTTGCAGTTTTTAGAGATGTAGATCCCAAATGCAATGCATGAATCTTGATTGAATCCTAATTGGAAAATAGGAGCTATAAAAAAATTCTTGGTGTAATTATAGACAGTGAAATATGGATATTTTGGATATAAATTTTTAAAGATATATTTTTATATACTATATTAGCTTTGGTTATGAATTATTATTATGGATAAAATATGGATGTAGATATTTAGATATTTTGATAGATTATATGATGGAACTATTGTAAATTTTCCTGGGTTTGATTATATTACTGTGGCTAAGTAGTTGATTCTATTTTTAGGCACTGGATCCTAAAGTTGGGTGGAAGTACAATTATGTCAAACTCTGAAAACAGTGTGTGTGTGTATACATACATATACATACGTGTAGATACACATATACTTAAGCAGAGGATGGATGGAAGAATAATAGAGTCAGGAAGCTTTTAGTTAGAGTTGGTTAATAGTCTGTCGATGTGATATTGCTAATAGACTCAACAAGAATAACAAACACTTATTCAGTGCTTGCTGGATGCCAGGGTCTTTCCCAACTGCTTTATGTGCATAACATATATCGTTACAACACAATCTTTCGACAGGGCTAGCTATCTACAGTTTAGCTGGAGTAGAGAAGTGAGCCACCCAAAGTCACACAATACCCATGCTATTGGATTTGGGATTGAAATCCCAACAGTTGATGTCAGAGTTTGTTTTTAACTTGTATACCATATGTTCTATCTTGATACGTATACAAGTCACTAAAGAGTAAGTGATGTTATGTTTATTGGGTCAAACCCTAGAATTTACCTTAGTCAGAAATCCCAAATCAGAACTGGCTGGGAACCTATATACAGAAATGATTCAGGAACTGTAATGAGATATACTCAGAACAGAGGAGGGTTCCTTTAAGTGTATTATCTTTTGACTTCTACCAAAGCTGGGAGGAGTCAAGTCACCACCACCCTTGGGTGCAAAACTATGAGATAGATCACCAAGGTGACAGACCGGTATCACAAGTGTTCTGCAAAATCATACCCCCACTGAAGTCAGTGGGCATTGATTTTGTGCTTGTGTTTCTCAAAAATACACAGGGAGAGAGGAGGAGGAGGAGGAGGAGGAGGAGGAGGAGGAGGAGGAGAGAGAGAGAGAAGTGGTGGCCAAATCGGAAAAATGTACAGAAGTTCAGAAGAGTAACATATTTGTGTTAAATGCTTAAAAATCTGCTGAAGGCCCCTGAAAGCAATCCTTCACTTTTCCCTGAGAGCATGCCCAGGATACTGTCCGTGTAAACTGGATGAACTCAGTCTCTAAGTTCTGTCCAGATTCTCACATTGCCGTATTGACCTCTTTTGTCTTCTTGTATGTTCAAACATACAAATCCCTCAACTCTTGACCTTTATCTGTCTTCTTCACCTCTTGTTAATGTGTTTTGAGTAGAGTGGAGATTCAGGAAGCTTTGCCATTCTTCCTTCTTTTGTTTGAGCCCAGAGTTAGAAGCCACTGAAACTTTGAGACTCATGGTCAGACTTAAAATCCCAGATCCAAAGCAAAATGTCACAGAGGTCCTTCTTCCACCTATTCAGACAGCATCTCATTAAGCTTCATTACATTGTGGCTTATTTCTAGGGGTGGCTCCAACCTGTAAATCCCTCAGCCTTCAGGATGAGGCCATGCACACTGTGGATCTTCTCATATATGTTTTACCTGCACCATGGTTTTCAAATAGTACAATCAGGTAAATACTGTGCTGGATTCATATTACACTTTGAACCAAAAAGAACAGTAACACTCTTCCAAAGCTTTGCAGTTCTGCATCTGATTTGATGCTCATGACAATTTGATACTATTACTTCTTGCAGAATGTGATTCTGCTCTATTTCTTTAGATTTGGGGGAAGATATGACACTCTCTCCCAAAGTTAAGCTCTCCCAAAGTTTCTGTCCTTCCTAGTCCTTCTAATTAGAATAATATCAGTGGTTTTTCTTTCACCCAGTTAATTAGTAAATCTGTTTTTAATGTTCCTTAGGAAGGTTATATAAAGTACTATGGAGGATAAAAAAGTAATAAATGAAATCATTCTCTCTGCAAGGAGCTATGGGAGAGTTGGAAAGACAACACATGCAGTCTTTTTTTAAAAATTTTTTTAATTTAATTTTTATTTATTTTTGATAGTCGCACAGAGAGAGAGAGAGAGAGAGAGAGAGAGAGGTAGAGACACAGGCAGAGGGAGAAGCAGGCTCCATGCACCGGGAGCCCGACGTGGGATTCGATCCTGGGTCTCCAGGATCGCGCCCTGGGCCAAAGGCAGGCGCTAAACCGCTATGCCGCCCAGGGATCCCCACATGCAGTCTTTAAAAGATAATGAATAACATAAGGCGTGTAAAGCAAATGATATATATTTAAAAAAATCTTTTTTTAAGATTTTATTTATTCATTTGAGAGAGAGAGAGAGCGAGCGAGCATGTGCAGGGCAGGGAGGAGCAGAGAGAGAGGAAGAAGCGGGCTCTCTGCTGAGCAGGGAGCCTGATGTGGGACTCAATCCCCCTGGGATCATGACCTGAGCCAAAGGAAGACACTTAACTGACTGAGCCTCCTAGGTGTCCTAAGAAATCTTTTTGGGTACCTACTATGTTCCAGGCATTATTCTAGGTGCTAAGAATTCAAGAATGAACAAAACAGATAAAAATCCTCCCCTCTTAGAACTAACATTCTTGATGGGAAGAAAGACAAGACAAATAAATGAAATAAATAAGTAAAACATATAGTATGTAAGTGAAAAACAAAGCAGGAAGGTATGTCACTGAGGCTAGCAGTGGTTACAGTGTTAAGTAGGATTTCATGGAAAAACTTCATTAAAAATGGAGTTGAGTGAGTAAAGACCCAAAATAAATGAGGACCTAGTTATACAGCAAGTGAAGGGAAGAGCATTTGGGGCGGAAGGAACAGCCAGGGCAAAAGTCAGAAGTGAGCCTTCCAGCTGTGGTGAGGAAGAAGGCCTATGTGTCTGGAGTAGGTGGCTACATGAGACAGTAGGAAGAGAATGGATCAGAAAAACAACCAGGAACCAGGTCCTGTAAGGATTGATCTTGGCAAGACTTTGGTTTTTACTCAGAGTGAGATGGGGTCCCCCTAGATAATTTTGAGCAGTGCAACAATATATGTGACTTGACACATGACAAGAGTTGAAGCAGGGCAGGGTGGGTGTGACTTTGGGAAGAGTGCTGTAATGACCAAGGGGAGAAGTAATGACAACTAAAGCAGGTGGGAGTGTGGAGATGGTGAGAGCTGGTCAGCTAGGACTTGGTGAATTTGAAGCAGATGTAAGAGTAGTCAATGATTACACCAAGTTTCTGGGTCTGAATAGTTGTTGGAATGGGATTGCCATCAACTAATAACTCAGTCCTGGATGTGCTGAGTTTGAGATGTGTATTAGAATTCTGAGTGAACATACCAACTAGGAGGCTGAGTATGTGTCTGGATTCAAAGGCGAGGTCTGGGCTGGAGTTATCAAGTTGGAAATCACTGACATATAGATGGTAGTTAAAGCCACAAAATGAGATGAGTTCACCCAGGGAATGTGTATAAATAGATACAATCTAAGGTGTGAGCCATGAGAGATACTCCGCCATTTAGAAGCTAGAAAAATGAGAAAAACCAACAATACATAAACACACACAAACCAGCACAGGAGATTGAGAAGCAAGGGGAAACTTGAATTTGTTACTGCAGAAAAATATTTCAAGAAGAGAGTGATCAACTGTGCCAAAAGGTAAGTCAGAAAGGATGACTCAAGGTCTTTGGTTGGATTCAGCAAGGTGGGAGCCACTGCAGAGCTTGATAAAGTAATTTAAGTGAAAAGAGAGGGGGTGAGGGCATGTGTGAAGTAGCCCAAGAGAAAAAGGATGGAGAGAAATCGTAGACAGCAAGTATGGAATTTCAAGACGTTTTGTAGTGGTAGCTGGAGGTACAAGTGACATGACAAAAGTTTTATGTTGTTATTTTTTTAAGGTCAGAGAGTAGCATGTTCATATGCTGGTTTAATAATGCAAGGACTTGGGTGCCTGGGTGGCTCAGTCTGTTAAGCCTCTGCCTTCAGCTCAGGTCATGATCTCGGGTTCTGGGATCGAGTTCCCCCATTCCTGCTCCCTGCTCAGCAAGGAGTCTGCTTCTTCCTCTCCCTCTGCCCCGCCCCGCCCCCCACTCATGCTCTGTTGTGTGTGCTCCCTTTCTCTCAAATAAATAAATAAAATCTTAAAAAAATAATGCAAGGAATTTTAATAATGTAAAGACAAGAAGGAAAGATTGGATGCAGCATTGTCGATGAGTAAATGGGAGACTGAAATCCAGTGCCCAGGAGGAAGGCTTTACCTTGGCGAGGAGCATGAAGAGTTCAAGCCTAGCCACAGCAGAGAAGATGGGGTGAGGGGAGCAGGTGCTGATTGGTGGGCACATGTAGCAGGAGTCCATGCAAGTGGCAATGCTAAGGTCCTGCTTAATATTAGTGATCAGTGATTTTATTTTGTTTTCCAAAATTAAAAAAATATTTTAAAAAGATTTTATTTATTTATTCATGAGACACACACACACACACACACATACACACACAGAGGCAGAGACACAGGCAGAGGGAGAAACAGTTCCCAGAGGGAAGCCCAATGTGGAACTCAATCCCAGGACCTCGGGATCATGCCCTGAACTGAAGGTATCATTTGCACTGAGTTACCCAGGTGCCCTGTGATCAGGGATTTTAAATAAATGCGAGAGCAGTTAGCTTAGTTGGGTGCTTTGCTCTGGGTGTGTGGGTGTGATGGTGGGAGGGTTGGCTTCACGAGGCTTGTGCTTTTGCCAAGGATGAGGATATGAGAGATGCAAGGGAACAGAGATGAATGGAAGGGAGTGGTTTTAATGAGTGACCATGGAATCAAAGTGGGTTAAGGAGAGAGGTAAGGATGTGAAGGGAATAAGGAAAATAAACAGGTGGCCGAATGACTAGCAGGAGGTTGGGGGAGAGGTCATTCCCTACTGCCAAGCCCAGTGGCCCAAGTGAGCAGGCTGTAGCTTTAGCAGAGCATGGAAGGAGGGACAGGTTTCTGTAAGAGCAAAAGGCCAAGGAAGTTTTCTGAGGAGAGCTTGAGAATATAGAAGTTTGCAGATGGTTGAATGGTTGAATGGAAGCACCAGAAGGTGCAGTGAAAGGGTTTCACAAGATGGCAGTGGTGGGGGGTGCAGTGGATAGGCAGGGTCAGAGGAGACTATGTATAAACTCAATGAGAATTAGCCTCTGGGAATAATGGGAGTTAATCTATTACGGCATGGGAGTTTTGAGTTTCCAACATGTCTAGAGCTAGGGGTCTGTTAAAATTACTCTTGAGGGTTCAAAGTCAGACACTGAGGGAGAGGCTGTGGGAGCATGGAGGGTTCTGAGGATTCTCCTTGGCCCCCATAGTGGGAGACTTGCAGTCTGAAAAGACCTAGCCTTCCTCCCTCCCGGAAGCACTCCTCTGACTCCTCCAACAGTGGTCTACATGGGGATTCTCCTACTCTCAGTGTTTGGGCAAATGCTGAGAATTCATCCTGCATACATCATGGGCTCACCACAGACCAATCATTCCTTCAACCACTTTGAGCCTGTTTGAGTTTCCAAGGTCCAGCTGGGTGCACTCAATGAAGATGGTGAGTCCCTGTCCACTTCCCCCTATTAGCATGTCCAATGGTCCAGAGGAGGTGTTCCCAGCTTTTCACTACAAACACTCCTTAGATGACATCTAACCAGCTCCAGTTTTTGAAAGAATTTTACCAATCTAATTAAATAAGCTGCATCTTTTGCCCCATTGAACTCCAGAACTGAGTTATCTGACCTGACAGACTGGGTCGGGGATAGGGGATGGAGACTCACCTTCGTGTCTTACCTCTTCCTTCCATGGTGTTACCTCTTCAGTGTAAAGCTTGGTCCTAGAGAACCAAATTCCCAGAGACAAGAGGGCCATTCTTTGTTCAAGGACTTCTAAGTGACTAAATCTTCATGGAAGCTTTCAAAATTTATTTGCAGGAAGTAATAATTCATTTCCTCATTTTTATTATTCAGAGCAAATAAAATTGAATGTGCAACAAGAGCCAACAGTGTTTGGCGGATAGCAAATGACAAGAAGAAATAGTAAGCTGATTTGTTTAGTAATATGGTAAATGGCTTGAGTTACATTCTGTGTCTTCTTCAAAAGCAACACGACTATTTCTAAGAGGGTCTTTGAGCTAGTGGAGTCATCAAGTTCTCATTAATATGTTTGGGCTTCAAGGACCTCTTTTAGGGAATAGTACATAAATAAATTATAATTAAATACATAAATAAAACCCCCTCAATAGAAAACAAACAAGACAAAACAAAAAACTACAGTTATGTTGCTCAAGCCCTCTCAGATCAACACCAAAATCAATCATTTGTGCTTCCTCACCACCCTCCAAGAATGTGAACATTTAACAAGTGTGGTTAGAGCGTTAAAGATTATCCTCATCAAGTGTGAATGCCTTTGGAAAAGCAGCAGTCTGGGGAAGATTTCCCAAATTGGCTTGGGCAGTATGATGGGTAACAGTGCCATTTTAGAATATCCCACCCATTTGAAGATGGTTTGGAAAAGCATTTACTCTGAGTGCACAATCTCTTATTTGAAAAGAGAGGGAAAAATATTGTTTTCATAACACAAAGAACACGAAATAAACATTTACAAAATTGACTTGGCTGTGAGAGTTTGAACAAGTGATTCTTCACCTTTAGGTCATAATCCCAAGAGTGGAATATTGGAATATTGGAATCTCAGCAGAGGAAAGGTATGAGATTTTTATCTTATTAGAAGGAGGGAAGACATAAAAAAAAAATGCTGAACAAAATAGATCTAAGGCATAACAAAGTTTCCCAACAGAATATTCGAAAATCTATGTTTTAAGGAAAAGGAGTAGCCTGTCTTGCTTACTGGTAAGATGAAGCAGGAGCAGACTCATTTGTAATATCCAGAAAATGGCAATATCAAAGTCCAAATATTTCCTGAGAGTAGAATAAGTCATTACAACTGTCATAGTTTGTTAATTTGTCAGCAACTTTGAGGCCACTGAACTCTTTCAGGAGTATAGGATTTCATGGACTAGATGAAAAACTTTCTCAAGTAAAGGACATTTCAACCTCTTCCTTGAATTCTTTCTTTCTTTCTTTCTTTCTTTCTTTCTTTCTTTCTTTCTTTCTTTCTTTCTTTCTTTCTTTCTTTCTTTCTTTCTTTCTTTCTTTCTTCTTTCTTCTTCTCTTCTTCTTCTTCTTCTTCTTCTTCTTCTTCTTCTTCTTCTTCTTCTTCTTCTTCTTCTTCTTCTTCTTCTTCTTCTTTTGTAGCAGTACTCGCCAGTGACTCAAGTGTGTTTAGCCTTAAGTAAAACTCTTCATTTTTCAAATTGCATATGCTTGTGTCATAGAAATCTCTGGAAAGAACTTCACCAGATCTCAAGTCCACACATGTTTAGACTTGGCCCATGAGAGCTTTCTTTGTTTCATCCCTTGGCCTATAGGCTTTACTTTACGTTTGCTTTTGGGATCAGATAGGGTACACTTTCTAAAACTGCTTCCCATCCCTGGTGTTGTCAACATTTAAAACTGGTTTTAAATTGGTGAAATGGGACTCTCCCACTCTGACTTGGTAACTACATGGCCATGAAGTTTTGGTGTTACGCTCATCTAGAATGGAATAGAATTTGTGGCAAGAAGAAAGAAATCACGATCTAAAATATTGGGGTGTGTGGGGGGGAGGGAAATCTACGTTTTTTGATGTAGGTTGGTGAATAATAGAATTAGAATTTTGGGGACCTTTGCTCCCCTTCTCACCCACATGCCCAGGATGTGGAGCAAACTTGCAAGAAAAACAACCCCATGCCTGGAGGTGCACGGCAAACAATGCTTGCCCAGCAGCCTCCTGATTACTTGTCTTCCTAAATCTAATCCCACGATAAACCTTGTTTCCTACACTTGACGTGCCCCTCTTACACTAACCCCAGATCCATCAGACACATTGTGGTTGGTTCATTGCGAACAAACAGAACTGACAGTTTCCTTCCTCAAAGTAAACAGGACTGGTACTTAGCCACAGTTCAAAGGCTTTATCACCCAATGTGGCTGTTCTTTAAGGTGGATGAGTAGGGTCAGCTCTAACTTCTTATTCAACCTCTTTATTCCCTGCCAACATTCCCAATTTTTACTAGTAGAGAAATACTGTATGATGCCCCAACAACTGGCCTCTTTTCACAGCCCCCTTTTCTATTTTTTCCCCCTGTTCACTAAAACATCAACCCTCATCCCTGTGCAATCCTGTTGCCATTTATGAACATGGCATTGCGTAGCTGAAGAAATGCGTGGCCCCTTTGCTTTCCAGCTTGGCGTTAGATTTCTCTCTACTTTCACCCGGGATCAATGACTAGGAATCCGGTGAGCATGGTATTTTCTTTGGCCTCCTCCTTCTCATACTCATGGTTGGTTTGCTGGAAGAAGGATCAAGAAGTGCAGGGGGCTCCCCTGGCAGGATGGAGCGCTGCAGGTGTGTGATGTCATGCCAAATGCTCGCAAGAACACTCTGGGAAAACAATGTTTGTACCATCAAGCAGGATTCCCTGACTGCCAGAGGAGGGCCAGTTCTCATGCTTTCCAGAAGACAAACTATTCTTATTTCCTATTGTTTCTTCAGGCACTTGCTTCCTTATGTTTATTCCAGTTTTCGTAAACCAATGACTCATGTCACTTGCTTCTGACTCCAAGTGACTTCCCTCCTGAGGGTCATTCCAGAACGAGTGAGCCCCATTGGAGATTTGAGTGGTAGCTGGGACAGGAGTTTTTTGTTTTGGGTTTTGTTCTATGGGTTGGGCTCTGTTTTACAATTTCTTATAGGAAAGTGTCCAGAGGAAAGGCCTTCAAGTGCCCTTTTCACTTCTGTGACAGCCAACTACTTAGAATTACTGAACCAGTTCCCCTTGTTGCTCTACGACTCCAAGCAACATGCTTGGGGCACCATTAACTGATCATTAGTTTACACTGCTGGGGGATTTTCCTAACACAACATCCATTATGAAAAATGACCCTTAAGCATTCTTTAGGTAAGTGCTGTAAATAGTCAGGAGGGTGGAGGGTGTTCCTCAGGAAGCTTTCCCAGGGAGTGTGCCTCCCAGGGGCTCCGAGTGTCCTGGATCCCTGGATGCCCCCGTTACTAAGAGGCAGCTGATTTGAGCAAAGGACCCTGCTGACAAAGCGGCTAAGGAACTCTAAGAGATGGTTTTGCTGGTGTCACACAGAGGGGAGCCGGTGGCCCACACCAACTGGCTTGGAGAGGAACTCCAGCTGTCCTCAAGCCTGTCTGCTGCATTGCTTGGTGAGGGGAATTCTTCTACAGAAAGCAGCAGGTGGAAGGGAAGGGAAGGAGAAAATGGGCATTTTATATTTATTGTCATATGTACAAATTGGAGACATTTGTCACTTTCAGAAAGACATAATTTTGGGATTTTTTTTGGCTTTATTTATTTTAAAGCTTTTATTTAGGGATGCCTGGGTGGCTCAGTGGTTGAGCGTCTGCCTTTGGCTCAGGGTGTGATCCCAGGGTCCCGGGATTGAGTCCCACATCAGACTTCTTGCAGGGAGCCTGCTTCTCCCACTGCCTATGTCTCTGCCTCTCTCTGTGTCTTTCATAAATAAATAAATAAAGAAATAAATAAATAAATAAATAAATAAAACTTTTTTAAAAAAATAAGAAATAAAGCTTTTATTTATTTATTTGAGAGAGAGAGAGGATGCGTGCACAAGCAGTGGGAAGGGGCAGAGGGAGAGGGAGAAGCAGACTCCCCCACCTAGCAGGGAGCCCCATGAGCCCCATGCGGGGATCGGTCCCAGGACTCGAGGATCATGACCTGAGCCAAAGGCAGATGCTTAACCGACTAAGCCACCCAGGCGCCCCTGTTTGTTTGTTTCTAAAGTCACAAGGGATTTATCTAGACTTACATTTAACCCACCAAGGGCAACACAAAATTGTTAATGACCTTGGCAGGAGCAGCTAACTTTGTCTCGAGCCCTCACATTTCAGTCCCTTACCTGCTTCCTTTTCTCCACGTTACATTCCACCCCACCCACTCCACCAATATCAAAATTTTATTTGGGTATAGGGATTCTGTAAAGCCCTCTCTATTTCAACATCAGGAAATTTGGATTTTAGACCTATCTCTGACACTAACTTTTGAGATAACCACATGACTTCTCTCTGTATGCTATAATATCTCCCATTTGCAAAGAAGGAAGAAATCATACTGGGGGCACCCCAGAGAGTGGCAAGGAAAGGGTCTTGCAGGCAGGGGGCGCATGAGTGAAGGGAGGCAATCTGAGTGTTCAGGGAAACAAAACAGGGCCTCTGTGCCTGGAGCCTAGGTAGGGTGGGATGGGGTGGGGGACCAGGCAAGATTGAAGCACACAAGGAAGGCAGAAACTGGATCAGAAGCTGCTTATACAAGTATTTTAAGGATTTCAATATTAACCCAATAAAAACAAGGAGCCAATGATCATCTTAATTAGGGAATTGGCTAAACAACAGCATAGCACTGGCCCATTCTCAACACATTGGCACTAGAGAAGCTGGACTCAGGCATAGAACTGTGGACTTCATGAACCTGATATGAGTTTTTTAGATTGTGGGGGTCAACTTATGTCACCATTTAAAAATTTTTTTTTTGCCAAAAAATGGCATTAACAAAAACAACAGAAAAGTCTTTTATCATCATCATCATCATCATCATCATCATCATCATCATCAACACTACCACCCTACCATCACCATCAATCGCCCTTTCATTTAAAAAGAGGGGGAGGGGAGACTTAAACAAACAAACAAATATATATATATATATATATATATATATATATATATATATATATAAGAAAGGAAGGATAATTTCAGAATAATGGAAATTATTTATATTTAATTAATATGACTTAATGAAGAAAATTGACATTGTTGCTACTATTATTATTATTTTGTCTTGGATCCATGAAAACTTTTTTACAACTGGCACTTGCCAGAGTCATAACATTTGGAAACCATTGTCTTTGGATGGTAAGGATGGAGGAAGAATGCTTGCGGCACAGCAGCTAGTAACTAATCAGTTGAGCCTTTAGTTGAATTTGGTAATAATAACAGCCAGTCTTTATATAATGAAAGTTTCATAATTATTGTTTTATTGATTACCCCTTGAGAGGTAGCTATAGAGATTAATTTTCCTATTTTCTTATCACCAAATCAGAAAATTTCCAACAAAAAATAAAAGAAAATTTTCAATTACATATAAGTTTCCCTTTATGTTTCTGTTGGACAGGGCTGTTCTCGACTGTGCTAGAAATGTTTCTTTCCTAGGATTAGGATTGTCTTTTCGGGTGTGTTTGCTTACGAGGTGGAGAAGCTATGCAACCATGGGCTGCACCACAAGTACCTTCAAATTTTTTGAAGCAATGTGGGATAGCCAGCCCGTCTAGCACATTTTGTCAGTGAAATTGAAAAAAAGTGATCAGGTCCAAATTGCATACAGATTCTCTCTTCCCAGCATTTGTTGAAACAGCACAAGAAGAAGGAAGTTAACAAGACCACAAGGTAAAAAAGCAAAATGGAAGAATTACAAGGTCATCAATGGTTTCATGATTATGTGTGGATCTGAAGATGCTAAAAAAGGTGACAAATTAGATTCCTGTCTTTCAATGTGGGACAATTGATACAGTTGAGAGTTAATACAGTATTCTAATTAGTTCTCTATGTCTCAGATACCAGCTAGAAATTAGTACATTTCTTTTGTGACCTTTAAATTTGATGCATAACAAATTACTTAGTCAATTACAAAAAAAAAGAGAACTTGACATATGCATTAGTTCCCATATCTAATTTATCATGGTGTTGGCAATAAGTAATCCATCGATTTAATTATTTATTCATTAGAAACCTCTAGAAACTCCATATACAAGTTTATCCCTTTTTACATGGCATCCATACTCAAAACCTCCCTGTCCAGTTTCTTGCTCCCTGTGAGCCTCCGGGGTCAGGCTGGGGCCTTGGGGAGACAGGTGAGACCCCCCTCCTCTCCCAGAGACTTAGAGGTCAGACCTAGGTTTGGATAGCTCCTTTCCCTGCAGCTTTTTTTTCCGGTGCGTGCTCCTCAGTGGCCTGCTGACTGCAGTGTGGGGGGTGAGGTGGGCCAGGGTGGGGTTCGTGGGGGGGGGCCTGCCTTTCCTAGTCCTCCTGCTGGATCACCTGCTGGTGCTGCACAAGTAGGTGGCCAGCTGGGGGTGGGATGGGGGTTGGATGGGGTGGGTTGGGGGAGCCAACCACTTCCCCTGGTGGTGTGTATCTCTAGAAGCCAGGAGATGGTGGCTCTGCTCACCCACGCATGAGGTCACCCCCAGCTCTGTGAGGCTCCCGGACCTTACCCTCCCATTCTTTTGGGAGCCTTCATCAGCATTAGGGGCACAGCATCCCCTGCCAGTGACCACACATGGGTGAGCAGGGCGAAGTGGGGAGAATGGAAGTGGGGCTCGGGAGGCCAGGCCAGGACGATGTTCCAGCAGCTCTCGGTCCAGGATCTAAATCGTGGCCTGTGCAATCTGTCACATAATGGATGTGTTCCCAGGCTTGCTTCCCTGTAGAAGGGGCTGGCAGTGGTGGCCCCACTTGGAGGGACGGTTTCTGGCAAGTGGAGGATTTAGCTTCAGCACCTTTGGGCTCTTGCTGGAGCCTCCCGATGTGGGTTCAGGAAAGCACTAGGTCACCACCTCCTGGGGTCACCGCAGTGCCAGTGGTCAGAGGCCTTCTTGAGCTGCTCCTTGTCCTAATGTAGGGCCTGGGAGTAGCACTTGGATTCTGCTCAGCTGGATCTGCAGCTGCCGGTCACCAGCATGCTGGGCCCTCTGCATCTGGTGGTGTGGTTGTGCGGGGAGAGACTGGTGCGAGGCTGTGAGCCTGCAGGGCTCGCCGTCTACCTGTGCCGGGGCGGCCTCGGATGCGGTCAGCCTTGCCTCAGTCCTGGCCATGCCTACCCACAGGCAGCCCTGCCAGGGACTTTAAGGGGAAGCCAGTGACCGCCTTTGCCAGCGAGTTGCCATTGTGCAACTGCCAGGGCTCAAAGTTGTTCTCCCCAGGGTGGCCCTGGGGTGCAGTGCCTGCATGGTTAGCTGCGGATGTTCAGGAAAAACAGTGCACTGGCATTTCATGTCTCTAGCACCCTATTCTTCCGAATGATGCCAGGTGGGCAAGGAATAAGCCACAGATCTTCATTTGTTTTGACGGGCACACAGCATCAGGTCAGAGGAGGATTAAAAACCACGTTTTTAATGCAATTGTGAAATTCTAAGGAATTTTAACTCACGTGGATCTTTTTTACTTTCTTGCTCAAAGTTTTCTAGAAAGGCAATATAACATATGACTATGACCTGTAGGGTCTTCTACAGGATGTTTAGCCCAGCCGGCAGGACGCCTCCGCGGGCTGGTCCTGGTTACCCCTGCCCACCTTCTGAGCAGCTCTAGTGATGGACTTTGTACCTCTGCTGAGTCAGGAGAGCTTATGACAGGACCCGAGGAGCTCCCAATCTGCATTTTACACCATTCAGAAAAGTTATGAACTCAAGTAGCAATGAGTCAAATGTCCCAGTGAAATAGAAGGGTAAATGTCATCCACCCACACCAGGCGTCTCAAACTGTCTCCTTTGAAGTCATCCAGGGGACTAAATCCAGGGGGCTCTTTCCGCTGTGTTATTTGACTTCCTTCCTGCATTTGACACAAGTTTCCTCTCTTTTCCTTGCAACCTTTTCTCTCCTCTCTGCATGCTGCTTCTTGGTTTCCTCTCCAGACTTTCTCCACCACACATAGGTGTTTCCCAGCTTCTAACCGAGGTCTTCTCTTCTCACTGTACGTACTTCTCATGTGAGCTTGCTTGAAGAGCAGAGGCATTCCAGCTCCTTATTTCTACCTCAGATTCCCCTTCTGAGTGAGTCCCAGCCAACTGGTTATCTGTACTCTCGGATCCTCTGGGACCTCAAATTCCAGGGGTTGGACTGAAGTAACCTTCCTTCCATTTTTTCCTTGGTGAATGCATTGTGATCTTGCCCATTTCCCAAGCAAGGGTCTGGGAATCTTTCTTGACTTCTCCATTATCTCCCATATACCTCCAGTTGACGTGTCCTGATGTTTCCAATCTCCTCAGAAGAAGCCCAAATTACTTAGAAAACATGTAAAGGAATTGACTTGTGTCATTCTCATTCAGAGGACTAAAATCATGGTGGATGCTATAAATTTTTTAGTAAAAATGAGTTATTTTCCGGCATGTATTTCAATGTTACCCCTCACCTTCCCACTTTTTACTTCTAATCACATTGTCGTCAAGTATAGTTTCTTCTTTTTTTTTTTAATATTTATTTATTTATGAGAGAGAGAAAGAGAGAGAAAGGCAGAAGCAGAGGCAGAAGCAGGCTCCTCACAGAGGAGGGAACCCAGTGGGTAACTCAATCTCAAGACCCTGGGATCATGACCTGAGCTGAAGACAGACGCTCAGTCAATTGAGTCAACCAGACATCCCTAGAGTGCAGTGTCTGCAATTGAAGTTTGATTGTATCATCTAGCATCTTACTGTTTTCAGGAAATAGTCAAGACTCTTTAATGGGTCCTTCATGAGCTGGCCTGACCTGATTCTCACCTTTGGGCATTCAAATTCTCCCCCACTCAGTACCCTAATTCTGATCTCTTGTTTCTGTGCTTCTAGCCTATCTCCCATTTGGCAGCCCCAGCTTTGGCATGAGTAACTCCTACTCATCCTTAAAATTCACCTCTGGAGCCATTGTCTCTGGGAAGTCTTCCTTGACCCTCTGGCTCTGAGTTAGCTGCCCCTGTCTCTCCCTCCACATACCCTGACCAGAATTTGTTTGACCATTGGCAAATATCTTGACTTGTTGGGCTACTCAATCCATGACTTTGTTAGGCAGTCCTTGTAGCTTCAGCACCATCGGGCAAAATAAGATGCACAAGTGGCCAACAAATGTTTACTGAAGGAGTCAGCAGTGGCCAGCCTATACAGATATAAAGTTACAGGGAAATGGAGTGGAGAAGAGATAAGACAAGAAAATTAAGCAAATGCCCTCTTTTGCACTGATTAGAGATGTGGAAGGGCTCTCTGCTCTATTCTGCGAAGTTTCTTAAAAGCACTGTCCAGTCCTGGGTTCTTTCAGGTCTAGAGAATAGTTAAGGGGAATGATTTGGATTGAGGAGTCATCTTGCATTGGTCTGGGTGGACAGAAGGTCCAATTATTTCTGTGACTCTGGAGTCCACTCCAGGCTGAATTCAGTTTCTCAACTTTGCCCTGATATAACCCCCGCTACCTCCAAGACTCGCTTGTGATTAGCCTAGGACTAGGATTCAAGAATACCCACCCTACTCAACTCTCATTCTCTAGAAGATCCGTCTAGTTCCAAGCTCGTGTGTGTGTGTGTGTGTGTGTGTGTACATGGACAGAAACAGAGACAGAAAGAGGGGGTCGAGGGAGAGAAAGAGGAGATGGAAGGAGAGAAAAAGATATGGGGAGACAGAGTGGCAATTGATTATATCTTTCATTCTTCTCTCTCCTCTCTTGTCCTATTTTCCACATACTGAGTGCTAATGATGCCAGGTGTTCAGCTAAGTCCTTTATATGCACTCCATTACTGTGCACACACTATTTAATCACATTTATCACACATATTGGATCCTCACAAAGTTTTAGAAAAGGGTCTAGAATACGGAAGTCATTGCTAGGTCACCCAGCTTGCAAACAGCAGCCCGGCACTGAAATGCAGATCCTCCTGACTCTACATGAGTCTTTCTAATTTGTCTGAGCTTTGACATTAAACTGTGTGTAAAAATCCAACTTGAAAAAGATTGCTTATGGATGCCATGTTCTGCCTTTTTTCCTTCCCGCCACCCCCTCCCGTTTCCTTGGAAATGGAGAGCGGAGCCAATGACCAGCACGATGTGTGGTCACAGAATAAATCAATGTGGTGTTAGGTCTCATATCAGGAAGCTAAATGCTGCCTTGAAGTGGGACTGACTCATTCTCATTAGTAAACTCAAAGAAAACAGAGACCATGTACTTCATTTGTTTATTTTTTGCTCTGTACCAAACCTGATTAACAAATATTGACTCTCGGCAAGACATTTATTCTATGAACTCATAATTGAAACGATGCTGCCCCATCCCATCTGTGTCCCTCTGCTCTGCTCCCACCCACGCTGAGCCTTATTTCTCATTCTTTTTATCTTGTTGAGTTTATGTGGCAGGAATTTGCTTTGGAGGGAATTAAAATTGGTAAAAAAAAAAAAATATATATATATATATATATATGGGCTTGGGTTAACTGTAGGTGTCAAAGGTGGCAGGAGCAAGTGGAAGGGCTTGGAAGTGGAAGGATTGGGAAAAGGAGGGGTTCACACACATGGGCATGGGGTGAGGGGACCACTTTGCTGTGGCTGGAACTCATTTGTCAGAGACTGTGGTCCCTGAATGAATTATAGGGCTGCTGAGCTATCCAGGCTTCTCAGGATCATGTGTAGCTTTTGCTCCATAGTCTCAGGGGCAGTGACCAACTTCCCTCTTTTGTGTTCCTACAGGCCTCTGTTTGGAAGTAAATAACCTGCTTAGCTACTGAACCCTCTGGAGGAGAAAAAGGACAGTCTAAGGACATTCTGAATGAGTGAACCATTTGCTAGAGCTAAGGCAAGTGAAAATCTGCCCCTCATCCCTGTAAATCTGTTTTCTTTTATTTTGCATTTTGAGTGACTGGAATATCCTCCCCTCAACATATTTTGTCATGTAAATGCATCATCAGCCCACCCCACAGGCCCCTTCCAATCCCCTCCAAAATTCCTTAATTAGAGAGCAGGTGAACAATACTTAGAAAGGCCTGAAGGAATTGACCTGTATTACCTTGTTCGGGGGTTGGGGGGCATGAAAATATTGGTACGTGTTAATAATTTTTGAGCACAGAATGGGGGCATTATTTGTACACATCAGTGTTTGAGAAGGTTCCCTTTGGATTTTCTCGTTGCATGTTTGAATCAATCCTTATTTTGGTGGAATGCTCGCTTACCTGAGAAAGGCAGCATGCTAGCTGCTGAGCTGGGGTGGAGGGAAGAATTACAAAGATCTCTGACCCTGAGGAGTTTTCAGACTCTGAGGAGCCAAGCTGTTTACCCCAACAGCCTCTGGACCACTCAAAGACAGTGTCTGTGTTTATGTAGCTTTGTGGTTCCCAGCTACTCACAGTGCCTGGTACCTGTTAGGCATTTCAGGATGCAGTGATCGAGTAAAGAAATGGCACATGGAGGAGAAGAGAAGATGTTTGTCTCGCTTTCCAGTGAGGGATGACTCCTAGAGATGCTCTAAGAAGGAAGCGGCCCTTGTGGGGTGACTGGAGAGGGCTTCCCTGATATTTAAACTCATTCTTACAGAAGGACAAGATCAAAAGAGTGATGTGGGAGGACCTGAATCCTGGGGCTGGGAGGTGGTAGCTAAACTGAGTCTCAGTCTACCAGTCTGGGCTTAAGAGAGTTTTCACTGGAGAAAGGGCATTAAAAACACTTGGAATACCCTGGAGAGTGAGTGGCATCTCACTTCTGTAACTGTGATTATTTTTTTCTTTTTGTTGAAGGTCAACTGTGGGCTGAGACAGATTAACATTGCTATTCTTATTTACCGTATGGAATTGGTAGGATTCTGGGTCTGGTTGAAGGGTGCAGAGTATACACATGAACTTATTAGAGGTTATGGTCATTGCCAGAGAGAATACAAGTCCATCCTCCACCAGGAGCGTGAATGGCAATGTCTTTGCCTGGAAGGATGGTTTGTTCATTCCTTGGAAGTGTTTTAGTAAATATTTCAGCATATTCCTTTCGGCTTGACTTCTTGTTGATTCTTCTGGTTGTTGTTGAATGGTTAGCTCAGTTGAAGAGTTCATTTGGTGTATTTGCAATAGGATGTGGGTATTTTCCACATCCTTAAGTTGTGAAAGTATCTTGGAGCCGTCTTCGCCTCCCGTGTAAAATGTGTGAATTTGCAACACAGAGAGAGGTAAATGAAGGGCAAACCCATCTCTTCCCAGTGTCCAGTGTAACCCTAAGCCTGACATCAGGAGCTCTTGGGCTTCCAAAAAACACTATCAGGAAATCAGATCATCCACTCCAGCTCCCCAAATAATGAGACTATTTTATGAATACAATAAAATAGATAAATGTAAACGACAAACCAAAAATCAGGATCGGTGGAAAGTACCAAGTGGATCCCTGCTTCCAAGGAGCTTATAATTAACTGGGGATGCAGTTTACCCCATCTGCGCAAGGGGGTAAAAATCCACATTTCCAATAGAGCAATACAGAATTATACACAGATCAGTAAGATGTAGATGAAGCCATAATTTCTGAAGGAACACAGGAAAAAAAGAAACGTAGATAAAATGTGTGCTTAAGGGGAAAACATCCCAAATGTAAAATGGCTTGAGTAGATGCATTTTTGTCAGTATGGTTGGAGACCAAAGGTTCTGACTCAGAGTGGAAAATGAATAATTTTTGTGTGAGTGAGGATAAGTTACAGCCACATAACCAGATAGGGCCCTGAGCTATTGGGAGGACAGGAAGTAGGTTGTATAGTTTGCTCTGCATAACCTTCTGTGCAGAAACATAGAGGGATTTGCATGAAGCTTTTCTTTTCCATTTTGTTGGCTGCTTTCAGTATGTTAGATGAATCAGTCATGCCAACCTTTAAAAGTTAGGGAGAAAAAGATTTGAAGAGAGAATGGTGGCATTTCTAAGCTTCACCGAAGCTTGCTGGATTAGAAGAGCTTCAATGATAATAGCATTTCTTATTTTGCTTCCTTGACACCTTGCAATGAACTCAAAGCCTTTCAGAGACACTATCTCATTAACTTTTTCAATAGTCTAGTGAGGGAGATGGAGCCAAGAATAATTTGTTATCGCTTTATGGGTTCAGAAATAGGACCACGTAACTTTCCGGAAAACCGTTAGGAATTTGGGCTGTTGCAAGAAAGTCACCATAAGTTTTTGGTCCATTTCTAATCTTTGTACAGAGCTCTCGTCTTCTTCCCATGTGTCTTTGATCAGATGTCTGAAACAACACAAAGAAAAAATATAGACACATTTTTGACAGATTATGGTCCTCTTATGGTTTCAGGTTTGGGCTTATTTGTATTTGAGTACTTGAATGGAAAATCTCTAACCCTCAAAAAAGGGTCGGTCAATCATTCTAAAACCCCAAGATTCATGAGCAAGTCTTTCTGTGAATTTCTGCATCCCAGTTTCACATTTTCCTGAGGGCCGTTGCTTTCCAGGTCTGCTCTCTACCTCCTCAACTGTCCTGTGGGCTGTGGGAGTGCAGAAATTGGGAGGTTTTTACTTTCCTAGCTCCTTGGGCCTGGCATGGAGTGCTTCCAAGGCAGGCATTCAGTGAACCACAGTTGAATGCACGAGGGGTGTGCTTGCTAACAGGTAGAGCACAGCTAGTGAGCTCCCAAGTTAACTTTGTTCTTCCCCAGCAAAAGATTGGGGATAGTCCGTCCAGAGTAGCACATTGCCTGCTTGATGCTGTTGTAATGGGCGAGTTTTGGGAGGCTCACCCTAGTTCAAGAAAGCGTACGAGGTTGGAACTTTTTCAAGATGGATTCAATTTCTGATTTGAATGGAGACACCCTGAGTCCCACCCAGTTGGGCCCATAATGGGTATGAGTTTTGATAGTACATCCAACATCACTCTAGAAACCTCCCTGCCCTCCACCCCAAGCCCTACCCCACGTCCCCAGGTTATCTAATTTGATCAGCTGTAGAGAGCTCCCGGCCTGTCTGCAGGGAACTGTCAACTCCGGAGTTAGCTTATCTTGGTTTTTCTGACTGCTAAAGGCTGAGAATTTTGGGCTTTCTCTGGCCTTTCCACACGTGGACTACAGCTATGAGAAATAAAATGGGCTTTCCCCCGTAAAATCAGCGGGCAGAAAATCCCTTTTAGATTCTCTGTTCATATCACAGGTGACCCTTGACCCAGTTAGACCTTCAGGAGCCGCCAGCAGTTGGGTGTTCCTTGGCTGTCCGAGAGGGCAGCTGCATTCCATCAAAGGGCCATAAAGGGGTGGAGGAGTGAGAAGATGATGGGGGGAGGGGGGCTCGGTTCTCAGGGATTCCTCGGGCTTTGGCCTTGGGTGGTTCCTTCTTTTCCTTGTCCATCCCTGTCTTTTAAAGAATATCCAAACTCAATTTATTTTCTGGGCCAGGGATTCTGAACTTTCGTTGAGCAAATAGAATTCATTTCAATAAGGTGGAAAAAGAAGTGACAGGAGAAGCACTCCCTATCTTGAAATTTCTGAATGCTCCTGGCCTCCTGAGGAAACTTCCAAAGCTTTAAAGAAAACCCAGTGATATTAAAATGCAGAAGAGTTGCTCCTTCTCTCTCTCTCTCTCTCTCTCTCTCTCTCTCTCTCTCTCTCTCTCTTTCTCTCTCTCTCTCTCCACTGGGCATGCGAGATTCAAATTCCTTCCCAGAGTCTGGAAAAGTTGGCTGGTTTCAGCTTGTCCCTTCAGGAAACTCAATTAAATTGAACTAGGCAGGTTTTTTTTCCTTCCATTTTGTCGGCAGCTTCATTTATGGGTTTGTAGTGGAGGGTCTGGCCCTATAGGAACAGGGTCCTAGAAAAAACTTTTGCTTCATTTGAAATTAAAGGCTTTTTTTTTTTAAATGACATTCTTTTTTTTTTTTTAAATCTGTGATGTTGCCTTCCCCTTCTCTACTATATTTTTCAAATTTTTAGTTTCACTTGGAATCTATCTTTTGAGCTACATTCATTTCCCTTGGCTACCTGTGGTTTGTACTAGTTTTGTGGCTGGGATGTCACTCTGGTCACCTTAGCAATGTGAAATATTTGCACAAAATAAAACAAGCCTCTTACCTTCCTTTACATCTTGTTGGAAAAAGATTAATTTTGTATATATCTGTCAAAAACAGAAACTTGTTATCTTTCCCATCCCGCCAGCAGTCCAGATGCTTACTCTCTCTCAAAAAAAAAAAAATCGGCAATGATTTGTCTAATAACCTTTTCTAATCTGGGCCAAATGATGCCTCTCTGCCCCCTTCTCCTCTTATTTTCCATCTTTTATCTTGTCTTTCTCTTTTCAAAGAAATTATTCTCCTCCAAACTCAACGAGAGTTGACAAGGGCAGGGCTTATCTTCCAAGTATGATTCATGAGAACAGATATACAATAGAGAGATCAGGAGTGTAAATTCTAGAGTCAGAATGCCTTGAATTCTGGTTCTGTAACTTGCCAGTTGTGTGACTCTGGACTTATTACTTAACTTCTCTGAGCCTCTTTCCTCTTCTGTAAAATGAGGATTTCACTGGACTAAGGTCACTGGAAAGATTAAATGAATGACAGTGTGAGAAGCTTAGCACAGAGTAAGAACTCAAATATGGTCAGCATTGCTGTTATTTTTTTTTAAAGATTTTATTTATTTATTCATGAGAGACGAGAGAGAGAGAGATTGAGAGAGAGGCAGAGATACAGGCAGGGGGAGAAGCAGGCTCCATCCAGGGAGCCCAACGCAGGACTTGATCTCAGGTCTCCAGGATCAGGCCCTGGGCTGAAGGCAGCGCTAAACCACTGAGCCACCCAGGCTGCCCCATCATTGCTGTTCTTAATATTAGTCTGAAGGGCATTAGTCCCTTGAGATACCCTGAAAAAGAAAGCTATGGCCAGTTTAGGTGGGGAAATGGTATGTTTTGATCCATGTCTTGGTGATTCAGAATGACATTAACCTAATAAAAACTCTGAGAAGAATAGTTAAGAACAATATTTATTTTATTTCATTCAATGTTTACCCAACTTATTTGTCTCTGCAAACTCTTCTTTTCTTGAGTGTTTCTTGGAACACACTTAGAGAAGTGTAAGCCAGTGTGATTTTTTTAAAAAATGTTTTTTAAAATTTAAATCTAATTTTTTTGAGGAAGAGAAATTGAGAGAGTGTGCATGCATGAATGAGCAGGGGAGGGGCAGAAGGAGAGGAAGAGAGAATTTGAAGCAGATTCCCCACTGAGAACAGAGCTCCACATGGGGGATCGATCTCATGACCCTGAGATCATGACCTGAGCCAAAATCAACAGTTGGACGCTTAACCAACTGAGCCAGGCATGTGTAAGCCAGTGTGATTTTAAACTACTCCCTTCCCAATAATTACAGAAGTTTATATTAACACTCTGTGGAATTGATTGCGTAGATGTGTAAAAGATAAATTCCACAATTTACCCAAAAATGTCAACCTGAGAAACACAAGAACACATGCATTGAAGACCACCTGGTAATAACGATGTGTTAATTGGTCCAAAATGTTTTTTTTTTCTAAAGATTTATTTATTTATGATAGACAGAGAGAGAGAGAGAGAGAGAGAGAGAGAGAGAGGCAGAGACACAGGAGGAGGGAAAAGCAGGCTCCGTGCCGGGAGCCCCACGCGGGACTCGATCCCGGGACTCCAGGCTCGCGCCCTGGGCCAAAAGCAGGCGCTAAACCGCTGAGCCACCCAGGGATCCTCCCAAAATGTTTTAACCTTTTTTCTCTCCTTATAAAATTATGAGTTTAAGCCACATATACCTAAAGTGAATTCCAATTCTTATCCAACGTTTACACATCGATGTGATCTATTATCAAGTCAAGCACTCTGGAAATAAAAATGTAAACTACAGAAACAAGGTGGCCTTCATGGTAGATACAGAAGTATTTAGCCAGCCAATGGAGCTAACCCATTACTGACAAGGTGAAAGTGTGACCAAACATCATAGTTATTATTATAAAGAAATCCTTGTTCCCTAAGCGTCAAGCCATCTGATGTGACCAATACAGTTTAAAGATCCAGAAACACAATGGTGCCTTCCCACTGTTTCTTAGTTTTTAAATCCAGTTTCTTGGGGGCAGTGGGCTCAAGAAGAAAACAATCGCAGAGCCAGGGGAATTGCCTTTACAATCTGAAGGTAGAAGACCTCTTTATCTGGAAAGCTTTAGGACAAGGGCAGTGAGCTCTGAACCAGGGTTAGGTTTGGGACATGTGTGTGGCTGAGCAGCTGGAACAGGGTCAGGGGGAGCTGCAGAGAGGGATTGGCCATTAACGCCACCATATGCATCCCAGGGAAGGAGCTTCCTGAAGGGGACTTCTGTCCCAGGCTTGGCTCTGAGTCACACACAGCCAAGCAAAGTATATGCTCTTGTTTGGGACCTGAGGATTTCTGGGACAATCCTAACTGCAAATATTGTGTTCCATCGTCTCTATACATGAATATATTAGCATCACATCTTGATCTTGAATTAAGGCCTCGGTCACTCACATCTGCCGCTCAAGTTGCGTAGCTTTCTTTCTGAACTTTGTTTTGCTTATTTATAGTATGAGGGCTTGGAATAGATTATTTCTCAGTTTTCTTCAAGGACAAAGATTCTGGCATTGTATGACCTGATGCAAAGCATTAGGTTATATTCCTCTGTCTTCAGGAATGGTAACCATTTATTGAATACTCACTATTTTCCCTAGGTGATTTTTAACTTCCGGAATGGCAGGTATTAATTTGGAGCTCGAAGCCCCCCCTTTAACCATGACAGCTGCAACTAACCAACTGGGTGATTTTTAACAATTTATGCTAGAAGTAGCTATAGTAATTACTCTCTGTTTAGTCAATAACAAAGTGAGTAGTAAAAATGTCAACTATTTAACAGCCCACCAGGTACTTTGTCTAAGATGCCCTAAAGGCAGGCATAGCTAAATGCTATCAGTTTATTTATTTTTTTAAATTTAAGTCAGCTGTATGCCCAACATGGGGTTCGAACACACAACCCCAAGATCCAGAATCATGCATTCCACCGACTGAGCCAGCTGGGCGCCCCCAAAAGCTGTCAATTTAGATCTTTTCTCTAAAACAGAGATCTAAACCCTGATACCAGTTTTAGAACGAGGCATGTGTTTGTATGTGGCCATAGGAGACAAGGTGGGAGGATGCAATCTTTTGTCAAAATGGGGCCAAATATTGAGAGATCATATAACGAGCTTTATTCTCCCCCTCGCCCCTTTTCCTTGTGTGATGTTTTGTTTTTCCTGCAGTCCTGTAAATAAATGCCAGGCAAAGCCTCATGTAAACAAAGACCAAGTGTTCCTTCCAGGGAGGCTGAGTTCACAAACAGAATCCTCAAGACAAAACAGGTATTTCTGGGGTCAGTTTTGGTGGGTGCTGGTGCGTTCTACGGGAAGAGCACCTCAGCCCCTACAAGGCAAGTGCCTGAAGGTGTTTGTTTCCTAATGCAAGAAAGGGGATTTCTTATCTCTGTTCAAACAATGATAATTGAGTTAAATATTTCACTTCTCTGGTCTAAAATCTGGGTGCAACAGGTCTCCAATGAGGGATGGTTCTAGGGGATGAGACTCAGCTGCTCCAGAAGCACAGGGACATTTGCTTGAGGATTTACCCAACCTCCCCCCTTTTAAAAAAATTGAGATACAGACTTATAGTATTGTATTAGTTTCAGATGTACAACATAATGATTCAGTATTTGTATATATTATGAAAGGATCACCCAGAAAGTCTAGGTAACATCTGTCACTGCCAACTTGTTTTTTTAAAGCCATGCTTTCCAAGATTTTAAGAAAGTTATTATCATTAAAAAAGACATTAATTTTTGTCTTCCTTCCAGAAAGTTTGAGTATAGAATAAAATAATTGGTGAATAACTGTTGGGTGAATATATGAATGAAGGAATTAATGTGGAATGTGGAATGAGATCAGTCTCGCCAACAGTGGTCCTGAAGTGTTGATTTTGTCCTGATTCTCTTCGTTGCAGTGTTTGACTCCCTTCTACTGTGTTCACACCATTGATTATAGTACTTTAACCTCTGACCAACCCAGAGCAATCAAGGATCTCCTACTCACTTGACCCATTTTCACAATAATGCTTATGTAGAACAGGCCAGGCTGGAATAGAAGAGACACAAGTGGGGGCATGTTTTATTTCTTTCAGGCTTCCTGGCATGACTTTCCCTAGGTCCTGGCCTGGTTTTCTTTCATCCCTGGTCATGTAAGTCTAGTAAGTTTTATCATGATTGTGCTCAGAAGGTTTCTTCTGTATTGTAAGATTCCGTTACTACGATTCTGATTCTTCTCTAAATAGGAGTGTTCGACCAGTGGAGAATTAGAATTTCAGTGGAAGGGTAGATTTTAACTCCATATTTGTCTTGGAAATTCCCCCCTTTGACTTAGGAAATGACTCCTGTGACTCCTATAGTGTAAAAGACACTAAGAAGAAAATAAAAAATCTTATAAATGAAGTCATAGAGCTTGTGCTCAAGTTACATACATGTGTTGAGAGAGACTCTGATTCCAAGGGTAGACTAAAGCTTTTAGACTGCAGGAGTTAGACCCCATAACAGGTGCTCAGTTAACATTTTCTTTGTATAAATGAATGGAGTTATTAGTTAATTTTAGTTATCTAAAATTTTAGAGAACTCATGCCTTTGGTGTTATAACAACTCGACTCCTTAGTAAACACTTACATATTTTAATCTAAAATTTATTTTCATCTTGGATTACTTTTAACCTTACCCCAATTTTTTTGGAGTGTGTATTCCGTCCTATGATCTGTAGCACATAATGGGTGTACTGGGGAAAGCAAAACAGTCTAGTCCCCTGCCCTTCATATTGCTACAATGTAGTGGTGGAAACTGGCATTACACTATATCTTAAAGATGTAATTAATAATTTGGAAAGTCCAATGAAGGGAAAGAACACAGGAACACACAGTGGGAGGAAATAATAAGATGAAGAGGCTGGGACATACTTCAGGTTTAGATATTCTGAAGTCCCCGAGGAAATGACATTTCAGCTGAAGTCTCAAGAACAAGGGAGGACAGAGCAAGGACAGGAGAAAGGGCACTACTGTCATCAGGATGAGTGTGTAGGAAGGACATCAAAGAGTTTGGGGGCATTTGGGGAGCAGACTGAGAGCCAGGGTGGCTGGATCATAGAAGATAGGGTGAAGGGGGCAGGGAAGAGAATACAAGATGAGTCCAGAGAAGTAGAGAGGGGCATCCAAGGAGGGGCCTGGTGAACCAGGTGAGTGAGTGCAAATTTTATTCTAAGTGCAATGAGAGGTCGCAGAGGGCTTTGCATTGGTGATCAACCTCATCTAATTCATATTAAAATAATTTGAAAGTGGTCGATGACAGCTGCATCGAGGATGAACTGGAGATGAGCAAGAATAGGAGAAGGAAGGCCACATCGGAGGCTGTGGTGGATCATCTCCTGCCAGGCTTCTTTTCAGCAGTGAATGAGGGTGGTGCTATGATAGAGTGTAGGTAACCCAGTAACAGAGCATTGGAGAGAGACAGTCTAGAGAATCTAATTGCAGTCCAGGCTCTGTGACTGATTCTTTGTAGATACTTGCACAAATTATCTACACCAGTAACTTGACTGGAATCCAGATTTAGAATAATAAAAACAATCATTGGTGCATGGAGATTCTTCTTTTCTTCTTTTTTAGAAGACCTTTCTCCTCTTACTCATCTGGAAAACTCCAAGCTATCCTTCACAACTAGCTCATCACATTCTCTTGTGGTAACCTCTCTCATTGCAGAATATTTAGTGCTGTCACTGAATCACTCCCGGCACTGGTTACAACTTAAAGTATGTTTTAAATTCACTTCGTAGATTTATTTTTTATTTTTATTTTACTGTCGTGATTTTGTCATCTAAACTGTATTTACTATGTGGAGAGCCTTGCTTAGAGATGGCTGCAGGGAAAAACTATTGCTGGTTCATTTCTATAAATTAATGTTTATCTCTATAAACTCTCTAAATTTTGGTAAATTTTGTTCACATATGCATTCTCCTACCCTTGATTATTTTGAGGGGAATTTGTTGTGCTGTGCACGTTATTATTTTAAACATTATTGTAAAGGTTTTAGACATTATTTTGAAGGTCTACCATATGGTTTGTTTGGGGAACGACATTCTATTAATCTTTCTTCAGAATTTGTTTAAAAAGAATGTATGGCTTCAAGTACCAAATAGGGTCCTAGGTGGCAGCAAAGAGGGGATGTAGGAATTTACATTTTGTAATTATGGCTCTCTGTAGATCTTCTGCTGTTATCTTTAATAATCCTCAATGCTCACTTTAAGTCCTATATTCTTCACAAAGCCTTCTAGTTTGGTGGCCAATATTCCACCAACACCTCTCAAGCTGTTGAGCTGTGTCTGGGAATGGCTGCCAACAAGAAATTGCATATCACAGGTGCCATTGAAAGTCCTCTAAGTTCTGCCCCATGGGATAAAACTGGAAGTGAAGTGCATTACTCCCAGGCTTAAGCCTCAAAACACCACACATATGCTCTTCATACTCTTTTTCCTTTGAACTAGAGCCCCGATGAGCTGATGACCAGCTCTGATCATTCAAATGAAGATTCATCCCCTCCAGCATTGCAGAGAAACAATGTAGAAGGAACTTGGGTCATGATGACCATGTGCAGTAGAGCAGCTTACGTACCCAGACTCTGGGCTATCACATGAGGGAATGTAAGCCTCTCTGTTATTTGAATCACAGCATTGTTATTGTTGTCATTGTTGTTTTTTTAACACAGTAAGTAAGCTTTTTATTCTACCTATATAAAAACTGAAACTTGAAGTGGAATGCCATGGTAACAAAAACCTAAAACATGTGTCATTGAATCTGGTAGTAGCATTACAGATCTGATTGTCTGGAAAGTTTTTTATAGTGTATTAGCCTTTTTTTATGAACAAATTCATGTTTTAGTCTTAATTTTGGTCAATGTTTGCTTCTGCTGAACTTCTATAGAGGTTACTTGATTTGATTTGAATCTTAGTTTTTTTTTTTTAAGATCTTATTTATTTATTCATGAGAGACACACAGAAAGAGAGGCAGAAACACAGGCAGAGGGAGAAGCAGACTCCATACAGGGAGCCCGATGTGGGACTCGATCCCGGGTCTCCAGGATCACCTCCTGGGCTGAAGGCGGCGCTAAACCGCTGAGCCACCCGGGCTGCTCCTTACTTAGTTTTTTATGTGACTAGTCAGTGCATTGAAGGAGTACTTAGGGTGTCCTAATGATACTCCATTTGCATATTATTATATAGTTTGCAAAGTATTTTTACATTTCTCAGTGCATTTAATCTTCACAAAAATAATGAGATGTTGAGATTTATTTATCTAGTCAATATTTATTGGATATTTTTTAGGTGCCATGCAATGGGCTGGGTTTGCATGTAACTTATCAGACTGGGAATTTTGTCTAAACGTAATTTAAGAACAAATTAGAAAGACAAATAGTCTCAGGTGAAAATATTGTCATCACGGCTATTTTTGTGTCTACAGTCTCAAACCTGGGACATTAAATAACATGCCCAAAGTTGCACAGCTGGTTAATGCTCTATCCATTGGACGGGTACTTGTCAACTCAAATGATAAACTATCCACAATTTCTAAAGGTTTATAAAATGTGTTTATTAAACAATTCAGTTTACAAGAATTTTTGTTTATGTACTTCCATCTACTTGTTGTAACAGTGAAGTACAAAACAAATCGTATCAATTGGATCCAGTGAGGCTGTATTTCAATCTGTCAATAGTGAGTTTATTACATTCTTAGCACATAGAAAGCAGGAGCTTTGAGTGGTAAAATGTTGTAGACTGGTACAAACTTGAAGCAGACTGGAAACAGCCCCTGAGCAAGAGTTGGATTACATTGTTTCTTAGGGCACCTATATAGCACTTTTTTTTTTTATCATGTTATGACTCAAAGGCTGATGGATGATTTGATTTCTTCACGGGTCACCTTGCTGAGACAAAGAAGCAGGGGCATCACGTCAGGCAGTGAGGGTGATAGCAAAATAAAATATATGACAGAGGAAGAAGAATCACCAGGTAGAAAGATGGTGGGTGGGTAGGGGGAGGAAGAGCATGGTGGGGGCCTGAGCAGGAAAAAGGATAATTAAAAGGACTCAAGGCTTGTGGAAAAATGGGTGGGGGAACCAGAAAAAGGAGAATTAGTGACAGTAGCTTTAGCCCAAATTAAATAACATGGAAAGTAGAATAAGAACCAAATGAGAGATTCTTTTAGGTTAGGCACCTTGTTAAATGCAGTTTCAATATATGAGGACATTGAGATACTGAGATTAGAAAGTGAATTTATTCCCAGTATATCTACTGAGTTCTTACTATGTGCAAACCCTGGAAATTGAATGACGGTGTAAAGAAAGTGAGATAATTGTCTCCTTGGAGCTTACATTTGAGATCAGTTCACAGTAACAGACCTGCGTTCCTACATCCTTCCTCTGCCTTGTGGAAACAGTAGCTGGAGGGAGTGTGCTGCCTTTCTCCTACCTTCGGGATTGGAATTGATCCAGCATTAAAGGATTAAGAACTGGACATCATAGATTTCCAATCTCTTTCATACTTACTTGCCTACTGAAAAAGAGATGAGTGTGGTACCCATAACTGGGTTTGAGACAGGGAACATGAAGTGGTCGCCTGAGACATCTGTTTATATCTGTTAGCTCAGAACAGAAGAGCCCTTGAGCATGAAGGTTTTTGGCATGATTTCTCTCTAGAAAATGTCCCCCAGATGATCACTATGGTTGTGACTGGTTTCAAAGTGTCTCTGAAAGAATTTTTGTTTTTACTTTAGGCTGGTAGGTTTGCACTGTAACTATATCTGCTTTTCTACATCTTTGTTTGACACTGGGTTGACCTCGGCTTGTCTCATACTTGCTAAAAAGAAACATATCTAATACCATCCACCTTTGTGATAAGAGCAAGAGAAAACAAACAGTGGAAAGACCCTTTAGAAACAGATGACCTAGTATTAGCTGTAAGAGCCACGCTACTAGAAAAGAGTCCAGGGACATCCACCATAGGTTTGTCACAAGAAGGGAGAGATACAGTATTTGAGCTTGGAGTTTAGAACTTTGTTCTAGGCTTCCCCCGGTGATAGTTTGCCATGTGTGAAACGTTCAATGGATAAATAAAGTGAAATGTAATTTCTCAGCCTATGATTGTTTCAAACCATAATTTCCATGTTCAGTCAAGGATCAATGACCTCAGGCACATAGTTAGGTTAAGGCGTTAGAAAGAGCCTCCAGGAATATCCAGTCAACAATTCCGTCTTCTCCTTGGAATTACTGAGCTTCTTCACCACCATCTTCCTTCCCTTGGTTTGACACAAACTACTCGAAGGTCACCAAAGCCTTCTGGATTGTGCTAGGAATAGGACATTGGGCTACTTCGGTGATGTAAGGCTAAACTCCTCAGTGATGTGAGGCTAAACTACAGTGTGAAGAAGTGAAATATCAGGCACCCAGAGTATTTTTGAGAAATGTTAGCTACTGACAATTTTCCTCATCTTTCATTTGCACAGATACCATTGTCTTCAGTCAGAGTGAAGAGAAGATTAAACACACACACACACACACACACACACACACACACACAACAGCAACAACATTGAGTTTAGAAAAGAAATCCTATTTAGTTTATGTAATAGTTTTAATGTATATGTCACATCGAATTAACTGACACATTGACTGAGTAGAAAGGCTTTTGAAGATGGTTTTAGGTCTAGAAAGCCAAGTGTGAAGATTAGTGAATACATTGGAGGAAGGAAATGAACTGCTAAGATGCAGAAGGAGGCTCTAGAAATGTGGATTTCTGAAAGTAGGTGAAATCCAAGGATTTTAAGGAGTGGAAAGCTTCCATGAGGGACGATTTCCAGATGTCATTTCCACTTTGTATCTCACTCCTGTGCTAGATTCCATGTGTAGACTTTCCTAGGTGATCTTGCTCAGGCCCATGGCTTCCAGATGTCGATATCTCATAACACTCATCACCAGCCTTGGCCTCTCCCCTGTCCACCAGGCTTCTTCCACCACTTTCTGACCATTCTGCTTCAATATCTAATAGGCATCTCAAAATTAACATTTAAAAAATGGATCTTCATGATCCCACCTTCTTTGAAAACTTATCTACCTCTGCCCCAGATCAACCTTCTAGCATCTTTTTTTTAATTGTTTTTTAATTTATGATAGTCACACACACACACACACACACAGAGAGAGAGAGAGAGAGAGAGAGAGAGGCAGAGACACAGGCAGAGGGAGAAGCAGGCTCCATGCACCGGGAGCCTGACGTGGGACTCGATCCCTCGTCTCCAGGATTGCTCCCTGGGCCAAAGGCAGGCGCCAAACCACTGCGCCACCCAGGGATCCCCTCTTTTTTCTTTCTTCTTCTTTTTTTTTTTTAAACATATTAGCATTCCTGTCCTTTAAAGGAATGCCTCCTGCCAATTTATCAGCAATTCTCTTGGCTCAACTTTTTAAATATCCATCTATTTCTTAACTATTTCCTGCTATTACTCTGATGTTGCCTGACTAAGGCACTCCTCTTCCCAAATTTTCTCCACCTTTTACTCATTTATTCCCATAACAACAAGGAAATGGATTTGAAAATATAAATCAGATTCTGTCATTCTTCTGTTTGAAACCCACCCATGATATTAAGCACAGTGATTGTGTGCTTAGAATAAATCTCCAAACTCATACTATGGCCTATGGGTAACTATAATGATTTGGTCACCTTTTCACCCTCATTTCCTAGCACTGGTCACTTCTTAGCCTCCTACATTGATTAGCTCATTCAACAAATATTTATTGGAATACTTTTTTTGTGCTTAGAGCTCTTCCAGCACTTGGGATGAATCAGAGAACAAAGCACACACACAAAAAAAAATCCTGCACCTTTGGAGTTTATATTTGGCAAGGGGAGGTGGACGCTGAGGTTTACACACACACAAAAAAGTTAAGCTGGGAAGTAACCAGTGTTTTGGATAAAGATAAAGTTGGATGGGACTAGGGTGACCTGGTGCCAAGGGAAGACTGCAGAGGTGGTCTGGTTAGGCTACAGGTCAAGGGTGAAAATGGACAGAGTTGAAATAGTTGAGGGAAGTAGTCAAAGTAGGTATTTGGGAAAAGAGTGCTCTGGAAGGGACAGTGTCTAGAGTAAAGGTCCTAATGTAAGAGTGTGTGTATGTGTTGTGTGCTGGAATCTGCAAAAAGGCCAGTAGTCTGGAGAGTTCAGTATGATTTGCTCCACACTTAAGAAGGATCCTTCTAGATGCTGGACTGAGAAAAGACCATTGAGGGACAAGGAATTGGTGTAGGGCAGAGCACTGGAGTTATTGCAATGACAGAACATGGCTAGGGTGAATAAAGGAGGCCCCAAGGTGGCTTACATTAATTTAAATATTTAAAGAGAGACTCACCAAGGGCTGTTTAAGTGACCCTGAGACTCAAATTTTGTAGTCTATGTGCAGACCTTTCTCATCCTCATCAACCCATCCCCACCAACACAGGGTTGGTGATAATAGTTGTTGTCATTGGGTAGCAGCCATGTGGGTTGTGAGAAAGGATCACATTCTGAGATTTTGGGGAAAGCAGAGTCACAGTTTCTTGCCTGATTACATGAGGTGGGTGATAGAAGGGGAAGTATCAAGAATGCCTCCCAGGGTTCTGGCCTGAGTAAGAATAGAGTTGCCATGATTTGGGATAGGGATGACTATAGGACCCTTCTACTTCAACTCAAAAATCTGACTTCAAATCCTGGCTCTAACACTTGCAAACTGTGATCTTAAGCAAATCACTTGACCTCTCTGATTCTCCTTATCTATAAGAAAGAATGATAGCTATCTTATGTGGAATTATAGGAATTAAAAAAGGTGATGTGTATATTAATATGCTTAGAAGATACTCAGTACTCAAATGTTACCTATGTGATATTCAAATTAGTTTAAAGGATTCCGAAGTGTTCTCAGTTGTATGAAAGTGTTTCCTAAAAATACAAATCCCAAAGGTATGTAATTTGTTTTAATTCTATGAAAAGAAATGCCTTTTCAGTTGATTGGAATGTAAGTGCAAGAATGCTCAGTTAAATAGACTTAAACAAGGAGGAAAAATTATCTTGCACAATAAGAGATACCATTTAGAGTGATGCCAGGATTTAGTTGATCAATTCTTCAGGGAGCCAGTGTCTTCCCATGTTTTCACTCCACTGAACCCAGTGTGTTGTCTTAGTCTTTGGGTTCTGCACCTCATGGTCCCAAGATAGCTGCTTTGTTTCTAAAGATCACATCTACATGTAGCCTGAGGCATGTCAGGGAGGTAGACTTCTCCTGGAAAGCTCCTATCAAGACTCTTGTGTTGTGTTTCTTGGCCAGAGTTTCATTATATATCTGACACCAAGCCTGTTGCTGGCAAAAGGGAGTAGATTTGACATTGATGTCTTAGATTCAACATTTTCTCCCTGGAGTTGGGGAGGGGCCCATTTTCCACAAGCATATGACCCCTGATACTTTGAACAAAAATAGTGTTCTGCTAGCAAGGAAGAAAGGCAGGGGAGGGGAAGGAAATGGTTGTGGTATAGGTAACCAACAGTGTTTTTCACACCATCCTCATCTTTTTTGAAGGGAGGAGGGAGTTAGTGGTTATTGCAAAATTCAGAATGATAATATGTCACGATGACTGAAGGATTAGAAATTGCAGTTGTATGGCCTTTATGCTTGGGCATTGACTGTGCTTTTTTTCCCCAATGTCATTGATTCTGTAGCCAAAATACATCATGAGCACAAGAAAGCATCAGTCATTGAGAAATGGCTTTAATGACTCTTCTGGTTTTGTGTTTATTTGGTTGTTTTTTTTAGACAAATCCATTTGTCATGAGGATTTGATTGAAGGAACACAAAATTAGATCTTGATCTAAGGAAGGAGAGAAAATTTAATATAGAGAGAAGAACCTAAAGAGGAAGTAGACACTTAGGATACAAATACATTAGAAGACATGGCAAGGAGAATTTAAAAGATTATTTTTCAGAGTAACGAATGTAAAAAAAGCACAAATCATTCTATGATTTTTTCCTATTACTTGGTGTCATTTTTCTTTACTTCAAATATTAGTGCCTTATTCCTTAGCATTACTTCATTTTATATCTGAGGAATAGCTTGTGTTTAATTCGTTTGATGTTTTTAATAGTGTTTTAATCATTGTATATGATCATGCAATGCCCCAAGGACATTGGCTGGAAAATGGTTTATAAATAAAATTATTGTTATTATTGTTATCTTTATCTCTTGTAACAATACTCATTATATTAAGATTATATCTAGGCTAGAAATAGTTCAACATATGTGATTATATGTAATCAGTTTATTTTCTCTGCTTTTTTTTTAACACTCTTCTCGCACTCAACTTTGTTCTTATCACTAAACAAACTATTGCTTATAAGTTGTAAGTGACTCTGATTTGCTTTGAACAGTAATTCTTTACAGGTTTTAACAGGAGTTTGTTTCTAGTAGGACTGGGATCCAAAGAAACTCCTTGTTCCCAGTGGACCTGTATTGATGGCAGGTGTAGCCATAAGTGGAGATTGAATTGCCACAAATTCCACCTGGAGCCCAGAATCCTGAGTGTTTCCAGCAGCTAAAATTATGACTAATAAGAACTATCAGGGAGGCCAATTTTAGCTTGATAATGGAAATAATTTATCAACGTTAGTACCGTCTGCATACAGATGTGGTTCTCTTTGGTTTTGAGTTCCCCATTGGTGCAGATGTCCAAGCAGACTGTCAGGCCACTTATTTGAGATGTTGTGCAAAGAATTCATATGTTCCATGAGGTTGGTACTCAGTGGTCTCCCAAGTAGATTCCCTTCTAAGACTCTATGTGTCTTAGTTTGTTTCTGTGACTAAGTAACAATGTTGACTGTAGGGCCATGTGTCCGATGCCCTTCAAAGGGCAAAATGCAGTGTGCTTTCTAGTCAGCACATTTTGATATGTTACAAAGAATGTTATGATGCTTATCAGTCTTAAACAAGGGGTAATAGTTATCTGGAGGTTGTAGCTGGTTGGCTTTCAACTGCAGATCAAGGTTTACATATCTGATTCTCTATTGGGTCAAATCATCTCCCTCTTTGTGTATATTAACTGGTCTACATTATATAAAATTTTGGTAAGTAGAAGGTTATAGTAGTTAAAGGTATTATTGTGAAGGCCACTGCTTGTACTCCTTCCACCTGATAGATGCTTTTGCCAAAGCAGGCTGCTGTTGGCATCAGAATTGACTAGATAGGAGCATCCTGGTTGCAAATGCATCCAGATAGCCAAAAAGATAAATCTAGGCAGTGAGGTCGGCCACCAAGGATGGTGCAGTGGTAGGAGGTATTGGGTTAAGAATGACATGACATAATTGGGAAATCTGAGGCCACTTTGCCAGACTCTTTGGACGGAATTAGTAGCTTTCGAAGGTACCCCAATTACTAAAAAAATACAGTGAAAGTGTATTTTGGGACATCAAGTTCAAATCTAGCTCACGTCCAGCTTTTTTCACAAACTCTCCTTGGGCCATACCTTCACAAAGTTGGACTCTTTTCTGAGGTCCAGGCAGTCTAGGAAAACCACTTGGTCACAAAGTATTTTTTTTTAATTTTTATTCATTTATGATAGTCACACAGAGAGAGAGAGAGAGAGGCAGAGACACAGGCAGAGGGAGAAGCAGGCTCCATGCACCGGGAGCCCGATGTGGGATTCGATCCCGGGTCTCCAGGATCGCGCCCTGGGCCAAAGGCAGGTGCCAAACCGCTGCGCCACCCAGGGATCCCTGGTCACAAAGTATTTTATTGCTATTAAGCTCTTGCAGACTTAGAAGTGAGCTAGATGTAAATACTTTACAAAAATCAACAAGTAAATTTTTTTGCAGTTATTTTTGTAATTGTCAAATTCTAGAAAGGATTTTATATATCTGTTTATATACATATACTTCTAAAACTTGTTTTAAATTCAAAGTAAATGCCTTCTGGCACCCTCTCTGGGTAATTTTTTAAAATAAATATTTTAATTATTTATTAATGAGAAACACAGAAGGAGAGAGGTAGAGACATAGGCAGAAGGAGAAGTAGGCTCCCTGCAGGGACCCCAATGTGGGACTTGATCCCTGGGACCATCTCAGGTTCATGGCCTGACCCAAAGGCAGAGGCTCAACCACTGAGCCAACCAGGTGCCTCTCTCTAGGTAATTTTCTTAACCAGACCTCTACTATTCTTATTTGAGTTTACTCACTCCTATGAGATGTGGTCTGTTAAAGCTGACAAGCTCTTGAGGTTCTAATCCCTTGTGATGGCAGTTTCCTTTTCAAGGCTGCTGTTGTCTGGGGGTAGTTCTAGGCGACTCATGATATACCAATTGTCCATCCTTTTTTGTGAGTCCACCTTTTTCAAGTATAACGGAACAATGGCAGTTTCTGAATTCTGTTGCTCAAAGTGTTTGATGCCATGCCAGGTATTGTTCTTGTTTTCAAGTAGAGTATAAGTGCAAATAAGAAGTAACTCAGTGCCAGGCAGCACCGAGATGCTGAGCGGCACCTATGAGATGCACCTTTGGCAGGGATGCAATATGAAGAGCTGATCTCACCTTGAACCAGCTGCAAACAAAGGGCCAAAAGAATGGGTACTCGCTTAAGGGGCCTTCCTCCCCATAGTTCTGCTCTTCCAGGTTTTTATTCCTCTCCTGCTTGATAGATGAGAAAATGTGAATGGCAGACAAAAACAAACAAACCAACACCTTCATTAGTCCAAGACTGTTGCATGGCTCCTGGAACTTATGGATTTGACTTCTAATCTGTCACTTAACTCCTACAAACCATTTCTTCTTCCTGTCCTGCTATGTTAGGTCCCAGGAGCCAGGGGTTCTCTTCGACAGCTTGGCGTGGCTTTGGGGGATCAGGGGCTTTTCCAGGAGAAATAAACATCTCCATTTCACCTGACATAAGACTCTATTTGCTATAAAATTCTTGCCTTGGACCATGTTGAGCAATTGTAGGGTCTAGGTTTAGTATCCCAGGGAAGAACACCCAGGTGGCAAGTTCCTAAATGCTGCTCTAGCTCAGCGGTTAGTATGTTCAATACATTTGTTAGGGCATGGGAAGTTCTTTTTTCACTCAAGTGGCTTTTCTCCTACTTATCTAATTTTTATTTTTGAGTTCTTTCACTCTTTTAAAATTCAGGTGATTCAATGTTTCTTTTTTTAATTTCTGAGCAAAATTAAGCTACAAAGAGGGTTTGTGTATCTGTATCGAAACCACTCTCTCTTTGCCACCTAGTTCTGTGCCACTTTCTGGAATTTTGTGATAATGACATGTGTCAATTTATCCCAAGTTTGATAAATTCCTTTTCTGAATAGTTTCCTTCTGATAATTTCTTTTCTGATTGTTGTCCTGAAACAACAATCACTTTGTTCTTAGGCAAACCTTGGCCAATTTAATTTCTCAGTGGCCTTTTAGTTTTAAAGAAAGAATCCCTCTTATTAAATTTGAAAATTAAAAACCATGCTAATGGACATTCACTGGTTTGATACCCACCCTCCAAAGCAGATGAATTGGTAGTTACTGAACTTGCTACTTGTCATTAAACTTTTACTTTCCTTAAAGTGGTCATATATAAAATAAAAACTTGTTAATTTTAAGCTAAGTATATGTTTTATCGGATTTTCTTATTTTTTCTGTATTGTATTTTAATTTTCCATTAGGATGTTCCTTTTTAAATTTTGAATCTAGCTACATACCCTATCTCTTTATATTCCCTACCTTAGCGAACACAAAGCTAACCATGTGGTAGGCACCCAGCGTGTTTATTGATGGGTTCGTTGACAAAAGTTTCCAGGGAAAGAAGTTGTGGTATATATTCAGAATATCCACGTTCTGTCGTTGTTGATTACCTGCTAGTCCTTTTATTTGAGCAGCTTGCAAAGATCCTGGCGTATAAGGTAGGACGGCAGAAAGAGGACTTTTAGCACTGGGATGGTCTCTCGTGGAGCTGTAAAGTTTTTAAAAATCGTTTCCAGGAAAAAGTAGAGACTTTCGTTTTCATTCCATCCTCTAGGGCAGTTTCTCAACCTTGGCAACATTGCCACGTGTGCCAGAACATTCGTAGTTGTGGAACGCAGTTTGTGCACTGTTGGAATTTATCCTTTGGCTCTCTCCACTAGATGCCAAGAGCAGTTGTGTCAACCAGAAGTGTTTCCAGACATGGCCAAATGCCTCCTGGGGGGCTCAGTCACCCTGCTGGAGAACTGCTGTTCAAGAACAACGTCTACACAGGAATCGTTTTGATGTAAAGAGCCAATCAAAAGCACAGAGGTTCATGCTGTCTGAATGAAATATTTTTGACCTTTGAGGGAAGCAGTCCCAGGCTGTGTGAATCCTAATCACAGGGCAGAATTAAAGGTGACCGATGAAAGTATAATTGTGTCTCCCCTGCCCTCCCTTCTTCCATCTTCCTTAAGAGAAACTATGGAGGATTGTGCACTGAGCACCACCCAGCCCTGCCTGCTGTAAAGCTGCTTTCCCAGAACCTCCCTCGCTGCAGGATCTCTGGCTTCCGTGGGACCAGGCTACTTTCTCCGTAGCTGACACTTGAGATTTTTGTCTGGGGGGGCTTTTCTTTGGGAAAGCATCATTTTGTTTTCTTTCTTTCTTTCTTTCTTTCTTTCTTTCTTTCTTTCTTTCTTTCTTTTCTTTCTTTTTTTCTTTCTTCTTCTTCTTCTTCTTCTTCTTCTTCTTCTTCTTCTCTTCCTTCCTTCCTTCCTTCCTTCCTTCCTTCCTTCCTTCCTTCTCCTTCTCGTTCTTTCTCCTTCTTTTCCTCCTCCTCCTCCTCCTCCTCCTCCTCCTCCTTCTTCTTCCCATGGAGCTATGGAAGAAGAACCAACAGATAGAGCATCAAAGCAATGAAGAGCACTTGCCATTTTGGGGAGATTCCCCCTCTCTGCCAAATTTTACTTTCCTCTTCTTGTCTCTGGTCCCCAAGTTCTACAGTGACAGGTGACAGCTTAACTCTTGGGGGATATGATGCCTCTCAGCCATGTGACCAAGTCTAATGAGCCCAGACTCGGGGGTAGAGGAGGAAGCGTTGGGTTTGCAGCTGAAAATCTGAAGAGCTGCCAATCAAAAGCAGATTCGCTGAAACTACCACTGACCCAGATTCACTCCTATCTTGAAAGCTTTATCTTCTAAGACAATGTTGACTAACAGCTTTTCTTTTTATTCTCCTTTCTGTTTTAAAAGAATAACAAATAAGCTTAATTCTTCACAAAATCTTCAGCAAATGCCTTTTAATCCAACACAATGGTAGTTATTTTAAGAAGGTTGGCAAAGGACTCCAGCAGTTTTCTGTTTTTCAGTCTGTTTTTTTTTTCCTCATACAGAAGCACTCAATCACATTTAATCTTGGCTTGCACCAAGCCACATTAACTTTGTTTGCACAGAACTGATATAACTGTCTTCAGCTCTTCTATTCTCTTTTTTGTCTTCCTACTAAGCCTTACAATTTAAATAACAGATTAAAACACATGTGCACACACACACACACACACACACAGAAGAGATTCATAGATACCATGTATCTTTGCTCACTGTAACTTCCAGATCTGGGTTCCATACCCAGGCTGTGTTTGTTGAAGGAAGAGGATGGCTTACCACGTTTAAATGGAGAGAGAGAGATCAGGAAAATACCTGGTGTTTGAGTGAAATGGCCTTCTGAGAGGACTCCTTGCAGAGGCTGGAGAGACATGCTGCCAGGTGCAAAGCCACTGAAGTCACCATTGCTCAGAGAGGTGTTGGTGAGTCTGTTCTCCAGAGATAAGAATAACGCAGGGATTGTTCATCTTTGTTACCAAAGGGACAAGTTCTCTGTGCACATCAAGTGGGGCTCCCTCTGGTTATTATCTACCATGTAAGACCGGAGTTTTGAACAAGCCCTTCAACACTCCCATGGCCCCAAGTTTATTCTTTCCCCCTCCCAGCCCAATTTCTTTTAAACAAACTTTTTATTATCAAAATATCTTAGGCTTAGAAAGAACTTGAAAGGATAATGCAGAAGATTAGAGGGTCTACCCTTCGCCCAGTTTCCCCTAAGGTTAGCACCTTGTATTACTTTGGAACCCCCATAACCCATTTTAAGAGCTTGCTTTCCTTTCCATTCTGAAGGAAAGCACAGAATTGCCTACTAATACCAGTACTGATTAGGATAAACAGGATAATTCAATATTTTTCCAGTTGTTTAGCAGTGCCCGACTAGGGTTTGTCTTGTTCTTCATTCTAAGAGGCAAAATTTTGTCTTCAAATTTATTCTCAGGACTGCCTGGGAGGCTCAGTGGGTTGAGTGTCTGACTCTTGATTTTGGCTCAGGTCATGATCTTAGGGTCGTGAGATTGTACCCCACATAGGGCTCTTCACTTAACATGGAGTCTGCTTGGGATTGACTTTCCCTTTCCTTCTCCCTCTGCTCTTTCTCTCTCTCCAAAGTGACTTAGTAAATCTTAAAAAAAAAAAAAAAGACGTATTCTCAGATGGGCAAACTGTGATGTATAAGAGCAAAATGGCTTTCTTAATTTCTGGGGTCATAGGCATGGATGAGGCCATCTCTACAATCCAAATATCTTAGCAATTTCCTCCAGCCTGACCCCAGCCATTTTATTTCTGGTTGCCTTCTTTGCGTCAAACGTACATCACTAAAGAGTAAATGATTGGATGGAATTAATAGAGCTCCTGTCCATAAAATGATTTAAAAGATGTGCTAGAGAAAGAAGCAATGAGAGGTGGGTAAAGCTTTGGCCGATGTCTGGCACACAGTAGTTATAAATAACATTGCTTTATCAAGATCTATTTTTGGATGTGGGATTATAAATAATGAAGCCTCTAGAGAACCTCGAGTGGCAGATTTATTTTGCTAACAAAATAAAGTGATTATAAAGAATTAGAAAAGACTGAACTGGAAGGCTTCTCTGCCATGGATAGACTCCAAGGAGGTCACTGTTTCTCTTTGTCTTCTTGAAGTTGCAGAAATAAGGGCATAGATGAGAGAGGGCACATTATCAAAGAACTGTTGTCCTCTTTTTGTCAAATTAGAGTACACTTTAGGACAAGGAGAGAATGGTTCACAGGAAGTGTTCAGGTCACAGCCATGTTCATTTCCAATCTGATTCCACTCTATTTCAGATTGAGGTCCTGAGTATCGGACCCTTGTGTGGAATTTGCTTGCTGAGGCACACCTTGTGCAGGTACAAGGCCTCTCCCCTCCTCCTCTTCCGTCTCCCCACTCCTTGGCCCCATCCTCTGAAAGATCTTGCTTGTGCCCCTAGGAAAAAACCCTAGATGAGATAAGATAACTCTGCTAAGGAGGAAAAATGGAATTATGGATATCCGGTGGATTCGGATTTTCTCCATAACCCTTTGACTGTAAGTTAATAAAATGATTGTTTCTTCTAATCCCAGGGAGGAGGCTTAAATCAATAGGAAATAAAAGAGAGAAACTAACTGTGTGCTCCCTTCAGAAACCTCGTCTCACCCCAAGAGAAGAGAGGAACCAGTGTATTGCAGACATTTGTACTTTGCAAAGAAAAATAAAACAGAAAGCTTAACTTCTCATTCCTCTCTAGGAACTTTATATAAAGCTTTTATTTATTTATTCATGAGAGACACAGAGAGAATGGCAGAGACACAGGCAGAGGGAGAAGCAGGCTCCCATGGGGAGCCTAATGTGGGACTTGATCCCAGGACCCCAGCACCATGACCTGAGCTGAAGGCAGATGCTCAACCACTGAGCCACCCAGGTGGCCCCTCTGCAGGAGCTTTTGTTGGGGAATAAATGTCGACAGAATGTTCTCGTTTCCTGTGTAATGAAATCATTACACAAATCTTATGCTGTATAGGAATCCATGCAGAAACAGAAGTTGGGATAGTGACTAATCCTCCTGTGATCTAGCATCTCCAGTGCCATATGTGTTCCTTGACATCACGGCAATGGTACCGGCCTTTTCATCTGGGTTGTTGTGGGTATCATCACACTGCAGTTTGAATACTGGTGTTACTGGTTAGCCTGGGATAAACTGCAAGTGTTGTAACAGTAATGAAGACTCACGTCTCAGCTTGTTAGGTAGTGGGTAGTGGGGTTGCTTAACACAGCACTTCAGTTCAAAGTGAAGGCAAGAGGGAGTGGAGATCATAGATCATAGATCACAGAGCAGATGCTAACCCAGAAATGCCAGCGTTCCCCAGTTGCAGAGCAAACTTGCAGGCACACGAATTATCAATGGAACTCACCAACATGTGTGCAGGGAACATGAAGCCAACAGAACAGTTGGAGGACTCTAGCCAGCTAATAAGAAGCTTATAACTCTTTGGCAATTTGTTTAACTTGGGAGTTATTGCAAAGTCAGAAAGGTATGGGGCCCCAGGGATATTGGCAACAGTGCTGGGAGTCTCCCACTGTGAAAAGCAAGCTTTGCTAATGGGATTTTTTTTTTCTTCAGGTGTTCAGTGTTGGGTTTTTCAGGCCAAGACTTCTGGAAAAAGCAACATTAATCACCTTGGCATGTTAGGTTAATGACATTGGTGGCTACACAAACTCCCCTATTCTAATATGTGCTGCAAAGTTCTTCTAATTTAGATGACCTGATTCATTTATTCATCATTAAACAAATATTTATTGAGGTCTTGTCATGTGTCAGGAGCCATACCAATATGTGAAGACAGACCCTGCTAAAACCTTTCCTCCCAAGTCTCTGACCATAAGTCCTACATGGTTGCTACTTCTACTTCTGCATTCTTATGTTCTTAACCACTGATTTGGGAGTTCTGATTTTAGAGAAAGGCATGGAGAAAATCCTCTCAAGGAGGAAGAGGTTGAAAGTACGTGTGACTTGCTTATTTATTATTTATTATTTATTATTTATCTAAGCACCTATTATATGCAATGTTCTCCAGGAATTGGTGACTGGGGCAGACTTCCTATAAGGGAAAATTTGCCTATCCACATTCTGTATGATGAATTTTTTAGGCTAAATTTCTTGGGCATTACAGAAATAGTAATTTATTGCTGTCCATATCCTAGGGCCCAAGGGACATCTGAATTTGTGGGATTCCTAGTTTAGGACCAAGAAAAAAATTCAGAAGACTCACTCATTTAGGCTTCTGGATCTGGGAGGCTGGGTGGAAGCAAGGACTCTGACTTTGAAGGAGGGGGTCCCCAGGGACCAAACACACTTTCAGCTTTCTCTGTATCCAATTACTGGCCAGGTCCCAGTGATTTTGCCTGTACAATGTTTTCTTCTAAGTGTCTTTCCCCCCTTTGTCAACTGCCGATTGCTTCAGTACTGAGCCTTTTATTACTCTTGCATATATATCATTACAATAGCATTCAGGTCAAAGATCTCCTTATCTCCAAACTTTCCCAGCTCCGATCATTTTCTATATTGCTGCCAGATTTATCTATTGTATTATATCAGTCTCCTCCTTCAGAACACTATTTCCATTGCCTTTTGGCCTAAGCATATATTTCCCAGCAGAGAGTCAAATACTGCATCCTAAACAAGCATGAGTGTTAAGACTGAAATCAGAAACATTTAATGTTAGTCCCAGCTGGGCCAGTTGAGCCTCAGTGTTCTTATCTGAAAAGGGAGGGTGACACCCATACCTCAACTGTTGGGAAAGGGTGAAATAAGGCATTTGGAATTCTTGGCATACTGCGTGGGCAGTCAATACTTAATATTTAGAAAAATATTGATAATTATTATTATATTCTACAGTTTCAGTCCAATTTTGCTTGTGATTTCCTAAGATACCTTTCCTCTCCTACCTTTGCTCACAGTGTTTGTTCTGAGTAGGATATTATTCTTCCTCCTTGTTATCTCTGCCTTTCAGTGGTCTTTTCGGTTGGAAGTTGTATGTCATGAAGCCCTTTTTTTTTTTTTTTTTTTTTGATTCCTCTGGAAGAAAACATTTTCCTCCCTTTAGTCAATCCCTTGTTTGTATCTTTCTCTGCTCTCCGCTTTGTGCTGAGTTTGTAGTCAAAGCACAGAATCTTCAACGGAGGATTCTGGGAGTCAGTTTGTTCACTTGTCAAAGGTTGACATGGAGTCCTGGTGGCTTGAGAGGGACCTGATAGGACAGCTACCTGCCTTTGGGGCTCCTCCCAGCAGCTGGGCTCTGAGCAAGCATTAGATTATGTAGCCTCCCTATCCCAGACCCCTCAGAAAACCTCTGGACTCTGGATATGTCTGGTTTTTAGGATTTCTTGGATTATTCCTTAAAATTACTGAATTTTAGAGCTGTGAGAAGGCTGAAAAACACATGGAAATCTTTCACCTCAGCCTTTTTGTTTCTCACATAAGGTTCTGCTGATCTATCACCTTCCTGGAGAAACATGCCCTAAGACTTATCCCAGATGGAATAGTCATTCCGTCCAGTACTTTCTATGCATCTAGTTGTCATTCTGTTGAGGTATTGCAACTGTTTTTGTACATAAATATCTCCCACAGTAGACCTTAGGGTCTTTGAAGGCAAGGGAGTGGCTCATTTGTCTATACATCTTTATATCTCTAGCACTCAATGTAATGCCAGGTACATATGGAAAAGTCAGTAAATATTGACTGAACTGATTGGAATCTGAAGAGGTCAAGTGATGGAGTTCTTGCATTGCATATCTTGATTTCCAGGCCATGACCTTTTTAGGGTACCAGGCTGGTTCATCTCATTAGCTTTCTACATTCTTTGTTCTGGAGGCCTAAGAAAAATGCTGGTTGATAATTTGATGGTGAAAGGGACTCTTAAAAGCATAAGAAAAAGCTGTGAGCCAGAGAAATCACTTACCTCTGGCAGGAAAAAAAAAAAGAAAAAAGTGATTACATTGACTACATTGGTAGGTAGCAAAAGCCACATGAGACACCTACAGGTGTGCTAACAGTTTTTCCTTCCTAAATATCAGCTCTGCGGTACTCAAGAGGCGAGGAAACCAGGTCCCATTGCTGTATCCTGAACGCAGTGGTTAGAATCACTTGCAGGGTTAATAAATGCTGTTGAAGTTGAACTTCCGTTGGTGGTTAACCCCCTCCTTTCTTTAGGTTCCTGTGAGACACCTGACAGAGACTACAAGCTACAAATGTGTCCAAGCTCATTAACTCTGCATGGTATATATTTTCTGGGGTAAGCTGGTGGGCTGAGGGGAGAGCAAAATTCATAAGATGGTTTTACACTTTTGTATAATTTAGAACTCACCTGTGCATGTGAATGGGGCTTGTCCCTAAATGAGAAGCACCAAAGATGGACCAAACATAGGAATTCATATTAATCAAAGTAGGGACCAATAAATGAAGCAGACGGAGGAATGGGCTCAGACTTTCACTATAGCCCTGTCTGAGTGTGCGTAAGATGGTAATTCTCAATTCTTGGCATTGGTGAAGTCATGGAGACCCTTCATGTCCAACACTCCTTCTTAAGCTCTGTGGGCTAGGCCACTTTAGAAACAGGACCCCGTAATCGCCAGAGACACAGAATTGTGGAAGGGAATTCTACTTACCCCTCTGGCCAAGTGCCACCAAACGATATTCGTACAATTTTTCCAATGCCTCAAGTGGAACTAAATGACTTGCAGAAAAAGCCCCTGCCAGGCTTAGGACACAGTGAATTTGGAGGCATGAAGTACCGAAGTTTAAGTAAATGTCAGTTGCCTTCCAGATGAGAGACATTGGTGGAAGTCCATGAGGTAGTCACCAAGGGATTCTGGTAGAGGAACACTCTCAGAAGCGTTCTTACCTGCAAGGGCCATCAATACCCTTCTTCTTGCTGGGCAACTCTGAACAGTGCTTTCATCGGGATTCTCCCAAGAAACAGAACCGATATATGGAGGTATATGTGTATACACAGAGATTCGTTTTAAGAAATTGGCTCTTGTGATTGTAGGGGCTGGCAGGTCTGAAACTTGCTGGGATAGCAGGCTGGAAATGAAAACAAGGCAGAGTTTTTATGTTGCAATCTTGAGGGCAGAAATCCTTCTTTCCAGGGGGAAACTCAGTCTTTGGTCTTAAGGTTTTATCTGATTGGATGGGGCCCACACACATTTGGGAGGATACTCTGCTGTACCCAAACTCTACTGATTTAAATTACTTCTAGAGTTGAGAGAGAGAGAGAGAGAGAGAACAGGAGGAGCCAGAGGGATTGAGAGCTCTCTGGGGTCCCTGCTCTGGGTCAGGCATTTTCATAGATAATGTATTTGATGGTAATTTTATGCATCAACTTACTAGACTATGGAACCAGTTGTTTGGTCAAATAGCCTAGACTCTATCTGTGTCTGTCTGTCTGCCTCTCTCCTTCCTTCCCTCTTCTCTTTCTCTGCTTCCCTCTCCTCATCATATTTATTTCTTCTATTATTTTGGTTTCACTTCCCTGATCAGGGTCACGATTTTCTGTCTCATTGTCACTCCCTGACCTTGCCTTTTCTGCTGGCCTCCTTCCCACTCACCCCCACCACAATCAGATCTTTGCATCCTTCTAAAAACATTCCCATAACTCTGCTCTCACTGTGACAGCCCCTCATGCTCTGTCTTCAGCTTCTAAGAGCTCTTCCTCCTCTGTCCTGGAGCTCAGCGTTGTGACAACTCTAGGGACTTGGGTATGGTTTCGTGTTGTGCGGGGTCTTCCCTGCCCCAGGTGGTTAACTCCCCAGCCTCTAAGCACAGCCCAGTGCCAGATCAGACTCCTGCTGACCATCCTGCTTGATCGTGGGGCTAGGATCCGGCAGGCTGTGTAGGTGATGGATTCAAGTGCACAGAGGGGCAGCCCACATGGCCAAGACTGTGGCATCCTTCGCAGTCACAAGGTGAGGTGGGGGCCACCAGTGACACTTGCAGATCATGTATGATGTATGGAAAGATACCCCTGCACTGCCTGTGTGGGCAGTGAATTCTCAAAACAGCAGCAGCCAGCAGGTATTCATTTTAGATTTAAAAAAGACTTTGCATTTAGAGCTTTGGGAGTTTTGGGTGTTCCTTATCTAATTTTACACTGGAGGAAAGCTACTGCAGTAAGAATAGGACAAGACATCTTGAATATGTGTCATGGAAGTAGCCATCTACGAGCTGGACATGACTAGAGAAGTCTTTGAGTCCAGTGAGGACATTTTCAGATGGAGAACCAGAAAACCTAGCTCAGAATCACACAGCTGGTATTGTCAGAGTGCGGACTAGAACTAGGTTCCCTGACTTTTTTTTTTTTTTCGTCTCATAGTCTTTTTCTCAGTGACAAATGGAAGACTGATGTATCTGGTAGGCGGAGAATAATTCCACTGGTAAGCCTCTGCTGCAAACTTTCCTTGGCAACGGTATGTATAAAAACTGCCAGTCATGTTTCAAGACAGGGAACATAGATATCCTGGTGCTTAAAGCCTAGGGCTGCTTTTGAGGGACTCTCTTTTCTGGTCTTGGAAGCATCTTCTCTACTCAGCAGAACAGTATCTTCTTAATGCCAGATTGTAGGGGCAAGGATGTCCATTCATCTTATTAAGTCAGAAATTGCCTCCCCCAATTTTCCACTGTAGAATTGAATAACAATCTGTTAAAAAATAACTTTTAGTAAGTTCCATTGTTAGGCTCCTATTTTCCCAGAATTATTTTTTATATTTTCCCCCCTCTGCATTTACCCATTGAGAATTATTATGGCCAGAATAGTTTTCTCTGGAGACTGCATTCTCATTTTCTACCCCTTCCTCTGCTCTTAGAATCCCAGGTGTGGCTATCAACATCTACTTGGGTTGCTAAGACCAGTGTTTGTGTCTTGCTTTCCCCACTAACAGCAACAATAACAAAATCCCAGAAAAATCTAATAAAAACTAGAAAATCAAAACCTTAGAGCATTGTTTTTACTCAAGTTCCTTCAGATATTTTTGCCTGATTTCACCTACGTTTGACTAAATAGTAAATAGGCTAGCAGGTTTATTTCATCAAATCTCTAAAATTTCTAGTTTTGCAGTCTTGAATATTTGTTTCTCCAGAAGCTCCGGGTTTAGTTTTATTTAAAGAACCACATAGAATAATTTCTTTAGAGTATAGCTTTTTTTTTCCTCCCCAGTATAAATATCTAATTAGACTCCACCTGCCCTTCCCACTGAGATTATGAGCTCAATGTGCAAGAATTCTGTCCAGTTGTATTTTTTGTACTGTTTTTATTATTGGAAATGAGTTGAAGCATCACAAATAATACAAATCAGCTGCAGCAATAATATTAACAAGTACACTTGTTGAGCACCTACTGTGACAGGCTTTTTTTTAATTTAAATTTAGGTTTTTTTGTAGCAGGCTTTTATAGCTATCATTTGTGCACATTTTTATAGTATGAGAGATAGCGTGATTCCCACCTACAGGTGAAAAGACTGACACTCTGAAGCTCTAAGCAATGGCCTGAGACTGTGCACATAGGGCAGCCTGATTGCATCCCATGTTGGCTTGTGCTCGAATCTGTGAGCTCAGCTTCCTGGTGGTCATCACCACATTTATCACCAAGGACCACCACTGCGCGTGGTTACGTGTGCCTTCCTTAACATTTTTTTTAATGTTTATTTATTTATGATAGTCACAGAGAGAGAAGGAGAGAGAGGCAGAGACACAGGCAGAGGGAGAAGCAGGCTCCATGCACCGGGAGCCCGATATGGGACTCGACCCCCGGTCTCCAGGATCGCGCCCTGGGCCAAAGGCAGGCGCCAAACCGCTGCGCCACCCAGGGATCCCTACGTGTGCCTTCCTGGATAGCATGGGGCACTTCTGTCTAAGGTCTGCTAAGGCAGAGCACTGTGCAAAAACCAGAGGGGAAGGGCAACGTGGAGTAGGGCCAAGACCTTTGATTTGACCTGCCCACTTCCCAAAGTGACCTTCTCATTTGGAGTCACCACCTGACCAAATTCTGTTATCATCACATAGCAAGGCAGTCCTAGGGATAGAAAATTAAAGAATAACTACAGAACGGGGAGATTTTCAAGAAGAAGGTCTTGTTGTCCCTCCCCTCTGAGAACATGACATTCCAGATATCTCTTGCTTGGGGGGCAACCATCTCCAAACTTAATGGCCTAACATAACTACATTGTATGGTTATCTCTCATGGTTCTGGGTTCGATGAGGTGGTTCTCACTGGGGAAGTGTCAGATGGGAGCTCTGCTGTTTCTGTGCTTGCTTCCTGAGCTTGGAGCACTCAAATTGCACAGGGGCTTCCCCGATGCCTCTCTTTTGGTCTCTCCACACAGTCTTTTAGGGTTGTTGGCTTCTGGGAAATCAGAATTATTTAGTGGTGGTTCAGGGCTCCAAAGATGTGCAAAGAGATAGAGAGCGATGGAGAGGGAGAGAGAACCATGCAAATCCATGTGGCCGATTGCGATCTAGCCTCGGAAGTCACGTGGCATCACCCAGTTGCATCCTCTTCCTTGAAGCTGTCCCTGGGAGAGGGGAAATAAACCCCACTTCCTGCTGGAGGTGTGGCGAGGTTCTGAAAAAGTCAGGTGGAATCAGAAATACAGCGGGTAACATTTTTGGAAGATACACACAGTGTTGCTCTTGAACAAGTTGCTTGGCCAGTGGGTCTCTGTTTTCTACCCAGTGAAGAGAATGAGTTGGACCAGCAGAGCTCTAAGAGCCTCTGCAGATTGTGCACACGGGTGTCCCTGTAAATGAGTCAGTACATCGTCACACTACACGACCTAAGACCTCGGCTGCTGACAATTCTCTGGAAACCACATCCTTCACGGTGGCTACCATGCAATCCTAGTTTCATGTCAACAAGTTTGATCTGAAGACAGGGCTTTCTGTGGATGCTGCCTGGAGGTCTAGGTGCAAGCAGCTGTTGCAGGGCAGTTCTGTTCAAATCGGAGCTTTTAGTGATACCATCACATTAATCTAGCCTAACTTTGCCATCCCCCAGATGAGACAGAGTCTCGTGGAGTGAATGCGTAAACCTGTATCATGTTAAGTGAGATGCTTAAAATGGGATAGGCATTTAGAAAGAGGCTATTAAGATGGAGAATGATTTTTAAAATCTAGTCGTATGAGAAGTGGCTAGAGAAATCTGGAAAAAAGGAGCTACGCGGATATTACATTTTAAAATATTTGTGTGCTTCATATGGAAGAAAGGATTACATTTGTGTAGAGAATTAAATGATGATTTGAAAGTATGTTTGAAATGTGGCATGTAGAGAGGGCCCACCTTTTATTTCCAGTGATTTTGTGTATGTTAGTCTTGCCTACAGTATACACTCATAAGTTTTTATTAAGTGAATTATATACTCTTTAAATATAGAACAAGTAGCAGGGATCCCTGGGTGGCTCGGCGGTTTAGCGCCTGCTTTTGGCCCAGGGCGCGATCCTGGAGTCCCGGGATCGAGTCCCTCGTCGGACTCCCAGCATGGAGCTTGCTTCTCCCTCTGTGTCTCTACCTCTCTCTCTCTCTCTCTATGTCTATCATGAATAAATAAATAAAATCTTTAAAAAAATAAATATAGAACAAGTAGGAGAAATGTCTCATATTTATCTCGCATCCCTTTCTAGCACCAAGTAATATTCTGGACACAGATTAGTACATAATAGGTATTCACCAAGTGATACTTGTTGATTATTTGGTTATTGATTGATCCTTAGTATTAATACCTATTGTTGATTGGGACCTACAAGATAGTGTCTAAGAGAGTAAGATTGTAGCATTAACATACCCTGATGAGATCTTTTATCCGTCTACTTTTCTGATTTGAATGACTGCATATTTATAAATTAATAACAATCATAACCTTGTTGCCTCTAGCTCTAGCAAGCTCCCTCCAGAGGCCGTGCTGGGCTTTTAAGTATGTTGGATGTTTCAGGGCATTCTTGGTGCCCATTTCAGAAAAGATACTCATCACTCTCCAGGAATGATGATGCATAGGACGACTTGGTCTTCTCTGAATCGAGTCTTGTTTATTCAATTCCATCCTCTACATGGGCCTTGAGAGACTGTGGGAGGGAGTGCGAGGGGCACAGGCCTACAAATACGTGGGACCTTTGTCCTGGAAGTAGGGCTTCAGAGAGCAACCTCCTAATGCAACCAACTTCTTGGTGTGGTAACACCTGCGTTTTCACAGCAGAGAAAATGCAGCAGCCCTACATGTGGTTAACTGGACACAATCAGGACACCTTCAGCTTTCAAAACCAAGTGTGACCCTTGAAACACGATTTTATTTGACCTGTTCATTGTCCGCAGTCCTCCCCTGGCTGCAGGCGTTTCTAAGGCTGAGAGGCAGCTTTCTGCACCACTGTCACAGCACTCCCTGGCAGTGATTTCTAATTTTTCCTTAGCGCCATTTAGCATTGGTGGGCAGATGCGGGCAGCTGTTTGTCACTCTGCTTGTAGGTGGTGCAGCTGCTGGCCCTCTAAGGAACAGAGCAAGAGAGTAGCCCAGTCCGGGAGCTGTCCTTCCAACACTTTACGGGAGAGGTTGTGCACCATGGTGGCCAAGAAAGACTTTTCTCTTTTCTGAAGACCTGGGTGTCATGAAAGATACACCTGCCGAGTGTGAAAAATTGAGCAGCCTGGATGTGCCTCAGTCAAGTACTTGTCAAAGTACCTGACAAAGAGGTATTTTACCATTTATGATGCTCTTCACTATGCTTATCATCATCTTTAAGTATTAATAATATAATGACAACAGTATTAAGAAATAGTTGATGAGCACAGAAGCCACATTTAAACTGCCCTGTTTTCTTGTAATTAAACAGACTCTCTAAAGGGACAATTGAAGAATAGGTGGCTCCAGATTATCTTGCCTATCCCCTGCCCCCCAAACAGTCATATTAATAGATTAGTTTACAGAATTATCATTTAATAAAATTTTAAACAAAGTCATTATGATTTAAAAGTGTGTCTGCAGTTTGGGTTGTAGATAGAGTCCAGTTTTCATTTCCATTAATCTGTGTATTTTAATTTTGCTTGCAGTACATACTTGAAGGTTTTATTAAGTGAATTAGGTACTAAATATTGACTAAAGATTTGACTTTGCTCCTTGTATGGTTGATGTTAGGTATATGTAATGCAAAGCTCAAGTTGGGTCTTCTTAATGTGGTGAAAATTGCTGTGATTTAGCCATTATGTTGCTTCCAATTTGCCAGCCGTATTTTATGGGCACACAGTGGGATACACTCTGTTGGCTGTATGTGAAAACCATATTTTGTTAATTAGAGGCCTGTAATAAATACATCACTCATGTTTATGGTATAGGAGTCCACTTGATTCAGAAAGTTTGACATCTGGCTCTGATTATGTCTCGTGGTAGGCTGTGGAAATTCCCCGACCCCTTTTTCACCTGTTCGGGGAGAATTTGGATGGAAATTTAAATTCTGCACAGAAAAGGTGAAAAAGGAGGTTTTGATCATTATTAACAGGGTCTTATGGGATGAATATAGCAAGTTGAGCAAATATCCATGGCGTCAGGACCCTGGGGAAGAGTTTTAGGACTTGCAAGATCTTTCTATTTCTTTCTATTTTTGTCCTGTCTATGGAAAATACTGAACGTTACGCTTCCTCAAATTGCTTGTGGAATGAGGCAAAGTATAAATAAACCAATATATTATTTGTATAGCAATTCAGGGGAAAGTAGTATTTCTCTTTAGGGAGGTCCAATCAGAGCAATAAATTGTATTTTATATAGCGATCTCCCTTATTTTTTGTTCAAGTACTAATGGCAAGTGTATCACAGACTGTATTTGGACAACTTCTGAAAAGGAGCTCAGATTTGTGACCTTCATATTTGTGTGACCTTTATGTGAGTCAGGTTATCTTTCCACAAACCCAGCTTGGGGAAATCACAGGTTGTGGGAACCGGTTCTTTGGCTAGGCTTATCTTGGTGTGCTTGCCAATCTCAGAATGCAAAAAAATCTATTGTTATTATGAAGAATAAGGACACGCAATTTTCCTGACGAAGCTGGGAAAACATCGGGAACAGGAGTCTCTTAATACACAAGAATCCATAGCAGTGCCTAAAAATTGTCCCTCACTTACTTATCAACCAAATATGTATCTATCACCACTAAGTACAAGCTCCTTTGCTCAGGGTGCCAAGAGGTACAATGCTATATTATACACAGTGCTATATTTTATCCAGCATTATATTATATATAGCATTGTGTATATATTATAATATATACATATATTATTTACAAACATACACACACACATATATATATATATACAGATATATGTGTGTGTGTATGTATGTGTGTGTGTGTGCGCACGCACGTGAAGGCAGGGGTTGGGAGATAGCATGACTCTAGCTCAGTGCTCTCTCTAAGTTCACAACCTCCAAGGGGCTCTCAGGGGAGCTCTACTCCATTTCTTTTCTCCATTCACTGCCCCACTCTCTCTTAGATCCCTGCACACCTTCTCTTTCCCAACACCCTGGGTAAAGATCCTGTTTCCTCAATCATTAAAAAATAACAACATTCATAAAAGAACTTTTTAGTGTTCTCATACGCACAACTACCACCCTGTCATGAGTACCTTCTTTCTGGACAAAAATGGATGAACCGTTCTTCTTTTTCAGAATGAGGTCAATCTCTCTTTTATTTATCTTATTTTTTAATTTTTTAAAGATCTATGTATTTGTTTGACAGAGAGATCAATCTAGATCCTACTCCCTCTGACCTACTCAAGAACATCACTTTAGCATCTCCTTCCTTGTATTATCAATTCTTTTTCTCTCTTCTAGTGGATCTTTCCCATTATCATCAAACTTGCTGAACTATCTAGTCTGAAAAAAATTCCTTCCCTTGGCCCCAGTCCATTTCCTTGCATTCCTTTATAGCAAAAACTCTTTGAAAACATCTTCTACAAATTGCTATTTTCACTTCTTACCACCTTTCTTAAATCAATGCTAATCAGGATTTGCCTCCACCACTTGATTAATTTTTTTCCTCGAAAAAAGAATTTTTTCCTCTGGGTTATCAATGGCCTTCATATTACTAAATCCAGTAGTTAATTCTTAGTTTTCTCCTTACTTGACAGCTCTTGGCCCATTTTACACAACCAATCTTCCTTCTTGCTTCCTGTGGTCTATGACGCTGCTGTCAGTTCCTCTTTAGGAAGCCAACTTTTGAATATTGTAGGGTCCCAAAACTCAGTCTTTTGAACTCTCTTCTATACATGCTCACCACCCTGCAGTGACTTCACTTAGGCTTATGGCTTTAAATACCTATATAACTGGACTAGCACCCACCCCACTTATATCTCTAAACCAGACTTCCCCCCTAAACTCTGAATCTGAATATCCATCTGCCTAGTCCTTAGGATGGGATGTCTAGTAGGTATCTCAAATATGTCATGAAGGAAAAGGAACTGGTTCTCTCTCCTTCCATTTCAACCTGCTCTTCCCAGCCTTCTTCATTTCAGTAAATGATTCCTTCCTTCTCCACATTAATAGACCAAAGGTTCTCCAAGTCACCCTCTGCTCCTCTTTTTCTTTTACCTACATCAGATGTGTTAGCAAAACCTATCAGCTCTATCTTCAAAGTATATCTCGATCTGATACTTTTCATCATTTTCACCCTCATATATTTTAGTCACCCACATTTCTCCTGTATGACTGGAGCATCCTCCTCCTTAATTGACATCTCTGCAGCTGCGGTCTTCCTCTCTTCCATGAGCCCTTTGTAGAGTAATTCTTCTGTGTCAACCTGTGGTCTTGTCACTCTTCTGCTTGGCGTGCTCCAAAGGCTTCTCATCTCATGCCAAGAAAAAGCCCAGGTCTTTTGCCTTGTTCTGCAAACCCCTATCTTATCTGCCCCTCATTTCCTTCCTAACCTTATCTCCTGCCACCGTCCCCCTTTGTTCACTCCATTCAGCACCCTGCCCTCCTGGAGGGTGTTGATGATGGCCAATAGGTTCTCATTCTGGCCTTTGCACTGTTTTCCACTGTCTGAAATGCTCTTCTTCATCAGAAGTTTTAGATGATCCCCTCCTGCTTCCTTCAAGTCCTGGTCAAGCTTGTCTCTTCAAAAAGTCTGTCCCCATCAGCCTAATTTAAATCACAGTGCCCCCATTCTGCCCCTTAGCTCTCCTCTCCCTCACACTGCTCAATTTTTCTGTGTATTATTGTCCTCCGATATATATTTTCTTACAGATTTCTTTATTGCTTTTTCCCTCTACTCAAATGTAAGCTTCCTACTGGTAGGGACTTTGTTGGTTTTATTGAATGCTGCATCCTCAGTGCTTAGAATAGCACATGGTGGATGTTCAATGAATAATTGTTAAGTGCATGAATAAATGAATGGCCAAAGTACTATGAGAACGTAAAGTACCATAGAATTATTTTTGTCTGGACAGTACTGTAACCACTTCACAGAAAAGATAGCTGATGAGTTGGATTGAAACATGGCAGAGGTGGAAGGAGGTATTTCTTTGCCTGTCCATTGGGATGGATGTTAAAAGCAAATCACAATATAGACAGGGGGCCGAGGTGGGGGTAGATATAGATGGATTTTGAACTCTCTCATGCTCATTTTTCTGTAGGCAATGAAAACTGGCAGACTCTTCATTTTAGCAGAAGAGCAGAGCAGATCTGATTGAGATTTCGGGTCATTTGGTGTGAACAAGGAGGATTCATAGGTACAGCGGGAGAGGGGTGGGAAAGTGAAGCTTGGATTGCACCAGATGAACACAACTGTCTGAGAAAAAATACCTTAAAAACTTGGGATACAACATAGACTTCGCTTTCCAGTTCAGCACATGTGCTCATAATAGTCCTTCGTTAGGGAAAGAGCTCTAGTCCCACGCTAAGGATTTACCCTCTGGATGTGTGAAAGCCCACTTTATAGCTAGGGGACATTTTGATCCACTGTCATGTAGGTGGACAAGTCTGGGATGGTAGGGCTGAGGTTTGGGGACAAGCTCTGTTCTCAATTAGGACAGGGGCAGTAGTGGTGTATGGCTAGTTATGAATGGAGTTTGGAGGAAGAGCGCATCCCCCCTGACTTGTAGAACATGAACAAACACTAAATCCTGAGTTGGATGGCTCTTCAGGCCAACTCAATCTGGTACTTTTTATATTCATTGAATTCCCTGCTTACTGTCATGCTTCAGATGTTGAAATTATAACTGAGCCAATATGCGGTCCTTTGGGCCATATCCTGTCAGTATCTTTTATTTCTACTACAGATTTCCACACAACTGATATGCACACTTGTTTACCTTGATGACTGACTCTGATTACCACTGTAGAATGGGTCCATTGGCATGGGTCCCTAAAATGGCTGAAGTGGCTGGGCCAGCTAGGACATGGTTCTGGCCATTTCCAAAAATTCAATTATAGTTTTGAGTCTCTGGAGCTACAGACATGCAGATACAGATATAGATATAGACGTACATATACATATGAGCCCTTATATTTTTTAATGAAAAACATACACTTTATAAACAGTAAAATAGCTGAGAAAATTGGAAAGTCATTCCATAGATGTCAAGCCCAAATTCTATATAGGAAGTAAAACTTCCACCAGTAAAAAAGAAGAGGAAGAAGAAGAAGAAACAGAAAACAAAAAGGACCAGGCAAACATGCGTGGCGTAGAGAGAAAAGTTACTTCTTCCTCTAACCTGGTAAGACTGAAATTTATATCAGCACATTTGGACCTAAACTGTGGTTTTCCTATAGTAAAATAATACCCCTGCACTATGTAAATCTGACTTACATGCCACCAGCTCAGCTTCTTTTTCTTGTTCTAGTTTTCCTGGCTGTCAGTACAACCCTGCCTTCTACTTTAACCTGACCTACTCAAAGATTGCTCTTCACCTCCTCCCCACAACCTTTTTTTTTTTTTTAAGCCAATAGTTTTGTATTAATCTCCCCTCTCTCTCTGTGACTTCCTGGTGTGGTCACTCTTCTTTTTTCCCCAGTAGCATAGGGGACTTTCTTCAGGTGTGAAAGCTGTTACTTATTATGGTGGGTGGGACTTACCGTCACTATGTTCCCAGGCTCCTCTCTGCTTTTTCTTTCCTGGGATTAACTTGCTTCTTTATTTTCATTTTAGTTTAGTTTTGGGAAACTGGCATTTCAGTATCACTCATTGCGGTGTTCATTGTCTTCGTTCTTTTATTTATTCGGACAATTATCATATTCATAGAAGAAATATTGAAAGCAAGATGATGTTTCTCCCAACCCCTTCCTTTCCTTGTGCTTCTATCTTTCTTGTATATGCCTGAAATATTGGAAACAAAATGCAGTTCGGAAGTGTGATGTGCCTTTCAATAAAGCTCCAAAAGGGAAAACCTGCCCGATTGTTTCCTGCTGAGATGAGAACAAGGTTGCAGAGGAGGCGTCAGCTCTCAGGAAAATATTTCTCTTGAAAACCGTCTACAGATATTCAGGGAGCACTCAGCCCCAGCTGACTAATGCAGTGGAGTGGCCAAGAGCATGACCCTGAAGCCAGAATGCTGGCCTTGAAGCCTGGCTCTGCTGCTCACCTCTGGTTTTCACTTAAGCCCTCTGAAACTCAGGCTTTCTAAACTAGAAAATGGCAATAATAGTACCTACTCAATGACGTTGTTGGAAAGGTCAAGTGAACTAATACACAGGATGCATTAATGACTGCTCCATATTGCAAGAAGTGTTTGCTATGATGGTTCCTCTTTAGATTTCACATCCTGGCTGGGAACCTCAGGGGCTTGACTACTTCTCCCAATTCTAATGGCTTTCAAACTGGTACCTCCACTTACCATCTTGCTGTTGTTCTCTATCTGTATGTCAGTTCTCCCCTTCCTTCAGATTAATCCTTTTCTCAGTGCCCACTGTCTTAATATGCCACCTCTTCCCCTTACTTCCACACCCCCAACAATGGCAGTCTGGGTTGCCATCTACGGTTATTTCTGATTCTCTCCACACATCATGTTCTGCCTATTGGGGCAGATGTTTTTCCAGCAGTTGATTCTGGCTCTGCTTCCCCAGTAGCTGCCTCAGCTGATTTGTCCAATTGTGGGTCTTCGTTGCTTCCAGACTACCCTGCCATGCCGTAGGGAACTGAGCTACACCCAGCAATGCCACAGATGCAATGTTACTCCTTCCCTCTTTGCCCTGTCATCTCTTTCTTTATAAAATAACTTATTCCTTCTCTGAATCTCTTGATTAACTTGAGTAATTCCTTTTTGGGGGAACTTATAGTCTCCTGTCTTCTATCTGTGATTTGCCAGTCCATTCCTAATACATCATCAATTTCAGGAAGGTATGGACTTTGTCTTGTAACTATGTTCACATAGGTACCTTAAATATTGTGGACTACAGAAATTGCAAGATATATTTAAACGTTCCTCTCTGACAATGTTAGACTTTGTGGGCTGACATAATATCTGACCATGGTAGCAATTCAGAACCTAAATATTCATGATCAACTTTCAATGTGAACCCAAGAATCTGCTGGTGGAATTTGGAAAATATCAAAACTAAGGTTGTAATAGTACTCTCCTGAAACTGTCACACTTTGGACACCTCAACTTAAAAGTAAGCCAATTTTAGAAAAAGAAATGTTAAAGCGGCAAGGCAGCAAAGTTTCAAGCGTTGGAGAATTGGATTATTAAGTACAAGTGAAATAAATGGGACTTGCTTACATCAAAGAAGGCTATTGGGAAGTAACTTAGCTTTGCTGAACCCCAAATATGTTGCAATATGGCGAACTTTGGACCCAAGTTCATTGCTATCTCCAATGAAGACAAGTGAAGAAGTTTGCTGACATTCTAGAAAGGAGAATGAAAATTAGTTACAAAGCAAGTGGCAGTAATTGTTTGCATGCATTGCTGGTGAGGTGGCAAAGACACAGCTGCTTTAGAAGACTTATCTATACTATAGGTTCCAACATTCCAGAATGACTGAAGGGCAGTGTTCCTCAGGCATGAGGAGAGTACACGTGCATTTTGGAGGTTCCTTTCCATCTCCTTTTCTTCAGTTTTATTATAGCTTTCTTGAATTTTACCAAATGCTTGCAGGTTACAAGATACTTCATACCTAGTGGGTGCACATCTGGACTGTCTCGTAAGGGCCCTGAGTATTCCCAACAGCTCTCTGATGTCTGGAAGAGCCTCTCAGCCACCAAAGCTGTCTGAGTCATTATATGTTTAAATACTTTATGAATAACACTTGCTTTATCAACAATATTGATCCTAAAGAAGAATTCCCAGAGTCACCTTACTTCTTTTCCTAGACTCATACCCCTTCTGAAAGACAAAACCAAAAACCTACCCCAGACTTTGAGGACTAGTGTACTAAATATAGAATATAAAAAGTTGTGTGATGGAGTGAGTTACAAAATGAGACCATAAAGTACTGAGTAAGTCTCATGGAAGCATGCATTTGATATATTTTATGGTTTGGCTTTGTGATTTGCATAACTCTCTTCTTAAAATGTTGTATTATTTTGCACTGGGCTGTTGGCCCAAAGCCACGACATAAGCTGAATTTGAGATCTGTTACTTGTCAATGAATTAATTAGCTTAGGTGTCAGTTGTGAAGAGGAAATGGATGGTGATATATAACTTTTATGTTTGCATTGCTTCATACTAAGGCTCAGTTGATTAATATTTCAGCACCTTGAAGGTAGAAATAGGTCATATAATTGTTTGTATTTTTCATAGTAATTAGGACAAAAAACTTCTCAATGGACACTCAAATAGTAGAACTGAAAAAAAAATGAGATGCCTCCAATATGATAGAGGATGTATTTTACTACTTTTCTCTGATACCCAAAAGTTTTATTTATAGAAGTGAGAGAAATGCAAATGTCAAAGGGGTTGTTATAGGGTATCAGGAAGGGGAGGAGATTATGGTAAAGAAATATAATTTAATACAAACTAAAAAAACCAATGATGCTAGAAAATATGGGATATATATCTGGAAAGCTGATGACAGGGAGAAAGTATAAAAGTCAAGAAAGTGGATAGTAAAAAAAGGACACAATTGAGAGGGTTCTTCTGGAGAGGGTGTTGGGCAGCCTCCAGTAGGATCTAAAGCTGGCTGTACCCACTTTCTGTGTGTAACGACTTTTGGGATTAGACCAACTAGAGATAGTCAAGTGCCAGGATATCTTCAGGAGGAGGAAAGAGAGGAGATTTTAGGTCATTCTTTCTGTTTTCCATCTCCCCAACACCCCTGAACAGAAAGTAAGTCTGTTTACCTTAAAAGTTTGACTCACACTTACTATGGTGTTAGGAATTCCTCAGATCCGCTCCTGGTATCTGTCTGTCTGCCTGTTCTCAGAAATGCCTTCTCTGGAGCATAAAGCCCTTTCATTCTACAGTTAGAAATTAAAGGCAATCATCTGATTGGGAAAATACTTTGACACACATTCATGATCAAGTGAAATGAACCAGGGAGTGAATAAATGAATGAGCGAGTGAAATGATATGTTTGAATAATTGGTATCTCTTATCCGTGTTGACTTAGTAGGGTAATTAAGCCTAGGTGGGCAAAGGAAAGTGTCCATGACAGTGAATCTGGAAAAGCAGGAACAGTTTAATAGTTTGGGCTGGAGGCAGTTCCTTGTGTGGAAGCGTGTCACTGTCCAGCTGCACACCTACAGAGATCTTAGGAGGAATATTTCTACTGAACTTTAGCAGGTGTGCATACTGCTTCACACTTTGTATGATTGATGAGGCTTCATTTTATGGGGCTAAATCCACTGCAGAGGGGTTTGATTTCCAGAGGATTCATTCATTCATTCATTCATTCATTCATTCATTGCTAAATTCACAAACAACGCTGGGTTTGGGTTCCTTTACATAAACCTTCCAGGTTTCCTTCTCAACAAATTAGGTAACAATGGAAGTGGAGGGAGCTACGTGACTTGGGCAACAAATAAACACACACACACACACACACACACACACACACACACACAGTCAGCTAAGGAACTGGTTGGGTCTAAAGTCCAAATCCCCTGTTTCGTCAAACACAGAGGGCCCTGGTGTCTCACTGATCATTTAGAAGTCATGCCAGGATGTCAGTGGGCTTTACCTTTACACTTCCTTTAAACAAATGCTTTTATCACCAAAGTCTCTTTGAATTCCCAACCCTTCACACGGCCATTCAGTTTGACTACTGCCTCCATTCTGGCATTTTCTGTCATTACTTAACACATAGCATTTACTCCATTTAATGAATCAATCCTTCTTCCCTTTGTACTTTTCCCCATTAACCACATGGGTCTTTTATTAATGTTCTTTGCTCCAAGTCATTAGGTTGTATTAACAACTGCGATGGAGGTATGTCCTTCAGTTTAGCCACTGCAGAGAGTGGAGCCCTGATAACTAGTTGGGGTGCAAGTGAAATATGCCTTATTTATTATTAAGTGTAAAAGTGGGTTATTAATTCATATCAGTAAAAATGATAGTCACGTCTTATAAACACGAATCTCCTAAGAGATAAGATCAAGGAACACTGGAGAACCTTCAAGGAAGGGCTGTCACTTACGTTGATCAAATTAATTGGGTAAGAAATTGACAAAGTGGTCTCTAATATCTGGGTCATGGGAACTTAAGATTATGCAGCCAAGAAGTGTGCCTTACTTGATACCTGCCTTTATGAAAATACTTGTTGGGTTTTCCCAGGTCTTTAAAAGTTCTCAATGACATTTTTGAGTCTAATATATGCAATCTGAACTTACCTCTTTCTAATGGACTATCACAGATAGGCTTCTTCCTACAAAATACCAATAAAATATAAATAAGATCATGTCTACATACAGAACATAAGATCACAACTCGCTCTGAGTTTGTATAGAGAAATTGAATGGCTTTTCCAGGTGAGTCAATGGACACATGAGGGGACATTCCTAAGTGGGTCTTGGTGATCAAATTGGAAATTTTTCAATGAAGAATTTTGATATCTGATACGTGATGTATGAGGACTCATTCTTATAGAGATAACAGTCTTAAAATCTCGTAAGTAATACAAAAAACATAGTAAACAGAGAAAAAAATCATTCTCTCTGTTCTGAGATAAGCTAGGCGATCTGAAATTAATTCATTTTCCTGTCCCTCAAGATCTCATCTTGACAAGAAATTGTGGAATATATATAAAGTATAAAGAAGAAAGCAAAACATCACATATTATTTCTTCACCCAGAAATAACATTAGATGATTTGGTTCATTACCTTTTAATTCTTTGCCTTCCTCTATTCTTTTGAGATTTTACTTTGTGCATAAAAACAAGATGAATTGTTAAGAAAGTTGATTCATCATCAGATTGATCAGATTCATGTTCCCTCAGACTTCTGGTTCTTTGAACATGTAAGGATGTCCTCTGGGAAGCCTGTGTTGCTTAGAAGGCTGTAAACACACCAGGAAACCAGTAATCATCTCAGCTCCCTTAATTGTCTTGTATAGAACTAATAAACAGTATCTAATGGTCTTCTGTAGAACATAAATGACAACCATACTAAATAGGATAATTATTACAATAAGAACCAGTATTTGTTGATGGCTTACTATATGTTCTCTTACTGAAATCCTTACAAAAAAATCAATGAGATAGGATAACATATTTCATCTGAATTAACCAGGTATATTTGAATTAACCAGGACAGATTAAAGAGTTTGGCAAAGTAACACAGCTGGGAAGTAGCAGATCTGTGATTTGAATGTAAATTGCCTGATTCCAGGGTCTGGCCCAAGAAAAAGTAAGTAAAACTGCTTTATAGGGTACTTGAAATCCTGTATTTTGGGGGGATCATTTTGAGAAAGTTCTTACAGAGACCCTGTCTAGTTTCCACTTGGGGAGGTCCTGACATATCTCTTTTCAAATGCCACCATAGTATTTACATCTGGTGCCAAACAGCTCATTAGATTCATTCTGTTTTATTGGATCTCAGTAAAATCCAAAACTAGTGTGTGGAGAAATTGAACACCTATATGGATATTCCAAAAAAAAATCCCAATCCCTCCACTTTTAATTCTCTTAATTACTCTCATTGGTTCACTCCCTATGACAATCTCCCATGGCTGAGGAATAAAGTCCTTTTACTTTTGTTCTAGGCTGTCTGGAGAGGAAGGGTGCTAAACATGTGTAGAGGTCCATAAGCCCCCGATCTGAACCTGGCCTCATAGAGATGTGTGTTAGTTGTCGTGTGTTGACGCTTCCGTGCTTCTGGGAGGTGAAAAAGAACAATTGTTTCAAATTTTCCTATAACCATTTCTAATATTTTACCTCTTGGGGACTAGTTCCTATTCCAGCATCTTCTTCCCATTTTACCATAATGTCCTTTTTTCTTTAGCCTTTATATAAATACTGTTCTAATTCCCATATGTCTAAAAGCACAGAATTGTATCTCTGGCTCATTCCACAGACATTTATTGAGCGCTGCCTCGGCCATGAAAATCCTAAAGGAGCTGTGTGTCTAGTGGGAAGATGAGAGGCAAGGACAGAAATGAAAGCACAGCATAACAGATGCCCCGATTGGAGTGAGCATGGTGTGACCGCACTCAGAGGACATGCTCTCAAATGCGAGAGGCATCAGGAGAGCTGTTTTCTGTGGGTATAAAAACTTACCACATAAATTTTATTCATAACACGACCTCCACTTCTATTCTTGAATTTTTTTTTCTCCCCAGCTCTGTAACCTCAATGACAATAGTGTACATGCAAGAAAAACGCAGAAGGGATTGAAAACCGTGTTCCAGAAAAGCAATTCAATGTTCCTTTTGAAAATAATGAAAAGAGATATATCCCCAAACTCAGCAAAACATATTTTATTAATAGAAATGGCCCTAGGTGATTCAATATCAAGAAGAAACAAAAATCCTACAAAGATCTGACACCACCAGGTGATAATTTGGCCTGGCCTGCATACCCTGACAAGCCCAACGTTGAAAATGAAAACACAGGCACACAGCCCATGGGGGAGTGATCCATGCCCCTTTGCTAAGGCTCGGGACTCTGGTGTAATTTCATATTGCTAGGCATCGCCTGCCATGCGGTGTACCACCTCCACTGGAGTCTTCGCTTTCTACAGAAACTCCGTGGGAACTGCTATTCTGGAAACTTCCAGGAGGAGCAGTTCTGAATGATTCTGTGTAATGGTAGTGATCTGTAAAATGAATTCCAAACAACTAATAATTTCTGTTTTCCCTATAAATGTTCAAATCATAAAGTGCTCAAGACATGTGCTTCATGGGTCTCGACTGTCTTTCATTGAGATGTAGGTCCACTCAAGCGAGGGAGATGCAGTTTTCTTTAATTTTTAGTCTTTCTGATTTTTTTAACTGTATTTTCAGGATGCGTTGCTTTTACAAGGCTCAATTATTCTGAACCATTGCTGGCTCTTGTTTCTTGCTCCTCTGAATTTCCTTGGAATGAGCAGCCTTTGAAGTTAATAAGAGTCCCCAAATCCAGGTCAGCAGAACTACACATCCATAGACGGTTCTGGTGGAAATTGGTTTCAACTCCAGCTTGCCTCCATGGGTGTTCTTCATTCTGTCTCCAACATAAATTGCAGTTTATGATTTATTTGATGAGATTTGTTATCTAAACATTAGCCTAGCTCAATTCTTGCACTGCACTTGAAAACAAGGGGACTATGTGACATTGGCTTTTGCACTTACCCTGCTAAGCATTCCACATAGGGATTCTGAGTGAGATGTGGGTAAGCAGAGAGGACAACAGAACACGTCAGGGATAAATGAGGAAGTAAAGGCAGAAATGCTTATGGGAGTCATTGAGAATTGAAGATCAGAAGAGTTGTGTAAAATCCATGGATGATGTGTCTTGAGAAAAGGAGATTTCAGTTCAGAAGTGGTAGAAAATATGTTCTTGGGGGGGGGTTAAAAATTGGAAATCAACAGGTTGAAAATGATGCTCATGTGAATTTGGTCTGTCAGGGATGTACAAGGAAATAAAAATAAGGGTGATGACAGTAAGTCACACAGGGAAGAGAATGAGGGTCTAGTACAGTAACCTTCTTTCTCCACGATTTCTGCTCCTCAAGGTCAACTGTGGTCTGGAAATAGATGATCCTTCTTCTGATGTGAGGTCAGAAGGTCACTAGTAGGCTCATGCTAGGTCACAACACCTACGCCCTTCACCCACCTCCTCTCATCATGTCGGCATTTTGTCGTCTCACTTCATCACGACGAGAAAAGCCAGTAGGGTACAATATGATTTCTTGAGAGAGAGAGAGAAGAGGGAGATCATATTCACACATCTATTATTACAGTATGCTGTAACAACTTTTCTATTTTGTCACTGTTGTTGTTAATTTCTTTCCATGCCTAATTTACTAGCTAAATTTTATCATAGGTATGGATGGATGGATGGATGGGTGGATAGGAAAAAAAAATCATGGTGTAGATAGGGTGTGGTTTCAGACATCCACTGGGGGACCCAGAATGTGTCCATGTAGATGAGGGGGACTGGTCCCTGAAGATGCAGAGGAAGGGATGGATGTTATACCTGAGAGGGACAGAGCTTCACCACATGATTGCTAACTTAATCTGGGGATCTGGCTCCACATCAGGCTTTCTGCTCAATGGGGAGTCTTCTTCTCCCTCTCCTTCTGCCCCTCCCCACCACTCCTGTTTGCTCTTCTTGTGTGCACAAATAAATCAATAAAATATTTTAAAAAAGAAAAAAAAACTACATGAGTATAGTGACAGGTATGGAATTAGTACCAATAATAGTTCTTAACCATGGGTGCCTATTAGAGTCATCTTGGGAGTTTTTAAATATTCCCGATCCAAGACCATTGGAATCAGCCTGTCCAAGAGTAGTATCTGGACATGATTGTTTTCTAAAACTTCCCAGATAATTCTAATGTAGATACAGGCTTGAAACCACCAGACAAATGGAAGCAACAATTCTCAACCTTTAACTTCACCTTGGAATCACCTTGGGAGCTTTAAAATATATAGAGATGTTTGTTCCCAGAGATCCTGAGCATGAGGAGTTTTCAAAAGTTCACAGGTGATCCTATCGTACAGACAAGTTTTAGAACCATTGACTAGTCCCTGGTTGTCTTAAGCCACACTTTCCAACTTTACTATCTCAAACATGTTTTTGCATCTGTCTCGGAGGGTAGAACTAGCACAGCTGTGGGAGAATGCGTTTGATATTTTTGCTGTAGGCATAATAAACTCAATTGTCAGCTAACTTCGGATTGCCATGTCCTTGTTGATAATAATGATGTCAGAGGCAGAAAAACATCACGAGGATTTTCAGATCCTGGGTTGGCTGTGCGGTGTTGGCAGTTGAAAACTTCACGTCTTAACTTGTAAAACTGAACCAGTTTTCAAGTAAAATAACTGTGACAATAAATGTCATTTTACAGGTGCCTCTCCGGGAAAAAGAAAACTCTCTGTAAAACTCTGTGACAAAAAGAAACATACACCTCTGCAAAACATGGCCTGCACCTCCTGTTTACTACAGGAAATCTGGGATGTAGCAAATAATTCTCCTCTGATAGTATAGACAGGGCTATACCCGGCACTCTCACTTATTCATTTTGCTAGCCTGCACAGATATATCATTTCCACCTCTTTAAATCTATACACTTTTAGATTTATTCTGAATATCTTGAAAAAGCAACATAGATATTTGTTTTTCTTGAGTTTAATAAGAAATCTTGTTTCATATGCTGTATACCTATGGGCCAATGTGTCACTGAAAGGCAACTCCCCTGACCAAGAATTCCCCTTCATTTATTAAAATGCTACTTCTCTTGCTGGTTTGCTCAAACCACAGGTTGTCTGTTGTCTACGTCTGCTCGAGCTATTCTGACAAAATACCATAGACCAGGCGACTTAACAACAGATTTTTATTTCTTGCAATCTGGAGGCTGAAAGTCCAAGATCCAGATGTTGGCCAACTCAGTGCCTGGTGAGGGCTCACTTCCTCCCTGGTCTGGGGACAGAGAGAGAGAGAGAGAGAGAGAAATCCCAAGCTCTCTGGTCTTTTTGTAGAAGGGCCCTAATTCCATCTTAAGGACCTCATTGAAATCTAATTACCTCCCAAGGGCCCCTCACACTAATTCCATCACACTGTTAGGGTTCAAACTTCAACAGTGGAATTTGGGGGAATACAAACATTTAGTCCATGACATCTGTGGAGTCATGGACTAAATGTGGAGTCTTCCTGCTTCCATTTGATAGTGATTCCTCCCTCCTTCGTGTCCTTACCACGTATGTAAAAAACCTTGTTCAGGCTTTTCTTCTCAACTAGATTGGTAGCTCCCTGAGGCAGAGGTGAAGTATGGTGAATTTATATATCCTCAGCCAGCAAAATGCTTTCCACATAGTAGAGGCTCAGTTATTAGTGTTAGCTGGTGATGGGTTACCTAGTTTTGCTTTGTGATTTGGGGCAGGTTACCTAACCTCTTTAGGATTAGTTCCCTTTTCTGTAATGCGGAGGTAATGATACAGATCTTGTAGAGTGTGGTGAGAATTTAGAGAGATACTTGTTTAGCAAATCTGATACACGGGGCATTTGGTGAGTGCTTACTATTACATAAAACTGACATCAACCAAGGGAGTCAGGGGTCCTGTCTCCATAGAGCCGGAGTGGGCAAGGAGTGCCACACAGAGAATTTCATTAGAGAAGGGAACAGAGGAGACTGAAGATGTAGGCTTTGCGAAGGCCTGGAGAACAACTGTCTAGATGAGGAGACAGCAAGTGCAAAGGTCCTGAGATAGGAGTGGACTTGACACACTGAAAAAAGGGATTAAGGATTGATGAGAGAATGTCAGAAAATTTACTGGCTTTTGGAGCACTAATGGAGAGAGGAAGGACCATCTGCAGTGGGTGATGCATAAAACATTCCCTCTTCTGTAAGTTAAACTTTAAATTTCTTATATGCATATGATACCTGGACACATTTCAAAGTGATAACGATGAAGCAGGTGCTTGTGAGAGCAATCTGACATCATCATCTGTCTCCTTGTTAATGCCCAGAATGTATTTGGTTAATTTTGTTCTATTCTGGGCATGTGTCACTTCCTTCTCTAATACTAGGTGCATTTCTTCCAGAAACTAGATGATACTTTCATCAAATTAAAAAAAGATAAATTTGAATCAACTATGTTCGAACAGCTTTTTTTTTTTTTTCTTCTGGTCTTTTAATTTCCAAACAGGCTCTCCTAATCTGAATGAGTTAGGTAGAGTCAGTAGTATTATCTCCATCTTGCCAATGTAGAAAGCAGAGATTTCACAATATTTCTCCCCATTGATGCAAGCATAAATGTTTTTATGTAAGTGGTTTGTAGAGAAGTATTTGTATATGTGATAAATATAGGTCAAACTATTAAGCTTCTGTCGTGAGATTCTATAATTCTGAGGCAAAAAGGGCTTTCAAGAGTTGTTTTGGTTGTTGAAAGACTGTCTCTTGAGAATATTAAAATACTGTTTCTTTATCAAGCTCATATATGAAGATGGTCTGTTTGAGTTTGAGAAAATGTAGTTTAAGACCTGTATAGCACATAGACCATTCAGAAAAACAACGTTAAAAACATGTAGAATTAGGGGCACGTGGGTGGCAAAGTCAATTAACATCTGACTCTTGGTTTTGACTCAGGTCATAGAATTGAGCATGCATCAGGCTCCTTGCTCATTGTGGAGTCTCCTTAGGGTTCTCTCTCCTTCTCCCTCTGCTCCCTGCCCTGCTCCCTGAACACACACTCTCTCTCAAATAAATAAATAAATCCTTAAGATATATATATATATATGTGTGTGTGTGTGTGTGTATAATTTTATTTATTCACTTTACGTGTGTTAACTGTGGAGAGTTGTCACAGTTCAGTTATTATGAACTTTCAAAGATAGTGTTAGACTATCATTTTAAAGCCCAGACACATATATTCTCTTTTCTTACCACAAGGAACACATCCAGAGACCAGTCACCAGTTAAGACTCATCATGCCAGGGATCCCTGGGTGGCGCAGCGGTTTGGTGCCTGCCTTTGGCCCAGGGCGCGATCCTGGAGACCCGGGATCGAATCCCACATCAGGCTCCCGGTGCATGGAGCCTGTTTCTCCCTCTGCCTATGTCTCTGCCCCCCCCCTCTCTCTCTCTGTGACTATCATAAATAAAAAAAAAAAATTTAAAAAAAAAAAAAAAGACTCATCATGCCAGATTATGACCATCAAAAGGACATTCCCTGAGAGATATTGTTTATAAAATTTTAGAATACATTACTGTTTTATCTTTCTTTTCTTCCTTATCATTTGCCCCTTTGACATAGGGATTTGTTTTTGTTTCTAGAATAAAAGTAAGCCCCTTTCCTGCAGGCATCAATAAGGAAGAATGAGGCAGCCATATTGGGGCTATGAGAAAATGCTGGACTTGAGGATCATCTGTGGAATATTGGGTATCAAGTTTGGTTCCAGTCAGAGTTCCACTGGATCTTTCAGTCCCAGAAGGCAAAAATTCCATTCACCATAGTTGAAACACCAGCAAAGGAGCAGCCGTTTTTCCTTAAAATTGGTGCTACATTTCCAGTTTTCTTAAGCTGAGTCTGCACTGAGTTTTACAGAAGTTCTAGAACCATTTTTTTTCTGATACATTTCCCATAAAGTCTAGCACTTCATGAACTTTCCTTGTTTTGGTTGCAGTTAACACTAAAAACTACCCTTAAAAAATGGTTTATGGTGATTACTATTTTTTTAAAAGATTTTATTTATTTATTAATGAGAGACACAGAGAGGGAGTCAGAGCCATAAACAGAGGGAGAAGCAGACTCGTTGCAGGGAGGCTGATGTGGAACTCGATCCCAGAACCGGGATCACACCTGAGCCAAAGGCAGATGCTCAACCACTGAGCCACCCAGGCATCCTATATTTTTCCTGATTCTTATATTTTTTAATAACAGGTCAGAGTCCATATATTTTGGATTTTTTCTTAATTATTGATCATATTTTACATTGGAAAAAAACCTAAATCAATATTTGTGTTCTGGTCTTATTGGGTAAGGCCACAAAATAATTCAATGATATACATATCACATATCATGGTTGTTGATCAACATATGTTAATAGGATCATTAGTTACATCAAGGATTAAAATTCTTAAGGTGGTAGTACAGTGGTAATATTTACCAGGCATTCTGAAATTTCTCTCTGTTCACTTGCCAGTAAGTTCCATCACCTAAACAATGTCCTGGGGCCAAACTCTCCACCTGTGGATGAAAAGTACACAAGTTTGGTGTTGTCATTAACTCCAGGAGACTCCATCTAGAAGTTCTAAAGCCGATAATCCATCTCTCACTGCTCATCCCTCCCCAAACTGTTCCCCACACGGACACTCCCTGAATTAATAAGGAAAGAAAACAAGAACACCATTCAGAAGTTTAGCAATAGGAGAATATATACTTATGTGCATAAACATAAACAAAAATTTATTATGCAAACAATGTAACTCATGCTTTTTAAAAAATAATTCCAAAATATTACCATCATAACAAATTTCTACTTATATTCAATCAAAATTGTCCATTTTTTTCATAAAGGGAATGCAAATTTCATGTCCTGAGTTCATAATAAAATTACTGTAAACATTTTCTCATGGTGACTAGGTGATGTGTAGGCAGTATACAGGAGGAAGTAAGGTTTAGCATTTGAGAGGTAAAAGTTTGGATTCAGACAACTTGGGTTCATATTGACGGCTCCACAGTTTACCGACTGTGTGACCTTGGGCAAATTATTCAATATTTTTGTTCCTTACTTTCTCATCTGAAATTCTAAAAAGTCCTTCAGTCAGAGATGCACCTAAGCCAAAACAGTTCAACTCAAAAAGTTGAACTCAGTCCACCTGATGATATGGAATAGAAATTGTGTCAAATGAATAAATCTTCTATCAGTGTAAAAAAAAAAATTGAGTGGATTTAATGAAATCATGTAAGACAATTAAATAGTACCTAATTAAATGCTCCCTGAATGTTTGCTATCATTATGTTTTATTACATTTATATATTTACATAACTATATTTTATTTGTATATATTGATTTCAATAACTATAAATTTACTTTATCTGTTTTTTTGCATGTCAATATTATTTTTATGTTATATTTTTAAAAATACTGAAAAGTATATACTTGATGACATACTATGTATTAGTATAGGGAGCCAATATCAAAGCTTGTACAGGAGATATTCAAATCATAATGAAATATAGCTACGTCCTTCTTAATTCTTCCATATGCCTGGAGAAAGTGCTAGTGGATAGTGTTGTTTTAACAATTAAGAATCCAAAGATGTCAGAGATTGCCCCTAGAACATAGATCCAGAGGGAAGAACGCCACCTACTGAACATCAAATTTCAAAATTTATCTCTTCATCATGAGAACTTAATGATCATAATAAACTTAATAAGATGTAACACTTTATAATCATTAATTAGTTAATCTACAAAACATCTTTGTGAAGTAGAAAAGGGTCATTACCCCTATTATGATGGCTCATAGGATTTACAGATAAAGCAGTTAAGACTTAATGCCATGACTACCCAAATGTTCAGCTTCCTTGAGTGACTCAGGGAAAATTTCATCTGGTAGTAAGGACTGGAATTCAGAGTTTGTCCTCAAGCACCTCCTGCTGCATTTCATGTTCTGTTTTTATCTGCCTGAGAGATCTGTAGAGCCTGAGTTGCTACCTGGCTCCTCCAGTCAGTTCTCACCAAGAGAAACACAATGCTGAAGACTTTCTTTTTTGTTGTTTGCATGGATAATCCAAGAAATTATAGATATTCTCAGCTGGTTAGCACCTATGTTCTCCTGGCTTTATAAAGGTAGTAGATTTCCTATGCCGTTTTTTTGAAGATATAAGGAATTTGATCCCGTCCAAATTTCTTGATATTTTGCCAAAATTCACAATCATAAGATAAGCTTAAGGCAAGTTACTTTATCTTTCAATATATTCTCCTCCAACAGGTCTAATTTAGAGGACTTAAGATACTCATCCTGTTTTCCTCCTGTCTTCATTGATGCCCTTGCATGTTGTTGTAAATAAGCAGAGACTTGATCTATGGTGTTATTGGACTGATACTGATATCACTGAATAGAATTTACTTTATAGCAGTTGACGTGACACGAACTCTGCTTGCTTTGAATTATTAAGTCCGTATTGTAAGGCAACTTTACAATATGTACCAAATGAAAGCAGAAATATTTGAAATATATTAAGTTTAAAATATCCTAGTTTTTTTTTTCATTTAGTCTTGTGTCAATTATGGGTGCACTCAATAAACATATATTTAAGGCCTTTGCATCAGGATATGCACCAAATATGGAAAAAGCAAACAGTGATTCCAGCTTATAAATTCTTTCACGAGGGTAATCAATAATTTAAGATGGATAGAGCAGAGTAGTGGCTAAGAAAACTGATTTAAGACTCAATCTAGTGTAAGTTCAAATCTCTGCTTTGCCACATACCAGATGTGTGACGCTGGAGAAGTTGTTCTGCCTTCCTGAATCTAGGTCTAGTCATCTGTACAATGGAAAATGTAGCCCTTCTACCATGCAGTTATCAAGAGGATCACATGAAATAATAAATAATGCAATTAATATATTGCTTGAGACACTGTAGTATTCATAAAGCTTAGCTGTTCTTTTGTTTGTTTGTTTATTAGGGATTCCCTTTAGATTGAAATTTACTTGGAAGAAAATCTTTTACCCTGACCTGGTACATCTTAGGCCCCAGACTTTAAGCTCTCTTTCCAACTATGATGCAGTATAAGATTATCTGAAAGGACTCGAGATGTTTTTTTCTGGATTGGCCAGAAAGTTGCCTGAGAGATCTAGAGATGTGTCCTTTTCTAGTAGGAGGGATTGCACCCAAGCTCAGAGTCTCATGAAATGTGAGGTGACTCTCAAAGTAAGATACTACAAATCCTATTTGCCATATGGACTTCAAGTGCTAGGCAGCTGGCAATACCAGGCAAATCCAGGAAACAGCTGGTGCATCATCTCCAAATTGTTGATTTCCCAGTAGCCTGGGTATTGCCCCACTGACAAGACTGCTTTCTCTCTCTCTCTCTCTCTCTCTCTCTCTCTCTCTGTATTATAACAACTGTAAATTGCAGGGAACAATAGTCCTCTGAAACACAGACCTACACTACAGGAGCAGAAGCTGTCTAGACCTTGCATCCCTCTCTGTGGGAGAATAATGTAGTAAGAGGATTCATACCTTCTCTTCTCTTGCTTACTCATCTTCACAGGTTTTCCTCTTCCAAACAAACCCTATGCCATGTGATGATGTAGAGCCCACATCAAAGCCACAGGTGGTGGCCCAGAAGTGACTCACCTGAGGCAAGAGTCAATTCATTTTTCATTTTCCTCACGGATTTCTTTTCCATTTGCCGAGATTCCTAATGGGAATGATAACAAAATTGGCAGCAATCCTGGGCTCATCCCACTCTGCAATTTTGCTACTAGAACATTTTCTTCTGTCTTTTGAGGAATTAAAAAAAAAAAAAGCAACTTGATTACTCTTGTCATTTTAAGCATTCATTTAAATTAAAAAGGTTTTTTTTTTTCTTCCCAAGAAGTCTCTTGATATAAACAATACACATAATTTAGTAGATTTAGGAATGTGGCCTGTTCTTAGTTCTGTTATTCCTATATTAATGTGATAACTGGCTTTTGCCTCATTGTTCTCATAAGTAAAATAAAGAATATGATTCTAATCAAGTTCACTATTTTGTTTGGAGATATAAATAATCCAAGTGATTGTCACATATTTTTCTTGTGTTATTAAAACAATAATCTCTCTAACTTGGTGAAATATTTTTTTTTATCATGCCTATACATGTTTTCTTAGCTAGATAAGAGGAAAAAAAATAGTGTAAAAAGCATAGGCCCTGGAGCTATGGTAGATAGATTTGAATTCTGTCTTTGCCAGTTCCTAGCTCTGTGAACTTTGACAAGTTACTTTATTTTTGTTTTACTTTCCACATCTATGAAATAGGATAAAAAGTGGTGTGAGAATTAATTAAATAAGTAATGTAGGGACACAATGATTAAAATAAATGCTATGCATTATCAAAAAATATGACTATAATTATGTAGTAGGAATTTGAATTCTTTACTTCAAATTGGAACATCAAGCCCAGTATCTTCCTTTTTTTAAATTTGTTATTAATAATATGTAGGATAGCTATTGATTCTTGTGTATTTTATTGCTAGCCATCTTAATAAAATTTCTTAGTAATTCTAATAATTTTTCATCTGGTTCTTTTCAGTGTCTATGAACGTAATTATCTGTTTATAATGATACTTGTATACCCTCTCCAAAATTTATGCTCCTTATTTATTTTTCTTATCTTATTGCATTGTCTGGAGCTTTCATAAGATTAGGTCATAATAGCATTAGACATGTGGGGTAGTGTACATGTTCAAAAATATTTTTTGCTTCTCCCTCGACAATTATATTTTTCCACTTGAGTGATTTCAGACTTAGCTATATGACCATTCTGGTTAATGATATGTGAGACATTATTGGAAAGAAGTTCTAAAAGCCAGATTTGATTCACCATGCTCTCTTTTCCCTTCCTCAAGCATTTATCAACACTCCAGATAGAGACTACTGCATTAGTCTGGCTCCTGAAGAGAAATCACATAGAGCAGAGTTGCAACTGACCCATGACAGGCATGTAGCATGAATAACAGGCAAATCTTTGTTGTTGTAAACCAATTGGATTGGGGGGGTCATTTATTGGGATAGCATACATCCTTGATTTAATTTTTCTTTTTAGCGATCTCAGTTGTATTCTCTTTAGTGGTTTTTAACTAAATATTTTTTCTTGAATTTCTTCTTTCTCACCAGATTAAAACTGTTCCTAAACTATAAAGCAAATGCAGTATCATTCTTATTTCAAGTGACTAGGATCACATTTAGAATAGACATAATTGATACGAAGAGAAGCTGAGTGTAATTTACCATAACATTAAATACTCTGAACAAGCAAGAAATAGTCTCTATCCCAATCTTATATTTTTATCTAAATTAGATGAGCCAAGTTAGAGAATCATTGCAGGACAGTCGGTCACTTCTGTAGCCATTATTAGGCATCTTCATTGTGTTGTTTTGAAAGACATTTTTTAAAAAAACAGTGGTTATCTTTGGAAAGTATAAGTGAGGGCTTAAAGAATTTCTTTTATGTCTTTATGTGCAATTTTCAGATTTCCCACAGTGGGAATATATGTAGCTACTGTAATAAAAATTTTTTAATTTTTGCAATTGGCAATTTGAGATGGGTAAAATGTGGGGTTTAGAAAAGAATGGATAACAACATGAAAGCAGGGATGGCGTTTAGGAGTGGCATTTGTATTGGTAAGAGACGGTTGACTGAGGCAGTGGCAATGGGACCACGGGATGAGCAAGAAGAGGCTGGAATGGTTCTGATATATGCTTGTGAGTTCAAATCAAATGTGACAGAACCTGGTGATGGACATGGGATATTACTGGGTTGAGAGAAGGGGTTTAAAGGACAGATAAGAATTAAAGATTACACCCACAGTTTGATTGAGGTTCCTGGGTAAGCCTCATTGAGAATAACCAAATCACAATGAGGCAATTTTAGTTTGAGAGGACTATGGGAAATATACAAGACAAACTGAATAATTTTTTTCCATGGTATATTACTTTGTAGAATTTCTATGGGGTGTAGGCATCTAATGGATGTAGGCATCTACTCCTTGCATCTAATGGCAGCACTGGAGAAACTGGAATTTATTTTAGTGGGATATTTCTGAGTTTTTTCTGGAGTAAACTTTTCCTGTTGCCCAGGTTGACCTAAGAAGATTAATTTTACAGCTCTATAGGTGAAATTGGCAGCAGCAGAATACAGACCTCGGAGTATATTTTAATATTCTAACATTTTATTGACATGGAAAGTAGGGAGGAGATTGGAATTTATCAGTTACTACTTTTTGACCTCTGTGTTTTCTTCACCATTCATACAAATTCCATAGAATTTTTGGCCATAAAAATATTCTTATTCAGAGCAGCAATCCTACCCTTCATTTTGCAATATCTGAGGGTATTTCCTTCTATCTTTAGGTCTGTGGTACAACTTTTAAAAGTTTCGAAGAAGTCAGTTTTAGTTCATTTAAGTTTACCAGTAGAGTCCTGTAAGGCATCTATTTAAGAGGACAGTAAAGAAGTAGTTTCTCAGGCTTTGCTTGGAATTAGAAGCTAGGCAATTATTAGTCTAAAATCTCATGCTTCAACTCAGTGTGTTAGGTAGGGAAAGCAGGAATCAAATTCATTAAATATTTACTAATTTTAAAAAAATGTTCAGGAGCACCTGGGTGGGTCAGTGCTTGAGCATCTGCTTTTGGCTCAGGTCATGATCCCAGGGTCCTGCAATCGAGTCTCACTCACATCAGGCTCCCCGCAAGGAGCTTGATTCTCCCTCTGCCTATTTCTCTGCCTCTCTCTCTCATGAATAAATAAATAAAATCTTTAAAAAAAATGTTCACTTTATCATCTATAGTTCTTTCACCCAGTGATAATCATTGTTATTATTTTGATATAGAGCTTGGTATAGTCTTAGTCTTTGTCTAAACACATTATTATTATTATTCACATAAGTTATGGATTTTGTTCTTAAATATAATTGGGATTATATTGTGTATACCATTTTGTAATTAAAAACAACTTTTGTAATTAATTATAAACATTTTCTAAATCACTAAGTATGGACAATGTAATTGCAAGTAACATCAGAGTATGGTTATGTGGTTATTTAATCAGCTTCTTAATATTGACAATTTGGATTATTTCTAATTTGTATGTAAATTTGCACTATACATGTATGCGTATACATAGAGTTCAAGATGTATGTACATACATTTCTGCTGAGCCTCTTTGCAATTCAAATCTTACTTGGAATGTTGACATATTAAACAAGCACAAGTTTATCTGCTCTGATTGGCACTAAAATTTCAGACAGTCTTTCCCACTCTCCTCACTTCTCCTCTCATATTCCAACTTGAACTAGGTGGCTTTGGAGAAACTGCAAGTAATGCATCAATATTCTCATTTATGAATCCTAGTTTTCATACATGAAGATTTCTTTAGGACTCATGCATATATATGGTTGATTTACCCATCAGGCTGTACCATTCCAAACAGCAGTGAATGAAGTGCCTATTTTTGCCCTGTATTATCTCTGAACTCTCTTTTGTCAACGTGAATGGAAAAGGATGGCATATCCATACTGCTTTAATTTTCATTTCCTCAGCACAAGTTAGGCTGAACTTTATTTGTCTTCATTGATATTTTTTATCTCTTTTGTGAATTGCTTCTTAATATTATCCAAAATTTCATATAATATTATTATCTCGTATTATTATCTTGTATTTTTGTAAGCAAAAAAGTATGTCTTTTTTGCTTTGCTTTTTAAGATTTTATTTATTTATTTGACAGAGAGAGAGAGAGAGCGAGTACATGCATAAGCAGAGAGGAGACGCAGAGGGAGAGGGAGAAGCAAACCCCCGCACTGAGCAGGGAACCTGACTAGGGGCTCGATCTCAGGACCCCAGGATCATGACCTAAGCTGAAGGCAGATGCTTAACCGACTGAGCTACACAGGTGCCCCTGAAAATATGTTATTACTTTGAAAATTCTTTATCTGTTGACATTTTAAATCCATGTATTCAAGTATTTTATCATTCTGTCATTTCTTCATTTATTTTGTTTAGGGGTCTTTCAGGCATGCGGGAATTCTGCATTTTTGTATAATTTAGCTTTTTCTCTAAAGATTTCTGGTTTGCTCAGATGCATCATGCATCCTTCCCCCATCCCAATATTACACTTTTATCTATGTTTCTTTGTTTTAAAAAATAATTGTATTTATTTTATGTTTAACTAATTTAAGGCATCTGGAATTAATTTTGGTTTAAAATGTAATAGAAAAACCTATTTCAGGAAGTCTGGGTGGCTCAATGGTTGAGTGTCTGCTGTTGGCTCAGGTAATGATTCCAGGGTCCTGGGATTGAGTCCCTCAGTGGGCTCCCTGCAGGGAGCCTGCTTTTCCCTCTACCTGTATCTCTGCCCCTCTCTTTGTGTCTCTCATCAATAAATAAATAAAATTTAAAAAAAAAACACCTATTTCCCCCCAAATAATTAAGGCTTTTTCCCCCCACGATGATTTGTTGAATAATCTCTGTATACATTTTTTATATTTCTATAACTCCCACCTAGCTTCATTTTGCTCAGCAATCCCCTTTTGGATGGGGTACTTCTGGATCATCCCATCTGCCACAATGCCTCTGACAGCTCTCTCTCCTTTTGCCCTATTTTTTCTACATCACACTTTTCATTACTGACATTTTGTATATTGACAATTTGTATATTTGTCTGTTTATTGTCTGTCTCGCTGGTGAGAATGTAAGTTCCATGAGAGCAGGGACTTTTGTGTTTGTTCACTACTGTATCTCCATGCTTTGAAAAGGTTCTGCATATAAAAAACCACTTTGTATAGAATTCTTGAATATATACATACAGAAATAAAATGTAAATTTTCTGCCTTTCATGCTGTCTGACCTTGTAAATACTTTCTCTCATATACTTCATGGAATAAATGACACTTTTATTGTCTGTATCCTTTTTGAGTACCTGAGTTCAATAGTCGCTTATCCTGGATTTCTCATTTAAAAAAAAAATTTTTTTTTTTTGGAAGTAATAGAAACCCTGAAGAAGTTATGTGTTCCAGTTAGATTGTGACTGGATGTTCTTTTTAGTGTAGTTTGCTAAAGTAAATGATATTAAATAACTTGCTTTGTTATTTCAGATGCTCTTAAGAAAACAAAAACAGCAACTTCTGTAAAAGGAACTTTAACTTGTTTATGTTTTTTGTCTTTTTAAGCTCCTTATAATGTAGTGTTATCCTAAGAGGGCCTGACCTTAATTATTTTTTATTTTATTTTCCATGGATGCTGTCCTTAAGCAACAGTTTGGCAGTTAAACAGCACTTTTTTTTCTTGCCAGTTCTCAGACACATAAAATCATGATAGAGGGAAAGAAGGAAATTGGTCTGATAGTCTCTGCAATGTTAGCTGGCTGCCAAGCAGAAACCCAAATCTGTCCTAAGTTTCCATGTGCTTTCTTTCTTGGAGTGTTGTGCTAAGCCATAAGGAGTTTGCAACTGGAATTCCAATTTACTGCTGTCTCTAAGGCTAATTAGCTCTATGGTATCATAGGACCATGTGACCACAGCTGACGGCCACTTAGGAAAGGGTGGAGTATACAATGCTGCAAAGGACTGTATGCAGTGTATTTGGGGTAAGATCTAAGTGCCAACTATGTAGATCTTTCCAGTATTCTTCTAGATTGGTTGAGGATTGACTCATTAATTCATCTTACTTATTAGTGGATTTAGTGTAATTGTTACAAGTTTAGTTTCATGTAGGGATCTGGAGGACGTTAAGGCACAGATACATGTCACACATCAATCATGCATATAAGTCAACATGACACTATGAGCAGCCTGTCTTCCCAAATGACCATCCCCCTGGGCCATCATTCTCCATACAAAGTGACAGAGGAAGGGTTCCTTTATTCTTTTGCAAGAAACACTCTTTGACTTTAAATAAAAGGTGATTGAATCATGGGGTGAATCTGTGTCCACCCAAGACCATTTCATCTGCTTTTCATCTGTTTTAAAATTGTTTTAACCTTGCTGTGGCAAGTTTTGGGCAACATTCATAAATCTTATCCTATTTCCTGATGGGCACAGAGCCAGGGGATCAGGAGCAAGGTTTGGAGGAAAGCCATTAAGCTCTGGGTTCAGGAGCAATGAATTTCCTTTCTATGCATAAGGTCTGGGAGCCCTTGAACATTTCCAGTTTTGTGCATGCCAACAGTCATCTCCAGGGCAGGAAGCCATGATATAATCAGGCCTGTACAAGGTAGATCAGACCCGAGATGGTGGGGCCCATGGCAGGTTGCTCAGAGCTGAAGTATATTCCTGGTTCTCACCACTTGGAGAGAAGTATCCCAGGGGGCAGGAAGATACTAAGAAGTCAATTCTCTTTCTGCGGCTTCTTCCTGGGATCATGTCACTCTTTTCCTTCCAGAAAGAGCTCACTATCTAGCGACAATATAGATGGGGCACCTTTTCCATCACTCCAAATAGGGAGAGAAATGGAAAGCCTCCAAAGCTGGACAATAGCTTTATTCTATTGTGGCTCACAGGTCACCAGGGACATGTCTGTTTGCCATTTGGGGTAATCTAAAAAGATGTGCTCTTTTGCATAGAGAAAATACTTAATCTAGATTACTGATTGAAAGACACTATTTACTTAGCTCCCTTAGCTCCTGGGGCATGAGAATGTGACTTTTGGTTAGGGAAGTCAAGTTCCCAAGATAAGTTAGCAAAAAATGGTTCCCTTAATGACACATTTGAATCAAGCAAATACTCTTTTAGCACTTCACAAAGTGCTAAATAAATATTTTGCTGTACAGTCCTGGGAGTTTTAACACATACATAGATTCTTGTAACTACTACCACAAAGAGGATACAGAACAACTCCAACACCCTCAATATCCCATCATGATAACCCTTTGTAGATTCCTCCCCACCCTCGCTTTAATCTCTAGATTTGGCAAAGAGTTCTTAAAGACGACACCAGAAACATTATTTCTAAAGGAAAAAAAATTAATCAGTTGGACTTCACCCAAGATTAAAAGTTTGCTCCTTGAAGAACACAGGGTGTAGGATGAAAAGAGAAACCATATATTGGGAGAAAACATTTGCAAATCGCCTATGAAAGGACTCAATGTTCAAGGCACTTTGAGAGAGAGAGAAAATTGAATAAAGCACAGTCTTTTCCTATAAGAAGCTGTAGTGGAATGGAGATTGAGATTGATATGGGAAAAGCTACCTATGAAGAAGGATGTGATTAGTACTAACATTCCAGTGGAGCCAACAGTGTGGCAGCACTGGAGGGGGGGGGGGGGGAGCCCTGTTCCAGCCTGTGGGATTGAGCTTGGTGTCGTGGAGGCAGCCATATGGATGGGAAAGGGTGTTTAAGAGGAAGAAATCACATGAGGAAAGCCATGGAAGTGACAAAATGCAGGGCATAAATATGAGAATGCAAATCATCTACTGGTGAGCTCTTGATGTCACGTTTACATCGCTGATGGCAAGATGACCTTCTAATTTATGCATGTGAACCCACTCTTCAATATTTCTACCATCTGAGACTGTCAGGGACAAAAAGCAGCCCTTTTGTATGTAGCAGTTACTCCTTAAGAATGGACTCAACTGGTTCCACTGAAACGTAGAAAACCATTAAGGGTCATTTAAAACCAAGTGAAATGTCAGGATGGTCTATTAGAAATGCAAATGTTAACTGCACTGTGATAACCACAATAAACAAAACAATGAAACCAATTAGAAGGTACTTTTGAGACCTTCGGGCTTTGATGGGTTATAAAGGCAGAGAGAAAGACCAAATTGTTCGATCTTGTTTATCTGCAGGTGGAGTCAATAATCTGAATAGCTTTGAAAGGTCCTAAATGTTTTGGGTTACTTAGACCCCTGCCATCAGCTCATTTGTTGTTAGATAATTAGCAATTGGACCAGTCTTCCCAATTCCTTTTTCCTCTGTACTATCATGCTTGGATATAAATGAAACCAACATCTTTTCTCCTGGGCGGAATTCCTGAAAGAACAGATTCTTTTGCTAAGGGTCAACAATGGAAATTAGCATACAATCCACACTTAAATTATGTTAAACAATGAAGAAGTGTCAGAATATAAATTTAGACCACTTTCATGTTATATATACATGTCAGGGTTAAAGGCTGTTTTTTCTTTTAATTGTTCTCTATCTCCTTTAATAAAAATAAGATTGTATGCATGGGAAAGCTCTGATTCATGTCATTTACATTCATTTCCTACAAATGTGTTAGTTACACAGATGACAGATTTTTTAAAACTCTGCATTCACATTTTTTGCTGTATAGTTCTGTGTGTCTTAACATGCTAGGTGGAACCCCTAGATCCTTGTAACCCCTACTACAAACAGGATACAGAATGATCCAACAGCCTTAAGGAATTTCCTCATTCTGAGCCCATGTAGATTAGTCCTCCCCACCCTGGGTTTGGCAGACACTATCCATAAAGGAAAAATTAGTAAATTGGATTTCATTGAGATTAAACATTTTTATTCTTTGGAGAACACAGTGAAGAGACTGAAAAGGCAAGCTACAGATGGAAGAAAACATTTGCAAATCACATACCTACCAAAATCTTGTATCCAAAATAAAGAACTCTTGAAACAGAACATGAGAGACTCCTAACTCTGGGAAACGAACAAGGGGTAGTAGAAAGGGAGGCGGGTGGGGGGTCGGGGTGACTGGGTGACGGGCACTGAGGGGGGCACTTGACAGGATGAGCACTGGGTGATATGCTATATGTTGGCAAATTGAACTCCGATAAAATAAATTTTAAAAAAACACAACAGGAAGTAAACAAATAACCCAGTGAAAAATGAGCAAAAGATTTGAACAGAGACTTCATCACGAAGATAAAGGGTAGGAAAATAAGCTAATGAAAAGCTCATTAGTCATTAGGAATATACAACTTCAAAGCACAATAAGATGCCATTACATATCTGTTAGAACTACTAATATAAGAAATACTGATGATACCAAGGAATGATGGATGTAGAGCAACTGGAACTCTCTTACATCGCTGGTAGGAATGCAAAATGGTGCGACTTCTCTGGAAAACAGTCCTGACCTAGGATTTGATCTTTGCCCTGAGGCCATATCTTCTTTTGAGGACCTTTGGCTGGTTGTTACACTCCCACCTAATTTGTTAACTATTAATTTCTTTGTTTCCTTTCTTCCAAATTATAATCAGAAACAGTAATTCTTTAGTTTTCCTCTTTTACTCTCTCCATTTATTTTGGGGTGTCAAAAGCAAGATGATACCTTCCACACTGTTCCTGAAATTCCCCTTGTCTAGATTGTTGAGTTCATTATGTCTCCACTGGTGTCAAGACCTCCCTGATAACTTCCAAAGGGCCCTTCTGTTGATCAGTGGGCTCCAAAGCCAAGACTGCACATTTCAGATTTTGTTACAGCACAGTCCACTTTTAGGTACCAAGTGCTATTCCAGTGCTTATCATCTATCAAACTACCTTACACTGGGAGTTGTCTTTTTGTCATGCTCATGTATTCTGTGGGACGGGAATTTGAACAGGGCGTGGTGAGGATGGCTTGCTTCTGTTCCATGTTACCTTATCAGGAACATCAGATACCATTTGAACAATGGGAGATGGGGAAGTAAAACCTTCTTCATTTACAATTCTGGTTCTGGGGCTAGGATGACTTAAAGATTTGGTGTCATCTGACACTTAACCAGAGCATCCGGTTGTAGCTAGGGTTTATCGCATCATGGCAACTGGGATTATCCAATGAGTGAGCATTCCAAAAGAAGCAGGTAGAAGCTGCCTAATCTTTACGGTCTAGCCCTGAATATTACACAGTGTTGTCTGCCCCCTGCCATTTGAGCCACTCCTCTTCCCTCCAGCCATTAAAGCTTTTCCTTCAAAATATTTATAAGTCCTTCCAGACTCTTGAGTAGGGGACATAGTCTAACCTCTCATTAGAGGAATTATCAAAGAGGGACACCTGGGTGGCTCAGTGGTTGAGTGTCTGCCTTTGGCTCAGGTCATGATCCCAGGGTCCTGGGATCGAGTCCTGCATGACCTAGAAATGTATTTTTTAAAAACAAAACAAACTGTCCCAAACTGAACTTGTCATTTCACACCTTCTGTTAATCCCTTGTTTGTTTTCTTTTTTTTTCCCTGACTCTCTCATAAAGCCACTAACATGCTCTCTTAGTAGCTAGGTACTTCCCAGTCATCATTCTGTTCTTTAAAAAAAATTTTAACAGTCTATATAATTACTCTTTATATACCCTGAATGCTACTTCTCCAAATATCTTTGCAATGATAATTGTTAAGTAATCAGTAGAATAGATGTAAAATTAGAATTATATAGAATTTTATTCATGTATACTGGATTCCAATTTCTACTTTGTTGCTCGTTCTCTAAGCTTGGGAAAGTTTCTTCAATCTTTCTGGACATCAGTTTCTTCATCTTTAGTGTGAGGACAGATACTTGCCTTGGGTAAAATTTCATGAAAGTTAAATTATATGTGTAATGGCTAATATAGTGTCTGGGATATAGTAGGCCGTTAATAAATGGTATTTATATGGAATGTAAGCATCTTTCTCAATTACTTTTTATACTTTTATGCATGGTCCCTAGCACTTGCAGCGAAAACCAAAGACACAAAACCACAAAGACATTTAAAAGCAAGACTATTCATTGAAACAGTTGTAACTAGTCTCACTCACTGTCCAATATAATGACAAACCAACCAAGCAACCAACCAACCTTAGGTGGCTGCAAAACAGGTTTACCATCAGAAATAAGATGCAGAGAAAAATCAATAGCTTTTGTTCAATATTAATCTCCCATCAATAAAGGCCCATATCTTTTCCTCGTTATGGTAATTGTCCCAATGATCTGCTTGAAGTCCTTTAAATACTAAGAGGGGACTGCTGATAGCATCTTATCAGGGCTCTGAGCAGCAGTGTCAAGAAGCACCCAGGAGCTGGGGCTGGTATTCTCCAATGAGCTGTTTTAAGTCTGACAAAGGGTCCTCAGTGTCCCAGACACTAGTCTGTGTTTGCCACTGGGTTTGACAATGGGTCTGACTTTCCTCCCTTCACTCAGGGATGAAGGTGACTGCCTTTTTTTTTCCTTCTGAGGCTTTCGGGATTCACTGACAAAGTAGGCTCAGCTCACCACGTAAGCCAACAATGTTCGGAGTCTCTGTACGTGCTCTGGAAGGCCTTTGACATTAAACAAATTACTCTGCGGGCAGTAAACTAGGTCCCTCTTCTCCTTAGAAGTCTACTAATGTGCACACTTCCAGCTCTTTGGCCCTGAGGACTGTTGTCCAGATAGTCCCATTTACCATAGAGTCCAAGTCCACTATTGCTAGAGATATCTTACTTCCTTCAATGACTTGCCTTATTCTCCAAATTAACAACAAATTTGGGAATTTATAGATCCACCACTCTGGGTTAGTCTCCTTGGAGATGCCCAGCAGAGTATGAAGGTATGGCCTGTGAGAGCCTCCTCCACCCCTCCCTTGTTACTCCTTGGCATCCCTTTCTCTGGAAGGACCCTCCCACCTCCATCCCAGTGGAGCACTTGGAGGCTATGGGGCAGGAACCCTTGCTGAGTTTGGTGCTTCCAGGAACGAAAAAAACACACTTACTTTTGAAGCCAGGAACCCATGCGAGGCATTCGTAATTGAACAGCAATGCCCCAAGTCTAACACATGCATCCACGCACATAGTCGTACAAGAATTTAATGTCCAATGGCCTTGTCCACTTTAAAATTTGTCCTTTAGACTTTTTACAGGAAGAGCAATTCAGAAATGTACAGGGTATCTCACTTTCTATATGCCTATATTCTATTTCATGTGTCGACCACATCTTTTTTAAAATTTTTTATATTTTACCCAAACCTTTCCAAGTGGCACATGCTGTTTGAAATCATAATGACAGACATTACTTTGATGTTACTTTTTATTCTTAACTTAGCCATCATTCACAGCTGCTTCTGCTTCAATTGAACAAGGCACTTAAAAAAAAGGGAAGATACTATTTAAATTAAATTTTCATTGCTCTGTAACATATCAAAAGATTGTACCATTTCTGATTTACAGTTAGGGTTGGAATTAACTTCAAAAGACAAGAAATGGAAAAGTAGAGGCATATTCTTTCACGGTTATTACTGAGAGGGGAGAAGTGATGTGAAGATAACAACAAGGTTTCTCTTCTTGAACAAAGGAGGAAATATCCATTTCTTTTGCACCTGTGTGTTTCTACTCGTTTATAAGTTTTGTCTCCCTCTTAACCCTTTGGACCCATATCTATGATGCAAACCACTCCTTGGATGTAATTCATATCGCACCCAGGATGGAACTATGGAGCAGCAGAAATAAGAGCTTGGAGACACATCAAGGGTTTGAAAATGTCCAGTCTATTGTTTTCAGGCAAATGTAGTATTGGCAGACCCATTTGGAAACATGACACTTATCTGAGTCCTCTGTCCTATTTACACCTGGCTAGTGAGAAAGCCAGCATAGAACCAAATCTTCCCATCCATCCTACTTCAGTATTCTTCCAGCTACTACTGCACAAGGACCCAGCTTTGCGATATCAGTGCAAGAGGCTCATTGGGAAATGGTCAGCAACACACGTAAGACCCTCACTAAAACCCAACATCCATCTTCTAGCTTCTCTGACATTTTTTTTTTTTTTTTATCCCCTGATGACCTCCACCACTGGCTTTTTCATTTACTGCCCTGTGAGCACATATCCTCCTAATTTTCCTTGGTGCTTTGCCTTTGCAGGTCTTCTTCATTAAAAAATATTGAAACTCATATTTTATGACTGCTTTGGTATAAAGATGACTATAATCTTCCTTCCTAAAATATTCATCTTTCCCTTCTAATCTTAAAAAAAAATTAAAACATTTTCAGGGACCCCTGAAAGTATGAGAGGCAGCAGGTGCTATATCTACTCAGTCTGATGGATAAGTCGGACCTCGGGTCAAGCCACAACAAGGCGAAGATTCAATGTTGAGAATTAGCTTTGAATGGACTTTAAGAGTGTCCAGGTGATCATTTGATGTTTGTCTCCTAGTACTCTCTGTTGATATCTGAGATTTCTCCATTCCTCATATGTGTGTATGTCTGTGTTCACAGAGCAGAACTTATGTCTTTTTACATTTCCTCTTCAGACAAAATTAAACATGATTGTCTGATTCTTACAAATCTTCCTTTATAGAAAAAATGAGTGGGAAATATCAGAAAGGGAGACAGAACATGAGAGACTCCTAACTTTGGGAAACGAACTAGGGGTGGTAGAAAGGGAGGTGGGCGGGGGATGGGGGTGACTGGGGTGACGGGCACCGAGGGGGGCACTTGATGGGATGAGCACTGGGTGTTATTCTATATGTTGGCAAATTGAACACCAATAAAAAATAAATTTATATAAAAAAATCTTCCTTTATACCTGTCCTCTTACCTTCCCCAACTTTCTCACCTTCCCCGAGGAAGGGGTATCGCTTCATTTTATCCTGCACCTCGCTTTTTACACCCTGCCCATCCTTTGGAAGCTAGTCCTTTACAAAGATATCTTTTCTCTTTATTCAGTTACCCTTGACGCCTCCTCTTCTGCTCCCCAACCATCACTGATCCTTCTTGCCGACAGTATCCCTGGTACCTACTTTATCATATTTCTTTTTGATCCCTCTCTCTCTTACTTTCATACTTCTGGTGTTTTCCATTTGTTCCCATGGGGACCTTCACCATTTCTTTTCTTGGAAGTAGGTTGATTGATCCCCCAAATTATAATGCATGCTTATTCTATGAATCAGAAAATGAAGAAAACAACAGACTGCCTAGCATCTCGCACTTGTGCTCTCTCTTGAACTGCTGGCACTTGGTTTCATCACTTATCTTTCTGTTCATAGTTTCTTTTCAAAGTCAATATTGGCTCTGTTTTTAAAAAATAGAGACTGACTTAAATTTTACACAAGTCCTTGGGCCTTGGTTTTGACTGTGTATATTGTCAAGAAACACAGACTGGAAGGACAAGAAGGACCAAAAGAGCTACAGTCTCTGTTTTGTTCGTGGATTTAATTAGATTCTTAGCTATTGACTCCTTCTCCCTCTCTCCCTCCTGGCTCCTTCCAGAATTTCCTTTCTTCATGTTTACCGGTTAAAGAAGTTCCATAATGACTGTGGGTTTCAGTTCCCACCACCACTGATGGGTCCCAATTTATATCCTTGAGAAAGAAAATCTGATCCATTCCACTCTGACTTTTCTCTGTTGTATTTTTGGAGGGCAGACAGTGAGGAGGGGATGTCCAAGTCACAGTGTGAGCCATAGCTTTTCTTCTTACTTTTTGATTCCTTCTTACCCCATCAATGGGATATCCACAGAGTCAATCTTTGGGATCCCCTTATTGCCTCTTTATCCTATAATTGCCTTTTACTATAGAATTCTTTCCATATGACTTGTCACGTCACATTGTAAGTTTCTCCACAGGGTTTCCTTGATGTTGAGGCAGAACTGTCATTCTCAAGCGACCTCAACTTGAAACTCAGGATTCCTTGTGATATTTCCCTTCCTTTCTCATTCATGATGCCCCTTTTTGCCTAATCGGTATCTTTGGCAATTGTCACTCACACATATGCACATATACATATGTGTACATGTTTTGTTGAATGACAGAACTTGGAGAAGGAAACCATAAAGAAGTATATTTTTGGGCAGCCCCAGTGACTCAGCAGTTTAGCGCTGCCTACAGCCTAGGGCATGATCCTGGAGACCCATGATTGAGTCCCATGTTGGGCTCCCTGAATGGAGCCTGCTTCTCCCTCTGCCTGTGTCTCTGCCTCTGTGTGTGTGTCTCTAATGAATAAATAAATAAAATCTTTTAAAAAAAAGTATATTTTAATTTTTTTGTATGTGGCAAATGAGTGCATTAAATTCTTCATGGTTTAATAGGAACATTTGGTTTGGAGCTAGAAAAACTTGATTTCAGTTCTCAATCTCCTATCAACTAATTGGATAACTCTGGGAAAGTCATGCCATCTCTGGATCTCAGTTTTATTATCTATGAAATGAACCCAATAGTATCTTATTTGCCTGAAGGAAAGAGGTTATGCAACATAATCTCTTGAAAGCCCATCAAACATCATCTGATGCAACAATGACAATGAGTGGGTGAATATTTTTAATTTATCAAGACTATTTATTAATTGCTGGGTTATCACTTGAAAATATATAATCTCCACATAATGTCACCTATGGGACTAATTTTAAATCCAATATAGATATATATGGATACATAAGTATCCATGAACATATATGGATGAATATATGGAAACACAAACATACACACATATATTTTATAACAACAATTTCTGTGTGTGGTATGTGCTAACTTTTGGGTCATGCCATGTGTTTTTTTAAGTTGCTAAAATCTATTAAACATAAATATTAGAAAGAATAATTAATGCTGAGTTTATAGTTGCTTGAAAAATGTTTGCCAAAATGTTGGGTGAATTAGAACATGCTTTGGTTTCTTGATTGTAAATATCCAATTGTTCCTAAATAGAAATTTTCTATAATTTGGAATTCAGTTATAGAAACATTTAACAGGTACCTCCAGTGTGCAAAGAACCTAGAAAGTTCAATAAAACACTGTTCTTGCAGAAAGACCAATACAAATGTGAAGTAGGATTAAATGTAAATGGCAAAAGATTAAAAAAAAAAAAAACACAAAAACAAAAAGGACCAGAGAGTTCCAGGATTGGAGAAAACTCATTCTTTTGGAAGTATCACAAAAGACAGGGAAATTACGTGGTATTTGGTGATTTCTGATTTTAAAATGTATATTTATTATAAAGAATGTATATTTGAAACATACTGTCAAAAATACCTTCTAAATTGGTTATGTTCTTTTATAAGCCACATTACTGTGTGTGGAATTATTAATTTCCTCCTTCTCTTTCAACATTAACAGCTATCCAGTTTTGATCATTTCAGATGTTCATTCTTTAGGTCTATTTTACCCTTAGAGTGTTGGTATTTTATTTATTGATTTATGACTACTTTGTAATTTCAGGTTGCTATTGTAAATGAGAAATTCTTTCCCTTATATTTTCTAAGGATTTCTATAGTGTACATGGATACTGTGGCTTTAGTTTTCTTTTAAGCTTTTTTTTTTTTTTTTAGCAGTTTTAGGTTTATAACAAATTGAAAGGCAGTACAGAGATTTCCCATATACCCCTTCCTCCCCCTAGCCTCCCATTCTCAACATCATAAAAGTACACAATGGTACTTTTTTTTCCTTGAGGATGAACCTTTATTAAATATCCTAATCATTCAAAGTCTATAGTTTACCTTAGGGGTCACTTTTGGTGGTGTACATTCAGTGAATTTGGACAAACATATGATGACATATATTCATCATTATAATATCATACAGAGCAATTTTACTGTCCTAAAAATCTTCTGTGCTTTGCCTCTTCATCCACCTCACCCCATTCCTGACAACCACTGATTTTATTATCTCTACAGTTTTGCCTTGTGACACATACTTTTAATTACTCACCTTACTAAGCACTTTCATTTTGTGTAATGGCTTTCAAGTTGATTCTGGGTAGAGAAACATACATCTCTAAATAATAATTTTATCTTTTCCTCAATTTGTATAGATCTCTTATTTATTTTCTTGTCCTATTACTTGTCTGAAACTCTCAGAAAAATATCGAGCAACAGTCAATTCAATATTTCCTCAAATATTACACTATGTAGTATGTTAAGGGAATTTCCTTCTCTTTACATACAAAATCTAAAATAGATATTAATTTTAATGAAGTGTCTTTGTGGCACCTATTCATAGTAGAGCATTATGTTAAAAAAAAAAAAAAGAAGGAAAACCAGGATACAAAATAATATATAAAATTGCTACCTGTGTGATTTTTTGATAATTTTTCCATTTTAATTTTAACATAATAAATATCATTGTGTTAAAAAGATATCACAAGTATTCTTGAGTTATTAAATATTCTTTAATAATATTCTTTATAAATATTCTTTATAAATAAAAGTAATGCTTTTATGCATTATGTGATACCACCTTTTGTATTTATTATAATTTAATTAATTGTCTATTACTGGAATATTTAGTCTATTTTTTCCAATATAAATTAAGCTGCAATGAATATCCATATACATGAAGATTTATGTACATTACTGATTCTTTCCTTTGGACAAGTTCTCAGAATGATTTTACTAGGAAAGAGTATAAATCTTTTAAGACTGATGAGATGTGTTTGCCAAATTCCCTTCCAGAAATGCTATAAATTTCAATTCTTACAAGCAATATATGAAGACACCTACTTGTCTTCATCTTTGTCAACGGAAGAGTATTAAAAAAGTTACTCCTTAATTTTTGGAGAATCTAGTGGGTGAAAATTGTTTCTCATCATGTTTTCTTTCACCCTTCTTCAGTTTTTAGTAAAGTTAATCATTCTTTTATATGCTCATTGACCACTAAAGCTGTTTTCTAAATTGTGTATTTATACTTTGCTTTTTATTGTTAAGTGCTCCCCTACACACATACCCTGTGAAAAACCCTATAGTACCCCTACTTTATTCTCATTCTTTTATATTTTTGTTTCTTAAATATTACTCTTTATTTGAGGGGTTAGAATTTTGATAAGTGAATATAAGAAGAAGTAATAAAAAGAAAGCACAAATAAAAGACAACATGTGGAAACATGTTTTTGGGGAAATGAAAATAGACCAAATTGTGTGCATAGGTAACAGCTGATCTTAAAGAAGGAGAAATAAATAGAAAGAGACTCACAATCATATAGCACAAGGGCAGATATTTCTAGATCTTTCTAGTGTACTTCAGATCTGTATATCCAACCACATATCTGTTATACCCACATTGATGTCTCACACATACTTATATTGACACTCATATTTAGACTTACACTCATACTCATATCTACATGATCCAGACTGAAAACTTGTAATCATCTCCTCAAGTCTACTTGGGTATTTCCAATGTCAGTGACAGCGCTCTTCAAGGACTGCCTAAACCAACAGCCAGAGTGCCGTCCTGGACTCTTGCCTGTCCAACTGACATTACTACATTAGAAGAACCTATCAATCTTACCTCCTCGATAGCTTTGGAACTGTCCAGTTTCCTCCTTGGCACCAGTATCACAGTGGAGAACCATTCATGACCTTAGGGCAGATTACTTTCCTCTCACCCAAATTAAAGTAAAATTTCCTACTTGGTCTCCTGGATTTCGGTCTTGTTCTTTTCCCAGTTACCCTTCCTACAGCAGCTGTGGTGGATTTCTAAAATGGAAACTTGATCACTTAAAAAAATCCTCTGGTTGTTACCAATTTCCCTTAGGATAAAATCCCTTAAATCTTTTCTGGTCATCCGATCTGAGATAAACTTCCAATCACTCTCAAGCCCATCTTTGCAGTTAATTTTTTTTTTTGTCATATTTACTCACTTTTACATAGAATTGTAGATTTGTTTGCTTGAAAATTTTTTTAAACGAAGTATAGTTACCATACTGTGTAGCATTAGTTTCCAATATACAGTATAATGATTCAAGTTTGCTTTTTAAAAAATACTGTTTTGGGCTCTCTTTACTAAAATGTAACATTCACGAGAGCCAGGACTAGTTCTCTCCTTCATAACTGTATTCCAGCATGTAGAAAGGTGGCTGGCACATATGGATGACCATGAGTATTTGTTAAGTGCTTTGAATATCCTGCTATGTGCCGCGATTATGATTTATTGACATTTCTGCTTTTTTAACCCCAGGATCTCCACTCTCTTTTAACTTAGCTATTATTGATCTTTTTCCTGATTCATCAGTCTATAGGTTTTCCTAACATTCAGCATATTCCTTGTCACATTGTCACACCATTGATCACCCTATGTGATAAATGTCTGTCTTCCTTGTTCCTGTGGTACACAGTAACTTATGTCTTATTTATCATTGTATTCCAGGACTTGGCAATGTGTTGGGCTCATCATGGAAGCTCAATTCATACCTCCTGAAAAAGCAAATGATCATATATAATATTTACATTATCATTATTTGTCATTTACAAATGCCCTTAGAGCATTGACTACATCACAGGAACATGCATTATGAGCAACTGAAACAAACATTAAATTCTGTTAAATTATACAGAATTTTTAAAAAGAAAGATAGAATTAAAAAAGTTATAAGTACATTTCTACTGTGCATGGCTAAAATAATATAAAGGGATAGACTTCAATTATCTAGAAAATTCCTTGACGACATTGGCGAGTTATTATGTAATAATTCATGTGATTACTTTTGTAATGAACATTACATTGGCTGATTTCTCTATTGTATCCATAAAAACAAGGACCAAGCTAGGGTTTCTGGGGGGAGATGGGGAAAAAAATCTACATCTTTTATCCAAAAAGTAGTTACTCTATATCCAAAAAATACTTACCTATTAGAAAGATACTTTCTTCCTGCCAACATTCTGTTGACACTGTTTTATGCATTTTTGAGATGTAGTTATTTCTGTGATTTACCGGCAACATTTTTCTAGGTCAGGATCTCTACCTTGTTGGTGAAATTTGATCTTTAGCTGATGAGCTGATTTATATTTGCATTCTTTAGCTTTTTTTTTTTTTTTTTTTTTTAATTTTTTTATTTATTTATTTATGATAGTCAGAGAGAGAGAGAGAGAGAGGCAGAGACACAGGCAGAGGGAGAAGCAGGCTCCATGCACCGGGAGCCTGACGTGGGATTCGATCCCGGGTCTCCAGGATCGCGCCCTGGGCCAAAGGCAGGCGCCAAACCGCTGCGCCACCCAGGGATCCCCTCTTTAGCTTTTTTTAAAAAAGATTCTGCTCCTGTTGGTCAATCAAACCTTTCTTTGGGAGGCAAGCAAGCTTGAGTAGAATGTCCACTTAACTGTTTGGGGTGGCTTTCATGGCTGCACGGAATTACATATGTAGATCTGCATCATAATAAAATCAATGGCAATGAGAGTAAATGCCATACAAGAATATGGCAGAAACACCATCTCACAGAACTATAACCACTGATTTGTTTTGTAATTTAAGATACGAAAAATACCCTCAATCATCCATAATTGCTGTTTCTATATAATCTTTGCCCTCTTGGAGACGTGTTTCATCAACCACTGGCAAAGGCAGAAAAACTAGTTTTATTGTTCAGAACAATTAATGCACCTTCTATATTAACAAAGAAGAATAATTCCCCCCCCCCCAAGAGGTGTTTATTTATTGACAATTTACTTATTAGGAAACAAAAATGTGACTTGTTTGTGATTCTCCATTTGATTTGAGAAGAAATATCAGGGGAGAAGACAGATAAATAGATTGATAACATCTTTTAAAATAATAATTGCAGTCATCAAAGTTAACATATTTTGACAGGTTAGTATATTTAAAGCCATTAAAAAAACAGCTGTTTAGCTGTAGGGAATTTCACTCTTAGGCTGAATCCAAAGATACATGTTGGTATTTATTCAGTAATCAATCATAGAAAGAAAAGACCTCGAATTTTAGTTGGAAGTTTTTATTTTTATCCTTTTCCTTACTCCTGGTCTTTAAACCTGCTCTGAGGAGAGCTATACATGCCAGGCTAGTGCTCATCAAAAGCGAGCAATCACAGCTAAATCAGCATGCAAAATGCCACTCAACCTTGGGCCTTTATTAAAATTTGCTGGGACTCAATTTGAGATAGCGATCATTCTTATTAAAAAGCAAAATGTAAGATAGTTTTTTTATATAAATCTCTGGATGGAATGGAATTGTTAATCAGCATAGGCTGATGTGATTTCTCTGTTGCAAATCCTGCCGAGGGCTCAGAAGTGGCACATTACCATAATTCGTAGGCTAGAGCTGGCAGCTTGAAAAAGACCTGCAAGAATCTTTAAAATGCTTAAGCAAAGCTGCAAGTCACAGCAAAACAACACAGTAAGAGCTGCTCCCCGGTGTTTCTGCCGTTATATAACGAAGTTTTGGCCTCTTCCTCATCACTTGCTTTTCTTGATGCTTCCCTCGTTTGTGTTGCTGGGCGTTGTTTATAAACAACATCTCAACATAGCCTTTCTGCGCCCTGGAATCCATCCATTCACCATGTTCTGGGTTCGCCGTGGAGCGTCGTTGAAAGAGCTTGCGTTTTTCTCTTAGTACAGAAAGTGGAGCTAATCAATGAACTACATGCACTTAATGCATTGTTTGTCTCCCCTACCATATCCTTTTCCCTGTTTGACATCACACTCCGTAATTTTTGTACTCTAAAAAATAGAGCAGCTTCCAAAAGATATAGAACTCTTGCTGGATGCACAATGGCCTGTGTGTTGAGTGCCTATTTTTCACCTCGAGGAAATACCATTTGATTGGGGGACCGACCCTTAGGCTGAGCAAAGTCAGAAACTTGTATCATTTTTTCCCCACTGAAGGAGGGTTAAAGTCTCTCTTTCACAGAAAAACTCATGGCCTACCCACTAAGAGATGTCGGCGTAAACTGCAATAAATGTGATTGAATATGTGTTGGAAGAATTTGCCCACAAAGTCCATCCACTTTGTGTGAGCCAAGGGCGGCCTGGCCTAACTGCAAGCATTCGCAAGAATTTTCTGCGTGTTTCTGGACAGACCAAGGATGGGTGCATCCCTCTCATGAGAAGCCCAAGTCACTAGGTCATTTGCAAGCCAAATTGCTATCAAATACTTAGATCTGCTGAAGAGACTGGGGCGGGGTGGGGGCTGGTGAGGGAACCGCTAGGTGTTCTGGGGCCTGCAGGTGTCATATGGGATAGGGGAGTATCTTTCCATCTTTTGGATTGTCGCTTTGAATTCATTGTTTCATTTGAACGCTTCACTACAAAGAAGCAAAAGGCTCAAACTTTTGGTCAGGAATCAATGATAGGGGTCAGTGATAGAGTCAAGCTTATATGTCCTCCATGAGGGGCCAAGGGAGAGCACTTCTGGGCTTGTACGGCTCAGGTAAATGCACTGGGTGATCTTTGCTTAGGGTCCTAGCACTTCTTAGAGTATATTTAAATGCACACGAATTCATGGACTAGCACATGGGTTTTAACGAATAACATTCTCCCTCCTGTCCTGGCACCTCTTTGTGCCACCCTGCCTGGGCTCCTCAGGGGCACACTCAGAGCCCATGAGCCTGCAGTGCAATAGGGCAATGTCTAAAGTTCCTTGAGAAAATCTGAATTTGTTCAAGCATGAACGGATATCAGTTAAAGGTGTTGCAAACTTATCAGCTGGAGTTTGGGAAATCCGGTGGGCAGATCTTAACAGTCACCCGTGAAAAAACCAGAACAAAATTAACAAGAGCCCAGGAGGAGACTGGAGCTGGATTCAAGTAGCTATTCCAGCTGATGTCTCCTTTCGGCATCCCATTGGAATCCTTCATTAAAGCCAGAGAGCTAGAAATGGTTTTCTAGTTAAACACGGCAATCAGATTAAACAGATTAGATGATTCACATATTTTTCAAGTCCCACAACACATTACGAGGGCATTGTTTCAGAGCACCGGGCAGCCAGGGCTTCCAGCATACGGTGCATGCCCCCCAAACCTCTCTTTCCTGTCTCCTCCTCTGCGAGGTCTGTGATTGCTCCGCGGCAGCGCGCACAGCTGGACTTCACATCCCCATTTGCAGTGGATGCTTCATCTGAAATGCTGGTAGTATTTGTCAGCCTGGAAGTGTCTTGAGGCTGCTTCTCGGAGATACAAGGAGGAAACTGATAAGGAGAGCATCAGAAGGGCAGTTAATTGCCTCCAGTCTCTCGGTGCCGGGAATATTTAAAATCTATGGGATTAAAGGCAGATTAAAAACTGTGGAAGCAGGGGCCCAATAGCGCTGAAAGATCACAATCAGCAGGGTAATGGCAGAGAAAAAATGAATGTGGCAAATAAAATGACAGATAGGAAATTCAGATCCGCTTCTAATGCTCCAAGTTCCATCTTGTAAGCACAATTCATCTACGTGTAAATCATTTTTTGGCTTCAAGCTTATCAGCCAATCGGTGAATTAAAAATGCTCTTTCCTTGGAGGATTAAAGAGGTTGATTGAAGTCAGTGTGAAAACTGGCTAATAAGTCTGGAAATGTCAGGAGGGGGCTTCAGAGGAACTGGGTGTACTTTTTTCCCCCTCCCCTTCTCTCTCTGGATGCTTGAAACAGGAAGTTTGCAAAGCTGTGGAGTTCTGTTACTTTGAGAAATGTTTCTGCATTTTCTTTGGGTGACAGAAGGGTTGGGATGGAGCCTTTGGATTTGCAGGGTGAACGGAGATACTTGCACTGGAGACACGTAGGTAGGAAAATATGAAGGAAAACAATTGCTGTTGATGGAAATCAGTTCTCCAAAAGGAAGATGCTACACACCTGGGGCCAATAGTTAGCACCGAGTGTCTGTATTAGGCTGTGTGGAGGAGGAGTCTTTGAATACAGGACCACCAGTTTCATTGGAAAAATGATGTTTATTTGGGCTCCTGGATTAAATACACTATACTTTAAAGGAAAAAAAAATACTCCCTGTACCTCATTTCTCAGAGCAATTTGAATATTAGGCATGGAATAAGTATTTCCTGTTCTGGAGACTTGCTAAGACAACTTTTGCTTTTAAATATGTGGCCACTTCATATTCGATTCATGTCTTTCTTAGAGGTGGTATTAGTAGAGAGGAGGATGCTCAGTGATCAAGAAGGTCAGGGTGCTCAGGAAGGCTGGAGGACATTGCAAATATAGGGGTTTGCCTTTTTACCCAAATGCCTAGTAGAACAAGGGAAATCCTGGCATGCCGGCGTCAAGCTGAGACAGGTTGTAGGACTCTGAGAACAACTTTTTTACCTATCTGTAGTTTTTTTATAACCCCAGTTGCACCAAATGTTGGGTGCTACTGTGTGCTAAACCTTGTGTTAGGTAGGTGCTTTGCATCTGATGCCTGGAATCATCTAACAGCATTGTGAGGTCAGTTTTATAAGCCCTGTGTTACAGATGGATGAGCCATGACATAGAGAGGTGAGCAGGTTTCCCAAAGTGACTTGAGAGAGAGAGAGAGAGAGAGAGAGAGAAAGAGATCTGGATTCCAACCTTCCAACCCAAGGTCTATTTGATGCTTGGAGTCTTTCCTCTCATCAGCCTTTGATCTCTCCTTCCTTTAGCATTTTGAGAATACATACAACACACACACACACACACACAAACTTAATATGGAGACATGGTCTTAAGAAACAAGATTGATCTTGGGGTCTAGGGCATATCTGAAGTAATGGATCTGCTGCTTGATTCGAAGAGTTCTTGGGAAAGTGACTTCAGTCCTCTCTGCATCTTTGATTTTTCGGATGTTGCCATTAGCAATTGGTGTCATGGCATTAAGATGTTCCTGTCAATTCAGCAGGATTTCCAAAAGAAAAAAAAAATCCTAATCTCTCTTGGTAAATTAAAACATTCTGTTTTTAATACTTTAACATGTACGCATTTCCTAGATTGGAGCTGGAGGTTGGAGAGGATACCAAAAAAAAAAAAAAAAAAAAAAAAAAAAAGATTCCCTCTGCCCGTTACCACCAAAATAACCAAGGATTGTCTCTGCAAGGTTTCATTCATGACTTTGGAGGTACTCATTGTCTTTATTTTTGACTAGTCTTACTTTCTTTACTTATTAAATAAAGTTACTTGTATTTATTTTCCTCTCATTTCACTCTTTAACTTCCTCAGGAATTCTAAGTGTAGGAAGACAGGCCTCTTAGGTACTGGTTTTGCAAACGTGTGTTTATTCGGCTATTGGTAAAGTTGGGTAGGAAAAGGAGTTTGTCTATGTTATTCCACACTTACTCTGGATGGTGGTGGGGAAGCTCTTATCTGGAATTTGAGGTTGGCTCTAATCTCTTGTCCAGCATCTTGAAGCCTCTGCCATAATTTTTCTCTCTTAGTTCTAACAGCACTTGGTCTTTATACATCCAATTGGGGGTTGGCTCAGTGCCAGTTCTGAGCAGAGGAAGGGCAATGAAGCCAACCAGGTTTCCTACTAATTTAATTCCTTGCTTTAATCTCAACTCTTCTATTTTTTGACTGGAACTCTAATGATTAATCTTAATTTGTTTTTAACAACAGTTGGTGTTTTCTCCTGTTTTAAAAGCATCATGGGTTTGTTACTGAAGATGTGGGAAATGTATAAAAACATCCAGGAGAAATTAAGAGTCCCTGTAATCCTGCCACGTGGGGATAACCATTCTTAGTACTTTTGTTTTTCTTTGAAATATACGTGTTGTCATTTTTGCTTAAATAAAACTATGTTTATTTTTAGTAAACTAGGAATTAATTTTTATTCAGTGTTGTTAGTTTTTCATGTACTGTGTCATGAGTATAATGCCAATAAACAGTCTTCAATGTTACATTTTTAAATTGTAGGTGTATAATTCTAATATATGGATACTTTATTGAACTAATCCCTATTAACAGATGCTGTTTTCTGTTTCCAGTTTTTTGTTATTATAAATAAAATACACATGATCATCCTTTTTACATAAAGCATTAGTCTTTTACACATTTTTATGGCCAAGCTAATCATATTTGTTGTAGGGAATTTAGAAAAGGCATAAAGAGAAAAAAACATGAGAATGATCAGTCATAATTTCCACCTCTCAGTCATTAACATCCATTGTATACTCTTCCTACCTTTTTCTATAATGTGTGGGTGTATGTGGTATGTGTGTGTGTTACAAAAATGGGATCATTTGACTAGTTACTGATTCTTGGTGCTCTTAGTAGCTATCACTTAGTCTTATATTTGTCATGCACTATTTCAAATGCTTCATGTAGGGTAATTTATTTGATTAAATCACTACTTAATAGGCTAATTTATTTAATTAAATTAGTATTTAATCCAATAGTCCTATGAAGTAGATACCATTATTATTCCCATTTTATAGATAATGAACCTGAGGAACAGAAAGGTTAATTCAGAAAGTGGCAGAGCCAGGAGTCACCCACAGAGTGCAAGCTTTTGGACAATAAACAGGCTGCTGGAGTTCATACTGTGCCTAGGGCTAGCGTTTGGGAGTGGACGCCTGACAATCATGTGATTCTCTGGTGACTTGGATTTCTGGGCTGATAGCTTCCTGCCTGGAAAATGACTTTGGTTCTCATTCCCTCTTCCCAGAGGAGAGTATGCCTTGTTAAATTTACCTGTCCTGTGTTTCTTTTCCTCAGGGCTATGCTTGGCTAATCTGATAAACTAATCTGCTAATGTGATAATGAGCTAATGTGAGGCCCTTTAGGGTAAAAACATATTTGCATGTTAAAGGGGGCTTTCTGGAGACTTTCCCATTGCATAAGTATTTGGAGAACTGGAGAGAAAGATATTTAAGGGCAGCCAATCTTTCTTTTTTCTTTTTAAATTCTGAAATGGTGCAATCTAGCTCGCAATTCTCCCAAAAGTCTGGTCTTGTACACATGAATAGGAGATCACATTAGCACCTAAATTTTCCTTTAAGACAGCCGCTCTTTCAGAGCTGTCTTTATTCATGGGTAAATTTCATTTTGATAAAAGGAGTCAGGAATGGTTTCCTGTAAAAGGAAGTGATATCCTAAGAGTGGAAGGATTCATGCTTAGAAATCTTAAGAGGGTTCAAAGTTGAAAAAAAGGCGATGTGGACTTTTAGGGGTGCAAAGGTTATTTTTGTGACCTCGGGCAATGATAAGAGATTTTCTTAAAGAATAGAGCCTGCGCAAAATATATAGTCTTGGCTCACCTTCCTCTTTAATGCTTATGAGAGATTCTTAATGGTCGTTTCTGTTTGGCAATTTGTAAATATGAGGTATTCCTCACTCAGATAAATAGGGGATGTGTTTCTCCAAGGATGGATTTGGCCATTTTACACTGTAGATAAGATTCGTAAGAAATAAGCACGAGGAGAAATGCAAGAAGCCTCCAGTTCTCTTTGCTCTCATTCAAGTGCACGTTTGAAGGTCAGCTTTTGGAAAGGTCCTTGACCTTGTATAACATGAACGAGATTAGAGTATGTCCTAGTTCTCCCAGAAACCACCACTTCGCTTTACATTTGCCTTTAATGGTAACCTCAGGTGAAGCAGGAATTATTTTACATTTGCATTACAAAAATCTGAGGATCTCAGGGATTTTCCATTTATTTATTTATTTATTTATTTATTTATTTATTTATTTATTTATTTATTCCATTCTTGAAAGAAAGCTCCTGCCATCACCCCTGGGACCAAGATCAATCTTTATCTCTCTCAGTCTGGAGGGAAAAATCCCCAACAGGTACTGCTTCTCTAAGAATGAGGAACTTGCAGCCAAAGTACAGACCTTGGCCAAAACATTTTCATTTGTGAAGTGGGCATTGCTTTCCACAATTGCCAGGGGACAGCCCACGAATTCCAGTGGACGTCTCTGTGAAAGCAGAGCAAAGCGATAGGATAGGACTTGCAACGAACACCCTCGTGCATCTGCATCCCTCTTCCAAATTCAAACTGTTGGCTGTATTGTGTAGACAGATCCCTGGTTTATCTGCTGCATAGGTTAATCAAGTCCTGTGTCCCTCGCTGTATGGGATCCTCATCATCATGAATTAGCAAAGAAAGAGATTGTTTTCTCCCATCCAAATGGGAGTACCTGTTCCCATCTCTCATCTCACTCCCTGAGCAGAAATGGAGAATTTCAGATGCTGAGAAACCTTCCGAGCGCCCCTCCCTGTCTCTGCTCATTGCCTGCTCAATCAGATGCCCTGTGGTCCCAGGATAGGCTCTGATGATGGGGATTAAGCAGCTGGCTGCTCCATCTAAGTACACTGCAGGCTGTGCACCACCTGTCTGCCCTTTTTTACTTGCAAAATGGAAATCTCTCTAAGCTCTATCATCTTTGACATTGCTGTAAAAAACCAGTTTTAGTGATAAGATGAACCAAGCAGAATGGCAGTATGGGATATGTGGCAGGGATATATTTTTGACCTCATATTTTAAAACTTTGGATGCAGCAGACATATCTAAGTAAAGTTGTGCCTTGCCTGCTAAAAGCGAAGATTAATATCCAATAAATTACTTCCCCAAGTCCTTGGTCCTGAATTTCAGTTCTTAATGCACAATACTGTACCTCATCTTGGAAAATCAATTCATCTTCTTATTTTATTCTATTTCTCTCTCTCTCTCTCTTTTTTGATTAATGTGTTTTTATTTTCACAAATGTCTCAAAGGTCCTTGCATATTACGGAATTTTAAATATATTATTAATGTTTGATTTTTTTTTACCAAAGTCACAGAATTTTCCTCTCTGAATATTTAAAAGTAGAATAGGGTAAAGGATTATCGTTTGAGAATTATTTTGATCCAATCCTTTCTGGAGGCAGTAGAATTAATTTGACCTTTAAATGTCTATGCTTCTCTAAAAACATAATCTGAGTTAGGTAGGGGAGAGCAAAATCTCTGCTAAAATGGGACATAATACATACAGTAGGTACTTAATTAAGAGACAAAAATCATCTTAATGTTAAAAAAATGGTCACTAAATCAAAATTAGAAGTAGTTCCCTCTCTCTTTGCATGTGTCCTTCTGCATTTGGGGTTCAGTGATGAACACGTTACAGGGGTGGATAGCAGAATGTGGATTATTTTCTAATTTGAAACTTATTGGGTGATCCTAGACATATTTTAGTTTCTCTGCCTCATTTCTCTATCTATAAAATGATAGAAAGGTTATTACTTCTCACCCTTAAGGCAGTATAATATGATGGAAAGAACTTGGGTTTTGAAGTCAGAGATACCTGAATTGGGGGTTAATTTTTTTCCACTTTAATATCTGGGTAATATCAGGCAAATACCTTAATACCTTTGAGTTTTATTTTACTCACCTGTAAAATGAAATAATTATATTTTGATCTTAATTTTATTATGGGGTTTTAATGAGATTTTACGTGTGTATAAAATCCGGCATATAATCGATGCTTAGCAAATGTCAATTCCCTTCATGAATGCTCTTCCTTTTCTTAGATTATTACATTTAACAAGAGTTTGTGATATTGCTGCAATCATGGTAACACTTCTAGTGCCCTTACTAGGTGTTAGGCAATCTGCTAAGGATTTGATCTATTATATTAACTTGTTCAATCCTCATCTTGTCCCTATGAAATAGATCACGTTGTTATCTCAGGTTTCCAGATGAAAGAACCAAGTAAAGAAAAGTTAAATAACAGACCTAAGGTCACAAAGCTAGGAGGTAAGGTAGCTATGGCTTTGAACCCACGCTGCCTAGTTTCTGAGATTCCACATTCAACCACCACACTCCACGATCTGTTAGCACGCCTTGCTTATTTGATCACAGTTTGGAAGGCCCTTTGAAAAATCTTGTCTGGCTCTGCAGAACTGTTTCAAACACACACAGGATTCTCAGGAAAATACATAGGGGAAGGGACAATTAAGTTGGTTTATTTGTTGAAAGGTTTAATGAGAATGTCTTAAGGATGCATTTGATATACTAATGCATATTGCAAATCTCCACGATTACGTGCGTGTGTAAGAAATATGATGATATCCCAAAATTATTTGACCACAAAAACCTTTTGAAGGAGAGCTTGAGAACATTCTTGAGGTACACAGTTTAATGCATGTGAATGTACTCCAAGTGTCTCCTCTTACAGATGAGGGAATGGATGTGCAGAGAGTGGATAGAACCTTCTCAAATGGCAGATGGTTGGTGATAGAGTTCTATAACACTCAGACCTTGGGCTTCCAATTCTAGTGCTCTTAACACTGAACCAGATAATCATGCTCTTGATAAAGAACCACAGCACAGGGGTGCCTGGGTGGCTCAGTCAGTTAAGAGGTGAACTTTTCACTTGGGCTCAGGTCATGATCTCAGGGGCATTAGATGGAGCCTGGTGTTGAGCTCTGTGCTGGGCGTGGAGCCTGCTTAAGATTCTCTCTCTCCCTCTGCCTCTGCCCTCCTCTCCCAAGCCCTACCCCTGCTTGCAAGTGGACTCTCTCTCACTGTCTCAAAAAAAAAAAAAAAGAAAGAAAAAGAAAAAGAAAAAGAAAAAGAAAAGAAAGAAAGAAAGAACCACAGTACCATTTTCCAGTGCTCTTGCCTAGTTCATTTAGTACATTGACTAGATGTGACATGTGGCTTTACATTGTGATGTTTTCATTTCTTTTTAAAGAAAGGACACAATGTTATTTTTAGGTGCATAATTAATGCAGGCCACGATAGTATTCTTTTCCTCCTAATTCTTGCTTCTGGGGCTCTGTGTGGAGTTCTAAAAAGTCAGACATCAGCCTCAGGGGCACATCTTGCTTGGTTATCTTGCTTTCAAGTGCCTGAAGATCACATCTGCAAAATGCACTCTAGAGAAGTGGGTCATACGAATAAAAACAGCTTTGAAACACAATTCCAAAATCTTTGAAATACTGTTAGCTCTATCAGAGTTTTGAATATTACATTTGAATAATCTAACCAGCACAGGGTGTCGTACAGATGACAGAACGTGGATCCTGGCCAGGGGGTGGATTGGTAAATTCGGCAGATCAAATCTGAAAGGTAGGGATAGAATTATGGCCCTCCCAATTCTGTAAATCCAAATTCCCGAGCACTACAGAACAACGGGACTTGATTTGAATCAGCAGGCCCCGTTATCCTGTTTGGAATTTAGGGAGAAGTTGTTTCAAGGGTAGATACATCCAAGGAAGGCCACCGATTTCCCAGTGTGAGTCCAATCTCCATAATGAGGATGCAGTTCAGCTGAGTCACCCTGACACTCCGAGGAGGCGTCCATCCACAGGGGTGCAAGTGAGATTTTGGTGGCAGGAAGCTCAAAGTTTAAATGTTGGAGAATCCTGTGTTGCATTCTGATTTCAAGAAAGCAGATGTTTCCATTAAAAACTAAGTCCATCAGCCAATCAATTAAGCATACAGAAGTGGGACATGAGAAAGATCTTGATTTCTGGAGAACAGAATCTGAAAGGGAAGCAAGGAAAATCCCGGCCCCCCTTTCTTCTCCTGTAATCACAGTGGTTTACAGATGTTTCTCTGCAGCTCCAGTGGGCAACTGGTTCCGTAACTGCCCGCAAGCAATGGCTGTGAGCAGCCTGCTTAACATGATATATTTGATATGCAAATTAAAAGGCATAAAAAAACAGTGCCTACTGATAAGAGTCAGGACCAGTTTCAAGTGGGGGTCACAGTGGGGGGATAAACAGTGTTCAAACTCATGAATTAGACTTCTGTTTACGCCGCTCTTGTCAAAACTAAATATTTATTAATTAAACTGGGGAAGGCTAGTGGGTACTGATGAGCAAATTAGCACACCAAAACTTTGGCTAAGGGGATCCCTGGGTGGCTCAGCGATTTAGCGCCTGCCTTTGGCCCAGGGTGCGATCCTGGAGTCCCAGGATGGAGACCCACGTTGGGCTCCCGGCATGGAGTCTGCTTCTCCCTCTGCCTGTGTCTCTGCCTCTCTCTCTCTATGTCTATCATGAATAAATAAATAAAATCTTAAAAAAAAAAAAAAAAAAAACCTTTGGCTAAGAGTTCGAGAGCGCAGAGGGCGGGGGGAGGATCCCCTGGAAAGAAAGAGAAGCCACAGTTCACCAGTTCATTTCGATAGAATCAAGTAATATCTAGGTGATTTTCTAAATCAAAGTAAAAAACTTCCTTTAGCAAAACTGCCACGAATTAGTTTAAAATACTTTTTGAGCTTTTTCTCTTTTATTTGCAGGAAGCATGATCGTCCATACATAGAAAATGATGACAGGAGATTGGCGGGAATTGCCATCTGATGATAAAACTATTTCAACTCAGCCACTTTCGGAAGAATATACCCAAGCAATGATCAAATTATACACAAACATGGTCAGCTTGGTAAAACCGCTTTCTATGGAGATTCCCTCATTTTCACCTCAGGGGGATTTTCCGAACTATCCAGTTCTGGAATTTCAGAGTCTGTTCCCATCCTGCTTCCCTCAAACTTCTAGTAAGAACTTCCATAGATATATTCTTCCAAAGCCAGCTCCCTGGTACCCACACAGTTGGGTGATAAAGGATTTAAGTAGGATTTACATTTTCATAGGGGACTGCACGTCATTCCACAATCCTTATCCTTGGCAACCCTTCTTGCATTTCTTCTGCTCCTGGCAGCCCCCTACCCTTGCTCTTCTTTACAATCACTTTATTTTAAATTATTTACTATTTCTTGCTGCTTGTTTACAGCCTTTTCCTTGTGTTTTCTAAGGCACACACACAGGAGACAACAGGCAGGCCACCTCACTCTCTAGGGTATAAATGCCTAAACTCAACATTGACTCTGTGGTTCTCAACAGAGTCTCCACATTTAGAATCATCAGAGAAAATTCTCCTTTGGCTGTTTTGGGGTTGGGCCCAACACTGGTATTTTTCAGAAAGCTCTCAGGAGGTTTTAACAGACAGCTAGGGTTGAACACCACTGAATTTCTATAGCCTAGCTCCTCCAAGGGTAGCAAATGATTCCTGATCTCAAACCACTCTTCTAAATAACATGTGTATATTTATATACTCTTTAAAACAACATTACACCTATATATTCACTTATGGGTAACAAATCCTAAATTATGCTCATTCCCAGATAGTTCCTTAATTCAACTATTAAATCATATAATTATAATTCCCTTAGACATCACCTTTGGCAAAATTATGAGATATATTTTACAGCAAATTTGAATTTTTTCCAGAATACTTTTAGAAATTCTTACTTTCCTACAGATTTTTCCTCTGCGCTGTGTGATTCTAAAGAAAGAAGGATTTGGGTGATTGAGAGTTAAAAAGAAATAGCAAAAGAAAGAAAAACGTTTGTACTGTTGTAAAATCTTGGAGAAAAAATGTATTTGAGCAGTAGAGCTTTCTAGCAAGTGGAGATATAAAAACTATACTTTCGTAGGGAGAGCTTCATTCTGAACCTGGCAACTGAAGAGAAAAACTCATAGCTTTGCACACATTTTCTGAGTGGTAGATTGTCAAGGGACAAGCCAAGGTGTTTCACAAATGCAGTTTTTATATGTTCTTTCACATTCCCACCTACGACCCTCGGTAATCAGAGGATTGAAATCTTAGCTTCTCTTATTGCTCTTATCAGAATTAGGATGAATGAAAACTACTTTTTTCCATTTTTGCTAACTTGCTGACTAGTTGTCACAAAGAGAGGAGAGAAGAAGGGGCATGACTCCAGTCAGCATTGGCATCTTCATCTCACATGTTTCAAATACAGTTTAATGTGGGATCTGGGATTAGGACTGAAATGAAAATCCCGTAAGGGGCAGTGGTCATCTTTGGGAGATAGGTTTCCCCTATCCAATCCACAATTAGGCTTTGTGGTTCAGGTCTATGGTAGGCAGGAGAAAATGAAAATGAACTTTCCCCATTCCTCCTCTCCCCAATGCTATATTCACTTCCAAATCCCTGGAAACCACGAATATGGTAAAAGAATGAATATAATAATATGTATAATATGCAATTATATGTATTATATATATTATATATTGTATACTGTATAAGTATTATATATACTATATATTAAATTATATATTATATCTATTATACTGCAAAACATGTGATTGGTTTAAAGATCTTGAGAGGAATAGCTCATTTCAGATTTTCCACCTGGGCCCTAAATGCAACCATGCGTTTGCTTATGAGAGAGGTAGGGGCAGACAGAGACCCACACAGAGGGGAAAGCAATGTGAAGGTGGAAGCGGAGATTGAAATGGTGGGACCACAGGCCAGCAAGTGCCTCCAGCCACCGGAAGCTGGAAGAGGCAAGGAATGGCGCCTCTCTAGAGCCTCTGGAGACGGTGTGGTCCTGCCAACAGCTTGATGGCCTGCTTCTGCTCTCCTCAGCTGTGAGAGAATAAATTTCTGTGTTTTCAGCCACCAACCTTGTGATAATTTGTGATAGCAGCCACCAGAAATAAATGCAGGACCCAAGACACACGTATAGAGAGGAAAATAAGGTCTCCACTGCACGACGTGCGTTCTCCTGAGACGTGCATTCTCCTGCCTGTGTAGCGAGATGACTGGAACAATTCACAGAATTTCCTGGTTTGGTATTTGTTTACCAATTATTTTTCTCTAATATGTTTCTCAGCCAATGGTCTTGATACATAACCCGATAATATCATCCCTATGTGGTGGATGGTAAGCCTCAGGCACAATTTGATCAAGCCTTTGGGTCTACATTATGAGTCTATTGAGAGTCACCGTTCAAGAGAACACATTGCAGATTCTGAAATCCGGTCCAGACTGTAAACTCAGTGCACATTTCCGTCAAGTTGCCCAGGGACATTACGGATGGAGCAAGGCTAAGGTTGTACTCTTCCCCTTGCTTCCACTGGTCTCAAAGGAAATTCCTACCCAAAAGTCTAAATCTTTGGCAAGATCGTAGTAAAGGAATTTATGTAAGATGCCTGAATTTATTATCTATCAGCCCACATTAGTTGGACTCCATTTGGAAGATGAGAAACACATCTGATTGTCTTTTTGTCTTTAGAAACCTCTTCCAGACCGTGATGGTAACTGTCTCCTTGATCCCACAAGGAGGGGTGCTCTTTCCTGCCCTTCCCAACCCTGCACTCTAATGGAATCACACAGCAGCATTTGTGAAGAATCTCAGAAGATTCTTCATGTTGATATACATTACCTAAGTTTTTCTTCTAAATGGGTTTTAGTTCCAGAACTCCTTTCTATACTTAGACCAGCCTGATATGAGAGCTAGCATCTTACTTGGGACCTTGGGATAAAACTACAGTCGTCTTCACCTCATTTTCCTGGGAAAGAAACACCACCTAATGGGTTGGAGGATTTATTTCTGGTCATTTCTCTTTTGGCATTCAGAAGATAATATAATTCTGTTTTTTTTTTTTTCCAGGACAGCCATCAACTATCCAGGTATGTTAACTAGTCTTCTGGTTTTTTAGTTTGCTAGTTACTATAACAAAGTGCCACCAACTGGGGACTTATGCAACAGAAATGTATCTGTCACAGTTCTGGAGGCTGGAAGTCAAAACCAATGTGTCTGCAGGGTTGGCTCCTTCTGACGGTCTTGAGAGCAGGGTCTGTTTCAGTCCTCTCTCCTTGGCTTGTAGATGGCCATCTTCTTCCTGTGTCCCTCCACATTGTCTTCCGGCTCTGTGCAAGTCTGTCTCTGTTTCCAAATTTTCTGACAGCAGTCAGAGTACAAGAGGATTCACCCTAATGACCTCACTTCAACTCGATTACCTCTGTAAAGACCCTGTCTTTAAGCTCACAAATGAGGTATTATCAGTCAGGGATTCAGGATATCTTTTTTTCCAGGGAAGGAGGAACATGACTCAATCATAACACTGGAGGTGACTTAGAACAGTCCCCTATTGATGTTTTTACTCATCTTCTTGCCTATGCCTATGTGCTACAGTTCCCCTTGGGTTCAATCTCCCTTCTCACTTGGGCTCCAGTGGACCTAGAGATGGTCATCAAGATGGAGCTCACGATCAGATAGACTGCATGACACACTCTCAACAGGGTACATTAACTGCCCCTGAAGGACCTAGGTGATGTTTCCTTGAGGATTTAAAGCATTTTGGACAATCAGTGAGGATTCATGATTTGTGGGAGGTGGGGGTGGGTAGTGGTATGTGCAGGATGTTGGTAAAGAAATACATGCACATTTTGGAAAGGTTGTAGTGGGGGTCTAGTCACGGCTTCATAGTCAGTAAGAGTGAAAGGAAGCCTGGCTGGAGCTGTGGAAGAAAGAATCCATTTCCATTTGATAAAACTTTCCACTTTCCCCGCAGGACTAGAAGAAAGAATCCCGTGTTCTCAGTTGTACCCTCCTGCTAATCTGAATGTTTATTGTGCATTATGCAATATTTTTCTATATGGTGCCTTGAGATCTTTAGAGGATTTTTAAAGACTGACTGAATTATTATTCATTTTTTTTAAAAAAAACCAACAAACCTCAAGGCTACTTTGGAATGGAAAGTCATTGAAGCTAGAATAGGGGAAAGAAAAAAACTCAGGTAGGGAAAGAGAAATATCACACAGAGATGGAGTATGTGCTTATTTGTTGCATCTTGAGGGGCTTTACTGATCCATAATCTCACTCACCTATAGGGACCAATGTTAAAATCCCTCACCAGAGATTCATTTGGGCTTGGTTTGGTATAGTGAAAAGCCCATCAGCACCACAGTAAGAGTCAGACAGATTTTGGTTGGAATCCTGAAAGTGACATTTATTTGCTATGTGACCCCAGGGAATTTATTTAACCTCTTCAAGAGACACTTAGGCTTACAGAAAAAAAGGTTTTTTTCGGTGAGGATTAGATGAACAGTCTCTGCACAGACACCTCTAGTAGTGTCTGTCTCACAGTGGGAGATTTGTGTATCTGTGTCTCTTCTTCCCCACCAATGGATGTTCAGTGGGTTCCAGAATGTTTTAAGCTTCAAACGTTCTAGAGGAATAATATAGTAAGGCACAGATACCTTGGTCTTGGTCTGAAATAATCCTGGATTGTTAAATTGTTTTCCTTCTGAATAGAAAAGGCTGGAATAATATGAAAACATCAGAGGGTGTAGTGGGGGCTGTGGTGGGAAGGTGGGAGGCAGATGCCTCGGGTATTAGAAAGTAGGACACATCTGGATTAAAAAGGCACAAGGAAAGGATCTGGGGATCTGGAGAAGAGCTAGTCCTGTATTTTTCTTTTGGAAAACAGAACGGTCTTATCACTTAAAATCCTATGAAGTCATTTCCAGGTGGATTGTTGCCTCAATTTGCTCAGTGAGGTGTAGAGATAAATGAAATTATGAAATTTATTAGAGCTGATGATTTTAGTAAATACGAAAGTAAGATCATTCCCATTCAGGGGCATGTGGGCTCAGTTAGTTAAGCATCTGCCTTAGGCTCAGGTTATGATCCTGGGGTCCTGGGATGGAACCCCACATTAGGCTCCCTACTCAGCAGAGTGTGTGCTTCTCCCTCTGCCGCTCCCCCTGCTTATGCTCCCTCTTGCGTGCTCTCTCTCTCTCTGTCAAATAAATAACTAAAATCTTAAAAAAAAGATCATTCCCATTCAACAATCATCAAATCAAACTTGGCTGAAAAATTAAGTGATCTGATTTGTGACTTGTTTAAATAAATGTTCAAAATGCCTAGGAGATCCTCAGAAGTATAAAACCTGTGCTGAAACTCTGTCATAGTCTTTTTGGGGTCTTGTAACAAAAATACCATGGACTGGGTGGCTTAAACAACAAGGGTTTACAACCCTGGAGGCTGGGAAGTCCAGGCTCAAGGGGCCAGCAGATTCTGTGTCTGGTACAGATCAGCTTCCTGGTTCACAGACAGCTGTCTTTTTGCTGTGCCCTCACATGGTGGGGGTTTGTGACAGAGCTCAGTGGGATCTCTTTTATAAGGACACTAATCCCATTCATGGGGCTCCACCCTCATGACCTCATCACCTCCAGCCATCCCACTGGGGGTTGGAATTTCAACATATGGAGATTGGGATGACACAGACATTTAGTACCAGACAGCAGATTGGCACATGATGTCACCTTGATGGTCTGTAATTCATCCACAGCTGTGAAAACTTGGTCTCAGATTGCCATGTATCAGTGCTGTCCATATATATTTTTAACTTTCCTATTCTCAAGGCCACACTATTTGTTTGAGTAACAACAACAGCAACAAGTAAGCTATGATGAAGGGTTTTATGATACAGAAATATCCTCGTTGAGCATAATTCCTTAAATTTTAAGCAGAACAGGTTTTCATGAATATGGCCACCTCGAAGTGGCCAGATCTTTTACACAAATAGTCAATGTGTCTTGAGAAGGGAAAATTTAAAACTTGGTTAGTTAACTGTGAGGCATCATTTAACAAGCATTTAATAATCAACAGGGATGGATGGTGTGTTGAGGTAACAAGTCAGTGCTCCCAGTTCACACTTCTGATCCTTGTGGAACGTCTACTTCAGTGTGACTATCAACCCCATTGAACAATGTCAGATGGGTCTGTTGTGCTGAGGAAACCCCCAAGTGGAGACCCTTGACGTCAGTGAAAGGTGACAGGGTGCTAACTATCTCTTCTGCAGGAGAAGGAAAACCCACAATCATGGGAAGAGAAGGAAAACAATCTTCTCTCTCTATAGCCAGAGGAAGACATGGAATCAAGGTGAAGTTCACTAACGACATCATGGGGAAACCCTTTCCAAATCATCTTAGTGAGTTTAAACTCAGCTTTCTTCTTTGTGCCTTGACATTCAGTTTGATAGGATATTTGATACTTGGTTTTCTGAGGCAAGATGACCTCGTCCAGATGATTCGATTTTGGCCATGGGTGGTTGGCTCCTAGGTGTTACAGCTCATCATCACATTTCATTTCAGGTATTTAATCCAGGACTAACTCAGTTAAAAGTATCAATTACCTATGGGAATTTTCATAAAATCCCTTTGGGTTTTTTAATTCCAGTGTTGGCCAGGAATGAATTTATTTATCTAGGAATGCTAAATATAGCAGCTTAGTATTAAGTGACAGACATCAGAAGCAGTTTGCTTTGAGATTATTGGCTGTTTATTATAACTGGGTAAGTAATGAGAGAAACTCCAAGGTATATGTTCCAAGGAAGATTTCCATGTGGGTTCCTTTTTCTTCTCTACATGCAGATATAGGAAGATTGCTTTGCACAGCCCAATCCCCAGTGTTTCAAATTATTTTTTCAGGGTAGAGTTTCAGGCAAAGATGTCATTTCATTGACTTAAGATCTCCAGACTTTCTTTCCTGGATTCGTTTCCTTTTGGTGGGCCTAAGATTCATATCCTAACTTTTTCTACCTCTACTCATGTTTAAACACTGAGATAAGAGTTACTGGTAAATGGTAGTCACTGTTTTAAGTACAACCTTTCCCAGGGATATTTGCATTTTATTGGGGAGCCAGATCTGAAGCCAAATGAATGTAAGTTGAATGGCATAATTTTAGGTATTAACAAATGAACCGGGAGGTAAGTTTTGGCAGTAGGGCCAGCTGGCTGTCCTTAAAAGCACTCCAAACCTGTTTGCCAGGCTAGCCTTAGATTAAAATACAGTATTTGCAAAATTTATGATAGCTCAAAAAATTATAGTGGTTCACAGTTATAGTGACTATAGAGTCATTATTTTGTAGGTTAGATTTTACTTTAAATGTTCAATCTCATTTTTCCTCCTGAGGAGTCTCAAAGTCCAGGAAATTCCAATTAAAAAAATCATAATCAAATTAATTCAACTGTAAAGCCTTAAAATAAAACTACACCCAAGAACTAAAGTTTACTGTCAGATTGTGTTTTTCAATTAGGGATTCAGAAACTATAGATATCACAATTAATGTTATCCTAATAATTTGCAAATTTATCTTCATGATGGATTGAAACAATGAACAGTCTAAGTCTTTAAGGCCTGATGCCAATTTTTCTAAGAAGTCCACAAATATTTGTTTGAAACCCACAGATTTGTTAAAAGGAAACACCCTTTCTAGTGGAAGTTGGATATGTTCCAGTGCTAATTTCACACTCAGGGTCTGGCAGGATGCATTTGCCAATGGAAACACAAACTTTTGGAAGCCTTTTTGCAAATGGTAGTGATAGGATTTACTGTCAATGCACTCTTCCCTTCTCTTTGCTCAGAATGCACTTGTGAATAGATACTTGCAGTGGACATTAAAAAAAAAGTCAATAAAAAGGAAAAAAAAAAGATGACAGGACTCATAATGTTCTTAAAGTCAGCCTTTTGTTGATCAGATCCCAGCATAGTGAAAGTGTGTAAGTGTGACTTTGGATTTTATGGGACAGTCATTGACTGACTACTGACTATGTGTCTAGTGTTCAGGCCCAATACTGAGGATAAAGAAATAAACTGAAAATACCTCTGCTTTCAAACTTCCAGTCCAGTGGAGGAGAGAGGCAGGCAGATAAGCACCATACATCATGACTGAAATGACTTGTTCCAGAGCCGGGGAGAGGGCTGAGGTCAGCAGGTAGTTCTTACTGGGCATTCAAGAGACCCTCCTCTATGAGGTGCAAGCTCCAACAAAGGCAAAAATGTAGTAGGTGCTCAAATCACATCCCCTGACTGACTGACTCCCTGAAAAATGGGTGGCTAAGGGAAGGAATGACCATCAGGTACAGAGATTTTAGTGGTGAACAAAACCGATACAGCTTCAAGGACCTTCATAGGTGACCTACACTTGACAGACAGACAAAGATTGGTGAACGTTGTCATCCACGCCCGAGAGAAAGGACGTGGTGCTGTGAAAGAGCCTAATGGGAAAGGAGATTTGGTTGGGGGATCAGGAATGGGATCTCGGGCTTGAGAATGGGCATGAAGAGCAAGGGCTCATATTTGGACCATTTACATTTGAAATATCTATGAGACATTCAAATGGAGCCGTCAGGTATGCATTTGGATACGTGAATCTGAACCTCAGAAAAGAGTTCTGAGCCGGAAATCCAGATTTGAGAGTCAATATAGGGAAAATGTAAGACAAGATTTGTGTTGGCAAGATTGTGGCTAATTGCCACTATTTTGGCCGCCTGGCCTCTAAAACATCTTCAATGACTGGAGAATTACACTTTTTTATGAGACCTGATGGGGAACAGAATACTTGACTTTACAGATGTCATAAACATATGCATGGTTTTGCAGCCTCTCCTGCAGGTAGGGTGGATGGTGTAGACTTGCCAGCCAGTTGCACTTGCACTGGCTCTAGGTTCAGGAGATACCTGAAGGTTTTTCTTTGCGATTGTAGTGGTTGCAGCAAAAACCATTCTCCACTGAATGGAGCACCAGGGTTAAAGGTAGTGAAGCTGTAGCCACGTTAAGCTCTTGGAGCAGCGGATGTTCCTGGAGCAGCTTCAGGGCCCATTGCTTGGCTTGCTGCCAAAGGTCTCTGTCTCCAAGGATGATTTGGGGTATTTTTCCTAGCTACTTATAGCACTTAATTTGAATTATTTGTTATCCATCTTTGGTTACCATTGCTTGCAGCTAAGAGCCCTAACTGATTTCAAAGAGAAGAGACTGGAAGGGCACTGAAAAGAAGTAAGTTTAGAAATACAAAGAAATTTCTAGTACCGCCTAGAACTATAAAAGGAAACATGGGAATCACATAAAACCCAATAAGGAGTGAGTGACCAAGAATGTGAAATGCTACTGAGAAATCATTTAAAACAAAGACAGTAGTTCTTTGGGATTTATTATTATGGAGACCATTCATCCTTAGGAAGAGTTTGAGGTTGACCCCTGGGCATGGACGATGAGCAAGTTAAGAGAGTTTCTGTGGATAATGGTTTTGAGAAGTTTGGTTATGAAGGGAAGAGAATAAACCTGAGACTGGGCATTGAACCAGGGACTGTCCCTCATCACTTCGGGGCTGCCAGGGAGGAGCGTGGGGTGTGGATAGTAATCTCTCTGCCTTTTAGGCTAGGCTGGTGCCTGAACAGAGTGGTTTCCCAGGTCCTCAGAGAAAGCCTGGGGGCAAAAAAAGCTGCAGATCCTAGGTCTCAGGCCCAGGTAGACATCTTTAAAGGTGCCTGGAACTGTCCATCACAGCTGCGCTGCAGTCAGGTGGGCCTTCACATCCAGGTATCTTCATCCACAATTTCAAGATGAGGAAATTGATGCTCAGAAAGAACCGTGACTTTGTCAAGACCACACAGGAAGACCGGGTTCAAACTTAGGTTTACTTATTTCGCTGCAAATGCTATGCAGAGACACACATGGGTCAATGTACCTTACTGCATTTGGTACAGTTGCCAACTATCCCGACTGTCCCCAAGAAACATCATAAATGGTGCAGTGGGCTTGATACATCACTCCAAATCAGATCACATAACATGCGGAATCTGAAAACAGAATCTACAAGCATTTTGGCAAAAATCCATGCATAAGTGTGTACCTATTTTTCTCTCCTTTTCCCATTTTATTTCTTTTGAAAAGCCTGGAGATCCCTGATGGCCTCACCTCAGCCCGAGACTGAGAAAGCTCTTTTTCTGAGACGCACAAGTCTGTTGAGAGCCTGTTGTCAAAGGGACCATTTCATTTGCCTGGCTCCTTTTGGCGGTGTCTCGGAAAAAGTCTGACTTTCCAGAGATATCTTGCCTGATTCCCATTGTGAAGGGGTTTGCAGCTTTCGAACACACTGGCGAACCTATTTCTAAAGCCAACTGAGTTTGCATACTAAGGATCCTTAGGGATTTTCTTAGGGCTAGTGTCCTGAGTGTGTGCACTGGTTGCTACTCCAAATGAAAGAACTAGTTTGTTTGTGTTTTAATTATCTCTTCTTACAAGATCTACCCAGCAGTATTGCTCCACACGGCTTGAAAGAATTTAATTAAACAAACAAAAAAAAACAAGCCCCTGCTTTTGTTGTTGTTGTTTTGCTGTGAGTTCCTGGAATGAAATCAGACTATGATTGTGCCAGGACGTGGAGATATTTTTCCCCCTTATTCTCATAAAGAAACTGCTATTAAAACTAAGGACATAAATACTTACAAGCACAATACATTTATTATTATTATTATTATTATTATTACTACTACTACTACTACTTTTTTTGGATTACATGGAGGGTCTCCCTCTTTTCAACAGGCCAGAAGAATATGAGCGCCCTTGCTTTCCATGGAAAGGTCCAGAAGTCTGTAGGCTAACTGAAGTTGAATTAGATTTATAGGGAATCTGAATGCAGTCATAATGCTCCAGAGAGGTCACATAGCCCTAACAGAAGGTGGGTGGAGTAGCACAAATTATCAGCACTGGAGATTATTTTGAGACCATGTGGGCTAGCTGTTTAAAGGTTCAAGAACAAGGATGGACCAAGAAGTGTCAAGTAGACAAGTTAAGTTCCGCTGGTAACAGTGGCACGAGACCTTATGAACAGACGGGGTGGCCATTGTCTTCATAAAGGTGATACTTCGTAAAGGTCCACTGTAGAAAAATTACTAGCTAGAGGTAAGCAATACATGAAGGTCCCCCAAACACTCACATGCTATCATCCTGACACCTAGGAGATCTCCCCGTCAGGCTGCCTTTTGTCTCATCTCCTTTATCCTTTCTCCTGGCTCTGCATGAGCCTCAGTGAGGAGAGAGAGCAGGTGAACAGGAAGGCGGACCTAATGCTCATTGACATTTGGATAAGATGTTTGTTGCAGAGGATGGGAAGGCTGAAAGTCTTGATTCTTAAGAAGAAAATCACTTTACAAACACGTTCTGGTGCAATCCACCACTCAGGGTCTCTGTAGGCATAAAACATGTGCCATGTTCAAGGCACTTACACCCTGGTTGATCATATTAGCAAGGCATAGTCCATTTCTGGGGCGCCTCGGTGGCTCAGTCCATTAAGTGTCTGCTTTCAGCTTGGGTTATGATCCCAGGGTCCTGGGATCGAGCCCCATGTCGGGCTCCCTGCTCAGTGCGGAGTCTGCTTCTCCCTCTGCCTGCTATTCCCCCTGCTCTCTCTCTCTGTCTGTCAAATAAATAAATAAAAAGTATGTATTTCTTTTGAGATATTTCTCATAGTTGAGGTATAGGAGACACAGTTGGTGAGACACAAAAGTTAAGTTTTTGTCTTTGTTTCAGTTTCCAATTCTACACTGTAAAGTGTTGGGGGATATTTAAGAGTCAGAAAAAAGGACAAACATTGCTCTTAGGTATTTCTTTTAGTTACTCACTTATTTCTTATGCATCACCCCCCTCCCCCCGGCACGGCATCCCACTTCAGATGCTAACACACTGATCAACATTTCTCTCTTTTTAATTTTTTAAAAAGATTTTATTTATTTATTCATGAGAGACCCAGAGAGAGGCAGAGACATAGGCAGAGGGAGAAGCAGGCTACCCGAGAGGAGCCCAATGTGAGACTCGATCCCAGGATCCTGGGATCGCGCCCTGAGCCAAAGGCAGATGCTCAACCACTGAGCTACCCAGGCGTCCCAAGATCATCATTTCTTTATGTTAGCAGATATTTTTCTGCATTGAGGAAATGTGCAAGTTACTTATTTGTAAAGCTTTCAGAACTGACAAAATGATATATAATATGCTCATTCATTCCTATATTCCTTTCATTTGTCAAATATTTATTGAATACCTACCAAGTGTTTTGGGTGCTAGATATTTGATGTTTTGCAGGGAGCAAAACAGCAAAGCCCTGCCCTCATGGAACTACTACTTTATAAGCAATTCTCTACATAGTATAGAAAAATATAAAATTAATTAAATCTTGTAATTACAGGAGAAGTATACTGTTGCCCTAGGTGATGCTTTTCAAAGAGTGCTTTTTGAAAAGGTTTATTTCATTTCCAGTTAGTTAACATACAGTGTTATATTAGTTTCAGGTGTAGGATACAGTGATTCAGCACTTCATACACCGTTAGGGGCTCATCACAACAAGTGTGCTCCTTCATCCCCATCACGTGTTTCCCCCAGCCCCTCACCTCCCCTCTGGTGACCAGCAGTACATTCTCTAGAGTTAAGAGTCTGTTTCTTGGTTTACCTGTCTCTCTCTCTCCTTTTCCCCCCTTTGCTTGTTTTGTTTCTTAAATTCCACATGTGAGTGAGGTCATATGGTATTTGTTTTCCTCTGACTTTCTTTTTTTACTGAGCATCATACTCCCTACCTCCATCCACGTCAGTTGCAAATGGCAAGGTTTCACTCTTTTTTTTTTATGGCCGAATGATATTTCATCGCAAAAATATACCACATTGAGGAGTGCTTTTAAACTCCTTCCTTTAAAATACCTTCCCGTCATCGCGTCATCGCACCTGTAGGGTTGCCCTAATTCCACTAGCTTTGTTCCTTGAAAATGCAAACGTCATTGAGATAGGCAACCGCGGGTAAGACTTAGCATTAGCAGTGCCTGGTAATTAGTAAAAACCTGGTGGAAGCTTCCTAATCTTATGGGTGGTCTGGACAGTCAAGTGGGAGCAGGCAAGGTGAAGGATGGTGTCAGGTGACAAGGAAGATAGTTTTAGAGCCAGAGCCATGATTGGGGATGACAGACTAAGGGGACAGTGTGGGGCGGCTGAGACAAAGGGCGGTGAACTCTAAGGAGGAGGGCACCAAAGATGAATGCACACGCCCACCACTTTGTTTTAGGTTGACCTTGACCCCCCCTCCCCCAACACCTTTCTGTCAGACCTGAGCCATTGCTCTTCTAGAGGGCAGAGGGGTTGGTTGCAGGTCACTAGGCAGAAACCAGCGCCGCCTGGTTGACCTAAAGTTGCAGCTAGAAGAATAATGTGACAGACCTATTACTGCATGTGACAAAATAGCTTCTGCCTTGTTCTTAAATGTTAAAATACTGACTCATTTTGCAGCTTCCCAGAATGATCCTATTTAGATTTATTTGTCCTAATTATTTAACTTATCATCTCGGCATTGCGTTTTTGCTTTGACTGTGGAATGGTCTTGAAGTATAAAATAACAACAGTCTGTGGGATATAATTTTCTACACTTAGAAAGGTCATTCACCTGCAGCTTTTTAAAATTCGAATAAACCAAACATGGACCTCAAATGACTACCCCACTTTCCAAATTTGAAGCTGAAGAATTATTTTCTTTTCCAGGGTGTACACACCCCTGGAAGCACAGGTTTATAATTGAAATGTTGACACAACCTTAAAGTATCACAGCATGAACGGTGTTGTTCTAATAAATCTCGTCCCTAATCCTTGGAGAGAACCTAAAGCAGAGATTCACTTTCTGTATCAGGTTTCATTTACTGAAAGGCTTCTGAAGATAAAGCTCATAAACTATGAAGGGACAGATACAATGTGGGCTACGGGGTTACAGGGCTGGAGAAAGCTCTGTAATTCTCAGAAATGGGAAACAGATGTTGTTTGACATTTTGAAGCTCCGTTTCCTTCTCTTTTACGCAGTTTTCTGCTATCATGGTTTTCAAAGCAAAGATGTATTACTGTAAATGAGAATTGCTCTGCAATGAGTTTCTTGCACAGAGAACAGAGGGACCTAATATTAAGACTAATTTTTATTTAATATAGGGTCTTTTCACATAACAGAATCACAAATTGCATTTAGAAACTGAGTGGCATTGGTACAATTTATCACGAAACCTTGGGAATTAACACCTCACGAAACTGGGTACGTGTAATTGGAAAGAAACACTGCCTGAGCCTGGCACGTTCCTACATATTAATTGTTGTTGCTAGGGGGAACTGTCCCAGTTTGCACTGACTTCTGGTGACTTCTAGATAGATAAACACCTGCAGCTTCATCCTTGCAGGTGCTTGTGTGAATCAGGACTCGGCATTACGTTTCAGAACGAAGTAAGGAGAGTGATGGGGTGGGTGGGGGTAACAGTATAGGAGTAGAGCTTGTTGGGAGGCAAAATCCAAACTGTAGCAGTGCTCCCCCAAATGGGGGCTGTGAGAGTCGGGGAGACTTTCCACCACCAGAGCACCACTACATGGTAGCAGAGGAGCCAAACGGAGGAGAGCCACTGACCGAGCAGATAGATTAGGGACAATACTGGAATTTTACAAGCTATGGAGAGGAAACCACTTTTCCATCTATCTAATTTCTATCTCTGTTATCAGTCATGATGCCTGTTATAGCATATTTTGACCTCAAGCATGGGGGCACCTGGCTGGTTCAGTTGGTGGAGCATGTGACTCTTGATGTCAGGGTGATGAGTTTAAACCCTACATTGGGTGTAGAGTTTACTTCAAAATTAAAAAAAAAAAAAGTGTCTTGTTTTTTTAAAGGGGGGGCGTCTGGTGGGTACAGTCGGTAAATCATATGACTCTGGATCTCAGGGTCCTGAGTTCAAGCCCCATGTTGGGTGTAGAGCTTACTTAAAAATAAAACAAAACTGAAAAAGCAAAACAATGTAAAACATAAACAATTGCTATGTTGGCTGTTTTTTTGTGGGCTGGGAGAGGTCTCTGGGTTCCAGAGGAGTGTCGGGTCAGAGAGAAAGTTAGCCAGATGGACCGAACACCATGTGAGGCATTGGCAGCTGGCACCGGATGCTTTCCCATGGCTATTGAACACCATATTTATGTAAAACGCATGAATTTAAAAAAAAAGTGTGAATTTTTTGTGTCTTATAAAGTCCAGTGTGTGTAACTATATTTACTACTTAGAAGACTAAAATAAACAAAAGCAACATTATAAGCAATGGTATACATTTTATTGATAAATGTAGTTAAATATTTGGCTGAAGCTACTATGACAGGTGCATTAAAAAAGGAAAAAAATGGCTTTTTTGGCGGGTAGGAGAGAGGGTCAAAATGCCAAATTTTCATTAACTCCACTTTTTTTTCATTAACTCCACTTTCAATTGGCAGTGAAAGAAAAGCTACTGAAATACTGAGGCTCAGCTTGAAAGTCTCACTTCCTTCCTGAAGAATCTCCAGATGCCCAGCCCAACACAGCTCATCTTTCCTATATTATTGTCTAAATTGTCCACTTGGTGATTAAATGCTGTCAAAATCAAGCACAAAACAAACAAAAAACAAAAAGAACAAAACATATTGAGACAAGTAAAAAAAAAAACCCTTAAAATATAAATATTAGTAATTTATCTTAGGAATGTCGATTTAGATAAATTAGCAACTGACACTCGAGGTTTAAATGTTATGAGTACACATATGCCAAAGCTTATATACATTAATTCTAGGATCTTTTTTTTTTTTTTTTACAGTTCTTATCATTATTCAATCAAAAGCAATTAAATTTCTTTGGAGATGGAGACTTAAAGTCCTGACAGAGTTTTGTTCTGTTGTGGTGTCTTCTTGAAAACCCTCTTTTTTGGTTCTCTATTATGCTATCATGTTTTGCCTTTGGCCCTTTATATCTGTAGGACTTTATTTCTGGGCCACTTTCCTGAATACACAGTGAATTCTAGACACTGGGAGTTGTTGGATCTTCTATTTATTTAAGAACAGTGTCTTTGTAAAATATAATGTAATATTTGGCCAGCTTTTCAACTCTTCTTCTTCTTTTTTTTTTCTGTTTAGCTTAGGGTGATTTACCCTCTGCATGCTGAGCCTTTTTGATGGTCACCTTAAGTTCATCTATTTAAAAAATGTTATCATAAGCTTGAGAAATACTTATGATAAAAGTACCATTTAGTATTGTCACATGTATAAAGTAGAAGATACCTTTCCCCATGCCCTCCTCCTTCCCAAAGGCATTGAATTTATATTCAACTATGTTTATAATGGAGGCTGAATTATTTTTTGATTTTACTTATTTATTTTAGAGAGAGAGAGAAGGCACAGGGATGGGCAGAGGGAGAGTGAGAGAATCTCAAGCAGACTCCATGCTGAGCATGGTGACCAACACAGGTCTTGATCTCACAGTCCTGAAATCATGACCTGAGCTGAAACCAAGAGTCAAACGCTTAACCAACTGAGCCACCCAGATACCCCTGGAAGCTGAATTTAAAACTAATATTGTATGTACTACATATATGAAAATATATCTCTATAGAAATTATCTTTAATGCGGGGTTATATTTATTTTGTTAAAATTACAAGTGTTCCTTTAGCTTCCCAATGCAACAATAATCTCATGGTTTCTCCTCCTCTTAAATCTTTGTATTTCTTTTAATCCATACTACTTCCCACTTGTGTGAGTTTGAGTAACTCAACCAACTTAGCCTCAGAGTCTGATTTCAAAATGAACTAGAAAATCAAAGTCTTTTCAACCTTCACTGTTCTCTGCTATGTGATAACCATCTTAGGCGTTAACCAAGAATCTTATGTCTTATAGTTGCCATCACCTGCCCCCATGCCTTGTGTGTAAATCAACATCGATGATTATTTGTTCATGATACTAATGATATTTGTCATGAAATGAATCCTTGGTGGATATAGAAAAATGTAGTATATATGAGGTTCCCATTTAAGCCAAACACACCATGGGAGTCAATGGCCTAGGAAGGCACACGGCATGTATCAGATATTTGGAGGTACTGCCTGTGTTCTTCAAGGCAATCATCTTACTTCTCTGGGTCCACTGTCAGCAGCTGGTGTGCAATATGGCAGCAATGTGCTTTGGAGCCCAAAGCAGAGCCAGTAAGCATAGGCATGCTATTGCCATCTCCTCTAGAAAGAAAACAAAAGCCTTTATCTTCATGGCACGGAAACACATATAGTCTACTGAGAACTTAGCAAGACCAGCATCTGAATACTGCTCACAGAATTGCTTGTGCCATGTGTTTCCTCATGCTGTTATCCTTGTCATCACAATTCTGTCACTGGCTAGGCTTTCAGTTTTCTAAGAGCTAGTAATGCTGCTTTGGGTGTTCTTGAGTCCTGATGAGAATGAAGTAATGTGGAAGATCTTACTGTTCCAAGAGATGGAAGGCCACCTTTGCAAGGAATACTCCTCACAGATATGGAGAGGGCAGAGAAGCAGCTGAGATTAGGCCCAGAGCTGGAAGTGAATCCAAAGGCTTATACCTGCATCATGTGCCAGGAAACCCTAAAAACCACACCGAAGTGCACACAATGGCATTATCTTTGTTTTTTATTAAGCTGTGAACGAGTGCCCATGCCTTTACGTGTATGTGTCCAAGATTTGTTAGCACACCCCCAAAATTTTGATGGAGCAATAATGGTTTATATTCTGACTGAGAATTGGACATTCCTGGTGGAGGTAGGTCCCTAATTATCTGCCTCCACTCAACTCAACACTTGTTGCAATTATTGATGTGGAAAGCACACAGTGTTGCTGTAGACAGACTTCTGATTCCTGAGAAGCAATGGACTAGACTAAGTTCCGCAATCACCGGTTTGGAACTGGTCAAGTGAACTCATCTCTCAGGGTCTAGGTCTACAAAATCGGAAATATGGGTTAATGAGCTGCAAGATCCTTGCCAACTCTAACATTCTTGATTGTTATTTTCTAATGTGGGAATAACTTGAGTACTTCCCAGCTACCCACTGGCAATGGCTGATATGCATGTGATGGACAGACAGTCCCTCAGAGCGAGGATTATTGAATAGCTCTGGGCTCTGTGGCAACTTGTTTCAAGGAATGTTGCACAAGTTCAACAGGAATTTTAGTGCTTTTACCACCACAATATCTCTTATGCCAGAAGACGCTTTGCCCCAAGAAAGCCTCAATGTTTGCTCTTTCACCTCCTCCATCTTGTACAAATGTCACCTTCTGGAGAACTCTTTCCTAAGTTGCTTGAAAACCACTGTCACCTCTGCTCTTCCTACCCCTTCTCTCAACTTTGTTTTTTGTTTTTCCTCCCCAGAACCATCACCATCTAACATACTGTAACAGCCAGGATCCATTCAAGAGACAGAAACCTCATAATTCAATTAACATAGAAAGTTTAATATGAAACAGGGTTTTTTTTTAAGATTTTATTTATTTATCTGAGAGAGTGTGCACATACAAGAGAGAAAGAGAGCACACAAGCAGAATGGAGGGGCAAAGGAAGAGGGAGAAGCAAACTCTTCACTGAGTAGGGAGCCCAATGTGGGGCTCTATCCCAGGACCCTGGGATCATGACCTGAGCCAATGGCTGATGCTTAACCAACTGAATCACCCAGGTGCCCAAAATGAAAGAGTCTCAATCAATTATTAGGGAACTGAAAAAGCAAAAAAAAAAAAAAAAAAAAAAAGTTTCACAGAGGTGGTAAACTATAGGAAGCAGCTAGAGCTATGTTGCTATGTTTTGGGATTAATTATGTCTTTCTCTTAATTTGTAGGTTGAATGTGGTTATATTTGGAGATTGAGTCTTTAAGAGACAAACAATTACAATGAGGTCATTAGGGTGGGTCGTAATCCCATATGGTTTGTGTCTTTATAGGAAGAAAGGATTAGAAACAGAAGACTGACCATGTGAAGACACAGGGAGAAGGCAGCCAGTTATAAGTCAAGGAGAATGGCCTCCAAAGAAACAATACTGTGCTCATCTTCAGCTCTGACTTCTAGCCTTGAGAACTGAGAAAATAAATGTCTGCTGTTTAAGCACCCAGTGGGTGGTATTTGTTATGGCAGCTGTAACGGCATGGCACGGTATGGCAGCCTGCAGGAAAAACAAAACAAAACAAACAAACAAAAAACAAGAAGAGGCTAGGATTATTAAAAATGAAAGGCTTGTAGGAGGGACTTTATGAGTTGAAAATCTAGCCTCTGAGAAAAGGGCACTGCCTGTCTGGGATGGGGATCTCTGAGGGGGTCCAGGTGCAGTGTGGAAAGCTGAAAATTGGAAACACTTGCAGCTTCTGGAATCAGGTGTTGTTGACAGGGGTTGAGCAGTTGTTGGGGTGCAGTTGACAGAAGACAGGAGGCAAATGGGAAGGAGCAGATTACTGTATCCTCCCCAACCATTGTAGTCTCCCTCCAGTGCCCTCTGTTGGCAGAACCTAACAGAGCAGCTGGGCCCCAGACAGGGAGACTGCATGGTCCCAGCCCCATCTGCAAAGAGGCCATAACTTAATAACGTTTCCTCCAACTCTTTTCTCTGTGTCCCCTATAGAGAATAATCTCAATAAGAACAGGAATTTTGTTTTTGTTTACTTTTGGTTCTCAAAGACTTAGAAGAAACTGGAAGGTTTTAAGTGCCTAATAAATATTGAATGAATGAATGAATGAATGATTGCTTTATAAATTTTGGAAGACACTTTTTTGGGGAAAAAGCAACATTTTACCCACAAGAAAACAGAGGCCCAAAGAAGTGAAATAATTTTGAAATGGAATAAGGATTTTATAGCCATAATATACTTCCATCAGTCAAACAAGTATGGATCACAAGAGATGCAAGGCTGGACCTTACGGAGATTTGGGAGGCCTTGTGTTCTTCTACCTGTGGTTCTGATGAGACTTTGTGTGGGTGGTTGAACTTATGTTTCACTTCAGAGTCAGAACATAAGAGATTATAGTTTTGGCTAAGAAGAATTGGTTAGCAAGGAATGCAAGAAATTGTGTGAAGATGTTAGTGAATATTTTGGGTGATGTCTTAAGTCAATGATTTTTCAGGTTATCTTGGTAAGGGAAGGCTTAGGATGTCCATTTAAGAAAAGAGGAATCAAGATAAGTTCAAGCCATTTACTCATGGAATTCAGCAAATTAGTGGGTCTGGTAGATACACAAAGTATCTACTTGTGTATCAAGATGTGTAGTACCAGCTCAGATATAATTTTTAGACTAATCCCATTGGACAAACTAACAAAGACTCTACTATAGGACATGTTCTTTTTTTTGAGGAAGATAACTTCTGATTGCAAGCTTCCTATCCACCTTCTTTTATCTTCTCCTTTTCCACTCATCCATTTTCTTCTGATTAATGGATCTATAGCATTTCAATTGTAATTTGAAAACTTCCAGATTTATTGTATCAGGATTATATTCTATTATATTTTGATACAAAAACCCTAAACTAACAATGGCTCAGGTTCAAGTTTCTATCTCACAAAATAGGAATATGAAGGTGGGTAGTCCAGACTTGGTATGGAGCTTTGATAGATTTCTGGGACTCAGGATTGCTCTCTCTCTCTCTCTCTCTCTTTTCCCCTCTCTTGTCACCCCTAACAGATGCATCCTAATGTGGCTCTTGGAATACGGCCAACATGTTTATGTTGTAGGCTGGAGAAGGAGAAAGACAGGGGGGCCAAAGGATGCATCTATAGTAAGGTTGCTTTAAATAACATCCTAGAAATCCAAAAAACTCTGTTTTACATCTCGTTGGTTAGTGCCAAGGCCATATCTAGCTGCAAAGGAGGCTGGACATACAATGCTATCTGTGTCCCATGTCAAGATAAATAAAATTGAGATCCTGTTACTAAGGTGAAAAGACAAAATAGGTGGCATTCGGCAGGATCTATGACACAGACACTTATCTACACACTGCCTTACTCCCCTGAGTTTGGCACCTATTCTTAGCACTTTCTGGTCCCTTGGGTATTGCGAATATTTGGATATTGAAAAAGCAAATATTTGGAAGGGAAGAAGACAAAGGAGCTTGGAGTGCTCAACACTCAAAAGGCTGAAGTAAGTTTATGAAGGCTCTTGAGCTGGGAATAGTGATAACTCTTACTATGTGCCGAGATTTATGCCAAGGTGTCTTATATATATTTAAGACTCAAAGTAAAACAGATAAGTAAATAATTAAGACTCAAAGTAGGAATGCCTGGGTGGTTCAGTCACTTAAGTGTCTGCCAGGTCATTGTCCCGGGGTCCTGGGATTGAGTCCTGTTTCTCCTTCTGCTGCTCCCTCTGCTTGTCCATGCTCCTTCTCTCTCTCTGTCAAATAATAAATAAGATCTTGTTTAAAGAAGACTGAAAGTAAACCTATAAGGCAGTTCTTATTGTAATCATCCCCATTTAATACCTAAGGAGATAGTCCCAGAGAGATTTGGTAACTTGTCTGGTTTTACATGGCCAGGGATGGTGGAGATGGAGTTTAGTTTTGGGACTCACTGATTCCAAAGACTGTCTTCAACTTCTGTTCCTCAGCTTCCTGTGAGGAGAAGGTAAGAGGTTAACAATATCAGGATTGGAAAGGTCTACTTGGAAGCGCTAATACACAGTTTCTTCCTCTAAAGCTTCTGCTCAGGGTGAATGGAAAAATCCATGTTGGTACAGGGACCTGGACTCTTCAACAGACCTGACCAGTTCAGAGATGGGCACCACCCCTAAACTGCATCATGATGACTCTTTTCCTTGGAATCTCTAGTTGGACTACAGAGGAATTGAACTGTGGGGAATAGAATTGGAAGGTTTTGTGAAGTGATAGCTCTTCCATTGGAGTGTGGGAACAAAGTGTGTGCCACCCTGGTGCTGAGCCCCCAGGATTGCCCTGAATTCAGAACTGCTCTCTGACTCCAGCTCCTGTGAGTTGTGACTGGGAACTTGGCCTTCGTGGCCTAAAGAGCCTCTGTCAGGCTCGCGGTAAAACTCTTCTTACTCAAGTTCATTTAGGTATTTTTTTTTTTTTAACAACCCAAAGGACCACAACTATTATAGCTGCATGTAGAATATATTTATTTTAGAGTCTAATGATCAGCAGTAGGGACTCAGCAGCCAAATGGCTCAGGTTCAAATCCAGCTTCACCGTTTACTAGGTGTGTGAACTTCAGCAAATTGCCTTATTTCTCTGTGCCTCAATTTCTCTAGACAACGAGGCATGGCATGTAGTTGATACTAGATATGTGTTTAATGGTGTTATTACTCTGTGTTATGTTTTATGAAAAGAGTACTCGGTTTCTGATCATCACAGAATGCAAAGCAATAGTAATAACAAAATAATCATAGTGGTTGCTATCTATTGGTAGTTCGCTATGAGCCAGAGATCATCTAACATTTTATACAAATTAGTTCATTATTACTCCCAACAACCTATGAGATAGATGATATAATTTCCATTTATCAAATAAGGAATCGGGGCCCAAAGAAAAGAAATAAGTTGTCCATGATCACCAATCAGAGGGCAGCTCAGAATTTGCAGCTTGTCCTGATTCTGAAATCTGTGTCCCTTCCCCGGACCACCGATCACCTTGTACCTACTCTGAGTGAAGTAGGCTGGGAAAAATTGTCCAGGATCTTTTTATTTCCTCATGAGATACTCCATAGGTTTCTCAAATATCTTGCATTTGTATAGTCCTTTATTTTTGCATTATGAAATTACTTTAACATGAATTACTTCATTTTCTGTTGTATATACCGGAGTTCGTTGGCATAAAAAGCATGTAAGTCTTTTGAGTAGATAAGAAAAATTCACTCAAGGCTTAGTTAATATCTACGAGTGCTATTTTCTCCCTTCGCTCTGACCTGTAAATGGCTCATTTTGTCAGCGTGTTGAGCACGCAACTTATAGGTGATAGGCTATGAATGAAGTCTGAGACTGGTGGTAGCAGCGTATGGGGACGGGATGGGGGGAGGAGTGAATGATAGAAAAAAGAGGCAATCGATGTTTAAACAATAGCTCACCGGCAGCAAAAGAAATCCCCCGTGTGCTTCAGAACTCTGCTTTGTGTGGCAGGAGCCAGAGGGACCACAACCAGAAGCTGTCTCATGTCTTTTAAATCTATCTTGGCAAATTAGCTCCTCTATGGCTTTCAAATGCGCTCAGGCGGCTTGTGGTTGCAATGACTGACGGGCTGGGGAAATCTGGACCCCTATGGAATAATGGTCTAAGGGAAGAGAAAAGAAAATACTCTGATTAGATGTCATTGAAGGCTTTATTTGTACTATTCACAACACTAAATTATGAGGATACCATCCTGACTTGATCTATTAAAAGGGCTTAAACAGGTCTGGGAATGACAATACAGGTTCTTTTATAGTTGAGTCTCAAGTAAAGCTGGTTTTCATCCAGAGCAGCTTGGGAGAGGGAGAGGCTAAGTTTGGTGTCAGGTGTGAGCAGACACTTGTATTGTTTCCCAACAAAGCCCTAAAAAAATTTCTAGAGTCTTAATCCTGGATCTCTCTTACTGTTTTCTTTATTGCCAATTTTTATTTCCATGTTCTCTTCATTTATAAAAAGGTTTATTTATTATTTATTTATTTATTTATTTATTTATTTTAAAGATTTATTTATTGATTTGAGAGAGAAAGAGAAAGAGAGCAAGGGGAGGGGCAGAGAGAGAGAATTTCACACAGACTCCATGCTCAGTCCAGAGCCTGACTCGGGGCTTGATCCCACTACCCTGAGGTCATGACCTGAGCCAAAACAAAGAGTTGGACACTCAACCGACTGAGCCCTCCCAGAGCTCTTTCATTCTTTCATGTCCCCTTTAATAAACCTAAAACTTTTCTTGGGGTGGGATATTAGGGGGAAATGGACATCAAGACTTATCTCATTTCATTTCTTTACAGCAGGAAATGAGATTAGAGTTCCACACAATATTACAGATATTCCAATTTAACAAGACAAAGGTTTAAAACTGGTGGGGGAGCCCCATCCAACCTCCTCCCCCTGGACACGCAAGGTTGTTAGAGAACACAGCGCTAGAGGCATTTGCAATTTGGTTCAGTCATATTTTGCTTCATTATCTAAGTAGTAACCATGGTTGACTACATAATATTTTTGTACTTAGCTCTGTAACTATTTTTTCATATGACTTTGCTAAATAGTACCTACATTAATATCCAGCTGAAATGGCACTCCTATAGCAAGGATGATGGTGGAATTTAAAATATAATGGTTCAGAAAGTAATACGTAATCGTTTTCATTTCATAAATTTCTAATTAAATGCATTTTAGCATTTCTCAGACAATACATTGTATTTCTATGATCGTAGTGTTTTGGGTAACAAGTATATGGTAGGATGTTAGGTTTTTTTTTTTCAGTATTTAGAGTTTGCAAAGCCTTTTTACTTGCTTATCTCAATAATAATCTAAGTTTGTTATCAGTCCCAAACTATAGGTGAGAAACTTGAGGTTGGTGAGGGCACAATGTCTTTCATTACTGTGTGAGGACAGCAGAACAGAAGAGAGAGAATTGTTCTGATAGACAGTCACACACCCATTAGAGCCACAGACCCAGACAGAGCCCACCAGAAGATGTGGCATTTCTCTACCTTCCTAAATAGGAAATCTTAGACAAGGTACTGCTCCCTCCATTTGAAACCAATTGGGAAAAACAAAAGGGTTTTATTCATAAAGGAGCTCCCATTAATTGAGTTAATCCTCTCCCTTTTAAATCCTTTTATCTCTCTAGTAAAAATCTGCGGTGGATAAGATCTTAACCTTGTGTTTCCAGCAAAAGTTTAGATTTTTATGGGCAAATCCCTTGGCCATTGCACCCGGCTGCCTGGTTTCTCAATGAACATTGCATAGCATCTCCATTGTTACCAGCCAGTGGCATGCTTAGAGAAAGAGATAAACCATACAATTATAGGGGAGGGCTATAATTACCTCTGCTTTCCAAACCACAGTGCAGGATCCTTATGCGACTTCCTTTTGAATGTGATAGAATTAATTGCGATTACTATGTATCATGTAGCATTAACTAATAAACCCCACTAAGCTACCTAGTAATTCAGGAGTTGTTGCACAACGAAGGCCGGGGCGACTTACAAGCATGATCAGCATTTATGAAACGTGCAAACTGCCTTCACCACTATCGTAACCCTTCAGGTTGTTGTTGTTTGCATTCAGCTGGGGATTATGGCTTTAAAAGCCTTGAGGAGGCTGGGGTGTGTGTGTGGCGTGGGGGGAGTGTGGTGTCCTGAGTCTGGGGTTTTGAGACACCTGGAACTTCACCTAGTCTCCAAGCCCCAGCGTGGCTGACTCCACAAGGTAATGTCACTCAGAGTGCAATGTGTGTGTGTATTTAGAAAAGAGCTTAAAACAGAATTTCTGTGTGCACATTGGTAGACTCGGGGCATTTGGGGGAAAAGGAGGAGCTTCTTTATATTCAATCAGCGGGGAAGCCTGTTATACTGGTAATGTCAGCTAGCAGAGGGATGGAAGAACTGGTTTGGAAACGTTAGAACTGTTCATCCCACTCACGCTCTGACCTATCACCGAGTTCTTTTTAGAAATGTCTGGAACTCAAGTTTGAACCCCCCTCCCCCGCCATGATGTGCTTTGGAGTTCTGGACTTGAAAACCAGCATCCTCCCGATTTTACTCGGTGCCTGAATCTGTAAGTCACAGTACCTTGGTATCAGCCTATCTGTGTATCTTTATATCTGTGTATATGTCTATTTGTGAACTTGTGTATCTCCCTTTCTATCTTTATGGGACATGCTGGCACGAATAGGTCCAGATTACTAACTCCAGTCTGGAGTTCACAGATAACAAGAAGAAACTCGAGATGGGCCTGAATAAGTTTTGAGCCCGAGGCTTTCTGGCTTTCCAGAAATCCTGCAACTCCCCCCTGCACCCCCCTCCCCAACACGTTGCTTCTGTGATGTCTCCTGCATTTGTCGGTGCTACTGTGCTGGCTCAGCTCTCCATTAACCAGCAACTAGACTATTCTAACCGTTTCATAAGCAGCTCCCCTGCCCCCCACCCTTCAAATCCATCCCCAACCACACTCCTCATCTCCTGTCCAGATACTGCCAATAATTCCCTAAAGCTTAGCTGGCTGCCAGAGGCCCTCTGTGGATTCCGTCCTAGGTGCTGCTCAGCTGTTTTCTCACTTGGGCTCCAGGCAGGACTCCTTGATTAAGGCTCCCTGGAGCCCTTGCTGGTTTGAGATATTACGTAGCACCTTCCACATTCCGTACCATTTCTTATGCTAGTCCTTCCCACTGAATTGCTCTTCCCCATCTGGGCATTTGAACCTGTCTTGAATGTCATTTCCGACATAAAACAACAACAACAACAACAATAACAATAACAACAACAACAACAACAAAAACCACTTTGATTTCCCCCAAAAGAAGTTACCTCAGATTGGCCATGTAGAACCCCAACTGATGGTCATTCTGTTGCAATTGGGAATCCTCCTGACATTCCAGGTCAGGCAGGTATCTTTCAGATTTGGATTGCCCCTGTCTATGCCCACTAAATTTTTAAAGTAAATTTTTAGATATTTCCAAATCTGGGAGTCTGGTACTTTTTACTCCTTTTTTTTTTTTTTTTTTTAGATTTTATTTATTTACTCATGAGAGACATACAAAGAGAGGCCATTGCTTTGCTTTAGTTTAGGGGATTATGTTTTTTCTTCCCTGCTGTGATATTGAAAAATAGTCCTTATCTCCAACCTTCAACCATCTGCATGTATCACTACTTTAGTGATATGTTTGAAATACCAATAGGATCATTTACTTGTTAGTAAATGATTTGCCTAAAATCATGTGGTAAGGGGAGCAAGCTTGAGTAGATCAGTGAGGGGGAGCCATTGCATTAGCCTTAATATATATATATTACTCATGAGAGACATACAAAGAGAGGCAGAGACACAGGCAGGGGGAGAAGAAGGCTCCCTGTGGGGAACCCGATGCAGGACTCAGTCTCAGGACCCTGGGATCACGTCCTGAGCCAAAGGCAGATGCTCAACCCCTGAGCCACCCAGGGGCCCCGGTACCTTTTATTCTGTATCCATCATGCCAAGTTGTAGAGGTTATTATGATTTTATTTTATTTTATTTTTTTATTATTATTATGATTTTAATAGGGGTGTGTGGACCAGTCAAAAATAAAAAACCAAATAAAATCATAAAAGTTAGAACTGCATGAAAAGGTAGAGATTATGCATTCAAATCTTTTGCTACACAGGTAAGGAGTCTAAGGGTTTTCTAGTCTGCTCACCATTGAACACAATCCTTTTGTACTTATAGGACTTAGGGGTTTGTTTTTTTCTGAATAAATGTTGCTATGGTATGGCTGTCTTCTAATGGATTTGTCTATTTTTCTTTAAAGAATTGCTCTTCTGTCTTTTCACTGAATTGTTTCTGAACAGAAATATGCTGTCATCATCATCTTTGGTCATTCTTAACATATTGAAGTGTGGGATGTAACTTTCTCTCCAACTGCTTTAAGATTTTCTCTGCATCACTGGTTCTGAACAATTTGCTTAAAAGGTGCCTCTAATATGATTTTCTTCACGTGTCAGATACTTGGGATTTGTTGAGGTTCCTGGACCTAAGGATTTACAGTATTTGTGAAATTTTCAATAATTTCAGCCATTATTTTTTTTCAGATAATTTTTCTTCCCCCTCCTCCCCTCTTTTGTAGACTCCAAAGACGTGTATCTGACTGCTTGAAAATTTCCCACAGCTCAGTGGTTTTTTTGAATTTTGAATTTTGTTTTTAAATTCCCCTTACTCTGCGTGTTTCATTTTGGATGGTTTTTGTTGCTATGTCTTCAAGTTTGTTAATTTTTCTCCTATAACATCTCATAGGTCATTAATACCATCCAGGGTGTTTTCCATTTTACATATTGATGTCTTCATCTCTAGAACTTGGATCTGGGTCTTTTTAATATTTTCCATTTCTACTTTTGAACAAATGGAATATATTTATTATAATGGTTTTAATGTTCTTGTCTGCAAATTCTAATATATGTGTCTGTTCTTAGTGTGTTTTGATTGGACTTTTCTTTCCAGTATGGATTATATTTTCTATCTCCTTTGCTTGCCTGGTACTTTTTGATTTGATGCCAGACATTGTGAAATTTACATTGTTAGGTGCCATATATATATATATATATATATATATATATATATATATCCGTAAGCATTCTTGAACTTTGTTCTAGGTTGCAGTCAAGTAACTTAGAAATAGTTTGATCCTCTGGCTGTTGCTATTCAGACTTCCTAGGTAGACAGGAGGAGTGCTCATTCTGGGAATAATTATACCCCACTACTGAGGACAGACCCATTTATTATTTGACCCAATGCCTTGTGAATCATTAAGCTTTCCAGTCCAGCTCATGAGAACTAACCCTATGTGAATGCCAGGTTCTGTTACTTCTTCTAAATTTTTTGGATGGTTCTTTTCCTGCATTTATATGCATGAGATGATCAGTACTCAGTTTAGTACCAGAAGGGATCCCCTGCAAATGTCTCTTTCTCAGCAGCTCTTTCTTCTCTGATACTTTGTCCTTAGATCAGAACTGCCTTGCTCTCTCCAGGGCCTCACTTCCATCTCCATAACTCACGGACTATGCCAAATGCCACCTGAGTTGCCCATCCCTGCACTGTGGTCTAGAAACTCTCAGGGCAGAAAGTGAGGACACTTGGAGAGCCCATCCTGATTACCTCTCATCTTTCATGATGATTTTTCTTCATTGTCTGATAATACATGGTCTTGCAGACCATCCTTTCATATATTTTTATCCATTTTTTGTTTCAGGCAGTAGGGAAATTTGCTTGCCATTTTCCCATCTTGGCTGGATTAGCTTTATTTGAAACTGTATTTCCTAGGTTTCTCCTCAAAAATATGACTCAGGCTACAATTAAGTCTAATTACCCACTCTTCTTCATTGTTTGTATCTTTTTTTTACTATTGTGGTTTGTTTTCTTTAAGAGAATGATTGTAACTTGCTAGAACAAATTGATTTTTCTGAATAATGAACCAAGTCTACGACTATACCATCCTGAGGGCGCCCGATCTTGTCTGAATAATGAACCAGGTTTGCAAATTTTTCTCTTCCTCATTCCCCAAATATTGTCCTCTCTCACTAGAGAGTTTTAACATTGGTCTGCAAATGTCCTTGGCAATGCATGTACTGCCATATTTGCCTCTATCATGTCTTATTGGATCATACAATGTTTTATAGCAGACAGAATCTGTACAAATTGTGAGCTAGGAAGCTTCAGACCAATATTTACAAAAGTGACAAGCTTTGAGCAATAAAAATCATATTTCTAATGTTGTGCTATTGGATAACGCTACTACTATCCTATCTGTAATGGGGGACTCATTAGATTCCTTCTTGTCTTTCTACATCACCTGATATCTGATGTCTAATTCTGTCAACTGTATTTCTTTCTTTCTTTTTTTAAGACTTTATTTATTTATTCATGAAAGACACAGAGAGAGAGAGGTAGAGATGTAGGCAGAGGAAGAAGCAGGATCCTTGCAGGGAGCCTGATGTGGGACTCCATCCCAGGACTCCAGGATCACGCTCTGAGCTGAAGGCAGACGCTCTGAGCCACTGAGGCGTCACTTGTCAACTGTATTTCTGTAAGATCTTTCTCATCTGTTCTTCCCTCTGCATTTCCACTTCCTAGTTTGGGCTCTAATAAAATATCCCTTGACTGCTCTGATAGTCTCCCTTCCTAATTCCCTGTGCTGACGTGTATTGAATATATTCTTTGTTTCAGGAAGTATTGATGGTTGGTGTGAGATGGACCAATAGTACTTAAGCAAAACTTTAATGTCTATCCCCAGCTTATTAAAAAAGTCCTTAATGAATTCCTCCTTCTGAGGGAATAAAATTCAAACTCCTTTGTATGACTGTCACAAGATCTCTTTCTTTTCTTTTTTTTTGAATTAGGCTCCAAGCCCAGTGCTGAGCCGAGCCTAAGGTAGGATCTGAACTCGCAATTTTGAGATCATGACCTGAACCGAGATCAAGAGCCAGCTGCTTAACTGATTGAGCCACCCAGGTACCCCAGTGTGACTGCCACAATATCTAATGCAGCTTACATTTTTTTGTTCAATAAAATTTTTTTGTTCTTATTTATCGAACATTCTTTTTGCTTTGCTAGACTTTGATATGATGTGCATTTATTTCTCCCTCTTGAAGTTCTGATTCAAAGGTCTCTACCATAAAGCCTAAGTTGATAGCTTCCAAACTGGGGGTTTGTTTTTTCATGGCCTCCCCCACTTTTATCATTTTTATTAATGTTCATATCTTACCTCCCTTATTGACTATAAGACAGTTTGAAGACAGGTTTGACATTGCACTCATCTTTCTATTTCCTGGTGTGCTTTGTGCTTAATCATAGGTATTCAATAAAAGCTTGGAGAATGGGTGAGTCAATTAGGACAATGACTTACTTAAATCAATGTTATCAAAACCATTCTAAATGACCAAAAAATTCAGGAGTGTTTATCTGGTATCTATCTGGTAGGAAGAAATACAAATACGGCCCATTGGGCTGCAAAGAATAGGGTCCCGAGATATTTTTTTTTTATGATTTCCTTTTTGATCAACGCAAGATTACTATATTAGCAATTCAACGGTAAGCCTCAATTGGCAAAACATCAAGATGATTAGTATAGAAGTAGTATAGTCCAGTTTAGTGTCCTTCATAAACTTACCCTTTGAGAACTACCATTTCAGAAGTTGAGCTGAGACCAAGACAGCTTGACAACAAACGGAAACATTTTCATGGCACATTGAAATGCAGAGTAGGTTTATTTTTCTTCTAGATAAAAATTATTAGTGGGTGCCTTGAGTTGACAGAAATGGGAAATATAGAAAACATTTAGAAAGCTTTAAATTTAATTTGATAAACTCCCAGCCCTGCTGGGAGTATCAAAGTATCAAAAACTTTCTAGCTACATGACCTTGAGCAAGTAACTTCACCCAAGCTTCAATTTTCTCTTTCTTAAAATGGGAATAATAGCACTTAGTAGTGTTGCTGTAGGAGTAAATTATTTTTAGTTAAATCTTTAGCATAGTACTTTTTTACTTTTACTTTTTAACTATTATTATTATTTGCTATTATTGTATAGCATGATTGACAAAAATATTTAAATTTGTCTTCTGTTTTTCTTGCTGGGTTGAAACCCTTTATTTGCGTGTTGGATGAACTCAAAGTACATTTGTTCAGGAAATGAAAGAGTCTTGGCTTTGTCTCATTCTTTGTTATGGGAGGGGCTTAGGTTAGAAAGAATCCCATGATAGTGTGTGAGGTTGAACACGGAAATGAGAGAGAGAATGAGGAGAAATCTTTTCATTGAGGGTTTTAGGATTAGGAAAGTAACTCATTTGTTTCATCTGAAATAGAATCCTGCTTGAAGCAGTAGAGAAGACTAAAGGTCTAATGAAATCCTATCCATTTGATGATTTTAAAATTGGCAAATATCAATTATTCAACGATGCAGACAGTACTGCCTTCCAGCATATTACTCATACCCAAGTTATCTGCTTTGGAGAATACCAATCAAACTAAACCATGTTGAGGGCATGACTTGGTAGATTCCTGTAACCTAATATTTTAAACACTTAACTATATTTATAAGACATATATAAGAGGTCACTTAAAGGGCTGAGAAGACCCTTTTATTCCAAATATACCCCTCTTCTGGTTACTACAATGCCCGAAACTCCATAATTATAAATGCATTCTTTTGGGGTAGCACATTTGATCAGAAGTCTCAGGATTACCTATCCCCTTTCAACGTGTTACTATCACAAAGAGGAAAACCTTAAGTCCTAGAACTAAGACCACTGACAAGTTTTCTTAGCAGTGAGCAAGGAAGCGGCATGTGGACAAAATGCTAATTTTGCACAACAATAGAAGGAATGCAGCAGTATTTGGGTAGAGAGCACAGGACCTCTTCTGAGGGTGGACCAGAATGATTCAGTGTGGCCAGGATGGCCAGAGTGTGGGTTTGGAGGCAGGTAAAAGTGAGACACAACAGCACTGAGGTGTTGGAGGAACATCGCTGGTTTCTTGATATTCCTTTCATGACACACATACGTGAAACAAAGGTGTGGTATTAGGTATAGTGCTGCTCAGGCCACTTCACTTGCTGACCCTGGATAAAGGAATGAGGAGAGGTCTCGGCGGCGTGTGGGTGGTGGGATGAGGACCCGGACCCCCGCAACTGAGAAGGCAGAGGGAGCACACAAGCCTTATTTGTGTAGACATTTGCTTTCCATGTCTGTGCTCAGGAGTAGAAATCCTGGGCTGCATGCACCCAAAGATCTCCTCCAGCTCTAACATCCTTGGATTCTGTAAACAGTTCTCAGCATACTATTTGTTCTACCATGTAGATGTGCTAAGTTCATCAATTTGAAATTTATGACCATAACTATTTCTAGCAACTTGAAACCACCACACAGGTATATGTGCATGTGATGTGATAAATTGAGTCAATTACAAACACAAACACAATTTCGCACTTCTCCCTCAGTTATCTCTTTATTTCAAGTACCAGAGGTTTCAGGATTTGAATTGTCTAAGTGAATTGTCCCAGCATTTCCCTTCAATTTCTGTATGGAGATAACTCAAATTATGGCCAACATTACCATTGCCCCCAATCTCTTTTTGGCTTCAAGATAATAAACATCTCTTAACAACTTAAAAAAAATTGAGATGCCCTTTTCACTTTGACCATAGAGATGGGAAAATTGTAAATAACAGATCCTTGACACTCTTCAGAAATAAAATGTGATGAAGGGTTCAGTCGTCTGATTAAATTCTCCCAATAAAATCTCACCTAGCTTATTCCTACCCCCGGGATAAAGGGCTGTGCACACAACACACATTATTTTTCTTTTGAACATACTTGTATCTTGTCAAGATGTCATCAATACAAATACTTTGACGTTTTTAGTGCAACGATTGGGAAGCAGGTTGAATTTTTCAATCCTCCCAGCCAATATAAGTCAGTCTGAGATACTTAATTTCTATTTGAGATCCTTCGTTTCTATTATAAACAGATCCCGCAGTGGGAGATAAATTTCATGGTAACAGTTTGGACTTTTTTATGAACCACCTGCAAGTTTTCTGCAAACAACATGTTTTATGGGAGCTCAAGGCAATGTTCACCCATCAAGACCCGACAGCAAGAGGAGGATGGATGGGGCCTTATCTCAGGCACACATGGAACCTTCCTTGTCCCCTGGCCTGACCTCCCTCTGCACTCATTTATGAAAATGATTCATCTTTAAAGAGCTTCCTCGCTCTGCCTGCAGGCTGTAGATCTTTTTGCACTGGACTTGTGTAGGCTGAGGTTATAAACTTCAGTGTGTAAGCCATTTGGAGGGGCTTAATTTTGAATATTAGAAGAAGCAAAAAGCACAATCTACACATTTCCTTAAAGGAACAGTCCTGGGACTTTCTTCTGCAGAAAGATGTTCCCAAGGGAGTTCATTGACAAATTGTGTCGGGATTCAACTCTTATTTATGTTGCTAAAGTGGTGTCACGGTTAGCACATTTAAATAGAGGGCCAATTGAGCTTGGCAGATAGAGCCCGGATTGGGTGGTGACATGAACATGCCACCCTCCACATGGAGCTAAAGAGTGTGAAAGTTGTTATTTGTGTCAGCACTAGTGGTGATTGCTAGGGTCCCTTAGAATGTTTCTTTGAACTGAAAAAACTTGGAAGGTAAGAGTAGGGAATGTCACTGAAAGGAATAAAGATCTGAACAAAAGTAGAAATAGGAAAGGAGAAAAAAACTCTGATAAGTATTGGTTCATTCATTCAGGCTGAACTCATGGGTTGTACAAATCAGGATTATTTCCACAGTCCTTGAGAATTGGTTCTCACATTGGAAATATGGCAAGGCACCCAAGACAAATAAATATGCATCAGAGTTTGGAGTTCAGAGACAAATTGAAGGTAGAAATGTTGATGTAATGGTTTTTAAAATTCAAGTTTTTGTGAAACATGGTTTAAGTAGAAATGAGATGCTTTCAACCAGGGGTAGACAAACATTTTCTGCAAAGGGCCAGATGGTAAGGTTTTAGGCTTTATAGGCCACAATTGTTGCCACAACTACTCAGCTCTGCAGTTGTAGCCACAAAGCTGACAAAGACCATTTGCAAATGAAGGGGTGTGACTATGTTCCAATAAAACTTTATTTATAATGACATGAGACAGTGGGGATCTGGCCCTCTGGCCCAAATTTACCAACTCCTGTTCTACTCTACTCTGGTTTATCAACAGACTTCAAGTGGGCCTGTGGGTATTTCTATGCTCCTAGACCAGAATGTCTAACAGCAGATGTAAGTGAAAATATTTCCCCAAATTGGTTGTCCATAGAAACTTTTTTTTTTCTTCTAAATTTATGCCTCTTACCATCTTGGGATGCCAGGGTTCCTTGGAATGCAACTGTGTAACAGTTCTCAGGGGAGTTCTCCAGGGAGATTTGAGTCTCTGAAATTGTCTATGTGCCATTCCACATGACAACAGTTGGATTATGTGCTAGGTGAAGGTAGCTTGCCCCAGACCATTCACCCAATCCCCAGAAGCCACCAGAGTAAAAATTTTCATGTCTCTTTATCCAGATGACTGGTTTTCTTTCTTTCTTTCTTTCTTTTTTTTTTTTTAAGATTTTATTTATTTATTCATGACACACACACACACACAGACAGAGAGAAAGAGGCAGAGACATAGGCAGAGAGAGAAGCAGGCTCCAGGCAGGGAGCCCAATGTGGGACTCGATTCTGGATTTCCAGGATCATGCCCTGGGCCAAAAGCAGACGCTTAACCTCTGAGCCACCCAGGCGTCCCTGACTGGTTTTCTAATACCAGTTTTCTCTTCCCAAATAGGTAGTCATGTATTCCACTGGCCTACCGGATACTTTGCAAAAACAGCAATTGAAATTAGATGTTTCTACTATAGTTCTTTCTAAACTCTACTTAGAGATATCACACACACAAAGAAAAACCAAAGGGATTTGCCGTTTAGGAATTTCTGATGCTGTGAAGTCCTATTCCTAGAAAATATGTCCTGAAGTCTTACCTAAAGTGAATTCACTCATCATGTGGATAGCAGCCATCAAACCCAGTGGCTGTGGAAATTCATAAAAGAGGACAGTCATTCTCTGGCATAATGTTCTTAAAACGGAGAGTTGAAAAATTCAGCCCCTCTCTGCTGAGTACCCTTCCCGTTCATGGCCTGGAGCAAGACACTATGGAAAATAATACAATTAATGAGCTACTATTCTCATTTTTGAGAAGATTTAAATTATGCAGTTAGGATTAAAGGAGTTATGATAGGGCAGTGGTTTTCAAATTGGGAAACACCGAAGATCTACACAGCTCCACAAGGAGTGGGGTATGAGCTGAGGGGTCTCTGAATCTCTGAACTCTGCTTCAATCAGAGTAGCTCTGATGTTCTAGAAAAATAACAGTCATTGGAATCAAGAAGACACATCTCTCCTACCTACCATGGTGTCACTTAATCCTCTGAGCCTGTTTCCTTATCTATCAAATAGGGTAGGCATACAGGCTTCACAAATTTGCTGTCAAGATTAGATGAATGGACTACACTTCACACTACATGTGAAATGTCCAGTCCAGTTCCTGGCACATAGCAATGCCTTAATAAAGGACAGCTAAGATAATAAAGTAGAGCATGATAAAAGTCATGAGTAAGTCATAAGGTGCCTTGCATTTCATCTCATGAATAGGTGGACTCAAAAACATTTGTTGAAAAAAAAGATTGAACAGAAAAAAATAAAAATGAAATGAATGAGAGAAGGGATGGGTGACCTCACTAGGGGATCATTAAGAGCAGGAACATCTGACCTGCACTTCCCTCCAGCTCCTGAGTTTCAGCAGTCTGTTGACTGGAATGGAAGGATGCCAATTATATCTGGACCACTTAAATGCTTCAGAATCTGTGGGAGACATCACTGGTGTGGATAAGACGTAGAATCCCTACAAAATGTCAGGTGATATTATAGAAACGTTTTCTTAGAGATAAGGAAAGGGAAAAGTAGAGACAGAGGAGTGGGGGGGGGGGAGAAGAAGAGAGAAATTATAGTTCTAAAAACAACATAATGCCAACTGTGTGGAAGATAATCCTAATTTCATGATTTGATTTTCCTTGTAAACAAGCTCAGTATCTTTTTTATGAATCTTTGCTCTGTTATAATAAGTAGGTCTGCAATTATATTTTGCAGGCATCAAATTTCTTCCTGATAAGATCCTGTAAAATATAAAATATGACTTAAATTGTATATGTTTTTAAGATTTATTTATTTATTTGGGGGAGAGAGAGAGAATGCTTAAGCATGGGGGGAGGGGCAGAGGGAGGAGAGAATCCCAGGCAGACTCCACATTGAGCTCAGAGCCCTACATGACCTGAGCTGAGATCACAACCTGAGCCAAAACCGAGAGTGGGATGCTTAGCCGACTGAGCCACCCAGGCGCCCCTGACTTAAAATATTTTTGAAGTTAGGGTCTAAGTTTATCCAAATCCTCAGTCCTCTAAATGTGTAACTGAATAGGATGGTTCTTTTCACTATATACACACACACACAAAAACACTTTTCAAGGTAGTATTGTAACATTGGATGATACAGGTGGACAGAAGCCAAATTAGGGAAGAAAAATTGGGGGAAGGGCAAAATGAGTCTGACCAGGAATGTTCTCTATGGGGAACCAGTAACATTCATCCAGTTTCAGCCTTCAACTGAGAACAGAGAAGAAATTCTTTGATTTTCTTTCAGTATTTGCTTACATGAAGTATATCTACTTCTCTGCAACACTTACATAGTGAATTAGACGAATGATTGTAGCTCCTTTCCTGTGATTTTTTAAAAAAATTGTTTATTTATTCATGAGAGACATATACACACACACAGAGGCAGAGACACAGGCAGAGGGAGGAGCAGGCTCCATGCAGGGAGCCTGACGTAGGACTCGATCCCGGGTCTCCAGGATCAAACCCCAGGCTGAAGTTGGTGCTAAATTGCTGAGCCCCAGGCTGCCTGTTTCCTATGATTTTCTCTGTGAAAATAATAGTATTCTGGCAATCTGGGGGAATTAAAGCTACAACCTGAATTTTGTTGGGTCACACTCCTGTTTTCTTGTTAGCCCTCTGGACCAATTATTTCCCATCCTTCTCACCACTCTTATAACTGGACCTTGCCAGGGACATTTCATATCTACCTGCCCCCTATCTATAAGCCTTCCCTCTAAGGGAAGCTCCAGCTGGGGAACCAGTAACATTCATCCAGTTTCAGCCTGTTCCTGACTGGAAATCCTTGCCTCCTGGAGTCACTGCCACTCCGGTTGTGCTTTGCTGGGATGGGTCCTACTCTGATGGTTGGCTACCTGGTTGTGGCTTCCAGGTAGTCAGGTCAGCCAGGAAATACTGCAATTTCTCCTTCCTTCCAGATCTCTTGGTGTTCTCAAGGAGCTTATGCTACATAACACTAAAGAATATCACTCTTCTCTTTTTTTTTTTCACTCTTCTCTTTAGTCATTACATTGCATAGCTGACTAAGAGTCCAAAGGTCACTCAGCTGGTAGACAGATCCAAGTGCCAGACACAAGGCTGTCAGAATCACCTATTCTTCTAAATGTAACACTTTCAAATCATCCTTTACATGATTCTCATCTCTATGGAACAATCTTCTAACAGGAGTCTCCTCACCCTGAAGGCATAAAGCGTTTCATTTTTTTCATTCTGTTAATTCTGTAATGAATGGTGGGTGTAGTTAAGGCTCAATATGAGATTCCCCATCTATATAAATAAAGGAACTAACAATTGAAGTATCACTAATGGTGCTGTTTGCTGTCAGTTTATGTCAAAAATTGAGGAATGGAGAGAGACAAATCTCGGGGTTATCTCTGGGTTCACAAATAGTTACTTTACCTTAAAGGGGAACAAACAGATTCTGGACATTAGAACTGAAAGAGATCCTAGAGATTATCTCATGAAACATTCTAGTTTCACAAATGAAAAAAACGAGGCCCAGAGAGACCATAAGCTTTGCACAATGTCCACCAGCTATTTAATGGCAAAATTCAGATTTCATAATACCCGGACTCATAAAATTTTTCACTCTTCCATGTTGTCCACCAGAATTGTGTAGACACCCATCCTTCCAATGATTTTATTCAATATTTAGGTAAAAAAAATGAGGGCTATCCCTTTGTTCTCTTTCTTGCAGGTTCATTTATTGTTCTCTTACAGTGGAAAGTCTAATGACTCAAGGCCAGTATATCTATCTCACTGGGTGTTTCACCAAACCTCCCTTTTCTCCTCCTTCTCCCTCAGACTCTTTGGCTTCTGGCCAGGTCTTTGCTGTTACTTTGTACTTCCATCAGAGAAGAAGCAGGGGAAATAAAGAGAGATAAAAAAAAAGTCAACACAATAAGTGCAACTTGGAAGGAAAAGTGTGGTTTGAGGGTTTGGATCATCTGCAGACTGCACTTAGCTGTGTGCACTGTGCTCACCGGGTTTGAGGGAGGAGATCTGAATGCCGAATCTGGACACGTCAATCTTCAGCTGCAGACCTCTCCGAGAAGACCTTGGCCTTCTGTAAGAAATTTAATCTATCAAGTTCTGAACTTCACCATCACATTCTTTCAGATGGAATTACTTATAAAGAGATTCTTCATTTCTCCATAATAAACATTTAGTAGAATAGTTCTTTGTATACAGTGTACTCTCGAACATTCATCTGTTCCATAAGGTGAGATGTTCCGTAATTACTAATATATCTTGCTCTATTTACCTCCAAGATATTTACTTGTACACCTTTGCTGTTGGCTTTGAAATGTCCAGTTGGCCAAGCTGCCACCTAACTATTGTTTCTGTAGCATTTGTACAAAGCTTTTTTTTCCTCTGAGATGTCTACATTCCAGTACAAAGCTGCAGAGCTGCCTAATTGTTGTGTGAGAGCTGGTTGGAAAATCGACACAAAGTGATAGAAAACCCTGCCCAGATCCTGTCTTTGAAAATGCTTTTATCTCCAGTCCAGTCTCAGCATTAACAATGGTGCTCTAGAACGCATCTGGTGCTTTTCATTGTCAAAGTCCTCTGCACACATTAACTACTTTATCCTCATCACAGTCTAGCCAGGTGAAAAGTATAATTATGGTGGATCAGAATATTAGGGGACCCAGAAGTCCTTACAATATTAGATCCTTGGTCCCCTCAATAATGCCTCCTAACACAAATCCCTTCAAAGGTAACTGAATCTGCAGAGTATTCATCTCCCAAAACAGATGCCACCTTTGCTGGCTCCAAATTTAAAGCTCATAAAAGGGAGGTGGGGGGAGTATATTTTAACAAGACCAAAAAAGAATGCCTGCAAAAATCTGTCCATCTTACTGAGCTGCAGAACATTGTTATATTTTTCCTTTCATTATTATAAATCAAGGTGTAATTGGCATACAGTATGAATTCCTCCTTTTTAGTCTTCACTTCTGCATGAGGTTTCACAAGTGTGTTCAGTTGACTAACCACCATCACAAGCAAGATGTAAAGCAAGTCCATTGTGCCCACTGATTGCCCTATAACTTCTCAGTCAATTGCTCCTCCTGCCCTCACCACCAGCAGTGCTGTTTCTGCAGTTTGGGTTTGACAAAAATGTCATATCAGTGGAATCATACTATGTAGCTTTTTAACTTTGGCTTCTTTCTGACGTAGCTTAATGCTTTTGTGTACATCTGTGTGGTTGCATTTATTAGTAGTGTGCTCCTTTTTATCAATAGTGTTCATTGCCTGGACGTAGCTACTACCATTCTGCATATGAGGGACATTTGGAAGGTTTCTAGTTTTGGGGGACTACAAATAAGGCCATTATAAACATTTGTGTACAAGTGTTTGTGTGGATATAACTTTTCATTTATTTTGGGTAGAGTTATACTTAAAAATATTTTTCAGATGGGAAAATAAGAGTGGATATAAACGCTTGAAGCAATGTACAGGAGAACTGTTTATTGGCTCCTAATACATAAACCTTTTTGAGTAAGAATTTCTTTAGGCTTTAATTCACAAGGCCCAGAATAAAAATAAAGCATTAAAAACTGGATAAATTAGTAACATTTTTGGTTATTTAAGAAATACTGATTGAGTGACTACCATATGTCAATCATTCTTTAGACAATGTTCTTGATATTGAAGTAAGAGACAAGGGTGTTTCTGAACAAACAAAGGTGCATTTGCTGCCTTACTATACCAGGATTCTCTATTCCAATTACTCTTTCATAAAGTCTTTGTGTGTGTGTGTGGGGGGGGCGGGCAGGTGAAGGGTGGAGAAAGAGATGTTCTCTCCAATCTGTGGTATATTCTGACAAGGAATGAGGAGTTGCATTTCTACTATCTGTTAATTCCTCATAAGATTTTATAAACCTTTGTTCAGCAAGCATGAATCTCTCTTATTAAGCCCCTCCCCCCCAATTGGGTAACAGGTTGTGAACTTACAGTACAAATGAGCCCTCACATATTGGTGGAGTGAGGTTGGGCTGTTTGTTGGTATGAGAGGAGAGGTTCTGGAAGGGTCCTACTAGGAAGCTTTATCTCTGCCATCTTATTACAAGTGTGTGAGATGCTACTATGAGATATTTATTGCTTTGTGTTGTGTGTGTGTTGTAATTTTTAAGAATAAAATATCACATCATACTGGAGGGGATGTATCCTCCAGCATCAACTCTTTAGTAATATTAACTGAGAGGCATCAAGCAGCATGAGAGCACTTCCAAGGAAGTAGCAGTGAGGAGGTTGGCTCAGAGGCGGCCATGTGTGGAGGTTAACTCTACCTACTTCACATTTTCATCTGAGATTGATTTCCTGGGAAAGAAAGAGGTAGAATTCTGTGTCCCATGATCTCTCAATCCACTCCTTGCAGTGTTTGATTTTACAACCAAATCAAGAAACTAGTTGGGCCAGTAGGCTCACCATCAGGTTTTCAATACATTGAGTGGTTTTGTGGTTCCAGAAAGAAATAAAATAAAACACTGAATCGAAAGACTTGGCTCACATAGACTGGGAGCTGGATTGGGAAGCAGGAAAAGCTCTCATCACTAAACAAAAGGGAGAGAGGCCTTTGGAATCCATGGGGTCAGCCCTAAGAAGGAAGTCGGGCATTTGTCTGCTAATACCTGCTGGAGACTGAACTTGCTGCAAACACTTCCTTCCAACTGAGATGCCTAATTGCTCAAATTATCTGGGCTATGATTATGTGATTTCATATCAACACACTTTAAAAGTTACAAAGAGCCTATTTCTTTCTCAAAAAGGGCCAGGATCCTCCTTGCTATTCAAGACCACCAGGGCTAACATTTGGTTCCAGTGATATGGAAACCTCAAAATGACGAGTAAGGCATTTTCTGGGAACCCGAGCTCACTCTTTTTCCTGATGAATTGTCATGCCCTTCTGAGAACATAACCCATCAGTCCTCTGAAATAGAGAATCAGATAACCAAGTCATGCTCAGCTGATTTGCCAGCTGATAAATGATGAACTTTACTGGTGCTACCTGCCCACAAGTCTTTTGAGAAGAAAGCAGTGAGTCTGAGATAATGAGACGGCGGGACTTACAGCAGAGTCATGATTTTCCTTGGCCCACACAATGAGAGTGGTAACTTCCGCGTCTTCATTAGCATCCTATTTGTGCATTTCATCTGTCGCTCTAACAGAAATTATTTGAGAACTTCACAGTGCCAGGGACACAGCAAATGTTCAATAAATATCAGAGAATGAGGTGGTTCGAGCAACATGCTTCAGTAGATGGGTTACCTTCCCCACCGTCCCGGTGTAGCATTCCGCACACATATGACCTGATCAAAAAAGATAAAAATTATGCTTGTTCTAATTCCCAGAGGTTCATTATGAAGGTTTTGTGGCTCCTTGTTCTTCTTATGATCCATGAACTTGCAAGCAATCACCGAACAGTCAAAGACAGACAAGCAAAAGGTTGGTTACTAGTTACAGATTAGAACGCAGCTGGATACTTACTGCAGGGGACTGAGCTCAAGACAAACAGCAAGAATTCTGTATAGATGATTTTTTTTTCTAGAATGTTGAGAATCTGGTACAATATAGAAATGTGTGTGTGTGTTTTCCTGTGGGGGCTGTGTTTGGGGGTGTGATACGGTGAGGAGAATGGGGAGGATATTTAGAGGATTTTTAAAAGATTTTATTTATTGTTTTGGGAGAGAAAGCACTGGAAAGAGAGCACAAGCAGGGGGTGGGGCAGAGGGAGAGGTAGAGGCAGGTAGCCCCACTCTGGACTCCCCACTCTTGGCTCCATCCCAGGACCCTGGGATCAGGACCTGAACCCAAGGCAGAGGCTGAACTGACGAGCCACCCAGGTGCCCCTAGAGGACTTTTTAAAACTTACCTCCAAGGTAGAACCTCAGTCAACAGAGAGTTGCAGAGGTGAAATGCAAGGGAGGTGCTATGTTCATTTTCTCACCTGGGGTGATGATGGTGTTGATAATAAAAGCAGTAATGGTAATGATACCAGTAGTAATAAGAGTTAACATTTATTGAGAGTTTACAATGTGCTGAGGACTGGATGATTGCTTGGCATGCATGATGTAATTGAATACCTGCAACAACCAAACCCGTGACATAACTACTGTTAATAAAACGAGGAAGCTGTGACTTAAGGGTTATGTTCACCGCCCAAGGCCACACAGCTTATTAAATGTGGATGGAGATCCGAACCAGATTCCGCAGTTGGGCTGCGTGGGTTCCAATGAGAAGAAAAGGAATGATGGAAATAATCTTCAGATGGAAACAAATAAAAGGTGAAAGTGGCAGAAAAACATAACATGATTCACATTTCTCTCCAACTACCTGTTTTAATTTTCTTTCAATCTTTTTGATCATAGATCCACAAAGCATGGCCTGTGGGCCAAATCTGGCCTGCTGCTGGTTTTCCTATGGCCTGTGAGCCAAGAATGGTTTATACCTATTTAATTGGTTGGGAGGGATACCAAAAGTCAAAAGAAGACTGTTTCATGACACAGGAAATGGTATGAAATTCAAATTTCCTTGTTCATAAATAAGTTTTGTGGAAATGCAGCAAAGCCCATTGGTTTAAATTAGTCGATAGCTGCATTTAGTTCGTGATGGGAGAAACCGTAGCTGCGACGGAAACCACATGGGCTGCAAAGCCTAAAATAGTTACTCTCTGACTCATCTGGGGAAAAGCTTACCAATCCCGGCTTTGATTATTCGTGGATAAGGAGCTGGGAACAAGGGCTCTGGCTGCAGACTGCTGGGTTTCTATCCTGTCTCCCTTACTTGCCATCAAGTGGCGGAAGGATTGCTCAACCGTTCTCCACCTGTGTTCACATCTGTATGGGGATGGGGATGACAGTGCCAACCTCAGAGGACTGTAGTGAGGGTAGTAAGTGGGGTCCTCCATGCAGGAGTTTTAAAGAATGTCCGCCATGGTAAGTGCTCCGACAAATGTGAACTATAATGGTCATTGTCATGCTACTAAAATTTTCCCTGTGACAGATAATAATGGCTGTCCTGACACCTCATAGGCCCATTGCTGGTTCATTCAGTTAAGGAAAGGGAGTCTCTTTTTACCTCATCTCCCTGACCTACAATGCCTCTTCCCTTATTAGAGCCGGAATGGTTGGAATGGTTTCCAAGACTCCTCTTGCCTCGGGTCAGAAGCAGGTGGAGCCCAGATAAGAAATCCACACCTCCCATCTCTTCAATTCCAGCCGGCAGCTGTCCTCCCTGCCATTGGTCTTGAACTGCAAGGCTGGTGTAGCTGTTTGGGTAGGTGTGGGAAAATAGCTGTGGATTTAGAAATGGAGCATGACACATGACTTGCTGAGGGTGTTCATGACCCCAAAAGGGTTGGAGGCTCAAAAGGCTTTGACGGATCTACAAATAATACTGTCTTGTGGGTGAGAGGGTGGGCAGCTGTTTCCACATGGTGACTTCTGGGGGTTCCATCACCAACTAGACCATGTCAACTCTATTAACAGTCACTTTTCTTGAGGGATTTGTTACTTCACCAACAGAGGGGGGTGGCAGGAGAAGGTGAGTGAGTAGAAGAGAGAGGCACTAGGGAGAGAGGGACACAACACCAAAATCCAGGTTTGCCTACTTTTTACAGTGTTGCTGGGGGCCGGCTGCAGCTCAGTAAGATGTTACCATGAGAAGAGGAGAATACATACCAGAGTATGAGCTGCAGAGATAGTTTCCTCCATGAACATCTTAGACAGAATCTTTCCAGAGCCTCATGGATCTGACTCTTGAGTGGGGTAAGGACCTGACATGGCTATTTCAGGGCAGGTCATTACCAACTAATTAGTCACTATTACTGGGCTCCTCATTATCCAAAGCAGTAGTGCAACATTCTAGTTTCTTATTCAAAACCCACCAACTACCTTAATCCAAGTCTTTAAAAAAATATTTTATTTTTTTATTCATGAGAGATACACACACACACACACAGAGAGAGAGAGAGAGAGGCAGAGACATAGGCAGAGGGAGAAGCAGACCCTCTGCAGGGAGCCCAGTGTGGGACTCCATCCCAGGACCCTGGGATCACACCCTGAGCTGAAGGCAGACGCTCAACTGCTGAGCCACCCAGGTGTCCCTATCCAAATCTTTATTATGCCTTTTGTTTACCTTTGTTTTGCTTCTTAGGGAAATATACAAAAATGGAATTAGAGACTTATATTGATAGGTCCTTGCTTCCAACTCAATTACCAACTCTCAAGATGACTTTGAATTTTTGAGATTGTCAGCTAACCCTCTTCTTAATCTTTAAGGAGAGAGGGGAATGCATTCAGAGGCATTGTGGTTTAATGCATAGGTTCTGGATTTGAATCTGATTTATGCAACTCAGTTCATATCTTTATGATCTTCAATAAGGAAAGTCACATTTCTGAGGTTCAGTTTCCCCTTATGTAACATGGCATGGTGTTAGTATGGGTTGACCCTTGAATGACACGGGTTTGAAGTGCTCGGGTCCACTTACACAGTACAGCACTGTTGTGTATTTTGTCTTCCTTATGATTTTTCTCAATAATATTTTTTCTCCAGCTTACTTTATTGGGTGAATACAGTATATAACATACACAATATATAAAATACGTGTTAGCCAACTGTTTATGTTGTCAATAAGGCTCCTGATCAATAGGAGGCTATTAGGTTTTTGGGAGAGGAGTCAAAAGTTATACATGGATTTTTTTGACTGTGCCAGGGGTCAGCATCCCTAAGCCTGTATTGTTGAAGGGACAACTGTATCTCCCTCATGAGGTCATTGAGAGGATTGAGTTAATTTAGATAGAATGCTTAGCACGGTGTTTATTATTATTATTGTTTATTATTGTTGCATTATTACCCCCCAAGGAATAGCCAATCTGCTTAGCATTAAATATGTTATTACGATGAGTCCCCAAGGCAACCATCTGAGATAGGTATTAGTCCAATAGATGAACTCATGTCTCTGTGAGATGGAATGACTTGTTTAAAGTCACACGGCTGGGAAATGAGAGAGCTGGTATTCAAACCCAGTTCCATTAACTGCAGAACCCATACACTTTCTGTGAGTACTTTTTTGCACATCTGAGATTCATTGATCCTCCACCCAGACTGGGTCTCACTGCACAAGCTATGTTAATTACTTGAATAATTAAGAAGAGAGGATTCTTTCACTTGTATATTTCCATGTAGAGTGTTGGCCTTACGTTCATTAGAAAGTTAAAATGTGAAGTCAAACAGCGAATACTATTTAAGATTAAGTTATATGACTTTTCGGACTAAGTTTTTAGCTTTTTTCCCCCTACTGCCAGACACTCAGTAGAAAAGCTGTAGATGTTTTATTTCTTATCTCTCTCCTGTGAGTGCCAAGCGAGTGAACCTTATTATGAGCTTGTAAACTCAGAGTGAGTGTGTGTGGCCATGTGGAAGATGTGATTGAATGTTGGTGGAGGTGGGAGTAGGAAAAGGGAAAAATATAATTAATTGTTACCAGAGGGAAAAGTTGAACTGGGTGGAGGTTCAGAATGACTCACCTGGATCTTTGACTCAAGTGACTTAATGAGTTTCTGCAACGCCTTCTGATAAAAGTTTGGCCAAGGAGATGGTATTTTGTTCAGGGTGTAACCACTCCAAGCCTTGACTGCTATTTGGAAGCAGTGCCTGCCATTTTGCAAAAGATGACTCAGAGATTGAGAAGCAAAGGGGGAATAACTCACCTTACCTGGATTGCTGATTTAGGATTCCAAACAGCACAAGCATTAGCTGATTAACCTATCAAGAATATAAAAAAATCAAGTTCGAAAAATACCCAGGAGCTAAACTGTGTTCTAAAAGTGGGGCAAAACAGCCCAGAAGGTAGGAAAAGAGAGAGAGAGAGAGATCAAAGTTGAGGAAACAAGCCTTCGTTAGAAAATCATCCAATGCAAACAACGAAAAAAAAAAAAACAGGTGATGGCAATAATGGGCTTGCCTTCCTATGAAAATAATGGATTCAACAAGCATTTGTGAGTCCCTAATGAGATGTTTGGAATCACAGTGAATCTTGTTGCACTTGAAATCCCTTATCTGGTGTGCTGAACTTGGGAGCTCTCTCTTGCTATTGATTTTTAAGCTTTTGAAAAAAATACCTGATTTTATTTGCTAAATATCCAAAAGAGGAAAATGGGATGACCCTATCACCAGGGGTGTCTTTCTAAAGCAAAACAATTGTGTTAAGTCTTTTTTTTTTTTTTTTTTAAAAAAAAGCTCTAATGGTTTGCATTTTCCAAATACTGTCTAGGCTTGTGAGTATGACATAGTGATCTTTTAGAAACTTGTGATGGCTGATTTTTTATTTTGTATCATCACTTCTTCCTGTGAACCGCATATTCTAATTATTCTGGGAGGTTTGGTCTTCCCAGGACATTTAAAGTGTCCTCTGGCACAGAGAATGTAATTCTCTGTGTAATTTTTTCCCACATGAGAAACTTTGCTTTTCCTTCAGAAGCCAGATCTTGAGTCTTCCAAAAAGTTTGTGTTTTGGCTGCATTTCTTCCTGTGCCCTATTGCTAATTTCTGCAAACATATTTGTGTGTGTGTGTGTGTGTTTCTGTAGCAGTATGCAGATTTCAAAATTAATTTCTCTGTTAGGGCATCCTTTTTCTTTTATAAATATATTACAATAGGTGACTTTGCCCATAAATCCCTCTGAGCTTTATTTATGTTTTCATAGGAAACATTTTTAAAATAAAAATGATTAGATTGAAGAGTTTTAATACTTTTAGACCCTTGGTCCCAATGCCACATTGCTTTCTATAAAGAAATATCTATTTGCATGTCTACCAGGAACATGATAGTACTTGTTTCAATAGCTCCACCTCCTGTGGGTCTCACTCTTTTTTTGTTTTTTTTTGTTTTTTTTGTTTTTTTTTAATTTTTATTTATTTATGATAGTCACACACACAGAGAGAGAGAGAGAGGCAGAGACAAAGGCAGAGGGAGAAGCAGGCTCCATGCACCGGGAGCCCGACGTGGGATTCGATCCCGGGTCTCCAGGATCGCGCCCTGGGCCAAAGGCAGGCGCTAAACCGCTGTGCCACCCAGGGATCCCTGTGGGTCTCATTCTTAAGATAAAAATAAATAATAGTAGTAAAGAGGGAAAAAGGAAAACTGCATATTTTGCAAGCAAAAGTGGTATTTGTGTTTAATATTTATTTCTCTGGTCCGTAGGTAGCCAAAAGCTATTTTTTTTTTTTCTGTAACTAATGGGTATTTGTGTTCTTCTTTCCCATATTGGGTTTTCTGGCCACTTGCGTGTTTCCCTGTGGTCAGTATATACTAGGATGTTGTTATACTCAAATAAGAAAAAAAATAGCTATTGATCTTTTTCAGTATCCTAGATGCTTGGCATTGATTATCTTTTCTAATAGCTTCACGAGGGGGTTTAACAACCTAAAAATTGGCAAGGTGGAGCACAGAGAGGTTAAGAAAGTACATAAGGTGACAGAGTCAGGAAGGGATATAGAAGTACGAATTCCAGCAGCCTGACCCAAGAAACATTACTCTTACTCAATACTCTAGATGGTGGCAATTGGCTCTTTTTAAAGTCAGGTGTGTTGAACTATTATTCATATTAAGTAGAATGCAGCCTCTTCAGGAGCACAGGTGCACGTGTGTGACCATGTAAGGCGGCCGTGCAATCCCCATTGTAGTCAAGATCCCGAATGCTTCCTTCACCCAGCCTTTCCTTCAGTTCTCTCTCTCTTTGACCTACTTCCTGGTGACCACCCATCTGTTTCCTGTTAATATGCTTTGGCCTGTTCCAGAAAATCATGTAAGTGGAGTCACAGTATAGGGCTTTCTAGACTGCCTTCTTTCACTTAGAGACCTGCTTTTGAAATTCTTCCACTTTGTTGCATGTGTCAGTTTGTTGCCTTCTATTGTCACATAGTAGTCCATTGTATGGCTGTAACAGTATTGTTTGGGTTACTTTGTTTTTATATTAGTATCTTTGTATCTCCCAGGTGTGGGAGTGGGTGGGTAGGGGCACAGATGGCTTCCTGTTCCTCTTCATGGTCTTCAGTCTTCACATCGAACTTGGCACACAGCTGAGGTCCACAGATTTGCATTGTGTGGATGAAGTAGTAAAGGATCATGGTGACAATATGTATTGTCATTAACAGTAAAGTAGAGGAGGGGGCAGGGGGTAACTGGGTGACAGGCATTAAGGAGGACACATGATGAGATGAGCACTGGGTATCGATGAGATGAGCACTGGGTATCATACTATATGTTGGCAAATTGAATTTATTTAAATTTATTTAAAATAAAAATTAGGGATGCCTCAGTGGCTCAGTGGTTGGGTGTCTGCCTTCAGCTCAGGGTGTGATCCCGGGGTCCTGAGATTGAGTCCCACATTGGGCTCCCTACACTGAGACTGCTTCTCCCTCTGCCTGTGTCTCTGCCTCTCTGTCTCTCATGCATAAATAAATAAAATCTTAAAAAAAAACCACTAAAGTAAGTGAAAAATTATGCAGATTTTAGGTATCTTCATATGCCAATTAACCTAAGAAACAAAGGGCCATATTTTATTTTTTTTTAAACTTAAGATCCCGGGACCTCAGGATCATGCCCTGAGCCAAAGGCAGACGCTCAACCACTGAGCCACCCAGGCATCCCAAAGGGACATATTTTAAAAAAATTACTGAGGGCTGGACTAGAAGGGAATGTATAGTCCTACATTGGTGGCATTTATAAATTGGTTTGCTCTTGCTGTTCACAAACCGAGGGTGATGTAAAAAGAGTAATAATGTAATATTTTTCTAGACCTAGAGCCGGTCATTCAATTGTAAGGCATGTAAATGAAAGAGAAATTTGAGTAAAGATAGTTGCAGCAGCACTATCTATAAGACCCTCATATTTTAAACTATCAAAACATCTCCAAATTAGGAAATAGGTAAACTAACATCAGTATTACAGCATAAATGAATACTATGTAGATCATAGTAGATCATATTATTCCATAGTATTCAAATGAATACTATGTAGATCATAGTAGATCATGAATAATATGACCATCGTTATATCCCCATATATGAAAAAAAGGGAAATCAATATGATTTAGGATTCATAAGCCTTGGTAGTTTTTAAGCGGCTAAATACTTAATCTTGTAACATTTTATTTTAGTATTTTTAAAAAAATATTTTATTTATTTACTTGACAAAGAGGGAGAGAGAGAGCACAAGTAGGGGGAGCAGCAGAGGGAGAGGGAGAAGCAGACTTCCCGCTGAGCAGAGAGCCCAACACGGGGCTCGATCTCAGGACCATGGAATCATGACCTGAGCCGAAGGCAGATGCCCAATGGAATGAGCCACCCATGTGTCCCTTTATCTTGTAATTTAAAAAACGTATTCATATTCATACATATGAATATATATATATATTCATACATATGAATATATATATATATATATATATATATATATATATATATATATATATATATACATGCACACACACGTTTTTACCAGCTGGATTCTTACTGAAATATCATTAATAAAGTAAGACAAAAATAATCTTGTTGTCACAATGGCAATTCTGATGTTGGTGTAGATAGTTATGTTGGAACAAAAGAACATTGGAAGCACAAACGCGCCATCTGATTTTGTGGTGAAGTCAGTGACTATCTGCACAAAATCAAAAGAAAAATAGAGTTAGCTTCACAGATTTTTCAGGTCAGCCTCCTTATCTGCTTACTACCTCTTTTCTCATATACCTGTTAGCTCAGTTCCTGTGCATTTTGCCTGGAATAGTTTAAACAAATTAAATAGGGATTTATTTATTTATTTATTTAAAAATATTTATTTATTCATGAGAGACACACACACACAGAGAGAAGCAGAGACATAGGCAGAGAGAAGCATGCTCCATGCAGGGAGCCCAATGTGGGACTCGATCCCTGGACTCTGGGATCACACCCTGAGCTGAAAGCAGATGCTCAACCACTGAACCACCCAGGCATCCCTTAAATAGGGATTTAATAAAAAATGAACAATGAAATAGGAAAATGGGATCAAAGTAGTATACTTTCTTTTTTTTTTATAAATTAATTTTTATTGGTGTTCAATTTACCAACATACAGAATAACACCCAGTGCTCATCCCGTCAAGTGTCCCCCTCCGTGCCCGTCACCCATTCACCCCCACCCCCCGCCCTCGTCCCCTTCCACCACCCCTAGTTCATTTCCCAGAGTTAGAAGTCTTTATGTTCTGTGACCCTTTCTGACATCTCCCACACATTTCTTCTCCCTTCCCTTATATTCCCCTTCACTATTATTTATATTCCCCAAATGAATGAGAACATACACTGTTTGTCCTTCTCCGATTGACTTACTTCACTCAGCATAATACCCTCCAGTTCCATCCACGTTGAAGCAAATGGTGGGTATTTGTCGTTTCTAATGGCTGAGTAATATTCCATTGTATACATAGACTGCATCTTCTTTATCCATTCATCTTTCGATGGGCACCGAGGCTCCTTCCACAGTTTGGCTATTGTGGACATGGCTGCTAGAAACATCGGGGTGCAGGTGCCCCGGCGTTTCATTGCATCTGAATCTTTGGGGTAAATCCCTAACAGTGCAATTGCTGGGCCGTAGGGCAGGTCTATTTTTAATTCTTTGAGGAACCTCCACACAGTTTTCCAGAGTGGCTGCACCAGTTCACATTCCCACCAACAGTGTAAGAGGGTTCCCTTTTCTCCGCATCCTCTCCAACATCTGTTGTTTCCTGCCTTATTAATTTTCCCCATTCTCACTGGTGTGAGGTGGTATCTCATTGTGGTTTTGATTTGTATTTCCCTGATGGCAAGTGATGCAGAGCATTTTCTCATGTGCATGTTGGCCATGTCTATGTCTTCCTCTGTGAGATTTCTCTTCATGTCTTTTGCCCATTTCATGATTGGATTGTTTGTTTCTTTGGTGTTGAGTTTAATAAGTTCTTTATAGATCTTGGAAACTAGCCCTTTATCTGATATGTTATTTGCAAATATCTTCTCCCATTCTGTAGGTTGTCTTTGAGTTTTGTTGACTGTATCCTTTGCTGTGCAAAAGCTTCTTATCTTGATGAAGTCCCAATAGTTCATTTTTGCTTTTGTTTCTTTTGCTTTCGTGGATGTATCTTGCAAGAAGTTACTGTGGCCAAGTTCAAAAAGGGTGTTGCCTGTGTTCTCCTCTAGGATTTTGATGGAGTCTTGTCTCACATTTAAATCTTTCATCCATTTTGAGTTTATCTTTGTGTATGGTGCAAGAGAGTGGTCTAGTTTCATTCTTCTGCATGTGGATGACCAATTTTCCCAGCACCATTTATTGAAGAGACTGTCTTTCTTCCAGTGGATCGTCTTTCCTCCTTTGTCGAATATTAGTTGACCATAAAGTTCAGGGTCCATTTCTGGGTTCTCTATTCTGTTCCATTGGTCTATGTGTCTGTTTTTGTGCCAGTACCACACTGTCTTGATGACCACAGCTTTGTAGTACAACCTGAAATCTGGCATTGTGATGCCCCCAGCTATGGTTTTCTTTTTTAAAATTCCCCTGGCTATTCGGGGTCTTTTCTGATTCCACACAAATCTTAAAATAATTTGTTCTAAGTCTCTGAAGAAAGTCCATGGTATTTTGATAGGGATTGCATTGAACGTGTAAATTGCCCTGGGTAGCATTGACATTTTCACAATATTAATTCTGCCAATCCATGAGCATGGAATATTTTTCCATATCTTTGTGTCTTCCTCAATTTCTTTCAGAAGTGTTCTATAGTTTTTAGGGTATAGATCCTTTACCTCTTTGGTTAGGTTTATTCCTAGGTATCTTATGTTTTGGGTGCAATTGTAAATGGGATTGACTCCTTAATTTCTATTTCTTCAGTCTCATTGTTAGTGTATAGGAATGCCATTGATTTCTGGGCATTGATTTTGTATCCTGCCACACTACCAAATTGCTGTATGAGCTCTAGCAATCTTGGGGTGGAGGCTTTTGGGTTTTTTATGTAGAGTATCATGTCATCGGCGAAGAGGGAGAGTTTGACTTCTTCTTTGCCAATTTGAATGCCTTTAATGTCTTTTTGTTGTCTGATTGCTGAGGCTAGGACTTCCAATACTATGTTGAATAGCAGTGGTGAGAGTGGACATCCCTGTCTGGTTCCTGATCTTAGGGGAAAGGCTCCCAGTGCTTCCCCATTGAGAATGATATTTGCTGTGGGCTTTTCGTAGATGGCTTTTAAGATATCGAGGAAAGTTCCCTCTATCCCTACACTCTGAAGAGTTTTGATCAGGAATGGATGCTGTATTTTGTCAAATGCTTTCTCTGCATCTAATGAGAGGATCATATGGTTCTTGGTTTTTCTCTTGCTGATATGATGAATCACATTGATTGTTTTACAAGTGTTGAACCAGCCTTGTGTCCCGGGGATAAATCCTACTTGGTCATGGTGAATAATTTTCTTAATGTGTTGTTGGATCCTATTGGCTAGTATCTTGTTGAGAATTTTTGCATCCATGTTCATCAGGGATATTGGTCTGTAATTCTCCTTTTTGGTGGGGTCTTTGTCTGGTTTTGGAATTAAGGTGATGCTGGCCTCATAGAATGAATTTGGAAGTACTCCATCTCTTTCTATCTTTCCAAACAGCTTTAGTAGAATAGGTATGATTTCTTCTTTAAACGTTTGATAGAATTCCCCTGGGAAGCCATCTGGCCCTGGACTCTTGTGTCTTGGGAGGTTTTTGATGACTTCTTCAATTTCCTCCCTGGTTATTGGCCTGTTCAGGTTTTCTATTTCTTCCTGCTCCAGTTTTGGTAGTTTGTGGCTTTCCAGGAATGCGTCCATTTCTTCTAGATTGCCTAATTTATTGGCGTAGAGCTGTTCATAATATGTTTTTAAAATCGTTTGTATTTCCTTGGTGTTGGTAGTGATCTCTCCTTTCTCATTCATGATTTTATTAATTTGAGTCTTCTCTCTCTTCTTTTTAATAAGGTTGGCTAATGGTTTATCTATCTTATTAATTCTTTCAAAGAACCAACTCCTGGTTCTATTGATCTGTTCCACAGTTCTTCTGGTCTCAATTTCGTTGATTTCTGCTCGAATTTTAATTAACTCTCTTCTTCTGCTGGGCGTCGGGTCGATTTGCTGCTTCTTCTCTAGCTCCTTTATGTGTAAGGTTAGCTTTTGTATTTGAGTTGTTTCCAGTTTTTGAATGGATGCTTGTATTGCGATGTATTTCCCCCTCAGGACTGCTTTTGCTGCATCCCAAAGATTTTGAACAGTTGTATCTTCATTCTCATTAGTTTCCATGAATCTTTTTAATTCTTCCTTAATTTCCTGGTTGACCCTTTCATCTTTTAGCAGGATGGTCCTTAACCTCCACGTGTTTGAGGTCCTTCCAAACTTCTTCTTGTGATTGAGTTCTAATTTCAAGGCGTTATGGTCTGAGAATATGCAGGGGACGATCCCAATCTTTTGGTATCGGTTCAGACCCGATTTGTGACCCAGTATGTGGTCTATTCTGGAAAAAGTTCCATGTGCACTTGAGAAGAATGTGTATTCAGTTGAGTTTGGATGTAAAGTTCTGTAGATATCTGTGAAATCTATCTGGTCCAGTGTATCATTTAAAGCTCTCGTTTCTTTGGAGATGTTGTGTTTAGAAGACCTATCAAGGGTAAAGAGAGCTAGATTGAAGTCACCAAGTATAAATGTATTATTATCTAAGTATTTCTTTACTTTGGTTAATAATTTGTTTAAGTATTTGGCAGCTCCCACATTCGGGGCATATATATTGAGGATTGTTAAGTCCTCTTGTTGGATAGATCCTTTAAGTATGATATAGTGTCCCTCTTCGTCTCTCGCTACTGTCTTCGGAGTGAATTTTAGTTTATCTGATATAAGGATGGCAAAGTAGTATACTTTCACTGAAAGGTTTGCTGTGGGTTTGAATATTTATTTGCTTTCTATTTGATTCTGGTCCTTCTTCCTTCTTGGAAGACTGTGCTAGTTTGGTGAGTGCCATTGAAATTTCTTCTACTTGGGAAATGCTGGAATGATTATTACCTAAAAAAATTCGTGCTAATGTAAAACTAAATATCTGATGCTCTAGTTCTATCCTTTTTACCCTTGTTCTTTCAAAACGTGTTGCAAACCTCTTAAAGAGACTTTTATCTTTTATGGTATAGTCGATTTTGATCATCACTGATTGGCCATCAGATCTATCATTTGTTTTGGTTATTACTACTTTTTTGTAAAACCGTAGGGATCTTGCAAATCCTTCCCCTAATAGGTGAAAACCCTCTAGTATTGAAAATGGCTTGTCCAACATACAACGTATAGGCCTGGAGAAAGTGCATCTTTGATCTCAAAGTCCTGCTTGGCTCCTAGTTGGGCACATTACAGTCTGTGTCCGTGTCAACCGAACACTCCAGTTCGTTGCTAGATGGAAATATAACAGAATCATCAGTGTTGTGTGAGAATGAATGCCGAAAGATGCACCGTGATGCATGATTGACAGGAGCTTGAGTTATAAACACTAGATGGGATGACGGCACATCCCAAATAGGCTTTCATGAGAGCATCTGAATGCCGCTGAATGTAGGTGGTCAGCGAGAACTGAAGCTTTAAGAAGACTGCCTACCCAAGGAGTTCATGGTGGATGTTGGGAGTTGCTTTATACATGTGCTTCGATCCCACAATTTATCTACAAATTTCCAAAAAGTAAGAACTATGCACATTCCTTAATAGCTATATTGAAAAGGGATGCAGAGTAAGGACTGACTAGAGCAGAAGCACTTAAGAAAATGTCCTGAAATAAACATGATTCATAATATCCAACAGAATAGGAGAGGTAAAATATTTCAGGAAGAAGAAAAGTATGCAGAGAGGAAGAGAGTGAACTTGTGTTTTTGTTTTGTTTTGTTTCTTTATTGAGAACATATCATATACCAGATACCATGGTTGGGCTCAGGGGACAAGAGTAACTGAAACAACTTGGTGAAAGATTGGTCCTGTTCTGAAGGAGGTTTCAAGCTATGGGTTGTGCAGGCAAGCAGAAGGTGATTACAGAACAGTGAGAATGCTGTTGGGTGGAGAATGCTCACGTGGGTAAGTGTAGGGTGCTCCTAGTCCCTTTTCAGAAGAGAGTTAATAGATTTTCCGGGGGACATTGGCATCTATGGTGAGACTTGAAGGAAGGAGGGGTATGATCTGGGTGAGGGAGGCCCTGCCTGGATGTGAAGCATTTGGATGCATGGTTCATCTTATATTCCCCTGCTGGATGGAAATGAGGGGCAGACACTGAGATTGTCACTGGGTTTAAAGGGTTTGACAGGATTTGATTCATATATTAAAGGGATTATTCTGGTCATAGAATGAACAATGAGTTGGAGGGACAAAAATACAGTTAGAAGACTGTGGTGATAATTGAAAGCAATGGACAGCTAACCCCAGGTCTTGGACATGCAGATTCACGGAAGTCTAGGAGCTGATGAGATGGGACAGAGGCAGAATTAACAGGAATTAGTAAGTCTTCAGGAAGAGGGAGGCTAGGGATGACTTCCCGGTTTTTAGTTTTGGTCAGTGTGGATGGTTGTACACGTTCTGAGATAGACAACAGAGAAAGAGTTGCCATTTTCAGGATGGAAAGGGTGAGAGGGAAGAGATGACAAGTCATATTTGGTTTTCTTCAATGTGAGATTCTTGTGAGACATCCAAATGGAACTGTGTCAGAGGAAGTTAGCAATGAAGAAATGGCAAGGATCTGGATCTTAGGAAAAAGTCCAGAGAACAATACTGGAAGACAGAAAGGATACGGAGTCCCATTATGGATTCGGGGATGTTATGTATACTGATGTAGGGTGCCAGGAACTGTAGAGAGGAGAGATTTGTCTTTTCAGAGTGTTGTTTTAGATGTATCCCTAAGATTCAGAACTTTCAGTGTGCTTAAAGAAACATTTAGAAAGAAGTCATGGTGGTCACTGGACTCACAGCTACTGACTAGAACAAGAAAGGTATCTCATTTTGGTGCTGTCATTCATTTTACATCAATCACTAGCTTCTAGAACACTTCAAGCTTTCATCTGTTAAGTGAGAAGAATAACCTGATCTATGGCACTATGTAAATTTGATCGCAATATACCTTAAGACTAACAGCAGTGTTGAGAATTTTAGGAGCTCTTCACTACATTCAATAGGATTCTAATCCATTCAGTGGGATTTCTAAAGGTAGTGTTTCTTTTGACTAACAACGAACGTTCGTATTTGTAAGGTAATTAACTTGGTACAAACACTTTGAAAGACGTTACATCATTTGGCTCTCACAGTGATCTTATGAAATAGGTAAGAAAGTCATTTTGGTTTAAGTTTTTATTTTAATCACCCGGGGCTCATCACAACAACTTCACTCCTTAATCCCCATCACCTATTTCACCCATCTCCTCACGATACCTCTCCTACTGCTCTTCTGGTATTCATTAGTTTGTTCCCTATAGTTAAGTGTCTTTCATGGTTTGTCTCTCTTTTCCCCTTTTCCTTTTGTGTTTTGTTTCTTAAATTCCACATATGAGTGAAATCATATGGTATTTGTCTTTCTCTGACTATTTAACTTGGCCTTATACTCTAGTTCTATCCATGTCATTGCAAATGGCGAGATTTCATTCTTTTTAATGGCTGAATAATATTTCATTATATGCGTATATCACATCTTCTTTATCCATTCATCTATTGATGGGCACTTGGTTGCTTCTATATCTTAATTATTATACATAATGCTGCTATAAACATAAGGGTGCATGTGTCCCTTGGAATTAGTGTTTTGTATTTTTTTGGGTAAATAGCTAGTAGTGAAATTGCTGGATTGTCGGGTAGTTCTATTTTTGACTTTTTGAGGAACCTCTATACTGTTTTCCACAGTGGCTGTCTCAGTTTGTATTCCCACCAATTGTGCAAGAGGGTTCCCCTTTCTCCACATTCTTGCCAACATCTATTGTTTCTTGTGTTTTTAGCCATTCTGACACGTGCAAGGTATATCTCATTATAGTTTTGATTTGCAATCTCCTGTTGGTAAGTGATGGTGGACATCTTTTCATATATCTGTTGGACATCTGGATATCTTCTTTAGAGAAATATCTATTCATGTCTTCTGCCTATTTTTAATTGGATTATTTGTTTTTTTAAGTGTTGAGTTTTATCAGTTCTTTATATATTGTGGATACTAACCCTTTATCTGATTCGTCACTTGCATCTATCTTCTCCATTCATGCCTTTTAGTTTTGTTGACTGTTTCCTTCACCATGCAGAAGCTTTTTTTCTGGGAATCATTATTATTCTTCCAATTTGACAAATGGGAAACATGATGCTGGGGAAATGAAATGACTTGTCCAAGGTAAGTCACTGTTGCCTAAGTGGCAGATTCAGAAATCTATTTCAGGTTCCTGGACCACAGATATGCATTAGTTATCTCACAACTATTGCCTGACAGTTCATTCTTTATCTTTGTATTCAGATTAAATGATTTAACTACATCAGTTCAACTCTTCAGATCAGTATAAGTGATGTTATATGGCCACATACCAGACAATTCATCAGCCTCTAGATAGACATAAAGACAAATACACCACATCTCTGGGAGCAGAAAAATCTATGTGAGATCAATTAAAGAATAGTAGTAGAGATATGAAGTGATAGCAATAATCCAAGAGATCGTACAATGTGTGGAATGGATGACAAGTACTATGGGGTTCAGAGAGGAGATTGTTTGCAAAAATTTCATGGGGGAAGCATGACTTGAGTTTAGCCAAGAAAAGCATGAAGAAAAATGAAAGCACCTCAGGTCAAGACACATGGTGGACAAAGGCAAAGAGGAGGGAAGGTGAAGATACACGTCTTGACAGTAGACCCAGTTGACTGGAATGGATGCATTATGCAACAATGCCATGTTGAAAATCCTACTATAAAGGGCAAGTGAGCCAGATGTTTGAGAGCTTTGAAATATTTATTTAAAGGACCCAGTATGGTTGTGGGTTTTTTTTCTCCCTAAATTATTTCATCAGGTTAGTTTTAAAATTAGATAATTAATTCAGTAGAAGATTGCTGAAATTCCACACTACAGATCAATTAATGTGGTCAAACGGATCACTTTTGTTCATTTTCCTAATCACCATTTGGGAAAACCCTCAGGCTCTGGCAGAGAGCAACTGCATTTAAGAAACAAAAGTTTAATGCAGGATTTATGTGCTATTTTTAAATTAAATTGCTAAGGTTTTCAGAAATCAATTTACCTAGGATCTTTGGAAACTGTTATCTGCTAATGGAGGCACACTCTTCAAAGTTTTCTTGGGACTTTCCTGAAAGTTTCCTTGAGGTTTGTTCCATCACACTCATGGGGATCAATGCTTAGCACACTGAAAACAGAAACGTTTTCCCAGCAAGAGAAAGCAAATGTCAGAAGCTGACCATACAGTAAGAAAGCTTAGCAAGTCTTTGGCAAAGCAAACACCTGCTTAAGGGGACAGCCCCCAAGGCTACTTTTAAATTTTATCGAAACCACCATCAGGAAAAGATGATAAAAATACTATATGTTTTCTGATAGTTCCAGTCTTTATTAATGTCTGGCAAATTATATAGCCAGTAGACACCTTTGGGTTATCTTCTGGAGATATCAACGATATTACAACATTGAGGATGGCTCACCACGAACAGTGACAAGATGCTAAAAGCTTCTGTACTGACATATGGTTATGTAATGTTCAACATGTGCCAAAAACTTTTAATGCTGATGAGTGAGTCCTGAGGAGTGAATAGGAAATGCATTATGTGCACTTTTGCATAGGCTCTGACACATGCATCGGGAAAGACATTTCATGGGCACAGAGGAGCTCTATGGCTGGTAGCACTTCTTTGAAAGGATAATGCTTCCCAGCCAGACAAAGGTTTCACTGCCACTTGGTGAAACTGAATCAGATGCTATTTTGCAAGTAAACTGAGTTAAAGTGGCATCTATGAGCATAAGTGGTCAATCCTCTGATTCCATGGAAAAGGTAATTTCTACTTCTACAGCATATGTAGATGCTTAAGGATGGACTTCAGGGTCACTCGGATGGCTCAGTTGGTTGAACGTCTGACTCAATTTCAGCTCAGGTCATGATCTCAGGGTAGCAGGATCAAGCCCTGCATTGGGACGCTTGGCGCAGAGTCTGCTTGAGATTCTCTCTCCCTCTCCCTCTGCCCCTCCCACTTGTGCTCTCTCTCTCTCTAAATAAATAAATCTTAAAAGGAAAGGAAGGATGGGTTTTGTGAAATTAAAATATGACAGTAACCATTTGAAGGATTATCTCTTTAAAACACTACCTTCTGGGTCATATAACACAGGATATTAAAAATATTTTTTTGACTTGAGTTCTCTAAACTATCTTGTAACTATCCCTGGCAAACAATAATTCTGAATGAAGACATTTGTTTTTTGCTATGTTGATAATGTAATGGGTCTTTGTAGGCTCTGGGGATAACTTTTTTAAAAAAGATTATTTATTTATTTATTTATTTATTTATTTATTTATTTATTTATTTATTATTTATTTGAAATACAGAAGGAGAGGCAGAGACACAGGCAGAGGGAGAAGCAGGCTCCCTGCGAGGAGCCCAATGTGGGACTCAATCCCAGGACCCCCGGGTCATGATCTGAGCCAAAGGCAGATGCTCATTCACTGAGCCACCCAGCTGTCTACTCTGGGAATAACTTCTAAGCCTATTTTCACTGTATATGACTCTGAACTATTGTATATAATTCCTGAATTTGTTGGAATTTATTGATTGGTTGTGCTTACTCTCAGGAGCTCTGTTAGGGGCTCCCAACAGTAGGACTATGTCAGATACAGCTAGACAGTAAATGGTACCTACTGCCCCCTCTAAAAATTCACCATACATTCAGATTTGGCTTGTGGGATGCCAGCTTGCAACCTTCAATTTATTTCCATTCTTAAATGACTTATGTGGACACAATATTTTAGTGGCTGTGTGGGTCAAAAGCAGAGATCCTCCAATTTCCAGCTTGAGGTTTTTCCCATTGTTTCATGCTGTCTATTTTATTCTACATATTTCTTCCTTATCAGATGAATCTACTACGTTAAATTTTCTTCTTTTTTTTTTAGGAAAATGAAATAAATCCATGTCCTGAATTGCTTTCTCTTAATAAAACTTGGTTTTGTGGGAACTCCCATCACCTTTCATATGTTTTGTATAAAGTGGAAACATCTTGGTGTTTGATTTTAAATTAAAATAATGCTGTCTTAAGAGAAATAAAAACAATTATGGGAAAATGTCTTTGCCTACTGTCTTCACAATTTATATTCTAATAATCACCTGACATGAATGCTTTGATTAAAGGGAGTAGAGGTAGATTAAACATGGAAATGCCATTTTAATAATTCAACAGTGAATTTTATTATTACTTTGTGGAGTGGAAATTCTTGGTTACCCACCCAACACTTATTCCCCTGTATTCCTTATAAAGATCCTAATTATTTATGTGTTTACCCCTCCCTCAGATGACAAAGGAGCAGATAACTTCATTCTCCACTGTGGGAGTAGATCATGCCTGATCTGGGGCAACAAGTCAGGGATTCCTTCCTTTGGCTTCTCTTATTGATCGAGGTCTGTGATTGGAGCCCACCTGGCAAATGGAGGAAAAGACTTATACTCAGTGCTTGAGGTAGACCCTTGTCTCTCCGTCTTACTAGACATGAACAACAGAGCTCACAGCTCCAATTTCACTGACACCGTCGGATGACTACGGGGCAATCACCGTTAAGATGAAGTTGGTGTTGAGGGAGGCGGGGAGGAAAGAGAAAGAAACATAGAGTTTGTTGACATTCTTGTGTTGGTGATCAGACTTTGCCTGGAGCCCTCCTTTCACTCTCTGAACTTGCAATTATGTGAAACAATAAATGTCTTTGTTATCGAAGCCATTTTGTCACGTGGCTTTCTATGATCTGTGCTGAAAATATTATAACAGATATTCTAATGGTGCTAGATGATTAAATCAGGCTTACATCGGGAGGCTTTGGGGTAGTCGGTGCTGATTACCTGGTTTGATATGCTCTCACCTAATTTTTATCTCCCCACTGGGACATAAAAGAAGTTCTGGACAGCCCTACCACCTGCATCAGGGTGCTAGAGATGCCAAGCCAGGAGAGATGAAAGAGGGCCAGCAAATCTGGGGAGAGGTTTAAACAATAACCAGTAACATCTTGCCAATAAAGGGAATTATCAGAAACTGATAATCCTCTAGCCTGTGAAATGTGAATAATTTTTAATAGAAATAGTTCAAGAATTAATAGCTGCCTTGAACAGTTTCCTAAAGACAATTCAAGAATTTTTTAATGACTTGGAGTCATGGTGGTGCACACATACTTCAATCTGGGATTGCACTTGTTTACTCTTTTAACATCATCAAAGAGTTTGCAATCACTCTTGCCTATAAGGTGTTTTTCTTCCACCATGCTTTTTCCTGCCTAATGTGGGCTTCTAATTTGCTGTAGTCTGAGAAATCAGATAAACATGGTTGTCAGAACTTCATGTTGAAGAGGAATCAATAGGGCCTGTGTGACAGACCAACACCATGATAGATAAGCTTTGGTAAATAAGATCTGAGGAGGGCTCCTTGTGGCTATAGGGATTGGGGAGACTGGATTATTAGCCATATTCTCTAAGATGGTTTTCCTGAAAACTGAAAGAATTCATCAGGTCATCTACTCAGACCCGATCCTGCTCCACCTGAGGACATGGACACAGAGCTAATAACAATGGGTAATATTAGTGGGGATTTTTGGTGCTCCAGACAGTATTTTATACTTACTATCTCATGTGCCCTTCACCATTGGCAATGAACTGGAAACAATTATCCTCCTTCTCCCATAAGAATACAGAGGCACGAGAGGTTAAGTAATTTGCCTCAAGTTATGCAACTATGAAGTGGTTGAGAAAGGATTCAAGTCAACACAACTTGGCCAAGAGGGGCCTTTGAAACCACCACATGGTGACTTGAAGTGACTTGCCACTGATCAAGAAATCAGTGAAGGTTAGAGATTAGAATTCAGGTCTTCTGATGATCATCCCAGGACACTGTAAGAAGAATGTGCCCTGTTACCAATTACTATAATTACACACACACACACACACACACACACACACACACACACACACACAGAGTCATCACAGAGTCATTCTGACTTACAAACTTTTCCAAAGTTGTTTTTCCAGATCGACTTTGTTCTTTTTCCTCATCATCTCTTCACACCACATCAAAATAATTTTTAATACAAGTGTAGGGCTGAGGTGGGGATTTGGGCTGTTTAGAATTCTGCTCTTTTGCAGAAATATCCTGAGGATAATGATCAGTGAATGTTTGAGAAGAAAAATATCTGGAGAAATCATTCTGGGTATTAGCTTCATAATGAGAGACTAAAATGATGTGTAGAAGTTTTTATCAAGCTAGTGAATTCAAATATTTTTGAAAAGGATATCTCTAACCAAAAGTTATTCAGCAGCTACGTAAGCCATTCCTGTCTTTCTCAGAGCTTCGTGAGTAGGGGTCTCTTGAGGTGTCACCTTATTTCTGCTGCCAAATTTTACAAAGCAAAGGCTGTACTTCTAGGGTGGCTCCCTCTTCTGAGACTGTCAGCAGTTGTCCAGTGTATCTTCAGGCTTATTGTGTCAAGTTAGATCTTACTTGCCCAGGTAACCAGCAGCTAACCACCGTTCATGATTCTACAATAGCTTTTATTGATAGCTCAGAAGATCTCTCTGGCACGGGATAATTGTTGCTGTTGACGACAATTGCATGTTAAGCGAGTGCCTCTGCAGATTTCTTTCTGTCAAGTCAGTGTTTTACATCTGTGCCATGCCCATATCCTTACCTTTTATTTAATAGTATTGTCATTTTGCAAAAATTTCCAGCAAAGTATTTTTTAGGATGTATAGGGGATTCCTGTATTTGGTATTTCCTATCTCAAATAGGTATGTTTACATTAGAAAATGCTAGCTCAATTAAGGAAATTATGCAGGCTTTGGAAGAAAGTCATGACACTTTCTGAAATCACCTAGTGAACTAATGATCACTGTTGTTCTCTTGGGCTCATGGGCTCATACTATATGTTCTAGGAGAGAGATGGAAAAATTTTCTTCTGTCCTCCTAGAGTGTTGCCTTCCCGAAGTGGTAACTGCTGTGGCCCCAAGGATATGGTCTCATACATTGCTTCAAAGGTGGATGGGAATGTGGTCTATTCAGTGTGGGCGGTAGTAGCCTAAGTCAGGCACAGCCATGAAAGCGTCAGAGAACAGGTCCTTGGTTATCCAAGGATGGCCTATCCATTCTTCTTTTCTCCCCTTCCTTGGGCCAAGTTTGGACCAAAAGTGAATTAGGGTCTGGTCTCTTAAACAGGAACACTATGCTCTAGAAGGCATTTGTATTCATTTCTGCATAGCTGTTACATATGCCCCCACAGACATACATGTGCATACACACACACAAATAAGTACACATAGCATACAAACACACAAACATACAGACGCCGAGGCACTTCATGCAGACCTACAAACATATGAGATATGACTAATAAAGAGATACAGAGAAGTGGGCAGATGTATACCTACAGACAGATACACCTCAGACGTGCACAGATGGATGGGCACACATATATAGACCCGTACAAATTCAGGCCTGCAAATATGCAAATAAAGGCAGACACACACATGTCTATGCCCTCTCTATGAAACCCATGATGACCACATCTACTTAAATGAAAGTTCGATCTCTCTCGGTGTGGGAAATGGAAATGCTGGCTAGAAATCGAGAATGTTAGAATTAGGTGAGGTGCCAGCCTTGAGCATCTGCACTCTACTGAACTTTACATTCTCCATATCAAGGTGTGAGAAACACCCTCTTGGGGTGCTCCTGGAACCCAGTGCCTCTGTGACCACTGGAAGGAAGACGCCTCTGTTTCTGAAGCAGGAATGGGGAAAGCCAGGACTGGAGCAATGAAGTGAGAGCCTGGAAACGCGTGCATTTGGCCTCCCCTGGCCTCTTTCTATGAAGATCAGGAGCCATGCTCCATCATGTGATTTGATACCTGTTCTCCTTCTTTGAAGGGGAGGGGCACACAGAGAAAATCGGGCTGAGGAGAAGAATATTCAGTAGAAGGATGCTCCGAGGGCTCCCCAAATGCACGAAGCTCTGTTGGTGCATCGTAAATGTATTTGGATGCGCCTTATCTAATTACAACTACACGACTATAACTTTCTTCCTTCAGGTAGAAAGTTGTCTATCCAACTTTCCATCATTGCATCTGCTCTAACAGATCTTTCTAAAATAACTTTCACCATGTGTGGTGTTTCATTTGAAAGCTGATTATGAAGTCCAGGAAGTACTGGCTTGTGTATTCACTATTTCCCAATAGGGGTTCTGTGGAGGATATCATTTCATCGTACTGTGGTTTGTTTTGATGGGTGAGTGGGAACATTTATTTGCTTTCTGAAGGGAGAGCAGACACCTAGGAGCAAGGTAGATCTGATAGGGAGGAAGACACGGAGGAACTCCAATAAATAGTTATTAATAGTAGCTACCACGTATTGATCATCTACCATGTATTGGCCTGTACTCCAGGCACTTTGCCTACATTATCTCTATCCCCAGGACAACCCTATGAGGTGGAAGTAGCATTACTTCCATTACATGGATGAGGAACCTCAGCTCAGCGCTTCTTGGATATGAAACATATTTATCCATATGTGGCTTGAGGTGGAGAAAATTCAATTCATGGATTCAGAGTCTCAGAGTTTAATGATGGATGTGGGGAAATCACCCCTCAACTCCATATTCCATTTTTTTCTCCCATGACTGTTTCATATTTAGAATTTTTACCTGGATCAGATTTGATAAGGGTGCTGATGGCCAGAAAACTCTACTGAGCAATGCTCCTGGATTGTTAAGGAGTTTAGAGTATAAATCTGCAATCGAGGTGCCTGGATTTCAATTCTGACTAAGCCACTTACTGACTGTGTGACCTTGGGCAAAACAATCCATTTTCTGTATCCTAAGGTTCTGGCTTATAACATGGGGGTTATCACAGCACCCACACAACTGGACGGTAATGAAGAGAACCCAAGTGGACCCGGGCAAACTTCTCAGAACTTCTTGGCACATGGTCAACAACATGTCAGTGCCAGTGACCACAATCATTTTTATTTCTAGTCACAATTTTGGGTCCTCATTTCCTTATATGTTACTGGATTGTCCCTCCTCCAGAGATAAATGTGAAGAAGGGAAAAAGACATATTCCTTAACATTTGTCTCAAGGGACTGAATGCTGAGTTGAGAATTTACCCCAAGTACCACCTTATCATGAAAGGAAGGACTAAAGAAAAAGAGTCTATGGCCCCAAAGACCCCCCCCCCCCGCCCCGCCAGCCTCAGACACAGCTGATTAGCCATATTATCTGGTTTGAGCCTGGAGAGGAGTGGAGGCAGCAGGAGTGTTTGAGGCCACAGCCTTGCTCTCGTGAAATGGGATGAAGGTCGGCTGGTTGGTACCTATGGCAATAGGGTTAGTCCAACTGAGACCTGACTAAGACACTAATCATAATAATGTAGCAAGAAAAATGAGCGAGACCTTTGAATGGCAGGGTTGTGTGGGTGGGAGGCTCGCTGAAGAAACTGATGCTCTAACTTTATTGCACTATTATTTCCGTGAAGGGAAATATCTGTGACAAGCCAAGACAGGGCTCTGAAGCAATGCACGCTATTCTGTTTTCTTTTCTTTTCTTTTCTTTTCTTTTCTTTTCTTTTCTTTTCTTTTCTTTTCTTTCTTTTCTTTTCTTTTCTTTCTTTTCTTTCTTTTTTCTTTTCTCTTCTCTTCTTTTCTTTTCTTTTTTTCTTTTCTTTCTTTTTTCTTTTCTTTCTTTCTTTTTCTCTTTCTTTCTGTTTCTCTTTCTCTTCCTTCCTTTCTTTCTTTCTTTCTTTCTTTCTTTCTTTCTTTCTTTCTTTCTTTCCTTTCTCTTTTTTTCTTTTCTTTCCTCCCTCCTTTCCTTCCTCTCAACCTCTCTCTTTCCACCTTTCCCTCCTGTTTTCCCTCTTTCCTTTTTTAAAATATTTGATGGTGGGGAGTCCATTCTTCTATGTTTGCAATAGTCATACAAATGACCTTGGTAACCCATAGGCACTGCGAAAGGAGAGCTTTCTAGCTGCCACGGAGCTGAAGAGACATTCCCGTCAGCACTGACTTGTGGAAAATGTATGGAGGATAAATTGTCTGAACACATTAAGTCAGTGTTAGAAACAAGTATGGAATTGTGGAGAAAGTTTGGGCTAGAATGGCTAGACATAACAAAGAACTTCAAAAAAAATTAGGACGAGTTGAATGTAGTCCTCACTTCTTCATTAACTTTGTTTTTGCGAATCTGCACTGACTTGTTACAGCTACCATTGCTGTGGTATCAGAAGGGCATACAAAGAAAAACAGAGCATAATTATTCAGCATGCTCAGAGATTTCTCCAACACCCCTGGCTCGGCCTTCCGCTAGAAGTCAGCGAATTCAGCCTCAGACACTTCTACAGGGAAGAAATAAATCAAATCAAACAGACTGAAGACCTAACAAAAGGAAAAGCACTTTTTAACATTTGTTTCTGTGGCCACTTCCACTGGGGGGGGAGTGTCTTCAATGAAGTAAGGAGGGTCAGGGACAATGAGATGTTAGGGTCAATCCTGAACATCAGAAATAATTATTGTCCCACCTCACGACTCCCTTAGATCTGCAAATGCTCAAAATCTGTAATTTATTCCTTTCCCGGCCATGTCAGGAGCCTGTGATCTCACTTTTTTAGAAAGCCCACAGGATGTATTTATTGCTATCGTTATATTTGAGTTGTATACCTTTCATGTGTCACTTTTTTGGCAAAGATGTCCTCTTGTTTAAATCTCATCTGCTCCAGAGATTATAAACTCCTTGAGGGCTGGACCATATCTGAGGCTGATTTTTATCCTTCTGGCAGTCTCCTACATGTAATAGTAGGTTCTCAATAGACATTTGATGCCCGAGTGATAATATGCATAGGGCCTCTTTTTCATGTGGGTTTGTATATAGCAACAGCAGGATGGATTTCTTTCTTCAGGGGCTGTGTCTTTGCCATCAACTGGACTTTTCTGCTGCCCACAAGAGGAGCACGAGATGTTGGGTCCTCTGATCCAACTCACCCCTCTGTTCATGTTCGCATGTCCCCAAGCACAAGACTATTCCCAGTTGGAACAATTCCCAGTTTGTTCTACTTGGGAGTCCAGGAGATATTACACTTTTGCCTATAAACTCTCACTGGATTTACAACATTGCCTTGCTCCCACCGGTAGCCCTGTAGGGGTGGGAATAAGAAGATGAGAACAGATGAAGAATAAGCTCTTTGGGTTGCTATCTGGTCTCTGTTCCTACTTACCTGCAGCCAAATCCAGGGAAATGAGAACAAAGTGGACATAGCTTGAGGGTAAACCTTATTTTCACAATGGATAGGGTTCTCTGAAGTCGCAAAGTGTTCTCTCTGCCTATAGGTAAGGGAAAAAAATGCAGAGGCAGGTACATCTTTTTTTTTTTTTAATCACCATTTGGAAATAGACTTAAGGTACTACCATTGACCACAGCCCATGACTATCATCTGAACAATTTTCCAGACTCTTGCTTTTTAATTTTAGAGCCAATCTTTGAGTGGGAATGTTCAATCACAACATACAGGTAACAAATAAGCAAACAGACAAGGTCGAATTTATCACTGAGTGTTCAGGTCATCTGCTAACCGTTCCAGGTATCTGATTCCAAAGCAAACATATCATCTAGCTATTAGGATCCCCTAGAGGCATTTAAGCTAAGTGAAAGGGCAAGCAATGATCTGTGGCACAGATTGCCACTGCAGCCAGAGTCACTAAAATTTCTGGAGGTGGAAATTTCACTTTGTTACTTTTGCATTGAATTATTCATTATGGTTTTTCCCTTGTGAAGTTTTATGGAAATGACAATTATTTAATTGGATATACAGATAAAACTAATAATGCCAGTAATTACTGTTCATTCCCCGCTTGCCGCCTGGGTCTTTCTGGGATATTGACCAGCCCCACTGCTGTAAAAACCCCCTCCATAATCTGTGAGCACAGGCCAGTCAGCCAATCGTACCTCAGTTTCTGCATTTGTAGTAAGATGATTGGAAGCCATTAATTTACTAAATATTACTATGTGTCTGATACACAAAAACAGAGTATTACGATGATCAGTGGCAGTAGCAATTTATTCAGAAGAATTCTCTAGAATATTAATTGCAAAGGTGAGAGAAAAGAGTTTTTATCTATACCCCACCACTTCAACTTTATGTGTATTTAGTGGAGATGGGGGGAAGGAAGGGATATGTGACCCATAACAGATATTACTTTAGAGGAGATTGTATTACACTGAGTTTGTATGAATTGACCCAACTGAACCCATACTTTTTTTTTTTCTTTTTTGCTTGTTTGTTACATAAACTCCTGCAGTAGGCAGCCTGGATGACTGTATTCACTACAAAAAATCAGAGTTATTAACCTGGTGTAGTTGGCTACAGTTTTGTTCATCAAAAACTGAAACAAAAATAATAATTTTCAGATGAAATACTTATTGCTACTTCTTGGCTTTGCAATGAATATTATTTTCAGTACAGAAGTAATAATACTGAAAAGAAAGCAGTATATTTTTTTGTGATTGCACAATTCTATATCAATCAAAGCGATATACTGTTACCAGGTTTATCTTTAGAAGCCATGTTCTTGGAGGTCAACACGAATATGTACACAGATGCACACATTGCTAGGTTCACTCTTATACGATATATTAAATTCACTATATTGGAATAGATTCTTAGGAGAGGCCAAGTGACTACTGGATAATTAAATATTACAGGACTGGATCATTTTCTCTTTCATTTAACATTATATAACAGTTTTTTGACTACTGTGTTTGAGGTTCTTTACTTATAATTTTTACCCTAAGTATTTTGCTAAAGCTTGTGAGACAGCTTTTAAAAATATTTGCGTATGTGTGTTTGTGCATGTTTGAAGTGAACACCAACTATTGGTTGATTGTGCTATCTCTAGATCTATACACCAGACCTCAGAAAGTCTCTACGGAGACAGATCACTGTGCTTCTTGGAGCTGTACAATAGAGATTACTCTCTCTCTCTCTCTCTTTTCCTCTTGAGCATTTGTTATTTCCAACAACTGAACCTACACAAAGTAAGCTGGATTTCCCAAACTTGCTTGATTATAAGCAATACCTGGAATGCTTAAAAAATTGCTTATGTCCAGGACTCTTTTTTTTTTAGGAACTTCGATTCCTTGCATCTAAGACAGTGCTCAGACCTGTGTATTTTTATTTTTAGCAAGCATCCTTGGAGATTCTTAGTCGTAAGCAGGTTTGAAAAATGTGCTGCTGAAAAGAGACCAGAGTCACTGCATTCTCAGAAACGACGTGGCCCTGTAGAATTCAGCTGAATGAGTTAGCTTCAAGTAAATTTTTCTTTACCTTAAACTAATTTTTCCCTGTTTTTCTTTATTTTTTTAAGCTTAAAATAATTTTTAAATGCAAAAGTAGACATTTTACGTGTGTCATAAAATTGGGAAAAGAAGTTCTTTCCTCTCAGTCTTGGTGAAACCTTAAGTTCTTAGAAGACTGGACAGCATCGGAGCTATAAGACAATGCAAATCTGATTCTCATTATAGTCACCACAGATGAAATAATCCCAGACCGGTTGTGAAAAGCCCCCACCCAGTTTACTCAGGTCCCCGCCTCTGGGTCCAGACCCCTGGCCGGGATAGACTCAGGGATCACTGACCCTCTCCTGTTGACGGTGTTCATACTTGGTTTGGTGTGGAGAGCATGGACACTCGTGGAGTGCTCAGGGCCATGCACAGAAGTTGCACTCCCTTGTGAAAGTGCAGAATTATGATGGCAGGAGGTGAGCAATGACTTTTGACTTCCCAGGTGACCTCGTGCACACTGAACTGCAGTTTTTCTTCTCCTCAGCACTCTGTTGAGAAATCACGGCCAAGCTTGTTTTTCTTGCCCTGGTTCACCACAGCCAAGCCCACATGTGTGCATGGAGACTAGACCCAACTTCCTTCAAGCGCACAAAAGAAAGTTTACTGGACGTCTTCTCCTCAATTTTCACAATTTTACGAGTCTTTAATGAGCATTTTCTCAGAGCTTGGCAGTTTCTGAATGTTGGAAAAGCATTTTTACTAGCGACTCCCCAAAAAAACACACCTGCGTGGTGGAGTCTGTGTTGTCAGCCATGTTTTTACAGGATGTGTGTGACCAAAAATAAAAAAGGAGAGAGACAGAATTTCACTTTTAAGCTCCGTACCTGGTTCTAAACCACAAGGGGGAAAGGGAGGACTTGCCTGCCTCTTCACGTTCAGCCTTGTATAAGTGGTAGAAGTGATGTGGTTCCGATCTACAGGTGCTTTCGTTTTTATTATTATTATTATTATTTTGATTTTAAAAAATTTTTTACAAAGAGCTTTATTTTTAAAAATATTTTATTTAAATTCAATTTGCCAACATATAGTGTAACACCCAGTGCTCATCCCAGCAAGTGCCCTCCTCACTGCCCATCACCCAGTCACCCCATCCCTCCACTCTTCTCCCCTTCTGCAACCCTTTGTGTGTTTCCCAGAGTCAGGGGTCTCTCATGGTTTGTCTCCCTCTCTAATTCTTCCCCACTCAGTTTCCCTGCTTTCTTTTATGGTCCCTTTCACGATTTCTTATATTTACGGGTGCTTTCATTTCTTCTCTTTTCCACAAAAAAAGCCTCCTCAGAAATACGACTTATGGGACATTTAGGAAAGCAAAGCCTCCCACTCCTGAGGTTGGATGTATTAAAGGCAAATTTTACTTAAAGACAAAACTAAAACAACAACAAGCTTTTAAAAAAAAAACCTGCTACTGCTGTTGAGAATCGCTTTGGCAATGGGACTTTTCAGTTAAGACATGCTAGTATCAGGATATAATGGCATGTGTACACCTTTTCTTTTGCATGGAGGGTGTTTAATTTACAGAGATGTAAGCTGTGATTAAGATCTAGAGATTTTCCCTAATAACTTTCTGATTCTCCAACCCACTCCTGGAAGCGGTCCTTTACATTTGGCCTGCTGGAGCTCTCACAAAAAATTATCGCAATTCCAAATGAGTTCTGAATATTCCATTATTTAACCCTTTTCTAACTTGGTAACTTTCTCTAATCACTGAATCACATCATTTATTGGGTGTTTGAAAATGTGAGTTTAAAGACCTAATAACCCCCTTTGTCCCTTTCTTCCTCCTACTACACTTCAGATCTGTCACGGTAAGGAAATGAAGCTGTGAGCGTTGAATTAATAAAGAATATACTGGTGTAGAGTAACTTCTCTAGTAAAACTTACAATCTTATAAAAAGCATAATTTTCTCTCCCCTCCAATTGATATTGAAATTAATCGGTAGCAGTTCCTTGCTCATTAAAGAATATTTCAATAATAAGCAATATTTTGACAAATGGAGGGGAGACTTAAGCTACATAAAGATTTGTGAAATTACTTTCTACACTTATATTTTTATTTTATTTTTATGTGCATAATTTTTTACAAAGCTATAATGTGATTTTCATGATATTAAAAGTTGAATTTATTTGTCTAAGCTGGCCTGAAATTAAAGTTGCTTCTTGTGCTTTACCTTTTATGCATAAGATTATAAAACACACAGTCCAGCAAATAGGAGTCCAAATCAATGAAAAATCTCCAATATATGGAATCAGTGAAAATGGAAAATATTTTTTTTGGTAAATACCTTGTTAATTGAGGTAATTGATTTTCTGTATCAAGGCAAAAATAAAAATTCATATTTAGGAAGTTTTTTTCTCTTTTTCTACTCATTGTGAGTCCAAAGACTGAAAACAGGACAAACACACATTTTTGAGGAATATGAAATTATGTGCATGCATCTAAAGGTAAAATGTATGACAAAATAGGTTAAAAAATTCTTTTAAGTTTTTCAATGCAACTACACATCTATAATGGGTACTAGCATATTTTTGTTTATTTTGCTCTGATAATGTTTTTACTTCATACATATACAAACATATAAAAATGTTTTATATTTGTCTCACAGTGCGCCTTTCCAAATGACGCAACAAAAAGTCAATCTATATTTTAGCCATTATTCTGCTGAACAACCTTTGGAGGGGTAGCGTGAGATAAGATAATCTCACTCAAGGAAATATGGCTAGACTAAAATTTTTTAAGAGGGGTTTGGTGAGACTTACTTATAAGTTAAACAGGGGCAGAGTCAGTCATTCCAGGATAACTTTTAGATCAAGTATACGGCACTGAGATTAATTCTTTTTTGTCTGTCTCTCTCCTGTAACTAACGTTGATCATCACTATTATGTTCGAAAAATTGACATTCCTAAGAAATTGTCTTTTCACAGAACTTTCTCTGAGAGCTGGTGGCCTGTTCTATTGCTGAGAGTTCTTCACAGGTAGAGTGGCCTGTGCTCTGACAGTGTTTGAATCTTCGCTTAGGTTTTCCTACTTTGTAATTTCTTCTAGGACAGAACTTCCAAACCTGTCTTTTAGCAGGGGACACTCAAGGCCAATGTCTGTTTTGTTTCTTTCTGTTTAATTGAGTGGGAAAAATAAAAAAGAGGAAAACCATGGAAGCAAACTACTTTGTACAAAATAGGTGATTTCACTGGAACTGGGATTGGCTTATGTAGTATCTTCTAGGCTCTTCATTGCACAGCCAGGGGAAGGAGTGATTTCTCCAAACATTATGGGTTCTAATAGTTGAGCGCACTGGCCAAGAATGACAATGGTAAAGATACAATTAGCCATCCCTGTAGTCAGGTTTACTGTACTACCTAGGAGTAAAGGCATTTATGTTTTTTCCAGTATCTTTGAAACTCAGGTCCAGTCTGTGGAAGTCAATTGCTCAGGCAAATCTTTAGAACGAGTGTTCATTTCCTAGGGCAAAAGGATCAGACTCGGAGAGTTAATTTACCTGTAGTCAGAAGCCTGACGGAAGGAATCCAAAATGCTAACCATGTATCCAAGGAACACAGAATGGCAAGTGTCGCAGAGCCCAAGCTGGTAGCCGTGATTCAAAACATACAGATTGACGCATTCCCCCCAGAAAGAAACACACAGATCCCTTCCAGAAATTCACTCTCAAGGCATGCACATGCGAACAAAGAGAAACCCAAGACTCACAGTTCATTTGAATTCACAAGGGAAAATTTTCGGGATGAATGTTGCTTTGACGTTGTCTAACTGATGCGGAGGGAAGCCAAACCTGTTTTTAATTGCAAAGCCAAATGGTTTATGCATGGGCTCTGCATGCTTGTGAGAACATGTTGCTTTTAGAGCCCCCTCCCCCTCTGTGAACACGAGACTAGGCTTGCCAGCACCGTGTTTGAGTACGGCCACATTTAAAATGAGAAGCCTTGCAGGTATTTTTAAGGTGTGTGTGTGGGGGGGTGTCAATCTGTCAGAGATGTCACTATAAGTGGATCTATCTGCCTATCTGTTACCACTTGCTAATTATGGATTTGGGTGATAATTGTCATAAATCTTGCCACAAAACGTGCAATAAAATGCATGTTCTGGGGGTAGAGGGTGATGCGTGCAGAAGGATAAAGCTAGACTCTGAGGGTTTGGGATCAACGGATCACAAAGCCTGTGCTGTAGAATTGTTTCACTGTTTAATATTCCAATGAATACACATATTGTTGTGTGTGTCAGGTTGCTTCAGGCAACATTTCTGGCATTCCATTATAGGAATGGTGAGTGTACACAGCACAGAGTCTGTAGAGAAGTTTCTCTCCATATGGCCAGAAAGGGCCTTCAGGAATACTCTGTCCTTATTGCAGCCATCCTAGAGAGGACTAAGAAAGAAACCAAATAAATGACTAGCAAAATAAGAAGTTTTCTTTTGTTTGTAAGGCCAGACCAATCACGGCAAAGTGAGATCCTGGAAAAAAAAGTCTTGAGATGGGTTTTAACTATTCGTTGTTCCAAAGATTACTTACAGGTAAGGATGAGAAAAGCTGGAACAGAAGACCCACAATTTGTAAAGAAGGTCTACACATTTTGGAAAGAGTTGGCAGTAACAGAAAGTGTAGCCTAAAAATAGTTTTTGCTTCTGTGTCCAGCTCTTGAAGTCACTGCCACCATCAGTTGCTGACTCATTAACTGACACAGTCACCTTATCTTCTAATCTCAGCAGCTTACTTTTCCCTCGTCAGCTGTCATCTGCACACACACACACACACACACACACACACACACACACACAGCCTGTGGCTTTGAATATTAATTTTACAGTCTGCAACATGAGTCCAAATGTTGAGTTTAAGAAGTCCACTTTGTCTTTAGTGAAGTCGATCGGTACCTTTTTTCTGATATTCTGTGAAAGACTGAGTTTTCTTAGGGGCAGGGCAAAAAATTTATCAATCCTCTGTTCTCAAAGTAGATGTTCACCAAGTATTAAGACATAAAGGATTCTTCCTAAAAATACTTTCTTCCGAGAAGGTGAATCACGGGATCACCTGGCCATCAGAGGACCAAGGGTGCTTACTACTAAGCAGGACAGAGGACTAAGTAGTTGCTTACTACTCTTAATGTAATTAAGCAAGCAGCTCTTGGACCCCTAGAAAAAGAGGGCCCTAAAATAAAGGAAGATAGTCCCTACCTCTAAGTATCCTATGTTCATATTCAAACCACAAGTTCTAAGATATATATGTCAAATTCTCTGTTGACAAGTATGCACATTTAACAAAACTCATTGGTCAAGGCTTAGTAGTGCCTGGTTCATGCAACTCCAAAGGAATAGGAGCCTAGAGCATTCTACCTCAGCATTCAAAATGAAATGTTCTTGGGTTACTCATCCCTTTGCCTGTGGCCTACTCTATGTACACAGATTAGTATACCCATGAATAGGAACAGAGTCATGTACATACACTGCTTACATTTTTTTTTCCCCAAGCTGGGGTGCCTACTCTTTACTTACCATCAACTAGCACTGTTTATTTCAGGCTCCAGCTCACCCAGGCAATTTTCTTAGTAAGGGAAGCAGTGTGCATAGTCATTCCGCTTATACTTATTGACCACCTCAGGGAACAGGTGTGGTATAACTTTCTCTGGTCTTTGTCTGCTCTTCACTAACCATTCAGAGGGTGTAACACAGAGTTGAAGCCTAAATAATATAAACTTATTGAAGGTAGGAATAGTCATAATAAAATCAGTTATGTATTATGGATCTACAAAACATATTATAGCCAATATTGTAGGAATGACCTGCACATACGTCACAACTACACTATTTGGGGTACTATTACCATGCCTATTTAATGAAATGAGAAAATTGAAGCCCGGAAAACTTGACTGGTTTGGTTAAAGGCATGTGCTGGAAACCAATCTGGGAATTGAACTCTGGTCTGTAAACCCATACTGTTTTTTATGTCTTCCATTTTCCTCTGAGATAGGTGGCATGATAGATCAAGAGCTGCCATACCATGGAGGAAGAGGTTCGTTATTGGTTGCTATGGAGTGTTTCTTAGGTAGAATCAGACTCTTTGCCCCTGTATTTAGTTCAATGGGATAATGAAAAGACAAGAAAACAGTACTCTTCTCTACAATTAGGGACTAGAGGAGAAAGGATTCTATTATATATGTGTGAGGAGGTGTATGAAGGGGGATAAGGAGGTGTACATTGGGAGGAGGAGATGTAATTTAGTTTAACAATGTTTGTGAGTGACTGTCGTCAGCAAGGCCCTCTGTGTTCAGGGTGTGGACCTGGCAAGATAAATGACTCAGGCTCCTTGTCTTCACTGTTCAAGATCTACTTAACAGTCCAACAAGGAAGAAACTACATAGAAACCAAGCTGATGTGGAATAAGAAGTGATCTAGTGGAGCTCACTGAGGACTCTGGAGAAACAGAAGAAGGTGATTTAGTCCAGCCAAGGTAAGGGAGGTATAGAAAATGAGGTAATAGATATGATGGATCCAGTTGCTCCAAAGCAGTGGGAGTATAACTGGTCTTGGTTTCCCAAACACACCAAGAGTTTTCCTAGGCTAAGTAGTGACTCAGGACATGTGGGATGAACTCAAACAAGAAAGGGGTGCCTCAGAAACACCGTGGCTCTCAGGCACACGTCAACTAGGGCTGGCTACATCATTTGCAGATTCAGTGTGAAATAAAAATGTGGGCCCTTGCTTAAAGAGCAGGAAAAAAGTGCATTAAAGGCATTGAAATATAAAACTCTTTCTCTGTTCTTCTACAGACTCTCTCTCTCTCTCTCTCTCTGGACTAGTCATGCTGTTATTTGCTATTTAATATCATTCTAGGTAAGGAAAACTTAGACATTTAAACTATTAGCACAAATGGTACCATTCATCTTTATATTGTGCAATGCCAGGTTTCAAAGCAAATTTAAGAGCATTTAAGTCACACGCACAGAAATCACGCACTGCCTGTGTTAACACTCACACATGAAAGATGTAGTTTATTCTATTCTCATCAGAACAGTAGAAATGCTGCACAAAACCAACTCAACTGTTTTTATTTCACTTCTTGATACATGAGCCTTCTAGCAATGCAACACGCTTGCCTTGTGCTCTCCTGGAACCTCTGTGAGTCCCTACATCTAGGGTCATGGGGCATCACAAATGCTATACACGAATGGGGTGACAGGGAACGGGGGAACAATCTGTATATTTCCCCTGCTCACACATATTCTCCATGGTCTCATTGGATTTCACTTACAAAACATCGGTCCAAAGATAAAATTCTTAAGAGTTGCAAGACAGTGACAGCAGAGCATTAAATCAAGCCCAGGGTCCTTCTGAGCACAGGGTGATTGCACAGGTTGCTAGCCCGTGAAGCTGGCCTCGCTGTCAACACAATTTCATCTTTGACAACAAAGCAAGGTCAAAAGATCAAACAGGAATTCTCTGCTCTTTGACTCTGGCCAAGAGATCAACCATCCTTCATCTTGCAGAAGTCCAAACCAGGAATACAACGTGATTATTCAAAAGGAAGGATAAATCATTGCCCAGAATTTATTAGCATGAACTTGAACAAGAGACCAGCTGGGAGTGCGCACACAGATTTGACCCTCCTGTCCATCCTCTTGGTTCTCTGCCCCTATGGCATGAATTTTTCCTCATGGATAGTACCAGGGTAAAGAAAGTTGTCTCTCTCTTTTCTGGGCGCTCAAAAGACAAGGTAAGGCCCTCGGGCAAGGATGGAGAAGGGGCTCTAAAAATGTGTTCACTACTTTCTTTTCCTCAAAAACACAACTTGCTGATATAACTTTATTTTCCTCTTGTGTTGGATTTCCAGCTATAGGCTCTATCCTGGGCAACTTGTGGTTCAGTTTCCTCCCGACCACTCATTTTCCTTAATTTCATGCCCCATAAACTGTATGCATTTCCCCTGAGCATTAACACTCTGGTGTTCAAATCTAAGTTGAGTTATCCTTGAAAACCCCATATTTTTATAGATGTCACTCATCCTCTTGTAATGGATTTTTCTTAACATGTTGATCATTCCGGTTTTTCACCAGCTTCATAGTCTACATTTTGAGAAGCAGCAGGGTATGATCTTATTAGTAATAACATAATTAAATAACATTTCTTAAATGCTTATTACACACCAGGTGCAGTTCTAAGCATTTTACAGACATCAATTCCTTTGATACAGCAACTTCATGAGGTTGGTATAATTGTTAATACTATTTTAAAGGCTAGGGTTCTTCGGTCGGGGTTTGAATCCTGGTTTGGCCGTGTATAAGCTGGGAGGCCATGGACAACTCAACCTATCTCTGTGCTTCAGTGTCCTCACTGATAAAATAGAGGCCACCTCAGATGTTGTACTAAATGAGATAATACATGTGAAAGGCTTAAAACAGGGCTTGGCACAGAGCAGCATTCAAAAAATGTTGGCTATGCTTATTTTTTTACTCCTTTTTCTTCAGAAAAGACTTTCTTTTTGGTGGCTGTGTGCCTTTGGGGTAGCTCTGATCTCTCTGGGTCTCTTTTTCTTCATCACCATTTCAGTGATGATACAGGAACATGGTAAAGATGAATTGAGGTAGAGCATGGAAAAGGCCCAGCACAGAGCTGGACACAGAGTCAATTCTTGCCGGTGATGATGAGTGTTATTATGTAAGGCCTCCCCCATTAGGATCTTCACTGTTTCTTATGTTTCTTCTCATTTTTATTGAGATCTATAGCATTGTGCAAGTGTAAGGTGTACAATGTGTTCGTTTAATACCTTTATAGATTACAATATGATCAACATAGCGCTAGCTAACACCTCAATCCCATCACATAGCTCTTTGTGGTGAGAATAATTAGGAGCTATTCACTTGGCAACTCTGAGGCTTACTATACAGTATTATATTGCTGTGCCCTGGATCTTCAGAACTTACATATCCACTACTTGCACATTTGTAAACTTAACATTTATTCTTCTTTAATCTTCAAATATCAATAGCATTCTGCATGCAGCATCATGCTTAACATTTTTTCCCCTCCTTTCTATGTAGACCGAAGCTCTGTTCAGTTTTAGCTCTCACTATTTCCCTCCTATTCCCCACCCCACACATTCTGCACCCTGTCGGGAAATTCCACCTGTATTTTTACAGCACACTTTTCTGGCACCTTCCACTGTTCCAATGCTCTGTTTTCTGTTTGGGTCCAAACAATGACATGAGTTTGCAATCAGTAAGTGCCTCTGAGTTTCACTAGTGTGGCCAGCATTCTAAGAAAGCACTAGGAAAGATGCAAATAATGGAAATTGGATACAGGAGAAGAAATTAAAAATATCAAAGTGTTGTAGATGATGATGAGTATTTAGCTTCCCACCTTTAACTGAGATTTTCTGTTCACTTTTGGATGCATGAAATACAATGGTGACCACTCACATTGGTTCACCACCTCTTTCCTTCATCATATCTGCTATTTCCTTCTCTTCTTCCTTAAGTCCCCTCTCCCTTCTATAAAGGGGGGGGGGAGAAACCTTATTAGATAAGTTCCTGAATTATATTTTATATTTTAAGGTTGACATTTCTTTGTGTATTTAACCAAGGGTTAAGCCGAGAGTTAAGTTCATTTCTATCTCTTGAATACTGTTACTAATCAATAATTCATAAAGTAACAGATTCTAAAGTGCAACCATTTATATTCTCCTTTAGGTTTCATTTACTCAGTTTTCCTAGGAGTAAAATGGTACAATAACACTTTGTTGTGGAATGTGATTAAAAGGAATTAATTCGGGTCTGTAAAGTACATTAGATTCACATGGACCATTAAAAGCTACTTTGAGTAAAACCATCACCATGTTTTACAACTCGAAACATAATTCTTCTTCCAAAGCCTCTTTATTCGAGATCACTGGCTTTAATTAGGGATCTCCTTTTGTTCCATTCTTGCCTCACCTCCTCACCACCCCCAAAGGCCTCCTCTGCGCAGACTTTACTGTAAAGGGCTTGTCGAGTCACCTAATTGAATGACAGGGAGCCACTTTTTCCACACCTGCAAATTTATATTGTGAAGAACCTAAATGATCAAATCCATTACAAATGAACATTTAGAATTGACAAGCGGCCTCTTGAGCATGGTACTTATAGCCTTCACTGAGAACTTGTATTCAAAATACATCAGCAGCTATAAAAAAAATGATGACGTAGCAGGGTTCTCTCTTAGGAAGCAAAGGTCTTGGTTTAGGTGAAATTCAGCCAATATCCAATTATGTGAGCTTGCATTGACTACCTATTCCAATCTCTTCATCTGTGAAATGGGGAGGATGATATTGCTTCCAATAATTTTACTCAGATAATAGGGCAATCCGAGAGCATAAATATGTGTGTTGGGGGTAGAGTGAACTTCTGCAACTCACAAATCCATCAGCCCATGACAAATATTACTGGGATCCCCTGCTGTAATCTAAGTATAGGAAGCAAATGAACAAGATTCTAATGTTCCTGAGATCGTTACTGCTGGATTCTTGCTTGACTGTTCCTGCGAAGAGAGAGTCCTATAAGTGAATTCTGAAGTTATCTCAAACAAAATCTAACTCTCTCTTCTTTACATAATACAAATTCCATTTGGTTGTTAGTCTGCTGTTTCCAGAAGGGACATTTAATCTAATTGGCCATTTTAGAGTTAAGATTCTTCCCCAGAGAGCAGAGCAGACCTCTCCTTATCTCTAGAACACGAGTTTGCATAAAAATAGCAGTAGTCCAGCTGCTGGGTGGCTTTTCATGAAGCCCTGAAGGACAGCCATCTCTGTCTGAGTGTTGGCAGAGAGTCTCTCATCCAGACAGAAAGACCACCAGGGGACATGCAGTGGAAACTTGATACTCAGGAAATCTGTTGATATCCAAGATTTTGGAAAATTCAATCCCAGAGAGTCTTGTACAAGGACAGGAAGGATCTTAGCTATGTTCCTGCTTAACTTTTTAAAAACTTGTGAAGAGTATTGGAGACAAACTGGATAGTTATGTCAGCCATGAGAATGTACAAAAATCATGTGTTCTTTTTGTTCTTTTTAAGGCAAAGTAATTTTTTTTTAAAGGAAGTTGGTAGGGAAGGAGAGAAGACAAAACTCACTGAATTCAGTAAAATCAATTTTGACAAGATCATTTTAATTTATATGCACTGATCATGAATTTGGAGACAGGTGACCTTGACACTAATCAACAGAAAAAGTGGAATATGTACCACTGGTTTGAAAAGATGAACAACCTTCCCAGCTAGGAAAAACTGAGAAATTTAAAGGATAGTGAATATAATTCATGATATTGAATGGATCACTTCTTTCCAGGCTCCTTTTATCCTGTCCATATATGCAGATTGGCGTGTTGAAGCAATTATATGAATAATACCATCCCTGAGACCATTTCACCTGAAATATTTAGATGAGGGAGGTAAGGTGATTTTCATGTTACTGTTTTATTATGGTTGGCATTATGTATCTAGATAGTGATTTGAATTCTTAGACTTCCACTGCTGAGTTTGGTGCTATAAAAGACCACTGAGGAAGGATGCTTAATTAAGGAATTCAAGGGCATTTGGGTGGCTCGGTTGGTTAAGTATCAGACCCTTGATTTTGGCTCAAGTCATAATCTCAAGCCCCACATCTGCTCTGCACTCAGAAAGGAGTCTGCTGGAGATTCTTTCCCTCTGTCCTTCCCCCCACTATATGCTTGCTTTCTCTCTCTCTCAAATAAATAAATAAATCTTAGAAAAGGTAATTAGGGAATTCTGTTGTTTATTCCCAAGGTTACCATCCAAAGAGAAGACACCTCATCTCCTTTTACACAAAGATGTTCCATTGGGTCTTAAAGGTGCTTCTGACATTTAACCAAAATTCCTGTCCCTCTTTTAGAAGTGATATCCTTGGCTTAGAGCTTATAAGCTTATATTGGCTTATAACCAGCAGGTATCATCTGGTATATTGGTATATGGAATAATAATAATAATAATAATAATAATAATAATAATAATAATAAACAGTTGTATAGTGCTTTATGCTCTTCTGTGCTTTCATATATTTTTTTAATTTAATTTTCTTGTGTTGATTGGTCAGGTAATAACCTTATTTTACTGCTCACAGATCAGACTTGGAAAATCTGAATGGTTTTCTGAATGTCAAAGAGCTAATATGTGGCAGATCTTATGATTTCAAATTAAGTGCTTTTCCTACCACTCTGCTGTTCTGGCTTCTTGTACCTCATCTTTGGGTCATTGTCTTTACTGCCAATTTTTTTCCCCTAGTCTTGTTGAGAAATAATTGATATACACAACTGTGTAAGTTTCAGATGTACAAATGATGGCTTGGCTTACATATATGGTGAAGGATTGCCACGATAATGTTAGTTAGCATCCATCATCTACTACAGAAAAAATAAAAAGGAGAAGAAAAAAAATGTTTTCCTTGTCATAAGAACTTTTAGGATCTACTGTGTTCACACTTTCCTTGGAGATCACACAGCAGTGTTAGAGGTAATCAATAAGCTATACATTCCATCCCCAGGACTTATTTATCTTATAACTGGAAGTCTATACCTTTTGATCACCTTCCTTCCACTTCTCCCTTCCTCTAACCCCTTATTTTTCCTGACCATAAGTCTCTTCTTTCTTTCTATGAGTTTGGTGTTGTTGTTTTTTAGATTCCCCATATGAGTGAGATCACGCAGTATTTATCTTTCTCTGTCTGATTTTATTTCACCTAGCATAATACCTTTAAGGTCTACCCATATTGTCACAAATGGCAGGATTTCCCTTTTTTATGAATGTACTGCAACTTCTTTATCCATTCATCCATTGATAGATACAGGTTATTCCCACATCTTGGTTATTGTAAATAATGTTGCTATAAACATGGGGGTACAGATATTTTTTAGAGTTAGACTTTTCATTCTCTTTGGGTAAATACCCAGAAGGGGAATTTCTGGATCATAGGGTTACTCTATTAATTTTTTGAGGGACCTCCATACTGTTTTCCACAGTGGGTGCACCATCTTCCATTACCACCAAGAATGTACAACATTCTCTTTCTCCATGTTGACACCAATGTTTGTTATCTCTTATCTTTTGGTGATAGTTGATGGCCACTTCTTGTCTGACTCCCAGACCTGAATCTAACATTATTCTCTTTTATCTCATCCTTGAGAGAGATAAAATGATGGAGTTGTCCACTCCATCAAGCTCTCTCTCCCATCTCTTACTTCCCAGCCCTACCTCCAAACCTACTGAAATTGTCCATTTATTTATTTATTTATTTATTTATTTATTTATTTATTGGAGAGAGTGTGTACACATACACAGAGGAAGGGGCAAAAGGAGAGAGAATCTTCAGAAGACTCCACACTGAGCATACAGCTGGATCTGGGGCTTGATCCCAGAAGCCTGAGATCCTGACCTGACCCCAAATCAAGTATCAGATGCTTAACCAACTGAACTACCCAGGTACCCCTGAAAGTGTCCTTTTAAAAAAATAATCCTAGATGGCCCCAATGATTAGCTCATCTCTCAATGTTGCTCCCAAATTTATTACTCTGAGTTTCCATTTGATGTATCTTATTTACCTACATCTTCCAGATACTGAAAACATGGGTAAAAACAGGGTAGATGGTATTGTGAGTGCAAGTAGACTTCATGCGACAGAACTAGAAGTGGGATGCCTGGGTGGTTCTGCAGTTTGGCACCTGCCTTTGGCCCAGGGCATGATCCTGGAGACCCAGGATCGAGTCCCACATTGGGCTCCCTGAATGGAGCCTGCTTCCCTCTCTGCCTGTGTCTCTGCCTCTCTCTGTGTGTCTCTCATAAAGAAATAAATAAAAATCTTAAAAAAAAAAAAAGCTTCTTAAAAAAAAAAAAACAAACAAGAAGAGGGAAGTTTGGATTCAAGTGATTGCGTCACCAGCTGAGGAAGCTGGGACCTAGGAATTGTAGGGATGGAGCTGGCAGTCCACAGCGACACAGAACAGATGATAGAAGCAGATGTCAGGGTATTGTTTAGCAGAGATTTCACTGAGGAAAACAATATAGGCAGTGGTGGGGGTGGAAGTGATAACACTTCTCGGGGTACTACTGTAGGCTTAGAACTTTAATTCATAGGTGATGCAATCTCTTTAATATGAAGACAGGTCTCTCGCAAAGTATTTATTTGCTTGCTGAGCCATTTGTTTTATGCCAAATAATCCTAAGCAGAGAAACCCTTTTGATTCCAAATATATTTGCAGCAGTTCCTGTGCAAACATATCTTTTATTACATATGTTTCTTTTTTTTAAAAAAAAATAATTTTACCTTTCATTTTACCTGTAAAATTTTCAAATGATCTTAGGCCCCACAACAAGGCTTCTTGCCAGTTCCGTTCTCCTGGGCTGATGTTAAACCATTGACAACCGCTCTCTGGATGCCTCTGCCCAGTCAGCTGTGCACCCACTGAATAGTTGTGTGGTTTAGATTAGATCTCCCCAGTTTGTTGATGAGAATGTCAGGTAGGACAGAATCAAAGGCTTACAGAAGTCTAGAGAGATTACATCTATTGCATCCTTTTTATCTACAAGGCCTGTCACTCTATCATAGAAGGAAATTAAATTGGTCTGGCATGATTTGTTCCTCTAAAAGCCATGTTGGTTGCTACCCAGTCTGTTATGCTCTTCTAGGTGATTGCAAATTGATCATTTTGATGATTTATCTTAGTAACTTCCCAGGCACTGTGTTTTCGGCTGACCAATATTTCTTTTTCCTTCTTTTAAAGATGGACATTACATTTACCTTTCTTTCTGTAAGGATTTTACTTGACATGTTTAATTTTTTGTAGCATAGCTCGTTGAGGTCTGACAACAAATTCTAAAACATTCATTTGCATATTCTTACAATCTATCCTTAGTTTAATTTTCAACAACTATTAATTCAGTATATTCACTTTCTTTATCTGTGTATTTAGTCACTTATTCAGTATTTATTGAGAATCTAGGATCTGAAAAGCTATAAGTATATAGACAATGAATTCATAAGCCTCTTGAAAAATTTATAGTCAAGTGCAAGAGACATACAGACAAAGAGATGACTATAATATAGTCCTGAAAGCACCGGAATAGGGGTAAGATGGAACACCTATAATCAGCATTTACTGAAATAAATCAAAGAAGTTTCCTGGAGGAGGTGATGTCTAAACTGAGTTCTCATCACTAAGAAGGAGTTGTAGGTGTTAGGGAGAGTGATGGGAAGAGTGAGTCAAGCAGAGAGGAAGGAAGTCTGGGAAGAAGGACTAGAATTTATAAGCTATAGGTCAGAGGAGGTAGTGAGTGTGGGGATGCATGGCATGTAAGCAGCAGGATTAAAGCATTGACTTTCTGCATCTAGGCACTGGGGAGGCAGGACTGTAACACAGATCGGAAGTGTGGCAGTGGCAGACCATGAAGATCCTGAATGGCAACAAAATAACTTGGGAATAACTTGGGATTCATCTTGAGTACAGCTGAGGGCATTTGAACCTTATTTAGCTTTTTTTTTTAGTCTCTTCGGTACCCATCATTTTAATAATGTGGATGGTCTTAAGTATCAGAGGGAGATAGAAAAAAATTAGAAAAAATCTTACTCCTAAAGTACCTTGCAAACTACTCAAAGAGTGAGGACTTAACAGACACAAAACAATTAAATTGCAATATAAGTAGTTTAGGTAAGGGCCAAATAAGTCTCAGAGGAGAGTTACTGGTGGTTCAGAGACAGCAATGTTCAGATTGGATTTATCTATTTTATTTAAATTAAGAATGAAGTAAGAGGTATCTAAGGCCTCAATATTTGGGAAGATTACCAACTGCATACACTCAAATTATCAATGACACGCATATTCCTACAATTGTTCACTATCAGCCACAATTTAGTTTGCCAATGTTCCCCACTACCGTAGTAACAATTGAAAACAAAACAAAATAAAACAAAGGCAAGTGGAAAAAGAGTTACATCTTCTGATAATGATAACTTAAATATTTCAAACCAACTTCCCTGCTGAGAAAAAATAAACTAGTTGGAAAAAAAAGAAAAGTTTTAAAAGATGATTTAAACTTACCAGAGAGAAGATAAATAAGAGGTAAGTAACAGAACCAGGATTTGGGAGAGGATGCAGGCTGAGGGTAATAACCTCAATATTTGGGGCTGTTTTTAACCATACTGTTTTTCCTTCTTTCTCTCCCAAGTGTGGAAAGAGTTAAGTGTCATTTTTGACAGTCTTGCAGAGCAAAGTAAGAGGTAGTGATGGGCAAGACTCACTCACTTGTGAACAACTCTTACTCTAGATATGACCCTGAGGGCTGCATCCTGGGAATATGGGTGAATCAGGAATAGATGCTACAAACAGAAAAGCCCAGTTTATACCATCTCAATCCTTAATATTAGATTAAGTGTTTCCTGGAGTATTACTACCTCCAGGTCCCTTTCAGACTCAAACAAATAGATTCTTTCTGAAGAAAGATAACATCAATTTTAGTCTTAAATTATTTCTAAAATAATTTGTACTTGAAAAGATGAAACAACACGAAAGAAAATCAGCAGAAGTATCAGATCACAGAAATGCACCCATAAGAACTCCAGATATTGGAATATTCAAACACAGACCTTAAAGTAGCTCTACTTTTTATGTTTAAGGAGATAAAAGATAATTTAGAACTTTGTTAGAGAATTGGGAAGTGTAATAGGAATTAAAATAAAAACTCTAGAAGGTTATCACATATGATTTTAATAACAAATTGTATTTTGGTTAAATAGTGAATAAGATACAGTTGAGGAAAGTATCATGATAAAGTATCATGATGCAGATTCAAGAAGCCTTATAGATTCCATGCAGAATAACTAAGAAGAAAAATCACACTAAGAAATCACACACTGCAGCCAGAGGAGAAGAAAAGAAACAAATCGCTTTTAAAGGAATAACTATTAGACTGGGAACTGAGTTCTCAATAGGTAAATAAATAAGAAAACAATAGAATAACATATTTAAAATGCTGGGGGAAAATAACTGACAACAGTAACATCTATATCCAGTGAAAATATCCTTTAGGAATAAAACATATTTTCAGACAAAAACAGAGATAATTCATCATTACTGAACAGCAGTATGGATATACCATATATTATTCTCCAATTTGATAGAAAATGATTCTAGAGTGAAGGTCTGAAGTATGGTAGGAAGTAAAAGGATTAAAAATTTAGCAATATTGGTTGATCAAAATCATAATACTGTCCTGTGAGTTTTAAAGTTTATGTAGAATTAAGATAAATGATAGTAATGCCACACTAGTTGTAGAAATGATGGAGTTAAAATGTTTCAAAATAACTTCATTGTCTAGAAATGATTATAAAAATGCCAATTATATTAGAGTTAGCTAAGTTAAATATGCACAGTAGGATCTCTAATATAGCCACTGGAAAATGTGTAAAAGAGAGTATAACTATGTGAACTGAAGGCATAGCTTTAGAAAATATCAAAAATCAAACTCAGAGAACAAAGCTAGTGTAAAAAGTAAACCAAATATCAATAGTGAATGGGAAAAGTTAAAAAAGACTAATGTATATGGAATTTAAATCTCCTGTAAAGGAGAAGAGAGAGGGAGGGGCAGAAAAATATCAGAATAAATAATGGCTAAAATTTTTCCAAGTTGATGAAAATGGTAAACCTAGAAATAGAAGAAGTGTGAGAAACCCCAACTACAAAAACATGAGGAAAAAAAACAAAAGAAGTAAAATGAAATCATTAAAAAGTAGCAAATTAATTCAAAAGGAGATGGAGAAAGAACAAAGACTAGATATGACAAACCAGAAACAAAGAATATGAAGCTAAATCCCAATATAACAATAAAAATATTAAATATAAATGATATAAATACCTTAATTAAAAGACAGATGATCAAACTGGAATGAAAAAGCAGGGCCCAACTATATTCTACCTAAAAGAAGCCTATTTTTGATATAAAGACACAAATAGTTTAAAAGAAGAATAGTAGGAAAAGGCATTCAGTGCTAAGATGAACCAGAAAAAGTTGGAATATCAGTTAGAATACCAGAAAAAGTAAATTTCAGAGGAAAGAATAAAAATTTTAAAGGTCAATTCATAATGGTAAAGGAGGCTATTAATCAAGGCAATTGATCAAAAATTTAAACATTTGTGCACCTATTGACAGAGTTTCAAATTATATAAAGTGAAAACTGAGAGACCTACAAAGAGAAATAGATGAATTCATATGGTCAAATGTTTCAATGATTGACAGAAAGTAGACAGAAATCAGTAAAATTATATTTGAGTTGAACACCACTATCAACCAATCTAATTTATATTTTTAGAAACACTTTCAATCAACCTAGTTGACAGTTTCAGAAAACTTCACCAAAGAGCAAAGAATACACATTTTTTTTCCTCCAGAGTTCATAGACTATTTTCCAGATAGATGTGGAGTTGTTATAGGAATAAAATAAATTTCAAAAGTATAAAATAATTAGTCATATAAAAAGTATTCTCTGATTATAATGAAACTAAATAAGAAATCATCAGAAACATTTTTGGAAAATTCTTAGGTATTCATTTGAAAGAGTTTATTCTTAAATAACCCATGGGTCAACTAAGAAATTAAAAAAAATAGAATGTATTTTTGAATTGAATTAAAATCAAAACATAAGATTTAAAAATTTGTGTGATGTAGCCAAAGCAGAACTTAGAGAAAAACTCATAGCATTGAGCACAAACTGGAAAAGAAGAAAGATCACAAATTAATAACCTTGGCTTCTAAATTAAGAAATGAGAAGAGAAAGGTCAAATGAAACTCAAAGTAAGCCCAAGACATAAGAAATAAATCAAAGAAGCAGAAAATAGAAAAACAATAGAGAAAAATCAGTAAAATCAAAAGCTAATTTTTTGAGATCATTAAAACTTATAAAAATCTCTATTCATATTAATCAGGAAATAAAAAGAGAAAACACAAATTACCAACATCAGAAATGAGAAAAATGACATCCTTTTCATTTCTACATGTGTTAAAAGAACAATATGGGAGCATTATAACTATCTTAAGTTATTAAACTTGAAAACTTAAAAGTCAGGGACAAATTCCTGAAAGACATAAAGTACCAAAGCTCAGTAAGGAAGAAATGTGTAATCTGCATATACTTTTATCAATTAAAGAAATTCATTTGTAGTTTAAAAATCTTCATCTTTAAACATTCTATGGGCAACATCATACTTAAAATAGAACACTGAATGTTTTCTCTTAAAGATAAGGAACAAAACAAGAACTTTGTTTTGCTACTTTGCTTCAACATTGATTGTACTGAAGGTTCTAGCCAATGTGATAGGCAAGAAAAGGAAAGACATCTAGATTGGAATGAAAGAAGTAAAATTGTGCTTACTTGCAGACAATGTGTTCCTCTATGTAGAAAATCCTGTATACAAAAAAGCTGTTAGAAATAACTGGTGCATTTAGCAGGATTGCTTAGTGTATGATCAGTACAGAAAAATCAATTATATTTCTCAATGCTGGAGATGACCAACTACAAATTGAACTAAAAATACTGTTTACAATAACATAAAAATATGAAAAAATGAAATACATAAGGATACTGAAAACCACAAAATTTTGCTGAAATAAATGAAAGATCAATACACAAATAATTCAGAATGGGTCATAGATCTAAATATAAAAATCTAAAACCATAAAAATTCTAAAAGAAAATATAGAACAAAATTTTCATCAGTTAGTGTTATTAGTCTACTTGGGCTTCTATAAAAATACACTACAGTCTGGAAGGTTGGAAGAACAGAAATTTATTTCCCACCCTTCTGGAGGCTGACAGGTCTAAGATCAAGGTGTTAGCGGATTCAGTTTCTGGCAAGAACTCTCTTTCTGGCCTGTAGGTGGCTGCCTTCTCATGGAATCCCCACATGGCAGAGAGAGTACAGGTTCTCTGGTATATTTTCTCATAAGAAAACGAATCATCTTGGATCAGGGCCCCCACCGTCATGCCCTCATTTATCCTTAATCACCCCTTTAGGCCTGTCTCCAAATATAGTTCTGTTGGGTGTTGGCGTTTCCATATATGAATGGAAGGGGACATAATTCAGTCCATAGCATCTGAGGTTAAGCAAAGATTTCTTAGATATGATGCCAAAAGCATGACTCATAAAAGAAAAAAATTGATAAATTATAATCCATCAAATTAAAATTTTCTTTTCTTTGAAGGATACTATTTAGAGAATGGGAAAAAAGCAACAGAGTGGAAGAAAAGATTTTCAGATCATCTATCTATTAAGGGTTTATAACCAGAATAAAGAACTTTCATAATTCAATAATAGGAAACCATTCAATTAAAAAAAGGGGAGGGGGCAAGTGACTTGAATAGAAACGTCTCAGAAGATATGCAAACAGGAATAGATACAAGAAAAGATGTTCTACGTCATTACTTATTAGGGAATTGCAATCAAACCCTCAATTAGAAATTATTATACACTTACTAGAATGGCTAAGGGTTTTTTTTTTTTTTTAGGTTTTATTTATTTATTTGACACAGAGAGAAAACATGTGAAAGAGAGAGAGTGCACAAGCAGGGGGAGGGGCAGAAGGAGAAGCAGTTTCCCCAGTGAGCCAGGAGTCCAGTGTGGGGCTTAATCCCAGGATCCTGGGATCATGACCTGAACCAAAGTCAGGCACTTAACCAATTGAGCCACCCAGGCATTCCTAGAATGGCTAAGATTAAAAAGAGTGGTGTGGATATGGAACAACTGGAACTCTCATGAATTCCTTATAGAATAATACAAAATGATTCTGATATGCAAAACCAGTTTGATACTTTTCAAAAGGTAAACATATGCCTACCATACACTCCATCCATTCCATTAATAGAAATGCATGAAAAATGAAATCATATGTCCATACAAAGACTTCTACACAAATGTTCTTATTAATACTGGTAACAACTCAGGCCCATCAACAGGCAAAGAGATAAAGAAATTATGGTATATCCATACAATGCAATATTCCTCAGCAATATAATGGCTGATTATTAGCATATGAAACAACGTGAACAAACGTCAAAATAATGGTGAGTGAATGAAGCCAAATAAAAAAAAGTATATACTGGGGCAGCCCGGGTGGCTCAGCAGTTTAGTGCTGTCTTCTTCCCAGGGTGTGATCCTGGAGACCCCAGATCGAGTCCCATGTCAGACTCTCTGTATGGAGCCTACTTCTCCCTCTGCCTGTGTCTCTGCCTCTCTCTCTCTCTTTATGTCTCTCATGAATAAATAAATAAAATCTTAAAAAATAAGTATATTTGTATGAACTCATTAATAACAAAATTCTAAGAAAATCTAGAAATGAAACCATAACTATATGGTCAATTAATCTTTGACAAAGCAAGAGAGAATATCCAAAGGCAAAAGGGAAGTCTCTTCAACAACTTCAACAAATAGTGTTGGGAAAACTGGGCAGCAACATGGAAAAGAATGAAACTGGACCACTTCTTACACCATACATAAAAGTAAATACCAAATGGATTAAGGACTTAAATATGAGACCTGAAACTGTAAAAATCCTAGAGAACACAGGTAGAAACTGACTTAACATCAGCCATAGCTACTACTTTCTAGATATATCTCCTGAGACAAGGGAAAGAACAGCAAAAATAAACTATTGGGACTTCATCAAAGTAAAAGTCTTCTGCACAGTGAAGGAAACAATCAACAGAGGCAGCCTATGAAGTAGGAGTAGATATTTGCAAATGATATATGTGATAAAGGGGTTAATTTTCAAAATACAAAAAGAACTTATAAAACTGACCACCTATAAAACAAATAATCCAATTTAAAAAATGAGCAGAAAGCACGAATAGATATTTTTCCAAAGAAGACATCCCATTGGCCAAAAAGACACATGAAAAGATGCTTGACATCATTCACCATCATGGAAATGCAAATCAAAACTACAATGTGATGTCATCTCAAACCTGTCAGAATGGCTAAAGTCAACAAAGCAAGAAACAAGAGATGTTGGTGAGGATGAGGAGAAAGGGGAATCTTCTTGCCCCATTGGTGCGAATGCAAACTAGCACAGCCATGGTAGAAAACAGTATGGAGTTTCCTCAAAAAGTTAAAAATAGAGCTACCCTATTTTTAATAATTGCATTGCTAAGCATTCACCCAAAGAATACAAAAATACTAACTCAAAGAGATACATGCATCCTGATGTGTATAGCAGCGTTATCTACAATAGTCAAATTATAGAGACAACCCAAGTGTCCATCAACTGGTGAATGGATAAAGAAGAAGTGGTGTATATACACAATGGGATATTACTCAGCCATCAAAAAATGAGATCTTGCCATTTGCAACAATGTGGTTGGAAGTGGGAGAGTATTATGCTAAGCAAAATAAGTCAGAGAAAAACTAATATCATATGATTTCACTCATATGTGGAATTTAAGAAACAAAATAAATGAACAAAAGGAAAAAGAGACAGAGAGAAACCAAGAAACAGACTCTTAACTATGAGAGCAAACTGATGGTTACCAGAGGGGAAGTGGGTGAGGGATGGGTGAAATTGGTGATGGGGATTGAGGAAGGCAATTGTGGTGATGAGCAAGGAGTGTTGTATAGAAGTGTTGAATCACTATATTGTTCACCTGAAACTAGTATTACATTGTATGTTAACTAACTGGAATTTAAATAAAAACTTAAAAAAAGTAAAATTCTAGAAAATGCCAACTCATCGATAGTCCAAAAAGTAAATCAGTGCTCAAATAAGGATTGGACATTGTAGGGAGGGGGTAGGAGATTACAAAGGGGAACAAGGTAACTTTTGGGAGTGATGGATATGCTCACTCTGCTGATTTTGTGATAGTCTCTTAGCTGTATACGAATGTTGATACTTACCAAATTGTACGTTTTAAATAGGTATAGTTTAGTGTATGTGTATTAAAACTGTTAAAACTGGGGCACCTGTGTGGCTCAGTTGGTTGGGCATCTGGCTCTTGGTTTCAGCTCAGGTCGTGATCCCATTGGTCATGGGATTGAGCCTCACCTTGGGTTCTGCATTCAGTGGGGAGTCTGCTCAAAGATTCTTTCCATATTCCCCTTCCCCCATGCATGTATGCATACTCTCTCTCTCAAATAAATAAATAAATCTTAAAAAATTAAAGTTGTTAAAATCAATTTGCATTTCTATATATAAGAAACAGAATGTAGAATTTTAAAAATATGAAATTTATAATAGCATCAATAACATGAAATATGTCAACATGAATCTGACAAAATATGTGTAATTTCTCTTCACTGAAAACTTTAAAAAACTACTGAGAAAAATTAAAAGCCTAAATAAATGGAAGGACGTATCATTGAAAGAATATTATAAAAAATGTCAACTATCTCCAATTTCAACCAACTACCAATTCTTCATGTTGTGATTCTGAAAGAATTATAAAAATAAAAGATCAATAGTAGAATTAAAGAAATAGATGACAGAACTTGCCATAATAAATTTCAAGATGTATTAATTAGGATGCAGTAGTTAAGAAGGTCTAACATTGTCACAAAGACATGGGAATGATATTAAATTCAGAGCTCAGAACCAGATATATGACCGGACACTTGTTTTTGACAATGTTGAACTGTAGAGCAGTGGGGGAAAGGTGCTCTTTTCAACAAGTGGTACTGGGTCAATTGATTAGTCATAGGGCAAAAACTGACTTTTGACTTCTATCTCTTAACATACACAAAAAAGTTATTCCAGGCAGATTGTAATGAGCTATGACATCTGAAAGCTCATATAGGGAAATATTTTCATTGATATATAAAGATTTTCTAAATAGTATATAAAAACTACCAGCTATAAAGGAAAAAAAATGAAAGCTTATATTGCATTAAATTTAAGAACTCTTCATCAAAAAACACAAGACAGTCAAAATGCAGAATAGAACAGGAAGAGATTTTGCAACAATATTCAATGTATAATGATCTCCAATAAATCAAGTATGCTAAAAACACATAACCCATACAAAATAGGAAAAAGACTGGCACTTCTTAAAGAAGGATATCCAATTGGCCAGTAAATTTGCAAAATGTGTTCAACCTCATCAGCAATCAGGGAAACGTTCAGTAAAACCACAATTATGTAACGATTTACTTGCCAGAATGTCTAATATTTTAAAAAACTGATATTGCCAAGTGTTGGCAAAGACAGAAACCCTGTGAACTGGAACTCTAATATATTGTGTCTGAGAGTGAAAACTGGTACAATTACCTTGGAAATATTTTGGCAATATCTATTAAGATTAAGCACTTATGCTCACTACAACCTGCGTTTCCACTTCTTGGCATATACTCAGTGAGAAGTGTGCATATCAGAAACAAGAATGCTCATTTCAGGATTTTTTTTTAACTTGTTAAAAACCAAAAGCAATTTCAGAACCATTGATACATGTCCAGTGGAATTTATACAGCAATGAAAATAAATAAATAAAAACTGCTTGAAAACAGTTGAATATCACAAATTTAATGTTGATCAAAAGAAGCTAGACTCTAAAAAGTACTTATTGCATGATCCTATTTATATAAAATTTAACAAATAGGCAAAATTTGAGTAAGGGATTTAGGGATGCATGCATAGGTGAAGAGTAAGGGATTGCTGGGGCACCTGGGTGGCTCAGTCGGCTAAGCCTCTGACTCTTGATTTTGGCTTAGGTCATGATCTCAGGGTTGTGAGGTCAAGCTCCAGATTGGGCTCCAGGCTCAGCACAGAATCTACTTGAAATTCTCTCTCTCCCTCCCCCTCTGTTCTTCTTCCCACTCATGTGCTTGTCTTTCTGAATGACTGAATGAATCAATGAATGAATAAACAAACAAACAAATAAATAAATACAAATCTTTAAAAAAAAAGACCAAGAGATTTATATAAAAATAGTTGGAATATTGTTTCCATCAGGAGACTGAAAGTGTTTGAGTGGGTAACAGTACGGAGGAGGTTCCAAAGTACAGACAATGTCTTACTTCTTGAACATTGAGGAGTTTATGTGGGTTTTCAATTTATGATAATTCATTACGATATATTTATATTTTGTGTACTTTTCTATATTTCTGTTTTGTTTTGTAATTTTTTTTAAGTGGAGGAAGAAATGAAGCTGCAGAAATCAGGCATATTTTAAGTGGAAGTGACCTCGGTGGTAGATTCCTAAACCCTAAACTATCTTCTTCCCACACTAGCTGTTTGCTTTCCACTTCTGTCTGAAATATTACACGTAATTTCACCAATTATAGCTTCATTGTGGCATACAAAGTACTTTTTGTAAAAATGCAAATAACTCATGTAGTGAGGGGCTGTCATTACAAGTCTCTTGTTTCCACATCCCAGAATTCTGTCTAATGAGTCTGCAATGATTCATTTGCATCTGGCAGGTTAAACTAGACAGGAATTTCACTGCCATTTTTAACATAGTTTCTACAGAGATTAAATTCAGATTTAAGTTCCAAAACAAAGTATTGGAATATGATCTATTTGTCATTGGAGAATGCCTGTGTAGTGACTAGCATGATATAAAGGAGAATTGACAGGATTAGATTTGGATTAGCTGGGCCCAAGTTTTGGTTCTACTGATTATTCGCTATTTTACTGTGAGAAAATTATTATGCTTTTGTGAGACTCAGTTCCCTTATTTGTAAGATGTGAGTAAAAATACCTATCCCCAAAAGATGTTATGGGGATCGAATGACATAAAACACTAGATAACCATGAGAAATAAAGATCTCAATTCTCAACAGTAGGAATAAAAGTGGATATAAGGGATAAAATAGACTAATAAGAATGTCATGTAGGACTAAATCATTGTTCCATTTAGCTGGCATTCCATCTCTCACATTGTTGGTATTTTGGGCAACTGCCTCATAATTAAATACGTCTTTATTATTTTCAGAGACTCAGAAAATTTCCATGCAGTATTTGTTACTTAATTCATGTAAACCTTTGTGAATTGATCATCCTTATTTTCATCAGAACTCCTAATCTGTAATTTTCACAAAAGAAAAGATAGTCCCTGGCAATATAATCAAGCACAAATATTTATTGATTTTAAAACTTATCTTGAACCTCTTCATGTGCACAGTTTGAACCATATCTGGGGATGGAATGATCTGTGTATATCCTCTTTGTTAACTAAAGCGTGTACTTTTTTTGTCCTATGGCTATATTGTGTAGATATTGGATATTCTCCCTAGATTTAGGATATGAGAAAGGGGACCCATGTCATTTGGAGCCATTACTGGGCATTGAGGAAGGTTTTGAGAATTTTTCTGTGAAGTCTTCCAGCATAAGACAACATGTATCTATTGACTTATTTACATAGTGTTTTGTATTTTTAAAAATAGAGATGATACCATTGACCTACTATAGACTATGTAAAGTCCTAAACCTTTATGAAATTATAAAAAAATCAATTTTTATTCTATAAGCCCAGATTCATGGCCATCCCTGTGACACTAAGAGACTCTTACCCACGATGAGGGGGTGTGTTGACAGTCATTTCACACGAGTCAAAGCTGTCTGGCCCTCACCTCAAACAGTTCCTCTACCTTCTCCTTAGCTCCATGCCAGTCAAGCCAACTGGCAGTACCATAGACAGAAGCAGGATAAGATTGGAAGCCACACACATATATATTTTTTACCAAAATTAACTACATCTTTTCTAGAAGAGAAGTAGTTTTGTAACTTTGTATCATAAAATAAAGATACTTGGCTTTTCCATTCCTCTAACTTCTGTTTCAAAGTTTCTGGTATAAAACATCTAACCCCATGCACAGATCTTCAAGACGGCTTAAGATACCTTCTCCTCGCTGTTACTGTGCAAAAGAAGGCTGACTGTCAATTGTGGCTCAGCATCTTTGAGGGAGAGATAACATCAAGGATTGAATTAGCTACGTAGGCTGTTGAGCTTTGGTCCGGAGAACCATTTGGACAAATAAGAGAATCAATAGGACATTGCCCCAGTGGCTTTTCCTCCTGGGAATTCTCCAGCTGTCTTTGTGGACCACTTTCTAAACATCCTTCAATAAACTATTTAATTTACCATTTAAATTGAAATCAGAGGGGGTACTTAACCCTTGGGTCCTGGCTTTGAGTACCAAATTAATCAAAAGAAAAGACACGCGTTACATTCTCTGGATTTGTTAACTTTGCAAATGTGTATCTTCTCTATCAAAGAATTATGTTTTTAGGGGAGAGAAAAAAAAGTCCCCATGTATTTAGTTTAGTCTCTCTACTGCAGGTGGTTTACCTTTTAGCTAAGGAATGGCAGGGAGCTGGAAGAGGACATAAAGACAGCTGCTTCTTGGGTGGTTATAAGTTTTTGTAACTTTGCTGGAGATGCACTGACGAAGAAATAACCCGGTTGTGGTTCTATTGTGTTTGGTCCAAAAGGTCAGGATGGCTTGTAGATAGAGGCAGAGTTGGTTTCGTGGTGACCCAAAATTATCCTGGACTTCAAAGAACTTCCTCTTCTCTCTGCATGAAGAACTCTTTAAAGAAGTCCTTTTTTTCCTTTTTACAAGGTGAACGCTTCAAAGCACGTGGGAGGAGTATTTCCTTCTCAGTGTTTACCTTTCAGAGGTGAGGAGTTCAGAGACATTTCCCTGTTTGTACAGTAGAATCTAATCGTTGGCTTTGAGGCGAAGGCTCTCCCGCTCTTGCTCTACTGTCAGGAGTTTCCCGTGCTCATTTTTCACTTACTGATGCACTAAAGAAGTGGTGCCAGGAACCAAAAAAAGCTGCATTAAATTCCTCTGGAGTATATTTCTGTCAACATTGTGTATCACTTAAAAAAAGAACTGGGTTCTGTTTTCAAAGCCTTCCCTGCTTTTACAGGTTACAAAATGTTCATTGAGTGGCCAGAAATGACAGGCAGAGTGGATGAGTGGGGAAGGACAGACACTTTCTCACCAGGCAAGGAGAAAGAAAGACTGTGAAATAATGTGGCAGATTTTTAGTGCATCCGCTTAATGGATCTGTCCAACCGAGTCTAAGCACCTCAGTGAAACCCTGGGGGGTGCTTTCCACAAGGCATCCCACAACCTGCAGTGTGGTACAGAAACAGCTTTGGAAATATACTGAAATTGTACCCAGATCCTATATGCCTAGGAAGCTCCTTGAAGGTGAGGGCAGGGATTGTCTCTTATTAGTCTGGAAACTTCCTCCAAGGAATTAAACAATCACTTCTACTTTGTTGGAATTCCTTTTCTTTTTAAATGTGTTTTTCCATTAATATGGAAAATCTCCAACTTTTGAGTGAAATTTTATTTTTTAAAACAGTAAAGACAATTGGAACAGAATCTGGTGAAATAAATTACCAATCTTTGTCATACTGTTTAGCAAAAGCGATACATACATTTAAAAAAAAGTTCAAGAATTATATACATCCTATGATCACGGTGAATAAGAATATCACAGCGAGGGAAGATCAGAGGAGAGAAAAGAACACCAAATTGTTAAGATTAGAGCATTTGGATTCTGAACTATTTTATTTTTTTGCACATTTATAGTAGAAAAAAATCAAAATTCTTGTTAGAAAAAATAATGAAGCAATAATAATTTACACATTTGGGCAGACCTGTGCAAATAAACATAACAATAAGAAGAATAGGTGAGTTTTCCTCAGTGCTGTGCTCTTTTTTAAGCTAGCTGTTTCTGGGCGGCTGGGTGACTGTTGGTTAAGTGTCTGCCTTTAGCTCGGGTCATGATCTCAGGGTCCTGGGGTTGAGTCCTGCAGTGGGCTCCCTGCTCCGTGGGGAGCCTGCTTCTCCCTCTTCCTGTGCCTCTGCCTCTCTCTCTGTCTCTCATGAGTAAATAAATAAAATCTTTAAAATCAAAACAAAAAAACCTCTAGCAGTTCCTTCACTGTGGAGTGACTCACAAGGAAGCAGGTGGGACCCTGCTGACGTTCTTGCTTGGCTGTCGGAGCCGATCAGTGACTCACATGTTTCTCTCTTGGGATGCTTACTGTTTGTGACTAATGTTTCAAAGCTAATAGAAGATTCTAAATCCTTTTCCGAAGAATCAAGATGCCCAATGATGCAAGCCCTGCTCTTATGAATTTTATTGGAGAAAATAAATGACCTGACCACTTTTCTCCTGCATGTACTGCAATGGTGCCCTGGTAGATGGAATTCATTTTCTGTCTCAAAATTTAGAGAAGTCCCAGCAAAGCAATTCCATTCTGTTGACACCAAAGCAAAGCTGCCTCGCATCACACAGAGACAAAAAGACAGCTTTGGAATTTCTGGGCCTTGGGCTTCCACCTGCGGCTGGGTCTGTGTGGGTTCATCCTGCCTGAGGCTCATGTGTGAGGTTTTAACCTCTTGTGAGATTAACAGAAAAAAGATGACAAGGTTTGGTTACAAAAATGAGTAATGAGAGTGATCAGACTGTTGTCCTGGCTGTTACTGAAAACAACAAAGTCCTCAAAGCCCCAATCTGAATTGCAGCGCTTCTTACCATGATGGACTTACAAAGAACAGAAGCCCATTAAATCCTGTTGCATTAAATCCTGGTTGTCTTTGGAACAACATCAACAGGCAGGGAGCTGTCTTGCCCATGTTGTTATGTTATTTAGAACTGCTTTCACTATTCCGATTGACCAGTAGAATGCCAATAACGTAATTTGTGACCAGTTGTACAAGGCACAGAATACCTCAGTAAGGAAAGAAGCCCGTGAAAAATACTCCTGAGACAGAACTCATGGGTTATTTTAATAATATGTAAGAGGCAAATGATTTAATAATACCAGCTATCACCAACTGGGAACTGCTAACCACTGGATACTTAATAGGACAACTCATGACACCTCATCCTTGCTCTATTTAGAGTGATCTTCCAAAACTAAAAACCCTTCTCTGTGGAACACCATTCAGTGATTGGTTTCTCATTGTCCCCCTGGGGTGTGAAGCTCAGGGAGCCTGGTTCAGGAAACGCGCTTCTGGTCTGACTGCCTCTCACTTCCACTTTCTGGAGCTTTGTCTCCACCTCTCTGGCCTTCTAGACCACTTACTTGCAGATCTCCAAAGAGCCTTGCTTGGGCCTCACCCAGGCCTTGCTCTTGGTGTCCAATCTGTGTTGGGAAGCCCTTCCTTCAGTGCATCCCATTTCCCGAACACCAGTTTCTTTTCAGGTATCCTCCTAGATGCCACCATATCTGCAAGGCCTTCCCTGAGCATTCCTTTCTCCCAAGAACCATGTAGGTTTTTTCTCCCAGATGTTCCCATGGCTCCTTTTTTCTTTGAGATTTGACATAGAACATTGTATTCATTTTAGGTGTACAAAAATAATGATTGGATATATGTGTATATCACAAAATGATTGCCAGAATAAGTTCAGTTAACCTCCAGCACCAAAATACAGGTATAATTTTTCCTCCTGTGTTGAGAACTTTTAAGATCTACTCTTTGCATCTTTCAAATATGCAATGTGCTTTGTTAACTATACTTACCATGCTATACATTAGATCCCTAGGACTTAACTGATTTGATAACTAGAACTTTGTACCTTCTGACCTTCTGACCACTTTCTCCCATTTCAACCACCCTCAGCCCCTCACTACCTCCTGTAGGTCTTTATTCGCTTCCCCCCAGCCTCCACCAGAATACTTAGCACACGGAAGCAGAGCTGCTTGTTTGCTGGTGATCTTCCCCAAGACACACAGTCTATGTTGAAGAGTTCAATAAATATGGGTTAATTAAATCCTCCCAGATAGATAATTATATTCCTCATTTCATGGATGTGGATTGAATAAGTTTTTTCAAATTATGCAGTTAGTATGTGACAGAGCTTGACTTAAACTGAGATTTCTTTGCATCCAAAGCTCCTTGGTTTTTAGCATACTGTCACTGACCTCTAAGTTGAGAAGCTGCTGAATGCAGATTGGTCATGATAAAACCATTCAATTATTCAGAAAGCTGATATTAATTTCACATATGTAATCCGAATGAGTGAATGACTCCACGATGGCTCAATTTCAGGCCGACCAACAGAAGACCATAAAACTTGTATTAAATCTGTTCCGTGATGGGGCACCTGGGTGGCTCAGTCTGTTAAACATCTCCTTCCACTCAGGTCATGATCCTGGGGTCCTGGAATCGAGCCCCACATTGGGCTCCCAGCTCAGTGGGGAGCCTGCTTCTCCTTCTCCCTCTTGCTCTCTCTCACTCTTGCTCTCTCCAAATAAATAAATAAAATCTTAAAAAAGAATAAATTTGCTCTGTGAGATGCTACTAAGGGGATTCTAGAGTCTTAATGAAGGGTCTGTGTAGGAACAGGTCCAGAGCTCCTCTTGAGACAGCATAACATTTCCACCTGGGGAGAAAATGCTTCTGCCCACTCCTGTCTTGCCACTCCCCACTGAGCAATGGGTTGGATGGCCTCCAAATTCTTCCGAGTCATCTTGCCAGCTGAAGCATGGAGTGTGATGATGCACTGATAGGATTAGCAGGAACTGAGGGCCAGAACTATGAAGCAAGACATAGGAGGTGGGGATGGAGGTGACGGCCCTCTTCCAAGCAGACACCCTGATGGCAGTTTTGGTCTAGTTTGGATTCTCTGGCCACCTCTTTATTGAGTGTTACAAGAATTAGATTTCTTATTTGTCCTTATTTTATTTTGAGATGCCCTGCTGCTTCCAGTCTTTTCTCTCCTTTGGGAATGAATTTATTTGACGATAGCCTTAACAATGAAACAAAAAGGGATTTTAAAGATTCATTTCTACCAACTTTGCCTCTTCCCTCTTTCTTTTTCCACTTAGATACTGTACATGGAGGAGGGATGGGTAGGTCTTTGGATGTAAAATGTTCCTTTTTTGTCAGCATCAATCTAGGTGTTTCAACACGGGGTGGAATGGAGGGCTCAGTGTGAGAGCCAGGATGGGGTCACAGGATGGGAGCCTCGTCAGGAGGAAGTGGCCATAGTGAGATTTTGGAATGCAGACCTCTCTCCTCCCTCACTTGTACTCAGCCTACAGAAACTGTGCTGGGCTGTCATTAGGGTGAAGAACGGGGTGAGTGTGGGATCTCCCAAAAAGTGAAAAGGGGTTTAGTGATGGCAAAGAGGGAGAGTGAATAAAGTAGAAAAATCCTAGTCTATAACAAAGGGGGACAAGGGGGTGTTTCTAGGAAGAGCCACTTTCTTTCTTATGATGACATTTTCTGGAGAGTTCCAAGTAAGGGCACGAATCAGCGGTTGTCAAATTTTAGTAGGTTTATTTCCTACGAGATTGTTAAAATGCAGATTCCCAGACTTCATCCTTCCTTTTTTGACTCAACAGGTAAGTGGGGCCTAAGGATCTAAATTTTTAAAATACCACAGGTAATTCATACATAGGTGACTTATGTTCTAAACTTTGAAGCACGTCGTCTGTCCTGATTTTTTGAGATTCAGGAGTAACTCTGTGGTCTAAGACGGTCACATGACTTCATGCTTTCCTTTAATGCATGAAGTCACAGTCTATTAATTAAACAATAGCATTTAATTTAAAATATATAGTGAGAACAAAAGACCTATTTTTGTACATCTAAGGCAGATATCATTTATCTTATTTTTGAAAGTTCTATGGTAATGTTGTGCTTTTTCTCCAAATAATTGGCATTGTGATGTTCTTCTATCTTCATTTTTTAATGGTTGAATATGATTTCTCTCCCTGTTTCAGCTTCCTATTTAATCTGCTATTGCCTGTTAAATCAGCTTCCCTTCATGGTAAAGACTAAGGCTGCTTTTGTTAGATTAAACTTTTTTTTTTTTAATCTCTCCCAGCTTTCAGCTCCAACTACTTAGTTACATCATCAATTGGGTAACAAAAATTGCCAGGATGTCACCCAGTGGGAAAATCAATTCACGAAAGAAGCCTAGTGCTGTGTGTTGGACTATAGAGCATCTCTTTTTCTTCCTCCGAGCGTATCTGTCTCAGCACACCTGGGTATTCCTCCCCAGGGCTAAGAAGAAGTTTGAATTGCCCCGCTCTTAATTAGCAACATCCCTTTCCCCTGATATTGCAGGTGAACATGATTTATTCTCTTGTATATATTCCTAAGAGAGAAACTCGCTAAGAAAAGATGCATCATTGTACGATGAAGAGGAGGCCAGTGGTGAGATGCTGGAGAGGTAATTTCTCTCTATTGTTCTAGGATGCTTTTAAAATAAATGTTTCTCATGACATAATCCAACATTCAACAAGGAGTTAGAAATGCTCTTGTTTCGTGAATTTAGATGTTTGAAGGATATATGCCCCCCCCCCCCACTCCTCCTCCAACATTATCTCTTAGCTTAGCCTTTGGTTTAACTCAGTTGGTCTTAATTTGTGTATATGGTATCTCACAGAGGGCATAGCATGTATGGGCTTCAGTAGGTCTATAAAATTCCCCAAATTTGTGCCTTTTTTGGAGGCAATCTTTTAAAAATTTCATGAGGTTTCTCTGTGGAGTGTATGATAGCAAAAGATTTTAAGAACCACTGAAGTAATGGCCTCATATGTTGCCCTACAGAGAATCAATCCTGTGTTGCAATAGTGGTATTTTTCAAGGGACTCAGTTAATTTCCATAGGAAGCTAAACTTAAAAGGGAAGGTTCTTCCTCTTGAGGACAACTCTTATTTTAGAAGAACTGCAAGATGATCCGAGCCCCTCAAGAGCCTAAGGGGCCATCTACCTCTGAATTAGATTCTGGGAAGCAGTCTGTGATCATCCACAAGAACCAATTGCAGGGTGTTTTAATTGTAATTAACTCTCACACTCAATTTTAAAGTCTAACTTTTAAAGTGCATTCTGGCTGTTGATCAGTTTTTAAGGATGGGAAAAGAGAAAGTGGATATAGTAAAAAGATACAATACGTAAAAATTTACCCCATCCCTCTCCTACCCTATGAAGCTTTCTAATACAAGGATTCTTTATTTTAAAAACAATGCTATAGTCAAAAAGGCAGGTTAATGACTCTCGTGGCATCAGATTTCAAATGGACACTGAAGAGAAATAGGGGATCTTAATGATACCTTAACATTTTTTCATTAATATTGACTAGCTGAGTCTACTTTTACTAAGAAACTAAGAAACTACTAAGAAAGTGACTTTGCATATCCTATAAAATTTAGACTGATAAAATCAAGAGTTTCAGGTTTGTACCTGTGTAATGGGAATAATGAGACCATCTTTTGCACAGGAATTATGTGAGGATTCAATAAAATAATCCAAGTGCATGATTAGAACAGAGCTTGGTATATGTATATACAAAATATGCTTGTTATGATTATATTACAATATCTTTTGAATATACACATTGAGAAATGCAAAAATGAATTGCTTGTATTAAAAGTTGTCTTCTATTTTTTGTTCAATCTTCATTGGATTAGAGTTTTTCATGCCTTGTTGAGTTTGACAGAGTGAACTTTTGGCTAAATATACAGATGACAGGATCCTATCTTAATCTTTGCTTATTTGCATGGTTTTTCCTTTATCTTTTTCTCCTCTGATAGCTTTATTTCAACTCCATATTTTTATTGTTCTCCTCCCGACCTAAGAAATTTATCCTATATTCAATTTCCTTAGTATTCTATTTCTTATAGTGGAATGAGTTTTTAAAATTATTGTTACTAAAGCTGGTAAACATTTTGTGCTACTATGTAAACAATGCTAGGTTTTACGCCTTTCTGATATTTGTACTTCATTGGGGCCCCTTGGAGATTATTGGAATGAGGGACTCTACTGATAGCAGGCTGGGACACATTGAGAAAGTTATTTGAAAGACCAGCAGCACTTCCAACCCTGGCACTTTATAGAAACACTATTATGCCCCCCATGGGCTTGATGATCACACATTACAGAGACATTCGGGGGTTGCTTCTGGTTCCAGCCTGCCTGGATTTTGTATCCCAGCTCCAATTTACAGGCTGAGTGACCTTGAACAAGTTACTTAATCTCTCTGTGCCTACTTTTTCTCATCTCTAAGAGAGAAGAATGAAGAGTACCTACATCAGAGGGCTGTCATAAGAATTAAAGCTAATACAATGCAAAGTACTTAGCATAAAAAATACCTGATACATGTGCTTTGATAAGAGTTTGCTCTTATTATTTCTAGAACAATTCTAATTTCAATTCTGTTTTCACAAAATACATTTCTAATCAGAAATGAATCATTTATCAAACCAAGTATCTTGACTCTGGGCACTGACTTATCAAGACATCTTTCCATATGAAAGTCGGGTTTTGTTTTTTTCTTTATCTCTTATATTCAGATGAGAGGATCAAAGACTTAAAATTAAAACCTGAAGTTTCATCCATACAGTGTTCATTGCACTCACTACTCAAGAAAGTATGGGCATATTATGATCGTGTATTAAGATCACAAAAATACCTGAAGCCATTCTTCTCCATTGCTCATCAGAACGGGCAACAGACAGAAGTGTTTCCACTCAAGGAAAGGGACATTGGCAGCACAGCAGAGGGGTCTTGTTCTAGAGAAAGATGAGTAGAACAAGGAACAGGGACAAACCAAATCCCACCAACACATTCTGTTAGGTCTCAACCTGAGTACAACCAATTTCTTTAGCTTGAGAATTTCCCTTCCAATTTATTTCTCCTGTGCCTCTTTCTTACATGTGTAGAGAGATGGGCTGAGCAATGATAAATCACCTGCCTAACATTTTAACTCAAATCACATTGAACTGCCCTCTTATGTAAGAACTGTACCACATGCCAAATGTATATGTCTAGTCCCAAACTCTGGAACACTTCCATCCCCAACTTTACCCTTTTCTCCTTGCTCAGAAATACAGGAGACAGGTTTTCTGGGTAGAGTCTTATGTCCATTACCTAATGAACCAGGCTACTGAGGTCCTGCCTATTTAGCAGGAAACGCTTGATGTTAAGACTCTGGCACATTCGTATAGCATGTTCCTAACAGAGATTAAATATTTACATGTGAAAAAGAAGAGCATTGTGGCTGCTCCACTTTGGGTTAAATTACAGGCCTATCAATCTTAATGCTGTGGAGCATGAAATCAGGAAGTATTTTTCCCTCCACAGAATAATGTACTGCACAGTTAGGTGTATTTTGGGAGCAATGCTTCTGCATGGGAGGAAAATATAGAAAGGACAACACACAAACTACAATGAATTCAACCAACCTTCCAGTTATGACTTCTGTCTTAGTTCTTATCACGGGTTTTCAATCTCTGCCCTCGGGCCTGAGGCTGATGAATCACACGCATGTTCCTCCCATGAAGCTATAACTGAAGTCGCTGACGTGTATCTCTGTAACAGCAGGAGAATATGGAGATGCCCAGACTCTGGTTACAAGACAATTTAGATAGGTTTTATGGTGGTGGTTCTTTTGTTTGCTTGCTGAGGGAAGACCAGGATGGAATTAGTGATTTGATGGCCATATTTTTGCAAGGGTGGAAGACTGAGCCCCATTACTGGGACCAAACAGAGAGAATATATATTTTTTTCTCTTTTTGGTTTGTTATTGAAATCATTAACAGATATATGGCAGGGCATCTTTTTATAATGAGAATTGTTGGACATAGAAGACAAAGCCAGTCTTGATATGTTGTTGCTACTAAGAAGGGTGGCAAGAGAAGCTCTAGACCTAAGGGAGCACAGCACAGGGGGCTACTGAGCACATGTGTTGTGTGGGTGTATTACAGACAACATTTCATAAACTTAGGGGATCCCTGGGTGGCTCAGTGGTTTAGCACCTGCCTTTGGCCCAGGGCGTGATCCTGGAGTCCCAGGATTGAGTCCCGCATCGGGCTCCCTGCATGGAGCCTGCTTCTCCCTCTGCCTGTGTCTCTGCCTCTCTCTGTGTGTCTCTCATGAGTAAACAAATAAAAACTTAAAAAAAAAAAAAAGATGTCATAGACAGTATTGGCTCAATTATTTTTATGTTTATTTGCATGTTGAAATGATAATTTTAGATATATTATGTTAAATAAAATGTACTATTAGAACTAATATCATATATCTTTTTTTTTTTACTTTCTAAATGTGGCTTTGTAGAAAATTTAAAATCTTACATGTTGCTCCCATTTGTGACTTACATTATATTTCTATTGGACAGCTTCTCTAGACCAAGTCACCTGATTCAACAGCTCAGTGTTCTGAGTTAACAATCTTAGCTGAAACTAGTACCAAAGAACACTTCTTAACATTCTACAACTCAGAGTATCGTTTGTATTCTTGTAGTTTGAAAGAAACAAAATGACTTACTCCAGAGGACTTCCATGGTGCAAGTGCTTCACATTTTCCAAATGTCACCTGTTGAATATGCACATAATCACAAAGACTATTTTTTTTTAATGGAAATTCTGGAGGCAACATAGTTCTGTTCTGTGAAGATATGAGTTCTACCTGACACACACAATGTCATTAGTTCATGAATAAGAGAATTGTTTAGAAGCAATCATTAGACAATGTGAATTGAGGTTGTGCCTCTGTGTGTGTGTGTGTGTGTGTGTGTGTGCATACACAGATGTTTGTGAGCATTTCTTGTAAATCTTCCACAAATAAAAATATCAGAGGATTTCTCTATTAAGATGGTGGTGACACAAAATGGGATAACTAAAAACCCATTTGAAAGTTAAGAAACAATGACCAAGTAATGTGAATTAGCTAGCTATTTGCATAGGTTGCATGATCTTAAGATAACTTTTAAATTAACATTTGATTGTAAAATTCAGCTGAAGTTGAGCAACTAACTAGAACCATCGTTTTAACATTGGTTAATTATAATGTATTGCCTCTATTTGGTGTACCAATCAAGCAGATGATGTTTGGTCCATACCATAAGCAAGAATGTGGCAGATATGATGGCGTTTTTAGGTGATTATAGACCTCATTGTTCAAGATCCTTTGCATGTTCTGAAGCAGGGAATCCACTAGCTAAGACCTCATGTTCTGCATCATTTGAAATGCGCATAAAATGCCATGAGCTGTGTCAGACAGCTCAGTCACATCTCCCAGAATTGCAGGAAGTTTGTAATTAATACTCCAAAATAATTTTTACCTTGTACCTGTTTTAGAGATTTAATAATGATTGTTTTTCAAAATTCTTCTGCATCTTTTTAAATGCAAGTTTTATTTACTGCTTTGGGGGGAGATTAAAACTTTAAAATAACACACTGATAGCAAAAGGAGATTCAAAAAGGAGAAAACATACATGGCATAAAAATATATGTCAGGCTGAATGACAGGCTTTGGGAGCTGTAAATTCTAATTGTAGTTTGATGGTAGATGAACAGTTTATTTCTCTTATCTGTCAAAGGTTGATAAACTCTGTTATCTAGTTCCTGGGAATTTTGTGAAAGAGAACTAATAAAGCTCCCAAATATTAGACCACTTGGTCCAAATAAAAGTTCTATATAAACCAACAGAAAAGCAGTGACTGATGAAATGAGAAGTTTCCACCTCTGCTTTACGCTCCAGTGAGATGTGAGATATGGTTAGAGGATGACAAGCAAAGGAGTTTATTAAAGAGAGTCAAGAACAGTCTGCTTCTGAGTTGGTAAAATTCTGAGTGAACTCAAAGTAGAAAATCTACTTTAATTTCACTATAATTAGTTGACACAAAATGATCCTTTCTCCCCCCACCCCCCACAAATTATATGTAAGGACCAATATATAGATTTAATTTCCAAATATTGGTATATTAATAATAATGATAAGAAGTATGTATGAAGACCCCAAACCCCAACATATCCAGTAATACAAGATCCTAGGATATTATAATATGGCAAGAATAGAAACTGTAGAAATCAGTTGCTGACATAAGAGAATATATAGTGTTCATGCTTTCCAGGAACCCTTATGGTTAAAAACTGAAAAATGACTGGGGAAGAGGCTAAATGCAATCATATAATAATTACTGAATTCCTACCATGGTCGGCATTGTGCAAAAATCATGGGCGGTCCTCATCCAGATGGGGGAGTCATAGCAGAAGACTATTAAAAAGTACAAGATAACGTGTAATTAAATATACACTTGTGTGGTAGAGTCAGATGATATGATTGAGAAAACAGAGCATTATAGGGAGAGGAAACGGGAATAGCATTTAAAAGATCTGGAGTATAAAGGACTAGTATCTAAAATCTATAAAGAAGTTATCAAACTCAACACCCAAAAAACAAATAATCCATTCAAGAAATGAGCAGAAGACATGAATAGATATTTCTCCAAAGAAGACAAACAAATAGTTCAAAGACACATGAAAAAATGCTCCACATCACTCCTCAGGGAAATACAAATCATAACTGTGATGAGATACCACCTCACATCAGTCAGAATGGCTAAAATTAACAAGTCAGGAAATGACAGAGATTGGCAAGGATGCAGAGAAAGGGGAACCCTTCTATACTGTTGGTGGGAATGCAAGCTGGTTCAGCCACTCTGGAAAACAATGTGGAGGTTCCTCAAAAAGTTAAAATAGAGCTACCCTATGATCCAGCAATTGCACCACTGGGTATTTATCCAGGGTGCAAATATAGTGATTAAAAGGGGCACCTGCACCCCAATGTTTATAGCAGTGATGTCCACAATAGCCAAACTATGAAAGAGCCTAGATGTTCAGCAACATGGAAAAAGAAGATTCCACTGTATATCTACACAATGGAATATTATTCAGCCATCAAAAATGAAATCTTGCCATTTGCAACGATGTATGAAGTACATTGAAGTACTTCATGGAATGAAGTAGAGGGTAACATGCTAAGCCAAATAATTCAATCAGAGAAAGACAAGTATCATATGATCTCATTCATATGTGGAACTTAAGAAAAAAAACCCAGAGGATCATGGGGAAAGGTGGGAAAAATAAAATGATGAAATCAGATAGGGAGACAAGACATGAGACTCTTAATTATAGGAAACAAACAGGGTTGCTGGTGGGAGTGGGGTGGTGGGATGGTCTAACAGGGTGATGGGCACATCACGGGATGAGCACTGGGTATTACATAAGATTGATGAATCATTGACCTCTACCTCTGAAATTAATAATACACTCAATTAATTGAAATTAAATAAAATTTTTAAAAATTATAAAAAAATAACCTGAAGTAAGAGGGACAACAATGAAATCCAGAGCTAAAGGAAGCTCAGTCTGGACTCTGTGCTTAGTATGCGGGGAGAGGCATGGTGGGTGCGCTAAGTGTCTTAGAATCGGAATGCCCTGATATGACATCAATGCCCCAATATGAGCATTGGTGTAACTTTTGGGGAAGTGTCTTCTCAAGCCTCATTTTACCATTAGTAACTAGAAATAATAAAAGTCTTCCCTGCCCACTTCAAAAGTTGTGATTGATTAGATGATCCATAACTACACTGAAAGCAGTGGTTTGAGTTTGGAGAGTGGAAAAGAGGTCAGTGTAGTGTAAATGACAAGACAGACATTGCAGAGGTGAGTGTGCACCAGATCTTGAAGAGCTCTGGAAGCTCTGCTTGGAATTTGGAAATTGGCCTGGAGGTATAAGGAAGCATCAAAAATTTAAGCAGAGGAATGATGTGATTAGATTTGCAGTTTGCAATTTACAATGACCACCCACCCACAGGATGGCAAGTGGGTGGCAGGTAGATGGGAACAGAGGAAGAGAAGTAAGTAAACTGGCTGTTGCAATGATTTAAGTGAGAAAATGAATCGAGACTATGACGTTTGTGAGATACAGTGGAGGATGTCTTTGTGAGCTCTTCAAAGAGAAGAAAACTCAGGCCTTGATGACTGGTAAAAAGTAGGGCATTAGTGAATTAGGCAGCTAGAATGACTCCCAGATTTCTGTATTGGGTGAGTTGGTGGATATGAGAGAAGCACATTTAGAGGAAGAGAGAGAGATCATAAGTTCTGTTTGGAACTTGTTGGATTTGAGGTGATTGTAGAACATTGGGGGAGAACAATCTAGTAGAAGAGTGGATGTAGATGTCAGAATGTCTGGTCAACTACAGCTCAACGCACCATAGGACCCATTGCATTTAGCATAATAAGAGAGACCTGGAACCTTCACACATTGCTGGTGGGAATGTAAAATGTTACAACCATTTTGGAAAACAGTTTGAAAATGTTAGATACGGCAATGCCCACTGACCCAGAAATTCCAATCCTGCATGTAGGGAAATGAAATAGATATTTATGAAGTAAAAGTACACATTCATGCAAAATCTTATATGTGGATGTTCACAGCACCATAATTGATAACAGTTAAAAAGTGGCAACAACCCAAATGTCCATTGACATGGGATAAACAGAATGTGGTGTATCTATACAAGGGAATTTTATTTGGCCATAAAAAGGAATGAAGGACTAATGAATGCTACATCATGGATGGCCCTTGGAAACCTTCTACTGAAGTGAAAAGAAGACAATAAATAATAAAAAGGCCACATATGATATTTTTCCACTTATATGAAAAAGAGCATTAAATTTTTAAAAAATAAGAAGAATGTGATATCTCTAGTATGATACCATTTATGTGTAGAAGAGAAGGATAGGAGTGGGAATTGGGATTAAAAAAAAGTAACAGAATAGAAACAGACTCCTGCACAAATAGATGACAGTAGGCCATGACCTAAGGGACTCTGGCACAACAGGACAGACACAGACTCTAGAACCAGATGCCCTCCATTTACATCTTTGTGCTGCTACCTCACGGACTGGATCATGGTGATTGGGCAAGTTCCTTAATCCTTCTGTGCCTCAGTTTCCTCACTTCTAATTGACAGTTGGTTATGCTGCCTACCTCATAGGAGTGTGGAGAAAACACATAGCTTGCTATATGCCTTAAGCAGTGGCTGCTATGGGGTATTGCTTGGACTCACCAGACTTGGAGGACTTGCCCTCAGCTGCTGGGAAGCCCTCAGCTGTCAACCCCCATCGGGAATTGCCTTGCCTAAAGACAGCTGTCTCATTCAAAGTTACCCTCCCTTCCTGTATGGCCAGCACCCTCACCTATGACACTGCAGAAGTTGTCCCAGCAGGGGACAACTGACTGGTTGTCTGCTGGAGGAGCCTCTGAAGGAGCAGCTTCCTCTTGCTCCCCAAAGGGAGGCACAGTCCAGCTCTCTCTACGCTTCCCCAAATGTTGAACCCACGGACATCCCTAACCAAATCCCTGCATTTAATCTCTGCATCAGGTCTGTCTGCTTTCCAGGGAGCCCAACATGTGGCAGCAGCTAATATTATCATCTGAGACATATGCTTAATTCATTTCTCTGGGCCTGAGAGTCCAAATAAAAAAAATACATAAAATGAGAAGGGAGAGATAAAAGAAGATAAGGAAACACGAGGAGAGACAAGTGTCTAAGAAAAGAAACAGATTTGAAACAGAATGCTGTAGACCTTTCGAAATGAACAATAGATATAATCCTGGAAGTTAACACCCAATGGGCAAAATAAAGTGTGACTTAGATGCAGTGGATGGAAGAAATTAACTGGAAGAGAATAAATTATGAATAAATCACCCAGAATATAGCAGAGAGAGTTAGACAATCTTAAGAAGTTAAGAGACACGAAGATAGAAAAAACAAAACAAAACTGACATCGGTCTATAAGAATCAGAGTTCAAGGAAAAAGCGGAGAATGGGGAGAGGCAATACTAAAAAAAAAAGAGGATGGCCGATAATTTTTCAAAAGTGATGCATGGTACAAATCTTTAGAATGAAGAAACACGTCACGTCCCGGTAGGATACATAAAGCGCCCATAGCCATCTCATGGTGAAGCTGCAGAACACCAAAAAAAAAAAAAAATAATAAATAAATAAAAACAAACAAATAAATAAATAATCTTAAAAACAATTTGGGGGAAAAGGCTTATCTTTAAAAATGAACAACTGCCATGATAGCAGAAATCTCAATAACAACAGCCCAGAAAACAGCAGAATGACCTCTCTGAGTGGAGGGAAATTTACTGCCGGTTGAAAGTTCCTTGTCGGGCCCTTCCATTATTCAAGACTGAGGGAAGAGGAAGCCTTTCCTAGATCAAGAGATGATTTACGTGCCCCCACCCCCACCCCCACCAGCCCTATTAAGAATGATTTGGGGAAGACAGTGAACTGAGACCATTGCTGGGTGCTGTCATGCAGTAAGTCATTTAGGTCAGAGAAGCTGGCAGGCATCTAGGTTGATGCAAGCAGAGACCATAACACCGATACGGATAATCCCTGTACCACGAGATAACAGCAGGAGTAACAACAATAACTGATTTCAGATGGCTGAAAATTGTTTTAAAATGGTGAATCGACCATTGTTAAAAAAAAAAAAAGAGCGAGAAGCCAGAAGCAGTCTTTCCTACCTGTTTTTTGTACAACAAACTCTTGCTAGTTGGTATGCCATCGTGAAACCATTTACCCAGGACAAGGACCTCTTGCTATACACAGATGAGTGGCAGTTAGGAGGACTTAGAAAGCAAAATGTTGGTTCTTGGTCTACCATTGACGCAACTAATCGTTAAAAACTTCATCTTCTCTTCTGACGTCAGGCTCTATGACGAAAGAGAAATAGATAATACCTGTGCCCTCAGGTCTCAGTTTCCTGACCTGAACTTCAAAGTCTCAAGAAGTGCACCATAGATCTTTAATGACTGAATCATTTGCTCCTCCATGAGTCATTCCAAGTGGGTAGCGATCACTGTCTGATGACTTCTGGCAGGCGTTCAGCCTCAGATTGCATACGTGCTCCAGGAAGATGGCACAGCTCCCAATCTGCTGCTTCGTCAGAACTCTGCATGCTCACCTCCCCCGTCCTCCTCCACCAGCCAGCAAGCAGGGTGTTCCCACCTGGGTGTCGCTCCTCTCTCCCTCTCCCCACCCCAAGATACCAACATTCATTTTTCATAATTGCTAGCGCCTACGGACCTGAGCGTTCCATGCAACCAAGAACGAATGGTATCTCTTCGGAGTGTCCTATTATCCATAAGAAGAGACAGTGCGGTCCCTCAGGAAGGTCATGGGTGAAGGAGTGGACAACCAGGGTCTGGTTCCATTCTTTCACTGTAGAGAAATGAGAAATCCGCATCATGGTAAGACACAGTCTCAAGTCTTGAAAAAAATTGCAAGCTTTCTGGGGTCAGCCAGAGGCTATGCCCATTCTTTCTCTTCTTGTGTGCCCCCAAATATAGCTAGGGTGCACACATGTTCCTTTGCCCTGAGCCATGCATTAGTGGGAAGGCTTGCTGAGCACCAATAGATGTAATTTTTTTTTAAATAAACAGTAAAGTTGCACGTATATATAGTTATATGAAAGACTTCATCATTCATCTTCATCCCAGGAGATACTTTATTCTTCCTTTTTGCTGTGTTGTGTATCCCTCTGCACTCCTGCCTACTGGTGCTCCTTGACTTATCCCCTTGAAAACGTTTTCTTTTCTGCTTTCTTCCTGGGATTTTTCTTCCCTTCTAGTCTGAGAAGCTTTCATTGTCGTTAATAATCTGGAGTGATGAAAGGCGCTATTTGAGGCCTTTTACCTACCTGCCCCGTTAGCAAGAAGCTATAAGCTAGCACTTGTCACAAATAGAATTGTTTGACCACCTCAGGCGGAAAAACACAGGACATTCCCTGTCTCTTCAGAACACTGCAGTCTGTGCCACTGTGTTTTTTTGTTTATGTCCTAACTGAACTCACATTTTTTTTTAAGTAGGCTCCATGCCCAATGTGTAGCTTGAACTTACAACTCTGAGATCAAGAGTCACATGCTCTACTGACTGTGACAGCCAGGCACCCCTGAACTCACAATTTTTAAGGTTCCCCTGAGGACACTCCTGGGAACTTATTTGTCTTATCCCACAGCCATTAAGTTCTGGGAAGAAATTTCAGATTGCTGGACATCTCAGGATATCTGCACAAAGACCAGATATGGGTGGGTGATACACATTGCACTGACTCATAAAGGCAAACTCACTCTCCATTATAACTTGATTGAGAGCAAGGTGGACTTTTACTCTCAACGAAGAAATGATTCATGTCCACAAACTAGCAGGTTATGCATTCATTAATGGTTAGTGCACGAACTAGTCAAAATTATATTTAAAACACAAAGTGGGCTTTTTTCTCTGTTTTAAAAGTAATTGCTATTCACTGTAGAAAATTTAGAATGCGCAGAAAAGCATAACGACGAAAATAAAAATATACGAACCTCCAACCTTTGCCCACAAGGACAATAGAAACTTTAGTGGTAGGAAAGGTGAATTTAAAGTCAAGCATCATGGGGTCATCTTCCCCTTGATACCAACCCATGTAGCCTGGCCATACAGTCGTGCTCTTCACCCCTTTCTACTGGCAATACTCTCTGACATGAGTGCTGTGGGGCCCTCGAATAATCATAATGCTAGTATCAAAGTTACAACGAGGGTTTAGATTGACTTAGCTCTTACTCTGTGCCAGGCATGCTGCAGGCATCAACTTCACTATTTCCATGATAAGTCTTGCAGGTTCGTAGTGTCATTATTCTCATTTTTAACATAGGATCCTGGAGCTTGGCGAGCAGTTTACTTGCTCAAAATCGAGTTTACACAGCCAGTGAGCAGGGGCACGGGAACTCAAACAGACCTTTGACAGACAATCTTTACTCTTGGGACACTTAATGACCATTTACGGCTTTATTGAGCTATTGGAGCTGGAAGGGACCTCTGCAGTCACCCTTTCCAAATTGTTTCTTTTATAGAAGGGACAACTGAGAATCAGAGGTATGGAGCAAGTGGCCAAAGGAAATAGAATCAGTTAGTGCCCCGGATCGGTGCCCTGGCATCCTGGCCGCTGCCTGGTATTCACAGGACTGAGCTGGGCTCCTGTCAGGGTCGAGGTGGGAAGGGTATTTCTGACCACTGGGCAGTTTCTTTCAGGGGAACTCTTTTATACTAGTTCCAAAGCATCATTCTCTCTGGTCATCCTTGGTGACTCATACAAACGTTCTGCTGTTTTATTTACTTTTTCATATGGTCTAAATGTACCCGGGAAGAGTGTAGATTAGCCTGCAGGCCGATAAGCCCCAATTCTGAGGAACTGAAGACAATAGCGTCTGAAAGCCCATGTTCCAATCCCACGTAAGTCATGAGCTGGACTTTTGACTCTCCAGTTGCAAATATTAATCCACTGTGCATGTGCAGGGATAAATCAACAACAAGAGAAACTGGCCTGAAAACCACGTCCCTAACCGTGGAGGGGAAGCCTTTTTTTTTTTTTTTTTTTTTTTTTTAGTGCAAAATAGATGAAAGACAGCAAGCACTTTAACCTTAGCTCTGGTGAGAGAGATCCAGGTGAAGTGTCTTCATTATCTGCACAACCATGGAATTCTTCTACTTTCTATCCATTTTTCAATCAACAGAGGCTCCTGGTATTGAAGAGCAGAGTAAGGTACAAAGGCAGAGGAACCAGGCAGTAAGGGAAAAATTTAAGGTCACAAGGTGAACCGGTCTCAGAAGCCAAGAAAAGAATTCCAAAGGAATCATCTGCAAGAAACAATGGATTCTGTCTTTTCCAATGTTCCGAATGGACAAGCCCATGTTGGGCAATCTCACTGCTTTCTTCTTGAACTCCTTGTTCTCTGTCTCTGCGTCTCACCCTTTTACCTCTTACACAACATATTTCTTTAACCTCGCGCTTGCATTGAAGAGTAGGGGAAAGGCCCATAAAAGCTATGGCTCAAAATTCTTGCCACTAGAGTATCAGGAGGGTGGCCAAATATTCCCATTGGCTGGGCGTCCCATTGAGCCCCAATGCAGCTATCATGCCTCCCGAACGCACCATGTGGGCGCAGCCTTCTCCTTGCATTGAAGCGTATCTGAAGAAAGTGTCCCCAGGTTTTCCTGGGTCCTGGAATTTCTTGCCTCACTTTGTTAGTTGCAAGTGACCTGCTCTTATTGGCTTTAGGTATGTTTTCAATTAGACCTGTGTGTTTAGAGGCATTTCAGGAGCGGTTAAACTTTTTTTTTTTTTTCAAATGTGGAGAGGGAAAAAAAATCCCTAATTACTTCACTTCTTGTGTAAGGTTTTATTTGCAAAGGTTAGAAACGTTTTGTAGTTGGAAGAGACTGTATCAGCCAAACGTGTATCAGGTTTCCAGTGATGTCAGTTCCGTGATTTTTAACAAAGAAAAACCATCTGGGGGTTGGTGGATATGTTTGCCAATAATTAAAATGATATTGACTTTATGGGCCAATTTATTTGACTTATTAGAAAATTTGGTAGGTGGAGAGAAAAACCTCCAATATTATAAACTTCAGCATCACTTAAGGCAAGTGCCAGAAGAGTCACATTTAAGGCCCTGGTTTACGGCATTTTGTCTCTTCCTGCGCTTAGATCACTGTTACAATTTTGGCACAAAGTAAGCATTAAACCTTTAATATCCCTTGAGTACTAAGTGCTACCTCCCCGTTTTGAATATTTGGTGGTGGGTTGGTTTTAAAAAATCTGCCACCCATGTGTTTTCCCCCATGATAGTTTATCAATTCCATTATCATTCAACTAAATAGAGTGGCCTGGAATTGCCCAAGCTTCCTGAGGAATTAAAGATAACCATCATCAATAAATATTTATTGAGCACCCTCTTTATGGTTAAGGGACTGTGCCAGGCACTGTACAAAATTGGATTACAACTCCACCGCTACTGCCCAAAGGGGCTTGCAATCTAATTACAGATGACCGGACGAGATAAACACAGATGACAAGCTCTGGCCAGGCAACCACATATTGTTCACCTAAGAGACAGAAAAGATAGTGGCACTTTATTTGGTTAAAAAGATGACTCTCCACCCCCCCATCTTCCTATCCTTTGTGTTTACTTTAATCTGAGTTTAGGGAAATAGCTTTGATTTGGGTAAATGTCGATATCAATGAAGTCCTTATCCAGGAATGTTTAAATCAGAGGCATGCTGCATCATTTTTCTTGTCCTCTTCCTCTTTTTCTTCTCAGACATCCCAGGGCTAGGGCACCACTTAGTGCCATTTAAGGCAGGAACAGATCATCTCCAAGGAGCAGCAACAACATTCAAGGCTTTTGATATATTCTGAGTCACCAATGAAGTAGGGAGGGTCAGCTGAGAAACAGAATGATGATAAGGCGCCAACAAATACCCCTCATGTTTTATATTGATAGTTCTCAAAAAGGTGCTCCCATACCAACATTATCTGGGAATTTGTTAGAAATGCGAATCCTCCAGCCTCCCCTCAGACCTCTGGAATCAGAGCCTCTGGTGGGACCCGGCCACCTGGCCTCTAACTAGCCCTGCAAGTGACTGAGGCACCCATCCTAGGAGAACCTCTGCTTTGTATGCTCTGAGAGCACAATGGTTTTGAGACCACTCTGTTCCTATCCCTATTTGTTGCCAACTGGTATAAAACCCCCAAAGTGGAGATGGCCCTAGATTGCTCTCTGACTGGAGTTGGAAAAATGTCCCCAGAATTTCAAGATAAATAGAACTTAAGACTTTTAGAAGGAATGATTGGAGAAATTGGAGGAGGGAGAGGCCAAATAAGCCTCTGACAGAAACTCAGTTTGCTTCTGAAGAGTCTAAGGGTAAATCCAGGGGCAGGAGCCTGTGTTTATCATGACAGTATCTTTTTAGGGTTCTGTCGGGGACTTCGTGAAGTATAACAACCACTGCAAGTTATCCCCAGTGATGATATCCATCCATTGATGGAGATGTTGGGAGTGGAAATGTTTGCAGAGGGAGAAAAAGAGCCCTGAGGCCAGGGTAACAAAGTGGAGTTCTTAACCTCAGAAAAAGAGGAGATAAATACAGCAACATGTGAGCAAGACCAATCAGGAGAAAAAGGAAGAATCAAACATCCCTCAGGTGAAGAGGAAATGCAATGATGTGACTATGTGTGGTCCTTATTCCCTGTGCAGGTGTAGGGATTGGTCATCCAAAGAAAGAATGAAATGGAAGAGGGAGGAAAGAAAAGTGCAAGGACCAGTGAGATATTTGAGGGGCAGGTCAAGAGAGTGCCAACAACTTTGCGTACATCATCTCATTTGACACTCACACAGAAAAGTTAAGAGATTGGTGCAGATTCCCTACAGTTTGTAAATATGGGAGCTTGGGTCTGCTTGACTGCACACTCCATAGAATACCGACATGGACAAAATCCCTACTGAGTCAAGAGCTGTAAATGCTTACTTCACTAAATCTCACAATGGTCCTCTTTTTGGTAGTGATTATTGTCCCCAGTGTAGGAAATAGGCTGAGAGAGAGAGGAAGCAGTATCACTAGCAGTAATGGGGTTCCAAACAGCCCTGTATCTCCCGTCTACTTTGGTTTGGTGGGAGAAGTCAGGCCTCCAGTTGATGTAAGATCTCAGTCATGGGAAACCACATGAATAGGGTGAAGACACTTCCTGGTAACGGTCTTAAGCCACGTTTTGATTCTTTGTTGGGAGAGAACTTATGTCATCCTAGTTGAGTTTCTAGAGTCCAGAGAAGGACCCTGTCTTTAGGGTCTCATGGGGATGATGAAGGGGAGACTACATGGGGAGTAAGGTCTTCCATTCAAGGCAGCAGGGTGTTTATAGACCCCAGTCCTGCTCTCTGCAGAATCATCAAAATAGCTACTTCCAATAAAAAAAAAAAAAAAGAATGCCAGGAGAACCAATAATGACACTAGGACTGAAGATGGAAAAGCTTTTAGATTTAGGGTCTCAAGAACCTCCAATTCCTGGAAAAGGGACTTGCTTCAAACTAGAGGCGCCCTCAGAGACCTCTCTAAGGACTTACCAATTACGGAACTGATTGGGAGCTCTGATAGTTTTGCTTCTTAAATTATTTCTCAAGGGCAATTCTTTAGGAGTAGGTAAGCACTTCTGCAAATATAGGACTTGAAAGTAAATAGGGCATTCTACTGAGAATTAACTAACATAAAAAAAAAGAATATGTGTAGTTAATTTCAATTTAGATTAATAGGGAATATTATTATGCATTGGTATTCTAGGATGCTCAACAAGAACATTTAATTTTCAAATGAATTTAAAAATCCCCCCCAATATTTTACATACAGAAGTTTAAAAAAAAACTAATTCATTTAGCCATAATGTGCACATATATATTAAATATATATATATATTTATTATATAAATAATATTTATAGACTTACTAATATTAAACACTCACATACATCTACGTATAGCATTAATATTGAAATGACCACAAAATAAAACATTAGATGCATTGTTTTCAGTTTATGCTTTGTTATAAATTGAGGAGTCCCATTTTAAAGATTTGTTTGCTTTGCAATCCTCAGTACAGTTATCTATTACTATAGTGCATAGGTTTCCTTGATAAAGACTGACGTCATTTAAAGAAATACTGGGTCATTATGGCCTAATGACAAGCATAATAAGGAATGTCTGTCTCCAAATTTCACAAGAATAGAGAAAAAGTTGTTCAGCTGAACCACATCATGCTATCCCATGGAGTAATTTAAGCCTAGGCTGAATTGGGACAGGGACAGGTGTAATTGGCCTGGTGTCTGCTCCTTCCAGCCTTGCAATTACCATAATAAGATTGACTGCAGAGAGGTCAGAAGCTAACGGCCAGTTTGGATGTAGCCTTCTAAGACTGTCATCGGTAGGAGAACAAGGCGTCCATTCGGTCAGAAGGAAAAGTTAAGTAGATGCTGTAATTGGCCCTAGTGACAGGAATGTCTGCTGGAAGACAATGGAAACAGGCAACAGCATTGAAAGATGAGGAGCAAAGATGCAATAATGTGGGATGAATGACCCCAGTGAATTTATAATTATATTGTAAATAGGCTGGAGGCGGGGGGTGTAGGAGGGTCAGTAACTATTTGAAAAATATTGCCCACTGATCACAAGTTCATTTACAAAATCCAAACATGTGGTTACCAGTCCTCTTGGTTTGTCCAAAGTGGCCAGGCCATTGTGCAAAATCTCCATGGAAGAGGAAGCTCTCCTAGTCAATCTGCAATGTGTCTAGGAAAAATGAAATTTCCTAATGGACCACTCCAGGAAAGTGCATGTTACAGTGGGAATCAAGAGAAGGGGTCCCTTTAAGCACAGATTGTCCTATTTCTTCTGAAAACTAATATTGTTGTGATGCCTGGGTGGCTCAGTGGTTGAACCTTCAGCTCAGGGCATGATCCTGGGATCTGGGATCGAGTTCCATACAGGGCTCCTTGCACAGAGCCTACTTCTCCCTCTGCCTGTGTCTCTGCCTCTCTCTCTCTCTCTCTCTCTCTCTCTCTGTGTGTGTGTGTGTGCGTCTCTCATGAATAAATACATTTTTAAAAAGATTAAAAAAACCCTAGTGTTGTTGACACTCAGGTTCAGGGGTGATCCATTCTCTCAGTGCACATACTGTGCTCGAGGATGGGATCATGCAACCTTAATGCTCATTCTATCTACTTTGGATCCACAGAAATCTTTCTAGAGTCTGAAGCAAGAGCCTACCAATACCTCTTGGTGCTTGTATCCTTTACAGTGTAGGTCTGTATATACCTGTTATCCTGTACTCAGTCCCTTGTGGTAATTAAAAGCTTGAAGAATTCCCTACTGATGCTTCTCCGCCAGCTTTCTCACTGAGTATGAGTCCCAATTCAACATGAACTGTCTTCATGCTGCTCCTTTTAGTCAGTTCAGTGACAATCTTCTATAATGTATTCCAGTGATGTTTCTAGGAGTAATGTAGAGTAATGCAGTAATGTACTTTGGAGTCACAGGACCTCATGTACTGGAAGAAAAGGAAATTGGTAGAGCAAGTAAAGGCTCCAGCTACTCTGACTGTTGGCCTTTTGAACATGGACATGGTTTCATCACTCCTATAGCATGTGCACTCTGTCCCTCTACACATTTTATATATGCATTACTTTACTAGACATTGAATAAATGATCATTGGATGGTTAAAGAATAACATAAAGAGATCTCTAAATGCAGAAGGACTCTTGTGCGCGAATATTGGGTAACCATTGTTGCACTGCTAAAATAGTTTCTGGAAAATTTCAGATAACAAGGAATAATGCTTTGGCATAAAACATACCTATTCTAGAACATTATTTGTTGTTGATCTGAAATTCAAATGTAATTGAGCTTCCATCATTTTAGTTGGTAACCCCACTCTGGTGACAGTGTGTATGATGGGTTTCTTGGAAGGGAAGCTAGTTAGGTGGACGAGTGGCTTGAACTAGGGCAGGGACGTGGGAATGCAAGAGGAAGCTGAAGTGACTTCCCAAAGGACCCAGCAAGGCACAACTGGATTTGATCCCAGGTCTCTCAACTTGAAACCCATGTTTTTATCCCCAGCAATCTACTCCTCCACTGACTGTTGTCTTCAATCCCCGTTTTCTTATTAGAGTTGAAGAGGCCAGTTTGAAGATTATATCATTATAACTATGCAAAACCACCCCGGTGGATACCATTGAATCTTGAGGATTGACTGTTCCTAAATAAGGTTATCATTTCTTGATCAATTAATGGCCACCCCTTGCTCAAGGTCAACCTAAGGTTACTTCTCTCAGCAGGTGCTACAAGCACAGAAGATTTTGTAAGGGGCCTGCTTAGTCCAGGAACAAATTGGAGGAACTTGGAAGGACTTAAAGGTAATTATTCACTATGGTTTGCTCCTTCTTTCCATTGCTAATGGAGAAAATACTTACTGACTTACTATGTTTTTTAAAAAAAGTTTTTATTTGCATATAGCTGACATGCAATGTTACATTCGTTTCAGGTATACAACAGTGTTTCATTTTTTCTATGTGCATTTCTATATATGCTCGCTACTAATATGCTATCCCCTTTAATTCTCACATTTACCATAGGAAGTAGGTTTTATTATTATCTTTAATTTATAGAGTAGGAATCTGAAATTCTGGGTAATTTCCCCAAGTAAGTGAACTGGGGAGCTGCAGAGTGGGGTGCTTAACGAAGCCTTAGATGAGTGTCTATTCCCAATGTTTTTGGGTGTCTAAAGATGTAATTGAGAAATGTTTAGGATCATTAAAAGTATCTCTAAACTTTAAAGTAATTGTGGGAACAGATCTCAAAAGCATAGAGACACAGACACAACTTGGGAAAGACTTTCTCATTAGCTGTGTGAGCTTGAGAAGTTTACTTAAACACAGGGGTTGTAAAAGGGGAAAAATCCTCCTCTGCAGGCTTTTTATGAGGGAAGCATGTTTTTTATAAACCAAGAGAGTCTTCATAAATTTTGTTATAAACATAGTTTTGGGGTGATATTTTTAACTCAATGGTAATTTCCTGCATTTAAGCCAAAGAGCATAATCACAACTTGAAATATTTAGTTCTATTAAATATTCAATCATTACAAGGTAATTAAGATGGTTTGTGATTAAGCAATTCAGTGAAAAGATTTTATTACATAGCTTATTATTATATAACATTTTTAGCCCTTTTTTTTCTAATATACTTTTTATTATACTCTTTATAAAGAGGAGTGTGTCTTAAGGTGCATCTCCCTTGGATCACATCCAATGGAGATTTTGTTCTTGAGTACAAGAATGATGTCATTAAATGTACTCATCACTACCTAAGGTGTCCCTTGCCATGCACCCAGGACAGGATAATATAAAGCCTCCAGTAGTATGTAGTTTTGTAAGAAGAGATATTGACTAGGTAAATATAATGGATTCCACAAAAATAATCAGATTAAAGAGATATGGATGTGGAACGACCAGATTGGCCAAGCTATAAGTATGTTGAATAACTAAGTCATCCAATTCAGGTAGACTACTGATGTACCCAGCATCTGAGTGATGCAGCCTCATAACAGAGACTAAAGCTCCTTACAGTGAAAATACAGAACACTTAAATCTCTTTTCAAGTATCTTCACCTTCCTATACCTCTTTTGTACTTTAAAAGCCTAATGACTCAAAAATTCCTCAATAAATGCCTGTTTTGTTTTTTCTTTTTAAGTCACTAAAAATGCTTCTGTGAGTTAGTAGAACCCATGCAAATACTGCTTCTAAAAAGAAAATCTTTCCTTTTGGCTTCTGAGAAATAGACATTTGCTTTAAAGCAAGATTTTATAGCAAATTAAGGGAGGGACCAGGTCCTTTTATCAGTTTGTCTGGAAGTTCATGAAAAGTCAAAGAAATAAAAAAAAATGAGGGAAACTCTACAGTGTTGTTTTATTATATCTAAAAGTAAGCTGCAGACCTTGGGGCAGAAGGCTGGCGGATCTGTATTATTTTAAGGTTGGTTGCAAATATGGGTAATTTAATAAGACAGTTTGTTTCTAGCTTTCCTGGACTATACAGACTCTGTCATTTCCCTTCCCTGGACAAATCCAGAGGCTAGGTCTAGGTCAAATTTGGAGGACAAATCCCTATAATATAAATATGCATCACTGTTCAATGTTAAGAACGGAGTATGAGAACCATGATCCTGCCCTCTGGCTTTTTATTTCTTCATTTTTGGAGAGAATGTTGATTGAAGTCTTTAAAAGCATTTTAGGTTGGCATGCTTTCAATTTATCAGCCCAGGTGGCAATTATCTAGAGAAAAGTAGTTGATTGCCTCAATATAAGACTTTCATCTGGGTTTGCCAAGGCATTTTTATTAAAATGAATTAATTAACTTTACTAAAGTTGTAGGTAGAATAGCATTTTTATGGTGCTTAATGGAAAGATTATGCTATGTACTGGGAGGCTGAGTGGCATAATCCAGGATGTGGTTGTGGGGATCGTCAACCGTAGTAGTGTCCTGGAGTTCAGAGTGGGCATTCCAATCACCAGCTTAAAGGTTTGAAGACCAGTTAAAGATAGAGATGCGAAGGAGTCACATAAATAATTTAATTACCATCACCTTTTCCCTTCCCACGTCTATGGTCAAACCTATCTAAGGAGACATGGCCTACTTTTAGACATAGATGTGGAATCCCACGATAAATCTATATTAGCGAAATCTGGCCACAACTCGGTATTTTTCCAAATTGCTGTAATCTGTGTTATGTTCAGTAAGTGTGTTCCAAGTGTTCACATGTTTTAACAAATTCTTCAATAGCTATGGATGGAATATCTTTTGTGGATATGTAAAAAGGAAGAGTTTCTTCTTAGGTTTTAAATACTTTATGATGATTTTAATAACTTATTTACCTTTCCCAGTTAGGCCCATATCAAAGTGAGTTTGCATATTTCTGGATAGTTATAACTGAGAGAAGAAAAAGCAGTATGTTAAGAGACAAAGTTAGGATTAAAAACTAGCTTTTAGGTAATTAATAATTCATAAATTATTTAAACCATTGCAGGAAGGAAGATGCTGATTATGTTTTTCTTTCCTTGCACTCTAGGATTTTAAAGAGGGGGCACTTCATATCTGCAGGCTGCTGTATGTTGCTGTAAATGGCAGAAACTCTGACACCGATTCACTTCTCTGAAAAATGAGAAAAAATGAGATGAATTAAAAAATCATAAGGGAAATACATATTATTTGCGAAAGTAATTTATAAATGGGAAATATGTGAAATGTTAAAGGTGTTTAATAATAACATTCAGTATCTCTCCTGGAAAATGAAGTACAATTATTAACACATGTGAGCAAATACATTTGATGCATTGCCGGTGATATTCCGATTCTTCACTGGGAGGCAGTGGTCATTATGAATCTGAAGGAGGGTATGTATGGGGCCATTTTATTTGCCCTAAAAACCCTTTGAAAATTCTCATCATTTGAAGGCTTAGTTATCAATTGCCTTTTGGAAACCACAAACTTAACAGTTTTTTCTCCCAGCCTTTTCCCTTCATGGTCTGCAGACATAGTTCTTGTCTCTTGATCTGATAATTTTTTTGATTAACAGTTCAATGGGTCATGTTTCCTGGTTTCAACTTTAACAGAATTTTTATTATTTGTGGTTCATAACTTCCTTTTAAAAATTTAGTTCAGTCCCTAGTCCAGGCTAGCCATTAGACAATTTTTTCGTTTATTTATGAACTTAACCTAAATAAATATCATCAAAAGGTATGTTGAGTGATGACAATTTTTGGTCTTGTCAGCACATTGACCTCGAGTGTGATATGGGAGACCTAGTTGACCAAGGGAGAGAAATTAGCATGATCGAAAGGGAAAAGAAGTGCCTTGGATTTAGGTCCTGGATGCTTGGAGGCCTGGTTCTGATACCAATTATTTGAGTGACCTCGAAGCAATCGTTACATCTATTCCGGCTTCATGTGTTTGAAAATAGTGCCTTACTCAGAGTAGATGCCGAATAAATGAACATTGAATGCTCTCTCTAAAATTCCCTAAGTCTATGATTATTACGGTTGCAGAGCTACAGAATCTCTGGGATAGAATGAATTGTCAGATCCATGAATTCAATATTGATCAATGTTTCCTCCAATCACAAAGTCGAGAGGAAAGAACCAAGAGAAGAAAAATCAGGTGTAAGTCAAGAAGGCAGTTCATTCTTTCTTTTATGATGTAATGAACAAAATATTTTCCTATAGTACACTCATGTATCTCCTTGAGATTATGTATAAATATGGCTGACAAGTACAGAAAGGAGTCAACTCTCTCTGGTTGACTTTCATTCCAGCATATCTGGAACTCTAGGTTTGATTATGTTATATAATTTGTATCCACTTTTCAATTTTTTGCATAAAATCTGGCAAAGTTAGCAACTTTGGTTAGTTGGTTGACTGTTATTTTCTGGTTTTATTGTTCTGGAGTTGGCCCAAGGCCTCCCTGGTGGGTTTGGTTTCTGAATTGAAACAGGAAACACTAAAGCAGATTAAAATGGAAACAGCAACAGAGTGGTCTTTTCCAAACATGAATACAATATTGGTTTAAAGTGGGAGGGATTTTCATCACCAGGAATGTTTTTTTCATTTCCCTAACTCCATGAGAATTGTTTTCTGAATCTGGAATTGGGGTATCCCACTGACAGGCACTGATGAAAGATGAACTAGAGATAAAGACCTGCCTGAAGAAAGAATGAAGCCAGAAGTTCACACTCAGGAGAGGGGCTCAGCACACCTGAAGATTGTCCAGGTGCCATAGGACTTGCTCAGTTTTTGTTTTGTTTCAAAGAATACCTCAACTGCGCCACTTATCTGTGGACTCCTCACTGTGCTCAGGACTGATAATCTTCCCACTAGATTAGACTTGAAGCCTGAGCCCAACATCTGGGGGCCAATTTTGCATCCCATCTTTACATCCCTGGTGAAAAACTACTCTCTCTGCAAATACTCAGTAAGCCAAACAGAGTTGTTGCATAACATAAATAACTGGCTTGATAATAATTTATGGCATTTCTTTCTGTGGTACTTTCCATTCAAGAAAGACTGCAAATGAATACTTTCTGAAAAATATATTCTCATCTGGAAACTTCATACAGAGTCCTAGAATTTAGCAGGTGAAATAAGTCTAAACAGTTTTATTTTTTTAAAATCTATGATTTGATGTTTTGGTAAGAAATAAAGAGATTGATTTGGAGAAATATGGCAGCTTGGCTTCTTGAAAGTTGGCCTTGTTTTTGTGAAATATTATATCTCCTCCATAAACACAAACTACTAAAGATTAAACAAACAAACAAACAAACAAACACGTTAAACTCACTGGTAGACTTGAGGAATAGTTCATTATATTCCAAGAGGAACAGTTCCATAGATTCTTTAATTCAAACACCTGTAGTCAAGATAAATGATATTTTTATTTACCAATAATTTATTTCTTTACCCCAAAGGGATAATTGGGTTGAATGGCCTCTTTGTGGTATTTTACATGATAACTGAGAGAAATGATGTCTTCATGGAGAAATTGGCACAAGATCGAGCTTGTGTTTTTCACTTGCCAGTTGACTTCCCTTTTTTAGGCAGACAAAGCTCATAAAAGCTACTTCGTTCACATGCAGAATGTAAAAGATGTGAGATGCACATAGCCAGAGGGTTATTTGGATTCCATTTGGCATTTTGATGAGTTAATGGAATGAAATCATGTATGTGAAAGCCCCTTTGATAAGTATGCAGTTCTTTTTATTTTTTTTAAAGATTTTATTTATTTATTTGAGAGAGACAGGGTGCGAATAGAAGGGTGAGGCAGAGGGAGAAGCAGGCTCCCTGCTGGAACTCAAGCCTCCATCCCAAAAACCAACTAGCCACCCAGGTGGCCTGATAAGTATGCAGTCCTAAATAAATGTATGGCATTATGTATTATTGCAACTTTCCACCACAGAGGACAGCATGTCTCCAATGTCAGCCTCCTGAGCCAAACTTTTTCATGATAAATCTATCTAGAAAAACAATGGCTTCTTCCTTTTTCTCGTCTTTAGTCATACACTGAGTAGATTGTCTTTGCAGCACATTTAATGTAATCATCGGCCCAAGTCTAGACAAGGTAAGGTACTTTAGCAGAACTAAAGAGGTAATTACTGTGGATAGCTTGTTATTAAATTAATATTGAAATAAGACATGGCTTTTAATTCTAAGAGAATTCACCTGCCTTGCCCCTATAAATGAGAAATGCCTTAGGTTAGACCTATTCCTAACAATCAAATAACACTTTCTCCAAATATAATGAGATATGATTCTAGAAGACACTGCATACTATCACTGGATAAAACCAAGAAGCTCAGATTTGCTTCATATGAGTCTATATAGTTCTCTTTCTACAGCTTTAGAAAGAAGATCACCAAAGTGTGTATTATTCAAGTGAAAAATGTCTCTGATGAAAATCCTACTGCTGTTCCTTAGTTCATAATTTCATTAACAATTAAGGACATTTGCTACAAAGAAGTAATATTATGTATATCTCAGAATAAGCAGAGTTGAAAAAAAGATTGTGCAAGTATTAACATCAAAAAATATATAAATTCCTCAAAATGGATTAAAGACCTAAATGTGAGGCCTGAAACCATAAAAATCTTAGAAGAGAGCACAAGCAGTAATGTCTGACATCAGCTGTAGCAAAATTTTTCTAGATATGTTTCCTGAAGTAAGGGAAATAAAAGCAAAAACAAACTATTGGGACTCCATCAAAATAAAAAGCTTCTGCACAGCAAAATGGAAACAGTAAACAAAACTAAAAGGCAACCTACAGAATGGGAGAAGATATTTGCAAATGATATAGCTGATAAAAGATCAGTATCCAAACTATATAAAGAACTAATATAACTCAACACCCCAAAACCAAATAATCCATTTTAAAAATGGTTAGAGCCCATGAATAGACATTTCTACAAAGAAGACATTTCTCCAAAGAAGTCTCAGATGACCAAGAGACACATGAAAAGATGCTCAGCATCATTCATCACCAGGGAAATAGAAATCAAAACTGTAATGAGATTTCACCTCACAACTGACAAAATGGCTAAAATAAAAAACACAAGAAACAACTAGTGTTGGTGAGGATGTGGAGAAAAAGGAACCCTCATGCACTGTTTGTGGGAATGTGAACTGGTTGGTGTAGCCCCTGTGGAAAACAGTATAGAGGTTCCTCAAAAAGTTAAAAATAGTACTACTCTATGATACAGCTCCATATTTGGTGTCAGTTAAAAGGCCAAAAGCTAGGTTTTCCAATTAGGGAATGTCTTATGTTAGCTTAGGCCGCCATGACAAAATATCATAGACTGGGTGGCTCACACAACAAACACTTATTTACCAGTTCTGGAGATTGGAAGTATGGTTCAGGTGCCAGCATGGTTGGGTTCTGGTGAGGGCACTTATCCAGATTATAGACTGTGAAGTTATTTTATCCTTACATGAAGGAAAGAGAGCAACCTAGCTCTCTGGCCTTTTTCATAGGGCACAAATTCCATTCAAGAGGGCTCCCCCTTCATGACCTAATCACCTCCCTAAGGCCCCACCTCCAAATATCATCACAGTGGAATTATGAATTCTGCAGGGATGTACACATTTAATTCATAACAAGCTGTATCATAACCCATTCATCTATCATCCTATAACTAGATATTTAGGTTGTATAGATAATTTAAGACATTAACTTGTGTTTTTTAAATTTTTTTAAATTTAAATTTTATTTTTTTAAAGATTTTATTTATTTATTTATTCATGAGAGACACACACAGAGAGGCAGAAACATAGGCATAGGGAGAAGCAGGCTCCCTGCATGGAGTTCGATGTGGGACTTGATCCCAGGACCCCAGGATCATACCCTGAGCAGAAGGTTGAGAGCCACTGAGCCACTCAGGTGCCCCTAACTTGTATTTTTAGATCTGACAGTTATGGGTATATCTTCCCCTCTTTCCATATCCAAGACTTTGGGTTACATTGAGTCTCTGGGATTCTGTTTGTAGGTTCCAAAGGCAGAAGGTGCTAGACTCCAACCCAGCTTTATTTTCTTTATAAACCCAGGCTCTTTAAGAGCATGGGACTGGATTGTCTCTGAGGGCAAAGAAGGAAGAAACTGCCTTCCAATTGTCCCCTCATTTTCCCTTGTCCAGCACCTCACCACAATAATCATACATAGTTGGAGCTGCCTTGTTTCCATTGCAAACAAACCTTACAGTCTTCAATGGCCCCTATTGGGACCAAAACAATCCAAACTCCTTTGCATGACTGATACTCTCTCCAGGATCAGAACTGTACTAATCTGTTTGTGTTCATCTCTAACACACCCCATTAAATGTGTGTTTCCTCACTCACTCCTCCCACAGATTCTGTGTCCAGCAGTGTCCTGGCTCTCCTCTAGTCTTTTCATTTCATGTCTTCTTCCTTTACCCAGAGTAATTGCTCTGTTTTCTTCTTTTGCTATTCTCTTCTTCTTCTTCTTCTTCTTCTTCTTCTTCTTCTTCTTCTTCCTCCTCCTCCTTCTTTTCTTCTTCTTCTTCTTCTTCTTCTTCTTCTTCTTCTTCTTCTACTTCTTCTTCTTCTTTCTTCCTTCTTCTTAAGATTTTATTTATTTATGAGAGAGAGAGAGTGAGAGTGAGAGAGAGCAAGCACTAGAGAGCAGGAGCAGGAGGAGCAACAGAGGGAGAGGGAGAAGCAGGCTCCCCACTAAGTGGTAACCCTGATGCAGGACTCAATCCCAGGACCCTGGGATCATGACTTGAGCAGATGGCAGATGCTTAACTGACTGAGCCACATGGCACCCCACCCACTAATTCCTACTGCTTCTTAAGGTTAGCTTAAAAGTCACTTCTTTGAGGAAGACTCTCTGGACTTCAAATGTGCATTAGGGAGCATTTCTATAGATCCCTGTAAACACTTTGCTTTGTTCCCCATGAGGGCATCTATCACACTGTGTGTTGTCTGTTGACTGTATCACTCACTAGACCAGAAACTTCATGACATCAGAGTACATGTTTCTTTCCTCATTTCCTACCATTCTGAGCCATATTTGCCCTTCTTCAAACCAGGCATACTGAACTATTTGCTGTCTGTGAAATCCTCATGCTGTCTTACTTCTTGCTGTCTGCATACAAAGTTTACTGGACCAGTAATACTGTCCTCACATATCTCCTTCCTCTCATTCTCCATCCAGAAAACTCCTATTCAATTGTTAGAACACATCCTTAATACCTATTGCATCTCAAAGCTGGATTAGTGGTTCTTCTATGTCTTCTTTTTTTTCTTTAAGATTTTATTTACTTATTCATGAGAGACACACAGAGAGAGGCAAAGACACAAGCAGAGGGAGAAGCAGGCTCCCTACAGGGAGCCTGATGCAGAACTTGAACCTGGGATCCTGGGATCACAACCTGAGCCAAAAGCAGACTCTCAACCCCTGAGTCACTCAGGTGCTCCCCTGTATGTCCTCTAACACTCCTCTATGTTTACCATTGCTTATCTGTATTATAATACATATAGAAGTATATTATAATTAGGAATATGAAGAGCTTATCTCAGTAGATTTTTCTGGAACTTATTTTTGAGATGCCAATCTTTTATTTTATAAAATAATTATTACCTCTCTTGCTTTAGAAATAAAAATATCTATCTGTTCATTAGCTAAAAAATTCAAACAGTGGAAAATAAACAGCAACAACAGCAAATCATTGCAAATCATCCCTCCCTGAATCAAGCAGCATTGACTTTTAATGAACATTATTTCAAGCATCCCTCTCCAACCAGGGAGAATGACTGTTGCAGAACAGAATATAAATGTTATACACCTTGGCAAAGGAAGATAAGTAGATCAACAGATAGAAATAGTTTTATACCAATGGGATCATAATCTGCATGCTATTTTCAAAATAGTTTTTAATTTTACTTTAACTGAATTGGATAAAGAATGTCCTAAAAGTCAAATTTGTTTCACAAGCAATATTAGTGACTGGACTGTCATTTAAGATTTGATCATATTTTATAAAAATAAATACAAAAAGTTAAGAGCCATGATATTCTTAAATTATGTGTTTCAATATCAAAGTATATTAATTGACCATCTTCAATAAAGACTTCATTATTTTGTTTGCTCATGTTACTTTTACAGCATTGATTGCTACTATGTATACATATAAGTATAAATATACTAATATATTTATATTTTGCTCTGCAATAACAATTTCCCCAGGTGTTTAATTATTAAGCATTTCTCTTTTATTTTAACTTTCACATTTCATTTAGTGTTTCCTGGGTCCTTTCCTTGTTCTTTCTCTCTCTCTCTTTTTTTTTTTGAAAGATTTTATTCATTTATTTGAGAGAGAGAGACAGAGAGAGAGAGAGAGAGAGAGCACAAGTAGGGAGAAGAAGGAGAAGCAGGCTCCTTGGAAGCAGGGAGCCTGATGTAGAGCTTGACCCTAGGACCCTGGGATCATGATCTGAGCCAAAAGCGGATATGTAACCAACTGAGCCATCCCCTTCTTTGATTGTTCTTGATAAGCAGTGTTTCACCAAGTCTTTTTTTTTTTCTGTCCAAAAGGGCTCAAAAATATTCATGAGCTCATTATGTTTGAGAATTTTTGCATTACCATTAGATTTTAATTAATTAATTAACTAATTAATTAATTATTTTGAGAGAGAGTGTGGTGCATGCAAGATGAAAGGGTTGGGGAAGAAGAGTGAGACAGAGAGAATCCTAAGCAGGCTTCATGCCCAGCCCAGAACTCACACTCTGATCATGACCTGAGACAAAATCAAGAGTCAGAAGCTTGACCAACCAAGCCCTCCAGGCACCCCTACCATTAGATTTTAAAGGCAGTTTGGCTCCATGCTCTCCCTTGCCCTCACCCTGTCTTTCTCCCAGGACCCCTAAGTGATGCTCTATTGTCTCTCATGCTTAAGGCGGTAGTAAAGGAATCGAACCTCTCCCCATTCTCTTACCCTGCCTTTAACACTCATATCTTGTGGTGATTTGCTTTTTCTTTCCAGGCAAGTTTTGCAAGTCACATGGGAAGGTTGTGTATAATGGTTGCAATTGCATGCTTCTCTGTGAGAAGGGATGCGGGGGAGATGGGTACATTAGATGAAAAAGGTTTTTTTAAAAACAGATTCAGTGTGGACAAGGAGTGTTAATCTGGCTCTTGTTTTGTGAATTTGTAGTGCTGAGGCAGTTTGGAGGCTTTCTTTTTTTGGTAAGGGAGAAGGAAGAATGTTTAGTTTAATTTTTTTCCTCCTAAACCATGTGACCTCAAGGTTACTTAAGAGGAGACTCTTATCCTTTGACTTCCTTCTGTCTAGAAGATCTTTAATTCCTCTGTGATCTATGTGAATGAAAAGAATAATGCATGGTAAAGTCAGTGCTGAGCAAAGGCCTTGTGGCCATGTTAATGTGTGACACAGGGAGACTGTTTTGGGGGAGTCTTACATTGCAGCATTTTGGGGGGAGTCATTGCAGCATTAATATTTCCACCCAATGCTTTTCTATTTCCTCTATGACAATGGGAAATTTTCTTTTGTAAAAAAATGCTAAATAATATTTACATGCAATTTGTTTTATTTTTGACAATCCATTGTTATTTCTTGCACGTGCACCTCCATGGTACAACCCTAAGATAGGATGTCATGAGCCTAGGAGCAAGACCTCCATTAGATATTCCTATCTGTGAGAATAATTAATAGTATGGTTTTCCCTTTATAAACTAAAATTTCATTTAAAACCATAATACAAGCAGTGCTAATGTAAATACTATATCTACTTAATATTACACTTTAGAATACAATTTGAAAACATAAATACAATTATGTACATTTATATAATTACGTTGTAGATGATACTAGCTTCTCCAGAGATTTATACCCTGTGCTGAACCCTGGTCAACAGCCCAGTTCTCCCTCCCTTCAGGGAAATTATTGTCATTTTCTGCAAGGAAAACCTAGGTGTCCTCAAGCCTACTCAACCAGGTTGCGCTAACTTCAAAATCTGTGGGGTAGAAGCATGTGGATTGTTATTCTTCCCTTTCTTTGTGCAAATGGACCCAACTCAACTATCCTCTCCTCTTGGTTGGTTGGTCTACATTACTTCAGTGAAGTGAAATATTCTATTATATCTTTTCTCCTGAATGACGGCATCCATCCACTTTCCTCATGCTTGTATTCCTAGGAGAGGCAATTTAGATTATTCCTCAAGTGAGCTCTTCACCAAGTTTTCTGCCTATAGAAAGAAAAACCTACTAGGTTCCCTCAATGAAAAAAGAAAAAAATCTTTCTATAAAGAATCAAGGCATGGTTTGAAGCTAGAGTTGAATTTAAAGATAATTTAGCTCAAGGCCCTACTGTTACAGATGAGTCTGAGTTCCACTGGTAAGTCATGTGTATCACAGAACAAATTAGTAGAAGAATTAGTGTCAGAATCTGGGCTGCTGCTGATGCCTTTTCACATGATCAGGTTTTTGTGTTTTAGTTTTTGTTTCTTCCTGCATGGTCAGAATAGGCCAAATGGAATGTCTCCTCCAGTTTCTGGCAAGAGCCACTATGAACCCTCACCAGCTTTAGCAATGGGGACTTTTTTGTTCTATAGTTATATGCATACAAAAATGCAAGATTGGGCATGCAGATAAACCTTTTGTGTGCATAATTAATAATTAATAAAGTGTGCATAATTCACACTTGAGTTTCTGTATCTCATTAGAGGTAGTTGTCTCACCTTTAACTAGAGAAGACAAGCTTTATTTTTGTAGTGCTTTGCCCTATTATGTTCAACAATAATAATTCACAGTGACAGATGTAATCCACCAAACTCATTATTTTCAACCCCGATCCATTTATTTTGCATTACCAATACAGTTTTGATGCCTATCGTTCCCTGGACTGGAGTGCTTGATGAAATGTTTTATTGCAATATGTCAGACTCTAAATAATTAACAGCAGGAATAAGGCCGAAGCCTTCCAAAGTTACTGTGTGTATTATAAAATCGTATGTAATGCGCCCTGTACTCACAAGAACATGTCCTAGAGATGTGGTTTTGATAAGATGATTACATTTGGGGAAAGAAGAATGGAATATATCTCCTATATCTCCTATAGCAGGCCACATCTCTTCAAAGATTAAATATATATATATATGTACTCAATCTATCAAAGAGAAAAGTAAACAGGATTCGAGCCCTTTTTCTTTTTCAGAGCTAAAAATCTCCCAAATCTATTGGGAAAAAATCCTAGTCATAATTTAACATATTGCACTATAAAAACAGTTTGCTTTCTTTTCTTGATTTATATTCTGTCGCAATCCTGGGGTGGTACAGAAGGATATTGTCGTGTGATCGGCGATGTAGAGCTATGTGACTTCCCTTGGCTTTAAAGGAATCACAGGGAAGTTTGAATTGCAACTATTCAACCTTGAAGGGAGACAAACTAAATGAAACACCTGTTTTTCTGATTACTGTACCACAAGGCCTTTTAATTAGTTTGTGGAAATAGAAGTTTTAGTTATTGAAGCATATGGTTATTTTCCCCCAAGAAAATGGACATGTGACCACACATCATTAATTTGTGATTATTATTAAAATAAGAATGCAATTTGAAATATTGTACATAAAGAGATATATTTTCCAGACTAGAAAAGAGAGAATAAGGCAGGAGGAAAATCCATATAAAAATGTCAGTCCTTGGGCAGCCCAGGTGGCTCAGGGGTTTAGCACTGCCTTCAGCCCAGGGTGTGATCCTGGAGACCCGGGATCGAGTCCCACCTCTGGCTCCCTGCATGGAACCTGCTTCTCCCTCGGCCTGTGTCTGTTCCTCTGTCTCTGTCTCTGTCTCTCTCTCGGTGTCTCATGAATACATAAATAAGTCAGTCCTGGATGCCTGGGTGGCCCAGTGGTTTAGTGTCTACCTTTAACTCGGATCATGATCCTGGGGTCCTGGGATGGAGTCCCGCACTGGGCTCCCCACAGGGAGTCAGCTTCTCTCTTTGCCTATGTCTCTGCTTCTCTCTCTCAGGAATAAATAAATAAAATCTTAAAAAAAAAAGTCAGTCTTTTATATTAGCACCATGGATTGACTATTTTCTTCATGGTGTTTAGAATTTTTATTCACCTCAGAACTTCAGTTGGAAATGAATGAAAGTATTGATCATGTTTTTTTGGATATTTACTCTTTTATTTATTTATTCTTTTATTATTTTTTTGATATTTACTCTTTTAATATTACCTCATTCATCTTCCTCAAGTACTCAGAGAGCAATAAATCAGTATAGGAAACAAAGGCTAGAAAAATGGGAATGGCCAAGGTGAATACAGTCTTAACATATTCTCTCCGTATTGTTTCATCACATAGAAGTGGAGATTTCTCTCCGTTGTGTTCTGGTATTTAATGTAGGAGTCAGGAAATCCTACTGGGCTGTCGGGCAATGGTTCCACTCAGCGGGATGTCATCCTCAGGTCATGATAAGGACCTCCAGCCCTTCATGTGATTGTAAAGGAAAGAGAACCAATTTGACTTGTTTGTCATTTGTCCATAGTCACCTCTGAAACAAAGCTATTTAGGATGAATGACATTTCTGTTGGGGTCACTTAGGGTATCAGACCCGGATGCTTCATGGGCATTCGCACGTGCATCCTAGATTTTAGATGTAAAGTGCATGAGATATTAGCAACCTTATGGTCATGTCTTATGTTATATTTTTCCCCAGTGACTCCTGCTTTGAACATAGAAGGCATTTGATAAGTACGTGAGTGAGGTTTGAGTTTCTCTCTGGGAGGGACTTGTATTGAATTACAGCTCAGTAACAAGTGAAATAAAACATAGTTAATGGGATGGAAGTGTAAGTTTAAGTGGACAAAAAAAACCCTTCTAAACAAGAGAACAGCTTTATTGTTAATAAAATCATGAGAAACTACAAATAAACTACAAGCATTAACAGAGGCAGAAATGACTCAACTGTTGTGAAATTTGAATTTCTCTCATTGTTTATATCTCAATATGAAACATACCTGGCAACAGCATGAGACAGAACATGCCTTCTCATTTTTCCATATTATTTATACCATGTGTTTGGCCAAAAGTGCTGATTACAAAATAGGACCGCAATTGGATAGCACAGCAATATAGATTTCCACACCTATGGCATAAGGCTCGGTTTGTTTTGATTAAAGAAATAATTGTGATCCAATTTCATAATGTTGATCACAATTTCATCACCTGTGCCTGGAATGAGAGGAAAATATATGAGGGGGATAGCGAAGTGCAAACTCATTAAAAACTGTCTGTAAGAAATTATGATCAGTACACTTAGAGCGAAGGTGGGGTACTGTGCTTAATTAAACAAAGTTTGCAAAGTATTTTATGAAGTTTGCTTGGATTGTGCAAACTTAGACAGGCACTTTATTAAAACTTCTGTTTAGGGGGTCCCTAGGTGGCTCAGTGGTTTGGTGCCTGCCTTTGGCCCAGGGCGTGACCCTGGAGACCCGGGATCGAGTCTTGCATCAGGCTCCCTGCATGGAGCCTGTTTCTCCCTCTACCTGTGTCTCTGCCTCTCTCTCTCTGTGTCTCTCATGAATAAATAAATAAAATCTTAAAACAAAAACCTTATGTTTATTGAATTATTTTGAGAACATATAACATGGGAAGCAGAGAGGCAAATTATCATGAAAAAAATTCTGTGCATAATATTTTGCTTAGCAAAATATCTGATTCCAAGAAGGTGAGATACAGGAGGGCCTATTCAATGCTTGAATGTCAGAATCAAAATATTTTTTTTCATAAGGAAATAAAAAATATTCTAACCTATTCTTCCTTGGATACACAATAGATTCTTTGAAGGTGATGAACACTGCAGCAGCAAATTCTTGACTTTTTTTATGTAATTACACCTAGGCCCATTCTCAGGTAATTTTTTAAAAAGGAAATTAACACACATGAGTCCCAGGAAAACATGATCAAATTTAGCAAACTGTTGCTTTCCTTTGTCTCTTTACTCACTGTTTCAATGGAGTTCTAGACAAGAGACTGCTGAACATATGGCAGAGTAGGCCACGTACCCTCTCACTATTAGTAAAAATATTTGGCCTGAAAAATATTCCCAAGTACCAGGTGAAAAAAAATAATTGACAAGCATTGCTTTAGGCAGCATCTGCACCTAAATTTGAACTGGAGTTCATCATTTAAGTCTTACAGGGAACAAGTTTTTAGAGAGCTAATTCAGTTAACCAGTTGTATGGCCAATTTCATTGTTTTTATTCACATAAACTAGAAGGAGGGAGGTATTCATTTTAAGGAGATATAGAGAAAGCCCAACAAATAAAAATTTGAATTTTAACTTAGAAACTCCTAAGTGAACATTTTCACATAAATATTTTAACATAAACTTTACTTTTGAAAAATTTAAGTTATTGATAGCATCTTTCAATGTTTTCATGTACCATAAGGAAGCATCCCATGCCAAGAGGCTTGGAGAGGGAGAGGGGAACGACGGTTATTAGCAGCGATGTGAAGTAAAAGGCCACATGAAATAAGACAGCGTATTATGCCTCTCACACCGGTGTGTGCAAGGTAGCTGTGAGGTTTGTATTAGTGTTGCAGTGGATGTAAGCACATGGAACCTACTGTTTGGTTGGTGGGGGCATGGGGTGATAAACTTATGCCAATGGGTGTCATGGTACAGTGTGGGTCCTAATGATGAATGTGAAATAGAGAAATACAATTGGTAAGTTACAGAAGTTGGGAGTCATAAAATCCAAGCTTGAAGCCTAGTGAGGGTCTTCAGAGAAAATTTCTGGGAGAAAGTTGAGTCTGAGGGGGTCTTTAAAAAGGAATCAATTGCAACAGGCTGGGGAGAGGATCTTGGTGCACAGAGATGCAATTCTAGGAAGGAGGGCAAACATCAGTAGATTAGCTGAGCACAATTATGTCACATAGCTTTAGAACACATGGCAGCTTATGGAGCATTTTCATGTGTTGTATCTCATATAATTCTTAGTGCAACCCAGTGAAATAAAGTGGGACAATTGCTATTACACAGTTGTACAGATGTGCAAACAATAGTTCAGCTGGAGTTGAATCTTGAAGACACATACTTCACACTTTCTTGGCTTACTGCAATAGCTAAGGTATGGTGTGAGGAATGCCATAGTGGATGGATTTATATGGAAGGAGTAACAGCCAGTAGAAAGGTGGAAGAAGCCCAAATTCATTCAAAAATGGGAAGAAATGAGTTGTTTTTTTTTTTTTTAAGCCTAGGGGTCCTGGACAGCTTAGTCGGTTAAGTGTCTGCCTTCAGCTCAGGTCATGATCCCAGGGTCTTGGGATGGAGCCCCGCCTTGTCAGGCTCCCAGCTCAGCAGGGAGTCTGCTTCTCCCTCTCCCTCTCCCCTTCCCCTCTACTTGTGCTCTATCTCTTACTCTCTCTCTATCTCAGATTAATAAATATTTTTTAAAAATAAAAATAAAAAACCTAAGCATAACATGAAATAATTCTTGGGTTTATGGTAACAACTAGTGAAAAGATAATTTTTTTAACAATTATTTTCAACCTAAAGCTAGGAGGAAATGCACCAGAAAAAAAGAAGAAAGAAGAAAGAAAGAAAGAAAGAAAGAAAGAAAGAAAGAAAGAAAAACAGCAAAAAGAAAACAGAAAAATAAAGAACAGTAGTGTGTATCAAAGCACAGCTGAGTTCTGTGTGATTTGTGTTTTCTAGACTTAACAGTCCCTGGATTATAGGTCACCTGTTGTAATTCAGTGATCACTGCTCATTGTGAAGCAGAGCACTACCTCTGTATGTTTTACTATGGACATGTGTGACCTTGCCACCTAAAGATGTGTCACACAGGATAAGGCCATCTTTCCAATATGTCAACAAAAATAGATCATTTAAACAGAGTGGCCTATTTTTTGAGGTCAATTTGTCTACCAACATGAGTTCGCCTATCTCAGAACAACATACAGAGAGGCAAGAGTTTAAAATGAATGAAAATATGTTCAATCCATAATCAAATGAAAATGTTTCAGGACTGGTGCCAGAAATTATTCCTGAATTAGCACCTAAATTTAGCCAACTGGCATTCTATTTTAAGAATTATTCAAGTTTTTGAAATGAAGGATTTGCCTTTTAATGAGGAAACCATAATTTTATTGTAAACATGGAACACGTTGTCCTTGACTCTGAATGTACTAACTTCCATAAGATGAAGGAGATGACATCATTAGCTACCTATTGTACAACCAGCAGTGAGGAGAGAAATTGTTCATAAAAAAAGAATATTGTCTTAGAATACTGGTAATTGTTACAAAAATTATTGATAAGAAAGGTCCAGTTTTGTCATTAAGAGCTGAAGAATTACAAAATATAAGCAGTGTACCAAGAAAGTCTCTTAAACTATTGATTATTATGGGAAGACATCTAAAAGTTTGGTAAAGGATGTAGTGTTCTTACATTTTATTTCCATAAAGATTATAAAGTTTACTTGGAGCAGCATTTGCTATTAATTGAACAATCTGATGGTATTACAAATATTTAATATTAATGTTATTTAAAAAGTTAGGGTATTTTAAATGCAGTTCAACACAACCAGAGACAGTTGTAACTAAAATTCTGTAGGAATATTATTGTACGGCAATAGAGTCCTCATTTATTTAACAGATATTATTATTTGACCATTATATGTCAGATATTATTCTAGCTGTTGAGGCTACAACTATGAATAAGAGGACCATAATATCTGCTTTCCTGAAGTGTACAGTCTAGTGAAAATTATAAAGAAATAAATGAGCAGTTAATGCAACATGGTGATAAGGTTCCGGCATAGTGTGCCTAGAAGATGAGTCCATAAGAATATACTTTTCATATTAAATAACTTTTAAACAGACTGCTATTAATTGTTCTAATTCTCTATGTGGATTCCAGCTTTATTAATTCTAATAGTACCTACCCTTTGCCAAGCACTTTTTAAAGTTCTTTACATTGATTCACCTATGTAACCACACCAATGGTTGTTTGAAGAAGTAGATGGTATTAGTCATATTTCGAGAGACTGAAGCTGAGGGGGGGCAAAACAGCTTCCCCTGGTCACATTTTGGCAGCTATCTGATAGAACCAGTGATCTTCACCTTATGTTACATAAGCTCTCTGAGTCAGTTCTAACATGTGGTAGAATAAGTACAGTCCTTTGACTGACCAAAATTTTTATTACAAAGACATTTCATTGTAAAGATTTTGTACAAAAATAATTTGCTTTATTTATTTTTTGTTTTTTTATTAAAAATTTTTTTCTAAAGATTTTGTCTATTTATTCATGAGAGACACACAGAGAAAGGCAGAGACATAGGCAGGAAGCCTGATGTTGGACTCAATCCCAAAACCCTGGGATCATGACCTGAGCCAAAGGCAGACTCTCAACCACTGAGCCATCCAGGTGCCTTGCTTTATTTTAAAAATAAGCTTTTTTTAAGACAAATGTTTTAGGTGTCTATTGCTCCATAACATATTATTTCCAAACTTAGTGACTTAAGACCATAAACTTCTATTATCTCACTTAGTTTCTGAAGCCAGGAATATGCAAGCAGCTTAGTTGGGTGGCTCTCCATCAAGGTTTCTGAAGTAGTTGCAGCTATGATGTCAACCAGGGTTGAAGTCTCATCTGAAGGGTTGGCTGGGCTGCAGCATCCATGTTGAAGCTCCCTCATGTGGCTGTTGGCCAGAGGCTTCAGCTCTTTACTACAGGGACCTTTTCAATTGCTGCTCAGGATCATGGCAGTCAGCTTCTCTCAAAGCACACAATCAGAGAATGTATGACAAGACACAAACTACAGTGACTTCTATAACCAAATCCAGAAGTGATTGGGGTCAGGGTTGAACCAGCAAAGAGGAAATGCACAGTAACTTGAATAGGGAAAGTTTAATATAAAGGATCCATGAACCATAGTACAAAACTAGGATAATGAGAGATTAGCTACGAAATAAAAAGAATTCTGAAAAATGTAGGACTAGATGAATTAAGGAACAACCATGACCTCTAGGACCCCTCAGAAAACACTCAAAGAAGAGACCCTTCCTCAGGACTGAGATACACTCCTTGCTGCAAAAGGTGTGACCATGTCTCACTGAATGTCAGAGAAGTCTGCATGGTTTTGCACTGTGGAACTTGCTAGAAATCTGTTTTCTGGAACATGGTGGAAATCTACCCCTAAAGTTTCTGAGTAAAACTTTTTCTGGACTAGAAAGACACTACAGACACTCAGAAGTCACCTGCTCTTGAGGAACTTGGTGCTAGAGAAGTTGGCCTTATTGTAGGAGATGGGAGTGAGAGAACCACAGGTGCTTGAGGAGCCTGCCAAGTGAGCCTTTCGGAACAAGGGAGAGAAAATCTTTTCCTTCGGCAAAGTCTCTACAGTGCCCTCTATTGACAAAGTACCCGGTGGCAAAGGAAGAATATTTAAAGAGCAGAATACATTTTCATCAAACAGGCAAAAAAGGTGGCGTTGGAGCTGAGAAGCAATAAATCAATAGCACAATAACACAGTTATATGCCATCAGTGCTGCCATAATTTTTAGGCCACACAGATTATTTCTGGTGCACTCTGAAAGGGGCTTATGAAAGGATGTGAATACCAGGAGGCAGCAGTCATTGAGGATCATCTTGGAGGCTGGTTGCCACAGTCTCCACTCCAGTACTCACTAAGTCACATCCCTCCCATATATAAAATACACTCATATTAGTTTCTTATCACTGCTATAGTAAATTACCACAGACCTGGTGGCCTAAGACAACACAAATTCATCTTACAGTTCTGTAGTTCAAAAGTCTAGGATCAAGGTGTCAGCAGGAAAAATGTGACCCTTTTTGAAGGCTGTAGAGGAGAACCCCTTTCCTTGCTTATTCAAGTTGTTAGCAAATTCAGTTTCTTGAACATACAGGACTGCTGTTCCCTGTTCCTTGCTCCCTGTCGGGTAACCCACCCCAGATTCTACAGCTGTGCAAAATCTTTGGCTCATTTTCTTTTTCTTCTGTCTTCAAAGTCAGCAACAGTCCATGGAGGTTTGATGTCCTTCTGCAACTGTTCATATTCGAGACAGAGGTCATGGGAGGCCATCTTGGACGCTAAGTCTTGGGAAAATTTTTTTTTCTGGTTATTATTCTTTAAGGAATTGTGAATATCCCTCCAAGGAAACAGCAATCACAAAATTACAGTTGAAATGAGTTTGCTTCCTAGTTTGAAAAATAAATAGCTTGGTTGCATGATTTATAATGGGATTTTCATAACTGCCCAATAAACGTAATGATACACCTAGCACGTGAAAGATATGTTTTGATGTTAGGAGTTATAAACACATTATGAAAGAAAACTTTTATGAAAAGTATTAATGAATTTTAGAAATTAGTTTAGTTAATCTGACTAACTTAGGAAAACATACTGAATAACTTCTAATTTATTGGCCTGTGAGTTTTAAAGGTTTGCTTCTTCACATACTTCTTAGTTTTAATTTATTGCAAAAACACTTCCCTGCCAGAAACTACTTTAATTGTATTCCTCTATCATTTACAAATTACTCCCAATTCAAGCAGCGAAAAGTTTGTAGTTGTAGACTATTTTTCACTTACATATTCCTTTTCACATGATTCCATCCAGCAGATAGTGACCATCATATTTAGTGAGCTTTAGAGAGCACAGCATATCAGATTCATTTGAATAATGGATTATATATGATCATGAATGATGGATGCATATGGGAAATTAACATAAAGGAAAAGCCAAAGACAATCATGGGGAGATAATTAAAAAAAAGAAAAAACATGATCATTTGTAATTATTGAAACTACCATGTTGCTGCAACATTTTCAATACCTTCCAAATATCAGTTAGCCTAGAGCACCAGTTATCACTATTTTTTTAATATTTTATTTATTTATTCATGAGAGACACAGAAAGAGGCAGAGACATAGGCAGAGGGGGAAGCAGGCTCCCTGTGGGAAGCCTGATGTGAGACTCAATCCCAGGACCCAAAGACCGACACTCAACCACTGAGTCACCCAGGCACCCCACTATTTTTTTTTTTTTGGAAGACTCAGTCTCCTTTGAGAATATCGTTAAGAGCTATGATTGCTTTTCCTTCCTAAAATGCAGACATATGTAATTCATGCAATCCATGCATCTCCTGAAGCCGTAAGTAGAATATATTGTACTTTCATATGCCATGAGCTTCAGGTTTAAAATTATTGAGTGTGAGGAGGATCACTTATGGTAACACTTACTTCCTTGTGATAATTATGGTTGAGAGAGAATCTTTTTCTTTTTCAAGTAGCCTCCACACCAGTATGGAGCCCAACACAGGGCTTGAACTCACAACCCTGAGATCAAGACCTCAGGTACGATCAAGAATCAGATGCTTAACCAACTGAACCACACAGGTACCCTGAGAGAGATTATTTTTTTAAGGCTGAAATGTACTAGAATACAACACAATCCTTTACAATAAAAATTAGCCTCTGCATGAATAGTAAACTGAGCAGATTATGGGATACTAAATATTTTATCTTTTATTGGCCAGACAGCTCAGATTTCTTATGTTAGAGGCATACTCTGCCTGTGGCATCGAGAACATTTCTACATTATCATATACATATACTTACTAATTACCCAGTTTATTCTACTCATGTAGAAATTAGGCTGGGCAGATTAAGCTAAACTTCTTTTAGAGGTTTCATGTATTTGTAGAGTCAGAAATTTCCAGAATGTCAGTTCACATTCCTCTAGGTACAGTTTGCCTGATAGGCAGCACGGAAAACCAAAAAAGCATGGAATAAAATGAAAAAAAAAAAAAAAAAAAACAAAGAAACAAACAAACAAAAAATGTTACTGGATCCAGTTACGATGGCATTAGCTTTTTGAGAGAAAATTCTCCCAGGAAAGAAAGTGTGTCATAAAGCAAGACAAGCCAGGGCAGAGTTTTGTACATTCCAGTGAAAGTTTTCAGGCAGTCCTGTCCACGGATGTACCCATAAAGGATGTGACCCAGGTGAGACTTACCTGCTGAAGGCAACTAATCCACAATGAGCAAATTATCCTCCCCTGAGGGGCACGTTATAATGTCAGCCACATGCTTCAGAAAGAAAACAATCATGTATTCCTAGAAGAGGAGGAAACCAGGGGCTAGCGGAGGCTTGCCTGGAAATGGAATTGAAATATAAGCTGAGAATTTTTAGTTGATTTAGGATGGAAGGGTGTTCCAATTAGGTTACTAAATGCTTCTGACAAGCAACAGATTCTAATAAGGGAACAAGAGTGGCCTCGCACAGAAAAGAATGTAACCAATTTTGGCACTTTAATGTGCCTTCAGGAGATGAGTAGTGGAGAAGAACTAAAATCGGGACTAATTTGGTTCAAATATGGCGTAGAATAGTTTAAAAATATTGAGTAAGATTAATGGCCATCAAAATAGAAAATATTTCTTCTTCATTTCCCCAACTACCTTTCTCCTTCTACACAGGTGTGCATATACACACTGCACCCCTTCTCTGATACACACACTTCCATATATTCATGGAGGCTGCACAGAACTCATAGTTTGGGGAGAATGCCTAAAGATGGCACAAAAAATTGGACCTCCAGTTACCAAATCCAAAAGAGAATCCATTGCTTGCTTCCACATAATATGTTTATTTATAGGTGACAAAAATAGAAAGGAACCACCTTATCATGCCATTGAACATGGGTGCAAGTATATAAGCAAGCGAAAGCGAAGAAGGCATGTCTGTGCCTCAGAAATTTCAAATGCTGTTTTGTAGCTGCAGTGATAGATTACATGAAGTAAATTGTCCATTGAATAAAAATGCCATTCTTTTTGAGACACAGGGCTTGGCATTTTTGGCTTACTTATTTTTTAGTAAAGCTGAAGATATAATTTAAAAATCAGTATGCCTAAGTCAAATGGATGACAGATAAGGGATCATAATGTGGGCGTTAACATTCCAGCTCTGTTTTGACACTGTCGAGTATAAACCACAAATGGCTCAACAGGTAATGTTCATAATGGCTGACCTTTATATCAACTTTTTCCTTTCTGTTTACTTGGTATAAATATATACTTTCTTAATGATGAGTCGTCTCTTAAAGAGCAAGTTATGGCAGTGAGAGAAAAACAGGACAATGAAGTTAACTTGCTAATATGGGGTTACTAAAACAGTTGCTTTGGGTATATTAAATTTCCATTTTACTTTTATCATCAAAGTTCTGGCTGTTTCATAATGAAAACAAACAAACAAAAACAACAACAAACAATCCAGACCAATTCAGATAGATCTGTGTAGATTTAGATACAGATATGATTATGCATATATATGCATATATATGTGCACAACACAGTTAAACATGCATCAGTTGCTCATATTAAATTTAATTATAAGAATCAGAAGTCTCCTTACAATTTAAACATAAGGAAAAACATACCTATATTATGCATCCACGAACCTTGGAATTACCTAGTTTATCAGCTAAAATCTCTAAAATATGGTGGGTTTCCTATGTATCAGATTATAGTCAAATAGGTTAGGAGGAAAGCCATAGTCACAAACCTCTTCAAGTCAGTCCCTTTCTCTACTTTGGCCCGTGAATGGGATGGTGGGAGAGAAGGCTCTTAACATTTTTAGGCACCCTTTTGTCCAGATGACAGACTCTTTGAGTGGCTGACTTCTATCAGTCTGAGATCTTTATTGAAAAACTTCCAGCTGCATCCTTGAATTAGTCTTGACCAAGATGTACTGGCAGCCTTGTATTTGTTTCCTTAAAGCCACTTTTTACTTTGAGGATTTTTTGCTCACCCACCCTGGGCACTCCATAGTTCCATTAAATTTTGATTAAAATACACCAGTTTTTTTTTTTTTAGCTTATTTCTCTTTTTCAATACCTTATACATACTTAAAAGAAGACAATTGGCAGTGTCAAGGTTTCTTCCTGGAATCTCCTTAGCCAAATCTACAAGTTTTGAAGTGCTTCTTGCATTTTGTGAGTTAATACAGGTGGCAGTCTCACTAGTTTTTCTGCTGCTACTTAACTGACTTCTGTTTTCTTCCAGCCTACAAAGCAGTTTCCTTACTACCTTTCCAGGCACCACTGAACAGTCTTGTTGCTGTTTTTCCAGGCTCTTTCTGCTCCCTACTCCTAAAGACAAATTCACATATTTTAGGTTTTGTTATAGGATCGCATTGCCAGTATGTATCAGTTTCTGCATCTGTTGTTTCTTGTGTACAAACACTGCAAAATGACTGACCTAAAATAACTATTTAATTTTCTCATGATTTTGTGAGTTAGGCTTTTTAAAAAGGCCCAGCCAGGATGCCTGAGGCATCTGTTCAATTGCTTGGTCATCTGCAGTCTGGCTGAGATGGTTAGCTTTCTTCCCTCCCTTAGTCACCCAGGAAAAATCGGTGGGGACTAGAGGACCCAGTGTAGCCTTATTTAAATGGTGCTGGCTGTTGGTAGGTTTTCCTTGGTTCTTCATGTGGCTTCTTTCCCTCTGTGGCTTTCATCACTGAGTAGTCTAACCTGAGATTCTTTACCTGGTGGCTGGTTTCTAAAAAAAAACAAAAATGAAAGTTACTTTTAAAATTTTTCTAAAAAAATTTAAATTCAATTTGCCGACATATAGTATAAAACCCAGGGCTCATTATATCATGTGCCCTCCTTAATGCCTGTGACCCATGAAAGCTTCTTTTAAAGGTGAGGCTAAAAAGTCATAGAGAATCCTTCCTTCTGCCTTCTAATGATGGGAACAGCCACAGGGTTGGCCCAGATTCAAAAGAAAGGATACAGGCTAGGTTCTTGGTGGGAAGAAGTGGATTTTGGTGACCTACAGGGGCAATATGCTGCATATAGCTCTTTCAGTTAAACTTCAGCATAGACAATTGTTATCATTACTCATTATAAATACATAGACTCTCAGTATATAGTATCTATGTACTGAGTATCTATGTCTAAGGTCAAGTTTAATAGCACACGTGTTTATTAACCTACATCTCCATAATTTACCTACACCATACACATAATGCATGGTAAAATATGAATCATATGCACGTTAGAGTTCTGGATATCACTCCCCACATGTGGCTAATGGGAGAAATTTTAAATTTTTATAAATTTAAATTCACATTTAAAGCTTCCTGAATTAGGTATTAGGACTTTTTAACGTATGTGTGGAATAACCTGGATGGTTCAACTGTTGCAACTGTAAATTTCATGACATCTAAACCCAGATCAAAGGTTTCCAATGAAAATTCAGTCTCCAAATTGACTTGTGCTTTAAGTGGCTACTAGAAATTTGAAATTATCTCTGTGGCCTGCATTGTATTTCTTTACTTCTTTCTAGCTGATCAAAAGGTGAGCAATTTTGGAGGGGAGTGTTAGAATATTGAAATTCAGTGATGATTGTACAGTTAGAAGAGAGGACAGATATTTAAGAAGGATAATGCATAGGAATGTTAAAGATATCATAAAGCTGAAACAAAGGTTTACATTTAGAAGAGGATTTGTGGGAGATAAAACGTGTTTTGAAACTATTAAAAAAAAAGAGAACACTTTTATTATAACGGAGTGTTTTGAAGCCACACAAAAAAAGCCTGTACTTGATTATCAAATTTTTATGTTTCTTTCTTTTCTGTTTTACTAGCTGTTACAGGAAATATTTCCACTTAGAAGATGTTGCTCAGTTAATTATTTTATATAAATGTGGGGGCAGTATGTTGATAGGATTTTTCAATCTTTAGGTGTCTAAGAAAATCTTCAAAGATTATCCCAAAAATCAAATATTGAAAGAAAGCTTTTGGTTATAACCAGTCCTTTAGGCCAAAGAAAACTATATTCGGTGTATATATAATAATATAATATATATTTACTTCAGTATTTTTAGTTAATTAATTTTTCCTTATCTTTGGCCTCTGTATTATTTTAAAAATATATTACAATAACTTCAAATGCCAAACCTCTAAAATGAAAATAAATAATTTTGAGAGAGTGCCTCCACATAATGTGAGTGATCCATCACTTTTTGGTAACTGATACAGAAAAGCATTGTTAAACATTTGTTATAATGTAGTTTTTTATGGATATATTGTTTGAAATCATATTGTCTAGAGAGAAATAAAATTATTTTATTTGTCTACAGATAAATAAAGTAATCACTTGGCCTTTTTGTAACAAATATATAGGGGTGAGGAAGGATGTTTCAAAACTAGTAGTGGACAGAAGGTAGTAAATATATATACTGGACTTCTTCTTTCTCCTTCTCCCCTCATCCTCCTCCTCCCTTTCCTTTCCCCTCATCCTTCTATTTTGTACTTTGAAACATTTTTTCACTTGTCTTTTGGTTACTGGAAAAGATGGAAATTTTTTGATGGGTTCGAGACAGTAGTTGGAGTCTTTTGTTTTCAAAGACATTTGCCATTTGATAACTCATGATGAGCAATTTAGTGTCACCTTGCATCTTTTATGTTAAACATAGGATTAAGAATTGTTACAGTTGTCCATATAATAGATTCAGGGATTCCTCTGGCTTTTGAAAAAGCAGTTGATGAAAAATGATTTCTGTGGAAATGAGAATGGTTCATTAATTGCCTTGGGTCTCCACTTCACTGCCCTACACCTTGAGCTGCAGGGAAAGTGGAGAGCTCTTGATAAAGTGTCAACATGGAAAGAGATGTACAGACCTTTGGACCTGTGATGCTTTGCTCAAGTCTTGACCTTCCCATTGCACAAAACAGTTCTCTAAATGATCTGAGAAGAGAAATTCTTCTACAGACGAGTAGACGACAGTAATTATTAAAGTGCAACTTTATGTGACTTTAAAAAAACAACCTATGTAATTTCCTATATTTTCCTTGGTTATGAAGCCATAGTAGCATTTATATATAAAAGAATATTTAACTGTGGCAATTTAAAAGAATATATCTGAACCTGAAGTTCAATAGCAAAGTGAAATGAAGTATTGCACTGAAGTATTCCTTGAATATGCATATCTTATAAAATGATCTGCCCTAAGAAATGGTATACAGAAAATAGCTTTATAATTGATATATAAAATAGTTTTAAAGTTGTATATTTCAGGGGCACCTGTGGGACTCAGTCTGTTAAGTGGCTCAGGTCATGATCTCAGGGTTATGAGACTGAGTCCTGTGTCCGGCTCCATGTATCCTGTGGGGAGTCTCCATGAGATTCTCTCCCTCTCCCTCTGCCCCTTCCTCAACTTGCAAGCACACTCTCTCTCTAAAATAAATAAATAAATCTTTAAAGTTGTATATTTCATAGTTCACTAATTATTTAAACAAAGTTAACCCAGAACACAGTTTGAGGCAATGTCCTAAATTTTCTTTCTAAATGAAGTAGAGTTGACATAATAATGTTATACTAGTCGCAGGTATATAACATAGTGATTTGGAAGTTCTCTATATGATGCAATACTCACCACATTAAGTGTAGTTACCATCTGTCACTGTACTGAGTTATTATAATATTATTGATACATATATATATCTTATATATATATACCTGTATCTTTCATCCCTATGACTTATTTATTTATAACTGAAGGTTTTTACCTCTTAATCCCCTTCACCTATTTCACCTCTCCACTTTCTCCCCTTCAGCAATCACTAGTTTGCTCTGTATTTATGAATCTGTTCCTGTGTTTCCTTGTTTGTTTTGTTTTTTAGATTCCACATATAGGTGAATTTGTCCTTCTCTCTCTGACTTATTTCAATTAGCATAATTTCCTCTTGGTTCCTCCATGTTGTTGCAAATGACAAGATTTCATTATTTTTTATGGCTGAGTAATATTCTGGTGTGTGTATGTGTGTGTGTGTGTGTGTGTATGTATACATCTTTATCCATCTATAAATAGACACTTGGGTTGCTTCTTTCTGTATCTTGGCTATCGTAAATAATGATACAATAAACACAGTGGTACATATATCTTTTTAAATTAGTGTTTTTATTTTCTTTGGATAAATATCCAGAAGTGGAATTGCTGGGTTTATATAGTTCTGTTTTCTAATTTTTTGAGGAAATTCCAAACTGTTTTCCACAGTGGCTGCATCAGTTTGCATTCCCACCAACAGTGCACAAGGGTTTCCTTTTCTCTATATCCAGGAAATACTTAGTATTTCCTCTTTTGATACTAACCATTCTGACTGGTGTGAGGTGATATCTCTTTGTGGTTTTGATCAGCATGCTCCTGATAGTGATGTTGACATCTTTTCACGTCTCCGTTGGCCATTTGTATTTACTAACCTGAATTGTCATTTGAACCAGAATGTCCCAATTCCTGCTCTTAATTGGATAAATGAGAACAGATTTCATGGGTTATGATGTTAATAGTTTATATTTAAATATTTGCAGCATACTTTAATATATATTGCCTCATTCAACTTTATAGAGCCATTCCAACTGGCTCACTGTGCAAATGTTTTAATCAATTACTGATATTATTACTTAGAATCATAAAAACTTGTATAGAATATTGTGAATGACAAGTATGTATGATCCTGTTATATTTAAATCATTATCATAGTCAATCAATTAAGCAAAGAGCCATCTAAAACTTAAATATATGCTAGACTTTTACAAAAGTCCTGGCTTTTTTTTTCCCCAAAATTCATCAAAATCCCTTCTCAGACCCAATTCATGACTAGTATCCTCTATCAGAACCTATATACAACTCATTCTGAGAGCTACCAAAATCATCCCCTTCATCTGAATCACCTCCAGTCAAGGAGAAAAAGTGCTCCATTTTTGGATTCTAGGAAACTTTCTGAGAGCTGAATGAACAGAATATGTTGTAAAAGACATTGTTATGGTACAAAAACAGTGATAATTTCATAAAGATCTTAACTAGATCAAATTTCACATTATCATTATCATAAACACACAATTTTATGTTCAGTTGTTTCCCAAATTTAAGAGACAAAGTATGACACATTGGAAGAATAGTTGAGTGGGGCAGGAGACAGGTTATCATTTTCAATTTTATTATTGTGAAATCCTTTATTTTTGATGAATCTAGTTTATGTTTCAGATTTTTTTTTTGTCTGAATCCTATTGCCTATAGGAAAGTTTCTTCCACAGAATACTGGAGAATAAAAAAATTGAAATTATTGTATTTCAAGTTTCAAAATGGAAATCTGGTCACAAAATGGAAGTAATTGGAGGAGTAGTTCTTCTTCTTTCAGACTGATGAAAGGGAAGAAGGGGAGACCATCCAGAGGGAAAAAGACTGAGATAGATGCCCAGTTTTTGATATGGGCTTCTGTGCTGATACTTCTCTGTTCAGCCAAGTCCATGATGGGCAAAAGAGTAAATGCTAGAATTCCATGTGTGTTAGTTAGTCCTCTAAAGAAACAGACAGAAAGATAGATAAATAGATAAGAGTAGATTTATTATGATAATTGGTTCACATGACTATAGAGGCTGAGATATGCCAGTGGTATAATTTAGTCCAAGTCTGAAGGCTCAAGAACTCAGAAGCTCTCTTGTCCCAGGAGAAGATGGATACCCTACCTTGAGAAGAGAGAAAGTGAAACCGGCCCTCTGCCTTTTTTTGTTCTATTTGGGCCCTCACTGGACTGCATGATGCCCACCAACACTGGAGACGACACAGTGCCTTCCTCAGTGCATTGACTCAGATACTCATTTCCTCTGGAAACCTCACAGAAATGCCCAGAAATAGTGTTTTATCAGCAACATGGGGCATTCTTTACCCCAGTCAACTTGACAAATAAAGTTAACTATCACACCATGATAGGATTGAGGACCCGAAGGCAGAAAGGATCTTTATAATATTTTTGGATGGGGACGAGGAGACCAACGTGATCCCAGAATGAAATAGAAGTGTTCAGTGTGTTTTGGATAGAGTGGTCTGAAATAGCTTCATAGAATTCTTATTGTCCCCCAGGATTGGATCAGAGATTAGTAGAATTATTAACCTCAAGCCTGAGAATAGCATCAGAGGTAGAAAAAGATCATACCTAGTCCCAATATATTTTCCATAGACCCTAAGTGGAAGAGAGTTCACATTTTTTCAATATTTTATTTATTTATTTGAGATAGATGGTGGGGGAAGAGCAGAGGGAGAGGGACAAGCAGACTCAATGCTGAATGTAGATAGAGCCCAATATGGGCTACAATACTGAGATTTTGAGATCAGAACTTGAGCCAAAATCAAGAGTTGGATGCTCAACCAACTGAGCAGTGCCCTGGCAAAGAGTTTAAATTAAGTGGCCTGGTGCCCCGGGAGTCTCAGAGTCAGCATGCAGAGGAGAGAATTCTCTATGTTAAGGCAAGTGGATGCCTGCTTGAATACATAAATATTCTAAAACTTTTTGTTAGAGCTTTGGGTGTTTTTGTTGTTGTTTGTTTGTTTGTCTTTGTAGTCCAGTCTAATTCTTTCTGTCATGGAGAGTTGTCTTTTAATCACTATATCCTGAAATCATTCACCTATTTCTCATGTTTTGCTGCAGGAGAAATGTCAAACAGCCACTCCCTCTCTTCTTCCTTCCTAACTGAAGCTCAATTTTTTCAGGTCTCAGGTCACCATACATATCAGGGAGGGAAGGGTACTTCCCCTGCAGGTAGGTCAGTTTCAGTAGATTTAGATAGTGGTTCTCAAGCTGTGATTCCCAAGACCAGCAACATCAGCATTTCATAATGGCAATTCTTGAGTTTCCTCTCAGACTTAGTGAGCAACCAAAGGCATGAAGCCAACACTTTGGTTGTCATAAGCCTCCAGCTACTATCATGCAAGTTCAAGTTTGAGAATCACTGGTCTAAATTATCACTGGTCATGATAATTTTATTCTCCTGGTCCATGATTGGTGTAGGAAGCACATAGAACACGATTCTGTGAGCTGAAACATTTTCCTCATTGTGTGATCTGGCTGAGCCAGGTTTTCTGTTAACTGCAACCAAAAGCATAATCATCATTACATATGACCAAGGAAGGATCTCCTAGGCTGTTCAATCTTTGGTGTAATTTTAAGGCAGTTATGGCCTCTTTTGAGAACATTCATATTTTAGATTCTCCATTTGTGTATGAAATGCATCTGTTCTGCTGTAGGAATTTGAAATATCACTAATGTAGGAAGGGGGTGGTGGTGGTTACCCTGCACTGATTGTGTGTGTACTTGTGTGGGGGTTGGAGGGGTGACTTGCAGGTGGCCATTTGGGCAATGCCAGAGCCTTAGCTCAGTCTGAGCATTTTCAAGGATGAGGGCTCGAGCCAAAGCTTATATTTCCAATGCACAAAACTGTTTATCGTGTTTCATCTTGAAAATGAAAAATCAATCTAGCTGTTTAGAAAATCATTTTCTCTGTAATTTTGGCAGAAGAAGAGATGAGAGGTACTTTCAAATTTAACACCTTTCTAGGAAGAAAGCATTTTGGGAACCATCTTCATGGGAGTCAAACCAGGTGCCCCGTTATGCTGATCCAGGGCAGACTGAGAGGGACCACCCACTGATGGGAAGAGAAACATGACCCCCCACGGGAGTAAGGATGGATGAGCAAGACAAGACTGGTGGCAACTGGGGTGTTTCCCTCAGCCTCAGGCAGGGGAGGGAGAACACTTAGAAGTGCTTGATTCCCCTGAGGTCTGTGACAGCACAGCATAATTTATAAAATAATTAGACACACGTTTTGGCTGGCATTAGGGGGTATATAAGTCTGTCTAACTGTCAAAAAAGGAACATTTTTGTTCATTAATGAACCAAAGAATAATCAGATTTTCTAGGCACTGCATAGGAATACATACATCCAGAAGGTATACAGTGTTTCCTATTCTGGGTGTGGAGCACAGCTGGGCCCTCATTCTAAGCAGTCCAGATAAAAAAGTCCTGACAAAAGGGATGGGTGGACCCATAGCTTCTCATTCTGTATGACAGTCAATGGTCAGCTGGGAGCTGATTTTGTGAGCACATCATCCCTTTCCCCAGTTTCTGTCCAATTCTTGGGTATTCTTACAGATTGTCCAGATTGTCCAGGAGAGATTTAGAGCTCTGCAACCACCTTTAAAGGATCATACAGCTTTGAGAGAACTTGCAGATGATCTCAAATAGAAGCTTGCTTTCTCCCATTAATACTTCTATCAACTGCTTTGCAACAGTATTGAAAGTCTGTTCTACATTTTGCTCCAAGACCATGATTATGGCCTCTGAGAAGTTCAGGGCAGCACACAAGGGGGTTTGCAAAGCTTCAAAGCTTCAGGGTAGATATATGCTGGAGTCCCTGGAGCTTTTGATTTTCTGCAAATTTTGTCTAAAAACATCATTAAGATGAACACAGATATTTTATGGAATAACAAATTGTACATTAATTTTAAAAATAGAATAGGATGCTTCTAAGATATTGTATGATTTCAAGTGGCTGAAGTGCTTTCACATCTTTGAATAAGGACTCATTATTGTCTGCTATTAAAAGTAGGAACCACTGAAAATGCTGATTTGGAAAACTGCATTCCACAAGCGAGGCATAGCCACAGGTGGGCCGGTTTGGGTTGTTCCTATAAAGTAGTGATGTACCCAGGACTCTTAAAACTTAAAACTATTTACCCATATTAAACACTCTGATTATTACATTTTCTTGACTCTTTTATTTGTGTTCTGTCATCTTTTTATAGAACCTTCTTTGGGGGGCTTGGATGGCTCAGTCAGTTAAGCATCTGACTTTGGCTCAGGTCATGAACCTGGGGTCCAAAGATGAAGCCCCACTTCGGGCACTCTGCTCAGTGGGGAGTCTGCCTCTCTCTCTCCCTCTGCTCCTCCCCCTCTCCCCCTGCTCATGTGCTCTCCCCTCTCACTCAAATAAATAAATAAATAAAATCTTTAAAAATACTCTTTGGATTTGTCTACATTATGTCCTGTCATTGCCATTCTCCCTAGACCCGTAACCAGTCTGACCTTTGCCCTCATGCTTCACCACTGTCACCATCACTTCTAAAACCACCCACAACCTACGTTGTGACCTTGAAGCAATCTTTTTTTCTTGATTACTTGGTCCTACAATGTGCTAGACACCACACTCTAGCTTGATGTTTTGTATCTCACTTAATACTTATATCCAGCCTATGAAGCAGGTCCTGGGAGACATTTCAGGGAACAGAGCTACTCATTGGTAAATGAATAAAGTGAACCCAAGTTTTTCCAAAGTTGATGTTATGCCTGGTGATACTGGTGATACTGGTTGGTTGGTGGGGAGCAGAGGGGAAGGGTGGAAAAGAAAAGTGGTTAGTTTATTTACTGTGGTGAAGAAAAAGAAACATGTCAGGTTGATTGACATTCTGTAAATTCAACAAACTAATTAAATTTATCACTTTTTAACAAGACATCTGACATGCTAAGAAACTTGACAATGTGAAGTTGACTGATTTTCGCCCTGATGGTAAATCTAAAAGATGCTTGTATACAAAGTGCAAATGTCAAGGGAGAGTTACAACTGGGCTCTTTTGTTCAGTATAAATTCCATTCCATATGACTTCATGGTGATTTCAGAATAAGTGACCTTGAGCTAAGTCAACCAGAGACCACATTAGAGAAATTCAAGTAATACGAACATCCGAACATTTGAAGAAAATAACAAGTTTCAGCTTCTACTGCTCAGGAATAATTGTAACACAGAGGGCATGTGGACATTTTCTAAGCCATTTAGGAAGAAAAACAATAGTTTGTAACTGATATTTTTTTAATATTCTAAATATTTTGTATTTGGGTCTGGATCTGAATGTTTAGATCCTATAGTGATATGGAGTAATGGAGTTGTCCCCAATATTGTCAAATCAAAACTTAATAAAGTATTTCTTGAACTTCTCATAGGTGCTGTGTACTGTAAGGTACACAAGTGGTGTGAGTCATCATCCTTACTTCCCCGGATTATGTAAATTAGTTAGGGATGTGTGTGTGTGTGTGTGTATGTGTGTGTGTCCAAAAGGGTATAACTCTAATTTAGGGAAATGCAAATGGCATTCCCAGAACTTTAATTGGTTGGTGGAAGGAGCAGTAGTCTGTATCTGTGGGATACTCACAGATAGACTGTTCCTACTCAGAGACTTAGCTATGTAATCATGTGTTAAATTGTGTAACGGGCTAACTAGATTCATTGAAAAGAATCCAGTTATCATCGTAAGTCCCATGTTATTTCACATAATAATAATGATGATGATGATGATGATAAGACTGAAGTAGCTGTGTTTTTGTTTTTGTTTTGTTTTGAGACTTGCAACACACCAGGGATTCTTCTAAGTATTGTGCATGTACTAACTCATTTAATCCTCCCCCAAATCCTCTTTGATGCACAAGACAGAGAGAGTTTTAGTAACTTGTCACAGAGATAATAACTCAAGTCCATCCTCTGGTCCATCTCTATTTAGATCTGATACTTTTTAAGGTTACATGAAAATTCCTCACAACCTGTAAAAAAATATTTTTTAAATCTAAAAATCAACTCTATATCCAGGATTTTTCATGGTTAGATAAGGAAAAATATTTATAAATTCCTTTTAGTAGGCTCAGCCTGGGAAGTATTCTATTATATGGTGAAAATGTTTGAAATGGATTGAAAACACTTATGATTCATAGACAATTTTAAATACCCTGTGTCAAATGCCCCAGATTATTTGTAGTGTCTTTTAGGAATAATAATGATAACAATAATAAAATTATGGACATCCCTCTTCCCCCATGCTTTTTCTTCCAACGTCGCTAATGTTCCTGTAATTTCTGCACTATGGAAATACAAATAAATCCACCACTGATTTCCACTGGGGTTTCTCTCTGTTCACTTCCCCCGTCCCAGAGCAAGAGACTAATTTTGACTCTGGCTCCTTTATCTGACCCCGCTGATAAAGTAAACAGTGGAAAAAGTTTTTAAATATAATGAAATCCTGTTCCAATGCAAGAGAGCCCATGTGCTTTAAGAAGAAAAGCAGGCTCTTTAACTCTAAAGTTTGTATTGCAAAGGGACAATTTTACAGTAGTATCATATTGAATAACAGGCAATAAGCCTAATTGAATTACAGTCATTATGGGTTGAAAGAGGAACAGTGAGTAACTTGTTTTACCAAATGCTATGCAATTTACTCTCTGTGTCTATTTAGACTTGATGTATAGACCCAGGTCAATTACTACGATTCTTTAGTGGCTCACAGGGTCCTCCTTGAGGAAAGGGTATGCTCTGGAAATGGGGCTTATTCCAGCGAAACAGCTACTGAATGGGTCTCTGGTAACATGTGTTACTGCTAAATAATTATCTTCACCAAAAGCCATCCAACTGACGTGTGAAGCAAGGTATATGTTTACTCTGAACATGTCTCTGTATCAGGGGGTTTGCAGAGTAATAGAAACGCATTTCACTGCATGCTACTTTATCTTGATAGATACACATTAAGTGAAATGGGGAGAATGAATAAGACCCCTGAGTATGCAAGCACCTTTCTTTCCAAAATTAAAAAAAAAATTCATTTATGAAACCTAGCTAAGTAGAATGCTCCAAAAGAGGATGAAGTCAGAGAATTTTCTAGATGGCAAATACAAATGTACCAAAGAAAAACACCTGAAAACTAACAGCTCCACACCATCATTAGACAATAGACAGTTTCTACATCTTGTTAAAAAAGAATAATTGGTAATGGAAATATCCAAACAGCTGATCAACATTCAAAAATCTAATTAGATTTTTTTAAAATTTTGTGCAGTAAGTTGGACATATATTTGATTGATTTTTATTTCCTTAGTTTCTTATTTGCATTTTTCTAGACTGTGTTGGCCTCAAACAGTTTTCCTAAACAAGTGCAGTCAGCCTTCCAGGTACAGGATTGCCCCTTTAAAGTTCATCTGTAAGTCAGTAGGGAAAAAGGTGCCAAGAACAGTCTCTCCCAGAGAAGCTATGTGATCAGTGGTAGGTAGCTCTCCAGTGTGGCCCACAGGAGTTTAGAATGTGATGTCCCGAGCTAGAAATGCAAATTCGGTAGTGGTGAGTTTCACTACAATCACTAATTTTGAACCAGCTTTAGCTATGGATTCTTATGATCCCCTGTGCTAGATTCTTTGGAGTCCTTGTCAGCGTTTCTGCATCCACTCTGTAGAATCACCCGAACCTTGGCTGAAAAGAGCTGAAGATCAGATGGGGAGCAGCGTCTGGACACTTTGGAAATGGGAGAAGCTGAAGACGGGGCGGGGACTGGATGCACAAGCAGTGGCCTGGGGAAGGGGGCTGCTGCTCAGCCCTGCCAAAGCCATCCTGGAGCCTAAGGAGAAGGGAAAATGTTCACCCCCCATATGCCTTTATCAAAATGCCCGCGCAAAATGTGAACCAAGTAGAAACAGTGACATAAGCTCTACCGGTAAAAAATCATGACCATGTAGAAAGCCCTGTGCTGCCCTGTCTCTCTCCCATTTGTCACCTTTTACAACCCACTGCTAGAAATGTCGTGACCTCTGATGGGTGTCCAGGGCCAACTGGAAATGGTTGTTCCTCTCACACAATAATGTAGGAGAAGAAAGCAAACCACAATGTGTCTTCATTTTAAAATCTGTTATTTGTTCACTGGGTATTACTTGCATTCAGTTTTGTTTTTTTTTAATATACTTTATTTAAGCATTGCTAATCTTGATCACTGACTATTTAGGGACATCCTCTTAGATTGTGTGCCTCAGGGGACTTCCTGGCTCACCTGGTCCTAATATTGGCCTTGCTGCCATTTATGTGGGGCTGGGTCCCAAGTCAGAGATAGTCTGCATTAGGAAATGCTCTGAGATTTTCAGTATCAATCTTATTTATTTATTTATTTATTTATTTAAAAAAAGATTTTATTTATTTATTCATGAGAGACAGAGAAAGAGAGGCAGAGATAAAGGCAGAGAGAGAAGCAGGCTCCATGCTGGGAGACCAATGCGAGACTCGATCCTAGGACCCAGGGATCAGAACCTGAGCCAAAGGCAGACGCTCAGCCACTGAGCCAGTGAGGTGCCATATCAATCACATTAAAAAAATAATAAGAAGAAGGAAGAAGAAGTAAGGGGAAGGGAAGGAGGTGGAAGAAAAGGAAAGGAAGGGTACACTTTTCAAAGAGTCATATTACTTCGAAACTCACTGGAATCAAGTGGAAGTTTCAGTTAAACAATTCAGAGATGTAACCAAATCCCCCCAAGGTGGTTGGCAGGGCAGGATTTAAGTCAGTGCTTCTGAGATGTCTTTAACATAATTCATGTCTAAAACAAAAATCTGCTTTGAGGAAAGGTAGCACATGTACCGAGAATTAGACATGACCAAAAAGCCTTGGCTATGCCTTTTGACTGTGACCTGGAAATGTCAGTCCCCACAGCATGAGCTGTTTAAAACTCATGGTGAGAAACCAGAACAAGCAGATATTTGCCACATCCAATCGTGCCTGTCCTGATTAAGCCATAGGGACAAAAAAAGAAAAAGAAATAACATAGTTTTTTTTTTTTTATGTTATATATCCCTTAATCAGCAAAAGGTACTTACTAAGTTCTAACTGCACGATGTGAGATTTTAATTGTCTTAGCAAATCGGTAGCATTCAGTCTCTCCTAGTGAACCCAGAGGGGCACCTATTTGACCAAACATATTTTAGTGATTGGTTTAAAAGCAAACCACTAAACACAAGCCTAATGCACGTGCAGTGAAAGAAACAAAAATCATATCTACGACCTCCATGTAGTGACCCCAAGTCTTGGATTTTTTAGAGAGTTCAATTTTCAAATTTTATGTTCCACTCTCTGCTGGCCTCTGGCAGACCAGTTGGGCATACTGATGTTCCCCAAATAATGTCATATTGGCAGGGTTAGCATTACCTATGTGCCTATTTTGAGTCATCCTAGGAAGAACACTGCTTCCCAAAATATTTTTCCACATTCTCCACCTGTAGAATGTCAAAGTGGCAATAATTCCATTTCAGGACTTTAATTTAGGCCTAACTGTGGCAGACAGTCAATGTTCACCAACTCTCCTTTTCTAGAGGCCAAATGCTTCCAGACTAAAATCAGGAATCAACTTCGTCTTGGGGAGAAATGAAGTGCCAAAGAAACCAAGCATGGGAAAAAATAGACGTAAAACAACTCTCATGTCATCAAAATCCCCAAAGCTGGAACTGTCTGAAAAGCCAGGCAGTCTTATAGAGGGCCTGTCCTCTAAAGGTCACTTCTGTATGTGGCCAAGTTGGAAGACAGACAAGAAAGAAGCCCTGAAGGTGGCTGGGATCCAGCAAGGGACAGACCTGATGGCACTTGCCAGGCCCTCACAATGGAGCTTTCCTGTGTCCACCAGCAGGATTTCAGAAGTGCCATGGATCATGGCTGCTCCTTGTCTTCTGGTCTTCCTCCTTCAGAATGGAGGCATCCATTGGGGTTCTCTTGTCATCATTTTACTGTGGCCTTTCGTGTGTGAGTGTGTGGGGAAACTGTGTCTGTTTTAGTTCAGACATTTCCAGATCAAAAACAGTCCTATCTAATTTTGATGAAGACACCACCACACATTATCTAGACTTTGAGTCATGTGCAGAGGACTGGCCAGGATTTGGGGTTTACTGTGGAGAGATGGGGTGTTTTCTGTGTAGGAAGGGAGCAAAGGGTACCCAAAGAAGCCAAGATCGTTTTTGCTCAGCCAAAAAGCCACATGCTGCCCACATTTTGTAATGTCTCTTGTAATTGGGTCAATGCACCTGGCCAAAGCACCAGAAGAAATGACCAAGGCAAGAGAGAGCCAGTGCAACACCTCCATCACCCTCTTTGCCTGTCACTGATGTTGGACACTCCATGGTCCAGATAATGCTGCAACCAGGTGCATACTTTCCCATAAGTGAGAAAAAACTCTGATATTCTTTAACAAGGACATATTCTTTCATTGTAATAGTAGAGATAAGGCTTGGAAGACAAATGCTTCTATGAGAGGGAATGCAAGTTGTCCTATCAGGAAACAAAGGCAGATTATTTTTTGATAACAACTTTTGTTCTTGGAAGGGCAATGATATTTTTAAATAAGGAGAAAAAAGTAGAGGAAACACCAGAGAAGAAAGAAAAAAAAAAAAAGAAAGAAAAGGAAAAAAAAGGAAGCTAAACGTGTTGATCGGGAATTAGGACACATTTTATGTATTTAACTTGGCTTTGGACTGGCCCAGAATGTGCAAGTGAGGGGGAAAATGTCAAAACTGGACTTTTTATAATTGAAAAGGAGAAGAGCTCTCGGATCTACACAAAAGTCCTAAATCTATATGGGGTTATTTTAAAAGGAGAGTCTCAAATAACTTTGTACATTGTACACTGTACTGAAGAGTAGGATGTTTGTTTGATGAATTCTATCATGCTGTATTAAATACACAGAGGAAGCCTCTAACATTTCACAGAAAAAAAACAAAAGAAATAAACACTACTCCAAATTAAAATAATTCAGGTGTAGGTAGGAAAGCAAAATGGTATCTCACTTAGAGCATAGTGTTTAAGTGTCAGAGGTCTGTAAAAACAAACCTGACAAATGTATAACTTTTGAATCACTTAGGATAGATGCAGTTATTTTAGCATTATGCCTAATGAAAGTTTAGTTGTATAAAATTGAATATAGTGAAGTGTTAAGATATTTCACCAGGATTAAGCTAATCCTTCTCTACCACAAGGAAAAATAGTTGCCAATAAACTCTCTATTTTTAACAGCCACTTGAGAAAGACAAGATGAGACTTATAAAAATCCCTTTCAAGAAGTTTTCCAGTACAATAACAGTTTACACCCAACACATACATAAATACATTTCAAAAAACTTTGCCTCTGCCAAGTTACAAAGTCTGACTTGTCAGAGTTACATCATGTTTTTCAAGCATGTTTGAAATGAAACTTGTCATACATCAGACTTCAGTGAATCTAGAAAGGACTGTCCTTTTTTTAGAAACTTAATGGGCTGCTTTTCCTTTGAGTTTTCCAAAGAATTATTTTAGTATCAGAATTCCACACATGGAACAAGAAGCAATGGGTTTTGTTGCATTTTGGGGAATACACTGTTTTTACTCAATCCCATGTACAACGGGCCTTCCTCAAGCCTTTATAATGTTGGGATGAGAATGCAGAGATAAAACCACTATAGAGAGTATGCTTTGAATCTGAGCCCTTCGGTATGGATTTTCCATATGTTAGTGTCAAGCTGAATCATGAACTGGCATGGCCAGAGCAGGAGAATCTGATTCTGGATTTGAAGATTTGCTTGTGGGAAAGAAAATTCAGTGAATGATGAGGGTAAAGGAGCAGAGATGAGGCAATCCTGGAAGAGCTGGCCTGATAGCAAGGATTCATTTGAAAATAAAAGATCTATCTAAAAACAGGTTAAAACATTCTCTGCATGTTGGTTTTGCCGACATATTCTGTGGTTTAGGAAGGTGGGTTCTGGAATCAGAATGCCTAGGATCACAATTCAGCACATTAATTTAGAACAGTATGATGATTTGGGAAATGTCTCCAAACCTCCCTGATCCTGTTTCTTAATTTTTAAAATAATCTCCTGAACATTTTCTTTATAGAACTTATCACTATTTGAATTATGTTCTAGCTGTGAATATTCCACTGTTGTTTATCCTTCATATTATGGTGAAAACTAACGAATGTGAGCCCTTTCTGTGCAGCTCGTCATTGTTTTGTCACCCTCTTGCCCTGTGTCAGCATTTCACTGGCACTCAGAAGAAGCCAAATAAATGAATGAGTGAATGGCTGAATGGAATTTTCTGATATATCCATCATTATTACAGTAGGGAAGTATCTGGCATCAGGGTGATCTTACTAGTTATGGCCTTGGACTGACCAAGTGAGCTTTTCAAAATGTAGTCTTTCCTGAAATTAAGTCCTAACTTTTCTTTGCTTAAAAACTTGCTCTGTTTGAATGGACATTGCTAAGATTTGCTTTTGTGATTCCTTTCCTTTGGTTCAGGAGCTCAGGAGTACTTTCCTCTCTACACATTCTTCCTATAGGTGAATTAATGGATGCACTCCCATTTCTTATCTAATCTTGATGGCTTGGAATTCATTTTACCTGTTAAAATGCTTTGAGTATTTTAATTGGATCCAATAACTTTTTAGGTGAGAGAGAGAGTGTGTGCATGTGCATGGGGGAAGGGACAAAGAGAGTAGGAGAGAGAATCCCAAGTGGGCTCCATTCTCAGAGTGGAGCCCTACACAGGGCTCGATCTCATCACTCTGAGATCATGATCTAAGCAGAAATCAAGAGTCAGTATTTCCATGTATCCCTGTATGCAAACAGTACTAGTGTGTCTATATTAGACCACAGATTTATTTGTAGCAATAAATATAATTCTTGAGTCTAATTGCTTAAATAATGTACATTTTTGTCTTAGAACCTTATGAATGATGAGGAGGAATTAAAGGTAGGTTTGTTTCACAAAAAAGAGATACAATTTTACTTCCTGGGTCCTATTTCTGATAACATACATGGCAATTTTCTAGGTATTATGATCCTGTACTAGATAATACAGTAACTAACAAGGTTGAATTGAGCCTGGTTGAAGTCTCTTAAACTAACAACAAAGGATGGCCTGACCAATGTTCCATTAAAGGAACATTTAATCGTTCCTTCCTCTGTCATCTGCTATCCAACATCTATCTTCCAATTCTTTGTTTTTTTTTGGGGGGGATGGGAGGGGCAGGGGAGTGACACAGTGGAGACAGAGGCACATTGGGGGAGGGAGAGGCTGGGACTTTCCTGGGGTGTGGCGAGGCTGATCCTGAAGGACACATGCACATAGGTCAGCTCACGCATAACGATAGACACATGCATTCCCTAGTAGAAGGTAGGTCTTTGGAGCTCCGGGCTACTTGGCTTCCTGCTGGGCTCCTGCTGCTAGACCACCGGCAAACCACTGGACCTCCCCTGTGCATGCTCCATGGGACTACTGCAAAAGCCAGAACCAGCTGCCATTTGCACTGCTACCATTGTCCCTGAGGGGGGTGCCCTGTTCCTGGAAGTATTTCAATGCCAGGTCCATGCAACGGGTGGCTGGAGCAGGCTCCTCTTCCAACTCCTTGCTCCAAAAATCCACCTAATATATTATCCTTGGATGTATCAGATCTTAAACTCATAAGAACTTGATCTTAGCCAAAAGGCCAGGAAGTGATTATCTTCCAATTCTTAATCCCAAACTCAAATGTGTCAATCTTAGATTACCAACTCTGAAGTATGCAAGTATAAGCATGTTTCATTATCTCAAGACCTCCTTCGACTGATAGATATTTCTGAATCGTCAACTTCTTCACCTTCACTGGTAAGCATATCGGGCAAATGAGATGATTGGAACTCCCCGAATTCTGGTTTATCTTCGGAAGATATTTGTAACAGATGTGGCTTAAGACTCTTTCACAATGCCTACATTAGCCAAAGCAATTGCCACTCGAAGTTGTTAGGGAATGCGTTTTTAAACAAATCATCTGAAATTGCAAAATGACTCTCTAGTGTTGAAGATCTATGAACTTTGTATGGAGATTCTCTGCAGTAGACAATGATTTTTCAGTTTCAGTAAAAAAAAAAAAGATATCGAAGAAGACTTCTCTTTGGTAGTCTCAGTGTTTCTTGAAATAAGTGCGATTATGACTTTATGACCCTCAAGACTGGACTTCTGCATTTGTTTATAGTCAAGTAACCTCCAATTGGTTTAACCTTGTTGCGGATAACTATGTACCCTGGATAAAACATAAGAAAAAAAAAATATGTGAGGGCATTGGAAGGAAAGCCGAAGCAGAGGGATCCAGGAGGCAATTTGATGCTGGGAGAAGGGAACTGTGTGGTGTGAGTTTCCTTTTCTTATAACTTTGAGACTATTGGCGGTCCCCAGTCTGCATCGTGTTCAGCAGTTACAACTCAGTGGAAACCCCCAGATGTCTTGGCGTGAGGAATGAGTTGAGAGTTTGTAGCAACCAGAGCTGCTGGAAAATGAGAAGGTAAAGCAGAGAGTCAGATTTTTCGGGTTCAACCTTATAGTTTGTTATTGTGACTAATGGATGACTCTGGTACAACAGGTCACAGTGAATATCTATTGGGAAAATGTGCTACACCAAAATAGCACGAAAGATTATAAATCAGTATAATTCAATATCCACACTGATGACTGTCCAATAGCTAGAATATATGGTACTTCATGTGCTGAGAGAAATGAAATTTTCTCTTCTCAAAATACAAAGGATGCATATATATTTAAGATGTTAGAAACAGACTTCTGATTCTGTACCTATAACTAATCTTTTTTCATATGGTAAAGCAGTGTGGAAACACCCATTTTTAAGGGTAAGGTCTTGCCTTACCCTTTCATTCATTGCCTTACCCAATTCATCGACTAGTAAACCAGTGTTGCACTTGACTTTACAAAGGAGATTTTTTTTAAAAGATTTTATTTTTTTATTCATGACACACACACACAGAGAGAGAGAGAGAGAGACAGAGACAGAGACAGAGACAGAGACAGAGACACGAGGCAGAGGGAGAAGCAGGCTCCATGCAGGGAACCAGACGTGGGACTTGATCCTGGGTCTCCAGGATCACACCCCGGGCCGAAGGCGGCGCTAAACTGCTGAGCCACCAGGGCTGCCCTACAAAGGAGATTTTTAAAAAAATAATTCATCACTTTTCCTTTGCATTTCTAACATCAACACACTGACAATCCTGGCTGAGCCACTCTGTTTAAATTTCTATCATGATTTCCCTCGTGGATCTTGAATTTTTCATCTACTGACTGACTTGTCCAAAGAATTCATCAGACGGCACCTGTCTCTCTAATTGACCTGCTACTCTGCTTCCTAACTTGATTTAATTACAGTTCTTTCAGAGCTTCTCTTGTTTCTCACATCAATTTAGAATTTATGTCTTTCGTTAATATACAAGTCACCTTCCTGCATGAGGTGGCATCCACATGAGGGGAGTGCAGGTTGAGGGCTAATAGATACTTAACAATTGTTGAATGAATGAATGAATGAATGAATGAACAGATGCATAATTAAATTTCTTATGAAAAAAGCAGGCCATGTTAAAGAGGCTGGAAAGGAAGTTATTTCACTGGTCAGAATTTTCCCTGCTACATTCAGGCAACAGACTTAATCTATCAGAAGAGCTCTGGAGGATTCCTTGCCTCCTTTTCTTTAGAATATCATATTTTTGGTCTTCAGGGAAACAACAGAACTGCACCTACCTCCTCCCACCTTGCTGAGGAGGAGACAACAGGCTGAAGACACACAGACTGGTTCAAATTTTGGTTCAGCTGCTTGTTATCCATGGAACCTTCTGCCGGTGACTGACCTCTGCTGAATCTGTCTCCTGGGTCTTTAAAGAGAATGGGTGGCCCTGGGGATGAAATGAAACAAAAAGACATTTCTAGTCAAATAATACCTGGGGCACAGTAATAATTATAGCAGTCTTGTTGAGTTTTCCTATGGGTTAGGCAATTTATACACATTTTTAAAAAGATTTTATTTATTTATTCATAATAGACACACACACACACAGAGGCAGAGACACAGGCAGAGGTAGAAGCAGGCTCCATGCAGGGAGCCCCATATGGGACTCAATCCCGGACTCCAGGATCACACCCTGAGCCAAAGACAGGTGCTAAATTGCTGAGCCACCCAGGGATCCCCAGCAATTCATACACATTATGTCAGATAATGCCCACAGTTGGTAGGGACTATCTTTAGGTTCATTTAACAGAGAAAAACAAAGATTTAAAATGTGGTCATTTGCCAGCCAGATTTCTGTAATTGGCCTGCAAAGTCTGCGTCTGTCACCACTTTCCCACGCCACCTCCTTGAGAAGAAGTCAGGAGTTAAAAGTAGTTATCACCATCATCATCATAGTCTGTAGGTATCTTATTTATGAAACAATGGAGCATCACATATTCTTGTTTTAAAACATGACTATAATCAACTACATGGCACTTGGGAGACGGGATCGGGAAGTGTTTGAGGTTACCATTAACCCAAAGTTTGTCAAGATCTCTCTGTGATGACATGGCCTTTATGAAGTCAGCAAAAAGCTGCGTGTTCACAATACATGAACCAGAGAATTTTTCCCCCCAAAGTACTGTTTTTTAAACTGCCTGCTAACTCCATAATTTAAGAATTTATGCCTTTATGTGTCATAAAGATGTTTAGAATATGCTTAAATCAATAAAGATAAATGTTCCTGGGAGTAACCATATTCAGAACATGACTTGTTTTTAAGATCTCAGCAAAAACAGCTCCCTCCCTCCCCGACAAAAAAAAAAAAAAAAAAAAAAAAAAACACCCTACCTAAACACAGTGTTAACTATAGGTTGCTGCCAACATGGAAACGTTAGGGGTTGGGTCAGTCATGGTAATGTTTGAGATTCTGGCTGCAGGATGTCTACTTTTATCTGATAGACTGGATACCCCAATAAAGGGCTGCCCTTCCACTTCACCTCTGCTTGGCAAATGCATATAAAAAGGGATATCCTGAAAAGTGACATTTTTTAGAGACGTTACCGTTCATTGGCTTTAAGGATTGCTTGATAGAAGACAAGCTCTTGCCCTTTAACTCCACCGCAATGCTCCGAGGCTGGATCCATCAATTTTCTCTTTCCATAAAGATGTCTTAGCTGTCTCTTGAACTAATTTATGTTTCTGTTCTTATTTGGCAATTTACTTTCCTGGTTTAACATCCCAAACAAACAAAAACAGCATTTCTGGAATTTCTTCACTATCCTTAATTTATACCATCTCTTAAAGTTCGCATCACAGATTCTATATAGTTTCTACTTCTTTTTCAAATGATCCAGTACTTTCCTAATTTGCAACGTGCTGTGGTGGGAGCATTTCCTGTCACCATTAGAAGCTCAGTGAGATTGTGTGTTAGTGGTTTTCACGTGTTAGATATGGAAATTGAAAATATTGAGATTAGGAAGAGAGTCTTCTATAGCTTTAGATTTCTAAAAATAAATAGTATGAAACTAAAAACCATTAAGGGGTCAAGATTATGGTATTACTTTCAAATACAGAAAGAAGTTTTAGACTGGTATTGAAGTGGTGGGTTTCTATTTTAATCATATTTATGAGCACCTTCTCTTGACCCCTATTTATTAAATTTATAGTATAATTTGTACTTCTATGTAGGCTCAGTGAGACCAGGGAGGTCAAATATATCATTAAAAATTCTGAATTTTAATCTTGCAATTTACATCTGACACAGTTGAATATATGAAGACATGAAGCAGCATTTTTATAATTCTAGTTTTTTTTTTTAACCTCTGCAGCATGATTTCATTGTAGTATAGATAAGCCTTAAATGGTTGTTAAGAAGATGGTGAGTATTGTTTAGCTGTTGCAAACAGCAAAACAAATATACCCTGAGCTTTCTCTCTAAAGTATTTGATTTTATTTGGGTACAGAAGAATTACTTCGGATGTTGTTAGATTTAAAATGTTTGCCAACATATCTTAAGGCTAAAGCTTGTGATGTATGTGGTTGTCCTTGTTGGTAAAAGGGTGTTTCTTTAAAAAATTTTTTTAAAGATTTTATTTGTTTATTTGAGAGAGAGAGAGAGAGAGAGAGAGAGAGAGCATACAGAGAGGAGACGGAGAAGTAGGCTCCCCGCTGAGCAGAGAGACTGAAATGGGGCTCCATCCCAGGACCCTGAGATCATGACTTGAGCTGAAGGCAGACATTTCACCAACTAAGCCACTCTGGTGCCCCAGAAGGTGTTTCTTTATTTTTTCCCTCAGTCTAACTGAAATTGTGAGGAAATCCAGACTACCAATGCCAAAAGGCATACAAAGCAATATAATGGGTCAGGTTTTCTAAAACAGTGGCTACCTGGTTTGGAATAACTAGGGCTTGGAAATCTGTATCCTTATCTTCCATTTATTTGGATCCATCATTTTCCCTATTTGACTTACTGAATAATTTCAGAGTTGTACATCTTTGGCTGCAAGTTTACTGGTCCAGTGATGGACCTCTGATGTTAGCTAGGCCAATTAGAATCCTTCTTTTGGTTTTCCCAACTGGTACCAATGAAAAGAATCCATTCTTTGCTAGTAGTAGTAGCTAAATGGGGTACGGTTCACAGGAGGTTAGTGGCTGTGGTAGACAGACTTTATGGTGACCCCACAATCCTGGTTCTGGTTTTCATGTGCTCATATAATCCACTCCCTTTGAGTGTGAGCAGGATCTATGACTTGCTGCTAACCATTGAGTATGATGAGGATGATGGATGCCACTCTTGAGATTATATTAATATTATATTAATAATCTAAGAGCCCATCCTAGAATGCTAGGAATTGGCTACTCATAATGGTATTGGTTTAGATAGATACATTAGAATCTTTCCCTAGTTTAAACTGACATTTTGGAGTCAAGAATAGGCTAAATTTAAAAGTAAACATATAAATAGCATCGGCTAGACCCTTTTGACTTAATTTAATCTTGTTTCATTTCATGAATTTTGGTCATTCAAGTGTATGAGACTTACAGCAAGCCCCTAGCCCCCTTTCTTTTTTTTTTCAGATCAATTTTCTAAAATTTTAGTCTGAATACAATTCATTTCAATTATCAAAATTACTATGTCCTTGCTATTCAGTAAATAGCACTAATTATTTGGTTAAAAAAATCCCTAAATGCCTGGGCTCCTCATACACCATAGATAACAGAAATATTGTGAAACACAAAGTCATCATATCAGCATAAACTATGAGAATGTCATTTGATTCTACAAAATTACTCAATAATATTATAGGCTTGTAGTTAATTTTATGGTTGTTACTCCTTTTATTCCTGTGCATAACAGCATTGCTCAGCTGGCCCTTTCTTTTTCCTCTTTGGTCCAAAAGTGCTAGGAGTTGTCTATTCATGGTGATTCTGGCACAGTTGTCCTAACATCAAAGTTATTCTAGAAAGGCAAATCTTGATGGAAACCAAAGAAATGGATCAACAAAAATCTCATCTTGAAACGCACTACATGGAGCCCATCAATGTAATGGACATAAAACTGGAGAGGGTGGGGTTATGGAGACTTCCCAAGTACGTTCTGCATTTGGTTACACTTTCTGTGTTGAAGTTTGGTTTTAAGGATGATAGAGGGATGCCTGGGTGACTCAGTGGTTGGTCTGCCTTCGGCTTGGGGCATCATCCCAGGGTCTGGGGTTCAAGTGCTGCATCAGGCTCCTTGTGGGGAGCCTGCTTCTCCCTCTGCCTATGCCTCTCATGAATGAATAAATAAAATCTTAAAAAAAAAGGCAAGGAGAAAGACATAAATTGTTGAAGATCATCATCATGTATTGATTTATGTATTCATTTGAAGATTGTTTACTTAACTATTCAACACAGACAGATGAAGCACATGCTTAATAAATACTATTTGATGATAAACAAATGGGAGTCTGGAAATTTGTAGAAGAATTAAAACTCATGATATACATAGATGTTTTTATATGGATCCTTTCCCTTTCTTCAGTTGATAAATACTTTCCCTCTATGTGGTATCAGGCAAGTCCTTATGCAACAGGTCTATCAGATCATTGTGGACTATTTTTATTCCATTTAATAGATGTAGAGCTAAATATAACATCACAGAAAGAGTTACTCAGGAGATCTCCAGTTGTGTTCCCTGGGTACCACATATCTCCTATCTCAGTGGATGCTCTCACAACAAAGAAGAAACTTGGCAAATGCCCTTTGTGGAATTTAATAATAAACATTAGTGAACTGTAAAAGGCTATAATATATAAAACTAGGCAAAGAAAGGGATAGAGAATGGAGAGAAGGTCAAAGGAGAGGAAACTGCTTGCCGATTAAATGATTAAACTTAATCATCCCAGGGTAGACTTTTCCCCAGCAAACTTGCCCTCCTCACCCCATCTCCAAAGTTTTTCTCTGGACAGCAAGATGAGAAGCCAGGCCTGGGGTCATCCATTAACAAAAGACATGTCTACAGGGCTCAGGCTCTGTGCCAGTCACGGTGGTAGGTACCAGACATTTGACATGGAGCTGGAACAACGGCTCCCCACCGGCTCTCAGTGAGAAGAGATTAGCAGAGAAATAAACAAGCAATTGCAATGAAATAGGATACAGATGACAATCAGAGAAAAGTAAAGGATGTTAACAGAGGTCATCAGAGGGGAGTAATATCAGATGACTGGGGAGGAGGCATGGAAGGCTTCTTGGAGGAGGAAGTAAAACAAAAAAAATGATTTCATTGCGGGACAGAAGGCTTGGAGGGAGATTGTTTCAGTGTCCTTGGAGCTGACCCTGCCAGAATTGTTGGCTAAACCCAGGAGAGACTAGCTCCAGCCACATTTTGAAGGACCTTGAAGAATTTTTTTTCCCTTTTAATGAATCAAATATTGTGATTTTTAATGGTTCCCTTTTATCCCAACATTTTATGAAACTTTTATTTAGTCTCTTTTTGCTTAGGCAAATGGATAGGTTTGCCTAATATCAGAGCCAGAGATGCCCAAATTTTTATCTGACTTTTGTCGGACTTGAGAGTACTATATGATTGTTCACTTAGCAGCAGTCTCTAAAGAAGAAAATATTGCAACACATGCTTGAGGTTTTTTTCAATTAAACTTTAAATGAATGCAGAAATCTGGGTGCTTACTCCCTTTAAATGGTTTAAATTTTAACAATACATTTTGCATTGTGCAATAAAGAACCAGCTATAAATGCAATGAATATTTGTTTATGATGTCTTGGTGGTAATTGGGTTTAGCAAGGCATGCAGAGAGCAGTTTTCTTCAAATGACTTATTGGAAATGTAAAAGGAGGACAAGTTTCCTTTCTACAGGCAAGCTTCCTTTCTTCAATCCCAGCCATGGTATTATGAATAAATTGCAGCTCAGATTTAATACCGAGCATAAAAGACCCTTGTCCCAGATGCATGGACATAACTTATAATTACTATACTATGTAAAGTATGCTATTACTATTTGACTTACATTTGCTATAATTACTGGGTATTATTCTTCAAGTAGCTAGGAATAAATGATCATTAACAGATGATGTCCTGTGTAATTCTGATATATGATAACCAGCACAAATTTATTCTTCCCTCTGGAGGTAAAAGGCTTAGCTTATAATAACAATTTAAGAATGGGTGGGGGGATGTTTAGAATCTGCTTCCTGAGGGTTCCCTGAATATGTTTTGCTGCTTCTATAAAATTCCGCCAGTTTATTTATTTTCCTTTAACGTGTTTTTTTTTTATTTTTATTTTTTTAACAAATGTGTGTTTTTCTAGTTAAGAATCATGATCCATCAGAACTACTTTGCCCCAGCTGTGGTTCAACTGTTTTTTTATTGCTGTAGGACGACATTCACAGGATGACACACAATTGTCTTTAAGGTTAGAGATTTCATCCATGACAACTAGGATGCTTTTTTTTCCAGTGACTGAGTTTTCACCTTCAAATCCCAGAGGTCACACAAAGGTAATGTTTTCCTTAAAACATACCTACTAAAGTGACCTAAGCCTTAACATAAACAAAATCTTTTAAAATGCAGACATCCGAAAAATCCAGGATTTCAATCCTGGCTCCCCTGTTTGAATATGAAAAGGAGAACAAGACATAATGAATTTCCTTTTGGAGCAAGACTTCTAACCCTCCTTTTAATGAAGTAACCTAATGTAATCATGCCCACCCCCACACATATCCTTAGCTTAGATTTCCTTCTTTTAATGGAAAAAAAAAATCACTTGTCAACTCCAACTACTAACTCTTATCAATTATCATCTCTTTCCATAGATGTGATGTGTTTCAAGTGTGTTGACTATTAGGTCATTAAAAAGGGGAAAAAAGAAAATTCCAATCTTTCATGGCCTAAACTTTCCCCAACAATATTCTCACGGTGGCAATGCAAACATACCTTCCACTTCTCTGACAATTTTGACTCAGCTATAAAAGTTGGTGAATGCATGTTGTCTTAAGATATGATTAAAACAGATAAGGAAGGAGGACAGAAACTAATGTTTGTTAAACGCCTACTATGTGTTGAGTGCCTTTATAGAAATATCTTCACTATCAGTCACTTTGTTTTTAAGAGGAGGATTTAGAAAGCCTGCACCCTCAGTCTCATTTCTTAGGTAACTTGTAGTTGCCTGAACTTTGCAAAGTTCTTGCAATCCTCCTTGTAAATTCTCTGAAGGGCTGTTTGTCTCTCAAACTGGAACTGCCCAGACATGATGGACATGGAACCATAAAATCTGGATGGCCTGATTCATTGCAGGCTATCTTAGAGGTGGAACCTGTGCTTCCAGTTTCTGGATCTGAGACCAACTGAACGAGAAATGGCATTCACTGAATCTCGCCATTTAAAATAATTCTGCTATATTTCTATTGTACAGGCTTTAATTCCACAAACAGGAACCATAACTCTGAAGACACTTGAGAGGGATCTCCCATGTAAGGAAAGATCACTATTACTGATTTTGATGCCACTTGAAAGAAGGGCAACAAATTTTGTGGGGGGGGGCGGGGAGGAATTGCCTTAATTCTTGCTCTTTCTCTCCTCTCCTCCTCCCCCCTTTTTAAATTGAAGTGTAATTAACATACGGGGGTTATGTTAGTTTCAGGTGTGCTGTGGAAAGATTCCACAATTCTATACATTACTCATTGCTCATCCCTGTTCTTTCACTTCAAAAAATTTCTTTTGGTCACAAAAAAGTCCGTATTTTTAGAAAGCATAGACGTGTAAATAAGAAAAAAATTAAATGCAATGTTGCCACCAGGAAATAACTACACTCATTTAGCTGTAGCTGTAAATATGTATTAAAAACTGGAGTACTATCCTATGTATTTTAAAGATTGGGATCATAATGCAAGCAATACCAACCGAAAAACCTACTTTGCCTGAATCTTAGTTTTTTTATTTTTTTATTTTTTTTATCCCCATTGTAATTAGAAAAGCCTAAAATTTGACCTGGCAAGCTACTTAGTCCCAGAGGGAAAGATTTCTTTGTTTGTTTGTTATGCATTACTGAGAACATCTCCTGGTACTCTTAAATGTACTTGAAAACATGATTTTTCATGGCTGCTTAGTGTTTAGTCCTATGGACATAACACAGTTTATTTAAACATCCCCCTGTTGTTGGGCATTTAGTTTGGAACCAGTTTTTTGTTATTGTAAGAGATGCTTCAATAAATACTCTTGGAAACCCCAAGAGTAGCTTCTTGGTGTGGTTTACTGCCATGGCATAGGGTCTAGCATACTGGTCAGCACTCAGGAGTGCCCAATAAGCATGTTTTGAATGAATTATTCATTTTTTTTCCTGAGTCTCTTTTGATTTCTTTGGTACAGATTTCTAGAAATGCAATTACAGGGCCAACGTTAATAAACTTTGATGAGGCTCCAAATAGGGACCTGCAATTCACAGCTGCAGTAGCACCCAGGGGCAATGTGACTTATTGTTACGAAAGCTGATGAGTAAATGGAATTATACACACTGTATAATAGAAACATGACCTCAAAAAAAAAAAAAAAAGAAAAAAGAAAAAAAAAAGAAACATGACCTCAAGATCCTCCGCACAAGACTGGAAACACTTCTGAACTTCCCATTCTACCTGCCAGATCTAAACCAATTCAATTTCTTCTCCCTTTTATAAAATATACACCAATGGTTTTTAAAAATGTCTCCCCTCGAATTCCTGCAAATTCTTAGTGATGATAACTCTATACTTCCCTTCCAATATGTTTTTTAGGTGTGTGTGTATGTGTGTGTGTGGCAGGTATTTTTGGCCAGCATTTCAGATGGCATGGTCTGATTTTTTTTTTTTTTACCAGACTTCAGAGTCCCTAAAGACAGGAGTTGCAGGGACTGAGAACACACATGATAAGGCTCCAATATCTGATGGCTCTGTGACTCTGTGCAAGTAACTTCCCCCTCAGTTTCCTCATCTGTCAATGCAATTAATGATACCACCCTCTCATGAATATTATAAATATTAAATGAGAAAATGTACATAAGGAGCTTAATAATGACCAGCATGTATTAAGTGCTCAATAAATTTTGGTTCTGTTACCATCTTGATCTTGTCTGGAAGTGTAGAGACATTATTTTGGAGAGAATTTCTCCACTTAGTGAGCTGGACATATGACCTCTGGGATCAGCATTTGCTGTCCTGTCAGGATCAAATAAACACACGGGAAGAGAATGATATAACATGTCCCAGTACTTACGTTCTTACCTCTAGGATGTGTGCTACCATTGACACCCTACTCTGGGATTCTTTCAGTGTTTCAACAGTAATCTGTAGTCAGAAAAGTGAAAACAAACAACAGGATAGTGTTTTAAGTTCTCAAGCACCTCTGGAAGTATACCTCAAATCAAAGCACTTGTTGGACACAAAGCTGGATGTAGATTCGAGACCACTCTTTCACTGGGGGGAAAACATCCTGTTGGCAATTCACCTGGCTTTCTTTTTAAAACCATTCATAATAGCATATTTGCTCACTTTGTATTCTGGTGATATTTATTGCTTAAACCTGTTTGCCAAGACTTGGGAAAGATTTATTACACACGAAAATCTTGTTCTCTGCTCTTTGCATTTGCTGTCAAAGTACACCACCACTCAAGAACCAGGTCCCCTTTAAAAGTTCACTTAGCTTGTGGATCCTTGTCAGACTTTTATTCCAAACACCAGTTACAGAAACCCAAAATGTGACCTGGAAAGCCAGATAGCCTTATCGGGAAGGAGCTACAGTTTTCTTGGCTCCATTGATTTGTCAGTGATATTTGGGAAGTGGAAGCGTTTTTTTTGTTTTGTTTTGTTTTTGACAAAATAAACCAAGCAGTGGTTTGGTAGCTTCAAAAGTTGTATTTCACCACAAAAAAAGTAATTTCAGAAAAGGCTACCAAAAGCTTTGGTATCAAAAATGCTAGAAAACAAGGGTAGGAAAAGTTGGAAAGCATCTAAAGGTAAGTTTTTAAAATTCAGGATCCATATGATAATAAATAATAAATAAAATTCAGGATCCATATGATAATAATGGTTTAGAGGTCAAATCCTGGATTTTACATTTTTATATTTTGCTTTATAGCAAGAACAAAAATTAGACCCGGATAAAGCTTCCAGAGGTCTGATTCCTCCTATTACTATCGAGTAATCACTTTTCCAGTGAAAAATTTGTAAATGAACAGAAGGGTTATGCATGTGTCCAATGTTCATGTCATAGAGTAACTGCTAAAACCTCTAAGACACACAGATTGAGAGATTTAGGGGGTCGCTTACCACCTGCTAGAGGAAAATCCCAGTGTGTCTCCAAGATGCAACATTAGGAGTGTATCAACCCTCTAGTAATACCCATACTTTCTCTCTTCCACTTCTTTTTTTTCCTTCTTTTATGAAAAGAAGCATCACAAAAGCAAACACTAGTTTGCTGGGAACAGAGTGGTCACTGTGTTGGGGACATTTACCTAAGGAAAGGGAAAACAGAATAACAGGACAAATTTAAGCTTGCTGGGTTTTTGTTTTGTTGTTGTTGTTTTAAATAGATAATCCGGTTGTTGTTGACAAAAATTTTCCTGAAGAAGAAATCCTTATAGAGAAATAAAACATCAGGGGCATCTGGGTGGCTCAGTGATTGAGCATCTATCTGCCTTTGGCTCAGGTCGTGATCCCGGGGTCCTGGGATGGAGTCCCTTATCAGGCTCCCCATAGGGAACCTGCTTCTCCCTCTGCCTGTGTTTCTGTCTCTCTCATGAATAAATAAATAAAATCTTAAAAAATTAAAATAAATAAAAATAAAACATCAAAGTGACATGGCAGGTAAGCCAGTCTTGACATTGTTGCTACGCTGTAGGGAAGGAGAGGAAACTGCTCTGGGAGGTAGAACCCAGACAAGGGGAGAAGACAAGATGACACGCATGCCGAGTCTCTCTGAGACCTTTCCATGTCCGTGGACCTGGTTATCAAGGGCTCTTCCTAAACAGCACTGGTAACAGGCACCCACCCCAATCCTTCATTTCAGAAGTGTGCAGCTAACACTACATAGAACATACGATGTGGGCTTACTGAGCCTTGTGTGCAGAGACACAGCCTCTGTTTTTTGGTTTATGGCCAGGCTTAAAATTCTGGATGTTAGAAGGTTAAAAGAAGCAGTGACAGTTAACTGCGGGGGTAGTGTTTGCCACCACTTGGCGACGGTACAGCGATAAGAACACTACAGCCCCTTTGGTGCTACCTCGAAGAGCTTTAGTGTAGTGATGCCACTCTTCACCTGGTCTGAAGATGACAGCATTCAGGCCCAAAGGGGCAAAATACTGGTACTAAAAAACCAACTCAGAATCAGTCTGCACTCTCTCAAAACCTGTCTTGGATGTTTGATGGGTTGAGGTTTGAACCTCTTCTCTGCCACTCAGCTGCACAACTGTAGGCTTAATGCTCCAAACCCGGTCCCTTTTCTGTGAAATGAAGAGAGTAATGCTGCCTCTAAGAGTTGTCTTAAGGAGCAAATGAAATTGCCTGAGAAATGAAATCTGTGAAGGCCAAGTGCTTCCCTAGTGCCAAGTAAGTAATGGGCACTCAGAAAAATGGTGACAGTTACAACCATCTCCCCAATGGCTGCCTTTCCTCAGTAGAGCTGGACCCTTGGGTTGTGGGTCTCAGAAAAACATCTTGTTTCCTTAATTATATATCATTCAATTTTTAGGAAATGGAAGTCTTCTTTGGAATATTAAGGAAGTCCTATCGTGACCATCAGACTCTGCTGCTATTCTACATTTTGAACATGAGGAATTTGCTTATGAAGGAGCTGAACCTACACCTTTGCATGGTTGGGTGGTCATGGCGTCCATCATGGCGTGATGTTTGGTGATGCCACGGCCACTGCTATGGTTACTGAACACACTTGTATCTATCAGAAGGACTTCTGGAAATCAGCGTACAGAATCCAAAGACGCGAGGATCACACATTATGCTTTATTGGGGGAATACTCAAATTGCAAATCATGTATAGAGAGGCCAGGCATCTGTTAAAAACTATCTTGAAATGGGATTCTTTGGAAATATCAGGGATGTTGTCTTATAGAGAAAGTCATATGGGGAAACCCGCAGAGCATTTGGTGAGAAAGCAGAAAGAGGGGACTCTCCATGGCAGATTCTCATTTGGCTTTGGCTAAATTAGAGACACTGACTCATAGCCTCTTCCTAACTTATTTTTTTTTTTTGAAAAATGTAATAAAAACACAAGTATCTGGTGTTCTTGGGCTTTGCTATTGTTATTATTTTGTAAACACAGAGGATTTGTTCATACTTTGTGAGACACTGAATTAATTTTCCATTCTTTCCCCATCACCTTCCACTTAGGCTTGTTAATCCTTTTGACTTTGATTATTGTAAACGTTCATAAAATTAACATTTTAAGTGGTCATTTTTTATAAGTATCTGTTTAGTTTACAACTGCAAATAAAGCTTAGGAAAAATCTTTTTAATAGCTGCTATTATTTTTTACAGGGTAGAAATAATGTTGCTTGCACTTGTAGTGACATCAAGTCAATGGTATTTATTTTCTCTGGATGACAGGCCAGAGCAAAATGAAACTGTCCTTTCTAGTTTGGAGACTTACCATTGTCTATGGGATTAAGTTCAAACTCCTTGAAACTTGTCTTTCTCCACAAAATTGACCATGTTGTTCTTTGTAACTATACTAAACCCTGTAAGGATGTTTATATTGCATTTGTACAATTTTATTATACTTATTTGCACATATCTTTAGTTCTTTTTAAATTTCTTTCAGTAATATTTTGTAGTTTACAGTATGTAAATCTTGCATTTCTTTTGTTAAATCTACTTCCAAGTATTTAATTATTTTGTTGCTATCATAAATTGAACTGTCTTTTGAATTTTGTTTTCAGGTTGTTCATTGATAGTGTATAGAAATACAATTGATTTTTGTATATTGATATTGCATTGCAACCTTGCTGAACTGATTTATTAGCTCTAATAATTTTGGGTGGATTCTTTAGAATTCTCTGTATACATAAATATATACAGAAATGTGCAAATAGTTTTACTGCTTCCTTTCCAATCTGTATTCCTTTCCTTTCTTTCTTTCTTTCTTTCTTTCTTTCTTTCTTTCTTTCTTTCTTTCTTTCTTTCTTTCTTTTTTTGTCTAATTGCCAGAGTTTTTAAAAGTATGCTGAATGTTGAAAAGTATCCTTTGTTCTCTGTGAACATTAAATGAGTTATTTATTTGTTTGTTTATTTGAAAGGTAAGAAATGTTATCTTAATTTAAATGTCTTCCAGTCCTGAAGACTAAATTTTTATATGCTTATTGGACATTTGTCTTCTTTTTCTTATTAAAGATTTTGTTTGTTTACTTTAGAGAGACTAAGGGAGAGCACAGAGGGAGAGGGAGAAGCAGACTCCATGCTGATCAGGGAGCCCGATGCAGAGCTTGATCCCAGGACCTCGAGATCATGACCCGAGCCCAAGGCAGACACTTAACAACACATTGAGCCACCCAGGTGCCCCTGAATATTTGTATTTCTTAGGAAGTTCCTTCTTTTATCATTTATTCCCATGTGTCATTTTTTTCCATTAGTTGGAATTTATATTTTAAGAATAATCGCCCTTTGGTGGTGAAATAAATGATACTATATTTACTCTGTTGTAATTTCATTTACATTATTTTTCTGATACATAGATGTATTTATTATGTGTCTATGTTTCCTACTTGGCAGTCATTTGATCTGTAGATTCAACTACAGGTTGTCAACTACAGGTGTCAAACCTAGGAAGTCTTCCTCTACTTCCTCCACTTGTGATTATATCACAATTCACCCATTATGGTGGTCGTTCTGTAAATATGTTATTTTTGAGAACACGCATTTGAATACTCAAAAATATTTCAGATATGTGAGCTCATAAGCCTTTATGATACACGGAGCAGACTAGAACTGCTTATGGAAAGTGTGTTGTCAGGTGACTCCCAAGGCTGTGTTTCCTGCAGCCTCCTTTCCTGGGCAAGAGCTGAGAACATTCCCCTAGATGGAGTCTTAGCAGTTTGCCTCCCGGTCAATTTCCTCGGAGAGAATGCCACCTTTGCTGACTCTAATCACAAATACAATCCAATTAAAAGCTATTATGTTAATGTGAATAGAGAGGGAGATAAAACAAGACAATGAAATGTTTCATTTAGGCCCAAATGAGTTGATTTCTCAGGGCATAAAGAATCCCCTTTAGGTTGGCTGCTGCAGTGACACAAGAAACATGCAAACCAAGCTACTGATTAAAATCTGGGAAAGAGAGATAAAAGGTTTATCAGTGTGACAAGGGCTGGTTGATGGACTATTAGATGACACGTTTGTATGTTTGCTTTAAAACCTTTTGGCTCCTGTCACATATTGAAAAAACTGCCCTGTTACGGTAGGTTCATACAGCGCTTATCTGGAAAACAAAATTGATGTACAGTGCCGTGACAATGACAGCATCATTTCTCTATGCACATACCACTTTGTATATTTGATGAAGGTGGCCTAAAGGAGGAAGTTATAACAATAAGAGTTGTTGACTTCTTTCCCAGGATTACTGAACTCAGTGATGGAGTATTGCTCTTTGAGAATAACAATCTCCATTGAAGAATAGAGAAAAAGTTGACTTTCGAAGGTTGCATTCTTTTGTTCCTTTCAATTTTAAATCACATCGCTATCTGTATGGAAGAAACATTCAGGGTTTTACATAACCAATTTCCCCCCATGGAATTACATAACCAATTCCTCCCCATGGAAAGGGAGAAATTAACATGGGTTATATTAATTCTTAAATAATTTGGTTTGGGGTCTGTATCTCATCCCAATTCCACATAAGATTACAATTTCCAGTAGGTTAATGAAATAGATTTGTCATGTGAAATCTATTCCATTATGTATCATCTAGAGCATATTTTCCATTTGTTTTTTATCTTCTTCTCTGCTTTTCTGAGTAAGATATTGTAAATTTCCTGAGGTACCAGAAGTATGGTAGCTGAGGTGGAGACCACAGTTGTCTACTGAAATCAATTTTACTTCATTTTGATGTGAAACAGAGGACCCAGGCATATTTCTGGAAGGCTAGACTATACCTCCCAGGCACCCTTGCTTCCCTTGAGGCCCTGAGACTAGCTAGGTTCCAGATAGTCAAATGTTAGAAACGATAGATGTCTCTTCCCGATCAGACCCATCCGTATTTCCCACATGCCACTTCCATGGTAACATCTGGTGGTTCTGTTGAAGATCTAAAGAAGACTGAAGAGTATTTGTAACTAGAGACAAAGGAGAAGATTGGGAACATGATGAAGAGGGACAAGAATAAATCTGAAAAAACACCAACGACAAGGAGGAGAGATACAATGACAATTTCCTGAAAGTTCTGTCACACAAACATAACTCACTGAAAAATATTCTGTATATGTTGTGTAATTTGCTCCTGAATCATAGATTGAGATTGAAAAATGCTTCCTGTTGACTGACAGATAAAAGATAGATAAAAGTACTTTTTAATAGCTAAAAATACCACTCATTTTGTGTCCTAATTTCCCTCGGTACATTAAAAAAAGAAAAAAACAACTCAAGTCTTATACAATATCTGAAGATCTCACTGCTTCTGAGTTGTACTTTAATTAGTTTTGAAAAGTAAAACCAAATTTGCAAAGGGGTGTTTGAGCCAGAAGCATCAAATAGTACCAGTGAATGGAATGCTTTTATTTGTCATTTCCAGATTCAATCCAAAAATTTTAGATTCTCTGTTGGAATGACAATGTTGTCATTCACCTTTTGGGTCTGAAATAAAGCTTTCTTTTATTTATTTATTTTTTTTTAGTGGGTGGAAGGAGGGGCAGAGAGAAAAGGAGAGAGAGAATCTCAGGCAGGATCCACGCTCAGCACAGAGCCCAACATGGGGCTTAATCTCAAGACCCTAAGATCAGGACTTAAGCTGAAATCAAGAGTCAGCCTGAGTCACTCAGGCGCCCCTAAAATGTTCATTTAAAATACCCCCCCCCCGTGAGTGATAAAATAATCTTATAGATTATCTTACAGATCTTATTATCTTATCCTTAATCTTATAGATTTGGATTGTAGTCAGCCCCGAGTGACTCTGAGTGACACTAAGAGAGGATAGCATACATATGTTTGCTGTTTATTCAGCACCTGGCATTTGTCTGTCATGTAGCAGGCACTCAAAAGATTTTCCTTGACCAACTACCTCAATGTATAAAAAAGCAGGAAACCATCATCTGATCTTGCCTTTCTCTGTAGACATAGAAGCCTCAGCCAAATATTGAAGAGAAACACCAAGAAGAGACAGCTTCAAATTTGAAAGGGATTGAACAGCACTTAGATTTGCATTCATAGCATATGTCAGGAAGGAAGAGCTTTGCAAGAGTTTGCTGCGGAAGGCATCAGTAGTAAGTTTAGGTCTGCTGCTCCCTGTCAGAAATTGCTACCCAACTTCTGCTTTTGACTGAAGTTTGATGATACCTACTTGCTTCCACTAAGATTTTAAGCACACACATGGTAGTTTGTTTTGCTAGCACAGTGATGATGTAATGTAATTCTTTCATGTTGAAAGGGGTCATTGGTACAAAATGTGGAGCAAGGCAGAGGTAGGCTTAGCATGCATCCAACCCTGCTAAACAGTGATCTGGGAACATTTGTCTTCAGCTTTATTAGTGTATATGGTATCAGTGTTTGGCATGGGGCATTCAGGTATGGGGGCTAGCCAAAGACATTTCGAGAAGAATAGTCACAGCCAGGCTAAAGCTCACTGGATAGTTCTGATTTACACTTAAGTTCATGGATTTACTTATTCACTCACTCACTCATCCATTCAAAGTTATTTATTGAGCCAGAATTTTAGAGCAAATATATCTTTGCCAGGCACTGCATAGTAATATTCAGGAAATTATAAGTTCAATGTCATTGCACTCAAGTTGCTGTAAGTCAGGCAAAGGAAATATCCCTGCTACTAGACGGAATTTCTCAGGACCATAAAAAATGTATAAAAAAAGAGCTAAAGAAGTTTGGAAAAGTTGAGGGTGTTGCCTGGTATGTAGGGTTTATATGGAAGTAAGTGTTTGATAATAATATATACACCAAAGATGTCCTCAACACACTATAGAAGGGCAAAGAGGACACTATCAATATACCTATTTCCTTCTTTCCATCCCTTCTGCACTGCACAAATCTGGAAAAGTATCTCTCAAGCTTGTTACACACTTACCTCCTAACCGTAGTTCAAAATAGTGTTCCATTCTGTACATGGAAAAAAAATATGGCGAGAGAAATATCTAACTTTGCACATTTTTATAATCTCCCTTTACCACAATAATGGTTAATATCTGTCATTCATAATATCAATATATATTGCATGAACCATATCCTAGGGTGCTTGTGAATGCTATATACACTATACTTGGTGATGTTCTGTGTCAGAGCACCATGGCGCCCTTCGTTGGACAGTGACTGGTAGATACTGAGGAGCTATTATGTTCCTCATATGCAAGGCCTGATTTGGGCTGCCCCGGAAGAATGTGAGTGAGGTAAAAATCCGACTGCTGTTGACTCTACTAATCACATAATAACAGAGCATAGGAAGTTTTAAAGGTGCAATGTGATACTTGCAAATTGCTTCACAAAAGGCCAACTGTCTCTTTTGGGATTTAGGCCACTGTTTTAACAAGTTTGAGTAGATCTGCCTTCCTAGTGCCCTGCCACAGAGTGCTAATCCCACTCTACCACTGAAAGAATATGCACTGCGGAAATTGCTATCAAAATGGGAAGGTACTATGTGTCTACAGGTTATCTTTATGTGGCTCACTGCACTGCCCAAGGGATGGGGAACTGGTAGATTTCTTAGAAGTCAGATGTATAAGGAAAAAAAGTGAAGGCCCAGACTGCCAGCTCAGGTGTGTCACAATATACTGGAGGACAGTACAAAGGAAAATTAAATATTCTTCACCACATGAAGAAGGAAATCCATACTGTCAAATTTCTACCATGTGTATAGGGCAGAGAATGAACAGCTAAGAGCCATGGCAAGTAATATATACCATATAATTAAAGATGAGTTGTTATTTGTCCCAGTCACCTAACTTTAACTTTTGGTTTCATTCTTAGACCTTTCTGAGGGCATCTATTGTAAAGTCATAGAATATTAGATGTGGAACTGTCCAGTTTTCCCAGCATCATTTATTGAAGAGACAGTCTCTTCCCCATTGTATGTTGTTGCCTCCTTTGTTGTAGATTAATTGACCATATAAGCATGGGTTTATTTCTGGGCTCTCTATTCTTACCATTGATCAGTTTGTTTTTGTGCCAGTATTACACTGTACCATACGATCCAATAATCCCACTACCAGGTATTTACCCAACGAAAACAGAAACACTAATTCAAAAGATAGATGCACCATTATGTTCATAGCAGCATTATTTGCAATAGCTAAGATAAGGCAGCAGCTCAAGTGCCCATCAATAGATGAATGGATAAAGAAGATGTGGTATATATATATAATATATATAAAATATATACAAAATATATAATATATATATATATATATATATATATATATATATATATATATATATAATGGAATATTATCCAGCTATAAGAAGAATGAAATCTTGCCATTTGGAATGACATGGGTGGACCTAGAGGGTACACTGCTAAGAGAAATAAATCAGTCAGAAATAAATACCAAATGATTTCAATTATACATGGAATCTAGGAAACAAACAAACAAATAAACAACCCCCCTCCCCTCAGAAAAGCAGACTCTAAATACAGAGAACAAACTGGTAGTTTCCAAAGAGAAGGTGGGTGGGGTAATGGGTGAAATAGGTAAAGGGATTAAGATGTATAAACTTTCAGTTATAAAATTAATATGTCATGGAGATGAAAAGTAAAGAGAATATAGTCAATAATATTGCAATAACATTGTGTGGTGACAGATAGTGACAACAGTCATTGCGATGAGCACTGAGTAATGTATCGAGTTGTTGAATCAATATGTGCACACTGGAAACTAATATAACATTGTATGTTAATTATACTTTAATTAAAAAAATTAGATCTGGAAGAGGCATTAGAGGTCACTCGGTGCAAAGGGTAGGTTAAGTCCTTTGAATGCAACTGGTCCTGTCTTTCTTTCTTTGTGAGAAATTTGGAAGTTCTCCACCAACAATCTGGGGCTTTTCTCTGGTGTTCTCTAGCCTCACAGATGCCATGCTTATTTCTGTTCTCCTGCAGCTACACCACATAGATGAGGAGAGTCTCTGTGAGACCCTCTCTTAAATGGCTCCCCTGATTAGGTCAGGCCCACCCAGGATAATCTCCCTCTTGATGAATACAAACGCCACTGTTTAGGGACTTTAATTATACATGAAAAGATCCTTTCCTTTTGCCATATAACACACTAACTGTAGAAGTTATGATGGTTAATTTTATGTGTCAATTTGACTGGGCCAAGGGATGCCCAGGTAGCTGATAAAACATTATTTCTGGGTGTGACCTTGGGAGTGTTTCTGGAAGAGATTAGCACTTGAATTGGTAGACTAAGTAAAGAAGATCTTCACCAATGTGGCTGGGCATCATCCAACCCATTGAGAGCCTAAATAGAACAAAAAGATAAGGAAAGGTGAAATTCTTTCTAGAGCTGGGATGTCCATTTTCTCCTGCCCTGGACATCAGAGCTCTTGGTTCTAAGTCCTTTGGATTCTGGGACTTAGATCATCAGCACCCATGGCTCTCAGGCTTTCAGACTTAGACTGAAAGATCCTGACTTTCCTTGTTCTGCAGCTTGCAGAAGGCAGGTTGTGGGGCTTCTCAGCCTTCTCCATAACTGTGTGAGACAACTCCAACAATATAAATCTTTGTTTACATTATTTATCTATGTATAATCTATCCTTTTGGTTGTGTTTATCTGGATGCTCTAATGCAGGAGTTATCTCTTACCATGTTCACAGGTCCTGGCCATGCTCCAGGGAAGGAGATTTATAGGGTGTGTATATCAGGGGAGGAAACCTAGAATGCTGTCTTAGAATTCTACCTACCACACGACCCTAAGTCCTGTCCTTTCTGGTGGCACGTTAGCTCTGTACTCCTCTTCCAATATACACCCCTCCCATAGCTCAGCAGAAGCAACTGTATAAAGAACTCTCCCTTGGGGGACACAGAAGTTGTAAGCTGATTCTTCTCTTGGTCATGTATATTCCCTGTCCTAGAGAAAAGTGATAAAATGAGAAAAAGTATTTCACTGCATTTGGGGACACCTGTTCTTGAGAATAGAGAAAAGACCATATTTAGATAAATGCCTGATTTAGACTTCAAAAGGGAAAAAGAAACTATAGCTTACTTGAGTCCAGGCACACTAAGGGATAAAATAATTTTGCATACGATCTTGTTTTATTTCACATGGATGATTGCATTGAGTTTAGTTGTCATTACATTTTACCTTTATTTGTTTCTTTTCATAGTGACTAAGCAAATGAGAGCATGTCAGAATGTCAACCTGGTAACCACATTTGGAGGTCAAACTCTTGACATTATTCAAAGTTCATGACCGATCCTCAGCAAGTTTCCCAGTAGAAACCTCCTGAACTCATGAAACTAATTCTTGAGAAATGTAAATGTTTTGTAAAATAGTTTTGGATTGTGTCATGGCTGTCAATGGCTCATGAAATTCATCCAGTATGGCTATTTTATAACATTCTCTGCTTCACCTGTTTCTGACTAAAATGGTTTGGGATGGTGTCACAGAGAGACCTGATACCTCTTAAAGCTGGGAAAACAATACATTCTCTTCAAATTGAGTGTATGGATAGACGAGATTAACTCTAACTTTCTTCTGAGACCAAGCACTTTATCTAGAATTATGCCCTTGCAGATACAAAACTGTTTGTATCCTGAAAGAAATTATAGTTGTGTCATGATGCTAAGCCATCTGGTGTGAGAAAAAAAAAATCAGTCACTTGTCTGTTGAATATTCTATTTACTTAGTATCAACTGGCTAAATATTGTTGGGATCTTTATTTACATCTACAGCTGTATCTATCTATAGATCCAAAATGTCTTGTAGAAAAGCATTGCTTGGGTTACTGTTTGGATGGCAACTAGCAGTTTCATTGGGGCCAAGAAGATTTCAAGGAAAATAATGGCTCCTAATGCTCACATGTGGTCTCCCAAACATATTTTTTCCTTTATCAGCTAAGTCCATGATCACTGCCAGAAAAAGTGCTCTTTGCTGCCAAGGTAAAGTTCAACAAATGTAACTACTCTGCTCATTCTTTCCTTCGAGATTACACTGGTGGTAAAATATATGAAGGTAACATCTATTAATTCTCCAGCCTTAAAATAGTCAATTACCTACGTCCAAGATTAATACAGTTCTTTTTTTTTTTTTCAATGGAAAAGAACTTGGATTTTGTGACTGGGTCTGGCTGTCAGGGAAACAAAATAAATTATCAACAAAAATCCTAGCCCTCTGAATAAGATGCGTTTGTCTTTGTTAACTAGAATGGTGGCCTTGACAATCCCTAAAACCTGGCCCCATGAATGAGTAGACATTTCTTTATTGGCCAGGCACAGTTCTCAAAATTGTCACCATTAGAATAATGAACTTGGAGTTTTAAATATTTATAAAATTCCCTCTGATATCCATAAAGGACTGTGGAATAATATTTTGAAAAATATTATATTTATCCATGCCTTTAGAGTCACAAAAAGTTTTATTATTATAAAAGTGATATACGCTCAAGATACGATTTTCAAATAGTAAGGTGCAAAATGAAAATTATGTTCCTTACTTCTCAGATTTCTCCAGCCCTCTACCCGGAGGCAGCCATGGTTAACACATTTTGTGCTTATTTGAAGAAATAAAGGTTTCTCTCCTTCTTTCTCTCTCTCCTTCTCTCTAATACACACAAATACCACACACATAAATAGGATCATATTTTTATAAGTCAAAACTCTTCGAAGAAGTTGTCCTTATTTACATTTGAATGTTTCACAAAATTAGATGCTACACAACACTAGGACTTCTCAATTTTATTCTATCCTAGTGGAGAATATATATTTATTCAGTACAAAAAAGGAAAATCACCTGAAGATACAATCTTCATGTTGATGCGTTACAAAGCACAACCGTAAGACTTCAAAGGTAAATAGTGCACAGTTTAGTTCTCAAATCATCAGATCACTTAACCATCTCCACCTGTTTACAAATGTTGTTATCAATAATTGTAGTTTGCTAAAATCTTTAGAAGGTGAATTGTTTTGTTGCTCCACTACTTAAAGTTTTTCTAACCAATTTTGAACAAAATGCAACCAAAATTTAGATGATTCACTTACAAAAAGTTCAATGTAATTGTTGAACACTTATGTTGATTATAAAGTGGTTCTTCAAAGAATTATATATTTTGAGAACCCTATGATGGTGGCAACAAAAAGATGAAGGGTCATATCCATCCTAAATTGTGTGTGTGCGTGTGTGTGTTAAACATTGGCTTCATCAGAAAAAAAAATATGATAAAAATGCCTGTACATTTTAAGAAAAATAGCTTACATTTCATTTGGTAGATATCACCAGTCTACAGATTTCTTATTAGTATGGACATTACTGTTACCATGATTCTATACTCCACCTAAATCTGTATTTGTGTTATTATCACCTTAAAAACAAAAACTTGATCTTTAGTGTTGAGACTTTCAAATGAATTTAAGATACCATTTATAATGTCTTATTTTGTGCCATAAATAAAATAAACTTCCATCTATAAATGGGATAAAAACTTAAAATACTTGTGGAAGTAACTTCTTTTTGAAACACATGATGACATCAACATAAAACTTCTGTCATTTGAATTCTTCAGATGTCTTTTTAGTTTTCTTTGCAAACAGAGCCAAAATATTAGCAGTTATCCTATTTGGATGTGTACAAGAAAATGCAGAATTCAAAACAAGCAAAATTAATTTAGAAAAATAGCTGTTTGATCTAAACGAAAGTCATGTTGTTCAGAGGGATATACACATTATTATCTCAGTTATGGGAGTCAATAAATTCCACCACCACTCCTTTTAAAGCTAGTTTGAATTGTATTTTAATCTTTTGAGGCCAACAGAAACTTGTCTAATATCAACTATTTTGATGTACAGTTGATCCTTGAACAACATGGGTTTGAACTGTCCAGGTCCACTTATACTAGGGTTTTAAAAATAAATAGAGTACAGTAAATGTATTTTTTCTTCCTTATAATTTGTTTTTAAAGATTTTATTTATTTGTTTGACAGAGATAGAGAGCAAGAGAGCACAAGCAGGAGGAGTGGCAGGGGGAAAGAGAGAAAAAGGCTCCCCGCTGAGCCAGGAGCCCAATTGAGGCGCTCCATAGGACCCTGGGATCATGACCTGAGCTGAAGGAGAGACTTAATTACTGAGCTACACAATGCCCCTCCTTATAATTTTCTTAATAACTTTTTCTCTAGCTTACTTTATTATAAGAATACAGTTTATAATACACATAACACAAATTATGTGTTGATCAACTGTTTATGTTATCAGTAAGGCTTCCAGTCAACAGAAGGTTATCAGTAGTTAAGTTTTAGAGGAATTAAAAGTTACATTTAGATTATTGACTGCACAGGAGTGGGCACTCCTAATCCCTACATTGTTCAAGGGTCTACTGCAGTTCATATTAAAATAATCAGGTCACTTAGTTTGTATCTATGGTAAAACTATCATGCTCTTCCCTTAGGTAGGAGGAAGTGAGAGGGGATGTTATGTGTGTTTGGGGAGGAGTAGATGGGAGAGGTGATAAATTCAATTATGTGATAGTTCTCTGAGCTACAGGAAGGGTAAGTGATAAAACTTACACTTTCAATGTCTTATTTTTATCGTAAAAAAAAGTTTCAATAATGCAGTACCACGTATTTTAATTGAGAATGGGATGTTTTTGAAACATAAATTAGAGAAAAACAACAGCAAATAAGATGTCCTCCCCCAAAAAATGGATGTGATCCATAACAATGAGAAGAATTGGAAGAGTATTAGTGGTTTTCAGTTAAGACCTATGGTTACATATATGTGGGAAAACAATGATGAGGTTTTCGTTTGTTTGTTTTGTTTTGTTTTTAACTTAACTACTGGAGGAGTAAAGCAGTGTGCTTGGCTTTTAGAAAACATTCTCTTAAAAAATGGAAAACAAAGTGCATGAGAGGGCTCCTTGTGAGTGAAGAGCAACCTTGTCCATTAAAAGGCCTGTAGAAAACGAGCTATAATAGTGACAGGTATTTTAAAAATTTTATTACCTTATTTCTGTGATATTTTAAATAAGGAAATTTTAGAAGCAACTTAAAGAAGCAACATAAATGTTTTATGAAAGGAAACCATTCCGTAAATTATAGTACCCCCAAAGTACCGGAATACTAAATTTCATTTTTCAGAAGAAAACCGAATGAAACATCAATAGTATATAATAAAATGTCAAGTAAAAAGAATTAGGTCCAAAATGTGTAAGTTCCTTTGATTCTTTTTTTAAAGCAAGATTTTTATTTATTTATTTATTTATTTATTTATTTATTTATTTATTTGAGAGAGAGAGAGAGAGAGAGAGAGAATATAGTAGGGCCAGAAAGGGATGGGGACAAGTAGACTCTGTGCTGAGTGTGGAGCCCTCCATGTGGTTTCATCTCACAACCCTGAGATAATGACCTGAGCTGAAATCAACAGTCACTCAACCCACTGAGCCATCCAGGCACCCCATAAGTACCTTTGATTCTAATGAAAAATATATGTCAATTTGTTACAAGACTCTCTCTGAAAAATGAGATTATGGGTGATTTTTGTCTTCCTGATTATCATTTTTATATATTCCACATTTTTTGTGATAATAAGAAAAACAAATATTTATAATTTATCTCATGAAGTTTTAATGTCTCCAAGGAAGAGTATTTAATGATCTTCAGAGCTCATTCCAAATGTTTTATGATAGTTCTAATTCCATGGGCCGACTAGAATATCTTTAAATGCAAAATGTAGTGATAAACAGACCATGCTGAGGATTACTCTGGCTAAAAATGATTATTCTCTGTGTTACCTAGCACTTCACTTCTCAGTGTGGTTCAGGGACCAATGGCATTGGCTTCATTTTGGGGCAGGGTGGGGGTGGGGATCTCTGTTAGAAAGGCCGAAACTCTGGTCCCACCTTAGACCTACTAAATTAGAATCTGCATCTTAATAAGATCCCCAGGTGATTCATGGAACATTATGGTCTGAGACCACTGATGTAGAACTTTCGGGTGTGGGAATTTTAGTTGGTTTGTTTTATGCTGCCCTTGGGATTGCAGTGTTGGGGCAGGCACTGTAACTCAGAGCCATTTCAATTGCTTGTATCCATTAGTGAAGATTTTTTTTAAATGGCTATCATTTCTCAATTCTTTTCCTATGTTAAGAACTATGCCCAATTGAAAGTTCATAATTTTGGATTGTACAGCTTGGAATGCTACTGGAGAAGAATCTTGCTTGTCATTTACAGTGTTCATTCCAAAATGTCCTTTCTCTTTTGAGTTCTATTGTGCTAAATTTAAAAAACTTCATTGAAAGCAAAGCAAAGCAACAAAACCAATTGCAACATTACTTTGCTTCTGAGCTAGTGCGCCAGCTAGTCACAGAGGCTGAAATTCCTGTTGTGCTGTCTTCATGATTTTGTTTGTACTGAGGCATGGCTTTTTTGTTTTTTCATTCTGTTTTGTTTTGTTTTTGCCCCAACCTGAACACAAGGTTGGGTTATATTGGCAGTTGGCATAATAGCTAATTACACCCCTATTTGGCCAAGGATGTGGGTTGAAGAATAAATCAAGGTGTTGATGGTTCAGTTCATGCCACTCCTGGTTATTAGATGTGTGTCACTGAGCAAAGTTCTGATCAAAGCTGGTGGCGAGGCAGCGAGGGGTCACAGAGCGTGCCCATGCCTAATTGCTGGGCTGCGTACTAAAGGAAGTTGGTAATAAAAGGCCATTAACGACCAGCCTTTCCGATCAGTGAAGCAAAAATACAGAGAAATTATATTTATCAACTGACCAATTGAAGGAAAAGCCTCAGTGTAAATGTTTTTTCCCCCTCTTCCAATTCCTTGCCTCAAGAAGTGAAAGAAAACCACAGGATATGCAATCAATCCAACCGTAGATAGTATAGCATCCACAAAATGTACTCTTTAGAGGATAAAGGGAAAGGGTATTGTTAAAGGTTTCTTCCCTGAAGCATCATGTACAATTCATCTAAGTTTTTGAGAACGTGAATTCGTTAAGGAAAGATTGCTGCTGTACAAGACACACTTAACAGTTGTAGAAGTTTACTCTGTAAATCCACTCTCGCAAAGCGTTTATAAAGTGTGCAATATCTCCACAAGAGCTCTCTCCTGCTCTTCTCATCAACAGTCTTCCCTCCACTGGTACCCTTTCCCTTCTGATGCCCCTCAAACTTTGGGGAGAAAAAGCAGATTGAGTCTTTGTGTTTACTATCACAGTTATTACATGCAAGGTCACCTAATATTGCAGCTATAAACTCAACTCTGTATGTAGGCAGCAGAGCAGTGGTGCTGAGCTGCATGTGGAGCCTTACCAGGTCTTATAGCAGCCTGATTAAATGTTGGCTGTCATTTCACCCTTCGACACAAGTAAATAATGATCCAAGTCATAATGGACTCGTTGGTTAGCCTTATTAAATAAGCGGCACAAATTATAGTTGCTATTTTCATCTCAATGTTTATTAGGGCATTATAATAGGGTTTATGCAATGGATTAAAATTATAGGAGCAATGTCCACAATAGCCAAACTGTGGAAGGAGCCTCGGTGTCCATCGAAAGATGAATGGATCAAGAAGCTGTGGTCTATGTATACAATGGAATATTCCGCAGCCGTTAGAAACGACAAATACCCACCATTTGCTTCAACGTGGATGGAACTGGAGGGTATTATGCTGAGTGAAATAAGTCAATTGGAGAAGGACATACATTATATGGTCTCATTCATTTGGGGAATATAAATAATAGTGAAGGGGAATGGAAGGGAAGGGAGAAGAAATGGGTAAGAAATATCAGAAAGGGAGACAGAACATGAAGACTCCTAACTCTGGGAAACGAACTAGGGGTGGTGGAAGGGGAGGAGGGCGGGGAGTGGGGGTGAATGGGTGACTGGCAATGTGTTTTTAAAAATGCAAAAACTTCATTTGGGGAATATCAAAAATAGTGAAAGGGAATAATGGGGAAAGGAAAAAAAATGAGTGGGAAATATCAGAAAAGGAGACAGAACATGAGAGACTCCTAACTCTGGGAAACGAACTAGGGGTGGTGGAAGGGGAGGAGGGCGGGGAGTGGGGGTGAATGGGTGATGGGCACTGAGGGGTCACTTGACGGGATGAGCACTGGGTGTTATTCTGTATGTTGGCAAATTGAACACCAATAAAATATAAATTTATTATTAAAAAAATAAAAAGGGCCTCTTCCTAAGGAGAAAACGAAAATCAAAACCCCATACATACCAAATTTTGTTTTGCACTTTAGGGCTTCATTGTCTGACCTCCTAACACTCTTCTGTGAATATCTAGGGGTCCATGAAACACAAGTAAACAACCACTCAATTAAAAGCAAAGGGAGCTTGAACTTAGGACGCTGGGAGAAGTGCCTGCAGATATATTTTCCCGTTCATATCGCTCCATTTTTAATAACTTAGTTTTTGACAATTATTATCACTTACAAATAAGTAATCATTTTATATTGATTTTCATCTACCTTAACACTTAGTCTCTTTCTCCAGAGTATCACAGGATTTTGACATTAGTAGAATTACCAACATTGAACAAACTGGAAAATTTTGCTTTAACTGCAATCCTACTTTGATTTCACAGAGATGATTTATTACAGGACATTTAACCGATGGCACCTGTGGCCTAAAAGTTAAAGCATTGTTAAATAATGAAAGCAGTTTGACATAGACACATACACAATCTGCTGTATAACCCCAAACACTTCTTCATCCCTTTCTGTATTAATTTTTTGTTGTTGTTAGTTTTGAGCATTTACATGGCAATACATAGTGGTAGGTACACTGAAAGGTTATTCTCTAATTGGGAAATAACCTGGCATTCTCACCACATGAGACTCTGTAGAAAGTAAGGAACTTTCTATCTAATGAACACACTGGAAAATCACTAACTGCTTCAAAATATGTTGTTATTAAGAAGAGAGCAATCAAAAAGAGAGAGAGAGAGAGAGAGCAATCAGATTCAACTTTCAACTTGCTGGTAGCTCTTCTCTTGCCTTGCTCTCAACGTCCCCTACCTGTCTTTCCCCAATCTCAAATTAGAAAGAAAAAAACAAAAAGCACAAAAGAAAAAGAAATCAGAAAATGATCTCATCTTTGGTATTTCTTAAGTATTTTACTCATCCCTCCTAAGAATGCTGGGTATATTTAAACATTTGTATAAATGAACAAAGAAGTTCTCATTTTGATCCAGGAAGAATTTCTGATGACAACATATACAGATGTTTAATTTTTCAAAGGACTAGAATATAGATTTTTGTATAAGGTGTTCTTTCTTTAAAAATATCTACAGTTAAAAAAATATTTACAGTTAATTCAAAATTTTATATAACATTAAGTTAGCCAATTAAGACACTCAGATAGTTTGAATTTGGCTGGACTGTCACTGTTTAGTCTTGTTCTTTAAACTGTTACTAAACAAGACAACAGGGATAGAAATAACTATGTGTCTTCGTTTTCTTTCTTGCTGTTACCAGGTACTGTGATAATCACTTCCATTCTATCACCAAAGCATGAACTTGAACAATGTTTTCATAAAGCATCCACGTGATAATTAAGTAATATAGAACGGAGATCAAAATGTTCCCATATTATCTTCCTTACAGTTTATGGAGACAGAATGTAATATGTGGTTGTGTATATGAGTGTGGTGGAGAGTTGGAAGATATTGAGCAAGTCTTGAGTCTTTATTGAGCAGGAACTACATTTAGCAAGAATCTATACTGACCCTGTAAGTTTTGGAGGATTACCAAGATGGTGGCCAAGGCAGTAATTTAGTGTTTGACCCACACTTTGGTTATTTGTGGAAATATGTTCACTGTCTTTTCCTGGAAAGAATGTACCTTTATTCTCATTTTCTTTAGTGGTGTATCTCATCTCTTGTACAAAAGGAATTTAATAATCAAAATTAAAAACTTCCTTTAGGGTTTTGGATGATGGTGTTCAGTATTCTTCTGAGAGTTGTGGAACTTATGATGTAAAATAGATTCCAACAGAGTCAGAGGTGAGGCATCTGTATCTAATTGACATAAAGACTGTCAACCAATGATTGAAAACGAGGTTTAAATTTTAGGTAGTGGGGCAAGTTTTGAGTATTTTAAAAGATAACAAAAATGGTTCTTTTGTACATTTTATATTTTCCAAATATAGAGCTTTGATGTACATAGAGGAATAAATTAATCAATTCTAGTTAGGCACTTTATTAACCAAACAGGTGATGAACTCACAAAATATATTACATTTTTTCCCAGTTTTTTTGTTAGGAAATAATATGATCTTTGGAACAGGGTAATGAAAGAAATTAAAATAGTGGCAACCAAACATACAAGTCAGTAATTTAAAGTTTCTCTTGTTCTAGCTTGCTCACTTGCAGATAATCATTACTGATCTGTGATGACCAGAAACAAATTGCCTGAGAGCAATTTGGAATGTGTAGAGTTTTTGAGCTACACTGAGCAGGCTTCAGACCAATGCTCTGTCCTTTACTAGCTATATGGTTTTGAGCAAGACGTTTAAATTTAGTGGGTCTTGGTTCCTTCGTCTAGAAAAGAGAGACAAATTCTATCACCTCACAGAGTCATGGTGAACATTAGAAACAGTTTGCATGGCTGAAAACATTAGTCATGATCTATTCATGAGAGTCATCTCTATTATGGTTATGCTTAGGATTTAGGAAATGTACCTTGGGAGGCCCATCAAATACTTTTTAGGATATTAATGTATTGGATCTGACCAGTGCCCCTTTTCAATGGCTTTCAAATTTTAGAGCTTTCTAAGAGTAATTTTTTTGGGCACCTGGATAGCTCAGTTGGTTAAGCATCTGCCTTCAGCTCAGGTTATAATTCCAGGGAATTATGGAATTATAATCAAGCCCCATGTTGGACTCCCTGCTCAGAGGGGAGTCTGCTTTTTCCTCTCCCTCTGCCACTCCCCTGCTTGTTCTCTCTTACTTTTTCTCTCTGTTAAACCAATAAATAAAATCTTTAAAAAAAGAAAATAACTTTTAAAAATGACAGATAAGGTTTGGGGGTGTTTTTATTTCTTGATTGTATTGATGTTTTTTCTTTTGCTGTGTAATTTTTGTGTTTTACTATTATGTCTTAGGTTTTTATAGCTTTTTTAGAAAAAGTAAAAACTGTACAAGTAGTGAGATTAAAAAAAAAAAACCAAGCTCCTGATTGTAAACACACTCAGAGTAGAAAGATATTACAATCTTTATTTTACTGTTTCACAGATGACTTACAAGAAGCTTACATTATTGAGGAAGCCAACATGGTAGAAAATAACCTCTTGACATTCTCTCAAAAATGAAAAGGTTGGTTTGTATCTTATTGGAAAATATTTAAATTGTGATCTCTCCAAATCCATACTATTTTTACTTTCCACACAGTAGTGGGTGTATTAAGAACTTTCCACATAGTGTGATTTCAGTAAAATTGTGTCAGATATTTATGTTTATATTCGATTGGTCAAAAGGGGGATACTTGCTCATGTACTGAGAAGTTAATTGCTAATTTGAAAAGATTATATATGTATAATCTTTTTATATATAAAAAGCATATATATACATATATATACATATATATATGCTTTTTACTTAAATGGTAAGCAGAGCAATAAAGTTCAAATGTGCAAAATTACAAAGCCTATTATAATTTCAGAACAATCTGATTTAAATAAAAGGAATTAGGGATAATTTTCTAGCTCTACAAATTGGTATACCTGCATTTCATTTCCCACATATCTAATTGACATTTCTACGTATGCTACTCATGTTCTATCTCCACACTTGACAACGTGTAGTAAGTTACATTTTGGTTGTTATTTGTATGCAACTTTGGGGTTAAAGTTTGACCTTGATTTCTCACAGATGAACCCCCAGAGAATTTTTCTATCAGAGGGGCAGCATCATTTTAGCCCTGGAGCAACCTCAAAGTATGTGTGTTTTATTATAGCATGAAAAGTATGTCTTTATGCTCCAAGAATGCATATTTTGACAATCTCAGAGGTAAAGATGAATTGCTTATCTTCATTCTTCAGAGACTACAACATTTCAGAGAAAATGAATGGAGTGATAGTAAATTTCTTAATTTTGGCTATTGTTACAATCAATTCAGCTGATTACGTGGCAGCTTGCATTGACTTATCAAGGAGGCACCTGAAGAAGTAAGATTCTCTATTTATTTTAAATGGAACTGATAGATATAGCTTTGAGTTATCCTAAAATTGCTTTTTTTTAAATTGCTACCCAAATGAGTACATTTAATGCCTATGATCTTTTTTTATGAATTCACAGGTATTAATGGATAATTAGAATGTCCAATTCTGCTGGTAAACTTTAAAACATCTTTCTACCAAGAATTTTCAATAATAGAAATGAAGAAGGAAAGAAGAAAAAAAGGAAATAAGGAAAGAATGAAGAAGAGAAGGAAGGGAGGACAGACTGGCCTTATTTTAATCATTCAGTCACACATTATCATTAGAAGGCATTTCATTTTAAATAAAAATTCACTTAGATTAACTGGAGACACGCACACAAGGGTTTGAAAGGAAGGAAACAGGGCAATTTGGGCAGGTTCCTGCTGCTAATTTGCATCATTTCCCAGCTTTTACAGGTTTCCAATGATCTATTATTATTATTATTCTCAAATAAGTCAAGAAAAGCATTTTCCTGGAAATGGATGTTTATTCTTGAAGCATTATAGTATATTGAAGAATTTTCATAGTCTATGTCAGAAAATGCTCTCAAGTAACACAGATAAATAGATTCATGTGTATTATGAATTTTACTTTATAGTTAATAGCTGTAGCTGCTGTCTCCTGGCTATTCAATAGTCGTGTGTGTGTGTGTGTGTGTGTGTGTGTGTGTGTGTGTGTGTGTTTTAAATATCAATTGGTTGTGGGCCTAGCTCAGCTTGTGGGAAGGTAAGGTGGGTAGAATAAGACACATTTAATTCAGGTTTAGGACAGGTTTAATTCAGTACCTGAACCCAAAATGTGAGGCGCTAAAAAAGAAAGGAAAATGAATCAGCAAAAGGTTTCAAAAACCAAATTAACTAAGGCCAGGAGCAGGTAACAGCTAGTTAATAGAAGAACTAACAAACATTCTTCTTCTTTTTTAAAAAAAGATTGTGTTTATTTATTTTAGAGAGAGAGAGAGAGAGAGAGAACGAGCACGAACAGAGGGAGTGGCAGAAAGTGGAGTCCTTGCTGAGCAGGGAGCCTGATGTGGGCTCCATCCCAGGACCCCAGGATCATGACCGGAGCTGAAGGCAGAGGTTTTATTGACTGAGCCCCCCATTTGTCCCCAGAAGATCTACCAAACATTTCTGAGGGAATCTCCAGGGAGCATTACTCCTGAGGTGTCAGGACCCTGCAGAAAGTGAGTCTTTTTTCCATTCCTCACTTGAGACAAGTCCTAAGGCAACTAGTCAGGAAAGATCTTTCTTCTTCATTGCCCAAGAGACCTGAGAGGGGGACTCAGGGCTGGGTTTGCAGGAGAACTTAAGAAGCCCGTCAAAAAAGGGAAAGTGAGGTTGAGAAGAGGCAAACTCAGGACGGGAAGTGGGGGAAAGACATATAACCTCAAGTACACATTTAGCTTTATTTCAGAAATGATTGATATGGATTCTGTTTCCTATGATATTCTCATATATCCCCATAATGTGCCTGCCAGAGGCTCCAATTGCTCCCATTGGAGCTAGTTTTCGGACCTGCTTTTTGCAATGTCTTAACTGTGGCAAAATGGTACATAGGAGTGGAGGGGTAAAAACTCTTCTCAAAGTCAGAGTTTTAAGAAAGATGTCTGCCTGGCAACCTGGCAGCAGCAGAAATGACAAGTGGCAAGAAAGGTGTTTTTTTTCCCTCCCTCCTGGGGCATCCATGACTTTTTTTTTTTTTTTAGAACAATAGCTTAATTTAGCAAAAACTAAAGGATATGTATGGTTAAATTAATAATTTTGTTTACATTCTATGACTAGTGCTTTCTGTGGCCAATTTTATGGGGCTTATTTATTTTTTTTTAGGGCTTAGAAACAGTGGGTATTCTGTGATTTACAGTACCAATTAAGTTCATTTAAGTGGGGCTCAGTCAGTTAAGCAACAGACCCTTGATTTCAGTTCAGGTCATGATCTCAGGGTCCTGAGATTGAGCCCCGTGTGGGGCTCCATGCTCAGGGCAGAGTCTGCTTGAGATTCTCTTTCATTCTCTCTCTCCCCTTCCCGCTTCCTCTTCCCCTGCTTTTGCATTCACATGCATTCTCTCTTTTCTATTAAAAAGATTCTATTAAAAAGAAAGTTTGTTAAAGTAATATTGGGATGCAGTCTGACTTTTTACTGGTAAATAACCCTTGTTATTCACTTTGTGTAGCATCTCTGGGCTTTAGTTTCTCATTTGTAAAATGGCAATAATATTTACTTTATGGAAGTGCAGTAAGGAATTATGAGATAAGCAGAGTATCTTAATTTCTGGTATAGGATAGATAGATGATAAATGGTGCTAATTGTTATTGTCAAGGTTGAGTAAATAGTAAGTGATTTTTTTCCCCCATTCATCCCTTGTACTCAGAAATGAAATTCTTCAATTAGGGATAATGGATACTCTATCTGGATATAATTTAGAAGCTGGTCTATAACAGAACATGATGTTATTCTGAATTTCACATTTTTTTTAAATAAAGGACAAACAGGTCAGACAAAGTAGACCCAGCCTGCTGATGATATTCACAGTTGGCCATTTATTTAGAAATTATGTGGGGCTAGAAAAGCATTTGTAACAAGGCTACAATATACTTCATGTTTGAAGTATATGGAAAACAACAAGACAGACTTTAATAAATGGAATATGGAATTTGGAAACCATTTTGAAAAAAGAAAAAAACAATTGTCCAGGAGCACAACGTCTTGATCTTTATTACAATTGGGAATAAAATTCAGCTCAAATTTTCCTTGTGTTCCCTCCCACAAAAAAACCATACTGACAGACTCTTCCAAAAAATAACTGAAAATTATAGTTATTTTGTGAAGTAGTCAAAGAACTTCTCCTTGAACTATTTTACCATTGCATTTAGCTCTGGCTACAAACTCATTCTGCTCTTCATTCTGTAATACTGTCAAATAGCATTTAGCTGAGATGTCTATGGATTATGTGCATGTGGAATGTAGAGTGTTCTGCTGGCTTGGATTATTCTCCCGTTCCTGAGATACCTGACTCTTAGAAGGAGAACACACTATAGCACTCTTCCTGCCTTTGCTTCAAGCCATGAGCTAAGAACTTGAGAACCCAGTTTCACTTCTTTGGGTGGCTCCTGCTCACGATCACTCGGTATAGGGTCTTACAGGCAACAGATGGCCAAACATATGTGTTGAACTGAATTGAGACTGTGAGAAAAGTGCCTGAGGCAATAATTCAGTGCTACTTAAAAATATTCATGTTGACACAGCTTTAAGAATTGCAGGTTCTCACAGTAGATAGAATTTTCCCTTGGAGAACTCAGGCCCTGGAAGAATTGGAACAAGTGCAAATTTTACAAGCTGTGTGGCCTTGGGCAAGTTTCTTAAACTTGCTAAATCCAGTTTCCTCATCTATATAAAACCTGAAAAATAGTATTACCTAAGTCATGGACTTACTGTCGGGATTAAATGTGATAATTTATGTAGAATGATTTACATAGCACCTAGCACCTAGTAAGCAAGCAATAAATATTATTTCTGTTATAACTGAATGTTTGATAAGCAAATGGTCAAGACTGTCATTGAAGTCATCTTTACTAGATTGATTGACCCTTTATAAATTTAGACCAAATACATATTACAAAATGCAAAATGTTATAATCAAATAAATCTCCATGGAGAAATAGACTCTTTTTATTAAGATCCTATACTCTCAAATTGTGAAAAGAGGGTTTTGGATTCAATAAACACCAAGAAGCTAACATTTAAATTCTATAGAGTGTTAATTCTTTAATGAAGAAATACTACAGTGACATTCTAATTAGATATCTGATTCTTTGTTTCAATTTATTACTGAGATTCATCTAGGCATCTTCACCTAATCTGAAACCAATTTACCTGAATACAGCATAGGAATACTGGGGAAATTTTAATTTACGTTCTAATTAACATTGCAAACCCTCTTTGAAGTTTGTTTCCATTAAATATGTCTTAAGGGCACTGTTGTGGTTTTTCATTTTATGGGAAAACAAGGAAGCAAAAGGAGAAAGATAGTGTGAGAAAGACTCAACAGAGAGATACTGGAACTCTTGTTGGAGAAATTACTGTGGTAGATTTGCGAACTGATTTCTAGACTTGGATTGTTCAGATGAAGTTAGATATAACTTAGGAGAAACATCTGCACTTTACAGTGTTTATCTGAAAGACCAGAAATTTTGGCAGCTTGCCCATCCCTCTGTCTCATTTTCTTCAGAGCAAGTTCATGAGAATCATATTCTTCACTGCCCCTCAAACCACTTTCCGTTCTCAACTGCATGACAATTCCAAGAAACATACCATGTGATGCTGTGCAAGTTAAATTGAATGGCAAACATTTGGCTCTTTACACTTATTTGTTTGCTTGCTTTTTGTCCACAACTCAATTTAGATCATATGCCCCCCTTTAGATCCTCCTGTAATCACCCAACCAATACTCAAATCTTATATTAGGTTCTTCTTCACATCCTCTTACTCAGACACTCTGTTGTTTCTCATAGTCTGTGTTTGCTACAACAAACTGTAGTGTTGTTCCTGGTGGTCTGTGGCTGTGGGGTACTGACAATATTTTTTTTTTTTGTTTTGAGGGGGAAGATTTAGTGTTTTTCCTTACATGACACTGCTGAGAAGGAACAGGCTTTCCACACTGTCCAAGTTCATAGTTTCTGCCCCCAAACACAGTGGTTAATACAATGGGAAAAATTGAAGTCACCCAGCATAAGGTGCCCATTACCATGAGATGAGAGTTCAGAAGGGAACATTTGGAAATATACAAATTTAAGGCAAGTTTGATGGAAGATAAGCCAACAAAAGAACCTGAGAAAAAGGAGTAAGAGACGTGGGATAAACTAAGGGGAAAGGAGTGATAAGGGATGAAAAAGAAAACTCTACTAGATTGAACAACTGGATGGTCATCAGGAAATTCTGGGAGAGAAGTGAGGGCAGAAGTCAGCCTTTGTAGAGATTATGGAGCACACAGGGTTGAGCATGTGGACAAAGATTCCTCTTAATGGAAGGAAAAGAGAGAAACCACTGGAAACAACAGAGGCCAAGATCAAGATTTTTGTTTCCATTTTTCTAATAGAGGAGGAACTTGATAATGCATACCAATGGTAGAGGAGGAGACATAAGGGAGGGAGATTGAAGGTGGAGGGGATAGATAGAGAGTGGAGGTTTGAAGAGAGAGGTTGAAGAGGAGCCCAGGACATGCATGGAAGGACAGGACTTCTAACCATAGAATCAATCCTTTGCCTGGGCTTGGTGTCTGAAGAGGCATTGCCTCTGGATTCTGGGGCCAGGCAGTGAGTGAGTGGCTCTCAGAGAGAATGGTGCTTTCTCAGAGAGAATGGTGCTTTCTCTCTCTGAAGTTGAAAGGGAAGCTGTCTATTGAGACAGATGGTGCATATGGGAATTAGAGGCTGTAGGAGACTAGTAAAAACTCCTTCGGAAATATTTATGCTTTTTTTTTGCCTAATTGAATATTTTCTTTCTTTCTTTGTGCATTTTGCTTAGAAGATAGGAAACTGAAGCTGTTGGAATGAAATTGAGTCAATTCAATCTATTAAAAGGCAAAGTGCAAAGTCAGAGTGAAGTATAGTTGGCCCTTGGACAACATGAGGGGTTAAGGTGTCAACCCCTACATAGTTGAAAATCCACATATAACTTTTGGCTTCCTCAAAACTTCACTACTGATAGCCTATTGTTGACTAGAAGCCTTACTGATCACATAAACAGTTGAGTGACACATATTCTGTATATTGTGTGTGTATATACTTTATCCTGTATATAAAAGAAAAGATGGATGGAGAAGATCATAAGGAAGACAAAATATATTTAAAAAGTGTGCTGTAAAAAAAAAACAACAGTGTGCATAGGTGGACCTGTGCAGTTCAAACCCATATTGTTCAAGAGTCAACTGTCATTTAGGTGACTAGCACATGGCAGCTTTCAGGGTTACAAGTGGGGTTCTCAGGGCCTCCAAGAGCAGCCCATGCTGTGACTGGGTCTCTTGCCACAGAGAGCATGTCACATGAAAACATGCCTTGTGTCTCCTCAAGACAGGTAAGAGTGAAAAATACTGAAATGGTGTTACACAATTATACTCGCACAGCAATTAACAAGCACTGCTGAATCATTCTGTTTCACTTATTTAATCTGGATTCAGTCCTGATATTACGAGGATTATGCAATTTTTCTGTAATTTGCAAGCACCGTCCCATTGTTTAGAAATAGTTATTTAAAATGATAAAATTCGGTCAGAGGCCATGTCCACACTTGGTCACACACTCCATACTTTCACTGCAAACCTACAAGAATGTGTTGGTTTCCTGTTCTTTTTGGTAACAAGATGATGTGAAAAAGTGTCATAGGAACAAAGTTTCTCTTCATATTTCACTTTAAGCCAACAAGATTAGCCAAAAATACTTCTGCCAAAAGCCACCTAAAGTTGTGAGATGAAATTCAAGACATTCGGGTGGATTTGAATTTCAGATAAACCAAGTGGAAGTATGGCCCAAATATTGCACAAGACATATGAAAAATAGAATTTTTTAAAAAATATTTTATTTATTTATTTATGAGAGACACACAGAGAGAGGCAGAGACATAGGCAGAGGGAGAAGCAGGCTTCCTGCAGGGAGCCCTGTGTGGCACTGGATTCCAGGACCCTGGGATCATGCCCTGACCTGAAGGCAGACACTCAACCACTGAGCCACCCAGGTTCCCCAAATATATTTGTTCTTCATCTTAAATTCAAGTTAAACTGGACATCTTAGGTCTTTCTTTGTTGGATATGGTTACGCTAAAGTATCGTGGCTCAGACTGGGTTTCATGATTACAGAACCACCATGGAGAAGTGTTTGGCCAGCACTAATTCCTAAGTGAATATTCTCCTGAAAGACAAGCGCAGCAGTTCATTCGACTTACTAAGACATGCATCCATCACAGTGGTTTTCCTTCTCAAAAGATTCCACTATGAGTAAAACATCAAGCCAGAATATTTTGGATTCCTATTTTAGTTCTAAAGTTACCACCAGTGTTTCTTTGGACCATCTCTAACCTCCGATACCCAAGGAAGTAGATCCTATCAAAGGGAGAATTCACAGCATCGACAGCAAACACAATTAGTCTATTCAGGTAGTACGTTCTATGTTTTTTAGGAGGAAGTCTCGATCCTCCTTTTCTTTGCTTTTCCACTTAGTAACAGGCTCACTTTGAAATGAGACTGTTCTGAGAGTTTGCTTTCTGCTTCCCTCACTCTGTCTCACCCCACCAGCATGAATGCACACACTCACACAGTCACAGAGCTCATGGGGAACTCTGACTTGTTGGAACCCATTTTTCTTTTTTCTGTTTGCTTTTTTGGTACACAGTCTAGACCTGAAAGGAATATGCCTCCAGGATGTTTGCAAAAGCAGGGAATCCTGTTTGCAAATGCTAGGTCCTCGTGACCAGGCTGTAACTACTGTTCACTGTACCCTGTGGGCAGGCAGGGCTTGCTGTTTCCCGAATGATGATAGGAGAAGTGCATTTTTCTGCATTCTCTGTTCTCACCATCCACATTCTCCTTCTTCCAGTTTTTGGAGATCATGTTCCTTCCCTAACACCTTCACCTTCCTCCCCATCTCAAAACATGTTCTCAGAGAAGGACAGTGCCTCTGCTTCAATCAAAGGTCTGAATACTTGATAAAGCTTAAAATGGCAATTTATTTTCATACCTTTCTATCAAAGGCACAACAAGAGAAAGAAACTCTAATTCTGAAGAAGTCCTCAGTGAGAGGCAGAGGGTGGAAAGGGAAGGTAACCTCTTCCAATGACTCAGTAGATACTTTTTCGGTGACTCCATAGTCTTTCTGCAGACAACATGGGTGCAAACCAAAGTCACACTTTAGTCAAAACTTATTATGTCCAGAAGCTGATATTTCTGATCTGTTCTATTGCTATTTAATTGGCCATATTGTGACTGAGGGATGAAATGCCCAATGACCAGATAGCTTCTTCTGACACTCTAGCCCTACATACATACACTTGATGTTAATAGAACATGCTAGAGGGGCTTCTTGCACAGCCATGCATGCAAGACATGCTAGGAAGCACATGATTACTCTCAGGGTCACAGAGCTAGAAGATACTTCTCTAATTTACAAAGGAGGAAACCAATATCCAGAATCAGTAAGTGACATCTAAAGTCCTATAACTAGCTAGTGCCAGAAATGAAAATAAAATATAGATTTCCTAATTATCATGTTTTGTTCTTAGTTTAAAGACTAACCTATCTCACAGATACCTAAAAGTTGATTAAAAAGCATGGCCTGCTAAAAAAGTGATTTTTAAAATAGTAAGTATGTGTAAAACTAAACATTTTCCAAGGGACTAAAATGAAATTCTTTCAAATATTTTAGGTTTGTCAGAAATGCAACTATTTTAACCATTACATGTAATTACAGATAATTTTACAATTAAAACTTATCTTTCCTCCAAATAAATAATGGCCAAACTTTGCTAATATAGATTAGGGCCCTTGCAATTGGACTTGCATTTAAAGAAATGTCCAGATTTATTTTAATTAAGTAGAAATTATTACAAACACTTTTTTCTTTAATTTAGTAATGATTAAGAATGGCATGTTGCTCAGTGCTAAGGAACGAAGAGCAGGTATGCTGTCTTATGATTAGAGATACAACTAGGAGCCAGAGCGTGTGAGCCTAATTAGAGAATTTTGTAAGGCACTTTGAAGATGAAAAGAAGTATAAAGCCCCAAAGAATATTGATATTTCCAGGCTCACTCCCACTTCTGTTCTCTGTGGTCTTAAGGAATAAAAAAAACAATCACTAATCACTAACTTTGAACATGAGAATGCAAGGATATATTGTGCTTCAGTTTGCCTGTTTTATTTTTTCATTTGCAATATGAATTTGACAGGCATACCAAAGAGAGACAGAAGAACTTGGATACCTTAAAAGATGCATTATAGTCAAATTTTCTTATAGATGCATGTATCTGGAAATCTGTATATATATATATATATACACACACACACACATATATGTATTATATATTTATTATATATAATTATATATAATATATAAGCATAATCATAATTATATAATCATAATATATATTATATCATTATATAATATATTATGTATATGTATAAAATATATAAATATAACATATAATTATATATAATATATTATATAATTTCATATATTATATATTAAATTATTATTATAATATATTATAATATATTATTGTATATTATATTTATAATAGTTTATACATATATAATTTTATATACAGGCCTTCCTTTTTGCCATGTTTCTTGATCTGACCCTTAAAGTTTGGTGTTTCATAGGAATTATCTGATTATTTATTAAAAATGCAGATTTCAGAGCTCCTAACTCAAAGATTCTGATTCAGCAGCTCTGAAAAACAGCCCCATAGTTCACTGAAAAACCTTGGGGATTCTAATATATGATGTTCCAAATACCTCAGTTTGAGAAATAATGTACTAGACATACATCTGAAAGTCAATTACCAAAGCAACTGTGTGGCTTCCATTGCCATAGCAATGGTGTTACCTTCATTGGGTTGAAGGTGTTAATGTCTGAAGAAAGACAATATGGTGATGACTACTGGTTTCTAGTCAAATGGTAAAGAAGTTTTAAGAAGGGGATTGTTCCAGAAAAAGACCTTTTGTTTCCCTTAAGATTTCCAAGCTATTACAAATAATTTAAATTCTTTTAAACCTGCAGAGGTAGGGATCCCTGGGTGGCGCAGCGGTTTGGCGCCTGCCTTCGGCCCAGGGCGCGATCCTGGAGACCCGGGATCGAGTCCCACGTCGGGCTCCCAGTGCATGGAGCCTGCTTCACCCTCTGCCTGTGTCTCTGCCTCTCTCTCTCTGTGTGTGTGACTATTATAAATAAATAAAAAAAAATTAAAATTAAAAAAAAATAAACCTGCAGAGGTAGATGCTGGAGACATATTAATATTTTCTTATATTTCTTATTCATCCTTGACACATTTCTGAAAGACCCCAAGTTAGCTGATTTGATGTTCATATGCAACAGAAAAAAACTCTTCAGACTCTGGCCAACTCCCTCTCAGTTGACTTCCATTTTTTTTTTCAAAGAAGTAACCCAGATATTAGTATGAAGGAAACAATTTAAGTACTGCTTTCTTTTGGAAATAGATATTTCAAAGATCATATCATACTGTTAAGGTGTCAATAGCCACAATGTACAAAGATCATAACTCCTCAGCAAGTTGTGAAAGATGTGCAAGGCATTTATTCCCCAGGATTGAAGATTTGCTTTGGAACTCCAGTTGAAGTCCATATTTGCAACACTTGGATTATGCTTCTTGGATTACCAGGACACCTACATGAGAACTGAGAAGTGTGGAGTTGATAACCTCCCCAGAAATCAATTTTGCATTCATACCTGGTATTCCTATGCACCTTCCCTGGAGCAATCCAAATCGATGAGTTGTAATCTTTCCAAGAGCAGTAGGCTGATGTCAAAGACTTCTCAGTGAAGCGGGGAATTGTGACAGTACTTCAAGGAGTGGGTTAGCAATTAACACTTACATATGGATTGAAGGAATGCCCTGCGAGGTTAGTGCAGACATTTCTTAGGATTCAGAGGTAACTGAAACTAAAGCATAGAGCATGCCCAGGTGATAACCTTCCAGGCTGTAGAAAGTGTGGGCAGGGAGATGAATTATGGAGTTAATGATAACATGTACACATTCTAATGGCTTTGGAAATATTTTGTACAATCTGATAAACCAAGGAATTTATTTTTCAATTGTATTGACAGAAAAAAATTTAAAAGACCCCCCAGGTGTTATGTGTGTGTGTGTGTGTGTGTGTGTGTGTGTGTGTCTGTCTGTGTGCCTGTGTATCTGTGTGAGTGTATGTGTGTGGAGTATGTATACATGTGGAGTATATGTGTAGGGGAAGGGACAGAGAAAGAGAGAGGAATGTTCTGGCTACAAGGTGACATTATTATGGGTGGGTAGAAAGATGTCAATAAACATTACCCAGTACAGAACTCTGTTAGTGGCTTTCCATAGTAGTAGTAGTAGTAGTAGTAGTAGTAGTAGTAGTAGTGGCAGAAGGTTAGGGGACCATGGAGCAATAAAATATATGAGAAATTAAGCTAGAGAAAATATTGTGTAATTGGAAATACATTCCCTCACCTCTCAATTTCTTGGGGGCAGGTAACAACAACCACCACCACCACCACAATAATAAATGTTATTCTTCCATGAAGAGATTCCTATTTGATAAAGAGAGCTTTCTCAAACTCATAGCAGGGACTGAACCTGTCCAGAAAACAAACTTGATTGCATATAATCCACTCAAATTACCTTCTTACTTAGTTCTGGATTAGAAGAGCAACTGAGGAGAGGAAAACAATTGTTTCATGTTTATGCTCTCACCACCTGCAGTTTCCAACTGTGACAACATCATCCAGTTCACTGCAGTTACCTCTTGTCCCCTTATCTTCTGATATCTGGCCAGAAGTAGAAGGTAATTAAAGGGTGAAAGCTTTGAGACTGTTCTCTCCTTTTGTCAGAAATATAGTACCAGCCAATTGTTTTTGATCATTTTCTATGTCCTGGCTCTGTTTCCAGTCTTAGTTGGGAATTTGAAGTAAGGAAAGTATGTAAATGAGTATCTGCCAGTGGCTCTGCACAGGTAATTGCAAGTAAATCACTGTGTATGGTCATTCCACTAACAAGAAGTGAAAACAAAAATAAAACCAATCTATAAGAAGAAAAAGAAATACAGCAAAAAAGTCATCTTGCATTCTGAATGGTGTGTAGGGTTAATTAACATGTTTATCTACCCAACTGGGTGGTGTGGACAGTCAGAATAGATCATATAACTTTGGGACATTATATTTTATTTTTGAAACTATTTTAAAATTGGAATTTATGGACATTGAATATGTAAAACAGGAGAGCTTTCCTAGTGTTCCATTTTGATTTTTTTTTTCTGTTTCAAATGTATGGGATAATTTTATAGAACCTTAACTGCTAAAGCTGACAAAACTGCCTTTTTTCCTCTGTTTTGTGGTTGTCTTTTGCAGTTCCAGTCACTGGCATCTGAAGCACTTGTTTTCCCCTGGCATACACTCCTCCTATCTCAAATTCATCATAAGACTGATATTCCATTTCCTAGGTGGGTATTCTGACTCTAGCTGTGTCTGTTAAGATTAGATTTGGCTGCATAGTAACAGAGACTCAAGGATAATGGATTAAAACACATTAAGGTTTATTTCATATTCGAGAGAAGTCTAGAGAAGGTAATGGTATAAATACTTGCAAAGAAGTAACCTGTCTATAGATAGCAATTTAAAACTCTTAAAAAATAGAAGAAAAATAACCATGTGAAGGTATTGGAAAGAAACCAAAAGCAGGCAGAAACTGGAGGAGATTCAACTCTTGAAAGAATAAAGCCATGATAGGACATATTTATAGAGCTTCTTTCCTGAAGACGCTCTAACTTGAGCTATAACACCTAGAACTCAATCAGCAAGTGCAGACTTATTGACTTGAGATGTCTAGAGGGTACAGTGCTAGCCATCTATAAATGTCTGAAGGGAAGAAATCTTAAATCAAAGAGAAACATGGAGGAGACGGGCTCCAAAATCTGCATTGAAATCCTCAGCAAATCTTTGGCCATGACTGTGTATTCATGAAGGAATGCAAGAATGCCAGTGAAGGACACCAATGGGGAAGATTGAAAGAACTGAGCAGAGATTTCAGTTCTTGCCCACCACAGGGGAGATTGAGCTTGGAATTTGAGTCCTGCAAAGTTAGAGTGGCTTGGTACCTCAGAAAGCATTGAAATTCCAGAAGGAACTGTGTCTTAAGAATTACAGCTGTCTCAGGATGAATACATTCACATTAGAAGATGAGCAAAACCATACAGAGCAAAGGTAAAGTCATTCTTCCACAAGTACATAGTGATCATCCAGGGATTTTAATTGCCTACTAGATTTAAAATCAGTGTTTTCCTGAGGAATCAACAGAATCCCTACAGTTCAGAATTTCTAAAAAAGTATCACCCACAATTTCCAGCATAAAATTAAAATGTTTAGATATGTAGAAAAAAAAACAGGAAAATTACAATCCATGTTCAAGAGAAAATCAGTCAAAAGAAATAGACTCAAAAAGCCCAAATGTTGGTTTAGCATATAGGACTTTAAAGGAATTAAAGAAAAAAATGATCACAATGAATGAACAGATGAAGGCTCCCATAAAAACATAAAAGCTATAAAAAGGTGAAATAAAAATTCTAAAAGTGAAAAGTACAAAATTTAGAAAGATAAATTCATTGGCTGCATTTAACAGGAAACTCATATAAGCCCCTGAACTATTGCTTTTGGAGTCCAGATTCTAGGACCAAATAATGGTCTTTACCCTAAAATTCCATGTTCTTTCTATCATTGCAATGTTTTAAATTTTTTTAAAGAATTTTGTTTATTTATTCATGAGAGAGAGAGAGAGAGAGAGAGGGAGGGAGAGAAGCACAGGCAGAGGGAGAAGCAGGCTCCATGCAGGGAGCCGGACATGGGACTCAATCCTGGGTCTCCAGGATCATGCCCTGGGCTGAAGGTGGTGCTAAACCACTGAGCCACCTGGGATGCCCATGCTTTAATTTTTTTTTAATGCTAGTTATCCTGAGTTGTTATTCATTGGGTCTAAACTGTTCAATGAAACTTTCCTTACTAGACATGTTCCTGAATGATACCATGCCATATAAAGTTATGCATTCAATTATATTTAAAGAAACTTTTATTGACTTTCCATAATGTTTAAGAAAAGAAGTTGGATAAAAGACAATTAAATGACAGCTGTGCTTCTAAGAATGTGACTACTGTAATTGTCTTAATTTTTCTAATCATTATTCATAAAGAAATTTAAAGATATTCTCATATTTTGTAGTTCAAATACTCAAAAACGGAGTGCAACATCAACTTAAACATTAGTATTTACGTTTTGACAAGACAATTAAAATTTCAGCACAAGCTGAATCTAAAAATATGGGAATTTGCTTATTTGAGTAAAAAAATTAAGATCACACAGGATAGACATGATAAGAAGGGGGAAACACTTTGCAAGCATTTTTACATGAATATAAAGAAAATGTATGTGTTTTATTTCAAGTTCATAAGCAGAAGTAGCACTGCCTTAGCTTCTTTTCTCAGGGGTGGGTAGACTGCAGAGTATGCATCAGTTTGGAAATGTTACAAATATAACTCATTGTTTATAGATATTAGCACTAGAAGAGAAAAAAAATGAAAGAAAAGAAAAGCACAACACTCATGTCAACTAGATACTGGAATGAAAAAACAGGACAATCATCTCATCATTTGAAGTAGAAAGGACACACAGCATTCCAAAGAATGACCACAGGGGACAGAAAACCACATGATTGAATGCCTTCACTGTCTCTGAAAACAAAAGAATGAATAACAAGTGGCCAGATAGAGAATTTGAACTTTAATTCCAGTGCGGTTAGTAACTAACTACATGACTCCAGGCAACAGTCTTAACCTTTTTGCCCCTTTGTCTCCTCACCTATAAAATGAAGTGAGTAGGGTTGTTAGATCATCTCAGGGTCCTTCCAATGTTCTTTGACTCCATGAACTTTCATAAAAATGGTAATTTTGTCAGAGGGGTTTCTGGATAAGGATTCGTGCTGTCTCTGTTTGATTCATGTAAAAATGTACTGAAGGAGGTTTCTAGTCAACATTCAAAGCAATGAAGGTGGATTAAATTCATTCTCCACTCATGCCATTTGCTGCCTATAAATCCACAAAACTGGTAGTGGTTTGCTGCAGCAAAAATATAAAGTAGATATTTAAGGTGAATGCTTAAATTCCTCAGGCTATACAGAATTCAGGTTAAGCTTAAGGCAAAGGGCTCTGATATTCATGCCTCACTTTTAAGCTCAAGCGTTCTCTACATCTCTGTGGGAAAAATCTTAATTTACAAGTACAGGTGAAATTGACAGTAGGTTTGGAGGATGTGATTTTGAATAGGGTATGACATGATGTGGTTTATGGAACAGTGGGCTCTGAGAACAACAACAACAAAAAAAAATCTTAAGTTCTAATTCTGACCCTTACTAACTTTGAAACTTTTATTTACTTGGGGAACTTAAGTCCACTCATTTTTGTCTCTTCCATTCTAATACCATGTTCCATTTCAATTTAATTGTAAGTTTGGCTATATTTTCTGTGTTGTCATTGGAAATCAAATTCTGATCCAAAACACTAATGTTTTGTGAGCACCAAATAAAAACACTCAATCACAAAGATGACAAGAGTGCGGCGTTCTGAAGGGTTTGGGATAGTTTCCCCAAGATATAAATTTAGCAAGCAGAGTGAGCTTTATGTAGATTCTAGGCAACAGTCAACATCAACTGAGCTAATAACATTAATGTCTCATGGGAAGTGTTTGATTCCTACTTCTGTGCAATGGTTTTTATTGTATCTATGAAATTCTTTTCAAGGTATATACATTACAACAAAATAACCTGATTAATCTGGGGAACTTCATTATACACTGAGGCACAATATATTTTAGGCTTAAATTATATTAGTACTGACAATACAATTATTTCAATGGCATTTTCTACATTATTACTTTTTGTGCAGTTACATTTTCAAGAAATATACAAAACATAGGGCTTATAAGAGGTTAATAGGTTGTATTTTGATAATTTTGCAATATCTCCTTTGATAAGTATTGGTTATAAAGTGTGATCTCAAATACTCTGTCAGCTTTTCTAGGTATAGATATATAGATAGAAAAGCTACTTCATTTACTTTAAAGACACTGAGTAGAATCTCTAGGGTAAATAATTAGAATCTTGCAATTAAACTCACTTTGAGCTGTTGTTGGTTATGGTGTTTTAACTTCAAACCCTTTGCCTGCATTACATAAAAATGACTCACTTGGATGCAATGCAGGAGACAATTGTGCCATTGCAAAATTAGGTTATGGTAGTTCATTCATAGGAAATCATTAAGCAAGTTGAGAAAATGTAATTTGCAGGTGAACAGTAGTTTCTCATTGGGTGGATATGAGTGTGTCTGCAGGTTACCCTGGGATTTTCCATTTTACCAACTTGGCTTTCTCCAACACGTTCTTTTTATTTACCTTTAAAAAAGTAGCTTGCCCCTTCAAGCCTCATTGTTCTATATCAAGGAAAAAAAGAAAAAAAAATGTTTTCTAAATGCTATGATGTCCTACATGGTAGAAACACTGGACTAGAAATTCCTCTTGCAAAATCTAAGAGATAGAGCCACCTGGGTGACTCAGTCAGTTAGTGTCGCCTTTGCCTCTGGTCATGATCCTAGGGTCCTAGGATCGAGCCCCATGTAGGGCTCCCTGCTCAATGAGGGTCTGTGTTTCCTTCTAATTCTGTGCTCTCTCTCTCTCAAGTAAGCAAATAAAAATCTTAAAAAAAGAAAAAGAATCTAAGAGATTTTCTTACTCTAACACATGAAGTGGATAACCTCACTCTCTCTGTGTGTGTGTGTGTGTGTGTGTAATTATGTAAATAGCATTTTACGCATTATTACTTTTGGTGGGTACTATTTCCAATTCTTGGGATGAAGTATTCTAGCAGCCCTGACTTGCTCGTTCCTTGCTGAAAACAACTAAACACGCTGAAGAAAAATTAAAAGAATTTTCTGAAGTGTCTCAATCATTTGACAAGATAGTACAGAACACTCCAGTCAAAAGATAAACACAGAAGATGGCTTATACCTTGAGGGCATAGGTAAACTGAAATTTTAGTTCTTATGGTTGTTGGTTGGCTTGAGGGACATCAGACAAAACTCAGGGCCTTATCAAAGGAGAAAAAATTAAAAAGAATCCTCCTAAAGTTGACACTCAAAATGTATATTCTCAATTTAATAAACTAGAAATAAATCTAACACTCCTTCCACCAATAGTTCTGAAACGAAGAGCATTGTATCAAAACTTGGGCTAGGAGAAAAAAAAATCTTCCTTAAGAATTAATTACTATAAGGAATCAACCACACCACAGGTTTGCAACACAAATCTATACAAATTTGTTGGTCCAACAAAACCTCATGAAACAAAGCACCTCAAAGAATCTTGGGTTTACACTGTCCGGGGTTCCTTAGAGAAGTAAGTGTAATCCTTTCTATAGAAACACAACTTTACCTCAAGCTTCATTTATGAATTCTAAGAAACATGAGCTTTTAGGCAAAAATTATGACCTCCCTCCGCCCCCCCCACTAACGTACCATAAAGAGTCAACAATAAAACAAAGAGAAAAATTATATACAGAAGATATCAGAATATGATAATATAATATAAACAAATATATATAATGTAATTTTAAAAATCAAAAGGGGGGATCCCTGGGTGGCGCAGCGGTTTGGCGCCTGCCTTTGGCCCAGGGCGTGATCCTGGAGACCCGGGATCGAATCCCACATTGGGCTCCTGGTGCATGGAGCCTGCTTCTCCCTCTGCCTGTGTCTCTGCCTCTCTCTCTCTCTCTCCGTAACTATCATAAATAAAAAAAATAAAAAAAAAATAAAAAAAAATAAAAATCAAAAGGGGATTGGCTATGTTAGTGCCAACTAGCACTGGTAAAAATCAGGGGTATGAACAATGACCAAGCAGATCTTACAAAGAACCCAATGGGACTTCAAGGAATGAAAACTCTAATAATTGGTATAAAAAACTCAATGAAAGTATTCAGTAGAAAATTATTTTAGTAAAGAGAAAAACTGAACAGGAAGTCAGACCTCGAGACTGTTGTGCCCAAGATTGCGAATCCAAGAAACCACCGAGAAGCCAACACTGATGCAAACACACGAGGGTTTATTTACAAGCTCGAGCTTGTAAAAAAAAAAAAAAAAAAAAAAACCAAGCTCGAGCTTGTGTACAAGTATACACGACACAGTGGAGCAGGGACTTGGACACCGAGCTCAGTCACTCATCAGGAAATACATCTTTATGGATTTGGAAAGAACTGAGAGACATTATTACCAATGGTCCTATTATTATGTGAAGGATTCTTCCCTGAGATTCTTCCCCTGTTTCAACTGACACTGAAACACTGTGAACTCTTTGGAAGACAAATGTCAAGGAAATAAATGTTATGCATTGCTAATTAAAAAAAAAAGAGTTAAGAGTTAAGGAGATTATCTAGAATGCAGCACTGAGGAAAAGGGGAAAATAAGTTTCCATTGGTATTCCAGAAGTGGGAGAGAGAAAAAAATAAATGAGACAGAGACAGTATTTGAAGTCATAATGATTGAGAATTTTCTAGAATTAAGGAATGATATCACCTACAACAGAATTCTAGTTATACGGGAAACCTCATGTGTATTTCCCTAGATATTCTCAGCCTTACCTGTCTCCTTGAGCCCAGCCTTTGCTCTTCTTCGGCCACTGCCACAGCTGAAGGACACTGGGTGGACCCAGGTAGACATTGCCTGGATCGCTTGTCACTTGCTTGAAATTATTAGCCTCTCACTTTTGGTTGACACTATATAACCAGATTGATTTTGAAGACTCTCCTTTCTGCCACTTTTGACTTGTATGAACTGCTATTCTGTAGAATGGAAGAGCTAGCTTTTTTTCTTTTCTTTTCTTTTTTCTCTTTTGTTTAAGAGAGAGAAAGTGAGTGAAGGAGAGAGTTGTGGTGAGGGAGGGGCAGAGGGAGAAAGAGACAATTTCTATCAGGCTCCACACCAAGTGTGGAGGCTGATGTGAAGTTTGACTTCATGACCCTGAAATCATGACCTGAGCCAAAATCAAGAGTCAGACACTTAACCAACTGAGCCACCCAGGTGCCCCAGGAGAGCTGGCTTTTTAAGCTATTATAAAAGGATAATTTAATCTGCAAATTTAGACTAATCTGATACAAGAATCAGGAGCAATCTTTACAATAATATTTCAAACCCTCTTCCCTCCATGAACTTCTCTGAGGCACCGGGGGGAAAAGTAGTTGTTCTGGAGATGTCGTGAGTAGTTCAGCAGACATACCTGCTGAACAACTGGCTGTCTGACATTGCGATGTCATATGAATTCACCTCAGGATAGTGATGCATCATCTTGTATTGTTTCCCATCCTTCCCAGCCTCACCTGGTTTTTCCCTTACTCTTTCTATTCTGGGGTATTGTTTCCCAAATAAAGCATGACTACTTAATAGAGGTGTGTTCCAGGCTCAGACTCTTTTACTAGAGTACTAAGACAAAGATACCATTGAATCCGAGGCTAGATTCAAGAATAAAAACACAACCAGGAACATCAAAGTAAAATTCCAGACACCCAAGACAAAGAAAAAAAGAATCTTAAAAGCAGCCAGGGAGAAATGATAGAGTAGCTTTAGAGAAGAGACAATTGCAATAACAAGTGTGAGTTCTCAAAAGAAATAAGACAGAAGAAAGTAAATTTAATACTCAGTATTCTGAGAGTAAATAACTGAAAATTGGGAATCTCTTCCATATTAAAAAAAAAGGATAAACTAAAACTTTTTTTTAAACAAATAAAAAGTGAGAGCGATTGCCACAAACAAACCTTGCTAGAGTTAATTGTCATTTATCTCTAACAGAAGGAAAATGATCCCAAGTGTAAGGTCTGTGGTGAAAGAAGGAATAACTGATAAATATCCAGGGAAGTCTAGATAAATATTGACTTCATAGAACAATACTACCTGCATGAGGAATAAAAAATAATACATACAAGGGTATTAAAATACACAACGGCTCTGTCATATTCATGAGGAATGTTGAACAATGGAGAAAGTGTGGGTATCTAAAATTTTGGAAGGAGGGTAAAGATGTTTGAAGGGAAAGATGTCTACTTGGCCATGTTACACACATACACAGGAACCTAGATAAAAATAACTGCAGCTTTCATATCTGGAATCCATGAGAAAGAAAGCACTAGAACAACTTCGTTAAAATTCTGAAGCCAATCAAAAGAAACTGTCCACCAAGAATTATTTATCAAAAACAAATATTTATTTATTTATTTATTTATTTATTTATTTATTTATTTATTTATATTCATGAGAGACAGAGAGAGAGAGAGAGAGAGAGAGGCAGAGACATAGACAGAGGGAGAAGCAGGCACCCTGTGGGGGACTCCAATGTGGGACCCAATCCCAGGACCTGGGATCTTGCCCTGAAGCAAAGGCTCAACCACTGAGCCACCCAGGTGCCCCTTAAAAACGAATTTCTAAATAAAGATGTAACAAAAACATTTTCAAAAAAAAAAGCTAAGGTTAAAAGAATTAGACACTAGCATTTCTGCAGTGTAAGAAAGATTCAAGCAAGTTCTTCAGGCAGAGGAAAAAGAACACTACTAGGTGGTAACATGGATCTACAGAGATGAATAGTGCAGTAAATAGTATAGTATATATATGTATATATGTATGAATACCTATAAATTATGCTTCTTCTCGCTTTCAAAAGCTCTGTTTAAAAGCTATGTGATTATCTTTAGGTGAAACCGTAATACTTATTATGGAATTTATAACATTTACAGGTAAATGTTACTTGTAACATTGTTTTGCGAGTAAAATATAATAAAATAAAAATATAAAATAAAATATAATACAACAATGGCACAAAGGACCAACAGGAAGGAGGAAGTGTACTGTTTTGAGGTTCTTATGTTTAATGTGAAGTAACAAAATGTTTATGGAAGATACATATTCTAAATTTGACAACTACAACTAAAACACTAAAGGAAGGCTTATTTATAGTCAATAATCCAATGAGTAGAAACCTTAATTTACTATTTCTGCTGCTTTAATATGTTATTCAGCTTACTAGAGTCCACACTCTCTATGCTCTTCCAAATTCAATCCATCCCACAAGCCAAATACAACCACTTAATCCTATGTCTCTAAAATTCTCAACCTATTGCAGCATTAACTCAAGCCCCAAATCTCATCTGGGTCTCATCAGCTCAAAAGCCCCAAATCTCATCATCTCAATCATCTAGATTAGTGATGGTTAAGACTTTGGGTATAATCCACTTGGCGGTCAAGGCTTCTGCTCACCTGTGACCCGTGGCACACAAGAAAATAAGTTGCCTGTCCCCAAAATAGTGGTGGGCTAGGCATAGGATAACGGTCATAGAAATTCTCATTCAAAAGCAGGGCAAATTAAAGAAAAAAAGAGAGGTGCCTGGGTGGCTCAGTTGGTTAAGTGTTTGCCTTTATCTCAGGTCATGATGTGGGGGTCCTGAGATGGAGTCCCCCCCCCCAGGGGTCCCTGCTCAGTGGGAGTCTGCTTCGCCCTCTTTCTCTGCTGCTCCTCCCTATTCATGCTCTCTCTCTCTCTCTCAAATAAATAAAATATTAAAAAAAAAAAGAAAGGAAAAAAGGGAGTCACTGGTCTCAAGCAATTTTGAAATCCAACTTGGGAAACCTCATTAGATTTCAAGGCCTGGGAATTATCTTCTGTAGTCTGAGGATCCACCCTCTGGGCCCACAGCTCAATCTTCCGAGTCATCCTTCACTTTTGAACGAAAAGTAGACTGTGCTTGATGTTGAGTGGCTTTATTAGCTTGTTTCCTGTCTGTAGAATTTAGAAAGACTGATTTTTCTTTGTCATTTTTGTCTTCCTTCTGTTTCTTTCAGTGTATGCTGGCAGGGCATCCACTGATTTATATTCACCGAACCCGTAGGTCTCCTGTGTGTGTCATAAGAATTCACTCTTATTACATAGGAAGATCCCCCACCAATCTTCCTGGGTAATCCCAGTCTCTATTTCTTGCTTCTGCTGAGATGGCTGAAGGGATCCATCAGATATACCTAATCTCTTAAATCTCATGCCTTTGTGTCACTGAATATTCTGACCTTTTAATCATTTCAAGGCACTAACAAAGGTTATTCAGAAACACTCTTGGTTTTCTCTTCGGAGCACACATTTTTAAAATAGTAAATCTCCTAATTAGGAATCTTTTTAAACTGGAAGCCTGAGAATTTCCCAAATCATCAAGTCCTGACTTCCTTTTGCTTAAAGGTTCTTCCCTCAATTTTTCTTTTCTTTGCTTTCACATTTTGCTATAGGCAGCAAGAGGAAACCAGTCTACATCTTCAACATTATGCTTGGATATATCTTCAGCTAAAGATCAAAATTCCTTGCTTAGTAATTGCTAGCTTTCCACATAACTACAGGACACGATTCAGCTAAGGTTTCTGACACTAACAAGGAACTTCTTTCCTCCAGTTTCCCTTAACATGTTTTTCATTTTCTTCTAAGCCCTCACTAACAGTGCTTTAACATGCACTTCTACCAGCAGTCTGCAATGATTTAGGTATTCTCTAAAATGCTAGAAGTTTCCTCCATCGTTTTACTCATTTCCTTCTGAGATTTCACCAACAGAGTCTTTTTAGCATCCATATTTCTACTAACAATCTGTTCAAATCAATCTAGGCTTCTTCTATATCATGTGCCTACAAATTCCTTCGACCTTTGGTCATTATCCAATTCCAAAGACACTTCCAAATGTCTAGGTATGTGTTATTGGCAATGTATCACTTCCAGGTATTCAAATCTCTATTCATTTCCTATTGCTTCTATAACATGTTACTACAGATGTAGTGATTTAAAACAACACAAATGAATTCTCTTTTAGTTCTGGGGCGGTCTGAAGCCCAAACAAGTATTGCAGAGATAAAGTCAAGATTCTGGCAGGACTGGTTCATCTGAGAGGCCTGAGGGGAAAATCTATTCCTTGCCTTTTTAGCTTCTGGTGCCTGACTGTATTCCTTGACTTGAGTTCCTTCCTCTCATCCCTTCAACATCCCTCCCTTCTAGCATCACATATACTACTACTGGCTTCTAGCATCACATCTATTACTACCGGTTTCTAGTATCACATCTATTACTACTGGCCTCTGTCTCATTAGAAATCTTGGGACTATATTGGATCCACTGGGCAATCCAGGAGTATATCCCCATCTTAATTCCCTTAACTTACTCACATCTGCAAAGTCCCTTTTACTATGACATGCAGCATATTAATGGGTCCCGGGGATTAGGATATGACCATCTTTGGAGGGACTTTATTCATTCCACACAGTGGCTAAAATTAAATACTAAGAAGTTCTCAATTTGAAAGAGGCAGGGAAGAAGAGAAGAATAGATAAGAAGAATATAAAACAAATAGAAAAATATAGTCTCCAAGCCAAACATTTCCATAATCACATTGCCAAAAAATGGTCTAGACACCCCAAATGTAGGGCAGAGACTATCAGACTGCATGAAAAAGCAAGACTCAATCGTGTCCTGGCTGCAGAAAAAACAAATTTTAAATCAAAATAAAAATAGGGTGCCTGGGTGGCACAGTCAGTTAAGCATCCAACTCTTGGTTTTGGCTCAGGTCTGATCTCAGGGTGGTAAGATTGAGTCCTGCAGTGGGCTCACTCTCAGCTCAGAGTCTGCTTGAGTTTCTCTCTTTTCCCCTGTCCTGCCCTACCATGTGTTTTTTTTTTTCTCTTTCTCAAATAAATAAGTTAAATCTTTAAAATAAAATAAAAATAGGGATGCCTGGCTGGCTCAGTGGTTGAGCATCTGCCTTCGGCTCAGGTTGTGATCCTGGGGACCTGGGATCGAGTCCCATATTGGGCTCCCTGCAGGTAGCCTGCTTCTCCCTCTGCCTGTGTCTCTGCCTCTCTTGGTGTCTTTCATGAATAAATAAATAAAATCTTTAAGAATAAAATAAAATAAAGTACATTAAGAGCAAGAGGGTGGAAAAAAGAAACACCATGCCAAAACAAATCATACAAAATCTGGAATCACTATATTAATAGTAGACAATGTAAGTCTTTATTATGCAATATCTCTGTTTAATACATAGTGACATACCTTTTCCTGAGTCAAGATATAATAATCCTAATTACACATATTATTGATAACTGAGCTTCAAAGCCAAACACAAAGTAAAAAAGTAAAAAATCTTTAAAGCATAAAGAAGAAGACCTAGGACCTTTCAAGAAGGACTACTTATACTGAGAGCTGACATTTCAACTTCAATGCCTGAAGCCAGAAGAAAATAGCATAAATACTTAAAATAATGAAATTAATAACTGCTAGCATAGAATTCCATATATGGTATAAACATTCTTTAGAAATGGACAAGAGAATCAATGACATCATTTGTAATAATCCCACACTATGTCTCTCCTGGTATCTGTGTATCTCTTTCTTCAGAGAAGGAAAAAGATCTCCAATAGAAACATGAAAATCCAGGAGGATAAGAGTAATTATATTAGTTAAAAAAAAATCAAGAATGGCTAATGAACATAAGGGGAAAAGCTGACTTTAGTTAGTAGTCAAAGCAATGACAGTGAAAATGAACTCAGTTCATTTAAATCTAAAAAAAATTAAAAGTCAACAATATCAAATTTTGGTGGAAGTGTGGATCACTAAAACACTTGATCTGTTGGTGGACATGTAAACTGACAAATTTATTTTGAAAAATCTTTTGACATTATTAATAACTTCGAATATAACCCAGTTTTTTCTTAAGTGCACTGAAAGACACAAAATTTTATAGAAGGACTTCTTTGACAGTAAAAACTGAAAAAAAAAACCCTCAAAATATCCACAGCACTGAACAGAAAAATAAACTGGAGTGTATTTATACAATGGGTTGCTTTGTATCGATGAAATTAGAAAAGCCAGATCAATTTAACCACATGGGGAAGTCTCAGAAACAGAAAAAAGAAGTCAAAGATTGTCAAAAAACCTGTTAAGAGAATACTTTCAATTCAACTAAAATTAGAAAACATGCACAACCTAATAACATGACTTAGGGAGATGTCTCTCTCTCTCTCTCTCTCTCTTTTTTTTTTTTTTTTTTTTTTTTAGGGAGATGTCTCAAATGGTCTCCAAAACAATTGACAGTACCAGAGCCATCTTGACCAATGGCATTTTGCTTCCATACTTTCACCTTAATTTCCTAATTTCTCCCTGGAAAACAGATATATCTTAATGTATTCTCACCTAGACCCATCCACAACCAATAATAACCATAGCAGAAATACTTTATGAATTTAATGCAAAGCTCAGATGTGAGAGAGCATAGAATTATGTGAAGGACTCCAAGAAGTGACTTAAGTACTGAGATTCACTGTTCTGTGTTCTTAGAGTTTGTAAATCTCAGTACTATTGATATTTGCATTGGGATAATTCTTTGGGAAGATTATTCTGTGCGAGGATATTTAACAGCAGTATTTCCAGCCTCTACCCATTAGGTAGTAATCTTCAGATACTGTTAAATGTTCCTGGGCAGGTGAGGGATTGCAAAAAATTGCCCATGGTCAAGAACCACTCTTTTAGCTATCACTGGTGGAAGATTATATTTTAAAATGGGCATTCCTTGGAGTTTCTATAGGCATGCCAGAGACAGGGGTATGGCAAAGACTTGTGTTAGCAACATTTGCATTATAGAAAACTTTGGAGGGCTTCCAAGAAGTTGGACAGTCTTTGAAGTGCTGTACAGACTTTTCCTTTGGTAAAGCCCAGTCACCTGAGGAGGAAAAGCTTATTTGGTGTACCTTTAAGATATTCAGGGGAAAAAAAGATGGGGAGTGCCCAGGTGGCTCAGGTTAAGCGTCCCACTCTTGATTTCGGCTCAGGTCATCACCTCAGGGTCGTGAGATTTAACCCCATGCCATGCTGATCATGGAGCCTCCTTGTCCATTCCTCTCTCCTCCTCCCCAACACCCTGCCTCCGCCATGCATGTACACATGTTTTCTCTCTCCCTCTCTCTCTCTCAAAAAAAAATTATATTCAGAGCTTATCAGTATTCCTAATGTGTCAGACAAGTCACCAAAACTTCATGGGACAGGATCCAGTATTCATGAACACTTTATTCCATTTTTTAACTCAATATCTGTGACCTCGTGAAGACTTCAGGACTAATGCATCCTGATTCCAAATTCAAATTTCTCATTAATATTAACAATCTGATGATCTAGGACAGTGTGTTCTTTTTTTTTTTTTTTTTTTTAGCTTTCCTTCCTCCCTCTCTCTCACCCTTCCTTCCTTCCATCCTTCCTTCCTTCCTTCTTTCCTTCCCTGTTTCTGCCCCACTGTCATCATTGTCTCCTTCTCCCTCTTCTCCTCCCATGCCTTCCCCCCTTTTCTTTTTCTCTTTTTCTTGCTTTCTTTTCACAAATCCTTCTTTAAACCATTATAGCAGGTATGCACTTCCTCAGTGTGTAAAACAAAACTTGGAGTGTTCTGTCTCCCCTGGTCAGCCCCCTACACCTGATCTTCCATGGTGGTCCCTGCAGTAATTTGGAAAATTTTCTTTGCATGTGACTAGATACACTGGAATCAAAAAGAGTTCTATGGTACCTACTTTAAAATCACAGACATAGGAAAAGTGAAACCTCAGGAGAAAATGAATACATACATAAGATCATAGACATATTGAGATACCTCAAGAATGTTAAAAGGACATGGAAGACATAGGGTTCTGCTGAGTCAAGAAATGAACAGAAGTAAATTTATTTATGTACAAAAAAGCATATAATTGGGATGCCTGGGTAGCTCCATGGTTTAGTACCTGCCTTTGGCCTGGGGTGTGATCCTGGAGTCCTAGGATTGAGTCCCACATTGGGCTCCCTGCATGGAGCTTGCTTCTCCCTCTGCCTGTGTCTCTACCTCTCTCTCTGTGTCTCTCATGAATAAATAAATAATATTTTTAAAAAAAAACATATAATCAATCAATGAAAACAGAATTTTCAATATTCTGGCATTTGATTTACATGACCTCTTATTCTTAGAATTAATTAATCAGGGTGGACCATTTGTTATAGAAAGCCACTGTTGTGTTTTGGAAAAAGCTTAATACCAAAGTATCCGGGTTGGCTTGAATTAACCTCTGTTCTATGGCCCTAGGAGAATCAACTACCTGTCTCTGTTTTTTTGTTACAGATTGGAACTAAGAGCCATGCCCCCCTCTGAAAACAGTTTGGAAAGTTACGTGAGGCTCCATATTTAGAGTCACTTATAAAGTACTATTATACAGAGTATATAGTAGAAAATATTCTGTCGAATTCTCCTTTTATCCATTCTAGAAACTCTCAACAAAGACATGGTTGAATCTCTTTTTCTTGATTATGTATTAAAAATGAAAGTTTAAAGTCATAATATCTTTAAAATGTGTGAACTCCTTTTTCCACATACAGCATCCAACTAAAGGCAAAAGTAGAGATGGTAAGTGTATTTGGCCACAACAGTAGCCCCGATTTCAATCAAACCCCCTTTAACCTTTGCTATGGCGCTGATCTGCAGCTTTGTGACATGCCCAGGGTTCCTCTTTAGCTGGTGAAAACTGGTAGGGTTCTCTGAAAATGGTTTATAAACAAATTGTGGCTGCTCTGAAACTAGGGCAACTGATACCTTGGGCTTCATCTGTTTAGTACTTTAGACTTGGTCCTGATGTTACTGTTCATGTATTAAATATTGGCTGTGGGCCTTCCGAATGTCAATGTATATGGATGGATGGCCTTAGGTCTTTAACCATAAATGTTAATGCTAAGAATAATTTTTTTTTGTGACTAGATACACTGAATTTGAAAACAGCAGGAAGGCATAAACAAGATATGTTTCCTTTTTTTTTCTCCTTCGAGACTGAGAAGGGTTGAAATGCAAATAAAATGATGAAGGCTACATTACAAGTTGAAATGATGTAGACTTGACTTTTCTAAGTCTTGGAATAGTTCTTCTTTGGTAAGATGGATCTGATCTTTCCATAAAATAAGGCTCAAGGGAATTTAAACCTATATAAATATGCTTTCAAGAAAATAGTTTCTCAGCAGCTTCGATTTTCAAATGATTTTAGATGAAGTTGTTGAAAGATCCTATTCTCCTTTTTCTATGTGAAATTCAATGAATATTTCATTAAAGACTAGTAAATAGAATGTTGATTTTTTTCTTTTGAATCCTAATATTGTTTGTATTGTCAATCTAAATGTGCGAGAATGGTGCCAAGAGATTTATAAACCTCTAGATGCAAGAGATGTTATTATATGGAAGACTTTTTTTCTTTTTCTATCTACCAGATACATCAAGTAATACCTGCTTTTGTGTTATCCATGCCTCAAAAAACTTGATGACTAAGAATAACATTACCATGACTGTTCTTATAAAAGCAAATGGGAAAAAAAAGTATATTATTCATTTGAATTTTTTTCTCTAATTTTAAATAACTCTTTAACATATGTGGATAAGGAATTCTCTTATGATGTTCAACTGACAATGTTTATATGAATTTAGGAAAAAGCCAATTTATAACAGTGGTTCTACCTTTATGAGTTAGTTGTGTTACACTTTAAATTGGCAAAAAAAAAAAAACAGATTAAAAAAAAGAATAAAAACTGAAAAGAGTATTTAATTGTTTTTAATATAACATTTCAAAGTATTGCAGTTACCCCTCGATATAATACCTGGTTTTTATTATGTCAATCTGAGCTAACAAGATAAATAAATAAATAAAGTGGGAATGGCACCAGAAACATGTAAGACTTAAGTTCTTTCTAGTTTGTTTTAACCATTTAAGTACGAGGTCATCTAGGGGCCAAAGTCAGGAAATTCCTAGCTAATGCCTGCACAACATGCCTTCATTTGATGCAATTTTGAAGCTGTTTTGTCAACATTCACTGAAGATAAATTATATCACTTTTAAAACAGGTATAACCTATCAGTCACCTCCACCATTGGTTATCAAATTAACATGAATGATTTTTTTCGCTTTTTTCCATTATATATTAGACTCCTTCAAATTTCTATTCAAAGTAAGTTGTTCATTGAAAGATAATTTTTCTGAAATGAGACTCAACATGTTCCAAGCTGTGGTAGAAAACCTGTTTATCCTCTCTATAGAGGCTGAAATCAGCCATCTTTACAATTTTCCTATCATTGATGACATCCTTTTATGAACCAAGCTTACTGTAAGTTTGTTCTCCCTTAAAATCAGTTATATTTGTTGATATTTGCAAATGCTTTCTATTTCTCAAATTAAAGAATGGATTCACCACCACAGAGAGTCCAACTTTTTAGCAATTGGAGGTTAGCAATGATTTTCACCTTTCATAGTTCCTTTCATTTAATTAGATACAGAGTTCTTTGATTTCCTAATACTGGGAATGAATTTTTAAAGTGCCATGAATTCCCTGTGTTCAGGGAATAGGGGCTCTTTCTCACAGAATTATGTAGGATAAGCTTCTAGTCTGGAAATTAGCTTGATGCCCTAAAAATCTTGGACTGTTAGGGTTGGGGAGGTCTGGAGATTTAATTCTGGTACAGGAATCACAAAGCTAATGCCAGACAGCTGGGGACTGTACATGTATAGGTGGCAGGTAAGAAATTAGGAAGGGCTCAGTAGGAGTTCCAGCCCAGGGAACACTCTTCAAATTCAACCATGGAGAAGATCTTCATTGTTGGTTCGGTCCACCAGCCACCAATCTGACACTTGGGATTCCCATCTAGCTGGATTATTCATAATGTGAAGAAGTTTGGACCCAGAGGAGAAAACTGACATGCCCAAGGTCATAGTATTATACATACAGCAAAACTCAAATGAGTCTTCCAGCTCATAATTGATATTTATAAAGCAAAGTAAGGAATCATAAGTCTGGTGTCCTATGCTCATGTTATTGATGCATTAATTCTTGGGGCACCATGTGGGTGCTAAAGGAGATGGGCCCACCTATTCACCTTACATATAAAAGTGAATGAGTAGCATGGGTTGAGTTAGTAAACGAAGTAACCTTAAGGTCTAGCGGGATTTCTTTTTTGAGGGTGGAGACATATTGTCGGTTTTCTCATCTTCACAGATATAGACCATTTAGAGGAAAGCAATGCACACTTACATAACACAAAATGTTTCCAAAATGGTCTTAGAGAGAAAGAGCTTATTCTTATAAATCAGATATGATTTGTTATAATAGGTAACATTTAGGAAATCTGAATTAATATGTTGTTTCCAGTGCACAAATTTCATGCATTTTTAGAAATTCACAAAGTATATAAATACGTATTAAAATATCTGTTGGTTTTTATTTACTTCAATGAAGCTAGCACCTTGTGCTACTGGAGTCATTAGATCTTATGTGGACCATATCTCAAGGATGTTGCTTAAACTTAAGTGTTAACAAAATAATGCTTGCATATACTTTTGCTATGAAATGCATCCTCAATGTACATGTTCATGTAAGTCATTTATCTGAAGGCACTGCTTTTGCTTTTAAAAAGAATCTCCAAAATTCTCAATTTGGGAAAATAAAATCTCTAAATGAAATGGTGTAAGTGTTAAATTTCTACAGAGGTTAAAAGAAACAAAAAAGCTGTGATCACCTGGCAAGAAACTACATAGAACACTCACTTTGATGAAACTTTATGAACCTGAAAGACTGGCTTCCTCACTCTCAGTTTGCTCATAAGCAAATCTCCGGGAATAAGAAGAGAGATGAGATTTTTGTTGTAATTGATCCAAGGACCTGATAAGTCATGAAACATACTCTATAATCTGCACACATTCAAATTTTCATACATAATGTAAAAGAAAGACCATGTTGTAGGTTGACACTATCCTTTACATATCTGCATAGGCTACAATGTGAATTATTCATAATTTCACAATTAAATTAAAAATTTCTAGAATGAATATTGCAGAACTTACATAGAGAATACAGTATATAAATGTCAAACCGAATTTGTTCCGGATGCTCCTATATTCCTTTTGTTATCACATAATTGTATGTCCTAAGATTGGCTCAAAAAAAAAAAAAAAAAAAAAGAACCCAAACAACCTATTTCAATAAAGGAAGCACTTTAGTGTAAGGTTGGCTTATAGAAGACCAGAAATCAAAGTAAATCATGTAAATAAAAAAGTCCAGAATTGAAGAAGGATCTCTAAAAGGCTGGCTATCAGCCCATCCACAATTATGGTAAAAATGTGACCAAGCAACAGCTCCTTTCACTTCGTGTTTTACTTTTCCAGACATTCCAAGCTCAGTCTGTCAGGTGGATATTTCTCATCGATGTGAATAAACTTAGACAAGCTTTGTGGCTTGTTCTCCTTCCTCCTAAAACTTTTGAACCAAATTATGTGTGTGTGAAAGGCAGAGGCTTTCCCTTTGGAATAGGAAATACGTTTAAAGCACCTTGTGCAGTGTCTTACTTATACATCAGTTCGTTGCAGAACAGTTAATAATATCGATGTTATTTCAGCGTTGTCTTACTTCTAACTGTGGATGGTAGAGAAGAGAGGCATAGGGAAAGCTTATGGTTAGAATCAAACTTCCAGAAATGCTGTTTTTCTGATATAGTTTCAGCTTCACAGAGTTTTTAATAAAGAGTATTTAATAGCTGAACAACAGCTGATGTTGTTCATATTTCTAAAGCTTTGTAAACTAACTTTGCAGATTTGCAGAGTCTCACAATTGCAGAATTGAAGTAAGTTTTCATGAGTTGACACCACATTATGGCATGGGCATGGACAGTATTCTAACCTGGATGCACTTTGCTAGTAAATTCTCACACCACTAATAGAGCAGCATGGATAAACATAGTATAAAATTGTAGACATTTGCAACTGTCCATTTTTCTAACCTCTCAGTAAACTCCACTTACTTTATAATAGATATATCAAAAAACCCAACAGCATGAAACATATAAACCAATTATTCAGATATACATATGGATGTATATTAAAAAATAATTTAGGTAGTTGTAATTTTTATTGCATGGTGTTTTGGTATTATGCTACATTTCTAAATTAAGCTATATTTCCAATGATGTTGCTTCTAATAGACACAAATTCATTAGGGTGCCTGGGAGGCTAAGCAGCTAAGTATCTGCCTTCAGCTCAGGTCGTGATCCTGGGGTCCTGAGATGGAGTCCTGCTTCTCCCTCTGCCTCTCCTTTTCTCTCTCTGTCTCTCATGAATGAATAAATAAAATCTTTAAAAAATCATTAGAAGTGTTTTTAGTTTAAAAAAAATCCCACGTATTTTAAGAAAAAAATTTTATTAGAACTTGACCAAAATATATGTTCAGAGCCAAATCCAAGAGTAGTAAAATAAATCTCTTATTTATTAGAAATAGGAAACTGGACCTTGCAAAAGAACAAATGTATCACATAAAAGGGAATACAATTTGGTTTACCCTTAAAATTACAAGATGTACCTAGTACTTAACCGTATAATACCAAATGCACTAAGTAAATAAACATATATTTTTGACCTCAAATATCTGACAGAATGGGTCTGTAAATAAACGTGTTTTTATGTCAGAGTATTTACAAAGTTGTCCTTTCCTTATCTGTCAGGAATCACATCTAACGTGCTTCTTGCTCCACTGGAGAACATCCAAAGCAACAAAACTATTGAAAAGAATTTAACTTCCTTTGCTGGTGAGGTGATGGTGACCTCACCAATTCCAGAACAGGAAACTGGATAGTCCTAAAATTAGCTGTTTCCAGGAGGGGGGGAAAAACCACAATCTTTTGGTCACTACATGGTAATTTACTTTCTATCTATCTCTCATTTGTGCTTTATGAAAATGATAGCTCTGACAAGGGCTATGGGATTTTGTGGTCAGTGGCCCGTCTACTTCAGAAGACAGTATAAGTCACAGGAAAACATAATGATTAATATTTAGGACTAAGAATTGTGTTCACCTTTTCCAGCTTTTAAGTTGCAAAATAAGGTACATACCATGGAAAGTTGGTCTTCTTTGGCTATAAAATTCTTTACGCCAATTTTAACATATTCAGAATTTCTCATAATCTGAGTAAAAAATAATGACTGTATCTGTTCAAAGGAGAATTTGTGATTTTTGCCTATATCCATGATGTACTGTTATATTGGATAAATAGACGGGAACAGAAACCCACAAGGTGCCAACAGATGAGACAGAAGGTGTGGCCGCAACTATGGATCTTTCCAAAACACAGAAATGCTTCTTTCCCCTCTCCCCCAACACTTGCCACAATCATCATGTAGTGAAAATTCTTTCCAAAAGATTAATTAATCTCTGACATTGAAGAAATAGCATTCCTTATTCGCTTATGGAATGTACTTTTAAATTTTAAAAGGTAAAATAAGAAGTAAATGCTGTCTGGCTGGATTCTTCATTAATAAAGTCAATGACAGATTTTTTTTTTTTTAACACTTTCACAGTCTGATTAGTTCGGCACCCAACGACTGAAGCTGTCATGAACAAACTTGATTTTTACATAGATTTTGATTATTTATTTATTTATTTATTTGAGAGAGAGAGAGAGCATGAGCAGAGATGGGAGTGGGGCAGGGGCAGGGGCAGAGGGAAAGAATCTTAAGCAGACTCTCTGCTGAGTGCAAAGCCCCATGTGGGGCTCGATCCCACAACCCTGAGATCATGACCTGAGCCAAAATCTAGAGTAGGCTGCTTCACTGACTGAGCCACCCAGGTGCCCTAGGAGGAAGTGCTTCATGCAACAGGCAGTGACAGCTTAGAGATAACCAACAGCACTCTCCTGATTTAGGAGAGATTTGCCATATGACAGTACCTGCAATTGAAGTAATAGTTGAAAAAGTGGAGAATGGTAGCTTCTGGTTTCCTGCCTGCCAAAAAAAAAAAAAAATCTTAATAATTTGACTCTCAGATGGTCTCCGATACAGGGAAGCTGCTGTGTTCATTCCACTGGGCAAAAGGAGTTACCACAGCTGCATTCTCTGGGCAGCTCGGAGAAGTTTGCAACTTAGGGAAAGTCACTTCTGTTTATTTTTGTGTGTAGGTGTTGTTTAGTGTGTATGTGGGATGGGAATAACAACCCTGTTGGAATATCACTTTGAAAACTCGTATGTAAGTGTGGAGTAGAATCGCATTACTATGATGTAGCTTTTGGCAAACGTACTGTAAACTATTGTAAATAAGTGATCCTGTGCAGGTCCACAAATAAATCTGCTTCCACGGGAAACTGCTCAGCACATTTATTAAAATGCAATTCCCTATTATATTAAATTTCATGTTGGGAAGCTTTTCTTTCAAGTCCGGAACTTTGTTAACTGTGTTGCCCTTTGCTTCTGAGAAGGCCACTGTTATTTATTTGCATGTCTTGCCTGTGAAACACCAAACAGAGATGAGAATTAATTCTGTGTACTGTATATGATGCAATAATTATAATTTAGAAATCCCAAACCAAGGAAACTAAAAAGGTGTTAATGTTTTAAAACTACAATCTTATTCTCCCATAAAGAAATTGTTTACGTGGATTAGATTCGTTTTACTGTATGCCTGAGAATTTTCATAATTAAACAGAAAGCAATACATTTTTTGTATAGCTGTATATGTTTACAGTAATTCTTCACATTTAAACGGTGAAAATATATTAACTGTATTATGAATTCATGGTTTATATACATTTTCATTAAATATTAATTGAAATATAAGTATGGAAATATTTTTAAAAATAACAGTGCAGAATTAAATTCTTTATTTTATTTTATTTTTTTTAGAATTAAATTTTTTTAAAAGATTTCTGTCAAGGAACTCAACTGTAACATTGGAGAATTAGTTCTATTTTTCTTTTTATTTATTTTTGTCTTCCTTTCTTAGATTGAATGGTAATATTCTTACTACTTAATAGAGATATTGAAGATGTTCATATTGCTTGATTAATAGTTGTTTTAACATTTCGTGATTAACATGAATTCAGACATTTATATCTTTAGGCATTTGATATTGTTTTTTTCTAAAATGTGATAATTTCTTCAATGGTAACGTGTGAAGCTAATCTTAGGTAAGATTTCTAGTTTTTTTTCTAAGTCAGTTTTTCTCAATGGGCAATAATGCTTGGTCAATTCTTTGCTGTAAAAACACAGCTTTTATTTTTTTTCACTGTTAATGAATGATTTCCAAGCAAAATTCTACCAATGCTAATAAAACCCAAAACTTATTATTGGATTCTTACTGAGTATTTATTGGGTACTGTGCTAGGTATCTTACATAGGATATCTGTGAATCCCTACATTAAAATCTACTGATTATTTGTTATATTAATTTAGTGTTAAGGAAACTAAGGCATTAAGAGTTTAAATAATTGGTCCAAGATTATATAGCTAATGAGTAGAAAAACATTTTAACTTGTTTGTCTGACTCAATAATATAAAGTTAAATCAGTAGGTCTGCATAGAAGTATAGAAGGACATTAAGGATGTGCTTGGCTAAAGTTCTATTAGAGATTATCCCAATTACCTTAAGTATTTACAGAAAGACTTTTGCAATAAATAATTTGATGTTTGTAGAACATCTGAAGGCAGAACAATGGATATTCCTTAGCAAGGAAGAAACATTTGTGAATTCATCTTGCCAAAATGAGTATTTCAATGAGGATGAAGTATTTTTCTTTCAGTTATAAGTTTCTAGAGATATATGATGATTTTTTTATGATTACTTTTAAAATTTCCCAAAATGCATCTGAAATGAATGCATTTAGCAACTCATGGTAGAGCCATGAGGATAGTCAGGTCTTTGGGGTAATTGCACACATGGTGAATCCACGGGTAGCAATTGACTTAAGCTAACAAAGAACTAAAGTTAGATTATTCTGCTTCATGAATTTTCTTGGCTTGTAGGTAATACACAGCACTAAGAATAGATGGTGTAAAACGTTATCAAATTATTCTGAGGATCATGTTACAGAGGGTCTCATTCTATCGACACTCCTAGCCCTAATGTACTTCCTTCAGTTTGTCCTCCATACTGATTTCAGCCAAAATTTGTACTACATTTTTGTGCTTTAGTTTTAATTCTTTTATTTGTTTCTGACTGATCTGAGCATAAGGTTTATAAGGAATCCTCAATATTCTGGTATCAGGACACCATTCTAACAAAAGTCTCATCGTATTTGTACAAACTGTCTAGTCCAACCCCTCTAGTCTGTAGTTTTGAATGTCCTGATCTCTGTGTCTTCCCTTTGTCTGGGATAAACTTATTTCCCATTGTGATTCCTTTAAAATCTATTTAAGGAATCATCTCATTTGGCTAAGTGTCTTCTGAGCATTTCCTCTGAAATTTTTTTAACACTTTGGGCACATCTATAATATACACGTATCATTATGCTTATTGTTTTTAGCTCTGTCTCTTCTAGAATGTTATGACATTTTTTGAGGGCTGGGACTCAGTTCTGATATTAATTTAATTATGAGAAATGTCCCCAACTCCATAATTTCTCAAATGCTTAATATATATCACAGATGCCCAGTAGCCACAAGAATAGACCACTGAATTTAATGCATCCTTTAAAATAAGTCTGTTCATTTTATTTTTGTCTCATCTTATACAATTTTCTCTTTTTCCAGTATCAACTATACTCACCATATTATGCATTAAATCCTCACACCACATTCATTTATATGGGAAAGTTTGTACTGTTTTACCAATCTCTTCCTATTTAACCACAATTTCAATATGTAGCAATTTCTCAATAAATATTTGAAGACTGTGCCATAAATATGCTCATGGGAATCAACAAAAAATGTAAAAACCAAATGAATCTTCTGAAAGGTAAAATGTAAATCTCTAAATGATCTCTAAATTGTTCCTTTTCACATGTACGAAACTGTTCAAACAGTGTATCAGTACAGAAGCCCACACGATTCTATGCTATATTAACAAACACCAAATACATGTAACAGAAATAATTTTTTCCAATCTGAGTTTGACTTCTAGTCACTTTTTCTCTTTTCCTTTTACAACTAATAAGTCAAGTTTAATATAAAGGCATAGTCCACACATTTACTAGGCATCTTCCTTCATGTGAAACATTGCTTCAGAAACTCTTTCAAATGCCCTTTGTATAAAATGAGGTGTTCCATATTTTATTATGAAATTGTGGGATGCTCTGCTCTTTTAGTAAATGTTATATTGGGGGGATTCCCTCAAAAGTTTTAGTGGTTAACGTCTAATCTATTAGTTCCCTCAGCATGACAGCAGCAAACAAGTTTTTAAGGGTTTCCTGAGTATAAAATCTGGACCCAAATCTCTAGCTATATAATTTCATCAGCAGGAAGTGCCTTTTTGCAGACCTTTACTGCTGGTCTGATAAAACCACTGATTCTGCTGCTGTTGATAAACTCCCTACATTAAAGTCTTCAACCTTCAACAATTTTCAATTCCAAGCAAAACCTAACAGTTTTATTTTCTGTGTGCTTCTCATTTACCCAGAGTGATATGCTGTCCTTTCCCACAGCGTATCAGGTTAGCTCAGCTCACGATGGTAAGAAAAGTTTCCTGAGGTTCATTTTCCAGAACACTAGCTGCTTCACATTGACTGGATTGAAACCCTTCTCCCCCCCCAAACTAATAATGAGGGTGCCTTTACATTTTCATCCATGGTGGAAGGAGAAAACTCAGACTGATGGCTAACTTACAGTCGAACTTTCTCTTTCGTCTGTGGATTTTCAGGGAAAAAAAAAAAAAGCTACTCTGTAAAGCCCTCCTAGGACTTTAAGCACAAAAAGCTAAAAAAATAACAGAGGGAAGCACCCTAAGGGAAGCATGCGTAACTAAGCAATCAATGACCACAGGACAGTTGGGGAAGGTGGATGCCAATACCAAGTGAGATCAGAAGTGGGAGGAAGAGTAAATTTTGAGCTTAATTTTAGAAATCAGATTTCAGCTGCCAGAAGAACTGTATGGCAAGTATCAAATGCAACAATCAACTGAGGCCCGGGTGCCATATTTCAGATACACCAGAAATCTAGTGAAATTTTAATGGGGACAGGGGAAGAGATCGGTATACATCTACTCCTACTTGTTAACAAACATTTCTATAGAGTAGGGAGGTACAAAAATACTTCTAGACAGGTTAGGACAGCAACTCATTTAGCTTCTTGGTCAGAGTATCCTGTGAATGAAAGATTGGGTATGAAGGGGCATTTTGGGGTTAATGCTGATGGTGATAACGTCCATGAAGCCCAGTGTCAGAGGCTCATAGGCACCGTGTATCACATGCAGGGAACCCTGGCCTATGCTACAGAATGAATGTGGGGTAGACACATGTGCAAACAGACCACACAGACTGTTTGCCTTTACCTCCAAATTAAGGCTTATTTTGGAGGAGAGAATGTGTGAGGGGGTTTTTGGAGCTGTGGGTTAGCTTTGTTTCTTGAGTTTCAAGATGCATGCTTTAAATACCAGAGACATGTTGGGTCCCAGTATTACATCAGACTCAGAAGGGCTGATCAGCTTGGTCATTTGCTTAGATACCAGTAACTGAACCATATTAGAGTAGATGTTCTGACAGCATTTACGTCAAAGTCCCTTTGTAGTCAGTTTAGTTCTTCTAGTGAAGACCAGGGCGGGTGCCTTGAAGTCAGCAATTAGCTTGGCGAAGGTGTCAACAATCACTGACCTTTTTGTTCCTCAGTCTGGTGAGTCACACAGACCTCTATGTGGCCTCTCACACAAAAGTCATTTCGACTAGAGTCAAAGGAACTTCCTAGAGCTTTCTCACTGCTGCAGACCATTAATGTTTCAGTTTTCGTTTCACGATTCCCTTGTCTGACATGAAGAAGGAATATGCATGGATGGAAATAGTATTTTCATAACTTACACACCAAAAAGAGACCATGTGATGACCACGGTTAAAGAACCAAATCTGTACTAACAAAAATCACAGCTGGTCAAAGTGTTTTAATTTTAGGGATCAATGTCTTATTCTACGAAGAAAAATCTTTATATGTGAAGCCCTAGTGAAAAAAGCTAAATCAGCTGTCAAATAGTGTGGGTCCAAGTAGCCTTGTATGTATTCAGTCTTGTGACTCTGTGAAAATTTTCTTAGATTTAATTTAGTTTTCAGAGGCAGCTAATAACAACTGACTCGTGACCAGTTTTTAAGAGTAAAAAGAGAAGATAATGTGCAAACTTTTCTGTCTTTAGAAAAAGTCTTCAAGTAAATTTGAAAAAGCATTCTTTCTGTTAACTTACTGTATAAATTTAGCAACAAAGTGAACATTCAGAAGAAATATGAATCGTTACTATTTCACTATGCCAACACACAAACCACTTCCTTGCTTTCACGATCTCTTCCAGTCCTCCACCATTATATAAAATTCACTACAGTGACTTTTACACCAGGCTCTTCCAATGATGTGTTTCCCATCACCTGTACTAAAATGTGACTTTGCAGAACCAGCAAGAAGTCCACTCTCTTCCACCTCAATGGTTGTAATTTCCACAGCATTAACTCAGCAGCTCATTCTTCTACAATTTACTGCATAATCCTTTGATTCTTTTTAAGTCTGTGTACCCATCCTCAATTGCTATTAAATAGTAAATAAAATAAAGACCAGAACTCTGGGCAGTGTAGGTCTGTATGATTCCTCAGGGGAAAAAAATAACATAAAATTTTCTTTTCTTTTTTAAAATATAATGCTATATATATTTTTAATGTTACAGAAAGAAATGTACTGTAAATTTCTATCTTAGGGACTACTCACCCCTAAATTTCTTGAAGAACTTTACTTCTTTTTGAAAATCTATCATTACTGCCTAAAGACAAATTGCATTAAATGCATCACAAAAACTCAAGTTCTCTGTCATAGCAAGATGAGATCAATTGCAAATTCACAGTATATATTTGCTATATCCCAAAGAAAAAGTAATCATAACAAAACCCAGCAGATCTAAAAACAAAAAGTACTGGTTTCAGTAGATACCTCCAGCAATAACACTGCTTGGTTCTCTTCTAGACAAGGGGTACAACAATGCAGGAACCCAGCGAGGTTTGCTCTCTGGTGGACAATAAATGAGTAAGCAGAGAAACTCTTCATTCCATAGACAAACACGTTAAGGTATCAAGGTCCAGGGGGATCTGACAACTTGCCCAAAGCAGCACTGCTGAGGTGTGGTAAAGCTGAAAAGAGAAGTCAAATATTGTGATTGTAGATCCCTTTTTTGCATGTTTGTCTTTTCTAAACAATTCTGCTTGAGATATGGACACAAGATTTTCCTTATAATTGGGATATATATGTATATAATAATTATGGCTACTTTAATTTTAAAAAGCAAAAAGTATAAGAATAAAAACTTAGATGACTTCCTTTTATATAAGAAGAAATGAGTAAAAAGATGGTGGGAAGGATTCAAGTTTGAGGAAGGAAGATGATTTGAGGGAGAGATTGGACTGGTGCTTAGAGAAGTGGCTAAATTCTTTAAAGAAAAGATGATTTAAACATATTTTCCCAAGGTAGTTTAAATGACTGCGTAGCAAAGATGGCAAATGGAGAAGATGACTTCCCAAGGCCTTTTCTGGGCAGATACGTTTAATGTGAATGTTCATGTCAAATTGTTTCATTAAAACATAGGTAAAGACATGTCTATGTCTCCACCCAAGCACTGTGTGTCAGTAAAACAAGTACAAAACAATAGTGTTTCAGAAATACTTAAAATGAAAGGATGAGCTCTTATATTCTGTGTGGTACAGCATGCACATGGAAATGATGCATTTTTCTTGTTTAAGGCTGGAGTAGAAACAAATAATTTGTAGCAATTATTCCAAAATATGAGAAATAGAAGCACCAGAAGCCTGATGAGCACCATCAAAGGGTTTTACACATCATCGAATAAAAATCATAATTTGACTTTTAGACAGTCAGTTGCCCTTGCATTTTTTTCAAGTTCAGTTATTGTTGAGCTTACTCGGGTTATCTCTTTTTGCCAAGTACAGACAGCAAAATTTAAAGCCACAGCATATAGAAAAATAGATTTGAAGCTTAGCCAGGGCCACTTTGGATATTTCCAGAAAAATAAATACAAACTTTATTTTAGTTGGTGGGCAGGGGAGGCATGCATAAAAGATAAGTAAATGCATTTTCATGACAAGTATAATAGGCTGGCAGAGAAATAGTCTTTGGGATTTCAGAAGTTAGAAAGAGATGTAACTATGCCCCTTTCCTTTTACCTACCATCTTTTCGTTGAAAAGGAAGGGAAAAATGAAAGAAGAATAAATTTCCCTAGAGTCCAAAGGGATGAGCATCTAGAAAAATTAATGTAACTGTGATGTTTTCCGTAGGAATCACTTTGAGGCTAGGGTGGCAGTTTTGATAAAGTCGACTGAAATTAAAATCTTCTTGGTCTAGTTAGGTTTTTCTTAACGCTTGACACAATTGTCTACACTACCTTGATTTTTCCTTAAGGTTTTTGAGAGAGAACAGAAGAACAGACATACAGACTCAGAACATCTTCCCAATTTTGGGATAAAATTTCACTTAATGCAATTGTGCTGCCAGTGGTATGGATAGAATGGTTTGGTTCAAAAAAATGTTTATGTAACATGGCTGCATGGCTTCGAGATCTTTTAAATTCTTTCCTGAGAGCTTCAGTCATTCAATATTCACTCATCCAAAACCCTTTATATTCTCAAATATCTCAGTCCATTTCACTGTAAGAGCCAAGCATTGAGTAGGAGGAGAAAATAAAATAAACATAGATATTTCAAAGTTTTTATTTTCTCTTCGACTCTTAAAAAAACTACAGTGGAAAGATATTTAACACAATATTTCTGATATTTCAAAATCCATAGCTTTCAACCTCAGACTATCACATCACAACATAGAGTTTGGCGCCTTGGAAATCAGGTTCTTTCTTTCTTTCTTTCTTTCTTTCTTTCTTTCTTTCTTTCTATCTTTCTTCTTTTCTTTTATTTCTTTCTTTGCATTAGAAAAGACTTTGACTTCATCTATATTTTGTCATTGAAGAAATCAAGACTCGCAGCCCTCAGGTTATTTATTTTATCCACAATCAGGTAGAACAAGAATCCAGTCATTGTTATTTCAAGTTTAATGCTTTCTGCACTACATGATGCTACCGTTCTGTTTAGAGGTTGAGATCTGGCCCAGAGTCATAAATATGAACATTTCTTGTCACCAAGATGTTCAACAAGAAATGTAAAATGAGTTATATTCTTCCAAGATATTGAATGCATTCTGAAAATCATTCAATTGATAACAATTAGCAGTTTTAGATGAGTGGATGAGTATCATGGAGTGAGGACTGAAGCTAATTAATGAGGAATTCTGGGTAATCGTGTTCTTCCTTTCCCGTTGGATGGTTAGACATTAAATCCTGGAGTTGTCAAATGAGTAACACCTTTGCATCAGTATTAAGTTCACACACAAAGAAAATTAATTACAGGAAAGCTGTCTCAAACTCACTTTGTCAACTCTCTCGACAGGAAATTCTCACTTAGGCAGGAAAAGTCAAATACCGCTGTCTTAAAATATCCTTGTTTTTATAAGCCTGCTCTCTCTCTCTCTCTCTTTTTTTTTCTTTTGCTACTGAAGGAGAGATGATAGTTTAGAAGTTCTTTCTTTCTTTTTTTCTTTTTTGGAATACAGAGAGACAAACACATCTATATGAAAGATTAAGGTTTAGTGAAACAATAAACCAGATCTAGAGCTAATTCCCACTAGACTGTCATCAAGTAGTGTCCCCCCTAATGCAAATTGTAAGTACTTGAAATTGTTCTGCTTAGCACTGAATTCATACTCATATCATCACTGGGCTCCAGAAAGAGTCACATGTTTCTTATTTTAGAAAATGGCTAGCAAGGCAGCACCCATGTCCCAACTAGGAGTGGGGAAATGTAAAATTAGCTAAAGTCATCCTGGCTCATCTAATTTCCATTTAGAAGTTTCTATTATAACATAATTCCACTTAACTTGTCCTTTTCAAACAAATACATTGAGGCATTTTATTCATAAACTCTAATTACTTGAAAAAGGATCCCTAGTTTGTGTAAATATAGATTGTGAATGTTGAATTAAGATATGCTGATTTGAGAGTTTTGGTAACCTTGGAAAGGGTATCTGTGGCAGGAATTCTTGAGTCCTTTGCTTCAGATCTTCATAATTTTCTAGGATACTGCCCTCAGACAAAGTGTAATGACTCTGTATTGTCTTCAGTATGACACAGCTCACTCAATTTTCCAAGGTGGGCATTCTATTATTCCTCACTTACTACTGGGAGTTCCTGGCATTGACCATGATTCTTTTAGGTTTCTGAGTGAAAAAAAGTATGACATTATACACTACTCTGACCTTTTAAAAACCTTTTACCCACTCAAAATTTTGTCTGAGATTTTGGTATCTTATTGGAAAATCTCCATGCATACTTAAATCTTAGTAAAATAATACTGACAATGTATGGACTTGACTGAGTATAAGTTATATGTCTATTAATATTTGAAGGCTGTTTCAGATAGCAAATTTTGGTTTTAATCTGATAATAATGTTAAGTCAATGGATCACACTATGTTTTCTACTGTTCATCCAAAAAAATATTTAGATTTTGGAAGCAGCTCTTGATTAAACCCACAATACTATCTAATAACTATGTTGATAAAGGGAAGACTGGTAAGATTATAATAAATTGAAGAACCTAGAAAATGTTTTTAATTTTTACAAGTTACATTTTAAGGTCATATGAAACTTCATATTAACATGCATAAAATAATAGACTATGTCGTATAATTCATAAAACAGTTGAGTTACTTGTCCTTTCACAAATGAAATACTATATATAAAGTTAAAACTTAAAAACTAGTCACAGAAGTTATTTTTCATAAATTAATCTTTCGATGGTAAAGTGTTATCCATTTGGAAAAAAATAAATTAACACATTTTCTTTTACTATTCAGCAATAATTTTCTTCACCAAACCTTTATTGAGTACAGAACCTATGTAAGCATGATAAATGGGAAGTAAAAATGAGCACTGAGGAGTATTAGGCAGAGTAAGGAAGGAATTTGACAGGGAGGTTAGAAAGGTCTGATGAGTTCCATTTTCCAGACTACATCCTCCTGATGTGTACAGAAATACCTTCTAACATAACACAAGTAAAAATGAAAGATAAAATCTATGAAACATCTTTTTTCATAGGATGAATGAGGAAGAAGGAAGTAAGAGAGGTAATCAGAGACAGATAAAGTACAGTTTTCCAGAGTTAAGGTATTGTTGAGTTGGGTTTGGCTTGAAAGTTGTGCCACTTTCTGGTGGGCTTTGGGCTAAGTTTTAAGGAAGGACAGAAGAGAAAGCTTGAGTCCCAGACAAGGTGAGAATTGAAGTCAGAGGCCTCTCCATTAAGTAAGGACCTGTGATGTGTGACATGCTCATACGGTAAAGAAGAAAAATGCATCCATTAAGAAAGAGCTATGTGGATTAACCAGTGCCCAGACAAGAGTAGAAAAAAAGTCTCCGCTGAAATTTGCTAATTATAAGCCCATATTCATAGCTGTGGATGAAATTCACACTGTTTGCATGACCCACAAAATAGCAAGCTGAAAATTCAATTTAGTCATGCTGAGTTGGAAGCATCCCAAAGGACCTGGAAGAAGTAAACATAAGTATCCCCAGTGAAATATATTTTCAACTAGGACTCAAATTAATTCTGATAAAATTCCAAGGAAATTAGCTCCTATTGAAAAAATTATTAAGTACACATGAAAATAAGATTTTGTGACTGTCAGTAGGAACAACAATCTTAACTAACAATCTGCAAATATTTCAGGCATTGAAGTGATAATATATAGAATATAAAATAAATTTTTAGCTTAATGAAGAAATAAAAGGAAGGTTTGAAAATAAAACATCATAAATGAGAAACCTAAACTTTTTCCAAACAGATCTGAAAAGATGTCAAACTGAACATACAGATATTAAATGAAATTTTAAAAATTGATGAATGGATTTCTGTTTCCTAAACTATGATGGACTAAGTTATTTGGACCAACCTTGCCACTGAAAAATAATTTCAAATGGTAGTTAAAATATTTTTAAAATCTTAAAATCCATGTAGCAAGTTATTACTGAATCAAAACCTAGGGGAAAACAGCGATGTAAACAGAGCACTCCGATTGTCTCATCTCTTAAATCCTTTGATAATTTTAGAAAAGATGGACTTCATTTCAGACGGACCTTATAGGTATGGAACAATAAGCTAAAACCCAGAACTAATAGGAGATTATTGTCATATTACTAGAACCTTCCATATAGCTACAAATTTAGAGAAAGGATGAGTCATAAATAAATCTTCTAATCTTAGGGTCACAAAGAAAGTCATTTTTGCAATGAACATAACTGAAGGAAAACATAATGCTTCCTAATCCTTGTGTGAATTTTCAATCCAAATTTGCATCACCTAAGTGGCCAAAAAAATCAACTATAAATTTAGTTTAAGTTGTTCCCTGATTGGTTGGGGTGACTGGGTGGCATAGTTGGTTAAGTGACTGACTCTTGATTTCAGCTGGGATCATGATCTCAGGGTCATGAGATTTAACTCCATACTGGGCTCTACACTGAGTGTGGAGCCTGCTTAAGATTTTCTCTCTCCCTCCCCCTCTGTCCACCGCCCCCCCAGTCATGTTCTTTCTCTCTTTCTATCCATTAAATAATATAATTGTAAATATACATAATATATATAATTTAAAAATAAATTTTAAAAAATTGTTCCCTGATTGGTAAAGTCCATAGGTGACTGACCAAAGGAAATGCAAGCTATCTATGGAAGAGGGCATTTACTTTCATTCTAGGTTTCATAGAGACCTCACAAATAATTTTTCAAGGACAAAAGAGCACACAATCAACAAATAAGTATACAAAGACATTTGAAACCATGGTAATGAATCTCCAGGTTAAGAAAACAAAACAAGACAGAGAGCTTAAATGGACCTGTGAGATGTCAAATGTTGGAAATACCAAATAAAGATTGTAAAACAACTATTCTTACTATGTCTAAAAAACCTCTAAGACAACACTGAAAATATCTCTATGTAACAAGGAAGTATAATGTGACAGCATATTTGAAAAACAATAAAATTGGTTTTCTAGATATAAAAATTCAATAATTAAAGTTAAAAACTCAATGGATCATATTAATGCCCTAATAAATGCAGCTAAAGATAAAATTAATGAATTTGAATACATGTTAAGAAGATATTACTCAAATGTAGAATAGAGAGACAAAAAGAAAAAACAATAGTGAGAAGTTATAAGATATGAGGAATAAGGAGAAAGTCCTACAATATATTTAATTGGAACCCTAGAAGGAGAGAAAAGAGAGACTAAGGAAGATGATTTCTTTCTTACATAATGGTAAGAATTTTCCATAAATGATGAGGAATGAATCACAGGTTTTAATGAAGTCAAGTAAATCCCAATACATACATTCCTGCACATATACATACACATATAAATAGTAACATAAATAAATTCATACATGGAAAACACATGAAATGAAATAAATATAAGAAATTATCCTAATCATAGCATAGTGAAATTGCATCTGGGACTGGGAATAGGAAGGGGATTACATTAAGGACTGGAAGTTAGAGGAAAAGCTTTCTTCTTCTAGTAATAGTAAAAACAAAAGATAGTGAAATAGTATCTTCGAAGTTTGAAAGAAAATAAATTTAAGCTTAGGTCTATACCCAGCTAAACTATCTTTCAAGACAGAATGAAATGAAGACAAGAGGGAAAGTGGAAGCTGTCAGGCCTCTTAATACCTAGACCCGGGACTGGCACAGTATTATTTCCATTGCACACTACTGTCCAAATTAAGTCGCAAGACCAACCTAGATTCTAGGAGAAGGAAGACAGACTCCACCTCTTGATGTATGCAGCAGCATTTTTTAAAAAATATTTTATTTGTTTATTCATGAGAGACACAGAGAGAGAGAGTCAGAGCACAGGCAGAGGGAGAAGCAGGCTCCATGCAGGGAGCCTGACATGGGACTTGATCCCGAGTCTCCAGGATCAGGCCCTGGGCTGAAGGTGGTGCTAAGCAGCTGAGGCACCCGGGCTGCCATGCAGCAGCATTTTAAACAGGTAAGAATAGCATTAGTGGTGGCCCTCTTCCGAGGCTATCTTCCATAATATAAATAATTCCTCAGGATCATAATGATAATAACAAATTACAGGAAAAAATGAACAAAAAAAACATGAATATAAAAAACTAGACTTAAGCCAACATCAATGAAGAGTAGAGCAATTAAATACTGTTTATGAGTGAAATACCATAGAGCAATGAAAATAAATAACCTAAAGCTATACTTAACCACACAGATGAATCTCAAATACCATATTGAGTAAAAGGATGCAAACTATTATCTACCATTTATATGCAGTTCAAAAACAACCTAATTAAATAACATTTTGTTTATGTTTATAAATATATGGTAAAATTATAAAAAAATGAAAGAGACTGATTAAGACAAATTGCAGAATAGTTCAGCAGAAGATAAAAGAGAAAAATGTGAAGTTCAGTTCCTCAATTGGTGTGTGAGTACATAAATGTTTATTTCATATTATTATTTAAAATTGCATCTATGTGACAGCAACATGCAGAAGAATAGAACTGGACCACTTTCCTACACCAAACATATACATAAATTCAAAATGGATGAAAGACCTAAATATGAGACAGGAAACCATCAAAATCCTAGAGGAGAACACATGCAGAAACCTCTTTGACCTTGGCCATGCAACTTCTTACTTATTACACACGTCACCAGAGGCAAGGGAAACAAAAGCAAACACGAACTATTAAGACTTCATCAAGATAAAAAGCTTCTGCACAGGATAGGAAACAATCAACAAAACTAAAAGGTAGCCTTTGGAAAGGGAGAAGATATTTGCAAATGACATACCTGGTAAAGGGCTAGTGTCCAAAATCTACAAAGAACTTATTTAACTCAATACCCAAAAAACAAATAATCCAGGTAAGAAATGGGCAGAAGACATGAATAGATATTTTTCCAAAGAAGACATACAATGGCCAACAGACACATGCAAAGATGCTCACCATCACTCATCATCAGGGAAATACAAATCAAACCACTATGAGATATCACCTCACACCTGTCAGAATGGCTAAAATTAACAATACAGAAAACAATAGATGTCGGTGAGGATGTAGAGAAATAGATGCACTTTTACAGTGTTGGTGGGAATGCACACTGGTGCAGCCATTCTGGAGAATAGTATGGAGGTTCCTAAAAACATTAAAAATAGAGCTACTCTACAATCCAGCAATTGCACTACTAGGTATTTACCCAAAGGATGCAAAAATACAGATTCAAAGGGAACATGCATTCCAATGTTTATAGCAGCATTATCAACAATAGCCAAACTATGCAAAGAGCCCAAATGTCCATCAACTGATGAATGAATAAAGAAGAGATATAGATATGGATATAGATATATAATGGAATATTACTCCACTTTCAAAAATAATGAAATATTGCCATTTGCAACAATGTGGATGGAGCTAGAGTGTATTATGCTAAGTGAAATAAACCAGTCAGAGAAAGTCAAATATCATATGTGGAATTTAAGAAATAATGCAGATGAACATAGGGAAGGGGGAAAAAGGAGAGAGAGGGCAGCCTGGATGGCTCAGCGGTTTAGTGCTGCCTTTGGCCCAGGGCATGATCCTGGAGACCCGGGATAGAGTCCCACGTCGGGCTCCCTGCAAGGAGCCTGCTTCTCCCTCTGCCTGTGTCTCTGCCTCTCTCTCTCTCTCTCTCTCTCTCTCTCTCTCTCTATTTCTCATGAATAAATAAATAAAGTCTTAAAAAAATAAAGAAAAAGGAGAGGGAGATGGAAGCAAACTATACAGATTCTTAACAATAGGAACAAACTGAGGGTTAATGGAGGCAGGTAGGTGGGGGATGGGCAAAAATAGGTGATGGGGATAAAGGAGGACACTTGTTGTGATGAGCACTGGGTGTCATATGTAAGTGATGAATCACTCAATTCTACTCCTGAAAACAATATTACACTGGTATTTTAACTAGCATTTAAATAAAAATTTGAAAAAGGAAAATAATGAATAAACACCATGTATGTTTTATGCATCCTGTTGTATATAGCACATATTTCAGTAAAAGGAAAAGATAAGATATAAAACCATCAAGTGTTGGGTGGACATGGGTATTAAACTAGAGCTCATACCTCAATATAGATAAACCCGGGGAAACAAAATTTAAGCAGTAAAAATTCCAGAAGGATTTGGAATGATATGATATCAATTAGGTAATTTTTAACATATAAAAACATTTTCATATAATGCTGATAGATAAGAACAAATTAAAAATATAAAAGAATATACAACTTTGGGAACCCTTGTCTCAGAGACCTTAGATTATAGTTTCCAGTTTACAGGGAGTTTTTATTTCAACATCAGTGATCTTTAAAATAGAATAGCTGTGCAGTCAGGGTTGAAGTATTATGAGGATAGAAGTAACCATGGAGTTGGGAGAAGGGTTTATGGGATGTAGGGGACTGTCAAGAAAGGGAAGCAAGGATGTGTATCTTTCAGGGCTGTCTCTCTCTTCCTGTATGCAGCATGATGGAAAGCAAAAAAAGTAAGAAGCAACTTGTTTGACAACTTTGTAGGCTTTGATGAGGTTACTAAAATACTACAAGGCTTACTATATTTTTGTATGATTTTTTATTCTTTCCAAAGCACTTTAACATATATTATTTACTACACGTAGAGATGGCCAGGCAGGAAGTGTTTTTCTAACATTACCATTAGGAACTTGAAGATCTCCAAAGTAAAGTGACTCATCCAAGGTAATACAACTAGCAAGTGATACAGCTCAGGATAGAATTCCTTTCCCTCTTAGAACTGTGGTGTTTTTCATTTGGCGATAGTCTCTTCCCAGCTCTGTTAACCTATCTTTTTAATTCAAAGAGAATATCACATGCATTTTTATCTAACACAGTTTACTTCTATGTTCAGGAAAAGCTTGAATGGAAAGAAAATAGGGTCATGCATTCTACTGATATCCGAATGTAGCAAAGGAAGTTCATAAATCAAGTTGGCAGTAAATCTTCAGTAGCATATAAGCTTGGGAATGAGTAAAATACTGCTTCCTTAGCTGGGATGAAGATAGCTTTAAAGAATGCCGCAGAGTGGTGTGGGCTATGTTATGGCACACCTGTAAAGCGCCAGGTAAAAAAGCAAGAGCTGTTTGATATCCCTTATTCTAGGGAAAAGCCCACTCTACATACCCCTGCTTGAAGTCTAGGGTCCTGAGAAAACAAGCCTCTCTTAAAATGCAAGCCCAGTCCATATTTCTTCCAGACATCAAGCATTTGGCCTCATGTGGTTGAAGTTTTATATTATAATTATATTCATTGCTTTTTTTTTTCATAAATGCTATATTGGTACATAAGGTCATGAGGAGACAGGTTCCTTGACAAACATACTGGGTTTAAAGCTAATCTGGGGAGTACACGGTTATATGGTTTATTAACTGTGAGATACATTTCCTCACTCAGTTACACAGTTGATGATACCAAAGAGGCTGTTTTTATAGGAGGCTTTGTAGATCAGATTCTAATATAAACGTGATCAGAGGTGGAGGGGATGACCACCGTAATCTCACCAATCTTAGAAAAATTCTGTAGATGGCTTTTATTATTAAACATATTTAGAGTTTGAATTTTCAGATAGTTACAGCTGGTTTATATAACTCAAGGAAGCTTCTTTTAGGGATTTTAGGGATTCCTTTCTACTTCTTGCCTCTGGAGTCTAGTTGTACTCACTTTTACCATGACGTTCTATCAAGAATTCTTCCAAGGATGAGGGAAAAGGATGAGCAAATGGATGATCAAGGTGAGAAAATGGTGCAGGGAGGTTTGGGGATTCTGATTTGGTCTAAGAGGAACAACACAACTCTCTATCTCAGAATTAAATTCTAAAATTCAATATACTGGACTCAGAGCTCAGCTCTTCTCTCTATGTCATATAAGACATTTCATAACTTGATCTGTTTAGGACTCTACTAATTCATCGGTAAAGTGGGAATAGAAAGACTATGTACCTCACAGAGATGCTGCAAACACTGAAGTGAATGATGCAGGTAACAAATCACAAAATTTCTGGTACACAGAAAGCACCAAATAATCAGTATCTATCCATTCCTTTTTAAAGCAAATTGTATTGTTTTGAGCCTGTTTTTATGGGGGCACCCACTCTTCATCGCCAAATGACTCCATTCTCTCCTTCATCTCCATTCCTAGGACACCGATTCAACATTAACCTGTGAGGAGACACCACTTGGTTATGGGAATGAACTTCATTAGGGGCGAGAATAAGTTCATTCTTAACCAAGACTGTAAAACATTAGTTAATGTTGAAAACGGTATATAGGAAGCACAAAATCATTGCTCTAATTCTTTCTGTCATCTGAGGGAACGTTTTATGATCAGGTGGAGAGAAGGGTGTGAACCAGTGGCAGCCCTATAACTTTGAAGCTCAATACTTTGGAGACTCATACTTATTCCCACAGTGCCTAACCACACCCTTCCACCCTAACAGTACCACACCTTCAGCTCCCAAACAGAAAATTTCCATTATGAAATGCATGCATTGCTTAAACTTCAGGGCATTCTTCTCGGGGAAACACAGGTTTAATTGCATCTTTTCCACCACCAAGTTTGAGAAGGCCATTTAGATGTTTTCCCTTTTTACTTTAGTTTCTCTTTATCATATATTCATCCCCGCACATCACTCAACAGTTCATTGTGGTTAAGGAAGCTTGGTAGGAGTGTTGCAGTTTGAAGAATAGAAATGATAAATATGTAAGTAGGTAGTTAACCAGTGTTGACTACTCTGACCACGAGTAGAAGGATTCTCTGAGGGTCTAAGAGACCCACTGAGAGGGAATTTTTAGGGAGCTGCCCTGCTTTGCTTCAGATATGCTTGTTTATTTTTTAAATTAAGGTTTAGTTATTCTTTCATGAAAGGCTGCCAATTTGCTCAAGAGTGACTGATTGACTAGTGGAAAGTTAGAGATGGCCACACATTCTCTGATACTCCTCCCCTGGAATCTGAGATACTTGTTGGGATACTCTCGTAATCAATACAGTAGGTAGAAGTGATGCTGCATGACCTCAGAGGTTAGGTTAGAAGTCATCTGCTGGCTTCTCCCTTAGCCTCTTAGGATATTTCCCTTCAGAAATTGGCTTCCATGTTTTGAGAAGCCCAAACCATATGGAGATGCTCAGAGTTACAGCTCCAAAGGAACAACTGGTATGGATTGCCAGCCAGGTTAGTATTCCACCTTGGTCTTTGGTTCCATTGGGTCTTCATATTCTTTCAGCCCCAGCACACATCTGGCAACACTGCCTGAGAGACAGACCTCAAGCAATTACCACTCACTATGTTATGAGTAAATAAAATGTTTTCTTTTAAAACACCTCTAAAAATAGCTTTAATGTGGTATAATTTATATGCCATCTTCATCCATTTAAAAGTATGCAATTCAACACATTTCAGTAAATTTAGAGTTGTGCAACCATGCCCACAATCCTGTTTTAGAGCACTTCCAGCACCTCATAAAGATCCCTTATGTAATTTGCAGTAAAACCTTGCTTCACCGTCTCAGCCAAAGGCAACCAATAATCTATTTTCTGTCTTCATAGATTTACATTTTCTGTAAATTTCATATTAATGAAATCATACAACATATACTCTTTTGCCTATTGCTTATTTTACTTGGAAGAATGTTTTTAGGTTCATTGGTGCTGTAGCAGGGAATATTGGACCAATGCTCATCTAATCCCGAGGCCTGAAGAGCCAAAACTGAGATGGCCCAAAGAATGAATTCTTCCTCAAGATGGTAACAGAAATCCTACCTGAGTTTCCAGCCCGCTGACCTGCCCTGCTTTTTCACTTGCCAATTTTATCAGCTCATTTCTTAAAATAAGTGTGTGTGTGTGTGTGTGTGTGTGTGTGTGGTTGTACATCCTTCTGGTTCTGTTTCTCTAGAAAACTCTAATACACTATTAAATATGATGTTAGCTGTAGTTTCTCGTACTTTCCTTTTAGGAGATTGAAGAAGTTTCTTTATATCTCTAGATTTTTAGATTTGGGTATTTTAGTATTTTTTTCTTCCAAAAACTGTTATTGGAATCTGTCAAATAATATTTACTTGTCTGTTGAGATGATTATTAATGTTGTAAATTGTACTAAGTTAATTTCTGCATGTGAAATCAGCCTTGCATTCCTGGGATAAATCCCACTTGCCCATAGAGTGCTTTATATATGTTCTATTTGCTAAAATTTTGTTGATGATTTTTTATGTCTGTTTTCACCAGGGATTATTGTTTTATAATTTCCACTTTTTGTGTGTCTCTATCTGGCTTTAGTATGAGGGTAACACTTGCCATATAAAATGAATTGGGAATTATTCTAAGATATTCTGTTTTTCTGAGAGTGTTTTTAAGATATAGATGTGGTTCTTTAAATTGGTAGAATTAATCAATGAGGTCATCCAGGCATGGGCATTTCTTGTGGGTAGGTTTTCCACTCTATTTTTTTTAACTCCTTATCAGTTTATTCAGATTATCTATTTCTTCTTGAGTCAGTTTTATTAATTTTTATCTTTCTAGGAATTTATTCATTTATTGACAGTTGTTCATGGTATTATATTATAAACCTTTTAATTTCTGTAATATCAGTCTTCATTTCTTCCTTTTCATTTCTGATTTTGTTCACTTGAGTCTTCTTCCTTTTGTGCCTGGTCTGTCGAGCTGAACCTTTGTCAAGTTTGCTCATCTTTAAGAAAAATTAACTTTGGTTTCATTGATTATCTGCTTGTTTTTTTTTTCCTTTCTAATTATTTCTTTTCACTTTAATGTTCATTATTTCCTTCTCTGTACTTCGTTCATGGATGGCTAGGATCATTTCCAGTCCCTACTTAGTGTGAATGCACACTTATGCATGTGTGCAGGCTTCCAGACCACCAGGCCTATGTGGGAGTTTACTGAGACTCTTTGTTGTTGTTTTATTATCCAGCTTTCACTGTTAAATTCCTAGATATCCTGTCAATTTGACAGTTTCCCCAACCAGGTCTCACACTTGCTAAGACACTGACATTCCTCATTCATCTGCCACCAGGATCATTATTCTTTGTGACAATGCCCAAGGGCACTGGATCTGTCCACATTCTACTCTGAATCAAGTTGGCTTCCTCCAGAAGCACGGCTTCTGGCTTTCAGGGCTTGTCTCACCCCAGAAGAACTAAAATGTTGACACAACTGAGGGACAGGACAAAATCAGCCTTAAAGATACTCACTAGTTTGACCTGAGATTCAGTAGTTTTTCTTGAATAAATACCTCTCAGTTTGTTGTATATCTTTCGTTAATTTCCTAATGTCCAGAAAAATTGTTTTTAATAATTTTGTCCAGTTTAGCATTACTTTTTTTGTGGAGAGGCTTGTCAGAGCCCTCATTCTGTAAGTCAAGATTGTTGTTTTAAGCCAGTAGGTTTGGGAGTAATTTTTCTGTTTGTTTTCATTTTTATTATCTTTTTTTAAAAAATCTGACACACAATGTTACATTTGTCTCAGTGTGCAACGTAGTGACTTGACAAGTTCATATGTTATGATATGCTCACCACAAGTGTAGCTGCCATCTATCCCCATACATCACGATATCACTGAATATATTCCTTATGCTCTGCCTTTTATTCCCATGACTTATTCATTACATAACTGAAAGCCTGTATCTCACACTCCCCTTCACTCAGTAGGGGTAATTTGTTACACAGCAACAGATAAAGTGAAACCGTGGGTTCTTACTAGGTACTAAGTCTACTAAGGTGAACATTTCAAATTCCTGTTTTCAAGGACAAAGCACACAAAGGAAAAGCAATAAAGTCAGAGGAGCAGAAATCAAAGTTAATGCTATTAACAATGTAACCAGATAAGAAAATCATATGACCAAAGGCAATGCCACTTAAATATTGAGTTCTATTACAACATATCTGCATGAATCTTGCATATGATTCTGCACAAAGACCCAAGAACTTTGTAGACCTCTACCATACTGTCATTCTCTAGCATTTACACATTGAAACATATTTTATCAAACATTATTTTCTTTATTTGGCTTTAATGTGATAGCTTATTATATAGATATCTGGAATTGGTATGTGGGTATATTATATTATATATAGATTCTATTTAGTAAAGAAAGAATTGTAAGATGTTTATTATAAAAAAAGGTATAGTGAAGTCAGTGTTTAGAATCATGAGAGTAAATAATCTCTATGTTAAGACATAAATTTGCTAAAATCTGCTAAACTAATTTCTCTTAGATGCTCCATAAATCTAAACCTGTAGTATCATAGGAAACTTAAAGGAACTTGTTTTAGGTTCTGGCTTGTGGCTATAACCTCTTTCCTGTTTTAGGCATTGATTAGTTTCCACGTTGATCCCCAGCACAATTTAGGGATAAAAACAGTGATACTAACTGTTTAACCAGCCTTAAGAGGCTTAATGAAACTACCACTTATACATCTCATTTCTAAACACAAAGAATCATGAAGAATGTATACTGTGTGTGTGTGTGTGTGTATGTGTGTATGTGTATTTTAAATGCCTCCAAAGTTTTGAGCTTTGTTATTTGGATCTTCAATTTTTGTTATTTGGTTTAATTTATTTAATAATTAATAATAATAATAATAATAATAATAATAAAAGAATTCATTCTCACTTAGTTCAGCAAAGTTTTTTTTCTCTTGTTCTTAAGCACATGTATTACATGCTAGGTACTGCTCTAGGAACTGGGTTCCAATGAATCAGACATATGTATGAGACAGGTCAGGAAATAGAACCCCACTTGGATGGTTCAACCACAGAGACTTAAATGACTATTTAAATTGGTGATCAAGTTTAAGAGTTGTTGAGGGCCCTGTGACTGGTAATAAGCAGAAGCATTATCACCCAAGGCTTAGAAGAGTGAGAGAAGGAAACAGTCCCAAGAGTTCCTTGGGAATACCACTAAGGAGAAGAGGCTACCCTGCAGGAACTGCAGTTACCAGAACCAAGGCCCAAAGTGCAGTGAAAATAGAGCAAATATATACTGGCTACAATTCTCCCCTCACTCTCTCTCTTCCTGTTTGCACCTCCCATGTGCTAAGTCCAAGCCCAAGGAATCAGGTAGGTGGTCTATGAAGGTGAGGCTCTTGGGCTCAGAGAGGGACCAAAACAAAAGAGAATGGTCATGAGGGACCATATGGAAAATAAAGGGCATAACATCAAAAGGACTTTGAAGAACTTATAATTCTAATGGAGGAGACAACAATTGCAATGTATCTAATTTCAAGTTTGGGGTTAACCAGGAGTGACTACCACTGTTTTTTACTTTTCAAAATAAAAAAAAAAATCACTGTGTGGTGATCTCAATTCCATCATGTAAAAAAGTGCAATGCAATGAGCAGAAATACCAGCATTAGAAGATCTGAGTTGCTTGCTTTTTTTTTAAAAGATTTTAAAATATATATATATATATTTTAAGAGAGAGAGAGAATGCGGGGAAAGGGACAGAGGGAGAGGGATAAGCAGACTCCATGCTGAGCACCAAGGCCAGATGAGCTTGGTGTCACAATCCAGAGATCATGACCTGAGCCAAAATCAAGAGTCATATTTAACTGACTGAGCCACCCAGGTAACCCCTTCTTCTACTTATTAAACTTTCAAAATGCATCCTCCTCTATTTGTACTGTGTAGATTTTCCATTTGATAAAGTGCAATATTTAAAGAGAGCCCTTTAAGTATGTAATGCATTTCTCTATCTGATACACCAAGCTTGTACCTTTTCCCCATTTCCTCAGTATGGAGGAATGGCAAAGAAGTTGAGAAGATAAATGTATGTCATTTGGTAACATTCAGCACATACAGCTTGATGGACCAAAATGTATTATGTTTTGTATGAAATTTTGTGTCTGCCCCCACAATAACCGGAGTGAAAGTGTTATGGGCTGATGCAAACAGGCTTAGTATGGCAAAGAAACCTTACGGAGAGAGGGATGAATAAAGATGCAGTCCCATATGTTACCACACTGTGCTGTATTATATTGTCTTTTTAAGTAAGATCATAAGATAAAAACCCCCTCAACTCAAAGAGCTCAATAAAACTGGTCTCTGGTCCTAGAGAGCGCTATCAGCAACTTGCTATTCAATTTTTGTCTAGGTCATTTAGTCTTTTATGCTAAAAAAAAAAAAAAAAAAAAGCAGGAGTGAGGGTTGGGGGAGGAAGTGGTGGTGGTGGAGGAAGACTAATTTTCCTTACATAGACTCTCGGAAGGCAAACTGCTTGCTGGTGTAAAACGCTTTCAAATGGCAAGTGCTTCTCCATAAATGTGCATCTTTATTCATTTTTATGTAAAACAGATCACATCAAAAGAGACAATTATTCCCTGAAACTAGATGTTGCTTTCTTGATCACCTCTAAATTGAAATCCTCATGTGAGTGGAGGGTAGGCAGTGGAGGGAAGATGAAAGGACCAGACTTCTATGGGGCGCTAATTCAATCAGAAGGAGAATCATCACTGAGTTTGCTGCTTCAAAATCATTTTGGAGAGGGGGGGTGTGGGGATCAAAAACGCCATCCAGGAGACCCTATGAAACAATGACTCTGCATTTCGGTGGCAGTGTAGTGTTCTCAGCTACTGATTGGTGTGAATAGCTCTGACGAAGTCGAAGATGATAACATCACTAGAAATGAGCGAAGAGGTCTGTGAAGATGACAGGAATGGGAAACCCCTTGGTGATGGTGCGTCTTCATCACCACACAGATCTTGTCAAGAGCGCAGAGTGACCTTTAGTGAAGGAAGCGTAGGGTGGAATTCTAGTCTTTTTGATTCTTTTTTTCTTGTTTGAGTCATGAGGGCACAAAAGCTGCCACATGTAGAAGGCGGGTCAGGGAAGTTTCCTCCAAACCATCTTGGTCCATATCTAGACAACAGTTTGCACAATTATTCAGTGTCCAAGCCCACTCACAAGACATGGTAGGAACCCATACAACTCAATCAGAACTCTCATCTGTTCCAAATAAAATGCGTGGAACTGCAGAAGAAATCAATCTTTTCGGGCAGTTTTTAAACTGGTGACCTAAAAGGTAGACATGCTATTTTTCTGGGAATTCACAGAGTTTTGGTCTTTGCATTGCCAATGACCTGATAGCGTGGGGGAAATATTTGTTCTTCTGGTTGCTATGTTTTGCTTGCATTTGGATCTTCTTTGAAGTTTTGTTTTTACAACCTGTTACTGAATTGTGACATACCTACAGAGAAGTGGACAACTCATAAGGGCACAGTCCAGTGAATTTTCATAACGTGAGCAAGCTGTGTGGCCTGCTCCCCAGTGAAGAAATAGAATATACTAGAATTCTGGAAGGCTACTCCTGCTCCTTCCCAGTCATTGTTCCCTTCACAGGATAGTCATGAGCTGATTTCTGACACTGCATATTCGTGTTTGGACTTCATATATAAATGAGTTATAGAGTATGTATTTTTTGTGTCTGGTTTCTTTTGCTTAATATTGTGATTAATCCATATTATTGTGTTAATTGTCACTGTTGTATAATATCCCTTTGCATGAACATACCATAATTTATTTATTCATTTTACGAATGAGAGACATTTGGGTTTTTTTCTTATTTTTAGCTATTACTAATAATTAACCCTGCAAATATCCTTATACATGTCTTTTGGTGAATATATACATATCTTGTCTGGGAACTTAATCAGGATCAAAATTGCTGGGACATAGGTTAAATGAATGATCTGCTGTAGGAAATATGACATAGACAGGCTGATTTTCCTTTTTAGAATCCAGAGGAATGAAAGGTACATCTCACATCAACTCAAATGCAGGAATTAAACACGGATATAAAGTGTAGGTCAGTGGATGCCTGGGTGGCTCAATGGTTATGCGTCTGTCTGCCTTCAGCTCAGGTCGTGATCCCGGGGTCCTGGGATGTCTGCCTATGTCTCTGCCTCTCTCTGTGTGTCTCTCATGAATAAACACATAAAATCTTAAAAAAAATAAAATGAAAATCAGGTTTTGCTTTATAGCAGGTTTGTGAGTTTATGCACCAAATGGAGGAGCGCTGCTCTTCCCACTATTATACGCTGGTGTTTCTCACACTATTCTAGAAGCCGGTTGCTTTCCTGAAGTGACTGAGTATCTACAGTGCAATGAAATGTTGCCAGAAGACAACTTTTGATATACTTACATTTGATAGTTGATGGTTGAAGTCTCCTTGTTCTTGCTGTTTAAAAGTTAGCCCAGACAGATATCAAGGAGTCTCTACCTGGAAAAACTGTCCCAGCTTTGGTGACAGAAAAGGAGGTAGGGTAGCCCTCAGATGACTCACCTTTGTTAAATACTACAGAATAATCATGTACGGCTATAATCAAATTGAATTTAAAGACAAGCCCTAATGTCAGATCAGAAAAAGAATTTCAATTTATATGAAAAAAAAATTGAGAGCTAAGGGCAAATATCTGCCATTGAATGGATAAATAAGTGGTAGGACTAAAGCTTGATCAGAAAATGGTACAAAGCAAAATAGTTTCTATATACTGGCCTTTTCCAAAGTGAAGTTTAAATGCTGCGGGAAGACATTTTTTTGGCATAATGAAATTGGGTCCAATATAAAACCTATTGATTTGGATGCTAAGTAAATTTCTAGATTGTGTAAAGTTTTGTAACCACCAGGAAGGATGTCAAAACATGCCAGTAAATGAAACCACTTCTGTATGAGGAATGTAGCATATGCGGGGTCTCTTTACAAGCCCCGTGTCTGTAAGGTGTACCCTGCATAATTTATTACAGACTATTTACAGACTGCAAAGCTCCGATGCACAACTTCAGGAAATGAATAATTTATCAATCTCTGAAAGATATTCTGGAGCATTTCTAAAGGCAGATGGTAGACTCTGCAGTGTACTACACATAATTTTTCAACAATAGTAGTATAAAATTAAATGACCATTGATGAAAATATAGGCAGGGGTTGTGAAAATGTATGCTGTGATAGAAGGATTCCCTTCTGTATTTGATAAAAAGGATTTTTATTGCTATAAAAATACCCATTGCACTTTGAAAGATTTCCTCAGCAGATGAGTATAATAGTTATATTTGTAGTACCCTTTTAAAAATATTGAATTTAATTGACTTATATTTATTTGATTTATATTCCTACCTAACTCTTCCTAGGGCATATGCTGCAAATTGACTTATATTGATTTTTTAATTTATTGCCTTGTTTAAATTGTCTGGAAAGAAAGAAAGGATCATTTTTTACATTTCAAAAAATTTTAGAAGAAAATGCTTTTTTAAAAAAGAGGTAGATTTATCACTTGATGTACTCATGGTTATGAATGAATGAATGATCATATTTAATTTGAATGCATGAGAGAAAATATTTCTTATGAGTTGTACAGAGACTTAAAAATATAAACCTATTTAATTCATGATTAGGCATTTTATTATTTATCATTAATTGCTAGTATGTATAAGCCCAACTAGTCTTTAAACACAACACGTATATTTTGTTTTGATAAATAAGATACCATATTTATTACAAGAAGATTAAACCATCCTGAATTTAGCAAATGGGAGCCTGTTAAAAATTCAAACATGTTGTTTAAACCTTAAAACTCATTGAATCCATAAGAATTAAATAGGAATGCCAAGGCGCTATTCTTTGTGCTTTACCAAAAAAATAACAAAAAGTAAAACTACTATTATTAGCATTTTAAAATGGTTAACATCTCATTATTCATAGGAATAAAAACGTGGTAAATATTCAGTTAATAGTAGCACTTAGCTTTTTCATTAACTCATAAAATGTGCACTGGTAATATTTATATTTACTGTTATAATGCTAATATTCCCTAAGTTCATCTAAGGAAATTATTGTAATTTATTGAGCATCTCTTAAATTTCAAATGCTGTGAGAATATATATGTGTGTGTGTGTGTGTGTGTGTGTATACATACACATACACAGATATAGCAATAAAAATACTATTTATTTTCAGTTATAGTTGTTAAAATTTATTTTAAATCTTAGGTATGGGGTTCTTTTTTTTTTTAAATATAGTATTTATTTGAGAGAGAGAGAGAGAGTACAGAGTGGAGCAGAGGGAGAAGCAGGCTTCCCACAGATCAAGGAGCCCTAATGTGGGGCTTGATCCCAGGACCCTGAGATCATGACCTGAACTGAAGGCAGATGCTTAACTGACTGAGCTACCCAGGCACCCCAAGTATGGGTTTCAAAACAAAAATTTGAAAGTTATATTAGGTCTTATTTTCATATAAAAGAACTAAAAAGAGCATGTTCTAGGATGTTATTTTGTTTTGTATATAATAATAATAAAAGTTATCATGTATCAAATACCTATTATGTTAAGTTTCATATTTGGCATCCTCTATACTCTATGAATGATACTCTCAAATGCTCTTCTCTGATAGTATTTCAAATAGGATGCCTACTATGTGCCAAGAGCTTTGTTAGTTTGGTTACAGCTGTGAATAGTTCTAATAAAGCCCCAAAAAAGTTACAGCCGTGAATAGTTCTAATAAAGCCCCAATCGAATAAATAAGACATAATAAAAATAGCAGTAAGTGCCACAAATGATAATAAATAATAAAATAAGTAACTCAACAAGTCAAGGCAAAAGAGAATGATGGATAGAGTAGCTATTCTAGAGAGTGGTAGGAGAAGGCTTGTCTGAGGAGGTGACACCACAGCAGAGACCCGAAGGAATGGAGGCAATTAGTTGCATGAAAATCTAGGGTGAGTCATTCCATGAAAAGCCTGGGAGAGGCAGGGGGCTAAGCATTTTCCCACCAATGTCAGGAAGACGAGGATAGAGAATGACAGAGACAAAGTAAGAGAGAATGGCATGAGCCAAACCTCATTAAGTTACTGGAGTCATTTGAAATTTGCTGAATGTTATGGTGATCCCTTAGGGACTTTAAATCAGAAAAAGGGGCATGATCTGATCAGCATTTGAAACATGCCTCTCTGGCTCTGTGGGTAACTGAGTGGAGAGGGAGAGAAACGGAGATGATGGGGTGCCTGGGTGGCTCAGCAGGTTAAGCCTCAGCTCCTGGTCATGATCTCAGCGTTGTGAGATTGAGACCACAATGGGCTCCCTGCTCACCTCACTGTGGAGTCTGCTTGAGATTCTCTCCCCATGTCCCCCTCCCCACTCTGCCTCTTTCTCAAAAAATAAATCTCAAAAAAAAAAAAAAAAAGGCAGGGAGAGAGGAGAGTGGCCACAGATGAAGTGAGAGATGACAGTGGCCTGAATGAGGGAGCTAGTCTTAGGGAAGATGGGAAATGACTGAATTTTGGATATAGGCTTGCATCAGTTCGTCTCAATAACAGAAAGACAGTACACCCAATTCTGGGTAATTCAAGAGGCATCTATTGACAAGGGGATCATTTACAGAGGTGTAGGAATAGGGGTGATGTACTAACCCTTGTTTTGTATCTTAACTTTGCTCACACCTTGGTAAATTACTATGTATATTACATTCTCTCCAGATAACCCAATTTTAGTTTACATTCAATTTCCTGCCAATTCCCGATGGGTACATTCCTGAATCCCCAGCTTTTGCCTGATATGTGATAGGCTTTCAGTAACTTTTTAAGAATGAATGAATGAATGAGTGAGTGAATGAATGAATCTGGAGGAAAGCTTGTGGTAAGGATAAAACAAATATAATTTACCAAAGTACTTGGCACATAGTTGTCTCTAACAGTGTTGCATTTTTTAATTGTCGAAATTACTTTTCCCAACATTTGCATTCATCTGCTCAAAAACTTTATCAAGCAGAAGGCATGATGTGAATCCCTAGGAAAGATAAAGGTAAATACACACAATACCCTCAAAAAGCTTATATGACTCAAGGGTTCTGTTGTGAGACATGATCACTATGTTTACTATTATGGGATTATGTGCCGAGGCTTTGGGTGTCAGAAGATCATTTCCCATAGCATTGAGGTGACCTGGGACATTACCAGGGAGGATTCAAATAGGTGAGATCTATGATGGGTCTTGAAAGGTAAGTAAGAGTTAACCACTCTGTCAAAGGACTAAATGGCCAAGGTCAAGTGTGGTATGTGAGGAGCTAGACAGAGAATTTTTCATAGGGAAATGGCATGTACATAACTGAGGAGGTTTGCTGACAAGGGCTATTCCGAGGACTCTAGTTAGTTGGTTTTTGGCTGGAGGATTTGGTTAGTGGTGAGAGATGAATATTGGTCAGTCACCTGATATTAAGAGTCTTAGAATCTTCATTAAACATCTGCACTTTATCCATTTGTATTACGCCATCATTAAAATATTTTAAGTGAAGAAACATCATATTATAATACACTGCTAGGACAAACAGGAGTGGGGTGCAGTAAAGCTTTAGCAAATTTTTATTGTCATCTAGATGAGAAATGACGAAAGTCTCAACTAGAGTGTTTGGAATGGGAACGGAGCCAAAAAAAGAAGAAAAAAGAAAGAAAGAATTCACAAAGGGATCAACAGGGCTTCATTACTGAATAGATGAGGGAAATGGGGATATCTCTGAAATCTAATTAAAATAATTCATAGTAAACCCTGCGTCATTCGCCAGTCTTTAGCACTTCCAATAAATACTTCACCTTTAAAAGAGACATTACCCGAGATCCCTGGGTGGCTCAGCAGTTGAGCGTCTGCCTTTGGCTCAGGGCATGATCCTGGAGTCCGGAGATTGAATCCCACATTGGGCTCCCTGCATGGAGCCTGCTTCTCCCTCTGCCTGTGTCTCTGCCTCTCTCTCTCACTGTGTGCCTATAATAAATAAATAAAAATTTAAAAAAATAAAATAAAATAGATATTACCCTAGCTCATTAACATGATTTTCCAATTGGTGGATTGTAGGAAATTATATGACTAGCTTGTTAAGGATTTCTTAGAATGGTTGGTAGTATTTGATTGCTCTTAAATCACACCAAGTATTCTCAACTTCTAATATTAGCCTTGAGGAAAGTCTTGGCTGGGTTAAAATAATGACTATTGGTATACAATTAAATTTGTTTTATGTCTGAGAAGGGTTAGGCTTCATTTTCACTTGGCAGTTTTAAAAAATAATTTGCATAGAGCTATTGAAATGTTTTTTTTTTTTTGCCATTTGCATCGAGCCACCTTTATGTGGAAACAATGGGATGTACAGCCCGTATTAGACAAACAGGTTCTCATAGTGAGAATTCAGTGGTTACTGATCATTTATCTGTTGGATTATATCTTCCCTTAGGTATTCTTATTTTAGAACTGCATTTCTTTCACCAATTTACTCTTTTGGGTTGAAGTATGCAAAACATCAAATTTTTCATTTTCCAGGGTGGTGGTGGGGAAACTGGACAGTATTATTATTTCCTCAAAATCCCCCACAAAGTTCCTGAGATGTAAAATACCTTTCCAGTTCATAGAATTTGATTGATCAAATCGACCATTCTAGGTATATTTCTCAGATGATTTTACTGGGTGTCTTTTTATTCCTCCAAAATTTGAGTGAATTGGTGGCTCCACTGAACGGGAGGTCCTACATTTGGTCCTGACTTTGTTGTTGCTATTGTTGCATTCTTAGGCAGGAATAGGCAGCTAGATAATAGGCACCCAGATCATCATTTTGTGGTTTAGTTACTATATGTATGTTAAGTAGAGATAAAAATATTAGACCATATTTTAAGGATGCTTGTGAACAACAGCTACCCACTTCCTTGTGTTTCTTTTTTTTAATCATTACTTTTTTCAAGATACGGTGTTTTTATATAGCCATCTGACATGTTACAAAAGTATCTTGTATGCAGTGAGTTTTAAACAAATCTTTGAATAACTATAAGCATGTGTTTAGAACCTGTGAATGCACATTTATATTTTAGTTCTTGGACTTGATTAGATCCACCAGTTCTGGAAGACTGCAGTGATCTTCTGAAAAATAATTACAATTATCACTGCTCATGTTATAATGTTCAGCGTTGAGTCATTGTACTTCTGATTCTATTGTTCAGAGTAAAATATTGTAATTTTCAGAGTTGGTAATGGAGTTTTGTCCATTTTTCAACTTTTCTTTCTTCTCATCCCGCATCTCAGTCTCATAAGCCATTTCCCACAAAAACCTACATGAAATTTTGGCTGAAATTCTCAAATTTTCTGAAAAGAAAGACTGCATAATTATTTGAGGTGGCAAATGCAAACATCCTTATAAGTTAATGTACTGAATTAAATGCACACTAAATCCATATCATATGAGAGGTTTGCAAGAGAGGACTTTCTAATAGCTTTGGTTTGCATTCAAAAGCAAGATGGAAAGAAATGATACAAAACTGAATGCACAAAATTGTGGCTGGCTACACCGCAATATATAATTTTTTTTTCACCATACTTTGTTTTTTAAGTACAAAAAATTGATTTTTTCTAGTAACAGCCCTTACATTATTTGTATTACTTGTCTGGCCTTTGTAGGTTTTTTAGTATGTGGTCCTTAAGTTTATGAATACCGGCTACCTACAACACCACTTGGTTTTATAATCAGATAACAGGGCTTGAATTTACCCTCACACATTACATAAGTGAAAACCAAGTAGAATGTGTGAACAATGAGTTTCATTTATCAGAATACAAGCAGCACCAAACACCATTTCCCAGAAGAAGAAAATGAGCCAGATGAGTCCTACAAGTGCTTCAACTCACATCAGGGTGAGAGTTTCCAGCATGCAGATCAGGGAAGGGAAGCCCAAAGAGCATCTGGTGGTGTCACTGAGTTGAGGAGATGAGAGTTCAGAGTTATGGGGAGAATTTCTAGGACATAGCACCAGAGAGAAGGTTGATGCACAAAGAGGGAAAATGAGATTAAAAAATCTGCAGAAATGACTCTTTGACTATGGGCTCATCTATATACATTTGTAAGGAGATAGGGAGAGAATCACTAGTAAGAAATAGTTGGGACAATCACTGGAGAAAGAGCTCATAATATTTTGTATTCCTGCCAGACAGAATGAGATCTCCTACTACATTAGAAGATTGCATAGTCTCCTTAGAAAAGTCCTGCCTTAATCATGGTGCCAAAGTGTCCCCAGACTAATGTTGTATTGGACCAATCTTAGCACAGTTTAAAAGTAATTGTGGGAAGAATCAAACTAATTCCAAGTAACATAACTGTATACAGCAAAAAAGCCCAAAAATTATTGAAAAAAAAATCCAACATCCAACAATGTAAAACTCATAATTTCTAGTATCCAATCAAAAATTAACAAGCATGCGTAAAAGTAGAAAACATAACTCATAACCAAGAGAAAAAACAATTAAAAGAAACAGAGACAAATATAAAAGAGATAATCAGTAGACCAAGATGTTAAAACAGCAATTATAAATACACTTCACATGTTCAGGAAGGCAGAGGAAGAAAGAATATAATGATGAGACAAGAAAATATTAAAAAGGTGCATACTTAAAACTTAAGATGAAAAATAAAATACCTGAAATAAAAATAAAACTGGATGGGATTGCTAGCAGGGTAGACACTACAGAAGAAATCAGTCAACTTGACAAAATTGTACTATATACCATCCAGTTTTATTTTAAAATTTATTTTAAATGCACTACAGGAAGAGAAAATACACTGAAAAATAACTCATCAGTGAGTTTTGGGGCAGCATCAAGTAGCCAAAATATATGTGTAATTAGAGTCTCCAAAGAGGGAGAAAGAGATAAAGGGATAGAAAACATATCTGAAGAAATGATGGAAAAAATTTCAAATTTGTAAAAAATATATATTATATATTAATTATATTATTTATTATATTATATTATATTATTATATAATTATATATATTATATATATATCCATAGATAAAAGAGACTCAGTGAACTATAAGCAGAAAAAAAGGAAGAAACTGTTCCAAGACACATTAAAATCCAATTGTTGAAAAACAGTGATAAACAGAATATCTTAAATTAGGAGAGGAAGGGACACTTCTGTGTTAGTTTTCTAATGCTGTAACAAATCACCACAAACTTACTATCTTAAAACAAACCCACTTACGATTTCATCGTTCTGTAGGTCAGAAATCCAGTCAGGCTATGATGGCATCTCTGCTTAGGGTCTCACAAGGATAAATTCAAAATGGCAGCCTGACCTGGAGGCTCTGAGGTAAAGACCTTTTTTCAAGGTTATTCAGGTTGTTGGTTAGAGTTAATTCCTTGTGGTTGTAGGACTAAGGTCCCTGTTGTCTTGCTGGCTACCAGCAGGACAGCAGGACTGTTCTCTTCGCCTAGGGGTCAGTTGCATTTCTTCTCATCCTCAAAATCTCTGATTCCTATCAGCAGCTTGAGAAAACTTTCCACTTTTTCTTTCTCTCTCTTTTTAAAAAATATTTATTTATTTATTTATTTATTTATTTATTTATTTATTTGAGAGAGAGAGCATGCTTATGCACAAACTTGAGTGGGGGCAGGGGCGAGAGAGGGATAGGAGAAAGAGAATCCCAAGCAGACTACTCATTGAGTTCAGAGCCCAACATAGAGCTCACCCCAAGACCATGAGATCATGAGCTGAGTCAAAATCAAGAGTCTGATGCTTAACCCACTGAGCCACCCTGGTGCCCCTTTTTTCTTTTCATTCTTTGAAAGATTTATTTATTATTATTATTATCATTATCATTATTATTTTTTTAATATTTTATTTATTTATTCATTAGAAACACACAGAGAGAGAGAAGGAGAGGCAGAGACATAGGCAGAGGGAGAAGCAGGCTCCATGCAGGGAGCCCGACGTGGGACTCAATCCCGGATCACGCCCTGGGCCGAAGGCAGCACTAAACTGCTAAGCCACCTGGGCTACTTGAAAGATTTATTTATTTATCGAGGTGCCTGCATGGCTCAGTCGGATAACTACCTGACTCTTGATTTTGGCTGAAGTCATGATCTCATGGTTGTAGGATCCAGCCCCACATTGGGCTCTAAGCTCAGTGAGGAGTCTTCTTGAGATTCTCTCTCCCCCTCTCCATCTACTTCCCCGCCCCACTCATGCTTTCTCTCATCTTTCTCTAAAATAAATTTTAAAAATATTTTTTTATAAAAGATTTTATTTATTTTTGGAGCAGGAATGTTCCACTTTTAAATGGTTCCTATGATTACGTTGGACTCATCCAGATAATTTCCCTTTTGCTCAAATCAAAGTCAGTTGATCAGCAGCCTCAATGCCTCTGAAAATCCCTTTGCCATATCCTGTAACGTGATCATGGAAGTGATGTATCTCCTTGTATTCAGAGTCCTGGAGACTAAGGCAGAAAATCTTGTAGAACCATCTTAGAATTACAAAAAATAAAACGCATGTTGAGATTATTAGGCGACACAAGTGTAGTGAGTGCCTGAAGGATAGATACTATGGAGTACAATCATGTGCACTACAATGGACAGGAGAGAGAAGAGAGAATGAGGTCACTATGATAAGCCACATATACCACTCCAGCTCAGATAGGCACTGGGTAGAAGGACAGACAGGGTGGAGGGGGGTGAGATCTGGCAGGTGACAGGTAACTGCAGTAGTAGGCCCAAACCAATACCAGCCAGAAGTTCATATCAGGGTTTCCAGTACTTTCAGAGGAAATAGTCCATGAGGACAATCCATTCCTGTGCATAGGACAGACGGTGTGGTATATAGAAGGCATGCCATAAAGAGTTTGGGAATAAAACAATGAGTGGAGGTGAATCGATAGCAAGACAACACACAGAAATGAAGGATCAATAATAAGAGGTTACTGCAATACCCAGGAAGGCAGGCAGTGAAGGTCAATGTCTGGGTCAGGACGGCTTCCTTGGAGGGTACTCTCAAGGGGAGATGGGAAGTCACCACAGCAATATATTTTTTAAAAGATTTTATTCATTTATTCATGCGACAGAGAGAGAGAGAGAGTTTGAGGCAGAGACACAGGCAGAGGGAGAAGCAGATTCCATGCAGGGAACCCAATGTGGGACTCGATCCCGGGACCCTGGGATCACACCCTGAGCTGAAGGCAGATGCTCAACTGCTGAGCCACCCAGGCGTCCCACCACAGCAATGTCTTCTTGTACACTAAGCTAGGTAGTTTTTTAGATTCATGTATTCATTTGATTCTCACATCAACTGTGTCTAGGAGTTGATATAAATACTTTTTTTACTTCCATTTTGTACTTGCAGGAAAAAGTAAGTTTTGAATAACTCGTATTTATTAATCAGAAGAGTTAGGAGTCATGCTGCCTGAACTCCAAACTACTTTCCTCTGAATAGTAGAGCAAAGCCCCAGTCTTCTGCAGGCATCAGCTAATGAATATATCGGACTGCTGGTTTGGTCAAAACATTTTTACTGCACATTTGTGTGAGGTGCTATTCTGGGAGCTGTTAACATTTTTCCCATCAAGTGCAATTCCGAGGGTGGTAGGATAACACCCATATTTCCCACCCACTGCTCTGAGCCTACATACTGCTATTGAGAGACGCTTCCCTTCACATTCATTGCATTCTTCCGAATACCATGTGCTGGGAGCACTGGATACTGCAGTTTGAAGCATGCCTTCTCGTGATATGAGGTGCAGTAGCCCATTCTGCAGATGTGCTTCTCCCCAAAAGTATCCCAAGACAGTATGAACTAGAGAGGAGAATACCCAAAGGATGTGTGTGGGGGGCGGTCTGCCTTTTGAGTTCAGTGTGGGCAGGTAGATGGCCTTTCTCCCTATGGACAGAAAACCAACGTTACCACATCAAGCCAGATATTCGTACTGCAGTCACATTTGCTGAAACAATTATGATATGAAGAGGGAGGAGGTTGAGGCCTTAATCATAACAGAGGATTTGGGTGTGCCAGAGAAAGGTCACAGCTATTGGGCCGTCTGGATTTTATAAAAATGTCGGGGTTTTGATAGTTGAAGGAGGACAAGTTTCACCAACAGGGATTTTATCACATTTGTCATGTTGAAATGGGAAGATGGTTGTGTTGGAAAGTTGGGGGGCCATGTAGGGGGGTCCCGAGGGGTCGAAAGGAAACAATAGTTCAGTTGTGACATAAGGAACATTTGTGGTAGGACATTGTGAGAGCTGAGAAACATGCTTCAAAGTATAGTCCTCTTGCCTATACTTTCGGATACCCCTTTACCTTGTGGTTAGAAATTCTTCCCAAAACGAAAGGGAATCATGATACTTGTTGCTACATTGTGGATTACTATTACTGCCAACGTGAATTTATATGCCATACATATTCATACACTTCTGTGGAAAATGGAATAAACAGTTTATAAAGCACGTGAATAAATCAGTTTACCTACCAAGTGTTTCTTGAGGTTAGGCTCCAACGTGAGCCGTAGTGTTTGCTCACACCCAGCCACGTGTTAGAGTGTGGAATTTGCAGGGTGTTGCTCCATCTCTGTTCCAGCTGGACCATCTCTAATGTCAGACATAATAAAAGGACATGAGTATCAACTACTATGAAATACACCAGATAGATGTGAAACCATAGTAGTCAGAATTGACTTATGGTCTAGAATATACCTTTCCCTGTTTTCACTGTTGACTCATGATGGATGGTAGCAGATTGATAGGACTCTGGATGGGACAAGTAGCTGCCTGTGGAATTGAGACTGCATCCATCATACACATACTAATTGATTCATTAATATGAGTTACACAGGTTTTTTTTTCTTCTTCTCCTTGCTGTGTTTAGACCTGTTGTCACTAACAGAAACAGAATGCCTTGTTTTTTAAGAGCTGGGTATAAATGGCCTTAAGCACAAGCAAACAGTCTGGAAAATTATAGCAAATATTGTTCCCACACTACTATTTTCTAAATCAACAAACTCCAACATTTCTTCCCTCTTTTTACATATGTAAAAATGTTTTCATGTAAATAGGTATGTAAGATACAAAACCAAGCACATTATGGATTTACATGGTTTTCCGCAGTGCTATTTCTAAGTAAGACAGGTTGCTGTGTTTGATACTCTGGAGATTAAGTAATAACCCTGCATTGTTCTTGTTGAATCCTCCCCTGAGGCATGCAATAACTCGATTTATTGGACATATATTACATGTTTAGCATGTGTTAGACCATCCGAGGGACATGGAAGGAGCACAAGACAAGGTCCTCACCCTCAGATTCTTAAAATTTAATTGGAGTGACAAGGGAAGCACATGAGATAGTCACAAAGACTGTAAGAAATAAAAAATAACACAATGATCCATTCTGTGTTGTGCTAAGGGATAGAGTGAGGTAATTTCACGGGGGCCCTGGAGGAGAGAAGACTGTGTTCTACGCAGAGATTCACCAGGAGCAAAGACCCAGAAAGAAGCGTGAGACCCTCCTACTGTGGGAACCATGATGAGAGCCTGGAAGCTGATCTAAACATTGGAACACATGAGCTGCAGACAAGTTCAAGGCAAAGCAAAAACCCTCTACTTTGTGCAAAAGATAGCTATTTAGCACCTTATGGATTAATTGAATAAAAGAGAAAATAAATACAGGAAGTCAATATTCTTCCTGAAAACTAAAATTGCTTCAGGCATCAAGGTAGTTTTATCCTGACATTACTCATCAAATGCTGAGTTGAAGCCTAACCGCTCCAAGAAATTTTCAGTTGTATCTAAATTGTGTTCATTTTACAAATAGGTTTTAAATTTTTATTAAAGATATATGAGGTTGCAAAAAAGCCTTAAACTCCAGACTGCCTAGGATCACCCAAACTTGTAGATGTTTTGCCCTGCTTGAGTTAAGAGTGGAATTCTGATTTGTTTTGCATGTACACATTGATGGCCAGTTTCTAAGCATGTTAAAGTCTTCAACAGTGTAAAATAACAATTGCACAATGTTCTCTATGTTTTGCCTATCAAACTCCAGTTCATCTATCCCTATACTCCCTCTTTCAGCATAATTTATTCACATGGCATTATGCTGGGCACCGAGGGTATATTCAGATATACTGAATTCTGATAAACTGGTTAAATGCTTTGGTTTATGTTGGACCTATGACAGTGAAGCATGGTCGAGGCTGGGTAACTATTTTTCTATCATTTAAAAAGTTCCCTGTAAAATAAAGAGGTTTTTTACTTCAGATTTTCTCTATTATATGCATCACATAATGAGTGCACTTTCACATGAATGGGTATTTGATAGTTTCTCTCCTTTTAAAGGTGAAGAAGTAAACAAAACATGTTTCCTAATTTTTATGTTGATATGGCTACATGTATTCCATTAATCCACAGAAAAGGGACTTATTAGAAATGGATTAGAGGGATTTTTTTAAATGGAAATTTGATTGGTATATTCAGAATGTAAAAAATTTATAGCAAAACAAAAGCAATGAGAACCTCACTATGATCCCTCCACCACACCCAACACTAGCAAGCAGGAAAAATCTCCCCCTTTCTGAATTATATTGAACTTGGGTGTATATGTTGAACCTGAATACAGTTTAGCTTAAGCACTTTTAATCTTAGAAATGATTATAGGGGAGCATGGAAGGATAGATTTGCCACAATTCAATAAAAACTGGGTAATTAAACTGGATGCTGAACAGCATCTGACTTGTTAAAATATACCAGCTTGAGGTTATTTTCATAATTATCTTCATTTTTAAAGTAATTATTATAAGGAGAAGGCTAATTAGCTGTTTTGGATATTTAAGCAGAACTTGATTTGGGGCAAAGACAAAATAAAGAATCATTTTTCTTTAGGCTCCAGGTATAACCATTTGGCTTCAGTGATAATGTGGCATAGGTGGTTAAGAATGACTGTGAAGAGGGATCCCTGGGTGGCGCAGCGGTTTGGCGCTTGCCTTTGGCCCAGGGTGCGATTCTGGAGACCCGGGATCGAATCCCACGTCGGGCTCCCGGTGCATGGAACCTGCTTCTCCCTCTGCCTCTCTCTCTCTCTGTGTGTGACTATCATAAATAAATAAAAATTAAAAAAAAAAGAATGACTGTGAAGAAACCTTCTATGAGACTCTTTTCAATATTAATTTATGTAAAAAATTAAGATAAGTCCAATTATTGAACTTTGTGGGAATCAAGAGATGTTGCCAAATATGAAACATTAAGGACAGTTTAATAAGAGGTTCAGGCTCAACATCATGCTTAGGGTTGATACTGGTCTCTGGGCCTGAAGGATTTAAATCAATCCAAAGACATGATGACAGTAAAAGGTTCATCATGAGTGTGAGTGCTTTTCTTTTCAGAGGCCATTATTCATTCTGTTTGGTGTGCATTATTATGGAAGGATACATCAGCCACTGGGAGGGGAACCTTCTGTATTGGGGAGCCTGAGTCATCACAATTTATTGTGAAATGCACCACAGTTTCTATTTCCTTGGCAATATTGAATAGATAATTTTATGTCACTTGTTGACCATATTTCTATCATTCTCATCTTAAAAGTAAGAAAAACTGTATGTCAAAGTCCAACTTCACATTACTCGCCACAGAGAAACTTCTCAGAAGGAAAGCGTCACAAAAATATTGATATTACGTGATAAATGTAACTATGGTTCTTTATCTTTGCGGGACTTACTGTACATTGAAGTAAAGAAAATGTCTTTCACACTGTCTCTATACCCTTCCATCTAACTATATGGAAATTTATCAGTTCACCTTCCACTTATCATACATATGGTAATAGATTCCCAAAAGGTGCACAGATTGTACTTTAGGAGTTAGGAGAAAGGAGAGGCTGCTAGAGGTTGGAAGACCAACTCTTACTCTCAGAGGAGTCAGAGCAGAGGTGATTTGGGTCCGATAGCTCTAACAGGAACCGAGGTGAATAAGAAATGTGGAATTCTTGGATTCTTGAACCCCTGCTTTCTTACCTAATTCTGTCATTGAGTTGTGTGAGCTTACACAAGTCACCTAAATTTTCTGTTTGACCTTCATCATCTGTAAAACATGAACAATTACAAATTTCCATTTCCTACACACCAGTGGCTATAGCAACTCTACAAGGTGAATGGTATTTATTACAGTTTAAATACTAGGATATGGAGGTTTACAAAGGGTAGGTCATTTCCCCAAATTTACGAAGATAATAATGGATTCAAACCCAGACCTCATGCATTTCACCTCAACCTTATTTCTTTTTCCATTCTTCCTTACCTGTTTTCCTCCCAAGACTATTTTGAGGATTAAGTAAAATAAACTATAAAATGCTTCAGGCACATGATGTGAGCCCTATTGCTGTGAAGAGGACTAGGATGGCGATAACCTTGCAGTGGGGTTGGGGGACGGACCTTCCACCCAATACAAATCAAATCACAGAGACCCAATTTAACTCCTCATGTGGTCATGGTGATCATAGCGTTCTCACAGGAAAGCAACTACATAAAAAAAATACTTTTAATTTCTATCTTTTTGGTTATGGCTTTATCTTTTATCAACTTTTTGTCAACTTATCACAAGTATGTTGTGTTTCAAATCTCTGGAAATGTGCCTCTTGTTTATCAACAGTGTTCAGGCATCTCCTTGGAAGAACCATTTCATAGATCCTGGCTTTCACCCTCAAATGCTTTTGAGTGAGTTATTTCTTCAACTTCATAAGGTTCCTGGGTAACTTTTAAAGACACTATATCCCTGTAGCGGTAGCTGTAGCTGTGCAGAGGCTAGTGCATGTCTAAATGCAGGCCAGGTCTGCTAATAGCACAGTGTTTACCTACTGTTGAATCTCAAATCAATCACGAAGGAATCCAAAAGGAAGGTCAGTTGTAAACATTTCTGAAAGGTACTGGTTGCTACCATTTATTTTGGATAAAGGTATTCAACATTTTAATTTAGTTTCTGCTAGAGTTTGGGATAGAATACTGATTTATTATCCTGGGATATTGTGTTAATATTCTTAAATATGAATTTCTGTTTCTTGAGCTGTAAGATTTCAAAAATACCAGAAGACAATTTTTATGCTTCCATAACTTTTCCAGGGTTTGTTTGGATTAATTCCAAATGGCCCATTGAAAATAAGTAAAACGACAGCTAATGATAGCCCTTTGGCCAGTGGCCTATATATACCATTCTTTTCTGTCCATGTAGAGTGCATTGCTGGAAAAAAAAATTCTTCCCTTAGGGACGTCTGTTTCAAGATGGAAAAGGCCTTTTGTCACTTTAAGTGAGTTCCACTAATGATCTAGTTATGGTAAGTTGGGTGAAGGCAGCAATGGTGTTTATGTGCAAACTCAGCTCTTCTGAGTGGATTGTAGATACAAGAATGAGACAAATCCTAGAATCATCAGATCACAGAACTGAGTGAAAGATTCTCTAATCCTGCATTTCAAACCTGGTCTAAGGTTGACCTTCCCTTGAATTATGGCAAAGGTATACCACCCTCTTAGGAACAAATTTGATTCTTATTTAAAAACAATTACCTAAAAAAAAAAAACATGAATAAATAAATAAAATGAAAAAATAAAAACAATTACCTAAAGGCCTTTTTGTCTAAACGTTCCCTTTAAAATGGACTCCTGGTAACGCACAGAGACCACCTAGGAAGCTGTTTCACTCGGGACTTGACTCATAATGCAGATTAACAGATTAACGGGGACTCTGTGCACTTTTCAGTATTATGAATGGCATGCAGCATTTTTACAGAAAAATTATATTTTTGTCAACACCTAATTCAGAAAAACATTGCTTTCAAATTGATGAAACATTGCTATGTCCTTAAAGCAATTTGAAAAATTGCTTTGAAGTCATTTTTGTTCTTTTTAACCCCATAGTCTTAGCTGGTAGTTGTAGTGACAATTCCTCTGCGTAAGGAAGGTGGGTCATAAAAATTGCCTTTTCTGAAAAGATGATCACTCTTTATATGTGTTTCTTAATCTATGTTATAAATTAGTCCAGAATTTATATGACGTAATGATACTTAAAGAGGATCAGGGGCTTGGATTTCTCTTCTTCAGGACCCCTGTCTTTCCTTCTCTCTCTTATCCTGTCCCTTATTTTAAAGACTATAGGAAAAAAAAATAAAGACTATAAGCTATAAATAAAATTGAGTCCAAGCAAAAAATAAATCAGGTTATTTGCAGCTTTTTTCCCTCAATGGGAAGAATATCAGCAATTACTGCATTCTTTGTAAAGGGCAAATGGATAAAATATTTCATAAGTAGTAATTTCTTTTATTCTGTAATTTTTTAAAAGGTAGTTTCGCTATTCATATGATTCAGTATTTGTTAGTATCTTACTCTGGTGACTTACAGAATGATAATCTTAATGATTTAGGGGGTATTAGAGGTCACCTAGCCCAGCCTCTTATGTTTACTGAGTAGAAAGACTCTAAATTGCTGTTTTCCCAAGGTGACCTAGGAGTAGATGTGGAGGCTTGTCACTCCTGACATCCTATTTATAATTGCCGGTTGTGTTAGTGTGTTCTACTCTTATATTTAAGGACTGTCTACAGTTTTGTTTTATTACTGAATATTAACACAGAGCACATCTCTGAAGATGGAGTACATCAGAGTACATCTTCTCCCCTTTACTCCTCCTTAATTAAACATCTCATCATTTAGCTATTTTGATGCAATTCTTATTCACAGATGCTTGACCCTAGAGAATTATGACACACAGCCGCTCACTTGAGAGATGGTAGGCTGACTCTCTGCCACATTTTGCATAAACTTCTCTACCCTTTTGCTCTTTTAGTTTGAATTATTGAGTTTGCTGGTGAAAAAAAATATATGTTCAAGTAGAAAAATCTGCCTTCAGTCTGGATTTCATATGAATTTTCTCTTTTCCAACTGCCTTTGAAACACAGTGATTTTTTTTATTAAGTTTCTTAATTTTCAGTCAATAAGTTCATCACTGGGCAATTTATAACATTATTACTTCTTCAGGTGACTGAACTTTAGGACACAGATGCACCATTGTTCTGGCCAAGGTAATTGTTTGCAATGCTGGGGAAAACATTTGCAGATGAGTACATTTTGGGAAACCCTGTGTAACATGCAAGTATAAATAAGCTTCCTATGCATGACTCACTGCCATATCTTTGCAGACAGACCGAGGAGAGGAAATAAAAACTCTGCATTTTGGTAATTCTTTTCTTGCAGAACATCTTGTTAATACACAGAAAGGCATTTCAACCTTCGATTTAAATGGGAATAGGTTAAATCAAATGAATAATTGGAGTGCCATGTTCACATATTAACAGGTATAGACTATTTGATACTTTACAAAATGGTTCCTAACATTTAAGCTAGTGAAGCCAATGCTACTAATCTGTCAGACAGGTGAGTGCTATTAAGTTGAACTGAATAGAGCATAAACTGAGGTTTAGAAGGTTTGAGATTTGATTGACAGACACATTTATCATGATGTTGGTCAAAGATAATGAATCAATCAACTCTATTTGATGAAATCACATCTATGTCTTGATTTCTGAAATGAAGAGGTGCTTTTTTTTTTTTTTTTGGAGTTACCCTTCTATTCTCAAACAGGATGTTTATTCATGTCATTCATAGACTAGTCTGAAAAATTTTTACTTTCATCTTTTTTCCCCCTGGATCTTGCATTAATATTGGTATTTTTAAGATATTGGGGGGCTAAAGGAAATATGCTCTGTTCTCAATCCTTTAGTTGCTAGCTGATTCCATAAACTATAAACTACATATTTAATGCTTTTAGCTTTAGCTGCTTTCCTCATAGGTATTCATTCACATAGAGTTCAGATAAAATTTCACCGAAGGATATGAAAAATATTTCAGTACTCAAGACCTACTTGTTTAAGGCAATATTTAATTCATGCTATTTACCAAATTGCATAATGTCTGCTAATTATAGAACGATCTACATAATTCAATGCAGAGTAATTTTTAAAAAAGAGCAAACATAAGAAGCATACATTTCCTACTGCTACATTTCTGCATCTATTGAACATTATTGTGGGAAAACGTCCTTTCCTTTCTATTTAAACTGAAAGACACAATTTAAAGAGATGCCAATCCAGGAGATCACACTCCCTCTTCGAAGAAAAAGCTGATGAGGTTCCCGCTTGCTTCCCCGATTCAAAGAACTGAGTGTGTAGAAAAGGAATGGGAAACACAGTTGCATAGCTAGGACAGGCAACTGCAAGTCTAGGTAAATAGAGTTTAAGTTTTAGAGTATCTAATTTTTTTTTCCAAATATTTTCTTCAGAGAATTGTTTCACTCAGTCATTGCAAAATCAGTTATTTGAAATTATTGCTATGGGATTCTGTTCCCAGATTGGCTGAGTTGAAACTTGCAGGTGTATAGCTCGGCAAAGATCATACTCTCTCCTCTTTTTTCCTCCATTCTTGTTATTTGAGTCACCAATTTGAAATGCACCATTACCACCAAATAACTATTTAGCAGTATACAATCACACAATTGTGTGAAGAGACAAACATAATGAAGGACACTAGGGAAATAGGATCCTTTATTCAGGGCACCTATCCCGCACTGAAATGATTGAGGGTTCTGTAGCTTTTGTAACAGAGTATCCTCTCAACAATTACCTTCAACTAATGGTATGCTAAACTGAACAGGAAATCAAGTCCTGGAATGAATAGATCCATTGGTCCAGGCAACAGAGAGCCCAGCACTGTTTTCAAATTGTTTCAAAAGAGCCAATGTTCTCATTATATAATTATAGCTCACCTAAATTAAAGGACTGATACCTTCTCTGATTTTATATTATTGCTTTTTAAATTCAAGCATTAATGATGTTATCTTATTGCTCGCATTGGTGAAGCTGGATATCCAGCATTTATGTTCTCATTCTGACACCCTACTGTTTTGTGGCTCACATTGCATGCGTGAGCTAAAAGTCACACATAAAACTTAGGGTGGCTGTTCACGAAATATTGCCATTGTTGTATAAAAATTATCTTTAAAAACTGAAATCATTTTCTGTGCATGCTTCTAGAAGCAATAATTTTGGTGAATCTGACAAAGGGACTAAAAATAAATGGAAATGTTAAGTAATGAAGGTCAAGGGCACAAAGAATTCATATCTAAGACATTATTTTTTAGTTAATCAGTTTTTAACCACATTTAGCTTTCAGAAGGATGTTTTTAATTGTATGTTCATGTGAGATAATTTCCCCTCTCTTCAGATCAGTAGTTGGAATCTTCTGCCACCTTGTCTCCAGAGCATATATTGCCTTATGAAATGAAATGGGAAATTTGGAATGCATGACCCAAAGACCCTTACAGCATTTCCTAATAAATTTAGAATTGTCAAATTTGACAAGTCATGAAAAATAATCATTCCTAAAAAAACTCCCCTCTACTGAAACACAATTCATAATATAACTAAAAACCAATTATTTCAGAAATTAGAATTCAGGAAGCTTCTTCAATTCTAGGTAGAAAGACTTTAGGAAAAAAAATCATAAATTATTTTGAGGCATAATGTTTTTATTATTTTCCTTGATCGCTTATGAGGATATGTACTATGAGAGGACTAGAAATGGCATAAAATTGTAAAGAAAGCAATTGAGGATCAAGTTAAAGCCAATTGATTGGCTACATAGATTTTATTGAAAGAATTTAATAATATTAAATACAATTTCCTAAAACTTTATAAAATCCCACATATCCAACAACAAAATGATTTATAACATTTTCTATATCCATTCTATGGAATGTCATGCAGCAATTGAAAAGATCAATGTGCCTCAAAGAATATTCATAGCATATTAAGAAAAACAGATTGCAGTACATTATATAAATTAAGATTCATTTAAAAAAAGATAGCACTACAGGGACACTTGGGTGGCACAGTCCATAGGGCATCTTGGTTTTGGCTCAGGTCATGATCTCAGGGTCATGAGATGGAGCCCCACTTCCAGCTCTGGGCTCTGCACTCAGCAAGGGCTCTACCTCAAATTCTCCCTCCCTCTTCCTCTGTTTCTCCCATTCATGCTCTTTATATCTCTTAAAAAAAAAAAAAAACTAAAAAAATCTTTAAAATAAATAAAAATAAACAAAGAATAGCACTACATATAAATGTTTGTAAATGTTCACTCAAGCCTAGGAAAAGGTTCAGAAGGCTAGAAACACACTTTTAATCTTGGTATTTCACTGGCTGTGCTGAGTTAGTTTCAGAATCTCAGAAAGCAATTTTTTTTAAAGAAATATTTTTTTAAACTGTCAAAATCAAACATCTTTTCAAACATTTATGTGAAAATGTTTTTGTGAGGGAGTGCATCTTCTCTATAATGGGTTTAATTAAGTCGGAGTGACAGGTTTCTCAACTTCCTGTGGGATTGTTTTTCTACCCAAAGGAATAACTGTATCTAACCCATTTGGTGCAGCAGTGACTAATGCCTAGGATTGCCAGGCAATAGTCTACATTCATAATTTGTGTACCTATTCATACTCCAAATATCTAGTAATTGTAGTTGAAGTATTTTGTTAAAAAAAATAAATGATAAATGTCATAACCATGTGACTAAAAAGTTAATTATTTCCCCAGACCATAAATAGAATGAAAATACAAAATGATGAGTGTGGCTGAGACCAAGCCTTACCAAATTGGTTTTTATTGTTCTGGCATGCTGTGCTATTTTTAAGCACCACTCCCATGGGATGATAAAAACTAAGAAGTCTCTGTAGAAGAAAGAGGACAGGAGATTCCTGGATGGCTCAGCAGTTTAGTGCCTGCCTTCAGCCCAGGGCGTGGTCCTGGAGTCCAGGGATCGAGTCCTGCGTCGGGCTCCCTACATGGAGCCTGCTTCTCTGTCTGCCTATGTCTCTGCCTCTCTCTCCCTCTGTGTCTCTCATGAATAAATAAATGAAGTCTTAAAAAAAAAAGGTGCAGAAGCTAGTTTCTCAGTTTAAAGCTAGGTGCTGTGGTAGCTCTCCTTGCTTAGCAAAAGTTGAAAAACACTGCTGCCCAAATATGCAGAGTATGTGGGGTTGTTGGTTTAGAAAGACAGAGGAAGCCAAATATATTCTTACAGCAAGACACTTAATCTACCTGATTATAATGAAAATAAATGTGAAATTAATAACTAAAAGGGAAGACAATCTTAGATATTTTGGAGCTATGCCTGCATAACTCATGAGTCCAAAAAAAATCTTAATGGAATTTATAAAATAGTTTTTACTAACTGACTAGGGAAGTACTATTTAACAGAACTTACTGGATGTAAAGTTAACTATACTTTTAAAGGTGGTTATAATATATAACTTAAATGTTCTTAAAAAGTGAAAATGAGTATGTTCAATTAGAGAAATGCACCAGATTGAATATAAGGAATGTAGACTATAGAGAATTAAAAAAAAAAAAGATTACAAGTGCATAAAGTAGAAAGCAAACTAGTATTAGAAGACTTCAAGCAAATCAAACTGTTTTTTGAATTAAATTTATATTGGAATTAAATAAATACATACCATGTTCACTAATAAGAAAACTCCAAATCACAAAGATGGGTAGTTCAACCAAGTTAATCTACAAATCAAGTAAAACTACGGACCAGAAGATTTCATGAATATAATCAGGTGACTGAACTCATATAGTAAATGGCTAGGGCATCCTTCAAGAAGAAGAATAAAAAATTATGAATGACTCTCTTCTAAATATCAAGATTTGCAGGATCCCTGGGTGGTGCAGTGGTTTAGCACCTTCCTTTGGCCCAGGGCGCGATCCTGGAGACCCGGGATCGAATCCCACATCAGGCTCCCAGTGCATGGAGCCTGCTTCTCCCTCTGCCTGTGTCTGCCTCTCTCTCTCTCTGTGTGTGACTATCATAAATAAATAAAAATTAAGAAAATATCAAGATTTGCTATAATACTGTAATGAATAAAATGAAATGGTGTTGTATAAGAACAAATGAACAAGTATAAACACCTAGAAACAGGCCTCAGTATATATGGAAAGTCCATATACAGCAGACGTTGAATTACCAGGGGATTATTGATCTCTCTTTTTACTCTTATTTGTTCTGAGAACTCCTTAATGAGGGAGGAACACTCATGGACTATTACCCACTCTACCTTCCTATGTTTTAAAAAGTTCTGATGGACCTAAGGCTCTAGAGAGAATGAAGAAGATGATGGAAATTTCCCTTTGCACCATGAAGAAACTTAGTAGATGTAAACTTGACTTCTTATCTCTGGTCAGCATGGTCTTTATTTGCAAATAGCACAATGTAGGAGAGAGGCAAGTGAACCCAACTGTAAAACCATCCTCTTCTTTCCCCTCTTCATTGAAATCAGTGGTCCTATTCAGAATGAACGGACTGCCAAGTGAGAAAAATTGGATAGAAAGACTAGTATCAATGAACAGGTAACTTCCTTCTTATGCATGTTCTTCCTTTTGGAAGTTATGAGACATAGAAGTGATGATATTGAGAAAAGCCATAGCATAGCTAATATTTCTAACTCCTTGTTGACACTAGCATACTTTAGCTCACATGATCGATAAATTGCGAATTCCTCATGGCTAAAAATTAGTCTTGAATTGCTTTAGCAATCAAACAGTAAGAAACTTCCTTCTGAAACCAGTGTTTCACTAAGATATCGCTCACTCTATGGGACAAATTTCCAGCAAATTGCATATATTCCTGCACTCACAGCCTTCCTTGCTTAAACTAAAGCCTACATTTTTCGAGGCACTCTTTTACAAAGCTCCTAAAACTGTAGTGTAGTGACTACATTGTGTTTTAGTGCCACTGTGAAAAGAGGGGAGATACTTCAGAACTGAGTCTCAAAACTGTTAAAACCCTGGGAACTGATGGATTAGATCATTAGGTAAAATGCCTCTATAAGTAAGATTTGCCAAGTTTCTAATGTTACTAATCTTTAACGTACCGTAAAAATTGCTGTGGATTTACATGGAGCAATTATTTTGAGTACAAGGAAGAAAACCTCATTACTCAGAGTTATTACTAATAATCACCATCATTAACATTACTGGCAAGAGGGCAGTTATATGGCAAGTTATACTAGGTTAGTACCAGAGACAGAAAACAGAAAAACCTTCCCCTGAGGGCCTATAGTAAGTTTACAATTTGCATAGGCAGTTTGTAGTAATGAGCTGTCTGTTAAGAAGGTCTGGAGCTCTGTTATGAGTCTCTTCAAAGAGGTGAATCTCTCATGAATTACACAGTTGCTGTCTTTAAGTACCTCTGAAGTTTTAGCTCTGTAAATGCATTTGCTGCCTTGACTGGTGTTTTTAAGTTAAGTGAAATTCTCATCAATATGGGAAAATTTTGCTAGTTCTCAAGGGAAATGCATTGCAAAGAGAGCAAATATAAGACAAGAGTTAGCCTCACTCACAGATACATGAACTAGACCATTTTTCAGAAGACCGTACCTTAAGTAAATTTCATTGCTTATAGACATGTTAATCCAAAATCCTTCTTGAGAGAGCCCAATAACCACGAAATGTTGTACTTGGATGGCATTTAAAATGAAGCATGGATTGTACTGTAAATTTACAGGACAATCTATAATAAAATTCCGGTCTCATTCTTGCCTCCCAGTAGACAATACATTAAATTTCAACTATAATTTTTAGAAAGTATATTTTTCCGTGGATCTGATTATCAGTTTCACTCATCGAAATTTGATATGCTATTTTATCGTTTTTAAATTTTCTTCTTAAAACCGAACGCTAAACCTTGAAGGATCTGACACACTGGCTAGAACCTAATACTGATATATCAGAAGACTTCAGTTTTGACATCTTAGCATGTACATGATCAGATGAAAGCAAAGAAATGTACTAAACACAAAGATGTTACACTGAGATTAAAACCACCAAAGGCTAGAGTGTACTCTGTGCACGATAACTATCTTTATAAGAATCCCAAGAAAAGAAATGCCTACGTCAGAAAGATGGGTTTGATAAAATATGAATAAGAGGTACAGCCAATTTGTGGGTTAATTTCAAAGAATTGTACTGTGAACTGAAAATTATCTAAAATCTTTTACATATTTGGTAATGCATTTAGAAACACTGATGACATAGAGTTTCTTACTAAAATCATATGTAACCCAAGTCTTTAAAGTATATGGCATATTTTGTATTTATTTTATTTTAAAGTTCTCTTGGTTTTACTAAGGAGTTGGGATGATTATGTTCTCTTCTATTTGGATTGACATTCCTAGAAAATACTACTTGGATAATTGTGCCAATTGAAAATGTCTGCCATGTAAGGGCCTTTTTCCAGAAAGACATTTAAATATTCTAGTATTAGAGAATGTGAGATGAAAAATACTTATATTTCCTCCTCCGATAAAATACTCATAGATTTACACTGACCTTTTTTTTTAAATCCATGAATTTTCATTAGTTTTAATATATTTTCCAGAGTTTAAACATTGGTTAGTCAAATTATTTACCTTGCACTATTTATATTATTTTAAAATAATTTTTAGATTTCTGTCTCAAAAGAGATGTAGTAAAGCACAGTGCTTTAGAAGCTAATGTAAGAGACTTGTGGTTGAATTCTAGTTGTCATTTTGCTAGCCAAAAAATCGGTTTAATAATACTTCTCATCTTGCAAGTTTGGTTAAAGGATGGGTTGAAGTCAAGCACATAAGGCAGGTACTGAACACAATCATTTCAGGGATCATTAATATCAATAAAAGAATGATTTTCATTACTAAGATGGCCTAAGGGGGAAGTCTTTCCAACTAGGTACCATGACTTACCTGTTTGCTGGTATGCCCTTATGTTGATCCATTCATCTTCTTCCATACATGGAGGGAAGCATCTGGAGCCTTGGATGACCATCTCTTGCCACAAGCTGCCATAATTGACCCTAAATATTGTGATTTTCCAGTTTGTGTCTTCATATGAAAGTGACGGGAAATTATTGGCTAAGGACTCACAGAGTCCTCATGTTAAAAAGTGGGGTAGAAAATAAGTAGCAAAATAAGCACTACAGAAGAATCATTGATCTTTGGATATAAAAGTTTATTCTAAACTAGGTGCCTTGATTTCCCTTGCTATATTACCCCCTCTAGTTTTGGGTTCAAGAGACTCCTCTCTTCATGTACTCACTGTTTTCCCTTGCTATATTACCCTCTCTAGTTTTCTGTCTAAATATTAAACTTAGTAAACATAATTGAGATAAGGACTTCAATGAAAATCCTCACTCCTTTTATATTTTGTTTTGTGTGATTAACTTTGAGATCTTAAAAAAAATTCCAATTTAAGATTTTCAATATTTTGAATGGTAAAAAGCATCATTTAATCTAATTTCTGCTTAGATCTATGTATTTTTTTTCATTGATAATCTTAGAAATACTGTGAAATACTTTCCTCTTAGTATCTCAAAAATTTTACTGAGTCATTTAGAGTTGAAAGACAAAAGAGTATGGAAAGAGCTGAATTTGGTGGTTTTAATGCCTGCTCCATATTTCACACAAAGCATGTTTTCTAGACCCTGGCACTTTGGGGAGAGGAGAATGAGATATTGACACGACTAATTCAAAATAACTCAATGTATAGCTTGCATTGAGCCAGATTCATTCATACTAGAGTCTGGTGTATATTACTACCAAAGGTTGAAGAAAAATCTGTGAGAAAAAAATCTGGAAATTGGAAAATCATATCATGATCTTTTTCTTTCTTTTTTAAAAACAATAATTGGGAGGTGCTGTCACTCTAAGCAGATTGTCTCTGTCCAAGAGGTCAAACACAGATGTTGCTTATAAGCAGAGCTAGGAAATATCTAAACTAGAAAATGTATTAGATGGAATGGTCAGAAAATCAGTTTGCCATCATTATCTTTGTGTGTGTGTGAAAATAATGTTAGAGTTTGAAAAATGGATCACTTATATAATTTCTTTAATTATTATTTTAGTGTGTAGGTTTATCCAAAGTCTCAACACACCCTTTTTCAGCCCATACATAGTGCTTTCATTTGATGTTTGAGTGTTTTTGTTTGACTAAGTGAAACGCGTACAGAAAGGTAGGTAGCAGAATATTTCTATGAGAACAATATGAAGGCACAGCCTTCAGTACTTTGGCAGCTCTAAAACCATGTTTCTGAAATTGAGATGGACTTCTATTTTCTTGAGGATATTTTACGTATCTCAGGTCATTGCAATAGGCATGAAGCTAAAGACAAACTGCATAAGACATTATAAGTCATAATCACAACAGTGTGGGGAATTTCAAACATGTGGAAACATAATTCTAGACATCTTAAAAGCTAGAAAATAGAGGAAATTGTGCTGTTTTGCCCTGTCATCAGAAGAAAACTTCACCAAGAAATCAGTTATATCATCTACTCCCCTTCCTTTCTATATACATTTATATATTAACTGGGAATTTAGGGTGCAAGAGACTCCTCTCTTCATGTACTCACTGCTAAAACTCAAGCTACTGCATGACGTTCTTTATATGAGTCTAAAATAAATTATTTTAAGGCAATTAAGGCATTTTTAAAAAGTGCAAATGAAAAGTCTCCAGCTTCCTCCTTACAATACACACGCATTGATCTGAAGACTTTCTCAGCCACCATGTGGCTTCGTTTCATTTGTCAAAACAGCTTTATGATCCTCTACTCATGGTCTCTGTTTCTATACTCTCATTTGTCACCTCAGTGACCTGTTAGGTTTCCTCGAATGTCACTACATCTAGAAAGTCCTTCCCCATGAAAAATGGCTGATAGCGTTATTTTGATGGAGCAGCTCCCATAATTACTGTTAATTCCATATTTTATTGTTTGATTATTTTTTAAAAAAGATCTCATCTACAGATCCAGGAGAGAAGACCCTTCTGTCTCACCTTAATATTCATTAAGTTCCTTCATAGTCCTTAAATCATCTTGGATTCATTTCTAGTTCTTGATGTTTTTGGTGCCCATATTTTCAATTGTTTAAATATCTATTGGCATTTCTGAAAGCTCATAGGAAAAACAAGGGGGTAGGGGTAAAACTGGGTGTTTCTCCCTCCTGATCAGTTCCTCTTATTAAGAATGACTAATAGTACATTTAAGTTGGTCATTGCTATGCTCAAAATAAAGAGTCATCACTTCAAGTCCTTGTACCATAGTTAAAATAGACATGTGTTCATTAGGAATTTATTTAAAATTATTTATCTTGTACCTAGAGTTGTTAAAATAATGTCCCACAGTGATTAAAGTGTGCCATAGCACAAGGATTAAAGGTCTAATAGCTTTTCAAAGTAATGATGGATGCTTCATTATTGTTTACTTGCTTTATACGTGCCAGTTTATAATGTTCTATCTGGACTGCTCATGTTCTTGTACTATGCATTATGTAATGAACTTCTAAACAATCCTTATTTATTCATTAACATCCTAGGTTAACAGCTTCCATAACATCCTGTCTGTTTCATCACTGGAAAGTTATTTAACCTCCTGGAAGCCAAGTATCCACATCTACAGAAATTAAGATGATGAGACAGACCTTATAGTTATTGTGAAGTTTAAATTAAATAGGGGGCATTTGTAAAATTCTCACTAAATAAAAGGTAGTCACAGATAAAAGAGTAATTTACAATAAAAGTTTGCTTGTATGTTGCTAAAGATGAAGGAGGAGAACATAAAGGAGAAAAGGAGCAAAATAATGCAAGTGGTTAGCCATATTTGATGCCTTTGGTTTTCTTCATCAGGTTCCTTTTTTTTTTTTTTTTTTGGAGTGGCACTCCTAATTAAGAACTCAGTTCTTTGCCCCTTCATAACCTGTCTTTGGATGAAAGGAAGTGGTCTTAGGTTAGTGGAGGACATATATGAGAGGCCAAATCAGAGTAAGCATGGTTTCAAAAGATGTGGCAAGTGAAGTAGAACTGAACACAAGTCCGGGGCAGGATGATGGAGGAAGATATGATGAATAAGATGTGGAGAAGAGATTTAACCTATGAGCTTGGTCATTAATAGTCCTCTCCAGTTTCTTTTTTTAATCTTCTGCATTGTGGATAATGAAATCAATTTACTTGGTTATAACCATAACTTTTTCTTTCCAACAAAGACAATAGAATAGAAAATATCATGGGGTTGATTTTTTATTCAAGCTGGTGTGTGTGTTTACTATTTCAGTTACCATAGGCTGTTATAAAATAAATAAATAAAAATATTGAGAACATTCTTAGCTTCATTACTCTTTAAATGCCAGGCCTTAAAAACAAGAATGTGAAACAACATTTTGGCTGAAGTATGACTCTCAATGCTTTTAAATATTGAGTTTGCATAAACCACAGTCAATCACTTAATACTATTTGGTCAAAGGTCTTTTACAGAACCGTATTAATGTTCCCACTAACTGCTTCTGAAAGTAAGGATGCTATATTCTTTTTTTAAAAAGATCTTATTTATTTATTTATTTATTTATTTATTTATTTATTTGAGAGACAAAGAGAGCTAGAGCGGGGAAAGGGGGGGAAAGCAGAGGGAAAGGGATAAGCAGACTCTGCCCTGAGCACAGAGCCCCATTCTGGGCTCATCCTACCACCCCAAGATCATGACTTGAGCTGAAATTGAATGGACCAACTGAACCACCCAGCATCCCCAGGATGCTACATTCTTTATGAAAGTTGGACCTTTAGTAAAGCAACCAAGTGTGAAATAATATATCATGATTCTACCAAAAAGAAAAATCAAAATCTGTTTGCTTCAGTAGAATAGATAAGACCAGGAAAGTTGCTAAGTAGGCTTGGTCAGCTGGTCTGAGATGAGCACCTTGGATAGCTCCAAAATAAACTAGTGGCTTTGGCCAAAGTGAAACGGGCTATTTCATCTGAAGTTTGTTTAGCTCACAAGACTCATACTACTATCAAAGTAGACTCTGTTTTAATCTTAAAGTAGCAGAACCCACTCATTTAGAGCTTTGTTTTCATCCCTGGAGGTCACCTTAGATTTATTTCCTGTGGGTAGTAATCCAAATATCTAAGGAGATAGAGACCCATGGTTAGATAAATAGAGATGTTGGTGTCATCCATTGAATTCCTTGAGTGGATCTTCAAAAGGCCTCTCTCTTTTCTGGAGCATGATGAATCATATTCTATACCCAGATACCTCCCTGCCTTCAGAACAGGTACAGCCTACTTCTAGTCATGAAACTGTCATAATTCAGTGAGATATAGTATGAAAAAATGGATTTAGAATATGGAAATGGTGCATGGTATCAGCTCTGTTCACTTCTAGCTCTGTAACCTTGAGATACTAACTTGAATTGCCTGGGTTTAGCATTCTCAATTATGCACTAGAGCCCTCAATACTGTCCTATTTAGTTTGTAGACCATTGGTGAAAATGAGATGATGCATATATAGGCATTTTGTAAAAGCTAAAGATTCTCAGCAAATAAAATAGTATCATACACATGTATCTGGAAGCTTTTTATATCTAATTATGGAATTTCAAGCTAAATTAGATTTAGGATTATCAGGTAAAGTGGTGTAATATTTTGAAACTAAACTCTCTAATTCTTATTTTTATTTTCCATGATATCTCCTTCCTAGAAACTTCATGGTATTTCCATATAGGAAACAAGCTATGATATGATCTCATTTTTACCTTTAGGAAAATTATTTCTATAAGATTCTTGGGTAAATGGTAAATGGAGACTGGGTCTAGGCATTGTTAGCTAGCCATATTATCTAATTCTAGAATCCTGTCCTATCTACTCTTGGGTTCATCCTTTAGCCTCTTCATATGGTTTTTATATTCTTCTCTCCCTAAGCTCACATGTGGTCTTTAATTGACTACCCTTCCATTTAAAAGGGACATTATGGCTGGGGTCCAGATTTGACTTTATTTCCTTCCCATCATCTTCTATTGCCTTTGGAGAACTTCCTTCTACTATCCTACAGGATACTGATGGTGTCTATTGTCTAACATCACAATATCAGTCCTATATGGCTCACAAGATAAAAACTTAAGCTTTGTTCTTTTATTTATTTGTTCTTTTATTTTCATGGTCTCTGCTTTAAAAAGCTAGAGCTCTGGCCAGGTATTCTTTCCATACTTCTTCTCAGGTATTTCTCCATTCAATTACTAGGTAATTTCTCTTCCAATGTGGTTGTATTTTTCTATTTCATAGCTGATATTCTTAATAGTATCTCAATCTCATTTTTTTTCATATTCTAAGTTTTTTTCGGTTTAAATCATCTTAATCAAACAGGCAATATTTCTGATCTCACAACCCATTTCCACCTAGAGATGATCAGTTGCAGTTTGTTCTTGGACATTAAGATGCCTATAGGATTCCTATGTATTCCTGGTCTTGGCAAAGACTATTTTATTAAATTTATTTTAATACTGAACTATATCCCCCATCTGAAAGGATATGTTTTAGGGGATCCCTGGGTGGCGCAGCGGTTTGGCGCCTGCCTTTGGCCCAGGGCGCAATCCTGGAGACCTGGGATCGAACCCCACGTTGGGCTCCCGGTGCATGGAGCCTGCTTCTCCCTCTGCCTGTGTCTCTGTCTCTCTCTCTCTCTCACTGTGTGCCTATCATAAATTTAAAAAAAATAAAAATAAAAAAAAATGAAAGGATATGTTTTAGAGTTCATTGTTTATATCTATAGATGTTCCATAAATAGATTCTGGCATTTTCTGATTCTTTTTTATAATAAGAGACTTTAAAAATATTATTTTGCTTCCTTTTATAAATAAAAGACACTGAATAATGTTTCAGAAACTGTAAGTCTCCCATTTATAAAGGGAATGTGGGGGCTCTGCTCATATTGTCCATGACCAAGGGCCAGAGAAAAATAGTAAGTAGTTTTCTGCCCTTGTAAATGCTAATTTAGGGTGAATGAAATAGAATGTAGAGGACCCAACAGCAGGAGTAAGGAGATCATTTGTTGCAAATAAAATTGTGAACAGGGAAAAATGATAGAAAATAGTAAGAATTTTGCTAAAAAGGGGAGAGATAAACTTGGGCCTTTTTTTTTTTTAATGATAAACATGATTTTGGCCACAGATGTTTCCTATTACAGTACTTCATTTCCACTCAGAAACAGAAACATACAATCTTCATGGTAGTAATTCAGTCACCTTTTATTTAAATATTTATCCCTATGAGTAACCAATCACATGAGGATGCAACTCTCCACCCCCAAATTCCCTAATTTCTGACTCTTGGTTATCTCTGGGAGGGAAGAGAGGATAATATTTTCCTGACATCAGGGGTTAGTGATGATTTTGTTTGATGTCCTTGCCTTGGATTATTGTCACATCAGTTCTTCTGTACCCACCTCTGATGTCCCCATTTGCAGTGTGTTCTCCACATTGTGTGATTTGGACTGTGTATACTAGTTAGGTTCTTTTGTCACAGTCTCTTTTTTTTTTTTTAGATTTTATTTATTTATTTGAGAGTGAGAACATGAGCAGAGATGAGAAGCAGAGGGAGAGGGCGAAGCAGACTCCCCATTGAGCAGGGAGCCAAATGTGGGGCTCAATCCCAGGACCTGAGATCATGATCTGAGTTAAGGGCAGACCCTTAACCAACTGAGCCACCCAGGCACCCCTTCCTTTGTTATGCTCTTGAATCCTCTTTAAGTCAGATGGCGCTATTGGCCACCTCTTGGGCACACATGTGAAACTTTTAGATGCTCATTCACATCAGAGGAGAGATGTCCTTTACTAGTCCTTCACTCTCTTTTTTCCAACCTGAGATTTCTCTGGTCTCCTTCCCACAGGCTAGATAATGTTACATCCTTTCTGGGTGGGAAAGTTACTCTTTTTCCCTTGTGCATTCTCCTCACATTTTGGTTTATGATATAAACTCTATAATCTGAGTCTTTTAGTGCTTAACATTTGAAATGAAAAGTGAACTTTTGGAATTCAAAAATGTCTTTTTTTTCCCCTCAAGCTATTGCTTCCTGATCTAATACTCATCCACTGCATAAGGTTGGACTAGTTACTAAGAATTGCAACCTTCTGGAAGCAGGGACAGCAAGAGAACCTAACCTACTGAATTATTTTTCAGGTTAAGCAAAGGTGACACTCATAAAGCTCTAACTAGAGTTCCTGACTATAGTAAACATTCAATAAAAATTAATCCTTGAATTTGATGCATTTAGCATTCCTGAGCAGCATCCATAAGCAATAGTACAATTGGACTAGTTTGGAAAACAGTTTTAAGCTTAAAATTAACACCTGAGAAAAATGCAGTCAAACCTTTGGCATTTTATTTATTTATTTTTAAAGATTTTATTTTTTTATTCATGGAAGACACACACAGAGAGAGAGGCAGAGACACAGGCAGAGAGAAAGGCAGGCTCCATGCAGGGAACCTGACGTGGGCCTTGATCCCGGGTCTCCAGGATCACATACTGGGCTGAAGGCAGCACTAAACTGCTGAGCCACCAGGGCTGCCCTAAACCCTTGGCATTTTAAATTAAAAACTTTTAATTTTGAAAAGTGAGTGCGTCATATTGTGATTTGTAATTTTGCACAGCTGTGAGTTGGAATGTACCAGTTACTTGATGAGTCAAGAGTGAGTCACAGATAACTAATTGAACTTGCATTGAGAGATTCCCAACATCAGCACCTCAATACAGCTTTCTGGTTTTTAAATGCATTTTTGCATTTCGTATTTTGGGGATTCTTCGAAGCTATCTACTGCATATACACTTCATGCCACATATTAGTGTAGTTACATAAGCTGTTCTTATTTTAGCCACTGTTCTGTGAAAAAGTTAGACAATCTTCTCCTCTCTGACTCAATTTAGTAGGCTCATAATAGAAATAAAGGGAAATGCTTTATTACGAGCTCATTGGCGATAGAAAAATGCATTAAGATCCTTGGATATAATGTTTTAAAATAACTGAAGTGAAATTATTATCATATTAAGGTATTTCTATAACCATGTTCTATGATTATCCTTAATTTAATTATTATTCTTGATACTGTCTTAGATATGCATTTATACGACATGATTATATTATCCCAAAGTTTGTTTCTATTATCTTCTTATCCACTGCACTTTTTTGCTCCTTAAACTTTTTATTGCATGGTCTTTACCTAGACATGAAATAATTTCAGATTATTATACCAAATATTCAATTATAGTGTAAGGGTTTTTGAATTATGATATTTAAAAATATCTTTGCAGCTGCCTTTCCAAACCCTAATTAGTTAATCCTGTCTATATTTATAGGCTGATTTCAACACATAAGCCATAAATAATAATTGTTTTTTTCTTCAAAATAAAGTTCCCTCCATATTCCATGCAGTTAAATCAAAATGATTTTAGTCACCAAATTAGAATTTTCCATATTGCTTATTAATGCATCAATATATCTGGTTACTAAAAAATAAATTGGTCAGTATTTTAACAACACTAGGGTGGCGTGACTCAAGAGGTAAATTAAATTAAATCAAATTTGAGTATGTGAAGTAACTTGATTTTGTGTGGCCTGCCATTCTTGGAAGCTGTCTAATCATTTGGGATTGTGGAAATGTTCCCAGCTTGCTTTGTTTAGAGTAACTGGTCTTTTGATCATCTTTGAATCACTTTTTAAAAACTTATTTAAGAGATGCAGGGTAATGTAGAAAAGCACATGTGTAGAGTTTTTAAGAGATTACAAAACAAAGCTATGTGTACACTGCCGAGATTGAGAATTAGAACATGGCCAGCATCTTAGGAATCTCTCTGCTTCTCCACAATATGTCTTGCTTCCATTGTCAAGAGTACCACTGACTAGCACGGTGTGCTTATTATCCCCTTTCTCTTCTTAAAAATGTTACCATCTGTTAATATATACCCCCCAAAAATATGTTAAATTGGGGGAAAAGAGAGAGAGAGAAGCAAGATAAAACTAGCTCTCTAAAGAAAAGATAATATGAACTTTGTCAGATGAAAACTCCCAGAAAAAAGCTTAATAAAATTTGGTTTTAGCTGCTTTGAAGCTGTAAGAGCTCCTCTATGGTGGGCAAAGTTATGTGTGAATCGTGGGGGGCTGGAGAGCAGAGCTTATCAGGTTTGTGCCTCATTCTTAAAATGACTTAAATTTGTGAACCAAATTAATACAATACATATGGTCTCCAGATGTTTACTTTCAATATCTAGCATTGCAGAACTGGAGGTGATTTTTCACTTCATCTATTCTAGTCTGTCCTGATGATGAGCACCTTGTCTAGAGGAGCCCAGCAATTCTGATACTCAAATACCTCTAGTGAAGAATAAAACTACTGTAAATGAGAACCTATTAAATTTTTGAACACTGGTGATTGCTAGAAAGTTCCTCCTATTCATAATCTAGAGTAGGCTATTTATTTGTTCTAATATTATTTTCTGAAGTCACACTAATTAATTCCTTATAAATATGATAACTTTTCAGATCTTTGGAAACATCTATCACATATTTTCTGAGTTTTCTTTTATTCCAATCAGTCCCATTCTTTCTTAGTAGTTCTTTAAGAAAATGCCTTATAATACTGCATATTTATGAAAATTGCTGTTGGAGATTTTTTCTTTTTTAAGCTTTTCACTCAACATTTTATCCAATCCTAACAAATAAAACACCAAAGCACACTTTATATACTTCCACTGAGAAAAAAAACAAAAATGATGAAAAGTAAGAAATAACTATAAAGCTCTGTAGAATATATGGATCTTATGGTTGGACCAAACTGTTGTAGTTTGTTAACAATCAGTGAATTATCTTATTTTCCTTATGGATTTTTTCACAATTCATCTTAATCTTTTTAATGGATTTCAAATTTCATTTTGTTAATTTGAATGCTTTCTAAAATTTTTGAATAACCTCTCTAAGTGAACTCTAACACAGCACCCTGCTAATGAAGACTGAATGTAGAACTGCTCTAGAAGCCGAAGGAGGGCCATGGTCTTATTCTCTGGGCTCTCTTCTATCTCCTGAAGTTCTCAAGAAAATTATGAAACTTGAAAAGCTCTGGATGAAACTACCTTAAGACTACAGATCTAGCCTATTTTTCTCCCTTTGGTTGAAAAAGAGGGGATCTATACATGAGGATTTTAGAACTTCCTGATTTCACATACAAGAAAAGTGACAGATGGTGAATGAGTAAGGGTTCTCTAGAGAAATAGCACCAATAGGACCTAGATAGAGAGGTAGGTAGATAGATGATGATGATAGATAGATAGATAGATACATAGATAGATGATGATGATGATAGATAGATAGATAGATAGATAGATAGATAGATAGATGATAGATGATAATAGGTAAGAGATTTATGGGAATTGTCTCATCATGTTTATACAGCCAAGAAGCCCCATACATGCCATTTGCAAACCAGAGACCCAGAAAATCTGATAGTGTAATTCAGTCCCAGTTTGAAGTCCTGAGAACCAGGAGCTTCGACACCCAAAGACAGAAGAAGATGGATGCCCAGCTCAAAGAGAAAGGAAATTTCCATTCCTCCATTTTTTTTTTCTATTAGGGCTCTGGATGGATTGGATGATGCCTACCCAGGTTGATGAGGGCGGATCCTCTTTTCTCAGTCTACTGATTCAAATGCTCATCTCTTCCAGAAACACCACACCAATACTGTCACAATGTTTTACCAGGTTTTTTGGCATATCTTAGCCAGCAATAAAATTTACCATCAGAAAGATGGGTGAATTAGTTACATTTTTGAGATATTTTCATAGTAGAGAAAAGTACAAAGAATAACCATCAACAAGAAACAAAATGACATAGCTCAAGTATTTCTAAAAATGAAGGAAATAATATGAAGAAGAAATTGATCCAACAGATGGGAAGCTAGGAGTTAAAAATAACCCTAGGAACATTGCCTGTGGATATTCTGAATTTCAGTTTGTTTTTTTTTTTTTTTTTTAAAGATTTCATTTATTTATTCATTCATGAGAGACACAGAGAGAGAGAGAGGGAGAGAGAGGCAGAGACACAGGCAGAGGGAGAAGCAGGCTCCATGCAGGGCACCTGATGTGGGACTCGATCCCACATCTCCAGAATCAGACCCTGGGCTGAAAGTGGCGCTAAACCGCTGAGCTACCTGGGCTGCCCCTGAATTTCAGTTTGTAAACAATCACAGTGGGTTGCTGGATCCCAGAATCGTGTTGTTCAATATCATATCTCATTTTCAGTCTATGACCATAGTTTCAAAAACTTCTGCCCCATTGTCTCAGCCACCCTGTGGGCCACAAAACTTGAGCTCCTATTTACTGATATATTTCCTTTCCTGCTCCCAAACCAAAGTATTTGCTTTAAATATGTGTGTGCATATTTTTATATTTATTCACATTAACACAAATTCATAAAACTGTATGCATTTTCATGTGGTTAGAATAGAGGGAAGGGTTGCCGCATGTGTTTGATTTATCACTTTGTCTAAGAACTTGTGACCTGACTTTTTGCACTTACATATTCCATCTGAGGGAGAACTCAAACTAGAATCCTATTCACTTATTTCCACTTTTACTATATTCAATTGCCTCATGACTTTGACTTTGACTAAAATTTTGCCAAATCTGAAGTTCAAGAAGATAATGACATTTCCTTGATCAACTATTCTAGTAATGTCATCTAAAAATGAGATTTGTATAATTTGTTTTCAGTGAATTTATGCAAGTTCTTGATGGTCACAGTTTGGAGTTGGCTTTACGTATTTAACTCTCCCTAGAGAACTTTTAGATGAACTTGGATCATGTCTACATCGACAAAGCAGAACCATCTAATAAATTCAGTACAAAATGTGATTGTAGAATTGTCTAAATTGACTTTCTAGGCTGTCCAGATGATTGCTCAAGCCTCTGAATTATTGACAGTTTAGATGTGAGTTTATGATAATAGCATATTTTATTGCCTATTTCTGAGAGATTAAAGTACTGACTTTCCTGAAAAGATATGCATCAGATATTATCTCTTTTGATGACCTTAGGGGCTAGTTCTGACCAACCTGAATTGATCACAAGTTTCAAAGAATAAAAGAAAGATTAGGAAGAGGGAATATTTTCTATTATCTCCTGAAATAGCGCAGAAATACTTATAAATACAATTTTCTCAAGTATGTTTTTTCAAGGGATTTGTACATTGCAATATCAACCTCTTTTATATGTGAACCATTAGGAAATGTGTAATATTTATACTATGTTTAAAATAAAAAATATACTTTCTTATTGGGGATATATCATTGCCATTCAACAGTCATTGTTCCTAGCTACGGTGTCTCTTTCATTATACTAGATTTTAAAAGTTGGGAGAAATAGGGCACTCAAAACTAAAAATGAAGATGACTGGTGTATTTTATTCATAATTCAAATATTCAGATATGCATAACAACCTTTAGACTTGTGTAGACACAGCCAATGTAGCTTTAACAAGGGCAGAAATGTACAAGCCCTTTTTCTCTTCTGCCCTCATGTAAATCTCCCCCTACACTCTAGGTTCCTGGGTAACCAATTAGCATTATCAAGCCATGCCAGTCTCTTCCCGCCAAAATTCGGTACTGCAAGTTCTTGCAAAAGGATGTCCAGTCTGTCTCCCCTGATATACTGCTAAAGGATAATTTTTAAATGCTCTGAGGTTTTGATTTCCAAAAGACATTTGCCAAAACAAAATCTGTTTTGATCTTCAATCAAGCAATGGAGGAGCCAGCCTCCACCTACGGTTCCTTCACCTCCAGGTGGATGCCAGCCCTTTCCAGAACTCCCCATGAAGGCTCCTGGGGAGAACCTGCCTCAGCCTGCTCATGTACTGTGGGTACCTACTAGCCTGCAGGATGCCAGGAAAGAAGACAGTAATCGTCTCTCCAGTCCTTCTCCAAAAGAGGCAGCAGCAATGCATTTCTAGCTCCATGATTTTCGAAAGTTGCCTCGTTTCGAAAGACTTCATAATGCGTGTATGAACTTAAGAATTCTTAAGGTGGTTCCTTCTTAGAGTGATTTCTAATTTGAAATGTGGTTGAACTCAGGTAAGGTGAAGGAAAGCTTTTCCAAGTCAACTTCCATTGCTTTTATTTCCAAACATCTCAAGAAATTGATTCTGCCCATTTCAACTATGTTAGTGGTTGAGCTTGTTTTCTAAGAAGCTGATGTAAATATTCTTCCCAGAAGATTTTTCTCTACTTACTTTATTCCAGGAAACATATATTTCTGTTTTGGCTTAATTACTTATGATGCATCCAAAAATCATATGGTATAATTTCTTGCGGAGTTCAAAAGGATTTCTGTCTCTGCACTGTAGCACTCCAACAGATGCTAATTTACTTCCCTTTAGCTTTGTGGTCTTTCATACAATCAGGGCACCTGATATTTGTCCCCACTTTTATCACATTTACTGGTCTGTTGGCCTGTTGTTTAACCACTATTCTCTTCTCTGGAGAGACTGGCACCAGACTGGTTTGGTTTGGGAATATTATCATTTGTTAATAATGCATTTAAGTTTTTCTCACATGATTTAAGAAGGTAATTATAACATATCATCTCAGGGTAATAAAAATGTACAATACACATTAAGTAAAGTTTTATTCAAGCCTTTAGCAGCCTTGAATTCCTTCCAGGTTTTTTAGGGGAAATTTTCACCCCCGGGGGTTGGGGAATTTGGCATAGAACATCCATTAAGTATAACGAGAGTCTGGTTCCCAGTAAACAGCAATGAGAACTTGCCTTCAAAAACTCCCTTTGATTTCACTTCAACAGATAGAAAAAAAAAATCTATGCTCTGTGTTTTTTGTCCTTAGCTTATGATTGGACAAGAAGTAGAATCCATGTTCTATAAAGTAGCTGGTATGTTGTTTTCTCCATACTTTGTGTTCCAATAGAGTAAAACTCATTTTGGTTTTCATAGATATATCATAGATTAGAAGGTGACAGACATTCCCTTTTAGCAACTGATGAGTGATTTTCCTGGGTCCTCAGTGCCTCTGGCCCCCTGACTCGCACACAGAGGTTAAAGAGGTGCCAGAGCACAGCAAGGGGGCTCCTGGTTTCCCACCAAAGCACATTAGAAGTTCACTTTGGAAAGAACATTGTTCTGTTAGCCTCATTCTTAGAATTTTTGTAACAAATCTATCTGTGAAATTATAGTTCTAACATGGATACTTTCCTTGAATTTTATAAAAAGTAGTGTTAAAATGGCGTTGTAATAGCAATTAAGTTAAAAAAAATAGAAATGAAGTCGGGAAGAGATGTCATCCAAAGGAAAAAGCACAGGTATGGATCCTCCTTGGTCCTCTAATGCTGAGCCCAGAAATACTCCACATCTGTACCTGAGATTATGTTCCTACTGTTTTAATTTTTTTTTTTTTTTTTTTTTTTGCTGTTTGAGCTGTTAAATGAACCTAAGTGATCCCAGGATTGGGAGTGATGGGAGGATTCTGAGTATGATATAACTGAGGAAATGAAATTTTGAATATGAACAATATATTTTTTTAATTTCAAAGCATAATAGTCTTCCTTTGATGGGAGTGATTTGGGAGTTTGCCAAAATTATTTCTACATATGTCTGGAAATGTGAAAACTAGAAAGTAAAAGGAGCCAGACAGAGTTTTTATCTTTTCCTTTTCTTAATATCCTTTCCAAAAGATTTTTTTTTTAAGAATACCTAAATTGTCAGTTGAGGGCTCAGGAAAATGAAAGCAAATAGTAACATTTAAAATAAAAAATATATACTAAAAATGAATAAATAAATAAAATTTAAAAAGAAGCAAAGAGACACAACACATGTTTTGCAGATGATAGATGTATCTGTCTACTTTGTTTGTGGTAATGGCATCACAGAATCACAGATGCATGCATATGCCCAAACTCATTAAAATGTATATGTTAAACATTTACAACTTTTCATGTATTAGATATATACCTTAATAAAGTTGAAAGAAAAGTTTATACCTATCTGGGGAAATGTAAAGGGTGTTGAAAAGGTTTCATATTGAAAATATTCCCCTGTGGGGCACCTGGATGTCTCAGCCAATTAAAGGTCTTCCTTTGGCTCAGGTCATGACCTTGGGGTCCTGAGATTGACTCCATGTTGGGTTCCCTGTCCAGTGGAGAGTCTGCTTCTCCCTCGCCCCCCACCAACTGCTCATGCCCTCTCTCAAATAAATAAAATGTTTAAAAAAAGGAAAAGAAAATATTCCCCCATCTTGATGCCTGAAATTATACCTTAAAATATATCTCCTTAGGCTCAAATAACTTATTTTAAGTTAAAATATAAATATAAATTAATATACTTATAAAAAATAAATACACCTGCTACAGAAAAGAAAAAATCTCATATGCACTGGCAATTTTACCATAAGGTAATTTATCCATCCCTCCTGTATCTTGATAACATGCTAAAATTCTCTAAAATATGAGATCTAAAATTGTTTGTACGGAAATGAGAGAATGGCAAACTTAAAGCCCAGAATTATGGTACTGCCCTGGCAGTGCAGATCTGGGAGGGACTTCTGGTCAGCCAGAGGCACTGGAATTTGTTACCTAAGAAAGAGGTAAGGGAAGGGACATAACTAGAGAAGAGGCATGAGAGATTAGAATTCTGATGACAAAATTGGTTTCATTTGCAGTTTGCCTAGAGTTGGTCTTAGGCATCATTTCAGATTAAGATGTAAGAATGTGCTTTGTGCTACACTACATTAGGTATTATTTACTTTGATTTTCATACAAAAAAACAATGGTGCTGACAGAATTATCCTCATTTTAGGGTTCAGAGACCAACTGGGGGGGCCTACTGTCGGACACTGTAATAATTATTAACCTACTTTTTTCGAGCCTCCACTTAATTGCTAACTATTGCTCTTACTTTTTAATCTATCTTGTGGCCTACTGTTTCAGAAGATAGCTAAAGGAATGGCTAACTAATCAGATAAATAGTTCAGTTTCAAGTGTTTGAATTTCTCTTAGGTAGATACCTCTGAAAAGTCAAATTTGAATTTTCAAAGTTGTTGCCTTCAGTATTTTACTCTGGATTATATGAAAAGTACAATAGCCACCTGGAAGTGAATTCCGGGAGAGCCGGGGCTATACCGCTATATTAGAGTCGGCTAGTTCTCTGCAGAACTGAACCTTTTTCCTTGGCAGTGAATTCTCATTTTTGGCTTGTTTCTCAGTCTCCTTTGCAACAAGATGAATACATGCACTTTTGGAATATAAGCGCAAGTGTGCAAAACACCCCAGGATGTCTCTGTAAAACACCCCAGGATGTCTCAGGAGCAGGGGCATGTATTTGAAGAACACCCTTTCCTCTACCCCATTGCTGCTGGGAATAAAGGAGTGTGGAATAGGAAATTCAGACCTTTGAGCTATCTTTCTTTTGGGTTTTCTGTGATGTGTCAGTGAACCTAATTCTAATTACAGAGTAAAATTGGGAGCTCTCTGGGCTTGTTACCCACATAGTCCCCTGAAGAACAAACTGGCCGGGAGTGCTTGGATGTGCACATGGGTCCGGTGACCTGGCAGCCTTTAGTCCAGGATTTAGCTTCTGGTCTTGATGTTGCTGTCTTTAATCTAGCTATCAGCCTCTGAGATGCCTGGCATGAGAGCTCTGATGGGTGGGTAGTACTCCATATATCACAGTAATTAGATTTTTGAAGCAGGCAGAGAGAGAAGGTATAATGAAGAACGGAGCCATGCAGTCAGACTGCTAATACTATTGCTATATCCTGACCAGTGTTCCAGATCTTCTTGAGGCCTGGCTGTGCAAACTGTTCTGTATGTTTCTTGCACTTTCCTGCATGCTCCCTGAATGCTCCAAGGCCTTCTGAGCCACCTGACTGGAAGGACAACCTCTGACCCAAGTGATCTACTTATGTGTGTCTCTGTTGTAAATACAGAGAACCTACCTAAAACAGGGGTGTTCCTGGAATCTTTCAAAATGTTCCCTGAAGATATCTATCCATTCTATTTATGATGCTGGCTGTGGTAGGGTATGAAAAAACAACTCTGTCTTGTGCAGTAAACCATAGAAAGAGCATCAGCACTTGCACATCTACTCTAATCTTTGATGTGAGAAAAAGTAAGTCTATTTTGACTTAAGTTACTTTGAATATATATATTATATAATATATTAAAAGTACAATATATATATAATATATCTATATTATATTTAATATAATATATTATTATATATAATATAAATATATTTATATTATATATAATATTTATATTGTAATGTATTATATATAATATACTTTTAATCTTTTCATATATAGATAATGAATTACCTAAAGATAAATAGTTAATAAATATAAATAATAAATAATTTTTACCTCCCTCTAGTTTTGGAGAATTGGACTCAACCTGTGAATCCCTCACAGACTAACACACCTATGGCAAGGCCCTGTGGCAGAGTGTGGAAGCACTGAGAAGTGTTGGATTCTCCTGCAGATCTGTAAATTAACTAAGTCACATTCATTAGTCCTGTTCCCTGAACCTAGTTATCTGTTTGCAAAACATTCATAAAGTGGGAGATGCATGTATACACTCAACAAGATCATTATAAGGGACACACGGGATGTTATGAAAGTCCCTTTTAAAAGGTAAATTTGAACATAAAGATATTAGCAAATCACAAGAGTTCAGAGAATCACTAGGTATAGTTCCATTCACTTACATCATAGACATAGACATGGTGGTGCCAAGAGCTAAGTGTCCTGCCCCCAAGCACAGTTATGTAGAAATAGAGACGCTCTGTTACATATGTAAGCTATATCATATTCTAAGATCATAAAATGGTGAGCTAAGTTACTTAAAGTCCCACAATTAGAAAAGGCAGGGTTGATATTCCAACCCAGGATGATTTGAATCCAACTGGGGATTACTTGCTACCTACTGCCTTAAGGTACCTTTTATCGAGGGCATTGTCCATGGATAGGCAGGAGCTACCTGGAGAATAAGAGGTTGGAAGAGCACCTAGGCAGAGGAAATGACTTCACTGAAATCACAGAGTATGGTACAGGCAAGTATTTGATTGTTTGGTATAATGTGTGAGAAGGGATTGTCATGAGATTAGACCAGAGAGAGAAGCAGTGTCAAATTTTATACTTAAGGGCTTGGGAGCCTTGGAAAGATTTAAAGCTGGGAGCAGCACAATACATTAGGTCTCCTCCCTGGGGACACTAAGGAGGGTGGTTTTGAGGGTGACTAGGATGAAGGCTGAGGGTTACCAGTGAGGAGTTTGTCATTGTTATCCAGGCAAGAGCTTACGAGAACCTGAGCTACATCACTGTCTGAATGAAGAGGATGAAACAGATCGGGAAACTGCTTAGATAGTAAACACTGACATAAATGTGACTAATTTGGTGTCAGTGGTAGGTTAAAAGGATGCCAAGATTTTCACATTTCTAGATGGGAAGGAGGTTTGCAATGGTGTATTAACATGGGATATAGAAGGCAAAAGAGATTTAGGGGGAAAGGTACGGATTTTGGAAACGTGGTCTGTGAGATTCAGACCACGTTCAGGTATTCCAGGGATACCTAAGTGAAGTTGGGTAGTCACTTGAATTCCCAAGTGAACTTGCCCACTTGGCAGATGAGTGTAGGACCAAGCAAGAGGTCTAGGATGGAAAGAAAAAATTGGAAATCACCAACATATCCGTGGGCATTTGAAACCAGAAGAGTGGATGAGGCTGCCCTTTGAGAGTATTGAAGGATGGTGCTCTGAAACACTGTACCTGTTAGACTTGTTCTTCTTCAGAGAAATAATGGGAGAGTTTTCCAGGAAGGACTAAGGCAATGCTCCAGCATAGTCTCCCCATTCTCTCTCTCATTTACCAAAGAAGTGAGAAACTCATTGGATACTTATTTAAAAGGTCAATTTAGGGACTTACCCTCAGGTTTAATAAATTGGAGTCTCTGAGAGACTGGTCCGGGTCTCCCGTCTTTAAACCAGCACTCCAGGTGAGAGCCAGTGGTCTACCAGTTGTACCCCAAGGTTTCGTTTGTTAAAGAAACCCTTCAACTGGCTCTCAGTACAGAACTTCTAGCTGTAGGTATGAGAGGAGATTCCCAAAAGGTTCTAGACACCAAGGGAAATCCTTTTCTAAGATTTAGGAAGCTCCAAGGACTCAGCACAGCTGCTCTTTGTTCCCCTTGCTTCATTCTGAGCTCATTCCAAGCTACAGGCTTTCCCTCTGGTCAGCAGGAAATGGAAGTGTCCATTTATGACAAAGCATGGTGTTAGAGTGTGGAGTTTGTACCTATGTCAGTAAAAAGGAAAAAGAGGCAGGAGGACACCATGTTGGCATTGTGGGGGTCAAATTGCCTTGCTCTGAGTCTTCCTTTCCTCATCTGTTAATGGGGAAAATAACAATTGTCTCCTTGTTTTGTTGTGAGGACTAACTTCGATCATATGCCTAAGGTGTATAGTCTCTGGAAAGCTCTTAATAATACTAAGATTCACTATTATTAATACTTGTACTAAGAAAGTTAGTAGGGCCAGAGGCTTATAAACTCCGAGTTGGATAGTTCACTGAGGTAGTGCTGGAGGCTCTGAAATCTTGTCAGGTCCTCAGACTCCCAGTGGAGGGTATGATCTGAGCAACCATGATTACATTATTTTTCTTCCTTATACTTATTTTCCTAGAAGATATTTCTCAAGGAAGATGAGAGCCTTTGTAATTTTCAACCTTTAAAAATCAATTATTCCTGAGTTATTTTTGCATTTATGAAAAGCACCAAATTAATTTCTACTGAATTTTCTTTTCTATGATCAACGAGGTCAGCTGGTGGAGAATATGATATTCTAACAACACTGCGTATTGCCCCTCAGAGTTCTAATTGCCTTAATTCTCTATAATTCTATTCTGAAAACTAGCATCTTTTCATACAGTCTTAAAAATCTCAGCTTCTTAATATATGCATGAATGACAATATGCTAATATGCTATTCATGTCACAGAGTTTACATGTTATAATTCTGCACAGAGAAAAGCCTTAAAATCCAGAAGCCCTGGTCCCAAATGTTCTGCATTCCCACAACACAGAAAGAGACAAAGCCTCAGAACAGAGGTGGGATCATGATATCCCTCTCTCATTCATTATATACAATATCTGTGCTCCAGCCTTTAGATTTCCCTGAACACTTTAGGAAAACGTGGGGAGATAGATTTGAACCAGTGTCTAGAGGTAAATGATGCCACATTCCTGAGTAACTATCTCCCCAACAGCTTTTCTCTCTCTCTCTCTCTCTCTCTTTTTTTTTTTCCAAAAGAGTACATCTTTGGAAATTGAGAATATTCAGTGAACAGAACTCATAAATCAAATCATTATCATTAATAATCAAAGTGAGACGTTGTAAGAAATAGCAAATTAATCACAACTGGCAGGTGAAGCTACTTCCAGCATGTGCTTTCTGCATACTAAAGCGGACAGAATTTTCCCCGGTGGGCTTTTATTTTATTTTATTTTATTTTATTTTATTTTATTTTATTTATTTTATTTATGATTCTCTTAGTGAACATGGAACTTTTTTGTTGACTGAGAACTATATCTGAACCCAAGTTTTGACTGATTCTGTGTAATGACACTTTATTTTCAGAGCCCCTTTTGATCCATAATAAGGCATATTAGGATTCAAGGCACTTCATTAATACACACACCGTATATTTATAATTGAAGGCATTTTCCTAGAGGAGAAAAAATAACCAATGATAGCACAAATTTAGATTTATACTTATTTCTTTTCCACATTTCAGGTTTTAATTATTTGACAGTCTGTAATTTTAGTTTAAATGCCTTTTTGGTGGCAATGGAAGAAAAAATCAAAGTACAATATTTTCCTATATCATAGCAGTTTTGTGAGCAGGGATAATAATGATTTCTTGAATTTTGATAACACCTTATTCTCTCAGAAATAAACAAATCTCATCTATCAAGATGTTTGACTTTCCAGATTTCCTGTGAAGTAAGAAGTACTTTCTTTAATAGGGAGAAAGTAAGTCAAGAACAGTTAAAGATCTGCCCATGCCACACAGCAATTCTGGATTTGAATTTAAAGTAGAACTCATATTCCTGACCCAGTGCAAGACAGTGCTGTCAGAATTTCCAGTTTTGATTGACATCTGAAAATCCATGGAAATTTAAAAAATAGTAGAAAATAAATGCAAATTTCTGGATTGTATTTTGACTTGTATATTTAATTAAAGCTCTCTAAGTGATAGAATGCATTAGAGATTTCAGGCACAGGATCCACTCCATATCTAGAGAGAAAGACAAACAAAAATATGTAGGGATTACACGGAAATAGAAGTAGAAAGCAGAGTGTACTTGAGGATTGAGAAACATAATATTTCAGTAAAGCCCATGTGGTTACAAGAGTCTGTGCTTTTGCTAGGCATAACTTAGCTAAGAAATGAAGGGGAAACACTGAAACTCATTTTCTTTTACCCAGAATCATTTTTCCCTTTCATGACTGTTACCAATTACCTTAGCTCAATTCAATAATCCTCATCAGTACTCTACGAGTTTCACTGGAAAGCAACATTAAGGATCTAAATGTTGAGGTTTTGTCAAAGTAGTATTCTCAAAATCTTTTCAGAAGATTCCTGAATTATTCAAGAGTGTCAGTGTCTATTTCTTTCATATTACTTATATATGGGTATTTCCTTCCGTATGAAAGCATCTCTATTTGGTAAAAAAGCAAACTTAAAATGATTCTCTGATGTATGTTATATTGGAGACAGACTAGGAAAGTGGTTTAAAAATAGACAGATGCATTTTCTTTCTTAAACATTACACATGTTGGTTACTATTTCCTGGCAATTTCTGGATTTTTTTTTTCAGTTTCTGTTTGTGGCATGATTTGTCATTCTCCTTGTATTTCTTTCTCTACCTTCTGCAGGGAGAGGTTGGCAGGATAAGGTTGATTTCTGGACCTGATGAGCTCCTCACTGGGGGGCTCCATCCTACCTGTGAGCATCCTGATGCCCTTAAAGTCCACAGGTAGTCCAGTCAGTGATGGGATGACTCAGGAAATGGGATAACTTCCTATTTGAAGGAATTTTTATGTTAGTTACCTGTGAGCAAGAGATTTGTTCCTTCTGGGAGGGAATGTGTAACTATATTAATTCAAAATTCAACTTCGAAGAAAAAAGTAGAGTGGGAATTGTGGTATAAATTTGTCTTTGCTGTCTATTTTGCAATATCTGATACAACTTGTTAGGAAGTACAATGTCTCTCTTACTTATTGGGTGCAGACTATGCTATAAATGAGAGGAAAACACAAGGTGTTCCGTAACATCTCCTCTTTGGATCTTCCAAAGTGTGTCATTTATACTTGCCTGAACCTGGAGAGCTGCTTCTGTGGTTTGAAACACAAGGAAAACCATTTCTTGACAGTTGATACAGGGGCCCATCAGTTATAACTTCCAAGGATCACATAAGCAGGTTTATTGACTGTTAGTATGTTTATTATCATACCTGACTTGTGAATAAGGAAACTGGTCTTTAAAAAAATAACTACATAAGATGACAAACCATGGGGCGAGCAAGGGTGAAACATCCTCTGACATGGCCCATTGGCTAATGCGAATTTTCCTTCCTCCTTCTTTTCCTCTCTTTCTCTCTGGCTCCTTTTCTTCCCTCCCACCTCCACACACATCTTCAAGTTCTGTTTTCCATAACTCCCACAATGCTTCAGCATAAAGTTAGGCTTTTGTGGCTTATTACTTGGGCTTTAACTGCATGGATGTAAGAAGTGCCTGAGCAATAATGCACGATAGGTGATTCAATAATGCAAGGAATGTAAAGCGATTTCATATCTCCTTGAATCAGGAACATTAATTAATCATAGGATGGAATGCAACGTCCTATTTACCAGTGCAAGAGGCTGCCAAGATCTTTCTGCCTTTAATAATTGCACATGCTGTTGTGGGAGGAAAAAATTAATTTAGTTATTAAATTGGAGGGTGCTTTTTTTTCTATCATGGAGAAGCTGGAAAGTAGCCAGGCCATAACGTTAATGTTATGAGGCTTGGGATCTGGGTTACTTTTACTAAAAGCTTTCTCCATCTCTTTTTAAAGAAAAGTATAAAAAGAAAAGTGTTGGAATGGTACACAAAGCTTGTTTCTCATGAGTGCTGATAACACAACAATCAAAGTTTTTTTTTTTTTTTCCTCTCAGTCACAAATGGATTGCAATGGGATGGCGCACAAGGATGATGCTCTCTCCAGGTGAGCATGTTGGCTTGAGGAAGCATCTGCTGCCATTGATCAGCTGCAGCCCTTTGATGGAACAGAACAAGTCTTCCCAGAAGTGTGATGTTGCCGGTGGCGCGGCTCTTGTAGTAGAAACAGTATGGCAAAGGGAAAGGAGGTACCTTGCCATTCGACTTTCTTGCCTCCTCATCTTTATACGTTTTTCCCTTCAGTAGAAATTATTTTCTCATTCCTTTTCCTCCTCTACCCTCAGTTTTCAAGTGCCCTCTTTCAAGGATTATCTCATATGACTCCTCTTCCAAGAGATTTTTACTGGTTGGCTCAACCCGAAGAGATTTTGCTTTTATTTTCTCCCTCATCCTTCTCCTTCCTCTTTCTCTTCCTTTTCTTCTCTCTCGTTCATTGAACTTAGTTAATTTATGGTCTTACCATGTATATTAATGCATATATCTCTCCCTTTATATCATGCTAAACTCATTATTAAGAGTGAGATAGATTTTCATGGGTCTTTGCAATCCTCAGCATGAAATATGGTCATTTTGACACTTTGGCTTTTAATAATTACTGATTGCCTTCAATCGGAAGCACAAAAACATTGGTGAGAAGTGGGGCTACCAGTCCTAGCAGCTTATTAGCTGTATGTATCCTCTGCTGAGTCACTTAATGATCCTGGATCCTGATTCTCTTTCATTGTAAAGATTATTATTCTGTAATATCTTTATATTACTAATGTTTTATGATTTAATATTGCATGCCAACTTTTATTTGATCCATTCAAAGTGCAGTGTTTTCTCTGCTGGAAAGTTTTAAGAGAAATAATTAAAAAGAAATAGAAGAAAAGAGCTGGAATTTGGGATGGAGCAGAGGACTATATATTTTTGGTCTATTATTTGTTATATATACTTTAAATCTATGTTTAGCATTGAATATAATTTTTCTAGGTTTTCTTTGTGTTTAATAATACCTTAACCAACCAAATTTGAGAGTGATTGTTAGGTAGGTATAGATGCTAAAGCATGCTTAATTAATACTTATGCAATGAGTTGCATTCTTTAAAAAAAAAGTTATGCATGGATCTAATTGGCTTTTCTTTAGAAAATATGGTGTTCGGAGCTTCATTGTGAATAATTTTCCAAAGCTTTTGAGATTGTAACATTTTGAGATTGTAACATTTAGTCTGTTACATGTTAAATGATGTTGCCCCAAATTACCTTCCTGTTCTTCACTCCACTTCGATGGACACTTGGATGTCCACCTTTACCTCCTGCTGAATTTTGAAGGAATTAAAAGAACATAAGCGTTTACCTGCAGCCTAAATTCCCACACTTTCCTCTCTTGACACAAGTTTCTTTCTTTTTTTAAAACAGGATATATTTTTTAAAGATTTTATTTATTTATTCATGAGTGACACAGAGAGAGGCAGAGACATAAGCAGAGAGAGAAGCAGACTCCCTGCAAGGAGCCTGATGTGGACTCAATCTCAGGACCCCGGGATCACAACCTGAGCCTAAAGCAGACGCTGAACCACTGAGCCATCAGGCACCCCTCTGACACAAGTTTATAGACTTGCTTCTAGGGGAGAAATGAAGACATAAGAGGTTCATGGTACTTTCTGAGGGGAGCCATTAGTGTCAGCAATATTAACCACCTAATACATGAATGAATTTTAAAAATCCAGACCCTGGAGCCAATGATTAAAGGCAGCACTTCAGGACACCTGGATGGCTCAGGGGTTGGGTATCTGCCTTCGGCTCAGGGCATGATCCTGGGGTCCCAGGATCGAGTCCCACGTTGAGCTCCTTATGGGGAGCCTGCTTCTCCCTCTGTCTATGTCTCTGTCTCTTTCTCTCTCTGTGTCTCTCAGGAATAAATAAATAAAATCTCTTTTAAAAAATAAAGGCAGCACTTCAAAACAAGTTTATTCAGATTACCTATGTGAGAACAGAATTACTGCTTTGGCTTGGGGGATACTGCTATATCCATTAAAAACTGGGGATCCCTGGGTGGCTCAGTGGTTTAGCGCCTGCCTTAAGCCTAGGGTGTAGACCTGGAGTTTCAGGATCGAGTCCCATGTCGGGCTCCCTGCATGGAGCCTGCTTCTCCCACTGCCTGTGTCTTTGCCTCTCTTTCTCTCTCTCTGTGTCTCTCATGAATGAATAAATAAAATCTTTAAAAAAATAAAAAAAAATTAAAAATGTCTACCATGATCCTGAGACTGGTAGATCATGGGACCGCCTGGACAGCCAAGAATTAGACTCACCCATATAGGGACAACTGATTTCTGACAATGGGGTAAAGTCAATTCAGTGAAGAAAGGATAGTCTTTCTATAAATGGTACTGGAAATATTGAATATTCATGTGTACAAAATGTGGACCTTCATCCATATCTTGTACCATATATCATATATTGACTATAACTATATAAATCCTCCAAAAAAATCCAAAAAGAAACCCAATCTATCAGCCTTTACTGACTGACCATTGTAAGAGCAGAGGTAGGGAAGAGATGAAGCTGACAGTCCTCATACTACCAACTTATAGTAAAACAAGGAGGTGGGGCTTATTGGATGAAAGGAATTGAGAATCCAGATAGTTTCAGAGAGGTGAAGAAAAGTGTGTTAGCAGAGATTGGACAGCACGATGGGGCAATTTTGTAAGGGTGATCACAACCTGGCAGATGAGTTGTTGGCATTAGCCGAGACCTATGATGACACACTCAAGAAGGAATAATGGTCAACATTAGTAAATCTCTATTAAGTAATATAACCCACATCAGAAACACATCATAATACGAGGACTTTTGTAATACAGTAGAGGCAGGTAGAATTTGCTTAAGTTAAGACCCTGGGAGTCAGCTACCCTAAAAGTTCGTAATTCATCAAGCCCTTACATTTGGAATACAGAGAAGCATGATGAATTGAGTTGAAAATGGTCACCAAGTAGCCAAATCCGATTCACAAAGTCCAGGAATTAAAAATTAATTTACTACTTAAAAGAAAGCCCTCAGGATTCAGAACTAGTTATACACACTTTACACACAATTCTAACAAACATGACTAACTAATTGCAACTTAGAGTGAAGAAATTAAAGAGAGGGAATATATATTTGTCCAAGGGTAGTTAAAATAACATCAGCAGTGATAGCTGCCATCTTAGTTCAAGGGAAGAGAAATAATTATTAAAAAAAAATCCCACAAAAATAATTACTAAGAAGGAAGTCTTCTGGGCCTTTTCTTGAGAATGGTAAATTCCACTTAGAATTCCTCTGCTGATATCCAGCAATGTAGGATGTATTTTAAAATATTTTAATTCAACTGACTTTCTTAAATATTGCTTACAAAGAATAAATTATTATTTGGAAAACTTTAGATTGAAAGATTATTCTCTAAGAATTCTAGATAGCAATTACTTTATACCATTTATTTTCCCATCATTTCCTATTGCAGATAAATGTTAATCAAAGTACTTAGAAATATACAAGTTATTAATTTCAATCACAGGGGAGAATTTTTTTCAGATGACTGTTAAGCAAAATCACTTTTGATTTTTATTTGATTCTTTATAGTCATTTTAGTATTTTTAAAGGGCACTAAATCTAAATATTTTGAGAACTGAATATCTTATTCTAAATTCAGTATCATATGAAGCAATTTTTTAACAACTTCTTAATCAGTAAAACCCATTTTAAGTACCTTTATGTACAAAGTACTCTGTCACTCAGTAGGAGTAATTCAAGTTGATTTATTACCCTGTGCTTAGACAGAGAGACTCACATTCTCATTTGAAAGACAGGACACGTCTACGGCCATACCACCCTGAACGCGCCCGATCTCGTCTGAAAGACAGGACACAGCCATAAAAAGATAACTAAGGAAAAAATGGAGTACACAATATATGCTGAAGGGAAAAAAAATGAATGACTACATTCAGAGATACAAAACTCAAAACCATCAAAACCATACACGTCTATCCACATTGTCACCTTTTCTCTTGTATAAATTCCATTTCAAATTTATATGTAGAGTAAGGGGGAAAGTACCCAAATGGAAATCAAGAGACCTTGTTTTTTTTTTATCCCATATAATTTTGAGCATGCTATTTGACATATCATATTTCAGTTTTGTAAATCAAGAGAGCTAAATCAGATGCCCCTCTTATGCTGAAGATATACATTAACTTTTACTAAAATTAATTGTTGACATGAACTCCTCTTTATTCGTATAAACCAAATCATAATTGAAAGTTATTTGGGGAGCCTGTAAAAGCCACTGACATGCATGATTCTTTGTTTTATTCTCTTTACTATGGGTATTAAAGACAGGAGTTCTGCATGGTTTCAAGGTCCCTTCCAGGTCAAGAGCCTGTGAGTCTATGGAAATCATTAACTTTATGATCACACACAAGATTTTTGTTCAGATATATGGCATGGAAAAATATATTCTCAAAATGCTGTTTTAAAAGGCTGTTGCTTCTATTGTTAGTGATAAACTTCTGCTTTTTTTTTTTTTTAGTTTGAAATGAAATACCAAAATATTGGCAATTTTTTTGAAAGAAACTTGTCATAGAATACATTTAGGGACAACATACTAAGTATACCTAAAACCAAAATTCCATATATTAAAATCTTTTCCATTCCTTCCTTCCTCCTTTCCTCCTCCTATCTTTCCCTCTCCCCTCTCCTCCCCTTCCCTTCCCTTCCCTAGTCCACTGTCCCTACAGTCAGTCAGTATCTCTTAAGTTACATTAAAAGAACCTAGGCACCAACAGAGAGAGTATAATGAAACATCAACCCAAATTGGTAACCATAGTCTAAATTAAAAAAAAAAAGAGTAGTGACTATTGTCAACAAAAGATACCACTGCATTCTGTTTTATGCAAAGAGCCATAGAATGAAGCATACAAGTTTCATAAATCAAATTCCATTTCAAATTTATTAGTCTTCTGGAAAGGTAAATAAATCCTATTGAAAACATTGTTCAAAAACTACTTAAAATTAAGTAGTGCTTTTTTTTATTCTGTAGGAAATTCTGTATTTAAAAATACTAGATTTGTTTAAGATTTTTTTAAAAACCAGAACCAGGTATTACCCATACGGCGTAAATCCCCAAAATATCTGGTATATGCAGTTTTAGTCAACAAGCCTAAAAGAAAAGGAGCAGAGCTAAAAAACAAAAACAAAAACAAAAACAAAAAAACACAAACAACAATAACAAAAGTCCCGAACTACACAATTTAAATTATCGTGACTGTAGAGTTGTCCCTATATGCATTTTGTATCCTAATAATAAATTCATATGACAAAGCAACATTTAAATGGTGTGAGAGACAAGGGGAAAGATGACTAGCACAAGGAACATTTTATAATTAATCAAAGTGTTACTATAGATCTCTGATTTTAGTTAAGGAAATAGATAATTAACTCAAAATAAAATTATTTAAAATACTTATGACATCATACTTAAAATCAAATCCCAAAGACACCACCTGAAGGGAATTTTTTTGTTTGTTTCTTTGCTTTTTAAAGTAGGCTTCTGTAGGGTTTAATTTTTTTTTTTTTTTAGAACAGGAACATTTATTTATTTATTTATTTATTTATTTATTTATTTATTTATATTTATGATAGTTACACAGAGAGAGAGAGGCAGAGACATAGGCAGAGGGAGAAGCAGGCTCCATGCAGGGAGCCCGACGTGGGATTCGATCCCGGGTCTCCAGGATCACGCCCTGGGCCAAAAGCAGGCGCTAAACCACTGCGCCACCCAGGGATCCTGGCTTCTGTAGGGTTTAAACGCACAACCCTGAGATCAAGATCTGAGCTGAGATCAAGAATTCAATGCTTAATGGACTGAGCCTCCCAGGCACCCCCAGAAAGGAATCTTATAGTGATGCATGGTGGCTTAGGAAACAGAACATGATATTGTGGAATTAGACATCTAGCTTTCCTTCCACTTAACTCCAACTACCTGAGAGACTTTCTGATTCACTTGTATCCATCTGTAAAATGGGACATCTCTGCAGGATTGTTGGGAGTATTCATGCCATGAGACATGAGCCCTAGAGTCTTGCTGGAGATCTCCTCACCGCCTATCTCAAAAACTTCCATTAGGTGCAAAGTCCATCCAGTCTTAAACTAAATTCTCTGATCTCAGGGATAATGATGGAGGAACAGTCCCCTAATTTCCATGCATACATTTTACATTTCTCATCAACAAGTGAATTAAAGAAAAATTGCAACGTACTCGGCTCTCATCTTCTTACTTGCCCTCTATTTTCTTTTTTGTATTTCTCCTTGAGAATTAGAGTCTGGAAGCAATATTCAAATTTTAATATGACAGATAGAAACCTGTGGTCTAGTGGTGAATTATTTTGTTGGTAATAATTTCGTGACGAGGCATAACATTTTCTGAGTTCTATGAACCTAGTATGTCAATATGACATATTGACAAACAACCACTAGATTATAAACATGGAAATGTGAAATACCCTAGTAATAAAACAATTTGATGGTGGACAGAAAAATGTGAGTTCTAGCCTTCATTCTGCATTAGCATTCTGTGAGACCCTGAGACTTCTCAGTGATTCTGGTTATATTTTCCTCAACAGAAAATCCTGAGTGGACTATTAGTTGGAAGGTCTCTAGAGGGTCTCTAGTTTGAAAAGAGGGGATGTATATAAGAAACATCACAGGAAAGGACTTAGTTAACAAAACCAAAAAGTATTTGGGGAGCGATGGCTTGAATTACTTCTCTGAATTCTAAACTTCTCTATTTACGTATAAATCCAAAGCTAGTAAAGTGGGATTATCCTCTCCTGGCATTTATACTTTTAGGAACACGTAGGAAAGGCATTCTTTTTGAAATTTCAGTATTATTCAGAGCTATTGACATTAATATTAATGTTAATCATTATGTTAGTACTTTATTAAGACCTTGCTAAAGTAGATGAACATAGTATCTGAGCCAAATAAACTGATGTTTTCTACTAGGAAATCATCACTTAATAAGTATTCATAGCTTTGTTCTCACCTAGTCACTGTGTTTTGTTTTTTTCAGAGTTTTTTTTTTATCTATCACGTGCATTGAAGGTAAGATGATGCCATCAATTGTCTTTGACACTGGGCAGCCAGGGTGGCTCAGCGGTTTAGTGCCGCCTTCAGCCCAGGGCCTGATCCTAGAGACCTGGAATTGAGTCCCACGTCAGGCTCCCTGCATGGAGCCTGCTTCTCTCTCTGCCTGTGTCTCTGCCTCTCTCTCTGTGTGTATCTCTCATGAATAAATAAATAAAATCTTTAAAAAAAATTGTCTTTGACACTGAAGTGTTGGAAATGGCCACCTATGCAGTAGTTAGGACCCCTGAACAGGTCCTGGAGGACCCACTGAGATTGCTTTCATGCCTTCATGTCATTTCAATAAGATCAACACTAAGATTGACATTTCAGTGAGACTGACATCTCTATGATGTCAAACAAATGTTTTAGCAGAGAGCAACTCTCTCTTTGTAGTTATGTATTTTGAGTGGTCTCATAACACAAACTTTGTATGGTATTTTTTCAATGTTTTAATGTGTCTATATTTTCATATTTTTGTAGTTATTATTTTAATAAGAGTATTAGAAAATTAAAAGTTTCAAAGGCCTTTCCCCCCAGCTTTATTGAGGTATAATTGGTCTATAAAAATTGCACATAATTAATGTATGACATTTGGTGAGTTTGGACATATATATACACTCAAGTTACCATTACCACAATCCAGGTAATAAACATCCTGTAGAGTCTTAAGAAAGAGGAGAACATTAACCAACCAGAAAGAGACACTCAGGGTGAACCTATTATTTGGGGAAGGTTGCTGATTGCCATGTTCTTGGCAGTAGAGACATGTGGATTTTATCATTCTGAGAATGTGTTGCCACAAAGGGGCAAGTTGAACGTGGAGTACTTGATCACCAGTGTGAGATCCCTGGAAAATAAACTTGATCACACATTCTTAGAAAACTAAAATCCCCATGTAGATATCTTACTATCAACGGTCAGCATTTTTTATTTTCTTCCACTGACAAAATAGAAATAGGAACCAGAATTTCTGATTCCAGTTCATGCCCTTTTGTATCCTAGCCCTCTAATCTTAGGAAAGGTTCACTTCTGATTCTCAGTTATACAATCTGTAAAATAACTATAATTGCTATAACAAAAGGTATATTTCAAGGTATAAATAAAAATCATAGTAGACATACAAATTCACTGTAAATACTTTAAAGGCGATATTAAAACAGGAAGGTATTATTTTCCTGGGCTGGTTTCTTGCCATAGCTAAATGAAGGCATTAGTGTAAATCATTGCCCGGCTAAGATTTGCTCATTTAATATAGTGTGAATATCATCCTTAGGTAGGTAAGTCATATTGTGCACATTACTTTTGCAACGCTCTGCACTTTGTAGGGTAGACATTGCCTCCCTCCATTAGAACAGACCGTAACTTGAACTGAAGCTATGGAAGCTAGAGAGTTGGTGAAACTATAGTGTATTTCTTTGACCGACCATCCCCCTCACTACAAAGACATTGACCTTAGTAGTCCAGATGCCTAAGAGGGGGGCATATTTATAAATTTGTAGAGAAATTCAACTTTCTAGCCCATGTGTTCCAAATCCTTTCTGTGAGACAGGAAATATCACTATCTTGTAGGGCTGACCGAATTGTTGGATTAGTTCCGCCCAGAAATCCAGTTTGAGGGCAGGAGGCCCACTGCTTTCCCGAGGCTCTGAGTGGACAACAACTGTAAATCAGGGAAAGATGCTCTGAGAAAAGGTGCAGTGCTGAAGCTCTCCGTCCACAAGGCAGATTGTACAAGGCGGCCTGTTACATAAGTGCACTCACTGGATTTGTCTCCTGTGATTAACAACATACACAGACAAAAATGGTCCTGACATTTGGAGAATGTAGTTGAGAAGATCCCATTTTAAATGTGATTTTGAAAGACATTTTCTGTAATCTCCACATTATTTAGGAAAACTTTAGGAAGATGAATTTGGTATTTTTTTTTCCTCCAGGTTGTTTGTTTTTCACAACAGGAAAACACATCGTCCCTTCTGGTTCATCCTGAGAACAAATTATTCCAAAATGGCTTGGAGAATATGAGAGATCCCTTATCTAGCTATATTTAATAGAATAATACAAAATTGTAAGCTTTGACTACTTAATAAGGAAAAGATCTTCTGCCATCATGTGGAATGTTGGAGAATCTTCCCTTGTTTGATGTTTTTGTTCCTTTGCTGGCTTCTCCATGAAATACACTCCATTTCCTGACTGAGGAGGGGTCATTATTCCTGTCACCAACCAATATTTAAAAATCATGTTGGAAACCAAGCCAAGTATTTCCAAAAGTGAAATCTTGAGAATTTAGACTCTACCTTTTCCATGAGACAGAAATTGAAAGAAAGAAAGAAAGAAACCTTCCAATTCAGAAACAACAATTAAAAAATCACACAAATTAGAAACACAAAGTACCTTTTGTCTAGTATCTCTTCATTCCACTGTGAGATTTTTCTTTTTTTTTTAATTAAGAAAAATATTTTCCGGGTTGTCTCAACAGAACGAATGGCCGTACTTTATTTTGCTTCTTTCTTGGGTGAGGATTTCACAGCCACATAAATATTTGTTGCAGAATCATTTACTGTTACCAGTACTCCTTTTTCTTAATATTCCTCCTTTCTAATTGTTAAATATATCTCGCCCTTTTCCTCATCCAGATCTCTCTTTTCATCTCATCAATTATTTTCAGGGGGAAGAGGAGTGACCCACTTCTCTCTAATAAAGGTTAGAGACGTCAGCTAGCGTGGAAAGACTCCTGCCGATACAATGATAATACTTGATTCTACCTGCCACACAGGGACCACTTTCAAAGGCAATTTTTGATCAAGCTGTCATTCAAGCTTAATTTATATGCTAGAAAGGGCCTTCACCATGTGCCACAGATTTCTCGTTGAAGTGATTCATCATATTCCACAAGTAATGCAGTCACCTCTCGTGTGGGAAGAGCAGTGGGGAAATGCAATAAGGAGAGGAATAGCATTAAATGAATAGGAGAATGGGTCCAAATTATCCCTTATTATTGGAGCAAAGAAAATATGATGTCAGCAGCAGGAAAAACATTGTTAAGAATTGCTGCTGACTTTGCAGGTACCATTTTTAAATGAAATTTTCAGTTTCGTGGAGGAATATATCTATATGTAGTAGGACTTATATGGCAGATGCAATTTTCCACTCCTTCATCGAATTTTCCACATAGATTCATCTCTCTTTCCTGCTTTAAATACCTCATGGAAAACTCACTTTCCCTCCTGCATTACAGAATGCTAGGAATGAAGGAGTTAAACCTATTTCTTTAAGTGAGGGAAAAGTTGTTTCCTGCAAATATATCTCAGTAGCCTAGGAGAAATGTTCTGCTAGATTAGGTTGATTGAAAAACTCCACTGATAAAGAAGGAAATGAAGAAGTACCTGGAACCGTTTCCGTCATCCTCTCTACAAGACGGTGGTCTATCCATCATTTTAAACTATTGCTCATAACTCACATTTTCATTGGTGTCTCCTCCAACTAAATTATATATGATCCATATTCTAAATACCCAATCCCCTTTTTAAATATGTCTGTGGACATGTATGTGTGTCTATGTGTGTGCATACACATGCTTTCACATAGAAATGATTGTGCCAAATTTATGACAAGTGAAATGATTGGAAGAGGACACAGTTATTCAAAATTTAATTCAGTATAAAAAAATTCATTCAGTGTAACAAGCTGTACACCTTCTATGTGTCCAGTACGTTGTTAGTCATGGGCCCACAGAAATACTTGTTGTGATATCTAGTCAGCAAGGATTTAATCAGTCAGTTGGGAATTTAGGACTAATTAATGTGAAACAATGGGTTGGTAAGCTTATTGAGGGTTTTTCTTCTTGGCATATTTTATAGGATCAAGTTCAATGTCTGCTATGTACTGAGTAAAGGAGGATAGGATAACAGCTTATCAAGTAGCGAGAAATTTCTCCCTACTTAGAGTTCTTACAATTATTTGTCCATCATGGTGCTTTGACCACTAGGCATGCTAGTGTGAAGTTGATTGGTCCTGGGGATATAGCTTGTTGCTTCAGCTCCTATTAATGATTTTTATCTGGAATCTTTAGTTATGAGCCAAGTTCTTAGGAGTCAAGGGTGAAACCCTCTCTATTTTCAGTTATGTATCTGTAGTATTCACTAAAGTGTTATGTCCACTGGAGATACTTGGTATGTGTTAATCACAACGACTGTGTGATAAAGGGCTAAAAAAAGAAGTGCATGTGTGCTACAGAACTGCTTGGGCAAAGTGGAGAAAGATGGGGAAGAGAAATACAAAAAATAGAAAGAAATGACATCAGAAAGGACAAATTGTTGATATTTGTTGTCATTGCTATCACAGTGAGACCTATTTAAATAGAAGGTTACAGATAGGAATTCAGCAGCAAGTCAATTTACTCTGTGTTCCAAAGTCATCCTTCGATAATGAAATATTTGCAGGCACCCTCCACTTTTGATATATGGCTTTCTGACTTGAACTGATAAGGCCCCAGAGGACAGAGATCTTGCCAATCCCTTTCTCCAGTTCACCACTGAACATAATGGCTCTGCCCTCTAATGGCATGATGATGCCAATTTGTCCTGGATTCTTGGGGGGTTGGTTGGTGTGGTAACTGGATAATTCTACATTTTCTCAGTTCAAATACTGACAAGCTGTCAAGGGACACCCTTTAAAGTAAAAGCATAATTTTATATTTCTGCTTCATAAATCAATATAAATGTTAGGACATTCAGGACACACAATTAGCACCTCTGGAAACTGTATATAGCTCTCAGAGAAATAAGGACTTGGTCATTTAAAATATCATCAACTTTAGATTATAGAGATCTATGAGTCTTTTCCTGATGTCAATAAAAATAAATCCATATGGTGATACACCCCCCAAAAAAACCCTCCAATACAAAACCAAACCAAAATGTAAACCTGAGTTATCTACAGATTTTCATAGACAAAATGAGAGAGAGGAGAAGAGAGAGAGAAAGAAAGATAGAAAGAAAGGAAGGAAACTAGATGAATCTCCATAGGAAAACTGTCATTACTATGATAGGAACAAATGAAAATGGTATCATTTTTTAATGGGCGTGTTAGAATGAGTTTAAATAAAAAAATTGTGAATTGTTTTGAAGGCAATAGGGAAAAATTTAATTATAATATATAACACAATCTGTGTGGATGTCCTTTTGAGATACTCAGTGCTTACGACTCTGGATATTTTTTTCTGTTAGGAGCTAGTAGGGCAATTACAGTAACGTAGAGATTTTCACATGTGACATTGATGACAAAGGGAGATCCGACCAACTTTTCTTAGATAAGCTCTTAAGAAATGTACTCTGCTGGATTTTTACTTCTCAAAATACAACGTAAAAAATTCCTATTGATTTTCATGAGGCTATTCACTTCAGAGAACTTGTAAAGGTATCTTAATTCAGTAAAAACATAGCAATCACTCACACACACGCATGCACACACAAGTGTGTGGGAAGAACTGGGTCTGAGCAAAAGAGAAATGGAACTAAAGTATAAAAAGTTTATTTATATTGCTGTTGTTTTTCTTTGCAATGGTATTGGGCCCTGCAGTAAAGACTGAGATTTTCCTCATTATTAGCTCTTACGAAGAGGCATAGGAAAGTAAATTAATTACAAATAAAATTTCCTTCTAGTTTTCTCTTGACATTAACTTGATAAGGAACATTGTCTATGCCCTGTGTCAAAGGTTTTCTAGTTTAAATCATTAAATAAACTGGAATATTTCAGTTGTGGCTGGACTAAAGAGCACAAACGTTTCCCGATGGGCAGTCACAACTCCCACAAGTAAAGCTACCGTTTAGCTTCTGTGTTGTGGTTCCACTGCATGTCTTATTTGCCAACTTCCAAATGTTGAACAAAAAGTCCAGAAAGAAGCATGTTTATTTGGTAGTACAAAATGCCTCTGGGCTATTCCATTTTCCCAACTACTGTCTAAATGTTTTTGAAGATTTCAGATGGAGTTGTTGTGGCAAAGTTCAAAGGCAAAATTTACCATTAAGCAAAGTAAGAATTACATAGTGACCTGGAATCAGTACAGGAATGTTCTAGAATTTATGTTGTAGCAAGTCCTTGGCAATGTGTGGGGTTGTGTGTATATTTGGAGTGAATACTAACACAGGTGTTTTGAGAACACCGTGTGCTTCTACTCAGAATCTCTAAGTAACTGCAGCCAAGTAGCATAGATTATTTGAATTTTAAGTGATCTTTTTAGACTGAGATTATGATTGTCCCAAATAGAAATAAACAATTATCTTGGAGGCTGTATACAAAGACAAGTCCTTGCGAAAAATAAAGTCAAATCCCCCATGAGAGAGAAAATAAGGATGTGGTGAGTCACTTACTTAATATAAAAATTTCTGTTAATTAATTAATTAATTAATTAATTTTTAGTAAGAATTGGTTAGGTGCTGGAAGAGTAAGGATGAATAAGATTAAAAAGCTCACAATCATAGAAGACCTACACATGGCCAACAAGCACATGAAAAAATGCTCCACCTCACTTGTCATCAGGAAAATACAAATAAAAACCTCAATGAGACACCACCTCACACCAATGAGAATGGCGAAAATTAACAAGACAGGAAACAACAAATGCTGGCAAGGCTGTGGAGAAAAGACAACCCTCTTGCACTGTTGGTGGGAATGCAAACTGGTGTAGCCACTCTGGAAAACTATGAAGATTCCTCAAGAAGGTGAAAATAGAGCTACCTTATGGCCCAGCAATTGCACTACTGGGTATTTACCCCAAAGACACAGATGTAGTGAAATGCTGGGACACCTGCACCCCAATGTTCACAGCAGCAATGTCCACAATAATCAAACTGTGGAAGGAGTCACAAGGTCCTTCGACAGATGAACGGATCAAGAAGATGTGGTTTATATATACAATGGAATATTACTCAGCCCTCAGAAAGGATGAATCACCACCATTTGCTTCAATGTGGATGGAACTGGGGGGTATTATGCTGAGTGAAGTAAGTCAATCAGAAAAAGAAAATTATATGGTTTCACTCATATGTGGAATATAAGAAGTAGTGAAAGGGACCATTGGGGGAAAATTAGAAAGGAAGACAAAAACCATGAGCAACTCCTCTCTGGAGAATAATGTGTTGCAGAAAGGGAGGGGGTGGGAGGATGGGGTGACTGGGCAACAGGCACTAAGGAGAGCATTTGATGGGATGAGTACTGGGTGTTATACTTTATGCTGACAAAGTGATTTTAAATAAAATGTTTTTTTTAAATAGATTAAGTTTTAGAAAGCTCACAATCAAATGAGGAAGAAAAATATACAAGGTAATAACTGCCATAAAAGAATATGTAGGGATCCCTCGGTGGCGCAGCGGTTTAGCGCCTGCCTTTGGCCCAGGGCGTGATCCTGGAGACCCAGGATCGAATCCCACATCGGGCTCCTGGTGCATGGAGCCAGCTTCTCCCTCTGCCTATGTCTCTGCCTCTCTCCCTCTCTCTCTCTGTGACTATCATAAATAAATAAAAATTAAAAAAAATTTTTTTGAAAAAAAAAAGAATATGTATAAAGAATATGGAAAAAAAGAGAATATGGAAAGGCAAAGAGGGGGCCATTGATTCCTCCTAGAAACAGTGTTATGGGATGGGCTGGTCAGGAAAAGCTGTGTCTTAAACAAATTAGTCTATTTATGGGTATTCTATGTGTATCTTTAGGGTCCTACCTGAGAAGTGGGACCAGTAGGAGATGCATATTAAGAGATTTATCACATTATGCTATGTGAAATAAGCCAGACACCAAAGAACAAATACTGCATGACTACACTTATATGTGATATCTAGAACAGTCAAGCTTCGTAGAGAAGAATGTAGAACAGAGGTTAGCAGGGGCTGGGGGCAGGGGTCTAATGGGGAGTTAGTGTTTAATAGATACAAAGTTTTTGTTTGTCATGAAGAAAGTTCTGGGGAGGGATGGTACTGATGGTTACAGAATATTGTGAATGTGCTTGATGCCCCTGAATTATATACTAAAAAGATAAAAAAGGGTAAATGTAATGTTGTGTATCCTTTACTACAAGACGAGCATTGTTTTTCTTTTTTTTTTTTTTAAAGATTTATTCCAAGGAATTGGCTTATGTAATTCCAAGGGTTAGCTAGGTAAGTCCAAAACCAATAGGGCAGGCAGTTAGGAGGGATAAGCTGGAATCCAGGCATGGGCTGAAGCTGTGATCCACAAGTGAAATTAATTCTTCTTCAGAGAAGCCTCAGTACAACTCTTATGGCTTTCAACTGATTTAGTCAGGCCCACCCAATTTATTTAAAATAATCTGCCTCGCTTAACATCAATAAATATCAATTACATTTATAAAATATCTTCACAGCAACACCAAGATTAATGTTTGCTTTATTAGCTAGACTATCATAGCATATAGTCAGTTGACAAATCAAAAGACCAGCATATTGGGGATCCCTGGGTGGCTCAGCGGTTTAGTGCCTGCCTTTGGCCTGGAGCATGATCCTGGAGTCCTGGGATTGAGTCCCGCATCAGGCTCTCTGAATGGAGCCTGCTTCTCCCTCTGCCTGTGTCTCTGCCTCTCTCTCTCTCTCTCTCTCTCTCTGTCTCTCTCTCTGTCTCTGTCTCTCATTGATAAATAAAATATTTTTTTTAAAAAAAGACCAGCATATCATACTTCTAAAAAAATATGAACTCCACCAAAGGCAAAAGAGCTACTCTCTGTGTTGCTCTTTCTCTTTATCTGAATGTTGGACATTTAAATAAAAGTAAAAAAAATCAATTATTCATATGTTGCATCATTGTCATGCTAAGTCTGTTTTCAATGGCCATCTGAGCTAGTTGATGATAATGCATCCTTCCGTAAGCTATGCTTGATTGTGTTTGAGAGTCTCTGTTTACATACATATATGGCCTTTCTATAAGTTATGAAATATGTGAAACCAGTGATCACTTTTGTTTTCCTTTGTAACCACATGCAATGTATTAAAATGTTCTTCACAAGGTATTTTTCTTTTTATTTATTTGAGAGAGAACAAGAGAGAGACAGCATGAGCAATGAGTAGGGGGAGGAGCAGAGGGAAAGGAAGGAGCAGATTCCCCACTGAGCACCGGAGCCCTATTTGGGGCTCAATCTCAGGGCCCTGAGATCATGACTTGAGCAGAAGACAAATGCTTAACCAACTGAGTCACCCAAGCACCCCTTCACAAGGTATTTTAAAAGGAATTTTCCAGGTGGCACTAAGCTCAGGGATAATTTCCCTAACTAAATCCAAAAATAGTTAAGGTTTTTGCATCAGAATCAATATTTAAAATAACATATTGGGATTATCTGATTATCTTTCATTTTTCCTAACTAGACTCTAAAGTCATCAAATGATTATATTTTATTAATCTTTAACCTCTGGTGTTTAACTCAATGCCTGACACTCAATGTAAATTGAATTATTCTGCATCCTGAATGAGTAGAGTTGGTTAGTGTACTCTTTTCAAATTTGAATGTTTTACCTTTAACATAAAAAAAAAAGCCTGTTTCCAAAAACTGTCTATGCTGTTATGCAAAAAAAAGTGGAATTTTTCCAAGTTATAAATCTTTAGTTATATCCTTTGACATTAAAACCCTACTTTGCTGTGGTTTTTCTCTTCTATTTTGGCTTCTAATTGGTATTCACTTGATTTATAAATCCCGTTGGCATTATTCTTCTTAAATAAAGGCATTTTGTCTATCTAAATTAAATCTCATTCATTTGATTTTCTTTTACATCTTAAACTCTCAAGATCCATCTGCAATTTTTCTGTTTTTAACTTTCCAGTCTTGAGTATGTAATCTCCTCATTTGCAATCATCTCTTGGGTTTACTTAAGTTTTTTTTTTTTTTCCTCCTTCTTCTAGTTAACATATTAGAAGGATATTGACCACAGGATTAGTTACCTTTTGAAGTCTCCCTTTAATTTTTGGGTTATTCTTGACTGTTATCATCAGTGTTCACTATTTTCAATACTGAAGCATCATTAATATGCTTCATGGCTATAACAAAGTAAAAATCTCCTTGCTTGTTTGTATTTCAGAAATTAGATGACTAATTCAGCCGAAGTTTGGCTGGATCTAGAATATCACCAGAGATGATCCTGCCATCCAAAGAAGCACTGTTTTCATTCTTCAAGAAGTTTTGGACTTACAATGACACCAAAGTTACTAGGTTAGGGAAAAAAAAAAACAAAAAACCAAAAACCATGGTATCCTTTAGTACCAATTGTTCATTTTGAGGAACATAAACTTTCTTGAGGAACTCTAAAGGGTAATTATTATTTTTAGGTCATGGTGATTATATAGAAATTGCTACAATAAAAGTTATCATACAAAATATATTAAACATATTAAAATATATAAATATAAAAATATATAAAATATATATTACAATATATTTTGATATTATCTTCATAGGCACTTATATATATCATGGATTATTAAATTTGTTCATGGATGATGTTTTTTACTCAATAGAGAACCAAAGACAGATAAGCCCTGCAGAAAATATCAAATCCCATGCAACAAGTAATAACTTTTTAATCAAAATTTTTGTAATTTAGTTGTAACTTTTAATTTAAATATTTTAAAATGATAGTTGTAATTACTCATATCATTTCTAATGTTTGGAAGTGTAGTTACATGGGACTGATAGTGCCCCACTATTGTAATAAGGATTCCCTAGTTGGTATGAAATCATGAAACTTCTGCATAAGCTCAACTTATTTATCATTTTTTTCCATGTGGCAATAAAGGCTGAAATTTATAGAGGAAAAGAAGTAAATCATCTAATAAAAAAATACTTGTATGAGAGAGAAAAAGCAAATGGCTTCTGTGGTACCTTAATGGGATCATGTGTGTTAAGCCATTCACAAAATTACAAATAATAGGCAAATGTAAAGAACTATTACTAGTCATACTTACTCTTAATTTCCAGTCCAAGCCTCTAACTGGAGACAAATACCCCAAACTCTTATTTTCCATGAGTTTGGAAACTTAAATGATTATATTAATGATATATTAATGAAATAGTTATAATGCACAAAGTAATAATTAAAAGTATATGCTATTAAGAAAATTGCTTGTATGTATAAATTCATTAATATTTCTATTGCAGCACTAATTCAGTTCAACAGATATTCACTGAGTTGTGTCAGACACTGTACCTGACATTTTGACTTAGCTATACAGATACATAGTCCTATTTTGTGGAAATTAGAATCTACTAGATATAGAGAGAAAATGATATTTGTAAATAGATAATAACATCATGTGGTGACACATTTTTCTCACTTAATAGATTTGCTCAGTAGTCACAGATTAACTATTGAGCACTAGCAAAATACCAGTTCCTCTAATAGGTCTCTCTGAAGACAATATTGAACTCAAAATTGTTCTTTAGGCAAAAGGAAATAATATAGGTAAGAAACTTGGATCTAGATGAATAAAAGAGCATAGAGAAAGGAAAAAATAAAGGCAAAATAAAACATTATCTTTTTAAATTCTTAATTAAACCGAAAGATTACTTAAAGTTATAATAGGAACAAGGTATCATGTAATTATAATCATGGATAAGTGAAATGGATGCTGAAAGGGATGGGAATGGTGAATTTAGAAGAGTCTGTGATAAGTCACTGGCTCTACACATGAAATAGTGTAGTGCTGTTTGACAGTGGACTTCAATTAGATAAAAACGCTGAATTGTAAACTCGAGAGCAATCATTGAGTTCTTTTAAGAAGTGTATTTGATATCATAAGAAGGGAGATACAATGGAGTCATATAAAATGCTCAATTAAACCAGAAGAGTCCAAGAAAGAGGGAAAAAAAAGACGAATACAACATGTAAAAAACAAATATGAACATGCTAGGTTATTAATGCAACTGTATTAATAATCACTTTAAATGTGAATCATCTAGATATACCAATTACAAGACAAAGATTGCCAAAGTGAATTTAAAAAAAAAGCAAGACCCACTGACTTTGAATTTAAAAAGACTTAGGTTAGGGATGCCTGGGTGGCTCAGAGATTGAGCATCTGCCTTCCGCTCAGGGTGTGATCCTGGGGTCCTGGGATGGAGTCCCACATCAGGCTCCCTGCAGGAAGCCTATTTCTCCCTCTGCCTGTGTCTCTGCCTCTCTATCTCTGTCTCTCATGAAAATTTAAGTTGGAGGACTCACACTACCCAACTTCAAGACTTACTATAAACTAATACTAATCAAGAAAGCTTGGTGTTGATGAAAGAATAGACACAGAAATCAATGGAGAGCTCATAAGTAACTATGCAAACATTGTCAAATGATCTTGGACAAAGGAATAAAAATAATTCACTAGAGAAAGGATAGTATTTTCAGCAAATGGTACTAGAACAATTAGGCATCCATATATAAATAAAGAAACCTAGATAAACTTAAAAATATATCACAGAGTTGAATGTAAAATACAAAACTATAAAACTTGTAGAAGAAATCATAGAAGAAAATTTATGTGATCTTGGGTTTGGTGATGAGTTTTTAACATGATACGAAAAAACACAATCCATGAAACAAAACAAAATTGGTAAATTGGACTTTTAAAATTAGAAACTTCTGCAAAACTCCTATCTGATGAAGGACTTGTATCCAAAATAAACAAAGAACTTAAAAAACTCAACAACTACAAAGGAAACAAAAAAGATCTGAACAGATAATACCTCACCAAAAAAGATACACAGATGGTAAATAAGCATATGAAATGATATTTAACATCATTTGCTATTTGAGAAATGACATCACTGGCCATTGAGAAAGACATCATTATACCCCTCTTAGAATAGCTAACTCTTAACCCCTCTCGCCACAGTGTCAATACCAATTGCTGGCAAGGATGCAGAAGAATAAGAAGTTTCATTCACTGCTTGTGGGAATGCAAAGGGGTAAAACCATGTTGGAAGAGAGTTTGACAATTTTTAACAAAGCTAAGCATTATCCTGCAGTCTTGCCTCTAAGTATTTAACTAACTGATTTGAAAACCTATGTCCACACAAAAACATGCCTGCAAATGTTTATGGCAGCTTCACTCATAATTGCTCAAAACTGGAAGCAACCAAAATATCCTTTAATACACGGTTATATAAACAAACTGTGGAATATTGGATGAATTGCAAATGCATATTGCTACCTGAAAGAAGCCAGTCTGAAAAGGTTGTGTAATTCTCTGTATATGACATCCTGGAAAAGGCAAAACCTTAAAAATCATGCAGATGATAATCCAGGAGCTCTTGGGTAAGTGGGTTGAACAGGTGAGGCACAGGTGAGGTGAAACTATTTTGTGTGATATTGTAATGGCCAGTACCTGACAATATATTTGTCAAAACTCACAGAACTTTACCACAAGAAGAGAAAAACTTAATACATACTAATTGAAAAAAAAAAAAACATTCAAGGGACACCTGAGTGGCTCAGTGGTTGAGTGTCTGCCTCAGGACGTGCTCCTGGGGTCCTGGGATGGAGTCCCACATCGGGCTCCCTGCAGGGAGCCTGCTTCTCCCTCTGGCTATGTCTCTGCCTCTCTCTGTGTCTCTTATGAATAAATAAATAAAATCTTTAAAAAATAATAAAAATTAAAATCATCCAAAAGGTCAGGAGATTTTGCGATAAAATGTGGAATGTCACAAATGACTCTAACTATAGTTGAAATGCATGAAAAAAACAAAAAGAAACATATGAAACAATATCTCTGAAGAAGGAGAGGAGAACGTTCTAACCTAAGTAGCTTTGGGACTGAGTGGAGTCTAAAAATTAACACAAAAGAACTCTGCATAAGTACTGTACTCTAGTTGATAGATTTCTTTCCCAATGGGTCAACAATTCTGAAATCATGTTTATGTACATACACTACAATTGAACAATCAAGTAAAGGGATAGTATGTGGTGGAAACCAAATTTCTTATCTATAGAGGGGGACATTAAAATTTAGCAAGGGAAGAAGTCTAGAATAATCCACATGGTGATGGATTAGAACTGTGGACATGAGTATGAACATATGCTTGGCCTAGTATAGAAACAGATGATTACATATAGAAAAAATGTATGTGTTTATGAGATATGTATACATACACAGATTAGCATAGATTCAAATATTTCGTTTCTCTGATAGCTCAGAGGGCCTAGAGGCACTGACATTGAAAGTAGCAACAAGCAGACTTAGTTCCTAGATCTGGATTTCTAATTCCATTCTCCAAAATAGGGAACCAGGGCTTGTTGGAGAAATGGCTGATGGTAGGACTGGGGCATGAAACACAGGCAAGATGAGCCCGGAGCATCTCATAGTATTAGAATATAAAACAGTGTTAAAAATGAAAATTCCCACCATGATGAGGAAGCTGGAGATACTGTCACAACCCGAGGAGGTTATGGAGGAATGATAATCAAATGTCATATGGTATCTTAGAGGGGACTGTGGAACACAAAAAGAACATTAGATAAAAACTAAGGAAATCTGAAAAACCTATGGATTTTAATGAATGACAATTTATCAATATTGTTTCATTAAATGTGATAAATGTACCATACTAAAATAAGATATTAATGATAAAGGTAACATGGTATAGGGCATACGGGAAGTCTCTCTACTATCTTCATAATTTTCCTGTAGGTCTAAAATTACTAAAAAAAAAAAACAAAAAAAAACAGGTGATTAAAAATAAAAACAAGACTGTCTGATTGGCTCAGTTGGTGGAGCATACAACTTCTTATCTTGGGGTTGTAAGTTCAAACTCCATGTTGGGTGCAGAGATTACTTGAAAAAAAATCTTGGGATTCTTGGGTAGCTAGTTGATTGACCATCTGCCTTCAGCTCAGGTCACGATCTTGGGGTCCTGGGATCAATTCCCACATCAGGCTCCCCACAGGGAGTTTGCTTCTCCCTCTGCCTATGTTTCTGCTTCTCTCTGTGTGTATCTTTCATGAATAAATAAATAAAATCTTTTTAAAAATTGTTTAAAAAATAAATAAAAATAACAATTAGAAAAAAAAAATGTGGGAGGGAGAAGGCATATCTCATGGTACAAAAGTCCCAAGGAAGCAGAATGGGCTAGAACAAAAGAGTCAAGAGGGCAGCCCAGGTGGCTCAGAGGTTTGGCACCACCTTCAGCCCAGGGCCTGATCCTGGAGACCCGGGATCAAGTCCCATGTCAGGCTCCCCACATGGAGCCTGCTTCTCCCTCTGCCTGGGTCTCTGTCTCTCTCTCTCTCTCTCTCTCTCATAAATAAATAAATAAAATAAAATAATAAAATAAAATAAAATAATAAAATAAAATAAAATAAAAAAGAGTCAAGATGGAAGCTCTGATCTTGTACAGGAAGAAAAACACCTCAAACAGTAAAGAGGAAGTGATGATGGCTGAGTTTGTGTAGTTTCTCATTTCATAGCCTCAATCTCCTTTATGAACTCTCATGCAAGCAAATTTCCAAGATAAAATGGCGATTGAGGACTGAAGAGAAGTGTTGTCTTTTCGGACATTGTAAAAGAGGAGAGTTAAACCAAGTATCAAGGACAAAAGAGCATGAGTCTCTGGCACCATGTGGTGAGTTAGGATTAGAGATCATGAATTCATGGCTTAATCCATTGAGTTTTGTTCTTTAATCTAGGGGTTTGACTGTTCCACTCTAAGAGTAAAAAAACAAATAGTCCTACCGATCTAGAAGATAAGTGCACCAGGTAGGCAGTTGACAAAGCCTGGGTGCAATGTAGTTACAGACTTGGTGAAATGTGCTGAGGTGATCAACCATGGGGTTTGGATTTGCTATATGAGAAAATTACAGAATTAGGGAATAATAGACTCCAGAAAAATGAAAAGATAAAGGGGCTATAAGGTAAAATTTAAGTACATTGCAGGTAGGATTGTGAGAGGGTGTAGGAGGGAGAAATTTTGCTCATGGCAAAGACCATAAGATAACATAAAAGAAAGCATTAGAAAGACCTGTGTCCTGGGGCGCCTGGATGACTCAGACATTTAAGCATCTGCCTTTGGCTCAGGTGGAGATCTCAGTGTCCTGGGATAGCCCCCCATTGGGTTCCCTGCTGAGCAGGGAGTCTGTTTCTCCCTCTACCCCTCCACACCTGCTCATACTCTCTCTCTCTCTCTCTCTCTCAAATGAAGGAAATCTCATTTAAAAGAAAGAAAAGAAAAAAAGAGCTGTGTCCTTATTAAAAATAATAGAATTGTTCTATGCTGGTTAAAAGAAAAAAGAAAAAGAACCAAAAGTCCCCCTAAATTGGTAAGGATCAGACTACAACATTTTCCACATCATACACGCCAAGTCTTTATTACAGCTCCTTGAAGAGTTGCAAAATGTGTATCTTAACCCTTCATTTACTGGGCAGCAAAAAGGTCTATGTTTTAAGAAAAACACCCAGAAGAAAAGAATTAGCAGCCATTGCCTGCCTCTACTACTAATTATTTCTTAATTCCTTGCCCGGCAGCATTTTTTTTTTTTCTCTCTCTCAGATTTGGTTTCAGTATTACTGGGAGAATTAGGTGATATGATTTGTGTAATGGGTTTTTGACTCAATGTTCTCTGAATATCTCTTCCTTGAAGCAGCATCCTATGGCACTTTCCTCATTCCGGATCTCCTCCTCACTGATTTTGTGCCCTTTAAGTAAAGTGAGTGCTGCTCTAAGCCTATTTTCTTATCATTAAAATGAAGATAATAGTAGTATGTCCCTCCCTGGGTTGTGATGTGGATTGCGCGAGATAATGCAGAGAAAGGCTGGGCTCTGCCTGGCACATGCAAAGCATTCATGAGTATTAGTTGTGATGACAATGACAGTCAGTGGTGATAAGATGATAGTTTTGTAGTCATATCCTTCAAATTTTCTGCCTTCAAAGAAATTTATAACCAGGGAAGGAAATTTCTAGCCCACCAGTCTGTATGCATTCACTTCCTCTTTAAATAAAATCTAAACTCTGCATCCCAGTCATCAAGGGTCACCCAACCTTCTTCCTGCCATGATTTCTCTAATTCATCTCTTATCCAGTCCATTTCCCATGTCCCAGGTAGCTTTCTCATTCTTTCTGCTTTCTTAGTCTCTCTACTCAGACAGCAGTCTAAGACCCCATAAACTTTATAATTTATATTTTTTCGCATTCTTCAGGGCCCAATTTCTCCTAGACATTATGTTGGGAGCTTAATTTTTCCAAAACCCACGTATAGCTCTCATTATTATGCCTATCTTATAAATGAGAAACTGGAAGCTCTCCAAACAATGTGTTGAAGTAACCACAGATGGTTAGTTAGTAGGGAAGAGGTGAGAAGTGAAATCAAACCCAGTGCTTTACCTATAAGGTTATATTGTCAGTTCTTATATGCTTAGAAGGGATTCCCCTACTAACATAATAGTGCTAGTTACATTGTTTAAATAACTTTAAATTGACTCTGGTCTCCCCAGTAGGTTTCATCTGTGTCCATCAAGATTCATTTTCCTCCAAAGATTCTATTATTCATTCTTCAATAGATATTCAAGATTCAATATCCACTAATTTTTGCCAACATCATCAATATCCATGTCGTTGCCAAGACCAATGAATTGTTTTTAGCATTATCAAGTGGTAGCTCTCAAATGACATGTTTTCTTGAAATACAATTCTTCCTTATTTTGCTTTTTAGAATCTCCTAATTTCACTGTTAGCCCTTGGCTTCTTTGGTGGCCTCTATTTCTCTGTTCGTGGTTTTTTGTTTTTGTTTTTGTTTTTGTTTTGTTTTTAATATTTATTCATTTTAGAGAGAGACAGAGAGAGAGAGAAAGAGCAGTGGGAGGGAGAGAGAATCTCAAGTTGACTCCACGTTGAGCATGGAGTCTGACCCAAGGCTCAATCCCAGGACTCTGAGCAGAAATCAAGAGTCAGATGCTGCACCAATGGTGTCCCCCAGGCACCCCCTCTGTTCATGTATTATATGTCAATATTTATAGATTATATACTAGGCCATTCTTTCCCCTTGCACTACACAGTCCCCCTAGAAGATCACATTCACTTTCATGACTTCAATGATTTTCCATAAGCAGGTGGCTACCAGCTATAAACCTTTGAGATCCATATACCCAGCTGTACATTAAACAGCTCCACATGGATGTCCCCCAGGTATGTAGATTAATATATGCAAAATTGAACTCATCGACTCTCCTCCTTGATAACTACACGACATGCTTTTCTCATTGTTTTCCCTATTTCAATAACTACTAGCACTGCTGTTTAGTCGATTAGAAATGCAGATGTCATCTTGCACTTTTATTTCACTCACTTCCATGCTTATCTAATCTTGTTCATTCTACCTTCTACACATATAGAGAGAACCCAGTCATTCCAATCCCACCAAAATTGCTGAAATAGCTTTGTAACTAGTGTTCTTACCTCGCTGTTGTCTAAATTCCACTCAATGATAGACTGATTGCTAGACATTAGAAGTACAGATATTCTATAGTTTGGGTAAATATTTTCACTTTTTATAGCTCTCAGCTATATTCTAAAGATGTGTTCATTTTCCTTTATCCTCTTTTGACATATAAATTCCATGATAACACTATGTGTCTTATTTACAATTTTAGTCCTACACACGTTAGTATAGTGCATTGAACGCTCAACAGAAATGGGTTAGATAAATGGATGAATGTATTCAACTGCATAGAAATTAGCATGATGCAAAATTTCCTGCTTCTACTTCTTAAGAATCCTTGAGTATTTCTGATTCCAGAGACTTTAATTTTTAAAGTTTTTTTAAAAAAGATTTTATTTATTCATAAGAGACACACAAAGAGGCAGAGACATAGGAAGTGGGAGAAGCAAGGGAGCTCAGCGGGGAGCTCGATTGAGAACTCCATCCCAGGACCCCGAGATCATGACCTGTGTCAAAGGCAGATGCTCAACCACTCAGCCACCCAGATGCCCCATTCCAGAAGCTTTTAATGAAGGTAGGAACATCAAAACTCAACACTCACTCTGTGGTATAAGATTTGTAGATACATATTTATCAAAGGGAAAATGGAATATGCTATTGAGAAGAACTGATGTATTAAGGCACTAGGCATAGGGGCAGGGCATGATTTGGGAAGAATGGGCTCATCCTCTATCCCACTGTTAATAATACTAATAACATTACATCTAATAAAATATGTGATTACATTCCTTCATTGAGCATTTATACATTCTATATTCTAAGTATTGGGCTTGGTGGATGTCCTTGAAGGGTTCACAGTCCTGTGGAAGAGGCATATTTTAATCCAACAATTTCACTTCAATTTATCATGGAGGTTATGATGATACTAATTTAAAATTTGGCTTTCTGCCATCATTCACTAATTCACTCAAAAAGATTTAAATGAGCCCCATTGGTACTTTCGGAGTTTACAGTCAAACTAATAAGTAATTACTACACATTGTGATTGGGACTGTGACAGAATTATGGCAGGAGATAAACTCCTATATTGTCTGCTCAAAGGTTTCCTTGAGAAGGCATTTTGGGGGAATTTTCAAGGACTAATAGGAATTAACAAAATGGAGGGAAAGAAAGGGTATTCTAGGGAAGGAGTGGTAATAGCAGGTACAAAGGTATAGAAGGGAAAATAGGACCTATCTGGAAATCACAATCTGACACCTGGGGGGTAGGGAATATGGAAGGGATGTCAGGGGGAAGCCAAGAAGCCAAGAAGCCAAGCAGCTGGAGATGCTGGGAGGGAGCCAATCAGGATGATTTTTGAATGCGACAGTAGCTATCAATCCTTGTCCACAGTATTTAATCCTGAAAATTCAAGGCTTCTGGTGTAATTTGGTATCAGAGAGCTAATCACTGACCCTCGTCCTTACATATTAGAGTCAGAGCTGGTCACAAGTTCTGGGGGAGAAGCAAAAGCAGTCAGTTGAATCTGGCAAAATGAAAGTGATTGGCACAATATTTTTGGATCCAGTTCAGTGTCTGAATCTTTTACATCTGTGCTTCCAACCAAATCATTTTAGAATTGGTTCTGAGAACAAATTGACCAGCTTATAGAATTTCCTTAGTTCAAGGACTTGTTGCTAAAGTGGAAAAAAGTCAATTTTGAAGAGTGACCTATTGCATTTGGTGTGTTGGTAACTTTCTCAAACCAGAAATAAAATAGAAAAAAAAAATAAAACAGCTGCATGTTTCCTATCCATAAATAAGTATCTGGAAGTAAGGCATTCATCATTCTCTTTGAATATTAATACTTCAGCATTTGTACTATTTTTCTTCTGAGTAAACTGAAAACCTGATAGTTATAGGTTCATCAATCCCACATTATCATTTGTTGGAATGTTCTCCATTCATTTTACAGAATGGGGAAGTAAATAAATTTAAATTCTAAAGCCCTGGATGTAGAATGTAAGATCAAAGAATTTTGTCTAATACACAATCCTAAGGAAATTGCTTTATCACTTTTCTGCTTTCAATGCAAATTATGTGCAATATTATTAATAGCATTAATTGATATATTAGGGCCTGAATTCATCATTATGCTATCCAAATGCAGGGTTTATTTGATTGGGTTCATTTTAGTTTGTTTACCACTTCCAGCACTGTGCTGGCAGGGCCATTTGGAGGTAAATCTTAAAGGAGGAATTCACCTTCACTCTAAGCAACTCTCTCCATTGTCAGTGCATCCTTCCTTCTGAGATTTACCTTCTTTGTATCTTAAGGGGAAACAGAATCTGCCAGTCCAAAATATGTCCCTGGCATAAGGATTATTTTAGGTTGGTTATTTTTAGGCAGCAGCAGATAAAAAAATAAAAGAAAAAGCTCTGAATATTGAGTTGAAGTCCCCTTTTTATAAGAGACCTTTGCATTTATAAGGGAAATATTCATTTGTAAGGATATCTGTACCAGGAAGAGAAAAATGACTAAATCTCTAAGAAACTTTTATCAGTGAGGATGGCAAAGAGCTAAATTTTCATGACAACCTTACCCTTGTTTGCTGTGCTTTTCCTAATAGCCTCCCATTATTGGCTCTCCTATGCTCCATCTTCTTTAGTAAAGACCAAAGCTGGTGTTTAGGTTGGTGGTTTGAATCATATGAGGGAGTTACTCAGTTTTCCTGGTGTTTCCCAGGCATATAGGAGGTATATATGTTATTAAATTTCTGTTTTTTTTTTTCCTGTGAATCTGTTTGTTATGAAAGGGGGTCTCAGCCAACAACCTAGAAGAGTAAAGGGAAAATTATTTTTTCTCCCCTGCAACCTGATGCCTCTTGGATAAAAAGAACCATCGGAGCTGCCCATTAAACCTTGCCCACAGGGAATGGCCCATGGTGTTAATCAACTCACCATGTAAGTTTTATTATCCTCGTATAATCGATGTCAGCAACTCTGAATTCATTTGTGAATAAAAATAGCTTTGCTTTCTGTTTCAGGAGATAGACGTTGAGACAGCTTTGGGAGAGTCATTCTAATTCATCTTTTTAACTCAGTAAGTATACATTTGGTGCCTACCACGTACAGGGAAGAAAATGCAAGGACATTTTTGTTGCTATATTTATCTGTTCCTCTTACAGTCTTGGCATGAGAAGTTAAAAGTCTACTGGGTAGGAATTGAGGGGGTATGTAGAGACCAGAAGTCCTTTTGGCATCTTTAAATCATTCTGAAGTTGCTGTTCACTGCCTGTCTTGTCTATGTGAACACTGGTGAGAGCTCAAAGCAAGGAAGTGGCCCTTCATCTTCCTTCTCAAATTTATCAGAGGAGCCAGTTCTTATCTGCTCAAATAGCTTGTTCAGCCACATACACTTTTGAGTAATGACCAAGGGAGATATTTCCCTCCTAACTCTGTGTAGGGTTACAGCTAGCTGTTTCTTCTTGCTCACGTCCAGACTGTTTGGCAGCTCTCTATTCAGTAGTTCAGGATCCTGTCTTCTTCCCTTGATAGTTTTCAAAGTCACCATATCTATGAGCATCAGTAGGTCAAAGGCGAAAGAACACAGAGATTTGAGAACACCTTTGTGGGGCTAAAGGGCCTCAACCACTTCTGCTCAATTCCATTAGTGAAAAATAGGTCAGAACTCATTTGTGCTGCCACATTTAAGTAGAAGAGAGACTGCGGAGTCTCTCTTCTGAATGCCTAGAAAAACAGCAAACAGTAGTGAAGAATATTTAGTCCATGTCTGCCAAACCCCACTGATCTGCTATCAGCAGCTGGGTGGGAGAGAGCTGAAAAGCAGGTCCCAAGCATACGGTGAGAAAACACTGGTTAGTAACGCTTCAGGCTGTGCCTGGTATCACCTCCTTTGGGGCAGAGAGTCCACCTCATAAATTTCCATGTCCTGGAAATACTCACTAGTTGGTGAAGATAGTTGGTACACTAACTATCTTCTGTGAGCAAGAGAACTAAATAGAAGTATAGACAGAGCATCTAAGCCCATTGGATAGAGCCTTCATTTCTGGGTTAATTCTATGTGGGACACATAATAGCCATGTGTCTCCTTTCTTTTTTTCCTCAGTTTTACTGAGGTATAATTGACAAAATTGTATATATTAAGGTATACCACATGACAGTTTGGTATACATCTACATTATGAAATGACTACCACAATCAAGTTAATTAACCCATCCGTCGCCTCACATAATAATCATGTGTGTTTGTTGTGTGTGTGTGTATGTGTGTGTGTGTGTGGTAATAACACTTAGATTTAGTCTCTTAGCAAACGTCAATATACAAGAGTATTATTAACAATAGTCACCATGCTGTACATTGTATCCCCGGAACTTATTCATCCAATAACTGAAAATTTGGACCATTTGACCAATATCTGTCCATTTCCCCACATCTGACTCCTGACAACCACCACCACCATTTTGATTTCTGTTTCTATAAGTTTGACATTTTATTTTATTTTTTTAGATTTCACATATAAGTGACACCATATAGTATTTATCTTTCTCTGTCTGGCTTATTCATTTAATATAATTATCTTCTAGTTTCATCCATAGCAGGATGCCCTTCTTTTTTATGGATGAATAGATGGATATAGATATAGATATATAGATATCTCACATTTTCTTTATTCATTCATCTGTTGACAGATAAACACCTTGTTTCCATATTAATGCTGCAATAAACATGAAAGTGCAGATATGCCCTGAAGAAACTGATTTCAATTCCTTTGGATAGGTATCCAAAGTGAGATTACTGGATCCTATGGTAGTTCTGTTTAATTTTTTAAAGAATCTTGTTGAAGACGAGAAATTTTGTCTGCCCTTCTAGGTCATTCTAGGTGGACTAAGAATCAAATTGACATGAGACAGATTCATAGGGAAAAAAATCAAATTTAATAGTGTACATAAGGGGAAGCCACATAGACATAGAAATTCCAAAGACAGTTAAATGACATGATGCTTATATAAGCTAAAGAGAGGGGTAGGGCTTTAAAAATATAAAGGGGAGAAAGACCATTGGCAAGAAGGTGAAAGGAGGGGATGCCTGGGTGGCTCAGCAGTTGAGCGTCTGCCTTCAGCTCAGGGCATGATCCCAGGGTGCTGGGAACGAGTCCTGCATTGAGCTCCCTGCAGGGAGCCTACTTGTCCCACTGCCTGTGTCTCTGCCTCTCTCTCTGTGTCTCTCATGAGTAAATAAATAAAATCTTAAAAAAAAATGGCGAAAGGAGATGTTTGGAAAACTAAGGTTGCCCTATAATGTAGATAAGTTTCTTAGGTAAAGAAAAATCTCTGTTAAAAAGTGTCTCCCTGGTACAATCAGGCTGGTGAGGGGGAGGTAAAGAGCTTTTCCTGAAGCTGATGGATTTTGATTGCTTTTAACTCAAAATGATGTTCATATCAAAGTAACCTATCTTGGGGCAGCCTGCTCTTGGCTCCTATAATCTCCATGCTGTTTTCCACCATAGCTGTTTCTACTTACATTCCCACCAACAGTGCACAAGAGTTTGCTTTTCTCCACATCCTCACTGACAGACACTTCTCTGTTGTCTTTTTTTAAACAGCCATCCTAGCAGGTGTGAGGTCATATCTCATTGGGGTTTTGATTCACATTTCCCTGATGATGAGTGACGTCGAGCAGGTTTTCATGTGCCCGTTGGCCATTTTCATGTCTTCTTTGGAAAGATATCTATTCATATCCTTTGCCCATGTTTAATAGGATTGTTTTGTGTTATTCTTGCTGCTATCTCTTTCATTTATTTATCATTGTCCAGGTAACTCCAGATGAGGAAAATGAAGAGAGGAGAGTAGTACGTACTCACCACACGTGGAAAGATTTCTCTAGCTGCTCTATGTGCCTTATTCTGTTTAGCTTCCACGACAATCTGATACTTAAGTACTATCTTCAGTTTTTAGATGTTAAAGTGATCCTTAGAAGCTTTAAATAAGTAGCTTAAGGTTATGTAGATAGTAAACAGAAAAGGCAAGATTTTATTCCAGATTGTTCTGATTTCTGTGTTTGTGGTTTATCAACCATCTTATTTCTGCTCCTATCATCCCACCTCATTCACTGAGGCTTTACCACTGACAACATTTGACATCTGTCTCTCACAAAGCAGATACCTGATGCATATTTATTGAGAAACAACTAAGGTGGGTGACTTTTTGGAGGCGTATACATTTGTGTGATTAAATTTGTGAAATATTTTATGCACAAATAACCTTTTTTCTTTTTCTCCTAGTTTTCTTTTACTCATCAGTCTTCTTCCTTTGCAGAAATTTTCATTTTTTTCAAGTAATTATCTGTGTTGAGTTACTCTTAGCCATATGATCATTTCCTTCTTTTTTTTAAATGATTTTATTTATTTATTCATGACACACACACACACAGAGAGAGAGAGAGAGAGAGAGAGAGAGAGAGAAGAGAGAAGCAGAGACACAGGCAGAAGAAGCAGGCTCCGGCTCCACGCAGGGACTCCTGGGAATCCAGGATCACGCCCTGGGCCAAAGGCAGGCACCAAACCACTGAGACACCCATGGATCCCAATTTCTTTAAAAAGTATTTTTAAAGGAATCTACTGTATGTAGGCATTCTGCTACATATGGGAGAGGGCTGGGGTATATAAAGACAATTGTGACTTGATTATTTATTCATGAAAGAATCTGTTTTCTTGAGGAAAAGATACTACAATATTTAAAAGAGAAAGGATTATATGTCTGTATACTGGAAAGACAGTTTGCAAAAGTGTTGATTTTGCATCTTCTATATACTGCAAGAAACTGAGTCGCTTAGGAATGCATATTGGCAGTCTGAAAAATTTTGGCATTTGCATGAAATTCTGATTTATATTGGGCCCAAGGCACGTTGAGTGCTTTTCCACTTTTTTCTCCACCTCCTCACACTTTTTTGGAGATTTGGTATTTGTTCACATTCAACAACTCTATTTGCATCTCTGGCATGTGAAATCTGAACTGCACTCTTTCACTACTTTAGAGAACATTTCTGATCATGGCTACCCTCTTCATAAATGTCTCTACCTGTGAACTCTAGCCATGGTTTCCAATGGTGAGAACTTGGTATTTCACCAACTCTCCCTCTCTATATCAATACGTTGTTCTCTGCCTATTTTGCATGTAAAGAGGCCACACTGCTGAGTTGATTAAACAGAAGTTTACGGTGCTAGTTTCAACTTTACTATTGACTAGTTGTATGAAATCTGGCTACTTGACCTTTTCAGACCTTCATTTCCTGAGCAATTAATACAAATTGGAAATTCCATTCTTCGTTCTGGATTGTTCCACCCAGGAATTTTCACTAGTTTCTCTCTGAGTTTCATAAAAGTTTAAGTGTGTGGATGTTTTGAAACTCACCAAAGCCTAAAATCTTAAGTATATTTACCGTTTTCAATGGGGCAGAATGCTGTAATGAAATGCTCACTGTGCAGGGAATCAGGAAACCACATCAAGGACTTGCTTTAGTGGAAGTCTTTGGGTGCATCACTCAACCTCCCTGGCTCAGTTTTCATCTGTTTAAATAAAGAGAATAAACTGGACGCTCTCCAAATCTTCAGAATTCAGATGCCTTGAGATATAATATCAACCTAAGTTGTTGAAATTGACATGACAGGGTGTCACCTCCTGCCTGAATTGGTCACTTCTTTCCATGTAAAAGAGATAAAGGTAAACTCTCATCATTTTTTTTAAAGTTAGAGACAATTAGGTGAGAATTTAGCTCTAATATAGAATAAAAAGTAGACATTTTTGCTGTTCTTTTCTCAGTTCTCATGATTTTCCTGAACTGTATCTAAATAGATAAAGCATACTGATAGTAGCATATTTAAACAAATCTGAACTATGCAAATATAAATTGAAAAAAATAGATGATGATGGAAATATTTTTTCTCACTTAAAAAGCATTTCCTTTAATTCAGCTATACATAAAGGGTTTCTTGTTTTGTCAGAGTTTTGGGAAAGATGGAAATATAATTTCCTTTAAAAACTGTGCTAATTCCTATTTGGTATCTTATAGATGTTTATCATTGATTTCAACCTAAACAAGACTAAATTTCTCGTGAAAGAAAGCATTTTTAAGAAACTTGAAGGCTGCCACAGGGTTTGTTCATGAGTCCTTTTGGAGTAACAATCTATACAGATTATATAAGAGCAATCTTCAACAGTTTAGTGACATGAGGTGAATGATCAGCTCCACCTGGAATGAACCAGTGATGCTATTTCAGAGAGTGGTTAAGGGGCACCTGGGACACTTTTGTGTATTAGACGCCTGATAAGAAATGTATAGCAATTTCCAAGAAAATTTCTAGAACTACATAGTTATGTTTAAAAGAGAAACACTGTAAATAAAAAAGGGGGGAGATGGTTGGGTTAGGGTAATTTTTTTGGCACCGCAACCCAAATTGATGAAGAGATATCACAATTAATCATCCTTATCAGATTATGAGTGTCTACTCCTACCCTAGCTACACGTGTGCAGTTATACATGTACTACATACATTGAATTCTGCAGCACCTGGATACAGAGGATATAAAATAATAAAGTAATCTCATTCTCATGTAGCAATATCAACTATCCGATGCAGAAAAGATAAGATCTTTTCATGTGCTCCCTCTTGCATTTTGCATTCTTCTCCTCTTTGTATTCCCTTTTCTTACCCCTTCCCAGCCCCTATCTATTAAGGTTTTACTGTTCCACCTGTTTCCAGGGTCCAGTGGCCTCATACTCTCTCCTTGCCCAAATATGTTTTAAAGAAAGTCCCTGAAAATCATTTCCCCCCTGGGATATAGCAGCAACTTAGAGTATTGCCATGCCCAGGAGATTTGCATTTTAACAGGAATCAAAAGCTTGAGGCTAAGAAATGAAACTCTTACTATGTAATTTCAGGCATCAGTAAGCAGATGGGACATTTATTTGGGTGGCCTGAGGGATTTTCCTGAGCTTCTGGAACTATGTGGGTCTTCTCCAATTTAATCTATGTAGAAAGTTATTCCAGACATTGCTGTTATCATCATCTGCATCATGTTTTGGATGGTACCATGTCACAAAATTTGTCAAATTCCCTTTCCAGTATTATCTATGAAGATGTGGGAAATATAAGTCAAGTTCCTATATTACCTATTCTACATCTCCCTTCCCTAGAGCAATATAGATGTTTCAATGCTAACTGGTTTTCATCTAGTTCCTCTACTGTCCTTAAATGAAAGAATCAAGTTTCGGCAGAGAGACTTGAGAGGGAGATGAAGAAGAAAAAGAATAACCTACAAAAAATATGACCAAGCAAGATAGAGAACGGAGAACATTATCTTGACCCCTCAGGCTGATTTACAGGTACCATTTGGTTAGTAGGCTATGTCACTATGGTAGTGGATTCTCTGAATGAGATAATGGTCTCAATATGCCATTTTCCTGTTCCTCGTATAGATAATAACTTTAGTAGTCATGCTCCCTAGAGCATAGTTAAATTGATAAGACTGAGGTTGCTTTTAGGAGATCTTCCACTGCACGTCAAGATATAGAGCACCTCAGGACACACCACTGAAGTACCAAAAAAAAAAAAAAAGCAAGCAATCAAACAAGCATGGCAACATCAAGGAAGCTAGCTCAAAGAACTGGTTGCATGACTGATGACTGCTGTTGCTAATCTGATCATTGGGACTATCTTCATGATTTTGCAACCATAATCAGTTCTACTGTGTATGGATTAGAATCAATGTGATCATCATTGTTGAAGTGAACACATCCTTAATCCATCTAGTTTTACAGATATTCTTTGAATGACCATAGTTTATTCACTGTGACCACTACCTTTCTAAGTTACACATCTTAATTCTGGGTAATATTCTAGATTATCCTGGTCTTCACATCTTCTGAGTTCCCCATTGTAATAGGTTCTAGGCAACAGTTACCAGTTTAATTGAAAAGCTACATTCATTGTGTTGTATTGTTCCCCCAAATCTTATAAAACTACTGAAAGATGAAGACAAAATTCTTCATTTTATCTCTCTGCACCCTGCAGTGCATCACCATCTTTTCAGTCTCATTTCTCATAAATCTGTGTATTAATCCTCCACTCTGCCCTAATTTTTACCCATTCTTCTCCAAACTCCTCTAGAATTTTCTCACTTCAATGTCTCTTTGTTCACTTAATCACTATTCCAGAGATTCCTATTCATGTCTTTTGTTATTCAATATGGAACTCGAGTCATGCTTCTTCTAGAAATCTTCTCAGACTAACTCTCAAATATTTCTTCTTCTTTGGAAACTCATAAGTCTTGTTTTCTCTATTACTCAAATGGTAATTAATCAAGCTTTACCTTCTGATAGAATATTTATTTTTGCCTAAAACTATTTGCCTTTCCCTATAATTAGGTCCTAATTTATGCACCTTGTCCCCATGGGTCACGGAGCAGAGATTCATATATAAGAGATGTTCAATAAATATTTTTTGATAAAGGGATGATTCATTAAATACAACCAGATTAAATCCTTTTATTTTTGAAGAGTGGAGATATATCATTTATTAGAATATGCTGAGTGTTTTATGCTATTTCCTTGACAGATTCATAAGTTTGTTCTTTTCTAATTTAATGCAGGCATTTTTTATTGACCACACAGTGTGTCTTCAAAAATCTTAGCATATAGACATTGGACTAGTGTCATGAAATAATTGGGCACCTATGTTAATAAGTTGAGTTTTCTAGTTTTTTTTCTAATCTATAAAATGGAAGATAATTAGAGTATCTTCCTTAGAAGTTTATGCAGTGTAACATAAATCAAACAAGGTGAGGGTTTTACCTCTGAGGAAATATTTGTCAATGTCTGGAGACATTTTTATTTGTCACAACTGGAGGAAAGGAGATGGCTACTGGCATACAGTGGGTAGAAAACATGGGAACTCGCACAATGCACAGGGCAGCCCCACCCCAAACAAAGAATAATCCACTTCAAAATGTCAGTGGTGTTAAGGCTGAGGAAGTCCTATATAGATAATGGATGTGCAGTGCTTTCACAATGTTTATCACACATGTAGGTGCTCAATGAATGTTAAATATTGTTATTACTTCATATTATTTCAGCATGGTATGTTTGATCTCTCCAATAAAACTAAGATACTGAAGTTAAGAAATTGCATCTTTTATTATTATTATATTCATATCTCTATGTCCAATGCAGACACTCTGCATATTACAAACCACATGAAATTTGCTATTGAATGGCAAGCAAATATATTTGATGGAGAAAAAAATACATAATATTACCTATCATTTACTTAAACCTTAAAAATATTTTAATCAGCATAATGATTTGAGTATTAAAGGAATAATATTAAGTGGTTGTATACACTATATGTTAGGTTGACTCAGGCATATTTTGAAATTCAGCCTCTGGTCCATTAGCCAAGTTTCTGCTGGCTGCCTGTAGATTCTACTTTTTAAGAGAGCTACTGAAATTGTCTCTCAAGTAATCCTTGTGAAGCAGAAAATTCCTTTAAGAGATCTTACATCTCTTCTGAATCATTTCTAGTAGTGTACACACGTGCTCTTATTTCTCCCACTTAAAAGAATCCTCTTTTATCTCTCCTTTGCCCTGTCAATTATTACCTTATTTCTTTTCTTCCTGTTGCAGCAAAACCCCTAAAAATGTGGTTTATACTGATGGTCTGCAATTCTTTTCCTGCTATTGTCTCTTAAAGTTGGCTTTCCTCCACACCTTTCCACAGAACTATTCAAGTTAAAGTCACCAGTCACTGCCATGTTTCCAAATCCAGTGTCATCTCTCATCTCCCATCCTTCCTATCGATTCAATAGCACTTTCCTCAGTTGATCATTCCATCTTCCTCAATGAACTTGTTTGTTTGTTTGTTTGGCTTACACAAAGCTACAATTGTTCTAGTTTTCCTCCTACCTCACTGGCAATTCTATTTCAGTCATATTTCCTCCTGTCCCTTCTTCTCCCTGACCTTTTATTGTCATCAGGCTTCAGGGCTAATCTTTGCTCCCCTTCTATTGTCAGTTGACACTTACTTACTCGAGGAACATCTCCAGGCTCATGCTTTATACGAACTACTTGTAAAGATGCTTAAGTTCATGTTTCTAGACCATACCTCTCTCCTAACCTCTGCCTTGTAGAGCCAACTACTACTGGATACTGGATTTCTTGTAGACATTATTGGTGCTCTACTAGATGCCTTCAGATTACTTTGAGTATTTCTAGCACTTCTCTGTCTGCTTCTTTCTGCTTTGCTTGTGGATGCTCGTTAACACTGTCCTGGAACTGCTGGAGCCCCTTTGTCCACAATCACAGGGTGAAGGAAGTGCCTGGATATTCACACATCCATTGGCTCTATCTTCCAAATTAATCCAGAATCTAAACATTTCTTGCAACTTCCTCTGCTATCACCCAGATTCAAATATCAGCTCTCACCTGCAAACTAAAATAGTTGATGAATTGGTTGCCTTGCTTCTGTGTTATATCTTCTAAAATCTACACTTATTCTCAAAGTAGCAGCCTCAGAGAGGTTATTAAAACTTAGGTCAGATCATGTCATAATGTTACAAACACAGGTTGCTCATATCATTAATAATAAAATCCTTTCAGTGTCCAGAAGACTCTGTCTGTTTTTGCCCTCCTCTTACCCCGGTGATATCCTTGACTTCATCTACTGTTTTCTAGTCCTCTTTTATTCTGGCCACTCACAATCACAAACTTTCTATTCATTAAGTGTGTCAGGTCTACGTTCATCTTAATGTCTTTACACAAATTCTTCCCTCTGCTCAGACCACTCTCATCCCAGATACCCCATGAGCTAATACCCTCTGACCTCCTTCAAGACTTATCCCAACAATGGTATCTAAGAACTGTTTGCCCCTTTTCTAATCTGTAATTCTCCATAGTTTCCTCTATAGAACTTTCCTATATTTTCTCTATATTTTCCTCTATGGAACTTATCATATTCCAACATACTACACAATTTTATTTTATATTTATTTCTACCATCACTGGTAGAATGGCTGACTTTCTACCCATTCACATGCCTCATTAGAATATAAGGTAAAAGAGGGTATTGCTGAATAAAGTATGTCGTACTTGTGTATAAAGTATGTTTTGTACTTGTACTCTCTCGAGATTTAAAATTTCCTGCCATCCAGCTGTGGTTGCTTTCCTTGGTCTATCTTTCATTCCTGTGGTAAGAAACAGAGTGTTTATGGGGCCAAGCTGCATAGATTTGTCTTGATAAGCTCCTCATTATTTTGTGTATGATAGATAAGATTATTACATAACCATTAACAAATAATGTATGAGGTACATACCTACTATTATGATGGTAGGAGTTCCACTGGATGTACATCCTAATACTCTACAAGTATTTATAATATTTTTTATACCTAAAGTTGGTTGGTCTGATTATTATGGGAGAGTCAACAGCAGATTGAGAGCCAATTGACATGACATGACTGAGAGTGATGTAATCTAGGCAGAAAGAATAAATTGTCAATAAATATTTACTTAACTAATATTACCGATAATATTCAACAGTTGAACACCATTCAAAAATAAGCATTCCACAAACATTAACTTATATACTCAGTATGAATGGAATTTGGATTAATTTGTTGGGTAACTAGAAGCCAATCTCCATCTCCCCATCCATATTCTTGGTGAATTCCTCCTCATTTTCAAATCCTTACACCTAACTTACTTCTCTGTAAAATCTTTCCAGATACCTCTACCCTCCCTGGGTCTTGCCAGAATTAAGAACTTCCTCTTCTAATTCAACAGTATCTTAGAATCCTTCCTTTTCACTCAATAATTAATTGTACACTAACTGTTTATTTTCCTGTGTCTTCCTCCTCCCTAATTCCTCCATCTCTACCCACAAAATCCCATGAGCCTATCTGGGCAGGGTCTCAGACTTTTTTATAATTATAGCTTTAGCCTCATGCAAAGATAGGTGCCATATTGATTATATGACTGAATAAATGCATATGATATACTGAATTTCTATTTCAAGGGTACAATTCTGACTTCCAAAATAAATTAGCTTCAGGCAATATGTTAGAGAGATGTATTTATTCTTCAAGAACTAAGTGAAGATTTCGCATCTGGATATTACTGAAATTTCCTTTGTGCATAGGCCTTTGCTGTTTTATCTCTAAAATAAAACTTCCACAGTAGCAAAGCCTGTCAAAGGCCCTAATTTTTCTGGAAAATTCCCTTCATTGCTTTTCTCATTCACTTCATTGCTAGCCCTTGAAGGAAGGATGGCTGTCTAGAACAACTCCGTAATTTCTGCGTGATGAATTGACAGCTAGAGGCAAAGAGAGAAAGTCTAAGTTAAATGGGCCTCTGGCATCTTCTTTTTGATTGAAGTCAATGAAAACAGGCTTGTTAAAATCTAATTAGAATAAAACCGTCATAAAATGATAAAAGGGCAAAACCCTGACACACTCTGTAAGTAATAATTATGGCATATGATATATGATTATTCCACATGTAGTTGGGTTGTGTGTTTCAGAAGATGCATGCATGAAGCTTGCAAATTTCAGAATGAAACTGCTAAGATTCCAATTTCTTTTCTCCCAATTACTAGCTGGTATCCTGGGCAAGTCACTTTCTCTCTGTGCCTTAGATTTCTCATTTATAAAATAAGAAAAATATGGCCTTTACCTTATGCTGTCACTGTGAATATGAAGCACTAATTCACTATTTTCATCATTACTAAATTCAGGCAAATGTTTTGTTGTCATTGTTTGCAGAGCCAAAGAATTCAACTTAACTTCCAAACACTGATACATATTGTATATCCAATGTTACCTGAGTGGTTATCATTTCCTTTTAAAAAATAGTATCTCCATTTAGAGAAGGTTTAGTTATTTATATTTCTTCCCTCTCTTACCTGTAGAAGTCAAGAACTTGACAGTGCAATTATTAGAAACTTGTTCTCCTTCTTCTATTTAATTCCCTAGGGTCATTCCTGTACTCTTTAGCTTTCCTGAATGTTTTGATATCTGTGTGATGTTTTGGAAATAGAAAACCAAATGATGGACCTCATGAATTAGGGGAGAGCCTGAAAGATGAGGATAAGAAAAGGAAGGGAGGTATACTTTCTCAAACTGTACTATTTACTTCCTTGATAAATTTGGTGTCTTTGTAAGACATTTTTCTACTTCTCCTTTTCCCACTGTCCGGCTGATATAATTGAGTTGTTGCAAAGTTGTGATATCTGTCTTTTATTTTTACTCTACTTTTTATATTTTGCCCCCTGAAACACTCCTTTCCTCCTCTGGAACTGACAGCTGAATCAAATTCTTTCTGGAATTCAGGATTAAAGTCTGTTGCCTTTATAAAACCTGTCTGATGATCAACTCTGGAGTTTTTTTCCAGTCTGTTAAAAACAGGGAGAAAGACAAGCAAAATTTAAAAGATGTAAGGAGGGATGGAGGAAATGAAGGAGAGTGAGAGAGAGATGAGAGAAAGAGAGAGAACTATCTGTGATGAGAATCTGAAATAGGAATCAAGTAAGATTGATTGCCTGACTCAGTGGTGAGTCAAGGTAAGTAAAATTCTACTGGTAGCTCTGTGTTTCTTCACAGAGGGCAGTTAACTCTTTCAGGTTGGCCGGCAGATGGTTATATGATCACTTTCTGGGAACAATTTGAAAACTAAGGATTCAAGAATTAAGAATCTATTATGATCCAGAACCTAGAGTTCCATCAGTCCACAGGTATTTGTGGAATCTAAATTGTTTATGAATTCTAATGCTATGCTACTCATTTAATAGATAAAAAGACGTGTAAGATAACAGTTAAGGAACTTAAAAGCATACTGGTCATATAACGTTGCTATTAAATATTTAAAGAATGAGATGTTCTAATAAAGGATGCTGTATTATGTGTCCTTTCCAAGGTCAGAATGAGAAGAGTGAGGTTAATGAGTGTCAGCTTTGTCAAGGACAATACATTGGAATTTTCAAACACTGTTTGCATCTGTTCATTAAGCAGCTATTTGCAGCATCTGCTATGTGCAAGGTACTGGGTTACATGCTTCATCCATACTATACCTCATTCTCTTTTACTATCATATCTGATGTTTTGTTTAAAACCATGAAAAAAACTGACCAAGCTTTCAACTCCAATCCTGCCATTTGCAAACTGGTGCGTTTCCAGATTCGTTACTTAAGCTTTCAGTGATATAGTTCCCACATTTGTGAACTTGGTTTATAAACATCTTGTGACCATTAGTAAGTATGTAAAGTGCTCAGGACAATATTTGGAAACTGATTTTTCATAAATGCTAGTGATGATGACAACGATGGGCGGGGGTCACATTATCCTCTTCATCATCATTAGAGGTAGCATTGTGTAGTGATTCGAGAATGAAATCTGGATATGGGTTGTCTGGTTCAAATTCCAATTCTGCTATTTTCTAGCTATGTGACTTATTAATCTAAGTAAAATGATAACCACTCAGGAGAAGTTTAATCTCTCTGTACCTGTTTGTTCATCTATAAAATGAAAGTAGCATGCCTCCTAGAATTTTTATGAAGATTACAGTTTTGAACTTGATAAATATTTAGAATAGTACTTCGTTCATATTAATCACTTTAAAAGCCTTTATTGTATAAAAAAGTGGATAGCAAATCATTTCACTGAATTCTGTCCATGAGAGTGATAGGCCATATGTTTTTTGGTTTGCCCTGCATTTAGGACAGTCCACACTATTTAAGAGACACTTGATTATGTATTTGATGAATGATAATTGTTATTATGCATATTATTTTTAGCACTAATTATATAAATCTTTTGACAGAGATATATGTCAATGTTGCAAGTGTGGCCAGAATGATACTCTTCATGTAAACTGTCTACATTTGCAATCATTGTTTGGAATGTTTTGTACCAGAAGTTGGTTTAAAAACCACCTGGCTTCTCATATTATAATAAATGCAACTTGCTACTTTATTGACATTTAGTAAACCATGACATATATACATATACACCTGCACATGTCTAGAAATTGTTTAAATAATTATATGATTCTAAAAAGATGATTTCAAAATAATATTATCAAATTCATGTTATTTCTTAGTACTTAAAATTTTGTCTTATTATCTTATAACAAGTGATCTTTGAACTTACAAGACAGTTTTGAAATTAGAGTTTAGAATAAAGGCTATTTATAACTAATGAATGTGTGAACTTCATAGAAAATAGCATCTACAATATTTTTTATTTGTGGAAAGAAACTATTTTTTTCAATTTTTTTTAACTATTCAGAAATCATCACTTCTCTAAATTACTTCAGATTGTATCCAGGGAGAGAGTTGAGCTGATAGGAAAAGGGGCATATAAATTTATATGGTTCTTCCTTTTGCTTGAGTACAACATCTCTTCAAGATTGAGGACATGATAGGAACCATGGCCAAATAGCACTTACAAACTTTAACAATCAAACTAATCCTTCTCAGCAAGGGGAGAAAATATAAAACACGAACTGTTACTTGACACAGAGAACCTGCCAAGAGATGAACAGGCCATAAAGTAAAGACATCTGTGTGTTCTATTGATTCAGCTACTTGTTTGCTTTTGGAATTTGAGAAATGAGGGTATCGGCTTCAAGAAAAAGAGCTCTGGTCTCTGCCCTGCATTATAATTTAGTTATTTTTTATTTTACCTTTTTTATGATTTAGTTTAAATAGAGACCTCCATGTGAAGAATATCCTTTGGAAAACATGTAAGTAAACATTTTCAAACCCCAAGAGTGGCTCTATATGTTTGCTTATCAATATATTCCCTGTGCCTACAACAGTTTTTTTTTTCTTTAAGATTTTATTTATTTATTTATGAGAGACACAGAAAGAGAGAGAGAGAGGCAGAGACACAGGCAGGGGAGAAGCAGGCTCCATGCAGGGAGCCTGATGTGGGACTCAATCCCAGGCCTCCAGGATCATGCCCTGAGCTGAAGGCAGACTCTTAACCGCTGAGCCACCTAGGTGTCCCCCTACAACAGTTTCTGACATATAATAGGGAGTTGAGAATTATTATAGGATATCTCAAATCTTTCTTATACAGATTTCCTGAACTTGAGACATTCAACCAATAAATACCTACCTTGACTGATTATTAAACTTTGTCCTCATTTACATCAGCATGCTCTCCCTCCCTACCTCTTCTTTGTTTTTTTTTTCTTTATTTATATGAATCATTTAAGATAAAGATGAAGGTGGCATCATACCCTTTTATCCCTGACTACTTTAGAATGTATTTCTAAAAAATAAGGCACCCTTCAATCATCATATGCTTACTCAAACCAGAAAGTTTAACATTAATACAATTTATTTAAATCCTCAGTCTATGTTCAAAATCTTCCATTGTCCCAGTGAAATGTGTTATAGAATCCAGTCCAGGATCAAATATTGCACTTAGTTTCAAGAGACTTCATAGTTTCATTTAATCTAGATCAATTCCTCAGTCTTTTGTCTTTCACAACTCTTATATTTTTGAAGTGTGAAGATCACTTATTTTATATAATGCTCTTTGGGATTTATATGATGTTTCCTTTTGATAAAGTTCAAATTATGCCTTTTAAAAAAATTATTTAACTGAGGAAGGGGTGGGGAGGGGCTGAGGGAAAGAGAGAGAATCCCAAGCAGACTCTTCACTAGGAGGAGTAGAGCCCTACTGGGCTCCATGAGATCATGACCTCAGTCAAAATCAGGAGTCAGACACTCAACAGACTGAGCCACATGGGTGCCCCACAAATTATGCTTTTTTTGTTGTTTTGTTTTGTTTTGTTTTGCTTTGCTCTGGAACACCACAGACGCTATATGATGTCCTTCTCAGTGCATCCTATCAAGAACTTGTTGTTGGTTTGTACCATTATTGATGTGCTTAGTTTTAGTGCCTTAATTAAGATGATATCCATGAGGCTCCTCAATTTTATCATCATTATTTCCCCCTCTATAGTTAATAATGGTAACAAAATACCTTGAGATTATGTAAACATCTTTCTCACAAAACTTTAACCTACTGGTTTTAGCATCCATTGATGATTTTCTAATGCCTTCCTTTTTAAAATCAAATTATTGACTGATTATAGGTAGAATGTTAAGGAAATATGTTCAAGTGCAGAGCTATAGCTGTGCATAATTTTTAAAAAGAAAGTCACATTGAGAGAAATGGAGATATAGATTACAGCCACAGAGATTAGGAAATGGGGCACCATTTTCTTTCCAGGTCACTTGTCTTCAGAATTGGTGTCCTTCCTCCCTAGCCAAAGCACCAAACTGTGAACCAGAGGGTCTTGCTCCATTGTGTAAGCATGAGTAAGTTATTAAATGACTTGCATTTTTATTTCTCTCTTTTTTTTAAACTAGTGTATTATAGTAGACCTTCCTTTACTTCAAAGGGATATTGTGAGTAAAAAAAAGAAGAGATCATTTTTATGATAGATATTTGAGCTCTTTGATGAAAGGTAATTTATAAAACCCAGATCAAATTATGAATCCTTATTAAGTCTATAAATATTCTTCCTGTTTCTAAGGGCACTGTATGCCCCAAACCTCTTTCCATATTAGACACCACCGCCAGTTCCCATGACCTGATTTCGGGACATGTAATAGCTCTTGCCAAAAGAGTCCGACCCAAATGAAACATCCTCCAGCCTCAAGTGTTGTTCACACTTTCTCTGAAAACATTTCTGATTGATGCTCAAGGCATCTCCTTCACAATCTAAATTTCAATTTGCCTCACCCGTAGGTGGGACTCTCTCCTGCTGATTTTGCAAAAGTCCAACTTTTCCTATTTGCAACTAGATTGGAAAGAGTATTGAGACTGCCACAGTAAAACTGGCTAAGTGACTTCCCACTGGGAGTAACTCTGCTCAGCCTCAAAGTACTGTTTAGGAAAAACTTGCTATAAATTCAGGCAGCAGAAGCACAGTCTGTGGTCGGCACATAGGGATTTTCTCACCTGATTTCTCTCCAGAGTATATATACAGGGCATAGGTATAGAATACTATAGATAGAGCTGTTCTGGAGCACACTTTGAATTTAATAGGAGAAGTAGCCATACCGTAAAGTCTTTTTGAAAACCTCTTCCTTGGCCCTGCAGATTGAACTTGTGGAATCAGCTTGTTTCTGACCATCCTTTGTAAAACAAGCAAGGGGAATGACCGATTGTAATTTTCTCACCTAAATATAGACTCACCTCCCTTAGTCAAGCTTGATTAATCCTCTTAACACCTCTGTAATGGGGATTGCTGGCAGTCAATTGTGGGACAATTCTTGCAATTGGTTCTTGTCTCAGCAGGAAGCATAGAAGAAGCTTCATGGCTAAGCCACAAATTCTGATATGCTCTAGCAACCTATTTGTTACGTAACTGAATCATATGGTTTTATTCCTGTTTGCCTGGGTTTACCTGGACTCCCTGACTTCCTCCTGGCTCTAGACCTAATCAGTTCTGACACAACTATCTCAATGAACATCACAAGTCTCACCCTTCACTTGATAAGAGGAGCTCTGGTTTCTCCTGTCTCCTGTGGCCTACAGTCCTAGTGTGGTCGAAGTGGGAAGCTCCATATGTAAAAAGAAACCAGAAATGGAAGCATTTACAAATACTCTGATTTATAAATACTTTGATTTGGGCTGATTGCTATCAACCTTTTCCACCAGACTTCTTTGGGTATGTCTGGGCTAGATAGCCACTCCTGTCAAGTAGGCATGCCTCTTTGGTTTGGGCATTTTGTCAGCCTTATGTACATAATGAACAAGTTCTATGTATTTTCTATTTTGGCATAGCTAATACTAATGGTCTACAAAAGAGCCAATGCCTTAAATAATCAAGTCCCATCAGTTTCTAATTAAATTTGTGGAAGACCCAAACTGAGCTGATGATACCATATCTTAGCCTGAATAGTGATTTTTCACATTAAAAAGAAAAAAGAATTGGATAATTCAAACAAAAATGAGACAGATCATCCAGACTCAAAGTTTATTCTCCTTCCAACTACCTAATTTTATTTTTCCAATGACTTTAAATACTGAAGAGGAAGAGAAGTTCTTGAAAAAAATGTAGTTGGCTTTAGAGTTGTTACGATTCATTATTGGCCCTGTCATTTACTGTATAGTATGCTGAGTGATGTAGATGAGTCTATCACTTAGCCTGGTTTGCCCTTGAAGAAGCTGGAGAACATAGTGAAATGTCTTTATTTCTTTTTTAAAATGAATTTGCACTTTTTAAAAATTTTGCGGTATTTAAATTTTTCAGTTGCATCATTGAATTTGATCATGTGCATACAGATGACTTGAGTGTATGTAAACCTCTTATTAGGTTATGTATGTATAATAAGATTAGAAGTGGCACAATAACACTCTGAGTTATTGGCTCAAGGGCTTCCTTCAGAAAATGATATCAGTACAGACTAAGGATGAATTTCTCCTTAGGGCATTTGATATACTTAATATGCTTTCTTAAATTACAATCACTATTTAAATTGTCTGATAGTCTCAATTAGTTGTTTTTAGTTATAAGACCCATTTGATCCTTTAGTTTGTTAGATGAAAACTTTCAGAGTGTTCTTCATAACTAACATAGCTTTTTTTTTTTTGTAATGTAGCTTTTAAAAAGCTTTCTATAAGTAAAGGTTAATGGTATTTTTCTTGTCAGTACATGCACTTTTACTGCCAAAGCTGAAGCTCGAGAATGCAACATAAAGTTTTTCCCAACTTCAGGAAGATTCAAGACATTCATATGAGTTGAGGACAAACTGCCCAATTTGAATGACATTTTATCCTACTTGGTTGTGCAACATTGGCCATTTCAGTAAGAGATAGAATTTGGACTTTTACTCAAATTTCCTCTTGCTTCTCCATTCATTAGACAACACATACACACACACACACACACACACACACACACACACTAATAAGAATCCAGGAAGAGACTTTCTTTCCCCAATGTAATCATTATTTTGACGTTTGGAAAAATTTCCAAACCAAACAATGCAGCTGTATGCTTGAAACGTTCAGAGGGGTCTGAAGAAATATGTTCCAGTTATTCCAACACAGTTGAATGGGTGAGGTGATAGATCACTTAAAGATTATTTCCAAGCCAAGAACAAAAGTGATAGAAAAAAGCAAAAATCAAACAAAAATGCTAATCATTTTATATGCTAGGTCTTTTTGCATATCAGTAATTTAGCTTGGCATGTGGTTGCTTATAAAAGAAGAAAGGGTAGGATATTTATCTGTATCTATGCATCTACATACACACACACACACATATGTGTGTTCATTGTTTTCCAATTTACAAAGTACCATGTATAGGCTCTTCTAGGAATAAAACACTTTACTTTTCTCTAGTTAATGTTTAAGAAACATATATTTTGTATTTTGCTAAATGCCCTATGTTGACAAATGAAGGAAAGGAAATCGTAAACAAATAAGCCTAACTGCAGAATAAAGATGATTTGCCCATTCTAGCTGAAAATGCAATAATTTCATCCTAATTGGGGATCTGGTTGCACAATCTCCACATTTAATTTACTTTGAAAAATATATACTATGTGCACTCTCCAGAAGGCAATTGCTTCTCCCCAAAACATGTTCTACTTCTTTTAAAGCCTCTGGTAAAATTTTTATCTAAGCCATCAGATTTAGCAATTTGTAACTGATCTAATCTCTCCACAAAATCCTTGCTTACTGAAATTGCATCCAGCAGCTCCTCACTATAAACCTTTCAGTTCACATAAAACTGGATGACAACCTGTGTCTCTCCTTTTTTATTTTCATTTCTTGCTGCTTTAATTTTACCCAAAAAAGAGACAAAAATTAGGCACACTTAGTCGGGAATCATTTCAGCAGTTTCCAGTTATTATAATCATTAAAAGTTAACAGCATAAAAAATAAAGTACAACAATATCAGCAACTATCAGATTGAATTTAAATAATTAATTACAGCATTATTTTTTCCATATCCCCAACTGGAATATTAATTTTTAAAGACTTATTGGGAGGTGCCATTGTCTGAAGGAGACTACTCTTATTCATTCACTTTTTAATTCTTTTAATTCATTCAGTCATTTTCCAAGTATTTCTTGAGTATTTTCTATGCACTGAATAGTATTTTAGGTGTGGGGCATAGAGAAATGAATAGAAATTGGCACATACTAAGTAATTGCTTCATTAAATGACACTGTTTCTATAATTAACTCTGAGGTAGAGTGACGCAAACATCAATTACATAAGCCTAATCTGAATAGGCAATTCTGCTGGGGAAAATAAGTTTTCTGGTCTTCTGTCATAATTACTGGTTGCCTAGCACTGTATCTGAAACAGATTAGGTGCTCAACTAATATATGTTTAATGATGAAATCTCTTGTTGATATTAAGATGAAATCTTTGATCTCTTAGATTTCTAAATTGCACCTGTTACAGTTTCTTGAATCCTATATTGAACTCATGCCAAAGTCTTCATTCAGTTATAAACCCTGTTCTGGCCAGTAACTCAACTACTTCCTGGCAATAAATGTGCTTGGGAGGTTTACCACTACTTGGGTGACTTGAATTCTATGAATGTTATAGCTATATCTAGATTCTCCATCAGATCCTATAATTTTTTTTTTACTTATTTATTCATGAGAGAGACACACACACACAGAGGCAGAGACAGGCAGAGGGAGGAGCAGGATCCCTGTGGGGAGCCTGACGCAGGACGTGATCCCAGGATCCTGGGATCACGACCTGAGATGAAGACAGACGCTCAATCAATGAGCCTCCCAGGTGCCCTGATCCTATAAATGTTTAACCTAATGTACAGAAACTATGGTGGTTGTGAGATTGGGGCCCCTGATATTAAATAAAGTGGATCTCATTCAATTAGGAAAATTTTAATACCTCTCAGTACCAAGCAGAGGAAATCTTTTTTTATTAATCTATAAATTGGTGGAAATCTTGTGATTCCCTGAACAACTGGGTTTAAATGCTGGAAAATGAGCGATTGTCTGGAAAGTGAGAGTGGGCCTTTCTATCCAGCTTTGTATCCTCTAGGTATTTTGTCTATGGAGCAAGTGGTCGATTGATTGATTGAGTAAATTATTTTTCCGAAGACAGTAAATAGGAGTACTGAAAGGCGTGAAATTTGAGATTTCCAAACATGATTCACAATGAGTAGTGTTAGCAGGAATGATGCTAAAAGGTGAGTCTACTTTACTTAGAACAAGTAGGTGTTTCCCTTCACCTCTACATTTTTTCTCCTACTCTTTCAGCTCAAGAAAACTTATAGCTGCCTAGTTATGGGAGAGGTTGGCATACTTCTGTTTTACATATATTTCTCCCTGAAACTACAGCTTCTTTCAGGACCCAGTTAAATAAAGGGGTGAATGTCTTCCATTAGACTCTGAAAATTGGATGATTGCAGAGATTTGGTTTCTATTCCTCTTGTAAAGTTCAAGTTTTCCCAAATTAACATATATACTCAGTACTCCAATTACCCCTCTGGGTTACTAGAACTAGATTGTTCTAAAATTCTGGCCTGATGACTTCTTACTCTTCTGATGGCTTTCTAATGCTTCTAAGGAAAAATTTTAAAAATACTTTTTATCCAGCATCTTGTCCGTTTTCAGTAGGAGGACTGATATGAGTAAACTAACCTGCCTAATCCCAGACACAGAAGTTGGAACTATCAATAGTTTTTTTTTTTTTTTTTACTGCATTTCTCTTGGGTTCCTCTTCCTGCCACAGCTGGCATGATAATAACTGCAGGACACTCTAAGAGAAATCATTCTACCCCAGAGTTGGCCCATGCCTATATCCTGGCCACTTGAAAAAATATATAATATAGAATATGTAACATAATATAAAATATATAAAGTATAAATATGCTAATATTTCTATGTACTATACTTTCATAGTTAATATGTTAATATTATAGTTAATAATAAAATATGCTAGCATTTATAGTATTAGCATATATAGTATATGCTGATATATTCTACTCTAACACTGACAGTTTTGATTCTCGTGTTAATAGTATCTTGCCTTCTCTGTAATGTCCTAAAGAGCTTTGAAGTGAATTAATCCCCAAAACATGGACCAAATCTTGAGTGTTTAGAGTAAACTCTTCTTTAAATGGTTTCCTCCTCATTCTTTCCGTAATACTTTATGGCACCATTTTCCATTCTAAATTCGCAGCACAGTTGAGTTATTTGTATTTTCCCAAACTTATTGTATTATAATGATATCATTATCCAGATAAAGTACAATGTCACGTAATGCATGCCTCTCCTTCAGGATGTCATGTGATTGCATTCAGTTAATCGGCACCTATTTGCTGGATGCATAATATGTATTAGGTGTATGACAGACATTTTAAGAAGTAGGCTAGACATAGAAAATTTGCTGCACGGCTCTACTACTTCCATAGTCTCCATGACAGTTTCTTTCTTATTATTTTTGAGAAAACTCTATAGTGGAATAGCTCATGCATTACCTGCAACATGATTTTCCCTTCATATGATACGGCCTACTCATTTCCCAACAATGATAGAATGAGGACAGATGAACCAATTGCCTTTGAACTCACAGAACTCTAATAGTAAGTAATGCATGGAAATAGTTATCTAAATAGGAAAATATGATAGTTTATATTTTATTTCTTCATTTTAAAGTTTCCTTAAGAATTCCTCTACTTAAATGGAAGCCACAGGTGTTAATGTTTTTTGAAATGGATTAAACCAAACAATAGTTGAGCTGACTTCTCTCTCTCTTGTATAAAATTTAATGTTCTCCCATGTTCTTCCGGCTGAAAATTTGTATTGCTATGTAATGTGTCTTGTGTATCAGTTGAGATGCAACTCAACTGAGATGCAATAATAGAAATATTATTATTATACAAAATATTTAGAACATTAGAATAAGATCTATTTTTTTCTGTATATATTGAAGAGACTGAGTTAAAAACCAAGAGGTTGGGTTGAATAAAGAGTTGACTACAATTGCACTTCTCTATCTCATACTGTCCTACACCTGAACTCAAATTATCACTAAAGTGTGACCGAACAATGTATTGTGCACTGAGTATACTTATACGCATATTCCTTAAACAAATATATTGTTCCAAATCTACTCTGGAATTTCTTTCTACATGGAAATTTCACACTAAATTGGTGCATAGAAAGTGTATCTCTTGAAACATTATGCTTGTTTTGACCAGAAAGTTTTCTTCAATTTTTTAAAATCCTGACTAAATTATTTTATACCATTACAGAAATGAAATGAGCAAAATTTACATGTAATCATCATTCTGGAGACTTTCTAGGTAAACCCAAACTTAGAATGAAGAAACGTAAACTTTTATAAATTATCCCCATAGGAAATTCCTCTGCAAATTACAGTTCACATCTCACTTGATCATAACATTTAATTTGAAATAAACAATTCTACATCAGTTCTCATATTTGAAACACCTTGCAAAAGCATTAACTAATCAAATTAGATAACAATTCTCTTATGAACTAAACATTATATTGAATCATTTGCTCCTTAATATCAAGATGGTAAATGTATATATGTCACTTCTGAGGTAATAATTATAGCTATGTGCAGTAAAGTATTTATTACCTTATCTAATTAATACACATTTTGGCATGTCAGGGTTTGTGGGTAATTATAGTTTTCTATTGCGGTAATAATTTGTGTGATTTATGAAGCCTATGAAACAATACTGTGAGCCAAAAAGCTGTCTGGAATAATTGCAGTTAAGCAGTGTGATCAACAGGTATGTCCAGCCAAGAGAACGCAGCCCTGAGGATAAAAGCCTCAAACAAACAGAAGCAATGTGAGGTGTTCACTTCTCAGCCTGCTTTTTCTCACCTTAAAAAAAAAAAAAAAAAAAAAAAAAAAAAAAGGCCCACCCACTGTTTTCAGCTGTATTAACAAAGAACTGATTGCTTAAGTATATGTGGTTATTTTCCAAAAGTTCATGTGCTGATGTGGACGACTTCATAAAAAATAAGTATAACTATCATAGGTCATATAAATTTTCAATCATTCCAGGGAAAAAAACTAAATGCAGACACATTTAATTTGTTTTCAGGGCTCCTGGGTGGCTCAGTTGGTTAAGTGTCTGCCTTTAGCTGAGGTCATGATCTCAGAATCCTGGGATTGAGCCCCACGTCAGGCTCCCTGCTCAACAGTGTCTGCTTCTCTCTCTCCCTCTGCCCCTCCTGCTCCCTCCTTCTCTCAAATGAATAAATAAAGAAATCTTTGGGGAAAAAAAGAATGCTGGTGTTTTCTGTGGTTATTGAAAACTCTTAACTAGAATATGAACTCCTGATCAAGTTAGAACACATCCTCTCTCAATTCCTGCCAGTCCAATGGCTGTGGGTCTCATTGCCTTCTAGAACGAAGAGACCTGGATACATTGTCCCAGGAGGAATTCACCAAGTGGTTGATTCCTAAGACACGTTGCTCATCTTCAGGGGTTGACTATCATGGGAACTTGAGCCCTGGAGAAGAGCTCAGCTATCAGTGCCCATATATGTAAAATTATTTTTCCCAAGTTGGTGGGTTGTTGCAGAAGATAATGCAGGTTATTCTTTATCAGGCACTACTCTTCTTTCTCTAAGTTTATTTTGACCTTCCCATCAGTCATTTTCTTTTGCTCCATATTAATGCCTTCAAGGTATGTAGTGTTTTAATTGGCATTCTGCACATACGCTGAACCAGTAGATCCTATCTTACATAAAGAAGAAGCTGGTAAATTTCTGTGAACTGTTCTCAATATGTGGGAAGTTCTTAAATTAGTTTCATCTTTCTCAGGGAAACTACTAATACAATTCTATCCCGTAGGAGTATATTAAATTTTTAGTTATTAAATCCAGGTAGAGGGGATCCCTGGGTGGTGCAGCGGTTTAGCGCCTGCCTTTGGCCCAGGGCGCGATCCTGGAGACCCGGGATCGAGTCCCATGTCGGGCTCCCGGTGCGTGGAGCCTGCTTCTCCCTCTGCCTGTGTCTCTGCCTCTCTCTCTCTCTCTCTCTCTCTCTCTCTCTGTGACTATCATGAATAAATAAAAATTTAAAAAAAATAAAAAAAAATCCAGGTAGAGCCAAATTCTCCCAATTTTTTTTTAAATCTCAAAGACTAAAAGATAACTTTGAATAAAATAGATCTTTGAGAGCCATGTCACAGGATATTCCCATTTAAAAGTACTGCTAAATTGTAGAGTCAGTAACCCATAGCATACGAGATACTTTCGCATAAGTTGGAAAGCTATATTGCAAGAGAATAAATAGCAAGAGTTCTAGGAATGATCTGGAATAGAAATCAGAGATTTCTAACACAGTTCACCAAGCAGTCACCTTCACTGACCTCAGCCTCACCATGCATTTGTTTTACGGTGAGCCAATGTGAAGAGAGGAAACAGACGAAATAGATCAAGTTTGCAAACTGAAGCATGAGAAATATGTAACACATACTACTCAAATCTTTAGTCCTCAATGGATTCTGAACTGGCCAGCCTCCTCTCATAGTGGGACAAAGGTCACCTGAAAGTCTTTCGATTTTCAAAATATATTTTTAGGGGAAAAGTTTGGATAAACAAAAAGAAAAATCACAACAAAGAAAATTTCTTCATTCCACATAGGCTCTTTTTAGTAGAAAATGTGTAGTGTTTGAGTTATGAGGCTACATTTAGGCCCCTTTTTATTGTGCCAGGCCAAACAGAGAGTTTAGGTCAAATGGTAAGTGTAGAAAGAGAAAGCTTCTGTGCTTTTAGGCATTTTTGAATAGAATTTCATAGGCAGACATTTGAGTAATTGTATCCAGTCTATCACAGGGCCTGGCATGCAGGTAGCATCCAAAATTATTAATCTTCCCCTTCTTTCTGCCTGAAATCCTTGCGCTCCCCCTTATCCCACCTCACACGCATCCACACACACTTCCTCTGAAAGACAATGGCCCCAAGTAGGTGGAGACCCATTCAGGAAAACAAACAAAGAAGGTAAAACAAAGTTCAGAAATTCAAGGATTTATTAGGCTGAAGATCAGAGTGAGACCAAAAGTTATGTCAGGATATAAGGGGAGGTAAGTAAAGAATAAAAATACATCATCAATCCTCATGGTTATAACATTATCTGGCTGCCCATCATGGATTAGAGCAAACTAGAGTACGAAATTCCATAGGTATAGCATGAACAGATATTTGCACATATACACATAGAAACAGAAATATGTTCCATATATTTGATTTATGTAAGCTATTGCATAAATGGTTCTTTAAAAAGAATGCATTAAAACAGTTTTATGTATTCAAAGGCTTTTGTTGTCATTTTTAGATATCACCCACTCCCTTTGTTGCAACCATCAGCTTGTTGTCTAGTTTCTACGTCTTTTATATTTGCCATTGATGTTTTTATTCTACAAGTACTTCAATTAAGAGCAAGTAACATATTTTCATTTTCAAGTTCTAGGTGTGCTTGGAAAGTTGACTTATTAGCCACAACACTGAAAATATAAAAATGACTACCATTAAAATCATCAACCGTATTGATGTTATCTTCCATGGTATTTTAAATGTGGACAAGTTTCATTCACCTGGCCCACTTTTCCCCCCAGTTAGTTCCATTCCAATTTCATTATCCAATAATGCCATTATCTGCATTTGCTTTCACCAAGTGGGAAAAGAACAGAGCTGTGAGGACAGCCCATGTCTCATGTCCAGTCAGCAGGGTTCTGTTGTACTGCATTAAATGGTGGTCCACACAGAGGTATTGTTGGGAATCACTTCAAGAGTCAAAAGCTCTATTTCATCTTGCCTTGCCCTCCATTAGCTTCTTTCACAGGGAGTAGAAACACATACAAAACTCTTGATGTATCTTTTGGCCTTTTTCTTCACTTTGCTTGGGAAGCACTCTCTGAGGTGTAGCTTCCCTGCTTTGAAGATGAAACATCTTTTGACATTAATTATGATCACTGCTCACTTGCTGGCAGTGACACCCTCCCCCAAAACAAAAATTAAAAAAAACAGAAAAAGGTGAGCATGAACAATCTGAACTGGATACCTGCCAAGTCAACAAGCCTGTTTTGCAAGTAAAGTGAATCATCACCAGTCTTCTAGGCCGAGGCATCTTGAAGCTTCTTAATTTTTTATTTTGATCAATTGACTGGAAATTGGGGCCTGGGATGAGGTCTGAGTTGAGTCTTTCTTGGATATTAGCACACCTATTACTCTCTACAACTACTATTGCAGTGTGTTTTGGGGGTTGGCTTCAAAATTCTTCCTGAGATATGTTCTCTACCTCCTGATGATAGAGGTGAAACATCTAGATTGCAAGGCATTAAATATAACCGATAACTTTGATTCTTTAAAAAACTTAGTTCACCGTAAAGTGCTACAGTTAAATTCATCTGATGATCTTCATGTATTACCAATTTACCACATTCAATCATTCAATTCTCATCTGCCGCATTGGTTTGCTGCCAACATCTACTCAGAGTCCTTCCATGTCATTTCATATTGGAGGCAGCACAAACACGGGGAAGAGAGTGGATAATTATGGTGATTGGACAATTCAAAGAGAGTCAAGCACCTACTTCCCAATAATCTGAACATGCTCCATTAAACTTTTGTTGGGAATTTAATAAAAACTTAATTGTATGGTTAGTTAAGATGCATTATCTTCCTATCTTGCCTGATAGACTAAGTAACATTAGAAATTACACACAGAAAATCTTGGAAAAATACTTCTTAAAGAAAAATATGTGATTTTAAATGTTAAATTTTTATATATTTATTCTTTGTAGTTTTATAATCTTTAATTTAAATAAACTTTTGTTTTCAGATGCTTCTGAAGGAACACAGTAGTAACAAAGAAATGGTACAATTCCCTTGGAAAACAGTTGGGTGGTTTCTTTCTTTCTTTCTTTCTTTCTTTCTTTCTTTCTTTCTTTCGTTCTTTCTTTCTTTTTTCCTTTTTTACAATGTATTTATTTTAGAGAAAGAAAAAAAGAGTTAATGTAGGAGTGGGGAAGAGGAGAGAGAGAGGGAGAAAGAGAATCCTCAAGCAGACTCTGTGCTGAGCGAGGAGCCCCACATGGCTGAAATCAATAGTTGATCAATCAACTGAGCCCCTGGTGGCCTGTGGCGGTTTCTTAAAATGTAAACAGAGATTTAACAATGTAGACCAGTCCTACCTATTTACCCAAAAGAGATGAAAGCATATGTCTAACCAAACTAGTACACGAATGTTCACAGCTGCTTTACTTATAATGGCCCAAATCAGAATAAACCCAAATGTTCACCAAGAGGTACACACAAATTGCTGTGTGTCTATATAAATACTACTTAGTAATACAAAGGAAAGAAATGAACTCTTGATGCATAAAACAATATGGAGGAATCTCAAAATAATTATACTGCATGAAAGAAAATGCAAAGTCATTGATAATGACAGCAAGCCACTGGTTGGCTGGGGATGAGGGGATGGAGCAAAAAGACAGATTATTAAGGGGTACAGGAAACATTTTGGGTGATGATATACTCATTATCTGGATTTTGATGACAGTTTCATAGACGTGTACCTGTGTTGGGACTTCAAATTGTATGCTTTAAATGTTTATTATATTTCAATAGAAACATTTTTTTAAGGGAAACAGAAAAGAGAATACATACTATGTACATACTTCCATTCATCAACAAGCATTTTTTTTTTCAAAGTTGAGGATTAGAAGGACCATCGTTACTACAACCAGAGAGTTTCAGACCTCCCTCAGTGCCAAAACTATCTGGAGATTTCCCATTCTTGCCTCTTCATTGCATGGTGCTCCCAAGAATAGCAGTTCAAGTCAATAATATAATTGCTCGACCATATTATTATCTTATGCATGAAAAGAGGTATTTTTCTTAAGGGACATTTATAAGAGTAATATGAATTCCAGGCTAGCATGAATGTCCAAGAATATGTCCTTACCCATGTATTCATGAATAAATGGAAGTAATTATAGTATTGCTAGGATAGCAGAAGATAAGGAATTTACCTTTTATCTAAGATATGATGCTTTATCTCTTGCCTCATAGCCTGGGATTAAATCTTCTAATATTGACAATATTTTCTTATGTCTCATGCTTACTCATTCATCATTCATTCATTCATTCACTAAGTATTATAAGTACATATTATGTACCAGGTCCTAATCTAGAAGCTGAGTTACATGGAGCTCATCTTCCAGTAAGACATTGCATAATTAGTAGCCATGCCTATGTTCCCACGTAAGCTCTGGAAACTCATTCGTCATTCAATTTCACTTTTATATAAAATTTTCTTCAGCCTCTACCCTCTTCCAGGCTCCATCGTCAGGACACAAAGATGAATTAGATCATATTTTCTCCAGCTTCATGGAGATGCTTCAGCAAGAAAGATCCACATTAGACCATAAATTCCAAGTTGTGATGAATGTCACAGAGTTGCAAGTAGTTACAGATGCTGTGGGAACATACAGCAAATTTGCTAATAAATAGAATTGACTGAGAGATACCTTGAAGGATGAAGCCAATACTTGAGTAATGGTTAGTTCTAGAACTAACCCACATTTGGCACTTACCAATTTTGTTCCCCTTGGTTCAACTGCTTGTAGTATTTGTGAACATTTCTTCTGCAGCCAAGGGATACCAAGCTCCTTTTAAAGATAAGCATAACGTGTTTTTTTTTCTTTTCCTTACAGTGCTGAGTTCCATATAAAAGTGTACCTGTTATTGCTTAATAATGATGGTAATAGCAATAGATGGAATAACGGATATACAGAAGTATTGATCAAGATTCTCAGCTAACAGGTGGGAAAGGCTGTATTCAATTGGAATTATTCTTTCAAGTAATTTTGAATGGATTAAATTATCTTTGATATAGAGCTTATTGAATAGATTTTTAAAAAGTGTTAATACATACTGTTCTATGCCAGTTCTACCTTCAGAAGAGCACTCAATAGGAAACTTTTATTAACTAACAGTGATAAATAAAAGTAGTTGAATTACTATTCTTGTTTTCTTGGTGCCTATGAGAATATAGTGTTTTTGTATAACTAAAACTTTTGCAAATCAAGCAAGAGTGGGGCTTATTCCAGAAATACCCTGGGATTACATCATTTCTTTTACTGGAGAAAATTTCACTTTGAAATCTTTACTAGTCACTTATTTGGCATTAGATGGCATTGCTTTGTGTAGCTTATAGCAGGAATTACTATTTCTCTACAGAAAAGACCACTCAGAACCTGGTAATGGAAAACGATTTTTAACCAATTCTTAGTGTATTCTAGTTCTAAAGGGAACATTTAAAACCAAGTATTACAGGAAATCTAAAATTGAGTTTACATACAGACTAAAAAATATTCATATAAAATGTTAATAATAGTAACTTGTATTTATTAGATCTTCACCATCTTCTAGGTACCATTCCAGATTTTCTGGTTATGAATGCATGTAATTCTTACAGCAATTTTATAAGTGGTTATTCATTTTACAGATGAGGAATCTGAGGCTCTGACTGATTAAGGAACTCACCCCCAGGTAATACAGCTAGCAAAAAGGAGCCAAGATCTGAACCTATTCATCCTGGTTCCAGAGCTCAGGCTGCAAAAGATTACCTTATGGCTTTCTTTTCTACCAATGGTAGGAGCTACTTCTATGGTGGGGGGAAATTCAAGGAATTTACTTATAAGCAGGCAACAGGAATAGGGGCCCTCCTTCACTAAGAGCAGATGACAGCTCCTTTAAACATGATCTACTAATATCTCAGGAGTATTTTCAGATGGAACCCAGTGGGTTCACACCGATGGGTTAGATTTTTTAAATTACAATGCATTTTGTTTAGGAGAGGGATTAAAGTATTTGCCAAAATGATTTGTGTTGACAAAATGGCTTAGTACATTTGGCAGATTTATTTTGGAGAATGGAATAAATTAAGGTGTCTAGCAAAAGATGTGCTATAGCCACTGAAACAATTTCAAGTATTTCAGAAACTCTATTTTTATTCACTTTGCAAAATGTGCTTAGATGAACTGCCAGTCCCTGTTACATTTCCATTTCTAAGCAATTAATTAAAATCCCAAATCAGTTTTTTTCTTGATCATGCCAGCAGGAGTCGGTTACCATGGAAATAGGAAGATCAGTAGTATTTGGAAGAGAGAGAAAAAATGGCTTGCATCGGTCTTTTATTTTGGAAACCTAAGTGATGGTCTAGAGTAGCTTGTTGGCTCAGCAGTAGGAAGCTCTGCTCCCCCAGTAGCAAGTGTGGCAGCAACAACTGGAAATTACTGACAGTTTGAGGATTACATTTCGCCCTCAGGGATATCATTTGGTCAGTTGAAAAAGTCATTAACTCAGCTTTTTCATGTCTTCTATCTATAGGTTAGACCCCCAATGTAATTGATTACAGAGTATCCTGTTGTGGCTAAGCAGGATTTCAGATCAATAATTGGTTATATTTTGCAAAGACCACCAAAATCTATTTATGACTTTTTTTTTTTTTTGTATGTCAAGCCAGTGTGCTTTAGATAGAAAGCTCATTTCCAGGCAATAGTGCAAACAAAGAATGACCATGATTGAAACCGTACTTCTTTACATTTCGGAAAATGGAAACTGATAAGATATCATCTGTGGGTATTTAATTAAAATGTAATTCAGTAGTGTTACCTTAAAGACAGTACTTAGAGAAGAAAGTATAATGAATAATACTAATATGCCTGTAGTAAAACAAATAGTTGTACTGAAAAAATCTAAACCTCATTAACGACATGACTTTAATGATGGGGATGGCAATAATAACAGTAATAAATTCAACATGTATTAAGGGTTAATTATGTGCCATGCACTGTTCTTAGTGTGTTAAAAGTATAAACTCAGTGTTCCTCAGCCATGCCGTAAGGAAGATCCTAATATTCATAGATGCGGTGATTGCGTTAAATTATTGGAATATTCTTATCTGTGTGAAGAGATTCTGTACTCCCATGGGCTCCTCAGTAGGCTGTTGGTGAAACCAGATGGATGACATCATCGCACTGCACAAGGTCCTGCACAAAAAGTTATCTTGGTGTGTTAGCTACTGAAGAAAAGAGGGAGCAAATCAGGACTTCATGTCTTGCTCTAGCATTAAACCTCAGTGTGGAAATTTGTCTAACAACATCTGGAAGAAGCACCAAGCTGTAGGTAATGTCAATAATTAGGGAAATAAGAATTTTTCAATAAAATTTTTCCTTATTGCTGTAGGCAATTGATACAATGTTGCCATTTGTGTCTATTAAATACTATTGTGTTTTCCTCCTAATAAAGTGCTCAGGGCATATCTACAGGTCTTATGCCTATAAATATGTAATAGTGATAATTATTTAACATGGGTGGTAGAAATTTTAGTTAAACTTTGGAAGGAAATAACATAGCCACAGTTCCCTCTAGTTCACTATCAGATGAACAGAAGATTCCTGGCCAACTGAGGCACTTCTGGCAACAAAAATTGTATGGTTGTTTAGAATTCAGGTGCCATAGCACACACAATACACTATGTATGCTTTATGTCTACAAGCTGCTAGCTAGGTAGCTAGAATGTATTTCAGAACATATATATGCACAGTAGAAAAGGTGATTTGGTGTGCTAATATCTGTTTATATTAAACACTATTCCCACCAATCTAAGCTCTCCTACTGCGACAGCCTGGAAATCTATATCCACACTTCCCAGATTTCCTTGCATGTAGGATCCTGGTATAGACTTCCTTTTATATCCTTTTAAAATTCCACATGTTTATCAAGCACATACTAAATAAATAAATACTCTACTCAATAAGGAGAAATCCAAGAAGAGTAAGACCCAGCCATTGATTTCAAGGGGCATAAAATCTTACAATGTTTCCTGTAGTATGTAATATAGTGCTTTGAATGCCTTGGGGACTTAGGTATCTTTGCTACACTGATCTCAAAATGCAAGTCCCAACACATTGTTGACAAATATGCCAGCATCTATTTATTTAATTTGCAAGCACCCACGAAGCACATGTTATGTTCTAGACACAATAGCAGGTATTGTGGTCTACCTATGCAATGCACTATTCTTCAGGAAAAAAAAAAGAAAAGATAGAAGAAAAAATACTAGGTATTGAGGAATACAAAAATATGTAAGATACTATAATGAAGCACAATATGCCATAGTTATTAAATACATGATTTCTGATGCTGGCTAATTGGGTTTAAATTCTTACTCTACTACTTATGAATCTCCAAAGATAGTTTGTCAATGAACTGGTCTAACAGCTTCCCAGTGTGCATGTCTCCCCACCCTCACTGAACCTAAGTTGGCCCTGAGACACATTTTGAACGATAAATGTGACATAAGTGACTTCCCAGACTAAGTCACAAGAAATCTTGCAGCCTCCACCTGCAACCATTGGGATGTTTTCTCTAGGGAAACCAGGCACACAATTTAGTATAAAATACATGATGGGTTTTAAGTACTGAGGGTTAAAAAATTAAAATGTCTCACCAATATTCTAAAATTTTGTTTACATGTTGAAATGATAGTATTTTATTTTTCCTTTTTAAATTTTATTTTATTTAAAATCAGTTAATTAACATAGTGTATTATTAGTTTCAGAGGTCGAGTTCATTAATTGATCAGTTATATGTAATACCCAGTGCTCATTACATCACATGTTCTCCTTAATGCCCAGCACCCAGTTACTCCACCCTCCCACCCCTTCCTGTCCAGCAGCCCTCAGTTTGTTTCCTATAGTTAAGAGTCTCTTATGGTTTGTCTTCCTCTCTGATTTCATCTTATTTTATTTTTCCCTCCCTTCCCCTATGATCCTCTGTTTTATTTCTTAAATTCCACATATGAGTGATGTCGTATGATAATTGACATTCTCTGATTGATTTATTTTGCTTAAAATAATATCTTCTAGTGCCATCCATGTCTTTGCAATGGATAAGATTTCATTTTTTTGATGAATAAGTAATATTCCAGTATATAGATAGATAGATATAGATATAGATATAGATATAGATATATCTCACATACTCTTTATCCATTCACCTGTTGATGGACATCTGGCTCTTTCCATATTATGGTTATTGTGGACATCACTGCAATAAACATTGGGGTGCAGGTACCCCTTTGGATCACTACGTTTGTATCTCTTGAGTAAATACCTAGTAGCGCAATTGCTGGTCATAGGGTAGCTCTATTTTTAACTTTTTGAGGAACCTCCACACTGTTTTCCAGAATGGGTGTACCAGCTTGCATTTCCACCAGCAGTGTAAGAGGGTTCCCCATCCTCCACATCCTCGCCAACATTTTTTGTTTCCCGACTTGTTAATTTTAGCCACTCTGACTAATGTGAAGAGGTATCTCATTGTGGTTTTGGTTTGTATTTTCCTAATGCCAAGTGATTTGGAGCAGTTTTTCGTGTGACTGTTAGCTATTTGTATGTCTTCTTTGGAGAAATGTCTGTTCATGTCTTCTGCCCATTTCTTAATTGGGTTATTTGTTTTTCTGGGTGGTGAGTATGATAAGTTCTTCATAGATTTTGGATACCAGTCCTTTATTTAATAAGACATTGGCAAATGTCTTCTTCCATTCTGTAAGTTGTCTTTTGGTTTTGGATTGGAAGAACAAAATCCAATGGATTTGCTGTGCAGAAGCTTTGCTGTGCAGAAGCTTTTATTTTATTTATTTTATTTTTTTAAAAGATTTTATTTATTTATTCATGATAGTCACACAGAGAGAGAGAGAGAGGCAGAGACATAGGCAGAGGGAGAAGCAGGCTCCATGCAGGAAGCCCGACGTGGGATTCGATCCTGAGTCTCCAGGATCGTGCCCTGGGCCAAAGGCAGGCGCTAAACCGCTGCGCCACCCAGGGATCCCTGTGCAGAAGCTTTTTATCTTGATACAGTCCCAGTAGTTAATTTTGTTTTTGCTTCCTTTGCCTTTGGAGACGTGTGTAGTAAAAAGTTTCTATGGTTGAGATCAAAGAGGTTTCTGCCTGTGTTTTCCTCTAGGATTTTGATGGATCCCTGTCTCACATTTAGGTCTTTCATCATTTTGAGTCTATTTTGTGTATGGTGCAAGAAAATGGTGAATGGTCCAGTTGCATTCTTCTGCATTCTTCTGCAATTTTCCCAACACCGTTTATTGAAGAGACTGTCTTTTTTTCCCTTGGATATTCTTTCCTGCTTTGTCACAAATGAGTTGACCATATAGTTGAGGGTCGATTTCTGGGTTCTGTATTCTGTTCCTTTGATCTCTCTGTTTGTGCCAGTACCATGCCGTTTTCACAACTATAGCTTTGTAATATAACTTGTAGTTCAGAATTGTGATGTCACTAGCTTTGGTTTTATTTCTGAATATTCCTTTGGCTATTTGGGGCCTTTTCTGATTCCATACAAATTTTATGAGTATTTGTCCAGGTCTTTGAAAAATGTTGGCAGTATTTTGAGAGGGATTGCACTGTATGTACAGATTGCTCGGGATAACACAGACATTTTAATAATATTTGTGCTTCCAATCCATGTACATAGAATGAAATCTTTTACTAAAAATAATTTCTGGGATGCCTGGGTGGCTCAATGGTAGAGCATCTGCCTTCGGGTCAGGGCATGATCCCAGAGTCCTGGGGTTGAGTCCCACGTCGGGCTTCTTGCATGGAGCCTGCTTCTCCTTCTGCCTGTGCCTCTGCCTTTCTTTCTGTCTCTCATGAATAAATAAATAAAATCTTAATAAAATAAAATAAATTTCTTTTAATTTTTAAAATTTCTTACTAAGAAAATTAAAAATTAAAGATGTGGCTTGCATATTTGGCTCTCACTGTATATTTATTGGCCAGTGATGCCCTAGAATATCAATAGCATTGTTCACTACTATTATGACAGTGCATCTAACAATGTCTGGGATAGGGAACATGTGGAAAAAATATTTACTGAAGAAATGAATGATGTTGGCCTATAACCAAATTAGATTTTTCTCATATTAGTGATATCTTTTGAACCTTCTTTAAATAATTTTGTGGTGATGAATCCATCTACTCATGGGTAATCTGTAAGTATCTGATAATTGCCAGGATATTAATCTATTTTCAAATGCTAGTTTTGTTGTTGTTGAAGATTTTAGGGTCACCCAATAACCCTTTCACCAAAATGTGTTAAGATAAGCTCTGCTTTCTCATGTGGAAGTACATGCAAAAACTGTAAGAATTCATCAAACATCTTGGTCTGATTGGCTTAAACCTAGGGAAATTGCAGAATAAGGACCTTATATTTGCAGTCTTTTAGAAGGCCTTTGATGTAAGGGCTAGATGGGGTGAAACTTCTGTGAAATAAAATCGAGTAATGTTTTGTTTTGTACTACACATTCTTCCGTGGAATCCTGTAGCACAGAGATTGTGTGGCCTCTACATCAAACCAGCATGTCATTTATGTTGAAAAATAGGAATGAACTTATTGCTAACTATTTATAAAGCTTCTGTGTCCTTTGTAGGTGACACAGATTTTGTTATTGCAACTGACAACATGAATTAACTTAAACAAGGAGCAGCTCTCTGTGTGTGTATGTGTGTGTGTGTGTTTATTCATGCATAGCTACTGGAAACAAGGTTATGGACATAACTAAACCACCAAATCTGGCAAGGTGGAAATAAATTCTGGAGACCTCAGGGACTGGAATGACACCATCAGATTCCATTCTGACTGTCGAGCTGCTTTCTCAACTGATCCTTTGTGTCTGCAACATCCTCTCAGACCAATTTCCTCAGGAGGCTTGAGTGTACACCGAAGTTATCCGGGGGCCACAGCGTCCCAAATTCCCTATGAGAAAGAACAAGGTCAGTCTTCTCATATGTGCATTTTGAAATATCCCTGGGAAATAACCTAGTGTGGATGAGGTGTTCAGTGCTGGATTATCACTGTGGGCAGGGCTGCGGGTTCCACTGGAATCACGGCACTGGAAGGATCAAGCGAGCGACTGATTCATCCAATCAAAAATGGGATGCAGCTTGGAGAAGGGAAAGGTACAGGTACCAGGTCAACAAAACATGACGAGTCCACTGTAGTAATCATTATATTACTCGGTTTCATATTTTAAGGTACAGTGATATCATTGCTGATACATGAATTCTTCCCAATGGTAACAGTGGAAAAGTGGCTATACCTCTTTCATGGGGGAACACTTTTTATTTGAAATGTGTGCATTTTAATATCCTATTTAGTTCTGGATATTTACCAATGAGGAAGGGAAGCAAGGATGTTTTCTGTTCCTGACATCGGGTTTAGCAGGGCAGGAATAATGTTATCTATTAATGAGCAGAGATGTTAGCTGAAGAGGTCTGGCGATGTTCCAGTTTGGTTAATTAAATCCTACCTGCTTAAATTCTGTCTTTATTTTCAAATGAATATTCACTGTTATTTCTCATTTGAAAGATTATTTGATGTTATGAGTTTTGGGCCATTAGCTTATTTGTGAGGTAAAGAATTTCATTTTATTTTGAGTTCAAAATGCCCTAGCTCCCATTCAATATTGCCTTCTTCTTGTGGTGACTTTGAGACATTTCTCCCAGGGCTATAAAGGTAGAACCATATATCTTCCCAGTGAGAATTCACCCTTTTAAAACCATTTTGCTATTTCTCTTAGTGATGGCAAATAATGAAATACCATGCCTTTGCAAACCAAACTTGATCGACCTACTAGGTACAGTAACTCTCTATACACTATACAGGCAATGTCTGAAATGAGCATGTTGCAAACTTACAAAGGATCAAATCGAAATTAAATTACTTCTAATTAGTCATTATTGCGTGAGAACCTATTTTATGGACTGTATTGTACAATGTGCCAAATCAATATATTGCAGTTTAAATAAATGATACAAGTCATGACTGATTTTTCTCTTTTGTTGTTTGATAAGAACATTTAACATGAGATCTATCTACTGTGCTAAAATTTTGCATGTACAATGTTGTAAACTGTAGGTACAGTGTTGTACAGCAGATCCCTAGAACTTACTCATCTTGCTCAACTGACATTAATGCCTGTTGATTTAGCAACTCCCTATTCCCAGCTTTTGGCAACCACCATTCTCTTCTGTTTCTCTGAGAGGGACTATTTAGATTTCTCACATAAGTGGAATCATGCGGTATTTGTCTTTCCGTGATTGGCTCATTCCACTGAGCTTAATGTCCTCCAGGTTCACCCATATTGTCCCATATGGCAGAATTTGTTTTTTTCAAGCTGAATAATATTCCACCGTATGAATCTACAAATATATGTATATATTTGTATATAAACACATATGTACACAACATATACATTATATTCCTACACTTATAAACATCTTAATTTGGATAGGCCACATTTCAAAGACTTAATAACATTGTATTAGCGGAACTATAGATATCTTGCTTTAGCAGCTAGAAATATGGTAGTGTTACTAGAATGGAGCAAACTAGAGGAGGACTAAAATTGTATGGTCTGGGGTGAAGAATTCTCTTTCTTTTTTCTTAAGATTTTATTTATTTATCCATGAGAGACACAGAGACAGGCAGAGACACAGGCAGAGAGGGAATCAGGCTCCCCGTAGGAAGCCCCATGTGGGACTAGACCCCAGGATCCCGGGATCATGACCTGAGCTGAAGGCAGATGTTCAACCACTGAGCCACCCAGGCATCCCAAGAAATCTCTTTCGACCCTGTAAGATTTAGGATCTATATTAGACATCCTCACAGAGTTGAAAAGTTTACAGTTGAGTAGTTTTAACAGCTGGTCAGTATTCAATTGTATAGATATAATACAATTTACATGACTAGTTCCTTACCACTGGAGACTTCAGACAATTATGCCAATGTTAACTAAAATATTATGAAAACCCATGGGCTTGTAGCTGTGCTCACTTTCTGAAATATTCTTGGGGGTATTGTTCCCAGGAGTGGGAATTAGCATGGGTTTTAGCAGATTCTAACTTTAAATGCTTTTGGTATGTTGACCTATTGTCCTCCAGAAATAGTAGACAAATTTATTTTCCTATCAGCTGTATGTAGCAAAGCTATATTCTGCATTTTCTCATTAACACTATTATCAGATTTTAAGCCTACATAATATCTTGTAAAGCCCACTTACTTTGATAAAGAATCTTTGGTCTGGTATTAGTAACACATAATGAATAGAAAAGTGTCATTCCAGAAGAAGCTCTGGTTCTAGTGGAAGAAACTCTATTGGAGGTATATTCAGTGAGAAATTTGAATTTTTGCTTTTTTAATATTTTATTTTTTTCTAAGAGGCAATGCTAGTTTTCAATAATTCAATAATTTCATAATAAATTAGCTTGTTTTACTTAGAGGTGGGTCTATAAAATATATTTTTGATCATTATTTATTATGAGATACCTGCCTCTGAAAATGATTTTTTGTCATGTAAGAGGCACAGAATTAAGACAAAAAGTGTTCTATAAATTAATGTTTCCAAATATATGACCAACTAGATGGCCAATTTTTGCAAACATAGAGGGCCATTTTTATTAAACCTGTCCCCTGAGTTTTCATCTTTTGAATCATTTGTAATTGTACTTTCCCTCAATTCACTAAGGGTTTTCTGTTGAATACTCAGAAATCAAATAAGCTAGGATTATCAGAATTGATTATATCATTTGATAATAGCTGGGACTATAAGACCAAAATTTTTCTATCTATTTAGAAGGATAGATATAGCCAGGCAATGCAAAAAAAAAAAAATTGAATTAGTGAATAAATGAAATTTAGGCTATGACAAGTTAAAAACTTTTATATTCTTGGACTGTCATGATTAAAATTCAGAATAATATAAAATTTGTAAATATTTTAACAGAAAAAGCTGCGATACTTCTAAAGATTCCCATATGAAGGGGAACTTGGATATCCAACTCCCTTTACAGGTCATCTATCTCAGTTAAAAAAAAAAAAAAATCCTTTGGGATCCCTGGGTGGCGCAGCAGTTTGGCGCCTGCCTTTGGCCCAGGGCCTGATCCTGGAGACCCGGAATCGAATCCCACGTCGGGCTCCCGGTGCATGGAGCCTGCTTCTCCCTCTGCCTGTGTCTCTGCCTCTCTCTCTCTCTCTCTCTCTCTCTGACTATCATAAAAAATAATAATAATAAATAAAAATAAATAAAAAATAAAAATAAATCCTTTGAAACACAAATGGTGGTAATAGTGTGAATGGCACAGAGAGAGGATATACATAGCTGCTGTACTAGGATTACGAAGGCAGCAGTGCCCATTCAGTGACACAAAAGACACATGTAATTCCAGAATTCAAGAGGATTTTAATCTGTGTACCGGTGGGATATTGTGGCTGACACATGCCAAATGGGCTGGATTCTATCCGCAGGGATTACTCTTACCCCATGGAGTTGATTCATCTCTTTTATTGGAGTATATTTTTAAAACAATGACAATGAGAACTTTATATTGTGGAATTATGTCAGATATAGGCCAGCAGGCTGCCACAATATAAAATCACACTTTTACTTCCATTATTCATAAAATAGCCAGAGCAACCTACTGGTCTTGTATAAGAAACATGTTAGGCAAAAAATATTGGTTATGTTGTTTATTTTTAAAATTTAGAAATATTATTTGAATATTATTGAAAATTTCCATGTTTTTTACATATCAATTTCTTATTCACCCCTGGGTTACATTTGATGCCTACTGCTAAAGGAGAAATATGCAGAGTGAAACTAATTTCTGTAGAACTATAGTCATGTGTTTTAGCAAGTTGTAATAAAGAAAGTTTCCAACAGTTGGTGTAAGCCATTTGAAGACAGATTCAAATTCACCCATGATATGAAACTCGGCACACTAGAAACCAAAACTATTTTTGCATGCTGTCATATTCAGATAGGCATGCTATGGGGAAAGAGGAGCATGAGTACATCCCCAAGCTGAAAAAAGAAGCAACTAGGGGCACCTGGGTGGCTCAGTGGCTGAGCATCTGTCTTCAGCTCAGGGCGTGAGCCTGGGGTCTTGGGATTGAGTCCCATGTCAGGACTTGGAATTGATGGGCTGTGTTCTTACTAGTATGTGTTGTCTGGATCTGGCTTCTGCTATTCTGAACAACTCACACCTACAGAACCTGGACCTTGGGCACAATGACCTGCGGGATGATGGAGTAAAAATTCTGTGTGAGGCTTTGAGACATCCAAACTGCAATATTCAGAGGCTTGGATTGGAATACTGTGGTTTGACCTCCCTGTGCTGTCAGGATCTCTCATCTACTCTTAGAAGCAACTAAAATCTGATAAAAATAAACCTGAAACAGAATACTTTAGGGTATGAAGGAATGATGAAGTTATGTGAAGTCTTGAAGTCTCCTGAATGTAAACTGAACTTCTGGGGGTGTGCAAAGAAGCATTTGATGAGGAAGCTCAGAAGCTGTTGGAAGCTGTGCGAATTAGCAATCCACACCTCATCATTAAGCGCGATTATAATGATGATGATGAAGATGGTTCCTGGTGGCGATTTGAAGAACCTGATGTTCTTTTTAAAAGTAAAATGAAGACCTCAGAGTGACTAGGCTTGGGCCTCTTAGCTTTAGGTGCTTTATGCCCAGACTGTTTAAGGTCTGTTAGATGTAGATGAGTCACTTCTCTCTAACATATCTGTTATATTTCACATGGGAGTTGAAAGGCTATAAAATAAAATGAAAAGCATAAAGCTCTGTGAAAGGTAAAAAAAAAAAAAAAAAAAAAAGCAGGGAGGCTGCTTCTCCCTCTGCCTGTGTCTCTGCCTCTCTTTGTGTGTCTCTCATGAATAAATAAATACAATCTTTAAAAAAAAAAAAGAAGAAGAAGAAGCAACCAAGTCTCCTAGAACTAGTCAAATTTGAAATGTTCTATTCTGGTAATATCTACTTGACAGAGTTGAAGGGACCAAGAAAGGAGTGGAAATGCAGAGTGAGAAGTGACATCTGGTACCAGTAGTCACAGGAGTGAGGATACCAAGGGTCAGAGGAGGAAGGTCACTTGCTCAAATCCACGTACCAGATTTTACTGAGCTGCAGTCAGGATCTACTTCCCTTGACACGCAGTAGAATGGACTTTCCAATGCTTTTCAGTGAAGTTCTAATGGTTTTGATTTGTAGCAGTAACTGGTTCATTTTCTGGGACCAACACTTAGAAAATAGTGGCACAGAACATGGCCACTATGTGCAAAATAATTTCCCATATTTACACACACAGTGTTCAGCTTTACCAAACAGTCAGCCCCCTGCGTTTAAGGCTAGAAAGATCAGGTGTTCATGCACAATATTAATGAGGAGGTGTGGATAGCTAGTGTGACCTACATCTGAGGGTAGACTTCAATAATGAGAAATGTATCTGCAGGGAAGTAAGTGAAGGATCTGAAGATGTATACGTGCCAAAGAAGGAAATGTAGGCTTAGTCTAGAAAAGACTAGGTGCGGGGGGGCGGTGGCTCATCATAATGATTTCCAACTCTTTGCTGGGCTAAAACGAAAACGAAAAAAGTGAATTAAAATGTCCTGTGTATCTGCAGAGAACAGAAGTAGGGAAAATAGGTGAAGCAGAATTTAACTCATTAAAATTTTTTGGCAATTAATAGCTGTTCAGAAGCGAAATCAACCATGTTGCCTGGACTCATTTAAATTCATGATTTTGAACCCCAAGAGAGTCATTTCTACTGTCTTGATGATTTTCTTCGGAGTCTCTAGTTAATTATTCTCCTATTCTCCAAACGTCTTTTTCATTCTTCTCTCCAAACACCTAACACCTCTTCTCTTCTACTCACTCTCAGCCAGTGTCCTTGCTTTTCCTCTTCTGAGAAAATTAAAGCAAGAAGAGAGCATCTAGAAACCCCTAATAGCACATAGACACACCTACCACCATCTATACCCAAACACTTTGCATTTTTGTCTGTTATTGGAGCGAGCTATCTGTAATTCTGGTCAAATCCAGTGGTGCTATGGTGGCACCACAGAACATCTCCTTTTTTCCTGGGGAGGGACTTCACTCAGAAAAATTCCCCTTTCTTTCCTACATGTTAGTTTTGTCTTTGCTCTATCATTTCTATCACGATACAAAAATGCCAGTATCTCTTCTATTGAACACACGCACACGCATGCAGACAGACACTTCTCTTGATTATCCCTCCTCTACTAGCTCCCATACATTTCCTTTCCTGTCCTTTGCTCCCCTTAGAAAGCATTGTCTGTACATCCTGAATCCAATTCATCTTTGCCCTCTCCCTTGTAACAGAAATCACTCTTCTACGCCAGCATTGCTGCAACTAAACTGCGCCCATCAAATCGAGGCCTCTCCATGATGCTAAACTCAATGACCAATTCTTCTTTCTCACTTTTCTGGAACCACCACAGCATTGAACACAGTGCATGTTTTCTTCCTCACTGGTGCACTTTACTTGGCTTCCAGTTTGGCTTCCACTCCTTTACTTGGCTTCCCACATTCACCTGGGTTTTCCTCCTACTGCTCTGATCATTCTTTTTATTTTCTTCCCTTACTTCTTAATTTGAGCACAGCCCAGGGCCCAGCCCTCAGACACTCAAATTCCAGTCTCTCTTGGGGCTCCTGGGTGGCTCAATCACTTAAGCGTCCAACTCTTGATTTTGGCTCAGGTCATGATCTCAGGGTCGTGAGATCAAGCCCCATGTGGGGCTCCACACTGGGTGTGGAGCCTGCTTGAGGTTCTGTCTCTCCCTCTGTCCCTTCCCACCCTGTTTGCTCTCATGCTGTCTCTTTATCTTTAAAAAAAAAAAAAATCCAGTCTCTGTTCTCTGACTGCTTGGCAGTGTCTTCACTTGCATATCTCACAGTCATCTGAAATTTACCATGTCCAAAGTAGAATCCCTGATTTCTGTATGTAATCCCTCTTGCCTCTAGCTTGTCAGTTGATGGCAACTCCATTCTTCCAGATGTTCAAACCCAAACTCTTGGAGTTGTCTTTGACAACTCTGTCTTTCCTTCACATTGCACATACGATCAGTCCGTATTTGTTCCAACTTCAAAATATATCCCAAACCTAATAACCACTTCTCATCACTTTCACTGATACTGCTCCAGTATCAGTTATCATATCTTACCTGGATTTCTGCAATAGCCTTCTAACTAGTCTCCTGTCAGAATAATCTATTCTTAACAGTGTAGCCAGAATGAGCCTGTGAAAAGGTGGAACAGGAGCTGTCACTCCTCTGCTCAAGACATTGTCCTGTCTTCCATTTTCAAACTAAAGGGAAAAGTTGTTTCTTCTACTATAAATGTTCTTTCCTTAGTCTGTCTTTGTTAACTCTCATTCCTTCCTCAAGCTATTAGTCAAAAATTTATATTCCCAACAAACCCCAATGTGACTCTATTTAAAATTGCAATCTATCCCTCTACTACAGGATCTCCATACCCCATATATTCTTTTTTAACAAATTCTATAGTATATTACTTACAACATATACTGAAATACACCTGTTCATTAGCTTTATTTCTTTTTGTCTGTCCTATCCACCCCTCTGTCCCCACCCCACACATAATGTAAGCTCTTCAGTGTAGGAATTATGGTCTCATTGATATATTCCAGGTACCAAAAATAGTTATAACTAAATAAATTGAATGAATAAAAGAATGAATGTAGAAAATGATATCACTGTCACTAAAAGTAGTCAAACAAATTTTCAGCGGCATAAAATTAGCTTACATAAATCTCCAGGTTTTACTGAGTTGAAGTATTTCTGTGATCAGGTGTAGAAGCATTATGAAATATGAATCAACAAAATATATCTTATTTAAAAATACTTCTTACTATCATAATACTCTTACCAGGTAAATGTATTTTTATAAATTCAAAGCTTTAAAAATGAATGCTTTTCAAAAAAATGTGTGCTTTTCTAGTTCCAAGAATATGGACTAAATATACCTTTTCCTCTTCTTCCCACTAAATATAACTGAAAACTCTGCACATAATACATGGTACAGAGCTATTTATGTTCTGGTCAGGGGAGGCAGATAGTAAACAAACGAATAATCTGAGAAGTAATCAATTTGATGGAGGAAATAAAACAAGGTTATGTGACAGTGACTGGGAGGAAGAGACACTATAGCTGAAGTAGTCATGAAAAGTAACATTTGAACTAAGACCTAAATGACCCTCCGGTAACAAAGGGATAGCAAGTGAAAAGCCTGAGGTGGGAAGGAGCTTAACATGACCAAGGAATAGAACAGTGGTCGGGAAATTGAGCTGGGGTTTGGGGCTGTGGAGAGAAAGGAGATGGGAGAGCACATATTGCTCCTGGTAGCCCACTGTAGGATGTAGCGTTTATCCTAGTCACATTGGTCAGCTGGCAGGTTTTCAGCTGAGGAGTAATGTGCTGTGATTCATATTGCAGTCAGTAGTGTGAAGAATGGACTTATGGGAGAAGAACGGGGGTGGAGGTGGTAGCTCAGACCAGGGATCTAACAGTCCAGTGCTGAGACAGGGGTCAGATTACAGATGTAGAGGGTGAGGTGACCAGTGTTACTAATGCACTGCATGTGGGGTATGAGGAGGAGAGGAACTGGATACCTCAGGGGTTTTGATTATAAACTACTATCTAGGGGGTGTAGTGCTGTTACACAGAGATGGTGAAAACCTGAGGAGAGAGAACCTTCAGGGTGTGAGGGCTGGGAATGAACCATTCTTCTTTGGTCACATAAAGGCTGAACTACCTAGAAACTTGTAAGTATAATGGCACATGGGCAGTTCTGGAGCTCAGGGGAGAGGTCTCATGGAGATATACTTGAGGAGTCATCTGCGTCTTCACAGAATATAAAACAATGGGACTGGATAAGATTCATCTTGACTCACCACGATTGTATTCATTCATTCACTTAACAAATCTTTTCAATTGCCTATTTTGTGCTAGGCTTTAGGGCTAACTCAAAACAGGCCAAGTCCCTGACCTCTCTAGTTGTTTGCAGCAATAGCTTCCTGTGGTAAAAGTCGGGTGTGTCACCATGTAGAAAGTTCCAAAATTCATCCAGTCTGTACCCTAATAATTAACATTCCCCCTATATCAAAAAAAAGAAAAAAAATACATGAAACAAATATAAGAATATTCTGAAAGGTAAAGGAATGAAGGAAGCTTACCTAAGGACTTGAGACCCAAGGAATAACATAGTGATGAGTTCCCTGGCTTTTCTTTTCTCTCAAAAAACCTGAAGTCAGAAACCCAGAAACACCAACAGATACTGATGAAAAAGCTACAACAAAAGTTTTTCTTTATCCAAAGATCCAGGAAAGAAGTAGCCTAGCAAGTGAGATAACTTGTGACAATATCCGTCCTACTCTAGACAAACACCATAGAAAGAAACCATGGCCCCTCCCCACCACACTAGTAAAGGATAAATTGGAAGCCCAGAATTTCATCCTATCCAGGTTGTAATGAGTTGCCTCAAATCCTCTGCTGGGGGTGGTCAGTGAAGGATAAGTAGGGAGCTGCATCTTTCAGCCCTATTAGGTAGTAATTAGTAATGATCCCCATACTTTGAGTTGGTGGAGAGGAAGCAGTAACAAGGCATGTCTAACTCCCAGAAAATGGAGCCTTACCAGAGATCTGGAACTTCTGTCTGCCAGCAGTCATGAAGTGTTAACCCAGGCTGATAAAGGAGCTGTACTTATACCCACAGCTAGTAGTAATGAGGCAGTTTCACTACCTTCTCTCAATGGAGTGATGTCCAAGGAAGCCAGCAGAAACAGAAGGTTTAAATAAAATCCAGATTCTCAAAACATAATATATAAAATCTTCAGATTTCAATTAAAAAATTACTCATCATACCAAGAACCAAGAAGATTTCAAATGGAGTCAAAGAAGACAACAAATAGATGTCAACATCAAGCTGACAGGGGTATTAGAATTTTTCAAAAAAGATGTTAAGGTGGCAATCATAAAAATGCTTCAAGGATTCATTGGGAATACATTTGAAACAAATGAAAAGAGAGATCATCTCAACAAATAAATAAAAGTGTGAACAATGAATTGAAAGTATAAGGAACTAAAGATAAATTTTGTAAAATAAAATAACCAAAATAAAAACTAACTAGAAGGGCTTAGCAGCAGAATGGAATGGGCAGAGGAAAGAGGGAGTGAGCTAGAAGATAGAACAAGAGAACTTAATATGGATAACAAGGAGAAAATAGACAAAAAGAAACTGAGCAAGCCTTAAGACCTGTGGAAATATAACAAAATATCTACCCCTCAATAGCAATGTACTTGAAGAATAATGACTGAAAACTTCTCATTTTGGCAAAAAACATAAGATCATAGATTCAAGAAAAACACACAAACCCCAACCAAGATAAACCTAAAGAAATACACCACCACCACACACAAAAAAAAAAAAAAAAAAAAGAAAGAAAAAAAAATCACAGTTGAAAAATTTTAAACTACAAAGAAGAAATCTTGAAAGCAGCCAGAGAGAAACAAAACCTTATCTATACAGGAAAACAATTCAAATGACAGTGGATTTCTGATGAGGAAATCATAGAGGCCCAAAGAAAGTGACAGTGTTTTTCAAGTATTGAAAACAGTAGTCAAGTGAGAATCCCATATCCAGTGAAAATATCCTTTGGGAATGAATGGAAAATCAAGACTTTCTCAGATAAAGGAAAAGTAAGAGAATATGTCACCAGAAACTTACCCTAGGGACATCTGGATGGCTCAGGGTTTGAGCCTCTGCCTACTGCTCAAGGCATGGTCCGGGGGCCTGTGATCGAGTCCCACATTAAGCTCCCTTCAGGGAGCCTGCTTCTCCCTCTGCCTGTGTCTCTGCCTCTTTCTCTCATGAATAAATAAATAAAATCTTTAAAAAAAATAAGAAACTTACCCTAGAATGGTTGAAGGAGGTTTTTCAAACAATAGAAAGAATACAATGAAAGAAAGTAATTTGGTACATCAGAAAGGAAGAAAGAACAGAGTAAAAAAAAAAAATGGGTAGATACACAAACTTTTCTCTGAGTTTTCCAAATTATGTTTGGCAATTGAAGGAAAAATTTTAACACTAATATGGTTTTAAATTAATGTAGAGAAAATATCTATTATATAAAGACAATTATATAAAAACACAGTAAGGTAAAAGGACATTAAAGGGAGATGTACTTTTTACACTTCAATCAAATTGGTAAAATTATGCTGCTATAAACAAAAACACTATAAATAAAATGGAAACTTCCCTTCTTTCCTTCCTTTTTCTCTTCTCTTCTTTGCTTTTCTTTTCTTTTTTTTTTAATTTTATAAATTAATTTTTATTGGTGTTCAATTTACCAACATACAGAATAACACCCAGTGCTCATCCAGTCAAGTGTCCCCCTCAGTGCCCGTCACCCATTCACCCCCACCCCCCGCCCTCCTCCCCCTCCACCACCCCTAGGTCATTTCCCAGAGTTAGAAGTCTTTATGTTCTGTCTCCCTTTCTGATATTTCTCACACATTTATTCTCCCTTCCCTTATATTCCCTTTCACTATTATTCATATTCCCCAAATGAATGAGAACATACACTGTTTGTCCTTCTCCGGTTACTGTGGCCAAGTTCAAAAAGGGTGTTGCCTGAGTTCTCCTCTGGGATTTTGATGGAATCTTGTCTCACATTTAGATCTTTCATCTATTTTGAGTTTATCTTTGTGTAGGGTGCAAGTTCATTTCCCAGAGTTAGAAGTCTTTATGTTCTGTCTCCCTTTCTGATATTTCTCACACATTTATTCTCCCTTCCCTTATATTCCCTTTCGCTATTATTCATATTCCCCAAATGAATGAGAACATACACTGTTTGTCCTTCTCCGGTTACTGTGGCCAAGTTCAAAAAGGGTGTTGCCTGAGTTCTCCTCTGGGATTTTGATGGAATCTTGTCTCACATTTAGATCTTTCATCTATTTTGAGTTTATCTTTGTGTATGGTGCAAGAGTGGTCCAGTTTCATTCTTCTGCATGTGGATGTCTTTTTGTGCCAGTACCCACACTGTCTTGATGAACACAGCTTTGTAGTACAACCTGAAATCTGGCATTGTGATGCCCCCAGATATGGTTTTCTTTTTTAAAATTCCCCTGGCTGTTTGGGGTCTTTTCTGATTCCACACAAATCTTAAAATAATTTGTTCTAAGTCTCTGAAGAAAGTCCATGGTATTTTGATAGGGATTGCATTATACGTGTAAATTGCCCTGGGTAACATTGACATTTTCACAATATTAATTCTGCCAATCCATGAGCATGGAATATTTTTCCATCTCTTTGTGTCTTCCTCAATTTCTTTCAGAAGTGTTCTATAGTTTTTAGGGTATATTTTGAGAACCATTTGAATGGTAAATGGTTCTCCAACCTTTTATTTTCAGGTTGTAGGTGTCCTTCTGTCTAAAATGAGTCTCTTGTAGACAGCAAATAGATGGGTCCTGCTTTTTTATCCAGTCTGAAACCCTGCGCCTTTTGATGGGGTCATTAAGCCCATTCACGTTCAGAGTTACTATTGACAGATATGAGTTTAGTGTCATCATGATATCTATTTAGTCCTTGTTTTTGTGGATTGTTCCACTGAACTTCTTCTTAAAGGGGAGTTTTAAGAGTCCCCCTTAAAATTTCTTGCAGAGCTGGTTTGGAGGTCACATATTCTTTCAGTTCCTGCCTGTCTTGGAAGCTCTTTATCTCTCCTTCCATTTTGAATGAGAACCTTGCTGGATAAAGTATTCTTGGTTGCATGTTCTTCTCATTTAGGACCCTGAATATATCCTGCCAGCCCTTTCTGGCCTGCCACGTCTCTGTGGAGAGGTCTGCTGTTACCCTAATATTCCTCCCCATGAAAGTCAGGGACTTCTTGTCTCTTGCTGCTTTAAGGATCTTCTCTTTATCTTTGGAATTTGCAAGCTTCACTATTAAATGTCGAGGTGTTGAACGGTTTTTATTGATTTTAGGGGGGGGTCTCTCTATTTCCTGGATCTGAATGCCTGTTTCCCTTCCCAGATTGGGAAAGTTTTCAGCTATGATTTGTTCAAATACATATTCTGGCCCTCTGTCCCTTTCGGCGCCCTCGGGAACCCCAATTAAACGTAGGTTTTTCTTCCTTAGACTGTCATTTATTTGCCTTAATCTGTCTTCATGGTCCCTTAATTGATTGTCTCTTTTTTCCTCAGTTTCCCTCTTTGCCATTAACTTGTCTTCTATGTCACTCACTCGTTCTTCCACCTCGTTAACCCTCGTCGTTAGGACTTCTAGTTTGGATTGCATCTCATTCAATTGATTTTTAATTTCTGCCTGATTGGATCTAAATTCTGCAGTCAACCGAAGTCTCGTGAGTCCTTAATGCTTTTTTCTAGAGCCACCAGTAGCTGTAGAATAGTGCTTCTGAATTGGCTTTCTGACATTGAAGTGTAATCCAGATTTTGTAACTCTGTGGGAGCGAGGGCTGTTTCTGATTCTTTCTTTTGAGGTGAGGTTTTCCTTCTAGTCATTTTGCTCAGTGCAGAGTGGCCAGAAACAAGTTGTATTGGAACACGGGGGAGTATCACTGGTCCGTCCAGCTGGTCTTCTGGGGGAGGGGCCTGCTGTGCTGATTTTCAGGTGTTAGCACTTGGGGGAGCTGCTCTGCCCCTGCCTGCAGCAGGGCTCAGCAGGGGTTGTTTACCCTGTGAGGCCCCAGGAGGAACAGCGGCAGTTGCTATGGCAACTCTGGAAGCCTGGATTCAGCCTCCGCAGGAACTACCGGGCTCGGGGCTCTCGGCTCTCCGTCCGCAGGGCCTGGAGGCTCCGGGGCGGGGCCGCTGATCTGCTCAGCTCCGGGCAGGAGCGTCCTCGCTGTCCTGGGCCCTCCCGGCCTCTGCCTGTCCCGGGGGAGGCCGGATCCTGGGCTGTGTCCCGGCGCCGTGTGCTCCGGGGCCTGCGCTGTGGGATTCGCGCTCCCGCCCTGCAGCCCCCTCCGCGGAGCCGCCGCCCGAGCCCCTCCGAGCTGCTCCGGTCGGTCCCGCCGTGCGCGCTGCAGCCCTTAGGGAGCTCGGCGCACTCTCCCGGGGCGCAGGTGTCTGTTAGTGTCCCCGGGAGCCCGAGGGCATCCCCGCCCTCCTGGGTCCTGCTCCAACCCCCTGCGGGCCCCTTTCCGCCCGGGAAGGTTGGTGCAGCTCCTGCTCCTCCGGGACGGGGCTCTCCTGTCCTGGGGACACTCGCCCCGGCCTCAGCCCGGCTCTTGCTTTTCTTTTCAATATACTGGTGTTACCCCTTTTTAAAAATTATATCTCTAATACACTCATTAATTTCTTTTTTTTAATTTTTTTTATTGTTTATTTATGATAGTCACAGAGAGAGAGAGAGAGAGAGAGAGAGAGGCAGAGACACAGGCAGAGGGAGAAGCAGCCTCCATGCACCGGGACCCCGTCGTGGGATTCGATCCCGGTCTCCAGGATCGCGCCGCTGGCCCAAAGGCAGGCGCCAAACCGCTGCGCCACCCAGGGATCCCCACTCATTAATTTCTAAAGTTATTATTGCACTCAGATCAGAAATGGTTGAATGGAAATTTTCTACTTGCTAGAATTAAAAGTGACCCTTTTCTCCTTAATATACAGCTAATTTTTATAAATGTTCTGTAGGTCAGTAATTACTGTAATGATATCAAAATGATGATTTTCTAATTTTATTTCTTCTGCAGTTATTAGCTGGCATTCTACTGTAGATGAGAGCCTTCTTATCTCCCTTATTTGGTGCATACATTAACATATGTATATGCATATGTTTTTTACCCAGTGTCTGCTTTGGCTCAGGTGTTCTTGTTCTAATTAACAGGTTATAACTCCTTACCGTCATTTTTAAAAAAGACTTATTTATTGAATAGAGAAAGAGAGAGATAGAATATGAGAGCAGTGGGGAGGGGATGGGAAGGGGAGAAGGAGAGAGAGAATGTCAAGGAGACTCCCTGCTTTGCTCAGAGTCTGACATAGGGCCTGATCCCATGACCCTGAGATCATGATCTGAGCCAAAATCAAGAGTCAGTTACTCAATTGACTGAGCCATCCAGGTGCCCCTGTCATTTTTATACTCAACTTTCCTAGATGTGGCTAAAGATGAATCCTTTCAGACAGACTTTTTTGTCCATTTGCTGGGTCTTCATTCTTCAAGCAAATCCTTAGGTGTGGGCGTAGCCACATATTTTAGAATCATCCTGAAATTGTTTCCTCTGTGCTCTGGAATTTCCATTTCTCCAAATCTCTGTTTGTAAGAAATGATACAAGATAGCCCCATTGTGTCAGGTGAAATCTTACTATGAATGCTGAATATATTAATTCTCTCTTATTTCTTTTTCATCTGTAGCAGTATTATCCCACTATCTCCATCCCAACTCTACCCATGCCTGTATCTACCTACTAGGTGCACATTTAGCTTATCAAGAAGATAGTACTTCTACTTTGTTCTCTAAAATAATTGCAATAGACATTTAGATAGATTTAGTGATAATCACCAAAGTTTTAACACAGTGCATTTTCCTCTGTATTGTCTGGATTTGTCAACAAGTAGATGGGTCTTTTGTTTTTCCATTTGAACAAGGGAGCAATATGATTTTTCTGTATTTCAAGAATTATAATTTTGCTCCTAAGTGAAGAATACAGAGTAAGAAAATAACGAGAACATTAGGGAGACCAACCAGGAAGCTATTGTGCCAGTCCACAAGACATAACAATAGGGATTTTTGGCTAGATTTGGAGTAGAAGGAGAGGAAACTTAGTTTCATGATAAGTTTTACAAGTAAACCCAAAACTGGTTGAAGGGTTGGGGACATGGGGGAAGCAAGAGGCAAAAGAAGGAATCATGATTATCTCCCAGGTTTTGCTTGGGTAACCAGATGGACAAGGTTGCTCTGTTAATGATAGGGAAAACTACACTTTATCCCATCAGATTTGTGAAGTTTATTGGGCATGAAAATAGTTACAGCTAAACACTGTCAATCAGGGTAGAAATTCAGGGTGATATAATTCTGGGCATCAGGAATAAGGTAATGCTATTTTAAAGCTATGGGACTTGGTGAGATTCCTTGGATAGAAGTGTAGATAAAAAATATATGAGGATCCAGAGGCTAGATATATTTCACATAAGCAAACTAGAACTGTAAAACATTACATAAAACCAATAAGGTAAGAGGCATTTGTTTTACAAAACTATTAATTTGATAAGCCTTTAAAATACTGAACTTTCTTAGAGAAAAATATTTTCTAAAAATCCAGTTTATATATCACTTTTCATGAGTACTTCTAGATTAAAGAGAGGTTCAATTTGACTTAGGACTTAGTGTGGGATGATAAAGACTTCTTTCAAAATTCTCCCATTTCATTACCTATTTTCTGAAATGCATACTCATCATTTTGGATTTCTCTCTTTCTTCTTCATACACAGATACTGCTCCTAGAATTTAAAATAGAAGAAATTGACAAGTTCATATATTCTTGATTTTAGGCAACCTGTAAAGCACTAAATTTTATGAAGTACAATAAAAGTTTTGGGGGATTTTATATTTTGCTTTAAAAATAGTGATGCTGAGGGGTACCTAGATGGCACAGTCAGTTAATCATCTGACTCTTGATTTTGACTTGGGTCATGACCTCAGGGTCCTGAGATTGAGCCCCGTATCAAGCTCTGTGCTGAGCATGGAGGCTACTTGAAATTCCCTGTCTCTCTCTCCCTTTGCCCATCTCCCCCTTAAATAAATAAATAAATCTTAAAAGAAACCCCACAGTGATGCTGAGAAAAAAAAAAAAACGATTTTCCATTAAAGGCCATATCTGGACATGCAAAACCATGAATGTCTTTAAAAATACACCAAAATCCATGCAGACAAAAAATAAAGCAGGGAGAATGGTTGTCTCATTTTAAAGATGGAAATGATGTTCAGCACTCTGAGGATATGTTCTACTAATACAAAAATTGAAGTTGACCTCGATCTGGATAGTGCCAACCAATGGAGTTGAAAATTGGGATGGAAGGAAACATTGTGTGATTATTGTATTTTAAATGCTATTCTGATTTTCTAACAATTAACATAAGCCTGAAAATTGAATTCAGAATAATAATTGGGTAAGAACAACTTCACACTCACCCCAAGCTATGAGACTAAAAAAATAATAGCAGTGATGGACACATGTCATACTTCACCAGAACAAAGCAAACTGTTCTAGTTACTCTATTGTGCTGCATTCAGATTTTGTGAATAAAGCACATGAATTGGGGTAGATTTATGTTTGACACAAACACATGATCATTCATACATTCTCCCTCTCTCAGGTTCATTTATTTAGGCATATAACTTTGTGGTTTTTATTTCTGCCAAAGATCCATCTGATCTGTTGTATCAGACTTCATATTTCACAACTGCAGAAAAAAAAATCTTTCATGGAGAGAGAGAAAATCTGAAACAAAGGTTTTTGTTATCAGAAAGATACCTACAAGAGGATTAAGGTTTTTCTTTCTAGATCCAATCTAGATGCAATATGCATCATGCAGCCACAGGCAAACCACATTTACAATAGAACAGCTGCTGGTATGGTGATGACCCGTGATGGATGGAGGGCTGTTTGGGAAGCAAATGAAAGACTCTATTTTTACCAGTAAAATAAAGTGTCTGAGAGTAGATCGTCTTATTTCCTCTATGTGGGTAATAATTGTAAAACTGAAAAGATTGGGAATACTCTCAGCTTGTGGGCGGCTTAGTTCTCAGTTACTTATTCCCAAATTTTGAGGAAACATGTCACTACTAATTCAGATAAAGCCAGTCTTTGGCATCTGTCAAAGACATGAGTGAATTTACAAGTTACAATGAATCTGCCATATACCCCCAGAACTCAGTAGGTCTGCTACATAGATCACATTTGGGATTTTGAGAAACCTGTATACATTCTCTTCTATTTTATTCTGTGCATCCCAGTGCAAGTGCTTGGACTTATCCTTCAACTGGACAGCTCTATGAATGTAATAAAATGAAGCCCAAGTAAGGAGCTGCAACAGGAAGTTAGGTGAAGGACAAATGGGAAAAGTAAGGTAAAACACAATCTGTTCCTACTTAAATTTTCTCTGGGTTCACCATGTATCTTGATACAAAACATGAATTTATACTGACTGTTCACAGTCCTCATTCCTTGACTAGGACTCTACGACCTTGTGTTTTACCACAAATGTATTTAAAGATGGGTGATGATAAATTCCAGTGTGGCTGAGATGGTCCTGGCTTTGTCCAGGCATAATTATCACTAGCATCCCATTTCATTCTCAAAAGTCTTCTCATTTGGATAATAAATTTTATGATCACCTTGTTTATGGGGAAGCTTGTGGTAGGGGTGTTCTGCCATGGGGTAGGAAACAGAACAGAATCATAAAATATCAAGGCAAAAATTGAAACCACTTTCTGTTATTGTCTTAGCACTAGGGATGGAGTTAAGCTTTACTGAGGGGTACAATTAGCCTTAAATTTTTTTCTCCAATGAACCAATATGCTTGTGGCAAATGAAACAGGTTGGGAGGAAACTGATCAGAAATGAAGGTTAGCCTCTCTCAAGTCTGGTGCTAAAGAGTAGAGTCACAATGATGGGAAAGCAAGAGCAAAGTCAAGGCAGAGCATTCTGAAATCACAGTGGGTGGTATTTTAAGGGCCAGATAATGACATAATTTCTTCTTGCTTGGGTTTACTTTTTTTAATGAGGCTTAAAGTAGTCTCAGAAATTTTAAGGTAAATGCCAGGAAATAATCTAAATCTAGAGTAAAAGTATTTGTAACATAAGCTGAAAGATCATTAGAAACAAGTTCTGGGAAACACTGGATTTCTTCTTAGAAATGGCCCACCCAACAACACCATCTAAAAATTTAGCTTAGAAGAGTTCACTTAAAAAATAAAATAAAAATATATTTAGAGTAGTTAGCTGCCTCAGTTGGTAGAGCATGCAATTCTCAGTCATGAGTTGGATGTAGAGCTTACTTAAAAATAGATAAACAAAATATTAGATTAGAATTTTAATTTCTATCTATGGCCAGCACCAGTCATAATCAAAGCTTTAAAAATAGTGGAAGTAGCAGAGGAGAACATTTTGTATCACCTAGGCCAAGCCAGGCTATATTTATCTTAAGAGCTAGCATTTACTTTTAAAATATATTTGATTCTATGACTTTTTAATTTAAAAAATTAGTTTCCTAGTAATAATGGCTTTAGAAAAGCTCTGATCTTGGGGAGCTTGGGTGGTTCAGTAGGTTGAGTGTCCAACTCTTGGGTTTGGTTCAGGTCATGAGCTCATGAGTTGGGCTGTATTCTCAGCAGGGAGTCTACTTGAGATTCTCTTCTCCTCACTCACACTCTTTCTCTCTCTCTAAAATAAGCAAATCTTGAAAAAAGAAAGAAAGAAAGAAAGAAAGAAAGAAAGAAAGAAAGAAAGAAAGAAAAGAAAGAAAGCTCTGATCTTATTTTAGCTTAATTAGAAGAGATGGACTACATCTTCAAAAATGGCTGTTTGTGCCCTTGTAGGTCTTGGTTGGGTAGTTTGCTAAGGAATATTGGGTAGTATCTGACCCTAATCCACAACAAGAAATATGCATTCCTGTCAAGTGAGCAGTGATATGAATAATAAAAATCAGAGGATGTCATCCAAGATTCATTTACATTTAAACCTTATTATATAAAATTCTGACTCTCTTGAAACAAGCAAACAAATAAACACAAAGCTCTTTTCTCTTTATGAGAAGACCTAGATATAGTCATCAAAACAGGTAAGGAGAATCATTGAATTGAACCAATTTGGAAAATTAGAAGATATCCCCTGAGCTATGCAGACAGACATTTCTAGGTCTTTCCTTTCTGTGATTTATACTCAGAAATCATCATGCTTATAGTTTAGGCATCCTAAGTGGAAAGCTTTATATAAATTAGGAATTCATTTTGTGGCATTTTCTTGGTTTTGTTTTTGTTGTTTTTGTAAAGGTTTTACTTTTAAGTAATCTGTTCACCCAATGTGGGGCTCGAACTCACATCCCTGAGATCAAGAGTCACATGCTCTCCTGACTGGGCCAGCCAGGTACCCCAGCATTTTTATTTTATATTTGATATTGGTTAACGCTAATAAAGTATAATAAAGTAACAGATTTGGGGAAGTTTCATAGTTCCTCAGCCTACTGAAGTCTCCAAAGAGTCCTGATGAAAAAGCAGGCTAATTTTAATGAAACTATTATTTACTGAAAATGTTTGACTATGAAACTTTTCAAATAAAATCTTACTAATGGAAAAATACTCCTATCTAAAAAGGAACATTATATCAAAGAAGATTCTTTCAGAAATACTGACTTTAGATACAGTAGATTACAGAGTATCAGACTACTAACACTAACCAAAGTAAACAATGATTACCATTTGGGTCATTCCAGAGAATACACATTTTTGTTTGGAAATCAAGGTTGTATCTCCTATTACATTGGCAGTACATTATTATTTGTACATTAATTATTTATAAAATTAAATTAGAAATTAGAATTTTATGGATTAACTACTACCCAAGCATCTTTCTCATTTATAAAATATCTTTTTTTCCCAAATTGACTCTTTTAAGAGAATTAAATTGAATCTTTTTTTTTAATGAGGTTAACTGTAAAGTGATGCTTAGCAACTAAACTTTTGGGGTGATAATTTTGTAGTGTATAAACTACACTATACATCGAATTATTTTGTTGTACACCTCTAATTTATGATAAAACAAAAGAGTCTTTTTTATATTTTGGGGTATCACATGTTATCCATGTACTCAGAAGCCCTATAGTTTTATATTACCTTATTGATTATTTGCTGTTCTTTCTAGCAAAAGAACATTGCCTCTGGACTTCCTCCATGAACTCAAAAGACCCAACATTGAATTTGATATTTATACTCTATATGTGACATTATAAAATACATCTGGCTATTGGACTTTTATAATATTTAATCTTCAGGGAAAGCATGAGAACTAAAATGTCAATCTGTAAGACATTTTGAAAGAGCTATTTTTTCTAAGCTTCATCATGATACAAATGGCAATAATCCTCAGAGAATCTATTTTTCTTCCACAATAAAAGGAATCATAGTGATGTTAAACTTATTTCTTTAATTCAAATTGAAGTTGTCCATAGAGAATTGCAATGTGAAGGAGGTACTATTAAATCTTCCATCTAGGAACAGCCATGAATTCAATGGCATCATAAACTTTACCCAATTATTGTTTTGTAGACCAGGTAATTCTAGCACTGATAAATCTTAATCATTGTTTTCAGGTTCACTGTCAACACTCTCCTGTCTGTGTCTAGGTTGGTGTTTGTGGCATCAATATCTTCACCTTTAATAACTATGTCATTCTCACCCCATAGAGAACTAGATCAATTATATCAATAGTCTTCATGGTACTTTATACTTTCTCATTTAGTTTTTTACTCAAGCTATGTCACCCACAGTTTACTACAATTTTGCACTCAACATGACAGGATGTTTCAGAATTTCTTTTTTTTTAATATTTATTTACTTATTTATTCATGAGAGACACAGACTGAGAGACAGGCAGAGACATAGACAGGGACAAGCAGACTCCTTGCAGGGAGTCTGATGCGGGACTCGATCCTGAATCCCAGGATCATGACCTGAGCCGAAGGCAGGTGCCCAGCCGCTGAGCCACCCAGGCATCCCTCAGAATTTATATATTGCTAAGTAACCCTTCTCCGTGTCACAGAAGAACTAGGATTTGCACTGAAATGCAGGTCTAGAAATTATTTTTTTGCTTTCTTAAAGCATTTGGCCTTTTATTAAATGCAATGACTATATATATATATATATATATATATATATATATATATACACACACACACACACATATATATGTATATATATAATATTTTATTTATTTATTCATGAGAGACACAAAGAGAGAGAGGCAGAGACACAGGCAGAGGGAGAAGCAGGCTCCATGCAGGGAGACCGACATGGGACTCCATCCTGGAACCCCAGGATCATGCCCTGGGCTGAAGGCGGCACTAAACTGCTTAAGCCACCAGGGCTGCCCACGATGACAATATTTAACTAAGTCATTGACTATTTACTTTGATCTCTTAATAATTCAATCTGTTATCAATATTTTTATGGAGTTTAAGTGGACAGAAGATGAACTATTTTTTTTTAACTGACTTTATAAAAAGACTGGTGTAATGCCATATCCTATTAGGTGTTTCATAAAAACATTTTAGGATTATACATAGTTAACATCAGATATTGGTGAGAGACTTTCAAATAGTGGTAAGTACTATTATATGTACACAGAATGAGAGATTGGAAAAAACCAACATATTCAAGCTCAGATTTCACCAATTAAGATTTTTTGATTACAGAATATTTATAGGCTCATGGGTTAAGATGTTATCTTGATAGTGAGAAAGGTTGCATAGTAACACGGAAAATATTTATGATATAATAAAAATAGCCACCCCTTTTTCGAGTACCTACTATGTAACAGGAACTTCATACCAATCGTTTCTTAGTTTTATAATGAAGTCTCCATATATGTTGTCCACATATGTGTTTTTGTCATACTCACATTACAGATGAGGAAATAGACATACACACAGCTTGGAAAACTCTTCCACTGTCACATAACAAATACATGGTATCAAACATTGAAGGTAGGGCCTTTGGTTTTCAACTCTGAGAGTTTTCACTATTAACACCACTGAAAAAATTAGCAGGCAAAATGTACATGGGAAATGATGCATGCAAATCAACACAGTTTTAAAAACAATGCAGAACTTGGAAAGCAAAGATTTGATGTAATAGCAAGTATAATTACCAAGCATTTCCTTTCTTCTTCAAAATTTTCTTAATTATTTTTGCAATAGCTAACAATGGAGAAAAAAAAGTAAAAGCAAAAAAGAACTAGGACAAGTTCAGCATTGAGGCGCTCATTCCTTTTACGTGATGGACTTGGATTAATTAGATGAACTTTGTATAATTTAATTTTTCTTAGGAGAAGCATATAAAGACCTGCTCAGGACTAAGTAGGCATGGTTGTTAAAGGAAGCAGACTTCTCGATGACAACCTAAAAAAGGAACTGATAGGAAATGAGATGAGCCTCAAAAGACTGGTATTATTATGTTTTTAATAATGAAAGCATTAGCACCACAATTGTTAGAATTTTATCTGCTCTATCATGCAATAAGGATCTAGATAGTATGCAGTAATTAAAGATTGACTTTGATTTCGATAATCCATTTTAATTGCATTTTTAATTGTAGTGAAAATTTCATGAAGTACCATCAGAAAATGCTGATGTAGAAAGATCGACTAATCAAGATCATGCCGTTATATTTGAATTACCAGAAAGGGACCAAGAGAAGTAAGGGTAAAATACATCCCTCAACTGCACACAAGTCCTCGTAATCTCATCTCACCTTCTGGAACAATGCAAAACAAATTAAAGCTGGTTCACGAAATGTCATACAATCTGGCAGCAAGATTCTAATTGATGAAGAAATGGTTTTTTAATGATTCTTTAACAACCACAGAAAATTTCTATTACTGGGAATCATGACAAAAACTACCTCAAGGGGACAAAATTATTTCTACCAGGTTTTTTTTTTTTTTTTTTTAATCAACTCAGAGGTGCTCCTGGACACTTTCTGATCTATCCACACTCAACTCTGTTCAATATGATTGAATGTATGGGCACCTGACTTGTCAACTCTGAATGTTTCCCCCACCTGTCCCACACCCTCACCATAAGTAGTTTTTTTTTTTTATATGTTCAAAATTAGGAAAACAAACTTACAGTTACCAGGTTTACTTGACTTAGATCTCCTTCCCACTTACATGGTCATATCCACCATGGCTACTCTCATGAATCCAGTGATCAGTGATAGTCTTGAAATGAATTTGGATATATGAAATTTAGTTTAATTGGTGTCCCTTCCATCTGTTTGTCTTTTGCTGTTGGCCAATTTCCACTGCAGCACTTACCATACTGTATTTTTAAAATATAAATTTATTTTCAATCTTTCCCACTAAACCAATGGAGTACAGTATGTGTTCAATACATATTTCAATGTTAGATTGTGATTTTATCCTATTTTGAATATTTTGATGTAATATGTATTGATCTGCTGAGCTTAATAACTCTCTATGCTTCCTACAAAAGTACACACACATGCACACAAATCAAAGACAATACATATGTATTATCTTTGCTTTGGGTATTCCACAAATATCAGAGTATATCTGGAGCCTGACTATGATGCTGGCTCTATGTTTAATCTATATAAGGGAAATGGTGATTAATAATCTTTTAAATCTTTATTGTTTACAATTTAATTTCTTCAGAATTATGGCAGCTCTGAAATCAAGCTTTTGGTAAAATAAGAATTGTTATCAACTAAGTTTTGAAGGTGCTAGAAAGAACAATTAAAAGACTTGGAAGGAAGATATAATTGAACCAAAAATGAAAAATAATTAATTCACATAATGTTTAATTAATAACAGATGTTTAATGTTTAATTAATAATTAAAAATAATCAATAATAAAAAACAGATAATGTTTAATGTTTAATTAATAAATTATTAATTCAGTTTAATAAATGTTGCTGGATTGTCCTAACTTCTATATTTAATATAGTTTTGTTGGAGTTAAAATCATATTCTGAATCTATTTCCCATCTCACATTTCCTTCCAAAACTTAAAAAAAATAAAAAAAAAACATGCATTGACCTGGGAAAATTTAGAACATAGGAAAGCAAGCTCATAATAATCAAAAATACTTAAGAAATTATTTCTCCAATGTGTTTCTAATAGCATATTCACTACCATACATGAAAATTAATAAGTAAGGGTGCCCAGATATTTTTTTACTCAAGTATTTATGTAGCCAATATTATATCTTCAACCCTGGGTTTTACGCAGTGAATGTTGGGCAATGATCTTCTAACATTAGTGTAAATAAGACCTAAAGACCATTGTTGAAAGTTTTTATCTTTTCTTCCCACCCAAGGAAGGTCTCCAACAAGGCTCAGCAATCTGGAAAATAATGAAATAATGTTATGTAACAATTATTCATAACAGAGAGGAAGTAACTACCATTTGGAGTCACAGAAAACTAATTACAATTATTTCACCAATCACCAAATTGAATATACTTAAAATTTATTCAAAATATACGAGTTAAGATTATTTTCTAGCTAAAATCACCAGAGCAGCAGCAATGCTCTTCCATCTACTGCTCAATGAAATGAAACACTGGATATTCAGAGTGATTCCACTTGATGTCGCTTATGAAGGATGGATGAGGTGAGGAAGGCGGTGTTTATGAGCCCAAATTACCCATATAATTAATCTTAAAACTTTCAGAAATAGTTCTATAACTTCAGGAGGCATTTTGTGTTTGGGAAGTATGGAAGGTAAGAAATGCTACTTATGTTAATTTGTGAAACACACCAAAACTCAAACAAAGTAAAACAAGATGTGCATCGTTTTCAGATTAAGATATATTATTCTTTTTTAAAAACATTTATTTATTTATTTATTTATTTATTTATTTATTTATTTATTTGAGAGAGAGAAAGAGAGAGCGAGCAGGGGATAGACAATAGAGAGAGAGAGAGAGAGAGAGAGAGAGAGAGAGAGAGTCTCAAGCAGACTCCTCACTTAGCATGAAGTCTCACTCAGGGCCCAATCCCATGACGCTGAGATCACCAAGAGTCAGTCACCTAACTGACTATACCATCCAGGACCCCAAGATATATCATTCTTAAGGGGTTTAATATGGTAAAGATGAGAGAGTTTCATGAAAGATGATGATGTGTGAGAAGGAATTCACTTTCCATCACAAAAACTGAAAGAAATGGCAAAAAGAAAAAAACGGTAAAATCTTTATTAACATTGAAACTATGTGAGGCATCCATATCCTACAAATTTTTAAGCAATATCTCTTATAATTTGTTTTGATGAGTGAGAATACTTTCTTCTTGACTTATTTCAATAAATATTTATTGAGCACTTATTGTGTGCACGCAGAATGAACCCATCCATGTGCCAGAGATTTTTCAGAATGTTTGTTACATTTTGTATAAATTGAGTCATATTACTTACTTCAATAAATATTTATTGAGCATTTATTATGTGCAAGCACAAATTCAGCACCCTCAGAAAGTGGTTATTGTCAGGGGAAATGAATGGAGATAAATATCCTTTATTCTGGAAGAATGAAGACTGCCATTGGCTGTGGGCCCAGAAAAGAGAAGGATCTTTTCATTTAAAGATTGTTTTCATGCCACAGATGGCATCACTCAGAATTGCTTTGTCTGTATAGAAGTTTAAAAGCAAGACCAAAATAAAATCCTGCCAATATGAGATCTTTTATTGTTCTCTGACATGGGGACCTCCATGACCACTAAAAATTCCAAAAAAACTTCTCCCCATCCCAGGTCTTGGCAAACTCATTCTAAAACATAGATGGAAGAGTAAAGAATGAAAACTAGCTAAGATATTTGAAGAATAAAGGAAAATGTGCTATTAAATATCAAGGCTTATTAAATTGCTTTATTTTATAGACAATGCTTCAAGAAACAGTGAGAAAATTAGACTACTGACATAACGTAAAATGCATATAAATAAAAGATAGACTGATGGATTGATCAATTAATCAGGTATGTGGCAGAGATGGCATTAAAAAGTAGTAGGAAAGGATGAACTACTCCAGACATGGTTTCAGGAAAAATAATTTTCCACTGTGAGGGGTAGGGAAGAAATGTATTGTTTACCAGCACCATTAAATATCACTATACCACCCAGGTAGGGAGTATTTTTAAAAAATTATACAAAATTAGAAAGCACAAAGGATATATTGATAAATTTTACAGCATAAAAATTTAAATATTTTATTCAGAGATAGCACATAGTAAAAAGAGAAACCACAAACTGAGGAAAAATATTTTGATCATATAATACTAACAGATAACCAAAAAGTGTAGTAAACCACCATAATCAATAAGAAATAAGCATAAAAACTTGCAGAAAAATAGCAAAATATGTACATGGGTATTTCCAGAAAAAGCATTCCAAAGTGACCTCATAAACCAATGTAAAGATTCACTCTCTTAGTAACCTAAGAATTGCAAATTTATTTATTTTTTAAAATATTTTATTTATTTATTTGAAAGAGAGAGCACAAGAAGGGGGAAGGGTAGAGGGAAAGGGAGAAGCAGACTCCCTGCTGTGCAGGGAACCCGATCTGAAGTTTGATCCCAAGAACCCTGGGATCATGCCCTGAGCCAAAGGCAGACCCAACTGACTGACCCACCCAGGTGCCCCGTAAAAAGCACAAATTTAAAGATGACAATGAGATACTATTTCACCCCTACTAGATTGTTAAGACTAAAATTTAACAATACCGAGCGACGTTGGTAAAGATGGGAATTGATGAAGACATTTATAAAATGTTTATAATAGCAGAAAACTGCAAACTACCTGCCTGCATCAGCATAAAGATGGAAAAATAAGTTGTGATATAGTCAAGCAATACAATTCTCTCTAGGTGTCAACCCTGAGCAATAGCTATAAGCCACAAGCATGACGTTGGAGCCATAATGTTGTGTGAAGAAACAATCCTAAAAAGTCATGTCATTCATCTTAGTCTGTAAAGGCATAAAGACTGCCATAACAAAATACCATAGACTGTGTGGCTTAAACAACAGAAATTTATTTTTTTCCCAATTCTGGAGACCGGAAGTCTAAGGTAGAAGGGCCAGCTGCTGAAGTGATTCCTAGTGAGAACTCTTACTGGCTTGTAGTTGGCTGCCTTCTGGCTGTGTCCTCACAGGGGAGAGAGAGAGATTGCCCCCTCTTCTTCTAAGGCCATGATCCTCCTGGATTAAGCTCCTAACTTTATGAAATCACAATTAATCTTAATTACTTCCTAAAGATTCTACCTCCAGTCACGCTGTAGGGTAAGGCTTCAAACATGAATTTGGGGGGATACAATTCAATTCAATAACATCATCTTTATGAAGTTCAAATACAAGCAAAAGCAAACTAATGCATTATGTAGATACTCATATATCTTTGTTAGAACAAAGGAAGGGAAAAAAGAAATGCCAAATTCCTTGATGATGGAGAGGATGAGGCCAGGGAAAGGCACTCATGTTGATTCAGTGGCACTAATGATGTTCTATTTTTTAATGAGGCAATTTGTGTTTATTTAGCTTTTATAACTACAGGTTTTTTTTATTTCTTAATAAAAATGGGAAAATATTTTGCAGACTTTTCATATTGGTGAACAAATTGCATATTTGTAAAATGTATTTGGAAAGATATGGACAGAAAAATTTTACTACAAGACATACTAAACTGATGACTTTCATTTTCTCTGCATGGTGAGATTATGAGTGATTTTTTTTTCTAATTATTTTTTTCTATTTTTCTAAAACTATTTTGTCTTGGAGTAAACAGACATTTAAGGAAAATAAAAGTATAATGAGTTCATAGGTAAAGACCAAGCAGCATGCAGAAGAAACGTCTCAGCTCCATGTTGTCAGGAAATTCCATTTGTGGGGGGAGACCAGCCGAGCAAGGGTGAGTAGTCCAGACAGTATGCAGGGCTGCAGGGGATTGGGGATTGTAGGCTTCTTTGCCAAGACTCTTCCAAGTATTTAAATAAAAGTTGATGTTATTGCTAAACAGCTCAGTTATTAGATGGGAAATTTAGGCAGTTCTCACTGCAGGTAGCTCCTCATTTTGAGGCATGACTGCTTTTTGAGTACCTGTCAGATTAAAGGAACTAGCTTCCTAGGTTGGGTTTTATTTACTGTCATTATTAATGATCCAACGGATGGAGTAAACACAGAGCCAGTTAAGCCGGGAGGGATTGCTAACACCTGGGAAAACAAAAGAAGTCAGAAATTTCAGTACTGTTGCTCTACTTCTGGGTAACAGCTCAATCTAAAATCAGTCATTAAAATTCTACCGCTCTCAAATTTATTATTTTTTAGGGGCATACAACGCTTTTGACCAATGTTGTTTTGCTTTTAAAAGATTACAGGAAAAAAAAAAACCTCTCTGTTTACAACTTTTCTTTAAGGAAAGGGCCTCAGAGTACCTTAAAAAATATATATTGAGGGTGATGATATATTGCTTAGTACGGGGAACTTTTCAACCTCAATGAAATGCATTCTAAGTAATTGCATTGCCTGAAGGCTGCCTCTTTGAAGTCCCAGTAACTTGTGAGGAGATCTCAGGGACACAGGCATAAGCCCGTATACAAAAGGATCCATGGGTTTCCAAGAGATATGCTTTTATCCTGGAGGATGAGCAAGGCCTTCCGCAGAACTTCCCAGTGATAAGGAATCATAGATGGCAGTGCTGACCCACGCAGAAATGAACACTGAATGTACAACAAAATATACGTAAGAACCAAAAGTGCTGAGTGTGACAAATAGTATGTGTGTGTGGTGTATTTATAGCTACTGGTCATGTGATTTATAGCCAAGGGACACTGTATCCTGTCGGGACCAGGAAAGACATATTGACAAGGCTAAAGAAAAACAAAGCATTTGCTATAGCAGACTGGATTGTGAACACAAGAAAACAATAGTTTGAAATGTGGAAGTGAGCATGTTCTTGAGAATATCTCTGTGGTAATAGTAATAAAAAAAAAGATTAAAATAAATATACAGGAACCCTTGTGGCTGCACAGAGAAGCCAGTTTTCAAGAAGACACATACAGAAGACGTAAGGACACACACCCTTTGATACAAAGGCAAACCCCTATAAGAACTGAATCAGAAAGGGCAATACTCAGAATAAACTGAAACTCAAAAGTGTGAAAATGTTAACCCAAAAGACATATTTCAAAATATTTTGGTTGAAAGAAGAATTATGACAGGTTTGTGAAAGTATGACTATTCACATCCCATTTTGACTTCTTTCTTCATCAGAAGACTGGTTTTTTTTTTAAAGATTTATTTATTTATTTATGATAGACACAGAGGGAGAGAGAGAGAGAGAGAGAGAGAGGCAGAGACACAGGCAGAGACAGGCACAGAGGGAGAAGCAGGCTCTGTGCTGGGAGCCTGACGCGGGACTCGATCCCGGGACCCCAGGATCATGCCCTGGGCCAAAGGCAGGCACCAAGCCGCTGAGCCACCCAGGGATCCCCAGAAGACTGGTATTTAATTTGAAGAGGTAGAAAATTTTAAGAGGGAAAATGTTTATGGCTGAGGCATTGCCAAGTGCACATGACAATTTCATTTTTCTTCTGACATAAAGGAAGATGGTGTTGGCCAGCCACATGTCTGGTTCTAGGCCATTTAAAGTAGTAAAAGGGCTACATGCAGGTTTTTCAGTCTGGGCTCTAAAAATCTCTTACGCCATCCTTGGTTTGTTTTCTCCTTGTTCTTTTGACAACAAACCAAAGGCAAGAAATCCAACAGAAACTCTGAGGTCTCAAGGACACAGAAGAGTCACTGGATGGAAGGATCCCCCAGTGACCTTTTGAGGGAAAGACTTCAGTAGAATCACTTGCCTATAAACATTCACATTGGAATTTGCATGAGTAAGAAATAAATGTTGATTATCTCAAGCCACTGTGATTTTGGGGGTTTGTTTATAATAGCTGTTCTCCTATACTGTATTCATTCATTCCAGGTTAAAATCTCAAATAATAAAAGTGCCCTCTCTTTAATAAAATCTAATATATTTTAGAAACTAGGAAATATATTTGCAGAATAATCTTTAATGATTTTTAGGAAATAATGGGCAATGCGAAAAGTTTCAGAAAGCTAGAAATTGACTAGTGAAAAGTTTTACAAGAAGAAAAGACACATTGGGAAGCCATATGTCAATTCCAGGTAAACAATGCATAACAATTATTGACCAGATACCTTGTGAGTTGATTCTAGGGGGACTACTAATTATCATGAGTCAGCTTTGATTCAGCAAGAACAAGAGATATCAGACCTGTTTTCCTGTTTGAAAATGGTTTCTAGGCCAGTAGATCAGGGATTGGAATATAGGGTCTTCTTGAGGATGACAGGAGTTAAGTATTCAAAAGTATGTCATCTAGTATACCATAATTACTGTTTAAGAACTCAAATATATAACCAGGTTTTTTTTTAAACTATGCAGCTTTCAAGAAGACATGCAATAAAATCTATTCAGTTATGCTTAGCATTTATGTCAGGATTGATAGTTTATGAAACATTACTGTGTACACTTTCCCTTTTGATTTTTACGACAAAGAATTGCTGAGGAAGGACACTGATGATCAGAGTAGCTCAAGAGGAAAGATACTTCTTGAGGCTGTATAGTAAGTTGCAGCTGGGATCAACCAAGACTTTTTCTGACTCTTAGCACAGTTCTCTGGCTACCACATCCTTGTGCCTTTTGTCTAAGTCAATACTAAAAAGGTTTCATACTTATTTCCATGCTCGGTAGTGACAAAACCAACACATTAGTCGAGATTTCTATTGAACAGTATCAGAAAAAGTTACTCTCTAGTGTGACACTTTGTAATGAACTGAACATTTGCTTTCCCCAAAATTCACAGGGTGAAACTCTACTCCCCACCATGTGATGGTATTAGAAGGTAGAACCTTTATAAATAAATTAGGATTCGATGAAGTCATGAGGGTCATAATCCTTCATGAATGGGATTAGTATGCTCTCCATCATATGATGTTACAATGAGAAATCCACAATCTGCAACCTGGAAGAGGGTCTTCATCACAATTCAACATGCTGACACTCTGATCTTGGACTCTCAGCCTCTAGGAAACAAATCTCTGTTTTATCACAAGCCACCAAATCTGTGTTGCTTTTGTTGTAGCAGCCCCACCTAAGACACACTTTACTAAGGGAGCCCATGTACTATGGGAGCTAGGAAGGCATGTTTTATTCCATCTATAATCTGTGGGCCTCATCTATGCAAAAGTGTCTATGACACGTGTGGCTATATTACCCCCAAGAGCTCTGCCAACAGTAACATGCATAATGAGAACGAGCCACTGCTGAAGGTACTACCACCAGGATTCTTTCCACCTTGGAGACCCTTAGCAGCTCTAATCTACCTCTGCTGTTGACAGTCATAGAGGAGGAAGTGTGTTTTATGGAAATGCATGTCAAATAGTGTGTGAACAAATGCCTATTTGAATGCAGGGAAAGGTATGCTGTCATCAAACTGATACCAGAATATTCTATTTTTAGTAAAGCATTTTTTTTAAAAGCATAGTTTTCACCATTTTGACAATTTAAAAAAATTCTGAAATTGTGAGTGAAGGAGAGAGGAGTACGAGGAGCTGTCAGAGAAGTGAGGGTGGGCCTCACAGGGCCGTATCAGTTGCACCCTCACAGGTCCTGCAAACAACTGGCTTTTATAGAGAGAGTGATGGGTGATGGGAAGTCATGGAGGTGTTTTAAACAGAGGGTGAAGGGGTATGACTTGCATCTTAATTAGCTTACCTTGGCTGCTCTGTTGAAACCAAACTGAAGAGGACAAGAGTAGAAGCAGAGAGTCTAATCTGCAGATCTCATTAAAATTATGGATGCTTCCCCCCAGAACAGTAAAGATATGCACGCATTCACAAACAATTGCATTTATAATTACGGAGAGTCCATAGGACTCATCAGCTCCACCCTCTTTAAAAGAGGAGATTCATCAGGGACTTACCGAGCTCCTTGCTTTGGGTTCAGAGCAATTCTGACCTAGCTAAATGGTTATAGCATGGAATTCTCACTGGTGGAGCTTAGTATCCATCTGCTAATAGACAATAATCATTCAGGGGGCCTGTGCCAATGGAACACTTTACTAAAAACAATTAAATCAAATTTTAGTTGTGAATTGTTAAAGTAGCTTGAGGCAGTGTCACTTACATGGCTTCAAATAATGTCTCCAGTGTTGCAGAAACAACGATTTTCTCTCTGCACTAGAAGAAGGGCTGGGCTTATTTTTTTCCCCTTCTCTTCTCTGAGCAAATCCCCATAACAAATAAAGTTACACTTCAAGACCGGATTACTCAGACTATTGGCTTTGCATGCCAATGTTTACTTTAAGTAAAAATGATACTTCTGAGAATTCAAATAATATGTTTAAGTATTTCCAGGCTACAGTTCTGCTTGCATTTGTCTTGGCACTAGCTCACCACGAATGTGTCAGCTTTAAGAAAGACGACTGTTCCATCATAGTTGAATGTCTTCATCCAATGTCTCTCATGTGCTGACTCCTTGACTACTGTCATTTGATGAAAAGTTGACCATCCCATTGGCTACACAATTAAACTGTCATCTCTTCTAGAAATGAGCTCACTTTTTAAGAAGAAAAGAAAAAGAGAGGGGGGAATAATAAATCATCTACTAAAATAAATTAGGTGCTACAAAATTTATAATGATGGAAATAATTGATCAGCAGTCAATGAACTCTCCCAAGAGACTTCAGCCCTGTCCTTGTCCTCATTTAAATTCACTTTACCAGTGTCAGTGACTGACCACAATCTTACAGATTACACTAAGTTTATTTTAAAGAATTAGGGACTTTTTTCCTCCTTGTGTACTCTCTCTCTCTATGTTCTCTAAAGCATATTATCAGATGATGAGAGCAGTTCACATTTCCTGTGGGTATCTGCTGTTTGTATTTATGTGATGATTATCCATCCAAAGGAATATATTATAGTCCATACATCTATCATCTAAGAAAGTCTAACTTTTAAGAGGAGACATTACTAACAGATAGCCTATCTTTATAATACTTGAAGCTCAAAGATTTTCTTTTTTATTCTAAAGGAACTGTTTTCAGACACTGTGGTCAGAATAGTGTGGGGGATATTTTAGGGTAATCAAAGGTGAAAATCTTTAACTTCATTCATTTATTTCATTATCTGGGAAGGAATCGTGCCAAGATTCTGTGTGACAGCACCTATGGATTCAATGATGCATGATAGCCGTTCTCTTACCTGGCAAGATTTCCAACTATAAAATCTGCATGACCTTGGATATTATGCAATAAATATAAAAAATTCAAGGGAACTTTGATTTCAGATACATATATTTTGTAGCCTTTCTTGAAATATAACTGACTTTTTTTTCATTCAGTTTCCTAGTTATCTTATATAATGCTCAAAAATATTTCCCTAGGGGTTAGGAAGCTCTTTTTATGTTTAAGTAAGATTCCACCTGGGTAAATCTATTTCTCCTTATTTTGCCTTTAGTTGCTATTGAGGACAGCTATGTCCTGTTCCTTTGAGATATATGTTTATAAATTTTAGAGCTCCATTATTTTATTTATATATGCATAGGGAATGCCAAGAATTCTAACTTCCTAGAGAAAGCAATATTACAGAGACGGAGAGCAAATCTGTGACTGCCCAGGGCTCAGGGTAGGAGAAGAGAATGACTGTGAAAGGTCATGTGAAACTTGAAAAGGTTATAGAAGTGTTCTAAAACTGGATTGTGCTGATGGTTGCCCAATCACATAAATTTACTAAAAATCAGCAAACTATATACTTACAACGGGTAGATTTCATGATATGTACTCCTTATGCTACATATAAATATAGAAGGCATATATATATATATAATGAAATGTATGAAAAAATATAATATATATGTTAAGCATGAATCCTATTGAAGATTGAGGTACCTGTAATTACCACTTAATTACACAATCTTAAATTAACTATGAATTCTGAAAAAACATGTTTTTTTTTTTCAGAAGATTTCAGCTGCATTTATATAACCCTACACATTTTTAAACATTCTTGTCTTTTATGATTGTTTATAAACTATACATTCAAAAGATAAAGCATTTCTGGGACAAGAAAACAAACTGTTCACAGTAGATTGATTTTTTGGAAAAAGTTTAAAACCACTTAAATATTACTTGTTTGTGCTCAAAGAACAATTCATCTTTCCTTTCCTGACTGTAAAATAGGAACTTTTGTATTCTCATGCTGTTTGCTAAATATTTATGGCTCTCTGTCTTTTAGGCATATGTAAGGGTGGTTCTTCCTGGCCTCAGTACAGTTGTGTAGTGTCATGTGACACCAGTTCTGGCCAGTGATTTGTGAACAGATGTCATGTCTATTACTTCTCTGTTGGTAAATTTAATCTTGGTTGTGAAATCTGCTAGATATCTCTCTATATATTATCTCCCTAAGATTGACATATATTATAAGATCTATAAATTAAATTATGTGTATTTACATATACTTAATACATATTATATATCATATATTAGAGAGAGAGAACACCAAACATTTGGCAATGTGTGTTGATGTAATATAACAGAGCCTATCCTTAATGATCAAGGAAGAAAGCATGTAGAAAGGGAGTTCAGTTTAGAGATTAACTGAAATGATTCATGTAAGAGATGATGTCTTAGCCAGGGTGGTAGAAGCAGAGGTGGTAAGAACTGGTCAGATCTGGAATGTAATGTGAGAAGAGTTGAGTTGATAAGATTGCTGCTTGAATATACCAAATAAGAGAAGAGAGGAGTCAAGGATGAAAAAGTTTTTGTTATACTAATTGGAAAATTAGAATTGCAAGTTACTGCAGCAGGGAAAATTGATAAAGGAATAGGCTTAGCATAGAATATCAGAAGTTAGGTTTTAAAAGTATTAAGTTGAGATGTTCATTAGATATTCATGTAAAAATGCTCATTGGCAGCAACACACATAAGTTTGGAGTTGAAGTGTGTGAAGCCAGGGTTGGGTATACGACCTTGTCAGTTCTCAGACTAGAGATAGCATTTAGAACCATAGATCTAGATGAGATTATCCAGGAATGAGGGAGCTCAGAAACATAAATCCCAGAACTCAGACTTAAGCAAATCAGTGTGTAGAGTGGCAGTTCTCAATCATTTTTTTCTTTTCTTTTATATGCACATACTTACATATAGGTTCCTGGGTGGCCCGTGGGTTGCTGCTGTCTGCTCAGATCATCATCCCAAGACTGCACTCCTTGCTCAGCGGGGAGTCTGCTCCTCCTTCTCCTTTTGCCCTTCTTCTTGCTCATTAAATAAATAAATAAATAAATAAATAAATAAATAAATAAATAAGTAAAATCTTTTAAAAATGTGTAAAATGGATATAGTATACATAATGTGTATATTAAATATGAATTCTGATATTTGCTTCTACATTCAATCTGCTAGGATATATGTTGTTTGATTGAAATATATAAACAAAACCCAATGAATAGAGACATGTAATTGGAAAGGGGAGAAATATTTGAAGATTTATTGATTAATGAGAGAGAGGTGGGGGCAAGGGCAGAGGGAAAAGGAGAGGAGGAAAGGGGAAAGGGAGAGGGAGAGGAGGAAAGGGGAATGGGAGAGGGAGAGAATCTCAAGCAGACTCTGCTGAGTATGGAACCTGATATGGGGTTAGATCCCACGACCCCAAGATCATGACCTGAGGAGAAATCAAGAGTTGGGTGCTTAAGCAACTGAGCCACCCAGCTGCTCCTCAAAAAGAGAGAAATATTTGAATAGGTAACTTTTCAGATAATTGTAGTTTCTTAAATATTAGTAACAACGTGGAGTATGAAATCGTACTTGTCACATTAAAATCTTGAGGTCTGTCTTACCCTTTGAATGTAATTTTAGCCACATGTAATTTTATAACATCAAGTATTGGGTCATTTGGAAAATCTTATCACATTGAAACATGCAGATCTGCCAAATGCCTACCACACTGACAAAATCACATTAATTATCATTATCACCAAATTCATGAGAAAGTTCTTTAACTATTGGAGCTCTGTCAAGCTTATGGTGGTAGATGCAAGTTTTTCAAATTCTAAATTTTACTAGAAAGCTGATATTTTATCATTGGTAACAGATACCATTAGAGTTTTCTTAGGTACAGAATCCCTTTACTGATTTTTTTTTAATGGAAATTTCTACAGATAATCTTAAGTGAATGCAGTGTATCCTAGTACAGTTTAATACAGAATAAGGCATCAGCATTTACCACCACTGCTTTTCATCATTAGTGTAAATGTCAAAAAGTGAAAAGGCAAGTAATATTTGGCTATTATGAAAATATTTTTGAGCTTGAGGACCTAGAATCACTGGCTTAGAGATTAGTTTCAGAAAGTCTTCAGATATCATGAGTATAAATGGCACATCTGAAAAAATGTCTTAACAGTCATGAGGTCTTATTGTTGTGGAATTCCACTTTCTTAATGTAAATGTGACTATGTTCGTTTTAAAAAGTGGGAAGTTTCTGAATGTAGTAAATACCTTTATGGGATAGAAAAATGATCATAATGTAAATGAACTATCTACATAATGAAGTATATGAATTAAACACTTCATGTGGGTCTTATTCTGTCTTAAATGATGAATAAAAGGAAAAATTGGTCAAGTTAATTAACACTTTGCTAGAGAACAAAAACGGTATAATGGTAGTTTTAGGAATGACTTGACACTGAGATAAAGCAATAAGTCATTAATTGGTTATCTTGTGAAGACTTTGGGGAGAGTCCTAACAAGGTTACCATGACTTTGGCAATGACCACAACTATATCAGGAACTTTAAGGGAAGAAAAAAAAAAAAAACATATAAGGGAAGAGGGAGATAAGAAAATTGGATAGGTAATTATGCAAAGGTCTTAAGTAAGGGTCAGGTGATTTTCAGAAGGTCAAAAGGCAAAGTGTGTAATCAAAATGGCTGAAATAATAGTTAACCCTAAATGTATTGTCACTTTTCAAACTGACATCAAAGAAAATTTAAAAGGCCGATAATGGCTGTAAGGAGATAATTAGAAGGATAGCCATAGACCATAATAAAGGTAGCTAGATAGCAACGCTAATTAAAAATGTATACAATCTAGGAATACAAATGCCACAAAATAAAGACACTAACAAATGCAAAAAGTTAAGAAAATTTAGAATTACTCATGATGACATCATTTAAGTTTCCTGTGTGATGTCAATATGAATCTTTGTGGGTAGGTTTCTTAAATTGGTATTATTTTAAGTAAAATTTCTTAACCCTCTGAGATAATTATTCTTTCAATATTAGTTGACTTTTATAATTTTAAAAAAAGATTTTATTTACTTACTTTAGCGAGAAAGAGAGACAGCATGAGCAAGGGGAGGAGCAGAGGAAGAGGAGGGACTAGCAGACTCCATGCTGAGCACAGAGCCCAATGTAGGGCTCCATTTCATGACCCCGAGATCATGAGATGAGCTGAAATCAAGAGCCAGATGCTTAACCAACTGAGCCACCCAAGTGCCCCTTATAATTTTTTAATGGTTGCCCAGTTCTGTGCTGTTACTTCGTAGAACACTGGAAAATACTTTTGTAATAAGTAATACCAGCACAAAGTTGGACCTGAAAACTAGATTTTACTGTTTGAAGTTCTACAATGATGAGCTGAAAGCACTGTCATCATATTTATTAAGCCACAGTGCTGAAAAAAAAAAAAAAGCCACAGTGCTACTCTTTCAAAATCAATCATGTAAAAGCAAACATGCTTGGGGCACTTTAGTAATTAAAATCCTTTGGGAAAGGGTCCAGAAGGAATGGCACACACTGCAATCTGCATCACGGAAGATCCAGGTATCTTTTGGAGCACTTTTTTAATCTGCAAGAGGTAGAAGTTTTAGGATACAGGTACAACTATTGACAGTTTAGGTATGAGTTTATCCTAAAATAGAGGCATTGACTAGTTCATTTTAACAATTACAAAATGTATCACAGAAATATAGATTTGGGAAGTTTTATAGAGTGGGACAATTAATTCTTTAAGGTTCCTTGAAGTCTTAAATTATAATCCTATGTGCAAATAGGGTAATAATGATGTTTGTTTTGTCTAACCTTCCTACGTTTATGTACACCTTTATATTGAAAATTTCACATCCAATTCCATTTATGAATCAGCTGGTATGTTTTTAGTCTTCTCTTTGTTTAAGTCCATCCCATAATAAAATAATTTACACATTGATTTCATGCCATGATGAAATAACTTGTATATCTATTCTCTTAAATGTCATTATTCTAAATCACAAAAGTTGAGAGCAAGGATAACTGGGAATAGGGTGTTTCTTAAAAATCATTACTTTCATATTTTTAATGATGTTTTTAATCACTCCAATAAACTTTTGGAAAATATTCCTATCTAGCCACATATCCCTTTTTCAGGAGTTGATTGGATTATGATAAATCTATTGTGTTTCTTTTGTGTGTGTGTTGACAGCGTGGACACAAGAAATTACTTTTTAACATATAAAATATTTTTATAATGAAATGTGCTAAAAGTACTATTTCTCAGTAATACTGAGATATTTTATCAAGCATTGCTTTCTAGAGAATACCATATCATTTATTCTAAAAAATTTTAAAAGCTTCTCTGAATTAGGTTAAAAAGAAAATATTGCTCATATATATATATATATACATATATATTAAAGATTTTTATTTATTTGTGAGAAACACACAGAGAGAAAGGCAGAGACATAGGCAGAGGGAGAAGCAGGCTCCCTACAGGGAGTCTTATTCAGAATTTGAACCCAGGACCCTAGGATCATGCCCTGAACCTAAGGGAGATGCTCAACCACTGAGCCACCCAGGTGCCCCACTCTATATAAAGACCTAACAATGAATAGAAATATACAGATTTAGGGTTAAAAATATTATGTAACAGTGTTTTCCCCTAGTTTTTAAATTAAAATCCAATTTGAGCTACCAAGAAAGCCCAGATACCCAGAAAAAAAAAAAAAAAAAAAACTACTCACCTCTTTTCTCAGTTGCTGATCCTCATCCCTTCTTCCCACTTGTACACAAAGATTCAAGACCATTGTTAAATTAATACAATTTACATATTCCCATATTGTGATGCCCATTTCTGAGGATGAGGAAACAAGAGAGTGTTTTATCATAATCTGTGGAAAGACACTGCTCCTTGGTTTTAGACATCATGATGGGTCAGGGAAGAGTTTTTACAAAGTCCCTCAGGTAAAGATGTTGCAATTCCTTGAGATACCTAGGATTAAAAGAACTCTCTGAAAGTGAAAAAAAGAGTGAAAGAAATGGTGTTTTAAACTGAGGATACTTCTTCCCTCTGGAACACTTACAAATTACTCTTCATTGCCCTTTTGGATGAAGTGAAGCTGGTTCCCATAGAAACCGACTGTCTCGGATTACACAGTCTGTAGCACACAGATACCTCAACTTCCAGGAATCAAGGATGATGGCTCTTGAGGGCTTAGGAACAAGGAGGATGCTGGGGAAACGCAGTTGGCTAAAAGGGGAACATCACTGAACTCTAATGTTGAATAAACGTGCTTGACAAGAGTCACTTTGCATCAGAAAAATAATGTGAACAATTATTAAATGACTTTCCATAGCCAACTGAGTTACCGCAGTCAAGGATGAGAACCTGTAATTGATAGAACATTTTAAGAACTAAAATTCCTTGGGCAATTCACCTGCCACCAAGGAACACTGGCTAGTTTACTGAATTCTAGAGTCATCTCCCTTGGGCCCAAATCCTAGATCTGTCACTCCATAACTGTGTGTTCACCTGCAAGATGTCAATGCTTACAAGGCTTTGGTGTTATTATTTGTATAATGGGGTAAGGAGAATATGTTCCTTGTAAATTTGTTAGGGGAATTAAACGAGTTTATTCATGTCAGATGATTTAGAACACAGTTTGCAGAATCATATTAAGGGCTCCACACATTTTACATATTTAGAATTTGTCGCACATCTATTTAAATCATAAAATAGTACATACTCAGGCTAAATTTGGAAAGTAGAAGGAAACAAACTTCCTCGTCTTAATAACATGAATAATATTGGGGCACCTGGGTGGCTCAATGGGTTAAGCATCTGACTCTTGATTTCAGCTCTCGGGTCTTGACCTCAAGGCCATGAGTTCAAGCCCCTCACTGGGCTCTATACTGGTTGTGGAGCCTACTTTTACAAAGATTAAAAATGATTTATATATTTGAAACATTTTCTATCTTTTCATGATACATATTTGTTTTTCTACATACATAGGTGTACTTTAATGATATAATTTTGTTCCCTACTTTTTCTTACTCTATAAAATGTAAGGATTCCCTGTTATAAATATTCATATTTCATAATATTCCATCGTATTTAATGCCGTTTATTGAGTGAAACTTCTCTTTCTCAGTAATGTGCCATACTTTTAAAAATTACTACATTTTATGGATATTTATGTGTGTGTGTGTGCATACTGGACTTTTTATTTGATTTAGTCTTGCAAGAAAATCTTACTATTTAGTGACTATAGCTTTGGGGCCTTTATTAACATTTTATGTTAATACACTTTATCACTTTGATATTTATCAGCATAACTTAGCTATTCTCTTTTTAAATTCTAGATGATTCAGAAACAAATTTATATAAGCTCCAAAAACAAAATTTCAAACACACAAAAAAATACCATTATTGGAATTTTACTCCACATTTTTATTGACAGGCATTTGTGAAGAAAAATATTGATTATATTGAGCGTTGCCATCCAGAAACAACATATGTATCATTCATTAAAAGTTGTTTTCATTCCTCCCATAAAGGATTTTGGTAGTGTTTTTGTCTCTATTTATAGCCTTCTCATTTTTATAAATGAAAAAAAATAAGTGTAATATGAGAAGAAGTATAACTGTGTTTATCTTATAACTGTGATCTTTTAAAATTTACATACGGTTTCTAACTGGTTATTTTTGGTGTGTAGAACTGCTGATGCTTTTACATCTTTATCTTGTTTTCAGACACTGGACTTTCCAGGTAACTTTTTATGTTTTTATTTTTATATGTGATATTTTTCATTTTTTAATTAATATTTTCATTATTCTTCAAGATAGATTTCAGGTCATGTTTTTAAAAATATGTATTTTTAAAGATGATATCAGTCACTTTTCCCAGCTGTCTGTAGATGTCTCTCTCTATTCAACAAGAAAGAGTCATTTTTCTTTTCTGAGGCAGTGCTGGGCTGTTTACTTTCACATCCATGATTCAACTTTTCCTGTGCTCTTCTGCATATCACAACTGAGCTGATCCCTCTCAGGATGGATTCCCATGCTTCGGTTGACTTTCAACTGGGAGCATCTAGTGGGATATTGGGAGTGGGGTCAAAAGAGAACGTTGGGCACATATCTCTCCTCCTCTCTGCTTCCAATGATGATGGTGTGACAGTAGCAATGTTTAATCTGTGACTAGCTCTTGCCTGGCAATTCCGCCATGGCTCCAGCTTCCCCAGGGGAACCATGGACCTCCTAGCCTCCACTAACATGACCTTCCTTTCTATCCTTACAGTCTGGAAGCAACAGTCATTACTCACTCTGATAAGCAGTGGATTGCCTCACTCTTCCTGTTTGCTCTTAGCTTTCCCATTCCCCAGCCCATGCTCTCTCTCTCTCTCTCTTTTAAATTCCCAAGTGGATTCTGTTTCCTGATTAGTCCTGCCCAATCCAACACTCCTCCCCCAATCTGCATTTGTGTTTTCTCTTAAACTGTTGCAGAAAACAGTGTTTCCCACCCAATTTCTACCTAAAAGCAGGAGATTTCTTATAGTGACCTAAAAGGACTTTTGCAACAGCCCTACTAAGTGTGATAGGGAGGAAACTTGTGAGGGACCTTGGTGGAAGGGGACTGCAGTATGACTTTTTCTTGCAGCATCTGCATCTTTCTCTAAAAGCGTCTCCATACTGAGAAGACATTAAGAATGTATAGAGCCTGATCTCAGATAATTTTGTAGAACATTTTACATTTTCTACAAAACTGAAAGGTCATCACTTAAAAGTGAGAGTGACCATGTAGTCACTGGCCAATTCACTTTTGCCAATGCCATATTAATTGTCTCCACAAGACACTATAAAATCGAAGACATCTTTCATTGGAGTATTTCTTTACCCGAAGACTTAGTCCATTAACTTTGTTATAAAAACCAATTTATTAAAATTAGATGTACAAGGATATGCCATTCTAGATATTGAGAAGGAGAGTTGCCAAGCTTTTGGGTGTATAAATCATTCCACTGGCAAGAGAGCATCTTGTATACCAGACTAAAAACTCCATAAGGCAGTCTGTGATATTGGCTGCTGTAACCTCAGGCCCTAGAATACTGTCTAGATACCTAGCAAGTATTTGTTATATAAAAGTGAATGAATAAGTGAGTTGATTTAAAAGATCAACTATGAAAATTACCTCATGACTTGGTGCTGGGGGAGGGGTGGATGGGGCTCTCTGGTTCACAGTCTGGATATTATCTTTCTTCACCTTCTCATATTTATGAGGACTGCTCAGATTGGATGGTTAGTAGACTCGGAGGTGAACATTTTATAGTGTCTACATATGTTGAATTATAATGGTGCACACCTCAGAGTTACATAATAAAAAATAATAAACACAAATAAATAAAATGAGTGGTCAACCTAGTTCTACATTGTGACTCTCTCTCCACATATCCATGGTAATATAATCACAAAGTGCATATTTTCAATGGTAGTTTCAGAGAGGATCCCATTTTGTAAGTGAAATGCACACATGAAAAAACAAAACAAAACAAACTAACAACAACGAGAGCCTTGGTCTCTTCCTGGGGCAGTGGGGTCTTATTTAATGGTTGGCACAAAGAAAGCATTGGTTGAATGGATGAAGAGTATGGGTTCCCTTTGAGAGTGAGAAAAAAAAAAAGACTAGTTGGCAGGGTTTTTCCACTTTTTTGTCCCTTCTGAATTCTGAATATCTCAATCCCTTCCCACTTTCTTAAGAAACTTCAGAGCCAGTTAAAGAATGAACTCCTAATAAACTGAATGATTAATTTTCAAGTGTGTACCATCTTTCCCATGAATAAAGTAAACATTAAAAGTTTATAATAATACCTTATAACCATTCCTTGTTAATCTGTGTACAGCAAAGCTTGAGTGTATCTAAAACAACCCAGTTACGACATCTTGTTTCTTTGGGGTTATTTATGTATTTATGTATTTATTTATTTATGTATTTATGTATGTATGTATGTATTTATTTATTTATTTATTTATTTATTTATTTATTTATTTATAACAGATAGTCTTTTCGACTGGGACTTTTGCACCAGAATATTGCCTTGGAAATTGAGCAGAAGATAGGCTGCTATCTCAAGGCACAGTTCCTATAACTGGTCCCACAGTTCTCCTCTGGTCTCCTTTCCAGTCATCTCTCTGGTGACCAGTTGGGACTTACTGTCGCCCTACCAATGCCTAACGAGGCAACAGAAAAGGACAGTGAATCCAGCACGTTGCAATATTTGGCTATCAACAGAGGACACTGTGAGTTTCCTCATCCATAAAACAGAGTTAATTAAACCTGTACCCTTCCTAATCATAGGGGTGCATTTTGAATTAACAGAATCATATTTTAAAAACACATTGAGCTTCATAAAGAAAGGACCTGCATACACAGAAGCTATTATGATTATTAGTGGGTTGATTTATTACTGAAACCACACCTGCCTCGCTATAAACAACCCGCCTGCTTTCTTTGTGCAATCCTGGCTTTCACACTGGCCTCTTGCGTTGCTGAGCTTTGGTGCTGCAGAGTTGTGTAACATATTCTGAGGCTGCCGCTCAACGCTGCAGGCAATTTTATAGAAAAACAAGAAAGAGTGATTTTTACACTGGATGTGTTTCAGCTGTCTGATCCAAAATAAATTATGCTCTTGTGCATTCTTTCTTCACTTCTGACCTAAAGTGTTTTCACTGTATACGCTAATGAACTATTTTTGAAAGGAAATTCGTTTCATGGTTAAGATAATACTGTCTGACCCTTTGTGGTCTATTTTTCTCCTTTAAAAAGCATTTGTTACCACTTTTTAGATGATAGGTTTAATAATACATGTTGGAATGAAGCTGAAAATGGACTAACTTTTGTGAATTAGTAAAAGCAGAGTAATTAATAATAATGCTGCCATGAAAATAAATGTTGTGCATATGAAGGCTTTCTTGGCATCACCAAAATTTGCTAGCAAATTTCTTCCATAAATTAAATTCATTATCAAAAATACTTGGTGAGCCAGCCTTTAAAATTCCCATTAAAATTTTTTTGAACAACTTTAATTAAAATCCTCTGAATTCTTAGTGTGTTTCTCTTTCATTTTATGGAGAAAATACTTTAGACTAAACCCTCAGGATTACAAGCCTATAACAACCACTTTTAATCATAGGACTTGAGATATCTGTCACAGTTTTAAAGTCATCTCATCTTTAATACAATGTTTTGAACTGACAAAAAATGGAAATGGTTCCAATCAGGAAAATAATATTTCATAGAAACTATGACTTATTCTTCTTCCCAAAAGTGTTAATCAGATTTCATTTATTTTTATAGCACGCCAGGCATTAGCATTACCCTCAAGACACGGCCCCCTTTCTATTTGTCCTTGGATAAGTTATCTGCTGTATTAGGATAACTTTCTGCCTCAAGATAAATGTTTCCTGATAAAACAATATTATTAACCTGTAGCAATTGCAATGTGAAATAAATGCAGTTGTCAAGTCAACTTTGAAGAGGGGGAAGAAATGTGACAGATTAAAAAACTGCAGTATTGTTCTCCGCCTCTCTTGGGTTCATTTATCTTCCTGGCTATCGTGTATGATTGAATGGTAGAAAAGGCATCTGCGAGTAAGAGCCAAAGACAAAAGATGGATTAGCACCATGCATGGACTCTGATGCTTCGAAAGTACCAATAATAGTGCACCCGGAGTCATCCTGGTCATTTTATGTCAACTCAGAGTTTAATTTGAGAGGCCAGTAGTTTCTTTCTCTATAAAAGGAGATGTTTTCAATGGTGGTTCTAGTGCTCTTTCTCAAAGTAAGTAGCATTCCACTACCAGACCTTCCCAAGTATCCACCGGAGGTAATCTCTAAATGCCTTTAAGTGAGGGGATACCCCTCCCTGGCTTCCTAGCAATCTACCCATCCCAGGGCCCATTTCATCATACCACTGGGTGATTGTCAAGAGCCAATTATGTGATGTGGACCATGCTAAGGCCAAATTATCACCAGAAACACTGGAGACAGGCACTAATATTCCCTGCATTTTGCAAATGAAGAAGCTGATATGAGGGGGGGGGCGTTAAGTAGCTTGCCCCATGGTCACACAGCTGGTAAGGAGGGTTCAATCTTCAGTCTAATTCTGGTTAGGTCTAATTCTGGTGGCGGTGCCACTAGCTTGTCTGTATGTCTGCCTTCACCAGGCTGTGAACTCCTAGAAGAGAGGGATTATACCTTCTTTGTTTTTTGTGTTTGTATTTTCACCCTCATTCTAGAAAGGTGAGGTGGTCAAGGCACAGAATAGCATCCAGTTTTCATTTCTGGTAGAGCTGGGCTCCTTACGGAAGGAAGCAGCTCTAACATAAAATAAATGCAACCTCCTAGGTGTGGGGGTGCAGGAACAGGACCTAATCTGGAGTAAAGGGAGGCTCCCTGGGTTTAGGGAATACTTTCTGTTATTCAGAGCATATCAAAGGAATGGTAAGTAGCTAGCGCAGTGTCAGCAGTAATGCCCTACTTATGTAAGTATTCTTACTTTGCTTGATTAAGGAGGCAGTGATTTCAAATAAGAAAATGGGTGGAACTGAAAAAGAACAAAACAGAGAAGAAGCCAAGTTCGAACATGCATAAGCAATATAGTATTGTAATCTATGCACATATTGCACAACCTAAAAACATGTCAGTGTACTGGAGCCCTTTTTATTAATTGACTAAAACAGATTATGTAAAGGTGGAAGAGCAGTGTTACTGAGACTATAACACTTAACAATACTATTTTGGCTCTTTCAGTAGTAACAAATGAAATATAAATAATGACACTCTTATTAAAAATACTCGCATTTCCTATTAAATAAAACTGCTTTGGAAATAGAGAGACCACTCACAACCATCTATCTACACAGGAAAAATGGGACCTAGGACATAGATTGGCAGATTGAGGTCAACGAGTCATAAGAAATAATTCCGACCTTATAAATTGGACACATAAAGTTCCGATGCATCAAAATTCCACCGTGTGGTCGACCAAAAGAACACTGACCAAGGAGCAAATTGGGTCGATGTCATTGGCCTCCCATTTCAGAACTTTATGTTTACATACTCCTCTCTTCTAAATCCTCTCCATGATCCCTTTCTTTCCCTTTCTCTCTTTGGAAGACAGAAGTCCTGGACCAGGAACATTACATTGAGAATGGTGTTACATAAAAGTGGAGGTCTTGGTCTCAGTTTTGAAATTTTGCAGTTCCAACATTGTGTTGGATCTTATTTAATGTGTATACACATCTGACATCATCAGATATGGATCTCCATTTAATCTCCAATAAGTACATATACTTCCAAGTAAAGGACAAACAAAAGGCTCCAGCAGATGCTTCTAGCTCAGAATATACTATTTGAATATTTTTTTCTTTTCCTGGAGAATCCTTAGTATATACTTTTTACAGGAAAGAAATGATAATTCACATTAAAATTAACGCTCACTGTAAAACTAGTGAAACGCTGCATTCAGCCCTAGATCTCCACACCTGTGATCCAGCGTTGCATATCATGATCCTTCTTTACTTAATACATAGTTTTCTGGTTTCCTTTCCTTGCACTTAAAACCTTTCCCCAATTTAATTCATTTACCTGTTCCTCACACCAAAGGACAGAAATTACCTGGCAAACAGGAAAAATCTCAACTAAGTCTACCTGTTCAAAAGCCCACTTGCATTTTGGTGCTATGGCTTGGAAAATGCACAAAAGGATTGGGGATCCATTTGCAATTATTTCAATGTTTCTTAGAATCTTGAATGACCATTACTGAAATAAGGGTCTGACCTGAGGTTTCAGAAACCCCTATACAGGGAACTGATGCTCCCAAATGCTTAGAAGGACTTTGTCTCCGAACATCAACCTAGGGGTGGAATCATCTGAAGAATTACTGGCTTGTCTTCCAAGTCTGAATTGAGTCTGCTTGTTGACCTATCAGGTAAGCACGCAGAAACTCCAAGCCTTTTCTAAATTACAAATGAGAAGTATAGCTGTGGCCAATAGTCTGAGTAGGTCTGAGTCCTACATGACTTGGGGGAAAGGTAATGTGCTTCCTTGGGAACAGAAGATGAAAGTTAAAATCACCACAGCTCTTGCTGCAGGGGTTTTGATGTAAGAAATTGGCAACAAAAAACAGCTTGGCTCCTAATGAGAGGAGCAGACGCCATGATTGCTTTCCACTTCCTGTCCTCCTCTCAACACCTTTGGCTTCCTGTAGGTTTTTTCTGTTGTCATTATAGGTATACCCACTCTGCCTGCACCTTTATTCTGTTTTTACCATGATCATACTGTGAATTCCATAGGAGCATATTATTCACTTAAGAGTTTCCTATTATAAAACATTATTAGTTTTATTAAATATTATTGATTATCTAAAATTTAAATATTATTAAATATTAGCTTGGCAGTTTCCTACAACATGTCTCTCTAAGTGGGGAGCCAAGGTATGAGTATAGATTCCTCCCGGTAGTGTCGTCCAAGCTGAAAAATGGGTGGTACCTGAGATTAATAACAGCATTTTCACAAAAAGTGTGTTAAAATTTTCAGACACTTGGGCAGATACTCAGTTTCCCCGATATTCTCATAACTTTCCAAGTTGTATCTAACCTCACGCATAAAACATTTGTATGTGTTGCTTCCTGTGTTCATCTTACGTTTGTAGACTTTTTAAAATTTTTTTGCATAGATTTTTCCAGTGAACTAAGGATTGAGGCAAAAGTTTCCACTATTACTTCTTAAACATTGTACAAGCACTAGTTTTCATGACATAACATTAACTTGTTTTTGTAATTTTGTGCACTATGAAATGGCAGCATTTTTATCTGAGTTGCTTATATTATGCCTAGTCCACAATAGATGCCCATAATCACTGAATAATCATGCCTATGAGTGACCTCCTGAAATAGTTGTGTAACAGAGGATTTTTAAACCATCCAATCGGCAAATGCCACAAAATAGAAATAGAAGGGACTGTATCTCCAACACACTGCCCTGTTTAGGAGCATGAGTGTGTGTGTGTGTGTGTGTGTGTGTGTGTGTGTGTGTGTGTGTGTTTTCAAACCAGAATTACGTGAGGCAGGAAGGAATGGCATATCTGACAACTGCTGCTGAGAATTCGCTTTATTGAGTCTCCCTTTAGTTCCTAAACCTGTGTGACGGAATTCATTTCTATCCATACACTGCAGTTTTCAACACAGGCAGTTTTAAGGCAGCTTGTATCATTTTAGTGGCTTTGGAATTGAATTGAAAATTATTAGAATGTATTTTTCACACCTTATTTTCAAAACAGAACTGTCTTAAGATGTCAAATGGGGACAACATGTTGTGTCATTATTACTCTTAAGTGATGTGATTTTATGTTATTTTAAACTGAGTGGTAGTATACATATATCACTTACTTCAAATAATGGCATCATACATCTATCTCATTGAACACCCAAATTTAGGGAGATATATTTTAGACCTGAGAATTATGATAATCATAACAATAACAAAAGATAAACATAATGGCATACCAAATGCCAAAAATAAATTGGGATGGGGTGCCTCAGTGGCTCATTCAGTTGAGCTTCCGAATCTTGGTTTCATCCAGGGAGGGTCCTGGGATTGAGCCCTTTGTCAGGCTCTGTGCTCAGCAGGGAATCTGAGATTATCTCCCTCTGTCCCCTCCCCCTGCCATCTCTCTCTAAAATAAATAAATCTTTTAAAAATAAGTAAATAAATAACTATAAATAAAATAAATTGGGGATAAAATGTAATGGTATTTACTCCTAATTTTTTGTGATTTTATGTGACTATGCTATATATCACTTGATTCATATGTGTATATATATATAATCATATATAATCATATATATATATATAATCACATATATATCTCAATAAACAACAAAAATTTAGGGAGATATATCTTAGACCCAAAAATTACGACAATGAAAGATATATCAAATGATAAAAATAAATTGGCTGAAGATTATGGCTCTTGGCTCAGAGCAATATACAGCATGAAAATAGAAGTAGTTATAAGAAATTGCAAATCAACTAAAATAATTATCTACTAGAGCTTTTGTTTTGGTTCAGTTTGCTTTAATTAATGACTACTTGGCACAGACTCTTCTTTAGGCAAATTTTCTTTAATATGCTTCTGAAATAACTTTGAATCTAGTCCAACACTCTACTAAAATAAACCAAAGTGAGAACGAGTACATAGGATGTAAGTTCTCAAATGGATTTTGCCCTCTTGAAAGTAAGAAGCCAAAAAACTCAGAATACCCTTGATAGACCTAAAAATAGTTTACTTTTAAGTTAATCCTTGGAATTAGATAGCTCAGCTAAAATTAAATTTTTATTTTCAAATTTATAGAAGACTGAATTAGTGGACTTGATGTTTGGTGATTTATACCTTTGCATTTTTTTAAAAGTATAATACACATTGACTTCTTTCTCTGCTTGTCCTTACTCTCCTTCCTTTTGCCTTTAATTAATTCTAGAATTTGCTTACAAATGCAGACTATGTCACATATCCATATATATCTTCATTCATTTTATTAATAGATAATCCACTTTATCACTGCCCTCAATAGATGCTCTCATTCTAGCAGGTGAAAGGATGGTTTGCTTTATCACAGAGGGACAAACTTTGGAACAATTCTCTCTCATATAAAAGAGAATTGTACAGGAACTTAAGAAATTTTATGAGCGACATCAGGAAAGTGCAGCTAACATCTATCCAAATAAAGGGGATCTTTCAGAGGTCGGCCAAGGAAGTGTGTTCAATAGGATTCCCTATTATGCAACTCTTCACAGTTGTCATATGCTGGTAATACTGAAGCGAGTACAGTTTTCCATCCAGCAGCTTGTGAACAGTTTGTTCTTTTTGGTCAAACAATGAAAGAGATATGAGAAAAGAGGAATAAAGCTAATATGTCTCTCTGCAGATCAGATCAGATTTGATTAAGAATTTAAATATGTACTTGCGGGACACATTTACAAACTCTTTTTTCCTCTTTTTCCTTTTGGATATTTTTATTACATATTTTTTTTGAAAATACTGAAAAATGATCCCACCCGGAGGTAGTTCATCAAGGGCAGAAACCCTATCTTTCTGGTGAACATTCTTGAAGAACTTCATTATGTGCTGTTGATGATCTTGTTGTCTCTTCCACTTCTGCCTGCTGCAGACCAAGGAAAAGACCACCTTCTGGTGGTTTCATGTTTGCTCCCTTACCATATCAGCTGCTTGAGAACTGGGCTTTTGGGTTTAATTGGACAGACATTACTCACTAATATGCTGGTTTTCAAATTAACCACATTCATGAGTCACAGTAAGCATTTTGGTTACTTAACTAAATAAATGAGCTAAATGAGCTGAATGAATGAGCTTCTATAACCAGAGTGTTTCTTGTCTTTTATTCTCTCTCTCTCTCTCTCTCATTCCCTTTTTATATTTGACTAGTGACAGGATAGTGCCATATGATAGTAAATAGGATTTAATTACTCTGGGATATTTTTCAGATTATTTGAGTAAGCATTTAAATGCACACTTGCAGGGTAGTTGATCTAAATCAACCAATCTCTCTGATATATATATATATAAAAAGAACATGCAGAAAGTCTCTAGAGATTAGCTTTTCTCACAACCACTATCGTGAGTCTTATTAAGCATGGGCTTTTATGAGAATTCAGAATCTAAGTGCTTTTTCGTAGGTCAAATCACCACAAAAAACAGACTTTAGTGTGGTATTTCCCTTTTGTAGTTCTCATTAAACCTTGACTTCCTCTCATTAACCTTATAGGATAACAAAATGTACAATTGTCAAAAACAAATGAAATAAGCTGTTTTGAACTTCAGATAAGATTGAATTGGGTCACTAATTCTGAATCGAATGAAGTCAAGTTTTGTTCCATTAAACAGAAGCCTGTTTGAGTTTCTTATTCTTGAGAATGCCTCCCAAATCCCCTATCCCACACCCATCATGTCTCCATAGCCATCATGTTACCAAAGTTCAGACCCACATGATGAAGAAGTAGTTGGCAGACATTGACAAAGCAATGTTGTTTCCTGGGTTTTGGTTTTGGTTTTTCCTTTACCAATAAAAAGGCAGAAGACCCCTATTTTGCAAATAACTAGGGCTTTAGATGATACCATATTTCCTGAAGAATATGGAATAAAAAGAAACAAAGATAGGGTTGGAGAGAGCCTAATCTCCCCACTTACATTCACAATGTCTGGATGTGGCAACCCCTTCACTCCACCGAGCATGAAGTATGTGAACTTAATACCAAGATTATTAACTGTATCCAGAAGATAGATTTTGGTACTACCACTCTTAAATGTATGTCCTTTTTGATCAGTGAGCTAGGAATAATTAAGCTGGAATATGTAAATGAGCTGGATCTGGTATTCTCTGGGGGGTGGATGCAACTATATTTTACATGGTTAAAGGTCCCTCTTGAGACTAAAAAAAAGGTCTGGTGCAGAAAAATCCAGGTACCATTTTGCAAGGGACCCTTGTCTGTCGTGAAATGCAAAGTGACTCACTCAATTTGACAGGGTATATGCCTTGTCAGATCACATGACAGCAAAGCCAGCACAACAATTTCCCCAGAAAAAGTGCTCTTTATTAATACCACCAGGCAGTAGACAAGCTGTCACCAACGGAGTCATTAGAATGCCCCAGACAGAGTATCCTGATAACTCTGTTTTATTCCATTGGAGTCACTCTGTGCCACTTCATGATTGAGTGTCTCCCTCGAGTTTAGAAAAGAACTTAGTTCATATTACCACTGTTAACTCAATACCTGGACATATCACCTCACACCAACAGTAGAAAATGCAAATGAAAACACTTTGCACTTTATACAGAAGGTTCCAAGAAAGACTGTCAAAGTGGTTTGTAAACTAGTACTATCTATTCTGAGAGTAAACAAAGGCACCAGAGTAGTTAGATAATGGTGTCTTTTAGTCAACAGGCCAATTTATAGGAAGAGGTAGACCAGAAAAATAAAAGCGGCTAAGTGTGGTCGTATGACAAGCTGGTGTTATCTTTGCAAAAGTATTCTGAAAAAAAAATTTAATAAAAAACGTGTGAAAACTTTTTCTCATTTAGCAAAGGAGGTATCATTTTCTCTAAAATGACTGAGTGATTCACTTCCAAAAAGCGTTAAAATGCCAAACATCAAAATCTTTGGGTGATTGTTACATGAGTCCAATATTTAATTTCTATCCAATTTCTGTTCAAGTTGGGAATCTCACTGAATATGCAACTTACTCTTCTCGGATAGTGCACTGGGCTTTCTTGTACCTTTTGTCAAATCAGAGCCCCTCTGTTGAGGAATTTCCGCTGTCAGTAAAATGGTGGTTTAGAAACTGTCCTGTCCTCCAACAATCATGTGGCAGTGTTCTCGAAGAAATTATTCTTCCTTCAGTGAACACATAATTAATACAATATGGGACAAAGTGGACTAATGGCAATATTTAAAGAGTAATAACAGCAACAATAAAATTGTTTACGAATAATAATTCCTAATGTTTCTGTTGTCCTAGGAATTGAGGACTTGTTTTTTAAATGAGTGTAGTGAAACATGTTTTAGAAGACACAAAAAGGGCAGCCCAGGTGGCTCAGCGGTTTAGTGCCACCTTCAGCTCAGGGCCTAATCCTGGGGACCAGGGATGGAGTCGCAGGCGAACTCCCTGCATGGAGCCTGCTTCTCCATCTCTGCCTCTCTCTCTCTGTCACTCTCTCTGTCACTGTCTCTCATGAATAAATAAATAAAATCTTAAAAAAAAATAGAAGACACACACACAAAAAAGAACCCACTGAGCTTGATACATATGTTAGAAGAAGAACTTCTGTAGGCTTTCAAGTCTGAGAAAAGTGGTTAAGAAATTAGCCTGCTGGCCCCAATATGGAATGATTGTGAATCCTGCTCTCCAAGACTAGCAATCAATCTATAGTCTGTATCACTTACTGCCCTTGGATAAGGACAAGATATCTGTTATCATCAGTCTCATCTCTCTTTATTTTTTCTTTATTTTTCCAAAAAAGATTTTATTTACATCTTCATGAGAGACACACAGAGAGACGCAGAGACACAGGCAGAGGGAGAAGCAGGCTCCCCCTGGGGAGCTTCATGGGGGACTCCATGCCAGGACCCTGGGATCACAACATGAGCCGAAGGCAGGCGCCCAACCACTGAGCTACACAGGCGCTTCAGTGTCATTTCTCTTTAATAGGATTTTTTTTTTTCCCTTTGGTTCCAGATTTTAATTCTGAATTCTTCCTTGCTCCTTTTTCAGTCCTTATACTTTCTGAGTCACATGGTTACGCTATGAAATAAAAGGTCTGTTGGCTTTCTCAGGAAAGTGATATTATGGGGAATCAGGATCATGAATCAAAATATCTACCTTTCCATTCAATGTCTTTCCCCAAAGGGAAACATATTTAATATATTTACCTGTAGTCTTCACATATTCCTTTTGCTGCAGTAGGATAGACATTCGGGTAATTCTCTGTGTCTTACACAGAAAGAATGTGAAACAAGCAATTGGTGTAAATGAATGATAATCTTATTGTCTCAAAGTCCTGGATGCCAGGTCAATATCCCTCCGAGGAATATGGCAGGGATTTTTTTATAAATGCGGCACTTTTCTTTAGAAATGACAGATTTACATGTCTCCTGATCATGGAGCATGAAAGACAAAATTTGAGTGAGTGATTAGGAGAAAGAGACAGAGAGAAAGAGAATACACTGCTCCTTGAGCTGAACAATTAGAGCTACAGTGTCTGCACACATTGGGGTCAGCTGAGAAGACTTACCTAAGTTCAGTCTTAAAAGTCACCAGGGAGAAGTTAGAAAATATTTTTTATAAATAATAATGGATAATTAATTTTTTATGCTATAGATCAAGTGGAGAAGAAAAGCCCAGATTAGACATTTTTGGCTAAAAGAGATACAATCCCTTCAGGCTAGATATTTTGGAGGTAAGACTAGCCTCTATATAATAAACATGGTATTTTGTGCATTTTCTTATTAACTTTTCCAAATGCTTCAGAGAAAAGATTCATTGACAGGATCTTTTTTGGGGGCTAAGATATCAAACAAACAAAAAAGCGAAACTGCAAAAGACAAAGGATTTTTCACCTCCAATCCCTTAGTAATAAATTAGCTAGACATATTTATAAAATGACGATAACTGCATGCACATTTCATTAAATATGCTGAAAATATGGACTAACTAGCTTCATAAGTTAAGTGACTATAAAGGAAAAAGTTCACTGTCAATGAGACTTGTGGTCAAGGGAGTGCTTACATTTGATTAACCATTTTCTGCCAGAAAGGATTTTTCTCTCATTTGAAGAGATCCAGGTAAACTGTTCCTGTTGCTTTGCCCTTTTGTGACTTTTAAGTTAGGATTTGTGATTTTAATCAGGGCCATAATGGTATTGTTAGCAATAATAATCACAGAATTTTATCTGCAGAATCATAGTAATAGTGCTGTTTGCAGCATTCACCAAAATCCTTATGTATAATGTCATTTAATTTCATAACAACTTGGGAGGTAAAAAAATCATTATTCATATTTTATGGATGAACAAGGAAACAAAGGCTCAGAGAAGTTAAGTAAATTTGCCATTTCAAATCTAGGTGTGTCTTGTGCTAACCTGTCAAATTATCTTCTTTCATTTCTTTTTTATTTTTCTTTCATCTAGAAGAGATATAAAATATCTCTTAATTTGTAATTTTGTCAACTGAAACCTGCTTAAAATAAACCTGGACTCTAGCGGGATAGGACTGTGACCTTAAATAGGTTAGTAAATGAGGGAGGAGGACAGAGTCAAAGGCACAAGAAGACAATTTAGGAATTAAGGCACCATTGCTGGGCTATGGCCAGAGCCCTGATATAGAATTTCGTGACTCGATTTGCAGTATTTTCAGGAAAATACTTTATTTGAGTCAACAGCTCCAGAATCTCATCTGTGAAAAGTGGGTAGCTATGTGTTGATGGAATATTTAGAAGCTATTAAGACTCAAAACAAATGAATTCTAGTTCCCTGACCACTGTGTGGATGACATTTAGGAGTTGGTTACTCCTAATGTTTAAAACACATAATTCTCTTAGGATGTTGTCTTTACTATTTTACATATGTAGTATTTTGTATCAATACAATTTAAAAGTCACTTTACCTACATAATACTTAATAACATACAACATCCTCCGTTTATGTTCAAAAGCTAGTGTTGGATTGAAAATGGAAAATAGTTTCTTTTACTTACTCATATTTTGGTAGAATGGTAGTGTACAACCATGCATTTTGATATTGAAAAGTGCTGTATTTGGATTTACATGGCTTTAGGCTTCATGTTAATCACCACATCCTCTTTACATCTAAAAATAGCTCATGTCTTTCCAAATGGGTACCAAACTCTCTGATTTCTTAGAATTTGTTTTTCCCCCTACGTACATTTGAAGCCGCCCACCCATTTTTGGTCTTTTCATGGCTAAACAGTAGTATTCTGCAGAAATGTTCATTCATCTTCCCTAAGCACCAAAGTTCCACACTGCCACTGCGGAATGGCTTTGATGTGCACACGAGTGAGAGGGCAAGAGAACCCAAGTCAGAAGAGGTTTGAATGTGTGGGGTATGACATTAATTTGCACTTTGAATAATCTTCTCAGGATATGTATACAGGATGTCAGCATATCTGCTTCAAAAGTTGGGGAAAAAACCCTGTAGTCATTCAACTTAGGGGTCTACACAGCTTTACACATCTGACGGGTATTTTTTGCTTAATTGATTGTTGCTCTGTGTAACAAAAAGACCAGTCAGCTTGAGTGTGGGCATGCAACCCCCCCCCATAAATCTTAACATGCACACAATTAAACTCTGTGCTCATAATGAAAAGTAGTGACTATTACAGACACTCTGATATTTGTTTTTATTTCTTAATATAGTTGGCTTTCCCTAAAATAAATGCCCAAGCCTGCACACGGGATAGGTCCCTCTCTGGGGTCTGTCCTCTCTAGTGGACAGGAGCACCAGGGTGTGGTGCTCCCCAGGCCCAAGGATTTTTGGAGGCTAATCCTAATGATATTCCTATTTCAATAACTTTCAGTTTGAATTATAGTGTTTGTTTAAAACTTATTTTGGATTGATCAATTAATTTTGGTCAAGGTAATCTACCTGCACTTAAAGAGTTGAAATCATTGACATTGGCACTTTCAAACCATTCATAAAGGAAATAAGTTTTAGAAAATGTTCGGTTTTCTTCTAGTATTAATGCAAATGAGTTATAGGATTGATCCCCACATTTTTAAAAATATAGCAGATTCAGAGTTTTGAATTTAATTCTCTTGGTTTACAGAAGGCCAAAAACATATCTCTTAAAATGTCTGCTTATTTTTTAAAATTCTTAGCACATCTTCTACCATTATTGCACCTTGGGCATAACTCATTTGATAACCTGATAACAGCTTTGTCTATCACATCCATTGGGTAAAAATGGGAAAGAACATCTGTTATGAGTGAAATTGTGCTGCAGACATAATTAGTTAAGATGAGGTCATATATTTTGTGAAACAGAGTGGACCCTTAGCCCAATATGACTGGTGTACTCTTAAGAAGGAGAAATTTGGACATAGGCCTGCTCATCAGGAGAGCACCACATGGAGGTGAAGGCAGAGATCAGGGTGCTGCCTCTACAAGCTAAGACTTGCCAATAATTCCCAGCGAATGACCAACAAGTAGGGGAAGAGGCATGGAAAAGATTCTCCCTCACAGCTCTCAGAAGCAATAGACTCCTAGTCTGAGACTAACCACGAGATAATAAACTTCTGTTGTTTAAGCCATCAAGTTTGTGGTACTTTGTCATGGCAGCTTTAGAAAATGAGGGCAGGACCCAACCTGAGGAGGCTTATTCTCTTTCTTTTCAGAAAGAAAATCTTACTTTACACTTCTTATATAGTCATTGTCAGCCCCTTCCTCATATATTGCAAAATCATGTATGTGTATGTGCATGAGAGAGTGAGAAAGAAAGAATAAAATGGACTAGTATAATTAATATTTATCATATTAAGACTTTGTTCATGCCTCAGGCATTCTGATTTGTACAGGAAGTGAACCATCAGTAATAACACATCACAGTTTTGCACATCTGGTCTCATCATTTTGGTCCCAACGTGTCATCAGTAGTCAAAGTAGTCCAAGTCAATCTTGCAGTATTAACATCTCTTCCTCCACATATGAGTTAGGACTCCTCATTTGAAAAGAGCCAATTATAACAATTGTATCCATTTTATTATATAGGTTTTATTTCATATATAAACTTTTTGAAATTAAAGTTAGGTGATTAGGTATCTGATTTAGAATGGGGACTAAATGTACAATAGATCTTCAACATTATCACTATTAAAGTTTTATTACTTTCAATAAATTATATGCTGTGTATATTTTTATTTATTTTTTATTTTTATTTTTTTACAACTGTGTAAATTTTTAATAAGTTCCCTTTGAAAATGTTGGATCTTATGGACTAACATCTAATTAATCTCTCCTTAGTCTCCTAAAGGTTAAGAGCTGTTAAATGATTTGGGGAACAAGCGTCAGTTCAAAAAACCAACGGGTGCTTGTCAAGGAAAAGTCATCTTTTTTTTTTCCTGTTATTTGTTCCTCATTATTTTTCATTATGCTTCTTACTTAGAGATTAATTATAGATTCACATAGTTAAAAGAAGTCCTACGGAGAGCTCCCATGTACCCTTCATATAGTTTCTGCCCAATGGTAACTTCTCCTAAAACTCTGGCATAATATCACAGTCAGGATATTGGCATTGACATAGTCAAGGTACAGAATGTTTCCATCAGGGCAAGGATCCCTCACCGTGCCCTTTTGTGACACCCACTTCCCTCTTGTTCTTAACATCCCCTTTTAACTCATGGCAACCACTAACCTTTTCTCCATTTCTATAACTTCCTCACTTCACGAAGGCTATATAAATGGAGTCATATAGTATGTAACCTTTTGAAATTGGCTTTATTCACTCAGCATAACTGTCTAGAGAATCATTCAGGTTAGTGTACATATCAAGAGTTATTTCCTTTTATTGCTGAGTAGTGATTCATTGATAGGTCATAGCATGTTTTTTTGTTTGTTTGTTTTAGCCATTCATGCATTGAGGGACTTTTGGTTATTTTCATTTTGGGGCAAATTATAAATAAAGATACCAGGAACCAAAGTTTTCATTTCCCTGGAAAAAAATGCTGAAGGGTCCAATCACTGGGTCATATGGTAGTTGTATGTGTAATTCTTCAAAAAACTGCCATAGTGATCAAATACATAGTAATTGCCATAGTAAATGTAATTTAAAAATCTCAGTGAAATATCATTACGCATCTAACAGAATGACTATGACAGGGACGCCACTAAATGTGGAGGAGGATGCAGAGGACCTGTAGCACTCATACATTGCTGGTGGGAAAACAGTTTAAAAAGTATCTTTCATCTACATTTCCTGCAGTCATTTGTTCTCCATTTAAATTTGCCTCTTGAATACCACTTGGAATCTACTTGGTAACCCAGCTGTGAATAAAGATGCATATCAGGGTTAAGGACAGTGACCTCCAGTCAGTCCTCATCACTCATGGATTCCAGATTTGCCTACTCACCACAAATCATTTGTAACCCCAAATCAACACTCATAGGGCTTTCACGGTCATTCGTGAACTTGTGCAAAACAGCAAAAATCTTGAGTTCCTGCATGTGCATGTTTCCAATTGAGGCTAAAGAAGGTGACACTCTGACTTCTTGTTTCAGCTCTTATACTGTAAATAAACATCCTTTGTGGGATCTTGCTTTTGTGTGTTTTGTTGGTGATTTTGCTATTTAAAATGGGTTCCACGTGACATCCAAAGTACAAGGAGGCTCTGATGAGCCTTAGAGAGAAAACACACATTAGACAAGCTTCACTCAGGCATGAATTACAGTGCTGTTGGCTGTGAGTTATCAATGTTCATGAATCAATAGCATATACTGAGATGTCTTTAAACAGAAATACACAGAAAAAGAGGTTATATATTGATTGGTTGATGAAAATGTATGACCAGAGGCTCATAGGAACATCATCCTGCATTTCCTCTAGGAGCAGCAGTTCATTATTCTCTATTCTCTGGTGTTCCTGAAGCTTTTAAGAAACCTAATGACCACAAATGATGAGAATTGACTGTATTTTACTGCATAAAGGAGTGACAGTTAAATATCAACATCTAAAACCCTTCCACTCAACGAAAAACTTGCCTTCCTCCAAAACAACCTTTATTAAGCATTTGCTCTGTGCAAAGTATGTTGGCAAAGTATGTTGGCAGTCTTACAGTAAGTTTGGGTGCTGGGCTGAGGGCATGCAATGGCTGAATTAAAACTTAAATGAGCTGCTCCCCTTATTCTCAGGAAAAGAAGAGGGCTGGGGGGTAAGTGAGTAATATTTGTTGATTGCTTGCCCTGGGTCTGAGCTCCATTTACAGACAATATGTCATCCCCATGGCAACCACAGACAATCTCAGGGCAGGTTCACAGATATGTAACCTGAGGCTCAGATTGATTAACTTGCCCAAAATTAAACAGCCAGGACATGACAGAGCTGAGGTTCACATCACGTTCCACCTGACAACAAAGCTTAAAGACTTTTCTCTACAAAACAGTTTTTCAGGGGTGGTGGTTCTTCAACTTTATGACATAAGAATCACTGGAGATAATGTTTAAAAAAGGAAATTTTTGGGTCCCACTTTCAGAGATTCTGCTTTAGAAGTCTTAAAGCTGGAGACATGGAATCTACCTTCCAACAGTTCCTTGCCATACTTCAAAAACAAAATGAAACAAAACAACAAAAAAATTATTCAAGCTATTTACAATGGAGCAGTAAAGGATACACATGTAAAAATAAGTAGGTTAAATAGAAAAATTAGTTAAAGCAAATGCAATTTTATCAAGAACAGTCTTTTTTTTCTGTAAATGTAACAAAAAGACTGTCTTCCATGACACATTTTGTTAAATAATATTACAGAACAGTGAGATTATACTCTTATGGCACAAGCATTGAACTGCAGAGAGAATGTTTAATTTTTCATCCAGTTATTCATTCCCCAAAAGACTCACTTTTCTTTTCACCATCAGGTAGAATGAGAGGGACCATATATCCTAGTTTGGGGGGAAAATCCAGGTTTACATCCATTTTCCTATACAATTATTATTAACTGCTCATTTCATTCTCAAAATATCATGATTTGAATAATGTTATATTGTCACTTTAATTAGAATTGAGGTTTTAGCTACATTTGTGAGGAGCACAGTATGACGGATAGAGAAGTTGAATCACTGTTGCACACCTGAAACTAACGTAACATTGTGTGTCAAGTACACTAAAATAAAAAGGTTTTAAGAGAGGTGAGATGAATGGTCTCTAAAGCCCATATTTTTCTTAAGCTCTATAATGAAACTGGAAATTTCATCTGGGGGAATTTTAGTTTATATATTTTCATGCATTCTTCTTTTTTAAAAGATTTATTTATTTTCAGAGAGAAAAAACACACAAGCAGAGGAGGGGCAGAAGGAGGCAGAGAGAGAGAATCCTGAACAGGCTCCATGTTCAATGTGGAGCCCAATGTGGGGCTCAGTCTCACAACCCAGAGATCATGACCTGAGCCCAAATCAAGAATCTGCCCCTTCACCAGCTGAGCCACCCAGATGCCCCTACTTTCATGAATTCTTAAATCAATTAATCTTACAGACTAATTTATTTGTAATATATGGGTTAATTTACTTACTTCATAACAAAAATACATATGTAATTAGAAACAGGTTCCCTAAATTATCAGCCTCCCTTCCCTTTCCACCTCTCCTGCCTCCCAGGGCTCTCTCTGTTTCCTGAAGATTTTGGTTAGGGATTTCTCTCCAGTATGTGTTGTTTTCCAAAACTGTGGGTGAATCCAAATGTGGGATAGGAGGTGGCATCCCCTATAAGATATGATGAGGTCTCTGGTGCAACTAATTTAAGACAGCAAAGTCCAATGTCTTTGAGGCTCCTTGGCTCCAGGAGGACCAAACTTGAGGGGAAGTGCTAACTAGGTCAAGACTCTAAGTTTAAACACCGGAAAAATGAACCCTTCTTCATACTCCTCTTAGTGATGGAGGGAGCTCCTTGGGATATTCCCAGGTGCGTCAAGGGACTGCCAGTAAACCCCTTGAGTGAAGATGCCTTCAGGGGTTCCCCCAGAAAATCCCCAGGGACTGACTGGTCCTGGGGATGTCCAGAACAGCAGGATGTAAAATACGGAGTATGATGCCTGTGGCCAGAGTGAGTTTCTGAACCTATGGTGCCTGAAGGTCAGAGTTGTGATTCCTAATCTCCAGCTAGGACACAGAAGGACAGCTTTTGAAAGCTTCACTGCAGCTCCAGCAGCATCAAGCTTCAGTCTGCAGGCAATTGCTGCAAATAGAATTATGTGATTAAAATAGTTTATCCCACTGAAAAAAAGAAAAAGAAGAAACTATTTAACACATGATAATAGGGGCAAGAAGTTACCTTATATTTTTAAATGCTGATAACATAGAGAATTACTTTAACTGCGATTACTTTTTAAAGAAAAGCATGCATTTTCATCTTTTTTTACTCTGAGAAGGAATTCCTCAAAAGTATATAAAATAAAATTTGAGGTTTTTTTTTTTATGTTCCTATGTTTTGTTTTGTTTTTTTACTAACTCTAATCCCTAATCTGGTACCTTGTTTTGATAATGCTTAAAGGTAGGAAATGGGTAACAATGACTGAAAATGCAAGAGTTCATTCATCACTTTTAGAATTACTTTTGTCTACTTTTATAAAAGCCAGAGGTTAGTGAGAAATAATTTTCTGTTTCCTGGGAAATTTCATTAATGTATCTATATACCAAAAAAGGCTACATGTTCAACCAAGTACATATTTTCCAAAACTCCAGCTAATACCTTCATGAATATGAAGTAAAGACTGATGTTCTATGAAGAAATTTTGTGTACTAGGCAAATTCTGAAATTGCTCTTATTTTTCTCATCTTCAAGTGTAGAGTGTGGCCCATTAACGTGGTCATCAAAATACTTCTATCTGTTCATGATACACCCAGCTGTAATCACCAATTCCCAGAAGAAATCCCAGGTAGGATTGTGAATTATTTTTTTACTTTGTACTGATACAAATTTTTTTAAATTATATGCATTATCACTTATGAGTTTATTCACTTTCTATGAAATGAACAGAACAAGTTTTAAAATTCTGATTACACAGATCAGGCATTTGAGTCTTAAAGACTTTAGCTCAATTGACTAGACACACTATTGCTAAGTATTTGGCAGGACTCCATGGGACTTCTCTCTCTATCTCCATCTCTTAGCATCTTTCCTTTCAGAGCTGGTGCTCCTTTACATCAAACTTTCTTTCCCCTTAGGGTCTCAAATGGTATCATTTGTGGGGTACTCTACATCATGAAAAGTGTGTAGCTAAGACGATAAAACCTCTCCCAAGGCAAATGGGCTCAAGCTCATCCTAAATGGCCACAAGCAAACTGTGTCTTCTCTCTGTTGAGCTGGCTGTGCAATTTGAGCTGGTGAACAGTATTCATAGTTCTAATACTTAGGTCATATAGAAGCAAGGTCCTAAAACACACTTTGGTTAGAATTCTCATCACCCTCAAGCTTTCTGACAAAGTTGATGAAGTAACAATGTTTTCTCATGTATGGATAATGAGAATGGGAGAAAAAGACATTAATGATAGCTCTATATAACTTTGTTTTTCTAGAAAATAAGGTTGTTCATCCAGAAGCTACCTAATGTGCCTTCTAGCTTATGATTAGATATGTGACGATACTCTAAAGGTTGGGAAGATACTTATCGGTGCTCTTCAATCTGATTCAGTGTTTTGAATTCTGTGAAGGTATTTCAGATATGGAAGTTTGAATGTAAGCTGTGGCAGTAGGGGCAAAGAAAACTGGGTGAATTATAGAAGTATTTAGAAGTTGGAAATCCCAAGACTTCATAATGTAGGTAATGCCCAAAATAAAATGTTGGAATTCTCATCTCCCATCTCATAATTCTGCCAAGCTTTCAAGAAAGCAAGTGGGTAGACACTTAATAGCATTTACAGAGTTAGAAACCTGGAAAGGTAAAGAGGCTATTTTTGGAGGTCGTGGAGGACTGTGGGTAGCAGAGATGTTGGGAGTAAAAGATATCCCAATTTGGACAGACTGAATGTGAGTATCCATGTGGAGAAGAGAAGCGGGTAGTTGGAAGTTTTGTTCTAAACATCAGAAAAGAGATAAAGATGGGGATGGACTTTGCAGTGTTTCTGTAGGGAACTTGTTATATGAAAGGAAGTGGAGAGCTAATAAAACCTCTTCTAGATTTTTAACACTTTTTTTTTCCTGTGGTTAGCCATATGAGTCTCTGAACGGCTGTTTAAAATATTTAAATCTTAATATGTTCGGCAAACAAAGAATTTAGATAGGAATGACTTTTAGCTGAGTATAATATGTAGCCAAATGTAATACAAAAGTTAAAACCACACCCTAAGTATAGGCATTTTATTTTTTTACCCTGGACAAAATATAATGATCTATTTTTCAAATAATGTGTACGTGCGTGTGTATGTATATAGGGAGGGATTGGTTTTATAAGCATATTTTAAAGGCTCAGAGGGCTTATAGACATCAAATGGTTCTTCAAAAACAACAACGTAGTGATTGAAGTGTAAATGAATCATGAAATATATGGATTAAATATGCCTGGATTTATTAGACATAATTAAAATTTTAAGACTTGCTTTGGGCAAAGTATGACTGAGATTTCTTTTTTTTACTGAACCCCAAACACCCGGAAACATTGAGACATTATAATAGCAAATCTTTCCAAGTTTGTAAGACCTGAGTTTTCTATAGATCATATTACCTATTTTTCTTCAGAAATATGTTAACCCCTCAAATTAAAATGTCTAAAATACAGGAGCTAGGAAAAATAACATATTCCTTAAAAGTTCAAGTAAAAGTGGATTTGTTTATAGATAGAGTATTAAAATAAGTATGTATTGGAGAAGAATTTGATTTGTTTGACAGGATCTGGGTACAAAATGAACTGAACAGCTCTAAGAATGGACTACATCTAACTGAATAAATGTCAGACTCTGAAAAAGATAAAAATTAATTGCACGTGTAGCAAACAGAAAACAACTTAGGGATTTGGGTTGATCACGGACTCAGTACAGGTCTACAATTTAATAGTGCTTCCATTTGTAAGTTATATTTACCTTGAACTGAATAAAGAATTGAAGCATGTGGACACTCTACTCCATGCCAGTCAAATCATGCCTCGGTAGTTGTGTTCACCACACGCTTGAGGATATTGTCTGGGGAAGATTAACCTCAGTCATGAGTGAACACCAAATGATTTCTTGTATAGGAAAAACTGAGCAAGCTCAAGAAGATAGCAAACTCCAGAGGGATGCAAGAATGACCTGAAAAATAACTAGAGGGTAACAACCAAGGAAGGGGCAAGATTTTGATTCAGAACAAAGAACTCCCCATGGATTAGAATTATACAAATTGGTATAAGACTATTGTCTACCATTAAGATACAGTAATTCCCCTGATCACAGGTCAAGTAAATAAATTCAATTGTTATAAATATGGCCCACTAACATCTGGAAATAAAAGGTCCCTGTCCAATAGTGTGTCAGTGCACTTTGCCTCACATAATTTCCAAGGAGAGCATCTCCCCCTCTCCCTATCATCCATATTTTGTCCTTGTCTGGGAAACTGACAAGATATGACTGAGGACATTTCAGGACAATATCTGCTAAGATCTGTTATACTTGGCCCAAGAATCAGCTTGCATCCTTTAATATATATGTATTTTAAAATCTCTGCCTTCTTTCTGCAACCCCATTGGTAGGACATGAAGTCTGTCTGACTTGAATATGTTGAGGTACCAATAGATTGGTCCTGAGATAGCCCCTTGATGTCAGAAACCCCTAGATCCTTGTGGAGACCTTTTTTTTCAGTCAACAACCCAACTTTTCATGGCAGCAACAGTGCTTTGAGCTCACCGCACTTGTGAAAGAGAAGAATGATGTGTGGTGAATAAATTATTTGAGGTAGTCATTAATCACAATATATGCCATGCTAAGCTGGAAACCATTTGTCATTTTGGTGGAAATATCTTTTGCTGAGATTTTGCTACACGGAGTTGCTTTGACCTGAATCATTCACATTGTTTTCAGATATAACTCCATCTTTTGGCCAACTGCTTGAAACAAGGTAGTCATCAGGTAATTGATTAAATATCATATGTTCAAGGCGGTAGTAGGGGGGGATGATAGAGGAAAACGAACATTTACTGAATATGTACTCTATGTGTTAGACACTTTCTTTAATTTGATCCAAATCATAACTTTGAGAGATAGGAGTTGTAATCTCTATTCTACAGATAAAGGAATTGATCTTGAAAGATGTTTAGAGTACATAATGTCCCAGTTGCCAACTCCATGTGTGTTCCACTTGCCACTAACATAAAGAGTGTACTTTTTGCTCTTCTAACACTTAATACATATTTAATTTATTCCTTTCCTTATATATAATAATTCATTTCAAAATCTGCTACAGAGAAAGTGAGTAAGGGCTTATGTAGTTCAATTTTGTACTTATAAGACTTTGTATAATTCTTAGCATAGCCTAGAGGTCCTAAAATTGTTTAAGAATTAGTGAGTAAATGAATACATGAATGAAAAAAGCATCTCACATGTATATTTAAGTGCCCTAACAAGAATACCAAATTCTACAGTTGCATGGAAAAAAATTGCAGGTGAAATTTCCTATTGTAAGACCCTTGACAATAATGTAATATCTCTAATGGCAATTATTCCATTAGACTCTGCTGTGAAAAACTGGAAACACATGTATGTGTGTCGGTGGGTGAGTGCGTGTGTGTGTGAGAGAGAGAGAGGGAGAGAATGAATGTGTGCTAATGTATTGGGACAGGTTAAGGGATTCATTTGTTTTTCTTCCTGATGAATCACGAATATATAGCCCCAAGTAAATAGTCCCAATCACAAAGTATTCCTTTAAATTTCAAATATGACTTTTCTGTTCAAATGAAGAGTTAATTCATATTGCAAATTAATATTCAAATATATTTGGGGGAAGATTGGGTGCAAGAAAACCCTCAAGAAACACCTAAGAAGCACTTTTCATATTGGAACAAGTACCTAAGGAGTCTATAGAGAGTGGAGACAATTATAGTACGTACACATCTAACAAGGGAGGCTCCCTACTTCCCCTCACTCTTCTTTTTTCTTTAGGGTTATAAAAATAAAAGCAGTCTCTTTAATTTTTATTTTGAATATAAGGCATTGCATGTCAATTTTTAACCACGTAAGTATCTCAAAGGAACCCAAAGAAAGGATACGTACAACACAAAGAGAAACCCTGGCCAGTGGAAAGTGGGGGGGAAAGGCCTCCTGCAAAGCAGAAAGTGAGAAAGTGTTCTCAAATCAACTGCTACATGAATTACAAGGCAACACACTCCGTTCCCACAAACATGTTTTCCTTTACAAAATATTTACCATTTGAAGTCTTTTCTGACTGAACAGCCATGTGTCCTGTTTTCTGACATATTTGTGTCTATCCCTGAGTTACTTTACTCTTCTATTTAATATCTTAGAGGAAAGCTTCAGTATCTCTAGATTTTATGTAATGGATGCAAGCTTCATATAGCGAATGATCGTGTATTTTCTTCATTCCCCACACCTCTGTGCTCAAATGAAATCTGTAATTTTATTTCCAAATAATTTGTAAAAATATGTAAAAAACCATGAAAAATAGGCTATCATGAATAATATCAAAATAATATGAATAATTTGAAGTGAATGAAAGCATTCCAGTAGTATTGGGTTTTTTTGTTTGTTTTTTTTCAAGATTTTATTTATTTATTCACGAGACACACAAGAGAGAGAGGCAGAAACAGAGGCAGAGGGAGAAGCAAGTTCTCTGCAGGGAGCCTGATGTAGGACTTGAAGGGGTCCCAGGATCCGGGGTCTCAGGATCATGCCCTGAGCCGAAGGCAAATGCTCAACCACTGAGCCACCCAGACTGGAGGGATCTCCAGTAGTCTTGTTTAACTCAAAAATAAAGGTATAAGGAAGCTGGTAACAAAGGAACAATGCTATGATTTTATGTTAAGCAGTGACTAAATGGTAGCTACATTGTACAGTAGTTGTCACCATTTGGAAGGGAAATGTTCTAGGCCCACACAGACTCATTTATTTCCATTGACCAAGCTACCAAATGAAATAATTTAAAATAATTCATACAGATTGCTTTTGCTAATTCCAAGTTTAAAAAACCATTAATGTGTATTCCACTGCAGTATCTTTGTGCATGGTAACACTGTTAGCTAGCTTGGTTCTGTGTTTCCTATATGATTGCCGTGTGCTTTGTTCTTTATTTTTCTATCTGGCATATTTTATTTACCTACCTATGTATTGATCTATCTAGCCATTTTGTTCTTCACTCCTCAATTCATTCGATGTGTCTTAAGGAAATAAAATTAAACTGATACAGCGATTATGCTGTTGGAAAAATAGAGATAGATTAGCAAAAACACATTTTCTCAGAAAGGAAGTTATTACAAGTGAATATGTGTCATGAAGTCTGTACTACAGCTGAAGGTCATGGTGATTATTACTGAAGTCATACAATTAGTAGTATAATATTAAATTGGTTGTTCAATAGGAGTGAAGATTTTACTCCAACAGAGCTCTAAAAAACGTTCCGCCATGAGTCCTTCTGTCATTTGATGATGTGACAATACATGGGCACTTCCAGCAAAATCTCTCTAGCTTCTGATGGTTTATACAGCTATTAAAAATGCACTAAAAACAATATGTAAGAGAATATGAAATGTTATTGCAACAGTGCTATGCTCTTGATATTATTAAATTCAATAGATGATTTCTGCACATTTTCTTTATATCAGGCAGTCCAATCTATTAGAACATTCAGAAATTATATAGAACACAGAAATACTCTGCATTATAGCTTTTAAAGAGGACACAGTTTTATTATATGGTATCCTAGTCCTTGCCATTGTTTGGTTCTTTTGAAAGGACAAGTTAGTTAAAAAAAGTTTAACCCAGGTAAAACTTGGAATATCTCATTTCACAGGTGTACACACAAACACATCCCCTGAGACTATCTTCTGACTCCTCTCATGGTGCTTAGTCCCCTTACCATGTAGTGATGGAAGTTGACCTTGTCAGGGCTGCTGCTGGCAAGCCCCGGGGGGAACGATGGAACGTCCTAGGAAGAACCTGTTGCTACGAACTTTCATTTGGTCTCCAATGGGAGATGTTTTTCACAAAACCTTTAAATCTACTGTTAGAACTAAAGGTCATAGGAAGCAACAGGTAATTCCATTTCACATAGAGATGCAAACAACTACTGCTGGTGGGGAGCTTCTCTGAGAGGCACTGGGTTCAGGAGGAAAGAGGGAAGCATTTGGAGTCAAAGACAGGAGGCCAACATTCTGGCTTCTTCTGTCCAAATTTCAGCTCCCTCACCTTAAAAAAAGTGGGGAGGGGGGCAAATCATGAGAAACCCTTAACTATAGAGAATGAACTGAGGGTTATGGTGGAAGGAGGGTGAGGGAGAGGCAACAAGGGGGGTGGGCATTAAGAGGGCACTTGTGATGAGCACTGGGTATTACATGTACATGATGAACCACTGAACTCTATTCCTGAAACAATACTGAACTGTATGTCAGCTAACTAGAATTTAAATTTTTAAAAAATGGGGGTAATAATACCAGGGCTTTTCAAAAGTTCAAGGTGGTGAAAGCACTTATAAACTCTAAAGAGCTAGCTGGATTTCATTTAATTTATTGGCTTTGGCTTCTAACAGAGTTGAGAGAATTCTTTCCAAAGAAGTGGGCAGAGTAGACACAGATCATTCAATGGAGGGCAAAGGGGAAAAGGGACAAAGAAAGCAAGCGTAGGTCTCTTTCTAGATGGTTGGACTTCCTTCACAATTTTCTTAAAGCACTTGAACTGCTAACCTCCTACAAAAAAATTCCATGGAAATGTAAGCAAACAGTAACCGTTCAGAATGCAATGCCGACTATACCTTGACGGGCAAAGAAGCCGAGCAAGCCTGAATGTGTGGATGCTGGCTTCTATGGCAAGATTCAGAAGTAATGAACTCTTGCTCATATGTTACTTATATAAATTCATTTTGTTGGTTTATAACATGCCTCTAACTTTGGGAGCCTGCAACATGCAGTAGGTTGTGTATGGAGAATTAGGTTCTAGTTCAACTTAAATCCCTGCAGAGTCCTCCCAAGTGTCCAAATTTCCTGCATTGTGACACTCAGTTCTATCTGCAATCTGCTTTATGAGCATCTCTAGTGATTTGTTCCTAACACAAAGGGCAATGAAACTGAGAAATGTGCTTATACGTAGATAGGGTATGTCTATTCTAACACAACTCCACTGCACAAAGTACTGGCAAAAGACAGATGGTGACGATAGAGATAATGATCAAGAAAATGTGATGTGCAGAATGATAGGCTGAAGATCTTGTTCAAATGCAGCTTGTGGGGGGTGGGGCTTGAGGTCTTGTTTCTAATAGGCTTTCAGGCAATGCTGATGCTGCTGATCTAGGGACCCAGGGGCCACTCACTCCTACCTGGACAGAACAGCAAAGGGGGAAGGAGAGTGAGTGGAATAAGGGCATACCTGTGATTTTATGAATGATAAAGATATTGAAGAACTGGCACACAATGTAGATAGGAAGGGAGTACTCTGAGCAAAGGATACAGGGTGGTCACCCAAAGGGTCACATAAAAATTAAATATAACCACATGGATAACACCACTTGCTTTCAACTCATATATCTGAGGACATATTTATACAGATATAAATATGAAGAAAATACTGAAATGAATTGGAGCAAATTGTTAGTATATATCCACATAAATGTGTAGAAGGGGATAGTGGTGTGTGTGTGTGTGTGTGTGTATGTGTGCATGCACATATCTGCACATGGATGTGTAACAAACATTCGACCCCTTTTTGGAGTTAGACTATACCAGAATTCATTGAGAAAGAACATGTTAAACCAGACACTTCCATCATGTCATCAAGTGTATGTACACACTGGGGATTTTATTTAATCCATACATTTTCATATAAACATAACTAGCTAAAATGAGAAAATAATTAAAATCAGCAGTCCATTCAATAAATTTGTTTTAGAAATGCTTGCTCATTATTTGTAACTAACACAGACTCCTGATTAAATGGAGATCTATGTAATTCAGTTACTCACCTTTTATGAAGACTATAATGAAGTAATTTTCACTATCGGCATGACAATTTCTTGCCTAAAATTTTCTTATTTAAATAATTTTATTCGAGTATATTTGAAAAGTAAACCAGGTGCACCTTTCTTCTGTTGCATAAAATTAAATTATTGTGGATATCCAAAGCAATAAATATTCCTTTGTTGGCGGGATGTATGCATAATTGGATAATTTAATAAATTATTTACATTTACTGAATCTCTGGAAGAATCAGAAACGAAATGTGGCTCTTCATTACAAGGTAACTAAATTCTGATATTCTTTTTGCTATTTTAGCCTTTTAAAATAGAACTTAGTTTTAATTATATTATTCAGCGCAATTCAATGCAATCCATTCGTATAAAAAATATTTAATATGTTTAGGGCACTCTGCTCAGAGCTTAGGTAGAACTTAAGGAATGCATCATAAAAAGATATATCCTAGGGCCAAAATACTTTAGTAACATGGGACATTAAAAGTGAAAAATGTGACTGCATTAAATGATGCAAAGATGTGGTTTAAAATGAGTTTCCTTTTAATCTTGACTAGTTTAGAATATAAACTTCTGTACTCTAAGAGCCACAAGCAGTCAGTAGAAACTTTAGGATAATCTTTATATTTCCACATTTTTGTTGCCACAATTTATCACTGTCACAATTTATTTTTAGTTGGAAAGCATCCCCTGCTAGTGAAAAAAGTTTAAAAAAAAAAACACAAAAATACTCTTCAATGTTACTGTCCAGCACTGCAGTGTTAAAGTGTATAATTTTCTTCTACTCCCTTTATTCAGAGAAAACAAATTTCTTAAAAGTTAAACCCTTCTAATATCAGTCAGAATGGAGGCATCTCTTATTAAACAGATTATATTTAGTGAAATATATATCCAAATCCAATATATCCAGTAAGTCGGACTCACTGGAGATTCAACTTCATGAGGACGGAATGAATATGTCTTGTTCTCAGCTGTATCTTCATTTTAGAGAATAGTAGCTAATGAAGTACTGAATTGTTACTGAATGAATCAATGTGATGGATTCAGTGTCTAGCCAGACTTTCGAGGAGGTTTGGAAATCACAAGAAATGTTGTTTTATGATTTAATGCTAAATGAAAACACAGCAAATATTACATATTCACTTTGACCACAAATTAATTAATGGTAAAAGCTTTTCGGGGAAATATTTCAAAATACTAATAATTAGTTGCTTAAGGGGAAAAAACACAATGTTGTGGCCCACTTCTACTCAACTACACTTTTACACTTTCCAAATTTCACTCAATGAGTACAGAAGCATATTTCTCATAAAACAGCTCTTAAGAACATACTTTCACTTTGCAAAATAACTAGAAACATAAATGATTATGGCTACCGATTTGCAAACAAAGGGAGGATGCTTCAGAGATATGGGAATTTGGAAAAGGTTTTCTGCACTTTATTGAGGAGACTAAAATATAGTCAATATGAAATGGGAATTATATGGGGGCTCACAGGCAGCTGTGAGCTGTGCCTATTTGAAGGACAGTAAATCTCTGTGGCTCAGAATGCACTTGGGAGCACAACATGGGTTGGAATCATGGTTCTGCTTCTTGCTGGCTGTGCAAGGTGGGAGATCCACAGACTCATTCTGCATTCTAGTTACTTGAACTAAAGCTATTTGAACTCTCTTTATTTCAGTTTCTTCATATGTGAAAGAGGAGCAATATTAGTACTCACTTCCTACTGTGAGGATTACCAAAGTTAAGATTTGTTGAAGCACTTAGAACAGCGCCTGGCACGTGTCTAAAGCCATGCAATCAGAGGCTGCTATTAATTATTATTTGCTCTGTCTGAGGGACCACAGTGAAACAAATACAGACATATTTCTCTACATCCTGGTCTTTTAACTTTACCTACCCCTTCCTGTCTAGAGCAACCCTTCCACTCCCCTCCCCTTTTCTGTTTTGCTCAGTGCTGTGTCAGGTCTGGGACACCAAATATTCCTTTGCATATATGGCCACCAATCTGTATTCTCTCAAAAATATACTTATTAATCACTGAAGTCGCACATAGGTTGAGGCCACCCGCAAATTTCACACACGGCTAGCCATGAAGGTGTGGACATAAGACCCATAGATTCATTGCCATATATAGACTTTGCTGTATGTGACATTATTCTACACACTACTCAGAAAATCATTTTAGATATTTTTGGCACACTCATTAAAAAAAACACAGAAAAAAAAATGGGCTATTGCTGAACACATCCCCAACAAAATTTTTTTTTTTTTTGGAAAGGTATGCATCTTGCCTAACCAACACTGTCTCTTTATCGGGATGGCAAGTGGCTTCCTGGAATCAAGGAAGTACTGAGCATCATCTCCAATATGTGGACCGACATCAAATCCATTGAAATCTGAGATCTTGTGAGATTTCCAGGTTCAGACAACTAAATGTGATAGCTGTTTACTATCCCCAGAGAGACAGAATATTAGTCCCCAACTCTTAATTAATTTTTTTATATGTTAATACGCCAAGAAAGTATGCTCTTCTCTTTAAAGTAACACCCCAAAATTCTTATCAAGATGTTACATTGTTCCTAGTCCATGCAAAGTCAAAGCAGAAGGGAAACACAGGCTTTTGTGCACATTTCACCTAAGACTAATACTCTAGGGCAAATCTTGCTCTTTTAGCATCATAAAGAATCCATGTAGAGAAGAGGCAAAGGAAAGAGACACCTACCGGACACAATCAAATTATCTAATCTTAGTAATCAATGAAAATGGTGGATAACATCCTGCACAGAGAAAGAGATCTATTATTTGCTTCAGTGAATCTAGGCTTGATCCTAACGTTTTAGTAGGACAAAAATAAAGAAGAGCTAAGTCTGAATTTATGATTCTTTAACATCCATTAATGACCATTCCTGGGCACATTCCCCTCCTCTCTCATTTTAGTATTAAGAAACAAATTAAGAAACTCAGAAAATAGGCTCAGGTCCTCTGACTACATCATCATTCTTCAAGAATAGGAAATAATGTAATCGGAGTAATCATAATCTCAGTTCTCTAGGAGTTGATGTCATACTCTACAACAAAAGCTTGTTTTGGGATGAGGACGCAGGGAAAATAAAGTGATCCCAACAATTAGATTAGGGAAAAACTCCACCTTAATAAATACTGGGGAGGCTGATAGTAGACTTTTGGGTAAACCAACCAATTTTGTGAGATTATTTGTAGTTTAGTCTCGAATGAAATTTACACTGTAAGATTGGCTGATGTTTAGAACAGTCGCTTGTGTTCTTTTACATAGGTGACTTTATGTTGAGTATGAGCTTGAATGAGTCAATGAGGAAAAAAGGAAATCTAAGAGTAATTCAAGAAGAGAAAGCATTTGTATTCCAGGACTTCTTCCTTTTAGTAGAATCCTTCCTCTCTCAGAGACCACTTCCTCAAATAGCAGCAGCAATACAACCTCCCTCTTCAAGTTTTCTGTTGCGAACTATAGTTTGAAGGCTGACATTCCCTCTTGTTATATCTAAATTTTTGAAAGAAATATTAAGAAGGTGGATACCCAATAAAAAGAATTTGAAAAAAAAAAAAAGATCCCCTTTCTTTCATTTTAAATGACTACTTTGAAGTATGTGTATGTGTGAGTGTGTGTGTGTGCACGTGCACATATGTGTCATTGCTTATCGGTTCACTCCAGGTTAAAGAGTATTGTTTTTGACAAGATCAGGAATTTTATTCATCTGATTCTTTCTTCATACAATGATGTACACAGGAACCTCTACCTAGCTGCCTGGTTGTTGTTTTGTTTTGTTTTGTTTGGGTTTTTTTTTTCAGTTGATTGCCCTGAAAGGGAAGTTTTTAAGAAGTTGTGGCATTTCACCACTCAGGCCTCAAAGTGAGAGGTGAAAGACACACACAGCTTTGCTTTATAACAATCTCAACCCTGTTTCCACTTCCTGCTTTGCAGCAGTACGATCAAGCACACCTGCCTTGGTTCTCAGCTTTATTTTGCTTTAAATGATACACAGAGGGTGGCTATTCAATGACTCTTCCTCTTTGAAATCAATGCTATTTTGATATTGAAGCACATCTAGTTTCTTCACTGCTCTTTTTACTTCTATGAACTAACCTGTCTTGGTCTATATTTTTGCACAGGCATCTGTCAGGCACCATGTAGAATATTAATGGACGCCTATTGATCAGAATTCCTCTGGTGACTACATTCATATTTAGAATGTCCATGAGGCTAGACCTAAATCCTGGAGCCACAGAGGGAACTTTATATTTATTTTAGGCATATAAGTAGTTAACACTTCCAATAATCAGTCTGATAGATTTTAGCCTAAAAAAATAACAGCAACATACTATGATTATATTTTTCCTAAAACAAAATCTTTGGGAAGTTTTAACGTTCTTTTATCCGAATTATTGTCAGTAAGAATCAAGGCAAGAGCAACAAGATAGTGAACTCTGCTGTTTCATGAGTCTTTGTAATGTTTGTATTGTTGCTATATTTAATATCATTTGAGAGACTTTATTAGTGTGTTTATTCCATCAAAACAAAAATTATATATTAAATGCAAGTCGCTTAAGACCTTGAAAGATAATAAGGCAATTTTAATTTACAAGTCACATGATACTTGTTGGGAAGAGGGATATAGCAAGTCAAAGCACAACCACAATTCAAAGTATACTAGAAAATAACACAGGAGAGGCAAGTTCAAAAGCTCTGAAGTGTTCAGTGAATGAGAAATCTTGGACCATTAGTGAAGTTTTCTCACTAGTTTCTCACTATGTTTCTGAGTTACCAGGCTGTAATTTTAAAATAGCTTTGAAAGTATCTTCAGGTAATTTGAGTATGTTCAAATAAGCTTAAATTCAAATAACTGAATTATTACAAAAAGCATCTAGAGTGCTGATTTTTGTTTTGCTAAAATAATACATTGTGTTACTGCTCACCTAGTTTGTAGGTAAAAATCCCAAGTAAATATTTGCTCTGGGTATAATTTAGTATGACAAAAGAGGAAAACAGAGAAACCGGTACTGAAGATGGACTTTTCTGAAGTATATTTCAGTATTCGACAGACCATATGGTAAACTTAAAGCCCAAATCCGGCATGTTTATGTTCCATTTTATCATCTCCTTCACTGTTTTAAAAACCAGTTAGTTGGTCAAATGGTGTTTGACCATGTTTCTTAAAATGCCATTTGATTTTGATTTACTTGAAGTTTTCCTAACTATTCACTATTTAGAAAGAAATTTGCCTTCAAAGGGCAATAGTAGTCTCTGTTGCTTAATCTCCTTTTAACGACTATAATTTCATTTTGATGCCCTTTTTATTAGCACATTATTTTTTTAGGAGAGAAGTAGATTCTGGCACTTGACTGCCATTTGTAACTACCTCCATGCCTGATTAAAAGAGAAGTCAGTCATCTTTTTTCTAATCAAACAATGTAAAATAAAAATTGTATTTAATAGTATCAGCCAATTGACTGTCTCCCCAATAGCAACATAAATAAGTTTTATTCTTCAAAGACTTGGAAACAATATGAGAAATACTCTAATAAGCCTCTAGAAAGGAAGATAGGAAGGAAGGTTGAAAATGTATGACTGAATGAAATCACTAGTTTCTCTACATTTTTCTTCCAAAGGTTTACCACATATTTTTATATTTTAACCATCTTCAGATATGTGACCTTACAGTCACTAGATATTTTTAGCAGCTTGTTTGTTCACCTCTAAATATAGCAATTTCAAGTGGTCTCTATAATATCTTGAGACCATATCCAGGATACTGCAGTCTAATGGTGAATGATTTTATATCAGATAAATGCTACATGGACTATTCATGAATAACTTTGGAACTAGAGGCAACTGTGTTGATAACATGATCTGAACTACATGGTTATAGAGCATCCACAAATTTCTGATAACAAGAATTTGATGCTACATTCAAGTATTTGGGGAATTTTGTGATCCATAAAGAATATTTCAAATATTGGGGCACCTGGGTGGCTCAGGGGTTAAGAGTGTCTTTGGCTCAGGTCATGATCCTGGGGTCCTGGGATCGAGTCTCACATCAGTCTCCCTATGGGGATCCTGTTTCTCCCACTGTCTATGTCTTTGCCTCTCTCTCTGTGTCTTTCAGGAATAAAGAAATGAAATCTTAAAAAAATATTTTGAATATTTAAAGAAGAAATATATCTTACATGTGGTGAGGATTTTGCTGTCTTGGCAACAGGATGCCATTTTATAAAATCTTGCATAATTCAGATCTTTCAAATGACAAAAAAAAGGAAAGAAGGAAGGAAGGAAGGAAGGAAGGAAGGAAGGAAGGAAGGAAGGAAGGAAGGAAGGAAGGAAGGAAGGGAAAAGAAAAAGAAAGAAAGAAGAGAAAGAAAGAAAATCAACAACAAAAAAGTCTTATTATGAGTCCTGATTCTAACTGGCTTTGAAATTGTTTTGATGGTTACATTTGAAATTATTTTAGGTAATAGCCTAAAATCTCAGTGACATTGTCACATGTTTCCAAAAAATGCAGGAATTGGGCATTATGTAGATAAAATTCAGAAGGTTCACAATGTAAAACTTTTCCAAGTTCAGTCTTCTAAACGTATTCAGCAGTCACCCACGTAAGCTTGGCCATCAAACTATTATGAGAGTCAGCCTTAGCATTTCATTTTCATGCAGTTTCCCTTGCATGGCCTTACTAATCATTGCAACTGGAATTTCAGTATTATTACTAATCATACAGGAAAGGGTCCAACCTTTGCGGTCAGAACATCAGCCTACATATGTTATGCATTTTCTAGAACATTATCTTTCTGGAATTTGTTATAGTGGTGCCTGCACAGGAAAATGCACTCATTTTTCAAAATACAAACAACTCTTAAGAATTTACTGGAGATTTATACCTAACTTACGAGAAGTAGGGTAGTGGTGTCTTTCTCAATGCCGTACCTTTTCTAGATTTGCTTTCTCAATTTTCATTGTTCTAATGCTTCTCTCAGACTTCCGCTGTTAACCACTGCAACACATGTTGATCTTTTGAGTTATGTCTTTATTAATATTTTCATATTAATGCAGTATTTTTTTTAATTTTTTATTAATGCAGTATTGATAGAGGTTTTGCCCTGGTGTGGTTTTTAGTCACCTACTCATTGGCTAGGTGATTTATTTGTGGTCAAACAATAGAGAAATATCACTTCATTCTACATAAAAATATACATTAGCCACCAAGAATAGATGGAACAGACTTTATAAGTTTGATGCATCCTACCAAAAAATACCGTAATATATATTAGCTTCAAAATTACCAAACCCTACCTTACCTTCCTGCTTTCATGTCTTACAAGAGCAACAGGTGAATATGATTTCTACAAAAATCATATAAAAATTTATATTATTTATATATAATGTTATATATGATTATATCTACATGCAAATACAACTACTCTATCATTCATAATTGTGTCATAGTGATTTCTCCTTTAGTTGATGACTTTTGTTTCCATACTTTACATGGGGTATATCGAAGATTTCTTGGATATAAAGATGTTGGATATTTGCACTCATATGCTCCATTTTTCCTTTTCTTTTAAAGACTTTATTTATTTATTCATGGCAGACAGAAAGAGAGAGAGGCAGAGACACAGGCAGAGGGAGAAGCAGGCTCCACGCAAAGAGCCGAATTGGGACTCACTCCCAGGTCTCCGGGATCATGCCCTGAGCTGAAGGCAGATGCTCAACAGCTGAGCCACCCAGGCGTCCCTCCAATTTTTCTAATATTGTTTTTTTTAAACCAATTATTTTTTAGATTTAACTTTTTTATTTCTTCCTGTAGGTAAACAATATTTATTTTAAAATTTTAATCATTCTTATTATATTTAAGCATTAAATAAGTGAGGAAAGAAGTGCAAAAAAAAAAAAAAAGCCTTATTACTCCTTCTTTGTGCAACTCAAAGCAGGTGAATTTATTTGCCTCCCAGTGTCTACCTAGAGCTTAACTCTGAGTAGACTCAAAACATACACAGGGATTTCAGAAACTAGTAAGTGACCAAGATCATGAAAAGATAATGAAAGTCCTTTTGAGACCTTAAACACATTGCCTTTTACCACAAACATTTGAATTTACTAGCTGGTGGTACAAACATCTGAAATGGCCATTAGCCTCTCAGTTAAAATGCAGCTCTGCATATGCATCATATATATGTGTGTGGGTATATATATATATATATATTAATCACAAGAAATTTAGCTACCATTTGTGAAGTTGATTTCTTACAGAACACATTGGTCATTCAACAAAGTATTTAAATGATTTTTTTTTTTAAGGAGAATATTGTCATTTTAAATAACTCTGTTGAAATGTTAAGCAATCCTCCTTTCAAACTGAAGACCTAGCCCAGGGCCATCCTCCAGGGCCTCATTTAATAGATGGCAACACCAGCACTGCACAGGGCATAAGGTGAGCTAATTTCTCCTTGTAAATGGAGAATGGGTTGAATAGAGTTCAAGCTTTCCTGGGCTTTGTGACCATGGGGACAGTGAGTCATTCCCATACCCAGTTCAATCAGAATAGTTTAAATATGAAGTTTTTTTATGCTGAATTTTGAAGATTTTTGTTTCGTAGACACAATTTACTTTAGGCTTAACAAATACTTTGAAGGAGTTAAATTTTCTGTTTTTTACTTGCACCTAGTTAGTGATCTCTAACTCTTGAATTGCTGGTTTTCTTAGGGAAGAATGTTCTTCCTACTTGAGGTTATAGATTTGTCCCTAACACTTGTATGCAAGTGAAACTATTACCACTCACAGCCCTCAAGTCTGTCTCAGCATTTATTTATTTGATCTGTTTCCTTTCCACCAGAAGTTTTTCCATCCTTTTCTGTTATCAGACGAAGATGAATCTATTTTGGAGATTTGTTCCCATAACAAAAATGAGGTGATTTAACCTTGGCCAAGGACTCAAGCATTTTGAGGAGGAAGATGTACAAGTCAAACAATTCAATGAAACCACTCTCTGGGGATGCAGCCTCTTTTTGACACACTGAAAGAGTTCATCAGTTTTTCTGAATTTCTATGGGAGATCTGTGGGCAGAACTAAACCAGGAAATGGTGGCCTCTAAACTCTGAAAACACCAGGGACAAGACTTGACACTTTCCACTATGTCATTGTGCTGACCCTTGGGCTCTGCTTTTATCTTTCCTAAATGAATCACTCCACTGTGGTTTTAATTAGGAAAAATCAGGTTGTGCAGAGTGCAAAGATCTGGGAAGAATCAACCCAAAATTTACATAAAATGGGCTTTCTTATAAACACAAAATAATTTTTTCTTGTGTAATTCACTGCCCAATTTAAAAAAAATATATCCAAAGGAGAGTAGACAAATGTTTTTATAGAAATGTTTAAAAATCCTAAAATGTTCATTAATTTTATCAGAAGTATTAGTCAATTTGCTCTAAGTAATGATTGTCCCTGATTGTCAAACACTGCCTAACGTCCCCTTAATCATTTAAAAATTAGTTTCACTTCTTTTGAAGGCCCCATTTTTCCTTTCCTTGGTGCTGTGATGGAAATCAAACAGAGGTGATATTTTCTTAGAATAATAAGCAGTTTTTAAAACTTTAAGTGGTTTTGTAACTATAGTGACTTACTCGACTCTTCTAGTTTAAACCGATGCTTCCAGAAACTGAATTTGTTACTCTTAGAATGGTGCAGACTATTTTAAAGGCTTGAACATCTATTGGACAAAATGGTTATTTCTAGGTAGTCTGTTCACGTAAAAATGTGCTAAATAGAGTCATAAATAGCCATAGAGGGATCTAGTTAAACTTGACACACTTTAATAACTTAATAGTGAGAACTGAGTGAACGTGGCAAACTGGGAGACTTCCTTGAATCTACTTTGCTCAGCAAAGCAAAGAGGGAAATGGAGGGATAGCAGAAAGCTCACTATGAGACTTGCATGCAAACATGTGGTGTGTGATTTAAATGAGTTTAAGAGATTCTAGGAGATAGCCTCTGAGTCTACGATTTACCCACTCCTGTAATAATGTAGATACTGTTTCATGGTCTAGGTCAGTGGAACTAACAGAAACAAAGTAAAGCTATTTATTTGGTGGTGGGGGGGGTTAAAATATTCAAACAAAGTCTTCCTCATTGAAGCAAGTGATTTTGAGAGACTTAAAATGGTGTTCATGTGTTAAAAATAATTTTTGTAAGTTAAGAATATCAGCTACAGAAAATATACAGTACAACTAAAGTTTACAATTATATATGTCCAATCTATTTTTTTCTTCTTCTTCTTTTTTTTTTTTTTTTTCATCTTCTTTCTAAATTTCTATCTGAGTCCATGGAAATTCACTCTGGTGCACAAATTCAGATTCCCTATTTTATAACAATGAAGACTTGATCAATTTGAAATGCGTATTATTGGGTCATTGATTAATTATATAAATCAGTTCATTTTTCCATCAATACTTCCTACACAGTGCAATGATAGAGGCTGGGGACAAAATGGAAAGAACATTGGGCTTTTGGGTGTGTGTGTAGAGGGAATAGCCTAATATATTTCAGTGACTTTTCCATTCTTAATTTTCATTGGCACAGGGCATACTACTCCTGGTGAGGGGTGGTGAAAATTTGAGCTGGGCAGATTGATGAGGGTCACCTGCTCCAAACTCTCATTTATGCCCCAAGGGGCATATGTCCAAGCATACATGGCGGGCTGATAATATGCTGGTTGGTTCTCAAAACCCAGTCTCCTTATGTGTAAATTATGTTCAAGTATTTCCAAATGAGGGCATCCAGAGGAGTCTGATTCTGACCCATACGACCTTTAAAGTCTTTTAATAAGTGCACTTGTCTCATCAACTACTTCCATTTCCAAAGATATTCCCAGATTTAGGGACCAACTGCTTAACACCACAGATTGTGGTCATGTGAATTTGGTACATCACACACTTAGACCTTTGAAGGCAGACAATGGCCAAAACTCCAAATAAATAAAATAGCTCATTAACCATGCACTTGAATAGGACAGTAGATGCAGCTGTGGTGAAACCTGACCCATAGGAATGGAGCCCAGGATCTATTCAGGAAGGAGGGCAGCACCGTGTATCAGCTTCTTAGACATGAGAACAGAGAGGCACACCAAGTCATCTGAAGAGCAGAGACACCAAGTCTAAAACCCTATTGGAGAGACAACTAGTCCAGTTCATTTAGGGGCATCAGTTAGCATTTTGCATCTGTATTGCATTCTGTAATATATAAGGAGTTTCATCCATATGACCTCACAACATTAGGGTTCTCATAGCATTTTTAATTGTTTGTTTCTGGCAATCTAATCAAAACCAAACACGACAATTTAAGAAGAAATCAATTTAACTTTCTCTGTCTACAGTAGCTGATGCTAACTATGCCTATTTCTTCCACCACTTCTTTGAGTATGGAATGGAACAAGTTAAGCCTATACATTTAGAATTAAAGGTCATGTAATCTTGGCAAATATGATGATTAGAAAACAGAAAATGCCTCATTCGTATGCCCAGCTTCTCAGACAACCCAATCAGGCTCTTGGAATCATAAACTCATTTTCGTTATATGAACCGTATTTCTGTAATAGTAGCACCACATTTATATCTCAAGACCCTACCACTAAATCCTACTATTCTTTCTATATCTTCAGAGTGAGCTGAATGCATTTTCACATTGTGGGGTTAGTGGATTTATGATCTCTCTTAAAGAACATATTTCAAATTTTTGGAAGAATTTTACAAAGTAAAGGGAGAGGGAAATTTAATTACAATTTTAGTTTTGTAAAAATGCTATTTTGGATGGAATAGCAGATTGAAAATTAGAATTTCCAAAGTGACAACCCGGTGGGGAAAATATTTGCTAGAGTTTAAAAGGACTGTGCATGGTACTTACACTGCACTGCCAGGGGCTGGAGAGTTGGTGTCCTGAGTCCTCCTGACGAGCAATGAAGCTTCCTTCATGAAGTATAGAGACTTCATTCTTAATTTGAAAACCGTGGGCAGAAACAAAAGCACAGGGACAATTTTTCCACTAATTGTAGAGTCTTGGCTACTGAAGACTAATGGTGCTCTCTTTCAGAAAGCATGTATTTTTTACTCGCAGCTAAAACATTAAAATATCTTAGCTGATCAGCAAAGTGAGATTAAAGGTTTCTTTTTTGAATCATCAGATTGAGGTGTATAAGGCAGAGATCGTGTAGTGCTTTTTCAGAAGAACTTGCTAAGGAACTCACCTCCTAGAATTAAAAAAAAAAAAAGATTATGTTGATATACCACCTTGATTTAAAACACTTCTTAGCAAACCCTAGTCATGAAATGGGAAGAGTATAACAGCAGCTATAATCACTAAAATTGATTTGTTATGATTCTCTCTGTTGACGTTGGGGGACAAATTGCTGCCTGCCACTTCAGAATGGATTCCCTTCTCAATTCTGTCAATAGCAGAGAACTTAGTCTCACCAACTCAATGGGTTTCAGGTCATGTCCCCTCTGACAGTATAATAATAGTGAAGCAAAGAGGGATAGCTCTATGGAGGACCTGGGCAGGCAGTTATTTTTCTGGGATCTTCTCTCTACTCTTAATGCACAGCAAATCTCTGTTCCCTTATACAAATACCATAGGTGGGTGGGTGGGGGTGGTTAGAACCCCCTTTTTTTTTGGTTTCCGGTAGCTTATTCTCATTCACAGGGGATGAGGGAGAGAATTGGCTGTCAGTCGTTAAGTGTACACAGTGTTTGTCTTTAAAGAGTAGAAAAAGGTCTGCATATAATAAGATTGACTTAAAGTGATAGAGTAGAAAATAATTTCTGACACTGCAAAATACTCTTCACATTTAAGCACCTTGCAGGTATTCACATTCTTTCCATTCGTATCACTGTCTTTCTCACTTTTCCACCTTTTTAAGAAACATCCTCTATTTTTTCCTGATTAGTTCACCAGAAATATAGTAATTTTTTTTTTGTTACAGACACACATATGTATGGGATTTACACAATGATTTCCCAAGAAAAAAATGTGTATTTTAAAAGTACAGAGGATGGACGATACTTTCAAAAAGTACATTCATTCTTCTCACTACAACCATGAGAGATAAGCAAGGAAGATCTCTCATTCTTAAATGAAAGACTATTAGACTGAGATATATGGAAAGATGACAGGATGTGTTGTGTTTATCAGGCCAGAAAATGCAGAACCACGTGGAATCTGTATCTAATTCCAGCGACACTCTCTACCCTGATAATGACACCCTTGTACGATGTGGAGCCTCTAAGTGTAGCGTTGGTCTGAAGAAACAGAAAACTGAACATCAGACTTTTTAATAATTAAGACTTGTATATTGTGGTTCAGATTTGTTACCTTAATTCCAGGAATTTGGCATCAGAGGAATGCTAAGGAGACTCTTTAAATTTTAAAAACTTCTCTCTCTGCCTGATACAGATGCAAATTGCTTGCTCATTACATTCTATCAGCCTTTTAAAAACAAGTTTACTAAAGCAAAAACATTTTCTGGCAGAAAGACAGCTTACCTGCCAAGCTTGACATTTCTATAACCAAATCAATATTTCAATAGCCTCCAACTATAAATCTGATGTTGATTTGAATTCTAGAAAGTAATGAATGATCCAATTAGAAAATAAACAAAAAAGTAAAAAAAAAAATAATTAGAGTGTTTATTCTTCCTTGATGATAAGGAGTCCTTGACAAGACGGAATGCTGTTCCCAGCAAGGCTTGTTCTATAGGTGTAATTGATCTTGGAAGTTAAAGGTTTGTTTGCATTTTTAACATTGGGAGTTAAATATATTGCTTTGATAGAGCTGTTAAGTGGCAGCTTACCCACCCCACAGTTTATTACTCCTTTGTGTCTAAAGTATGCAAAAATGTTCTGCTAGGCAAGATATATTTATAAATGAGCATGGACATGATAACAAAATACTCAGCAGAGTCTCTATCATGTGGCAGTCCCATTAACTGTCTGTTGAGTGAATAAAAATGTCATTGCATTTCCTTTTATAAGTTTTTCTTTCCTTTGGGGAGTCAAGAGTTTGATAGACATATATTTGGTGGAATCCTCTAGTCCATTGAAAACGTATTCATTCACGTCTATCCATCCATCCCTTCATCTATCCAGCCAGCCACTCACTCGATATTTATTCACTCAATCAATGTTTATTGTAACTAATACAATCGTCCTTCTGTGGCACATACAAAGATGAGACAGAAACTGACCATGAGTCCAAAGGACATAGTCTATTAAAAAAATTATATGTTTATATAAATTTTATATATAGAAATAAACATAATATTATATAAGATGTTTACATATTATATATATATAAACATATGATAATATGTACATAAATAAGGCAAGGCATACTAAATCACAAGGGATAAAATGATAAATATTCAGGAGAGGTGCACAATGCATTGTGTACATTCATTCATTCCTATTGGATAAACCAGCCATTCCCACCAAAAAGCTGAGCCCAGATGATTTGGTAAAATTTTATCATGCTGAGGAAGTAAGACTCTGATTCACAGGAATGAAGAAACACATCAGACAAAAATGGATCTTGAGTGTAAACGTCATAATTGTGTGTTCTAGCTTATCCGGGACCATTGGGAAGATTAAATGATACTGTTCTTAGAGGCCATAAATGTTAGGTGAAAGGTTTTTATTCCGCAGGTGGTGGGGGTTTGGGGCAGTTATTCAGAACTTGATACTTTGAAAGTTTGCTCCAGAAGAAATGTGCTGTGACTGACACTGGGGAGTAGTTGAAACTGGAAGAACACTGAAGGCTGTTGGAAAAACCAATGTCAAGGTGTTGAAAGGTTTGTACTGTGGAAGTTATAGAGAATGGATGAAAGAGGTAGATGTAGGAAGTAAATTCTGAAATAGAATTAAAATGTCTTTTATTTATTCAACAAACACATTTGATTTTCAGCGTAATTCTCAGGACTATACAAGGTGCTATGAGCATTTATATTAATAAAAAACAGCATATGTATATATTACATGTGGTATATATGATATATATAATATACCATAGTAGTAATCTTAGGGGGCTCAAAATTTATATCTTTTATCTATAGACTAGCAAGATAAAAAGTTGCATGAATTAAAGGAGTCAGTAACAACAAAGATATGTCTCAGGTGTCAAATCTGGATGAAGGAGGTGATTTCCAACAGCTTGGTGGAAGACCACACAGGTTTTGGAGGCAGAACCACCTGGATTGAAGACCCAGCTCTGTCTCCCATTAGCTATGTCACTTTAGAGTGGCTTGAACTTAATCTTCCTTAAGTTTCAGTTTCCATCTCTGTACATCAAGAACCATAATATACCTTAACTGTGTGGTAAGAATTAAGTAAGACAATACATGAGAAGTACTTACAATAGTAGCTGGTTAATGAGCAGCTACCATCGAGCTTGGTTCTAAAAAGTAAAATCAGTGGCATAATTTGTAGTGCAGATTATGAGTTCAACTTTATCCATACCCAATAAACATTGAGAAATGTGGATGATGAGAGCAAAGATTCAGACAAGCTAGTTGAAAAGGAAAGTGGATGAAGCCTTCCAAGGGAGACAAATGCAAAGCAAAGAGCCAGGGACACACAGATCCTTGAGAAATGCCTGAATTTAAGAGGTAGAACAAAGAGCCAGGAAATGAGTGAAGGAACTGGTAAATAGGGCAGACGTTTTTTTTTTTTTTTCATTTTCTTCTTTCATTAAATTAAATCATCTGCTTTATTTTTAAGAAATGCACATTTTAATTTCAAGAAACTTCATGTACTATTTAACGTCACCACGATTCAGATTGGCTTTCTTAAGAATCACATTTGATATGAGTACTTTATGTTTTACTAAGCTAAGAAATTTCTACTTGATAATGGCTGTTTTGGGGTGGGACCATGTGATCCGCTAGGTCCTCATTGAAGTGTTAGAGAACTTAATTGTTAACTTTACTAACTTAACTCAAGAAAATGGCTCTCAAAGACTTCAAGATTGTGTTGTATGACAACTTGCGTTTACCACGCTGCTTTTTTTATTTGTGAAAGTTTCCATCTATGAATAATAGCTAGTGAAGCTGTGACAAAGTGTAAAGAGAAGTGTCTGGATGATCTAATAATTTATTTGTTTTCCCATTATTATAGCTAAATCAGTGTTAGAAACCTCAGTATGATAATTTAGGGCTCTAAGTAGTATCTAAGGCAAAGTATTCACATCCTCAAAATGAAGTTCTCAGAATACAAGCTCCACAAAACAAGCTGGGTTTAATTAAACCTTTCAATATATAGCTAGTGTATGCATTTTAAGAACTCAATCTGCTCAAATCATAGGGTTGCAACTGATTTCAATTTTTTTGTGCTAAAGACATTTATTTTTTTTCCAAGTAGGAGCTCTAGAATCTACAGTGTTTGCAGTAATAACATATAGGAGGGACCTACTTTAGGAGTTTATTAAAAATAGGAACTACATAAATAACCTAAACCCAATTTCTTCTCTCAAATGAGATTCATGACAGTGACATAAAGAACTTTAGTAAGCTAAGATGACAGAGCAGCACCTCCTGGCACCCACAAAAAGGTTTAAGTTTTTCCCTGTGTAGTTCCAAAATAGCATGACTTATGTTAGGGATATAGTTTTCTTTTGTCAGAGCTTCCAGGTTAAATAATTTAAAGAAAATTAATAGCATGACTTTTGAATAAGTGCTACGATACAAGAAATATAACCAATGGATAAGAGATGGGACATTATCCTCAATTTTTTCCAATGTTTTATGAGCCTCCTGCTGCTTGTAAAGAGACATAAAGACACAGGTGGTACAAACAGCTTCATGATCTTTAAATGTCTGCAGCATCCTTTTGTTTTAAATAATACTATTTAATAAATAATTAAATAATAAATAATAATAAAGAGTGAAATGAAATGGGGACCAATGTAGCCAGCTCGAAAAAAAATCAAAGATGAAGCAAATAAAAAAAAATATGTCATTAAGGATAAACTCCTGACATATTTTGAGTTGCTGAAGCAAGCTGACTTCTCTTGATGGTCAAGTAAGAGTTAATTCATTTGGGATCCCTGGGTGGTGCAGCAGTTTGGCGCCTGCCTTTGGCCCAGGGCACGATTCTGGAGACCCCGGATCGAATCCCACATCAGGCTCCCGGTGCATGGAGCCTGCTTCTCCCTCTGCCTGTGTCTCTGCCTCTCTCTCTCTCTCTGCGACTACCATAAATTAAAAAAAAAAAAGAAAAAAAAATTACAAAAAAAAGAGTTAATTCATTTAAAGCAATTCTTCCAGAGAAGAGTGATTTTAAAGGATACCACTAAAAAGATAACAGCCACTTATTTAGGTGTTGATTACTATTAAAAGTCCTGAAAATCCAGAGGACTGACTACTTCTGTCTGCTTCATTCTTATATGGCAAAACAAAATCACTGGTTAAAACAACACCTTCGAATCATGGATGAATATTTTCCTTTCTCAATGTCAGAACCTACTGCTTATTACTGAGTGACAAAGCATTTACTTCACCTAATACTGTGCCAAAGATCTGACCCCAGTAGCTATAGGACTTGCTAAAAAATGACTAGAGCCTGGACTGGATTTAGTAAGGATCACATGATAATTTGGTCATTTTAGCAAAATTTGGAATCATATGGATTTGGGTTTACATTCTATTCTTTTGGGGGCAGCTGGGTGGCTCAGACAATTGGGCATCTGACTGTTGATTTTAGCTCAGGTCATGATCTCAGGGTTGTCAGATGGAGCCTCAAGTCCCACACTCAGCACAGAGATTGCTTGAATTTCTCCCCCTCTGCTCCTCCTCCAGCTCACACACACTCTGTCTCTCAAATAAATAAATAAATCTTAAAAGAAAAATTCTAGTCCTTTGCCTTCTTTGGAGCTACTTGACCTTTGAGATGAAGTTGATCTTATAGAAAGTTGTGAGGATTAACTAAGGTGAGGTCTGAGGCACCCAACACAGTACACAACACTCAACATAGTGTATTTACAGGCACTAGTTGATTTTATATTCTCTTCCTTTTGTATAAGGTTCTGTTTTGTGGAGTTCTAGCAAGGGGCAATTGTACTTAGTTTTATTTCTACAAAAACATTCATTCATGAACGAAAGTCTATTATTGACTCAAGTGTCATCATAATAGGACCATGAAGTAGATTTTCTATGGTTAAAAACACTGCTTTTAAAACTGTGGAAAGTCATAAATGAGTCATGGCAACCTTTTGACAAAAGCACAGATTATACAGAAATGTATGATTCATCTGTGTTTTCCTTAAACTTTTACCTGGGTGAGAGAAGAGGTTGTATTGACTTGCGCATCTCCTTCTAGGATTATTAGAATATGTGCTTTAACTATGAAATCTGTCTTCAAACTGGAGAATTACATCTAATACAAGATCCTCTATTTTAAGTTGAAATGAAACTCATTTATTACAGTTTTCCTATTTTACACAGTTTTTTTTAAAAAAAGAGTGGATTTCATGATCTGAAAAATTTTAGAAACAAACAACAAAAATTATTACGTAGAATACTAAAATTACCTACAAAAATAAATTACCTGTAATAATAAAGATCTAGAGCACATTTGACAAAGAGTATGCATATATATATGTATGATGCTTTGAAAAAATGTTTCTTTCATTCCCTAATTCTACCCCTTCAACACGTATACAGGAAAATGGGTCCCATTTAGGATAAACACTTGTGAACTTTTCTTCAAAATTCGAAAAATAAGTGAAATTTTATTTGTTTCTAGTTTTTCCGCTCCATTTCATGAAATGTTACCATTAAAAAAACTGATGCAGGCATCATCTGTCATTTGTGTGAATAGATTTATAGGATAAGTACCTAGAAATGTGACTGCTGAGTCACTGGATTAAGAACTTTAAATATTCAAAGAAAGGCAAATTTCTCTTAAACGTTGCAGTAATTTATGCTGCCACCAAAGGTGTATGAGCGTAAACATTTCACCACATCCTTACCAGCACTAGATATTATCAACCATTTCAATCTTTGCCAATCTGATAAGCAAAAATGGCATTTTGTTGCTTTAATTTGTATTCTTTAATCATGAATTAGGTTTAAACTTTTGTCATATAATTATTAACCATTTGTGTATCTTTTTTCTGATCTTAACCAGCTCATGAAATTTGGCCTTGTTGATGATCTAATGTCATTCTCCTAATGAACCTATGATATAGGAACTATGATTATGCACATCTTGCAAAAAAGAAATCTAGGGGCACCTCACTGGCTTAATCAGTAGAGAATGTGATTCTTGATCTTGGGGTTGTAAGTTCAAGCCCAACATTGGGCTTAATTTTTTTTTATTTTTAAAATAAATCTATGGCTAATAGATATTTAACATCATTCCCAGTATGACCAGACTGATAAATGTCAGAGGTCAAGTTTTTTACAGAGAGAATCATGTGGCTTTTGCGTTTTTATTTATACCATACCATCTCCATCATTCAGACATTTAATCAGAAAGTATAAGCACCTTATATGTGCCTGGCACTGTGACAGTTTCTATATGTACAGCAATAAACAAGGATTCATAATTAATAAATTAAGTATGTTAATGAATATGTATTTTCTTTCAGTGTGTAATTCAAAATAATTTTACAAGGAAGTATTTAATTATAAATATGACAAGTGCAGCAAAGGCAAATTACAGGGTACTGTGTGTGTGAATAATAGAGGGCTGACTGGCATCATATTTATAGAGCTCTGCATAAACATAATCAAGGTGCATAATTTGTAGAAATACTTTGTAAGATAAAAGGCAGTTAACAAATGTTACAATGAAAATGTCTTAAGAATTTCATTTATCCTTACAAAAATAACTTAATCTGAAGTTTTTAACTTGGTTTAAAATAAATCTCTTTAAAAATGTAGAAACTTGTTGACCACTTGAAAACTTTTTTTTTTTTTTTCCTGAACTGTACTTCTCCAATAAGCAGCAAAGAGCAGGTGGAAGGACGGAGATTGCATTAAGTGGAGAGAGGTGAATGTGTATATTTTGGAAATCCTAGGAAGGTGACAAATGACGAGGTTATTACAGGAGAAATAAACCCGGGATGGATGAGGAAAAATCCAGACCTCTTTTCTCATTTCTCTTTGTAATTAATACCTTACCTTTGTAGATAGTTTTTGGAGAAATTAACTGGGTGGGTAGTACAGTGCCTTAACTGATCGAGTTAACAAACCAGAAAACAGAACACTAGTCCATTTTAGAATTCTGAACAATTCTGTATATATTGAATATAGTTTCATTAGCCATAAAAAAAGAGAAACTGTTTTCATACCATAGAACACCAGTGGAAAGAAATTTGTCATATATTGGTTGAATCATATAAACTTGTCTGTGTTTGACCACTTTAATTTTTTAATTTTTAAATTTTAATTTATCTTGCAATTTTATATGGTTTAAGTATGAAAGCAAGACATGGATAACAAGCCTAAGGGCTTTTCCTGTGTATTTGCTCAGATAGGTGAATGAGCATGTCTACAGATGATGTGATACTTTTCAAGTACTTCCGTAATTCACACACATGAAAAAAGTACAAGAGAGATTTAAGAAAAAAAAAAGATGGAAGAAAGAGATAAAAACGCAATTACTTTAGAATCCCTTGTCATCGGGTATTAAATACTCAAGTCACAAAATGTATACATTTTTTTCCCACATAGCATCTCTTGCAAGTAGTTGAGATATAATAAAACATAAATGAGCCAAAGAGACAAGCACATATTAGTTGTTGCCTGAAATGTAGCATCTCGTAGTTTTGCTTTTTTTTTTTTTAACTTTACATTTTTGGGTTTCATTCCTCCAAAATAGCTCACTAAAAGAAAAAATAAGGAAGTGTAAAAAAAGAAAAATATTAAAATATCCATAACTTTACTGGATCTATTTTATTAGATACAAGTACATATATGTGTACATATGTGAAACATAGATGTAATAAGCATGTATATAGATATATATACACATACACATATAAATGTACAACTACATATTTTAATTTTAGTCTTAAAAGTGCTACATTGCTTAAAGTATCATTAATTTAGAGAGTGCCTTTAGCTTTATGGTATCAGAGATTGCTTAGAATGCTCCCTTGCAAGGGAAACTAAAGAATAATTTAATAATATTATTTATTTATAACACATTTTTAGTGGAGTAGGGTTAAAAGTTGTTGAAATTCATCAACCAGAAAATGTTCCAAAGACAAATATTACTTCTGCAAGATTAGCTATGGAAGAGTCCTTTAAACCATGAGAACAGAGATCTCCAGAAAGGATAATTTATAGACTTTTAGAACAGCCTCATGTGAACCAGCTACTGACCTCTCACTTTGTGCCAAGGACTATTCCAGGTGCTATGACATGAGACAAAGTTCTTGCTTTAATAAAGCTTAATTAGTTTCCAATATATTTTTCCATTTAGCAAACCTACAAAGAGATCCCCTGTTTCTTGCTTTGGTGTATTCCAATGCAGCATAACTTCTCTACCATAGAAATAAAATAAGGTAATAATCATAAGGATTTACTGTCAAGGCATGAAAGACTAGACATAAAGTGGAAATATAGAAAATTATCTAAATAATAAAGTGTAGGGTCAGAAAAAAAATCTACTGGAAGTTTGAGTTTACTGACTTTCAGATATTTTTAAATATACCAAGTTTGATTATGTTATATTGTAGCATATTTACACATAATACTGTTCCAGTAAACGAATGTTTCAATTTTTACAAATCTCCAGATAGTTAATTTATTACACAATTAATTACAAAAATCAATTACTTTATTACAAAGTTAATGTATTATAAAACCAATCTGCCTGGAGTGCTTAGATTAAAAACTTCTTTTTGAGTGTCAATAACTAATCTAATGGCTACTATAAAATCTGTTCAGAGAATGCATAGTAAGAAGACAAAAATATCCGAGGGTGGGGTAAGAGTGGTGGTACCAGAGAGAGTACTTTTTTCCCAGGGCATTTGCCTCATAAAATCTTTAATCACCAATGTTCCATTCTGGCTTCCCATACCAATGAGTCACACATCCTAAATCTAAGAGAAATTTTAGAAATATCACAAATTCATGCAAAAACACATAAAAAGAAATATTACCTCTTAAACTTTCTAATTCTACATGAATTAGCACTTTTGATACCTGACTCTAGTTATGGTGTATGTATTCATGGATTTCCATAACAAAGCCACTTTACTTTGCAAGAAGGAAATGTGACATGTGGATTGAGCTACTTGGCATTTAGTTAGATCTCAGTATTAATTTTGATTCTTCCAGTTATTGACTTGCACCTTCAGATAAGATACTATACTTTACAGGTATACTAAAATTCTCTGAGCCTTAAGTCCTTCATCTGTAAAGTGGAAATAATATCACTTCCCTTCTTAGGTTGTTCTAAGAATTAAACCAAAGTGCGGCAAATGCTTAGCAATGAATAAAAGTCACACATGATTACCTCATATATTTTCCCCTCATAAAGTATAGTTTGTTTATTTTCCTAATAGATTTTTTTTATTTAGAGTTCATAGGGAGATCTAGTCTAAATTTCTCCATGTAAGAATCAACTTCTCAGATATAATTATATTCCAGGACTTATCTTGGCAATCTGTAAACATATTTTTCCTTTTAGCGTGTGAACATCTCAGAGAAAATTCTGTCCCAGTCAGCGGCAGTCCAGATGCTCACTCTCTCAATTTGAAGTGTTCATTTCCTTGATGTATGATACACTCAAGAAATGCTCAATGAAATGTGGCTGAGAGGGTGGAAGAACCACTTTTTAAGTGCCAATCTCTTCTTTTAGATCATGTTTTTTTTTTTCAAAGTGATAAAAGATATCAAGATCTCTTAGTGACTATGCATGATTCATTTATGAGAAACTATATAATTGAAAGACTTGTCATGACATAGAATAAGCACAAATATTTTTCAATTCATCAATTATAATGATGTGTCTCTATTTCAACAGGACTTAATGATATTACTGTAAAATCATAAATTATAAAATGAGAAAAACAGTGACTACCTAGGGGAGATATGTGAAGCTAAAATGAACTTAAAGCTCAGAAAATGGAGATTCTTATTGTTTTGCAGACTTTATTATTCATAAAATAGAAATTCTTATTGTTTTGCAGACTTTATCATTCATGAGAGAAAGAGCAAGAGAGAAAGAAGCAGAAGCAGAAGTAGGCTCCCCAAAGAGCAAGGAGCCTGATGTGGGGCCTTGATCCCTGTATCCTGGGATCTGAACCTAAGTCAGACGTTTAACTGACTGAGTTACCCAGTCACCTCCATGAAATAGAGGTTCTAATTCTATTTCTGCTACAAACTATTTTTGAATTTTTTGGTTGGGAAAGAGATTCAAAAATTTGCCCCCCCCCCCCGCAACATGCTATCTAAAATTTATTTTTGACTGATTTCAGTAAATTAAGAGAAGAAACATCTTTGCTTTATAGAAGGAAAACAGATATGACCAATCATGTTGGGCAGTTTACAGAAGATTTAAGAATTGAATGAAAATCTGCTTTTCTCCTAGTCCAATTTTCTTTCTACAAAACAAAACCACCTTTCTGGAAATAACTACTACACACATGGGATTAATTACATTTACTTCCATAATATTTGTGAAAAGCAAAGTCTAATTCCATGCGTTATTTTTATTTTACAGATTGAAGGCAACTGAGGAGCAAGAAATAGTGCCCAGAATGAAATGATTATTCACTGGTAGGGATGGAATCAAAACCAAAACCACCTTGTTCAATAGCTTCCCAAGATCGAATCACTGAACAGAAAAATCAGCGGTAATAAAGTCAAAAGTTATCTGTGTTTTCTCAAAACAATCAAATTTAACAATTAAAATAGTATGTGTCTTGCTGGGTAGACCATCAGACTTTGGGTATGTTCGTTTAACTTTCTGGGATTTAGTTCCAATATTTAAAATAAAGAAATTGGGCTACATAACCTATCAATTTTCTTCCATTTCTAATGCTGTATAATTTAATCTATAATTAAGGAAACCATAGTTTTGAATATTATAAAATTTTATCATGAATATATCATTAATTACTTCAGCAATGGCAGTTAACTTTTGAAAAATTTAAATTTTTTTGAAATTTTAAAAACTAAAAATAATATTAATTTTTTAATGCTTGGATTGTTTTTTGTACCTTTGTTAATTATCAGTATTCCAAAAAGCTTTGGCTCCATTTCTGAATTCTCTATTCTGTTCCACAAATTTATTTGCCTATCTTTACCTCAACACTACACAGTCTTAATTACTGCAGCTTCATTGAAATTAAAACTCCTCTTCAGGGACACCTAGGTGGCTCAGTGGTTTAGCATCTGCCTTTGGCTCAGGTAATGATCCTGGGGTTCTGGGGTAGGTCCTACATCAGAGTCTCCTCTGCCTATGTCTCTGCCTCTCTTTCTGTGTCTCTCATGAATAAATGAATAAAATCTTAAAACAAAACAGAACAAAAACTCCTCTTTAAAAGATCCCGTTAAAGAATAAAAAAGATAAGCTACAGACTGGGAAAAAATATTTGCAGAGCATTTAACTAGTAAAGGGCTTATATTCATAAGAATTAAAATTTAATAACAGGAAAACAAATAATTCAAAAAAAAAATGGAGAAAAGTTTTAAAAAGACACTCCACCAAGAAAAAAATGCAGAGATGTCAGATAAGGAAGGACATAAACAGATGCTGAATAACAACCTTGGTTTCTGGTTCAGCACGTTAGCAGTTTGCAGCTCACCACTCTATCCTAACAAGTGAAAAGTTGAACCCAGTCACTGGGGATCCCCCTCATTTTTGTAAATCTTCTCCAAGTGCATGACCAGGCTCTCACAGAAGGTTAGAGAAAAATTCACTCTTGCTTCCGGTGGGAACAAGGGAAGTAACAATATGAAATATGCCAAAGCATCTTCTCTTAACAAGGCCTGTCCTCAAGGGAAACTGCTTTACCAGAACCTAACCTACCTGGGAGAAGAAAGTGCACAACTCCAAGCTTCTCCATTATGCCCCATGTAAAGGAGGAAAAAAAAACAACTGAGAAGCACTATCAAGTTCACCATCCAAGAGTCTGGCCTCACCAAAAGACTAAGCCTAGTCATAGGACTATAGAATACTTCTACTTCCCATACCTCACCACTACATAATTAAAGTCCTGGTTCCTTCTATTCTTTTATCCAGTAAATTACATACACCTTTTGGCAAAGAATTATAAGGCATATTAAAAGGCAAAAACACAGTTTGAAGAGACTGAACAAACATGAAAACCAGAGTCCAATATGTCAGGTATGTGACAATTATCATTTTAAAAGGCTATGATTCATATGCTAAGAATTTTAGTGGAAAAAAATAGACAATAGCAAAAAGAACAGGTGGATAATGTATAAAGAGGTGAAAATCTAAGAAAGTATCAGAAATAAATGTTAGAAATAAAAAAATACTGAAACAGAAATAATGAATGCCTTGATGGGTTCATTAGGAGACGACATTGCTAAGGAAAGCATCCCTGAGCTTGATGTATGACAACAGAAATTTCCACAACTGAAAAACAAAGAGGAAAAAAAAGACTAAAACAGATAAACAAGCAAACAGAATATCCAGGAACTATGGGAAAACCACAAGAGGTATAACATATACATAATGAAAATACCAAGAGAAGAAGAAGGAGAGAAAGGAACAAACAATATTTGAAGCAACCATGACTGAAGAACTTCCCTAAACTGGACCAAACCACAGGTCCAGGAAGGTCAGAGACCACCAAGAAGGATATTTGCTAAAAGCAGCCATACCTAGATATATACTATACAAATTTCAAAAAATCAAATGTAAAGAAAAATCTTGAAAAAAAAAACACAACAGAATGAGGTGGGAATCTTACCCATAGTAAAGCACAGATAAGAATTATATTTGACATCTCATAAACTAATCAAGCAAAGAGAGAATGAAGTGAAATAGTTTCAGTGCTGAGATAAAAGAGACACCAACTTAGAATCCTATATCTTGGAAAATTATCCTTCAAAAAAGGAGGAAATAAACTTTTGCAAAAGGACTGAAATTGAGAGAACTTGTTGCCAGTAGACCTGCCTTGCAAGAAATATTAAAAGAAGTTCTTCAAAGAGAAAGAAAATGATATAGGGCAGAAACTTGGACCTACATAAAGAAAAGAGAAGACTGAAAAGGAATAAGTGAAGATAAAGTAAAAGTTTTATTTTCTTGTACTAATTAATTTAAAAGTTAATGGTTTGATCAAATAATATAGCAACAATATATTAGATTATTCATGCTTGTGTGTATTATATTATATGTATAAGGGAAATGAATGACAGTAATGCCACAAAAGAAGAGGGGGGATTAAGAAAACTTTTTGTAAGTCACCTGTACTATCTGTGAAGAGGTATAGAGTCATTGGAAAGTGGAATTGGATATATTGCAAAATCCAGAGCAACCATTAAAATATTTTCTTAAAAAGTTTACTTGATATGATAAAAACAAAAAAGAGAGAAAATGGGATTATGTAAAATACAGGAAAATAAAGACAGAAAATGTATGAAAGACTGAAACAGGAACAAAGAATAAAGGCAACAAAAAGGAAACTGTAAAAGCTATAGATATTAATCCAAATATATCAATAATTACTTTAAATATCAATATTCTAAATACACCACTTCTGAGACAGAGATTGTCATAGTGGATTAAAAAGAAAAAGACTCAAATATATTCTGTCTGCAAAAAAACCCTCACTTTGTTATTTTTTTAATTTAAAACTTTTAAGAAAGCAAGAGCTTTAATATTTTTTATTTTTTTAAATATTCTTTAAATGCCAATAACAGGGGCTCCTGGGTGGTGTAGTTGGTTAGGCATCTGACTCTTGATTTTGGCTCAGGGAATGATCTCAGGGTTATGAGATCATTCTCATAAAAAATAAAAAATAAAAACTATTTTTTTAAAAATAGTTCAAAAAAATGAAACTATTTTTTTATTATTTTTTAAGTATGTTTATTGGAGAGAAAGAGAGAGCATGAGCAGAGGGAGAGAGAAGCAGACTCCTTGCTGAGCAGGGAGCCCAACATGGGGCTTGATCTCAGGACCCTGAGATCATGACTTGAGTCAAGGGCAGACACTTAAGTAACTGAGCCACCTAGGCACCTGATTAGAAAGCCACACCATAAACACAATTATTTACATTTAACATATTTCTTGCTGAACTTTTTTCCCACTACTAACCTAAAAACAAACAAACAAACAAACTCACTTTAAATATGCAGTTACTCACAGATTAAAATTTAAGAGATGAGGAAAGATATACCAAGTAACATTAACAAAAATAAAGCAGAAGAAGTTATGTTATTTCAGAAAGAGCAGACATCAGAGGAAATAAAGTTAGCAGTCATGAAGTAGGACATTACATAATGATAGAGGGGTCATTACTCCAAGAAGACATAAAAATTCCTAATATGTATACACTTAAGAAGAGAAAGTCAAACTACATGAGGTGAAAACTGATAGAAATGCAAGGAGAAATAGATGAATCCACTATTACAGCTGGATACCTGAGCATCCCTTTATCAGAAGTGGACAGATCCAGCAGGGAGAATATGAGTAAAAACGTGGTTGAACTCAACAACACCATCAATCAACTGGATCCAATGGGCATTTATAGGCTACTTCATCCAACAACAGCAAATTGCACATTATTTTCAATCTCACATGAAGCATTCACCAAGAAAGACCATCTTCTGGGCCATCAGACATATCTTAACAACTAAAAGAACAAAGGTCATATGATGTCTACTCACAGGTCACAGTGGAATTAAATTAGTAATGAAATTAGAATCACGTGTGGTAGGTCATTTTACAAAAGCTTACAAAAAAGAGGCAAAAGACTCAGAATAGCCAACTTAGTATGAAAAAGAAGAAAAAGGAAAGGAAAGGAAAGGAAAGGAAAGGAAAGGAAAGGAAAGGAAAGGAAAGGAAAGGAAAGGAAAGGAAGAAAGAATGAAAGAAAGAAAGAAGGAAGGAAGGAAGGAAGGAAGGAAGGAAGGAAGAAAGAAAGAAAGAAAGAAAGAAAGAAAGAGAAAGAAAGAAAGAGAAAGAAGAAAGAAAGAAAGAAAGAAAGAGAGAGAGAAGAAAAAGAAAGAAAGAAAGAAGAAAGAAGAAAGAAAGAAAGAAAAGAAAGAAAGAAAGAAAGAAAGAAAGAAAGAAAGAAAGAAAGAAAGAAAGTTGGAGTACTTGGCACTACCTGACTTCAAGGCTTCTTATGAGCCTACAGTAATCAAGATAGTATAGTGTTGGCAAAATAATGGACAAATAGATAAACAGAATAGAGGGCCCAGATAGAGACTCACATAAATAGAGTTAAATGATCTTTAACAAAGAAACAAAGGTCATGTAATGGAATAAAGGTGGTCTTTTCAATAAATGACATGTGTCAACTGGACATCCATGTTAGAAAAGTGAACCTAGACATAAAACTTATACCCTTCACAAAAATTAACTCAGAGTGGATCATATATCTATTATTATTATTCTTTTTTTTTTTTGGATCATATACCTAAATGCAAAACACAGGGCAGTCCTGGTGGCTCAGCAGTTTAGCACCACCTTCAGCCCAGGGTGTGATCCTGGAATCTGTGATCAAGTCCCACGTCGGGCTCCCTGCATGGAGCCTGCTTCTCCCTCTGTCTGTGTCTCTGCCTCTCTCTCTCTCTCTGTGTCTCTCATGAATAAATAAATAAAATCTTAAAAAAAATAAATGTAAAACACAAAACTATAAAACTCCTAGAAGATAATTTTGGATACAGTGGTGACCTTTCAGATGCAACACCAAAAGCATAATCCATGAAAGAAACAAATGATAAGAAAGATTTCATTACAATCAAAAACTTCTGCTTCACAAAAGACAATGTCAGCAGAATGAGAAGCCGAGCCACAGACTCACTGGAAGAAAATATTGGTAAAAGACACATTGGATGAAGGACAATTAAATATTACGTACAAAGGAGTCTTAAAACTCAACAATAAGGGATCCCTGGGTGGCTCAGCGGTTTAGCACCTGCCTTTGGCCCAGGGCGTGATCCTGGAGTCCCGGGATCGAGTTTCACATCAGGTTCCCTGTATGGAGTCTGCCTCTCTCTCCCTCTGTCTCTCTCTCTCTCTCTCTCCGTCCCCCTCCTTCCCTGTGTGTTTCTCATAAATAAATAAAATATTAAAAAAAAAAACTCAACAATAAGAAAATGAACAGCCTGATTTAAAAATGGGCAAAAGACCTCAATGAACACCACAGAAGAAATAGACGGTAGGTAAGTGTATGAAAAAATGTTCAATGTCATATATTCCCTCATCTTAAATGTATCACACATCATACATGCTCGTCTAAAATAATTTGTTTCTCCTCTTATCAGTAAGTGTTTTGTACTCCTCATGGCACTTCTTGTTTTATAATGTGTATCCCTTCTGACAGGGTAAGCATTTTCGGGGAGATACATGAGCCATGTCATCTTCTGCCTTGAAGGTTATGGAATGCCTGAACAATGACTGAACCTCATAGGTGTTTGGGCTTGTTGATTTTAAAAAAAGATAATAACAAGTGCCTATAATAGTGCTGGGCATGTAGTAGGTCATCAGTAAATGTTAATTTCCTTTCTACTTCATTTGTCTCAGCTGATCAGATAAGGTGTCTAAATTGATCGTTGGCAGTAATTCTCTAGTGTCATGTGAGCTTTAATATACTTCTTCAAAACATCAATGCTGATTTCACTTATTTCATTTAAATTGGATCAATAATTGCAATAGATAACCTAGAGGGGAGTATCGTATACAATCACTGAGACAGTATAAGTCCTTTTACATATTGTATTTTGAAACAAATGCACCTTTGTATGCATGGTTAGTGTTGTATAGTTTTTTATATTTTATTCCCAATATATGTTTTAATATAGTTATTTATAATCCATATAGTAAATTTGAAAGTTTTTAAAACCCCAGAATGCCCCAGTTGTGTTTTGTGTAAAATGTTATCAAGTTACTAATGAATATTCCTTCCAAAAGAGATAGAACTTGAGAAATGTTGGTTTATGAAAGTTTTAAAATGCTAATGTGCATCAAGAAGCTCTGAGGTGATTTGATAAAAGAGAAAAAGAAACTCTGAGATGTAAGATTCAGTTGTTTCCAATAATACAATAATACCATTTCTTGTTCAAGTTTGGGTGTTTTGTTTGTTTTGTTTTTGTTTTTTTGAACATCTTTCAATATTTCTTACCATTAGCTCTTCTTCTTCACAGGGCATGAACTCACAACTGTGACACCAAGACCTGAGCTGAGATCAAGAGTCAGAAACTTAACTGACTCAGCCACCCAGGTGCCCCTAATATTTCTTATCATTAGGAATACACTTGGGAAAGTAGCGTTGTCAGGTGATGAATTTTCATCAATATACAGTGCAAGTGTTTTTAGCACAAAAAGGAATTTGAAGAGTTCATGTTGCTACAACAGGTTTTAACAGAACATAAGAAACATGAACAAATTAGATAATGCTCATTTAAAAAGCACTGTATCATCATCTGGCTCATTTGGTATAAATATAAGAATCCTTCATCTGAATCATACAGGTTTCTAAGTGAAAAATATTTAAACACCACACCTTCATTTGTCCAACTGAGATTATGGTACTTTAAAATTGTAAAGGTGTAAGCTCTCTGAAATGAATGTGAGGGACAGAGAATAATGAATCTTAACAAAGTTTTGAATAGCAAAGTGGTCACACTGATACAAGGACCCCTGAGACTCTGATGAGGCTACTTGTTCCATTGGGTCCCATTTAGTTGAGTGATTATTTCAATGCCACCTTCTAAACTGACACTGAGCTGAACAGTAAAAATGAGTTTTAGTATGGTAATATGGGCAATAGAATTTCTCTTATGAATATTAAAAATTCATCACTTCTGTCTCTCCAGTCTAGCTGAGGAATGATTCCATTAGTCACACTGGTAAAACAACCATAAATGAAGATCTCCTTGGAGGTTTTACTCTATAATTTACAAAGTAGTCAACAATTTATTATCTCTTGGAGGTTACTGTCAAGGAACCCAGAGGAATTCATCCACTTCATCTCTATTCAATAAATGTGGCAATTACAGCATTTTTATTACTAAATAAAATGTTTTCATTAACTCCTTTTGCCACAATCTTATGGGGTTTTAAATTCATCTTTTTTTAGTCTTTAACTAATTAAACTATAATCTCATTTCATCAGTTCTTTTGGTTACTGTTGTTAAGTTTCTTAAAGTAGATTTTTAAGATCCAAACATCTAAATTTTTCGCCATTGATTAGGGTTCTATTTCAAAAATCAGAATTTGCTTTAGAAAAGATAATGGGTCAGTAGGGATGCAAAGAAGGAAGGAGAGAAAGAGACAGAGAGAGAGGCAGATCGACTCTCCATATCCTACCAGTATCTTTTAGGAAAGCCATGGGTAGTGTGATGGTTCATACCAGGAAGCCACCTGGTAAATACTCAGAAGTCCTGCAAGACAGTTGTTAAGTCATTAGTAGCTTGAAATAAGTCTTGCTGTAAAACTCAGCAAGTGCTAAAAATGAGGTATATGTTTTTGCTTCTAGTCTAGTATACCCACTAGATCCATAAACATCATAACGTAAGTTTGAGAAAACAGAACAACACATTGAGGGTTCCACGAAGTCCTGCAGTTGGTTCTATTTATTAGATTAAATATTTTCCAAATTTATGGAGGGGGCATTTCTTACTGGAATAAAAGGCAGTATTTATTGTGGTTCAATGGCTCAGGCTCCAGAGTCAGACTGCAAGTGTTCACGGTTTTGTTCTGTCGTTTGCTAGTTTGACAATGGTATAATTATTTAACTGCTATCTGACTTAACATTCTTCACTTGTACTGTTACACAAAGTGTGTAAAGTGACAGGTTAAGTAAAGTTATATACTTCAGTGGCTTGTTTTGAGGGTGAGATGGGTTAATATTACAAATACTTAGAGTGATACCTAGAACATAATAAGTTCTCATTATATGTTCAGTTCTACTATTTTAAGAAAATCATGATCCTCAGAACTTATTTTCAAAATCATTCCTTGAAAAGTGTGAAGTAGTCTCTGAGGAGATAATGAGGAATTCTCTGATTCACTTTAAACTATTCAAACCATTTATTTTTCAAACAATATACTAAAAGTAATCTCATGTATAGAGTATAATTCCTAGGTCAGTTTCTATTATAAGTACACAATAATTAGGAATTTGTCTCAATAGAGTAGTTTAGGAATTTGAAAACTTTTGAAATCATCACTGCTTCCCACTGAACACTGCTTCTTTATGCTTCCTTTAAAAAGATTTTATTTATCTTCTTCCTTATATGTGATTAAAATATTACCACTCTGTAAGTTTAGGCCATTACTAAAATATGCTTTTATTAGAGTGAGATGTGAAATAGATACAGCCTGTATGCTTTTTTCAGATTTCCTTTATGTTAGTCCATTCAGGCTGCTATAAGAAAATATCACCAACTGGGTGGCTTATAAACAACAGAAATTTATTTTTCATGGTTCTGATGGCTGGAAGTTCAAGATTATGGCACCAGTTTGGTTGCATTCTGGCAAGGATCCTCTTTCCAATTAGTAGCTAGTCCCTTCTTGCTGGGTCTTCACATGGTGGAAAGGGCTAGGGATTTCTCTGGAGCCTCTTTGATCAGAGCATTAATCCCATTCGTGAGGTCTCTACTCTCATGACCTAATTGCCTTCCAAAGGTCCATCAACTTTGAAGGTAGGATCTCAATGTATGAATTTGTGGGGACACATTCAGACCACAGCATCCTTGGAGAGATTTCTGAGTGTATAACCCAAAATAAGTAAATTTTTAAATAAAATTTTAATGATTTTTTTTTCTTTGGGAGCATGTTGTAGTCTGTGAGGCATAGAGAAATTAGAAATGAAACAAAAAACTGAAATCATTTATGTCTTAGGATGCAGAACACTGAATGTAGGACTTCCATATCACATGGAAAGGGGGAAAATAGTAACTGGAAAGCTGAAGGAGCTGAGTAAAGATTTCAGGTGTCATCCATGATGGGGTAAGGAGACAAAGGTTATAGTTTAAATCCTACCAAGGGTTGAGGGACTTGGTAAACACCCCTGACTTTTTATTAAAACCCAAGAAAGGCTACATATTTGGTGTAAAAACTATGTCCCAGGATAAAAGGTTGATCTAGGAATAAAAGTAAAATAGAAATAGACTGACCTCAGCGAAGTTTAAAATCAGGACTTCACAAGTTCCAGGTAATCTGCCAATAATTCAATTGACTGCTAGAGGAAAACCCATCACTCTTCAGAGAAATATAACATAATTTACAGCATGTCATTTATAAAGTCCAATATACAACCCAAAATTATTATACATAAGGAAAACAGAAAATATGGTACATGGTCTAGAGAAAAATCAGGAGATTCAAAAACAGCCCAGATGTAGAAGTTGGGAGGCAAGAACTTTTAAATAACTGTGGTGAATCTGTCCACAAGTCTGACATAAGAGATCCCCTTATAGTGTGATGTATGGAGAACTCTCAGATATGGAAACTTTAAAATGGAAATAAAATGGAAATCCTAGAGTTATAAAAGTCCATATGTGAAGTTAAAATTCATCGGATAGATTGACCTCAGATTGGCCATAACAGAAGGAAGAAATCAAGCTACACACTTCAAAATAATTTAAAAGTCAATGAAGACAAGATGATAGAAATTAGAAAATATTTTGAACGGAATGATCATGAAAATAAAACCTATGAAAAATAGTAGAAAGCAGCTAAATTGGTTATTGGAGCAAAATTTTAGGTTTAGTTGAAATCAATATTTACAGCTCCTTCTTAAAGAAACCAGGGAAGACACAGCAAATGAAATTCTAAATACACAGAAGAAAAAAAAATTGTAGAGACAAAAGTAGAAATCAAAGAAATGAGAAACAACCTAGGAAAATGTCTAAATCAAAAATTGATTCTTCTGAAAAGTTTAACAAAATTGATAAATTCTTGGGAAGACTAATCAAGAAAAGGAAAGAGAAGGATGTCATTATAAATCTTACAGATTTTATGAAGATCTTAATGTCAATGACTGTAACATCTCAGGTAAAAGAACAAATTCTTTGAAAAGCATTATAATACCAAAACAGAGAAAAGGAGAAGTGCAAAATTTGAAGTGTTATATTTATCCAAGAAAATTAACTTAAAAAATAAATGTAATTCATAGATGAAAATCTGTTTATAAAGAAATCCATAGGCCCAAAGGGCTTGACTGGTGAACTCTATCAAACATTGAGCTAGGAAATATTAACAATTCTATATGTACTCTCAGAATACAGAGAAGGGTTACTTCACAACTTATTGCATAATGGAACTCCAATTCCAAACTGGACAATGCCATTACTAGAAAGTAATAGAATACCAACATCACTCATGAACCCAGGTACAAAGATAGCTAACAGAATACTAGGAATATGAATCCAGAAATATAGAAAGAAGATAATACACCATAATCAAAAGTTTTCATTCTGTGAATACAAGTTAAAATCAATCAACATCATTTACCATGTAAAAAATTTTTATATTGGTAATTTTCTTCCCAAAATCATACGGCTTTTCAGATATACCCCAATTTTCTTTGTGAGCCATATGTGAAATGAGTGGCAACTAATTGAATAGACACTGGCTCTTTTAAAATTAACTCTACTTAGGCATTCATGGGCTTACACAACATAAACACCTTGCTTCCTTCCCTTCACTCGCTGGAGATAAGATGAACATCATTTTAATGTTATGTAATATTTTGCCTAAAGTCCTTTGATAAATATACCCAAACTATTGGACACCGAGTCTTTTTAGGTCAAAATGCCCCATAAGAAAGGTAGTGAATTCTGGCTACTTTTGTCAGGTTTAGAAGCTCCAAGTGGAAAACCCCCACAGCTTGAGGCAATTTTGTCACAGTTATCCAGGGCTCAAAGCCTACACTGTCAAAGAGCGTAATTGTGAAACCCACACCCTGGTGGCAGGAAGGGACCAAGCTCTGTAAGAATGGCCAGTGGATTGCCAAATGCTGAGTCAGAGCTAGATACTGACCTTAATAATGTGCAAGTGCAAAATTATATTTTCCAGTCTCTTTTTAGACTCAGATATAACTGAATTCCCAAGTGACGTACAGCTTCTAATCCCCCTCAAATGAGGTGGTTTCCTAAATGACCTAGGCCAGTCTTTGGAGTCAAAGGGTAGAAATAAAGTAGCCATGTCATATTTGCATTTCTCTTTTGCCTTTACTTGTGTAGGGTATACACAACTGGCAGATGATTTACAAATGCAAGGTGTTTTTCTAACTAAATTGGTGGCTCATAGGATATATATATATATATATATATAATATATTTATTTATTTATTTATTTATTACTCTATATTGTTTGTATATATATACACATATACATGTTGTTTGTATATGTATATATATACATATACATATATGTGTGTGTGTGTATGTATATATATATATATATATATATATATATATATACACAAAACTCCAATCTATAAATCATTACTTAACAAGTGATTTTTTTTTTTTTAAGTAGACTCCATGTCCAGTATGGAACCCAATTCAGGGATTGATCTCCTGAACTGGAGGTCAAGACCTGAGCTGAGATCAAGAGTTGGATGCTTAACTGACTGAGTCACGCAGGCGCCTTGAATATTTTTCATTATCTTAAAAAATAATAGTCATTCTTTTCATAAAAACAAGTAAGCAACTGGTAATCTTTTTATTTAGTCATATAAATGCTCAATACATGATTATTTAAGTAATTATGTATTGAGCATTTGTATGACTAAGTAACCCATGTTTATTGGTGGTCAGCTGACCAAACTCTGGTACTTGCCATACAAAAAGTTTGCTTGGAAGGTCGGGTTTAGTTCAACACAACTGGCTGAAATCTGTCACTAGACATTGAAACCTAGAAGGTTTCATTGTCATAGAGTGGCCTAGATATGACTTTCCCACTTTTTCCTATAGTTTGTTTTTTTTCTGAGCATTTGAGTGTGGGGTCCCTTTCTCAGAGTCCCTTCTATGGTACGTCCAATCTTCTATGGCTCTCCTAATTAAGCATAGTATTGTGGGAAAATCTAAGTTCACAGGACTATTTATGCCTTGCTACTTCTCCTTGGCTAATTTTTCCTCTGGATAAAACCTATTTACTTTTATACTGCATTACTATACTTGCCATAACCTAGTACCACAGATTGGGTGGCTTAAGTAACAGAAATTTATTTTCTCACAGTTCTGGAAGCAAGAAGTCCAAGATCAAGGTGTCAGCAGGGTTGCTTTCTTCCAAAGCTTCTCTCCTTGGCTTATTGATGGCCGTCTTCATGTTCATGTGGCATTCTTCTGCTATATGTATCTGTGTCCAAAATTCCTCTTCTTATAAGGTCACCAGTCATATAGGAGTAGGGTCCATCCTAATGATCTCATTTTAACCTAATTACTTCTTTAAAGACTCTAATCCCCCCAAATAGTCACATTCTGAACTGGCAGTTATGAATTGAGTTGGGGGGCAGGAGACATAATTCAGCCCATGAATTAGTGGTGTCTCTGTGTCCCCTTTTTGAAACAGTAGATAAGTGTTTATGGAATATCATGTTTTATCTGTGACCTTCGTATGCAATAGTATATCAATCTTATCTATAATTTTACTTATATTTGTTCCTTGTCTCCAAAACTGGTTTGTAAACTCCTTGAAGGAAGCATCCATGTTTAAAATTAATGGATGCACAAAAATTATTAATTGTGATAAGATGATATCTGAAAGGCATAAAGCTTAGAAAATTATTTTTCCCATCCCTGTCTATAGGGATATAAGAAACATATTGCCTTTGTGAAGCAAACAATTTTATATTGATTAATAAATGGACCTCAATATGAAATCATCCTTTCAATGCTAAAGCCATTTCCCTTCAATCCCCATTGCACGGCATCTAGAAGTTATGGCTTTTGCCAAAGAGTGACATACAAAGAAGCAAATTGAAAATTCATCATTTTCCAGTGTGGTTAATTCACTTATTCATTCAATAAGGATTTATTGCTTTGTTATGATATGCCAGGAACAGGGCTTGGTGCTGGTAATACCTTAGTGAACAAGACATAGATATGCTACAGAACAGAACTGAGTTTAGATTTTTACATCTCAACCACTTGAGAGCAGATTAGCATATGAATGAACCATACACCTTATTTTCAGTCACAGTTTTGGTCTAGCCTTTGATATTCTTCCTCTATCATATGAAATAGCTTTTCTTTCATAAGCTGAAGAGGAGCAGGATGAAATAGAGAGCTCTGCTACTCCTTGGCCAATTTCTTTATAAAATTACATTTGGAAATATCTATTTAATTGGTCCCTCCAAGGCCTATAAGCTGGAAAATTTATAGGCTGTTATGTGGCGACAGAGTATAAAAGTGGTCCAAGTAATTTTTGAAAGGTGCCTACCAAAATAAATGAGTTTTACCAGTGATATCTCTATAAGGTCGGCTGACACATGAAGATTCAGGAATTCAGGGATTTACATCCTATTGCACTTAGGACACCCTAGTAGAAGAGAGCCATATGATATACTCTGGGCCAATTACACCTTCCCATTACATTTTCTAACTTAAAATAAAAATCTCAGCCTTCCCATGTTGGATTCTATGGAATGGAATATTTGATTGCTATTTGCTCATATGGAGGAAGTTTTTCCGAAGTCAGCAGAGAAGGGGAATGAGGTCTATGAAGAGACTCTGGATTTTATTTTGTATACAATGCTACACAATCTGACTTCTTCTCACCACCTGCATGGCTATTGTCCTGGTCCAAACCACCATCACTTCTCAAATGCCTACTAATTGAGCTCTTTGCCTCTACATTTGTATCCCTTTAAAGTCTTTTCTTGATAAATTATCCAAAATAACACTTTTAAAAAGTTTAAGTGAGACTTAACCACTCAATTCAAAATTCTCCAGTGCTCTTTATTTCATGCATAATAAAAGCCAAAGTTTTTATTGGAGACTGTAAGGCCCTACTCTATCTGTTTCCATTACCTGGTGTGCAAATATTGCAGAAGAGAGGAAGGAATGAGTCCCAAGAGGTAATGAGGACAGATATAGTAAGGCCTTGCTTTTTTTGTAAACACACCAGCTACCCTCCTCCGTGTTTCTCTGCATAAAGAGTTTTTCTCCCACCTATTCAGATGGCTCTTCTTTTCCCACTTCAAGTCTTTGCTCCAATGTAACCTTTCTGGGATACCTGGGTGGCTCAGTGGTTGAGCCTTTGGCTCAGGGCATGATCCTGGGGTCCTAGGATCAAGTACTGCATTGGGCACCCTGTGAGGAACCCACCTCTCCCTCTGCCTATGTCTCTGACTTTCTCTGTGTGTCTCTCATGAATAAATAGAATATTTTAAAAAATGTAACCTTTTCAGGTACATTATGATTCAATAACTCTGGAACTTCTTATCCCCCTTCCCTGCCTAATTGTTCTCTATATCAGGTTTCATTTCATTCTTATGTACTTACATGAGTTCCTAATATATTTATATATTGTATTCTCTGTCTATTCCTCCTATAATGTAAGTTTCAACACTGACAGTCTAGGCCAATGGCTGGTAGGAAGGTAGTAACATTAAATAAATACTATTCTGAGTGAATGAAAGTCACAGGCAAACTCTGGATTGTATTAGGGTAACATTTGGAGAATGACCAACTAAATTTTGTAGCTGTACTCAGCCAAGGTCTATCTGACTATTGGGATTTGAATATAAATAGGTGAAAGGTCAAAGAGACACGAGTGTCAAATCAAAAAGTTCTTAGAGTTAGAAGTGTAGTTTTGGGTAGAATGAAGGGTTTGGATGAGGTATTTCACGTGGAAAGCCAGATTTAAGCTACATTATATGTTTTTACTAAATTAGTAAAGTTTTAAAATGTACTCTCTAAACTTCTGAACAAAAATTCTATCTTCTGCCACCCTCTATAGACACACAGTTGTTGTTAAATGACAATTTAAAATAAATTGAAGTCTTTGGGGATATCAAAAAATTGTGAATGTCAGGTTTCTTTGAATGAATTCCAGGCATAGCCTTGTATCCAGTACAGCAAGGGATTTCTGCAACTGTGGGTGTTATCCTGGGGCTTGCAAAGAACAAGACCTTGTAATTACAATTTCAGATTTCTTAATTTCTTGGTCTGCCTTTATGCATCATTTGCCATTGTGAGCATAAGAAACTTCCCTCACAATTTCTTTATATTTTCCATGAATTACACACAATGAAAGGAGATACCAATGCAAGGTGCCACTTTATATTTCACCTGGAATAACAGCTTTCTTTTTTGGAGACCATGTGGTTCTGTGTCTGTGTAATATATGTAATATCCTAAAATTTATGAGAAAAACATATGTAACCTGCTTTGCTGTTAGCTAAAAGAGACCAGCCCAATTAAACCTTAGAAATGTCTCAATTTCCTGGAATTCACTACTTTCTATATTACATGGTAACATTATCAGTACTATCCTGAGTGTCAATGTCCACATATGACTATTGACTTATGTGTTGGCAATATCATGTAATCTTTATTTCACAGAGACAATGAAATCTATTCCCATTCCTAAGGCCAAACACAACCTATAAGTTAAACCACATTTTAAGGCTCTAGAGTTGAGGAAAATTTGAAAATAAAAATAAGTTCTTCCTCAACCATTCATTTTCAGAATTCCTTGGCATGACTTAAACTTACCACTTGTATGCTCAATATTTTTATGCTGTTTCCTTCACATTGAGAGTGATATTTCATCACAGTATCTTAAGTTACCCCTTAGGCAAAGTTTACCTTTAAAAAAAGCAAGAAAGAAGAGCACATGAAAGCAATGTAGTTTACCATTTTAATTGTCAAAAGACAGAATAAAAACTTGGTATATAAGTCAATACAACATCATTTTTCCTCAGTAGTTTATTTTATTTCTTAACATGAGGGCTTTTTAAAAAAGATTTATTTGAGACAGAGAGAGAGTGGGGAGGGGGAGGCAGTGGCAAAGGGAAAGAATTTTTAAGCAGACTCCTTGTTGAGCACAGAACTATAGGAAGGGATCAAGACCCATGAGATCAGGACCTGAGCCAAAACCAAGACTCCCAAGCTTAACTGACTGAGCCACTCAGGCATCCATTGCTCAATAATTTTAATTAGTTACTCAAAAGTATAAGTGGTCAGAGTACACACAAATAAAGTTTGAAAATTAGGACAAAGTAAACATTAAAACACAGGGTTTCATTTTGCATTTCTCAGCTTTCCTCCTCTGCCTCTTTAGGTGAAGATGATGGAATATATAACAAATTTAGGGATCATTCAATCATAATGCCAAAAGCAATTATTAAGTGCCTATTATGTCTTAGGTGCTGCTACTAAGCAGGATTCTGTTGGCGTTCATTTGTCGGTATTCCAATAAAATAATCTGTGTAATGTGGCTCTGCTGGCACTGCTGGATCTAATGGGAGCCTGTTTAACCTTAGCTGTCATCATTGCTATTGCAAAGCCATAAAAATACATCCTAGTCCATGTGCCCAGGGCTTAATAGAAAGAGAGTCAACCAAGTAAAAATCAGACTGTGTTTAAATAGAAACCTGGAGAAAGCTTGAAATGTATTTAGTCTACCAACAGTCTTCTTTATGTTTTTATTTGGGTTCCATGGGAATGGGTTTCTGTGTGGGAGCTTTGATGCTTTAACAGCAGGGAAATATATGTGTTTTCTTTGGCAAATTTTAAAGAGAGCCATAGAAAGGCATCCTGACAGATAGAAGCAAACGCCGGAGTAGAACCATGTGATGAATTTTATGTAACTCTAATAATTTTATTTTATTTTTGCATAATTTCAAATGTATAATGTGGACATTGTTATAATGTGGAAATAAACAAAGCAATACCACTGCTTCTATTTTCCAGAAATTTGTGAAAATGAATGATTGTTGAAAATTGTTTTATTTTTTTATTTTATTTTTTGAAAATTGTTTTTAATTTGAATATGGGAATATGTGTGCATACTAACTAAAGGTTATATGGATACAAAGTGATGTCTCAGAAGCACAGATTAGTAGCAGAGTATCTAAGGAAAAGAAAGGAAGATGAGATTACCCCAGTCCTGGGATTTGAGAGTATTTCCTATACTATACTGGTGGAAGCGACGTTCCACTTAGGGAAAGTAAGAACTGAAGACTTAGATCAGATCCATCTTTTAGTTCAGAGGAAGGTAATAATTGTTTCCTCAGTAAGACACCAAGCCTTCAACATTGACAATGGCTGTGTTGCTAACTTCCAATCCACACATTTTCCCCAATTCTTTCTCTCCTGTAACATTTTCTAAATCTCTATATATTCTCTTCATCATTCCTTTTACAACTATCAATATAAATGTGTTTACTTAAGTTCAGTAACATTTCTTTTACTGATTCTACATTTGCTTCATTCTAATTTCAACAATCAGTTTGATTTGGAATTTCAGGAATAGGTCCAAATTCACATTTTACCCTCTTGAAAAAAATTCTCCCATTAAAAAAAAAGAAAGAGAAAACAAGCAAACAAAACTCGCTAAAGCTTCCTTTTACTGTTAAGATAAAGCCCAACTTCCTTCTCTACTCTGCCCCTGCCCCTCTCAGCACTCCTTTTCGTATTCTTGTTCCTGCCACACAACTTCCTCCCAGGCACCACAGCCAAAATTGCTCATCCCTTCACACAGCTGCTGCATATGCTGGAGAATTTAATACACAATTGCTTTCATCATGTCTCATTGGCTGTGTTTCCACTGAGTTTGCTTATTGCAGTCTGTGATGAATGCTTTAAGTTTATTACCCAAGTCGTGTATCTTATTCACCCTGCAACTATGGTTATCTTTGATGTTTTAATGATTATCTCCCAGTGTTTCAAGAGTAACAGAACTTGGAAAAGAAATCCCTGTCCTTCCCACATTTATACCATAATATATTTATTTTCAGTATGCATAATTTCATTCCATATTATCATTATTTTATGTGGAAATGGACATCTACTTGTTTAAAGGTTGTGTTTATCAAAATATATCTGTGCTTAATTTTAATCCAGCTATTCCTTTTTTCAGATTTGTCTAATGTGCATTTTGAAACACATAAAGTTTGATTTATTGTGATTTGTTTCACCATTAAAATCATAAGAGACTGGTAACAGAATTCATGTCCATAAATAGGATACTGATTGAATAAACTACGATATACTCATCTGAAACTGGGGAAAAAAGAATGATGAAACTATATTCTAAGATAAATTGGTGAGTAAAAATAGCAGGAGACAGAAATATGTATAAACATGTGAAAAGATGAGTATGTTGCATAGAATATTTATATTTGTGTTGGTATAGAATGTCATACTTCTCATGTATATACTTTAGAAGATTCTGAATTTTAAACTATATAAATCTATTACCTATTCCTAAATAATTAGAATTTTTAAATATTTTTTTAATAATTAGCATTTTAACTAAAGATAAGTGTTTCCAGGTAAGATGACAGATTGAACATGTGAATCTACACTTGTTTCCTTTTCAAATCTCAATAAAACAATACTGTACTAGTTTGGGATTGCAATTGTAACAAACGATCACAAACTCAGTGGCTCACAGTGATATGATTTTATTATCTTACAGTCTGCCTCTCAGAAGTCCAATACCATTCTCATGGGGCTAAAATCAAGGTGTGGGCAGGGCTGTATTTCTCTTTTGAAGCTCTAGGGAAGAATCCTTTTCCATTGCTTTTCTAGCTTCTAAAGTCTGCCCCAACTTCCTGGGGCAGGAAGCTAGTTTACTAGCTTCCTAAGTCCTGCCCCCTCTTCCACCATCTCTGACCCTTCCTCTATCATCACATCTCCCTTTTACCACAGTCTAGAAAGACTCTGCTTTCAAAGAATCATGAGGCTAGTCTGTGCCAGCCTGGATAATCCAGGGTACTTGCACATCCCAAGCCATTAACTTTAGTCATATTTTCAAAGTCCCCTTTTCCCCCATATAACTAAGTCATAGGTTCTGGGAATGAAGATATAAACATCTCTGGAGGGGGGAGCACTATTGTGTCTACCACTGTCAATGATCCATTTTTAACAGCATAAATCCACAAAAACAAGGAAGCTTGAAAAGCAATTTTGGAAGCTGGAATACACATAGAAATGAAGTCAAGAACCCAAAAGACTCAAGGAAATTGAATGCTATACATGCAGTGGGGAAAAGTTCAGATCTATGCCTCTTTAGATCTCAAAATCCTCAATTGTCTGAATAATGTGGTGCCACATACTTCAGGAAGGGGGAATGAAACAAAAGGGGACTTCAAATCAAGAGGATTCTTTGATACTCTATTTAAGAAGAATGTAAATCACCCAGGTCCTCACCACATTTCTGTGAAGTTGAAGACTATTTCTGTTCTCACAAGGGAAATACAAGATGATTACCCTTTAGAAAGAGTGAAACAAATACTCTTGAGATAGAAGACAAGAGCTTCAGGTAAGGGTGAAGGAACCCTATTGCAATAGGTGTAACATATACCTATCAGATCTTAGACCCCCATTCTTTTATCCATCTGAGCTCCTAATATGTTTTCAGCCAGAAATGGTTGTTCATTCAAAGAGTCATCTTTGGAGAACATAACCTAAGTGGAAGAAACACAAAGACTTCAACACCATATGTTGTGCAATTAAATGTTCCAGTCAGTGTCCCCAGAGCAGAGTTCACAGTCAAACCCCACTCTATGCTTATGGTATCTTCTAATTATAAGTTAATTCCCCACACTCTTAATTATAAGATCACATAGAAGTATTAGTTTTCTGAAGAAAGCCTCTAACTTGAAACTAGAGGCAAAAACAAATACAAAGAAAACAGTACCTTGAAGAAAACAGAAACTATGATGGGGGACAAAAATCTCAGAAAAAAATGATATTAAAAAGAGAACATACAATATCTACAAAACAGGAACTCTACAATACAGGAACAGTATGCGAAAAAAAAAACAGGAGACTCCCATTTACTAAAATGTAAATTAAAAAAAACTAGCAGACATGGAAAACTCAAATTCAGTGAAATGACTGAAAGATAATTTTTAAAGAGTACTCAGAATTGAGAAAAAGACAAAGCAACAAAAAATAGGGAAAAAGGACTTAATAATTAAAGGGGGAGATCCAAGAGGTCCAACACCTGAATAAAAGGGAGTTTAAACTTAATGTTTAACTTGGGGAAATACATATATATATATCCCAAAAGGAGCCATAAGCAACAAGGATGTAGTCATTGGAAAAGATACTGTATTTTGTTATTCATGCAATTGGAAGGCAGAAATATTTCCTTTTGACAGGGACACTGCTTCTCTCTCTGCCTCTGCCTGTTGCTCTGCCTGTTTGTGCTCTCTCTCTCTCTCTCTCTCTCTGTCTGCTGCTCTGCCTACTTGTGTGCTCTCTGTCAGATAAATGAATAAAATCTTTTTTTTAATGTTCAAAGGCTAGATTTAGAGAATTCAAAATATAACAGTATAGTAACCAAGATATATTATGAATATATTATCTCCTATGAGAGCATGTGCCAAAATAACTAATGGTTTGCTGATGTTTGAACAACTAATAATGAGATTTTAAACTACAATGGAGAGGATTTTTTCTCAGTGGTGGTGGAGAAATCAAGAAATCTGTGAAAATAAATAATTGGAGTCATTTGTATAAACTATTATTTTCAGGTAGGCCCTTAAGAGATTGGATTTTTAAAAAGGAACTTACTCCAGTCTGTAAGAAATGATAGAAATTGAAGGACAGTCAGAATTAGAAGTGTGACGATGTATGGGAAGGAAATTGGAGACTAGTAATGGATTTTTAAAATATCTAATAAAGGTCATTTCTATCATTCATAGTATGTTTTAGAAAATGCTATAAAGGGGTTAAATTTTATTTTATTTTTTATTATTTTTTTTAATAAATTTTTATTGGTGTTCAATTTACCAACATACAGAATAACACCCAGTGCTCATCCCGTCAAGTGTACCCCTCAGTGCCCGTCACCCATTCACCCCCACCCCCCGCCCTCCTCCCCCTCCACCACCCCTAGTTCATTTCCCAGAGTTAGAAGTCTTTATGTTCTGTCTCCCTTTCTGATATTTCTCACACATTTCTTCTCCCTTCCCTTATATTCCCTTTCACTATTATTCATATTCCCCAAATGAATGAGAACATACACTGTTTGTCCTTCTCCGGTTACTGTGGCCAAGTTCAAAAAGGGTGTTGCCTGAGTTCTCCTCTGGGATTTTGATGGCATCTTGTCTCACATTTAGATCTTTCATCTATTTTGAGTTTATCTTTGTGTATGGTGCAAGAGAGTGGTCCAGTTTCATTCTTCTGCATGTGGATGTCCAATTTTCCCAGCACCATTTATTGAAGAGACTGTCTTTCTTCCAGTGGATCGTCTTTCCTCCTTTATCGTATATTAGTTGAGCATAAAGTTCAGGGTCCACTTCTGGGTTCTCTGTTCTGTTCCATTGATCTATGTGTCTGTTTTTGTGCCAGTACCACACTGTCTTGATGAACACAGCTTTGTAGTACAACCTGAAATCTGGCATTGTGATGCCCCCAGATATGGTTTTCTTTTTTTAAAATTCCCCTGGCTGTTTGGGGTCTTTTCTGATTCCACACAAATCTTAAAATAATTTGTTCTAAGTCTCTGAAGAAAGTCCATGGTATTTTGATAGGGATTGCATTATATGTGTAAATTGCCCTGGGTAACATTGACATTTTCACAATATTAATTCTGCCAATCCATGAGCATGGAATATTTTTCCATCTCTTTGTGTCTTCCTCAATTTCTTTCAGAAGTGTTCTATAGTTTTTAGGGTATATTTTTAGAACCATTTGAATGGTAAATGGTTCTCCAACCTTTTATTTTCAGGTTGTAGGTGTCCTTCTGTCTAAAATGAGTCTCTTGTAGACAGCAAATAGATGGGTCCTGCTTTTTTATCCAGTCTGAAACCCTGCGCCTTTTGATGGGGTCATTAAGGCCATTCACATTCAGAGTTACTATTGACAGATATGAGTTTAGTGTCATCATGATATCTATTTAGTCCTTGTTTTTGTGGATTGTTCCACTGAACTTCTTCTTGAAGGGGAGTTTTAAGAGTCCCCCTTAAAATTTCTTGCAGAGCTGGTTTGGAGGTCACATATTCTTTCAGTTCCTGCCTGTCTTGGAAGCTCTTTATCTCTCCTTCCATTTTGAATGAGAGCCTTGCTGGATAAAGTATTCTTGGTTGCATGTTCTTCTCATTTAGGACCCTGAATATATCCTGCCAGCCCTTTCTGGCCTGCCACGTCTCTGTGGAGAGGTCTGCTGTTACCCTAATATTCCTCCCCATGAAAGTCAGGGACTTCTTGTCTCTTGCTGCTTTAAGGATCTTCTCTTTATCTTTGGAATTTGCAAGCTTCACTATTAGATGTCGAGGTGTTGAACGGTTTTTATTGATTTTAGGGGGGGATCTCTCTATTTCCTGGATCTGAATGCCTGTTTCCCTTCCCAGATTGGGAAAGTTTTCAGCTAGGATTTGTTCAAATACATATTCTGGCCCTCTGTCCCTTTCGGCGCCCTCGGGAACCCCAATTAAACGTAGGTTTTTCTTCCTTAGAGTGTCATTTATTTGCCTTAATCTGTCTTCATGGTCCCTTAATTGATTGTCTCTTTTTTCCTCAGTTTCCCTCTTTGCCATTAACTTGTCTTCTATGTCACTCACTCGTTCTTCCACCTCGTTAACCCTCGTCGTTAGGACTTCTAGTTTGGATTGCATCTCATTCAATTGATTTTTAATTTCTGCCTGATTGGATCTAAATTCTGCAGTCATGAAGTCTCGTGAGGCCTTAATGCTTTTTTCTAGAGCCACCAGTAGCTGTATAATGGTGCTTCTGAATTGGCTTTCTGACATTGAAGTGTAATCCAGATTTTGTAACTCTGTGGGAAAGAGGGCTGTTTCTGATTCTTTCTTTCGAGGTGAGGTTTTCCTTCTAGTCATTTTGCTCAGTGCAGAGTGGCCAAAAACAAGTTGTATTGGAACACGGGGGAGTATCACTGGTCCGTCCAGCTGGTCTTCTGGGGGAGGGGCCTGCTGTGCTGATTTTCAGGTGTTAGCACTTGGGGGAGCTGCTCTGCCCCTGCCTGCTGCAGGGCTCAGCGGGGGTTGTTTACCCCGTGGGGCCCCAGGAGGAACAGTCGCAGTTGCTATGACAACTCTGGAAGCCTGGATTCAGCCTCCGCAGGAACTACGGGGCTCGGGGCTCTCGGCTCTCCGTCCGCAGGGCCTGGAGGCTCCGGGGCGGGGCCGCTGATCTGCTCAGCTCGGGGCAGGAGCGTCCTTGCTGTCCTGGGCCCTCCCGGCCTCTGCCTGTCCCGGGGGAGGCCGGATCCTGGGCTGTGTCCCGGCGCCCTGTGCTCCGGGGCCTGCGCTGTGGATTCGCGCTCCCGCCCCGCAGCCCCCTCCGCGGAGCCGCCGCCCGAGCCCCTCCGAGCTGCTCCGGTCCCCGCCGTGCGCGCTGCAGCCCTTAGGGAGCTCGGCGCACTCTCCCGGGGCGCAGGTGTCTGTTAGTGTCCCCGGGAGCCCGAGGGCATCCCCGCTCTCCTGGGTCCTGCTCCAACTCCCTGCGAGCCCCTTTCCGCCCGCCCGGGAAGGTTGGTGCAGCTCCTGCTCCTCCGGGACGGGGCTCTCCTGTCCTGGGGACACTCGCCCCGGCCTCAGCCCGGCTCCTCACGGGGCCCCTCCCCCTCGGAGGCCTTTTGAGTCTTTATTTCTTTTTCCCCGTCTTCCTACCTTGATAGAAGCGCGGACTCTTCTCACTGTAGCGTTCCAGCTGGTCTCTCTTTACATCTCAGGCGGAATTCGTAAATTTTCAGGATGGTTTGAAGGTTGTCTAGGTAATTTGGTGGGGACAGGTGATTTGGGGACCCTGCTCTTCCGCCATCGTGCCCCTCCCCTCCAAGGGGTTAAATTTTAAAATGGCCTTTATACCCCAGGTTTCAAACTATGCTACAAAGCTGTAGTCATCAGCACAGTATGGAACTAGCACACACACACACACACACACACACACACACACACACACAAAGACACATAGATCAATAGAATAGGGTAGAAAACCCAGAAATGAACCCACACTTACATGGCCCATTAATCTATGAGCCTGGGTGGTTCGATCAGGCAAGCATCCGATTATTGGTTTTGTCTCAATCTCAGAGTTGTGGGATCGAGCCCTGTATCAGACTCCCCACCCAACGGGGAGTATGCATCCCCTCTCCCTCCACTCCTCTCCATGCTTGCACACATGCTCTCTATAACATAAATAAACAAAACTTTTTTTTTAAAAGAATATATACAATGGGGAAAAGACAGTCTCTTAAATAAATGGTGTTGGGAAAACTGGACAGCTACATGCAAAATAATGAACAGGACTGCTTTCTTAAACTGTATACAAAAATAAACAAAATATATTGAAGACCTTAATCTAAGATCTGAAACCATAAAGCGCTTAGAAAAAAAACATTGGCAGTAAGCCCCTTGACATTAGTCTTAGCAATATTGCTTTGAAACTGTCTCCATAGGCAAGAAAAACAAAAGCAAACTAAACAGATGGTACAACATCAAACTGAAAAGTTTTTAAAAGCACATTGAAGAACACCAGCCACAAAATGAAAAGGCAACCCACTGAACAAGAGAAAATATTCACAAATGATTTATTTGATAAAAGCTAACATCCAAAATATATAAAGAACTCATACAATTCAATATTTTTTAAAAGGCACCATCTGATTGTAAAAGTGGGCAGAGGAACTGAATAGATGCTTTTCTAAAGAAAATACACAGATGATCAACAGGCACATAAAAACATGTTCAACATAACTAACCATCAGGGAAATGAAAATCAAGACCATAATGATATATCACCTACACCTGACATCAAAAAGATAAGAAGTAATAAGTGTTGGTGAGGATATAGGAAAAAGGGAACCCTGGTGCATTGCTGTTGGCAATGTAAATTTTCATGGAGGAAAGAAAGAAAGAAAACAGTGTGGAGGATCCTAAAAATAATTAAAAATAGAATTACCATATGATCCAACAATTCTACTTCTATGTATTTATCTGAAAAAAGACAAAAACACTAATTTGAAAAGACCTATGGGGCAGCCTGGGTAGCTTAGTGGATTGGTGCTGCCTTCAGCCTAGGGCATGATCCTGGAGACCCGGGACTGAGTCCCACATCGGGCTCCCGGCATGGAGCCCGCTTCTCCCTCTGCCTGTGTCTCTGCCTCTCGTGAATAAATAAAATCTTTAAAAAAAGATATATGCACCCCTATGTTCACTGGAGCATTATTTACAATAGCCAAGATATGGAAGCAACCTAAATGTGTATGATAGATGAATGGGTAAAGAAGATATAGCAAATATACTCAATAGAATATTACTCAGCCACTAAAAAGGATGAGATCTTGCCATTTGTGACAATATACATGGAACTGTAGAGTATTATGCTAAGTGAAAGAAATCAAAGACAAATGCTGTATGATTTCACTCAAAAGTGGAATCTAAAAAATAAAACAAATGGACAAATTAAACAAAACAGACTCACAGATACCAAAAACATTTGGGTGTGAGAGGGGATGTGGGGATGGATGAAATAAAGTGAAAGAGAGTAAGAGATACAATCTTCCAGTTATAAAATAAATAAGATATGGAGATGTCATAGGGAATATGGTCAGTAATAATTGTAACAACTTTTTTATGGTGACAGATGGTAAGTAGACTTATTCCAGTGACCATTTCATAATGTACGTAAATGTTTTACACTGGCGGCTAATAAAATATTCTATCAACGATTCTTTTTTAAAATACCTTTATGGTTACTGCTGATCAAATACTTCAGTTCCTTCCCTCTTTACTTATTTGTTTGTAGGTACTGTCTTAGACTTAAGAAGCATACATGTTATAAAAACGCCAATTTTTCTAAATAATGCCTGCATGCAATTGGCAAAGGAACATCCTCAAGTGCTGAGTAACAGAAAAGAATAATAGCAAAACTTTTATAGAAAGGTGAACTGACAACTTCTCAGAATAAACTCTGTACATTTTTTTCCTGTACTATGGGGAAGTTTTGAACTTTGTAGCGAGAGAAAGAGAGAGAGAGAGAGAGAGAGAGAGAGAGAGAGAGGAGAGAGAGAGTGAGAGAGACTGCTTGGTCCACAGACCCACAAGAGAACTGGTTTCCCTGGTGACGTTCTCACATTCTCATAATTTGTACCCAACAACTACTCTATATTTTTAAACCTAAAAGTCAGACCACTGTCCTGTATAAGCCTTCTTATGATTTACCTACTTGGAATTAAGCAATAAGTAAAACTCGTAGGCTCTTTACAAAGTCTTACAAGGTCCAACATGATCTAGCACCTGCCTACCTCTCCCACATCCTGCTACTCACTCCATGCTCAAACTCTTGGGTCAAAAAGCATAGCTTACACTCACATTGGTCTCTTTGTAGTTTTTTTCCACTTTTTTCCCCATGGCTTACCCCTCACTGCATTCAACTCTGCCAAAATGCCTATGTCTCCAGAGGCTTCTCCTTGCCCCCCTCCATCTGCATAACTCTTATTTCAACCCTCGAGTCTGCACCACCTAATTCTTCTCTCCAGAACTCCCTGATTAATCTTCCTAACACAGCTCACTAGGGGGAAGGGAAGGGTGAATATGTCACCTTGTGAATTTAAAGCGGCAACTTCAAACTTTTTGTAGAAGGTGCACGTCGGCATGCTCAGAGCTTGAAGCTAGCTTTATAGATTACAGAGTCATGTAATTAAGATAGTTTACTGATGAGAAAACGAAGGTTAAAAAGAATAAGTAAATTGAGCAAAGTTACACACTTATCAAGTGGTGCAGCCTGAATTTATATGCAGTTGTTATTCCCCCAGAGCACAGCTTTTCATGTGTTGCATTTCCTTCCAAAAATGAATTGACGCATTTTAGAGTTTTCCCTATTAGTTGCTACAAACAGAAACCAGATAAAACAATCAGGGACAGAAATCTATGGTCTCCGATAAACAAATGTTTAACCTGGAGCACCTACTCGCTCAAACTAGCCCAATCCTTTCTCTTGTTTTAGAAATGATACAAAACCCTTTAGATTTTAGATTTACTATAGTGAATATATGGTATTTCACATTGAGAGATAATGGCCATACAATAAGTTGCACATACTTAGAGTGAAAGCTAGGTAAATTTTGACACACACACACACACACATCCCCATGAAATCATGACCATATCAAGATTTGGAACATATCCACCACACCCAAAGTTTCCCTCATGCCCGGTGGAATATCCCATTCCCAGTTAAACACTGATCTGCTGATCACCGTAGATTGTTTGCATTTTCTAAAGTCTTATATAAATAAAATCATCCCATATATACTCTCTTTTATGACTTCTTTTATTCAGCATAATTACCTATGACTCATCCATGTCATGGTGTGTATAAGTAGTTCATTTCTTACTGCTGAGTGTTTGTTATTCTGTAGATGCATACAACGTTTTTTAATCCTTTCACCCATTGGTTGAAATAGGTTGGGTTGCTCCCACATTTTGGCTGTTACCATAAATCTGCAATGACCTTTTGTTTAAAAGAGTTTATATGGACACAGTCTCTGGGTAAACACATAGGAAGGGCGAAGTGACTAGATCATCGATAAATATAGGTTAATATTTTTTAAGACATAGCCAAACTGTTTCCAAAGCGTTTGTAGCATTTTACATTCCACTTACAGTGCGTAGAAGAGTTTCTGTTCTCCTCATTCTTGCCAACATTTGGTGTGGTTATTATTTTAAATTTTAGCCACTCTAGCTGTGTAACTAAACCTCACTGGTTTATTTTGCATTTCCCTAATGACTTATGATATTCAGCATCTTCTCTTGTGCTCATTTGTAATATCTATATTGTCTTTGTTGAAGCGTCTGTTCAAATGTTAGCACGTCCATTTGAATTGATGGTTCTCCTATTATTGGACTTTGACTTTATATATTTACTTATTATGGACACAAGTCCTTTATCAGACATAGGCTTTGCAAATATATTCTCCAAGTCTGTGGCTCATTTCTTTATTCTCTTAACATTATCCTTCAAAGAGCAGAGGTTTTAAATTTTTGATTATCTGGTATACCAATTAAATCATGCATTTGGTGTCATATTTAAGAAATCTGCCTAACTACAAGGTCCAACATTTGTTTCTTCTGTGTTTTATTCTAGATATTTTAAGTATTATGCTTTAAATTTTGGCCTATGATCCACTGAGTTAACCTTTGTATATTGTGTAAGATCAGCGTACATAGATGCTGGATTTTTTTTTTCCCTTTCTCTCTCCTCCTTCCCTCCTGCCCTCCCTCCTTCCTTCCTTTCTTTTCTCCCTCTGTTACATATTGATATCCAATTGTTCCAGCACCATTTTTTTTTAAAGACTACCATGTCTCCTTTGAATTGCCTTTGCATCTTTGTTAAAAGTTCATTGGGTCAATAGACTTTCTATTGACTTACATGGATTTATTTTTCTACTTGATAATACCATCCTGTCTTGAACAATTCAGATTTATAATAACTCTTGAAGTCAGATAGTTCTAGTCCCCTGATCTGATTTTGTTCTTTCTTTTCAAAATTATTCCAGCTATTGTAGATCATTTGCATTTCTCTCGATATATATTATAAACTCTGCTGGCCAATTTTTTAATTCCTTGCTAGGATTTAAAACTGTAAGTCAATTTGTGGGAAAACTGCACCTTCTTTTTAAGGTTTTATTTAAATTCAATTAGTTGACATAGAGTGTAATATCAGTTTCAGGTGTAGAATTTAGTAATTCCTCACTTACACACAATAACCGGTCCTCATCATAAGTGTCCTCCTTAATACCCATCACCTATTTAATACATCCCATAGCCACCTCCCCTTTAGTAACCATTACTTTTTTCTGTATAGTTAAGAGTCTGTTTCTTGGTTTGCCTCTCTTTTTCCGATTTGTTCATTTGTTTTGTTTCTTAAATTCCACATATGAGTGAAATCATATAGTATTTGATCTTCTCTGATTTATTTCACTTAACATAATACTCTCTAGCTCTATGCATGTCATTGCAGATGGCACAATTTAATTCTTTTGATGGCTGAGTAATATTCCATTGTATATATATATATATATATATATATATATATATATATATATATCATCTCTTCTTTATCCATTCATCAGTCAATGGACATTTGGCCTCTTTCCATAATTTGACTATTGTTGATAATGCTGCTATAGACTCAGGGTGTATGTATTCCTTCTTATTCATGTTTTTGTATCCTTTGGGTAAATACCTAGTAATACAATTGCTGGATCATTGGGTAATTCTATTTTTAACTTTTGAGGAACCTCCACACTGTTCTCCAGAGTGGCAGCATCAGTTTGCATTCCCACCAACAGTGTAAGAGTGTTACCCTTTTTTTGCATGCTCAACAACACCTGATGCTTCCTGAGTTGTTAAATTTATCAGTTCTAACTTGTATAAAGTGATACCTCAGTGTGGTTTTGATTTGTGCTTCCATGATGATGAGTGATGTTGAGTATCTTTTCATGTGTCTATTGGTCATCTCTATGTCTTCTATGGAAAGATGTCTATTCATGTCTTCTGCCCAACTTAAAACCAGATCGTTTTTTGGTTGTTGAGTTTGATAAGTTATTTATATATTTTGGATACTAACCTTTTATCAGATATGTCACTTGAAAATATTTTCTCCCATTCTGTAGGTGACCTTTTAGTTTTGTTGATTGTTTCTTTCACGTTGCAGAAGTGTTTTATCTTGATGTAGTCCCAATAGTTTATTTTTGCTTTTCTTTTCCTTACCTCAGAAGACATATCTAGTAAGAAGTTGCTATTGCTAATGTCAACGAAGTTACTGCCTATGTTCTCCTCTAAGATTTAATGATTTCCTGTCTCACATTTAGATTTTTCATCTATTTTGCATTTACTTTTGTGTATGGTGTAAGGAATGGTTCAGTTGCATTCTTCTGCATGTTACTGTCTAGTTTTGCTAACACCATTTGTTGAAGAGACTTTCTTTCTTCACATTAATATTCTTTCCCATGTTAGATACTCTTTCCCAGTTTGTTGAAGAGTAATTGACCATATAGTTGTGGGTTCATTTCTGGATTTTCTATTCTGTTCTATTGATCTATGTGTCTTTTTTTTTTGGTGCTAGTACCATACTGTCTTAATGATCTCAGTTTTGTAATGTAGCTTAAGGTCCAGAATTGTAATGCCTCCAGCTTTGTTTCTCTTTTTCAAGACCACTTTGTCTATTGAGGGTCTTTGTGGTTCCATACAAATTTTAGGATTCTTTTTTCCAGCTCTCTGAAAATTGTTATTGGTATTTTGATAGAGATTTCATTAAATGTGTAGATTGCTTTGGGCAGTATAGATATTTTAGCAATATTTGTTCTTCTAGTCCATGAGCATGGAGTGTTTTTCCATTTCTTTGTGTCATCTTCAGTTTCTCATCAGTGAAAACTGCATCTGAGGATAACTGTAAAACTTTTGTAAGTATGCTTTACCAAGTTGTAGAAGTTCTCTACTATTCCTATTTTGTTGACAGCATTTATCAGGAATGGATGTTGGATTTTACCAAGTGTTTTTTCTGTGTCTTTTAAGACAAACATATGGTTTCCTCTTTTAGTTTCAATATAGTAAATTATTTTAATTTCATATGTTAATCCAATCTCACATCCCTGGAATAAACCAGATTTAGGTATGATATATTGCACTTTTTATATAATGCTAGGTTTTGTTTGTTAAGATTTTGTTCAGAATTATGGCATCAAATTTCATGAGTTATGTTGATAGCACATTTCATTCTTATAATGTCTTTTTCTATTTTTATGTTAGGGTAGGGCTGGCCACATTGAATGAGTTAGGAAGTATTTCTTCTTTTTAATTTTTTATTTTCAATCATTTTTTTAAATTTCACCAAGTATCCTTTCCACATCTTATCTCAAAATACTCTTAAAAAATTACAATGCCAACCAATCTGTTTCCTTTGCAAAAATCTCAATTTACACATTTTGCTACTAAATTATTTTGTTTTATTTTTTAAATTATTTTTTAATACAAAATCTTTTATGCTAAGAGAATCACACTGTTGCATATATTAAAGCAAAATATTCAAAGCACTAGTAATATATTAGTACAATTATGGTCAAAATGGTTCAGACAACTAAAAAGTATTCAGAAGATAGCTATACCATATTTAAAGCATAGAAACCTCAACAACAATACAAATGTAAGCCAGAGGGCAAGCTCTGTTTTTCTTCCATTGCTTTGTGTGAGGTCATTTAATCATGGTTCTAATCACTGCAATCAAAAATGTACATGACATACCAAAAAGACTGCATTAATCCTTCTAGACTCAATATCAGATAATGAACTAAAAAAGCCCTTCCAGCTACTTCCTGTGGTGAACATTTGTTGTGCTCTGTTTATCAAATAGCTCCTTTAACAAGAGTACATTCCTAGTTTTATTAAATCAGTTTTTAAGTATCATCTCTATTTAGACTTCATCTTTTGCCAGTAGCTATCACTAGTGATGAGGAAATCTCCAGAAATGAAGAGTAAAGGAAGGAAGTGCCTGTGACTTAGGGCAGAAACTTTGGTCTAAACAAAAAGGGCTACATTGACGAAAGTCATTTTCATTGAGGGAGTAGATGTGTATTTGTTTTATCTTTAAGTAAAACAGAGTTTTATTTTATTTTATTTTATTTTAAGCCCCCAGTGTAGGACTTGAACTCACGACCCTGAGATCAAGACCTGAGCTGAGATCAAGAGTGAGATACTTAACCAACTGAGCCACCCAGGCACCCCTGAGAGAGCTTTGTTTTTTAAAGCAAACCCCTATTTTAATTGTTAAGCCACAAGTTAGTTCTGGGTTAAAGCTTCTACTGATTATAGTTATTCTAGATATTACATATTTTCCTATGTACCTCAGTTCAAATTTACTCTTTTTCTTATTCTGATTTGCCTACCAATTTCATTTGTCACGTCTATAGTCACAAGAAAGATAGATGTCTTTAGGTAAGTTTCGTGAACCACCTTAGATAAGTGAATGCATTTCAATTTAGGAGCTATTAGCCTGTTTTTCTGAAAATGTTGTTTTCTTAACATTAGATGTTGGAGTGTGTTTCTGTTTTATTACAGTACAATGGATGTGACCTAAATATCCTCTCAACTAGTCACACCTAGAGGGACAGAAGAAAAGCCCAATTGCAATGCTGTTTAAAATTATACTTAACAGTATAATCAAGCACCTCATTTTTTAAAAGAATTTGATATAAAACAAGATTTTTTCACATGTAGAAAATTTTATGCAGGGAGAAATTTACAATTTAAAGCAACGATGACAAAAGAAGTTATCAACATAAAGGCGTTCTCTCCTTTACTGAAGGAGCAAATTTGAAATTTCTAAAATCAGACATTTTTTTTCCCCAATCCAAGTCTTGAAACTGAAATGGCTATTTACTTACAACATTTATGCTATGAAATGAGATATGTGGGCATAGCAGATGAATTATAAGAATTATAGCAAATGAATTATAAGACTAGTGCATTCAAGGACAGCATTAAAAATCTTGATATAAACTCCTGCTATTCTTAATTTCCTCTCTGTCTTGTTTAAACGCTCTCTTTCTGAGAGTAATGTTCTTTATATTAACATAGTACTTACTAACAAGTAGTATTTCAAGTAGTAACTGTATTTTGATGGTGGGGGAAGGGATGATTATTGAGTTAAAGACATATCTCGCTAGAAGGAATTATAGAATGCTAACTGCAATTAAAGAGTTTTCTTAAAACCCAACCTTGGCGGCCCTGGCATCCAAATAAAATCATATTATCTTTAAGTGGGAAAGTAACTTAGAAATTATCTGTTCAACCAAGACAGGGAGAACACCCTGAGGGGGGTTCACATAGTACTGTTTATTCTATGAGCAGAATTCCATGAACTGCCACTGAACAGGTAATGTTTGCAGAGAAGAGAAAATAACCAGTAGTCATTAGGCACTTAGAGTTTAGAAATTAAACATTCCACACCGTGATGGGAATGGAAACAGTGAGTGACATATGTTACAAACACCTAGCTATTTCCTTTCCTTAGAATATGCTTGCTATTATGTAATACCGAAGAGACAAAAATAGCAACAAAGGAAACAGCATTTTCCAAGGGTATTTATCACTAGAAAGCACTCCCCAGGACTCCAGTCATTATCAACTTTTTAAAATAAATAGTGGCTTGCAGTACTGACTTGGCACAATAGGGTTGACAGAGAAAATGCAGTGTTTGGGATGTCTGGAGCCATGGACAAGACCAGAACCCATCTTGCACACGTAGGAAAGTATTAGCAGCCACCCACCGTGCCCACTGGAACCCCTTCTGTGCTGAAAAACCACTGAAACTTAGCCTTGCCTTCTCTAGACATGGATCCAAGCACTTTAATATGAAGATTTTTCAATTGAGTTTCAGGTCATAACTTATAAATATGCTGACTACCTACTCTAAAAATGAAAGTAATTTATTTGCTAATGGAGAATGGTAAGTTGGAACAAAGTTTAGATTAGATTAGAAAAAAAGTCTATGGTTCTTTTCATTACATTTTCACACACACACACACACACTCCAGTCTTACAAAGAACAGATCTTTGAATGTGAAAAACAATATTAGAGGCGTTGCAAAGATAATTTAGATACATTTTAATAAAGAAATGTTTTGACCTTAACTATATGAAATGATGTGCCAAAGGTTCTGGATGCAATGTGTTAAAATTTAATTTTTTTTTACCTGGGTGTATATGAAACTGCTTTATTTGTTTAAAAGCCTTGTATCAAAAGAAAACATCTATATTTATTTTGGTGTATGAGGTAACCTATTCAATTTTGATAACTGTATTACATATTTTTTTGATTATATAATATCTTTCATAAAATGTGTACTTCCTGATGTTGGTATGGAGAGAAACAGCACACAGTAAAAAAACCAGCCCTGCAAAGCTCACATTAACATGTTATCATATGTTAACCAAATACAATTTTTTTTAATTTAATTAGTTTTCAAACTAAAATATCTCTCAAACTGTGATCAAATATTTATCACAATTTGCTCCAGAATGAATATGTATATTTTTATACATGTATACACATATACATGTGTCGGTGTAGGAATAGAATCTTGAGGATTGTTTTCATGACACAGGCAATATTAAGTGAAAAACAGGACAATTATTATGGTCCCAAACCTCAATATTCTTTTTTGTTTGTTTGTTTCATTAAAATGCCAAGGACAGGAAAGTTGTTTCAACCCAGAGCCCAGGTTCCCAATTTTGTATCCCATTCAAATACCTACATCTAAAACTGCACATCTAAAGCACATTCTGCATAGAAGCATGCACACATTCTCTTTCCATGTGGACTCCACTATTCTGAAACATACACATTTGGAAATAAATGAAAAAATATCTTCAGTTCTTTGAACTGTGGCAGCTAAGTCCATTTTTTTTCATGTCCTATAAATGAATCCCATTAAATTGCTGAAACGGTATACAGTATTTACATGCATTTAAATTCACTATAAATATTTACAGAACTTCAAGATGAATGCCAGTAATATAAGCTAAATATGTCTGACCACAATTACTTTTCATGAGTAAACGGGTTTTGCCAAATGGCATTTTTTTTTTTCAAAACTAAGTATTTTGGAATTCTCTTCAGATGACAGCAATATGTAGATAATCACATTCTCCAACTTTTCACACAAAGTTGAATGAAACTATAGATTTTTTAAAGAGATTCATTGTTGGGTATCTTGGCCTTATGCTTCTTGATAGTGTTCCATTGTGTGTGTGTGTGTGTGTGTGTGTGTGTTTTAAATGGGAAGAAAAATGAACCAGGGAAAGTAACAGAAATGGGAGGAAGGTGGAGGAATGGGGTTAAGGAGTAGAAGATGCTGCCAGAATTGTGAGACTCGTGATTAAAATGCTATTTTGAGCAGAAACTTCTGTGGAATTAACTGCTTCCAACAGTTTACTGGAAACTACTTTGATGGCAATGAGTTTCTAGCAGTGACACAGGTGAATTTTTAAAGCTTGGAATGTGATAGGGATGTTCATAAATCTCCAATTCAGGGCCCATTGCCATTCCTACTCAGGTCAGTCTATACTGGTAACAGCAAACATGTCAAATTTCTCTCCATCACAAAAGCAATGAGGCTTATCATCATTGCCATGCTTTTAATAACATCACTTTTTTAAATGGCCTTTTCACAATGTAATCTGTGACCTACATAGAAAATGTGCTCTTCTGAAGGCCATATTTACATTTTGACTATGAGTCAACTCAACATTCTAAGTCAGAAGTAAATAGCAGAATTATAGGACAGACATTTACTGAATCTGCAAGGAAGAGTGAAAACAAAGTTGTGAAGAATAACGAATAAAAAAAAGCCTACTGTATGTATAATTTATGATTCTTTGCACATGGAGTTTGGGAAAGGACACACACATTGATTTATTTTTCTATAGATTTTATATTCAATACCGAGTTCCTTAAGGAGATGGGATAGATTTTCACTGACCTCACCACAGGAGTTCTATATTCTAATTCTTCGTTCAGTATTGATCAAATATATGACCTTTGAAAATTTGTACCTAATATCTGGGCCAGAATCTCTGGATCTTGATAATTTGAAACATACCTACTCTATTCTTATGGTCCTTTTCAGTTTATTAATAATAGTCATTAGTTGAAAATATTATAAAGACCCCTCAGTAAGGAGCAAACCAAGAGCCTTTCCTGTGTGCTAGACTTCCCTGTTACATCAAGTGATAGTCTATATATTTTACATCTACAATAAGTATACAATTTGGCAAATAATCATGTACAGAATAATGAATTTCTATGGAATATCATGTATTTGCTGGAAAATTTTATTTAAAGAATCTGATTATTCTACTGATGGCAAACTAATAGTAAATGAAATAAGGTCAAGTGGCAAGTAGCCTGCAGAAATGTTTAAAGAAATATATTTTTGGTTATCCTCCTTTCCCTCAGGTAAACATTTTTTTCCTCATTAATTGAAATGATCAGTTTCTAAACACATCTATGCAATGGAAGCAAACATGTGAGTTGTTATTACATATCCAGAAATAACGCTGGATACTACTAAAACAACTGTTCGATTTGGGATTTTTGTCTCATTATAATTATATTATCTGTAAAACAAATCCAGAGGTTCAGAAATTGCACTGAGTGCATTTATATTATACTGATGTCAGAAAATCAATGAACTTAAGTACCCGAAAGAAACTTTTCAAATCTCCTCATTTTACTTAAGATAAGGAAACTAGTGCCTGCAATGTCTATTTATGTTCCCAAGATGGCAGGGTTAGTTAATGGCAGGGTCAGTATCAGAAAATAATTCTGATTTCTACCCCATGTGTGCAGTTACTTATGTATCCTTCATGTTTGTATTGGGTGCCTACCATGTGTCAGGCACTATCTAAGCCACTTAGGATATATTGATGCACAAAAAAAGTAAAAAAAAAAATTAAAAAATTCTGCCCTCCAGGACCTTATATTTAGTGAGAAGAGACAGATAATGAACAGGGAAATTTATAGGTAAAAACAAGTCAAGTAATATGGTACATTAGAAAGAGACAAATGATTTGGAGGAAAAAATCAAAGATGGCCAGGCACTGTGAGAGGTGAGATGGGGAAAGGGAAAGATTTAAATTGTGTGTACAGGTTAGTCCTCATTCAGAAAACGACACTGGAGCAAACACATGGCAGAGGTAAGGATGATCGCTATAGTAATTTGAGGGGAAAACAACTCATGGAGAAGGAATAGTTAAGAAAATGTCCCCACAGCAAGAGCTTGCTTGAGATGTGTTAAAAAAAAAAAAAAAAACTCTGTAACTGGAATGAAGCAAGGGAGGGAAATGGACAGGATGAGCTTAGAGATTTAAGGCAAAACAGCTCATGTAGGGCCAAAGTAGCCATTGCAAGGGCTTGAGGAGCGTGGGGAGTCATTGCAGGGTTGTGAGCACAGGACAAACTTGATCATGACCTACAGTTGAGGACAAGAATCGAAAAACATTTTCTAGAAAGTGCCAGATAGTAACTATTTAGGTTTTGTGGTCCCTATGGTCTCTGTTGTAACTACTCAACTCTCCCCCTATTGCATGAAAGCAGCTATAAACAGACATAAAGGAATGAATATGACTGTGTTCTCATAAAACTTTATTTACAAAAAGAGATGGGCCAGATTTGCTCCATTACTCTGGCTGCTGTGTCAAGAATGGACTCAAGAAGCAAGTAGAAGCAGAGTCCATTATTTTGTTCTGTTTTCAGCAATTCATGAAAGAGATGATGAGGTATACATGCTTCCCTATCTTTATATGATGTAATTCTAATTAAATGTCCTCACTTCCAGAGGAGTTTTTTTAATGGAAAAAGTGAAGGAGAGAAAGAGAGAAGAGGAGAAAGCATGCTTTTGCATTATTTATTTTGTAGGACAAACACATAAAAAAATAAAATAGCGCGAAAACCCCCAAATATTAGTAATTTAATGAACATGCTGCTTCCCACAATTCTAAGTAGGTGATTTAAACATGATAACTGCTTAAAATATTTTTTATGAAGAAGAAAGATAAATACACATAGAAAAATCACCTCTAGGCCATACATAATTTCATACTAAAGTATCTGGACTAGACTTCAAAGTATTATGGAAATCAGAAGAGTAGTAGTTCAGCTATCAGGGATATCTTTCTTTTCTATTTCTATTTCCAAGAAAGAAAGTTTTTAGAGAGCAGATGTCTTTTCCTTCAAATAAATTATCTACTTGTGAAATCTAACATGATGCTTCAGTGATACTATAGCAATCAGCAATTCTTTTAATGGAGTAATTTTTCAAATGCAAATCACAGCAGCAAATATAAAGTATTGTGAAGTGTGATATTGTTATGATGAAACAGGTCCAACTTGAAACAGTGAGTATTTATATGAGTATAAAATTAAGGTGATGAAAATAGGAAATGATATAAGTAGTATTAATCACAACTTTTTATTATTTCACAATAATTTTATTGATTTTTTATGATTACATAAGTAATGCATGCTTACTATTAAAAAAACCTTCAAATATACAAAAAAGCATAAAAAAGAAATATATTCTCCTAAATCTCTAACACTATATGTCAATCAATACTATATGTCAATCTCTAACACTATATGTCGTCATTTTAATGCATATATATATATATCATATATATTTATTTTCCTAGGTTGATTTTTACACATGAAGATTTTTATGTTTTCTCCTTCTTTCTCCTCCTCTTCTCATTCTTCTTCTATTATTACTTTTCTGCAATCGTTTTTCTTATATTTCAATACCATATCTCATTTCAATGAGTCATATTTGGCAATTATAGTTGAAGCCCAAATGCAGCATGCAAAAAAATAATTGCACAGGAAATGTTACTATGTTTTCTCACTGATTTATAAAAAAAATGAGGAGTTCAGAAAGGTATTGAGGAAATCTTAATTAATAGGCTGAATAATGAAATAACCATTGGCTGTCAATCAGAGATTAAATCATCATTCTTTCAGTTTTGTAGGGCAGGTCTGCATAGCCCAGAAAAACCAGGAGCTCTTTCACTTTTTGATTTTCTTATGCTGAGTGTCCACCCAGAACAAGTCAGCTTCTTATTAATTCTGACTCATTCTTTCTACTCATACGGCAAACAACTAAGTTCTTGGTAATTTGACCCTACTCATTTGAAATGTGTTGTAAGCTGGATGTGAACTAACTTAAAGTTATCTTTGGATCATCTATGAAGAGAGTTGGCTAAGCATGTCAATAGTAAAAGTTCAAACTGGAAGATGAAGATTTGGACAACTTTAAAAAAACAACAGATTTTCAACAACTAAAATGTACTTCAGCAATACTTGTTTCTATATGATTTATCTGTTAATTACAAAAGACTTCACCTGTAATAGGTTTAGCAATACATAACATTGCTTCAGTATTAATTTTGTGTTACCATATGCATTCAGAGGTAACAGGGTGATTACTTGAATTTTTGGTGATTTCTTAGTTTTTAAATATAGTGTCAACAAAAACTTCTGAAGATCTTGGAAATAACTTCTCAGAGGCATAAAAGCTAAGATTGTAAAAATAACTGTAGATTTTTTCATAGCTTCAGCAATTTGTTATTTATTCATGACATATACCTAATTCCTGACAAAAATAATTTGAAAGAACTAATTTTTCAGATGGATTTTTTTAATTTGTCAGTGTGGCTTAGGAACTGTCTAGCTTTGTGTGGACTTGAGCCATTTCCAAGAATAAGTTTTGAGAAACTAATAAGGAACTCAGAATTTACACAGTGTTGACATTTTAGAGCTTTTGTATAACTCAATACATCAGATTGAGTTGATGTTAGAGTTTTACATTTTTGTATCCTCAAACCGTGTTACCTCTATTACTATGCTGTGGAGTAAATCAACATAATGAAAAGACATGGTGATTTTCCTTTATATTTCCATTGTGGAGAAGAACCCAAGATTTTAGAATCTGAGCTTATTTATAATAAGTCACATGGTTTTTGTATATGAGCCATGGCTGAACTCTATTGCTGCCCTGGGACATTTTTTTCTATTTCAGTTCTTATCTCATTTACCATCATGCTCTTTTTCCTACTAGGGCAGTATGTAGACAAGTGTGTGTGTGTGTGTGTGTGTGTGTGTGTGTGTGTGTTGCTACTAAAAAATAAAAAGTAGAGCCCCAAACTACAGTGTAATCCTTGCTGCCAAGCCTCATTCTAATATCATTCCAGCTTTACATTTAGCATCTTGAGCTCAAAGATGCAACCATATCCCATCTCAGAAGTTCCCCCTTAGTCACATCTCCTTTGGACATTTGGGTGTATGAAGATTTATTTCTGCCATTTAACTCTCTCAGTAAGCATTTAAATCTCTCAACTATAAACAATGAGTCACTTCTAACTCATCAGATATTTCAAAAAGATTGAAATGGGGTAAAAAGGAAAAATCCAGGGCCTCTCACCAATGACATGGTAAATTAAGGTAACTGTTTTTGCTTTCATACAACAAGAGCTAGGTAAATTTTTATAACAAAAGAAGAATGGAGTCTTTTTTCTCTTTTTCTTTCTTTCTTTCTTTCTTTCTTTCTTTCTTCTTTCTTTCTTCTTTCTTTCTTTCTTCTTTCTTCTTCTTTCTTTCTTTCTTTCTTTTCTTTTCTTTCTTTTCTTTCTTTTCCTTTCTTTTCTTTTCTTTTCTTTCTTTTTTTTTTCTTTTTTTCTTTTCCATTATTCTTAAGCAAGTGAAGGTCCACCAGAGAAAGGACTGCCTTGAATGTAGGGTGTGTTCTTTTCTCCAGGTCCCATCCACATTCCACTCTCTGCCCCCTGAAGATTTGTCCCCATCTTTCATTACACTGCCTCAGCTTCTTGCTTACTCATTCAGTCAAGTCAGAGACCTAGCCAGCATCAATGAAAGGCTGAGACATCTGCCATGGATGGAGATCCCCCCTTTTTTAAAGATTTTATTTATTTATTTGAGAGGGAGAGAGGGAGGGAGAGAGAAAGAGACAGAGAGAGCACAAGCAAGGGAAGGGGCAGAGGGAGAGGGAGAAGCGGACTCCCCGAGCAGAGAGGCCAACACAGGGCTTGATCCCAGGACCCTGAGCCCAAGGCAGATGCTTAACTGACAGAGCCACCCAGGCACCCCTGGAGGTCTCATTCTTACAGTTCAGCATAAAGGGATGATAAAATGCACATTCTTGCCACCAAAACTGGCTGTTAGGGAAAAGTATCTCTTCTGCCTTGATCTGGAAAAATGGACTCCCCATATAGTTATATGTAAAAAGATCAATATTGTTTAGCCCTTGACCTTCATCCTACAGTCTGTGTTTGGTCACATGAATTGATGTCTTCCTATATAAGTTGAATATTAACCTAATATACAAATTTTTTAAAAACTAAAATATGTGTGTGTTCCATTTTTTACCCAATAATGCTATGCATGAAAAAGTACCTAAATCATTTTTTAAGTCTTTATTAAATAAGAAAGAACCCCTTAGCAATATGAATGATCAGCCCACTTATTTTTTTTTAATAATAAATTCATATTTTATTGGTGTTCAATTTGCCAACATACAGAATAACACCCAGTGCTCATCCCGTCAAGTGCCCCCTTCAGTGTCCGTCACCCATTCACCCCCACCCCCTGCCCTCCTCCCTTCCACCACCCCTAGTTCGTTTCCCAGAGTTAGGAGTCTTCATGTTCTGTCTCCCTTTCCGATATTTCCTACCCATTTCTTCTCCCTTCCCTTCTATTCCCTTTCACTATTATTTATATTCCCCAAATGAATGAGAACATATAATGTTTGTCCTTCTCCGGTTGACTCATTTCACTCAGCATAATACCTTCCAGTTCCATCCACGTTGAAGCAAATGATGGGTATTTGTCATTTCTAATGGATCAGCCCACTTATTTGAAAATTTTAGTTTTATGAATTACTTTGAATGATGTAACTGTAAAAGTTTCAAAATGTGAAAACATTTGAGTTATTGAGTTATTTGAGTTATAAAACCAGATCAGTATATTTCTATCTCTTACTCTTAAATGTTTTCAAATTCATATAAATCACATATCCCTCAAAAATGATGACTTTTTATTTTTGAAAGAATACAAATGAAATTACCAATCCTTAAAACAAGAAGAAAAATAGATATACTATAAGGTTCTATTGTGCATTTAGGAAAGCTAAACTTAACATAGCACCATGGAAATAGGCAGAACCTGATGTAAAGGGTGAGAAAGGAAATAATTATAGCATATGTTTTCTGAGTATTGGAGGGATTTTCTAGGTAGCATTCAAACCTAGAGTACCTTTCAAAACTTCTTCCATCATTTTTGTCACTCATAAAAGAATGAAAATCCTATATTTGCATAGACCCCATCAGTGGCTAAATAAAAACCATTATAATAAAAACTGGTACTTTCTAAAAGACTGAACATTGAGTAATTACAAAGAAAGAAAAAGAAAGCAAGTGAAAAAGTGAGGGAGATAAAAAACAAAGATAATTAAATATTTATACTTACTTATTTTGAATTTTTAAAAAATGATCAGTGCTACAGGAATGTGTGAATTGATTTGGAAGCAACATTGATCGGAGTCAGAGTAGCGTATCAGTAGAGGCTTGTGATCCAAAAAGATCCTGGTATAATATCTGAATTATGGCCATCTGTATTGCTCCTCTTCACCATGTCCATCACTGTCCCCTTCAGCCATCATCCCCACCATATTGCCCTGTCCTTTCTATCACTACTACCACCACCATCACCACCATAGCCCCTCCTAAAAATGAAAGAGAGAGAGAGAGTTAGTTTTTATATGGAACAAGCTTTTAAAACTTTCCTATGGATCTATAAGTTTTACCAATGCTCACTAAGCAGGAAAATGTTGACAAAATCCCATTCAATTTTAGTCATGGGCATGTGTGCAGATATATCTATGTGTTTTATTAACTACTTGGAGTTTTATGTATTCCCTCCTAGCATGTGTGTTCAATTTTTCTCAAATAGTTAATATGTGAACTTCTGGAAGACCAGAGATATAGGAAACTCTTCAGTGACTCCTAAACTGAAGAACTGACGCACTGGCTCCCATGAGTAATTCATACACATGATGACTGTCCAAATCAGGCACAGAAAATTGCACTCTAGACAGTGTTTTCTGTTTGATTAAAAATTCTAAATTATTTAGATCAAAATTAAAATAAGCTCAACAGGTTTATAATTAACTGGGGTGACTATAATATCAATATTCTATATATTTTAAGTAGGCATACATTAATTATATTAATAATTTTGCCTCATTTTTTAGTGCAATAATACTTAAGTTTGTCTCTAAAGGGCAGGTAACTTAATTGGAAACTGCTTGTTTTGAAAATTATCTTAGTTATAGTCTTGCTTTGTTCCCTAAATAACAAGATTTTATTCCCTTCCCCATTTTCCCATTTGTGTACTTAAAAACCACAAGGAAAGAATTTTGCAGAGCACAGAATTTCTTTTATGCTTTAAGGTTTAGACTTTGTTTAGAAAATCTGAAGAATTTATTTATTTTCTGAGGCTTTAATCTTTTTGATAACTAAAGTTCATGGAAAACCATGTAATTGGTATAGAACTTTTCACTTGAATTGAATCGCTTAATCCTTCTGTACTAGAATACTTTTGCATCTTGCCTGGAGTAAATTAGTTTCTTTAGGTTAAGAAAAAATCTGGGAATTATATTTTTCAATTTGAAATTCACTTAATATCAAAGTGGCTATAATTAATTCTTTTTTCCTCATGATCTGAAAAGCTATAATGAGAAATTACAAATAACATATCAAAGAAATTTCATAAAGTATACCTGATAAAAACATTTCAAGTGTGAGGTACTTTCTTTTTCACACTAAATTTGATTTTATAATACATAAAAGGCATACAATTAGTGCCATCTAGTGCATTAGCCCATCATGCTGGCAATCTTATCAATTCATCGCATGCCTTGGTTTTCAGAAGGCATTTTGTAAAGTCTTACAATTTCTCAAGATCATTTAATTTGAGTTAATATTAAACAGTTGATTTAATTTTAGTTAAACACTAATCTATTTACATGTTACAGTTCTTAAGAAAGTTCAAAAATCAGATAGATCATTATTTTCTTATCATTACTTTAATTGATTAGAATTTTCATTGAACATTATGTGTGCATGACCTACACATTTACCCTGTGCATAAAACAGAAGAAATCGCTGCTTTATATATTTGCTACAACTGGTAAGTTCAATAATTGCCTAGGCTAAGTTGGCAATTACATTTGGACAGCGATTCTCTGATGCAAGAGATTTCCCCTAGGTCTCAAAAAATATGAATATTCTTGAGGTTAATACAGGAGACTTCCTTCATCATGCCCTGGTGTTATTAGTTTGAGAAAAACAAGGACGATTAAATTCCACATACTGTACTTAAATTATCCATGGGCACCCCTATGTATCTTGCCTATTTAGTTCAGGAAACTCATTTGTGTTTGAAAGCCTGAGAAAATTTTAAGTCAGAAAATACAATGACTTAAAAAAATCAAGTTGATTAATAATAGTAACCAAATGCACTGAGACCTCTCTCCATGAAGGTTAGTCAAGAAAAATTCAGCTTCAGCCCTATTTCATCTGATAAACAACCAAACATTTGGCAGATGGTAAAGTAACAGGTGGGCCTCCCCACATCGGCCTTACTTCCTTTCTCACCACTTTCATGTTCCCAGGGCTTCTATATTCTGTTCTTCTCCTTCACTCTGGATTCTTTTATTTCCTTACTTCCTATTTTGTACCAGAGTCAAACTAAGGAAAGTAACAAAATTTGGAAGCAACATGTGCCTGCCAGAGTGACCTGCTGATGCTTAAGCCTCAAACAAATTAAAAAACAAAACAAAACACCTTGAGAATTACCCAGTATGCTTCCCCTTGGGCTCTTAATCCAAACCAAACTATTTCCCCTATTGAATTTTGACGATTTCCATTTTCAATTTAAATTATCCCGCCAACTAATCTGGACATGCAATTATCCATCTGATAGGTTGTTGACTGTAGGGCAAACCTAGATTTAATCATTTGTTAAGTATTAATAAGGTGTGGTGGGCACCATTCTAGTCACTAGGATACAACGTAAAAGAAAAAGGACACATTTTCTGTCCTCCTGGAGCTTATTAGATAATAATAATAAAAATAAATAAATAAGTAGTTAATGTATGACAGTGGCAAATTCTCTGAAGAAAAATATGAGAGTGATTGGAATGGGATCATTTTAAAAGGGTAGCCATATAGCCCTCTTTGTTAGGTAACATTGACCCAGACAGAAGAAGCAGTGTTACAAGAAGAGAGAAGAGCTGACTGCAAGGCCTGGAGACACAAATGAGCTTGCTAGGTGTAGGAATGCTCTGGATGGGCAGGAGCATCCTGAAAGGCATGGAGCTGTGGGGGTATTGCAGTCTGTAGGTTGTGGGATCTTTGGGGTCATTCAAAAAATTCATATATAATTCTGTATGCAATGGCATCTCATTGAAGGGTTTTTAAGTAATGGAAACTCAAGTTCTGATTCAAGTTTGAAAATAGTGCTTTGTGGAAAATGGAGTATGGTGGAGAAGCAGGAGGACCAATGAAAAACTGTACTTCATATGGGGAATAAATGGAATTTTAAGGTTGTGTTATTGGGGATTGATGAATTGGTGAATCATTTGTAAGACATTAGAAATATTTACTATTAGCACCACCACTCCCAGGCCACGATTTTACACACACACACACACACACACACACACACACATTTTAACAACACCGCTATATATTTTATAATATATGCGATTGTATATATAATAGTGTGATTTTTAATAATTATATATTTGGTCTTATTTCTATCACAGAGCTTCTAAAACCCTTAGAATTTCCTAACTGTTAAGAGCATAACGGTGTCTTTTGTTATATTAATGGTGTGACTTAAGATCCCATGAAAGGATGGGGGCTGGTGGTCAAGAGAACCAATCATGTGATTAATGTGTTGGAACTTTTAATAGTATCCTGACCTCTGGGGAGGCTGGAGGCTGAATCAATTGCCAATGGTCAGTGGTGTAATCAATTCTACCTCCGTAATGAAGCTTCCATAAAAGGGCAAGAGGACAAGGTTCAGGAACTTCCAGGTTGAGGAACATATGGAAGTGTTGGGGGAGTGGCATACCTGGAGAGGGCGTGGAAGCTCTGCACCTTTCCCCATACTTTGCCCTATGTATCTCTGCCTTCTGGTGGTACTTGAATTATATCCTTTTACAATAAACTGGTGATCCAGTAAGTCAAATATTTTCTGAATTCTGTGAGCTTCTCCAATAAATTAACCAAACCCTAAGAGGGAGAATGGCATGGGAACCTCTGATTTACCACCAAATTGGACAAAAATTGTGCATAACCTGGGGCCTACCACTTGTGATTGGCATCGTGAAGGGATTCTGTCTTTCATGTGTGGAATCTGACATTATTACCAGGTAGATAATGTCAGAATTGAATTAAATTGTAGGATATCCAGCTGGTGTTATGGAGAATTGTTTCATGTGCGGAAGAACTTCCACCATTTAGAGACCAGGAGTGTCAGAAATAAAGTGTTTTGTGTGTGTGTGTGTGTGTGTGTGTGTGTGTGTGAAGGTAAAGGAGACTCATAGGTGGAAGACTGAGATTTTTCCTTTTTCACATATTAGGAAATTATATAATAAAACAGTATTTCAGAAAAGCAACACAATAGATGAAATACCACTTCTTGGTAAAAGGGAATTCAGAAATTTGCATTCCATTCCTAAACTGTCATTGATTTTGTCAGTAGAAGCCATGCCTACTTTCCACTTGTGTTTGTTATTAAGTTAGTTACCCATAACCACCTATAACATTTAGGAAATATTTTCCTTGAATATGTATACATTAACGTAGTATTGCCACAGAACTTATCTATGATAACAGATTTATCAAAGGCCTCTTTTTGGCAAATAATATTTTTACTGTGAATACTGTGGTCTTTCACAGAAGTATTTATTGCCTGTAGGCAAGCTCATGCAAGAAAAATTATAGGAATACCCATACATAGCACCTTAACTGCTGCTTAACGTCTTCTGTAACATTATCAAGGTAAAAAAGGCTAAGTCTTTTTTTTTTGTTGTTGTTTGTTTGTTTTTTAAAGTTTGAGTTTTTAACCATTTACTAGGGAATCCAGGCCAAAGAGAAAAGCAGCATACATTGCAAAATCAGTGATTTTCAAGAATTTAGGATTTTATTAAAATACCAGGATTCTTTTCAAGATTTTATTTATTTAGTTATGAGAGACATAGAGAGAAAAGCAGAGACATAGGCAGAAGAGAAGCAAGTGCTCTACGGGGAACCTGATGAAAAACTCCATTCTGGAACCCCAGGATAATGCCTTAAGCCAAAGGCAGACACTCAACCACTAAGCCACACAGGTGCCCTAAAATACCAGTTTTATACCAATTTCCAATCATTTTCTTCCTAGAAAAATCACCGAAGTAAAAGGATATTTTGAAAAGGTGAAGATGAGGGATCCCTGGGTGGCGCAGCGGTTTGGCGCCTGCCTTTGGCCCAGGCCGCGATCCTGGAGACTCAGGATCAAATCCCACGTCGGGCTCCCAGCGCATGGAGCCTGCTTCTCCCTCTGCCTGTGTCTCTGACTCTCTCTCTCTCTCTCTCTCTCTCTCTCTCTCTTTGACTATCATAAATAAATAAAATTTAAAAAAATATTAAAAAAAAAAGAAAAGGTGAAGATGATACCTGCATAGATCTCCCTGGAATCTCCCTGGATCCTTACACAGAATCACATCGAACAACCAGGATGCAAAACAGAAAGCCCATGCACAACATTTAAAACAAAATTAGATAACAAGGTATGCTGCAAATTGCAAAATACAAACAGGCTAGGAAAAACTACCAACAGCACAGATGTCAGGTTTCAGAGTCTGTGAAGGAGAATATAGTGGAATGCACAGGGCAAGGTACCTGATTATTTTTTTCCAGGTGCCAATAAAACTTTATTTATGGACACTAAAATGCACATTTCATTAACTTTCACATGTCACAAGATATTCTTTAATCTTTTCAACCATTTAAAATTATAAATGTTGCTCTTAGCTCATGAGCCATACAAAACAAGACAATGGGTGGATTTGGCACAGGGGCCAGAGTTTGTCAGCTTCTAATATAGTTTATATATATATATTAGAATAATATAATTTTATATATATGTATATGTGTGTGTGTATTATAAAATAACCAGCCAAATAGAAAACAATAATATCTTTTCTTTTTGGCCTCTCAAATCAGTAATTTAAAAATGAATTTATTTTTATTTTATTTTACTTTATTTTTTAAATGAATTTATTTTGTAGTGAATGTGGGCACACTCGTATTTTTATATATAACATACATATTTTATATAAAATATATACACTATAGTGGTAACCATATTACACTATTAGATATATCAACTCTGATAGGCAAGGTACCTTAGAACAGGAGAATCCCCAAAGAACCAAGAGATATTCCTTGAAAACCATGGTGGGATAACTTGTCCACAGCTGAACTAGGGAGAATTTTGCCCAACCCAGTAGAGGGAGAGGGCAATGGGTATGTTGCAAGGTCTGAAGTGGCATGAGAAATCTAGCCACCATAACTACAGAAGATACCCAAAGTGCTCTTGAAGAATGTGACTCCACATTGAGGACCTCTGGAAGAAGGATCAAAATTAAGCAGAAGTGGAATAATGGAAACAAAAGAATGAAATGGTCCAGATAAAAGTGGAATATAGGAAAGGGACAGGAGGTATCCAAAAGTGAGACACACGAGATACACACGTGAGGGCACGACATAAAAATAACAGAAAGGGAGCTCTGTGAAATTGGATACCCTATGTTAGAGAACATCTCCCTGTAAATGTCCAGGGTAACTAATGTCACTTAGAAATGAAGATGGAAAAATATTAAGGTCCAATCTCATGGGGTTGTTTTAAAGACAGAATTCATAGCGAACTAGCATCCTAAAACACAATGGAGGCACATCAGAAAGATATGCTCATAAAGATCAAAAGTATAGCCTACAATTTCAAAATAAAATAAATGGTATTAAAAATGATAAAAGACATGAAAGAATAAGTCAGAATTAGTAAATGTCAGAAATGACAGGAGAGCCCTTAAAAATTAAGAAAAACAATCACAGAAAGACTAAACTAGAAAGAACAAAGGAGCAAATAACCATAATAATTCTAAATACCTTAAATAAAAGTATCAACAATAAAAGTGAAATAAAAAAATAATTGAAAGGAATTTATAGAAAATGCAAAGAAAAGCTCTACCATAGAGTAAAGAAAAATACTTGAAAAAAAAAACAACCAGAATAAGAAAACAGAATGAACACCTAAAGCTATAATTAACGAAAACTTTCCTTTGAAAATACCCCGTCTCAGAATATCGAGCAAAATGACCCACCGAAGAGCATATTCTAGTGAAATTATTTGACTTCAAAGAAAAATCATTTGAAAATCTAAGCAAAAAGAGTGAATATTTTACAAGGGAGTCACCAAAAGTAGGCAATCATTATATTTTGGGCAGCAAGTGTATATCAGGAAAACAAAGATAATATACTTAAAGACACAAAAGAACCACACATTTTATACCCCAAGAAAATTGATATGTAAGTATAGAAGGCACAAGCACAATTTTAGCAATCTTTGAGAACTTGGGGTAATACTGGGAATGAATTTCAGACAAAGTGATTGAAGAAACATAGACGTAAGAACTAGTCCATTCAAGCACAAACTGCTGCTGACATCAGAAGAAGATTCGTGCCCACATGTGAAAGAAAACACCTGTAAATTTCATAAAAAGTAAATTTGCATGCCATTGAACCCCTGGACCCAGGTGCCAATTTGGAGGAAACACAGAGGACCAGGGACATGCTAAACTGTACCAACAGAGTCTCCCACAGCACAAATTCTTCTCACTGCTGCACACTATGGAAAATCCTGCAGATTAACTGGCCTGCAGATAGTTCGTTTATGAGAAAAAGAAAGGGATGAAGCAGAAATCTGAAGATCAAAAGAGAGCTTTTAAAAACCTACTTAAAAGCAAAACAGAAAGCTAGACTACGGAATGTTAGATAAGCACTTGGTGGATAAATCTATTAAAAGTGCAAGCAAAGGACTGCTATGAAAGTTGAAGAGCAGTTAGGAGGAGGACATCTACACGAGCTTCTGGGGTGGCTGGCAGAAATCCATTTCCTGATCTGGTTTGTGGTTACAAGTGTGCTCACCGTAGAATTATTCAACAAACGATACAATTGTCTGGAACAGTTTTCTGCTTTTGTGTTTATTGAATAATAATAATTTAAAAAAACCCACACAAATAAGTTTTATTTGACTCCTATTTTTGAGAAAAATAAGAAAAAACATGTAAAGTTAAATTTAAAAAATATTATCCAAGCATAACAAGTATTAATCACCTTCAGTTAAGCCAAAAGGCTAAAAGTGGTGATATTATCAGAAGGAATTCAGAAATTATGCCTATAATGTCAGTAGTATAAGTGGCTGCAAAGGAATGTCAAAGAATGCTAGATGATGGGGTGTCATTTCTGGTCAAGGTTAAAACCAAATGTACCAAAAAAAATGCTAACACAATAACGTATATGCTAATGTATGATTTCTCTTCATTCTACTACTTCAGGAGTACTACTACCTGTTAGTCAAAACTGAGTTGAGTTGGCTAAATTTCAATCAGATAATGCATATTGTCACAGCTTACGTTAAATTTCCCAGTAACCTCACTTACATAAGTTGTTAGTTTTTGTCATATGCCCTCATTTGTGGCTTTGGTTTTCTCTATGCTTCTTAAATGATGAATTTTTGCTCTATTTAAAAAAAAGGAGGGGGGGGACAGAATTGTTTCTCACTGATTTAGTCGTTGTTAGTAGGGTTCATTTGGTTATTACAAATTAAGCAAAAAGTTACACAAATTTATATCAAGGCTATTAACCACTAAAAAAAAAAAAAAGGTATTAACCACTGAGCGTGCACTTAAAAAGATGTGAGTTTAGAAGTTTATTCACTTGGGCAGCCCATGTGGCTCAGCAGTCTAGCGCTGCCTTCACCCCAGGATGTGATCCTGGAGACTCTAGATGGAGTCCCACATGGGGCTCCCTACATGGAGCCTGCTTCTCCCTCTGCCTGTCTCTCTCTCTCTCTCTCTCTCTCTCTCTCTCTCTCAGTCTGTGTCTCTTATGGATAAATAAATAAAATCTTAAAAAAAAAGTTTTTTCACTTGTGTTCAGCATTGTGGAGAGTGAAGAGTGGTTAGAACCACTGTGTTTGGTTCATGTCTTGCTCTTTTATTTATTATATGCATGATCTTGAGTGGATCTCTTTCATAATTTTGGCACAAATTTTCTTATTGTTCAAAATGAGTATAATAATCATTTCATCCAGTCCTTACAAGATAAGATAATTATGAATCATATGGTCTCCTATAAATAGTAAGGTTCTCCATAAATTACTTCCTTTATTCATTTAAATGATAAGATTAACCACATTACAGATCACTTTGAAAACATAGAAAATACTATAATATTCTTTATTTTAAAAGATTGATTTTATCTTTATTTCTTCTGGGTGCTTTTTTTCTCATAATTTCAAACATGCACTCAAAATATGCATACATTTTAATATTCATCCAATTTTATTCAACATTAAACTTTAAATTGTTTTCCTATAGGTACCTCATATTATTGTATTTAAATTGTTATATACTCATCCACTGCCAGGCTTGGCCAAGAGTTTGCTTTTACCTATTATAATTATCTTTTATATCTCTTTATCTGATATTCTAAGAATTGCATAATGGATATATTTGTGTATGTGGCTCTTTATACATTTTAAGTATTTGCCTAACATAAATTTCCATAAGTAGAATTTTTGCAAAATGTTTGTTTCAATTTATAAAATAATTAGCATATGAGTATAATTTTATAAGGTTTTAGCTTTCTTCTCTATAGCCTTGCTTAAACTTATTTATTGTTTTGTTAATAGAGGCTTCGCTCAAAGTTAATACAAAGGTAACTCCCTTTTGAATTTGGCTCTACTTTATCCTGCATTCTGGAAGACAGAACTAGTTGTCCATTGGAGGGATTTCGCTGTTTTATTATATTAATATATGTGGTTCTATCACTAAAGAAGGTGCAAAACAGAAATTTTCATCAATTTCCAAAATGGTTCAAAAAATACTTTTTGAAAATATGTGAAGAGCTGCAGCCAGTTAAAAACAACTTACATATTTAAATACAAATTTAAATACCAGCTCAATCAGATAATCATTGCTGTGTGATATAAGTGGCCTTTTACATTTACATTATGTAGATTACTGATAACTTGCAATGACCTCAGTCCATCACAGACAGTTAATATGAATTTAAATCTGATGGGACACAAGGCAAGGACTTCACTAGCACAGGTCACTCGCAGCCCTCCAAACTCAAACATTCAGATCAAATCAAGCAGAATCCAGTTAAAAAAAAAAAGTCATTGAAATCAAATTAAAAAAAAATCAGAAGACCTGTAGTAATCATATTGATGGCTTCAAGCCCACCTATTTTCCCTACTACCTAGAGCCCCACTTGAAATCTAGAGTGATTGATTTTTCACAGCAATGGATAGAAATTCCTCTCTTACTCAGATGGGATGCACATGATGCACATGAGAAAAGTATGTGTACAAAGATGGATAGGAACAAGGACGTGGATAAATGTATTTTGTAATATATTATAAAATATGCCATGTGTATTTTACCATAAAACACAAAAATAGTAGGAAGCATAGTATTTGTTTTCTTGCTTTTCATCTTCACTCTTTCCACATTCTGGCTCATATTTTCCATATACTTAACTCCAGCTCTTATCTCCCCCCTCTGCTTTCCTTACTTTTCACTTTTTGTTTTTTTTTCCCCTAGAATTATTCCAAAATATCTGTTCAAAATGACTCCTTCACAGCATTAACATCAAGTGAACAATGTAACTATCTAGTCACATTGATTGGAGTCAGTGAACTATAATTGTTTAATGAGAGAAGGTAGACCTTGAAATAAATAACTACAAGACCTATGGAGAAAAGACATCTTCTTCTAGAATAAAAATAGTCCAAAGAAGACTAAAAATAGGGTAATATGATTTAGTTAACCCACTCTATAGGGCAATTCTCTCCTAAAGACATGAAGAAAAGAACTTTTGCAGAAGATTCAGAGCATGCTTTCACACTGGACTTCACCTAACACTTTGTAACCCATCTCCCCACCGACATACTGCCTCACATTTACCAGAAAGTTTTCCTGGGTAGCAAAAGGTTATTTTTTTTTTCATTTCTATTTGTGTGGTTTTATTATTTATTGAATGTAGCTCAGTCTCTTTACACCAAAGTAGCATGTTTTATCAGTACCAGTCAATTTTAACTAGAATGTTACAGGTACAGTGATTCATTCTAGGATTATCACTTCTTCTCTCAAGTTCACAAAAGCTCTGAACAGAAACATCAGCTGGAAGATTGCAATCTCAATGTGGGTGTCAGGTGGGTCTTTTCACAGCTTTCTTTTATGGTGTATGCACAACCAGGGTATTACTAGTGAGAAAATCCAAAGCCAGACCATCTCTCCAAGACAAAATGAGTCCCCAACACCTAGCCCCCTAACTTACAGAAAGATTTTCAAAAAGAGATCTTAGAAGAATCCCACCATAATAAATACTAATCTTACAAGTCTCTGAGGCAAACGCAATCTAGGTGTCATTGTTATAAAGGTCTTCCTCTTAACATCACTAAAGATGAGTAAGTTATAATCTGCCATTAGATATTTTCCCTAACACCTTTTCCAAAAAAAGCCCAACTAGAAAGAAAAAAAACCAAGGCAATCTACATATTTAAATGCAATTATTAAAGGACTAAGTTAAGAACAACTATGACTAGAGTTGGTAAAGTAAGAGATAGCAGAGCAAATGTTATCAAGATTTTGAGGTGTTTGGGTATAACTTCTGCCCACTGTAGAAATTATCTACAGAGTGTTGTGCATTCAAATGGTGCTTTGTAGACATTGATAGAAAGAAAACAAAATGCATTTAATCTCCTCTCACTTGGAACTTACAAATTACAAGTGCCATGAAGAAAAAAGATTGAGTTTTAAGAACATGTGTAGGATTGAATGGTCCTAGAAGATATCTCTGAGGTTGAGCAGGGACTACTCAGGCAGAGAGTTGTGGGAGAAGTCTTCCAAGCAGAGGGAGTTCCAGGTGTGGTTAGAACGCAGAAGGAAAGAATGCTGCATGAAATAAGGCTGGTGATGCAGGCAGAGACCAGATCAAGCAGGATCATGCAGAGCAATGAAAAGCCTTTGAAGGATTTAGAAAGAGATGGGATTAGCCCTTATTTACATTATTGGGTGATTAATCTATTTTGCTGGTGAGAATGGATTGCAACAGAGCAAAAATGGAAACAAACATATTGAGGGGCTCTTTGAAGCATCCAGAAACATAATAATTTTGAAGTAACAGTTGACAGAGTGAGGTGATAGAATGATGTGGTAAGTGATAGAGAGGAAAAGGTCAAGAAAAATATTCTTCTGCTGGCCTGAGAAACTGAATGAATGGAGGTACCATTTACCAAGTTAGAAAAGCTTATCAGAAAAAAGAAGAGTTGGAGTGTAGGGGAAGGCAAAATACATTTCATTTGGAACATGTTGATTTTGAGAACTTGGGATAAAACTAAATGGAGATGCCAAATAAAAAGATTATAGAGGTCTGAAGAGAGGCCTAACATGCAGTATAAATTTGAGAGCTTTGGAATACAAGTAACATAATACCTAGAACAATAAGTGACATTACCAAAGCAAAAAGTATGGAACTAGCAAGAGACTAAAGCCCAAGCCATGGTGAGCTAGGCAACTTCCAAGATGGCACCCAATGACCCTGCATCTGGTGTTTGCACACTTCTGTAAGTCTGCCCCCTTGAGTGTGGGCTGTACCTAGTGCTGACAAATGGAACACAGAAAAAATGATGAGATATTACTTCTGAGATTATGTTAAAGAAGGCTCTTACTCTGTCTTGCTTGTCTTGTCTTGCTCTCTGGCTTTTCCATGCTATTAGGGATGCTGTGGAGAGGCCCATGTGACACATAACTAAGTGAGGCCTCCAGTCATCAGTCTATGAATGACTAAATTCTCAATCACATAAATGAGTTTGTAAGAAGATCTTCTCCCAGCTGAGCCTTCAGATAAGATACAGCCCCAGCCAACAGATTGACTGTACCTCCATAAAAGACCTTGGATCAGAAGTTTCCAACTAAGCTGAACCTGCATTTAGATTCCTAGAAACTGTGAAATAATAATTGGTGTTCTAGTCATCTTCGTTTCAAGACAATTTACTGTGCAGAAATATATAGCTAAATGACCTGAGGAACTTTAGTATTTAGAGCAGGAAAATATGATAAAGGCTGAAAATAAATGGTCATATTGGTAGGTTGGAAGTCGAGAGGGGATGAATTATGGAAGTCAAAAAGAAAGAATGAATAAGGGAATTGTTCAAAGCATTGAAAGTAACTTAGAGGCCTACTAAAGTGAAGACTGAAAACGTTGGATTTGGCAACATGAAAGTAACTGAAATATTAGTGAATGCAGTCCCAAAGAGTAGTGGCAGCAGATTGTATACTGCAATTCATTTGCTAGTAAAATGGAAATGTGTTTAGTAGGAAATGGAGTACAGAAAGAGTAATAAACAACTTCTTTGAAAAGTGTGACTGATAAACAGTTTTTGGTTGCTCCCACTATCCATTTCCAGTTTTCCCTTAAATTTGACCAGAAATTTCCTTTTAAGACCAGAAATTTCCTAGTTATGTGTTTTCAACGGGCTTCATGTCACTTCAAATTCCAGAATAGATTCTGAACGGTATAATCCTACCATTATACTCCTACCAGAGGTTATTCCATCTCTCTGACCATAGAAATTGGTTGAGGAATAATCATATGACACAGTTTTAATTAATGGAAAGAAACTATCTCCATTCTGCTATAGCTAGTAAACAACAACTACACTTTGTTTCTTACCTCTGTTGGACAAAATGAGGAAACAAGTAAACCATATTATGGCTGAAAATCATTTTGTTTAAATCAATTTTGAGTTGAGTTACTGAATTGCAACTCAAAACATCCTAACCTGTGGAGAAAGCACAGACATAGAAAGGTAGCTTGAGATGAAGACAGAGCTCAGGAGAGCTTGTTTTTGTTTTTAACTAGAGAAGCATAGACTATCTTGAATGCTGAGTCAAGTGATTTGGTACAAAAGAAGAAGATGCGAAGGCAAATAAAAAGATGATAATCTAAGGAGTGGAATCTTTGAGAAGCTCATGGTGGACTCTAGATCACCTGGAAACCAAAAGGGGAAGATAGGAGCAGACATGGGTAAGGATATAAATTTTGTACATGAGAGGATGAGCCAATCTTGTCTACTGACTTCTACTTATCTTTCTTTACATAAAGCATGAAGAAAAGTTATCAGTAGTCTTAGGCTTATTTGAGCTGCTATAATAAAAATACCATATGCTGGTTAACATAAGCAACAAACATCTATTTCTCACAGTTCTGGAGGCTGGGAAGTCCAAGATCACTGTGCTGGAAGACTGAGTGTCTGAGGAGAGCTCTCCTCCTGGTTTATAGACAGCCATCTTTTTACTTTATCTTCCTATGGTGAAAAAGTGAGGGAACTCTCTGGGATCCCTTTCATAACAAAACTAGTCCCATTCATGAGGGCTCCACCCTCATGACCTAATCTAAGCCCTACCTCCAAATACTATCACATTTGGTCCTAGAATTTAACATATAAGTTTGGAGTGAACACAAATATTCAGGTCATAGTATATTTTGGGTTGGAGTGGAGAAAATGTTGGGAAAGATGATTTGAATAGCTTAACAAAAGGGGGGACATGATAAAATGTTCCCCCTCCCAGAGAAATATCATTGGAAAGTGAGACATTTATTTTTGAGCTGTCTGGAGAAAAATGTATTGAGTTAGACAGTTATTACTGCTGAATAAATGGAAATGTATAAAGTAAAAGGAAGGAACCAACTTTATATTGAGGAATTAATTAGCAAAGAGGAAATCACTTCAACTATAGTTTCACAAATGCACAGGAAAATTGTTCAAATGTACACTTTCTTACATCTACTAGTCATAACAACATAAATTAAAAAAGAAATTCTCAATGTCTTTTCCTGTAAACAGCAACTAATTCTACATATTACATTTGATTTACTTCATGTGATGTTATTTTCAAATGATGAGGGATAGGAGTTGGCTCATATTTATTCAGATATTATTAATTCTCTTAACTTGAACTGGTATCTCCTTCCACATCCTTACTTCATGAATAATGCCTTTCTCTCCCAAATTTTTAACTATTCCTTTTAGATGGGTTTGCCAATGTTAGAGAGTCTTCCTCCAAAATAAAAGAAAAAACAACAACAACAACTATTCTTCCTCCTTTTTATACCCTTCAAAAAACTATCTCTATGATCTCACTTTTCTAATTTTAAGAGTTGTCTACTCTGCTATGTCTAGTTCCTGACCTCCCTTTGGGGATTGTTTCAGCACACTAGAACCTGGAGTTTCATCAAAGCAGCTGTTGAAAAGTACTCTTAACAAAAAGCACCAATGATCTTCTGGTTACCAAATACAATGGTGACTTTTGGGCTCTAAACTAGTTTGATTTCACATTCTGCAAAACCAGTGGCTCGAGGTATCCCATCCAAGTGAAAGACCTGGAAATTTCAGCTGGGGGCCCAAGAGACTTCCCTGACAGACTGTGACTGTGGAACTGAGGAAGTTAAAGACAAGGCATTTGGGGATCCTAGATTCACAATGAATATGGTTCAGTTGAAAATGCAATTTAAAGTAGCTTGTTAAAGAAACAGATACCAGATATTAGGTGACATGTAAGAATCTACACACTAAGACAAATAAAACAGAAACAAAGCAAAACAAAAACAGGCTCGGATTGGAGGATAGGGAATGTCTCAGAGATTTTCTGGATTAGATCTAAGTTTAAGGATCTATATAACCTTACCCATGAGGGAGAACTGAATTTTGAGGCCACTGAGTGGTTTCTGAAATACCCTTTTTGAAAATCTCCATCAATACTTTATGGGACACTACTGCCCTGGTTTTCTTCCCATCGATGTAATAATTCTCAGTCTCCTTACTTTACACTTTAAATATTATTGTGCCTTGAGATGCTATTTATTCTTGACCATTTCTTTGTACTCCGCATAGTATCCCTCTACTTCAACTCTCATGTCTTTCTTCCGACTTCCAATTCCCATCACAAATCCATCCGTGTTGAGATTCAATTCATATAAGACTTCACTTGTAGGTTTACCAATTCCTCAAAACTGAAGCCAGCATCTCTGAATCATTCCTCCATCTCTTCTTTCTTATGTGTCCTTCATCCCAGTAGATAGCACTACCGAGTTGAGCCAAAACCACAAGTACGCCATATTCAGGACACCTAACTTTTTTCTCAAATCTGAGGTCAGATCAGTCAAATTTCCAATCTGTCTCGTAATAAACTTCAGTCACATAATGTAGGCCTCCATTTCTCACTTAGTGTTTCCAACATCTCTTCTCCAAAATGAATGCACCCAAGTGAGTGTGTTAATGGCAATGGGAATCACCTGGGAGTGTGTGAGACCAACTGAGAGAGATATGCATGTGTGATCACCCTATTGATTTCTTCTTGCCTAAAAAAAAAAAAAAAAAAAAAAAAAAAAAAAAAAAAAGCTCAATTCTCATTTTACTCAACCTCAGCATCATTTGAAACAATTATCACTCATACGCCCTTGACATATTTTATTCCCTTGACTTTCAAGGCCAGCTATTCTAGTTTTTCTCCCACCTTACTGATTACTTCTCAGATCCTTTGGCTGGTTCCTTCTTTTCTCTCAGATCTAGTATTCCAGCCTTCACTCCTTGGTTCTCTCCTCTTAGTCTTCACTTGCTTTTTGTGGCAATCTTATCCAGTTCCATGGTTTTGAATAGTATTCTCAAATTTCTATCTCCAGACCAGATTTCTCTTCTAAACCTGACTCAATTTTTCCACTTGGATATCTATTATGCACATTGAACTCAACATATCCACCACCGAATTTCTCTTCTATCCTTCTGAAACAAAACCTGTTTCATACACAACCTTCCCTATATCAATTGCTAAAAACTCCATCTTTCCAGATGTCCACATCAAAAGCCTAGGAAACTACTCTCACACCTCTCTTTCTGTCACCTTCTCATCCAATCTACAGACTATCATCTCAGCCTTATATTCGGAAAACATCCACAATGTAACCACTACTTACCACCTTCACTACTACCATCCTGCCTTGCCTGGATTACTACAGTAGTCTCCTAACTCATCTCCCTGCTTCCAGGCTCCTCCCACATCTAAACTGTAATTTTGACAGAGCTCCTAGAATGATTGTTTTAAAACATAAGAATGATCATGTCACTTCTCTGCTCAACATACTCCATAGCCTACCCATTTCACTTAGAGTGAAAGCCAAAGGCTTGACAATGGCCTAGATGCTCTTATGTAATCAATATTGGGATCCCATTAATTTTCTGACCTCATATCCATTTCTCTGTCCCTTTTTCATTCCTCTTGAACCATGCAATCATCCTTGCTCTTTCTCAAACATATCGGTTATGGGATAGACTTATGACCATCAGAAAGTTTTTTTCCCCACAGTTGAATTTTATTCTCCTTCATATATTTCTAGTGTTTATTGAAAAGTGTTCTTTTCAATGAAACTAATTTTGAGTATCTTACTTAAACCTGGAACCTGCAATTCTCTTTACTGTGTACTATATTTGTCCATTGTACTTATTTTTTTCTAACATATTACATGTTTACTTGTCTATTATGTTTATGGTTACAGAGTGTCTCCCCCTGTTTAAATTTAAGCTTCAAAAGTCAGAGATATTTGGGATGCCTGGGTGGCTCAGCGGTTGAGCATTTGCCTTCAGCTCAGGGCGTGATCCCAGAGTTCCTAAATCGAGTCCCACATCGAGCTCCCTGCGAGGAGTCTGCTTCTCCCTCAGCCTATGTCTCTTCCTTCTCTCTGTGTGTCTCATGAATAAAATCTTTAAAAATCTCTGTGTCTCTCATGACTTTAAAATCTTTGAAAGTCAGAGGTATTTGTAAGTTTATTTACAGATTTATTGCCCAGCACAATAGGATCTTTGCTTCTAATAAATCTCCACCATCATCTAAGCAACTCTTCCCACTTCTATCAGTGAGATCTTCCCAAAGATATTTAAAGATTTAAACAAGCCAAAGGTTATGATTATAGCTACCTATTAGTTTCAGAATAAATTCTTTGATAGCTTTCAAATTATTTTCTTAAGCCAAATAGCTGAGACTATTTTATTGTCCTAAAAAAATGTATTGCTGTAGAATTTTTTAAAAATGGCCAGTCATTAAACAAAAATATGAAGTTCAAGTGGTTCACAGAGAATGTTTTATGCTACAAAGTTTAAATTTTATTTTCTTTCTATGGTATATATTTTTTATTTTTTATGGTATATTTTTTAAAAAGAAGAATTTGTAGCTTATATTCTAATATCCTGATTACTCTTTACAAAAAACTGAAATCTAGAGATGGAGCCTTAAATATATTTCAAATGTGAAGTAAGTGGCCATTTTCAGTGAATTCTAAGTCATTCAGGTTCATTTTTTAAGCCTATAAAAATAACATACTATATTTTTAGTTTACTCATTTAAACATTCTGCTGATGTTAGAAGCAGAGGGAATATTGCAGAATCTCATATAGGATGCATTTGTTTCAGCTGTGTTGCTAATTCATTGTGACCTTGAGGAAGCCAGGTTTTCTCAATAGCTATTATTTCCTTCATATGTACATTTGGATGATTACTAGCGGCTCTCCCAGTTCTCAAGTTCTATAAAATTATTTAAAGGCATTGGTTGGTCTTCAAATATACAAACCTGAAGTATTTCATAAATATAAATAAGTAAATGGAAAACTGAAGCTACTATCTAATAGGTAGATGGACTCCTCCCTTCAGGAAGGTTTGACTTTTTCTCCTATTTAGGTCTGAACTGGGCCTTTTGGAGCTGCATTACAAAGGATGCTAAGTGTTTAGTAGAGACCAAGGCCCTACCATTCCTAGAGGTTGAGGCTGGTTTGGACAAAAAGCTCTAAGGACTGAATAAATTGCTCATTTAACAGAGGTACAATCTGTAGCTGTTGGAGACACAGAATACTGGTGGTTAATTTACTCCCACACCCAAATTGTAGCTAGTGTGCCTTTGGCCACTGCTAATTATAAGCTTCAAAACCAGTGCTGGTGACTATACTATTTATACAATATGTATACATGCAAGAATAGTGAGAGAACATTGTATATACAGGCAGAAATTAGAAGACTTGGCACTTAGTCTCCACTCTGTAGCTGATATTCATTAGAAAATAATTATTTAAGTATTCTGGTGTACAGCTTCCTCTAGTAAAGAAAATTAAGATATGCTGCTGTAAGCGCCTTTTATCGCTAACGCCCTGTTACTACTTCTAAACAAAGTACCTTTGGTATCTGTTTCATGGAGTCCTAGCCATAGTATCATCATGGAATTCCCTACTCAAGGACTTGCAACAAGTAGTTCTGGGGCAACTTGCATGTAATTAAGCTTTTCTTTGTCAGTAATAAGATCCCATGGATTGCGTAAATGACATAGGACATATGCAAACTCAGTAATGCAAAACAGAGTTAGAGGGACAACTGGGTGGCTCAGCAGTTGAGCGTCGGCCTTCAGTTCAGGTCATGATCCTGGAGTTCCAGGATCGAGTCCCACATCAGGCTCCCTGTATGGAGCCTGCATCTCCCTCTGCCAATGTCTTTGCCTCTCTCTCTGTGTGTCTCTTATGAATAAATAAATAAATAAAATCTTAAAAAAGTAAACAAAAAAAACAGAAGTAGGGTAAGTGCAATGTAGAGTAGTGGCTTAGAATGTTGTATTGAAAGAGAAAGGTAAACAAAAACATAGAAATCAGAAAAGATGTCTCTCCTTCATTGGTTATTTTTAAAAAGTAAAACCATAAATTTTCAGAGCTATACAAGAGATTCTGAAACACTATTTATTTTTATGATAATTTGTATGTATTATAACCTATAAACAAATTTTAAACCAGAAAAATCTATCAAATAAATTATACAACTAAGCACTCACATTAGAGTCTAACACACTTATATACTCTATAACTGTTAATTTGCTTCTTCTCTTCTTCTCTTAAATACTTAAGAATGTTTAAATGCCACTTTTTAGAGTTTACTCAAAGTAAAGAACTGAACTGATAAATTTTGAAACATGTTTCTCATTTTATCAGGCAGAGAAGACTGGTTTTCCTAAGTTTCAGTTAATAAAAGTCTAACAGCAATAACAACAACAAAAAACTATTTAAAAAACTGCAAATTATTTCCTGAAATTTTTATTTCACGTAGGAAATTAGTTAGAATTTTACTTAGGACCCAGAAGAAATTATGTGGGATGGATTTTATACTAAAAACTGAAGGGAAATGATAAGGTTTCTCCCTCTACTTGGTTTAGGAGGGTGGTTGCTTTCTAAAATGTGAAAGTGACTTGTTATTGCTTGAAAATTGTATCTCAAAGATCTCAAGTTTTGTGTCATTCAGTGAACTGAGAGGTGATTCATATTTCTTAGGTACTTGCAAATAGAAATTTTATTCTTAGAAGTTAAAATTCAGTTATGTAGGAAGATATTTAGGTATCAAGCTTGGATTTGAGATGACTTCAATACTCTCCTCACTTACAAAATATGCCATAAAGACCAAGTTATCTCTTAGATTGAAAGTCAAGCATTAAAAGGCTGAAACTCAAAAATTAGTAGTTTGACTTTTATTACATCTTGATTAGCAGAAAAATATAGTTATAGTGCTTTTGCTACAGCAAAGAAGAAGCTTCCTGCATGTTTCACTTTAAATAGGTTGATTTTTTTTAGTGTACAAAGTGGATTGTTCTCTTCAAAAGCAAGTAGAAACCACGTAATTGAAAGGTTATAGAAGACGTTTGTTTAGCAGCAAATTATAATTCATTTTACCAGGAAGTTAGATCAATCCAAACATATTTCAGACTAAAAAACAACGCAAACAACAGCAATGACAAAGACAATAATAATAGTACGAGTTAATAGTTCTTTAGTACTATGTGCTGGACATTTTTCTAAATAAGGGATTTAACTGTATTAATTCATTTAATCCTTACAATAACCTCATCAAATAGGTTTTGTTATTACCCTCACCATTATTTCTATTGTCAAACAAAGCTTAATTTTGGAAGTTTCATGAAACCCTTGGTTTACCATTTTACCCAATTTTTAAAGAGTGGGCTTCAATCAGCTTCACAGTTCTTTGAGAATGAATTAACTTTAGCATAGGGTAGTGTTTCCCTACAGATTGTAACAGAGAAGTCCCCTAGTAAGTGAGTATCCCAGTATCTCCTTTATTCCTGTTTTTGTTCACACCTTAGTTACCAAACAATCATTTCATAAAAGTCCCTCAGAAATAAGTACAGGCACTGACCCTTCTATAAAGAATTCTTTACAAGTACTTGTCACCAAGGGTCCCTCCCTCAGGAAAACTGCCCTATTTCCCCATTTCCTCTTGTACATTTCCCAAAGAAAACCACTGAAGAGTCTTTTACATTTCAATTCCTGAATCTCCCTAAATTCATTTATAATTATTTTATCACTTACTGTAAATGCTCATGGATATGCAATAGTTTTTCTGCTACTATTGGGTTTCAATATCTCAAGTTATTTATTTGGGGCTTCAGGGAAGATGAGCATTTGACTAACCAAGATATAAGTAAAGATTACACCTTTGTCAGAACTATGTTGTCTTCTCTGGTTATGTAATTCTTCAGGGTATCTGTTAAATATCTTCAAATACATCAGAGGACATTTAATACATTGTCTTATTTTGCAGATAAGGAATGGAGACACAGCAAGGTTAAGCAACAAACACCAGGCCACATTGATAACCAATGGAAATAGAATTTAATCTAGGAAATTCTTAGACCCAATTCAGTGGGCTTTCCATTATTTACTTATTTATATAAAGCTAATATACTAAAAATATTAGGCACTTTTTGGGTGACAGTTACCATGGGGTGACTTGTAATCTTTCTCAAGCATCAAGTGATGTCAAGAACCCCAGGATCTTAGACTCTTGTCACTAAAGAATTTAGGGACTTGGAAAAATTTACCACATTTTTATCAGACTTCCTGTCTAAAATAGGGATTTTAAGCTAGATAGTTATTTTTTTATGCTATCATTCTTATTATTTATAGAGACAGGGAGTTAATGAGAGTCTGTATGATGGTTTTTGTGGAAAAAAGAAAAGCAGAATGCATGGTCTGAGATCTGTGCTTTACTTCTCTTCCTTTATCAATTTCTCCATTTTTACCAGGACTAGTTATGCCCAGGAGATTTATTACCTCCTTTACACACTATACATTCTCTTCTCTCCTTCTTCTCCCCATGCCCTTCCTTCTCTCTCCCCCTCCACCACCTACCATTCTCATACCGTGGAGAGAGTCTGCAGCATTATCCCAACTTATTTTACCTTAGCCATCTCCTTCCCCATCAGAACTAGCAATGTGTTCACCTATTCTTTGTTACTTAAAAAAGAACCCCAGGCAGGTACGTAAAATCTTCACCTAGTTTAACTCTGAGTTAATTATTTTTTAAAGATCTTACTTATTCATCAGAGACACACAGAGAGAGGCAGAGACATAGGCAGAGGGAGAAGCAGGCTCCATGTGGGGAACCTGAGGTGGGACTCAATCCCAGGACCCCAGGATCATGACCTGAGCCAAAGGCCGATACTCAGCCACTGAGCCACCCAGACACCTCTGAGTGTTCCATTTCCTTAAAGGCATTTCTATATCTACATTAATGGTTGGTGCCATAATATTGCTCATTTGTTGAGAATATAATATTTTCTCTTTGGTCACACTATACTACTATCTATAAAACCTATGTCCTTAAAATTTACTTTCAAGCTACTTTTAGTTTCTATTTTTTTAAGAGCTGCCTTTATTTATTTACTTATTAATTTATTTATTTTTATTTGTAAACTTATTTTTTTTAATTCCAGGATAATACAGACATAGTGTTATAGTAGTTTCATGTGTACAATACAATGATTCAACAATTTTATACATTACTCAGTGCTCATCACATTAGGTGTACTTTTAATCCCCTTCATCTATTTCCCCTACCCTCCGACCTACCTACCCTCTGGTTTTGGTGGTTTGTTCTCCGTATTTAACAGTCTGCTTTTATTTATCTATTTTTTTCCTTTGTTCATTGTTTTGTTTCTTAAATTCTACAAAAAGGCTACTGAATGGGAGATAACTACAAATAATATATCCAATAAGAGGTTAATATCCAAAATCTATAAAGAACTTATACAATACACAAAAAGCCCACAACCCAATTTATGAAATGGGCAAAAGGGCACTTGAGTGACTCAGTTAGTTAGGCACCTGACTCTTGATCTCAGCTCAGATCTTATCTCAGGGTTGTGAGTTCAAACCCCACATTGGGTGCCATGCAGGGCATGGAGGGTACTTTTTCTTAAAAAAAAAAAAAAAAGAGAAGATATGAATAGAAGCTTTTCCAAAGGAGACATACAGATAGCCAAGAGATGAATGAAAAGATGTTCAACATCACCCATTATGAAGGAAAGGAAAACCAAAACCACAAGGTGATATCACCTCCCAGCTGTCAGAACAGCTAAAATCAAAAATACAGGAAACAACAAGTGTTGGTGAGGGTGTGGAGAAAAAAGAAACCCTTTGCACTGTTGGTGGGAATGTAAATTGGTACATACACTCTGGAAAACAGTAGGGAAATTCCTCAAAAAATTAAAAATAGAATTACCATATGTCCCAGTAATTTCACTTTTAGGTATTTACCCAAACAAAATGTAAATATTAATTCAAAAAGATATGTACACCCCTATGTTTATTACAGCATTATTCACAATAGCCAAGATATGGAAGCAACCCAAGTGCCCATCCATAGATAAATGGACAAAAAAATGGTACACACACACACACACACACACACACACACAAATACTATTCAGCCATAAAAAATGAATGAATCTTGCCATTTGCAACAACATGGTTGGATCTGGAGGGTATAATGCTAAGTGAAATAAGTCAGAGAAAGATAAATATAATATGGTTTTTATATTTTTATTTATATATTATTTTTATTATATAAAAGTAACCCATGCTTATTTATCCATATCTAAGAAAACTGCCTATTAACTGAAAACAAAATTTGGTGATATACTGAATTCAATTATAGCCATTTTTCAAATTGTGCATGTGTGTGTATGGGGCATTGCAGAGAATTGTACATATACATATAAATATCTTCTCTCTCACCTTCTTTTTTCCAAATAGGGATTGTATCTTTGTATCTTGATTGTATCTTTGTATCTTATACTTATTTTTACTTGGTATTTTTCTCTCCATCTAAACTTTTTATTATGAGCACTTTCTCATGACATCAAATAACCTACAAATAAGTAATTGTAATTGCTCCCTAATATGCAATTGTAAGAACGTTTCATGATTTAGACAACTTTTCCACTTTTGTTGGATACTATGATTATTTCCTGTTCATATTGATATAAAAATCCTGTGATAAATATCCTTGTATATAATATTCTATTATATCTAATATTAATTTCCAGACTAGATTTTTAGAATTGGAATCATTGGATCACAAAATATGTCTTTTTTAAAAAAATATATTTTACTTATTTATTCATTAGAGACAGAGAGAGAGAGAGAGAGAGACAGGCAGAGACACAGGCAGAGGGAGAAGCAGGTTTCATGCAGGGAGCCTGAAGCGGGACTTGATCCCGGGTCTCTAGGATCATGCCCTGGACTGAAGGTGGTGCTATACTGCTGAGCCACCTGGGCTGCCCCAGAGAGAGAATCTTAAACAGGCTCCAAGCCCCACATGGGGCCTGACCTGAGCTGAGAACAAGAGTCAGATGCTTAACTGACTGAGCCACCCAGGTACTCCAGGATTCACATTTTTAAGTAAAACATTGATTTATTTACTACTCTTCCCTATACTTTACTTCATTATAATAAATTTATTTGCATATCCTATAAGGTTCTCCATAGCCTGATCCCTACCTAATTCACTAGCTCAAACCCAGTCAATAGTCTGATCCTTACATGTTTTTCAAATTCAAATAGAGTTCTCTCTGACTCATGTGTTCCTCCAGTCACTTTCTCACAGCTCAGTAAGTGCCACAGATTCTCAAGAGAGAGCTCCTTCCACCTCACTTGGTTCAAAAGGTGTGTGCAATGTCACAAGCTGTAGCGTTTCCCTTCCTAAGAGAACATATGAGGTACCCATCTTCCTAAATATTGTCTTGGAGCTAAGATTTTCTACCACTTCCAAAGAGTAAGTTTATCTCTGCATTCTTTTCTATTCATTGATGGTATCCAGGGTTTATAAATTACATAGGCATTGTCTTACATCTGTACAATTTCTGTTTTTCTTTCTTTTGTCTCTCTCTGCTTCCCTCTTAGATTTTAGAAAGTTCTGGAGTGACAGATATATCTCAACATATTCTCTGTCTATAGCATGTTGTATAAATCATAAAAGGATATTAGTTTGGATGTGCTTAGCTGCTTATAGTAGAAATCTTTGGCTTTCATGATTTAAATAAACTACATTACATTATATCACAGGAAGCCTGTAAGTATGTTAATTCCATACATACAACTTAAACAACCAGAGTTTTTTCATCTTTTTTTTTTCTCTACTAACTCTATGAGTTGGTTTTGTCCTCAAGCACATGGAAAAGTGCTACAGCAATTCTAAGAATTACATCCTTACATGTGAAGTCCAGAGACATAAGGGACCTATTTCTTCTCTGAGTCTCTTTTTCTTCCTTTTTTCTTTTTAGAGCCAGGAGTCATTTCTCAACAGATTTCCTCAAATACATCATTGTCCAGAATTAGGTTACTTGCTTCCTCCTAAACCAATACCTGGAAGGCAAAGAGATCACATAAACCAGCTAAAACCAATCATGATCCCCCCTATGAAGCTGCAGACGGCCCACACTTCATTGAAGACATATAGTTTCTACTGGGAAAAAAATTTAAAGGAAGACATGGAAATGGAAATGATGTAATATGATAAGAAAAGTTGGTTTTTAAAAAAGTGAAAAACTGGAGTTCCTGGCTGGCTCAGTTGGCAGAACATGCAACTCTTGATCTTGGGGTCATGAGTTTGAGTACCACATTGGGGTGCAGAGATTGCTGAAAACAAACAAAATTTAAAAACTTTAAAATAAGTGAAAAACCTGCATTTAGTATTTCACAAATGATGAATGAATTTTATTGAGGTTAAGTACTCCAAATAAAATTAGACTTTCCTCTTTTTCTCTCTGTCAAACAGTTTTGGTCTCTTTGTCTCTTCTGTCTTATAAACAACATTAAAATATTCCTAAAGCACAGATATACATTCTACTTACCTTGAGGGAATAAGAGTCATACAGAAGAGATAAAGAGATTTTCCATTAGAAGTGCAGCTTATTTACTGCGTAGACATTTTTCCAAAGAAGACATACAGTTGGCCAACAGACACACAAAGACATGTTCAACATCACCGATCATCAGGGAAATGCAAATCAAAACCACAATGAGATATCACCTCACACAGTCAGGATGGCTAGAATCAAAAGAAAAGAAATAACAAACGTTGGCAAGGCTGTAGAGAAAAGGGAATCTTAGTGCACTGTTGGTGGGAATGTAAATTAATACAGCTACTCTGGAAAATAGTATGGCGGTTCTTTAGAAAGTTAAAAATAGAAAACCACATGATTCAGTGATTCCACTTCTTGAGTATTTACTGAAAGAAAATGAAAACATTAATTTGGAGAGATATATGCACCCCTATGTTTATTGCAGTGTTATTTACAACATCCGAGTCATGGAGGCAACCCAAGTGTCTATCCATAGATGAGTGGGTAAAGAAGATGTGGGGTATACATATGCATTGGAATATTAGTCAGTTGTAAAAAAGAATGAGATTTTTGCCATTTGCAAAATCATGGATAGTCCTAGAGGGTATTATGATAAGTGATATAAGTCAGACAAAGACAAACACCGCATGATCTCAAGTATATATGGAGGCTAACAAACAGAACAAATGAGCAAACAGATAAACAAAACCCAAAAGGCTCAGAAATACAAAGAACAAGCTGGTAGCTGCCAGGGCGGGAGGGGAATTGGGAGATGGGTGACATAGGTGAAGGGGATTGAGAGGTACAAAATTCCAGTTATAAAATTAGTTAAGTTACAGAGATGAAAAGCCAGCATAGGGAAAATATTCAATAATGTTGCAATAACATTGTATGATGGCAGACAGAAAAGACATGCAGAGTACTGAGAGAGATACAGAATTGTCCAATCACTATGTTGTGCACCTGAAACCAATATCATAACACTGTATATCAACTATACTTCAACAAAAAGAATTTTTTAAAGTGTCAATTATTTTCAAAGAGATATTGAAAACCAGCATGATTTCTAACAAGGTGTGGTCCAAACTGGCCAGCAGAATTGTGATTTTTTTTTTTTTTGGTCTACTATTCATGGTATTTTAGAGTAAAAGAGAAGATAAATGTGTTTCTTTTGTTATTTATGCATGCATACAATAGCCCAAAAAAGGCATTCTTAAAAGCATTGTAATCTGAGTTAACCCTTGTTTCTACTTAAATGACAGTTTCAGATCATAAAGCAGAATAATAATACAATTTTAGAAAGGCACAAAGGCTTTCATGCAAAATTAACAGGAATGCCTATAGAAAAGAGTGTTGTTGTCTTTTTTCCCAGGTAACAAATATGTAAGAGGATAACACAATGACAATGCTTAGTTAGGTAAATACCATGAAGCTTAATCCTCCTTTAAAGTTTAGATTACAGACCTATTCAGCAAGGAACAGTCAACAAACTGGCAGGATAAAGCAAACTTGCATTAAAATAAATGAGTATCTAACAAAACACAGTTACCACATAATGGGCTATCAGTGCAGTGCAAATCTTTCCAAATTGCCAGGAAATAGACCATCAGCCATCCTATTTAATGTGAAATTCCTTCTCTACAAAGCATCAGGTGATTTACACAACCCTACATTATTCAGAATTTTATTTCTGTGTGGACTCTCTCTTTCTTCTTATTCAACCTAGAAATTCTTTGGTCAGGTTAGTTCTAGAGAGCCCTGAAGGGGCAGTGATGGATAGCCTGGGCAAAATTTTTAGCTTTTTAAAAACTGAGACTATGATATTTCTGGGAATAAGGGACTGTTGAATGAAGATATATGTGCCAACGTTTTAAAATTATTAGTAGGTTATGGATGTATATATTTTATTTATTTTACTCACCCATCCTGGAACTATCATAATAATTGAAATAATCCATATGCAGTGATTTTTCACAGTGGCTGGTGTGAAGTAAGCATTAGCTGTAATTATTACCGGGTGGGTGGGACTACCCAACTCACCGGTGGTGGTGATTGCAGGTGGGAGTGTGACTCAAGCTTGAGTCACATCAGAACCGTTCACCCAAGATCTCAAACCAGCAAGCAGAAACAGAGATATCTTTTTTCCCTTCTCATCACGAAGATGTAAGGGTATGAATTTCAAGTTTCTGCAACCACCCTGATCTGATAGAATGATGTTAACGAGAGGACAGAAACAGATAATTTGGGGCAGGGGGAGCTACCCCAAATACCCTTCCAAAAAATGCCCTCTTTGCCCAAAAGTAGAGTTGTATTTCTGTGTTCTCAAAAGGCATAGTCCTGTCTACCTCATGCATTCTGAGGAATAATACACACACTGATAACTCAGCTGCACACGTCTTCAGATATCTGAATTTATTTAACGTATCCTTCTTTCAAGCCAAAGGGTAAGCAGATAGTCTCAGCATCAAATTTAATATGTTATCTTGAAATAGTGATGTTAGTGATTTAGCTTCCCATTCAGAACACGGATATCTTTAAAACTTAATATTTATAGCATTCCCAATACCATATTAAGTTTGAAATCATATATTTAGAATCTCTTTCCTGTCATTAGGAACTAGAGATCAGTTCTTTGAAAACCAACTACTATATAATACTTTGACCTATAATACATATTTATCAAGTTTATTTTATATACTATAATTTAGCCATAGTTTAGAGGCTTTTTTTTTTTTTTTTTTGCATTTTAGGGGTCTTTTTCTGTTTTGCCTCTATTTAATGATTCAGGAACCTTCTAGTGGATTCACCTCAGGGATACTGCTTCTTAATACCCAACTACAAATCTGAAAGTAAGACTTTTAGCAACAGTATGTCAAATCTAGGAGGAACATGCCCTAGGGAAACAATTGCCACATTTACTACCATACTAAATAGAAAAACTTGCAAATGAAATACTTTGTCCCCACACACTGAAATGAGACAACTCTATCTTCACATTATTCAGCCCAGTAAAATAAATTCCAGGTGGATTAAGAGGGTTGTGTACAAAAATTATACCACAGGAACCACAGAAAAAGTGTAGGTCAAATCTGTGTTTACAAATAAAGAGAACATGGTCTAATTAGATACAGCAAACAAAAGAATCATGTGAATTGCATCTCATGTTTTAAATATGTGAGAAAGATAATACAATTTTATTTCCCCAAGTAGGCTGCATTGTATGAGGCTTGAAAGGTTAGTGAGGAATAGGAATAAAATATTAAATTTCATTTCATTTTTTTAGCCACTATCACCACTATGAGTACAACTGAATATCCATAAACTTTCTGAGAGAGGGTTCAAAGGTCATGGAATTTCTAGCAAGCTGATGCTTTAGGGTGAAGAAGATAATACAGGGAACTGGTGTTTTACTGTATTTCCAAGTATATATTTAAACTGTACTGCCTATCACATTGAAAAAAAGTTACAAATTCCAGGAACTAATTATTTGCAAGCATGTTAGTAAATTGTATAGGTTTTGCTAAATGCCTGTGGTAAATTTTAATAAAGATTATCATGCTAATTTGATAATCATGGAAACAAGGCACAGAAAAACTGCTTTTCTTTAAAAAAAAAGAAAGTACAAACAGTGTAGTAATATAAATCTCAACTGTAGGTTGACTCAATGAGTCACTCAACACCTCAATTCAAGCACAGTGAATCATCAGGAAGGAACATGTGCTTGGAATCTGCAACATGAAAAAATACAAGTTCTGCTCTAAATTATTATGCATTATATTATATGTATCACATATAATTATGGCACAAAAATCTCCTTATGCATCGAATAACTCATTCAGAATGTCAGTTCAGTGAATTACATGTAAATGAATCAAAAACATATGGGCAAAGTTTATCTTGAAATAGAGAACTTGCCCAAATGTGTTTTGGGTTTTCACTCACTGCAAATATCTGAAAGATACAGTCAAACCTTTGCTAGTCTTAAGTCTGCTTTGAGGAGCTTCCTATCAAGTATTTCCTATCATTACCTAGCCTTCAGTACGCTGGCTTGTTTGTTGCTATCATTATATTACTTAGTGGTTTAGAGGTATGAATTTAATGCACATAGTATTTAGCAGAATACATTAAATATGCCTCAAAATTGGGGAATTTTAACATGGAATAGGTAGTGTAGTAGTGTACGTCTTAATATGTACATTAAAAAATTTTAGTTTGCAGAAGACAATATAAAAACTAATTATTCATTACATCTTGAAAATTAATGTTAGCCAGAAATGATTAAATATTTCAAAAAGTTATGAAATAAAATTAAAAACTACTCTTGTTCCTTTAGAAGTCACTATATACATATATACCCATGTATGAAACATAGCACGTACAAACGGTCACACGTATATGTATTTGTGTGTACGTACATGCATGTATATACCATTTGCCCCACAGATAGGTCAACAGTCTAGATCTTCTACTTCAGTTGGATTTATTCACTTAACATGTCATGTAGTCTTTCTGACATAATGAAGCATATTTGGAACTTGAGCCCGTATTTTTAGTGACTGTGGAGTATTTAGTAATAACCATATAGTTTCCATATTGTTCCAATAACCATATTGTTTCCAGTCTTTTCTCCTTTTTCCCTTGTATTAAATATGGACCCAGGATGCTCTTTTGCCTAATGTATTTTCTTTTAGAAAACCAGAATTGGGGATCCCTGGGTGGCGCAGCGGTTTGGCGCCTGCCTTTGGCCCAGGGCGCGATCCTGGAGACCCGGGATCGAATCCCACATCAGGCTCCTGGTGCATGGAGCCTGCTTCTCCCTCTGCCTGTGTCTCTGCCTCTCTCTCTCTCTGTATGACTATCGTAAATAAATAAAAAAAAAATTAAAAAAAAAATCATTCTAGGTTTTTTAAAAAAAAAAAAAAAAGAAAACCAGAATTGTTGGAATTGAAAAGACAAGCCCAATGTACGGTACCCTTACAAAACAGGATTTTTTTAAAAAAAAAACTATTTATTTATTTGAAAAGAAGACAATCTCTAGGCAGAAGGTTGGGTTTATACTAACACTTTTAGAGATGTTATGTGATCCATTTCAGAAATGATAATCTGGCCTGAAAACCTTTTTCCTCAATTACGGCAGAAGCTGGCATTCTTTTGCAGTAAAGTCAGAAAATGGGAGAGAGATCCTGAGAGCCAATCTCTTGGGAATGTGAATTTGGGATTATGTCACCACTTAGCAGAATAACCGCACTGATGGGCTGAAATGAATCCTTCTCCCAGCAGACTGAACTTTTTAGCCTCTCCCATATCAGCCATCTCCCTGTTGTTAGTATACGATTTCAGTAAAGTAAGAGCAAGGCCAGGTTCAGAGAAAGACCAGACCACAACAACAACAAAAACTTGATAATGAATAATACCAATTCCTACTCGGCTCCTTTTATCTACTACTGGTGTAAAGTAGCTTTTCCCACTTCATTCCTCGGTGAAAGGATTATACATTTCATAAATAATGACAGAGAAATAGCCAGGACTGATTATTTTTTTTCCTGCCATCTGGGGAAGCACATGAAACCAAAAGTTGGCAAAATAGTACGTTCTGTGCTTTTAGAACAGAAGGATGAGGGAAATGTTGATATTCACACATTTACTTTAATAATTAGATAGAAACTTATCTTAGTAAATGCCTACACTATAAACAGAGCAGAAAAAAAAAAAACCTTTTCATCTCAACTACCTCAGTGCTATTAAATAATTTGAGTAAGGGAATCTTAGTAGAAAAATCAGAACTCTCCTTAGAGTTCCATAGTGTTTCAAATACAAAAAAAAAAATTCAGAATCATTAATAAAGTCTGGACATAAACTACTTGAAAAGTTATATAGTATTCACTTATGCATATATATACACATAGACTGATGCGCTGCCTTTTTAAAATAATTCAAAAGTATTTACTCTCAGAAAAGGCAAATAATTTGTCCTCATGGTAGTTTTCTCTGTGCTAGATTAATGGATGGATGGAGGATGGAGAGATGGACAGATATTTCATATTAGTGTGAAATTTTGCATCAGTACATAATTTGAACATCAATGGTCTGAAAAAAATTCAGTCAAGGCAAATTTTCAGAGACCCTACAATGCAAATGGCAGACTCATGATTTTGAGTTCCCTATCATTAAGCTTTATTATTTGGCATGAACATATCAAAATGAAAAAGATAAGTTTTTCATTATAATTTAGCTTCAGTTATATATCCCATTAGTCACCAGCTGTTAAGGATTCTATATTACATGATCTCTCTTATTCCTTTTTTGTTTGTTTGTTTTCATTGCCACTAAGTATAGTTGATTTTCATAACTCACATTTGGCCAATTGCAAAAGTCTCTTAGCTTTTGTCCAATTCAATTCCAGGAGTGCTATTAATAATTCACATTTAGAAGTATCTTCCAAAGACACAATTTTACCAAGTAATTCATTGACCTGTTTTAAAAAGCTTTAAATTGCTTATTAAATTATAATTTTTATAGTGTCAGGAATTGTCTCAATTGCATTCTACTGCCTACTGTTTATCAACTGTGTTCTTATAAAGATCTTGATTTCCAATCATGCTGATTTTACCTGGGACATACAATTCTCTATCACAGCTCCATGCTTTTGTTCTTTCTTAAAGATTTTATTTATTTATTCATGAGAGGCAGAGACACAGGCAGAGGGAGAAGAAGGCTCCCTGCAGGGAGCCCTATGTGGGACTAGGTCCCGGGTCTCCAGGATCACACCCTGGGCTGAAGGCGGCGCTAAACTGCTGAGCCACCCAGGCTGCCCCATGCCTTTGTTCTTATTGTTCATTAGGCTTCAAGAATTTGTCATTACTTATCCATACTTATTCTATTGTCTGAACATTTCTCCACATTCTCAGTAACACCAGATTTTTTAAATTATTGCCACTTTGATAAGAAAAAAAAAACTAATTTTTATTACTTGCAATATCAATTTTTATACACATTCAGTCACTCCCAAGGAAAATTCTTTATTAATTCTACCAGTGAATTGCATTATGTCCCTTGACTGTCATATTTCACAAAGAAAATAAGAACCAGCATTTCGCTGCCACCCATCAAACTTCCAAAGTGCTTCATTTTAGACTGAGGGGTCTACATGATCTAAGTTTTTTACACTTGATCAAAGTTTTCAGTTGTAACTTTTTAAAATCACAAAACTATCTCCTAAATTTTTCAGATATTCAGATATTCAATTAAAGGAAAAACTAAGAAATTTAACAATGAGTGCATAAGCAGAAATTTAATACTTAACCCAAGAATATTCTATCTTATTTTTTACTGTTTATATTTTTTTGTCTTTCATTATAAGTAGTAGCTTTACTGTTTTCTTATAAGTAAATCCCAGGCAAGAATTTCAGAGACTTCTTTAAAAAGTAGTCAGAACTTGACTAGTTGATATACTTAAGTGTCTAATATTTATGCATTTAGCTTATCATAACTTTCATGATACAAAACTGCAATAACTTAAGGGGAAGTTGAACTAATATATTTCTATTCTTATGGGGTAGAAATATACCAAACATTATGTGATCTGCCTACCTAGTGTCACAGATCCATGAAAGTGAAACACTCTGTTTTGCGTAGAAACACTGTTTGCAAAATCATTCCATGTTTCCTAGTTGAACTCCGAAGTTCAGAGAAGGCAAACTCCCAATTTAGAAAATAATCATAAGCGCCAGACCAGAATCTCCAAACACATTCATACACTTACTGTAGTTTGCTTGAATAAATATACATATGTGACTATTTTTTTTAAAAGTGAATTATAATCAAGAAATAAGTCTGTTGAGTGAAATCAATGATAAAATTAACATGCACTAACTTTATGATCTCTGGTTTATATAACTCACTACTCACCCCATTTTATCCTGATTTACTATACTCATTTTATTTATATATTGAAGTTCTTGTAGTGTCTTACCTACAGTTTGTCTTGAAATAATGCTTTCACATTTTTTTCTCAAAACACATTTTTTTGGGTTATTTTCTTTAGATTACCTCTACATATTAAGGAATTCGGAGAATTAGGTAATTAAAATTAATGTGACATTACAGAACAAGGTAGGTAATCACACACAAACAAACTCTGTGCACTAGTTTTTCAACTTTGCTGTGAGACTAAAATTATTTTTTTAAGTCTAGGAGTATGCAGATTTAAGTCACTTGATCGAGTTCTCACTTTTCCGAGGAACACAATATTTCAGCCACATTTCCGGTTTCTCTGTTCAGCACATAACTGAAACAGAGTATAAATAACTATAAAATATTTACTTCATGAAATTTTCTTTAAAAACCTATTTCCAACTCAAAGTATTTACTATTCTTCAGTCACTACTTATCTTTAGCACAAATTCCTTGAAAACATTTTACTGGATTAGGAAAATATTTTTATCATTGATCTAGATAAAAAATAATTGTATTCAAAACATACTAGTATAGTGAATCAGAGATTAAAATGCAGAAATGAAATGTTCTAATAGGGTAATATTTTTAAGTAAGGAAGCTGTTTATTTGTGTTCCAATCAGAAATACTTATGGTAGGTTTAGATTTCCATAATTTATTATCTTTGGACAGAGAAGTCTTTGTTAAAAAAAAAAATTGGGAGTCCATTTCTTGGAAATAATGATATTGAATGTGATGTCTTTTTGGTGGGATGGTAAATTAATCATCTTTAAAACACTACTTAATTAAATTGACATATATTTACATATGTAGGTATGTGTATATGTGTATATATAAATAGATATGTTGATATATATAGACATATGTTGATAGGTATCTATATATAGAAGTATATATGTCCTAGTCAATTATTTATTTACCTCACAAGATCTGTACTTGAAAACATCAATACATTATATGAACAAGTAGCATCAGATAAATTCACTAGGTACATATATAATTGTAACTACTTCAAAATGCCAATTAAAAAAATAAGCCTTAAATCAAATACTCATTCTTAGCTTTTCCTATCTAATAAGAATTTAAAATCTATTTATTATCATTAAGATCTGACACTGGCACAAGGTTAGGCCTTAACTAGACTATAAGTCACTTGACAGTCAAAATGAAGGCTGTGATATACATGCAAACCTGATGTTTTGCTAGTAATAATCAAATACATGTTATAATGGTACTCTTTCAAAAATGCCACTTGATGTCATTCTTAGGATTTGAAAACTCATGTAATTTATAAACTTCATCATCACCTTCTAAGAATCTGAACCTCCAAAGAAGCACATGAAGGAAAGAGAGCCCCATGGAAGTGCCCCCCATTTGCAAAGCAGCTGAGATTGTGAAGGAGGGTAGTTTTTGCAGAGGGCCCTGGTTTTCAGAAAAGGGCAGAGGGTAGGGCAGGATAGAAGACGAAGGAAGGAGGCCTGGAGGAGAGAAAGAAAAATCAAAACTAAAGCACAATAAAAGCTGCAAACAAGAAAGATGGCAAATGGTCATTTGTTTCCTTTTCAAATTGTTTAGGTTGCAAAAATAATAATTTTCATGATGCATTTGGATTTTCATGGAAACTGGGAGGGAAACACAATTTTGAACTCAGGTAATTGAGCTGTAGAGCTGAGGACGGGTAAGATCTATGATGTGGAACTCAGGGGATATTCACCTGCCTGTGAAGGGAGCACCCCAGGTGACTTAAGCAAATGTAATATTATATTTAAAACAAAAGCAAGCACCAAGTAAACTTGCACATAAACACAACAAATATCCAGATGATTAAGACATAACTTGGGAGCTGAATGCTTAGGTAAGTATCTGAATTGATTTGAGTTGATAGAAGAAATGATGATACTAAAATGTGAAGTTGAAGAAAAAACTAAAGATACCTTAAAAGATTCAGGGGAAAAAATAATGACTAGTGTTTTGAGAAAAGAGAATCAGTAGATTGCATGTGCTGGTGAATCTTGAAAAGTATTTTTTGGCTAAATGAAAAAAGTAGAGATAAATGAAAGAGGCATATGACTATGAAATACAATCATTTCAGGACAAAATCCCTTTCAGTAAGTCTTTGTTGAAACAAATACAGCTAATATGTTTGAAAATGGAGACCAAGTAAAATGATCAGTGATGTGAAACTGCATGTATTACTTTTGTCCTGGCAAAACCACTTTGGGGAAGGTGAATAGAGATACTGAGAGGATATCAAGTGTTCAAATTGTGGCCTTTTGATTGTTTATCACATTGAACATATAATATTTAAGTGGAATTTGTAGTTGATGATAAGAATGGATTAATATCTCCCTTCTTTTGATAAGGACATTTTCTTAAGAGTTTCTTCCAAAACATTCTTCTTGGGCAAACAAGATTCTGTAATTTATCCATATTATGTAGCCCAGACAAGGTTATGCCAAGCACCAGAAAAAGAAGCATTGATACTTTCTATCTCAAACACTAGACACTCTTGGAGACAGAGAGAATTAATTCCACATTTTTGTGAATTGCAAGATAGGCTTTTGTGTATGTGGAGGTAGGGGGGAGGTGGATTCTAGGAATCTTTGTAAGGCTAGAAACCCTTCTCTACTCCAGAAAGGTGCTCTAATTTCTCAGGCTCCTTCTTCCTCTTCTTTTTCGCATCTGCTATCATAAAAGACTTGGCTATATTTTATGAGTTGCTTTAATATCTGTGACTTTTTCTCTTACGTGTAAGGATGTACCCAGAAGCTGGTGACAGCTGAAGTATGTTCTACAGGTTCTGTTCTAAAGGGTGTTTTGAACATTTAGCAAATAAATGATTAAGCAAAGCAGAGAACTCTGCATTCTCAATCAGAAACAAATAAACATGCAACAAAATTATGAAAACACGACTGTAAGTTCTTCCTAGCACTGAAGGAGGGCTTACTGATTATGTCCCTGTAATGTTGGGGGGTACCCATGGCTTTTCATTAGACTCCCAAGAGGTATGTAACTCAAAGATAGTAAAGAGCACTGCCTTTGTTTAGATACAGTAATATTGCATTTTTGTGTTTGTACATTTAACTATTAAAAGATGCTATTAAATAAATGTAAAAATACATTTTCCAATTTTTTTTGTTTTCTGTTTTTTTTAGATTTTCCAATTCTTAAAATATTGACCATTACCAGACAAAAATCTAACTCAAATATCATAACATCATAAGAGAGAGCTATGAAGTATATAGACCAAACAGATCATTAAAATAAAACAACCAATCTAGTCAGCAAAAGAACAAATGTTTCATCTTTAAAAAAAAATTGCACCAATCAGATTCTTGGATAGGCTCTAACCTAATGATGGTAGTGACATTTTGCAGACATGCAAAATGAGACTCCAGCACCACACCCAACAGGGACTCTGATCATAATAAATGATTGTCGGTCTAGAACAAATACTACCTCTTTAAAGAAAGAAAATAACATAACTTTAAAGTGAATGTGGCATGCAATGCCATTGAAAAATAGCATTCTCCTTTCATTTGGCTAACAAGAATGTAATACAAGCAAAAACTTTGAATTAGAGGCAGAAACACATTATTATTCTTTGGAAAACCAAATAGATGACCATAATGTTATTTCTGTAACATTGAACAGAAACTATCCATGATTTCTTCTATGACCTTTACTGGATAATATGTCATTAAAAATAAATATCTCAGCTAGCTGGGATGCATTTGAAAGTCAATTAGAAATTATGAATGGATTATGATATTATGTTAAAACCATCTATGGCCCATTTATGACTATAGTTATTTCATAACATCTTTTCCTAAGTGATTGAAAAGACACATATGTTTAGTCTATTAAGGGAGACAGAAGGCACACTCTGGGAATACGAGAGAGTTTCAGTTACACCAATTTAGGAGATAACTCTAACCTCGGTCACCACTTCGTCTTTTCTGTGAAGCTGAATTCAGCCTTTGGTGTCTAATGGCAGCCTGACACTGCAGAGAGCTTCTTGATCAAGAAGGAGCTTCGCAACCAGACAGACTTGGGCATCTCTGACAAAGTATCACCTTTAGAACAAGGATGCCATGCTTTCTTATTTGGATGGCAAAAAATACCTATTTTGTTTATGAGTTATTGGGGATAAATTTTAAATATTGATAAATAAGGTCAAATATTTTTATCTGAATAAATACCCAGACAAAGGTCTAGAAGATGGAGAGGGGTAAAATTCTTTGGTTGAACATAGTGTCTTGAGCACACCTTCAAGTCAATCAATGTGTACCAAGTGTAGACTATGCCAGGCACCCTGCCAGAAGGAAGGAAAGGAGGAAGGGTGTTTGCTGTGTAAATTAGTCTGTCAGGGTCCTGTGTGTATGTGTGCATGTGTGGGTTAATCAATCCCTTTCTAATTCAATCTTCTTTAATGAGTTTGCCTACTGAGAGCTCAGCTGCTTATGGAGCACCTTGTGGGATCTTCTTGAATTCCACCACTGCTGTGTTCCAGCAGAATCCGTCGTTGCCTGATGCCCGATGCACAAAGCTCCCAGAGATGCCTCCTCCTGCTGGCACTGTCTCATGCCTGCTTGGGTGCCTGCACCAGCATTACTGTGCACTAAGATTGAGCATCCTGATATGTATACTGTACCCCAGTGGGAAGAAGACATTTACATCCATTTGTAATATATTTTGTTATACGGTGACCAAACCTGCGGCCCAACTTAGAAAAAGGGTCAGTGAAACTCGTTCTCGTCACTCTTGTCCAGTTATTTTCAATCATTTGTGAAGCTACAGAAAGTTGTCATAAACAAAATTGGATTATCAGTCAACATGATTTAATCAGAATTATCAGTCTCTTCTGGCTACTAAGGATTTGTTTGAAGACTGAGCTTCTCAGCTTGGTACTTTCTTTTGTTCAAGGCAGTTTGAAAGAACAGTTGAGAGTTTTTACATGACAGGCGTTGAATCTCCCCTATAAGAGGTTCAGAAAAGGCTAAGGTAAATTCAGGGGTTTAAAAATTGTGTAGAGGGGCGCCTGGGTGGCTCAGTCGGTTAAGCATCTGACTCTTGGTTTTGGCTCTCACAGTTGTGGGATGGAGCCCAGCAGCGGGCTTTGGGCTGAGCATGGAGCCTCTCTCTCTCATTCTAATAAATAAATAAATAAATAAATAAATAAATAAATAAATAAATAAAATCTTTAAAAATTTGTGTAGAAAATATGCTATTACTGTTGTGGTAACACCAATGTGAGGAGAGGGTCAGGTGGGGTTTGGAGAAATTAAAGGGCTTCCAGGAATCCGATAGATTTGGATAAATGCCTTTGTGGTTCTAACTAATGTATTTGTATGGCTTTTTCTAGAACTATTTACATATAGCTTGCAACAGCGAAAGTTAAATCACATCAGTGAATTCACTACTTTATTGAACACCAGTGGTGAGGAAAAGTGCATCAGAGGATCAAACCATGCATTAGGGACTCAACAGAAAAAGAACTTGTAATTTATTGAGTCAGTGTATAGTTGATCTCCTCCTCTGGATAAAGATTTATTATTCACTTCTGTGTGACTTCTATATTTTTAGTGCATGGGAACAGCTTTTCATAGCTTCAAAGCCACTCCCAGGATAGAAAGTATACTTGATGACAAAACAGATACGTTTGAATCTATGTTTTTCTCTTTATGTATAGAAAGGAGTTAACACACTGAGAACCTAAGACTTTATTTCTTCTTCCATCATAGATCTAAGAGATAGTCCATTTATTTCATACTTTAGAAATTCTGAAAAAGCCAATAAGTAATTATTAATAAAAGGCTCTGTAAAAGGAATATAATAGTGATCACTCTGCCTGATTTTTTCAAACATTTCTTATCCATTTTAAGCAAATCTTGCAACTATTTTAATGTTCATAGACTTATATCCAAAGTGGATTTTTTAATTAGAGAAGCTTTCAAGCAATTATAACTGATTAGAAATCGTATTTGGCCCAAAATTATCTAATATGGCTGCTCAACCAAACTGCCTCACAGCCAGATATGCATTATTTTGGTCTTCTCCCAACATGATAAAGTACAGTTTGAGTCCTGACTTCATTCTGCCACAGATTCCTCACAGTAGAATTTCCGAGTAGCTGGAGTTAATTAATTTAGATCTGGCTCCAGCTTGAGTTCATCCTTTCTAAGCTACCCTTTACCCAGTCTCAGCAAAATGGTATTACCTCATTTACTGTAATGGCATCCTGGTTATACCGGCCTCAAAGCAGTTCCACCTGTTAACCCTCTCCACTCAGAACTGGTAGGAAACAATCTTCAAACGTGTATATAATTTGTTAGTGGATTTTTCCCCTCAAGTTCCTTTTCACAGAAACCCCATCCAAGGAAATGAGCTTGTAGATACAGATACATGCATGCGTTCGCACACACACCCATGTGTAACAACATTTACATAAGCATGCACACACACCTATATTCTCATAGCACAAAATAATTTGACTATGGTTTCAAGAACAGTGAAGTGGGGTGTCTGGGTGGCTCAGGTAGTGAAGCCTGTGCCTTCGGCTCAGGTCATGATCTGGGGAACCTGGGATCGGCCCCCACATCTGGCTCCCTGCTCAGCGAGGAGTCTGCTTCTCCCTTTCCCTCTGCCTGCTGCTCCCCCTGCTAGTGCTCTCTCTCTGTCTCTCTGTCAAAGACATAAATAAAATGTTAAAAAAAGAAAGAGAAAGAAAGAATGAAAGAAAAAGAAAGAAAAGAATGAAGAAAGAAAAAGAAAAGAAGAAAAGAAAAAGAAAAGAAAGAAAAGAAAAGAAAGAAAAGAAAAGAAAAGAAAAGAAAGAAAGAAAAAAGAAACAGTAAAATATTTCACATTCTTGGTGCTTCCTTGGACCTGCTATAAAGTGCAGACATTTGTCTTTGGAATTTTAACTGCAAATAACTCTTAAGATCAGTTTTTACAAGAAAGTAATTTTTCCATTACCTGTAACTGCTTTTTATACTTTCTCTAATAGAACGCATCCTGCTCGGTAGTGTTCAAACAATGGGCCTTTCTGAACCATCTCCTGAAATCCGTCTTTCAGCTCTATAGGAGTATTCCATGCAGTCTTTTGAGAACACATATTACGTGCTCTCTTTCACCCTCTTCTGTTTCTCAGCACCTCTCTTTCTTTCTCTCTGGCTTTCCCTATATAAATTCCAAGGCCTTTGATCTAAAGATTTCCATAGGCTTTAGCATTATTTAGTGCTGAGTGTCTGACCTGGGAAGTGCAATTGTTCAAACTGAAGATGTTAACTGAAAATGTATCCGGTTGAATTTGAGGTTTAGAAGGCGAACCCTGGTGGCAATGCAAACATAGGATGGAAAAATGCAGAGGTTGGGTCCTATTTGTCCATGAGATGGCTATCAAAATAGACCAAGGTTAAAACAAAGAAGATCAGACACAAGAATTGTAACAGTAAAAAGCTCTTCAGGAAAACATCAACTTTTATTTCAGGAATTTGTCCCAATTCACATTACATGAACCTATTAATTATTAGGATTAAGCATAAGCAGTGGCAAACTAATAAAATCAGCATGCTGCTGTGAAGACATATTGGGAATGCAGTCAAGAAACACTGATTATGTCCCTGAAGGGCTATGTGACATTGTACTACTTACTTCATCTTTCCTATTTCAATTACAAAAAACATTTTTCAAAATTTGGGAATTAGCTAAGATTTTCTAAAGACTCTATCTGTTCTAAGATTCTAGGATAGTAAAATATGCTTGTGTTATCAGGAAGGAAGAAAGGGAAGAAGGAAGCATTCCTTATTATGCCCAGAACTCTTACTAGAAATTGAGAACACAGTGATACAGCGTATGCTCGCTTGTCTTGGGAGTGTTCTGTGTTTAGAGTATGTGGTAGCCTTTCAGAGGGCTCCCCACCAACCCCACCTCTTGGTGTTCACAAGTGGTCCTCCTACTCTTTGCCAGAGGCACTCTGGGTGACTAACACTATATGATAGATGTGACAAAATGTCATTTCTCAGATAAGGAAGGCCTCCATCTTGGAGGTTCTCTGGTTCTCCATCTCCTGGATCACTCTCACTGTGGAAAGCCAGCTACTGGGTCAGAAGGCCTGTAGAGAGGCCTATTTGGCAAGGGACTTGGGCCTTCCCAGAACCAAGTGAGTGAGCTTGGAACCAGAGCTCTCAATTACAGTTAAGGCTGAGGAGACCAAAGCTTCAGCCAACGGCTTGGTTACAATCCCATGAAAGACCCGAGCCACAGTCATAAGGCTAAGTCATTCCCAGATCCCTGACCCTCAACACTGAGATACTAAATACTCAATTATTAGTATTTTTAAAGATTTTATTTATTTATTCATGAGAGACACACAGAGAGAGGCTGAGACACAGGCAGAGGGAGAAGCAGGCTCCCTGCAGGGAGCCTGGTGCGGAACTCAATCCCAGGGCCCCAGGATGGTGACCTGAGCCAAAGGCAGATGCTCATCCACTGAGCCACACAGGGGCCCCTAAATATTTGTTTAAAATATGCTATTATGTTTAGTAACTCTTTTAATCTATTTCATTGTTTTTTTAAGTTCAAGGCACATGGCATGATGGTTTGATTTACATATATTGTGAAATGATTATCACAATAGGCTCAGTTAATATTTGTCTTCTCATATAGATATAAAAGAAAGAAGAAAAAAAGAAAAAAATTCTCCCTCTCATGAGAACTGTTGGGATTTTCTCTCTTAACCACTTTCCTATAAATTCATCATCAGTGCAGCTACAGTCATCATGTTGTGCATTCAATCCCTAGGACTTATTTATCTTTAACTGCAAGTTTGTGCCTTTTGATCACTTTCTTCCAGTCCCCTCCCCCACACATGCGCAAGTGTGGACACACACACATACCCACACACACACACACACCTGTCCTCTACCTCTGGAAATCACAAGTTTGATATCTTTCTGTGAGTTGTTTGCTTGCTTTTAATTTCACGTATAAGTGAAATCATACAGTATTTGTCTTTTTCTATCTGACTAATTTCATTTAACATAATTCTCTCAAAATCCACCCATATTTTCACAAATGGTAAACTGTACTTCCTTTTTGTGGCTGAATAACATTCCATTATATATATATATATTATAAATAAATATATATATATATATATATATATATATCACAACTTCTTTCCCCATTCATCAGTGATGGGCAAGCACTTAGGTTGTTTCCCTGTCTTGGCTATTGTGAATAATGCTGCTATAATCATGGAGTTGCATATTCTTTTGGAGTTAGTGTTTTCATTTCCATTAGATATACTCCCAGAAGTGGAATTATGGGATTATAAGGTGACTTCTGTACAATAAAAGAAACCATCAATGAAGTGAAAAGACAACCTACTGAATGGGAAAAAATATTTCCCAACTATATATTTGATAAGAGATTATTATCAAAAACATATAATGTACTCATACAACTCAATAGAAAACAAAACAAAACAAATACCCCATTAAAAAAATGGGCAAAAAAAAAAATGGGCAAAGGATCTGAATAGACATTTCTCCAAAGAAGATATATGAAAGGCCAACAGGTACATGAAAAGATGCTCAACATCACTAACCATCAGGGAAATCCAAATTAAAACCACAGTGAAATATCCCTCACATTTGTTAGAATGGCCATCATCAAAAAGACAAGACATAACAAATGCAGGTGAAGATGTGGTGAAAAAGGAACCGTTGTACATTAGTGGGAATATAAATTGGTGCAGCTGCAATGGAAAACAGTATGGAGGTTGCTCAAAAAATTAAAAATATAACTACCATATGATCTAGCAATTTCACTTCTGGGAATAAATATTCATTATTTTAAGTCCCAATAGATAATTAACACAGAGTAAAAGACTGATGTATAATCAAAGACATATGCAATATAATGCATGAATGTATTTTAAAAGATTTTTTAAAAACTCTCACTGACCGTATATACATGGATGTGTGCACATATTATACGTGTATACACATTTATACATACATAAACACATATCAATATATTTGCATATATACACATATGTTTCAAAATTTGACATTATTTACTGTTTTTCACAAATATGACAAATGACTAGTATGTGACAGATGCTCAGTAGGGATAAATAATTGTGTTTCTATTGATGTTAGTAAGATCAGTTACAGTAGATGAAAGTTATAGTTCTAAATAGACTCAGATGATTAGAGAGATAGCTCCTCACATCGTCATCACTCCCCTTTATCTATTTTCCCATCAAATGTATAGAGCATCCGTTATACATTTTCCTTTTATCCTTTCAAGGATTTAAATCCTGAACCACTGTTCCAACCTCTGTAGCGATATATGCAATTCAACCCAAAATTAAGGGACTTCAGGTTACTCAGTGGATTGATGCCTATTGTTCTAAAATACTCAACATTCATACAGGGTTTATAGTCTTTCCAATAAGTCATTCTAAGAAAGTATTTATGATATATGTCCATTATTTCTTCTAATGGTACATTAGCTTCCTATAAATATTGTCTGAAATCCTTTTCTTTATATATATTATTATGTGGACCCTAGGTGTTTAAATGACACCTGTTTATGACCCATATTTTTAAAGAAGGCAAGAAGCATGCTGAAGTATAAAGTGAGGGAAATTTTTAAAGTCTTTCTAATGTTGTTGCTAATACTTAGGGCTTTATAATATTATGCAACAGATTGCCAATTTTTATTTAAATAAATAATTCCTCATGTTTTCTAATAGGGAGTTGTATGCACCCGTAAGAGCAACTAGATGTACCAGTTTAATAAAGGTATTTAAAAAGCTGAGACTAAATTAGCTTGCTATAAATCTGAGGGTAGCTGTGTTGCATGAAGGGTAAAAAAAAAAAAAAAAAAAAAGCAAGGGGCTGTAAAAATACTTAACCCAGTACCTAATACGTGATGGGTGCCCAAGGCTTATTTTTTAAAAGCTGAAATTATAAATCTATAGGTAACTGAATAACATCATAACAAATTTCTCAAATCCTATTTCTGCATTTTATATTTTAGAAGATATATTTCTTTTTTTTTTTTGTATATTTTTTACTGGAGTTCGATTTGCTAACATATAGTATAACACGCAGTGCTCATTCTGTCAAGTGCCCCCCTCAATGCCCATCACCTAATCACCCCAACCCCCCACCCACCTCCCCTTCCACTACCCCTTGTTCATTTTCCAGAGTTAGGAGTCTCTCATGGTTTGTCTCCCTCTTTGATATTTCCCACTCATTTTATTTCCCTTCCCCTTTAATACCTTTCACTATTTTTTATATTCACTGAATGAATGAAACCATATAATGTTTGTCCTTCTCTGATTGACTTACTTCACTCAGCATAATAACCACCAGTTCCATCCACGTTGAAGCAAATGGTGGGTATTCGTCGTTTCTAATGGCTGAGGAATATTCCATTGTATACATAGACCACATCTTCTTTATCCATTCATCTTTCTATGGACACCAAGGCTCCTTCCACAGTTTGGCTATTGTGGACATTGCTGTTCAAAAACCTCCCAAGACACAAAAAGTCCAGGGCCAGATGGCTTCCCAGGGGAATTCTATCAAACATTTAAAAAAGAAACAATACCTATTCTACTAAAGCCGTTCTGAAAAATAGAAAGGGATGGAATACTTCCAAACTCATTCTATGAGGCCAGCATCACCTTAATTCCAAACCAGACAAAGACCCCATCAAAAAGGAGAATTATAGACCAATATCCCTGATGAACACAGATGCAAAAATTCTCAACAAGATACTAGCCAATAGGATCAAACAGTACATTAAGAAGTTTGTTCACCATGATCAAGTGGGATTTATCCCCGGGATGCAAGGCTGGTTCAACACTCGCAAATCAGTATGATAGATCATATCAACCAGAGAAAAAACAATAACTATATGATCCTCTCAATAGATGCAGAGGAAGCATTTGACAAAAAACAGCATCCATTCCTGATCAAAACTCTTCAGAGTGTAGGGATAGAGGGAACATTCCTCAGCATCTTAAAAGCCATCTATGAAAAGCCCACAGCAAATATCATTCTCAATGGGGAAACACTGTGATCAGGAACACGACAGAGATGTCCACTCTCACCACTGTTATTCAACATGGTACTAGAAGTCCTAGCCTCTGCAATTAGGCAACAAAAATAAATAAAAGGCATTCAAATTGGCAAAGAAGAAGTCAGACACTTTGCAGATGACATGATACTGTATATAGAAAACCCAAAAGACTTCACCCCAAGATTGCTAGAACTCATTCAGCAATTCAGCAGTGTGGCAAGATACAAAATCAATGCCCAGAAATCAGTGGCATTTCTATACACTAACAATGAGATTGAAGAAAGAGAAATTTAGGAGTCAATCCCATTTACAATTGCACTCAAAAGCATAAGATACCTAGGAATAAACTTAACTAAAGAGGTAAAGGACCTATACCCTAAAAACTACAGAACACTTCTGAAAGAAATTGAGGAAGATGTAAAGAGATGGAAAAATAGTCCATACTCATGGATTGGAAGAATTAATATTGTGAAAATGTCAATGTTACCCAGGGCAATTTACAGGTTTAATGCAATCCCTATCAAAATACCATGGACTTTCTTCAGAGAGTTGGAACAAGTCATCTTAAGATTTGTGTGGAATCACAAAAGACCCCAAATAGCCAGGGGAATACTGAAAAAGAAAACCAGAGCTGGGGGCACCGCATTGCCAGATTTCAGGTTGTACTACAAGCTGTGATCATCAAGACAGTGTGGTACTGGCACAAAAGCAGACACATAGATCAATGGAACAGAATAGAGAACTCAAAAATGGGCCCTCAATTCTATGGTCCACTAATATTTGACAAAGCAGGAAAGACTATCCACTGGAAAAAAGACAGTCTCTTCAATAAATGGTGCTGGGAAAATTGGACAGCCACGTGCAGAAGAATGAAACTAGACCATTTGCTTACACCACACACAAAGATAAACTCAAAATGGATGAAAGATCTAAATGTGAGACAAGAATCCATCAAAATCCTAGAGGAAAACACAGAAGATATATTTCTTATGTTTTGTTTGGCTTTGATGGGTTTTCACTGTTTTATTTGATGGTGGTATTATTGGTTTCACTTCATATATTCTAATAGATATTCTAAAAATACATGGATACAGACATAGGTAGATATAAATAGTTTCTCTCTTTTTCTCTAGCTAAGTAGGTATATCATCACTAAGACAAATAGTGTTATTCAAACAAATAAAACATAAATCTTAGGTATTACAAGTATGTCAATCCCAAGTCATAAAGAATGGCATTTTATTTTAGGTCTTTGAATTCCTTGTCACAAGTTGTACCCAGAACAAGGCAAAAAGCTCACAGAGAATGTGAGTAGGGAAAACATATTTTTCATGAATGAATTTCAATACTATGATTTCAGCATAATGTCTTAATTTTAATGTTGCATGCTGTTTGTTTCTTAAAACTATTTCAAAAACTTCATTCATTCCTAGAAACTATAGAGATGATGAGTAAAGAAAAGGGTAATCTCAATAAAATAGAAACTAGAGAAGTAGCATATAATAGAAGGCAGTTACAGGTAGCAAGATTTAGAATATAGGAAGAACTCAAGTGAAATTTGTAAAAAGCTGGTATGAGAAGAAGGCAACAGAGAAAGCATGAACAATGGCCCTTAGTAAGAAAATCAACTTCCAAAATTGTCATCTCTAAGTTAAACATCTAGAGTGATCTTTATCAATGTTCAATTTTATTTAAAAATTGCTTTGACTAGAAGCATGTGTTTAAAAATTCATTTGAGGGAAATCTGGGTGGCTCAGGAGTTGAGTGTCTGCCTTTGGCTCAGGGCACAATCCCGGAGTCCTGGGATAGAGTCCCATGTCGGGCTCCCTGCATGGAGCCTGCTTCTTCCTCTGCCTGTGTCTCTACCTCTCTCTCTGTGTCTCTCATGAATAAATAAATATATTTAAAAATTTTTAAAAATTAAAATTCATCTGAAAGAAAACATTTTCAAAAATAATTTTCTTTTTGTTCTAAGTCATAAAATAGAAATGTGGTCTTTCATTTTTGTCATAACAAATTAAAAGCTTAAAGACAAATCTGCTATCTTTGTAAAAATCCACCCTCCTCAGAAATGAATTTTTAGATTTAACTTTATTTCAAATTGGAGACGCCAAGGAAAGCAGTAGACACATGAATACGTGCCCGTCCCTCCCTATGTGTGGCTTTACCTTTGAATGCTTCAGTGACACCTGCATTAGGAGGCAGGTTAAGTCATAGAGGGGCCAAAGTGAAAATAGCGTGTTCCCAGTAAATGCTGCACATAACAGACATCTTAGGGATGCTTAAAACTATGGATGACTTAAGTTATAGCTAATTATTCTAACAGCAATTAAAATAATTTAATAATTAAAGAACAGTGGTGTTTTTCCACTTACACTGGAGCTTAATTCCATGTTTTTAACTACTGTTGGCTAGCGATCATATTCAAATGTTTGTGGGAAATTATGTAAGGATTTTCAAGCATTAAAATATTAAAGGGTTTCAAAGCTGCCTATTTCTTTAAATACAGTTCTTCATCCAAATCACCTACTGTATTCGAAACACATTATAATTAGGTAGGCAAATGTTGATTTGGGGATAAAATGAAAACTTAAAAAAAAATTCCTGAAAACTCTTTGTTCTTTAAAAATTTTTGAGTCAAAATACATTTCTCTGAAAATTAATTCCACATGCCTTTAATCTGTTTATGCAAACGATCAGACTGATCTGTGAAAGGGGGTATTTGATATTTCAAAAAGTTGTTCTTTGAACAAAGGAGCTCTACTGTGTGTGTGTGTGTGTGTGTGTGAGTGAATGGAGTCTACTTTAAAAAGTAACACATGTTCAAATCTTAGAATATACAGAAAGCTCTAATTGAAATAATAAAAATCACTCGATTTTATTAATTAAAGATATTAACTGTTAGCACTTTGGCACATTTTTCTAGTAACTATATAATATGTTCTCTCTATATAGTATATGGTTTCTCTCTCTACACACACACACACACATATACATACACACAATGTTTTGTATCTATAAATATTATATAATACTATATATAATGTGTCTTGTAAATAAAATATTATTTACTTAAATATATACATAAAGTTATATTCTATGCTCACAAATTGTCTATTTTTTTCTCTTTTTATATATACATATAAAAAATGTCAGGATTGGGGAGACTCTTACAGCTGCCTTTAAGAAAATAGGCTATATTTGAAACACACTATAAATGCTGAGTAATAATTTCAAACATTAAAGAGCTACCCTATAATTTTTTTCATGTACTTCAAAGTTATTCATAGCTTGAACTATTTTTTGGCTTTGAAAATTAAAAAAAATCTATGATAGGAACATAACTTACTCATACAGATAGTACAGAGCATTTTATTAACGATTAGAAGCAACTGTTTAAAAGCAGTAAGACATGCAATCCATTCAGCTTGTGACTCCAGCCTGTAAATCACACCAGATCATACTCCTAGCTCTGTGGGGTACTATTTACTGATGGTCCCTTACAGCAGGTAGCCTGGTCTGTTGGACAATCAGAGATAAGAAGATCCACAAAGAACTGGTTGACCATGCCTAGAACCTGATGTGGTAAGATTTCCTTAACAACTTGAAATATTTACCTATTATCCATTTACCATCATGACTTTACTATAAAGCTAAAAGATTTTATATCTAAAATAATGTGTTCTGTTTATGACTATTTTTCAGAACACGGGATTAACTAATAACAGTGGTAACAAAAATAGTTTTTAAAATACAATTTTTGTATGAATTATCAAAGACTATACCAAAAATAAAATGTTTCCTAAATTCTTTTCTATGAGAGTAAACTTAAGTAGGTGAATTGTGGTTGGTTTGTTTTTTAAGTTCACTTTGTTAAATAGAACAGTTATATCCAAACTAACATGATATCACGTATTACAGAAGTATAGTATTTTCTAGAAAAAATAATAAGGATCAAATGAACAGAAAGCAGAAATGATAATTGACTGCATGCAGATTTATTTATTTGCCTTTAAGGAAAAGGCTCTTTTAAAATATTAGCATTATGTTTTCATTTCACACTGCTACAGCTTTGACCAATGTGATTTCATGTTAAAACGTTAATGAAATAAGCAGAAAGCAGTGCCTTGTGATTCCAAATTTTGGAGTTCTGTCCTCAGGTTTTATCATAACACTGCTTCTATGGAATTCTTTGAACAAGTCCCATCTGTCTTTTACACCAACCTTACAAACTTGTACATATATACACAATTCTTTGGCCAGAAAGAACTTCAGTTTACCATAAAGATCAATGAGCTAAGAGAAAGTAAATAGCCCACATCCAGAGTGACCTTGGTGAAACTCCAGAGAATTAAATATAAAGGAAAAGAGACCACTGAAAGTTTTTGCATTTATGTTTACAAAGGAATTATCAGACTGGTATCAGAATTCTTATCAATGGCTCTAGACGTAGCTCTAGACATAAGGGTATATCCATAGGGAAAATGTCTTCAAAGATCTCATGAAACTGCAAACTTATGTTTGTGTTTTGTAAAGTTGTGTTTTCAGAGCATAAGATTATGTCACTTCTGTGGCCCCAAATACACATCTTGATTTTGCAGTATATAATGTGTTAAGACCTGTTACTACTTTTTACGTTTTAGAGGCAATTTCCACAAAGCACAGAAGGATTAATTGGGGTGGTGGCAGGGATGTACACCCTACAAAGCTATGTGAAAATCATGGCAAATTAAACAAATGTTGGGAGATGGAATAAGGAAAAATTATAGGGAAAAATAAGGATAAATAATATTTCATTTCACACAGTGGGTTACAATATGTGAAATATATGTACAATTATAATTCTAGCCAAAAGGGGTTTTTTATTTTAAAATATGATTGACAGAAATTAGAACCTGGAAAAAACATGTAATGGGTAAAAATGTATTCTCATCTTTCAAAATGAGAAATAAACACTTTTAAGAAGGTTTATAATGCAAGAAAGAGAAGTATATTGCAATACAGAGTCATGAAAGTCACTAGAAAAATAACTAAAACAGAAGAGGTAAAACTGGTTATTTCAGGGAAGTGAGACTACAGGGAAGAGTGTCAGGGTCCTGAGCTACTACTCAAAATAGATAGACCAAGGAATAAGCAGTGATCATTCCTAGGGTGAAACTGAAAAACCAAGTGTCATGAGGAAGGGGGCATTCACTTTCTACTTTGTATTACTGTGATGCTGGGTGTTTTTTTTTTTTTTTTGAAGCAATGAATAAAAATAAAATCCTTTGTAATTATTTTGTAATTAAAAATGAAATCATTATTGAAAGAGTGTCAGGAGTTTATAGTCTTGACTTTGCCATTTTAAATCCTTTGATAATGGACGAATCATTTAATCTCTTAAGCTTCAATTATTTTATTTAAAAATAAGGACATTAATACCTACCCTCACATCCTCTATCATTATGAATACATGGAAAGTGTTTTTTAAACAAAAGGATAACACATGTAATGAAAGAAATGGAAATCCTGGTCTTTTGGTGAAGAATTTGATGATGATATTCATTAATTTTGCTTCTCATTTCATAAGCTATCTATTAGTGTTACTACGGAAATTTAAAGATTGTTATGAGCACCTTGAGGACATTGGGTACTATATATCCTAAGAATAAAGAGGAAAAATTCAAATTCATAGTTGTTATGTGTAATTACTAAAAAGAATATACATTTACAATCACATCAAACTCTCCCCTCTCTACGTATATCAACTATTTTGCTCAGGCTCAAAGTTCTTGCTGAGGTACACAGATTGGAATTTGGAATATAGTAAAATCTAACCTAGATTAAATATCAATTTCACCTAATCTCCAATTTTTATACAACATTCACAGAACAGAATTACCAATAATTTATCAGAACGCCTGGAATGAAGTTTCAGGCTGGCCATTTGCAAGCTTTACCATCTTTGGGAAAAAATGTTTAAGCTACTTTGAACTTGGAATTACCAGCTTTATAAGGTGGAGGTGGGGGGACAGTGCAGGTGGTGAGGGGATGTTCATGTAATCTACTTCAAGCATTACACAAATGTAAATTTACATGCAATATAAAATATGAACTTTAGGATCTAAATGACTTTAAATATTCAAGATCTTCCTATTAAAATGGTAGGGACCATAAACTTCAAATCATACAGGGAATTATGTAGTAGCAGTGACTTGAGATAATAGTTTTATTGTGATAACCACTACTTGAGTTGATCTTAATGGTGTTTAAGGTCTTAAGAAATCCACTGTCTGGAATATAAGCAGGGGGAGGGCATATTGTGTCTATTTCAGTTTAACCCATGTCTGTATTGTCACTCCCCTACAAGGTAGTCCTCTAGCAGTTTGTAAGAATGTTAGTATTAGCTTCTCCTACATATAAAGAAGGAATTGTGATTAGATTAAATTACACTTGCTAAGGTGTACAACTGGGATTCCAGAGCTTTGAATGTAGGTCCACATTTAAGGGTATCTGTGCTTCTGGGCAGCTCCCTTAATTTCCCTGTGGCCCATGTTACTCATTTGTTAACTTAGGGCTAACTTAATAATAAAAACTTAGGGCATCAGGTGGCTCAGTGAGTTAAACATCTAATTCTTGATCTCAGGGTTATGAGTTCAAGCCCATGTTGGGTTCCATGCTGGGTGGGAAGCCTCCTTTAAAAAAGGAAAAAATCCAGTTTCTTCTACTTCAAGGAAAACCTCTTTTTCTACAATACCCTTCCATTTCTTAGCTTCCCAGTTAGCTAAATGATGTCCTAAGTCACATATAGGTTCAATTCATGTGAAGGAAGAAGAAACAAACTAAAACAGCTGTGATCCGATTAATGTGTTTACATTAATATTTTCAGAGTGAAGGTCTTAACTCTGTTGAAAACTAAGAGAAAAATGATCAGAGCCCAATAAATCAAATGGTGTAGATATAGCATTAACACAACTCCATAAGCCAAATAGTATCTTACTTTCCTTAGAATCAAATGTACTGCCTCATCTGAGTACGGCCCTTGTTTTCTCTTTGTAAGTAGAGACATCAGCCAAATGCACATAAAGAAGAAATTCTTGGAGTTTCTACTGAACAATTCCATGGGTGATGAACCTGCCCATTGGTCATTGTCTATACAAGATAAGTCTGTTTGATATCTATCAGACAGTGATAGGAGATCTATTTTCTGACATAACATGAAGAAAACATCTTTGGTTTCACTTGGGCATCAGATATTTATTTATTTATTTGTTTGTTTGTTTATTTATTTATTTATTTATTTATTTATTATTTTTCCCATCAGATTTTTAGAAAAATAAGTACAGAGGAAAGATTTCTAGAAGACTTGAGAAAGAACAGGACTATTTCCTATATATTTCTCTTTTGCTTAGGGCAATTTCTGCATTTATGCTTCTCTTTTGATATTTTTACTCAGAAGAAAAAAGTTACAATGAATTTTATTCTGTGAGGGTTTTGTTGTTGCTGTGATTATTATTATTTGTAGATATTGAAAATGTGCTCTATGTACATTAAAACTTAAATCTCTATGTAGGAGACTGAGATTAACACAATATATTGACTGAAATAGGACTGCATAAATAAAATAACCATACATTCCTGCAAGTCAATAGTTTTGAGCTCAAAGAAATTACATGACCCCATTACCTTTAAAAGCAATTGGGAAAACAATGTATAGCTTAGAATAAGCCTGATGCTGGAATAATTCAAGGGGTATAAAAATAACATAATGTGTATGTGACTCATGAGAGTCTTGAATTCAAATAAATGTTCATTATTTCTCCTACTGAAAGTGATAACTTAGTGTCAAATGGATTTATTCAGCCTTAGCTATTAATTATCACCAATGTTCAAATATTTCTACCAATGGTAAAATTGAGTAGTTGAAATTCCTGAATCTGATGTAAAAATGCATATATAATCACACCTCTCTTATTATGAAACAGTTGTATACATACCTGACATAGGCACATAGGCTGTAAAAGCTTTCTTTAGTAAGTGCACAAGGATGTTGTTATAATTAGGAATCCCTATAAAAACTGGACTGCTACATGCCAAAAAATAAAACTGTACTTATTGCAGGAATTTACAGCAGAATTCTGTTTCCATCTCTATAAACAGAGGTAAGGCTGCATATTGCTATATGCTCATACACACAAATGACTCACGCTATGCAAACCCACAAAACCTCATGTGATTGGACAATCTGATTGGAGATTTCTAGAATAAAGTGTGATGGAAAACAACATTGTGGAAAGGGAACTGGAGGACTGTTTTCATTAATCATGAAGTCAGAGCCACATTGGAATTTGATGAGCCACAGGCCATGCTACATAGAAATGCACCATCTTGGGGCACCTGGGTGACTCAGTGGTTAAGTATCAACTTTGGCTCAGGTCATGATCCTGGAATCCCGGGATCGAGTCCCATATTAGGCTCCTCCCAGGGAGTCTGCTTCTCCCTATGCCTGTGTCTCTGCCTCTCTCTCTCTGTATATCTCATCAATAAATAAAATCTTAAAAAAAATAAAAGAAATGTACCATCTTAAAATCACTAGGTACATTCCTCTCCTCATATTCTCCTTTTACTTTTCATGTCCATCAAAGAGGAATAAATATCAAACTGAGCCATTCTTTGTTAAGCAATTAAATGATCCTGATAGAGAGTAGAATCTGGAGCTCTGAGAAAACCCGTGAATCTTGATTAAATAAAGAGGCATAAAACTAGAAAGGAAGATTGTCTGGAGGCAGAGTCCTTCAATTTCCACTTTTACCTGAAGTTTGTCTTGACTGAGAAGACATAAACTAGAGGGTTGCAAATGTAAGCAGAATAACCAAATTAGTTGTGAGTTCTCTCATCACCTTGAGTTAAGAACTGAATTGTATCCTCCCAAATTCAAATGTGGAAGCCCTAAGCCCCAATATAGCTGTATTTTGAGAGAGGACCCTTAAAGAAGTAATAAAGGCTAAATGAGGTTATGAAAGTGGATTCTTAATCCAATAGCCCTGGTGTTGTTATAGGAAGAGGAAGAGACACCAGAGCTCCTTCTCTCCACATACACCCTCAGAGAAAAGACCATGGAAGGTGGCCATCTGCAAGCCAAGGAGAGAGGCCTAGCTAGAAACTACTGCAGTCAGAGCCTTGATCTTCAACTTCCAATCTCTAGACTAGTGAGGAAAAAAATTTTTTTTCTATTGTTTAAGACACCAAATCTGTGATATTTCATTTGGCTAATTAATATACCTTGTATAAAGACACATATATTTCAAGACTCTTTATAGTGCTTTTTTTTTTTGAGTAACTATTAAGAGCTGGTCAATTTCACTTCATTATCTCATTTAATAATCAGAAAACTCACATGAAGTGAGAAACTGTTCTATCTAATTTGTGCAAAACTGATGTGCCAGAAGCTAATGATGTTTCCAAAGTCACATAAATAGTAAAGATGGGTCACCATGAATTTGATACCAAAAGCCATACTATTTGGTGATCCACAATGCCAAAGTGCTCCTTTAGACATCAGAAAGCTCAGATTCTAATTTTTTCAGTTCTGGTTATAGCAGTTGTGGGGCACTGGGCAAGTCCAAGGGCAGAGGCAATGGTGCTGAAGAGTTTCAGCCAAAGAATCCCTGGAAAGGACAAAGCATGGTTGAAGTTGGTAATAACCTCTTTCCTCCAATGAAACCAGGCCTAATATTAACTGCAACTCAGGCTGCCCTCTTCCCTTCTATGCTGCTATTGGAATGCTGGGAGCTAAGGTTCTATTCACCAAGTGATATAATTACATAGAGGATATCTGATTAGTTAAAAGGAAAAGTCTTGGAAACCCATATTTTGGATGCACTCCCCAAGAAGACAACATATCTGTATTTAATGAACTCCAAATCATATACAGAATTTCCAATGAGCAGAAGCCCTCTGGCATGAAAAGCAAAAGCCAGAATAAACAGAGCAACAGAACTCAGAGAAAGCATAGAAAAGTGGATGTGTGGTGGGGAGCAAAGAAAACTTATAAGGAACTATAGCATTCTCAGAGAGATAAAAGGACATATATCCATGAGAAAACAGAGTCCTATAAAACAAAAAAAAAAAAAGAAGATATATTCAAAGAACAGGAAAGATGCATGGAGATTAACTACATGGAAGCAGAAAATGAACAATAAATATAAGGATTTGAAAGTGAAAACATTTAAGACTTCTGTAAGAAAGAAGAATAAATTAAAAAACCCAAGGAAAACAAGAGAGAGAGGAGAAGACACTACAGATTCAATTCATGATGAAAAATATGTGACTAATAAATGCCCTAATAGAGTAAGAAAATAAACGACAAATACCCACCATTTGCTTCGACGTGGATGGAACTGGAGGGTATGATGCTGAGTGAAATAAGTCAATCAGAGAAGGGCAAACATTATATGGTCTCATCCATTTGGGAAATATAAAAAATAGTGAAAGGGAATAAAGCGGAAAGGAGAAAAAATGAGTTGGAAATATCAGAAAGGGAGACAGAACATGAGAGACTCCTAACTCTGGGAAACGAACTAGGGGTGGTGGAAGGTGAGGAGGGCGGGGGTGGGGGTGACTGGGTGATGGGCACTGAAGGGGGCACTTGATGGGATGAGCACTGGGTGTTATTCTATATGTTGGCAAATTGAACACCAATAAAAAATAAATTTATAAAAATAATAGAATAAGAAAATAAAAGAACTAATAGAAGTTCTAGGCAGAGGAAATATAGTGGAGGTGAGAATAACATTAATTCTATATGTGTATCTTCTATTAATATTATATATTACACATATATATTATCTGTATATAAACTATAACACACATATTTATATATGTGAACTATATATATTATACACATATATATTCTCATATATTACATATATTATCTACTATCTATTTACAACATACATATCCGCAATAACACTTCTCAGAACTAAAAGACACAAATTTTTTGCATAACATCACCAAGTATTCCCCAACACCAAGTGGGGGAAGAAGGGACTCACACCAAAACACACCTTTTGGAATTTCGAAACATCAGGCATAAAGAGAAGATTTTAAAAGCTCCAAAAGTCAAACAAAATACACACACCAAAAAGTGAATATCTACACAGCTTCACACTGATCAACAGCAATCCTCAAAGCCTGAAGGCAGAAGAGGTATTCTCACAATTACAGTTAATGTTATTTCTAACTTAGAATTCACTATCCAATCAAATGATCTATTTAATGTAAAAGCAGAGAAAGTCTTTTTTTTTTTTTTTGAGGGGAAAAACATCTCAGAAAATTTACCACCAATGTATCTTTTCCCACGGGGGTGACTGAATGATATGACCCCTTTAAACGTGTGTTTCAACACTGGCAACAAGTGGAAAAGTTTTCAGTGATGAGATGAAAGATGTCCCCATGTCCCGGCTGTGCAACAGGCCCATTGCGGGAACTGCCCATAGTGAGATGAGGCAGCAGGAAACGTGGTATCCAGGCACAGAAATGTAATGGAGACATGAGCTTTGTGTCTATCTACACTGAGAGGCTTTATGCAGCCTTCTAAGGAATTTTGCGGATGAATTAATGACTGAATGATTAATGAGGAATTGATGATTAAAAACTGAACAAGTGAAGAAATGAGGCTATTAGTCACGCAAAAAAGAAACAAAAACAAAGGAAATATAATCTTAACATTTTGGTAATTCAACTTTGAGTAGCATTTCATAGTTACCATCATGTATAAACAGAATGTTGGCCTAACCAAAAACCACTATTTTGGGAGAATGGAGGAGAGGAGAAGGCAGAGGAAGGAAATATTAAAAAATCTAAATATTAGGTTTTTAGTAAGATTTCAGTAGCTATCAAAAACTGAGAAACTGAGTCATTGCTGCGAAAGTATGCCTCTTTGAAATATGGTACTAACTACTGATAGAAACAAGGCAAAGGAAATCATTGCAATCATCTCCCTTGGGAAGCAGAAATCAAGAATGAACAAGAATGAGGAAAGAAACGTGCGTTTCATATTTCAAGCTCTTGATTTATTAAACAATGTGCTTGCTCCATTTTAACAAACATTTTGTAAAAGTCAACACATCTAAAGCAGAGAAAATAACATTTTGCAGAGTAGCTGCCACAGTCCCTTCGGCTAGAAAAGATGACCCCCTCTTCCTATTGAATTTGGACTCAAATACATCAGGAGAGACAATGAAGCGGGTGATGGTCAACTGTGGGCCTGCTGACCAAGTCTGGCCTACTGCCTGTTTCTATATGACGCACGAGATAAGAATGGTTTACGTAATATTAAGTGGTTGAGAGAAATCAAAAAACAGTATTACATGAGATTAAAGAGAGCATAAATTTCAGTTTTTGATGTCTTTTAAAAGTTTTATTGGATGACAGTCATGCTTATTTATTTCTGTGTGGTAGAGTTGAGTGTCTGACTCTGTGGCCTGCAAAGCCTGAAACAGTTATCATTCGGCCCTTTAGAGAAAATGTTTGCCAACTCAAGTGTACTGAGTTATTAAATAGATCCTCCTCCCTCCAAATTCATGTCTACTAGAACCTTATGAATGTGACCTAATTTGGTTATACAGACATAATCATGTTACAGATGCAATCATGTTAAGATGGGGGTCATATGAGAATAGGGCAAGCCCTAAATCCAATAGGACTGCTGTCCTTATATGGAGAAGGACATGTGGACACAGAGACACAAAAAACACAGGGGAGAATGTCATGTGAAAACAGAGGCAGAGATTGGTGTATCATGCCTATGAGCCAAGGGTTTCCAGCATCCACCAAAAGCTAGGAGAGTAGCAAAGAACAGCTGCTTCTTCAGAGACTCTAGAAGGAACCAACCCTGCTAGCACCTTGATTTCTAACCTCTGGCTTCCAGAACTGAGAGAGAATGAGTATTAGTTGTTTTAAGCCAATTTGCAGTGGGTCTTTAGAGTTGCCTTTGGAGGTGAAGACACCCTGGAACAAAGGCTGGCAGCCGTCAGTACCTATGGTATACTGCAGCTAAGCTTATAGGACGGCATGCCCATTATCACCAAATTAACCCTTATAAAAAATCACAATCAATTCTATATTGACATATCCTGTGTACACAATGGCTTCCTCATTCCTTGGCATGATTGGGTGAACATAGAGCACGACATAACCACAGAGGACCATGACAACATCGGAGGCAAGGAGGGTGGGTGGAATATGGCAGGAACATACTTCGTAGTTACAATAACATCACAGCCTTGCCAAAGGGTAATAAGTAAAAACAAAATTGAGATGTCAGTATCTGAGATATTAAAAAGTAACACAGGGCCCCTGGCCTGGGTATCCATGGTTACTGAACTCAGGACCGAAGAGGACCCCCTCCATCGAGCCACCCTTACGATGCCACACTGGCAGGGGAGGTGGTCCAGCTGACCTGATCTGTCCTCTTCGGCTCTAATTTCTCATCTCTGGGCTCCCACCATCTGGCACAGAACAGAATTATTTTTCCTGCAACTCTCCATAGATAGGGATGGGGGGAGGGTCTGCTGCAGGAATTATATGGCCTTCTACTAAACTGAAACACTGTGGCCTATATGCTTAATTTCTGGACCCAAGCAATAAATAAGAACAACAGCCTGATTTCTGCACATCAATAGCATCTATGTGCCGAGGACAAGACATTGGCACTTAACGCTTTCTGGATTTGAGGATGATGGTGTATATTTATGAACAAGCTTTAAAGCTAAAAAAAAAAATTCTCTTACAAATTCTTGTTTTAATATCTTTTTAAAAGAACAGCTGTGAAAAAAAAAAAGAACAACTGTGGTACAATAATTTTAATTGGGTGATTCTTCTTTTGTGACGACAACCTATCCCCATAACTGCAGAGCCTAAGAGTACAGAACTTTAGATTTGAAAGAGTCTCTTTTAGGGTTTCAAAAATGTTTTGTTTTCCCTATAAAAGCTCTCCATTTTATTCATCTAACTCTGTCGACTTTTATCTAAGGATAACAGCAATCGGCTTGTAAATTTTTTTTAGCATTGTCATCTCATGAGGGTTAGACACTACTTTAAAAATGTCATCTTATGATCTTTATGGTTAAATTAAAAACACTGCACATTTCACAGATGAAATGAAACGCACATTATAAATGGGCCTTTCTCAATGTTCCAAATATCCTGACATTAACGTATCAATAGAACCCACCAAATATCCTCTAAGTTTTAAAGTTATTTAAGTGTCAAACTGCATTAAAACTACTTCAGTAGATGTGAGTCTCCTTGTTGTGTATACTGACTTCAGAGTCGCCTAGAGAATGGGTTCCCACAGTTCTATTTCACTAATTAAGTCATAAAAACCATGAGGAGGGTGGTACTGTTGGCCATTCTGTTGACATGTGCCAAATTTTAAAGGTAACATGATAACAGTTTTGGATACAGAAACAAAGCCATCCTATGTGTAACCACATAACCAGGGGAATGACAAACAAAGATCCTATAGAATGGAAATAGATAATTTCAGACAAGAGGAATGTAAAGTAATCCTTCTTGCCCTGCTTCCTGTACAATAATGTTCATACCCTTCTGTTCCCCTTTTTCCCTTTTTCACCTTTAAAGGCAAATAGCTTTGTTTTGTAACATGCAGTAAAAGCCACCATGAGAGGGTTACTAATCCCCCCAATTTTCAAGTACAATCAAATGTGCAAGAATTCTGTCCACGTTATAAAATGATGCACCAACCCTTGGAAAAAGCATCTTGACATAAGATTCCTTAGGAATGAGTCATTACATTTATTTACTGTTAGATTCCCAAACAGTTCAAATTCTTATAATAGCCTTTTTCCTATTTAAAATGAAAGAAAATAATTTAAAATAAAAATATAGAAATATATAGGTAGGAAATATTTCTCATGAATATGCTTTCACTTAAAAATGACTAAAATGCACTTAAGAGTTCATGTAGATATATTGGGACATTAAAAAATTGATCAGTCTTTCAGCACATGAACATATGCTTCAAGTTGCATTTGAGAATGCATTATAGATATTAAGAATAAAAAATAGCTTTATGAAGAAGGTAATTAATGGTTAAGCATCTCTGTCTCAGTGAGAATGTAGCCTGAATTGAAACAATTTCAATCATCTCTTTATATTGATATCATTTTGTAATCATCATCACAGTCCCTATCCATGGATACTCAATTTGTTACTGATAGTATGGCTGAATCAAATGAATGAAATAAATGGTCCATGGGGTCTGGGTTTTACCACTGGTAAGTAGAAATATTTTCACAAAAAGAAAAGGAAAGTGATTAACATAGAATCAAAAATCTAAAATGCGTGCATTCATTCAATACCCTTTATGTAACCAAGTGTTTTGTTTAACACTGTGAAAAACAGAATTAAAAAAAAATACCAAAATAGGAATAAAATAGGTTACAAATAGGAGTGTTGCAGGGGAGGATCAAGACCAGAAAGTTTGGAAAATACTATAGAGAAACATAAGTTTAGAAAACAAGGCAAGACTTAGCCCGGGTTATTTCATTTTTTTCTTTTTTCTTTTCTTTTTCTTTTTCTTTCTTTCTTTCTATCTATCTATCTATCTATCTATCTATCTATCTATCTATCTTTCTTTCTTTTTTTTGATATGGTACAAAGTCAGCAACAATAATAAAATGAAACTTATTTTATTTCATTGAAACAACAACCACCAGCACTACTGGAGATGAAGTTAGAATATTTGGGTTTGGGTTTTAAAGGCTACCTTTTCTAGTAACTTGATATAAAATTTATTTTTCTCATCTGCAATGTGGAGATGATAAATATCATGAGCTATCATGATAAATATGACAGACTGCTGTGAGAAATTTAACAGTTTCATATTGCTTACTTTGTGACAAGCACTTTCTACCCTTTTCATATGCATGGATTCCTATGCCCTCAACAAAAATTCTATGTAGTAAGTGCAAATATCTCCATTTTTATTTCTTGAGTTTCAGGAGGCAAGAGAGATTCAGTAACTCCCCCAAATAACTCAGCTTGTGAGTGGCAGAGCCAGGTCTGAAAGCTGACAGTCTGGTTCTGAATCTTACTTTTTCAGTATGAGACAACACGAGAAAGCACTGGGCATACAGGAGGTCTACAAAACGGTTTCCATCCCTCAAACATCTCCCAGGACCAAGCATAAGTTATTTCCAGGTGATCCATATTTTACAGAGTATATTCAAATGCCCTAAGAAGTGACACATATTTTATGAAAACACTTGTAATCCCTGAAGTGACATGTACATAGAGATTATTACTACCAGGGCTGATTATTGAAAAGTGACTTTATCTTGGAATGATGGGTCATATGTAGGAAGTCAGGATATCTTGAAATAAATCCATCTGTCTATAAATAATAGGCTATTTTCATAACACACATCAGTTATGGTTCACTCGAAATCTACAATCTCAAAGGATACATTTTGTCTTCGTGAGATGTGTGTGGGGAGGTTTCCTGTGTTATATCATGTTGAAAATAGTAAATGTTTCCCTGAGGTCCAATTAAGCATGATAAATCTCAAGTTGTTCCTCATAAAGCAAGAGTCAGTAAGCAACAAATTGTTTAAAAGTTGTTTTAAGATCATGCTTTCTTGCAGAGCTAGTACTTCCCACAATAACTGTGGCACCACAATTTGATATAATTCGAGTTATTTTTATAGGTTGTGATAGATAGGCCTTTATCAAAAATTCCCATCCGAAGCAGATTAATCTTTGGAAGAAAATGTAGACTCTAGATAGCTATTATAGGAATTCTGTGAGATAGAGACATATTAGTCATAGAATATATCTCAGGGTCTTTGGGAAAACAAAGTTTGCCTAAAGCATCATACCATGAATCAACTAAGTATTTACTGAGTTCCATATATATATTTAACTTGTACAAGAACACTGCAGAGATTTTTGGCCTTATAATATGGGAACAAAAAAAATCAAATAGTCACAGAATACTAGAAGGTGCTACCTAAGTAGTTTCTGATCATATCACCTTGAATGTACCTGACTTATCAGAATATAGTTACATCCTGGAACTAGATCAATGTTTCACATGCAGCAGGGACTAAGCTTTACAAATGATGCTTAAGCTCTTTATGGAATAGGTGAGTAGTAGGTGTGGGTGTGCACACTTGCAAGTGTGTTTGCCCTACCTATGGACATTTGAGAAAGTAAATGGGATGGTGATAAAAATGGTATATTTTGGATCTGGAGCATGACTGGAGAAAAGTGACTTTTCTGTGGAAACAGGGAAAGATATGATTGCTTCACTGCTCCCTCTGTGTCATTTATCTACTGGTGAGTACAATCATCATAACTGGGCTGTGCACACAACTGGGTCAGCCAAGGATGTGAGATTACTTCCTAAATCTAGGTTCAGAGAATATTTTAACAGCATTGCAAATAGTATTACAAGACCTCAAGCTCCACCATATGTATATCCCACTTTGAGCACATATGCTGGTCATTGCTACCCCTTACCCAATCCTTCCATTTAAAATAGGCTCTTACTGCTCTTGAGGTTAGCAAACAAAGCGATATGTGTTTAAAGCGATTATGATACTTATCAAGAAAATAATTCTCAAGGAGAAATGGCTTCCCTTTCCCAATAATTTCACTAGCGCCCTAGGACTGTATTACATTGGACTGTCTCTGATCATCCTTGAACAAGATGGGGTGCTGGCTGGGGAGAGTCGGCCAGCTTACCCACCACCAGTGCTCTTCCCAACGGGCATGGGGAAGGGGAGATGGGAAGAGAGACATCAGCCTCATCTATACCATATAGGCTCCAAGAGCAGGAGGAGAGTACACCAAAGACAAACCAAGGCACTAATCCATGAGCAGAAGGAGTAGATGCTATGCAGTCAAATACAGCATATGTCCGCTTGACGTGTTCTCCCCTATTCATCTTAATCCACCTTATTTATTCCATTAAGCTAAGCATCCAGGACAGCAAATGCCTCTCAGGAACTAGATATCTAATTCTGCTACATGATGGGGCCATATTTAAAATCTGTCCTTTGATCTCCATTCCCAACACCATGGCTTTACCTCATGCTGAAGTTAGTGTCGCTAGGGTCTGCTCTGATGGCTTCCTAACTGCTCTCTTTTGCCTTTTCCTATTCTTTCTTGATAATGACCTTTGATGTGCAAAAAATCCAACTTTGATGAAGTCCAATTTGTCTACTTTTTCTCTGGCTGCTTATGTTTTTGGTGTCATGCCTAAGAAGCTCTTGCTTTATGGCTTAAGTCTTTGAAGAAAATGGCTATGAATTTGATATTCAGTAAATTGGATTAAATTGCAAGATTTTCCATGGCCATAGCATATGTGCTTCACTTCACACAACTGAGCTTAGGAATCTAGAGACTCTGAATGGGACACAGAAATAGGAGAACACACCCACACTGCTACCGCCGCCATCATTACCACAACAAAACCTTGGTACAAAGCACATTACAGAGGGTGCTTACTTACAGATTTTGTTCTTCAATGCTTGAGTCTTGACTGCTGTGATAACTTGTCATCTATTGTAGAACTAGGCATCCATAAAATTAGCTGGATTCACTGAATGTTAGACTTTTAAATTGAACTATATATATTTCTCAGTGGTTCACTTGAACAATTTTATACATCTAGCAAATGATGGTGTATCAGTTAGCTACTGCTGCTTAACACATGACTCCAAACTTAGTACCTTTAAAACATTTTTTTAAGAAGCACACAATTCTGGGGGCCTTCTTGGATGATTCCTGCTGGTTGCTCATGGGTCTGAGTTTAGCCAGTGTGTGGCTGGTGCTTGGACCATCTCCGTTCACACATCTTACAAGTGGTACACTGTCAGCTGGGGAATAGGAGTGACAGGACCATGTGTGTCTTATCATCCAGAAGACTAGCTCAACTGCTTTCCACAGTGTCACTGGGCTCCTAAGAGCAGCAAGGCAGCAAATCCCAATGAGCAACATCTTTTCCAGTCTATACTTGCTATTATTTGATGAACCAAAGTGAGTCACATGACCAAGCCCAGAGTCAACGAGAAAGAGTCTTACCAAGACACTTGCATTCAGGGAAAGAGATTACTGGAGCCCTTTTTTCCAAGCAATTCCTCCCTATCTGTCTTTAGACTCCATAGTTCCTATTTCTGCACCACACAAAGCATACACAGCCTTTTCTGAGATTCACAAAAGTATCCTGATCATAGCATCAGGCTCGAAGCTCAGGATCTTATAATCTAAATTATGTTTAGAGATAGTTGAGGATCTTTATTTTTTTTTTGTATGCAGATCTCTTGATACAAAGACTTAGGCACTAAAAAAGACAAGTTATTCACATAGTCAACATACAAAGATGAAAAAGGGATAGATAATAACCATGACAGACTTTTCTATTCACTACAAGGAGGAACCAGAGGCATACTGCAATCACCAGTCCATAGGTCCCCTGGCATAGGGAATATCAGGCATGTTCTTTGATCAGGAACTGGTTCTTTATTGAGAGTGGCTCTCTAGTCCATTAGTTTTTACTGGTCTGTGGGCACAATCCTTCAGTCACTGGTTTCAGTAGCTCCTGGTTTCACCCTGTGAGTTCTGAGCTCTGCTCTCTAAGAATACTTACAGTAAATGGGCATCTGAGGAATACTTAGGAAAGTGATGTTTTGTTTTTTGTACTTTTAAATCCTCTTCACCTATTAGCCCATCTCTAAACCCTTAACTCTGGCAACCACTAGTCTGTTCTTTGCATCTGTGAGATTTTTAAAATAGATTCCATATATAAGCAAGATCATATAGTATTTGTCTTTTCTCTGATTTATTTCACTTAGCATGATACCCTCAAGCTCCATCCATGTAATCAAAAATAACAAGGTTTTCCCTTTTATGGCTGAATAACAGTCCTGTGTGTGTGTGTGTGTGTGTGTGTGTGTCCCATGTTTTCTTTATCTATTTATCCATCAATGGACATTTAGGTTGTATTAATTTCTTGACTATTGTAAATAATGCTGCAAACAAAACGGGGGTGGGTACAGATATCTTTTCAAGTTTAGGTTTTATTTTTTTTTTATTTTCTCCAAAAAAATACTCAGAAGTAGAATTACTGGGTCACACTGTTCTATTTTTAATTTTTTGAGGAACCTGTGTACTGTTTTCTATAGTAGTTGTACAATTTATATTCCCACCAATAGTGCACAAGGGTCTCTTTTTCTCCACATCCTCACCAACGCTTATTGTTTCTTGTCTTTTTCATAACAGACATTATAACAGATATGAACTGATACCTCATTTTGGTTTTGATAACCACATGCAAAAGAATGAAACCGGGCCACTATTCTACACCAACAAAACACAACTCAAACTAGGTTGAAGATTTGGACGTAATACCTGATATCATAAGTGGCAGGCTCCTTGATATTAATCTTAACAATGATATTTTGGATTTGACAAAATAAACAAGCAGAACTACGCTGAACTAAAAAGCTTCTGCACAGCTGACATAAAGAAAGTGCGTGCCAGCTGAGCAGGACCAATGCCAAGGTAGTGAAAGCTCTGAGGTCAGAGAACATAGGGGCCCCTCACCACTCCATCACTTGCCAGCTAAGTAACTTATCTCAGGTTACTTCACTTTGCTAGACCTTAGTATTTACCTGCACCAGAGCTGGTATGAGAATTAAATATGACAATTAATAGGAAACGATTAGTATACTGTTCTCTACATGGTAAATACTTAATACTTGGTAGCTGCTGCTGCTTATGGCATTGTTGTTGAAGCTGTTGTTGCTTTATTATTAACAAAGGAAATCATAACATCTAGATAAATTTCATACATGGTAAAAAAGAACATTCTCTGACTTAACTAACCAGATGTTATCTCTTACTGACTCAAGTGTCAAGTTGTAAATCTACTAGAAGAAATATAATATATAATATTAATATATATTATATGATACAATACATATAATATTAATATATATTACATGACACACTATATATATTAATATAATTATTATATTATATTTATACAAAATTATATTAATTATATCACATAATACATATTATTTGACATATTAATATTTATATATGAATATATCAATGCATTATATTATATTTATATACAAATTATATTATGCATAATACCATAATTAATATGTAATTAATATATTAATGTATAATATATATATACCTGTGAAGACACATTTATAACCCATAAGAACCAAGGAAACACTATAGCTGAATATTTCCTGGCTTAGAAGTTACAGAGTACTGTTGTAATTTTGCTTTCTTGACTTGGGTATTACCTCAAAGTAACAAGGAACACCAGAAATTCAAAATCTTGATTTGATAATTCTTGAAGACAACCACATCACCATCTGAAATATCTGAGTACAGCTGCAAAGCTCAGCAAAGACAACAGAGAAACATTATCTGAACGGTGGTGACCGAAAGGAGTAAGAATTTGTCTGACCTCAAATTTCTCCAGAGTAAAATTAAATTCCTGGAGACAGAAGAGCTGCTGTCCAAAGCATGCAGGGAAATAAAATGTGAACCAAGAATTCTATAAATAGCCAAACTGTAACTTAAAAAGCAGTAAGTGAAAAAAATTAAAATCCATAACCTGTCTTTCCTAAAAACAACAACAACAACAACAATAGAACAAATTAGTGGAGGATAAAATTCAACTAACCAAAAAAAAAAAAAAAAACAACTGGAAAAGTTACTATTAAGGAAATGGCAATGTCATGGAATTTATTTTACTGTAGGGTAATCTAAAACAAATATGTTATTTATGGGTAAGGAACAGAATGTTTATATCATAGTCCTTAATAATGCACAAATTATATATAAAAGTTTTGAGGAAGGACATAAGGAAAGTGGAAAATAGTGTAAACATACTGATATCATCTTTTACAGGAAGGAGATGAATGGTACGAATTAAGGATGAAAAATTAGAAGGATATATGTAAATATGAGCATAAAGGTAAAGATTAAAAAAATATTTTTATATATTGAAATTAGGTAGTGAAATTATGGCAGGAATATGCAGGGAATAGAAATATGTTTATTTCATTCTTGATTATAGTATGAAATCAATTTATATTATATAAAATATGAAATTGTGGGTAAAAGATAGAATTACAGGCATTTATGTAGATTCGATGCTATACCAAATTAAAATTCCAGCATTTCTTCTTTTAAAAATTCCAGCTTATTCTAAAATTCATACAGAAACACAAAGGACCAAGAACTGCCAAGGTATTCTAAAGCCTAACAACGAACCTAAAAGACTTAACACTACCAGATATCAAGACTTAATATCTAAAGATAACATGGCATCAGCACAAGCATTGACTAACTTGCCAGTGAAACTTGTAGCAAACTTTGAAACAGACACATCTATATGGGATGATGACCAAAGTATTGCCAGAATGCAGTGGGAAACACAGTGCATTTTTCAACAAGGAGCTTTGTATGAACAAGTGCATTAGTTTTCTTTGGTGCCTTAGGAAATTATCACACATTTAGTCATTTAGAACAACCCAAATTTACTACTCACCATTTTTGTGGGTACAGGTAGATATTAGCTGGGTCCTCTGCTCCGGCCCTCACAGACTGCACTGGAAGTGCTGGTCAGGGCTGCGGGCTCTGGGTCCTCTTCTAGGCACACATGGTTGTTGTTGGAATTCATTTCCTTGTGGTTGTTGAACTCAGGCCCTCAGCTGATAGAGACCATCTGCTGTTCTTACCCATATGGGCTCCTCTCCAAAATGGCAGTTCATGCCTTCAAAGTCAGCAGGAAAATTTCTCTCATGCTTTCAATCTCTCCCTTTAAAAAGGGCCAGGTCCCTTGGAAGGGCTCATCTGATTAGATCAGATTCACTTAGGATAATCTCCCTTTTAATTCAATCAAAGTAACTGAATTCAGGCCTTAATGACATCTGAAATACTACTTTACCTTTGTGCTATACCATAACCTAATCAAGAGTAAAATCCATCATACACTCTAGGGGAAGAGATTATACCAGACACCTGGGGCAGGGATCTCCAAAACTGAGGACTCTCTCCACAATGGGACATCCAGAGACTAAAGGAAGTTAAATCCCCACCTCACCCTATAACCAGAACTCAGTTCTTATCTCACCCTATCAACAAAAATCAATGGATTGCAGATTTAGGTGCAATATAAAAATAATGCTTTAGCAAAACTGCAGAACAATATCTTAGTTATCTTGATTTAGGCAAATGACTCTTAAAAAGGAAAAAAAAATACTAAAAAAGGAAAAATGGTAAATTGGACTATTTTAAAATTAAGAACTTTTTTTTTTTTTTAATTCATGAGAGACACACAGAGAGAGGCAGAGACATAGGCAGAGAGAGAAATAGGCTTCATGCAGGGAGCCCAATGTGGGACTCCATCCAGATTTCCAGATCATACCCTGGGCAGCAGGCACTCAACTGCTGAGCCACACAGGCATCCCAAGAACTTTTGTTTGTTAAAACATAAAAATAATAAGGGCAAGCCCAAAGTGTGAGACGACAATTGTAATATATAATCACGACCAACAGGATACTCTTATCCATAATATATAAAGAATTCTTACAAATCACTACGGGAAACACAGAAATTCAATAATATACTGAGCAAAAGACTTATAAAGGCAACTGAAAATATATATGCAAATGCAAAATAAACACAAGAAAGGTGCTCACCTTGATTCACAACCAAAGAAATGCAAATTAAAAACACAATAAAATATTAAAACTTTCTCCAGAGTGGCTAAAGTTAAAAAAAAACAACAAAAATGCTAAATATTATAGAGCATATGAATGAACTGGAAACACACACACACTGCTGGAAATCTATTCTTAAGTGCCTGCTAAAACTGACCATATCCAGCTATCACACTGTTAGGTAACACCTAACAAACATAAACCTAAGCATATATGCACGTTGGACAGACTAGCATGTTCCTAGCAGAACTCTTCCTAACATTAGGAATGGATTTCCTTAAAAGCCATAAAATGTAAACTACTTGAGAGCCATTCAATAGAAGACTAGATGAACTGGTATATTTACACAACACAATAATATTCAGAATAAGAATGATCTACAGCACACAATGAGATAAACATCCCAAACATTAGTTTAGCCAAATGAGTCATGCAAAAGAAAACACAATTAAAAACAAAAAAACAGGCAAAACCAGCCCATACTGTTAGATATCAAGATAAAGGTTAACCTTAGGGTGGAAATAATTGGAAATAAAGGAAGGGAAATGTGAGATTTTCGAGATTTAAGTTGAAAAAGAAAGTACAGGTAAACCAACAAAATCCTAAAATAACCAGTGTCAAATGTAATCTCAAACTACAGAATGCCTTCCTAAATATATCCATAAATTAGAAAATAGAGGAGAAAGATAAGGCACAGGCATATACACAAAATCTTCACGACCAAAATCCAGGGAAACCCAAAACCCCCAAAAACGCCTTGCGAAAATTAAAGGTCATAGGGGATCCCAGTTCAACACAGCAGCCTAAGGAGACTCTGAACTCACCACTTTCCAGAAACACACAGAATCCATAGTTATATATAGAGCAACTTCCCCTGAAAAAAACAAACAAACAAACAAACAACAACAACAAACCCTAAAAAGTGCCTGGTGAGAGCTGGACTCCTGGAGATGGAGAGGAGGGAAGGTACACATGGAAGCTGGCAGGAGAGGCTGGGAACCCCCTCCCTGTGTAGCTCACCATCCTGGAGCTCAGAACCTGGAGCTGCACCTCCAGGAGAAAAGGGTTCAACCTCACCTCAGACACCCACAGCTTTTAAGACCTGCACCTGAGGGATGAGCCCCCAAAACACCTAGCTTTGAAACCCACTGGGGGCTCATGTGTGGAGCCCCACAGGCTGGAGGGCTCAGCTGGAGGCAGCCCAGCATGCAGGTGAGGGGAGGAGGGAACCAGCGTGGAATGGCCTATGCAGGCTGTGGAGCCTCCTCCTGAGGACCAGACATCAGATTCCTGGCACATCCAGCAGCCCCTCCATGCTCTCCAGGAGGAGACCAGCAGCTGCCACCTTCACACTTCCCCTCCTCCTTGGTCCTGGGAGGTGCCATGTTCCCAACCCCAAGTATTTCTTTGCTGTTTTTTTTCTTCTTTGCTTTTTTCCCCTTTTGTTTTTGCTGGCAGGCACCATCTCCACGTTCTGCCTCTGTCCCGCCACAGAGTACCAGTATCATCTACTGGAGGGAATGTTAACACATGCCTGGGACTTCCCTTTTCTCCCCTCCCAGGTTTCTGGGGCTGCACCATGGGTCACCTTCACATGCCCCAGCTCTGGTGGCCAGGGGTGGCTTAGGGTTGTGGGTCCCACAGAATCGTAAGAATGCCAAAAGAGTTCTTAAACAGCTACCACATCCAAGGCACAACAAGAAGCAACAGAATCAGGAGCTCTGTCTTCCTGGGAAAGAGGCCTGTGAGCTTCTCTTCACAACTGCAGCCAGGGGCAGGCTTCCTATTGAAGACACATCTAGGGGTCTGACTGTAATCCTCTCCAGAGGGGGCTTTGTGGGCAGGTGCTATCTTCCCAAACTCTTCAGCTGTCTCGCTGGCTGCCTAGTGCTACTACCTTCTGGAGGGGAGATTTGCAAGTGTCTGTGTGCTCCCAGTCTTTGTGGTTGCTGCTCAGGAGATGCCTCTTGATCGCTGGTTTCTGGTTGCCAGGGGAGCTTGTGGTCCTGGATCTCATGGGACTGTAACAATTAAAGAGAGAGAAAGTTCTTGGCTGGCTACCACCTCTGGGGCACTGCACAGACAGCAGCCGGAGACATGCCCCTACTCTTTCTCTGAAAGGGCCCTACTGGCTCATCCTACAGCTTTGGCCCAAGAGACAGGATTTGGGTTTGGCACACATCTAGAGGCCTAAAGATTTCAAACTATATTACCAAGCTACAGTAATCAGAACAGTATGGTACTGGCATAAAACAAACCCATAGATTTATGGGAAAGAAACCCACATGGATGTGGTCAACTCATCATGACAAAGGAGACAAGATATATACTGGAAAAAGGACAGTCTCTTCAATAAATAGTGTTGGGAAAACTGGGTGGCTCCATGCAAAAGCATGAAACTGGACTATATGTTACACTATACCCCCAAATTAACTCAAAATGGATTAAAGACTTGAATGTAAGCCCTGAAACCATAAAACTCTTAGAAGAAAACATAGGTGGTAAGCTCCTTGACATCAGGCTTGATGATGAGTCTTTTGGATTTGACAATTCAAGCAAAGGCAACAAAAGTGAAAATAAATGAGGGGATTACATCAAACTAAAAGTTGCACAGCAAAGGAAACCATTCAACAAAATGAAAGGGCAACTTACTGAGTGGGAGAAAATATTTGCAAATCATATATCTGATAAGGGGCTAATATCCAAAATATATAAAGAACTCATACAACTCACTAGCAAAAACAAGAACAAAAGCAAAAACCAAACAAAAATAATACAATACAAATAGGATTTGAACAGATACTTTTCTAAGGAAGACAGACAGATGGCCAACAGATACAGAAAGGATGCTCAACATCACTAATAATCTGGGAAATGCAAATCAGCACTTGAGGAGCTGTTCATTATAAAATAAAAGCCATTCCCACTGGGCGGAAATCACCAACCTTTATGAAACTTCCTATTTATCCCTATCAGTTGCCATCCACGTCTTATCCCTATATTATTCATGTTTTGCAAGCTAGTTCTACACTCCAGATAAATACAATTGTTTTTACATTTTTAGGTCCAATGTACATATACACCCTCCTCTATCATTTTCTTAGAGATAGTGGGGAGAACCATTTAAAAATGCAAATGAAGATTCTTCATATGAAAAATCCAATCCAAATAAATGGACCAGTTGAGGAACATACTTGCACTTTTTTTCTCCTTTTTTTGAAAAGTTCCTTGGACTTGATAAAATTCAAACTAAAAAGACTAAACGCTTGAACAAATTCTAGTTTTTTTTTTTCCCATCGAACATGTACTTTGTTATGGACAACATGCATTCAGTTCTTTTGTGTTTCACTGATTATACTGTATTAGGGCATCTGGTTGGAATGTTTGCTTTATGCTAATACTGCCTATTATAAATACTGAATCTTCAGAGAGCCAAGATTGTTTGTCCAATATAGGTCATATATACTGTCAGCTTTTGAGAATTATGAAAGCCAATGAGAAACTCATGGAAAGTTCCATAGCATGACATTTTAGTGCTATTAGTTCTTGCAGGAATAATATAAAAATGATTTTCTATACAAATTCCTCCATTAAAAAAATAGCAGTGGTTAGCTTTAATTCCTCCAAAGTTTTCAGCACTTTGATAAATGCTTTCCATGAACTAGCTCTTTCAAACAGCAAACATAAGACAAAGTAAATTAGAATAATCTGTGGTTGTTTTTTAATGAAAATACTACGTTGTTCTATACTACTGTGAAAATTGATCTAGTAAATTACATCATTACTAATTTCTCACTTCACATTTTGCATTTTGATAGCTATGAATTTGAAATTCCAAACAGACATAGGATTTTATTTCTCAAATATTATATTGAACCATTTTTCCTGTCTTAATAAGAGAACATTAATTAGATCATTATTATTTGAGTTCAAACCAATGTCTCTAAAATAAAAAGGAAATAGTGCTAACTAAATACATATTTTTTAATACATATTTTTGAAGAGTGTGGGCATTGGGTCTTGTTAAAGACAGCAGTGATTTTCTTGTGTCCTAATAGAGGAGCACAATGCTTCTAGAACTGAAACTTATTTTGGTACATCCTTTTGCTAGTACTTTAGGTATCACTTGTACTTTGTTCTCAATTTTTTTAATTAAACTGGTATAATGGAAACAATATTTGATTGTGTTTTTCAATATGTTCTGAAAGTGACTGTCATTGAAGGCTGACCAATCTCCATTAACCGTGAGTACATACAAAATATAGCATCACCTCTCAATACATGAAATGTGGAGAAACTTCCCCCAAGCATTTAATCTATCAACTTTAGGGGCTATATTTCTCCTAAGAGTGTTGATATAGAGCTTAAACGTGAAATCATGTTGATAGGAAATATTCCTTGTTTCATGGCTGTTAGTACTGCAGTGATAATTCCATTAGGAAATCAATCTTAAAAGTGCATATTTTGCTTTGTTTTATCTAGAAATAGTTATGTTTCCACTCTTATTTTGTGCCAAGTTCTAAGTGAATATTTACACAGAACATCTCTGTTTTAAGGGTCCCTTGGTTCCTCAGATACCCAGTTTTGGAAAGGGACTTATTTGAGTTACAAATTATAAAAATGAATGTGATAGTAACACATGATACCTAAGAGCTCTTCTGATCAGTTAGTGTTGATGTCTGTCTCCACTACTTAGCAGTTGTGTGATCTTTGACAAGCTACCCAAACCCCTCAAATCTCTCTTTCCTTATCTGTAATGCAGGAGTCAACAGAAGCAAATTCCTCAGATGTTGGGAATATTAAATGGAAATGTATATAAGGGATTTTTGAGTAGCATTTAGTATATTGTAAATACTAAGAAAAGTCTTTAAAGCTACCAACTAACTCCCCAAAGTATCTCAATTTTCAAAGGCAGTGCATAAAAATCTAGCACATGTTTTACTCTCATATTTGAAACGAGGCAGTTTCCATTATTTGAGTCTAAAATAAAGTTTCCTATTCAATCTTACATTAAAAAATTTAGAAAACAGAGCACTCTCTGGCTGAAAAATTTAAGATCCATTTCAGCCAGACGGAAGTGTTCCTACTTGAATGAGATGACCCTCAAATTGTCTGAGAGACAATAGTTACACATTTCTTTTCCCACATGAGACAGTGAACTTTGCATGGCTGGGATGATGTCATATTTATTTTTTCATTTCACACAGTACTATACTCACTGCTTTGCACCAAGTGGATATACAATAAGTAACTATAAATTCTACTATGTCGGACATACCTCTTAATGCTACACATTTTTTAAAGGCTGTAAGGCCAAGATCAGGGTTGTTTCTTGTGGGGTCTCTGTCCTTGGACAGGGTTGTTTCTTGTGGGGTCACTGTCCTTGGTTTGTAGAGGGTTGTCTTCTCCCTGTGTCTCCACGTAGTGTTTCCTCTTGCCTGTGTCCTGTTGTCATGCTGTGATGAGGACACCAGTCATATTGGATTAGGGCCCACCCGTATGATCTCATTTTACCATATTTACCTCATCAAAGACCTTACCTCCAAATATAGTCACATTCTGAGGTCCTGGGGGTTAGAATTTCACATAGGAATTCCTGATGGGAGAGACAATTCAACTACAACACTGTGTTACATGATGTTGCTGGAATACAGCACAGAAGCCACTGTACTGGAGCAAATGGCCATCTGTTGGATTCAAGAACTTGCTCTCTTGCCACACAGTCATAGGTGGAACCTTGTTCTTCTTTCATCTTCAAGTCAAATGCTCTGGCTTTTCACTTGTCACTTGGAATCATCGCTTCTATATAATAGGAGGTTGAAAGTTGGTTGCAAGGTGCTGGAAGCTATTGTTTAGGTGAACAAGGGCCATTTTGGTCACAGTAACAGCATGGGTGGGTGACATGGAGTGGTCAAGAAAGTAAGAGAAAGCAACACTGGTTGAAATGCAGAGTGTGAAGAAACAGTGTGTGAAATATAGTGAGGGAGGTGGTCAATGAGACTAGAGAGACCAGAGGGAAAAAGCAGACAATATGTGGCTTTATCCAAAGTCCTCAGAAGTCACAGATGTTTTGACACAATGGAAGTCGAGTGATAGGACTCTCATTTTTAAAAATTATTATTTATTAATAATCAGCCATGTTAATGATCCTGCTGCTTTCAGGGAAATTTCCACCCATACTTTGTATCATTACTTTATGTGTGAACGGAATTAAAATCACGAAAGTGATAAAATAACAAGTGCAACCAAGCTAAACAGGAGAAAAAGGCAGAATAGAAAGAGGAATATTTTATTATCTTATGACAGCCCTATTTTATTTATTTCCTTATTTATGTATGTATGTATTTATTTATTTGACAGCCCTATTTTATTTTATTTTTTTCTCTTCAGTTTATTTATTTTTTATTTTAATTCAATTAATTAACATATAGTATACTATTAGTTTCAGAGGTAGAATTTAGTGATTCATCAGGTGCATATAACACTCAATGCTCATTCCATCAAGTGCCCCCCTTAATGACAGCCCTATTTTAATAAAAACTTAACTAACTTGATGAAATCAGATGGCTATCCAGTCAAAGTATGCATTTTTCCCTTCCTCCACAACTTAAATACATTTTAAGGATAACTGGTCAGATGACACACCAGGCAACAGTAACAACACAGTGGTCTGGATCATTGGCATCAGTGTGTAAATATGAAAATTACCATACTAGAACCTACAGGACATGTTGGCATTTGTTTAAATTTGAACAGATACATCCTTCAGTTGAGAACAGGATGTGAGACCCTAACGTGACAGGAACATATATGTGACTTATTAGATGTATTGACTCATTCTACTCCACTCTGCATCCATTTTCTGAGTCATGTACTAGTAAGTGGAATTATCTAGGACAAGCAATGGAAAAACTTCTCAACATATGCATTCCACCCAGAAATAGTACTTCTCAACAGTGTGTTCAGAGGAAATGAACCAATGATATCCTTCCCCAGGAGGAGGTTCCTAACCAAGTAAGTTCAGAAGCCACTCTAATATATTCCCATACTTAGAGTTTCCAAATAGACGTTAGCTATGAGTCGTTCTCCATCACAAAAGTCTGTTTAACTCTTTAAGATGTGTGCCACTGTGCCTGTGGACCTAGCAATGGAAGCAAACCTGAAATCTTTCCTTAGTGTTTGATTGAGCTTACATTTTCCAAGACCGAAAGATAAAAATACAATGATAACATGGCATATGCAGAGATGTAGATACAAAATTAATAATTAGCTGTTTAACATACCTACCTCTCTATGTGATCTACCTACCTATCATCCATTTATCTTCAAATTCCAAATATATTTTTCTTGGCATCTTTACAGATAACTCATGCACTGTAGTGGTTGTTACTCCTCAGGACCAACGTTCCTTCAGAAGACATCATTTCCATTGCTTCCTTTCTTCTATCACCCTAGCTATTAGGTCTAACACCTTCACTTACATCAAAATGCCAACCCATTAACTGTCAGTCCTGTATGTCAGCATTTCAGATATTTAGATTGTATTCAGAGGATATAAAATTGCCCCTTCCGTATATCGTATGTCCTGACTTTTTTTTTTTTTTTTTTTTTTTGCACCAAATGCAATCATAGATGTAGAGTAAAACTGTGGTCTCTGGCTTTCTTTTCTTTCTTTCTTTTTTCTTTTTGTCCCATTGCAACTGTTGCAGATATTCAAAATCACAACTCATGCTATTAATTTCAGCTGATATTTTCAACTCTCTTAACCCAGCACTTACATCCGACAGCTGTAAAGGCTTTCAGCCATAATAAATCTCTGCCTGACTTCCCAAAGCAAACAGTGTTGAGGAGAGTGATCCCTCCAATAACATTTTGTCAGCTCAAATCACCACCACAACATAAGTGATTCAGACAGTCTGAACTGACTCCAGGCTTCCCAACCTCCGGTCCTTATTTCCTATTTTCTTTTACTTATGACCTGTTCTTAATATTCCGAAGACTCTGAAAATGCTGTGTGCATTCCTCAAGACTGGCTGTGTGCCCATTTAACAAAGTTTTTCTTCTTTCTATCTAGTTTGTCTAAAAACCAAGTTTATTCAAACAGGTCTGCTAATTTGGGGGGAAATGAATGAAGTGTAATGCTACAAAATTAAAATTTCAGTGGTTAATCTCTATTCTCGAAAGTAGTGAAACAAAAGTAATTTTCCTTGGTATGTTTAAAATTAATTCCAGAGACTGTGATGTCCATGCAGTATATCCCTCTCAATTGTGCACGTCATAAATAATGTGTTCAGTGAATTAATGAACATCCTGGAGTTGAATGCTATGAACAGAAGCTAGGTCAAGCCATGTGAGTCCATGTTGAGAAGAAGAGTGCAAATGTCATCGAAACCCCTGCTTTTCCAATAGCAAGTAATGTAGCCACAAGGAGCACAGAGGGTTTGAAGCAGAACCATTTTCAAATGCTGGCTCTGCAATGTGACTGTGGGTACAGGGGCCTCTCTTACATCATCTGTAAACTAGGGCATTATAGCCTGCCTAATTAAATAAAACAGACTTGGTTTTCTTTTTATTGCTGCTAGCAGTATCTGTGTTCTGTGTTTTAACCCAGACTAAGCTATTGCTTTGGGGTGGAGTATTGTCCCACAACAACGGGCAAACATAATTTTCCAAATAACTCAGTCACTCTAGATGGTTTCCAGTTTTAGTGAGATAAAATTGACATATAACATTGTATTAATTTAAGGAGTGCTGCATAATAACTTGGCATCTCTCTCTCCCTGTATATACACACATATTGCAAATGATCACCACGATAATTTTAGTTAAAACCCATCACCTCACATAGTTGTAATTGGTTTTTGTTTTTTTGTTTGTTTGTTTGTTTTGTGAGAAGAATGTTTAAGATCCACTCTTCTTATAGGTCTTCAATTCTGGCTAAAAGTGAACACTATTATCCTCCTAATTACAGGCTACTTCAGAAAAGCATACTTTGATATTTTTCATTGTTTTATTTAAACCAATTCACATGAACATACCTATCGTTTTTATGACTCCAACACTAAAATAATTTCATTTGTTAGATGCTGGCACATTATGGACACTAGTTTATTTAATTACTAGATAAGCACAAGGTAAATATTATTATAGGATTCTTTTACAAACAAGAATGTTAAATATCAGCCAACTAAAGAGCTAATAGCTATAAAAGAAAGAAAATGTCGAGGTAGGTTTTGCATCAGATACAATCAATGGAAAAGTTGTTTTGTTTGTTTTGTTTTGTTTTTTCACTATTATTCAACATTGATTTTGGAACAAAACTGAGAATCATTTAAGGGTTTGGGCACACACAGTAATGACTAAGAGCCTGGGCCCTTGAGGCTGAATGTCTGGATTCAAATTCCCAATTCTATCCTTGCTAGCTTTACTAATAACACAGGTCATTTAATCCCTCTGGGCTTTAATTCTTTCAACTACGCATTCAAGATAATGAATATCTATTTTATAGGATTTTATATGAATTAATGAGCTAATGCATTGTTTACAACAACACTTAATACATCAAAAATTGCTCCCAAAATGGTAGCATTATTATTTCTAGCTAAAAAAAGAAAAAAAAATTCCCGAGCATTAATTCAATGAATTTGCCTAAAGTCACACAGTAGGTTCAAAATAGAGGCTGAATTTCACTTGAAATAGTGCTATTACATTAATTACTCAATAATAAATATACATGGTTTACTAGGAGCATCTTGCTAGGGGTTGGAAAAGCAATGGTGAGTAAAACAAATCATGTTGTTAGATCTTCCAGCCTCATTTTCAAAAAATGTAATGATATAAGCAAATGGAATCATATGTGTGGGTGCTGGTACATGTAACTCCCAAAGGGCAATGGGATACCTCAGGGACCTACTCCAGTGTCAGAGAAGGTTCATGAACCAAGTGACCTCCAAGCAATAGTAAAAAAAAAGTAGAAGACTAAAGGATATCTGGCCTTAGGCAAAGAGTCCAGGATCTTTCAACAATTTCACTGTATCAAACCTATCACCTTTTTCACATCTAGAAAACCATTGAAGATCACAGATCCATGAAAAATGGTGAATCTATGATAATTCTACACTTCCATACATTCAATAATATGAATAAAATGATTACAAAGCACATAGCTTTCTGGGTTTCTTTTTAAGGATTAATGATTGTTTATAGAATTCTAAGCAATACCCTTTCAAACTCAGGCCATCTAAGTGCAAAGTATGATTAATAACCCCGTGAGGCTAAATGTTTGATTATAAGGGAAAAAAGAGAATGTTGCTACTGTGGTACAAATGGACTTGGAATGTGATAGAAAGGACATTAGGGAGAATTAAAAACATGCATTGTCACTCTTTAGGCTTCAGTTGTTGAAAATACACTTAAACTTTTTTGTTTGTTTAGGGAACATTTATCTGTCCTCTTCAAATCATTGAAAATAAACATCAACTTATTCTAGTTTTGGACACCTCGACTTTACTGAGTCTTTTAAAAAAATAATGGGGTGGGGTGTTTTGGCATTGGCTACTGGGAGGAAACTGTCATGCTGAAGATAACAGTTTTGCTGGTAGACCAATCTAGACTTTTATCTCTCAGCAATTACCCTAGTATCCTTTTAACTTTGGGATTCTTTACTTGTAGACACACAACACATCAGACAAGGCAATAATTCTGTTAAAGATACCTCACTTGGTTTTTGAAGTATTGGGAGTAACAGAATTTTTGTCACATTTCACTTTGTAAATTCACTAAGTAACTGGAAGACTGAATCTAGTTTTCTTCATTTTGTTCCTTGTATGTCAGTATATACTAGATCAATGATTCCTTTCTTCCCCAAGTTCACATGTCACATATAGAATTTGATGTTGTTCTTTGATGATTAAAAACAGTTAAGTTTATACCAACTTAAAAAAAAAATTGGACCACCCAAGTAGATTAAATTAGGAATAAGGAATAAAATCTTAGCCCCAAGCAATTCTTGGTTCATAGCATGACACTGATGTTTAAGACTCCATCCCACTCCCCAAAATTCTTATTACATTTACTTTATCTTTTTCATAAATCCAAAGCCAAGCATTAAACTATATATAATGGGAGGGGTCAGATATTTGTAACTTTTTAACAAATTAACAACTCTTCATTTATATCTCCAAAAAGTTTATCATGCCTTCAACAGAAACTGTATGCTATGAGATGTTTTGGCTTTCCCTATTTGATTCCTTTGTTAAGGAAAAAAAAATAGCAATAATGATGAAAGAATTATCTCTTAGGGGAAGCTTTCTCTGACACCCTCTTTAAAAGTATCCCCTTCCCAGCTTGCTTATTCTCTTCTCTAATTTTGTCCAAGTCCTTTACCATATAATTACTGGATGTGTTTTTACATTTTTCAAAAATTATGTCTCTTTGCACTAGAATACAAACCTTGAGAAAACCGCATCCTTCAGCTAATCCTTCGCACAGTGCCTGGATAAATAGTAGATATTCTCTAAATTTAGTAGGATAAATGAATGAATATGCTGGCAATCTTTCATAATCATGTACGTATTATGAGATTATGTTTGCCTCAGTTCTTGTCAGACTTTCACTATTTAATACTTCAAGATATTTTTTCTTCAGTGATAGTTCCTTTTACATAAGTAGAGAGCCTCAAGTGATAATTTAGTTTCTTTCAGTCGTTGGAAAAAGTTAAACTTTGGAAATGTTGTTCCTTGAACCTCTGGAGACCTCTGCTAATCCTTTGCCAGGATCGTGTTCCCCTGGTCAACTCTGACACCTACCCCTACTAATAGCAAGGAAAAGTAGGAAAAAAATGTTGATCTATGCCAAAGAGCCTTTTCTCTTGTGTGTACATATGCCCACAGCTGGTTCTATCTCTATCATTTATCTATATCTATGATCATATCCATATCAGCTTTTTATAATCAAACTACGGCACAATGTGGTTCCACTGTCAGATGGGTCTCGTGATGCAGCAAGGCTGAAGGACCTGTCAGGAAGTTCCTTTTGGCTACTTAAGCAAACCATGGTGCCTTACATGCCCTAAGAAAACCAGCGTTGACAAGTAAATGTGTTATTTTGCTCAGGGCAAAGAGAGAAAATGAGAGTGAGAACAGAGGTGAGGGCTGGGGAGAATGTCTTGTAGACACATTCACAGAAAGAGTAAATTTGATAGCTATGCAAGTAATCAAAATTTAACAACTCAAGTACATATGCTCAACAAATATTTAATGGTTTTGGTCAAATATTTCTGAAAATACCACCTAAAATGTTACTTGTTCTCTTTCTCACCTTCTCATCTAGAATTTTTCTTTTTTTTTTCCTTTTCTATTTTTCTGCAATTGATCTTTATTTTACTACAGATGTTTCTGAGAGGTTGTGTGCATAGTATAAAGAATTTTTTTTTCCTGGAATACTTCTGCCTCGTTTGGATTTCCCTAGCCCAAAGAAGGGAACACCCTGACCAGCTCAGGGCTCAGAGACCAGTACACGCCTCCACTTCCCAGAAGCTTCCTGGACAAAGTGCAAGAGTCTGAAGGAACAAACCAGGCCTCCAAAAAGATTATCTTAAAAAAGCAACCTGAGTTCTTCCTAAAGTCCTTTTGCCTTTCTTTATGTCAGAACAGAAGAAAGAAGAGAGAGAAGAAACTATATTCTAAGGTTGTAGAAGTTGGCCACCTACAGCATTGGCAAAATATTGCCTTAGGATTTGTTACCTACCGTTACAATCAATATCTCTTTTTTTTTCTTTTTCCATGATTTCCCTGTGTCCACCAAGCATCCTAGTCTGCATGTTCCAGATGAAAAACCTCAGTCATCCTCAGCTCCAGTATCTCCATCTTTAAGCATTCTACCTTTGAAATCTGTTCTATGCCCTGTTTGCAATATTAACCCAGATGTCTGACTTCCTCTTCTTTGCCCCTGACAATGTTTCCTTCATTCAGAAAAATGTGAATAGCCTGCCAAACCATTGTAAAGCATGTCCCCTTCCCAGAGTCCCCTCTTTCTCTTCTCTTACTCAATTCTTTTTTTAAAAAAGATTGATTGTGGGAAGCCTGGGTAGCTCAGCAGTTTAGCGCCGCCTTCAGCAGGGCCTGATCTTGGGGACCCAGGATCGAGTCCCATGTTGGGCTCCCTGCAGGGAACCTGCTTCTCCCTCTGCCTGTGTCTCTGCCTCTCTCTCTCTCTCTCTTTCTGTGTGTGTGTCTCTCATAAATGAATAAATAAAATCTTTTAAATAAATAAATAAATAAATAAATAAATAAATAATAAATAAATAATAAAAAATATGGATTGATTGATTTTGGCAGGGGTAGGGCAGAGGGAGAGCAAGAAAGTATCTCCAGCAGACTCCCCACTAAGCTTGGAGCCCCATGTGGGGCTCAATCTCATGATCCTGAAATCACAACCTGAGCCAAAACCAAGAGTCAGATGCTTAATCAACTGTGCCACACAGGTGTTCCTCTTATCCAATTCTGAATAACATTCAATCCCTATCTTTTCCCATTACTGCTCTTGGATTGAGCCTCCCCTTCTTGGCTGTCCCCACCTTTTATGTCATGGTTAACTTTCAGTAAGACCCTAGTAAATAACTTTTGTGAATTGATCTCAAGGGTTTTCATGGATGTAAGCCCTCTTCTGAGGAAGGCTGTGAGATTTTAGCAGGCAAGGGCCATATATGTCCTTTATGTGTCCCTCAAAATGTCCCCTACACCTTGAGGCATCGAGAGAGTTCTTTGTGATGCTTTTTGAAGAGCCTTAACCATATATGTAAACATTGTGAGAGATATGTTATCTCTTAGTCTTCATTTCTATATTTTCTCATGTAAAAACCGTGTTTTGGTAACTGAAATCATTTGTGTTATATTTACTTCTCCAGAACTAGCTGAGTTTCTTCATCTCTCCATTCATGAGGATCTTCAGCAAACACTGTTTTAGGTCATAGCAAACCGAATCTACAGGAATTACAAGAAGCTCCTCATAGTCTCTAAATGCATTAATTTTCTGTTTCTGGTTCAGCTTAATGGAGTTTACTTTAAAAAATAGTGTAAATGTCCTGTTGTTTGATATTCGACTCCTAGGTATTTTTTCTCTAACTTAAATTTATCCCACCCTTTACCCTCCTCTTTTATCATGTCACCTCTTCTTCCTTTCATCCTGTTCTCTTTCTCTTTTCCCATCTATGGTTTTTCATTTCTACTTATTCTTTTTTTAAAGATTTTATTTATTTATTTATTTATTTATTTATTTATTTAAGAAAGAGAGAGAGAGGGAGGGCGGGAGGGAGAAGCAGATTCCCCGCTGAGCAGAGAGCCTGGTATGGGGTTTGATCCCAGGACCCCGAGATTATGACCTGAGTAAAAGGCAGACACTTAACTGACTAAGCCACCCAGGTGCCCCTCTACTTATTATTTTTTCCCACCCTGCAGTATTCCTTTTGCAAAGCATCATACAATTCCATTTTTCCAAAAGACTTCCCACTACTTGAATTAATTCATGGGCCCATAATAGCTTTCTCCCAAATTAAGTCAACTTAATTCTGAGAATTAACTAAAGGGCTAACAACCTCCTTAGATTCTAGGAGAAATGTTAACAAAGTAGATGTTCTATGGAGAAATTTTCCTATGATTTGTAATGATGAGAAAACATCACTTGATACGTATTAAACATTAAGATACTGAAATATTTATTAAATACTCATCATGAGTGTTTTACTGTACCATAAAAGTGTTTGACAAATGTTCAATGGGATGGAGCTCAAGTAAAAATATTTTTTCAATATTAATTTTGAAACTGTTTTTTGTAGACCTGCTTTCAATGACCTATAGCCAAACAAATCTTTTTCCCCCCACATTTTCTTCAATATTCCATACTTACATTTATATTAATGAATTACTTAATTTTTACCTTTAAATGTGATAAAACCACATAACAAAGTTTACCATCTTAAGTGGTACATAACATAAAAACACATATTGTAAAATTTATCATCTTTAGTGTAGAGTTCAGTAGGTGTTAGTATTAGTTATATTCACATTGTGCAACAGAACTCTAGAACTTTTCATGTTGCAAAACTGAAACTCTATAACCATTGAACAGCTCCCCATTTCCTTTTTCCTCCTACCCTTTGGCAACCACCATTTTACTTTCTGTTTCTATGAATTTGACTACTTTAGATAACACATGTAAGTGGGACCACATAGTACTTGTCTTTTTATGACTGGCTTATTTCACTTAGCATAATGTCCTCAAGGTTCATCTATACTGTAGCATGTAGCAGGATTTCATTTTTAAGACTGAATAACATTTCACTGTCTGCATATACCACATTTGGTTTATCCATTCATCTGTAGATGGACATTTGTGTTCCATTCATCTTTGGGTGCAATTGTGTTCCATTCATCTTTGAGCGCGACTAACACTGCAATGAGTATGGAAGTGTAAGTATACCTTTGAGATTCTGTTTTAATTCTTCAAAAGAGATCACTGAATCATATGGCTATTTTATTTTTAATTTTGGAGGAAACTCCATACTGTTTTCCACAGCAGTTGCACACTTTGCAATCTTACTAATATTGTACAAATATTCTTCATCCTCACCAACACTTGTTATTTTATACTCTCTTTTTTTCTTTCCTTCCTTCCTTCCTTCCTTCCTTCCTTCCTTCCTTCCTTCCTTCCTTCCTTTCCTTCTTCTTCTTTCTTTCTTTCTTTCTTTCTTTCTTTCTTTCTTTCTTTCTTTCTTTCTTCTTTCTTTCTTTTTCTTTCTTCCTTGTTGTTTTGTTTTTTGACCGTGGCTATCCTTATAGAGGTAAGGTGATGCCTCCTTGTGGTTTTGATTTTCATTTTTCTAATGATTCATGATGGTAAGTATCTTTTTCATAGACTTTTTGGCTGCAAAAGTATATCTTCTTTGAAGAATTGTCTGTTCAAGTCTTTCACCTTTTTAAAAATTGGGTCACTGGAGACACCTGGGTGGCTCAGTGGTTGAGCATCTGTCTTCCGCTCAGGGCATAATTCTGGAGTCCCAGGATCACATCACACATCGGGCTCCCCTCAGGGATCCTGCTTCTCCCTCTGCCTATGTCTCTGCCTCTCTCTGTGTGTCTCTCATAAATAAATAAATATAATATTTTTTAAAAATTGGGTCATGTTTTCTTGTTGAAGATTCTGAAGTTAGTCATTCTTGACATATGGACATCCAGCTTCCCAGTGCCATTCATGGAAGAGATGGTCCTTTCCTCATTGTGTATTCCTGGTGACCTTGTGTAAGGAAGATCAGTTGATTATATATGTGTAGGTTTATTTCTGGGTTCTTCTGTCACATTAGGCTATATGTCTGCCTTTATGCTAGTATCATACTGTTTTGATTATGGTAACTCTTTAACATGTTTAGAAATCAGGACTTATAAAGCCTCCAGATCTGTTCTTCTTTCTTAAGATTGTTTTGATTATTGTTTCCTTAAAATTCCATATGAATTTAGGATTTTTCATTTTCTGCCAAAAAAAGTGCCATTGGAATCTTGATAGGGATTACATTGAATCTGTGGACTATTTTGTGTAATATGGATACTTTAACAAGATTCAGTCTTCCAATCCATGAACGCAGGATGTCTTTCCATTTATGTGTGTCCTGTGTAGTTTCTTTCAGAAATGTTTTGTGATCTTCAGTATGCAAGTCTTTCACCTATTTGGTTAAGTTTACTCCTAAGTATTTTATTATTTTAGATGCTATTTAAAAAAAATTCCTTTTCAGATAATAAATTGTTAGTGTAGAGAAATGCAACTGATTTGGTATGTTGATTTTGTATGCTGCGACTTTTCTAATTTATTAGCTCTAACAGTTTATTTATTTTGGTAGAGTTTTTAGAGTTTCCTACATATAAGAATCATGTCATTTGTAAACAGAGATAATTTTATTTCTTCCTTCCAATTTGAATGGCTTTCTTTTTCTTGTCTAATTGCTCTGGATCAGACTTCTGGTATTATGTTGAAAATAAGTGACAAGACTGGACATCCTTGTCTTATTCCTGATCTTAGAGTTAAAGCTTTTAGCTTTTACAGCTGACTATGATGTTAGCTGTGGAATTTTCATACAGAGGATTTATTATTTGAGAGCCTTTCCTTCTATTTTGTTTTGTTTTGTTGAATGTTTTTTATCATAAAAATATGTTTGATTTTATCAAATGATTTTTCTACATCTATTGATATGGTCATGTGGTGTATAATATTGATAGATTTTCATGTGTTGAACCATCCTTCCAGGAATAAATCCCACTTTGTCTTGATGTATGATCATTTTAATATGCTATTATATTTCATTTGTGGGTATTTAGTTGAGGATTTTTTACAACAGTATTCATCAGAAATGTTGGTCTACAGTTTTCTTTTCTTTTGTAGTGTCTTTGATTCACTTTGGTATCAAAATTCTATCTTAAAGTACATATATATCCTAAACCACTACATTAATCACTTTGAGAACTCAAAATATATGCAAGTTGCTAATAAAGTCACAAATATGAAAAGATGGTAGTTTGTGAGCCATTCAGAGATTCCTTATACCTTGCCATAAAATATGAAGGCATAGAAGTAGGAGCATGGGCCTTGGAATCAGCATTCTCACATTGAGAAATGTACTTAGCTTTGGAAAAGTAGAAGTGCCTACTTTAAAGGGTTGTTATATGCTCTAGAGGTAATATATATGAATAGCTCATCTTTTTGATTTATAAAGAGAACTGGTGCTGTATAAATGGACTTATCTCATTTAATCCTCACTACAACTCTAGACGGAAGGTGCTGTTATTATCTTCATTTTACTTATTTTATTTTTTAAAAGATTTTATTTATTCATAAGAGAAACACAGGAGGTGGGGGGCAGAAACATAGGCAGAGGGAGAAGCAGGCTCCATGCAGGGAGCCCGACGTGGTACTCTATCCTGGAACTCCAGGATCACACCCTGAGCTGAAGGCAGACGCTCAACCACTGAGCCACCCAGGCATACCTATTATCCTCATTTTACTAAGAAAAGGAAACTGGCTTGAAGCATTGAATACCTTGCCTGAGATGACAAAGCCATTACAGATTGTACAGGGTTTGAACCCTGGCATTTTACTCCCCATGTTTTAAGAACTATGCTGTAATGCTTACCATTTTCAGTGCATAGTATAATACATAGGTAATCACTCTTCTGTCCTACTGTTCTCTTCCCTTGCCTCTCCTCTTTTTTTTTTCTTCTCTACCTTTTTCTTGCCTTTTAAGAGCCACACTTGAAGATTCATATCATTGTAGCACCTCCGCTTTCTAAGTGAGCTGGGGAAGCATGCCATCAATATATATATATATATATATATATATATATATATATATATATATATTCAGGACAATTAGTTATTAAGTTTGGTAGATTATACTTTTCCTATTTGCTTGCTCAATCTCTAGTGTTTTAGACTTATTTTATGTAATAATCTCAATTATATGTTTGTTGTATTTAGGGCCTCATCAGGTCAAGGTCACAATCTGTATGTATTGAGCATCTAATATTCCAGGCCTTGTGTTTGGCATTCCACAACTGTTGTTTCATTTAAGTCTCATACCAATCATGGAAGAGCTCCAAATCAAGGACTCATTCTCTTATTCCACACTGGTCTCATATGTAGTAACTATTTAAAAACAGTCAAAATAAGAACCAATGTTTTTTAAACTCCCTGACAAGTTTCCTTTCTGTGTTATTTGGAAATTCTAATATCCAAAATGCTATCTTTTTTAAGGGTTTGGTATAAATATATTCCGCAGCTGAAGTTTACATTGCGACAAGAAGGAAGAATATTATATTGATAAAATCATTTTTAAAATTTGGCATTTAAAAATACCGTAATGAAATCAATATTCATAGAATTTCAACATCTCTCTCAGCAACTTTTCTCAGTACAGACAAAGTCAGTTCTTGTTCAGGTCAAAAAAATCCTCTTCAAAGAAGAAATGATGTCAGAAAGTATGATCAGTATGGAATAAAGGTTTGTTGTCCTCAGGTGTGGATGGCTCTTTGGGAAATCCTGATTCAACTGAGTCTCTCCAAGGAAGGTATTCCTTCTATATGCTAAATGTATGCATACATTTACAAAGTGATTCACAAGTGCATCATGAGCACTTGCCTCAAAACCAAGCACCTCTGTGAATCCCTGGTAAAAATAAGGGTGTGGCTTGGTATTGTAAATCAGCAGCAGGCGTGAGGAGGATTAGAAAAAAGGAATAGATAGCCAGAACGAAAGTACATGCAGGAGATCTTATCTTCACTGATGAAACTTTCCAGCCTCCCGGTGCCCAAAATATACAACTCAGAGGTTTGCAGAAATATTAAGAATGAAGCAAAACAAAACAAAACAAGCAAAAGACCACAAACAATGCAAATTCATCCAACGGTGAAGCTGCCCCAGAATGCTTCATTATGAGAAATAGCTGATAGTCTATGAGAACCCTGAAAGTGAAAGTGGTTCCCTTTTAAGTTTTGCAAACTCTGTGAGGTGTTGACAGCTTCCTGCAGATTGGCCTGTAGCTGATCAGATTTCATGGGCTCCTTCAGCTCCAAGGCCAAGTTCCCATCCTGTGTAACAGTGGAAGGTTCACTTAGAAGAGAGCCCATATGGCCAGGGTAACTGTACAAAGGCACTTCTCCTTCCACCCTCCCCATTGCCTCTTCAGGCAACCAGAGGCCAGCTTCTCTCATATGGGCCTAATTCAGAATTTATTTTAAGCTTCTCACAACTGTGAGTATTTTCATTGTAAATGTATTGGTGCACCAAGATTCCACGTCCACAGAGTTAAAGCCTAAAATCACCTGGCAGTAGGAGTAAATCTCTACATGATAATTTGCGACATGGATGTACTGCTGGCTTTGTGAATTTATTTATTATTATTATTATTATTATCAATCATTATAACTGACTCAGAGAAGACACAAACTTAAGTGGCTAGAAATATTTATCTTGTATATATATTGTATTCCTCTTATATGACAGCTACAGAAACCATATTTGGGGGAAAAATATGGGAGATTCAATGCCATTCTGTGTAATGGATGATTTTTCTCCAAAGAGTGTGTGTGTGTGTGTGTGTGTGTGTGTGTGTGTGTATGAGAGAGAGAGAGAGCGAGAGAGAGAGAGAGAGAGGAATGTCTGAGTAAAGGTATTTTGCATGTCTGAGTTATGTCTTTCAAGACTCCCTATGATGTTTCTCTGCTTCTAAAATATTCCAGGGTTGCCATCCAGAATCAACACAGTAAATGCAGAGACCACCAGCCACCATCACCATCCCAGGGCAAAAGGCCTAAGCAGTCACGATCCTTCAATCCTGCCAGGGAAGCCTTCTTTGGAAATCATCACTCACAGGCAAGAGCCCTGCAGCACAGAGCAAATCCTCTGAGATTCTCACTCTCTCTCTGCTGTAAATTCATCTACCACTTCTGCCTTGGGGTCATTTCCAAACAGCGGGGCACCAGACATGCCACCTTCTGAGGAGCCATACCCCAGTACAAGAGGATGGAGTTTCACTACGGGCTCAAAGCCTTTTTACCTTGGAGACTTTACAGTAAGTCAGGACCTGGCAGTAATATGATCATTTGTTGTTTTAGAATGTTAATTGCTCCACTGAGTTATCTCGTTCTTTAAAAAATAAAATAAGGACCACATTAAGATAAATCCACTCGTCTTTCCTATGCCATGTCAAGAGTTAAAAAAATGATCTCATGGCCGAATACACTGCTAATTCTCTTCTGACAGTTCAGTTTCACGTTTAGGGTTGAAGTCAAGGAATAACATTTTTCTGAACTTACTTTAATTCTGGTTGTGAGCCTGACTCCCATTTGTGAACTTCTGCAAATCACATGGAGGCTGCCTTACATGTCTGAGTGACTTGGGTATTATTCCTAGTTTTTTGATATATAAGAAGGTGGAAGCCTCCAGGGTTTTGAAAGTAAACGTACAATGTCATCATTGCTGCTGGTGAGGATGAGGAAGTTGAGCAAATTGTCCCCATTGGCTGGTTTTATCCCACTGACCAGCCCTGCCCATTCTTCTGGGCCGGTTTGACATGAAGGGCAAATAATAACAGGGTTTATCCCCAGGACTTGGAAGGGAGTTGGGATTTGAAGTTCTCTTTATCTTCAGACCTTCACAGAGAGTTGCTGAGACTACAGTGATGGTCAGCAGGACATGCTGTGAGGGCCACTCCCCAGTTCACCTTTACAACCTGTGGACCCTTCCATTCCTTTAAAAGCAAGACCTAGTTAACCTTTCTCTGGCAAACGTGAGCAAAAAGGGCTGAGAGAGAAACAATGAAATGATAAGAAGTGGTAAGAGGAAGAAGTAACATATTGTCAGTCATAAAAATTTTGCCCCAAATGTACCTTTTTCTCCCACTACTAAAGAAGGGAACTTCATTCTACACCCAAGCGGATCAACTCTTCCTGAGTTAGACTGAGGGGGAGGCCCCCGGCTTAGGAAGAGCATGTGTTAGTGATACTGCTGTGCTAATTGCCGAGCTCTCAAGTCAAAACCTGCATCCTCATTCCAAAGAAATGAGACGTGTCTTCAAGGGGAAATATAATCATTAAGGGTCTCCTGAGCATGCAACTAAACGTTTGAGGGATTATAATGTAATTGGGGGAAGTATTCTTAACCACTAAATAATGTAACAACTGAAAAAAAAGATCAGATTTACCCCATAAATAGCATAACTAAATAAGTAATTTTAGAAGCCCCTAAATAAATTATGGAATCATCTACAGCATCTATGTCAAGTGCGGTTTCGAAACTATTTCCTTTAAATCGACAATGTAGATAGATGAATCATAATTTAACTTTTTTCCTATGATGTCCTATAGCAATAAGTTGTCCAAGGAGCGGCAGAGCATAGAGCATGCCCTGGCCTTCACGTCTTTTACTATGTCCCAAAAACCCTTCCATGATTGTGATAACTGGTTCCTCTTTGACTTCTGTGTCATAGTGAAAGCCATTTTCTGCTAGATCATTGCCATCTGAATATTAAAATCTAGAAATTACTGCCAAGCTGATTAATTCTCCTCAGAGCCACATCTTCCTCAGTCTGAGTGGCTCTGTAAGTGATGTTCAACATCTTAATAGTTCCTAAGCCGAAAACCTCCCTGTCCCTTGGTCTACGCCACTGGGAATAAGCCACAGTCCTACAGAATTGGAAAGCCAAAGTTGGTCCAAAAAAAGCAACAGGATGATGCCACACAATCTCTTCCTCAATTTTTTTTTCTTCATTTTCCTTTTCACTCTTGTACTTTCCAAATACTGAATCATGATTTTCCTTCTTAACAATGTGGCCAAGTCCTAGGGAGATAAGAACACAATGTTTTTATTTTCATTTAGATTCATGAAAGAAACATGGGGTATAGTTTGGAAGATTATCAAGATTTCTGAAACTTATCAACATGTTCAATGAAAATGAGCAGATGGTTTGGATTCCCTACTGAAGGCACCGTCTTGTTTCATTCTGTGCCTCCTTCAGTTAATCAATATCTTCAAGAGCCTGGGGCTCCTGGTTGGCTCTGTCAGTGAAGCATACAGCTCTTGATCTCAGGGTCATGAGTTTGAGCCCCATGCTGGGTATAGAGATTACTTATATCAATCAATTAATCTTTTAAAAAATTATCTTCAAGAGCCTGGTAAGATGTGAAGGTATAGCCAGATCACAACCTATTTAAAGGAGATGGAACCTGTAATTTCAAAACACTTTCTTAATTGCTTGAGTTAAAAATAATGGCATGTTTCTCTCTCATGCTCTAATACAGACATAGATTGGGAGACTTAATGAATTCACAAGATGTTCAAAACTAATTATCCAATGACTTAATCTGAATACTGTCTTATTTTTGAAAACTTTAATATCGAAGCAAAAAGAAGCTTCTCTTTTAAAAAAAAATCCAGTTATTTTTAAAGTTTAGAAAATAGATATATATTTCTCACAACTGAGATATTTCATCTAGTTACAGTTTCTTTCTACTCAGGGACTTTCTAAGTTTTAGAAAACGTGAATCATATACTTAAGGTTAAATGTACTACAAATTCACAAACTTCTGTAGTGAATGGAAATTAAATATAAAGTGAGACTTTTCTTGTTTTTAATCTAGAGAAAATTTAAAGTATGTAAAATAGAAAGAAGTACCTTAATAGCCATAGTTCCTGCTCCTTTATACTCCTCTTCCTAAAATACATTCTATAAGTAATACCATCAGTCAATTCATCTGAATGTATTTTTCCTCTGACACCTTACAAATATGAAATGTTAAAACCTTGTCTTATATGGAAATTTTATTTATTTTTATTTTTTTATTTTTTTATTTTTTGGAAATTTTAAATCCACTTCAAAACATGCATCCCTTCAGGCCAGCAAATGTTAATTTTTGGCAATAAAGTGCATCACCTCGATTCCCCTAGTATCCCTAATATTCTACCCATGACATGAATCTGTCCTTCTAATTAGCTACTTAAAATTTTTCAGTAGAAATCTCATTTCTCAAAGTGGGGTCTGGGAGCTAACTGCAGATAGTCACCGTGAGTGTTCATTCACTGCAACTCCTCCATCCCATCCAACTCTCTCGAGTCCCTACTTCTGGGATGGGTCCTGGAATGTGCATGTTTTAAGAGTCTCAGAAGATTGAGAATTATTGATCAATCCATTTCTGTTTGTCCATATTAGTTGGTTGATGTAATATGAGACTAATTGATTATGCCCATTGAAACTAGTAGAGCATCATCGGTGTCAACGCCTGTTTTTCTTAACCTCCTTCTGTTGTATTCTTATATCACCCTCTTATGTTTTCTTAAACTTGACTTTTCACAAATGATTGAGTGTGCTCCACAACCTTCACCATGAAGACTCTATCTTTCCTTATTTTCTTCAACTTTTTGTTTACTGCATGTCTTCTCTGATGAAGTTAAACTCTGTGATAGCAGGAATTTTGTCAGTCTTGTTCATTTTTAAATCCATAGGACCTAAAAAAGGGTATCACATGTATTAGATATTCCATAAATATCTGTGAATGAATGAATCATTAAGGAGAGATCTTGCTCTTGATTCTCAAGTACTTCTTCCATAACCATATGTTTCTTCATTCGAAATACACCATCATATTATACTGCATCCTTCTAATTTAATTAAGACACCAATGTGAAAGCCTCCCCCCACCACCAAGGCACTATGGGTATAAAGATGAATGTGGGGGAGCACCTGGGTGGCCCAGTTGGTTAAATATTTGACTCTTGGGATCCCTGGGTGGTGCAGTGGTTTGGCGCTTGCCTTTGGCCCAGGGCTTGATCCTGGAGACCCGGGATCGAATCCCACGTCGGGCTCCCAGTGCATGGAGCCTGCTTCTCCCTCTGCCTGTGTCTCTGCCTCTCTCTCTCTCTCTCTCTCTCTCTCTGTGTGTGTGTGACTATCATAAATAAATAAAAAATTAAAAAAAGAAATATTAACATTTAAAAAAATATTTGACTCTTGGTTTCAGCTCAGGTTGTGATTCAGGGTCATGAGACAGAGCCCTGTGTTGAGCTCTGCATTGGGCTCCACACTCAGCATGGAATCTGCTTGTGTTTCTCTCTTCCTTTCCCTCTGCTTCTCCCTCTCCACTATCTCTCTCTCTCTCTCTCTCTCTCTCTCTCTCATAAATAAATAAATAAAAAACAAACAAACAAATAAATAAATCTTTTAAAAAAATATTAACAGTGGACATTCCTGTGTGCTTGAGAGGGTCAGAATCAAAAGTGAATAGGGTTCTCACGTGGTTCAGTCAGTTGAGCACCAACTCTTGATTTCAGCTCAGTTCTTGATCTTAGGGTCATGAGTTCAAGCCCTGTGTTGGGCTCCACACTGGTTATGGAGCCTACTAAAAAAAAAAAAAAAAGACTGGGGGAAGAGCTCATTACCCCTGTCCCGCCCACCCCATCAACTTCCCCCTCACCTTAATTCAGGACCTGATGATGCATATTTTGCTTTCTGTTATATCCTTGAGCAGTATTTCTGATAACTTTTCTGAAAGCTTGAGCTCAGTCTTCTACCCCAGTGACACCATCTCCCTTGGACACTAGTCACCAACAGACTAAATATGGCTCATGCAATTCAGTCAAATGTGTAATTGCATCACCAGATCTCAAATTACAATTTTCCCCCATTACAGATTAACTCAAGTGATATAAATTCAACTGAGTTTAATACTATTTATTAAGCAGACAGTTTTTTAATACATCCTGCTAGAAGTAAAATAATATATATATATATATATATATATATATATATATATATATATATATATATATATATATAGGAAGGATGGGGGCTTACATAATATGTCTCATTTGATCTGTAGAGTAGCTTTATTCTGGAAATGGTAGAACTATGGCTGAGAAAGGCTGAGGGCCAACAGGTATCTCTCCCGTTATACCATACTACACCCCTTTCTCATTTATTTCTTCTGGTGGTCCCCATTGAACCGGCTCTTTCTTCTGATTGGCCTCTTGAGTTACATGGTCCCAATGATGTTATCTAGGATATAAGGTTCTATTCTGACTTTAGTTTTCTTCATTCCTTCCAACTTTTCCCCAGCCCTGCCTTACACCCTGGCCAATACAATCTGTTCATCCTCCACTGTGACAACTCTCAGACCTAGATAACCTCAATTGTGGGCTTTCTTTACACATGGAGTTGAAGATGCAGCTGATAAAATGAACCCATTTCATTGCCAACGTAAGCTTTTGAAATTTCCCTGGGCCATTCTTAGTCTTCAAAACCTCTTTTATTCACCTCGTGCTGATGCTTTGGTGAATCATGAACTTATGACTCTCACATTGGCTGTATGTCTTTTAACTTTCTCAGTTCCAGATTTCTTGTCTTTATCTGCCCAGTGAAAATGCTGCTAGAACATAATGTGTACAATTCAGTACTCTTATTCCAGCAGGCTGATCTGTCTCACATCCCGATTTCTGTCAGAGCACCGCTGTTCTCTCATCTACATAAACTTAGTCTGAGGTACTCTAAGCCAAGCAGTTCCCTTAACCACTCCAAATTCTCCCCAAGTGCCAATCTCATTCCTCCAGAATTCTTATGCAATCTTAATTGTCTTTGCACTGATACCAGCCAAGAATTATGTAATTATTCCATAGCTGTTAAGGATATATCCTGACATTCTCACTGTAAGACAGAAGGTGGAAGTATTTGTGGTATAAATGAATGAGTGGCCTACTGAATACATATTTGACACATGGATACATAAATAGCTGATGTACACACACCCCTAACTCCCAGGGCAGTTTTATGCTGAGCTTTTTCTAAGTAGAGGTCACATATTCTTATTAAGAAAAATTTCCCTTTATTTCCTTAAATCTCAAGGTGCTCTGCTTCTAGGAAGCACTCAAGAATTTCATGTTGATGCAGTTGATTTTAGTTTTGAATGTTAAATGACTTTGTGGGAATAGAATAAAGTTTTTGTGGATTTTTATTAACCTCAAAACAACCCAGAATCTATGTACTATACAAAGTCCAAAAAGACCTTGGAACTTCTTGTGAGAAAACAACATATAAAAATAAATTAATAACTGCTGGTTAAGTGTCTTGCAGTGAGTAAATAATGAATATCTGAGGGGGGAAAAAGTCGAATCATGTTCTTGGAAGATGCTTGAAATTACCATGGTGGAATCCCTAAACATCTCTCAGGACTCCTTTGAGAAGTTACATTTTTGCCTTTCTGATACTTGAAGTTTAATACTTTTGATTTTTAATATAATCACTCTCAAATACATATTATATCTTAATCTGTGACTAGTTTAAAGCGTGCCCTCTTCTCTGTGTTTTTCTCTTGGAGCTTTATTTTGTTTTTCGTTTACAATGAAGAGTTATTCAACTCAAGTATCTTAAACTCATTAGTGGAGTGATGGTAACTATCGAATAAAAATGTAACTTACTCTGTGCCTTTTTTTTTTTACTACCAGTTACATAGTTTTGCATCAAATCAAAGCTGACTACTCTAAACCACATTCTTGAATAGCTTACTATTTTTAGTTATTTTACATTTTTGCAGAAATGAGCAAGTGGACCTCTTGACTCTCCAGCATTCTTTCCTCTATCCAGGCTGCAGAGCTGTGGCTAATCTTTGAGTCACTAAAGACATGTTGTTATGTGTGGGTGGTTTTTTTCTTTTTCTTTTTTTCTTTTTCTTTTCTCTCTCTTTTCTTTTCTTTTTTTTTTTCCCAGAGACTGGTAAAATCGCACCGGCTCCAGAGTTTCACCCTCATGCCCTAGCAATAGAGGTCATCCGTAGCACGGAGTCACTTTGGGATATCTCCCAATCAGAAACAAATAACAGTGACTCCTTTGGGAATCCACTGAGACCATTGCAGACCTTCCAATGAACAGTTAAGCTTTGTAGCGTGCCTCCTTGAGAAACAGCTGTTTGTCTAACCTTTGAACTGACCGATACATTAATCTGAAACATAATTTAGCTCTGTCTGAGCTTCTGGGGATGGCATGAATAGCTGGCTTGCTTACATTCTACGAGTCTCCAAAATAATACTTTTTGTGCTTATTTAAAAAAAAAGGCATTTTCCCTTTCCCAATTTAATTATGTATGATTATTTGATAAGGGCCTGCCAGGGCTCCTGTATAGCTCCTCTCCTGCTCTGATAACTCTCCCTCTATCTATTTTTGATTCCGCTGTTAGTTACTGATACTCATCAGAATCCATAAAGCAGCTACTGCTGTCTGTCTCTGGAGCCTCTTTTCACACCAAAGAGAAGGCTGTGTTCAGGGCTTTGCTCCAGTGAGGAGAGGTTAAGAGGAGTGGCACACATATACAAGCCCCTGCATTGTGAAGTGGCATGCTTGTCAAATAATACTGGAGCATTCTACAGGAAAGCCCTAGTTTGAGGCGGCCTCCTGTGGAGTCTTCTTTTCCAAGCTGGAGAAGGTTTAGAGCACTTGAAACTATCCAATTTTGTAATTCCTTTAGTAGATCTAGATTCCTATCGAGTCAATGGAAAGAATAGGAGAGAAACCCTAGCAACTGGGAAGATACTTAGACAACAAATGTGTAACTGGAAGACTGCAGTCCCGTTCTTCTGTGGTTGGAGGGAAGGAAATTGTAAAATCGGGGAAAATGAGCTTGTTACTCAAAATAGTCTAAAGTTAGAAAGAAAACAAGGAAAACACAATTGTAAGGTACTCAGAAACCTCAGAGATGCAGTGGTCCCAAAGAGTCACAAGTTCTTTTGTTTGTGTGCTTTAAAGGAAACAAGAAAACACAACTCTGTACAACTGAGTGGCAGCTGAGCACTGACTCCGAAATGTAAAAGGGTCCAGAGCCCCTGAGTATTCTGGGATGATGAAAAGATGAGGAGCAGAGATTTGGGAGACCTCACGCAGCCTGCCAAGTTTGAATTTCAGCTCCTCCTGCTAACTCTAGAGCCATGAGAATGTTTTTCAACCTCTCCATGCCTTTCACGTGTCATCTGTAAAATGAGAACAATCCCACTTCACTCATCTTATAGAAATGCTGTGGGTATTAAAAGCGGTAACACATGTAAAGGAAGAGACTGGCATGGAGTAAAACTCAACGAATACTGACTATAGGCTTTTCATTCACCAACTGCATGGTGTGGATGAGGCATTCCATATTTTTGGAAGTCATTTGTTTCACATATAACAGGTGAAGGGACTAGATAGTTCCTGAAATAACTTCTAGCGATAAAATGTCACGATTCTCATGAATTTCTTATATGTTCACATGCCTATTAGTTAATATTTATACTAGTAACAATCTTAATGCTCACATTGCATGTACTGATTTATATTAGATTTTTTCATATTTTCTTTTTATTCTTACAATAGCTCTTCAACATATTCTTAGATTTCTTATTTTAAAAGATATTTTATTTATTTATTTACGAGAGAGAGAGAGAGAGAGAGAGAGAGAGAGCATGGGAATGTGGCAGAGGATCAGAGGAGGAGGTACAAGCAGACTCCACACTGAGCCTAGAGCCTGACACAGAACTTGATCCCATGACCTTGAGATCATGACCTGAGCTGAAATCAAGAGTCAGATGCTTAACCCACTGAGCCACCCAGATGTCCCATAATAGGTATTTTTGTATTTCTATTTTGCAGATGAGAAAGTTAAGTTTCAGAAAGTTTAAATAAGCTACTCAAGCAAGGTCATGTCTGTATTTTTGATTTGACTATAAACCCAACAATGTTGATATAATTTTGGTTGGCCCTGTCACCACAATGCATTTAAGAGATACACATCAACTCATAGGCAAAGGGAAGTTAACTATATATGCTTGTGTAGTATTAAAAAAAATGTAAAAGTCCTGACCCCTATATTCATATGACCAATAGTTCTGGATCTCAATTTTCTCATCTTTGGAGTAAGGAGGTAGTACAAGCTACTTTCAAGAACCTTTAGCTTGATTACTCTAAGAGTTTTGCTCTTGGAGCAGATCTCCCTCCTCACATGAGCTTCCCTTGCAACTTAGCCTTACATTTTCTTCTCTGATGAGATATGTCCATTCTAGCAAATGCCACACATCAACAGATCATATTGCTCACTTCTGAGGATCTGGGTGAAAGACTATGAGGCCCCCAAAGAATAAAGCAGAGATTTCTCAGAGAAAGATTCACTCACTTGTCAGCTGAATAGCCACCCGTATCCTGGTACCTCATTTGTTTATTTCTATTCTTTCTATCATGCAATCTTCCTAGTGCTTTTTCTTTTCCTACAAGGAAAGAGAGTTTGATTGCTGAGGTATTATTAACTCTCTTTTCCTGGAATATAGGCTTTAATTGTTTTTGGCAGGAAACTCGAAGAAAGGTCTGCTTCTGGGAACTCTGGTTGTGAAGCACATTGGAATGAATGGAAGTTTCTATTTGCAATTAAGAGAGGTGATCTCCCATGTTTTCACTCTCTAATCTGAGAGCTAGTATTTCCCATGAGGAAAGCAACATCGAGATATCCAAAGCCAAACTATCAGCAGCAAAATTCCATAGAGTCTTGAAATTGGTGATATTTCAATTTCTGCATATCCTAACAGCAGTCTTATTTTCTTTTTTGCTTTAGCTAGGAAAACAAACAAACAGCAACAACAAAACAATGCTGATGTAGACTTTTTATAGATATTGGTGAAGGATAGTTTTAAAGTCAAATACTCAACTCCATGTATCAGTAGGATAATTTAGAGTTAGCAGATTTACAGATTCTTTGTATTCTACTGTTTTTACTTTAAATCCTATTGCTTGCATCACAGCTGTTTTGTTTTCCTTTAAATTCCCCATAAAAAATGCCAACCATCAATGACAACCTCATAGCAATCAATTCCTTTAGGGAGTGATATCAATAAGATGACAGAACCGGAAGTCTCAGACTTTCCTCCTTCTCATGGAGAAACAAATTTCAACAATACATCAATCAATTTCTTTTATTTAGAAAAAATAAAATAAAATAAAACAGAAAAAAATCACTCCAAGGTGAGTGACCAGCCACATAAATGTTGATCAAAATATTTTGCGGTACTCTGTCTCCATATTCCTCTCCAGGAAGCAGTACTATATCACTGGGAGAAAACTTCCAGCTCTTTGCTTTTCCACAAGGAGTGAAAGAGAAGACTGGACAGTACCTCCAATATTCTGATTTTTTAGGGTCTGCCCTAAATGGACTAACTTTTGCTTTCACTGTCTTGGAGCACTGACACAACCCAGCAGACAGCAGGTGCCTGGGGGACACTGTGACAATGGTCCATATAATTTGTAATTTTAATTCTGGCATAGAAGATAAAGGACAAAAGTATAAAAATAAGCAGAATAATAAAAAATATATTCACAGGTATGTACTATAAAAAGGTGTCATGTGTAAGATCAGTAACATAAGTGGAAAGGCAGGAAGTACAATTGTAGTTTTTGCATGTGATTAAACTTACATTGTTATCAGCTTAAATAGATAGTGATGACTATCAGATGTTTAATAGAAGCCTCACAGTATTCACAAAGAAAATACCTCAGTTCATACACAAAAGAAAATGAGGAAGGAATCAAAGGATGTTACTACAAGAAAATCAATGAAGCACAAATGGGCTCTGAAACTGAGAGAAAACAATTAACAGAATGACAATAATGAGTCCTTCCCTACCAATAAATACTTTAAATGTAACTGGATTAAATTCTCCAAAAGACATAGAGTAATGAATGGATTAAAACAATAACAATAAAAAAACAAGATCCACTTTATGATGTCTATGAGAAACTCATCTTAGAATTAAAGACACATTTAGGATGAAAATGAAGCAATGGAGAAAGATACTCCACACAAATGGTATCTAAAACAGAGCAGGGGTTGGATAATAGGTGCTAAATTTCAAGTAAAAAACTGTCCAACAACAACAAAAACAAACAAACAAACAAACAAAAAACCTGTCCAACAAGACAAAGAATGATATCATACAAAGAGGAAAGGTCAATTCACAAGGAAGATATAACAGTTATAACTGCATCTGTCCCAAACATCAGCACCTAAATATATGAAGCAAACATTGACAAAACTGTCGGAGAAGGTAACAAGCAACACAATAACAGAAGATTTCACCACTCACTTTCAATAATGTTTAGAACATTCAGCTAGGACATCAATGAGCAAGTAGAGGACTCAAACACTAGAGACCAAATGTACCTAAAGGAATAATCCACCCAGAAGCAGCAGCAGAATATACTTTTTTCATGAATGCACAAGGAACATTCTCCCAGATAGATAACATGTTAGGTCACAATATAAGGCTAAGGAATGTAAAAAGATGGAAGTCATCCCAAATATGTTTTTCAACAGAAAAGGAATGGGACTAGAAATCAGTTAAGAGTAAGAACATTGGAAAACTCACAAATATATGGAAATTAAACAGCACACTCATGAATAACTAGTAAGTCAAAAAGAAATCAAAAGAGAGATTGGAAAATAATTGAGGAGACAGTGAAAATGGGCACACATATACCCAAACTTATGAGATACAGCAAAAACAATACTAAGAGGGAAGTTTATAGCAATAAACACAAGTTAAAAAAGAAGAAAGATTTCAAAAAAACATCCTAACTCTGCACTGCAAAACACTAGACAAAGAAGAAAAAAAATGATACCCAAAATTAAGAGAAGAAAGAAAATAATACAGATTAGAGCATAATATAATGGAGAAGAGAAAAATTGAAAAAAAAATCGATGAAACCAGGAGTTGGTATTTTAAAGAGCAACAAAATTGACAAACTTTTAGAAAAGAATCTAAGAAAAAAGAGAGGTGAGTCAAATAAAGCAAATCACAAATGAAAAAAAGAAAAAAAGACAACCCAACTGATGCAGAGTATTAAACTATGTATATAAGAGCCTGCTTTTAAGAGGCAAACAGAGAGGGCATGATTTGGAGGGACAGGCTGCTAGAAAGGCAAATCTGTGTAGATGCTGTTGCTCTGTTCTGGCAAGAACTGACAGCCTGGAAGGATAACTGAGCCAGAAACAAAGGAAATAAATCAATTCCAGGGGTGCTAACAAGGTACAACAGCAGAATGTGATGATATAACAAACACCCCCATGTGCCCAGTACGGGGTAGATGTCAGAGAGAGAATACGAGTATGATCCATACAGCCTAGGGCTGTACTTTCTGGTGTGGTAGGAAAATAAAAAGCACCTAAGCAAACAAATTAACAAAATTATATATGTTGACTAGTATCACAAAGGAAGTAAATAGGGGAGTGTTACTGTGACTGAATACACACAGGATTACTATGGGGCACTATGTCAAAGAAAGACCAAAGCCAGGTGGGAAAGTGGGGAAAACAGATTTTGCTCAGGATTATCACAGGAGGGGAAAAGAGACTTCAGTATAGAACTGGGTTTAGGATTTAGATTCTTGCTAAAACTCGATTTACAAGGGAGTATGCAGAGGCCGTGTAGGAGAAGTTTCTGGAGCCTAACTAAAGTTTGGTCAGGATATGAACTTTTGTCAACTGTGAGAACACTTGTTCGATTTCATCCTTTGTATAACTCACTACCTTTTAAAAAGTTTAAAAACGGACACTGATTAATGTGATAATAAGGAAAATGTTGGAGCACCTGGACTCAGTCAGTTGAGTGTGGGCCCTCCGCTCAGGTCCTGGGATGGAGCCCCAAGTTGGGCTCCCTGCTCAGTGGGGAGTCTGCTTCTCCCTCTCCCTCTGCCTGTCACTCCACCTGCTTGTGCTCTCTCTCTCTCTCTCTCTCTCTCAGTCTGTCTCTCATTCTTTGTCAAATAAATACATAAAAATGTTTTTTTTAAAGAAAATACTGTACCCATTTTGTTAAGTGAAAGTGAGAATCACTTCCACCTGATTTCTTGAATTGAGTATTTTTATATTTAGCTAATAATAGCTGACGCCAGGAATTCACTGCACTGTTACTTAAACATGTCAGATCAAACATCCTGGGATAGATTAATTTGGTATCGGATATACCATTTACCTAGCAAATTTAAAAAGTTTTAAGTGGTCTAATATGAACATTTTATTAATATCTTATTAATTAAAAACATATCAGATATGCAGCTATTTTCTGAAAACAGCATGTGAAGTTGCATAAAGTAAGGGAGGTCTTACTTAATCAGCATTAAAATGGGAATTGTTTTAGGTGATAGGATTGGAGAAAACTTCAAATCAAGTGCATATGTGTGAAACCTACTCTTGCAGAAATCGTGCTAAATCCTGGGATACAGGAAACTCCGTGACTGATCTCTAGGAATAAATCATCTGATAATTTAGGAACTGATGACAGCACATCAAGATTTGGGGTATTCTAAGCCGATGTGTACACAGCTAGTTATATATAGTTGTCAGGAGATTTCCTTTCTCTCCATCTCCCTGACTGCATCACAGCTTCCTTCCTCATTACGCTTAGGGTTCTAACCATCTACAGGTTGGCTTGGGGGTATATACAGGGAAATGTAGTGTGATGCTGATTCCAGGTTTATAATGGTTGCTAGTTAGGTTGAGGGAACAATTCTCATGTAATTCAGAAAGAAATGATAAGGTTTTATAAGGGACTGATTAGAAATGTCAGACTAGGAGCAGCAGCATGCCTAGAAATACTTAACAATTCATTCTCTGTGTGGGAGCGAGAAGACAGCCCTGATTTACAGCATTTGCCAATTCCTATGGTGTACACACTCCCACTGTGGTTTATTTCAAGTTACCAACATGACATTACTGAATGCATGGGTGAGAAGAGATGGTCATCGTCAGCTTTTGTAAGCTTGTGGGCTGGCTCTGCACACTACCAAATAATGTCAAATAACTGGCAAAACCTGGTGGCCTGAATGAACTTCAGAGATAGATTTTGTCACTAATAACTCATTGTGGACATTTCAAATTTAAAGTAATATGCAAGTAGATGAAGAGGTAACAGGTGACAATGAAAAACAAATCATTCTCAAGGCAGGGTAGGTTTTATGTAGCTAAAGTGAAAAAATTGCCAATTTTTCATTTGCAATATTTTGGTTTAGGCATACTGCCAATATTTCTAACTGCCTAAAGCAAGCCTTTCCCCCACTTCCAGACAGGGTGAAAAATATTCTCTTGAGTGCCAATGTGAAATAATATATAGTTACTACTTTATAATCTATTAAGTATCATATGAATATTTCAAAACACCAACAAAATCATTTGTGAGTAAAAGCTAATGTTAAGGATGATCGAGAAAGACAATGACAAAGGTGGAATGAAGTGTACTTCCACCTTAGAATTTCCAAAATCTTGATATATCATTATCTTTTTTAAGATTTAAAAATATGTATTTATTTATTGCAAGATGGGGAGAGGAGCAGAGAATCCCAAGCAGACTCCCTGCTGAGCATGGTGCCAATATACCTTTGATCAGCCTGAGCCAAAATCAAGACTCAGATGCTTAACCGACTGAGTCACCTGGCTGCCACATTGATATATCATTTTAGGTCCTAAATTATCAGAGAATCTATTCCCTGGAGGACAAGGGTAAGTCTGGCTCATTCTTTTATCCCTGTGCCTAGCACAATTCTGAGACGGAATAGGTTTAATCAGCAGTGAGTTGATTTGGATTAGTTTTCGCTAACTTCCAGTATCCAAATTGACTCCCATCTTAATGCTGGATCAAGGCAGATTGTCCCTTCTTTAAATTCTTAGTTTTCCCATTGGCCTGAAATTGCATGAATTCATAGAGGAAAACAAAAATCTATAAAACCTTACAAAGCATGTGGCCGGACTATTAATACATCAGCAAATGTAGACATCAAAGAAATAGATGAAAAAATCTTCAAGATTTTTATTAATCAAATATATGCAAAGTGGATAAATGTTTAGATTTAATTTTAGCTCATATAATCGAAATTTAAAACATAATATGATCTAATTCTAAGGGATCTCAGTTCCATCATCTTCTGCTAGCACTGGAAGTCAAATCAAACCTTTTTGCAGAGCAAAACTGATCAAGAGATCAAGACTCTTGAAAATGATCACATACTTTTGACCCAGAAATCTTCCCTATGGAATGCATATGTATATATTTTCTTTCCACAGGAAAAAAAAAGGTAGAATACTATATACATGTATATATATTTCAAGTGGATAGGAAAGAGTCCTGTAAGCCTGAAGATGCTCACTGACTAGTTTGCACAACTCGAGATAAGAAAATAACCAAACTTTGAACAAAGTGAGAGGCTAAGTAATTGATGTGATTCCATGCTGACAAAGAAGTAATGGATAATTTGAAGAAGTGTTCAGATTGTAGAAATAAAGAAAAATTCTTGAAATATTGGTAAAACTATAATGTAGAATTATATAGCATTGCATTATAATTCTAAAGCAGGAGTTGGCAATTTTTTTTATATAAAAGGCTAGATCATTAATGCTTTAGGCTTTGTACGCCATATAGTCTGTATTGCATTTACTCAACTCTGTCCTTGTAAAGTGAAAGTAGACTTGGACAATATGTAAATGAATGGACATACCTGTGTCCTAATAAAGCTTTATTTACTGAAGCAAGTGACAACCAGCATTGACCCAGGGCCAAAGTTTACAGACCCCTGTTCTAAGTATGAATGTTATGAATTAGAAAGGACTATGTTGGACTGAAAGCAGGGTTTTTTTGAAGTGGGTATAGTTAGATTATTTATTATTTTATTTTTCTTAAACACATGTTTAGTATTTTTGCTATATTTTTCCTGATCATAGAACATCCTGGAAACTATATAGTCATATAAAAACACCTGCTTCATTATAAACCTATAATTATCATGTTTTGTCAAAGTGAATGACTCACTCAGGTTATAAATTTACATGAGAGTTCATAAAGTTAAATTTATTACTTTGGAGTTCAATGTAGGCATCTACTAAATGACGGATGTTGCATTTGGAGGTTTGTGTTAATGCACACCATTTGCCTAAATCTTCATGACCATCCTAATGAAATATATTTTATTTTCCTCTTTTGACAGAAACCTGATTTAAGTAATTTTCTCCAATGTCACAACTAATAAGTGACAAATCTGGGAATAGAACCTGTGCAATTAATTGTCATGCTATCTTTCCTGTGTACATTCTTCATTAAAACTATTTTATTGTAGAAACTCATTCATTGAAGGAGGAATCTTACTTTTATTGAAGGAGGAATCTTACTTTTAGAAGTCTGTTGTGAAAATGTACCTCCAATAATATGGGAAAAAAATCATGCACAACTGTTCATGGTGACATAATTAGTAGTAATATCAAAATATCTAAAACAATACAGATCTACATATGCATATGTTTACACATGTATGTGTACATATACATTTGTATGCATATATATGGTATATACACATATAAAGTAGTGTTTAAGTAAAAAAGGGATATGTGTGTGTGTGTGTGTATATATATATACATGCTTTGGAAAATTTAAGACAGAAAAGAGTATGAGTTCTCCAATCATATTGTTTTACAAAGTTTCACTTTTGAAATATTTTTCATTTCAATAATTAATTTTGCTTATGTGATAATTTAAAAATACTTAAAACTGAATGCCTAGATAAGCTATTAACTCTATATCAAATTGATAACATAGCAATACACACATCCACACAGAACACAGAAATCTAAGTGCCTTTGACCACATTACTCTCTCTAAACACCCTCAGTGAGATATATTTTGGGGACAAAAGTACTACAAATAAACCTCACAATTTTCTTTTTTGATAGACTTATATTTGACAATATTTGGGAAGAAGAAATCCCCCAAATTGTGTGTGTTATAAGACTGTGCAAATAAGTGGTAAATATATTGGTTGTGTTAGGACTAGTGTTATTTCTGCAGAAAAAAGGAGATGCAAATATGAAACAGTAAGAAAATAAAACAATAAATCATGTGCAGTAGTAAAAAAAATAGTAAAAGCAAGTCTAAAGGAATAAAGAATGTTACAGGCACACAATTGAGAATCCTGGAGCTGTATAAAAGAATGAGAAAGTTTTCAGTCCATTGACATGTTTTCTTGAAAGGACAAATCCATATTGAAAGACACCATACAAATAAACTAGACTGGACCCCTCTAAATGTCAAAGACAAGAAAGACAAAATAGGTGAATGAATCTAAGAAAACTAAAATTAGACGTAGTCACCAAGTGCCATGCATACATTTTTATTAGATTTTGGAGAATCTTGAAAATATACAACAGCAAAACACTTTCTAAACACAAGGAGAGAAGCTCAAGCATGGACTGTACAATACATGTATTATCCTGTATTGTGTCAACATTATAGATCTTGAGTGTGATCATAGTATTATGGTTTTGAAGGAAAGTATCCTTATTACAGAAGTAGTTAGGAGTAAAGTGTCCTGGAGTATGCAAGAGACTCAAATAATTCAGAAGAAAAGGTACATATGGAGATACATAGATGCATTGATACGGAAAAAGGAAAAACAAAACAAAAATAGAAAAATGTATTGTGATTCTGGGTAATCCATATACAATATTCTTTTTTTTTTCACACTACTTTGGGACTTTACTGAAAATTTGATATTGTTCAAACTAAATAATTAATGTGGGAGATAAAAACTATTATACTTTCTCCTCAAATTTGAATGGCGGGTCATATAAAATTCTCAGAAAACCATAATACCATTATTTTCTCTGAGCACTTTGAAAATAATACTCTAGGGGCACCTGGGTGGCTCAGACAGTTAAGTGTTTTGACTCTTAATTTCAGGTTGTAACCTCAGGGTTATGAGGCCGGGTCCACATGGGCTTCAGCCTGGGCGTGGAGCTTACTTAAGATCCTCTGTCTCCCTCTCTCTACTTCTCCCCACCCCACTTGTGGTCTCTCTCTTTCTCTCTCTCTCTTAAAAAAAATTACTCTAATTTTTGCTGATGCCAAATTGCTGTTAGCCTAATAGTTGTATTTTTTAAAACAAGTAATCTTTCTTTCTTAAACTTTTACAGTTTTGCTCTTTGCCTTTCAAGTTCTACTTTTTTCTTCTAGCCAGGAGTGTGTTGGTTTATATTAACATTTTCGGGCCTTAGTGCAGCCTTCAGTTGATGAATTTATTTCTAATATTAGATTTGGATAAATAGGAGTCATTGCCTTAAAACAATTTTAAAATTTACACCTCCTCTCTTAAGCTGTGTCTGGTCTATTGTTGAAGCACATCCTTCAAACAGATCATAAAGTCTTTAAATTTCTTTACTATTTTGGTTATCAAAGGACACGTTCTGAGTATTTGATTCTACTGACATTCCCTAAAAATGCCCTCCTGTAGGGTATATAATATATGCCATAGATTTGCCTTGTCTGTAGCACTAGGAAATTTATCCATCTTTGACCAGTTCTTTTGTTAATTTATCAGTCTGATGTACTTACTCATGTATGATGTGAATTTGGACCTATAACTGGTTGCAGTACCAGCTTGCATTTCCCAGTTTTTAAGGGTATCTTTTTTTACCTCCAGCCTCAGGCAGGTCACAAGTTTCTTTGCAGTTTTCTCAGATGGGAAGAATTTGTTGTTTGTCTTGAACACAGATCAGTGTCTTGTGACTCTGTGCTTTATGTATAGCTCAATTGAAGGTGCCCACATTTTAGGGTCTACAATCCTTTCTTTTTCTTTTTTTTAAATTTTATTTATTTATTTGAGAGAGAGACAAAGATAATGTGAGAGAGAATAAGCACAGAGGAGAGGGAGAAGCAGGCTCCTCCCTGAGCAGTGAGCCCGATGTGGGGCTCCATCCTGAGACCCTGAGATCATGACCTAAGCTGAAGGCAGATGTTTAATTGACTGAGTCACCCAGGCTCCCAAAGATCCTGACTTTCGTTACTGATGGCTATAGAACTCCATCCTCCTTATACGAGGTTAGATTTGGAAAGCAAATGCACAGCAAGTGATCAGGTGGTAAGTGAGCAGAATGAGGTCTATAAAAAAGTTAAAGGTGACAGGTCTCCAAATTAAGCAAAAATATTTTTTTCTGACAGCATTTCATGCAGATGAAGAGCATTCACTCATATATACATATATATACAACTTTATTGGTCATCTATATGTATAATTTTATGTCCCTTTTTTGTTACTGCCACTTGTGTAGAATATAATTGGGTTAATTACACTGATTTTTAAAACCCTCAATTTTCAGTTTATAAAGGCACTTTAGAGGCATAATGCTCTTCCCCTTCCCAAGAATTTACTTCGCTCTCCCAATGACGAGATCAACATTGGATTTGCTGTGTTCTTGGAGCTCCTGGGTCCCTAACCACTTTCCATTGATCTGGAGGGTAGACAGCTAAGTTGGTTTTTCCCTGGAGTTCTTTAGAATTGTTACTAGCTAAAATGATCCAACCCTTTCCTGGAAGTGAGACTGAGAAAACTAAGCCATTTGGGGAGGATTAGAGAATAAAAATCACAGGCAAGAGCGAGATGGACCAAGCAGTACATTGGTGTCCCACGTTTGAGTAAAAAAGCACCAACTTCAAAATGGGTTGCCTGGCATTGTCTGCCCTAGTTCATGCCCCATGGATGGGTGATAAGCCACCCATCCAAACTCTCCTCACATTCTGACGCCACAAATCCTGGATGAAGTGATCAATTATGGCGCTAAGATGTGGGGTAGTTTTTCGCACAACAATAGATAACTGGCTATTGAAAAGAAAGAAAGAAAACCTTTACGAAGGAACTATTTAAGATTAGTAGACATATCAGTTTGCGCATATCCACTTTTTGACTCAAGACTACATTGAGACGAAGGGTGACCGTGCTTAAGCATGCTGTAGTCTAGTGATATTTATCCACACAAGTTCTATTAAGTGCCAGAAATGAAGACATGCCGCATCTCATTACAGACTGATGCGCTCTCTGAAATCCTGAGGATATCACACCTGGATGCTGAATTCAATTTTGAGTGCTCTAAGCCCCAGATGGTTTGGAAGAAGTTCAGAGAAGAGTAATCCTATCTCTAACCCACACCTCCCCCAATTAAGAAATAAAAATTAAAAAAGGAACCCTAACGACAGTCTACCCCACACATAAAACCACAGTGATTAAAGAAGGAAGGTTTGGCTGGAGATAAAAGACAAAGCATGTAACTAACTACATGAAAAATATACCTTAGGGCCAGTGGCTGGTAACTGCAGGAAAGGTGTGATCTGAGGCTAGAAATATTTGAAAGTCATTTTGCACCAGCAATAGAATGACTTTTTATGAGGTATTACTAATAAGGTAAATGTATATATGTACGTGTGTGTGTATGCTTTTTTTTTTTTCAAATCCTTTTTTTTCCCCTAAGCCTATATTAACAAACTGGGAGCAAAAATGGGAACTTGTAAGAATAGCAGATTTTACTGAAGGTTGGAGGAGAGAAAGTGCATTTGTGTCATGATAACACCAATAAGTGAATCCTCTTTTCCCCCCAATTCATACTTAGGCAATATTTTCCACAGGTTCCAGCCTCTCCCATTCTTGCCCATTGCCATGTTTCTCCTAAGTAGACTATTGTCTCTGTGTGACCTAAAAATAATTTTTAACCTCCTGCTTTTCTAAAAGATTCATTTATTTATTTTAGGGTGAGAAAGAGGGACAGAGGGAGAGGGAGAAAGAGAGAATCCTCTAGTAGACTCCTCACTGAGCACAGAACCCACTGGGGGGCTCGATCTCAGGATCCTGAAATCAGGATCTGAGCCAAAATCAAGAGTCAGATGCCTAACTGACTGAGCTACCCAGGTGCCCCTGACCTCCTCCCTTCTTAAATTGTGAAGAGCACTTTGGTCCACTCTCCAAATTTCACTCTCCTTCTCTCTTTAGGGAGCTAGATATCCCTTTAGGTAATTGGCTAACGCATTAGCCCACCTACTTCACATTTGACTCTGCCTCTTTGAACAGGCTCTGCAAGGAGCTGAAAATAGATTTGTTCAGTTATGACAACTTTTTAAAATACCTCGTGACTCCAGTCAATTTTGGTTTTAAATAGCATCTTCTATCTTCTGTGAATCTGTGACAGGCTATCATGTTAGAGGTGTTTATTGTGGAGTTTTTCTGGAATCGATACCTCAAGGCAGGGTTGGGGGAAGGATTGATAATTGGAGACAATGCAAACCTGACAACTTTAACCCGGTGGTTCTCATCTGGTGGCAATTTTCCCCCAATCGGGGACATTTAATAACGTTAGAAACATTTTTCTTTTCATGATGGAATGGGAGGTGAGGGATTGCTACTGGGGTCTAGTGGGTAGAGGACAGAAATGATGGTAAATGTTATATAATGCATGAGACAGCCCCTGAAAAGAATTATCCAACCCAAAATATGAATAATGCCAAATTTCAAAAACTCTAGCTTTAACCAATCCCCCGGAGGTTCTGTGGAACTAAAGGGCCAAAATGAGTAGCCCTTCAAAATCCCCCTGTCAAAAAGTTAATATGGGCAGGCCGTCACACAAGAGGCTGACAGCGGAAGGTGGTCTAGTGGCCACACTCTTACATCCTGGACAGTCACTCCTTCAGGATGCACATCGCTGTTCCTCTGGTTCTCTGCTTTTGCTATGTGGAAGAGTACAGAGAACCCATATTTCATGGTATTTCCTGTACTGCTGAGAACAAAGAAGAATCCATGCATAACTGAATGGTCAATTTCTACTGGAGCAAAGCTAACAATATGACTTACTATATAGTGATTTCTCCCTGGCATATCAGAGCTCTACTTGCTCTACCATGGATCATGTATCTTACCTTGGGGTGGGAAGGGATTAGAACCAAAAATATTTATTTTTCATTTCCAGGGTTATAATGTAAGAAGTAGTTTTTTATTATTTTTTAGTAAACACTACACATCATATATGTTAATGTCAACCATTCTGAAATCTGATAACAATTCTGTAAGTACTTGGTAAGATTTCCATCTCTGGCCAATTCAGTGCTGAATCCAATGAAAACACTTAATATTCATTCTATGTAATCAAAAACACAATGTAGATGTTAATGGATTCTAAAATTATAGACTATAAGAAGGAGAAGGGACCCTAGTGGTCGTGATCAATTTTGCATGCAGTCTGCCCATGTATCTGTGTTTCCACAGCCCCCTCACAAATTACGATTTCTTTAATTATCTGCAGTGAGATGCGACTTGCTATTTCAAGTGGCATCTCATTCCATTGAAGACATATTTGTTTTGTTTTCTTTATGTTAAGTCCCAAAGTTCCCCATCTATAACTTCTTTTTGCTGCTCATAATTATATCTAGGGGTATGTGTTTTCTCCACAAACAATGCTGAGAGCTATTTTGTTTCCAAATTGACTTTTTGTTTTCATTTATATTCTGATTAAAATATTTTCCAAATGAAATGTCTCTTTTTTCCTTCAACCTATATGCTTCATAAGGCATGGGCTTGACTCTGCTCATTTTCCTGGCTCCAATGAACTCCAACAAGATATATTACTGTCCTCTGATAATTCTTCGTCTTTCTCTGCACCAAACAATTTTGCCTTATTGTGCAGAAAAACAAAAATTCAGAGTAACATTTTCTCTGACAAAGCAAATCATAGGTTGACGATCCAACAAAACTTCCTTATTACATAATATTATTGTAAATTATTGTTCAACATCATTTACTAAAGAATAGTTAATCAGTGTGTTTACTTGTATAGTGTCTATATTGAGAAAGTAATGTCTGAGAATAATACAAAGATATAGTCAGAAAAAATAATGGGAATTTTGTTTTTCTCATTATTTTCATTAGGGCAGTTTTAAAATTGTCCTTGAATATGTTAGTTATTTCTCTGATATTTTAAATGGTTAAGGCCCAAAGCATACAAATGATATTTGAATGTAATGAGGTTTTCCTTTCTGGAATGTAGTCCCTGTTATAAAAATATGAATGATAGTAGCAATGAATAGAATATGTTAATAATTATTCATAATGGTTAATTCTAAGTTTAATAATTAACATAAAATTGCAAAAAGAAATATTCGGTCATGTATAACATGTATAATGTGCATATTGTAAAATGACATTGCATAATCAATCCAGAGGTAGTTAATGGGTCCCCTTTGAAATCCCTACTCATTTATGTTTATGCTTATTAGTATATAATAATTAATAAAATAATTGGCGATAAGAAAATGGAGCATGTAAATAGTTCTCTATATGTAAGCCCCCTGTGACGACACTTCCTTTGGAAAAATGATTCTCACATGTTATATTTTTAAGAGTCTGAGTTTAGTACATCCATTTCAGTTACCAGAATCAACTTTTATGGAGTGGATTCAGGACTCTCATTTCCGATTAAAAGAAATAAACATGTTTGTCCTCTTTGACTTTAAGAGAGTACTAACTGCAATGGATTATTGGTATAAAGAGAGAAATCCTTTTCTCTACAATTCTGTAGGCTTTATGAATTTGTATCTCTTTTGCCCTAATTCCTACCTTCAGAAAATAAAACTAATGCTCACTTTCAGTACAAATACCTAAGTGAAAGAACAGGCTCAGGATGCTATGTCACACAGGATAGGCCAACTGCTACAATCAACTCCCAGATCTTAGAAGACCCATCCAATAGAGAGCTATTTTTGCTCTGAGATAGTCTAACACATGTTTGTTGTGGAGAAGGATGCCATTCTGTAGAGCTTTGAGGGCTTTGATTTCATGCTGTGTGGAAGATTTTAGGGGTCTGGCCGAAAGGGGCATACATCACTTTCTTCCACATGAACAGAACTCTATCACCTAATGTTATGAAAGCACAGAAATGTCTAGCTGAGTTCCTTCGAAGAAAAGAAAATGAGATTTGGTGGATAGCATTGTCTCTGCCACAGACTGATTTTGGAGCAGTTATTCCCCTCATTTATTTTTTGTTCTGAGTTCATCACCTAGCTCTGCACCCCACACTATGACCCTGGCTCTGGAAGGTATTAGGACCCTGGGTGATCCTAGCCTCCTGCTTTCCAGTCAGTTTGCAAGGAGAATTGAGAACAAAGAGGACCGTTGAGGATTGTTGCGGACCACCCTGAAGGAGCAGAATGGAGTGATGGTCTTTAGAAAAGTGTCCTTCTCCCTCAGCAGCTGGTTGTCACTAACACGTCTGGCCAGACAGAGCCGCCACCAACACGCATCCCCCAACCCGATGTCTCTGTCAGTTCACCTGCCCTTTTTAATCCTAGCACACAAATCACTCTGTGTATGAAGTATGAGTGAGCTAATTTTTTATTATCTTAGGTTACCTGATAACCCAGACAGTAACTGAGCCAGGGGAGAGGAAATGGCATTGCTGGAAGAGGAAGAAATTGATATGGTGCTTAGTCAGAAATGACTGAAATTCAAAAGAGAAAGTGACAGAGGAGGAGGTGGTAAGTGTGTTCATTCTGGTTCCACCTGGCAATCTAAAAAATCTCCAGAAGAAGTGAGTGACAGACCAGACCAAATGGATGACATTCTAACATGGATTTTTATGATGTTTTGTCCACACTGGCTAATTACGATATAAGCTGTGTCAAGCAGAAAAAAAAAGGTTGAATCTGTATTTTTCATGGTCAATAACTTTGACTGAACAGAACATATGAAATAATACAAACACAAGAAAACAGAGCAAAACAAAACACATTTTAAAAACCCCACACCTGGTCGGCCAAAAAGTGATTTAGTTCATTCTTCTTTAAATACTCACACTGTGTCTTAATGTTGTCTTCTATGTTAGAGCCTAAGGCATAGATGAAAGGGTTGATGCTATTTGGAAAGTCCAAGCTCAGGTGGTGAGGGAGAGGAGAAAGATGGAGGTGAGATAAAGATAATGGGGTACCATTCACCACTACCATGGCAGCTCCTTTAACAAAGCCATGAACAGACAAAACTGGTTATTCACAAGGCTTGGCAGGGAGGACTTTTCCTGGAAGGTATGCAAGGAGAAATCACACGTAAAACACCTCATGGAGGAGGAAAAGAGGGGAAATTTATCTATTCAGTTTCTTCTGGTCTTCCGTTTTTTCTCACTGTCAAAATTTACTCGATGGAGAGCTAACTTGCTCACACTTACAGTGTGTCTTTCCACTTTGCCAACTTCTCAGGCAAATACCATACTGTCTGTTGGGACACCACGGGCAAGTGTAGAAATGGAAAGGAAAATTAGCACAGATCAGCATTGACCATGAGAAAGAAGAGACAAGAAAAGAAAAATGAGTAGGTCTACAAGCTTTCATCCCACACCATGTCCATCCATACTTCTCACAGCCATTTGTGTCCTTCCAACACATCAGTTCACTAAAGAAGTAACCACAAAGTGAGCCCACACACCTGTGAAATGACCTCAAGCTAGAACCACATTTATCAATGGATCTTCACCCTGATTCTAACTGGTGAACATAGTGGCATTACAAGTCCCTGGGTATCAATGTCATCTAGAATCCATACCTAGCATTCTTTTAAAAAATCTGAATATTTCCTAGTCACCAGTACACAGTGATCTTGGCAAACAGCCATATGATTCTTCAGAGGAACAATTGGAGGAATATTGACCACAAATACTTGCTATGGAATCACAGCAAGGTGACCTACTCAAGGTCACTGCTCAAAGTAACCCAGCTTCCCCTTCCATCGATGCACCTGGGTGTCTGGCACAGCTTATATTTGGAAACTGGTCAAATAGCTATGGCTTCTCATCACACTGTCATTAACCTTCTGTCAATCTGCTCTTGATTCTCCCCCCTAATTATATAAAGCATATACCATTCTCTTCAGTTGTTTACCAATCACACTTCCATGAGAATACCATCATCTATTAGCTACCATGAGAGATTTTTTTTTTTTAGAGTGGGAGTTGGGAGTGAGGGGCAGAGGGAGTGGGAGAGAGAATCTTAAGCTGGCTCCATGCCTAGTGTAGAGCCTGACGGGGGGGTCTATCTCAGGACTCTAAGGTCATAGCCTGAGAAGAAACCAAGAGTCAGATACTTAACCGACTGAGCCACACAGGTGCCTCTGCCATGAGAGATCTTTGTGGGTCAAGGCCCTATTTGCCACTTTGATCTTACTGGTTATTGTTATAATGAGATCTGTCTGGGTGTTGATTCATTGCTCCCACCAGTGCTATGCCTTTTCAGAATCCCATCTTTCCTAGAGAGAATAGAGAGGCCAGGTCAGGTCTGAATTCCCAACTGAAAACTTCACTCTAGAGAGGAAGTTACTAATTACCAAAGACTCTAGTATGTATCCCCACTGCCAATAGTACATATTTTTACCCGTCAGTGCACAGAAGATTCTTTATCTGCTTCTGGGGAACTTGGTCATGTGGTGAGTTCTTAAACTACACCTTAAAAAGAATCATTTTAACATCCTCATATACTAGAAATTTCTGATTTTCTAACATTTTGCCGAGGAAGTTCTTGTACTTCCACTTTGCTTATTTCTGGGAGCTAGCAAAACAAATTATTAGGGCCAACTCTTGTCCTTTCTAAAATATTAAATCCTGATTCATGGAATTGTTAGCCTATCCAGTCTTATGTTCCAGACTCAAGATCGAAATCCACAAATACGTTCTGGTTTCTTGCTCTCACATAGCTGGGCACAGCCATTACTTTTCCCGTATGTTATTTCTGTGTAGAAGAAAGCTTTTGATTCCCCTTTTGAGGCCATGTAGAGACCCGACTTTGGGTATAGCCTATAGGTGATATGTGGTGTGATGGGAGTGCATCTCAAGGGGAGTGTCTTCTTGTCACACCTGTTGCATGTGAGATCATTACATTGACTCCAGGTAAGAAGAGAATGAAGTATATCTTATGACAACTGAGAAAGGCTAAAGCTTGGGGTTCTGTGCTGTTGGGTCCATCCAACCATTGCTCTATTCCACGTCTCAGCGTCGCACTCTTCCAGTGTCCTAACTTTCTCATGGAAAAACTACCTATGAAGCTGCAAATTGAGTGTCCTCTGGCTTTCTGAGCATGTATCAAATTGGAAAATATCTTCCTTGATTCTTTTAATCTAATACATAAGTTCTGCACTCTGGACATAAATAATTTCCTCACATCACAATCCTAATAAATAGCTTGGTTGCCCAAATCATGAAGTTCCTTTGCCCTCCACCTGCACATCATAATTAACCAGAGGTGGATGCTTGGGTAATTAGGATACCAATTAATGCCAGCAGTTTTTGTTTTTAGAGAGCTGAGTAACATAACTCCAAAGCCCTATCCTGAGGCACCAAGTGTTGACCTTGGAATTCTAGAAAATAGAGCCTCAGGTAGAGAAAAAAGTGCTGACAATTTTTTGGGACATTCAAGCAGAGGGCTCTGAAGGGAAGCAAATACACCTGTGTGGGGAAAGAGGGAACAAGGGAGTTGACGAAGGTGTACAAATACTGTAACTCACAGATTTACAAAATAAATAAAATATTGAAATATTTAGTCATTTTAATATGATTTCATCTTCTCATAATCTGAATCAATATAGTTATATTTTGGGTGTATCACTTTCCTGCTGTGCTTACACAAGTTTGAACAACAAACCTATTTACTCATGAAAGCGCAGGTGATGCATACTTAGGAGCAAATTACCTAATACCTGAAACAGATGCAATGTCTTCTGGGTCATCCGAATTAGAGGCAGAAGTTCATATACATATAAGAATAAGGACAGGTAAACATGTCAAATTTTACAGGAAGTATCTATATTAGCGATTGCCTTAGAGGATGCATCACAAGTGTAAAAATCAATCAAATGGGCACTTTCAAGTTGTTCCTCTCAACTTTAAAACCTCTCTCATGACATCCCTCCTTTTGGAAAGTTGCCCCAGATCCAGCTGATTTTCGTATGTGTATTCATTTAGCATGTATCACATCATTTTATATATTTTCGCTCTCTCCCCCAACTTGAAAATCAGGCATGGAATCTTTCATCTGCCCTTATGCCTAAAACAATAACCAGTACATGCAATGTCCTCATAAATGGACAAATGAAAAAAATGGCACTTTTTATTTTCAAATGCCTTAAGCCTTGCACATTTGGCCTTTCTCAACAATTTCCCAGACATTCCTCCAGGCATCCTTGGTCCTTATTCTCTATTCCGTCAAAATATTTTCTCCAGAGAGGAGATTAAACTGCATTTTCCTAAAACATAAATGAATTAAACAGCTTAAGGATAATGTAATACATAACAAATATAGATTTCTCAATTTGAAATCTATTGCTATTTACCTTTAAATGCAAAAAACAAAAAGATCATCTAGAAAAAGGAGGGAAAAAATCAGTTTTGGCAGTATTCTTATATACTGGTTTGCATCTGAGCTTGTGTGTGTGTGTCTGCACGTGCATGTATATGGAGAAATTAGCTTTTCCCTAAACTGGAGAATTAGAATGCTTCGTGAAATTAATGAAAAGAGTATCCTAGAAAGAATAAAGGAGGCTTGGATAAATTAAAGATTTTATCTTCAACCAAACTGGAGTAATTGGCTAAATTAACTTGTCTTAAAGAGACACGTACTGAGACATTGCAAAATAAAGAAAAGATAAAAGGAAATTAGAGAATGTAATATGGCATATAAACAGCAACAGTTGGAAATGAAGGAGGGACTGAGGATCCCACTGTGGAGGGGGAAAGGTTTGCATGGATATAAGTGACTAAATGTGCCAGTCCATCACAGGAAAAGAAGCCCTGGCTTCTTTCAGCTGACATATGCACAGAAATCTTGCATGCAGATTTTTCTCTTCATTTCTATATGGGAAAAGATCAATATATAAATTAAAAGTAAAAACATATAAATATATGAAACGGTAGGTCTTCCCTCTTAGGCTATCCAAATTGCCCAAGATTATGGTCTTTGCAGACATTTATATATAAATTTGTGCATAGTAAAACAGATTTATTGGCAAACAGCTGAAAGTTTTTGCATTTTTCAAGCATTGCCTGATGCCTTTGGCATTCTTTTTTTTTTTTTTTTTTTAAGTCTTGATTACAGAGTTGCCATCGTAATTCTCTGGAGTTAGTTAAGGAAAAGGCACTCACTATTTGGGCAAAATTGATGTGCTATTCATGAATCATATGTGATAGAATAGACTACCAGGTAATATTTTTTTATACCTGCTTTTTTTCTGTAAGGATCTAACAAAATGGAATGAGCATGGACAAAGAGGTAATTAAAACTCTGTTTCCTAATACTACTTTATAAAAAAAGATTCAACCTTTGCCTTTGAATTTGGACTATTTCATGATCCCAAGGTCATGTCTAATGTCTCTCCCCAAGGTATACCAAGGAAGAATAATTAAAATATTCACTACATGTCCATTGCATCACTACTTTCTGCCTTGAACTGATAAATTAAATGTATCTCTTTTTTACATTAGAATAATCATTGACTGCAAATAAATGGAAGCATCTTCAGATTTCACAGAAATATTGAATTTCACATACCTTAGAATTGAAAGGACAGAAACAATTTTGGTTATCACTCAAAAAAATACTCGTGATGAGTTTGAAGCATGAAGGAAGGAAATAATGATCAATTTTCTTGTATATGTTGATATGTAGAATTAATTTATCACCTAGTCCCTACCTGTAAAGTTACAAGCCTAATGATCCTACATTCTCCACGCCCTTTCTCTGATATGTATTAAAATGAACATGTTTCTTCCTGGCAGTTTTCCCAAGAACCATATCATTCCTATATATTTCCCCTGTGCAGGCATTACAATCGTAGCTCCTGGAAACAATGACCCAGCTTTGCAATCTAATGCTTTTGTGGCTCCAATAATGTGGATTTCAGTTAAAGGTGGTATCATGGCATTATGCTAAGAGACCCAACAAGACACTTTTGTTTAGGGTTGTCTCCCAAAAGAAAACAGTAAATCAAGTTATTTTTACTACGGTACGAAATATCCCAGCTTTCTAGTAGAACATAATTAAATGTAGAGTATAGAGTTCATACAGTCCATTTCTGCCAGGTTCTTATAATGACTAATGTATTATAAAGTCATATGGGGAGAATAGGAATTTGTATAAATTAAAAAATTGCAGCCAAAGACACCACACCCATTATTGTACCCAGAAGGCAACAACATTAGTCTCAGTTCGATCAGAGCTACTGTGATCCCATCAGAACTCCATAGGTACACCCAACGTTGGTGGAAGGAAAATCCATAAGGGCAGAGTGCTCAAAAAATTTGAGTTTTTAAATTTTCTAAATTTCTTCCTCTTCATCCAGCTTGGATAACAACTTGTTGGCAACCATAACAGAGTCCCTACACCAAATCCTATCAAATTTTGATCATTTATTGAAGTTCTTTTTGACTATTTTTGCCCTAATATATCAGCAAGAGCTATTTCCTTCCTGAAAGAGGAGAAATACCATTCACATAATTTATATATCCCTGACTTAGGATATGGTTATGGGCTTTGATTGAAACAAGGCTTGAATATTCTAAGCATATGTTTAGATAACCTTTTCTTTGAGTCAGACTGGGAGATAGTCTTGTCTATTCTCTTGCATGTTGCTTACATTTTATATTATGGACTAACTGATTTAAGGGCTAATATAAACACAATTCAAGTGCTACAAGAGCTAGAGTGTAGGCAGAGGAAAATTCTTCCTGGAGGAAGCAGGGAATTCATGTGGATATTGAACAATCACTAGATCCACATGGATAGATATGGATGGGCAGAGAAATACAGGTAGGGATGGAAATTCTATGTTCCAGGCATGATGATACTTCAGTATTATATGGTCTTGATTTTTTTTTTCTTTTGGATTGTAATGAAACATCAGAAAGGTTGCCTGAGGCTCAATCTTAGAATTCTGTTCTCGTCTGTTCCCAAGAGTAACCATCATTGTGGAACAAACCCAGAGAGGAGGAAGTTTTGTGTAACATACTGATGACTTTCCACTTTGTTAGGAAGAAGATCATGCTTGAATCTCTGCATGTATATACACTTATTTGCTAATGTGAAGATGATTAAAACAATGAGGATGTACTGTTTACTAGTTGCTTCATAGGAAAACTCCATTCTAAGTACTGCTTTCAGTTTCATTTAAAGAGGAAACAAATAAACAACAACAACAAAAAAATGAGTAGGAATTGTTTCATGCTAATACAATGTCAAGTGTCCAGCTGACTTAAAGACGCTGGCTTTTAACCATTGAACATGGTCCTTCATGTGTAAAAGACAGTGTTTCTGTGGTACAAAATTCTGTAGGCCAATGCCCATTTTTCTTTAACTTACCTTACATATAAGATCATATAGTCCCAGGACGTCAAAGATACACAATTGTGATTAGCGTTCTGGAAGGAAAGGCACTCCGTGGTGGCCCAGAGCAATGGAAGAAGTTTCCTTTGTACATGTGTTTCATTGAAAAGCCAGACTAACACAACAAGCCTAAGACCGCCTTTCTCATTTGATCGCCAGGTACTCTTACCCCAGTACATAGCACCTCTGTCTGTAAATTTTTATTACTTGATTCACTTAAAGAGAAGAAAGATGTAAAAAAAAAAATTAAAAGCAAGCTAGAGGGGATCCCTGGGTGGCTTAGCGATTTAGCACCTGTCTTTGGTCCAGGGCGTGATCCTGGAGTTCTGGGATCAAGTCCCACATCAGGCTCTCTGCATGGAGCCTACTTCTCCCTCTGCCTGTGTCTCTGCCTCTCTCTCTCTCTCTCTCTCTCTCTCTCTCTCTCTGTCTCTCATGAATACATGAATAAAATCTTAAAAAAAAAATAAAAGCAAGCTAGAGCCCATGACTAGAGACTGCCTGAATATTTGGCATGGGTGTGGCCTGGGTTTTGGAATTTTTGAAACTCCTCCAACTGATCCAAATGCACAGCCTGTATGGGGAACTAGAATATACAGCAATATATTTTTAACCATTAGCATAAAAGGAGGACGATATCTTTCCTCTACTGAATTTTCCGATGAGAAGAGATGGGAAACCAGAAAGTAAAATTGTGAGGTCAGATTGTTCCTTTTCATTCTGGTCACAAGCCCTGTATCTGCCATAAATTGTAGCTATGTGCTTCCTTTAAAGACTATTTTCGCTTAGACAAAACAGAGCCAGGTTAGGGCAGGGCCAGGATCACTTGGTAAAAATAAAAATTCAACACCACTGAATTCTTAGGAACACATAACAGATTCCTCTTTACCTGTATGTAACATTAAGTTGAAAAGATTTCTGGTGAATATTTTTACATATAGCTAGGTATATGTATTTTTACACAGGCAGAAACAAATCATGAGATTAAACTGGTAAAATGTTATATATATTTATCCCTTATTGAAAATTTACAGCAGGCAATAATTAAAGTTTTGATTGTCAAGTTAAAAAATTAATATTAAATTTCCCAAGATAATTTGACAATTAAACCCTTTTTACAGGAGCATTAATTTATATTGTGAGAAGTCAGTATGCTATGGAAAAAAGATTGTTCAAAGCACACAAAAGTGATACAGAAAAATCACTCAGGTGCCAACGCTATAATTAATACTAATAATCACATTGCATTTGGTTACAAACTTCTAAGTAATGACAAAATTTTGCCTGGGAATTTCTTGGGTTCATGGATAACAAAATGAATTCTAGATATTTGCAGGATTTGTTTCAGTGTAATATGGAAATCATTAAAAGAAGCAGAAATCACACTTGACTGGGAGTTCAATGGGATGGTCTTCGGTTATAAGAGACTGAAAAGCTGGGTTTATATCTCAGATAAAAGATTACAGACCTTGTGTGATTTTTTTTTCTAATCCTTGCTGTTGTATTCACTGATTATCTGTTATTATTAGTGTGGCCACTGGACCAAAAAATGTATTTAACATTTTTTCCATTCAGCTTAAATGAATGTTTCCTATTGTTAACATTTCAGTTCATAATATAGCATACTTTTGCTATGAATTTTATAGGTCTAGAATCAAAGTCATTGAATACCATTCTGTTAAAACTCCTCAGTGACAGAAATTAGTAACATTAAAACCATTGAGATTGAATATTGAAATTTAATGAGGAACATATGGTGTCAATTCTTAGCTTAAACATTGTTTAATAAACCCTTCAAACTATTGAATTCGTCTATAAATTCCTTCCAAATTTTAGCAACACCTTTCCAAATACAGTTCTAAATTACTTTTCCAGCGTCATTACTGATACATACATTCACTTCCTTCTCAGAAAGCCTACTTTGTACCTCAGAAAGCCCTTTGTACCTTTTTTGCTGGCTTTTATCAACTTCTGGCTTATTCTGTAATTGGAAGTAAAGAATATAAACTCCCAGAGGACAGATGCTAACTTTTGGTTCTCCATTTTGCCTAGCACATTGACCTTGGAAACAACAGTGCTAAGTATAGCTTTTAAATTTAATTGAAGTAATTATGACCTAAATATGTGGAAAATTTCTCTAACCATTGGTAATAATGAATCACAAAAAGCCTATATTTGTGACTTGGTCTTTAATTTTATCTTCCTCCAATATGATCATCAGTCTAGATATATTTTCACCTGCGTAAGGACATGCTTCAACCCAAGGATCCACAGGAAGTATGCTTCATGACCTTACCCCAAACAGTGTTTATGTTTGTGAATAGACATAATGATTTTTCAGAGATTTTGATATGTCCAATGTTTTCTTCTTTCAGCAAAATATTAACTAGAGAAAAACAGATACTGGGTGTCACTGTCTAAAGGAAGAGACAACTTGACAACTCTATGTGACATGCCACACAACATAATTGGCTTAAAATTTTTATCTTAAATGAAATCTGATTACTTAAATAGTAAAGCTGTAGCAACACTACTGATCTAATAGCATATGTTTCAGTTCCAAGGAAATATGAAGCATACCCAAATTAATTTCAAGAATCTAAGGAATATTGCATATGATACTCCCTTGCTTCAGGTTATGATGTGAATTTATATTAGTTTGCACGTTAACCACATACACGAAAAAATCAGAGATTGAGCTGCACCAGCTTAGTTTATCTTGATATTCTGAAAAAGTGCTTATTTTTTCACTAATTTTAAATTATATATTCTTTAAAATTTTCCCAAACATTAATTTGCTTAATATTGCTATGTGACTTTAAGAACTCTTTTTTAGGATCCCTGGGTGGCTCAGCGGTTTGGCGCCTGCCTTTGGCCCAGGGCGCGATCCTGGAGACCCAGGATCGAATCCCACGTCGGGCTCCCGGTGCATGGAGCCTGCTTCTCCCTCTGCCTGTGTCTCTGCCTCTCTCTCTCTCTGTGGCTATCATAAATAAATACAAATTAAAAAAAAACAAAACTTTTTTAATATGTATAAAATGACTTCATATTTATTTAAGCATATCTATTTTATAATTCTAGCTTACTTTTTGTGTTATAATAGTTAAAATAGGCAATTTCAAGAAAGAAAATATAATAGTGCCACTTTACAGTACCTAATAATAAATACAAATACAACAAATAGTTTTATTTGATGAACATTGATATCACAAATGGATTAGCAAGATATTGTAAGTGGGGACATTTTGTTTATAATTTGTAACCAAAAAATGTTTTGTTCACACAAAGAAAATTTTGGTAGTGTAACGGGATACTATTAAACATTATCAGGAAAAAGTAGTGTAAACTGGGACCTTTCACTCTAATTGTAAACTCTAATTCTTAAGGTGTTACAGGGTGATAGGAAGTAGAGTAATTCTAGCAAGCCTCTCAAATTCTCTAGTTTATGGTCATAGAAATACTCTGTCTTTAATTTAATAACTAATAACATATAACTGAAGAAAATATAATCTTTGGTTTAAGGCAACAGTAGAAAATATCAAAAGAAACCAAGAGAAAATTATGTATTAATTTTCTGCTGTATGATGAAAAATAAATATGGCACTGTTAACAAGGTTTCTTTATTTTCTAAGATCATATAGTACTTTTAAGCAAAAGTTAATTATGACTGCAGGATAACCCAAGGCAATATACTTCTTGTGATCAGAGTAAATATCCAGTGCACACAAAGTAATTTAAAATGCAAATACTATTATCATTAAATACTAGTTATGCATCAGTAGAAAGGGCATTAATGGGAGTTGTTTAGAAACTGAATAAAATGACTTCTCTTTTAGGACACATCTTCTATTTACAAAGTATTTTTCTTAAAGAAGTTCAAACATCTAAGACCTGACAAAAATCTTTACCTATTATCGTTTGGGTGAAAGTGTGTATTAATGTCTCTCATTTTATGGAGTAAGAAAATTAGTCCCAGCTTAAGGTCTTTGACTGAATCAACAAATCCTGCAGTATAACAGAGCAACCTCCAGGCTATTCTCCATTGGGTACCCATGTGTTTGTACATCCTACTGAGACATAAGTTTAAATTCTGCCCATAAAGCAGATCTCAGATAGGTTCTAGTCTTGCTATTTTAATAGACACATAAATAGCTGTACAATGAGACATTGGCCCTTTCCTTTGTGTAATTCACCAAGAATAAAAGAAGGATCTTTGTGGGCTTGGTGTATAGCCACCGAGAGAGGACCTTATCAGGCATTGTAAACTATTGTTGAAAATAGAGATTCATTTTCTGGTAATGGCAGAGTAACTTGTATCTGACTAACCTTTTTATGGACATCCCACAGGTAGCAATGATAAGTTCTAGATAAAGTATTAAGATCAGTTATTTGGAGACACCAGAAAGTGACCACAGAAATCAATATGATTGACCAAAGAAAATGTATTGACAAATATTTCAGCTTATAGGGGTTCTACCCTATACTTTAACTGAATGACCAAATTCATTACTGATTTATGCAACTCAAGAATAGAATTCAGGGCTAACAAAGTATTAGTGTGTGTGTGTGTGTGTGTGTGTGTGTGTGTGTGTGTGTAAACATGGCAAAGAGGGAGACACAGAGAAAGTAACCCCAAAATCTTCATATAAACTGTGAATTGAATTGTGCACACATGGAGAAGAGAGCAAGGCCAACAGAAATCAAAAAGCTGAAAATCCAAAAACAGGCAAACAAAAACTAAGCAGAGATTTTAACTGCTTCCCAAAGCAGATGAAATAGTTTGGAATTTGAGTACAAACGTATTAACTGCCTGCTAGAATAAAAACCAGCATTCCTAAAAGGAAGAAAACAAAATCCAGAGTCTCTATAATGTATTAACCACCAATTCAGCATATGATAAAATGTTCTAGGCATGTAAATAAGTAGACAAAAGTGACCTGAGTCTTGAGAAATATATAGTTGAGGGAAATAGACCCCAACAGGAAACAAATGTTGGAATTAGAAGAAAAGTTCTCTGTGGCTTCTAAAAATATGTTTGGAATATGAAAAACATATATCAAAATAATGGCACATAAGGGGAATTTCAACAAAGTACTGAAAACTAAAAAAATCCCAGTCTGAAAATTACAATATCTGGAATTAAAAATTCACTAGATAGACAACAGGTTGAAAAGATTAGTGAAATTCAGCAAATTTTTAGGTTATATAATTTCTATTGAAGGAAACTCAAGAAAAGCAAAGAGAGAAAGACAGATAATGTAATGATCTCACTCATATGTCAAATCTTAAAAAAAAAAAAAAATCCTGAGCTCCTAGAAAAAAGATTTCTATACTCCCTGCTCCAGAGGCAGGGAGTATAGGTTAGGGGAAATGGATGGAGGTAGTCAAAAGTTAAAAGCTTCCACTTATTAGACAAGTTCTGGGAATGCAATAAACAGCATGGTGACTATAATTAACAACACTGTTTAATTGTTTGAAATTTGCTAAGAGAGTGGATCTTAAAAGTTCTTAGCACAAAGAAAAAGACTGTAATAATTTGAGGTGATGGTAAATTTATTGTTCTGATCATTTTGCAATTATACATATATGAAAACAATATTTTGTACAACTTAAACTTTTTTTAAATAAAATCTTTATTTTTTTTAAAGATTCTACTTATTTATTCATGACAGACACAGAGAGAGAGAGAGAGAGAGAGAGAGAGAGAGAGAGAGAGGCAGAGACACAGGTAGAGGGAGAAGCAGGCTCCCTGCAGGGAGCCGGATACAGGACTCCATTCCAGGTCTCCAGGATCACACCCCGGCTGAAGATGGCGCTAAACCACTAGGCCACCCTACACCTTAAACTTTAAAGTATCATATATCAATTATATCTCAACAAACCTGAAAAAAATTAAAATCACTAATAAAAAAAGGGAGATAAAATATTTTAAAAGACATAGAGCTTCAATTGCCTATATTTGAAATTCCAGAAGGAGAAGAGAAGGAATATGGCAAAAAATATTTTCTGAAGACATATTTGTCAAAATTTCTCAAACATAAACAAAGTGGAGATAAATGGAAAGGAAGATAAATGGAGACAAAACTACACCTAGATATATTCTAGTAAAAATGCTAAAAATCAAAGATAAAGAAAATGTCCCAAAAGCACCAAGGTGAAAAAAAATACTTCTGGGAAATCAACAGAAAAAACATGCAGGACAGAATTCAATGGATCAGTATCTTTACATACTGAAAAAAACATTAGCCAGAGATTCTATACCCAGTGAAATTATCCCACAAAATAAAGGCAAATAATAACTTCTGGATGTAAATGAAAAATGAAAGAATTTACTGCTTCATATAGTACAAGAAATGCTAAAAGTTAGTTCTATTTAGACTGAAGGGATATGACACAAGATGAAATTCTGAACTATAGGAAGGAATGGAGAACACCAAAAATGGTAAGTATGTGGGTTAATAAAAAAGACTATATTTTTTTCTTCTCTTAATTATTGTACTACACAAGACCATATAAGCAGAAATCATAACACTGGTTTATAACATACTTAAATATAACATATATGATAACTATTGGACAAAAGAGAAGGGTAAATGGTACTATAGTTGAATGACCTTATTTTTTATGTGAAATGATGGAATTTAAAATCCAAGTGTCAAGTTAAGCGGTGGTATTGTAAGGACGATAACAACTAAACAACCAGTAAAAAATAATGCAAAATGGTGTGGCTTAAAAGATAACACAGGGTGCCTGGCTGGCTCGGTGGGTAGAATGTGCAACACTTGGTCTCAGGATTGTGAGTCTGAGCTCCACATTAAGTGAATAAAATCTTAATTTAAAAAAGAAAGATAATACATCAATTTAAAATGAAAAAAATATTTCAATTAACTCAAAAGGCAGTAAGAATGGAAGGACAGAGGGAAAAAAAACAACAGATAGGAAAATAACTAATTGGTAGATTTAAAAAGATTTTATGTATTTATTTGAGAGAGAGAGAGAGAGAGAGAACGAACAAGCAGGGAAGAGGGGCAGGGTGAAGAGGGAGAAGCAGACTCCTATCAGTCTGGGAAACCAAAGAGGGGCTCAGGAATCCCAGGACCTTGAGATCATGACCTGAGCCAAAGGCAGATACTTCACCATCTGAGCCATAAAGGGGCCCCTAATTGGTAGATTTAGACCAAATATTTCTTTTTTAAAATGATTTTTTATTTTTTTGTTCATGAGAGATAGAGAGAGAGAGAGAGAGAGAGAGAGGCAGAGACATAGGCAAAGGGACATAGGCTCCCTGTGGGGAGCCTGATACGGGACTCAATCCCAGGACTCTGGGATCATGACCCGAGCCGAAGGCAGATGCTCAACCGCTGAGCCACCCAGGCGTCCCTAGACCAGATATTTCAATAGTCCATAAGTATACATGGACTAAAAATCACCATTACAAGGCAGAGTGTCAAATGATTTTTTTTTAAAAAAACAAGATTCAGCTGTATAATTTTTAAAAGATATTCATTTCAAATATAAGGTCACAGCTTGAATAGAAAAGATATAGTATGCAAACAGCAAGCATAGGAAAACTGAAGAGCCTGTTAACATAAAAAATATTATTTTAAGTTAAGAAATAATATGACATAAAAAGATAACAATACAATAATTTGTTACCATAATAATCATAAATATGGAAATAACTAAGTATTTTGCTACAAGATACATGAAAAAATTGATATATAAACCCATATGCATGGTTTAAGTACTCTTATTTCAGTAATTTGTAGAATGAGATGATAAATCAATAAATATATAGAATATCTTAGTCACATTTATTAATCACCTTGAGCTAAGTGAAATTTCTCAAATATAAACCAAACACAGAATACACGTCATTTCTGATGCAGATTAAATGTTCACTGATTTAGACCATATGATGGACCACAACAAAAATCACAACAAATTTCCAAAGATTATATGTTTGCATAAAATGTTATCCTCCTGCAATGAAATTCAGAAGGAAAGCAATAATGAACATTACCCCCCTATTGAATAGATCATTTGCAATTATCTTCTCCCATATAGAAGGTTTACTTGTCATTTTGTTGATGGTTTCCTTCACCACGCAAAAGCTTTTTATCTTGATGTAGTCTCAGTAGTTTAATTTTGTTTTTTGTTTCCCTTGCCTGAAAAGATCTATCTAGGAAAGTATTTCTACAGCCAATGTTAGAGAAATCACCACCTATTTACTTTTAGGAGGTTTTTTTGATTGATGGGAATCAAACAGGTGCAGCCATTGTGGAAAACAGTATGGAGAGTCCTTAAAAAATTAAAAATAGAATTACCATATGCTTCACTAATTCCACTACTGGGTATTTACTTAAGAAAAGCATAGATACTAATTTGAAAAGATTTATTCACCCCTTTTTTTACCATAGCATTATTTACAATAGCTGAAATATGGAAGCAACCCAAATATATATGCCAAGTCTTCTCTCAATATACATATATATAGGTAGGTATTTATATCTTCTCTCTATATATATCTATATCCTCTCTCTGTCTATGTATATCTATATCTGTATATTTATATAATGGAATATTACTCAGCCATAACAAAGAATGAGATCTTGCATTTGCAACAACATGGATGGACCTGAAGGGTATAATGCAAAGTAAAGTTAGTCAAACAGAGAAAGAGAAATACCATATGACTTCATTCATATGTGGAATTTAGGAACCAAATAAATGACCAAAGAATCAAACAAACAAACATAGCCAGACTCTTAAATACAGAAAACAAATTGGTGTGTGCCAGAGGAACAGTGGGAGATGGGCAAAAGAGAAAAGGGGATTATGAGTACACTTTCCTTGATGAGCACTGATATGTAGAATTGTTTAATCATTATATTGTATACCTGAAACTAGTATAACACTATATAATGATTATACTTTAATTAAAAAAAGAAAGCAATAATCAAGAGATAGGTAAAAAATAGTCTTCAAATATTGAAAGGCAAATAGCATACTTCTAAATAATGCATGAGTTAATAAAGAAATTACAAGTGAAATTAGAAAATATTTTGAACTGAATGACAGTGAAAATTCACCATAACAAAATGTGTAGAATGCAGGTTAAGAAAAGTGCATAACAAAGCATCCATAAATGCTTCTAGTAGAAAAGAAGGTTGGTTTCAAATACATGGTCTCCTTTCTAAGTTAAGAAGCTAGAAAAAGATTACCAACCTAAAATAAGCAGAAGGATAGAAATCTTATAGAAGAGAGCAGGAATCAATGAAATGCAAAACAATAGAGTAAAATAATAAAGCAAGAATTAGTGGTTTGAAAAATATTAGTAAAATTAATAAACTTCTAACAAGATTGATGAGGAAAATGAGAGAAAAAATACAAATTTCTAACATCAAGAGTAAAAGAGAGAATGTTATTACAGATACTGTAGACATAAGAAGCACATGATTTTAGGCTAAAATATTTTAAAACTTAGATGAGAAATACTGTTTAACAAAACGAGCACAAAGGAAGTAGAAAATTTGAAGTAGACATTAAATAAATTAAATTTTTATGAAACAAAAATAAGGCCCCCAAAAGTGAAGAAAATAAATCTCCAAACTCAGGTAGTTTCACCAGCAAATTCTGTTAAGATTAATTCATTTAAGAAATGAATAGCACCAATTGTACACAAATTTTTACAGATACTTCTAATTCATTTTATGAGATTTTCAAAACCTTACTAATCCTGTGATTGCAGTTTAAAAATCCTTAATAAAAGATTAGTAAATATATACCAGCAAATATGTAAAAACAAATGGTAATACAACATGAATGTATGGCTAGGCTGGGTTTATCCCAGGAATGCATATTTCTTCAAATAATCATAAATCAACCTAGTTTATCATAAACACAGGATAAAGAAAAAATATTATCATAATAATAAAATTAAAAAACATTTGACAAAATTCAACATCAATCCAAGATTAGAAATACTCAATTAAATAGCTGATGTCTTTGTTTATTTCTTTTAAAAACTTTAGTTTTGCTTTATGTATTTTGAGGCTGTGCAATTAGTGTATATGCATTATAAATTGTTAACTGTTCCTGTTGGATTATAATTTTTAATGTAATAATAATTATGATTATAAAGTGCCTCTCTATCTCTAGTAATGGTTTTGGGTTTACAGCCTACTTAGTCTGACATTAGCATAGCTATACTAGATTCCTTTGGGTTTTTATTTATATTGTTGTGTGTATCTTTGTCCTTTATTTTTAACCTTAGAGCATCCTGGTAATTGAGATTTTTGTCTCATAAGCATTACTTGTTTTGTTTTTTGTGGTTTTTTTTTTTTTTTTGCTAAATCCAGTCCAAAAATCTTTGCCATTTATTTGTAATATTTAGTTAATTACATTTAATTTAATCCTGTACATATTTAATTCAGTATCAATTATATTTTCTATTTTCCTCATTTTATTCCCCCCTCTTTTTTTTTTTGAGAGAGAGAGAGAGAGAGAGAGAGAAGGGGGCAGGGGCTAAGTGAGAGGGAGAAAGAGGATCCCAGGTAGGCTGCATGTCCAGCACAGAGCCTGATCTCACCACTCTAAGATCCTGATCTGAGCTGAAATCAAGAGTCCTATGCTTAACCTCCTGAGCCACCCAGGTGCCCCTTCCGCCAACTTTCTTACCTTTGTTTAATTATTTTATTTTTTTTGGTATTCCATTTTTCTATCTAATAACAAATTAGTTCTGTTTTCACAAATGTATTTAGTGGAAATCGTAAAGATTAAAAGGTACACTCTTGATCTATTCCAGACAACATAAATTTGTATTGGAAGTAATTTTCACATATTTCAAGAGTCTTAAAACACTAATTCTCTTAGTGTCTTCTTGTTTCTGCTTTGGCTTTCATATATTTTAGTTTCCCATACATAGTTCAAATTCCATAAATTTACTATAATTATTGTTTTATAGCATTTATATAATTTGTTAGCTTTACTCATACTTATGCTACATGTTCTTCATTCCTCTCTGCATCAATGTGTGTGTTTTTTTTTCCCTCCAGGTTTTTATCTAAATTCCAGCTGGTTAACATATGGTACAATATTAGTTTCAGGTGTAGAATTTAGTGATTCATCACTTACATACAATATCCAGTGCTTTTTTACTTGGTTATTTTCCTTTCTACCTGAAGAATTTTCTTTAGCACAGGTCTGCTGGTGACAAATTCAGTTTTTGTTTGTCTGAAAATGTCTTTATTTCACCTTTATTTTTAGCAAGGCACTTATGCAAGATATAGATTCTAGGTTGTGAATTATATTTTCCCTACACTTTGAAGATATGGGTCCATTGTCTTTTTTATTGATTTGGTTTAAAATCAGTCCCCATTCTTATTGTTCCTCATTTGAAGTAAAAAAAAAAAATTCTTTGGATGCTTTTGATTTTCTTTAATTTGTGCTGGATTTTACTATAATGCATCTATATATGCTTTTCTTTTAACCTGATTGATGTATGCCAACTTTCAAGATTATGTCTCAGAATCTTTCGTTGGTTTTTGGAAAATTCATTGTAATTACCTCTTCAAATGTTTCCCCATACTGTTTTCTTTTTTTCTTTTCTTCTTATGACTCCAGTTATACATATAATAGGCCTTTAAAAATTTTTATCATGCTACCTTGTCTTTTATGCTTCTATCTAATTTTTTTTTTTTGTATTACCTGGCCTTACTATGTTTCCTCCTGGATACATATTTAACAATTCAGATTCTCCGGTTGCTAGGTTAATTCTAGTTACTGATTTCTCAGTTCTAGAATTTCCATTTGCTTATTTTTAATAGTTAATGAAATTCCCTCATCTTATCACTTAAGTTCTTAAACCTATTAATCCCTGTCATTTCACTGTCTGCATCTGATAAATCTATTATCTGGATTCTTATGTGTTTGTTTCTTTTGTCTCTTGTCTCTGCTTTCATTTAGGTATTATTTTTCTATTATGCCTTATTATTTTTAAGTGAATATTGGCCATTATATATTAAAATTTAGAGGCAGACTGTGAGACCTAGGATTACATTACCTTCTCTTAGAAAGGATTTACCTTTACTTTGTGCAGATAGACCAGGGCACTAGCAATCCCAAATCAACTTAGTCTATTCGAGATTAAAGTGACTTAAAGAAGGGCTTCAATCCTTCTAAGAGCTATTCTATTTCCATTTCACCCCTTTTTTTTTCTTTTGGAAGGACACTGAACTGTCCAACTGAACCCCTGTAGTGTTTAAGAGACCCCTTTCTCTTGTCCTGAAACCCAAATGTTTATTCCTCTAGTAATGAGCAGTTAGATGCTCTTAGCTCTCAGCCTTTTTATGACTTTGGCATAGTTTCTCAAAATATCAGCATTTGCTTAGGAAGCAGAAAATGCCTTGAAATAAGCACTAATATTAGGAATAGGGTCACCACCACTTGGAAATGTTGCCCCTTCAAGCCTTTATTTTCCTCAGTTGCTCTCCAGCGGCTTCATATGTAAGCCTTACCCCCCCACACACACCACTCCCAGTTTACCTAATAGTTCCTGGGGGCAGATGGTTGATATTCTGTGGCCATTTTGAAAACACACCAAAATACCGTATATAATGTATGCATGCCTATGAAGCCAAAGTTTAAGAACCTAGATAGGAAAGAAACATCAGCTTGGGAGTCTGTCTTTTTTCCCTCACCTGAAAAAAAGATCTACAACCTTGAAGTGCATTAAAACATTAATTTCTGCTTTGAGATCAGTTCCCAGCTTATTAAGTTAACTTCTCCCTCATTAGTGTTAAGCCAAAAGCAAGAAATAATTAAAGATTATATTCAGAGAGAAATTGATATCTCTGGCTCATCCATCCCCTACACATTACTGGAAAAAAGATTTGCTCATTAAGGAAGTACCAAAAAAAATTTGATGATGATATAGCATTTTGTGGAATCAAAAAGTATTCCTTTGGAAAATGAGTAAAGATCATGTTGTCTAAACTAGCTTACAAATTTCACCAGCATCAAAATAGAGTGCCAGTGTTCTCTCTGCACTAAGAATTTTTTAAATATGATTTTAAAGATGTGTCCAAGATTTACACCAAATTAATGTGATATACTTTCATAACAAAAAGCATGAAGGGAGCTTAAATGTCTGGTACATACGTTAATATTTCTAGGTGAGGGATGTAAGGTTTAAAAAAAGTTGAAAGTCTAAGATTTCATAAGATGCTGTGTTAAAATTTAAAGCCTCAAAGACTTAATTCCCTCCTAGTTTAAACTTTTTGCTATCTTGTTGCTTCAATTAATAAATCCAGGAATTTTTTTTAACTTCAGATACCTTCATTCTTTGCCATTTCACTGCTTCCAATGCTTTAAAAAATTTAAATTCTATATTGCTTTATTGATAAATATCCATTTGCCTATAGAATTTTAATGTGTCCAGATAAAGAAGGCATAGCATTTACTACGAGAACATGAACAAAATCTCTCCTTTTAATCTTCTTAAAGAGTCTTTGCTTACCTTTTTGTTTTTTCTCAAGAGAGATATTTCATCATCACAGTATGGAAAGATATATCGTAAGCACAATACAAGTATGACTCTGAATATATATATTTAATCATATATGAAGTGTACTCATTTGAGGTTTTCAAAGATGAGATAGTCAGTGCTTCTGGAGATTTTGGTATAGAATATTCCTGTAATAAAATGTTACAGTGTTCTCTTCATGGGTGGAAATTACAGCTTTACTATTACCTTATCCCTGCTATTTCTGATACTTGTTACCATGGATGTATTAAGTTGGGAAATACACCAACTTTCCTTTTTTAAAGGTATGTTTCTTATATAAAGTAGTTTAGTTTTTCCCCAATCCCCATTTTCCAGAAGGCTGAAGAAAGTGAATTACCTCTTTCTAGATGAGTCAGATGGTCACCTTTATGTTAAAACAGTGATCTGTAAAAGCTTGAACTAATTCATTTACTTCTGCTAATTATTTTGGAATAATCAAAATGTATTATTGGTAGTTACTCTTTTATCTTGATTTGCTTCTGCCCTCCCTTATAGAAATTATTAAAGCTTATGTAAGGCTTAGGTACAGATTGAAGTTAATTTTTCTATGCAAAATTTATTATGGCCTCTTATTCTTGAAATGTTTGGCCTTTAGTTTAAAAAAAAAACTTCTTTAAAAATAATGACGTTCAGAGTTTTAATACGCTCCTGCCTGCACCCAGTGTGTCTGGTCTGCGGCCATGTTTTTTTTTATTTATTATTGTTGAGGTGGGTGCTTTTTTGTCCTATGAAGTAGAAGACTTTCCTGGGTTTGTGGTTCACACATCTGTCCCTTCCTAGCCAAGTGAGCCAGCCCTGGCAGCTCCTGCTGGGGAGCATGGGGCCGTGCCCACAAGGCTGCCACTGGGGGCCAGTGATGGGAGATGGTGGTTGCAGGGAGTGTCTGGACCAGGCCCAACCTGTTCAAGGGACCCATCTCTGCCTCCCTGATAAGAAGCTGTACAGGCGTGCCTGGGTAGGCCACCTACATTTACATGTGGGTCTGCAGGCAAGAAGGTTCTAGAAGCATAACTTTTTTTTTTCTAATAGGATCCTTTTAACACTATTGGCTTAATGGGATAATCCTAGATGATCATATATACCTAAAAGTGCTACTGTGAGGTGCTTTTAGTCCAGTGGCACTTAACATGAAGCCTCCAGGAAGTCATTTTGCTTCTTCTTCCTGCAAGCACAAGCTTTACTGCAAAAGGGCCAATTACATTTCTGTATCTCGCAACCACGGGCTTCTGCTGCTGACAGTACTTTTTAATTTTGTCCTATTAAATTTTCTTGGATGTATTAAAATTGCTGAACACACACACACACACACACAATCTTTTTATTTCTTCACCATTACCATTTTGAGTTTCCTTTATTTTTATTTTTTTAATAATAAATTTATTTTTTATTGGTGTTCAATTTGTCAACATACAGAATAACACCCAGTGCTCATCCCGTCAAGTGCCGCCCCTCAGTGCCCGTCACCCATTCACCCCCATCCCCTGCCCTCCTCCCCTTTCACAACCCCTAGTTCATTTCCCAGAGTTAGGAGTCTTCATGTTCTGTCTCCCTTTCTGATATTTCCTACCCATTTCTTCTCCTTTCCCTTCTATTTCCTTTTAAACACACATTCCTTCCTGAATCTATATATATGCATATGGATCATGCCATGAGCACCTCTGGGCAACAGCTAATACACTTAAAATAAGTAAATAGCACTAAGATCTGCTATTCTTAGTTCCAAATTCACCTGGATCTGTACTTCATATTATTTACGGAAATGGACTTGAGGTGGACCAAAAAGTTAAATATTTAATACCAATCTATTAAAAACAACAAAAAAAAAACCCTTGGAAAAATGGAATGTGAAATTTAATCCAGCTGTGGAGGAGAAGTAGAGCTTCCACACTCTAAATCTTGGGGCAACGAATCCTTTCGGCCACCAAAACCACCTCCCTGAAATCTATGGTACAACAACCAGGGTGCATTATATCGCTAAAAACATATTTGACTCCTATTCTTATAAGGAATAGAAGAAGATGGTCTTGTGAGATATGATCCCAACCATTAAAAAAAAAGTTATACATTCCCTATATCATGAAAGACAAAAGGAAAGCATTGTAATTCCAGTATGAGGCATTGCTTGACTAAAATTCTAAATTCTAAAATACATATGATTGAGGGCATTTGATGACCAGATGAAGACTGCATGGAATGGAAGAGAAATTGACATTGAACAAAAGGTCAATAATGCAGTTAGTTATGGTATAGGAAATGTCACTGAACATTAGAAAATGCAAGTCTTTGTATTGAATAAATTTGGCAGCCTATATTGTGTCAATTAAAGATGTACAGTGTATTACATACATTTACATATTGTAATATGGCTCCTTATAGTGGTATTTTTCACATCCCATATTTATGGTATGATATTATTTCCATATTCAATACACTGCACATGTGATAGATCTTTATGGTTTATTTTGTGCTCACTACAAGTTTGTACCCTTAAAGATCATCAGTCTTACCCCCTCTCATTGCCTGGTAACCATCGTTTTACTGCTTTTGTTTGTTTTCACAGGGTAGATTTTTCTAGATTTCACATATCAGTGCTATCACACGGTACCTGTCTTTCTCTGACTTAATTCACTTAGCATAACGTGCTCAAGGTCCACACCTTGTATGGTCCACATGTCGTATTGTACCGAATGACGGAATATCCTTCTTTCTCATAGCCGAATAATATTCTGTTGTGCATATATACCATGTGTTTTTCTTTTTTAAAAAGTCCATTTATCCTTTGACAGGCATTTGGGTTGAAACCATGAATTTAAATCTTGATGCTATTACTTGCTACTCACTTACTAGTTCTCTGACTGGACAGAGAATTCTCTACCTTCTCTGAAAATTAGTTTCATTGCCTGCATGATGAAGACAGAAATCTATTCAATAAAGGAGTAAGATCAATTGAGATCTTATGAGAGAAAGCACCTAAAATATCTATACAATTCATACTGACAGGAAAAGAAAGCTCCTGCTTTATTGGTAGCTATAAAAATTTCCTTTTGTCTGTCATCAGACTTCTACATTGGAAAAATTATACAGAAAAATCATGATTTTTAAAATGGAATGGTTTTTGTTTTTCATATTCCTTTGTATTGACTAGAAGTCTTTCAAACATGAGTCAGCGCCATCCCTTGCCTTGGCAAAAGAGTGGACATAGCCTAAAACAAAAATCCCATCAAACATCTCAATAAGATTGACATAAACATGTAATAGGGATAATGATCTGATATCCCAATGTCTTTCATTTGCAAACACTGCACATTTGACAGAGGAAAAAAAAAACTGTAGCCTTCTAAATTTTTTTGTTTGAGAGCCAAGAAGCAAGTCTGGCAGATTTGGGGCATGGTTTATCAGATAAATCTCTAATTGGGGAGTGATAATAACCATTAATAGTACCCTTTTGATGTGAGACGGTATTGTAATTTTACAGCTAAGAGTTATGTCTAACTATTTGCCAGGCTCTTTTCTAAAACTTCACGTATATTTACTTATTTAATCCTAAACTACCTATGAGGTAGGAGCCATGTTTCCCATGTTACAGACAGTAGGAGTTTAGTAATTTGCTCAAGAGCTGTTAAGAAAAAGATTTGAAAGCAAGCTGTCTGACCCTAGAGTCCTAATGACTGCACTTGACTGTTACAATAATATCTTTGACTCCAAAATAATAGTTTCCTCAAGAGTGAAGAAAAGGGGCCCAAGGGGATGCATCTAGAACTCAGGTTTAAGGAGGTTTTATCCTTAAAGTCAGGTTCCATGGGGTCAGGGGGCCCCTGGCAGGATGGGAACACAACACAACAGACAAACTGAGCAGGGGTTGGCTGAGAACCTTCCTCTCAGTGCCATCAGAAATTGCCCTGAGGTATCCCACAAGGGGAACAACTGATTAGAGTGCAGAGGGGAGTGTCTTGGGACCGCCCCAAGACAATCTTGGGGAATTTTGTTCATCCTGGTGGGTGGCAAGACTGTTTACCCAAACCAGGCGAGATGAGCCATCCCTCCACGGAAGCTACTGTAAAACCCTTTTCACAAACTTGCCTGTTAGGGCCATGTATTTTGATGGTGAATCATAAAATGTTCGTGCTTGATTTCCAATGTCTGATACTCCAGGACATGTTACGGAACTGCAGGTGGCTGACAAATTGCAAGAAGCATATTTTCTCTGTGAGTTTATCATTTCCCGGGACACTTCATTATGCTTTACCAACACCTCAACGTATGCTTCAAAGTGAAGACTAAGAAAAAGTTTTACTGTGGAATTCCTAGCGGGGTCATTCCGATGGGTACACAAAGCACAGAGGAGTTGTGTTATTGGGACCACGTGTCTCCACCACCAGCTCCATGACTAGCTTCCCTTCAATTTTATCTAGACGAGATCTGTTAAATGAACACGGAGCAGTGACAGCCAGGATAAAGACTTGCCTGTTTGCCTTGGCTGTGCATGTACTTTATGTAAATTCTTCTAACATCTTTGTCTCATTTCAACTCCATCCATTTTAATGGCACTCCTTGATTCTTCTGCCCCTCCCAATCTTGGATAAAGTTTACAACTAGTTTGTAGCACCTGAAAGATAAACCAGAAGCCAAGGAACACATATTTCCTCCTTTAACACACGGTTACAACTATATACATATTTGTCTGTATAGATCTATCCTGTTACCAGAACACTAAGGAAAGAGTTCAAACCTTAACTGTTAATATATTCTTCCCAATATGAATGTAATTGAGGTTATGTTTTCAACTATTTGTGTCTGTCTGTATAAAGAATAAAACAGAAGTAAAGTAATAATCTTCATACTTAAAAAAAAGATTTTATTTCTTAGAGAGAGAGGAAGAATGAGCAATGGGAGAGGGCGAAGCAGGCTACCCGCTGAGTGGGGAGCCCAACAAGGGGCTCGATCCCATAACCCCGAGATCATGACCTGAGTCAAAGGCAGATGCTTAACCGACAAAGCCACCCTGGTGCCCCAATAATCTGCATACTTTAGGCAACAAATTCTTGCTTAAAATATGCATCAAATATTTTATTAAAATTGTAAAAGAGATCATAAGGGATGTAATAGAAATTGAATTCCTCACCTGTGCCACTCTATGTCTCTGTCACACGAACTTACTTAGCCATCAGGATCAAGAAATTCCCAGTAACACCATAATCATGTAACAATTCTGGTGGCTTAAAAGTGCTGAGAGATTTGGAATCCTTAGTCTACGTTATCACTTTACTGATGACTTTAAGATGTCATAGATACGTGTAATTTTTTTCTAAATCTAGACGTTTTTCTAAGATGCCACAATATGTCTCTGAAGAAAATATGGGTACTAGAAATAACTACAGAGACCTATTTTAGTCAGCTTCTGAGCTACCCAAGGTAGCAAACTTTCTAAGAGATGCTTTGTATTACTGCTTTAAACTTTTTTTTTTTTTACTACAGCTACAGGTTTTAAAGATTTCTTTGAAACAACTGAAGAGTGAACTTTAATTCATGTTTTTTAAACAAAGGTTATATGAGACTTACAGCAGTCTTACAAAAGAAGAATATCAGCAAGAATTGCACATTACGCTCAGAGTGCAACTGACTTTCAAATTTCTCTACAGGTATTATTTCCCATGAATAGGAACAAAGAGCAAAAACAGTTAAAAAAGCATATTCAAATGTGTGCATAAAAAGGCATGGTAAATGAATACTGTTTAGTTTGCTGACATAATTACTTGAATGTAATTTTTATGAGTCGTAGAAATCTTGGCATTTTCACTGAACCAGATAATTAGACTCTGAATAGAACAGGGTCAGAATAATTAATACATCAAAACTAGATGAACTTTTTCTAATTATTTTTATTTAATCTCTATTATAATTATTGTTATACTCTGCTGAGCATGACTGCCTCATGTTCATAGATTTGAATGCAGTCTTATAGTTGCATCCTGGGACTTTGTAGAATATTAACAAACCGTGGCCTGGAGAAATTAGAATGGTGTAGTTTCATGATGGAATTCTAAATTGGAATTTCATATTTTTCTATACAGCGGCACAAAATTTGTCCCATAATCATAAAAATATGAATTTTAAAACAAAAGTGTACTTTTCTTTCAAGTTATACTTCTCCAAAGTTCAAGAAAAATCATTTTCACGGGTTTTTTGTTTTGTTTTGTGTTTTCTTTCTTTTTTTTTTTTTTTTAAGGCATATGTCACCAGCTATTCAATTCATGTGAAATTTTCTGGAAGGGAATGGCATGAAATTTTACGTTATTTGAGTTTTTAATATCGTGATAAATCCTAATCATTAAAGCAAACGTATCAACAGGCAGTAAAGAGCATTACCAATTATTAGGGAAGACTTTGAAATTTATGTCAGAAAGTCACGGTGTAACCTCCTGATCACCTGCTTGTGCCAGATGTTTGGTGTACCCATCAAAATACAGAAAAATAGATTACTACAGCAAATGAAACCAATACTGAGAGAATATTTTAAAGCTAAGGACTGAAAGATTACATAGGCTGCATGAGAGGTGATTAGAGACTAATCTGAGTCTTCATATCTGAAGTAAGAATGCTATAATGCAGAGTGGAAGATTTTATCCACAAAAATAGCATCCCACAAAGACCATACAGCAGAGTGCCAGTGAGAAAGTATGAGGCTCTTCATAACTCCTAGTTCTCATTTCAGGGTTGTCAGGATTCCCCTCTCCTGACCTTGCCCTTATCTTTCTCTGCCTAGTGAAAGTCTATGGCTCTCCCTTGTCCAGGCCTGGAAATGGACGGGCTCAAGGACCACTGTGCCCTCAGCTATAAAAGAGGCAACAGGAATAAGAGAACTATTGCAAAATCTTGAAAATAATCTATTCTGAGAATTTGTAGAATACTTTAAATTCCCTAGGAACAAACTTATCTGCTAATTTTCAGGAGGGAGGACAAGAGACACAGAATAGTTTTCTGTCATAACTTTTGTGGAACCCAGCTATTTAAGTGATTACTTGATCCTGGAATTTTACTGGGTCAGATACATATCACCAGAGAAAGCAGATACAATGATTATGAGATTCTGAAAACACTAAGATAGAAAGTGATATCCATCAAAGGGAATAATGCCCTTTTTACATATCAACAGTGTGAGATTTTGCCTCATTTAAGTAAAAAAAAAAAACAAACAAAAATAAACAACAAAAAATCATTGACTTTGAGCCATTGAAAGCAGTTTTTACTCAAGAAAGGACTTTTGTCACAAATATGTCAAATAAATACAAAATGGGAAAAACTAAGAGAATAGGGCAAATGTTGAAATGTAAGTTATTGCTGGCAAAGATATAAAGACTATGGGAGAGAAGAAGCTATCACGATGGAAAAATTAAAGTTGGCTTCAGCTGAAGTAAAGGACATAATTGACATCGTAGAAAAAAATCACTAATAAAGACGACAGCTTTGTAAAAATACAAAAAGTAATGCTAATAGGTCCTACAGAGGAAAGAAAACAAAAATAAAATATATAAATAATTCATCCATTGGAAATGAACTAAAACAAATGATGGTAAACAGTCATTCATTAGAAGAGAATACTTCCTATGAGTTTCCCTAAAACACACCATCCGAGGAGACTTTACCTGTGTATCCCAGACAAAGGTTTCACTAACTACCCCTCCCTGCCAACACATGCAAATGAAGAGATTTAGAACAAACTTGGCCAAGTTTCTGGATTTCAAGATTAACGAAAAATTCCACAACTATTTGGGCAAAAAGTAAAAGAAATCACACTGGTTTCAGATTCTATTTGACTCAGAGTGCCAGGATATAATGTAACAATGAGAACAAAGTTTTGTGAGAAAACTACTGCGGTCCAAAAATATTTTGACCACGCACAAAGTAGTTAATGTGCTGGGGTAACAGAATGACTTCCATGCTTAGATCTGCAGTATTCAAAACATAAACTGCACATGGATACATTCCTTGAAGTTTTTACTTAAAAATACGCGTGATCAGGGTAAAATGAATAATATGAAAAGTTAAGGAATGAGATATTTGAATCAGAAATTTACTGTGTTGTATATTTGCTATTAAAGTGTATTTGCTTCACGTTAACAAAAAATAACCCCATATGTGCTCGCATTGAAATATATCTGTATATATATACTAGTAACAGAAGTAATAACATAAGTAACGCCATGAAAAATTTAAGTAACACTATAATCCTTATTCTTAGTAGATATACACTTCAGTGTACGATCATGCATATATTATGAACTTTATATGAGCAAATGTCACAGCTGTTAAATAACTTTGCAATAGTTGAGTTCTCGGAAAATAGTTCTTAAATCTGTCTTATCTGACACTTTAAATTAATATAAATTACAGTGAAACAAGAATTTATAAAATAAATATATTTTAGAAAAGATGAAAATATAAATGACAATATTTCTGTTTCTGGAGCAGTCACAGAGCTTTTAGGCATAAACAGCAAAATTCACAAGGTGCAAAACTAAATATTGAAACAGCAAAATTCACAAGGTGCAAAACTAAACATTGAAATATTCCTTAGAAGAAACCTATAAACATTTCTCTTACCAAAATCAATAAGCAAATATATAGTATAGTTTTCATTAATGAGGCAATGATATGCCATAAGTATTTTACCCAATGGCTCTGTATCATCTCTGCCTAAATATTGTCATAACAGTGTTTCAATTGTGTTATAGAAAAAAATTGGCACAATTTAACAAATATTAAACAATATAGAAGTTCCTTTTATCATAAGGTTTATATATCCCAGCATCACATTAAGATAGTTACTTTAATAATATGATTTGGCATTTGCAATAAGCCTCTTAGATAAGTGTTATCCATCTTTTTACTCATGAATAAATAGAAATAATGACATGACATGACAACGTAACTCATAGATAGGAGTTGAAGCAGGATTTGAACTCGGATCTAAGTACAAAATCAGAGTGCTTAGTCCAATGTGTGAGTGCTTTCTAGGGATATTACATGCAACATAAGAAAAAGCTTTTCTTGTGTTGTTCTTTCCTCTATCCTCTTAGCTAAGCATAATGCCTGGCTTATTGTAAGCACTCAGTAAATAATAATTGCGTGCTGAATTTATGTATATAAGAAACCGTATTAGAAACTAAGAAACATAATACTGAAAACAAACGGATATTTTATCTCAAGGAAGTTCTCAGTGGGGATTGGTGGAAGGATTTGGAAATGTGAGATACGAACAGTACGGAAATAATGAGGCAGATTTGTGAACATGCATTGCAAGGTCCCCTAATAAAGTGCTATCTCCAACAGAAGAGAGGCCACAACCACAACTAGATGGTGGATCTCTATACAAACTCTGCTTTCAATGTGATTTCATTTTTGAAATATCCAATATGGCCTTTTTGGATACTCTTTCATTCTGAATATGGCTAAAATCAGGTTTTCTTGAAGTCAGACTTTCTTGAAGTCGCAACTAATATTGTGATGACAATATTAAAATTTCTACTTAACTAAGAAAAATATTAGTCTGGATTAATCTGTTTTACCAATAAAATTAGTGTGTTAGATAAGAATATTGGTAGGAAAAAGGGAAATACATTTAGTTAAAATTAAGGTATTCAAAAGAATTGATGGCTGCCCTAAGTTATGTCAATAGTAGGGAAACATTGATAAAAATCTCAAGTTTGTCCTTCTATGTAACAGGATAGATAGTAATTCTGTAGTATTTAGCTATGACAATATATTTAAGCCTAATAGATATAAATGTAGGATGTGACTATATAGGAGGCTTAAATATTCTGACTCAAGCTAAGTAATAAGTAATGATAAATAATTAGAGGAAAATGCCATGCAGAGAACAGATACAATCTACTCTGAACGTGTAATACTATAAGTTTTTTTTTCTTAAGCCTGTTTTTATTCTCTCTATATAAACTTTTCTTTGTTTCTTCTGCTCTATTCCTCATTACTATCCCCATTTTATTGAAAAAAATCCCACATGCATGTTTAAAATGTAGAGTCTGAAACTGTCCATTCAAAGTCATTAAACCGGGTCATTTCTACTTAGAAAGCGCCTAGAAATTTGCCTGCAAGTTTTAGTAAGGATCTGCAATTCTTTGTGTTTCTTATTATTTTTTTGGTATTTTAGTCTCATTTAATTGATCAATGCACAAGAACCCAGATTAGAGCAAAAAAAAAAAAAAAAAGTAGGCATACATTGTGGTATTTTCTTCCAGTCACACAACACCTGTATTTGCAAACCATTCTGTTGCCAATCTTCTGGAGGTTCATTCCTTTGCCTCAAATGCTTGTTATACTTCCTGGCATTTTAGTATTTTATCAGTGAGTATTAACTTACAAGTGGGACGAGAAAAGGGAGTCAAGAACTCGGGCTCTCCATTTGGCGGCTCTTTTCTTAAAATCATGACAGGATTTCTGTGAACTTTAATGAGCTCAGTTAAAAACATTTTTATTTATGTAGTTTGGAGACCCCTAGAGAAAGTGGGCTTTTGGGAAGACTTGATTCAACACAGGGGATGAGGAAAGCGAGGAGAAAAAATATTCACCAGGTGAGAGAAGTATTAAGAAGGCAAAGGAAGAACAAAGGCAAATTATGGGGTCTGTATATATAATTGGAATGAGTTTTTCCTTGTGGCGGTGCCTCTGGGAACAGAGAAAATAGCCTCGGTGATAGGAAAGCATGACATGAATAGCCATTTGTTAAAAACTGTGAGAATGGGCCGGACTTTCATCACTTACTTTTTAAAATTTAAACTCTTACTTTTATCTCTGAATTATTTAATGGTTGCATACATAAAACACCCTGTACAATTTTAAAAAATCCAACATCCAACTTTCTTCTCTGTGCTTAAGGATCTTCCCTAAAACCCTACCTGCACAATTCCCTTGCCTTGCTGACAACCAGTGCCCATTGCAACACACCCTCAGCCCAGGATAACAAGATTGGGGGAAATGAAACCCACATGCCTCTTTTGTTGTTGTTGTTGTTGTTGTTTTCAGTAAACAACATATATTTTTGTTTTCCAACATATTCAGTCCCTAAAATCGAGTTCTCATTTGAACAGTTCCCGTATTTTCAACGACGATTTGGAAATATTGCAAAATGGTCCTAATCTTTTATTTCAGCAGCTTAGGAACCTGTCTAAAACCAAATAAATAATATATGTAATGTGCCTCACACCAGGTACCAGATACCCTTCCAGGAATGCTAACCCTCTTTCTTTTTCTCCTCTTCAAGATAAAGCTGAAAACATGAAATGCCTGTTATTTGATATTTCGTTGTTTGAAACTATTTCGTAGAATTGCAAAACTTCAAGCCAGCAATGACTTCAATACCTTTATCAAGTTCTTCTAACAAGGAGATTGAATTTAAGTGTAGTTTAGAGTCAGAGAAGTATAAGGATTTTATTATATGGCTAAAATCTGTCTTTTTTTTTAACCCCAACAAAAATTTTTGGTTCACCTTTCATTTAATAAAAAAATTGTCCCCTTGACTCTCTGTCACACCTAAGATCATCTGTCTATCAATCACCTATCAATTTATCAATCATCATAGATTTCTGGGAATAATAAGTTCAAGTTAATGGTCCTATGACTATTTCTGTAGTAAAGTGGACATTATATGCATAATGTTCAGATTTGGTGAAAAAATATTTACTCATGGATGTGAACGGTTTGGGAAGTGTCTCTTTTTTTTTCTATCTGAAAACTTTTGTAGGCTAGTGACAGATTAGAAGATCTTTTTTAAAAATTGTATCATGTTTAAATATATAAGATGCTTTCTAAATGTGTGTGTCATGCTTGCTCAGGGACCATGCTAATCTTCTCTTAACATTCTAATTTTAGTATTTGCACTGCTGAATTGAGCACCGCGTTTATTTTTAAGGTCTTAGGACTTAAAGTTCTTTCTGTACTATCTTCTTTTAGGGATGTATGTGTAGAGAAGCCACAATGTCACCATGTAGGCGTAAATTTTAATATTCTCCTCCTAAATGACTTATATCACATGCAATTGACTTTCATCAGTGTGTCGTAATTGACACAAGTATGGGGAAATGCCATATCATGCAAAATTTAGGTATGTTTATATAGCAACATCTTCCAAATTTCAGTATCAAGCTACAAACCATAGAGCCGTGCTCTGAATTAGATGGTCCTGGAAGTCCCACGTCCCATCTAGTGTGTGTGTATGAACGTATATACAATTCAAGTTACCCTTCAATCTCTTTGTCTTTTATAGCCTAACCAAGTATTCAAAATTTAGGAAGAAGTTCTTGCCTATAATGTCCCTGAAACATTGATATGTGTTTCCACTAGAATCAGGAGATGCATTTATCTCATAAATTTTAAAGTTACATGTCAGATATAAGGTAAATAGATACTAATATATAATTTGTCATGATTTCACTTTCCATTTCCTATTCCTTAAATTTTTTTTTACAAAAGCCTTTGACTAGCTTCCCCCTAAATGCCTGAAGGTGAAACATAAACTCCATAATAATAAAAAAAATACAAAAAGTGGAAACAGTAGGGTATTATTCAAGTATTTTTTGATCGATAAGTCAATATATAGAGTCAAGAAAGAGAATGTTGTTCCCAAGGGGAATTATGTTAACTTGAATTATCTGTATGTGCATGTGCAACGCTGCACATGTATCCTACCCTGTAGGAAGTTTGGTCAGTACAACCTCAACTTTAAAATAAACGGAAGAATAAAGCACATTTCAAGTACTTTAACTATTTAGCTAGATCTGGCTGTGTCATGAAGGAGAAACAAGTTTCAGAAACTAGTTATTTTACAGTCTGGTTATCTGAGAGCACTAAGTAAATTTGTTTAGATTATCTTCAAATGCTACTGAATTGTGCCATAGTTTATGTGAGAATCTGACAGATCTGTGAAAAGATAGATGCCTCTCCTTTCCTTGTTCTTAAATATTTCTTTTCTCAAATATGCTTCTTTTTTTGTTTTGTTTTTTTTTTGTTTGTTTTTTAATTGCCTTCTAACTACGGACTATATATACAAATATCTAGTCTACATATCTGGAGTGCTTGTGGGAAGCAAACAAAATATAAATTGAAGAAATCATCTTTAGTTTTGGTTTTTGCAAATCCACAAATATATAATACACTACCTGTCCAGAATATATCTCTCCATTTAATGACAAAATTTATTTTTCACAAAATTAGGAGTACCTTTTTAAATAGCCATTCAAGTTCCTTTTATAACCCTACTCCTACCATTGAATGATATTTTCTTACTTGGCTGGTATCTCTGTGTTAAGAGAAATAAAAATAAAAATCGGAAATTTGGTATTTAAAAATTTCTTATTTTTCTGACGCTTGTAAAGTTCAAAGCACATTACAAAATGCTCCAGAATTCCCATTCTGGTATTCTCTGTTGTTGTTGATGATTTTCTGTAATATTTTCAACAATTTCAGCTTCCATCAAAGAGGTATAAGAGCAGTTTTAAAAGCAAATAAAAATGCATATTAAATTTCTTTAATATAAACTGTTATCTCTCTATTTGTACAGTTTAATTTTTAAGCTTTATTTACTAAGAAAGGCACGACACAGTAGAGCCCAACTTTCTTGGAATTTAAAATAGAAATACCTAGGAATTAATAGGTATGTTCTCTGAAATAAGGGTAATTACATTTATCTCTATTGATTCATTCCATATATGTATAAAATAATTCATCCCTTTTTATTTTAACTTCCCTAATACAATAATCTTAAACCACTCATCAGAAAAGTAATCTGAGGTCATTTCCATCCATATAACCAGCAAAACTATTCAGAAGCAAAGGCCTTGACTCCCTCCTTTTCCCAAAGAACAAATTAATTCACTATTTCAAGCTCTGATTCTATATCTAACACCTTCATAAGTATCATTAATCTTTCAATTGGTGAAAACTCAGATATTTTCATATTTTAACTGTATAATTTTTTTTGCTAACAATTTAGTCAGCTTCCCTATATCTAAAAACTTTTTTTTCCAAAGTAATTTTTTTCCTCGTTGCCAATTGAAAACCAATTCTCTCTCCAGAAAATTAAACTGTCATCAGTTAATTGTCCCAACCACAAACAATTATTTGAGACACGTATGCATGTTGGAGTGCGTGTGTGTCATAAGAAGTAATTTGAAACATAAAATGGTAAAGAAAGTTTGGGATATTTTTGCTATAGGCCAGAAAGCAATTAAATAACAAATATATTCTAGAAATTGCCATCCTCTGAAAACTTAGCACCATTCAGTGGCAGACGGGAATTTGGTCCTCTGTATGTATTTCCCCCTTACATCCTTTCTCTCTCTCTCTCTCTCTCTCTCTCTCTCTCTCTTTTTAACCTTTTGCAAACTTGGCATTCCATTGAACATCAAGTTAGTAAAAAGCGATTTCAAGTAAGGAAGCTTTATTGGCTGCCTTAGGGTGGAGTGAGCCAAAGGCAAGAGACGGGAAAAGGAATGTGAGCCGTTGGAGAGGTACCCAGTGCATTTTTACACTTTGATATCCTGCGAAAGAGTTGTGGCACTCAGAGGTATCAAGGGCACACTGAGCATTTCAGAGACAAAAGCTGTCACTGCCATCCAGTGGCAACATGAGTTATTGCGCATCCAACCAGGCTCCATTGGTGTTGCCCGGGAACTAAGTGAAGATGGACAACTTGCCCTGACTCTTACATAAAGAAAAAAAAAATGCAATGACTGTTTTATTGTCTATTTTAACAATTCAAGATATATGATAGCAAACAAAATTCGTTTTTAAATTATCTTTCCTTTTAAGTTTGAATTTTACTACTTCGTCTGGAGGTTTGAGGGTGGGTATGTAGGGTGAATAGATTTGTAGCCAAGTAAATGCTTATTAAATGTTTTTGAATTCACAGGTAAAGGACTTAAGGTTGACTCTAAATGACTATCTCTTTTTATATTATCAGGGGATTGCCAATGATTAAAAAATTCAATGGTTTGCCCATTCTTTTTCCATAGCATTACTAAAACATATTTGTACTGATACTGATTCATAACAAAGCCACAATCATATTGATGAAGGGTATCCAGATTAAGCTGAAAAGTGAGGTTCCCCTGTTTGTGTTTAATAAACATATAAACTGGAAAAGAAGAATCAGGCAGGGCAGCGATTTTTCTCCCCTTCGGTTCAGTGTGACAAGGCATATTTCATATTTTTCCATCACTCTGCTGCCCTCAGGGTTTACTCCATCTATATAAGAAACAATTATTCCATCTTCTGGGTAAATTTTAATGGAAATCTGAGCTAGGTTCTTTAGCTCTGAATTGATTAACAATTTAAATTGTCTTACTTTTCAGCAATTCTTATAAAAAATATAATAGCATTTTATTTTTCCTTAAAAGCTCATGTCTTCCGGCTCCTTCAAAGAGCTGATATCTAGATACCATGTATCAATTAATCCATGTTTCTAATAGATTTCAATAGGATTTCCCTAGAAAAATGGGATAAGTTCGTTATTTTTTTAATCCACCCTTTTACCTAACTATTATGTAAGATTGATTCCTATTTTTTTGTATGTGTTATGCATCGGTTGACATTTTATAGGCATTGTTATTTGTTTTTAGCAGGCTATAAGGAGAAATGAGATCATATAACAAAGATTGTGTTCTATATATTTTTCTATGAGTGGAATTATTTTACCTAAGAGATAATGACTTTATTGTGTGGAACACATATCTATATTATTCCACGTGAATACAAATTTACGCTGCATTACAGGTAATCCACAAAGCTGAAATAAAAATTGAGTTAATCTGAGATTGATTCCCTCAGTGTTTCTGGTAATCAGTCTGTAGGGGTCGTCTGGCACATAAATAACTTTTCATTTACTTTAGACTCAGTGATGTCAGACTTTTCAACAAACCACAGTCTGCCACAGTCTTTAGTTTAAAACTAAAGAGAGAGAGAGAGAGAGAGAGACAGAAAGAGATATAAAAATTTTAAAAGCATCTGTAAAAGGTATGTGTATATTGTGCATATTAACACTTTGATTCACAATGACTCTTATTTTAGGAGAACTTTTTTATGAGGGCGCCTGGGTGGCTCAGTCAATTAAGTGTCTGACTTGATCTCAGGTTTGTGAGTCCAAGCCCCATGTTGGACTCCACATAAGGTGTGGAGCCTACTTAAAAATAAATAAATAAATAAATAAATAAATAAATAAATAAATAAATAAATAAAAGAACTTTTTAAAAGCAGACTCAAATCTATTACTGAAGAGAACATCTTCACGTATATTCATCAGTTAAAATAGTTTTAACATTTTTCTTTAAAAAGAGCTGATATTTCTCATCCTGTTTTTCTGTTATACATTGCTTAATATGTAAGCAAAAGCTTTCTTCTAGAAAAGTTGGAATCCATCCAAATTACAACAACAAAAATCTGCATACTATTTGGTATTCTTAGAAGCTCTATCTAATGCACATTTTTTCCTACTTGGACTACATGTGTTTATCTCCTGCTCTTTAGGCCTTGAGTCTGCATGCTGAGCTATCTTTGTGTGAATCTATTTAAAGAGTCAGTTTAACTAACTAGTCATTTATTACTATTCGTATTAAAAATTCATGCCTATTTCTGTTCTGATCTCAACCACTGTTTTTGGAATATTTGAGTTCATAAAGTAGAACATTGGTGTTATTTTTATAGATCCAGGGTTATATTAACAGTTTAGGAATGTATGATGGCTTTGTTTTTGTCAAATGCAAGAGATACAGAGTGACAACAAGAAGCAAGAAAAAATAGAAAGAGTTGTGAGGACAGAGGGCAGAGCAGTGCACCTAAATTGCCATTTGCCAGGGATCATTTTTGTGTCTTCGGGGCTAACCGTTGGTCAGAATCTTGCAGTGCTATTGACTTAAATTTTAGATGTGAACATAAGTCATTTTCATGTCTTTCTAATTGAAAACTGTCTCAAGGTTTGGCTTTGACTCAGGTTCTTTAAGTTCGGAGTTTAGGAGGTAGTCTAGAACTCTATTTTTGAAACCACTGTACAGACAGTCCCAATCGATGTAGGTTTGACTTAGGACTTTTCAACTTTATGATGTTGAGAAAGCACCACAAGTCAGTAGAAACTGTACTTTGAATTTTGATCTTTTCCCAGGCCAATGATATGTAGTATATACTCTCTGGTGATGCTGGGCAGTGGCAGCTATAGCTGCCAGTCTCCCACGTGATCTTGGGAATCAACAACTGATACATTGAAGATCATTTTGTACCCTTAAAACCATTCTGTTCATCACTTTCAATATGGTATTCAATACATTATATGAGATAGACAACACTTTATTTTCAAGTTGTGTCAACCCTTGTGTTAGATGATTTTGGCCAACTAAAGACTGATCCAAGCGTTCTGAGCACATTTAAGGTAGGCGAGGCTAAGCTGTGATGTTCAGTAGGTTTGGTGTATTAAGTGCATTTTTGACTTTTTATACTTTCAACACATTATGGGTCAATCCAGGCAAAATGCCATCTTAAGTCAAGGAATATCTATGCATAAATCGGGACTTATTTTTAATCCACTCTGCAAATACATGAGAAGTTACTGATTGCAGGATATTGTGGAGAACTGTACAAAAGTCATCTTAGCAACAATACTCCAAAGATGTTGGTGTTTATGATTGGTTGTAGACATTCCTTGTATGATTCTTACTGTTTTCACTTGAAGCAGCTTCCTAGAATTCCTTATGCAGATCTTATCCTTCACGTGTCCAAGTCTCTCATTGACTTCAATGACTAAGGTGAAATATAAGCAAGATAAATACTTTGAAAAGATAGTTCGGTATCTGTTGCAGGAGAAAAGCAAATTCAGAGAAAAGAACGCCACATTTAAAAGAAATTAACACTTGGGGCACCTGGTTGTCTCAGTTAAGTGACCAACTCTTGCTTTCTTGGCTCCTGTCATGATCTCAGGGGTCCTGAGATGGAGCCCCACATGGGGCTCCACACTCAGACAGGGTCTGCTTGAGATCCTCTCCCTCTGCCTTTCCTTCTCCTCTCCCCCACTTGTGATCTGCCTCTCTCTCTTCCTTTCTCTAAAATATATAAATAAGTAAATAATTTAATATGTAATTGGTATGTATGATATATGAAAATTTAAAAAGAAAAAGTTCCGACTGAGAAAATAAGATATAAATGTATCCAAATTTCCATATACAACTACCCTATTGTCAAAATTCATTTAATTTAATCCTCTTATCCATATGCACTTCTGATTAAAGTTAATAAAGATTTGCCTAAATTTACATTAGTAATGTCCTCTGATAGAAAATTTGATCTACTAGCAACTGCTAAAGGAAACTTTTAAGAACTTTAAGATAGTTGGTTCAAAATATGAAAAAATAAGAATATAAATAAATATGATTCATTATGCAAATGACCTATGAAACATTACTCATTGAGAGTAAAATTCTCTCATTTTAGCATTTCTTGCACCATGCCTATAATACTTCCAAAGCTGCATTTGGATGACAGTTTTAGAAGTGCATTGAAATTGAGTAAAAGTAGAAAATACTTTGTCAGTTACCAAAAACATACAAAGCAAAAACTGCTAGTAAATCCAAAATAGATTATTTATAGTTTATATATATATTTGAAATAATTATAAAATAATCAATTAAGCCCATAAGTAGTGAATTTTCAGAATTTTATTGAACATACACATATAATGAACAAGAGGAATGATAACTGGATAGAAAAAAAAAAACTTTTTCTAAAGTATGAACCTGATTTCAATGTTTCAAGTAACATTACCTATTCTCATTTTCGTAGGCCAAATGGTACTTTGGGCCTAAAAAATTAATGCCATAATATTTCTTGGTATTCCACTTCAATTAAAAGCTCAGTTACCAAATTTCTGTCTTCTATCTAGTTTCATTTCCAGAGCTACAGTTTTCAAAGATCCCATCTTGCTATCTAAAACAACATATCACTATGAAGTCATGCAGAAAACAGGGTCATTTCCTATCAAAATGTAACATTTTTCTTGTATGGCATGTGAATATTCTTCCCTAAAAGTGTAAATGGTATGGTGTAGGAGAAGAAACACAATTTTTGGAGGAACTCTAAAGGCTTATTTTTTATCTGATCTTGATAAAGAAGAAAAAATATCAAAGCACAACTGGATTTTTAAACACCCACACTAATTCTATTCCCATGAATTCTTAACACTTTCAGACATGCCAAGTTTTAATACGTAAACAATTCATTGCTATCTTATTTGATACATACAGCATGTTTTCCAGACAGATCCTCAGAATACCTGAGGACTAACTTCGATCATAGACCTCAAAAATGACATGGAGGATGCCATAAATGCCTCCATTTTCCCTACTGCCTTTGACATTTCACAAGAGAGATGATGAAACCTTTACAACTGTGTTACTATGGCTGGCTTTCCTCATTGTGTCTAACCAGGAAACAGAATCTATTCAGTAAATTCAACAAGGAATGTGTAAAATACAAATTCATTAACTACACCAGATGTTTGGAGTAACAGAGGTTTGGAGACTCAGAAGTAAAGATAAGCCAAGAATAGATGAATAGCAGATTCTACTCCTAAGGCTGAAATAAAGCACCCAAACAAAAAACAAATCTAAAATCGGACTCTGTCGCCAGAGCTGAGATCCATTCCTCATTGGAGAGAGCATGGCTGTGCCCCTGGATGGAAGAGAAGATGGCTAGATTTCCATACCACCAAGGATCACAAGCAATCTGCCCTTTCAGGCGCCAGGGGGAAGTCATCCATTGAGAGGTGGCCACATGAAACCCACTTGGAATCTGTTAGTGGGAAAGGTACGCTGGGAATCGTCCCTCTGGGTGTCAGGGAAGATTGTGCTCAAGGGGATGTCATGCACTGTTGGCTGCCACACATCGCAGGAGCCCATGGAGAACATACTGGAACCAGGATGAAGCACTCCCTCCTCCTGCAGGGTCCCTTTAGCACCCTCGCTGAAAAAGCTTTACAATGCCAGCCAACAGGGGAGAAGTGATTAGGAACTACAAACAGAGCAATGAAGAATTTATTTGGAGCTGAGAGGTAATAGATGGGTAAATTAAGTGACATTGCTTAATTTGGAAAGTGTCATCATTACCAACATCCTCCACCAGAGTGACAATGTTTGTTACACCTGATCAACATACACTGATAACTCGTTATCAACCAAAGTCCACCGTGGACATTAGGGTGCACCCTTGGAGTCGTCCATTCTATGGGTTTGGACACCATAGAATGACATGACCTAATAATGGGAAATACAAATGTTTAAGGAGCAGAGAGTTTATGGGCACTTTCTGTACCTTACACTCAATTTTGCTGTGAATCTAAACCTGCTCTAAAAATTAGTCTGTTAATTAAAACACACACATACAGAGTTAAAAAAACAAGATGTCATCAATGAATTTTTTTTTTCTGAATCTACAATTGTGATGCCACAATATTACAAATTGCAGTGTGTGCTCATGTTAAGGTGGTAATTGTTTCTTTTAATCGGAAGACTGTATATGGCAGAGACAGCTTAATTATACATTCACCACTTCTTAGTTAATAACAGAACATTCAGGGCACAAGGCTATTTAGTTAAAAGACTAAATTTCCCAGACCCCCTTGCAGCTAGATAGGACAGGTGACTACATTCTGGCCAATAGGATGCAGAAGGGAGCAGAAAGTACAACTTCCAAATCACAACTTTTAAGGTAGTAGAAAGACATTTCCCTCTTTTTTTCCCTTTCTGTCTGGCTGACAAGTAGACCTGGTAATGAGCACCATGGACCTTGAAAATGAAAGTAGTTCCCTAAAAATGATAGAACAACAAGACAGAAGGAGCCTGGGCTCATGAGAACTTTTGCCAAACAGAGTTGCCACATGAGCTCAATTTGCATGTGAGAGAAAGAAGAAAGAAATCTCTATTTTATTTAAGCCATTATTGTTTTGGGTCTTTGCCGTAATATTGTTTAGTTTCTCCTGTCTCATCACTGCATCATTGTTGACTAGAAAGTTAGCAAGTTTGTTAAATATAAAGCAGCACAGATCTATAATAATAATAATAATAATAATAATAATAATAATAATAATAACTTTCATCTGGAAAACTACCATACAAATGCAAATCCTGCAAAGATTGTCAACAAAGGTGAAAATGGTCGCTTTGGCAATTTAGAGCCTGTTATATTCATACCCATAGCTTTTTCTCTAAAAATTTTTTTTTTCAGGGATCCCTGGGTGGCGCAGCGGTTTGGCGCCTGCCTTTGGCCCACGGCGCGATCCTGGAGACCCGGGATCGAATCCCACGTCGGGCTCCCGGTGCATGGAGCCTGCTTCTCCCTCTGCCTATGTCTCTGCCTCTCTCTCTCTCACTGTGTGACTATCATAAATAAATAAAAAAAAAAAATTAAAAAAAAAATAAAATAAAAATTTTTTTTTCAGTGCTTGAAATCTAATGACAATTAGTCATGTTGTATCAAACTAGTTTGTGACATTGTCATTTTCGAATCCCAATTCACTAATTTTGATGCCTGGTATTGTAGGGAAAAAAGCATGGAAAATCATGGGCTTGAATAGGACACTTCTGTCCAAACCTTAATATCTCAATCGGTAAAACAAAACAAAACAAACAAAACAAAACAAAACAAAACAAAAAAAAAAAAACTGAGGTTATTTGGGGGAGGATAAAATTGTCACTAATTTTTTAAAGAAGTCTTTGAAAGCTGATTCTTCCTGAAACTATTATGAGTTATATTGCATAATCATCTATCTGCTTAAATGACATTTATTTGCTTTCTTATATAGTATAAATTATCATCTGAGCCTTAGAAATAGGAAAATGATAATTACACATGCTCAGATAAAATTCTGTTTGCTGTTTATTTTTTCAAATTTGATGCAGAATAGTCTAATTTTAAGTAAGTGGTGCAGAATTTATTTAGGATAATGGACCATGAAACTTATTTAATAACTATTCTACTTCTTAAATTATTTTTTGAGATAGATCTTCAGTATAGTAAAAACTAATTAAACAAAATGGGGAAGAAATTAGAATGATTAAGCTTTCCTAACTTTATTCCTTTTAAGTACATTTTGTATTAGCAACCAAAATGTAAATGTAGATTTAGATAATGGAAAATGGTAATTCAAAATAGATCTACATCAATTAATAAAATGTTTACCACATACAAAAGTCTGTAGGAGACTTAGTAGTTCAAAACAGAAATTGAAAACATATTAAAATAATTTTTAATTAAAAGTACATATTTCCTAGTCGGTCAGACCTCACCACTTTTAGCCAATTGAAAACTTAATCAAAAAAAAAAAAAAAAAGAAAAGAAAAAGAAAGAAAACTTAATCAGCCTCTCTGGGCTGTCGTTTCATCACGAAAAATTTGTATAATATAATTTATTCCATAAACATTCGAATATGCTTAGGAGTAACCTAATCTTATCACGATTCCGACATGTAATAAGCACATAATAAATGATAGTTTTATTTTACCACCCTTTCATTCCCTCAGATTCAAAATACTCAGATTTGATGTGTTGGTTGGTGCTCTTCCTTTTAAATTTAACTGCTTTTTTTCCCCTAATGTATACTTATCGTCTTCAGATTATTGCAAAATCAAATTAGCAGGATCAGAATTAGTGCGATTAGATTGTACTTTTCTAAGCCATATATTTTAGAATAACTCTTGCAAATAAAATGTGGCTTTGATACTCACTCTGTATCGAATTTTAAAATTTTGTGGTTGAATACGAGATCGTTTAGTTGTTGCATGTGATGACACTCTTATCAAGTTCAGATGGATTATCTCTGGCCTTCTCAAGACCTCAGTCAGTAGAAAATCTTGAAGAATTATGTAAGAACAGAAAAAATTTAATATACATTGTTGTGAACAATAACTCTACAAGGTAAAACTCCTTCAGCATAATTTGTAGCTTAAATGTAAAGTGTATTCATACACTTTTATTCTGCAAAAGAAAGTAATTTAAATATTTATAAAATGTGATTTACATGAAAATACCATCCTACTTTTCATTTACTGTGCTGTTCTTGTGTCACTCAAAGTTGCCTTCTTTAAATATACATTTGGAAACAAATTATATTATGATCCAAAATACAAAAAGTAAATACAATGTGGAATGGGGGAGCCTGGATGGGGAAAGGAACTGTAGTCACAGTGAAAAGAAACGAGCTTGTTGAATTTTCACACACAGAACTACTGAGCAGGCTTATTTAAATCTATTTTCCTTTATGAATTATACATGGCTATCATCACCGGAGTTACACTCCCCGGGGAAAAAAACATTTTAAACGACAACTTACTGATAAGCTGTCAAATGGGAAAAATCCACTCATTTCTTCAAATCTGTAGTCAATTTTTTATTAATATTTTAAATGATTTTCGGGAAATGCATTTGGGTTGCCTTTGACTTTCCAGGAAGAAATATGTGAGAATGCTTGATCCCACTTTTTGCTTGCAATGTATATCAAATCTGCATATGTGGTTGGGAAAACAATGGGGAAAAAAGTGTGTTTGGGGTCTTTTTGCAAAGTACATGTTGGTGTTCTCCTCTCGCGTGCCTGGGCCGGCAGCTAAGACTGTACAGGTGTTTGCCTGCAGGAGAAGCCTGCTAATTAGGGAACCAGCTAGGCAGTGGAAATCAATCTGCAGGTATTTTCAGGTAAAACTGTTGAAACAAGACTATGGAGGGATGTGCACTGTTTCAGTAACTAGAAAGTTGCCATCCCTTTTTGTTGTTGTTGTTTTTAAGATTTTATTTATTTATTTAACAGAGAAAGATAGAGGGAGCAGCATGCAGAGGGAGAGAGAGAGGGAGAAGCAGACTCCCTGCTGAGCGGGGACCCTGACACGGGACTGGATCCCAGGACCCCAGCATCACAACCTGAGCTGAAGGCTGACGCTTCACTCACTGAGCTACCCAGATCCCAAAAGTTCTCATCTTTTGATTAAACTCAATATAGAGGAGATGTGGACATCGCAAGGCAGCAGTGGTCCTTTATAAATGTCTCTGGACAAAAAACAACCCTGTTAATAATAACAACATCAAAAATGATCATTATAATCATCATAATAAAGAAAACTAGTCAGCAGAAAGTAAAGTTTCCTTCAGGGAAGGCTCTGGGTCATTGCCTTTGTTAGAAACAGGAGCCAGGATTTTTCCAGAAGAGGAACAATGACAGTTAAGCTTCGCCCTTGTCCTACTGTGGCCCCATCTTCTAATGACACAAATTCCTAACAGTGCAGTCTCATCCATCATCTAAATTATTTGTTTACAGAGTACACCAAATATTTTCTGTACTGGGTTAAAGAGACATAATTCCTGCCCTAAAGGGCTTTATCACCTGGTACAGGAGTTCTACCCTTGGAAATGCTGGTTCTTATTTTCTTGCTCGCTAATGGACCTGTATATAGGTGATTTCCTGGTTTGACAACCAGAAAACAGGGTATAGCCCTGACTTGAAATAAAGAGTTTTAAAACTCATATTATTATAATTTGGGGACAGCATAATCTGTCTTGCTTCCTTTTTTTTTAAAGATTTTATTTATTTATTCATGAGAGAAAGACAGAGAGAGAGAGAGAGAGAGAGAGAGAGAGGCAGAGGGAGAAGCAGGCTCCATGCAGGGAGCCCAACGTGGGACTCGATCCCGGGTCTCCAGGATCACGCCCTGGGTGAAGGTCAGGTGCTAAACCACTGAGCCACCTGGGCGATCCCATCTGTCTTACTTCCTATGCAATAGGCCATCGCCCTAACCTTTTTCTAAGAGAGAAAAAGGAATGACAGAAAAGTTTAGAATTTCAAGGTCATTGAAATGGCCATGGTAGAGGGTTGGTAGTGATGATTAAATCCAATTACATTGTAGAGAACGAGCAATGTGAGTTTACAAACCAAAAGATTCAGAGATAAATATGTATTAGATCAATGTACTCAGCATCACTGTGGTATATATGTGCCTGTATCTACATATATGTGTGTGTATATGTGTATACAGTGATGTCAACATATATGCAGATATGTATACACACACACACACACATACTATTCAGGAATAGCCTTAAAAGTATGGTGATAATCAGGTGATAATCAAAAAAAGTGACTTCAGTAATATGTATCATTATTCCCTTTGGAGGTTTTCAATGCATTTAATAAAACTTGTAAAGTCTATTTTTTCCAGCAGATGCAGTAAAGTGACTGAGGCCGTGGGATTTTCTGGGGCCCATTAGAGACAACCCTGGGTGCTGAGGACCCAAGGAATAACCACCATAATTATCATTTGCCGAAGTTATGATGAATCAAAATGCGTCTGAATGTCGGTCTCATGCAAGCTGATTACATGATCAGAAATATAATTTAAGAACTGTCCTTCACTAACCTGCATCTGAGTTCACAAAGTGTTTACACATCTAGGAGCAATATTTTGATTAAAGCTGCTGCTGGGGTTACGTGAAGAAGTGTATAGACTAAGGAAATACATTTTTTTAGTAAAGGTCTCAAAGCTTCAGATCATTTAAAGTACGTTAAAGTATTTTTAAGTATTTAAGGATTTTAAAATATCCCTACTTATGTTCATTCAAAGAATTATTACAGATGATCAAAAGTGAGCAAGCCATTTCTGCCTCCTCTTATAGTCACCGGTGATATGTTTTCTTCTTGAGTGTTTGTAACGGGGGACATTGATCACAAGTGAAAAAAGCAAAAGTGTGTGTGGAGTGATATCTTGAGATCATGGCAAGAATTAACTTGCAAACTTAGGCTTTGATGACTTCAGAGTTCTGTGTGTTGAGATATTCATCTCTCCTTGGGTTTCATATCGTTGATTTGTACATTGAAAATGCTATTACTATTACTACTAATAACAACATGTAGGGGACAAATGTCTCCTTAGAGGGAGAAGAACTCTGCCTGAGGAGATATACCTCACAGATTGACTTGGGAGAGGGAGGATGCATTTTGCATGGGGAAGGGATGTACATCTTGGGGTTGAGAAGGTAGACTGGAGAGAATTCCAAATTCCCACCACCTGGAAAACCATACAATCCCCTCCTTGTGAGTGTGTAAGGGACGGGGGAAGGCTGTGAATCTGATGGGCATTACTCTGTAACTAGGTTATGTTGTATGGAAAAGGTGAAAGGATTTTGCAGATGGGATCAAGGCCCCAAATTAGTAGATTCAGAGTTAATAAAAAAGGAGATCACCCAAGGTGGGCCAGACTTAATCAGGTGAAAGACCTCAGAATGGAGACTAGGTCCTTCCCAAGTAAAGAAACACTCTCTTCAGTCCTTGAAGAAGCATACAGCTATGTTGTGAAAGCAGCCTGACCTTAACTATGGTCTTGTGAGGCCCTGAGCCTCTGAGAGCTCAGTGAAAGCTTGCCTGGACTCTCAACCCATAGAATCTTCAGGATAATAAATATGCGATGTTTTACATCGCTAAATTGGTGGGTTAATAGAAAACTTAAGGGCAGTGTGGTTTAGCACCGCCTTCAGCTCACGGTGTGATCCTGGAGACCCAGGATGGAGCCTGCTTCTCCCCCTGTGCCAGTGTCTCTGCTTCTCTCTCCTCTCTCTCTCTCTCTCTCTCTCTCTCTGTCTCTTGTGAATAAATAAATTTTTAAAAATCTAAAAAAATAGAAAACTTAAAAAATCTCCCATGAAAGTCCATGAGGATTGGAAATCATGAGTATGAAGTATGTAGAATATGGTAGATGTTCCGTGAGTGGTGTGTGTTCTCATGTTCACCACTACTGGAAAGCTGAAGTCCTGTGGTGACACAGACAGAAATGACTAGAAAGAAGAAATGAATGTGGACAAGGAGAGAGAATTGTGGGGCCGGGGAATGCAACACCAAGTTTACAACGCTGCACCTGCTCTTCTTCATGTGGACTAGTTATCCAAGTCTGCTCTGTTTTCATGCATAACAGCTCAATGACTCTACCTCCCACTTTCTCAGCGCTATATATGCAGGGTACCTCAGTTCCACACATTTGAAAGCCTGCAGAATGGGGGCTAGGTGCTGCCAGGAACACTTCAGATGCCAGTAAACAGCTCACTTCTTCCATTTGTGGAAAAGTCAGCAGAGATGTCGAGATGTGCCAGGATGTGGGAGAGGGGAGAGCAGTTAGACCAGGTCAATGGGACTGGGAAACGAGAGTGGGCAGTACAGTGATTGCTCCAAGTTTCCACTGTTTTACAGGCATTTTCATTTATTTCCTAGAAAATACTGCTAATCTGATTGTGCACTGTTTGTAGCTGTCCTTATCCTTTTTCTCTGATAAGAGTAGTGTTTATGTTTTTCCTTTCATTTCTGATCCAGATTTGGTTATCTTGAGAGTCTAAAAGTTTCTCCATATAAATGAAAGTTATTGATGGAGAGCCATAGTCATAATAAAGAGATTTATCGTGTTGTAACCCTGCACATATTCCTCTTGTGGTTGTAACTTCTGTATCTGTAGAGCACAGGGCAGATATGCATATTTACTCCCTAATAAAGGCGTCAATTTCTACCAGCTTAATGCACTTAGTGCATAATTTGTATATTTCCAGATCCTGCAGTTAAAGATTCTAAAAAAGGGGGAAAAATCCCCCAATTAGACAAAAAATTCCACCTGGATATGCAGTCTGAAGAGACTGGAAAGAAATGTTTTTTTTTTTTTTAAGATTTTATTTTATTCATGAGAGACACACACACACACACACACAGAGAGAGAGAGAGAGAGAGACAGAGAGAGAGACAGGCAGAGGGAGAAGTAGGTTCTGCAGGGAGCCCGAGACAGGACTCGATCCCAGGACTCTGGGGTTATGCCTTGGGCTGAAGGCAGACGCTCAACCGCTGAGCCACCCAGGCGTCCCAGAAAATGTTTTTAGTAGACCCAAATACATCTTTAAATTAGATGAAAATCTTAAGAAAACACTATGAAGTTTGTTTCACCAAAATGCATAATTATTGTAAATGGAAAGAATCATTTTGTTAACTTGGCGCATTAATCAATGGGATTGCTTAAAACGTCATGATCTTCCACCAAATTCTAAAAAGTTTATTGTATCAGTTGTTCTAGTGATCCATTTAGCTACATGAGGCCCAAGAATAGCCGCTCAAAGAGAAAGAAATTTATTTAAAGAGAGTGAAATCTATTCCTGACATACAGGGAGTGCAGGGGCAGCCCCCCAAGCTGGTCCAGTGGCTCTTGATGGCATTGGACACCCTCGCTCTTGCCATCTTTTTCCTCTGACTTTCTCACTGCGTGATCCTCTGCCCTCGTGCTGCCACTTTATGGTTGTAAAATGGCCCTTCTGTCTCCATGGTTGAAGCCCATCTTTCAAGCAGACAACAGAGGCAGGAGCGAGTGACTGGTGAGGTTTCTTTGAATAAAGTCTTTATCTTTTTATTTCTGGAGGGATGGCCCTCCCAGCCACTTGTGCAGATATCTCACTGAGCGTGAGACCGTGTCACTCGGACACCCTTCGTGACCAGATAATCTAAGTGCTTAAAAGACTGTCATTCATTGCCTCTTCAAACAAAATCATCATTCTCTTAGCAGGGGATGGAGATGGCTCTAGGTAGACAACTAGCCATGTTTCCAACCCATGTGAACTGGAGGAGGCTGTCTCAGAGCGAAAGGAAATCCCTCATGCTAGCATGAACAAAAATATTGTCTTCATTTATGTGAGCTAACTTTCTTTTTTTAAAAAAAAAAGATTTATTTATTTATTTTAGAGAGAGAGAAAGAGAGAAGCAGACTCCCTGCTGAGTGAGGAGCCTGATGTAGGACTCGATCTCAGGATCTCAGGATCATGAAATCACCAGTTGGTCACTTAATCAACTGAGCCACCCAGGTGCCTCTAACTTTCATATCATGGGTACTTCTGTGAAATGGCAAACAAAGCTTGTTATATAAAAATATTAAACAGGGGATCCCTGGGTGGCTCAGTGGTTTAGTGCCTGCCTTCGGCCCAGGGCCTGATCCTGGAGTCCCGGGATGGAGTCCCGCGTCAGGCTCCCTGCATGGAGCCTGCTTCTCCCTCTGCCTCTCTCTCTTTCTGTTTCTCTGTCTCTCATGAATAAATCAATAAAATCTTAAAAAAAATACTAAACAGAAAGATGTGATACATAAGTTTTCCAACTCAATTAGAAAAACCCTGAATGTCTACAGCCATCCATGCAGTCATTCATGCATCAGTCATTCAAAACAACAATCATTGAAAATCAACCATGTCCCAGGAGCTGTGTTAAGCGTGTGGACACAGTGATGAGTAGGAACGATGTGATCTCCTGCTAATATGGCTTATGCCACCCAATAGAGAGACAAGGAATCATATAACCAAATGCAAAAAGCAACTCTGAAAAATGAGTTACAAGGGGCTGTGAGGGCCTTTAAAAGGTTGTCATTTATGTGGTGAGGTGCAGAGAGCCAGAAGATTCTGGTTATAAGTCTGAAATGGACCCTGGCCTCAAGGAAGTTACAGTGGAGAATTGTTTGGGACAACGAACAGGGGAGGAAACCAAATATATATATATATATATATATATATATATATATATATATATATATATTAGAATTCCAATACTTAGAGTTTCTTTTACTCATTTTTACGACCCATCCTCCCTTATTTTGATTTTGAGCCAAGAATGTGAAACTGGAAATCCTTTGCTAAGACTCCCCTGCTGGCATATGCTTGTGTTCACAGGTTATAACCGAGGCTGATGCTCTTATAACCGAAGGGTAGTGTGACGACTTGGTGAAGTCGCCACTGGGACGTCGTGCTCACACTTACCTAACTTGAGTGTTTTCGGGATGACCTTTCTGTTGCTGTTGTCGGTGTTGCTCTCTTTATGTTTATTTCTGTGCTGCTTACTGCACCATTTCCTCTCTCGGAGCCCCTCACCCCCCCCCCCACAAGCAGCACACCCAAGAGGTGCACAGGTGCCCAGGTCGCAAGAGCATCTCTGAGTCTCTGTGCAGCTAGCGGCTCCAGCCGAAACCCTGTAGACATCATCCTGTGGACAGTTTTAAATACTCTTTATTCAAAGCAAATGAGTTTTTTTTTTAATGTCCTGTCATAATTCATCTGCTGTACAGAAGCCCCAGAATGATGAGTCCTTATGCATAAGTGCCTTGGAAAGTCACTTTTAATTTATTAGTGTTGCAAACCCCCTTCCAACGGCCTCTACAGCTCCGGTTGGACCTTCTATCCTCTCAGCAGTTAGAGACCTCTGCTCAGATGTGTTCTTCCCGAGTTTCTCAGTTAAAGAGGCAGAGCACTAACGTGCTGACCCTCAGGACACCCAGCGACGTGCGGCAGGGAGGCCACCCTAGGCTCAGCCTCACTGTAACCTGGCAGAGAGTGAGCGTTGGAACATCCCTGCCACGGTCCTTGCTCCGAGCATTCTCGTTCCGCCTAATTAACAGTTGTACTTCTGCATCCCGAGAAGAGGCAAACAGCTGCTTGTTCTGACTCCAAGTATCAGAAATGACTCCTTTGACCTAAGATACTTTCCTCACCTCTTCATTAGTGGCTGAAATTCAATAAATAAAGTCAGAGCCTTTCTGCCCATAATTAGTCATTAAATTTATTTATTTATTTATTTATTTATTTATTTATTTATTTATTTATTTTTAGTCATTAAATTTTTAAATAAGCCCATGCAAAATTCCCTTGTACAGCCCTGTCCAAGAAAAGATCACTTTCATATACGTGATTTCATTTTTTTTTTCCTTACAATCCCCCGTGTGGCAGGCAGAGCAAATGCATTGGGCCCCAAGGGGGCTAGGGAGGCCTTTACTTGAAATAACCTGAGGTTTAGGATTTTTTAACGTGCATCTGACTACTCTAACTCCTATGTTCTTTCTACTTGTTGATTCATTACCTGTTGATTCATACATGGACTAAAGTGTTTTATTTATTTACTTATTTACTTTTAAATATTTTATTTATTCATGAGATGCACAGAGAGAGGGAGAGAGAGGCAGGGACACAGGCAGAGGGAGAAGCAGGCTCCATGCAGGGAGCCCGATGTGGGACTTGATCCCAGGACTCCAGGATTAGGCCCTGGGTCGAAGGCAGGCGCCAAACCGCTGAGTCACCCAGGGATTCCCAACTAAAGTGTTTTAGAGAGGGATCCCTGGGTGGCTCAATGGTTAAGCATCTGCCTTAGGCTCAGGGCCTGATCCTGGAGTCCTGGGATCGAGTCCCACAGTGGGCTCCCTGCATGGAGCCTGCTTCTCCCTCTGTCTGTGTCTCTGCCTCTCTCTCTCTCATGAATAAATAAAATCTTTAAAAAAAGTTTAAAATTAAAAAAAAAGTGTTTTAGAGACAGATCTAGAGAGAGACAGTGAGCATGAGCAGTGGGGAGGGGCAGAGAAATAGAGAGACTTTCAAGCAGACTCCACGCCCAGTGCATGGAGTTGGACATGGGGCTCGATCTCATGACCCTGAGATCATGACCGGAGATGAAATTGAAAGTGGGTCACCCCATGGTCTAGTGCTTTTGAGACAGAAAATAAAACAGATTTCGTATCCTTTGACGTTAAATTTTGATAAGATGGAATTTGAAATTAAAAAGACCATTAGCTTCTGGGGAGGAGGGACGAGGGGAGAGAAAATCAGAAAGAGCAGTGCCCTAGAGGGGAGAATCACTGACAAAGTGAAAACCAAGGTAAAAATGTCACCTTTGTCATTTTTCTGGTGCAGTAGAAAGAGCCCTTGCTTTTTAGACAAACTTAGATCCAAACTCCAGCTTGAGGGCGTGCTAGTTTTGTGACTTTGGGAGCGCCCCAGAAACCTTTGTAAAGTGCAGCTAAATCATCCATGCACCCTGAGCATTACACGAGAGGGTGAATCTAGCGCCGAGCGGTGTGCATGCCAGCGAGCCAACTAGCTGTCCTGGTGACGGTAGAAATACTAGTAGCAACAGTGGAGTAATCGTGGGAGTGGTAGCAATAATACAATGAGTTGTTCAGCACTGTCTACTGATGGCTGACTTGTTCCAGTACCATGTGACTTTTTCTGACATCATCCTGTTCCACACATGCCACTTGATATTTGCCATTTAGTGACTTCTGCTGCACACCTGCACTTTCCTTCCCTTCCCTCTGCTCAGTATTAATCCTCTACCCTCTTCTCCTTTTCCCTAAGACATGTATATATTCAATTAATGTTAATAAACCTATTGATATATCCTTAGCGCCTCAAGAGTGCTTTTATTTTTTAAAAAAGCATCTGTCAAAAAATAGCACTTAAACCTTTTGCTTCTATAAAGGTAGCGGCTCACTGAAATATCTCTGAAAATCTCTCTGAAAAGCTGATGCTTCCTTAAAATAGGAGGTGGGGCTCTCCTTGGCAGTTCATGAGGCTGTGGGTAATGAAACCACAGTGAGAGGTTGTGGTGTATTGCTTTTAATCAGAAAACCATGAAACCTGGGTGGATGCTGGAACATAATGAATATCTACTGTTTGTAAGCATGTTGGGCAGGAGTAAGGAATTCAAGAACTCTAATGTGCAAAATTCTGTAGGAACCCCCACAGCAGACCAGGGGCTGAAGGTAGATGGCTCACAGCAGCATGTATTCAGTCACCAAAATCTACCAAGCAAGTTCAGGGGTCAGGTGAACTGACCCTCATAAGGATGAGAGACAATGAAGACCTGAAGACACCTTTTTGCGGCTTTCTGGCTAAAGCTCCAAACTATAGGAAAGCAATCAGTTAAATCGAAAAACTGAATTCATGCAAGAATGGAGCCAAATGGCTACCTGGATTTGATAAACCAACCTCTTGCAAAAGGGCAGAAAGTGTAAACTGAAGTTGATCACGAAGAAAGATTATGAACCATTCCTGGCCCTTGGGCATTGGTGAGAATCCTGGCACTTGAGGCCACTACAAGGGGACCAAATGGGCACCTGTTTTCAAACCCCAAAGCTTGGCTGTGTGAGATTTCGTCCTCAGCACTAACCAGAAGGATGTCAAACCTTCTGATCTACTGTTATGTCCACAGTGGTCAACAGGTGGAGAATGGTAGTGACTAAGGCAAAAGCAGCTGAATGCAAAAGAATACCTCTCAAGACAGCTGGGGAAAGTGTACTGAGCAAAAGAGAAGGGAGAAAGTATGGATGCTTGGCAAGGCGTGTGACAAAGAACAGGTAGTCAGTAGAGAGGTGAGAGCGTGCCTTGTTACATCAAATTACTGCAAGGGGCATTTATTTTGTGCAAGAACACAAAAAGAGCTTTGGCAATTCTGATATGGTTCTTTACGTATCACCATTTGAGGGCAGTTCACCTTAAGAAATAAGATGGAGCTGGATTTTTTTTTCTACGACTTTATTTATTTATTCATCAGAGACAGAGAGAGAGAGAGAGACAGAGACATAGTCAGAGGGAGAAGCAGGCTCTCTACAGGGATCCCGATATGGGACCCCGATCCCGGGATTCTGGGATCATGACCTGAGCCAAAGGCAGATGCTCAACCTCTAAGCCACCCACCCAGGTTTCCCTGGACCTGGATTCAAATCCTGGTTTGTCTATGAACTAGCTGTATATTTTAAAGCTTCAATTTCTTCATAAGTGATTTGGGGGAAAGTCTTCACCTCAAGAGGGCCACAGCTTATAATGTGTGTAAAATTTTAAGTGCTTAATTGGCAATGGAAGAATTGCCAAGTGAGTGGCGGTTGGAAAAAAAATCATGTGTTGACTAAATAACTGCACATAGGTGGTTCTGGTAGATCCAAAGCTGCTTTGGAGGGCAAAGTTGAAAGTTTTATAGGGAGATTACAACATATTTCCCTTGAAGTAACTGCTGGGCGTTTCTACCACTGATGCACCTATTGATACCCACAACATCTGCCAGTATGAAGAACTCTTTCTTTGGAAGGTTTGGGTACGTAAAAACATAGATTCTAAAGTCACCATGGCTTTTCTCTTAAATTATATCCTTTAGATCTGAAGGGCGACAATTTCCCCAGTAACTCACTGTATTTTGACCCATCACACAAACATGCCCTACAGTAGTAAGTAGGGCAGCAGGTCCTCCCCCGCCGCCCCGCAGGGCATGTGACCACAAAGCCCAAGGCTGTAGAATTCCCTCTCAGCCTCATTGAAACACCAAAATTCAACCAACCTTAACACCAGTAGGGTACATGGAAGACCTCTGTAGAACAACATGTCCCGGCTGCTGGGAGCATGAGCTCCACAGGACAGCTATCAGGCCTTGGGGCTGTGGTGCAAGGTACATATAGGGACTCTCAATCAGGAAGAGCAGGGACTGGAACAAGATATTTTCCGGGTAGCACCATGTCTCCCGGATCAGGGCCCGAGGGGTCATTCTTGATTCTCACCCTGTCCCTTTCCACCCAGCTTCCTGTGGGCAATAGCAGCTTGCTCGTGTAATTGGGTCATTACCCAGCAGTAATCCCCTCACAAATAATAATAATAGTACCAGGGGCTGCTAATGTACTGTTGATAGTAGCAGAGAACTGCAGATGAACAATCGAGATGTCGACCAATAGTTGACCGGTCTTTCTAATTGACAAATAGTCTCTGAATCCCCTAGTGTGGGGTAATTTCATGTGGCTATGGGACTAACAATGAAATCTGTAGCTACTGCTAAGAACAAGAGTTCCCTCAAGTTTACTGAGTTTAGACATAGATTAGTCTCAATAGTGACATGAATTGTAGTCCCATTTCCTCCACGAGCTTTCTGTATGACTTTCAACTTCCTTTTGTCTTAGAAACCCTGTCTGTGTGTGGTAGGGGGTGAGGGAGAGAAAGAGATGGGGGGAGGGTGGGAGCAGAAAGAGATAACAGCACCCATCTACTTTGGGACATCATGAGAAATAAGCAGCATCAAGGTCAGATTTCTAACTTATTTGGAACAGTTTGCAGCAAATTCATTTGGGTTTTGGCAATGTCAAGCTCTTTTATCATGGAACCACCCACTTTCCTCCCTCCAGGGCTATCATGACTCACTCCCAAATTATTTGTCCTTGGGAATATTGTTTTTCTTTATCCCTTTTATTTTAACTCCCTTTGATCTACTTTAATCAATTTAATATCCTTAATTGTTTTTTATCTGGAGACATTCATTGCATCTATTTCTCCTGATATGGCCTATTCCCAGTATGGCACTTTAATTTCGTTACAAAATCTGGACCCAAATAAGAGGATGTTGCATGTGAGCTAGAAGGGGAATTGGTGTGGCTCTGAGAAATTAAAACTGTCTTATACACTAAATTCCAAGTGTGGTATTTTTGGACTTTGAAGTTTCCTCACTAATAGCTCAAAAGTGGACTTTCTCATCCTGTTTTTCTGTTTAAATGGAGGCTGGAATAGTCTTTCATGTATTAAACTAACACTGGGCTAATCTGTTATAGATCTATATGGAAATGAAATTTGTTTTAGCTAAGAAGGTTAACTAGTACTGCCAGCATACTGTGCCCAAAAGATACAGTGATCTTGACTAAGAACTTTAGTTGAGATTTACTCACACATGAATTTTTTCTGATTTAAAAAAAAAACTGTACTTAGATCTTGAAATATTGAGATATAAGCCATCCTCCAACAACAAGGGGTTGGGAGCAGGACAGGGGAAAGAAGGCATAGGATGGAGATGTAGATTCAATTATGTTCCTCTGAAATGAAATGGATATCACCACATCCGCTTGGGAAATTGCTTTGAGGAATTACAAAAATATAGGAGACTCCTTCACTGAGTATGGACAGACCAGTGATAAAAGCCACAGGTTGTTCAGCACCCAATCTGAAGAAAGCCTTCCCCTGCCATGACTTTGGAGAGATTTTCTGCATCATTTCCTGCCCCAGTCTTCCTAGTGACCACTATGCACCACTGAGATCTCAGAGCTTCTTTGAAGGGAGATTTTTTTTTTCCCCCAACTTCACATGGAGTTACTTAGACATCTGGCAGGAGTAGCTGTCAAACCACAAATACAACCTTCCTCGACTCCTGGGGAGAAAGGTAGTGATTTCCACTTGACCTCACCAACTAAAAATATAACTTCTGCCGTTACCGTGCCAATCATCATTGCTCAGAACACACTTATGCATTTAAGCCCTTTCCCTTTTGTGTTTGTCCGCTGTTTAACTTTGCAAATTTGGCATCAGCTTGTTAGTTTCATGTTTTAATTATAAACACATAATAATGAGGGTCGTGGCTTTCATAATTTACTCCGTACGGGACCTAACACTGGACCCCTAACAAATGAGTGATGAAGATGCTGAAGCTGATTGAAATGAACTGTTTGCTTTATTTCCTTCTCATCACAAACACAAACATCAACCCCCTACATCTAACACTCTCTGTTTTTGTTGTTGTTTTGTAGACTTTATGCTTTTCTTTGATAATAGAAACGTGCGTGTGTTGGTAGTGTTGGGTAGTTAGTTGGAATAGAAATAATTCACAATTGTCTCTTGCTTTTGAAAGGATCCACGAAAAGAGAGAGCATAAAACTCCTCCGTTAGACTGGGAATTATTTTGTTTGTATACTTAACTCCCCAGGTATAAGTGGAAGCATTGTCCCTTCAACATCTCTTTCTTCACGACACTAATCCTTTCTAGCAAAAAAGAAAAGAGTTTGCAAGTTTGTAGAGAGGGATTTCCCTATCTTTAGACATCCAGCCATGTCCCCTTCAATACTTCATCACAAATTAAGCAGAGTCTCCTTCCTTGTATGCTGATGCGTATATTGAATTAGGAAACAACCCTTGCCCAGATCCTAACACACACCAGCCTCCTCGTTTTAATGCAACCAAGTCAGTGCTGAGATAATTAATAACATTCATTGCTCTTACTTGATTCTGTATGTTCTTTTTCTCCATGCGAATATTCTTCTATCTGGTTGCTCCTTACTTGTCTGTTCATGTGCAAAAGCATTAATCCATCAAGCATTTGTGAAATGTCTACTCCAGCCATCACGCTGACCCAAGTCTTTAGGAGTAAAAATTAACTGGAATATCTGGGGAAATAGACGGTATTGTAAGGGATAGAAGATGTATACTGAACACAGAGGCAGAATGAAGCAAGTACACGTCAGTCAACACTAATCAGAGCTGTGGGAGTGCAAAGTGAGAAAATGTTTGCTATGAACCATGGATGAGAAAAGACAAGCCAGTTGGAGAAGATGGGTCTTATGCTGAGTTTCAGTGAAGAATTAATGATGGGAAAACAAAAACAAAAACAAAAAAACAACAACAAAAAAAACCCGAGGAAGGTAGGGAGGAATCATATGGGCAAAAGAAAATTGGTTGAAAAAAGTGTAGTTTCTTTCTTTTTTAACATTTTCTTTTAAAATAGTCTCTACTCCCAATGTGGGTCTTGAACTCACAACCCTGAGATGGAGAGTCGCATGCTCTAGAGACTGAGCCAACCAGGCACCCCAAAACAATTAGTTTGAATGGTAGTAAGGAAGATGGCCATGCAAGCAATTGGATATTAACCTCCTGCCTCTGTATGTGGTCAGTTGCATTTTTACAAAGCGTGAAGGTCCTGCTTTTTTTTTTAAATTCCAGTTTCAAATATATTTGGCTGTGAATGTCTTATTTCTTAAGAATGGATTAATACGATTTCTATAGTCTTAAAGTTTTAATTTTAAAACAAACTGTTACCCTAAGCTTGGTTTATACTGGGAAATACAGCTTTACCTCCTTTGAAGTCTGAATATACTCCCTCATTCTACATTCTTGACTGTATGAGAGACGTGATAACTTCTGTAGTTATAAATCCTTCCTGGTGGACATTTCTAGTTAAACCTCTTATGGCCTGCATTTATTTTATGGTGACCATTGAGTAGAGCAGCAGGGTGCGCCAGTACTTGGATTGAATCTCCACTGTTTGCAAAGTACTGATGAAGACGTAAGTTATATAAGACACACCTGTTTGAATCACTTATGCACAACTACATGACAAGTGACATAACTAAATGTATGGTCAAATGTAGCTGACTTGACCAGCCAGTGAGTGGTACTGAAAGTCAAGAACTGAGCTTGGAAGTGGTAAGATCTCCAAGGCAGAAAACCGAGAAAGCCAAGATCACTTGGTCAAGGACATGACTGAGAAATGAAAAGCCACTGGATCAGAGTCAGAAAACCTTGTGAGAAATCACCGACTTTTCTAAGCCTCTGTTACTGCTTAGATTCCCTGTGTGCTCCCATTCCCTAAGGGGAATTATTATATCACCTTCCTGGATTTTATTTTTTTTATTATTTTTTAAACATTTTATTTATTTATTCATGAGAGACACAGAGACAGAGGCAGAGACACAGGCAGAGGGAGAAGCAGGCTCCATGCAGGAAGCCCAACATAGGACTCAATCCCAGGACCCCAGGATCATGCCCTGGACGAAAGGGAGGCGCTCAACTGCTGAGCCACCAGGCATCCCACCTTCCTGGGTTTTATAAAGATTTTTGGAAAATTGCCATAATGAGATAAATGTGACTATGATGCTCAATGTCTTCAATGCTCTACTGTGCAAATGTAAAGTAGCTTTAGGAGGCAGAAAACCCCAACAACAACAAGATAACGATCGAAGGAAGATTCACTATACCTCCGAGAGTGCTGTTTTCTTCTTTGTAACAGTTGGAATCAGTTTACTCCTAGAGACAAGTTGAAGGCAAATTTCCTAGAGTCCTAAAGCCTAGAATCTATAAATAAATAAATAAATAAATAAATAAATAAATAAATAAATAAATAAATAAAAAAGGCAGTGGCTTATTTGACAGTTCTTTGACCATCTTCCCACCTTGGCTTCCACAACATCCACCTGCCCTCGGAGGCCTGGGTGCAAAGGGCTTTCCTGCTGAGGATCTAGGGAGTCTTGGTAGTTCACTTTGTCCTTTCTTGAACGATCTGAGGGTCAGAGGTCGGCTACTCAACTGGGGTAGAATTATTGAGCCACTTGATTCCCACCTGGCTTTCTCCACCTACTTCTGTAATCCATCTTTCTGTAACCTATAATGGAGAATAATGTTTTTTTACCTTAAGGTGGCATCATTAAAATTTGTCCTGAATAAATACAAATGCATTACCGCATAAGGAGGAAAATGTGGCCAACCCATGTTAATTAAGTAAGGGGAGTGAGATCCCAAATGGGAGGCTCGAAAATAGCTCCTCGTCCCTGCCACTGTTCTACCCTGAGATCTACGTCAGTCTATCTGCTCTGTGTTGATATTGCCCTGGGCATTATATCTCTCTTCATCTCCTGAAGTTTCATCCAAAAGAAGTTACTTTATCAGTGAACTTAAATTTCAGCCTCTAAACATGTTACAGAATCAAATTAAACTACAGATAATTTTGCTCTGAAAACCGAGTGTCAACTGTAATTGCAGTCCTGATAGGGGGAAAAGCACCCTAATTTTGAGCCTTTTGTTATGAATCCCTATCTTCTCTGTGCAATCAGAATGTCAGTCTTGCATTCCGTGGAACTAAATAAAAAAAAGGTAGCATGCAGTGACACAGGATATGACACCAACTCAATAAGGCATTAGGGTGTGTAAAAAAAAAAAAATCACCGGTACAGAGAAAAAAAGATGAAAGTAATATTGACCGACATTTTCTTATTATTAGTGTTCTTTTTAATATCTAGCATTTTATGCCCTTTATATTAGTTCAGAATCTCAAGATCAATAACATTTAACAAACCCTGAATTAGACACTCATGTTCTGTATTTTAAATGTTTGGTCTGTAAAATGCTATCTCCTTTTTTTTTTTTCATCTAGTAATTTGTCTAAATCCATAATTTAGCAGGTAAGGTTTTTCCAAATAAAATATGTTGAATAAAGTTGTATTGCTTTAGAGAATAACCAGGTACACAGGTGTAGGGCGAGCCGCATCTCTCCCTTTGCTGTCTTCTCATGTAAAAAGCAAGGTTATACATGTTATTTCACTGTATTTCTCCTTTATGGAGAAAAGGAGTGAAAAGGGGGTGAAAACATGAAAATTGTTTTCTATGTCAGTATGTGACATTTCAGTGCTTCAAAAATTATCATTTAGTATTTTGCTACGAAAATATTTTCTGGTTATCTACTACCTTGTTTTGATCTGCATTTCCTTATTCAAAAATACCTAACTAGGAATTTTCATGTTTTCTCTTCTTACAAAAGTTAACTGTTTTAAGCCATAATCGGCAGATAAACACCAAGTTTTGGAAGATATTATCAAAATAGTTTTATTTTGTTAGAACTGTTGCTACATGAAATTATCTGTAATGTTTCAAGATAAAACAGTGACAGTTTTATAAAGCTATGTCCAACGTTGCATTGACAGTTTCAATCACAGTTCCCTTCATGGCTATTTCCCCCGGAAAGCTCAGATTGTAAGTTTAACAAACCTAAACTTTCCTCTTAGTACGAAAACACGATACTAACTTGTAAAATATCTTATGGTTTTTGTATAAGTAATTTGAAGATTATTTAAAATACTCAAAAAATTAGCACTATTTAATTTATACTCAATACATGCTATCTGAGAAATTTAAAATCAGTTTTCCAAATCTCTCAAGTGTTTTTCCTAACTGATGAGTAAACTAATATTTTGTTAGACCAAGTTCCACCTTTGATCATTGTACCCCTTGATTTTTGTGAATCTTTCTTGTGTAAAACCCAAGGCATCCAAATGTGAGGTGTAGATGATAGTTTGGGTAAGTGGGTGAATATGAAGCAGGAGTCCTAGTCTCGCGACACACACAGACCCAGGGGATTATTATTTCCCAAGTAAAAATTGACAGGACCCCTCACAAGTACACACCCAGCTTGTCAGCCTTGGCCAGTACTCACACATTTTTTGTTGGAAAAATAGGAAGAGTCATGTGATTCACAAATTTAGAAATAGTATCATGAAGGGAAATTCTACTAAGGTCATAGATAAGACACGTCAAGGTGCTGCCTTCTTAGACTCATTCATAACTAGATGGAAAGAACTTTCATACTGTTTAGTGAAAAGTAGTTATAACATCCTTGGGTTTTTGTTTTTTGTTTTTTTGTTTTTTTCAAAAGTAGATTAAAAGCATTTCTCTAAAGTCATGTCCTTCCAAACATGAAGAGGGAAAAAAAAAAAAAAAGACTGGAAATATCTACTCATGGAAGGCTACAGTTTTAGTCACTAGCTTGATTTTAACTTAGAAAAACTTAATTCTGAAAAATATAATGTGCATTTATGTTTAAAGGAAGTATCATTATTTTGGGGGCATCTGCTAATCTCTCTCTTTATAAATGTATATCACATAAGTACTAGTTAAAGAAGGAAACTAATTAAATATGACAGAAAAAAAATGTTTATCTTAAGTGTCGATGTGAATTTTTTTCTTTGTATCAGAGAGAGAAAGAAATCAGCTGTATATGGAATAATTCAATTGAACAAACATAAACATAGGCAAAACCCCCCAGAATTTAAAGGTAATAATGCTTTCCCAGTTTCATTGACCTCTAAGATCAATGTTTTATCTAACACATACCATATAAGTAAATCTAAATGTAAAAACCAGATGAAGTTTACAAAGAAAAAACTTGTACAGACTATTTTTTTTTAGGTTTGTCACAAATGAACTAAGACATAAATTCAGTCCTAAATTATCTGTGGAATAATATTTCATAAAACTATATGCAAGTGATATTCTATAATGTTAACATATAACAAGTGATCAAAATGCATTAATATCAATAATGAACTATAGATTTTAAACAAACAGTGCACCACGATTGATGTTTTAGCAATGTTGAGTACTGTAGAAAAAAGAGTGACCTTGAAAGTTAAACTCTTAGATCAAACCAATTTCCCAAATCTGAAACAAAATCCAAACAGTAGAGATAAGAGGGAAACCACCCCCACAGATTTGGTTTTATGTATGGATTAATTCACCCAAGGGAAGTGAAACAGGGTATGGTACAGACGGCCAGATTCATTTCCACAGGAAAGAGCCGAGAGGAATGTGGTTCCCCTTAATTTAATGACTGAACACCCTATTGCCAATATTCCCATAGGTGAAGTAAAGTGCTTTGCACCATTACACTCAGTAAAAATGCCTCTGTCAGAAGAAACCTACAAATGAGGCTTCTTGGATGCCTAAGAATCTTCTGGACAGCAATTGATGGCCCAAAGTAAATCTGACTCCATATCTAAAGCAGGTCAGAACTCAGAGACATAAAGTGATGTGCAGATGTTAACGAATTATACAACAAAGGAGAATACAGACTTGATACTTACTTGCGTGCTTTATTTTGTTTGGTGTTTGTTTTCATTAAGATCTATCCAAATTTAACTTAAATTTTAAGGAAAAAATATAGACTCACAAATTCAAAAACAACAATACCAAGTTATAGGGAAACATCTTTGTTAAAACGGATCCTTCCCTACTTTAGGATCATGGATTTGGGGCTAGAAAAGAGGGATTATGATAATCCGAGGCATGCACAGATTATCACACTAGATGAATGGTGAAACACCAGTGCAGAAAAAGCCCTTTCAGGAAAATTGCAGAGAAAATATCCATTTCTATTTTCAGGCAGACATTGGAATTTGGAGAAATGTCCACCTAGGTACCTCGTCTACATCTGTGCTGGAGAGTGAGGGGTATGAGTTCAGTTTCCAGCTCCACTGCAAATCAGCCGTGCTGTCCTGGGCAAGTCCCTTAATTTCTCAGAGCCTCAGGGACTTCAGGTTTTAAGTGAATTAATGAAATATTCTCTAGAGGCTTAAATTCTCATTGATAAGCATTTAGTTCATCCATGCTGATTTACTTTCAGTGCCTTTTCTATAACAATAATACTTGTTGCCATTTTAAATTCATTTTCCTTTCTTTTATTTTTATTTATTTTGCATTAACAGCTACCTATAGGTAAGTATAGATGTCTGTTCATAAGTTCTACAAGATGATTTCACCCATTTCCCTCTCATTCCCCTATTCATATGTGATGGTCCAGTCATCAGCAACATTAACTTTTATTGTTGTTCAAATACATTATTTTTGAACTAACATAGCTTAAAAAGAAAAAAAAGAAAAGGTAAAGGCTTAATGCTTCATAATTTATCTATGGTACCCATGCCTGTGCACTGAATTATGTGACCTAAACATTTCAAAGTTGGGCTTTGTATGGAACAGTTGAGTTATTTCTAAAAAAAAAAAAAGAAAAAAGAAAAATCAGAAGCTCAGGGATTTGAAAGGTCTAAGAACATGAGTGAATTCTGGCCTTGTTTTAGATCCAAGGTGGGGAAAATTGACAATTTTTCACTAAATAATATTAACAAAAGTTATTGGATGATAAGTGGAGAGACCACTGGGCTAGTTGGAGATGAAGGTTTTGGTATCGATATTGTCATTAATTTCTCTTAAAAAGTTTGTACTAAGGTATCTTTAATGCCTGCCCCAAGTCTACTTTGTTATAATTATCAATAGATACATTTATGAAAATGGACAAAGTTCTAATTACTGTTTTGAACAGGAAATGTACTTTCTAAAACCTGACTTGTGAAGAAGAGTCTCTCGGCTGAAGGCTCTTTTTCTTATAGTTTTGTCTATTTATGCTTCTAACTTTACTATTTTTGGTGTCCTCTTTCAATTCGAATATCACTTTTAATTGAAAATTTGAACTTCTGTATTTGATCACCAGCTACTTTCAAGATGAAAAATAAAAGAAATTATATACTATATAACTATGATAGTTTGGGAACAAAAAAGAATAGAAACACACCCTTAGGAAACCAATGATATTTTATTTTATTTTATTATTTTATTTATTTTTTAAGCCAAAGATTTTAAAAACAAAATCCCTTTTTAGAATAAAATGAATACTATGTATCATGGGGATCTAGGCAATATTGAGGCTACTGTGATATTGTGCTCTACATTTTATTTATTTTTCATTTTTTAATTTTTATTTTTTAAAGATTTTATTTATTTATTCATGAGAGATACAGACAAAGGCAGAGACACAGGCAGAGGGAGAAGCAGGCTCCCTGTGGGGAATTCAGTGTGGGACTTGATCCTAGGACCCCTGGATAATGACCCGAGCTGAAGGCAGACACTCAACCACTGAGCCACCTAGATGCCCCTGTGCTCTACATTTTAGAAACATAGTTTAGTAAACATTATCCAGCCAAAGGGCACTTTTCTCATCGGTTTATTGCAAACAATTATAAAAATGTGGAGTGTGTTGAAATATAAAAGCTAATATGACCAAAAATCTCTATGAAAGGGGCATAGAGCGAGGAACTCATTTGCTATGTTCACTAGTGGTTAATCAAAATTGTACCTTGTTGTTTTAAAAACCATCCCCAATGCCAAAATGAAACTGTATATCTAATTTCTAGGTCAATGGAAGAGGACTGCATGGGGTTAACCTGAAGGCCCACATTCCATCAGCAGCAGAAAGTTTGTGTTTTAGCTTCCTTTATGCCAGTGGTCGGGACCCACTCTGAGCAGAGGCTCTGCGGTTTAGTTTAGCTTGGTTTCTAGTGTATATGTGTGTGTGTGTGTGTGTGTGTGTGTGCTCTCCCATTGCTCTTCCTACTACTCAAAAACGAGGAAAGATGAAAAAAAAGAAGTAGAAGAAAAAGAAGAGGCCAGGCCAAGAATAATGGGGATGGTTTTCTTTTAAGCCTTGGTAGAAATGCACAAAATGTACCCAGGAAGCAGCAAAGTGTGGTAGTGCACCTTGCATTTTGCTTTGATAGATTCTAAATATAAAAACAAGAATGTTGGAGGGAAAAAAAAGAAAGAGAAAAGGAAAAGAAAGTAAGAAAGAAAAAAAAAGAGAAAGAAAGAAAGAAAGGCAGGAAGAAAGGGAGATACATGGGCAAAGTGCGTGCTAAAACCCAAGCAGGCTGGCGCCAGGCTAATGGAACCCTTGGAAGGACAACCTGTACGGGCACTTGATGTGGCCAGCCTGTGAATCATGCTTGTAACTTGTCTCACTCCACTGGAACCCTCAAGGGGTGTTTGTCAAGGAAGGGAGAAGGAAGAGAAAAAAAAAAAAGGCTCAGTAAGGCTGGGTGGCAGTCACGCACATCTTACCTCTCACCCAGCAGTGACCTTAGTATGTTTTCATGTTTATCTAAAAAAGATAAAAGGTATGATTGCTCAGGAATGAAAACATGGGTAACAGTCAAACAGAGGAAAGCAGAAACAGCAGTTTAAGACGATGAGGGAAATGTAAACCAGCCCTTGGAAACATTTGACATTGCCTGTCTCCCCGCAGAGGTCATGGTTGTATTCTATTGAAACAAATAGGAGCGACCAAGCAGACGGTTTTGATAATGGGGAGCAGGCTTTTCGTAGGTGCGTGTCTTACTGTCAGAATTTGTAAGATCCTAAAACTAACAACATGGTTTCAGCCAGGACAAATGGCTTCAAATTTTCCCAACTGCAAGGAGTTATTAGATTCAGGGATTTAGGCAGTCAACTAGTAAGAACAGAAAGATTTGATTAGGTTCAACGTATGTAATGTTGTGTTGTGCTGCAAAAAGGGATTCTATTAGGCTCCAGAAAAATGTAATGAGGGGAAAATGCAGAGCCTCTTTTGGTACAAAGTTAAAAAGGTAGGAAGCTAACATATCGTTTGCCCATGAGAAACTAAAGATCAAGCTGCCTTTGACTCCAGATACTGTGTTTGTCACCCGAAGTCTTAAGTCACATACACTGTCGGTTCTCAGTCTCAGACTCAGTTGATTCTGACCTTAAAAATTCCCTGATTAGGGTATTAAAACACGTCCAGCTGAGAGAGCTCAGGGGAGTGTCTCAACATCCTGGGGAAACGTTGAGGTGTATGCAAAGTTCCTTCAATCACAGGCTTTCCATCGATGGAGAGCAACAAAAAAGTAGTTAAATAAAAAGATCAATTTTTCATTTGACACAAAGTAAATCATTACTTTCTTCTGGGATGCACAGTACCTTTCCCCACTGTTGGTTCCATTTCCCATCATACCCTTGACCTTGGAGGTCAGCTGTCATTGGAAGATGAAGCTCTGAATAAACAGAGAAGACCCTGTGGTGTGTCTTATCTCTGCATTTTGCCTCAAATCTCCGGGCGGAGCTTTAAATTATTCATCCACTAGTGCTCTCTCCGAGTTACACATCTCCATCACCCACTCCCCTTCCCCCTCCTGGTTTGTGAGTGAAGGCGGTATCCTTGGGAACCTTATCAGAGATCACAGATTCAAGCTCCAGAAATGAAATAAAAGAGGAAATTGGCTGTATTAGCATAAGAGGAGTCAGCCTGGAGTTGAATACACACATCACCCAGGAGCACACTGGCTTGCCTTATCAGTACCGTTTGATCACTACTTTCTTTTTTTTTTATATACATTCTTTAATTCCATCCAGCCCACTCCTTTGTTCCAACTCATATGAGGGAACATATGAAATAAGAGCAGATGGCATGAGGTCCTGAATAGTTTTCAACACTTCCAACCTTTTCTAGGCTCAATAAAAACAGCATAAATAAAATGCTCATTCTAAGATAGCTTTTAAGCCTCACCTCTCTCTCCTACCCCCAGGAAAAGAGGCGTTATTGCGATTTCAAGGTGGGGAAAGGAACTGTAAATAGTTAAAGTTTGATTTGGTGGATGTTGCAGCAAAAGCCAGAGTATCATTCAGGAACATAATCTAAGGTATAGGTTAAATGTAGTAATGTATTTTCCTTTTTGAGTGGAAGCACAGGTAGCAAACTGCAAATTTATTTATTTATTTTTTTTCTGCAAGCACAGGTTTGTTTGTTTGTTTTTTCCTCATTTTGTCCTTCAAAATTATTCTTTGAGACAAGGCCCTTTGAATATATTCTGATTAAGGATGTTGCCACGATCGGCTTACTTTATCTATGAAAACAGTAGCCTGGAACCACAGTTTTTAAAGATGCATCCCATTCAGGAGCTCTGTGCACATAAATGTACATTACCACAGAGACACACTATTCCAGGATCAATAAGCATAGGTTAATCAACTTTTACTTCACGCTTACTGTTTTCCTTCCAAACTCATTGAATGTGACCTCTAGTTTTCTCTAGAAGATTGACTATGGGTAGCCAAAAATACCGTGTTGGTTACTTAACCAAGTTTACGAGAACTTTAAAAATCTTCAGTCTCGCTATTATTTCATTATTCATTGCTACCGATTAGACGACAGATGGGATAGTCTTGGTTTGATATTGCATAATTACCATTGTGACTTTTCGAATTTTACTGCTATATCTTTTCCAAGCAGAATAAGAGTTGGCATTGCTTCTTTTAGGTCTGGGCTAAATATTGCTGTTGATGGAGTACTTGACAGTTTCCACATCCCGTGCAAATGCTGATTTCAGTGAAAGCCCATGAGGAATATAAATATAATTACTCCTCTCTGCACCCATCTCCAATGAGAAGGATGACACTAACTTTTAGATCTCTTTAGTAAATGATAAAGACAGGGCACGGGTTCACGTCTTCCTCTTGAGGCCTGTTGCAGAATTTCACGATATTCCTTTTAAGTAAGTGATTGGATGAGCCTTACCCTCAGTTCCCCAAATCATGAGCAAAACTAGTGAGTGACATAATGATAAATTAGATACTGGTGGCAGGATTTGGCAGGACCTGAGATGATGGCCACATTTCCAGCCATGTAATAATGTACTTTATTCACAGAAAGATTTCTAGAAGATAAAGAAAGAAAATGAAGGATGATTTAGATAACAAAACAAAATACAACACATTGCCTGAAATGAACAGATAACTTTTTTATTATTTCTAATTCAGCATTTTGATTACTGGTGTAAAGAAGAAAATAATTAACTTATTGTGGCCATATGAAAAGTTTGTTAAGCTAAGCTCTCAAAGTGTAGTAGAAATTTATATTGAAAGCCATTGGCAAGAGTGAGATAGATAATTAAGATTCTCCAGATTATTCCTTCATAATCAACTCATCAACAAATGTTTACTCACTGCCTATTGTGTACTGACCTAAGAGATCCAGAATCAGTAAATACATATGATGGAAGCAAATTTTCAAAGACTTAATTTTACCTCAATATGAATATGTTTACAAATCGTACAAAAGGACTTAAATGGTAGAAACACTGTGTCCTACACAATCCCCAGTCTTTATAACTAGCCAGTTTTCATGCATTCTATTTTTATTTGCATACATGCTTTAAAGTTCTGTTTTTCATTACCAGCATATCCTCTACAACTGCCTTTTCCATGTCCTAACAATAGTACCCAATGCTCACTGAGCAATTACTCTGTGCCAGGCATTGTCTTACTTTGTGTGAATTGGTGCAATTATTTCCAAAAGTCACTATATGTTATAGGTATCGTTCAGCTCATTTTACAGATGAAGAAACTGAATTTCAGAATGTACTTTAAAAGCTGTTTCCTAAATTCAGTGTTCTACTTGTTGTATATAATATGTATACACTATATAATACATATATAACATATATTTGAAGAAAAAAAATTTGCTACTTTTAATGAAATGTGTATGCATGAAAATGTCAGTGTTTTGCAATGAGGGTTTATAAAAGAAATTGCTTTGCTGTGCTTACAACTCCATTTAAAGTTTTATGTAAACTGTTAATCACTATTTTAGGTTAAGGTGGGCATTTTGAATAGAAGTAAAATGACCATAGATACTTATGTAAATTACCATTTTAAGGCATATTATATATTATAATTAGCCTGTTTTTCTATGTGATATATGTGAATATAGGCCTCTTTCCTTACATAATTCTCATCTTACTAGGTAATATATTAGGATGTACTGCTGTATATCATTGACCTTCTCAGTGGTCTACAGTTGGTTCACCGTAACATGATATGGATCCATTCAACTCATCCAAATTGGTATTCAGAGGACCTTGCCAATCAAATTCTCAAGCTTCTTTTCTGCTCTAGCAATATTTGTTATTTCATTGATAATTTTTTTACATGCATTTTCTCTGCTTTCTTCTTAGATATTCCAGTAGTGTAATGGTGGGTCTCCGGAAAGTACATCTGTAACTCCTACCTCTCATCTTGTATTCTCAGACTCTGCTTTCTATTCCAAATTTCTTGCATTTGTCTTCCAATTCTGTATCTGAAGGTTTTGTTTGCTAATTTAATTTCCATGAGCTCCTTTTTCATGACATCCCATCCTTTTTCATTTGCTCTTTTTCTTTGCATGAATGCATGACTATGAGCGTGTGTGTGTGTGTGTGTATCTCCTCATATTATCCTGGAAATTCTAAAAAGATTTGTTTTCAGTTATTTTCTACACCTACTTTATCTTTACTACCATTATAATAGGGTTTCAGGAGTCAGTCAAGATACAGAAGTGTGCCTGAGAGACCATCTTCAAGAAGAAACCTCTTAATAACTCATATATTTAAATGTTTCTCACAAGGAAAAAGAATCAATTTGGTTAAATAGCCCTAGCTAACAGGCTATATGCAAGATACAGTTCACTTCAGTGCTAATATTTCTTAAATTACTACCATTCTGATATATTCTATTGTCAATTGTAAATACCTGCCATGCTGGGGCAACCAAATATGTGAGTGTGATACCTGTGTACAGAAAGAGAGAGAGAAATACAAATAAGAAATAGTGGAATAATCATGAACATTTTATTTTATTGGGGCACTGTCCCATAGTCTACTTATAATATTGAGTCTCCTGATAGCTCACCAAATAATCACATGAGACCATTAATTTAAAATAAACTTAGGGCAGCCCAGGTGACTCAGTGGTTTAGCATTGTCTTCAGCCCAGGGTGTGATCCTGGAGACCCCGGATCGAGTCCCACGTCAGGCTCCCTGCATGGAGCCTGCTTCTCCCTCTGCCTGTGTCTCTGCATCTGTGTGTGTGTGTGTGTGATGTATAAATAAACAAAATCTTTTAAAAAATAAAATAAAATAAAATAAACTTAGCTATGGTTTCTCCAGCAAACTGATTGAGGCTCTTCAGAGAAAGTACAGATAATTATTTCACCACATAATACTACTGTTTATTTCCAGCAACTCTACTTTTGGATATGTATCCAAAATCCTTAACCTCAAGATCTTGAAGAGGTATTTGCACTCTACATTCACTGCAACATGATTCACAGTAGCCAAGATACGTAAGCAGCCCAAGTGCCCATCGACGGATGAACGAATAAGGAAAAAGTGATATATATATCCAATGGAATATTATTTAACCACAGAAAAAGAAGAATATCCTGTCACATGTGCCACCATGGATGAACTGGAGGACAGTATGCTACATGAAATAAGCCACAGAAGAACGGTGCATAATTCCAGTTATGTGAGGTATGTAAAAGAGTTAAATTTGTAGAAACAGAGAGTAGAACGGTAGTTGCCAGTGGCTGCTGGTTGGAAGAATTGGGGAGTTGGTGGTCAACGGGTATAAAGTTTCAGTTATACACAATGCATAAGTTCTAGAGAGCTGCTGTGTGATACTGTGCCTATAGTTATCATGTTAAATGTTATTACCACAAAAAAAAATTAAACCCAAAAGATTGCTTCTCTTTGTTACAAAAGTCAAAGCAGAGATCAAAATTACAGAGAACTGTTTGAAAGTTACATTTTAAAACAAAAAGTGGCATGGATGATTTCCAAGAATCTTCAAAAAACTACCTGCAAATTATGATGGTGTGTGTGTGTGTGTGTGTGTGTGTGTGTGTGTGTGTGTGCGTGCGCGCGCTTGCATGTATGTGTTTTTCCAGAAAGCAAAATGAGCTAGGGGGTAAATTGTTTTATGAAATGGCACTGTGGACGTTTTGCCTTCGGGATGAGATGGTGACTCTGATGGGCCCCTGTCAGCCCATATTTTACATTGCAGATGGATGAAACCACAGGTGGGCAGAATGAAAATCATCTCCCTATATGTATGTTGCATATATGAGAGGAAATGTTAGATGATTTTTTGTTTTGTTGATTACTGAACACCTGTGCTTCAGGAGAAGAAATCTTCCAGACACTGATAAGGCGATCCCTCCAATATAAGCAGGGGGGTGGGGGGAGTAGGATGGCTTTGAAGTTACTCCTCCTTGAGCCACAACAACCTGCATCAGAGGAAAGTCCTGCTGGGCTCTGAGCAAGAGGTATGATTGGTGCCCTTTCAGGCACCACCTTATTTGTCAAGAACAGTTGAAAGTTTATAATTTGCCACCTAATTGTGATTCAGGACCAAATAGATACAGTAAAAATTGAGTATGGTCACATTTCAGAGTGTAAATCCTTTTACTTTACTGTGTTGTGTGAATAGACCATCAATAGAAGACTGCTTTTCCAAACTTCCAAACAGGAAGTATTTTCTGAAGGAAAGTTAGATTTTATATGAAGAGCAAGATAAAAACTTGAAACAGATATTACAGATTCAAGCATCCTTTTCTATGTGGAATATTTACATTAATTAGATATACTCTCTTGACCTGCAATGACCAGACTAGAGCTTAAAATGCTACAACTTTATAAGAAAATATTTTATTTATTTGTTTGAGAGAGAGAGAAAGAGAGAGGGAGAGAGACAGAGAACATGAGCAGGAGGAGGGGCAGAGGGAGAAGCAGCCTCTCCACTGAGCGGTGAGCATGATGCAGGATTCAATCCCAGGACCCTGGGAACATGACCTGAGTCAAAGGCAGACACTTAACCAACTGAGACATCCAGGTGTCCCAAAATGTTACAATTTTCAAGGGTAAAAATATATATATCAGTATTTATTAAGATGACTGCAATCTAAAATTTTATTCCCAGATGGATGGGGGAAAATAGTCATTAAAATTACCCTGAATTTGGAAATAAGAATAGATTTAAAACTATGATGATCTATTCCCTTGTTTTTAATCACTATTTTTTTTCTATTAAAAAGTTAACATATTTTTTGTGGTATTGAAATATGAGGGATTTTGGTATGATCCAAAAATAGGGTCATATTGGAAGCACTACTTTCTAAAAATCTCAATATTTTCTCAGTCATTATACTCGATCAAGAATGAGTAAAGACCATTATTCTCAGTTCCTGTGTACAGTAGTTGGTTTTAAGATGAATGAAATTAGGGGAGCCTGGGTGGCTCAGTTGGTTAAGCATCTGCCTTCTGCTCAGGTCACGATTCCAGGAACCTGGAGTGGAGCCCCCATCAGGGTCTCTGCTCAGTGGGGAGTCTACTTCTCCCTCTGCCTCTTCCTGCCTCTGTCCCTACTTGTGCTCTTTTTCTCTCTGTCAAACAAATAAAACCTTTAAAAAAATAAAGTGAATGAAATTTTTTAAAAAGCCATTAGCAATTAGTAAGACCAGGAATGATTTTCAGCTGCTATGCTGTGGCAGCCAGAACTTGACCCCTGACTGCTTAGCTCCAGTTAGGACAGGGGTAAATTTCAATGGCAACTGAATTTCTTGAATCCCTTTAATGGACTCCCAGAGGGATGGACAGCTCCTTTCTACCATTACAGTGGAGCGAAAAAGAACAACTCTAGCAACAAAAATAGAGGCTATCATCTTATTATTCTGTGTTTTTATATTTTCCTCTGCTTTCAACCATTCTTTATTTATACATCCAAGAAGAAAAAAAAAAGGAAAAAGTAAGTACTCTGTGAAGTCCAGAGAGATTAATGCTTTTAAATGATCAATTTTTCATTATTACTATGGTAATTACTGCTTTTGGGAGAGGCATTCCATCTCTCTGAAACTAAAATGATCAAATGTTATAAACCTTTATATGCACATATTTAATAGCTTTATTGAGACATAATTGATATATAAAAAACCTGCATGTGTTTAACATAGACAATTTGATGAGTTTGGGCATATGCGTGCATCCATGAAACCGTCACTACTGTCCATGGAGTAGATCTAGACGTCACCTTCAAAAGTTTCCTTATGCCTCTTGTGTTTTTTTTTCATGTGTGTGTGTGTGTGTGTGTGTGTGTGTGGTAGGAACACTTAAAATGAAATCTACCTTAACAAATTTTTAAGTATACAAGATAGTATTCTTAACTACAGGCACAATGTTGTACAATTGACCTCTAGAACTTACTCATCTTGCATAATGGAAACTTTATACCCAATGAACAACTCATTTAGTTGGTTTTTGTGCTGTATGGGATTTTCTTCCCCTCTCCAAGTTTGAGAGATGGTAAGAGTTTTCTTCCAACTATTTCTTTCTTTGGATCACCTGGCTTGCCCTCAAACAAATCAACTTGCTTCCCTTTATTTTGGGGCATTCATCAATGAATTAATTTGGTACAGATTCCGAACTAATTATGAAGTCACATGGGCTAATTCTGACTCTTTCTAAATTGGATTCCAGTTGAACTCTTGCCTCAAGTGCAGACCCCACAGGAAAGCAGCCCAAACGCTCACCTAACAATGACTACGTGCTACCCATGGCCTTAAAACACTTGATCTGGCAAAGGTGGATGAGGCAAGAAGGAATGCAGAGGGAAGTGGGAATTGTGCTGAGTTTTCCCTTCACTGCAGTCTGATTTATGACCTGGTGTCAGGGAAAGGCTGTCAGAGGTGCTTATTTGTGGCTCCTTGTCACTTCCTTCTCCTGGACACCAGCATCCTAACCTCTATGATGATGAAGATGATAATATTAGGCAGTAGTCTAATACTATACCGACTAGTAGGCTAGCATATACGCTGATCACCTCTAGAAAAAGGAAACACGCCTGTTGAAACACAACTAACATTCAGTTTTAAGTGGGAGCACAATGATCAAGGTGGTAGTCAAGGTGCAGGAGCATCATGAACGTGTCACACCCAAGTCCTGTCCGGATGGAGCACTCAATGTGACTCAAGAGATAATACTTCTCAACAGAAAATACCTTCTAAAAGAAAAAAAAAAAAAGATAAGCCAATTGTGTCCTAAACTGCATGGAACAGACTAGAAGTGCTAAAGGCATTTGGAAGAGGAAAATCATTGAGTGTTGCCATGGTCAAGGAAAGACATCCCTTAGGAGAGGATTTCCAGGATTCTCCAATGGGGCAGAACAGCTGGTCATCCTAGGTCATACATTTCCCTAATTCTGCTCTCGTTTGGCAGGAGAAACGTAAAGTGCCCACTTTCCTTGGGCCATCAGGCTCAGCGGCGTGAGAGCAGCCATGCTCTCTTTTCACATGATTTAGCAGCTACAAAGTCCCTGCCAAATCTTGCAATTGTGTGTGTGTGTGTGTGCATGCATGCACAAGTGTTTTCTCTCCCTCACACTGCCTGCATGAATCAAAGGTGGCATCATAAAGAACCTGAAATTTGCATGATTTGTGAGAGACTCACATGCGTTGGCAAGGCCAGTGGCAGTTTAAACAAAAAGGGCAGCTGTCCTAATTCCCAGCTCCCTGGCACCAGTCCGCCCACAGCCCCTCCTTCCTGTTTCCCCAGTGCCAAACAGGTCAACTGTGCTGCTTCTCTTTAAAGTAACAGCATCCAAATATTTCTAATATCAATACTCCCATTCCACACATTGCTCTCCATCATACCATCTTCCTGATAGCCATTCCTTTCAAGTTTGAATTTGCAATAAAAAATTAAATCTGTACCAATATGTGAAGTTATTAAATTTATATGATGCAGGGGATCAAATCCTCCTAAGACACTAAATAGTATATACACACTTACCCTTTCCTTCAGAGGGTTGCCAGGATATGGTAGGTCAAATATCTTTAAAATGACCTCCCTTCTACTGGAATGAAAAGACAGAAGGACTTCTACTTCCAGCTAAGATGCAGTATCAGAGATTGAGTTTACCATTCAAGCCTGAAAGAACCGAAAATAAAAAACAGACAAAATACAAGAAAACTGTTTTTTTTCAGACACAGTCTTGTGAAAGCTTCCAGGCTGCTCTTCAGGAAGGAGGAACTAAGTGAGCCTGGGGGTCTTTCTGGGAGAGTAATGGGAAGAGACACACACAGCAAGAAAACTCTGGAGGCCTCCCTGAGAGCATAACCCATTATGGATCACTGCAAGCATGAGAAGTGTCTACTCAAGAGTGGTCAAAGAAACACTAAAAACATTCCCTCTAGTCATCTAGACTGAAAACACTTTGTAATTCTAAGGACATCAGTTAGAGTACTCAGAAGGGTCTTGACTCCATAGAGGGAAACAAATACATTCTAGAATAAGGCTTCTTTAGTACACTTAAAATTGGTTCAAAACAGGCTTTAAAAGGTTCAAACTGTTTTCCAGTGGCTTACCTGTTTCCCAGAACAAAGCTCAGTGTCTTTTAAAATAAATATTTTATTTATTTATTTTTGAGAGAGAGAGAGAACACCAGCTGAGGTGAGGGGTGGAGGGAGAGGGAGAAGCAGGCTCTCCACTGAGTAGGGAGCTTGATGAGGGACTTGATCCCAGGACCCTGAGATCATGACCTGACCCGAAGGTAGATGCTTAACCAACTAAGCCACATAGGTTCCCCAAAAGCTCAGTATTTTTATAAGAATACCTAAGTATCTAGCATCAAAAAAAATAAAATTCACAGTTTTTGACATCAGTCAAAATTACCTTGAATTAGGTGTTCAAGGAAATAGGAAAATATGGTCTATTATGAAGAGAGGCAAAAGGTTAGTTAATAGAAACAGAACTAGGAATAATACAGATAATAATATAGACATTAAAACAGTTATTGTAATTATATCTCATATGTTTAAGAAGGTAGAGGACAGATTGAGCATATTTAAGCAGAGGCTTAAGAGATATTGAAATGATCCAAATCAAACTTGTAGGGATGAAAATGACAAGCCACAAAATACTTTGGATAGTGTGGTATGCAAAATAATGGCTTCTTAAAAATGTCCACATCTCATTCCCCAGAGCTTGTGAATTGATAGCCTCATGACAGAGAGGAGTTTATAGAGACTAAGTTAAAGGCCTCGATAGGGGGAACTTATTGTAGATTATCTGGTTGGGTCCAATGTGATCACAGAGGTCCTTAAACAGGGAAGATGCAGGCAGAACAAGGAAATCAAAGGAGAGATGTCACAGTACAGGCAGGCCAGAGGGTTGCTATGTTGCTGGCTTTCAAGGAAGAAAGGGGCCAAAAGCCAAGGAATATATGTGATCTGTGGAGGTTGCAAAAGGCAAAGAAACCATATGTCTCCTAGAGCTTTCAGAAAGGAATGCAGCCTGGCCAACACCTCTGTTTTCAGCCTAGTGGACCCATGTTAGACTTGGAAAGTACAAAAATGTAAGATTATAAATGTGTGCTGTTTTTAAGAGACTGAGTTTGTGGTGATTTGTTACAGCAGTGACAGAAACCATTACAAATGGGATGAAGAACAGATTAGACACTACAGAAAGAAATGTTTGTGAGCTGGGAGTGAAACGTGGAGAGAAAAGGATTACCAAATAAACACAATTTTCGTAAAATATAGACTTTTTTAAGTGACTAATGCACCTGCATTTGGAGTCTGTGAATAGAAAGAAGGAGAATGGCAACAGAAAGATGTATTTGAGGAAATAATGACCAAATTTTTCCAAATGTAATGAAAAGATTAGATTCACAAATCTAAGAAGCTCAATGAACCCCAAACAGGAAACATGAAGGAAACTACACAGAGGCATAACATGATGAAATTGCTTAAAACCAACTGGAAAGAGAAAAATCTTGAAAGTAGTCAGCATGGAAGATAATCAGTACAGAGCAACATAGGAATAGAAAAATGGTAAATACACACGTAAGTTAACCCATTCTTCTCCTAATTTAAATATCTTTAAAAGTAAGTTGATTGTTTAAAACAAAAAAGCACTATAATTGGGTTATATAACATGTGGAGGAGTCAAAGTCATGGCAATTTCACAAGTACCAGGAAGGAAGAAATAAAAGTGTATTGTTGTATCATGTATTGTATGTAAAATGGTATGATATTCCTTTTTTTTTTTTTAAAGAGTTTTAGAGGGAATCTCAAGCAAACTCCATGCTTAATGGGGAACCCAACACAGGGCTTAATCTCATGACCCTGACATCCAGACCTGAGCTGAAATGAAGAGTTGGTCGCCCGGCCAAGTGAACCACCTAGGTGCCCCTGAAATGGTAAAATATTTTTAAAGATTGATTGTGGTAAGTTAACTTTGAATGAACCCTAAAGGAACAAAAAAACTAAGCCAGCGATAAAATGGAATCATGAATATTACTTAGTTAATCCAAAGGAAGGAAAAAGAGGATAGATAACTGAGTGGATAACAAAGAACAAGATGGTAGACTCAACCCTATTAATATTCATTAAATATAAAGTAAACATATTATAATAGCATACTATTATGGTATAGTACCACATTATTATGAAGGAGATCTGATTTTCAAATATACAAAATAATTTGAACTTACTTTTCCTCAGTATGAACCCCATCTATATCTTATTTACAAAATCATTCTTAGCAGATTCATGGAAGGATTCATAGTTTCTATTTTTCAAAAGAGTGATAGATGAGGAAAAGAAAAGTTGCCAATTTCCCAAATGTTCAAGAAAGAATGATGAGAAGAAGGTAGGGATAATCCTTCAATTCTATAACAAAATTAAATGGACCAACAGTTCATCTTAAATTCGACAAACGCATATCTAGTTACCTTAAATAACATTTCGAGAAAAAAAGAAAGACATAGTCTCTGCTATCCAGATACCCACAGTATGTAAATATCATTGTCAAATATCAATATCACAACTTCATAAAGTAAATTCTCGAAACAGATGTTCATTACAATGATCACATTAGAAAATTAGAAAATTCCATTCCATTAAAGATGAAATTTGTAAGTCAATAATTTAAAAATTACAAAAGGAGATAGGTACAGTTTCCAATATAGCTATCTCCTACATATAAATCACTTTGTATCTGTGGATAGTTAATAATTATGATTACATCAAGTAGGCATGAAAATATCTAGGTTTCTCTTCATTTTATTCTATTCAACAATTATGTGTTTTAGTGCCTATAAAAATAGAATACTTTAAAAATTAACTATCACTGATCTAATACACACTCGCAGAATTCCTTTTTTATTTTAATCTATAAGGGATAGTATCACATAGTAAGAAGAACAGTTGATCTGGGGTGAGGATATGATTGTGAAACATCCTCACTCAACCACAAGAGTTGTGTGCTCTCTGAGTGTCCTCTCGACTTTATATACTTCTCTCTCCATATCTGTAAAATGGTGTTCCCCATTATCACATAAGAATTACACCTTCTACTTCACAGAGCTTGGTATTTCAGGTATAATATAACCATTTCGTCATATTATAAAACAGCCATATGGGCCACTATCAGATGAGGTGAAAATTCTCAATTTTCTAAAATCAACACCACCAACACATTATTGATGGAAAGACACTGATCCGCTATTTACACATAGTCTACAGCAATTCGGCAGACCATTAGCGTATGCTCTGCAAGTCAATAAAATTTCTCTTCCCCGAGTCACTTAGGAATTCATGTTTCATATTCTACAGACACATCATCATCCTCATCATGATTGTTACTCCATTCCAGCATTCATTCACTCATCCATCATTCATGCACTTATTTACAAATTCATTAATTTACTCACTCATTCAGAAACACTTATTAAGCTCTTCTACACACCAGACACCACTCAGAGCACTGAGAATATAGCCCTGGATGAGACACACATGATCCCCTTCTTCATGAAGTTTATACTTTGGCTTGTAAAACATTAATTTCAGATCCAGTAAATCCTATGAATGAGGACTAAATCATGTTCTGGAAACATGTGATAGGCTCCTCGGTTAGATTATCCTTTCACTATCTCTTAAAATATTGCCATTTCTCAGGGTTCTGTTCATAATTGTCTCTCTTCTCAATCTACCCTTCCCCTGACTATTTACGTATTGCCAGGGCCCACATTCTGACCACACCCCCCTCACTCATTCCTCAGAGCCCTATACCCATATATCCAACTCCTGCCCTGACATCTCCACTTGCATATCTCACCTTTGTCCAAAACGCTGTACCTCCAACACTGAATTAAAATCCTCTCTTGGAAATACTTACTTCTCTTCTTTGTTCCTTACTCTGTCCTTTGAATTCTTTCTAACTGTGTGCAGTAAACAGTTTTGTGTCTGCAAAAGCATTAGTGGTTATTAGCAAGGAAGTCAAGTGAGAATATTCTGAAAATAATAGAATTGGGTCAAATTGTTCATTGAACAGTGGTGTAAAATAACAGTACAACAGCGCTTCTTTGAAGATTACCGTAAACCAAAGTTACCAAAGTATCATGGTTTGGGGTTATGCACCCAAAATGCTACTCGGCTTTGGTAAGTATAATTACATGAATCACACATTCTTTATTGAGACGTAAGCTCCTACTTGCCACCACATACAGACATATGCAATGATTACAGAACTCATAGATGCTTATATCTATCACAAATGTCAAGTCATGGTTCATATGAAATGATGAATGCAAATGAGATCACACTGCCTAAGCTAAAATATCTGCTATGTACTTTATAAGATCTAGTCAGTTTTTAAATATTAAAGGCAAATTGATTTTGCAATCCTTATTTACATAATCAATTTCATTACGATTTAATTATTAATGAAGAGTATTAGCAAAGTTTATCATATTTGATCTATGTTAATGTAGGTCTAATAAGTGCATGGCCATTGAAAGAGCTCAATACAAAAATAAGTAAACTTAGACTAAATCTCACTGTGATTCTAGGTTTTAAGATATGTCTTTGTGAAATATAGTTTAAGGAGACAACATGTGGGAGCAAAGATTACCAGACCCCTCCTAAACAGTAATCATCATTTAAAATTTATCATTGGAACACTTACACAGAAAAAAAAAAAGTTTCATCCCTTTTCACCCACAAAGTCAATTCCGTGCCTTCTTGCTTCTTTCTCACCAAAGATTAATGTCTTTGTGTACTTACCAAAATAGTCCCCTTTGGCAAATGAATATTTTTTATTGTAATAGTAGTATTTGGAACTTTCACAAAGAAAGATGGATGGAGATATTCACCCACAGCATTAAGGTTTTTTCTTCTTTATTGACATTTTTTTAGAATGTTTAAACAAAGCTAATGTTTGGGAACATTTAGATTTGACGCTGCTGTCTGTATTTTTTAAAAAATACATTAAATTGAAATATACTGTCCCTGAATATATAGGATGTTGGAAGTTTGTCAAACAAAGTCATTTCAAAATTTTATGATCTCTGTCTAAGGATTTAATTGGGGCTCCATGACACATATACCTGTCCCCCCAAATAAACACACACTTTATTCTCTGTATTAATATGGAATCCAGTGCTGGATATTTGCCAAAAAAAGCTTATGAAAGAGGCAAACATTTACCTTGAGTCATAATATCTAACAACATCTATGATAGAAATTTAGAACAGAGTTCAGACTCAGAGAAAAACATATATATTTTTTTCTTATTTAAAAAGCCAACATATTTTTTCTTATTTGAAAACAAGCCTTTCAATGTTTGATTCTTCTTCACATTGGTCTTCGAAAGAATATCTTAGAAATTCACTATTCAATAGCACATGCAGACAGTATGAAAAGAAGCAAAAGTATTTTAAAATCAGGCTTTTTGGATAGAAAGTTAATACTAATTCTGCTTATATAAGTTTTTTAAAGCACCTATTAATATAAATTTGCATTTTGATTCTTGACATTTGTAGAAATGGGTAGGAATATCCTAAATAAACTTATCAAAGCACAGTGGTAATTTACTGGTTGATATTGCAGACAGAAAAATCTATATGTGCCTAATGATTGATATATCCTATTTTCTATAAATGTGATGATTTCATTTCATGAATGAGTAGGTAAAACAATCAAACTGGGTTGAAGTTTTAATAGAGTTAAGCAGAGTAATACCAGAATTTAGCAGGGCAATGGCAGCAGATAAAGAAAAAATAGAACATCCACTCTAAAGACTACTCCAGAATTATTTTTCAGTGGCTTCCACTATGGGATGAAATTTATGTCCACACAATCAAAAGGGTGGGAATCTTTGACTGGGGAAGTCCTCCTTAAGATATAAGACACCAAAGACTTAATCAGGAACTTCATGACATGGAAGTCATAAAGGAAATAAGGAAGGAAGGGGGGAAAAAGGAAAGAAGAATAGAGAATAAAAGAAAAGGGAGAGAGTGACAGAGAGACAGAGGGGAAAAAAAGTGAATCTCTACTCACCAGCAAATCAAATACCAGGCAAAGGAAAAAACAGACACACACAGTTAGCTGAAATTGAAATTTGGCATTCCCAGAATTTTTCTTTAAATTCTTTATTATTTAAAAAAAATGCTGGATCCACCGAGCATAACAAATCCCTAGAGCTTCTGTTACCATCAGAAATAAGGGGCAGAGATTTTATTTCATGTGAGTGAATCTCATGTCATGTGTTAATGCTTCAGATAGTTGTCCACATATGATATCTATAGCCACTAACTGAGAAGTCAAACCAGCCTATTGTGTATGTCAGATTTTTAATCCTGATTATTTAGCATTTACCAGTCCAGATGTACTCTATTATATTGCAACTATGAAACATTTCTTCTTAACTTCCTAAAAGGGGTTAAAGGAACTCATCTTTACTCTCTATGTGCTTATTCTCCTCTTAGTCAAAATAATTCAAATGATTAATTCCACATGTAGCTTTTGGGAGCAAAAATAATAATATGTATATATATTTTAAAATTCTATCCCTAAATATAACTTTGACATTTGATCCAGTTTGTGTATCTACCCTCACACCCAGTTAGCTTTTCTGTACAGGATTGATATTATTGCCTAAATAACACAGCACTATATTATTTTAATGGACTGCTGCCCTCCCCTTTTTTGGCATCTTTCCAGGAGGACAGTTTGGAAAGCTTTCCATCTTGTGTTCTGGGCTGTCATTCCACAAATTATCACAAAAAGCACAAGAACTGGCTCAGCAAGTATTTGGAGTCAAAGAAAGAATCCTTATATTTTGGGAAGGGGGATGCAGTGAAAAAATTAGAGCATTTCTTCTCTTCCCACTGAATTGGTAGGGAAACAGCTAAGGAGTCTACTTCTTTGGGTTATTTTCCATACAAAAGAATTATGAAGCAGTAGAATGAAAATCTCCATTAAAGTGGTGAATATAAATAACAGTGGCAGTGAGAGAGAGTGGTCAGGGGGTCACTCAGATCTGAGAAATAGGCAAGGGCAGTAGCTTGGGGATGGGTGAAGTGAGAGGAATTGAAGGAAGTCTAGCCTGAGAAGTGAATGTAAGGAAAGCGTGGTGCCCATTTAGACTGGCTGTCTATTAAATTAGCTTTTCTGGAGTTGGGAAGAGTCTAAAGAAAATCATTAGGCAGGAATCTAGAGAGACAATAGGTTATCCCCACAAAAGTCTATAACAACACTCTCTCTGTGTCTCTTATGAATAAATAAAGTCTAAAAAAAAGTCTCTAACAACAGAGACAATGGGCTCAGTTTCTAGGTAGAGTCTTGGGAAACAATCTTTAGTTACTTAGAGCTCACAGAAAGTTGGGAAGGAAATCCTAATGCAGAAGGAGTCGATTTTATCAAGACATCCATTCGTTCTTTCCTTCATTCTTTGTTCAAGAAGAAATTCTTTGAGAATAACAATCATATTGTAGACGTAGACTTGTACTAGTTGGGGGTCCCTGACCTCAAAGGACATGCAGTCTAGTCTGGGAGACACACTGGGAATACACTGTGTTAAATGGTGTCATGGGGCAATGTAAAAGAGTCAAAGGGAATATAGCACCTCACTCGGATTTTAAGCCTAAAGAAGGTGGTCAACTTGACTGGAGACTTTGATATTGAGTTAAAAGCCTTCTGGATAGACAAAGATGGAAAAGCCATTCTATGCAGAGAGAACATTAAGAGCAAAAGAAAGAAAGCTTGAGTACCTGTGAAATATTTTGGAGACAGCAAGTGTCCCGGTAAAATTTGGAGCCTCGTACTTGAAAAGAAATGACAAACGGTGGGTTAAAATAGTATGAAGGGTCAAATTATGAAGGATCTTGTTTGTCACTATGAAGAGTTTAGATTTTACACACACACACACACACACACACACACACATGAGGTTTTAGGGAGCTGCTGTTGGAATTTTCTGAGCACAGTATATGTGTATATATGTGTCAGAAGGAGGCCTCTAGAAGCAGTGGAGAGAATTAGCTGAGGGAGGGCGATTAGGCAAGAAATTACAATGTGGTCATAAACTATGTGTCTCAATTCAAGTGGCAGCATGGACTGGAGAAAAGGAATATTTAGAAGTGAGATAATGTGATAGTTGACCAGATAATGGGAGGACAGGTAAGGAAAATATAAGAAATCATAGTCCTGGCTGGAGAAACCAGGTGGATAATGGTACCACTCACAATAACAGTCACAAATAAAGAGGCAACTCTAGTTTAATCTTGAGGCTTAAAAAACAAAACAAAACAAAATAATCTTGAGGCTTATTCTTGTGTCCAGGTAACTGAACCTCAAATGTACTCCAATTGTCCATCATGTTGGTCCTGACCTGTTTCTATCTGTTTAGGGTTTTTATTTGATTCAGTTCTCGTGTTTCCAACATTTTATCTTGGAAATTAATTCTTGATTACAGCCTTTACATTTACCAAACACATATCCTTCTACCACTTTTCTTCTTTTCCTTCATTTTCCTCCTTATTTGAAGTTGGGACAGTCCCTCTGGCTATGTCACTTCTGCTTCCCTGGATAACTATTTCCCTTGGGGGTTGACATAATGTTGAAAATAGAACCAACAAGGAGGAAAGTAAGTTTGGTTTTGTTTTAGCTTGGGCATTTGACAAAATTTTAAAATAATCACATGGAATTATGTAATGTAATTTAGTAAGAACTTAACTGATGCCTTCTGTGCTGTGCCCTGGACTGAAAATGGGTACAAAATGATGAATATTCATTCTCTAATCGTTCTTGGCCTCTTTGAGGATACAAATACAAAAGCTGATCATTTCAGTGTTATAGGGTGAGCATAGGTATTTAGAAAATTGGGAAGGAGAGGGAGAAATAGTGTCTTTAGAGAAAGCAGAGAGAAGTCAGGTGACACTTTCTAGGACAGATGTCATAAGGTTGAGACATGAGAAATGATGTAGAAATTAGTCAGAGGTAGAGGTAAAAGGGAGACAGGTTTAAGAGAGTTTGATTTAGAGGGGAGAGGTATTTACACAGGTTTGGCACGGGGGAGGCAAGAGTAATTGGTGGAGTCATGTTGTACAGGAGGCAAGAAAATAAATGGATAAGACTTCAAGAGTAAGAACATGCCTTCCACCCAGATGGGAAAAGAGTTAAGATAAATAGAAATACCTAGGCCTGTGTGTTGGAGGGAGATTTTAGTAGAGTTCCCTTTATTATAGATTTTTTTCTATCACAGAGTTCATCATTATCAGTGGATCTAGTACAGAGGAAGATGGTTGGCTGAGAGTAAGAGGGGACAGACCATCAGGCCTATTGAAAAGGGGTCAGAGGTATAGAGATGAGAATAGAAATTACAAGTAGCTTGATTCATCCGTAGTTAGGTGGTTGTAGAAAATACGAAAAGACAAAGAGAAAAGGAATCCATGGTTAAAAAGTAAGGCAGGAACCCAGTTATTGGAGCTATAGGATGGGCTTGATCCCAGGATCAAGGGAAAGTCTCTTTTCTATCTTTTATCCCCAGAGGCAAAATAGGTCTGAGAGGGCCAACTCATGGATTGTTCTTCTAAAATAATAAATGAGAGCAACCAAAATTTCTTCTGGCTATTACAAGACAGCTCTCAGAAACTGTGTCAGAATTGGATTTATTGGTAGAACGGAATTGTCTCCTCAGTGAAGTTTAAAGTCTGTGGAAGCTGGAGTCAGGATGGGTCATTTGACGTAGACTCTAGTGCATTAGCTACATTAGAAAACAAACAAAAGATATGGTCATCGAAGTGTTTTTTATTTTGACTTTTATTACATTTTTTTGAGCATTGCTTGTCCTTTGGTTAATATTTGGAGCCAGAGTTTCTATCCAATTCGTGTGGACATACAAATTGTGCACAAACCCTGCCCAGGAAATAAATGCCTCATAAAAGTGTTCCACAAACTCTTCTTGGAAGAATGAGTGATTAAATGTCTCTTATTCATTCATTAAAATAATAAAAGTTATTCAAGGAAATATGAATGTTGTTGAATATCTAAAAGATATTCTTGAACAAATAAAAGGATAAATTAATGAGGAGATGTTTTGAACATGCATCATTCTAAGCTGTCAATTTTTCTAGTAACAGAACTGACTTGTCGTTTGTTTGCTTTCTTTTAAAACCAGATAATAAGCCCTATGTATATTTTTCAAGTGTGATTTTCATGACACTGTTGAAGTATCAGAATAGAAATATCTCTTACCAGGTATCTCCCTCTCTCATACACACACACACACACACACACACACACACAGAGGCAGATAGTAAACTGAACAGTACCACTTAGAAATAACATAACTGTGCTTTTCTGCACGTAGCCATGCTTATATGAATGCACAAGAGGCCCTAGTGACCTATTCAAGGATCATTAAATTTGGCATTCAGGAGGTGATAAGATCATAAGAACTAATATCTACCTTGTATAACTTTTTAAAAGATTTTATTTATTTATTGGACACACAGAGAGAAAGAAAGCCCACAAGCGGGGGGGGGGGGCAGCAAGGAAAGGCAGAGGGAGAAGCAGCTCCCTGCTGAGCATGTTGTCTGACGTGGGGCTCGATCCCAAGGACCCTGTGATCATGACCTAAGCCGAAGGCAGATGCTTAACTAACTGAGCCACCCAAACACCCTACTTTTAATAATTTTTAGTGTGCTGATGAAGGGTGGATAGTGCCAGTAGATCTTTACAAATAATATTCCAAGGTAGCTGACTAAATGTATTTAGAGAATAAAAGCATGTGGGACACAATTATTCATGAGAGACACTGGGGTGCTGAGACAAGCCTTCTCCAGGAAACCCTGAGAAGTGAATGCATCTGTTCTGTTCCACGGGATATAAATATTTGGAAAAGGAAAGAAAAAGAAAGGATTCTGTGGTGGGAAAGTTCTTTTCATATTTCAGCCATGACACTGTACCCAGAGCTGCAGGAAGAACCTGATTTTCCAGTATTGCATTGTTTCAAAGTTATTAACATTCCTTTTTGAAAGTACTATTTGATGGTCTTTTAAGATTTTTTTTTTTTTTACTTTTCTGTGAAACATTATACAGTTGACAACATACCATGCTTCTCACCAGCCTTAGATGCTGTACTACTTTGGTGCGCGTGTGGGGTGGGGAGTGGGTGTCTGTGTATCTGGATTTACTGAGTGGGATACGGGGATCGTATCACCACTACAACACCTCAGAGAACTCTGATGTCTTGAATCACACTCCTAAAGAGAGTAGGGCCAGCACAGAGTCTGGTTCACCTCTCACTCACCTCATCCCATCTGTCTTTCACCCTAGTCTCTCAATTTATGGACTTGCCCCCTTCATTGTTAAATGAATGAATGAATGAGTGAATGCATGCATGCAATTAGATCCCAACTTGACCCAGAAACAGTCAATCCTATCTCCATCTGCGTGCTGCTTGGGGTGGTTTGTTCTATCAATTATTCTTTGTCTTCTGGATCACACCTCTTCTATTCCACCAAATTCTCATTCATACACAAAATACGCTCATTCTGCTTTTAAAAACAAATGCACACCAATCAGAAAATCGATACAAAACCTCCCCAATTCCCATGGCCCTTCAGGAAAGCTCATTTTCTTTTTGTCCTTCTGGGATGAACTTCTGGATTATCAGTGGATGCCCCCAGTCCAGAATGCACATTGTTGCCGTTGAGCCAATGAAACTGGTCTCATAATCTCGGTCCCCTAAATTTATGTCTGCAGCACAACCTTCCTTCTCTTCTGAATTTCAAACTCATACATATAATCGTTTACTGGTCTAAATAATGTAGTAAATGGTGAATGGTATACATAAAATATTTAAGAACAAGGACTCTGGAGTTGGATCTCACAGGCCTGAATTCCAGATTAACCACATCCTCATGGTGTGATGTCAAAATGCTTCATTGAACATTTTTTGGTTTTGGTTTTCTAACCTGTAAAATGGGGATTGGCCTCGCAGCAAAGTTATTGTAAGTATAAAGATTTTAATTCCAACTGATTAAAACTCAGGTTGGCACATGGTAAAGCACATGACAACATTAGTTGTTCTTTCATGATCCATAGTCATTTACGATTAGCACGTCCATGCATTTTCCTTGATTTTTAGGCTGCACACCTATGCACCTGCCCCCATGGCTCTCTTCTCAATCAATGGCATCACTGCCCAGTCAGATACTCAAGCCAGAATCTAGGATTCATTTTTGCATCCTCTTGTGCCCCTGTCTTCCTACCTCCAATCCAGAAGTCATTCCTGTATTTTCAGGCTTACATCGCCCTCTCTGTCTTCCTGGCACCTGTTCCCGGGACCCAGCATCTCTGGTCTATGGAACAGATCCCTACATGGTCATTTAACTTCCAAACCTGTCCCATTCCAATGACTTCTCCCATTGCACCAAGATCAATATTTTTAACATGCAAACTGAATCATGTTGCTCACCACACACCCCTGCCTGCTTGAAACCCAGAGTGGGCTCTCAGTGCAATCAGAGCAAAATCCAAACTCTTAACCATGGCCTGTAGTCAGGCATAATTGGGCCTCTACCATCTATTACCCCATGCCACTTTTGATCCCCAGAGTCTAGCCATTTGACCTCCCTCTCCGTGATCCTCACCAGCATTGACGGATGGAAGATTCCAGTGATCTGGGAGGAAATGACAGAAATGCTCTCCCCTATATACATCTAGGTGCTGACCCAGAATCTGGAACATCCTTCTTTGTGACCTGAGCGATCTGCCTCTTTGCCCCCTTCGGATTTTCAAAACTTTTCTATGGAATTTGGATTCAGTAAAACTCAACAAGCCTTTTGCCATGAAGACTTCGGCCTTAAGACTTTAAATTTGTTTTCCTGTGACCTCTTAACCGGAGCCATATGTCTCAGGTTTATTTTCACTTCGGTGGAAATGACAAGTCTAAAGAAAGATAAAGCTTCTTAAATGACCACTTCATTTTTCCAATTTCACCTCTTTAAAAAAAAAAAAAACTCCTCTCCCTGCCCCATCAAAAATACATTACAAAAAAATAAAAATGGATTTTATATTTGCTTTCACTAGACAAGTTTAATGTGTATAAATTTCCCTTTACACACTGGCATAATGTTTTGCAAATGCCCTGGACATTATAGGCAACCTCCCTTGTTCCTGGCCATATATACACTCTGTTTGCAATGATTTAAATATGTTGGATTTGGAAATCACTTACTGACTCCTGCCTTGACTGGGTTTACATTGCTTCTTGGTACTTTCGGGAATAGTATTTTTCTTTCTTTCTTCTTTTTTTTTAAAGACTTTATTTATATAAGAAAGTGCATGGGGATGGGTAGGAGCAGAGGGAGAGGGGAAGCAGACCCCTAGGACCCTGGGATCACAACTTGAGCTGAAGGCAGACACTTAACTGACTGAGCCACCCAGGCACCCAGGGGTAATTTTTTTCTTAAAACCATATCTTCTATCTTCACATTCCCAGTGAAAACTAACATATGCTATTTAGTATTTACATCATGAGAGAAAGGGAGAGAACACAAGGATAAAGGCTCAAGGATACTGATTTGGTTTTTCAGCCATATTTCCCCACCTTTCCGCAACTACTCCCGATAGGATGATACTTTTCAGTAGTTCCTTAAAAAGGTGTAAAAATGGCCACATACTCTAAAGGGAAGTTTTTATGTACCAGGACTAGTAGTAGAAAGGTTATCTGTGAAGGGATGGAGAAATTTCATAAAATGGTTCCAGTATATCATATATCAAATGCTAAACATGCAACTACAAATACATATTCCTCTTTGTTATTTTTGTTGCGTTGGCATTGCATATCTGGGCTTGCGTGTACTTTCCTAGGATCCTGCATCAAATTTTTTTTTTAATTTTGTACGGCTGTCCTTTATACTGTCATGAATTATTTCATTGAGTCAGACAACATGAAACATAGTGTGGAAGAAATGATATCTCATTAGAACTTCTGCCCATGGAATGCCATGAACAGATATGTGATCCATAAACAGAAATGTTCCCCATACTCCAAACCCCATTTTTATGATACAGGTTCATGTTTAAAGCTAGCTTCATTTTAATTAGAGTAATGATAGTATGCCCAGGAATCTGATAAGTTAAGTAAATTGATTCTGGATTAGAACATACGTGTATTAATACTACTTGATAATAAATTTGCCAGCTTGCCATAGAAAGCATGGAATGTATTTGGAAAATTGGAATCCAATCAACTGGAAAAATTCAAGAAGTCTTAATGCTTTGATCTGTGTATGACAGTCGCTTCTCCTTCAGAGAGCTAATTAATTTTATTATTTAACTGAAGAACTAGGTTGTTCATATAGATGTGATAATGTTCATTGTAGGCTGTGAAGCTAGATCCATGGAGGACTATTATTTTTACCCCACTATGTGGATTTAGGTTTGCTTTGACTTGAGCCTAATTCCACACATGAATTCCTGGCTCTTTTATATTGATCAGCCTGAAAAATCTCAATGAAATATTGTAAAACTTTGCGTCAAGTGCCTTTTCTCCATTTCCACACTCTTAAATCGTTAACTTCACAGAAGAGGTAGGAAAAGGAAGTTAAAAGGATTAGTTAGAAAGTAGACAGAAGAGCTGAGAGGAGAGAACTGACTCTCTGAATTGCATGTAACACAATGGAAGGTTCGGGCACCTCCCCCCCTCTCCATGGCAGCCCATCCGTTTCTTTAGCTGCATTTGTCCCCATGACTCAGCGAGGATGGCAAGACAGAAAGGTGTAGCCAGAAGAATATGAGACCATAAATCGTCTCTCTGAAGTGACCTTGACTGAGAGAAACAGTGAGCTAAAGCTTTTCTGAAAATTAAAGGCACTGGCCCGTAGGGGACCACTGGGCTCACAGAGGGCAGGCCTCTCTAGAGGAGCGATTTTCTATTATTGAAGAGAATGCTTTCTCTGCTTTTCACTCTCATTTCCCTCATTTGTTATTCAAGATCCAGTATCTTGTTGATATGTGGGTTTGAGGTAAGGTTCCCGGAGTGGTGGTCACACAGCGGAATCATATTACCACAGGAGAGATAAGGATCTCTCCACGTCTGTGTGTCAGCTTCTGTTGTTCTGTTATCTTTTTAACTGTGGAAAGGTGTGTTAGACCCACACAAATAGGGTCAGTGAGAAAAGAAAAATCATAATGTTAGGAATTTGCCAATTCTGGGAATCGCTCAAGTGGAATAAGCAAAAGATTATATGCCGAAGTCAAATTGTCCCTGCAGTTTAAAATAAAATAAAATAAAATAAAATAAAATAAAATAAAAACTCATATGTAGGGAAATACATATGAGGGAAGGTCTTAGAAATTTTCAGTTTCACTTCATTTTCTGATAGAGAAATTAAGATTTTTGAATTCCAATTTCATAAAGACTTCCTTTTGACCTAAGGAAAGTTACTTAAATTCTTGTTGCTTTAGGACTGCTAATTCTAAGACTTTGTAAGGATTCAGACATTAAAGTAATGAATTATGTTAAATATGCAGCAAACACAAAGCAACAGTTTTATAAATTACTATGGCCAATAGTATAGACACAGGCAGTCAGAATTTATAATGCAGGTTGCTAACAAACTCAAACTTTTCTTGTCTGATGCATATACCCATCATAATTCTCTAAGGCAACAGACCACACAGTGTGTAAAATCTCAGTGACAGAGAGGACAAGCTGGGGGCTGGACATAGAAAACATAGGTTTCCTTTTGGATACCTACTTGAACTTATAATTTAACAGAAAGGGCGTTGGGGGCACCTGGGTGCCTCGGTGGTTCAGCATCTGACCTTGGTTCAGGTCATGACCCCGGGGTCCTGGGATCAAGTCCCTCATCGGGCTCCCTGCACAGAGCCTGCTTCTCCCTCTGCCTATGTCTCGACCTCTCAGTGTGTCTCTCGTGCATGAATAAGTAAAATCTTAAACAACACAAAACAAAAAAACAGAAAGGGCTTTGAATCAGCATAGTTATAAGGCATATTAATGTTGCCCTACTAATGCAGAGATTAGAGAGTTTATATGAATGAATTACTTTGACCTGATTAATATTGTCATTAAATAGATAAAAGGAAGAAAGAAATGAAAAGGTATTGGATAAATATTCAATAAAATACAAAATGTATGCAGTGAGAGGTAGGAACTACTTTCTTTGGGCTTTCGGTGAAGATTTCATATCTGTTTTGGCACTGCTTGCAATTTATTATAACTATTTTATCCTGTGTGCCGTCTATCAGATTGGAGCTCCTGGAAACCGGTTCATTCTTTTTGGTGCTCCTGTCATCGATGTGTATATACAGATGCTCAATTAATATTGAATGGATGAAGAGATAAAATAAGAAATAAAGAGCAGGGCTACTTGGTTTTGTTCTGATTTTTAAATAATAACCATATTGTCATTTCAGGAAAAAACATATTTCTACATGTCACTGACTTCCTAGTTTCAGAAGCAGATATATCAAGATACAAGGTGAAAGGCCATTCTCAGAGTAATTTCTGTTTTGTGCAAGTCAGAAAGGAAATAACAATCTTCCAGAGAGCTGCTCTATCAAGATTTCTAAGCTAACTTGTAGGGCAAAGTGGCTGGGTATATTTAGAGAAATCTTTGGCAGGCATACCAACTCCTGGAGGTTTGACCTTAAAATTATTGTTTAATACTGTGTGCTAGCCTTTGGCGTGGTGTCCTTAAAACCTTCCCCATTTTAGCTACATCACTGGAGGAAGGTCAGAGGTATTGGATCCCAAGCATATGAGTGCAAAACTCATGGAAGTTATAGAATTATAGTTTTACCCTCAAAAAAGTAGGTAGCTCTAAAGAGTCAGCAGAAGCACAAAGAGTTAGCACTTAGGTATCTGCTGACCTTCAAATAAATCTAGATTTCTTATCTTCATACCCAAGAACTGAGTTCTGAGTTGCCGCACACTATCCCCTTACTCTCTCTTTACTAAGGGAGTTGCCGCACACTATCCCCTTACTCTCCCTTTACTAAGACCTCTAATTCTCAGACCAAATGATTCGCTGTCCTGGTATCTAAATGTCTACACTTAGGGTTGCTTCTGTTTTATCTGTTTGGTACCTAATTTTAAAGTATTAAGTATTAAATTATTGTTATTTTGTTTTCAGTTGTAGATCAGAAGCCACTTTACTTCCCGCTTACCTCAGTACAAGGAATCATGTTCCCTTCTGAATATACAGAATATTTCCTATATTCCTCTATGTTAGTATAAACATATTCTGCATTGCATTATTGCCTTCCTAATCCACAGTGTGTCTTCTTGATCAAGCAGTAACTCTTTGAGGTGGTTGTAGCTATTTCTGGATCATCCCAAAGTGGGGTGCTTTATGTATATGGTAAATGTATGGAAATATTATCAGAAATGCTAGAAATATTCATGGAACACAGGAATGAATTTACATTAAAAAACTAATATAGAATGATAAAACTATAGGATTTAAAGCTAAATGATAAAAATTAGAGTCCAGGGGTGGCTGGGTGACTCAATCGGTGAAGCATCTGTCTTCAGCTCAGGTAATGATCCCAGGATCTGGGATCCAGCCCTGAGTCAGGCTCTCTGCTCAGTGGGGAGTCTACTTCTCCCGCTCCTTCTGTGCTTTCTCTTTCTCATAAATAAATAAATAAATAAATAAATAAATAAATAAATAAATAAATAAATAAAATCTTTTAAGGGCATCCCGGGTGGCTCAGCAGTTTAGTGCCGCCTTCAGCCCAGGGCCTGATCCTGGAGACCCGGGATCAAGTCCCACATTGAGCTCCCTGCATGGAGCCTGCTTCTCTTTCTGCCTGTGTCTCTGCCTCTCTCTCTCTCTCTCTCTCTCTCTGTCTCTCTCATAAATAAATAAAATCTTAAAAAAAATAAAATCTTTAAAAAAATTAGAGTTCAAACACAAATATGTAATTTTGGTATATGTCAATCACATATAAATTATGTAATAAAGATGGCAATAAATATATATATCAGGAAAGGATTATTCATCATATATCTGAGAATGAATATCAATGTCCAGAAGATCTTTATGGGAGAGACAAGTCTTTAGTGACTTTTAATGCAGGTAAGTATTATATTTTATATACACAGTGTTCATCACCATCAGAGTTTTTGCACACTTCTAGAACAATTGAATTCAGTGAATATTAGGTTGCTGACAGTTTTACAACACAAAGGACTAAACTGACTGGCAGATTAAAATTTTTAGAATAATTAGTTTTTCTAAAGACAGAATTTCTTCCTCTTTCCTGTTAATGCAGTAACAGATCCCTGACACCTGCTAAGAATTACCACTTTCTCATTACATATCATTCCTTAAGTGTTGGTTCATTCTTTTATATTTTGCGATACTTTACTTTTTTTTTACTATAATATGCTCAATATCTGTGGCCCTAAAATTAACCAGATTTTTTTATAGAGGGAAAGATCAATGTAAAATAACTGTATGGTATTTTTATGGCTATGCTTTATGCCAAATCACTAAGATATATTAAGTTTTTTTGAAGGGAGGTGAGATTATAAGATAGCAAGCAAGAAAAGTCAACAACTTAAAAATGGTTTTTCAGTGATAGAAAATGCAAGTCTCTTTAGCTAACATTATAGGGGTTACGGAAGAAATTCCAGTTTTGTGCTAAGGTTTACATATTTTCAAATGTAGAAGTAAAGATGAATGCTATTAATAAATGTACTTTATCTTGTACCATCAGAAAGAAAATAAATGTCTTATCATAGAAACCATGTTAAAACCTCATAAAATTTTGTGTTATTTTCACCATGCTCAGCTAGGTTTACAATTAAAAAAAAAAAAGCAAAGACTTAAGGCTGGTCTTTTAAAAAGATGAAGATTGGTAATTTGCTCAAATAATTTAATTCTTAGATTTCCAGAAAATATGTTCTGAAAATGTGTTTGATATGTTTCTCTGAAATTGTTAGGCAATTTCAAATATGTAAATCTGGTGCTACACAAATATCATTATGTCTATTAAATATAAATCTATAAGTAGCAGAAAATAAGTCGGGAATTGTAGGAAATATAGACTAGGTAACAGGCAGCCAGCATACTTTATATGTAAAAATCTATGAAAATATATATCATTTAAGTTATTGCATGTTTTTCTCATACTAGTACAACACTTAAATAGTTCATTTTGTTTAACTTTCCTGTTTAATTATTTTTTTATTGAAGTCTAGTTGACACACAATGTAACACGAGTTTCAGGTGTACAGCACGGTGACTCCACATGTTTATACATTATTCTCTGCTGTCCATAAATGTAGCTACCATCTGTCACCATGCAAGGCTATCACAGTGTCACTGACTATACTCCCTATGCTGTGCCTTTTATTCCCACGACTTACTCATTTCATAACTGAGATCCTGTATTTTCCACTCCCCTCTCTTCTGACAACCGTCAGTTTGTTCTCTATATTTACAGGTCTGTTTCTGCTTTCATTTGTTTATTCATTTGCTTTGCTCTTTTAGATTCCACATATAGGTGTGATCATATGGTATTTGTCTCTCTCTGCCTATATCTACATGTCTTTAATGTTTATACAATGTCTTTTTTAATCTATTAATCTACCGATAGACAGTTGAGCTACTTCCAAATCTTGACTATTGTAAATGATGCTGCAATAAACATAGGGGCGCATATTTCTTTCCGAATTACTGTTTTTGTTTTCTTTGGGTACATACATAGTAGTGGAACTACTGGATCATAGGGTAGTTCTATTTTTAATTTTTTGAGGAATCTCCATACTGTTTTCCAGAGTGGCTGCACCAGCTTATGTTCCCACCTACGGTGTACCCTTTCCTTTTGCTAACACTTGCTATTTCTTGTCTTTTTTATTCTCACCATTCAGACAGGTGCAAGGTGATGTATCATTGCACTGTTGTTTTCAATTGCATTTCCCTGATGACCAGTGATATTGATCATCTTTTCATGTGTCTGTTTATATGCCTTCTTTTTTAAAGATTTTATTTATTTATTTTATTTCATGAAAGACACATAAAGAGAAGCAGAGACACATAGGCAGAGGGAGAAGCAGGCTCTGTGTAGAGAGCCCAATGCAGAACTCGATCCCAGGACCCCGGGATCATGACCTGAGCCAAAGGCAGAAGCTCAACTACTGAGCCACCCAGGTGCCCCATCTGTATGCCTTCTATGGAGAAATGTCTATTCAGCTCCTCTTCCCATTTTAATCAGATTATTATTATTTTTATTATTATCATTATTTTTAGTTTTGAGTTGTGTAAAGTATTTATATATTTTGTATGTTTATCCTTTACAGGATACATCATTTGCAAATATCTTCTCCCATCCCCTAGGTCCCCTTTTTGTTTTGTTGATGGTTTCCTTCTCTGTGCAGAAACTCATTATTTTGGTGTAGTCCCAGGAGTTTATTTTTACTTTTGTTTCCTTTGCCTCAGGAGGCATATCTAGAAAAATATTGCTATAGCTGATGGCAAAGAAATTACTGCTCATATTTTCTTCTAGAATGGCTTCACATTTTACATTTAGGTAATGGTAGGAGAAAGTAGTCCAGTTTCATTCTTTCACATGTAGATGTCCAGTTTTCCCAATATTGTTTATTGAAGAGACTGTTTTTTCTCAATTGCATATTCTTTGTCATAAATTAATTGACCATATAATTTTTATTTATTTCAAGGCATTTTGTTTAATTAGATAATGGTCTAATGGTCCAGTTTGAAGTCAGGTATATATGAACATATAAGAATTGGATTTACTTATGTCTTTGTTCACTCCTGCCACAGCAGCCTCCTTTGTAAATAGTTATCACTTAAGAAAGCTAAAAGTTATAAAGTTAATAATAGAATTCATTACAGACTGTTAACATGTCCTAATGGAATGAGCTACCATCAAACTTTAAAAATTAGTAGTTGCAATTGCTAAGGAACACCTGAAATGTTTTTCCCCATGCCATTGGTCAAATAAATTTGTAATGTCTGATTAAATATGGCAGTTACTTTGAATTACTTTGAAAAAGTATAACAGAATTTTTTAAAAACTTTATTTGAGAGAGAGAGAAAAAAAAAACACAAGCTGGGGGAGCAGCAGAGGGAGAGAGAGAGAAGCAGGCTCCCCTGAGAGAAGGGAGAAGGGAGCCCAATGTGGGGCATGATCCTTGAACTCAGGATCATGACCTGAGCTAAAGGCAGGTACTTTACTGACTGAGCCACCCAGGCACTGTGAAAAAGCACAACAGAATTGTACTTACACAGAAGAGAGATGAAGAGGCAACTAGTCCAATAGGTGACATATGGGATTTACATATTGTGCACACTCAAATTTCTCTCCATCCATTCATGTATTAAGCTGTATCTCTGCTACAATCAAGGTCATAGAGAAACATGCCTTTAAAACTCTGGGATATCAGTCCTTTTTTTTTTAATTTGTGGGGGAACCTCTTGGACTTGTGAGAAAAGACATTTTCAATATTGGATAGGAATGCAAAAAATGCCAACAACATCTGAGATATGTTCTGTGTGGGCAAAGACATCACTCTGAGTTGGGATTAAATAGAAAACTGTTTAATGGCTGGATAAGAGGGATGTTTTTTACTGAGTGCAATTCATCCACTGGCCATTTTGTTGGTAGTAAAATATGGATAGTAATTCCTAGTTGCAGTATAGTTGTTAGCATTAGAAGAGATTGTGTGTGTAGAATATATGGGATAGGCAAACAAACGGCCAGAGGGTGAAGTGAAGAGTCAAACTAGATTGGATGAAGGTCCACAGCAGAATATGTTATCTTGTGACTTCCTGCCCCTTTGTCCTCTGAAACCCTGTACTTACTCCTAAGCTCTTCACAGTGCATTTTCACATAACCATTGCTATATCTGATTATTTAAGTCTTCATTTGGCCATATACGATTTAATACATATTGATTACACATCTGTTGTATTTCAAGCTGGGGAGATTCAAAGATGAATGAATGAAACATAATTTCTGCTTTCCCCAAATGACACACTCAGTCTATTCTATTCTGTAGATGTGTAAACTAGAGTAGAATTGGGCATGAGGGGAGAGCAAAGAGGGAAGGAAGGTGGGGAGACAAGTATTACAACTTCTTTTGTACACAGGTAAAACAGATATCTTTTGGTTGCTGTTGAGTGAAACACAAAGTTCTAAAATCTGCAAGCACTATGTTCTCCTTTCTAAAATACTTGTTTTAGAACACAATTTCTTTACAGGTAGAGGTGATTATGGCCTTATCATGTTCTTACAACTCCCAGAGAAGAAAATTCTCTGGCCAGAGAATGACCCTAATCGTTTGGCTTTATCTAAACATGAAAAAATGAAATGGTACCTAAGTGAATTATGTAACTTGGATAAAAGCCATTTAGACATTCCAGACATTGTTAGTATTACTTGGTAAATACCTATATTGCCACCATTTCTGATTCCAAAATTCTCTCTGTCTCTCTATGTCTGTCTGTCTATCTCTCTCTCACACACACACATACACACACACCAACAAGTAAACTGTCTATCTTTTCACCTATATACATACATGAATACATTTATGTGGGCCTATGAATGGTTATATATGTGACAGGAGGAATTGGAAAAAAATAACTCCTTTAAAGTCACTAAGAAGAACTCATGGGGCTCAATTATAAAACTGGGGAGAGAAAGAGAGAGAGAGAGAGAGAGAGAGAGAGAAAGTGATTTCACTTGATTTTGACCTTGAACATGATTGTTTCCTAGGATATATGAACTTGTGAGTGTCATTTTTTTTCCCAATGGCATAAGGAGAAAAGAACAAGAGTTAGGAACTAACCTGAAGAACTATATGGTGTGTCGATGGAGCTGGGAAATATGAGAATGTCAATCGACAAGGAATGCCACAGGTGACAGGGTCGCGTAGGCTGAGGCATGTCACAGGAGCTGAACCATTGATTAAGACCACAGTAACTGTACACTTGCTTTTATTCCCTAATTTCTACAAGAGGAGGAAGATGCAAGAACTCAAATCTACACATCTGGTCACTGCTTCCTTTATTTCAGACAAGAAGTTTTGAGGGAAGAGCCTTACACTTTGGTCTTCGGCGTGGGCATGGCTTGGTGCAATTTAATGGACTTATTGCCCAAATGCACTTATTTATCTCTCTTTCTTTCCCACTTAGTCCTTTTTCTATTATTTCATATACATTAAATGTATCTCTTCAAATAAATTACACTTATTTCACATACATTAAATGTATCTCTTCAAATAAATTACAAACACTCTGAAATTCAGGATCATATCTTAAATTCCTCTTTTTACAATGCATTTGGCAATTGTTACTGCATGGATACTCACGACGTCCTCTTGTAATTGGTGCTACAGCAGAAACCACACAGATAAAGAAGATATCGCTGCTTACCCATAATACCTAGCATATTGATTCTCCCTTGTTTGCTATTCCGCAAATGGATTAGAGAGAAATATTTGGCTAATTGGTAGAGCACCTATCTGATGGTTCAATAATCAATCTTTGATGGGTTATAATAAAATACACTCTAAAGAAGCTTACCAAGATAAGTGATAATGATATGAGTGACCTTAACTCTCAAGATATTCTTGAATGTCTTGAATCTAATAGGAGTATCTGCAGGGTACATTAGGAAATTAACATAGATAAGCCTCACAGTTCCAGATTTGTGTCTATACTAACTAAGAAGACCCTATTTCTAACATATGAGTAATTGCTATTGTATTTTGTATGAATCATCTCCTTCTTTATAAAGTATTTTCTGCCCAAATTAAACAATGGGTTTTCTAAGCTTCTATTGTATTTTTCTAATAAGGATATAGATTCTGATATCACATATATATTCATCAGAAACAAAATTATTAGTCCTTAATAGCTGTTAGCAAATCCATCCTTATATTAAAGATGATCTTAAGTAGCCAATTAATGAGTTGTGAGATAAAAACAAAAAGGTCATTCAGCCATTTTCTTGTAAAGCAAAGCAGCTGTGTTTCTATCCAACATTTGTATGTCTATCTTCTCTGAAAAATTGGTACTAGGTAACACGTACATGTTGAAGGGATCGACCTATCTGTCAAGACACAGAAGAAAGATTATACAGTGTTCTGGATAACAGGAAGGACTTGTAGCCTGATTGTTTGTTTAAGATTTTTATTTATTTATTCATGAGAGACACACAGAGAGAGGCAGAGACACAGGCAGAGGGAGAAGCAGGCTCCCTGGGGGGAGCCTGATACGGGACTCAATCCCAGGATCCCAGGATCATGACCTGAGACAAAGACAGATGCTCAACCACTGAGCCACGCAGGTGCCCCCCGATAGTTTGGGTTTAAGTCCATACTGTCATTTACTTGCAGTGTGACATTGAGAAGGCTCCATAACCTCTCCGTGTCTCATTTTCCCTCACTTGTAAGAAAGCTCGAGAAGATTAAATTAATTAATATACACATAATGCTCATAACTATGCCTGGCTCACAGTAAGTGCGACCACAGCATATACTATTATTATTATTGTCATTAACACAGACTTATTACTCGATATAGATTAACAACAGATTCTCAAGGAAGCTGGTACGAAAACAGATTTGTCTTGAAACTCACATGTAGACATTCACAACTTATTTGTTGACTTGCTGACTATCACATACAGGCTTATGATATGTCCCTATTTTTACCATATGAATGACATATTTGTCAAATGCTCAGTTACCAGGATTATATGACTGCTATGTGGTCTCCCAAGCCTACTGAGTTTCTGTTATACACAATAGAGCTAAATTGAAATTTTTAAAAAATTTCTCAAATAAAGCACTGCATTTTGCTCTGGCACACGTGTTTCAAAATTTTTCAAAATAAATGCAAGAATATAAAAATGATATTAGTTGATTGACATTTACAGAACCCATTTTGATATTAGCATGAAAAAATAAATGTGGTTAAATCATGCCACTGTGTCTCTGTAGGTCAATCCAGATCGTTATCAGTGAAATAAAAATGTTCCTTTTTAAAAAAGATTTTATTTATTTGAGAGAGAGGAAGAGACAGCACAGAGGATGAGGGAGAAGCAGACTCCCCGCTGAGCAGAGAAAAGCACAACAAGGGACTTGATCCTAAGACCCTGAGATCATGACCTGAGCCCCAAGGGCAGATGCTTAAATGACTAAGCCATCCAGACTCCCCTAGAATAAAAATGTTCTTGAATTGTAACATGGCTTTAATTTTATGTACATGCATACACATGTGTGTGTTTGCAAACTTTCACAAAGCACATTATTGGCACTATATTAATTAATAGTACATCTAGAGAAAATCTCTCTTTTTTAAACATATGAGCTTTTTCTTTTAAGATTTTTATTTATTTATTTATAAGAGATACAGAGAGAGAGAGAGAGAGGCAGAGACACATGCAGAAGGAAAAGCAGACTCTCTACAGCAGCCCCATGTGGGACTCAATCCCAGACCCTGGGATCACACCCTGAGCCGAAGGCAGATGCTCAACTGCTGAGCCACCCAGGTGTCCCAAATATGTCTTTTTTTAAAATAAGATTTTATGTTTATGTAATGTCTACGTCCAACTTGGGGCTTGAACTCAGAACCTTGAGATCAAGAGTTCCATGCTTTACTGAAATATGTGTTTTTCTTAAATCTTATTTCCTGAGCCCAGATTTCTCCAGTAAACAGATGGATTAAGGCATCAGGGGGCTGTCTTATAAATCAGTAACGTTTGCCTTTTGCCCATGAAAATGACCTTGACTTCTCATGAGCACAGCTGTAACCTTTTAACTGTAGTAAGGTCTATGCAGTCACTGACATTTACATATATTTTATCACTCACTCCTTTATGTCTCCATGACCAAAGTATGTTAAATAAGGTGTGTGGGCACCTGGGTGGCTAGGTGGTTGAGCCTCCGCCTTCGGCTGAGGGCGTGATACCGGGGTCCTGGGATCGAGTCCCGCATCAGGCTCCCCATGAAGAGCCTGTTTCTCCCTCTGCCTGTATCTCTGCCTCTATCTCTGTATCTCTCATGAATAATAATAAAAAAAAATCTTAAAAAAATAATGTGTGAAATCTCTAAGTGTCACGAATAATGAGGAAAGCAGATTGTAGTTCCTTTAGCTCACCCTTAATACGTGTGAGCTGACGCTGATGAGTTTGGTCTCACTTGATCTTTATAATGTATTAACCCAATTCCAAGTGTGTGTTGGTATGTATGTTGCATGTAGCTAGATGCTTTTTTTGTCCCCAGTGATACTCTTTTTTTTTCCCAGTGATACTCTTAATTGCCTATATAGTCTCTGTGTGTTTGTCTTTTTATATTTATTGCAATTCTGTGAATAGTTAGGATATGTGCTCCTACCTTCCCCAGAACAATATGGATGTTGAGATTAAATAATGTGTCCATGGTCATATGTGCAGGTAAGTAATGGGCAAAGCTCTGACTAAAATCCATTTCAACAGGGTTTCAAGTCTTATTAAAATGAGGCAATCCCCATTTTTGCCTATGGCACTAAGAAATCTATTTTACGTGAGTTGTAAAGAATAGAATTTTACTCACTGGTAATGCGAGGAGAGTAGGTAACAGAGAATGTAGGTTGGTATAATTTTATAGGGCATTTAAACATTTTTCAAGTAAAAATTTATCTCATTTCAAAATACATATTTTATCAAAATTTTTAAAATACTTATTTGTTGATCCAATAGGTAAATATTTATGTAAAATGATGTTCATTGCAGCTTTGATTTTAAGTACAGGAAAACTATATACAGTTTATGTGGATGGAACTGGAGGGGATTATGCTGAGTGAAATAAGTCAATCAGAGAAGGACAAACATTATATGGTCTCATTCATTTGGGGAATATAAATAGTAGTGAAAGGGAATAAAGGATAAGGGAGAAAAAATGAGTGGGAAATATTAGAAAGGGGGACAGAACATGAGAGACTCCTTACTCTGGGAAACGAACTAGGGGTGATGGAAGGGGAGGAGGGCGGGGGGGTGGGGGCGACTGGGTGACGGGCACTGAAGGGGGCACTTGATGGGATGAGCATTGGGTGTTATTCTATATGTTGGCAAATTGAACACCAATAAAAATAAATTTATAAAAAAATAAAAATAAAAACTGAAATAGATCTACAGGTTGTGACGTACAAACTCAAATTCTTAGCAGGACCTCTATTTGCAGACCAATAAGTGCCATATTATTTTATTAGAAGAAAAAGTATACAAATTAGATATGAATATTTATATGTGTGTCTGTGTGTATGTGAACATGTGCATGTACGTGTGTAAAAGACTCTTGCCAAACTTTTAACAGTGAATGACTGGTGGGAGAGAGACAAAGTCGAAACCATTGATATTTGCTTTACATACTTTAAAGTGCTTGGATTTTCACAAATATGCATGCATTGACCTTATAATCAAACACAAAACCCAAGCGCACAAAAAATGTTGCATGTATTGGATAAAATGCAGTTTTCAGGGCTGTCATACTTTCTCAGACGGACTTTTCTCGCATGAGTGTCCAGCACTAGATGAATGGGAACGAAAAATAGACAGCTCTGACCAGCATGTGGTCATCTCTACGCTAAAATACCACAATCGATGAAAACAAAAATTACATTCTACATACAAGAGAGAAATGTCAGGCAGAGAGCATTAGGGAAATAATGCCAAATCTCACCAGACAGTCAACCAAACCCAGGTTCATTTCATTCTCAGGATTTCATCCAGACTTGCCTGAGATTTTAAATTGAATAATGGAGTGTGTGTGGAGGAAATGCATGCATGCCTTTTATACTTTTTAAATAGCAATGCAATCTGGGGAGACCCTGGCCAGGAAAGGGGGGGGGGGAGACGGTGAGCTGGGCAGCAGCAGGGGAATGGGTGTTGTGTGAGATAGGGCTTAATGAGATAAGGGAATATGTATTTTTGTGAGGGGAGAAAACTTCATAACATTTTTCATATGAAACATACACAAGAATAATGGAATAGATTATATCTTATGAAATGTGGCCTACAGTAAGTTACTGCTGCATGTCTTCCTTCCATAGAAAAGGAATGAATTGGAGACATTCACTTATAATGAAAATTGTCTGTATTTTTCTCAATTGAGAGAGTTCATTGAGACTTCATAGAGTAGTTTTATTACATATTACATGGGAAGGAAAAAAAACACATTTTTTTGTTCCAATAACAACCTTTTATCAGACGCAACAATACACCTCCACGGCTGTGGTATCAAAAAAGAAACTGCTGCGGATCGAAATAGTCAAAGTGGAGCTTCTTTTCCAAGTGTCCTTCATCGGCAGCTTTCAGCAAATGAAGGGAAGGCTTTTTTTTTTTTTTTTTTTTTTTTGAAAAATGGGAGCATCTCCTTCTTCCACTGCTGCCCGTGGTGGCAGCTTCTCCTGTCTGTTTCTTGTTATCGCCCCCCCACCCCCACTGTTCATTAAAAAGAAGGAAAAGGAGAGAGAAAAAGATTGCGAACATTCTGCTATCTCGTGGTCATGCTCCAGAGGCTTTGAAAAAAATAGCAGTCAGCAGATGTGGAGAGATATGACAATCTTGCACAGGAGCGGTTTTCCTTCGTCCCCAGAATCCTGGGAGCTAACACTTGACTGTGACCTGTCATCTCACCCACATTTCCAAGGAGGCCTCAGGCTGTCCAGGCTCTCCTCCAGCAGTTCTCAGGTTTCTTCTTTTGAGCTGTTTTAGACACTTCTGAGTATGGCTTTAAAGAGCTATTTCTTCCCTAGAACCCGTCCTTGACAAACTTCCCTGCAGTGGTCCCCCTCAAGCAGCACCAAGTGACAGCAGGGCCACGAAAGCCACCTGAACACAGTTGACATTGATGCCTTGGGCGGCATTGACATGCCATAGGCTTCCTTGATTGGCACGCTCTTCTTTGACTCCAAGATTGGTGTGAAGCGTTCTTTTTCCATTACTTTTTCCTGAAAAATATTTTGTGATATTTTGTGACTTCCTCTTTGTCCTGGGATACTTTGGAGACCTGTTTTAAATCCAGGCAATTAAGAAGTTTTTAAGTTATATTTGTTGTTTAGTTCTCATATCCAGGATTGCATTCATGCCATGTGTCTTTCTTACACTCTCTACCTGGTGGAATTTATTGCAGTTTTCTTGGAGGCGAAGTAATTGAGCAATTCTCGCAAATCTTCCATTTGCTCTAAGAAAAGAGTATCTATTCTTCCTTTGCTTGTTATATTGTCTTCTATGTAAATATTTATTATGTTGAGCTCTATGTAAATATGATTATTTAAATCTTCTGTTGCATTTATTTTTTTTATTTTTTTATTTTATTTTTTTTAAGATTTTACTTATTCATGAGAGACACAGAGATGTTGCATTTTTTAAATCTGCTCATTCGAAGAGAAATACATTGGGACCTTCTTCTATACTTTTAAGGTTAAATTCTCCATCAGTCTTTAGGATTACTTCCCATGTGTATTTTCCTTTGGTGTTTGGTGCACAAAAGTTTATGATTCCCTTGTCATGGTGAGTGGTGGTAATTATCACACACGATTGTCTACTTGGTCCTGTTTAATGCTTCTGAGCACGGATTATATTTCCTAACTTTTCATATTCTGGTGCTCCGCATGTCTTTTTTCATCTACATTTGCTAATAAAAATCTATTCCAATCCTTATTTTTAAATTTGGGGGGCATGAGACTTCAGCGGCAAAAAAATTGGCTTAATTTTTATCTTTGGCTCGTGGCACACAGACATGATCTATTTAAAGAAAACAATAATAAAGCAAGAAGTACTTGCAAAAACTACTACAAAAAATAAAAGCTGAGATCTTGGCACTAATAATGTGTATTTAATGATACTGTTCTCCTATCAACTCATCTTTCTACTTTTCCCCACCCAAGGCAGCATGGTTGTGAATCTGTGGTTCTCTTCTTGCTTGCGTTTTTTTTTTAATATTTTATTTATTTATTCATGAGAGACACAGAAGGTGAGAGAGGCAGAGACACAGACAGAAGGGAGAGAGGCAGACTCCATGCAGGGAGCCCGACGTGGGACTCGATCCCGGGTCTTCAGGATCACACCCTGGGCTGAAGGGAGCGCTAAACCACTGGGCCACCAGGGCTGCCCTTGCTTGCTTTTTTATAAACTTGTATTGTGTCAATACACATTACTTCAAATATATGTATTTAAAACTTTATGTTTTCGGGGTGCCTGGGTGGCTCAGTCGGTGAAGCATCTGCCTTTGGCTCAGGTCATGATCTTGGGGTCCTGGGGTTGAGCCCCAATCAACCTTCTCCCTCTCCATCTGCTCTTCTTCCTTCTCTCCCTCTCTCTCTCAAATAAATAAATAAAATCTTAAAGTAAAATTTCATGTTTTTCTATATTTTTAGAAAGGATGTCATATTTATGTAGAAATCTGTGGCATCTATTGCTCTGTTCCTTACAGTATTGTGTGGCTTTAGCTCATTTATTCTGATTGTTGAATAATATTTCATTTAGTGAACATCTTGGGTTGTTCACTACTCTCCTACGATGGGTATTTGTGCTGTTTCCATGCTTTTAGTTCTGATTTTTTTTTTCTGAAGGAGTATTATAACTTGGACTGGACTACTTCCTGTGTTTTTCTTTATGAGCCCCTTACTCATATGCTGTCCTTCCTGGACATTTTCTAAGCTGATTACTTTTCCTTAGGCTTCCCATCTCTTTTGCCTCTCGCGTGTTTGCTTTGTGTTGTGAAGATTTATTTTACTTCATCGTGTGATTTGACAGGCATCTTTTTTTTTTTCAGTTTCTCTACTGACTTTTAAACTGGAAAATGTATCTTTACTCTTTCAAGAAGTGCTTTCATTGGGGGGGGGGTGCTAAATGCATCTATTTTTTCAGCCTTGTTACGTTTCTTTTTTGTCAAAGTTCCCGTCTGACTCTTCATTCTAATCCAGTTGGATCTCCCAGCTGCCTTAGGTCACAGACTCCCTTAACTAGGTTATAATTTTCCTTTGTCTGTGCATTGTTCTCAACTGTCTCACCCCCGTAGAGGTCAGGTCATTCACATTTCTCAAGCAGTAGAATGACATCACATAGTAGAAAGCCTAACAGTTTTGATCTGGGCAGATTGAGGAGGAAGTAAGTGGAAAAACATTTCCTCTGTGCTATAATATGGAAATGAGGATCCTTAGCTCCCAGTTTCTCCTAGAGCAAGTGTCCACCTTCTCTCAAATAAAAATGAACAAACAAACAAAACCAAAACCCATGAGGATAATTCTGTCCACCAGCATATCCGCCTGTAGCTCTTCAGCAATCAGGATGATCATGGCCTCACACCCAGGACAAGACACAACTCACATGTTGGGAAGATGAAGCTATTCCTGAAAGGGACCAGAGACTTTGTAGGTAGCCCTAAAATCTCAGAGAGGGAAGCCCTCTTCGCTGTCACTGATCACTCACTGGCGAGGGACCAGGAAAAAAAAAATCACAGTTTTCCTCAGAAGAGTATGGAAAACCTTAGAACTGAGTTGGGAGGATTAAATGTTAAGATTTTCATGACACAAAAGGAACCTATGACTGCCTTCCTCTCATGCCAACTCAGAGAACACTTTCACTTTCATCTCCAAGTCATTCCAGACCTGGTGCCTTGGGAGAATGCAAACTCTCTCTATTTTATCTCTGTCTTATAATGCAGACTCCTTATGGCCTAGGCTCTTATCTTTGAATATGGTCTATGCAAGACTGATCACAGGCCTAGAGCTAATTAGCGGTTTTTTATTATCACCATCATTACCATCTTAAGTGTAGGTGTGTATCAACTTGACAACTTAAATTTACAGACTAGATAAATGGAGAACATTTACTCATTTTACAAAAGAGTTCTGCCCAAGTCTTATTAACTCTCACAGTCTTTCAAATTGTATCGATGTGGAATAGGACTTTTCAGGAAAACACGTAATTTTATAAAGTAGAAAAGCCATCTGAAGCAGATAGAAACTAAATAAAAATTTTCATGCTGAGTTCCCCTTGACAGGATATATATTCAAATAGAATGTGTCCGGGCTGCGTCTTGCATTCCCATCCACCTTCGTATTCAATGGATTGAGATCCTTCTCCTGTGGTATCCCTAGGCCGGCTCTCTCGTCTGCCCAGACTCTGGGTCTCTAGTCTTACTTCACCTTCCATTTTGTATCCTTCCTTTGCCATCCATAATTGAAATGAAAATAAAATGTGCTTTTCAATGCTACTAATCTTACTGGTACAAATTATAGATTGAGAGACAATTTATAAGTATTCATCTTACTCAAATACTGTATTATTCTTTCAGCCAAATCCTTTTACTTCGTATTTCATTATCACCCCAAAGTTCCCTAGGATCTCCCTTTTAGACTCATTGTCATTGAGATCCTTGATCCTTTTCTACTGGATCTAGGCATCTCAATTGAGGTGGGGTTTTGTTGTTTTTTGTCCTTTTTTTTTCTTGTCTTTCTTCTTTCCTTCTTTGTTTTTCTTTCTTTTTCCTTCTTTCATTTCCTTCTTTTTTTCTTGTTGTTTTTTATTTCATAACAGGCACCTGACCATGACTTGATCATATTTTAGACATCTTCCATTGCAACAAACACGATTTCTATCTTGTTATTAAGAAAGTAAAAACACTACTGATTATGACTGTGAGATACCTCTGAGTCTCACTGATGTACTCTCATTGCAAAGATGCTATAATGTGAGAGCATCGGTGGCATACAAGCGATGCAATGTGACAGCAAATATTTTCTGGCATGTAATGCAGAACTCTAGGATTCCTATTATGTTTGTAGGGTATGGAGCCTTGGATCAGCTTGATGCCTGCAACTTTTATTATGAGCCTTTCCTGATTTCTGAAGCAACCTTACCCCAACTGGGAGTACATCATGATTCCTGCCCCTGCTGGTTGTGGGGTCCGAGTAAATCTGGTTTCCTTAAATAGGGCTTGTCTCAGGAATCTACATCCTGAGAGGCCACTGTTTTCCCTAACTGATCATAGTGCTGTTTCCTTTTGAACAACTTTACCTCGGTGTGTTTTCCCACTTGGCATGCCAGCCTCTTACTGGATCTAGGATTGTGAAAGCCTCGACTCGTGTCCTAATTTCTTCAGGCTGTTCTAACAGAGACTGGGTGGGTTTATAAATGGCAGCCACTTATCTGTCCCAGTCCTGCAGGCTGGAGGTCCTGGATCAGGGTGCCAGCATACCCGGGTTTTGGGGAAGGCCCTCTTCTGAGTCGCAGACTGGCAGCTTCTCCTTGGATCCTCACAAGGCAGAGGGCAGATAGAGAAAGCCAGCCCCCTTATAACTCCTCCAGGGGCTCCAATCCCACCTTGAAGACCATTATACTGGCATGAATTCTCAATTTACTTGAATTACCTGTTCGAATCCCCACCTACTAATATCATCGCATTGGTGTGTGTGTTGAGGGTTCAACACATGAATTTTGGGGGACACAGCATTCAGTCTATAACACCTAGTTTGATGGGAAACTTGGAATTCATGTGGCTCTTGCTGGTTCCTTCAGCCCTCAGGGCTGCAAAGAGCTCTGCACTTTACCTGAGCTGCTCTGCTTCTATTTCCTATTTCCTCATCCATCTCTTCAGGGATCAGCATCCCTTGGAATCAAAGCTGTGGTCAATCTGCTTCCTCAATTCCTACGCTCTTCTGCTGGATTTCCACGTCAGAGATTAACTCTTCTGCAGGGCACTCCTCAAAATCTGAAAACTGCCAGCAAGGTTAGGCTGTGTATTTTTAGATGTAAAACAATCTGCTTTGGGGGGAGCTGGAGACCTGATGGCCAGCATGACCAGAACAATGTGTCTCGCAGCCCATCAATATGAGGTTTGGAACTTACCACCAAGACTCAACATGAATAAAATAAGCAAAAGCTCATCCGTCCTGCACACTTTCAGACTCTCAGGACAAGTTTCCTCTACTAATATATGATATTTTGTGTTGAGTGTAGATTCAAAACTCAGCTGCCAACACAAGATTCTCTTGCATCGGCCTAGATGGTCGCAGTGTATGAACTTCACCGTTGTCAGTTAACTGGGCTCACAGTAGTTCCTTCACCCATTTGCTGCCTTGGCCTCAGAACTGCCACCACCCCAGCCAATGCCTCCCTGAGCCATGTGAGAGAAGGGAGAAAGAAAGAAAATCAGAGCAATCAGGGCCATTGTTCTCTGTCCCTCATCCCAGTCTCAGTAGAATGGCAGGTGTAGTAAATGAGTTTTGTTTCAATGATGTTCATCACTCTCATTGACAGCCCGCCAAAATGTAGAAGGAACACGTGGCTGGCACTTGAAATATGGCTGGCATTGCCATTTACCAGCCGAGAGACCTTATGCAGGTCTTCCAATCTCTCTGAGACTCAGTTTCCCTCCATAGATGACTAGTGAATATCTGCTCCGTGTGCATCATTCCAGTGTGATGAAGGATCCAAACAAAAATGACATAATAAACAGGAAAGAATTTTGTGAACTTTAAGATGCTACACATCTGGGCAGGAAAAGAAATGATCATTCTCACGGAAGCTCTCTTGTCTCATCATGTCCACTCTCCATCCCTGCTCCTCTGGATCCTGGCCACGAATGCGCTGAGCACCTCTGCCTGCTTCTGGATTTGCTGACCTTGCCTATGGGTGGTGGTGCATGGGTACGTGCTGGATCCGCATACTAACTGTGGCCCCTGAGGAGCTAATTTTAGGTTAGAGAGAGGGGTACTAAAACCGTGACACTGCCTGAATGTACAACACAGACTTGAAGCTCCGCATGCCAGTCCAAGACAGAGAAAACCTGGCCTCCTTGATCCACAGCTCCTCTCCTGCCACACTGAATTTCTAAATGCACTTCAATCCCATGCTATTCTGCAACCTGAACAATAAAATCATGCTGTTCGTGCACAAAGCGTCTTCACATCTAAGAAAAAGGCCCACAGTATGTTATTTTTATTCATTTTTATCCACATTTTTCCATAAAATCTCTTTGTGTGTAAGGAATGCCCACTTTTCAGACTGTTTCATTGAGTGATCTTTAAGCAATGGTCAATCCTATTTGCATTACGTTTACAGAAATCCTTAAATTTCCCAAACTAAAGAGGAGAATCTGCTGCTTAGCTAAGAAATCTGTTCAACTTAATACAGATTTTATACCTCCTTTTCAATCCCAGACTGAGCTCTTTTTTTTTTTTTTTTCAGTTTTCCAGAAACCAAGAAGCACTTCTTTCTAACAAACCTGTGAATGCAGGACATATCTCTATCATTAAAGGCAAAGAGTGTCTTTCTTATATAATGGGAATGTGAGTCATCAACCTTAAATCTGATCTGGTCCTAATTCAATTAAATCATTACATTCTTGTCTCCACTGATATTTCTGCCCACAGAAAACCATGCAATGAATGTGTTAAATGGCCATTTTTAAATAGTATGTGCATTCAAAGAGGAAGAAAAAACACAATTTAATGCTAAAAAGGGGAATAAATTGCTGATCTTTTTTTTTTTTTAAACAAATGGCTCGGAGGGTTATAATGTATTAGATTTTTTTTTCCAGAGGTAATCTTAGATGTGGAGTGAATGAAGTGAAGTCTGTTATCAATCCATAACATCTGCCGCAGTGTCAAGTGATGAAATGGGTGGCTCCGGAGCCCAAGACAGCTGGGACGGCTTTCTTAATGCAGGAGGGTATTGTGCAAACAAACAGACACTGATACGGTCTATGGTTGTCACAATTATTCAGGCTGGTGATACATCTTCCCGTATTAGCTGCTTGAGCAGTCTTATTTCTTTTAAAAGTAAACTACTGTATAACAATCACCATCCTGGCCTGTGAGTCAGTGGGTACAAATAGAATAAATACTCTGGAAATAAAAAATAAATATAAATTAAAATTTGTCACCAGAGCAAGAAACTGAGAAACAGATGCATGATGAAACAAAATGGGACAAAACATGTAGAACAAAAGTAGGGGAGAGAGAATAAGCTAAAAACAAAACAACACCGAACAACCCACTCCCCCCCCAAAAAAAAACACAAAAAATAACTCCCTCCACTTTAAAAACAAACCATGAATTAACAAACAACTATGAATTACCAGCAATCTTCTTCAAGCTTTATAGTATTAGGGGTTCATGTGCATTTTAAGTTAAAGGTATTTAAACCCCTGTTTGAGGCAGCTAATTTTAATTTGTGCTACGATTGAGGTTTGCGACAGCATTGCAGGAATGCTTATTAAAATGGGTGGGCCTAGGTTTCAAGCATGGGTCAGAGTTCTCTAAAATAAAGAAAAGCAATAATTCTGTAATTTATTATTTACCTAAATCGGTTATGTACAGAAGCAACTGAATTTAATTACAAATGGAAGTTTGATTTCATCTAGACGAGCTTCCTGCTGGATATGGAAATGTTCTGATTCTAATTGGAGATTCTGCAGCCTGCACATGACTTCCAGCTCAAACACTACACAATGCATTCTCAAACACACAGCCTTGCTTTTGGGTAAATCATCTGGAATCCACTGAGACCATGGTCATACCTTCACCCTCCCTGTGCGCTGGGCATGGAGAGCCATTGAAAGCAAGACTGTTGGCACCAGACCTTACAGCTCTTCTAGTCTCATCTAATAATAGTGCGGATGTGAAAAGTGACATCAAGGAGGCAAAGATCCTTCAAGCACGCCATTGACTTTGGCTTCATGTGTGTCCTATCACGTGAAGCTGCCTCTTCGTCTGCCTGTGGTGGAATCAAAAGTCAGCCATTTTCATTCTCTGTCAATAAGATGCAACCCTGAACACCAAGGAGAAGTACAAAACTAAATTTGAAAAAAACAAAAACAAAACAACAACAACAAAAAAAACCTAAATTTGAGTTACAGAGATTTGACTGAGACATTTTGGTTCTCAAAGGTTAGGACAACAAATTCAAATGCCCATTCAGAAATTTTTATTTTATTTTATTTTATTTTTTTAAATAATAAATTTATTTTTTATCGGTGTTCAATTTGCTAATACAGAATAACACCCAGTGCTCATCCTGTCAAGTGCCCCCCTCAGTGCCCGTCACCCAGTCACCCCCACCCCCCGCCCTCCTCCCCTTCCACCACCCCTAGTTCATTTCCCAGAGTTAGGAGTCTTCATGTTCTGTCTCCCTTTCTGATATTTCCTACCCATTTCTTCTCCCTTCCCTTCTATTCCCTTTCACTATTATTTATATTCCCCAAATGAATGAGACCATATAATGTTTGTCCTTCTCCGATTGACTTATTTCACTCAGCATAATCCCCTCCAGTTCCATCCACATTGAAGCCATTATTTTAAATATTACTAAGTATATGCGGGTATGGATTTTATAATATACATTTTCTAGTGTGTGTTCAGGCATGGGTAAGTCAAGTCCAAGGGCCAGGAAGACTCCAAAATGCCTAAGTTGGTGCTTCTGTGAAGAACGGATCCCACCTTATTCATCATTGTTTCTTTGTCAGCATATTACATAATGCTTGGCAAATGTTGGATATTCATCAAACACTGATTCAACTGATGTGATTTTTGTTGGTTGGTTGGTTGGTTATATAGAAGCAAAAATAAAGTCAATTATCTCAGAAATCAGGTGTAAATATTATGAGAATAATTCCTTCTGACAATGGGACATCCTCATTCATTCATTCATTCATTCATTCAACAAATACTTGCTGAGAACCTCCTATAGGAATTGCCTGTGCAACTTAACATGTTAGGATTAAAAACAGTAAAACAGTGAAAAAGACAGAAATAGCTCCTGCCCTTAGGAAGCTTATGGTCTTTCAGAAAAGATTGAACTCAGCCCAGTCTGAGAGGAAGGTGGTACATGGAGCCCCTGATGATTTCCCAAAGAAGTAGCCTCTAATGTAAGGTCCACAGAAGAAGTAGCAGTTAGATATGCAAAGAGGTGGATCACAAGGATGTAATGCTTGACAGAGAGAAAGATGTAAGCAAAGAAGAGCATGGTGAGTTCCCAAACCCAAAGAAAGCAGGTATACTTGAGGAATAGAGACAAGAGAAGAGGCAAGGAGTGGTTACCCTAGATCAAGCTGAGAAGAGACCCGGTCACGTCATACAGGGACTTAGAGGTGGGAATCATATCCAAAATATATAACAACCAGTAAAGCACAGGCACCAACATTCAGAAAAGACTTTCTGTCCTGAACTCTGACTCTAAGCTAACCTTAAAAAGATCCAGTTCGCAGTGGTTACACACAAGTGTGTGGCATACACAACACAAGTCTGGGTTTCCAAATGATGGCCTGTACCCAAGCAGCCCGGCTGGACTGGACTTACTACCTCAGAAGTTATATGTGTGAGAAATAAACATTCTATCATCTAAATTGCTGCATGTGGAATGCTTTATACTGGCAGCCTGGCTTTCTCCTCAGATAGTCGGCCACATAGCATGTGCAGAATGGAGGCCGAATTACAGCTTCTAGAGGAGGCCTACCTGTCCCCAAACATTTTGAATAGTGTGTCCTTGTTTCAAGAGGCAAAGTCTGATGAATGGTATCCCAAAGGACCATTACCCCAAAAGTTCATGTAGGTGCACTAAGGGGAGAGTTTGTGGGAGATGGGAGCTTATGCATTTGCTTATGCATTTTTAGCAGTCACAATTAATTATTTGACCGAAGACAAGCATACACTAGGTAGAGGTTTTTGACTTGAGGACCACTCTGTACCATAGTCAATAAATCCTCCTATTGCCACCATCTTTCACGTTTAAAGAAAAGTAAATATATATGTATATATATATAATATATATATATTATATATATATAATATGCTCTACACACAGAGCTGATCTTCAGAGCATATATGCCAGTTGTTTCATATGTGTATCTGTTGTGATTGGTTTGAAAAGATTTTTGCACAAATGGCACCTTCCTTGTAAAGTTACCCCAACCTCGCCGTCCCTGCTCATTCCCACTTTGTGCTGCTGCTGTTTTCTTTTTCCCCCACAGCACTTTTCTTTGTTTATCATACTTTGTAACCCACTAATGGACCATCCTGTCTGCTTGCTGCCTGTATATCCACATTGGAATAAAAGCTACACAAAGGAAAGGCTCTTCATCCGTTTTATTTTGTTGATGTGTTCTGCACATCTAGAATAATGCTTGGCATATAGTAGGCACTGTAAATAATTCTTAATTTGAACTTAAGTGAAGTGGCTTGTTTTGCTCCTTAATTGAGTGGTGCATTGCTGTTGTCTGCTTGGTCAATCTTGCTTGCTGCAGGCTGTTGATTCCAGCTGGTGGAAGAGATATGCCCATCCTAAGGCCCTGGGCTGGAAACGGCACACATCTCTTGCACTCATGTTCCATTGGCAAGAGCTCCATCACATGCCCACACTTAACTGCAAGTGAGGATAGAAAATGTAATCTAGGAGAAAAACCATCTTCCCTAAAACAAAGAGAGGGTATTTTGGTGGACCACTGACCGTTTCTCCTGCCCTGACCCTGGGTGAATCACTGAAGCAGTAGCCTTCTCCTTTGAAGTGGGATTGATGTTATTATCCAAGGCAGAGGTGTTTGTGAGAAAGAAAAATCAAATATGTATTGCACTCCCTTTGCCAAGGCGAGAGTAAAACAGAAAGCATCCATAGAGAATGCTTTCATTCTCTATGGATGTTTTCTAAGTGTTACAGGAGCGAAATTATGGAAGAGTGGGATGTTGTCTTCATTAGAATATCTCAAATTAATTATATGTCATAAATTTAATTAAGCTTTAAATACCTAGAATATTTTTCTCCCTGAGATCAATCAAGGAGTAAATAAATTGTTTGACTTAATCTTAATTCTTAGGGTTAACCTAAATTAATTTTAAAAATTACAAATTACAAATGTCAAAACAACATTATCTAGGAGTTTACACCAAAAAAAATTAAAACTTAATTTCTTCTTTAGTGAATCAATAAATATTTTGGGGAGGAATCTTCCTTAATCTGAGTTAGAGAAATTAGTACTCTAAATAAATTTGATACCTTTGTAGCTTATAGAACTACCGATCAAGTTACTACTCTTTATATGTCACAAATAACTATGAGAGGGATCCCTGGGTGGCGCAGCAGTTTGGCGCCTGCCTTTGGCCCAGGGCGCGATCCTGGAGACCCGGGATCGAATCCCACGTCGGGCTTCCGGTGCATGGAGCCTGCTTCTCCCTCTGCCTGTGTCTCTGCCTCTTTCTCTCTCTCTGTGACTATCATAAATAAATAAAAATTTAAAAAAAAAACAAATAACTATGAGAGTATTCCATATCCCCTTGGAATTGGAAGGGAATTTACACTTAACAAGTGACAAATGTGTGCCAGCAAATTATATACTTGTTAATTTTTCAAATAATATTGTAAGCTAAGCATCATTGCTAAAGTTTCTACGTAAATTAATAGTGTTTCCAGCTTCACTCAGCTTTTAGATGGCAGGCCCAGCACTTGAATCTAGGTCAGTCCAAATCCTAAATCCAATAAAATTGTTCTAAATAGTCCCACAATACATTAATTAACTCATTTTTTAAAATCTAGACATTCACATATAAATGTACGTGCTCAGGAGGCAGAGATCTTATCTATCTTGTTTACCATGATATCCTCAGTGCTTTTAAACATTGCCAATAGGGTTAAACATTCAATAAAACTTTGTTGAATAAATGCTTAATTGGTGGATATCCATGGTGTGCAAAGCACTTCTGGATCCTATTGGGGTACAAGCTTGAGGATATTATATGAGGTCCCTTAAGTCATAAAGGATTAGATTGTAGGAAGGAAAATAAATATTGTACAAATAATGCCCCAATAATAGGCAAGAGAAAATTATGGAATGCCTCTGGTATAAAAAAGAGAAGGAGGTGCCATTCATGTGAGAAATACCCATCAGTCTTCTGTGAAGATGTAACAAATGAGCTGGGCATTGCAGAATAGATTGGAGGTCAACAAGTCAAATTCAGGAGTTGAGAGAAAATTTATGACTGACCAACAAAACAGCATGTTTAAAGATGTTGAGATAGAAATACAAGGTCAACACATTCAGAGAATAGTAGTATTATTTAAAAGTGTTAACCTTTCCAAAAAACAGCTGTAACGGATGTATCTATATCATCTCTAATAACTATTAAATGTTTCCATTATGTGGATGACCATACATGAGAGTCCACTGAATCTACTGGAAAATCTTTATTCTTGAAATCCTTTCTGATGACAATGGCATTAGGTGATGGAACTCTGCAATTCATCTTCTTAATTAGTGATTTTAAAAGAAATGAAAATAGTTCCAAAGATTTTTCCAGGGATATCCTATAGCGATAAATGTGAGCATGATGTCAGAAAACATGCTCAGGTATTCTATTGTTAGATTTTTCAAAGTTTCTAACTAACTTAACCAAATAACTAAATATATTGTGTTGGGATGACCATGGTTTATGATCCTCCTGAGTACCAACCCATGAGTTTGTTGTTTTTTAGAATATAGGTGACAGTAAGATGGTAACCGAAACAGATTCATTCCTCAAACTCATGTTGAGTAGCTATTATGTGAGAGTGGTCCCAGTGCTGAGTGATGGTGATAGGATCAAAGTATAGTCTCTGACCCTGTGAAGTCATCATCTATTAAGGCAGTCTTCCACACAGATCAGTAAGAAGCTCTTACTGAGCTATTCATGTACAAGTCACAGTGCAAAGACATCTTTTGTTCTAGAAAGATCTAGAATGAACCAAAACTTTTGAAAATTAATTTAGAAATTTCTATAGATCAGTATTTTTACATTTGTTTAAATCACAGCTCTTGAAAGAGGCAGATTCTATGGAATTTGGAAAAAATCTTTTGTACATTAATAGTAAGTACTGACATTTGGTGTATGTGTGTGTGTGTGTGTGTGTGTGTGTGTGTGTGTGTGTGTCTTATGCTTTGAATCCAATACTTTTCTTATGTCAAGGCAAACTAATATTTTGAAAAACAGCCTCTCAGGACCTAACCATTCCGGAAGTTTCTAATACTTTCTAGAACAAATATTTTACTTCTTTACATAATTAATGGTTTACTTTATCATAACATGTTTGGCTCACTTAAAAAAAATATCTCTTGACATGGACTCAATAAAGACAGAATTTGGTACTCCAAGATATCTCAACTAAGCTTGATTATTTTTAAAAGACAAACTTGCTTTTTAACATTGGTCTTTGTATTACTCAACTTTTATAGCTAAACATGTACTCACACACTTGGGAAGATATGCCTCTGTTTGCTGTGTTTCAAAAGTGATGGAGAATCATTATTGAGTTGATAAATCAATTTTGTTGAGGAAAACTACTTTTTTAAATGGAAGACAACATATTAGAATAAAATACAAGAGAGTTGAAAAATATCAAGCTGTATCACCCAGAAAAAAAAGTATAAGCTTTGTTTTATGCAACATTTTTTGTGTGTATGTGTATATTGAGTCTGGATATAATTCTTAATTTGGGGAGACAATAATTTTTTAAAAATGCTTCTTTTAGACATTAATAATTCTTGGTACTTGGAGAGGAGGATTATTTTTCTTCTAAATGGTTAGGATACTTGTGCTAAGGGCCATGGAGGTCATTCACTTGGTAAAGATCTCTTCCTGGGTGTGTATGGAAAATGGAAGCCCCAAAGTAATTGATATTCTTTCAAGAGGCTCCTGCAAGTGATTTCTCCACTAACTTTTTTTCATACATGACTGAGTCTGCCATTATCTTTCCATAACCAGAAATATATTTCTTGCTTGAAACTAAGCATAGATTTGGCTTTTCTTTCCTCGAGGAAAAAAAGAGGCCAAACCGTATTGATATCACAGTGTGGTATGTTTTGTTACATCTGTTGCTTTGAAAGGTTTTATGGCATCATTGATACCAGTTGCCCTTCCAGCCTTTTTATCATGGACACCTTGGTCAACATCGACAACTGATTATTTCAGGGCTTTCAGCTTTTGCTGGAATTTGCCAAAATCTGGGGTAACCACCTGTTTCAAACAGTGAAGCTGAAAATCTATACACAGACAAACAGGTTCTCCCCTCCATATGCTGTTCTTCTCTTTTTAGTCGGTTTTGACTGAACAGGAACATTTCTCTAACCATTTTCCCATTTGTTCTGAATCTATTTGGGGCTTGCAATGAACTATGTCTATTGAAAAAGTTATTTTGAGGCAGAAAAGAAATGAGATTTCTTTTTCTCTCCATCTCATCGGTTGCCCTTATATTTCATTGCTAGACATAATTATTACATCATTTGGGTCTCAATACAATGTCCACGTTGCTAAGTTGTGATAGCAAGCCGCTGATAAAGTCTTTTGATTAGTCACAGACAGCTTTTGTAGATGTCAGCTTGTATTCACTGCCGGTATCTTTTAAGCAATTCAGTTCTTCAGTAACTTTGTGTACATCTCAGTTAATTACTACCGTGCAATCTGGGGATTGAGTTGAGCTGATGGATGTCAGTACCCTCTCAGGATGCTAAATAGATGATTCTACAAATCCTTAAGGTGGCTGCAGTGAGGGAAATAGGATTATCTATACCTGTTTTCTACTTTGCCCCAGAAAGTCCAGGTAGCCATATACTTTCTACCTAGTTTTGAGAGGTCCCCCATCCCTTTTGCCAAAAACTTTGTCCCCAATCATCTGACATGGTTCCCAATGTGACTCTATTAGCAATTTACTCCTATGAGTCAGCCATTTTTTTCTCATTATCACCTAATCCAATACAACTATTCCAAAAAACATTAACGATTAAGAAAGCATTATCACCTCAAGCACAATATGTGTGCTTCATCGTTTCCCCTGAAGGAAGTAGTGGTTTTGTGGAATAGAGAAAAAGAAGGTTATGGCTCTCATTCTAGATCTGCCATTTTCTAGCTATGGCACACATAAAAGCACCTCACCCCACTGTCTGTCTGGGAATGATAAACTCACTTGTCTATACATTCCTCATGGGGCAGTTGGGGGGGATTAAACAAGTTAGTGGGATGCCTGGGTGGCTCAGTGGTTGAGCGTCTGCCTTTGGCTCAAGTTGTAGGATCCTGGGATCAAGTCCCACATTGGGTTCCTCACAGGGAGCCTGCTTCTCCCTCTGCCCGTGTCTCTGCCTCTCTCTCTCTCTCTCTCTCTCTCTCTCTCACACACACACACACACACGCACACACATACATAAAAAATAAAGTATTTTTAAAAATAATGATACATAAATAAGTTAGGCTAGGTGCAGGAAGAGAAACACCATTGTGTGCTGACAAAGAGCAGAATGCCTGGGTTCAGATCCCACCAAGCCACTGACAGCTGACTGGGTGATCTGTCTGTGCACAGCCACCTCGTCAGTAAAAGGGAAATAATAAAAGCAACTAACAATGCAGAGATGATCATGAGGGATGAATGAATTATTATGTGTGAGGCACTTGGAGCAGTGCCTAGCACACTGCAAGCACAACAAAACGGCTAGTTGTTACTGAGTATGCTTCAGAGGCTGGAAGTAAAAATCCTACAGAAGATCTTGTTGACAGATGCTGCCAGGCGTTGACAGACCATGGTGAAGATGAAGCAAATCTCATAAATTTTGATAGAGCAAGTTTAAAGGGACTAGGTCTCAGGCATGGAAAGGAGATTTGCGTAAAGTTTCATATTGGGGCGTTCTGGGTCCCAGTAAGCAACAAGAAAATAATCCAGGGAAGAGAAAGTAGATTCAGAGCACAATGGCAATCAGAGAAGATTGACAGAAGGTTGGGAAGGCGTATACTTAACAATTTTGTCTGGAGGTGGCTCACATGTTAGTTCCTACTTTCTCATATGCAAGGGAAAATGCATCAGGCCATGATGAGAAAGTTTTTAGAGATTAAAAAATGTCAACTCCTCACGTGTATATTTATCTTCTCATGTCATATTGTAGCCTATCCCATCCTACCAGCAATAATTCTGATAAAAGAAGCTTAAAAATGATACACATTAAGAAAATAACCTACCAGAAATTACACAAATAATGTTAGTTGTCTTTCAAAGTAAGCAACTTCATCCAAATATATTAACCAAATAAAAACTTATTATAAACTTATAATAAATATGAGCCTATTATACATATAATTATTATATTATATAATTATAATATAAATATAAATATACGTTAAAAAGATAATAAATAACTTATTCCAATAATGTTGTCATCACTCAAAATATTTTTAGAACTTTTTCTTAAATTGCTGTCAGAGCCAGTTTTGAGGTAGGATGAATGAAGAAATCAGCCATCTTCATTTAATAGATGCACTTATTATTTTATTGCCTGTTTTATTCATCAGTTGGTTTTCCTCTTTTGAAGCTTTCTAGCTGGAATTAAGGCTCCCAACCTAGTGACTTTTCCTCTGTGTCTTTTGTTCTCGGAAACTCATTTAATCCAACAATCAGACAACTTCTTCTATACAGACCCAAATAAATATTTTGTGTTGTGGGCCTTCCTGCATCTGTCACAATTACTGAACTCACCTGTTGTAACTTGGAAGCACTCAGTGGCAAGACACAAATGAATGAGCATGATGCTGTTCCAATAAAACTTTATCGACAAAAACAGGCATTCAGGCTGATTTCGCCTATAGAGTACAGTTAGCCGCCCTCTAATTTAACCCCAGAAATACTGATGAGAACAATTTGCCTTTCTTTCAGAATAAGGATTAAGTGATGATGTAGCTTAGTACTTGACACATTCTAGGCGCAGCATACATGTCTTTCTTCCCTTCTGCAGCTGTAATGTGGCGGAAATCACATGAATTTGGATCTGGAAGAGTGTTCAAGCTGGGCGCCAATTGACAATCCTCTGAGCTCCAGATCTCTCATCTGTAAAATGGAAACAACTTTTGTCACCTCATGGAGCTCTTATGAAACTTAAATATGACAGAGTATGCACAATTTCTACTTAGAGAAGCTACAAAAAAATTCTCTTTCAAGCTCTCTGAGGATTTCCATTTCAAAGGACTGTCTGAAATCTTCCCACCTTAAAAGGCAAATAAATAACCCTCATTATTTCTCATCAACAGTAGCATATTTGGGTATTACCAATTATTCTTATGCTAGAAATCAGGTTCCAGAAGGAAGAAATTAAGATGCTTTATCCTCAGGTCTCGTAGAACCTAAAGCTGACTGTCAAGATCATTTCATCATTCTCACTTTACAGGTAAAGAAACTGAGACTCCTAGAGATTAAATGACACGCCCAAGTCACTTGGCAACTCAGGGGAAGGGTTCAGACCAGGACTCCATGCTCCAGACTCCCAGTCCAGAATTTTCATGCTATAGCACACCGTCAACCCATATCAAGTGGTCTTCACACTGAATGAGGCTTGAAGCAGGTTCTTCATTCTTTGGGTCATTTGGTTATTCAGGTTAGAGTAGGCAAATGCAGAATCATTTAACTTATTTGTATAGCAAAAGGAATCAGCTTTGGCCAATCGCAGAGAAGAAAGTTCAGTAAGAGGGGAGGATTTCTCATTGCATCCCTGCCACATCAAGTGAGGCATTTGGCAGACAGACTGGCTGACATCCATTGTTTGAGATAGGATTCGGTGCCATCCCTGAATGTGTGTGCTTGCATTCCATAGGATCACACCCCGTAGGGCCCATGACACTCTACACACTGTTCTTTCCTGCTGATATAACGGAGAAAATGTCACTGCACAAACTATGCAGCATATATGGCATTTTGAGCACACTGAACAATGGCATGACATTTTGAGCCGCTGAAAGCAGAGCCACATGGTGTCTACACTGTGCACATCCTAAATGACACCCCTCTCTTGGTCTGCCCTTCCTTTTCCTTTTTGCTCTCAATCATCCTTACCCCTGTTAGTGACCAAAGTCTTTATTTTGCCTCTTCAGAAGCTCAACTTTATTGGAGCTTCAAGAGTGTGAAATCCTCATGGTCTTTAGAGCATTTGAGTACGTTTTATTTTGCTTCTCTGTTTTTTCATTGTTACTTTTCATAAAAACAGAGACCCTGGAATAGAGATGCTCCTCAAACAATCTTCCAAACAAAGAAAGACCTTTTTGGTTGCTAGGTGTAGCATCTTTATCATTTTGTTTGAGTGTCAGGTGTATAAATATATGTGTGTGTATTAGTCATGTATGACACTTTTGTCATTGCCGGTGTCCCCTACATATTTATTATATATCCTGCATATACTCAGGGATATCTCTGTAAATAAGAGCTTTAAGGAGAATTATTTTTAAAAATATTGAGCCTGTACATTTTCTTATTATTGAAAAAAATCCTCAATGTAATTAAACTCATAAAATTTGGCATACATGTCTGAAATAGCTCACGTTAAAGAACACTTTTAATGTGTTTATTTTACATTGATATATCTTAACACCATTCACCTATTTCTGCCTTCTTTCATGCTGTTTTTTATCCTTTGGATTAAAATATTTTAGCAATTGCATCCCCAATAAAAATCAAATGTATAGCCATGTATATTTGCCAGGAGAGAATCACATATATTTTCCCTTCTTCATTTATACTTTCAAAAAGTCTATTGTATTCTAAACACAAATGTTAATTGATATGTGGTGGAGGAATCAATAGAAATGTAGACCTTATGGTAGCCTTTTTATATCACAGCCTATCCTTTCCATATGTAAAAATCTGTCTGAAAATTTCACGTTAGAAGGCACATGGATGATATTGAATGACTTGTGGCATGGCCAAGCTGCCACTTCATCGCAGACTCTCGTCCAAGCCCCACATTTTCCATTAGGATGTTTCCATCAGGATCAAGTTCCTCTTCAGGGATAAGAGCTGCTCATCTTGTCTTCCTGTTCTTCATAAAGGCAGATTGAGAAAGCCTATAATCAGCAGAGTTATCAGTAGCTGATTTAGTTCCTCCTAAATGTATTGGTAAAGGAAGATCTGCGGGTCATTTTGCTACTCATTCCTAATACCTCCCTGTCTCAAAGGCCTCCCCCCACGTCTCTCTACTAATGTGTTTAGCGTGCATAATATCGAGTACCAGTTCAACATCACTGAGAGGCTTCATGATTCAACTCTTGCACTAGAATTCTAAATTGAGATTTTCACTATGTTTATCAGAGTACAGAATGAAAGCACAGATTGTCTATTGAGATAAATCAAAACAAAACTAAAAATAAATACTACTTTAAGCATCTAAAGAATGAAATAGGGACATTTGAGGTTAAACTTATTTAAGTAATATTCTCAATAATTCATCTTAATTTGACTGTATAAACTGGTTTTAAAGGAAAGAAAAGACAAAATATAGGAATGACTAATTTTTAGGAATTCATTCACTATCAAAAATTGTTATCTTTCCTCATTGCACCTAAAGCTGTAATCTTAAACTTGTCTGCAACTCAAACCTATAAAGTATCAGCAATTTTGGCAACAGTATCCACTTGTTTTGATACTTGTTTGGGTCTAATAATTTGAGATAAATGAAAGCCCTACTGTTTGCAATTTTTGGTGGAATTATCCATTTTCACTAGTATACATGTTAAAACATATAAAGATTTTCATTTTTATGTAAATGACTTACTTTATGTTAGAGTGCAATTTTATATGAAAGCACATTTATGTTGACTCGATCTGAAGTTGAAGGAAATACACCTGTTATACTAAATCTGGCAGCACTTTGGAATAGAATCAGAAAGATAAGAGATCTGAAAACAGGAAATTTTGGAAAATAAATCTTACTAGTTCATGAAAGCCCCGATCTAATACTGTAAAGGAGAAGGACAAACAGCAAAGGAAGGTAACCAATTACAATTTAAAATTTTATTTCCATTCGTACTTGTAAAGAACCTTGTTTTACCAGTCTTAGTAATAAGAACAAACTTTCTGAAAAGGCAGGCTCTGAAAATATTTGTGAGCACAATAAGGAAATTAAAGAAAAAAAGCACAATCTGAAAGCCAATCGGTGCTAAAAAGAAAAAAAAAAGAACATTATAAAACACCTTTTCAAAGGTCTTCTAATGTACAATATTTAAATACAAACAGTAACTAGTGTTACACCAGCTGCTCTCAGGTTTGCAAAATATATCAAAGTACAGCATATTGGAATGAGTCCTGAGTTTCCATTTACTTTATCTATCCAGACACATCAATTCTTTTTACTCCAGCCTGATAAAGTGGAACTACAGCAGACAAATGAGCTAGTGGAGCTGACATCATGTGTTTGTCACAAAGAAACGCTGGATAAAAAAGCATGACTTTGATCCTCAATGAGGTTACTATTTTACAGCACCATGAATTTAATTCTAACTCAATGCCTTAAGTCACCATTCACTGTTTATTGGCCAAAGTTGATTCTCATTTCATCTTTAACCGTTAAAAGGTTAACTCCTGCAATCCTTATACAGGGGAAACCCTGCCCCCAAATGAACAAAAAAGATGGAAATTTACATGCAAAAAGTTGATTAATGATCTTTGTAACATGATGAAAACTACCTTGAGTTTGGTGACTGTAGATAAGCTAGCAGGTTGATGACTACCTTTTACAAATCCAAGGGGATCATCTTAAAGGAAGATTGATTTGTATTTAAATGATGATACATGCCAGATAATTGCCAGGCAATTATTTTGTGTGTGAATATTTATATATAATCTATCTGTCTATCTATTTAGACAAGAGATAGAAAGAGTCAGAGAAACAGAGAGAAAAGATAGAAAGAGACACAGAGAGAGGAATGTACATTTCAGATATAAAAAGGCTATTTTTCCTTTTCATAAAAACCTGAATATTGTTGAAAATCAAGGTTTTCATGTGAATTCTGAATGACATGGAACATTTGCCTATTTCACCACTGGGCTCCTTTATCCAAGAAAATTAATTCAAAGCTTTTTCTTTAGCTCATCAGACAAATAGAAATGCCATAGGTGAAACCTGCCACTGTCGAACAGACATAGAGAAGCATGAAACAATGCGCTCCTACAGACCAATCTTCCAAGCAGGTGAGTAAACACCGCTTCAAACAACTATAATGGGGAGGAAGATTCTTTCTCTGATACTTGGTATCAGGTACTCTGATACTCACAGCTTTTTATCCTTTTATTTTTTTTTTTATAGTTTGTGGGTCATTAGCCCAACACATAAAGAAGTGAATTATGATGAATTGATATTAGTATTGTGAATCCAAATCAATAAATTAATCCCCGTCTGGCCATAAAGCACATGTTAACATAATGAGATATGAGTCAGAGAAAAATATTGTCCCTGCTGGCAACCTTTACTAATTACAATATATCTCTCCAATCAAATGTTTGGTTGAAACACACTAAAGAAATTATAATGCTGTCATATGGTAAAGTTATATTTATATTCTATACAGGGTTAGATATGGCTTCCTAAAATAATCCAAACAGTGTGCTGGCTCACGCTCTCTTCAATAATCTTCTATGGTTTATATTTTGGATCGACTATTAATGATGGACAGCACTATGTATAACACACATCTCTGTCTCCTTTCACAATATCTTGAATTACAGCTACATTTTCGGCTGTCCAAAACATTCCCTATAGACTCTGCAAACTCACTGGTGGTCTCAGTCTCTTCATTACTGGGCAAACTTGAATTAACGGGATGCAGAGGTAAATAGGATCTATAATACTTAAAGAGAAGTTAGGTTTACCACGTAAAGGGGCTTTGCTGCAAGCTAAGAAAGTTGGGCCACATACAAAAGGTCCCTACCTTCCTATTTTTCGCCATATCAATTGGTAAGATTTGCTTAGCTGATAATTATTATTATTTTTTTACAGATCTGTTTATTTAAGAGAGCGAGAGAGGGCAAGGTGAGAGGGACAGAGGGAGAGAGAGAGAAGCCCAAGCAGATTCCCTGCTGAGTACAGAGCCAGATGTGGGGCTCGATCTCAGGGTCCTGAGATCACAACCTGAGCCAATATCAGGAGTTGCACACTCGATAGAGCCACCCAGGTGCCCCTGCTTAGGTAATAATTAAACTTAAATCTGTCGGCCTCACCAATGCAGTAGAGCAAGATTCATTTGCTCTAATTTTCCAAGGAAGTTTAGATCATAAGAAATGAGACCTGGATGTCAACGTTAAGACAACTCCCTCAGATTTCTAAGGAAACTGAAATGCTGAAGTTGTCTTCTGTTGATGTTGAAGTCCTTTAGGGAGGCGAGAGATGTTACTACTCCTCACAGGTGTGACCTGTTTGCAGACCAATGCTGAGGACCAAGATGACCATTGATTAACCCACATCTGGCTGCCCCAGTGCAAATCCTACATGACGCCAAAGACAGACTTCAGTGCTGGCCTACATCTGTGCCTCCTGTTAGCCTGGCAGCAGAATTGACCCAAGCTCTTTGGAATGCTGGCTGGGGAGAGCAGGGACACAATCAAGCCACTACGTGCCCAGGCAGGTTGAAAGATGACTCAGAGCCCATGAGGCACCAAGCTGCGTGCCAAGCTCATGCTCCCGGACACTGCACTCCTGCCCAAACTTTCTGTCTGGTTCAGTGAGCAAGGCCTAGCAAGTGGATTACTTCCAGCTTTTCGTGCGGTTGCGTCTCTGTCCTCTATCAAGTAGCAACGACATCCTGTGGATAAAGGCTACGGTCAGTAGATAAAGCTTTTCTGGGCTGGATTTGAGAGTCTGGCTGATGGAAGAATGAAACTGCTGCCCTTAAAAGTTTACCACAACTCTTGAATGCTGGCTATCAGCTGGCGGTCAGAAAATGCGACACTGGGAATCCCTGGGTGGCGCAGCGGTTTGGCGCCTGCCTTTGGCCCAGGGCGCGATCCTGGAGACCCGGGATCGAATCCCACGTCGGGCTCCCGGTGCATGGAGCCTGCTTCTCCCTCTGCCTGTGTCTCTGCCTCTCTCTCTCTCTCTCTCTCTCTCTCTCTGTGTGTGTGACTATCATAAATAAATAAAAATTAAAAAAAAAAAGAAAGAAAATGCAACACTGCCGACCATATGAAACTTCTATGAAATCAGTCGGAGCTATTCAGATTTTATAACATTTAGAATTGAGGCCAAGAGAGAATATAGAACTTCGTGACACTTAGCTGGAAAGTGATAGAACAGGGATCTACACCCAGGTCTGGTAGAGGCAGTCCACTGTTACACCCACCTCCCCCGGCTCCCCTGCTCGGTGATTCTAGTGTTGAGACAAGCAATTAGCCCAAGAGACCATCTTCACATGTGAAGAGTGAGGAGGGGCTGTTGGCTCCTTTCATTCGTCTTCTTTAATGTAGAAATATTAACATTAACAGAAAAGTCACCCAGGAGTAAGTGAGAAAGTATGGGGGCATATCAAACAAGAAAACAAAATCTATGTTCTTTTTCACCTCATCTATGCATTCATTGAAAAATATAATTACCCTCAGATGAAATGAATAACCCTCCCAAAGATCACAGAATGGAAAGCAACTTACTTTATTACAACGTCAGATCCAGGGAAATGGGAGGCAAATAAATGTGACTTTGAACCCATTGAACTATTTCAGAGTGAAGCCTGACATCCTGTGCTTCCCCTGAATACTACATGTTTATTTGAAAATACCAATTTTTAACTCGATTGTCATGCTTGAGTTGCCAATTCTCCACATATGATTAAAAAACATTTCACAGAATCTGATGCCTGTAGTTGGCAATCGTAGGGATTAATGTGCTGAATCTTTATTTTAGGAGTCAGATTATATTGATAATTGTGATCTGAGTTTACGGAGGCAATTAGAAGTAAGATCCTTTCTCTAAGAGTAGCCTCCCAGTCTATGCTAAGGGAGTACTTTACAGATACAATTGTCACACGGTGAAATACTTTATTCTATCAGTCACTACACTCAGGGCTCACGGGTTTCACTCTGTGGTGCACGGTAACATGAACGATCCCAGTGAGGTTTGACCATTGTAATGCAGGTCCCTAAACTAGAAGAGATGGCACAGTTAATTCTGTGCTGCTAATGAGGCATAAATAATGAGAAGGGCCTTGTAAACAAAGGCACAGGCGTTGCATAAAATCCCTGGGAAAAGCCAAGTCTGCAGAACCCTCAGTCTTATATAAACAGAGAGAAGTGCCGGGTGCCTTTCTAAACACCCAGGTGACATCAAACGTGACAGCGAAGTACGATCTGCATTTAGCCAAAATTTTGGCCTTGTCACTTTAGACCAATCACAAGATGTGGCAAATACCCAGTCTAAATTTCCCTGAAGCTACACTGTGTTCTGCTACAATAGAAATTAATTTCAGCCCCTTAAATATTGCATCTGATATGATTGGTTTCTTAGGATTCTATCATAAAAACGTACACCAGAATCATTTTACATTAAAGATCAACAGATAGGTTAAAAGCTCTTTTTTCTAGAACTATCATGAACTGTGCATATTTACCCTTGAAATCTGCTGATTGTACCTGGGATTTTACTGAACACAGAAATGATAACAAGGGGTTTTGTTCTAGATGTTCTTAAGTCTGTAACTCAGGCATGTTGTCATAAAGCCCAGGGGGAAAAGTATGCCAGGCTGCGGATTGTAAAAACAAATTGTGGTGGACAGTGACATCTTGTGGAAAGAAGGATCAGGAACGTAATCAAAGTTTCCTAAAATGTACGCGTACGAGCGAACTAAGCCATTTACCTGTGTTTGGTTAACAAGGTCTGTTTAAATTGGTTATTTGGGATTTGGAATATTGCGTGTGCACAGAAATGACGTTGTCTGTGGAGGTCAAGTTCCAAGGCAAGCTCCCAAAATCCTATGTAACTTGCAATGAGATTATGAAATGGGGTCTGACTTCCAAAAACCTTATTTATGGAGTCTAGTAGCTATGTGGCACTTTACAGAACTTTGCAAACTGACCACATTACAGATGAGGAAACCAGTGCCCCAAGCACTCAGGTGACTCCATATGGGTCAGGGTGGCAGGGTGATAATTTAAGGCTAGGATGAATAGTTCAGATTCTTTGGATCACATCCTACTGCCTGATGAATAGTCCATCCTGCAGTATTTTGCTATCATACAGAATCTAAACCACACAGATGCCAACGCTTTTCTGGGGAAATGGAATCAAACTTTCAAAGTATAATGCTAAGAATCTGTGTCTGTAGTCTTCTCTGGTGCTGCGTCCTGAGATCAAAGCTCTCTGACCCCTTTTACTAAAGCTCACACAAACTTCCATTTCTAATTCACCAGTGGTAACTCCCTGGGAAACTGGCTCAAGCTGGGTGCAGCCTGGAGAAATTTAAAAGGGAAGACTGAATTCATGAATTTTGTTTCACTGAGGAAGTGTCAGCTGAGGCTCATCCAATCAGAAACCACACAGATTGCTTTTGCTGTCTCCCTGTTTGTTCTGTAATGATGCCCTCTCCCCACCCCACCAATAAAAACAATGCAACAAAAACCAAAACAACAGAACAAAATTCCAAAGAGTTTGATTATTGATTGCTCCATTAGGACACCTGGAAATGTTGTAAACAGATGCCAAAATTTTTCTGGCTGGCCCCCTGAGAATCAGGAAATACCCACATACCCTAACAAGTCCCTGGGTGTCATAGGATTGTTTGTTAATGTTAACAGATCTCTTCTTTCCCCACATCTCCATTGTATTTTTTTTTTTAAGTAGGCTCCACATCCAGTATGGAACCCAATGTGGGGTTTGAACTCACAGCTCTGAGATCAAGATCTGTGATCAAGAGTTCAATGCTCAACTGTCTGAGCCACCCAGGTGCCCGTCCACCTGTTTTATCCTGATTTGAACTTCATCAGTCTAGAACAGTTGCTTTCACCAAGATTCTCTTACGTGTCAAATGTACTGATGGAATCCTTTTGCATGTCTGTCCTCTGTCTTAGGTGATGCCCTTTGAAGAATAGCTTGATAGTTTTCTATCAAAAAGAGCTCCTAGGGTTGAGTCCTTATTAGGCCCCCTCTCATGCCGATTGAAGGGAACAAAGAGGGATACAGTCCTGGCCACGGCGGCCCATTGTGTGACAACCTTAGTGGATGCCCCTTTCCAGAGATCTCCATTGGGTTGGCCAAGACTTCCTTGAGTCTGTCTCTGGTTCAACCCCTCCCTTTGTCCAATCCTGCTTCCTCCTCTCCTTTTCCCAGGTGCTAATCCAATTAAATATCTATGGATTATTCCCATCCACAGTTAAGACTGAAGAAAAATCATGGAGGAACCATTAAAACCAGATTTAAGTTTGGCCGTCACGGTCTGTCTATGTGTATACCTGGAACAATTCACCTTTGCACGTTTAGACCATCTGCATGCTGTAAATTCAAAATTATTCCCATGCAGAGGGAATTTACATTTAGATAGTTCAGCTTCCGGTCAATCATATATTTACCAGGGTGGCTCTAATCTTTACATCCATTTCTAACAAGTGTCTATCTCCTTTTCTTTCTGTAATAACATCATAAACTTTATGGAACAGGGGCAACATCGAAGCCTCTGATTTGTTCCTCTGTGACTAATTACTACCTTTAAACATTGATACCCCAGTTCCTCAGGTGTTGTTGCCTGCATGTTTCATGCTGCTGTTCCTTGGGACAGAATTAGTGTGGCCGAACTCCAGCATGGTAGCTGGAAATCCACAAATCTGGCACCAGGCATTCCCATAGCTGACTCTCTGGCTGATTTGACATTGTTTACTTCCAGCTCTGAGTCCCCATTGCCCCGTTACATTCCTGCTGGACTTCACTGAGCTAAGTAAGGCTACTTCTCACTGTGAGCCTGACTTCAGTCTTCCCAAGAAACACAGCTCCATTTGCTTCCATATTTCCACCTTGCCTCTCCTCTGGGTGCACCCTTTCTCAGACCCTGCCACTCACCCCTAAAATCTGGTGTGAATTCTCCCTCCACTTTTTTTCTTCTCTTCCCCCACCACTAAAATAGTACGCTTTTTTATTTATAAATTTATTTTTTATTGGTGTTCAGTTACACTTTTTTCATCTAATAAGTTCTCCATAGACCGCTCTACAATTTGGCCAGCGCACTTCTTTTAAAGTTTTGTTTCATTTTGCTTTGCCCTAAAGGGACATTTACATAGAGCAGCAGAGACCTCTACTGGTTATTCAGGTTTACTTCCCAACTTGTTCATTTATATTAAATGTTGGCTTGCTTGCTTTATTTCTGTTGGTAAATAGTGTTTAATATGATCAAGGCCATAGTAAATGCAGGCTTAGCTTTATGCATGTCTTACAGGAGAAAAAAAAAAGAGTTTCTTCTGAGTCCCCAGCTGCAAAAGTGAATATCTACAACAAAGCAAAGCAAAGGAAATTAAAGGAAGAGTAGATCTCAGATAAACTGACAGGATCCAGATAATGTAGGCAAAGCCAATGTGACCCTCCACCTGGATATTCAGGAAGGATAGAGAGATTCCACACAAGGTACCATCCAGTAGAAAAGTGGATTTACCCTCAAATACCAGGAATGCTTGCCTTATTTTTGATGCAACAAAATTTGTATTACTATTTATTACCGGTGAATTTGCTGATGTGCAGCAAATGGTTATGTGTAATTAATAAAAAAATTCATAAACAAAGCAAGTTTCTGTCAGTAGAACTACCTGGGCATTCTAGTAAGCTGAGTTCTTATTTGAGATATTTCTGCTGATATTAAAAAAAATGAAGGTTAAAACACACCCCTTGGATCTATGGCTACCTCTGACTTTGACACAAACTGGGTGTGGGGCATTGTAAGATCCTGTGCATAAAGAAGGGCATCATGAAGAGAGGGGGAGAAGAGAGAGAGAGAGAGAGAGAGAGAGAGAGAGAGAGAGAGATGCCTGCTACAAAAGCTGCAAGGAGAAAATACAGAGGGTGCCTAAAATGCTGAATGGAATTTTCAAGATCCACAAAATGAGTTTCCATTTGTTTAGTGCATCTTTTTAAATTTTTCAGTGGGAGGGTTTGTGTTTGATGTGGTCAGGGAAACAGTGCATGCAATGCTCCCTACTCAACGTTGAGTCACTGCGCTCTGTTTCCTAGGCTGGATAAGCTCATTTCTGCCAAATAGCCTAAAAGCAAGCATCCTCACAGATTCCTAAGGATCCTGGGATTAGAGAAAACTATCCCTGAGCTGTCCCCTAACACTGACATTTGTTTCTACTTACCCTGCCTGCATTCGACTCACTGAATATGGGGAGCCTTGTTTTGTTAGATCACATTCTGAGCAGAAAGGAGATGAATTAAGGCATCCATCACTGCGAGTGGCCAGTGCTTACTGTATAATGGAACATGGCTTGTCAAGACGTGTGACAGGGCTGTTTTAGGGCCCATCGCTGCCACGGCCAAGGTCGGCACTAGTGTAATCTTAACGAGCATTTTTATCAAGGGATAGACAGCCTACTGGGACAACTATGGGCTCGGCTACTGCCTTCATTCCACCTCTTATTTGCTGGATGGAGTATTCGGTGTCCTCATCTGTAGACTAGGAGACATGGATAGTAAATGACACAGGGCACACGGGACATGGAAAGAAGACAAACACTTATTTATAGCCAATGGAATAATATCTTAAAAAGTATATCCCAAGTTTTTTAGAATCATAAACCATTTGGGTTTATTACAATATGAGGAGGCACAAAATATATTTTAATTCAGCCAAGGTACTAAACTGTTATTTATTTACCTGAGCAAAAGTTATGATTCCCAAAAAAAAGAACAGGGTTGGGATCCCTGGGTGGCTCAGTGGTTTAGCGCCTGCCTTCAGCCCAGGGCATGATCCTGGAGTCCCAGGATCGAATCCCATATCAGGCTCCCTGCATGGAGCCTGCTTCTCCCTCCTCCTGTGTCTCTGCCTCTCTCTCTCTGTCTCTCATGAATAAATAAATAAAATCTTAAAAAAAAAAGAACAGGGTTATTTGCCTTTCACTCTTGCCCAGGGCAAGAAGTTAAGCCAGTTCTATGTTTCTATGTTATAATTTGTATTATTGACGTTGTGGGGTCACACTCACTGCTAAAAGAGATTTTGTCCAAAAATGTGGACAGGCTTGCAAAGCTAAAGAAAATTAAAGTTATAGTTTTCAATAATGACTGATGAGTATCAGCAGAAATTTTATGAGAGGGGTATCATGCTCTTTTTACACAAAGTCTTTCATGAAAACAAGGTGGATGCTGGTGTGTTTCAAAGAGAAATGACCCCCAAAATTTCCTGAAAGTGTTTTACAAAACCTACATATTAATAACAGCACTTGGAGCGCCTGGGTGGTGCAGTCAGTTGAGCGTCCCACTCTTGGTTTTGGCTCAATGGTGACCTCCCTCTTGCTCGCCCCTCCCTCTTCTCTCTCTCTCTCTCTTTCTCTCAAATAAATAAATAAATCTTTAAAAAAATAACAGCACTCATTTCCATATAACTTTATAATTTTGAGATCCCTCCCACTTGGCTATCATATTCTATCCACATGACAATCTGTGAATTCTGCAAAACAAAATTATTATCCACATGACACAGGGAGAATGCCGGGTGTAGGGCTGGGGCGTACTTACTCCTATTCTGTGTCTCTTTGCTGCACACAAGGCTTCACTTTTAATGGAGAGACACTCATGCATTGCTGCCATGTTGGGGGCCATGGCCCCTGAATGTGAGGGTGGGGAGAAGGGGTTTAGAAAAACTGCTCCACTGGCCCATCAGCAAATACCCAGTGACTCATCCTCTTGGTTAAATCAATTCTAGCTCCAGAGTAAAAGTGTAGCAAGGAACTCTGGTGGAATAAATGGGAAGGTGCAAAACTACCAATGGGAGGTGAAAACCAGGGATAATTGCTTTTATATTGACCAGAAATATACTTACTTTGACATCTTCCTGATTGTGTCAAGATGAGGATTTGCTGCTGAACTTGGGATTGACTAGTCACAGGATGATTTTCAGAGCCTCTGTCCCCATCAGTAGATTATTTCTTGGCATGCCAATATTTATTCTGTTGCTGGAGGAATTTCTTGTAGCTAGTTGTCTCCGTTTGATGCTTATCAGGACGGATTTGGGCCAGCCTTGTACTTGCAGGGCTCAGGAGAGTAACTTTCATTTTTTTGCTCTCAGACAGGCCATCATGGGATACATCGAGGCAGCTCATGGCATTGGTTCTGTTCTTCACGCTGTCTCCTATTTGGCAGTTGAGATATATCCTGCAAGGGAAACTCAAAAGCTTATTTGAAGACATCAATGTTCCCTGATATTGAGGTATTTACTGTTTAAACCTCACAATCTTGTGGAAAGAGAATGGACTGTCATGCCTTTGACATGTTTGACCCCTTTAAAGCTGAATGGGCACATGCTGAAAGGCAGTCTACTCAACTTTCTAAGCAGTTGCAAGGCTGGAAAAATTAGAACGGAATTTAGGAAAGGCCTCTGACTGGTGGATCCTGGGTTACTCAGGAAGCAGGACCCAAAATGATGAAATGTGAAACTGGTTGCTTTTCATTAATCCATCAGGTGATTACAGAAATCCCATCTCATCTCCAACCTCATTCGGTCACATAGAGAATATGTGTATTCTCTTATAATAATATAATGGCATATTATATTATTATATAATATTATATAAGAATATATAAGTGCACCACTAGCATAGTATTGTGATGATAAGACAAAAAAATGTTTGGATCTAGGTCAGTGTCTGCTACTTACTAAATATATACCCTCTGAGTCTTGGGTCAAGTATTGGCAAATTGAAATAGAGGGCTAGTATTATAAGTCAAGGTCCTTTAATAGTCCTACATTATATTTAAGAGGAAAAGACTAAACTGTCGAGAATAATGGTCCAATTTTGATACAAAGATATGATGAGATATGTAGATTTAAAAGCCATCCTCATATAATGTTAACGACACAGATTAAATGACATTATCTTTCAAAAGCCATTTTCATTCATTCAACAGATACTGGTTAAACACTTTTGCAAGCACTGTACTGGACCCTGAGACCCTGTGAGAAAAAAAGCCAAATCTCTGACTTCATGGAGCTTTAAGTGGATAGATGGGGTGAAAGAAGAGTCAGCTTGAGAGAGAACTCTGTTGAGTCCTCGTCAAACCAAAATTCTTTCTGTTTAGAAAGACTATTTCTTGGGATGCCTGGGTGGCTCAGCAGTTGAGCCTCTGCCTTTGGCTCAGGTCATGATCCCGTGCTCCTAAGATAGAGTCCTGCATCGGGCTCCCCTTAGGGAGCCTGCTTCTCCCCCTGCTTATGTCTCTGCCTCTCTCTCCCTCTGTGTCTCTCATGAATGAATAAATAAAATCTTTAAAACAAACAAACAAACAAACAAACAAAAAGACTGCTTCTTTACTTTCAATGGTCCTCCGTCTTGGCCTCACAATAGAATCTCGAGAGGACCTTCTGGATTTTCAAAGGCTCAGGCTACACTTGAATCCATGGGGATGTACCCATGCCTTGTGTGGTTTAAAACCCTTTGGGTTATTTCCAAGTGCAGCTAGGATTGAGAACCAATCATCTGTAGCTCAGTTTAGAGTCTGCCGCATAGCAGGATCGCGGTATTAAATTATTGCTGAATGTATTAAAACCGATGACTTTTCCAGATATTCCTACCAAAAGGCAGCTGTAACTGGTTCATTGGGTCTGCATTCTATTTGTATAAGTTAAAAAGTAAACTGCTCATAAACAATAGTTAAAACAGAAAATGAGAATTCATTCCAGTTGAAACACAAATGCAGACACTCATTCACAAACACAAATAAAACCCTGGTCTTTCTTATTCTCTGAGCATTGCCAGTTAAGTTTATGGCCAATGAAGGGACCACATTCTTGAGGCTCAAGAGAAAAAAAAATCTTTCAAGGAGGTTTTCATTTTTTATCCTACCTAACTGTCCATGTCTTGGATGGAGCTTGTTAGGGAAAGGCCAATAGATCACCAAATGGTCAAACCATAAAAGAATCTTAACCATAAAGAAAAAAAAACTGAGGGTTGCTGGGGGGGGATGGGGTAACTGGGCAACAGCCATTAAGGAGGGTGGTGCTCAATGCAACTGATGAATCACTGAATTGTACCCCTGAAACGAACACAACAGTCTACAGTGTAGACTGTATGTTAATTAAATTGAATTTAAGTTAAAATTTAAGGGATGCCTGGGTGGCTCAGAGGTTGAGCGTCTGCCTTCAGCTCAGGGTATGATCCTAGAGACCCAGGATCGGGCTCCCTGTGTGGAGCCTGCTTCTCCCTCTTCCTGTGTTTCTGCCTCTCTCTGTGTGTTTCTCAAGAATAAGTAATTAAAATCTTTAAAAAATTAATTAATTAAAAATTAGAAATAAATAAAAGGCCTATTCACTGGATCACTAATTAAAGCTGTAGGTTAAAATTTCATTTAAACTTTACTTTTGGCTTTCATGTAGTGATGTTAGACTGGATTCAATACAATTTTTCTGTCAGCTACTATCTACTTAACTTCAAATGAACATCCTGGAAAAGTGACCAAGGTGGATTATTTTATTCACTGAACAGTTTTGCAAGAATGAAATGCCAAAAAAAATATTTGTCATCCATTCGTATTTTTAAATCAAAGATATTTAATAATGGTGTTGTGAGTCTATAGTATTAAAAACCTGTCAGACTGAGGACGGCTGAGTGGCTCAGTGGTTGAGTGGCTTCAGCTCTGGGCGTGATCCCAGGGTCCCAGGATCGAGTCCCACGTCGGACTTCTTGCAGGGAGCCTGCTCCTCCCTCTGCCTATGTTTCTGCCTCTCTCTCTGTGTGTCTCTCATGAATAAATAAGTAAAAAAAAAAAAAAAACCTGTCAGACTGAAACCAAATAGTTGAGGGAACTGCGTGCCCATTAGCTAGAATATGGATATTAAGACATGATAGATTAAGTTATATCAAGGGGAGAGATCAGGACTGCGAGAAATAAGTTCTCATATAAGCCAAAGTACACAGAAACTAGGCTGCTTATATTGAAAAGCTGTTTGTGGCCATTATGTGTTTGTTTCTTCTGTAAGAGTAGAGAAGAAAGAAATTTAACTTTTCTCATGCCTTCGAAATATGCGTCATTTGGTTTAATTTAGATAATAAAAGCTTGAACCAAATTCTCTTAGTGACACTCATTTAGGGGCATGAATAATGCACTAGTTGGCATAACCCTTTCCCAGAATCACTTAATAAATATTTATGAAATGTGCATTGTTTTTTTAAAATTAGCACCGTCTTGGTCTTAAGAATATAAACTGGTTAACAATTCGACAATAATTATAAAGGTCTGGATAATGTTCCTATCAATTTTCTCACTTCCACCAAAGCTAGTAAACTTTAGAAATATTATTATATTTTACTGTCATTTATATAATTAAAATAATTTCATATGTCATAGTGTTTTATCTTAGCGACTGGTTTCTTAGGGGACGAAGGATCTTATATTACACCAGCATGGCCATCACTGCTTTTTCTGTTATCCACCGAGAACTTAAACCTTCTCATTTTTCAATTTCTTCATCTGTAAAATAAGCATGATGGTATTTATTTTAAATACTATTACAAGATATCATTTAATAAGTGAGTTCATTCAAACTCTATACTGACTACTTTCTTAATAACAATCTTTTAAGTTATGGCTTTTTTTATTATGGATACATTTCATCCTAATGGCTCAAGAAAGTATGAAACAGAGAAGTTGATTAAATACATAAATACATCAAGGATAGTGGACATCAGATGTCTTACCGTCAATAGAAGGAGTTACAAATATAGAAAGGAGGAAAATTAAGATAAATTTGAGTTGGATAGGAATTCATATAGCAATATGATCCATACTTTTTACTACATATGGATAGATAAAGATACAAACATGATTTAAACATGTTCATATCATACATATGAACATACATAAATCATACACAGATTTAAACATTTAAATCTATATATGTATAGATTCATTTGTAGAGTGTGCGTGTGTGTGTGGAGTGGATAAAAGATGTAGAAATATATTTATTAGTAGTATATTAGAGAGATAATGAATAATATGTCATTACCAGGCTCAAATTTTGAACCACCTTTGAGGAACAATGATGCTTGACGAATGGAAGTTAGCATGTCATATTCGTTACTATAAAGCCAATGAAGTATTTGGCTTACATGTGTGACAATGACACCGTAACCCACCAGTGATGGGTTCTTTCACTCAACCATAACTTAGACAAGGCGCCTTTGCCAGCCCCTCAGTGAGGAGGCCACAGCTGTACTTTCCCAAAACAAAAAAGGAACTAGCTAGAAAAAGGGATAGTTCCTTGTCCCAAACTCTCTGACCAGAGATGTCCTTCCTTCTCAGGAGCCGTCTTGAAGCTGGGGCTGTTGACTTTATAGACAACCTAGGGCATTATAAACCTGGGAAGAGAAAAGGAACTGAGTAATTGGAAGGTACAAATATATCACTGAAAATAGTGATAGGGAAAACAAATGAAAGTGGATAGCACATTGCTGACTCATTTTTAAGGAAGCAGCGAGAGAAAATCAATGATTTGGGTTTCTACAGGAGGCCCAGCAAAGTGCCTAGGATTCTGAATTCCTGACATATAAATTAGAGAAGTCTAATAGACTCGTAATGTAACAAAGAAAAGTCAACATAAGCAGAATAGGCAAATGGGTAGCACTTAAAAGGAGAGATGGCACAAAGCATTTAGCAGCTTTACTTCTTGAGTCCTTTAGAATACAGAGACATACATTTGCCCTAACTGAAATTTGTTATAAAAGAATCTTATAAAATACATGTGATGTGAGTAGCCACTCTGTCATTGTAAGGGGAATATTGACAGATGCCCTAGAATTCAGAATATGTAAGGGAAAATCTGGCCAGCTGACCAATTCTGCAATATCCCAAGCACTACAATGCACCTAATAGTGGCTTCCTCAATTTTAAGCAAACTCTCTGGTAATATAAATGTTTCAACAAAGTTTGCCTTGCAAACACAAAACCTGCTAAATGAAGTACAAATATATTCACTGTGAATATATGGATCAATCCATAGAATGTGATAAATAAGGGATTTAGATACATGAAAAGAAAATCAAGTAACAACTTCTTATCAGCTCAAAATTTCCTTTCATTTAATTTTGATAACCAGGCAAAAAATGTATTTGAAACTTAAAAAAGAAAACAAAACAAAAAACTCTTGGGTCAATCCCCCCACCCCTCAACCTCGTAATCTTTCCAGTGCTTTTTTGGCAGAGTCTACAGTATGTAACCAAGAGCATAATCTTGATTGAAAATGTCTCTGAATTCTTTTTGAGTTGAACTAAAAAAAATTTGCATGTGAATCATTCAGAGATACTAAAGCAATCCTGCAGAAGACCTTTTTATAACTATATCTTTCCATGACTTCTATGGAATAAAGAAAGTTATAAAAATCATATTCCAAGGAAATCAATGAATTATTTTTCAAGCAGCTATTCACCATTGAAAAGATCTTCTTTCTAGTCAAACATAATAATCATTCTTTTTTATCACCTTTCTTCCTTTCACTATGAGTCTATGCATTTCAATTGTTAGGCATGGCTGAGGTCAGGAGCAATGGATGGAAACTGCCAGGAATAACCCTTGGTTCTTCCAAATGCTTCCAATTTCCTTTGTTAAAATATAAAGTATGCCTGGTCAAAAGAAAGGGTTCTTGGATTTTTCCCTTTATATTTGTGTGAATCAGGCATAATAATTCTTTGCTGGGAATAAACACTCCTTCGTATTCTGGGTCACGGGTGCATCTGTATGTTCAACGTGTGTCATTTAATCTAAAGTCAGTGTATCCATTTTATTCTATAGAGAAGAGACCATGTTAGTACTCTCCCTTGAAGAATATTGTTCTTGGATGTTTACAACTGAGTAAGACTTTGCTTGCTTGAAATTGCACACTTAACAGTTTTATGAGTTGTAGTGTGAAGCTCTGTTGTCCAATACCTACTGTTCTTTATTACTTAAACCAATAAAGTATGTTGTGCTCAGTGTCTCTTGGTGTACAGACATTCTTGCCAGGGCTCAACTAGAGGAAGTAGAAACTTCCCACCTCCAAATCTGTGCACCATGTCTTTACCCAAATGCGCTGTCTTATATTTTTAACAAAAACTGCATTTTGACTTTGTATACTCTGTATGCTATCAATAGGAAGAAGAAGGAATAAGTAAACCCAGAGCTGATGCAGAGCCTTCTCTTGCTCTGGGCCCTCTCAAACCTGTCAGCCTCTGGATTCCTCAAAAAAGGAATGGGTCAGAACATATTTAATATGTGGCATAATTTCTGTCTCCGAAATATACAGAGATTCACAACGTGTCATGCATTTTCCTTAGCTGCAAGAAATGTGGGTGGTCATGACTTGTCCATTGTCTCAGAGGATATATAACATACCCCAGACAACTGGACTCTTATTCTTTCTTTCTTAAAGATTTTTTAAAAGGATTTTATTTATTTATTCATGAGAGACGCAGAGAGACAGAGGCAGAGACACAGGCAGAGGGAGAAGCAGGCTCCTCATAGGGAGCCTGATGTGGGACTCCATCCTAGATCCCAGGATCACACCCTGAGCCACAGGCAGAGGTGCTCAACCACTGAGTGACCCAGGCATCCTTTAAATATTTTATTTGTTTCTTTATTTGAGAGGGTGAAGAGAGAGGGAGAGAGAGAGAGCAAGAGCACAAGAACAGGGAAAGGGAGAAACAGACTCCCCACTGAGCACGAAGCCCAACAAGGGTTCCATCCCAGAACCCTGAGATCATGACCTGAGCAGAGGGTAGATCCTTAACCACCTGAGCCACCCACATGCCACAAACCATTGGATTCTTAAAACTTTTGTTAACTGACAGGATTTGAATTTCTGTTGATGTTTTTCTGCCACCTTCTGGTATATCTCTGCTACATTAGGTCCTCTACAGTGCCCATCACTTTCTTCTCACCAAATCCCATTAGCACGATATCATGGGCAGAGTGGGTCAGGATAATATTCTTTGTAATGTTAAGATGTTCAAAGTTTCCAAAACCACATGATGGCAAAGTGTGCAAGTTAACCTAGTTGTGAGGGAACAGAGTTGATTCATACTCCTCTGTAAAGTCTAATTTTTGTTCTTTTCTGCAGTGCTGACCTCTGGTGCATATAGCCAACTCTTCTGAGATGTAATATTGCTTCTATTTTGAGTCGGGTGGGTGGAGAATTTTTTCATGGGATTCCACTTGGCCATATTAAAATAATGACTCTTGCTCCACAGTTCACAGAACCACAATATGAGTTCTGCAGGTGCTAAGCATATCTGTTCCAATTTATATGCTTCAGTTAGGAGGAAATAAATAAAAGTGAGTCTATGGATCTAGTATACTCATTGTGAGATAGACTTTGGCCAAATTCTGTTTATAACATCCAGAAACCTACCCTGCTTTTACCAGAAAACCATGAAGATATTTTTTAGTGCTTTTCTTTCTATTCAGCTTGAGTCACATATTTGACTCAAAAACTCAGAGCACTCCCATTTTGTTACTACATGGTTATTCCGCATATGGCTTGGATCTTATCTGTAAATTACCCAAAGAATATTTAACAAAGATACGGTAGTGACTTTCATCATGGTAACTGGCTTGTTCTTTAATTAGTGGATTACTTATCAATCTGTGAATGAAATTAGACCTGGATATTGATTGGAAGATGACAGTTTTCTATTGCAGCTCACCAGTCTTGATTTTGATTATACAGATTAAGTGACCCTCTAGTCTACTGTCCACTTATCTCATGCCTAAGACCATCATGATGTATCAGCTTTCCTCACAGATCTCTGTAGATCAAGACACCCTGGCTACAAGTCATGCCTTTCTGCTAGCGATGATGGCACTTATAGCTACTTAGCCTCTGACAGTTAACTGTTCTCTTCTTATCCCTGCAGTGCTAGTATCCTACCATCCTCATTTCCATTATGGATCCCAGTACTATGTATCATTTTCAGCCATCGACTCCAACCTATAGAGGTTAGCCATCTCTTAAAGATGTGTTCTGGATCCTCCAACGGAAGGAGTCTGGCTCCTTCAATGGAACATAGTAACGTAATGTGTTTAAAGCTCTTACGTTTATAAACCATTCTAACACATCCAGTTTCCTGAACTCTCTCTTACCTCAATACTACGCTAAGGAAGTTCTGCTATCTTCACTTTATTTACTTAGGTGGTCACCATATACAAGATTCAAGAAACTGTGGTAAAAACCCAACTCTGAATTGTCTCAGCTGTTCTTACCAGAACACTAGATTTTGTCATGGCTGAACACACATGTCAATAAATTCTCCCCTATTTAGGATGAGCTTCTGCTTTGCTCTTTAGTTCAACAATGTGAAGAGTCACTTTCACTAGGCTCCCTGGTTTCTCCTGCTTCTATAACTAAGGAATTCATTTGGTCTGTAAGGTATTTACACTTTGAGCTCATACTCTCTGAGAAATAACTCTGGTATCCATAAATAGGATAAAGTTGGTAATTACAAATAATAGATATTTAGGTTGAATTAAACAATTCAAGCAGAATTGAATTTTATTTGGCAATAAAAGAACAAGTACTGATATATGTTATGGTAAGGATGACGCTCAAAAAACTTTATGCTAAGTGAAAGAATCTAGCCACAGAAGACAATATGTGTGTGATTGCATTTTTGACAAATGTCTGAAATAGGGAAATCTATAGAGGAAGAAAGCAGATTTATGATTGTCTAGGGCTGGTAGAGGGCAATGGGAAAGAGGGAGTGACTGGCTTCTTTGTTGGGTGATGAAAATGTTCTAAAATTAGATTATGGTGATGGTTGTCTAACTCTAAATATACTAAATACTATTGAACTGTATACTTTCAGTGAGGGAACTTCCTGGTATATTGATTGTACACCATTAAATCTGTTAAAATGTCAACTAAATGTTAATTTTAAGACATTATCAAACCAAAGAGACCCACTAAGTCAAAGAACACAGTGATTCAAAATAGACCTTGGAGAAAAAAGATTATTAAGGCTAAAGAATATCACTAACTTTAAAAAAAAATAATTCTGCTAGGACAAAATAATTATTCTATATATTTATTGATATGTTAACATAGCCTCTGAATAATACCAAAATAGAAATTAACATGAAGTCAAGGAGGAATTGGCAAACTGTCCATGTTAGTGGGAAATTTTAACACAAATCTCTCAATAATAGATAATGAGTGATTATATAGACATCTGTACATAAAATATATAGTATACTGACACCTATGCAATATGACATCTATACAAAAATTATCTATATAACATGTGAAATATGTTATATTTCACATATGTGTGTATATATATATATAACATATATTTTAATAATGGTGTAAGGGAAGTAGGGAGAAATGAGGATACTCTGTTATAAGCTACTTCTACACCATACATGAAGAGGTATAAGGTTATTTCGCATAAACTTTTTTTAATGTTTTTAAGATTTTATTTATTTATTCATAAGAGAGAGGCAGAGACACAGACAGAGGGAGAAGCAGGCTCCATGCAGGGAGCCCGATGTGGGACTCGATCCCGGGATCTGGGATCATGACCTGAGCCAAAGGCAGATACTTAACCGCTGAGCCACCCAGGCATCCCTATTTCGCATAAACTTATGTGTTTAAAAATTGTTATCTGTTCTACAACGGTAAGCAACTATAACTGTGGTTAAACTATACAGAGACCACTATATATACATACATTTACTTGCTCCATCAGTTGAGAGGACCTTGAAGCAATGGCACTCCTGTAAAAATAAGCATACCTAGGTTTCTCACACCACTCACCAAGAAGAAGGTCCATAGCTCCTTGGAAAAATGACTAACTTCATGGCTGGACCATGAATATGATCCTGACCATCATATGGTTCCAGTAGGTGAAGATGTACTCAGAAATAAAACAAAAGCAAAACTCCACAAAAATGGGGTTATATCAAGGGAACAAAATGCCAACTAACAGAGTTTCCAAAGGTCAAAGCTGGAAAAATCTGAGCAACAAAATATTATTGAATTTAACCTAAAACACAAAATTGTATCATTATTCCATCCATACTTCATAAATTAATGATTTTGAAAATACATGTATAGGACAGGAATAGATAGATCTCCCATATGGCATAATTACAAATAATTTATGTAGATACTCCAACCTGTATGTAGGCTCTACATAGAGACTTCCTTCCCCTGAGTATGGTGGGAAAGGGAGGAGGGTAAGTAGAGTAAAGAAACCTCAGTCACGTGATCAAAGTTGACATCAGCAATGGTGAGTCAGGTGGATAGTAGGTACATCTGATATTATGTTGTAAAAATGGCACTTTACTTTTGCGGTCCTCCTTCCTCAAGCCCACAACTCTAGTCTAATTATGAGAAAAACATCAGACAAATTCCAGTTGCTGGGCAATCTACAAATATATGAACAATGCCCCTCAAACGTCAAAGTAATCAAAAACAAAACCAGTCTAACAAACTGTCACAGCCAGTAGGCACTTATGGGCATAGGAAGACTAAATGTAATGTAGTATCCCAGTTGGAATCCTGCAATTAGACAATGTCAATAAGTAAAAACCAAGGAGATCTGAATAAAGTATTGACTTTAGTTAATAACAACAGGTGAATATTAGTTCATGAGGTGTGACAAATGTACCATACTAATGTAACCTGAAAATAATAAGGAAATGGGTTTGGAGTGCATTGGAATTTTTTTCTTTCTGTCCTCTTTGCTGCTGTCCTATAAACCTAAAACTATCCCAAAGTTAAAAGTTTACTTTAAAAGTCATTTGTTCTCTATCTACAAGCAATGAACCATCCAACAGTCAAATTAGGAAAGTATTTCTATTTATATATTAAAAAAAGATTTTATTTATTTATTCATGAGAGACACACAGAGAGAGGCAGAGACATAGGCAGAGAGAAGCAGGTTCCGATGCGGGATTCAATCCTGGGACTCCACGATCACGCCCTGGGCGGAAGGCAGGCACTCAACCACTGAACTACCCAGGCATCCTGGAAATTATTTCTATTTAAAATAGCAACGAAGCAAATATAAGAGCTGGGGATAAGCTTAACAACATGTATTGATTCGTACGTAAAAAACTGCCAGATATTGCTGAGAGAAATTGAAGATCTAAATAGATATTCTAGGTTTGTGGACTGGAAGTCATCACATTGTGAGGGTGTCAATTCTCCACAAATTAACTAAAAAAAATGTAATTAATTTGTTTATGTGTTTTTAGGTTTTGTTTATTTATTTGAGAGAGCACAAGCAGGGAGAGGGAGAACCAGACTCCCCACTGAGCAGGGACCCTGAGTCAGGGCTTCATCCCAGGATCCCAAGATCATGACCTGAACTGAAGGCAGCCGCCTAACCAACTGAGCCACCCAACGTGTCCCCCTGCCCCAAATTGATTTATAAATTCAACTTAACCTCTGTCAAAAATCTCAGTAGACCTTTGTACAGAAATTGACAAACTGAAACTAAAATGATAGGAATATACAAAGAATGTGGAATAGTCTAAGTTTATAAAAGAAGAATATAATTGAGGACTTACACTATGCAATTTCAAAACTTAAAGTAATCAAGACAGTGTAGTATTGACTAAAAGATAGGCATAGAGATCAATAGAACCAAATAGAGTGTACAAAAATAAGCCCTCACATTTATGATCGCTGGCAATGAAACAGGTACCGAGACAATTAAATGGGGGAAAATACAGTCTTTTCAACAAGTAGGGGAGGAATAATATTTAGATATTCATGTGTGGATAAATAAACCCCGATCCCACAACCATACACAAAATTAACTCAAATGGATCATAGGCTTAAATTTGAGAGCTAAAACTGTTAAATTCCAGGACGCCTGAGTGGCTCAGTGGTTGAGCATCTGCCTTCGGCTCAGGGAGTGACCCTGGGGTCCTGGAATCGAGTCTTGCATCAGGCTCCCTGCAGGGAAGCTGCTTCTCCCTCTGCCTGTGTCTCCACCTCTCTCTCTCTCTCTGTCTCTCATGAATAAATAAATAAAATCTTTTAAAAAATAAAACTGTTAAATTTCTAGAAGTCACAGGAGAAATCCTTGGGTTAAACTGGTATTTATTAACCCTGTTTTCATTATTATCCCTTTTTAAAGAGAGTTTTAAGCATTTTTATCTAACTGGAAAATTCTAATTGAAATTTTAATATAATAAACGTAGGTTCTTCCTACCTCTCTCCCTCCTTCTCTCTCCTTTCTTCCCTCCCTCCCTCCTTTCTTTCCCTTTCTTTCTTTCTTTCTTTCTTTCTTTCTTTCTTTCTTTCTTTCTTTCTTTTTCTTTCTTTTTTCCTTTCTTTCTTTCTTTTTCTTTGAGTTTTCACCCATGTAGGAGAATCTATATTTGTCCCTTCGAGATTGACATGCCTAATTAAGAATGCATAAATTTGGGGAAGGGTTTTAGGATGTGCTGCCAAAATATCAGTCAAAGAATACTGATAGTTGGGACTTCATAAAAATTTAAAATTTTGTGTTTTAAAGGACACTGATAAGAAAATTAGAATACTACACACAGACTAATAGAAGCTATTTGCAAATTATATATCTGAAAAATAACTTGTATTTTGAATATGTAAGGAATTTTTATGACTCAATAATACCAAGATAAGTATCTCAATTTAAAAATGGGCAAAAACAAAGCACCTATATAGACATTTCATTAAGAAGATTTAAAATGTGCTCAATATTATTCTTCATTAGGTGAAGGCAAATGAAAAATGCGATCAAATACCATTATAGAGCCATTCAAATTGCTGTATGAAAACCAGACAAAACCAAGTGTTGGTGAAGATATGGAGAAAGGGAATCTCTCATATATTAGTCCATGATACAACCACTTTGGTAAACAGTCTGGCAATTTCTTAAAAGATTAAACATCATAAAACTCAGTGATTCCACGCTAACAATCTACCTAAGAAAAATGAAGACATTTCATATTTTATGTTTTACATTTTTTATATATTATATATTTTATATATAAATTTATATATTTATAAGTTTATTATAATATATTTATATTATATATAAAATATTATATATTGTATATAAAATTTTCCAGTAAGAGTAGTATTACTCAATTATGAAAGGAATACAAAACTGAATCATACTACAACATGAATGAACCTCAAAAACATTACTCTAAGGAAAAAAAGCCATATATGAAGACTACATAGTGTGTTAACTTCATTTCATGAAGTATCCAGAAAAAGGCAATTTTTAGAGATGCTAGTTTTCTGGGGCTGTATGATTGTGGATAGTGACCTGACAATCAATAAAGCGCTGGACTCATGGGGATTTTTTTCACTAAAGAAAACGTTCTAAAATCAGATTGTTTTGATCATGCCAACAACTCTGTAAGTTGACTAAAAAATCATTGATTGTACACTTATAATGACTGATATTTATGGTGTATATATTTTATTCAATAAGCTTTCTAAAAAAACTATTAAGCATTCTGCTTCATAGTGTTCTAAATATTTAGGGCTTCGTGAAGAATGGATTTTTAACTAAAAATGATAAAGTAGCACAAAATAATGAAAAATTTATGTTAGAAAGCTTGGTCTAAGGGATTTAAAAGTTAGCAAAAAGATTGTAGTTTAAGATCAATCTTTTTTTTAAAGATTTTATTTATTTATTTATTTATTTATTTATTTATTTATTTATTTATTTATTTGAGAGAGAGAGAGAGAGAGAGAGAGAGATTGAGAGAATGCCCTCAAGAGCAGGTGGAGGAGCAGAGGGGGAGGGAGGGAGAAGGACAAGCAGATTCTATGCTGAGTACAAGCCCTACCGGGGACTGGATCTCATGACCCTGAGATCTTCACCTGAGCCAAAACCAAGAGTCAGGGGCTTAACCCACTGAGCCACCCAGTGCCCCAAGACCAATCTTAAAAGATGATTCATAACTCAGAAGAAATGCAGAAACTCAAATGCAGAACAACCTTACAGCTGACCAAACTCATGTGAGCACTGTTATAGCTTATATTTAAACCTCTGTGATGGGCCAGGGATAAGGAAAAGATGAAAAATAGTCGGACGGGAGTCAGGAGGCCCACTGAGGTTGTCGAAAGGCCACCCCTCAAGGAACAAGATTGTGCACATAATCAATCCTCAGCGTAGCATCATGGCTCTGTGAGCAAACATCAAAAACTGCTTCCTGGCTAGACTCTGGGATGGATAGAGAACAGCTTAGAGTCAGATTGCAAATTAGGTATATGGTTCTGAAAGTAGATCCTCAGAACTTGGGTGCCCTGCTGAAGCCAAGGCAAAGAGTAGGAGAAAAACTCTCCAGAGAATGTGTGTGTGTGTGTGTGTGTGTGTGTGTAGGAATATATAATGGAATATATATTTCCGAAATATGTAAGAGTCTGTGAGTGAAAATTAGCATAACAAATGAGTTATCTTAGATCTAAAATAATGATGGCCCTATTCTTTTTTCATTAAAAGGAGAGAGAGAGATTTTTCCAATTAAGAACAAAGCTTTAAAGTAAAGTATCTTTCTTTCCATAATAACTGACTTCTTGTTTCAAATGATACATGTTTGCCCAGCAGTCAGCTTAACCATTTTTTTTTTCATTTTGGAGGGATAAAATCTCTTCCTTTTGAACATAATCAAGAGAATGAGAATGGCATTACTGGAGAGTCCAGACGTACTGCGTTAATTTCTTTATTTCAAGAGACATCTGACAAGTCAGAGAAATCCTCTTAAGAAGACAATAAGTCTGACGTGTTAGGGGATGGCAGCAGTATGTGCTTATCAAACAGTATTTCGCAAAAATGATGATTTGATAGCTCCCTAATATCATGGAATTCCTTATTTCCCATGAATTTCCTTATTTCTCTATATTTTGCAGAAAAGAGAAACTTAAAGAATCTTTTCTCTCTTCTTTTTTCTTCTCTCTTCTTTTCTTTTCTTTTCTTTCTTTTCTCCTTTCCTTCTTTCCTTTCCTTTCCTTTCCTTTCCTTTCCTTTCCTTTCCTTTCCTTTCCTTTCCTTTCTTTCCTTTCCTTTCCTTTTCTCTTTCCTTTCCCTTTCCTTTCCTTTCCTTTCCTTTCCTTTCCTTTCCTTTCCTTTCCTTTCCTTTCCTTTCCTTTTCTTTTCTTTTCTTTTTTTCTCTTCTCTTCTCTTCTCTTCTCTTCTCTTCTCTTCTCTTCTCTTCTCTTTCTTTTCTTTTCTTTTTTCTTTTTTGTTTGTTATGGCTGATCATCCAGCTCAGGAACCCATACTGTAAAAGCAATCAGTTACTTAGAAGATTTTGTAAGTTAAGCCCCTTTGTACCTTGGAGAATGTATGATTTAGGTCGCTTACAGAGCAAGCTAAAATACAAAGAAAAATAACACTGGCCTTTTCAAGCGCAGCTTCACTGAACATCCTATTTTCTGCTGTGAACCACACAAGTCTGGGAGCACGGACTTGGAGATAGCCGATCTCCACAAAGAGAGGCATCAAGTAGCAGTCTCTCTTTTAATCTGATTATCTTGGTCCAGGTTCCAAATGCGTGGTCCCAAATAATAGAAGCAGAACAGCCCTTCTCTGGGCACAAACTATACTCAATGAGCACAGTTTCCAGGGAGTCTTGGAGAGGTGGATGTTTATGTTTACAGCGTTAACACCATAGGTCCAATACGATAAAAGTCAATTTAATAATCTAAAATTAGTGTTGTATTTATAGTTTTGATCCTTTGGTGACATATTAAAGGCCGGTGATATTGGTCTCTCGCTAAGTAAAATCTCCTCTTGCTCATTTTCAGGATTCCAATATCAATTCTTAAATGTTTTATCCTACAAATAGAATGTGGCTGGATTTATTTCACTCAGTCTGAGAACGTCTTTTCTTAAGGTAAGAATGTAGCTTTACCCAAGTATTTGGATTACTCCTATGTTTGTACATTTTCCTTAACATCTTGTTCCTTTATTTTCCTCTAGAGGTCAGATGTACTTGATCTTGTCTTTATTGTTATAATGGTTACAATTAAAAGCTTAATGAAATATATTTTTACATTTGTGTAAGAATCATAACAAAGTAATGAGGATGCATAAGCTTCCTACTTCGAACAAGCCAGAGTATTTGAAAACTATCTTACTTAATTTTTTTCCGTTTCATTATTTGCTATTTTAAAACAGTGAAATTATACCTGCACACAAATAATTTTTACATCAGAGACCAATTAATTCTTGGGACACCTGGGTGGCTCAGGGGTTGAGCACCTGCCTTCGGCTCAGGGCGTGATCCTGGGGTCCCGGGATGGAGTCCCACATCAGGCTCCCCGCAGGGAGCCTGCTTCTTCCTCTGCTTCTCTCTTTCTTTCTCTCTCTCTGTGTCTCTCATGAATAAATAAATAAAATCTTTAAAAAAAAGAAAGCAATTCTTTCTGATAATTTCAATAATCTCCACTTTTATATTGTAAATACATTTTAAGATTTCACAATCAGTTTCACTATTTATGGACTCTCATGTTGCTTAAATTCTGACTCTCTTTTCTTGTTTTACTTTGCTGTAGTGGATCTTTAATACTTATTTTCTAAAGACAGCTTTGTTAGTGACAACACTTTTGAGTCCTAACATGTTCTATGATATCTTTGTCCTCATACTTCATTGATAATTTGGAAGGATAACAATTCTAACTCAAAATTTCCCCTCTTACTTAAAAAAAAAGAAAAAGGTTAAAAACATTTTTGTCAGCTAGATTTTCAACTGAGAAATTTGAAGTTTTGATTTTTTCCCCTTCAGTTTTTGAGTTTAGAAGCCATAGAAAAATGTTTCAGTAAGAGTCTTTTCAATGTTGTTTTTTTTTTCTTTATCATTGCCTTAAGGGCCACTTTAATCTTAAGACTTGTTCTATTTTTCAGTCTGTAGAGATTTTTCTTTAACAAATTATTGATCGAGTCATCATTATGACTTCTCTCCCCACAATGCCATGTCCCCCTTTAATGTTTCTTTTTTTCTTCTTTTCCTGGGGCCTTGGTTACATGGATGCTGGGTCTGCTCCATCTAGTCTCTACCACTCTTAACTCCTCTCTCATTTGTTCTTTCTCTTCTTTTCTGTGTCCTGAGGGATTTCCTTGGCTCCGTCTTGGCAGAAGGCTAATCCAATCTTCAGACACGCCCTTTGAAAGAGAGCCAACTGTTGTACCTACTGCTCAGGAGTAGAATATCTGGGCAGTCAGGTTTCGCCTGGTGATGTCTGGGTGAGAAGCAGGGGAGGAAACTGTATAAGTACTTAATTGCAGAAACTTTACATTCATGGTGGAGAATTTTAATGTATTTCATTAACAGCCAGGGTTGTCTTCTTGTTTCTCTTTGTACTGAGTTCTAGAATTTTTAAAAATTTCCTTTTAAGTTTCTAGAATTTTAATTTTTTTTAATTAAAAAAATTAACTTAATTTTTTTTTAAGTTCAAGCCCTCCCAATACAGGGCTTGAACTCATCATCCTGAGATAGAGACTTGAGTCAAAGTCAAGACTGGGATGCTTAACTGACTGAGCCACCCAGCTGTCCCAGTTCCAGAACTTTCTTATGTTACCTCGTTGTATCCCTCACTCCCACGCCTACTCTAAAGACTCCTCACCCTCCCATAGGTCTCTTATTTTGCTCAAAAAGCTTTTTGTGTGTGTGTGTGTGTGTGTGTGTGTGGTGCTTTAGTCTGAGGATAAACTCTGCAGCCACCATTTTGTACACAGAAACAAGGTGTGGGACATGATAGTCCTTTCAATAATTATCCTTTTACCTACTCTATGGCCAGGTCTGATTCTTTGTACTTGTTTACCATTACTTGAAGTGACTCCAAGCTCTTTTCATCATGGTAGCCTTTATCTGTGTTTGGCTGTTTTTACTACTCTGGTTTCTGACTCACTCCAGTCTCTTCTGCTTCCTGTGGTCCATCAATCCCTCAAGATGTGCTATTGGAGTTTTTTCTTCTTCTCCCTACTCCCTTCCTCCTTTTCCTCCTCCTCCTCCTTCTCCTCCTCCTCCTTTTTCCAGCTATATTATTGCTTTATGTGTTTCCTTATAGTTTTTGTTTTACTTTTTTTTTTTTTAATGAGAATCTTAGGAAAAGGGGAGGTAAACAATTATGTTCTTTCCACCATGTTGAAGAGTAAGTTTGGCAGACTCTGGATTGGCTGAATCAATGTTCAATTGCAACCTTCTCCTTTGTCTGCTTCTATTATTGAAGTTATGAAATCTAGAAACTAGAATTAGGAGTCTCTTTTAAAGCTAAAAGTAGCTAAGTCACTTGGTCTTGGACAATGAGATGTAGGCATAGATCTTGGAGGGAGGGTTTTCTTTCATGAATAAAAAGTGAAAACCTTTTTTGCTCCCCCCCCCATCCTTTAGATTTTCTTTTCTTTTTCCTTTTGTCTGACAATCTTTAGAGTATGAGCATGGGATCCAAGCCAACATTCTAAGGATGGAGCATAAATAAATAAATCTCTGATGGTATAGATGATGAGCTTTTTAACATAAATTCCAGGAACGTTCCATTCAGAAGTGACATCTGACTCCCAAAACATCATTCTTATCTTGGTATTGATACTTTCACCAACAAATACCATTATATTATTTATTCTTCCAACTTTAAGTTTTCTACTCATCTTCTATGTCCATATATCATTCCTTTTGACACCAAACAGAGATAAGGTAAAATAACCTTGCTTAACCTCATAAGGTAAGGCTTTGTAGGCCCCTACCACTATATCAAGCGAAGAGTGATCTCTCAAATATCCAACCAGTGCACTTGATCAAAAACGTACTTCCAAAGAAGTCCTCAACCTTCATTCCCAGATACAGAGGAAAACTGAACAACAATTCTGGATAAATGTGCCACTTTCTTGCTTCATATATTTTGAATATGGCTTTTTTATTAATATTATATTTTCCCAATATAACAGACACTTTTTAAGGTAGTCTACATACTCTGGGATACCTGGATGGCACGGTTGGTTGAGCATTCAACTGTTGGTTTCCACTCAGGTCAGTACAGAGTCTGCTTGAGACTTTTTTTCCCTCTCTCTTGCTCTCTGCCCTTCATTCCCCCACTCTCTCTCTAAAATAAATAAATAGGTCTTTTTTTTTTTAAAGAAAAGGTAGCCTACACTCTATCATTTCTTGACTTTTTATGCAGTCTTCTCTTTATTATACAAACCTCAGATTCTGTTACTATGCACCCAAACCTTCTAGCAATAATTCAGCTAGCATCTAAAGTAGTTTTTAAGTCAGAGTTCAAGTTTAGCATCATGACTTACGTTATTATTTGGTACATGTCTGTTACAATGTTTGCTTGTTAACTTTCACGAGAAGTTCAAAGGACAGAATTCTGACATTATCACCTTTGACATGTAAACTATTTTGCCACTGGGATATCACCTTGACAATATGATGAGGTAAGAATCCAACTTACAAAGAGAAAAAATAAGGTGGCTTCTTTCCCAAGCTCATGTCCAAATTTTAACTAAATACATCCTGAGTAGCTTTACTTCTATCATTGTTTGTATTTAAATATATCAATGAATTGCAGTTATCTTTAACCAATATTCCATGATTATATCAATAATTGCTTGTCTTATAATTGCCCATATCAACATTTGTCTTTACGCCAATATCATGCTGCACTAGTTCATGAGACTGTTATTCTAATATGGTTTTATGTACTTAAAATATAGCAGTTACCTTTTTTACCACTAGATGACAGTCAAGTATAATTAGCCCATCAAAATGCTCACCTTATACAATTACTAAAAATAAGCCTAGAACTACATCAGTATTTTTTTTTAACATGGTCTTCAGTGGGCCAGAGTGAAAAATGTACATTTAAAGAGAGGTCTGCTTACCCCTTGAGAATAACATAATGCTTCTCAGTGTTAGTTACTTTCTCCAATTCATTCATTCACTTCTTTGAGAACTTGTTTGCTAGATGTCCAATTTTTTGAATTTAGTTTTTTATCTGGTTTCTATCTTTAAACATTATTAGACATTATTGATTTACATTGTACCTATCTTGAAGTTCACCCATTTAAAGTGTACAGTTCCAGGGCACCTGCATGGCCCAGTTGGTTAAGTATACAATTCTTGACTTTGGCTCAAGTCATGATCTCAGGGTCTTGAGGTCAAGCACCCCATGGGGCTCCCTAATCAGTGAGGAGTCTGCTTGGAATTCTGTTCTCTCTCTCTCTCTCTCTCTCTCTCTCTCTCTCTCTCAAAAATAACTAAATCTTTAAAAATAAGTAAAGTGTATACAATTCAATGGGTTTTAGTTTACAGAGTTATGCAGTTACCACAATCTAATTTTAGAACATTTTTCTCACCCCTAAGAGGATCTTTGTACCAATTAGCAGTCACTTCCTTTTATTTGCTGACCATCCTCCCCTCCCCCACCAGCCCTGGGCAACTAATTTCCTTTCCTTTTTTTTAAGATTTTATTTATTTATTCATTAGACACAGAGAAAGAGAGAGAGAGGCAGAGACACAGGCAGAGGGAGAAGCAGGAACCTTTCTTTCTCTGTAGCTTTTCCTATTTTAGACATCTGTCTAATTTTTAACCAGTGCATCTGGGGCTGAAGTCTTTCAGAGAGATCAGCATATGACCAGTATTTTCTCACAGAGCGATGTGATTAATGCCACTTATTCATTCACTTACTTATTCTGTTCATCTATAACACATATTACTGTACTGATTCTTTTCCAAAGTAGTAGAGGTTTGCGCTATACTGAAGACTCAGTATGGGTTCCTTTGAGTTGTGCAGAGAAGAAATCAAAGAGCTAGATCTGGAGTCTTGTTAGTGATATGTTCCAGGCAGATAGATTCAATTTGTGCTTCAAATAAAAACACTAATAATAATCCATATTAGTGGAAAATATACTCTTTGCAGTATTCTATGAACTTTACATGTATTAACATAAGTGAATTTGTAATCAGTTTCATTAGAGTAGAATGTTAATTTGCAAAAGTTTCTTTAAATGAGATAAAGAATGTGAAAGCTCTAATAAACCATATTACTCTAAATTCATTATAACATGTTCCTACTCTATAACTTCAGAAGTGATAAAGCTGAGGTACCAGTTGATACAGTGAGAAAGTATAAGAATCCCAATTCAAATTCAGGTAACTTGTCTCCAAGCATTAAACACAACAATATAAACTCATGCAAACTCATGGAGTATATGGTGTGTTATTCTATTGACTGTTACAATTTCCATCAATTTCAATGCTGGTACACTATCCAAAATATAGATACTCAATACCCATTTTTAGAATAAATGTACATTTTTCTTTTCTAAATTTTCAATTTGAAGAATGCTCTCATTCGCCTAGTTTTTATTTATTTTATTTCTCATAGCACTCTTTTAAGGAATATGTGACAAGGTGAAAAAAAAAACATGGCTTCCCTAAATGAAAAATGTCAACGAGTTACTCCATATTTAAATTAATTGACAGAAAACTTAAACTAGATTTTTTTATGTGAAAAGGATATACTGCCCCAAAAATAAAAGACTATTTACCAGCTGTTTTAACCAATATATTTATTTCTTAAATGGTCAAGATGTACGTTAGGGCTCAAAGTCTATCAAGGGAAAGAGAACCAAAAAGAGTTTAAATGAAGTGTGACAACTCTGAGTTGCTTGAGGAACATAGAGAGGGAGAGTCTTCATGGTAAGGAGAGTATGAATTATGGGATGCAGATTGGAAGAGTCCTCCTGGAAAGAGTGGCACTCGCACAGAATTTTGAAAGGCAAAAAGAATTTAAGTACAGATGGAAAGAGATTTCAAGGTCACTCAGATTAGTAGAACATTTACAAAGACTCAAGAACAGCTAAAGCATCGTGCCTGTTGAAGAATGTGCTGAGATGAAGCACAGAAAAAAGTCAGAGAATTTCACTTCATGAAGGGCTTTTTATGCTATGATTTCACCTACCATGAGAATCGACACAAGGACTTCAAACAGGAGAGAGATGTCATCAAATGCATTTTTCAGAGAGGCAGCTTTAATGGTTGGATAGAGAATACAACTGACAAACTGATGGACGTAGAATGACCAATTAAGATATTGCTATATTTCAAGGGAGAAAATGTGAAGACTTAAACCAAAACATAAGGAGAAAAAAACTATATGTCTTAGAAGAAATAACACAAGTAGAATTGGCTAAGGTTGGTAACTCATTCAATATGAGATATGAAACTAAATGGAGATGCAAAGCTAATATCCAACAGTTTTGCTTGTTCAGTTGGGAGGAAGGTGATAACATTTACCGATGCGGAGAAAACCTGAGAAGGAATAGGTTATAGAGATATTGGATAGAGATGAGACAACACAGAAAACTGGAGGTCTCATGGGAGAATCTAAGTAGAGATGCCCTACTGGCAATTTGACATAAGAGTATCGAGGCAGCAGATACACTTGAGTTAAAGATATACTTTTCAGAGATGTTAGCATGTGGACGATAGCTGATAATTATTTGCATATCTTTCTCCACTTTCCTTCCTGGCCAACGTCACATTGTTCTTTGTCTTGGTTCTGTCACTCCCTTTTTTGTAAAGTCTTCCCTGCCTCTTTCAGGCAGGCACAGATCCAACTGTGCACATGGTGTCCACACATTGTGACAAGTACCATCAGAGCAGTCATCGACTTGAACTGAAATTGTTTGCTTATGTGTCTGCATGTCTAGCTTTTTATATCTTTATTCCCAAGTGTTTTCAGGCCCAGCAAAGTTTCTGGCACATAAAGCGTGTTCATAAATAGACCTAGAACTAGTCTTCCTGAACCAAACTAAATGATTTTCAAACCTTTATTAGGAATATAAAATATAACACTGTGAAAGGTAGAGTTCCTATTCTAGACTTTGGCACAGAAACTTGTCCGATGCCATGTATTTTGGTGTAAGAGTCTTGTTTTAAAATCAATAGTGCCTAAAATCCTTAAGTTTCTAAACTGTTAAAGGGAGTCAGATGTTTTTAAATATTTAATGAAAATGTTTATGTACAACAATTGTGATTTGCTTACTTAACCTTTTACATTCAATTTATTGTAGATCATTAAAAGGATCTCAAGCAATGCTTTCAATAACTCTAAATTATGTGAGTCTAATGACTTAGATCATTATTTATTATATCTTTCCATTGAGAAATTTTCATAACAAACTGAGTTCTTAAAATATTGATAGCTGGTCAAGAAATATAGCATTTAATCTGCCTCATGACATATTAACTGCTTTTCCTCCTTTGGTTACTGGCAAGTATGGAGGATAAACTAGACACAATTTTAACAACGATTTGAGAAACTTGATCATTTTTATTTGTGGCATTAAGAAAGACTAATGATGAAATGAACTGACAACTGTGATATTTAACATAGCGCGCATTGTAAGATTGATTTAAAAATTCCCTTAAAACATAAGGTAGTCTCTGTAGTTACATAAGGAGTCTGTTGTGAGTCTAGAGGCCCAGATTTGGTCTGATGCTCTTGTCATTTGCATTGAAAAGCTGCTTTGAAATTCTGTGATGAAAATGTTTAAGTTATAGAGTTAAGATACTTCATGTATTTGAGGAGCTATATATGTTTATTTTAACAATGGTCCTTTACACTCTCCCAGGGGATTATTTGTAATTTAGTTAATTGTGTTTTTCTCCCCCTTATCCTCTTAGGGTAAATAGAGGATCAAATAAACCTAATTTTATTACTTGCTACCTTTTTCTGCATTGCTAACACAGCATATCTGCATGACCATGGGGTTCTGTGTACTCCCTCAATTTGGGGTCAGGTTCATGCTTTCAAGATACTTCCATCTCATCTATTCTTAATCCTTCTCCTATGTAGTTGTAGTACCATAGGCTGGGTGATCAGGAATACTGTAGGAAACTTATGCATTCTTGGTGTATCAGTCTGCGGCCAGGCAGGAAGCAGAAGGACTGTCAAATGTGGCACCTGGAAAGACCTTGCTGAAAATCTATTTGAAAACGGGTAGGCAGGCTTGTTGCTAGTAATATCAGGGAATCACTAGGACCCCTATACATGGAGGTACAAGTGGGGGGAAGAGGAGCTGTAGAAGATGGCCTTAGTACAGAAGCCATGGCCTTGCTGGCGGAACACTAAACTTTGGCTCAGCTCCAAAGAAACTGAAGGAATAATTACCCCAACTCCCCAACTTCTTCCTCCTCCTCTGCTAGAGTCTGCTGCCAGCATCTACTCTGGGATGAATTCACCCTGAACACAGGCCAAAGCCTTATTGCTATAGCCCACTGAGGTTGGCCTCCTAACAGCAGATCCACTGGAGATGGTGTGTGAACAAAAAGCCAGAACCCATGTTTATAGTCATATACACTCTAAGGTGCATTTCACCTAGAATTCAACGTGATTGTATTAGTCAGCATTCCACAAGAGAAAAAGACCCAGATGAATGAATGGATGGAGAGAGAGATTAAAAGAATTGGCTCACATGATTGTGAAGTTTAGCTAAGCAAGTCCAAAATCCAGAGGGCAGGCTGTCAGAAAGAATAAGTCAGAAACTTTTGGGCAGGAGATGAAGGCTTCCATCCACAGGTAGAATTTTTTTCTCCCTTGTGGAAACCTCTATTCTATAATTAAGTGCTTTCAACTTTTTGGATCAAAGCCAGTCAAATTAGTGAGGAATACCTCCTTATTTAAAGTAAAGTAGTTGTAGATGTTAATCCCATCTATAAAATCCTTTCCTAGCAGCATCTAAATTTCTGTTGTATGATTCACTGGGGACGATGGGCTGATCAAGTTGACACATAAAATGGGTGATGACAGTGGAGGGCCAAGGCTGAAGGACTGCTCTCAAATTGAGCTGCTCATAGAAATTAATGTCAAGGAACAAGGATCATTAAAGGAGAAGTTGTGGAAAAGAGGATGTTCTTTCAGTACATAAAGGCTGCTCTCTTCAGGAATGTAATGTGAACAACTGGAGATGCAACCATAGGGAAGTGAGGCCACACAAAGATTCCTCCTGATTTTACTGCCAACACAATAGGAAAGGCCATTTCTGAAAGATGGATGTTTCAAGAAGTTCTCAGTAACTGAAGGTGACTTAGTAGGTGTGGATGCTATGCTAGTCATTGGGGGGCAAAGCAAAGACAATTAGACATAATCTTTATCCTTAAGCTTATCTTCTAATAAGAATACAACAGGGCAGCCCCGGTGGCGCAGCGGTTTAGCACCGCCTGCAGCCCAGGGCGTGATCTGGAGACCCTGGATCCAGTCCCACGTCAGGCTCTCTGTATGGAGCCTGCTTCTCCCTCTGCCTGTGTCTCTGCCTGTTTCTCTCTCTGCATCTCTATGAATAAATAAATAAAATCTTAAAAAAAAAGAATACAACAAAAGATTAAAAATTATAATAGAGTGTGATTAGTGGCATGGCCTGATATGCCATGAAAATATGGGGAATGGATAATTAGATACAACTGGAGGCTAGGCTTCTAAGAATATCTGATGTAAAAGTATTTGGGGAAGGAAAGAGAAAGTTCAACAAAGAACAGCATGATTTGTGAAGGGAGCAAGCAGCATGGTTCTGAGGAAAGCTAAGCCTAATATGGCTGCAGCAAGGTCTGGGCGGGGAGGTGCAAGACTCTGGCTGCAGGCCACAGGCAGAAGTCATACTACAAAGTATTTTCTTTGGCTAAACTTGGCACATGGAGAGTCTCTTTCTATATAATTGACATTTTATTTCTACTTTACTCTTCACATAGAAGAGATTTCAAATTTCCTTGCTTTCCTGCTTAGAATTGTGGCTTTCATTCCTTACTGCTACCACTCATGATAGAGTTAATCTGTGAAAAGTTTCATTGAAAAATGAAATTGTCTTCAAATTAAGAAGCATAGACAAGAAAAACAAAGCAGGAAAAAAGCTAATATTTCAATATGCTTTCATGTGATTTTTCTTTTTTTTTAATTTTATTTATTTATTTATTTATGATAGTCACACACACAGAGAGAGAGAGAGGCAGAGACATAGGCAGAGGGAGAAGCAGGCTCCATGCACCGGGAGCCCGACGGGGGATTCGATTCTGGGTCTCCAGGATCGCGCCCTGGGCCAAAGGCAGGCGCCAAACCGCTGCGCCACCCAGGGATCCCTCATGTGATTTTTCTATTCACACTCATTTGAGTTTTTTTTTTTTTTAATGTTTACTATTAAGAAAAGGCAAATCCCTTCCATACATCACAGGGGTCTCAGCATGAGCTTACATTTACTACTTTTTTTTTTTTCTTGGACTACGGCACATTTACTGGACAGGTGGTTGGGTCTAGGAGGAGGAGTCTAGTGACGAAGAATGGAGGACCACACTGGGAAAGATCCCACTGAGGGAAGAGAGAATTCAGGAGGTCTTTCTGGGAAACCCCAAAGTTTGAGAAATAGAGAGGATGAGAATATTATTATCTGTCACTTAAATTATTTCTACTCAGCCAATATGTGCTCATACTGAATCTTAAGGCAGGAGAGCTGCAAGAAATATCAGTAGAAACAGGAAGAGCTGAATCTGCCAAATGATACTGTGGTTATTATTTAAATATTATTGTCATAGATAAAAACAGACAGGGAGATAAGCCATAAGAGACTCTTGACTCCAGGAAACAAACTGAGAGTTGCTGGAGGGGAGGTGGGTGGGGGGATGGGGTAACTGGGTGATGGGCATGAAGGAGGGCCCTTGATGTGATGAACACTGGATGTTCTATGCAACTGATGAATCATTAAATTCTACCCCTGAAACTGATAATAAACTATATGCGAACTAAATTGAATTTAAATAAAAATGTAAAAAAAAAAAGAGTATTTAAAGATGTTAATAAGGTCATTACCACAGGACACTTTTAACTGGTTTTGTGTGTCCATCTGTCACGGATTGTGGTTTAGTTACCAAAGGCTCCCATCAGCAAACTTCTACAGAAGCTTGCTTTTGGGTAACTGGAGCCACTTCTCCACTAGCAGGTAACTCTGAGTTATACGTGAGTGCCCAGGGCCTGGCTGCTGGGGGGAGTGTCTATAAAATCCCCGTCCCTTGCTTCAAGGTGGGAAGGGCTCTGCAGTCCTATTTAAGTCCCAGAAAATCATAAAGGAAGACACTCAGATGAGACTTCTGGAAATCCATCCCCACTTACCTTCTTCCTCTTCTTTATCCTGCTTCCCTCACTCTCTTCTAGGTGTCTCCCGAAAGCCCATCTTTCATAAATCACCTGCAAATAAAAAGAACCCTGTCTCAGGCTCTTCCAGAGAATCTTCCCTAGACATATGCCAAAGTAAGTTTTAGATAAATTGAAAACAACAAAGCAAAATTTTTAAAATGAAAGTAGGTGACTATATTATTTCAAGGAAAGAAAAAAAAAAAAAAAACTAAAGCCAGAAATAAAACACACATTTATACATTTGTAGATTTAACATTTTAAAATGTTAAAGACAAGATTTAAAAGTCAAACCTGAAGAATATTGGAACATATTTCACAATCAAGAAATTAATATCTTTTAATTTTAAAAAATCAACAGTGAAGAGGAAAATGTTCAAAAAATATAATTCATAAAAAGGAAAATGGGTGGGCAGCCCCGGCGGCCCAGTGGTTTAGCACTGCCTTGGGCCCAGGGTGTGATCCTGGAGACCCGGAATCGAGTCCCACATCTGGTTTCCTACAGGGAGCCTGCTTCTCCCTCTGCCTGTGTCTCTGTCTCTGTCTCTGTCTCTCTCTCTCTCTCTCTGTGTCTGTCATGAATAAATAAATAAAATCTTAAAGAAAAAAGAAAATGGGCAGCAAAATAATACAAAAACTTCAATTAAAGCAATGTAGTACCATGATTTGGTATACAAAATAATTCTTCTTCTTCTTCCTCTTCTTTTCTTCCTTTTAGAAAATGGTAATGCTCAATGTTGGTAAGGATGAGGGATAAAGACATTTTTACACAACGATGGTGGGAGTGAAAATTGGCATTTATTTTCTGGCAAGCATTTTTGCAGTATGTTACTTAAAGTTATGTACATTTTTCATGCAGAAATTCCACTTTTAGTTGTTTATTTTCAGGAGTTAGAGATATTGTTCAATGCTTTTAAATAGAATTTTTATTGTACTATTGCATATTACATGAAGTTGAAAAAGTCTAAATGCTAAAGATAACATATTGAATAAGTATGCGATGGCAAAATGGTAACTCTTGCTCATACATTTCCAGTTATTATGTTATTTCAGCGTCATAATATGCTATTCAGTGGATACTATTATTATTCACATTTGGAAAGAGGGTGATGAGGTCTTAGGAAAATGAAATAACACACAGAGTCACAAGATTGTCTAACCTTTGGAGGGACCATCGCATGTTCTCAACCAACATGCAAGCCTGCTTTAGCTAAGTTTGGTCTAAAACGCAATAATGAAAAAATCATATTATGCAAAAATAGTCGTTGACATTGAGCATGTTCAAAATGTCTTGCTAGATGAAAGAATAATATAGAAAATGGGGAACACAGTATGGAACAGCTATTTTCTATAAAGAAAAAATGAAAAGCACATACACTGTCATATAAGAAATTATTTAACAGAATCATTAACATTTGCTTTTGTATGTAGATTTAATAAAGTCATATTCTGGTGACCAGAATGGAGGGTGTCTCCTCAGGACATAGTCTTAATAACCATGTACAATCCTATGTCCTTGATTGTGGGTGGGACCTGTGATTTGCTTTTCACCAACAGGATAACGCAAAGGTAATGAGATGTCACTTCTGTATTTACATTTTAAAAGACTATTGACCCTCTGGGGGCCTGAGGGTGGTCTCTAGGAGTTGGCAGCAGCCTTCAGTACTACAACCACAAGGAAATGAGTTCTGCTAAGAATTGTAGTGAGACTGTAAGTATAATCTTCTCCAGCAAAACCTCTCCATGAGAATATAGCCCTGCCAACACCTTGCGAGGCTGTGAGGTCCTAAGCAAAGGACTCAGCTAAGCTGTGTCTGGACTTTTGACCCACAGAATCTGTGACATCATAGATGTGTATTATTTTAAGCTGCTAATTTTGTATTTATCTGCTATATAACAGAAGAAGAAGAAGAAGAGGAAGAAGAAGAAGAAGAAGAAGAAGAAGAAGAAGAAGAAGACCCACACAAAGCAATGATTTCAATAGATCCCAAAATAGTTTGATAATTTACAGCCATTCCCGATGAAAACTGTTGAGCTCAGAATAGGTGGATATCCCCTTAATGATATATATTAGAAAACTGCAACAAAATGAGAACTAATAGTGAATATTTGAAAGATTTCCAATAGAAGGTGAAAATGTAACAAAGTGCCTGCTAATTTGCCATCCATTCAACATTGTATTAAATGTTTTACAGACTTCCATGAGGCAAGGAAAAATTAAGGTATACATAGCAAGACAGGAAGAGACCAATTGTCTGCAGTTTAGACTTACAAACATGAGAACCAAGAGAAAAATAACAAAAAAAATCACAGAGGAGTTTAAAAGTGTTTCTAGAGGCCAAAATTCCATGTAGAAATCAATATTTTTATTAGTAATCACAAATTTGGAAGAAATAAAATAAATAATTTCTTTCAAAAAAGATAAAAGGTACATAGGACACCTGGGAAGAAAAGAATAAAATTTAAATACGCTATAACATTTTACTGATAGATCAAAAAGATGACTTAATACATTGAGAGATACATGATGTTTTACAAAGATTCTGTTTCATAATGATTGAAGTTCTTCTGAAATGAATCCATATAATCAAACTAACTGCAATAAAAAATCTCTATGGAATATTTTAAGTAAAATTTTAGGACTTGATTCTCTCTCCCTTTCCCCCCTTTTACATATTATCCTCCAGTTCAACCTGGAGGATAATATGTAAAAATGAACCCAGATGAATTAAATCTAAACTTAAAAAATAAAACTATAAAAAGTATAGAATAAATACAGAATAGTATCTTTGCTATATTGCTTAGGGGAAAATCTTCAGGACACACAATCCAGAAGCAACAAAAATTAAAGACAAATATGACTACGTAAAAATGCAAAAATTTACACGGAGATAGACTTTGTTAAGTCAAAAGGCATGTAGGAAGAAGGTACTGGGCACATGATCTCCAAAGAACTGGAACCCTACTGAAGTCCAGCACTTAGCAGTACAGACAGTCAAGATCACCACCGGCACTTCTTTCTGGTTTCCTTGCTCTGGCTTCAGTGATCTGTGATCCTTAGCTCTTCTAACAGTTTTGCAAGACTAATTATTTCCATCATTCTTTCCTTCTTGAAACACTCAAAATAGTTTCTATTTGCCTGGTGGTTCCTGATTACTATGAGATTTCCCTAAAGAGAGACAGGGTCTAGTATCTATCCTTTTCCGAAGTAACTTCGTGGGGCATGAATACCATGCTGATAAAGGACGTTTGGGGAAGGGTTTCACACCCCACTCTGCTTTCCCTCTTTTTCTGCTAATAGGATGACTAATGCCACTGACACACTTCCATCTTTGTAACCAGCTTCTTCCTGTCTCTCATGACATCACCTTCTCACTCTCAGAATATTGAAAAGGCTGCTTATAGAGCCTTTCCAAGGGAAATTAATGACCTAGATCTTTCCAAAATGTAGATCTTGAAAACAGGGAGCAGAATTTTTCATAATTTATTTTCTGTGTTATTTTTGCTTGACTTTTGTAAGGGTTAAACAAGAAGCACAGGGATGCCTAGGTGACCTCGAATAAGCCTCCAACTCTTGATTTCAGCTCAGGTTATGATCTCAGGATCATGAGATTGAGGGCCAAGTAGGGCTCTGTACTCAGTACAGAATCTACTTCAGATTCTCTTTCCCTTTCACTCTGCTCCTCCTACTCATCTTCTCTCCCTCTCTCTCTCACTCTCTCTCTCTCAAAATAAATAAATAAATTAAAAAAAATAATTGCATAATTCAAATTATAGCATTTTATATTATTTCTCCACTTTCCTTGCTCTAAGTTTATAGTTTTATTCTTATTATTTTCCATTATTAAGAAATGAGAGAAGATGGAGAAAAACAGAGACATAAATATAGACAAAGCTAGAGACAGAGATAAAGATAGAGAAGGGGAAATGGAGAAACAGAGAAATCATTCACCTTAATTTTATTTTTTAATTTTTAGATGCATGTTTTGGATTATACACCATGATGTTCATATAAAGAGCCTTTTACCTGGGCAGAATTGAGTAAATAATGACTTCATTTGGTTTTCTTTCTGGTTTCCGTTTCCAGTTTCACTTTGGCAAGAAATAGCAGCAAAATGTGTTGTAAGCCCATTTTCCATTCTTTACTTTTTTTTTTTTTTTTTAATCTTTCTCATGTTAGGAATGTCTTCTAAATCATTTGAGGACACAAACAATACATAGCTACTTGCTTAAGGAACACTCAAATGAAAAAAAAAAAAAAAAGAACAGTCAAATGAAATCCTAAATTGAGGAAGGTCACTACTTATTCAGAAATGTGTGAATTGGCTGACTTTCAACTATCAGACAAGCAAAAGAAAATCCCTTGCAAATTATAAGGAGGAAACAAATCACTCTGTACCTTTCCAAAACATGACGCTGAAAGAGAAATATTTCTGATCATGTTAAGCAATTCGGAAATCTAAAAATAACTCCTAGTCCACATTTTTAAACAGCTCTGTATTAAAAATAAATTTATTCTCGATACGCTTCCATTGACTAAAACACATACGAATTATGATATAGAAAGCAAACATTTCTCCCAATATTAGCTTCCCCCTCTTCTCCCCACCCACAGATAAAAGCCTACAAAATACACGGATATCTCACAGCATCCAGCAGAGGGAAGTAGAGAACTTCTCCAAGTGTCTGCTGCTCAGCTGTCTGTTTCTGCTGTTTTAACTTTGAGTATAGAACAATCATTGAGCTGTCAACCCAAATTAGTGTGTGGAATCTGTTCAATCCAAGCCATCTCCTTTATCCAAAAATTGTTCTTCAGTTTACTGTAGCACATTGAGTTATGAAAGGAATATTTGCATGTTTGAAATTAATTTGATATAAAATATGAAAAGGAAAAGAAAAGCATGTGGCCTTTGAAATTCCTTGCATTATTTATATAGGAAGCTCTCCACTATTGGAAGCTTCTAAGATATGATCAAATGGGACTAGCCCCAGGTTTCTTCTTGAGTGACTTAGTATTATAGTATCATGTATGTGTTTTGGACTGAGACTTTTCTAATAAAATGAAATAGAGAATGGAAATTATTATAGCTGACTTCTCTTTACCACAGTTTTGAACTGACTGCATTGCACACAATTTAGAGAGGTGTTCTAAACAGGGAGAAGATAAAAGCAGTAGAGTCCACCGTAAAATCTCTCAGGTCACTCACAGAGCATTCTGACTTTTGGAAAGTGCAAGTCGTCTTCATGGAATCTCCTCGTTAAGCAATTATTGAAATTAACATTTTTTGCACATTAAATAAAAATAATACCACACTATTCTTCCTTAATTACATTATAAAATGCTTACCAAATCTATGAAATTCAATGTATTATGTTGCTGTTCCGGGTAGGTTACAAACATTTTGTTCTGTGCATGTATCTACTATTTACCATTATGTGCATTTGTATTGTGTGCATTTTTATGGGCATTATTGAGGAAGTAGAGAGAAAGAACATCGACCAAAATGTCTGAAAATCTACTTCTGGCTCTTAACTGATGTGTGTGTGTGTGTGTGTGTGTGTGTGTGTGTGTTATGTTGCTGAAAATTTCTTAGTACCCTGGTATGCATAAATGTAAGCAACTTTAGCTAATTTAGACATTAATGTTTTTAATTAAAAGAATACTTAATTGCTCATAAAATCTCTGAGAGGGCTAGAGACACAGGTTTGGAGTACAAGGAGCCAGGAACAACACTTGCAGGTAAACAGGTCCATGAACACACCTGGAGAATGACACTACAGGCACCAGTAATGCCAGGTACCAAATACTGCCTGACAGCTGCCATCACTGCTCTCTCTGGGAGCTAGAACTAGATTTTTCTGCTGCCACCATCCTTGTCAAAAGGGATCCTGTCCATTCATGCTTTACTGCATCACTAGCTTCTCTTTGAAGGACTGGGATTGACCTATTGATTACTACCACCTAGAACATATGGCAAAACCTTAGCCACAGGGAAAATGGGGATAGTAAACATTTCGATTGTTGATGCTGCCCTAGTGGTAAATAAGTTTTGTTACCTTAGCTGTGAATTCCTTACAGGTGAAAAGAATATTCACACTAGGTGACGTGTGTCCACTACATATACTCCTCAGCTGCTGAGATTCATTTAGCGAATATTTATAAATTGTTTACTAGATGCTGGTCACTAGACAAAGATTCCTTCTGCTATGGAGTTAATATTCAGTCTGGAGAGGAAAATTAAAACACCAGACTATTCAAATCAATAAGGTATATATTCTGTTATATAGTGAAACAAGTGGCAATGACTAAAGTAGTTTAAAGAGGGAGGGAGGAAGGTGAGAAGGAAGGAAGGGAGGGAGGGAGGGAGGGAGGGGAATAAAAAGAAACTATTGCTTGATAAAATCTCAACCTCAGGAGAGTCAACTAACTAGGTCTCATCAGTTAACATGCACACCTCCAAGTCAAGGACTTCTGGTAATGCCCACTGCTCCTTCAATACACCTGCATCCTGATTCCCTATTCTGTAAAGTTGTAGGTTAATTACAAAATGAACAGTTGTTGGGAAACATCTCTCCATGGAATTGTTATGTTTCTGCACATTCTGAGAAAAAGCACTGGTAGTTCTTGTTCCAAATTGTATATTCATGGATGTCCGTATGACAGACAGTCTTGGAGGATAAATATCTCCTCCCAGTAGTTAGTTCAGAGGTAGATTAGTTTCCTGACCAAGATAATAAAGATACGGTGCCCTACTGGGGCAAATGTTGAGCATATTTGTGAGCACTTGTTTTTAAATAACTATTGAGGTTTCCTAAACTTGGGTTCCTTAGTTTTGATGCAAACTCACTGCATGTGCAGCATCCACTGGGCCTCTCAGCTTTACCTCAATTGGATTTGGGGACAGATGTGTCTGTGTGTGTCGGGGGGATGATGGGAATGTGAAGTTCAAGCTGCTGGCTATACTATGAATTATAAAGTCTTTTGTTTCTGATTTAAGAGTTTTATGTCGGGATCCCTGGGTGGCGCAGAGGTTTGGCGCCTGCCTTTGGCCCAGGGCGCGATCCTGTAGACCCGGGATCGAATCCCACGTCAGGCTCCCGGTGCATGGAGCCTGCTTCTCCCTCTGCCTGTGTCTCTGTCTCTGTCTCTCTCTCTCTGTATGACTATCGTAAATAAATAAAAAAAAATAAAAATAAAAGAGAGAGTTTTATGTCTTCTGTTTATGTCCATGAAATTGTGCCTGGCTAACTTGTTAGTTTGCAAGATGTCTGGAAAATTACAGACACCTTACAGGTTTTTACAACAATCTTCAAAACACCTTTTTTTTTTTTTTCAAAACACCATTATTTACATATTCATGGTAAGTGTGCTTAGCAATACACTATTTACTTATTTAATGAACACTTAACATGAGATCTAAGATCTTAACAAATTTTTAAGTGTGCAAGAGTAGTGTTAACTATAGACACTATATTGTTCAACAGATTTCTAGAAGTTAATCCTCTCCCACAACTGAAACTTTATACCCATTGAATAGCACTATAGTATATACATCTATATACTTTTTGTAACAGAATGAGACAGAGAGGAAAACAAGAGAAACCTAGTTTGACAAGATAAACATGTACACGATAAAGTGTAAGTAAAACACCACAGATCTTTTTTTCTGAAACTTGTCCTGAGGCTACTGTTGTCTTTTTATGCATTCTCTCCTCCAAGATCCTTTGCCTTCAGCTGGTTGTGTGCTTGCAGCTATCTGTTCAATTAAGTGGCCCAGATCCTTTTCCTTGAAAGGTAGGAGCTCTTGGAATTTCTCCTTCTCTTTCTCTTCCTTCTTATTCTTTTTAATCAGTTTTGTTGAGGGGTAATTTATTTACAGTAAAATTTACTTTTTTTAAAATGAATAATTTGATGATATTTGAGAAAGGTAGCATTGTCATAATCACTATATGAAATAATTTTACCATCACAAAATATTTCCTCATGAATCTTTGATCTCCCAAGTCCTTGCCTACAGGTAACAACTTCATTAACCCCAGCATTACTATATGCTCTGGGCTGCAAGAGCCCCATCCTCAGCTACTATGTCTACATTCATTCAGGCCACATAAGAAATGCCCAATTTCTACCAATCTCTCTAAAATTCATACTTTGTGGCCCCTAATTTTACCAATTTCATGTTGTTTTTAGTTTTTAATTTAAGCAGAGAAGGACCTTAAAAATGTATATTAGCCATCTCATGTTGACTGATTATTAGGGATTAGAACTTCAATATATATTTGAGGGGAATATAATTCAAAGCATAGCAGGCACGGTTTACAGTTCTCAATGTCTAGGCTAAGTTTAGGAGTGGATTGTTTCTGTTTTAAGAATTTAGATGTGAAAACCTACATTAAATAACTAAAATGCCTTTCTGGACACTCACATAGGGCTAATATCTACAAAACTCCAATATAAATAATATAAAATGTATTAAATGCCTGTGCCAGTCTCCCTTAGAGTGTACTGATACAGACAGCTGGACAGATTAACACTCTCTCCAGATTCTCTTCTTCACAAAGTCTCTGAAATAGCTGCTATTTGATATTACAACACATCGTATTAAAGGAAAATTGTAGTCATATCATTTTTAGATGCAGGTGCCCATTTTAGTGTGAAATAATTTAAAATGAAAAAGATTTAAAAGCCTTGAAGAAAAACTATTTTCAATTCTAAAACATGGCCCTAATACCCTTTGCAAAGCAAATTATGGTGACCTGCTATCACTATGTTAAAAAATAAATGATGTCCAAGGCTAAACCATATGGTACTATTGGATAATCAGAATTTATTCACAGGGCTTCTGACCCACCTCTTTCCTTTCCCGTTACTCAACCTCACAGCCAAAAATGGTTAACATTTATTCCTTAGGAAAAAAAAATCAGACACATTCTTAGTATGTTGAAAAACACTTATAAATATTTATTTCTGCTTCCAAGGCATTTTTGGTTTTAATTATGCAATGTTGGAAATTAAATCATTCTGTGGAGAAAGTGTTACTCAGTAAAATTCTCCCAAAAGTGGGGAAAAATTCTCCCAGAAATATATACTGATTTAGTAGCCCAGTAAGACCATATTAACTGGAACTACTTATAGAATAACAGAATAAGGGCCTCCAAAAATCTAATCCTCTATGAAAGCAATAATAACAGTGGTAGAAAAATGTTCAAAATTAACTTTTTTGGAACTCTGGAAATTTACCAGAGGTTTACAACAATATGGAGAGAATTTATTAAAGAAAAATGACTCAATTTCTTAAGAATACACTTTGTGGCATTTAATTTACCCAATTCTCATCCTCCTTTCACCAGTTCTGCAGCAGTCTTAAAAACTAACAGCCTCACAACCTTAGTAGCTGTGAAAATCAGCAGCCTAGCAGTCACTGAAGGGTGTAAATGGGTTTGATGTTCCCTAAAAACCCCAATCACTAAAGCATTGTCACTATTTGACTTGACTGATAGCTCCCTGGAAAAGTCCCATTCTCAGGGCTTGTCTTTATTTGATGGGACTCAAAACTCCCCATGAAAACAATTCTATCCCAGGGCATTTGTCAAAAACAATCAGTGGCAATATTTTAAAATCACAGCTGCCTGAGGTGGTGATATCAGTTGGAGCAAGCATAAGTCTGACTATATATATATATATATATATATATATATATATATATATATATATTTGTATTTATATTTATATAATATTATATATTCATATATATATATGAATATATGCGCACACACACACTTCAAAAGAAAAACTGGGAAACAGGATACTCAGTTGTTCAAATAGATGTTTGAAAAGCTCTGATACTTTCCTTGAAGTCCAGAAAATAATGTGCATGTGAAGGACTGTGGCCATGCCCAGGTTACCTGAGAAGGCTTCAGTGTCTCCTCTGTGGCTTACTTTGGGCCCCTTTGCAAATAGAAGTAAAGTCAGAGGGGAAGTTATAAACTGCCAAAGCATTGAAGGTATATCCCCAATACATATACAGAATCCTTTAAAAAAGGGTTTGAGACTTTTGGGCTAAACTCATTTAAGGAAATCCCTGTCCAATCATTAGCTGACTACAAAATTAACAGAGCAGAGACTCAACTCAAAGATAGCCATACCTAAGCATATTATAGTCAAATTGCCAAAAAGAGGGCAGCCCCAGTGGTGCAGTGGTTTAGCACCGCCTGCAGCCCAGGGTGTGATCATGGAGACCTGGGATCGAGTCCCATGTCAGGCTCCCTGCATAGTGCCTGCTTCTCCCTCTGCCTGTGTCTCTGTCTCTGTCTCTCTCTCTCCTCTCTCTGTGTCTCTATGAATAAATAAATAAAATAAAAAAAAATTCCAAAAAGAAAAGAAATTTCAGGTTGTAAAGTAAGATGTTAAACTAACTCTATTTGCAGATAGTATGATCTTGTATATGAAAAATTATAAGGAATCTACTGAAAACATTTTACAACTAGTAAACTATTTCAGAAGGATCTATATGCAGAATTAAATGTATTTCTATACACTTACAATGAAAAATCTAAAAATGAAATTAAGAAAATAATTCCATTTATAAAACATCAACATAAATAGCATATTATAAATAGTATAGTAAAGGAAGCTCATATTTTTATACTGAAAACTATGTAATATTACTGAAAGAAAATAAAGACATCCCATGTTCATGGATCACAAAACTTACTGTAAGATAGAAACATTCTCAAACTTGATCTAAAAATTCAATGCAATCTCTCAAAATCCCAGATAGCTCTGATGTAGATCATTGTTTAGTTCTAAAAGAATTAAACTAAAATGCAAGAGAACCTAGACAGCCAAAACAATCTTGAAAAAGAACAGAATAGGAGACCTCACATTTTTTTTTTATTTCAAAAGTTATTACAAAGCAACAGTAATCAAGATGGTGTGGTTCTGACCATTTATTCCCAAGGTCCAGAAATGTCGGTTCATTTACGGTTCATTTAGTGCCAAAACAATTCAATGAAAGAACCATAGTATTTTCAATAAATGGTTCTGAGACAAGAGGATATTCACACGCATGAATTTGGACCAGTACTTCACATCACACACAAAAATTAAATTTAAAAAATGTGTCAAAGCCCTAAATCTAAGAGATAAAACTAAACAGTTTTATGGAAACAACAACAACAACAACGAGTACACCTCTATGAACTTGAATTATATAATAGTTTCTGCTTTAAATGATACAATCAGAAAAGTAGAACAATGTCTCACAGAAGAGAAATTTTTTTGCAAATCATTATTGGCTAAGGGGTTTGTAGCTGGAATACAAAAAAAAAAAATCCTACAATTCAACAATGAAAGGACTAACAACCCAATTAAAAATAGGTAAAATTTTGCATAGATATTTGTCAAAAATTATATACAAGTAGCCAATAGACACAGGGAAAAATGTTCAACTTCATGAGTCATTAAAAAGGAATAAGTCAGATCCACCAGAGGGCATGACTTCCTCATTCACACTAATTAAGATGGCTAAATTAAAAATAAAGCACACACAATAAATAAATAAATAAATAAATAAATAAATAAATAAATAAATAAAATAAAGCACACAAGAAAGAAGTGTTGGCAAGTGTGAAAACGAGAGCCTCATACAGCTATGGAGTTTGTAAATGGAGTGACTGCTTTGAGAAACAGTTTGGCAATCCCTCAAAATTGTAAACATAGAATTACCATGTGACCCAGCAATTCCATTTGTAAGTATATACCCAGGATAATTGAAAATATATTCTACACAGAGACTTGTTCATGCAAGTTCATAGCAGAATTATTCGTAATAGGGAAAAAGTAGAAGCAACTTGAATATCCGTCCACTGAGGAATGAAAACAATAAAAGGTAGTGTACCTATCCAATGGGATATTATTTGACATTAGAAAGGAATGGAGTACTACTAACTCATCCTATAGCATGAATGAGCCTTGAAAACGCTATGCTAAGTGAAAGAAACCTGTCACAAAAAGCCACATGTTATATGATTTGATTTATATGAAGTGGTTGAATGGTCAAGTCATGGAGATCATAAAGTATTAATAGTTTCCAGTGCTAGGAGGAGGAGGTGGTGACTATTAACAGGCATGAAATTTCTTTTGGGGGAGATGAAAATTTTCTAAAATTCAACAAGTCTGATGGTTACATAATTCTGTGAATAGATTTTATACTTTATAGAATGAATGTTAGAGTATGTGCATTATATCTAAATAAAGCTCTTTTTGAAGATTTTATGTATTGATGTATGTATTTATTATTTATCTAGAGTGAGAGTGGGGGACAGGGCAGAGGGAGGAGAGATAGAATCTCAAATACACTCCATGCTGAGACAGAGCCCAAGGCGGGACTCAATCTCTGACCATGAGATAATGACCTGAGTGGAGATCAAGACTTGGACATTTAACTGACTGAGCTACCCAGATACCCCATATTTGAAATGAAAAAAAAAAAAACATTAAAATGGACTCTTACAAGTTTTGTATTAAGTAAACCTTGAAGGGACACATCCACTTGAGTAACATGTAATATACCAGGAATGTGGGTCCCCAGAATCTTGAAAATCTCCTTTAGCTAAAGAACCATCTACTGACAATAAATATTTTATTTAACTTCTTGAGGTATCAAAGATGCCAGATAGGCTGCAGACCAAAAATTTACGAAACCTTTTCCAGAATTTTAATACTTCTCTTAAGTTTCAACACCATATGTGAAATTCAAGATAGCAGCTACATTTTTCTAAGAGAGTTTGTCAATAAAATCATTAGCAGGTGTGTTCTTGGGGAGGGACAGAACAACCTGGGATCATCTGACATTCACTCATCAAATTGTGTTGAACAGAATTAAATACTGGTGATTAGAAATCAAATAAAATATGAACTCTTCCTCCCAAACTCTTAAAAAATCTAGTGAGAAAGAAGATATACCTGTAAATGAAAAACTGTAAAAACAGTCTTCTAAATTTACACCGGAGACATTTGCTTGGTTTAGTGGAAACACAAAGGGAAGGCATCAACTTTGTATGGAAGGAGCAGGGACGAGTTATAGTACCGCAAGTTTCAATCCAATCATAGGAAAAGTCTAAGGTTACAAATGGTGTTTCAGGCATAATATGAAAACCATGGAGAATTTGCTGCAATACCAACGTACTCCTTCTGGAGGGAGTAGAGCATAGCAATTCCACCTGCAAACCACATTGGCTTCCTGGCTTCTCCAAGGCATGGTTGTGTGTTCTTTTGTTTTTGTTCTTGTTTTAATTCCAGGTAGTTAATGTGTGGTATTATATTATTTCATGTGTACAATGCAGCGATTCAATAATTCCGTACAACACCCAATGCTCATCACGAGAAGTGTACTCTTTAATCATCACTTATTTAATCCATACCTCCAACCCCATCCCCCCCTGATAACCATCAGTTTGTTCTCTGTAAATAAAAGCCTCTTTCTTGGTTTGTCTCTGTCTCTCTCTTTTTCCCTTTGTTCCTTTGTTTTGTTTCTTAAATTCCACATAGGAGTGAAATTGTATATAGTATTTGTCTTTCTCTGACTTATTTCACTTAGAATAATACATATAGCTTCATGCATGTCATTGCAAAAGGCACAATTTCATTCTTTTTTATGACTAATATTCCCCACACTTTTTTTATCCATTCATTCAATGGGTGGACACTTGGGCTGCTTCCACACCTTGGCTATTGGTAAATAATGCCGTTATAAACATAGGGGTGCATATATCCCTTTAAATTAGTGTTTTTGTATTCTTTGGATAAATACGCAGTAGTGTGATTACTGGATCATAGGGTAGTTCTATTTTTTAACTCTCTGAGGAACCTCCATAGTGTTTTTCAAAGTGGTTGCACCAGTCTGCATTTCCACCAACAGTGTAGGAGGGCTCCTTTTTCTCCACATCCTTGCCAAGAGCTGCTGTTTTTCGTGTAATTGATTTTAGCCATTCTGACAGGTGTGGGGTGACATCTCATTGTAGTTTTCATTTGTATTTCCTGGGTTGTATGTGATGATGAACATCTTTTCATGTGTCTACTGTCCATATGGAGATGGTTTTCTTTGGGGAAATGTCTTTTCATGTATTCTGAACTTTTTTTTTTTTTAATTGGATTACTCGTTTTAGGAGTATTGAGTTTTATAAGTTTTTTATGTATTTTGGATACTAATCCTTTACTGGATATGTCATTTGTAAATATTTTCTGCCATAGGTCGCCCTTTAGTTTTGTTGATTATTTCCTTCACTGTGCAGAAGCTTTTAGTTTTTATGTAATCCCAATAGTTTATTTTTGCTTTCATTTCCCTTATCTCAGGAGACATATGTAGAGAAAATTTGCTATAGCTGATGTCAAAGAAGTTACTGTCTGGGCTTTCTTCTTAGATCTTTATGGTTTTAGGTCTCACATTTAGGTCTTTAACCCACTTTGAATTTATTTTTGTGTGTGGTGTGAAAGTAGTCCATTTTCTTTCTTTTGCATGTTGCTATCCAGTTTTCCCATCATTTTTTGAGGAGATTTTTTTCCCATTGGATATTCTTGCCCAGTTGGTTGAAGATGAATTAACCATATAATTGTTGGTTTACTCCTGGGTTTTCTATCCCATTGATCTGTGTGTCTATTTCTGCGCCAGTACCATGCTGTCTTGATCACTACAGCTTTGCAATAGAACTCGATGTCTGGAATTGCAATGCCCCCAGCTTTGTTTTTCTTTTTCAAGACTGCTTTGGCTTTTCAGGGCCTTCTTGTGGGTCCATACAAATTTAAGGATTGTTTGTACTAGTTCTTTGAAAAATGCTGTTGGTATTTTGATAGAGATTGCATTAAATGTGTCAATTGCTTTGGGTAATACAGACATTTTAACAATATTTATTCTTCTAATTCATGGAATGTCTTTCTATTTCTTTGTGTCATATTCAATTTCTTTCATTAGTGCTTGATAGTTCTCAGAGTGAAGGTCTTCACCTCTTTGGTTAGATTTATTCCTAAATATCTTATTATTTTTGGTGCAATTATAAATTGGATTGATTTATCTTAATTTCTTAATTTCTTCTGCTTCTTCATCATTTCTGTATAGAAATGTAACAGATTTATGTACATTGATTCTGTGTCCTGTGATTTTACTGAACTTGTTTATTAGTTCTAGGAGTTTCTTGGTGGTAGAGTCTTTCAGGTTTCAGACAGTCTTTCAGGAGTCTATATATATAATCGTGTCATCTGCAAATACTGAAAGTTTTATTTCTTCCATACTAATTGGGATGCCAATTTGTTGTCTGACTGTTGTGCCTAAGACTTTTGGTGTGACGTTGAATAGAATTAGTGAAACTGGACATCCTTGTCTTGTTCCTGACATTAGTGGAAAAGTTCTGAGGTTTTCCCAAAATGATGATCATATTAGCCTTGATTTTGTTTTTGTTTTTTTTCTATATGGCCTTTATGATGTTGAGGTATGTTCCCTCTAAAACTACCTTGCTGAGAATATTTATCATGAATGGATATTGTATTTGTCAAATTCTTTTTTTGCATCTATTGAAATGATCATACATTTCTCATCATTCCTCTTATTGATATGATGTTTCACATTGACCAGTTTGGGAATATTGAACCAGCATTGCAATTCAGGAATAAATCTGTCTCAATTATGGTGAATGATTTTTTAACGTAATATTGAATTTGGTTTGCTAGTACTTTACTGAGGATTTTTGCATCTTTGGTCAACAGAGATATTGACCTCTAGTTCTCTTTTTTTGGTAGTGTCTTTTCCAGCTTTGGTATCAGGACAATGCTGGCCTCATAGAATGAATTTGGAAGTTTTCCTTCCTTTTCTATTTTTTGGAATAATTTGAGAAAAATAGGTATCAACTCTTCTTTAAATGTTTGATAGAATTTTCCTGTGAAGCCATCTGACCCTGGGCTTTTGTTTCTTGGGAGTTTTTTTGTTTTTATTACAGATTCAATTTATTTTCTCATTATCACTCTGTTCAAGTTTTCTGTTTTTTCCTGTTTCAGTTTTAGTGGTTTAGATGCTTCTAGGAATTTATCCACTGCTTCTGGGTTTTCCAATTTGTTGTCACATAGTTTTTCATAATATTCTCTTATAATTGTTTGCATTTCTGTGGTGTTGGTTGTTATTTCCCCTCTCTTGTTTGCTAGTTTATTTATTTGAATCCTTTATCTTTTTTTTTCTTTAAGTCTAGTTAGAGATTTATCAATTTTATTGATTTTTTTCAAAGAATCAACTCTTGGTTTCATTGATCTATTATATGAGTTTTTGTTTTGTTTTTGTTTTTGTGGGTTTTTTTTTTAGTTTTTATGTCATTTATTTCTTTTCTAATCCTTTTATTTCCTTCCTTCTGCTGGTTTCAAGTGTGTGTGTGTGTGTTTTTTTTTTTTTTTAAGAATTTCTTTATTTATTTGAGAGAGAATGCAGAGAGCACAAGCAGGGAGAGTAGCAAATGAAGAGGGAGAAGCAGGCTCCTTGCTGAGCAGGCAGCTATCATCAACACATCAACATCTCACTAGGTCTCTTTTCTGTTTTTTTTTTTTTAATATTTTGTTTATTTATTTGACAGAGAGAGAGAGAGAGTGCAAGGAAGGGGAACAGCAAAGGGAGAGGGAGAAGCAACTCCCCCACTGAGCAGCGAGCCCAAACTATGGCTCTATCCCAGGACCCTGGGATCATGACCTGAGATAAAGGCAGATGCTTGACTGACTGAGCCACACAGGTGCCTCTGGATTTAGGTTTTGCTTGTTTTTCTTTTTCTAACTACTTTAGATGAAAGGTTAGGTTGCTTATTTGATATTTCTTGCTTCTTGAGGTAGGCCTGTAAGTGTTATAAACTTCCCTCTATGCACCACTTTTGCTGCATCCCAAAGGCTTTAGACCCAAGTGCTTTCATTTTCATTTGTTCCTATGTAACTTTTTTATTTCTTCCTTTTGTCCCTGGTTGACCCATTCATTGTTTTGTAGCATGTTCTTTAACCTCCATGTATTGTGATCTTTCCAGATTTTTTCTGGACTTCTAGTTTCATAGTGTTGTGGTCAGAAAAGGTACAACCTTTTGCATTTGTTCAGACCTCTTTTGTGGACTAATATGTGATCTCTTCTGGAAAATGTTCCATGGACACATGAAAGAATGTGTATTCTTCTGGTTTTGGATGGAATGTTTTGAATATATCTGTTAAACCCATCTATTCAAAGCCATTGTTTCCCTGTTGGTTTTCTGTTTATTAATGTAAGTGGAGCATTAAAGCCCCTACTATTATTATATTATCAATTAGTTCCTTTGTGTTGGTTATTAACTGTTTTGTATATTTGCTTCTACTTTTGGGTGCATAAATATTTACAATTGTTTTATCCTCTTGTTGTATTGTTCCCCTTATAATAATATAATGTCCTTCTTTGTCTATTATTACAATCTTTGTTTTGACTCAACTTTGCCAACTTTGAGTATTGTTATTCTGGATTCCTTTTGACATCCATTTCTACGATAAATATTTCTCCACTCCTTCACTTTTTTTTTTTTAAGACAGAGGTTTTATTTATTTATTTATTTATTTATTTATTTATTTATAATTTTTATTTATTTATGATAGTCACAGAGAGAGAGAGAGAGAGAGAGAGAGAGGCAGAGACATAGGCAGAGGGAGAAGCAGGCTCCATGCACCGGGAGCCCGACGTGGGATTCGATCCCGTGTCTCCAGGATGGCGCCCTGGGCCAAAGGCAGGCGCCAAACCGCTGCACCACCCAGGGATCCCCATCCACTCCTTCACTTTCAATCTGGAGGTGTCTTTAGTCTAAAATGAGTCTCTTGTAGGCAGCATATAGATAGATGGGTCTTGTTTTTTTTTTAATCCATTCTGTCATTCTACATCTTTTGATTGGAGCAGATGACTGTTTATATTAAAATAGTTATTCACAGATGTATTTCTTGTCATTTTATTCCTTGTTTTGTAGTGGTTTCTGAAGATTTTCTCTGATCCTTTCTTGTCTTTCTTTCATGTTTTGCCAATTTTTTTTAGAGATATATTTGGGTCTCTTTCTCTTTGCAGCTTTATTAGTGGTTTTTGATATATAGTTACCATTAGGTTTACATGTAACCTCTTTTGCATGTAGCAATCTATATTAAGTTGTTGGTTATTTAAGTTTGAACACATTCTTCTCTCCCCCTCACCTTATAGGTATATGCTATTATATTTTATATCATTTTTTAATGAATTCCTTGATTGAATTTTTACAGATATATTCATTTTTCCTGTTTCCTAGCTTTATATGATCACTTTTGATTTCTCTTTTCCACTCAAAGAGTCACCATTAATATTCTTGCAGGGCTGGTTTAGTGGTCATGAATTCCTTTAGTTTTTGTCTGGGAAACTCTTTATCTCTTTTTTATTCTGAATGATAGCCTTGCTGGATAGAGTAGTCTTGGCTACAGTTTATTCCCATTGATCACTTCTAATATATCCTGCCACTCTCTTATGGCTTGCAAAGTTTCTGTTAAAAAAAATCTCCTACTAGCCTTTCAGGTTTTCCCTTGTAAGTTACTGTCTTCTTTTGTCTTGCTGCTTTTAAAATTTTTTTATCATTATGTTTTGTCAATTTAATTATAATGTCTTGGTGTGGGTCTGCTTTTGTTAATTTTAATGGGAGGTTTCTGTGCCTCCTGGATCTGGATATCTGTTTCCTTCCCCAGATTAGGGAAGTTTTCATATATTATTTCTTCAAATAAAATTTCTGTCCCCTTTTCTTTCCTTCATTTTCTAGAACTCCTATAATAGAAATATTTTTTTACATTTGATGGAGTCACTGAGTTCCTTAAGTCTATTCTCATTGTGCATATTTGTTTTTTTTTTCTCTCTTTTGTTCATCTTGAATACTTTCCATTGCTCTGTCTTCCAGGTTGCTAATTTGTTCATTTGCTTCTTCCAGTCTTCTGTCTATCACATCAAGTGTGCTTTTCATTTTGTTTATTGAGCCCTTTATCTCTGCTATGTTATTCCTCATCTCTCACTTCTCACTTAACTCAGACTGAGTTAAGAGTCTCACTTCTGTCTTCCCCTCTTTTCTCAAGGTCAGTGATCATTATTTTCTATCAAATTCTCTATCAGGCATGTGACTTATTATATCTGTTTCACTTAGATTTCTGGCCATGGCCTTGTCCTTTTCTTTTATTTGGTATAAATTTTTCTGTCTTCTCATTTTATCTTCCTCTTGGTGTCTGTTTCTATGTGCTAAGAAAGTCAGTTATGTCTTGCTCTTGAAAGTACTGACTTAATGGAGGAGCTTGGTTGGCTCAGTTGGTTAAGTGTCTGCCTTCAGTTCATGTCATGATCTTAGGATCCTGGGATCAAGCTCTGAATCAGGCTCTCTGCTCAGTGGGGAGTCTGCTTCTCCTTCTCCCTCTGCCTTCCCCCACTGCTTGTGTTCTTTCTCTGTTAAATAAATAAATAAATAAATAAATAAATAAATAAATAAAATCTTTTTTTAAAACTACAGTGCAGCATCCCCTGTTCACCAGAGCCTGGCATTCAGGAGAGGATCTTATGGATGTTGTGTCTGAGTCACTTGTCCTTTCAGTGCAGTCATATCCACTGATTCTCTGCCTGTTTTAGGTTGTGCTTGCTCTCTGTGGTGTTAGTAGGATCCATGCAGGCTATCTCTGAGGGGCCATGACCACTGGGGAACTTGAGAGTGACACAGCAGTGTTAGCAAAATTTGGGCTGGGCCAGCAGTCCTATGCCAGATTCCCCAAAGTGCTGCAGGGACTGGGGGCTTCATGCCTATGTGGCTGGGGGTGTGAGGCTGAGTGCAGTATGGTGTGTTAGCTTGGCACAGATGGACCTGACATGTAATGGTGGTTGATGGCACGTGACTAGGCAAGACACATGAGGGTGGCTGGATACCCATGGGTAGACATGGTGTGAAGTGGCAGCTGTGCACCCGGCTAGCTGGGTGGGACATATGTGTAGCTCTAGCAAAATCTGCCCTGAGCCTAAAGCTAAGGCTAGTAGCCTTGGAGTGGGTGAGTCCTTAAGAGAACTTGGGTGTATGGCACAGTGGTAGTTTAGGTAACAAGTGTCTGGCAGGCCTGCCTCCAACAGGTGGCTTTTATGCTTGAGAGCAGGGTAGGAAATGGTGCCTCCTAGATCCCTTGTTTTCAGAGAAGTCCCCCAACACACATTAGTATGAACAGGTCTCTCTCACATGTGCCCTTGGCATTATGTAAACTGCTGTTTTTATGTTTCTTCTGCACATAGGCTGCTATCTCATTAAAGGCGGCAATCCAGCTATTGCTCTCCCAGCTTTTCCAGTGCTGAGTCAGCTGACTTTTAAAACTGCAGGTCCATGTCCCCCTCATTTTACAAACTTAGGGAATTCAGCCCCTCTAGTTTTTGAAGCCAAACATGGGGATTAATCTTCCCTGTGTGAGCTCAGTGGTGTGAGGGCTCCTGTCTCTGTTCTCTCCATAGGTATAGCTCCCTCTCTCCTGTGGGCAGCCTTCCCCCACCTATCTGACCTACCTAACCTTTCAGATGAAGCTTCTTCTCTATATTTAGTTGTGGAGTTTGTTCTGCCCATCTTCAATTGCACTCTGGTTTATTGACTTTGATGTATATGGCATCTAGTTGTAAACGTGGGATGAGGTGAGTTCAGCATCCTCCCACTTGGTCATCTTCCCAAACTCCTTCTGGTCATTTGTTATTTAGTGAAACAGGTAAACTCTACATGTCTCCATTTCCTCATCTGTAAAGTGGAGAAAATGCTAGTATTCATCTCCTAGGGTTGTACTATAAATTAAGAGAATTAATTTATAGAAGGCATGTGGAACAGCCACCAGGCACACAGTAATTGCTCAAAAAATGCCAGTCAAATATTGATGCTGGATTGCAAGATCACCAGGTGACTTCTCAGAGCTAGACACTAATTCAAGAGTATGGCCTTGGAAATAAAGCAAACTTTTCAATTGCATATGGTGCTTACTTCTTAGGTAAAGTGTTACCTCAGTCTTTTTTCAGATCAGATGGGCTACAGGCAAAATCTGAAGGAGACTTGCTTATCTTAAAGTCAAGGAAATTTATCTTTAAGGAATGAACAAAAATAATATACTTGTGATGGGGAATTTGTGTTATAGAATGGAAATGATTTTAGGTAAGCAAATGAGGACACTTTGTTCCATCAGATCATAGTTTGGAAAGTGTTAGGAATGCCACTCTCATTTGCTTATGTTCAATCAGAATATTAGTACTGAATTCAGTGATTATTAGTACCGTCACACAAGTTTTGGATTGTTTAAAAGGCCTGGAAAATAAATTTATATAGAGAGATTCTGATGGCACACATTCTTTAATGATTATTAGACTTAATGCAGATTGAGAAGCTCATTTCAGTAGAGATATTTATTTCTTTTTTTTTTTTCATGTCCACCTGTACTGGAATTTATGCTGATATTTAAGGTATCAGGTTAAAGAGAATTTCAGGACTTAGTAAGTCTCAGTTTTATTACAAGGAAGCAATGTTTAAAGTGGAAGAGAAGCAAAATATACTACTAGGTATTAGTAATATGTATGCATCCCATCAGAATCCCTACACATGAGTATATTTCCAAACCTTTTAATATAAATATTTGTGACTATCACAGCACCCATTTAATTCAATAGATATTAAGCACCTTTGTGATATATGCTAAACATTTATGAGCCAAAGGTGAAAAAAATGAACCTTGCCCTTTGGAAGTTATCAGTACTATATAAGAGCAGGTTACAACAAAGGCTTAATTACTACACATCTTTTCTGTTTTTAAAAAAGTACGCTTTATCACTGAATTTTACATCCATTTTCAAAGTTAAATTAACAGATAACAACCAAAAAACAACATTTTAGCAATCTGTCAATTCATTCAAAACAGGTATCTATCAGCATGTTAGTGACAGTGCCAGCTGGTGAGCTAAAATTGTATCTACTCAATTGTTATTCTGCTGCCACAAGAGGAACTATCTAAAATAATATAATTACCTGGCTTGTGAAGTTCCATAATTTCAAAAATGTTGGGTGACAGCTACTAGAAAAAAATACAGACTACTTTTATTTCTTTTAATCTCATCTTTTTTTTCTTCTTGGACTAAGCATATACTCTTGCTTTTTATTTTCTTTTTTTAGAAGTATCAAATTCGTCTTAAAATAATCTGCCACTGCTTTCCCAAATTACATGGGGAAAATGTCATATATGTTCAAGACAACCAAGAATGTGCCATATCCAAGTTGTTTGTGCCAGGACCCTGTATAAATATGTAGTATTCATTACTTCTCAACAATGATAATCTTAAAATTGTATTTTATTCAAAGGGTCTCCAGTCTTGAACAACTGGGTATTTCAGCAGATCAGAGCTGTTTACCCTTCAATGATGTTTGAAAACCTATTTTTAGGAAAAGCCATGTCTCATTATATATAAATAATTTGGAAATGCAGCCTCAGCTGCTGATTCTTTTCTATCTTAGCTGAGAAATTCCTGTTCTCATATGAACCAAAATATTGAGTTTGAGGATTAAGAAACAGAACAGGTATAATTGCTTTCTATACAAACATATCTTGGAGGATTATATCTTGAACATATTTTTTAATTGGAAAAGTTACTTAGAAAAATGGAAGACAATACTCTAGTTGGTAAAGTTCTTCACTGGGGTATGAATTAGTAATTCTGAAAATATAACCTCACTGTTAAAGGAAAACATAAATCATTTTATTTTCATAAAATAAAGAAAGAGAAGTGTAATTTCATTTCTTATATATCTCATTTGGAGCTCACATTGACCTATCCTCCACTGTGGTCCCACTTTGATAGGAATGTTTGTCTTTTTATCCCAAAGAGTAGTAATATATGTCTCTAGAAGGTATGCTGCTACATAGTATACTTGGCTTCAGAATCTGGTATGTGGGTTTATTTTCCAGAAAGAAAAAACAAACAAACAAAAAAAGATCATTTTTCAAAAACAAAAAAAAGAAAGAAAAAATTAAAAAAGAAAGACAATTAACCCATATTCTCTAACCAAAATGTATCCATACATACATTAAATTAATATCCACAAATACTAGTACATAGGTATTATTGCTGTATTTATTGGCATCCTTATTGGTATCTATATACTACTATTTTTGCTTAGCTCTATATTTTCTGAATTCCGTAGTAAAAGAGAAAACAAATGCATGAGATAAGAAATGGATAAAATTGGTAAACACACAGATTGGTCGATGGGTTGAACATGGATAAATGAGCAAAGAGAAAAAAAAAGTATTTTAATTATGGAAAAGAGTGTAAACAAAGTATAGACATAGGGTCCATTAAGAGGATAAACCTAGTGACTCAGAAATTCTGTATTGATGATGAATAAGTATGACTGAGTACTAAAGAAAATATGCAAGACAAAACTTCAGACTGGTACTCTGAATATATTGTACATGCCAGAAATTTTTGTGTAAACTGTTTCTTAAGTATTTCTATAAGGGTTCAGGAGTTACTTCTTCATCAGACTAACAGATTTCTAGTTAGGCATCTACTTTTAAAGAAAAAGAAGTCAAACTACTTCTAAGATTTTTTAAAAAAACAACTTTTGAATGTTCTTCAGTACCTCAGCATACTTCATAATTCTTGTTATTCTTGTTGCCATAAATCTAGAATTTCAAAGTCACTTTTAATTTGGCTCCTTCTATATGCATCACTAAATAAACCCTTATCTTGAATAACTATATTAGTAACAGACAGACTTAATTTAAATTCCTTGTACTATTATAAGGCAGCAGAATTTAATGATTTATATTTGGTTGTGAAATCTTTTATAATTTAAGTTTCATAGTCATAGTGACAGGATTCAAATTCCCATTTCTAAAACCCCCTGTACCATTTTTGCCTTTACACATCCATGTCTCCAGCCTCTTCTCAAACCTTCTTGGAGATCTACTATGTCCCAGGCACTAGGAATGCTAAAAGATATAGGATATGTCAGATGACATAATGTGGTCTCTGAAGCTGGTTTGCCTAGGTAGAAATCCTAGTCTGATATTATATATATATATATATATATATATATATTTCATATAAGTGATATATATCTATTACAGTATACACACATATATGATATATATGTAGATGTATACATATAGACACATGTTGCTATATATATATGTATGTACACATAGTTGATATATATCTATGACTATGTGTACATATACCTCCAATTGATATCTAACTATCTGTGTACACACACCATAATACATATATTTGTGTGTGGCAGGAGAGTGAGATCTATCATTTAGAACAAGAAGTGGCCCATGGTAAGTTCTTAATTAATATTGGCCATTAATATCTAATATTTCTCACATAAAAGCAAGAGACTCTAATAAGGACTAGAAGAGTAGAATTAACCATAAGACTAGTAGGTGTTTGAAATTCAAAAGGTGAAAAATTCTAGGCTATTATCTTTTGTTAGACTAGTGACTTCTAGGTATGAATGAATTTCTAAAATATAGAAACTTTTCTTCAGGTAAGCACTATTTAGAGGATATTTTTTCAGACTCTGAATTCTTTTATTCACAAACTGAAATAATGCAGTAAAACTGGTGGCAACAAATTCATGTATGCAATGTCAACAAATTTTCTTTCTTTTTCCACTTAAGATTGTGAGTATAGCTTTACATGTTATGTGTTAGGTATAGAAATGTAGAGTAAAATAAAAATCAAAATTAACTTGTAAGAACTAAAGTGGAGGAAAATGTCCATTTAAGACTCTCTTGCCTCCTCCTCACCCAATAAAAAAATTCTCTCTCCTTCCCTTTACTACCTTATACACACTGACTCTCACCTCTTTATTGCTATTCTGCAGTATCAGTTAATTGTTCCTTTTGCCTCCATCTGTTTTGAAGACATCCATTTCCAGCTTTGTTTTATTTAATAGAGGAAAGTTGGTTATAGAGAGTATTACATGAAATGTGGCAAAAAGAAACAAGTATCTAGAGGTTCAGTTAAATTTATTCAGGGCTTCTTTACCACTAGCCTTGGAATCAAAGATATATTTTAAGGGATAGAGAAAGAATCATATAAAATAAAAAGTCTATAATCTCTGGGTGTAACTTTCTGAATTATGTGATTTTCCTAATGGTTCTAGACCCGAGAAAACAATATGAAAATTTGCAATTTTATCCTTTAGAGAAATACCTTGTATTTCAAAGGCATAAAGGACATCCAGGAATGAAAAATAACAGATTTTCACTACAGAAAATGGTGCTTCCTTTTCTCCTGAATTTTGAATCATCTTCTCTTTACTGGGAAGAGATGAACAAATCATCAAAATGCAAAGGAGAAGGAAAATTACACATCAAAAGTCGTCCTTATATGCACAAAATATATTAGAATTGACCTCCATCTGGATTCTTTAGAGGAACTTTAATACTTGGCCACAGCTCTGCAGCAGAGAAAATAGTGGTACTGCTGAGAGTATCGCTTGAGGAGTCAATCTGATCTGTGGCTTTATTTCCCTTTGCTATTTGGATTGAAACCTTTTCTAAGTCTGCATTTTTTGATGATTATTTCAATCAATAAAGTTTACTTTTAATTTGTTCTTCAAAGTACATTTTCAGAGTTTCTGAAGTACAAATTTGGAGTCTAGGTGTACTCAATTTCCAGAGACTTACATAGCAGCTTGGATATTTTTTAAGTTTGAATAATTTCTGAATTGAGGCACAAGAGTCGAATGAGTTTGACTTTATTTTCCACTAGTAAATCTGGTCTCCAGATCCCTCTAATCAAACTCAGTCTTGATGTTTTGGATCTTTAGCCCTCTTGCTACGTCTCAGGCATTTCTACAACAATGAGCTGGAGGCAGTCTGTTCCTTTTCGGTATCATTATTGTTATTCCACTTCCACTAGAATTCAGCTGTTACTCTGTTTAAGTCTAGCAAAGAATAAATTTCTGAAGAGGGAAGAAATCTTGACATTTCTAAGCGAGTGGATATCATGATTTAAGATATTTTGATAATCCAAAGTGTTGAGACATACTCTAATCTGAACTAACTAGGAGTCATTACCAGTCATTACTTGATGACATATATAGAAATCAAGTTTATATTTAAGGAGTGTCACACCAAATTTCAGGATTATTGTAGCCACTACCTCATTGTAGTGAATATACTGTAATTCAAGGAGAAAGAAACAGTACAAAGTAAATACATTTAAAAAGAAAATGTGAAAAAATAATAAAAAAAAGAAAAAGAAAATATGATATTAGCAATATAGGTATTACATGTTAACTAATTAATGACATGAATTAAAAAACAAAGTATTTTGCATATATATAGCCAGGATGATATTCCTAAAAATAATACATCAAACGTCATGATTCAAAACACTAAATAATGTGGGACACTCACTGCCTATGTTCTATTAGTTTTAGCTTAGATTTTATTTGTGATTAGCATTTATAGAGAGGAGTAGTTATAGAATAAATACTTTTGCTGAAAATATGAATTGTTATGGTAATTTAAGCCCATTTCTATTCCACATCATCTAATTCTTGCTCGTTATAGACAATGCATTGCATTAGGAACTCTGAAGAATCAAAGAAGATAGATACTTCTGCCCTCTAGAAATATACACTCTGACTGGAAAGACACATGAAATAAAAATGAACATCATAAACACGGAATTCGCCTAGTTAACACCAAATCTACAAATAAGTTATTTTAGGGCATCAGAAATGAGAGAGACTAATTTCATTTCAGGGATTGAAACGTCTTCGTGAAAGCAATAGCATTTGATTGAAGATTTGGAAAATATTAGGACTTGAAGGGCAATGAAGGAGATTAGGGGATGACATGACTGGAACTAAGAAGTGAGATGGTGAGGAAAGATGCGGTCAGGTGGAAGCGGAATAGAAGGAGGGATGCATCAGATCAAAGAGTTAGTTATAGGTGGAACTGATCAGACACGATTTACTGGTAATGGGGAAGATAATTTTGCCTAAAAATAAGTCTGACATTTGTCTAAAGCTCAAAAAGTTTTGAAGGAGAGATACAGTGGTAACCATTGAGGTAAATGAGACTGCTGAGAGACAGCAGAGTGAGTAAACCCCCCAGGGCAGAACACCTGGATAAACTAACACTTATGAGTCATGGGATAAGAGATTTTTTAAAGAAGGAGATCAAGAAGAAATAGGCAATTAGAAAAAAATAGCACAGGTTGTGTCTTAGAAGCCAAGTTAAAATGTATACAATGGAATATTACTCAGCCATTAGAAACGACAAATACCCACCATTTGCTCTGACCTGGATGGAACCGGAGGGTATTATGCTGAGTGAAGTGAGTCAATCGGAGAAGGACAAACATTATATGGTCTCATTCATTTGGGGAATATAAATAATAGTGAAAGGGAATAGAAGGGAAGGGAGAAGAAATGTGTGGGAAATATCAGAAAGGGAGACAGAACATGAAAGACTCCTAACTCTGGGAAACGAACAAGGGATAGTGGAAGGGGAGGTGGGCGGGGGGTGGGGGTGAATGGGTGACGGGCACTGAGGGGGCACTTGACGGGATGAGCACTGCGTGTTATTCTATATGTTGGCAGATTGAACACCAATAAAAAATAAATTTATTAAAAAAATAATAATATACCAAAGATGAATATACTTAACCATGTTGACTATCAAAGAGCACAAATTAGAAAAAGGAGAATCCATTATGGCTGAAAAAAGTAGAACCACACCAGTTAACATATAGAGAATAATTTCAGAAGAACTAGGCTGCGGGATGAGGATATTTTTTAATTGTCTGGAACAATATAAGTGTAATTGTCATGATGATTTCATGACACATTATTAGCTTCTATACTTTATGCTTGAAATCCCATATCTCAGTGAGCTAGGGAAATGTCGTAGAATCACAGAATCAACTGTCTGAAGACTTATGTTGGTCCTTGTTAAACAATGCATTTCAATGAAGTGAAATTAAAGTTGGGACTTGAACTTTGACACTGAAGAACAGAGAAAACTAAATTCAGAAATATCTCAAATATACTTAAATATGAGAGCATTAAATTATCTCAAATTCTTCAAACACCATTTATGGCACAGGACAAAAAAAAATCTTACAATTTCTTTTACAGAGCACACAATTTAAACAAAAATAAGACCAATATCATCAATGATTTAACAATCATCTGAAGACTGGTATCTATTTTCTTTGAATACCATGATGGCCAAGTGACTGAGCAAGTGCTACTCCTCTCACACCTATACGGTTTCTGACTCATATACATCCCATATGTGCATCTTAACTTTATATACAGTTCACACAATGAAGTACAGCAAAGGCCTCACTCAACAGTGTCAATATCTCATATAACTCATATTTTTTCCTCAAATTTGTAACTCAAGGATTTTTTAGGTTTATTTCTTTCTTTTAACCCGGAGTCCTCCTTATTGCTCTCATTGTTCAATGAAAATAGTATTTCACCGTCATTTATTCGTTAGCCGATAAAAAAACAAAACAAAACAAAACAAATCAATCATTTAAGCCAATAACAATTGTTCTGTTGGTGGTTTGCTCTCTCTTACATTTTTAAGATAAGAGCTTTGCAGAGTGTCTCATATGTTAACTAGCAGCTGATGAACAGAATTATATCACAGTTTGATAAACTTTTAATACATAGGCTATTCAGCTAGTCAAACATGTGATTACTGCAACTAGTTAATAGTAGATAAGGGATTAATGCATAGATATACAGAATTGATTAATGTTTTCATGGAGCCCTAAAAAAATGATTTTGAGAGCAAAAACAGCTTTGTATTTACCCTTTGAAATTTTCACCTTTACAATTTTGTTCTTGTTCCAAACACTCAGAGTGTGCTAATTTTTTGGTAACAACATTTGGGGAAATATGATTAATAATCTAATAATATACACAGCCAGCTTGTAGGAAGAAACATTTTGGAAAAAAAAAATCTATCCCTTTTTTTTTTGGGGGGGGGGAGGAATGAGGAGTAGACAAAGAAGTCAGTAAGCCTTCCAACAAAGGAAGAGATAGCATTGTAAGCCATTAACACTTAAAAGTGGATTAGATTTATGTCTTATTCGATGCAGAAATATTTATAAATTTATATAAAAAAGAAATATTTATAATTTGATATTGATATTGATATTGTCTCTGATATTGATCAGAGACAACTACTGAACTGTGTATCTAAGGTTATAGTAGAAAGTCTGGCATGGAAGGTGATTTATTATTTCTTATAAATTAAATTAGCTATAGTAGAATTTCAGATTGTGTGTAACCTGGATAAGAAATTTATTTTATAGTGCTGTTCTGATTTTGATCATCTGACACCTGTTAGCCTACTCACTGTTACAGGGACTTAAACGTTTTTTCTTATGATACCTGGTCATTTTTGCTTATTTTTCTAGATATTAGCCTTTGACTCTAGACTCACTCCTGAAATCTGAGTAGACATGGGGACATGGGTAAGTTGGAACTCTTTCAGTTGAAAATGAGAAAACTTTAATCTACTCAAACAGCTGCTGGACAGCGCCCATTGCTCCAGCAGTACTCCCAACCCTCCTGATCCTACATTTCCCATTTCAATAGCATTTGGCACCTTTTCACATGATATAATATCATGTCTATTATTTATGGGTTGCTGTCACCCCAGACACACTGGAATGTAAGCTCCACAAGGGTGGTAGCTCTAGAAATGAACTACCCTCATCCATAAAATGGGGATAATAATCATAAGGAGTAAATGAGTTCATATTTGTAAAGCATTTTGAAGAAAGTCTGCTCATAGTAAGTGCCATTAAATAAACTTCTGTGATAAAATAAACAAATCAGTAGCCATTTAAAGAGACAGATCCAGGTGCACCTGGTGGCTCACTGGTTGAACATCTACCTTTGGCTCAGGTCATGATCCCGGAGTCCTGGGACCGAGTCCCTACATCAGGCTCCCTGTGGGGAGCCTGCTTCTCCCTCTGCCTATGTCTCTGCCTCTCTATGTATCTCTCATGAATAAATAAATAAAATATTTAAAACAAAACAAAACCCCATCAGGGTTCATGTGCCCCTTTGAACTGGTATTAAAAAAAAAGAGACAGATCTTTTTTAGAATTTGGTTAAGGTTGGGGGAATATGTGTTTGAAATGACGAGTACATGCTTACCAGGTGAAGATAGTTTGATTGCAGAATAAAGCTAGTCAAAGATTGGTTGAATGCAAACCAAAGGCATAATGATAGTGTATGATCCTCTGGATTTTGCTGTATCCAGAGTCTGATATTGTCCCCAGACTTTCAGGTACATGAATCAATGACTTTTTTCTTTTTCATTAGGTTGATTTGATTTGATGTTTCATCACCTGCAACCTATAAAATCCTGAATAATACATAGGGCTACTGCTACTCCCTGAATTTCAATTTTATGTTCTGTTTTTGGACATGTGACTATTCCCATTTCTTTATTCATGAAGTATTTATTGAGGACCTTCTGTATATCAGGATATATTAAATAAGTTGACATGTGTACTCCCCTCAAAAAGCTTATACCTTGTCAGGTAGAGAGACATGCTAAAATGATAAATTTTTTTAAATGATAAATTTTGATAAATGCTGTTAAGACAATAAGCTGAGTGTCAGAAAATAAAGGCATGATATTAATTTAGGATGCCTTATCAGAAGTCCTTTCTGAATTGTTACTCAAGAGGAATGTGAAATTATAAGAAGGAAGCAGTTAGATACCTATAGCAGCTCAGCCTCATTCTAAGCTCTTTCTCAGACTCTTCTGGTAAACTCGAGGGTTTGAAAGAGGGCTGGATTAGCTAAAGCCTGGTAAGCAATTGGGGAGTGATGCAACAGGAGAGCTTGAAGGGTTAGCATAGAGATGTTGCCTAACATCAAGATCATAGTAGGCCAGTGAAAATGGAGACAAAAGAGAAGTGATGGGTTTGAGAAAGCCTTGGAAAAAACTGGAGAAATGTGGAGACGGGATGTGGTGTAATGGGGAGAGGCAGGGAGTTGATAGTGGAGTGCCAACACAATGAATGTTCTTAAGTTTCTCACTGAAGTAGAAGAAATACTGGTCCAAAGAAAATGGAGTCTGGCATTTTACACTGGGGATTAAAGCCAGGTTCAAATTTGTTAAGGTGTCCTTGGGAGTGTCGTCGATAATAAGAGTGTACACTGTACTTTCTATGCTCTCCCCTTATCTTTAAAAAAATGTGCACTAGCGAAGATATCTTTCAACTGTTAGTGTTAAATGTGTATTGATAGTATAAATAAGTAATGCTCCAAATATCAGAGAACATTTATATCCCCTTCTAAACTAGTACATTCACTGTTATTTTGGAAACTGCAGTTTTTTTGGGGGGCTCAGATTGCTCAAGCATGCAAAATAGCACTTAAATAGCATCTGATGTATACACAACATGATACATTTCCAAAGATATATACAATAGTTCTAACAATGTTTTTGATTTTAGAAACACTTAGAAACCTGCTTATCTAATGATCATTGCTATTTTGTATGATTTTCCCACATACCATCTATCATCTGTATCTCTACCAACAAACTACAACCAACAGCCTCAGCAATTATTAAATATATGTGATCTGGTACATTTAAAACAAACCCTGGATGTCTTGTATGCATTTATTTTACAAGAGGGAGATGTTTTAAAATTGATTTCCCATTTTTTTTAATGCCTCAAACATCTTAGCAACTCTTCACCTATCAGTATTGAACCAGGCTTTCCTTCTTCCACACTTATCTGAATGTGTCTGTTTGAGAACCATCAAATTAGCAGTAGATGATTTTTCATATATATTCATGTAAATGAGACTCTGACTCCAACTTGGATTCTGGGATGGCTAATGACAACCCAAGCTTAATGATAAAGTAAACAGACTAATTATTTATAAAGGCTTCCTGTTTGGTAGACTGACCCTTAATCAATTCTTCCTAAATGCTCACTAATTCTTTACTCTCTTTGCTCTATTTTCCAGATAATATTTGGCATTGTAAGAATGCTTTAGAGAGTTCTACATTGCCACTCCTAGGAATACTTGAGGAGACTTAAAGCAAAATGATATACTTCTCATAATACGTTTTCGCACAGGAATTTGAAAGGAAGCTTCAGGAGGCAGGTGGTCCTGTACACACGCTACTCAAGACAAAGCCTCTGCATTGAAACTGTTGAAAAATATTTTTCAGAGAATTTAAAAATGTTTTTGTCATTTTAAGGTGTTAACAAGAAATTATGATTGTTGGGATGCCTGAGTGGCTCACGGTTGAGCGTCTGCCTTTGACTCAGGTCGTGATCCCAGGATCCTGGGATCGAGTCCTGCATTGGGCTCCCTGCAGGGAGCCAGCTTCTTCCTCTACTTATGTCTCTGCCCCTTTATGTGTGTCTCTCATGAATAAATGCATAAAACATTTTTAAAAAGAATTATGATTGTTTTAGTTCATTAAGATTTATGATTTTTATAGGTATTTTCTCTTCATTTCAATCATTTTATAATTCCATAATCTATGGCTGACTATGCACTTTGTGTCAGTCCTTGTTCTGTTTTCATTGCTAAGGATGTGGAAAAAAAAAGGTTCTACCCTAGAGGAACTCATAGTCTAGTGGGTTGAGACAGATGATAAGTATATAGCAGGTTTTCATGTTCTGTGTCTGATCTTAATTTATAAAGGTGATTGAGAGAGAGCAAAGAGGTCAAATGCCTTTAAAAGATTTAAAATGGATTCCTGGGCCCCAACCCAAGAGACTCTCACTCAGGAGGGCTGGGATGCAACCTCAACATGTGTATTTCTGACATAATCCCAGGTAATGTTGATTCTGCTGATCCAGGGACCACACTTTGAGTAGCTCCACTGTATAGTAACATGAATGAATGAACTACATACAAGATGGATGAATCTCAGAAATGTGATGTTAGTGAAAAAAATCAGACAAGCTGAAGAGCAAGCTTGGTGTTATTTCATTGATATAAAGTTAAAAAGTAGGCAAATTATTCTATGATATTAGAAGTTAAGACATAATAACCTTTGGGGTAGGCAGGCAGGGTGACCACATAGTGTATAAGGAAAGTTACCAGACTGCTGGTAATATTCCCCATCTTTATCTGCATGCTCATTACAGGATTGCATACACTTTATAGATATTCATGAAGCTGAATTTTTTGCACTTTTTCTTTGTATGTTACACTTCATGGAAAAACAGTAACAAACAAAATAATGATGGAGACATACATAGAACCCAGAAGGCAGTCATTTAACATTTACCTTGCTCTAGAAGCCATTACAGACCTTGTTAGTGATAGAAAAATAAATATGATCAGGTTACCACCTTCAAGTAAATCACAGTTTAATTGAGGAGTAAGATACTTCAATAAGAAGCATTATTTAGGCCAAAAAATGTATAAAATGCTGTAGAATTCAAAGGAGACATATAATTTACAGTTTAGAAGATCTGCAAAGGCTTAAAAGGAGGAAGCTGAGATTGAAATAGGTCTTGGGATGATGTGGAGTTTTCACAATTGATTTAGCTTCATATCTAAAACCATTTTTTTTTCTGTCCAGGGTCTTATAACCAAGTTCTTTTGTTTCTTTCAATTGACAACTATATTGGGCATTTATTATTATTATTATTATTATTATTAACAGGTTTATTACTATTCATTATTATATTAAGCTGACTCTGTGGATAGTTACTCAACAAGAATTTCATGTATCTTATTTTGCCAATCATTAAAGAGACCGATTCAAACATACCTTTCAAATCTGGTGAAAATTTACTCATTCTACTTGATGTAATAAGCTGAGACATACAATAGATGGACAAGTAAAAGAAAAGTTCATTTTACGAAAACAGGCGAAAGAAGGAGGATTGTTCTTTCAGCCTAGGTCCAAAGGCGCCCAAATTAATTCTCTATTCTATTTCACAAAGTAAGAAAGTCATATTGTTATATTGTTAAATAGAGCTCATTTGAGGTTCTGCATTGTAGAAAATGACAGAAGAAAAGTACTGCAATAATAAACTGTTAATAATAGAGCTGGCCCAAATAGGAATATAAACACATTCAAATTAGGCAATTTCCATGAATAGCGTTAAGTACAAAACTTATAGTGCATTGCCCTTCAAAATTAAGTTCCAAAGGAATTTACAACTCTGTGTAATACAGCCTCGTCTAGTTTTCTATTCTTCTCCAAAGCAGGTCACTCAGGTATCGACATTTTTCAGTGGCTGTGTCATTCTGCAGCCCCACTAAGAAAAATATAAGACTTCCACTTTTTCTGCAACTTTGATAGTACTTGGTACTGTCAGTATGGTTTTATTTTAGCTTTTCTAATATAGATGTGTTGTACTGTCTCCTTTTGGTTTACTTTGCTTTTTTTTTTTTTTTTTGATGGCTGGTGATGTTGAGCATCTTTGTAGTGTTTATTTGGCATCTACTACCTTCGTTAGTAAACTATTCAATTTTCTTTTTTTTTTTGGAAGATTTTTATTTATTTATGAGAGACACAGAGAGAAAGAGAGAGAGAGAGGCAGAGACACAGGTAGAGAGAGAGAAAAAAAAAAAAAAAAGCTCCATGCAGGGAGCCTGACGTGGGACTCGATTCCAGGTCTCCAGGATCATGCCCTGGACTGAAGGCAGTGCTATACCGCTGAGCCCCCCGGGCTGCCCGCTATTTATTCAATTTTCCTGTCAGTTTTTAAATGAGTTGTCTGTTTTCTATTACTAGTTTTTGAGAGTTCTTTACATATTCTGGATTAAGTACTTCATCAGAGATGTCTTTTCCAAATATGTTCTTCCAGTCTGGGCCTTTTGTTTCCATTCTCTTAAAAGTGACTTTCACAGAGCACATGTTTTTAATTTGGATGGAGGTCAACATAATTAGTTGTATTGTATGAATCATGCCAGTATATAGACATAGAATTCATTTTAACAGTTTTTTTCTATTTTTCTTGTTCTGCAACCTTGCTAAATTCACTTATTAATGGTAGTAGCTTTTTTTGTATCCGTTGATACATTCCATATAGACAATAATGATATCTGAGAATAAGAAGACTTCTGCTTCCTGTTTTTCAATCTGTCAATTTTTTTTCTTACTTTATTTCATTGGCTGGAACCTCCAGCATAGAGTTGAATATGAGTACTAAGAATTGATATTTTGGTTTTTCCCTGATCTCAGGAACATTCTGTTTCCACCAGTAAGTGTAATATTGTAGGTTTTGTGTAGATGCCCTTTATCAGATTAAGGACAATTTCTTCAATTCCTAGTTTCCTGAGAGTTTTTAATCACGAATATATAATATGTTTTGTCGAATTATTTTTCTTTATCAGTTGAAATGATGATATAGGGTATTTTTTATTAGTCTGTTGATAATACTGACATATTGATTATATTTCAAATGTTGAGACATTCTTACATTGCTGTGATAAATATCAACCCGTAGCAGTATATATTGTTTGATATGATTTGGTAACATTTTCTTCAAGATTTTACATCTAAGAGTGTGGGGGATATTAGTCCTTTGTTCTCTTTTCTTATAAAATGTTGTCTAGTTTTAGTATCTCTGCAATGATGACCTCATAAAATAAAATGGGATGTTTTCCCTCATCTATTTTGGAAGAGTTTGTTTATAATTAGTTTTTTTCCTTCCTTAAAAGTTTGGTGCTATTAATCCATTAGGCCATTTAAGTCCAGAACTTTGTTTGTTGGAAGACTTTTTGCTGTTACTTGTTTTCCAGAGTTTGATTATGACCTATCTGGAGATGGATTTCTCTGGATTTACTTAGTTTGAATTTCTTTCAGCTTCTTGAAAATTTACTCAGGTTTATGCCTTATGACAAACCTGAGAACGTTTATCCATTCTCTCTTTTTTTTTTTCTTTTAAAGATTTTATTTATTTGAGAGAGAGAGGAGGTACAAGCTGGGAGAGCCACAGAGGGAGAGAGAGAAGCAGACTCTTCACTGAGCAGGGAGTCTGATGCAGGACTCAGTTCCAGGACTCCAGGATCATGACCTGAACCAAAGGCAGACACTAAACCAAATGAGCCACCCGGGCACACCTAACCATTATTTCTACATATATATTTTCAGTTCCATGCTTTTTCTTCTCTCCTTTTTTTCTCTCTCAGAAATAAGAGAATCTGTCACAAAACAATGATACTACAGCATTCTGTGTGTTTTGTTGCAATTTGCATACTTTGAGATTACACACTTTGCATACCTGTTCTTACCATACCCATGCTTTTTTTTTAAAGAAAACTTTATTAAGACATAATTCCTATTTAAAGAGTACAATTCAATGGTTTTTAGTGTATTCACAGATAAATGCAAGCATGATCACTAGTCAGATTTAGAATATTTTCATTACCTCAAAAAGAAACATTATATCCTTTAATAAACACTCCTCACTACCTCATTCCTCTGCTTCTGGGTCCTAAGCAACCACTAATATTATACCTTTTGTCTCCATAGAGTCTCTTTTCTGGACATTTTGTATGAATAGAATCATAGAATATGCAGTGTTTGAAGATTGGCTTCTTTCACTCGGTTCTATGTTTTCAAGATTCATCCATGTCATAGTACGTATCAGTACTTCATTTCTGTTTATGGCCAAATTGTATTTCATTGCATGAATTTAACACATTTGATTTATCTATTTATCAGTTGATGGAGGTTATTTCCACCTTTTGGTTATTATGAATACCACTGATGTAAATGTCAATGTGTAGAAATGTGTTTTCATCTCTCTTGGGCATACACCTGGAATTGGCATTACTGTGTCCTATGGTAGCCCTATGTTAGATGGTTGGAAGAACTGCCAGGCTATTGTCCAAGGTGGCTGCACCGTTTTAAATTTCCATTTCCTCCATATCTTCACCAACTTTTTTTATCATCTTATATTTTTATTCTATCCATCTTGATAAGTATAAAATGACATCTCACAGTGGTTTTGATTTTTATTTTCCTGATGACTAATGATGTCAAACAACTTTTCATGTGCTTAATTGTGTATCTACCTTGGAGAAATGTCTATTCAGATCTTTTACCTATTTTTAAATTGTATTATTTGACTTTTTACTGTAAAAGTTCTTTACATATTCTGGATACATGTTCTTTGTCTGATATATAATTTACATGTATTTTCTCCCATTCTGTGTGTTGCTTTTCACTTTCTTAACCATGTCTTTTAAAAGCACAAAAGTTTCCAATTTTGATGAAATTATCCGTGTCATTCAATTTATCCATATTTGTTGATTGTGGTGTCATATATTAGAGTTCTTGGGGGCTGCCTGGGTGGCTCAGTGGTTTAGCGCCGCCTTCAGCCCAGGGTGTGATCCTGGAGACCCAGGACGAGTCCCATGTCGGGCTCCTTGCATGCATGCAGCCTGCTTCTCCCTCTGCCTGTGTCTCTGCCCCCCTCTCTCTGTGTGTCTCTCATGAGTAAATAAATAACATCTTAAAGAAAAAAAAAGAATTCTTGCCAAATTCAAAGCCACAAAAATTTACTCTTATGTCTTTTTTAAAAGATTCCAATAAGTAGACTCTTAGACCTTTTATTATTGTTCCAGAGGTCCCTGAGGCTCAACTCATTTTTAAAATCTAATTTCTCTCATTTACATTGTACAATTTCATCTATCTTTGAGTTCAGTGGTTTTGTTTTTTTTTTTTTTTTTTTTTGCCTCCATAATCTCCATTCTGCTGTTGACTCCATTCAGTGATTTTTTTTTTCATTTATAGTTTGGTTCCGTCTTCTATCTTCTATTTCCTTGCAGAATTTTTCTTTTTGTTTCAAGAATGTTTATATTGCTCATTAGACCACTTTTTATGATGACTGCTTTAAAACCATTGTCAGATCATTTCAACATCTTTGTGATCTTGGTGTTCTTTGGATGGTCTTTTTATTAATTTGAGCAGTGATTTTGTCTAATTTTTTACATTTATGCTGGACATTTTGAGTATTACATTATGAAACTGGTTGTTATTTAATCTTGTGTCTTACTAGGTTATCCTGCAGGATGGTAATGGGAATTAAGGGACTATGCACAGATTTTGCCTGCAGCACGTGGTCACAGCTGACCGGAATGGATTACATGGCTCCACACACAGACTCAGCAGGGAAGGAGTGCTGCCTTGTTATCACCGGTGATGATGGAAATCAGAATTCTGTCCAAGGACTCTACCAGTGTCAGGTGACTCTGGGCTACTTTGTTATTGCAGATCAAGTATAAAGACAGGGGTCTACCTGCAGATTTGGCCAGGGGAAGTGCCATGAGAATGATTTTTTTTTTCCAGATAAAATAGGGGGAGAAGTAGCATTTTAGGTTGGAGAGATAGCCATGAATAAGGAAATGAGAGCCTTGGTAGACATGACATGTTCAAGAAATCTGCTGTAATCTAATGTGGTTAGAAGATAAGCTTAGGGAGAGAAGGTGAGCAGGGTGAGGCTGAAAAGACAGGATAACTAAGGGTAGGTAGGGTGAGTAGCATACATGTAAGTCAGGGTCCCGCTAGTATGGCACACTCCAACTTGGTATATTAGAATTTTTTTTAAAAAATGGACCTCAATGAATAAGATCTCCTTTGGTCCCCTCTTCTGCCCAAAGCCTTTGCTTTTTTTCCCCCATCCAGAGATATCATCTGTTTCTCTAGCCTTTGGAACCCTGAGTGAACTGAGACTGATTTTGACACAGCATGTGGGGGAAGTGTTGCACTCAGGCTTCCCAAAACAGGCAGTAGGTGGCTTTTAGATTCTGCTTTGGCCATAGGGAAACATTCAGCCATCACATAAAGGCGTCATATATCCTGCAGGATCTAACAGTGCATGGAGAAAGAGGCTATATGGAGGAAAAACTGAGGTTTCCCACATACAAGGGAATACAGATGACACCATGAGAAGAGGATGGCTCAACCATCTCAGCCAAATTCCAGCTGTTGGAACCCTTTCTGCTGAGGCTCCAGACATGAGTGAGGCCATTGGGCTCCTTTAGCTGCAATCCCACTGCCTCAGCTAACCCGGGTGACGGGATGAGCCATCATTATGGATGCCTGCACAAATTTCAGAATGACAGGGCTCATGAGCAATAAACAGATGTTTTCAGCCACTATATTTGGGTGTTATTTTTACATGGCAAATAAGAGCTGAAACACTTGGTAGTTGAGGAGAGGTCATTAAAAAATTATTTGTAAAGGTGTGGACAATATTTAAGGAAACCACAAAGCAGAATGCTATGTTCTGAGGCTAGCAACCAGCAGGAAGCCCCCATTCTTAGGCTTGAAAGGGCAAGAGCAAGGGAAGTTAGCACAGTTCAAAGGAACCAGTTGTTGGAGAGAGCTCCTAAATAGGAATGTGGCATTTAGGAGAGAAATAAAGGCAACCAGGGGTATCAGCGCTCAGTCTTGTTCTCCTCCTGCTTCCTGTCTCCTGCCAATAGGCAATATCAGCTGAAGCAGAGAAGGAGGCAGTGGGCCAATGTCAGCTTGATCATACTGCTGCTTAAAACAAAAATGTCAGCTCTTTTTTTTAAAAAAAAATATCTTTGTATTTATTTATGAGAGACACACAGAGAGAGGCAGAGACAGAGGCAGAGGGAGAAGCAGGCTCCCCACAGGGAGCCCCATGCAGGACTTGATCCCTGGACCCAGGATCACGCCCTGAGTCAAAGGCAGATGCTCAACTGCTGAGCCACCCAGGCGTCCCCAAAACATTAGCTCTTTATGGAAAACAGCACGACAACAACAATAAAAAAGGGGTGGGGGAGGAAAAATAGTTAAGACTTAGCCTCTGCATTTCCCATTTCTGTGGCTGTTTCTGAGGCTCCCAATACAGATAGGAGCATCACCAGCTGCATCCTTGACTTGGAATTTCAGGTGGTACTAAAGAGGTATAGATCTCAAAGCATCTGAGGTGATAAGAGATGACAAATAATTTCAAAATATTTCATCACAGCAGAATTTCTACATTAAAATAAAAATTGAAAAAATAAAGTCAGAGGGAAAAGCCGACCTGTGTTGTGATTGCTCATTGAAGCCTTAGCTGATCCCTTCTGGAACTCTGAGAAGCAGGTTAATGAGTGGCTCATTTGTTAGCCGAGCAAGGAAAGTCGTTTACCTCTTGGTTGAATTAATTAAATTGGGTCTGGTTAGGGCAGCTGAAAAAAAGGTGTCCAGATCTTTTCCAACAAACAACAAACAGACAAGCAAACAAATCAGTCTTGTTTATGATTGCCAACCCTCCTGTGAGAACTGTTGCTCAGTAAGTTGACACCCTGGGAGCAATATCTATTGTCAATTAAAAAACCAAGGTGAAGGATTTTGAGTGGTTTGTCCTTTTGGATGAATCCACAGATGTTACTGCTACTGCTCAGTTGTCAGTTTATGAAAGGAGTCAAGGCTGAGTTTGAAGTAACTGAAGAATTAGCATCTGTGAATAGTCTACACAGAAGAACCAAGGCAAATATTTTCAAAGTTGAAAAAACACTCAATTGGCGCAACCTGAGGTGAAAACTGGTATCGTGCTGCAATCGATGGTGATGAAATTGTGTGGAACAGGAAAAGGCTTCGTGAGACAAATTTACAAAGCTTGTGAATGTGGAAGGTGTTTACCGCCCGTGGTTATTTACTGCACTGTTCATCAGCAGATACTTTGCAGGAAATATTTGAGTCTATCACGGATTATTGAACAGTGGTGTCAGCAGTGAAATCCTACCATTTCCCTGAAATTACCCATTGTCAATTCTGTGAATTTTTGTCAGAAGCCATTGAGTATGATGCTTGGGTGGCTCAGTCAGTTAAGTGCCTGCACTAGGCTCAGGTCATTAACCCTGAGGTCCCTGGATCAAGCCCCATGTTGGGCTCCCTGCTCAGCAAGGGGTCTGCTTTTCCCTCTCCCTGTGCCTCTGCCCCTGCCCCTGTTCCTACTCTTTTCCTCTCTCTCAATTAAATAAATAAAATCTTAAAAAAAAAAAAGAAAGACACCCTTCCATATCCTGATGCGCCCTACTGTCTATACTAGCAATCTGATGGCTTTGTAGGGGTAAAGTTTTATTGTGGATTTCCGAGCTGGGGGTCAAGATTGCAAAGTATCTGAACAAGAACTGTCCTCAACCATTTAGTGTTCAGTAAATTAGCTTTTGCTGCCTACTTGACCATGCTTCTCAATTAATTCAACCTAAAATTGCCAGGCAAAACAGTACTTATATGTGAAAGTTATATTGCAGTGAAGTCATTTTTGACAAGAAACATTGTTTGAATCACAAGTAGTGTCAAGCTGTTTGATATGTTTCTAGTGCTGTCAAAAGTTAAAACAAGTTGTGAGATACTCAGATTTGCATAGAATATGTTTTCCAAGCTCAAACCAAAGTTCCAGCAGCATTTTTGACCTCAATGGAAGTGCAAAGAAAGTTTCCACACTTCACAATCCACTGAAATGTTGCAAGTAAGGACTTTTCACCTAACCTTCATTTGGAACTAATTGATATGCAATGATATGACATGTAAAACACAAATATCGGGATGAAATCAAATAGAATTCTATGAATGCCTCCACATTGATGAACTTAGTCAATTAAATTCATATGCTCATTGAATGTCAGTATTTCAAAGTTAATATCTGCATGAAAGAACATTTTCAGAGATAAATTATGTAAAATCTCACAACTTGGTCCTCTGCATGGAATGAGAGAAGAATGAGCCTCTTTGACAGCATCTTGCACAGGTAGGGAAGCCAGGCACTCAGTCATGTGCTCTCACTTTCCCTCCAGAAATCACAGGCTGACAAGGACTCTCTTGGTCAGGAGCTTTCACTGTCCTGGGGAAAGGGTGGCCTGAGTAAATAAAAGCTGTTCTTTTACCCTCTCCAATGCATCCACTCAGATTGGTTTTTCCTTCATTAGTGTCCTGGTACGGCTCCCCTGGTCTCCTGGTCTTCCAAAAAGGTTCTTCCATCCATGCATGATTGTAAAAAATCAATATTCTTTGGTGGAAAGGCAGATTAAAAACAAAAAACAAAAACAAAAAACAAGCCTTCTATTCCGCCATTTTGATGGTGCCACTCTTTGGGTGATGCAATTTCTCTTCTTAATTGAAGGGTTCATGGTCTTCCATTATCCCTTTCCTCTGTGTATATTTTTTAAGGCCTCTGAAGGTGGTAACTGATTCCATAATTTTATTTTATATATATATTTTTTAAAGATTTTACTTATTTATTCATGAGAGACACACAGAGAGAAGCAGAGACACAGACAGAGGGAGAAGCAGGCTCCATGCATGGAGCCCGATGTGGGATTTGATCCCGGGTTTCCAGGATCACGCCCTGGGCTGGAGGCGGCACCAAAAGCCTGAGCCACCTGGTCTACCCCCATAATTTTAATAGCCAAACTGTGGAAGGAGCCTCGGTGTCCATCGAAAGATGAATGGATAAAGAAGATGTGGTCTATGTATACAATGGAATATTACTCAGCCATTAGAAACGACAAATACCCACCATTTGCTTCAATGTGGATGGAACTGGAGGGTATTATGCTGAGTGAAGTAAGTCAATCGGAGAAGGACAAACAGTGTATGTTCTCATTCATTTGGGGGATATGAATAATAGTGAAAGGGAATATAAGGAAAGGGAGAAGAAATGTGTGGGAAATATCAGAAAGGGACACAGAACATAAAGACTCCTAACTCTAGGAAACGAACTAGGGGTGGTGGAGGGGGAGGAGGGCGGAGGGGTGGGGGTGAATGGGTGATGGGCATTGAGGGGGACACTTGACGGGATGAGCACTGGGTGTTATTCTGTATGTTGGTAAATTGAACACCAATAAAAATTAATTTATTAAAAAAAATAAAATTACCATTGTCACCATGGTGATTAGTATCACAATCGCTGGTCTCGAGACATCTTGTCCCTTCTGCTCAGTCCCTTGTTCACAGTGGTAATGATTTCAGTAACTGTGTTGTCACCACATGCTCAGACTTCAATCTGACCTCAAGAAAGTTATGAGCAAGAAAGATAAATCCTCACTTATGTGAGCAACACAGTCCTGGAACCCCAATACCAGTTATACATGGAGGTCTACTTCCTTGAGACTGCTTAGGTGAGACGATTCCTGCACCAGTCATAGCCCTATCGTGAAAAAGAGGACACTCTTGCTTTTAATTGGGTGACTTTAATAAAGAAGAACAATTTTCAAAGCAAAAAGTAGGATTTAGAGAAACCAATAGGGACAGAGCACTTGCAGGGCTGACATGAAGCATGACCGTGGTACTCGGCAGTACAGACACCCAGCGCATGCAATCATGCAACCCACCTTGGAGGATAATGGGGAAGATATGTCAAATTCATCTTCCTCCTATCCTCTTCTTTCCTGCAAATGTCTCTCCTCCCCCAACTGACTCAGTCCAACTAGAAGCCAGAAGGGATGGAAACAGAGTGATGCAATCTGAGTGAGTTAGTACCATGCAGCAAGATAGCAAGAGTGGAAATGGGATGTGGAGAGATAAACAGACAGTATCCAGCACAGCTTGGAAGTTGGATGATGTCTGTCCCACTTTTGACACAAAACCAAAAATTTCTGGCACAAAATTCTCCTCAAAATAATAACCTTACGACATTTTAAAAATGATACAGGAAGGTTTAGAGTAAAAACCATCTCTCTCTCCCCACCAAACTGAAAAAGTGTCACTCTGTGAGTTCTTATAACTTTGTGTTTTTGACTCTTTCAATAATTTATCCAAACATGATAATTTATTGACCAAGCTACTCTGGATCATGCTCCTGATGTGATTATATAAGAACATGTATAAGATACTATTATTTGCATATAGCTGAAATTAGTAGGATGAAACAAAATGTGTGTGTGTGTGTGTGTGTGTGTGTATGTGTTGGGGTGTGTGTGTTAAATGTCAGAAATAAACGGGAAATGTAGGTTCCAAGCATTACATGTAAGTGTTGAAGCTGTGGGGGTTTTATAAGACTAAGTTATGCATCCTAGCACTTAGGAGGATGCACACTAGAGATAGAAACTGCGGCCTTCAATCACTATGAGGCAGTAAGATAGAAATGGGACCTTCATAGAGTTTGGGCTTTGAAAGAACTGCCCATTCCACAGAAGAGAAAGAGAGCCACTGTGCCCACTGACAGCGCAGGACTAGGAGAGACTGTCTCTGGCTAACTGGAGAAAGCAATCTCCCATTAGAAGAACCCAAGTGAGTACTAAGGACAAGCATGGCCTCTACACTCCTACACACTGAGTGATATGGGAATCCCAGCTTGAGAAATCAGTGTAGAACCTGGATCCAGACTAGGCAACTCCCTGCAGAAAGCTAGCAAAGGCGCAATTGCTCCCGTGGGACTCTCTGCAATAAGAGGTGCAAGAGGCAACTCCCCAGGGGAACAATACACTAAAGATTCAGTCAGGAATACTTGTTGCAAACTGCATGAGTAAGTGATGTATCATAATGTAGGCTCGTTAGGGAGAAGACCCGAACCAGGAGGATAGGACAGCAGGAAAATAAGGAAGAACACGATGAAAGTCTGTCTCTATTTGAGTGAGTGTAATTTTCCTGGATGTCTCTGCCCAGGAGGTTTCTGGGGAGCTGAGAAAGAGCTTTCCGGGCTCCTGAGCTCAAAGTTCTTTCCTCCATTTGCCTAATCTAGGTATGCAGACCACTCCACTTTGACCTCCAGAAACTATTCTGCTTCTGCAGGATGTCTTCTCTAGTCATGGGCTCTGTTTCTTCCCAAGACAAAGCTGTTATGGGGCACAGCACAGTTAACTTACATTTTGAAGGTGTTCAAATGTACTAATATGTTCTGAGGTCTGCCACCTGTGGCCACTGGATTCCACAAACATGCCAGCACTTCCCTTTCACTCCCCCCCCACCCCAATGCCGGAGCTAATTTGGTAATAATTTTAGGTATTCCTGTGCCTGGAAGGTCTCTCTAATTCTTTTTCTTCCCTGTCACTCCAGCAATGTCAGTCCCATCATCACTTCTTGCCAGATTCCACCTTGCTTTTGGCAATACTTACACATACTTACATAATTCCGAATCCACAGGTTGTATTTCTGCCCTAGGTTCTCTAAAAATGTTTTCCCTCTTCTTACTTTATCTGATAACATTGGCCTTTCTTGGGATCAAATTTTGGCAAAATGCCCATTTACCACGACCACTTTAAAGAAATAAGCTCTAGATCTTTCTTCTGTAAATCAATCTTTATTTAGCTGTGTCTGTGATGATCTGCATTTTGTGGAAAAAAAACAGAAAAGAATGAAAAGTGAAAGAGATATCTAACACAGTTATGTAAATTATATTCAAATAAAACATTTTAATATTAAGTTATTTATTTGGTCAAAGGAGACTCAATCTTTCTTCTTCTTTCCCTCATATTTTATCTATAAAATTATTGAAATTTCACTTCCCTTATTTGCCTTCTGGTCTGCTATAAAGGAAGAGGAAAAAACACATAAGAAGCATACATAATAATCAGGCTGCAGGTATGCTAAAACTATATTCCCTGCTTCAGATAAGTGACTTTGGAAGAAGCCCATCCCTTAGGACTACAGGGATACATCCAGTTTTCTTAGGCTGAGGATAACTTTTGCTGACTGTGTCAGAAAATGGAAAAGACAGTTTAATATATCAATTATATAAACTGGCAATTTATAAAACCACACACTGACAGGAAACAAGTCAAACTCAAAGAAACTTCTGTATATATGGTTATCCAGGCAAGACAATCATCAGCTTATGGAAGAAAGTCTTCTGCATCACTATGTATTGTTATAACTTTTTATTTTTTTCAGGCAGAGAGATTTCTAAAAAATCTCAATGCACTCTGGAATCAAAAGGAGTATTTGCATTATTGATTAGCTCTTATTTAGAATGTAGTTTGCAAAGTCACTTAAGATTTTGAAGGTAGAGAATATTACTTTCATGACAAGGTGAAGAATAGGACAGTCCTAAGGATTTGAGCTTTGTAGAGAAAGTATTTGATTTTTAAAAATCAAGGTGATCAAAGGGTCTGGCAGTCTGGAATGTAATACATTTTTCATGAAGATGCAACATAATTTAAAATGAGACATTTAGAAGGGTATTAGAATAGAGCAAACTGTTTAGCATTCAGGAAAAAAATGAAAATAAGAAGGTCTTTAAATAAATAAGACATGTAGAGTTTAACAGAGAGTTATTGATTGGTAGATGAATAAAGTGAAGAAATGCAGAGTGACACAAGGAAGATAAGTCAGGAAAGTATGTTGATGAGAACATGTTTTGTTGTATTAAGTGACTATACTCCGCTTTTTAAAAATAACTTCAGCATATACCTGAGAATGTCAAACTGAACGTTTCTGTGTTAATGCAGGAAGAACTGTTATTTCGTACTGCAAACATGTTAATGGATAACTTTCTGCTCAATCTGGATATATTTTGTAGGAAATCACAGTGAGGTCTCAGTACTTGTGTAAGTCTGCAAAACATTCCTTGTGATGCAATATGAAACATTCAGATATAATGTATTGTACCTATGATAATATTTTCCATAAAAATTAGTGATGTACAGGTTGACTTTTATCATATATTGTAACCTACTTTAGGAATGAATTCTGTAACGTGAGAACGTGAGTCTGCTTCCATTAATATCAAAGAGAGATAAAAGAATGTGCCGTTCCAATTGTGTATCTCAGAGATTTCTTCCAGTGATAGATCTCAGGGACAAAATACATACCACTAACTAACTAAGCAGTTCTCCAAAAAAAAAAAAAAAAAAAAAAAAATCCCCCAAAGCACACTGTATTCTAGAGAAAGAAATGCCTTATCTTATTATCTAATAAGATAATTCCTTTTTTAATATATATTTTTAATTTTTATTTATGATAGTCACACACAGAGAGAGAGAGAGGCAGAGACACAGAGGGAGAAGCAGGCTCCATGCACCGGGAGCCTGATGTGGGATTCGATCCCGGGTATCCAGGATCGCGCCCTGGGCCAAAGGCAGGCGCTAAACCGCTGCGCCACCCAGGGATCCCCAAAAGATAATTCCTAAGAATTATCTTAGGAAACTGAGCCAGGAGAGGGAAATTATACACATCAAGTTCAAAATATCATTAAGTTCTTTCAATGAAACTACTGTGCTTGTTCTGGAAAAGACATACACCTGTCAATACAGCAAAGGAATTGTTGTACTACAAAAGGAAATTGTTTGCATTAAAAAAAATATTTACAAACAGTATCAACACCATATTTTATTTCACAACTGGGTTCGAATGCTTCTTCTACCAGAGGAATAAGGTGAAAAAAAAAGGGGGGGGGTGAAGGAAAGCCTTTAGTTCAAAAATTTGGCTTGATGAGAAAAAAGTAGATTTCTGGTTTCAGGGACCAACAAATGGCTTGTTAAACTTATGTGCATTTGTGCCACACTCCATTCCTAATGAATGTGGTCTGAATTTAAGGTCTGCCTATGCAGCATTATCTCACATTTTCTCCCCAATCTACACTGCTCATCTTTCTTACACACATCCTGCACATCCTGCATTCCGCTATCACCATGAATCCGTTCACATGGTCCCAATATCTAGAATGATCACCTCTCCTTCGCTGCTATGCCAGTTAGCATCCAACTCACACCACATGGCCCAATTAGAAGCACTCTCATTTTCCCCTGGAAGTCCTTCTGAATAATTCCTGGAAGCAAATACCTTCTTTTATTTCTAAACTGTACCAAATGTTCATTTCTATTTACCAGAATATATAATGCATTTTACCTTCCCCATAGGATTTTATGGACATCTCATATCCTATTCTAGTGGTGAGATATTTCATGGTAGGCATCTAGCCTTCATCCTAACTGCCTATAGTCATGTAGAAAAGAGATGACATCATACAGAAGAGAGGATGCTCAATAGATGACTACAGAATTGGTGAAGGTTACATACATTGTCAACAATAGAATTGTTACAGATCTGCACACATATACTCCTATGCCAGAACTACTTTACCATAACATAAGTATTTGGTCTTGGTTGATAAATAAGAAAAATATAGAAAGTGCACAAATATTTTGGAAAAGTGATGCTTTTTGCTGCCATAAATCAAAGAATCACTTATGCTTCTTTACCCAGAATGATAAAAGCCATAGTCTTTCTTTCTGAATGTTCTTCACTTTTTAAGATTTTATTTATCTACGAGAGAGAGAGAGAGAGAGAGAGAGAGAGAGAGAGAATGAGGCAGAGGGAGAAGGAGAAGCAGTTTCCTCATTGAGCAGATAGCCCAGTGTGGGGCTCCATCCCAGGACCCTGAGATCGTGACCCAAGCTGAAGGCAGATGCTTAACACACTAAGCCACCCAGGTACCCCTCTTTCTAAATGTTCTGAAGAAATTACCTGAAGAATATAGGATTTTCATAGTCTGGTGCTTTAAATATTTATTTATTTATTTGAGAGAGAGAAAGAGAAGAGCATAAGCAGGAGGAAGAAGTAGAGAGAGACAGACAGACAAACAGACAGGCAGACAATCTCCAGCAGACTCCACACTGGGCACAGAGCCTGATGCAGGGCTCCATCTCAGGACCCCAAGTTCATGACCTGAGTCAAAATCAAGAGTCAGATGCTCAACAGACTGAGCCATCCAGGAGCCCCATAATCTGGAACTTTAAAGAGACTGAGTCAATTTGAGAAAATAAAAATTATTGAAACTTTGTATTTTAATGGCATTTACCCACTTCATTAGTATATCATTTTCTCAACATTAGTTTTAATAAGCAGAGAGGAAAGCAGAGCACTCTAAATATAAATTATGGATTGCACCAACAGAAAGGAAATAGAAAAAGTGGGAGTAGAGAGTAACAAAGAGGTCACCAATGAAATATATAAAATATGACATTATCTTAAGTGGAGACTGAGATATGAGCAAAAAAATAAGCAGAATTAACAGCCACTCCAGGGATATTCTCCTTTCAAATTTTTGAATTTTTCTTCTCATAATAAAATGGATTCCTTAATTGCCAGGAGATAACAATAATTATGAATATTTTCAAACTATCTTCTTAACAATGAATGCTCACATGAAGTAAATGCAAGGCCAAAAGAAAAGTCCGAAAGGTTTTGTTCTCTTGTCTTTCGATAAAATCAGATTGTTCTGAATCGAAAGCATGGAAGCTCCATGTCCTTCCCCACACCTTGTTGTATGCGTCTTTCATCTGGCTGTTCCTGAGTTATATTCTTTCATAATAAGCTGGGATTGTAGTAAGTAAACTGTGTAGTAAGTAAAATGTGTCTCTGAGTTCTGCTTTAGCAAGTTAATGGAACCCAAAGAAAGGGTTGTGAGAAGTTGTGATTTGGTCAGAAGTATAGGTGACAGCATGGATTTGTGACTGGCATCTGAAGCGTATGGGGGACTGAAACTTTCACCTGCAGGAACTCATGCTATCTCTGAGTAGATAGTGTCAGAATTGAGTTGAATTGTAGGACACCCAGCTGTTGTCTGTGAATTGCTTTGAAGGTGCAAGAAAAAAGCCCCCCCCCATGGAAATTTGGTCTCAGGTCCCTTACTGACCTTTGGGAGTGGACTCACCAGAATGAGGGGCACAGGAACCACATGATTCACGTCTCCAGATATAACTCAAGGGATGTATTGCCTAAGATTTCTGCATTGGATTGGCATAACATTTTACATTAAAATTATTTTTATAGCTAAAATTATTGAGGAGCACCATTAATCAATAGACTATGGAAAATAAGCCCCTTGACATTTTATCATTTTTACTTTTCAATGCATTTTTAGCACACCTTTGTCATTTAATAATCATAAAACCCTGACAGGGTACTGACATTCATCTTTTCCTGATTAGAAAAGCGAGTTTCACAGAAGATTAATGACTATCTCAAAGAAACAAATGGAATTAGTTTATCAGGAATCAGCCACCATTCCAACTCAGGGGTCTTGATCTAGATTGTTCTCCTACTACCTTACAGCTAGAGTTACTTGGTTAATACAGCCAATGAAAATATGAAACCCAGGTAATTTTGTGGGCACGCTGAATTAATAAGTGAACTTATTATTATACTTAAAGAACTTTAAAAAATGCTAACAGTGCAGTCTCAACTAGAAAGAAAATGGAATAATTTTTATGCAAGGTGTTTAATATGTTATAACATTCCATGACAATAGGAAGTTGAGACTCTTACACTCACTTTATAGATAAGAAAACATAATTGAAAGATCAATTAATTTGCAAAGTTCACATAATTAGTAATGGTGCTAGGCAAACTGGCTCCAAAATTTGTTTGTTTAAGAATACCTTGCTTCAATGGGTTTCTCTTTCTTCTTTTTCTCCAGGTAACTCCAGTGCAAATTTCCCTGTTTATGGCCCTCCAGACAATGCTTTTCAGCTCTCTAGAGCTCCAGTGTCTATAGACACTCTAAAGAGGCACGCTTGCTGGAGGAGAGGTCTCCTTTCTCTCCTTCTACACAGGCTAGTCCATTTATTTCCTTCAAGTATAGCATCTAAAGGAGTTATTATGACAAAACTCCGGAGGCTGAATCATGCTAAGTATGGTGAATGGGTTATTACCTTTATACAGAGAATTTGCTTTGAAAGAACAGCTATGATTGAAAAATTTTAGGGCAAATATTTTAGCAGAAGGGCCCTCATTTTGTATAATCACGTTTCCCTTCATGTGCTAAAACCGGTCTTTCTTCAAAATTGACTTCATGGAATTTTGAGTCACTTGCTGTCGCTGGGCTCCAAAGGGGAGGTGAAGAAGTTTCTGGTCTGGAGGCTGGACCTCAGAGGTTCCAATTCATACAAGCTACCGGGTTAGTTCTCCGAGGGTACCATCTTCAGGTTGGAGCCCAGCAAGTCTAAACCAGATTCTGTTTAAAAGACCAAAGAAAGTTTGAAAGTAGTTCAAAGTAGGTGAATAGAACTAGATAGAATAGAGGTGTGGTTTGAAACCCCTCTAGGAGCTTCCTGGGGGAATTTCTGAGGTGGAGACAGGGATATTTAGACTTACTTTTATTCACTTGGTTTTGTTGAGAAGAGATGATAAAAGAGAAGGTTATAGACATGGAGGGCCTACTAAATGTTATCATTAAACAAATGCACCCTAAGTGACATTTTAAAATTTGATTAAAATAAAAGATCTTAGCAATTTTAGGGGAAATTTTTCCCTAACAACAACAGGCCGATTATATGTTCTTAGACAAACGATGAGTTATCCTTGGCATAATTTTAGAGAGCCACAAAGAAAGATGGCATACATTGAATTAAGAGAGGAAATAAATGTGCTCCAACATTTAGATTTGCCTTTTTTAAGGATTATTTCTCTATGATATTTTAATGTGTCTGTTGATAGCAAATGTTTAATTAGAAGCACTGAGATGTCTCTCAGGATGGTTTGTTCTCTTAAAAGAAAAGTATATTTTTCAGCCTAAGAGATCACCTCCAACTCTCCATTAAAGTAAGAATGTTAGACCCACACTAAGGTTTTTCTCTGAGAGGAATTCAGGATGAGAATTCTTTCACATTTTCAGGAGACAGACACAAAGCACACTGAAACAATCACTAGAATCCAAGTGCATTAACTGAACATTCTTGGGAGTTAAATGGCATCAAGATGAGTTTCTAAATAAGAGACATGGGCTAAAAGCAGTTATAAGTTTATGTTTACAGAGCAAGTGTGACTTTGTTTGGATGGCATATTGTCATACCTTCTTCTTTGTGTGTGTCCAGGATGTCCCCAAAAACTACATATTAATTTGGGACCTAGCTCATTGCAACTGCAAATGTTAAGTGTTGAACACACACCAGCAGCTTTATATAGAAATCAATTGTGCTTTCCACAGAAAATACCAGACCTATTAACCAAGTCTTTGGGAGAAATATATATTCTTTTGCAAGTTTCTTCGTTATTTATTAAATCTCCTGTCTTAGCCAGAAGCAAAAGCGACTAGGAGTTCAGAGAACTATAATTTCAGGGTTTTCCCTCAGGGATAAAAAGGAGACTGAAAAGCAACAGAGCTTTGAAAAAAATAAAATAATTGTTTTGTGTAAGATAAAACTCAGTTTTCCCTAGAAAATGTAAGGGGAAGGAAACAGATGAGGAAGGGGAAGAAAGCAGAGATCAAGCATTAAAGAACAAGGAGGAAGGCAGATTATAAGCAAGAGAAATGGAGACATTAGGCAGAAGCCAAGGAAAAACCACGGAAAGACTCAGAAGTGTGTTGGATCTAACACGGAGTCTGGTCCATCATCTTCCTCAGTCTTCCCCTTCTCTCTTATAATTAGGTCACAGATTATCATTTCCTTCTTTCCCACTGGAATCATTACCTAAATCCTGCTTCTTCTAGAGTAAAAAGCAAAGAGACCCCTACGGTTTCAATTTCACCTTGGTCACACTGCCCCACTCTCTTCCTACAAAGTCAAACTGCAGAGTCCATTTCCCCAGATGGAATGAAGCCACCATATATTTTTGTACACAAAACTCAAGGAAGGGAAAAGTTTTATAAATCAGTAATCAACATAGGGACACCTGGGGGGCTGTGGTTGAGCATCTGCTAAGGTCATGATCCCCGGGATTGAGTCCACAGCAGGCTCCCTATGAGGAGCCTGCTTCTCCCTCTGCCTGTGTCTCTGCATCTCTCTCTCTGTGTCTCTCATGAATAAATATTTTTTTAAAAGAAGTAATCAACACAGAAATCAAATAAGTCAGGAAGAAAAACATTTGCTGCATTTTATAAATGATTAATTATTGAGAAATTTTACCAAAGTAGTATTAAAGGACATGGTGGGTTTATAAACCTCAGGTAGTGAATTGAAGAGATATTGAAATTGTGTACATTGAAAGAATAAATAGCATTAAAAAGCAATAAAGGAAAAACAAGCAATAAAGGAAACCAGAAACATACTTTATCACAAAATACAGAAGCAAAGAACAAATTGAAAGGAGCATATATATGGCTTCCATGACTAGAGAGGTAGAGAGGAAGAGAATTTTTAAATTTATCTAAGAATTAGGAAATACTCAGAAGCTCAAGGTTTTGAAAGATGAGATTCTGAAAATCAAAATCCATTTGTTTAAGAAAAAAAACCTACTTGTATCTGTTGATCACTAGGAGATTGTCTTTATTAAGCCTGAAAACAGGGGCACCTGGGAGGCTCAGTTGGTTAAATGTCTCTTTTTTTTTCTCTTAAAGATTTTATTTACTTATTTGATAGAGAGAGAGAGAGAGAGAGAGAGAGAGAGAGCGAGCACGGGGGAAGAGGGACAAGCAGCCTCTATGCAGATCGTGGAGCCCAAAGTGGGTCTCTATCTCATGTCCTTGAGATCATGACCCTGAGATCATGACCTGAGCAGAAGCAGAGTCTGACACTCAACCAACTGAGCCACCCAGGCACCACAAGCATTTGATTCTTGGTTTTGGCTCAGGTCATGATCTCAAAATTATGATCTCAGGGTCATGAGATAGAGTCCTATGTCAGGCTCTGTGCTGAGTATGGAGCCTGCTTCAGAATCTCTCTTCCTCTCCTTCATCCCTTCCCCATCTCTCTCTCTCTCTCTCTCTCTCTCTCTCTCTCTCTCACACACACACACACACACACACACAAAGACTGAATGAAATCAGATGGCAAATGGAATATCCTACAGACCTAGGGAAGATCCAGTATATTAGATTTATCAATATATTATTAATCTAATTAACATGAATTTTAAAAATAAAATTTTTTATTTGCTCAGATGCAAAAATTTCATGAACTTCTGTTGGTTTTACATACTTTTATGCTAAACAATCCTTATGATAACATTGTGCAATTTTATTTTCAGAGAATACATAAGTCACACTTTATCTACATGTGCATGACTGTGTTTTTTTTTTTTTCTTTTTGCCAGCATGTACAGTAGGCACTCTTCACTAATGGGCTATCAGCTTCATATTCAATCTAGGTAGATTTTATTTTCAGCATATATAGATGGCCTCAGTTCTCTAATTTCCTAATTTTTTTCAAAGGAAACAGAAGCAAGTATTGCATTCTCAATACACCTTACATGTTAATCAAGATGTTTCAACCCCAGAAACTGAGTATATATACAGAAAGCATCCAGTCCATGACAATACATCTCTGTTTCAGATAAGAAACACAAGAGACCAAATCACAACCTTTGCTGCAATCATCCCTGAGTGGTCAAGACTAAGTTAATGACTACCAATCTTTGTGTTTTTGTCCTTCTTCCAACTTAGGACAAATTGGAAAAAGCCAATGATGTTCCCCAAACCAACTACAAACGCTGCCCTGTTTCTGCTGAGCCCACACCCAACACTTCCATATCAGCAACTTCCAGTCAGAGTGTACCTAAAGCCTATCTACCCTTTTTACTCACTATATACCTTTTTTGCTCCTCTGCCTGTCTTTGAGTCTTTGGCAAACACAGCCATGGTACCGACACCCTTGCTATGTCAAGCTTCTAAATAGTAAACTCTGTTTTCATTTGGGTGGTCTTCATTTATTTCCACAAATGCATTCTTAAGGATAGCTAAAAAACAAAAACAAAAACAAAACAAAACCTTGTTTTAGAAGGAGAGTGCCTCCTTCCACTTCACTGGTTTCTGTACGTAAGGACATCTCACTATGTTTTTGCTTTCTCCTTCTCCAACCTGCGGAGAAGGAGCAAGTTATCTGAATGGTGAGAAAAAAAAAATTAGTACCAGTTGCCTATTTAAGTGGATCCAAGCTATCAAAAGTCCTGAATATGGGAATTTGAGAATATCTCTTCTTTCTATATGTTGAATTCCATACAGACCCAGATAAGTATGTCTGCAAACTCATTTTTTGGTGCAAACTCTTAAGGAGTGTCCCTTAGAAGATGAGGCCATGTATTTAAACCTAGGCTTTATTAGTAATTGAGATGACATTTGGGCTTCAATCTGCCTAATTATTCATTTGGATGCAGAGAAAATTTTGAGACTCTCCTAGGTACCACCACGAACATGTTTCCCCTCACCCCAGCTTTGTTTTGTCTTTTCTTTCTTCCTGACATCAAGATAAAGAGAACCTTATTCTTCTCAGTTTCACAGGAAAAAAAAATCCCTGAGAATTATAAGTCCCTAGGATCACAAGAGAATTGAGTTTTGTAGAAGCTCTGTTATTTGTTTCTTTTCCAAATGCTTTGTTTTTTAATGCAGTCTCACCCTCCTCCTTTTTGCGTATTTTACAAATTTATAATTTTTGCACTTTCGGTGTGTGGGTGTGTGCAAATGAGCCTAATGTGCTTCTGTTAATTTTCACACTGTTTTCTGCTGTGTTCCTGCTGGGCTGCTAAAATCAACTTGAAAAAAAAATGTCATTACTGTTACCTGGGGACTAGAAAAATTATTATTTTTCATTCTCATATGAAAAAGAACAATAATTTGAACAGAACCAATAAAATATCTTGCATTATATTGTTTTACTTTAGACCACTGGGTTGACTTGTATGACACAGGAATACCTAGCCTGTGATTCAAATTTTGCCCCATGGACAGATGTGGCATTATATAAATCCTAAGCCCATCACAAATAGATATTCCTAAATGAAGAGATTTATTTACTTTGTCTAATATTTGAAAACATGTTTTATTCCTTCTCATATTTAACCCCTTTAATATTTATACGAGAATGATTTAGCCAGTTCCTCAAAGTGTATCTTATGATACATAGGAAATGGATACATAGGATACGTAGCAAATGACAGAGGTAAGATGTTCTATTTCCACATCAGGCTAATTTAGGATGTAGGCCCTTAAACAAAAGAGATACTACAAATGATTCCAAAGTTGTAAATGACTTTTCTATAGGGATATAGCTGTATGTTCTGAATGTTCTTGCATTTATTTTCTAGGAAAGCAAACAGGAAATAAGAATGGGGAAAAAATAAAACCTTCAAACTACATTTCTGGTGCAACAAGTCAGAGAGAACCCCTAAATTCCAAACAGTATGTGAGTACTGCCAAAACCTTCTGAGACCAGAGAACTCCAAATGGGAAGCAATGATGTAACTTCCAAGAAGAGCTGGGAGAGAAAGGGGCCTAGAGGTGATAGATTTGTTTGTTTGCTTTAATGTAACAAACACTTAACTAATAATTATGGTCCAGGTATTGCTCAAAATGCTTTATGAATATTACCTCTTATAAACCTCACAACAACCCTTTGAGCAGCTGTCATTATCCATATATTAGAGGTGAACAAAATGAAATGAGGTGTAGAGAGTCAATGGCCACCCAAAAATTGATAATGGATGTTTCTTCTAAATGGGAGGGATAGTGGGCAAAACCAATAGACAAACAAACAAACAAACAAACAACAAAAAACCAAAACAAACCTAGGTACATAGAAAACACATAGCACATAAAAGTACACAGAAGGATGCTGAGTTGGTGCTAGGGACTGAATATTTATATCTTCCTAAAATTCATATGTTGAAATTCTAATCCTCGATGTGATGGTATTTGGAGGTGAGGCCTTTGGAAGGTGATGAGGTAACGAGGGCAGAACCTTCATGAATGGGATTAGTACTCTTATAAGAGACTGCAGAGCCCCACATACCTTCTTCCGTGTCAGGACACAGCAAGAAGATAGCTGCCTGTGAACCAGGTAGCAGGCTTACCAGACATTGAAACCTCAGGTACCTTGACATTGGATTTCCCAGCTTCCATAACAGTGTGAAATAACTGTATGTGGTTTAATCCACCCAGTCTATGGTATTTTTGTCATACCAGCCTGAACAAACTGGAACAGTTGGTTTCTTTCAGAATGTGTGGCACAAAATTTACCTTCTAAAGATCAAGAAATTGCCTAGGAAAGCAGTGACCATGTTCTTTGGTGGCAGTGGCTATTTTTTTTTTAAGATTTTATTTATTTATTCATGAGACACACACAGAGAGAGGCAGAGACACAGGCAAAAGGAGAAGCAAATTCCATGCAGGGAGCCCGATGTGGGACTCGATCCCAGAACCCTGGGATCACAACCTGAGCCAAAGGCAGACACTCAACCGCTGAGCCATCCAGGCATCCCAGTAGCAGTAGCTATTAAAGCAACATGTCTCTACCGGCTGTTAAAGTTCTTTTGAGTAAGGTAGGAGTCAGAAGAAATTAAGCTACACAAAGTGGTGCATATTATGAAGGAAGAGCCCCTTGCAGTAGCAAGAAAGTAAGGTGCCCTTACGAAGAAAATTCTGATCACTTCCTTTTCCATAGGAATCAAATGTTAATAGTTTTCTGAAATTCTGACTCATTCAGAATTAAGCAGTAAAACAAAATTAAGTAGAGAACAATGGAAATGTGTAATAAGCAAAAAGTAAAATGAAATGCAAAAATCTTCTATACATAAAGAAAATTTACAGATGAAAAAAAAGATGAAAATGGTAACCTTAATTTCCAACATGAAATAAAAGACAGTGAAAATTAGAGCATCAAATTTATGCATCAGAACAAAAGGAAGAGATAGCCAGACAACAAGAGAAAATAGGGAAAAAAAACTGAACTCAGAAAAAAAAAATAAAGAGAATAGGGTACCTGGGGTGGCTCAGTTGTTTAAGCATACAGCTCTTGGTTTTAGCCCAGATCATGATTTCATGCTCATGAGATTAAGCTCCACATTTGCCTCCACACTCAGCACAATGTCTGCTTGAGATTCTCTCTCTCCTTTTCCCTCACCCTTGCTCATGCTATAAACAAACAAACAAACAAACAAACAAATAAATAAATAAAATCTTTAAAAATAAAAGACAAACCCAGTTTATGAATGAAGACAAAATAAGAGGGAGCACAGGGTGGAATAGACACCAGGGATTTGTATAATAAATAGAGAAAAGGAATAACAGCAATAAGAAAATAATAATGAGAAACAAAAAGACTAGAAAAAAATTAAAATCTAATCACCAGCACTGAAAGAAGAAACTCCATCCTCTGGACTCCAAAAATGGAATAGAACAAATATTTAAACTACAACTAAAAAAAAAAAAAACTTTCCTGAAGTATTAGAAGGTTCAAGCTATGTGTTGAAACAATACATTGAAAATTGATCCAAAGCAGTCAATACAAAAGCATATTCAAATATATGTTGAAACTTTAAAGTTAAAAATGTTTTAAGAAGCCAAATATATCAAATCTCTTATAAGTTAAATAGAATCATGTTGTTATAAAACTTCTTCAAACAAAATTCAATGCCAGACACTATTGTAGCAATACTACAAGAAACTCAAAGAAAGAAATAGTCAGTCTAAGATTTTATATCCAGGCAAAGTTTTATTCAAATTTAAATTTTACTCTCAAACTGATTCAGATTTTATTAATTCTGGATATTTTTCCCAATGATAATTGTGAGCAAGTACAAAAATAAAACCAAGATCACAATTATAAGAATGAAAAATAGATGTTATAAGCTGTTAAAATATAAAAATGATACAACTGACCAAAAAAAGGGGAGAGAAGATAAAAATTAATATAAGTCCACTCATCATTAGTAGCTACACTTAAAATATTTTAATTCCTTCAATGATATACTCTACTTTTCTATCAATTACTAAAAAGAGAATGTTGAATTCACCACCCAGAGTGTAGATTTACCCTCCTTCTTTCAGTTTTGCCAGTTTTCTTTTCATGTGTTTTTTTAAAGGTATGTTATTAGGTGCATACAAATTCAGTATTGCTATGAATTCCTAATATATAAGCTGTTTGGTCATTGTTAAATATTCCTCTTCATCAATAGTGATACTGCTAAGCTCTCAGTTTACTTTTTCAGGTAATAGTAGAGTCATTCCAGATTTTTTATGGTTTACAGATCTTTCTCCATTCTTTCACTTGTACTGTATCTGCAGTTTTATATATAAAATGTATCTCTTATAAGCAGTAGAGTCTTGCTTGTTGAGTGAATATGGTAAACTCTCCCTTTTAAATGAAGAGCCTCGTCTACATATGTTTAATATAATGATTGATGTGTTAATTTAATATAACATAATAGCAGTTCTTTCTATTCTGTTGTTCCCAATATTTGTGTTTCCTCTGTCATCCTCTCTGGAATTCTTTTAAAAATTAACTAGGTATTTATTAATATTCCACTTTATCTCCTCTTTTAAAAAATACTTTTGTCTCTACATCGTTATTTTTCAGTGTTTCCTTAAAGATTTATTAGGATCCTTAACTTACCATCATCCATTCCCAAAGAATATTATATCACTTTTAGTAAAATTTGAGAGTGTTAAACAGTTTACTTCCACTGACTGCCTCTGTCTTTTGTGCCATAGTCACTCACTTCAACTTCTTGTTATAAACTTCATCATTTATATTATTGCTTTTACTTCAAACAAATATCATTTATCATTTAGAGGTATTAACAAATGAGAAAAGAATCTCTTATATTTATTATTTCCAGTGTTCTTTAGACCTTTGTGTAGATCTAAGTATCTGTATAATATATTATTTCCACCTGAGAAATTCCCTTTGGTATTTCTCTAAGAAATCTATTGAGCATTGATTTCTTCAGCTTTTGTTTAGCTTAAAATGTCTTTATTTTGCCTTCATCTTTGAAACTGAGTTCTAGACTAAGAAATTTATTTTTTCTTGCAGAATTTTAAACATGTCAATCCACTGTGATAAGGCATATTTTTCTTTGTGCTTCAGTTTTGTATATTTTCCTATAACTCTGATTTCAAGCCACAAAACTTTTCAGTGTCTGACGTTAATCACATTCAGTATTTTTTTAGATTTATATATTTTTTAAATTCTAAATATCTGTTTTAGATCTTTTTATCTTTTCCATTTGTCTCCTGAGATTCTGAAATACCATCTGTTCACTCATTTTATTCATGCTTTCATTATCATTGTTAAATGTATTTATGATTGTTTAAAGTCCTTAAGAGCTAATTCTAACACATCTATATCATCACTAGTTCTGTTCGTTGACTTTATTCTTTGATTATGGGTTATGTATTTTTTAAATTTATTTTCATGTGCAGCGATTTTTAATTTTATGCTGAACACCATTGATACTTTGATGAGAGTCTAAATTTTGTTGTCTCTTTTGAGTAATATTGAAATTGTTCTGTAAAATTATTTACTGTCTTAAAAGTTTGATCCCTTTCATGATTGTTTGAAATTTTTGACATGTCAAGTCTACCTTAACTCTTACTTTTGGCTAGGGTGCAACCCTACTTCTAACATGTGACATTTGTGGGTTCTCAATTGAATACCTGGCCAAAGCCTTACTATACAGTCAAAACAATGAAAGTCTTCTTTACAGATTGTTGAATCCCTACTCAAGTACTATGCCTCTTGAAAGTCAGCTGCCTCCGTAGTTCCATATTATATCTACTATGTGCTCTGTCAGTTCAGTGAAATTGCCACATTCTACCCAGGCTCACCTCCTCGATCTGTGATCCAAGAAGTACATTTAAGTAGAAAGCCAGAATAATCAGAGATCACCTTGTGTGGGTCCCTTATCTCAGGAATTACAGTCATATGTTTTATATATATTGGTTAGAGTTTTTTCACTTATAGCAGAAGGTTAGTCTAGCTCCAGTTCTTTCATTATTGGCTAGAAACATAATTTCTTAATTTTTTTTTTTATTATCCAGTCTTTTTTTTTTAAAGATTTTATTTATTTATTCATGAGAGACAGAGAGACACAGAGAGAGGCAGAGACACAGGCAGAGGGAGAAGCAGGTTCCATGCAGGGAGCCTGACACGGGACTCGATCACTCCAGGATCACGACCTGGGCTGAAGGCAGCACTGAACTGCTGAGCCACCCGGGCTGCCCCAATAATCCAGTCTTTATTTCAGAATCTTGTGAATATATTTTGTTCTCTTTATCAGTGTTTCAATTGATTTTATATCATTAATTACTTATTGAGTATTCTGTGGGTCCTTGGCACTATTCCTATGATTATAACTCACTTAACTATTAAACATTATCCCTATCCTGAAGGATCTTAGGATTTTATTGGAAAATAAGACAGATACACTAAAGGCAGCACACTGCAAACATTACTGCATAAAATGATCAGAATGTTGCTGCATGTTGAGAGGAAAGTAACAATTTTTGAATCCCCGGAGGAAAAACAAATAACAAAACAAAATGCTCACAAAAACAGTCCTCCCTGTCAGTGAAAGTTAGGAGAAGGGAAATAGGAAATGTTTTTGGATTGTTCATTTTTCTAAATTCGTGTAACCATGACCAGTGATAGATACCGAGGGGTGAAAGCCTCTGTGTTTTCTTACTGTGTGCTAAAGAATGTCATCTACATGACTAGCACCAGAAGAAAAAGAAAAAGAAATGAAATAATGAAACAAAACAAAATCTAATGGTTGATTTTGTCAGCTGTTGCCGGGTGCAGCCTAAGATTCCATATAGCTGCAGCCTCCCATGGGGATGTTTGGGGGTCAGTCCTAACCAGTGAATGACACGAGTCAGCTGCTTCACCTTTGCAGATAATTGATCTTGAAGTCAGTTTTGTGAACTTGCATTAAGGCCCAGCTTGCCATGTACTGGAAGTCACTTCTCGTTTTCAGACTTTCAGATTTCTTTATAGTTTTTAGCCTGATCCATCGCACTAGGCTTCTGCCCTGCCTCAGCCACCTAAGCCTCCAGCTTCTTGCCAGACCTGGAGAGTCCTCTGAATCTGAACTTGCTTCCTGACATTCTCTTCGGTCCTTTTAGTCTTTCTCCAAGGGGAGGGAATTATGGGAAATATAATTTGACAACCTGAGTCTAAAATTTTAGGATATTCTGATGATTTATGTCAGGATAATGATAGCGTTGAATCACTTGAAATCAGGATAATCTCATGTATATACATATGTGTGTGTGTGTATATATATATATATATATATATATATATATATATATATATATAATATTTTCTACTTTCCCCCAACAACATCTGAAAAATTGAACTATTCACCCAGAATGCAGATGTAGATGTTAACTATAAAATTTTATATCTTTACTTATTTGTTTGTTAATCTGAGAAGCACAAGATCTCTGGATCACAGAACGGATCCTTTATTTAGTCACAGAGCTCCTTAGTAGTGTTGATTCCACACATTCCAATTTCCCTCAGGGTCAGATGTTTCTGTGTCAAAGGGAAGGAACCATGAAATTATAAAATCCAAAACTAACCTAGAGCACCTGGCATATCTGCTTCATCTTAGAGAGAAAGACAGAGAGACAGATCTTTGCTCTGATCTTGAGCAAGTTCTCTGGGAGAGAAGAGGAGAAGGTCTCTAAGATTTTATTCCCTTTAGAGTATGATCAAAGACTCTGGAAGAGATAAGTCTTTAAATTCTTCTGGAATTTCACTGTCTCTAACTTTCAAGGCATATTTACCATTCAATCATCCTTTCTCCAAGTTTGTCAATAGTATTTGCTCATTAAGTCCTAATGAACAATACTCCTGGGGCAATGTTTCACTTAATAGTGGTAAGTTCAAATTGATTTTAATATAATCTTCCAAACTCTTGCTATCACATCTCTCCTGCTGTCCTAGACTTCCGTGGTCATAAGCCAGCTCATATCTCACCAATCACTACCACTGTCTCTGCCTAATGTTCATTCTGGTGGCTTCTTGGTGTCTTCATCTCTCTCCTATCTTAATGACCAATATGAGGAACACACTAAAATGTCTGAATTATGAAAACAAAATACAAATCGTCCTGACATCCAGGAGAAACAAAATCAAATAAAATAATAAAAAGAAAAGAAAAGCAAAATCCTGTGAAGCAACACATCAATAGATTTTCAAATCCCTCTTTTGTACTTTTCTAAGGAGACTGTAGACCAACTTCTACACAATTCTTCAAGAATATTAGCATTTTTCTCAATCCACTAAGTAAAATTCTTAGTTATCAAGGACAGCATAAATAGAGCCCAAGGGCTAGTTTTTTGTAAAGTTCAAAGTTAATGAGATAATAAATGCGTAAGTTGCAGAACCAGATATACATGATTATGAAGCAAAGAGACTGGACCACTGACTTAATTATATAAAATATTAAGTATGAACAAGTACAGTTGACCTTTGAAAAATGCGAGGGCTAAGAGTGCTAACCCCCGCATGCAGTTGAAAATCCACATAATTTTTGACTCTGCTAAAATGTAACTACTAAATGCTTACTATTGACCGGAAGCCCTAGCAATAACATACAGAGTTGATTAACATGTATTTAGTATGTTGTATACATTATATACTATATTCTTACAATAAAATAAGATACAGAAAAGAAAATGTTAAGGAAATCATAAGGAAGATAAAATACACTTAAAGCACCATACTATAATCATAAAAAAAAAAGTCCAAGTGACCTTCTTGGAAAAAAAATGTCTTTTTTGCTGTTTCACGAGTTGTACCAATACATATTGTTGGATTATCTCTGTGGTTTTGTTTTTCCTCAGGATGTTGGAAAAAAAGGAACCATTGAGTACACAAAATTTGGGGTCTGGTTTGTTTCACTTATCATCCTAATGCACTGAGATTCACCCACATGCATGCCAGCAGCTTCCCTTTCATCATAGAAAAGCATTCCATTGTAGGAGCGTGCCACGGTGTGTTTATCCATACCCCACTTAAAAGCATTTGAGTTGTTTAGAGATTTTGGTGATTACTAATAAAGTCACTAAAAATGTTCCTGTTGAACATTTGGAATAAATACAATTTTTATTTTACTTTGGCAACAATCAGGGAGTAGTGTTCTGGCAGCATGTGCTAAGTACATATCTCCCTTTATAGGAAACTGCAAAAATCAGCAGTACTTGCTGTGGTCAGGGTTTTTCTTCTTCTTCTTCTTCTTTCTTCTTCTTCTTCTTCTTCTTCTTCTTCTTCTTCTTCTTCTTCTTTTTCTTTTTTTTCTTTTTCTCCTTCCTTTTCTCCTTCTCTCCTCTCCCTCTTCCTTCCTTCCTTTCCTTCCTTCCTCTCTTCCTGTCATCTCTCTCTCTCTCTCTCTCTCTCTCTCTCTCACTCTCTTTCTGTCTCTCTTTCATATTGCGGTTCTTATTTGCATCTCTCTAATGGCCAAATATATGAATCATGTTTTCTTGTGATTACATATCTTCTTTGGTGGGGTTTGTTCAAATATCTGAACCAATTAAACTGGGCATTTCTTTTTTAGCCAGTTATAACTACTAATTTAATTTTTTTACATGAAGAGGTATAGGTATTCAGATTATTTATTCCTCTATAAAAGAGTTTGGGCTAGTCTCAGTTTTCAAGAAATTTATTAATTTCCTGTGAATTAATTGTAAAATTTTTGGTAATAAAGTTAATCATAATTTTACCCTATTATCATTTTAAAAATATTTGAAGTCTATGGTACTGGCCCCACTTTTATTATTTTTTTTTTAAGATTTTATTTATTTATCATGAGAGACACAAAGAAAGAGAGAGAGGCAGAGACACAAGCAGAGGGAGAAGCAGGCTCCATGCAGGGAGCCCGACGTGGGACTCAGTCCTGGGTCTCCAGGATCATACCCTGGGCTGAAGTCAGTGCTAAACCACTGAGCCACCCGGGCTGCCCAGCCCACTTTCATTCTTAATAGTTGTAATTTGTAGCTTTATTTTCTTGGTTAGTCTATGTTTATTGATTTTATTAATGTTTTAAAAATTACAGTAAGTATGTTTTGTATAGATTCTTATGTGAGCAAACATATTTAAAAAAAACTTTAGGGGTGCCTGGATGGCTCAGTCAGTTGAGCGTCTGCCTTCGGCTCAGGTCATGATCTCAGCATTGGGCTCCCTGCTCCGTGGGGAACCTGCTTCTCCTTCTCCCTCTGCTTCTGTCTCTCAAATAAATAAATAAATAAATTTTTAAAAAATAAATTAAAAATAACTTTAGAGGGTATTATGTGCTAGGATGCCTGAATGGCTCAGTCAGTTAAGCATCTGCCTTTGGCTCAGATCATGATCTCAGGGTCCTGGGATAGAGCCCCACATTGGGCTCCCTGCACTGCGGGGAGTCTGTTTCTCCCTCTCCCTCTGCCTCTCCCCCTAACCTGTGTTCTTTCTCTCATTCACTCTCTCTGTCTCAAATAAATAAATAAAATATTTTTAAAAAGAGTGTTATGTGGTATTAACATATCATTTCAATAGCCATGGGAATGGATTGTGTTTATTAAGAAACTTTCCATATAATTGCTTAAAATATACCACCAAAAAGACCAGATAAAAACATAAAACCTTTGAAGGTGATCGGTACATTGAGTTTCCATCCATCCTTCCTTAATTTTTGGTGATTTGTAAACTATCATAAAACAGAAAAAATGTAAACGCAAAGTGGATAAAATAGAGCCCAGTTGATGTAAATATTTTTTATAATAGACTAACAGAGAAGCTAAATTTGTGCTATGCTCTCTTGCAAGCAGAGAATAGGATCTGGCTAATCAGAATGCCTATCCACCTGCCCCCAGCATTTGGCCTGGGGGTGGGAAAATAATTTAAATTAGATTAATTAAAACATGCACTTTCCAGGAAAGTGCTACCATTGGTCTTTTTTTCTACAACCTCTAAAGAAGAAAAGTACAAAAATAATCAGATAGAGGCCAGCCAGTTTCCTTTCCTGGATTCAGACAACATCTAAAATAACTACCCTCATGTAAGTTGCTAGATAGATAACTTAGCTATGGCATAGCCAGAACCACCAATTAGGGACACTGAGGTATTATATTTGTATTGTTTTAAACTGATACATTTGTGTAATTTGAAATGCAGCCCTAGAAAACCAATGCAGGCTGTGGGTCTGGTTTGTTTTTTGTTTTGTTTTGTTTTTTGTTTTTTAATTCCCTAAAGATTTCTTGGCCCTAATATATATATTGCTACTTCCTACCAAGGGAGCTACTTTGCATTTCAATGGCTAATTCTAGACTATTTTAATTTGTTATTTGGTTGACCACAGAGTTATAGTCACTTGCTTGGCTTGATTATACCTAACTAAGCAAAGTGAGTAAAGTGCCCAGAAATAAAATGAAATATACTGATTCAAAGTGATTTATAAATATATAGTATAATTTATAAATAACTATATAAATATACTTAAAGCATAACTATGTGTATAAATATAGAAACACTGTTTTTATTACTGAATATGTTAATATGTATTTATTTTATTATTTATTTTATAATTATATTAATAATGTGTTGATTAATAAATATACACGAATACACATTTATTCTGTATATAAACGATAAAACTATACATTATAGAAACATAAAATACATTTATATATAAGTTATTAAACAATTTTTCCAGATCTACAGATATATATTATTATTCCACATATATATTCCAGTAGTAGAGGCGAGAAAAAGCATAAGCCCTGGTAAACATTTTGGGAGTTACTAGGGGAAGTCTACTGTGTTAACTGAGGATTAAGACAGCATCTTAATTAATGAAACTAGATCTGGATAAAATGAACTGCAAATGAATTTTTTATGGTTACTGAACACAAACCTTTTAATTCTATTTAGGTGAAACATGTTATATTGTAAATGAGGAGGGAGAGAGAGAAAAGGGAAACTGGTAGATATTTTATCCCAAAAGCTTTTTTTGGTAGAAATCCTCTAAAAAGAAGACTTGAAATAGCCTTGAATAGCCTCAATGAGAAGAGAAAGACTTAAGACTGGATGCAATAATTTGAAGCCAAATGGAGAGCTGTGGCAAATTCATATATTACTATCTTCTATGTAATCAATACCAAGAGTTAAGGGGAAAAGGATGAAAGTCAAGTCACAGAATGACGGGGTTCTTCAGTTCAATCTGCTCAATATACAACTGAAACATCATGGCCCACAGAAGTTTCCATCTTCTATAGCAGTCAACAGGTTCTCAGTGGAGGGGCAGGACTCATGTAAGCAACCCAATCCTGCCATATCACCCACTAATATGCTATCCTCAAATATAAGCATTGTTTAGAAACGGTTTTTGAAAAGATGCAAAAGTTACTTTACCCTATGCTACTTTTCCATTTGCAAGGTGCTCAAATTAAAAATTAAAGAATCAGCATGTTATTGACTGTGGTAGGCTTCAGCTCACGGACCACGTTAGTACCTGATATTTAAAATAAGCACACGTCCCAAGTTCTATTGCATCTGTGTCTCTGGCAATTGTAAATGTAGGGCAGATCATTAAACTCACTTACTGAATAGAAAGTTGCATATGAAGTCTGTGATCTGACTTTTCACATTTGCAGACAATATAAAAGAAGTCTGTAAGATTTAAATTTTTCACACATGTGAACATATACAAAGAATTGTAGAAAAATATCTAACTCATGTATCATTCCAGCACTAATCTTAGCAAACCTAATTTTAAGCTTTTCTCAGACTGGAAAGAATGTGATTGAGTTATTCACATCCATCAACATATCTTTTTTTTTTTTATCAAATTGTCATTGTATTTATACGATATCTTGTGGGCTGAGTAGTTATCACAATTAAAGCTGAAATAATAAACCACAAGGTTTGTGTGACATTAAAAAAATTATCAAAAATCCCACAGCATATTTAGCTGTGACAGAAAAATTGATTCCATGAATGACTTTATATTTGTGTGTATGTTCATGCAAATATGTACGTGGAGTTGAAGTGCATCTCTCAGTGCATCTGTAGAAAGGCACATAGATTCAGGAATTGTCTATAAGGTGCAGTCATGTGCTCTGAAAGCAAGTAATTCTAAACACTTGTCATCATTAAGTGATGTAATATTAGATATTAAAAACAAACAAAAACACCTAACATTGAGGTATAGGTTGAATATTGTCCTTCAGACAGGACAACTGTATCTTATTGATCAAGTTAATGGTAATTATTCCCTATGAGTAGGGAAGCATCTTTTGAATAGCTAAAACAAATTTACTTCACAAACACATGTTTTGTTCAGCATTAAGAATTCTAATGATGAAATATCTTCCCTGAAGGCATCTTTGATATCTGCATACTTACTCATTGTCAGCATATACAAAGAAGCATGCAAACATCACATCTAAAACCAATTATGCAAAGACTACATCAACACCACATAAAGTACGTAGTTAATTTTATAATGTAAAATTCTAAATGTTCCTATGGAACCTGGGATAATCTCTATGATGTAACATGCCTTTATGTCCATTTTAAGAAGTGTTTATACATATTTGCAAGGAATTATATAAAATACATATCAGTTATATGTAATTGTTCCATGCTACTTTGAATTTTATATAAGGATATCCACATTTAATTACACAGAAAGATGGCTTAATTTGTGGCTGTTCAAAGGTGAATCAAAATTATAAAGATCCGGGCTTCTCTTCGCAGTCCGTAGACCCTGTGCTGACATACTAATGTGATGAAAGGACAAGTGCTGTCATTTTTAACACATACTAGCTTGATGACGTTGAGCAACTTATATAACTTTATTTTGGCCTTAGTTGCCTTTTGAAATGTAAGGATACCTACCCATCTGGGTGTCATACAAATTACTTTTTCTTCAAATGGCACCTATTATCTTTTTCCCAATTAATTCTCTGGTGCTTTCATGATATCTTGGGGAATTAAATTTGAAGTCTTTCAAAATCTTCTAATTATCATATTTCAAGTGGCCTTTATCAATTTTCATATTTAGCTAAATGGTGAGTGAAATTAGGAGACGGGTCCAGGTGAAGAGGAGATGAATGTGTTTTGCTTTTTATTTTTGAAAATATATTTTTAGGAGTGCCCAGGTGGCTCAGCTGGTTAAGTATTGGATTCTTGGTTTCTGCTCAAGTAGAGAGCTCAGGGTCCTGGGATTTCAGAGCCCTGCATTGGGCCCTGCACTCAGCGGGGAGTCCGCTTAAAGATTTCCTCCCTCTACCCCTCCCCTCCACTCTCTCTCTATAATCAACCAATCAATCTTTTAAAAAAAAGAAAAAAATATTTTTAGTGAGATGAAAAACTATTATATTCATCCACATCTATGAAAAATAAATAGAATATTTAACATTTCATTTAAAGTAGTTACAAAGTCAGTAAAATAACTATGAATGTCTGCTTTCTAAAGAAAAATGTTCTTAGGGAAGAAAAAAAAAATCCATTCAAATAAGCTCAAGACAGGTTTTCTAAGAGGCTTTCAGATTAAACTCTCCAGGCCCTTCTAAGTAGTAAGGTCGAAACCAAAAGAGGTTTTAATTTCACATATTCTATAGTTAGGACACTTATTTTAGCTTGTTACATGCTGGAGTTAGATCTCTACATACTGATACATGTGTAGTTTAAGCACTGTGAAGACTTGTGTATCATTGGTATACCAGAGGAATTAATTTATAGAACTAACTGAAAAAGGGTTAACATACAACATATTTAAAAGATATAGAGAGTATTTTTTATGTTTGAATTTGTTACATATTTGGTCAAAGTTGTGTTTTTAAATATTTAGATAGATAAAACTAGAGCATGAATGATAAATAAAACTTTAAGGAAATTTTAAAGGACAAAAATGCACAATTACATGAAATTCTTAAATACTTTAATCCTGAAATCAAATTTATTTTTTTTTTTCAAACAGGTCATATAGTGGGAATGTCAGAAGTAAAAAAAATAAAATAAAAAAATGTTAGATTTTTTTAAGAAATCTGACTTCTCAATCTGCTCTTAAAATGCAGAAAATCTAATTTCTTCTTCTCAACAATTGAAGTAACAAGGGCCAGATGTACTTTTCCTACTGAAACAGAAAATTGTACAAAATATAAGATGCACAATTTTTCAGACCCTGGGCAACAGGCAATGTAGAGTTATGATTTCTGACAGAAGAAAAACAAAATGAGTCCTAAAATTATGGGAGCTTACTGCTGTGTTTGCAAGCTACATTGCAAGAAAGAGAAATGCAAAGTGAATCCAGAAGTCTTGCTCAGTTGAGGAGACAGAGATCAGAATATGCTAAAAGGAAACTGGCTAGAAATTTAGGGCAGAGTGATAGATGAGAGGGAGCTGGCGACAGAGAGAGAAAGACAGAGAAGGAGATCCAGGGATCTGCAAAGAGGATCCCCTCGAGACTTTGGCTGAGGGTGAGTTTGCACATATGTGAGAGAAAACTACCTGCTGTGGAGGAAGAACTCCCCCAAAAAGAAGTAGATATTCCTTCATATAGATTTTTTTCCATCCAATATCTCCCTGAAGAATTTCCTTTAACATCTCTTGAAGTCAAAGGCTGCTGCCAATAAATTCTCTCAGTTTGCAAGTATTTTCTCCCAGTGATGGCTTGTCTTTTTCATTTTCTTAGCATGATCTTAGGAAGACCATACATTTTTAATTTTGAGAAAGTTTAAGCAATCATTTTTTACATTTATATTTCATGTTTTTGTGTTCTGTTTTTTAAATTTTTGTGAAATACAAGGTTTCAAACATTTGTCTCTTTTTTTCCCAAATATTCTATCATTTTAATTCTGATATTTATGTCTTTGATCTAATTCCAGAAAAATACCGACCTATCATAAAATCCAATGGGACACCTAGAGATGAAAACGACACTATTCTAAGTGAAAATACAATGGATGGGATTAATAATAAATGGCACAAACAGGAAAAGGGTGGTTGGCTAATGGCACTACTATGACAGCTTCTCACACATTTGAATGTGCTGTGTTTTTATTCTATTAATAATATTTTGTTTGTCCTTATGACTTCTTTGATCCGTGAGTTATTTAATTTCCAAGTGTATGGAGATTTAAAATGTGTGTTTCAATTAGTAGCATCTAATTCAATTTCTATATGGCCAAATATATATACTTTGATTTAAACTCTTCCAAATTTATTAAGACTTGCTTTCTAGCAAAGAATATGGACTTATTAATGAATATCCCAAGTGTACTTGTTAAAATATGTATTCCACTGCTTTTGGGTGGAGTGTTTTATGAATATGGGTGTGCCAAATTGATTAATTATGTTACAATCATTAACCTGAAGTTTTCTTTTTGTTGTCAATTACTATGGAGGAGTAACTGTGGATTTACCTATTTCTCCTTTCAAATCTACACGTGTCTGTTTCATACATTTTGAAGCACTATCATTAGGCACATAAATATTAGGAATGTTTTGTCCTTTAATGAAATGACTAATTTGTCAATATGTCCCATTTTATTGATAGTAATATTCCTTGTTCATGCGTATTATATCTGTCTCCTAAAAAACCCAGAATTCTTTGCTAATTTTGCATCAAACACTGAATTATTTCTTAAAGGGGTTTAAAAATAAAAAATATATATATTTATATTTACCCAAATTGTTGCCATTTCTGCTACCCAGGAAGATTGGGAGGACAAAAAAATATCTAGTAAAATAAGAGCTGAAAATTTCCAAATATGATGAAAATTATAAACCTATAGACTTAAGAGGCTCAGTGAATCTCAAGCATAAGACAATCCTGCAAACGATGTTCAGACACATCATAATTGCATGGCAAAAAATCAATGATAAAGAGAAAATCTTAAAAGTAGCCAAAGGGTGCCCGAGTAGCTCAGTTGGTTAAGCATTTGACTTCAACGAGGGTCATGATCTTTGGGTCCTGGGATTGTGCCCTGAGTCAGGCTCCCTCCTCAGTGGAGAGTTTGCTTCTCCTTCTCCCTTTCTCATTCTGCCTCCCCTCCCTTATACCTGCTCTCTCTCTCTCAAATAAATAAATAAAAATCTAAAAAAGCAGCCAAGAGAAAGAAACATTATATATAGAGAGATGAAACAAGATTTCACATGCAAAGCAAGACAGAAGATAATGGGATGACATATTTGAATTATGAAAAATTGCCAATCCAGATTTCATTATCTAGTAAGATTATCTTTCAAAAATGAAGGTGAAAAACGTCATCATACATATTTAGGCAGAATTCACCGTTCTATCATTTTTTAAACTGGAAGTAAAATTAAATAGAGATTTTAAATAAATATGTGTCATTTTTTTCCTACAAATTTATATTCAAGAACTGTCCAATAGGATTCTAAATATACTTAGTCCCTATTGACACATAATTACACCAAGGGTGAGGTAAACACACATGCAAAAATCTCACCTCTTCTGAAAGTCTTTCTTTGATTCTTCCTTTCCATTATGATTTAAATTATTCTTTGTATTTAGTTTACTTAATTTTTTTAGCAAAGACATTATTACAATCACCTCTAATTCTTTATTTCTCCTCACTTTCCCCCAAAGACTGTAGGCTTTGTGCCCCACTCTTTATCTCCCACCTTCACTTTGGTCCTGTGGCCATGCCTCCTCAAGATGCCAAGAGTCTGCAGCATGGAGATGAAATCCACTATGGAGAAAATATCTCCTTTCCACCTTCCAGTACCTAGGGTCTTGGCATTCTCTGTCACCTCACTGAAACTTTTCCTAGCACTCTACCCTAGGTTTAGCTGCCTATGGTCCAAACACTCCAGGGTACACATTTCAAGGACCAAGGAACCTTGGGTATGGGTCCTTGTAAAGAGTGTGGAAATAACTCCTCAGATTACAGGATGAAGTGGGGCTGGGATGCAGATGGCCTCCATTGGCCATTAATTTCCAATGAGGAAGATTGGAATAGTTTGAGGAATCAGGGCTTTCTGAATTACTAAGGTTTATTTTTCAAGGTAAGAGGCTAGAACATATTCATTTTGTTAGATTTCTGACATTTAAATAATTACACATATAGGTTTATAGATGCCTATTTATACTCTTGCCTTCAATGCCTCAGTGGGGAAAGTGATTCATTTTAAGCATCAGTGATGTTTAGCTTGGTGTTCGCCACACTATAAATGTTCAATAAATATTTCCTGAATAAATGAAACAGCTAACTAAAAACTCATATAGCTATAAAACTCTCTGTTTCTAAGAGTTTGGAACCTAACAAGGAAGATAATATGAGGATTGCAAAATTGAAATTCAAAATATTTTACGATGTATATTGTATGGGATATGTCAAATTCATTCTAAAATTGAAGTTATTTAACCAGAAATATCAGGATATGGAGTATCCTTTTCATAAATTAAAAACAATGTTCTTGAATATATTTTTCTTTAAGTAGTAAAATCTTAAAACTAATTTATTTGGAATTTAACTTTACCTCTATGGAATTAGGCTTTCCTGCCTTAACTAGAGAATACCACTGCACTCATACACTATAACCTTTTCTTGAGGAAACAGATTTCTCTTTGTGAACAATCATTATTGTTCTTTGAATTGTTTTCAGATATTTTGAGCATTTTTTGACTTCTCCCTTATTTAGTTGGCAACATTATTAATATGTTTTCTTGGGTGCTATTTTCCCTGACTTAGGAGGACTAATTATAATTCTTTAACCATTAGAGCCGAAGGAGCCATTAGAGAAAATCTGGTTTAATTTCCCCTGATATTAAAATGACTAAGATCTAGCAAGGCTTGTGAACAATGAGAGGGCATGTCTCAAGTTCTATTCCACACATTGTGCTGGCAGAAAATTAACCTCTGGATGAATAGATTTTTCTCCATATAATGGTGGCATAATTTATGGGAAGAACATGAACCTGAGTAGTCTGCATTTCTCACCAAAGAGCATCTGATCTTAAACCTGAAATAAAACATAAGTAAAAACTAAGAAAAGTTTAGAGGCATATGTTTCCAAACACAGTTATTAGCAGAGAATTTGAGATATAATAAAGCCAACAGATCAGGATATGATTGCAATTGAAAAGACAGACTGTCACAATTCTCAAGATGAGGAAGTATACCACACCATTGGGAGGCTACAGTGGGGAGGCAACAGTCAATCAGGAGGCCAAGGGAGAGGAGGTACCACGGACAAGAGTTTTTATCATGGTTTCTGTGAGATGGGATGGGCAGTTAAGATAAGCAGATTTAGGACTGGCTACTTTGAATAATCTCAGCAGTGCCTGGGGCAGAGGGATTGTGCCTACTTGTCCTTTGTTGGATCCTAGGGTGATTGGGACAGGTGGATGGTGGCTCAGAGTGTGACAGTTCAGTAGAGGAGGTGGTTGGAGTGCGGGTTCTGGATTTATTGTTGTTTTATGTTTAGGTTCTTTTTTTTTTTTTTTAATCAGTTTGCCAACATATAACACCCAACGCTCATCCCATCGAGTGCTTCCTCATTGCCCATCACCCCAGCCTCCTCCTATTTTGCTTTTCAAATATAAAACAACATGGCCCATTGTTTTGTTGATGAGGGAGGCAGAAGACCATCATGACACTGGTGTATTATGGGTTGTTCGGTATATGCACACAGGGCAATGTTAAGGCATCAACCTAAGGAAGCCAGAGACATGGTTAACACAATAAAGAATAAGAATATCCAGGCTTGTGATTAAATTTGAAATGAGAAGGATATTGAGGAAATGTGTTCATTGATCTCTCAATGATGACACCAAGATCTTTTCCCACAGAGTTTACAACTAATTCAAAATCTGTCAGTAAGATCAAAGTGTTTAAATTTTTCTTTCCAAGATGTATTGCAGTTTGTACACATCTAGGTGCTTTTCTTTTCTTAAATTTTATCTTTGCTAGGTTTGTTGTTCTCACTATTTTTCCATAGCACAATCAAGCTACAGAATTGGTATCACTTTGAAAACGTCTTTCTGGGTGCCTGGGTGGCTCAGTCAGTTAAGTGTCTGCATTGGACTCGGGTCCTGGGATGGAGCCCCACATAGAGCTCCCTGCTCAGGGGGGTGTCTGCTTATCCCTCTGCCTCTGCCTGCTGTTCCCCATGTTTGTGCTCTCTCTGTCAAATGAATAAATAAAATCTAAAAAAAAAAGAAAAAGAAAAAGAAAATGTCTTTCTTTGTTTAGTAACTTTGTTTTCTTGACCCTTGAAGGATTTATTTCTTAGGCTCAAAATCTACTGTATTTTTTTAAATTTTTTTTATTTATTTATGATAGTCAGAGAGAGAGAGAGAGAGAGGCAGAGACACAGGCAGAGGGAGAAGCAGGCTCCACGCACCGGGAGCCTGACGTGGGATTCGATCCTGGGTCTCCAGGATCGAGCCCTGGGCCAAAGGCAGGCGCCAAACCGCTGTGCCACCCAGGGATCCCTCAAAATCTACTGTATTAATCACTCTCTTTATTCAAATATTCAATTCCCATTAATATTACATTTTCAGATTGGGGGAAATTTTGAAATCCCAAATTATTGAAAGATTAGAAATGTGTCTATTCTAAATGAATTATTTTATGTATCGACAAAAAGAGACTTGCCTTTTCTCTGTAATATATTAGATAATTTAATATATTAGGCAATTTTAATGGCTTCAAAAGCCAAGACAATGATTATTAAAATTATAATAGGCAATTTGAATTTATAAAAATAAAACAATTAAGATAAAGTATACTTTTTTCTGACCAAGAAAAACTTAAATGCAACAGAGATTAAGAACTATATCCCTAAAATATACTTAGTAAAACAATTTCTATCAAACCTGAAAGATAGAAAACTCTGAAAAGGTGCCTAATTACGTCATTAAAGTATGCATTTTAATGTAGGAATAAACATCTTAACAATTATGAGCCTGGTTCCAATCCACACTTTTATCACTATGTTCCTTAGTAAATGTGCTAGACATTGGCGAGTGTCAAGTAACAAAAATAACACAAACTTGACAATGTAATTGGGGCAATTTCATAAATATCACCCAATAAAATGTATAAAGGTTAAAATATTTTTAAAGCATTTCATTCTTTGAGGATAAGATTCGGAAATGGAAAGGAAAGAGCATCCTCAAAAAACCAAAACTGTAGTACAATTGTTTTTTAAAAATGGCATTAGAGGGCACTCTTGTATGCTTTGTAGGAACTGCAAACTTGAATGTACTTCTGAGTCTAGAAATGGTATGGTATAAAACTTTTTCTGGCTATTTTTGATATCTTGGTTTAAATAGATTTAAAATTTTAAATAGATTTAAAACCAACTTCACTTTTATGAAGTTTTGTCATCTGACAAAAGGAAGAAAGAATAAGAAGGAAGGGAAGAAGAAAGGGAGAGAGGGAGGAGGGAGGGAAGGAAGAAGGAAGGAAAGACATACTATGAGATGCATAACTCCTTAAAAGTGAGAAACAAACAATAAAACATCGGAGATATAATTTGAAATCATAAACTTAAAAAATATCAAAACACTGAAGAAAAGAAACTTAAACCAAAGAGGAAAAACATCCATAAAACTTTTGTTTTTGTTTTGTTTTACTATTTGCATTATTTAGGTTAGAATCAGAATGTTTAAGGCTTCACAAAACTTGACATAGTCAACTGACCACCCTGAACTTCCTATCATTGAGATCTTGAAGAAAAATATTAAGTTACTCTCAATCAGGCCACATTTCTATATGTTTACTTATCACTTTGCTGGGGACTGAGGTATAAATTAAATTGTTCTTGATCTCAGCCTTCAAAGGATCTACAGTTTTTTTGTTGTTGTTGTTGTTTGTTTGCTTGATTATTTGCTTAAGATTAGTGACTAAAACAACTATGGGAAGCGACGAGGCTGCTGATTACAACCTTCCATCGTAATTAAATACTTTGATAGTGAGTGCAATGATTAAACCCCAGTATGGTAGCATGTTCGCTAGGCAGAACTAGCAGCTAGGTAGGTAACTCTTCTGGGCATTTAGGCAAATCATTACTCTTTTCTTTGTACCACTATCATATGAATAGGACACATTGAAACAAAACATCTGAAACACAATTGAGATCATTAAAGTGCACTTTTGATAAAGACAAAAATTTGAATATTTTCATATTTACACCATAGAACCGTCTCTACACTGAACAACTTAAAAATAATTTACTCACAAATATTTCCCATCCTAGCTTATCACATCTTGTTGTGTGCGGGTGTGGGTATATTCCTCACAGTCTAATTATTTTATATTACATGCATTATTATGTTATGTGCTTTCAGACACTTGAGGGTGTTTTGTTTCTTTAGTTTTGTTCTCCCCTTGGAATACTTTCTGGTTTTAGATGTGTTAGCTTTTTACTTTTTTTTTTTATTATTATTTGGTTGATCAGCAAATTGCTAGAATTTTGCTGCTGCCCTAGTTAGGAGGATTTGTTGAACAATTGTAGTTATATTGCCTGATCATCTTTGGCAATCACAAGGATTTCTTTGTTGCAACCTAATAAATAATCCAAACTAGAAAGTATGCCCGTTTATTCATACTGGGTGCAACTATTAATCCTGGGGTTGTTTTGCCCCTGATTATAGCTGCTCAACACACCATATTGTTATTCCAAAAACTACTGAGGAGACTATGGGAGAGAGAACAGCTCTTTTATCTTTTGTCCAGAAAATCTGAGTTTCCAGTCAGATTTTTAGAAAGAACATTAATAGCCATAATTCCTTTTTAGAAATGAGCATAGACATATGTTTAAAATAATATTTTTTAAAAATGGACCCACAGTTATAAGATCTGCAGTGAACTCTGGCCTCTGTTCTGAACTAACCATATGGTCAAGAAGAATTCACTAACAGGGGGCACCTGGATGGCTCAGTGGGTTAAGTGTCTGCCTTCAGCTCAGGTCACAATCGTGGGGGTCCTGGGATCAAGCCCCACTAGGGCTCCCTGCTCAGCAGAGAGTCTGCTTCTCCCTCTAACCCTTCTACTCCCTCTCCCCCTTGCTCATGCTCTCTTTCTGTCTTCCAAATAAATAGAATTTTTAAAAAAAGAAGAAGAATTCACTAACGGTTACTGAGACTAAGTGAGGGCATATTGTTACATGATCTCTGAGGCCCCTTGTGACATTATTTGTGCTTCCAAACACATTTTAAGCCATTGATCATATAGTGGCCAGGATGTAAGAGCTTAGCTCTCCATGTATTGAATCAAGTAGCTTCATTAATTTACTCTACATTTATGAAATGTTCATTATATGTTAGGAGTGTTAGTCTTTTACAGAGAATGAGAGAATAGGTTAGAAAACTCTCTTCTCTCTGTCATTGTGTGTCTGTGTGTGTCACTGTGTGTGTGTACCCAGAAGTGTATAAATAATTTTTTTAAACATTTTATTTATTTATTCATAAGTGACACAGAGAAAAAGAAACAGAGACACAGGCAGAGGGAGGAGCAGGCTCCCTGTGGGGAGCCTGATGTGGGACTGGAACCCAGGACCCTGAGATCATGACCTGAGCTAAAGGCAGGCACTCTACCGCTGAGCCACCCAGGCACCTTGTATAAATAGAATTTTCAACTGAGTTTTTTTCTGGGTAGTGGGACTTAGGATTATTTTTACTTTCTTCTTTATGCTTTTCCTATACATTTTACACTTTCTGCAATTTTTAAAATCAGAAAAACATAAAATATGAGTAATATTTTAAATAGATAAATGATCAAAGTCATTCCTTTCTTGACACAGGGTCATTACTGGGAAATGAGAATGAAAGGATAAACTGTACAAAATCATAACTTTGTTTTTGATTTAAAGTTTGATTTCTATTTATCCCTAAGTTATTGAGCTCAACTGCTGTATTTACATGATTGATGTAACTTGCTTTGGTGTAGACCCTGGCTTCTGTTTGGATTTTTAAGTTAAAGATGGTTTGCATGCTAGTTGTTTTGATGCATGTCATCAATTAATATTTATTCTTTTTCCAGCTTTAAGGCCAAAGGTTAGCCTCTTCTTCTTGTCTACTGAATATGATTTTTGTTATGCAGTACCTACAGAAAACAAGGTCAGTAAAAGATTTATTTTCATGGAAGTGTTTTCAAGCAAATAAATTACATTTTCTTTCACAGTCAAGGCTACCTTGTTAGCATTTGATTAAATGCTTCAATAATTTTTTCCATGGCAATGTGTTTCAAAGGAGGTAAGTACTAATAGCAGCTGTGCACTTGTAGTTAATGTGTTGTTAAATTGATAGAGAAAAGCAATATTGATGTAATAACTCTCATTCATGCATTATCTCTGAATAGAAACTTTATAATAAGGAGTGAGCTGACATTCAGAAACTAAATAATCTAATATTAATTGTGAATTCTTTAACACGCCAAGACAATTGTTTAATTTTGAATAACATTTTTCAGCATTTATTTCAGAATTAGTTAAAATTCACCTTCCTACAAAAACGTTCATATTTCTTTCCTTCACAGAAAATGTTAAATTTTCCAGCCTAGTTTTTTAAATGAGTACAATTAAAGCCTTCATCAGAAGAAATGAAATTTGCATAAACATACATGCCTTAATAGCCTTTGGTACTGAAACAAAAATTACTCTTCTTTTGATATACTGAGCCTGTTGCACAATTATTACATTGCTCTAATGTCTTTGTAACTGGATGTTTGTTATTCATCTTTTGTTAAAGTTCATTTTGTTTGTGAACAATGCATTTTAGCACTATCCAATAATTTATTTCAAATTTGTGTTAATTGTGGTAAGTTAATTCTTACATATTTATTGAGTCCCGCAAAGTTGAACAGTAAATTTATTCAAATTAATGTGACTTAAATTAGAGCAAGCCAATTTGGTACTGCTAGAAAAATTGTCTAGATTGTTTTCAGTGTTTATTCAATGATAAAGTATTTCTTTTATATCAGCTTTATTGGAATGTATGCACCTGCTTGTGGTGAAGAAGAGCAAGACATTGGAAAGCACTTTTTCAATTAGAGACTCTCTCTCTCTCCCTGTCTGTCTCTGTCTCTTTCTCTAGACAAAATTACAAAGTATTATTCATTGTGTTCATGAAAATGTAAAGAAGCTAGCCATTCCTTTGATAAAATTGTCTCGAAATTAGCACTGCCTCTCTTTTATGCACTAGTAATCATACATTTTTTAATTTTTCATGAAAAACAGGAAATCTGCCATACATTTTTTACTTAGTTTTGCAAAAATGACTATTAGTACACATTGGGTACACTCTTACTAAGCAAGCCCAGAGTGGAAAACATACAGAGAGACAAATAGTGTCATTTTTATATTTCACCCTTAGTGCCTCCCATTTCTCCCTAAGTTCTAGGTGTACTACACAGAACAATGAATAATAGTTTTGAAACCTCAAGATGTGTATCTGTTTGTTATTTTGATAGATCGGGAGTATCAGTGAGATTACAACCTGAATTCTCATCAAAAGGGAAATTGATCTATGTGATGAAATCATTAGTGTGTGTGTTTACATGAGAAAATGTGCAAGATATATTAAGTGAAAAGAAACCTGTTTTACAAGAAAATACACAATAATCTCACCCAGATTTTAAAACAAACTTATTACTTCTGTTGCTATGGCTATTGTCCCTCTTCCTGAACACTAGTACAAATATAAAGAAAAAATTAAAATTAGAAGGCTAAGAATAAAACTGTTAAATTAAATCAGAGGGGCAGGGATTTCAGGGAGAGCTTTCAGGTCCTCACAAACTTTAAGAATTTCATTATATAGGTAATATTTCTTTCTTTTGTAACCTCTGCCTGGAAATCAGTAGAATCATATTATTAAGCCAGCCTTATAAGATGCATGTTTATATGTCATTCTGTATGTTATTACATAGAATGCCGCAGTGACATCTGTGACTTCTTACATACACATGTGTTTTTCTAAAATACAGTCCAAAGTGCAATCCTTAGGTCATAGCATATACTCACTTGAAACTTTACATGGTTCTGCCCAATTGTTGTCCAATGGCTACACTGATGTCCTTTAACCATCTTTCTGTGAAAGTCCTCACTTCTACTATCCTTACTGATACCAACTATTACACAGTGATTTAAAATTTAACATTTTGCCGAGTGCAAAAATGGTATATGATTTTATTGATTGCTTTTGAAAATTCATAACTATGGCCTCATTTTTAATAATGAAGATGCATAATTTCAGAATCATCATCAATAATAATAAATGGCTAGTTGGAATATGTCAAGTTAGGGAAATTTTATTTTTTTAATTTAAATCATAATTATGTTATTTTAGACTCCATAATGGTTTAAAATTTACCTCATTAAATCAGGATTTTGACCATATACAATGGATTTTACATGCATTAAGCAAAATTAGCTCTCAGACTTTGAGTTCTAGGTGAGGGCAATATTTTCAGGATGTCTCAAAATTCTTGAAAATGTTAGATGAAGTTCTGCGGAAATTTATCAAAAGCCATAGTTTAAAATAAACTAATAAACTAACCCATTTTGTCCTCCCCCAACAAAAGCAAACAACACCAATTCTAATATATATTAAATTAAACGGCCTTGATTGGCTTTATTTTTTTTTTATTTTTTTAAAGATTGTATTTATTTATTTATTTATTTATTTATTTATTTATTTATTTATTTATGAGACACACACAGAGAGAGACAGAGACACAGGCAGAAGGAGAAGCAGGCTCCCTGCAGGTAGCCCAAAGCAGGACCCGATCCTGGTTCCAGAATTAGGACCTGAGCCAAAGGCAGACGCTCAACCACTGAGCCATCATCAGTCAGATATATATAAGTAGGATATATATGGTCTGTGTGTGCACAAAAAGAGATTTATTATGAAGAACTGGCTTATATGGTTATAGGAGCTGAGCAACCAAGACCAGACTCCACTGAGCAGGAAGCCAGAAAGGAAGATCACAAGTAGGATGGGACACCAGGGACACTAGTCAAAGCTGTTGCCCATGAAAATAATTTCTCTCCTTTCTGGGGATCATCAGATTTGCTCTTAAAGCCTCCCAACTGATTAAGTTAGGCCCACTCAGGTTATTAAAGTCAACTGATTAGGAACTTTTATTACATCTGTAAATTCCCTTTACATCATGCACTTTGTGTTTGTATAACAGGGACTGTAGCCTAGCTGAGTTGACACATCACAAAAGTCATTGTATCATGCAGCCACCCTCTGTGTTACTTTCTTTTCAAAAAAATTCGCATGAAGGACGCCTGGGTTACTCAACAGTTGAGTGTCTGCCTTTGGCTCACGGCATGATCCCGGGGTCTGGGATCGAGTCCCACATTGGGCTCCTTTAGAGAGCCTGCTTCTCTTTCTGCCTGCTCTGCCTCTTTCTCTCTCTGTCTCTCATGAATAAATAAATAAAATCTTAAAAGAAATTCATATTAAATTTACAAAAGTGATATTTTTCCTTTGGCACAAATTTATCCTATCTCTTTATTACTAAAATATGAAAGAAACCTTTTTTAAAGTTTTTATTTATTTATTCATGACAGACAGAGAGAGAGGAAGAGAAACACAGGCATAGGGAGAAGCAGGCTCCCTGCAGGGAACTTGATGTGGGACTCGATCCAAGGACCCTGGGATCACGCTCTGAGCCAAAGGCAGATGCTCAAACACTGAGCCACCCTGGTGCCCCTTAAAGAAGCTACTGAATCTAAAATTGAAGGGTCAGTGGGACAGGTATTGGAGGGAAGGCTGTTATTGACCTTTCATTTAAACACTGTGCTATGGTCTTCATTGCTGTGTTGAACGTGAGCATTATGCAAAAAACATTCTACCTAGAAGGCAAGACGGTTCTAAGTATAATTATTCCAATACTGAATATTATTTCAAACAATTAACAAAGTTTGTGATGAGGATATATCATTGCCAACTTTTTTCCTTATAGACATTCAGAATTTACACGATGTTTTCATATTTTTCAATTGACAGATGAGCAAAAATTTGGTGTATGCACCTGATTACGGGAGCTCATTTTTGAAGAGATACAAGATAAACTTATTTTTCCATATAAATGAGAAATCTTTCTGGTGTAATTCACAATTATATGCAGTTACATTGCTTTTCTGTCTTTGATTTAGAAGAAAGGAACCTATCACACTTTAAGTTTTGTGAACTCAAAAACCTTTGGATTTTCAGACAGAAACTGACCCTAAAGTCAGAGTTTGGATTGACAGAAACATCTCTTAGTGGAGGAGACCATTTTTAATAGCGCAATGTGGGATGGGGGATTTTGTTCTTTAGCACTTCCACAATCTTTTCAATAGTGATATAATAATTTGAATACACTGGTTACTTTCATTTCCTAACCAACTTCTAGATAAATATCCTCTACTAAAATGATGATATACTTTTATTGCAAAAAAAAAAAAAAGTAGCAGTAAGCTCAGAGCTAATTGGTTGTGGTATAGAATTCCTTTTGGGGTGAAGAGGGAGAGGGAATTACAGTATGCTAAAATCCAAAATCATATATTTAGTAGATATATTCTATTTTATTTTTTAAAGATTTATTTATTTTAGAAAGAGAAAGCTCGCATGAGAGAACACAGTGGGGAGGGGCAGAAGGAGGAGAGAGTGTCTCAAGCAGACTCTGTCTAGATTGCAGAGCCCAGTAGTCTCGATCTTTCAATTCTGAGATCAGGACCTCAGCTGAAACCAAAATTCAGGCACTTAACTAATTGTGCCACCCAGGCATACCAGTAGATATATTTTTAAAAAATAACTTATAGTCACTACTTCTCTAAAGCAGGTGCTGTCAATTATTTTCAATTGATTTTGGAGAACTTTTCAGGATGTCTGTTCAAGTAGGTGCTTCTTTATAGCATTATTAATTTCTTTTTCTTTTTTTCCCTCTTCTGTTTAATTTAGCTCAAGGGACAGTTTTAAAGTCAAAATCATCATGAGTACAGCCACTTTTAGGCTTCCATAATTTCTGTGTTTGCATATAGGAAAGACCAACGAGGGTAAAACCTTGTCTTTGCCTATAGTTACCATTTAAGGAAATGTTCTTCTATGTAGGTGGGACTTTGGGTTAAGTACTTTAGCTTTAATGAGTATACCAATCCTATTCTCCATTTGGTTGATTTTTAAATTTCTTAGAATCTGCCATTAATAGGTACATGGAGGGCCTTCAAACTGAACTATTTGCAGTCAATACAACTGCCACTTTTATTGCTTCCCAAATCTTTCTAAATGCTTCCTTTGTGGAAAAAATAGAATATTTTGTTTGAAATGCCCCAAAATAAACTAGTCATTCATTTTTCTATATATTTCAGCCTACTCCTTGTATTTGTTATAAGGTACAACTGCAGGACCCTAATCCTTTGTGAAGTCTTTATTTGATTGGAGTCAAAGAGCTGGAACATGTTTTACTCTGTTTTGTGTTGCTGTTACAAAGTAACATAGGATGGGTAACTTATAAATGACAGAAATTTGTTTCTCATGGTTCTGAAAGCTGGGAAGTCCAAAAACAAGGCGCTGGCAGCTTGGTGTCTGGTGAAGACCTCTCTTTTGGGTTAAGAGCTCACAGTTTTTGACTGTGTCCACACATGGTAAAAGAGCTCTATGGGGCCTCTTTTATAGGACTTGCCCTCATAATCTAATCCTCTCCCAAAGGCCCACCTCCTAATGCCATCACTTAAGGTGGGGAGGATTTCAGCATATGAATGTTGAGGGGACACCAACTTCAATCTATAGTAGAACAAAAACTAAAAATATTCAAGCCTACTCAACTATCTGATCAAATCCATATAGCATTTGGCATACACAGCATTCCTGAAGAGAAGAAGAGAGGGAACAAAAAAGGAGATATTCTTGCTCCTGCTTACAACTTCTGCTAATTCTCTGGATACACTTAATGTCCATTGGACACACTGTCTTTCTGTAGATGCTAGTGCTTTCCACTTAGTACAGCCATGTCTCTCTTGATTCTTCTCTTGCTTGAGTTAAACAATGGAAGGTCTCAGGTACAAAAATTGTGCAGTGATTTTGCAAATTTTGCATACACTTTTCCTCCTTGTGTTACACTTTTCTGGAGAAGCTCCAAAATGAAACTCTGGTCCAAAGCATTGCAAAATTTTTCCTTATTGCTTTCCCAAATCTGTTTGCTGACAATACTTGAAATTTAACAGAAGAGTTCATTTCCATCCCTCAAAAATAATCTAATGGTGGTCAGGTTGAACGATGGTAACATGTTCTATTCAGAATTACCTCTTCCTATGGATAACAAAAACTTCTTAGTTGATGAAACATTTGTGCTTTTGTAATCTTCCATCACTACAAGATATGTTTGAACCTCCTTGTTTCCTCATGCAAATAGGACCCTGATGACTCATCTCCCTTCAGATTGCTAGACTTGTTTCACATGCACACCTGAGCATAGCTTAGGTTCAGGCTAGGTCTCAAAATACACTGGAGCTTTATTCCTGGATCAAGTGACACAAGCAGAGAACTTATTTATTGGACCTTAAAATATTAATGGTTCTTAATCATCAGCTCTCCTCTCTGGGCCCATCTACTTCCTATGTTCTTACAAAAATGAAACTTAAAACTCACAAATAAACTAGTTATTGTGCCTCTTTTAGAGTTGTCATTGAATCCTGAAGGAAGGATTCAACAACTTCCTTCTTTCCTTCCTGCCGTATCACTTGCTATCTGCCCTCTTGATGAAAATCTGGGAATCAAGTGGGGAATGGTGTTTCATGCTTCAGAATCCAAGCAGCAACAGCAATTTTTCTTCTTGTAAACAAGTTCAATTTGTAAAATGGAATGGAACAAATGGCTTTCGTCATTGATTATTTCCCTGTCTTTGCTAGCAGAGTTAATACGGCATTTCTACCCTCTGATCTACTTCTTCCTTTCCTCTTTTCTCTTCTTTATTTCACTGCATTTGTCTTAATCTGTTTGGGCTGCCTTAACGAAATACCCTAGACTGGGTGGCTTAGAATAAAGGCATTTATCTCCCGCAGTCTGGAGGCTCAGAAGTCCCAGATCACACAGTGCAGGCAGACCAGCTTCCTGGTGAAAGTCCTCTTCCTGACTTGTAAACAACCATCCTTTCACTCAAGGCCTTTCCTTAGTGCACATATGTGGGGCTGGAGAGATCCTCCCATCTTTCTCTTCTGATATGGACACTAATACCACCATGTGGGTTTCATGCTCATGATTTCTTTTTCTTTCTTTCTTTCTTTCTTTCTTTCTTTCTTTCTTTCTTTCTTTCTTTCTTTCTTTCTTTCTTTTGGTCACATTTTATTTCTCACACACACAAAAAATGGATCTGAAGCAAGTTACGCCATTCATGAAGATCAGTCCAGGGGTATGTTAAAATAGTCTCCTGAATCTTGACCATACAGTGAAATATCCTAACAAATGGAAGAAGGGAAAACACTGTGCATACACAGAGACACAAGGTGGCTTTGCTTTCCTGGCTACTAGGCTCTAGGAAATTCCTCTTCTCTGACCAGAAAGCAGGTGGGGAAAACAGAAGATAAAACCCAAACTGACCCTCTGGGCTTCTTGCTGAGAGCTCTAGTGAGAATCCAGCTTCAGTTTCCTAGGACCCCAGAGGCCCCCTCGGTGACCACTTCTGCAGAGGAAGATGCCAGGCACCCTGATCCCAAAGATGGCCTTCTGCAAGGGCTGCTGGGCTCCAGCCACCAAGCCCCCCACCATATGCCCACACTAAGGCAACAGAAACAACCAACCCCTTGTGTCTCTGGTTTCAGAAACCAAGGTCATTCTTCAATGTGAAAATTAGATTTGTTACTAATGACCTCCACTGTTTAAGATTTATTGGTGAGCTACTGACTCATCTCAAGGTCAGGCTTTTAGTAATGGCCTGAAATCTCTTGCTGTTTGGGTGTCCAGGCCACAACTCCATACCCACAATTAGCCTCTGGTGACATGAACTTGCTCAGCCAGAATCACAGAATACTGGAATTAGGGGAGCACTCAAGATGAGGACCAAGAAAGTGATGTGTCCTGCCAGATGGTCACATCAGGATCACACATGCTCATGATTTCATCTAAACCTAATCAGCTTCCTGATTAGGCCCCTCCTCCAAATATCATCACATTGAGTCAGGGTTTCAGGTGGTAAATTTTGAGAGGACACAAACATTCAGCCACGTCACCTTTATATTTGCTGCATATATTCTTATAAACCATGTAAGATCATTTTGGTAAGTGTCAAGAGGGGAAGAAATTTAATTTCACATAAAGAGAAATAGTCAGGTCAAGCCCTTCAGTGTCAAGGAAAGCACATGGTATGCTAACTTCGACTAAAAGGCTCTTAGTAGAAGACAAAACGTTCTATATCTTGAGTTAATGCCTAGAGATAATATGCTAAATGTCGTCTCTTTTATGTATGTTCATGTTTCTTTACACACATAAAAAAAAAAGGTTTACCAGTTAGCTCCATTTTTGTTGCAGATATTCATCCACTTTTTAGCTAACCTAAATGCTATCCAATGACTTTTACAGGAGTATTTTTTATTAATGATTATTACCTAGTTTCATTCAGCCCATAACCCATGAAATGCTTACTATTCTTCATTCAAGATGCTTCATCCTGGGTATCATTGAAAAGAAGGGAATCTTCTCTATGGCCATCTTTCTAGTATTGGTAGACTACTCTACTCTTTAGCCAGATGGAAGACTTTGTTCTACCTCATTCACTTTTGTTTCATTTTTAACTAAAACGGAGTAGAAAGTAGGAAAAAGTCATGCATGGCAAAATAATGATTGAGACAGTTTTACAAATGTAGAGAAAAAATAAAGATCTTCCTCAACTTATGATGGGGTTACATCTCCATAAACCCATCATATATTGAAAATCTCCTAAGTCAAAAATGCATTTAATACACCTGACAGACCATCAAAGCTTAGCTGAGCCTACCTTAAATGTGCTCAGAGCACCCATATTAGCCTATCGTTGGGCAGAATAATCTACCACAAAGCCTACTATATAATAAGATGTTGATGACCTCAAGTACTTTATTCAATATAGTACTGAAAGTGAAAACTGGAGTGGCTGCATGGGGACAGAAGGTTGTCAGTATATCAGTTGTTGACCTTTGTGATCTCTGGCTGACCGGGAGCTGTGGCTGCTGCTGCTCAGCATCATGAAAGAGGATCTGACTGCATGTCATTAGCCCAGGAAAAAAATAAAAATTCAAAATTCAAAGTATGGCTTCTACTGAATGTGCACTGCTTTCCCACCACCATAAGGCTGAACCATTGTTAAGTCAAGCCATTATAAATTGGTGGCCATCTATATTCCGGATATAATGTGCATAAATATGAGTTTAAAAAGAAATAATTCTTGGACACATGGATGGCTCAGTCAGTTAAGCACCCAACTCTTGATTTCAACTCCAGTCATGATCTCAGGATTGTGAGGTTGAGTCATGGGCTTGGCTCTGCGAGTGGAGCCTGCTTAAGATTCTCACTCTCCCTCTGCCCTGCCCCACCCCCTCTCCCTCTCTCTTAAAAAAAAAAAGGAAATAATTTTCAGAGCTAGTCTTATTTAGACAAAAATGGAAATATGAAACACTAATAATTTTTAAAACATAGAATATTTCTACATAAAAATTAATTTAATGTAGCGGTGCCTGAGTGGCTCAATTGGTTAAGTAACTGGCTCTTGATGTCAGCTCAGGTCAGGTCATGATCTCAGGGTTCTCAAATTGAGCCTCGCCTCAGGCTCCATGCTCAGTGGGGGATCTGCTTGAGGATTCTTTCTCTTTCTCCCTCTCCTGCTCCCCCTCATGGGAGGGCATATTAAAATGACTATGTTATTTACCTTCAATGCTCTCATTTTTAAAATAAATATGATTTCTAAAAATACATTTTAAGAGGAATAAATTGAACTCTTGAGTAGGAATTTCAAAAATATTTTTTAAACTAGTCAACATCTGTGATTTTGAAGCTTGTCTTAATGGCAAGCCCAAGAAAAATGGATATTTTTTAAAGTACATTTTACTTTACGAAATTACGTCCGGTGGTACCAAATCATAGGTACATATATATAAAAGCATGACATTTTTGATGACTATTTATAAGAGCTTTCCTTTTACTTTCCTTGCAAGAATTCTCTAATAATTTGATTTAAATCTTCCTCCAAGCAGAGAATGGTGTCTAATTTGCTGCACTGCAGCTCAGGACAGAATTAATGTTTTTAATGAATCATTCTCCTTTGTAGAGAGAGATATATGGCCTCTGAACCCCGAATTACAAAATCTCCTTCTCGGTAATTAAAAGATAAAAATAAGCCTGACAGCGTAAACCTTTTAAATTTATTTATATATTCACAGTGTCTTTCATAGTTACTAGTTTCAGGCACAAACTTCCCACTCCACCAAATTTTTAGTGATGGTGTGTCCTACTTTAAAATTTCATCTTTGAAAGCACTTATGATTTACTCTGATAGTGTGGTCAATGTGCATGTATGTGGAATATCTTCATAGTCAAATAAAAATAAACCTTTTTCAGAGAAGTTTACTTAAAAATGAAGAACTGGATATATAGCCATGAACATATGGAAATATGACAATTCAGTAATTCTTCTTTCTTTTGCTTATCCAGTTAGGAAAACTAAAATATATAAATACACACACACACACTACACACTGCATACAAACACACAGACCCATACACATACACCCAGGCACATGCACACACCACACACAAACACACAGGCATAGACACACAAATACACAAATGCACACACACAGAGAAAAGCTTTGGAAAAAGGCATTGTGCATAAATCAGTATTAACACCATATGGAGATAGTTGTAGGAATACATTCATAGTGATTACTTCTTTATCATATGTATGTATTAATTTTTTACCTAATTCTTACTAATCAATTACCTATGATATGATCTAAAGGTAATAGGATCCTCTCAGCAAAAAGTACATATTCCTCATTCATTTGTAACTCATCAAATATATTTAACCATTGGAATAATATTTGATGATAATAATATGAATGGTTAGGAGAGAGCCCATAAGAAGGGAGAGTTATTTCCAGGGTATGATTCAAGTCTTTAGACAAATGGTGCCGCGTTCCCAAAACATTAGCAAATTTACCTAGGCAAATGGTATTAAAATGAGCCCAGGATATCATAAAAGAAAAGTAAAATCTTGTACAATATCATTATATAATGAGCCTTTTGTCTTTTCTTCTGTATGATTAATTAGTATTAATGAAGAGGTATATATGAGGAAATAACAGTATTAATTTACATTGTTGTTTCAGTGACTCAAAATAGTGTATTATATTGTATACCTGAAACTAAGATAACACTGTATGTTAACTATACTGGAATTAAATATTTAAAAATAGTATATTAGTTTTCTGTAGTTATTAAAAATATTTAAACCTCTTTCATGTACATGATCACATTTGATATCTATAAAAATTCTACAGTTTTCCAAGTCATGTGCACTTAATGTCTCTTGTACATATAGCCAACAATAGACTATGCAGCATTTACTAGGTATCAGGCACTTGTTAAAGAGATTTGCAGATATCATCGTCCTGTCCTTATATTAAGGAGCTCTCCTACTTGTTCTGTCTTTGGAATCTTTTCTCTACTACCTTTGAACAAGTGCATTAGTGCACACACATGCACAGACACACTGGCTTTCAGGAGAGAAAGTCAATTCACAGAGACATTATCGTGTGTGATCTCATGTTTCTGTTTTGAAGTACTCAAAAATAGACACTCAAACTAAGGCCATTTCATTGGCAACATAGGAACATCAACATTCTCTAGTCATCCCAGTTAAGTACATAGATACTTTAATTAGCTCTTTAGGACTTTTTTTTTTTAAGATTTTATGTATTTATTCATGAGAGACACAGATCGAGAGGCAGAGACACAGGCAGAGGGAGAAGCAGGCTCCATGCAGGGAGCCTGACGTGGGACTTGATCCCGGATATCCAGGATCACACCCTGGGCCAAGGGCCGCGCTAAACCACTGAGCCCCCTGGCTGCCCTAGGACTTTTTGTTGATGTCTCTTTGATGTCTATTTACGTAGTTGTTCTGTAATCACAGTAGGGGCCAGCAAGAGATCATTTCCATCCAATCTCAGTGACCAATGAACTGATAAATTATGCATATTTTCATGATTTTTCTGTCTTCCTTTTACTTTCTTGTTTCTTCTTTCTGTTCATTGAGATGCTGAAATATGAATTTGTGACCCATGTCACAAGACATTTGCAGTAGTCCCCTCTTATCCATGATTTTGCTTTCTGTGGTTTCAGTTACCCATGGCCAAATGTGGTCTGGAAGGAGATGATCTTCCTTCAGATCCATCCTTAGATGATCACCTGTAGCCAACACTATGTCACAAATACCTACATCATTCACCTTGCTTCATCTCATCACATGGGCATTTTATCTTCTCATGTCATCACAAGAAGAAAGGTGAGTACGGTATGATAAGATGTTTTGAGAGAGGAAAAGAGAGATCACATTCACATAAATTTTATTATAGTATATTGTTATAAGTATTCTATTTTATTAATTATGAACCTTTTACTGCACCTAATTTAGAAATTGGACCTTATTACAACTATATATGCATAGGAAAAAGCATAGTATGTGTAGGGTTTGATACTACCTGCAGTTTCAGGCATCCATTCAGTCTTGGACTGTATTCCCCATGGATAAGGGAGGACTACTGCATAACTATATATCTCTTCAAAATGTTTTCAAAATGTCTCTTTTGTTTTTTATTTCATTACTTTTCCCCTATTCTTCATATCTAATCCATACTTCCTTTCTCACCTTTCTCTCCTCTCCTTCCTTTAATATGTGTTTAGACATGCATTTGCATTTTAAAATCTGTTGGTTTTTTTGTGTATATACATTTTTTTAATTGGCCTAAGGTCTGTGCAATGTACGTGATTCCATTTCTTAACTTTCTTTAAAATTTTTCATTCAGGGCAGCGCGGGTGGCTCAGCGATTTAGCACCGCCTTCAGTCCAGGACGTGATCCTGGAGACCCGGGATCAAGTCTCCTGTCCGGCTCCCTACATGGGGCCTGCTTCTCCCTCTGCCTGTGTCTCTGCCTCTCTCTCTCTCTCTCTCTCTCTCTCTCTCTCTGTCTCTCATGAGTAAATAAATAAAATCTTTAAAAAATAAATAAATAAAATTTTTCATCCATTGCCAGTGTTGTGTTTGATGTTTGCCAATGATTTTTAATTGTTCTATATTAATATTTTTTAGTTCTTTAAACAAGCAATTGTAAGAATTATTTTAAAGTCCTATTGTAATTGTGAATTGTTCACTTCCACTTCAGTTGACATTATTATACTGTTAGCTGATGCATACAGAGATAGGGTTTGATATCTTCGTTTTGAATTGGGCTCTTCATCTTCGTGGAGTGTTTATACCAGTTTTCCTCTCTCAGTATATATTTTTTCCTATCTTTTTTTCTTTTAACCTTTTTAAGTACTCAGTTACATTTATAAAGTGTATATCACAAGCAATGAATTGTACATCTCTTTTTAAAAAATCAAGTTTGGCAATCTTGAACTTATACTGAAAGTGCTTAATGCATTTTGTTTTCAAAAATTTGTGCTGATAAATATACATAAAATTTACCATCTTTATTATTATTGTTATTAACCACAATTCATGGTATTAAGCATATTCACATGTGGTGCAACCATTGCCACCCTCCATCTTCAAACCTCTTTTCATTTTGCAAAACTAAAATTCTGTACCCATTAAGCAACCTCCCATTCCCCACTGTCATTAGCCACCAACCACCACCACTCAATCTCTATGCATTTGACTTCTCCAGGTATCTCATATAAAAGGAATCATATCATTTTTAAGATTTTATTTTATTTTATTTATTTGAGATAGAGCGTTGCAAAAAAGGGGGCAGGGCAGACAGAAAGGGAGAGATAATCTCCTCACTGAGTGCAGAGTATGACAAGAGGCTCAATCTCATGACCCTGAAATCATGACCCAAGCTGAAATAGAATAGGGTGCTCAACTGACTAAATCACCCAAGGCACCATATGTCATATTTGTTTTTAATGATAGGTTTTTTTTTCTTTTTAAGAGAAGGGAGAAGGACATGAGTAGAGGGAGAGAGAGAATCCAAAGCATCCTACACACCCAACACAGAAGCCTACATGGGGCTCAATCCCACAATCCTAAAATCAGGACCTGAGATGAAATCAAGAGTTAGTCATTCAACCAACTGATACACCCAGGTGCCATTTTAGTGTTAGGCTTATTTCACTTAACATCATGTCCTCAAGGTTCATCCATGTTGTAGTATGTGAGGATTTCCTTCCTTTTTAAGAGTGAATAATATTCTACTGTACGTAAATACTTCATTTTGCTTATCTATTCATCTGTCAATGGACACTGGGTTTGTTTGTTTTTACCTTCTAGGTATTGTGAATAATGCTGCCATTAATATGAGTGCACAAATATAATTTCAGACCCTGGTTTTGACCACTGGGGTATATACCTTGAACTGGAATTGATGGATCACATGGTGGCTTTATATTTAATGTTTTAAGGAGCTGTCAAACCGTTTCCCACAGTGTTTAGATCATGTTGCATTCCCACAACAATATACAAGGGTTCCAATTTTAGTGCATTTATTTTCAATGAAACTTCTGATATACTTAGGTTCTATAATTAATTATATACAGTTAGATGCATAATAACTATCATTTATTTTTTATTTTCTAATCTCCAAATCTGTTTTGTATTTTTTGGCTTTCTTAGCTTTTTTTGGATTGATTTATTTTTCTTATATTAGCTTTATTTGTTGTTTTTTTTACTATATTTTTACATTTTAACCTAAAGATAAAATAATCACCTTCACTTATTAAAGTCTAATATAAATTATTACTTCCATAATTAGATACTGTTAGAAACTTAAATCCTTTCACATCATTTATTCCTCACTTACCTCTGTCCTATTGTTTTCACACATTTTCAGTTATATGTATAAATTAAATTCCACAGGACATTGCAGTTATTATTTGCTATAGTCCATATTCCTGTATACTTATCCAGTGTTCTTTCTTTCTTCCCATATTTTTCTATTTCTCTCTGGGATCATTACCTATCTTTAGATTTTTTTCTTCTTCTAGAGCATTACTTCCAGTAATAAATTATCTGTTTTCTTTTGATGTTTCTCTGAAAAATGTAATAATTTCCTTATCACTTTGGAAGTACAGTCCCACTGAATACATAATTATAGTCTGTCATGATTTCCTCAGCATTTTAAAGCTACTCTTCCAGTGTTTTTCTGGTTTACATCATTTCTGTGAAGTAATCAGTTGTCTGTCTTCCTGTGGCTCTCCAAAGGTTGTCTTTTCTCTCTAGTTCTTATAAGATTTATCTTTATTATATTGAACATATTAATAGTAGTCACTCTGACAACCTTTTCTGAAAGACTGCAGGCAATTTTACTGACTTTGGAAAATTTTGGCTTAGTTCCTCAGTCTCCAGCATAGGCCAAAAACTGTACAGAAAGTTACCCACACAAAATTTCGATTGATCCTACTCTCCACTCAGTGACAGCACAATTTGTACTACTTTCTCTTTCCTTCATTGATGATCTTTAGCAGTGCTCCTCAGATGATGGACAGATTGTTAAACCTCCTCACCCCAGAGGAAACAATATCTGGTCATCATGTTTGTTCTTTCTCCTATGAATGTGGCCCCCAATCTTTGCTGCTCTGATCATCACTGCTCCCATACCTGTGTTTACAATTATTTTTCCTTCTTTTTTATACTCAGTGTAATGGAAACGTCAACCTGGAGTGACCTACTATAATCTACCTGCAGCAGATGTTTTATTCTGCTCTTTTCAAATACAATTCCTTCATACTTTTGTGACCAGTAATGACACACTAAATTAATATATGAATTAACACATGAAGTGATAGAGACCTAGGTGGAAGATACACAACATAGCACTTTACAGGGTTTTCTTTTCTTTTCTTTTCTTTTCTTTTCTTTTCTTTTCTTTTCTTTTCTTTTCTTTTCTTTTTTCTTTTCTTTTCTTTCTTTCTTTCTTTCTTTCTTTCTTTCTTTCTTTCTTTTTTTTTTAAGAAGCAGGCGGAGGAGGAACAGCATAGATTAGTCTAGGTGTCTACTTATAAAAGGATAATTAATATTTATCAATGTTATGTAATATGTAAATAATGTAATATGGGCATAGTTTATACATAGGAATGTGTGTGTATACACACAGATATTGTTCAAAGAAACAGAATGCAGACTTAAGGCTAAAAGATTAATAAAAGACTATAAAAATGAAAATTTGTCAATAAAGCTAGCTATGCACATACTGTGAAAAAAAGAGATTAATATTGATTGGTGTTTTTCCTTCCTCTGTAATGACCTGAGGAATTCAGGCATGTGGGAACATGAAAGAATATAACATATCTCACTAAAATGAAATGAAACTATAAAAATAATTTTAAACCAAGATCTTCTAACTCCAAATCTTTTACTCTTTCTTATTAGTATGTGTTACAGTGGTGTCTGAGGAACCCTAAAGAAACCCAGACCCTTTCAGGGGATTCAGATTGTCAAAAACATTTTTTTATACTAATACTTATACATTGTTTCTCTTTTCATTCTTGTTTTATCATGAATGAATGGTAGCATTTACAAGAGGCTATAATAAATGATGATGGTATTTTTGTAATTTTGACTAATGAAATACATGCTGTTGATTTCCTGAGTTATCTAAAAATTTTCTATGATAAAATTTTAGGATATATAGACATTTTAACAATATTTGTTCTTCCAATCCATGAGCATGGAATGCTGTTCCATTTCTTTCTGTCTTCTTCAATTTCTTTCGTAAGTGTTCTATAGCTTTCAGAACATAGATTCTTTATCTCTTTGGTTAGGTTTACTCCTAGGTATCTTATGGTTTTGGGTGCAATTGTAAATGTAATCGATTGCTTGATTTCTTTTTCTTCTGTTTCATTGTTCATGTATAGAAATCCAACTGACTTCAGGGTATTGATTTTATATATTGACACTCTGCTGAATTCCTATATAAGTTCTAGCAATTTTTTGTGGAGTCTCTTGGGCTTTCTACATAGAATATCATGTCATCTGTGAAGAGTACAAGTTTGACTTCTTGACAATCTGGATTGTCTTTTATTTCTTTTTGTTGTCTGATTGCTAAGGCTAAGACTTCTAGTACTATGTTGAACAACAGTGGTGAGACTGGACATCTCTGCATGTTCCTGACTTTAGTGAAAAAGCTCTCAGTCCCCCCCCCCCCAATTCAGGATGATATTTGTTGAGGTTCTTTCACATGTGGCTTTTTGATATTGAGATATATATCACTACATGGTGGAGAGTTTTTATCAAGAAAGGATGCTGTATTTCATCAAATGCTTTTTCTGCATCAATTGAGAGGATCATATGGTTCTTGTCCTTTCTTTTTTTAATGTGACATAGCACACTGATTGATTTTTGGAGGCTGAAACACCACTGCAGTCCAGGAGTAAATGCCACACTGAGCTATGGTGAATAATCCTCCTTTTAATGTACTGTTGGATCCTATTAGCTAGTATCTTGGCGAGAATTTTTGCATCCAGGGATATTGGTCTGTAATTCTCCATTTTACTGGGGTCTTTGTCTCGTTTGAGGATCTAGGTAATGTTGGCTTCACAGAATGAGTTTGGAATTTTTCCCTCCATTTCTATTATTTAGAACAGAAAAGACCCTGTATAACCAAAGGAATGTTGGAAAAGAAAGCCAAAGCTGGAGGCATCACAATTCCATATTTCGAGCTGTATTACAAAGGTGTAATCATCAGGACAGTATTGTACTGGCACAGAAACAGACACATAGGTCAATGAAATGGAACAGAGAACCCAGAAATGAACCCTTAATTTTATGGTCAACTAATCTTTGACAAAGCAGGAAAGAATATCCAATGGAAAAAAGACAGTCTCTTCAATAAATGGTGTTGGGAAAACTAGACAGCCACATGCAGAAGAATGAAACTGGATCACTTTCTAAAGCCATCTGCAAAAATAAACTTAAAATGGATGAAAGACCTCAATGTGATAAAGGAATCCATAAAAATCCTAGAGGAGAACAGAGGCAGCAACCTCTTTGACTTTGGCTGCAGCAACATCTTGCTAGGTATGTCTCCAAAGGCAAGGGAAACAAAAGCAAAAAGGAGCTATTGGAACTTCATCAAGATAAAAAGCTTTTGCACAGCAAAGGAAATAGTCAACAAAACTAAAAGCCAATCTATGGAATGGGAGAAGATATGGCAAGTGACTTATCAGATAAAGGGGTGGTATCCAAAATCTATAAAAAACTTATCAAACCCAACACCCAAAGAACAAATAATCCAGTGAAGAAATGTACAGAAGACATGAACAGACATCTCTCCAAAGAAGACATATTAATGACCCACAGAGAACTAAAAAATGCTCAACATCATTTGGCATCCAGGAAAAAAAATCAAAACTACAATGAGGTATCATCTCACACTAGTCAGAATGATTAAAATTAACAACTCAGGAAATGACAGATGTTGGCAATGATGCAAGGATGTGGAGAAAGGGGAACTCTCCTAACACTGCTGGTGGGAATGCAAATTGGTGCAGCCACTCCAGAAAATAGTGTGGAGGTTCCTCAGAAAGTTAAATATAGAACTACCCTATGACCCAGCAATTGCACTATGAGGTATTTAGCCAACAGATACATGCATAGTGATTCAAAGGGGCACATGCATCCCAACATTTATAGCAGCAATGTCCACAATAGCTAAAATATGGAAAGAGCCCAGATGTCCATGACAGATCAATGGATAAAGGAGATGTGGTATATACACAATGGAATATTAGCCTTCAAAAAGAATGAAATCTTGCCATTTGCAACAATGTGGATGGAGCTAGAGGGTCTTATGCGAAGTGAAATAAGTCACTCAGAGAAAAAAAATACCATATGATTTTACTCATATGTGGAATTTAAGAAACAAAACAAATGAACAAAGTGGAAGGGAAGAAAAAATAAAATAATATAAAAACAGAGGGCAAACCATAAGAAACTCTCAACTCTAGGGAAAAAACTGAGGATTGCTGGAGGGAAGGTGGGTGGGTGGATGGGGTAACTGGGTGATGGTTATTAAGGAGGGCATTTGATGTAATGTGCTCTGGGTGTTAGATGCAACTAATGAGTCACTAAATTCTACCCCTGAAACTGATAATACAGTATATGTTAACTAAATTGAATTTAAATTAAAAAAATTATAGTTTTAGGGTACAAATAAGTAGATTTTTAGAGATTAATATAACACTTTCAGCACTTTGCACTTATATTATTTTTGCCTATACTGACTTTAATTATTGTAAACATATTATCATTTAATAAGTTATACTGAAATTCTGAAGTTTTCCTTGCTCCTTATAGAAACACAAGAAGATATAAGTACACATTAGTGTCTGATTTTGTAATAAGATTTTATTTTAAAAACTCCTTTCTAAATTGTTAAATTTAAACTTACTCTTAAAATTAAATTATGCACTATTTTTAAAATATAAAACATTTTTCATATATTTAAGCTTAAATTGTCGGTTTAGAAGAGAAGATTAAAAGAACTGATTAATTAAACCACAGCTGCGCCATTGTCATCTAAATATGCCCCCCCCAAAAAAAAGATGAAACTGACATACTGAAAGTTCTCTCACTGATGGAAAAGGAGAGTCTATTCAAAACAAACTGGAAAGACCTTTAAATAAGAAATTTTGAAAAATGACAAAATCTTTCTTTCCCTCATCTGTACTGATACTTATAATTCAATTCATGGTATCTTGTGATCAAACATTTTAAAATATTATTATGATGCCATTTAAAGTATAGCATCCATTTGATACTAATCATTTAGAATTTAAAAAGATGATTTTTTATTGTAACATTAATATTAGGAGCTCAAAAACTATCAGGGGCTCATTAAAAGCCAAAAGTTGTTTGGTTTTGCTTTTAAAACTAGAAAAGGGAAAAGTCACGACAGCATCTTATTAAGCATTAAGTTATTGCACTGCTTGTGGCCACATTGCATACAGCTAAAGAGGTGCACAAAATAGTTGAGTGACTAATAAGTCTCTGAACACTTGACACTGGAGAATGCCTGTTGGGTGAAATGTCAGAGAAAGAATAATCATGACGGTGCCATTTTCCAAAAATACATTAATAAGTGAATTAATAATTTAGCTGCAAACCATGAAGAGTGAGTTAATATAGCATCTGCAAAATTATGTTTTTGTTTTACAAATGGATGAATTTATAGATGTGACTAGTTTGTTTTGCTTATATTCATACAGTGTTTGTTTTAAACATTTCCTATCCACGCTATTGATGGCGGGTTTCCTGAAATGGGGATGAGCAAAGACAATACACCTGACACTGGATAGATAAGATAGATGGTAGGTTATTGATCCTACAAACTTACAACCTACAAGAGAAGGACACTGCATGTCATACAGGGCCACATGGGTATTGCATTCTAGAACAAACCGTGCAACCTCAGATGGTGGGAGGCAGACTTTGTAGTATCAAAGGATAGCAGTATCCCTGGCTCCTGAGGAAGAATGTGACTGGCTTGTTTGAATAATTTCACATCTGGCAGGGATGGAAGTCTGCTTGTCAAGGACAATTAGGAACCACATCTGATCCCCTTGGGAAAAACAGGTGTTTGACTAAGGTTATTATCCCAGAGACAGAGTGGGGAACAGAATTTGCAGTTAGGCCACTGGAGATCCTCTGCTTCACCAGATGTCAAGACATACATAATATTGGTCCTTAGCACATCACTTTGTCCAGTGTGGGGTCATCTTAGAAGCATATCTTGGGGCTCTTTATGGGCTTTTCTTATTTAACAACTAGGATAATGTCCAAGTCTTATGATACTAGTGATTCCAAGCATGGACTCTGAAGAAAGAAATCTTGGATGTGAAATACAACTCTGTAACTTCTTAGTTCTAAGACTTTGGGCAAATCACTCAACATTCATGTACCTTAATTTCCTCATTTGTAAAATGGGCTAAAGATAATACATACTTACAACATAAGGTTGTTTTAAGGATTATGTGATTTATTATTTCTACACATTTTATAAATGCTTATATATTTTATGAGATAAAAGCATATATAGATTTAATTTATAATTTATGTAATTATTTAGGAAATATTATTTCCTAAAAGGATACAAAATGAACATTAAAGTTGGCAAAGTCTAGGTAACATGGGGAACTATTGTTGGGAATAAATTTTGTGCTGAAAGAAACTACTGCAATTATACTATGAACTTTCTACCAGTTAATACATGTACTTTTCAAAATTGTAGATGACATAAAGCTAGAGAGATAGTATTTCGGGTTAATAGAATCAGAATCTAAAACAGTCTCTGTAGCCTTGAATATTGGGTCAAATCTGGCAGGATTAAATTTAACAGAAAAAATGTAGGTCTTAAACTTGGGGACCTGAAAGAGGTAATATATACTTTAGGATGCAGTTCATTTTAGGCTGGGTATAAGTTAATTAGTAAGTTTCCCCAAAAAAGTCAATATGTTTCATATAAGTTTAGGCTTTATTTATAGGAATATAGTGTCTTGATCAATTAAAGTGATAGTACCACTTTTCATTGGTCACTCAGTTTATCTTTCTCAGTAGTTTCAAAGGACATGGAAAAAGTAGGGCATATTTCAGCAGTGCAACTATGAAACTGAGTGGACTTGAAACTGTCATATCAGAAACTGAGAAATGGTAGAAATAATAATTTACCCTGATTCTATACCATTGAGTAGTCTCGATGCACATGCCTGGCTGAGCATCCAGTGGTAATGCTGACTGTGTTAGAAGACATCCCTCGCTTGCTTCTGACCTGTTTCCAGTTCTCATCCAGTCCTGACTCTTGGCTCCATCAATGGCCTCCTTGCCCTCTCCCCCTACTTTTGGACAGGATTTAACTTTTTGGCTTTCCTCATTCCTAAACTTTAAAATGGATATGCCCTTTTGTATCTCCCTGCTTCAACTATCAGGAGTAGAATTCCATTCCTAGTCGACTCCCAAATGACCCCATTTCCCCCAGAGGTATGAGTCTGGATACGATGCTGTAAGTAGCCCCCTAAAGACAAACCTAGAGCTAAAGACAGAAGGCTATTAGAGGAGGGGAAGTTCTGGGTATGGAGGACTGACTTTGTGACAGCTGGAACCCCCTGAAATTAGATCGTGCCTTCTCAGGAACTAGTGACTTTCCCATTACTATAGATATTTCAGCAAAAGTTTGCTCTTCCATGTGTGGAACTCTTGAGGCAAAAAATGTAAAATTGGGACTATAAATAACACAGTCTTTTCTCCGAGGTTTTATCTTTGTTTTTGTTTTGTTTTTTAGAGTGTGGGATTTTATGGGAATTTTTAAAAAGAATCATTTAACAAATTTTATGTTTATTACCTTGAGGATCAGAAAATACAGTCAAAGTTATGCACATAATATGTCATGAACATGAGCCATGTTTTGTTCATTTAAGTAAAGCATTAGAACTTAATCTGATAATTAAGGTTAAGAGACTGATTTACTAAGTGCCTGAAAAAGCATATTCCTCATACACACCCTCCAGATACATGCTTCATTTCCCACTCATCTCTCTGTTTTAAAATATAACTTCAACTTGGAATGTTTTTATATTTATTCATTTTCTTTAGGCAGAAATTGATAACACCTTCCTTCAGAAATGAATTGTTAAAAGCAATGAAATTGGCTGCTAATGAGAGTATTTGAAGTACCAAAGTAAACAAATCTATTAAGATGTATCTGTATACATATTTATTTTATATATCATGACTATAAAACTGATTCTTCTATCTTATCGACTTTACTAAGAAACCCTTAAACAAATTAGGTTGTTAAACAATATTAAATATTACAATTTAGTGAAAGTATATTATGAGGTATCAAGCTCAAAGCACAAATCATGCAAAATTATAAAAGACAAGATTCACGAAGAAAAATCTTCTGCATAGCAAGGAAACAATCAATAAAACTAAAAAGCAGCCTATGTAATGGGAGAAGATATTTGCAAATTATTATCTGATGAAGGGCTAGTATCCAAAATCTATAAAGAACTTATTAAACTCAACACCCCAAAAACAAATAATCTAGTTACAAAATAGGCAAAAGACATGCATAGATATCTTTCCAAAGAAGACATACAGATGGCAAATAGACACATGAAAAGATGCTCAACATCACTCATTATCAGAGAAATTCAAAACAAAACCATGATCAGATAGCACCCCACACCTGTCAGAATAACTAAAATTGATAACCCAGGAGACAACAGTTGTTGTCGAGGATGTTAAGAAAGGGGAACCCTCTTGCACTGTTGGTGGGAATGCGAAATGGTGCAGCCTCTGGAGAGGTGCAGTCTCAGTATAGAGGTTCCTCAAAAATCTGAAGATAGAACTACCCTATTATCCAGCAATAGCACTACTAGATATTTACCCAAAGGATACAAAAATACACGTTGCAAAGAATACATGCACCCCGATGTTAATAGCAGCCTTATCAACAATAGCCAAACTATGGAAAGAGCCTTCAGAAAGTATGAATACCCACCATTTGCTTCAACATGGATAGACCTGGAGGGCATAATGCTGAGTGAAATAAGTCAATCAGAGAAGGACAATCGTCATATGGTCTCACCCATATGTGGAATATAAGAAATAGTGAAAGGGACTATAAGGGAAAGGAGGGAAACTTAGTGGGAAAAATTAGAGAGTGAGACAAACCATGAGAGACTCTGAACTCTGGGAAACAAACAAAGGGTTGCGGAATGGGAGGTGGGCAGAGGGATGGGATAACTGGGTGATGAATACTCAGGAGGGCACTTGATGAGATGAGCACTGGGTGTTTTGTTTTTTTTTTTTTTTATTAGGATCTATGATCCAGACTTTTCTTTTTTTTAAGGTTTTATTTATTTATTCATTATAGACAGAGAGAGAGAGAGAGAGAGAGAGAGAGACAGAGACACAGGCAGAGGGAGAAGCAGGCTCCATGCTGGGAGCCCGACGTGGGACTCGATCACGGGATTCCAGGATCGCGCCCTGGGCCAAAGGCAGGCGCCAAACCACTGAGCCACCCAGGGATCCCCTAGCACTGGGTGTTATAATATATGTTGGCAAATTGAACTTAAGTAAAAACAAATGTATAAAAAAAGGGACAGCCCAAATGTCCATTGACTGATAAATGGATAAAGATGTGGGGTGTGTGTGTGTGTGTGTGTGTGTGTGCTGGAATATTACTCAGCCATCAAAAAGAATGAAATCTTGTAATTTGCAATGACATGGATGGAGCTAGAGTGCATTATGCTATGCGAAATAAGTCAATCAGAGAAAGACAAATACCATATGGCTTCACTCACAGGTAAAATTTAAGAAACAAAACAGATGAACATAAAGTGGGAGGGGGAGAGACAGAGAGAGAGAGAGAGAGAGAGAGAGAGAGAGAGAGAAGCCATAGGAGTTTCTTAACTATGGAGAACAAACTGAGAGGTGATGGAGGGAGGTGGATGGGGGATGAGATAGAAGGGTGATGGGTATGAAGGAGGGCATTACTATGTTGAGCACTGGGCATTATATGTGAAGGATGAATCACTTAATTCTACTCCTGAAACCAATATTGCACTACATATCGACTAACTAGAATCTAAATTAAAAAAAGCCATGAGGAATGGGTTTTATAAAACATCTTTTGTCTGCATCAAGATTGATTTTTTTCTAACAACAAATTTAGAAATATATTGTATATATATTCATTTTATAATGCAATAATCACTAAGTTATTAAAATTTTTTCCTAAAACATGTGTGTTTCAGGTTATATATTCTCATTTGCTCTTTCAGAAGCTAAAAAAACAGTTGATGTCAGGATGTATTTTGTGTGTCAGATTTTCTCTGCCTTTAACAGTACAGTATTGAACATACATAACATACATACACACATTTTAAGATATTAACTGTTATACTTAATAAAAAATTTAAAACAAATCACTGAGTAGATTGCTGACTTGTGACAGGGCCAAGATAATAGCCAATATACACGTATAGAGCATATATACCTTCTTAGAAAGCCTTGCCATAACACTAGACTCTCCTTCAGTGTTCTCTGACATTCACACCCTGCAAAATATCAATCTGACTTCATTAATCAATCTTCGGTTGCTTTTAAAATTCTAACTAAATCTATTATATCAGCCCTATGTTCTAGTCTGCACAGTGCAGAACCGTTGTCTTCTAGACATTGACATAGATTTTTTTCCTTTGATAGAGCTTAACAGCTTACATTTGTTTCTTAATTTAACATGTAAAAAATGCCTATTGAGTTAAGCATTATGTTAGAAACAGAGGAAACAATGGCAGCTACTGTGGGATAGTTTAATGTGTCAATTTGGTGGAGACAAATGTCCAGAGATTTGGTCAAACATTATTCTGGATGTTTCTGGGAGGGTGCCTTTGAATGAGACATTTGAATCAGCGGACTATTGATCTTAATAGTAGTGGGCCTTGTCCAATCAGTTGAAGGTCTGAATAGAGAAAAGAATGACCTCAGAGCAAAAAGGAATTTTCCAGCAGACAGCATTAGGTCTTCACCTGAAAGATTGGCTCTTTTTGGTTCTTTGGCAGATTGCCTTTGGACTTAAGCTGCAACATTTTCCTGAGTCCGTAGCCTGCCAGCCTACCCCATCAGATTTTGAACTTGCCACCCTCCACAAACATGTAATCCAATTCCTTAAAACAATTTTTTTAAATGTATCTATATCTCCTCATATAGATATAATTGCATGTCTCAAATTCTTAAAATTTCTTAAAATAATTCTCTTTAGAGAATTAGAGAGAGAGATTGATCTGTAGGTAGGTATATAGAGATGCAGATAAAGATTTATTTGGAGGAATTGGGTCACATGGTTGTGAATTTGAAGGAATTGGGTCACATGGTTGTGATCTACAATAATGTCTTTGTAGATACATCTATATATCTTGTATCTATGTATGTATCTCTGGACCTGTATCTATGCCTGTATGTACATCTGTTTCTCTGGAGAACCCTGACTAATACAGGGATGGAAACATATTTTTAGATCATAAGTATGCAGAGAGAGTAATGCAGGAAATCTACTTACATTGGGAGTGGTGTTCTGAAGAGAAGATGTTAAAGCTTTGTCTTGAAATCTACTTGAGACAACAGTAGGTGGAGGAGTCAGTTACTACAAGGCAAGAATGGCAGCATACAAAAAAAAAAATGAGGAACAGAGATAATAGTTGTTTTGGTGGAAAATTCAAGGTAGATGAGAGACACATAATGATTTTAAGGTAATGGCCCTTTACATCAGCTGAACAGCACACTTTCTCAATGACACACATGGAGCCCGACAGAATAACTCCTTTTGAAACAACTACCCTAGTATAAAATATTCCCTTCTCTTTCCACTTGATTCTTTATTGTTGATGGTTGTTTGTGTTTTCCCTGTTATTTAGACCCACTCGATCTCTTGCCCCCATGTTCATTTTGATTTGTCCTGGTACATCAAAGGGTGACCTAAAGCAGGGCTCTGGGCAGTGCTGATTTTAATTTTTTTAAAAGATTTTATTTATTTATTCATGATAGACAGAGAGAGAGAGAGAGAGAGAGACAGGCAGAGGGAGAAGCAGGCTCCACGCAAGGAGCCCGACGCGGGACTCGATCCTGGGACTGACTCCAGGATCACATCCTGGGCCAAAGGCAGGCGCCAAACCGCTGAGCCACCCAGGGATCCCCTAATTTTAATTTTTATTGCTAATGTTCCATGTAGTCAACCTTTCCTGATACTGCCTCTATGGCAAGTCCTTTGTGATACGACTGGAAAGCAGCAAAATTTGCAATAGACACCATCCTCCAGGTCTCTAAGAGTACAATGATGGTTAAGTTATGTCTGAAAAGGTGACTCAAAAACAGAACAAACACGATGATCATGACAGTTTATTTCCACCTTGATTTACATCAGAGACAATCTATAGACCAAACATTTTGCACTGATGGTAGAGCTCATTATATTCCAGTAAATAAAATGAAATATTTAAGAATGGGAACATTAAAATCACTACAAGATAAAAATCAATAGCCTGCCATACAAGCAAAATGCTATTCAATGGGATTTCTGTTTTTAAAATAAATATTAGAATTAGACCCATAAGGTAAAATGATTTATTGTAAATTAACAGCAAGAATGGGTAGATTTCAGAGTAATTCTTTAAATAATGTCACAGAACCACCCTCCTGAGCTAACTAATTAGCTCATTAAAGCATTCCATCTCATTGAAAAGCAGTTTTTCTTGAAGATTGTCAGCCCCGTGATTGAATGACATGCAAAATCTCTTGGTATTTTATGGATATGTGATCCTTGGCATTCAATAATGAAACTGCTCTTCTCTGTTTGTAGAAGAAGAGCATTCAATTTTCATGGAAATGTCAGAAAGATTATATTGTTTTCTTCTATTTATTCTTATTGTTTTGGTCTGGGATATAGTTGAAAGCCTGTCAGTGGTGTCCTTTGCAGTTGCTTCAAAAGCCATAAAACAATTGGTACAACCTGAAAATGCTGATTTATTGTTGATGCCAAAAGATAGGAATCTTTTAAAACAAATAATGTGAGATCCATAAATTTCCAGTTGAAGATAATGCATTTAAAAGTTTTGACCATCTTTCTATTTATTTTATATTAGTTTCCCCAAACCTCTAATAAGATCTTGTATTTCCATATACAGAAAATGTGAATAGGTCCTCCGTAATTATTATATAGGCTAAGTACGTGTATATTATACGCATTCAATAAATGCTTAATGAGAAAGTGAGTAAAAGAAGTGATTAATATATTAATATTTGGAGAGTTCCCTTCACTTAAACTGCCCTCTGACTGCTCTTCAATTATTCTTTTTTCTTTTTCTTCAAGCAGGTTCTACACCCAGCATGGAGTGCAATGCAGGGCTTGAACTCATAACCCTGAGATCAAGACCTGAGCTGAGATCAAGAGCTGGATGTTTAAGTGACTGAACCACCCAGATGCCCCTCTGAATGCCTCTTCTATGAAATAATTTATTATACCTCAAACTCAATTAGTTTCTATTTCATTTTAACCAATAGTATATTATTTAGCACTCCACCATGATTCATTTTAATAAATTTAACCTACAGATCTTAACATTTGTTTGAATTCTGATATGTATTACTTTATGAGAGGTTAACATTACAGATAGGAAGAAAAGGTAAAAAAAATTGCATTTAAGGGAGCATTTAACCAAAAAAACAAGGTTGGGGGGTAAGAACGGGCAAGCAGCCTACGGATGAAAGGGACACATCAGTTGTTTGTCCTTTCCTATATATAATCAACTATAAATGTCTGAAAACATATAGAGGAAAGTAATGATGAAAAATACTACGGCAGGTGTTATCACATGTATTAAGTATAGGGTGGGTATTCTAGAGAAGGGTAATATAACCCATTTTGTAAGATTAGAAACAGTTACCTCAATGCATGATGCCTTGAAGTGTGTTAAACAGAGGAGTATTGATGGAGGGGAATGACAGAGATTGTTAATTGTGCCTGACCTCTACTTCCCTTTCTACGTTTAGTAATGAACTCCCTGATACTGCATCACCATTAGCAGGACACAAGGCCACCCATGTAAAGTCCATGATTCCAGGTAAGGGGTTGACCAAGCTCTCATGAATGCAATCTGAATAGTGTTTCCCCCTTCAACTTTACTTCCTTAAACAGAGGAAATATGCCTGTGATTGTGAACCTAAGGTCAAACACAATGCCCTATAAAATGATGAAATAAGACAGAACGAACTCAGGATAAACTAAAGGAGCAAACTTAAGTATAAGTTGTTTTGGAGATATATAGACACATGCAAACTAGTCTTGTTACTTTAGGGATGGTTTTTACTTTCCCTGAAGTTCGCTCACTTTTGGACTCCTTATATGAAAAAGGGGGAAAAAAAACACTTCTAATTTTTTTGGAGACTCTATTTTTGGTTCTTTTGGCCCAACCTCTTAGACCATATTCAATAAAATAAAGAATGGGATAAAGAGCCTGTGCAAAGTTCCCAAGATGAAAAAAAAAAAAAAAAAGACAATTGCTGTCTTTAGTGTCCAGACTGCTGACTACCTCCTCATTCTTCTGGCACATACTTTTCTGTGTCCCCCACACCCTTTGAAATAACAAATTCAAATCTTCTCATTCTTGATTATTTTCTTCTGCATTTCCAATAGTCTTTTCTCCCCATTTCAAAAAAAAAAAAAAGGAATTTATCTGCATCCACCTATAATTGCAATTTTAACACTACACTTTGTGTCTCCTACTCCTATCTGTTCTCCTGTTAATTATGAAGCTAATGAGGTTTACAATTTTGATTGTTTGCTTGTAAGAGCCCCATCCATGTCCCTGGTAAGAGACCTAGCAATGACGCCTTGTATTTTTGTAGTAGTTTAAAAAGCAAAATGATTTTGCATTCTTTTGTTCAAGGAAGGGGGCCCCAAAACACAAGCTTTAGAACCCATAAAACTAGCATCATTCCTGATCCCACTGTGACGTCTTGAACATTTTTGGAACTTCCAATCCATTGACTCATCCACTTTGCATTGCCCATTATAGCTTGTTCTTCAATGCCCACTAGTCCCCACGACCCAGTGTGGATTCCAGGCACTTTGCCTATAATCACTCACCTATCAACATCACGCAACTTGTTCCTATCCCTCTCAAGAATATGACCTCAGAAACCCCCCAAACATGCAAGTATTCAAGCATCTGACTTCTCTAAAGTAAAATAACTAAATATTACTTGTGAAAAATCACACTGCTTCACTATTAAATATATGAACAAGGCATTTAATGAGAGCTCCACTATCTGGTAGCTCTGTACTTTCTTTTTTTTTTTTTTTTTTTTTTATAAATTAATTTTTATTGGTGTTCAATTTACCAACATACAGAATAACACCCAGTGCTCATCCAGTCAAGTGTACCCCTCAGTGCCCGTCACCCATTCACCCCCACCCCCCGCCCTCCTCCCCCTCCACCACCCCTAGTTCATTTCCCAGAGTTAGAAGTCTTTATGTTCTGTCTCCCTTTCTGATATTTCTCACACATTTCTTCTCCCTTCCCTTATATTCCCTTTCACTATTATTCATATTCCCCAAATGAATGAGAACATACACTGTTTGTCCTTCTCCGGTTACTGTGGCCAAGTTCAAAAAGGGTGTTGCCTGAGTTCTCCTCTGGGATTTTGATGGAATCTTGTCTCACATTTAGATCTTTCATCTATTTGGAGTTTATCTTTGTGTATGGTGCAAGAGAGTGGTCCAGTTTCATTCTTCTGCATGTGGATGTCCAATTTTCCCAGCACCATTTATTGAAGAGACTGTCTTTCTTCCAGTGGATCGTCTTTCCTCCTTTATCGTATATTAGTTGCTCTGTACTTTCAAGCTGACTCTCCTGTTGGATGCTTCTTCCTTCTTTCACTTCCTACTATGTCTCACACTATATTTCACCTCCTTTAGAAATTATGAGTAATCAGACAAAAACTGTCTTACTTGCTGTCAAATCTACACAACTATGGGTATCTGAATATGACATTTGCTCTTTTCTTATTACAATGGAAGGAAGGCTATCCTATGAGAGGCTCCATTCTCATCTCAATTCTTAAGGATTTAGCTCCTGCAATAACTTCCCTTCTGCCCTATCAGTTTCTCCATCCCTATGGGATAATTCCCACAAACTTACAAAATTCAGCTTTTGTCTCTTCCTTAATAAAATAAAACCCTACTTTATGAATACCACTTATCCCAGTGACTGCCTTTCTCTCTCTTTTCAATTTAATTACCATCTGTACCACATCATTTACTGAACAGTCCATCAACTTCTCATTTATTTGCAGTGTTTCTTGAGTCAATTTCCCATATATTTACAGTCAAATTTCGTTTTCACTTCTGCATTTCTTGGCTTTCCTATTACAAAAAAATCAACAGTGTTTTTACTATAGCTTTTTATAGGTATAGGTGACCCTTGGACAACATGGGGCTTAGGGGTGCTGACCCCCTAGGCAGGCAAAAATCTGCATATAACTTTTGACTTCCCAAACTTAACAACTAATAGCCCACCGGACTTTGTGTTTCAAACCTGTGGGGCCCAAGGGTCAACTGCATTGACGTCTGATGATGGGAATCCAGCACAGCCCAGGGGTTACAACAAGGACTCTAGACACAAACAGCTGGGTTCAAAGCCTAGTTACACTGGTAAATACCTGCACAATCTTGAGGAAGTTAAAATCTGTGACTCACTTTGTGTATATGAAAAAAAATGAGCTACCTAAGATTTAGGGCAACACTAAAAAGAAGTACTATTTAAGTATTACTTATTATTATCATTACTACAATTGTTTTGACAATTCTTAATATTTTAGTTTTCTATATGAATTTAAAAGTAGCTTATTTGCTGTGAAAATTCTTTTAGGATATTTTAAAATCAATATTTAGGGTTCCTCATTATGATATGGAAATGCCAGCCACTATTCAATCACTTATCAAACTATGCAAATATTGTCTTCAATTAATTATTTGGTTTCCCTTGAGTTAATACTTATATCTTTTTTTAATAGCTAAATTCTCTGTTTTACTAAAATAAAATATCATATACTTTAATTTTCTGATAGAATTAAAATCTACTTTTTGCTGTTTCAGATATAAATCATTCTTTCTCTCTCTCTCTCTCTTTAATCTTTTTATTTTGCAAGTTCTTCCTAGAATCCTATCTTGTCTCCATTCCAATTTACATTATTTTCTCATCTGGCTTCTGGACAGGTTTCATCCTGGAGCTCCATTTGCCATCATACCAGGAATTCCACTCATGTTTCCTGTATTTGGAGACCATGTTTTCTCATTCTTTTGCTTTTCTTTTTACTGGTTAGTGTATTTGGTTTCATCAAATATGTCTTACACTAGCTTTCTGAGAAGGGGTGCATAAGGACTGATTTTTTTATATATATATCTTGATTGACAGTTTGCTAGGTGTAAAAGTGCTACATTGAAAAGATTTCCTCATAATTTTGAAGCCATCAATGCATGACCTTTAGCTTCCAGTATGGCTTTAATAAACTTGATGCTCATCTGATCTTTTATTTGTGCTCTCTTTTCCCCTTCTGTCTGAAAACTGTGGATTTTATTTTATATTATAAATGCTCTGAAATCTCATATTGAAATGACCTGGAACTTTTCATCTTCTCCTCCTCTTTCTCTTCTTTTGTTCTTTTTTTTTTTAATTCATGAGAGAGACACACACACACACACACACAGAGACAGAGAGGCAGAGACACAGGCAGAGGGAGAAGCAGGCTCCATGTGGGGAGCCCTATGTGGGACTCCATCCCGGGTCTTCAGGATCATGCCCGGGGCTGAAGGCCGCTAAACCGCTGAACCATCCGGGCTGCCCTGTTCTTTTTTTTTTAACTGAGAATCCATGTCCTTCAGCTCTGTTAAACTTTCTTACAGTAACGGCCAATTTTCCCTCTTCAGAGTTTCATCAGTTTTTGCTTTAGGTATTTCTGTTGTATGGTGCATATAGATTTAGGATTTTGCCTTCTTGGTGAACTGGCCCCTTAATTATCATGTAATGTCTCTCTTTATTACCAGTAGTATCCCTTGTTCTGTAATATAATTAATCTGATATTAACAAGCCATTCCAAATGGCTTATATTAGTGCTTACATCATATATCATTTTAAATGTTTTAATTTTATCTTACTTGCGTTTTACATTTAAAGAAGGTTTGTTAAAGACAGCTATATGCCTGGTCTTGCATTTTTTCCCCTAGTCTGACATGTCTGTCTTTTAACTGTGTTTCTATCATTTATATTTAATGTAATTATCAACTATTGATACTTGAACACAGGTTTGAACTGTGTGGGTGCATTTACATGTGGGTTTTTTTTTTTCAAAACACACAGTACAGTACTGTAAGTCTACTTTCTCTTCCTTGTAATCACTTGTAATCTCTTCCTTAACAACATTTCTTTCTCTAGATCACTTTATTGCAAGATACTATAATACATATACAAATACATATTATCAGCTATTTATGTTATCAGTAAGGCTTCCAGTAAGCAGTAGGTTATTAGTAAAATTTTTGGGGAGTCAAAAGTTATTTTTTTTTAATTTTTATTTATTTATGATAGTCACACAGAGAGAGAGAGGCAGAGACACAGGCAGAGGGAGAAACAGGCTCCATGCACCGGGTCTCCAGGATCGCACCCTGGGCCAAAGGCAGGCACCAAAACGCTGCGCCACCCAGGGATCCCATAGTAAAGTTTTGGGGGGAGTCAAAAGTTATACATGAATATTTACTGCACATGTTGGGGGGGGTTTGGAACTCCTTATCCCCTTATTGTTCAAGGATCAACTATATATTTGATTGAAATCTGCTGTCTTGCTAATATATAGCTACTTGCTCTTTCCTTTTTTTTCCTTTTTTGAAAAAAAATTTGTTTTCCTTTTTTATTTAAAAAAATAATTACACATTTTCTATTATTTTAATTCATCTTCATTCTTGGCATGTTAATTACAGCTAATTCCAATTAATTTTAGTGGCTATCTAGCATTGACAACAGGCATCTTTATAACTACTTCTTATTAATGTTCTACAACTTCATGCATAGTATCCTTGCAATATCCTTCCAATTCATAGTCTTGCAATTTCCTGCCAATTCATCTTTTCCATCCTTTGTACTATATTTTTTATACCTTTTACCTTTATAAATATTTTAACTCTAATAGAGCTTGTTACTAGTTGAGTTTAGGTCAAGGATCAGTGCACTTTATGTAAAGGACCAGATAGCAAATATTCCTGGCTTTACAGGGCATACTATTTCTATCACTACTCAACACTGCTGTTGTAGGGTGAAAGCAACTATAGATAATTCACAGATGATTGGTTGCATCTATGTTCTAATCAAACATTATTCACTGAAGTAGGCAGTGGGTCAGATTTAATCTTGCAGGTAGCTTGCTGACCACTCCTTCAGACAATTTTATATTAAGGAGATTAAAAATAAGGAAAGATGTCTTCTACATTTACTTTTAGGTTTACCATTACTACTGGAATTTTCAAAACAAATTTGCATGTAACTCCAAATTTCCATCTGTGAATTTTCTCAACCTTTGTTTTTTTAGAAAATCCTTTTGTTGTTTTTTATTTTGTTTTTTTTTGTTTTTGTTGGGGGACTGATTTTGAAAGATGTTTTTACTTATATATAGAATTTTGGGCTTTGAAGGTGTTTTCTCTTTATATACATTAGTTATGTCCCCACATTTTCTCTGGCTTGTATAGTTTCAGTCAAGCATGGTGTAATTCCTACTTTTTTTTTTCTCTCTGTAAGTAGTTCTTTCTTTCCGGACTTCCTCCCTTCCTTTTTTCTCTTTCTCTGTGTGTGTCTCTCTCTTCCTGCTAGTCTCAGGACTTTAGCTTTGGTTGTAGCACTTTGAGTATGACATGTACTTTTGTCTTTATCATAATTTGGTTTCCCTGATTTCTTTTGGATAGGTCTGCTGTCTTTTATTAATTTCTGAATATTTCCAACCACCACTACCCTTACTCTATGCCTATATTATACTTTTCTTTCTTTTTTTTTTCATTTGCCAACATTTAGCATAACACCCAGTTCTCATCCCGCCAAGTGCCCCCTGCTTGCTATCTTCCCTCTTTAGAAGATAGATGCTCCCACCAACACACACATGATTTTTTCCCTTTTACTTGTTTGGTATTTTCTACAGTTTTGTCTGGTGGTGTTCCTAAGCCTTAAGAGAAATCCTCTAACTTTTCTATCGTATTTTTTTCCCAGCATGTTCACTTGACTCACAGTTTCCATTTTAGCTAAAATGTCCTGGGTTGTTTGCATTTTATGCTAGACCTCACTTAAAAAGTTGCTGCTTGTTCCTTTTCTGTTCTGCCAAAGGTAAAGCAGTTTTTGTGATGTTTCTCCTGGGAAGACACTGACCCACATTGGAATTCATTTTTCTTCATTATCATCTGACTTCAACTCCCTGATAGGCTCAAGGAAAGTTACACTTCTGTAGATTATCCTCCTTTATTTTTGAGGTTTGTGTTAGAACAGAGTTTTCTCTTGGGTCTTTCCACAAGTGGAGACAAAATTCTCTGGGTTCTTTTATTATTTTTTGAATAATATTATTTTCTTTCCTATTTTATGCTCTCTTTTTACAGATCTTATTTGGATTTTGTGTTTCTTGGAATAATTCTCCTTCATATTTTGAACTATGTTCTGTGACATTTTCTTTATTTTGTCTTCTAACCATATTACTTAATTTTGTGTCTGGGTATTACTGTTAATTTCCAATAAATTTTCCTTATTTATAGAATTCTCTGCTTGTCTAACTTATTGTTTATTTGAGAGAAATGAAAATATTTTTCTTAGTGAGTATATTGATTATATTCATTTTGAAATATTCTTCTCTTCCATACATTGTTTTCTTTGGTTTCTACACTCTCATTTTGGGTGTGCTTTATTTTTAAGTGCCTTATTAAATTTACATTTCCCTCTTTAACAGTGAGACATTAAAAGGCAGATGGAAGGAGAGAAGAGAGGAAGAGGCCTCTGGATGTTTTGACAATTCATAATGTAGTATAAATGTTGTACCTCCACCTTCACCCATGGCTGGTGTTCTACATCCAGAACCTCTATTGTTAAACTGGTACCATAGGCTAAATATGTAGCCTGCTCTTGGGATGTACAGAACAGTCTTCTAATTGACAGGTTGGGAGAAGAAACCTTACACCTTAATTGGTCCTCATAAAGTCTCTAATCCTTGAGCTTTCAGCCCCAATCTATGTTCTCTTTCTTTTTGACTTTGTGGTTTAATGCATTTTAAAGAATTCCTTAATTGTGACATTAGTGACATATTTGGATGGAGGTAAAAGTATCAATGTCCAAAATACAGTATTTAACTGAAAGTTCAGAATATGTTTAGCTCTGTTAAATTTAATCTTGTGGTTTCTATCCCTCTGTGCATTTGGCCAAAGATTTCAGTCACAAGTTATATCATTGTCTTAGATTAAGTTTTCTGAAAATAGATACCCAGATGGTGAATTGCTTGCAGAAGGTTTACTGGGAGTATATTCAGAAGGTACATCTGTAAGGAGATTAGAAAAAGCAGGACTGGGCAGAGAGAGAAGCAGACTTGCAATGTGGAGTGATCCGACACCAAAATCCCATTTAGAATCTGCTTTCTTAGACCACTGCTGGCACTCTCTTAAATGGAGGTTCCTGGAAATAGATTCTGAGATGGGACATTTATGGAAATTTCCTTCACAAGATACTCCTGTTAGGAAGTTAAATCAGAAATAGTGAGCAAAGAACAGATGACACTATGGATCCTACTGGGAATTCTGAACTTGGTCTTTATAGATTTACCAATGCAAAGCAAGGAATCATAGATTTCACATCGCTTCATCCACTAGCTAGCCAGTGATCAAGCGTGGCCTTCCAGGAGGGGACACCACCTTGGATGATGTAAGTTTCTGAAGCTCAGTGGAATTCCCAGGAAGAGGCACAGTCATGTATAGATGGTAGATCCTAGTCCCAAAAGTTGGGAAAAAGGTGGATTGGCTTTTTGAAGAACATCTTGATGAGCAACAGTATCAGTCACAGTAGACATTGTTTGCATTATGAGATCCTGAACCATGTGTACATATGTTCTCATTCCTATTTAACTGAAGAGAATGCAGGAGACAATTTGTCAGCTAGTTTCCTATGGTTTTAAGCAAAGCAGATAGCTCCTTGCAAAATTCAACCCCACTTCCCTTTTAGGCTTAGAAACACTGTGAGGCCAACCACCTCAAATCTGTTTTGTTTTTGTTTTGTCCTTGAGTTTCAGCCAATGATTTTTAGGAGTTTTCAAACTTAGGTACTTTTGCAGTCAATTCCTTTCCCTATACCTGTGGCTGCAGGCAACTCCTGAGCTACTTTTAAAATGTTAAGTAATTTTGCTTATTTCAGAATTCCGCATAAATGGAATGATGCATTAAGTGTCCTTTTTGTTTGCTTTTTATCACTCAGCATAACATTTTTGAATTTGTGCATGCTGTTGGGTATATGCAGAGGTTATTTCTTTGTATTGCTAAGAATCATGTCATTTTGTGGATATACTACAATAAGCTTATGAATCAAACTGATAGAAGACATTTGAGTGATCTCCAGTTTAAGGATACTAGGAGTAAGGCTGTTATTACCAATGGTGTGTGTTTTGTGTAGGCATAGGTTTTTATTTCTTTGGGGAAATGATCTGTGTGACCCTTCACAGCTAGCCACTTTTTTGTTTTACTATATCTTAAGCAACATCTAGGCATATACAAGAATTAGCATTGCACTTCATGTATATATAGGTGAAAGAAAACTTTGACTGTAAGGGTTTGGGTAGTAAATATTTTAGAGTTTTCAGACTGCAGGATCTCAGTAGTAACAACCCAACCTTACTATGGTAGCACAAAGACAGGCATAAAAATACAGAAACAAATGAGTGTGGCTAAAACTTTATGTACATATGTAGAAAGTGGGCTCGATTTAGCTCGGGAGCTTTATAGTGCTCTATCTTGTCTCCCAATCTAGGTATACATTTATACAAATTCAAAAACAACAGAAATTATTTAAAATTTTATAATATTTCTGGATTATAAATATGTGCATTGATTTGTAACTATTCACATAGACCACAGATACAAGGAGATGATTGCTTGGTGTTATGAGAAAATGACATTTCAGTATCCATCTGAGAAAATGGGTGTGACAAATAGACCTCTTCATCTTATCTCCTACCTAACTATTCCTGCTGCTCAAATCCTTGCATGCTGGGGTGGCATCTATTACTGACTTTGACAGGGGTATAACTCATAAACCTTTATGGCATTCAAACACAGGCACCTTTGGTCTTAAGGACATAGGGCAAGAGATATGGAGAAGCATTGCCCTGGGGTCTAAAACACCATTTGTCTCAAGAACAGGTATTTATGGTGACAAGTTGTTCTGTGCCAGTGCTGCTTGTCATGTTCCAAGTGATAGAGGTGGCATATCTTTAATAGATTTATTGTTTGTGTATTTGTGATACAGAGTTTTCTAAGTGGTGAGGCTCCAGGCAGTGGCTTTCTGTTGCCTGAGTCTAAGGGTAGTGCTAATAGAAAATGAATAATCTTTTTTAAAGATTTTATTTATTCATTTGAGACAGAGATATGGAGAAAGAGAGAGTGAGAGAGCATGAGCAGGGGGAGAGGCCAAAGCAGAGAGGGAGAAGCAGGCTCCCCACTGAGCAGGGATTCCAATGTGGGGCTGGATCCCAGGACCTGGAGATCATGATCTGAGCTCAAGGTAGATACTCAACTATCTCAGTCACCAAGGCACTCCAAAAGAGAATAATCTTATAACAACATAAATCAGGCTATGATTCCCTGTTGCTTAATACCTTCCAATATATTTTTATAACATTTAAAATGAAATGGCACCATGGCACCAATACTCCCCATGTGACAGAGAACCACAAAACACCATTGCAGATTGTTCTGATTTTGCTTTTCCTTAGTCGACCATGTTCTAGCCTGCTGGCCTCCCTTCTTTTTCTTGAAGAAATAAAGGGGAGAGAACAAGCAAACTAAGCTTTCCAAGGAAAAATATTTCTATCCCTTTGATTTCTGTAATGTAGGGCTCATAACAGTGTCTGGTAAATAGTAGGTGATCAATTAGCAGTTTAAAATAAACAAGTAAGAAGATTTTATGAAAGCAAAACAAGGAGAGGAATTCTCCCTGTTGATGGAATGGTCTGAGCCCATTCTCAGTAGTGTGGAATTTATATTTTGTTTTTTTTTATAATTTTTTTAAATTTTTTTATTTATTTATGATAGTCACAGAGAGAGAGAGAGAGGCAGAGACACAGGCAGAGGGAGAAGCAGGCTCCATGCACCGGGAGCCCGAGGTGGGATTCGATCCCGGGTCTCCAGGATCGCGCCCTGGGCCAAAGGCAGGCACCAAACTGCTGCACCACCCAGGGATCCCGGAATTTATATTTTGTTTTAAAGAATGACTAGCAAGATTGCAGTAATACGATTTGAAAGAAGAAGCTTATTATTACATACTAAGGTAATTAGTGCTGATTTCATGGAAAAGATGGGAGAACCTATAATATTTACAACAGTGTTTATGCCTTAGAATTGTATAATGCTTCGTGGTTTCCAAGTATCTTCACATCTGTAATCTCATTTACGCGGGGTCTCTGCTTTTCTAACTTGATGGAGGCCAGGGGTGCATGAAAGCTTAATTAGAGACAGAAGGAAAACACTTTCTTCTTCCAATGATCCATATGTGTCTGTGAAAGAACAAAAAGACTTTTTTTTTCTTTTTAAGAATCATCCTAGAACTTGCAATTTTATTCATTTCTGACAATGGGGAATGGCTATAGCTGCCAACTCACCAGTCTTCCCAAGTAAGCAGTTGAGTAAGGAGCCAAATGTCTTGTCTGTGAAAAAAAATAATGTATACGCAGCTAGGCATCTGAATGCCACCTCCGGATAAGAAGGAAATGAGCATGTGTTCATTTGATCTAACACTTTAAATGTAATCTCTCACATTGCTCTCCCAAGACTCATTAGCTTGTGTTTTGAGAGCACCTCTGAGCATGAGGGCTCATGCCCATTTCCAATTAAATACATATAAGCACACTTAAATGTGAATTAAAAACAATTACTCAGTCCATATAGATAAACTGGAATTTTCTTTTTTCTTAGAAGTGTGTGTTCACTATTTTTAAACTGGCCGCAAGATTGCTTGAAAAGAACCAGGCGCAGTTTGCAAAATGCCTTTACTACCCTCAGGACAAAATAATAAGGAAAGAAAAAGAATTTCATTAGTTAGTTGGGAAACCATCATATGCTCTGGCAAGAAATATACTTTCATAGCATATGCACAGAATGTCCCCTTAATGTGGCCATTTTATTGTACGGAATATCTACCTAATTCAACCTTACTAATTCCTCCTTTCCTCCCTCCCATGAGTAGACGTTCTCTACTCTTCCTGGAGACAAACTGGATCAAACTGGATTTGGTAGTGATGATTTTGTTTCTTACAATATTATGCAAATTCTTTGTTCCTCTGTGAATTCTCTCAGATCTCTCTCTTGTTATCACCGGGATTTTACTGTTTTGTTTCAGGAACTATAGTTTTAACTGGAACATCTTTTTGGAATTGCCTGTGGTCACCTTACAATATTTACTTAGAACGCTGCGATCTTAAGGTGAGAAAGAACCACAATGACCATGTTCAGAAATCAAATTATTATTATTATTTTTAGATTCTATTTATTTATTCATGAGAGGCAGAGAGAGAAAGAGGCAGAGACGCAGGCAGAGGGAGAAGCAGGCTCCCTGCAGGGAGCCCAAGGTGGGACTTGATCCCAGATCTCCAGGATCAGGCCCTGGGCTGAAGGCAGCATTAAACCACTGAGCCACCCCGGCTGCCCCCAGAAATCAAATTAAAACATTATTCATGTCTATAATCTCCATAATCATTCAAATGAAACACAGAGTTTCCCTTTCTGTAAACTACAGTATTTTCTGCTTTCATTATACACATGATTCTTTATTATTTATTATCTGTATCTGAACACTTTATGTGTGTATATGCACACAAAACTGTAAGACATTGGGGTTGATGTGTTTTCATATGCTGTTCCTTTTGACATAGTTCGTATGAAAATAATATTATTAAATTAATAACTATAATAATGTGTGACTACTATTGGTTTAGTATTCAATTCTAAGTTCTGAGAAGCTAAGGAATATGTAGTCTTATCACACCATGGTTTTTCTATCCTTATCACAGTGTTTGGCATATGTAAAGCTATTTATCTAAAAGTCTTGAAAAATTATTGTATTCTGGGCACTAATCTAAGTATTTTGCCTCTATTGGTGCCTTTAAAACTTAGAATATCCCTTTAAGCTATTATTACACAAATGAGAAAACAAACCAAAGGAAAGATAAAGTAAGCAATTTTTTCAAGATTTAGTAGTTATTAAGTGGCAGGTCCAGAAGACATGATGTGTTATTCATAAATATTTTAAAAGACAAATAAATTGTGAAAAAATACGTAAAAAGTTGAAGCTACATACCTAATTTTGAAATAAAGGCATATGTTTATATATATATATATTATATACACAACTCTATTAAATAAATAAATATAATTATACACCCTGAACAATGGAGACTTTCAAATTAATGATTACCTAGGATAGCAATTACTTTCTGTAGAATACTGATGTTTTCTATTCAGTCCCCATGGGTGGATATCACTTTCAACTCATCTTCAAAATAATCAATGTAAACAATAAATCTATGAAAAAGAAATGAATGATTTTGTTCTCTGTAGAAGGACGACTATCACAGAGACAGTTGCTATTAACTTGTGACCCATGCTTGTAATTTGTAATTTGCAAGCTTTGCCTGGAAAGAGAAGGTGGCTGATTGCCACATGTGAAAATTTTTGTAGTGCCCTGACATTGTGAAGGTTTGGCAAGCCTATTTTTCTTGGCTCTCTAGATATGCTAAGTTCTACTTAAATTTTAAGTTTTAAAAACAAAAAAAAAAAATTAAGATTCCATTCCAAGATATGCAGAACAAAATGAAGAAATTGTAAATTTAAACTGGGGCTGTAAATATTATAGAGAAGCCCTGGTTTTTGCACAGTGTAATTATACACCACTTCCTCCCTAAAGCAGAGGCAAATAACTGTGTTTTTCTTTGTAGAATTCCTGGCATCCTCATATCTATTCTGACTACAGAGGTAGAGAAACTAGAATTCAGTGAAATTGAGTGTCCCACCCAATGTCAATATTTCTTTAGGTCAAGTTTTCCGTAATCAATGTCTTTCTCAGCCATATTTCTCAATTTTTGTGTAATCATGTTAGTATCTATTAATTTCATTAGTTCTTCCATGATCACATTCGAAAATTTTTAAGTCCTGCATTGTTTTAACTAAATAACACTTTAATTTCTTCCAGCAAAAAGACTAAAAAAGGGAAAATAGTATAATAATATTTACTTAAATGGTTTTATGGGTAAGACTAAATAGGGAAAATAGTATAATAATATTTACTTAAATGGTTTTATGGGTAAAACTAAATAGGGAAAATAGTATAATAATATTTACTTAAATGGTTTCATGGGTATTGTGTTGCGACAAACAGTATAAAAAAAGTATTGCTTGGAGCTGCTGCTGTATATATAGGTCATCACATTAGATCTTGGTAGAGACATTTGTTTGGAAGCGTTCTGTGTAGGAAGCATGGCAGGAGAGGGGTGGGAAGTTCTGAATTTTGTTTTGCTTTGGTCCCAGACTGCTTCAGGTCTTAGGAGTCCTTCATCATTCAGCACGAAGGAGTCCACAAACCAATACTGTCAACAGAAAAACCACCAGCTTTAAAAACAGCCATGAGCTCCCCGAATGCTGCTCACTGCATCTTACCTTCTGCTGTCATGGGAGAGAACCAACTCCACTCAGAGCTGCAATAATCGGAACTTCCTTGGAGGAGCAGATGGTGTTGATGAGCCTGTTCATAAGGGTTGGGTAACATTTCAAATTAAAACCACGGTCCTTTCTGTCTGTTATACAATTTTTAACTGTGTCTTCTCTGTTATGTTGTGGGCATGAAACTCAATACCAGTTATCCGTTTGTTCTCACAGAACATTCAAGTGTTCTAGGTGTAAAAGTCTATGCCTTGTGGAAGATTGACTATATATGAACAATGACACTTTTCACCCCTCTTATTCAAGGACTAAGCTTTTCCATACGCAAGACTTTTTTTTTTTTTTTTCAGTTAACTGAGGTTTACTGATTAAATACAATTTTAAAGATTTTTAAAATTTATTTGAGAGAGAGAGAGAGAGTGAGAGCACATGTGTGAGCTGGGTAGGGTGGGGAAGGGGGGAGAGGTGCAGGCAGGTAGGGGGAGAAGGACAAACAGACTCTGCACCTATATAGTATGGAGCCAGATGCAGACTCCATCCCAGGACCCTGAGATCATGACTTGAACCTCAATCAAGAGCCGACCACTCAATCGACTAAGTCACCCAGGAGACACCCCATTAAATACAATCTTAAATTAGCTCTTTTATAAATAGAATCTTTCTAAAGTGCTACAATTCCTGAAGTTCTTAAATAATATATAAAAATGTGTTTTTGAATTGGGGTTTAAGTCATGAACAGATTTTGTTTTTCTAGTTTGACTATTATGCTCTTAGATGGTATATTCTTAATGTCTCTAGATCGGTAAACCTGTTTAGTTGTATAATTTGCCCTTTTTGAGTAGTTTATTAAAGTGTAGTTGACACAGAACAAACTTCATAGATTTAAAGGGAACAATTTAAATTATTGACATAGGTATAAATTTGTGAAATCATTAGCACAATCTCAAAATGCCATACCCATCATGCTGAAAAGTATCCCTATGTCCTTCCTTTTGTCTCTCCCCAGATTATCATCCATCACCAGACTAGTGATTAACTTTTTGCAGTAAGCATGTGTTTTAGCCTGGGTCTTTTCATTAGCATAGTTATTTCAAAACTCATCCATGTTGTACTGCATATGTCTTTTAATTTAATTGCTAAGAAACATTCCACTGTATAAATATACCACAGCTTATTTATCCCTTCACCAGACAATAGATATTTGGGTTGCTTCCAGTTTGGACTTATTAAAAATAAAGCTGCTATGATCACTTGTGTATGTCTTTGTGTGAACATATGCTTTCATTTCTCTTGAGTTCATATGTAGAAGTAGAATGGTTGGATCATATGGTTAAGTGTATGTATAACATTCTAAGAATATACTAAATGGTTTTTCAAAGTGATTGTGCCATTTTACATTGTCAAAAGTAGTATTCACATGCTCTAGTTTTTCCATGTCTTTGACAAAACTTGGTATGGTCATTCTTTCAAATTTTCCACATTTTAATAGATGTGAAGGTGCATTTCATTGTAGTTTTATTTCCATTTCCCTAAAGACTAATGATGTTAAACATTTTTAAGTACTAATTTTTATCTCTATATTTTCTATTATGAAGTGCTTATATTTTATTCATTTTTCTTGGGTGGTTTGTGTTTGCTAATTATTGTTTTGATATTTACTTATAGATTTTGGATGCAAATCCTTTATTAGATATGCCTTGGGAAGCTTCTCCAGTTTTGGTCAGTATTTTCACTCTATTGACAATGTCTTTTAAAGAGTAGTATTTAATTTTAGTGAAATCCACTTTATCAGATTTTTTTTTCTTTTATAGATAGTGTTTTTGGTGTTGTATTAAAAAAACTTGTCTTAACAGAAGGTCTCTAGGTAGGGGCACTTTTGAGTTTAAACCCAGATAATTATTTGTCATCAGTGACTGTTTTGTATAGTCCTAGATGTTTAATAGGGTCCCTCTTAATGACAGTAGCATGTCCTTCCAACTGTAGCGACCAAATGTCTTCAGATATTTCCAAAAGACCCTCCAAAAACAAAATTGCCCCTGTTGGAGAACGGCTGGCCTAGCCTAAGATTACAAAATTTTTCTCCTGTGACTTCTTCAGGAAATTTTTTGGTTTTCAATTTTGAATTTATATAGATGATCCATTCTGAGGAATTTTTGCATATGGTGTGAAAAATGAATCCAAGTTCCTGTTTTTTTGCATATGATATTCAATTGTTCCTGTACCATTTGATTAAACAAAAATTCTTCTATCACTGAATTGTATTTACACCTTTATAAAAATAGCTGTTCTTATATATATTAAACTTATATCTGTACTCTGTTGTATGCCCTGAGACCATTTGTCTATCAACATTAGTATCAAACTATCTTTATTACTGTAGCTTTACAATAACCTGAAATCAGGTTGTTAGTTTTTCAACCATATTTTTCTTTTTCAAAATGCTGTTGGCCATTGTAGTTCTACTAAGTAGTCAGGTCTCAAGGTGGTCTATTAAGATAACAAGCTAAATGGAAAGTAACAATCAAATGATAATACAATCAAGAGGCAAAAAGGGGTGCCTTCTCAGCAGTGTTGTTTTCTCCCAAAGGACAGCACGATGAGAGTCCAGCAGATGAGGTATACATGGGGAATTATCTCCTTGCCAATGAGCTTCTTGAGGGGTATGAATCAGCACTGTACAGAGGGGATGTTTCATAAAGCCATATTATTATTTATATTTTTATGTTAATGGGCTAATTTCCTAATGCCATTGGTAACTTAAAAAAAAATTAAAGATTTTATTTATTCATGAGAGACACAGCGAGGCAGAGACAGGCAGAAAGAGAAGCAAGCTCCCTGTAGGGAGCCGGATGTGGGGCTCAATCCCGGGTCATCAGGATCATGCCCTGGGCTGAAGGCAGACACTCAATCACTGAGCCACCCAGGCATCCCACCATTGATAACTTTAAAACTGGTAGGATAGGGTAATGACACAGAGAAGATATTTGAAGTTGGACATGTCTGTCAGAACTCTTTTAAAATACGTCTGCAATTACTTGTTGAAGTCACAGATGATACCATGAGAAAATGACCCCTAAGCTACCACATATGTATGAGGCAGTTGCTCTGATGCATGGGGATGTGGCTGTGTTATTGTCATCTTGGAAATTCTTCATATTGAAAACTATGGTATAAGGTGTAAGGCATAATGAAACCAAAGCAAGCGGGGGTGATGAAAATCTTGATTTCATGTACATGTTGCCATGGATGACATAATTCCTAGAGATACCACATGTACACCTGATATTCTCTAAAGATTTTTCTGTATTAACTTAGAGGTTGAATAACAAAATTATTTTGATTTTCATCTTCATTGTATTTTGTCTTCATGTTTAAGTATTAATTAGAATTTAAGCTGAACTGAAGTTATTCAAGGTTTGTGTAAATATCTACTAAAATTTTCAAGATGAGTATGTGAAAACCTTTTCGTTTGTCAAAACTTCTATTCCTTTTTAATTCAATTTAGAATCTTCACAATTCCCAATAAACATTTGATTATATTTTTAAATTGAAGAAATTTATTTTAGAATGATGGACTCTAAGTCAATGTAGTCTAAATCTATGAGCACTCACATTTCATTTGAAAGGCACAACTCAATAATGAGTAACTGAAATGATGGAATTTTAGATGTCATTTCTGTATTAGTGCTCAGATTCTTTGCTTGAGTAAATGTAATTTAAAAATAAATCTGATTCTCAGGGAAATGCAAAGAGGATTCTTGAACTTTCTGTTATCAGTTCCCAAGTTCCTTGAGGTATTGTTCTTAAATATAGTAAGAAGCGTTATTGGTTTGTTCAAAAAATAGTTCACAGTGGATCCTTTGGGGAATTGCTCAGCATTCTTTTTTTAAATGTAAAACATTAGGTAAAATTTATTAGGGATCTTTTCAGGATTTAGAACCAGAAGTTTTAAAAGGAAAGAGACCTTGGAGTTTATCTAGTCCAGTCTCTTCATTTTACAGATGATGAAGGTAAAGGAGTTCAAAATTGAATGGTTAATTGGTTAGCAATTTGTTGTAATGCATAGAGCAATGTGTTTGGCATTGGAAACCTGGATTCTAGTCACATAATCTCTTTGAACTGTGTTTTTCTCTCATAAAAATAAGGAGGTAGAAGCTTTTCACATTCATATCTCTTTCAGATTTAAAACCTATAGAACTTGAGAGGTCAAAGGACCTTATTACATTTTGTGGTCTTCAATGACCTTTCATATATAGAATTTATAACCTTTTTTTATAATTGTGATCTACTTTACTCATTATTTCCTAAATTCAACAGCCATTTACTAGGGACTTAAAATTTGAAAGGCGTTATATTGTATACTAGGAACTATTTCATTACAGTTTGAAATTATATCAAATGAAATCATGTTTATCCCATCACTGATATTCTTCTTATTGTTTTAATTTAGCAGCAGGAATTCCTTTATCCCAGTGAGAGTTTATAGAACATTTTTTCTCTTTAACCTTTAAAACATGGGGCTACTTTTCTGAATCAACTATGAGATTCTTGCCCACATAGGTTCCCTGTTGCTTTATGGTTGCCCTTAAGCCAATTATGGGGAGCCTAAACATTTTTTTTAAGATTTTATTTATTTATTTATGAGAGACACAGAGAGATAGAGACATAGGCAGTGGGAAAAGCAGAAGTCCCAGGGGGAGCCTGATGCAGGACTCAATCCCAGGACCCTGGGATCATGAACTGAGCCAAAGGCAGATGCTCAACCACTGAGCAACCCAGGTGCCCTTCCCCCCTCCTTTCTAAAAAAGGATTTTAGAGCCTAAAGATTCTTGGGATACAGTTTGAAAACCACAATTGGAGTTCTATTCTTTGGTTTTATGAACAAGGATATGTGGTCTAAACTGGATAAGTAGTTTCACCATACAAAGGGAGCTAGAATAAGATCTTGTTCTCTTTATTGATTTCTCATCCTATATACATAGTCTATAAAATTAAAGCACTATCTGGATTATTTATTTCATATCTCAGAGTTTTTTTTACAATGAGACAGATTTTTTAAACTTGCTTATTCTTTAAAAGGTTGATTATATTTTGTAGGGTATACTTTTTTCTCAAAATCACAAAAGAACTCAGGTGAGTTAAAATTAATTTATAAAATAGATTTGCATAATATGAAGTTGTGCGGAATCCTTGCTTTGGTGTGGAACCTAAAAGATAAATAATACTTCTCAAAACAGTCAAATTGAGCCCATTACAGACAACTTTGCATATAGAGCTATAAAGATAATACACACCTGAACTTTTAATACAAATGATTTTCAACTCACTCCACTTTCCTTGACAATATAGCCAGTTATCCATGGAACTGTTCAGGACTGAGGAAATTCAATTCTATCATTGGAATGGAAGCCTTGCCACATGACTTCTACCCATTTTTTTCATTAATGACACATTTTCTTCCAAATGATATTCTAATGGTCCACATACGATATATAGAAGAGAAACACTATAGTAGTTATTGAGAGATTCTTATTTAAATTTATACCAAACATTTAAATTTGAGAGTAACCAAGCAATTTAAATTTTTATAAGGCTCATATGGAACCGAGGCTCAAAAATAGCTGAGAAAAATATATATTATAAGTAACAGCATCCAACAAGCATTTATCTTTCTCTCTGAGGGGATGCAGGATGACTCAGAAAGAATACTTTTTCTTAAGAAAGGAAAAGAAAAAATACTGTAACCATTAAATGTTTTTTTCTTTCTCTTAAAAAAACACAAATAAACAGCATCTATTTTTAAAATGCGGAGTAGAATACACATACAGAAAGTGGAATGAAATATAAAATTGCAGCTTAATAAATCATCCCAAAGTAAACATTCATGTAACCGCTACCAAGATCGAGAGCTAGAAGTTTGCCAGTAACTCAAGAAGCCTCCCTGTCGTGTCTTTCCCATCAGTATGTCCTCCTGTGAATTAAAGAAAACACAGTCTTGACAATCATGGAAGTAGTCATTGCCTTTCCTCCCATGTTTACCACAGTTTTTTAGTTTTAGAGCATAATATGTATCTCTTCACAATATAGTTTAGTATTATATTTATGTATGTATGTATCTGTGTATTTATATACTTTATTTTTTTTCCCCTTCCACTTAATATTATGCTTGTGGAATCAATCATGTTGGATGTAGATATAGTTAATTCATTTTTAAAATCTCTATATTATTACACTGCTGAATTAAGCATAATATATCTGGCTGGGGATTTTTTTTTAATTTTTAGTCATTATGAATAATAGTCTTATGAACATTCTTGCCTATGCCCCTCGGGGCATAGGCCAGTGTACTTTAAAAAAAAATTATTTGTTTATTTGAGGAAGACAGCATGAGTGGGTGGGGATTGGGGTAATGGGAGAGGGAGAAGCATTCTCCTTGCTGAGCAGGGAGCCCACCCCAGGGCTCAATCCCAGGACCTGAAGCCGAAGGAAAATGCTTAACTGACTGAGCCACCCAGGTGCTCCACTGCACTCATAAGTTCCTCTCTCTCTCTCTCTCTCTCTCTCTATATATATATATATATATATATATATATATATATATATATATATAATATACCTTAGCAAATGTGTATTGTAACATACGTAAATAATGCCAAAGAATTTTCCAGAGGTTGTGTGCATGAGTATGAAAGTTTAAATTTAAGCATATACTGGCTAAATTTTACATTGTCAGTCTTTGGCCTTAAGTATCCTGTTGCCTATTTTATTGTGGATTAAATTTGCAATAATGCCATCCCTAATAATGTGGGTTTAACATTTTCCAACACATTAATAAATTCTTAAAGGAAAGTTATCTCAATAGATACAAAAAAAATCAGTATTTACATACATTAATAATACAGATCTTTTGCACACAAGGACTAGAGGACAAATATTTAGATCTCATAAAGACAATATACAATTTGCAAAATGTTGAAAACATTCCCTTTTGAAAACAAGTATATCCATGATCATCACTTTAACTATTATATTGAAAGTACCAGCAAGTGAACAAATGTAGGAAAATAAATAAATGGCAAAATGAGAATAATAAAAATAGTAAAGCAAGCATTATTCATAGTTGATAATTTTAATGTAATAGCCCCCAAATATACAAATACATTTTTAGGAAGTTTTGCAAAATAGTTTTATACAGGAAAAATCAAAATAAAAAGAAATAATTGTTTCAAATGAAAACTAATTTTAAATAAAATGTAAATGAAAATTTAAATATATCATTAAAATACTGATATAAGGAGCTGGAACAGAGGGAAGGACAAATAGAGTACAGAAGATTTTTAGGGTAGTAAAACTATTCTTGCACAAAACTATAATGATGGATACATGTCATTATACGTTAGTTCAAACCCTTGGAATGTATAATACCAAGAATGAACCCTAATGAAAATTGTGGGCTTTGGTAATAATGATGTGTCAATATAATTCATCAACTCTAACGAATTTACCACTTTGGTGTGGTATGATGATAAAAAGGGAGGTTGTGTGTTGGGGGTGTGTGTGGAGGAGGTAAATGGGAACTCTACTTTCTGTTCAATTTTCTATGAACCTAAAACTGCTCTGAAAATTAAAGTTTATTTAAAAAATTAACAAATAGAAAATTTCTAGAAAATAATTACAAAATACTAAGTATAATAATTTAAAAAATCTAAATAAACAGAGAATATGTTAATTTTATGGACTAAAAGGCTAAATAAATGAGAGCCATACTAATGTTAATTTGTAATCTCATGTTTTTCTACCACATTTGGTTTATGGATATGGACAAAAAATTCTAACATTGAAATGGAAAATACAACGAGGAAAGAATCACTGAGGAACTGTTAAAGAGGATTGCAAGGGATATAAAGACTTATGTAAAACCACATTATGTAAGATAGAGTGAGTTTAGTGCAAAGGAAGGAAAGTAGACAAATGAAAAATGTCAAATTACAGAGCTATATATAAATGGAACCTTAAATTATGAAAAAAAATGGCACAGCAGATTCATGGAGAAAGAATGATCATTGAATTAAAATGGTGTTGCATGGCAATTTGCCAATCTATAGAAGAAAATTGTGAGAATAAAAACAACAACAAAACAACCTCTTTCTCATACCATACTAAGTCGTCAGATTAATTTTTATTTACAGTATGAAAGGTAATCTTTAAGCTTTGAAAAGGTAATAAAAGCAAAAGTGAGAAATGGAGTGGCATTGCTTATATCAGACAAGATAGGCTTTAAGACAAAGAAAAATGCTACTTCATACAAAAATATTTTGTAATAAATAGATTAATCATGAAATCATATAATTATAAACATATATCCATATAACAGCATAGCACAAAAACACGTAAAGCAAAATTTGACAAATTTAAGAGAAAAGCAGACATTTTAACAATAATTGTTGGAAATGTCAATATCACACTCTGGACAATCCATAGAACAATCAGATTACAAAGGAAATAGAAGATCTAAAGCAATCACACAAATTGTAACATTCTGGCCACCAACAAACAGCAAAGTATACAATTTTCTCAAGTGTACGTGGAACATATACAGGCCAGATCATGTATTAGGCTATGACAAAAAAGGTCTTAACAAATTAAAAGGAGCAAAATCAGAGAAACAGTGTTCTCAGATCACAAAGGGGTAATACTAGAAAGCAATAACAAAAGGAATTAGGAATATTCACAAGTATGTGGAAATTAAACAACACACTACTCAAGAACCAATGGGGGAAAAAGAAATTACAAAATACTTTGAAAAAAGTAAAAACAAAAACAAAAGTAAAGCATACAAAAAGTTATGAGACACACCTAAGGGAATATTTATAGGGTAATTTATAGCAAAAAGAAGAAAGACCTCAAGTCAATAACATGCCACAATCAGCCCCACGCACCCCTCCGCTTAATCAAACATCAAAGCAATCACCCTACATCATCCACTGAACCACAACGCTCCTCTCACCCATGTCCACACGCGAAAAAAAACCAACCTACCCAATAAACAAATGACCCGAATACCACCCAAAGTCACCCCCATAATCACGTCCACCCCCCGTTTGTTTTCCACCCTTTCCTCCACACCAACCCCCACCAGTCCCTGCCCCCGTGCCCCAAAAATAAACCACACCCCTCCCCACATCCACCCCTCCACCACTTACTAAAAAAATGCCGACCCCCCAAACGAACCGGCACACAAGGTCCCAGCAAGCCAACAACGATCCAACCACGCCCATGATACCAAAAACTAATACAACTAAAACCCAAAACCCAAACAATCCAAAGAAACCCGCCCCCCACCATACCAACCCCAACCAACCCAAATCCCTAACATACAACACTGCGATTAAATCTATCAAATGTTCAAAAAAGAATTACTACCAATACTTCAAAATTCTCTGAACTTTAGAGAAGACAGAACATGTCACAAAATATTCTATGATGATTGTATTGCTGTGATACCAAAACAGGACAAAACATTTCAACACAACAAAAGAATACAAATATCTTTTAGGAATACATGCCAAAAATCTTCAACAAAATCCTAGCAACTTAGATCCAGCAGTATATAAAATGATTCAACATCATGACTCAGTGAAATTTGTTCCAAGAATGAAGGTTTGTTCAACAAACAAAAATTAATCAATGTAACACACCACATAGAACAAAGGACAAAAAACATGTATCATATCAATTGATGCAAAAAGGCATTTGATACAATCTAATACTCCCTAATGTTAAAATACTCAACAAACTTTATAAAAATTAACTTATTGCACTGAGAAAGTACCTATAAAAGCTTACATATATCATTACATTTAATGGTAAAAGATGATACATTTACCCTAAGAACAAAACAAGAGCAAGACTATCAGGCCAAGGATGTCTGACCATTTCTATTCAGCACTGAACTGGAGGTTCTTGCAGTGGGCAATTAGGTAAGAAAAATAAATAAAGAAGAGGTACTCAGATTGGCAAGGAAGATCTAAAACCATTTCTATTGAAAGATGACGTGAATATATATACACATACATTTATGTACAATCCTAAACTGAAATTAAAGAATCAATTTCACTTATAATAGAATAAAAAATAACTGAATACTTAGGAATAAATTTAGCAAAAGAAATGTAAGACTTGTATGCTAAAGGTTAACAAAAACTTATTGAAAGAAATTATAGAAGACCTAAATAAATCGAAAGGTACTCCATGTTAATGACATGGAAGACTTAAGTATTATTAAGATGGCAATACTGCCAAGTTGACCAACAGTTAGTTCAATGTAGTATGATACTCACCAAGATTCCAGCTACTCTTTTTTTTTAATTCCTTTCCATTCATATGGAATTTAAAAAAAGCCAAAAGAAACTTGAGGACAGAAGCCAAAAGTATTTTTAATAGGAGTGTCAAGATGATTCAATGAGGCAAGAACAGTCTCTTCAACAAATGGTTCCTGGACAACTGGATATCCACATGCAAAAGAATGCAGTGCATTCCTCACAGTCTATAAAAAATTAACTCAAAATGGATAAAAAATCTAATGTAACAGATGAAACTATAACGGAGAAAACATAAACTTGGATCTTCATGACTTTGAATTAGGCAATGGTTTATTTATGGTGTCAAAGGTACAAGCCACAAAAGAAAAAACTGATAAATCTGGCTTCATTGATATTAGAAAGTGTTCCAAAGGAACTGTGTTTCAAACGACATCATCAATAAAGTGAAAAAAATAGCTCTATGTAATGGGAGAAAATATTTGGAAGCTAATTATCTGGTTAGGGACTTGTATCCTTTATATATAAAGAATTCTTAACAACTCAACGATAAAAAGGACCAATACTCCAATTAAACATGGAGAAAGGATTTAAATATATGTTTCTCCAGAAAGATGTATAAATGGAAAATAAGAATGTGACCGGATGCTAAACATAATTAAGTGTAAACATATATTCACTAGGAAAATGTAAATCAAAATTATAATACTACTTTATACCCATTAAGATAACTATAATAAAAGAAAAAGTACAAGCAGTAATAAGTGTGGGGAAGGATGTAGGAAATTCAGAATGCTTATCCATTCCTCGTTGGAATGTAAAATGGTGCAATCACTTTGGAAAAATCCTTGATAGCTCTTGAAAAAGTGAAAGAGTTATCATATGACCCAGCAATTCTACTTCAAATTATATACCTGCAAGAAGTGAAAATATATGTGCACAGTGGAAACAGTCTAAATGCCCAATAATTGATACAATTTTAAAATAGGCAAAAGTCTTCATGTTGTCACAGAGGGAAAGTTTCTTTTGTTTTTTCACAGTACACATAAAGCACTACCCGTAAAGATAAAGATTGGTAAAACATACTAAATAAAATTAAGAACTTCTATTCATCAAAAACACAAATCTTTAGTGTGGCTACCCTATTCATTTGATTTACAAGTAGTATCGTACACTCCAGTTTTACTTTATTTTTCTTCCTGTTGAACTGTAAGCTCCTTGAGGTCAGGTTTCATTTTGCTCCTCACCGCCTACAACTGCTGCTGTGCAGCTTTTGCATAACTTACATTTGCACTTTGTTTTGATTTGCCAAGTCTCTGTAGCAAGTAGTTAAGAGCTTGGTGCTTGTGAAATAATAATTTTTTAAAATTCACGGCAACTACTGCTTATTAGGCAATTATTTTTGTGAGGTATTCTGCTAAATGTCTTTTTAAAAAAGATTTTATTTGTTTATTCATGAGAGACACACAGAGAGATGCAGAGACACAGGCAGAGGGAGAAGCAGACTCCCTGGGTGACTTGACCCCAGGAACCCAGGAACCTGGGGTCACTACCTGAGCTAAAGGCAGACACTCAACCACTGAGCCACCCAGGGGTCCCATGCTAAGTGTCTTATGTTAACTCACTGGATACTCACAACAGCTCTATGAGCTTCTGTCTCCACACACGAGAGAATGAAGACATGAACCCTAAGTGGTTTTCTCACATTCTATAATTGGCAGAATCAAGATTTGAACCCAGAGTGTCTTATTATCCGGTCTGTTCCTTTAACTACTCTGCTAAAATGTAATGAGGAGGGTGCTGCAGCTATGGTTGCACAACTAAAACAGGAAACACTAAATTGAGGAAATAGGTTTGTACCATTACAGCCTTTCTTACTACTCTCTCTAAGCTTCATATGATGGTAGACTAGACTCTTTAGGCATGCACATCTGTGGAGGTAGATGCCTATAAACGCAGAAATGGAAGGTCTGCTGTTACTGTTTATCTTCTGGCCATTCATTTCCTTTCTAATTTCCTATTTCTTAAAAAATCAGATAAAATATCGACAATATGCAGTTTAGCTTAGTGTTGACGCTTAGAAATAGGTTTGTAAGAAGAAGCAGATCAATGATTATATTCACAGACTAAATAATTCTTCCCAATTCATATTCAATATTTACTGGCCATGTACTGGTCTTTTCTAAAACATTTTGAACAAATATAAGTGAATTCCTGTTTGAATATATGCATATGGAAAAGACTGCCTTTTATGAGATACACTGGGTGTTAGGCTTCTTAAGTGAAGTGTTTTATGCTTGAATTTAAGACAAAGGAGTTTTAGTGCCAGGGTAAGAACAATGTAAAAATTTTAACTGAAAGTAGTCATTTTCTTTAAAGACTTGTATCAGCTTTCGAAGAGATTCAATTGTTTTTTGGATTGTCAGATGAAAAGCATCATGGAAACTAATATTAGCGCTGAAATTTTTATTTACTTTCATTATTTAGCTTTGACTCTGAAATTCTACAATATTGTGCATGTTCTTGGGATATAGGTGACCTTGTAGAAAAATCGCTGTCAAGAGCTCAACACTGAGTATTACTTATGGTACAGAAATCATCATGTGTTGAAAAACCAAAGAAACAAATATGCTGTCCATCTCTGTTTTTGCAAACTTCTACCCTCAGGGGCAAAATCCTAGCCATGTTTTCGGCTCAGAGTTATTGATGATTCATAAAATTTCCATTTACTCTTTTAACCGTAGATTGATAGTATCACTAATGAAATGTCCTGCCCAGCTGTGTCTGAACTACTCAACATTGCTTCTGTTTTTCTAGCCAACTTCCCAAAGAACCTCAGAACTTGCCATAATTCCATAACCAACCAATGGTTACCCTTGGGCCTCTGTACCATATTTCCAAGTTAGGATGGCCAATGTGTCAGCATAGAGATCTGAGGATTTGATTTAAGAATGGGATATCAACTTCAAGTATGCATTGTTTTTTTTTTTTTTCCGTTTGAATCAAGCTCTTAATGTTTACATACATTGTATTGTGTTAGACAATTAATTATTCAAAACTTCGACTTATTATGTATGACGGATATAAGTCAAATTTATTATCTGTTTCTTATATTTTTATGAGGCTTGTTAGCAGAACTCCATTATATCTTACTGACTCCCTGATGTCAAGAAGCCATTCTGGTTGAAATATTTCACATAAAAATGAGCCAACAAATCATTCAAACGGCCTTGCTATGCAGGAAAACCAGAATGAGATGTAAAATATTTTTTAAAATACAATTAAAAACATTATTGACATTTTAAAACAACTCTTCAAGTCCCATACAAAGGAACTCTTTATGAAGAATGCAATATTCCCCAGATCCTGATTGTCCCATTATGAGCTATTTTTTTCTTCTCTTTTCTCTACCAGTGCTTAGTGAACTGGTTCACTGGATTAAGGATGGTATATGGTCAGTTTAAGATCACATGATAATTTCAAGGAGCAATCTTATGTGATTTCTACCTAAAGTGCCCTTAAGCAAAAGAATTAAAGTCATGAAATGAGCTCTTGCCAACCATTGGTTTTTATGAAAGCTTCAGTCATGACCGGGCAACTGAACATTTCTAGAATGAGAAGGTTTCAAGTCGACTTCTTCATTTTTATTTTTCTTTCCATATTTTCTGAGATAGCACTGTATTAAGCAAGATAACAACAATAATAACAATGATATTAAGAATAAACTGATACATTTTTTTGAAGATGCGGAAAGCACAGGAGAAAATATATTTGGAATTGGTATAATCTTGCAATTTTCTGAAAATGCATGCATTAAAAACACAGCTTAGTGTCTCCTATAACTTTTTAATACAAATGCTCATCTATCCTTTGTTTTTATTGGTGTGATTCATAACAGACAGTCTTGGCTAAGGGCCTAGATACTTTGCTCATAGTGGCTTTTATATTAACAATATGAGTAAAACTGAAGAAGACTGAATATTGCTAAGTGGATAATCCAGACAAACAGCTGTTCCTTTTTCCCCCACAATAGAAATAGAGGCTATCTGAAGACAGAATGGGTTACGGTAAAAAACAATAAAATATCCTTAAAAAGAAATAAAATATCCTACAGAAACAAGGAAAAATAATTTTCTTGGATGTTGAAAGTTTAAATTCTCTTACAAAAAAAATATTTCTAGCTTAGCAGTTTCAATGCACAAAAGATGCAGAATTTCTTTACTTGGATAACCTGGTAATCTGTTTTCTATTTTTATTTTTTTTAATTTTTATTTATTTATGATAGTTACACAGAGAGAGAGAGAAAAAGGCAGAGACATAGGCAGAGGGAGAAGCAGGCTCCATGCACCGGGAGCCCGATGTGGGTGGGACTCGATCCCAGGTCTCCAGGATCACGCCCTGGGCCAAAGGCAGGCGCCAAACCGCGGCGCCACCCAGGGATCCCCTGGTAATCTGTTTTCTGAGCATCTACCTCTTTATATTTCCCCCAAATACAATGAATCAACTCTCCTTCAGCTGATGGCTTCAATTAATTATTTGAGATATGACAAATAAGAAAACTAAATGAGAAATTCTGTGCACACATATCTTAAGGTATGAGTCACATCTGAAATATAATGTAAGTTTTTTTTTTAATTACTCCTGGTTAAGAATGCAAATCTCAAAGAGTATACTGTGACTCACCAACCACTGAACTATAGATATCAGCATCAAACGCAATCTCTCTTCAAATCTTTTAAACTAAAGAAAGAAACAAGAAACTCTGTAGAATTAGATTTGTGTTGACCTAGCTTCATATGTGAACTATCAGGATTTTGCAAATGGAAAATTCTGATGTAAAAATCATAGTGTCATTCATATTATATACCTTTTATGAGAGAGAAGATCTTGGAGCAGGGGTCTGTGAAAGTTATGATGCAGTCATGCTCAAGAAATAAAATGAAAACCATGGTTGACAATTATAGCTAAAATTTAGCCTAAATATCACCCAGGTAAAAGTTTTCAAAATTGTTTTCAAATGATATGAATAGGAAATCTCCTTCCCCCTCTCTTAGCAGATAGATTGTGGAGTGAAGACAAGCTGACTGTTCTTAAATGTTAAAGCATAAGTGGTAGCAGCACTGTCAAAGTGCAGGCTTCCAACTATGTCTAAAGAAAAGTGATTTGAATAGATCTGTGATCAATAGATCTTTCCCCTTGTTCGTAAAAGGTACCTAATAAATATTTTATTAATATTTAGTTTTATCCTAGGAAAATGCATATTTGTCAAAATTTTTCCCCAGGTTAAGAAACAGCTTATTTTATTTGTAATAATAAACAACTAGTGGGAAAGAATCGATGGAAAAATCACAAGCTGGTTGTGATTATACAATTTCAGACTTAAAAGTATTAGGGAACCTGGGTGGGTCAGTCAGTTAAGCATCTGTCTGCCTTTGGCTCTGATCATGATCCCAGGTCCTAGGATTGAATCCACATCAGGCTCTCTGCTCAGCGGGGAGTCTGCTTCTCCCTCTGGCTCTGCCTACTTGTGCTCTCTTTGTCGCTCTCTGTGTCTCTGTCAAATAAATAAATAATAAATCTTTTTTAAAAAATCAAAGTCTTGTTGTTGCTTTGTATGTATAAAGCCAGTGCTTGATTGCAGGGCACAGAGAGATAAAACATTTCCAGATTATTTGGGAGGCTGGAAGGGTAAATGTTGAAAGACTACAGGATAGGCTGGCTTTTTAAATTGATGTTCTATTAGAGAACACCTTAATCTCAAGATGTCCCAATTATTCAGTTATTTCTTCACAAATTCTCCATCTTAGTGAGTTTTGGTAGTCAGTGTATTGAGGGAGAACTACGATAAGGTAAGCAATTCTAAGTTTTTATATAATTTCAAATACAGTCAACATTCTTTCACAGGGTATTCATTTTATAAATATGGCATTGTAGAATAACACTGGGGACACACAGTTTTTCTCCCCAACATTCATTTGTCTTTTCTTCCTCTTTTGCAATGGAACTCCTAAAGTCATCTGCCTACTTGATCTATCTTAATCTAGTATGTGTGAACCTATCAGACAGTAAGTAATGGAAGCCAGTGTGTGGCTGGCTTTGGGAAAGTTATCCTCACCAATTAAAAGAGATTTATAAGAAAAGAAAGGATGGCTCCTTTTTTCTCTTGGATATTAACAGACTTACATACACCACCTAGAACTTTGCAGCATTGTTTCCAACAGGAGGGGATTCACTAAAGACCAAGTCAACAGCACTGATCACAGGAAACTATAAAATGAAGAACTTGCATTCTCGGTGATGACATTGGATGGCTGAATTGACCAACCCTTGCGGACACTCTGCCTTAAGTCTTCCTAACTGTAAAAATAAGTATTCTCATTGTTAAACAATTGAAGTCTAGAATTTTTGTTACTTGAATTTACGGTATCTTAAATGGCAGATGGTGGTTTGAGCAACTTAACAATTGGCACTGTTTAAAAAAATATGATTTCTGTTCAGTTTTCCTTTTTGTACTTTAGGGGAAAATATTCCAAAACATATTGCTTATAAGAAGTGTGGCTTTTAAATGGCTAAGGTGGTAAAATTCCAATTTTCCCTTTTATATTGATTTTACCTGTGCACGTTGAGACATATATAGCACATCCCTATAATCTAAACCCAGTTTTTCTGAGAGTTGTGTTTCTTAGAAAAGTATGTATATTGTAGATCTAGAATGATATGTTTCTGTTAAAGACAGATTCATAGGATATATAGTAGTAAAAAAATTGTTAACCCAAGAAATAATTAAAAATGCCTTACAGTATGTGATGTATCCTGACAATATGGTACTTTTTAAAAAACAGCATCATGCCATATCAAGCTTTCATGTCTCTAGTGACTGCTTAGGGAATATACTGAAGATTGAGAAGCAACAATACATACCATTTTGTAGAACGTGGAGAATTCTGGGAAGTACCAGAAATTAAATTCTGAGAAAGTTCGTTCATTTGTTTATTTATTTCAGTTCCATTTATTTATTTATTTTTAGAGAGAGAGAGAGCACACAGAGGGGCAGAGAGGGAGAGAGAATCTCAAGCAGAGTGTGTGCTGAGCATCGAGCTGGGCACGGGGCTCCATCACAGGGTTCTGAGTTCACGACCTGAGCTGAAACCAAGAGTCAGATGCTCAACCAACTATGCCATTCAGACACCCCTCCAAGAAATTTTTTTTTTTTGAGAAAATTTTTAAATTGCCTGTGTGTAGCCAAAAAAGTTTAGATAGAGAAGAGAAAGTTACTGTTTAAGAGAGAAGATTGAAAATACGTTCTATTATAAAAAGTAGTTAATAAATATACATTAATCATTAGATATTTATTATTTTTTTTTAGTGTAAATTCTGCCCAAATGGTCACTTTATCAGCTTGGCTGTATTGTAATATTTTAGGTTAGTTACTTTTCTGGACATTCTAAAGACTGTTAAAAGACTTTAATCACAATATATTGGAGATTATTCAGTGATGGCGTAGTCCAGATAACTCAATATGTGGCTACAACCAGACTACTCAAAAAGAAACAATAAACAAAAAACACATATTTATAATTCCATGACATATTTTTTGTGCCAATGTGATCTTGTAGCTTGCAAGTTTTATTTTTGTATTTTTCAAGTTTAATAATGCTCTAGAAAAGGGAAAAAATACACATTTAAACAGGTCACTTATTCTAATGGTTTAAGAGAGATAATTGTAATATAACATATTCTTGTACCTATTTTGCCTTGAGTATTAGCTCTAGGTCTTTCACTCTCTCTCTTCCCAACTCCCCATTTAGTTCTTCTTCTTTTCTTCTTTCTCTTCCCCGTATTTTTCTCTCTCCTTAAATCTCAGCAAAGAAGTAGCCCTATTAGAACTGTCTTTTTCTCATAATGACATATGGAAATTATTTTTCTGTACTTAATTAGATAACAAGTGAAGGTTTTTTTTTTTCTTCAATTCACAGATGTCAAAACATATACAACACACACCAATACTCCCTCCCCCCATTATACCATTTAGACAAGGCTACACATTTGGAATATACTATTTTGGGAAATAGTATATAGCCCTCTAAATTCTAACATTTCCACCCTTTAAAAGAATCTTTGCAGGGTGTCTGGGTGGCTCAATTGGTTAAGCATCTGCCTTCCTTTCAGGTTATGATCCCTGGGTACTGGGATCAAGCCCAGCATAGGCTCCCTGCTCAGTGGGGAGCCTGCTTCTCCCTCTCCCTCTGCCCCTCCCCCTGCTTGTGGTCTCTCTTGCTCTCTCCGTCAAATAAATAAATAAAAATCTTTAAGAAATTTTTTTAAAAAAAGACATCCTTGCATTTGAATTAAATTATGGCTAACACCTAGAAATTCCAAGACATAAACCCAGGTAATTTCGCTGGCAAGCCTAAGTCAAATCACTCCTACACAGCATGTAGGATGTAATCATCTTACTTGGAGTACTTTGACTTAAAAGGTTTTACTCCTACGTCAAGCCCAATTGATTGTCTGTCCTAATTTTGTTTAAGGCAGATTGCATAGATTGCACCTGTGTCAATCAAAGCTGACTGGGTTTTTGCTTCTTTTAAAATATCCGGACAGGTTTTAATAGAATCTTTAGATAATGTATATCCTAAATAAAGCTCTTTTGTGAGCCCTTGTTGCCTCAGAACAACTTAGAAATTATTGATTCTCTTACTAGTCTGTTGAACACTTATAAGATATGATCTCTGGTCCCAGGCTGGGGCATGAAACACACATGCAAGTAACAGATATAATAAATATGGCCTGTCTGGCATGGCGATTAAAAGTAATGTATTGAGGGATGCCTGGCTTGCTTAGCAGTAAAGCATCTGCCTTCGACTCAGGGTGTGATCCTGGAGTCCCAGGAGCAAGTCCCAAGCCGGGCTCCCGGCAAGGAGCCTGCTTCTCCCTCTACTTGTGTCTCTGCCTCTCTTTCTCTGTGTCTCTCATGAATAAATTTTTTAAAAAATTAAAAAAAAATGTATTGAGGTCAGCAATCTTGGATTGAGTCAGAGTTGTGGTGCTTATTTAGTAGCTTAACCTTGGTCACTTTATTCTTTTTAAAGACAAAAAACAAACAAACAACAAAATTCTGTTTGTATTAAAGATTTTGAGCGTTAAATGCTTAACACAGTGCTTATCACAAAATAGGGCTCAATGATCACCTGGTTACTAATATTATTACCAGTTCTGTCATTGAGGTAGGTGACAAAGGCAAAGGGTAGGACTTACAGCTTAGTTGTGGCAGGGATCAAGGGAGGCTCTTCTGGGGAGGGAAACACTTTTGAGCAGCTCTTTTATTTTGGAACTCAAACAGCTCTGGAATCTGTTAATTGTTCTGCTTCTTATATAACACTTTCTGTTATTTATAGACAAAACATTACAAGCTTTTATCTACCCATCAATTATCTTTGCTGAGACATGAATGGAAGTTTGGCCATTATGGGGTTTGAAGGCAATTTGCTTATAGAGGTTATTTTCATGCTGTTTTCTATTTCCTAATAATCATGCATGATTCCACACTTGGTTTAGAAAACTGTATATAAGAATATATAAACAGAATAATTTTCTGGAATGAGATGGCCCTTAACATCTCTTTTTGTCAGTTAGCAAAGGCTTCCAACCACATTTTAAAGAGCATGGCATTTATGTCCTGTATGATTTGGCCAAATTTATGATTATGTGTAATCTTCCTCAACGGAATTATGAAGCAATAACTTCTTTCATGTAACTATTACTCTCTATCATTCTTTAAATATGACTGAGTTTTTAACAATGCAACCATAAAAGTTACTTGTGTAAAATAAAAGACTCCATCAATTAGATTAGGACATGGATTTTTTTTATTATTTTATTTTTTAGAGTAGTTTTAGATTCACAGCATTATTAAGCAGAAGGTACCTGCCTCCCTCACATATACACAGCCTCCCTCATTAACAACACCCCAAATCAGGGCAGTGCACTTGTTGCAGCTAATGAACCCACACGGACACATCACAATTACCCAGAGTCAATAGTTTACATTGTGTGTCACTCTTGCTGTTGAACATTCTATGGTTTTGGACACATTTATAATGACATATACCCCCCACTATAGTATCAAATAGAGTTTCACTCCCCTAAAAATCCATTATGCTATGCCTATTAATCCATCCTTCCTATCTAACTACAAGACAACCACTATTTCCACATTTTACTGTCCCTGTATTTTTGCCTTTTTTCAGAAAGTCATAGTTGAAATTATACAGTATGTTGCCTCTTCAGATTGACTTCTTTCACTTAGCAACAAGCGTTTAAAGTTGGTTCATGTCTTCTCATAGCTTGGTTGCTCATGAATTTTTAGCACTGAGAAATATTCCATTGTCTGGATGTACCGTCACTTATTTATCCATTCACCTATTGAGAACATTGTGGTTGCTTCCAAGTTGTGGCAATTATGAATAAAGTTGCTATAACGTCCATGTGCAGGTTTTTGTGTAGACTTAAGATTTCCACTTCTTTGGGTGAGCCAAGGGGTATGATCTCTAGATCCTATGGTAAGAGTATATTTAGTTTTGTAAGAAACCAAGATTCATACCATCTTCCAAAATGATACCAATTTGCATTCCCACCGCCAGTGACTGAGAGGTCCTATTGTCTAGATGCTTATCAACATTTGGTATTGTCAGTGCTCAGGATGTTGGCTGTTCTAATAGGTATATAGTAGTATCTCATTGTTATTTTAATTTACATCTTCCTGATGTAAAACATCTTTTCATATGCTTATTTGCCATCTGTATATCTTCTTTTTGTCAAAGACTGAAAAAGGCTCTGACCCAGGCCTGAATTAGGTTATTTATTTTCCTATTGTCGAGTTTTAAGAGTTCTTTGTACATTTTTGGATAACAGTTCTTTGTCAGATGTGTCTTTGGTAAATGCTTCCTCCCAGTCTGTAGCTCGACTTTTCATTCTCTTGCCTTTTACAGAGCAGATGATTTTAATTATAATGAAGTCTCCCTTATCAAGAGGTATTGTGCCTTTGACATTTTTGTCTGAACAATCATCACCACCTAGATTTTCTCCTATGTATCTTCTAGGACTTTTCTAGTTTTATGTCATGTTTAGTGCCATGGTCCATTTTCAGCTAATTTTTGTGAAAGGTATAAGATCTGTAATGAGATTTTGTTGTTGTTGTTTTGCCTGTAGATGTCCAGTTGTTCCAGCATCATTTGTTGAAAGGATTGTTTTTTCTTTACTGTAAATGCTTTTGCTACTTTATCAACAATCAGTTGGCCATATTTATGTGGGTGTATTTCTGAGTTCTCTACTATGTTCAAATGAAGTATTTGTTATATCACCAATAGCAGTGTCTTGATTGCTATGGCTTCATAGTGAGTTTTGATATCATTGTCAGCCCTCCAACTCTTTGTACTTAATTTTTTTTTTTTTTACTGATGTAATTTGTGTTCTCCTCTCCTCCCCCCCCCCCCCCCCCCCCCCCGGCTAAAAGCTTATTGATATTATTGGTCTTTTCAAACAACTAGCTTTTGGTTTCACTGATTTTCTATATTGATTTTATGTTTTCAATTTCATTGGTTTCTACTCTAATTTTTTATTTTCTCCTGCTTTTTTGGATTGAATTTATTCTTGTTTTTTCTAGTTTCCTAAAGTAGATCCTTAGTTTTTTTGTTTTTTAGTTTTTTAATTTTAGATCTTTTTTTTTGAAAATAGTTATTCAATGTCAGAAATCTTCCACTTAGTACTGTTTTCCTGCATCCCACATATTTGATAAATTGTATTTAAATTTATATTTAGTTTACATTAAAATTTCCTTGGAGATGTTTTCTTTGATCCATGTGCTATTTGGAAGTATGCTGTTTAATTAATCTCTTAAGCATTTGGGGGATTTTCCAGCTATCTTTCTGTTATTATCTTGTTTAATCACATTGTGGTCTGAGAGTAGACATTGCAGGATTTCTATTATTTTAAATTGACTAAGGTCGGGTTTATGGCCCAGGATGTTCCACACAAGCTTCAGAAAAATGTGTTATCATGTTGTTGGATGCAATAATCTAAAGATGTCCATGATATCCATTTGATTGATGATACTGTTGAAAGTGGATCCTAACTGTTTGCATCACAAGAAAAAACCCCACATTTTTTATGTCTGTACGATATGATGAATATTAACTAAGTTTACTGTGCTCAACATTTTATAATATGTGCAAGTCAAATCATTATGCTGTACACCTCACACTTAGCACTGCATGCCAATTTCAACTTACTACAATTGGAAAACAAATAAAATGTTGTTGGTTGGAGTTTCTCATAGTTGTCAATTAGGTTAAACTGATTAATAATGTTGCTCAAGTTGTTTTTTTCTTTCTTTTTCTTGTCTGCATTTTTCTGAATCTCTGAGAATTATTGGTGAAGATAGAATGGATATGCAAAATACTTATTGTAAATAACATCTATGAAAGATAAAAGGGAAAGGGATGGGGGCAGATGAAAAAATTCTCCAGAGTGCACTATAGCTCTGATATTTAGCCAAGGAAAGAAAGAATAAAAAAGAAGGCAGATTGGGCAGGTCATGCTTTGGATCATTTTACAATTCTGGGGAAGTTTAGTTGTGAAATAGTGCTTCTCAATCCGTATTGTGGTCTATAATGTGCCTCCAGCAGGAAGCCAAGGTGAATTTTATGGCTCATTTTGCTCCATTTCCTTCCCTCAGGGATTATACACCTGTCCTTCCTGTTATCCAATGTCTGAAAAAGTTGTTTCATGTATTTTCTTCTGATTCCCACTTTTATTTTTAATTTTTTTAAAGATTTGATTTATTTATTCATGAGAGACACACAGAGAGGCACAGCATAGGCAGAGGGAGAAGTAGGCCTCTCACAAAGATCCCTAAGAGACTCCAACCCTGGACTGGGATCATGCCCTGAGCTGAAGGCAGATGCTCAACTGCTGAGCCACCCAGGCGTCTCTGGTTACCTCTTTTATAATGTGAGAGGTTAAATCTTCCTTTTGGTTATTCTTCATGGCCTTAAAAGGAATTCTGACTTTGTGTTTTGTTTTGTTTTGTTTTTTTAACAAATAAATGATGGAGCAAATTAAATGTCCATAAATAAATATTTTAAAACTATTCTGGTGTAAACTTTGGAATTACAGACAGCACTTAGAGTAATAAAACAAGCTTAAATATAGTTAGTTGTATTTCTTTCTTCCCAAGAATTTTACATGAAAGAAGCAGCTGTATAATAATATGTACATATAATGCACATATACAAACATACATAAATACCATATATTCACAATTATAAATATAGGCATGTATATACTTAAAAATTTATCTGAAAGGAGATACAAAATTGTTGAGAGTGCTGGACTTGGGTGCAGAAAGACATGAATGGTTATAAAAAAGGAATTTTCAAGTTTTGCTTTAAATATATTAATATTAAAAAATAAATAAATATATTAATATTATATAATGTAAGAATTCCAGTACTATTTGTGAGATTTTAAAAGTAAAATGAATTACCTATTCATTAGACCAATCTTGTTTGTTGTTAAAACTTGATACTGTTAAATTTGAAAGGTATGACTGTAGCACAGTACAAAATAATTTCTATAGTTTAGGATAGTACTGTGCAATTACCACAGACAGTATGGAAATCCCTAAATCACAGTCAAATATGAATTCCATTGTTTACCTTTTTAAAGACACTTCTAATTATATCCCATTTTCTTTTTTTTATTCCTAAATAAATGGGTGTTTCCCATGAGGGGAAGATATTAATGTCCACAGTGAATTGTATATAAGTGCTATAAGCATTTTTATAGATTAGGAATGGTGAAAAATCTTCCACGATAAAAGTTTATATTGTTACCCTAGAGTTTATTATCTTTCAATTATGTAACCTAAACATCTGATGGTATGTACTCATATGTCTATTTACGGTAATTTCTGTTTTTCTAGTAGGCATGTAAATTGTGGGAAGAGGATGAGTTTCAAATTTTTATAACTAAATGTTGCGTATGAAGAGACATTTATGTTTTGAATTAGAGAGTGATTGCAGCTCTGCTTTTATAAAGATTCTGTTAGTGTTATAAGATGCTCTCACTTACCTATAAAGTGCTGCCTTTCTTCCATACATAACTGATACTAGAGAGAGAATAACCTTTTCTAGATACTCAGCAATAAAGAGGAAATTTTCAAGTTGTCTCTTTATGAATTCTTCAATAACTTTAAACAATTTATGAGGTTTTACACAATCTTCCAAACCTTTCTGTTTTTATCCCACAAAGTTATGTTGTTAAAAATGCTTTAGGAAGAATATAGTCAGAAATAGGACTCTTGGATAAAACACATACTTTAAAGTCATGATGATGTTCCTTGTAAAAGAAAGAGCCATTACACTACTATCATAAACAAAGGCTCAAAATAATGAGAAGTTAAAAACTTCTTTATATTTATTTATTCTTTCATTCAGTTAAAAACAATGACGACTCACTGAAAATTTACAACATGTCAGGCTATGTGGCTGGCTCTGAACATACAGAAATTAATATCATTCACTTGTTTAGCTGGAGGAGATTATAGTCCAATGGGGTGCATAAATGCACAATCATGTAACTAAGATACAATATTAAGTTATAAAAAATGAAATATGCTACAGGAATGCAGAGAACAGAACATCAGCTCTACATAAATGAATCACAGGAACAAAATGATTATGTTGAAACCAGAACAGTCAGTAAGAATTTTACCAGAGGACAGGAACAAAATCTATGGGGGAAGGAATGGGTATTTGACACAACTAGAAGAACTAACTTTGCCTGAAACATACACACATGGTGATTACATGTATCCACACACACAAACACACAGGTGAGATGTTTTAAGGAACCACAGAGCATTCTTTGCTCCTTTGCAAACCTCTGTCTTCAAACTCTCATTCCAGATTTTGTATTCTGAGATAGGACAAAAGTGTTGTCACTGCCTAACACATCTGCTATCTGAAATCCCACTCATTTCCATATTCAACTCAATTTCAGCTATTCTTTTTTTTTAAATCATTATTTATTTGAGAGAGAGTATGTGAGAATGGGGGGAGGAAAGAGGGAGAGAATCTCCAGGAGGGTTCCACCATCCTGAGATGGCCTGGGCAGAAACCAAGGGTCAGATGTTCAACCGACTGAACCACCCAGTCATCTCAACTTCAACTACTCTGTGAATATTTTCTTGATATTTGAAGAACGTAAACTCTTTCTCCCTGAGTTTTCATTTTATTTGTATTTATTATAATGTGGTAGCTTCTATTCTGCTTCTCATTATAATTATTTTTTTCATATTTTATGTAACATACAAACTTTTGTTCTTCTAACTTCCTTCTTTTTCAGGGTTCAACTTGTCTTATTCAAAATACTAGCATAAGTATGTGTTTAATTTCACTCACCGACTCAGGATAAGAGATTATTTAGTGCAATTCATTATAGCTTTTCAGTAAGTAACTTAAGGTAAGGATATTTACTCTACAGTCATATAGACAATATATATTGTGTAACAGAATAAGAAATCTAGACACTTTAGAAACATTGCCTTTTAAAATTTTTCTTCTATATAATCCACGTAAGTTCCCAATATCAGAAAATAATCTGTCATTCTACTATGTTTTTTTCCTAAAACATTGAACTGCATGGGGACCTTTTGAAAGTCTCATGTTTTTCTCTAATATCAATAGTCTCCTATGATTGTCTTATTAGTCTCATGCCAGTGAGTATAAAGAAACATTATCAGTCATGTCAGGAGGGAAAGGATGATATGTGTCAACTGAGTTCCCATTCTAGAAAGTCTTTCTCCCCACTGAAAACAATAGTGCTTCCTGAAATTTGACAAGACTCATCCTTTAAGTTGTGAAAAAATAATCAAAAGATCAATACAAGTATAACCAGGAAACATTTTTCTGAATTAAAATGGTATCTTAGTGTCAATCAATTTTCTGTTTTGGGGCATGTCATGTCACCAACATAAACAAACCACTGAAATGAGTTCTTGGATCCATGTAGTGTATGGAAGTAGGCTGATGAGGAAGTGGATCACAATTTTCTAGGGATTATACTCATTTTGAAATGTTTCAAGTATCCAGATTTGATTGGAGTTTATTATTCCCTGTGTGGAGCTGGCTTTTAATCTTTATATTGAGGAAGACTAACAGTGATGACTATATTCTTATAAACAACAAAAGTAAATCTAGGTGTATGTATAAGCCCCTACCATTTAAAGTAGGTCTGGAAAATTCACTTGTGTAAAATGGGATACTGCATTATCATAAGGTTAATGAAATCCCTGAAGAGAACCAGCGGCAGAGGTCAGGAGCTGATGGCCAAACAAATTCTATTAAAAGTTGTTTTATTGGAAAGCACATTATCACAGAATTTTCCTGTTTATAACCTTAACAAAGGTGAGGAGAAATGTAGAAAATCACTGATGAAAAATTGACTTTTTGTCTCACAGAAGATACAGTTCAGACTTATGATCATTATTAATTTTTCTCATCCTATCCCTGGAGTTAATGTGAAAAGCTAAACTTATTGTTCTTTCATATAACAGACAATGGAATATATTATTATAATTTTGGGAAGAAGTAAAAACTTTTATAGTTTGAACTCCTACTCAGCTTTGATAATTATGATTAGAAGATTAGCTTCCATCTCCAATTCTTTTGATATCTCAACATCAAGGGCAATTTGGATCACGTGTTAACATCCTTAAGTGCCTCCAAGGTCCTAACCCAATTTTGGATACATAGAAATTACATAACAAAAGTTTTGTGATTACAACCAAAATATTTTTGTCCTCACTTGATATTGTGATTCAATTGATAGAGGAGGGGCACCTCATTTGATCAATCAGTAGAGCATGGGACACTTGATCTCAGGGTTGTCAGTTTGGTGCAGAGTTGAGTGTAGGTATTACTTAAAAATATAATCTTAAACAATAAAAGGTATAATAGAAAGAAACCAGAAGCTAAGTTCTTGCTTCATGTCTACCCACAGCTCTCTATGAGATCTTGGGCAAATTATGCTGTCTCACCAGTCAAGTGAAATAACAACAGAGAGAGGGGAAGAAGAAGGAGCAGCAGAAGAGTAAAAGCAGGAGGAAGGGGAAGGGGGAGGCAGTGGCAGAGGAGAGAGAGTGATGGAGTGAGGGAAGGAGGAGAGGAGAAGGAGGAAAGAAAGAAGACAGAGTGAATTCCAAGATGCTTCATGTTACTAACCTTTCACCAATATTCAAATTTTTGAGATTTTGAAAAGTCTTTAAAGAAATGTAGATTAAGTTATTTATTGTCCTTAAAACACTGTTGATTTCCCTTGAACTTCCCCTACCTAGTGTAGCACTTTGATCTCCAGATTTACCTCTAAGCCTTGTGAAAGATAAATAGTTGATTTCAGGGCAGTTATAGAATAATGGTTTGTTACAAGCAGGACATGAACTACAGCAAAATCCATACCCATGATATAGGCATTCAGGGAATTTTTAGGAGATTTAGGGAATTTATGTTCTACAATTTATTTAATAAAGGTGAACAAGCTCAGCCTTGTACTAGGCTTCTCGTCATGATTTTCAGAAGTTACATACTCTAATTTTCAAAATTGTGACTTCTGCTTCAGCCGAAGAGTCCATATGCTCAGTTCCAGGGTTACTTTTTTTTTTTTTCCTTCCTCCTTTGTAAAGTCTATTTCCCATGTGCTCTAAGGACCTATTCAGATTTCCTTGGTAAAAATTTCATTTTTCCCCTTTATTTCATTGTTTATTTTTTCTTAAACCTAACACAAAAGAATTGCTCATCTTTCTTTCATTCCTCTGGCAATGTACCAAACCTGTGATAGAGTCTGGCAAGAATTTGTCTCATTAACTTGGTTTTTATCACATGTCTTTTCTGGATCAAGTTATAATATCTCACTTGTTTTTCTCACATTTTTTATTTTCGAAAAGAAAATTAAGTTTCTACAAACAATTCTATGAGAGAAAAAACAGAAGTTTTTTTCCTCAGCAAAATTTAGGAGGAAATAAAATCTTTTTCTATCTAAAGAGAGTATCGATGTGTGAGGGATGTATGCGAGTGTGAGTGTGTGCGTACTTGTATGAATTTAGTCTATGTGGACTCACTATGATACAAAGATTTAGAATGTAAAGTGTAAAAATATACATATTAATAAAATAAAACAAATTCCTTTGCATCATCAGCTTGTTAAGTGGTCAAGACAAAAATACATGAAACATTAAGTAACCAAGTATTATTTCTAAAGGATATGGTTATCCTTTAGATATTCACTTCTCTTACTACATTATCACATATCTTTGTTAGTAAAGACATGTCATTATGTTAATGACTATACAGTCTTATATTGTATATATGCATTGTGTGTATAATTATTTTAGTTTTTTGTTCTTATTGCAGAACACATAAGCAATTTAAAAATATTTGCTACTATGAACAACTCTGTAATGTAGACTCCAAGTACTTAGATCTTATAAATGCATCTGTATGTTCTTCTCCAATGCAATTTTCCTAGGGCCATTTCCTGTTTCTAAAACAGAACAATTTTCTCCTTTTAATAACAATGATGCTTTTAATGTTTAGGTTTAAGAGAGACATTTTTAAAACACTCTTAGTAGTAATAATAGTTCTTATCATATAAGTTAAACAGAATGACTTTTGTTTGCAATAGGTCTTTCTAGTGAAAAAAATCAACATTTTTATGTGTTTGATCTTCATAGTCTTTCATTTGTGAATAGCCTATTTGTTACATTTCGTTTTTATGCTGATGTCATCTTTATTAAATAAATCATAAAAATTATTTGCATATTAACAATGTAAATTTTAACTGCTGTATGTATTACAATTATATTTTAGTCCCAGTTGGCTTTTGCCTTTTGATTTTGTTAAGTGTGTCTGTGCCACATAATGCTGTTATAATTTCACATAGTCAAATAAATCTACTTTTTTTTCTCTTTGGATTGACTGCATTATTCTTTTGAATCAAGTTAAAATTACTCACTAGTTATTCTCACTTTTTTTATTTTGAAAAAAATAAAGTTTCCTCTGAATTAATTCTACAAGGGAAAGAATAGAAACCTTTATTCAGAATGGCAATGAATGAAAAAAGAAAATTCCTACCATAGTAAAGTGAGGAAAAGACCAAAGGCTCAGAGTTCTGCATGTTAGCTTAGGGATGGCATTCTGCAGGTGAGGACTCCCTTCTGTGAGATGTGGTGTATCTTTTTAACCAGCTGTCACTACATGGTTTAAAGACCCAGATTGTTCGAATGCATGAATCCAGAAAAGAAAAGACTAAGATAGTTATAGCTCATCTAATCATCACTCTGATTAACTCACATGGGGAACTTATGCTCCTCAGCCCTAGAGTTTTTGCCTAGATGCCTTGATTTCCAAAAGTGGGAAACCCTTCTACCAAGGATCATACTTAGAGAACATGGCAAAGGTTCCATTTAACATAAATATTATCTTGTCTCAATATAGAACATAACACAAAGACAGGAATCATTATTATACTAGAAATGATCATATCAAAGGGAAATAGGGTTACTGTTACACTATGGAGACAAAGATGGAACATATCTGGAATTCAGCAGACTCACTGGGGCACCTTTTTATATTTCCACATCCAGTCATAGACATGGGTGGGTAGCTGCAGCGCGTATGGCCTGATAAGTTCATACTACTCAGAGCCTCACATCTCTCAGGGATGAAGGTTGGAATTAAACCAGCGGGCAAGGAATATAGACCAGCAGAGATGCTGAGCGAGTGTAAGGGAAATCTAGAACAAATTGTAGGGACTGAGATAATGAATATCAGTTATGGTCTTGGCATTGATTGCAAAAATAGAGACTATAGCTTGTCTCACTAATAAGTGTTTTCTTTTGAAAATATGACTAACTGCCAAATAGAAGAATTAATAGTACGAGGGTAGAGGGAAATTAACATGGAGTATGGAAGGATGAGCAGTACAAAGGATGATATTGAAGACATTATCAGTGCTTTATCTGTAACCCATAGAGACGTTCTGGGCAGACCAACCTAACTTCCAGCTACCAGAACTTATGATATTTTGCCTGAAAGCCCTCTGAGCTGTACCGCGCCTGCTCTGAAGCTACACTGCCAATGCTGGAAGTGCCAGAGAGCTAACACTCCTCCAGAGCTACTCTCCACTAATAATTCCAGGTTTTCATTAATGAATACCTTAGTCTTCCACTCCTTAGATGGCATGATGCTGGAGTGCAGGTGCTTACTGCAGATCCCTGGGAGCCCCTCAGTGAGAATAAGCTCCAGTCCAACACAGTGATAAACTGGCTTCCTATACCATCTCACCTCCTGCCTCATTGACACATTTTCTGGGGATCACCTCTCTAACAAAACTTTTTCACTAAAATCTTTGGTTTGTCACCTACTTTAAATGTGTTCCAAAAATGTCCATCACTTTAAATTCAGACCACGTTTATTAAACTTCTGGTCACCTTCCCTGACTACAGTGGCCTGTATCTCTGACTCTGAAGGTCTGCAAGATAAACTATCTCTGCCAAAGGCACTTTAATTATGAATTAATTATTAACAGCAAATATTGTTTCTGATGACCCTACCTCTCTCCTACACTTCTTTCTTAATTTTGTGGTTCTTAGAATAGCAAAAATGCAGAAAAGAGAAATGCTTAATTTTCATAAAATTCAAATTGGATTATTTGTTCGCTGCCACACTTAGGTGGGAGACCTGAGGCCTAATGTAAGAGGAACAAAGATACACCACTCAGTTCCTCATTTTATACTCTCCTCTTTGATTTTTTCTGTCTCTTTCCTTTTTATTTATTTATTTATTTATTTATTTATTTATTTATTTATTTATTTATTTTTGGCTTATTCAGGAGTGTCTATATTTTCAGAAATATCTGTAATAGCAGTAGTCAATAGATATATAAGTGAGCTACATATACAATCTTAAATTTTCTAGTAGCCATGTTTTATTAAGTAAAATGAAACAGGTAAAATTAATTTTAATATGCATGTAACCAAAAAAAAATGCATGTAACCCAATGTATCCAAAAAGATTATTGAATCAGCATGAAATAAATATAAATTTTGAGATATTTGATATATATATATATATATATATATATATATATTTTTTTTTTTTTTTACTAAGTCTTTGAAATCTGGTGTATACACTTCACAGTGTATCTCCATTTGGGATAGTCGTGTTTCAAGTGCTCCATAACCACTTCTGGCTAATTGCTACTTTGTTGGCCAATGTAGACCTAAAACTTTTTTGTGAAAGCACTCACTTTCTTTATTACCTCTTTTTTTAATTAATTAATTTATTTATTTATGATAGTCACAGAGAGAGAGAGAGAGAGAGAGAGACAGAGAGAGAGAGAGAAAGACAGGCAGAGGGAGAAGCAGGCTCCATGCACCGGGAGCCCGACGCGGGACTCGATCCCGGGCCTCCAGGATTGCTCCCTGGGCCAACGGCAGGTGCTAAACCGCTGCACCACACAGGGATCCCTCTTTATTACCTCTTAATGTCCTTATACTTTTTCTAAGCATCTATTATCTCTCCAGAGACATAACAGTGATAAATATGACACCTGACTCAAATAGAAAATCTGTTGAAGAATGCTCTCATGTATTACATGAGAGGTACCATGACTTACTTTTTTAATTCTCCACTGAACTGCACAACTCGTGGATGTTCAAGAAATACTTGAGGAATAGACATAGTAATGAATTGCTAGAGAGAGACCAGAATGCATTGAAACAAGTGAAATGATCAAAACATGTATTGGTGACAATAAAATAATATTTTCCCTGAACAGGACTGTGTAAAAGTACCTTCTATTGGGGATCCCTGGGCAGCTAAGTGGTTTAGCGCCTGCCTTCTGCCCAGGGCACGATCCTGGAGTCCTGGGATCAAGTTCTGAGTCAGGCTCCCTGCATGGAGCCTGCTTCTCCCTCTGCCTTTGTCTCTGCCTCTGTGTGTGTGTGTGTGTGCGCGCATGTGTGTGTGTGTGTCTCATGAATAGATAAATAAAATCTTTTTAAAAAAATACCTTTTATTTAACTTACCCAATAAAGAGAATGTTGGCTCATATTTCTTTAGTGATTTACATTTTCTTTTTTAAAAAAATTATTTATTTATTTAACAGACGGAGAAAGAGCACAAGCAAGGGGAGCAGCAGAGGGAGAGGGGGAAGCAGACTCCCTGCTGAGCAAGGCGTCCAGGGTGGAGCTCATCCAGGGACCCTGAGATCATGACCTGAGCCGAAGGCAGCTGCTTAACCAACTGAGCCACTCAGGTGCCCCTGATTTACATTTCTTATGAAGGTTTAATATATACCATTTGAGAAGTTGAGACCAATATTTACTTTTCCATGTTGATAATTAAAGATAAGTTTTATAACCTGGCATAGTCAAGATTAGAAAGCTGGTGACTAGTGTACACAAAATGTGAAATCCAACTTCATAGCTACTTTGCCAGCCTTTTCTTGCACACCCGCTCTGAAAACAAAGAAGACATGAAAAATAGTACATCATGTCATAATTATGTTGTTTTAACAATGCTGCATATGACTGGTAATTTAAAGTACCTGTGTCCTCCTTTTTTTTAAGAAAAGCAGAGTGGACAGCATCAAAAAAAGACAGAAACACTATATGTTATTTGTTTTAAACCAATGGACCTAAGACCTGTAGTGCTGTTTTCTTGCCTTTGAAACACAGCTGACAAGAAATTAAAAATAATAATAATAGCATTGAATCCCTTCCTTCTGTCATCTAATAGCTTCCACTAGAATCAAGCAAACACCACACACACACACACACACACACACACACACACACAGAGTTAGAATTGGGTATTTGGCCTTATTTATTCGTCTTAGCTAAAGAGCTGGGTTTGCTTAATTGCTATGCTGAAGTAAAACATGTAGACCTTTTTGATACTGTGATTACTTCAACCATTGTTCTAGAAGCATTGAAATTGTTACCCTGAATCTTCATTTCCACATTTTTCCATGTTGTAATTTGGAGTCATTTAAAAATCTCTGAGGATCTGATGATGTGGTGTAGTTCACATATAAATACCAGGTTGCCAGAGCAGAAACTCATTGTGGAAAAATTATATACCAACAGAACAGTTATAGCATTCTTATAAAGGAAACACCCACATTTTATTCCTAAATCATTCTTGTAACATTTCTTAAGGATTATTTGATAAGTAAGCAGTGCACATTAAGATAACACCCATGCATATGTTTAAATAAACTAAACATTTACAGTGGCATATTTGGGCACAAAAGTAAACCTTCAATTATTTGTTGACAAAATTTGCCTCCTTATAACACTGTATCCACTAAATCATGAATTTCTTAATCTATAAACTGCAATAATTTGCTGGTATTAGATTCCTTTAAACATTATCTTGTAAAAAGGAAGAAAAGGAATTAGAGGCATATATAGTCTGTACATATATGTGTTGACTAATTACAGCTATGGCTTGGTACAAATTTTTATATACTATTTCCTCTTAGATTTTTTTTTGTAAAGTTGTTATTGAAATTTCAGTTCGTGAACATACAGTAAGTTTAGTTTCAGTTGTACAATTTAGTGATTCAACACTTACAAACAATACCTAGAGCTCATCACAATTTCCCCCTTAAACTTCTTCTATTTAACCCATCTATCAATCTACCTTCTCACTGGTAATCCATTTGTTTCTCTACAGTTAAGAGTCATTTCTTAGAGCTAGAGAGTATTATGCTAAGTGAAATAAGTCAGAGGAAGACAAATATCATATGATTTCACTCATATGTAGAATTTATGAAACAAAAACAAAAGATCATAGAAAAAAAAGAAAAAGGAAAACCAAGAAACTACTTCCTCTTAGATTATAGAGGAAATGAAAGAGGAAGGGATAGAGTGGGGGAAGGGGAATTAGAAAGAAACAATTTTCCCAGTATCACGTAATATACCTATTGGTATGCCTAGTGGTAATTGTGTACCAATACAGTTTACTTGATTTTTATGAAGTAATGCCGGTAATGATATTTTTTACCTTAAATTTTTTTCCTTTCTTTTCCTTTTTGCTATAGTATCTTTACTCAGGAAATTAATTGGCTGTACGCTTCCAAACTTCGCACTAGAATTATATTGAAGACATGGATGCCGTGATAATTGCTATGGGCAAATGGCCTTGACTATGGTCATGTCATTATCTTGTACTCAAAATATTAAAATTCTGTTCCTTATCTTCTTATTCACAATTCTGGAATAACAATAGGGCATGTAAATAAGGGCAGCTCTATTTATTGGGGTTGCACAGAGCTTCTGATATTACTGCAAACAAGCAGAAAGAATGTGCCAGTAGAGCCCCACTGTTTACATATGGGTGCCATTCTTGTCCTTCACATATTGTTATGATGGTAAGATGTTCTTTACCCTGTTGGTTATGAAAAGAATTAAATCACACTTTCCATGTCAAATGGAAAAGATGAGGTCATATGCTGGGTGAATCATCAAAATCCTAGAAAGAAATGTGTGTTCTCAGCTGAGAAACAAAGTTTATGGCAGTGTGGGAATTATCATTAGACTGTTGCCCTGAAAATGAATGCTGTCATTCACAACTCTGTCATTTCACAAATATTTATGGAGATACTATGTGCTAAGAAGTTGTCTGTACTTGAGCCTGAACTCTTAAGTAAGTTGTTGGTGGGGCCAATGTGATATTGGTGATTTTAATTAGAGCAGAAAAACTCAAAACTAGGAAAACTGAAAAGAAAAGAATCCTGAGCCAAGTAGCTATGCTGCTTCCCAGCCTAGAGTCTGCTCGATTCTTAGAGGCTTATTCTGTTTCGGTTTAATATTTTATTTATTTATTTGTTTTTTTTAAGATTTTATTTATTTATTTGACAGAGAGAGACAGAGACAGAGACATGAAGAGACAGAGCGCATGATCACAAGCAGGGGAACAGTGTAAGGAGAAGGAGAAGCAGGTTCTCCGTTGGGCAGGGAGCACTATGTGGGGCTCCATCCCACGACTCTGGGATCATGACCTGAGCTGAAGGCAGATTCTCAACCAATTGAGCTACCCAGGCTCCCCTTATCTTTTATTTTTAAAAGAAAAGTATTCCTTCATAGGAAAAATGGCAGGATGGAGGCAGTGCTGGCACCCACTCCAAAGAATATAATGAACTCCCACGTATCCTTGGAATCAGTGTGACTTCTTTATGATCATGATATGATCCTCCAGGAAATCTTCAGAATCATTACAGCAACCTTATATGGTGCTATTGAGATATCTGGGGAAAAAATGATACTTAACCTCTGCATTTATTTTTAAAGAGTAGGGAAATTTATGTCTTCCTACTTTCATTATTTCCTCTTGGATGTACTTCTCATTATAGTTAGAGAGCCAAACTAGCAGAGGGAGATTCTTGATGGGGCCATCTACATCTACAGGAGTTCCTTAAGGAGAAGAGTTCCTTTAAGATAAGTTCCCTATTCTGTGTATCACTAACATCTCCACGTCCTAAATGCCCTCCCATGTGGGTTTATTTTTATTGAGAGCTATCTGATCAGCTTTTTAGAGGTAGCATATAAGTCATTTGAAATGCTTCAACCCTCGTTTGTCTTTAAACTGCAGGATTTCCCTCCCTTGGCTAATAGAAAAAAATGATCTAATGTTCATGAGGTAATTTGAATTTTTCTTTTTTTTTTTCCCTTTCACATCCATGTGTTCACTCCTTGGAGGAACTGAAGACTCACGGTCAAATGTCAGTACTATTTCAGTGCTTAAGAGTTTTTAGTGTGACTATTCCAAACAGTCTATTTCTTTGCCAACCCAGTAAAGCATCAGAAAGACCTCTGGTAGCCATAGCAACGTAACCACAAGCTGCTCAATTTTAGACACTCTTTTTGTGTATCTGATTCCCTCTCTTTTTTTGCAGAAAATCAGAAGCTAATGGGACACAGCTGCTTTCACTTTGGTTTGCTTATTAAGCTAAATTCAAATTGTGGCTTGCTTTATTCATTTAATTAATAGGGTATCAGTTTTCAACATACCAGTATATGTTATTTGAATCCCCAAGATTTATGAAAAAGATGCAAAAAAGGATTTTACTAGAAGACATGCAGAGAAAAATATCTAGGCAGTACTTTTAATTATTTCATTCAAGTTCATTCTCAAATACAATATCTTAATACATAATAGATGACTTGACTTTAGTTGAATGGGAAGTCATTAAAATCTAACTAGAGAATGGTTATAAAAGAAAACTCTATTGATAAAAGAGGTATTTGGGCATGTAGTTATTGAGATCAGTTGTCTGGGCCATTATGATAATATGTTAACTACCTACCTACCTACCTACCTACCTGCCATTCCTTATGCCACAGTAACAGATAGTTATTATGCTAAATAATAAATAGTGTTATGCTAAAGCTGATTTTATATAAATATCTAGATAGATAGATATAAAACATACTATATACACACAATTCTTTTATTAAAGATTTTGTTTATTTATTTATTAGAGAGATAGATTGAGAGAGAGAGAAAGGATAGGAGCAGAGGAAAAGGGAGAAAGAGTCCCAAGCAAACTCTGCACTGAGCGAGGAGCCCAACATAGGGCTCAATCTCACAATCCTGAAATCATGCCCCAGAGATCATCATCTGAGTTGAAATAAGAGTCAGACACTTAACCTACTGTGCCACCCAGGTACACGCCCCCCCCCCGCCCCCGACACACACACACACACACACACACACACACACACACATAATTCTTACTTTTGAGTTTGGTATGAAGGATCCATTTACATTGGGAACTAGATCAGTATATAAAGAACTATATATAAAGATTGTGAATTCAAGATTTGAAGTTCTGAATATATTTTGCTTTCTTATCTTTATGAAATTTATCAATTGTTTGTCTTATCACATTATTAGAAGGACTATGTCTAATTTATCTTCCCAGCTCTTGTTAGAGCTATATACCAAGTAAAAATTCATTTTTCCAAATCATTCAACCGTTCTTTTATTTGTCTAGTCATTGCCCATTCAGCTATTCATATATTTACTAATCAGTTACTGGGCATGTAGCTAGGTTTTGCAAATATGGGCTTATATGGGCTTGAAACAAAATGTAGCTTCCACATGTAAACACATAAAATAAGTGAAATATAGTTTGACATATGTAACAAAATAAAGTATGCAGAGTATATGATGCAGGTGGACCTTATTCTGAGAAAAACATATTTGGTGAAATACAAGGAAGGAAATGAACAACTTACTCTGGAGAAGAAAGGGCAGATTAGGGAAGCACCTCAGAGGATTTGACCATCAAACTGAACCTTGAGGCATGAGTAACAACAGTTCTTTGGTTGTACTGCAGATGTAAAACCACAGTGGCATAAAACATGGTAACTGCAAGAAATTGCAGATTGTGCCTTTTAGATTGTCCCAAACCCCTATTAATGTCAAAGGATGCTCTATTGTCTGAAATTCTGGGAGGGGTTTTGGTCTGAAGAGCACTTCCAAGAATCGGTTGCACATCTGTTCAACAACCCTAATTTGAAAAAAAAAAAGGAAACTAACAATTATTATGTATCCTGTATATACCAGGGACATACTACATACTTTAGATGCCTTATCACATCAGCATTATTATTAGCTTCACTTGACATGTGGGGAGCTGAGATTTAAAAGGTGGGGGAATTATTCAAGCTTAGTAAGAGACAGAGACTAAGTTGAAATCCATGTCTGCCTGACTTCAAATCTAATGCTCTCCAAAACATCATTCCAATGCCACTAGCCCAAAGATCAGAGCTTTGGACACAAAGAAAGCCAATGGATAAGAAAAAGTCAAGTAGGACAGGGTAAAGATCAATTGTCACACCTTGGTGACATTCAGGCAAGAGATCACCACTGTCTGATGCTATTAGGTAAGAAGTATAAAAGGAGGCTGTGATGCAAAAATCTCTTCCTTTATTAATAGGCCAATAAGTCTGAGCCATTTTTCCCTGTTACCCAAGTTCACTGGTTTATTGTAGTTGGCACCTGTAATAGATTCTTCCTTTGAACCCATTTCCATTCACATTTAAAATGTTCTAGTGATCTCCTAGTAAAAGCTCCAATATGATTTTAATAACATGGGTAATGAGAGAAAAAAATTATACAAGCTCACTGTGAATCTGAAGTGGTGCATTCAGATATTGGGAAATAACAAAGTTTAAACACTTTCAGCATAATGAAGGCCATATACAATAAGCCCACAACTAATATACTTAATGGTGAAAGATTAAAAACTTTCCTCCTAAGATCAAGAAGAAAACAAAGGTGCCCACCTGCACCACTCCTGTTCAACCAGTACTGGAAGCCCTAGCCAGAGCAATTATGCGAGGAAAAAAATATCCAGATTGAAAAGGAAGAAGTAAATGATCTCTTTGCTAATGACATGACCCTGTATATAGAAAATCTTAAAGACTCCATCAAAAAAAAGTTAGAAATAATAAATTCAGTAAATTTTCAGAATAAAAATCAATACACAAAAGTTGATTTCATTTCTGTAAAATAAGAATTATCTGAAAAAGAAATAGAACAATCACTTTTGCAATACCACCAAAAACAGTAAAATACTTAGGAATTATTTAACCAAGAAGTGAAATATATATACATCACAAACTATAGGACATGGATAAAGAAAATTAAAGATGACACAAACAAATGGAAATCTATACTACATTTATGGATCAGAAGAGTTAATATTGTTAAAATGTCCATACTGCCTCAAACCATTGATGGATTCAGTGCAATCCCTATCAAAATTCCAATGCCATTTTATGCAGAAATAATTTTAAAATCCTAAAACTTGCATGAAACCACAGAAGACAATGAATAGCTAAGCCAATCATGAGAATGAAGGATAAAGCTGAAGCCATCACACTCCTGATTTCAAACTATATTACAAAGCTACAAAAACAAACAAAAAAACAAAACAAAACAAAACAAAAAAACCCAAAGCTACAGTAATCAAAATAGTGTGTCACTGGCATAAAAGCATAGACCAATGAAGCAAAATTGAGAACCCAGAAATAAATACTCATGTACATGATCAACTAATATTCTTTGAGGCCAAGAATACTCAATGATGAAAGAACAGTCTCTTCCATAAATGGTGCTGGGATGTTAACATACAAAACTGGATGTTCACATACAAAGGATGATATGAAGTCTAACATCATTCGCAAAAATTAACTCAAAATTCATCAGACTTAAATGTTAACATGTAAAGCAGTAAAACCCATAGTAGAAAACACGGGGGAGAAGCTCCTTGACCTTATCCTTGACAATGAATTTTTATGACACCAAAAACACAAGCAACAGAAGTAAAAGTCTATAAGTAAAACTATACCAAAAGACCCCCACAAAACTTCTGCAGAGAAAAGGAGAAACAATCGACAAACAAAATGGGAATCTGTGGAATTGGAGAAAATATTCCAAACCTATCTGAGAAGAGATTAATATCCAAAATATATTAAGGAAATCATACAGGTCAATAGCAAAATACAAATAAAATGATTAAAACTGGGCAAAGGACATGAGTAGATACTTTTCCAAAGAAACAGCCAAGACGTACATGAAAAGATGCTCAACATCATTAGTCATCACATAAACACAAATCCAATCCATAATGAAATATCGTGTCACACCTGTTAGAATGGCTATTAATAAGAAAACTGGAGATGACAAATGCTGGTGAAGATGTGATGAAAAGGGAAGGCTAGTGCCCTGCTGATGTGACTGCGAATTGGTGCAGCCATTATAGAAAACAGTACAATTATTCCTCAGAAAGTTACAAATAGTACTATTCACATGATCCATCAATCCGGCTTCTGGGTATCTATGTGAAGGAAATGAAATCCCTCTCTTAAAAGGATATCTGCACTCCCATGTTCCTTTTAGCATTTTTCATAGTAGCCACAACATGGAAACAACCTGAATGTCCATTGCCAGATAAATGGATAGAGAAAATGTGGCGTGGTGTGTGTGTGTGTGTGTGTGTGTGTGTGTGTGTGTGTAAAAATGCAGTAACATTCTGCCACAAGAAAAGAAGGAAACCGACCATGCCATTGGTGACAACATGGATAAACTCTGATGGCATTTCACTGAGTGAAAATAGTCAGGCAGAGAAAGACAAATACTGCATGATTGCACTGCTATGTGGAATCCTAAAAAGCTGAACTCATAGAAACAGAGTTGACTAGTGGTAGTCAGAGGTTACGGGATGGGTGTAACAAGGAGATGTTCAAAAGATACAATTTTCTAGTACAAGAGGAGTAAATCTGGATTTAATGTACAGCATAGTGACTATAGTTAACAATACCATATTGTATGCTTGCAAGTTGTTAATAGAGTGGATCTTGAATGTTCTCACCATAACAATAAAAACAAACATAATTATGTGAGGTGCAGATGGTGCTAACTACTTTACAGTGGTTATGATTTCACAATTTATATGTATGTATATCAAATGATCACATTATGCAGCTTAAACTTCCATGATGTTACATGCTGATTAAAGCACAATAAAGCTCAGAAATAAAAGGGTTTGGAAGGAGGAACTCAGTGGTGCCATTTGCCAAATGTACAGGAATGAAGGGGAATGTAGGACCAAGGAGATTATATCACTTTCCTTGGGATAAAAAAAAACAATAAATGTTCTTGATACTTTTGTTTCCTTCACCAAGGTTTTGAAATCATATGTTGCTGGGATTTTGTTTTGTTGTATTTTATTTACTTCTCTTTTCTAGTTTTCCCTTTGGTTTGAACATTAGCTGAAAACAAGACTTCCAACATTTTCAGCTTCACAAATCACCCTTCTTAGATGTGCTTATGGGAATAAGATGATTTCTCTAAATTTATTAGTTTAGTGACACACATTGGCAACTACCATCAAGTAATTAATTAATTGATAATTAATCGGGATGCCTGGTGGCTCAGTGGTTAGGCATCTGCCTTTGGCTCAGTGTGTGATCCCGGATCCTGGATCGAGCCCCACATCAGGCTCCTTGAAGGGGGCCTGCTTCTCCTTCTGCCTGTCTTTGCCTCTCTCTCTGTGTCTCTCATGAATAAAAAAAATATTTAAATTTTTTTTTTAATTTAAAAGAGATCATTTATTTTGAGAGAACATGCACATGGCAGGGTGGGAGGCACAGCATGGAGCTGGATGAGGGGCTTGATCTCATGTCCCTGAGATCACAACCTGAGCCAAAATCAAGAGGTAGACACAGCCAACTGAGCTACCCAGGTGCCCTACCATCAAGTAATTTATATGTCGCTATGTGAAATAGAGCTGGCATGGTTCCAGTATTTATTTCAATATCTTTCAAGATCTTAAATGAATTATATGACAGAAATAATCTAATCATGTGAGTTGTCTTAAAACATCAGGGCAGATTATTGTACAATGAATATTTCTAAAATGATCTTTGATGTCTTTTCTATCCTTCCTTGAATGGAGCCCAGGGAGATGCAGCCAAAAGATCATTCACATGGACTGACATCTGAAAGGGGGTGGCCATGAAGCTTCTTCAAGTAGGTGGCTGCTCAGAGAACCCAGGAAGAAACAGATGGAAAGAAGAGAGACAGGACCAGAGAAGACATATCTGTTCTCAGGTTTACGGGAAGAAGTCCTGAAAACAGATGATGAGGCAAAGGACTACAGGCCAGATTATTGCTGGATCAGAGCAACAAGCAAGAAACAAAAACAAGAATCAAGTGAGAGCATCTGACATGCCTTAAGATCCATTTCCAAGGGTGAGAGATGCATAGTGCTTGTGTCTCTACTTTTAAAACCAATTTTAAGAACCAATTTTCTCAAATGTCTATAGAGGTGATAATGTTGTTTTTTTCTTCCACATGAAGACTGGTTTAAATTAGGTTCCATGTAAACTTTATAAGATGCTTATGTGTTAGTTTTTTTTCCTCTTTTTCTAACAGGATAAGTTTCTCACTATTAGTTTTACCAAATTAGGTTTTCCAAAGTTAGCAAAACAGAGGTACTTCTAGTTAAGATTTCACTCATATTTTCATTTAATACAATCATCAGAGCAATTTCCAAGAAGCAAAATCTGATTTAATGATATAATAGTTGGTAGTGTATCTAGATATTAGGCCCAGAAAGAAGGCTCATTGAATAAACAAATGAACTTGTGACTGTATCAGGTTTCTAAGTGACTTAAATGATACAGAGATAAACCACATCTTCTTTATCCATTCATCTTTCAATGGACACTGAGGCTCCTTCCACAGTTTGGCAATTGTGGACATTGCTGCTAGAAACATCAGGGTGTGGGTGTCCCGACGTTTCATTACATTATGTATACAATGGAATATTACTCAGCCATTAGAAATGACAAATACCCACCATTTGCCTCAACGTGGATGGAACTGGAGGGTATTATGCTGAGTGAAATGAGTCAATCAGAGAAGGACAAACATTATATGTTCTCATTCATTTGGGGAATATAAAAAATAGTGAAAGGGAATAAAGGGGAAAGGAGAGAAAATGAGTGGGAAATATCAGAGAGGGAGACGGAACATGAGAGACTCCTAACTCTGGGAAATGAACTAGGGGTGGTGGAAGGGGAGGAGGGCAGGGAGTGGGGGTGAATGGGTGACGGGCACTGAGGGGGGCACTTGACGGGATGAGCACTGGGTGTTATTTTATATGTTGGCAAATTGAACACCAATAAAACATAAATTTATTATTAATAATAAATAAATAAATAAATAAATAAATAATAATACTAGTACAGAGATTTGGGTTCATTGGTTAGATATAACATTTCTTCACTTTATAACCTTGTATTTTATGTATAAATCTGTCAGATCAACAAATGTTCTTAAAAAGAGAGCACATATTTGGGAAAGAATAATACCTGGAGTCATATAACCGTATCTTTCAAAAGCGTGCAAACTAAAAATAGAAAAAACTTCTGTTGCCTGTTTTCACTATGTGTCATTGTCTTTTTGACTGCAAGTGTTGAAGTCCGATCTTCCCAATTCTAAGGTCATTATGATTATTGTCTTCATGCTATGGAGGAGAAACCCTACTGAGACATAGAGGGGCTAAGCCACTTGCCTTATCAGCCCTCAAGTGACAGGACCAGAGTAGAGTTCTGACTCCTGTGTCTTCAGAGTGTGGGGTGTCCTATATTGCCAGATGTGGGGCTGTCCTTGGCTGTTGCCTTCTCATGCACTGCCAATAATCCAAGCAGATTTCAGTGTGCATGGTTCCAAAATGGCTCTATGGGGGCACCTGGGTGGCTCAGGCAGTTAAGCATCTATCTTTGGCTCAGGTGGTGATCTCAGGGCCCTGAGATCGAGTCCTGCACTGGGCTCCCTACTCAGTGGGGAATCTGCTTCTCCCTCTCCCTTTATCCCTCCCAGTCTGCTGGGCTGTCGCTCTCTCTGCTCGTTCTCTCTCTCTCAAATAAATACTTTAAAAAAAGTCTCTATGGCTGTAAAAAAGCTAGTGAGTTATATAGAATTTGCTGAAGATTTAGAAGGCAAGCTAGAGGAGAAACTTTTAAAATATCTTCCGTTGGAGCGCCTGGGTGGTACTATTGGTTATGTGTCTGACTTCTGATTTTAGCTCAGGTTATGAGGTCCAGCCCCGAGATGGCTCTATGCTCATCCTGGACTCCGCTTGAGATTCTCTCTCCTTCTCCCTCTGCCCCTGACTTCAGTCTCTCTCAAATAAAATAAATAAATATTTTAAAAATATGTATCTTCCCTCCTAGCAAATTACCTCATGTTTCCCACTAGATTGTTTCTTCTCCCAAGGCTCAGGCAACACTGCCACCAGTCACCGTCTTTTTTGCTGTGGAAGCTCCTGTTTTAATACACAACTTGTGTAGCTGGTAGATATAAACCCTCTCCTCTCTGTCTCAATTTACTCTTTTTTCAGGTAGGGGATTTTACACTATCCCAGATCCTCTGAACTCCCATTCTCATGCTTACCTGCTAGAATGGGCCCCTAGTTAGCAGAACCCACTGTCCTTTAAAATGGTAATATGTTATTTTTAAAAAAGGAAGGAAGGAAGGAAGGAAGGAAGGAAGGAAGGAAGGAAGGAAGAGAAGAGAAGAGAGATAGAAAAGAAAGAAAGAAAGAAAGAAAGAAAGAAAGAAAGAAAGAAAGAAAGAAAGAAAGAAGAAAGAAAGAAAGGAAAGGAAAGAAAGAAAGGAAAGAAAGAAAGAAAGAAGAAAGAAAAAAAGGAAAGGAAAGGAAAGGAAAGGAAAGGAAAGGAAAGGAAAGAAAGAGGGAGGGAGGGAGGGAGGAAGGAAGGAAGGAAGGAAGGAAGGAAAGAAAGAAAGAAAGAAAGAAAGAAAGAAAGAAAGAAAGAAAGAAAGAAAGAAAGAAAGAATGAATTTTGGGGTTCTAATATTATAGGTAATATTTTTATCAGTGAGTGAAGGATCTCAATTGTGTAGTACAAGTTTAGGGGCTGGAATTGAGGCTGTGGAGAGGGATACAGATTTTATTTTCTGTATGATCTAAATGCAAGCCATTAGAAAGCCAAAAATAAGCTCCTTTATAAACCCTTTGAAATCAGAGTTGAAGGTAGCGGTTAAACTGGCAACCCAGCAGGCAGCACTGGGCCCATGGAGTTATCCCTTAATTGAGTTGGCCAGGAAGCAACCTGTTAAGACAGAGCAGGATCAGACCTAATCATAAAGGAGTTGAGTCGCTTTGCAGTAATTTCACGAGGGAAAGAAATCCTAGAATCCTGATTTCTGAGAAAGACACACACTGATCCTAATTCTTAAATGATTTTTGGAACAATCAGTAAGACAAGCAGGACACAGGATTACAAATTTCCCAGCAATCATAGTATTTAGAAATTCATTTTGTGGTGGCTGGCCGTCATGTTGAATTTGTTTAGGCTCAACCGTAAAGATTAAAGGATTCTAGGCCAAGTAGACCATGGCAATGACTTCATTAGGAAGTGTTTAGCTATCTTCCCATATGTGGTTTAATCCAGTCTCAGGAAAGGCAGATAGACATAAATCATATGTGAAACCAAGTCTGCAGGCTTAGGTTAGAGCCAGGCCACTTAGAGTAACAAGGTGGGATATTAAAATGGAAAAAGAGCCTTTGGTTTGTTCCCATTTTCATGGGATTTCTTTCTTTCTTTCTTTCTTTCTTTCTTTCTTTCTTTCTTTCTTTCTTTTTTTTTTTTTTAGAAAGAAAGCACAGGGTGAGGGGCAAAGGGAAGTGGAGAGAGAGAATCTCAAGCTGGCTCCATGCCCAGCCCCACATGGGGCTCCATCTCACAATCCTGAGACCATGATTTGAACCAAAATCAAGAGTTGGATGCTCAACTGACTAAACCAGCCAGGTGCCCCAGAAAAGGCTCATTTCTATACACCAAAGTGTCCTAAGGAGACGGGAATTGGGGTCTGTCCATCTCCAGCGCTTACATCAAGCAGGTCCAGGTCAGGAGGCAGAGACTGATCACATAGTAATTTGTATGAAAAGGCTTAATATATAAGGAATTATTCATTCTTTAGAGGCAACCAATTAGTAAATGGGAATGAAGAGAGTGGTAAAGAATAATCTATAGTTTAGGGTGAGTGCCTGTTACAGACTGATTTGTGTTGCTTCCTCTGAATTTATATATTGAAGCTTCAAACCCCAATGTGACTGTATTTGGAGATAGGGCCTTTGTGGAAGTTATTAAGGTTAAGTGAACTTATAAGGGTAGGACCTTAATCCAATATAACTGATATCCTTATAAAAAGAGGGAGAGGAACCAGGGGTTGCTCTGGCACAGGGGAAAGGCCACATGAGGACACAGCAGGAAGGTGACCATTTGAAAGTCAAGGAGAGAGTCCTCACCAGAAATCAGGTCTGCAGGCATCTACACCCTGGACTCTTAGCCTACAGAATCGTGCAAAAATAATTATCTGTTGTTTAAGCCACCCAGTCTGTGGTATTTTATTATGGCAGCACAAGCAAATTAATACAGTACTCAAGGGAAAAACAAACACAGAAAAGGACGTCTGTGATTCAGACACTGTTGAGAGGGTGTATGCAGCCCACTGGCTGGCAACAGAGTTTGCTGGGTTGCTCCAGACCAGAGCTCGTCCATATTTGGTGGCTGAGGCTGGTGGTCCGGAAACAGCCTGGCAGCATGCCAGTGACATTCACCAGGAAGTTGCTTATGGGGCCGGAGGGGGGGATTTGTGTTGAACTTTCTGGGAAATTGGCTGGGGCATCTGTATAACTAACTAGAATGTCATGATGCAGAAGCCACTGGGAGGCCAGCTGGGTTGTCTGTGGATCCCATGAAACCCTGAGTGATGCTTCTAAGGCATGAAGGCAGAGGTCTCCTGGAGCTATAAGCACCAGCTCAGTGCCATGAGAATGGGGAGAATGCAGAGCACGAGGAAACCAGAAGATGCTCCTTTCTCCTCCAATCTTCTACTAGAACCCACTACTGACACCACACCAGCTGTCAGGGGCAAAGTATTCTGGTACCACCAGCAGACAAGGAAGGGTGGATGGGGAGCTGAGGGGCAATAAATTCATAACTGGCACGCATTGTTTCAGCCACAGGGATTTTCTTACTTGCATTCAGGCAATATGTTCCAAATCTGAAAAGACTATTTTCATCATACAAATAGATGCACCTGACCCCTTACTCGAACACTCTATCTCAGTTGATATGTCAGAATGTGAGCTCTGCAGCTCCCATCACTAAATGGACTGCTTTTATTTCTGCCCATAGATGTGTCACCCCCTACTACACCAGAGGCTCCACACCAAGATAATCCCAGGTGTTTTTCTATTTCCCAAACTTCTCAGAGACTTCTTCAGTCTTGAGCTGACTTCTGTCTGTCTCAGGGGATGATGTGATGTCCAGCCCAGATTTTATATTGGGGGCCTCAGGACTCAGAACCACTTGTTTCCCTTCTGTGAAGAGATCAACACTTAAAGCCATGTTTTCTTTCCAAACATATGATTCACGTGTTAGAAATGAAATATTGCTAATAATCACATTACTTATAAAAAAGGAGACTTGGTGCCCTCCACCATGAATACATCCTCCTTCATTTTCTGCCACTCGTGAGGTATAAACATAATTAATGATACAGATACTGCTAACATGACTTGTGTATTTTTTCTACTTATTAATAAGAATATATTATTATATTTTAATATATATAAGAAGATAATATAAGAATTATATTATTAATAAGAATACTTATTCTGTATTCTATCTATATTTTTACGGTTAATTTAGTCTTTGGTGATCGAAGATACAGCCAAAATAGATGGATGGAACATACTAAATCTTCCAAAGTGTAAATTTCCTTATTAGCTAATGTCTTACAGGGAAAAAAAGATAAGAGATTAATTTGGGAAAGATATTTTTCAAGGATATCTGACAATTTTGTCACAGATGTCTTATGGTTTGGGTTTTATGGTTAAAGATTGGATACATTTTGCAGTACAACTATCTAATTGTTTTTGTGTACATATATTCCCCAAATGCCTGCATTTTGCACTAAAGACTCAGCATGAAACAATACCTGTTGTTTAAATTCCCTTAAAATATTTAGAAAACACTTTGGCTCTGATTCTCATCTACTCATAAAACAGATGTGTATACATACATCCTTTTATCTCTTTGAATTGGGTTCTTCAGGGATCTTGTTAAAGCTGCATGAGGCCAGCTGAAGCTCAAAGGGGTAAAAAGAAGCCTTATTTGAAGGTTGCTGCTTTCCATAAATGGCCAGAAAACAGAAGATTTTTGAAACTGTGCTATACAATGGGTTTATAGGTCAGGATGCTGCTGCTGAGAAAGGAACATTTTTCAGGTTGCCTCTGATGAGACCAGCATATTTTTTAAAGCCATTTTTACTGCCAAAGCACCTGACCCAATAAAAAATCCACAGTTTTGGATGTGTGTGTCAGCATTTTTGTTGATTTAAAAATGTACTAACCCTACAAGTTCCTCCCAGAAGATCCATAAGTTCCAGGTAGTGGCAGAGATCTGGAAGGTTTAGGCGATGTCCAAGGGAACACAATAATTGAACAATGTCATCTCTCTCAGCTATCTCAAAGGAGGTAGGAGACATGAATACTGGCGATGTACAAATTAATCCTCTTTGTTTGGATTTTCTATTAACACTATGCCTCCTAGCAGTGCTTCCTCATGTGGTCTCAACCTCCCTTTTCATTAGCAGCAGTAAAAATAATTGCCTTAAAACATCAAATACTAGTGATGCCTTGGCCTGTCAAGCAACAGTAGAAAATATAGCCATGGCTATTAAATCTTTTTTAAGTCATTTGGATAAAAAGTTGTTTCCTCCTCTTATGTGTGTGTTTGTGTGTATGAGTGTGTTAAATATAAATGAATTGTGGCTCGCTTCAACGCCCAGACTACATCTGCCCTATGTCAGCTACCTGGTCAAATGCTTTTGTGAGAACTTGGGATTTCTGAGTAAGGCTAGGTTACCAAGAAAAAAACCGTCAAGCCAATTATCCTACTGTGCATGATACCTTTCTGAAATCCAGGTGTTTTCAGGTAGTTCACTACCTTCTGCTACTTGATTTACTTTTTTCCAGATACACATTGTATATTCACAAATTTAGCAAAAAATGTTTCTCTTGTGGATGGAAAGCATTTACTCATGTGTCCGTGCCATTAAATTATATGAATTTGAAACTTTGGAAAAATTCCTTTCAAACCATGAAATTCATGGTTTGAGTGTCCAAGATGTGGACCATCCTGAGTGGTTCTGGTTCGAGAAGTACGACGTTTATATTTGTGTTGAGTTGGAGTCTATAGAGCTTGTCTTACTTATTGGATGCCGTATATACTTCATATTCAATCTAAACATGAAGATTAAAGTCTGAACACATTGATGAGTACTAAGTAATAGAATCTAGAAAATCTTGGTCAAATCTAGAAGTCTAGAAATTTCATACAGAAAGAAAACAAACTGCACATTAACCAACTATTCCAAATGATAGTTCTAGAACAAAAATGATAATTATTTGTAAACTTGTGACCACTTGAAGTAGGCAGTTCAGCAATAGAATCGAGTTACATGAAATACATGTATTATACATAAATGGCTTCTTGTATTCAACATCTATATTATAGCCCTACAAATTTTTTTCATTAGAAGGAAGATAAACAATTTTTAGCTAAGTCTTCCAAAATAGGAGATTAAAGATATGCTCTTTATTTAAAGATATGTCCTTTACTTAGGAAGAACTATGCTATGTTTTTAGTATTTCAAGTTACCAAAAATGTGGTTTATGTCCCTAGGGAGCCAAGATTAGCTTCATATTTATTACCCTATGGGTTTTCTTCTACCTTGTTCAGTAATCACTGTGGTGCTGAGCATAAGTATGTAATAAAATCTGTCAAATGTAACTAAAAGTAAGTCTAACAAATAGAAATGCAATGCAGAATAAGTGCTCCTCACCATATCTCCTGACAGAGATCTTGATGGATCAGTTGTTCTGGTTGAATGGTTATTAAATCGTTAAAACAAGAGAGACAAGTTCATCTGAACACAACTGTGGACTAATTGTTGAGAGATACAGTTGCTCTGCCCGTGTGAAGTTTCCTCCAGCCTAAGAGTCCTCCGTCCATTTATTACTAGCAATTCTTTGGACAATTAAAACTCACAAAATCTTTTGGTTCTTGTGTGGTGAGTTCTGTAGTCATCATTTAAATTTGGGATGCAGTGGCTAGCTTAGTATCAGAGTATTTCTGGCATGTCCATTTTGTCCCCCAACTAAAATCAAACCTTAGCAATCATATTAATAATGGGCATTAGCAATAATATCAAAATATCTCAGCTTGCAAGTGAGAGGACTTTAGTAACATTTTTTTAATGTTTTAACCACCCAGTTACTGTTCCATGCTTCTCAGTCAAATTTAATTAAAATGCCAGTGATAGAAATAATGTCATAAGTTTAGGTGCAAATAAAAGGTGAGAAAAGGCTATGTATCTTTGCAAAGATGACTTTATCTATAAAGAATGGAGTCAATTCAAGTAAGAAGAAATGATATGTCAAAGCATAAAAACCTTTAGAAATTAATGATGAAAGGGTCTGGACCAGACATAACTCAAATTTCACCCGTGTTATGAAGAGTGCATTCATTACTCCAGGTGTAAATGATTTCTTTCTCTTTCTGGGGTTCTGACATTTTCAATACATCTCATGTTATAGCTATTTGTGGAGGTCTGCTTATTCCTATGAGACTGTACTTTTTCTTCATATTGTTTCATTTATTCAGTCGTTCAATCACATGCCTGTTGAATGCTTACTTTATGGTTCCAGAGGAGACAATCAAGATCATTCGGTTATAAGTCTTCCCTTAGGGACTGTATAAATCATTATCTGAAGAATATCTTTTTTTATTGTCCTCCTCAAAATGTAGCATAAATAGATGTTCAGTAATGCTTTCTGAATGATAAAAACAATGAGAGGATATGTCTATTTTCATATAAATATTATTATTCCAGACTGGAATCTACATCATTGGCTCTCTGGCTCTCAGGCCCTTAAGCTAACCCCAGCTTTTCGAGGCCTCTACCACACAGATGGTGGCTCATGGGGTTTTCAGGTTCTGCAATTGTGTGAGCCAATATCTTAAAATAAATCTTTTTGTACATATGTATGCGTGTGTGTGTTTGTATGTATCCTATTGGTTGTGGTTCTCTGCAGAGCCCTAACAAATACAATCTTCGTTTTACAGGTGAGAAAAACTTTACATATTAATTAAATGAAGAAAAAGGAAGGAACCCAGGCACCATGTCTCTCACATCTTTTTCATTAAAGCCTATACTGTGGAGGATTAGCACCCAAATGATCATGCCCTCCACTACACTTTTTTTTTTTTTTCCCAAACCTCAAAGATCACTTGCCTATATGGGACTTTTCTTCTTTCATTCTGAATGTTGTTTTTCACAAAACTTTGAAGTTCTAAAAAAAATTTTACTGAAGCATATTGAACTGTCAGTTAAATGTTAAATATGTAGCATCTGGGCTCTTACTGTTTAAGCATAAAATACATTTATATCTGTCCCTCCTTTAGGGAAATTAATGCCTTATTCCAGATGGGAATTGATCTAAAATTCAATCCAGAAAGGAAAAAAAAAAGTAATATTAAAGATGTTCCCCAAATCACTGTACCAAGTTATAGATAGCATTGTTATTTCCTGACATACAGGAAACAGAAATGCATGTGGTTTGGGCGTTCTCACAGCACTGTGACCCCAGAGTAGTTAATCTTATCTGGTGGATCAGGGCTCTTAGTGGAGTGCTGTGTCTATTGAACAAAGCAGAAGCTTCAAGGTCTTTTTTTTTTTTTCAAGGTCTTTTATGATATAGGTTCAAAAGCCATATAGGGTCATTTCTGTGAGACTCCATTGATCACTCCTGATGTATACTCTATTGGTCAAAGCAGTCCAAGGCTGTTTAGATTTAAAGGGAGAGAAAACCAGCCTCCCGTCTTAATGGCAGGAGTGTCAAGACTGCATAGCCATGTTCTGCTATCACACTGCCACAGTTAAAATTTTGGTCACAAATTATGTCACTCCCCTTTGTGCAAAACATGCTTATTCCCCCTCATAAGACACTCAAAGCTCTCATCCTATTATTGCATCAAACTCATGTTCAATGTCCAAGATTGCTTCATCCATATCAGGTCCAGGTGTGGTTGATATCTGGGATTCAATTTCTTTGTTATGGTTTCTCTTGGCTCGAAGACTTGTTAACAAAAAAACCCAACAACAACAACAAAAAAAAAACCAAGATACTGTTTCCCATATACCCAAACACACAATGGTAGGACAGGTACAGTATAACAGCAATAACGGATTCAATTCAAAAGGAAAGAAAACAGGAGAAGCACATGGCCATCACTGCTCTGTAGCAATGTTAAATCCAGTGGGACACCACTACTATTTACTTGCTAAGGCCTCACACTGCTCCAGGGAATGACTCTATGTCTATGCATTCGGCCCTACATGCTCCTGTTTCGCTGAGACATGCTTTCTGTGTCATAAGGAATAACTTGTGTTTGCAGCTGCCCAGTGTTTTTCAGGCTGCCAACTGCTCATAAAAATTTTAGAGGTCTTGGAGCACCCCCATGGGTGGTTCAGCCAGTCAAGCTTCTGACTCTTGATCTCAGTTCAGGTCTTGATCTCAGGGTTCTAAGTTCTAGACCTGTGCTAGGCTCCATGCTTGGCATGGGGCCTACTTAAAAAATAAAAATAAAACAAATAATAAAGTAGCCTGGATCATCCGCTTTTTTAAAAAGTTAGAGGTCTAAATGTTCATTTTAGGATTCTTATTTTCGGGATCCCTGGGTGGCGCAGCGGTTTGGCGCCTGCCTTTGGCCCAGGGCGCGATCCTGGAGACCCGGGATCGAATCCCACGTCAGGCTCCCGGTGCATGGAGCCTGCTTCTCCCTCTGCCTGTGTCTCTGCCTCTCTCTCTCTCTCTCTCTCTGTGACTATCATAAATAAATAAAAATTAAAAAAAAAAACCTTTAAATAAAAAAAAAGGATCCTTATTTTCCTCTTTAAGTCCAACTTTTTGTTTGTTTCTTTTTTTTTCTTTAAGTCCAATTTGATGTAACTTTTAAAATTGTGTAGGATTCTTGTATAACACTTTCACATGCACCCCATTAGGCAAAAGCCACGTCCACAAATCTCCTCTGCATATGCTTTCTCTACTGGTGCTATCTGGCATACTTTTATAGGACAACACTCTGAAGATTTTAGAACCTCTATTAACAGAGAGATCCTGCCAGCTACAACACCAAGACTCTTACTATGTCTCTGTCTACCTCAAAGCATCTACATGGCACTACTTTATATTTTAATAAGGTCTGAGTAAAGGTTTTTATAGTCACATATGTGGCTACATTTTAATTTTTGTCCTTAAACCTTTCCTTTTTTTTTAAGTCCAGTTTTCAGGCTGGAAGGATGGCCATAGGCCATCCACGTATCCTCCAAATTTATTACAATTTATTAGAAAACAGTTTGTTCTTTAGTTCATATTTGTCCATTAGCACTTCATCTTAGACAGTGAACAGAACCCAGGTGGTCCGCTTGATATTTGGCCTGGAAGTCCCATTATCTAGATTACCAAATTCATTAGCTGCATTCTCTAGTTGCCACATTACCACAGGTGGGGTTGTAGTGTCTTGGTAAAGATCACAGAGAAAGTATTTTCACAGGAACTACAGTGAAAAGTGCTCTGGAACTACAACCCCAGTATCACTGGCACACTATTTCCCTTACAAGCTAATCAGGTATGGATGTCAGGCAACCAAAAGATCAAATCTAGATGTAGAGATTTAATCAATCAATCAATTAATTAATTAATTAATTTCTTTGTTTGCTTATTTATTTTAAAATGGGTAGTAGAGATTTAAAACACATTTCTCATGGAATTAAAGGTGGCTTTTAACTTCTGTTTGAATTCAGAATCATAACATAAATTAACCCTTTAGTTCATCACTTGGTTAAGAAAGGATACCTCAGAGTGACTGTGGACTTCACTGTGTGTTATATGTACCACTACATAAAGGGTTTGGATCTGATCATTGAACAGACTACTGTTCTTTGCCTTCCGGTTTAGTTTTAATTTTAATTTATTTGCTATCTTTACAATATTCTCATGTCACTTTTTTTAGGGTTGCTGGCTTCATCATAATTCTGTTTTTGAAGAAAAATCATTTGATTTCTGTTCTTCATAGCTACGCTGTGCATAGTCCTCAATTTAAAACTTTCAATCCGGGGATCCCTGGGTGGCTCAGCAGTTTGGCACCTGCCTTTGACCCAGGGTGCGATCCTGGAGTCCCGGCATCGAGTCTCGTGTAAGGCTCCCTGCATGGAACCTGCTTCTCCCTCCTCCTGTGTCTCTGCCTCTGTGTGTGTGTGTGTGTGTCTATCATAAATAAATAAATCTTAAAAAAATAAAACTTTCAATCCTTTATATTCATCACCTAAAACATAATGCAATATCAATAAGAGACTCAGGCACCTGGGTGGCTCAGGTCACTTAAGCTCTGACTTCAGTTGAGATCATCTCAGATGCTGGAATCAAGCCCTGCATAGGTCTCCCTGGTAGTGGGAGTTTACTTGTCCCTCTGCCTCTCCGCTTATTCATGCTTGCTTTCTCTGTCTCTCTTAAAGAAATAAAAAGTCAGAAAGAAGAAAGAAAGAAAAGAAGAAAGAAAGAAAGAAAGAAAGAAAGAAAGAAAGAAAGAAAGAAAGAAGAAAGAAAGAAAGTCTAAAAGTGCAAAGCACTTTTTGCTTCCTATTATTGTAGCAGTGTGTACTTCTAGTTGGTCTTCAGGATTGCTTTTTATGACCATGAAAAACTGTACATTTAAATATCTATTGAAGTGATTCAACCACAAGTATGACAAATTTCTTATTCTCCAAATATAAGTGCGAATCCACTTCATGGGAAAGATAAAATAGAAATGAGAATAAGAGATGAGAATAATATAAATGAGGAAAGAGCGCTGGTCACCAACAGTAACCACTTAGTAGGGGATCACACAGCGGCATGAATGAAGTCATTTTTAGGACCCTCCTCTTTGCACATAAAAATAGTGCTGGCCTGGGACAAAAGAAAAAGTTTCTAGGAAGGTCAGTCTTTGAAAAGAACAGATCCTTGTAACAGCCTTTTGACTTGCTTCCCTGCCTCCATCCTTGAGTCCTACTGTTCCACCATATTTGATGCTAGTGTGATCCTTGTTACACAAATTATGCCAAGTCATCCTCCTGATAAAAATACATACTCTCCTCAAGAAAACATCTAAACTGCTTTTTAGGACTTTGGGGAATTGAATAATCCATTCCCCACCCCCTGTACCTACCTCCTCAGTCCTGTCTTTACCCTTCCTTCTGCTCTCCGCAAATTCTCACCATGCCCACTGATGCAAAGCAGGCTGGCATTCAGTTCTGTCAAAACACCTTCATGTCTGCTTCTTTGGAGCTTTGGTATACGCTGTGCTTTCTGCCTGGAAGACTTTCCCTCAAGCTTCCTGACCTCCACTCATGAACTTTGATTTTGTTTACCCCAACTCCTAATAGGCCACATTTTCCCTCCTATGAAGTCTGGATTAGGTGCTTCTCCCATATGTCAACACTGTACCTCCAATTCCATTTATCACATCATTCTATTGTAGCCATTTAATTGTGTATAGCCACACAAATTAGATTCATGAGGACTAGGATCTTGTCTTTCATAAGACTAAGATCTTGACTGTCTATTAACCACTCTATAGTACCCAGGATAGGAAAATGTTCTCCATATCTATTTTCAGATTCAATCAATGGAAAAACAAACAAAAAACATATCAAGAAAAGAATAAAAGCTTCTGGAAAGGACATACTATAGGTAAGAATTATAATTACAAACAAGGGTCAAGTTTAAATTTTTAAGAAGTCATATTGAAAACATACTTCCTAAGATTATACTCCTTTTTAAAAACTATGACACCAGATCATTTGTAATTTATAGCCAAAAAGTATAAAATGGATTTTTGTTAAATTTTATATGAATGTTGTCTACCCTACTGAATATTTTTCAAGGGCTGAAACTGTGACTAGGTCATTTTACAATTGCCAAAGATATCACCTGATATACTTATAACTCCACATAGATTAAGTACTCAATACTTATTTCGACAACTAAAAATAATTTATATTTGTTTTATGTGGATCTAGAGACTTGCTATTTGTTTGTACACAGAGAATACAGGCCTTTGTAGTTCCATTGAAGTTTATGTTTGATGATCTCTTAGATTTATAAAGTACATATTTTACTCTCAGAGGAGTCACAAAAAGAAATATACACCATTGGACTACAGTTGAGCTAGCAGTTCTAGGGGAAAGGAGTGAATATCAAAACATTTGTGTGCGTTGAGGAAGCTTCTTAGTTTAACAATGTGTTTCAAGTCAACAACTAGATTAAAAGGGAGGTTTTTCCATTCATAGCTGATAGTCTTATGGTATCTGTTTTAATTTGAAAAAGATGAAGAATGGTAATAGAAGGGTAAAGGAACATAGAAGATAAGGGGACTTGTCACATCAGATCTCTGAATGTGACTCTGGAATATGAAACTGATTGAAAGCAAAAGGAACAAAAACTGTTCATATTTTTAAGGGAGGATTTCTGCTAATGAACTGTAATGCCCATATTAAAAATTGCTTTGACTTTACAATGCTTAAACATACCTAATATCATACCTCACACCACATATAAAAAGTAACTAAAAATTGATTGAAGTCTTAAATGAGTTAAAACTATAATGCTCTTAGAAAAAAACTCCAATGTATATGTTTATGATCTTGAACTCGGCAACAATTTCTAAGAAATAACACCAAAAACACAAGAAACACAAATCAAATTATTTAGACTTAAAAATAATTTTATAAACTTTTGTGATTTGAAAGACAACCAATAAAACAAAATTGCCACCAAGAATGGAGGAAAATATTTGCAAATCATCTCTCTAATAAGGGACTATTATCTAGAATATATAAAAAACACAACTCAACAAATTAAATGAAAACCCAATTTTTAAAAAGACCAGAGGATTTTAATAGACATTTCTCCAAAGAAGATATATAAGTCACCAATAAGCATATGAAAAGATACTCAGTATCATTAGTCATTGGGAAAATACAAATTAAAACCACAATGAGATATCACTTCACACACTAGGATGGCTAGAAGAAAAAGGATGGATAATTATAAATGCTGGCAAGAAAGTGGAAAACTTGGAGCCCTCATATATTGCTGTTGGGAATGTAATATGATGCAGGTGCTTAAAAAGTAGTTTTTGCCCATCCCTCAAAAAATTAAAGAATTATCATATGGCCCAATAATTCCAATCCTACATATTATACCCAGGATAGTTGAAAATACATGTCAATATAAAAACTTGTACCTGAAATTTTTACAGCAGCATTATTAATAGAAAAAAGCAGAAATAATCCAAATACCTATTAGCTTATGTATGGACAGACAAAAATGTGGTCTACTCATACGATGGATAATAATTTAGTCATAAAAACTAATGAAGTACTGATATAACCTAGTATATGGATGGATCTTGAAAAGATTAAGCTAAATGAAAGAAGACAAACACAAAAAGAAGAAATATTGCATGATTCCATTTATATAAAATATCCAGAATATGTAAAACCAGAGAGAACAGAAGTAGATTTGTAGTCGTTGCGGGTGGTGAATAAGGAGGAGCTGGTAATAAATATGGGACTTAATTTTTTTTTATTTATTTCTCAACGAAAGAGAGAGACAACTTGAGCACAATCAGGGGGAGTGGCAGAGGGAGAGAGAGAAGCTATCTCCCCACTGAGCTGGGATTCTGACATGGGCCTCGATCCCAGGACACTGGGATCATGATCCCAGCCAAAGGCAGCTACCTAACTGACTGAGCCACCCAGGTGCCCCTGAATATAGGGTTTTAATTTGGGGTGATGTAATGTTCTGAAATGATTGTGCAATTCTGAGAATGAACTAAAACCCACTGTACTACACACTATGAGAGGGTAGATTTTATATGTATCATATTTCAATTTTTAAAGATTGAAAACAATGCCATGAGCTTTTTCATTAACAGGAGGTAGCTAGTAGGATTAAGAGCTGGTTGGCCCTAAGAAGAAAAAATAAGGTTGAAGTTTAATACTCATGCTCTCCAATTTCTTTACTCCCTTTATCTGAGTCTTCTTAAAAAGTGAGTCCTCACATGAGTAGGATCGTAAGGAAACGTGCCCTGGATAAATGCACTCAGCTAAAGAGGCAAGAGACAGCTCAAATGCAAACCACCGCCCACTCACCAACTGTAGGCCCTGACACAGGGTTTCATCTGCCTGGAGTAAGGGGTGCATTTTCTTATTCGCATAAAGGCGTTATACAGCTTAGCATTAACTAATGAACAGTGGAGAACAAGGAGATATATGCTATTTCAATATCATCCTCATTTATATTTCAATATAATGAGAACTATTTTAGGGCATCTGGGTGCCTCAGTCAGTTAAGTGTCTGCCTTTGGCTGGGGTCATGATCCCTGGGGTCCTGGGAATAAGCCTACATCAGGCTCCCTGTTCAGTGTAGAGCCTGTTTCTCCCTCCCTTTCCCTCTGCTACTCCCCCTGCTTGTGCTCTCTCTCTCTCTCTTTCTCAAATAAATACAATCTTTTTTTAAAAAAGAAAGAACTATTATAGTAATGAAAATTATATAGCAGCAATCTCAGTTAAGTTACCATGAAAATATTTTATACAAATATTTACATATTTTCCTAAAATCACTTATTTAACCCTAATTCATTACAAATGACTATCTAAATTCAGTAGCTCAGTAAAGATGGTAAAGAGAATGAAATGGATATATTAATAAGTATTAAAGACAAACTACTTTCAGTTTTCTTGGGATATTTGCTACAAGTAATATCCATTTCTGTATAAAGCTTTCCTGTAAGTATATATATATATAAATTAAATACATAATAATTTATAAGTTGTATGCACAAAAGTGGTAGAATATCCAGGAGACAAAATATATTGCAAAATATCAAATTATTAAGTATATTTTAGGTACCATAGCTGATGAAATAGGTCTGGCATTTCTTATATAAGCTTTAGATTAAAACTAAAAATTTACCATTTTAACCACACATAATGAATTTCATCTTTATACAGATTGCGTTCAGTTCATAAACCCATGGTAGCATTCTCATTTTTTCATCTTCTTCACTTTATTTTTAAATGAAATTATGGGTAAAATGTGAAAACAAATTATTCAATTCAAATTGAACAATTTTACCAGCATGTGAACAATTTATGTAAAAAGATGTCAACTTAAAATAAACTGCCAGCTATTAATCCTTGGGATAGGCAAAAATACCTTACATGTCCTCCACAGAAGTCATCTTAGGTTATAAGAAAATATTTCGGTGTCAGCCTCTAATGTAAGAAAGTGAATTCTTTATCAAAGTAAATATTACCTCTAAATATTTTCTGATTGATATAGAATGAAAAAAAAATACAACATAGCATAGATACCTCTGAGTGATTTGATTTTTACATACGGATGAGTATTTAAGAGACTTATAATGAACTTCAAAAAAGTTGATTCAATGTTAAAATTATAATGATGGATTCAGGGTAGTAAAAAAATATGTACAGTTTATATTAGTTAATTAATCAAACCAAAAAAAAGAAACACATAATGAAGGTCTAATGATCATTATAGCTAGTAAAATAATTGCTACATAACGATGTTCCAAAATACTTGCTGTAGGATATTTGTATAGTAGATATTGTGCTTTAAAAAATTGAGAAAATGAATAGAAAAATTATTTTCCTAAAACACATGCCCCAGCATTGTAGCCCAATGCAGGGCTCAAATTCATGACCCTGAGATCAGGACCTAAGCTGAGATCAAGGGTCATATGCTTAACCAACTGAGCCACTCAGGTGCCCCTAAAATATAATTTTAATTAATCATTCTATCTGCAAATTTAAAAATCCAATACATTGCCAACTTCTCCATTTAATTTTGCACCAAGATATAACTGGTAGTAATCAAAGAAAGTTTCCATGGTGTCCTCACACAACTCTAACAGAGGAGCTCTCAGTGTTAGAAGGGAGAAGATTTGCAACTTTGAGTTGGGTGTTCTGATAGGAATGTATGCCAAATAAATTATCTTGGCATGGCTGCTTCGGTTTCCATAGAGAATAAAAGCATACTCATTCGGGACAATATTTTTCGTACTTTCCCTCAATTTGTATTGCCAAGCAAAGAATGTCACCAATCACCATTTTTTGGCATTTAATAATGGTGACTAAGTAATACAATGAGTGCTTTCTGAAACTAAGATGTTATTTGAAAAGAAATATTTTTAGTATAGCAATATTAATAGCCTGTAAATTCTTTTTCATCCTATTTCCAGCATTTGAATGAATTTTATTATCAACAATGAGGATAGAAAATAGAGTGTCTAGTGAGACATTGTGATAACTCATGGAAAGATCTAGAAATATGAATGCAGTTTCAGCATACTTCTGATCAAATGAGAGACAAAATTCCAATATCAATTTATAAAAAACAGCTTGTAAATCTCCAAATGACTCATATCAGAGGCAATATAGAAGTATCATTGAAAGAAAGTACCATAGGAAATAATTTCAAGAGAAGTAAGCATGAACAAAGAAAGGAGTACTGAATTCATATGTTACATACGATTATGAAACCTGATAGCAAACTGTTTCACAATGCTGTGGACAAGAATTTCTAAATTCTGTCCTGTATAGACAGAACATAATCATAAAGAAATATTTTTACATATTACTTGAAAAAATATTTTCATATTCAAATAAGTTAGCCAAGGAGTCATTAAAAATGAAACACATTTCCATTTACTATAGTAATTCACAATTACTATAATGTGCTTTTACTGTGTAAATACACATTGCAGATCTAGAAGAAGATATAGCAAGTAGCATTTCCCAAATATACATCAGTTTAGACTAGTGTTCTACAGACATTTTATTTTTAAGGGAGTTCTCCTTAAAATGTCCATTTCTGAAAATGACAGCAGTTCTCATTGTATAGAAGAAAAACTAAACTAGAAAGGATAATTATTCTATATAAGAACATGCAAATGAGGAACACAAACCAGAACCTTGAAATTTAAAGTTTCATCATCTTCCTCTAAGAAATGTGAAAGACTTATCCATATTAAGAAATACACATTTCTTGAATATTGTAGAATTTTTACTTCCCTTTTTATAATGAAAATAAGAAATAATTCCATGTAGTGTGTCCATAGGGATTTGAACCCTCAGAATTTAGACATAAAGAAATAGAAACTGCAAATGAAAATAACAAAAATCAACATAAAGTAGAAGTTTTATTTTAACCATCAAAACATAAATATCAAGAAGCAAAGTTTAACCACTTCAGATGTCACTTGAGGTTCTTTAGGATTTAAATGTGTTAATTTCAACACCTTACCTAAGATTTCTGTGAATTCTCAAGAACTTTAACTCTCCTGGTCATTTCTTACTATAATCTTTGGATATTAAGTTGCACCCATCTCCTGCCTTGAGGCTATTGTTTTTTGTTATCTGTTAACACTGATAAGAAACATAAAACAAAATGAAGAATTTGCTGCTCCACAAGAAAATTGTATGCCTTGTACAGTTGAAGATACAACAGGAGGCTGTATTATGGTGTCTCTGCAAACAACTAATACATGGGTTAGGGGACCCATCAACTTTTAAAAGATCTTGGGCCACCCCCACCATACAGTTGTTTCATTGCCATATCTCAGGGGGAACATATTCTAACACTTTTTTTGTATGATCCCCCTTTTCCACTCAACTCCTGTTTAACTTCCAATTCAGAGCTGGTCCTTGAAAGCTAACAGCAGAGAGCCTCACTTTTTAAAGGTTTTATTTTATTTTATTTTTATTTTTTTTTTGCTAGTAGTTCTAGGTTCTCAGAAAAATGGAGAATACAAGGATTTGCCATATACCTCCTGCCCCCACTCATGAAGAGCTTTCTCAGTTACCAACATCCCCCATCAGAATGGTACATTTGTTACAGTTGATGAGGCCACATTGAAACATTATTATCACATTCATAGTTTATATGAGGGTTCATTCTTGGTGCTGTAAATTATCTGGATTTTGACAAACGTAGATTGGTTTGCATCTACCATTAGAATATCATATAAAGTATTTCACTGCCCTGAATATCTTCTGTGTCCTGCCTGTTCATCCCTCCGTCCCAAACCCCAAAACCTTCACTTTTATGATCAAATATATCTATGATATGTGTTCCTAAATACAGTTACTCCTTTTTTATTTTTATTTTTTTACAATTTACTCATGCAAATGCACTGCTAATCCTAGTAGAGTAAATTTTGAAGTAGATAATACACTAAATATCCCATAAGGTAACACATAAAATATAAAACATGAGATACTGTGTTTTTTAAAAAAAATAGAGAAAATTAATAGGAAAATAATTTTCCTAAAACATAATTTTAATTATTCTATATACAAATTAAAAATCGAATACATTGTGATCTCCACTCCTAATATATAATAATTATAGACAAAATATGATTTATTTTTTAAAGATTTTATTTATTTATTTGAGAGAGAGTGCACACACAAGCGGGGGAGGGGCAGAGGGAGAGGAGAAAAGCAGACTCCCCACTAAGCAGGGAGCCCCACATGGGGCTCAATCCCAGGACCCTGAGATCATGACCTCAGCCAAAAGCAGATGCTCATACTGAGCCACCTGGACACCCCTAATACAGTATTATTTAAAAAAGACTTAGAGATTTCTAATTCCAAGTAAGATGGAGTTACAAGTACCAAATATAATCCTTTCATAAAACATGAGTAGAAAACAGAAAAAAGATACATCAACCACTTTTAGATTTTTCAATAATTGGCATCAAAGGATTGTGATTTCTGAGAGACAAAAACCAACAAATTAGGTGAGTTTTGTGATGATGATGACTTTCTCATTGAGACATTTTTGGGCTGCAGGGGCAAGGGTGAAAAGTCCTACAAAACCCAGAAGCTATTTTGAGAAGGAAGAAATTGGAGTTTAGAATTTGTAGATAGAAGGACTAGAAAAGAGGGAAATATAGAGAGAGTGCTCCAGACAGCTGCTAGAAACCCTCTTGAGTTTTTGATGAGTACTAGACTATGCAAACTAAATTGAAATTAAGTAAAACAAGACACAAACCAAACACAGAGTGATAAGATAAACAATTCTCAGAGATCAAACAAGTTGGGGAGCGATATTCAAGTTCTGGAGAGTAAGAGTGAAGAGTACTTAATGATCCCCCGATACAGTACAGACTCCAGAGAGTCAAGCTTTATTAATAAGCTGATACACAGGGAAGATCCCCCTAGACATACCCTTGCAAATATTAAAATAGGGATCAAATTAATCTGGAAGTCAATTAACTGCCTGTAAATTAGCAAAGCCTAACACTTTTTAAGGAAGTCAGAAAAATTCACATGCTGCACAATGTAGTATAACTGACCAGCATCCAAAAATAGTTATTAGAAATGCCAAATGTACAAAAATGTGACTCATCACAAGTAAAAAAAAAAAATCAGCCAATATAACCAGACATAAATAACTAAAATGAAAAAAAATTAGTAAAACTAGGATGAAACATCGATTAAACAGAAATATTTAAAGGAAAATATGGATATAATAAGGAAGGAAATGACAGATATAAAGATAAGAAAACAGAACTTTTAGAGTTGAAAAGTAAATGAACAAGTATCTAAATGAGATAAACACCTGATTAGTCACTGAAGAAAAAAAAAGATCAGCGAGTTTAAACTAGTGATAGACCTAAAATTTTAGGGAAAAAAAGAAAGAAAGAAAGAAGAAAGAACGAATGAACGAACCTTAGTGTAACTCTGAGCAACCTAACACATGGGAATGGAGTCCTAGTAACAAAAAAGGTGAGGGGATAGAAAATGTTTTGAATAAAAATGTCAAAAATTGTCTGATTTTGACTAAAATGATGCGACCCACAGATCCAAAACAAAAAAAAATTAACATGTTACATACGACACACACAGGTAGATATACAAACAGCACACACCACAGCTCATCATGATTAAATTGCTTAAGTCAGTAACTAACTGAAAATCCTAAAAGCAGTGAGAATAAAATAATTCTGTTATGCTTATGACCAGATTGGCAGATTGTCCCATCTCAATAGAGGGGTCTCACTCCTATAGCGGATTGTCTAGATACTACCTCAAATTAGGAAGAATTCTTCAGTGAACTATATAAATGTCCTATTCCTTAACCACTGGCTATTCAGAAAGAGTAAAACACATAATAATAATAACAAAAATATCCCGCCACAAAAAAAAAGTGAAAGAAAAAAATAGCTCTGCACTGTCTGTAGGACTTAATACATTTTATCATTTTACCATCTCTCTCTCCAGTAATGATATTATTCTTAATGAATCAAACTAAAGAAATGGTTTATAATATAAACACCACGTTTGGCAGGCACATTTAATTGCCTTTCATCCTTGCAAATGTATTTTCAACAGTCTTGTGATTCAAAGATAGAATTAAGCTGCTTATCTTTCACTCTTTCAAAGGGAAGGTCATATTTCTCGCAGAGAAGAACAGTAATGATTTTGCTTTTGTGTGTGTGTGTGTGTGTGTGTGTGTGCGTACATCTATAGTATGTTTCACCTCCTACTGACACCTAATTGCAAATAAAATCACTGTATTGCATTATGGGCCAGAAAATTGGATGGAATATAGATTCTCCTTGGTAATTGCTACATTCAAAAATAGCCAAAATCTAGTATCAAAATAAAAACACCTTTGATATGAAAACATTTACTGCAGAATGCCACTTAGAAAAATAATTCCTGTCGTAGAAGGAATTTATGCAATATGGTTAAGATTCTAATCTTATAGCATCTCATTTTGTTAATTCTATGTCTATGGTTACTTGGGTAAGATTTTTTTTTTTAAGTTAAAACACAACACACAAAAATGAGTTCCTACTGCAAAATTTAAAGATTTAAAACCTTTATGTAAATAAGTAACCTTCACACCATGCAAAATAAATTTCTACACATAAATTGCATATAAATTGAAGAGAGCCAAAGGTAATTCTGTTTTTTTTTTTCCTTTTGGTAACTTCTAAACTTCATTTTAGATCTACAAATGCTTAAAAAGTCCTAGATAATTTTAAAGAGAACTGTAATGTTTTTAAAAAGACAAAAATTTATAAAAAAGACAAAAGGTTATAATGATATCAGATTTTGCAAAAAGTTATAATGGTATTAGATTTTGCAAAAGTATAAAATCCAAAGAGAATATAAACTTATTGTAAATTAAATAATCAGGAATTATGTGATATTATAAGGATTTTTTTGGAAACTCAAGGAAAATATTTATCTTTAGCACAATCTTTTAATGAAATAAAGTGAGAAATTCAAGAACAGACAAGTAAACTAGACTACAGTATATATTACTGAGGAGTGGAGTAAAGAATCAGAATAGTGACCAAGTTCAATTGCAGAGCAGAAGAGAAGTATAAGAGATAGGCTTTGAGAAGATGTTAAAGAAAAAAAAAAAGTATTCAATTGATTATCATGTATGGTGGAGCATTTGGGGTAAAACAAACCCCGTGACGAAGCCGTAGATTGTCTCATTTCAATAGAGAGGTTTCAGTGTTCTAGAGGTCGTTTGATTAAATTAGGAAACAAGGAAAAAGACTAATACCACCAATTCTGTTGGATTATGCAATAAATCTGAGAAAAGTAAATACAATGTAAAGGTTTTAAAGGAAGAAATAAATGATTAATCACATATTATTACCTATGTGAAAATATAAAACAATCATTTGGTAGACTTTTAGAATGAAATATTTTAACAAGATTGCTAGAAATATGAGTAATAGAAATATTAATTGCATTTCCACATATTGCAACAAAATGCTAGAAAAAGATAGTTTAGGTATTTCTTTATTTTTAGTTTCCTGAAATGTGTGTGTTTGCATGTAATTTATAGCAGCACATATATGTTTCATAAAATACACATTTTCTCAAAATAAGCATCAACTTATATAGTTATATATATGCTATATACAATGTATTATATATCATATTATATTATATAACATACACGTATCATAAATATATTCAACAAAATATTTTGTTAAAATTTATTCAATTTACCTAAATAATGAAGAAATATACCATTGCCATAGATATATTTTAAATATATCAACTCTCTCCAAATTGACTAATAGATTTCATATAATGCTCACTCCTTCCCCAAATTTAAGTGAAATTGTGTTGAACTTGAGAAATGACTTCAAAATTTATTTGAAAGAATAACCATGAATAAGTAAGACACTTTTGAAGGACAGGAGACATCAATAAAATTTTTATTAAATAAATATTTTAGCACAAGAATAGAAAAAAATACACACCTACAACAGGACAGAGAGCTCAAAAATAGATCTATATACATATAGAGACATAAAAATTAGTGAACAATTTAAGAAATGGGATTTAAACTATCAATTTCCATTAAGGGAAGAAAATGAAATATTTTCTATTATCTCCTAAATCCAGCCTAAAAACAAAGATCCCGGCCGAAATATGTAGATAGACACAAAGGTGGTTCTACTGTCAGATAAAAGTTCTGATGTCACAGTCCACAGTCTAAAGATCACTAATTTGAATAAAATCTAGCCATTAAATATACTTCCTGCTTAATCAAATTATGTTTCCTTAACTGATCTAGTAAATGCAAGCCATGAAATTAGCCTCCAAATGGACTTGGGCTCATTGACAACAAAATGTATAGTTTACAAGTAGAGTTTAGTTTCAACCAGTGGGTCTCACAAAGTAACTTCTCAATTTCCACACTTGTGTTTGAAAATACAATAGATTAGAATGCGGCACAATGGTGGACTCCTGTCAGACAAACTTAGTTTCTATTTCTGCTTCACCATTTACTCACTATATGACCTTCAGTTCCCTCATTTATAAATGGAGATAACAGAATGGAGACACTGTATTTTGTTGGAATGAATGTGGATGCTAAAAAAAAAAAAAGGTTAAGAATGGCTAATAATAATCTTATAGATTATTTAGTGGATTAAATGAAAGAAGAGTGTAAATCGCTGGATAGTTTGAAGGGTGTAGTAATTGTTCAGTAAATGTTAACTAATATGATAATGATGATGATAACAATTATAATGCTGATAAAATCATAGTTCATAGTCATTCATGAATTGGTAAACAAAATAATTACAAAATATTATTTTTATAACATTCAGTTTTTATATTCTATAGCTTATAAAAGTCCAATAAATAAAAAAATATTCATAATTGTTTAATAATGGAATTAGGTGCCATAACCCTCACATAGATGAAATATTTTAGGTTTTTATAAGGCCCCCAAACAACATACCTCTAGTTACTTTCTCCATTCTCTTTCTAAGAAGAATAACATATTCAGTTTTATGTATTTGTTAGCATCCTTTAGGACTCTTTAATCTCTTTTTGAAGCACTGTGGAAAGTAATGAGATCCCCAAAGAAAGCCTGAAGGGCCTCTAAATAACCAGAAAGAAACAGCTAATCTCTTACAACCAAACCTTGTAAAATAGCAATTTGTTCATTAATGATAGAAAAAAAAAAGCATCTTCATTTGAGAATTAATCCTCATCTTCCATAAAACAAAATAACCTTCTATATACATATAAAAAGGAAACATAGACTGGGCTATAGTTAGTGAAGTAAATCTTGTGTAATATGCCAGCATTAATAGTGCTGTAAAAAAAAAAAAAGAAAAAAAAAAGAACGAAAGAAAATCTCATTAACACCTTATCTCATGGAGTACTTTAAGGTAATCAGCAAAGGAAGGGGGTCTTTCAATGCAATTAGTGGCTGTTAAATTTAGAGAAAATTAGAGGGGCTATTCTCTATCCAGTTCCTACTCAACTTTGAGTCACTGGGCTGATTTTTTAAGGGCTGGTTCATTAAGGGACGATCACAGCAGGTGTAGTTTTCCATGTTAAGAGAAGAACCAGCATATTTTATACCTCTAGGCAACCTAGTGGGACACTAAGGGGATATTTCCCAGCATAGCATATTTATTTGAATTTTTTGTTTACCTCTGAACATCTGCAGGACTAGGTTCCTGACATATTTAATATTTCTATCACATTTTGTACTTGAATTATGTTTTATATTTGTCTCATATACTTCATATTTCTACACTTTATATTTACAAGGTTTCCTACAATTATTTCTTTGGTCTATTAATAGCACTCTAATGGAGGTATGTTAAGTGTAGCATTACTTTTTTTAAAAAATGGAAACACCTCTGTCTATCTGTCTATCCATCTATCCATCTATCCATCCATCTATCCATCTATCCATCCATCTATCCATCTATCCATCCATCCATCCATCAGCTTATATTCATTATTTATTATTCATCTATATTCTATCTAACTAGATATTTTCTATATAGCTATGACTTCTAAGCGACTTTATGAAATTCTGTGTAAGAAGAATTTTATTTTCAATACCTTTTGTTAAACCTTCTCTGAACCTTCCAAAGAGGAAAATATGTAAAATATAAAAAGATAGTATATTGGGTTTAACTTTTTAAATGTTTTTTAACATGCTTTTTCATGATTTCTCAGCTTCTCTACTTTTGAATAGTATATATAAATAAATTGCATGCTGAGTTTCAGTCCAACATGGTGACATAGGAGGCTCTTAAACTCACCACCTCCCATGGATACACTAAATATACAGCTACAAACAGAACAATTCCCTCTGAAATAAACCCAGGACTAGCTGAGCAACTCCTACACACAGGATGAATGAGAAAATACCCATGCCAAACAAGTCTTTGCACAACCTCAACTACTAGGAGTAACTAAGAACAGAGAAGATGGCTTGGACAATCACAAAACTTTGAGAGAGAACCAGGAGCTCAGGATGGTTTGGGCAATAAGTTTTATCTCCTATATGTTCCTATATAGGAACATTCCATCAAGAGACACAGAGAGAAGGATGTTTTATCTACTGTGCAGAAGATACAGAGACACAAGGAGAATAAAGAAACACAGAAAAAATGTTGCAAACAAAAGAACAAGAAAAAACTCCAGAACAGAACTTAGTGAACCACAAATAAGTAACTTAACAGACAAAGAATTCAAACTAATAATCATAAAGACACTCACTGGGGTCAGGAGAATAATGCATGAACAGAGTGAGAATTTCAATAGATAGATTAAAAAATAAGGAAGTACCAAACGGAAATCATGGATCTGAAGAATACAATAACTGAGTTGAAGGAAAAGTCAGTAGAGGGATTCAACAGCATACTTGATCAAGTAGATAAAAGGAGCAGTAAAATTGAAGACAAGACAGTGGAATCTATCCAAACAGAAGAACAAAAAGAAAAAAAAAATGAAAAAGAATGAACATAGATTAATGGAACTATGGGACACCATCAAATGGACCTACATGTGCACTATAGGGGTCATGGAAGGAGAGCACAAGAGAAAGGGGCAGAAAGCTTATTTAGAAAAATAATGGCTGGAAACTTCCCTAACCTGAGGAAAGAAACAGAAATTTTGATCTGCGAAGCTCAGAGGGTTCCAAAAAAGATGAATTCAAAAAGAATCATATTGATAAATGTTATAATGAAAATGTCAAGAGATAGAGACAAGGAGAGAATCTTAAAAGCAGCAAGAGAAAAATATCTTCTTACATAAAAGGAACCCCATAAGACTATAAGCAGATTTTTCTACAGAAATTTTGTAGAATGCTAGAGAGTGGCTCAATATGTTCAAAGTACTGAAAGAAACAAAAAACTGCAACTAAGAATACTCTGCCTGGAAAATACTTTGGAATTGAGAGAAAGAGTTACCTTGACAGGCAAAAACCTGAAGGAGTTTATTAGCAGTAATAAGATGTTATAAGAAATGTTAAAGATAAGTTTTCAAGCTAGAACAAAAGGGTGCTACTTAGTAACAGGATATATATGAAAACTATATTTCACAGGTAGAAGCAAATAAAGGGTTAAATTCAGAATACTCTAATGCAGTGTAATCACTTATTAACTTAGTATAAAAATTAAAATACAAAAGTAGCAAAAATAACTATAACCACAATAACTTGTCAATGTACACACAAAGTAAAAAGATGAAAATTGTGATATCAACAACATAAAATATTTGAGGGGGGATAAAAATGTAAAGCCTTAGTTTCTACATGCATTCAAAGGTAAGTTGTTTGGGACACCTGGGTGGTTCAACAGTTGAGGGTCTGCCTTTGGTTCAGAGCATGATCCAGGAGTCTTGGGATGGAGTCCCACATCGGGCTTCCTGCATGGAGGCTGCTTCTCCCTCTGCCTATGTCTCTGCAATCTCTCTGTGTGTCTCTCATGAATAAACAAATAAAATCTTAAAAAAAATAAAGGTAAGCTGTTTGCTTACAATATACTATATCTATACAGTATGTTTTATGAAGGTCTCATGGCCCCCACAAAGAAAAAATCTAGAGTAGATACACAAAAGAATGAAAGGAATCTAAGAATACTACCACAGAAAAATTATCAAACCTCAAAGGAAAAGACCAAGAGAATGAGAAAGAAACAAAGGAATTATAAAATAGCCAGAAAAAAGTAAACAAAATGACAATAGTAAATTTATATACCTTTAAGTAATTAATTTAAAGGTAAGTGGATTAAATTCTTCACTCAAGAGACACAGAGTGGCTGAATAGATAAAAATACAAGGCCCAACTATATACTGCCTACAAGAGATCCACATCAGCTATAAGAACATATAAACTGAAAGTGAAGGATAGAAAAAGATATTCCATGAACACGGAAACCAAGAGAAAGCAGAAACAGCTATATTTAATATCAGACAGAATAAATTATAAGTAAAAAACCTAAACAAGAGACAAGCAAATAATTATAATGATAAAGGAATCAAATTAATATGCTAATATAACACTTATAAATATGTATGCACTTAAGATAGGAGTGCCTGAGTATATAAAGCAAATAAACACTAATGGATATGAAATAAGAATAAACAATACAACGATAACTGAAGACTTCAATAGCCCACTTTCACCAGTGGGTAGATCACACAGAAAATTAATGAGGAAGAACCTTGAGTTTAAAACATTAGACCAGATGAACCTAATGGGCATTTATAGAGCATTTCATCAAGAAACAGGAGGATGTACCTTCTTCTTAACATGCACAGTACATTCTCCAGGATAGATCATAACTTGGGCCACAAAACAAGTCTGAATACATTTAAGAAGCCTGAAATCACATCAAGCATCCCTCTGACCACAGTGGTATGAAACGTGATGATGTGAAAGCTGGAAAATTCACAAACAGTGGGTTAAACAGCATGTTACTGAACAACCAATGGGTCAAAGAAACAATCAAAAGAGAATTGAATACATATATATATATATATATATATATATGATATTCATATATATATATATCTGAAAACAAATGAAAATGCAACATACCAAAATTTATCTGATAAAGCAAAAAGCAGTTGTAAGAAGAAAGTTTATGGCAGTGAAGGTTGACATTAAGAACAAAGAAAGGACTTGGGGTGCCTGGGTGGCTCAATCAGTTGAGTTCCTTACCTTTGATTTGGGCTCATATCATGATTTTAGGGTTATGAGGTTGAACTCTGCCTTGGCCTCCACACTTGGCATGGACACTGCTTGAGATTCTCTTTCCTTATTGCTCTCAGGCATGCATGCTCTCTCTCTCTTTTTAATAAACAATTTTTTTTAAAAAAAGAATAAAATTGGTTTCATAATAAACATCCTAAAGTTGCACCTCAAGGAGAGAGGAAAAGAGGAACAAACTAAATCCAAAGTTAATAGAAGGATGTTCGATCAAGAGAGAAAGAAATGAAATAGGGATTGAAAAATCAATAGAAAATATCACTAAAACTAAGAGCTGATTTTTGGAAAAGATAAAGGAAATACACCATAAACTAGATGTTCCATGAAAATAGAGACAACTCAAGTAAATAAATTATAAACAAAAAAGGACACGTTACAAATGATACCACACAAATGCAAGAGACTGCTGTGAACAGACACCCAGAATTGTAAAACCTAGAAGAAACAGATAAATGCCTAGAAATACAACCTACCTAGACTGAATCACGGAGAACCAACATCTGAACACACCAATTACTAGTAAGGAGATTGAATCAATAACCATAAACCTTCCAACAAACAAAATTCCAGGATCAAGGGACTTCATTGCTGATTTCTATGAAATCTTTATAGAAAAATTAATACCATCGTTCTTATACTTTACCAAAAAAAAGTGAAGAGAGAACATTCCAAAATCATTTTATGAGGTCAGCATCACTCTGATACCAAAACCAGAGAGAAAGACCCTACAAACCCATAAAATTATGCCTCATGAACACAGACACAAAATTCCTTAAAAAAATTTACCAAACTGAATTCAACAGAACATTTAAAGGATCACAAACTTTGATCAGGTGGGATTCATCTCTAGGGTGTAGGATGGTTCACCATCCACATATCAGGGTGATACACTTCAGGAACAAAATGAAGGATAGCAGTCAAATGAGTATATGACACAAGAGCATTTGACAAAATTCCACATCTGTTCATGATATAATCTCTCGATATACTTGATGAAGGAGATAAAGGGAGCTTATTTCTTTTCTTTTCCTTTTTTTTAAAAAAATATTTTTATTTATTTATTTTTGTCTTTTACTCCTCTAGCTGCCCCTTTTGAAAACTGGCCCTCAAATCACACATATCTGAAAGCCTGGACCCTCTAATCAGGCTCTTATATACAAGGATGCATTTCCTACCAGCTAGTGGGACTTTCTGTTTCTGGTGTTCTGGTGTTTTTTGTTTTTTGTTTTTTTCTTTAAGATTTTATTTATTTATTCATGAGAGACACACACACTCACAGAGGCAGAGACACAAGCAGAGGGAGAAGCATGCTCCATGCAGGGAGCCTGACGTGGGACTCGATCCTGGGTCTCCAGGATCATGCCCTGGCCTGAAGGCTGCCCTTTTTCTGGTGGTTTTAAAGGAATTTTAGGTCAGATGCTAGCTCCCTGCTTCTCTCTTCCCAGTGACTTCCCTTGGGCTGCTCTCACAGCAGAGCTTTCAGGAAGCAAGGAAGAAAGTGTTGTGGGGAGTTGGTGATTTTTTTTCTGCTGGTTTTTATTTAGCAACTATTTTGAATCTGTCCCATTATCCACCTGCTATTTATGCCAGTGGTATTGTTTTGTGTAGATTATTATCCTCCTTTTTGTTAGTGTTGTTTTATTGTGTGTGGAGGCAAAACTTGGGTGGCAATCTATCCAGAAGTCAGGAACATATTTTTATTTATGTTTTATTTTTTTAGGAACATATTTTTAATATATTTTTTATGTTCTCTACTGACTTCCTAATAGTACTTCTTTTGAGGAGTGATAGTTTTAGTATTTGCTTTGAGGCTTACAACATGCATCCTGAATCTGAGAGTCTATTTGTAGTCATCATTGTTCCACTTCACATTCCATACACGAGATTATCCACCTTTTACTTATATACTCTACACCTACTGCAATCTATCTGACACTTCCCATATCCAGCTTTGCACTCCATTACAAATACAATGAACAAATTCTAGTATATGCACTTGTCCCATTGCATCACTTTGTTCTTTTATCATATATTTTATCTCTATGCATAATGTAAAATCCACCTTTTAATTTCATTTGGCTTTAAGCAGCTTGTGGCCTTTTAGAAAAACTTATAGGTCAGAATAATAATAACACATTTTCTTCTACATTTACTTGGACTCTTCAAGATTCCTTATAATACAGCTTTCCATCTGTTATCATTTGCTTTCGGCATGAAAAAATATCCTTTAGCATTTCTTGTAGTGTATTTCTGTTAGCAATTAATTCTCTCAGCATTTGTGCATCTCAACTGTGGTTTTTTCAGTCTTGGTTCTGAAAAATATTATTGTTGAATACAGAATTTGGGGTTTCTAGTTGTTTATTGTTTTCGTTCAGCCCTTAAAAGTTCATTACTTTTTCTCCTAGTCTCTGTTGTTTATGATGAGAGGTCAGACATAATTTTTTACTTTGTTCTCCAGCACGTAGTATGTGTTTATTCTCTTTCTGATTTTAAGATTTTCTCTTTCTCTTTGGTTTCATCAGAATAATGCTTTGCAATCCTCTCATGGGGGCTGGCAACAGGTACCACACTGCATCTTTTCTCACCACTCATGGGTCTGGGTGCGGTTTTACATGTTTTTAAAAAGTTTCAATTTATACATGCTTGACTCTGTGCTTTGTTAAGTGATCTGTGAAAACCTCAAGCTGTTTTCTAAGCTTTCAGCTCAATTCAGTCTCTGAACTCTGTCTCCCCATGAAGCTACCAAGACCTTGGCTTTTGATTTTGTTAGCAAAAAACTACAGTAAGTCATATCCTATGTCATGGTCCTTATCTCTAAACTCAGTCTTTCCGATGTCTCAGCTGGATGCCCAAGGTGCTAAGGAAGTATTAATGTAGTTCCTCTACTCTGGTTGGGCTGGAACTCCAAGATTTCAAGCAGAACTGGTTTTCTAGTGTTTCAGCCCCATTATAGCCCATTAGCCTTGGGTAGTTTCACTTGTGTATGGGTAGCCCATTCTTCAGCCAAGTACTCAAGATCTCCACAGAAACCTCTGGGCATCTCATGTTTGCATCTTCTTTTTTTCTTGTTCTCTGCTCTATGGAGTCCAAACATTTAAACTGTCCTGAATTCCGATCTGTGCCTCCTCGACAGATTCAAAACACTATACACAGCTTGAACTCCAGCTTGATGTCCCATGGGGAGGAAAGTGTCCTCAGAGCCAGGGCAATCATGGGACTCACCTCATATTTTCCCCTTTTAGGGAAGTACATACTGATACGTAAATAATCAATAGGAAATAGCTAGTCCAAGTGGTGGGGGAGTGTTCCACAGAGAGGAACACAAGGCTAACACCTTAAGGCAGAAGAGAGCAAAGGCATTCTCAACACGGACTTTAGAAAAAAAACTCCACTACATTTGAACTGAGAACAAATTGAGGACTGAATAAGAAGAAATGGAAGAAGTAAGCCAGAGCCAGAGGATCCCAGGCCAGTTATATTATTGATATCTCAGGTTTCAGATTTCCCACCCCAACCCTTTAGGGGTTTCTTACTTAGTTTCTCACTTTGAAGTGTTACTTTGAGGACTAAATATACTTACTTAATGCTTCATGGTGAGAACCACTAAATCTGGATTTCCCTCTGAATGCTTATTTCAAAAATCATGGGTCCCACCAAAGTGCCTCGAATCTTCATGATTTTTCAAAATTGGCTCATGAGTGATCACTCGAGAGATGGCATCTTTTCAGGTATGGTTCTACCAGTCAGAAGCATGAGAAACTTCCCATCTGCTTCTTTACCTCTGATCTTGTGGAAAATTATTTGTGTAAAGCAGATCTATGAAATTTAATTCCTAATGCATTAGCATAGATAAGAAATGCTTTTCATGAATCTAATATATTACCTAGGAAGGTATATCTTTGACTCTTTTATACATTTCATGGACTTCCTGCATAAGCTACGATAGAACCAAGGGCTGCCTATTTCTCTGCCTCCATGTGCAATGATTTCCAGACCCATACTTCATCATCCTCACATATAAGTCCAAATATACTCCTATTTTTTAGAAACAATTTCTAACCAGGATCAGGATTGTTCCTGATTATGTATGCCCATATCCTGTTGGTTCTGTCTCTCTGGAGAATCCTAACTAATACAACTTTCTTCTTCAGAATTTTAGCAAAGGTTTTTGGACTAATGAGGACTGACCTTCACAGCTCACATATCTATCCTAAAATAAATGCTAGAGCCAGACAGGTAGGCGGGCTCAAACTAGCCAGTAATAGGTCATTTATTAGCCTTTATAATTACATAGGGGATCAAACTGAACTACACAGACTGATAACCTGAACATCTAATAAGGTAATAGATATGAATAGGACAGTGGGTATATAAAAACCACAAATATCTGCTATACCAATAGTATGTTATTTTATGATTCTATAACCTTGTTTTTTTTTTTTCCTGGTTAGAAAACCATTGCTTTCTGCAATGACAAATTTTAAGCAAATTTTGGTATCCAAATATGCACATATTTGAAAAGGAGAGTAGACAGGAATTAAACAACACATTAGGATACATATGAACATGAATAGTAAATTAATTATACATAATAGAGGTTGAGAATTAATAATGTTTATAAAGTGTTTGAGTGTGCATATAATGGATAGACACTAATTAAGTAAATGACAAACTATCTAATGTTATTGTTTAAAAAGTATACTGATTTTTTTCAACTATATTTCAGTAATTTTTTTTAAAAGATTACACTTATTCATTTGAGAGAAAGTGAGAGAATACAAGCAGGATTAAGGGGAGAGGGAGAGGGACAAGCAGACTCTCTGCAGAGCAGAGAGCCAGTTGCAGGTGTTGATCCCGAGACCCCAAGATCATGACCTGAGCTGAAGACAGATGTTTAACTCACTGAGCCACCCAGGTGCCCCCAGTATTTCTTTTTAAATAGATAATATAAATATTAAAACAATTGTACCACGTTTTGGAAAACCAAATAGTTTTCCTAATTTTAATATATATGCTATATTATATATATATATATATAATATAGCATATATATGCTATAGAACTTACATAGGTAAGTCACTATAATTATTATTCATGTCTTTATTTGCAAATTGAACCATATAACACTTGTTCTTCCCACCTTTAGAATTGTTGATGAGATTCAAAAATATATGTTAGATCCGTTGAAAACCATAAAATCCTATGCAAATATTATATTGTATATATTTTGGAAGAAAAGTTCTTCACTGCTGTGTTATTATTAATCTAAAAAGACTCTAGAGAGAACAGGAGTGAAGTTTCAGCAGCTATAAATGATGAATTAACCTGCTGAGTCCAAATTATGTTGCAGGTCAAAGGCATTCTCAAGTAGCACAGTTTTTATGAATATAATACTTAGGAATATCAATTAGCTGCCATAAAAAATTAACTCAAAGGGAATGAAATTCATCTATAAAAGAGCTGGTAATTCTCCTCTGACTGTGTTTTGTTGTGATCTACAAATAACTGTACATGATAAAATCTTCATAGGCTTTTCTTCTTTTTTCCAAATACTCAGATATACTTCATTTGAAATCCCCAAGTATTTAGTAATTAGACAAGCAATTACTAGAATTTGAGGACTCAATAAATAGGTAAGGGAAGGAAAAGAAGGCAGAAATTATTGAATTCAGGAAATAACACTTGCTGACAATTTTCCCAAAATAAATTATTCCTTTACATAGTCATTTCTCATATATGAGTCACTCTGCTCTTGATTGCTTCTAAAATTTTTCATAGATAGTACTCACTACCATATACTCTTCTCCTACATTTAGAGCCCTAAAAACAAATGCAATGTGCCTTATTTTAAGTGTCCTAGACTAATACACAAGCTAATAATCATTTTATTTAGGGAAATCATATGGAGCCACAATTTTATATTCTAGAATTAAAAGTAGCACTATTGCTTTTGAGAAAGGAAAAGAAAGTTAGCTAAAAAAAAAAAAGGCAAGTAAGGGTGGAAAAAATGAGCCTCATAAACAGAGGTAAAAAATGAAAAAAGACACATATGGCAAGGCACTTAAACATAAATTTTCATAATATTTATAAAAACATAAAAGTTCTGAATCTGTAGGTGTTTCTGTTTATTTTGTATTTTTTTTTTTTTTTTTTTTTGCAATTAGCAAGAGGGTTTATTGAACGTTTGCACAAACGGGCTCTCCGCCTCCGAGGAGGAAAAGAGCCCCGATTAGCAATTACAGGGATCTTTTAAAGGCAAAAGGAAAGAAACCCCCTAAAGACAAAAGAACCGCGGGAGTCGCATAGCATCCAGGTTGATTTCACAGAGGGTCAACATGAACCTATTCAGGGACATTCCAATCAGGGTGTGGGGGGGAATGGTTTTCTTATTGTGAACAGAATGCTTTTAGTTGCTAAAATTTCAGGAAGGCGCCTGGATGGTCTGCCTCTGGATTAGGGCTGGCCCTACTTACAAGGGGGGAGGTTTCTTATTTTGTATTGTTTTTAAGCGTTGATGTATTTCCTTACCTCATCTTGAAGAAGTTTGGAAATAATCCATCTTCGTCCTGTGAAATGAATGAATTTAATGAATGGAAGAATCCAACACTGTTTTCAAACTTCATCTCAGCAAGTGTGAATCTGCTGCAGCTGCATTTCCTGGTTATAATTAAGTCCTGTTGGAAAACTTCATTACCAGGAGTTGGAAGGCTAATGTCGAGGGCTCGGCTTCCTGAGGCCAGCGTTAGTCTGGAGCATGCACAGCTGTGCAATTCCAGGAAGTACAGAAGCTGTTCAGGAAATGATGGAGTGAGCATATATAACACCAGAGAGAACAGTTTTGCAGTTCAACATGGGGTGTGTAGTCTCCAATCTGAGTTATAAGCAAAATGAGAGGAAAAAAATGTATCTTTCTTCTTATGCATTGACACTTTGGCTATTCATTAAATGTCCCGCTCACGTTTGCCTGGTCACCAGAACTTCAGTAGATTGTTGTTGATGGTGATCTTGGGGATACCTCATCCATTTTTCTCCTCATTCTAGCTATTTTTTCTTTAATCAAAGGTCTTATGCTAAGATGTTAATTTGCTATACAAATGTGTTTTCCTTTAATGTACAGTGTATTCTCAGGTGCAATGCCTCAAAATATCTAATCCACAATAATGATTTTGTCTACTCAGAAGTTACTACAGTCCACAAAATGATTAAATTAACCAGACCTGGAATACTCATGGACAGTTGGGACACTTGTAATTTTTATTTAGAAGATACTTTCCACTGTTAAACAAAAACTTGGATTTGGAAAGATGGTTGTTGGGTCATCTGCTTCATGTAGGCAGAGCAAAGAAAAATTCTTTATGTTTCTTCTGTATTCTGACTTACTTTAATGGTACGCCAGGTGTTTTTGTTGTTGGTGGTGTTTTTTTTTTTTTTTTTTTCCTGATGGCTTATAGTCAGGAACTTACAATTGTCAGAGCATTGAACGTGCTTGGTCCTTGAGGGCGTTTCCAATCCTTGATGATCCACACTTAAATTTAATTTTCACTAGAAAGGGATTAATAGCAGGTCTGTGGCTTGGCCCCTCTAGACTTCAGTATTCCCCATGAATGACTAATCTCAACCAGTCTTCCTTGGATTACACGCTTTAATATTTACCAGCAGAAAGATTTAATGAAGGCATTATTTGAAAAACAAACAAAACTTTTTTAGAAGACATGGTCAGTCTCTCTAAATAAATTTTAAATTATGGGGCATCGCTGGCTACAGAATTAATCGTAGTCACATATACACTTTTATCTTTGTAACTAATGGGATATAAATTGCAAGCTCCCAAATCAAGAGCTTTCTTTGTAAACAATTTTCACGCTCACTGTTGAAAATTAATCTATTAATACAAAAACAAAGTACTTTCTTAGGCAGAGAAAGGGACATCTGGAAATGCCAGCTAAAATAACAAATAGGAAATAGACTAATAAGGGAACACACCTGAGTGTCTCAGAGGTTGAGGGTCTGTCTTTGGCTCAGGGTGTGATCCAGGGGTCCTGGGATCGGGTTCCACATCAGGCTCCTTGTAGGGAGCCTGATTCTCCCTCTGCCTGTGTTTCTGCCTCTCACTGTGTCTCTGAATAAATAAATAAAATCTTAAAAAAAGCTTACAATTTTAGGGGAACTGAACTGGTTAAAACCACTTTGAAAAATGTTTACCATTATCAAGTACAGTTGAAGACACAAGTGGTATGATGCTAGATTTCCACTCATAGATAATGTAACACAGGGCAATTTATTCACTTAACACTAGGGCAAATACTGTTAACTGAAACATAGCCTTATTTATATTTGGCTAAATGAAATCCACCTGTATCTCCTTCACAATATCTAGATAAATACATGTCAAACCACTGGACATTATAGGAAATAAAAATGCAAAATTATATCTAATTGCCACACCGTAACTGAATCTTTAAAACAAAAATTGAATGTAAAAAAAGCACAAAATAATACATGCATCGTGATTCCAATTCCATAAAATTCAAAAATAAGGCAAAATTGAACTATATTATTTAGAGAAGGCTACATGGTTGCTAAAGTAGGAATAAAAGGAAGCAGATAAATAATGCATGTCAAAAAACTGATTTCCGCAGAAGTAGAGAAAGTTATAATAAGTGAAAGGCACTGAAGTTATTTCTCTATTATATTTTTTTCTATGTGGTAATTACAAAGATGTTTTCCTTACATCTATTTATCAATTTGTGTTTTTAGATGTTATGCACATATATACTTATGCAATATTTCAATATAAAAAAAGAAACCTGAAAGTCTCCCCTAGAATCCGTCATTTTTCAATATTTAATTCTCTGAGAATACTGGCAAATATTTGTTTCTGGATTCTACAGTTGAGTGAACATAAACTACAAATACCAAATTTACCAAGCAAACCTGAAATGTTGAACAAAATATTTATCAGAGACATATTTATTACCATTCCTTTAATTATATCAGGATGGGAACTGAGAAGAACAGGGGCAGACATGAAATGTAGGGAATTAAAAGTGAGTTTAAGTGATTTGAGTTGTTGTTTACATAAAATTAGGGGAGAGAGCAATCGGGTCTTCTATAAACAAAACTACTGGTTTACAGAGCTTGAGAAATCCAAAATACACTGCATAATGCACAAGATATATTGATGATACATAATGAATAAATTGTTCTGAAAATATTAATCCTTTCATGCTACATTGTTCCTTTTCTTTCAGTATTTCCTCTTAGTTTCAAAAGAATGAAGCCATAATAAACTATAATTTTATACATAAGTGATCACCCAACGATAAGCAATATAAAATTAAAATTATTTTAATTTTCTTTCTTTTAATTTCTAAAGTTTTGCCAAATACATCTTCCAAACTCAGCAAAGCTCTCTTTCAAATGGTGATTTCCATTCATCACCAAATTATATTTATTATTACAGCTGTAATGTCGTGGCCTTTGTAATGGGGTGTCAGATATTTTACCTATATTCATTTGTGTATCCAAGAACTTCGATGTTATGGCAAAGTTGGACTCTGAAATTTTGAAAAGAGTTTTTTGACTTGTGGAGGAGTATAAATATTCTTGAGAGCTCAGGGAAACTATTTCATCTTTGAATGAAAGACAATTGTGCCTACCGCACTGTGCTTATTTTTTTTTTTTTAATTTTTTTTTTTTATTTATTTATGACAGTCACAGAGAGAGAGAGAGAGAGGCAGAGACACAGGCAGAGGGAGAAGCAGGCTCCATGCACCAGGAGCCTGACGTGGGATTCGATCCCGGGTCTCCGGGATCGCGCCCTGGGCCAAAGGCAGGCGCCAAACCGCTGCGCCACCCAGGGATCCCTACGCACTGTGCTTATGAAAGAATAAAAGGAAGAAGTACGTTATAGAGTTAAATTTCTGTATAAGTATTAGGCAAAGTGCACAGAAATGTCTCCTCAAAAAGCATGTGTAAGTGAACAACAAGAGCAAAGAAATCCACACATTATCCATGCTTTTAGCATGACTAGGAGACAGAGAGAATATTTCAATGTTCAAATTACTGGAACTAAATAGTTTATACTTGGAGTGGTTGCCATGTTGTCGCAGAGATATTCTAAAATGTTTTATTTTGAATTGTATATAATTCACTTGTTGAATTGCATTATATAAAGTAGTAGTGTAATAAGTATTATGAAGGGTCATTTTTCCAAATTTATTTCCTATGGTTATGACGAGTTTGGCCATACCAGAATGGTGACCCCGGCTTCTCATGTTTTTTGAAACATGAGTGTATCTTTATTTCTAGTGTCTTCTCATTTCTCTAGTATATCTTTGCCCCTCTCTTCATTTGTAGCCTTTCTGAAGCTGCTTGTTTCAGTTTGTTTCTTATACAACACATAGGGTGTTGTTTTGTGAAACAATTTTAAATGTTTTCATTTAATGGGTCATTAAACCCAATCATATTTATGCATATGTCTGATATTGTTAACCTTACTTTATCATTTAATACTTACTGCCCATTAAATTGTTTTTGTTTTACTTCACCTTGTCAGAATTCTTATGTTTATACTGTTTTTTTTTTTTTGTTTTGTTTTGTTTTTTTTTTTACTTTAGGAAGGCTTTCATTTTATTCTAGTGGATGCCTTTATTATTTTATTTTATTTTATTTTATTTTTTTTAGTGGATTCCTTTATATCACTACTTCTTTACAGTGGTGATTTCTATCATGCCCTTAATCCACTCTGGAAACACGTCTTTCCCTTTTAAACCAACTATTGAAATAACATCTGTTTGTTTAAGCAGAAAAAAACTTTATTTCTATCAAATTAAAAAATATGAATCAATCTTCAAGCAAGATAAAACGGTCAGTAACATGATCAACAGGAGAACATTTACAGATTTGACTATAGGTGCAGATACTTTGAATTAAGCACATCCTTTGATACTATTGCCCTAATTATCTTTCAAAATGAGCATACCCACAAAGAAGAAAAAAATAATTTAACCTTTTATATATTTAACCTAGATTATGCTTTCTTAGTCTAATACAACAGCAGAGCTGAAAAATATTCTCTTCTAATTAGTAGATCACTGGTGGTAATTGATGGTAATGCTATAGCTGCAGCAATTCTGAAACTATGTTTCATGATTATTGTAGAACTGAAGAAATAAGGAAATATATTTTTGTGGATATCAGGGTGGTTCTCACACAGGAGAAGAGAGATACACATGGGATGGGTCCCCACATAAAGAACACTTTCAGGTAGCAGGCTACATTGGAGCTACAGTTGTCACTATGAATTCATGAAAAATAACATAAAATTATGTATTTGTGGGTATATATGTGAAATATAACATGAATACATGATGTATAATATAAATATACAGTATAAATTCCTATCTGATATAAGAGCCCCAACACAATGACACTAGTAGCTATGAAAAAATCATGATAAGGTTATGATCTTTAAAACAATTTTCCACACCAAGAGGAACCAAGGATCCCTGAAGAGATCAGATTTTCGTGCTGATCAGAGATATTACATGGTAACCCCGGAACATCAAATTATGCCAGAAAGTAAGGAAATTCTTTAAAAAATGATAGAGACACGTTAGAATGATATAGGAAGAACCAGAAAGGGATTCCAGTGGTCAACCGAAGGACAAATCAACACCAATATATTAATGACTTGTGGCATGGTTTAAAATTTATTTTTAATATTCATATAGTAAAATCCACTCTATCACTATAGGGTTTGATGGATTTCTGGGGCTATACATGGGTTGTTACTATCTACACAAGCCCAGTTACTCAAATGCGATTGTTCTGGAGTGGCTTGTGCTTGCAAGTGTGTTTATTAGAATGAGCCCACTCTTGACTGGCCAACACGCAGGATTTGTCTATCACTGCTTGGCTGAATTGCAAAAGCATGTTTGCAGAGGCAAGTGGCTGCTTGGCTGAACGTATTTAAAATCAATTCTTGCAGCTACCTGTTATTACGGTATTTACTGAAATCCAGAATGGATTTCAATGGATATAGAATATCCATATGGGCTCCTACATGAAAATTTAGAGAAATGAGGTAGATCTACATGTGCATGTATTACATATTCCTAGTGTGTGATGGTAAGTTCTTTGCATTTTTAAGCTGGTTAAGAAAACAATATGAATTGATAGGTAGAGCTTGATTCTGTCTATAAAACAAATATCTATATATATGTAACACATAATTTACTATGAACCTCTCTTAAAGTATTGTCTTGACAATTAAAAGGGAAAAAAATAACAAAATGGCTACATAATGCATACGTTTATAATAAAATTTCACATAAAACAAAAATGGAAGCAACAGACAGTAAAAAGCCCTTTGAAATCTTATCTACGAGAACAGTTTGGTTAGCATGTTTTCCCTTTCCCTTTGTCCATCTACATCTGGGTTGTCTATAAAACTCTATAAAGCTATTTGTACTGAAAGAATTTCCCTTCAGTTACCAATATTCTCTAATATTCTTTGACAGCATGCTAGAGAGAAAAGCAAATGTTAAGAAATACCAATATCCACTGATTTCTTATTATGCTTTTGATATGCTTGTCTCTTCTTCCCATTCCTTAGACCCAAGAAACAGAAATTTTTAAAAAATGAAAAAGGTGAAAAATGTAAGTTTTGTTGGTATCGTCATGCTTGGCTTCACTCCCTGGTTTTAGCAAAGGAAGGAGGAGATCCCTATTGCTCAATAGATATTCTCCTGTCATCCTTGCACAGGGGCCATGCTAATCTTCTGTGTAGCCTTCCAATTTCTTAGTATAGGTGTCAAAGTAAGCACACCCAATAGGTATTCTCAAACCCTAAATAAGTTAAATTATCAGAAGGATTTCTCCAACTTGCCAAACCTTATCAAAGACATCAAGAAAGCAATTGGATATATTCTAAATAGAGGGGTCAACGATGAACAAAATTTTGAATTTTAATCTCAGCTCTGGAATCCTCAGCCCAAGACTATAGTCCCACATTTCTCAAATGTCTTACTGAATTACTCTCCTCATATTCTAAACACTTCGATGGATGATTATTAGCTAGAAACTACAGAAAAATTTCCCCTGGATACGTCTTGAGGTTTAAACTTCATTTTAACTTCAGCGTGATTTTAGCTAACATCCTCTTTATCCATCCTAAGTGCCTTAAAAATCTATTTATATTCTTTCCTATATTCTTAATACACACAAAATTGACACTTTTTAAAAAAATATTTTATTTATTTATTTGAGAGAGAGAGAGACAGTGAAAGCACGAGCAGGTGGAGGGGCAGAAGGAGATGGAGAGGTACAAGCAGACTCCCCTCCGAGTGAGGAACTCGACACTGCCAGGACTTCATAGGGGCTCCATCCCAGGACCCTGGGATCACCAACGGAGCTGAAGTCAGATGCTCAGCCAATTAAGCCACCCAGGTGCCCCACAAATTGCCATTTTTAAGTGCTCACAAATACTGATATACTCTCGTAAAAAAATATTTGAGCAGTCGTGCTGAACCAAAACCAGTTTATTACCACTGGCATACATCAGTGATAGAGAGGTGGGGCTCGGAGGCATGGATTTTACTCCAAAGCTACTCTATACAACATTACTGAACAAAGGCTGGAATCATTAAAATTAAAAGGGACCTTGTTATTCTGTATGTTGGCAAATTGAACACCAATAAAAAATAAATTTATTATTAAAAAAAGAAAGAAAAGAAAAGAAAAGAAAAGGGACTTTGTGAGCACAAACAAAGGGGTTTATTCAATCTACATATTGTTATAGAATCCGCTTTTTAAAAATAAAAGCAGTGCAACAGGATATCCATACACTCCTTATACGCTTTCTTCTTTGACTGCTATATAGGTGTTCAGAGCTATATGAGAGGGGACATAGGCATCTAGTAATATCACCACTGCCGTGAGTAAGGAAATTGGGAAATAGGGGCCCCTGGGTGGCTCAGTGATTGAGCATCTGCCTTCGGCCCAGGGCATGATCCTAGGGTCCTGGGATTGAGTCCCACATCAGGCTACCTGCAGGGAGCCTGCTTCTCCCTCTGCCTGTGTCTCTTTCTCTCTGTGTGTCTCTCATGAATAAATAGATAAAATATTTTAAAAAAAAGAAAATTGGGAGATATTTAAATGAGGGACATCTCAACTTTATAGCTGTGAATTCACAATATTTTATCCTAGAAATATTTCATGTCTTTGGACAAACCATAATTTTGACTATGTAATTTACACTTGAGTATAGATGAGAATCAGGAATCACTGTTTCCACGAGAAGCTGACAAAGGAGTACAGGAAGTATAAGCTCTGGTGACACCCTCCTGCCAGGCCATGCATAAGATAAAGTGACTCTATACTAATCTGTTTCAGTTTGGCTAGTAACCAGATTCTTAGTAAATATTCAAACCAATAAGATATTTTTGTCTTTCACTCTTCTCAACACAAGTTTCTATGATTTTCCTTTCATACTATACTTTACATAATCTTTATATTGTATGTATAAGGTTTATAGTATGCAGTATTTATCACTTCAACTGAGAAAGTATGCAACTGCTACTTAGATTTTAAATTTAAATCACAGAATTTCACTTTGTCATAGCTGTTATCAGTTCTTATAATCATTTATGATTCGAGCAAGGCTGTGATAGGAACTGGGGAATTCTACTTTTTTAAAATGGTATCGTATTTCATTAGGATCATTCTTGGGAATTTAAAACCAATTCTTGGGAATTTAATAACTTAAGGTACACTGTATGATTTTGTTTATTTCTTGGGGATCAGTACTATTTTTTCATGTTTTTTAAAGATCTATTTGTATAACAAGCACAAGAATTTCATTTGGTTTTTCATACAAAGCTAAGAACTGGGCTCAGCAGCAAGCCTTTTCCATTATTTCTTGAGAACCCTTAAAATATTGAAATGTCTACAAAAGCAATAAAATGATCACAGGATTATATGGTGATATTTAATTTTTGTACAAGTTAAATATCACTGATAATTAACTGTTAGAAGTTTATTTTGAAGTGACCTTTTCCTGGAATACCAGACCTTTACAACATAATTAAAGGCTTTCTCATTTTAACAGTGCCCTGTTGCTGATATGAAAGCTCTTTAAAATTGTGATTGTACTTTATACATTGTTACACATACATAATAATATATAAGTCATTTATTTTTGTTGTCTTATTATGAAATAGTTTTCTCAAGAGTTTAGGTAATGATTTTCCCCTCCTTGGACAGTTTGATAGAACAGTGAGGGAGAAATGTGTGTTGGAAAAGTATTTTGACCAGGAAATCTATGTACTTAAAAAAATGAAAATATCACTTCTTATTTATGGTCAAGTAATCATTAACCATGCCAGTATTGATAGAACAGCAACATTTATCTCTACGGTTAGAGATTAGACATTATCTCTAATCGACTGGCTTCTATGAGGGAGCAGTGACGTTGTCTCCTCTATAATATGACTTGCTCACACCAGGTCTCCTCATTCCCTAGTTAGGTGCTCCCACATATTCCAACTGCCAGAAATTTCTTCATTATGAATACACCAGTTTTAGATTAGTGTGGCAAGGGCTGAAGTATGAAAAATACCACAGAACCTATGGAGCAGATGCATTATTGTGATGAGAATTGATTAAGGCTTTGTCAGGTGGAGAAATTAGCACAAAGCAGGAGGATGCTTAAAATATGAGCTGCCTGGAAATGAATCACAGAAGTAGAGGGCAAGGGATAAGAAGTCCTACATCTATTATTTCATGATTTTGGATGCTTTCTATAAATGTCTTAACTGTATTTTTCCTTAGAAGGTATTATCAGAGTTAGAAAAAGTGAGGATGGAAGGGGACGTACTTCTGTGGGCATTTCCATTGCTCATTGACTCTAAGACAAACATTTTTTTCATTATAAATTTCTGAAATTGGGGTACATTTTACATTTTATCATAACTGATTCTCAACAGCATCTCACTTTTGATGTATACGATAAAAATATATGCACGATTCATTTCACAGTGTCAGGTTCATATAATACTATTGTTAAAATTGAAATGACGGGAACCCAAGAGGACCTACCAATATTATACACTTGAGCTTCACACTTAGTAAAGTGGAAAATAGAAGACTTTAAATGCATATCATAGAACAGGAGGGAAAAAAAAGATAAAAATCCTAAAATGGAATTATGAAACATTCCAAACAGAGTGAGAAGTTTTAACACATGTTTAATTAAAATCCTAGGAGGAAAAGACAGAGAAAGAGATTTGTGCAGTATTTAAGAAGAAAATGTCTGAGAATTTTCCAGAACTGATGGAGGACACTCACAAGGTCCAGTGAATCCAAAATAGTATAAAGGTAAAAAGAAAAAAAAATTCAGGACAAGGTATCTACAGACTGTTTCCCTTCAGCTTATTTGGACCAATCTACTGACACCGCGAGTCATATTTGAGCGTGTGCGTTAGTTGCTAAGCAGAGCTGTGAGCTCTACATCCTCTCTATGTTACCTTTAGGCATTTGCTTTAAACAGGAAGCCATGTATTTCTTCTTTTTGTATATTTTGTATTTATCTTCCATACCACAGGTTCCTCTCTTATTCACCCACTTCAGCTTTCTCTTGATATATATATATAGATATATATGTATATATATATTTTTTTAATCACTTTTGGGGAATATGGTGATTATTGCAACTGATTGATTGGATGATATTTTATTTTGTTCTTTCTTCTGTGGATGGAAGCCAAACCACTGAAAAGAATGATCAAAATAAAACATAACTTGTTACAATGTGCTCTGAAGAGCAGAGTCCTGGTAATTAGCTATCTGTATGTCCTGAGAATTCTGGATTAATTGCCAGATTTTTAAACTTTTATTTTTAAATTCCAGCTGTCTCTTTGATCACATCCAGCTATTTCAGTGGATACGGTTCTCATTCAGATGGTATGCTCATAAGCCATCTATTGGTTTACATTAAATCATTTGCTCTCACATGGTACCTCTCTTTAAAGCATTTTATAAATGCTAGTTAATTGCCATGCCCTCCGGAATTGTTCAACATTATCATTTTCATCATACATATTAAGAAACCAACATACAATGAGGTTAAAAATGCTTCATAAAGACCTCGCAGTAGTTGGTAGGAGAGGGCAAAACAGAAATTCCCCCAATTCTCATTTCTTTGCTCACATTTTAGAACCTAATATCTATTTCGGTGATTGGGAAAGCATTCTAAGTTTCTTTTATCACAGAATTCTTGGAAGCTGGTGATGTGCAAGCTTATTGACTGGTATCCTGGCATCCTGTTCGCTTCTGGGAACTAACTAGACTACCTAATCAAACAGTTCATTTGAAGAGAATTCTCATATACAACAACTCACTTGCTCCAAGGCCGGTCACCATGTTATTATACTCCAGCTGCCTCACCTTTGTCACTAGCCTTGCATTTTATTGATTTTTGAGACCAATTGTTATTCACACACACGACTTAGAGTCCTGTACCTGGGTATCGGTATGACCTTTTTAGTAACCTGTGTATCTGAACATGGTCTTAGGTCATGGAACAAAGTGCTTCTGTCCGTTATAGCCATTTATCTAGTATCTCTAGGGGAAAGAAAAAGAATCATAGTTATTCTAAGCTAAGGCTGTGGAACATTCTTTTAAAGAAGAGTAAACACAATAAAAGTGTGTGTAGGGGCTGTTAGAACAATTTTCACCCAGAAATAGTAGAGTGAATATCTTCTGTCTTTATCCTTCTAACTCTGTCACTGTAGGTGAAAACTTGCTTTGGTACTTTTATTTAACAACTTTTACATGTTTATTTTAGCAAAGAATTTTTAAAGAAGCTAGCTCTGTTTACTTTTGCTGTTGGCGATAGTTTCAAAGGCTTTGTTTTGTGAGGCCCACAACCAATTCACACATTTCTATATTCAACATCATCCTAAGATTATTTCTAATAAAATCAGAATAAATACTTATTAACACTCAAAGCTGTAATTGCTATGAATCTCACATGCATAATAATTTGAATCCACCAATGCAAGAAGGTCAGCTAATATAATAAGGAGAGAAGGGAGTAGAAAATTATACTGTGAAATGCTTAGAACAATAAAGGACAGAGCACCAAATTAGAAATGTTACAAATGATCTTACAATGAAAGAAGAAAGAATATTGTGATGTAAAGATCCTGAGAGAAAACGATGCCTGGGTACGTTAGAGACCCAGAATGCTTTCAGGACAATAAGACTTCCTTTGTAAGTATGTTAGAGTTTGTGTATGAACTGGCCCTCCACTAATGTCTTACCTAATTCCTGTAACTGAAAGGAACAACCCTTTAAACAACTAATGGCGTTTGATAAGAAGAGGCTGTGCTGAAAAATGCTCCTATACCTTTGATAATCCAATGTATTTTCCCATTGCCATGACAATCACATTATTATAACACTTTTTCTCCCTTTTTTCACTATAAATCAATGACACCTAGGGCTAGTTGTGGAACTAAACCCCTGGTTCTTTACCTTCGCCCATCACTTCTCCATTCCCCCATAAGCAAGTACATTTATTGCAGACAACATAACCAATGAGGTACTGAATCCTGTAGAGAGAATAAAAAATACATATATGACCCTTTCAATAAAATCATTTACAGTTCAGCACTGAGGAAAAAAAAACACATGTAAAAATATCAGGGGTAAGTGCATAACCAACTCCAAGTTACAGGTGAGAAATGATGGTAGCTTAGAGAAGAAAAAACAGCACCAACAATAAAAAAAAAAAAGTCCTCAGGGAGGCTCTAGAATCTGATCTGGTTTTCTACTAGTGAGAGTGCATGAGCGAGGAGGGGCACATTTGGGAAACATGTTACAGAGCAGAGAGCAAATCTGAAATAGGATGGACGGAAATGATGGACAGGTATGCTTGATAAGAACCAGAGTGTAAAAAAAAAAAAAAAAAAAGAACCAGAGTGTAGGGGCACCTGGTGGCTGCCTCAGTCAGTTATGAGTCTGCCTTCGGCTCATGTCATGATCCCAGGATCCTGGGATCCAGTCCTGGGTGGGGTTCTCTACTCAGCAGGGGAATCTCCTTCTCCCTTTCCCTCTGCCCCTCCTTGTGAGCCCTCTCTCTCTCTCAAATAAATAAATTAAAAAAAAACTGTGTAAAATAAATCCTCTCATTCCAGTCTTTGAACATTCTGTTCCCTCTGGTCTGTGACCTTCCCTGCCTGCATATTCCTACAGACTTGTGAAGACCTCTAGTTAATGTGTCCCACTCTGTATGACCTGCTTACTCCTTAGTTTCTAGCAATCACAGGAGTTCTTTATCACTCAAGGATCTTTAATCTTAATCTCTGGCTACCCAAAACCCAGCAGAGTGCCTGCTTAATAGTAATTATCCGATGCCCCTTTCTCTTGTTCATTTGTCACCCTCTACCCAACGGTGTGTCATTCCTCATCTCAATCATCGCAAAGGTTTCTAACCAGTATCCAGTGTAAACTGAGTCTCCAGAGATGTGCTTTCCACCTGGATGACAAAGGGAACCTTACAAAATGCAAATTTGCCACGCCTACCACCAAACCATCTCCCATGGGCAGGACACAGTCTAAATGCTACAGGTAACATACACCACCCCTTCCTATCTGAGTGTGGCAGTCTCCTCATCTCCAAATACTCCCACATGGTGCCTCCAGACTTGTGTTCCTTCCACTTTTCTCAGAGTGCCTGGCATCCCTCCCACCTGGGGAACACTTGGGCTTGCCATTCTGCAAGCAGGCTAATAACACCTCATGCCTAACTCCTGCCTCTTCTAGTGGGTCAGTGGACGATGTTCTTGTAGAAATTATTTGAGTACGAAGAAATACAGAGAAGATCTATTTATTTTAGGTTATTTCAGATTGCAAGACAGTTGTTCACATTACTCAGAGGATATGACATTTTGTGTGTTTTGTTTTTCATAAAGGAATGAGGAGATAAGATTGGTTTTATAGCAAGGTCTTAAAGATCTAGAATACGGTTGATGAGGAAAAACTAATTATAATGTAGTGTGGAATCAGATTAAGGGATCATAAGAAACCCTAGCTTTTTTTTTTTTTTTTTTGATAGAGACATCATTGCTTCTTAATCCAATATTATCATTGTCCCACTTAGTGTCTTATTCCACTATCTTATTGATAGAGACCAATTTATTTCTACTTTCAACTGTGCTTGACAGCTCTGTTTATTTATAGCGTCTACTTACCCTGGCTTCTGGCATCCCACAGTTTTACTCTCTCGGCTTTAGCTAATCTCTGTATGTCTTTGACTCTGTCCTCTCTCAATTTATGTTAAATTCATTCCATACATTACAAAGTGAATCTCTATGAAGTGAGATTTAATTGATAGAAATAGGTACATTTTCCCTTCTGCATATAGCTTTCATTCCAGATCTCTATATGACAAAATTTTCAGTTGGCTTCTCTTGGGTCAGGGGCTTGCTTACTCCAGTGCTCTAGCCTAGGATGGTCAAGTGGTCAGCTTTCCCAGAAGATGGCTATAGGCATTACCTATAGTCAACAAATAATAATGTTTGTCTCTACAGATCCTAGGTTAACCACTTTATTTCATAAATGAGATAGTTGAAACCTTGGGGCTCCTGGGTGGCTCAGTTGGTTAAGCGTCTGCCTTTGGCTCAGGTCATGATCTCAGGGTCCTGGGAATGAGTCCCATGTGGGGCTCCCTGCTCAGTGGGGAGTCTGCTGGAAATTTTCTCTCTCCCTCTCACTCTGCTGTATCCCCCCACTCATGCTCTCTTTCATTCTCTCTCAAAAAAAATAAATAAATAAAATATTTTTTAAAAAAGAAAGTTGAAGTCTTTTTTTTTAAGATTTATTTATTTATTCATGAGAGACAGAAACATAGGCAGAGGGAGAAGCAGGACCCTCACAGGGAGCTCAATATAGGACTAGATCCCAGGACCCTGAGACACGCCCTGAACTGAAGGTAGACGCTCAACTGCTAAGCCACCCAGGCAACCCAAGAAGTCTTAAAATAGCTTTGAAATTTATAAAATATTATGTCTATTTGCTATAATCAGTATTGTTATAATATTTAAACTAGTATTCAATTAATCAATATGACTATGAAATATGGTATCTAACTGACAATAAATTATGACATAAAAAACTCCTAGATATTTGCTCACCAAATGAAAGTAAAATGAATATGGTTTTATGTAAAAATGCAAATTTAATGATTCTTTTATTTTCTAATATTATTTAAAATATTTAAAATAAGAAACTTAAATATAATACATGTTTCCTAGTTTTTCATGAAAGTTGTATCCAGTCTGAAAATTCTAACTTTTAGGTAAACAACTGGTCCATTTAATATAATTTCAGATCTATTTGGACCTAAATCTACTATCTTTGCTTTTATTTTCAATTATTTTGCACATTTTATTTGTCCCACATTTCTCTATGATTTATTTATTTTTCTTATCTTACTTTCTTTTAAATTTACTGAGTTATCCAAGCAAATGAAATCCTAAACCATCCTTCAGGTGATGGTGACTGCCCTGACAAGACCTCTCACTAGCTCAGACCACTCAGACTTTCTTAGTTAAACCTCTCAACTCATGCCTAAACAGACAGACTGCATTGAATGACCAACAACTACTTTATCTAATTATACTACTACAATTTCTACCCAAGAAGGAGCCTCACCCTCATTTATATCACATACAATGTAGAATAGGCATGTATCCTTAAGGCACATGCATGACCATAAATCCCTCTCTACATAGGATAAAAAGGCTTCCCTATCCAATATTCATCCTAACCCTAAATAAAAGGAACCCATTCACCCTCTCTCAGGGAATCATGGCTTTTGGAAGCCACTCCCCACAATATCCTTATTTGCTGTGAATAAAATTTTTGTTAGGACTAAATAAATATATTAATTGACTTATTGCTATTATTATTTTATTTTTTATTATTTTTCCTCTATTGCCTTATAACCTATATATTTGGTTTCCATTAACTATTTTTTATTGGCTAATCAATAAAATAAGACTGATAAACCTAATGTATCACAACTGAAATTACTAAAAATCTTTATTCTCTTCCAGCCTAAAGAAAAATTTGCAAATAATTTAACAAAGCATTGAGTGATATTAGAACTTAGTTTTTAACCTTGCCAATTTATATTATCTATTCTTGACAGCCTATGTTCATTTACATCTCCCCACATGTTTACCATTTTCTTTTTCTTTTTTGTATCAGAACTTTCTATTTCGATAAAGTCAGTCTTATCTATGCTAAACTGTATTCCTTAGAATTCTACTTATTGAGGATCTGCTCATGGCAATCATTCTCAGTTTTTCTGTCTCAAATACAAGTTTCTCCTCCTCCTTGAATAATAATCCAGCTGTGTACAAACATGATTTGGATATCTGTTCTCATCACTTCTAGGTACTGAATATACTCAAAATCACATTCAATATTATGAGTCAGGGGTAAAACTGAAAGGCATACAGAACGGAAGAAAGTGTTATGAGTCTGTATCTCCTAAAAGGATACGTTGAAGTCCTAACCCCTTATACCTCAAAAATGTTGACTATATTTGGAAATAAGATCATTCCAGATGTAACTTAATATGAGATCATAACTAGAGTTGGGTGGGTACCTACTTTAAAATGACTGATGTCCTTATAGGAAGATGGGCATGAGAAGACAAAGATGCAAGGAAAATGCCATGCAGACAAAGGACTGGAATGATATTTCTGCAAGTCAAGGAAATACTCGGGACACCAGAAGCTGGGAGAGAAGCATGGAGCAGATTCTCCCTCACAGCCTCAGAAGGAGCAAACCCTGCTGAGCCCTGGATTTGGGGCTTCTAGCCCTCAGAAGAGTGAGACAACATATTTCTGTTGTGTTAAGCCACAATATTTGTGGTACTTTATTACAGCAGCCCTAGGAAACTAATACAAAGAGAAAAATTATATTAATTTATCACTTGAAAACACTAAGAAATCTATCAAAAAGTTTTTAAGAAAAAAAGGTTAGTAAACTAGCAGAATACAAACTCAATTTGTAGAAATAGTTTGTGCATCTGTATATGTGCAATGATCAGAAATTTAAAAAAAAATAAAGATTTTATTTATTTATTCATGAAACACACACAGAGAGAGGCAGAGACATAGGCAGAGGGAGAAGCAGGCTCCCTGAGAAGCCTGATGTGGGACTTGATCCCAAGACCCTGGGATCATGACTTGAGACAAAGGCAGATGCTCAACCGCTAAGTCAGTCAGGCATCCCCAAAATTTAAATTTTTAAAATACCACTTACAATTAACATGATTGTTAAAGAGATAAAAATATATTTATTAAGCTATATGTGCAATCTGTACACTGACAATGAAACAATGCTGAGAGACATTCACTGAATAATAAATGGAGAGGTATACCATGCCATGACTGAGAGACTCAAGCACCAAATCCACAGATCAAGTCATCCCAATCAGAATTCTACCAGGCTTGAGGATGCTTGGGTGGTTCAGTGGTTGAACTTCTGCCTTCAGCTCAGGGCATGATCCTGGAGTCCCAGGATCAAGTCCTGCATCGGGCTCCCTGCAAGGAGCCTGCTTCTCCCCCTGCCTGTGTTTCTGCCTCTCTGTGTGTCTCTCATGAATAAATAAATAAAATCTTTTTAAAAATATTTATTTATTCATGAGAGACACACAGAGAGAGGCAGAGACACAGGCAAAGGGAGAAGCAGGCCCCATGAAGGGAGCTGGATGTAGGACTTGAACCCAGGACCCTGGGATCATGCTCTGAGCCAAAGGTAGATGCTCAACCGCTAAGTCACCCAGGCGTCCCAAATAAAATCTTTAAAACAAAATTCTAGCAGGGTTTCCTGTTGTTGTTTTGTAGAAACTGACAATCAGGTTTTAAAGGTATATTGAAATTCAAAGGATTTACAGTAGAGAAACTAAAAAAAGAAAAATCAGAGAATACATATTACTCAACTTCAAGATTTACTATAAAGTGCCAAGAAACACGAGGGTGATATGGTCATAAAGCAGATGTATAGATCAATGGAACAGAATAGAAATTCCAGAAATAGAGCCCCTCATAATTCTGATTTTCAACAAAAGTACCAAGAAAATTCATTACAAAAAGAACAATTTTTCAACAAATGATGCTGTAACAAGTGAATATTTGTATACAAACAAACAAACTTTGTACAGAAAGAGAGAAACTGTTCTCAAGACATGTATTGATAAAAACAACTTTCCAGATAGATAAAGAACGGTCATATCTCAATTATATTTCTATATAACTATATTTCTGTACACTAGTAGTATCAGAAAGTATGAACAGACTCTTCACCAAAGAAGATAAATGCAGAGCCAATAGCACAGGGGAAATATTTAGTCATTAGTCCTTAAGAGGCATAGATTAAGATCACAATGAGGTACATCAACATGCTTACTAGAATGTCAAAAAATTTGAAATTTCAAATTGCCCTCCAAAGTACATTTCATGCCAGGACAATATTAGTGTTACTGTTACTCTAATTCTCACCAACTCACTATAGTCCCAAACTATCAACTGTTGGTGAGAATTTAGAGCAACAATCGCACTCTTATTGTCCTGGCATAGAATGCACTTTGGAAGACAATTTGAAAGTTTCTTATAAGATTAGGCATGCATTTTTCCATATGCCTTAACAATGCCACTCCAAGGATAAAAATATATGTCTACACAAAGATTCATATGTGAATGTTCAATGCCACTTTGACAGGGTTTCCAAATGTCCATCTACTGATGAATGGTAAAAACAAACAAACAAAAAACGCATGACATGATATCCCAGTATCGGTGAAAAGGAAGGAACAACTGATACAAGCCCCAACATGGATTTGTCTCAGAAGCAGAGTAAAGCAGCTGGCACATATAGACTATATCCCATTTGCTTCTATTCAGGAGTGATTCTTGAAAAGCAAAACTATAGTAATCAAGAACTGGTCAGCGATCACTAAGGGTCAAGGAGTAGGGGACAGTGATAGACTAAAAAAGGCTATAAGGGCAGTTGTGGGGGTGATATTATGATTGTGGTGCATGTTGTACAATTCTGCACAGTGGTCAAAACTCACAAAATGGCACACTTAATATTAGTGAATTTTATAGTCCATAAGTTATACCTCAGTAAAAGTGACCAAAATAATTAAAAGCAAAGATTTTGTTATATATTTTGTCTTTTTTTGTAAATATTCATTTTCAGGACTTATTTTTATCCATATGTATTTTTCTCTTTCTTAAAGATAGCCTCTTGGTGTATAAACATCTAGGTGATGAATGTTTAGTCATATACCAAAAGAAAAGTTTCCTGCTCTTATTGGGGCAATACAGAATCATCAAATACCAACCATGTAACTTTATAAACAATATAAGGTCAGGTAGTGACAGGTACTAAAAAGAAAATACAGTGGAAGGCAATAGGGAATGCCTTTTCTGATCAGATAAAGCCTGAGAAGCTAGTATGTGTACAAATTCCTGAATAATGGACAAGTGAGCTCTGTGGCTACACAGGCGGCTGTTGGGATGGTAAATGCAAAAAAAAAAAAAAAAAAAAAAACAAACAAACAACAACAACAAAACAAAACAAAACAAAAACAAAAGAAAGAAAAAGTCTGAGTGAAGTTGTAGCTGCCATGTTCAACAAATATTTTAAAAGCTACTGTGGCTTGAGTAAAGGTAGTGAGAGTGGATACAGTAAAACAAACAATGAAAGCAGGAAACCCAGAAAGAAAGGCAGGAATCACATCATGCAGGACCTTTGTGGATTTTTTTTTCCTAAGTGTGATAGGAAACCATTGTGCTTTCTGCATAGAAGAGTGACAGGATCTGCTGTAAGCTATGACCAGTGCGTGGAATAAAAGACCTTTGGTAGTAAAGCGTGGAAGTGGGAGGTCAATTGGGATACAGCGGCAGTCAAAGCGAGAAATGATATTGGCAAGTCTAAAATGTTAGCAGCAGAGGTGGTGAGAAATAGTAAGCTTCGGGATCTATTTTAGAGTAGTCATGACACTATTTGCTGATGTACCAGATGTGGACTATGTCCAAAAAAAAAAAAGGCAAAAAATATGGCTCCATGATTTTGACCCAGCAGCAAAGAGAAGCCAAGGATAATGTTCCATCAGCTTTTCTCCCCCTTTTCCTGTATCTTCAAAGTCGGCTTCCCTACAGCATACTCAGAGATTTTATAAGCCCCTCTATTCTAAAACAGCTCTGAGTACAACATGCCTGCTCTAAAGCTTTGCCTTGCTTTCAATATCAAATGTACATTTTCTCTTTTCCTCTTATTGAAACTACTGAAAAGAGTATTATACACTCATTTGTTTCTTTGTTTTTTCCCTCGATTTCCATCTACTTTTTAATTCACTTATGCATTAATTCCACTTCTATCATTCCTAATTCTCTCCCCCTAAATTGTTGAAAGGAAATCTCAAGACATTTTAAAAGGGCTTTTAGTTTGAGTAGAAATAGTTAAGCCAATTTTTTTGAGGATGGATTTATTTGTTATTTATTTATTTATTTGTTTGTTTGTTTATTTATTTATTTATTTATTTATTTAAGAGGGAGAGAGGAGAGCACGAGCAGGGAGCAGGGAGAAGGGGAGGGAGAGAATCTCAAGCAGATTCTGAGCTGAGTGTGGAGCCCAATGCAGCGCTCAATCTCAGGACCTTGAGGTCATGACCTGAGCCAAAACCAAGAGTCACATACTGAACCAACTGAGCCGCCCAGGTGCCTCAAGCTGGTTTCATCAAAAACAACCCACAAGAAGGAAACCATATCCTCAACAATTAATGTTAAGCTCTATTAAACTTCTGCTTGTGGTTTTCAACACTTGGCTTTCGGGGTTTACTTGGGTCTTATTCTCAAGACTTTGAGTTTAATGCTTCTACCATGTATGTTTAACACTTTGATTCTACTTTTAAGTTGAACTGCTTCTAAAAAAATTGCTTTATCTCCATGTATAATCTCGACTTTGGTTTCATCCTTGCCAGTGCCATGTGACTTGTGTGGGGGGAGGTTCTGAGGAGGGTCAGAGCTTATGGTGTTCTACAAATGCCCATATAGGAAGACACAGAAAAAAGCTCTTAACTAAAGAGCTACATGGAGCTAACTTGTTTTCTTCCTCTACAATTTAAACACAACCTATTTCTCTTTCAAGTAAACCATAGGTGAAGACATATCTATATAAACTGATCCTCGATCACTTTTACTATGATCTGCATGCTGCTTCTAGCCAGACAAGCAGACTCTGCACATCTGCTACATTTGAAGTCAGATGGGCCTAGTGAGTTGGGGCACGTAATGATTCCATTCAATTTCGAAAACTATTCTAATTTTCAAAACAATTTCCTGGCTAGTTTTTACAGATCAATAAATGTCAAATTAAACCTTGATCCTTTAGGAAAACCAATATATGTTTTAAATTATTTCTCTTTCACATTCATATTAGTAAGCTTACACATATTTACTAAAATGGATTATAATCTGTTAATAAACCTGGAGCCACGTAAGGGAAAACAGAAAAGAGATATTGTCCCTGCTTCACTAGTATTCTCAAAGACTTCCATTTTCTGTTAGTTTTCTTTAAAATAATACTTTCAAAAATTCTACTTTATTGTTAAGTATTTTGATCTCACTTTTATTTTCTGTGGCTATTTAAATTCTGAGTTCATGATGTTGAACTCATGATGTTGAACAAATCTCCACTTAAATCATGTTTAAAATCTTCCATATGTGTTTTATATTCAAGTTTAAGGTCAAGGGTGCCTGTCAGGCAGCAAAGTGTCTACCTTTGGCTCAGGTCATGATCTTAGGGTCCTGGGATTGAGCCCTGTGTCTGGCTCCCTGCTCAGCCTCATTTCCCTGTGCCTGCTGCTCCCTCTGCTTGTGCTCTCTCCCTCTCTCTCTGTCAAGTAAACAAATAAAATCTTTAAAAAAAAGATTTTTAAGTCATAGGTTTTGGGCCAAGAAGGCAGTGAGACAAATATATGGAAGTAAAATGTAACAAATGATATAATTTATTAAAATACCAACTCTAGAATACCATTGAGAAGTTTCTCTATTAATTATTTAGGTTTGAAACTTCAGTTTTAGACAAATGTGTCTGCATTTTCAGTGGGATATGCAAGTTGCCTAACATGGAAGATTGGTGAATGGTAAAAAGCTTATCAAGAAATATGTACTTGCAGAGCATTTTCTCATGTGCTTGTTGGCCATGTCTATGTCTTCCTCTGTGAGATTTCTGTTCATGTCTTTTGCCCATTTCGTGATTGGATTGTTTGTTTCTTTGCTGTTGAGTTTAATAAGTTCTTTATAGATCTTGGAAACTAGCCCTTTATCTGATACGTCTTTTGCAAATATCTTCTCCCATTCTGTAGGTTGTCTTTGAGTTTTGTTGATGGTACATTTTGCTGTGCAAAAGCTTCTTATCTTGATGAAGTCCCAATAGTTCATTTTTGTTTTTGTTTCTTTTGCCTTCGTGGATGTATCTTGCAAGAAGTTACTGTGGCCAAGTTCAAAAAGGGTGTTGCCTGTGTTCTCCTCTAGGAAGATCTTTCATCCATTTTGAGTTTATCTTTGTGTATGGTGCAAGAGAGTGGTCTAGTTTCATTCTTCTGCATGTGGATGTCCAATTTTACCAGCAACATTTACTGAAGAGACTGTCTTTCTTCCAGTGGATAGTCTTTCCTCCTTTATCGAATATTAGTTGACCATAAAGTTGAGAGCCCACTTCTGGGTTCTCTATTCTATTCCATCGATCTATGTGTCTGTTTTTGTGCCAGTACCACACTGTCTTGATGACCACAGCTTTGTAGTACAACCTGAAATCTGGCATTGTGATGCCCCCAGGTATGGTTTTCTTTTTTAAAATTCCCCTGGCTATTCGGGGTCTTTTCTGATTCCACACAAATCTTAAAATAATTTGTTTTGTGGCGGGCACTGAGGGGGGCACTTGACGGGATGAGCACTGGGTGTTATTCTGTATGTTGGCAAATTGAACATCAATAAAAAATAAATTTATTATTAAAAAATAAAAAAAAAATAAATACGTACTTGCAAGTAACTAAAGCTATGAATGCCAGGCAACTCTAGATTAATGGATGGTAACATTCATGGAAAAACAAACAAACAGACAAACCAAACTCTTCTTCCAGGCTCTCCATTAATTAAGAACAAGCTAAGAGTTCATGTAATACTTGCTCTAGTTTTATAGTACAACCAACAGTCCAAATAAGAGGCCATTTTTTAGGCATCCAAACATTTACTATTCAACATTTTAGTAACGGTAAAAGTGGAAATGAGCTCTTGATAGTTGGTTATTGATGTAGTTTGTGAGGTTGTATTTGTGTGTGAACACTCGAATTTATTTTTAAAAGATATAAAAAGTTTAGGGTAACAAAAATGTGATCAACCTATTTCATTATAACTAAATCACAGTGATAAATTGTAATATATGTTTATAATTATGTTGGTCTTCCTTTCCTTTCATGCTTTCCCACCCAATGGCTTTGCCGGTACATGGGAGACTTTGCCCAAAGGGTGGCAAGTGGATATGATGTTGCCACATGGAAGCAGGCATTTAAATGCTGTTATCTGACTTACAAGGAATCTTTCTGCTACACCCCTCAACCATGAGAACAGCATGTTGTAGACAGAGATGAGTCTTCATTTCTGGATTCTTTTTTTTTAAGATTTATTTATTTATTTATTTATTCATGAGACACACACACACACACAGAGAGAGAGAGAGAGAGAGAGAGAGAGAAGCAGAGACACAGGCAGAGGCAGAAGCAGGTTCCGTGCAGGGAGCCCGATGTGGGACTCAATCCCGGGTCTCCAGAATCACACCCTGGGCCAAAGGCAGGCTCTAAACTGCTGAGCCACCCAGGAGTCCCAATTTCTGGATTCTGAAATGCTAGATGATGTGGTTTGGGTCTTCAGAGCCCACAGAGCCCAAGACAATTGTGGCTTATCCACTAACTTCATGAACCATGAGCAAAAAATAAACATTTGAAAGCAGCCAAGATGTCCCTAATATGGTGAATAAATGAACTGGGTTATATCCTGATAATGGAATGTTACTCAGCACTAAAAACAAATGAAATATTAAGCCAAGAAAATATATATAAGAATCACAAATGCATATTAGTAAGTGAAAAGAAATCAATCCAAAAAAGGCAACATGATGTATGATCCCAACTATGTGTCATTCTGGGAAAAATAAATCTTTGGAGATGGAAAAAGATCAGTGGTTGTCAGAGGCTGGAGGGAAGGAGAGTTAGTAGGTGGAGCACAGGTGATTTTAAGGGCAGTGAACATACTCTGCTTAATACTATAATTATAAATACATGCCATTATTCATTTATCTCAATCCATAGAACGTCCATCAACCAAGAATGAACTCTAATGTCAAGCACAGACTTTTGGCAGATTGTGATGAGTCAATGTAGGTTCATTAATTGTAACAAATGTCCCACTGTGGTGGGGATGTTGATAATGAGCTGTATGTGTAGGCAGAAACACAGGGTATTCTAGAACTTCCTCTTAATTTTTCCATCAACCTAAAACTGCTCTAAAAAATTAAGTCTTTTAAAGAAAATACTTATTATTTATTTGTTCTTATAATCCCGATGATTTGAATTTTTTAAAGGATTTATTTACTCATGAGAGGCACAAATAGAGAGGCAGAGACACAGGCAAAGGGAGGAGAAACAACAAGCCCCATACAGGGAGCCCAGTGTGGGGACTCCATCTCAGCTCCCCAGGGTCACGCCCTGAGCCAAAGGCAGATGCTCACCACTGAGCCACCCAGGCGTCCTCCCCGCCCCTGATAATTTTAATTTGTTAGGTAGCCTAGCCTTAAGAAAGATGACTGCTCATAGAATCACCAAGAGGGAATAAGGGTCTCATGGAGCAAATTTTGGGATTAAAAAAAAAAAGTGTAGATTTGTTCAGGTGGAATTTAATGTACAAAAGGAATGAAACAAGAGATGAGAATAACAAAAAAAGACTAGAATTTAGCATTTAGGTATGCCTTATAATTGTTTTATGTGGCTAAGTTGCTTGCTCTACCTATCTATCTGGTGACAGTCCAAATATCACTTAATTTTCTGTATTTCCTGACAAGATTCAAAATACATATTCTCCAGTAGAGGAACTGACACTGCATTTCCACTTCCAGAAAGGTGCTTGATTTGTTCCATAACAAATTTGCTTTCCTTAATTATATACTGTTGTCATTTGTTTCCGCGTTCTGGAAAAGCAATGCTTCCAAATTGACACTGCTATGTTTTTCTTCCAAAATGATTTTCTTCTTTACTGTTCTGTTGTTATCTTGCATATAAGCAGATATAACTTAGATTCTCAGTAAGAAGTGTACCTAATTTTGCTATTTTCTTTGGAACTTTTTAGTTTTATCTGTGTTGGTGTTAGTTCATGTGAAAAGACCAATTTCCCCAATGGAGGAGAAAAGTTACTTTAAAAAGTTATTGATTTGGGGGCACCTGTGTGGCTCATTGGTTGAGCATCTATCTGCCTTTGGCTCAGGTCGTGATCCCAGGGTCCTGGGATCGAGTCCTATATCAGGCTCACCATAGGGAGCTTGCTTCTCCCTCTGCCTAAGTCTCTGCCCCTCTTTCTGTCTTTTATGAATAAACAAAATATTTTTTAAAAAAGAAGTTATTGATTTTTCCTTAATAAAAATACACATTTGAAAATTTTAAAAATATAGAGGTAGAGTTCAATGTAAGTAAATGTCCTACTATTCCCTTTATCCTCACTAATTCCTATTGCTTATGAGAGACAATTGTGATAACTGAAAATAAGATCATGTTCTACATACTTTATTGAGTCATTATTTCTGTTTCTTCTTCAATTTTATATTATGGACATCCTTCAAAATTTGTACATTCTACTCTATTATTTATTCCACAACACGGATGATTAATAACCTCTTTAAACATTTTACAAATTTGGCTTATACAAATACAGTTGTAACATGTAACTTGGTAGACATTTTGGGTTTTGTATACTAATATATATTAATTACATGTTATATTAATTCTATATTATGAATTAATATGTTAATTATCATCACATATTAATATATCAGTATTAACATATGGTAATTATTATTACATATATATCACATACTAATATATTAGTAAAAGTGGAATTGAGTTAAAATGTATATATAATACTCACCAAAGTTTTATGAAATATGATTCTATTATCAATGATTAATCTCCACTTTACACTCTACCCTTACAAACACAAGTTTTTATAAATCTATAAGAAATGTTTTTCCAGCACAGAGGCAATATATAGTATCTTATTTTTAGATTTATTTGTTGTTCTTGGACTACTGGTGAGATTCTTCTGCTGATAAGCTCTTTGCATTTCTATTTATATGTATTCTCTGCTCATATTTCTTGGTTTTACTGCTGGGATATTTGAATGCAGATTTTCCACTTGTAAGACTCACTTTTATATTAGAGATATCAGCTTTTTGACTGATATACATGGTGTAAATATTTTCACCTAGTACAGTTTTGCTTAAGTTCATTTATAAATAAAGTCATTGATGAAGTAATTTTATGTACTCCAAGTTTTATCCCACTTAGGTTCAATTCCTTTATATATTTACATTCCTGTATAACCAAGTAACTTTAGAACAAGTCTCCTATTAGGCAGTAACATTAGAATCTTGATATAAGGGAATGGAATAGCTTCTAATTAGCTCTAAACTGCAGATTTTAGAAAAAAAAAACCAACTCTAATATAAAACTTTTATAAACTAGTCTGATATTGGTTTTCTCTGACTTATTTCACTTAGCTTAATATCATATGATTTCACTCATATGCGGGAATGAAGAAACAAAACAAATGACCATAGAGAAAAAGAGAGAGAGAGAGAGGGAGGAAAGTAAACCAGGAAACAGACTCTTAACTACAGAGAAGTAAGGTTACCAGAGGGGAGATGGGTAGGAGATGTGTGAAATAGGTGATGAGGATTAAGGAGGGCACCTTGTAATGAGCACCTAGAGACATATGGAAGTCTTGAATCTCTAAATTGTATACCTAAAACTAATATTCTACTGTATGTTAACTAACTGGAATTTAAATTTAAATAAAATTAAAAACCCTAGTATGGTTAATTGTACTTTTAACCTCAAAAGTAGTTTATCAAAATTTCAGCAGTTACTTCATTAAAATGTTAATATTTATTGCCCAACAGGAAATATTAACAGAAATGAAGTGTAGCTTTTATCTAATATCAAACTTTGTGGCTGTTAGGAATAGAGTTGTTGGGAAGGATTCTGAAGTCACCTCTTAGCACAACAGGGAATAGAGTGGTGGTTACTTAATGTCATTACAGGAAAAGAGTTTGGCCCGTTTTATTGCTATGGACTTGCCATCCAAGAACACAATCAGAAACAACAGTGAAACTGTATTTTACACATCACAATCTGAATCCCCCCCCCACTAGACACACACACACACACACACACACACATACAAAGGTAAGCCTTTTATAATTTCTTAGTTTGATCAAAAATGGCAAATATACATACTTCATCAACTTTTTTCACTTGCTAATATATATTCTTTGTTCTTGTTGATATGCATGTTCTCCCTCTCATCATATTTCATTTCAAAAGTCTAAGCCAGCCTTATTTTATCCTAGTAGGGAAACACAGATATGAACAGAGAATATATATGATTTTGAGTAACAAGAAACTAGTCTAATATTTAACAACATTACAGTGGCCTACATACGATCTCAGTTCTTTCTACAGTAAGATAATTGTACACAATGTAATTTAAAAATGAGTTTAATGAATCACCCCCCCCAAATTAGTAATGAAAGTCTGGTTTAAGTAATAAGACACAATTTTAACAACAGAGACAACTAATAGAGACAATAACTATGGTCCTAAGTTCTACTGCATAATACCAAAAAACTGAAATTCCTTTCTGGGGATGATTGTTATGAAACAATACATCCACTGTTTTTCAGAGCATGAACAATAAGTATCTGTGTTATGGAACATAGAGGGAGCTGTTGGCAAAGGTATAGTAAACCAATCACAAAATATGCAGTGAAATTTTCCATAGAAATAGAATATTGTGAAACCTTATTTCCAAGACATGAATTGATAGCTAAAATATGTGATAAAATATGATTGAAGTTGGTATTTTTGGAAGGAAATTGTGATAGGAATTATCTTTTGTTCCTTTTAATAAAGATTTTCATGAGAAAAATGGGACTTTTGCTATCCAAACCATGAGTACCTTTAAGAAGATGGAGGGATATGTAACTTATATTTTGTGACTTTTACTTTATGTTGTGCCCACTAAAATGACTCTGGGAGGGACACCTGGGTGACTCAGAGGTTGAGCATATGCCTTTGGCTCAGGGCGTGATCCCAGAGACCCGGGATCCAGTCCCACATCAGGCTCCCTGCATGGAGCCTGCTTCTCCCTCTGCCTGTGTCTCTGCCTCTCTCTGCCTCTCTCTCTCTCTCTCTCAAATAAATAAATAAATAAATAAATAAATAAATAAATAAATAAATAAATAAATAAAATCTTTAAAAAAATGACTCTGGGATTTACCTAACATGGTAAACTTTGCTCCAGTCCTCAAATTTAAATTGTATAATTATTCTTGGGAAAATGTAAATTCATCTCAAGGCATTTACTTTTATAATCATTTCATTTTAGTCAAAAGTTATAATTAAATCTTTTAGTTGATAGAATACAGGCAAAACATATTTGGTAAGGTAGATATCATGGTGATTCACGACAACATAATTGTCCCCAAAATTCATTACACATATAAAACAAAGAAACATTTGGTTGATGACAGGTACTGAAGACAAACAACATACAAAGTAATTGAACATATAATCTGAATTTGCACCACCTGGTTGGTTGTGAATTAAACCGACATGAATAATAGTGTTCCCTAAGAATATGCGCTGTCAATTAGTATTTGAATGTCGGTTTTAAAGTGGATTAACATTGTTAAAACATGATTAGAGAAGATAATTTAGGCGACACAAACTTTATTTAACACTTCATGAAGCAGACAGTCTCCATGCAGAAAACTGCAAAACAGGGTGGAAGGCTGGAAGCTCCTGTAGAATAAAGAATAAAGCACAAGGAAGAGAAAAACAAAATAGCTGATAAGTTGGGGCTACAGAGTCCATTTGTTTGAGGAAAGAAGGACCAGAGTTAGCTTGGCATTTGGGATTTGTGTGTTTGCTCAGGTGGAGCTTTTACAGGGACAAAAAGTTACCTAAGTCATGCTTGCGATATGGCATCCCAGGCAGGAACAGCTCTATCATGGACCTAGAAAGTTATTTTAATAGTCCTTTCGTTTTGATCTTTTTTTAAAAAAGATATTTGTTTGTTCTTTTGTTTGTTTATTTGAGAGAGAGAGGGTGGGGGGCGCTGGAGGGAGAGGAAAATGTCGACTCTGTGCTGTGCTCAGAGCCCAAAGTGGGGCTCAGTCTCATATCGTGACCTGAGCCAAAATCAAAAGTAGGATGCTGAACTATGAGCCATCCAGGTGCCTCTTGTTTTCATCATTCTTTATTATTCAAGAGGTTTGATCAAAATGTTGTTCTTAGCATGACTCTCAGTAACCACTGCCTTTACAGATCTCAGCATACTGTTCTCAGGAGATAATGTCAAACTAATATTATTGGACCTGGTTACATTTTTCTGTCTTGTCATTCCAGTTGAAGAGAGACCATCTGTTGGTTGGTTAATGGATACCCACATGCATTTAGAACATTTAAGAGAATGCAGCATATCAGGGAGACAGTTAAAATTATTAGCAACAAAATAACGCCTATGGCTTAAAGAGTGCTCCTGAGCCAGAGTCCCCATAACCCAAACTAGTTAGAATCAAATAAGTCAAGAAATAATCCCAAAGAGAGGGATGCTCCTTTAAGCCAGTGGCCTGTTTACATATTTCATGTAACTATGTTTCCACTTCCCCAGAAGTGTTTATCTAGTCAAGTTGTTCCAGAGAAAATGAGACACTGGAAATCTGGGAGAAATTTGCCATAGGCAGAAGGGACTATAAATCACAAAGTATCATGGCAAAATAGTCAGGTGGAGGTTGAATTATTCTCTTTGCAGTGGCCCAAGACACATCAACACCAGCGTTGTCTCTTCATGCCAGGGCAAGGAGAAAGGTGGACAAAGAATCATAAAGACCTTCGTGGTGTAAGAACCAGGAAAAGGATGGTCAGAGAGGGAAGGAGGAAAGAACATTCTCGATCCAACATCTTGAAAGGAAGCAGTCTACCTCAATGTTGGATATTTCTCTTCCTAGTCAATTTGATTTTGAGGTCTCCTGTGTTTATACAGGACCAGATATCAGGAAAAAGCTTCTTCAGTTGTGAAATATGCACCCAAGGTTCAAGAACTTATAATTTGACAGTGTTGTCAGTGGTCAAGAGTTCTCAGTAGGATCCATTCCAAGAATCTCACTTTTGCAAAAGCATCAGAGTGAAACAATACCTTTCTATATGTGACAAAAGACTTAAAAATGTCCATTGCAAAAGATCTTGTGAGAGTTCATTATAAGCAAAACCTTTCTCTCTGTAGCGTTAGAGAGGGTGACAGAACAGGAGAGACTCCTAACTCTGGGAAACGAACAAGGGGTAGTGGAAGGGGAGGAGGGCGGGGGGTGAATGGGTGAAGGGCACTGAGGGGGCCACTTGACGGGATGAGCACTGGGTGTTATACTATATGTTGGGAAATCGAATTCCAATAAAAAATATACAAAAAAAAAAAAAAAGAAGAGAGTTCATTATAGTGGAATTGACAAGGAAATTTGGTTATTTCTGTGACATAAAACATTTTAAGATAATAATTGGAATCATGACTTGTAACATTAAACCAAGATATATCAAATTTTTAAGAATTGCATATAATTTCTGAAACACTTCTATTAATAACATATACCCATACAGATATAAGCTTAAGAACATTTAGTATCACTTTTGATTTGACGACTCTTCCCATGTAATTTAACATGCCAAAAAAAGCCTAATTGGCTTAACATTTTTTATTTTTATAAGAAGAGAGAACAAATCTTTTGAGATGTTCTAGAGACTGTCTGGAAAACTCCAGAGTTTGTTCAAGGTAAGACTTCATTCAGAATTTGAATTTTGGGAAGTCAAAAATATCCACTTAATGAAAGTGAAAATTAAAGACTTCAAAGGCAAATACAGAAAGTTCCATGGTTAAAAAGAAAATAGCTCTTTTATTATTGAGAAGACTATACTGTCTTAGGTAGTCAAAGATCTGATAAAGATGATGTGAAGTACAGCAAATTATTTTGGTGAGACAAAAATCAGCTTTACAGGCTGATTAGTTAAAAGGTAAAGAAAAATCCTTTGTTTACAATTTCTTATTAAGAACAAACCAATAAGGGCACTGACTGGAGGCTTAGTCAGTCAAGCATTTGTCTTTGGCTCAGGTCAGGATCCTGGAGCCCCAGGATTGGCCCCAAGGGGAGTTGGGCTCCCAGCTCAGTTGGGAGTCAGCCTCTCCCTCTGCCCCTCCCCCATCTTGTGCACTCTCCCTCTCTCTCATATAAATAAATAAAATCTTTTAAAAAAGAAAAAAGAAAAGATAGATAACCTAAAAAAAAAAAACACTTTGGCATTTTAACAATGAAAAACCAAATTCTATTTTTGCACAGGTATACTTTTTTGATATTAAAACTCATTTAAACATAAAATAAATCAATTCCATTCTTAGGCAGCTTGACCACAAGTAAGAATCCTTTCTCAGGATTCATTTTCCATAAACTTACATTTTTAAATATTTATTTATATTTTTATCTTACTTTTTCATTTTTCTCATTCTGAAAAAATCAGTTGTTTTATTTTAGGACAAAATTACTCCTTTTTTTCCCCTTAAAAAGACACATCTCTATAGCTCATATTTTTTTCTTACAAAAAGCAAATGCTACTTTCCATAGAGATGTTTCTCTTATTTTTAATTGATTTTAATTACATATATTAATTAGCATTTGTAACCCTTAGAATCCCTAATTCTAGTGAAAACTAAAAAGGAAGCAATTGCGGACTGGCCAATTTATGAATATTTTTCATGATTTCTAGAAGTATATTCTTCTTCATAGTAAATTTTTCAATGTGGCACAAAACATGCATACTGATAGACCCAAATATCTTCAGTTCCTCTAAAAGGAAACAAGAAGTGGACAAACTTATGTTCAGTAGTTAGTGTTTCATTTTTAAATCTTGCTTGGGAATAATCTAGTTGGATATCTACCATGTAACATTATCTATCTTTTGATCTATTGACCTATCATCTATCTATTAAAAAAAAAAATAGAACTTGTGGATTGAAGAGCTGCATGCAAGGGAGTGGAGCTCAAATCTGAGAGTCACCCAGGACTTTTGGTAATGAGAGGAACAGTGAATGCAAAGGTTTTAGCAGGGGTCTCCAGGGTAAATCTCATCATACTGTAAGCATTAGCCATCAGCTTTGGACCCCATACTCATCACAAAACACTGTTAAAATATGATCAAAGGATACATTTAGGTGACAAAAAGTTTACTTAACACTTCATGAAGCAATCTTATTTTAGAGAACTGCAAAATGAGAAGAAGCAATACACTTTGATAGGATAAAGAATAAAGAACAAGAGAAAAATTGCAAATTTCTGATTGATTGGGGCCACACAGTCAATCTTGTTTAGAGTGAGAAGGCCCGGAGTTGGCTTTGCTTTGGGGATCGGTGGGGTGGATTTACTGTGTTTGGTCAAGCAGAGTATTTACAGAAATACAGAAGTTATTTGTTTCAATTTCCTGATGTGGTATACAGCGCAAGAGCGGCTCCATCTTGGATCTAAAAAGTTATTTCAACAGAAGGTAACAATTTTCAATAGTTTCTGGTTTACCTCTTGAGGTTTGTTTGTTTTTCAAATTCATAAATATAGTCTTACTTCCTCCTATTATTAAATCTAGATTCTGCATTGTTTTAAATTCTTAAAATATGTCCCTATCAGTTCAGTCCATAGACATATTCATTAATCTTTAAACTGCTTATTACTCTGTAATATATCTTTGTATTTTCTTCAACCTCTCATAGTTGAGTATTGGGGTTATTTCCTATACATTTCTACTACAAAATTACTGCAATAAAAAACCTTGTGTATATATACTTTTGTATTATTGAATGTTTTTCTCCCATGTAAATGGCTAGAAATTGTATTGTTGACTGCAAATGTGTAGGCAGTTTTGTTATTATTGCAAAATTTCCCTCCTTAATGTTATAAAATTTCATATTCCATCAGCATGAAAAGCAAATGTGCATTATGTTTTATTTAAAGATTTTTAGAACTATATTAGAAAGAGAAGAGAATAAACTTTTTAGAAGAGCATTTCAAAATATTTCTTTAATTATCAGGCAGTATTTTAAAAATCATCTACCAATGAGTATTTTCTCCCACTACATAGGAATTCAATCAAAAAGCATTGTATTATGGTATATAAATCCCTGTATCTTTGATCTTACACATAAAGAGATGGTGATAACTATGAGCTATTTGTAGAACTACGATTTGAATATAAACTTGAAAATGAGCAAGTGGAAATCTACCATACACACACAACAGTCTTTCTAAGGCTTTGTCAGAAATGACCAAGGAGACACATGTCCCAAGATACCGCTGCATAAGAAATTCATTATCTACTGCATGCTGAATAATGAAGAGTAAACAGGTAGGGTGTACATCAAGAAGCCTGTGCATTGGGATGCTAACAGAATATGTTGTCCTGCAGCATTAAATTTCAAAGTAAACTAACAACCTGTTAAGCAGTGGTACACTCAAACTTCCTTAATGTCTCTGAAATGAGAGCTGAACACATTTTTGACATCCATCTCCTTGAGCAGCTTCATCTATACTTCTTGCTTGTTCTATTGAATTATAACAGGAGAGACAAGATCATTAATAATGATATCCTGGCTGTTGACAGCCTGCCATGATTTAACCAATACTTATAACAGTATAAGCTTGCTGCAGTGGTCACAGAAAAACATGGAATAAATGTTTATCAGAGTGCACTGGTTAGGTCTTTCATTAGAACACTGGTTAAACAACTAGCTCATATTTTATTACATTCATCTTTCTAGTATTTCTATTGTCTTGTTGAAATAACTTTGTAGGCCCAAGATACAGCCCGTCCTACCTGGGATGTCATGTCAGCAAACTGAAACTTAGATAACATTTGTGTCCCTGTAAATGTTCCACCTAACTAGAAACAGTAAATCCTGTCAGCTAATCCTCACACAACTCTGGTCCTTCTCACTCCAAAAAGGTTGACTGTGTGGCCCCAACTGATTGCGTATTTTCTATTTTTCTTCTCCTATTTTTATTCTTTATTCTATAAAGGTTTCTTGCCTTCTGGGGCACCTGGGTGGCTCAGTTGGTTAATTGTCCAACTCTTGAATTCACCTCAGGTCATGATCTCAGGGCCTGAGATTGAGCTCCAAATGGAGCTCAAGTCAGGCTCCATACTCAGCATGGAGTCTGCTTAAGATTCTCTCTCTCCTTGTCCTCATGCCTCTCCCCATGCTTGCATGTTCTCTCTCTCTTTCTATCTCCCAAATAAGTAAATAAATCTTAAAAAGTTTCTTGCCTGTTCTCTGTTCTTGCCTGAATGGAGACTCTCTGATTAATGAAGTATTAAATGAAGTTTCTTTTTATCACCTAAACTGTCTTCTTTAATCATTTTAACAGTGGAATGAAGGGAATTGAGGATGGTGGAAGGAAAGGGGAGGCAGTATGACTTTCCTGAGTAAACAAGTGAACTTGTCTATATTATATCATATTGGCTTCTGAATCCTATTTTATAGAGAAAAATGAAATTAAGTAAAAAAGAATGAAAATGCAAACCCTAAATATGAAAACAAACAAAAATGAAGGAACAGTGCTTTATATAAAATATAACTGCATAGGAAAAATATAAGTTTTGAACGTAGCATACTAACTATACAAATATTCTAGAACACATTCTAAAAAAAATAACTGAAATAGGGATGCCTGGATGGCTCAGCAGTTGAGTGTCTTTCTTAGGCATAGGGCATGATCCTGCTGTCTGGGGATCAAGTCTTACATTAGGCTCCCTGTGAGAAGCCTGCTTCTCCCTCTGCCTATGTCTTTGCCTTTCTTTCTGTGTCTCTCATGAATAAATAAATAAAATCTAAAAAAAATAAAAATAAATACAAATTTGAATTTCTCTTAGTAGAATTATTGTTAATAGTGGTATTGATTTGCTCTAGTAATTCTTTGTTTCTGTATAAATTTTAGAATTGAGCAAATGAATAAATATATTTCAAGCCAGGATTGTTACTGTGAATAAAGGTAAGAGTATGGAATAAATGGGGAAGATAAGGAGAATACTCTATAGTACTGGATTTGAATTGGAAGTTTCCATATAGTTTTATGTATATATTCCCTAGCTTATTTAGTTAAATTGTCTAGATTCAGAACACTTCAGTACCATAGGTACAGTAAGTTTTCAGATCTTGGTTTCTAACTACCATTTTCCACTTAAGGAAATCAGAGCCCCATGGACAAATGGCTGATGCAGGTGCAGGCAAGACAGTACAGGTTGAGTCTGAAACATCTGGTTGTACAAGAAAGGAAGCAGGGAGAAAAGAAGGAATTAACATGTCAATTGGACATATCAAAAGGAGAAATCCTTATTTGACAAATTTAGACACTGACAAGAAATCTTACAATGGATTAAAATATAGTGACTGTAAAAGAATCCATAAATCCATAACAATACTTACAAAAAATAAAGGAAAGGTGGGGGGGGGAGAGAAAGCAAGATAGAGAGAGGAAACTTCTTTACAGAAAAATGAGAGAAGGGATGGAGGTAAAATCAATCAATCAATCAATCAATCAATCAATCAATCACTCTTTTCAACCATGACTATGAATGATTTTGGCAAAGGCCATCAAAAGATACTGAATTTTGGGAGAGAATGATGATTATGGAACAAAATATTCATAACATCTCCATGTACCACTCCATTAATTATTTGTTAATAACAAAGACAAAAGAGAACTTTTCACAGGAAGATTTTGGTGGTCACCATTTTAATTATTGGGATAGACTGATATAATCTTTCTTCTAGTGTGAAGCACCAGAGATATACATGCCGTCACTGATATAATGATTGCCCCACATGTCCAGCTTAAGTCTAATCATAAGAAAAACATTTAACAAATCTAAAATGTAAAATAGTGGGATAATGACTACACCAATTTGTTCATGTCCATTCTACACTATTTATTATAACAAATCTAGATTGTTAAACAGTGGGATGATGACTACATCAATTTGTTCAAGTTCATTTTACATTATTTATTAAGCACCCACTATGTGCCAATCACTGCTTTAGGCAGAGAGCTTGCATAAAGAACATATATCTTCCCAGCACTTATTGTTCTACTTCAAAATAGTGGTCAAAGTAAAAAGTTGGTAAGACTAATCTTCTTTTGGTTGCTTGCTCACAGAAGGTTCCCCTGGTGAAATAATATTTGAGTAGGATCCCAGAGAGGTGAATGGGGCCATGTGACCCACATCAGGAATATGCTTGGCATAACTAAAGAGTAACAAAGGGAGTCCCTGGGTGGTTCAGTGGTTTAGTGTCTGCCTTTGGCCCAGGGCATGACCCTGGGGTCCTGGGATCGAGTCCCACATCGGGCTCCCTGCATGGAGCCTGCTTCTTCTTCTGCTTCTCTCTCTCTCTCTCTCTCTCTCTGTCTGTCTATCATGAATGAATAAATAAATAAAGTCTTTAAAAAATAAAATAATAAAACAAAATAAAATAAAATAAAATAAAAAAGTAACAAAGAAATTGGTTAACATAACTGCAGTGGATTGAGGAAGGAGGAAAGAAGTAAAGAATGAATTTGCCAGGAAGCATTTGACATAAGACAATTCATTTAAAACATGGTAGGGTATCTGGACTTTATTCTAAGTATAATGGAAAACAATTGGGAAGAAAATGCCTGCCCACAAGATTATTTACTTGCTAATTTTTATCTTATTTACTGAGAAGAGAAAATTAAGATACAATTTACATCTCTTAAAATATTTACTTTACGTGGATTTATGGCAAACACCTCAAGAGTCAACTCTTCAGCTCTTATGCAATATTATTAGAGAACCACAAAAGAGTCTGAAGAATTCTTAAATGGGACCATTATGTTAGAACACAAAGGAAGCTGGGATAAATTAACATGTGAGTTTTTAAAATAATGTATTGTTTGATCCCAAACCTCCCAGGAAATCCCTTATCGACTCATTTTTTCACTTACACACATTGTATCTTGAAATTGCCAGAAATGTCAGCTAAGTCATTGTTCTCACTATCAGTCCAATATATGGTACTAAGAAAAAAAAAGGATCCAAATTATGTCACAGTGGAAAAAGAGTATATGATAGCTTCAAATGAAATGTAATAAATAGCCACTAGTGTCGGGCGGGGGGAGGTTAGGGGGCAGGTCTTTCCAAGGCCATATCCTACCAAGCACCTCATTTGCTACTGCAGCCGATCTGGAGGCTACTGGCAAGGGAGGAATTGAAAAATCTCTGAAAATGCTTAATTTCATTTTCAATTTAAGTAGCCAGAGCCTACTCAAAGACATAGTCCCTAGAGTGAAATTTTGCAGCTGAGAAATTCTTTCAACTCTTTCCCATTCTGCTGCTAACATTCCTCAGAGCAAGAAACAGGCAGTTTGGTTCAGTTCTTGTTTTAGTCACATCTGAGAGAAGAAAAATCCTTCCAATATTCCCTCCTGTCTATCTTTACTAATGTCTCTATCATTGTTCCTAATGGTGCTCTCTAAACCAGATGTACGTGCCAGTCCATTTATGAGTTTTTCTAAGGGCTAACGTCTTAGATCTTCTTGTGGAATTTTGCTGAAGTCAATGGTAACTACATGACGAGATCAAAATGGGATATATGGCCTCATGAGTTTACTATGAATTTAAACTCTCTGAAAGAAAATAACAAAACCCCAGAGGAATGAATAAAAATGTGAAATGCCCTAAGCTGAACACTGAAAGCAAATGAGGAATTCCACATAGAGACATATTGGAATATAGGACCCTACTTGTGAAGATACAGACAAGGCAATATAGTCACATTTTAAAATGACTGGTGTTCGACCAGAACCAAAGCAGGAAGAAATAGGAAGTTTGAACAGACCAATTAGCAGCAATTTAACTGAGTCAGTAATAAAAAAAACTCCCAACAAATAAAAGTCCTGGACCAGATGGCTTCATAGGTGAATTCTACAAAACCATTTAAAGAAGAGTTGACACAAATTATTTTCTAACTATTCCAAAAAATAGAAGAGAAAGAGAAACTTTCAAATTCATTCTATGAGGCTAACATTACCCTGATGCCAAGGCCGATAAAGAAACTACAAAAAAGAAAGAAGAAAGAAGAAAGAAAGAAAGAAAGAAAGAAAGAAAGAAAGAAAGAAAGGCTACAGGCCAACAGTTCTGATGAACATAGATGCAAAAATTCTCAAAAAAAAAAAATACCAGTAAATCAAAACCAACAATACATTTAAAAAGTCATTCACCACAATCGAATGGAATTCATTCCTGGAATGCAAAGGTGATTCAATATTCACAAATAAATCAATGAGATATATCAACAAGAGAAAACATAGAAACCATATGATCAGGAACCTTGGGTGGCTCAGCAGTTTAGCGCCTGCCTTAGGCCCAGGCTGTGATCCTGGAGTCCTGGGATCAAGTCCCACATTAGGCTCCCTGCATGGAGCCTGCTTCTCCCTCTGCCTGTGTCTCTACCTCTCTCTCTCTTTGTGTGTTTCTCATGAATAAATAAATAAAATCTTTTTTTTTTAAAGAAACCATATGATCATTTCAATAGATGAAGGCAAAATATTTGACAAAGTACAACATTCATTATAATGAAATCCCTCAAGAAAGTAGTGATAGAAAATATCAACATCATAAAGGCCATTTAAAAAAAAAACCCACAGTTAATTTCAGCCTCAAAGGGGAAAAACTTAGAGCTTTTCTCCCAAGGTCAGGAACAAGACAAAGATGTCCATTCTCATCACTGTTATTGCACATAGTACTGGAAGTCCTAGCCACAGAAATCAAACAAGAAGAAATAAAAGACATCCAAATTAGTAAGAAAGAAGTAAAATTTTCACTATTTGCAGATGACATGATACTGTATATGGAAATCCCAAAAGACTCCATCAACAAAACTACTAGAACTGATAAATGAATTCAGTAAGGTTGCAGTGTACTAAATCAATATACGTAAATCTGTTGCATTTTATACATCAATAATGAACCAGCAGGAAGGTAAATTATGAAAACACTCAAGGCACCTGGAATGCTCAGTCAGTTAAGCATATAAAAGCATATATGATTTTAGCTCAGGTCATGATCTGGGGTCATGGGATCAAGCCCTGCATTGGGCTCCACACTCAGCATGAGTCTCCTTGAGATTCTCTCTCTTTTTGCCTCTACCCCTACCCCACTCACAGGTGCCCTAAATAAATAAAATATTAAAGAAAAAAAGAAAACAAGCTCATTTACAATTGAACCAAATATAATAAAATTCCAATGAATAAACTTAACCAACAAAGTGAAAGACCTGTACTCTGAGAATAAATCATTGATGAAAGAAATTAAAGATGACACAAAGAAATGGAAAGACATTTCATGCTCATGGATTGTAAGAAAAAATTTTGTGAACATGTTTATAGAACCCAGAACAATCTATACATTTAATACAATCCTTATAAAAATATTAACACCGTTTTTTTCTTAAAGTTAGAACACACATTCTTAAAATTAATATGGGATCACAAAAGGCCCCAAATGGCCAAAGCAATCTTGAGAAAGAGGAAAAAAAAAAAAAAAAAAAAAAAAAAAACAACTGGTGATATCTCAATTCCAGACTCCAAGTTATACTAAAAAACTGTAGTCATTAAAACAGTATAGTACTGGAACAAAAACAGACATACAGATCAATGGAACAGAATAGAAAACCCAGAAATAAATCCAAAATTATGTAGTCAATTAATCCTCAACAAAGGAGGCAAGAATATACAATGGGAAAAAGTCTCTTCAACAAATGGTATTGGTAAAACTGTATAGCAACATGAAAAGAATGAAACTGGACTGCCTTCTTATATGTTACAAAAAAATAAAGATCTAAATGTGAGAAATGAGGGATCCCTGGGTGGCGCAGCGGTTTGGCGCCTGCCTTTGGCCCGGGGCGCGATCCTGGAGACCCGGGATCGAATCCCACGTCGGGCTCCCGGTGCATGGAGCCTGCTTTTCCCTCTGCCTGTGTCTCTGCCTCTCTCTCTCTCTCTCTCTGTGAGTATCATAAATAAATAAAAATTAAAAAAAATAAATGTGAGAAATGAAACTATAAAAATCCTAGAAGAGAGCACAGGCAGCCATTTCTCTGACATTAGATAATAGCAAATTTTTTCTAGATATGACTCCTGAGGCAAGTGAAATAAAAGCAAAAATAAACTACTGAGACTACCTCAAAATAAAAGGCTCCTGCAGTGTGAAGGAAGCAATTAACAAAATTAAAAGGCAACCTATAGAATGGGAGAAGATTTTGCAAATGACATATCTGACAAAGGGTTAGTATCCAAAACATACAGAGAACTAACACAACTCAACACCCAAAAACTAAATAATTTCATTAAAAAGTATGCAGAAGACATGAACATTCATTTCTCCAAAAATGATGGCCAGATGGCCAAAAGACACATAAAAAGCTGCTCACCATCTCTTATCATCAAGGAAATGCAAATCAAAACCACAATGAGACATAACCTGACACTTGCCAGAATGGCTAAAAGCAAAAGCACAAGAAACAAGAAGTGCTGGCAAGGATGTGGAGAAAAAGGAATCCTTGTGCACCGTTGGTGAGAATGCAAACTGATATAGCCACGGTGGAAAACAGTATGGAGCTTCCTCAAAAAGTTAAAAATAGAACTACCATATGAACTGGTGTTCATAATGGTGGGTATTTACCCCCCAAAATATAAAAACATTAATTCAAAGGGATATATGCATCCCTATGTTTATAGCAGCATTATTTACAATAGCCAAATTATGTGGCTCTGTGGTCCACTGACAGATGAAAAGATAAAGAAGAGGTGGTGTATATAAAAAATAGAACATTACTATTTTACTCAGTCATAAAAAAGAATGAAATCTTGCCATTTGCAATGACATGGATGGAGCTAGAGGGTATTGTACTAAGTGAAATAAATCAGGGAAAGACAAATACCATATGATTTCATTTATCTGTAGAATTTAAGAAACAAAACAAATGAATAAAAAAAAAAAGAGGAGGGAAGCAAACTAAAAACAGAGTCTGAACTGCAGAGAACAAACTGATGGTCACCAGAGGGGAGGTGAGTGAGGAGATGGGTGAAATAGGTGATGGGGATGAAGAGTGCACTTGTTGTGATGAGCACTGGGTGTTGGATGGAAGAGTTGAATCACTATATTATTCGCCCGAAACTAATATAAGTCTGTATATTAACAATACTAGAGATAAAATTTTTAGACCTTAATAAAACATTAAAAAATTAAATAAGACTGGCAGAGAATCACAAACACCATTATGGCCTAAAGTAGAAGGTCCCTTGGGACATAAAATTTAGATAGATTTAACATGTAGATAAATGGTATGATTTTGAGTATATTTATTACCAGACTTGTGGCATAGCCAGACTTGTTTGTTATCTATAAAGTTCTCATCAATGTCTTATCTTAGAAACAGAGAACAATAGACCACATTTGAATTTTTTCCTGATCTTTTTCATTAATCAAATTCCTAACTAACCACAGAAAGTTCTGAGCTTTTCTTTTACCTGTACAAATTAGTAAAACCTTCTGAGTTACAGACATATCTTCTTATAAAGATAAACAACAATTCGCATACTGTGTTTGAGTTTATCGCTATTGTTGTGAGTGCTTTGGTAGCTTTCTTACAACTCTTGAATTAGAAGTATGTGTAAAGTACTCTTTAATTCTCTGGTTAGCACCTTTTCTAAATATTCCTTTAGTGCATATTTGAAGTGTGAGTTCTGCATATTACCTTAGTTGAATGAAATTATAATCATTTTAACAGATCAAAATCTTCAAGAAGAAAAATATACTATAGAAAATTTCATCAATTACTGAATTTAGATTGTGAGTGGAGTCTACTGTTACTCCTCAGAACAGAGAATTGATCACCAGGAAAAAATAAGCCAATAAGCAAAGAAACAAACAAAAAATAATAACTAAAACATGTTGCCTTCATCCTATTGTATCATGAAGTTGAAGAGCGGTAGACATGATTTTCATATGGGACTATATCCTAGGACACTACAGTTTTTTCCTATCTCAATCATCCATTGAGAAATGTGTAGTTCATGGCCTCTGATAGTTTATCCATAACTCATTACATTCCCAATCCAACTTTCTTGTTTGAACATACTACAGAATGCCCCACATCCTGAACTCCAATAGGCATTAAAGTGACTCACAGATTGAACTTCATCAACAGCCAGCCTCAAAATTGCCCAAGGGAGTATAGTTTTGTAGGCATAAACAGGGTTCCCTGTTCAAAAGCCATTTCCCCACCATTTGATAGTGTGTCTATTTGAAATGCCACATTAGAATTCATTCCTTGCAGGCTGAATTATTTTCACTCTCCAAAGAATTCTCTATTAAAATGCAGATATGACTAGGATATTAAACACCTAAGGTTAATTTCTGAAAATCAACTAATATTTTGGGAGACTGAGAACAAGATATGAAAAGGATGAAATAAAGAATATGGCCTATACTAATAAATAAGCTGCTAAGGCACAGGAGAATGGAGAGAGCAACTGAAGGGAGGATGGAAGGACCCAAAGACATACTTCATCTACTTCATAAGACATTACACTGAAATAGATGATCTGAAAGTAAAGGAAGAAACCTATTAATTGTTTCAAATAACTATCTTAGGGTAGTGTTTGCAAAAAAAAAAAGTTTTTTCTCAGAAAATTTGTTCATGAGATCAACTTGGCAAAAAGCATTCTAGTACAAGTAAGTTTGAGAAGTCCTTACACTATATGTCCTTCCTTTAGTTTCATGATGGATGTCAAGGGCTCTGAGTTCATAGTAAAAACGGGATCTGTGTTTAACTCAGCTTTCCTAAATTTACATACCACAAATCTGCTTTCTTTAACAGATGTATATTTAGAAAATTGACACAATACAAATATCAGTATCATCATGATAAGCATCTGATATTGGTAAGTAACTTGCCTGGGAATGGATCAAAAGGACTACATTTAAGTTCTGGTTTCACTAGAACATGCATTTGTGACCTCTCTAAGCTTTAGTTCCTGTGCCAATTAATGGGAAAATAAATTTTTCTTTGGAAATCTCTCACATTATTTTTGTAAAGACTCAAGAAAGTACCTAGTAAACTAGAAAGTGTAGGGGGTTAACTTTGACTTCTTCATATTGGACACCACTGATTCTGAAGACAATCAGGATACCATAAACCCCAACCAACCGATTCAAGTAGGGTTAAAGTTTCAAATGAAAGAGTTCCTGCCAGAACAAATTCCTAAATCGAAATAAATTAATCTAGTGAGAATAACACCTAGGTGAACAGAAAATTTCTTTCTTAGTCATCCCAGTCAATTTTTCTTACAACTGTAATGCTATTTCATTATTCCTGAAGGGACAAATTTATGATAGACTTATTTAATAGATATCAATGATATGTTGTCCCAGAGTGAAAAAAATATTTTTAAGAGAATGTTTTTGCTTCATAAGTTAATAAATTAATAACTCCTTTAAGTGAATGTTGGAATAGATACATGGACTGGAGACCATACAACATTGATAGTCTAAGAGATTTGGAATATTAGTTTCCATTTGGTTTACTCACTTGACATTGTTTGAAACTGGGAAATCAGAAAGAAAGCAAGAAATGACAGCTCTTCTTGTGGAATGGTAGAGATTTGCTGAGGGCAGGGTCACAAGTGCCATAGGACAGATTTAGAGGGAGATGTGTGATACAAGTTGAGCCCAGGAGAGCCAACTCTCCTGGACAACATCTCCTGGACAGTGGATGTCCAGTGGATGGACAGTTCTCTGGAATATTCTCCTTGTGACGGCCCAGATTTTGAGATGCCTTCTCTTGTGCAGTGTAAAAGAAAGTTCATGTAGACTGGAACTTTAAATTATGTTCCTCCTATATGTGATCCCTTAGATCACAGTAAAGTTGATCCTTAAGGAGTAAAGTTCTAGTGGACACTATTGGATCAAGAAGATTGAGGAAGTGATATGTTCCAGCTCTTCAGAAGAAAAAGAAAAGAGATTTTAGTACCTGTCTTTTACTATAGCAGAAAAGAACCCATAGCATTCAGTGGCAGTGGAGAGGAATTTGATATTCAAAGCAAGATAGATAGCATATGGAGAAAGAGACTTTTTGATTGCTCAACTGTTTGGAGGAAGCCATTCTTTAAGAAGAGAAAAACAGAATGCCAAGTATCATCTAATTTGTACTTCCATAACATGATACAAGGGAAAATCCGTTAGTTTCTGATACATAGAAAAGAAGATGCTGTGCACTATAAACTTGGAAAGCTTTATTTCTATTAGAAATGAGGGAAAAGAGGAAGTAACAACGAGTGTTATTGCTGTTGATTGACAAAAATAAAATGACATTCATTAGAAAAATTATGTGAAATAAAGAAGCATAGCATATTAAAAGCAAGCATAAGATTAATGTCAGATTAAAAGATGCACACTCAAAAAAATAATAATAAAAGATGCACACTCATAAAATGTTTTTTGATTTATTAGTGATCAGAGAGGAAAATGCATCTACATAAAATTGAACTATAAATTATCAAGAGAAACTACAGAGCGATATCATTTATGCATATAGATGCAGAAGTCCTCAACAACATAACAGTAAAACAATTCCAGCAACATATAAAATGATTACACACTGTGATCAGACAGGATTTGTCCCAGGAATGTCAAATGAGTTTAACGTCTGAAAATCATTCATTGTAATAAACCATATTAATACAATAAAGGACAAAAAACATTTGATAATCTCAAAATATACAGAAAAAGCATTTGACAAAATCCAACACCCTTTCATGATAAAAGGATGAGAAAACTAGCAACGGAAGGGAATTTCTTCAACCTGATATATGGCATGTAAGAAAAGCCCACAGCTATCATACTCAACAGTGAAACTCAATGTTTTTCATCTGAGAACAGGAAGTCTATTCCCTCCACCTCTATTCAACATTTAGCTGTAGTTCTACCCAGGGCAATTAGACAAGAATATTAATATAGAAGCACCCAGATTGAAAAGAAAGAAATAAAATTATCTTTACTTGCAGATGACATGATCTCATATGTAGAGAATCCTAAAAAAAGCACACTATCAAATTATTAAATAGTTCACCAAGATTTCTAGGTAAAAGTTCTATATAAAAATATTTTTATTTCTATACACTAGCAACAAATAGCCAAAAAATAAACTTAAGAAAACAAACCATAAAAAACTCTTTTAAACTCTAGGAAACAAACTGAGGGTTGCTAGAGGGGGGGTGGGTGGGAGGATGGGGTAACTGAGTGATGGACATTTAGAAGGGCACATGAAGTAATGAGCACTGGGTGTTGTATGCAACTGATGAATCACTAATTTCTACCTATGAAACTAATAATACAGTATATGTTAATTAAATTAAATTTAAATAAAAAATAAAACAATCACAATAAAAATAATAAAATATATAAAAATAAATTTAAAAAAACAATTGTAAGTTATTATTGAAAGTAACAAAATCTTTTAGAAAGAAATTAAAGAGCTAAAGAAATGGAAAACCATCTCATGTTTATAGTTTAGAACATTTAATATTGTTAAAGAAGACAGTAATCCATGCCAACACTCCAATGTATATAAAATCCAATTCAACCATGCTCAGAATCCCAGTTGCTTTTTTAAATGTAATTTGACAGGAGAATTCTAAAATTCATATGAAAATGTAAGGGATCCAGAATAGTAAAAACAATCTTGAAAAATAGTGAAGTTGAATGATTTGCACTTCCAAATTCCAAAATTTCATTCAAATTAACAATAATCAAGATGATTTGACATTGACATAAAGATAGACATAGATCAATGGAATAGAAATGAGATTCCAGAAATAAGCTTCAAATTTATGGCCAATTGACTTTTTTGTTTTTCTTTTCTTTCTTTTTTTTTTTTTATGACCAATTGGCCTTTGACAAAGACACTAAGAAAATTCAATGGAGAAAGAGTAGTTTTTTAAACAATTAGTGTTGTGACAATTGCATATCATATACAAAATAATGAAATTGGACACCTGTCTTATACCATACATCACAATCATCTGAAAATTGAGCATAGATATATATGGAAGAGTTAAAATTCTAAAACTCTTAGAAGAAACTATGGGAGTCATCTTTTGTCTTTGGGACAAATTACATTTTCTTTTATATGATACCAAAACCACAAGCAACAAACGAAAAAAAAAGTGCTTACACTGTGCTTCATCAAAGTTAGAAAACTTTGAAATTCAAAGGACACCATTAAGAAAGTGAAAAGATAATCCACTGAATAGAAGAAAATTTCCAAATCATATATCTGATAAAGGATTCACACACAAGTTATGTAAAGATGTCTTATAATGCAATAATAAAAGAAAACTCACTATAAAATGGGAATGGCTCTGAATTTCATCCTAAAGATGAAATTGTCAATAAGCACAAGAGAAGATACGCAACATCACTAGTCATGAGAGAAATGTGACACACTGCTATACTATTTCAAATCCACTAAGATAACTAAAATAAAACTAAAAGACAAACGGTAAAAAACATTGACAAAGTTGTAGGGAAACTGGAGCCCTGATACATTACTGGTAGGATTGTAAAAACAGTGCAATCACTTTAGAGCACACTGTGATGGTTCCTCAAAATCCTAAGCATATAGTTACCTTTATACATCAGAAATCCCATTCCTAATATGTACCCAAGAAAGAGAAATAAAAAGATGTCCACCTAGCAAATTACAATAGAGTATTCATGGTAGCATTATTCATAATAACCAAAGAGTAGAAATAACCACATGCCCATCAATTGATGAATGATAAAAACCCCAAAATATATGATGACATATTATTTGGTAATACAAGTCAATGAAGTATTGATACATACTTTAACATGGATTGACCTTGAAAGCATTAAGTTAGGTAAAAGAAGTCAATCACAAAAGAACACATATGTAAAATTTCATTAGAGGAAATGTCCAGAGACATTTCCAGAGACAGAAACCAGGTAAGTGGCTTCCAGTGTCTAAGAAATGGGGAACTAGAGTGGGGCTGCTAATGGGTGTAGGATTCTGTTCGGGACAATGAAAATATATTAAAATCGGATATTGAGGATGATTTAATAACTGAATATGCAAAAAAATGAGCTGTATATACAGTTTACAAAGGTAAATTTTCTGTAAGCAATTTATACCTCAATGCAGTTGTTATAAAAATTATCAAGAAAAAATAAATTTTGAAATGAAACTGTCAGAAGTCTCAATCACTGGTAATGATTCTTGATACTTATTTTGTGGCTTCATAGCAAGTTCTTTACTCAATATCATTTCATTGAATCACCATAACATCTAATAGACAAGAGAATAAGAGCTATGGACCCTTATGGGCTAAATTCTGTCTCTTGCAATATTTATATGCTGAAGTGCTAATTCCTAATGCCTCAAAGTGACTATATTTGAAGATAGAATCTTCACAAAAGTAATGAAGTTAAAATGACATTGTTAGAATGGACCTTAATCCGTACGGCTGGTACTCTTATAAGCAGAGTAAATTTGGACATTAAGGGAAGACCATGTGAAGACACAGGGACAAGATGGCCATCTAAACTCCATAAACAAACAACACACAACAACAACAACACAACAACAACAACTCCATAAACAGAGGGCAGGGAAAGAACCAACCCTGCCTACACCTTAGTCTTGGACTTGCAGCTTCCAGAACTATGAGACAATAAATTTCTGCTGCTGAAGTTTCCCCGTCTGTGGTACTTTATTATAGCAGTCCAAACAGACTAACACACCCAATTTACAAACAAGAAAACTGAACTAAGAGGTGACCTATGAAAGGCCACTCATTAATTTATTACAGTATATCCTTTTAAAATGACACTAAGAAGAGCAAGTGTTGACTTGAGAAATTACATAAAGCCTCCAAACAAAATTACAGAGGACAAAATTTGGCCTTGGCCAATTTTCTGAAGAGATTGGCTGTCTCAGTTAAGGGTTTCTTTCTCTCTATCCATCCTACTCTGAGATAGAATTCTGAAGTCAGCTCACAATAGCCCTAGAAGTTTGTGGATATAGCATTATGGTTCATAAAACCAGGAACAAGTACCAGTTTATGAGAAAATAAGCTCAGATTTAAAGACAGGCTATGACAATAAACAACTTTCATGTCTATAAATGTTGGAGGGAAAGATGACTAATTTGATACATATATTTTTTTTATCCTCCAACATAGTGTTATTTTACCATAGACCAAAAGCTTCTCTCCAAAATTGTCAAGTGGGAAGTTAGGGGATATTGAGCTTATGATTGAGAGACTAAATGTATTATTTGTCTGAGTAGTCAGTCAAGGGAAGATGTTCAAGCAAATACCAGATTTAGTTATATCATCTAAAAAGGAATTTTTGTTTCTTTATGATTTATGGTTGATCCCTGTGACCTGTATGTATAGAAATTCTGCAGTAGGTAATTCTCAAGTGTTATCCTGCAAAAGCCAACCTTATAACCTGTTCAAAATATTTGCTCTGATTCTCTGTAGAGAAATACATAGATCTTAAAGTTGAGTTAGCAAGAAGTTACTTTTTCTTTTATATCTGCAATTATTTGACTTTGAAATTTAGAAAATATATTAGAAATTTATATTAAAGATATATATGAAATATATATGTTAATTAATCAAATGTAGTATATGCTACATATAATGTATAATTAACACACACACACATATATATACATATAAAGTTTGCTGATTGGAAAACCCTCTGTTGGGGGAACTTGTCATATTCCTGCCATTAATGTACTTAAATTTCAATAGGAAGATAAAGAGATTAGCATGTATTCACTGCATTATTAGAATGCCTAATATCACTTATTTTAGTCTCAATACTTTGAGAGAGATAGTATCATTAACTTCTTTTAGAAATGGCTGAAATTAGGAATTATAAATATCAAGTGAATTGTCACATGTCATAGGCCTCCTATGTGATATGAACTGAATTCAGACTCAGTCATTCTGATTTAATGTGCATGTTTTTAAAAAGCCAAGTACATAATTTTCTGTTTAACAACATTTAGCCTAACAAAATTCCAATAATGAATATTGTGTCAACAATAATTGTTAGGGTAATGTGAAAAAGAGTGGACTTGAATCTTCACTCCTGTGACTGGATAATTCATTCCATGTTGCATCTTAAAGTCTTCTGTTTGATGTGGACATTTGCATACAGCTTGCATCGTCCTTGAAGAAAAATACCGTAGCTTAGCATGTGTCATAGGGCCTGAACTCTTCACCGGTAAAGTGAGCTTCCCTCTTCCATTCCTTATAATCTTTACATTCATTAGGAGGCGTTTGGAAATAGTAGAGCTTTTCCTCAAGATGAATTTCAAGGAATTGTATAGAACAAAAGATTTCCAGTTGATTCTTTTTTAAAAAGACAGATTTGCTAATGTGGCGAGTAAGATTCTTTGTAGATTAAAGAGATGTACCATGCCCATAGTAGATAGTCAATAAAATGAATTGTTTTAACTGTGAAAACTGACATTATAGGACAGAGGCCAACAAACACATATTGTACTCGGAGGACGGTAAATAAACCAATTATCATTTTAATATTAATTATTATGTAAGTTTAATAAAAAACAGAAACATGGGATATTAAAATATGGAAATACATGGAAATCATGTAACTCAAACATGCTATTTTATAGAAAAATAGAAATTAAAGTATGCACCACTATATATAAAGAAAATCTGCAGCTAGTAAGTAAAATGATCCTAGTTCTAATCCACACTATCTAATTGATAGTTCTGCTGATGGAGACCAGCCTTTCTGTAAACCAATGCAGTCATGGTCAATAAAGACTAGATTGGTTCCCATGAAAATATCTTTGTACTGAACTCTTTCAGAAAAAGGAAGGGAAAAATGCAGGAAGCTTCTAGTTAAGTGTTGTTATCTAGAAAATAAAAACCACCTTTTAAAAATACTGCTTTTTGTTGTTTTTCATGTATTCATTTTTGTTTGCTTAGTCACAGGACAGCATAGATAAAATATTTCCAACTTTATGGCATGTAAATTAAGATATCCCAATAGTCAGGTCAGCTGTTATATATTTTTAAAATATTTTATTTATTTATTCATGAGCAAAACAGAGAGAGGCAGAGACATAGGCAGAGAGAGAACCAGGGTGCAGGGAGTCCAATGTGGGACTTGATTCCAGGACCCCAGGGTCATGCCCTGGGCTGAAGGCAGACGCTCAACCACTGTGCTACCCAGGCGTCCCTAGCTGTTATATTTGTAAGAATAATGTATCCAGTTGCCATGTTTTTCTGAGCTACTCCCATTTTCCCACCCTAACCAATATTTCTTTTCCCCATCTTATCTAAAATCTTCTACTGGCATTAGGTAGCATGTCTATCTTCAATAAGGAATTTCATCAGCCAGCTGCCATTCAAAGGAAGAAATAAGAATATATATTGGTTTTGTTTTTTGCTTTCTTTTGTTTTGTTATTGTTTTTATAGTCGATGAAATAAAACCCTTTAGTATATTTTTAAATTATTTCTTGTTGTTTGACACTAGATGAGTCATTTCATATAATCCAGTGCATTTTTAAAACTACCTTCAGAAAAGACTGTAAAAGATACCTAGCAGTTTTTATTTTGTATAAACCATTCCATACTGGGATTAATAAAGTCATGTTTGATGGGAACAGAAAGAAATGAGATCTGCTGAAAAATATTGTAACAACCACCCAGTTTCCCATAAGGCTAATGGCATCCATAATAAGTGTAAGGTGGATGCTTTTCTTTGCTTTTAGTGATAAAAATAATGGGGCTTTTGCCTCAAAAGGGAAAGAAATCTCCGGAAAATCTCCCAAGATGTGAGTAATAAGTAAGGAGGAGATTCAGATGGGCCAATGGTTCACTAGGGCTTGATTTGGAAAGAACCTTAGTTTGCCAATTTATTTCTTCCATTGCAATTATTTTTCTAATGTTCTGGTTACATTTTAGTTTTCAGAGTCCTTTATTATCTATCTGGTTAGATAATTGCTAGCACAGGCACATGCTAATACAAAAATACCATTTTCTAGGCATTTAGTGTTTCTTTCATTTGAAAGTCACAGAAGTACCACAGGGGTGGAATAATAAAATCAGTTGTGCTTATAAAGTGATAAAATGGTCCTACTTATAAAGCGGGCATAGTCAAGACCTGGGAATAGGAGAACTGATATCTCAAGATTTATTCTGGCTTTTATTTTAACTATTTTAGTCAATCCAATTTATGTTATTTCTAATGTTGCTGTGAAGTAACAGTGATTTTGGTTTTTTGTTTTTGTTTTTTCTTCCCTTCCAAGTCACCCTCTGGTGGAGGTCCTAATGAACCATGAAATGATTTATGAGAGAAAACTAGAAGAAATTAGATTCTTGGCTAATTCCTTCACTGGGTAATTTATAAAGCCTTCTTTCTTGATCAGTGACTGGTAAATCTCAGTTGCTTTAAGAAGGACTTTAGGACATATACGGTATCCAGAGAAGTGGACTTATTTGTAAATGCACTTCTGAGACTTAAAATTCCTTGTCAAAGGAACATGTAGAGCAGAAAACAAAGAAATTAAAGTGTTAAGTCATTAGTCTATATGCAAGGAATCAAAAACAGGTAATCTTGTACTATTAACATGCTGTTTCTCTCTCACAAGACTATAAAATCTTTAAAAACAAAAACATAACTTACTAGTATGTCCCCCCCCATCCACCATCAGGATCTATCACAGATCTTAAGACCCAGTATACTCTGAGAAAATTCTTTTTTAAAGACTTTATTTATTTATTCATGAGAGACACAGAGAAAGAGGCAGAAACATAGGCAGAGGAAGGAGAAGGCTCCACGCAGGGAGCTCGATGTGGGACTCAATCCTGGGAGTCCAGGATCACGCCCTGAGCCAAAGGCAGACACTTAACCACTGAGCCACCCAGGCATCCCTACTCTGAGAAAATTCTTTTTTTTTTTTTTTTTTTATTTTTATTTATTTATGATAGTCACAGAGAGAGAGAGGCAGAGACACAGGCAGAGAGAGAAGCAGGCTCCATGCACCGGGAGCCTGATGTGGGATTCGATCCCGGGTCTCCAGGATCGCGCCCTGGGCCAAAGGCAGGCGCCAAACCACTGCGCCACCCAGGGATCCCTCTGAGAAAATTCTTAATCAGTAATCTATAAACATGGAAATGTTGTACTGAAAGCCCAATGTTGCCTCAAGTCTACGTTTCTTTCTCTTACTCTGTCCATATCCTTAATTATAAATCTATTCTGCAAGTCCTAGATTACATTCTCTAGTGCCAATATGCAAAGTAGTGGAAGGTTTTCATTTGCTTTCTTCCAATGAATAATAAACCAGCCATACTGGTTTCCAGTTCATTATAGGATAATCCAAATGAGTTAAAACCAAGTAGGCCAAATGATTTGCCTAAGCATAACATATATATTGGTATCAATACACAGGACATCTGCATTCTACTGAAGGAACCAACAAAGCCTGAGATTCAGTCACCAGAGATAATTAGTTTATATCATCCTCTATTCAAAATATGCTTATACGTAATCCATAGAAAGGGTTTAAAATATATTTTTAATATTTTCACTCTCAGAATGTTAAAGGCAGTATTAGTGCTTTGTCATGTGATTTGTCATCTTATTGAATCACCAAAAAGGAAGAATTTTAATGGGAGAGAGAGAGAGAGAGAGAGAGAGAGAGAGATCTTTTTGCTAAGGGTATGATCTCGGTATTAACTAGAAAGTAGTTTACCCTAAAGATTTTGGCCAAATAAATGAATTTGACTCTGAAGTAATGGATGGAAAAAGTCTTCAAAAATCTTGTTTTATTAATAATTTATTTTTATTGGTGTTCAATTTGCCAACATATAGAATAATACCCGGTGCTCGTCCCATCAAGTGCCCCCCTCAGTGCCTGTCACCCAGGATGGAGGGTATTATGCTGAGTGAAATAAGTCAATCGGAGGAGTCTTCAAAAATCTTGAGAAATGTTTTGCTAAATTACAAGATTTTTGCCTTCATTAGTGATTATTGGACACAGACCCACTGGGACAAGATTGCCATAAAATCTTGTGAAAGCTAAGGCAAAGTAAGATTTACCATGCCAAATTGTGTGCTTTGATGGGTTCTTACTGCCCTACCATATCTGGAAAATTGTCACCTAATATAGTGAACCTGTCAAACAAATCATTTTAATCTAAATTTAGAGTTGGAAATTGTTACTTGCTAGAAAAATGATTTTAAAACTATTGAAATACTCTAAGCTTGAATAAGTAGGTAATCTCCATGCATTCAATACTTGAATCTAACAATGAATATAGTATCATATTGACAAGTAGTTCAGAGGAAAAACTTTTAGTTTTGTGTGTGTGTGTGTGTGTTACCAGTAATTAGTCCCAGAAACAATGCCTTAATGTAAATTCATGAAAAGAGGTAATATTTCCATTTAGGAACAAACTTATCATAGGTTAGTAGAGTGGTATTTTCTTTACCAAGGACCCAGATTATAAACTAGTGAGTCATCAAGGAAAAAAAACACAATCATAAATTTCATAAAATTCATAATGGCCATGTTATCTCCCAAAGCTATAAACATTTATGTGTGTGCATAAATCTCTGCCAGTTGTATTATACTATAGCTATGAAAAAAATTAATGTGCTAAAGATAGTGAATTGTCTAATAATTTTGTTTGTTTTCTAAGAATTTGGAAAGACTTTAACATGATTCTTTTTAAAAAATGTCCAGAGTGGTTTAATCTGGTGCCTTCTTTTTCTTTCTAATAATTTCCCTTGTGGCATTTCAAAATCCTTCCATTAACATGGAGCAGCACTTCGAAACATAGCCTGGAGTTCTTCACGTTTGCTTTTAGATGACAGGATTGTGCATCAATAAGCTGCTGAGTGATTGAATAAAGTCTCCAAGAGCTAAAATGGAAGACTAAATGTAGCAATATGGATCCACTGTAAAGGCGAAATTCAAAGTTGCACAAGGTAGAAACTGCCTCTTCTTGACAAGTGCTGTATGAATTTGAGCGGAGACACATTTAGGAATATTGCATAATATGTGAGTCCTCTCAGCTCTGTATTTTTATTCAGTGGTGATTGTGTTGCATTTTTGCCTATGTGATAAATTAAGGCAATTTATGCAGCATCGTAAACTAGGAGGTGACCTACAGGTTATTTAGTTTAACCTTTCTTTTGAGTATGATTATATCATCTGTAGCAGCAATGCTTAAATGTTTATTTTAATAGCAGAACATTTCCTTCAAAAAGAATTCTACTTAGAAACTCCGTATGCTAACCAGAAAAGAGTTGAGTTGCTCTGGCTGGGAGCAGGACAAAGGAAGATCATATTCCTTTTTTCCCACAGCCTCCTCTGCAAAAGCGCAGACTACCAGGTCCTTCAGAGCACACAGACTGAATGCCACTGTTCTCTGACATTCTGGAACGGTGCTGTGCAGTTTTGTTCCACACTTACAGGGGCGGTAAACCTAATGCTTACTGAAGCCACCCACTCTGATCAGGGGCAACTCTAAGTCCTTCCGCTACTTACCTCCTGTCAAAATATGCCTCCTTCACTTGTGTCCTCCACTGTGACTCATACCCGTTCCAACTCTTTCCACTAAAAGCTCTATTAACTGCATTATATCTACTGTAATACAGGGTTTTTTTTCCCCCCTCAACATTTTCAGGAAATAGTGAAGTCCTTAAATATGTAATAGTTATTTTTTTTTTCTTGACACATGCCAGGTGTGTGCACTTGGTATTTATTTGTTAACCCACAACAACCCAACAGTGGGCATTATTATTATTAAGCCAATCTGCAGGGTTTAGAGAGGCCAGAAGAGTGTGGTTCTATACTTATTAGGTGGGAAAGCTTGAATTTAAATCAGATGCTTAGCTTTTTTTTTTTTTTAAGATTTTATTTATTTATTCCTGAGAGACACACAGAGAGAGGCAGAGACACAGGCAGAGGGAGAAGCAGGCCTCCCACAAGGATCCTGATGTGGGACTCAATCCCAGGACCCCAGGATCATGCCCTGAGCTGAAGGCAGGCGCTAAACCGCTGAGCCACCCAGGGATCCCCAGATGCTTAGCTTTTTAAATCAACTTGGTTAAAGGTTCTGTACTGCCTTATGGTATAATTTTGGCAAATGCTTTATATGCACCCAAAAGATGAATGTTCTGTTGTTGTTTTGGGTAACATTCTATGCATATTAATAATCAAGTTGACTCATTTTCAAAGGATCTATTTTCTATGTTACTGGTGTGCTTCCTCTCAGTTTTTGTGAGGGATTAGATGAAGACTCCCATTTTCACTGTATATTGAGTTAGTAGTTTTCCTTCCATTCTGGCAATTTTGTAAGAGCGTAAAGGGACGTTTTCAGGTACTTCAAAGCATCTGGAGGTGGTGTTCCTCAGAATGTTGTATATAAAATATATCCCTTAAAATATTCTGAGATGTTATGTCAGATTTTCAAGTCTTTTCTTTGAATCTATGAAATAAGTGCATAACTGATTTTAAAATAATAAATAAGTAAGTCTTAAAGGGGGAAGACTTTGACTCGTATCTCACAATAATTGACAGAAGAAGATTAGTAATGTAGAAAATAAATCTTTTGAGACTAATGAGTCAGGTAGTTCACTCTATCATTTAATTTGCTGGTGCTCAATCACATGTGAACTTCTGGAATTTGACACATTCAAAAATTTGTGACTACTGTACTTTGTTTTGAATCTACTTTTTCCGTAATTAATAATGCTTCCTTACCAAAGTTTAAAAGTAGAATTTCCATTATATCAGCATAAATTCTCCAACAATCTTAGGAAAATCAGTGAAGCCAGTCAGGAAGGGCACTCTTCATGTTACCAAATGCCTCTTGATTGATGAGAAGGTATGGATTTAAGCAAAGGGTAGCAGAGAATTTAAGTATTGTCAGAAGGATACATGTGGTTGTTCTAATCTTATCACTGGCTAAATTGATTAAAATAATTTAAAGGGTGCTTGAGTGGCTCAGTTGGTTGAGTGAAAGACTCCTGATTTTGGTTCAGGTCATGATCTCATGGGTCTTCAGATCGAGTTAGACTTTGCTTCAGGATCTGAGCTTAGCAGGGAGCCTGCTTGAGGATTCTCTTCCTCCTTGTGTGCGTACACTCTCTCTAATAAATAAGTAAATATATCTTTTAAAACATAATTTAATATCAACCTTTCAATTTGGAAAGAGATTTTAGAGGAAAAGGACAAAAGAACCACTTGATGGAAATAATGTTATCTCCAGATTTCTGCAATAAGAAGAAGAGGGGAGATGACAGCATTTTTGTAGAATATTTTTAAGACCACAAGCCCTCGGTTTATAATATTCTGAGGTCTTGGAACAATAGAGATGCTATTAATTTGGCATCTTCTGGCTCTAATGACTGAGAATGTACTGTATTTTCATTACAAACTCATTTCTTATGAGGGAAATGTTCTGATCCATCAGGTAAATAACATATATTTTGCCTCAAGCCTGAACACAGAGCCCACAATATTTAAAGATAAGATAAACTTTCTATCCTGTTCTTATCTTCAGTGTTATTACTTCACTTTGGTGTTCTTTAAAGTAGCCATAAAGAGCATTTTCAGTTTCTCTTCTGCTTTTTGTTTTCCATAACTTACATATTTCTTTACTGTTATTTGAACAGAGATCACTGGCTTTTATACTTAAGTTCTTTTATCACATTTTCTGAAGGCATGAACATAATAGATTATGAGAAAGTTTAAGGTTTTATAGGGACATATTTACGAGAAATAAGAAAACCTACACAATTTTTTTTTAGATTTATTTATTTGAGAGAGAGAGCATGGGAGGGGGGAAGAAGAGGGAAAGAATCTCAAGCAGACTTCCCACTGAGCATGGAGCCTGAAGTATGGCTCAGTGTCAAGACTCTGAAGATCATGACCTGAGCCAAAACCAACTGTTGGACATTTAACTGACTAAGCCATCCATCCGGGTACCTGTATCCATAACATTTTAGCGTCATAGAACTAGATGAAATTTGTTAAGGAAAATGTAGTTGGAAAAGAGGGCCAAGAACAGAGGCATGGGAATTTCTGAATACATTTTGTGTTAAGGGGTGGTCAGCAAATAAATCTCAGGAAGAGAAATCACACGAACAGGAGAAATTCGTGGGGGTGAGATGGTAGCTTAGATCTAAGGATCTAACATTCTCATTAGAATATGTGGTCACCTTTGTCAAATACTACTGAAAGAGAAGTAAGATGAACACTGGAATGAAATCTACATTATGTGGATGATTCAGAATATTGTTGATTTTCCAAGAGCCATTTCAATTAAATGGTGTGGGGGGGAAAGCACTGTTGAGGTCAACCATAAAAGAAGAGGAAGGCAATAGACAGAAGGCCTAGAGAACTCATCTGAAGTGTTTTATTGTGAAAAAGAACACAATAATTGGTAAATTAAGGATAAGCAAGATCAAGGGTGACTTAGAGTTTTTTAAGTGGGTAATAATAAGAAATATTCATATGTCAATAGATTTCATCAGTTAGAAGGAAAGAAACAAATGGCAGGAGAAAAAGAGGAAACTACTGGAAGAAAATCCTAGAAATGATGACACACACAAAAACTCTAAGAAATGAGTGGAGAGGTGAGATTTGCATTTAAGCAGAAAAATGTCTTGCATCTTAACAGGAAGGACAGGAAGTATGTGGTTAGAACTGCACTTAGGTTGCAGCTGTTGGTATTTTAAGATAAGATTCTTCTTATCCACTGATTCTATTTTTTCTAAGAAGTATGTAAAGAAGTCATTAGCTGAGAATGTAGTGTTTGATAGGAGGCTAGGTGTGAAATGGGCTTGCTTGAGAGGAGAAAAGTGAATTTACTAGCAATATTATCTTTTAATGTTTGTTGTATGCCAAATTGATATTTGAGTCCAGAAGCATGTCCAATTGAAATTTCTGTTCAGAAATTTACCTATTAACAATAGTTGTATGATTTTTTCCCTCCACAACGTTTTACTCATGTGCAGGTATAGATAAGAGCATAGTTAAATTTAACCTGGGATGGGATTTTGCCAGTGAATAAGAAAGAGACAATGATGCAAATGTGTTAAAGTATTGGCAAGGGAGTATTTTTAATGATAGATAATGGCTTATAGGCTATATAAAAAGACCCTAGCAGACTAAGGAATGGTGAAATAAATTCTGTTCATGATGAAGTTGGAGAAATGGTGGAGAGGAAAAAAAAATCCATGAGCTAACATGAGAGGAGATGGTAGTTTGAGAGTGAATTATCTGATACCACTGGATGGCTGAGTTAGGAGTGGATAAAAAAATAATATTGGATCTAAGGAAAGCGAGAAAATAAAATGCACAAGTTTGGAGAGTTGATGTCTCCACGAATTACAACAGTAGTGAAATTGAAAGTGAAGTTAGCAGTCAAGGAGTATTCACAAAGACTGACCAATGACAGAAACAATGGATGGTAAAGAAAGGTAAAGTCTGGCACCATGAAACTCAAAAGAGTTGAGTGGTTTTTTTTTTTTTTTTTTTTTTTTGAGTTGATTGAGTTGAGTGTTTTAAAGACAAAAATATGAGACAGTTTGAAAGCATCTTTGGGAAACAAGAAGGAAATATATCTTGTATTAAACTCCTGAGGCATGTGCCATGTGTGAGAGAACATGTGAAGGAGCAAAAGTTGAAGGGATTTTAAAGAAGGGAGGAGGTTGTACAGCACTTTGCTGATGATTAATTTTAATAAGCCTAATGGAAATTTTGGAAAGGAAGTAAAAGAGAAATGGAATCTGATTATACGATGCACAGAAAAATATATGTAAATGGATTATTTTTTCTGGGTATGATCTGGGTGCTCTGGACTTCTGTAAGGGCAGTTGAAGTAATCAAGGATGACTATAACCATGGGATTGGTCTTGGAAGTCATAGCAATCAGTAATTGAAAACCTCCTGCTGCCTACCTCAGCAGCTATAGACATATGAGAGCTTGGAGCTCGCAATAACTGATAACCCCCGATAGGCTGCTCATGTCCCTGAGGGTGTTCCTGGCTTGTCATGGAGCAGCTTCATCTCGTCTACAACTAGCACAGTTGTGACTATTGTACCCCTTTACTACAGATTAGTTTTATATATCCCTTTGCTTTGCTTATGCTTCTCCTTTGGCCTTAAATTCTTTCCATCTCTAATTCTTTTTGTGGTGAATTCCTACTTACAAATTTAAACAATTATCTCTTTCTGTGATTTCTAATCAAGGCTTTTAATACCTTCCTCCCTATCCACAGAGTTAACTGTTTTGTTAGCTATATACTGACAGCCTTTGTTCATGTTGCTCTTTCAATTTATATTATATATATATATATACATATACATATATTTTAATAAACATTTATAATGTGTATTTATATAATTTGTTAAATTATATATTTACATATATCTGAATAACCTATTTCCAACCTTGTAGCTTCCTGTTGTTTCTTCTTGACTTTCCCTGTTAATCATGACCATCGTATTGAATTCCATACCCATCCTTTTCTTGCTTTGTTTTCTGTGTAGTTTCAAACATCTGTAAGGATTCTTAAATATTTTTTTCTTAATTATTTTTAATTTTATATATTATGTTTATATATTAAGTTTAGGTCTTATATTTTTAATATTATATCGCTAGGTTCCATCCATTTTTATTTGTATCAAAAATATATGCTAATACACTGCTATCAAAAAAATCCAATCTCTATTTTATAGATCTTGAGTTGTTTACTTTTTTTCCTACATATAACCCATGGTAAATACATGCTGGTATTTCTCTTGGGTAGAAAGAATGAGTAAAATTAATGGTAATAAAATGTATAAATGCTCAACTAAATTTTAAAAAAATCTATAATAGAGCAGCCCTGGTGGCTCAGCAGTTTAGCACCACCTTCAGCCCAGGGCCTGATCCTGGAGACCCAGGATCGAATCCCACATTGGGCTCCCTGCATGGAACCTACTTCTCCCTCTCCCTGTGTCTCGCCTCTCTCTCTCTCTGTGCATTTCTCTCATGAATAAATAAATAAAATATTTAAATAAATAAATAAATAAATAAATAAATAAATAAATAAAATCTATAAATGGACTGAAAATGTCATGATCCAAATATTAAGATTACTACCATTGTGTGCACTCAAGTTCCACAAAATTTCTGATTAACAAATACTTTTGGAGGCACCTGGATAACTCAGTTAAGTATCTGCCACTGGCTCAGGTCATGATCCTGGAGTCCCAAATACAGCCCCATGTGGGGCTCCACGCTCAGCCAGCAGTTTGCTTCTCCCTCTTCCTCTGTGCCCTTCCCCCACTCATTCTCTGTCTCTCTAAATAAATAAATAAATAAATAAATAAATAAATAAATAAATAAATGCAAGCTTTTAAAAAATAAGCTCCTGTTTAAATCCATGAAACAGTTACTTGCCTAGAGAAAAGTAGTGTGATGGGAAGATCAAAATCTGTGAGTCAGCTGAAGCTCATTTAGAATCCGGTTTTCTATGTAACTAAAGTGGCAGTAAATATTACTATGTAATGGCATGGGCTCTGGGGACAGAAATATTAGCTTTAAATCTCACTTTGGCCATTTCCTGACTGGTGGCCATTAGCGAGTGTCTCAACTGCTATTGGCACAATTACCCTCTCTGTAAAATGGAGATTAAATAATCAGGTTCAGCAAGGAAAACAACAGAGCCACTACAATGTTTATGGGAATAAAATAGTTTCATAGAGGGATTAAGGAATATAAAAACAGGAGAAGGGTGAGGAATGGAGATCTGGATAAGTAGGCTACAGCTGCAGAGCCAGAGAGATAGTCAGCCCCAAAGGACTTCAGTCTGACGTACTGACCAGGATGAGATGGAAACATCAAAACTCATTTAAAAAAGTGTGAGACTCCATATCATCAGCCCCAACAAGTGTGAAGAGAGAGCTCACAGAAATCTGAGAGAATGCCAATACCTGCCTGCCACAATTCCAAAACAGAAGTCCATGAAGAGATTTGATAAACCAGAGTGTGTGGAAATGTCTTAAAAAATACTGCATTTGCCCACCGCTATCTCCTAAGACTAATGGACTCTCCTCTTTTCTTCCAAATTTCCTTTTCTTCTCATTGAAAAACCCGAGCCAGAACCCACTGGAGGAAAAGATGATTGGGCGTATATAGTTCTTGGTTTCTCTTCTGTAATGCTAATATTATCTTATGTGTAGAAGCAATCTTGGTCAATAACAATCCATGATTTATACACTACCTACCTCATAAAGCTGAAAAGATTAAATAATGTACATGACATACCAAAAATTATAAGTGGTTCAAATAATACATTTAGTATATAGATCATTATTTTATAAATGATATGATCTAGATAATTTGCTTTACATCTTTGCATTTTTTCTCTCAATGTCAAATACAGATAATGGGAGACTCCATCTTTTGACAAAAAACACGTGGCATGCTCACCTTTGAAGTTTAGTTAGTCTCTAGGACCATGCCTGGGTATAGTAGGAACTTAATATGCTAGTTGCTTCTGCCTTATACCTCCACAGACTATTTTAATTACTACATATTCAAACCACTATATTGGACACCCTGGGTATGAAAACTATAGAAAATATAGCTATTACCATCAAGGAATTCACAATATTTGGAGGTTTGGGGGGGATTTTTGTTTTGTTTTGTTTTGTTTTGTTTTTTATCTAAGGGAATTGTTCCCAGTATATGCCCAGTATCCTTTTAAGCAAAGCAAACACAGGTGGACTACAGGGCCTAAATTATAATACTCTGTGTAATAAGAAGACTAACATGTCCATATGGTCCTGAGTCTTAGAATAAATTGTTATTTTACATAGGAACAAAATGGGTCTGGAGAAGTGTGGTTTAAAGTTGTAACTTTGGAGCCAAGACACTAAAAATCTAGGTTTGACAATTAGTAAACATGTAACCATAGGATATTTATTTTAAAAATTTATTAATTTTGAGAAAGAGAGGGGGGGGATCCCTGGGTGGTTCAACGGTTTAGCACCTGCCTTTGAGCCAGGGCGTGATCCTGGAGTCTCGGGATCGAGTCCCGCATCAGGCTCCCTGCTTCATCCTCTGCCTGTGTCTCTGCCTCTCTCTATGTCTCTCATGAATAAATAAATAAATAAATAAATAAATAAATAAATAATCTTAAAAAAAGAAAAAAAGAGAGAGAGAGAGAAAGACAGCAGGAGCATGAGTTGGGGGAAGGGCAGAGTCAGAGGGAGAGAGAGAATCCCAAGCAGACTCCCTATTGAGCATGGACTCTGATGCGGGGCTTGATCCCACAACCCTGAGATCATGACCTGAGAGGAAACCAAGAGTTGGATGCTTAATCGACTGACCCACCCATAGGCCATTTATTTAGAGTATCTCTGTCTCTGTGACTGGGAGATGTTAATAGCAAACACCTCATAAAATTATGGTGCAAATTGAATTAAGGAATATATTTAAAATCTTTAAGAGTCTCTGGCTTATAAAATTCAATAAGCAGCTTTTATTACCATAATTATTATTAATTTCTAGGATGAACTGAATGCCACAGCATACACAGACTACACAATGAAATAATTATATTCAGTAGGGATGGTCCATTTTGGATGGTGATTACAGTCATTCATTCTGTCCGAGAGTCCTGAATGTAAAGGGAAGAGAAAGATTTGGAAGCAGATGGTTCAGGACGATAAATAACAAAAGTAGAGAAGGGTAATGAAGACAAGAAATGAATATCTGAGTTTCCACAGCAAAAGCATTCACTACTCATGGTGGGAAAAGTGGCAAGATGAAGATGAAGACCTTCTCTTGCATCACTAATCATGCTACTGATTGTTGAATGATAATGACTCCAATATCAGTGAGGTCTCATTGTTTGATTGATGAGATCATTTCCAATGTTTACTTACTTTCTTATCATCTGTATGGGAATTCCCAATTATTTATGATCAACTCAATGTTTCTCTGTTTCTAAGCATATAAAGATCTATAATGACATTTAAAAAGAAAAACACTACATTATTTAAGATACAATGGAATTATGTAGGAATAGAACAGATATATATGTACAGTTATAGATACAGATATATTTCATCTATCTTGTTCTTCTACCACTTTCTTTATGTCAATACCACTCTCCACCCCAGGAAGTTCAGCCAACATGGATTCTGGGGATATTCCAAGCACAAAATTTGCTTGGGTTACTCTGTATACTTTGAACATACTCAGGATATATATGCTATTGTTAAATGGACCGAGATGCAAATAAAGCCAAAAAGTTAAGCAGAGTTCTAGAATAAAAATAAAGATATTTCACATTCACAAGATTTCTGTGACATTTATATTACTATCAAGCCATCATTATTAATTTTATTCTCATTTGCCTGAGCTCTCCACCCTCCTGATCTCAGTGATTATTATAAAATATTATAATTATAAATTATAATAATAAGTGATAAACCTCAGTTATATAATTACAAAATTAACCAGTTCCTCAAAGAAAACATCTATATGGAAGGAATTAGAGATGAAATTGAGGAGCTTGAATATCAGACCTAGAATAAACTCTAAAAAGGAAACAAAATGTCTGCTTTCTTAAACTGAGTTCTTTAAATAAATGGAGGTTTTATCAAGAAGGAAAAAAAATTCACCAGAGCATAGTATACAGTTAATTAGGGTAATATTGTTTGCAGTTTTAAGTATTTAGTACTCTTTAGACAGTAACTTACTCCCACCATTTATACATTAGATTTAATATGCAATCTAACCATTTAAGATACATGATGATTTGCATAATTGGAAAGGTATGTTTAAATCATATTTAAGAATTTTCTTAAGATGTCAGAATTGGAAATTCCTTCCTAACTGGCCACTTAATGCACTTTCTCTTATCTTTGTGCTTTTAAATGTAAAATGTAAGGAAGAATTATTTGCCTTTATGCTATTAGGCCATTTTTAATATATCTAATCAAAATATCTTTTTAAGGCAAGTATAAATAAAATAAATGTTACTATTTCTCACTATGGTGGTAGAAAACTATTGGTACTCTGGGATGCCTGGGTGGTTCGGCGGTTAAGTGCTGGACTTTTTATTTCAGCTCAGGTCATGCATGATCTCAGGGTTGTTGAGATCAAGCCCTGTGTGGGGCTCCATGCTCAGCAGGGACTTTGCTTCTCTCTCTCCTTTTTCTTTCTCTCCTCCACCTCCTGCTTGTGCTCCCTCTCTCTCTCTCTTTCGCAAACAAATCTTCAGTAAAAAAAAAAAAGAAAGTAAATGATTGGCACTTATACATAAGGAAATTATAGTATTAATATAATTGGGTATTGTGGCTTACGTTTCTTATTTAATGGTTTATAGTTTTTGCTTGACATTGATAATTTATTAGTAACAACAAATAAAGTTTTCTTCACTGTCATACCTTAAAAGAAGTCCATTTTTGTAGTAAAATATACAAAACACAATTTCACCATTTTAATAGTTTTCAAGTATACAGTTCAGTAGCATTAAGTACATTCACATTGTTGTAGAACCAACGGTAACCACCATCCATCTCCAGAACTTTTTCATCATCCTAAACTAGAGCTCCATACTCATTAAATACTAACTCCCCATTCCAACCTTTCCCTTGTCCCTGGAAGCCACCAAATGTACTTTCCATCTCTATGAATTTGACTACCCTAGGCATCTTATACAAGTGGAATTATATGATGCTTGTTCTTTTGTGTCTGTCTTAGTTCACTTAGTACAATGTCATCAAGATGCATCCATGCTGTCACACAAGTCGGAATTTCATTCCCTTTTAAGACTGAATAATATTCTGTTCTATAAATAAACACATTTCATTTTTTCATCCATCAATGGGCATTTGGGCTATTTCTACTTTTTGACTATTGTCAATATTCTCACTATGAACATTGGTAAGAAGAGATCTGAGTCTCTGTGTTAACTTCTTTTGAATATATATGCAGAAGTAAATTTCTGGATCATACAGTGATTCTATGTTTAAGTTTTTGAGGAACCACCATCCTATTTGCCACAAAGGCTGTACCATTTTAAGTTCCTACCAGCAATAAACAAAAATTTCCCTAATTTTTCCATAATGGTTAGTGATATTGAGCATCCTTTCATGTGCTTGATGAAATTTATATATCTTTGTTGGAGAAATGTCTATTCAGAACCAAGTAAATGTATTTTTTAACAGGCAGTGAAATGGCAGTCATTTCAAAAGAATTTGAAGTTAATTAAACCATTTATCTGAAAGACTAAATATTTTTATGTTTTTTTAAAAAATACACTAATCCTGTTATTTTTATTTAAAATGGAGTTTGGAATAAAATGTTGTGAGATTAAATTGATTTTCAGAAACATTTAATTATATAGAAAAACAATCAAGTTATATTGATAAGTGAAAAAATTCAAATTTAAAATGACAATATGGTCTGATCCAAATTCTGTGGGGAAAAAAAGCAGTCACAAAAAAACATGCTAAGTACCAATAAATTAAACTAAATAACAAAACAAGTTACAAATTATTTGGAACTATAGAGCAGTGATTATGTCAAATACTAAAATCATAGGAAATAAAGATTAGGGAGAGTTTAATGTATAGTTTTAAATGTATTTTTCTTAAATTATTGTTTAGATTATGTTTCATTTATTAATTGCTAAGTAACAAAGTTCCTAAAATTCCTGCTTCATCTTAGGTTAGCTGGAGAGAGTGTTGCTCCTATCTCTTCAATAGAAAATGGCAAGTAATCTGCATAATCAATACTCTTCCTAAATCAATGGTTTTCATCACAGAGCTGAGGTCCTAAGGACCAAAATAACCCCAAATGCAAGAAAAGCTGACACCTTCAAGGAGACACTGGATACACGTACTTCTTATTGAGGTAGATAATGGACCGGATATGAATTCATAAGAAGAAATCAGCTAAAATTTGAAGATTGGTAATGAATTGCTAAAGGCTGAGAGTAGGCCAGCTTGAATATGGAAACTATGGAAGCCATAGCCATTTGGGGAATTGGGACTCACAGATAGCTAGAGAAAGCAATTAAAACCAGACAACCTCTACTACCATACCCCTAACACCCTAGAAGAAGGGAAGGAAAACATCATGAGCTCAGATCATTAGAGATTTCCTACCGTGAGGGACAGATAGGTACCGTGGGAAGCCTTTATTCCCAACACCCAGGGACACACCAAAACTATACCCTGATGTACAACCAGAAAAAAGAAAGGCTATCCTTGTCTCCATGATCAAGTATTGAATAACAACTGGCATTGGTCTACTGCAGAGGGAGGGGCAAGAAGACGAACAGAGACCTTCTTTGAGGCCCAGGCATAAGGAGAACATAGTAGAACAGATATTAAGAAAAACCTTCTGGCAAAAGTGTCCCACCCTCATCACAGGATAGTGCTACAGCAATGGGAAGCTGTGGTATACTGACAGTAATTATAGCAGTAACAAAATCCAACCCCAGCTCAACTCCTGATTGACCAAACAGAGCAACACCTTCAACAAAAAATTATGAGAGCCACCATAAAGCAAGGGAAGAAAATGCGCTCAAGAGATAAAGCCATCAGGGAACCTGGCTCAAGGGTATACCTTGTATGTTGAAACTATCAGAAAGTGATCTAATAATAAAAAAAAAAAGCTATGATTAAAATGAGAGAGTTTCTTGTTTAATACAGTCGCACGGATGGAGAATTTTAGCGGAGAGCTAGGAACATATGAAACAATCGAATGAGAATGCTAGAATGGATGTAATAACAAAGGAAAATATATGCAATTGTCAGACTCATTGGTAGACTTAGGTCATCTTAGAAGAATTGGTACATTAGAAATTGCATAAGCTAAAAACCAAAAGGGACGAGGAGGGTAAAAACACATGTGAACAATATCAAAATGTCTAACATGCATATTTGAAATCCCAGAAGAAAAGAGAATGGAGTACAAAAAATATTTAAAGATATATTGTGCAGTAATTTCCACAAATTAATGAGAAACAGTAAACCACATATCCATGAAACTCAGAGAACATCTGGCAAGATAAACACAGAGCACACAAAAAAATATCAGCACATCATATTTTAACTGCTAAATATTGAAGATAAAAAATGGGGACGCCTGGGTGACTCAGCAGTTAAGCGTCTGCCTTTGGCTCAGGGTGTGATCCTGGAGTCCTGGGATCAAGTCCCACATCGGGCTCCCTGCATGGAGCCTGCCTCTCTCTTCCTGTGTTTTTCATGAATAAATAAATAAAATCTTAAAAAAAAAAAGAATCAAAGTAACTACATACACACAAAAAAATCTCATTACCTAAATAGGAATAAAGTGAAAATACAGCAGAAATTTCATCAGAAACTATGCAAATTGGAAGACAATAGAGCAATGAAATAAAAAAATTCAGAAATCTACATTGCCAGATTGATATTCTGAAAACAATCAAGAAAACCCCATAAATATTTTTGGAACACTATCTCTGTATAACTTCATCCTTTTGAATATTCTGCTCACTTTATTCTAGTTCTTTCAGTATCCTTAACATCTGATATCTCTTTCTCTGAGATTTCTCTCTCTGAGGTCTCTCTGTCTCTCTGTTTCTCTCTCTCTCTTCATTAGGATCAATTTAAGAGTTTTTCCTGCACTGCAGTTCCAGAATTGCTCCAACAAAATACTGAGGTTTACTTCAATTGGTTTCCTTTTCTAAAGGCTAACAATCTTGTGTAAACTATTATCCAATGTATGAAAATAATTATTTTCTATTTTTCTTTCTAGCTTTCTACTTTATTTACATCAGGAGGATAATGTCTTTTTTTAATATGGTTGAATTTAATTTCCTCATAATATACTAATTCATGAAGAAGGAGCTGACCTCTGATCCTTTTCTATTTTAACTACATTATCAAAATTATTGTAATAAAATTTAATTAAATTTCAATTTCAAAAAAAATCACTGTTCTCTACTTATATTTCATTTTGTTCCTAATATAACATGTGAGCAATAGGGTTTAAGACATGAACCTTGGCTGCAAGTATGTATAAGGAACTTTTAGGTCACCATTTCCTTTTTTTTTTTTTAAAGATTTTACCTATGTATTTATTTAGAATACATACAAGTTAGGTAAAGCGGAGAGGGAGAGAGTACATCTCAAGCAGACTCCCTGCTGAGTGCAGACCTGGACACAGGGTTCAATCCCATGACCCTGAGATTTTGAGCCAAAATCAAGAGTCGGTCACTTAACTAACTGAACCACCTAAGCACCCCTCCTTTCTGCCCTTCTCTTGCAGTTAAGCAACCATGACTTCCCTACATAGACAAGGAGTAGTGGTTTATTGGACAAATGTATCTGAGAGAGAATATGACAACGTCATTGACATTTCATTGATCTGTGCATGCTTTGATCTTTTCTTACTTTCTGATCCTCACCACTTTACCCCATGTGGAAAGCATTAGCCTCAGACACTCATCCTATAATCAGAGTTGTCATTACAAATTGATGACAGTCAAATGTGATTTGGGAATTTATGGAGCATGCTACACTGGCCAGCTTGGATATTTGGTAGTCATCCATGGGGAGGGGGCTTCTTATCAATTTATGTTCCACAGTATTTGAAGATACTAATTATTCAATTAGATTGATTTCTGATGGTATGAAATCCTGCAGTGGGAAGAATATAATATTGGTTCATAAACAGCTTGCACTCATTCATTTGGAATATCTTCACTTTGTTTCTTCATTGATCCATGTTACATTAAACTTTCTGACAATAAGCACCTTCATCTATATAATCTATATATCTATATAATAATTCTATCATTACAATGCATTTTCTTATCCATTTATTGATTAGGAAACAGCTAGCATAATATCTGGCCTATCATAAGCTGATAAGTTAACTCAAGTTCTATCAAACCCTAAGCAGAAGGTTCTTACTGCCTTCACATAACTCATATTTGGGAATCCCATCTAAAGAAGTTTTAGGGATCAAAAATTCATATTTAAAAACAAACAAATAAGACCAAGAACCACTAGGTTATCTAGTGTGTCTAGTTGTAATACAAGACTGTACCTGTGGCAGGGACTTTGGTGTGCTCTGTCCAATTCGATTTAAATAACTCAGGTGAAGAGGCTCCCCACGGAGATTCATCCACTTTTCAACAGATCTCACTACTATATAATTGTTCCTAAGATTCTGCCTAGATTTCCCTTTGCTCAATTTTATCTCATCAGTCCTCATTAAAACCACAAGACACAAGCAATAATAAGAATGAGAAGGCAGCTTGATAGTTACTCATTTTAATTTTAGACATTTCCACATTGTCATAGCTTTCATTTTTATTTAGAACAACCACTTGAAGCACAACTTCAAATATTTCACTAAATGAAAATATAAAGGTTTCCAGTGGTTAACTGACCCCAATTTAGTTTTTTGTCTCCTTCAACAAAAGGAAGAGACAGTCTGAAGTATAACTCTGATTGCCTGAAAGATTTTTTTAATGCGCAAGTTAGATGCAGAAGCATTGATTTTCTTAGATCTGATAATCTACCAAAAAAGTGCTTCTTTGTTTGTGATTTGGCAGAGAATATAGTTTAATTTTATAACTATCCTGTGTGATCCATATCGGTCATGCCATTCAGACCTGTTTTATTGTGCATTTAGAAGGTGAATGTCATTTTCGTCTCTGTGGGATCCAAAGCCCTTGATCCATGGCTTAGAAACACTGAGGTTTCATTTCTTGCAATGTATTGTATGTTACCTTTAGACTGTGAACAACAGTATCTTTAGTTTACACTGAGGTTGGCATCTTGGATGATAGTTCTTATCATGGACCAACCTACTATGAGAATGTCACATGAATCTACTGTCAATTACCAAATTACTTAAAAATATATCTGTATATACACAACTTGATTTTAATCTCCTTACAGGAAGAACTGGTATTACATAAAGAATCGAAGAAAAGAAAAAGGTTTGTAACTCCTGTCTGCCTTTCATTAAGGATTCAACCTTTTCTTTGTAGAATGATTCCCACTGGAGTAATAAAACATTTACACCTTTAAAGATTTTCCCAACACTTATCCTCCACAGAACTTCCTTCTATGCTTAATTGTCATGTACTCCAAGAACAATAAGCTTTCCCTGTTACATAGGAGGCTGCATAATGCAAATTAGTTAATTAATTTCTGGTAATAAGCTTTATAATGACATTACAGTGACTTCTATGCGCTATAGTTTCCAGTTAAAAGGATGAGTGGAAACTCAGTGACCAATTGTTTTTAGAAAATCTGCTACTTTAGTCTCAGATGCTCTTACCCTAATTTTCGTTTTTTTTTATTTTTTTTATTTATTTATGATAGGCACACAGTGAGAGAGAGAGAGAGAGAGAGAGAGAGAGAGGTTACCCTAATTTTCTTCAAGAAAATGACCACCCAATTTTTCCCCAAAGCTTGCTTTTGAGAATACTTCCTCCAAAAAGTCTTTCCCCAAAGTTATGATAAACTTCCACTAATACTGAATCATTTCTTCCCCTTCTATACAGGGTATATTTTGCTCTTATTACTGCAGTCGTTTTTGGAGCAGGGACTCTAACTTTATGTTTCATTCATCTTCTTATTTGCAGCCTGAACCCAGCATCCACTACATGGCAGATTCTCAAAAAAAATGAATAAATTTAAACTTCATCTTGATAGTAATAGTAAAGAGTCATGTATCAAGAAAATCTCCAGACAGTTCAAATAATTTGATTTCAATGAGACATTATTGAAATAAATATATTCCCTAATAAAACAAGATTTTTATATCATTCTAGTCTCCTTGCCTCCTCGTAATACCTTATAAAGACTAAAATGAAGTATTCCCCTGGCCCCACCCCCCACACAATTCGGCTTACTCAATTTCCCTGATGATTCTTAGATCTATCTTAGGATGCTATGCTTACTGAGTAGTTTGCTAATTTGGATGAGTTTTAACTTATTGACTTTTTATGTAAATATTAATTCATCATGGATTTAACTGTATTTTAAAAACATTAAAGCTCTCATACCAGCCAGAGCAGTGAAGCATGATCACTGGTGCTACTTGACAGCAAGACAAAGAGTCGAGTGCAGGGTTCCACTACAGTAGATATACTTGGCTGAATCCATGAATGGTTTCAGGAGAACCCCAAATCCCTGGGATTGCATTTCAAATTGTGTGAAACAGTTTTCTACAGATTAACCAAAAATTTTAAGTACTATCACAAACCCAAATACTCCATGGTATTTTCCTATATCCCATTCCCACAGCTATCTGTGGGATGATTTGATTTGATTATTTTCAATTTCCATTATAATATCATGATTAGATTTGTTAAACAAGCAAGATCAGGGAAAACATTTTCTAGAGATATTTGATGCATTGCATTTAATTTATTATAAACAAGTTAACAGAGACTGGTCATATCTAGATCTACCTACCTTGATATCTTATTGTTTCCACTAACGTTTGTTAAAAAAGATTACCCTATTCCTATGCAATCTTGGTGTATTTGTCTAAAGTCAATACAAAATTATTTTGCAAAGTTATTTTGGCTATTTTGTGTCCTCTGTATTTCATATACATTTTAGTTTCAGCATGATACTTTCCACCAAAAAGCTACTGGGATTTTTATTGGGAAGACATTAGATATAATCATCTACTTGGAATTAGTATCTTAAAATGAGTATATATTCCCATGTATTTAAATTCTTTATAATTTCTTGCAACAATTTATTGCAATTTTCTTTTTATAAGTCTTACATCATAGTTCATTTTTTTTGTATGCTTATTCCATGATATCAGGTGACACTGTAAATAATGTTACTTTTTAGGACATATTTTCAGTTGATTGTTGCTAGTGTAGTGAAATATAATAGGTATTTTTAAAAATTTATTTATTTATTTATTTATTTATTTATTTATTTATTGAGAGAGAGAGAGATCACAAGTTGGGGGAGGAGCAGAGGGAGAGAGAATCTCAAGCAGACTCCTCCTGAGTCCTGAGCCTGGAAGCCAATGTGGGCTCCATCCCATCACCCTGAGACCATGACCTGAGCCAAAATCAAGAGTTGGACATTCAACCAATGAGCCACCCAGGAGCCTGGGGAAGATTTTCAATTACAACTTTTATCATACCTAGATGACTATACAGATTATGTATTAACTCCTGAATAAATTCATGTCTTTGAAAGAATTTGGCTATTTCATTTGTTTTAAATTAATTGGCATGAATTTGTTTGTTCAACATGTTTTCTTAATATTACATAAATGCCTATAGGTTCTGTAATGATATTTCCACTCTCATTCTTTATATTGGTCATTTCTATCTTTGCTCTTGTCTAACTAGGAGATCATTAATTTTATCAATATTTTTAGATAAGCTTGTGATTTCACTGCCTTTCTTCATTGCTTCTTCATTTTTATCTTTTTAAATTTCTTCTTACTTTCCTTTTTCTGTTCACTTGATTTTATTGCTCTTCTTTTTCTACTATTTAAAGATGGAAGTTTAGTTCATTGAGTTTAGCCCTTTCTGATCTTTCTCGGAGCTTTTAAAGTTAAATTTTTTCTTTCCACTCACTGCTTTAGTCAAATATCATAAATTTGATGTTTTGTTTTTATTTTCACTCAGTTCAAAATAGTTTCAGATTTCTCTTTTAAATACTTCTTTGACCCATGGGTTATTTTGGAGTACATTAGAAGTTTTCCCCAAATATTTCTTATTGTTTCTAATTTATTTCCACTGTGATCATAGTAGATAATGATGTGTATGATCTCTGTAATTTCAAATGTATTGAGATTTCTTTTATTGTTCAGCTTATAGTCTAGCTTTGTGACTAAAATGCCCTTTAAAAGAATTTATACAGTGTTTTTATTGTGTGAAATCCTCTATAGATGTCATTTAAGTAGGTTTGTTTAATATTAGCTTTTTTTTTTTTTAAGATTTGATTTATTCATTCATGAGAGACACAGAGAGAGAGAGAGAGGCAGAGGCACAGACAGAGGGAGAAGCAGGCTCCATGCAGGGAGCCTAATGTGGGACCCAATCCAGGGTCTACAGGATCTCACCCTGGGCTGAAGGTGGTGCTAAACTGCTGAGCCACCTGGGCTTCCCTCATATTAGTTTTTAAATCTGCTGTATCCTTACTGATTTTTATCTACTTTTTCTATCACTTACTAACAGAATAATACTAGTTTCCAGATCTATTTTTTTTTATAATTCACAAATATTTTGCATATTTTATTTTTTATGTATCAGAGGTTTTATTCTACTGCTTAAATGAAAGTTGTTTCTTTGTTGTTGTTGTTCGTTTTTGTTTCAAGCTTTTCTTTAAATTCTAATTAATTAAAATATAGTGTAATATTGGTTTCAGGAACAGAATTTAGTGATTCATCACTTACATATAACAGTCAGTGTTCATCACAGGTGCCCTCCTTAATTCCCATCCTCCACTTGGTCTATCCTCATGGCCACCTCCCTTCCAGCACCCTTCACTTTGTTCTCTATAGTTAAGAATATCTTATGGTTTGACTCCCTCTCTTTTATCCTCCTTCCACCATGTTCATCTGTTTTGTTTCTTAAATTCCACATCTGAATGAAATCATATGGTTTTTGTCTTTCTGACTGAGTTATTTCACTTAGCATTATACTCTTTAGCTCCATCCACATCAGTGCAAATGGTAAGACTTCATTCTTTTTTGATGGCTGAGTAATATCTCATTTTACATATATTACCACATCTCTGTCCATTAATTAGTTGATGGGCATTTGGGCTCTTTCCATAATTTGGCTATTGTTGATTAATGCTGCTATAAACATTAGGGTGTATGCATACCTTCTAACAAGTATTTGTGTATCCTTTGGGTAAAAACCTAATAGTGCAATTGCTGGGTTGTAGGGTAGTTCTATTTTTAACCTAGATTCCACCAAAAACTTGCTAGGACAGATGCATGAATTCAGCAAAGTTCCAGGATACAAAATCAACATAATCAACAACATTGTATAGAAATCTGTTGCATTTCAATACAATAATGAAGTAGCAGAAAGAGAAATCAAGGAATGGATCCCATTTTCAATTTCATCAAAAAACCTTAAGATACCTAGGAATAAACCTAACCAAAGAGGTAAAAGATCTGTACTCAGAAAATGGTAGAACACTTATGAAAGAAATCGAAGATGACACAAAGAAATGAAAAAACATTCCACACTCATGGATTAGAAGAGTAAAGTTTCCAGTTTTAAGCGAAGATTTTTTTTAAGCAAAGATTTTTTAAATTTACCTTTTTAGTTTTATTAATCTTAGTTGAATGTAGGTTGAAATGCTATTGATAGGGTACATGAAGTATACATATATTAAATGCATATGTAATATTACTATAATATAGTGTGTGTATATATTTATAGTATATGTCAAGAGAGATACTATTATTTTCTTCATCAATAAAATCCATAAAAGATTAGTAGTTATATTATTATAAAGGTTAAAAATAGAATAACTTATACAAAGCAATTCAAGCATGTCCTCTAATCTAGCAATACACGTAATAACAATGAATACTATAAATTATTATTAAATTTATTATTTATAAAGATTATTTTTCAAGCTTTTTCTCTCTGTTGCACAAAAATGTTGAAACTGTTTATAATATTTGTTTTATGAAACAAAACATGGGATCAAATCAACAAATGCCATGATTATTGCACAGAGATTTTTCAAGAAACTGAAAGTAGTATAATAAAAAATGTAAAATCCAATATGTTTTGAACATAAACCAAATATAAACTAATGCAAAGTGAATTTTGTGGCTGAGACAAATAATAAAAGCAAATCAAGATAGATTAGGTAAATATGATAGAAGAGACTATATATTATTATGTTTCTGCTGAAGCTAAATAAACATGTGAAACTGTACAGTAGTTCAAGGAGAGAGACCCAGCATCTAGAAATCATTAAAGCCAGAATCTAACAGATGAGTAAAATTTGTGAAATTATCTATTTTTCTGTACAAGCATCTTTCAAGAGTTTTCTCCACAAGAAGCTCTCTGGATTTTTCTCGTTCTTAATGTACTATGTTCCCAATATTTGCATTAGTGACCTTAATATCACTAAGCACAGCTTTAGAGAACACAGTTATCCTAAACCTCATTCAAAGTCTGGAAGTCATATTTTGGATACTGTCTAATCTCCTCACTGCCTCACAGCACTCTAATTACCTGGATATTCTAGACAAGAATATTCCATCTACTGCAACAGTCACTTCTCTATTACCCACAGCATTTGCCAAGTTTCTGGAAATATTCTCCCTATATCTACTTTTTTTTTCTTTAACTAAATTAAGAGTAAACAAGAATAAACGCTAACTATAATTTTATGGTATAGTCCATAAGCTTGTATACATGATTCAGGACTATCCTCTGCTTTCTATTTATAATTAGAAATTGGCTCTTAGAAGAAACTTAGCATGTTTTTCCCCAGGTACTAAGCATATACTTTATCACTTACTGACAAATATTTGATACTAAAAATGAAAAGCAATAATATCTAGCCTTAGCATTTTGCTATTATTTCATCTAAGTAGTAAAATATTTTAAGTTACATCACCAAGAGCTATTGTTTGATTACTTGATCACATTCTCTGGTTGCCTGTTTGAAGTGGTGATGTTTTGTGCCATTGATAAAGTGTATGATTTTGAAGAGACGCCTAATTTTCACCTGCCAAGGGTGCTTGGTATTCTGTATGGAAAGTATCTCTTAACTATACATGTATAGGAGACACCAACAGAGAACAGAAGATCATTCATGAGCATCTCTAGCAGAAATCCAAAACCCACCTAGCCAAAGGGCATTCAAAAAATTCATAAAAATTACTATTTCAGCAAATGATTTATATTTCTGTATGCTGGTGATATGATTTCTTAGGGTAAAAATATTTATCCTTTTAAAGAAACAAGTCATTATTCCCAAATTTGTTATTAGCCAGTCACATAATAAAAGTAGATGGATTTGCTTTTTAATTAGAGAAATGACAGATTGGCCCTATTTTCTATGTTCTTAAAGCAAAAAGCTAACTGCATATTAAAATGAAATATTACAGGAATCCGATTTATTTCAACAATATTAAAAAAAAAACTAAACAGCACTTACCCAATGGAGGAAAATAAATATAAAATAAAAAGTGTAACAATTTCTAAAGCACCAATAACATAATTCTAGGTGGATAAGGTGGATAAGGGCCCAACCAGAAAACTAAGGGAAAACAGATCTAAGTCAATGACCAAAAAGTAAAAGCTTTTTGGTTGTGATTTTGAATAAGAAATAATCAATTATACATTTTTGGGATTTTAAGGATTATCTAACTCAAGTGTGCACAAAAGTAAATAATGAATTTTTGGTGTTTTCTCCATATTTGTGTGTGTACATACACACTTTAACATTTCATTCTGATAATGTAGATTTCAGGGGGACAAGTGAGGAATAACTAGCATGGCCTTCTGCTGCTCTTTTAAGAACAAAGGTGTGCTTCTTACAGGTCAGTTGGTCCACCTTTTCTGAGTAGTTTCAGATAGAATGGAGCTATTGTCCAAAACATAGAGCGCCACATATGTGATTATTCAAAGGCAGTTACCCATAGTGGCACTAGAATAAGAAATGCTGGGGAGGTCTTGTGTGAAATTTTTGAATGAGATTGTGTGAATTTACACTGTTAACTTGCGTGAAATATTGCATCTTAATTATCATCTGGGGAAAGTCAGTTGCTTAGAGTAAAACAGGTAAAGAGACTAGGAGCTCTGGAACGATGAAGCTTACTCTTTATTACTGGGACAGGAGTCAGGTAATTTTGCTACCATGGCAATCATGGGATGATGGGCAATACAGGGCTTCAGACTTTGAAGGCATTAAGAAACCATGGCAGATTACAGGAGTATGATCTTAAGTGTAAGGGCCAAGGATGATTTCAAGCTATAAGAAATAGATCAGAAGTAGACGATTTGGTAACCAAATGGAAACCCAATATATAAATTTAGAACATGGTTTCAAGGTCAGGAAAATTTACAAGATGTTGCTTGTTGACCATACCACATTTTGTTTAGTTAACTGCCTCTTCTAACTGGACAGACTCATTCTTAAAAGGAGGTACTGGGAGGGAGAAAGGACAGAGATGTTCAAAACAAGCTGAGTAATTTTCTAGATTATGTGATGTGATGGATGAAGGGCTGGCAAGAGGTGAGAGCACAGGTGGCCAAGTGGAGCATCTCAGGACTCCCCTCTTTCCTTTCCCCTATAGTCAGCCCATATGCTTTCCCTGGAAGTGGGATGGCAAGGCTTCCTTCTCCAAAATATCTCCTGTGTTCTAATGTTCTATCACAAGCCAAGGATGATAAATACGTGATGTATGTGCTTCCACTCCATCTCCTGAGGCGCAGCCAATTCACTACTCCTAAGAATCAGCCTCCAAGCAACCATGACCACTGATTAGCCCACATCACACCTTGTTGAAACCTAATTTCCATTTGAAGTGTTAACCAGTATCCTTTCTATTTGTCTTTTTTAACTGTGATTATAAACCTTAACTGAACATTAGCTTCACCAAGAAAGTTTTTGAAAATACCAGTGCTCAGGAATGACCCTAGAAATTCTGATTTCTAAGTGATTTGGGGAAGTCTGGGTTCACTGTTTTTAAAAGCTTTCCAGGTAATCCTACCATGTAGCCAGAGGCAACTATCCCTGGGACGGAATGTATATGCAGACTCTAACAGGGCCAGTGACAAGGAGCTTATAAGATTTTTTTATCAGTTTCATGAGAAAAGCTGAGGTAAAGGCATGGTGTAGCACAGGGTAGGAAAAGAGGATGTAGTTGAATTCGAGAACACTGAGTTGCTCTGATCACCCACAAATTTCTGGCAGGAAAACATCAGGTAAGACAAGAAAGTAGGTCCTAAGGCTCAGACCTTCCCAACCCTGTTAGACCAGCAACACAGAATAGTGAGTTGCACAGATCACAAGGAACATTAGAAGTCAGGATTTTAATTCTTTTTTTTAATTTTAAGTCAAACTTTTCTTTTTGAAATTTTTTTCAAACTGTTTTCTTTGCAAGCTATATCTTGCTTTTGAATGTGGGTCAGAGTCAGATAGCACAGAAATCACTTTTAGCAATCATATCTTCTCTTTTATAGTTGGAATTCCTTCTAACATCATGTCTATAGAAACTTTAACAGATGAAGTAAGGTACCAAATCAGTCCTCAAGAATTAATGTTTTGTTTATGTTTTTTTTTTTTTTTTTACCATTGAGTATATTTAAGTTTGCTAGATAAATTAAAACAAGCAAAATGCTTCTGAGGTTCAAGTATATATTATAACTTAGTGTGCTATTTTGTAAGATGTTCATGATGTGTTTTACAATGATTCTACCTACTTCATAATTAAATAAGACAGCACTCCATATTGTGAAATGCCAAAGTTTAAAATTTTGGAAATATTTAAAATGCAGGAGGTTAAGGATTCTTTCTTTAAGCTTATTTATCTTGAAACAGTCCTTCATTTCCTTTGGAACACACACATTTCTATATCTGCAAAAGGGTTCTATGGTGAGCAAATGTATTGTGAACAAAGAGGCTGGCAATTTTTTCTAGCTCGTTACTCAAAACTTGATCCACAAGCAGCCATAGTAGAAAACATGGGAGTCTGTTTGCAATACAGAATCTTACAGCCCATCAGGTGATTCATAGGAAATTAAAATTTGAGAATCACTCAGTTCCAGACGTGCTCCCTGATTTGAGTTCCTTACAGAGGTTTATTGAGTAAACTGGAGTATCAAGAGCCAGAGAATTCACCTTTCCTTCCTGGTTCAAACTTTAAGTCAATACGTGCTTCTTTGTAATGTATTTTGACTTGTCTTTACGTGTTCTCATTAGTGACAGAGCTGAACTACACCTTATAGTTCTATCATTCTACTGATCATCGATAAATCAGTTTTAAGGAGGAGCAAATACCAATATGTAAAGCTGTGGGAGAACAGGACAGAGGGCTTCGTGCTGAAGTGCTTATGAGTCTGAACTTACAGGATGTTGTCCTTCCCAGTACCAAGTCAGACTGCCTAGCAACTAATAAATAGAAGCTTTGTGACAATAAAAGAGATACATATAGCCACACACTCATAAACCCTTACAATTCAGGCACAGACGCTCAAACACTTTTTTCCAATGACAAAAGCAAATGAAGGCCAAGTAATAACCCATTTGTTCTTCCAGCACTATCGGAGAGCTAGCATTTTTAAAAAGCATTATAGATACAACATATGTACATGCATTTATTCATGTGCATTAAATGGCTGGCAGCCCATCAAGTGTTCTCTTCTAAATCTAATGGACTGATTTTTTTTTTTAAATTAAGTTCAAAATAATCGAGTGGTCCTTATGTTCAGGTTTTGGTAGCTTTTTTCCTTAGGAATCCTTGAGAATTAACTCTCTTTACCAAGAGCTTAACAGGGATCATACTAAGATCCTTTCACTTTACAGCCCTCACACTTCTTCCCAGGTGCGCATGTGTATCCAGGAGAAGTATGGAATAAGATTGTCCCAGTACGTGGGAAGCAACAGATCCAATCTCTTCAGATTATGGGAATTTTCACAGACATGAGAAGTGCAATTTACAGCCTCATTGCTGCCACCAGAAATGTTTATGATCATTACACCTCAGGAAAATAAAATTTTCCTCTTTAATAGACATTTAAGAAAAAATCCTATTTACAATTGTATCACAAAGAATAAAATATGTAGGAATAAATACAACCAAGAATGTGAAAGACCAATAGTCTAAAAGCTTAAGACACTGATTAAAGAAATTGAATAAGACACAAATAAATGGAAAAATATTCTGTGTTCATGTATGGGAAGAATCAATGTTGCTAAAATGTCCATATTATCCAAAGCAATTGACAGATTCAATGTAATCCCTTTCAAATGGCAATGATATTTTTTTCACTGAGATAGAACAAATAATACTAAAATTTGTATGGAACCACAAAAGACCCCAAATAGCCAAAGCAATCTTGAAAAAGAAAAACAAAGTTGGAGGCATCACAGTCCCTGATTTCAAATTATACTACAAAGCTAAATAATCAAAACAGTATGGTACTAGCGCAGAAACAGAGACCTAAATCAATGGCACAGAATAGAGAGCTCAGAGATAAACCCACACTCGCATGGTATATTAATCTATGACAAAGGAGGCCAGAATACACAATGGGGAAAAAGACTCTTCAATAAATGGTGTTGGAGAAACTTGAAGGCTACATGCAAGAGAATGAAACTGGACCAATTATCTTTGCCATATGCAAAAATAAACTTAACACCTATTAAAGACTTGAATGTAGAACCTGAAACCATAATAAAACTCTTACAAAAATACATAGATAGTAAGCTCTTTGGCATTGATCTTAGTAATATTTTTTTGGACTAATCTCATCAGGCAAGGGCAACAAAAGCTAAGAGACAAACAAGATTGCATCAAACTAAACAGTTTTCACACAGCAAAGAAAGCAAATAAAAAGGCAATCTGTTGAAAAGAAATAGATATTTACAAATCATATATCCAATAAAGGGTTAATATTAAAAAAATATAAAGAATTTATACAACTTGGTATCAAAAATAAAACAAAACAGTAGCCCAATTTTAAAAATGGGCTGAGGACTTGAATAGACATTTTTCTCAAGAAGATGGCCAACTGGCACAAGAAAAAATGCTCCACGTTACTAATTTTCATGGAATGCAAATCAAGATCACAATGAGATTTTACTTCACACCAGTCAGCTTGGCCATTACCAAAAAGACAAAAATAACAAGCATTGGAAAAGATGTGGAAAAAAGGGAACCCTTGTGCACTGTTGATGGGAATGCTAATTGGTACAGCCACTGGGAAAAACAATGTGGGTGTTTCTCAAAAATAAAAAGATAGAAAAAATATAGAACTATCATATGATCCAGCAATTCCACTTCTGGATATTTATCCAAAGAAAATAAAAACACCAATATGAAGAGGTTTATGAACTTCTATGTTCAGTGAAGCATTATTTACAATATGGAAGCAACCTAAATGTTGTTTGACAGATGAACAGATAGAAAAAAAAATGTGATACACACACACACAGGGATATTACTCATTTATAAAAAAAAAATGAAATCTTGCCATTTTCAATATCCTGAATGGAGCTAGAAGGTACTATGCTAAGTAAAATAAGTCAGAGAAAGAAAATAACATGTGACTTAGTTCATTTGTGAAATCTAAAGAACAACAACAACAACAACAAGAAAAAACAAATAAAAACAACAGAAACTGTTAACAGAATGAGGTGTTGTCAGGGGGCAGGTGAAAAGGTAAAGAGGAATAAGAGGTATAGATATAAGTTATATAATAAATAAATCTTGAGGTTGTAATGTACAGCATGGGGAATATAGTCTATAATACTATAATAACTTTGATGGTGACACATGGTAACTAGATTTGTGGGGATCATTTCATAGTATATAAAATACTGAATCAATATGAAGTACACCTGAATAGAATACTGGATGGCAGTATATGTCAATAAAAAAAAATGTGTGATGCGAACATAAATAAAGAAAGGAAATAGTCAAGGAGGTGACTTAATTTTTTTTAGGTGACTTAATTTTTAAAAATTAGATTGAGCAAATTAGTTCATTATTGCCTTTAGTTCTAATAAAAATTATTCTTTAGATACTTACAAGGCAAAATAATTGTTCATACTAGAGGTCGAATAGTGTATACAAAGATGCAAATACCACGATTACTTATAAAAGCAAAAGATTAGATACATTCCATATGTTCAAAATAGAATAGTTGAAACAACTTAAGTATATGCACAAGATGAAATAATACACACTCAATAAAAAGTGATATGCTGTAGATCATTCAGTGATGTCAAAATGCTCACACTGCCAATTAAGTAAAAACAAACAAAAACACTATATAAAATGTAGCACTTCAGAAAGCTAGCCCCCCTTCTTTTTAAAGATTTTATTTATTCATTCATGAGAGACACAAGAGAGAGGCAGAGACACAGGCAGAGGGAGAAGCAGGCTCCATGCAGGGAGCCCAATGGGGGACTCGACCCCCGGACTCCAGGACCAAGCCCTGGGCAGAAGGCAGGCGCTAAACCGGTGAGCCACCCAGAGATCCCCCTAACCCCTTCTTTTAATTATTTATCTCTACCACAAACCACTACTGTGGTATTTTTTTAAAAACATATTTTAGCATGTGGCATTGGCAGAATCAAAGTAATGCTATAAAGGAAATGCAATTCAGTCAGCTCTTTACTATAGCTAAACATTTCCAGAGCCTATTATAATTGTCAGGTACCCGAAATTTCAAAACCACTAAAGAAGTATCATCTTATAGTATAGAATTGACAACAGACTTAACTACATATAACTGAAGGAATTTAAAAGTTAAACCAAGGGATAGCTCTCAGGGTGTAAAAGAGTATTTTCAATTTTAAAGAAATACGGAGATTTTTAAAATGGGATTCCAAATAAAGAAAAATAACAGGTATCCATGGACTTCCCATTAGATGTTTTCTTTTCTTTTTAAAAAAAGATTTTATTTATTCATTCATGAGAGACACATAGAGAGAGACATAGAAGGAGAAGCAGGCTCCCTGTGGGAAGCCTGATGCGGGACTCAATCCCAGGACCCCAGGATCATGACCTGAGCCAAAGGCAGACCTTCAACCACTGAGCCACCCAGGCACCCCATTCAACATTTTCTTATTGAAAAGTTAGCAGAACCATAAAGGATTCATGTTACTATCCTACCAGTCGCCTTGATTTTTTGCTACCCCCTTACACTAGAACAGTTAAGAAGTTATAGAAAACTATTGAGCTATGATATTAAACCCCTCACAACCCGTGCCATAAAGTTCCCCCAAAAGAAATGTTCTTAGCATGGCATGCAGCTGTCCTTGTTTGATGCTTAGCTTGGATTCTACAAGAATTTGTCTTTTGTCTCTTATTGCTTTAGAGCAAATTTTCAAATTTATTTGTATTTGTATCTGTTTAGATCAAAAGATTATACTTATATTAATTATTATGGAAGGATTTTGAATGAATTAAGTTTTTTTTATTTTTCTTTTTCTTTCTTGAAATATGGCAGGTGGTACCATTTGTCTGTATTCTCTGGGGCACATCTTTTGGATGCTGCTAAATACTGCAGTCTGCATTATATCAGTACGAATTACAAATCTGAACATAAATTATACCCCTCCTTGGAAAGTTAAACAATAAAGGTACAATTAAATTGAATTAAACAACCGACTGAATAACTCTGGATAAATTGAATTAAACAACCAACTGAACAACTCTGGATAAAAAGGTACAGAAGTCAAACTTCCTCCTTTCACTCACCTGGTATTTGAGACCATTCACTCCGTCTGGAGTTGATGTAGTGATTTGGTTAGTGGGCTTTTCTGACAGAGTCTGTGGAAGCTGGTAAAGATGACACCTATCAGATGCTTAGACTCCAACGGGCAAGCATTTCTTAGTTTCTGTTTAAACTTTTATTAGAGTGGGATCCTTAGCAAAGCGAGGAATAATGTAAGGCCCCAAATGTGACTTCAATCTTAACATTACAAAATGGCAATGCAGTGTAGAGCTTTCTGTTTCATAAGGATTGTTTCCACAAGAGATTTATGCAAAGACTGTTTTTTCTGCCTCCTACTGCTCCCCCCTGCCATGAATGTGTTTTTTGTCAAAGTGAAACCTTACTGTTTTCTTCAATATATATCAATGTATATTTATGTGTGTAACATACATGTAAACTGTGTATACATATTATTCTTTACATATAATATGTATTAGTATATATTAATATTAATGTATGTATTATATATCATATCATGAAATGTAATATATTTCTTGTCCTCCTTATGGTGAAATATTTTTCTCTAAACAAAACATTCATGATCCTTAGGATATCTTCTCTGTCTTCTTAGTCCTTCAGGTATAAACATCCTCACCTAATTCAAGTAAAATGGTCAAAGAACTCTTATCTGATTTTCATCAGTCTTGTTCCCAAGTATTACTGCCTACTCTTTTACCTTGCTTCCCAAATGCTCTGTGTGTGTATGTATGTGTGTGTGTGTGTGTGTGTGTGTGCATTTTGACCCCAAATAATAGCATGTGTGCATTAGTGCAATCTCAAAAACAGTTGCTTCTGTATTATCCACATTATTTTCTAGTTAGGCTCCTAGTGACTCAAGCATATTCTATTGTTGTCCATTTCATTATTACTCCCAATTATGAGTCATTGTCATTGGAACATTCTATCCTGTAATTTATATGATTATTCTTAATTCTACTTTTTTTCCCCTGTGCTTTTAGTCATTCAGTTGCCCTGAAACCATGGGAATCAGTATTAATTCACATTTAAATCTTACTATTCATCTGTCTACCATTTTCCTTTTGCACTATTTTTCTCTTGTTTTTTTTTTTTTAATTTTCTCTATCAACAATAAACCTTGTGCAATTTGATTATAAAGCACATTTTCTGCTAACATTCTCCAAATTCCAGTACTTTATTTGGTCTGATTACTTCATACCCTAATGACTTACTGCCTGTTCAAAGACTAACATTGACCATTAGATTTAGCCACAAAGAGGCTGTTGTAAAGAAAGCCACTACATTAGTGTATCAGAGACAGAAACCGGCTGTGCTACACTAGACTAACAGGGAAATAGAGCTAGGGAAGTAGAAGAGGGAGATATATAGGAAAGAGATCTGGAACAGGAGTTTGTGTGTATGTGTGTGTGTGTGTGTGTGTGTGTGTGTGAGAGAGAGAGAGAGAGAGAGAGAGAGAGAGAGAGAGGGAGTGAGGGAGGGAGAGAGAAAGAAAGAGGATATATGTGTCTGTAAAGAAAAAAATAACTCTTGAAATCTAGTTGGATAGGATACAATTTACAAGTAAAGATTGAAACTATAGAGAGAGATTTCTACTTCCACCTGAGATGTAAAAAAACAAAAAAAAAAGGAAAGAGTCCTGTTCCCACTCTAATAAAAGAGAAAAAGTGGAATAAACTATGAAATCACAACTTCCAGAGAGCTGCGCTCACAGGGCAACTGTGACCAGGAAGATCAGCTCCTTCTTCCCCAATGGAGAATGTCTTGGCTCTAGCAAAACACAGGAAGAAGACAGGGGCAGATGTGAATGCTGTTGCCTACAATATCAATGGATTGCAAAAGGATGAGGATGGGTTAGCATGAGAAAACAGAACACCAGAGAAATTCAGACACAAACGGAATTTGTATCAACTTGCAGGCATATTTCTATGGACTTTAATTCAGAGTTTGCAAGAAAGATTACTAGGGGCAAAGATTAGAGACAGACCTCCTTGTTGGTATAAGTATGGAGGAGAATGTCATGGAAATCTACTCTCCTGCTTAAGTCTCTGAGAGAAGGGCAAGGAACACTATAGCCCCAAGGTCACAGATGCACACCTATTCCTGATGGAGATAGATTCCTAGGAATAAAATCTTATGAATCTGAGGAGGGCTTCAAAGGGACTTTAGAGACCTCCTACTTCCATTTGAGTGTCAGGAAGAAACATGCCACAGGGAGAAGGAATAGAAACGTTAAGAAAATTTCACCCCCAAGTCTCAGGCACACAAGGCCTCCCTAAATCTGAAGCTAGAAGACGGATGATGAGCTCATCCCTTGCCATCCACCACCCAACCTGGGACGCAGTAGTGAGCAACAACAGTGCTGTGCTGGGAGGGGCAAGAACGTGAAAATAATAGGCCTTCTCTGGTATAAATAAAGCAGAGTAGCTGAAATATTTTTTTTTGAGTAGCTGAAATATTAAAGCAGAGCATAGACAATATACAATCCTGGTAGCTCCTCACTCAACCTGAGTCATCCTTAGAGTATGTTGAAACCAGTGGTTCAATGACTATAACCACAGATCAATTTTAGATTAGGAAGAGGAATATTCACCCAGTTGCAGTTGGAAGTACTTTTTACTCTTAAACAGTTTTTTTTTTGTTCTACCCAAGATACCTGGCTTAAATAAAACATTATGACACTCAATAGAGCAAAATTAAAATTACAAAGTGAGGCTCCTGGGAGGCATAGTTAGTAAAGCAACAGACACTTGGTTTCTGTTCGAGTCATGATCTCAGGGTCCTGAGATTGAGCCCTGCATCAGGCTCTGTGCTCAGTGTGGAGTCTGCTTAAGACTGTCTCTCCTACTCTCTCTACCTCTTCCCCTATTCTCTCTCTCTCTCAAATAAATAAATCTTAGAAAAATCACAAAGAAAAAAATCATCAAGTCACACATCAATTAACACAATCAGACTCAGGTATCATCAGATGTTGAAACTATTCAATGGAGAAATTAACATAACTATAATTAATATGCTGAAGGCTCTATTGTAAGAGATGAGAAATACAGACAAAAAGTGAGGTGTGTCAGTGGAGAGATGGAAACTTTAAGAAAGAGACTCCATAGAGATTTCATTTTCAACAATTTAGATGAAATGAACAAATTCATTGAAAGACACAAAATTTCACTCAAGAAGAAATAGATAACCTGGATAGTCCTATATCTGTTAAATAAATTCAATTCCTTATGAAATAACCACCCAACATATTCAGGTGCAGATGCCCTCACTGAAAAATTCTACTAAAAATATAAGACAGAAATAATAGCAATTCTACACAAACTCTTCCAGAATATATAGAAGGAAGAAACCCTTTCAAACTCATTTTATAATACCCTGATATCAAAAGAGAGTGGAGTAATCAAATGCGTCAAGTGTCTTAGACAACTATTCACTAACCTGTATCTAGAGAATTAAAAGATGTCTTAAATGTAGCAGAATAAGGAAGAAAGAAATAGCCATTTTGCCATATTTTGTTGTAGACTCTTATGAATCTCAGAGGTTGGTTTTACTTAACTCCATACAGTAAAAAGGAAGGTTGGACATAGAGAGTGATAAAAGAACATGTGCCATCAGTGATTTAAAAGAATACAGTCTATTTAACCCAGAGAAGAGGTAAAATAGCTGATTAAAGGAATACATGAGCGTTCTTGAATACTTTTAAAGACCTTGGAATTTAGTGGCCAAGAATCAACAATGCATTGTTCCTATTTCTCACTGTGGTTGTCTCTGGATGTGTTTCACCTCTGTGTTCATCCCCACGTGGTTGCATGACACTCTGTACAAAACTCTCCAATGCATAATCTCCCCAGGAATAATGCTCTCATAAATGGATTAATTCAAAACCCAAATGTGGCATAGAAGAAAGAGTGTGAGCTTAGGGAGTTAGCCTTTTAGGAGCTGTTTAACCCTGACCAGGGTTCTTTTTGGAAACTTCGATTTTGTCATCTTAAAAAAAAATTCCCTCATTTTTTGAGAGAGAGGGGGTTGGTGCAGAGGGAGAGGGAGAGCAATCCTCAAGCAGACTCCTCCCTGAGCACGGAGCCCAATGTGGGGTTCAATCTCAGGACCCTAAGATCATGAAATGAGCTGAAATGAAGAGTTGGACATTTAACCAACTGAGCCACCCAGGTTCCCTTCAATATCCTCATCTTTAGTGTGAGAACAATAATTGTTTCCATAAATTTTGTTAGAAATAAAACTTCTAACATATATATGTGTGTAAGTGAGTATGTGTGTATATATATAAAGAATTCAACAGAAGTCAGCCATTAATACACTAAATGCAATGTAAAAAAAGAGCACTAACATTTCTAGGGAGAGCTCTCTTCACATTTCACTTAGTTCCATGCAACCTGAGGTAGGCTGAGGTAGACAGATTTGATAGTCATGCATTCACAGAATCAAATCACTCCTTCACTTAGATTAGTAGACTTTACTTTTAAGAGAAATTTTATATTTACAGAAAAAAATAGTACAGATTTCCCATATGCTGTCTCACTCTCCTCCCCCTGTTATGTGCCCTTATTATTAACATCTTGCATTGGTGTGGTACTTTCATTACAACCTATGAGCCAATTTTGATACAACATTATAACAAGAGTCTATAGTTTACAGCAGGGTTTCCTTTTTTGTGTTGTACACTTCTATGGGTTTTGAATAAATTCATAATGTTATATATCTACAATTGCAATATCATATGAAATGATTTCATGGTTGTAGGTGGCTCATTGATCTTGGGATATAATTCTTGCTTTGGGTATGAAAGTTCTTGGGTTCAAAACCTAGATAATCCCACTTCCTTTTAAATCATTTGGATTTAGAGAATAATAATAATAAAAAAAGTATTTCTTTAAAATACTTTCATGGCCCTAAAAATCCTGTGCTCCCTTCTGTTTCATACCTCCTACCTCTACTAGAAACTCTGACAAGTAGATCATTTTACTGTCTATAGCTGCTGTTTCCAGAATGTCATATAGTTGGAATCATACAGTGCTTAGCCCTTTCAGGTTGACTTCTTTCATTTAGCTACATACATTTAAGGTTCCTTTATGTCTTTTCATGACTTGATAGCTTGTTTCCTTTTATCACTGAATAATAATACCTTTGTATGGATTATCACAGTTGGTTTATTCATTCATATATCAAAGGGCATTTTGGTTGCTTCCAATTTTTGGTAATTATACATAAAGTCCTATAAACACTCCTACGCAGGTTTTTTGTGGATGTAAAATTTGAAGTCATTTGTGTAAATAGCATGGAGAATGACTGCTGGATTACATGAAAGGATTAGATTTAGCTCTGTAAGAAACTGTCACATTGGGGATCCCTGGGTGGCTCAGCGGTTTAGCACCTGCCTTTGGCCCAGGGAGCGATCCTAGAGTCCCGGGATTGAGTCCCACATCAGGCTCCAGGAATGAAACCTGGTTCTCCCTCCTCCTGTGTCTCTGCCTCTCTCTCTCTCTCTCTCTCTCTCTCTCTCTCTGTCTACCATAAATAAATAAATCTTTAAAAAAAAGAAACTGTCACATTGGCTTCCAAAATGGCTGTACCATTTTGCAGGTTTTTCATTTATGACATTGTATCTAAAAATCCATCACCAAACCCATGTGAACCTGAATTTTTTCATATCTTGTCTCCCAGGAGTTTTAGTTTTAGTTTTACATTTATGTCTATGATCCATTTTGAGTTAGTTTTATGAAAGATTTAAGGCCCCTATCTAGTGTTTTGTTGTTGTTGGTGGTTTTTTCCTGTGGATGTCCACTACTCCAGCACCAGTTATTGAAAAGATTATCCTTTATCCATTGAATCATCATTACTCTTTTTTTTTATTTTTTACTTTTTTTTAGTTTACTGTATTTGTGTGGGTATATTTCTGGGCTTTATTCTGGTCCACAGATCTATTTGTCTATATCATACTCTTTCAATTACTGTAGCTTTACAGTAAGTCTTCAAGTCCTGTAATGCCAATCCTTCAAACTGGTTCTTCTTCAATATTATACTGAGTATTCTGGGTCTTTTGATTTTCCATATAAACTTTAGAGTCACTTTGTCAATGTTCATAAAATAACTTGCTGAGATTTTCATTGGGATTGTGTTGACTCTATGTATCAAATTAGACTGCACTGACATCCTGACCATGTTTAATCTTCCTTCAAGTGAACATGGACTATTTCTGCATTTATTTAGATCTTCTTTCATTTACTTCATCGGAATTGTAGAGTTTTCCTCATATGAGTATAGTATGTGCTCTGGTAAATTCACACTGAAATAATCTCTTAAATAAATTTAAGTAAATGTAAATACAGTTGCATTTTTAAACATTTATTTATTTATTTATTTATTTATTTATTTATTTATTTATTTAAGAGAGAGGGAGAGAAAGACCAAGCATGTGAGTCAGGGGAGGGGCAGAGGGAGAGAATCTCAAGCAGACTCCCTGCTGAGCATGAAGCCCAACATAGGCCTTGGTCTCAGGACTCTGAGAATATGACTTGAGCTAAAATCAAGAGCCAGACACTTAACCCACTGAGCCACTCAGGTATCCCTGGAGTTATACTTTTAAATAAAATCCCAATTGTTTACTGTGGGTGTATAGGAATTCTAGTGACTTTTTTGTGTTAACCTTTTATACTGCAGCCTTGCAATAATTGCTAAATAAAACAGTTTTGTCAATTATTTGAGCTTTTCTACGTGGACAATTATGTCATCTTAGGACAATAACTATTTTATTCTGTCCTTCCTAATCAGTTTACCTTTTATTCTTTTCTTGTCATGCTACATTAACTACGACCGAATACGATATTGTATAACACTAGTGAGATGGAACAACCTTATCTTGCTCCAGATCTTAAGGAGAAAGCCACTAGTTTTTCACCATTAAATATGATGTTAGCTATAGTTTTCTGCAGATGTTCTTTATCAAGTTAAGGAAATTATCCTGTAGTCTGAGTTTGCTGAAAGTTTTAAACATGAATTGGTGCTGTATTTTGTTAAATGTGCTGATCTACTGATATTATAATGTCATTTTTCTTCTTTAGTTTGTTGATATGACAGTTACATTAATTGCTTTGTGAATGTTAAATCACCCTTGCATACTTGGGAGAAATGCCACTCAGTTGTGGTATAGATTTCCTTTTATACATTTTGAATTCAGTTTATTAATATTTTGTTGAGGAGTTTTGCATCTATGTTCATAAGAGACATTGGTTTTTAGTTTTCCTTTCTTGTAATGACTTTGTCTGATTTTGTTATTAGGATACTTCTGGACTAATAACAAGTTAAAATGTTTCCTCAGCTTCTTTTTTCTGGAAAAGATTTAGAAAACTGGTATTTTTTTCCTTAAATATTTGGTAGAATTCACCAGTGAAACCATTTGTCTATGGTGTTTTCTTCTTTGGAGGACTATTAATTATAAATTTAATTTGTTTAGTAAATATAAGCTTATTCAGGTTATCTATTTCTCTTTGTGTGACTTCTGGTAGATAGTTCATATCAAGAAATTGATCATTTTCTTCTAAGTTATCAAATTTATGAGTATAGAGTTGTTCACAATATTGCATTAGTATCCTTTTAGCATATATGGAATTAATAGTTATGCTCTCTCATTTCTGATATTAGTAATTTGTGTTTCCTCTTTTTTTTCTGCCCCCTTAGTTAGCCTGGCTGAGATCTATCATTGTTACTGAGTATTTCAACTAAGAAGTTTTTTATTTTGCTGATCTTTCTATTGATTTCTTGTTTTCAATGTCATTTATTTCTGCTCTAATTTTTATTATTTCTTTTTTCTGCTTTGTCTGAAATTAAGATAGGCATTTGATCAATTTTAGCCCCGGTATATCTTTATACATATTTTAACATTTAATCTATCTATATCTTTATATTTGAGTTGGTATATTTGTAGACAACATGCAGTTGAGTCCAATTTGTTTTTTTAATTTTTTGAAATCCACTCTAATTGTCTTTGTCTTTTCATTGGTGCACTTAATCCATTCACATTTACAGTGGTTATTGAAATAATTGGATTGATATCTATCATATGTTAATTTTACTTTCCATTGACTTTGTTTTTTAGATTTTAATTTAACATTTTATATGATTCCATTTTATTTCTTCTTAGCATATCAATTATGCTTCTTTTAATTTTATTCATTTATCTATCCACTCACCCATCCATCTCTCTATACCTCTATTTATCTTACTCATTGCTTAGAGCTTTCAATATACATATACAACTATTTTAAATTTACTTTGAAATAACTCTATATTGCCTCATGGATAGTGAAGGTCCCTTTTAACAGAGCATTCCTGATTCTTCTCTCCCTTCCTGTATTACATTGCTTTCATTCTTTTCACTTAACAATAAGCTACAAAAATTCAATACATTGTTGTCATGTTTTGAATACACCTTTACTTGTTAGATTAATTAAGAATGGGAAAAATAAAAGATTTTATTTTACTTTTTTTTATTCCTTCTCTAATGCTTTTCTTTTTTAAATAAAGATTCAAGTTTCTGGCCTGTATCATTTCCTTTATTTTGAAGAGTTTCTTTCGATAATTCGTAAGAGGCTGATTTCCTCAGTTTCTCTTGGAGACAGTCTTTGTTTTTCCTTCATTTGTAAGGAAAAAGATAGATATGTCAATATGTAACTGTATACAGAATTTTAGGTGGGTGGTCTATTTCTTTAAACAGTTTAAATATACTATACTTTCTTCTTGCCTGCATGGTTTCTCAGGAGAAGTCCATTATGATTCTTATCCTTGTTACTCTGGAAGGTGTTTTATTCCCCCTTTGTTGTCTTCAAAATTTTTCTCTTTGTGTCTTTCTAACGTCCATACATCAAAACTACATCCATACATATGTCCAGATGTAGTTTTTTTTTTTTTTTGCATTTATACTGCTTGGTGTTGCCTGACTTCCCACCTCTGTGATTTGGTGTGTGATATTAATTTTGGAAAACTTTCAACAGTACTTCAAATTTTCCTCATGTTACTTGTCTTCTTCTAACAGTCCCATAACATGTATCTTTTGTAAATGTCCCACACTGTTTTGGATATTGTGTTGTACATTTTTTTTTTTCTCTTTGCCTCTCAGCTTGAGAAATTTCTGCTGACATATCTTCAAGTTCATTGAGCCTTCTCTTGGTCATAGCCAGTTTACAGATGAGCCCCTTGAAAGCAAGTTTATTTTTGTTAAAGTTCTTTATTTTTCATATTTCCTTTTGACCCTTAGTTTCCATCTCTCTGTTTACATTACTCATCTCCTCTTACATGTTGTCCCCCTTTCTTTTTGTTTTTGCCCTTAGAGTCTTCAACATATGAATCATATTTATTTGAAGTTGTCAACTGATAATTCTAAAATCTTTGCCACCTGTGAGTTTGATTCTAATGCTATTTTGCTTATTCAGATTATGTATATTTGTTTTTCTTTTTTGCATGTCTTTTAACTTCTTGTTAAAAGCCAGACATAATGCATCAGGTAAAAGGAACTGAGGTAAAGAGGCCCTTCATTTGTGGTTTTATGTTTGGCTAGAAGTTATATGGTTGTGTTTACTGTTTGTTGCAGCTGTGCATGTCAGAGAATAAAATTTCTTCTAGTGTTCTTGTTTTTGTCTCCCCTGTTATATTTGGGTGTTTCTTGGAGACTCGTTAGATAGTGTCCGAGGCTTGCAGTCCTTTCAGCTATAGTCCCCTATTATTACAAGAGAACCCTATTGATGTGGTTGGAGGGTGAAGGTGGTGGGAAGGTGCTCTGAAATCTTATAATCAGATCTCAGTCTTTCCACCAGCCTGTCCTTTGGCAGCTACTTTCACAAGACCTTGCCAGGTCCCCCCTTCCTTAGGTGAAGCAGGAAATCTGGTGTGACCTGGAGCTATTTACCTTCTTCCAGGTCAATTAGGCTCTGCTAAAATCCAAGTATGTGAGGATCTGGTAAAAGAGTTTCTTCCAGGGTCAGTCTTTTGTCGAAGAGAGCAGAATGTGTGAAGGAAAATTTCAAAGTGGTTTCTTTTTTCCTTTTACTGACAGAAGGACATGGGGATTTTTCTTTTATATTCATCCTGAGAAAGTGGTAGGGATCTTGATGCTAAAACTCAGGAAAGTATGAAGTCTCTCCTAAGATTGTCCTCCTCTCTACAGTTTTTAACTCAGACTCAGTGACGCAGAGCTCCTGGAGGCTCCTCAGCTACAGCTGTTATGCTATTATCAGTGCTGATTCCAGCTGCCTCTGCTTGTGGGCCTCTGCTTCCAATAAGCTGCGGTGCTAAGGATCCACCTGTCTTTCCAGTTTTAATGAAAATGCTTTGTTTTGTGACCCTAATTCTCTAATGGATCTAGGAAGAGTTGTTGATTTTCATGTTTTTCTTTTCAATTTTCATTTTGTGAAGTTGGGACTGACAACTTTCAAGCTCTTCATATGTTGGACCAGAAATCTGTAGTTCAGAACTGAAGTTTCCAAGCTAAAAAAAGATACCATATGACAATAATCTTACTTTAGGAATAAGAAAACTATGATGATGATTAGATACATTCCCAAAGTCACAAATGTAATGAATTGCTGAATTGAGTCTACAACTCATATTTCCTCTCTTGCAGACTTGTGCTCTGTTCCTTATTCTCACCATGCAAAGTCTTATCAAGAACCTGTAGTCTTGCTGATTATGTGCCATTAACTGCTCCTTCTTTACTGAATATTTCTCATTAGAATTTAATATGATCAAACCTCCCCCACATGGAAAGAAATATTTCCCCATGGCTGCTGTCCCATGCTTTCCATTATAAAAATAAATTTTAGGGGATCCCTGGGTGGCTCAGTGGTTTAGTGCCTGCCTTCAGCCTGGGGCGTGATCCCGGAGTCCCAGGGTCAAGTCCCACATCAGGCTTCCTGCATGGAGCCTGCTTCTCCCTCTGCCTATGTCTCTGCCTTTCTCTCTCTCTCATAAATAGATAAATAAAATCTTTGAAATTTTTTTAAAAAATAAATAAATTTTATTCAAAATGATATGAAGTCATACCAGTGTAGGTATATGTACAACATATGGGTTGGTGAAAAATGCTTCACTGGAAGTAAGAAGAAAATTTTGAAATTACATGTATGATTTATTTCAATCTCATTCAATTTAGATATATTCTGATCATTCTATTACATACTATTTTTAGATAAATGAATATATATGGGGAACATACTCATATGTTTATCCTGCTCATAAAAATTTACTGATGAGAAACACAAAATAAAGAATTTGAAAGCTGATATACAATTACTAAGTTCATGCTAACTGTAAATGTTATTTAAATATGTAATTACTGACATATCCCAAGGAACTTGTGTGATCATTTTACTCATTTAAATATGTACATCTGCAGACACCTTAATGGTTTGGATGTGAATTGAGTGCATGGTGTCCATTATCAAACATATGGCCTCAAGAAATTTTTCTGTGGTTTTTATTGCCCTATTTACAACTCTGATTTGCAAGTTTTCTGTGTCTTAATATTTTATAAATGTGTCAATTCCTAGGAGTTCCACTGAAAATAAGATTCTACACAAGATAGAGACAGGAGATAACAGCTCAATCACTGCATAGGTTCATCTGAATACAGATACATTCTCTCATTCTTACTGAACATTTTTTTTTGATATCCTAATATCCCAAAGGTGCCTCTGATTCTATTTGTGATAATGTAAATGCATCTTCAAATTGTACAGATTAAAATAAAGTTAAAGACCAATAAGAGAACATGGTATCTGTATCTCTCAGTAATGACAATATATGTTTGTGGTAGATCATATCCTACTGATTCTCATATTTATTTGGTTCCATGACATCTAAAAATAAATATTGTCAAAATATCTGTGCCTGCATGAGAATATATTGCTTTTAGAACTAATAAGGATTTTAAAATTAATCTTACTTATTAATCATAATATCTTTATTTTCAAGTAATGAAATAAGCTCCACAGAGTTAAGCTATTGGCAAGATTTAACTTAATTCTAGATAGAAGCAGAATCAGGAGAATGTAGGTATGATGGTTAATATTATATATCAACTCAGGGGTAGCCCGGGTGGCTCAGCGGTTTAGCACTGCCTTCAGCCCAGGGTGTGGTCCTGAAGACACTGGATCCAGTCCCACGTCAGGCTCCCTGCATGGATTGGAGCCTGCTTTTCCCTCTGCCTGTGTCTGTGCCTCTCTCTCTCTCCCCGCCCCCTCTGTCTCTTATTAATAAAAATAAATTAAACCTTTTTAAAATATATATATATCAACTCAACTGGACCACAGCATGTCTAGATATTTGGTCAAGTATTATTCAGGGTTTTTTTGCTGAGGGCGTTTTAACATATAAATTAGTAGATTTAATGAAACAGATTTAATGTGGGTGGGCCCCATCCAATCAGTTGAAGTCTGCAAAGAAAAAAGGCTGACTACCTCTGAGCAGGAAATTCATAGATGCACAGATATAGATACAGATACAGAGATAGATAAATAGATAGAAATAGGTGATAGATATATAAAGATACAGAGAGAGAGAGAGAGAGAGAGAGAGAGATTGGTTCTGTTTTTCCGGAGAAACGTGAAGTACTAATATTATATTACATTATAAGAAGGGTTTTTCAATTGCTCCTACTCTATCCTGCTCTTTGAAATTTAATATTGCCTGAGAAAGAAGTAAGAGTCAGTTAGCCCTTCACTACCCTCAAAGTCCATGAGTTCTAGGGGACTGTTGGCAAGAGTGGTAGGAGGTGGGGGTATCATGATACAGGGGGTAGGATTTAGTGCACCTCTATGATTGGCCTGAAAGAGCATGCAATCTTTTTTTACTGAAAGAAGCTCTCAGTTCTGTTCTGAATCTTCAGGCTGCCTCTCAGTATGCTAGTCATTTTCTGTTAGTTTTTATTGTCTGACAAATTTTAGGAACATAGGAATGCCATGAAGAATTTTTTTCAGGAAAGTTATATTGATTTACTCTTACAAATATTAATTAAAATTACCATGAATTTGAAAATTTAGATTCTGAGTTTTTGGGTGTGTTTTATAATGTGGATAATATATGTACATATATACATCAAAAATATTTTGGTATGTCCTATGTTGCTAATTTTCCATATATATTTGAATCCATGGGAATACTATTATTTTCAAGCTCTATGAGAGAAAATATTAGTAATATTTTTATCATGTAACCTAACTATTGCAATAGGATATGTGAGAATATATCAATTTTGCACATAGTACAACCCATTGTAATAGTAGCACATAACCTTTATTACTCTTTAGCAAATTAAGTTCAGATTTATTTTATGTAGTTTATGTTGTGAAGGACATATGGAACTCAAATCCAGATCTTATATTAATGAGCTATGTTGCATTTAGATTCTAGTCTGTCTTTCTTTGATGGCAATTTTCAAATAAAATCTACTATAACACTGACAAGTCTATGCATCTCAATGAAATTAATCAAAGGTCATTTCTTAAAAAACATGATCTTAGGATAATATATTGCTAAATACTTCACAATTTATTTCCTAAGCAGCTATAAAAAGAGTGATAGATAGAGGTCATATGATTTCTCTATTACTATTTTATGACGTTGGTCAAAGGGTACTTTACTTTTCTCCCCAGTGGAGATTTGGTGGTCTCAGCTTCATTTTAATAACACAGGAATTAAAATAAACCTCAGTCCACGTTGACCCTTATTTGTATTCAGAAGGCCATTATAGACACTGAAGTGGAGAAGAGTGGGCAAACATACGGAATCAGAGTTGTGTGGGACATACAGTTGGAGTCGATACATCAAGAGAGTTAAAAGGTTTATGAAAAATAAAGTCATTTCATCTTCTACCAACAAAGGTAAACTGAAGAACTTACCCTTTTCTTCCTATTTAGCTAGTATAGCTGACTCTTGAACAACACAGATTGGAACTGTGTGGGTCCATTTATTCATGGATTTTTAAAAATGAATACAGTACTGTAAATGTATTTTCTTTTCCTTATGATTTTCTTCATAACATTTTCTGTTCTCTAGCCCACTTTATAAGTATACAGTATATAACACAAATCATAAACAAAATGTGTGTTAAACAACTGTTTATGCTATTAGTAAGGCTTCTGGTCAACAACAGGCTATTAGCAGTTAAATTGGGGGGGGACAAAGTCATATGTGGATTTTCAACTGCGAGATGGTTGGTGTCCCTAACCCCCACACTTTTCAAGGGTCAGTTGTAATCCCTTATTAATACACTGCTCATTGAACTGCATAGCTAACCAGGAGGACTGACTGAGAATATTTATAAATTAATTTCAAATAATCACCTGGAGGTGGGAGATGGAAGGAAGGGGGAGTGGGCTTAAGAGAAGAGCTCTTGTGAGGTAGCAATTTACTCTTCAGTAGGCCAGATTGTTGCTTGGGTTTAAGAGTCAGTTCAAACTGTTATTGGGGGGGGGGGGGGGAAGAGGTATAGTAACCATAGCAACTGACATACCACATGACACTGATACTTTCCCTCCTGAGAAGAAAAAAAAGCCCATTTTTAAAGCAACTGTCATCCGCACAAAAAATGCTTTCTGATAAACTTACTGAAGTTTTAAACTGCTTCCCCAAGGACAAAAAAAAATGACTTTTAACAGGTCCACACATTTGAAATTATGAGGAGTCAGACAAATTTTTCATGGATTTATTATTTATAAATTAATCTGAGCTATTCAAAGTGTCAGAATTGTCATTGTGCAGTTTCTTGTTAAATGCAATAATTTCTTACGTGATATTTATACTTATGTCAGAGAAGGGAGGATGGAAGACTCTTTCTTAATAAAGAAATCACTCTGGCCCACACTCTTCAATAAATGACTGACTGATTTACTTGAAAGTCTTCAAATTCTATGACACTAAATTCTGCCCTGAATATTTATTATTAATCAATCTTTTTTCTTTCTTTCTTTCTTTCTTTCTTTCTTTCTTTCTTTCTTTCTTTCTTTCTTTCTTTCTTTCTTTCTTTTCTTTCTTTCTTTCTTTCTTTCTTTCTTTCTTCTTTCTTTCTTCTTTTCCTTCCTTCCTTCCTTCCTTCCTCCTCCCTCCCTCCCTCCCTTCCTTCCATTCTTTATTTCTTCCTTTCTTCCTGATTTCATGTTACTACTACTGAATATCTCATTATAACACAAGTAGCTCATTTATCAAAAGGTTCCTCAAGGAAATACCGTCAATTTTGAATTATTTGACTATCTGATAGAAGGATATCAATAATCTACAATTATAGATAACTATCCCCTCAGTCATTTATGTAACTCTCATGTTGACTTTCATTGCTCAGAAAATATTTTTCAATACTTTTTGGTAAGCTGAAAAAGGCCATGATATGGGAAGATTATGGACTGGCTCCTTCAATTTTAAGGGGGTCACAGAAAAGCATAAGAACCAGCCACGTAGAGGGAAAAGGAAAAGCCAGTAATACAGGAAGCAAACAGAAATACAAATGATGTCTTGGAATCCAGAGGAGAATGTTTCAGAAAGGTGGTCCAATGTTGCTGAAAAAAAAATTGAGAATTTTTCCTTGACGTTAGAGACAGAGAAGTCAACAGCTTCAGTGCCGTGGTGAGAGTAAAACCAGACCTTAGTAGTTTGAGAGAACAGAAGTAAACGAGTTAGATAGAGAGTCTGTGTAGGTAACATTTGCAAGCTTTTCTGTAAAGGGGATAAAAATAATTGTTGATGGATTCAAGAGAGAGCTGTTATTTAAAATGGGAGAAAACAGCGTGAGCATATACTATAAGGAATGATAGAAGGCATGGGGTCCAGCTACAAATGAAAGTTTGCTTTTGGAATATGATGAAAGTCCAACTATGACAAAAGGCTAAAAAGCAGGGAAATTGAATGCTGGCAGTAAGTGTATGCAGTGGCGGAAGTCCATAAAAGCTATTTTCCATTTACTATGGGAAATTAGGTTACTATCTACAAGTGAGGATGCTGGGACAAGATGTTTGCAGTCTGAAATAGACTGGGAAGCAAATGGGTTGGGGAAATGTAAAATGATTTCTAGGCAGCCTTCAGTATTCATCTGTGGTGTATGTTATAAATGTAAAAATGCATGATTCTGTACGTGTGTGTGTGTGTGTGTTTCCAGTTGTACTTAGCAAATGGTAGCAGGTGTAGAACAGGCAAAGTCGGATTTAAGAAAGGCTCTGATTTTGCTAGGTTAGTACATGAAGTGAGAGAGGAGTTAAGGACGTCAAAGGAAATGCAAGGAAGTAATTATAGTGGCTAACCTGGAATCTGCACTAATTTGAAAGAAGACACAAGGTATCTAGGGAGTAAGGTATAGCAAAAAGTCAGTCAGATACATCGAATGGAATTACCAGTGAGCAAATGTTTTTGCAACTGGGTGACTAGAGAGAATGAGCTGGAAAGATAGAAAATGGTACAGAGTAGGGAACATAAACTTGAGATAACGAAGGGGTTGTAGTAAATGGTGTTGCATAAGTCTAGTTTGAAACCCTACTCCCTTTATTAAAGACATTCATAGCTTGGGAAATTTTCACTCAGTTTATATAGCTAAACACTAAAAATGTAGCTACAGGAGAGCGAAAGTTCTGCTTGTTGTCTTTCCTGATATTTACCCAATGTCAAACTGGCAATATGACCTAAGAGAATTTGAATATACATTAGTTGAATTAATGGATGGATGAATGGATAGGTGTGTGGATGGATGGATGGATGGATGGATGAATGGATGGATGAATGAAAATGCTACTGTATTCCTAATTTACAGAGAAAACAAACGCTTAGTAAATTAAAGCTGTAGATTGCTCAGTGAAGCTAAGAACAGCTCTATGGTTCACCAGTCTTAGAAATACCATTAACATGTTCCAAAGGTACAAGGAATCCTCTTGGATTATTCCATCTCAACCTCTTATATGCACTACTTCACACAAATATCAATATCTGCTTTCTTAGGAACTCAGTTAATGGGTTCTTGTTTCTTCATATTTGTTTTGCTATAAAAAATCCCCTAGCATCAGTGAGTGAGTAAATCTGAAGCCACAGATGAGCATTAAAACCAACTAACTGTATAATTATATATATATATATATTATATATATATATATATACTGTTATATAATCAACCAACCAGCTATGTATGTGTATGCATGTGTATGCAAAGCAAACTAGCTCTTTGTTTCTTTCCCACAGTAGAATCTAGTCATCTCATCTCCTCTCTCATTTCTGCAATCTAACAGCCAGTATCTCTTTCTATATTTCTTACCAAAACAAAATAAAACCATATAAGCAAAATAAAAAAGCAAAAAAAGTAAAGATAAATTACTTTATCCATATATTAGCAGTACATCTCGAAAGTAAAAAAAAATGAAAAAAATAAAATTAAAATTAAAAAGATATATCTAGGGATCCCTGGATGGCGCAGCGGTTTGGCGCCTGCCTTTGGCCCAGGGAGCGATCCTGGAGATCCGGGATCGAATCCCACGTCGGGCTCCCGGTGCGTCGAGCCTGCTTCTCCCTCTGCCTGTGTCTCTGCCTCTCTCTCTCTCTCTCACTCTGTATGACTATCATAAAAAAAAAAAAGATATATCTATTTGCCCATATAGTCTAGTCATTACATGCCAAAACAGGCTCTGGCTAGTTCAGATGTAGGCCTGATTACACAGGAAGAAATAGAAAGAAAAAAAAAATAACTGTGGGATAAAATAATGTCTCTATGAGGTCTTATGTCAAGCATTGACGTGTCTTTCCCACCTCAACCTCACACCTAGTCTAATGTCATAGAAGGCAATGAGATTAAGGTTTTTTAGATCCTCTGACCTAGTCAGATCCTTGCTCCAATGCAGGCTATACTACTGATAGAATCAGTGCAGATCCTTAAGCACCTCAAGAAGTGTTATAAACCCTGTCCACTCACTGTCATTCTTATTTGTCCTGTACCCTTGTCCTTTTTTGTCTGGTGGCTTATAGAGTGAAAGCAACCTAAATGTTATTATTGTTATTCCTGATATGTCTTTGAACCTTGCCAAACTCTTTGTATTCTCAAGGATTTCAGGTACAGTTTAATATTACAGGCCTGATCTGGGGCGGGGGGGGGGGGGGAAGTATTGTCAAGAAAATAATGAAGCCATGCTGTGAAAACAAAAACAAAAACAACTTAGGAGAAGCTCCTTTAGAATTGTACCTCATTGTACCTTGGTATCATATACCTTGAATACATTATTGAACATATTTTTGGAGCTCTGCAAACATTGTTCTATTGTCCGCTAGCTTTAAAAGTTGCTGTGAAAAAAAAAATAAAAAATAAATAAATGTTGCTGTGAAGTGGTCTGAGGTCTGTGCAGTATTTGTTCTCTTGTAGATGGCTTACATGCCCCAAAACATTTTTCCTGTTTTAGGTCATGATCCTTTAAGCAGCACATTTAGAACTTTATTTGAGGAAAATGATCTTTTCTGTATTCAATTTTGAATAGTGTTTATCTTCATTTATTGGATACTCTACCTCAAGGGTACCAATGATCTCTGCTTAATTTCTTTTCAATATCAAATAGCTTTGTTAGATTGTTTTAACATATTTGTCTTTTTCGTCACATCTTCTCAAGATTTTTCCTGCAATTAAAAAAAAATTAACTATGGTCTCTGATGATTCCAATTCAATGTTCTTTGGAGAAATTATTTTGGCCCTTCATTTAATCAGATCTACAACTTCTCGTATCATTTTTAAAATCCATTTCCTTTTTGAAATACTTTTTATTAAAATAAGTGTTAATAAGGTGCCATCATATGGAATAAAGAAAACAGTCGAGAGAATTTCTTTCTCGTAATTGTGTTACATTTTCTTCTACAAAGAGTCCTTGCCTGTTACATTTTCTCCCTCCTCACTCCTTTTTTCTTTTTTTTTTTAAGATTTTTATCTATTTATTCATGAGAGGCTCAGAGAGAGAGAGAAAGAGAGAGAGAGAGAGAGAGAGAGAGAGAGAGAGAGAGAGGCAGAGACACAGGCAGAGGGAGAAACAGGCTCCATGCAGGGAGCCTGACGGGGACTCCGTCCCAGGTCTCCAGGATCACACCCTGGTCTGAAGGCAGCGCTAAACCGCTGAGCCACCTGGGCTGCCCTCCCTCTTCACTCTTCCTTCCCTGCCTTCCTTCCTATACTTTATTCACCTAGGAACAAAACCAATTCTTTTCATCTCCAGTGCTTGGGGATTCACTTCTAAAACTTTTATTTGCTCTGATATAATATTGTGAGATTTTAAACATTTAACATTTACAACTATACATGGGACTTGTTATTCTTCCTGAAGTACAAGGTAAAGGGGATCTTTTTTTTTTTTTTTAAATCTACTCACTCATCTGTGTCAGAAAAAATGGTTCATATAAGAGTTAAAGTGCTATGACTCTGTTGTTATTACTAGAGTATCTGGCTTCTGCTCTTACTTGTGAGACAGTTAAATTCTGTAACAACACTCACTCAACATAGTTGAAGGGCACTGGTCACTCCACTGAGGGGTATCTTCAAGTTGTAGATAACCCTAAAATGACAGAATTTCTACTTTATGTTTCTTGCCTTCGCTCATCCCTATCTCACCCCCACAACCCTTTTCCTTACCCCCTAGTTGAAAGAGGACAATAGAGAGTGGTCAAAGGGTTTGTATTTCTACATTCAGGGATTTGTTAATTCATGAGAATTACTTTCAGGGAATATGAAAAAGGTTAAGTATAATTTATTTCCTTAATATCTCATTTCTTTCCTTGTTTTTTTGTTTCTTGTTGTTGTTTGCTTCTTAATTTGATTGGTTGGTTTGGTTCCTCTTTTCTAATTGACACTTTTGGGATTTGCCCTGTTTCTCATTGGGTCCTACAGAAGAGAGATTCTATGATATGGCTTCAACCTCCCATCTTTAACTTCGTTGTCTCCATTAATCTACATTTTAAATTAAATTTTAAAACTTACATTAAATAAACCCAGTGAAGCATCTCAGCTTACTTGTCAAGGCATCTCTGTCTTTTTCACAAAATATTTTAACTGGGATCATAGTTAAGACTGCTATTTTGTAATAAAACTAAACACCAGAAATAACATTTTCCTTTGTTTTTTCTTGTGGTAATACTGATGTCTTATTTCATTGCATTACAGTTGCCCTAGCAATGGAGCTTTTATTTGTGTTTTACTTAAAGAAAAATGTATTATGTAATTCAGTAATATCTACGAGAGAACATTTTTCAGGTTTTTTCTATAGTCTATTTTTTATGCTATTATCATTCTAACATAAGAAATGGGAATTAAAACTCATGCAGAGAAATGAGAACTTCTAGATTTCTTCTGTACAAACCAATCAGGGAAAAATAAAACATAATTTTCCATATTTTTCCTAAGCATTTTTAAAAGTGGCACCAAGGCACATTATTCTTCCTTTGTGTTGCTGCTTGCATTTATTAAAACTGTTTTCAATAGAGTCCTTGAAATTTTACCATAGGACACATTCCTACATTAATTCTAGGGAAATGGACAAGAGGCTCTCACAGCCCTCTCTTTCCTCCAGACAAATCACAGCTCAGTACCATATCCTGTTACTTTTCTTTCTATAGTTGCTAAAGAGATTGGTGGTAATTTTAGAAAAGCTAACAGCATCTGGAGGTGTCAATGTTCTCAGGAGCGATTTGGATTGAAAGAGAATATATACTACATATACTGAAATTTGAACCTACTCAAGCTTCAGGGGATACACAGATAGAATTAAGCACTGTTCTGTTCAGTGAGAACCTCCAGGTAATGAGAAAACACAATTTACTTTTCCAATTCAGTAAGTCTTTAAAAAACTTTAAAGGTGAGGTCAGGTAAGCCTTTTAACCTAAAAGAGTTAATCCAAAGTAACTCTTGAACTCTTCAGTTTAGCTACTCTGGAAAAACTGGGCCAGTGTGTTAAATATAGAAATAACAGACCATGAGAGATAAAAAAAATATATATATTGGTCCTGAGAAATAATCAACTGATTGCAGAGTAAGAAAAAGTTCACTACATGGGATGTGAAAGGGCTGCCTATAGAAGACATACTTAAAGGGGATCCCTGGGTGGCGCAGCGGTTTGGCGCCTGCCTTTGGCCCAGGGCGCGACCATGGAGACCCGGGATCGAATCCCACGTCAGGCTCCTGGTGCATGGAGCCTGCTTCTCCCTCTGCCTGTGTCTCTGCCTCTCTCTCTCTCTCTCTGTGACTATCATAAATAAATAAAAATTAAAAAAAAAGACATACTTAAAGCTTTGCACAATTTACCATCTTTTTTAAATATGTGAAGTAATTTAAACAGTACCTATTAAATGTACTTCCGATTCCATGGAAAGATTCTGAAAAATTACTGAAAACTCACAAACTGAAAATACCCTGCCACCGGAAACAGTCTTCCCAGAGTTGATGTATCAGTGAGTTGGTCACTGAAGTGCCCACATGACTGAACTCTGACGAGCCCTATAACAAAGGGGTGATGTTCTGCTGATCTAGTACATTCTAATCTGAATGTCTTTGTCTCCTCCAAACTAATATTTTATCTATCTATCTATCTATCTATCTATCTATCTATCTATCATCTATCTATCTATCTATCTATTTATTTATTTTTCTCCCCTGCACCCCCCACCCCCACCGGGCCCGCCGGCTCCCAAACTCATAATTTAAACCCTACCCCCCAAGATGATTGTGCTGGGGAGGGGACACTTTGGAGGGTACTTAAATTTAGATGATGTCATGAGGATGGAGCCTCCATAATGGGATTACTGTCCTTATAAGTGGAGACCAGAGAACTTGCAGTCTCTCCATCATGCGAAGACACATCAAGAAGATGGCCATCTGCAAAATGAGACAAGAGCTCTCTCACCAGGAACCTAATCAGCCAGGACCTTCATCTTGGACTTCTCAACCTCCAAATTGTAAGAAACAATGTCTGTTGCTTAAGCCACCCATTATATGCTGTCCCAGTATACATTGTGATAGTAGCCCAAACTGATTTACACATAGCATACATGCTTTTCCAGGTCAAATGTCAAGCAGCTGTGCATTTGTAATGGATTAAGTGATTCTTGAGGCAAAAGAAGCAGTGTCTAAAAACATAAGGTAGTTATTTCATTATTCTCAACTGGCAAATGATAATGATGAGTGCTCAGAAGGGAAAGTCCAGATGAAGTAGTGGTATTGATTTCGAAAACAATTCCAAACAATGCAGATGACATGAAAATGTGCAAAGGATATTTCGCAGGGCAAATGAGGAGAGAAAGGATAAAAATGAAAATGAGGACAGGGTATGCTGATCCAAAAACTGCATCAGAAGTCTGTGGGATGTAAATAGCAAGACTGCTGTCTTCCATGCCCTGTGAGAGAGAGTTGTAATATCTAATTCACTGCTCAATGTGTCTTCAGTTCACCCAGCAACATTATCAGTAATTACAAGGAGAAAGCATCTCTCACATTATGAAAATCCAGGCTCTGGCACAAAAAGCCTCTGTCATTATCCAACCTGGTTCGTCCTGATGAAGAATCCATGCCAGAGCAGGAAGGGCTTTTGTGTTTCGAATCAGTGCTTTCTTCTCTTGCCTGCTATGTGATGGGGAATGTTTTGCCTAATTGCACATTTACCAGTGGAGCTCAAGAATTAACAAGAATATCAAATTTCTGTTGGATAACCTCATTCCACATCCATAGGAAAAAAAATTCAAATACTGCTCATACGGGTTCTTGTTGCAAATAATTTATTCTTTTATTTTTCTTCAGATAATAGGAGTCAAAAATCTCCCAACTGAAGCTGTTACTGAAATGTAGAAAATCTCCCACTCTTAAAGAGGTCTGCTCTTTAGGGCCTGGTTATAGACTAAAGTAATTCATAGTGAGCATAAAACGTCAGATCTGCAGACCCCAGTGGGTTTCCTATTACCCTTTGCTTTTCCTTTGTGACACAAACACATATTCTGTTGGGAGATTATTTTTAGCAAGTTTCAGGATCGTGGAAATGCTACTTCTAGTAACATTTCCTAAACTCATTTTTCTGTCTTTTGTCCTCCCAGCTGGTATACATCAGAGCTTGCAGTTCTCTTGTTTCTGCACAATGGGCCATACCCAGGTGTTCTAGACTGAGAAATCCCCCAAACTCACTTTGTATCACTAGCTTCTAGATAGTATCTGTGTTGTAGATCAATGCCAAGATATAAATAAGTAACTAATAATAGGTACTGGACAAATTAACAGAAGCAAGGACGAGGACCAGGGCCAACTCAGAAAGTCAAGAAAGGCTTTCCCAAGAAAGTGAAGCTTGAACTGATATTTGAGAGAAAATGATAATTAACTAGGTGAAGCAAAGAGGGAGAAGAAAATAAAGATGTCCTGTCCATTAGTTCGAGACCAAAATATCCTACTGACAATCTTACACGGTTTAAGATAGAGTCATTCTTCAAAATAGGATAAACTGTGTCATGGTGCATTTGTGCTAAGCTCTGGATGCACTGGCTTATCTCCAACCTTCAACTTACTCTCACTGAGTTTCTTTTGTGGTGACAGGGCTTTAGCATTCAAGTTCCAATCTTGGATGTGTTTCCTTCTTCTACCCTCTTAGATAAGTCCCGTTGCAGCACTAGACTCCTATTGCTATGAATATTCTGCATTCTTTTTCCAGTAAGATGTGTCCAGTAATCTGAACTAGAACAGTCTTTTGGCTTTGCCATTATCCCCATCTCTGAGTTAGATCCCCATGGGTGGATTTGCACTCTGCATACAGGATATAATCTGGTATCTGCTTACCCATGTGTTTTAGCCATATAACCACGGATTCTCCAACAGTCTTCTCACTAGTTTCTTGATTAAACTTCCTGTATTTCTGGTGATGATGTTTGCTTAAACAAAGCCCACAGTTGCCTTTTTTTTTTTTTTTTGGAGACTCTGATGAAACATAAACTATCTGCTAGGCTGTGGCTCCTGAACACATATTCCATGCCTATGAGTGAGTTTAGAGGTATGTAGGAGCACTCAACCCCACTGATAGAAAAGGAACAAATCTTTTAGTTTTTTCTCTTAAAATCAAGTTTGGGCAGCCCCGGTTTAGCACCGCCTTCAGCCCAGGGCGTGATCCTGGAGACCCGGGATCAAGTTCCACGTCAGGCTCCCTGCATGGAGCCCGCTTCTCCCTCTGCCAGTGTCTCTAGCTCTGTCAGTCTGTCATGAATAAATAAAATAAAATAAAATCTTTAAAAAAAAAAAAGAGTTTAATTTGAGCCCAAGTTAGGACAGCTGCCTGGGATACACAGAAAGAAAGAATGTTTGATATATATTTATATATTTATATGTGTGTTTTTTTGCATCAAGAATTACAATTCATCATGACATAAGACATTACAGACAATTGCAACCTTTTCTTATGTTTTCAGAACATACAAGGTTGTGGGCTTCAGAGGTATGGGAGATTATGGAGATACTCTCACCTATAGAAATGTTTCTTTTAGGTTATTTGTTAACAAAGCAGTTGTACAATGTGGGCTTAGGGCAGAAAATAGTGCCCATGCTTTGAAGTTTGGTTAAATCATTCTGACTTTGGTAAAAGTAAAAAATATAGCTTCCCTGATTGCCCAGAAACAGAGCCCACAGCACTAAAAGTTGAAATGTTCTTTATCACTGCAAATAAGTTGTCATTGTTTTTGAACAGCCACCATATATGGGGTCATCAACATAAGCCTGTACAGCACCCACCATCAGTACCTACTGTAGGGTTCTGAATACCCGGGACTTCTGGGTTTGGGGGCTCTGCTAAAATAGCAAAATCATATGGAAATATGACCCTACAGACTAAATTATGAACACGGCAGAAGGAAGAAGAGTTTGTTATATGACACTGACCAAGGAAACTTAAATTCCTAATTTTAGATGGCATATTAGTTCTAGATTCACCTCTGGTCCTCTTTACAATAGGGATCCTTTCTGACTGGAAAGACTAAAAATTGAACATTTCCTATTTAGAAATATCCCACATTGGGATCCCTGGGTGGCGCAGTGGTTTGGCGCCTGCCTTTGGCCCAGGGCGCGATCCTGGAGACCCGGGATCGAGTCCCACATCGGGCTCCCGGTGCATGGAGCCTGCTTCTCCCTCTGCCTGTGTCTCTGCCTCTCTCTCTCTCTCTGTGACTATCATGAATAAATAAAAATTTAAAAAAAAAGAAATATCCCACATTAATAGTTTATTATTCTGATAGACACATATGTATTTAGTGTAAACCTTTGAGTGCTGGAGATAACAAAGATAAATAAAAACAGATACATTGCATGCCTTCAGAGAATTTACAATCCAAGGAGAGAAATATATATAAATCAAAGAATATATACACATATATGGGGTTTTAAAGTGTAAATGTGCTTATAGATAAACAGAGAAGTAAATGGTGCTGGGTGGGGGAGGAGAGAGAAGGACCAAGTCAGGAAGGGAAGAAAGACTTTCTTGAGGAAGTGAAGCTCAAAATGAGATCTGAAGGAAAGCAAAGATTAACCGGGAGAGAGAAAGAAGGAAGAACATTCAAGAGAGAGAGAGCACGTACAAAGGCCCTTTGACAATACTGAAATTTATGATCAAAGGCTGAAGTTTCAGGATAACAAAGTGTCACGTAAAGTATAGTGCAAAATAAAGCTGCAGCATGCATGGAAATATGCATACAGGACTTGGCTGACCCTGTTTGGAAGCTCTGTGTTAATCTAAGGATCATCAGAAAGGCATGAAAAGGATTCCAATCATGTGATTTTCCTTCTGAAAAGATTACTTTGGTTGCTCTCTATAGAATGATTTAAGGCTAGATGGCAAATGGTGTTCTAGATGTCATAAATATCTTCCAAAGTAAGGATAAAAGTAAAACATACTTGAACTTGGAGAAAGAAATAGAAACTTTAGTTTTAAAAAAAATGACAAGCAAATTGAAAATCAGTGTGGCAAACTTCCATTGATAATGTAGCTCCCAGGAGAGATGTGTTGCTCTCAGTAACTTACAGAATGAATTTTAATGACCTGTTAGGAGAGAAAGAAAAGATAAAGCCTCGTGTCCTTGAAAACAGTGGGTGTGACCATGATACTTCATATAAAGGAAGGGCACTGAAGAGAATATCATGTGGAAAGGGTAGCCTAATTAAGAAAAAATCAGCCTTATAAAGGAGATATCCAGATCATTTTTCTGCCTACAGTAGACTCTGGAAGTACATAAATATTACTGCAGTAGGAATTTATGACTGTAGGCCATACCCACTGTGAATTTAAGGTCCAATTTCAGATCATTTGAATGCACCAGGACACACAAAACATGGAAGTGATCCTAAATGGTTCACTTATTTGTAGCACTCTATACAAATGGAAGAAATGATTCTAAACTCTTTCTATAGATTCTTACTTTACCACATTCTTCACAATATTTTCACAATAAAATAGCGCTTTGCTAAATACGCATTAAGTACAAAATCACGAATTTAAAAAAGCATGTAAGGAAAGTAACCTTCCTGATTATAAGTAAGCAGAAAAAAAAATGAAAAGCAGAATCAGACTTCCCAAGTGCCTTTAGGATAAAAAAGATGTGATATATATAAATATAAATATAACTCCACCATCAAAAAATGAAATCTTGCCATTTGCAAGGATGTGGATAGAACTAGAGAGTATTATGCTAAGCAAAATAAGCCAATCAGAGAAAGACAATTATCATAAGATTTCACTCATATGTGGAATTTAAGAAACAAAACACGATCATATGGGAAGGGAGGGAAAAATAAAATACGACAATATCAGAGATAAAGAGATAAACCATAAGAGACACTATGAAACAAACTGAGGGTTGTTGGAGGGGTGGTGGGTGGGGAAATAGGGTAACTGGGTGATGAGCATTCAGTAGGTACTTAATGTAATGAGCACTTGGTATTCTATGCAACTGTTGGATCACTGAATTCTACCTCTGAAACTAAGAATACACTATATGTTAATTAATTGAACTTAAATTAAAAAACAATTTTTAAAAATCAGTGTCTTTAATCACATACACACACACAAACACACACACACTGTATAAATATACTTTTTCAATAAAGAAAATAATACATTCAATGAACAACATACAAATCACACTATCATTTAAATCACACCAAATATTTTTTTAAAAGCTGAAATGTAGCTATCATAAAATATTCTTATGAAATATTAAAATGCTAAATATTCAAAACTAAAAAGATAGGGAAAAATCATTAGACAAGTGTACTCCAGAAAAGATCTGTTATGCAAATATAATAATCTCTACTTTTTAAAAGAAAATTATGAGAAATAACTTGTATTCATCCTCACACTAAAGTTTCAAAATTTAGAATCACAAAATAACAGAATTTTAAAAAGACTGATAAACTAAATGATGTGTGGATATTTTGACATAGCTCTCAGAGTTTTGGATAGATGATGAACATAAATAATTATCATGAAGAAAAAAATTTTTGAAGAATACAAGTAAAAAAAAAACTTTATGATATACTTAACCCTTGAAAGAAACAATTAAATGTAATATATTTTTCCTAAATATATATAGAATATTTGATCAAAGAATCATGTCATTAGTAGTAAATAAATTGCCAAAGAATATTGGGAAATTACTGGTAGTCATGACTTATTTTCTAAATACAACAAAATTATGAATAACTAAACATATCTTCAAAGTTGATAAGGTTGAGAATAAAAATTAATTTTAATAACTTATGGTTCAATGAAAAAATAGAAACGTAAAAAGAAGAAAACTGAAATATTCCATTTCTAATTGTTCTGAATTTAGATTTTCACCTTTCATCCATAATAAGTCTCCCACTAAATCAAATGGTTAAGCTATGAGTACACACACACACACACACACACACACACATATATACATACACACAAATACACACATTTGAAACCCTTAGAAATTTACCAAGGTGGCATAATTTGAGTTTCCAAGCTACTCAAGAAATAGGATACATTGAACTGAGCCCAACATTCCAAGGTACTTTTCTCATCAAGGTATTTGCTGATGCTTAAGCAGTGCATTACAAGATGCTAAGCAGATATCATGAGGTAGCATTTCTCATTCTTCCACATTAACTCAAGCTCCAAGCTGCAGAAACTATTCCAGGAAAGAATGGCTGAGAGATCACAGGCTCCCTTCCTCCACCCAGCCTCCACTCATAACATGGAAGCCTTACCCCAAGCATGGAAGATAGACAATATGAAGCAACAGGTACCCTTGCTTGAGCTTACTCAAAAGATGGAGGCCCCATCCCATGAGATATGATGCATGAAGACCAGAGACTATCACCCTGCCTAGCAACTCTGCTTGTAAAGCAAGAATGGCATTCTGAGAAAAGCGACGTCTGGTTTCCATTCCAACTTTGGAGACATAATGCAAGTGTCTCATTCACAGGGAGAGGTAAGACATAAGAATAGAGAGTTCTGAAGCTCTTTTCAAGGGAACTAACTTTTTTTGGAACAGACAGAATGTAAAGAAGTTCAAGCCTAAGGACATTATTGAAAACAGTGAAGATTTTGATGATATGCAATGAAGAGAAGACTGATAGTTATGTGAATACAAACAGAGTCAACTATAGATCAGATATAAGGTTAACAGAATTAGTGAAAAAGACAGATAAGAAGAGGTCCCTAGGGTTTAAACAAGACTCAAAAATTGGTCACAAAGACACTAGACCACCCTGCAAAGGGACCTAAACTTTGTTGGTTCTTGTGGTGTGGCAATTTATGCTCACGACTTTGTTGAAAGCAATAGAGTGGTGAGGTGGCAATTGCTGTAGGTGAACAGCTGGGTGTAATACCAACAAGAGCAGATAGCTTAACAGAGATCAGGGAAAGAAAAAGTCAAGGAAATCCTGCCAAGAGTTTTGTCATGCCAGAATAACTGAGGATGCTCCAAGCTGTGTGCCCTATAAAGACTGACATCAGAGGTTATAAACTGCAGTAGAAAAAACTTCACTGAAATATGCCAGCTGTATCACTAAAACACTAAACAACAACAAGCCCCATTTAAAAATGAAGGCAAAATAAAGACATTCCCAGAATAACAAAAACAAAGAATCAAACCAACCCAACAGATTTCCTTGCTAACAGGCCCACCTTACAAGAAATACTAAAGGAAGTTTTGGCCAAGCTGAAAGTAGGTGAGTCTAGAAAATGAACTAAATACAAACACAGACTACTGGTAAAGATAATAATGTAGGTAAATATAGTATAAGTGCATATTCCTCTTTCTCTTCTTATCTAAGAATCAATTGTATAATATCTCATGTAAATAATCTGTAGATTGCTCTGGGCAGTATGGATGGTTTAACAATATTATTATTTTTTCTAATCCATGGCATGCAATATCTTTCCATTTGCTTGTGTCAGCCTCAATTTCTGTCATCAGTGTTTTATGGTTTACAGAGTACAGATCTTTCACCTCCTTGGTTACGTTTATTCCTATGTATTTTATTCTTTTTGGTGCAATTGTAAATGGGATTGTTTTCTTAATGCCTCTTTCTGATACTTCACTATTAGTGTACAGAATGCAACTTATTTCTGTATATTTATTTTATATCCAACAACTTCAGTAGATGCACTTATCAGTTCTTGCTGTTTTTTGGAGTCAAAACTGATGAGTTATGTTTCTTTCACACCCACTTTGTTGAGGGCTTTTATCATGAATGGATGTTGTACCTTGTCAATGATTCTTCTACATCTATAGAAATCATCATATCATTTTTATATTTTCTCTTGTTAATGTGATGTATCTACCATGTTGTTTGATTTGTGAATATTGAACTACCTTTGTAATTCTGGAGTAAATTCCACCTGATTGTGAACACTGACATTTTAAATGTGTTGTTGGATTTAGTTTGATAATATTTTGTTGAGAATTTGAACAGCTATTTAAAAATTACCACAATAAAAAGCCAAGGCCCAGATGACTGGTATATTCCAGTAAACATTTAAAGAATTAATACCAATTCTTCACAACTTCTCCAAAAACTAGAAGAGGTAATATTTCTCAATTTATTCTATGAGGTCAGTGTCTCCTGATAGCAAATCAGAATGTTTATGAATGCTATTAGCAGTTGTATATAAAATAACAAAAAAGTGAAACAAACTCAGTGTCTAGTAACAATAAAATAAATTTATAGGAGACACCTGGATGGCTTAGGTGTTAAACACCTGCTTTTGGCCCAGGGCATGATATTGGAGTCCTGGGATTAAGTCCCACATCAGGCTCCCTGCATGGAGCCTGCTTCTCTCTCTGCCTATGTCTCTGCCTATCTCTCTCTCTCTCTCTCTCTCTACCCCCCCTCTCTCTCTGTCTCATGAACAAATAAATAAAATCTTTAATAAATAAATAAATTTATAAATTGTGATATGTTCAAAACACAATAACATACAGTAAACACTCATAAGAAAAGGTAGCTATAGAACAATATTTCATTAGAATCTAAATTGAAAAATCCTCAACAAAATACTAGCAAGCTGAATCTAGTGGTACATCAAGTGGAATATATACCAAAACAAACTAAGATTTGTTCTATAATTGGTTTGATAAAGTTGGCTTAAATCAATTAATATACTATACCATATTAATAAAGGACAAAACTATGTAATTATCCTTATAGATGCAGAAAATCAATTTATATAATTCAATATCCTTTATGATTAAAAAAACCCTCAATAATTAAATATAGAAGGGAACTTATTCAAACTGATAAAGTCCATGTATAAAAATCCCCACAAATAACATCATATTGTTAGTGAAAAACTAAATGTTTTCTCCCTAACAGCAGAGGCAAGATAAAGATGTTTCCTATTGTCATTTCTTTTCAACATTTCACTGAAAATTTTAGCCAGGACCATTAGGCAAGAAAAATAAATGAAAGGAATCAAAATGAGAAAGTAAGAAGTGAAAGTATCTCTCTTTGCAGAGGACATGATGTTGTATATAGAAAATCCTAAAAAATCTACTACTATATAGTAATACAATAGACTATAGTATTTATAGATGCTACTATAAATAATAAACAAGTTAAGTGATGTTGCAGGATATAGATAGATCGAAGCAAAATAAACTGTTGTATTTCTATACACTAGTGATAAATATTGTGAAATGAAATAGAAAAAAATTATTTAAAATAAAACCAAAAGTAGTAAAATATTTAGAAAAAATGTAACAAAATTAGTGCAAATAGATTCTCTGAAAACTATAAAACACTACTGAAAGTAATGACATCTAGATAAATCTGAGCAGAAATTAAATGGAAAATTATTTTAGATATATAATATACTTAATTGGCTCAAGAAAACATATCTATAATTGTTAAAGTATTTAAACTTATAATTGAGCATATTTCAATGAAATATGGCCTGGAAATTTTCAAAAGTAAATCTAGTTAAATGTACAAATATTAAAAGAAAAAAAGGCTAATTTTAAGAAAAATAAGATGAGATCTCCTGGTATTTCATGTAATGATATTAATATAGACTAGAAACCATAAGAAAATAATTATAGTATAACAAGGAAAATTTGAGGAAGATCTTAATTTTCAAATTAAGTAATAGAAGAAAAAAAAACAAGATTACTCAACCTGAAATAGTCAATACATAGAAAAACACAAACACATGAATCCAAGAGATTCATGAATTCTTTTATGTTAGTGTGTGTGTGTGTGTGTGTGTATGTAATGTATTCATCACAATATAAACATATAAAACAATATAAACATTATAAAATGCTGCTAAGCCTTAAGGGTGCCTGGTTAGTTCATTCACTTAAGCACCTAACTCTTGGTTTTGGCTCAGGTCATGATCTCCTGGTTGTAAGACTGAGGATTATGTGGGGCTCTGTGCTTAGGTGAGGAGTCTGCTTCAGATTTTCTCTCCCACTCCCTTCTCTCTCTCTTAAATAAATAAATAAATAAATAAATAAATAAATAAATAAAATATTTTTAAAAATTATGTTATAGGATAATACAAACACATATTGCAGGCAGAAGTGTAACTCAGAACAATCTTCATTAAGCATTTGACAATGTATTTGGCAAAACTGAAGGGGGCCAAGTTAATTTTACTACTAATTATATGCCACTAGAGAAACTCTGGCATTTGCACACTAGAAATATGTTTATGAATGTTATTAGAAGCTTTAAATAAAATGAGTGAGACTAAGTAGCCACAGAATAAATTTATAATTGTGATATATTCAAAGATCTTAATAACAGTAATAGTAAATGAAGTAGAGATATATGTTGGTCCAGTTAGTATGGCTTCATATCATAGTTTTCTAATAATTAGCAATGTACAACAACCATTTTCTATGCTCTTGGTTTGCAATGGTCAGAATTTTGGTAAAACATAGGGGAAATGGTTTACCCCTTTTCTATCTTGTCTGAAGCCTCCATTGGTAGACTGGAAGGCTAGGGATTATTGCCATCTAAAACTATGCTCCTTTAGATCCACTATGGTGGCTGTCAGCTAATCATCTCAGTTCCTTTCCATGAGACTTCCCCATGAGTCTCTCCACATGGAGTAGTTTGGGTTTCTTCCTATCATAGTGTATGATTTCCCTTAAGCAAGCATCTTCTAATTGAGAGTAGAGTAGAACCTGTATCCTTCTTATGATCTACTTCAGAAGTCATGCAACGTAATTCTGCTATATTTTATCAGTCAGTGACATCAAAAGCTCCCACCCAGATTCAAGACAAGGGAATCCTTAGACACTTCTCAGGTGTCAGGTGTCTCACGTGTCAAAGTCACGTGGTAAGAAAAGACTATAAGGCGATGCCTGGGGGCTCAGTGGTTGAGCATTTGCCTTTGGTTCAGGGCATGATCCCCGGGTCCTGGGATTGAATCCTGCATCAGGCTCCCCACAGAGAACCTGCTTCTCCATCTGCCTATGTCTCTGCCTCTTTCTCTGTCTCTCATGAATAAATAAATAAAATCTTAAAAAAAAAAAAAGGAAAGCATATAGGATGGGAAAGACTATCACAGCCATTTAGGAAAATAAAATCTTCTGAACATCTCAAGTGGCCCAAATACATTTTTGGTTAAAAAAAGTAAGTTACAACAATATAATTCTATTTATGTAGAATGTTTAAATGTTAATATATGCAGTATATATACATATGTAGGCATATCTTTTAAAATGCATAAGTATGGTTAAACAAAAAAGAAATGCAGTATTAATGAACAAAAAATATTAAAAAGATGTTATCTTTGGGAATGTTGGAGGGAGAAGTATGTGATTCTGAAAGAATATACAAGAAGCACTCAAAGGAATATTTCAGAGTGATGTGTTTAATTTCTTAAGATGGGCTGTTCTCACATGGGTGTTCATTGCAGTGTACATGAAGGATAAGTTCCAGAGGACTCTGGATTTAGTTAAAAATGGGATATTAGGGAAAGGGAAATGCCAATGATACATTCCAGATATAGAATTCATAGAGGTGTGTAATGGCAGCACCCTGCTCTGAAGAATGTAGATATCATAGTAGAGGGATATAAAGACATCAGTAGCAGACATATAGTTAGACATAAAGCCCTTGGGTTAGTCTTCTTTACATCATTATATCCTACAAAGAAATCACAAAAGTCCTAGAAATCATTCTGGGTTTTCAAAAGCATGAAGCTTGTGGTTCAATAATATCCTGTGATCACCAAGGTGACTCAGCAAAATCTCTGTTCTACTGAACTTCAAAGAAAGCTAAAAGGTTGGGCATCCCTTTAAAACTGTTTTACATATAACATGGCCATTTTTTTTTTAAGAATGAGAATATAAGTGCAAGAGGAGACAGAGAGAGAGGGAAAGAGAATCTTAAGCAGCTCCCACACCCACACAGAGCCCAACATGGCACTTCATCTTGCAACCCTAAGATCATGATCTGAGCTGAAATTAAGATTTGGACACTTAAGGGATTGAACCATTCAGGCACTCCAACATGGGCAATATTTGTATACATATGTCTGAATTTTAAGGCCTCTGAATTAATAATTTTCTCCTTCACAAAAATATTTTTACCCAGCATTACAAATGATGCTGAAATTTGTACCTTCTAGACATTATTTCTCTTTTGGTAAAGCTCTTGAAAGTTTTTTTTTTTTTTTAAGATTTTATTTATTCATGAGAGACGCAGAGAGAGAGGCAGAGACATAGGCAGAGGGAGAAGCAGGCTCCCCGAGGGGAGCCTGATGTGGGACATGTTCCCAGTACCTCAGGATCACACCCTGAGCCACAGACAGATGCTCAACCACTAAGCCCCCCAGGCACCCTAAGAAAAAGGTTTTCCTTTACAATTCAGAGACCCAGGAGTGCCTGGGTAGCTCAGCTGGTTAAGCCTCTGACTCCTGAATACAGCTCAGGTCATGATCTCAGTAGAAAGATAGAACCCTACAACAGGCTCCATGCTCAGTGCATAGAGTCCACTTGAGATTCTCTCTCTCCCTTTTCCCATCTCCCGGCTCACTCTGTAAATAAATAACTAGATAGATAGATGATAGATAGATAAAATCTTTTCATTTTTTAAAATTTATTTTATTTTTTTTCTTTTTTTAATAATAAATTCATTTTTATTGGTGTTCAATTTGCCAACATACAGAATAACACCCAGGGCTCATCCCGTCAAGTGCCCCCCTCAGTGCCCGTCACCCATTCACCTCCACCCCCGCCCTCCTCCCCTTCCACCACCACCCCCTTTCCCAGAGTTAGGAGTCGTCCATGTTCTGTCTCCCTTTCTGATATTTCCCACTTATTTTTGAAAGGGAATAAAGGGGAAAGGAGAAAAAGATAAAATCTTTTTTAGAATAAAATAAAATGCAGAGACCCAGATGTGGAACAAACCTAAATGTGGTGATTTCTTTTCCACATAAAGGTCACAACAAAAGATACTTAAAAGTAAGATCACAGAGGAATGGTTCTCAGTGGGAAAAGACACAGAGTCCTGAGGCCAGAAGAAAAAAAGAAAACAACAACAACAAAAAAGGCAAAAAAAGGCATAGATTTCGCACAGAGGAACAAATAAGGAATCACTTTTCCCCCCGTCACAAATTTTCTGAAGGGAGAATATGGCAACTTTACTGTGGGATCAGCATATGCGGCTAGAGACATTTTACATTGCCAGCTCAAAGATATACATCGACTCTGGCATTATGGGAAGTAATAAAAAAGTATTTAGTAGGGTAAAAAAGCTGGTTAAAGAGCTTTTTGGAAATCTGTTTCAAATAATACATACACATTGAGAACATTACCCATGAAATCAATACAAAGACCTAAGAGCAAGTGTGTTGCTTTAAAAACAAAAAGAAGGAGAAACACAGAATAAGGAGTTCAGAATCTGTTATGTAGGTCAGATACCTCGTATTAATTGGTTTCAAAGGGGTTTATGCTTAAAAATAGAATCCATCCTGAATAGAAAAGACAGATATTTGTTCTGTTTACATGTAAACTGGGACAGTTTCCATTAATGTGGGGATGGAAACTCATATAAGGAAGGCCACTCAAGAGAAGAGATTCCCAAGCCTTTTCATCCTCTCTTTATTTATATATTATTTTTTAGGCTGACGAAGGAAAAAGAGAAGAAAAATTCTATAGCCACAGGTGAGCAATAAAAGAGACATAAATGAAGACGTTTGGGTAGAAACAGTCCCTCAATAATAATTTTTGTCTTTTGAAATCTAACTCGGGGTGTAAATCTTTAGTCACTGAAGTTTGACTCCTGAGAAATAAGCTTGGGTAAGCTTGGTTTCTTTTACTCACCCGTTAAAAAACCCCTACATGTTGGTTAGTCAAATCCACATTAATTACGTACACATAATTGGAAGCTTTTCCTTGAAACACACTGAATATTTCTGTCAAAAGTTGTGGAAGGTTGTTGAGTTTAATTTAATTAGACTTTAGTTTTGCAGTATTCTACTTTCAAAAAAGGTTACATGTTAAAAAGTATATATATATGTGTATATATGCACACACATAATTTAATATATATACTATATAATCATATGGGATATGTATATTATGATATGTATAGATGATATATATTATCACATACATGATACATATATTATACATGCATGTGTGTGTGTGTGTGTGTGTGTGTATAGTACTTATGAACAACTCCTAAAATTTATCCAGGATTTTCTAAGGAAGATATTGCCTGGAAATCCTTTCTGCAGTGACTGGCAGATTCAACTCTCCTTTATTTTATTTTATCTTATCTCATCTTATCATCTTATCTTATCTTATCATATCCTATTTATATTTATGTTTATGTTTATATTTATATTTATTTTATTTATTTGAGACAGAGAGAGCACAAGCAGGGGGTAGGAGCAGAGGGAGAGTCCCTCAATGAGGGACTTGATCCCAGGCCCCCGGGAACATGACTTGAGCCAAAGGCAAACATTTAACCAACTGAGCCACTTAGGTGCCCTCATTTTATTTCATTTTTGAGAGACATAGAGAGAGTACACACACACACACGTGCATGCATAGAGGAAAGGGCAGAGGGAGAGAGGGAGAGAGAGAGAATCCCAAGCAGGCTCCACACTGTGTGTACAGCCTGCTTGAATCGATTCAAGGCTCAATCCCTTAGTGCTGAGATTATGACCTTAACCAAAATCAAGAGTCAGAAAAACAACTGAGTCACTTAGGCACCCCTCAACTCTCCTTTAAAATTCCAATAAGATTTCAGGTTGTACTACAAAGCTGTGTTCATCAAGACAGTGTGGTACTGGCACAAAAACAGACATATAGATCAATGGAACAGAATAGAGAACCCAGAAGTGGACCCTGAACTTTATGGTCAACTAATATACTATAAAGGAGGAAAGACGATCCACTGGAAGAAAGACAGTCACTTCAATAAATGGTGCTGGGAAAATTGGACATCCACATGCAGAAGAATGAAACTGGACCACTCTCTTTCACCATACACAAAGATAAACTCAAAATAGATGAAAGATCTAAATGTGAGACAAGATTCCATCAAAATCCCAGAGGAGAACTCAGGCAACACCCTTTTTGAACTTGGCCACAGTAACCGGAGAAGGACAGTGTATGTTCTCATTCATTTGGGGAATATGAATAATAGTGAAAGGGAATATAAGGGAAGGGAGAAGAAATGTGTGAGAAATATCAGAAAGGGAGACAGAACATAAAGACTTCTAACTCTGGGAAATGAACTAGGGGTGGTGGAGGGGGAGGAGGGCAGGGGGTGGGGGTGAATGGGTGACGGGCACTGAGGGGGACACTTGACGGGATGAGCACTGGGTGTTAATCTGTATGTTGGTAAGTTGAACACCAATAAAAATTAATTTATAAAAAAAATAAAAAAATAAAATTACAATAATAATATTAACATATGATCGTTGAGAATAAGTCTTTTGGGTGGGGACTGTAACCATCCGTGGGTATATTTTAGCAGGAGAAAATCGGAGTTAGGTTAAAAGTCTACTTGAGGCTAGGGTGAGAATTCACAAGGCAGGCAAACCCTTACACATGTAGACTTAAGTCCAGACACTCATACGGGTACAAACAAACATAAAAGCCAATAGTCTTGACCCTACTCCAGCCCTGTTCTGGGTAGTCTGTTATCAATACACCACCACCACCATGTCCTTATAAGAACTCCTCCTTGCAGTGGAAAAGTCAGGAGCTACTTTTCTAGAATCCTTTTCCTGGGATAGAGTCTGCCAATGAGAAGAAATTGTGTAACATTTACAAGACAGAAAAAAAAAAAAAAGTGGAACCAAAGTTCTCAGGAGGCTGTTGTAGCCAGATGTGGGAAGAGTGAGATTCCTGACAGCTGGCCCAGAAGCTCTCAGAAGCCATCTCAGTGTTGCAAGTGGAGGCAGCTAGTGAGAATTTCTGTTTTGTTTTGTTTTAAGAATTGTAACAACATTGTGACAACTTTGAGAACTATTTTCTTTAATGTTTTGGTTGAAATCTTGGTTGCTGGATCTCCTGCCCGTCAGCGCCGGTTTCCATAACTTTAGTGGCACCTTCTTTGGCTTCTACTCCTCCCACTCTTCCAAATCATTTAAGCCTCTAATTCTACATTACATGCTTTTTTACTCAAATGTGTTGTTTGCCTTCTCTCTTCTTAACAAATCAATGACCTCTTCAAGCCCTATCAAGGATGTCTAAAATCTGTGAAGGACCCTCCTCAATCATATGAAGACACAAACAATTCTCACAGTTTCTCATCCCAGTTATGAGCAAGACATTGTATCACAGAATGTTAAGGGTCTCTCAGTTCCAAATGTGCCCATCTATACTCCCATGGGTACTACTAGGATCAAATCCTACAAAGTACTTTCTCAGACCTTGAGTGGGATGCAATAGGGTGATACTGAGAGATAGAATGAAAAGGGAGGTCTCCTACCCATGAAGATAGTTTCTAGAAGGCAACAGTGATAGGCAACAGAGTGTCTGTGAGAGGTTAGGGACCGAGCTGCACTGCTGGGGTGACAGTGGCACCACAACCTCATTCATACAAGGTCTCCGGTATGGTTCCAACAACTGGATGGGAACTCGGGAAGTGGCTACAGCAGGTTTATGGACTCCAGGAATAGCAGCAACTTCATAATTTGGGAGCAACAAAATATTTAGGGAAATAAAATTTCAAACAGAAAAAAATTAGTAAGTTATGGACACAAGTTTAAACAGTACACAATTGGGATGCCTGGGTGACTCAGCAGTTGAGCATCTGCCTTTGGCTCAGGCGTGATCCCAGGGCCCTGGGATCGAGTCCCACTTCTCCCTCTGCCTATGTCTCTGTCTCTCTCTCTCTGTGTCTCTCATGAATAAATAAATAAAATCTTTAAAAAATAATAATAAAATAAATAAATAAACACTACATAACAGATAAGGAATCAGCCCATAAACTTCAAGTATCACACTTTGTATATCAAACCTGTTTATGTTATACAGGTGAAAACCTAAACTCCTTTAGTTGCATAAATAATTTACTGCTCTTGTTCATTTTCTATCAACCTTTTCTTTTTTCTTGATTTTTCCATGCATGTTGGTCATAGTAAGGGAGTAACTGTTCCTGCAAAAAGGTATGATATTGTTCATATTTCCTAGTATAAACTGATAAAATAACAGTAACATTCTTATATTACTGCATTGTTAATATTATTTTAATATATTCAATATTCATTAATATGTTGATTCTGGCTAATATGAACCAGTTCTAAGAAATGTGTCTTCTCTTTCCTCCTGTGGACTGCCAACATCAAGTTCTGATGCTAAGGTACTGAAGGCCACATCCTAGACACAGATAAATCCATATTTTGGGGGGCCAGTTGCAGATGAGCCAACAATCTCTCTCAGTGAAACTGTGAACTCACCATAAGTAATTTCTTCAAAAGTTAAGTAAGAGTTGCTGAAATAGGAAATTAAATCCCCCTTTTATATGAATATATTGTAAGAATAAATGTTAGCATCTGAGGAAGTGCATGGAGTAATAAATGCAGCAATTTCCCAGAAAGTTACTACCTGCCCACACTAGTATTTTCTCCACACACAGTACTAATTATTTTTGCTATGTCGATTAGTCTCCTGCCCTGCCATTGCTATTATTCTTCCTATTATTTTTAACAGTTGGTGTCAAGGCAATGAATTATGGAAATTTATTTTAACACAAAATGTAGAAGGATACTTCTAACGGTATTTTTTTTAATCTCTGGGGCCTAATTTATTATCAAGAGAATATGTCAAATCAGGATTGACCTAAACGAGGCGCTTTGAAGGTGAACCTCAGTGCGACTTCAAAACATTTTTTCTATCTACATGGTTTAAACTTGGCAATGGTTTAGTAAGCATCCTTGGCTTCATCCCCACCTCTCCCACCCGCCTACACTAGAGAAAAACTACTTTGCACACGGAGGTCACGGTGACCTGGTAAATGTTACCTGCCAATTGCTGGGCATTTAGGAAGGAAGAACAAGAAAGTCACAGAAAATGACCCAGGCACAGGACCTTTGCCTGTCAAACAAGGAGAGACAAGGATTAAAAATAAAAAAATACATCATGTAAGGTTAAGAACTCCTGTTGTGCTAAGAGCTTTTGAAGCCTGGAAATACCAGAGGCTTAAGTGTATCTCGGATGAAAATGCAAGTTCTGACCTGAGATCATTAGTGTGACACTCAACCTGTGACCAGGGCTCCCATAGGTGATTGAACTCAGCTTAACCAGGGTTAGAGGGACACGGCAAGGCCACAGAAAATGACACTCATTCAATTTAAACATAATTTAATTCTCTGAAGACTTTTTTAATAGGTTCTTGGAATCAACATCTTAGAGCACTGACTGAATGCTGCTATTTTGGGAAAATAAAATTGCTGCTATTGCTATTTTCTGTGTGAATTCAGGGATCTCAGAACCAAGTGGCCCTTCTACGATGTAGTGTAAAATCAAAGCATGGATGAAGTTGGTGAAACTAACCTAATTATTTGTGCTAATGGGTGCCAAAATATGCTACCAATGTGTACTTCATATAATCATCTCGTATGGTATGTCTATTTCTACTCTAATAAATGGACTGAATTTTATTTTTTATTATTTATTTGTTTGTTTGTTTGTTTGTTTATTTATTTATTTTCAAATGGACTGAATTTTATTATTTATTTATTGATTGATTTTTAAATGGACCGAATTTTAGACTGGCCTCTAAAAACCATCTCCAGTATCACTACCTCAGACTCCTTCATCTTGTTCAGAGCATGCTGGAAAGTTACAGGAAGAACACAAGTACTTAAGAGATCACAGTAAGTGCAAAGTGGATCCTGAATAAGCAACAAGATTCTGGAGAATCCAAATCAACCCCTAATTCTTTATAAAATGTCACCATCATGTCTGTTTTTGTAAATTCTTTGTAAAATCGGTGATGTGAGATAAACTATTCACAGACACAAAGCAGGGAGTGTTTAGCCAGCTGTTATGCAGAACAAAAGAATACTGAGAATCTTGACCTTTGTCAAAGCATATTTAATTTGCAATGAGAAGTAGAAACTCTAATAAGGAAAAGTTTCAGGGCGTCTGAGTGGCTCAGTTGTTGAGTGTTTACCTTTGGCTCAGGTCATGATCCCAGGATCCTGCCATCCAGTCCTACATCAGGATCCCCTCAGGGAGCCTGCTTCTCCCTCTGCCTCTCTCTTTGTGTCTCTCATGAATAAATAAAATCTTAAAAAAAGAGAGAAGTTTCATAAACTATAGTTGAATAAAAAGGAAGCCCCATAATTCTATAGGTCAAAAGATAAGTATAAACAAGAACTACCGCTGTAGAGGGGCATAATAGTGGCAAAATATGAGGTGTGCTGGATTTTTAAGTTAGACTCCAGGCATTTTCATATTCTTTTACATTGATATAAAAGGCATAAATCTTAAATATACAATTCCAGGAGTTTTAGCAAATGTGTACATCCATGAGTCAACACCCCAATCAAGTTATAAAGTATTTCCATCACAGAAAGTTTCCTCATGTGGGTTTCCAGTCAAAGCCCACAGCAACAAAATATCTGATTTCTATTGCTATAGTTTTACCAGTTGTATGATCCATACAAACTTATCTCACTGTCTGTAGACATTTCTGTCTGCCTTCTTAAGCACGATATGGTTTTTGCTGAATGTATTATCAATACTTGTTTCTCTGTTAATTGCTAAGTAATATTTGATTATATAAATATTTCTTGGCTTATCCATTTTATCAGTGTCAGGAAATGGAAAAAAAAGAGATTTTACCTGACTTGTAAGCTAACAAATTAACCTGCTCCAGTTTCATAAGTGCTGACAGGGCTAAAGAGTCCTGGGTCAGATATAAAACACTTTATTACTCATGGCAGAAGAGAGGCATGAAATTCATGTTTGTATGAGTTTGTCTTGATCCACCTCCAAATCTCCCAGGGCATGAGTTGGAGGTGGGTATAGATGCTAGCAGACCTGCTCAATCTTTTCCTTGGAGAGGTTTTATCTTTATTATGATAAACAGAAAATAAATCTGTCACTACTTCAGAGTGAGACACTTATCTCTGAATTCCAAGACTGTTTTCCATACAAGTATCCTTGAAAAGATAGTCCAGAGCAAAATTTAATAGAAGACATGCATAAAAACCACAGAGAACTGTCTCTCAACACCTAATGATGCATATTTTAGGTGTTTCCAGTTTGAAACTATTATGTAAATTATTGAGGAAGTTCCAGGCAGTCAATCATGTCATGTGTGAATAAAAACAGTTTTATTTTTCCTCCAAAATGTCTATTCTTACCTCCTTTATTTATTTATTTATTTATTTATTCTTTTACCTTGCCAAGTACACTGGCAAGAGATAATATTGAAGAGATGGATTTAGAACTGACTTTTTGGGGGTGCCAGGGCAGCTGATTTCAGCTCAGGTCATGATCTCAGAGTTGTGAGAACAAACCCTGGGGTGGGCTCTTGGTAGGGCATGGAGCCTACTTAAGATTCTCTCTCTCTTCTCCCTCTGCGTGCTGCCCCCACTCCCACTCCCACCCCAGCTCTTGTGTACACACTCTGTTTCTCTCTCAAAAAAAATTAAATAAATAAAAGAACTGGCTTTTTTGTAATTTTGTTCTCAATCTTAGTATAAATGTTATTATTTCACCATGTATGATATCAGCTGAACATGTTTCAAATATGTTTTAATAGTGGAGAAAGTTCCCTCTATTCTAATTTGCTTTATATTTATAAGATGATTAGATATTAGACATTGAATTTTGTCAAAAGCATTTTCTGCATCTATTAGAATGATTATGTATTTTCTTTCTTATTCTATTATGGCTAATTACAGTAATTAATTTTTGAATGTTAAACCTCCTTATTTATTTCTTAAATAAGTCATATTTGAGTGTGATATGTTATCTATTATTTATATTGCTGGATTTGAATGTTATATTTCATCAAGGATTTTCACATCTATTTTCTTGCTGGTTCTTTAATGTTTATTTTCTTGTAATATCTAGGTCAGGTTCATTAGCAGAATAATGATGGTCTCATAAAATGTAATGAGAAGTATCTCCTTCTTATTTTTGAAAAAGTTTAAAAGTAATGTAAAATTTGACATATTTCTTCCTAAATATTGGATATAATTCAGCAGTATAACTATCTCTACCTTAAGTTTTTTTGAAGAAAGCCATTTTACTAAAATGTTTATTAATTACCTTAATAGGTAAAGACTTTTAAATTTTCTATTTCTTCTTGTGTCAGTTTTGGGAAATTGTTTTTTCAAGAATTTGACCATTTCATCAGTTTTAAAGTTTATTGAAATACAGTTATCCATAGTATTAATATATTATATTTTTAATATATTTAGTCTGTTGTGGCAATATTTTGTCATTCCTGATTTTAATATTTTGTGCTTTCTCATTCATTATTAGCTAGGTATTTATCAGTTTCACTAACCCAATTATAGAAACAATGACTAAGTTAGTTTTTCTATTGCCCGTTGATTATTTTTCATTATTTTCTTTCATTTAATTTCCCCTTCTTTTTCTTATTCCTAAAAATATAAAGCTATATTTTGATTTAAAATCCCTCTTCTTTGGTAATGTTAACATATAAAGCTATACATTTACTTATATTTACTCTTTTGGCTACATAATACCCATTTTGAGAATTTATATTTTTATGTTAGTATAAATGTTTTCTAGGTCCCTTTATGGGGTAAGTCTTTCCAACTCACTCACTAAAATGCAATGTCATTGAAATAGCTCACAAAACATAAAAATTATCATTCTTTTAATAACTTCAACAATTATTATTCTTTTCTACTTAACTCCATCTGTATTTTTTTTTTTTAACTCCATCTGTATTTACCTCCTTGTTGTTCTTTAAGTTTGTCAGGAACATTTCTGCTTCAATATTTTTTGCTTTTCTTTGCCTAAAATATACTCGGTACATTTTTATGGCTTGTGGTCTCACCTCTTCCAATACACTGCTCAAATATCACATCCATCCTATACAGTCCCATTTAGAATTCTAATTCCATATCTGGTTCTTTTTTATTTTTTACCATATACATTTCCCTGTTTTAACTAACATATTATATAACTTATTTTTATTGCTTGTTGCCTGTTTCTACCACACACTTTCTCCTCTATAGTAAATTTTGGCACATTATAGGAACTCAATAAATAACTTTATAATGAATAGCAATAGTGAATGACAATCTGTTCAAGTACTGTTGGGGGAAAATGTTGACTTATAAGGTCAATCACAAGTGAGAGAGAAGAAAATTAGAGAAGTGCAACTGGACAGGAAGAAATCAGAGAGGGAGACAAACCATAGAGATTCTTAATCATAGGAAACAAACTGAGGGTTGCTGGAGGGGAGAGAGGTCGGGGGATGGGGTCACAGGGTGATGGACATTAAGGAAGTTACCCTTCAAAAGCAAAAAAAGAAACAAAGACTTTCTTAGACAAACAAAAATTAAGGTCCTTCATTGCCCATAGGCTTGCCTTGCAAAAAACATTAACATACATTTTTTGGAGAGAAGGAAAACCAGAAACTCAAATGTACATAAGAAAAGAAAAGCATCTGGGATCCCTGGATGGCGCAGCAGTTTAGCACCTGCCTTTGGCCCAGGGCGCGATCCTGGAGACCCAGGATCGAATCCCACGTCAGGCTCCTGGTGCATGGAGCCTGCTTCTCCCTCTGCCTATGTCTCTGCCCCTCTCTCTCATTCTGTGTGACTATCATAAATAAATAAAAATTAAAAAAAAAAGCTCATTAAAGAAAAGCATCAAAGAAGATACAAGAAAAGGTAAAATAAACACTTTTATTTCATTCAGTTGCTCTAACAGATAAGTTGTTCAAAATGAAAACCACAATAATGTGTTCAATTATTTATCCTTAGGCATATATCATTTATTATGTATTTAAACATAGATATTTATGCATAAGTGAAATCAATGACAGCAATGATAGAAGGGAAGGGAGAGAGGAATTTGGAAAACTCTCAATTAAAATAAAAGGCAAAAAAGTGGAAGTCAAAAGTAGGAACAAAAACAAAGGTATCTGTCATGATAAGCACTGGGTAATGTATGGAATTGTTGAATCACTATATCGTATAGCTGAAACTAATATAACACAGTACGTTAACTATAATGGAAATAAATTTAAAACTTAATACAAATTTAAAAAAGAAAATAGTAACAAGATAGGTTTGAATCCAACTATATCAATAATAACTTTAAATGCCAATTGTGTAAATGCATCAATTTAATGACAGATATTGTGAGAGAAGACCAAAAACTACAACCTAACTATAAGCTGACTAAAATAAACCAATTTTAAATATAAAATCATATATTTTTTAACAGTAAATGGATGGAGAAAATATATTATGTTAATACTGACCAAAATAAAGCAGAAGAATCTACATTAATTTTAGGCAGAGCACACTTCAGAGCAAGAAATATTATTAAGATAAAGAAGAGCATTACATAATGGATAAAAGAGTAAATTCACTATGAAGACATAAAAATCCTTAAAATTCATGTGCCTAACTACAAAGCATCAAAATATGTTACTCAAAAACTGATAATCCTGTGAGGAGAAGCAAACGAATCCACTATCATAGTTGAAGAATTCAACACTTTTCTATCATAAAGGACCAGAAAGCAGGAAGAAAGTCAATAAGGACACAGCTGATCTCAACAACACCATCAATCAACTGGATACATCTGACATCTATAGACTATATCCAGCAACCACAGAATATACATTTTTCTTAAGCTCACATGGAAAATTCACCAAGATAGGTTATATTCCGGGCCATAAAGCACAGCTTAACAAATTGAAAATAATATAAACCATGCATATATTCTCTAAGACTACTGTGAAATTGAAAATGGAATAACACAATGCATAACTGGAAAATAGCCAAATACATGAAGATTAAACATCTCATTTCTATTACATGAGTAAAAGAAGAAATGTCAAGAGAAACTTAAAAATATTTTGAACTAAGTGAAAATGATAATACAACTTCTGAAATTTGTGTTATTGAGAGAAAGTAGTGCATGGAGGAAAATGTATGGCATTGGGTTTACTACATATTAGAAAAGAAAGATCTAAATTAATCATCTAAGTTTTCACCTTAAGAAACTAGAAAAAGAAGAACAAATTAAGCTTAAAGTAATCAGAAGAAAAGAAATACTAAGAATTAGAGTAGAAAGAATAGAGATAATCATCAAAACCTAAGTCTGTTTCTTTGAAAACAGCAACAAAATTGATAATCCTATATCCAGGCTAACAACAACAACAATAATAAGAGTAACAACAACAAACAGAGAGAGAGGATGTAAATCATAGAAGAAATGAGAGAAAGAACAGCACTACCAGAACTCATGGACATTAAGAGGATAATAAAGAAATATTAAGAACATATCTATGTGCACAGATTTGATATCCTAGATGAAATGTAGTAATTCCTTGAGATACACAATCTGCCAAGACTCACACAAAAATAGACAATTTAAATAGATCTATGCTATTAAAGCAATTGAATAAAAAATTAATAATCTTCCCAAAGATCATCATGCTCAGTTAGGTTCACAGATGAATTCCACCAAATATTTAAGAAAGAAATGATGCCATTTCTTTACAATCTCTTTCAAAAGGGAAAAGCAGAGACTATATTAATGCATTTGATGAAGCCAGAATTACTCTATTAACAAAACCATACTAGAGAATAATATCTCTCATTATGTAGATGTAAAAATCCTTAACATAATATTAGAAAATCTCATCCAACAATGTACATAACGAATGATATGCCACAACCAGGTGAGATTTATTCCAATATGTCATTAGGTTACAAAGGAAAAATTCATTATCATATCAGTTAATACAAAATAGAACATTTGACAAGATCCAACACTCATCCATGATTAAAACAACTTTTAGCAAACTAGGAATACAGGGCATGTTTGCAACTTATCTACAGAAAACTCCTAGCTAACATCATACTTAGTGGTGAAAAAATAAAATCTTCCCACTAATATCAAGTATAAGGCAATAATGTTCATTCTACTTCATTTTAATATTTTACTGGAAGTTCTTGCTTATGTAGTAAGACAACAAAAGGAAACAAAATGTATGCAGTTTGAGAAGGAAGAAATAAAACTGTCTTTGTTCATTGGTGATTGTCTATGTAGAAAATCTAAAAGAATGTGCAAAAAAACTCCTGGAAGTTTATGAGATTATAACAACGTAGCAGGATTTAATGGTAATATACAAAAGTCAACAATTTTCTGTTATACTAGTAATGAAAAAGTGGAATTGGAAATTAAAACATCATACCATTTATATTACCACTAAAAGGAGATATTTAGGTATGAGTCTAGCAAAATAATTGCAAGATCTATACAAGGAAAACTATAAAATTCTGATGAACATAATCGAAGAATAGCTAAATAACTGAAGAGATATTCCATGTTCAGGGATAACGACTCCATATTGTAGAGATACCAGTTCTTCCCAACTAGGTCTACAGATTCACTGAAACCTCAATCAAAATCCCAGCCACTTATTTTGTGGGTATCCAGAAACTGATTCTAACGTTTAGAGGAAAGGGCAAAAGATCCAGAACAGCCAACAATATTAAAGAAGAGGAAAAATGGGAAGTCTGACATTATCCAATCTCAAGTCTTACTATATACTACAATAATCAAGACAACATGATATTGGCAAAAGAACAAATAGATCAATACAACAGATTAGAATATCCAGAAACAAACAAACAAAAGAATATCCAGAAACAGACTCATGTAAATATGGTCACCTGATCCTTGACAAAAGTGCAAAGGCAATATAATGCACCAACAATAGTATTTTTATTAAAATATATTCGACATATAACACTGTATAAATTTAAGGTGTACAACATGTTGATTTCAATCATCTATATACTATAAAAAGATCATCATTTTAGTAATATCTACCAGCTCTATCATGTTACATAATGATTCTTTCTTTTTAATAGTTGGAACAATTAAGTTCTAGTTTCTTGCGAAGTTTGACCATTATACTACAATATTTTTGTCTGTCTTCAACCCATAGTGCATTAGATATCTAGGGCTTATTTACAACTTGATGGTCTGTGCCTTTAAAAAAACATTTATCCCATTTCCCACCCCCATCCTCTGGCAACCACCACTTTACTCTCTATTTTCGTAAGTTTACATTTTTAGATTCCATATATAAGCAACATCATATAGTCTTTTCAACAAATGACTCTGGAACAACTGGACAACACAAAGAAAAAATAAATACAGACACAGACCTTAAATGGATCAGATAGCTAAATGTAAAACACAAAATGATAAAAATTCCCATAAGACACCATAAGAGAAAACCTAGATGACCCTGGGGTGGTGATGATTTTTTAGGTACAACGTTAAAAGCATGACCTATAAAAGAAAGCATTGGCAAACTGCACTTAATTAAAATTACAATTTTCAGGGCACCTGGGTCGCTCAGTGGTTGAGCATCTGTCTTTGGCTCAGGTCATGACCCCATGGTCCTGGGATCGAGTCCCACATCAGGCTTCTGCAGGGAGCCTGCTTCACCCTCTGCCTGTGTCTCTGCCTCTCTCTGTGTGTCTCCCATGAATAAATAAATAAAATATATTTTTTAAAAATTACAATTTTCCTCCTTGTGAACGACAATATCAAGAGAATGCAAAGGTAAGCTACAGACTGGAGAAAATATTTTCAGAAGAAACATCTGATAAAGGACTGAATATGCAAAGTACAATTAAAACCCAGTAATAAGAAAAAAAGAACATACCAGTTTTAAGATGTGTCAATGACCTTAAAAGACACTTCACCAAAAAAGATACACAAATGGCAAATAAGCACAAGAAAGATGCTCCACTTTCTAGATCTCAGGGAAACGTAAATTACAATAACAGTGGAATACTACTACAGTGTATTAGAATGGCCCAAATCCAAAACACCGACAACAACAAATGTGGCCCTGGATGTCGAACAACGGCAACTCTCATTCATTTTTGGTGGGAAGGCAAAATGGTACAGCCACTCTGGAAAACAGTTTGGTGCTTCATTGAAAACTAAACATGATCCTACTATAGATTCAGCAATTGTGCTTTTTGGTATTTATCCAAAAGTGTTAAGGAATTATATCTACACAAAAACTTACAAATGTTTATAACATCTTTACCCATCATTTCTAAAACTCAAAGGAAAAAAAAAAGGATGGCTTTCAGTAAATGAGTGTAGAAATAAATTGTGATGCATCCTGATAATGCAACAGAAGGAGCCTCAGTGTCCATCGAAAGATGAATGGATAAAGAAGATGTGGTTTATGCATACAATGGAATATTCCTCAGCCATTAGAAATGACAAATACCCACCATTTGCTTCAACATGGATGGAACTGGAGGGTATTATGCTGAGTGAAGTAAGTCAATCGGAGAAGGACAAACATTATATGTTCTCATTCATTTGGGGAATATAAATAATAGTGAAAGGGAATATAAGGGAAGGGAGAAGAAATGTGTGGGAAATATCAGAAAGGGAGACAGAACATAAAGACTCCTAACTCTGGGAAATGAACTAGGGGTGGTGGAAGGGGAGGAGGACCGGGGGTGGGGGTGAATGGGTGACGGGCACTGAGGGGGGCACTTGACGGGATGAGCACTGGGTGTTAATCTGTATGTTGGCAAATTGAACGCCAATAAAAAATAAACTTATTATTAAAAATAAATAAATAAATAAATAAATAAATAAATAAATAAATAAATAGACATGGGAAAAATTAAAATGCATGTTACTGAGGAAAAGAAGCCAATGTGAAAAAGCAACATACAGTATGACTCCACTACATGACATTGTGGAAAAGGCAAAACTACAAAAACAGTAAAAAGATTAGTGGTTTCTAGGGATGGTGGGTAGGAGGTTTGTGGTAGGAATAAATAGGTACATCATGGGAGTTTTAGGGAAAGTGAAAATACTCTGCATGATACCATTATGATTGATACAGGTCAGTACACATCTGTCTAAAAGCACAGAATGACAACGCCAAGAGCAAGCCCTACTATAAACTGTGGGGTCTGGATAATCATAATTAATGTAGGCTTATCAACTATAACAAATGTATCACTCTGGTGAGGGATGTTCATTATGCATGCATGGGGGGCATAGGGTATTTGGAGGATCTTTATACTTTCCTCCTTACTTGCTAAGTGCCTAAAATTGTAAAAATAGAAATTCTTATTTAAAAAGACAAAAATAACTTTCCCATTTATATAAAGTTCCAAAAGTGGCCACGTTGAATTACATTATTTAAGATATACAATGGCTTAAAACTCTCCAAAAAGTCAAGGGAATGATCGCAAAAATCAAAATAGCGTTTAAAGCTAGTAGAGAAACAGAAAATGTAAAAAAGATAGCTTGTAGGAGAGGCTACTGGGGTGCTTACATTGTTCTACTGCTTGCTCGGACTGCTGGTTACACGACTGATTTATAAATCTTATTTAAACTGTACATATTTGTCAAGATACATAATCTATATTACAATAAAAAAATAAAACCTCAGCACAAGGTGGCTGATACATCATTATATTTTATAACTAAAGTGCCTTTACATTATGCTTTACAAAATGCCTTTCTTTCTGAAAACAGCCTATCAAATTTAAATGCAGAAGCTATAATGATAAAATTGTACAATAGCTGACCTAGCTCTCATTTTCTCACTTTTTCCGTAGCTTAGATATGAAGCCTGTGATTAAATATAACAGAATAAAATAGGGTGTGTGACACTTAAAAGGAAGAAACATCTCTATGGACTCTATTTCATCTCCTCTTTTTAGCTAAATGCTTATCCCTTATGAAAATTAAACAAATGCCAACGTGTGATAAGCCATTAAGTTCCTAGAATATCAAGCTCACATTTGCTTAGTCTCAGATTGCTTCATCAGATAGGTGTTAAATTTTGCTACCTGAAAGAATGAGGTGCTAGAAGTCTGGGTTGTAACCCCAGAATAATCCATCAATATTAGGTAGAGACAAAGGTATCTATCTACCTACTAGTAGGTTAGAAGAATGTTTTTAGTTTTGTTTTGTTTCATTTTTTAAAGATTTTATTCATTCATTCATGAGAGACGCACAGAGAGAGGCAGAGACACAGGTAGAAGAAGAAGCAGGCTCCCTGCGGGGAGCACGATGAGGACTCGATCTCAGGACCCCAGGATCACGTCCTGAGCTGAAGGCAAGATGCTCAACCACTGAGCCACCCAGGCGCCCCAGCTGGAAGAATGTTAAGGGGTAACTACTCACAATACTCTTCATATGAATACTTAAGAGTTCACACTACACTTTTTTTATGCACCACAATTTAGAGGTGCATTTTTAAAAACTGGGTAATTGAATACACTATTATATTAATTTCAGGTGTACAACATAACAACTCAACATTTATATACATTATGAAATAATCACCATAATAAGTCTAGTTAACGTTTGTCACCACATGAAGTTATTATAATATTACTGAGTATATTCCCAAGCTTATACTTTATATCCCTGTGCATGATTATTATTTTTTACAACCAAAAGGTTGTACCTCTTAATCCCTTTCACTTATTTTGACTATTTACCCAAACCCCTCCCCTCTGGCAGCCAGTAATTTGTCCTATGTATGTATAAGTCTGTTTCTGTTTTGTTTGTCCATTTGGTTTTTGTTTTAGATCCCATATATAAATTAAATGAAATGATATTTATCTAATTTATTTCACTTAGCATAATATCCTGTAAGTCCATCCATGCTGTACAAATGACAAGATTTCATTTCTATTTTTGGCTGAGGAATATTGTTTTACATATATATGTATAGGGATCCCTGGGTGGCGCAGCGGTTTGGCGCCTGCCTTTGGCCCAGGGCGCGATCCTGGAGACCCGGGATCGAATCCCATATCGGGCTCCGGGTGCATGGAGCCTGCTTCTCCCTCTGCCTATGTCTCTTCCTCTCTCTCTCTCTCTGTGACTATCATAAATAAATAAATTAAAAAAATTAAAAAAAACAACATATATATGTATATATAATATTTTATATATGCATATATTTGTATGTACATATAAATATATTATAATTTAATTAAATATAAACATATATATTTAATGTGATATTCATCTATCAACAGATACTTGCTTCCATAGTTTTGCTATTATAATTAATGCCGCAGTGAGTATGGGGGTGGATATGCCTTTTCAAGTCAGTGTTTCCTTTTTGTTTAAATAAATAGAATACTATAGAAATATTATAGAAATATATTATAGAAATATTATAGAAATATAGAATTCAGAAATAGAATTGCTGAACTATATGACAGTTTTATTTTTAGTTTTTTGAGGAGCCTTCACACTATTTTCCATAGTCGTTGCACCAATTTACATTCCCAACAACAATGCACAGGGTTTCCCTTGTGTGAGGTGATATCTACTGTGGTTTTCATTTGCATTTCCCTGATGATGAGTGATGCTGAGTATCTTTTCATGTATCTGTTGATCATCTAGACATTAGAAAAAATGTCTATTCAGGTCCTCTGCCCACTTTTTACTTGGATTCTTTGGTCTTTTGGTGCTGATTTGTATCAGTTCTTTCTACATTTTGGATATTAGCCCTGTATTGGCTATATCATTAACAAATATCTTCGTCCATTGGTTGTCTTGGGTTGTGGGTTGTCTTCATTTTATTGACGGCTCCTTTCACTGCAACATGAGTTTTAGTTTGATGTAGGCTCAGTTTTTTAAATTTTGTTATCCTTGCCTGAAGAGACAGACCCCAAAGATACTGCTGAGTTTATTGTCTATAGTTATATACTTTATTGTCTATAATTTCTTTTGGGAGATTTTATGGTTTCAGATATTATATTTGATTATTTAATCCATTTTGGCTTTATTTTTGTGTATGGTATGAGAAAGTGGTCCAGTTTCATTCTTTTGCATGTAGCTGTCCAGTTTTCCCAACACCATTTGTTGGAGAGCCTCTCTCTCCCCTGTTGCACATCCTTGCTTCCTTTGTCATAGATTTACTGGTCATATAAACGTAGGTTTATTTCCAGGCTCTCTATCCTGTTCTATTGGTCTAGGAGTCTGTTTTTGTACCAGTGCCATATTCTTTTGATTGCTATAGCTTTGTAGTATAGATTGAAATCAGGAAGTGTGATACCTTCAGCTTTATTCTTTCACAAGACTGGTTTTATTATTTGGAGTCTTGTGGTTTTCTGTCACTGCCCCCATATTCTATAATGTAAATGTCAGTACTCTCGTTGTCCTAGAGGTCCCATAAACTATCCTCACTTAAAAAAATTCTTTTTTTTTTCTTTCAGCTTTGGGGATTTCTGCTACCTTCTCTTCCAGATTGTTCATTCATTCTTTTCCATCACCTAATCTGTTGATTTCCTCAACAGTATATTTTTTTCATTTCAGGTATTGTATTCTTCAGCTCCAATTGGTACTTTCTTTTAGTTTCTTTTTGTTGGAATTCTCACTGTGTTCATCCATTCTTCTCCAAAGTTCAGTGAACATCTTTATGACCGTTAACCTTGAAGTCTTTATCAAGACTATTTCATTACCTTTATTAAGGTAGATCGCTTGTCTCTGTTTCATTTAGTTGTTTATCTTAGTTTCTGTCTTCTTTTGTTTGAAACCTATTCCTCTGTCTCCTCACTTTTCCTGATTCTCCATGTTTGTTTCTATGCTTTAGGGAGGCCAGCTACATCTCCTCGTCTTGAGAGAGTGGCTTTAGGTAGCAGGTGTTCTATGGGACTCAGAAGGATAATCCCTTCAGTCATCAGAGCCAAGCACTCCAGGGGTGTCCCCAGTGGGCGCATGTGCCTTCTTGCTGTAGCACAAGACTGCTATAGGCATGTTAGTGGGCGGCTGGCCAATGCAAGTACATTGGACGGTGGACCTGGCTTCTCTCTGTCCAACCATGGTGAGAACCCTTTTGTGGGATAATAGTCAAGGCTGAGGCTACCTGTCAGGTCTGAGAACCAACACCACTTATGTGGGTGGGGGAGAGCCTAATCAAAGCTGTACACCAACTGTGGCAATACAGGAGCAGTATTGGAGGGTTGCCTGCCAGGGTGTACTGGTTGGTTGGAATTAGTCTGCAGAGGAATAAGAGGGTAGGGCTAGTAATGCTAAGCAAGGTAGATGGAGAGTGATAGAAACTGTATCTTCCAGAACTGGGACAAATAGATTGAAAATAAGTTTTAAAAAATGGTGCCCAGGATCTCTTCCCTTCCCAGAGAAAGTTCTAATAAATCCCTACCCCTCTTACTACATGCCCTAAAATCAATCCATATATCTCCTTCACATAAGGCACAGGCACTTTTCAAACTGCTATCTCTGTGCTGGGTTTTGGAGGAGTTTGTGTGTAAGCCCTTTAAGGGTGGAACCTTCATTTCCTATAGCCCTCTGGCTCTCCTGGTTTTCAAAACCACATGTTATGGGGGATCACCTTCCCAGTGCAAGTCCCCAAGTCAGTGGTATCCAATATGGGGCTTGAAAACAACACTTTTCAGGGAAGAACTCCACATTAATAATATCCCTCCTGGTTGGGGGGTCACCAAGCTGGGAGTGTGGGTTCTGAAAAGACCATGTTCCTACCTCTCCTCCTGTCTGATGTGTTTTTTTTCTTTATTTTTAGTTGTGGAAGACCTGTTCTGATGGTCTTTGGGGATTTCACCGAGACAGCTGTTCCATATGTACTTGTAGTTTTGATATGTTCACAGGAAAATGTGAGTGAGCGAGCTCAGATCTTCCTAACTCAGCAAACTTGAACCAGGGGTGATGTTTTAACTGATTGAAAGTATACCTCTTATTGCATATATCATCTTCTATTTCATCCCCAGTCACTGAATTGATCTACCTGCTTTCTATTCATATTCTTAATTCCTAGAATCTCTATAAAACTGGGCAGAATGTTTTATAATTGGGACTTCTTTTCTTATGGTGGTATATTTTCTGTATTACATAGTTCATACTTATGCACAGTATAATATACACTATTAAAACAGAATATTACATATCCACCTATTTATGCAGACAATGGTTTGGGTACTGAAGATATATGATAAATATGATATATAAGGTTCGGTCTTTCCTAGGATGAGACAAAAATAGACAACTGAATTTAAATCTCTATGATAGTTTTTTTTAAGATTTTATTTATTTATTCATGAGAGACACAGACAGAGAGGCAGACACACAGGCAGAGGAGAAGCAGGCTCCATGCAGGGGGCCCGATGTGGGACTCCATCCCGGGACTCTGGGATCATGCCCTGGGCCGAAGGCAGATGCTCAACTGCTGAGCCACCCAGGCATCCCATATATGATAGGTCTTGATTCAATTAAGAATATAAAACATAAAAAGATAATGAAGAAGTTTGTAGAGGGGCACCTGGATGGCACAGTTAGTTAAGCAGCTGGCTCTTGATTTTGGCTCAGGTCATAATCTTGGAGTCCTGGGATTGAGCCCTGGATCAGGTTCCACGCTCAGCAGGAAGTGTGCCTGAGGATTCACTCTCTCTTTCTCTCTCTGCCCCTCCTCTCTACTCACACAGACACTCTCTCTCTAAAATAAACAAATATTTGGAAAAATAAAAAGAAGTCCATGGAGTTTCCTTAATTTTGAGGATTTAATATGTAAACTAATGCATAAAAAGTTAATATTTGAAGATGCAAACTATGCACAAATATAAAGGGACAGCTAGTCGTTAGGCTCTAGAGGGAAGAATTTTTTTGGTATGTTTTACATACTAGAAGACCAGAGTGGCTGAAGTTAGATAACATGAAGTAGAGATAACAGTAAGAAGTAGAACATTTTAATACACAAGTGCAAAAGGATATAAGCCTTATTGTTGAAACCACACTGGGGAGTCACTAATCCTGGCAAACTGAGATTGATCTTGAGTTGAATAAAATCTTAGAGAAATCCCAATTTTCTCCTACTGATTTATCCATTTTGTCCTTTGCCCATGATGATAATCTGTGCTATTTCCCTTACTTCTCCAGGCTCAGACAATCTGACCTTGTTTGGTATATTTACAGTAGGACTGCGTGTTACCTGTATTAGATTTTATTGTCAGTAAATCTGACACTCATGTATTCAAATAATCACCCTTGGAAACCTACTAAATCTCTCATACAGAACAAAATACTTAGTTGTTTTAGTCATAAACCTGCACATTAATTTCTATGTATCAAAAGTTTGAGAAGCACTCTGAGAGCGCATCCACAAGGAAAGTCTCTATGCAGATGTCTGGCCATTGAAACTGCTCAGCCTTTTTTTTTTTTTTTTAAGATTTTATTTTATTTATTTAACAGAAAGAAAGAACACGGGTGGGGAGAAGGACAGAGGGAGAGAGAGAGAGGTAGAATCTTAAGCAGACTGCATGCTGAGCACAGAGCCCAATTTAGGGCTCAACCCCAGGACCCCAAGATCATGACCTGAGCCAAAACCAAGAGTCACGCACTTAAACAACTGAGCCACCCAGGCACCCCTGAAATTGTTCAGTCTTTAACAGAAGGATCAAATCCCTAAATGAAAAGGTAGGTATTTCCCATCTTGTCTGCAGGGTTTAGAATGTTCAGATCTGTTTGCCATGTGAGTTAAAGAAAATAAAGGAGGGGATCCCTGGGTGGCTCAGTGGTTGAGCATCTGCCTTTGGCTCAGGTCATGGTTCCAGAGTCCTGGGATCGAGTCCTGCATCGGGCTCCCTGCATGGAGCCTGCTTCTTCCTCTGCCTATGTTTCTGCCTCTCAATCTGTGTGTGTGGGTATGTGTCATGAATAAATAAATAAAATATTTTAAAAATTTTTTTTGAAAATAAAGGAGTCACATCCCATGCTAAGTTTGGCTTCTATAGTCATAGTGAAATGCAAATGCAAAGATGAGATTGCCCTACTTTTAATCCCACTTCTGAACTACCCCCCGCCATTTCTAACACGGTGTGAGAAATGGACTCCAACTCCTCACTTTCTTGATAGTTTTATTTCCAACACCACAATGATTCTACTGCTTGAACCAGATCTGTTACTTCATTACTGACTTTCTCTCTCACTTCTATCTCCGTTATCTTTCATGATTACTTTTCTTTGACTTTCAATTACATTTTTAGACCTTGTCTCTTCAAAGGTTACTACAAGTTATCTTGCCTTTATTTTACCATCAATTTCAGTAAAAGAACAATTTGCATTCTCAACTCTCACTTTTTTCAGCTTCACCTAATACAAGCTGAATTCTGCTGCATTACTCTACTGAACCTTGAATTTCAGTGTTGTGAGTGGTTTCCTAAATCTCTCTCCCAAAGATCTACTCTCAAGCTCTCTCCTACATGACTCTCAGAAAACTGCTCTGCTGTCTTCCTGGGTTTCCTTAGTAAAAGTTTCTTGCTTCACATTCAGGATACTGTTTAGCTTTACCTCCTCCTATCTGACTAATATCTTTTCCACTGTCTGTCTTCCTCCCAGACATCCATTCCGTGGGGATATTCTGAGGGGCTCAGCGCTCAGCCAGAATGGCCCATAGTTCTCTGTTCTCCTACTTTATCGTGCCATCCACTTATGTCTGAAACAAAATCTCTAATGAAATGACAACCAAAGTTGTATCTTCAATCTACAGAACTTCTAGAAGTAAACAAAATTTCCATTGGCTAGTTCTTTCCAAATATTAAATATTCAATAAGTCTCCAATAGCTAATACAAAAAGTATACAATGCTACAAATGACTTGAAGGAACAAGCCTAAAATTAAATTTGTTATCTTTCTTTCAAAACCCATCCTCCTTCTGTATTTGTGTACAGTGCAATGGCACCATTCATTCACCCAAGCAAAAATCAAGGGATTAACTTTTAGCATTCCTTTTCTGTCAGCCTCATTTTAAGAGAACAGCAATCTCTAATGTGTCTATTTCTGTGATGGTTTTCAGATACAAACAGTCTATTTCTCTTTTTCCTACTCCTACTTGTGAAAATTTATACTTAATTCCTGGACTATTGCAATATATTCCTGAATATATTTTCTTTCCTTTTTTATACTCAGTTTCTATTCAAACTTGTCTTTCTAAAAATAACATGCATTTGGAAATTCTACTACCTACCTAAGAATAATGATGATTCTCCACTATCTACAGAATAATGTGTCTGATATTTCAGTCATTTTGTAGTTATAGCCCAGCTTTTATTCCAATCTCTTTTCCTATAATTCCTATGTTAAATTATAGTCTCCAGCCACTCAGACATTTGTACCATTCCCCCAGTATGCCAAGCAGATTCAAGTATGAAATAGGGGAGATTATCTCTTTCTTTTAGAATTTTGAATGATCCATGGTTCATGACTTGGAATATACTCTGCAATAGTTTTGAAGCCTTATTCTCTTGGATTTCAGACTACACTTCAGTGATTTGCACTTAGATGTTGCTCAAATAGTTTTTCTTGGAAATAATGAAAGGGGTCACAGAAACTTTACCTTCTACTCTATAATAGAAAAAAAAGGGGGAGGGGAAGGGATAGTATCTTTAAAAGAACAAGTAGAGCATTTGCTATGAAGCCAACCTGTTTAAAAGGAGACTCCTTTATCAGATGAAAACTCTCCTTATGAAACACATTACCACATTTATTTCTAAGACACTGTGATCCATTCATCAGCATTTCTTTAAATAGTCACATTTCTTCTCAGCCACCATCACTACAAGACCATGTTTTCCAACATTTACTCCTGAAATTTTCAAATATTCTCATACAAGGTTATAAGATCTTCCAAAGAAAGCGATAGATATATACTGTTGAGTTCTCAATTTAAGTCTCAATGATGATGACAGTGCTTTTATAAAACTCTGAGGCATTGAGCTCTGCTTCTGATATTGCTGCTCTTAAATTTTATTGAGCCAGTTACTTCTAGTGTCTAGGAGAGTGCTAGGCACTTTTAGATGCTGCATTAACACTTTGAGGCTACCTTTCATGATAGCACCATAATTAACTATAAGCATTTATTGAACTCGTAGACTACTTAGCCTATTCCCTCAGTATAGTTTCCTTCCTATGAAAGCCTGCTGCAACTGGTTTTTGTAGCCAACAATGCCATCTTACTCATTTCAATCCATGTAACTAAACTGCAAAATAGACTACAATATACATAATACATTTCCCTTATTACCAATAAACATTAAAAATAATAGACTCACAACTCTTGCTCATTTAGATACAAGCTGCCTACTACTTTTGTTCTATTCCAGCTCATTTTCATTATTTCCAGAACTACTCTCCTTGAGACACATTGGAAACAACTCCTGTAATTGTTGAGAGGAGGTGAAAAGAAATCGATGTTGTTACCTTTTATTTTGCCATGCAGATAATACTTCATAATTAAGTGCATCTTTATGAATCAGAATAATAGTTTTGTTTTACACTCACCATTAGATGTGACCATCTAAACTATCCCACAGCATTACTGGATTCATGAAATTTTATCGGGGAGATGTTTATTTCTTCATTTACCATAACCTGAGGCATTCTCTTCCACTTCTCTCTGTCAGATTATATATATATATATATATATATATATATATATATATATATATATATATATCTTTAAGATTTCCCACTAGGAAAGTGGTATAGAAACTGAATTTTCTTTTTCTTTTACCGCTGCGCCACCCAGGGATCCCTTTCGAACACGTTTTTGAAGTTAATCCATGCAGTGGTTCATTTATTTTTCCTTTGCTTATATAACATAATTTGGATATCCATTCTCACAGGGGCGGTCAGTTGTTCAGGAGTTTTTAATAAACATATGTGTACCCAATGACCATGGAATTCTATTTCTCCACATTTACTGAAGAGGAATTAAAGCATATGTTTATAAACTCATTAGACAGGGAAGTTCACAGCAGGTTTACTCATAACTATATCAAAATAAATTACTGATTCTCAGGTGGGAGCAGCTTTTTAGAAAACAAAATAAAAGAATTGTACTATAAAATAGAGGTTTTGGGGATCCCTGGGTGGCGCAGCGGTTTGGCGCCTGCCTTTGGCCTAGGGCGCGATCCTGGAGACCCGGAGCCGAATCCCACGTCGGGCTCCCGGTGCATGGAGCCTGCTTCTCCCTCTGCCTGTGTCTCTGCCCCCCTCTCTCTCTCTCCCTCTGTGTGTGACTATCATAAATAAAAAAAAAAAAACTTAAAAAAATAAAATAGAGGTTATGTAGATTTTATTTGAGAGAATTTAAAATTTTCCGAATCTGATTTAAGATATGTCTGAAGTAATATCAATCTATATTATCCATTATAGTATATAACTTTTATTTTAACATTAGTACTATTATCTTCTGTTCACCAAATAAATGAGCAAAATTACTTATTGTCATTCTATATAAAACTACGGCATAGTTTCTTATTTATAAACATTTCTGTGTCTCTGAATGGAATTTAAGGTAAATCCTTAAGAGTAGTATTTGAAAGTAAAGGTAAAACATATATATTTTTAAAGATTTTATGTATTAATTCACGAGAGACACAGAGAGAGGCAGAGACACAAGCATAGGGAGAAGCAGGCTCCATGCAGGGAGCCCGATGTGGGACTTGATCCCAGAACTCTGGGATCATGCCCTGAGCCAAAAGCAGACACTCAAACACTGAATCACCCAGGTGTCCCAAGGTAAAACATATTTTTTGAAAAAGGGCTCACAGCTATTTCCAAATTATTCTTGGAAAGTGTTCATCAAATTATCCCTGAAGTAGTAGACTATGAACATTATATTTCTTCCACCCTGATGATATTCTGTATATTGAATAGACTTGTAAAGTACCTCCTATTTTCATCAATGAAGACACTATATGGTTGAAATTTAAATTTTGTTTATTAATACTGGCACTTAATGTTTTCTGCAAAATCACACATGCCCCGTTCATGCCCTTTGGATAGTTTTGCGTGTTCCTAACATGTTCAAATGCAGTAACAATGATACAAAATAAAAGATGACTACACATTCATCAGTATTTCCACGAACTCCTAATTTTACATGGCATCATATTTTAAGATTTATCTGTGTTGATTTAGTTGGACAAGGCTCGATTTTAATGCTGAATTTCATTATATTGTACTGGTATGCCAACACTGATTTAAAAAAAAAATCCATTGTCTAATATACTCGGACAGATTCCAATCTCTATGTTTGAAAAAATACCACTACAAACTATCAATTCCACATCTCTTAGTGCTCATGTGCAAAAGAGCCTCATTAGACGAGTTCATCTTCCCATTCTCTTTGTAGTATCTTTTCATGAAATAAGTCCTTACTAATATAGTTGATTTTTATCAGACTTTTATTTGTAGTTTGATTTCTGTGCCCTGTAAAAAGTCCTCATCTAAAATTCCTCTTCTGCTTAAGATATATGTTCATGTCATAACAACATACATCAACTGAAAATCATGTTTGTAAGGATACTGGAGAGTTGTGGGTATGAAAAAATATAAAGAAACTAACTCCCCCCCCCTTTATGAAAAGGGATAAGAATTTCTAAGAGAAGTTCTATTTAAGTTTGAGATTTACTCTAAACCTCAGCAATCAATACTGATATTGCTCCATTGATAGACTCATAGAACCGAGGTAGATAACTCATAAATAGAACAACAGATATATAGTAACTTATATTCTGCTAAAACTACCCATACAATTCAATAAGTAAAGTTATTTTCCATAAATGGTGCTAGAAAATTTAGGTATCTGTGTAAAAAAATAATTTTGTATCTACTTTTACTACTAAAAAGTTCCTATTATTTTCTCTTTTTTTAACTAAAAAGTTGGAGATGAATGATAGGCCTACATATGAAGGCCAAAATTGCAAAGATCCTTGAAGAAATCAGAGTATTTCTCCATTAACTTGGAGTTAGCAAAGATTTCTCGAGAAAGACTCAAAATACAATATGGATAAAAGAAAACAATATATATTTCATCAGAATTAAGAATTTCTGGTAAACTATAGCCAATATGAAGAAAATGAAAAGGCAAGCAAGAGACTGGGAATAATATTTTCAGTGCACAAACGTACAGCAGAAGATTTCTGTTCAAGCTATTGAAAGCACTTGTATATATCAGTAGGAAAAATGTAAACCAATAAAATTGGACAAAAGACTTAAATAAGCATTGCAAAATTATATGTCCAAATGACCAATAAAGCATATGAAAATATTCTTTTGTAAATAAGCATTTCAGAGATTATATGTCCAAATGTCCAATAAAGCATATGAAAATATTATTTCATGGAAAGCAAAATAAAAGATGACACTCATCATAATTTACATTAGAAAGAAAGAAAGAAAATGCTATGTTTTGGCAATGATGAGATTCAATGTAGCTTTCACAAATACCTGGAATACAGGTAAATATGAGTACTGGGCTTGATACTCTTTAGTGGTTTCCATAAAGTTACTCATACCTGACCTATTAATTAATTAAGTTTGATGTAGTTGTTTGTCTAAGGAATATAGGTATTTCTGCACACCTGCACATACACACACACATAATACCAACACCACTATACTCATATACCACATACACCACACATCACTATACTCCTACCACCCTCGATTAAAATAGTCACAAAATGAAGTAACCCATATGTCTATCAACAAGGCAATAGACAAAGATAAATTCTGAGTATTCAAAAAATAAAATAAACTATACAGTTGTAATATAATAAACAAATGATGCACACATAATAAGAGACAAACATATCACTCTACCTATTCAGGGAATGTATAGATACATGGATTGAGTACAAAAACTACTAAATCCCAGAGAAGTAAAAAAGAAATAGAAATGGAAACTTAAACATGTGCACAAATAGAAAGATAATATACAGAAATATATTCTTCAAAAAGAAATATCTACCTAAATGTATCAGTAATTTCATTAAATCTAAAATGATTAAATAATTCAATTAAAAGCTAACATTGCTGGGACATATTAAAAATAGCAGCAGTACTGACAACATCAACAATTACAATATGTTGTTATGAGAGACACATCTTAAATATCCAAAGTTCAGAAGTAAAGAAAAGGAACAAAGATAACAAAGATATAATTTGCAAATCTTAAACTAACAACTAAGTAGCTGCTATAGTTGTAAATTATTAGGCATAGCTGATATCAAGGCAAGGAAAATACATATAAGAAAAAATGTCATGTGTAAAAGGATAAAGGATTAATCCACCAAGAAAAATCATGATATAACCTTGCCTCAAAATATTTATGTCATGAAATTCACTTCCAAATGAGATGGCATAATCAGGACCAGAACTATTCCTCCCCATCTAAAACAATCAATAAATGAACAAATTATTAAAAAAAGTGGCATTTTTTAGGCATCCAGCCACGAAGAACAGAAGTCTGTTGGTCTTGATCTGCTCTTACTGAATTTGCAGATAGGCAAAAGAGGGCCATGGGCAGAGGCATGGGGTTGGAAAGCACAAAGGAACTAATTCTTCCCAGGGCTTCCATAAAGAAATGCAGCCCTGCATTCCTGACCTATTGTTTTTATTTTTTTATTTTTTTTTGACCTATTGATTTTAGACTAGTGGAATCTGTGCCATTCTTTTGACCTAAAGAAGTGTAACATAATAAATGTATGTTGTTTTAAGCCATGTACAATAATAAATTTGCATTGCAGTACTTTATTATAGAAACAATAGAAAACTAATACAGATATCAAGATATCTTGAGTTTTGCTGGTCATTCTACCCCAAACAAGAAAGTTCACAGAGAACTTTCAAGAGTACTCAGCTAAATATGGACCAGTGTGCATTTATAAGAAAATTACTCAAATCCAATGGTAGAATCACCTGAAAGAATTAAAGACAATGATGTCCTGAGCTCACAAAGAAATAAAAATAGTGTCTGTTCCCACCAGCCATAGCAGAGAATCTCATGATTCACAGGGCTCTGGGTAGAATGCACAAAAAGGCCCTTGCATCAACAGGCAGGAAATAATTTGATCTATAACGAACATTGCTCTGATTCCATCCATAAAACAATAAAAGGTGGAAAGGTTCAAATATTCCTAAGTATCATAACTGCATACCTGAACAAAGATGAGGATCTTCAGAAAACTACAATGTTATCCAACACCCAACAAGGTAAAATTCATAATGGTTGGAAACTGATATCTAATTAAAATAAGATGGCATTTACAGAATCTAGGACACATGACTAATAATGAGATAAATCAATTTACAACTAACTCAGAACTGATATAGATGCTAGATTTAGGAGACGTGAAGGCAACAGACAGTTTTTACAATTATTTACTGTGTATTCAAAAAAGTTAAGTAGCAACAAAGAAGATATATAAAAGACCCAAATCAAACTCCTACAGATGAAAGCTACAATGGGTGGAGTTAATATCATGTTAGATATTACAGAAAAAGGAAAAAGATGAGTGAACTTGTATACATTGCAATAGAAACTAAGATGCACAAAAAGAAAGAATAATTTCTAAAAATGAATGGAGTATCAGTGAGTACAATAAAATTTCAAGAGACTTAATACACGTACAATTGGAGTCACTGAGTTAGAGGGGAAGGGAGACAGAAAACTTCTTTGGACAACAATATCCTAAGGCAGACTTTTACAAGTTTCACTAAAACCTTGAAGAAGTCACTGAAATCACAAGTTGGGTATTAAGTCAAAATGAGATAAAATGGAATAATTTTTTAAATTCAATTATTCTAAAAACATCCATAGGAAGAAAAAAAGGAAACAAGGAATAGATCAGGAAAATACAAAATGAAAACAAAGTATGAAACCTAAAAATATCAATGATCACATTACTTAGAAAAGGCTTATATGTCCCAATTAAAAGATAGAGATATGGCAGCCCAGGTGGCCCAGCAGTTTAGTGCCACTTTCAGCCCAGGGCCTGATCCTGGAGACCTGGGATTGAGTCCCACGTTGGGCTCCCTGCATGGGGTCTCTGCCTGTGTCTCTGCCTCCTTTTCTCTCTCTTTCTGTGTGTCTCTCATGAATAAATAAATAAAATCTAAAAAAAAAAGGAGATGGATTGAATAATAAAGTAAGACCCTCCTACAAGCTCCCTGGGTGGGGGAGCACACATTTTAAATAGAAAGAGAAAGACTGGCTAAAAGGTGACAAGATGGGAAAAAATCATCTGATAATAGTAATGGAAATAAAGCTATGTTGTATTAGTATTAGTATTGGTACAATAGACTGCAGAGTATTGAATAGAATCAGGAGTAAGGGAAGGGAGAGGAAATGGGTAGGAAATATCAGAAAGGGAAACAGAACATAAAGACTCCTAAATCTGGGAAACGAACTAGGGGTGGTGGAAGGGGAGGAGGGTGAGGGGTGGGGGTGAATGTGTGACGGGCACTGTGGGGGGCACTTGACGGGATGAGCACTGTGTGTTATTCTGTATGTTGGCAAATTGAACACCAACAAAAAATAAATTTATTATTAAAAAAAAAGAATCAGGAGTAAAAAAGGTACTTTCATGATGATAAATAATTCACTGACAAGCCATAAATAGCCAATAATAGAGCAACCAAATAAATCAGGCAACAAGTAACCAAACGACAAAGACAAACATAACCATAGACATGCCCAGAGATTTTCATACCTTGTCTCAATAACAGATACAAAATGTAGGGCACCTGGGAGGGGGGTGGTCAGTCATTTAAATGTCTCCCTTTGGCTCAAGTCATGATCTCAGGTCCTGGGATCAAGCCCTATGTAGAGGTCTCTGCTCAGTGGGGAATCTGCTTGTCCTCCTCTGCCCCTATACTCACTCTTTCTTTCTCTCAAATAAATAAATAAGATGCTTTAAAAAAACTGATACAAAATGTAAAAAGAGATTCAGTAAAGTTACAGAAGATGTCCACACCATTATAAAAAAGCTTGGATTCACTGGTATTTATAGAACATGCCACAAAGGAAAAAACAGACACAAACACATATAAAGTTATGTATTCATAAGAGACACACAGAGAGAGAGGCAGAGACACAGGCAGATGGAGAAGCAGACTCCCCACAGGGACCCCAATATGGGACTCAGTCCCAGGACCCTGGGATCATGACCTCAGCCGAAGGCAGATGCTCAACTGATGAGCAACCCAGGTGCCCCCCAAAAAATAATTTTTCATAAATTTAAAACAACTCAACTAAGCTCTCTATCTACAACAGGATTAAATTAAAAATAAATATAGTTCTCTACAAAATGTCCCAATAAGGATTATAAATAACACACTTCTAAATAATATACATAGGTCACTGAAGAAATCAGAGGGAAGCTACAAAATGTTTTGAGCAGGATGAAAATTAAAATACAAGATATCAGAATTTATGAAATGCTGTTAAAGGAATATTTACAGAGAATTTTATAGGTAAATATAGAAAAAATGTTTTAAATTTACTTTCAGTGTCTACCTTAAAAAAACTGCAAAAAAGTAATTAAAATAAAGGAAATAACAAAGTCTACAGTATAAATCAATAAAAAAGAACATAGAAAAACAATAGAGAAATCAATAAAACAGAAAGTTAGTTGAGAGATAAATAAATTTGATAAGCCTCTAGCCCATGGCCATGAACAAATGAAGAAAAGAAACAAAAAATGCCAATAGCAGAAATGACAGGTGTGAAATTACTATGGAATCAAGGGATATGTAAAGGATAATAGGGGGATATTACGATCAAATTATGCCAATAAATTATAGAACTTAAAGTTCTGAATTTCTTGAAAAATGCAAACTACCAAAATTCACTTAAGAAAGAGATAACTCGGACTCCAGACAGAGCTTCAATCTTTAAGGATGAAAGATTAAAATTCTTCACGGACTCTTCCAGAAAATTAAGAAGAGAATATTTTATAAGCCATTCTATGCAATTAGCACAACTTTGATGCTAAACCAGACCAAAAAAGAAAAAAAAAACTACTGACAAATTTATTTCATGAAAGCAGATGCAATTATTCTTACTACAATTTCAGCAAATCTAATATAAAAAATATTTTTAAAAGAGAACTCATGATGACCAAGTGTGATTTTTTCCCCCCAAAAAACAGGGTTTGTTTAACAGTTGAGAACCAGTCAATGCATTCGTAACATCAACAAGTTAAAAAAAGAAGAAACACAAAGAGGCAGCATTTGATAGATTCCAAAATTATTTATTTGAGAGAAAGAGAGAGTGAGTATAGGGGCAGAGGGGGAGGAAAAAAAAGTTCTCAACAAATTAGTACACATCTACAAAAAGTCTACAGTTAATATCAGACTTAATGGTGAATTTTCCATCACTTTTAGAAAAGCTTTCCGCCCTTCCGTGCTGTCAAGGACATCACCCATATTTAATTTCAGAATTCTTACGATTCCACTTTATATGGTCATTTTGCTCCCTGATCCATTTGGAGTTTATAGAATATGATTCATTTGGAGTTTATACTAGAGTATGAAATCAAGTATGATCCTAATTTTATCTCTTTTCCAAATCTTTATAAGACTTCCAAGAATTTATTAAATAAACAGTTTCTCCACTAATTTCACATGCCACTCAATTATTGTATATTAAATTTCCATATGAACTTGGGTTTAGTGCTGCCCTTTTCGCTGTTTGAATTGGACTACTTAGCCACGTGTGCATCAATACCATACTGTTTTAATTCTGTGTTTATAATATACTTTTATAAATGACAGTATCATGAACACGAACATGAACATGGCCTTCTTTTTCAGAATTTTTCAGATTTTTCTTGATTTTTGTTATTCATAAGAACTTTAAAATTAATAAGTCAATTATTTTGAAAAATATTTTTATTTTAGTTAATATTTGGTGCTGAGAATTTCTTTGCATTCATCTCTGTGTATGTGAAGTGATCTTATTCTTTGCTTAGTTAAAATATCTTGGGAACATCATGTTATCCTAGGAATATACATCATAAATGAGAGGAAAAGTGCCTTATGATTTATGATTTTATGACATTATCACTATATATATGGGACAGTTTGAATCAAAGAACTTAAATGAAAATTCAGGTACACATCTTTGAAATTCAGGATCAGAGTTTTTATCCCAGATCTAGAAATGTATCTTCAATAACTCAAATCATTCTGCCATTGAAATGAACCAATGTGCAAATAATTGAGTCCACAGAGCTGTGCCCTCTCTGGTTAAAAATTTCCCCTATATGTTTCGGGGTAATGATTACATTATTCTTTCCTGAGCTATTTCTGAAACTTTTCTGCCTTTGGATTATTTCACAGAAAATTCATGAATAAGTTTTTATTTTCACCTTTTCATTTTAATCCCACATTATCCAGGAGAATATTAAATGAATGATTTAATTTACTGACAAAGTGGCTTGATTGGACAGGTGTCTGGGGTCATTCTCTTCATGATGAGTTTGTGTTATCTCAGTAAGTATGCTCCCCATGAGTTTGAATTTCAGAGTTGCTCTTTCACATCAAAGAAATAAATTACTTTGGTCTAAATGATAACATCGTTTAACTTTAATTGATGCTTTTAGGATACTAAAAATGATAAAGTGCTTGTTTCCTTTTCTGCTACTTCTTAAACCTTACAATAGGCATTACTGAAGCTTAGATAGAAATTTCAAGAACATACATTGGATTTTCTCTAATTGATCACAACAAGGTTAAAACACATACTCGGATTACGATGACCAGATTTTAATGAATAATGATCTATTAAGGGTTTCCCTCCATTGTTTTAATATAGGCAAAAACTCTTCATGGCGATGCGTGACAGCATTTTAAAAAATACAGTGGAGAGGCATCTTAGGTGTGGAGAGGCATCTTAGAGGTGCAGTTGGTTAAGCTGCTGACTCTTGGTTTTGGCTCAGGTGGTGATCTCAGGAGCATAGGATGGAGCCTTGTGTCAGGCTGCTGAGGGCAGAGTCACTAAAGTTTCTCTCTCCCTCTTCCTCTCCCCCTCCCTGTAGTGGAAACTTAGTTTAATAGAGCTCTCATAGTAAAATTTTTAAAAGATTTTACTTATTTATTCATGAGAGACAGACACACACACACACACACACACACACACACACACACACACACAGAGACTCTCTGCAGGGAGCCCAACGCAGGACTTGATCCCTGGATCCCGGGATCACGCCCTGAGCTGAAGGCAGATGCTCAACCACTGAGCCACTCAGACATCCCTGTCATAGAAAATTTATATCAACTATATCTTGTCACCAGAGCATTTAAGAATTCCCTTATAGCCATAAGGAAATGTAAAGACTTCAAAATATGGATACTTACATCTTTATTCTTTTTTTGTTTTATTAATGAAGTTTTAGTTTTTAGAGGAGTTTTACATTCATAGCAAAATTGGGCATATAGTAGAATATTCCCACAAACCTCCCTGCCTGACGCATGGACAGGCTCCTCATTTTCTACATTCCCCACAGACTGGGTTAATTTGCTGCAACTGATGAACCTATATCGACACATCTTTATCACCAACGTCTATTGTGCACATTGGGGTTTACTCTTGGTGTTGTATATTCTCTGGTTTTGGACAAATGTATCATGACATGTACCCATCATCATAGCATCATACAGAGTAGCTTCACTGTTCCAAAAATCCTTCGGTCCACCTATTCGTGCCTCCTTGCCTCTCCTAAGTCCTGGAAACCACTAATCTTCCTACTGTTTCCATAGTTTTTGCCTTTTCCACAATGTCATATAGTAAAAATCTTACAGTATGTAGCCTTTTCACGTTGGCTTTTTTCCCTTAGGAATATGCATTTAAGTTTTCCTCCATGTCTTTTCGTAGCTTGACATCTTTTTTTTTTTAGCACTGAATAATATCACATTGTCTAAACGTGCCACAGTTTATTTACTCATTCACTTACCGAAGGACTTGTTGATTACTTCCAAATTTGGCAATTATGAATGAAACTGCTATAAACATCCATGAGCAGATTTTTGTGTGGACATAACACAAAGTTGAAAAACTCTTTTGGGTAAATGCCAAAGAGCAGAATTATTGGATTGTATGGTAAGAGTATGTTGAGTTTTCTAAGAAACGGCCAGATTGTTTTCCAGAGTGGCTGCACCATTTTTGCATTCCCACCAGCAATAAATGAAAATTCCTGTTGCTCACTATTCTTGGCCACAAGTGTTGCCAGTATTTTGGATTTGGGCCATTCAGGTGTGTAGTACTATCCCATTGCTGCTTTAATTTGCATTTTTATGATGGCAAGTGATGTGGAGCATCTTTCCATAAGCTTATTTGCTGTCTATAAATTTTCTTTGGTGTCTGTTCAAATCATTTGCCCTTTTTTTTTCTTTAATTGGGACATTCATTTTCTTATTGTTGGGCTTTAAGAGTTCTTTACATTTTTTGCATAATAGTCCTTTGATGTGTCATTTGCAAATATTTTTCTCCCAGTCCGTAGCTTATCTTCTTATTTTCTTGGCATTGTCCTTTCCTGATAAGATTTTAATTTTAATGAAGTACAGCTTATCAATTAAATAATTATTTCAAAGATTACACATTTGATATCGCAACCAGAAGTCATCACCATCCCCAAGGTCATCGAGGTTTTCTTTTGTGTCATCTTTTAGGTATTTATAGTTTTTACGTTTTACGTTTAGGTCTATGATTAATTTTGAATTAATTTTATGAAGGGTACAAGATTTTTTTTTTTTGCATATGGATATCTAGTTGTTCCAGCATCATTTGTTGAAAAGACTACATTCCCTTCAGCTTTATTCTTTCTAAATGCTAGGAGAAAAAAAAAGAATTTTTATAAAGGTTTCAAATATTACCACTTCTTTTTTCAGTGTTTCTTAATCTTTTGCTTCTATAAGAAGCTTTTTATTAGCTTTAAGCAGTTGCCAAGCACCTACCAGATGCTCAAACTCTGTGTCAAATACCATCTGGATAGATTACCAGAAGACAGAGTTCTCCATAATGGTCCTCGTTTTCCAGTTGATAAAATAATATTATAAACAATGAGGAAATAAAATATTTACCATATAATTCAATCTAATGTAGTAGGCATTCTTACAAGGAAAGATGGATGTGGTTTGGTTAACAAAGTAAGTCATCAAGGCACTGAAGGTACAGATGCTGAAATGCGCATGTGCAAGAGAGTAAGTACAGAAAGGCAGTGCCCAGTAAGAGCAGACTTTACCTGAAAGCCTTGTGGGAAAAACTCCAGTTGGTGGATAAATAGGATAGGGAGCACATTAAATTTAGGTTGGAGGTGTGGATTGATGTAGCAGACCATAGATGTAGTAGTCTTATTTTCTGCTTTAAAAGTTGGAATACTTCTTTTGACAAATGGTTTTTCTGTACATAGTTTTATTTTCAAATAATGATAGACTCAAAAGAAGTTGTGGAAAATATTACATACAAGTCTCCTTTACCCTTCACCCAGTGCCACCTAGTGCTAACAGTTTGCATAACCATAGTGCAAAATTGAAGCCAGAATGACATTCATGTAATCCACAGGCTTTATTCAGATTTCACCAAGATTACATACACTTGAGATTGTGTGTGTTTCTAGTTCTTTGTAATTTTATCACTTCACCCATTAGTGATATTATTATAGTCATGCAAAAAATTACTATATATCAATCTTTCTGACTCTATCTAGGACAAATACTAAGGTGTGGAAATCTTGAACCCAAATTTATGAAAATGATTAAGGCTTTGCAGGAATATTATTAAATTGCTTTTCAAAAATTTTGAACCCATTTACATGTTCACTGGTATATTTGTGAGCTACCATTTTCCATGCTTTCTCCAGCATACCACAGGAGTAAGACAGTATCCTGTTATTTAATTTGCTTTTGTCTTACCAGGAAGTTTGTTACAAATGCATCTTTTGGATTTTCTGTTTCAGACAGGAAGAGGTAGATGCATCCCTCCCTATTCCTACCATTAAATATCGATAGAAACCCTAGACATAATACATATAACAAGCACAGAAAAACTCTGAAAACTAGAGAAAAGAAAGCAGATTGGTTAGGGACCTTGTGACTCGAGGAACAAGATGGCAGTGACTTCCCTGGGTTTTTCTTTCCATTCTATTTATCTTCCTGGATATTGAAGAGGCATTAACATGGAGTCACCCATGGGTGGAGAGAAAAAAAAAGTCCCCAAAATGCTTGTTTTCCTCAGCCAAAAGATTGGGAAAGGTAGCTACACAGAGAGAAATCTTCCTACTCTAGACAATTATCATGTGGGAAAAATCCCATACAACCACCATCACTTCTCCCCTCTTCACTGGTATAGTGTTGGTTTCAATGGAGTCTGACTTCCATCCCTGTTCAACGTCAATGAACCATCACTCCTTGCCCTTTCAATTCAAGAGAAGGGGGAAAGGGTAGCTAGAGAAAAGTTTCTAAACCTAAATATGAAGTTTTGGGCAGATCTCCAAGCAATTCATATGTGAAACCAACATGGCAGAGAGCTTTATGTGAAACACAATGTAGAGGCAATTTTGTCTCTCCCAAGATTTCAAATGGACCACCACAACAAAGCAGGCAGAAGAGTACTTACTACAAGGACTCTGCAAATTGTCACTGAAATCATAATACACAAAAATAGACCAGAAATACCAAAATGAGTTCAAGTGTATCCTTCCCTCCAAAAAAGTAACACCCCCAGATGTCTGATGGGTTGGCCAAAATAATTCTACAAGACTTCAAAAACAACATTTATATGGTAAGTAATAGAAGTTTCTAAAAGAAAAAAAAAGGCAGTGAAAGGGTTCTGAAATTCCCAGCTCAATCTCCCAGATGAAACTCTTAAGTCTCATCTCTGAATCTAAATCCCAAATGTAACATAAAAGAATGAGCTGTCTCTGTCTGGTGCACAACCAAAGTCTTTTTTTTTTTTCTTTTTCCACTATAAATCTTTCCCAATCCTCCACCTGCCCCTTCAGTCTCTACCAAACACAAGTGATGGTGGCTGACTCCCTTGCTATTCTAGGCTCTGAATAAATAAGCTTTGTTTGTTCTATTTGGGAAATCATCATTTATTTCTGCTTTGAGTATAAAGTTGAGAGTCCTCATAAAATATTTCAAGTTGTGAAAATCAAGGAGCTGGCTTATTGTGAAAATATGAATAGAGTTATGCTTACATAAATTAAGGATATACTATGAAATATTATGCAGCCAATAAAAAGAAATGATATATGCATGACCAATAATAGAAGTTCTCTGATTTAAGGGAACTCATTAAAATGAGTTGATTTTAATTAGCTCTACTCACACAGAACTTTAGATAAAAAGTAGACTCAAGCAATTATTTACTTAAAAGTAGAAATCCCTACTTTTGGATTTTCCTTTGGAAATCCAAAGGGACAGTAAGTAGCCTAAACACATCTGCCATATATTAAATGGAATTATTAATTCCAGAAGTGGTATTTTTAAATATAAAAGGCAATGTAAACCTTTCATAAGTGATGACAAGAGTAGCAAAATAATGCATTTCAACCTATCCATATTGATTTACATTGGTTTGCAATGTTATAATTAAGTGTTGCTGATCTGTTATGAGGATTTAAATTTGCTAATATGTTCAAAGATTCTTCAGAATAATGTTTTTAACGACTTTTCATAACAGACTTGACAGAAAGGTATTTGTATTGTTAAGTCCTGGAGAGGGCAACGTATCCCCATTTTAGGGGAGGGGGCTTGGAACCCTCCCAACCATGTGCACACAGCTTTACTGTACACACGCCTTCTCCCACTAGAGTTCGGCATTAGTTCTGTTCTGTCTGTGTCAGCTTTATCTGCAGAAAGCCATTCGTTCCTTTTACTTTGGGGGAAACTTTTTTAAGATTTAAGTTTGCAAATGAAATTGGACTTAAGTTTTTTGACTGAAATAATAAACCATCAATTAAAAACATAGGAAAGTTAGTCTAGGGAAATTAAATAAATACTGAAGGGGAAATATTTTTTAAAGATTCATGCATGGGGCACCTGGGTGGCTCAGTCAGTTAAGTGCCTGCTTTCAACTCAGGTCATCATCTTGGGGTTCTGGGATGGAGCCTCCCACTGGGTCTCAGCTCAGCAGGGAGTCTGCTTCTCCCTGTCCATGTGCTCTCTTTCTCTCTCTCCTTCTCTCAAATAAATAAATGAAATATTTTGTTTTCTTAAAAAGATCCATGTTCATACCAAACTACAAATAATTTTATTCAACATTTCAGGTTTTTTTAGTAATCAGATCAATTATTATGGTAAAGTATATAAGGCATGATTATCCCTTTGTTCTGAAGGATGTACCATCTCTTAAGGAAAAAAATACTGTTTGGTAATTTTTTGTTTCCTAATATTTATAAGTCTGGGCGAGTTAGATTTGCAGATGGTGCCAAAAAGGCCAAAGTCATGTGCCCGACACTTCAGTGGTTCTATTAGTTCAGCCTAAAGATGATTATTGTTTTCTGTTTCAAAATTTAATCCTAAGTAACTCAATTTTAATAAGCCCTTGGCAAGAAAAAATATAATTCTCATAAAAATGATCACTTGATTCTTTTTAAAGATTTTATTTATTTATTCATGAGAGACACATAGAGAGAGGCAGAGACACAGGCAGAGGGAGAAGCAGACTCCGTGCAGGGAGCCTGATGCAGGACTCGATCCCGGGACCCCAGGATCATGACTCGAGCTGAAAGCAGACACACAACCACTGAGCCACCCAGGTGCCCTGATCACTTGATAAAGAAAGTAGCCTGGGATGCCTGGGGGGTTCAATGGTTGCACATCTGCCTTTGGCTCAGGTCGTGATCCCAGGGTTGTGGGATTGAGTCCTACATCAAACTCCTTGAAGGGAGCCTGCTTCTCCCTCTGCCTATTTCTCTGCCTCTCTCTGTGCCTCTCATGAGTAAATAAATAAAATCTTTAAAAAAATAAAATAAAATAAATAAAATAAAATAAAATAAAAAAGTAAATAAAATAATAAGAAAGGAGCCAAAGGTGAAAAGTCTACTACCATTAGTAACTCATGACTAACTTAGATTTAGTAACTGATGGTAACTACTACTATTTGTAATTAGACAGGAACAAAGCTAGTAAAACAAATTGTTATATACAATCTTATTTAAATTTCAAGTTATGTCTTTTCTGCAGGTAAAAATATTTTTATGCATAAGGTGTTCTTCAAAGAGGATTACTTCTCAAGCATTTTGAAGGAAGTTGTTTTAACAGTCATTATTATTAGCTTATCTATTATAAACATTTTGCAGATGTTATAACTATTAAAATTTCAGATTCAGGATATTCCAGTGTTTTGAAATCATTTTGGTACATATCTATACAGAGCAGAGGTTAATAAACTCAAAAGACATGATTAGTTTCTTTGCTGTTGGCTTCCATAATGGCAACAATATGGGATTTCTGGAGATCTCTGCTCAGTTCTAACATTAGGAGTAAGTATCCTACTTACCTGTGTCAAACCTCTGCCTCAAGGAATTCAATAATTTACCTCAGTTCACACAGCTAATAAATGATAAAATAAGGAAATTCATAGAATGCCTGGGTGGAGAGTCAGTTAAGCATCTGACTCTTGGTTTTGACTTAGGTAATGATCCCAGAGTCATGGGATTAAGCTCTACTTCAAGCTCCTCACTCAGCAGGGAGTTGGGTTGAGATTCTCTCTCTTCCTCTTCCTCTGCCCCTCCTGCATGCTTTCTCTCTCAGATAAGTAAATCTTTAAAAAGAGAAAGAGCAAGAAATCCATAGCTGCCAAAATACGAAGAACTGTCTAGACTGATTTCTGATTGTTACGGACTTTTGCAATGAATGCATAACTGGCCAGCTAAATATGTATTTCTTAAAGAGAACAGATATGTATTTTCACAAAGTATGCTGAATGGTAGATTGTTCATTTAATAACAATTAGTTGATTAATACACAAGTAACATCGATTACTACTATCTACTATGTGTCAGAGCCTAGGCTAATTGCTTTATACACATCATTGCACTTAATTGTACAAGAACACTGTGAGGTATTCATTATTATTACAAGCACTTACTGATGAGGAAACTGAGCTTAGAATAGTTAGGTAGCTTGCTAAGTTCACAGAGCAATCAAGTATACGAGCTGGAATTTAACCAAGTCTGTCTGACTCCATGATATAATGTTGGAAAAACATAGACTGTTATGTACAGTCATTAATAGAACAAACACCCTGTCCGATTTCTCACTGATGAGCTAGCCCTCCCACATTCTGATTATTATTATTGCAATCTTCTAGTGGGTTTGTAATAAATAGCTACCTTTTGATTAAAAAAAAAAATCTTGGCTTAGAAAGAGGCAGCTGGTTACTCTCTGCCACTGTTTCCATCTAAAGGGGGAAAAAGACTCTAAGACTATAAGCCATTATATATCCCTCATCACCATCCTCTCTCGTCTTCCCCACATATAGATATACTGGTTCCCTGATTGTACTCAGTCGGCATCAGGTAACAAAGGTTACATTTTAAAAGACATTACAGAATTAGAACTAAGGCAGCAGCTCTTAACCTTTTCTGACTCATCACATAAGAATCTTCTTTAAAGATTCATTCTTATTGATGGCAGAAATGTTGGGATTTCAAGAAGCAGTCAGCAATACTTTATTCTACCCACAGTTCTGTTCTGTATGACTCCTGGATCTGCCTTCTGTTGGGGAAAAGCAAAGGGGGATGGCGGACTATTTCAGGTTGTCACATAATCTCGCCCAGGCACTGCACAATCTGATGGGTACTTTTCAACTGGGAAATCTAGGTTTACCACTATTATTCTGTGGGCTCATCTTTTAGCAAAGAAATATTGTCAAGTGAGGCACTTCATGCATGCATCTTCTTGAGTCGTGTCTGCTCCACTTTTGAATTTCTCAAATTCATGTAAATATTACATTCCAGCACTGCTGCTAAGAGGATGCTCTTGGCTCTGTTGACCCCTTTTGCTGTCCACTGATCCAAGGCTACCTGGTTTACAGAGGTCAGAAGCTGCACTAGATAAAGGAAGTTACTTTTATAGTAAAACTCAAATCTCTAACAGAGAAAAAAACAACAGCTGCAATGCCTTTTCCCTTTGCTCATATAACCTCTGTGATCTCTTCGGATCTGACAATGAACTGAGGACTCTACATGCGGAGGCATAAAAAATGCAAACACACATTTCATCTTTTGCCCCCTGTGATGAGAACCTCTGTTCCTTTCTCCTTCCAAGTACTAGTCATGACACAAATCCTAGCAATCCGTCACACTCAGTTTGTACACTAAGCTATACAAAAAAAAAAGTGCTAGGTAGGCGATTTTTTTGGTTGTTTTCCTGGTAGTAATGCACTCAATGTGAAATCCAAAGGTAATCTTTGAATACACCCAGGGAAAGCTGCTTACAGTCATTCTGGCATCCTGATCTGTTTAGGGTTTAAACTTTGGTCAGCCGCTGAGACGTGCCCATTCACAGAGAAGGTAACAAAAAGTTCAAGCCATCCTTTCTTGTTGAGGCGTCTTTTCCCTGAGGTTTGTTCTAAGCATTTGGAGTTACCTGATTTTATAAAGAATATTACTTTATATTTCTTTGTCTCGACTTCATTTAACATTTCACTCCATTTATTATCTTTATTGTGTTCTAGGCTAGTACACATACCAGTATCCCACCTCCCCAGGAGGGAGACAGGAGAAAAGCAAAATGAGTGAGCCTTGAAAATAAACTAATGAAGGAAGAAAAAGGAAGACTGAGATATTTTGATGTTCACCAATACTGCAAATAATATATTTTAAATACATTGAATGTTTTAAATTTAATAATAACAGAGTTCCTCTATATATTAAAAATAAGGCAAACAACCAGATAATAAGAAAATATATAAAAATTACTTGAAATTTAACCAGACAATAATTAGAGGGTACCCCCCATACAAGAACTGTATTTGCACAACCTTAAATAAACTTCTGTACTTTTCTTACTAACCATGTGCTACCATCACACAAAGTGGTCTAGCGTTCCATGCTGTGAGTGTTGTAGGTTTTTTTTTTTTTTTTTGTGCTTTTTTTTTTTTAAAGTGTTAGTAACCTCGATGTTCATTCAGAGAAGCTGGTGATTTTTACTAGCACGCATCTAGCTTAAAAAAGTGTCTTCATTAACTTCATTCTATGGCTAAAAACATATCTCGCTTTCATACCATTTCTTTCCTATCATATGTATCATTCTGGTTTGTATTTTTTTCCTTTGTTTTTCTCCCTGCATTTCTCCTAAATATGATTAATTCCCATAATAGGCCATATTTGACCTCTGTAAGAGAAAAATCGGGAGGGCTTCACAAACCTCCAATTTAGGTAATCCTTCAAAGTTATAATTTCTATTATAAGATCTAACTGTGTATTCCTCTTAGGTAACTGCTTCACATTCATTGCTAATTGAGCAAAGAGCTAAGTAATTCTGAAATGTCAATGTAGGATCATTTGCCCCCATGACTTGGTCCCCAACTCAATATCAGCAGCATATTTTACTCAGAGTTATGTTCCCCCAAATTACAAATTAATGTATTATGGACTTCCCATGGATCACTGACAAATATTTGAAACCTGTGATTTATATTTATTAGCATGAAAGGCTCCCATGTAACACATGTAGCTACAATGAATTACCATTTCCAAAGAAAAACTTTTTTAATGTTATTACAATAACAAATGATGCTATAGTTGTAATAGGGTATTTACCAGAATAATTTTTATATTCAATTAATTTAAAGTCTTATGTTGTCAAATAATGAAGCAACTAGTATATCATAGGATTATTTATTAGTTTGAGATAGAATAGTGTTTTTTTATTAATATAGCAGTTTATCATAGCTAGAAATAATAATGCCATTAGGAAAGACCCATATTTTTCTATTACATATAATAATATATACATTTTGAATAAGAATTTTATTTGCTTTCTGATCATGTATCAAGTTTAGTAATTAATGCCAGTTTGCGGAGTAAGGCATAGTCTGCTTTCTAGCACCTTATAATTCTGAATACTACAACTGAGTCTCTTGGCCTCACTTAAAGCCACATTTGTTCCCTTAGAGAGACAGATAATAAACATACTAACTATCCTCATTTAAAGTCATTTGATTCTAAATGTACATTTCCCCTACAGATTAGACCAAGGCATTTGATGGATGTTATGCCTAACATCTGTGAAGTGTTATGCCAGATAATTATGAAAAATAAGATTATTAACAACAAGAAAAGTATTAGGGATTATTTAGTTCTTTATAGGCCAATACTTAGGAAAAAATAAGATGAAAAATGATACCAATTGTGCTGGACAACTCTGCTGAAGATCTTGGTTGATATTCTATAGCTCTTAATGATAGATATTTTTCAGTAATACTGATTTATTACACTGTATAAAAAGCACCTATTACTTATCATTCTTGTTTAGTAAATTGAGGACACGAACAGATAATCTACGTATTACCAGAACTCAAAGGAGCTCTTGCAGTGTTTCAGATGCTAGTATGTTTGGTTTTTGTTTTTTTGTAGAAAAAAATGAAAAAAAAATCCATATGTCTTTTGGCCTCTCTTCAAGTTCAATGGTGACTTTTATTTATTAAAGAATTATATTTCCTTGGCTTTGTGACACCATTGCTTTCTTTATTTCCTTCCTTCTCAACTGCCTTCACTGACACTTCTTTCTTACCTAACTTTTAAATATGATTACTTTAAGGCTTCTTCCTGGCATCCTTCTCTTCTTATTTCATATTCTCTCCCTGGAAAATTTTATCCTTTCTCACAGCCTCAATTTTTGACTATTTTATTTAATAATCCCAAATTCAGATCTCTCTATATAGTTGAACATTTATTTATTTGTTTGTTTATGGATTTATTTATTTATTTATTTTTATTTATTTATTTTAAAGAAAGAGAGTGTGCACAAGTTGGAGGAGGAGCAGAGGGACAGAATCGTCAAGTAGACTCCCTGCTGAGTGCAGAGCTCCATGTGGGGCTCGATTTCACCACCATGAGATCACAACCTGAGCAGAACCAAGAGTTGGATGTTGAAATGACTGAGCCACCCAGGCACCTCTATATCTGAATATTGATTAAAGAGCTTCACTAGATATACTACAAGCACTTCCAAAAAAAAAAAAATCCAAAACACCTTCTCTACCAAAAAAACTGTGCTTTTAGTACCATTAACCACCTATAGAACTATGGAATATCAACTACAGCAGAGCCATCCAACACAATTGTATAAGTCACAGCCTGATGTGATTTATATAAATTCATATTACCAATACTTGTACATGATATTTAGTCTGTCATCAAGTTTTACTGACTGTCCTTCCTAATTAGTGTTAAAACCTTCTCATCTCTTGTGTGTCTACAATAAACGTCTTAACCCAGACTTCGTCATCTCTCCTGTGGGCCACTGTAATTGCCTTTTAATCGAGCTACTAAAATACTGCAACATTCACCTTGCAGCAGGAACATGGGTGGTATTTGAAAAATTTAACAACCAGTAGGGGAATAAGTATGAGCCAATCAGAAATGAGGCCAGCCATAAACTGCTGGTACATCTGTGCTGGAATATACCAACACTGACTGTGATGATTCCTCTCAACTCTAATCATAACCTTGTATTTACAAAATAAGTCCATAGTTACACAAAATCTGTAGTGAAAACATTTCCCCAGGATTATTGTGATAGGCAAAATGAATTGGCCCAGAAGGAAAGTTACACTGAAATGTATCATATTTACTTATTTACATGTATATAATGTGTCTTCCTTCACTAAATTCTCTTTTCTCTGATGACAGAGACTGTCTCTTATTGACTGTTGTCACCTCATTTCCTAAAGTGGGACCTGATATATAGCCACAGTAAATACTGAATTACTAAATCAATAGCTGACTGAATAAATAAATTATTATAGGGTTAAAGTTCAATATAATTAAAATTGGCAGTAGCAACAAATCAATAATCTGGCTCTTATCTGGCTTTTTATTCTCATCTACCAGAGAGTTTCTACCAGACTCAACAGCTTTACACATTGTTTCCTCTGTTTGAGTGACAAAATCTAATCAGGCTTTACATCTCAGCTTAAATGTTATTCTGTTTCTTTGATCCATTTCTATTATTTCCCTATGCCTTATCTTTGCTTGATTTATCACAATTATATTCAAATACTTTTTAGATAGCAAGCTTTATGAAATATAATGTTTATATTATCTCTACTGTAACCTCAATCTCCAGACAGTGCCTTGCAATAAGTTCTTAGCATGTAGTGTTGAAGAAATAAAATAATTTGTTATTTTTAAAAATAAATTAGCATTTCATCTCCTATGGCAATGTCCTTAAAATTATAAAAAATAAAAAGATTATTTTATAAGTCTGTAGTTTTGAGGACTTCCATGTTTGGAAAACTTTAGTGAGGGGAATTATTTTTTTTTAATTTTTTTTTAATTTTTATTTATTTATGATAGTCACAGAGAGAGAAAGAGAGAGAGGCAGAGACATAAGCAGGCTCCATGCACCAGGAGCCCGACGTGGGATTCGATCCCAGGTCTCCAGGATTGCCCCCTGGGCCAAAGGCAGGCGCCAAACCGCTGCGCCACCCAGGATCCCGAGAGGAATTACTTCATAAATATTTCTAATACAGGGGCAGCCCTAGTGGCGCAACGGTTTAGCGCTGCCTGCAGCCCAGGGCGTGATACTGGAGACCCGTGATCGAGTCCCATGTCGGGCTCCCTGCATGGAGCCTGCTTCTCCCTATGCCTGGGTCTCTGCCTCTCTCTCTCTCTGCGTGTCTCTCATGAATAAATAAAATCTTTAAGAGAAATATATTAAAAATTATTTCTAATACAGAACGTAGGTGTTTTATATACACACACATATAGTACATACATATTTATAGTTAATTAAACATAGTATTACTCTGGTAAGAAATTAAGGGAGAATTTGGAGTTCAGAAATTCTAAAAATGCATGTATTCATGGAGGAATATAAATAGTGACACTGGCTTTTTTAAGAAGGCGAATAATAGCCTATGCATGCACATATGATAAAAGAAAAAGCCTAGAACTCCGTGTAAGGTGAGAGGAAAATCAGTGACACATGAAATCAAAATAATTGAAAATAAATAATTTTAAATGAGTGAACAAGGGAAAAAAGAAAAATATATCTCTGGGTAGAAATATTTCAGGAATATTTAACTGATTTTGATTTTGATTTGAATGGAGGGAAAAACATCTGTATTTACCCCCAAGAATGTGGCAGAAATTTACACTACTCTATGTTTCAAAATACACATAAAAAATTTCTTTTACTTTGTCTGCATTAGTGGTGACCCATGGACTGGGCAAATATATGGACCATGGACTTGACAAAAATTTTATATATATATATATATATATATATATATATATATATATATATAGTCTGATTGCTACCCCAGTTATTATGATATACCGAATAGATAAAATAAGCATATGTAATATACTTAAAGAAAGACAAATAAAAGTATGGAAGTATAAAAGACAAAGATAACATAAAGTTAAGAATTACAGTTGAGGAACATAATTAAAAGTTTTAGAAATAAAAGCATAATAAAGTGAAAAAGTCAATGGATTTGATAAACCAGCTGAACCCATGGTAGAGGAGGTAACAGGTAGAATAGAAGACCAAGTTGAGGACATTATGGAGAAAGCAAGAGGAAAAACAGAGAGAGAGAGAGAGAGACAAGAGAGAGGTGGTGGGGAGAGACAAAAAGAGATGGGAAAAATGATGCTACAAAAACAAGAGGGGAGGTTATGGTTTCAGAAATGATAGAGACTTGTATCAAACATCTTATGGATAGCAACTGCTAAATATTATGGAAATGTAAAAACTTCTTGTAATAAATTAAAAGTACCAAAAACATGCAGAATGAAAGAATTGGCCTCCTGAAAAAGAATGACAATATTCTACAGCTTTCTCACAAAGCTATACTCTGGTTTGTACTCTTCAAAGTGATTAGTTACTTCTAACAAAGAACTGGAGTCTTTTCATGTATTGTGGTATCAAAGAATAAGATCAGCTCTACTCTGTCACATTTGGAATCTGAGAGAAAAAATCTTCAAAAGGAAGAAGCCCATTAGAGAAACCTCTAAAATTAGCTAATAAACTCCCCTCAAGTCATTGGTTACTTTCTGAACCTCCCAGGTCTTGAGGTAATCCAAGTAGTTTCACAGTACTCAATAGCCAGAAGATTGATAAAGCTCAATCAATATTAAAATGGTTGCTTATCTCAGCAGAAAAAAAAATGAAGTTATTTGGAGGGGCTCAGTAAACACCTTGGACTTCCAGTAACTTAACTATCTCTTAGAAGAAAAATAATTCTTCAAAGGATGAAAATGGAATTCATACCTTTTACCTCATACCTTCCAAAAGACCTACCTTATCAACCAGAAACAGCTAAAGATGCAAAAAAGGAAAGATTAAGGAAAAAAGCAATCTACAGAAACAGATCCCAAGATGACACTGGTTTGGGAAATAAGAGTAAAAAGTCAAAGCAGTTACTTTGAAAATAAAGACATAGTTGAAATAATTGAACATATTTCCCAACAGAGCTGCATTTAAAAAAATTAAAAAGTAAAAATTATATATGTGAAAAATATAATCTGATATCTATTTTATATACATATACATATATATGCATATATACACACAGATATATATATATACACACACACACAATATGTTGGTGTTACGGGCACCTAGATGGCTCAGTTGGTTGAGCTGCTGACTCTTGATTTAGGCTCAGGTCTTGATTTTGGGCTCGTAGGGTCAAGCCGGGGCAGAGCTCTGTGCTCAGCACACAGTCTGCTTGTCTCTCTCCCTCCCCCTCTTTCTCACCCCAGCTCATGTGCACACAAATAAATAAATAAATAAATAAATAGGGGGATCTCTGGGTGGCTCAGTGGTCTAGGGCCTGCCTTTGGCCCAGGGCATGATCCTGGAGTCCCGGGATCAAGTCCCACGTCAGGCTCCCAGCATGGAGCCTGCTTCTCCCTCCTCCTGTGTCTCTGCCTCTCTCTCTCTCTCTCTCTCTCTCTCTCTCTCTCTCTCACTCTCTCTCTCTCTCTTGCTCCCTCTCTCTATGTCTATCATGAATAAATAAATAAATAAATCTTAAAAAATAAATGAATAAATAAAATCTTTTGAAAACATATGTGGTGGTATCAGTAGCAGATTGGTGAAGAAAAGGGATCTGTAAACTTTAAGATTAATTAATAGAGAAGCAAAACTTAGACTTAATAAGCTGTAGTACAATAATACAATATTACGAAGAAGAACAGAGAGACAAGTAGACATACAAAATTATTTTAAAAAATAATGGCTCAATATATTCCTGGAACATCAAAGGAGAGATCTCAGAAGCCCAGCAAACCGACTAAAGATAAATACCATTAAAATCACATCTTATAACATTATACTCAAATAGCTGAAAACAAACATAAAAACTAAAAGCAGCCAGGGAATTAGGATGAGAGGAAGACATATTTTATGTAGGAAAATAATGATTAAATTAAGACTGCGTTCTTCTCAAAAACATTGGATACCAGAAGACAATAAATTACCTATCAAAGCTGGGAGGTGAGGAATGCTGTAATCCAAAAAAACCTATTCAGGATAAGACTATTCAAATGAAATTATACCTTTTTAAAAAATACTTCATTTTTAAAAATAATTTTAGATTACAGAAAAAATAATATAGTACAGAGAATTTCCATAACACCTTTCACCTAGTTGCCTCTGTTATTAACATCTTAAGATAGTATAGTTAGTATATTTATTACAATATTGGCATGCTATTATTAATTAAAGTCCATACAATATTCATATTTTCTTAGTTTTCTGTTTGTTTGTTTTACCTAATACTCTTTTTCTGTTCCAGGAGCACACCCAAGACATCAGATTCCATTTATGTACCATGCCCCCTTCGGCACTGTTTTCTTGGTTGGTTGTGATGGTCTCTCAGGATTTTCTTGTTTTTGATAACCTTGACAATTTTGAAGAGTACTAGTCAGGTATTTTGTAGAATATCTCTCTTCAGAATTTCCCTAATGCTGTTTCCCATGAGTAGAATTTGTATCTGAATTTTGTGGAGGAAGAACACAAAGGCGAAGGGCCATTTTTATCACATCGTATCAGAGATGCATTCTCTAACCATTAATTATTATTGTTGAAACTGACTCTGATTATCTGGCTAAAGCAGCGTTTATCAGATTTCTCTTTCCTCCTTTTCATACTGTCCTCGTTGGAAGAAGTCACTATGCACAACTCACACTAAAGAAGTGGGGAGTTATGCTCCCTCTCTCTTGGAGGGCAGAATGTCTATGTAAATTATTTGGAATTTGGATGCATAGAAGATTTGTCCTTTTCCACATGTACCTGTTCATTTATTTATATCAGTAGGGACTCATGAATATTTATTTTATACTATGGGTTATAATCTAACATTAATTTATTTATTTTGTTAGTCAAATTATGTCAGCTTTGGGCAATGGGACTCTTACAGTTGGTTCCTATGACTCTTTGAAATAGCCCCATGGATGTGGGGTTTACTAATTTATTTATTATGAAGCTGCTCCAGATTCATCTTGTATATTTCCAACCCCAGTCCTAGAATGAGTCATTTTTCCAAAAGCCCTAATTCCATTTACTGGAGAATGGTATTAGAAACCAAGATATGCACACTAGATGTCCTTGTGGCTACTGGGACATTACTGTTTATAGGTCCTCTCAGCCATGAGAATGGGAATATATGTGTGTAATGTGTATGCACATATTTATAAATATTTCTAGTGCGATATCTTTATGTTAAGCTAAACATGAGTTCAGTGCTGTCTCTAACTTACATGGGTCACTCCAAGCTTCTCTCTTATCTGGAAATTCCAATTCCAGCAGAAAACAAAACAAAACAAAAACAAAACATAGCTCCCATTATCTATAGTCTACTTACTTAATTATTAATTATTCAATTCTTGTATACAAAGATACTATTAGAAATATTAACATATAGTACCCCTATAGAAACCCATATCAACCAAAAAACAATATTTCTATACAATGCTTTTACTACTCACCTTTAATCTATGTTCCTTTCTGGGTGACCTGATCTCTATTTATTTTTTAATTCGCCTATATTAAGGCTGAATTTTTGTGCTGAAATATTCTATGGGTTATGACAATTTCAGTCCTATTTATCTGTCATTATCATATCATAGAAAATAGTTTCACTTTTAACAACACTTTTGAAAAAAAATAAAAAATAATAAAAATAAAAACACTTTTGATTCACCTGTTCAACTTTTACTCCATCTCAAGAACCACCGGAAGCTGCTCGACTTTTTACTATCTATAGTCTTGCTTATTCTAGAATGTCACATAAATGAAATCATACAATATACAGACTTTTTAAAAAATATATTTTATTTATTTATTGATGAGAGACACACAGAGAGAGAAGCAGAGACACAGGTAGAGAGAGAGGCAGGCTCTGTGCAGGAAGCCTGATGTGGGATTCGATCCGGTGGTTCCAGGATCATGCCCTGGGTTGAAGGCAGGTGCTAAACCGCCGAGCCACCCAGGGATCCCAACATTCAGACTTTTGACACTGCTTCTTCATGGAGAAATATGCATTTAAGTTTCACTCATACCTTTCCATAGCTTGATAGTTTGTTTCTTTTAATCACTAAATAATATTCCATTTTGGGGATCCCTGGGTGGCACAGCTGTTTGGCGCCTGCCTTTGGCCCAGGGCACGATCCTGGAGACCCGGGATCGAATCCCACATCGGGCTGCCGGTGCATGGAGCCTGCTTCTCCCTCTGCCTATGTCTCTGCCTCTCTCTCTCTCTGTGTGACTATCATAAATAAATAAAAATAATAATAATATTCCATTGTTTTGCATGTACCACATTTTTTTCACCTTTTGAAGGAAATCTCAGTTGCTTCTAGGTTTGGTTATATGTATAAAGTTTCTGTAAAAAATCATGTGAAAAATATTGTCTGCACATATCAACGTGTTTGAGTAAATACCTAGGAGTGCAATTGCTGGATCATATGGTAAGACCATGTTTAGCTTTGAAAAAAAAAAAAAAAACTGCCAAACTCTTTCAAAGTGGTTGTATCATTTTGTATTCTCTCTGGCAATGAGTAAGATTTCCTGTTTCTCTTCATTCCTCAGTACTTAGTATTGACAATGTTTTGGATTTTAGCTATTTTAATAGATATACAGTGATATCACTGTTGTTTCAATTTGTAGTTCGCCAATGACATATGATTTTGATCATCATTTCATATGCTTATTGCCATCTGTATATCTTCTCTGGTGAAGCATCCCTTCAGGTTTTTCATCCACTTTTTAATTGGATTGTTTGCTGTCTGATTCTTCAGTTCTAAGTGTTCTTTGTGTATTCTGGATACGAGTCTTTTATCAAATATGTGTTTTGCAAGTATTTTCTCCTAGTCTCTGGCTTGTTATCTCATTCTCTGGATAGTCTTTCATGGAACAGAAGTTTTTAGTTTTAAAGAAGTCCTACTTACCATGTTTTTCCTTTCTAATGACATGCCATTAAATTATGCTTTTAATTCTGTGGCATTCATAGAAGGTCTATCAAGTATATGCTAGAACTTTTTAATGATACCCCTTCCTCTGAGAAAACTTATTTATTTATTCTCTAGAAAGTAATGTTTAACTTGTGTATCCAAAATGATGTCCTAATATTTGTCTCTCAAATCTCACAATATCAAAATATTTCAAAATAAATAAAAGTGATAGTTTATATGCCTATCTCTATGTACTAAGAAAAACTAAGCTTTTGATTTTTACACGTATATGTTAGAATTTTATAAATAAGCAGTTCACAATATTATAGGTTTAAAGTAGGATATTATTGGAAAAGTTAAAATCTTATATTGAAATAACCATTACATCAGAGCTGGAATTCTTTAGCTTGTAAAATAAAAGTCTAAAAACTCTGCGAGAATTCCACATATACAAAACTTAGAAAATGTCATGTAGAAACATATTTGTAAATATATATTCATAAATATGTTTATTTTATTATATTTACATTATAGGTAAATACATACACTAAAATAACTAATTCAACTTCCCAAGAAATGTTACATGATATAATAGAATTTCCACAGCTGGAGAGACATTTGAGACATCTGTAGAGCTCCTTTAACATGAAAATTAAGTAATGTCTTACACCAGGGAAATAAATTTAGGATGTGAATATTGACTTATTAATTTAGTGAACCTCTGCTGGTTACCCTGCATTGCTAATGACAGTTAAATACATGACAAACTTTCATCTATACATAGAGCATGGAAAGCAAAACTTGAATCAATATTAACAAGAATGATATGGACCTAAAAAGCAAAGTATATCACAGTTGACCTTGAGAGATGTGCTGTAAAATATTTGTAAGGGATAGTAATGGTATGGAGGTGTTTTCTTTATAGAGCAGGAACATAATGATTTATAAACATATAAATCATAATTAAATTCAGATTTTTTTCACACTGAAAACAGATTTTCATACCTTATTTTTCATAGCTGAACTGTACATGACATAGCACTTATTTCTCTCATACTTGTGTTTGCCCTCCCTAGTTACTCTTGCAATTTAAGATTTTAAGATACTACCATCATACTATATGAGAGAGATACAGCTGTTTCCTGACTTTCCTAATCAATATAGCAGATAACTGAACCAATAGCTAATTGTAACCAATTCTTCTTCTACGGGTCTGCCACTGTAATACAGAAGATGTTTATGTGAATGGCAGATGGGGGCTAGCCTCCTAGCAATACAAGAGCTTTGCCATTATTCTTCCCTAGAGAATCTTTTTGCAACTTATTTCAATTTGGAGTTGTTTTAGGAACTAAAAGAGACTAGATTTATGAAATTGCTACATGCTCTGCTTTAAACAAGTTCCCCTATAATATATTTTTGATGTTGCATCATTAAAATGGTAGCAGAATCTTCAGCTGTGTTAATAGTGTGGCAGATGATTGAGCTAACTGAACATTGACATACATCAACTGTGAAGATACTCCCAAATACCAAATAATAGCACTGTGTGATAGTTTGATTTAATTTTTATTTCTATAGACATAACCAGTAAGTAAAGTATCTTTTCCACCATCCATATTCTTTTCTATGCTCATTAAAAGAGCAAAAGACGACATATTTTTGGCCAATAAAAACAATGTCACAGTTGAACTGGAGTTTTTAAAGTATTATTCATTTATAAAACAGAATTAGCAGCATTGAATTTTTCAAAGTGCGTTTTCAGATTTCAAATACACTTTACTCCTAAATATATGTTGTGGAGTAGACTAGCTGTCCTTTATTTCCCATAAATAAAATACCATAGTAAGAGAAATAAATAATTGGATTATCTACTGTAAACATTTTATATCTTTCATAGAAAAAAAAGGAAGAATAGAACAATATTTAAAGGGAAGATATTGGGATGCCTGGGTGGCTCAGTGGTTTAGCGCCTGCCTTCCACCCAGGACGTGATCCTGGAGTCCTGGGATCGAGTCCCACATCAGGCTCCCTGCATGGAGCCTGCTTCTTCCTATGCCTGTGTCTCTGCCTCTGTCTCGCTCTCTCTGTGTGTCTCTCATGAATAAATAAATAAAATCTTTTTAAAAATAAAATAAAGGAAATATATTTTTGTAAAAATACTACATTTTGTTCCTTCTACAGGCAGGATGGAAGTTTCCTTCTTTAAACTTCATTAACAAGAAAACTGAGATGGCAAATATAGAATGAAAATGTTTCTACAAGGTGGAAACGTGCCATTATTTTATTTTTGCTTCTTTTGCTTCCATCCTATATCAGTGAATTAATGTCTTCAATAACTCTGAGGAGAATCAGATCATAACGATTGCTGAAGCAACAGAGACACACAGTCTATGAGAGATTATGTTGAATGCAGATTCCTATCAGGAGAAGTTTCCAGGGCATAATTCCAAATTTCACTAATAAACTACAGACCTAGTGGCCATAAGGTAATACTTTTTAAAACTGAAATTTAATTGGTATGTAACCAAAAATGTCAAGATAAAATTTTTCATAATGTATGATATTATTTATTATATGTATACAGAAACATTCCTTAAATGATGTATACTTCAAATAGTGCAGGTTTTACTCACTTAAATCCATTTAGGTCAGGGATACCATAAAAATACTGGCTAAAAAAGCTAATTAACAAAATCAAAATTAGAAAAGCCTAAAACAAGCAAGACCAAAATGAAAAGATCCCCAAAACGCTGCTGTCTCTTTCTCAATATCTATAACTACACACACACACACATACATGCATGCACACATTTCCCTTTATTTTATAGTGATTAGTTGAAGGCAATTTTGTACCAAGAGTCTCAGATTCTAGAGGAATAGAGAAAAATTTAAATGTATATGTACTTTACAATATAGAGCCAAAATACATGAACTAAAACCTAACAGAATAGGAGAAATAATAAATTCAATCATTTTAGCTTTGTATTTCAATACTACTCTTACAGTAGTACATATAACTAGTGTATTTATCTTTTCAGCTGTTTTAATTAAATAATAATTTTAAAAGGCAAATATATTGAAAATAAAGCAATTTCAGGGGAACAAAATTTTTTAGAAGTTCAGATTTCCTGTAAGATATGATAAAAAATGTTCAGCTTTCAACCAGAAATTACTGAATACATAAACAAATGAAAACAAGACTCCTACTCTGCTAAAAATTGGTCAATAGAAATTGACTTTGAATAAATCTAGATATTAAATTAGGCATAAGACAATTTAAAAGTGGCTAATATAACAATGTTAAAGACATAAACATATTCAAAGAATTAAATAAAAATTGTCTGATTTAGCAAATTGGGAATCACAGCATTACAATGATAACTACAAAACTTTAAATTTTAGAGGTGAATCATGAAGTAACTAAAGTAAAAAATTGCTAGACATTAGTTAAACAAGAGATTTTTAGATAGCAAAAGAAAAAAACTGACAAAACTTCAGAAAAATCAATAACAATTATCTAATCCCAAGGGCAGAGGACACAACATTGAAGAAAAGAGAGCAGAATATCAAAAGCTAATGTGACAATTTCAATTTTTCTAAAATATTGTGTAATGAGCATTCCAGAATGAAAGGGAAGATATACAAAAATGAATAATGCATTGCTAGCAGACTTGTGTAACAATAAATGCTAATGGAGATCTTTCAATTTGAAAGGAAATAATTCCAGTTGGTAACAGAGATCCATAGGAAAGAATTGAAGAGTACAAGAAATGGCAAATAGGTTAAATAAAAATGACTCTGTGTGTGTTTGTATGCCCATCATGTTTTAATCTTTTAAAAATCATATGATAATTTAAAACAAAATTATAATGATGCATTGTTGAGTTTGTAAAGTATATAGAAGTAGTATATACAACAATAATAGCACAAAGCTGAGGGATGACAAAAGTAGAGATATACTGATGCAATGATGCTATGTTTTAAGAGAATCAAGTCATTACTAATTTGAAGTAAACTGTGATGAGTTAAAGGTGCATCTTATAATCTTAGGAGTAGCCACAAAACAGAAACTGAAAATTATATAATTAAAAATTAATAGAAGAGTTAAAATGACTTACTAAAATATTTTAACACAATAGAAGCCATTAAAAGAAATAAAGACACAAAAATATGTAAGATACAAAGAAAAAACCCCCAGCAAAATAGCCTCTGCAAATTGAAATACATCAATATCACTTAATATGAATGGACCAAAAACTCAAAAGAAAGATATCCAAAGAGAATATAGGATTAGATAAAAAATAAGATCCACTATATCTAACTATAAAACATGTAAATTACCTTCAAAGATACAAATCAGGTTGGAGCAAATGGATAGCAAAAGATATAGTGTGCAAATAATAATTATCAAAAGCTAGAGTGGCTATATTAATATCACAAAATAAGTTTGAAGAAAGTGAACATTACTGGGATGTCTGGGTGGCTCAGTGGGTTACATGTCTGCCTTCAGCTCAGGTCATGATCCCAGGGTTCTATGATTGAGCCCCACCTAGGGCTCCTTGCTCAGCAGAGAGTCTGCTTCTCCCTCCCTCTTCCTCTCCTCTGCCTGTGTTCTCTTTCTGTCATAAATAAATAAATAAATAAATAAATAAATAAATAAATAAATAAAATCTTTAAAAGAAACCTGAATATTGCTAGAGATGGAGATATTTCTTAGTGACAGAGGAGTAAATATATCAGTAATACAAACTATCTAAATATATGTGTACCTCACAATATAGAGCCAAAATACATGAACTAAAACCTGACAGAATAGGAAAAGTAATCAGTTCAATTATTATAGCTTGGTATTTTAGTACTACTCTTACAGTAATAAATATAACAAGTATACTTACCTTCTCAGCTGCTATAATTAAATAATAATTTAAAAATGCAAATATGTTGAAAGTAAAAATGGTACCAGCCTGTTGATCCCACCTCAGTAATCCCTTCCAAAATCTTTGCCTTTTACGTCCTGGCTATATTGTTAGCCTTGAACTCAAATTTTAGTCTCCACACTCAAATAAGACTGCTGAAACTGTTAAGCCTTTTAGTCACTGCATTCAGTTGAGTTTTTCAGCCTCTCAAATCTATCTTTCTAATATGTTTGCAAATGTCTCAAAGAGAAGAGCAATACAGGGCCAGTTTATATCAAAATGCTTTGTTTCTCTGGTATTTTTTTCTTTTCTAACATTAGTTACCTCTGTAGCTCTCTTATGATTGCCATCAGAATTTTTTTTAAGCTTTTATTTATTTATTCATGAGAGAGGCAGTGAGCAGGGAGTGGATTCAGGATTTGATCCCAGGACCCCAGGATCACGACCTGAGCCAAAGGCAGATGCTCAACCACTGAGCCACACAGATGACCCAGATTTTTTTTTTTAATTATTTGGCACTATATGCAGGAAAAATGGTATGAAATAAGATTTTAGCACTAAGAAGTAAATACATGTGCACATAGAATTTTATACTCTTTTATAGTCAAAACATAAAATACTGCTAAAAAGCTTTATCTTATGGCTCATATTAAATCAGGATTTCTATCCCAAATAATTTGACAAGATTTATCAAAAGCTAATTGTTTAGGGGCACCTGGGTGGCTCATTCATTTAAGCAACCAACTTTATTTTGGCTCAGGACATGATCTCAGAATCCTGGGATTGAGTCCCATTTTGGGCTCCACACTCAGTGGGGAGTCTGCTTGAGGATTTACTCCCTCTGCTCCTCACCCAACTCATGTTCAAGCTCTCTCTCTCTCGCTCAAATAAATAAATAAATCTTAGGGGGAAAAAGCTAGTTTAATGAGGCTGTTTTTTCCCACATGGATGAGAATTTTTATGTGGATGCTTATATTGACATTATTTACTCACAATTTACTACTGCCAACATGCTGTTTGTTAAGGCCAGTATAACTTTTCTAGAAGCTGAATGCCTGAGCAGCATATTCATGAAGATACTTGTGCTGCAGTCTAGCCTCTATAGAAAATGATAATAATTTCAAAGCAAAGCTGCCTTGAAATTAGTCACATGTCAAGATTAAATTAGCATTGAGGGAGAAGAAGAAGAGAGGATATTTTCATACTAGGACTGAAAAACATAAAACTGACTCAATGTTCACAAAAATATTTGTTTGAGTCTATTCAAGTTAATTGTATGCTAAAAGGAATAAATCAACACTCTTCAGAGGAACATAATAGAATCCTGAGTCTTTATAACCTGATACCACAATGTCTAGGACACTATCCAAAAATATCTTGACACAAAAAGAATAGAATAAGGAAACTCATTTGCAAAAGAAAATAAAATCAATAGAGAATGACAATGACATGAAACAGATGTTAGGATCAGAAGTTAAGTACTTAAAAACAGATATTATAACTATCAAAATTAAGACAGAAACTATAAAAATATTAAAATGCAAATTTTAGAGCTAATCATACAAGAATAAAAATAAGAATCCTTACATGAGCTTAACAGTAGAAGAAATTGTAACAGAAAGCTTGAATATGAAGCAATAGAAATTATTCAGTCTGAAAAAAGAAGGGAACCCTCTTACACTGTTGGTGGGAATGTGAACTGGTGCAGCCACTCTGGAAAACTGTGTGGAGGTTCCTCAAAGAATTAAAAATAGACCTGCCCTACGACCCAGCAATTGCACTGTTAGGGATTTACCCCGAAGATTCAGATGCAATGAAACGCCGGGGCACCTGCACCCCGATGTTTCTAGCAGCCATGTCCACAATAGCCAAACTGTGGAAGGAGCCTCGGTGCCCATCGAAAGATGAATGGATAAAGAAGATGTGGTTTATGTATACAATGGAATATTACTCAGCCATTAGAAACAACAAATACCCACCATTTGCTTCAACGTGGATGGAACTGGAGGGTATTATGCTGAGTGAAGTAAGTCAATCGGAGAAGGACAAACAGTGTATGTTCTCACTCATTTGGGGAATATGAATAATAGTGAAGGGGAATATAAGGGAAGGGAGAAGAAATGTGTGGGAGATATCAGAAAGGGACACAGAACATAAAGACTTCTAACTCTGGGAAATGAACTAGGGGTGGTGGAAGGGGAGGAGGGCGGGGGGTGGGGGTGAATGGGTGACGGGCACGGAGGGGGACACTTGACGGGATGAGCACTGGGTGTTATTCTGTATGTTGGTAAATTGAACACCAATAAAAATTAATTTATAAATAAAAAAAAAAGATTGAGTAAAATAAGGAGTCTCAAGGAATTGTGGGACAATATTAAAAGGATGAACATACATGTAACTGAAGCTCCAGAAAGAAGACATAATGAGGCAGAAAGCACATTAGAAGAAATAATGATCCAAAATGTTCCCAATTAGGAAGATGTGAGTTTTCAAATTGAAGAAGTTCAGTAAATCTGGCATAGAAGAAATGTAGAGCAAATCATGCCTCAGTACATCCTAATCATAAACAGTTTTGTGAAAACTAAACTACTTAATCCATAAGGAACACTTTAAAAACTGTGGAGTACACGAACTATGCAATAAATGTTAGCAATTGTATTAGCTAAATGCTAGCTATTATTCCTTACCTAATATAAACATTATGCTTCTATTATGACTATATTTTACCTCCCTCATATAGGGACATCTGGGTGGCTCAGTGGTTGAGCGTCTGCCTTTGGCTCAGGGCGTGATCCCAGAGTCCCAAGATCAGGTCCTACACCAGGTTTCCTGCATGGATCCTGCTTCTTCCTCTGCCTATGTCTCTGCCTCTCATGAATAAATAAATAAAATCTTTTAAAAAATAAAATAAGTGTCATATAATAGCTTGTGATAGTCTAGTACCTGGAACTTGAAACTTCAAATGAACAGAAGGATGCACTCAGGTAACAACAAGTTGTAGGTTTAGAGGACAGCCAAATAAAAATATGACTATGGCTAAAGATCCACTAATGTAAATTTTTGCACAATCAGAGGGATTTTTCTAACTTTATGCTGAAAGGTCATCTTTATCCTATTTTTTTATTACTCTTTATTGGATACAGAAAATGAATATGTAGGAAATTTGTTCAAAAGATTTTTTAAATTACATGAAACTGGAAAAAATGTTTTGAATTGTTATTGAAAAATAATGGAATTCGGTAGGACTAAATAGATGTTAGCAGATGTGACTTTAAGTTTTTCATATTTTGGAAGTCTGTTGATGCCACTGATGTATGAGAAATTACCTGTGAACAGATTATTCTATTACAGGTTAAAAGTGATTGTTTACCATCAACATGTAAAAAGATTGTATATCATGAGTTTACAAGCTCTACTACTAATTATATGTCCAAAAATTAAGTAAAGTTGCTTCAAATAACAGTTCTGAATATACTCTATTTAATATTATTTTACTACTGTTAGAATAGTGGAAACAATTCCATCTCTATTCCAGAAATTTTTTGTAAGATAAACTGGAACGCAGCCATTGTCAAACTAGTAGCCAACAAAAGGTACTTCAAAAAAAATAAATAAATAAAAGGCCAAAAAAAAAATAGATAAATAAAAATAAAAGGCCAGAACCGAGCAATCCATTAAAAAAAAAAAGCCAGGTTGAAAGTAAATTTATCACACTTATATAAAACACTAATAAATATAATAAATATTATGCATATATATATATAAATAGTTAAGTGTTCCACAAAATTCATTAATTCCAAGAAGATTGAGTTCAGATGTGAATTTATAGGTTTTCTATTACACTTCTAAACAAAATATATGTGGGCAAGTACTTTTAAAAACTGGCACTCTTATAAAGCTGAGCATTTATATATCCTATGACCCAACAATTCCATTCCTACCTTTATAACCAAAAGAAACTCTCACAAAAATAGACCAGAAAAACAATGCAGCAAATACTTTTCGCAGAATTAAAACAACCCGGAAAGAAATAAATGAATAGAGGAATGAACTATAGCAACTTCACCCAATCGAATATTATATACCAGTGAACATAAATTAACTACAATGGCATGCACAACTATGAATGCATCTTAACAATATAATGCGATAAAGTAAGATGTAGAAGACTGCACATATCATAAGAGCCCTTTCAAGCTACTCAAATAAAACACACTTTATATAAAAGCTAAAAATATATGCATAGAAACAATAACAAGAGAGAGGAAAGAAGCTTACTTAAAGCAAACAAAATGTGTAAATAATGGTAAAAAGCAGAAACAGAAAGAGATATTATGCCTGTAATAAAACAAGTCTTGATGTTGAGTCTAATGTAGTCATTTAGCAACCCTTTTCGTTTATAGAATGATATGAAATGGAGAAGAAATATTCTAGTTTTTCCTATCTCTCCTCCAACTACCTGAGGTACACTAGCCAGGGCTCACTATGGCTGCAATTCACACTGCCTTCTTGTGTGAATTATTGGAATTGAAAGTATATTCATAATATATAGCCTTCTCTGTGCTCCCTCTAGATGAAAATACCTGTTAGGAAGGTTCTCTCTTATAGGAGACTTTCCAGCTTCCATCTGTGAGAGCCAGTAGAACCTTGACCTTGCCCCCCATAATATAACATCTTCTTTGATATACTATGAAAGACACTTTTGTGTTTTACTTTTTTACTTATATCATATGGAAAGATAATTTAGTTAAGATGAAGTGGTAGAGTACAGTAATTGGAGTCAGAAAATAATGAATTCACATTTAAGTTAAGGACAATCCCACTACCGAGCTATCAAACCAGGGACAAGCAAGTTTCTCAAATGATCTGCCTCCTTCTTTCTCTATGTGTGTCTAAAACATAGACTGGAGGAGGGTAGAAAATTTCAGCTATAAGATGAATATGGTATCAGGAATTAATGTAAAGCATAGTGACAATAGTTGATTAAAAATAAAATAAAATACAGACTATAGATAAAAAAGCTGTCCTTATGGTAAAAATTTAAATATGATATCATGTAAAAGTACCCCAGTGTAATACCTGGCACATAGCAATTATTCAATGCATTTTATTGGCTCTCCTCCATTATTTAGTATTTGGGCCATGGGCAATCATTTTTTATATCATATATATAAATATATATATAAATCATATATTCCACTATTATTAAGGATATGGACAAAGAAATAAGTATTTAGGATGGATCCTCCAAACATGAGAGCATTCAGTTCCATATTCAGTCAAAGAATACTTCCAAAATACTCCTTCATTATATATTTTCATCAACATAAAAATATCAGCACCAATCCCCCATGGAAGGTACTATCATCAAATTCCTGGGGAAACAGAAATGTGAAAATGAAATATGATAGAGATTCTATTAACAGCTTCATCCTTGCATTATTGATGTGATGTATTTATCAGACTAAGGCGGATCTCCAGAGATTACACAACTGTTTAAGAAAACAGTAAGAATGCGTTGTGTGCTTAAATGCATCTTTGTCTTCACAGAACCCCAGATTTAAATGAAGTCACACCGCCTTTTTTTTTTTTTTGCCTGGTAATGTGAGTGATGCAATGAGGCACAAAGCACTCAGTGCAGAAGTAAATGTTAGGGAGGCCTTTGAACCTTCTCAACCCTGGAGACTTTCATTCTCTGCAGCAGTTTAATGAGGGATGCCCACCTTTACAACTAATGAGAATTCATCCATGTCTGTCTCTTAAGATGTGTTCCTAAGACCCACAGATGAAAATTTCCTTTCTGCTTTTCTTTTCTGTAGGCACAGAAACACTTCTCTTTGGTTCATGTGGTTTTAGTGAACTATCATGATGAGTTCCACACATGTTGCCAGCCCCATTTGTCTTTCTCTCCAGAGAAAGTGACCAGTGAATAGTGAAGCCCCTGTTCATGGGTCTCTTCATGCATCTCCTTCAGCATTAAATGAGTCTCCTGGCCTGATATTATCTTGTGGTATTCCAGGATAGTAGATTGGTCATTCCTTATATCTCCAGAGAGTAGAACTCTTGAGGCTTTGCTGGCAAGCAAAGGCAAACCTATACCAAGAAGACATAGCTATCCATCACTGTGAGGAGGAAGCACTGCCCTCTCCAGGATGCAAGGGGTCCAGTGGAATAGGCTTCCTTCCAAGTAACAGGTTGGTTTCCTTACAGAATAATGCTATCCTGAGGTCTCAGCTCTGATACATGTCCCTGGCAGCTCATAAATTCAAGGGCAGCAGTAGTTGGATTGGCCTTGGTAAGTGAGAATCTATGTTGATGAGCCAGGGAACAGCCTCCAAACCTACTGTCATGGCCAGCGTTCCAGTTCCAGGGTAATAAATGATGAAGACTGATTAATGTGAACCAGCCAAGCACATCCTCTAGTTGTTTGTTCACTGCCACTTCCATAGGGTATGCTTTCGGGTGGCCACTAACATGAGATACATTTCCAAGCTATTCCTACACCTCCATCTACATGCTTCTAACTAGGTCCTTGATTCTGATCTTCTAGTCCTTTTCCTATGAGCCCCCAGTCAGCTAGCTAGGCCACTGGCCAGCGGCCAGAAATACATACAGTCTAACCTTAGGTACTTCTTCCACCCAAAGCTGATGACCTATACACTGCTAAAAACTTCATCCATTAGTAAGCTTTTCTCGCCACTATTTTTCAAGGTCACCTTAAGTGTGACTTAAATTCAGCCACTGTTGATTTCGACACCGTCATTTTCATATATGGAGTCAATCCATCCATAAACCAACCTTAAACTTTTCCCCTTTTCTTCAGCTTGGTTTACTCTGAGATAGCTTCCCAGGGAAGAAAGCAATCTCTATATAAATGATGGAGAATCCATGGGTGTGTTAACCCACTATGCAACCCAGCTGAATGTCTCAGAGATCAGAGCCATACATTTCCAGAGCTACCACAATACTGTGTACATACAAATTCACGTGATATAGGAAATAATAATAAGATTTTTTTTTATTTTTAGTATTATTTTTTTAATAATAAGATTTTTTTTAAAGAAGGCTCCACACCCAGCGTGGAACCCCATGTAGGGGTGAACTCACGACCCTGAGATCAAGATCAGGAGTCAGAATGAGGCACCCGGTTGCTCCAGAAATCCAAAGAAGAGTTTTAGAGTGAGAAAAATAGAATGACACTGGATATAAGATTAGGCAAAATATCCCATAAAGTTATGGATCACTAACTTTGCTCCGAAACTTTAACAACCAAAAAAAAAAAAAAAAGGAAATGTTATCAGTTATATAATTTAGTTCTGCCAATAAATTAATATATGTAGTTGTTCAAAGGGATTAAAACTATTTCTAAAACTGCAACGTAAGGTATAATCCAAAATTGAACACTCTGAGCTATAACTAAACATCTTCAGAAGAAATGTGGAGGAAGAAGTATAACTTGCCTGATATCACAAAACTGAACTTCTGTTGAGTAATGTATATCTGTGGTATATTTATAATAGCCTGATTTCACCAAATAATAAGATTTATGGTATCTAAAGAAATAAATTACTCAATAAGTGGTCTTCCATGAACATTAATTAAAAATATTATACAGCAGTTAGAATATAAAACTGAGCTGATAATAAAGGGAATATATACCTGACTTTTAAAAAGCCAAGAAAGGGTAAGAAACAAGCCCAAACAACTCACCTGGGCTTAGAGGAGCTGCTGATACAGTGTGGGTGGACAGGGCCAAGATTTCCAAAGATTGAAATGCTAAGTTCATACCAACAAACTGACAAATGGACAATTAAGGCCTCCATGGTTTTGTGGGTTTTTTCTCCCCTTAAGGCACAGTTGCAATAACATTAACTTGAAAAATGTTAAATTGCTACTAAACTCATACTTCCAATGGTGCACCTGGAAATATGTAACTTCCAATAATGTACTGTACAGGTTTAATCCTTTAAAATAAACACATTATAAAAAGTACTCCCAGGCAATTGAATGGATTGATTTATTCGGTGGAGTTGTTCATTCTAAGCTGAAGGGCACTTACCAAAAATTATTTTGACCTTGAGATACTTCATTTTAAGCAATTATTTCTAACAGTAATTATGTAGAAGTACCCAGTTATCTCTTAAAGCTACCCCTAATTTGTGATAATATAACCATGTCATCTAACTACCAGTGAATGCTTATAATGTTTCTGTTTTCTAAGGGGACAGAGAAGGACACTTAGCTCATCCAAAAGTGATATCAAATCATTAAGGTTCATAAAAATAAGGGAGGGCAAGAACATACCTCTCTTAATTCCAAATGAAAATTATTATCCAGTGCATTAGGAAATCATCCCTACTGACCCTGATTCTCAGGGTATTATTAAGGTAATATTTAATTTTAGTATCAAAAGCCAGAAAGTTAATGGGATTTCAGGATGGATTTTTCAACTCATGGATTTTTTTTTTGCATCATAGTAAAGTTAATCATGAAAATCTACCATTTATCATGTACCTACTCTACTATACAGTAGGCACAGTGTTAACCACAAAGGTAATGTCTCTTTCTCAACAATGACACAAGATAAGTAATCTTGCACCCATTTTAAAAGAGAAAAACCAGAAGCATAAAGAACATCTTTATCAGAGTATATTCTGTTGGTAATGGCTAGAAAGTGTGGAAGGTCCAAGTGCAAATTCTGTCCAAGTCAAAATACTGTACTTCTATATGTGTCATCCTAAGACTCCATAAATGTTAAGATATTTGTGTGAAATTATATTTTATTTAACAAAATCCCTTTGTCTTTATAACTACATGGTTAGGTTTGTGCAAAATATTTTATGAAATTATTTAATTTCCCATTGATAATCTATTTTGCAATAATTTGGGGAGTGTGGCAACATAAACTTTTATTATCCTGTGTAAAGTTACTACTGTTTTATGATGGCAGGCCAGATCATCTAATAAAATATTTTTGTCTTTAGAAACTACATCGGTCATCTTGGTATGGATACCCATCTCAATCAATATGACCTGTGGCCTGTTGCTCTCCAAAATAAGCCAACCTCTTTGGAAGCTAACTTGCTGGTCACTCTCTGTTCAACTGCCCAAAGCCAATGTTTGTTTCATCACTCTAAGTGAAACAGCATTTTTTTCTTCTTTTTGAAAAGAAGTTTAAATGAGTCTGATATTCAGAAAATGCCAAAGCATTATTCATCAGTTGTGCCCAAGTATTTAACTAGTCTCCAGATCCATCCTGCTGTGTGTGCCATGCTCTCCCCCTATCTACAACAGGCATGAGTATACAGGTTAAAATTAAGAGCGCCTGGGTGGCTCAATTAAGCATCTGACTCTCGGTTTCAGCTCAGGTCATGATTTCAGGGTCATGAGATCAAGCCCCACATCTGGCTCCAGGATCAGTGCAGAGTCTGCTTTTCCCTCTCTCTCTGCTCCTCTCCCCTGTTATCTCTCTCTCTCTCAAATAAATAAATAAAATCCTTTTTAAAGAAAGAGGTTAAAATGAGCATGGTCAGACACACAGTGCCCCTCACAAGTTAGTGTTGTTTTGTGTCATCTCTGTAAACTGTTTTTCTTAATCTCTTTCGTGCTGAGAATAATCTGGGAGGACTTCTATGTCTGTTTTGTCTTGACACTTACCTAAAAGTGTCTGTTAGCTATATTAGGATATAAATGAATGTTTTTTTATTGATAATGCCTTTCATGTTGACATTTCTTTCATGACTGATATTTCATGACTCAAAACATTGATATCTATTCAGATTATTTGGGTCTCTCATATACATGTATGCACTTGTTAATCTCTTTGAATTTGCTCTGATTTTATAAGACTCTGGGATTTGCTATTCCCTAGAAAAAAAGTACAGGTCTCCAGGCTTTTCTGTCTGCCTGCCTGCCTGTCTGTCTGTCGCCAAAACACAACGTGTCGGCGGTCTCCAGGCTTTTATATTTTATTTTGTCTTATGCCCTACCTGGTAATAATCAAGTACGTAGACATTACTTTGAAAGTCAGTGGGCTTCCAATATGCCTAGTAAAAAAATGTTTCAAACTATTCCCACAGGTCCCTGGAAATTATATGGATACCTCACTTGTTAGCATTTTTTGTGCTTTCTCATATACAAACAATCATTCATTTGTTAGAGCGGTGATGTATTATATAAATACATAAATATGTACAAAATTTTAAAGATATAAATACTATTCTACTTCTATAGGTGAGGAAACTAAATCTTGCAGAAATTAAGGGATTTGCCTCAAGTCACAAAGTTAATTAAGCTTAAGATTCAGGAATACAGCCTATGACTTTTACTCCAAAGCTTCACAGTCAATGCTATACAATGATCATTGTCTTCAAAATGTCTATACACAGGGTTGTAGCAAGGATTACAATAAAAAAGGCATTAAAACCTTATTCAATTTAAAATAACAATGCCATTAATTTTATAAAAATGTTTACAAGTATCATTGTAAGCTACTTAATGATTTTGCAGTTGGAAAGATAAGGCATCTGAAAAATAAATATTTTATGATGTAAAATACATTAGCTTCCCAAGGTACAAAAGTGTCACCTGAGTTGAAAGGAGGAAGGGAACATGTTTGAATGGTGGAAATTTATTCAGGAAGTCCCCTTGGAGTTGGGCCTTGGAGAGCGGGTAAGATTCCAAAGGGAGGGAAAGCAGAGAGTGTAGAGTTTTTCCAGAATGCCATGGACTTAATGAATTTTGTTTTCCATAGGCTAATTTCAATAATTTATAGGATATTTCAATTCCCTTTGCCCACTAGCATGGTTCATCTAAATTAAGTGCTCTTTAAGACTATAACTTATTAAAAGTCGTAACAAAGAAAAGAATCTTAATTATATATGTGAAAAAGATAAAAATGACAACATTCCCCAAGGCAACATTTTCAACCCCAGAGAAAAATACAAAGAATGCACGCTCTTTCTTTAGGATGCTTGTGATCTAACAATTAAAATAATTTTAACAAGTTGCGAATCCTGCATAACAATACACACCACTCATTCTGCCATCTGACCACTTGCAGGGGAAGTGTTGGAAAGTGAAGTTAGGTCTCAGGTATTCTTTGTGGGGGAGATGGATTACCGCCAACCACAACACCCCAGTTTAGGGGCAGGGATTTAACTTTATTATGCTCCCCACACCTCGTCCATCAGAACAGAATCAGTCTCTCCCCCTTGTTCCTGTCCTCCAAGAGATCAGAATAAAGGGATCAACATCTATTAGATTATTTCCTATGAAGAGTCGGAATCAACTACCTTACCTGACATGGAGCAACACAATTAACAGAGTTGATCCAACTTTAAGCTGGAATGTTCTATTGAACAATATTATCCATATGAGAGTTTTAGATTGCAAATAAGGAAAATGGAAGACATTGAAAAGGCAAAGAGAAGATATTAAATATGTTTGAGCAAGGGGGTTCCTAATTAGAATGTTGCAATAGGGAGAGTAAACCAGCACCAAAGTTTGTTATCATGACACATATGTTCAAGAGGGGGTGGCCTGAGAGCCAGCGTGAACACCCTCAGGAAGGACTGCCAACATGATTCCGGCTAGTCACAATGGAACTAAAGTTAACTGATGAAACACCTGTGACTTCCTCTTCCTTTTACTTAGGAAGGGCTTCTATGCCCAGCATCTCAATTAGTCCCTGTGCAGCAACATCATCCTTCTGCTACTCTCAGCTCTGCAATCCAATCTCCTGCAAACTCATAATTGTAGATCAGTCTGGTGATCCATATTTTTCCATTTCTGAACCAGGTCACAACCATGCAGATTCCTGCCATGACAAATTTATAAACTCCACCTTCAACTGGACCCCTCTCCCAGGACCATTTGAGACCCTTTGTTTTATCTTTATCTGCCCCCTCTATCGTACTCTACTGGCCATTTCAAACGTTCATGACTCTCTTCTACACCATTTACCCAAGAGAAAACAGCAGCCATTTGTCAAGGTTCCATTTGTCTTCCTGTACCCTAAATATGAATGAATTCTTATTATAGCAACCTCTTTATTCTTAAAACTAAAAAATAATACAATTCTCCTTCCAAACAAATATTTGGAATAAGAATAACCTTTGGCTAAGGATATGAGTAAATCCTTTCGTATGACCCCAATATACAGCCAATAGTTTCCATTCAGAAAAAATATGGCTCAGTAGAGGGGATCACTTTTTCTCCTGGCCCAATTATAAAAGTTGTAGGGGTAGACAGGGAGAGGAAAGAACACTGCAGTGCATAATATCATTCTCCATTGGAGAGCCGTTGCCTTAGAAATAGCAAAACATTGAGCATTTAAAACGTATGTTTCTGCTAGTGGATATGGGCATTATTATATCAGAATATTTGTCATTAGTAAAGAAAGCTGTGTTGTGTGTGCATGTGTGCTTGCATTTGTGCATATAAGAGATAAAGATCCACAGGTGTAGAATCAGAAGAAAAAAGAGAACTTCCTATAACATACTCTTTGAGAAGGGGCTATGAGAAGTTCACTCCCACACACAACTGCTCTTGAGATTTTACAGCATCCACTTCTCACAGAACTCTCTTCTTTCAACATCTCTTTTCCCACAAATAATTCTTCAGAACTTGGGTTATAAAGGCAACCATCCCTATGCCTATACCATGAATAATATGTACATAACATATTTTAGATTGCATATCACAAATGAAGAGCTATGTTTTTCTTGAGGATGATATTAATCTCTAGGGTTATCAGGAGGGGTTTGTGAAAGGTGACTGCATGGGTAGGGAACCATACAGTAATGAAGAGAAAAGGAATCTCAAGAGAAAAGACACAGGTGGGGAAATGTTAGGAACTAGGGAGTGGAGGGCTGTCTGTAAAGACAATTAATTTTCAGTGTATTACTTTGAACAATAAGAAAAGTCATATTTATGAGTTTTAAGGATTTTTCCCTTCCTTATACTGTAATTCTTTCTAGCTAACCACACACTCCAGTAAATGTCATATTTCTGTATGGCCTTAGGTGGTGATGGGGAAAATAGTGGGATTTTGTGGCTTGCAACACATTTCCCTGACTCTTAGCCTACCCATCACACTGAGCCTGTATCTTGGAGTTTCAGCTGGTTGAGAGTAAATGAGAAGTACATCTGGGCCATGGAGTTTGGATCAAGACAGGGTACTAATCCTGGTTGAGCTCTGTGTTCGTCACTACCACTACTTTTTATCAATGGACTCTTCAGCCCACAACATCCAAGCTTCTATACATGAATTTACACCACTTGCTCAGATCAACCACAGCCTTCTATCTGCCACAATACATGGTCTAGTCTCAATCTATATCTTGGCTGCAGTCTCTACATGAGTCATTATTCCCTCTTGCTATCTCCTGAGTGTGTTCGTGACAAGGTAATGTAGGGCATTTATTAGTTTGAAATCAGTCAGGCCTTCATTGAGACCCTGGTCTTTTCTGTAATCTTGAGTAGATAACAGGCTTCTGCTAACATATTTAGGGTGATAAAATCGACTGTATTCAGGCTGTTGTGAAAGTTAAATGAGAAGACATAAAGTACTTGTGATGGGCCTCTAGGCCATTAATATTCTTTTCCATACTGCCGTTTCTTCTCTTGTGAGTCTAGTGGATTTATACTTATATTCCAATTGCTGCTTCAGAGCAACCCCTTATCTGTGAAGCTCTTCCTGATTCTCCTGAGAAAAACAGCCTGCCCTTCTTTCTGCAGGCACTTGGTAATGTCTACATCTTTATCAAGATATCTAGAACTTTAGTTACATATATATGACTGGCAAACAATGTGAATATGGCAATTCAAAGGCTCTTACTCTTCTAGTTTACTATACTATAAAAGTTTGAAGGATAACATCTCTCTCCTCAATGTTCCCTTGCATTTCAGTATGCAGGAATTAATTTAGGGTCGGTTCTATCTCTAAATCTAATGGACCACAAAAATCTTCAGAAATTAAAAAAAAAAGGATGGAGAAGGAATTAATCAAAAGAGGTACAGGATTTGTTTTGTTTTGCTGGAAATACAGATCTATTTCCTGGTGCTGGAGTTGGGGGAGTTTAGAAACTACCAGGGCAAATGTAGAGCCAGGGAATTTTTTCTGGGTTATTTGCCTGAGAAGGAAAAAGTACTGCTTTCCTGGAAAGACTTAAGGCACAATGTTCAATCACTTTGAAGATGCGAAATACCTTCATCATCATTCAGAAAGTACCCAAACTTCATTCAGATGAGCACTACCCATCATCAGTACTCAGGGAATATTTGTGTACTTCTCATTAGCTTCCATTATATGGTCAAATTACTACCTAATAGGAATCATGTTCATCTGAATTTTAAGATTTTGCTTAGTTACTATCAGATCAATCCTATATGGGCATCTATCTCTTACAATTCACCAAGACATGTAGAAGTCAAGAAAATCTTCAGATGAAGGAAATAAAAGAAAATTAAAGACCTTAACAGGTTCTCTTAATAGAAGAGCAGGGATTTTCTCACACTTCTTCAAGTGAACTGAACCAGGCTGATACCTTTGACTCAGAATGCAACAGAGAGGAACTCTGCATGTCTGACTTGATGTTGCTTTATCACTTCTATAGCTTAGAAACTTTGGCTTAACCTCATGCACAGGTGTGTTACAGCTAAATCTTATATAAATATTGCTTTTTATCTGAACCTACCTCACCCAAGGAGATAAGGAAATGACTACATATGTTTAAGATTTACAGGAGTGACACGACCAGATTCCTGTATGCAAGGATCAAATAACCACGGCCAAAGAAGTTACATAACTTTCCTTGGTGTCTACATACATTAGTCACTTTTTGACTCCAGCTTCTACTCCCCCCTACTCCCCCACTTGCTAACATAAAAGAAGCTTGAGTTTCACACCTAGGGGAGATGATATTTTAGGACAGTAGCCTGCCATCTCCTTGGTTTTTGGCTTTCTGAATAAAGTCACTTTCCATGCCCCAGTATCTTGCCACCCAACTTACTTGCCTGTTGTATGGCAAGCAGAAAGAGCTTGGACTCAGTTAGAAGGATAGTTACTAATGATACCCCAATTGCATATATTAATATATCTATCATTGCTCAGGTAAGTTATGTTTTTCTATGATAAAAAAATTCCCCATCTCAAAGCTGAACACAACAAATTTATTTCTTAACCATGCTACATGTTCAGTGTCAGATAAGAAACTTTGCTCTACAGAGTTATTAATAGGGACAGAATGCCTTTCTCTTGTTGCTACACTATCTTGAACACATGGCTTTCTCAAAGGCCATAGTCTTAGAAAGAGAGACTAAAATGGCAAATGGATTTTTTAAATAACTTCAGCCATAAAGTAGCATGTATTAATCTACATATAGAGCAGAAGCATTAGTTACACAGCCTCACTTAACTATTAGGAGACTGAGAAATTCAGTGAAGGAGACGAATGTTTGGGGACTGTCACTGTCCCTTGTGATCATGAATCTTGGCTTTGCTTCCCTTCATGTAAAACATACACAAGGTACTCAATTCCTCCCAGGGGACACAACTCAAAGTCGTCCATTCATATTGAAATGAGAGTCTAGGATCTCAATGATTTATGACATGCTCTATCAGGGCAGTCTATGACTCATTTTGGCAAGAACCAATAAATTTTAAAGAGGAAAAATAGTTATCTGTCCGCCACATCATCTACACAAGCAATCGAAGAACAGGAATAAAACAATCTCAATAAATATTAGAGCTCAAAAAGAATAGGAAAGGAAGTTTATAGTAGTTACCAAATTATAGCAAATTCTAAAATCATGCTGGGCAGATGTTTTAAAAACCTCAGCAGTGAAGAAAATTAGCTATAGATGAAAAGCTCCTCTGTTCCAGGTTAACAAATATTAATAGCAAGACCTGAAAGTATCAAACAGTTTTTAAGTATCTTAACTACATCACAGGACATAGCAAAATAATATTTATATGAATACAAATCCAACAAGGAAAATCTCTTCTGTCATTACATCAAAATTCAAATCAAATAAAAAACACCAGGTTAAGGGAAAAAAAGGATAAAAAATGTAATCCATAATGATAAAAAAAAAACTTTAGTGAATCAAAACCCAGAGATGACACATGAAGTGTTGTTAAAAGTATTATTATAAATGTATTTCTGATGTTTAAGAGCTAGAAAAAGACAATATTTAAGTCAAGCTACGTAAAAGAGAGTCAAAACTTCTAGAGATATGAGAAATATATTGCTTGAGCTAAAAAGAAAAGTAAACTGGATAAGAAAAAAGGCAGATTAAAAATCTAAAAATCACAGAAAAAAGATCAGCAAACATAAAGACAGACAAAACTATTTGAAACAAAAATAGAGAGGAAAATAAAGAGCATTAAGAACTGTGGGAAATTTGCAAGCAGCACAATACATTTGTAAGTTGAGTCTTAAAACAAAAGGATAGAAACAGAAAAATATTTTTTGACAAAAAAAGGATAGAAATTCTCTGAATTTAGGAATACTAATAAAACAGAAAATCCATGAAGTTTGAAAAATTCTCAAAATAGGACATGTGAGGAAAACTATAAATCATTTAATAATCAAGTTTTAAAAACTGGAAATAAAAGAAAAAATAGTCAAAGTATCTTGGCAAGAAAATACATTAGATACAGATATTCTGTAAGAGTAAAAGCATTTTTCTCATTGGAAATAATGTGAGCCAAAAGTGAATAAAGCAAAAACTTTGAATCATTAAAAAATACTACCAACTAGAATTATGGTATATATCCAATGAAATATCTTTCAGAAATGATTAAATACAGATATAGCCACACATGTAGAAGCTGGAAGATACATATATCATTGTCATACCTGCACACAGAACGTGTTTAACAGAAATGCTCCAGGAAGAAAGAATGGGATTTTAGTTAGAAATTCAGATCTACATAAAGAAATGAAGAGCATGAAAATGTTAACTACATGGGTAAATACAATAATGGTAGTTCTATGGGTATATTAAAATGTTTAATCTCTTTAAATAATTTGTGACTTTTTTATAGACTGTATAAGGCAAAAATAATAACAATATATTGAGGATACAGAGAGAAATAAAAATGATTAACAAGAAAAGCACAGGGGTGCCTTAGTAGCTCACTTAGCTGAGCATTCATTTCCCAGTTTCAGCTCAGATCATGACCACAGGGTCACGAGATCAAATCCCGTTTTGGACTCGATGCTCAGCAGAGGAGTCTGATTGAGGTTCTCTCTTTCTCCCTCTTCTCTCCCTCTGACCCTTCCATCCCACTCTCTCTATCTCTAAAATAAGTAAGTAAGTAAATAAATAAATAAATAAATAAATCTTCTAAAAAAAAAAAAAGGAATAGTACACAGGCCAGTGGCTGGAGGAGGGATGAGGTACAGCACTATTACAAAATTCTTATATGTAAGGTGGTATAAAATTACCTAATAGTAGACTGTGATAAATTTAAGTTGTATACTAAAAGCTTAAAAGCAACCACTGAAATAACTCAAAAAAAGATGCAGTGAAGGATCAATGATAAAACTGGAATGCAAATATCATAAAAATACACAAATATCATAAAAATAAAAATCTAAAATTAAATATGTCAATATCAAATTTTTCAAAGATGGAATTGCTTTATTAATAACACACAAAGTAGGTTTTAGAGCACAGAATATTAATGTGAATAAGCAGGACTATATCAAAATGAAGAAGGAATCAGTTCATCAATTGACACAACAATTCTAAATGCTTCTGCACATAGTAATAGAGGTAACACATGAAACAAAAATGAGTAGAACAGCAAAGAGAACTAAACACATCTACAATTATGTAGGACATTTTAACACCACCATCTCAATAACTGATAGAATTAGTACACAGAGAATCAATAAGGATATAGAAAATGGGAATCATGCTATCAACCAACTTGACCTAACCGATGTTCATAAAACACTTCAATCTACAGTGGAATTAACTTTTTCCAAGATATTTACCAAAAGATACTATATTCTGAGTATAAGAAAAATCCAAAAATTTAAGAAGAATGAATTTAAGAAAATGGGAAGCATAAATCTCTTGTCAAAGTTGAATCAATTTAAACATAAATAAGAAATATATATGGAAAATCACTAAACATTTGGAACATAAATTACACAATTCTCAAAAACCCATGAATCAAAGAAGACATAAAAGAGGGGAATGGGAAATTTTTCTTGTTGGAATGAAATGTAAACACAATATATTAATATTTGTGGGATGCATCCAAAACAGAAATTGTTATCACCTATATTAGAAAGTCTGTATTAGAAAATATGTATTTCAGGGACACCCGGTAGTTCAGTGGATTAAGCACCTGACTCCTGATTTCAGCTCAGGTCATGATCTCAGGGTCATGAGATCAAGCCCCAAATCGGATTCTACACTCAGGGCAGATTCTGCTTGGGATTCTCTCTCTCCCTCTGCTTCACCCCCACCCCCCTGCTCATGCTTGGTCTCTCTCTCTCTCTCTCTCTCTCTCAAAAAAAAAAAAGTATTTCAAATCAATTATCTAAACTTCTCCCATTAAAAAGAAATGCAAAGCATTAAACACAACAAAGCAGAAGAATGGAAATAACAATGATCACAACAAAAATCAATGACATTGAGTAAAGAACACAAATAGAGAAAATCAGTGAAACTAAGTTGGCTCACCAGGAAGATCAAATTGCTAAATCTCTAAGCAGACTGATCATGAAAAAATAAAGAGAAGATGCAAATATTATGAGTGAAATATGTATCACTACAAATTCTATGGACTTAGAAGTGTAATACGAGAATATGTTCATTAACTTAATGGCATTTAAGATTCTCCAATTTAGATGATATGGATAAGGTTCTTGAAAGATACAAATTACCAATGTTCACTCAAGAAAAACAAAGAAACCAAAACTGAATAGCTTTACATCTATTAAAGAAACTAGATTTATAGTTTAAAACTTTCTGACAAAAGTATGATAGGACCAGACATCTTCAAGGTGAACTTAATTATACTTGAAGGAATAATACCAGTTGTACTCAAAATGTTTCATAAAATCAAAGAGGAGGGCATGTTACTCAATATATTCAATGACATCCAAATTATAATATTTAAATAAGTCAAAAACATTAAAAAAGAGATAAATACAAAACAATAGTCTTTATGGACTACACCACACACACACACACACACACACACACACACAGTCTTAACAAAATTTTAATAAATTGAATCCAAAAATATGTAAACATGATAATATCTAATAAGTAAGTAGAATTTATCCAATGAGTTTAAGGTTGTATTAACTTTATAAAATTCACCAATGTAATCTATCCTAGAAGTACACTAAAAAAGAAAAGTAATCTGATAATCTCTAGGCACAAAAAGGGGGGGGTTCTTTAACAAGATCTAAAATCCATTACTGACATTAAAAAAAAAAAAAACAGAAACTAAGATTTAAAAAATTTGCTCAACCTGATAAAGGATCACAAGGCAAAAATCTTTACCTAAAGTCCTATTTAATTTTAAAAATCCCTAAGATGAGGAATCAGGTAAAGATGTTTGTCCTCACCATTTCTATTAAACAGTGTCCTGTAAATTCAAGCTAGGACAATAAAGTGATATAAATAAATATCCATAAAAGAAATCCCTTTATTCAAGTACAAAATAATTGTTTCTATAGACAGTCCTTAGGAATCCACCAAAAAAAGTCCTAGAATTGAAGAGTGAAATTCATGTTTTCAGAATATGAAATCAATATACAAAAATCAGCTGTCTTTCAAAAATCTTTTTATTTTTATAGTATTATTATGTTTCTTATACAATCTCTCCATTCAATGTGGGGCTCGAACCCATCACCCTGAGATTAAGAGTCACATGCTCCACCAACTGAACCAGCCAGGCGCTCCTTGTTCTCTTTCTATATTGTGACAATAAACAGTCAGAAATTAAAATTGAAATACTATAATTTTCAGTAGCATCAAAATATAAAATACTATGGATAAACATGATTCACAAGACCTATATACTATACACGAAACAATATTGCTGAAAAAAATGATAGAACGTATAAATAAATGGATATGTCGTGTCTCTTTATTGAATAGCTCAATAATGCAAAGATGTCATTTCTCCACAAATTCAATCTCAATACAAGCCTTATACAGTCCTTTGTAGAAACTGAAAATGAGAGATGACCAGGTGGCTCAGCGGTTGAGCGTCTGCCTTTGGCTCAGGGCGTGATCCCAGGGTTCTGGGATCGAGTCCCACGTTGGGCTCCCTGCCAAGGAGCCTGCTTCTCTCTCTGCCTCTCTCTCTCTCTCTCTCTGAGTCTCTCATGACTAAATAAATAAAACCTTTTTTCTTTAAAAAAAGAAACACGATGATAGTAAAATTTATATGGAACTAAAAAGAACCAAAATAACTGAAAAGAACAGAACAGTTTGAGGACTCACACTAGCTGAACTAGCTGATTTATACAGCTACAGTGATTAAAACAATATGGTATTGGCGTAAAGGTAGAAAAACAATTGGGAATAAGAAAGAGACTTGTACTTAGGAGGTCGCTTGATTTTTTGCCAAATTACAAAGGTCATCTATCCCTTTCTGTAGACTGGGACATGAATATTTATAGTAGCTTCATTTGTAAGTAGTGATCTACTGGAAACAAGCTAATGACAAGTTAAAGGTTTTCCACGATAGGGTAGTTGGTGTTCTGCTAACCCTCTCTCCCCTTCGTTATCAGGATGTTCATTATTCCAGGTACCAAGAATGTTGTCTGCTGAAGACTCACAATTGAATCCAAATTCTGAAGACCCCCGGGCTTAGGCCAAAGGGAGCTAGCTGCCTTTCCCCAGAAGCAGGCAAATTTAGTAGCAGATTGATAAGGGACTGCAAAGACTCAGAACCTCAGCCTCGAATTGGGACAAATCTGCAAACTCTCTGAACTCCAAGGGATCCCTGGGATCAGCTGAAGCTTTTGTAGCAAAGACATTCGTATTCTCCATCTGCCCTTCTTCCTTCATTCCTTCACATTCTGTCCCTTAGAGGACCCCTCCACATAAACTTCCTACATGCAAATAGACCTCAAGGTCTGTTGAAAACATGACAGTTTTAGTCGCCATGACATATCAAGAGTTACTGGAGAATTGCTCATGGGATTTTTACTGTCTCAGCTGAAGGGGGCCCATGTGTCATTGCTTCCCACAGCCTGCTGGCCAGGACTGGTCTCATGGCCCTGCCTAACAGCAAGTAAGACAGGGAATGCGAGAAAGACATGAAATGCTCTGTAAGCCTCTAAGTGACACCTCCTTGTATCCATGACAATGTCACGTTCCCTACTGAATCTGTATCATTTAAGCCAAATGCCTGGTGCTGGTCAGTGTTCCATATGTATTTTTTTCTCATCAACTAATAAATGCAGAACTAATAATAACTATTTGCCAATTCGGTTCAATGGAAAAGGTTTCCAAAATGTGATGTTATATGTGTATGTGACTGGGAAAAAATGATGTGGAAAGGATGGATTTTAAGAAAAATATGAAAAATCTTAATTTTAAATCAGTAGCACCAAGGTACCTGGCAGGCTCTCTGTAGAAATACTGTATTATTTGCTGGGACAGGAATCAGAAATTGAGGTTAATCACCAAAAGAGGTGATAATTGGAACTATGGTGGGTATATACAACTGCCAAAGTTATAGAACTTGGAGAAGCTGCTGGTTCAGATATATTGTCAGGCGAAGCAGTTGCCTGCACTTGCTATTAGTACTGCATTGTACTAACTATACACAGATGAAATGTAATTTTCCTTTATTAAACATGATGAAGTACCCTTGAGGGTAGGTTCATCAGATACACAATATTTATAGGAAAAAAATGATTTATCTTTAGCATTCCCTGATTAGCACCACTTGACTGGGATCACTCCCTCACTCAGCATTTTGAGTACTTATTCTTTATATCAAAGCTAATTTGTGCTTGTTTGTATATTGCTCGGTAAAGTATTTTAAAACCATGCCTGTAGATGTGCTATCTACCCAAAACTAATTTTCAGTTTCTAAGATTCTTTTTTTCCTTTCCTTTTTGTTCCTTTCCTTCTTTATTCTTTTTTTTTTTTTTTTTGCTTTCATTCCAATTCAAATCTTGTAGTGGGCTTCCCATGCATAAGACACCATTCTAAGTACCTGGCAAATATTATCTCACTTAATTATTAATTGAGTCTGCATATTTATTTTTAACAAGAACATTACAGAGATGATGTGCTCGTCTAAGTGCATCATGTTTGGATGTACACGATGTTGATATGTTTTATTAGCGGTGAAGTTAACCTTGATCATCTCATTAAAGTGGTTTTGGCTGGGTTTTTCCACTGAAAATTACCTTTTTTTTCCTGCTGTAATGAATAAATGATTCAAGACTATGCAAGTATCCGATCTCTCCTCAAACTTTCACTCACTAGTTTTGTTTCCATTGGAGGATCTGACCTGAAATAACTGTAATTCTAGAATCCTCATCATGATTTCTATTTTTCTAGTTCTTCTGAATTTATTAGTTGGAATTTTTTATAAGGAAGAGTTGTGCTTTATCCCCCGATAATCTATCCATTTATTTACAAGTAAAGGAATTATAGATACTTTATTTATGGGTTATAATCTATTCCTATATTTTGCGACTCAAAATGTTCCACTTTGGGGCATTGGGAGTTCTTTCAGGCTGACTGCTATGTCTTTTAGCACGCTCTCTATCCTTTTTTAAGCATGTCTTTACTTTCTGGCCCCAGAAAATACTCCAGGCTCATCTGCCAATTTTTCCTGCCCTAAGTCTGGGATATATCACTTCTTCAAGTTTGTTTGTTTGTTGTTTGTTTGTTTGTTTGTTAATTGGCAGTTGGGACTTAGAAACCAAGATCTGACAGCATGATATGCTCATTGATATTGAGGTGTCATTGCTTCTAGGCTTTCATTATTGATAGAACTTGGGAAATATTTCTGTGCATACCTCTCCTATTTACATCCACATTTATATTTATTTTATACACATGCATGTATATGCCTACACATCTGCCTGCTCTTCTATATATCTATTGCCTATCTATTTTTTAAAAATGAGTTAACTCTGATGCCTCCAATTCAACTTTAACATAAAGAATTCATTGTAGCCTTTTTTTTATTTTTTTCTTCTTCTATGTAACTTCTTTCTCCAACAGCAGGAATTCTGGCTCTAATTTCCACAATATATTTACTTAATTATTTATCCCTAATGTCCCTCTGAAAGGTTTTAGAACTGCTAACTTAACTCCTGTGAGAAACTATTTTCTGACTTAGGGAATTTGTTTATGGTACTTTTTTGTCTTTAGCTTTCCATTACTCAGTCAATAGTTTCCAAAGTTACATACAAAGTTACATGTCTTATTATTCGTTTGTAACACAATTAGTTCATTAGGTATAGTTTGTTTGGGTTTTCCTTACATCCTACTTGATTTTTTAAAATTTACATACAGTAGAATTCAGTCTTTGTGATATATGGTTCTATTGTTTTGAGCAAATACACAGCACTGTGTATGCACTATCACAGCTGGGATAGAAGACAGTTCAACCAACCCCATAAATTCCTTTGTTGCTGGCCCTTTGTAGAGAACTTCTCTCTCGTTTCCAGCCCTGGGAAGCTACCGATCCATCCTGTCATTCACCTTATGGTTTTCCCCTTTCCAAAATGTCATACAAATAGAATCATTCAATATGTAAATCATTATAGCTGGCTTTTTTAAGTCAGCAATGTGTGTTTAAGATTACGTTTTTATATGAATCAATTGTTTTTATTATTCAGTAGGATCTCATTCTATGTAAGTACCATTGTGTGTTTATCCATTCACTAGTTGAAGGTTATCTCGTTTGTTTCTAGTTTGGGTGACTATGAAGAAAGCTGCTATAAATATGCAGATATGGACATTTTGCATGACCACACATTTTAATTTCTCTTGGGAAACGTGTAGGAGAGAGAAAGCTTAGTCTTACAGTAATCATATGGGTGTGTGTGTGTGTGTGTGTGTGTGTGTGTTTTAAGAAATTGTCAAACTATTTTTCACAGGGGCTATACCATTTTCATTTCCCCCAGAAATGTATGAGAGTCCCAGCTGACCTGGACCAGTTAATTTGTACAGTTTAGTATTATTTAGAAAGCTTATTCGTTTTAATGTCAATTTAATTTCTGAATCTTTGATTATTGTCTAAAAATAGGGAAGGACACTTCAAACGATATCCAGCAAATCTTCAAGATAATAAAATCATACAATGAGTTTGCTTTGAGAATAATAAATATGCCCTCAGTAGTTTCCTACAGACGATTCAAGATCAAGGGCAAATTGACTACATAGAGTAGACTATCTCTAATTTTCCACTTTTGTATGGTAAAAACAATTTTAAATACCATGGAAGAAATATAATCTAGTAAGGTATGACTAGTATTGGTTTATTAAAAGCATTATTTTTTTCCTTAATAGGCAAAGAGAAATATTTTTATAATTGAAAAAGAATGGTTAATATATTTCTTAAAGACTAATCCTGTTGGTTTTTCTGTTACCTTCCAGTTGCCTTTTCCTTTTGAGTGGTATCACCAAACCTAGGGATACACAGCAATAGATGCTACTGTTACCTTAACATCTTGCATCTATTTATAAAATTACCTAAAAATAGATCTGTGACATACTTGCTTACAGTCCCTAACTAGTCTGTATGTGGCAAGTTTGTTTCTAAATACTCTCTTCTTTTTGATGTTTCTGAGCTATGGGCACATTTGTTCTTAGGACATGGTGTCAGTTCTAGTTCTTCAGGTTAAATTTGCTTATTCAATAATCTTCTCAATCGCTTGCCCACCACGATTATACACTCCTAATATTTCTAGTTTGTCAAAACAGTACTTTTTTTGCTGATGGCAAAGGGCCTACTAAATATTCAACGCACTATTCCTTTTCTTTCTCTTTTGTCTCATCTTGGTTGGGAGGGGAGAGTTTAGTAAGACTCTATAATGCACAGCTCTAGAGAGCCTAAGGACTCTGTGGGTGTGTGTTCATAGGTATAATAAAAGTACTAGTCTTAGCCTGAGCCCTCCTCTAGGTCACAGTGTACACCAGGAAGAATAATGCCATAGCCATGCTAATTAGTAAGGTCTTACTAATTGGGCTATTTTGAAGATGTTTAATAAGTACAATCTTTATTAATGTTTTTATGGCCAACAATTAAATGAAATGTGAAAACTTAAACCCATGTGCCTTGTATGGTCTCTGTTTGTCAGAAACAGACTGCCAAGCACTCTTATCATATGCTCAATACCTGACTGGGTGATGGCCTCTGCAAAAAGAAATGGATTGCTGGGAAGTCAGCCCATGGGAACTATTCTCCACATGTACAGCTAAGACAGTCCCTGGTGAATGAATAATTCTATTGAGACAATGTGCTGACCCAAATATTCAATATTTGCATAGTAGGAAACAGTATCAGAGAGGTTGATTGATACCCAAAGCTACACAGTTAAGAAGAAATAGAGCTGGAATTGGAATTAACAGCTCCTTTTAGACTGAGCATGCCTGGCTCTCCAGGCCAACCTGGGCTCAAACGAGGCAGTAATATGAACCATTGCTTGTGATGACAGATTCCCCACTCTTTTGTTTTATTTGATTCTGGCAGCATCCCAGCTGTATTCCAGCTGCTAAGTGAGTCACTCAGTGAACATCTGAGGTTTAACGCTTTAATGTGGGACACAATGTTTGTTTTGAAAGTCACTCCTGAAATAATGACCCATGTGTGCCAGCACAATTGAGTTCTAAAACTTGAGCATTGAAAATCTGGAATCTGCTTAATTAACATGCGTTTCCCTAATGGACAAGAATTGAGAAAATTCTATTGTATCTGAGTCAATCAGCACTTGGACCAGTAGCAATTATTGGAATAAGGACATTCAGAATTAGGTATTTTTGGATTCAAAGACAGATGAGCCCATCAGAGCTCTGAGTCTTCGTAAGTAAGAGACATTGAAAAAGCTCATTATGTTTATGTGCATGTCTCAAATAATTCTTACATAGATTATTTTAAAATCTCATCTTACTATAGTTTTCCTCAAAACCTGGGGCCATACACTTGTGCTATTTTTTTTAGAATAGGACTTAAAATGCTATTCAAGAGTTTCAGGGAAAGTAGAGCTTCTGTCACTTTGCTTAAGATGAAAGTAGGAGATACATCAAGCTACGGCATTCAGGAATGCCCGTTATTCTGGCATGAATAGCTATTACACTTAGGTTTTTTTTGTTTTTGTTTTTGTATTTTTAGTTGATAAATTGATGAGATTTAGAGACTGCAATAGTGAAGGAATGATTGTCAGGCATTACAATTAAGTAGAGAAGCGTGTTCTGAAATAATTCAGTCTGAAATGAAGAGTCTTGCAATAATTCTTTCCTTGATTCTTTACTAAAGATACAAGCAATTGTCTGAGCTTTTGTTTCTCCTCACCTGCCTCTCAAAACATAGCAGGTTGTCTCATCACAATTGTATTTCACAAGAAGGGTGTGAAGATACATGAGTTACCAATTGTAAAACACTTTAAAGTCAGAGGTGTTATACTCGATGATAGTGAGAAAGTAGAAGGAAAATAGGTGACAACTTGCTAAAAAATCTGTCATTGTCCATTTCTGGATAACTTCAGGGTAGCTCATGATAAAGCCTTCACCCAAAGGTATAGTGGATCTATTTGCACAAAGTAGCATGTTGAGTATCACATGAAACACCTTTTATATCATTCTTTCAAGTGGCAACAGTTACACAGAGGGACACAAACCAGGCTACTGCTATGCTGACATACCTAAAATGAATGAGAAAAAATTATACAGGGAAAAATAAACTTCCTATGATTAAAAAACAAACAACAAAAACAAAACATGAACACACCAACTGCGTATCCCCACAAGTACTGCAAATTCAGTGAGTCCTAAGGTAGCTTTTGCTCCTTCTCTGAACATCCTATTTTGAATAAAGACTTTACTAACCATTTAGCATTCCAAGCTGGAATGAAGGACTACACACTATGACTTTTTTTAAAGATTTTATTTATTTATTCATGATAGACAAAGAGACAGAGAGGCAGAGACATAGACAGAGAGAGAAGCAGGCTCCATGCAGGGAGCCCGATGTGGGACTCGATCCTGGGACTCCAGGATCAAGCCCTGAGCCAAAGGTGGGTGCTAAACTGCTGAGCCACTCAGGTGTCTCTACACTATAACTTTTAAGTTTCTCTCACTGTCACATCACCAGTCTCATAAAAGACAATATCTAGGGTATTTTGTAGTTTCTGACCTGAAACTGGCATCTTTGCTTTCAAGTTTAGCTAATTCCCCAACTTTATAATTCATCCTAAGAACTGTCATTGAATTCTATTTTCTCACACATGCACACACACACTTCTTAATATTGTCATTCATATAAAGACAACTCTATTGGTTCTTTTTGCCAATAGGATGAAACCCAGGAGCCCCTGCATTTCAGCTCAACCTTGCTCATTTGCCTCTAAAGATTGATTTAGTACCCTCTTCAACTCTGAACTAAGCCCTGTGATAGAGAAATTTGTATCTCCCAAATATGTCATGCTTCACTGGCATTATTGTCTCTGCACTGTTCATTTGTTCTTTCTTTTACAGTTTTTGAGATTTCTTTTCTGCCTATAAAGTAATTATTTACTAATTTCTCACACGGAAAAACAAATACAGAAAAAAGACTTATCAGGTTAGGGCATTCTCTTTTTGTACAAAGTTTTGCAAGACTAGGATGTTTACTTCCTCTTTTTAAAATGCAGCTTCCAAAAATAATAATAATAAAATAAATAAAATGCAGCTTCTGCTGTGCAGAGGATCATAGGAGAAGGGAGGGAAAATTGAATGGCAAGAAATCAGAGAGGGAGACAAACCATGTGAGACTCTTAACTCTAGGAAACAAACTGAGGGTTTCTGGAGGGGAGAGGGGTGGGGAGATAGGGTAACTGGGAGATGGGCATTAAAGAGGGCATATGATGTGATGAGCACTGGGTGATATATGCAACTGATAATCACTGAATTCTACATCTGAAATTAATGATGTACTATATATTGGCTAGTTGAATTTAAAGTTTAAAAAATGCATCTTCCTGGGGTGCCTAGGTGGCTCAGTGGGTTAAGTGTCTGCCTTTGACTCAGGTCATAATCTTAGGGACCTGGGATCAAGTTGGCACCCTGCTCCCTGCTCAGCAGAGAGTCTATTTCTCTCTCTTTGTCTGCCCCTCCTCTCTCTCATGCTCTCTCTCTCTCTAATAAATAAAATCTTAAAAAATAAAATTAAAAAAATTAATCCTCCTGTCATTGTGCTTACCACACTATCCTGTACCGTAGTTATTCATTCACACATTTAACACTTACATAATGTAACACATAAGTGTATTTGCCTAGTTTGGCACTGTGAGCTCTCTAAAGGAAGGGTAGTTCATTTTATTTGTGTACCTCCTCAGCCAAGCACAGGACCCAACACATACTTCAATCTTTATCTTCAATAAATATTGAAGGAAGGAAGGGAGGGAAGAATTTCAAAAAAAAAAAAAAGGAGTGGAAAAATGAAGGAAGTGAGTGAAGAAATGCATGGAGGAGGATGGGAAATGTTTGTTTTCAATGATGAGGTGACTTGAAAATCAAAATGCATTTTTCCTAAGAAACACAAGTACTATGGCAGGTCAACATTGGAATTAGACCACAAAATTTAGTTCATGAAATTTAAAACTTGGTTTACAAAATGTCTCTTATTTAAAAAAAATATTGCTTACATATGATGTTTTGGTTATGTTTACATCATTAACATTTGAGAAAATAGGTCTTTAAAAAGTGATTTATAAAAGCATCATATACAACTCTGACCCTTAAGCAAATATGTTCTGAGGATGAAACAGCTGATTAACAAGAGGATATTTTGGAACACGCTTCGTTTGTAATTTGTATTCAATAATGTAACCCGCAAAAGCAGCTCTTCCTCATAAAACTATATGTGAAAATCAGGATTGAGATTCATCACCGGTTTTAAACTTCAGATTAGTAAAATGCTATGAGGAGCCTTGAGAGAAATTATTAGGATAGTATGTACAAAGATGTTTCATTTTCACCAGGGAATGTATTTCCTATTTATTGTAACATTTAATCATGTGTTTTCTTGTTACATTTGGAAATAAACTTTGTCTACATGACAGAGTGATAAACCAATCACTTAGAGTTATCCTCTGAGGCTTTGGAGGGTTTAGAAGGCAAAATATACTTCTCGAATCCAGAGAAAATAAAACACAAAGAACAAAATATTTGAATTGTTTGGATCACAATTCCTTTCCATTATCACTGGTAATGTTGGTGCCCTGATAGAGAATTCTACCTAAAATAAACAGAATATGGAATTGCCAAACTGTGGACGGAGCCTCGGTGTCCATCGAAAGATGAATGGATCAAGAAGCTGTGGTCTATGTATACAGTGGAATATTCCTCAGCCATTAGAAACAACAAATACCCACCATTTGCTTCGACATGGATGGAACTGGAGGGTATGATGCTGAATGAAATAAGTCAATCGGAGAAGGACAAACATTATATGGTCTCATTCATTTGGGGAATATAAATAATAGTGAAAGGGAATAGAGGGGAAGGGAGAAGAAATGGGTCGGAAATATCAGAAAGGGAGGCAGAACATGGAAGACTCCTAACTCTGGGAAATGAACTAGGGGTGGTGGAAGGGGAGGAGGGCAGGGGTGGGGGTGACTGGGTGACGGGCACTGAGGGGGCACTTGACGGGATGAGCACTGGGTGTTATTCTGTATGTTAGCAAATTGAACACCAATAAAAAATAAATTTATTATTTAAAAAAAAGGACCTTAATATCAATGTTTATTATGGGTATCTGAACTTGAATAGCTGTGCCACTTCCAGGTCCTGGGATGGCTTAAGACAAATACCTCAGCATGCAAAAATAAGATTTTAAAAAATTAATATTATATCTCTCACAATGGGTGACAGTGCTTGAATCTTTTCCAGCTAGCTCCGAAATTAATTCTGGATAAGGATTATAGAAAAATGAGAAAAAATAAATAAAACCTTCTCTTATGTGACAGGTGACAGTCCTCCAGTCTTATCTGCCAGGCATCACTTTCACTTCAAAGAAACTGAGAATCTAGTTAGCTAACCACAACAATCTTCACATTCAGATAAAGAAACATATAACGGGAGGAATCTTCAGATGTTTCTCCTGTCAAAGCTCTCTGCATATAGTAACTATGGTCTTTTTCCTATAGAGTAGGGAATATAAAAATCACAAACATACATACCAATGTCAGGAAAAAAATAAAAGGAAAACAATCTTAAGACAATGGGGAGCAAGTACTGTGATGTATCACTCAGGAATCCAGGTGATTAAAAAAAAAAAAAAAGGACTCCAGGTGATTCTCAGAGAACAATTCTTGACATCCCTCTGTCCATTTTTTTATGGTAAAGGGAGCAATGAATGCAGTGACCAGGGCCTCAAAAAGGCTGGTGACAAAAGGCTCATCTCCCCAGCAAGCCACATAGACCAGCAGAGGTGGTAACAGCAGGCAAAGGCATTATTATTTTATTTTATTTTATTTTATTTATTTTTTATTTTTTATTTTATTTTTATTTTTTTATTTTATTTTATTTTATTTTATTTTATTTTATTTTATTATTATTTCAGAAAGAGCACGAGCATGAGTGAGGGAAAGGGCAAAGGAAAAGGGAAAGTTTTAAGCAGGCTCCACACCCCGAGTAGAGCCCAACATGGGGCTCGATCTCACAACCCCAAGATCATGACCTGAGTGGAAATCAAGAGTCAAATGTTTAACTGACTGAGCCACCCAGTTGCCCCATGATTTTGGATTGTAGAGTGAAGGAAGAGACAGTAGGTATCAGGTTGTAAGCTTCAAGTGCTGAGGGCCATTTAGTTCATCCAACTCACCATTCTCTTCTTTAAATTGCCTAGGAAGGCAGAGCAACCAACATCGTAGAGCGGCTATTCTCAGACTGAGTGAATACACAGAGGAAGAAGCATCCACCAGGACAAGAGGTAAACTGTAGCAGATGCTGTGAGGAGCCTCCAGGGGACAACCCTTCTTTAGGACTGAGAAACTCCTTTCACCAGCTACCAACACTGTTGTCTGCTGACCTCTCTCAAGTTTGTTCTTAGCCAGGAATTTCCCTCAACTGAAGGGAGCTGCCTCACGCACAGCCTCTGCACCTTCTCTGAAAGCAATCCCCATGCAAAGATGGGCTGGTATGCAGGTCCACAGCCCAAGACCCCTCACTTCCATTTGAGACATTTCAGAAGTCATACCCCTGCATTACAGATTGTCTGAGAGCCCTGTGAGGACTCCATGAAAGTTCTACCTCTCCCTCTGCCCATCCTGATTTCTTCATTCTCTAATAAGCCACTTGTACTTCAGCTAAGAGACTCTTTCATGGGGAACCTGACCTACAAAGTAAAATGATGGTTATTCACTGGTACTTGCATGATGATGGATGAAACACTACATATCCTTTTTTTTTAATAGTACAAAAGGCCTTATTGACTACAGCGTAAGCAAAAGCAAGAAGAAGAAACAATCATTTAAAAACACCAGGGACTCTTACATAGCAAAGGTTAAGAAATAAGTTAAGACTCCTATTGAGTTGAGCTATGCCTGGGATGAAGAATAGACCCTATCCACTTTGATCCTTAGGTTCTTGGTATTTCCACTGGACGTAGCCAAAGATGTCTTTCTCATGATCCACTCATGGCAGAGGTTCTCCAGCAACTCCAGTGACTCACCAGGGATGGACTGTGTATCCATTAATCAGGAAGCCCTTTTCTAGGGGATGAGCACTCATATTCTTACTGATAATATCCTCCTAGTGAAATAGAGAACACCATGGTAATATTGATCCTTGGGTAGCAACCTTCTATCAATTCTCCTGTGTGGATACTCCTTTTCATCATTTTTACTGGGAAGCTGGCAATCACCAATGAACTTTGTTTCCCCTTTTGACAGAGCATCTGTAATAAAATGGACCTTCTATAACTGCTCCACAACACGATGTAACAGCTTTGGCTATCTGGTTGATTCAGAAGTAAAGTTTGGATGAGTCAGAACATCCATGTCACCAACAGACTGCACCTCTTCGGAAACTGCCACAGACCATAGCAATGAACTCAGAATCCAGTTTTTAATCTTCCCTTAGCATAATTTCTTACATCTGTAACATTCTTTCAGGATGAATTCTTTTCTCAAACTCCTCAAAATATTTCAGCCGAATTCACTGATGACGGTTCAACATATCTTCATTTTTTTCTGAGATCTTCTAATGTTTTAATTCTTTCATCTGCAAACTTCCTTGCAGCAGATGGACCAATGCCACTAACTTGAGTCAGGAAATTGATAGAGGAACTCGTATCACCCTGCTGATCTTTTCCAGCTTACACAATTTTCCAGTCACTAAAAATTCATCAATCTTTTCAGCAATTTTTTGTTCCTACTTCAGGCAATTTCTTAGCTTCTGTTCCACTTTTTATTTTGTATGGTTTTCTGCTATCACAGATGCTGCTTTGCTGTAAGCATTGTACTTGAGGATGGCCTGGTTCATGGTCTTCCCACAGTTTTCAAGTTCTGTGAGCACATTAGTGATTTCCCCATTGAGCATCTGCTGCTGTGCCTTCCATTTGCTCATGGTGGCTTACCCCTGGACCTCAGAGTGCTCAGAGTCAGGAACCGGCCTCCTCTCCCAGCTTTAAGGAAGTGCTGGGTTTTGGGGCAGGAGGCAGAAAAACCCCAGTAAAGCCAGCACGACCCACTGAACAATGGTTGTCTCTGAAAACATTGCACATATTCCTATTATTGATCAAAAGAAGAAGGAAGTATTAATGAGAGCACCTCTGACTACAAATTTCTGTCTTTTACAGTATAGTTCCAACTTTCCTCTTTTGCAAAAGACATAATTAAGGTCTAGAAATAAAAAATTACATATATATAATATCATATATATATGTATGTTTTCTAATCTCACCAAGTAAATTAAAGAAAAACAAGAACTTTTTTTTCATTTGCAAACTTCTCTTAATACTGTTTCCTGCAGTAGAAATTCTCAAATCTAACTCTGCAGCAGAATCAAAGACCAGAGTTGTTTAGTTTGGTTGTTGATTTGTTGTTATAAATATTTCCAGGCCCACTCTAGACATACTGAATTGGAATCTGCTGTGAATGTTTCCACCAGAATCTATATTTTTAAGGTTGCACAAATAAGTCAGATGATCAGACAAGTTTGGGAAATGTGATGCAGAGCATATACATCTAGAGGGCCCTGCTAGTTTTCTAGCACTTCTTTAACATGGCACCACAAAGTAAGTGGGTTCACCATCAGAGATGTATCATCTCACAGTTCTGGAACCTAGAAGTCTATCAAGATGGCAGCAAGCTTGGATCCTCCTGAGGGCTGTGAGGAAGAATCTTTTCCATACCTTCCTCCAAGCTTCTAGAGGTTTGCAGGTGCTCTCTCCTCTGCATGTGTCTCTGTGTCCAAATTTCCCTTGTTTATAAGGACTAGAAACCAATCTTAGTCTACTCTAAGTTCACCTTCACTAATTATATCTTCAACAATCCCATTTCTTCTTTTTTTTAATAAATTAATTTTTATTGGTGTTCAATTTACCAACACACAGAATAACACCCAGTGCTCATCCCGTCAAGTGTCCCCCTCAGTGCCCGTCACCCATTCACCCCACCCTCCGCCCTCCTCCCCTTCCACCACCCCTAGTTCATTTCCCAGAGTTAGGAGTCTTTATGTTCTGTCTCTCTTTCTGATATTTCCTACACATTTCTTCTCCCTTCCCCTATATTCCCTTTCACTATTATTCATATTCCCCAAATGAATGAGAACATACACTGTTTGTCCTTCTCCGATTGACTTATTTCACTCAGCATCATACCCTCCAGTTCCATCCACGTTGAAGCAAATGGTGGGTATTTGTCGTTTCTAATGGCTGAGGAATATTCCATTGTATCCATAGACCACATCTTCTTTATTCATTCATCTTTCGATGGACACCGAGGCTCCTTCCACAGTTTGGCTACTGTGGACATTGCTGCTAGAAACATCGGGGTGCAGGTGTCCCGGCGTTTCATTGCATCTGAGTCTTTGAACAACCCCATTTCCAAATAAGGTCAGCACTTGAGGTTTATATGAATTTTAAGTAAACACAATTCAACTCATTACAGAAGTCCAAAACTTACAACTACTCCTATATAATCTGATATAAAAAAGAAAAAAAAAAAGCTAAGTAAGCAAGCCAGCTAAGGCTAAGGCTAAGGCATGGAGAATTGGTGGAGAAAATGATTTCCTCTGCTGTAACTGGCCTCTGATTTCAAACTTCAAATATATTAGCATAAGGTTGTGCATGGGAGGGTTAGGATCCAACTTAAGTTTGGTGAGTTTAATTCCTTTCCTCCACATCTTAGTGGGAACACTTCACTCCCTTTATTATTGCATCCTTGTGATTACCAGCATCATCGAAGAGGAGCTCATCAGAAATTCTGGTAAAACACACAGAGGCAAAGATAAAGTCACTTTGATTATTCATATCATGCTTGATACTTTAACATTCTTTGATTTTTGTTTCATTATTTTTATTATTATTATTTTTCTTCAGCTTTCCCCAACTAACATAAGCTAACATTTATTGATAGTGCCCAGTGGTTAAAAAGAAACTGTACCAACTGATACAGGAATATGATATGGTAAGCTAATCTTAATCTAATTTCAGTGATTTCATTAACTAAAGCCAAAGTTAGGACCAAGAAATGTTTGTCTAGTTGCAGAACTGATGTAAGTGATGATTAAGGTCACATACCATTGCTTTAAATAGCTCTTGGGTTTTTTTTCTCCAAGTTTTCTAGGACTGTTTTTCTGAATGTCACATAAGATAAGATAAATTTTCATTGCCTCCTGGACATGGTCTAATAAAAGGGGATGGTATCATTTTGGGGAAGATAATCAATACACTGACATTTTGCAAGAGTGATGTTTTATAGAAATTTAAGACCTACATAAACAAACCCTAACATGTAGTAGCACCGCTATAATTTAAGAATACTTTTTCTAAAGAATCCCCAGAGTTAATTTTAATTAGTGGCATACTAGAAAGCTAAACTCTATTGAAGACCTTTCAAGACTTCTGTGGAAAGAAATCATCGGCTTATTTTCTCAATCCTTGAAGGCAAGTATCCAAATTGTGTTAAAAAAAAAAAAAACAAGGTTAAGCTAAAGGAGAATTTAAAAAACAAGTCGTGTTTGTTCTATTAATAGTCAGCTCTGTACAGAATTTTTAGATTCTTGTGCACACAGAAGTCAGATTGACAGAGATCACTGTAGACTTCTTAAGAAATAGATTTTCAACAATTTATTTCAACATGGTAATAAATCTTTCCCATCGTGTTGATAAAAGAAACCAATCCCTTTTGGGATTGGTCTGTTTGGTCCTCAACTGGAACAGTTTGGCTTGCCTGTAGACTGTCAACAGAGCTTGTTTTGTTATCTAATTTGCAGAATTAGTGCACAGTGGTGAGAAGAAAGAAGCTAAACCTGACTAGCTTTTCTCAGAATCAGGGGTGCCTCGTCTCCCGTGACCTCTAAGTGGAAACGGGTGGTTGGTGGAACAACAAGTCTCAGAAGCCGACACTATAATGGTTAAGCTTCTGATTTTTATCCCCATCCCCATCCTCTCTTCATGCATTCCTAACTCTTTCCCATAAAAACTCGGTGTATGGAATCATGAAGTAAAGTAATAAAACTAAAGAATATTTTTCTCTGTCATTCTCTGTTGTCAACATCACTTGCTTTATGTGTATAAGTGTAGCAGAGCAAGTAAAGTGGACTTTCTTCACCCATTTGGCTTTTGGGAAATAGAGACAGTTTTTGTCATTGCATCAGATGCTCTTTGAGCTTCTGTGTCACATTTACAAATTTCTTCAGGGGTGTGAATACCCTGAGGTGTTGGAGGAACTGACATCCCCGTTAGTATACTGAGTCTGTTGGCTTTAAATGTTTTCACCTGATGCTTTCAAAAATCCTTCCAGAAGACTTCTTTATCCATTTAGCAAATCTGGTTATGGTTATCCGGTGTGGATGCAGGCAGGCTATGCAGACATCTGAAGTAGAACACGATGAGCTGTTTATTCCTAGAAAATGCAGATGTGGGAAATAAGCTAAGCCGTATTGAGGGAAAGCTCCCAAAATCAAAGGACTGTATAAGCCTTTAAGCCTTAATCTGGTAGCCAATAATATTATGAGGGGAGTAGCTGACAGAGCAATTTTTCTTGCAGGAAATATCAGTTTCCTTCAAATTTATTTCAGTAATTATTTGACCCTTTTCCCCAAGCCAGGCGGAGCCCTCAGATCCCCAGAAACCTTACTCCTTCTCCATGCTTACCTTCTTAGAGCTCTCAGTGCACAGAGAGCAATGGCTCCACTTACAAGGCTATGATCCTTCCATCTAGGGTGCATTTGCATTGGCAGATTAATCATTAGTAGCAAAGGCTTCCTAGGTCTGGCTTGAGGATTCCCTGTGACCTAGAGAAGCACACATTTCTATAGGAAAATAAGGAGGAGAATGGGAAGCAAATATCTTTAAATAAGGTTGTCACAGCATTGCTGAAATGGTAGTTGGGTCATCCTAAAAGGCAGTTAAGTGTAGAAACTGAATCAGAATGAAAGTGAGAGGGAAATCAATAAGTAAAACAGTAAATAGATAGGAGCTAATTCAACATCTCAGACTACTTAGATAGAAGTATTCTAATCCTCTGATGAATATCAGATTGAAAAACTCAGGCATATGACTGAGATATAGCATGGCAAATTAATGCTATATTAAAAAAATATATAATAATTGTCTATATGACTGTAACTAACAAAATATTATTCCATACTATTATAGTTGTAAATTAATCTTTATTTTTTCCATGACTTTTTTTTTTTTAGTTCATTCTATGGGACCAATGTACTCTCCATGCCTGGTAAGTTTGAAATATCTAATTGCCATTTCTTATTGACATGTTGAGCTGAAGAAGAGAGTTTCAAAAAAGGCACAGCCTGTTTCTTGAGCAAAATCTCAGATTCAGTTAGTAAACATATTTTCTTTCAAATTGAGAGAAATCCAGAAGTTGGTTTTATAGCTCTCCCAATCTTTCTCCTTCCTTCTTTCACTATCTCTCTTTTCTGAGGAAAAGATTCTTCTTAGCTTTGTTGGAATATAACTGACATATAATATTATATAAATTTAAGGTGTACGAAGTATTGCTTTGATACACATATATTGCAAAGTAATTACGATGGTAACATTACTATGGAGCTATTAGCTCCATCACATCAAACAATTACGTGTGTGTGTGTGTGTGTGTGCGTGGTGAGAATATTTAAGATCTACTCTCTTAGAAAATATTTAGTAAAATATTATTAACGACAATCACCACACTATACATTAAGTTACCAGAATTATTCATCATATAACTGTAATGAACTTTTGATGAACATATTCCCATTCCCAGTGGATGAGTTTGGCTTTTTAAAATTCCATATAAGTGAGAACATTTGTAACATTCTATGAGCTTGCTTTTTTTTTTCTCCTTTCTTTCTTTCTTTTTTTTTTTTTTGAGCTTTTTTCTTTTTTTTTTATTTAGTTCAATTTGCCAACATATAGCACTCAATGCTCATCCCTCACGTGCCCCCCTCAGCGTCTGTCACCCAGTCACCCCCACCCCCACCCACCTCCCTTTCCCTTTCCACCACCCCTTATTCTTTTCCCAGAGTTAGGAGTCTCCCATGTTCTGTCTCCCTTTCTGATATTTCCCATTCATTTTCTCTCCTTTCCCCTTTATTCCCTTTCACTATTTCTTATATTCCCCAAATGAATGAGACCATATAATGTTTGTCCTTCTCCAACTGACTTATTTCACTCATCATCATACCCTCCAGTTCCATCCACATGGAAGCAAATGGTGGGTATTTGTCGTTTCTAATGGCTGAGGAATATTCCATTGTATACATAAACCACATCTTCTTTATCCATTCATCTTTCTTTTTTTTTTCCATTCATCTTTCGATGGACACTGAGGCTCCTTCCACAGTTTGGCTATTGTGGACATTGCTGCTAGAAACATCGGGGTGCAGGTGTCCCGGCGTTTCATTGCATCTGAATCTTTGGGGTAAATCCCTAACAGTGCAATTGCTGGGTCGTAGGGCAGATCTATTTTTAACTCTTTGAGGAACATCCACACAGTTTTCCAGAGTGGCTGCACCAGTTCACATTCCCACCAACAGTGCAAGAGGGTTCCCCTCTCTCCACATCCTCTCCAACATTTGTAGTTTCCTGCCTTGTTAATTTTCTCCATTCTCACTGGTGTGAGGTGGGATCTCATTGTGGTTTTGATTTGTATTTCCCTGATGGTCAGTGATGCGGAGCATTTTCTCATGTGCTTGTTGGCCATGTCTATGTCTTCCTCTGTGGGATTTCTGTTCCTGTCTTTTGCCCATTTCATGATTGAATTGTTTGTTTCTTTGCTGTTGATCTATAAAGAACTTATTAAACTCAACAGCTTGTTTTTTTTAAAAAATCCGATATATGTGAGTATATTTGCTCTTTGTTGTTCCTTGTGTGACTTACTTATTTTTTCAAGTCCATCCAGGCTATTGCAAATGAAAAATTTCCTTCTTACTCATGGCTGAATAATACTCCACTGCATACATATACCATAATTTCTTTATCCCTTAATCCATTAATAGAAACTTAAGTTGTTTCCATATCTTTGCTACTGTGACTAATGATCTAATGGACATGAGACTACAAACTCCTCTTTTTGAGAACCCGTTTTTGTTTCCTTTGGCTAGAAATCCAGAATAAGACTTGCTGCATCATATGGTAGTTCTATTTCTATTTTTTTGAGGAATGTCCATACTGTTTTACATAGTGGCTGGCACCAATTTACGTTCCCACCAATAGGGTATATGGGTTCTCTTCACATCCTTACCAACACTTATTATCTCACCTTTTTGATGACAGCCAATCTAACAAGGGGGGGATAGTGTCTCACTGTGGCTTTGTTGTGCATCTCCTTGAGGATTAGTGCTGTTGAGGACTTTTTCATGTACCTGTTGACCAGTTGTATGTATTCTTTGGAAAAAAATGTCTATTCAGATGTTCTGTCTGTTAATCAGATTATTTTTGGATTGAGTTATATAAATTCTTCATTATTTTGGATATTAACCACTTGATCAAATAGATTGGTTTGCAAATAATTTCTCCCATTCTGTGGGCTGCCTTTTCATTTTGTTGATTATTTCTTTTACTGTACAAAATCGTTTTAATTTGATATAGTCTCACTTATTAATTTTTGCCTTCATTGCTTGTGCTTTTATTGTCATATCCAAAAAATTGCTGCCAAGACCAATCTCAAGAAGCATTTCCCTCTGCTTTTTTCTTCTAAGAGTTTTACAGATTCAGGTCTCATATTTAAATCCTTAATCTATTTCATGTTAACTTTTGTGAGTGCTGTGAGATTAACCTGAAAACAAAAACATTAAAGGAGTCGATCAGTATTGGAAAACAATAGCAGGATGATCATGCTCTGCTAGTTCTGAAAATGAAGTATTAAATTGCAAAAATTGAAATAACATGGTATTCATGCAGACATAATAAACAGCACAAAAAATGGAGAGTTCATAAATAGGCTTATGACATGCTAATTTTTAAAATAAAGATAATATTAAAAACCACTAACCAATAATAAATAATTCAGTAAATGGTTTAGGATCTTGTTTTTGCATCTGGAGAAAAAATAGAATGCTGATTTCATATATATGTATATATATATATACACATATTTTATATATATGACATGTAAATATATACTTATACACAGATAAAAGTAATGTCCTGATGGGTAAAAGAACTAGAAAAATAGTAGAATAACCTACAAAGTAATATTTTATGACCTTCAGAAGCAAGTCACATAGTCCAAGCATCATGAAGAGAAAGACTGCCAGATATGATTACATAACATTTAAGAAACTCATGTCCAACACAGTATAACATTAAAATCTTCAAAACTCAACAATGTAATGTAAGAAATATTTGCAATACATAAAAGATAAACAACTAAAGTCCTTCAAATTAAAATCTCCAATATCAATCTCACTATGATTGACAAGCCATGCTATAAGAAATTTTGCAAAGATTATAAAGTAGAAAACAACATTATAATATAGTGAGTAAATATATGAAAGGATGATCAATGTCACTAATAATCATGAGTAGAAGATATTTTTCACCACGAGACAGTCAAGAACAAAGAAGTATGATTCACAGGAAGGAATATGGATGCACATTCCTAGATGCTGTAGGTGAGAAAAGTTTACTTTATTGGGACTGGGCAGTGTCTGTAATTGTGCATTGCCTATGCCTCACCAGCCCTATTCAATAATGCTCACTGAAACGTTTAAAAATGGTGAAGTGTTAACAACTTAATTGTTGATCAGCAACAGAGAGGTGATATATACCTCATGAAGCATCCACACCAGTCATTAGAAAGAATAAAGTAGATACACACGCACACTGATGTCCTGAGTATCTTAAGTGATTAGAAGGCAAATGATGAAAAGCAGATTGTCTTACCTGTATTTATGAATAAGCTCATAGAAACGCATCATCAGGGGAATGGGAAGATAGTTACCAGAGGACTGGCAGTGTTAAAGTCGGAGGTGGCAAGAGGAGTGAGAATACGAAGCCAGAATACTCCCTGAACTGTATAGTTCTTGTGCAATTCTATACCCATCAGGATCTAGAAACATCAGTTGTATTTGACAAACGTCATTTGGATTTTGGTTTGGGGCACAGAAGCTCAGTTGTAGTAGACTGAAGAATGAGTGAAAAGCAAGTAATTGGAGTGAATGAATGGGAACTTTCTTTAAAGAAGTCTATCTGTGAAGGCAATGATGGCCAAAATAGGGCAGTGAATAGTAGATAATATGATTTTTTAAAGCAAGTAGTTACAATGTTTGATCCACGCTTGTTTTGATTGTGTTTGCTGCTAAAAATGTAGGTATTCGGAAAAGGTTTATCATTATTATATATGCTCTAATTTAAACAAACTAAAAGTTCGTTTCAGTTATTAAAAAGAATGAAAACAGAATAGAAAACACAGCTGCACAAGATTTAGGAGGGGTTGTGGTGTTTCTTACTCCACCACCTCCAGCCCCAGAACAACAGAGCCACACACAAAGTAGCCCTGTTTACTGCCTGACTTTTAAATGCCTCATTTTTCTGACAGGCACTATCAATCTTTGCTTTTAACTGTGATCCTGGCTTCAATATCTCTATTTCAAAGGAGATTAAGCATCTTAACAGCAGTGATTTCTCCAGAAAGAGTGGGAAGGATGACACTGAATAAAGGATATTACTCTGTTGAATGAACAATTCCTGAGCCTTTGAGATGCACAGGCTGAATGCTGTGCTGTGTTTATGAAATTCTCTCTAGATCCCTAATTATTCTCCTCTCTGCTCACAGATGTTTCTTGCTATTTGATGTGAGCTTTGAGAATGAAAGGGATCACTTATAGAGTAATGAGATTACCTCACATCAAACTTATTTGGAAGAAGAACAGTTTAGTTCAGGCTAAAGTATTTTTGTTTGTTTTTTGTTTTGTTTTGTTGTTGTTGTTGTTTTTGGCTGTTCTTGTTGCTTCAAGATATGATCTTTACTTCTGAAGACCAACAGATAAGCCCCTCTTTGCAAATGAATGAAACTGGAACCGCAAGGTCAAAAGTAGAGGGATGTGAATAAGCCAAGGTTTTATATTTTGAGTTGTTGATTTAATATGACTAGTTTGGGTATGTGTTTTCCAATTTGCAATGCATTATGTATGACTTGGATAGTTGTTAGGAGCATGCATTGTTCAGAAGCAATAACTGGTAACAATGCAACAGACTGAGAATAATTAGTTACAAGTTCTCTTTGTATGTACTGGGTTTTCTCCTTGCCACATGAAGCTGTTTAGATGTTAACCACAGATTTATACATAATGCACCATAGAGAATAGTTTGGCTGCATTTTCCCCTGCTATTCTCTGCGGCATATTTTTACTAATACACATAGGTTTAGCTTTTACTGTTCGCAGGCTGGGAAAGTCAGAGCTCCACACTCAAAAGTGAAGATGGAAATGCTGATTTTTTTTTTCCTCCTCTTGGGAGTAACCCTCTGGCCTCCAGGCAGTTCTTTTAAAAATAGCTTCTGTCTGCCTTGTGCCATTATTATCACAGATACAATTCCCATCTTGACTGTCCGGAACTGAAATCAGTCTTCTGTATTCAAGAGCAGTTCATCTGTGCTGGGGTTGCTTTTATATAAGTCACTGTGGTATATGTCAGCTTCGTGGCTGGTGTTCCCATAAAGTTTTTACGTTGGGTTCCTAATATAAAGTATGGAAAAAAGCAGGGAATAAAACATATCTCTTATTCTAGAGAGAACCGATCATCCCAGACCTGCTGCCACATAGAGTAAAATCCAGAAAGAAGGTTATTTCCTTTGTCCACAAAATGTAAATAACTCATGGGGTCTTTGTATGAGTTGCACTTGGGCTTAAGATGACTCACTATTTGGCCAAAGATAATAAAGAAAAGCATCTGAGACTGCGGGCTTTCTACTAACAAAGAAGAAAAGGTTCAGTGAAAGTAGGCTTGTCCATAAAAGAAGCCCAGGTACTTTCTGAAATGACACAATAGGATAAATAAAAAATAAATACATATCATTTTTTAATATTACATTTTTTCTACAACCTATAGTCATAAATTTTCCATCAGTGCAATACTGACTCTAGAATATAAATAGAAAATGAAATCTACTTTCATTTTTAAGATTATTTATTTATTCATGAAAGATACACAGAGAGAAAGAGAGAGAGAGAGAGAGAGAGGCAGAGACACAGGCAGAGGGAGAAGCAGGCTCCATGCAGGGAGCCCGACGTGGGACTCGATCCCAGGTCTCCAGGATCAGGCCCTGGGCGGAAGGCGGCGCTAAACACAGAGCCACCCAGGGTTCCCTTCTATTTTCATTTTTAACAAATGTATATAATGAAGATGAAAGTAATTATTATTTTTAAAGTAATTATTAATAATTAATATGTATTATATAATTATATTTTAGCCATATTCATACTATTATATATGCAATTATGTATTATATTACTCATATTTGTATCATAATTAATATTAATAATTAAAATTATGTATAAAGATAGTGTATTATTTGTTATAAATATGATGGCTTGGGTCACAGCAGTATTAGTCAATAAAATTACATCAGAAAGGTAACAAAAAAAATTGTTTAGATTCTTTCTCCTAAGTTTTAGATTTAAACTACAGACAGACCTTCAACAATCATTCAAGCAGCAAGGTTACATTATCTGTGTACCTTGTGAGGAACAGAATAGCTGTGGTTACAGAACCTTTATCTTTTATTATACTAGCTCGATGTTTTTGAAGCTGGTTGTTTTACCCACACTTAGAGCTAAATATCATTGCCAGAAGAGAATAATGCCAATGAACTAAGGAAAATCATGGATGTCAACAAAAGTCTCCAGTTGGGCTTTAGACTCCTGATGGCATCATTCCTTCACTTAAAGATCTTTCTTAGATTGAGTGGCATTCATGGCCATGAGGAGGACTTCTACCACTGCCATTCATCAATTTATCTATTCACGTTGTTATCTTTTATTGAGTATCTGAAAGCCATGTTTTCTTACTGCCTCAGTTAATTTGGGGCTTTAATGTTTCATTTTTGTGTTAATTGTATTCATTCTAATTTATTATATTTTCAGTTTGATTCTCCTTTTTCTTTGTTATTTGTTAACATCTCAAATTTTTTTTTATTTTTTTTTATTTTTATTTTTTTGAGTAGCAAGGGGTTAGGTTTTTTTTAAATTTTTATTTATTTATGATAGAGAGAGAGAGAGAAAGAGAGAGAGAGAGGGAGGCAGAGACACAGGCAGAGGGAGAAGCGGGCTCCATGCACCGGGAGCCCGACGTGGGATTCGATCCAGGGTCTCCAGGATCGCGCCCTGGGCCAAAGGCAGGCGCCAAATCGCTGCGCCACCCAGGGATCCCCTCAAATTTTTTTTTTTAATTCTCTCTTTGTGCCATGTCTAAGCTCAAGAGTACAGACATGGGCCGCCTGTGTGGCTCAGTTGGTTAAGTGTCTGCCTTCAGCTCAGGTCATGATCATAGGGTCCCATGTCATCATCAGGCTCCCTTCTCAGTGGAGATTCTGCTTCTCCCTCTCCCTCTGCCCATCTTCCCACTCTTGTGCTCTCTCTCAAATAAATAAAGTAAAATCTTAAAAAAAAAAAAAAAAGAGTACAGACACAATGGGTGTCTCCATCATTTGAGAAGTTACCAGTGTAGTAGAGGGGGCAGACATGAAGCAAATACTTACCAAAATTCATAACAACACCATAAATGCTATGAAAGAAAGTTACAATTAAACAGAATTATAGATCAGTGGTAATCTGTTCTAGTGGAACAAGTCACCTTTAAGTTGTGATAAGAAGGATGTGCAAGAATTGATTAGGAAATGGGGAGGAGAACAGTAGGATCAAGGGATTACCCTCTTCTGAGGGTCTGGGTTGGGAGGCAGAATGTCCCATTCAAAGAACTGGAAGGTTAGTGAACCTAGGCTCTCATAGGGCCCTAGTAGGGAAAGAACATGGCAGGAGATTAGGCAACAGGGAGAGCAGGAAGCGCCTTCTGAGTCAGCATATGAGTTTGTTTTTGTTTTCCTTTCTAGGAGTGATGAGGAGCTTAGTAAGCATAAATATATATTAGTCTACCCACCTCAGTGGCAAGTCTATCACTTCATCAATCTGATTCATACTCTGCAACTGGATTTCATAAGACCATTTCTACTTTCTTGTGGATTTTTAGTGAGTTACTTTAGGCAACGGACATTTTACTCAAGCCTTCCCAGCACTTTTGTTTAATTATTTTGCTACCACTTTAAATTTTTAAATATTTCTTTCTAAAAATTTAATCTCATTGAAGGTGTCCTGGATAAAAATTTTCTATTTATTCCTTTATATGCTTCACAGGACTTATTTGTGATTTTATAATCAGAATAGATTCCTTTTTAATCAGTATTCTCTTTTGAAATACTCTTTCTGTGTATTATTCCAGAGATCTAAACTATGAAATAAAACCATGAAATAATTTTATTTCCCCTCACAATTTTGAAAAAATCTAGTTCCCTAAAAGTCTGGGCATCAGCTCTATTAAAGTAATGTAATAATTCATCTGGGATTTCCCTTTTTTCTTTTTTTGAAAATCAATCAGGTAAGTGTTTGGTTAGCAACTGTCTTTAAAATAGGCTTATTTGCAAGGAAGACTCTGGAAATCTCTTCCCAATATCAGAGAAGATTTAGCCTAATAAATTAGAAATCCTCTTGATTTATAGATTCCTCTTGTTAATTTTTTTATACTTAAAGGTCTGCTCTTGTTCATTTGTTAGTATATATATATATGTATATATATATATACACATATATATGTATATATATGTGTGTGTGTGTGTGTGTGTAATATGTGCAAAACACTAAATGTGGATATTCTTCATAAGAAGGGTTTTTGTTGTTGTTGTTGTTGTTGTTTTTGTTTTTATCTAAGCACTTTTCTTTTGGTGACAGAGTGTGATCTCACAGAATGGTTTTAGGAAGCAATTCCACCTATCAATTTTTTAGAAAGATTTACTGTTCTTTTTTTTAAGATTTTATTCATTTATTCATGAGACATGAGAAAGGCAGAGACATAGGCAGAGGGAGAAGCAGGCTCCCTGCAGGGAGCCCGATGTGGGACTTGATCCCAGGATCCTGGGATCACACCCTGAGCCTAAGGCACATTCTCAACCACTGAGCCACACAGGCGTCCCAATTTACTGTTATTTCTTTCTTGAATGTCTATTGGAATTCAACAAGAGAGCCATCTGTATCTGGGGTTTTCTTTGCTGCAAAGTATTTGCTTATGAATTCATATTTAATAGATATAGCAGATCTGTCTCCTCCCAAGTGACTTTGAGTCCTGTGTGTCTTTTAACCAATTTGGCCATATCATCTAAGTTTGAACCTGGCAACACAAAGTTGGACACACTACTTATCTTTTTAATATTTGTAAACTCTGTAGTGCTATAGTACTGTCACTTCCCTCATTATCAGTATTAGAACTTTGTGTCTTCCCCTTTTTTCCTGACCAAGTCTGACTTAAAACATTGATTCTGCTGAACTCAAAAAAAATGAGCTTTTGGTTCTACTGATTTCCTCTAATGTTTTTCTCTTTTCTATTTATTTATGGTCTTACACGGCTTCCGTTTCTTTATTTATTTGGGGTTTAATTTGCTCTTCTTTTCTAGTTTATTACAGTGCAAGCTGAGATCATTCATTTGAGTCAAATTCTTTCTAATATAAGCATTTCAGTGCTATATGTTTTCTTCTACGTACTATTTAACTGTAATTCATAAATTTTGATAAGTTGTACTTCATTTGATTCAGCTCAATATAGTTTCTCGTTTCCCTTTTCTTATTTTACCAAGAATTATTTAGAAATGTGATATTTAGCTTCCAGGTACTTGAAGATTTCTGTTATTAATTTCCTGTATAAACCTATTATGATAAAGTAAACTACTCTGTATGATTTAAATTATTTTGAAATTCTTAAGTCATGCTCTATGTATCAGAATGAGTCTATTTTGTTACATTATCTGGGTGTGCCTGTGAAGAATGCATATTTTGCTGTTGTCAGGAGAGGGTTCAAAATACCACTTAGGTCAAGTTACTGTTCTTCCAAGTATTCGTATTTAACTACTGATTTTCTGTCTCCTTGTTTTATTAGTTACTGATGGAGAAGCACTGAATTCTTCAACTATAATTGTGAATATCTCTATTTCTTCTATTTGCTTCTGTTGGTTCTTGCTTCATGTATTCCAACGCTTTGTTATTAGAAGCATTAAGTGTTTAGGAATGTCATGTTCACTTGGCAAATTGACTTATCATTATAAAATGACCTACTTCTCACTGCTCTGGAATTTACTTAGTCTGATATTAATGTAGTGACTCAAATTTTTGTGATTATATAGTCCACATTTTTACAATATTTTACCTTTCATTTGTTGGTATTTTCATAACAAAAGTAGGTTTCTTATAGCAGCACATATTTGAGTCTCAATGTTTTATCCATCTGAAAATCTCTTTTAATCAAATATCTATATGATTTATAAGCAATTAGTATCAATTTAAACCTATCATCTTACTCCATTTGTTCTCCTTTTTTCCCCTACTTTTCAACTGAGTATTTGTCATGATTCTATTTTATTTCCTTTCTTGACTTCTTAGATAAAACATCTAGTTGACTGTTGTTAGCAGCCGCTCTGCAGATTATGGCATTAATTTTTAATTTGCCATAATTTCCCTTTAATTAATGCTATATCATTTCGCATACAGCATAAGAACCTTGCAACAGGAGCACTGGATGGCAGTTAGTCATCTGACCCTTGTTTTGTGCTCAGTCATGATCTCAAGGTTGTAAGATTGAGCCCCGCATCAGGCACCACATTCAGCATGAAGTCTGCTTAGGTGTCTCTGTCTCCCTCTACCCTTCCCCCCACTCATTTGCAATCTCTTTCTCAAATAAATAAATACATCTTTAAAGAAAAAAAAAAAAACTTGCAATAGCATTGGCCCAATGTTCCCATCCTGGACTCTGTGATATAATTATTTTAAAATTTACTTCCACATAGCTTGTAAACTACATGGTATGAAGTTATTTCTACATTTAAAAATAAATTATTTTAAGGGACTTTAAAAATAATTACTTTTAAAATATTATATAGTTACCAATATTGCTACCAATTGCTATGCAATCTGTTCCTTCTGTAGATTTCTATTCCTAACCAGTATCACTACCCTTCTGCTTATACAGCTTTGACATTTCCTTTATGCAAGTCTGCTGGGGCCAGCGTCTTTTAGCTTTCATGTGTCTGAAAACATCTCTACTTGCCATTGTTGTCAAAAGATATTTTTGTTGGGTATAGAATAATAAGTTAACAGGTTTTTTCCCCTCCCCTTTCAGTTCTTTAAAGATGTGGCTTCACTGCATTCAAGATTATATATATATATATATTTTTTTTCTTTTTTTGATGAGAAGTTTTCTGTCATTTTTATCTCTGTCTCTCTGTATGGAATGTTTCTTTCCTCTCTGGCTGCCTTTGAAATTTTCTCTTAACTCCTGCCTTCTGGACTGAATGCCTGTGTCTCTTCATGATTCGTATATTGAGGCCCTAACACTCTGATGTGATGGTATTTTGATGTGGGATCTTTGTGAGGTAACTAGGTTTAGATGGAATCATGAGAATAGGGTCTCCATAATGGGATTACCATCCTTATAAGACGAGGAAAGGAGACCAGATCTTACCATAAGAGGACACAATGAGTAGGTAGTCAAACAGAGGGCCTCACTGGGACACACTTTGATCTTGGACTTCCAGTCTCCAGAACTCTTAGAAATAAATATCTCTTGCTTAAGCCCTGCAGACTGTGGTATTCTGTCATAGCAGCCCTAATGGATTCAGACAACTTGTTATAAGCAACATGATAGGATGGTTCTTAGTGCAGATTTCTTTATGTTCCTCATGCCTCAAATTCATTGAATTTCTTGAAAATTTGGTTTACAGTTTATATCAAATTTAGAAAATTACTGGCCATTATTTACTCAAACATGTTTTTTCCATATCCTTTCTATCTCTTCTCCTTCAGAAACAATAGTTACACGTTTAATGCAATTTTACTACTGGTACAATACTCTTGTTACTACTCTACTCAATATCCCTTGAATTACATTTTTATTGTATTTTTTTAAGATTTTATTTATTCATGAGAGACACACAGAGAGGCAGAGACACAGGCAGAGGGCGAAGCAGGCTCCCTGTAGGGAGCCTGATGTGGGAGTCATACCCAGGACCCCAGGATCACGACCAAGCTGAAGATAGACACTCAGCCCCTGAGCCACCCAGGTGCCTCAACAACATTTTTCATGTAACCTTATGAAATATGACATATTTCTGCCCATACATGAGCCCCACTAATGATTCTCCCATTCTGACAGTCTTTTCCTTGGCCTCCAATAGTTTCTTTGGATTCATGAATAGATCATTACTCAGCTGAAGATAATCTCTTCACATCTCTGGGGCTTCTTCTCACTCTGTGCATCTCCTTATTCTCTGGTGTTCTACCTTATAACTCTACCTCCCTTTGCCTCTCCCAACTCCTCACACTCCATTTGCTCAACCCAGGGAAATGTCAGGTTCTGCATATAGCCCAGAACCTCTCCCCAGGTAGTAAGTTGGGACAATCATTGGGCTTAAGGGCTTACCTTGTTTATTTTTCCTTTCTTCAAGATCATAATGTAAAAACACTGTGTAGCTTAATGAGAAATAAACTAAAAGGCAGATGTAATTATCTGTGAAATTTTTCTCAAAAAACATTGGGAGTTTCAGCTGCTCCTTCATTCAAATAATCTTGAGGACTACTGAAACATATCACCCTGAATGACTGTACATTCAGGACTGTTCCCTATCTTCCTTAGTAATCTTTTATTTAGGTTTTACTTAATATGGAAATAAGTTTAACATATAATTCAATTCAAAAACATATATTGAACAACTGCTAAGTACTGAGAGTACACAAATTAACAAGTTCAATCTATGTTCCTAAAAAGCTTGCATTCAAGAAGTAGAGACAAATACAAAAGCAAAGAATTTCAATATAATATATTTTCTCCTATTAGAGAGGTTAAAAAAATTGTGTCATAGGACCACAGAGATGAAGCTATATCTAAATTATGTTCCACATAATAGGTAGAAAAGAGTCTGATGAAGAGGGGCCGAGTTGCTCAAAATGTGAATAGCAGACATCTCAACAAGAATTCAGAATTCTCCAAAACATTGCAGCATAAGACAACATGGTATTATAGCAGTTAGGTAGTGTCAGAGAATATAGGACAGGTTAAGAAGCAGCATTAGATTTCCTGGAGAGATTGGTAAGGGCTTTGGGAATTCTGCTACATCATAGAATCAAAAAATCTACAACTTTAGCATATATAGTTAAGAAACTGACCTTTTGGGATCCCTGGGTGGCGCAGCGGTTTGGCGCCTGCCTTTGGCCCAGGGCGCGATCCTGGAGACCCGGGATCGAGTCCCACGTCGGGCTCCCGGTGCATGGAGCCTGCTTCTCCCTCTGCCTGTGTCTCTGCCTCTCTCTCTCTCCCTCTGTGTGACTATCATAAATAAATAAAAGAATAAAAATTTCTAAAGAAAAAAAAAGAAACTGACCTTTTAAGGAAACTTCCTAAGATCATGGTCATATATAGAATGTACTTTCTGTTGAACAATATTGCATAGTTATATTACTTAACTGGAATTCACAAAATAAAAACTTTTTTTGTGAATTATGGGCAAGATATGGTTTTAAGAGAGATTCAGTTTGAACAGGAAGCACTGGACCAGTAAATTGATTATGTGATAAGCCTTTTTTTAAAAGATTTTATTTATTCATGAGAGACACACAGAGAGAGGCAGAGATGTAGACAGAGGGAGAAGCAGGCTCCCTGTAGGGAGCCTGATGCAATACTCAATCTCGGGACCCTGGGATCATGACCTGAGCCAAAGGCACATGCTCAACCACTGAGCCACCCAGGTGCCTCTGAGATTTTTTTTTTAAAGATAAAGGATTAGAAAAAAAATCAAAAAAAAAAAAGATAAAAGATTAGAATGTAAAAAAAAAACAAAAACAAAAAACGAACATGTTTACAACTATGTAGACACAGCCTTCATTCTCCAAACCAAATAAAATAACAAGATGTGGAAAGACTTCAAATTGGTAATAAAATATAAGCAAATGCTACTGTTCTAATTTGTCTCAAATCTATGAAGAATAACAACATGTATGTGACTAATTACTAGATCAATTATAATAAAACGTTGGTTGCAAAGGCTAAAATATATGATTACTGAAAATTAGAAGCAGATAGGTCAGATAGAAAGCTTACAGAAAAAAAATGTAGCATTCCCAAGGACATATAAGAAACATACAAAAGTGATTGAAAATAATTTTAATTAGAAGCTCACTGTCATCAGATTAGTGACCAGAAATAAGTACTAATATTATCCTTAGCCTTTTATCTGTACAGATTTTTATATCAGTCTTAGTTTATAAACATGAGATTTATTAGACAATGTAAAGCTATTCCACTAAGAGCAACATATTACAAATCATCATAGGCACATACTTTGCTGTACACATACTTGATATAATTAAATGTAAAAATGCAATTCTTTTCTCTGAATACTTCTGTACATAAAAATTGTGGAAAATATAATTGAAGTATTCAAAATAGTCTTATCATAAAGGAGCTTATTTTTGAAAACACAAGGAATCTATATTTTTAAGAGTGTAACAATACATGAATGTCACATAAGAAAATGAATTTATTAGGGAAAACTATCAAAAGGAAGTAGATAAGTGTTTTATTCAAATGACTAGAGCATATGAAAGAACCAGAACAAAATAAAGACCTTAGAGAGATTAGGATAGAACATCCTAGGACCCAGGCTTGTAGATTTAGTTCAGGGAACTAAGACCACAGCCATTTGTATGCACCAGGGTGAAGGAGATTTTCTTACTCTTACAATTTTTTGCTTTATTGGCATGAACGGAGCTCTGATCCCACTGGCTACTGCAAAAATGATGGATATCAGTCTAGAAAGATAAGTTCAGTGTGGCCGGCATGGATGGTGGGCTTGGGGAAAGAGAGCATTGCACACTCCAAGCTTATTCCTGATAACTTTCTATAAATTGAATTATTTTTTTAAAAAAATTCTACATTACTTGTGTTAACTGTACTCCAATTAAAAAATTAAAAGAGCTTGCAGCATTAATATTTGCTATTGAAAGGAATTCAATGGTACAGCCTTCCAAAGCATGAAAACTAACATTATAAATGGTGATTCATGTTAATAAAGTTTTATTAAGTCAGCAGAAAGAGAAATGCATCATCCCTTATAAGTAACGTTTCTGTTATGTATGTCCCTGCTTGTGAATTACCTGGAGAAAAAGATAAAATAAAAGTATAGTGAGCTAAGCTTTTCTTTAAAATATTTATCTATAAAAAACGTCTGATTCTATACTTCTCATTATTAGCATACAAAATATTCTATTTTACAAAAATAAATTGAGAAGTCAAGAATTGAGCAATTCTGGCAAGAGTTTTATCTCTGATGAGCCGTAGAGTAGTTATTTGAAATGAAAGCATATGATAGAAGATATATATTTCTGAAGTATTCGGGACGATCCTAAACATGTGGAAATCCTACACATAGCAAACCAGTGCTGGCAGGGACTATGATAAGCCTATATCTAAGTAAACAGATGCACATGGAACCAGAATTCTGTTCTACAGAGTAGGTGGCTACAGCCCAGAGAACTTGAAAGAAAAGATGTGAAAGCTTCCTTTATTTTGAGCTGCTGCTATGTTTCTCTCCAAACTAAAAATGCGTGAAATGTACACTATCATAAAACATCTTACAATAAATAAACTAAAGAAAAACACATACAGTACAGGAAAACCACTGGCTGCTTTGTAATTGGTTGTTGCCCTCGGCCATTGATAATTTCCTGCACTGCTTTTTCAGAATGTTTTTCCATTTGCAGAATTCAATATTCCTGCAAAGCTGAGCTATAGTCACACATTAACGCTTGATCTATTCTCTACAGTACACCAATAGACCCTCTATCCTGGGACCTGAACATCCCTGTGGTGTATGATAACTGAAAGTGGGTCATTGGTGTGTGGAATTTAGGGAGACTGATGATGGCAAATACCCAATTTGATTTAAAATGAAAACACTCACATCGTACTTTTCAGGATTTAATTGCAGCTAAGATGATGTTATCAATTGTATTTTTAGGTACTATCCTCTAGCATGGCACAAGATATATAGGTTTTAATATCAGTAATACTTTGAAGTAATCACACTCTACTTTGCCCTCACCCAAGGTGTTCATGGAATTCCAACGCACACTTGTGCAGTTAGCCTCACAGTGACCCTACAAAAGAGAGCTATGGACATCCAGAAAAAGGCCATAAAACAGAGGGAGATGCAGGTTATGAAAAGCCAATAATATTTTTCTTTGGCTTCAGAAGCTCCGAGAGTGAAAAGTGGCTCAGTGAGATTGATGGCTACCATCAGAAAATTTGTTAATTTGAAGCATAAACATATTCACAGATTCCATCTTTGTTAAGATATTTTCCTTTGATCAATGAACCAAAAACAATTTTAAATGCCCAACCAGTATGCTTAGAACATTATGGGAGATACAGAAAAGCGTTTCAACTTATCCTCTACTCTCAGGAAGAACATATTATTATATATAATTTGGGAAATGGAGCTCACAAATGCTGACAAGGATGTGGAGAGAAGGGCCTTCTTGCCTATTTCTGGTGGGAATGTAAATTGATGCAGCCACTATGGAAAATAGGATGGATCTCTTGAAAAATTAAAGGTAGAAATATTACATGATCCAACAATTCTACTTCTGGGTACACTTTCAAAGAAAACAAAAATGGGGTATCAAAGAGATATCTGCACTCACGTTTACTACAAATTTTTCACAATCGCCAAGATAAGGAAAGAGCCCAAAGTGTCCATTAACGAATGAATAACACATTCAGAATATCATTTGGTATATTCAATGGAACATTATCCACAAGAAACAAGATAATCTTGACACTTGTGACAACACGGATGGATGTTCGGTGCATGATGCTAAGTAAAATAAGTCAGACAGAGAAAGGCATACTGCCTCGTATCATTTATATGTTGAGTGTGAAAAAGTCATTCTTGTAGAATCAGAGATTAGAATGGTGATCACCAGGGGCAGGAGAAAGATGTTGGTCAAAGGGGACAAACTTCCAGTTATAAGATGACTAAGTTCCAAAGACTGAAGGTACAACATAGTGACTGTGTGAGCAGTACTGTATCGTACACTTGGAAGTTTCTAAGAGAGTAGATCTTAAATGTTATCATCACACAGGTAATCACTATGTGAGGTGCTCCAGATGTTGGCTAATGCCATGGGGTTGATCATTTGTCAATATATGTTGTACGACCCTAAACTTACACAATGTTATATATTAATTCTATCTCACTAGAGCAGGGAAAAATATAAAGAAACAGACCAAAAAAAAAAAAGTCCTTTGTTTCAGTAACTAGTTCTTAGTGTTTTCTTAGGTTGTATATGTGTGACTTCTCACCCTTTTTAAGTTAGGAATTTATCTATACTATTCATGTCATTGACAGTTTGATACAGAAGCAAATCCACTATGAATGACATGCAATGTTACATTTAGCACAGGGAGTCAGTCTTATAAAATTCTGGGAACTCATCAGGAAAATAGTAGAAAGCTGATTTCTGTCCACATGTAGTGACCATAAATTTGCTGTAAGACAGCAAGAACAGAGGTTGGAAAGAAAAGCTGGACATGCATTTGCAGGCAGAAGGAACACTATTACATGGACAAAATGGATCACTTGCCACAAAGACAAACCAAAACCCATGTCTGTCTCCCACCACATCCAAAACAAAAAGACCCACAAGTCCTGCAAAGAAGCTACTTGTGCATCTGTCCTGGGACTCAGGGAAGCTGGGGAGATGATACAGAGTTGTCAGAGGAGCTGCAGGCCTGGCTGCTGCCCCCAGCCTGAGTGGAGTGGCAATAGATAAGTCAGAGCACTCATGAATTTCAGGTCCTCAGATCATCTGGGATGCTGCCCTACTTTTACCTTCCAAATCTAGAAATTCTTAAAAAAAAAAAAAAAAGTAATTTTAGCTAAAGTAAACTGAACCAGTACAATGTCATTGGAGTTTGTCCCTTGTCAAAATGCCATCTGCACACCCTTCAACTTAATACATCTTAACTTCCTAATAAAGGTAATATAAAAGTCACAATTCTGCCTTACAACTCAACTATCCTTCAGATAAATGAAAACATGCGAATTCCCTCCTCGAATGATTTTATCCTCTGAGTGATTTCTGTTATATCTAAGTGACATTGTCCTTGTGATAGCCTACAACATAAATCAGGCTAATATCAACGTAACTTATGCTAAAGTAGGGGCACAGGACATTGAAAAATATAAAGAGAAGAACTAGTTATATATAACTATGCTATATATAGTATGCCATACACACACACACACACACACACACACACACACACACACACAAACCTTAAATACCAAACTAAGAAGGCAAACTTAGAATTACGATAGTCTTCATTCCTGCAACTCATCATAAAGTCACAACTAGTATTTAAAAATCCTCCCACTGTTCATTCATGTTCCCCGTGCTTTTAGGAAGCAGCCAAGTGGTCAGGGCTCCTTGCCTGGTAAGGCCTTCTAAACCTTCACTTCTAAAGTCCTTCTTCTTGTTACTTTTCCATTAACTCATATAACAGAATACGGGGTGCCAAGTTGTGCCCGAGGGGCTCTTCTGCACTAGATACTACTCTTTGTCACCCCCTCATTGTGTATCAGCAATCCAATTTCTTCTTTGTAGGTAGGACTAATTACCCTAGCCATTAAAATAATCCTCTTCTTTTCCTGTGGTTTCACTGACAGGAGATGACCAGTGGATCCAGGTTCCACATTCTAGACCCCCCTGGCTTCCATTACATGGAACTACTACTATGTCTCTTGGTAGTCTTTCTCCCTTAAGAACTAAGAATTTTAGACCATAACAGCACAGGTTTGTAGAGACAGCAAGAAAAGAATTGTTAGTAGATTACTTGGAGTAATAAAGGAAACATTTCCATTTCCAACTCCTGATTCCTCAGATCCATGAACTTGTTATAACCTGTTACAACTTGTTAAAACTTGTATGATGTTGCCACTGAGAAAGCACTGTAGCTGGATCTTCAAAAGACCATCACACCATTCCATCAGCACAGTCATTTCAAAGTGATGAAGAATCTACCGAGACCAATAAATTCCACAAGTATAGGCTCATTGCCAGACATAATTTTCTTTAAAAGAACTTTCTTTTTTCTGCACTACTATGAGCAATATGAGGAATATTATGATGTATGAGTAAGATATTCACAAGCTCATGAATGATGGTTAAGAGAAATATTCTTGATAAGATAAACTAATTTATATATACAGGGTAAAAGAAAGTTCCAATAAGAACACAGTGTTCTGTTCTATGATGGGAATGGTGCAAATCATCAATGTCAATTGATGACTGGCTGGTCTCCCTGGAAAATGGTGCTACATCAGGGTACAGAATTGATCTCTGCTGTCATCAAGCTGGTCATTCAGCATTATCTGAGGTCAATCAGCCTTGTTGAGTAGGAGTCTATGCTGTGGAGTCTATGCATAACTTCCATTTATGCCACCATGGTTAATTTGTTCATCACCTTGACCATGATCAATGAGTAGTTTCTCATCCTTAGCAGCCCACTAGACCCTTGGGAAAGATGACATAAGAAGAATGGTTCATAATATCTACTTCATTATTAAAATTATACTCTTCTGAATATTCACGTGGGACATTCACATGGGACACATTCAATGTCTTTTCAGAGAAATCCACCCAACACAGCTTCTCAAGGTCTCTTTGTTATCAGTCTTCCCATTGTGTTTCTTCCAATGCCTGACCACCTAGTCAAATAATTCACTACTGTCTGTGGATTGCTGTAGCTCCATTCCTCTGGTCACTTCTCATTTCAGATAAAATGAATCAAATGAATTTTAAAGGGTAGTTCTGAAATTCAGCTGACTGGGAGAATTTTTCTTCCACATTCTTCATGGTCACTCCAGACTGAGGCTAAAATGAGGCCATCCACTTTCAGATAGTGTCGCTATTACATGCAGAATCAACTGTAAAACAGACCCATATGATTTCTTCCTCAGTTACTTGATTATAGAAAACTCCCCATGAGGATATAAGGTGTAGACTGAGAGGACATTATGTAGTAGTTATAGAAGCTATGAGCATCTGAGCCACTTGCTAATGGACTTACTTATGCTTTCAGGACCTGTTAGCACTTGACTGCATGTATACTATTCCCATTTGACAGTGGGATGCTGACATACATATACAGATTGACAATGATGGATTAGTCTGCTTATAGTAGGTGCTTTGTGTGATTTCCCTATGCTCTATAAAGTTCTCTTCCTGCCAGGTCTCAACTGGTTGGTTTTGAGCTCTCTACGTTAGAAGTCATAAAGACTACAGAATCTAATTTGTTTTGCATTAGTAGAGAGCAAATATGAAGGCTTGTCATTCCTTCCTCCTCCACCCACCCTTGCACACCAAATTTCCAATGGAAAATTCAGGGAAGACATTACTCTGGAGTCCCACCAAATCAATTAAAAAGCTCAAACTCTTTCCAGAAGGATAATTTTATTTACATATATTATAATAATTTGGTTTTAATCTGGAGGTAAATACTTTGGTTAGACGCTGAGGGATAGACACAAAGGTTTTATGAGGTTGAATTACTCTGTCATTTCATTTAGAGTGCATTGATTAATAACATTGACTTCTACCACATTCCTCCAACCTAATGTTTAATTTTTATACCAGAGAACTCCAAGTTCACAGCCTCCCATGGCTCCACCTCAGAGAATGCCTCTTGCTTCTACTCTAGTTTTTTTTCTGTGTTCTGAGTTGTAGCTTCACACCCATGATTCCTATTTCTTTGTATTTTTAATTACCACAGTCTAATTTGATTTCTGTTTTTCAGAAATGTTTCAGAATAGCTGTCTGATATTTTTCCTTCTTTTGTATCCATGCTTCTACTTTTTTTTTTTTTTGTACATGGTCTCTGCCATGGTCATGAGGTTGGTTATAGTTGTCAAGATGATGTTACAATGGTATAATATAGTCAACCTTCTTAAACCAGATGTTTACTCATACTTTTTGTAACATGGAACAGAAAAGTAATTTGGAATCTTCCTACAGCACTTATAAATTATGTATTCAAAATTATCTCAATGTATGTGAACTGAAACACGTGAAAGGCATACTAGCTCCAGAATCCTAAAGTCTCTTCACATAAAATAGAAGTATGTAAAATCCAGAATCCAGCTATATAGCCTTTGACTCTTCAAACGCATTTTAATTCCTTATCTTTTCTGATACTCTTCTTTTTAGATTCATGCACTATATTAAAATATTAAAGTATTCCTCTTTACAGATATATGTAGTCTATAAATAATGTATATATTTTATTCCCAGATCCCTGTCAAATTTAATCTGCTTATTTTCAAGTCTAATACTGAGAAATCCACTTGCTTTGGCAGAACTTGTCACCACATCCACACCACCTATAATTTCTGAAATTTAGTATATCCCTTCATCTCATGTATTTTACATGCTTTGAGAAAACTTTGGGAAATAAAGGCTGTATGACCAAACACTAAATAAAATTTTAGGGTTGAGAGGAAAGAAAATGTCAGTTCAAGCCAAACAATCAGTGATAAGAATTAACAATGTGCTTGACTTATAGTTCATTTATGCCATGTGAGCCAAGAAGCACAGACTCATAAAAATTTAATCATCTCTATGAAAACTTGAACATTTAGTCATAGCTTGTGTTTTAAAGAGAATTGGACATTTCTATGCTAGTATTGCCTAGATTCCCTTCCCAAACTTCCCCCCCAAATTCTGTACTTATTTTACATTCCCAAATAGGATCAATTTTTTTCTTTTAAACATCATGTAAAAAATGGACACGAACAATTTCAAACAACCCTATCAAGCCATGCTTCTGTGGTACCAGCACCCCACACACCTGAGTTCATTTTAATTCCAAACCATTGTTTCTTGCTGTAGTATTTACACTCTCACCTTAAACAGAAGGGAAGGTATGTTTCTTCATGCATGGTGTGACTTCCTAAAACTGTGAAGAAGTGCTATGGTTTCATATGGAGATTGCAGGGTTGTACATACTTATAACCTAATACTAGCTCCCACTGAGCCATCAAACATTAGATCTTAACACAATTAAGCAGGTTATGTTAGCAACTAATAAGTCAATCTATCAGAATAATCAACTATCAGAATTTTAGCCTTTTCTCAAACGCCATCTTTTGCCAGAACTGTGCATGGTTAAGGGACTGTTAACTATGCACAGTTAAGGGACTGTCATGGTTGCAGTATTAAGGGAGGACAAAGCCACTGTTTGTTTCTCCTACATTGTGCTACAGTTTGAATAACTTCTCAGAACAACTCTTATCACACATGATACATACTAACAAGCATATTCATGAATTTATAATCAGCAAAGAGAGAGTATGCATTATCAAATTGGTTAATATTACATGGGTTAGACTATGAGGTAATTATTTCTTCCTTTTCCAGGTCTGAAATTACACTAGTACTAATAATACTCTTTTTTAAACTTCACTTTTGATATTTTACATAAAGGGCCTCTGGGTTCCAATGATAAAAAAAAAAGGTAACATGCTTAGCGTCATGATGGCTTTATTGATACCACACAGTTTTATAAAATTTATCTATTTTATTCAGAATATGGCATAAAAGAGGTTTGCTACCTCAGAGACAATGTGTGGTAGCCATCAGGGTTGTTATATACTACTTCCATTGTAGGCTTGTACCACCCTGCTCATTTGAAGTTGGGTGCTCCATGCAATCTGCTTTGACCAATGGAATATGACATCTAAAGTGCAGAAATAAGAAAATCTTTTTTGATTCATAGATTTTCTTTGCCTTGCCAGGAAAATTGATACTGTTACAAATAATAGAATTTCCATCATCCTGGATCCCTAAAAGAAGAGTGGTAGCAAGCAGCCTGCTGCTAATCTTCAACAATTAAATCTGTGTTTTTAGAAAACACTAATAAATGTGGGGGTTATTATAAGAGCTCATACTGACTAATACACTAATACACTGACTAGTCCATAGATTCTCTGCTAGAGAATAATATGCTGAGGGTGAAGCAATATGCTTATATGTAAGGAAAACTTTAAGAATCAGTAATAATACTAAAATAATAATAATAGTAAAAATAATAATAAATAGTGTATACTTTCAATATTCAGGCACAATACTAAACCCTTTCTGTATAGTAACTCATTTTATCTACACAGCAATTATTATAGTCTCAGTTTAGTCACTAGGAAAATTTGGACACACAGATATTAAAGAATTTGGCCAGGGCACATATTTAGTGAGTATAAATCAAGCAGCAATAAATATAAAACACCATAAAATTATATAGGAACAAATGCTACAATTCAGTAAATACCAACTTTATACCATGTGCTGTTCTATATATCATCTGATTTAACCCTCCTTTCTAAAGGAGGGGTAATAATCACCTTTTGCAATGAGGAAACTAAAGCATAGAAAGTTAACTAACTTGCCCACATCATACACCTGATAAAGGGCAGATCAAAGATTAAAACTCAGGTCTGTCTGTAAAGCCCATGCACTTTGCACAACAGTATGCTGTTTTGGACAAACACTTATCCTCACATTATCTGTGATAGAAAGCATAATAAGTTGTATAAAAAATTTAATAATATCAATAAAAATGAAAGCAGTACTTTCTAATCATCTGTATCTAAAGTCAGTTTAGCTGCATTCACTGGAATACACAGTGAAATATGTAGGCGCTAATATTTACCCACTCACTAAGGCAAAAAATAAGACAATACAACAGCAAAAATTTAATACAGCAATGCTAAGTTAATTTAATATTTTCCTTTTATCACCAATTATTACAACACTTGTACTTGCCCATATACACACATATCCAAGTCTCTGAAATGAATTTATATTTAATTAATTGTTACTAATAATATCCTTCTTTCTAGAACTGGGAAATATAAAAGTTTTGGTGTCTTATGTAACAATTTGTTTCTGTGTCAGAAAGATTGTTCTATTTTATTTAAAAATTACTGTACAATTTATTCAAGTTATATATTCAAAAAACATTCTTCTTTAAGGTTTTTATTTTTGTTTGCAAATCTTGCTGTTATATTTATGCATTAACAAAGTCTAACAGTTTAAGAGCCCACTGATTAAATTTGATCCCATTTAAAATCTTAATTAATTAGATATCATTAACAATAAATCGCATTTATAAATTTAATATAGCTACTTCCATTTTAAAGTACTTCAATGGTCCAAGTGATAAAAGTTCCCAAGTACTTAAGTAATACTTTTAGCTCTATGAGATTAAACTTGTAAGTATGGAAGCCAATTATAATAAATGTTCAACAGTTCTATTTCAACTTAATAAGATCTTTACTTAAAACTACAAATCTAGATCAATTATTTTCTGACAACTTTTAATTTAAATCACAAGGCTTCCCATAATTCTAGCTTGCTGAACTATCTTAAACCTTGCAAGTAAAAAAACTATTAAATAAACACTTGGTTTTATATTTAACACTATGCATTAACAATATGGATTTAGTTCTAAATTTTTCCAAACTGAATTATAAGTCTTCCTGGGGTCAAGGATCTCAAGTCTCTATGAGGAAAACTTCTTACCTAATGGAGGTTACTTATTAAACAAAATTTTTGATAAGGACTCTGACCAGGGTGAATTATTTTAATTTAACTTAATGAGACATGCTAAGCTGTCCTGCAGTGTATTACAGGGACTTAATAACTGAAAAAAGAAATTACAGGGGCAGCCCAGGTGGCTCAGCAGTTGAGGGCCTAACTTCAGCCCAGTGTGTGATCCTGGAGACCCGGGATCTAGTCCCACGTCAGACTCCCTGCAGGGAGCTTGCTTCTCCCTCTGCCTGTGTCTCTGCCTCTCTCTCTCTCTCTCTTTCTCTCTCTGTCTTTCATGAATAAATAAATGAAATCTTAACCAAAAATTTACATTTTCTGGTTTGGTATGGTCGTGGACATATACAAACCACCCAGGATATCAGAGGACTTTAATTTATTAGAACTCCCTTGACAATCAAAGGATTTAAATATTTAATGATATCTGAACTTGATGTGATCCTACATATTTTCCATGTTCTTTATGGGTGATAGGATAACACAACTTTTATAGGCATTAGGTAACATCTAAATGGATTCTGAAAAACCCCAAAATGATGTGGATTTTTACAACTCATATGGTTATATTTGTGGGCAGATTCTCTAACTCTAGCATTCAGTACTTAGATGCAATGCCACATGAGAGCACTTGTGGCTATCATCTAAGATATGGAAAGCTAGAAAGACTACCACATGCAGCATAAGAAGGAAATGCTAGATCATTTATAAAAGCATACATGTTCTTGAAATTATCAGAGGGCAATCAAATATGCTGAAATCTAAAAAAAAAAAAAAAAGCAGGGTTTGCAAGGGGAAATGGAATGCAGACACTGACTCAGATCTAGCTGAGCTGGAGAGGAAAGTATACCTGCTGTAGAAATTATCAAGGAGAATTTAGGTAAAATTGTTAATGCATTATTAAAGGTGAGAATGAAAATACAGAATACCTAGAAGCAGCAAACACAAGGGGAATTTACATCAACTTACAGGTTCCTCTTCTTCACAGAACACTCCTAGAGCTGCTGAGGAAAAGTGGGTGTATAAAATCAAACACAAAAGACACCTTCACTTCGTGGTGCAAGTTTCAAAGAGAGCAAGTATCACTGAGGAAACAGCTCACAGCCACAACCACTTTTGATGCCCCTACAAAATACAAATCTTCATCTACTCAGGAAGGTGTAGAAAAATCCCATGGCCTACAGAGCAAAAGGTCAAGACCCTTAGAGGCTGGGGGAAGGGAAGAGAAAACAGACTCTCTATTCTTGAAGGTGATGAAATCTTCCTTTGCTCGGACCATGACAAGTCTCCAAAGGTTTAGGAAATGACAAAACTGTTGAAAATCTAAACAGCACAAAGCACTGAAGAGCTGTAAAAAAATAGCAAATGGCCTAAAATACCCAAAATTGGAATCCAAGAAGAAGAAAAAGGAGAAAAGGAGGAAGAAATATCTGAAGAGACAATAATCCAGAATCTTTAGAAACTAATGAAGACATAAAAATCCAGCCTTAAAAATTCAAAGAATCATGGCAGGATAGCGTCTCTCTCTCTCTCTTTCTCTCTCTCTGTTTCTCACACACACATACATGCACACACACACACACACACACACACACACACACGACACCTTGTATTCCAACCACTGAAAGGCAAAATTAAAAAGAAAATCTTGAACACAGTCCAAAAAAAAAAAAAAAAAGACAAAATACATACAGAGGAACAAAAAATATATATAATTACGGCCAATTTCTTGTTAGAAACTAGGGGAACCAGAAGGCAAATGCCGAACGATAAAAACTTATCAATCCAGAATTGTGTCATTTAGGAAAAATGTATTTTAAAAAGACTGGAGAAATTGAGACAATTTTAGGCAAATAAAAGCTAACACAATTCATTAACAGGGGTCCCTGGGTGGCTCAGTTGGTTAAGCAGCTGACTCTTGGTTTCAGCTCTGGTTATGACCTCAGGGTCATGAGATCAAGCCCCCGCATTGACTGAGCACCACACTAAGAGCAGAGTCAGCTTCAGATTCTCTCCCTTTTTCTCTGCCCTTCCCCCTGCTTGCATGTACATATCCACCCTCTCTCACAAAGCAATAAAATCTTAAAAACATAATTCATTAATGGTAGAACTGCACTACATGAAATGTTAAGAGAAATTCTTATAACCAAAAGAAAATATCAAGCAGGGCCTTGGATCTCCATGAAGAAATGGCTGCCCAGGAAATGGTTAAAATGAAAGTAAACTGCAAAGTATACATGGTAGACTTTTTATTTGCTGTAATTCTTTAAAAAATAATTGTCCTGTCTCGGGGTGCCTGAGTGACTTAGTTAGTTTAGTGAGCATCTGCCTTCAGCTAAGGTCTAGTTCCCAGAGTCCCAGGATTGAACCCCTCATCAGACTTCTTTCTCAGCAAGGAGTCTGCTTCTCCCTCTGACTCTCCCTTCTCTTGTGTCCTCTCTCTCTCTCACTATCTCTTTCTCAAATCAATAAATAAAATATTTTTTAAAATAAAAAAACTGTCCTGTCTAAAGCTAAAACAGTAGCAATATAGCAATGAATTGTTGATTAATGGCATATGGGAAAGTTAAATGAATGGTGACAGTATCAGAAAAGATGTAAGGGAAGTACTGAGAATAGTTACAAGGGTTTTAAACTGCATGTGAGGCAGTATAATACCATTTAAGGTCAAACTGTGATTAATTAAAGATGCATGCTGTGAATCATACAAAAATCCATGAGTGGATTTTGGGGGTTGATGGTCTCCATCTTAATTGTCATTATGATGACCCAGTTTTGCATTTGTAAAATTAATGTAACTACATACTAAACAGAGTATACATCACTGTATGTAACTGATATTTCAATGAACATTTTAAGAAAGTAAAATTGGGAGAGACATTTCTGTTCTTATTCTCACAAAGATACTGTGGAGCTCAAAATCCTTGGCAGGGCACAGAACTACTTTGACAAGATTAACAGACCTTCTCTATGTAAGATTTCAGAAATTAGAACATCCTGGAATTTGGAGTCCAATATCCCAAGCTCCCTGTCAGATAAACTCCAAATGCAGAGGCAGCTGATATAGGACACTGGAGGATGTGAGAAATCTCAGAAGACATAGAACAAGTAATTTTTAAGGCTTAGCTGAAAATGTTTCTTTTATTTATATAATATTAATAAGTTCATGATCCTGCAAAGTCATGCTTGTAATAAAACTGCACTACTAGGCTATAAAAAGATTCTTAGGACAAGAAAGACCCTTTTATTTTCTCCATACCATTTCCCCAACTCCATTTTAGACACAGAAGCCCACTCTTAAGGAAGCACTACAAGAATGTGGAAAATCTGAAAGGAGGGAGAGGCAGACACAAGGAGCTAATGCAAAAGGATGGTTCTTAATTGCACTTTGACTCCTCTTACAAGCAGCGTTTTTTATTGAAGAGTTGCTGTGGGATCTCTGGTGTTTAATTTCCTGACATTTCTGAGAATCAAATCTAACAGGTACGGTTCGATTAACATAGTTTAGTAAGGATGCTGTATTTTGGTCTCTTCTGGCATGTAAGAGAGGCCAAGCTAATACGAAAATCTGAGCAAGTCTTTTGTTAAAACAAATACTCTAAGCCAATCTTCCTGCCAAGGGAACAAATCCCAGTAGAGATCACTATTTAGACTTCTTTCTGCTTCCTTTGGTTAGATGCTGGGCCTTGTTTCATGGTCTGAGCCAGTAAGGGAGGGGTGTTTTTTCATTATCGTATCCCCAATACTGAACAATGTATGGCACAAAATATACATCAAATATATTTTTGCAAATGAGTAGATGAATAAATAGATGGATGAATAAAAGCTACTCCGAATTGAGAGTATGGAAGACATATTTAGAAGGTGTTGCTGCTGCAGTTATGTTCACCACATCCCTCACTGTTGAATGGATGTCTTTGGTGGTCTCAGGGAAATACCTGTAGGACCCAGAGGGAGCAGTTTAAATAGTGCACAAGGACTTACTATCCCTTTGAATGAATGTCTCTAGTTTCTAATATTCCTATGGAAATTATCACAAATTGTTTTGAATAACACACTTTTCCCTAAATGGAAATGTCTAAACATCTCTTGGCTCTCTCTCAAAGGGGTCAAGAGAGAAGGAGATCTTGGCTTTTGAGTCAAGGAGACCTAAATTCTACTCCCAATATTGCTATTTACTAGGCACAAGACCATGAGGAAGTTATTTACCCTCTCTGTTCCCCAGTTTTATTTATCTATAAAATGGAGCTGATAAAATCTAAATGACTAAAATGATGAGAGGTCAGTTATTTAAGGTACCTAGAAGAGAATCTAGCTGATTTAGATTTGAACATACCAAATGTATTTTAACCTTTCTAGCAGTTAGTTCAAGATTTGTGCTCCAAACATTCTTTTTGGGCATAAGGAAAAAATCCATATGTCTTCCTTAACCCTTTGTACCTGCAGCTGAGAGTGGTCATGACCTAGTGGTTCTACTCAGGTAGCGAAAAATACCTAATGACTCTGGCCAGAGAAAGTAAGAACAGAGAAAACAAGAAATTTTTTGCTCCCTCTGTAGGCAATCAGCTTGTTACTGTATGCCTAGGGTCTGATTATCCTTATTTCCATCCTTAACATAAATAGCTACAAAATGTAAGTGGCCATGTAATTATCAACTTTTTAAAAGTCTCTTCAGTGTTAATGGTCTCAAGGGTTTAAGACCTCAATGAATCTTGATATGTTTCTTTTGTAGAGTTTTCTCTCTCTTGTTTTGAAAACATTTATCCAGGAGAAGCATGGGCCCATTTTCAAATTTCCTTTAATAATGTGATTATCACACCTATTGTATCCATACAACACTTATATGGGCCATGTTTTTAGTTTTTTTTTTTTTTTTCAAAAGTAGCTACACATAAGGCATGTGTATTTAACCTAATTTTTGTTTATTTCTTTGAGATAAAAATCAACTTCTCTATACATGAATTTGGAATTTGTTTAATAATTTTAAAGGTATCCTGAATCTACTTTTTGGACAATATAGAGTGGAGATAGAAGGTAGTATGAAAGAAGATGGAATATGACATCTGTCTTCCCTTTCATACTTTTCCTAGTGGTCTGGTACAATGATGTGTAACCCAGCATGTCTTGAATTGATAGTCTCACCTGGTTTAGAATCACCTAATTTCAATACAGATCAGCTTCACAATATAGATGAGGATCTAGACAAATTGTCCAACAGAACTTTCTGTGATGAAAGTTCCTACATGTGGCTGTTGATCGTTACTGATCACTTCCTATATTTATTCTCTCCAATATGGTAGCCAATACCTATACATGATCGTTGATCACCAGAAATACAGCTAGTGTGCCTGAGAAAGTGGATTTTTATTTTTGATTTATTAATTTAAATTTTTTTAAATTTAAATTAAAATAGTCATATGTAGCTAGTGGTTTCAAACAGTACTAAATTAACCTTTATTTCAATATTTATTTCAGTCTTATAGGAAACCAAATTAACATCCCAAGAAATGTCTACCTCTGAGCCTTTTTATTTACTCAAGTATAGGAAACTGGAAAAGAGATAATAATATAGCCTCTTCTTATACCCATGGAGAAACAAACCTATTGTTAATAAAAACACATACTGAATGAACATTTATTCCTTACATGTTTTCTGCCAGATACTGTTCGAGAATTTATGGTAACAAATGTAAATATAAGACATAAACCCTGCCCTAAGTCGCATACAGACTGGTAAAGAAAGACACGAACACCTATTATGTAGAGTAATCAATATTGCAGCAAAACCACGTGCTCACTGTTATCAGAATACACAGATGGAAAAATGAGCTCTGCCTAAAATTGGCATGAAGTGGTATAAGGTGAGGAATATTCAAGACAGCATAAGGTCCCGGGCTACACCACTTTCTAAAGCATGTTATTATGCATTTTGCAATGAATTTCACCATTTGACAACTACGTACACACTCTGTGAATGAAGAAAGTTAGCATTATTTTTAAATTAGTTAAAAGTTTTCATTCCCGCTTTGTATACACTGCTACTTGTTCCCACCAGTAAGCGAATATCTTACTCATTAAAAATAAAAACATTTTTACACAAGCCACAGTGAAATGACTAGCATTTATTTTTTTTTTTATAAATTAATTTTTATTGGTGTTCATTTTACCAACATACAGAATAACACCCAGTGCTCATCCCGTCAAGTGTACCCCTCAGTGCCCGTCACCCATTCACCCCCACCCCCCACCCTCCTCCCCCTCCACCACCCCTAGTTCATTTCCCAGAGTTAGAAGTCTTTATGTTCTGTCTCCCTTTCTGATATTTCTCACACATTTCTTCTCCCTTCCCTTATATTCCCTTTCGCTATTATTCATATTCCCCAAATGAATGAGAACATACACTGTTTGTCCTTCTCCGGTTACTGTGGCCAAGTTCAAAAAGGGTGTTGCCTGAGTTCTTCTCTGGGATTTTGATGGAATCTTGTCTCACATTTAGATCTTTCATCTATTTTGAGTTTATCTTTGTGTATGGTGCAAGAGAGTGGTCCAGTTTCATTCTTCTGCATGTGGATGTCCAATTTTCCCAGCACCATTTATTGAAGAGACTGTCTTTCTTCTAGTGGATCGTCTTTCCTCCTTTATCGTATATTAGTTGAGCATAAAGTTCAGGGTCCACTTCTGGGTTCTCTGTTCTGTTCCATTGATCTATATGTCTGTTTTTGTGCCAGTACCACACTGTCTTGATGAACACAGCTTTGTAGTACAACCTGAAATCTGGCATTGTGATGCCCCCAGATATGGTTTTCTTTTTTTAAAATTCCCCTGGCTGTTTGGGGTCTTTTCTGATTCCACACAAATCTTAAAATAATTTGTTCTAAGTCTCTGAAGAAAGTCCATGGTATTTTGATAGGGATTGCATTATACGTGTAAATTGCCCTGGGTAACATTGACATTTTCACAATATTAATTCTGCCAATCCATGAGCATGGAATATTTTTCCATCTCTTTGTGTCTTCCTCAATTTCTTTCAGAAGTGTTCTGTAGTTTTTAGGGTATATTTTGAGAACCATTTGAATGGTAAATGGTTCTCCAACCTTTTATTTTCAGGTTGTAGGTGTCCTTCTGTCTAAAATGAGTCTCTTGTAGACAGCAAATAGATGGGTCCTGTTTTTTTATCCAGTCTGAAACTCTGCGCCTTTTGATGGGGTCATTAAGCCCATTCACGTTCAGAGTTACTTGAACTTCTTCTTAAAGGGGAGTTTTAAGAGTTCCCCTTAAAATTTCTTGCAGAGCTGGTTTGGAGGTCACATATTCTTTCAGTTCCTGCCTGTCTTGGAAGCTCTTTATCTCTCCTTCCATTTTGAATGAGAGCCTTGCTGGATAAAGTATTCTTGGTTGCATGTTCTTCTCATTTAGGACCCTGAATATATCCTGCCAGCCCTTTCTGGCCTGCCACGTCTCTGTGGAGAGGTCTGCTGTTACCCTAATATTCCTCCCCATGAAAGTCAGGGACTTCTTGTCTCTTGCTGCTTTAAGGATCTTCTCTTTATCTTTGGAATTTGCAAGCTTCACTATTAGATGTCGAGGTGTTGAACGGTTTTTATTGATTTTAGGGGGGATCTCTCTATTTCCTGGATCTGAATGCCTGTTTCCCTTCCCAGATTGGGAAAGTTTTCAGCTAGGATTTGTTCAAATACATATTCTGGCCCTCTGTCCCTTTCGGCGCCCTCGGGAACCCCAATTAAACGTAGGTTTTTCTTCCTTAGACTGTCATTTATTTGCCTTAATCTGTCTTCATGGTTCTTTAATTGTTTATCTCTTTTTTCCTCAGTTTCCCTCTTTGCCATTAACTTGTCTTCTATGTCACTCACTCGTTCTTCCACCTCGTTAACCCTCGTCGTTAGGACTTCTAGTTTGGATTGCATCTCATTCAATTGATTTTTAATTTCTGCCTGATTGGATCTAAATTCTGCAGTCATGAAGTCTCGTGAGGCCTTAATGCTTTTTTCTAGAGCCACCAGTAGCTGTATAATGGTGCTTCTGAATTGGCTTTCTGACATTGAAGTGTAATCCAGATTTTGTAACTCTGTGGGAAGAGGGCTGTTTCTGATTCTTTCTTTTGAGTTGAGGTTTTCCTTCTAGTCATTTTGCTCAGTGCAGAGTGGCCAAAAACAAGTTGTATTGGAACACGGGGGAGTATCACTGGTCCCTCTAGCTGGTCTTCTGGGGGAGGGGCCTGCTGTGCTGATTCTCAGGTGTGAGCACTTGGGGGAGCTGCTCTGCCCCTGCCTGCTGCAGGGCTCAGCGGGGGTTGTTTACCCCGCGGGCCCCAGGAGGAACAGCCGCAGTTGCTATGGCAACTCTGGAAGCCTGGATTCAGCCTCCGCAGGAACTACGGGGCTCGGGGCTCTCGGCTCTCCGTCCGCAGGGCCTGGAGGCTCCGGGGCGGGGCCGCTGATCTGCTCAGCTCGGGGCAGGAGCGTCCTCGCTGTCCTGGGCCCTCCCGGCCTCTGCCTGTCCCGGGGGAGGCCGGATCCTGGGCTGTGTCCCGGCGCCCTGTGCTCCGGGGCCTGCGCTGTGGGATTCGCGCTCCCGCCCCGCAGCCCCCTCCGCGGAGCCGCCGCCCAAGCCCCTCCGAGCTGCTCCGGTCGGTCCCGCCGTGCGCGCTGCAGCCCTTAGGGAGCTCGGCGCACTCTCCCGGGGCGCAGGTGTCTGTTAGTGTCCCCGGGAGCCCGAGGGCATCCCCGCTCTCCTGGGTCCTGCTCCACCTCCCTGCGAGCCCCTTTCCGCCCGCCCGGGAAGGTTGGTGCAGCTCCTGCTCCTCCGGGACGGGGCTCTCCTGTCCTGGGGACACTCGCCCCGGCCTCAGCCCGGCTCCTCGCGGGGCCCCTCCCCCTCGGAGGCCTTTTGTTCCTTTATTTCTCTTTCCCCGTCTTCCTACCTTGATAGAAGCGCGAACTCTCCTCACTGTAGCGTTCCAGCTGGTCTCTCTTTACATCTCAGGCCGAATTCGTAGATTTTCAGGATGGTTTGAAGGTTATCTAGGTAATTTGGTGGGGACAGGTGATTTGGGGACCCTGCTCTTCCGCCATCTTGCCCCTCCCCCTAGCATTTAAATATATTCAATTTTATGGATGCCTGGGTGGCTCAGTGGTTGAGAATCTGTCTTTGGCCCAGGTCATGATTCTGGGGTCTTGGGATGGAGTCCCACATTGGGCTCCCACAGGGTGCCTGCTTGTCTCTGCCTCTCTCTCTTTCTGTGTCTCATGAATAAATAAGATCTTTAAACTACAGAAATTTATAACCATTCAAGTACAGACAGATACATATGTATATATATATATATATATATATATATATATATATATATATATATATATTACACCTTTACTGAGGTATACTTCATGGGCCATAAAATCCACCATTAATTGTCAGGGTGCAATGCAATATATATATATATATATGTATATATTATATACATATTTTAGTAAATTTACAGAGGTGCAATTGTCAGGATGCAATATATATATATATATATATATATATATATATATATATATATATATCTGGATTGCAGTAATGATTTCATAATTCACAGAGTTGTGAAATCATGCTGCAATCCAGATTTAGAGCTTTTCCATGAGTCTGAACATTTCTCCTTAACCAATTTCAGCCCCCTTCTCACCCCTACAACCCCAGATTAGATGACCACTGATTTGGCCTCTTGTCTTTTGGACAAATGGAAAATTAGGACTTTCTTTAGGATTCTACCTCCTTATCTTTTTTTTTTCTTTTTTAGGATTTTATTTATTCATGAGAGACACAGAGACATAGGCAGAGGGAGAGGCAGACTCTCTGCAAGGAGCCTGATGTGGGACTCGATCCCAGGACCCCAGAATCACGCCCTGAACCAAAGGCAGATGCTCAACCACTGAGCCACCCAGGTGTCCCCCTCTACCTTCCTACCTTAATGAAAATATCACCTTAGTTATTTGAGAAAATTCAAAATCTCAAACACTCCTTAAGAGGCCATAGGAAATATGCAGGGACTTGGCTAAGGGGTCTTGAACTGGGAGCAGGGTTGCTGCCCTTTGCCCTGCATGTGTGGGGGAGGCCAGTAAAGTCAGCTTTATAGCTTTGCTATTCTATCTGCGAGTGTGTGATTAATTGCTGCAGATAGACAGCGCCTGTTGAGTGTGCACCACGCATCTTCTCAGACGAGCTCCTGTATTTGAGATGCTGTCCTTCTCTGTTGGTAACCTTAGCAATCCCATCACGCTGGGTCAATAAGTAGGAACCAGGAGAAAGAAAGTAGGAGACAATAGTTTCCTGGAGGTTGGGCAGTTTCCTCAGAATGTACTTACTTGATGCCAGAGAGTGCTTTCTTTGATAGAGTCTTTTAAAAAGCATTGATTACTCACACTCCCATACATGCACGCACAGACATAAAAAGTCAAGTGCCACTTATGTAAGAATAGGGACTTAAAGTTCACTTGGGATTAATTTTTCTTCTCTTTTTCCCTCCCTTCCCTGCTAAATAAAAGCATGTGAGATATGTCAAAGCTGTGTGTCCTACTGTGAGTTTCTTTGCATTATTTTTTAAAATCTTTTTTGGAATGAGGAGAAAGTCATGATTAGTGATTTATGATTTAGTTCCATTCTGATTAAGAGGATTTAAGCTGCAGTTTCTGCCATTATGAATTAAATGTCACAGTTCATTAGAGTAGAGCCAATTCAGTCCATTCTGACTTTATATCCATGTTTCTGGTATTAAATCCTTTCTTCAGGATGCATTAACTTGGCATCAAGATGCTCCAAGTGTATCTTTTTTCAATTAAAGAAGAAAATATCAGAGCATAACTTTTTCAGTTGCATTAACGTTCAAGAGACAGGTGTGAGCTAGAGAAGCAAAATGATCTCTTGGCCTAATTCTAATGATTTTAGAAATAACTTGCAACAGAAGATGTTGGAATTATGTTAGGCATAATACAGCTTTTGTTTGTATTTATAAGGACATGTAAACTAATTTTCTGTACCCCCTAAATGGGCCTCTCATATATCCCCAAATTAAAATGTAAATATAAGTCCCAGAAAATCATTTTTAAGTATTTGATAATATGTTTAGGTAATTATTTATACTTGCATATTTTCTCATGTTCTTTTAAAATTTTATGTATAGGAAGAAAAGCTTCAACATTTTAACCTGCCTGGCTCATACAAGGTGTTTGTGTTAGCCGAATAAATTAGAAATCATTAAGGATATAACAAACTCTGCATCTACCATTTGACTCCATTTCTTAAAACAACTTATAGTAATTATTGTTCACATAGTTAAATGTGAAATTTATTATGTTAAATGATCACAATAGATAATGTATTACTTAACTTCAGATTTGCCTTTCAGACAAAATAGGAAGTTATATGAATACATGGGAATATAAAATATTGAATGACATGGAATAAACAATAAATATGTGATCATCTGATTTCAGAACATAATCAGTATATCCATAGAGATATTACTTAAGAAAAATGGACAATCTGCTGATTCCTGTAACTCAGCTCTTCCATTTCCAGAAACTGTTTCAAAGAATTTTCTGTATATACTTTCTTCATCTCATCTCATTTTATCTCCTAAACTCTTTTCAATCAGACTTTTATCTCAAATGCTTTTATCTAGCTCACTAAAGCCCTATCTCCTGGTAATTCCAACAGGCAATTCTCAAACCCCATTTTATTGCTATTGTATTTCTCAGAATTGATCACTCCCTTGTTACCTGAAACAATTGTTTCACTTGGTTTTAGGACAAACACTCCCTTGTTTTTCTTCTAATAGTGGTCACTTCTTTTTTTACATCTATTTCTGATCTACACATTTTGGTATGCTGGAAGGCTCCATTTTCAAATCTGTTTCTGTTACATTTTATGTCATTACCCAGATAATCTAGCAGGTACCACTGCCTCAAACTTCATCTACGTTAATATTTTATATTGTTTTGGGTTGAATTTTAACCCTCCACAAATTCATATTTTGAAGTATATCATGTCGAATCAAATCTGTATCCCTGTGCTAAGGCTGCCATAAGGAAGTATCACACACGGTAGCTTAAATAACAAAATTACTGTCTCACAGTTCTGGAGGTCAGAATGTAACTTTATTAGGAAATAATTTTCTGTACCCCTACAAATGAGCTGCTAAATTTATGCAGGCACGTATCATTTTTAAATGTGTTGGTTAAACTTTGTACAGTCATTGTGGTCATAGTTAATTAAATTACAATGAGATCATACTGGAACAGGCTAGGCCCCTAATCTGATCGTTGGTGTCCCTATAAAAAGGGAAATTCGGAGCACCATTAAGCAACTGACTTCTGGTTTCAGCTCAGGTCATGATCTCAGGGTCCTGAGATCAAGCCCTGCGTTTGGGGGTTGGGGGGTGGGTGTTTGTGCTCAGTGGGAGTCTGCTTGAGAATTCTTTTTCTCCTTCAACCTCTATCCCTCCTCCGACTCACTCTCTCTTCTCTCTCTCTCTCTCTCTCTCTCTCATAGATAAATATTTTTTAAAGGGGGGGGGATGGAATTCAAACACAGGCAAGAACACAAGGAGAAAACCAGGCAACGGTGAAAGCAGAGATCCAAGTGATGCTTTTGGAAGTCAAGGAATGCAAAAGATTTCCAGCAAACTGGCAGAAGCTAATGAAAAGCATGAATCAAGCTCTTCCTTTTAACATTTGAAAGGAACCATCCCTGTCCATGAAGACTTAATTTTGGACTTCTCTCCAAAATGGTGAGACAAGTTATTTCTGTTTAAAGGTATCAGTTTGTGATACTTTTGTTAAAGCTGCCCAAGCAAACATATAGATTTGATCTGAAATGGTATGAAAAATTCATATCTTCATCTCCATTATGCTCCTGAAATCTACATGCAATTGCTTCTTTGGTATTGTCACTGGCATCTTATCTGTTGATTCTTCATCGGCACCCCCAATCTTGCTCTTCCCCAGTTATTCACATCTGAGTAAATGACACTCCATTGTTGAGGTAGAAAACCTTGAAGTCATACTTTCCCTTAGTACTCAAATCCAAAGACATCAAGAAGCCTTGATGGCTATAACTCCAAAAGACATCTTCACTTCAACTGTGTCTCACACTGCACCACTAATGACTCTACACCATCCTCCTCCAAGTGCCATTTTTTTTCCAATTTGATTACCAAAAAAAAAAAAAAGCCAAACAAGTGACACTTTGTTAGATGTTATACTTGTTTCCACTGTTTATCCAATATGATTCATTTTCCATACAAAGATTAGTATTATCTTTTAAAATTTAAATTAGACTTTTTTTTGTTCCTTTATCTGCACAAAACCTAGCAATGGTTTCCCAATAAACTCTGTAGCAAAGTTTATAACATACTGAAGCAGTGGTTCTCAACTGGGGATAATTTCAACCCTACTACCTACCTCCCAGGGGCATTTCACAATGCCTGGAGGCATTTGTAGCTGTTACAACATGAGGAGGGGTGCTACTGGCATCTAGTGAGTAGAGACAAGGGAGATTGATAAGCGTCCATAACGTACAGAATATCCCAGAATGTGAATAGTGCTGGAATTGGGAAATTCTGAGCTATACAACCTGACTCCTTTCTGACTCACAGTCTATCAGTTGTCCCTTGCTCATCTCCTCTGGCCACATTTTGAATCACTCTCACTTGAACAAGCCAAACACATTCCTGCCACAGGCTTTTTTGCACTTGCTGTTTCTTGTGTTACAAGACCTTTATCCTAGATGTCATGCACTTCACCCTCTCACATTACTAAGTTTTCTGGTAAAACTAACTCTCCAGAAAGACCCTCTATGAAGTCCCTACCTAACATAGCACCTCCTTCATAGTTTATCACTTATCCTGCATTACTTTTTTGCATATCATTAATTGTTTTTTGAGTAATTATCTCAACCACTACTAGTACCACACCCTCAAATAAAATGTAAGCTCCATAATTAACAGCAGAGATTTTGTTTTTGCTTACCATTGTACACTCATCACCTAGAACATTCCAACAAAAAATGAAAACAAACCCTTTGTGAAATGAACAATGAATGTGTTAGTTGACTAATTTTCCATGGCCAGAAGTCAATAGGGAACCCATGTTCGTAGTATGAACACCTTTTTGTCAATATATAAATCCCAGCAGAACCAGAACTTTGTGTGTGATTGACAAGATCTCCACCCTTTCCTACCCTTAAAATGCACAGTCTCAGACAATTATACACCCAGAGACCATTTGGACTAATCTTATCACAGTCACCCCAGCAGCTGAGGTATCCCAGAAAAGCCTTTATCCCTCAGATGCTAATCTATATAAAACTATGTTCAAACCCTCTATTGGCCCATCTTCTACTCCACCACAGCTTCTGACACCCTTACACTGTACTTTCTGTATCTCATGGCTACAGAGTAGCAAATACCTTCCTCTTCTAATGTCCCTTCATTTTCTCTGGTACTTCACTTCCTATGATACTTTCTTACAATGAGTATGCTCTTTTCCATACACCTCCTTACATCGGACCTCAAGGGAACTGGATACCCTTCTTCTTCTTTCCAAAAAGCCAGCTTTGAATTTTGAGGTCATTGAGTTATTCTACACATCATGTTACTGTGCTACAATGAATGGTCTTCAAATGCCCAAGAAAAATCCCCTCTACTTTAAAGAATTTACTTCCTGGTGTTTGCCACTCTTTCTGAAATTTCTCCTTTCATAATTCTTGGTACTTCCAATCTTGACACAGATCATCCTTCCAGCATTAGTCTTTCCACTCCTAAACTTACTTTCCTTCAGTAATTTTACTCCCTATCATAGTGTTGGCACTCATTGTCATGGTCTAGGTAGACTTTGTAATTGTGAAAATATACAATCTTTTTCATAGCCTCAATTTTAAGCATTCCACTCTCCAAACATCCTTCTAGTGACTAGCTAGTAGATTTGCAGTTATTCTTGACATTTTTTTACAGTATTTGACAGTTATATTTAGGATCCAACTCACTGCTCATCACCTTCAACTATAATGAACTGCTAATGTTTTTATAAACATCATTAAAATCATCATTTAATTTGCACTGACATCATCCCATTTTTAATGTTAATGAGAGAAAAACACTGTGTCATTTTTTAACAAGAAAATAATGGATATTTACTTTGCGTAGGATGCATATAAACAAAGATGTAGGAATAAGAATGCACAGGTTGAGTATGTAGAATAGATATCAGTAATAAAATAAATCTTGCTGAATAAACAGGGTATTCTCAGGTTAATGCCAGAAGCTAAAAAGAGAAATATATGTCATGTTCAGAAACTGAGTAACTTCGAATATAACACAAAGTGATAGAATTCATTTCTGAAGTAGGAGATCATTTATGAAGTTGACTTTCATTGTGTAACAAGGCCTGATCAAGGTGTTATCAGAGTTTGCTCATTTTATTTTAGTGCTCTGAAAAACATTTCTTTATGGTTAATTTAATAGGATCCTGCTGACAGTCACAATCCTACATGACAAAGTTTTTCATTAACTAATGGATATAAATGGCAAGAAGATATAAATAATATTCTGAGAGTTTTGCTGGGGGACAACTGGTGATTTGCAAAGAAAAAAAAATCACATTATCGATCTCTCCTAGTCAATAGAGTAAAACAAATGGTGACCTTTTCTTCATTTAATAGCTCAAAATTATTGGTTGTATATGAAAAGAAACTGGGAATGTGGCTCTATATTAATCTTATTTATAGTTTCTATTTTAGAGCTTCAAAGCAATCATTAAAGGGTCAAAACGTATTTGAAAATCACTGGTAAATTTAAAAGTAGATGAGATGCTTGGAATTCCTTTCTTTATGTGTCTATAACTTAATACTGGTAATTAATCTACATCTTTGGTCTTGCTTGTCTTAATGGGACCTATCAGAATGAGACGATATTACAATGTAAGAATCTAATTAATATAATGACTTTACCTTCCATGTCAATGTAATCACCTTTTCAAATTATTTTTAAATGCCCAATTCAACAAATTATCACCAAATACATTTGAAACCAACATTCACATCAAGATATTATTTAAATATCTTTCACCACCCTTCCCAATTACTTAATGTCCCCTGCCACTTAAACATAACCACAATAATCACTTCTTAAATTTTCTTTATAGTCCTACCATGTAAACTCACATGCCAAAATACATACTCTAGTTTTGCTTCACAGAAATTGAATTATATGGAATATAAGCCCTTTAATATGGCTTGATATTATCTTTGTGAAAATTATTCTCGCTGTTGGGAAGTGTGTTTATTTTAATTACTAAGTAGTATTCCATGGTATGATTATAACATGATCTTTAAAATTTTTATTTATTTATTTATTTATTTATTTATTTATTTATTTATTTATTTGTTTGTTTTTATGTTTTACTAATTAACATACAAACAGATATGTATCAATCAATACTGGCTAGGTTTTGCCAAGGAAATGGAATTCCCAAGTTTCTGTGGTCTGAATCAATAGGATTGCTTTTCACTCAGGCTTCATGCCCATTAGACTAGCTGGGAATTTGCTACCTAAGTTATCATTCTTTTGAGATCCAGTATGACAGAGCAGCTACTATCTGGTGGGTTTCCTGATGCAGCACTGGTGAGGAGTAGGAAAAAATTGGCAAAGACACATTTGCTCCTAAAGCTTCTACATGGAAATGATACATGCCAGTTCTAATCACATTTCATCAAACAAAAAATGTGACATGGACTTGTATGAGTTCAAAAAGCAAAGAAAGTAAAGTCTTCCTGAAAAGAAGTGAACTGGATATTGAAGAAGAATAAGAAAGTCTACCAGAGATTGTCCTTGATTTCTGCAGATTCTTGGTTTGTTCACACCTCACATAATTAGAAAAAGTCCACACTCACAATAATTGAAATAATCCAAAAGTTTCAAACAGCTCCTTCTTTGAATTCAAAGTTCATTTGAATTCTGAATTACATAAATTAATTCTTATGTCAGGTCAGGATATGGTTCTGCTTGACCCAGAGAACTAAAAAGAAGAGCATCCATCCAACAGCAGGAGAAACACATTTTTTTTTTCAAGTGCACATGAAGCATTCTGTAGGATAGATCATACGATAGGTCACAAAATAAACCTTAGCAAATTTAAGAAGACCAAAATCATACATAGTACTTTTTCCAACTACTATGATATGAAACTGGAAATTAAGAATGGGAGGAAAACTGGAAAAATCACAAATATGTACAAATTAAATAACATATTCCTGAAAAATCAGTGTGTGAAAGATATCAAAAGGGACATCAAAAATATGTTGAAACAAATACAAACACAATATACCAAAAATTATGAGATTAAGCAAAAAGCAGTTCTAAAAGAAAAGTGTATAGCCTACATTAACAACAACAACAAAAAGATATCAGATAAACATCTAAGCCTAAAGTTAACAGAAGAAAGACAGAAACAAAGATCAGAGTAGAAACAAGTGAAAAAGAGACCCTCAAAATAGGAAAAAATATTGAAAATTCAAGAGAATTTTTAAAAATATTAAAAATACTGATAAAACGTTAGCTAGATTAAGAAAAAAAGAGAAGATTCAAATTAATAAAACAAAAAATGAAAGAGGTGACATTTCGCCTGGTACCACAGAAATATAAATGACAGTATGATATTACTACATACAATTATATGCCAACACATTGGAAAAACTAGAAGAAATAGATACATTTCCAGAGACATAACTAATCAAGACTGAAACATGAAACAGAAAATAAAATGAGACGAAATTAGAGAGGGAGACAAACCATAAGAGACTTAACTCTAAAACAAAGTGAGGGTTGCCGCAGGGGAGGTAGGTGGGGGGGATGGAATAACTGGTTGATGGGTATTAAAGAGGACACATGAGGTAATGAGCACTGGGTGTTATATGCAACTGATGAACCACTGAACTCTACCTCTGAAACTAATAATACACTATATATTCATTAAATGAATTTAAATGAAATTATTTAAAAAGAAAATCAGAACAAATCAATAATGAGAAATAAGATTGAATCAGTAATTTAAAATTCTCCCAAAAAAGAAAAGTCTGGGACCTAATGGTTTCCCTGGCAAGTTCTACCAAACATTTAAAAAAGTATAACTGATAATCCAATTCAAATTGGATCTTTATCTTATATTGTAGACCAAAAAAAAAAAAAAACAAAAACAAAAATAAAATAAAATAAATAAAAAGGGAACACTCCAAAACTCATTTTGTGAGGCCAGCATCACCTTAATACAAAAAAAAAAAAAATAATGAGATTACTAGAAAAGGAGAATATAGACCAACATTCCTGATGAATATAGATGCAAAAATTTCCAATAAAATGATAAAAAAATGAATTCAACATCACATCAAAAGGATCATATGCCATATCCAGTGAGATCTATCCCAAGGATGCAAGCATGGTTGAAAATACACATACCAATAAACAGGATATACCACAATAATACAATGAAAGATAAAACCATATGATCACTTCAACAGGTGCAGAAAAAGCTTTAAATAAAATACAACATTCTTGCATGATAAAAATGCTCAATAAATTGAATGTAGAAGTAATGTATATTAACATAATAAAGGCCATATATGACAAACTCACAGCTAATATCATACTCAATGGTAAAAGGTTGAAAGCTTTTCCTCTAAGATCAAGAATAAGACAAAGATTCTCACTCTAACCAATCCTATTCAACATAGTATTAGAATCTTAGCCAGAGTAATTAAGCAAGAAAAAAATGCATAAAGCCAGCAAGTCAGAAAGGAAGACATAAAATTGTCTTTGTTTATGGATGATATAATCTTGTATATAGAAAACTCTAAAGACTTTACAAAAGAACTTTGTAAGAACTAATAAGCCAATTCAGTAAAGTTTCTATATGAAATCAACATATAGAAATCAGTGTGTTTCTATATACTAATAACAAAACATCTGTAAAGGAAATGAAGAAAATAATTCTATTTGCAATAGCATCAAAAACAATGAAATATTTATAAATTAACAAAGTAGGTAAAAAGATTAACTGCAAATATGACTTTCATAAAAGAAGTAGAAGAAAACCCAAATAAATGGAAAGACATCTGTGTTTATGGATTGGAAAAATTACAATTATTAAAATGTCAGTCCTATCCAAAGCCATTTGTGGGTTCAATGCAATCTTTACAAAAATCCTAATGACATCTTTCAATGAAATAGAAAAAAAAAGGTCCTAAAATGTATATGTAACCACAAAAGACCTCAAATACCAAAGCAATCCTGAAAGAAAGAAGGACAAAGCTGGAGACATTACACTTTCTGATTTCAAACTATACTATAAAGCTATAGTAATAAAAACAGCATGGTACTGCCATAAATTAGACATGGACCAAAGGGAAAAAATCAGAAGCCCAGAAATAAACCCATACATTTTTGTTCAACTACCATTTGACAACAGATCCAGTATACTCAATGAGAAGGATAGTATCTTCAATAAATGGTGTTGGGAAAACTGGATTCCCACATGCAAAAGAATGAAAATAGACCCTTATCTTACACTATATACAAAAGTCAACTCAAAATGAATTCAAGACTTGAAAATAAGACCCATAACTGTTAAACCCCTATCTAGAACACATAAGGGAATCTCCTCTTGGGTCTTAGCAAGTTCTTTTTTTGGGGGGGGGGGATTTGACACCAAACAGAAAGACAAGTAAAAATAAACAAGTGAGAGTACATAAAGCTAAAAAAATGTTACATGTACACACACACATACAGACACACAGAAAAAAAGAAAAAAAATCAACCAAATGAAAGACAATCTATGGAATGGCAGATAGTTTCTACAATCTATCTGAAAATGGGTTCATATCCAAAATATATAAAGAACTCATACAACTCAATACCAAAACAAACAATCCTAATAAAAAAATGAGTAGAGGATCTGAATAGGCATTTTTTCAAATGATACATATAAATGGCCAACAAGTACATGAAAAGAGATTCAATATCACTAATCTTTACAGAAATGCAAATCAAAATTCATAACCCACATACCTGTTGGATAGTTATCACCAAAAATACCAGAGATAACATGTTGGTAAGGGTGTGCAGAAAAGGGAACTCTTGTCCACTATTGGTGGGAGTATAAATCGGTGCAACCGTTATGGAAAAATATTGTGCTGGTTCCTCACAAAGTAAAAACAAAAACAAAAAACTATCATATGACCCAGCAGTCTCTCTTCTGGATATGTATTCAAAGGAAATGAAATTAGGATCTCAAAGAGGTATCTGTACTTCCATGTCCATTACAGCATTGTTCCCAGTATCCAAGACATGCAAGCAACCTAAGTGTTGGTTAAGTGAAATAAGTCATATAGAGAAAGACAAACACTATATAACATCACTTATATGTGGAATATAACTCACAGAAACAGAGTAGAGTCCTTGTTGCCAGGAGCTCGGGGGTAGGGGTGTGGGGGAAATGGGTAGATGTTGCTCAAAGAGTACAATCTTCCAATCATAAGATAAATAAATTCTGTGGGTCTATAATACAGCATGGTGACTATAGTTAATACTGTATTATATACTTGAAAGCTACTGAGAGTAAACTCCAAATGTTCTCACCACACACACACACGGGATATTTATGTAAGGTAACCGAAGTATTAACTAACCCTATTGTGTTAGTCATTCCAGCACTATATAAATGTATCAGATTATCATATTGTACACCTTAAATGTACATAATGTTTTATGAAAATAATATCACAAAGCTGGAAAAAATGTGTTTCCAGTGGATACACCAAAAAAAAAATTGAGTGGAACATAAAGACAACAGATACACACTGATGGAACATGAATAAGATGGTGGTAATAGACTCTTCATTTGTTTAAAGATGGGATATTAAATATCTACCATTGGTCCAAGGGATTATGAAGTCCCTCTAGAAAGACATGAAAAATAATCTTTAGCTTCAGTATGGAATGAATAAGTCACAGGATGAAAGGTATAGCACAGGGAGTATAGTCAATGGTATTATAATAGAACCGTATGGTGACAGATGATGGCTACACTTGTGGGCACAGCATAATATGTAGAGTTATGAAATCAATATGTTGTACACCTGAAATTAATGTAACATATGTGTCAACTATCACTTTTTTAAGTTAACAGAAAATAGGTATAGCCATTACAGGAAACAGTATGGGGGTTCCTCGAAACATTAAGAATGGAACTACCATTAGATCCAGCAATCTCACTTTTGTACATGCATGCAAAAGAAAAAAAAATCACTATTTTGAAGAGAAAAAAAGTGCATTTTGGAATGGGTAGTTTTCTTTGAGTAAACTCTGATTCTGGTTCTGATTCCTGGTTTTAGATCTCTATGTTATGACGCTCAGATTCTTCTCTCTTGGAGGTCTTTTTTTTTTTTTTTTTATTTGGTCTTTAGCTTCATCCAAATAGCTTTATAGCACATGCTTTAGTTGTTTGCTCAGCCAATTTCTTATCTACCTTCCCATACATTAGAATTTGGAGGATCTAAAAGGTTGCTTCAAATTTCAAATACTCTCTTTAGGCCAGGAATTCCATTAGCAATATGATTACCTCAAAAACTCAATTTTCTATATTTGATTTGTGTCAACTCCACAATGTAATAGCTAGATATACGGTGTTTTGGGGGAATATTTCTGAGATATGCCATAATTCTGTTTTCTCATCCCTATGTCTATTTTTGACACTCAATCTCTCAATACTCTATGTAAGACAGGAGTATCATCATCCCCAAAGAGAAGAATCATCTTAATATCTGTTTTCTAAGAGATTTTGTGAATTTGAAAGATGTATCTTCAGTGTTTCATTGATTTGCTAATTTAATCAATGGTTATGACACTTGCTTGGATTTGACCTTTGCCAATAGAATACATTTTAAGAGAGGTTAAGTTAAAACACCTTTGGATTTCTGGAATAAAACCAACTTGGTCAGATATTCCTGTAACAGTTAGTAATAGTAGCTTAAAGCAGCAGTCATTTGTTTAGGTTACAAATTTACTGAGTTGTTCTCATCTAGGCTGAATCTGGCTTATTTGAGCTAGGCTCTACATGTTTATAGGCAGTTTTCAGTTTAATTAGCGGCTATAGATTCCTGAATGACCTCCCATATCTGGCACTTCACCAGCTGTCAAATGGGGCAATAGAGGTGATCTGGCCATGTGTAACTCATCATCTGCCAGACAAACTCACATAGCAGATTTGTTCATCACATAGCACTAACACTGCAGGAATAATAAGTTCCAATACTCAAGAGGTTTTTAAGCTTCTGTCTGCATCCTATTTGTCAATGTCTCAATAGCCAAAGCAAGTTTTATGGCCAACAATGGATGGGAAAATAGGTTCTACCTCTTGATGGGACTTACTGCCAAGTGCTGTGGCCATTTTTGCACACAACTATATGATCGGATTTATACTGCCAGATTTAATTTGCTAATATTTGCTTAGGATTGTTGAGTGTTAATATAGGAGATAGGCTTATACTATATTTCACAAATTGTGGAAGGTTCCTGATTTTCTGCTCTCTAAAATGGTTTGCATAATATTAACATTATTTCTTCTTTAAACATTTGAATTTATTCACAGTTAATATTGGTTATTGTTTGCATGGTATATCTTTCCCATTTTTAATATTCAACTTTATGTATTCTTTACTTTTAGACATATAACCTGCAAATGTCATAAAATTGACTTAAAAATTTATTCTGATGGTTTTTCATTCATGTGGGTCATGTATTCCCTTTATTTTCTATATAGTTACTGGCATATTATATTTAACCTTTCTCTTTTCTTGTTTGATTTTGATTTATCCTCATTGATTCAATGTCATTATTCTCCATTTCTGGTCCTCTGTCTAATTGAGCATTTTTATTTCCCATTTCCCCCCCCCTCCTTACTTGGAAATTATGTACTTTATTTAAATTATGCATTTTAGTGTTTACCTACAAGAGTACAACATGCATTTGTCATTTATTCAAGCCTAAATCTAATATCCAATTTATCTTATCCCCAGTGTGAGAAGTTAGAACACTGACTGTTTACCACCACCCTGTTTCCCACTCTGATTTTACAATTTTTTTTGTGTTATGCTACAAATACCAAAATAAATTAGTAGTATTTTAAAAAAAGTATATTTATTTGTGTTAGAGTGAAAGAGAGAGACAATGCAAGCAAGCATGAGAGGAAGGGGGAAGGGCAGAGGGAGAGAGAGAATCTCAAACAGACTCCCTGCTGAGTACAGAGCCGAATATGGCCTCCATCTCATGACCCTGAGATCACAACCTGAGCTAAAATCAACCAACTGAGCCACCCAGATACCCCAGAAAATTAGTAATATTTTTAATTCATATTCATTTAGACTTAGGCTCTGTTGCTCTCTATTCCTTTCAGCATATCTGAAATACCATGTGGGTCCATATTCTCTATGCTAGAAAACTCCCTTTTGTATTACTTTTAATCTATTGTTCTCTGGTTGTTTTTAGGATATTTTCCTTATCTTTAGCTTTGGGTATTTTACTAGGATATAATAGAGTAAATAATATATAAGAACTAGTATAATATATAAAATATAAATAACAATTAATAAAATAATATGAAATATTATATAGAATGTATATGACATAGTAAAGTTGAAAACTTCATTCTCACTCCTTCCATTCTTCCTTTTGCAACTTTCCTAGAAAACATAGGGCATCTTAAATTTGTAACAGTATGTTTTTCATTAGTTTTGGAAAATTGATACATCTTTATCTCAGTAAATATTATTTTAACCCATTTTTTTCCTTTTTTCTAGAACTCAAATTGCACAAATTTTAGAGCTTTCAACTCTATCCTCTTCATGTCCAACTCTATCATATTTTCCACATTTTTACTTGCCTTTTATTCTAATTATTTTCTTCTGATTCATGTTTTGATTTCTATTTTCTCTTTGACTTTTTCTAATCTATTTATACTTATCCACTGAAAAATTATTTTAGTTATTCTATTTCTTCATTACCATAGTTACAATTCTGTGATTTTTTTATAGGTTTTACCCTTCCTCTGATAAAAATAATCCTTTTATTCTTTTGAACACTGTAAGGATATCACAAAATCTTAGTCTATAATTTCAAAATAAAAAACTCTGAAAGGTTTACTTGTATATCATTTTTGCTATTCTTTTGTTCATTTTATCTATCTTCTTGGGTGCCTAGTTATATTATAAACCTGTCAGGGGTACCTGGGTTGCTCAATTGGTTGAGGGTCTGACTTGATTTTGGCTCAGGTCATGATCTCAGGGTCATGAAATTGAGCCCTGCATCAGGCTTTGCGCTGGGATTGGAGTCTGCTTGGTATTCTTTCTCTCTCTCTCTCTCTCTCTCAATCTCTCTCTCTGCCCCCTCCCCTCAAAACTACAAAACTGTTGGATATTCTATTTTAAAAGTGCATTTAACAATTTATTGAAAGCTGGGATGATATTTTTCCTACCAGTGAGTGCATACATTAGGTTCTCTCAGATAGCTAGAAGCTAAAGAAACCAGATACCTTCAAGTTGTAGTTTAGAGAATGAAATGATTCACAGCAAAGCTGTACTGACTGCAGTGTACTGTATTTTAAAATGTAACTTGTAAATAGTGATCTAAGTATTGGTTAACCCTTTATAATAGAGTGAGCACTTGAGATTATCTAATAATTCATCCTTGTCCCCAAACAGAAGTAGGATTAATGACAACACATCCTGGTTCTTCACACTGGTTCCAGTTTCTGTTGCTCTTAAAAATAGTGAAAGGGAATATAAGGGAAGGGAGAAGAAATGTGTGAGAAATATCAGAAAGGGAGACAGAACATAAAGACTCCTAACTCTGGGAAATGAACTAGGGGTGGTGGAGGGGGAGGAGGGTGGGGGGTGGGGGTGAATGGGTGACGGGCACTGAGGGGTACACTTGACGGGATGAGCACTGGGTGTTATTCTGTATGTTGGTAAATTGAACACCAATAAAAATTAATTTATTAAAAAATATGATTCTTTAATCAAAACATAACAAAGCAAAAAAAAAAAAAAATTCACCATGGGAGTTGAGCAGGGATGCCTCTACTAGATTGCATTCTCCCTGCCAGAGATATTATGCTGTTCCATTGGTTCTCTGTGAGGTTCATTTAACACTGTGTATCAAATCTCTTTATGTCCAGGGAAAAAAAAAAAGAGATGCACAGCCGTGGGCATATTGCTTCAACAGAAAGATTCATAATAGTTTAGGATTTGCAACTTAATGGAGTAAAACTTGCCCCACAATACCCTTAACTGAGAACCAAGTCTACATCAAAATGGTTTTCTTAAGGGGTTCCCCATATGTTAACAAGCTTCATTACTTCAGAAATTTAAGAAACTCAGAGAAGAAAACAAAAAAACACAAGCTACCCTTAGTCTCCACTTCTCACTGCAATGAAGAGCAATGTCTCACTGAGAGATGTCCTTGTTACCAAAGACTCCTTCATTATGGAATATCTATTTCAGAGACAGATAAGCACTTCAGGACTCAGGAGAACAACAGACCTATCAGCTTGGTCCATTTGGTGTCTTTATCAGCTGGCACGTAGCAGATTCTCAACAGAATTCAACGGCTGGCAGGAATATTTGACTATCTTCTATTTATTCATCAGGCAGTAGAGCAACCTACCCAACTCAGACAGAAGGGTGCCCATCTGATTTTTAAGGGCCTCCAAGAAAGGCAAGTCACGGCCACCCCTCAGAAGCCTTTTTCCCATATCTCCTGGAGTCCAGCTGGGCCCCTGAATGCAGTCTGCTCACCAGCTGCTACTGCTTCCTGCTGCTCTGGCCAGAAATGCCCTGGCCACTTTCCATTTCAGCAGGCTCTCTCCTTAATCAATTCTAGAACAGCAGAGGGGTGTGTTGGAGATATCTTGTCTAAGCTCTGCTGCAGTATTTAAAAGTATCTGATTCCAAAGCACTGAAAATGTTAAAAGACAAACCATCTAAAAAGTGACCTTTACATACATTTCACCTGATAAATCTGGACAAATCTTCTCGCAATGAATATAAGGAGATGAAAATATGATTCTCATTTCACTTCTACCAAGATGACAAGTTTCATTCTAGGATGGGCTTATTTCTGGCTTCAGATCTACTTTCCATGATTATTTTCCTCAACCTTTTCTTTCTTTCTTCTTTAATTAATTAATTAATTTTTAAAGATTTTTTTTTATTTGTCATGAGAGACACAGGGAGAGAGAGAGAGAGAGAGAGAGAGAGAGAGAGAGAGAGAGAGAGAGGCAGAGACACAGGCAGAGGGTGAAGCAGGCTCCATGCAGGGAGCCTGACATGAGGCTCGATTCTGGGACTCCAGGATCACGCCCTGGGCTGAAGGCAGCACTAAACCGCTGAGCCACCCAGGCTGCCCAACCTTTTCTTTCTTTAATGGGAAGATAATATGTCTTTACAACTGGTAAGTTGAGTGCATAGCCTTTGGAAAATGATAAACACAATTCTATCATCTACTCCTCCCAATGCTACTTTTACATTCAGAATATGCGATTTATTTTGCTTTGGAGTATATGATTGGGAAAAATCCTTAGTTTTTCAGTTTAGTATTAAAGAGATATCATATGGCAGTTCTATGTCACAAAATATAGCTTGATTTACTCATTAAAATAAGGTCAATTGCGAACATTAATAAACACTTCAACATCAGTCAAAGTGAAAATTTCTTCCTCTTCTGTTCCAATACTGCCTTTTAGATCTGGACAAGAGGGACCCCTGCTCTGGATCCTGCCCTCTGGTGTGTTCTGATGAGAGACAAGATGATTACTCAGAGTCCAATATCTTGGAACAAAGAGAGGCCCGGTGGGGGGGCGGGGGGGGCTACATCATCAGGCATTGCCAAGAAGTGCAGGTGCCGAGGTGAATCCCCAAGTCCGGGCTGGCTCTTAGCTTTATTATCATAGAATGTAAAGCATGTGGAAACAAGGAAGGAAAAACAACCCAAGAAGTCAATCACATGAGGGGCAGCAGGGAGCTGTGTACGTGACTATCTGTATGGGTCTCAGAGGAACATTAACTAGGTGCCCGCAGAGGATGGGAGAACTGACCTCAGCAGTTCTTATCCTCCATCATTGCCGTTTTCAGTACAGACGGATATCAGGAATAATTGGCTTTTGCCACATTCATAAAGCTGTTGCCATTTATGCATTAACCTGTTCTTATTTCTTTTACCCACTGAGAACTTGCTCTCCCACAGGATCCCATGTTTCACAAAAAATACTAACTAAAACATCTATATAAGAATATATGGGTGCCTCTCATTTGGAGTCTGACACTCAAGGCTGGCAAAGCATCTAGGGCACAGTAAAACACATATTCAACTCCTTCATCCTATGTTCTGGAACAAAAGAAAACTATGAATGTCATGAAGATTTAAGGGTTGTGTCATTGCTGATGTCAGAAACAGACACTACATAAGATTGCTGCAATATTTGGGCAGTAGAAATGCTTGAGTAAATAAAGTAGTATAGATTGGATCATCCTACTGGAAGCACTTCATAGACAAGAGCTCCTTACTAGAAAGTACTATTGGCTTATTGGCCAGGTTTCTATTAGTAGCATGTCTACCAGAAAATTTATTTGGGTTGTCTGTCTTCTTTGCCTCTCAGCCCACCTCAGCCCTGAAAACAGGAGAAAAATGGATTGCAGGTCAATCATCTGCCTTTCCCAATAAGAGAAAAAGCAATCAATTTGTCAAATCCTTCCCAAGAAAGTATTAACATGATAGATTTTTTGCATACTGAGGTCTTATTTTTTAGTAGCACTAAATGTCAATTTTCTTGCTTTTATGTTTCAGTTGATGGGTCTGGCAGTATTCATGAATTAAACTGTCACTTAAAACAGTTACTGAAGAGGGGCACCTGGGTGGCTCAGTTGATTAAGCATCTGCCTTTGGCTTGGGTCATGATTCCAGGGTCCTGGGATATAGCCCTGCATTAGGCTCCCTGCTCAGTGGGGAGTCTGCTTTTGTCTCTTCTTCTGCCCCTTCCCCTGCTTGCATTCTCTATCTCCCTCTCTCAAATAAATAAATAAAATGTAAAAAAAGAAAACAACAGTTATTTAAGAACATTTGGCAGTAATACACAGTTCAGAAAATCTAAAGTATCTTGATAGATAAAAAGATGATATATAGATAAATAATAGATATAGATATGGACGGGTTTGTGAAAGATGATACCAATCTTTCATAATATCGTGTATATCTAGGTATTACTTTAAGAGGGAATAAAAACTGATAATTTATGATACACGAAAATATATTTCTTATTATAATAGAAATTCATTACATTGGGTCCCTCACAATTATTTTTATATGACATGTATTATCATAATTTCATCCTGATATAAATATTGCTTTTAAATATTGTTTTAAGTTGCTGCAATCAGCTGCAAGTGACATTTTCCTGAATTACAGTAATAATTTTTAAAAATCTATTTGCAGTAACAAAGAAAGGTACTCTAATTTGGCAATACTGTCAATACATCAGTCTACGCGAAAATGTTAAATACAGCAATCAGCAAATTTTCTGAAGTAAAAATACATTATATGGAAAACTACATAATAATTTGTAGATCATATGTTTTTTTTTTTCTTTTCTAGAGAGCAAGGGGTACAGGCTCCATGCCCAGCACAGAGCCCAACTTGGAGTTTGATCTCACAATCCTGAGATCATGACCTGAGCCAAAATGAAGTCAGATGCTTACGTGACAGAGCCATCAGATGGTCCAGATCATGTTATTTTTTGATTACACATCCTAACATTGCTGGCCCAGCCCTGGACTCCCAATTCTAGATACTGGTAGCTAATTCTGTCATCTCTGATATTTTGATAACTTCCAGGAAAAATCATTGTAGATTGAAATATATTTGTTTTATACTGTCATTACAAAGGGTTTGCCAAAGTAGAACAAAATAACATTATTTCATAATTAATGAAGTAACTTTCAAATACTTAGAACTATCACATGTGGGCTTCATTTATATTCTTGATTGGTCCTACAAATGTGAGGGGAGGGGAGAGGGTCTTTCCTTTTCAGGCTTAAGTGGTACTTGCTGGCTGCCTGCCTTTAAAAAGGGGGTATATCGGTCTTTTTAGTTCCTTTCCTGAGAAAAACCTCCTCCCCAGTGAGAAAACTACTCTATGAGCCATTGCTTAGGTTTCAGTTAGGAAGAGAATGAGAGAAACTGGATTTTACTTGACCTAATCACTTTCTATTCTCAGGACCTGACATATTTTTCTCTCATGGGGTGTTCTTACCTATGATTCTCACACGGTAGCAAGACGGTCTCCCATGCTGGTTATTCCCTGCCAGGGTTCTCCAGAGATCCTTCCACATAAGACCCTGCAGTTGAAATCCCTTTACTCCTCAGAGTTCTTAAGTGGACTTCTGACATGTCTGTCCCTCCCTACCCTATGGTCTACCAAGCTCTGACATGTTCTGGAGTGCAAGCCAATTCCAAAGCACCAGTGCTTGCTGTTGGTGGTCTCACCACCAAAGCACACCTGTTTCTTGACCTCATAACTCAGAACATGGTGGCATCTTGCTGAAGCCTATTCTATCTTGGTTAAGTACTTCAGCTAGTTCCTTCCCTGTGGAAGGAAAGGCAACGTTGCTTGTAATGCTACTTTCTCTAAAAACAAAACAAAACAAAAAGTCTCCACAAAATTTCTCCCTTTTCCATATTCCTATTTCTATATCTTTGATCTGGCTGAAGGGTCTATGTCACACTCATTTTGGTAACTATACTTATGTAGGAATAATATATCATTGAGACACAACTGGATTTTAAAATCTTGCTACAAAAAAAATCTTCTTACATCTGTGAATGTTAATTGCTATATTCACATGAAACCTTAATTATTATTCTAATGCTAATGCGAACTATAAAGACTCGTAAAGCGATGATGCTAGAGAAGTCCTTTGAAAATAATTAGGTTTCTTAGCGAGTAGGGCACATCGACAGAACCCAGCGACACTAAAAATACATGTGACTAGACTTCACCACTAGAGACGTTGACCTGGAAGTTCCAAAGGGCAACAACTTGTCCATTGTGTGAAAGCTGCACGGTTGATTTTGATGCCATCCCAGTTAAAGATTTGCCAATATAGTTTCACCTCCTTTTCAAAGGAACAAACAGAAGACTGGGGAGATAAAGAGCAGGAATTGAGTTAGCAAGTGGAAAAGGTGGGGACTAGAAGCAATCTAACTCTTAGTCCCATGATCTCCCCCTCTGCCAAACGGTGATCTGCTGTGACCCCAGCCTCTTCGATGGTAAGTGTGTTTTGTTCACCAGCGTAATTATTTCTCTTCAGTCGGGGATTCCACAGGCAGCAAAACACTCCCTAAAGAGTGTTAGAGGAAATCAGTATATTAGGAGGGCAGAACAGAAATTCACTATGTTGTTCTAAGATAGAAAACAAGCATGTCCTAAAGAAATACAGATAATTCTTCCAGTCTATAAAAAAGTCTTTTAGTGCTACAGGCTGTCAGCATTTCCAACACCACCAGATGAGTAATTCTCCTAGTTCATGGCTCACAAAACAAATTAACTGTTACATTCTACTAGCAAAGTCGTACCTGAATGCTAATCTGGAGAATTTGACTTGCAATTCGGTTGCCTTTATTTATTTATTTATTTATTTATTTATTTATTTATTTATTTATTTATTTTTGGTCTCATAGTGGTAATGTTGCTGATAAAGGCAAAATCTTCACACTGATGAATTTGTAGATAACTGCATTATTGAAAGAGTTTTAAAAAGACCAATATTGGAGCAAACACTGATGTCCTTCAAGTAAATAGATCCTTAAAATTGAAGTATGTACTTTCTCTTTTCATAGCATTTCCTCCAGCAAATGCACAAGGTTTTCTGAGACAATTATCAAGACTATTCTTAATGTCTTATAGGATAACCTATACATTTGGAAGAGCTGTTAGTGTCAGGCAGCCTAAAATCACAGAAAAGGGCGTAGGGTGTTTGGTGAAGTCATTTTTAAAGGGAGCTGACAGATTTCATTTATAAGTGGATTTAATAGTAAAAATTACCAAATTTCAAGTGTTTATACTTAAATATTAACATTAACTTTCTGATTTTAGCAAATGAACAATTAAGACCAGTCATCCCAAATTGCTTTGGTGTTCCGCGAATTAGTGTTTGTTCACTCTCATTAGGCAGGTACTTCTTTGACTGTGGAATTTCCAAGTTAGAACAAAAACTAGAGTCCATCTCTCCAACCTCCTTTCCAATGCTATAATGTGATATACATGGTCCCCAACCCCCCTGATATTCTGCAAAAGCATGCATTAAAGTAACATCGGGGAGAAGACTGGTTAGACAGACTCTCCAAATCCTAAGAAAGCCTGAGCCTGGTGAGTTATGGAGTGAAGAGAAAAATGGACACAGACCTGTAGACTAAGCTTGGCAAAGACCAACCACTAGACCAAAGGCAGCCAAGGGGAAGATCAAGAGAAAAATGAATGACTTCTACAACACTGTATTCTGTGGCTGATGTGTTTGTGGCCTCAGTTTACTCTGCACTCCTGGGAGACAAAAACCACTCACATCCTTGGAAAAATCACACATTAACCAGTGGAACTTCCACATGGCGATCACAGCATCCCCTTCCTATGCAAGGGTGAATTTTCCATTCACCAGCCCACTTTGTAATGCAGAATGTGTTATAGTGAAAGAGATTGCATAGAGTCCCATACTATCTCTTTTAAAAGTCTCCACCTACACGTTTCACAACTTTTTAAGTCAGTTATTGCCAATAATGATCTAGTTCTTGGAATATTCTTCCATTTTTGAGCCAAAATGTTGCCATGTAATTGCTGGTTTTAAGTACATCTTCTGCAGTATGGATAAACTGCTGTTCCCTTGAGAAAGGCTTTCAATTGTTTGATCAGAACTTGTTTCTTATATGTATTAACTTCTCCGCATATGTGTGTGTGTGTGTGTGTGTGTGTGTGGTTGGGGGGGGAGCTGGCTTCTCAATGTGTTTAATACTTTTAGGTTGCGTATAAATCAGAAATAAAATTGCTACCCAGCCTGTAATAATTTATCCAAACCTGCAATTAGAATAACTTCTTCCTTTTTTAAGTCTAGACTAACATTTTTCTCTACAACTCTCTTACACAGTGGAAAGACAATTCCTCACCTGTTGCTTAGGGCTTCTAAAAGGAATTCCAAATGACTGAGGTATGTTATATATCATTCTCTTTACCTAAGCACCTGCCACGTCACGTTGCTTCCCATAGGGAGCTCCACCACCTGCGCAAGCATTTCAGGCTTCCTGATTCCTGAGCCTTGTCCAAAGATATAAGCATTCAAGTCTTCTCATTTTCCTACATGTATGTATGTAGTTATTTATTTATTTTAAAGACTTTATTTATTTATTAATGAGAGACACACAGAGAGGCACAGACATAGGCAGAGGGAGAAACAGACTCCCTGTGGGGAGCCCAATATGGGACTCAATCCCAGAACCCCAGGATCAGGACCTGAGCCAAAGGCAGATGCTCAATGGCTGAGCTACCCAGGTGCCCCTTCCTACATATATTTATTCTCTCCTACAACAAAAACACCCACTTTCTCGGTTTCAACTGATGAAAATAGTCTATGTCATTCATCCATCCAGTGGATATTTACTGAGCACCTACTGTATACCAGACACCATTTGAGGCACTGGAGGTACAGAACTTCAGTAAAAGGAAAGAAAAACCACAGAGTGTCCCCACAGAGCTCGCAGTCTAGGAAAGGACAGCATAAGGCAAGTTTTATCAAATGGAAGATAGTGCAACTTCTAGCTTGTGGAGGTGTTTTGTTTTGTTTTTGAGGATAAATTGAATAAGCCTGAAAGACAAATATTTATAGAGAAGAATATAATATTATTATTATTACTTATTATTACCATGAGGCACATTGCTCTCTTATGTATCTTATGTATAATTAAATTGTAAGCTTCCATAGATTGCAAGATCCAATTTCAGACATGTTCAAGTGTGGAGAAACATGCCTTGGAGTGAATAAAACACACTGTAGTGGGGAAAACAAACAAACATGACCAAGGGTTTCAAGGTATTTATAGTTTTAAGTAAAATGATCATTCCGAAAGCCCAAATGCCTTCTGCAATGTTCACCTACATACTGGACTTTGTAGCCTTAAGGTCAGGAGGGCTTTCAATCTCAACATGTCCAAAATCTGCTCTCCATTGAATACCTGACATCCGTGAGTGCTCTACCCTGGATCATATATGATCTTGGTTAATCATCAAGTCCTGTCAATACAACCTCTAAGATGTTTGCAGTATCCTCCATATCTCCCAGCCAGTGCCCTGGTTTTTGACCTCTAGATCATGTACTGTGAATCAAATTATATTCTACTAAGTAGTCTCCTTGATACAATTTCTGTCACAGCTCTAATCTATATTCCGTACTACTATATTCATCTCTTGGGGCACCTGGGTGGCTCAGCTAGTTAAACATCTGACTCTTGATTTTGGCTCAGGTCATGATCTCAGGGTCATGGGATGAGTCTCGTGTTGGGCTCCACACTGAGCATAGAGCCTGCTTAAAATTCTCTTTCTCCTTCTCCCTCTGGTGCTCCCCATTCTCTTTCTGTCTCTATATATAATTATCTATAAATCTTTGTCCTTCAGGTAACAATCAAGTCATCCTCATTAAAAATAAAACATAACTTCATAGGCTATTGCTTGGTAAAAAAAAAAGTTCTATTACTTTAGCAAAGCATTTATTACTACTCATGACGGGATTTAGGCTTATTCTTCTCATTTCACTTGCTTTTATGCCCCTTTGCTCTCTACAGCATGTTTTGGCTGCACCAAATTTTTTGCTTCTGTTCAGAAATGGTATTTACTTATGAACCTTTGAGCTCCTGTTCATACTATTGCCCTGGACTTCAATTATTTCCCAATTATTACCCACCCTCCTGGATGTATTCATTGCTAGTCCTTTCTCCAGCCTACCAACTAAACTGAAATCACCTGCTCTTCATCTGCTCCTGGCACTTTTTTTGTACCAATGTTTACCACAATTTATTCTACTTTCCTGTATCCCTCACTGTACTGCAAATTCCCTGAAAGTAAGTGCCATTTTTTTTCTGTTTTGGAACCAAAACCTCTGATTCTGAATTTTGATTTTATTACCTACAAATTATGTGGCTTAACACTTCTCAATCTCTCTAAACCACAGTGTCTGTATCCTTAGAAATGGCAGAGGATTTTAACAAGAAATTTTAACATTGTCTCTTGAACCCATGGACATCTGATCTGTGAGGACATGGAGAGAGTGAAGGTAAAGGGTTGAGGATAGTTTGTGTAGTAATGTTACTGTTGCATCAAGGATACTTTGCCAAATAATAATAATAATAATAATAATAATAATAAATTAATTGTTATAATAATGGTTATTATTATTATAGAATAATATAAAATGAAAGTTAAAAATAACATAAAACTGTGACAAAATAATGGAATTAATTTAATTTCTGATTAATAAGGAAAAATAGACAATATTATGTCAAATTTAATCCAAGAAAGAAGTTAAAATAAAAGATGGTATTCAAGGGCACCTGGGTGTCTCAGTTGGTGAAGTGTCTGCCTTTGATTCAGATCAAGTTACCAGGGTCCTTGGATCAAGCCCTGCATTGGGCTCCCTGCTCAGAGAGGAGCCTGCTTCTCCTTTTCCCTCTGCCACTCACCCTGTTTGTGTGCTCGCTGTCTCTCAAATAAATAAATCTTAAAAAAAAAATAAAAAAAAACATGTTATTCAGTTATAGAGAAATGAAAAACATAAAAGAAGCTATAAATAATAGACTACTTTATCATGACTAGACAGGTCATGCATTATCAATAGTCAAAAACAATTATCAAACTATTTTCTGATATAATTAGATTTAAATATTTTCATTTTTAATATCACTGCTGATATATAGTTATGCATTTTTTTACAGTTTTGTTTAATGTATGAGCTAGCCCTTCACAGACTATTTTTCTGCTCTTTGCCACTATACCAGAATTAGATTACATATATTTGGTTTTTCTTCAAGGTACTAAAAAGGTATGCTGACCATAAGAGAAGATAACTGAGAATATTTGACATGTTAACTCCACTGTATTTCCTAAAAATAAATCTGAAATGCAGCAGTTCTATCAAGTTTCATAGTTTTAAGCAATATTTTTAATTTGCTAATTTTTAATTAACATAATACATGCATATGACTTCAGATAAACAGAAAGGCTTATAATACAAGGAGTTTACTACCCCAGAAGAAAGCCTTTTGTTATTTCTGTTTAAAGTTTTTTGGGGAGATAACCTATACGCCTGTAAGTAATATGAGAGCACGCACTTTTTGTATCGGTTGGCTGCTAAGAACAAAACTCCAAAATAAAGGTAGTTTAAACAAATTAGGAGCAGGTATACACACTCTTAGGGGCTAAATCATGTCCTTGGCCCCCAAAAATGTATCTGTTGAAGCCCTAACCCTCAGTACCTTAGAATGTGATTGTATTTGGAGACGGGGACTTAAAAGGTAATTCAGTTAACATAGGGTTGTTAGGATGGGTCCTAACTCGATGTGACTGGTGTCCTTGTAAGAAGATGTGATTATGACATTCAGAGGGAAGATCCTGTGAAAAGGTAGCAAGAGGATGGTCCTCTGAAAGCCAGGGAGAGAGTTCTGGGGAGGAACCAAACCTGCCAACACCTGGATCTTGGTTGGACTTCCAGAGTCTTTAGAACTATGAGAAAATAAATGTCTGTTATTTGGGCCACCTGGTCTGTGGCATTTTATTATGATAGCTGTCTTCATCCATGATAGGTGCTATACCAAAAATACCACAGACTGGGAGAGCTTAAGCAACAGATATTTATTTCACACAGCCCAGGAGGCTGCAAACTCAAGATCAAAGTGCTGTTAAATTTGGTTGCTGGTGAGAACCCTCTTCCTGGTTTGCTGACAAATACTTTGTCATATCTCACAGCACAGACAGAAAGAGAGAAATAGAATGCAAGCTTAATTCAATTTTGAATGCCCCATACCTATGGCTTAATTACCTCCCAAAGACCCCATCTCCTAATACTGTAATATTGGGCATTAGGTTTCAACATATAAATTTTGGGGTAGTGCTCGCTTCGGCAGTACATATATAAATTTTGGGGTGACATATTTGGATCATAGTACCAGGCCTGGAACTACTACACCCCACCCACATATTCTCCTCACACATCCCAACACGATATGGAGTCTGCTGGTATAGTAGTTTGGCACTGGTATGATGAAGAGACCGAGTTCTTCCAAATTTTCTGTTCTACCATCCCTAGTAATTGACTTTCATATTAAAGGTTAATTCATGAACTCAAGGTGGCTGTGGAGCTGTAGCCAGCAAGCCATATTATTCCGAGCAGGGGGGGCAGGGGGGCAGGTGGAACTTAGTAACTTTAAAATTATTATAAAATCTTCCTATCGGTCTTTTTCTAGTTGGAAAACTTATTCTTTCTCTCATGTGCACTCTGTCCAAGTTATAGTATAAAATGATTTGGAAAGGGGAGCACTTTCATGTATTGTACCTAGACATGCAATAAATATTAAATAATTAGGATATTTTTTCCCACCATTTTGTAAGTTATGAAATGTTGTAACAAGTTATGAGACTAGGACCAGGGACAGTGTTTTATCAATTGCAGAAGTAGTCACTTGACATTTTCTTCAAAATTGATGCTAATACTCAAAACTTCTTGCAAAATTCTCTAAAAAGACATCTTTTCCATTATCAGACCTAACCAAACTCTTGGAATGCACTTAGTCCAATTTTCCGCTTCTCCTTTGTGGTATCCTCAGATCCTTCAACAAGTCATTTTTTGCTAGGACATCCAAGAGCTTTTCTGCTACAAATACTTCAAAAAGCTTGGGCTATTTCTACCCTTATCTTGTAATTACAAAAGTCTGGTTGGCCCACCTTACTATGTTAGTCTCTCATCAATACAGTTGACTCCCACCATAATATCTGAAATATTCCCTAAGGATAAGAAGAGAATGGACTGATAAAAGAAAAAAAAACATAAGATTTTCTGCAAAAAGGTAGAAATACACATGTATAATTTACTATAAACCACGTGGGAAAGGTTATTATACATACATCCCCTTAGCCTTCAGAAAATTGGTTTTAATATTCCATATAAAGTAGGGTTGCAAAATTGCACAATATTTCTCCAACTAACACTATATATTATTTAAATTCTTAAAATAACTGTTAGAAATGCTAACTTTTAATTTCTAAGTAATTTTAAATCATAGAGACTATCAAAGATTTTTTTTTATTTTTCACTATTTAATGCTTACCGTTCTAAAAGATGTATCTTTGTCCTCTTCCTTTATAATGATTGAAAGGGAGACAGTGAGAGGGGACAGTAGGAAAGGCACATTGTAGAGGATCCCTGGGTGGCTCAGTGGTTTAGCGCCTGCCTTCAGCCTAGGGTGTGATCCTAGAGTCCCACGATTGAGTCCCACATCAGTCTCCCTACATGGAGCCTGCTTCTCCCTTGGCCTGTGTCTCATTAATAAATAAATAAAATCTTTAAAAGAAAAAAAAGGAAAGGCACATTGTGAAACTTGCCTGTAGGGTACAAAACTAATGATCCAAGATCTTTTTATTTTTTGTGAATTTTGTCTAAGTGATATTTCTTCATGAAAAATAATAAACATAACAGTTTTGTTTCTTGCTTCAGTTTTTATATTCGAAATGTATTTGGTCTTTTTTCTCCTACTATAAAAAAGAACTTAACATTTGTAGCATTTTAGTTTATCACTAGAATATAAGAGAAATTATTCACTAGATTTGAGCTCAAACTTCAAGATACTGGCCAACAGGACAACATCTATTATGTATATGTATGTCTGTGTATATAAACTGTAGGGCAGTTTGGATAATGAAAATTAGAAAAAACTTATGATTAAATATAATCTGTACTGAAATGCTTGCTTTTAATGAAATAACACCTCAAATATATTTCAAATTGCATCTTCCTTCCTCAATACATTCTTGTTTTTTTTTTTTTTTTTTTCCTAACAGACATACTTTTCTCAGTAGAAAAACAGATCTGGTTTCATTACCATGGTGAGATTTCCAGAGTGATGGTACATTTGATCTTAATTTCCCCCATCTGTAAATAACATGTAACGATGTAGACAAGATGTTCAGCTATAAATGTAGTTATTTTAATGTATTTGTTATTGACTGGACTTAGAAGTACCAGGCTTTTATATTCACATTTATCCTCTTGACATCCCTAGAGATTTGGCCATCTACTATAATTTCACTACTAAAAGTAAATGTATATTAACAACACTAATTGAATTATTTAACTAAACTAATTGAAAATAAACCATTGAAAATGTTACATATAATCTCAGAGAAACACTACTTTTCAGATTAAAAATGCATCAATTAAAATAAAATAAACAAAGGCCACTTCCCATATGATAGGGAACGTCAATATTGGTTTATTTGCTTCAGATACAGAGATCTCCACCCATTAGGTACTTCTTCTTTCACATAATTATTCACAAATTCATATACATTTTTATTAAACAATATTTGATATGAATCTGTCACTTTGCAGCCATGTCACTAGGTGCTGGGAAGGCAATAATTAGCAAGACTCAGTTTTCATGGAACTTATGATCTACCGCCTGAGATAAATATGGATTCAGAAATTAGAGATGATATGTAGCATGTTGTGATGGAAGTGAATCTGATGGGATCCCTGGGTGGCGCAGCGGTTTGGCGCCTGCCTTTGGCCCAGGGCGCGATCCTGGAGACCCGGGATCGAGTCCCGCGTCGGGCTCCTGGTGCATGGAGCCTGCTTCTCCCTCTGCCTATGTCTCTGCCTTGTCTCTGCCTCTCTCTATATATATATATGACTATCATAAATAAATAATTAAAAAAAAATAAAAAAAAAGGAAGTGAATCTGATGCTTTAGATGAGAGAACAAAAGAAACTAAGCTAGACCAAGGATCAAGTGAGGCTCATCCAAGAAAAAACAACTCAAACTGAGTTCTGAAGTATGAGTGACTGTCAAGTAACTCAAAAAGAGGTCTCAGGGAGAACATTCCAGAGAGGGGTAGAACAAGCGTCAAGAGCCTAGGAGGGAGGGTAGTGAATGTGAGAAAGCTCTGAGAACAGTGCAGCACAGCTGGGCACAGAACCATGGAAAGAAAGAGAACATGTTAGGGGAGGAACAGAGCCGTGCAGAACCACCACTATGACGATTTTGTTCCACTCTTAGAGCAAAGAGAAGCCACTGAACAGCTGGAATTAGATCTAGGCTTCAAAAGGAAAAAAAAATGGTAAGAAAACTTTTGTTTTACTCTAATGAGAAATGATGACAGCATCAATACATTGGTGGCTGTGGAGATGGGAAAAAGCGATGGAGTTAAAAGACAGAAAAAGTAATATTGAGAGGATATGATGAGTCGTATGAGGGGTGTGATCAGGGAGGGGGAGAAGGTCAAGGGTGAATTCTAAATCCATGCCTGCACTACTGAGTGAGTTGGCATGCTGTTCACTAAGGTAAAGAATGTTGAAAGAGGGTCAGGCTTTTGAGGACATATTGTGAGTTAGAAACATTAAAGACTTTAAGCATCTTTTATCAGTTAAAGTCCATTGAAAGCACAGAAACATACCTGTAGTTTCAATAGGGAGAATTAGGAAAGAATGTCAAACTAAGTATAAATTACTGACAAATGAAAAGGTAAAGAAAAACACTAAGACACTGCAGAGGTATTAGGCTGCAGGAAGAGCTGCCATCCTTCCAGCTGATGGAAGACAAGGAACACCAAAAAACAAACAAACAAACAAACAAAACTAGGATCTCAGGGGAGAGTCTTGGAAAACCAGAAAATCATCTCTGAAGGGGAGGCACATCAACTGGCCTGGAGTGTTTCTGAACTCAAAGATTGGGCTCCCCCAGGCCGGGACCCATACCTCCAAGAACTGGGCACTGGCAACTCTCCTTAGTTGAAGCTCTTCATGCTGGTGCTGGGAAATAGGTAGAGGGTTTGCACTGCTTCCTCAGGAGAGAATCCCTGTTGCTGGAGGGAAGAAGCAACAACAGCAAGAAGTCAGTCCAACAGAAGCAACCTGCACACAAAGATGAGAAAAGACAACTGAGACTCTTCTCCCAGCCTTCAGTTGACCCCTACCCGCTACTTGCAGAGGCTGTGAGGAATCCAGTTGACCAAGAAGAAATGTGGTTTCAGAGCCCCAGTCAGAAAAAGAAGAGAACAAAAGAGTGAGTTTAGAGCTGAGGCGAGAGGCAAAAGCGTAACACTTGACAAAACATCTAAGTGGAGATGACACTCGGGCCGGTGGATATATGATCCTGGAACCCAAGCGATATCTTAGGTTTTATATGTGTGTCCTCAACATATTGAAATCATGATGACTCAGGTAAGATAACCCAGGGAGGGAGAAAAGAATGACAAGGGCTGTGTGTTGAGGAAATTGATGCCTGAAAAACTGAATAAAATGATCCACTGGACACCAGGAAGGAGTGACCATAGTGGCTGGAGAAAAACAAACCAGGAAAGTTTTGTGCCTAAAATCTTTAGGTGTTTTTTGTTTTGTTTTTTGTTTGTTTTAAGATTTTACCTATCTAATTGAGAGAGAGAGAGAGAGAGAGAGAGCAAGCAAGCACAGGAGGGGTGGGGAGGGGCAGAGGGAGGTGGAGAAGCAGACTCCCCGCTGAGCAGGAGTCTGGTGGGGGCTCCATCCCAGGACCCCGGGGTCATGACCTGTGCTGAAGGCAGATGCTTAACATACTGAGCCACCCTGGCGCCCCTAGAACTTTAGAATCTCTTGTAAGGGATATCTGCTAGCAACAGATTTTTTATTTTTATTTTTTTATTTCCTTGGGAATGTCTTCTTCTTCTTCTTCTTTTTTTTTTTAAAGATTTTATTTATTTATTCATGAGAGACAGAGAAAGAGAGAGGCAGAGACACAGGCAGAGGGAGAAGCAGGCTCCATGCAGGGAGCCCGACATGGGACTCGATCCCCGTTCTCCAGGATCACGCCCTGGGCCAAAGGCAGGCCTTAAACCACTGAGCCATCCAGGGATCCCCAGAAATGTCTTCATTTTGTCTTTGTTTCTCATGGATACAGACCTCTTGCTTGAAAGGTGTTTTCATTGAGCACGTTAAGTAGGTTATGCAGCTGATTTCTGGGCTTCATTGTGTCTGATAAGTCAGATGTCGAAATTAAACATTTGGAACCTTATTAAATGGCTTCATGTAAGCTTTCATGTCGATTCTAAAATTGATCTTGAAAATGGGAAACACTGTCTTTTGAAGTTTAATGCAACCTGGAAGTCAGAGGCTACAGATTGAACAAAGGGGTAGTTATAAAATAAATGTCACGGTATTGAAAAGTACAGAAGAAGCAACATAGTCAATAATATTGTAATAACGTGGTAAAAAATGGCAATTACAATTATCCTGGTGAGTGCTTGCATATTGTACAGAATTGTCAAATCACTATGTGGTGCCCCTGAATTTCCTACAACATGGTGTATCAATTATACTTCAGGGGATCCCTGGGTGGCTCAGCAATTGAACGTCTGTCTTTGGCTCAGGTCATGACCCCAGGTCCTAGGATCGAGCCCCGCGTCGGGCTCCCTGCATGGAGCCTGCTTCTCCCTCTGCCTGTGTCTCTGCCTCTCTCTCTCTCTCTGTGTCTCTCATGAATAAATAAATAAAATCTTTAAAAAATATATATACTTAATGTGTGTGTATGTACTCAAACTTCTTCCATCTGCCAACAAGATTAACTTTCTAGATAGACCTTTCGCAAGTCGTGTTTTTCCTTGAGAAAACTCTCACAAAACAATTGAGGATACTGCATGAAATTTCTGTAAACAGTTCAGCGATATGGATTCATAAGCACATGTCAATACTGTGTTTTCTAAAATTTGTTTCATGGAAGATTAGTCCTGTAAAAGACTCATTGAGAAATTCACTGACCAAGTAAATTTGAGAAAATCTACCTTCTCAATCTCTTTTGAAATTTTTCCATATTAAAGGTTCTGTAAAGTATTACACTAGTAATTCTATTTAACTTTGTCTTAAGAATTTAAAAACCTCTGTGGCCAAAGAACCCTTTATTCATGGAGTGTATTAACTTCCTGTGAGCTAGTGTTCTGTGGACCACACTTTGGAAACGAGCCTGAAGGAGGAGTCCGTTAACAAGCTCTACGTTGAGTAACCTACCACCAACATCAACTGAAAAATAGTTTAAGATTCTTTGAATGTGCCTGCTTTCACAAATGTTTCTTACTAGTTTATATGCAAGATTTTCTTCAAATCACTCCTCATTCTCATTTCTTCTCTAATAATTTAGTTATAATAAGGCGAATCTGCTCGAAATTTAGGTAGATAGTTCTTTTGGTATGACTCCAAGATAGGATACTTCTTGTCCTCTCATCCTCCTTTACCACCACTCTCCTCTTTTTTCTTAATTATTCCTTAGTAAAACAAGGTAAATGAAGATAGTGCTACTTGAAAATAAAACTATTGTCTTCTGTTACCTTACCCTGGGCACTTGGCATATTTCACAAGGAGAAATTATTTTCCATTAAAAAAAAAATCACCCTCCCTCCCTCCGTGCGCATAAAGGCAATTTTGCTCACACAAAGTCATAGAATCACTCTTTCCCTTATATCCTGAAGTCCCATTGATCAGTGATAGTTCTCTGCCATCTTATTTGGTACACTTGTAGAGAAACGAGTCATAGTAGTTTGCTCTACCTATTTCATTATGTTTAACTTGTCTTCTAAAAATCACTAATTATTGATTAACAGTAACAGTAATAACAAAATGATGTTTTCACCTTTGCTTCAGATTGCAGTATGTTGTGGACATGCATGAAGTTTGCCATATTCCAAATACAGCATTGCCTTCTTATTGGCAAAATACAATCACACAACTAATTGGCTGTTATGTTGTAGTGTGATACCAGCTTGGCCCACACCTCTTCTCCTGCTGGCGATGCAGGAGTTGGTCTACTTCCGTACGCCTTTTCAGTATGTTTTATTATTTAAGCCAAGAGAATGGTCACTCAGTGGATGTTCTTGGCAACTCTTAAGCACAGATGCTGGGCTCTCACGTTTATCTTTTTTCCAACAGGAGCCATATGGAAATAAGTGCCTAATTTCTTGACTAGGAGCCAGTCAAGCTTTTTATGAGGCCTACTTGCTAGATTTTGTGGCAGCCACAAGTTTACTTTTATGCTTAGTTGCATTGTTAAATGGCTGATGATCACTTCTGATTATTCTTGATGGTGGGCTTTCTACAGAGTGATTTTAGTTAAAAAGATTTCATTCATAGATAAAAAACAATCCCAATTCTTTATGTTATACTCTAACCTATAGTTTATGGTATAATATCCCTAAATTTTTGCCACTGTGAAGAAGTAATAAATGTAAAACAGAAAACTAGAATTTGAGAATTTTCAGAAATTTTCTGCATAATATAGTGAATATTTGTAATTATTTAAAGTTCCATAATCTTTTTAGTATAAATATTAGGTATGGTCCTTGACATGAAATATCATCCAGACCAATTAAAAAATATCAGAAATGTCCAATTTCCATAACTGATCTTGGTATTAGAGTAAATTAATAAGTAAAATCTTAAATGGTGAAGCTGAGGAGTCTTAGATGATACTGTTATGATAGGCTGCCCAAGTCTGAAAGGGGCCTGTATGCCTTCCTGAGGAATTTGGACTTCACAATGCTCTTGCTAAGCAGCACAAGCCACTCATAGCTGGGGCCAGAAAGTTCACATATGTTTTTTTTTTTTTTTTTAATAAGTATGAGGAACAGATTGCTTTTAGGATGATACAAGAAGGAGATATTCCAGCTGAGAAATAATTTCAGCAGTCCAAGATAGAGCTAATAAGGGTGTTGGTTAAGACAACAGTAGTGGAAGGGGTGATAATTAGCAGGGTTTCCAAAAATATTCAGTAAAAAAATAATCTGTGTTACCGAGGACAGCATGCTGAATGCATTTCAGAAAACTTTTCCCCTCCCAACTCTGTGCTAAAACAATGTGACTAATAAAACAAGCCTTAACGTTAGACTCAGGAATAAAACAGAGTTCTTCAGAGGCCTGGAATTATCTAGATGAGAGAGCACAGAAAGCTTTCTGTTGTTTGAGAAGCCTGTTCAAGAACAGGGAAGCTGCCCGAGACAGCTGGCACCAGTGTGTTTAGAGGAAGGCCACACTGCCAGTCCCCCTGCAAGATGCCTGTCCTCACTCCCCTCTCCCCTCTCTCCTCACCCTTTCCCCCTTCCCATTTGCACCTGGAGAATCTGAGACCAAAGATCCAGAACCCCGAGGGGAGATTTCAATTTGGCAACCTTCTTTGTTGGGTTACCAGAAGTAATATTAATTGTTGTGGCGCTAGCAGGGTTTCAGAAGATATCATCAGCTTTGCCTCCTAAATAATTCTTAAACTGAAAATTAAAATGAAACTATAAATCAAAAATTAACTAAAACCTGAAACCATATCAGAATATACAGAAGCTGTGTTAAGAGGAACTTTAGAGACAGACATTATTCTATTATAAAAAAAGAAAACCTGACAATAGTTTAAATATGTAACATGAAAACAATGTTATTATGTAAAGATAAATGAAAGCAAAAGTTAGTAAAGTGCTATTCAAGTGAAATAAAAGAAGACAAAGTAGTAAAATAATAAAATCAAATTTAGGTCTTTGAAAATAAAATAGAAAAACACTTGACAAATCTGAAAAAAAATAAACAGGAAATGTAATATAAATTGATAAATAGTCACAGATACAGGAAGCATTGAAAGTAACAACAAAGAATATTACATGCAAATTGACTCAAGAAGAGTGAGAAAATCAGACTAACTGTATAGAAATTGGGAAGATTGAGAAAAATCCAATTTTTTGGATGTTGGAAGTGTATGTTGAAAAAATCCAACATACACTTTAAAAATACTTAGATATTAAGAATGGCAGCTAAGTTTTAAATATGTTTTCAAGAAAAAAGGAAGAGACACCCAATTAAAAGGATTTTTTTCCCCAAAAATATCTGAAATACCATATACAATTTCAAATACTTAACTGTTCAAATCTGTAATGAGAGAGAAACCTGTGAATGATTATAGACATGGAAAACTCAGAATACATAATTAAGAAACTAACAAGCAATCACCAGGTAGAATTAGTAAGGTAAATCCCCTACATACACATAATATGTAAAAGTCTTTCTATAATAACGATAAGCACTTTGAAATGGAGATAGAAAAAGATCTTAGCTTAATAACATCAAAACTAAAATATCAAAATAAATAAGTATAGGAGTTAATAAGATAATCACTAAACTTTATTGAAGAGTGAAAAAAGATTAGAAAGAAATATCATTCTGGAAAGAGCTAATATTAAAAATGCCAGTCTTATACAAATTGAGAATTTCAGTCATAATTCTAAGTTTTAACTTAAATGACTTTAAAGTCTGCAGGAGAGAATGTAAGTGAGAATTTCACAGAATAATTTAGAAAAATGAATGGTAGCAAATAGAGACTCTCCTTGACAGATAATGAAATTTATTGATTTCAATCAGGTTTTGTAGTCTGAGCCACAGAAGCCAACTCTGGCAAATATGAGTAGGAAATTAATACATTAATTATATCGGGTAGCATATATGATCTCAGGTAGAATAGTATTGGAGGCTCTGCTGCTAGGGTCATCTCTCAAGACCGTATGCATAAAGGTCACACGAAAAATACACAAGAATAGACACAGCTCAGCCAACATAGAATAGGGAGCAGAAATTTGTGTCAGAGGTCTGCAGAGACCTGAATTGGGATACCAAAAGGCTATGTAACAGGAATAAAAATGACCCATAAATAGACAAGTCCTCAAGAAGTACTGAAGCCATTAAATCATTTTAGTTCTTAAATTGAATGAAGTTGATACAGCCAACATTGGCAAATGCCTGCCAGTATTATAAATGTGTGGCTCTCTATGGAGAAACATTACAGGGCCCCAAATATTTCTTCAGTTACTCATATGTTCTGTTTAATGCTCAATCAAAATACTACTGTATGTGAGAAGATAATATAGTCTGACTGAAAACCAAGAGAAACCAGCACAATCAAATCAATCCAGAAATCAAGCAGTACCTATGAATCACAGTTAGGGTTTTGAAAGTTCCCTTTATGGTATTTAAACCACTGCCAACTAGACAAAGGGACAGTCTAAGAGCAGCCAGGGAAATGAAACCACATTTCTTTAAAATAGTGACATAAACAGGGATAACTAATTTTTCAAATGAGACCTACGTGTACCAGTAATTACATTAACTGTGAATGAAAGAGATTGCTCTAATTAAAAAATAAAGATTGCCAGGCTGGATAAAAACTTCAAACCCATAATATATTTCTTGAAAGGAAAAAAGTCTAAAATCAAAAGCTAAGAATAAAATTTTAAATATGGGAAAATTATGTTCTGCAAACATTAACCAAAGACATTGGTTTAACGACATTAAAACCAGATGAAAAAGGTTCAAAGAAAAAATCATTAATAGAGCTAGAGGAACATTTCACAAGAGTGAAAATTGCATTTTGCCAATATATGAAAATTTTGGCTTTTTATATGCCTGAAAATATAGCATAAAACATAAAAAGCAGAGATTAATAACTATGTTAATAACTATTAATTCATAATAATAATTAAAAGTTTTAGTACACCTCTTCATACAGACAAAACAAAGCAGTAATATAGAAGCTTAAGCAACACACTATACAAATATGTAGGCCATCCAACATTTGCAGAATATGCATTCTATTCAAGTATTCATAAAGCATTTGTTTTTAATTGATCATATGCTGCATCACAAAGCAAATCTCAAATTTCAAATGTATTAAAATACTTATAGTATGTTTCTAATCATAGTGTAAGCCAGAATTTAACCATAAAAAGACTCCTAAAAAAAACTCTGCAAATTCAAAAACAAAATTATATATCTAAACTTTCCAGGATTCAAGGAAAAAATAAAATCATCATAATAAAATATTTCTAAATAAATAATAAATATACTTGGTATTTAAAGCTCTTTAGTGTAAAGTTTTGTCATGAGGGAAACTTATAACCTTAAATGTATATATTTAGAAAAAAGGAATCCTGAAATCATATACAAAATCTATTTAAAGTAGAGATGGACAACAAATTGAAATCAAATTGTACAGATAAGAAAGTAATAGGAAAATCAGAAATGAATAAATATACTCAAAATAATTAGCAAAATTAAAATTGGTTTATAGAAAGTCTGACAAAATTGATAATTCTCTGAATAAGATAGAAAATGAGAAGTTATCACAAAAGGGAATAAAAGAAGGCTGTCCACTAGACCATAGAGAAATTAAAAGAACTATAAGTGGTTAAAGTGGTTACAGTAAACAAATTATGCCATAAATTTGAAAACCAAGTAAAATAGCAAACTCTTAGAAAATAAAACTTATAAAACTCACAAAAGAAGTAATATAAAATCTGGATACTGTTACAAACACTAAGTAAATTTAATCTCTAATAAAAAGTCCTTCCATAAAGAAAGCTTCAAGGTAGAAGTCTTCATCAGTAAAATCCTTTTATTATTCATTGGTGAAATCTTAAGGAAAAAAATATTGTAGTAACTTCACAAAGTCAAGAGAACATGAAATGGTAATTGAAATAAAAAACTGATACAGGTATAATGAAAGGACACCTGGGTGGCTCAGTGGTTGAGTATCTGCTTTTGGCTCAGGATGTGATCCTCGAGTTCCAGGATCGAGTCCCACATAAGGCTCCTACATGGAGCCTGCTCTCCTCCCTCTGCCTATGTCTCTTCCTCTCATGGATAAATAAATAAAATCTTTAAAAAATGTATAATGAAAGAAAAATTATAAACCAATCCAATGTTGAATTTGATTTAAATACTGTAAACATAGTATTACCAAATTAAAATAAGAACTATATATTCAACAAACAGATTCATCCAAGAAATGGAATTTTATCCAACATCCCAAACTCAATTGCATAATTCTCTAGATTCACAAATTAAAGAAGAAAAATCATATGATCATCTCAATTGGTGAAAAACATTTTATAAAATTCAACATTAATTCTTTATTTAAAAAAAAAACTAGCAAAATAAAATTAGGGATGAATTTCCTCAATCAGATAAAGAGGATCTAGAAAAAGACCATCTAGTTACTATAATAAGACAGAAAAATCAAAGCTATAGAGATCTTAAAGTATATTAAAATATTCATATTTGCAAGTAGATGTGATCATGTCATGGAAAAATAATGGATCCTTTATTAAAAATAAGGTTAGCATATAATATAAAAATTGCTTGTATTTTTTATTTCAGAAATAAATAGAATTTGAATATATATAAGGTACAATTTACAATTAGAGCTCAAAAATGTAAGACAAAATAGAATAAAATATGGAGAAGACGTAGACACAGAAACCTACACAGCATTATTGAGAAAAATCAAAGAAGACGTAAATCATCAAGGACTAGACCATATTCATATATTGGAAAACTCGATAATGCAAAATATGTCCATTTTTCCCAAATCAGTATGTATATATTGAATATGATTTAAGTCAAAACCTCAGTGTCCATGTATGAGTTTAAAGTTACAAAATTAAAAAAAAAATAAAGTTACAAAATTATTCCAAAAAATGTAAAAGACCAATAATGCTTAAGCAGCCTTAAAGATGAATAAAATTTAGGAGGAAATACATAAGCATGTGTGTATTTATGTTTTAAACCAATTAAGACAAGGGGTACCTGGGTGGCTCAGTGGTTGAGCTTCTGCCTTCGGCTCAGGTTGTGATCCCAGGGTCCTAGGATCGAGTCCCACATCAGGCTCCCCAGAGGGAGCCTGCTTCTCTCTCTGCATCTCTCATGAATAAATAAATAAAATCTTTTTAAAAAAGTAAACTAATTAAGACAATATGGTAGTAAAATATATATTTTGTGTGTGTGTATATATATGTTGGATATGTATATCTACCTTATATACAAAGCCATCTTGACATTATGTATATTTTTCAGATTAATTTTTGGACAGTCTAAAAATCATTACAGAACTGTATCGAAACAGTTAGGTGTTGGACAGAAATAAAGTAACCCAATGGGACAGAATGGACTCTACAGTATAGGCTAACTTGTATTTGTGTGTTCAATGTGTATATGTGTGATAATTTAAAATATCATACAGGTAGCATTTTCCAATCTTTGATGATAGGGCAGATCACTGAATTAATGGTGTTAGCACAAATGACTGTCCTATTAGAAAAATAAAATAATGTTTTATTATTTCAAAATACTCAAAAATATTCTAGTTACGGTATACGTCTAAACCTAAAGACGAACTTGCACACTTTTAAAAATCTCAAAAACTATTAAAATTAAATGGGCGAAATTATGTTTACAAACTTGGGAGAGGAAAAAAAAACAAAGAACTTGGGATAAGAAAACTCATAAAATATGACATGAAACCTAAAAATCATAAAGGGATATTTTAATATGAGATGATTCACAGGGAATTAAATATAGCATAAATAGACAACAAACAGTAAATAATAAGAATAAATAGCATATACTTAAACAGGAAATTTAAAATAGCGTAGACAATAAACTATGAATAACACCGATAAGAATAAATAGCATCTTTTCAGCCTTTCTAGTAATCAAGGAAATGCACATCAAAATCACGAGATGAAATTTTTATCCCTTGCTATTTTAAAATTTCAAATATTCAGTAATATCAAGTATAAATGAGAATGTACCTAAATTGATTATTTCCTGTATTATTAGTAGGAAGTGAGGATTATCTATCAAATTTTAAGGGTAGCTAATTCTATAACCCAGCATTCTACTTTGAGGCATCTGGACTAGAAAAATTGTGTGTTAGCACACAGGCATAGGGAAGGAGATGTATTGTACATTATAACAGTGAAACCAAAGCCGTCTAAACGGCTATGCCTAATAGACTGTGGAACACCCATCCTATAGGACACTCATATTCTGTAGCTATGAGATTTCTGGCTCCTTCAGCATCCGGTGTCCATCAAGTAGGCCTTACTTTTGGTTGCCTCCTGAGATACACAGATACCTTGGGGTAATTGCACCTCTAGGTTGTACCTCTACTGTGCATGAAACTCATAAGTCGGATGACCCTTGAAGGGATTCTTGACCCCAATCAGCCTAAGGATTCTAACCCTGTTTGTGACCTTAGGACGTTAGTAACTAGGTGCTCAGATTCTTGGCCACCTTTCCTGACCTGGCATAGTCTGGGGACTGAAACCATATTTATTTATTTTTATTTTTTTGGGTGCTTATCATCTTTGAGTTCCTGTTTAGAAATCTGTCATTATTTTGACAGAAAATGAATACTACTTAGTAATTTGTATTTTGATTTCTTCTGGTTTGTTTGGTTGTCTCTAGCAAGAGAATTAGTTATTATTGCCTAATAATCTCTTACCAAGAAACTGGAAGTGCCTTCAATCTATGATTTCTGTAGAGGCAGTCATGCCCTTCCTTTTCATCTCTAAAACTGTTTATTTGGATAATTTTTTTTCTTTTTTCCTTATCAATTTCAGCAGATACTGGTCTAATTTGTTAGTCTTTATTAAATACCAACTGTTGACACTCTTGATCAATGCTATCGTATGGTTGTATGTATTATTTCTATTCTTATTTTTCCCTCATTTCACTTTCTTTGTATTTTTATTGAAATACTAACTTTAACTAAACCATTTTCAGTCTTCATTCTTTTCCATGTAGACTTTTAGAACCATAAATGTCCTTTGAAATCCTGTTTTGACTTTGCTTTTATGAATTCAATCTGAACTATTTTTAATTATGATTAAAGTTGAAAGTGTTTTAAAATGTGTGATTATTTACCCGTAAGTTATATATTTACAAGGTCTAAAATCCTCCACTGCACATATTTTTAAGTACTACTTTTGTTACTGATTTTCAACTTAACTTCAGTGTGTTTGTCATATGTACATATTCATTTGAGATTTATTGACTTGCTCTGTGTCCATGTAAATGGTCATTTGAAAAATATCCACCTTTTCTTGGGAGAGTATGTGTAATTGGCTACAAGGTTATGAATATATGCATGAAGTCAATCATGCTGATAATTTAATAATAATAAATCAGATATTTTTATAGTATCCCTGTTTGTTTAACCTACTGATAATTTTCAAAGATGTTGAAACCTCTCACTAGGATGATATTTTTTTTTTTTGGAAAATCGGTTTTTCCTTTATCTTCTTAGAATATTTTTAGGCCCACAAAACTTAAAATGATTGGCATGAACTTTTGCCCTTACTAATGGATTTTGTATTTAAATTAATTTTGTTGCAAAGACAGACCCACTTACTGTAGATTGATACCATTCTGTGTGTCCTTTTGCATTTAATATTTATGTTTTCTCATATTTTAGTTTTATCTTTTGCAAACAACATATTGTTGGATTTTGTTTTTGCATTTCACTGTTTTTGTTTATTTTACTTCCCCATGCTGTTGTTTTGTTTGCTCTTTGGCCCTCAGAGAGTGTTCTTGCTTTCTACCAGTTCCGCAACACAGTAATGCATATGTTTTGTTGAGGTTCCCATTGCATGTTGCTCTTGAAGATGGTTTGTCTGTCTGTTGTTTTTTTTTTTTTTTTTCCAAATCACCTGTGCCTCCATGGGAAGGATGCTTTCTATCCACCACCTCTCATTCCATTAGATTGAGGTCATCTGAGGCTGGTTTCTTGGCCTCAGATATCTGTTCTCACATATTAGAAGCACATAATTTTACTGCCTACCTATATTATGCAAAGCATTGGGCTAGACCCTGTAGAGTAGGATGCTATTGAGATGTGATACTTGACCTTAGATATCTGCCTGAAATTTTCCTGTGCCATCTATGTAAACATGCTGCCGTGTCTAATTAGCACATATGCTTTGACATGAGTAAGCTTTTAATTATTAAGATTGTTTTTTGCTACTGAGGTAACTTATTTATGCCTTTAAATGAATGTCTTTGTTCTGTAATGTAGCATCATAGTTCATAAGAGTTTAATCATATGTATAGTCTATATTATATACAATATCTAAATTCAAAAATTCTCTATGTAATTTTGTTAAAATGGTGTATACGTAGTATAACTATATTTATATGCAAATGTGTATATATACACATACATATAGATAGATATAGTTGATGCATACTTTGGAAAAATGCTACAAATAAATTAACTTACAGGGAGATGATAACACAATTTTCATTGCTCACTACAGTTTTAACGACCTCATCAGAAAATATGGCCATTATTGTTGAAATTGAGCTGATTTATTTTTTTTAAGATTTTATTTATTTATTCATGAGAGACACACAGAGACAGAGAGACAGAGAGAGAGGGGCACAGAGACACAAGCAGAGGAAGGAGCAGGCTCCATGCAGGGAGCCTGACGTGGGACTCGATCCCAAGTCTCCAGGATCACCCCCTGGACCGAAGGTGGTGATAAACCACTGAACCACCAGGGCTGCCCAAAATTGAGCTGATTTAGAATTTCCAAAAAGGGAACAGTGAAGGAAGTTGCTTCAAACACTTATGTACAAACAGACTTTAAGACTAGGAAGGAGTCATTTTTGCGTAAAGAAATGTAAGACTTCCATTTTGTCTCTCTTCCAGATATATTGGGGATGTCCAGTCCAGATTCAAGTTACTAATGAAAATTTAGGCCTTTCTTCATCTGATGCCCTTTGTGATTCCCTTGCTAAATCTACATAAAATTAGTATATTGAGTGTGTTAATTCTTTTAAATAGCCTCTTCAATTAACACTATCTCTGCAAGTTAGGAAGCATCATGCAGCATCTATCCATCTCCACCATTCAAAAATCTTAGAAATAGTGCATTTCTCAGGGAATACATTTCATCTCTTTATAGGTCCTTGAATGACATTCAGTCGTGTTGGGACCCTATCACAATTTGTTCTAGGAAAGAATTAAGGAGTGAAGACTGGTCTGTAAAAGCTTTTTGAGCCAAATGTTAAGACTTCTATCAGAATAGACAAGGCTATAAATCTTGCACTGAGGTGGTGTGACATCATTTTTTGTTTTTGTTTTTGTTTTGGCAAAAAATGGGTATAGATTCAGTCAGTTGGTTATATTTTCTGTTCATTTTCTGAAGAGGTGGGTGATAGGAGAAAGTTCAGTTTATCCATTTTGAAAAAGCTCCTGTATTTTCTCCTTCACAGTGACTTTGATCTTATTGGATATATCTAAATCAATTCAAAATAAAAGAAGTAGATAAATTTAAAAAAATAAAAAATAAAAATAATAGTCCCGAGGTATCTGGATGGCTTAGTTAATCATCTGATTCTTGATTTTGGCTCAGTCATGATCTCAGAGTCATGAGACTGAGCCCCGTCTTGGACTCTGCACTGGACATGGAGCCTGGTTAAGCTTCTCTCTCTCCCTCTCCCACCCATTCTGCACCCTCCCCATTAGTCTTGTGCACACATGCTCTCTCGTGCTCTCTCTGTCTCTCTTTTTTAAGGTTTTATTTACCTGAGAGAGAGAGAGAGAGAGAGAACACAAGCAGTGGGGTCAGGCAGAGGAAGAGAGAGAAGCAGACTCCTTGCTGAGCAGGAGCCTGACTTGGGGCTCAGACCTAGCCCTGTGATCATGACCTGAGCTTAAGGCAGACTCTTATTACTGAGCCAAACAGAGCAACCCCAGCCCTTCGCATTTATGTGTGCATGCTCTTTCTTTCTTTCTTTCTTTCTTTCTTTCTTTCTTTCTTTCTTTCTTTCTTTATATCTCTCTCTCTATCTCTCTTTATATAAATATTTATATTTATGTATTTATATAATTTTATGTATAAATATTTATGTATTTATATAAATCAGTTCCTCCACACATAACCACCTGTGCTAGGTTCTCACTCCCTTAGTATATGGTCAGCACAGATAATGTGACTACATTTCTTTGATATTATATAAACCAAGATGGGCACAGAGGGGCCAACTCCATGAAAATTAATGGTTCAGCAACTTTAATCTGTGCTAATCCTTTTAACTTGTCCTATGATTCCAATGTAAAAGACAATAGTAAAATGAAAATCATGCAAATAATGAGGCCTATCAAAACAGTTTGTCATGTTATAAAAGTTAAGAAAGAGTATATTACTATTTTAAAGGGAATCATGTCTAACTAATAAAAAGTTAAGAATACAGAAAACTGAGAGCAGAGTATAATCAATAATTTCTACACCCAAAGTTAACCTGTGTCAACACATTATTTACACAATTCCCACTCCTCAGACTTTTCATTGTCCCTTCATTTTTTTTTTTCTTGATGGGCCTCAAAATCCTTTTGTCAATGGTAAGGTCAGATAGAGCAGTGTCTTCGTATTTCCAAATTTCATGGTATTAAGTTCTTAGTTTCACACATCTCATTTGGGTGAAATGCATCTTCAGTGTTTTTTTTTTATTCCAGTACCACACTCACATCCTGTATTTTAGTGTATTCTCTGGAGCCAGAATGCCTAAATTAAATTCCAGTTCCTACACAATATCTGTATGGCTTTAGATATTTACTTTCATTGGAGTTGGACTCATCTATCATTAGAATAAAAATAATATTTGTTTCATAGGTTTATTGCAAGAATTATATGAACCTTTATACATAAACTGTTTGGAACAGGGGCTAATATATTGTGTGTTCTATTTAAGTATTTTTGTTTGGTTTGTTTTTTTTTTTTTTTTGTATCATGGTTAAAACTCTCATTTTGTTATTTTCAGTTACTTTTTAAACATGGGTCACACCTTAGGATAATACAGCATTCTTAGATCATTGTCTATATTCCCTGCTTTGAATATTCCCTGTTTTTTCCTCATACTTTATATTTCAGAGACTTTTAAGGTAGCTTCATTTACGTTTTTACACTTTTTAGGGAGGACAGAATAATATCATTTTAGTGTTTAATTGTGGATGCACATGTGTATTTTAACACCTAGATAACTGTCTTTATTCCTAGAATTCGAAGCTTTTTCCAGTATGCATAGATGTATCTTTTTCTTCCCTAATTGGTTTTGCCAAACTCAGTAAAAAGTTTTATTTGTATAATAACCATTTACAACATAGGAAAGTTTCATTTATTTAGTTATTGATTTTGTATCAACTGTTTTTAAATATTTTTTTATGTTTCTTTTATTTTTTAAAATTTTTATTATTCTTTAATTTCAGTTAGCCAATATATAATACATCGTTATTGTCAGATGTAATTTTCAGTAATTGATCACTGTCATTCCAGATGTTTCTCAGAAACCTATATAATTTGCAAATTGAACATTGAGTCTTCCCTTTTATTCTCATAGTATTTTGTCTCCATTCTCCTACCAACACTCTTGTTGATATTCTTGTTACTCTTTCCGTATCACGATTTTGCTTGTCCATGGTATCAGTTGAATTCTTGAACCCACTGAAGGTAATTTGGGGTGCCTCCAGTGCATGTCAGAATGTCCCACGATCACATTTTATGTCCTATATTGCAAGGAGAGATCATGGACCGGGGAGATGCCGCTCAGAAGCAGCATCTGGAACAAACCCTGGGAGAAACTAAGAAACTCTTTCTTACCGCCAATGGGTTCTCACTGTTTATGTCCAGAGGAACATGGAGGGAACATGGGGCCAGAATCCTTCCTCTTTTCCTTAACTAAGTTGTGACATTAGTTTTTCACTTCTCACTCCTGTGCTGCATATAAAGTGCATCAGGAACTATTTCTGTATATTACACAATGATCCTAAACCTTAGCTGAGAAGTAGCATCCTCTCCTTGGTGGAAGAAGCGGGTACATTTATGAAGATAAAGGCATGTGTTTTCATGGAATGTTAGTAAAGAATTATGAGCTAAAAGGCAGCCAAAAGCACTGTGCTCTAGGAAATTATTTGTTCAGTAACCAATAGGTGTCCTCTTGCTCTGCTTTAGCTAACAGTTGGTTTTCATTTTGAAAATCCCTCTACTCACTGTGGTTCCAGTGAACCCAAGGAAATCCTGTCACTCAGGATTGATCAATGAAAGCAGCAGAGCCCCTAGGCCACAGTGATGGCTTCAGAGATTATAAATCATGAAAATTGTGCTGATCTCTCTGAAATAGTGCAAGTAACATCTCTATCTGGGCTTGAAGCTGAGAAGTATAACTGAACACTACTGCCACCATCTTGCTGATACATGGAGTTTGAAACCAGCATAGAAGGAAATCAAGTTCTGAAGGTGTGATCCATAAACCCAACTGTGCATAATCCACCCCACCTCAAATCTACCCCATATGCAAACAAGTTAGTTTTGCTCTTCAGCAAGTCTTTACTATATTTACTCTTTTTTATGTAAAGAATATGAACTTACATCACTTAGACTATAGTAAGATAAATATAAGTAAATAAATTAAGAAAAATACAAATTTTCCAGATTAAGAATTATGGAGAAAAAGGTCTATTTGATCTGTATAGGATAGTTACCTGGTTTTAGGTTAATCTATGATATATTACCCTTGAATCTAGCATATATTTTACCTACTTAACCATTTTAAGCTTTTTACGGGCGGTGGGGGGAGGCTATAAATAGCAAGAATCTGGGGTTCCTGGGTGGCTCAATCAGTTAAGCCTTTGGTTCAGGTCATGATCCCAGGGTCCTGAGATTACTGCTGAGCAGGGAGCCTGCTTTTCCCTGTCTCTCTGATGCTCTCTCTGTTTGTGCTCTCTCACTCACACTTCCTCTGTCTCTGTCTCTGTCTCTCTTACATAAATCTTTTAAAAAATAAATCACAAGAATCTGATAAGACAGACTCAGAAGGACATTAGTACTTGAGTAGTAGACATAAAGTATTTAATGAAGTGGGTTTGGGAAAGAATATCTGTAGACAAGAGCCAGGAGTCCTTCCAGGGAATATCCTTTAACTATGAGGAAGATCTGGTCAAAACATCCATCATTTTATTAAAATAGATTAGATGGCAAAGCCATTTCTCATCTTCTACCAGTTTGCCATGTGGGTCCCTTCTAAAAACTGCATGCCTTCTTGATAAGGATGCTAGTTTCTTTTTAAGACCATAATATGTGGAATATGCATGTTCACCCTTTTTGATCTTTACTTCTTTTCCTTTGGGGTTACCACAAATCTGAGTTCTGCTAAATTTCCAAAATCAGACTGATTATTAAGTTTTGCTGCAGTAGGATTATTAACCATATGACTGGAACTTACAATATATTGTTTTCTTCTTTAGTTTAAATAATAGGGTTAAAAATGCACAGATGAATCAAAGGGTGGAAAAGTGTCCATACCACTTAGTTTTGGCTTCTGTAACAAAATACCACACACTGAGTGGCTTCAACAACAGAAACGTATTTCTCATGGTTCTAGAGGCTGGAAATTCAAGATCAAGGAGCTGACCTATTTGGGTTCTGGTGAAGGCTCTCTCTCTCTGTCTTGCAGACGTCTACCTTCTAGCTATGTTCTCATATGGTGAAGAGCAGGAGAGAGAGCAAGGTTTCTGGTGTGTCTTCTGATAAGGGCACTAATCCCATCATAAGGGCCCCACCTTCATGATCTTAATCTAATTACCTCCCAAAGTTCCCATCTCCAAATGCCATCACATTGGAGGTTAGAACTTCAGTAAAATTTGGTCTGTAACAGTGTAGAAATCATGCTTGATAGAGGACTCCAGACTTATTTAAATGTTGAGTAGAGGGCTGCCTGGGTAGCTCAGTTGGTTGAGCATCTGAGTCTTGATTTTAGCTTACATCATGATCTCAGGGTCATGAGATTTAGCCCCATGTGAGGCTCTCTGTACAGTATGGAGTCTGCTTGAGATTCTCTCTCTCCCTCTCCCTTTGTCCCTCCCCTTGCTCATGGACTCTCTAAATAAATAAATAAAATCTTTAAAAAAATAAATTTTGAGTAGATGCAGAGATTTATAGCTATTTTTGTTTAACCTACTCTACTCTGACCTGTTGACCACCATGAGATAATTCTCTAAGTCACTAGATATTTGAGTGATAATTATATAGAGAATTGTCTAAGTATCTTCAGCTACAGAGGGCAGATGCTCCAAGCAAGAATAAGGAAACTGGTGAGATCATCTTTCTCCTAAAACTTCTAAATATTTATCCCATGATTGGCTGCCATGACTTTTAATAACCTCAAAAAACTAGAAATATAAGGGATATGATACCCTGTGTTTCATTTAGACATTTCTTATATTTTGGTTCTTGAAAAACTGTTTGAAGTTCAGGATGAGAGAGTTTTAGGATTTTATAAACTTTTAAAATATGCTCTTTCTCTCAAAGAAAGTTCACATGTTTTAGGATCTGCATGTACTAGCTCATCTCATCCACTTGAACAACTACCCAGAATGTGCTGCTACACAGAGCTAGTTAGTGCATGTTGAAGCCCTTGAAGTCAACAATGAGGCAAGGGAAAAAGAGGGACTGTCCTCAGGATATCTCTGCTTAAATTATCATTTGTTATCACGTAGACATTATATAATTTTCATTGAAATGCAATAGAATGAAGAAGAAAACATGTAATATTTTCTTTTCATAGCAGGTCTTCATAAAAGACCTAAAGATAACATTTATTCTCATGTAAATACTAAATTTGTAAATTTCTGCTTTAACAGACATTGAAAGTGTACTTGTCCCTTTTAGATGTTTGGGCACTGAAAATTGTGAAATAGTGTGAAATATATTTTTTATTATTGTTTTTAAAAAGTATGCTGTTCAGAAAGTATATTTCCACTTCAACATGCAGACTACATTTTTCTGATTTAAGACTAATCGAATTTTCCAGGTTTCATTCATGACTTGAATTGAGTGTACTGGAAAAACCCTGGAAAAATCAGATTTTAAAAAAGGCTGCTTCTGCGTAATGCACTCTTTGATTACAAAATCAAATTACATAAAAATTATTTTAATCCTACAAATTTGACTGGAATTTAATGAGTTAAAAAGTAAATGAGACTTTTCAAAAGAAAAGAATGTAAAATATGGTATGTATTTAGGAAGACGTATTAATTCTTTACATTTATATAAAAATGTACCATTAAATATATCATAGAAAGTGATTCTCATATTAATCCTCCTCAGGTTATGGAAATACTTTAGGCCTAAAGTAAACTCCATTCTAAAATACTGAAATATTGCATGGATTATGTTATATCTGAAGTTGTTCCCCAAATATCTCATTTAAAACTGTATGTCCTGAGTGGTTTCAGGAATTTCAGTATAATGTAGTTTCAAAATCATGGATTTTTAATCAAAAAGTTGATAGTCATCAACATACCATCAGATAAAATTTACTGAAAATGCCACGACTAGCCTGAAATCTATCAATACTCAAGAAAAATATATTGAAAGATTCTTAAAGTAATTTGATAAATGTCAACTTCTATTTGGGTAAGAATAAATATCATTCTTATTCTAGGGCAGGCTTAGTCCTTGGTAACATTCTTATAAAAAATATTCACAGAAGATCAAATCCTTATAACATGAACAAATACCAGTTTAAAACTGGAAAATTAATATATTCCATGAATTCCTACCTACTAGACCAGAAAACCAGATTCTTTAATAGAATAAGGTATATTAGTCTTTCCATATTTTTAAGTTTAGTTTTAGTTATACCTTTCTTAGTATAAGCAGTCATGACATTAATAAATACTATGATATGCCCTCTAATACATATGTTAAAATGCTTTCTTGCCTATCAGTAGGAATCTTTATCAAGACAGTGGAAGAAAAGTCATACTGTCTTTAATGTACTCTTAGCATATCTGTGTGAGAATATCAGTTAACTTTTGAAATGTAGCCTGCTGAGTTAAATAAGTGTGTTTTGCATGTGCATCTACATCTATATACATATGTGCACCTAAACATGTAAAGTGTCTGTATATATCAAAACATGCACATGTGTTTGCACCTCTGTGAGGATGTATAATATGGGTATACACTCATGTCATATTAATTCTGGTCCTCTAGAAAGCTAGGCCAAGATGGGAGCTAGTGTAAGAAATACATTGGTGTAAACCTTTGTGAAGGGTGTAAAGGAAAGAAGGAGCAGAAGTGGTCAAGGGGGAACAACCTTCCAGGGACAATGTTGGTATGACAACTGTGAAAGGAAAGGGAAGGATAGAGGATGGAGTAAGAAGAGCCTCGGACTATATAGCACAACTCTGAGAAATTCTTGCCATGCTGATGGTAAGCTCCAGAAAACAGGTGCCCATTAGAAGAGTTCTTGCATGGTTGAGTCCAGTTCTCCTCCCAAGCGAAATCATTGGTTAGGGACAGCCTGGGGAGACTGAGGCCTCAGCATCAGACCCTGTGGGGTGGATCCTGAAGGTAAAGCAGCAGGAAGCTGTCAGCTAACTACTCCTGGTGCAGCGGGCTCTCTCTTGAAGGGGGATCTGAGTATTGCAAACCCAGGGCTGCCAAACACATACATATGTAAACATTATTTTAGACTGGTCTTCCCTTCGTCTTTCTGAAGCTAAGATTCATTATTTGCAATCTTCCCAGCTTTTTATTCTTTCCCTGAGATTCCATAATGATTACTTAGATTTTTAAAGAGTGATAGGCATTTTGAAGGGACAAAGTTATATATAACTAAACATGTTTTTACATTCTTTAGCAATTTGTATAGAATATGGGATTATTTCATTTAAAATGCCATCACATTTCCAAGTTGGTTGATAATTCCATCCTTTATTTTGCCAAATAGATGAATTATACTTAGAATTCTCTTCTGTATTTTGTTGAATATCACTGACAGTCCATTAATCACCAGAAACACAAAAATTGGGGTTCTGTCGATGCTGGTGGTCAGAAATACTTGGACCTGAGTTACAGATTTCAAAAGTCCAAGTGGTGTACTTGTGACTTAAAGCCCCCTTCCAACTTTTGTAGGTCCAAAGAGAAAGTTCAATTTGGCTGGTGTCAAATTATGCAAATTCCCTGTAAGGTAGCTCTAGGTGAGGGGTCAGAAGCAAGCAGAACAAACATAGCTCTTGTTACAGACTACATCACGCCCTCCCCCCCCCCCCCCCCGCCACAGCACACTGACTTTATATGTTGAAGCACTAAATCCCCAGAGTGATGGTATTTGGAAGTCAGGGCTTTGGGAATGAGTAGGTTTAGATAGAGTCAGGAATGTAAGGTTCTCATACTTTTGTGAAGGCTCCCAATCCTTACACGAAGAAGAAACCAGAGCTGGCTTACTCTCTGCCATGTAAGGACACACCAAGAAAGTGACTGTCCTGCATACCAAGAAGAGAGTTCTCACCAGAACTCAACCATACTGACACCTTGATCTTGGACTTCACAGCCTCCAAACTGTGAGGAATAAACTTTTGTTGTTAAAGCCACCCAGTCTGTGGTATTTTGTTGTGGCAGCCGAGCTGACTAAACCTGTGTCAGAGAAGTGAAGGACAGAAATATGAATCAACCATTCCTATTTGAGGGCAACTCACATCATCCTCTGCTAAATGGGGATACAGAAGATTCCGGAGTCTGATAAGGTGCCAAGAGGAAGAAAAAAACCCAGAGCATTTCAGAACAGTGGGTTAAAAAGCCAACCTTTTGTTGACCAGTAACTCTGTCCCAATCTACAGAAATGGAAGAGGAACAATGTAGCAGATGGGTATAGATTATTGAAGTTCACTCAAGCCAGGGAACTCAGTGGCTGCATTGATCACTAGTCCTGAGAGCCATGACAGTGTATGTTTGAAAACACATTCCCTTCTCACCCACTGTACCGGCAAAGGGAAGGACCTGATTGTGAGCCAGGGGAAGGGTACTGGGAGGAGGAATCTAGTGAGTCAGGGCTTTCTGGCCCTATTTGTGGTGTCCACACACTCTCCATTGTTCTATCTCTGGCTAGTGCTATACCTGTTTAAAGTTCAGACTTCCCAGAGTCTGAGATTCTTTGTCCTGCCAAAGTGAGCTGCTCAGGTTTCTCCTTAAATGTTATCAAAACTCGGGAATCCCTGGGTGGCGCAGCGGTTTGGCGCCTGCCTTTGGCCCAGGGCACGATCCTGGAGACCCGGGATCGAATCCCATATCGGGCTCCCGGTGCATGGAGCCTGCTTCTCCCTCTGCCTGTGTCTCTGCCTCTCTCTCTCTCTCTCTGTGTGACTATCATAAATAAATAAAAATTAAAAAAATTAAAAAAATATTATCAAAACTCCATAAAGTAAAAATTAATTATAATTAATTAATTAATTATAATAAAAAACTCCGTAAAGTGAAAGAGAAATCATTTATCAGATATTGTTAAAGGCAATGAGGACCTTTGAGCTTGTAATAATTTTATTTTGCACATCCTTTATAAGCTTTAAATGTGCTTCTTTATATATTTAAATCTAAATACAATCTTAGAAAAAAGTTGAAAGATGGTGATGTTGGGGATATGAAGCCACTTTTCGCTTCTGAATGGCAGAATGGCAAAAACACACGTATGAAAGGACAGTTAAGTGCTTTATTTTATATATATCATAGTTGTTAAAATTTAAAAATTTATTCTCCTGTAGATCAATATATTGACTGATATTATTTCATTCTAAAGAGCGAGGGCCATTTCAAAACTTCATTAACAGTGCCTCAAGAGCTTCAGAAAATAATAATTCTCAGCTTGTAGTGTGGAACTAAGAAATCTGGATTATTCAGATAAAGTTCAGATAAATATCTGAATGTCAAGTGCTTATCCCATTGAACCTGTTGCAATTCACCAATCTCTTCTGCATGTATGATGCAGTGTGTTGTGTGCCTAGGGTGAGTTTCTCTGAGCGCTGAGTAGTTTCCTTGCTCTCTGGTCTTCAGTGCTGATTAGTTCTTTCTTTGGTTTGTCCATACAGAGAGTGCTTTGACATAAAGTAAGTCTGGAAACATCTAAGAAAAAAAAATTGCACAGTTTAAAAAAAAAATCCAAAGATTTTTATTAGTGCATTCTGTCTATACATAAACCCATATATGGTTCCAAGGGATGGATGATATATTTAACTATGCAAGTTAGTTCATTTTAATTAAAGCAAATGTAGACTTTTGATCTACAGAATAAACAATCTAACAATAGGAAAAATGCAATCTGTCGAGGCATATTTGAGTTATTTTGCAGTAATTGGCTTGGCAGCAGCTTCAGTCACAGATTTCTGTTTCACAGATTGTCCCCAAATGAATAAAGGTTTGCTTTGAAATGTAATTAATATTACGTTCAGCTGCAAGACATTCTCAGGTTGTCAAAGGAATTTGAAGGAGGTAGCTGCAAAAAGTGAACAGAATAAAAGTGAAACTGAAAAGTAAATTAAGTCAAATTAATGCACACAGAGTAAACTGGACTGATACAAAATGTCAATGTCATGAACTAGATTTTACCTTCAGATCAATATCCTATGAACATTAAAATTATGAATATAGCTACATAATTCACAGGATTATATGGTTATTGACAATTATCACCTTGTTTTATCATTTAACCATGAAAGAGTGGGGAATATCACAGCTATTCCATAATGAGATGGAGCAGAACTGAAGGCATCAGGGCAGCATTTGGGGAGTCAGGCCCCCTGAATTCAGGACACACCACCAGCCATCCTTCTTCCTTCACTGTAATAATCACTACTTGTTGCAGGTCTTCAAATAAATACTGAATTCTATTGCTGAAGGATGTAAATACTAGTTACATGTATTCAAATACTAATGCTCTAATTATATTCCCCATTTTCCTTATCCTGATTTTTCTATTTTAATAGGGAACATGGGTCTATACAGAACACCAAAGAATAAATAGAAACATGGTTGCAGTTAATATCCTCAGAGGTGTTCTACAACCCAATATATTTAAAACACCAAGGCCCATGATATACCTATGATTGAATATAAGTAATAGGAATTTCACATACTAGTGGAATCTTAAATACCTTTTTCCCCTTTTGATTAGGAAATTTGTAAATACAGTTGTATTTATTCTCCTTAAAAGAGTTCTCTATGGTAGTTAATATTAAAGTTAAAAATATAAGTCATAATTTACAAATAAGAACATATGGTTTATTAAAGAATAAGCTCATAGGTTCCCCCCCCCCCAATCTGTTCTACTGGCATTAGAGAGAGTTTCTTCTCAGCCTTACAATATATCTTAAAAAGGTGTAATTATTTCACAAGTCAGCAGAAATTTGGTGTTTTGCAGAGTAGAATTTGTATTGGAAAATTATGTTGTGTTCAGATATCTACATTGTTTCCTATTCACAATTAGCCCTGCCTTTTGGTTACATATTTATCACTCTTATTATGTTATACCAGCCTCAACCTGTCATACCTGGAGAATTTGATAACACAAAGAAGTTTGGGGAAGGATATTTTGAAAGGAAAGAAAAGGAGGAAGATTGGAAATGTGTCTTACTGTATATCCTAAATCTGGCTGGAAGACCAGCTTTTGAACAAGCTGTTATTTTCCACATGGGAGTAGCATTGCTACAGTAAAATGCCAGATTTCATCCATCATAATGTCATGGCTCATATTAAAATGTCTTCAGGGACCAAAGGGAGGGATGGGCAAAAGACATCAAATCAATTTTCAGGCAATTGCTATGGTTTTCAGAAACTAAGCCCTATGTGATAGTGTTATGGCTGCACAAAGGGAGGTTATAAATAAGGTCCATATATCAAGGGAGGAAGTAATTTAGAAAAAGAAAGCTGATTTGACTTTTGTGTGAATCTGAACATATGGTTAGGGCACAGCTGGGTTATCATTCTATACATTCGTACAAGAGAAAAGAACCAAATCAACACTTCGGAGAAATTAGCCCATCACCAGAGTCTTGAAACTGACAGCTCTGAAACCATCCATCCCTCTTGATCAGTTGATAAGGACCCACAGTTATTTTGCATTTAAGTTATTTAATTACAAGAAAATCTAGTCAAGCATCATTATTTGATGACCTTGTTAGCCAAGAACTAACCTGTATATGGAGGAGTCTTTTCCTCAGAGGGTGGGGAGGAGGGATTGGCTCAATTAAGAGGCCTGCAATGCAGATGGGCTTTCACAAATGAAATTCTTCCTTCTTGACTGAGCAGCTCATTGTTAAATTTATAAGATGTAAAGCACCGCAGCCTATATTTGGCAGTACTTCCTCTACTCTGTAAACAGTCTGTTTTCCAAGAACTTAATCATCACTAAATAAGCCTTGCATGGAAAAATTGAAAAGGGGTGGATGGGGGAGAACCTTGTGGTATTTCCATGCATTATTATAACTGAAAACAAAGAAGTGAATAATGTGATATCTTTCCAACAAAATAAAAAATAAAATCTAAGTATTTGTGATAGTCTCATCTTCTACTGAGGCTTTAATTATGACAACATAGAAGATACCATTCTGATAAACTGGAATCATAGTAAATCAACATATACAACAAAAATACTTTCAGCAGTGTTCCTGATGCAGAATTTCTGTCATCTAATTTGAGTAAGTGTAGCTTTGTAAAAGTATTAATCTTCAAATGGTAAAATTTTTACATGTTGAAAGAGGTTGTGTTTCAGTTTCCTGATCATCAAAGTAAGTTAGGCGCACACTCCTGCCCTAATGAAGGACATGCCATGGTTACGTTGATGACATATAAATGGGTACACAATACTACATGCATTTATGGAAGGTAGAGCATAAAATAGTGATATACTTTTAAAAACTATAATATGTGCAGAGATGATTAATAAGGAGCCTAATTTGGGGAATGACAAATTGCACAAAGATTGAGAAAATAAACTGCCTTAACATATTGCAGTAATCTCAGTTAGAAATACTCCTAATAGTCTGCTGTCCTGATGTCAGGAGAGATGTTTTCTTTGAATTTTCAGTTATGCTTTGGTCACATCTATATCAGGAATTTCATAGACTCTCAGAGGTCAGAATTAGTCAAGAAAGTCCAAATAGTTTTAAGTCAATGTAGATGTCTCATTTAACTAGATATAAACAGAGTTCTGTTACTTAACAAAAAATGAATGTTTGATGCATCATTAACATTGTTTTTGCTCTTTAATTATGTAGTCATTTGATTCTCAGTGTTAGAAGACTGATGCAATGTATTTTAGTCTTATGTTCAACAAAATAGTTTATATATATATATATGTGCATATAAATGTTTCTAAGCAAAACAACACACTGAGTTAGCTAAGCCTAAGTTAGTCACTGATTTATGTCAGAAGAGGAATGGTAAAGAACAAAGCTATTTTGTAGAACTCTTGATAAAATTCTCTGATCAGAGTGAAACAGATTAATCAAAGACCTGATTGTTGGTTTATAATTTTATTAGAATAATCATTCTAAGTTTTTCATAGATACCAGGATACTTGTAGATTTCTGGAATTACCAGCATCTTACACATTCACTTTTGGCCTTCATTTTTTAAAACGTTGAAGGAAGCAGTAAGCTAAGAATCATTACAGAATAACTTTTTGCAGGTACTTAATTTCCAAAAATGATGACACTTCATGTGAGCTGAGAGCATTGTTTCGGTTTTTATATCACATCATTACTTTGTCATTTTTAAATTAACAATGTATACATATAGTGCAATGTTTACTCCTAAATCTTAGAATTCATTCACTTAGCAAACATTTGTTGAGAGTTTGTTGTGCAAAGTACTGCAATAAGTGCTGGAGCTACCAATAAGAATGATGAGTACTATTATTATCATTGCTGAAATCTATTGAATATATTGAGTACTTCACATGCCAAATTTATTTGAGACTCATAAGGACAGTATTGGTTGATAACAACTATTATCCCCATTTTACAGATAGGAAAAGTGAGCCTTTGAGAGCTTAGAAGGACCTTGCTAAGGTCACAAAGATAATTCAGGATTTCCTGACTCTTTGACCATCCCAGCTCTCAAGGAGCCATATGTCATGAGCTAAGGGGTTATAAAAACAGCATATTTAAATTGGAGCATCTTGGAAGACATGGGGAAAAAAAATCACACTGAAGGTGGGTCATGAACTTTTGAGGGAGTTTTCATAACATCACCACTGACCCTGGAGAAAACTCTGCAAATCCTTCTTAGGCTTCTATTTTTTCTTTCACCTGATCTATAGGAATGTTCCTTTCATCTCCTCATTGTTGAGAAGAATGTTGGATAGGTGGCTAAAATCTCTCAAGTGCCTTTCTTTGTGATAAATAAAGAACAGCTGTAATTCTTGGCAGAAGAATTATCCTCCTATCGTCGTCCCATTTCAGCTCCGGGACTCTGCAGCCTCTTTACTCCCACCCAGCATTACATGAAAAATACTCACCTCTGTGGAGACATGCTGCATCATGTGCAGTTTTAAACACATGACTTCTCTTCAGGACTGTAAAGTATCACCTCGTAATTGCATCCAAACATGGTTTGCTGCCTGTGTTTAGTTTTAATAAGCCTACATTCCATTGATCAGTACTGTGCCCATGGGAATAAGGAACTTTGAATTGGAATCAACACCAAAGGAAACTATAACAGTTACCCCAACTATGGGCTGAATCGAACATTATATTACTCTTTCATATATAAAATTAAAGGTAGGTAGATAGGGTGTTTATTTTAATGACTTGGGACATTAGAGGATGCAGCTAAGCAGTTAGGAAGGCAGAGAATCCGCAGTCAATTGCCTGATTTGGATTTTGGCTTAATTGTTGGCTAGCTATGCATTTTGTACAAGTTGCTTATGCACTCATTCTAGGCCTCAAATTTCTCAATATGTAAAGTAGGAAAAAGAATAGTGTCTCACGGTTGGCTATGAGATTAAGTGAGATAATGTACATAAGCCCTTTAGATAAATGTCTGGGATTCAGTTGACACTGAAAAATAGGGGGGGAAAGTAGCTAGTGGAGTGGCAGTTTAGGTTAAGAGTTGTAATATCTGCACTTGTCCTGCTGTATATACTTAGGATGGACGGATGCAAAGCTGAGAATCAGGAAATATCCTATGGGCAGCAGAGAGAATGAGGAAAGAGAATTCAGGCTGCCAGTTAGGAATTTCAAAATTAAATGGTTTTCACCTCTGAAAATCCTTATTTTCTTTTTGTTGTAGCTCTCTTACATCTTTTTCTCGGTTGAAGTTTCTTTCTCTTCCCCTGTTCTTTCTTCTCTTTTCCATGCCTTTCCATCGCTTCTTGAATCTTCTCTCTGTTCTTTTCCATCCTTGTTTTTCCTTCCTCTTTTCTATTTCTTTCTGCGACTATCTTCTTTCCCCTTTTCCACATTCTCTACATAACTTACTACCTTTCCTTTCTTTCTTCCTTTTTTGTCTTCTCCATTCTGGCTTTATTCTATTTTTATATTCTTTATCTATTCCTTTTACTAATTCCTAGTATCCACAGACGCAGTCAATCATCTAAAAGACTTGGCCCCTTTAGGGGGCAGGTATTATTTTTCAAGTATTAACTAGCATTGACATCTGCTCATTCCTTCATTCACTTATATCCCAAAGTTTTTTTTTGTTTTGTTTTGTTTTGTTTTTTGTTTGTTTCTCTTATCTAGAACACTGTGGAATGAGAGAACAATAAAAGTGGCTATTTTTGTACTTTTAGGTTCAAAGACTTACATTTATCAGTAAAAGAGGGAGGAGATGAAATATATAGCCTTTGAGTTCAATACAAGAAGCTCCATGCTGAGAGAAAGGGATAATAGCTAGAGAAACAAGAAAATTGGAAGCCAGTGTGGATGATAAAGGAAACTCTACCATTCCCCCCATCTTTTTGGTCTAGGCAGATACTGAGAAGGGTGATAGATACTCTTAAAATATGGAGATCTAAGAGTAGAAGAGATTATATGTGTTTTCCATTTGGAAGTCTAGGGGATAGCAGATTTTCACATGTGCCCTAAACCACAATACCATGACTAATTCTAGGGAATTAATCACTCCATTGGATGCAGAGACAAAAGTATTGAGGTACTCAGTCATCTGTGTGGATTTTGGAGAAACTAAATATTTCTAGTATCCAGAAAGACAAGGAAGATAGATAGAAAGACAGTATAAAAGAGCCATAGATCCAGAGGGTTGTCAAGTTTTTGAAGAAAGGACCTTAAAGGATGGGCTGTTCTCTCAGTAGGCATGTCAGGATGTGTAAACTTAGATACTGTGGATATTACTTCTAATAAAGACCATAAAGGAACAATTAGATATCTCAGTGAAAGCTAAGATGGACCAAGGTTGACCAGTGTTGTTTTTCCCCATGAATGTTTTCATACTGCATAAACTCCTGAGGTTAGAACTGATCCTAAGGAGAAATAATTATGGGAGGAACATGGCTGAATCACAGCACATACCTAAAAGGGCCTAGAATAAGAGTCAGCCATGAAGCTGAAATGGAAACTCTGAAGTGGAAATTAATGCAGTCAGAGTCACACCAAGATTTTTGACTTTAGAAAATAGCTATATGACATTTTCCTGTGCATTCATTCACAATATTGCTAACACAATATTATAATATAGTAAGTGTTTATAGTAGTTATCCACTTAATATGGGCTTTAGAATCAGACCTGGCTTCAAATTCCTATTCTACTCCTTGCTAGTTACATGACCTTGGGCCAGTTTCCTTCTTTATAAATTAGGGATAATAATATGCAGTATAACGATGCAATGTGGCCAGAGCATAGCAGCTTATAAATTGTAGCACTCAATAAATGGTAGCTCATATTAATAGTAATATTATTAAACATGTAATTTGCTGTTTTCCAGAGTGACAAACACAAGTCATAATTCTAACGTCTTTTGTAAACATTTGTCAACATCACAAAGTTAATATAATTTAGGTTGAATGACCAGCATAGTTTTTCATGCAGTTGCTCTATTTCAGAAAGGGAGAGCCATTAATAATTACAGTAGGGCTGTAGGACCATTCCAGACACAAAAAGATGTGTATGTCCATCCTGTGTTTAGGAAACATTTGCAATATGGAAAACGTGTAGTGATGGTTCAAACACAAAGAGAATGGATTCTCAGTATCAAGAAATAAAAATTAAATTTGTGATAGAAAATTTAAAATTTTCTGAGTATTTTTTAAACAAAATAATATTTACTGTTTCTGCATCTTTTATTTTATGGCTGTAGTATTTCAAGTATTTTGAAGTTAGCTCAATTTGTAATATATTAATGTGCTGTTACAGAAGATAATATAGAATTAAACCGTTCTACTCCAAAGGATTTTCCCATTATTAATGCAGAAACATTTCTGTTTAATTATCCAAAGTAATGTGCCTATTTTCCTATATTTTATGTTTTTCTGTGTAATTTGTTGTAGTTTTTAAATGAAGTTTTATATTAAGATATTGTTTTCCTCTGTAAGATGTATTTGAAATTCATACAACTTTTAAGTTTTGGAGACTCAAATTTTTCTTAAGGTAAAATGAAAGTTAATTTTAGCTTAAATTACTGACTGAAATTACTCCACCAAATTGTAAAGCATGTAAATCTCATATTGAATAGATTGCCATAGTTTTCATCTACACATTGTAGAAATAACTTATTTTTAAGATCTTAACTAATATAATCCCCATGCATATCTATGTTCCAGTCATAGAAAAGATTGATTTGTGCAGTATTTGAATGCATTTGTCTTCATTATAAGAAAGACATTGGTTGCTCCGATAATAAGCATCTTAAGGAGGAAGATGTTTTGTCACTGACAATATAGTACTTTTTCTCACTGTACCAAAAATCCCACATACATGTGTCCTGATAATGTTTTACAATATAATCTTAATCTACAGAGAAGCAAAAAAATACATGCATCACTAACATTCTCCCCAGGAAACTCAGTCTATTTTATATGAGAATTTATAGATGACTCATTCCAGGCATTCTATCGTTACAAGGAGTGGTAAATCAGACATGGCTTAGGAGAGGGAGGATGGTTTCTCTTGGTCTGTTGGTCATTGTCTTAAAAACTGATATTTATAGGTGGAAGCAAATTTAAAGTATTGAAAGACGATCACATTGGGATATCTCATTAGGGTTTGCATTTTATAATCACAGCCTCCTTTATTCCTCTGAATTATACTAGGTCATTGTGTTCTCCTCAGCTTGATGGCCCTGCCATCTTCTGTCCAGCCCAGCAGCACCTGCATTTGGCCTGCTCCTTGCCAGCATTTAGCTCTTACCCTTCGTGTTATTAGGCAAAATTATTTCAGTTAGTCTTTGATCTCCCTGTTTTCTCTCTGCATGCTCCTTGCCTCCTAATTTACCATTTATTTACCCTTCAAAGGCTTCTTTATACTCACTGTTTAGGTCTGTACTTGGCTGTCCACTTTGAAAAGAGTTATTTTTCACCATTCTATTACCATGATCATGACTTAACATGCAAGATGGAGTGTATGTAGCATTGAGGCCATCGCCATAGGCCTCTTAAAAGCATGCATATGGATTAAGCTAAGCAGATGTACTTAAAAAATGGGTTGACTTTCAATATTTTTAGTTTTGAGTAGCCAACTTTGTTCCTACAACTCTTAGGATTAGGGAATTTTGGATAGTGATAATTTTTTTAGCCCATTAATTTTCTACCCATTCTATTCTTCCAATGCTACAAAATTCTTTTCATTGACCGAACCCTTTACTTTCTCTATCTCATTCTTTCCAATATCTATAGAAAAAAAGCAGACAAATTTAGCTTGGGTGAATATTTATTTGAAGTTTGGTTTAAGAAACAAACTTTAGGTCTAGGTTCAAGAGCATCATTACATGTTATAAGACTGTGAATCCCTGCTAGAATGTAAGTTGCATGAAGCAGGTGTTTTTGACTCATTGTTCACTTTTTTGTCCTCAATGTCTAGAATCCTGCCAGGCATATAGTAGTTATTCAGTAGATGTTTGCTCAACAAATGAATTATCCTTCTTCATATTCTCCCTAACTGAAACCAAATAAATTCCACACATATCTGTTTCTTATATTCTTCAAAATTGCACTAAGTAACTACATAAGGCTAAGTTTTAGGGGTAATAAAAATTAGACTTAGTTGTTTTCTGTTTATAGAACAGAACATTAGAATAATGTAATTTTGAGACTGCAAAAATAGACACCTAGAAGGATGGAATGTTACTCTTGAAGAAAGATTATTTTATCCAGTGACTCAAGACATTTGTACAGAAAAATCTGCAAATACAATAAGAAAAAACAAAAAGCAAAAGGTAGTCCCATAAGAAGGTAACATAAACAAAACAGACCAAAGTCACCCCTATTAATAATGGAAAGCAGAGAGCACTATTCATATGAAAGTATTTCATGCGTATTTGGTTAAAATTTAATTTATGAAGGTAAAGATAGATTTCATAACTTGACATGAAATATGTATATGTGTGTATAGATACGCAGGAAAAGTGTATTCACTCACTTCCCACGCTGCCTGAGACCAAATGAGCATAGATCTTATCTAATCTGGGAAAAAAGAAATCTGATGGTGGAATCTTACCTCTTATTTACCATTCACAGTTTATGTCAAAGGGGAGCAGCAACAACAAAAAACTTCTGTGGCATACCTTTGCAGTTACTGAATGGAAGTCAGTGGGGATGGGGGAAATAGGCTTCAGTACATGGAATTTCACTTTCTAGGCAATTTTTTTCAGAAGATATCCTAATGCATTTGTTTGGTAGGGAAGGAGAAAGTTAAGTGAACTAGGAAAAACACTCATCAACAGAAAGAGAGCCTGGGGTTGGGTGCGGAGAGGCTATCCCACATGGTTGTGAGGTTGCTCCAGCAGTGTTCAGTCACCTTGTTTATGACACTAAGGATGAAGGGGACACCATAGGGCTTGTCTGAATTGCCTGGATATCACCGACAAGATAATACTATTAATATTAAGTTTGTCTAATGTAAAGTTTGACTCTTCTAATCAGCCCTTCCTTTTGAACTGAGCTTAATAAATTGTATCTCCACAACCCTGATCTCTGCTGGAGCAGCAAAATCTTGCTTAGACAACTTTCAGGGAGTAGTTCATGACTCAAGTTTATCCTAAAATTGTGCCAGGATCCCAGGGGAGGTGAGACAGAGAGGAAGTTGAAATCTCTCAAATATATAGAATTACTCTTGTTAAATTTTCGGTTGTCAGTATGTTGGGATTTATTATTTCCTTTTTGGCAGTATACTGAGGGTTTTAAAAGACTCAATGATAACTGTAGGTTTGGCAAGAAGGTGTATTTATTTTTACACTATACACGTGTATATGGGAAGGTGCAGCTAAAGAGGTTATTTTAGATTGAATAACAGTTGAGAAATGAAACTGAAAGTGAGTCCTATTTAAAGAAAAGACCTCTTTGTAATGAAAACAAACCCTCTGGAGCCACTTGCTCAAATATAGATCTAAGAAGCATTTGCTAGCCCAGTGGTTCTCAATCCTGCTGTAAGGAGCTTTTAAAAAATACTTATTTCCGGGCCTCACCCCAGGCCAATTAAATTAGAATCTCTTGGTGTGGAGCCCAGGTACACAGTATAATTTTAAAAGTTCCTCAATAGCTCAAATAAATATACAGCCTTAGTTGAGAAGAATTGATCAGACCCTGTTCTCATCTATAAGTGTCAAAGGACTGGTATACCAGAAGTTTGTTTGTAGAGCAGTATTTGTATTTGGAAATAAATTTTCTCAAATGAACAGTGTTATACATTGTGGTTAATTCCCTAGTTCCTTTTCTATAAAAGCCTAATTAAGCCCAATGTATCTGAAGCTTAGTACTCCACTAATGAAATTATAGAACTTAATCACCATGTATGACAGTATTCTTGCAAAAATAGGCTCTGAATTCTAAGGGCAGAGGATAGAAAACAGATGACTGCCTACAGCCCAGCCAAGCAGTCTATCTCTGCTCATGCTCTCCAGTCCTCCCCCCAACCTCATGTCCCCAGTTTGCCTCTCCTGTCCCTACTTTTCCACCATTTGGTAGAGTTTAACCATATAGCTTCTCTTCCACTGCTACAGCAGTAGCTTCTTGCTGGGTGCTCATTCCTCTCTGGATACAGATAGTCCCCTTGGTGTGTGTGTGTGTGTGTGTGTGTGTGTGTGTGTGTGTGTGTGTGTGTGAGAGAGAGAGAGAGAGAGAGAGAGAGAGAGAGAGTCTGTGGTTTGCATTGTTGTTTTTTTCTCCTTTATCTACCCTCACTGCTTTCTTAAGTGATGGGTTGTCTTCCACTAGCAATGCAAAAGACACAAGAGTTAAAATGAGTTTTCCTTATACTTATTCCTTTCATCATTTTTTTTCAAATACACTATAAGCACCCATATACTTTTCCTTCCAAAACAAACACTTTTAAAAATAAGAGGGGTGCAAAATAACTCTGCTAGGACGGCAAAAGTAAACCAAGACAGCTCTTGGTGAAAAGAAAATGTTTGTTCTCCCTAAAAGTGGACTTTTGGCCACTCAGAAGGTTGGGATAAGGTTCATCTGCATTTCATCACAGACAGCAAATGCTGGCAAGGGCTTTAAAATAGTATAGGAATGAGGTTGAGTTGGGGAATGTTACTGTTATTAAGGGAGATACATATAAGGCAATAATCTTACCTTTATCTGTTTTTCCTTTGCTACTCAAATTGCCATGCTGGTCCAGAATCACCACTCTCACTTGGGATGACATTCAGTACATGGGTTGGGCGAGTAAATAGATGGAGGAGGAGAGAGAAGTTTCTACCCACAGTAGTCAGAATGAAAGCAATTGAGTTAAAGATCAAGGGGGAGTCCTCAGATACAAAGATACTTGTAGCCATTAAGTGACTGAGAAATATGTCGGCTGTTTTGGGGGAAGGGCATTCTTTTGTCACAGATAAAAGTAAGTTAGATAAATCAAAATGAAAACTTTTCATAAAACCTGGATGTTAATAAGTGGAGGTCTGGGGATTTGAGAGCTTTTTATACCACTGTACTTTGTTCAGAAATACTCAATTTTAATAAACTGAGTTATGTCTGCTTATTATCCAGATGTCTTCCCATGTCCCTTCCTTCCAATTGTATGCACATGGTTGGCATCTAGCAACTCAAACCAAGATGGCAGTATGTGCCTCCAACTCAACTGGGAGTGAGTCCATCTCTACTTATGTGGACATCTGTCAGAGGACATTTCTACTCCTTTCTACATAACAAATATGGAGAAAAAGGAGCTAGGGAAATCAGTATGTGAAATGTCAACCTCATGGCACATTGATTTTTTGGATTTCCTTATTTGTCCCTCTGGGAAAATCATTCACATGACACTTGGCACAATTAGTCATCCAACCTTATGTACTGGGATTTCAAATGCCTTCAGTTTTTAAGCAGACTGGCAGTATGTCCAATATGATTGATCTTGTCATTATTTTCCTTCAGTTTGAATTTATGATCTAATGATCAATTTGATCTCTAAGGAGTATTTAAAATTTAACTAATTTATGCCTTTTTATTTTCCATTTTCCTATTTTAAGACATCTGACAATCAAATCAAGTCTTTTGGCCTACATAAAATTCAATTATTAATATTGGAATGGCGAGATACTATTATTTAATATGATTAGACATAATCTGTCTTTAAAAAAAGAGTTTTCACAATATTATATCAACTTTGTTAGATTTCTAATAAAAATATGTCAAATGAATACAAATATCCACATTGATAGATGCATAAACATTATTCCAAAAGAATATTTAATTATTTAAAAATAATTATTAAATGTATGCTACTGCTATATGCTCTAAAATTTGTAATGTGTTATTTGATCTTCACAGTCAATCCTGGAAGTAGCACTGGTTTTGAAAAAAAGGAAACTGAAACTAAAACAAATTAAGCAATATTTTAAGATTATAAAGCCTTAACTAGCTGAACCAAGATTAAAAAAAAAAAAAACAGCTTTTTTTCTGACTCAGAAGCTTGGGTCTTAACCACTCTACTCTTTCATCAGTTGCTAGCATATTTTTCATAATCTTCCTCCTCATATTTGTCTTTTCAAATCTGGAGAGTGCCAAGGAAATTTTATAGCTTTCAGGTAGTTACTCCTAGAAAACTTACTATAAAATTTTGAAGTTATTGATTCCCTATTTGTGCTATAGACGGGATCTTTCTTGAATATAACTGTGATAATATGATTTGATTTCTCAGAATCACTTCAGGATGGTCAAACTTCTTAGCAAGTCTTCTAAGGAGCAAAAAAAAATTACACCTTCTTAGTGTCTATTCAACACTAAGAATAGAACCCCTTTCCCAATACATAGAAATGTTTTCATGGAGTTCCTAGAATACTCTGGGTTTCCCATATCTATTGTGTTATGGGCCTTTTTTCTGCTTAGAGTCCAACCTTCATCACTAACCCTTTCTTGCTTGCCTGAATACCTCCTACTCATCCTTCAGGTCTAGCTTAGAGTGTCTCTTTCTACTGAGCATGGCTCTAGCTAGATATCCCCAAATAGCCTGCTTCTGTGACCCGGCCCCCCGATTCTGGATACTCGACAACCCTGACCTTCCAGCCTGCACGTACGCCCTCTACACCTTGCCAGCTAACTCTAATGTTATACTGTGCAGTAATACTGTTTTCTTGTCTCTCTTCACCACTGCTTTTCACTTCTCAGTTTCAGGAACCATGTCCTACCCATCCTTTAATTAGCAGAGTTCCCAGTATTTATCTCATGGTTAATAAAGACAGAATAAATTTTAAAAAATACTTATTTATTATAAGTATATATGTTTAGTATACTACTCTCAGTAAGAAAGTTGTTAGTGTGGGTTGCAGTTGAAACTTCAGTGTGTAATATGGAATATTAATAATATTATTGTATCATGTTCTCCATTCATAAGCTCTTGTGACTTTTGCCCCCTCAACAGCCAGCTGTTGTTTTCATTATACATGGAGAACACTGGTAGACAGGCCATTTTTATAATTCAGGTCAGCTGTGGGAGACCCGAGGAGAAATGAGGATTGTGAGAAGGTCTACATTTCTCCTATCTACCAGGTGAGAGCTCATCATCAAAAGTTGGTCCAGTAAAGTGATGCTTGAGCCGTGTGGGTATGTGATGGGTAGTACATAAGTGCCTGATGGGCCACTTCCTTCCAGAGCCCACAGTTGTCCAAGAGTCATGCAGAGATAAAATCAGGCAGATCTAAATGGGAGTTATAGCTATACCATTTACTAGTGTCATGATCTAGGACAAATAACTTCTCTGTTCCATGTATATTATACATAGAATCTCAAAGGATTGCCATAATGTTTTTTAAAAAACAATCAAACGAATTAGCTATTCCAGGGACTACTTTGTAAATTTCTTTCTCTTAGGGTATTTTTGTCTTACTATTTCATTGACAGAGTAATTGGATCTTATGACACTTCCAGCTGTCTGAAGCTGTTTATTTCAGGATCATTCTAGAGACATCGATCAAATGTATTTTATAACTTAGGGCCTAGAACTGTAAACTGCTTAGCTTTGTGGTCAAAAAAGCCAGATGCTAAACTTTAGTCCTCACCTTACCTGCTTTCACAGTCACAACTGACACAATGAACTCTTTCTGGAAAACCCCTCTCTTTGTTGGCTGTGTAACCTAACACATTTCTTCTTTTATGTCTTCTAGATTTTTTTTTAAAATACTATTATTAAGGTTTTATTTTTTTGGAGCAGTCTAAGGTCCACAGCACAATTGAGGGGAAGGTAGAGAGATTTCTCATTTACCCTCAGCTTCTCCTACACAGCCTTCCCAACTGGTTGCATTCCCTGCTCCCCATTCCCAACAGTGGTACATTTACTTCGACTGAAGAATCTGCACTGACACATCCTCATCACCTGAAGTCCATGGTTTGCAGTTCTCTCTAAGAGACACCACTCATTCTGACCACTCATTCTCTGAGCACTCATTCTCCCATGTCTTTGTCAAACTTTCTCTATACCACCTACTGTGAAATGCTTGCATCCTTCCAGCCATAGGATGGGGCTCTCATCTTCTCATTTTATTCTTCATGTTTGGGGACTCTCACTCATGCCCTTGGCTATAATTTCCCTCTGTGCACAGATAGCTTATGTATTTATAATCTTTACCCAAACTCTCATTTAAGCTTAAACCATATGCCTGACAATGCACTCATGGAACTCTTGGTTATTTAAAAAACACTCCAAACTCAACATATCTAAAATGAGACACATTATTACTCCCTGAATTACCCACTTCAAACTGGTGACCACCTGGTAGTCCTTCAGATTCCTAATTCTGAATAGAACTGCTCTCCGTTTACTTATGCAAGACACAGTAATTGTTATTCTACCAACTTAGAAGATTTCTTGCTACATAGTTAGTGGGAACTAAATATTAACAATTTATTGTTTTTTGGAAGTAAGAGTTGGTACTGTGGTTCACCTTAAACTAGTAGTCTAAGAAGTATTTACAGACTAATCTGAATATAGATAATCAATTTAAAAAATTACTTAGGCTCACTTCATTTTCCAGAGAAAAGATACCTGCAGGCAATGCAGCCTTAGCCTCAGAGTGGTCTGGTAACAACATCCCAGTGATTATGTGACTCTGTATTTAAAAAATACAACAACTTTTAACCTAGCAATTACACTTCTAGAAATGTAGTTGAAGGACATAATTATATTCGTAAAGACAGAGCTACAAGGGTGCTCATTATAGGATTGTTTATAGTGCAAGAAGTTGGAATCAAAGTGAATGGCCAGCAACATGAAATGCATTTAATAAACTTTGGTGTAGTACTCTGCTAGAAGAGTATTTAACAACTTGGAAATATCTTCATAAGTGTATTGTACAACAGAAAAGCAGGTTGTTAGATTTCAAGAATACATGGTACTAGGTAAATATACATCTAATCCTGCATTCTTCAACTTTCTTAGTTCTCCTTTTACCTGATCCTGTGACCCTATTCAACAGGTAATCTTTATTTTTTTTTTATTTTTTAAAAGATTTTATTTATTTATTCATGAGAGACACAGAGAGAGATAGGCAGAGATACAGGCAGAAGGAGAAGCAGGCTCCATGCAGGAAGCCCGATGTGGGTCTCGATCCCGGGATCATGCCTTGAGCCAAAGGCAGATGCCCAACCACTGAGCCACCCAGGCGTTCCCTAATGTCATATTTCTAGTCTTCAAAGTGAGCTGTTGAAAGCAGAGACAAGCTTTCCACTAAAAAGAAGGAGAAGGAATCAAGGAGGAGGAAGAGAGAACACAGACAAGGGGAGGAGAAGGAGATGAAGAAGCTGAAGAGAAAAGGGACTTGCTTCACTCAAAGTGCGTTCATTACAAAGTAAAAAAAAGATAAAATGGGATAAGCAATTAAGCACCATTTTTTTTTCCAACAAGAAAGAGTATGGAAATGTCTTCAGAGAGAATGTATTTGTTTTCTTGGCAGAGACCAAAGTCAAGAAACAGGCAGATGGCTCTCACTCACTACCTGCATCCACACCTTTTCCATTTTGGAAGTTATAGTTTTAGTGAGAGAACCATTAGAAGAATAAAGCAAATAATAAGGTCTTTTGGGTGGAGTGGGCATAGGTACTAGCAGCTTTTTTTCCAACCGCTTAAAAAAATAGATATTTCTAATACAACCTATCTAAAATGAAAATTGAGAAAACTTACTTTTCAATGCCATTGTAAAAAATAAGAGTTTAAGGCCTTTATGGTAATTACAGCAAAAAACATTCAGAGATTAGCTGCTCTGAAGCATATCTAGTTGATTCGTGATAAAATGCAGTGTCTCAGGGTGGTATGCCTCTTGTTTATTATAAAAATTGTCCAGCCACACATTTATATCTCTTTTCTTTCTCGGGTTTCAAAGTTACAAATGAAGTCTATGAGCATTCTTAACTTTGGGAAATAGTGCTTTATTTGTGCTTTCTTACATCTTAGAACACGTGATGTTATTCCACATTTTTGTATTGATTTTCCGTGCTTCCCATGGTTACTTCCCTCTACTGGAATTCACACAAGACACCTAGGAACCACAGTAAATAGTAAGTAATAGGGAACCACCTGTTGGAAGCTTGTTTTACCTTGTCTGTAAAAGAATTTCATTAAATATTTTCTAAAGGCCCTTTCCAGCTTGAGGATGATGAGGATTATTTTCATCTCTTACACTTGGTTTTTGTGAAGTATCACTTTCCACACCTTTGATAAGAGAGGGTGCTGAGGTTCGCTTTGTAGAATCCCAGTATCTCAGCTGGATCATGTCCCGCTTAGAGAGGCATGAGGTCTTGACCCATTTGCAGTGGAATGGTATTCCCGGCATTACTCACTCGGCAACAGAAGTTAGAATGTAGTTTCTGAATCTTAGTATATGTATGCATTGCGTGTACTGATGCTTATATTACAATGAAATGTGTGATTGCTACACTTGTCCTGTAGCTCAAAATCAGCCTGATTACTATTTTTATTACTTATTTATATATTGATAAAGTTATAAAGATATTTGATTGATATTTTGCATTTCCTTCAAAGGACAAATTTACTGTCGTTTAAATTGCCATTCTCAGTATGAAATAAAAATAAATTGCTTGTCTTTCATCTGTACATTCATCTTGTGAACATTTGCTGGCAGAGAGAGACTTCCTTACATAGCGAATGGGCTTGGTTTGCTTCCAGATAATATTCTGTGAAACTGAATTTGGTTTCATAATTTCAAACAGAACAGAAATAAGATGAATCTTTTCTTCCCTATTCTGAGAACACTAAATTTGTTAATCCTCTGTGCAGCAGAGTTAAAGCAAAAGATTCGGATTTGGAGAAATTATAATTCTAGCTTTCTTTGTGATTTCCTTCTCCAGTATGTTACTGACATTTTAGGTGTCCCAAAGTAAGTAATATAAATGCATCATTTCCCTTTAGTAAGTGAGTATTACTGTTGAACCTTACAGGGGTTTATGTAAGTTGTTAATTTGTTAAGAACCTTGTGCATGAAGAGTGCTTTAAGTTACATTTATTTTATAATCAATTTTGAAAAATTCAAGAATAAGAAACATGGGATATTTCCCAGGCCTGTTTTTATATGTACCACCATTTTTTTCCCTTTTCTCTTCTCTCTTCCAGCTTGTTTTACCCCCACGAACCATCCTAAAGGAAGACATCAATTAAAGAGTGTGAAAAATCTAAATTATTGAAAAAAAGTTAATAATGAGTTTTAGGGGGAAAATAATGATTTTGGGAGAGGTTCTACATTTAAACAAGTTTCTTACTATGATATCTCCTTGCCATGATATCTTTCTTGACTTGGCATCAGACCTTCAGAGAGGATGAGGTATCACTTTTATCATAAATATCCAGCCTTTGTGGTCCATTTGGTAAACCACAAGGGGCAGGATGTGGCTTTACCAACTATTTAAGCCAGTTCATTGGTACTGGGACCTGAGCCCTGAGTGACAGGCATGAATGAGGAGACCACTGAGGCTCTGGAGGCGTTAGCCCAGCAGCAGCCCCTTGTCCGAGTCCTGTAATCTGTACAGTTGTGCAGCCTTGTCTTCTGTAGAGTAGTAGCCGTTAAAGCCTGTGCGTGGTCACTGTACTGTGTGCCCACCACGCCTGTTGTCTCTGGGAAGACGCCGTCTTGTGGCAAAAATCAGAGAGCTCCTTTTTGTTTTCATAATTGTATTAACCTCCCAGGAGTATTTGATGCTTTCAGCCATTCCTGATCACAAAGCACCACTTTTCTTGGCTTTTCTGACAACACAGCCTCCTAATTTTGCTCCTTTTCAGGCTCCCTTAATCTCTAACCCTGCACACACTTCTCTGCAACCTCTTACCCATGAAATATGCTGGTATCCTGCTAATAACTCCAAAATCTACTTGCATGCAGCACAGATCCTTTTCTCCAGATGGATCCACCCTTCAAACTGCCTGTCCCCTTTGAAATCCTGCAGGCACCTCAGACCCACGGGGCCCACTAATCTAGCCCCTTCTGCCCAGTGAATCTCCTCTAACGTTCAGTGCCTACGTCAACTATCCCACGGCCGGACAGTGTAGGGGCTCATCTTTGTGGCCTCCTCCTCCTCTTCCACTTACCACACCTCTTACCAGCTGTCACTGGGCATTATCAGTTCTTCCTCCCAAATCGATCTGGAAGGCAAATCGCAGACAGGGCTCTGAAGCAGACCTTCCCGGCTTCAAACTCAGCTTTAGCCTTTTGGGAATGCCTGAGTTTGAGCTGATTTCCTCTTTAAACTTGAATTACCTCAACTCTGAATAGAAAAGTAATATCTGTATTATCGGATTCGTGTGTGTCTGTGCGTGTGTGTGTGTGTGTGTGTGTGTGTGTGTGAGAGAGAGAGAGAGAGAGAGAGAGAGAGAGAGAGAGAGAGAGAGAGAATTTGATGAGAAAGTGCAGGAAGAGCACTGGGTCTAGCCTGTGATAAATACTCATACATGTGAGCTGTTCTTATCACTTGCCCCCACCCTCTCTATCCTGCCTCCTCCCCCAGGCCTTTCTCATAGGGGTCACTTCAATAACTTCCCTATTGACCTCCTGCCTAAAATCTCCCCCAGGATCCAGTCTGTCCTGCACCCTGCAGTCAGATTGATCTTTCTAAAATACAAGGATGCTTGTACACTTCCCTGCTCAATACCCTTCATTTACTTGCCAGTGCTTCTTAGACTCTCACCCAGGTGTGTAAGAGTCCTCTTCACCTGACACCTCAGCTTCACCTCGGGCCTGCTCCCCACCTGTACTACCATTTCCACTCCCAGGATTCACCATACTCCCCTTTCTTCCTATTTGCACACATGCCCTTCTCAATGTTAGGAACAGTCACTCCGTATTGTTCCTCACCAGGCCAACCACGCCTGTCCTTCTTCTTAGCCTCCCATTTAGGTTAGGTGCTCCTGCTGTGTGTTCCCATAGCACCAACTCTGATCAGAGTGCACGTCTTCTGGCTGTGGAATTTTTTTTTTTTAATTTCTCTCTCCCGAGACTGTTTCATCAGCTTCTACCCTGTGTGCTTCACCATGCCTTATACAAAGCAGCATTATCTCATGCAGAATAAATGGACTTCTGTGGTATCACATTTGTAGCCTTGTTGCCCTCACTGGGGTCTCCGAGACAGAATTTCTGAAGACAGATCTCACTGGTGTCTCCAGGAATATATACGGACTGCCTCCCAGCAACGTATATTCCTTGTGCCCCTGAAGTTTAGGTATAATTTTGTCTGCCATATATGTCATCTTTGCCATTATTTTATTTTGCAAATGAAGAAACTAAACAGAAAACTTCCCTGACTGAATCATTCATCCAACTGGAAGACTGTTCTCTTGCCAGTAGTTCCCGTCATTAGCATGGAGAGGAAAATCAGGGAGCATAATTAATATAGTAGGCTTGCAAAATTTGAAGAGCCAAGAACATCTCCGAACAGGTGAGAAGGTTCAGACCTGAGTGACTTTTGCTTTCTTTGTGCGCGTGATTAGGAGTCTGGCAAAAGAAAGAGGGAGAAACACCAGCAGTGTCCTGTCCTGAAAATGGGAACACGGGTGCCAAATGCAACAGCCTTTACAAGCACCAAGGGAGGAAAAAGAAAACAGATCAGTTTTTCCAGCAATAACAACACATGTACAGGACAGCACTGACACAAATATGTCAAAAACACAAGTGTTTAAAAGGTGTTTTCCTCAAGAGAGCACTTTTATATGCCTTAAATAATCCTTAAGTATAAACTAAAAGTTATGCATGAACTGCACATTAGGTATTTTTCCTTAAAGCCCCTCAAACTGGATTTGAGGACAAACTATGCATTTTTTATGACTTAACTAGAAGAGAATATTTTAGATATTTTTCAGCTTCGTTAAACATCAGTTCTGACTAAAAAAGTGTATGCCTAGGTGGGTGTTGATTAATGGTGCTAAGAACACTTTGTGTAGGATTTTATGCTAATTACCCTTTATACCCTAACCCGTGTCAATTTTAACAATCTAAATTAGCATTTTCTCCTAGGACTCAGGAATGTGAGAATTGTGAAATTGGCTCAGTAAGCTGAGTTAGCAGTGAGAAAATTGAGATGTTCTATATTTCTATATTAACATCTGCTGCTTGTTCAAAGCGTGATCCTTTCAAAATGATGAAGATGTTGGGGAAAAAATGAGATGGGAGAAGTATGGCATATTTTGTATTAAAAAAAAACACTATAATACCGTCCTCAACAGTTTCAGGTAATCAAGGCTAGAATAATGGATTTTTGATATACACTGTTTGAGAAATCGATTGCATTTCTGTAGATAAAAATATTTTAGCTTCTTTGTTATTTTGGCACCTCTATAATGGAACAGCTCTAAAACACATTTGGTTATGGAAAAACATCAGATTAAATCCCAGTAAAAATTAACTGTTGTTTTGTTTATTTTAGAGGTAGTTTAAACAGGAAACGCATTTCCAGATGGTTCTTTTTAAACAAAAATCTAAGTCTCTTCAAGGCGGAAGATTTTTAATAAACTCCTATCTTGTAAAATAGGATGTGGCCTTAGACATTTAAAACTGACATAAAAAAATAAAAAATAAAAAAATAAAACTCAGACATAGTATTTGTAAACTGCATGTAGAAGGATCTTTATCCGTCACCTGATTGTCTAGGTTTGTGAATTTTTTCAGTGACTTGTCCTCATCATAATCTTTAAAACCTAAGACACACAGCAGGATTATGGTGACACTTTCTTGGAAGCAAAACTGCAGTTTCAGATGAGTATTCATGTGCTCTCAAGTCCAGTAGAGCCAGGACTCTGTGCTTTGTTGTGCATACGTTGTGGGTGAAATGTGAGCCACAGAAGAATTCTCCGTTCACTGTTAAATGTGCTCGAAACTCATGACTTGTTCCCAAATCCAAAAGTTCTCACTGCTGACAGGAGCTGAAACCTGGATGCGAGTTGAATTGGATCAGCAGTTTGTTCTAGTTTTCCCAGCATTCTGATGAATTCTTGAGTGAGGACCAAGACTTCTCTATAATCTCTCCAAGTCCTAGCATTAGAAACAAACGTTTTAGAAGGAATGGCTGCCTCCCAAGACTCTAGTCTAGGGGCTGGGCAGGGAGGCCTCAGAGAAATAGCTGCAGGCCCTATTCTGCTCCTTGACATTTCCAGGAGCTTCTCCTGACTCAGTGAGGGTCTGGAGGGTAGACACACTTGAACAACACTCAGGTGTGTGGTATGCCAGCATTCCCTTATTTGCCTTCCCTTCTCAACAAACCACCTGCTTCTCTACCTCTCCCAGCAAAGTCCTTTATGGCTGGAATTTCCTCTCCCATTCCCCTCTCATAAACCCAGCAGTGTTGTGTTCATAGCCCCCTGGATTGTAATACTGGACAGTCACAACACAGGGGATTTAGGTCACACAAAAACATTTATTTCAACACAAGTTTTAAACACTAAATGTGAGTTTGTGGGGAGGGTAAAAGAGGCTAAGGTATTTTAGAATCATATTAATCTATAAAAATATCACTTTAGAATCACCTGTTTGCTATGTTATACCTTCCAAGTTTTGTGTTTTCTTTTTACATTTTTTTCCAGTTTTGCATTATTTTTGCCTGATTATTTGATAGTTTTTGCAAATGTAAAGGTTGCTTGCTCTAATATTGCCTGTTTATTCAACATTATCTCTAATATTTCATAGAGAGCTTTTTACTAAATTAGTAGCTTATCATGGCCGCTGTTTGGCCATCTTCATAGTGTTTTTATTGCATCTAATTTATATTCCAGCCTAATTCCCAGCTTGTTTTCAGCTCAAGGTCCACTACTTAACTCATGTTTGGAAGACACTTTTATAGGACATTAACAATATTTTACATTATAATAACAGAATGTTCAAATGATAGCACAATAATCACCAAAATAACTCACAAATTGTCATTTAAGAACGGGATTTTTCAGGATCCCTGGGTGGCGCAGCGGTTTAGCGCCTGCCTTTGGCCCGGGGCGCGATCCTGGGGACCCGGGATCGAGTCCCACGTCGGGCTCCCGGTGCATGGAGCCTGCTTCTCCCTCTGCCTGTGTCTCTGCCTCTCTCTCTCTCTCTCTCTCTCTCTCTCTGTGACTATCATAAATAAATAAAAATTTTTAAAAAAAGAACAGGATTTTTCACAAGCTACTAACAATGGATGTTACACAGAATTTCCGTTTAGAGTAGAACCACAAAATGAGTAGAGTAGAACCACAAAAATGTAGGCACAGCTTATAATTAGCTGTGAAATTATGCATCACATACTTTTTAAATTATGAAATTTACATTTCAAATGAGTCTATAAAATGGTTATATCAATATTTTACAAAGTATGTCCTATTTGCATAGTTCAAAACATACATATGTGACCATACAATGTTTAGCTCAATGTATACTATCATGAAATCATGCCCTGTTAGGAAAGGTACAGCATTTTCTTTTTCTTTTTTTTTTTTTTAAAGAAAGTTTTTTTTTTTAATTTATTTATGATAGTCACAGAGAGAGAGAGAGAGGCAGAGACACAGGCAGAGGGAGAAGCAGGCTCCATGCACCGGGAGCCCGATGTGGGATTCGAACCCGGGTCTCCAGGATCGCGCCCTGGGCCAAAGGCAGGCGCCAAACCGCTGCGCCACCCAGGGATCCCGGTACAGCATTTTCAACACAACCCACAGAATAGAAATGTATATGATATTCAGTTTCATTCCCAGTGATGACAGACTTGGAATCAGACATACTTGGGTTAGAATCCACCTTCTGCCACTTAATAGCTTCGTGGGCAAGGGCAGTTACTTGACCTCTATGTGTTTGACTTTCATCATCTATAAAGTGGACATGAAGTTATTAGGACTAAATAAAATACTGGTAACTGTCATGAGAAATGTACAAAACATCTAGTGTTCTACCTGACAGGAGGGATATCCCCTAAATGTTTTCTACGAGTTGCTTCTTCCAGTGCCAGCACCAGCATCCTCCTTCTATCCACACTTCCTAGCTCTTTCAACCAAATGCTTGTGTTTCTGCTATTTCATCTGTGTGTTCTTTTTTTTTTTTTCCTCCTCTACTGTATCCACTTTCTGGGCCAGCCCATCTAATCTTACGGTTTCAAAGGATTACTGTGCCAATGATTTCTGAAACTATGTCTCTCACAATATATTTCCCAATCAATCAGTCTTTGATTTCTGAAGCCTACTGGACATCTTGCTGGGTTTCCTTTAGGCATCCCAAATCCAAGTATTTTGATATAAGTGGCATTCAATATTGTCTCAATTTCCCACCTATCTAATGAGACAGGAATGCTGTGAATCACCTCTTGAAGATCACTTGAACCCATCTCCTCACTTCACTACCATTACTGCCGTGATAATGCAGAACCCCAATCCCTTCTGGTTCAGTTCCACACCGTCCTAAAAGGCTTCCCTGCCTCCTGCTCATTGCACACCATCTTCACAATCACTTCACAATCAGATCTATCTTACCATAGTGTAAATAGAGCCATAAACTCCTCTGACTTGACCCATTTTTTAAACTCTTCATTACTTTTATGGTAGAATTTAATCTCCAATTTCTGATGTGGGAGACCCTTCATACTCACTCTGAATTCTGTATCTTTGCTCATTCTTTTTCCTTTGCCTGGAACTGCATTCTCCCCCTTCTCAGTCTTGTGAATTCATGTCTGTATTCAAAGACTCGGGTCAGATTCTCTAAAGAGCCATTCTTGATACTCTGCAGGCAGAACTGTGCTCCTTGGAATCTTACACATTCCGTAATTACAGCATTTAGCCATTTGAAAGAGATGTGTTGCAAGCAAATGGTAGCAATCAATCTGATGAGAACACTTTGAAAACAGTATCTGCTTCTAACTCATTTTGCTTTTCCAGAGTCTGTACATGGTAGGGATTGGTTTTTGAATGAATGAATGAGAGAATGATGAAATGAATGAATTTCGTTCCATTTTGTCCTGGTCTTGACAAGCTAAAATACATGTGGTATCTTCCTACTTTTACTTATGTGCTCGGGGGCAGATAGGTATTCCAATAGTAATGAGTTTGGCCCCTGTCCATTCTTTCATTAAAATAAAGCAGGCAGCCTGCCAACCTGGCTTTAATCTTGAAAATTTCTGTCTTCAGAATAAACTTTTGCCCTCTTTCCTAGCCAGAAAAACTTCAATCATTTTGCTTTTATTTTGAGGAAGAATTGCTCCATTATTTTTCATATATAAAGATTTCGAGACTCTCAGAATCTTGTTAAAAATTAGATCATAGGTTTTAAAGAAGATTTGATAACAAAATCATCCCCAAATAAATGTCAAAATCTGCTTAATGCAGTTATCCTAGTTAGGCATCAAAAAAAAAACATTTTGTTATATACACAAGAGAAGATACCTGTACTATGCCTAATGGCCTGAAAAATGCAGTAAAACTACTGGATTACTCAGTGTGCCACATATATCTAATGAGGAAAAAGTTGCATATCGCCAGACTACATTTTTCATCATTTTTGCTTAATTTAAACTATAGTCAGAAATGTACAAAGTGTTGCCTTCATTTCTTTCATTGAAGCATTTACACGTCTGAAGTCGAAGCTATTTCTTGCAAACTTGATCTTTATTAAATATAACTGATTTACGTTCTGCGGGCTTGAGAAAGGTCAAATTAAATTCATCATAGTTTCACTTTCCACTGGCATCTGGTATGCAGCATGGTACTGATGTTATAAATAAGGCTTCCTCCTAAGTAACAACATGGTGTCTTAAATTATATTCAGCACCATAAAAAGATTCCAAGTCCCGTTCTAATCAGGCTCCATGTCTCTGGCATGCCACATATGGCCCCTTTTGAAATTTGTTTGAATATGTCTTTATATTTCAAAGAATTGTGCATCAGAAGTTGATTTATAAGAAAGAAATTCAAGGAACAGCACAGAAAATCATACGTTCACTAAGGAGATACAAGAAATTGCAGGGGTGAGCTGGCATTGGATACATACATGCACATATGTATAAAATATGTAGTTTCATAGAATTTTTTTCATTTGCATGTGCCTATCTACTATCACATCAGTTTTGCCTAAAATCAGTAAGAGCCATTGAAACCAAACAAAATGTCAAAACACTTTGTGGGTGGGCTACGAATGATGGAAATACAAAGATCCTATACTTAAGAGTTTAATCAAAAGAATCTCAAAGTGAGTGTCAAATTTTGAAAACTTGCCATAAATGTGAAAAACAAAGAATTGGCTCCCATTGAATCTGGTTTGGTTTATTTTATTTTATTTTTTTTACTCAGAATTAGTTTTTCTTTTGTAAATATGTTATTTTTGCATTATGTTTTACTACTGGTTGCTGTATTAATATCAATAAATTATTAATTTAATCTTATTTATTTTGTAAGCAATTCCATCATCTTACAAAACTTGCACAGGTTCTAAATATTTTTCAGAAGATCACCTTGCATGTTCTCAGGACACATCTTTGGAAATTAATGGCAAATTTGCCTTTCTCCTTCCAATCTTATTTTTTTTCATATTTTTTTTTAAATTATTTATTTATTCATGAGAGACACAGAGAGAAAGAGAGGCAGAGACACAGGCAGAGGGAGAAGCAGGCTCCGTGCAAGGAGCCCAATGTGGGACTTGATTCCAGGTTTCCAGGATCATGCCCTGAGCCAAAGGCAGACGCTCAACCACTGAGCCACCCAGGTGTCCCCCAATCTTTTTTTAAATCAAATTTTTTAGAATGACCAAACAAAACAAAACAAAAAAACAAATGGCAGTGTTACATACAGGTATTTGGTTCTTATTCCTGACTGAATAAAATGATTGCGTCAGTAAACATATGCTATACTGATTGCTTTTGATAACTTTTTCAGGAATAGTCTTTAGGTCACTTCCTTCTGTCAATGTGTGCTAAATCCTCTTAAAATTAAGAATGACTTTTAACAAGTGCCTTTCAACAATTATTGTAACTGTATATCATTTTTCCTCTGGCCAAAGATAATAGTAATTTATAGATGTGTAAATCTTACAAAAGCAGTAATAGAGAAAGAGATGTACAGAGAGGCCACAAAAGAGGGATTTATTTATTTATTTGTTTTATTTATTATTTATTTATTTATTTATTTATTTATTTATTTATTTATTTATTATTTATATCTAGAAAGGAATAGTGGTAATTTATGAAAACTTTCATATCAGTGATTAATCGGATGTGCACTTTTTGATCAGCATTCTAATTCCTCAATTTATAAGTGCCATTTTGTTTATTATAAATTATGCATAAGTGTTGGTGGAGCTGAAGGTAAATCTTACAAGATGTGTTTGCTCAATAGAGGAAAAATCAAAAGTAAATGAATTGTGAAAAAATCCAATGGGCAAGTAACATACATTTGTTAGGACACAGATAAACATAAAAATAACTTTCCACAACCAATCTAACACCAATACCACAACCCCTCCCCCCCAGCCAACAGCATTACTTTCAAAAAGGAGTCATGATGGTAACAGGAACCATGAATTATTTCAACATGGGTGAAAAAGATTATTGACTTCACAATTGGACCCTAATGGCAACATTAGCTGATTTATCTGGGCATGCTCCTTACTACTATGATTGTTTTTTCAGGTGGAAGAGGGGGACATAAAAATATAAGGGAAAAATCATGATGCTTTGCATAGTAAAATTTTTGTTTATGTTTGCAACTCAGAGACCAGAAGTAAGAATGAACACCAGAAAGTATCCAGGACATCAAAATATGACACCTATCTAACATCATAACTATGTTGCCAGCAAGATGTTGCTAAATGAAGGATTTCTGGAGTACTGTGTCCGTTTTTGAGGGTAAGAATTCGATTGCAACTAGAAAGAGGAGAAAAGACTTTCTAAGAACGGGATGTAGCTTGAGAGTTGAATTAGTTTCTGGAAAAAAAAAAACAAACAACTTTTTCATGATATTGGGTACTTTAGCCATTCCCAATTATTTCCATGCCCAATAGACACTATAAACCAGAGAAGGTAATTTCCACTGCCACTTGGGTAAAGCCTCATATAATTTGCTGCAATGACCCAAACCTTTATTTCCTCATAATAATGGGGCCTTAATCCTGCCCTTCATAGGACAGTGGAAGTTATTTATGATTTGTAAAGCACCACTTCAAAGAAGATTCTAGAGAAATAAAAAGCAGTTTCAGGCCACTTACCTGACTCTCTAGGTTTTCTTTACCAACTTCTCTGAATTCTGCCATTTTTGGCTTAGATTATTTTCTATCAATTTTTCTGTTCAACTTTGTCAGGATTTTACTTTTTGGTTCATATGCATCCTTAAATGTATGATACCATGTGTCTAAAAAAATTTAAAGACACAAACTTAGGAGATAGACAAAAAATGATAGCATGGGTGTAATTTGGAATCCCACAGCTAAAAATGTGTAAAAATATAGCCAGAAATGCACCATGAAATTATTAGAATCTTAGTCTACAAACTCAAGTTGTTTTTTTTATCACTTTTGTCATTTATTTTAAATAAAATTAATATGACTATGGCATACCATTGTACCAGTTTTCAAGGATATTTTATCTTAGTTATTATGAGATCTCTCCTTGCAAAAGGTCAAGCTCTAGGAAGAGAAGATAGAACCCAGAAATGACACATGGATGAATTTTCAAGTTCATCATCCTTTCTGCTGACATTCATTTTTCATTCTTTGAACAAATAACTTTAGAACCCAAAAGTAGGGACACCTGGGTTGCTCAGTTGGTTAAATGTCTGCCTTCAGCTCAGGTCATGATCCCAGGTTCCTGGGATCGAGTCGCATGTCAGGGGCGGGGCGGGGGCGGGGGTGGTCCCTGCTCAGCGGGGAGTCTTCTCCCTTCCCCTGCTCATGCTTACTTGTTCTCTCTCTCCCTCTTGTAAAATAATAAAATCTTTTTAAAAATGAACCCAAGAGTAAATAGCACAAGACCCAAGAGTGAAAATCTTTCTAGACTTTGAATCTAAATTCCAGCACTAAATAACTAAGTAACCTGAGGTGAGTTACCGAATTTCTCCTTTCTCGATTTTAGTTGAAATATACCAATTGGCACATTTGTGAAACTTAATAAAATTTGTTCCTTTGGGCAGATGGGGTACATGCCTTATCAAGTGGAAAGGGGCCGGATGCCAGGAAATACCTCTCTGTAGATGCTAAGTTGTAGATAGAGACTGAATAAGAAGGTCCCTTTGATAGAGAGCTGCAGGGGAAATCATCTCAGACAGAGAAAACAGAAGTTGGTGCAGTCTAAGATAAAAACAATTGCAAGTCAAATGACAGTAAAAAGGTCTCAGGGAGAGTGTGGAGAAAGAGGCAGAGTCCAGGTTATGCGGAGAATTTGTGTAATGGTTTGTATTATTATTATTTTTTTGTCTCAGTGAGAGGAGGACTTTAGGATTTTGAAAGAAGAATGACATAATCCAATTTACATTAAATGATACAGTCTATTTTGTAGAACCCGTTGACAGAAAGCCAGCATGGAGGATGTTAGGAATATACAGAAGAAGTATATAGGGAGTGTCTGGTATAAGGAAGGATGGTAGAGTATAGAGAGAAATGTAGAAATGACAATACTCTGGGGCTGATTGGGGAACGTACTAGTGGAATGAAGGAAGGGAGCAATCAAGGATGGCTCCTAGATTTCTGTAACTGTTACTGAACAGATGTCAAGACTGACAAATATCAGGGAAATACTCATTTTTTGTGGAGAGGAGGATGTTGAGAAATCAAGCATTCCCTGACTAAGCATCTTCATTGCCTAAGCCTAGAATGGACTCTGTAGAAGCGAGCTATGCCACTGATATATGGATAAAGAAGAGGGGGTACACACACACACACACACACACACACACACACACACACACTCATGGAGTATTACTCAGCCATCCAAAAGAATAAAGTCTGGCAGCCGGGGTGTCTCAGCGGTTTAGCGCTGCCTTCAGCCCAGGGCCTGATCTTGGAGACCTGGGATTGAGTCCCATGTCAGGCTCCCTGCATGGAGCCTGCTTCTCCCCCTGCCTGTGTCTCTGCCTCTCTCTCTCTTTCATGAATGAATAAGTAAAATCTTAAAAAAAAAAAAAAAGAATAAAGTCTTGCCATGTGCAACAATGTGGATGGAGCCAGAGAGTATTATGCTAAGGAAATAAGTCAGTCAGAAAAAGGCAAATGCCATATGATTTTGCCCATATGTGGAATTTAAGAGTAATGAAGAAGCAAAAGGAAGAAAAAGAGAGGCAAACCAAGAAATGAGCTCTTCACCGTAGAACAAACTAATGGGCACCAGAGGGGAAGTGGGTGGGGAAAAGGTGAATGGGTGATGGGTGTTAAGGAGGGCACTTGTGATGAGCCCTGGATGTTGTATGTAAGTAAATTCTGTACCTGCAACTAATATCATACTGTGTGTTAACTAACTGGAATTTAAATAAAAACTTGAAAAAGAATTTATGAGATATTTAAAGAATGTCCAAAAATTGTTAAATATTAGAAAAGAAAGATAATGGAGTGCCTGGATGGTGCAGTTAGGCATCTGATTCTTGGTTTCGGTTTAGGTCATGATCTCAGGATTGTGAAATGGAGCTTGGGCTCCACAGTCAGCATGGCACTCCCTCTTGGGACTCTCTCTCCCTCTGTGCCACCCCCACACCCTCACACACAAGGGCTCGCTCTCTCAAAATAAATAAATCTTAAAAAAAAAAAAAAAGAAAAAGAAAAACAGCCAGAAAGTATGGTACTATACTTTTGTATTGGGCGGTGCCTTAGTACTCACAGAGGCAATGAAACATAGTTTCTTTGTTTCATATTGCTCCTACCTCATAATTTGGAAGGAAATAAATGGAAAAAATATGAGAAAAGTAAACACAAAGTAAAATCTCAGAAAATATTCAGATTCATTATAATTTTCCATTTTTCAGATTTCATCAATACATTAATTATGTTATAAAATGCTATTTATTCTAAAATTTTTAAAATCACTTTATATTTTTAGAGAGTTGGCATGACAAAGCATTTTCTCTTTCTCACATACAAATGCACAAGCATAATTAGCAGTAAAATGTGCTCATTTACAAACCAGTATTTTGTGTGTAACAACTATAGGGACAAAGCTGAACTGGTTAATGGGGGATGCAAAAGAACTACGAAGTGAATTGGGCACTAAACCTAAGCTTATGATTAAAAAATTAGATGACAAAGGGTTTTTTTTTTTCAGTAATTCATTTTAAACCCAGAAGCTTTCCGTGAAAGCTATAATTACAAAGTGGGCATTACTTTTTTTTTTTAATTATTAAGTTATTTATTTGTCCTGCCCTCTCACCGTAAAATAAGAGCCACAAAGGAATTTAATGTTGTTTAAATCACTTATAACACGTTGAAATCACATGTGCAGCATCCTAGGTACTTGTCTGATATCTGCAGTGCACTAAATTCTTCCAAACACTTCATATCACTGAATATAGTAGCGATGAATGAAAGGGATCCAGTTCCTCTCCACTGAGCCTCTTGGCAAACTATTTCTTACCTCTGTAAAATTCATCAAATCCAAAATTCAAATTCTGAATAGAATTTTTTGATGCCTCAAGAGCAGTTTCAGAAGTCAGAACTCTCATTATTGCTTTTTCAACACAGTGTTTGGAAATTTTAGAACACGGATTCATGGTCCTGGTCCAGGGAAGTGTGAAATTTTGAGAGATCTCCGTCCCAGATCAAGTAAATGGCTGCAACCTAGTATCCATACAGAAATCATCCAAATTCTTGATCTTGTTTGAGGTGCATATTTGCATTAAATTCTTACGGTGTCTTCAGTGGCCCTTCTTTCTCTTCCCCTGTACCCAACTCTTTCTTAAATTATCCCCTCAGAGGATTTTACCTGTAATTTGCTGTCAGTTTTAGGCTTCTGGCATTTTAATTATTCTCTACAGGTCCCTTAAGATGTTCATTCATTCAGCAACTCTAGTTTATTATTTAATGCCACTGTAGGCTTAGCGATGTACCAGTTAAGCAAAAACAGATGCATTCTCTGCCTTACCCCCTATGCTTATAACCTAGAGAAAAGGGTGGAAATTATTCAAAGATTAAGTAGCATGAAGGGAAGGTACTTGGCAGTAGGAGATCATATAATCAAAGGATTTGAACAGCATGAGATACCAGACTAGGCTTCCCTGAGGAAGTGACATTTGTATTTTTCTGGTGGAACACTTAAAGCTAAAGAACTATCCAAACTGCAAAATATGAACCATTAAAGCAGGATAATTCAAATTAATGCAATTCTTTAATTTTTTTAATTTTATTTATGATAGTCACAGAGAGAGAGAGAGAGGCAGAGACACAGGCAGAGGGAGAAGCAGGCTCCATGCACCGGGAGCCCGACGTGGGATTCGATCCCGGGTCTCCAGGATCGCCCCCTGGGCCAAAGGCAGGCGCCAAACCGCTGCGCCACCCAGGGATCCCAATTAATGCAATTCTTATTTGAAGTTTTATAGTCATCACTGAATAATAAAAACAATTGTAGTATCATAGGATGGTAGTCCGATTGAATGAGATATTGAGCAGCTAGGAACTAAGGCTTCGTTCTTAAGCTGTGCACCTTTGAACAGCTTTCTGAGTGTCCTTTATTCATCTCTAAAAGGAGGTAAGGGTGGGATTAAATGAGATGACACACAAAAGGCTTCACAGAGATAAAAATTGTGGATGAACAGTTCTAACCCCCTCTGCACTCCTGATACCCCTTTACTAATCTGTTGAACACATACTTATGAACTCCTGCAAGATGCTAATCTCCATGAAGGCAGAGATCTGTGTGTTCATTTTAGACTTCTCAGCAGAGAGTAATTGCTGGATCCTCCACAGATCTGTTTAATGAATAAGCTGACTTGTTTATTCACTTTAATGGAACAGAGCCAGACACCCATGAGTTTGGAATCTTGAAATGCACAAGAGGAAAAAGTAAAATATTGACTTTATAAAAAGATTTATTTATTCATGAGAGACACACAAGAGAGAGGCAGAGAGATTGGCAGAGGGAGAAGTGGGCTCCCTATGGGGAACGCAAGGCAGAACTTGATCCCATGACTCCAGGATCAAGCCCTGAGCTGAAGACAGATGCTCAACCACTGAGCCACTACTACTCCTTTATAAGACAAAGGGCATAGCAGCAAAGAGAAAGTCAGCACTTTAAAAAGGCCTGGGGTGTGAAAACCTGTAGAAGTATTGGTGCCCACACCTAAATTGCCCTATTTTTGTTATCTTGGATATACTTTGTTTTGAGCTCAATCTGAACTGCTTTATTTGTTCCTTATCAGCTGACAGGAATCTCAGGGCCTTGTTGAGATACTATCTTTACCATATTTATTGATTTTCACCTACTCTCAGAAAATACTGTTTTTCAGAATATGCCTATAAATTCAGCCGATGACATTATACCATGTCCACTTTATTGTTTAGCTGAACTATTTCCTACTCTTTTCAGTCAAGTTAAATAAACTTATAGTAGAGGGTAGGGGCCAGGAGTTCCACCTAGTGTTTGTCAGAGATCATTTCCTGAGAATAGCTTACAGTAAGTAAATACAAGGCAAAAGATTTTGCAACACCAGTTCTTCACATGATGGGAAATTCTTAAGGAGTCAAAGGTGTCATCTGAAAGGAAGACTTTCACCCTAAGTGTGTAGTCTTACAATATAGGTTTTGCATAGAATATATTTGATCATTTTCAGAGATACATGATTATTACTAGATTTAATCTTTATAGGTTATTTAAGTGTTTCCTAAAGTCTGACTGAAGTTTTCACTACAGTGATCCTGAGGCTTTTATTTTACCTCTTAAGAAGGTGGAGAAATTGTCGGCATTCTCCTTATAATGTTGTTCGAAATGGATATAAAATCTCTATCTTTTGGTTGAATAAAATACTTTGAGGCTTTCTCATTTTGTCTTTCCTTCAAAATATGGGGTGAAAATACGGTGGATGATTTGAATAGCATCTGACCAATATGTAATCATGTAAAAATGGATGCCCAACCCTTGAGATCTAACTTCCAAAGTCCCTACAACTACCATATCATATTACTGTTCTGGTGATACCCAAATGGAGCGTGGGCTTCCCAGGAAGTATATTAAATGATTCATATGGATGTGGGAAAATTTTTAAAGTTCTTTTTAAAGAACATATTAAAATTAAAGTATAATTTGTATCCATAGAAATGTACCCACATTAAGTGTACAGTTTGATTAGTTTTGACAAGTGCATATACTTGTGAAACCCACACATCTACCAAGGTGTTGAATATTTCCATCACTCTACAGAGCTCCTTTTTTTTTTCACTTCCAGTGAAATATACCCCCTCCTGGGCAACTGCTTTTCTAACTTGTCGTACCATAGTTTAACGTCGCCTGATTTCAGACCTCAAACAAATACAGCACTAGACTGTGTTCTTTGGGTTTTATAATTTTTTCATAAACATATTTCTTTTAAGATTCATTAGGTCTGTTGAAAAGCTGTCCCTTGCACTGCTGAACAGTATTCTATTATGTGCCTCAATTTGGTCAGATATCTATAATTAATATATTTGTGTTTAAACCTACCATTTTATTGTTTGAGTTTAATATGTCACATCCCTGATTTTTTTCCTTTATCTCTCTTCCCATGGGTGGGTGATTTGAGGGTTTATTGTTCATTTGGTTTAGCATTCTACTGTATATTCTTTAACTTTTAAAAAAATTGAAATAATTATAAGCTAACAGGATGTTTAAAAATGACAGATCCTGTGTAGCCATAACCTGCTTTTCTCTAGCAAGACATCTTCTATAAAAATAATGTATTGTCAAAACCAGAAAATTGACATTGGTCAATCAGTATGGTCAATCTGTAACCTTACTCAGATCTCACCAGTTTTTCATGCACTTGATTTTGTGTTTGTAGTCCTATGTGACTGTATCACATATATAGATCAATTTAACCACTGCTACATTCAAAATGCAAAATTTCCATTCAACACAAAGATCCCCATTCTACCGTTTTATAGTCGCACCTACTCTCTTCTCCCCATATCTCTAGCCCCTGGCAATCACTACCATGCTCTTCATCTCTGTAATTTTACTATTTTAAGAATGTTATATAAATTAATTCAAACAGCATGTAACCTTTTAAAATTGGCATTTTTCATTCAGTGAAATTCCATTGGGATCCACTGAAGTTGTTGTGCTATCAACAGTATGTTTCTAAAATTGCTGAGTAACATTCGATTATATGGATGTGCCAGTTGAACCATTCATCCTCTAAACCCTTTGAATGGCATTTAGACAGGTTCCAGGTTTGGGCTGTTATGAATAAAGATGCTATTAACATTAGTATACAGGTTTTGTGTAGACATAAGTTTTTATTTCCTGGGATAAATGCCCAGGGGTATAATTACTGGGTTCTATGCAAAGTGTAAAATTACCAAGCTATTTTCCAGAGTAGCTGTGCAATCTTATATTCCTATGAATGATATGAGAAATTGAATTTTTCACATTCTCACCAATATTAGCTATTAATACTTTAAAAAATATTTAGCTGTTCTAAAAGGTAGGTTATGAATACCTCATCATGATCTTAATTTGCATTTGTCTAATGGCTAATGATGTTGAACATATTTTTATGTGCTTATTTACCATCTGAATATCCTCTTTGTAAGATGTCTGTTCATGTCTTTTGCCCATTTTCTAATTGGATTTTAATTTTTCTGCTGAGTGTTGGGAGTTCTATATATATATTCTAGAAATTAGTCTTTTGTCAGTTGGATAGCAAATATTTTAATCAAGTCTAGTTTGTCTCTTGATTGTTATAGCATGGTATCTCCTAGAGCTATATTTTCTTCTAAATGTGGCTAATTTTATGCTTTACATTTAAATCTAAGATCCATTGTAAGTCAGTTTTTGTGTACAATTGAGGTTTAGATCAAGCCTTAGTTTTTTGTTTTGTTTTGTTTTGCCTACAGATATCTAATTCCTTCAGTAGCAATTGTTGAGAAGACTTTCCTTCCTTCAGTTAAATAGTTTAGCAGTTTTGACAAGTCAATTGACTTGTTGATGCTGGTCTACTATTCCATTAATATCTATATCTATCACTCTTCCAGTACATTGTTTTTGATTAATGGGTGTGTATCAGGCTGACTGATCCTCCCCATTTTCTTCTGTTTTTCAAAACTGAAATTTTTTTATTATTTCCAGTTTCATCACCTTCCCATCAGTAATTTTAAATAAATTTGCTTCTATCTACAAAACATTTTTTTTGAGATTGGAATAGGAATTACATTTCAATTTGGAAGATAATTGATATATTATGTTGAGTTTTTTGATCCATGGACATGTTATGTCTCTCCATTTATTTTTATGTTCTGTGATTCCTTTCTTAACATTTTATATTTTTCATGATACCATCTTTGGATATATTTTATATGCAAAATTTTAGGCTTTTACTTAATTATTCCTTTATTTTTCAAAGAATAGCTTTTTGCTTCATTTTCTCTTTTTCTGTTTTCTATTTCACTGATTTATGCTCTAATTGTTATAACTTTTTTCTGCATGCTTTGAGTTCATCTTGCTCTTCTTTTTCTAGTCACTTAAGATGTAAGCTTAGATGATTACTTTGAAATACTTTTCCTAATATAAGCATTTAGTACAACATATTTCCATCTGAGTATTCCATTATGTACATCCCACAAATTCTATTCAATTCTATGTATGTTTTATTTCCCTTGAGACTTCCACTTTGACCCATGAATTAATTAGTTTACAGTTTGGGGCTATTATGAATAAAGATGCTATGAACATAATGGACATCCACATACAAAAATTGAGTCTAGATATAGACCTTATATCTTTCACAAAGATATCTCAAAATGGATCAGAGGCTTTAATGTAAAATACAAACCTATAAAGCTTTTAGAAAATAATGTTGACAAATTTAGGTAGCTGCAGGTTTGACAATGGCTTTTTAGATACAACACCAAAAGCATGATCCATGAAAAAAATCAAGTTGAATGTCATTAAAATTAAAAACTTACACTCTGCAAAAGACATTATTAAGAGAATAAAAGGACAAGCCATATATTGAAAATAATGTTATGAAAGCCTGTACCTGTTAAAGGCTTGGTATACAGAATATACAGTGAACTCTTAAAATTCTGCAAGAAAACAACTTAGTTTTTAAATGAGTGAAGACCTGAAGAGCTACTTCACCAAAAAAGCTATCAGGTGGCAAATAAGCATATGAAAAAACATATTTCATATTGTCATCAGGGAATTTCCAATTAAAATAATAAGGCGATATTGTTACACAGCTATTAGAATGGCTGGTACCCCAAACTCTAACAACACTAAATGCTGACAAGGATACGGAGCAACAGAAACTCAATAATTTATACTGGGAATGCAAAACAGTACAGATACTTTGGAAGACAAATTGGCGATTTCTTACAAAACTAAGTGTAATCTGACCAAACAATCCAGTAATTACACTTCTAGGCATTTAACCAATTTAATTGAAAACTTAAGTGTGCACAAAAACCTTCATACATATGCTTATGGCAGATTTATTAATAATTTCTAAAACTTGAAAGGAACTAAGATGTCCTTTAGTTGATGAATGGATAAATTATGGTACATCCATACAATCAGATATATTATTCGGTCTAAGAAGAAATTAGCTATCAGCTACAGACTTGGAAGTATCTTAAATACATATTGTTAAATCAAAGAACCAGTATGAAAAGGTTACATGCCATATGATTCCAATTACCAGATATTCTAGAAAAGGCAAAATTATGGAGATTGTAAAAAGATGAGTGGTTGTCAGAGTTTAGGGGAGAAGAAGGGATGAAAAGGCAAAGCAGGGGATCCCTGGGTGGCTCAGTGGTTTAGCGCCGCCTTCGGCCCAGGGTGTGATCCTGGAGTCTCAGAATCCAGTGCTTCTCCCTCTGCTTGTGTCTCTGCCTCTCTCTCTCTCTCTCTTTCTCTCTCTCTGTGTCTCTCATGAATAAATAAATATTTAAAAAATGTTTTAAAACAAGAAAAGGCAAAGCACAGTGGATTTTAGGTCAGTGAAACTATTCTGTATGATAGTTTAATGGATATACAATATTATGCATTTGTCAAAACAAATACGTGGAACTAAAAAACACAAAGAGTGAATCATAAAATAAACTGTAGACCTCAGTGAATAATATATCAATATTGATGTTAATTGTAACAAATGTACCACATCAAAGGAAACATTAACAATAGGGGAAACTGTGTTCATGCTTAATTTTTCTGTAAACCTAAAATTTCTCTTAAAAATAATATATTAACAAGAAATAACGTGTTGGAGAGGATATGGAGAAAGGGGAACCTCTGTGCACAGTTGAGGGGACTTTAAATCGGAGCAGCCACTATGGAAAAGAATATGAAGTTCCACAAATATTAAAAATAGGTGCTCCTAGGTGGTTCAGTCAGTTAAGCATCTGCCTTAGGCTCATGATCCTGGGATCCTGGGATCAAGCCCTACATGAGGCTCCCTACTCAATGGGGAGCCTGCTTCTCCCTCTCCCTCTCCTGCTCCTCCTGCTTGTGTGCTCACTCGCTCTCTGTCAAATAAATAAAATCTTTAAAAATATTAAAAATAGAAATACCATATGATCTAGCAATTGTTTATCTGAAGAAAAAACACACTATCTTCAAGAAATACATGCATCTCCATGTTTATTGCAGCATTATTTACAATAACTAAGATATGGAAACAATCTCAGTGTCCGTGGATGGATGGATGGATAGAGAACAAATACATACACACCCATGTCTATATTTTGCTTCCATTTTTGAAAGATATTTTTCCTGCATATATAACTTTAGATTGTCAATTTTTTTCTTCAAATACATGTTTTTGTTATCCTCCGACCTTTACTGATTCTGTTGAGAAAACAGCCATCATTTTTATTGTCGTTCCTTAGGATGAATGTTCTAATCATCCTTTATCATTGATTTCCAGTAGTTTGATTATATATGACTTTCTTTATATTTTCCCCACTTTTTAGGTTTGTTGAAATTCCTCCATCTTTGATATCTTTCATCAAATGAAAAAAATATATACATATATATACACACCGTTGTCTCCTCAAATAACTTTTTCTGTTGCACTTTCTACCTTTCTTCTGTTAGCCCAGTAATAAATACAATAGATTTTTTGATATTGCTCACACATCTTGGATGGTATTCTCTACTTTTGACTCTCTTTCTTTTGTATCTAAGTTTGAACCACCACTCTCCTACTCAGTTTAAGAACTAGAATGCCAAGTACCATAGTGGAATATGTGTGTCAATATGGATCAGAAAAATAAGTGCCTAAAGAGATTCTCTGATTTCTTCTGCTAGCCTCAGAATACAGGGCTCATGAACCTGCATGTCAGGTGATGGTGGGTCTCAGGTTTTTTCCTGTCCTCAGTCATGACCATTTTGGTGAAGGCCCATGGACAATAGTTGACAGTTCACTTCAAATTCTCTTCGTCAGTGGGGATCCAGAGAATCATAAACTGTTAATCAGCTCATCATTTCTCCTTTAAACTTCATTAAAAGTGTTGCTGTTTTATCCTTACTCGTATCTATGATGACTTCTTGCAAACTTCTATCAAGGCTGATGGCAACTTCCTAAAGAGTCTTTTCATTTCTAGACTTTAGATCACCAATTTCTTTCCATCCTCACCTCTCTGATGGGCTAAAATATTTATGGCTTTGTAGATTACTTCAATTATTATCATTGTTACTTTGGTAGCAATAGTCCCCTGAGTTTAGCTACATTCTATGTAGAATGACAGCTTCCTTTTACGTTTTGCAAATTTTATAATGCACACACATTAGTATATTATAAACAAAATATTTATGGTTCTAATTGGTCTTTTTGTGATTGATGAATTATATACCACCAAATTCTGGACACATGTTAGTCAAAATAGACTAAACTATGCATAGATAAACAATAAACTCTAAAATCTCAGCAACTTCAATGAGCAGAGACTTATTTCGAGTTACAAAGACAGGAAATGGAGGGATGGTTTTCTTCATGCCTCAGGAATCTGAGCTCTTTCCATCGTGAACTACAGAAAGGCTAAGTTTTAGTATTAAACCGTATTTTTAAAGAACCAAGTCTCAAAGTCACTTAGGTCACTACATTGCTTTAATCTGAGGTTATTCTCATGGTACCTAATATGACTGGGTGAACAGTCTTTTTGTGTGTCCAGAAGAGAAAATCATGTGGTAAAAACAGCATTTTCTCTGCCAAACATTAATAATGATGATAATAAAAATAGTGAATAATACTATTTTATAGTGTTTCTCTTTTTTATTTTAATTTTGATACAGTTAGCATACAATACTATTTCAGGTATATAATACAGTGATTGAGCAATTCTACACTTTAGTGCTCACAATGGTAAATGTGGTCTTAATCCCTTTTACCTATTTTACTCATCCCACACTACCTCCCCTCTAGTAACTATTCAGTTGAATCTGTTTCTTTGTTTGTCTCTTCCTTTTTCATTTATTATATTTTTTAAATACCATATATGAGTGAAATTTTGGTATTTTTATTCTCTGACTGATTTTACTTAGCATTATATTCTATAGATCTATCCATGGTGTTACAAATTTCATTCTTTTTTATGGCGGAATAATATTCCATTTTTTATAGATACCATACTTTATTTATCCATTCATCAACTGATAGACACTCAGGCTGCTTCTGTAATTGGCTCTTGTAAATAATGCTTCAATAAATATAGGGGAGCATGTAGCTTTTCAAAGTGTGTTTTCATATTCTTTACTTAAATCCCCAGTAGTGGAATTACTGCGCCCTGGTAGTTTTATTTTTATTTTTTTGAGAAACCTCCATACTGTCTTTCAAATGGCTGCACCAGTTTGCATTCCCACCAACAAACAGTGCATGAGGGTTACTTTTTCTCTACATCCTAGCCATTACTGCTTATTTCTTGTGTTTTTGATTTTAGCCATTCTGACAGGTGTAACGTTGTTATCTCATTACGGTTTTGATTTGCATTCCCCTGGTGATTATTGATGTTGAGCATCTTTTCATGTGTCTGTGGCCATCTATGTATCTTCTTTGGAGAAATGTCCCTTCATGTCTTCTGCCCATTTTTTCATTGGATTATTTTGGGTTTTTTTTTGGTGTTGAGTTGTATAATGTATTATTATATTTTGGATACTAACCCTTTATCATATGTGACCTTTACAAATATTTTCTCCCATTTAGTAGGTGGCCTTTTAGTTTTGTTAACTGATTCTTTGCTGTGTAGAAGCTTTTTATTTTGATGTAGTCCCAGTAGTTAATTTTCATTTTTAATTTCCCTTGCCTCAGAGGACTATCTAAAAAAAAAATGTTGTTATATCAGTGTCCGAGAAATTACTACTCGTGCTCTTTTCTGGGATTTTTATCATTTCAGATCTTACATTTAGGTCTTTAATCCATTTTGCGTTTATTTTTGTCTATAGTGTAAGAAAGTGGTCCAGTTTTATTCTTTCGAATGTAGCGACCCAGTTTCTCAGCACCATTTGTTGAAGGCACTTTTTCCCATTGCATATTCTTGCCTAATTTGCCAAAGACTAATTGAACATATAATTGTGGGTTTGTTTCTAGACTCTCTATTCTGTTTTTTGATCTATGTGCCTGTTATTGTGCTAGTACCATGCTGTTTTGATTACTACAGCTATGTAGAATATTTTGAAATCTGTGATTATGATGCCTCCAACTTTGTTCTTCTTTTTAAAGATCACTTTAGCTAGTCAGGGTCTTGTAAGGTTCCATACCAATTTTAGGATTACTTATTCTAGTTCTGTGAAAAATGTTGTTGGTATTATGATAGAGATTTCATAAAATCTGTAGATTAGGGCAGCCCGAGTGGCTCAATGGTTTAGCACCTGCCTTCAGCCCAGGGCGTGATCCTGGAGACCCGGGATCGAGTCCCACATTGGGCTCCCTGCATGGAGCCTGCTTCTCCCTCTGCCTTGTCTGTGGCCAGACTCTCTCTGTGTCTCTCATGAATAAATACATAAAATATAAAAAAAATCTGTAGATTACTTTGAGTAATCCTTCAATCCAGGAGCATGGAATATCTATCAATTTGTATCAATTTCAATTCCTTTCATCAGTGTTTATAGTTTTCAGAGTAACAGATCCTTCACCTCCTTGATTGTTTATTCCTAGCTATTTTATTATTTTTGGAGCAATTATAGATGGAATTCCTTTCTTAATTTCTCTTTCTGCTGTTTCATTATTAGTGAATAGAAATGCAATTTATTTTTGTGTACTAATTTTGTATCCTACAACCTTACTGAATTCATTTATCAGTTCTAGTATCTTTTTATGAATTTTTTAGGGGTTTATTTTTTTAAGATTTATTTATTTTAGAGAGAAAGATCAGGGATGGGTGAGGCAGAGGGAGAGGGAGAAAAAACTCAAGCAGACTCTATGCTATTGTGGAGCCTGACACACGGCTCAATCCCATGACCCTGAGATCATGAAGTGTTAATACCTATTCCTATTCCACTCTTATTCCACCTAAACCAAAACCAAGAATTAGGTGCTTAACTCACTTTGCTCCCTAGGCTATTTAGAGGTTCCTATACATAATATCACGTCATATGCAAATAGTTTTACTTCTTCCTTGCCAATTTGGATGACTTTTATTTCTTTTTGTTGTTTGATTATTGTGGCTGGGACTTCTGGTATTATGTCAAGTAAATGTGGTAAGAGGACATCCTTGGCTTTTTCCTGATCTTAGGGGGGAAATTTCTCTGTTTTTCAGCATTGAGTATGTTAGTTATGGATTTTTTCATATTTGGCCTTTATTATGTTTAGATGTATTCCCTCTAAACCAACTTTGTTGAGGGTTTATATCATGAACGGACATTGTACTTTTGTCAAATGTTTTTTCCTGCATCTGTTGAAATGATCATATGCTCATTTGTTGAATGTGGAATATCACATTGATTGATTTGTGAATATCAAGCCACCCTTGCATCCCAAGAATAAATCCCACTTGATTGTGGTGGATTATTTTTTTTAAATTTATTGTTGGATTTAGTTTGCTAGTATTTTGTTGAGAAGTTTTACAGCTATGCTTATCAGGGATATTGGCTTATAGTTCTCTTTTTAGCATTGTCCTTACCGGGTTTTGGTATCAGAGCAGTGCTGGCCTCATACTGAATTTGGAAGTTTTCCTTCCTTTTCTATTTTTTGGAATAGATTGAGAGGAATAAGTATTAACACTTCTTTAAATATTTGGCAGAATTCACCTGCAAAGAAAGCTCTCTGGTCCTGGACTTTTGTTTGTTGGGAGTTTTATGATTACTGTTTCAGTTCCATTGCTTGTAATCTACTCAGATATTCTATTTCTTCCTGATTCAGTTTGGTAGTTAATATATTTCTGGGAATTTATCATTTCTTCTAGATTGTCCAATTTGTTGGCATATAATTTTTCATAATATTCTCTTATAATCCTTAGCATTTCTATGGAATTGGTGGTTATTTCTTTCCCTTTTCTCATTTTATGAATCAAAATTTATCAATTTTGTTGATGTTTTAAAAGAACTAGCTCCTGGTTTCATTGATCTATTCTATTGTTTTTGTTTTTAGTTTCTATTTCATTTATAGTTATCCTAATTATTATTTCCCTCCTTCTGCTTTTGGGGATTTTTGTTATTGTTATTTTTCTTGCTCCTTTTAGGTGGTTTATTTCAGATTTTTCTTGCTTGCAGAGGGAGGTCTGCATTGTTATAAACTTCTCTCTTAGAACAGTTTTTGCAGCATCCCAGAGGTTTTGCTTTGGTTTTCATTTGTCTGCATGTATTTTGGATTTCCTCTCTAATGTCTTGGTTAAACTATTCATTGTTTAGTAACATGCTGTTTATTTAACCTGCATGCATTTGTGTTCTTTCCGCTTTTTTTTCCCCGCTCGCGCGTGTGTGTAGTTGTAGTTTGTAGTTTTATAGTTTGTAGTTTTATAGTTTATGGCAAGAAAACACATATGATATGATTTTAATCTTTTTTTAATTTTGGGGGCTTGTTTTATGGCCTAAAGTGTGACCTAATCTGGAGAGTGCCCAATGGGCACGTAAAAATAATGTGTATTCTTCTGTTTTAGAATGAAATGTTCTGAGTATATCTCTTAGATCCATCTGGTTCAATCTGTCACTCAAAGCCACTGTTTCCTTGTTGATTGGATGATTCTTCCATTGATACAAGTGATGTGTTAATGTCCTCTACCATTATTGTATTACTGTTGATTCCCTTCTTTGTTTTGTTATTAGCTGCATTATGTATTGGGTGTTCCCATCTTAAGTACATAAATATTTACAATTGTTATATTTTCTTGTTGGACTGTTCCATTTATGACTGTATATATTCTTCTTTGTCTCTTATAGACTTTGTTTTCAAGTCTATTGTGCCCTATATAAGTATTGGTACCAAAGCTTTCTTTTCACTTCCATTTGCCTGATAAATGCTTTTTATCCCTTCCCTTTCAATCAGCATATATCTTTAGGTCTGAAGTGAGTCTTTTGTAGGTGGCATGTAGATGGGTCTTGCTTTTTGTACATTCCATCATTCAGTGTTTCCTAATTGGAGCATTTAGTCTATTTACATTCAGAGTAATTATTGGTAGATATATACTTCTATTTTGTTACTTTTATGGTTGTTTTTGTAGTTCTTCTCTATCTCTTCTTCTCTTCCTCTCCTACAGTTTGTTGGGTTTATCTAGTAATTTACTTGGATTCTTTGTCTTTATTTCTTGCAAATCCATTACTGTTATTTTTTTCAAATATTTGGTATTCTATTTCTAGCTTCTTTCACTGAACATAATGTTTTCTTTTTTTACCTTTGTTTTTAGTTAAGTTCAGTTTGTTAACATATAGTATAACACCCAGTGCTTATTCCAACACGTGCCCTTCTCAGTGCCCATCACCATCCTCCTGCCCATCTCTCCTTCCACAACCTTTTGTTTGTTTCCCAGTTAGGATTCTCTCATGGTTTGTCTCCCTCTCTAATCTTTCCCACTCAGTTCCCCTCCTTTCCCTTATAATCCCTTTCACTATTTCTTATATTCCACATACAAGTAAAACCATATGATGATTGTCCTTCTCCAATCAGCTTCCTTCACTCAGCATCATACCCTCCAGTTCCATCCACATCGAAGCAAATGGTGGGTATTTGTTCTTTCTGATGGCTGAGTAATATTCCATGATGTATATATACTACATCTTCTTTATCCATTCATCTGTCCATGGACATCAAGGCTCCTTCCACAGTTTGGCTATTGTGGACATTGCTGCTAGAAACATCGGGGTGCAGATGTCTTGGTTTTTCACTGCATCTGTATCTTTGGGGTAAATCCTCAGCAGTGTAATTGCTGGGTCATAGCGTAGCTCTATTTTTAACTCTTTGAGGAACCTCCACACTGTTTTCCAGAGTGGTTGTAACCAGTTCACATTCCCACCAACAGTGTAAGAGTGTTCCCCTTTCTCCACATCCTCTCCTACATTTGTTGCTTCCTGTCTTGTTAATTTCAGCCATTCTCACTGGTGTGAGGTGGGATCTCATTGTATTTCCCTGATGGCAAGTGAGGTGGAGCAATTTTTCATGTGCTTGTTGGCCATGTGTGTGTCTTCTTTGGTGAAATTTCTATTCATTTCTTCTGCCCATTTCATGATTGGATTTTTTGTTTCTTAGGTGTTGAGTTTGATAAGTTTTGTATAGATCTTGGATACTGGACCTTCATCTGATATGTAATTTGCAAATATCTTCTCCCGTTCTGTAGGTTGCCTTTTAGTTTTGTTGACTGTTTCTTTTGCTGTGCAGAAGCTTTTTATCCTGATTAAGTCCCAATAGTTCATTTTTGCTTTTGTTTCTCTTGCCTTCATAGATGTACATTTCAAGAAATTGCTGTGGCCAAGTTCGAAAAGATTGCTTCCTGCATTCTCCTCTAGGATTTTGATGGATTCTTGTCTCACATTTAGATCTTTCATCCATTTTGAGTTTACCTTTGTGTATGGTGTAAGAGATTGTCTAGTTTCATTCTTCTGCACGTGGCTGTCCAATTTTCCCAGCACCATTTATTGAAGAGTCTGTCCTTTTTCCAATGGGTATTCTTTCCTTCTTTGTTGATTAATTGACCATAGAGTTGAGGGCCCATTTCTGGATTTTCTGTTCTGTTCCATTGATCTATGTGTCTGTTTTTGTGCCAGTACCACACTGTCATGAAGATCACAACTTTGTAGTACAGCTTGAAATCCAGTATCATGATACCCCTGGGACTGGTTTTCTCTTTAAATATCCTTTTGGATATCTAGTGCTATTACTAATTTTTGATTTGTGAATACCATAAGGTTTGTATATGACATCTCCTCTCCCCCCACATTTCAGATTTATGGTGTCAGACTTTATATCCTTTTTTTTTTATGAATCCATGACTGATTTTTATAGATATATTTACTTTTACTCTTTTTATTTTTTTTATTTTTATTTATTTATTTTTTTTTATTTATGATGGTCACACACACACACAGAGAGAGAGAGAGAGAGGCAGAGACACAGGCAGAGGGAGAAGCAGGCTCCATGCACTGGGAGCCTGACGTGGGATTCGATCCCATGTCTCCAGGATCGCGCCCTGGGCCAAAGGCAGGCGCCAAACCGCTGCGCCACCCAGGGATCCCGGAAATGTCATTTCAATTACTTTTACTGTTTTTATACTTCCTGTTTATCTTATTCCTACTCATTGTGCTTTCTTTCCATTCTAAGAGTCTCCTGTAATATTTCTTGAAGAGCTGCCTTAGTGGTCATGAACTTTTATTTGTCTGGGAAACAAGTTTCTCCTCTTCTGAACAATAGCCTTGGTGGTCAAGTATTCTTGACTACATGTTTGGAGGTTTTTGGCAGGGGGGAGTTGGTTGTTTTGTTTTGTTTTGCTTTGTTTTCTTTCAGCACTTTGACTATATTATGCCACCCTCTTCTGGCCTGCAACATTTCTGCTGAAAAATCTCATAGCCCCATGAGGTTTCCTTTGTATGTAAGTGTTTTCTTTTCTCTTGCTGCTTTCAAATTATCTCTTTATCAGTAGTTTTTTCTGATTAGTAATTTATTTTTCTATTTTAATGACTATGTGTCTTGGTTTGGATCCCCTTGGGTTGATTTTCTTCAGGGCTCCCCTTAACTCCTATATCTGGATTTCTGTTTACTTTCCCAGATTTCAGAAGTTTTCAGATATCATTTCTTCAGGTGAATTTTCTTCCCTCTTTTCTTTCTCTTTTCCTTCTGGGATCCTTATAATGCAAATGTCATTCATTACCCTTGATGTAATAATATCACTGAGTTCCCTAAGTCTATTTTCTAAGTGCTTCCCTGAGTTCCTTAAATCTGTTTTCTTTTTATTATTATTATTATTATTATTATTATTATTATTATTATTATTCCTCTTTCTTGTTCAGCTTGATTGCTTTCCATTACTGTGTCCTCCAGATTGCTGATCCATTCTTCTACTTTTTAGTATACATTTATTTCCTCTAGTGTATTTTCAGTTTAGTTATTGAGTTCTTCATCTCTCACTGGTTCTTTTTATGTTTTCTCTCTTTATTGATGGCCTCACTGAAGTTCTCCACTCTAGAGTCCAGTGAATATTTTTATAAACATTAGTTCACATTCTTTATCAAGGATGTTACTTATTTCTATTTCGTTTAGCTCTCTTGCTGTGGTTTTGTATTGTTCTTTCATTTGAGACATAGTCCTCTGTCTCCTCACTTTGTCTCTCTATATGTCTCTATGTGTTAGGAAAATCAACTACATTTCCTGCCCTTGCAAGTATGCCTTAAAAATAAGAGGTCCCCTAGTGCCCTGCTGCGCAGTGTTCCCTATTCACCAGAACCTGGTGCTTTAAAGTTGTCTCATTCATATTGTGTGGGCCTTAATGCTGTAGCTGGGTCATTTTGCTTTTAGTCCAGTTGTCTGCAATTTTTTTGATATTTTATTTATTTATTCATGAGAGACACACAGAGAGAGAGAGGCAGAGACAGAGACACGGGCAGAGGGAGAAGCAGGCTCCATGCAGGGAGTCTGATGCGGGACTTGATCCTGGGACACCAGGATCTCGCCGGGAGCCACCCAGGCATCCCTGCAATGGCCTTCTTTACCTGTAGGGGGCAGAGTTTGTTCCGTGGGCTTAAATTGAGTTAGACCAAGTGTTCTCCAGAGATCGAGCAGCACCAAACTTCAGGACACTATCCCTATGTTGTCCCCTGCAAATCTTTTGTTGATGACCCAGGCCTGCCATCAGATCAGATGTCTGCCCCTCAGACCACTGCTAGGACTGCAGTTGAGTTGGTGTGTATGGTCATCTGCCCCTCTTCCTGGGCTGGAGTCACTTTGGAGTTGTGCTGGCCTGTTGACACTACTTCTATACTGGTTGGTCTATGGCACCTCTTTAGATGGACTCTAGCCAATGGCGTTGGAGAGATCGGGTCTGCAGGAAAATGTGGAGACCAGGTACATGGTGCAGCAAGTTCTGCACAGGTCCACTGCAAGAGGATACCTGAAGCTGCTGGGTGGGCTGAAAGAGGCAGATCCACAGTAGCATGCAAGTTTGAGGTACACAGTGTTAGCAAGGTTTCTGCAGGTGGCTGTGGGAAAAAACTTGGGACCAGGGCCCAGATGGAGGGGGCATGTCTGTAGAAGAGCACAGGCAGATGGGTCATACTGTTAGGTTGTGAGTGTTTGCACTGTGCTGGTTCCAGAAGGTATGTTTATGTCTAGGCTGGGGGCAGGAGAGAGAAAAGGTGTCTGGCAGCTCTTTTGTTCCTGCAGAAGTCTCCCAAGCATCCTAGCCCCTCCAGTACATGCTCTCAAATTAGTAAACAGATCTCCCTACTGTATATCCCTGGCAGTTTTCAAACTACTGCTTCTATGCTTTACCCCTGAGAAGGTGTTTGCTGTGATGTCTCTTTCAGAGCAGAGACTTAGTTTCCTCTGCCTCTCTCAGAGCCAAGCCACTGAATTTTAAAGTTCTAGGTATAAAATCCCATTAATTGTAAGAATTTGCAAAATTTGGCTCCTGGGTTTCAAAGCCAAATTTTATAGGGATTCATCTTCCCCATGTAAGTTCCTGGTGCCAGGGGTGCTTAGTATGAGGGTTGGCATTTTTCCCCTCTCTGTACACCTGGTGACCCTGCAATCCATGTACAATCCCACAGGTCCCTTTAGCTCCAGGCTATGTTACCCATTCTTGCCCTCTTCTATGTGGACTTGTCAGTACATTTAGCTGTGGACAGCCTGTTCTGCCAATCTTTGGGTTGTTTTCTAGGTTATTTACACTGATAGATTGTTATCTAATTGTCTCCTTGGGACACAGTGAACTAAGAGTGCTACACTGCCATTTTCCCTGGAAGTCATAGGAATAATATTGCCACTTAAAAAAAAAAATATATATATATATATGTATATACATATATATATATATTATTTATTTATTTATTTGAGAGAGAACTAGAGCACACATGCATGCAAATGAGAGGAGGGTCAGAGGAGGAGGGAGAGGATAAGGAGAGAGAATCTGAAGCACTTCACACTGAATGAGGAGCCCCATATGAGGCTTGGTCACATGACCTCAAGATCATGACCTGAACTGAAACCAAGAATGAGACAGTTAACTGACTGAGCACCCAGACACCCCTTTTAGGAATACTGTTCTGAACAATGAAACTATATGGTTTCTGTCATCCTTTACCATTTAATAAGCCCCTCCCAATTTTTTTTGATCAACTAACCTATTTTTAGTATCGTTCTCTATTTTATCTTTTTGTGATTATATTTCATAAAACAATTCTTATGTTTATTTAACTTCAATCTATAGGTTGATAAATCCTCTAGTTTACCAATGTAATAATAGTTCTTACTCTGATTTGCAGATAACAAAAACCTAGAATACATTCCAATTAGAAAATTCAGATTCGTGTCATTTACCAACTTGTTGCACCAAATTGCATTACTATTTATTTAATTAATCAATACACTAAGAAATACCAGGTTTTATCTTATATCTTTTGGGACTGTATGTGCCTTCTAGTTCACACTTAATGTATGAAAAGAATGTTTTGGAACTGATTGATCATTTGTTTTTATACAAGCCAAGATTTTCCAACCATTTCTTTCTCCTTTATAAATTAAGTGCAATATATCCTAGAAGGAGATCACCATGATGGGTGCTACATATGAGAATGTAGGTGAAAGCTCTCTTGTGGACATGTAAAAACAATCCCTTCCCATTATTTTCCTTTTTATTCCCAATAAACTGTAACCTCCTAGAGCATAGGAAATTGTTTGGCCTTCCCTAAATATTTAAGAAATTTCTAATGAATGAATGCTAAGTGAGAATAATAATAAAGAAAGCAGGAAAGTAGAGAAAAGTGGTAACTTAGATCGAGATCCCCAAAGCAGACTAAGAGAGGAATTCATCTACAAGTGATTTATTATGGAAGTGTTCTGAAGGTAACCAGTAGGGAATCCAGGGCCACAGAACAGGGAAAGAAAGAAAATCAGGCAAGGGTATGATTTCAGGCAAAATCCTAGCCTCAGTCTGATTCTGGTAAGGGAGACCTGGAACATAAATCATACTTCAGCTTTTTTGTTTTGTTTTGTTTTGTTTTGTTTTGTTTTGTTTTCCCTGACTAGAAGCAAGGGTACTGGGCTTTCAGGCTCTAATCCCTGTAAGTATATTCTTCAAGAGGTCTGGGATTCAGACTTAACTGTTGACCAGCTCTTTGTCTGAAGGCTAGGTGTTCCCATAGCTCAAGGTAAGCACTCCTAAAAGAGCTTCAAGTGTGGGCTATTAGAAGCTATGTGAAGGCACAGAGGCACCAGAGAGAAGCCTGCAGAATAAGTAAGCATTCTGAAAATATCTGGGCAGAGCATGGATCCTATCTGCTGCAAGTGACAATAACCACTTGATAAGTAAGAAACAGAACAAATAGTGTAGGTACCCACCATGGACAGCAGAGAGGACCAGGAATTTTGACAGAGTGAAGATAGGGAAAGAGTTCTTTGCGGAGAGGTCAGTGTATACTGATATACTAACTATAATTTATGACTGCCACTGATGACTCATTAGTAGATGGTAAATATGTACTTTTTCTCCAAAAATTATTTTTATGTTCTTATTCTTATAAATATTTTATTATAAATATTATTAAAGTTACCAAAGCATCTCAAATTATTTCATTGGCTAAAAGAGAAAATCAAATTGCCTTTGATCAAACTAGTGAACAGGTATTTCTCCTTAAATATGCAAGGCTTTTAAGAGATGGGAAAAACACATCCTAGAGTAGATTCAATTCCAGTCAATCCCAGTCAGATCAGTTTTAGACTTCTGGTGTCTTACTGGTGATGAGCTAATGCAATTAAGTGCCTGAACCTTGTCATTTCCTTCTTTAATAGGCTTCTGGGTTTGCCTACAGCTTCCTTAGCTGGAGAAGACTGTAATTCACTTGACATCAGTGGGGTATTTATAGAAAATTGGCTCAGGAACTGCAACCTATATAAAACTGGGCTCTTTTATTTCCTGTATGAAGATGTGTTTGCTGAAAATCTGTGTTTGAACTGTAACGTGCAAGTTGATGTGCTACTTCCCTCTTCCCTTTATATCAGGTTAATATTCCATGTTCACAAAATTGTAAGACAAGTTTTAACTCTGAAAGTCGGTTCTCCCATGAGAGGTTATAATTACATTTTTGACTTTGCCCTTGTTACCTTTATCCTTGCTCTGTATATCCTGTTTCTCATGTTTTTTTTTCTTTTTTTCTATTTTTTTTTCCCTTTGGAAGGCTACTTTTCATTTCATCGTTTTCTTAAGTACAGAATTGGGGCTTGCTCTTAGTTACATGATTCTCTAAGTTTAGCTGACATATGCCTGACAGATTTACTCTTGAGTTGTTTTAGGTACATTGCTGTAATTTATAACGTTAGGAATTAGTACCATTGAACATGATCTTGCTTGTGTCCTTGTATTATCTAAAAATATATTTAGAATTGTTTAATCTCAGGACTTTTTAAAAAACATACAGATATCATAAAATCAAGACATTCACCGAAATCATAGGTTGAAATTTCTGTGTAGATATTCTTACTTTAAGGTTCATCATAATCATTAAAGTGAAGCATTTTTATTATTTTCAAAATATTTATTTTAAAGTCAGAGAATTTTCTCTTGCCTTCCTTGTCTTAGCAAAAAAAAAAAAAAATGTGCCTAACATTCAGGGAAAATATCTTCCATTTTCTTTCAGATTCTTATTGGCATACTTGTGATATTTAGTCTCCAAATCTATTTTTGACTGTTTAACAGGTTTGGAGTCATTCTACCCTCAATTATATAGATCTTAAAGCATGCAAATTTGAACATCCTCTCTCAGCCTAAATGTCTTCACCTCTAATTGAGGATAATGAAAGCACCTATCCCTGAGTTTGTAGAGATTAATGAGATAATGCCTATAAAAATGATTGCCCCATAAACAGTAAGAACTCATAATGATAGCTATTATTATTTTAGTCAAATTAATATTTGAATGAAAACTAAATTTAAATTCTACTCTTGCCACCATGATTGAGAAAAATAATTAATATCTATTACTAAATATTCATGGTAAATATATTTTACTACATCTTCCCAACTCCCAGTGACCTATTGACACCCTTTATTCAGGAGCAACCCACAATTTGTGTTCCTCAGATCTCATCCTCTGGCTGTTTTATATTTTACAGTTGGCCTCACATTGCAGTCAAATCCTCTTCCCTGAAAAAATGAAATAAGAGATAGCTACACAGTTTGGGTGATCTCTTGAATGGTGATTACATACACTTTTAATTGTTGTGTAGATGTTGATGTGAAGCACTGAGAAATCTGAGTTGCAAAGAGATATAAATAAGATGGAAACATACGGAGAAGCAAAGTCAAAAAATGGAGAAAGTGCAAGTTGCATTGGTAATGGCTTTGCTGATTTCTGGTTCTAGATCTGTGTCCCCTGGGTACCCAGAAATGAAGCACTGTGTTTCATACCAATGCCCTCCTCCTCTTCCTCCTTCCCTCCTTCCCTCCTCCTTCCCTTGTCTCTCCAGCTCTCATCCTTGTCTTCTCCTTCTCCTCCTCCTCCTCTGGCCAAGGCTAATTAATATATTTTTGTGTTATTTGTAACCTAATAACCACAAGAATTTAAAATAGGTACTGAAAACTTGCAGGTACGTTTTGAAGTAATAGAAATTAGATTTTTATTTAGAATTTAACCACAGCAACTGAATGCTCTGCGTGGATCAGACATTTTTATGTATATTAAATAACACTATTAGCAACCCTAAGAGGTATGTATCATCACCCCTATTTCACAGTGAGGAAACAGAAACTTAGAAAGGTTAAGTTCTTTTTTCCAAGGTCACATACATGATATATGAATGATTCAGTCCTGGCGTCTAGAATTTTTCTACTTAATTCTCCTACTAGGCCTCTTAAGAGCTCACTGGGCCTAGAATAAAGATGTTGTAGACATCGTTCTTAGTTTCATATGTATAACACTTAGGAATGCCAGCACTCAAAGCAAGTGGTGAGCTCACCATTTAGTTCACAGAACCATAGAAAGCATAACTCCAGGTATTAATATTAAATTAGTGTCAGGCTACAGTACAACCTGCCAAACCTCCCCTTCATTCTTCTCTGGCTATCAAATGCCTTGTCATCAAGCCTGCCTTACTCGGATGACCTTACAATTATGATTCTTCTATTTGGTTTGTCACTTGCAGGGTTTTATGGTGCTTATTATGCAGTGGAGTACAGTCTGAGTCATCTGTTTATTTATTTATTGCTGTTTTATAGTATTATCAGATTAATCTGTCTGCTTTCATGCACATTAGCCATTTCATTACATTGTTTTTTTAGATGTTAACAGTCAATAAGCAAGTTATGCATAGAACTTTTTGGTAAATCTTGAATCTCATTATATTTTCTGGCCAGTCCTACTGAGGAAATGAAAATCTTCCCAACTGATAATCAAGAAAGAGTGTTTCTGGGATCCCTGGGCAGCTCAGTGGTTTAGCACCTGCCTTTCACCCAGGGTGGGATCCTGGAGACCCGGGATCAAGTCCCACTTTGGGCTCCCTGCATGGGACCTGCTTCTCCCTCTGCCTGTGTCTCTGCCTCTCTCTCTCTCTCTCTCTCTCCCCCCCTCATGTCTCTCAAGAATAAATAAATACAATCTAAAAAAAAAAAAAAACAGGACTGATAGGCCATAAACTAGACCAAAAGGTAAATCTCCAAATGACTAACATACCATACTTCAAAATGTCACTACTTCCTTACCATTTACAATCAGAGGCCCCACTTTAATTTTTGCAGCTTGAGGACACAATTTATGGCAGTATCAACTTACTGAATTATTCCTAGTTCTTCATAATATCTATTCCTAAATAGGGTCCCCACTTTCCTAATCTTTCTTCAGAATCAACTAGCACAAGTCCATATCTTTCACATCCTATAAGGAGCCCTTCCTATCTTTCCAGAGATGGTTGTTGGGCTTCAATATTACCAGTAAATTCCTTATTCCTTTGAGCCTGATTTCTCTATTTACATTTGGGATTCTCATTTCCTTCATGGCAAATTTCCAGCTTATCTTCAGCGAGTGAGATACTCACTTCTGTAAGCTTAAATTCATGTATGAATTAGTGATTATTGATAATGTATTCTCTACTCACTACCTCACTGATAGCAGATGACGCCCTTCAGTCTCTCATGACCTTTGTGGAAGTCTTTAAACAGATGGGAAAGGAAAAATGCAAGGATGCATGGGAGGCATCCACCAACACTGAAGTCAGTGCCTTTAGCAATTTGCTGCTTGTTCCAGAAACACATACATTCTATGCAGAAACACCTCCAATTTGATAAAAGAGAGGGTGTTTTAGTTTCACTTACTCCCCCTTACTAATTCATACCCCTTTATGTCATTTTCACTTTTCTTTTTCTGTGAAAACCAAGAGTTACTCTCAATTTCTTCTGGAAACTTTTTTTTTTTTTTCCTTAGGATTTCCTTCAAAAGCTCCTTCACTCAGTTTCAACAGTGACACTGATGGGAATTTCCTTGTGCTAACGCCACATTACACTCTGGAATTAGCACATGAAAAACCATATGCAAAATTATTTATTGAATTGAGCACTTCATTTACAAGACTCATTCTCTAATTTTTCTTTGTAAGTTTAGAGTTTTGACAAATTGTGTTGACTTCCAAGTGCAATACTCTTCCAATGATGTATGTTCATTTTTGTTGTTGTGTTATGTTTCTTCTGATTTCAGCAGACTTTTTCTTTATCAACTTCTAATAACTACAGAATTTCTTGAATTATCCATTTGTGTCTTTTATAATATGTTATGACTCAGGACGGTATTTTATGACTTTGCTTATTCTCAGTATGAACAAGATTTGCTCTAAATATCAGAATGGTGTTTGGCCTTTTTCTCCAATGAGCTTGTATTTAGTTTTGGTATTTTAATCCTCACAGATTGTGCAGAATTTAAATATTTGAGGTGAGAAAAATAAGAATAATCTCATACTAGAACCAAACCAAAACAACAACATGGCAACAGGATATTGCTTTCCTATAATAGGGAAACTGGGAGGAGGGGCACGATGGCGGAAGAGTAGGGTCCCCAAATCGCCTGTCCCCACCAAATTACCTAGATAACCTGCAAACCATCCTGAAAATCTACGAATTCGGCCTGAGATTTAAGGAGAGACCAGCTGGAACGCTACAGTGAGAGGAGTTCGCGCTTCTATCAAGGTAGGAAGACGGGGAAAAAGAAATAAAGGAACAAAAGGCCTCCGAGGGGGAGGGGCCCGCGAGGAGCCGGGCTGAGGCCGGGGCGAGTGTCCCCAGGACAGGAGAGCCCCGTCCCGGAGGAGCAGGAGCTGCACCAACCTTCCCGGGCGGGCGGAAAGGGGCTCGCAGGGAGTTACAGCAGGACCCAGGAGGGCGGGGATGCCCTCGGGCTCCCGGGGACACTAACAGACACCTGCGAGCGCAGGAGAGTGCTCCGAGCTCCCTAAGGGCTGCAGCGCGCACGGAGGGACCGACCGGAGCAGCTCGGAGGGGCTCGGGAGCGGCTCCAGGGAGGGAGCTGCAGGGCGGGAGCGCGAATCCAACAGCGCAGGCCCCGGAGCACAGGGCGCCGGGACACAGCCCAGGATCCGGCCTCCCCCGGGACAGGCAGAGGCCGGGAGGGCCCAGGACCGCGAGGACGCTCCTGCCCCGAGCTGAGCAGATCAGCGGCCCCGCCCCGGAGCCTCCAGGCCCTGCGGACGGAGAGCCGAGAGCCCCGAGCCCCGTAGTTCCTGCGGAGGCTGAATCCAGGCTTCCAGAGTTGCCATAGCAACTGCGACTGTTCCTCCTGGGGCCCCACGGGGTAAACAACCCCCGCTGAGCCCTGCAGCAGGCAGGGGCAGAGCAGCTCCCCCAAGTGCTAACACCTGAAAATCAGCACAGCAGGCCCCTCCCCCAGAAGACCAGCTGGACGGACCAGTTCCAGGGGAAGTCAAGGGACTTAAAGTCTACAGAATCAGAAGATACTCCCCGTGTTTTTTTTTTTTTTTTCTTTTTTCTTTTCTTTTTGATTTCTGATTGCTTCCCCCACCCCCCCTTTTTTTTCACCTTTCTTTCTTTTTCTTTCTCTTTTTCTTCTCTTTTTTTCCTTTTTCTTTTCTTTTCCTTTTTTCTCTTTCTCTTTCCTTTCCTTCTCTCTCTTTCTCTCCTTTTCCCAATACAACTTGTTTTTGGCCACTCCGCACTGAGCAAAATGACTAGAAGGAAAACCTCACCTCAAAAGAAAGAATCAGAAACAGCCCTCTCTCCCACAGAGTTACAAAATCTGGATTACACTTCAATGTCAGAAAGCCAATTCAGAAGCACTATTATACAGCTACTGGTGGCTCTAGAAAAAAGCATGAAGGACTCACGAGACTTCATGACTGCAGAATTTAGATCCAATCAGGCAGAAATTAAAAATCAATTGAATGAGATGCAATCCAAACTAGAAGTCCTAACGACGAGGGTTAACGAGGTGGAAGAACGAGTGAGTGACATAGAAGACAAGTTGATGGCAAAGAGGGAAACTGAGGAAAAAAGAGACAAACAATTAAAGGACCATGAAGACAGATTAAGGGAAATAAACGACAGCCTGAGGAAGAAAAACCTACGTTTAATTGGGATTCCCGAGGGCGCCAAAAGGGACAGAGGGCCAGAATATGTATTTGAACAAATCCTAGCTGAAAACTTTCCTAATCTGGGAAGGGAAACAGGCATTCAGATCCAGGAAATAGAGAGATTCCCCCCCCCCTAAAATCAATAAAAACTGTTCAACACCTCGACATTTAATAGTGAAGCTTGCAAATTCCAAAGATAAAGAGAAGATCCTTAAAGCAGCAAGAGACAAGAAATCCCTGACTTTTATGGGGAGGAGTATTCGGGTAACAGCAGACCTCTCCACAGAGACCTGGCAGGCCAGAAAGGGCTGGCAGGATATATTCAGGGTCCTAAATGAGAAGAACATGCAACCAAGAATACTTTATCCAGCAAGGCTCTCATTCAAAATGGAAGGAGAGATAAAGAGCTTCCAAGACAGGCAGGAACTGAAAGAATATGTGACCTCCAAACCAGCTCTGCAAGAAATTTTAAGGGGGACTCTTAAAATTCCCCTTTAAGAAGAAGTTCAGTGGAACAATCCACAAAAACAAGGACTGAATAGGTATCATGATGACACTAAACTCATATCTGTCAATAGTAACTGAACCTGAATGGGCTTAATGACCCCATCAAAAGGTGCAAGGTTTCAGACTGGATAAAAAAGCAGGACCCATCTATTTGCTGTCTACAAGAGACTCATTTTAGACAGAAGGACACCTACAACCTGAAAATAAAAGGTTGGAGAACCATTTACCATTCAAATGGTCCTCTAAAGAAAGCAGGGGTAGCCATCCTTATATCAGATAAACTAAAATTTACCCCGAAGACTACAGTGAGAGATGAAGAGGGACACTATCTCATACTTAAAGGATCTATCCAACAAGAGGGCTTAACAATCCTCAATATATATGCCCCGAATGTGGGAGCTGCCAAATATTTAAACCAATTAATAACCAAAGTGACAAAATACTTAGATAATAATACACTTATACTTGGTGACTTCAATCTAGCTCTTTCTACCCTCGATAGGTCTTCTAAGCACAACATCTCCAAAGAAATGAGAGCTTTAAATGATACACTGGACCAGATGGATTTCACAGATATCTATAGAACTTTACATCCAAACTCAACTGAATACACATTCTTCTCAAGTGCACATGGAACTTTCTCCAGAATAGACCACATACTGGGTCACAAATCGGGTCTGAACCGATCCCAAAAGATTGGGATCATCCCCTGCATATTCTCAGACCATAATGCCTTGAAATTAGAACTCAATCACAAGAAGAAGTTTGGAAGGACCTCAAACACATGGAGGTTAAGGACCATCCTGCTAAAAGATGAAAGGGTCAACCAGGAAATTAAGGAAGAATTAAAAAGATTCATGGAAACTACTGAGAATGAAGATACAACCGTTCAAAATCTTTGGGATGTAGCAAAAGCAGTCCCGAGGGGGAAATACATCGCAATACAAGCATCCATTCAAAAACTGGAAAGAACTCAAATACAAAAGCTAACCTTACACATAAAGGAGCTGAGAAAAAACAGCAAATGGACCCTACGCCCAGCAGAAGAAGAGAGTTAATTAAAATTCGAGCAGAACTCAACAAAATCGAGACCAGAAGAACTGTGGAACAGATCAACAGAACCAGGAGTTGGTTCTTTGAAAGAATTAATAAGATAGATAAACCATTAGCCAACCTTATTAAAAAGAAGAGAGAGAAGACTCAAATTAATAAAATCATGAATGAGAAAGGAGAGATCACTACCAACACCAGGAAATACAAACGATTTTTTTTAATACAAATGATTTTAAAAACATATTATGAACAGCTCTACGCCAATAAATTAGGCAATCTAGAAGAAATGGACGCATTCCTGGAAAGCCACAAACTACCAAAACTGGAACAGGAAGAAATAGACAACCTGAACAGCCAATAACCAGGGAGGAAATTGAAGCAGTCATCAAAAACCTCCCAAGACACAAGAGTGCAGGGCCAGATGGCTTCCCAGGGGAATTCTATCAAACGTTTAAAGAAGAAATCATACCTATTCTACTAAAGCTGTTTGGAAAGATAGAAAGAGATGGAGTACTTCCAAATTCGTTCTATGAGGCCAGCATCACCTTAATTCCAAAACCAGACAAAGACCCCACCAAATAGTAGAATTACAGACCAATATCCCTGATGAACATGGATGCAAAAATTCTCAACAAGATACTAGCCAATAGGATCCAACAACACATTAAGAAAATTATTCACCATGACCAAGTAGGATTTATCCCCGGGACACAAGGCTGGTTCAACACTCGTAAAACAATCAATGTGATTCATCATATCAGCAAGAGAAAAACCAAGAACCATATGATCCTCTCATTAGATGCAGAGAAAGCATTTGACAAAATACAGCATCCATTCCTGATCAAAACTCTTCAAAGTGTCGGGATAGAGGGAACTTTCCTCGACATCTTAAAAGCCATCTACGAAAAGCCCACAGCAAATATCATTCTCAATGGGGAAGCACTGGGAGCCTTTCCCCTAAGATCAGGAACAAGACAGGGATGTCCACTCTCACCACTGCTATTCAACATGGTATTGGAAGTCCTAGCCTCAGCAATCAGACAACAAAAAGACATTAAAGACATTCAAATTGGCAAAGAAGAAGTCAAATTCTCCCTCTTTGCTGATAACATGATACTCTACGTAGAAAACCCAAAAGCCTCCACCCCAAGATTGCTTGACTCATACAGCAATTTGGTAGCATGGCAGGATACAAAATCAATGCCCAGAAATCAATGGCATTCCTATACACTAACAATGAGACTGAAGAAAGAGAAATTAAGGAGTCAATCCCATTTACAATTGCACCCAAAAGCATAAGATACCTAGGAATAAACCTAACCAAAGAGGTAAAGGATCTATACCCTAAAAACTATAGAGCACTTCTGAAAGAAATTGAGGAAGATACAAAGAGATGGAAAAATATTCCATGTTCATGGATTGGCAGAATTAATATTGTGAAAATGTCAATGTTACCCAGGGCAATTTACACGTTTAATGCAATCCCTATCAAAATACCTTGGACTTTCTTCAGAGAGTTAGAACAAATTATTTTAAGATTTGTGTGGAATCAGAAAAGACCCTGAATAGCCAGGGGAATTTTAAAAAAGAAAACCATATCTGGGGGCATCACAATGCCAGATTTCAGGTTGTACTACAAAGCTGTGGTCATCAAGACAGTGTGGTACTGGCACAAAAACAGACACATAGATCAATGGAACAGAATAGAGAACCCAGAAGTGGACCCTCAACTTTATGGTCAACTAATATTCGATAAAGGAGGAAAGACTATCCACTGGAAGAAAGACAGTCTCTTCAATAAATGGTGCTGGGAAAATTGGACATCCACATGCAGAAGAATGAAACTAGACCACTCTCTTGCACCATACACAAAGATAAACTCAAAATGGATGAAAGATCTAAATGTGAGACAAGATTCCATCAAAATCCTAGAGGAGAACACAGGCAACACCCTTTTTGAACTTGGCCACAGTAACTTCTTGCAAGATACATCCACGAAAGCAAAAGAAACAAAACAAAAAATGAACTAGTGGGACTTCATCAAGATAAGAAGGTTTTGCACAGCAAAGGATACAGTCAACAAAACTAAAAGACAACCTACAGAATGGGAGAAGATATTTGCAAATAACATATCAGATAAAGGGCTAGTTTCCAAGATCTATAAAGAACTTATTAAACTCAACACCAAAGAAACAAGCAATCCAATCATGAAATGGGCAAAAGACATGAAGAGGAATCTCACAGAGGAAGACATAGACATGGCCAACATGCACATGAGAAAATGCTCTGCATCACTTGCCATCAGGGAAATACAAATCAAAACCACAATGAGATCCCACCTCACACCAGTGAGAATGGGGAAAATTAACAAGGCAGGAAACAACAAATGTTGGAGAGGATGCGGAGAAAAGGGAACCCTCTTACACTGTTGGTGGGAATGTGAACTGGTGCAGCCACTCTGGAAAACTGTGTGGAGGTTCCTCAAAGAGTTAAAAATAGACCTGCCCTATGACCCAGCAATTGCACTGCTGGGGATTTACCCCAAAGATTCAGATGCAATGAAACGCTGGGACACCTGCACCCCGATGTTTCTAGCAGCCATGTCCACAATAGCCAAACTGTGGAAGGAGCCTCGGTGTCCATCGAACGATGAATGGATAAAGAAGGTGTGGTTTATGTATACAATGGAATATTCCTCAGTCATTAGAAACGACAAATACCCACCATTTGCTTCAACGTGGATGGAACTGGAGGATATTATGCTGAGTGACATGAGTCAATCGGAGAAGGACAAACAGTGTATGTTCTCATTCATTTGGGGAATATGAATAATAGTGAAAGGGAATATAAGGGAAGGGAGAAGAAATGTGTGGGAAATATCAGAAAGGGAGACGGAACATAAAGACTCCTAACTCTGGGAAATGAACTAGGGGTGGTGGAAGGGGAGGTGGGTGGGGGGTGGGGGTGAATGGGTGACAGGCACTGAGGGGGACACTTGACGGGATGAGCACTGGGTGTTATTCTGTATGTTGGTAAATTGAACACCAATATAAAATTAATTTATTAAAAAAAAGTAAAAAAAAAAAAAGAAAATAGGGAAACTGAATAGCCTATATACGTTATTTATAAATTGATATCCAACACAAGTATCCTTTATTACATGTTCAGGTGTGAGGGATGGAAAAACACTAATTATTAGGTAGTAGGTTGGATTCATTTCATATTTTCTTAAGCTTGACAAGATTTTGTTTTATTTTAGCACAAAGATTTTGATTTAATGACTTTTTTTATCTATTAAAGTTCTAATACATTACAGTTCTCTTGTGCAATTTAATTTTAACCCATGAACTTGCTGGGGTTATTTTATGTTTAAATTTACACCCTAAAAGTAATTCAAATAATTGTCTATCAAGTCACTGTTGCCCAGGGTCCTGGGTAGAGTTCATTCACATATTTACCTGGAAGAACACTGGGGTTAGATTCATACAGATGGCCTGGGGGGTGGAAATAGGGGAAGAATTTGAAAAGAAATTTGAAAGTATTTACAGGTGTCCTTGGAATTTGAGCTTGTTAGCTCTCAGGGGTGAGTGACAAGTCTCTTCAGGGTACTTCTCAGAAAGGAAGTGCCATGTTCTTCTTCACCAAGGTTTGGGTAACAAATAAACTAAAACATGTCCTCCGTTTAAGATGACCATACATCAATTCTAAGATGGCATTCATTGTAAAATAAAAATTTTGGGATTTTTTTGTTGTTGTTTTCTGTTTGTTTGTAAAGCTAAAAAAAAAAAAAAATCTGCTGCAGCCAAATTGTGAAACAAATCTTACCACTTAATTTTTTGAGGGTGTACTGAGTCAATCTACTTAATTTAGACATAGGATGATTATTGTGATGATAATGAGGAGGATGAGGGTATTCTTTTGCATATATTAGATGGAAAATAAGAAAATGCATTAATTAGGGAATTTATGAGATATTCAAAATTCAACCCTTTTCAATCAGCTTGGGACTCAGAAGTGATGAAGTTTTGGAATATAGGCAAGGTCCAGAGCCAATGACCAACAAAGAATTCCTGAGACGTCTTTGGTGCAAAATGGTGGTTTTATCAAAGCACGGGGACTGGACCAGTGGACAGAAAGGAGCTGCTGCCCCCTGGGCCTGTGAGGGGTGGCTGATTATATATATACCTGGGACTTGGGAAGGGTTTGAGGATAGCATACTCTCTAAGGGAATTTGGAAGCAAGGTTTCTGGGATCTTGAGGAGGCTAACCATTGTTGGGAAAAAGTCACTTACTACTGTCTAATAAAAACTGAGTCATGAGACCATTCAGTTGTATATCAGTGAGCCATGTGTTTGGAAAATGATTGCCAACATGTATCTTGGGGGGTTGAGATAAATGAAATTTCTAAAGGAATTTTTATACATTAAAGTAGACTTCGAGGATCCTGGGGGTCGAGCTAAGATTGCCTTCTGCCTTTAGTGAAGTTTAACATCGAGACAGTTGAATCCATAGAGGAATGTCCCTCTGCCTGTTTCAAAGACTTGCCAGTGTGCCACCCTGGGCTTGTGCTTTGTCCTCAGTTAGTCCTCTGTTCCCCCATCAGAAGCATCAGCATCATTGTTTTGTTTTCATCCCCACATAATATTATGCTCCATGCCATTAAGGTTATTGGTGCAACATTTTTTAAATGAGTCTATCCCTTTATCCCTGATATTTAGGCTAATGCTTATTCTTCAAGCTGGAAAGGTAGTGCTTTTTTTTTAATTTTCCAGAATGCATTGATAATAACAAGTATATCCTGAGTGTCATCTAGCCAACAGATTGTAAAATATGTCCCAACTTTGGAAATGCTATATTATTTTTAGAAGGTGCATTTTAGAATCTGTAAAATATGGCCTGCCTTCTCCTTACTGACATTTTTGCTATAAGGTATTGTGGTTCAAAGAAAGAAGTTCCAGACTGATTCTCCTCCCATCAGTACATACATTTATTAACTGCAGGCCAAAGAAAGGAAATCAAAATGAAGTTAGGTGTTTTGGAATTCACCTAACCTTCTAATACAAGACATGAGACAAAATCTTTCTATAAGTAGCTACACACAGGCTACAGAAAGAGTATTATAATATAGGCCTCCATTTCAAAGAGATACAATGAATCACTTATTATACTCTTTCTTATTCTCTGTTCAGACCAGGGTAGTAGTGCCTCTGCAATATTTCTACCCAAACCGCATCTTAAATATCACAGAATTTCAAGAATAAAAACAATGTTCCTAAAATCCAGCATGCTAATGAAAATACCATTGCTTCCTATCCAATTGGAGTACAGACTTTGACTCAATTCTCCTAGATTATAATGTAAAGACAGATGGCATGCCATTGATATGGAAGAATTTTAAAGAAAATTACAGACAATACAAAAGATGCATAATGTGATCAGTGATTTTTCTTCAGCAAAATGGAAATGCATGACTGGTGGATGTGCCACCCACTGTACCCTTGCTTCTTAAGTTCACCAATACTAGTGAGTGTTGAGCAAAAATGTGTAAAAATGTTTCTGTTTGGGTCTTTCTTAAAACTCTTGTCAATTTGGGGGGAGTAAATTGACCCAAAGAGTTATTTTTAGCATAAATAAATATATAAACTTAAAAAGCATTTCATGTAAGTTCATAAAATATGAAATATGTAAAAATTATGTTTAGCACAAATAAATACTAAATGGCCTAATATTATACATGGCTTAGTGAAATCTTACCAAGAATTAAGGTCACAAGAGCAGAACACTAGATTTCTAAGATTATTTTTATAATTCTTACATTTCTCCCAAGTAATCTCATTTCATTAACATCAACCACAGGGCTCTTGAACATGAGCCATGCACAGTAAACCATAGAAAGTACTGGTAGGCATTGTGGTCTGACAGGAATCTTTCCTCCAAGGAGCTAATGCCTGCCGGGGCTTCCAACTTGGTAAGCACGGATGACAAAGACCTGATAGAGTACCACTCTGTCCCTCCAGCAGATATGGAGAACACACTCCTTTTCCTTGCCATTTAGAAACAAGAACTCTACAAATCATGAACATAAAACATTTCCCCAAGTGATCTCATGCCATATGTAGTAGAATGTTTTTAGGATACATAATCATTTTTGACAATTGTAGGTTATATATATATATATATATATATATATATATATATATATTTTTTTTTTTTTTTTTTTTTTTTTTTTTACCTGGAATTGTTAAAGCCAACATAGTAACCCAGGCCTGGAAAATTTTTGGCTGTAATATAATGATGGCATAATGTTACAAACTTCTAGAAAGAAACATTTTTGTAAGCCATTGGCTCTAGATATACCCAAAGTGGGTGTATGATTTCTTCATCAATCATTCTAGTTATGTTTAGCTGCAAAGTCAGCTACTCTCTCATTAATGCTAATCCTTTCTGCTTATAGCTCCACTGTTTACAACCATTATTTCTCCATTATTTGTTGAAACCTATATTCCTGGGCACCTTCATATACCAAATGAATCAGAACTGTTCTAAGGTAGACTTCATGACAGACACCCCTAATGATACACCTTCCCACTAGAATTTGAAAATGCTTTACAGTCCACTTCTACTGCATCAAGTCCTATGCAGTCAGGCTCCAGAAGATACCCTTATATCATTCCCTCTTCTCCTCATTTCCCAATGACTAATATAACTGTTTAATTTCATGTCTTACATTCATTTTTGACTGTACACATTCTATTCTGTTACACTGTGCTACTGAACAAGGGATGATTTTACCCCACTATGTGACTTTTGATCATGTCTGGAGATATTTTTGTTTGTCACAGTTAGGGAACATAGATAGGGCTACTACTTGGCACTTAGTGAGTAGTAGCCAGGAATGCTGCTGATCGCTCTAAAATGAACAAGAGAGAATGAGAAAGAATTACTCATCCCAAGATGTCAGTGGTGCTTACACACTGATTTTGAGAAACTTTGGCTCTACACTGACATACTTCCTGTCATAGTGTCTTAATTAACTCTGTTATAAACTTTTTATGTAATATAGTAAAAAAAGTGTTTTATAATCTGCCTTTTCCTCAAGAATATCAGCATTTGGTGTCTAGAACTAGCATAATCATATATCTGCTTATTAAATTTTAATTAGATTAAATAGGCTATGCTTGCTTGTATGTAGTGTATGTGTAGGTGGGTAATTCAAAAGAAGTAATATATGTAAAAGTGACTCTTACATTAAATCAATAACTATGCAAATATTAATTCTACCCCCCCTCGGGGGGGGCCTCACAGAATGCTGGAAAAAATTGAAAACAATTTTTGTTTTATGCTGAATTATAATGGGTTATTCTCATAATTGCTCAGAATGAACCATGCTAGGTTATGAAAATGTGATATATCTATTATTTTCTCTATATTGGCACAGTTCAGCTGCACTGAACATTGAAAACAACATTTTAAACTATTTTGGATCATTTCCAGTTGAGTCAGACCTCCCTTAGGTCTGACCTGGAATCAGACTTACAGAATAATAGGTAATAGTGTTAGAGCCCATCCATCCCTGACCTTTGAGTGCAGGGAAGTCAGGTATTATGATTTCCATGTTTTAAATAATGTGTTCTGAGTGCATAAATTTTTGCATGCCTGGTCTACATTTATGATAGTGATACATTTCTAAGATAGGATTTAAATCTCAAACCTTCATTTAATAAGTCATAAAGTGTTTTATTTTTGTTTTTTTTTGTTTTTGTTTTTTAAGGAGTAAGTTATTGTTTACACCTTAACATTTATTTTCTTTTGGCATGCCCCAAGATCTAGTGAAAGGAGCACTATTTTAGCATCCAAAACCCTAGATTTGAAAGATAGTTCTTACTGGGTGACCAAAAGCTGATATCAGGATTTTTTTTTTTTTAATAAAGGACCAGATAAATATCTTTGTCTTGCAGGGCATATGGTTTCTGTTGTAAATATTCACTTCTTCCACTGTAGAGAGAAGGCATCCATAGACAAGATGTAAATGAATGGGCATAGCTTCCAGTAGGACTTCAATTACAAAGCATTTGATGATGGGCATATCTAGACGATAGGCGATTTATTGCCCAGCTCTGATGAAGAGCAAATTACTGTACCTTTTAATCTGTAAGATGGAGACACCAGAACTTAGCTCATAGGTTTAAAGTAAATCAGAATAACTGAGATAATGTAAGTAACATACCTATGAGAGAATATAGCCCATTGTAGACATTAAATACACAATCATGATGGAGGCAAGTGAATTAATGTTTAAGCTCATTCATACAATATTCTTTAGACAAGTCATGAGAGAGGATTAATTATTTAAGTGACTAAAGACTGAGATTATAAGGTAACTTCTGCTTTAATGATATTCATGTCAAAAAATTTCCATTCAAAGCTCTGTATCTTGAAGGTTTAGTATTTTTTCTGAAGAGCAGATAATTTAAAGTTATTCTCTTCAGAAAATACTACAAAAAGCAATTGGTTCTTTAAGTAAGCTTCATCACTACAAAACAGGAAAAAAAAAAGTACAAGTTTATTTTATAAATTGTTCTCACCACTAGTAATTACTAAATGCTTTTTTAATGGTTCATAATGAATTCCATGCATTTTCTAAGAATTATTTTGCTCCCAGAGTTATGTGGATTAATTTATGTATATTTAATTTAAAAATTAGCATCACTTTGGGGATTTGTTTGGGTCCCCTCAACATTTCATGAATAAATAAGCTAGCTGAACCTTTTAAAAAATGCATAAATATATAAAATAGTCTTTAGCACATTTGCTTTTGAAAGTAAACAACATTCACAAATAATTGAACTTGTGTTGACTTCAGTTAGCCAGAATTTTAAAAGAAAATGAAATGTAATTTAAGCAGACTGCATGTCTAATAATTTTGTTCTATACCTAGTTGATACATTGTTTAATGTGAATATGCCTCAGTCTCAATTTAAAATTTAAAATATTTCCTTACAAAACCTGTACAAAACCAGTGGACACTTTTCAAAGTAGAAACACTCTGATATTGAAAAATAAGTAAATAAAAATAATACATCCATTTTAAAGTATCTTACTTTATGTATTCAATAATATGCCCCATATCTAACTGCTGTGCAGTTTACTAATTATATACAAATGTGCATTTTCAAAATACCTCACAGCCTTTCACTAGTGAGATGTGCCAAGATTTTTATTCTTGTTTTAAGACTGAGGAATTATTTTTCCATAAATGTAATGATTTGTTGGATTTTCTGTTCATTAGGATGAGAAAAATACAGATAGATGATAGATTGATAGACCTTGTAATATATGTATAATATACACATATTTTATTTATACATATTTCATATGTACCATATATTGTGTATTATGCATTGTTTGTGTATATATAGTACCATATAGCAAGAAGAATTTCAAACAGCTAATCTTACATCCAAAGAAGCTAGAAAAAGAACAACAAACAAAACCTGAAGCCAGCAGAAGGAAGAAAATAATTAAGATTAGAGCAGAAATAAATGATATAGAAACTAAAAAACAATAGAACAGATCAATAAAACCAGAGGAGTTAGTTCTTTGAAAAAAAATCAATAAAATTGATAAACCTCTAACCAAACTTATCAAGAAAAAAAGAGAAAGGACTTCAATAAATAAAATCACAAATGAGAGAGAAGTACCAACCAATACCACAGAAATACAATTAGAGAATATTATGATAAACTGCATGCCAACAAATTGCACAACCAAGAAGAAATGGTTAAATTCCTGAAAGCTATGAACTGCCAAAACTCAAATGGAAAGAAATAGAAAAATTGAACAGAGCAATAACCAGCAAAGAAGTTGAATCTGTAGACAACTCCAGGACCAGATGGCTAAATTCGAGAATTCTACCAAACATTTAAAGAAGAATTAATACCACTTCTTCTCAAACTATTCCAAAAAATAGAAAAGGAAGGAGAGCTTTCAAATTCACTCTATGAGGCCAGTGTTACTCTGATACCAAATTCATATAAAGAGAACCACGGGCCAGTATCCCTGGTGAACATAAGATGCAAAACTTTTCAACAAAATACTAGCAACCAAAATCCAACAATATAGTAAAAAAAAAAAATCATTCACCACAGTCAAGTGGGTTTTATTCCTGGGTTACACGGGGGGGGGGGGTTAGTAATTCCAAATCAATCAATGTGCTACATCGTATCAGTAAGATGTGCTACATCGAGAAAAGATAAGAACCATATGATTATTTCAATAGACACAGAAAAAGCATTTGACAAAGTACAATATCCATTCATAATATAAACCATCAACAAAGTGGGTTTAGAATAGGAAACATACTTCAACATAATAAAGGCCATGTATGAAAAACCCATAGCTAACATAGTTCATAGTTCAGAGCTCACAGTGAAAAGCCGAGAGATTTTCCCCTTAAGATGAGGAACAAGACAAGGATGTCCACTCTCACCACTTTTTATTCAACATAGCACTGGATGTCGTAGCCACAGTAGATAGCAAAAAATAAATATAAGTCATCTGCATTGGTAAGGAGGAAGTAAAACTTTCACTGTTTGCATATAACGTGATACTATATGTAGAAACCTCAAAAGAATCCTCCAAAATCCTATGTATGCACAGTTAGCTAGAATTCTATGCTAATTATTTTGAGATTAAGGGCCTGTTTCCATGAAAACCAATTTAACTCATTCTGTGCTATGGAGCTAGAATGTGCCACAAAAACCATTCGTATCTTATTATATGACCAGGAAAATAGAGACAGAGTGGTATAATTCCTTGATTATCACTATTGTACAAGACTAAACTAATCTGATGGATAGACCGACCGACCATCAAAGTGTGTGTGGTGAGACGTTGATTTTGTGCCTGTGTAATGGATTCACTTGATATCATGTACTCACCTTCCTTTTTTTCTCCACATCTTATACATTTTAAACTACCTGTAGAGTTGAATCAAGTGGAATGAAAGGAGCTCCAGGTATCCCTTAACTGTCCAACATCATCTTTATAACTTGTCTCTGAGTATCTTGTTCACCTCTGGGGAGTTGGATGAGCCATTATGAGAAATTGCTGTCCTTAGGGATACGTCAAAATAAGCAGAGAAAGTTTTAGAGAGTTGTACTTACCAGAGTGGCTTGGAGCCCATAGAATCTAACAATCTCTTTAAAGTAAACAAATAAGTAAGCATATGCTCTAGGATATTATTAAATACTTTTTTAAAAAAGGCCTATGGATATTATATCTATCCTAACAGTCAAGGATTACATCCCCTGCAGAATCTATTTCACCTTCCCTTCATGTGTGTGTATAAGTAAGTGATCTACGGTATTAAAACTTGACACTCGGAAATCTACTTTTAAGTACATTTTATTCAACTAGAGAGTCGTCTTTGACTTACATTCACATTAAAAACAGACCTTCTAAATTACTAACGCACATAGAATAAAACCTTTGTAAAAATAGCACTTTGCGCATTATATTCAGCACTTCCACGATTTCAGTCCTCCAGACTTTGAGAGGATTTTATTATGTCTCAATAATTATTGCATCTCCTTTGCCAAGAAGTTCCAGAGGGTTTTATCTGCACTGGTGATCCCCACTTCAAAGGAGAACTAAGGATAGTGATTCTTCCAAAGAAACTCCATTAAAACATAAATAATCTAATTATTTTCTCAATTACCTTTTTAATTCAAAGCTTACTTGGAATAACCTTTTCCAGTGGTCCCACACAATTTTTCTTTGAAGAACTTAAAAAAACTTTTTGATTGTAGAATCCCTTCAAAGCCCATCTAGTGTTTTTCTTTCTTTCTTTTTCTGAGCTCACTTATTTGTTGGTTCCTACCCAGCCATGATTTGTGGAATTCTGTTCCGGTTAAGATATTGCTGCATAACAAACCACCCTAAAATTGAGTACTTTAAAATAATAACATTCATTTTCCTCGCAGACTTTGAGTTTGGGCAAGGTTGTTGCGCATCAGCTCTGCTCAAGACAGCTTCAGCTGAGGAGGAGGCTCAGCTTCCAAATTGGCTCAACTCATGTGGCTGCAGCTGGTATTCCTTGGCTGTAGTCTGGAAGCTCTCAGGTGGGGCTGAGAGCAGGGGCCTCTGTTCTAGTTCACATGAGACCCATGTGGCCTGGGCTTCATCTGGCTTGGTTCCCAAAGGTGAGCAGTCCCAATATAGAGCAGTTGGAAATCTGTATAGCCTTCTCTGCTCTAATCTCCAAAATCATACAGTGGTACTTTAACCTGTCTGGATGGAGGTGGTCACAAATGGCTCCTCAGTTTCAAGGGGAGGAGACTTAGACTCCACCACCTGATGGGGTGGTAAGGCTCGGGAAGAGGATATGGGCTAGTAGATATTGTCATGGGCTTTTGAGGGATAAAACATCATACACACACATACACACACACATACACAAATGATCTCTTACAGTGCAGTTGTTACCCATTAGGGCAATTCCGATGCTTCTTAAGGGTGGTCTCCAAGGGGCACTTGGGTGGCTCAGTTGGTTAAGCATCTTCCTTCAGCTCAAGTCATGATCCCAGGGTCCTGGGATGGACCCCTTCATTGGGTTCCCTGCTCAGCAGAGTCTGCTCCTCCCAATCTCTCTGCCCCTCCCCTGCTTGTGTTTATTCTCTCTCTCTCTCTCTCTCTCTCTCTCTCTCTCTCTCTCATAAATAAAGCCATAAAAAAAAGTTGTCTCTAACTCCTGCATTCCAAACAGCCCCTGGGTCTTTGCTCTCATCCAACTTGGAGTACCTACAGTGCCTTTTAAATATCCTTTACCCATTTAATCAGTGATGTGGTACTCTCTATTTCTATCATCTTATCTTGTATTCTGGAGATATTTTGGGTGGATACCTAATGAAGCTACCACTGCCAGTGATGGTGGGGAAGTTATTTGTAGGTACCCTCTGTGAAAAGAAGAAAGGATGTATTTTCCTCTTCTCTCTCCTCTCTTAGAGTTCTAAACTATGCCAACAGCTTGACAATTATACTCAATTCAGTGGATTTTTAAAAATACTATTTCCAAGCTGCTACAGAAGCTTAGGAGTCTTGAGTTTAAGCCTTTGTGTGTTCTCTCTCCCGTTGGTTTCCAACATGAGGGGTGGGTACTGTGGCAGGCTGGGGGGTGGCTGGTATCAGTGCTTATCAGGATATAAGCGTTCTTGTATCAGGATACAAATTTACCATGACATTAGACAAAGCAGCTTTCAAATTTCTAATCCATTCAAGCAAACTGACTAATACCAAGAAAATAACAAAGCATATTTACAAAATGAGCATATTACGCCCAGCTGTGCAAGCAATGGAATATCTATCTAAAGTGATTAGCTCCGTTTTGTCTCTTCAGAGTGCATTCGATTTCTCCTCTAGTTTGGTTTGTCTCTTCAGGGTAAAGCAGCTTCATAATTCAGTTTGGGAATTTCTACAATAATGAATAAGTACCTTCAGGGAACTACTGTGTTTGAGGCAGGGGTCTTCATAAAATAAAGGTGTTGTCAGGAGAATTAAACAATAAATACAGAAGGATTTTATAAGGGAATCATAATTATAGAGATTGGTAGATTCTTGAAGCAGAATCAGGGCAGAAACTCCTAAAGGCACAAAAATTTAAAGGTCGCCTATCATAAAATCAACTTACCTTCCTTTAAGAAACTATTCCCAGTTGCTCAAGACATCTTTCTTATGGTAAATTCAATAAACTCTCCAAAAATAATTTATTCTGAGCGGGAAACATTGGGTATAGTATTTACATTTTGAGAAAGTATATTGGTATTTTCTTTGTAAAGAAAAAGTATACTTCATTTAAATTACCATTATGATTATTTTATTTTAGCCTATAGATATAACATATATGTGCAGTATAAAGAATACTAATCAACAAATTCATGTGCATGCATTGTGTCTAGCTAAATAGAACATTGACAATATTGTTGAAAATCCCCTGTAGGCATCTTTTGGATTTTATCCCAGTCTTTTTTTCTCTGAGAGTAATTACCATCTTGATTTTGTGTTAATAATTCTCTATACAAATTAATTTGCTGACTTTTTTCTTTAGTTTTGCTTATTTGTGACCTAGATAAGAATGGAATTATATAGTTATTCATTCTTTGATGACTTTTCTTTTAGCATCATGAAGTATATAACTATAGTTTACTTTTACTGTTGTATCATATTCCTTTGCCTGATTGCTAATTATGCTGCTACTGGCACTTGGATTGTTTTATCTTTTGGTCTTCTGAAGGATGTGACTGTGTGTAATGTTCAATATGCCTCTGGATGGAAATGAACTAAGTGTTCTTTAGGGTATTCATCTTATAGTTGAATTACTGATCACAGAGTATATATCTGCTCAGCTTTACTAGTACTCAATTGCTTTCTGAAAGACATGTAATTTATACTTCTATGAGCAGGATGTGTGCAAATCTGATGTGCATGAAGTTATAACAAGTGTGAATGTAGTTTGAATTTCCTTGATTACTAATCCAGTGGACACTTTTTTCACATCGTTTATTACCATTTCCTCTCCTGCAAAATGCCTATTCAAGTTCTTTGCTGGTGTTTCTATGTGATTGTTCTTTTCTTAATGATTCATTGGGGTTCTTTTAATTTTCTTAATAATGATCTCTTCCAAAGGTGTAGTGTTTTTATCCTCTTTGTGGTGATTATGCATTTGATGATACGAAGACATACTTTTAAATATTCTATGTAAATTTGAAGTTTTATTTTTTGTATTTAAGTCCTTATACCATCAGGGATTCATTTGACAGTAGAGTTTGAGGTAGAGATTCAATTTGATGTTTTCCTATGTAGATTACCAGTGTTGCGGCCACACACTTAATGGATTGTTTTTCCTCTTTGATTTAAAATTTAGATTTTTCCAGGCAGACCCCCGTGGCCCAACGGCTTAGGGGCCCCTGCAGCCCAGGGCGTGATCCTGGAGACCAGAGATTGAGTCCCAGGTTGGGCTTCCTGCATGGAGCCTGCTTCTCCCTCTGCCTGTGTCTCTGCCCCCCCCCCTCTGTCTCTATGAATAAATAAAATAAAAAATCTTTAAAAATAAATAAATAAATAAAATTTAGATTTTTCCAGATATCAAATATGATAAATCCATGAATCTGTTTCAGAGCTCTCTGTTCAGGTCGATTAATCCTATTTAACTCTACTACATTTCATAGTATCTTAATAATTTGAACTATATTTTTAGTCTTAATCTCTGAGAGGGTAAGATTTCTCAGCTTGTTTAGAGGGTCTTAACTGTTATTGGAATTTTACATTTCCATATAAATTTTAGAATCAACCTATAAAGGTCCATAGAAAATGGAGACATTTATGTAGTGCAAAATGGTGGTTTGATTTATTTATTTATTTATTTATTTATTTATTTATTTATTATTTATTTATTTATTTGAAGGTAATACATTAAAATTGTACTAAATCTAGATCAATTTTAAGGGAAATTTATAGAGGGTAAATTTTTAATCTTTCCATTCATAAAGGTACTTTGGTTCCCAAAGTTTGGTATTTTAATCTATTTCTTGAAGTGATATTATTATTATCCTTTTACAAAATTATTTACAGTTAAATCAGTTATGTATATGTTATATATATTACATATTTGGTGCTGTTGTAAGTCATAGTTTGTTAAAATCAAATCTTTTGTTGCTATAAATGCAGATTACTTTCACATAATGAATGATCCAGTATGTAACAATAATGCCAAATTCTGTTTATAATTCTAATTTGTTATTGAATCTTTGAATTCTGTAGAATATTGGGTTTATAATAGAATTCTATGTAAACCATCATCTGCATAAAACCTTTCTAATCACCACACACTTTGTTTCTAAAAGAAATGTCTTAAATTAGAGACTTGACTAGGAGCTCCATCATGAAGCTGAAAGGAGATAGTGATAACAATCATCCTTATTTTATTTCTGTCTTTATGTATTTATTTAAAAAACTGCCCAAAAGATTTTACTATTGAGCATAAGGTTTCATGTGGATCTTTTATAGATACCTTTTATTGAGTCAGGAAATTACTGCCTGTTCTGTTTGCTCAGAGTTGTTTTATCCCCTGAATGGATGAATTTTACTGATTTTGCTTTTTTGGGCTTTATTTTGGTTTTTTATGCCTTTTGATAGGCTCATATGTTTATTTACTTTTAATCTGTTAATGTGGTGAATTACATTGATAAATGTTCTAATATTGAACCACTATTCACAAAGAGAATAGACCCAACATAGACAAAGCAATATCTTTTTTATGTATTTTAATTTTTTTTAACTTTTGTAGTGGTAAGTGACATTGGCATGTAATTGTATTTCATTACCAAACCAAATTTAATCTGTTATTAGATTCACTAGCATCATATATAGAGTTGAGGAGGATACTTTATTCCTGAATTTCTATCAATATTATCTATATTTCTGTCATTTGTATTGTTAGTTCTGTTGTCATTTAAATGTTTTAATAAGACTCCTCTATTTGTGGAAAAGATACTTAACAGTTGATTCAATTTCCTTAATAGCTGTAGAACCAGGTGGTTATTTTAGTTAATTGTGAACATAGATCTGTCATAGTTTCTCTACGAATTTCACCTGATCTCTGAATGATGGCCATTCCTCTTGTAATTTCTTATTACATAGTACAAGGTAAACTCAAATCTGAAAATCCTATGTAAATATTGGTGGGGAAAAATAATTGTATACCCACAGATAAAATGTTTTAAATATAAATATATAAATATATATATATATATATTTAAAGATTTTATTTATTTGAGAGAGAAATAGCAACAGAGAACAAGAGCAGGGTGGAGAGGGAAAAAGCAGACTCCCTGCTAAGCAGGGAACCAGGTGCATGTCTCAACCCCAGGACCCTGGGATCATCACCAGAACCAAAGGCAGATGCCCAACTGACTGAGCCACCCAGGTGCCCCTATAAATAGATTTAATATAAATATGGTAAATAATAAGAGTTATAAAGATGTGTTAATTTTCTTGGATACTCAATAAATACCAAATTAGCTGTATTTTGACAGAGTCTCAGTGGCAGCATAGATTCTGTCTCCTCTATTGTTTCTTCCTCTTTTATCCTTCTTCCATTTTTCCAGTTCCTTTTCTATTAATCCCCTTACCCCATAGCTATTGTACTGGCCAATATTACTATTATTATTGATCACTACTATTATTAGTAGAGCATTGTGATCTCCATTTTAGGATTCTGGGATCTAGGTTATGCAAGAAATTTTATTTTTCATCTTTTTGAATTGTTGTATGGGAGGCAGTAAAATATCAACTTCTCTGGAGCACTTGGGTGGGTCAGTGCGTTAAGCGTCTGCCTTTGACTCAGATCATGATCCCTGAGTCCTGGGATTGAGCCCTGGTAGGGCTCCCGCTGAAAAGGGACTCATTTCTCCCTGTAACCCTCCCTCATCGCATGCTTTCTCTCTCAATCTTTCTCAAATAGATGAATAAAATATTTTATAAAATGTCAACTTCTCTGAAGTTATTATATAAATTTAATGCAATTCAAATCACAATTTCTTTCTTTCGTTGAATTGATGATATGTTTAATATTTTGTGAAATAATAAATTTATTTATCCAATCCAATTCAAATAAATTTAACCAAGAAGAACCAAGAAAAACTATTTAAAACAATAGCAGTGAGTATACGTAGGGTAAAATTAACCTTATTATATAGAAGAACAAAACTATGATAATGAAACTAACAAATGTTTGAATGTTAATTGAAAAGAGTAGAAATACTAGAAATAAAGTCAATAATAAACAAAATCCTCATATAAGACATAGGTGATAGCATATTGCAGTTAGAAGATAAATAATTTAAAAGTGTTAAATAACTAGATCTCATCTGAATATCCATAAAACATAATTCACAAATGTATTAAAGTCCTAAGTATTGATGTCCTAACTATAAATATAAAAAGACAAATATCTAAAAACTACACGTGTTGTCTAGAGTCATGAGACAGTTTTTACAAACACATAATTTTTTTTAATTTCATAAAGAAATGATAGGATGCCTTTGGCTTTAATTTCACAAAGAAATTCCAAGAACAATCCTTTTATGTTTCAGATAGAAAAGGGAAAATTACATAACAAAGGCCTACCATCCAGTGGAAATGACTTCTCCCAAGCTTTGTCTCTCTGGGGAAATGACATTTAGCCAAATTCAACTGCTATAGCCTTTCTCTCTACCTAAGGGAAAGTTAAAAAAGATTAAGGAACAAATCTGAAGTTCAAAGCCCAGGGACTCATGTCTATTAAAAAAATATAGAATGCTTCCCCTCTCAGACCTTTCCTCCACATCAACAGGGCTATAGTATAATACCACTAATTACAATGATTGAGTTACAAGTCATAGACTCTATTTAAGAAGGATTTCCTTTTTTAAAAAAAATTTATTTATTTATTCATGAGAGAGAGAGAGAGAGAGAGAGAGAGAGGGAGAGAGAGAAGGGCAGAGACACAGGCAAAGGGAGAAGCAGGCTTCATGCAGGGAACCCGACATGGGACTTGATCCTGGTCTCCAGGATCAGGCCCTGGGCTGAAGGCAGCACTAAACTGCTGAGCCCCCCGGGTTGCCCTTAAGATGGATTTCTTAGGAAAACTTAAGGTCAAGGGGGCAAATAAGTACTCTACGAGAAATTGAAGCTTCTGGCATCTATGGCTGTAGAAAACATTGAAACATAACTCAGCTCCTCTTCACATCAGCATAAAGCTTCACACTAAACCTTACACCTCTTTACCTGTTTCTATTACTTGATATATCAAGTTTGGCTTTCAAAAAATATCTTAAGACATGCTAACACTCAAGAAAAACATATTCTTAAGAGAAAAAGCGAGCATCAGAACCAGTCTAAAATATGATGCAAGTTGCATAATAATAATAACATAAGAAATTTAAAATAGCTACAATTCATTTGTTAAGGGCTCCAATGTAACAAATAGACAATATGCCAGAAGATATGGGTAATATAAACAGAAAAGTAGAAATGCTAGGAAAGAAACCAAACCAAGCAAAACAGAAGAGAAATGTTAGAAATCAAAACCACTGTAGTAGAAATGAGGAAGGCTTTTGATGACCTCATTATTGGACTGGACAAAGCTAAGCAAAGAATCACTGAGCTTGAAGATATGTCAATGGAAACTATTCAGACAGAAACAAAAAGAGAAAAATAGTGAAGCAAATGAAATGGAACATTTAATATCTAGAATAGCTACAAAAGCAGAACATACGAACAATGGAATATCAGGCTCAGAAAATGGAACACAAAGAATAAATCTTGAAATTCAAGAGATAAAAAAAAACAAAACAAAAAACTCATCTTGTTACATAGCAACAAACATAAAAATTACAACATATTTCACATCAGAAGCCACAGAAACAAGAAGATAATATAAGGAAATACTTGAAGTGTTGAAAGAAAAAGTAAACATCATCCTAGAATTCTATACCCAGGGAAATTGTTATTTGAATAAGTATTTTAAGTATAAATGGTCTAAATACATCAAAGAACAGACACTGTCAGCATGATTATAAAAATTGGACTCAACTCTATATTTCCTATAAAAAAAAAAACACCGTTAGCTATAAAGACACAGATAGGTTAAAAATAAAGAAGTAAGAAAAATGTTCCAAGACAGTGTTACTCAAAGGAAATTGGTGTTGCTATATCAATTTCAGAAAAGAGCCAACTTCAGAACAATGAAAATTATTGGGGCTTAAGTGATAAAGAGAGTCAATAACCATAAAGATATGACCATCCATAATATGTGCACCTATTATGTGCACATGAAATGTGCACATAAAAACAATCAACATATGTGAGGCAAAACCTGAGAGAACTGTGAGAAATAATTAAAAAATCATTAGTAATGCTGGAAACTTCAACAATTGATTTCAGTAATTGGTAAACCCAACAGAGAGAAAATCAGTAAGGAGGTATTTGAAATGTACAGCACCAACAAACTTCAACTAGGTTTACCCGATATTTATAGAATATTCCACCAGAAGTATATATTCATCAAATGCTCATAAAGGACATTAAGGAACATAGGCCACATTTGGGTACATAAAGCATACCTTAATAAATTTAAAATGATAGAAATGCTATCAAGTATGCTCTAAGATCAAAATGGAATTAAACCATATCTATAATAGAAAGATAGCTGGAAATCTTCAAGATTTGAGAATGAACAGACATCTTTAAGCACAAGTCAAAAAATATTTAAAGAGAAATGTAAAAATATTTTGAATTAAGTGAACAAGAAAAAAATAAGTGCAGAAATAAGTAGAAACAACAAAAATTAAAACTCTTAAAATACTAAAGTTCATGAGTTATCCATCACTATAATCTCATGGACATTACAAGGATAATAAAGGAATATTATAGACCACTCACTGTGCATATATTAGATAACATGGGTGAAATGGAATAATTCCTTGAAAGACATAGTCTACCAAAACTTACATAAGGAAAAACAGATAATACTAATAAGCCTATATCTATCAAATAAATTAAATAAAAAATTAACAACAAGAAAGAAAGAAAAAAGAGAAAGAAAGAAAGAAAGAAGAAAGAAACAAAGAAACAAAGAAGAAAGAAAGAAAGAAAGAAAGAAAGAAAGAAAGAAGAAGAAGAAAGAAAGAAAGAAAGAAAGAAAGAAAGAAAGAAAGAAAACAGGCAGGCACCAGGCCCAGATGGATTCACTGGTAAATTCTATCAAACATTTACAGAATCCATAACACTAGTTCTCTACAATCTCTTCCTGAAAATACAAACAGAGAAGACACTTCCTAACATATCCTATGAGGCTACTGTGACCCTAATACCAAAATCAAATAAAGACATTACAAGACAAAACTGCAAAGCAATATCTATCATTAACATAGACATAAATTTTTTGCCAAATATTATCAAATTATATACATGAAAAGTATCATACATTACAATCAAGTGGAATTTATTCCAGTGTGCAAGGTTGGTTCATCAATTTGACAGTAACGAAGAAAAACTGTATGATCATATCAATAGACGCAGACGTTGAATTCTTCACAAAATCCAACATCCATGTTAAAAACTTTCAGAAACTTAGGAATAAGTCGAAACTTCCTTAGCTTGATAAAAACATCTATAAAAAAATGTTCAACTAAAATCAAACTTAATAACCAGAAACTGAATGCTTTGCCCTTACTACTGGGAACAAGGCAAGAAGTTTCCCTCTCCCTACTTCTATTTGACATTATATCAGAAATCCTAATTAGTACAAAACAAATAAGAAGAGGAAATGAAAGTATTATAGATTTGGAAGAATTTTTAAATTTTTTTTCACAGATGTCTCTGTAGAAAATCCAAAAAGATAAAAAAAATAATAATAATACTCCTGGACCTAATAAACCATTAGAGCAATGTGGCCAAATACAAAGTTAATATACAAAAACCAGTTTCTTTCCTATACTATATGCAGGAAAGGAATAACTCATGGGTCTCGGTTGCTCAAATTCTGCACTTTGTGATTAAAATACTATCTTCAGGGTTAATGATTGTCTGGATCCTGGGCAGTCTTGGAATATTTTCCTGATAAGAGTGTGTTTCTGTGACTGAAGTATGGGGCTGTGCTACATGTGTTTAATAGTATAGCTTATTCTCATTATTTTAAAAATGTGTTTTATTGTGAATATTAATTTTAGGATACCTGAGGCCTTGGACCAAATGCTACTAAATCAATCATATAATTTGTGCTAACCAACATGATAAATGGTGAACACATACTTTGTGTGAGGAGTTGGTGTCTACGTAGCTAAAGTTAGTAGTGCAAATACCCCATACATATGTGACTTACCTCCAATAAAACACTGGACACTGGACTTGGCTTACCTTTCTTGGTAAAGAAAGTACTTTGCACAAGTTGTGACAGATTGTTGCTGGGAAATTTAAGTGTGTTGTGTCACTCCACTAAGAGAACACACCTGGAAACTCGTTCTTAGTTTTCAAGAGATTAAATCCAATTAGGCCTTTGTTTCCTTAGCTAATGAGTGTCCTTTTGCTATAATAAACAATATCCATTATTATAACAACATTTCTGAACCCTATGAGTCTTGACAGTACATATGCAGAAAATTACAAAACTTTGTTGAAAAAAGTCAAATATTCCAAGAGAAAATTCTGTGTTGATGGATAAAAAAATTCAGTATTGGGGCACCTGGGTATCTCAGTGGTGGTTGAGCATCTGCCTTTGGCTCAGTCGTGGTGCTGGGGTCCTGAGATTGAGTCCCACATCAGGCTCCCCACAGGGAACCTTCCTCTCCCTCTACCTATATCTCTGCCTCTTTCTTTATGTCTCTCATGAATAAATAAATAAAATCTTTAAAAAAAGAAAAAAATCAATATCATTTACATGACATTTATTCCCAACTTGTTCTGTAGATTCAAAGCAATAAAAAATAGAAACTAGCAGATAATTTTGTAAATATTCACAAACTGGCTCTAAAGTCTGTATGCATGGGAAAAAAATACCTGCAGAAAACAACACAATACTGAGGGATAGCTGCACAATCAAGACACCATGTATTCAAAACAGCATGGTATTGATAATAGACTCATAGATCAACGGAACAGAATAGAGAGCTCAGAAATAGGTCTACATAAAAAAAAAGAAAGAAAGAAATAGGTCTACATAAACATAGGCAAGTGAACTTTGACAAAGAAATGGGCAATTCAATGGAGAAAGGATAGGCTTTCAAAAAATGTTGGAAAATTTGAACGTTCATGTGAAACAATCATTTAGACACTGAATTTACCTATTTCACAAAAATTAGCTCAGAATATACACCTGAATGTAAAATGTAAAATTATAAAATTTCTACAAAATAATTTAAGGAGAAAATGTAATTTACCTTGGGGTTGCTGATAAAATTTTAATTACAAAACTAAAATTATGATCCATGAGAGAAAAAGATCCTGATAAACAAAACTCGATTAAAATTTAAAGCTTACAAAAGACACTATTACGAGCATGGAAAGTAAGATACAGATGTAGGAGAAAATATTTACAAAGCACATAATATAATGAAAGACCTATATCCAAGTTATACAAAGAATACTTTAAGGTCAACAAGAAGAAAACAACCCAGTTACAAAATGAGCTAAAGAACTGAATAGACATCTTAACAAACAAAAGAAATAGGTGGTAAGTAAGGAAAAGATACTCAATGTTATTTGTTATTAGTAAATTGCAAATTAAAGCAGTAATGAGATAGCTCTACATAGATTCTCTAAAAACAAAACAAACCTGATAATACCATATACTGATGATGCAGTGAAGCAGAAACTATTATTCATTACTGGTGGGAATGCATAATGGTACAGCCACTTTGGAAGAGAGTCTTTTTTTTAAATTTTTTTGTTTAACCATAAAAAGCAATAATTGTGCACTTAGGTGTTTACCCAACTGACTTGAAAACTTGTGTTCACAAAAAGTCTGTATGTTATTTTATAATAGCTGCATTCATAATCCTCAAACCTGGAGCAACCAAGATGTTCTTTAATACGGAAATGAATAAATAGTGGTACATTCATACAATAGTATATTATTCAGGAAAAAAATGAACTATGAAGCTCTGAAAAGACATGAAGAACCTCAAATGCAGACTGTTAATAAGCCGGTCTGGACATACTGGGCAATTCCAATTAGATGACATTCTGGAAGAGGGAAAATTACAAGGACAGTAAAATGACCACTAGTTGCCTGGATATAGGAGAGGTGAATAAATAAAGCACAGGGAGTTTTAAGGTGGTGAAACTATTTTGTATGATACTCTATGATGGATACATGGCAATGCATTTGTCAATACCCATAAAGCTTTATAGAGCAAAGAGTAAACTTAGTGTATATGAATAAAAAAAATTATTTAGGAGGTCAGGGGATTTCAGGAATGAATACAGACTATGACAAAAGAATATAACTGTTAGAAATGGATGAAACAACCTCACTGAAGGAATTGGGGAAAAGGTGCTGATCTAAGTAACTTTCAAAATGAAAGGAGTCTGTGAAAATAAAGGCAGAACGAACTGCATAAAACCTACTGTACTTTAGTTGATAAGGTTATTACTGGGGTTATAGGTTAATAATTCTGATACTGCTACACATGTATATTGGAATTCAATGATTAAATAATGGATAGTGAGTAGTAGGGGCCAGATTTCTCACTGCTGAAGTGGAAATTTATACGTAGGCAAGGATAGGAGTCTAAAATGATTGATGTGAGGGATGCCTGGGTGGCTCAGCATTTGAGCATCTGCCTTTGGCTCAGGACATCATCCCAGAGGCTCAAGAGGGAGTCCCACATTGGGCTCTCTGTGGAGCCTGCTTCTCCTCCCTCTTCCTAAGTCTCTGCCTCTCTCTGTGTGTCTCTCATGAATAAAATCATGAAATCTTTAAAATAAATAAAATGATTGATGTGATAATAGATCAGAATTGGACAAATAAGTAAGAACTCATGTTTGACTTAATATAGATACAGATGATTACACATAGATTTATTTATAAATGTCTATATGCACTGGTTGGTATATGCATATATCTCTCCTTGTTCTGATAGCTAAGACAGTCTAGAAACTACAGGAACCCAGTAGCAATGAGCATACAATTATCACCCAGATAATAGTTTCTAAAACAATTCTCTGGTAAGAGAAAACAGGGCTCTTTGGAGAAATGACCAATTTTAGGGAAGGTGGGATGGTAGTGAGTGTGTATAGGAAATAAATAACAAGAATTGCTACAATATATTATTTAAACTGTTAACTTTTCCAACAAAAATTATGAGACATGAAACAAGAAACTATAATTTATATGCTGGGAAAGAGACAGCAAAACTGTTGATAAGAGTGACCAGATACCAGAAGATGTCAATGTAGCTAGGATAAGTATATTAAAATAAAGAAAAGAAATCATGATTACAGACACACTGAGACTATGAGTATGATAACAATGTAAACTCAGAAAGAGAATATCAGGACAGAGAAATTATTTTAAAAGAATTAAGTAGAAATTTTGAAATTGAAATGTACAATAACTGAAATGAAGTATTCACTAAAGGGATTCATCAGTAGATAGGAACTGTCAGAAGAAAGAATTAGAAAACTTCGAGAGAGATCAGTGGATATTATACATCAGAAGAATGGGAGAGGGAGCAGGTGAAAAGAACAGAGCCTCAGAGAAATGTGGGAGACTTCTAAGTGTGCCAATATATGTGTAATTGAATACAAGAAGAGGAAGGGAAAGGTAAAGGGGAAAAATACTCAAAAAATGGGTACAGACTTCCCAAAGTTTAAAAAAAAATAGTAATCTGTACATCCCAGAAGTTCATTGAACTCTAAGGATAAATGAACAAAGATTCAAAAATAGACATATCATTGTAAAAATGTTGAAAGCCAGAGGCAAGAAGTAAATCTTCAAAGTAGCAAGAGAAAATGACTCCTCAATTATTAAGGAACCCCAATAAGATTAACAACTAACTTTTAGCAGAAACAAAGGAATCCAGAAAATGGGATGACATATGAAAAAGTACTGAAAACGCAAAAAACTATCAACAACGAATCTTATCTTTGGCAAACCTACCTTTAAAGAATGAAGACAAAATGCACTCCAAGATAAAGAAGAATGGAGAGATTTGTTTGCTAGCAGACCTGCCTTAAAAGAAATGGATGTTCCTCAGGCTGAAAGCAGGTTCTCTCAGATGGAAAATTGAGCCCATACAAGAAAACAAAGATCAACAGCAAAAATAATTATGTAATCATAACAGCATAAAGGCATATGCTTTTCCTCTTAATTGATTTAAAAAGCAATAGTATGAAACAGTATCTCTAAAAGTATATTCTCAGGCCTATAACATATAGAATTATAGTGTTTTTTAAGTAATACCACAAAGGTGACAGTGGGAGAAAAGCTGTACTGAAGGACATATTACCAGATATAACTGGAATCCATAGAAACAAATGGAGAGATCCAGAAATTTCAAATAAAGGAAGTATAGCAGACTCTAAAACACACTTGCTCTCTTTTCTTTCTCAGTTTCTTTAATAGTCACAAATTATATAAAGTGACATTAATTATGTAAAGTAACATCTTTGTGTTATGTATGTACATGTATGTATATATGTATGTTTGTAAGTATAAGTAAAAAAAGTACAACCTGTAGAAAAGGGAATAGAACATTAGAGAAGTAATAATTCTATATCTCATTACAAGTAGTATAATTTTGGAGTAGATTTTTGACAATTTATATATCTGATAAGCTCTAGAGCAACCACTAAAAATATACCACAAAAAATATAATGGAAAAATATGTAAAGGGATTAAAATACTGTGCTAGAAAATATTCACTTAATGCAGAGGAGAGCAGGAAAGGAGAGAAAAAGAAAAATACATAAGACAGATTACAACAGAAAAAATGACAAATGTAAACCCAACCATATAATAACATTAAATGCAAACGAATTAAACCACAAATCAAGTCAGATTGCTCGAATGGATAAAAACATTCAAGATCCAACTGCAAACTGTCTTTGAGAGATATACTTTAGATGCAGAGAGATGGGTGAAAAGTAAAAGTCTTGGAGATGAAAATATATCATGTAAACAACCATCAGAAGAAAGCTGTGGTATTATACTAATATCAGACAAAATAGACTTTTAATCAAGTAATATTAATAGAGATTAAAAAACATTTTATAATGATGAAAAAATGAGTCCTTCTGAAGGATATAACAGAGATATATATGTACCTAACAACAGAGCCTCAGGATATGCAAAGCAAATGTTGGCAGAATTGAAGGAACAAATAGAGAATTCAGCAATAATATTTAGGGACTTCAGTACCCCACTTTTAATAATGGGTAGGAAAAGCAGAATATCAACAAAGAAATCAAAGACTTGCGCAATAGGAGACCCAACAGACATCTGTGTACAGTCTCCCAAATGCAGGCAGAATAAACATTCTTCTCAAGTGCACATGAAACACTTTCAGGATAAACCATATGCTAGGTTATAAAACAAACCTGAACAAATTTAAATTTAGATGGATCAAAATAGAATTTCCTGATCATAATGGAATGAAATTAGAAATTCACACCAGAATACAATTTGTGAAACCCACAAATATGTGGAATACCATTAGATAGCAAGCAGGACAAAGAGGAAATTATGAGAGAAATTTGAAAAATTATTTGAGGGATCCCTGGGTGGCTCAGCGGTTTAGTGCCTGCCTTCAGCCCAGGGCATGACGCAGGGGTCCCCGGATCCTGCATGAAGCCTGCTTCTCCCTCTGCCTGTGTCTCTGCCTGTCATGAATAAATAAATAAATAAAATCTTTAAAAAAATAAAATAACTAAAAAATGCTTTGAGATTAATGAAAATGAAAGCATTATATACAAAAATGTATGGTAAGCTGGTGAGGCAAGGCTTTCAGGGAAATTTATAGAGTTATAGAGATGTTAAAAAAAAAAGACTCTCAAATCAGTAACTGAACCTTCTATCTTAAGACTTGGGGAAAAGAAATGTAAACTCAAAGAAATAAAATGACACTAAATAATAATGATAAGGGAGAAATAAATGATACTTACTATAGAAAATGAAGAGAAAAACCAACAAGCCAAAATTCAAAGAGCAACAAAATTGACAAAACTTTAGACAGACTGACCAGGAAGAGAAGATTTAAATGATTAAAATCAGGAATAAAAGAAGGGACATTACTACTGATATTACAAATTTTAAAAAAATGAGGTTATAATGGAATGCAATGAGCCATATGCAAACAAATGAGGTTACTTGGATGAAATGAAAACATTCATAAGACAGAAACTAGTAAATCTGAATTAAGAAAGGGAAAATCATACTAGGTCTGTCGTCTGCTTGAGCTGCCATAACAAAATGCCATAGACTGGTTGACTTGAACAACAAGTATTTATTTTCTGACAGATGTGAGTCTGGAAGTCTGAGATCAGTGTGCCAATATGGTTGGTTTCTGGTGAGACCTTTTCCTGTCTTATAGGCTGCCACCATCTGAGCTATATGCTTTTATGACCTCTGTCATGCATGGAGTGAGACCAAGTAAGAGCTCCCTGGTACTTCTTTTTATAAGGACACATACTATTATATTAAAGTCCTATCATTATGACCTCATTGAACCCCATTTACTCCCTGTCTCCAAATATAGTTATGCTGGTGCTTAGGGCTTCAACATAGGAATTTTAAGGTGACTATATATGGTTCATACCACAGCAGCCTATAATAAGTAAAAATAATTAATAATTAAAAATCAGCCCCAAAAGAAATGTCCAGGACCCAGATGGCTTTATTGGTGAATACCATCAAATGTTTAACAAGACTTTAAGACCAATTCTTGGGATCCCTGAGTGGCGCAGTGGTTTAGCGCCTGCCTTTGGCCCAGGGCGCGATCCTGGAGATCCAGGATCGAATCCCACGTCGGGCTTCCGGTGCATGGAGCCTGCTTCTCCCTCTGCCTGTGTCTCTGCCTCTCTCTCTCTGTGTGTGACTATCATAAATAAATAAAAATTTAAAAAAATTTAAAAAAAAGACCAATTCTTCACAAATTCTACAAACAATAGAAGAGCACGCCATACCATCTTATTTTCTGAGACCAGTATTACTTTGGTATCAAACCAGTTAATACTTAAGAAAATAAAACTATGGATCAATGTATTTTATAAGTTTAAATAGAATCCTGACTAAAATATGAGCAAACCAAATCTACTAGCACTTGTCAAGGATCATACACTATCACGAAATGGGCTTTATCCCATGAATGCAAGGTTGGTTCAACATCCAAAAATGACAGAATGTAATACAACATATCAGTAGAAAAGAGGACAACGATCACATGACCATCCCTGTGGACATGAGTAAAGAATTGTGCAAAATGTAATAGCCCTTCATGATAAAAAATTTACAAATATAGAACTAGGCAAATTGACATACAGTTTCACCATAAGCCCCATCAAAATCCAGCTGCGTTCTTTGGATCATTGATAAGCTATTCCTAAACTTCTTGAGGAATATCAGGGAACCCAGAACAGGCAGCACAATTTTATAAAAGAAGTACTAAGTTGAAGGAGTAATACTTCACAATGTCAAATCTTACCACGAAGCTACAGTGATCAATCTGTTGCCTGCTTAAGGGCTAACATATGGATCAACAGAATCTGAGTACAGAAATAAACTCATATTTACAATCAACTAAATTTTGACAAGGCTAGCAGGACTGTTCGATGGAGAATGAATAATTTTTTCAGCCATCAACGTAGGGACAACTGGATCTCCACATGTAAAATAATATATTTAGACTACTGTCTCACACCGTACACAAAAATTCTGTGAATCAAAAACCTAAGTATAAGGAGTTGAAATTACCAAACTTCTACAGAAAAACATAGTTTAAATCTTTGTGACCTTGGATTAGGCAATGATTTCTTAGCTATGACACCAAAACACTAAGAACAAAAGAAAAAACAGACAAATTGGCCATCATGGAAGTTGAAAATGTTTATGCTACAAGGAATAGCACTTTGACAACCTCCAGAATGGGAAAAGATATTTGCAAGTTTTGTCTTTGATAAGGGACTTGTATCTATAATATAAAAAGAACTCTTAATAATAAAAAGACAAGTAGCCCTACTAAAACATAGGCAAAGGATATGAATCTGTACTTCTCTAAAGATGCACAGTAGACAGAAAATATATGAAAAACACGTTCAGCATCATTAGCCTCGAGGGGGATACAAAACCACTCAGATACTACTTTTTAGCTGCTAGGATGGCTATGAAAAAAATGACAGATTAACAAATATGAAGAGAAGTTGGAATCCTCTGACATTGCTGCTGTGACTGTATAATGCTGTGACTGTGACTGTGCCATGACTCTGGTTAGCCCTCTTGAGTTTCCTGAAAAGATTAAACTTAGAGCCACCATAAGACTTAGCAATTTCACTCCTATGTATATACTCAAGAGATGGTGGAATATTATTGAACCATAAAGAGTGATTAAGGACTGATACACCCCCAAAATGAATAACCCTTGAAAATATATTCCAAATGAAAGAAACCAGACACAAAGGATTGCAGACTGTTGCAATTGCAGTTCCATTTATTTTTTTTTAAAGATCTTATTTATTTATTTGACAGAGAACACACAAGCAGGGGGAGTAGCAGAAGGAAAGGAGAAGCAGACTCCCCACTGAGCAGGGAGCCCAATTCAGGGCTTGATCCCAGGACCCTGAGATCATGACCTGAGCTGAAGGCAGACACTTAAACCAACTGAGCCATGCAGGCACTCAATTGCAGTTCCATTTAAATAAAATGTCCATAACAGGCAAATCTGCAGAAATTAAATGAAAAGTAAATTATTGATTGCCAAAGGCTGAATAGGGCCAGGGAATTATGGCAAAGAGTTGCAGGGTTCTTTTTGGAGTAATGAAGATGCTCTAATTGATTCTAATACTGACTGAAATTGATTGTGATAATGGTTGAACAACCCTGTGAATATACTATAAATCATTCAATTTTGAACACTCGAGTGAATTATATGATATATGTATTATATCTCAGTGAAAGCAGTTAAATCATGTGCCTAATAATAGGTAACATTTTTAAAAACTGCAATAAGCCAGACATAACTCTAAGATGCCAACTTATTTATCCTTAATAATTCTCATGAAATAGGTATTACTATTATCTTCTTTCTACATATGGAAAAACAGGGCAGAAAGAAATCAATTTATATGTGCAAGTGATTAGTACACAGGAGGACCATAGTCTCTTAACCATCATGCTATCTCACCCCTTTCAAAACTCTGAAGATTTATGTCAAATATGAAAATTATTTGCAACTAAGGACAACCGAAGAGTATGATTCACTTGTAAAGACCTCCTACACTGAAATAAGATTGAAATAAGAATAAAACATACAGATGTACATTTACTTTAAAATATAATAAAACAAAAGTAATATGCTGTTTCACATGTAAAATTGGTAAACAATGAACAAAAATGTTATTTATCAGAATGTGTTAAAGTGGACTGCTAATGAGAGTGCAAGTGCCACAAACCTTCTGGAAATATATTTGTAAATTTGCATCAGAGGATTTAAATAAAGCATGACTTTGACTGTGTATTGCTAATTCTAATAAGGAATTATTCAAATTGTAGTCATGGCTACATGTTCAAAAGTCTTATATATAATAGCCATTTATCTTTATTAAAGATCACTACACAATTATTCAGCCTCATGCATATAATTTAATAAAATGAAAAAATGCTTACAATATAATCCCAAGTGAAAAAAAAATGCCCAGATTCAAACTTTCACATAAACTTTGGTTTAATATTGCATGTTCAGAGGAGAAAGGAAATTAATTGCTTGCTTTACATGGAGTACAGGGGAAGACTAGAATTATGAATGTTTTATTTTTTCTTATACTTTTTTCATTTTGAAAAATTTCTAAAATTGGCGTTGTTATGTTTCCTTTAAGCAACAATGACAGAAATCACTGAAAAAAAGATACAAGGGCACCCTGGTTTATGTTCATTACTGTTTGATTTATACCTACTACGTGTTTGTAAATATAATCTGAAGAAAAATAAAACTCCTAACTACCTATTCTTTTTTTTTTTAATTTCAAAAGGTTACAAGACGTGAATAAGTAGCTCCTCCATGGAGAATTTATTGGTGTGCATTGCACCGTGTGTAGTTATCGTATAATAAGTAGTAAGTTAGCTTCCCCTCTATGATCCTGTAAACTATTTGTGCAGTAAGATTCCACAGTGAAAGCAGCTAAAGATCCGTGATGATGTAGACTCCAATGTGAATGCAGGTGGATGATACTAGAAGTGCAGTGAGCATTCAGAGATGAGGGGAGTATTAGGGGCTAGAACTTTGGAGCCTTTTACAGAAACGTATGTCACTGGAGCAAGTGAGCGAGCTGTGCTAAAGTAGAAGCACAGTGAATAGCATGCTGAAAGTTACAGAGATGGGAGCAAATTCAGAAAGTATGGAGAACCAAAAGGAAATAGAATGGATGATGAATTTATTTTAGGGATATTGCATTTTTATTTAAAATATAGAGAATTGAGTGTTCATACTGAGACTTTTTAAGACATTATTTTGTTCCTGTTTATAAAACAGCCATGCCCAGTGTCATGGAGTTAAACTGATAAATGTGCTGGAGATATTTCCACTTCTCAGTTTCTGGATGGGCTATAAAGAGGAATATACTTGGAAAGGAGGATACATTTCCCTTGAACAATCAAACACAATCTTCAGATGGAAAATATGTTGTGACCATTATCCAAACTACTATCAAGCGCTAATCAGTAAAACTTAGAAAAGATTTACAAAGTATAACAAATCTCTTCAAAGGATTCCAAATGTAGGTAACATGATGTATAGCCCAAACTAAGAAAACAGATGTCTTCAGTCTTCACTCCTGCTTTATCTAGAGACAAACCCAAGAGCGTATGTGCAAGACGTCTCTAGACTTAGGACTGCCACATAAAATAAAAGATGCCTGCGTCATTTTTAATGTCATAGAATAAATATTTTTGTTATAAATATACTTCAAATATGTGAGGCAAACTCATGTTAATTATATGTATTGTGCATGTGTGTACATGTGTATATGTATATATATTCCTAGTTTATCAAATATCACAAATTAACTGGGAGTCCTGTGTTCTGTTTGCTTGATCTAGTAACATAACTTTAAAGACAAATGCTTCTAATACGAATTTATTCTAATGAGTCACTTGACATCAAAAAAGGGTCCACTACCACCACCCCCTCCTTAGAAAGCAGAGCAAGATGACTTTCCCTAGTTCATTAACTGTCTGACCAGTGAATACACTCTGACATCTGGGCCAAGCACTGATGGCTTTACTAATTCTGGTTGTAAGAAATTGGATTTGATGTGTTTATAGGACAACCAAAGTGGAGAAGGGGTTGTCCAGTGAATTTAGGCAAGTGGTGTTTGGATTTCATGACACGTAGTTAGCTAGAAAATGTTGGAGAAATTAAAAAAAAATAAACAACAACAACAAAAAGAAAATGTTGGAGACATGATTGTTTTGTCAAAATAATAGATATGATTGTCCAGAAAGACCATACATAGTTCCTGAGGAAGACACTGATATTATTGTACGAGTATGTGGGAGAAGCTCTCCTTACTGGACAGATGAGTTACCTCTTTGATAAATAAATGTGCAGTAAGCTTGACTGGAGGCAAACTGTGGAAGAGTTTTGTTGTTGTTGTTGTTTCTTTTTTTTTTCTAAAATTTTAGTGGACAGATGTTGGTGTTTATTAGCATTTATTTGCATAATATATACATATTTATACATATAATTAAATTTTTAGTATATCAAATATACATACATATATATGTATATTTTCCCAAAGTTGTTTGGTGAAAATTTTTAACATTACATCCATGTGACCAGCGCATAATTTTTACTTTTGATGAACTGAAGAGGTTTGTTTTATTTACACAGGTAGTTACACAAATTATGAGAGAAGTCAAAACAAAAGTTTGTTTTAGTCTCCAAATTTAACTTTCAATACGATTCAACATAATACCTACCCAGCATTTAATAAGATTCTAGCAGCAATTCTCCATAGAATTTTAATAACATATTAGTTTTCCTTATCTCATATGTATTCTAGCATGCAGAGATCTTTAAGAACCATTGAATCATAGGAAGATAAGGGGAGAATTAATATATTTTTATAGACCCCAGATAACATTGTAACTATATTATGGGATTGTTTTAATACAGTCAGTGTAGTGTGGAATGTTGTAATAATCTCCAGTTAGTTCTCCGTAGAATAAAAAGGCAACAATGGGACCTTTCTCTTGAAAACACATCCAGTAATCTCTACTTGTGTAAAGATAATCATGCAACATTTAAATGATACCTGATTGACCATTTAAAAAATGTCTCCAAGCGTGATTCCTTTTCCTGTCTTCTCATTACAAAGGTGACATAAATTTTTATTGGGATTTTACTTTATAGAGATTATATGAGTATACTCCAATATGGCCTTTGCTGGAACTTTTCATTTCTGAGAGCCTTTAAACGTGAGATGTCAAAAGCAATAAAATAAATGCTGGCTTCAGTATTTGGCCTAGGTTCACCATATTAAAAATGCCACAACCCAACAATTTTATCTTCAATAATATATAGTAATGATTTCTTTTAATACCTTATTCTGCAAAGGTAGAAGAAACCAAAATGTCTCTGAACTGTATCGTATAGCTCTAAACATCACCCAGAAAAGCATTACTCATATTTGCAAACAGCTTTATGGCACCAATTTAGCTGAAAGAATGTATATGTATATATCTTTTATGGCACTTTCACTTCAGAGAATTAGATATGACTTGTTTGTGTAATGCTGAGTTAAAAAGTTTTTTTTTTTTTTCTGGTAGCAAAACTTGCTATTAAGAATGCTTAATCTTCTAGAAAAGTATGGATCCTGAATATAATCGGAGTCCCATCTCAGAAAAGGCAATATTGGACTTGAAAATATATGGGGAACACTTGTGAAATGTGGGAGCAATTTCAAAGTCACATAATGAGAAAAGGGGAAATGTAGGAGTCATTTATCAGCCCACCAAATGCCCTTTCAGCCACACAACAAATACTCAGCTATGAGGATAATCACTAGTGATTCTCCCACTCCTTTTCATCCTTCCTTTTATGTTTTATTATGGTCATAAAGAAAATCTGCCTTCTCTCTGCGTTAGGCAAGGATTGCAGGAGATGATACTAAGCTCTTGGTATTGTCCCAACGGAATGAGCCTCAGTTCACTTTCATTTTGGATTTAGACTCTTACAGTCTTTGAGAGCAACAGGAGTTTTAGAACTGGTTCTGTGGGCATCTTGACACTGTGTTTCATTTTATTTATTTTTTTTCATTGCTACCTTAACACATTTCCCCCCTCTTAAAGCCATGTGACTCTTACCCAAAACCTCAAAAGAAAAGGACAAGAGGAAGGGTCCTCTGGACTTCTTGTCACATGACTGACTACTTCTTACCTGTATTTTTGATCTTTATTCTGCATTGCCTTGACAGAACTATTAACAGCAAGACGTATTTATCTGTGTTTTTCTAATTTTCCAAGTATATGGGGGGGGCGGCGCTGACTTTCTCTTAACGTTAATAGTCACAAAGTAAAAAGGGTTCCAGGGTCAAAGCAATTTGGGAACTACCTGGAAAGTTATAATGGAAGTCGTTTTAACTTCTAGAACTCAGTCTGCAACATTTTATACTTTACAGTTTTATATGTTTGTATATGGTTTTATATTTTAATATGCTTCTAAAACTATTGTGATATGCTAAAGTACGGTGTTTTTTTTTTTTTCAGTTTGGAGGTATGTAGAGTTTCCATATATAATTGTGTAGCTTGTTTTTTGTTTGTTTGTTTTTTGTGTTTTGTTGTTGACCATTTGTAAAACTGGGGTTCCACCAGAAAACACTTTAAGAAATATAATCTTGGGCAGAAGCTGTCCTGCTTTTTGAAATATATATATATATATTTGAAATATATATATATATTTGAAACACATATATATATTTGAAATATATATATATATATATATATATATATATATATATATATATATATTTATTTGATAGCGCTCAAGCACAGGGAGCAGCAGACAGAGGGAGAGGGAGGCACAGGCTCCCCACTGAGCAGCAGGTCAAAGCACACAGGGCTCCATCCCAGGAGCCTAGGATCATGACCTCAGCCCAAGGCAGGCATTTAATCATCTGAGCCACCCAGGCATCTCTAAAGCTGCCATACTTTCATTACTTGGACCATTACAAAGATTTATGCCACTAATCAAGTAATAGAAATATGCTAATGAAAGATAAGGATACTGGATATATCTATCTCATTCAGTTATTCCTTCCTTCGTTTCTGGGATCAAGTCCCATGCCCAGCCCTCTGGAGGGAGCCTGCTTCTCCCTCTGCCTATGTCTCTGCCTTTCTGTCTCTATGTCTCTCATGAATAAATAAATAAATTCTTAGAAAAAAAAAAAACCTTTGCCTATGATGCCTTGTAGAAGATCCATTGTTTTGTCTCTCACATTTAGGTCGTAATTCACCTAGAATCAGTTTCTGTGTACAGTGTGAGATATAGGCAAAGATACATTTTATTTATATGGATATCCAATTAGCCTTTATTTAGTTGACAATCATTTCTCTTTAGTTGTATCCATATACATGTGAGTCTCTTTGTTGATGATCTAGTTCATTGGTCGATTTTTCCATGCCTGCCCTTCTGTAGCTTTGTAATAACTTAATTACATGATAATCTTCCAGTCTTCAAGATCATCTTAGTCCTTGGTCTTTGATTTTAATTGAGATTGCATTTACCATATAGAGGAATTTGAGAAGAATTGATGGTTTTATAATACGGAGTCTTTCAATACATGGTGCATATCCCTTGTGAACATTTCTGGATGTTTCTATGAGATTGCCTCTGGAAGAGGTTAGCATTTGTAAAGAAGATTACCTTCGCCTATGCCAGTGCACATCATCTAATCTGTTGAGGGCCTGAATAGAACAAAAAGGGGGAAGAAGGAATATTTACTCTCTCTGCTTGAGCTGAGCTATTTATCTTCTCCTGCCTTCAAACATCAGTGTTCTTTGTTCTTAGGCTTTTGGACTCAGACTGGGACATACAGCATTAGTCTCCTGGTTCTCAGTTCTCAGTTCCTTGGACTAAATCATACCACTGGCTTTCCCGGTTCTCTGGCTTGCCAATTGCAGATCATTGGACTTCTCAGCCACCTTAACTGAGTGAGTAAATTCCTAGAATAAGTCTCCCCATATATATCTTTATATATCTTATGAGTCTATCTCTCTACAGAACTCTAATATATCATAAATTACATTGTTAGCACAGACTTACCTGGTCAGACTGGTACAGCAGTGGCCCAAAGTCTCAAGCATACAGAAACAGTCTTACCAAGTAGAATATTGTAAGAGCTCAGAACTCATCTCCCAGAAGGGCCAGTCATGAGGAAAAGTATTTCTTTGGAATGGGTAGGATTTTCACAACCCTCCTTGAGTGAGTTAACCTTTTCCTGCAAGAGAAATGTCAACTTTCTGATGGTTTGGCCCAAGAAGTTGGAAGAATATACAGAAATAGGGACTTTGTAAGAAAATAAGTTTATGAGGAGTATTTTTGAATTTGAAGGGCCTATTAAACATCCAAGAGGAGATGTTAATTAGGCAGTCAGATGTATAATTCTGAAGTTTGATACAGAATTTTAAGCAAAAGTTACAATTTTGAGAATCATGATCATATGACCGACCATGAGAGAGTATGTATTCATGGAAGTGTGTAGATATAATAAAGATAACAAAGGAAAGAAGATCAAAGACCGAGAACCTAATCTATTCCTATATTGGAGGGCAGGAATATAAAAGACAACTAGCAAAGGAGATAGGGAAGAAATATCCAATAGAACTATTTCTCTATTCATTGATTCCTCTTCATTAGGTAAAGGGGAAATGAACTTGCAGTTACTGCTGGCTCTAGGTGTATAGAGCTGAAGTGATCCTACTAGATGGCAATCATCTAAAGGCAGCATAAAGAGCTTTTGTAATCAATAAGATAGAAGAGCCTAAAGAGAAATGTTAACAGTGAGTGGGATCTGAAGAGAGATGGGCAAAGCACTAGCAGTTTCTATTACATATTATATGTAAAAATTATGAATCATCATAAAGAAACCTACTAGAAAAATTACCTTTGAATTTAATAATTCAATCATTATCTGTGTCAATGAAACTATTGATTTTCTTCAGAATGCCTTGCCTCTTCTTAAGGCAACCAGTCTTCTGAGTTTTGTATGTACTATTTCCCAGCTATGGTAACAAACAAACAAAAAAAGTTCATTAATCATCACAAAACTTAAAACATTCACAATTTTATTTTGCTTGTTTTCAGTTTTCTAAAAATGGTATCATGCTATCATAGACTTTTGAGTTTAGATTTTTTTTCATTCAACATTGTTTGAATTATTCCCAAGATTCATCCATGTTATTCCATGTATGAATCTATGCTCATTCATTTTCTGTCCTGCATAAAATTGCATAAATTTTAAATATTGTAATGTATATATTGGATGTTTCTCAATTCTGGCTGTTTCATGTAGCATTGCTTTGAACATTCTTGTACACATGAAAACAGTTAAAAAAAAAAAAAAGAAAAGAAAAAGAAAACAGTTGAGCTCCGGTGTACTTCAAGGAGTAGCAGTGTTAAGAGCAGGGTATATATATATCTTCCTCTTTAAGGGTCACTTCTTATACAGAGACCTCTTTGTCTATTCATGTAACAAAACCAAACTTTTTAAATAACAGAAGATGTCTATGGTCTAATACTCAATACTGCTTTACTTCATCACTTCTTTTTCACTGATTTCCTGGCTACTCTTATTTGCTCATCCTTTTAAATTAGTTTTGGAAGTGATATTTTATTATTTTAAATAACAAAAATTCTGGGCAGCCTGGGAGGCTCAGTGGCTTAGTGCAGCCTTCAGTCCAGGGCGTGATACTGGAGAGCCGGGATCGAGTCCCGCATTAGGCTCCCTGCATGGAGCCTGCTTCTCCCTCTGCCTGTGTCTCACTCTCTCTCTCTGTCTCTATGAATAAATAAATAAAATCTAAAAATATATAAAAATAAATAAATAAATTAAAAAATATATATTTAAATTTTTATTTAAAATTTTGTAAATTAAAGCTTAAAGATATTTTAAATAAAAAAATAAATTATTTTCCCATAAAATATGAGGAAAAATCCATACATAACTATGAGTACATAGGTACTGACATACTTCCTTGGTAGGATGACAAAATAATATAACCTCTATAGATAGGAATTAGGTAAAAAATAAAACAGGTTTTGCATTCAAGAACACAGAAGTGTTCTTGAAGATACGTCTCCACAAATACAAAATGACATACAGAGCATTATTTGTACAAGCAGAATATTAGAAGCTATAGTTGAATAAATTATGGCACATACCAGCAATGGAATATTATGCAAATGTAAAGAAAGTGAAATACAGAGAATGATGAAATGAAAAATATCTCAATGCATTGGTAACTAAACAGAACAAAAGCAAATATTTTATATAAAGTATAAAAGTATGTGAAGTTTGTGTAGAAAAGACTTCATTTTTTTAACTGCATAACTTGCTGATATTTTTAAAAAATAAAACAAGCACTAATGATAAATGATAAACTCATAAGAAATGTAACCCATGGAGGATAATTAGGAAAAAGATTAAGTAGAGATCACAGTGATTCTTGCCTGAGTTACATTTATAGCTTTGAATTTTGAAATATGTAAATGTTTACATATTCAAAAAATATTTAAAATATTAACTCAAAATATTCATATAAAAAACTACTTATGACTGTGTTAACTGATATCTCTTACCCTAAAAATTGCTTATGGGAAAATACAAAACACCTGTTTTTGGAAACTGGACAAGAGGCTGGTTAAGGTTGCAGTCCTTGAGATAGCAAAATGATATCTGAAAAAAATCATCAAATATTCGGAAATTAAATATCTCTTTTCTAAATAACCCATGAGTTATTTCAAATACCCAAAGCTTATTTAAAGGCAGAGTGACTAAGTGAATCTAGTGATATTTTGCTATGGGAGAAGGAAGATTCAAAGGTGGAGCACTGAGGAAGAATCATATGATGTATGATTTGATACTGAGATATAAATATGAACCTATAATTTCTTAGAACTCAATTTCTTAGCTCTATTCACAGAGCCCTACTGGGAGGGCATCACAAGGCATGAATCTCAGATTTGCTTACTCTACAAGATGTAATAAATAAACTTAGATCTTGATTTTTAAGCCGAATCCCTTTTACAAGAATTCTGGGCCCATTGGAGAATAGCTTCTTTTATGTCAAGATGAATCTGGGAGATGCAATTTGCAATTGTTGGAGAGATGTTGAGAGAGCAGGAGCCAGTTAGAAAGGACTCCCAATGCTCAACTTTCTGACAAATTGAGCATGAAAAAAAGAATGATATTATGATATTAATGGATTATAACACAGAAGTGTACAGTGATAATATAGTCAAGGAGAAAGGAAAGAAGTACCAGTTAATAAGTACAAATTGAGGGATCCCTGGGTGGCGCAGTGGTTTGGCGCCTGCCTTTGGCCCAGGGCGCGATCCTGGAGACCCGGGATCAAATCCCACGTCAGGCTCCCGGTGCGTGGAGCTTGCTTCTCCCTCTGCCTGTGTCTCTGCCTCTCTCTCTCTCTCTCTCTCTGTGACTATCATAAATAAATAAAAATATTTAAAAAAAATAAGTACAAATTGAATGACAGATTTAAAAAATCACTTTGTGCAATGTGCAACTGCCAACCTAAAATATGATTCACATTATCGAATGTTTGCTAGGAGCATTGGATGAACAGTTATTTGGTAAGAAAATGTTCACACATCCATGAAAATGTCAATCCAAAAAGGTTTTAAATATGAAGGGAAAAGGTACTTTTGAGGGACCCCCAGGTGGCTTAGTGGTTTATGTCGCCTTCAGCCCAGGGCCTGATCTTGGAGACCAGGGATCGAGTCCCACATCAGGCTCCCTGCATGGAGCCTGCTTCTCCCTCTGCCTGTGTCTCTGCCTCTCTCTCTCTCTCGCTGTCTCTCATGAATAAAAAAATAAGAAAAGGTACTTTTGAAATTATATAATCTGATAGGTGCCATCTTTAACATTTGTTATTGGCATTTACTGTCACCATTAATGGGACAAACTAGCTGTGGGAAGTATGTTACCTATGTAGTCTTTTTGCCAGAATACAAGCCTGGGAAGAATTATGAGGTAACAGACAAGTTCGAAGGCATTCTACAAAACAATTTTTCTGGGCTCTACAAAAATTTCAGTGCCATTAAATGGCAGAATTGCTATTAAAATTAAAGTCCAAAAGTAAAGAGGGTTTCATAACTATAGCCTGAATTGAAGCAATAAACAAGTAAATAATTTAGGGCAACTGATTTGAATATAGAGTGTGTATTGTATAATTTCTATGTTACGGTTACATGTCTTGGTTGTGATCATGATTTTATGGCTAAATAGAAGACTGTCCTTATTCTAAGGAAATCCATTCTGAAGTTGCTTAGAGTCAAGAATGATCATGTCTGAAACTTACTTTCAAATTATTAAATTATCCAATCTATGAGTTTGAGAAACACAGGCATCTGTACATCCAGGGTCTAGTGAATCATCACAAACATTGAATTAGATACTAAGATAATGTGGGCTTCTACCCTGACTGCAAGGGAATATATGGGTGTTTTATGATGCGTATTAACAACAAAGTTTGATTTATATAGATGATTTCATATTATACAATCTTCTGGTGTATTGAATAGTTCAATGGTAAATGTAAATAATTTGAAAATACTACTTTGGGCAGCCCGGGTGGCTCAGTGGTTTAACGCCACCTTCAGCCCGGGGTATGATCCTGGTGACCCGGGATCGAGTCCCATGTCGGGCTCCCTGCATGGAGCCTGCTTCTCCCTCTGCCTGTGTCTCTGCTCCCCCCGCCCGTGTCTGTCATGAACAAATAAATAAAATCTTAAAAAAAAAAGAAATACTACTTTGATATTTTTTTACACTGTTTATTGTAACCACTGGAGTGCATGTAACAAAATTCACAACAGATTTAGATCCTCTTTAGTTTTGCAATCATCCACTGAATTTCATATTCTTTGTTGGTTCACCCCTCCTACACTTGATCTGCCAGAAAATCCACCCCTCAAATCTAGTCCACATGTAGTTTTTTCCATATCAATTAATGTCAAGTCCATCTTTCAGCATATAGGGCAAACACCATGGATTCTCTTTTCTTTTCTTTTTTTTTCTTTATGCTTTTCTTTTCTTTTAGATTTTACTTATTTGTTCATGAGAGACACACAGAGAGGCAGAGACACAAGCAGAGAGAGAATCAGGCTCCCTGTGGAAGCCTGATGCAGAATTCGATCCCAGGACTCCAGGATCATGACCTGGGCCAAAGGCACATGCTCAACCCCTGAGCCACCCAGGTGACCCTCTACTCTTTCTTTTAAACATATCAGCTCAGGGTGCCTGGGTGGTGCAGTCAGTTGGGGGTCCGACGCTTGCTTTCACTTCAGGTTATGATCTCAAGGTCCTGGGATCGAGCCCTGCATCAGGCTCCACTCAGCAGGGAGTCTGCTTGAGATTCTCTCTCCCTCTCCCTCAATCCCTCTCACTCATGCCTTCAGGGAGTATGTGCTCTATGTCTTAAAAAAACAAAAATAAAAAACAAAACCCATCTCTACTGTCAAAAAATGTCCAAAAATCTAACCACATATGTTTATGGCTTCTATCATCTCTCTCAGTTCATTTTCTAATGTTCACTCATTTTTCATTCTGCTCCAGATATCTTAGCCTCCTCACTTTTACAAGAACTTGCCTAGCATATTTTAGCTTTGGGAGCTCACACTTGCTTCTTCCACTGCCCGGAATATCCGCCTCCCCCCACCACCAGCTCCCAATTATCAACATGACTTGCTGTTTGAATTCTCTCAGGTTCTTTCAAGTGTCTGCTCCAAAGTACTTGTCTTGGCCACTTGATTTAATTGCAAGCCTCTCAAAAGCCTTACCACTCACCCATTTATTTTTCTCCATGATAATAATTATCTTTAAAACTATGATACAATTTTTAATCTATTTTTGACTGCTTGCTTTCTTGCACTGGAATGAAAGCACCATGTGGCCAGGGAGTTTGCTCACTTTGTTTACTGTTATGTTACAGGTGCCTAAAACAATGCTGGATATTAACAAGAAGTTAGCAGTAGATATTTACTGGTAAATTAATGTTTAAGTTAAATACAACAATATGTAGGCATGTATTGTCTTTAAAATCATTATGGATAGACTCTTGTAGAGTTTGTATATAGCAATAATCTTTTATTAAATTATTTTTTAATTCTAGTATAATAAATGTACAGTGATATATTAGTTTCATGTGTACAATACATCAATTCAACAATTTTATATTCGGTACTCATCACCATAAGTGTACTCTTAATCTTAACTCTTCAATTATTTCACCCGTCCTCTAACCACCTTCCCCAGGTAACCACCAGTTTGTTCTCTTTGTTTAAGAGGATGTTTTTTGTTTGTTTGTTTTGTTTCTTAAATTTCACATGTAAGTGAAATATAGTATTTGTCTTTTTCTGACTGACCTACTTCACTTTCTTCCCTGTGTATCAATCTAGGTTGTTGCAATTGGCAAGATTTCATTCTTATTAATGGCTGAATAATAAACCATTGTATATACCACTTCTTTATCCATTCATCTATTTTTGGACATTTGCTTTGTTTCCATAGTTTGGCTATTGTAAATAATGCTACAGTCAACATATGGGTGCATGTCTATTCATAGTAATGTTTTTAGATTATTTGGGTGAATACCCAGTAGAGGAATTACTGCATCATGTGATAATTCTATTTTTAATTTTTTTTGAGGAATTTCCATACTGTTTTGCACAGTGGCACTACCAGTGTGCATTCCCACCAAGAGTACATGGGGTTCCTCTTTCTCCAGTCCTGAGCAATAATTGTTTCTTATGTTTTACATTTGAACCATTCTGACAGGTGTGAGGTGATATCTCATTGTGATTTTGATTTGCATGTCCCTCATGCTTAGTGATATTTAGCATTTTTCATGTGTCTGTAGGCCATCTATATATCTTCTTTGGAGAAATGTCTCTTCATGTCATCTGCCCATTTTTAATTGGATATTTAGCAAGGTTTTTTGTAATATTGAATTGCATGAATTCCTTTTATACTTTGGATACTAACCCTTTATTGGATGTATCACCTGTAAGTATCTTCTCCAATCCAGTAGATTATCTTTTTGTTTTGTTGATTCTATCTTTTGCTGTGTAGGAGCTTTTAATTTTGATGTAATCCCAATAATTTTAATTTTGCTTTTGTTTTCTTGCCTCAGGAGACATATCTAGAGTAATGTTTCTGTGGCTAATGTTAAAGAAATTACTGCCTGTGCACTCTTTTAGGATATTTATACTACAAGATCTCATATTTAGGTTTTTTAATCCATTTTGAGTTTATTTTTGTATATAATGTAAGAAAGTGATTCAGTTTGATTCTTTTTATTCCTTTGCATGTAGCTGTCCAGTTTTCCTAATACCACTTGTTCAAGAGACTGTCTTTTCCCCATTGGGTATTTTTGCCTCCTTTGTTATAGATTTATTCACCATATAATCACAAGTTTACTTCTGAACTCTCCCTTCCATCCATTGATCTGTGTATCTATTTTTTGTGTGTGTGCCAGTACCATATTGTTTTGATTGCTACAGCTTTGAAGTATATCTTGAAATCTGCAATTGTGATACTTCAATTTCATTCTTCTTCTTCAAGTTGCTGTGGCTACTCAGGGGTCATTTTTGGTTCCATATAGACTTTAGGATTATTTGCTCTTGTTCTATGAAAAATGCTGTTGGTATTTTAATAGGGGTTGCATTAAATCTGTAGATTGTTTTGGGTAGTATGGACATTTAAACAATATTCCTTGAACATGGAATATATTTCTATTTGCTTGTGTCACCTTCAGTTTATTTCATTAATTTTTTATAGTTTTCAGAGAACAGATCTTTCACTTGTTTGGTTAATATCTATTCCTAGCTATTTTATTATTTTTGGTGCTATTGTAAATAAGAATTTTTTTAATTTTATTTATTTATTCATGTGAGACACAAAGAGAGAGAGACAGAGACAAAGACAGAGACACAGGCAGAGGGAGAAGCAGGCTCCATGCAGGAAGTCTGACATGGGGCTCAGTCCCAGGTTTCCAGGTTCATGCCCTGGGCCAAAGGCGGCTCTAAACTGCTGAACTACCCGGGCTGTCTGTAAATAAGAGTTCTTTTGTAATTTCTGCTGCTCATTAGTGTATAGAAATGCAATAAATTTCTGTATATTGATTTTGTATCCCATGACCTTACTGAAATTCATTTATCAATTCCAGTAGTTTTTTGATTGATTCTTCAGGATTTTATATATGTAGTATCATGCGATCTGCAAATACTGAGAATTTTATTTCTTCCTTACAAATTCGTTTGCTTTTAATTTCCTATACTCATCTCATTTCTGTGGCTAAGACATCATGTACTATGTTAAATAAAAGTGATGAGAGTGGACATCCTTCTTATTTTTTTAATCTCAGGTGAAAAGCTCTAAGTTTCTCACAATTGAAAATGATGTTTTCTGTGTGTATTCCATATGTGGCATTTATTATTGTTGAGGTGTGTTTCCTCTAAACATATTTTGTTGAGGGTTTTTTGTCATGAATGGATGTTGTATTTTGTCAGATGCTTTTTGTGCATTTACTGAAATGATCATATGGATTTTTTGAAATTTTTATTTATTTATTTTTAGAGAGAGAAAGAGTGAGAGAAAGCATGAGCAAGAGGGGCAGAGGGGAAGAGAATCTCAAGCAGACTCCATACTGAGTGTGGAGCCCAATTCAGTGCTTGAGCACATGACCATGAGATCACAACCTGAACTGAAGGTTGACGCTTAACCAAGTGTGCACCCAGGTGCCCTCATGATCATACGGTTATTATCTTTGCTCTCACTGATGTGATGTATCATGTTGATTGATTTCTGAATATTGAACCACACTTGCAAACCAGGAATAAAGCCACTTGATTATGGTGAATGTTTTTTTTTTTTAAATTCATTGTTGAATTCAGTTTGCTAGTATTCTGTTGAAGATTTGAATATATATATATATTGAATATATATATATATATATTCATCAGGGATTTTGGCCTTTAATTCTGTTTTTTTTTTTGTAGTGTTTTTATCTGATTTTGGTATTGGGGTAATGCCAGCCTTGTAGAATGAATTTGGAAGCTTTCCTCCATCTTCAATTTTTTTTGGAATAGTTTGAGAAGAATAGGTACTAACCTTATAATTGGTCTGCTCAAATTTCCTATTTCTTTCTAATTCAGTTTTGGGAAGTTATGTGTTTCTAATGATCTATCCATTTCTTCTAGGTTGTCCAATTTGTTGGTCTATAATTTTTCATAATATTCTCTTATAATCCTTTATGTTTCTGTGGTGTTGGTTGTTACTCTCTTGTTTCATTTATGATCTTTTTTTTAGTGCCCTCCCCCCTTTTTAATAATGATTCTGGCTAAAGACTCAGAGTATCAATTTCATTGATCTTTTCAAAGAACCGGCTCCTGCTTTCATTGATCTTTTATACTGTTGTTTAGATTCTAATTCATTTACGAATGCTCTAATTTTTATTATCTCCTTCCTTCTGCTGTTTTGTGGAGTTTTATTTTTTCTTCTTTTTCTAGTTCCTTCGGGTATAAAGTTAAGTTGTTTATTTGGGATTTTTCTTGTTTCTTGAGGGAGTCCTGTATTGCTACAAACTTTCCTCTTAGAACTACTTTAGCTGCATCCCAAAGATTTTGGACTTTGTATTTTCATTTGTCTAGATGTGTTTCTGATGTCCTCTCTGATATCTTGGTTGACCCATTCATTGTTTCGTAGAGTGTTAATCTCTGTGTATTTATATTCTTTTCAGATTTATTTCTTGTGTTTGATTTCTAGTTTTATAGTGTTATGGTTGGAAAACATACACAGTATGATTTTCAGCCTTTTTGTATTTGTGGGCCTAATATGTAATCTATTCTGGAGAACATTCCATGTGCCCTTGAACAGAAAGTATATTCTGCTGTTTTATTATGGAATGTTGTGAATATGTCTGTTAGATGCTTCTGGTCCAAAGTGTCATTCAAAGCCTCTGCTTCCTTGTTGATTTTCTGTTCGGGTGATCTGTCCGTTGATGTCCCAATGAATGGGGCTGAGATGGGAGGTTCATTTGGAGGTGAAAAGCACACTCGTGATGGCCGGGAGTCCGGTAGTGATGCCTAGAAACAGTACATGAGAAGATCCACTTGTACTATCAACTATTGTAAGGACCTTCTCTGGCTTAAGGAATCAATTTTCAGTAGGTGACAGTAAATCAGCATTACGTCAAGTCTTCTAGGCATTCTTGCTGTTCTTTGTTCTGAAGAAGACGAAGAAAATTAAAATCATGTATCATTTTGATTAAAGAAAATTTTAAGTGAGGTATTTAGACCCCTATTGTTGTATTACTGTTGATTCCTTCCTTTATTCTTTTTTATTAGCATCTTTTTATATTTGAGTGCTCCATGTTGTGTAAATAAATATTTACAATTGTTATATATTCTTGTTGGATTGTTCTCCTTATGATTATAGTATCTTTCTTTGTCTCTTGCTACAATTCTGTTGTACCCAATACAAGTATTGCTACCCCAGCTTTCTTTTCACTTCCTTTTACATGATAAATGCTTTTCCATCCCTTCCCTTTTAATCTACAGTGTCTTTAGGTCTGAAGTTTGTCTTTTGGAGGCAATATATAGAAGAGTCTTGCCCTTTTTTAAATATTTTATTTATTTATTCATGACAGATATATAGAGAGAAGCAGAGACACAGGCAGAGGGAGAAGCAGGCTCCATGCAGGGAGCCTGATGCAGGACTCAACCCCAGAACCCCAGGATCACGACCTGAAGCAAAGGCAGAAGCTCAACCACTGAGCCACTCAGGTGTCCCTGGATCTTGCTTTTTTTATTTTTTTTTTTAATCTATCCATTCCATTGCCCTACATCTTTTGATTGGAGCATTGAGCCCCTTTACATTCAAAGTAACTATTGATAGGTTTGTACTCATTGCCATTTTATTTGTTTTATAGTTGTTTTTGTAGTTCTTTTCTATGCCTTTTTTGTTCTCTTCTTTTGCATTTTGCTGACTTTCTTTAGTAATATATTTGGATCCCTTTTTATTTTTTATATCATATATACAAAAATGTTATATATTTATATGATATATATGATATATATAACTGGTTTTTGATTTGTGGTTATCATTAGGTTAATATATAACATTCATCTAGCAATCTACACTAAGTTGATGGTCACTGAAGTTTGAACCCATTCTAAAAGCATTAATTGTTTACTCTTTTCCCTATTGTATTTTGGGCATAGAGTGTCATACTTTACATCATTTTATTTTGTGACTCCTTTGACTGATTTTTAAAGATATACTTGGGGGATCCCTGGGTGGCTCAGCGGTTTAGCACCTGCCATGGGCTCACGGTGTGATATTAGAGTCCCGGGATCGAGTCCCACATCAGGCTCCCTGCATGGAGCCTGCTTCTCCCTCTGCCTGTGTCTCTGCCTCTCTCTTTCTCTGTGTCTCTCATGAATAAATAAATAAAATCTTTAAAAAAATAAATAAAGATATACTTATTTTTCCTATTTTGTGCTTCCTTATTTTCTTATGGTCTTCATTTCCCCTCAAAGATTCCCCTGTAACATTTTTTGTAAGGATAGATTAATGATCATGAGCTCCTTTAACTTCTGTTTGTCCGGAAAACTCTTTATCTCTTCTGAATGGTAGCCAACAGAGTATTCTTGATTACAGATTTTATTTTTTTCAGCACTTTGACTATATTATGTTATTTTCTTCTGGCCTACAACAGTTCTGCTGAAAAATCTGATAGCATTATGGAGTTTCCATTGTTAGTAATTATTTTTTCTTGCTGCTTTTAGAATTCTTTATCAGGAGATTTTGCCATTTTAATTAATGTGGGTCTTGGTATGGCCCTCCTTGGGTTGATTTTGTTGGGAGCTCTCTATGCCTCCTGGTCTGGATTTTTATTTCCATCCCCATTTTCAGGACATTTTCAGCTATTATTTCTTCAAATGAGTTTTCTGCCCTCTTTTTGCTTTTCCTTCTGGGATCCCTATAATACAAATGTTACATTAGATGGTGTCACTGAGTTCCCTTAATCTAGTTTCATATATTTATTAATCATTTTTCTTTCTAGAGTTCAACTTGATTGCTTTCCATTATTATGTTCTCTAGGTCACTGATCTGTTCTTCTACTTATCCACTATTTATTCCTCTGATGTATTTTTAATTTCAGTTAATATTTCTTCATCTATGAGTGGTTCTTTTTATATTCTCTCTTTGTTGAGGGTCTCTCTTAGATCCTCCAATATTTTCTCAGTGCTAGTTACTATCTTTATGTTCATTACTTTAAATTCCGTATCAGGCATATTTCTTTTCTCCATTTTGCTTTGGTCTCTTGCTGTAGTTTTGTCTTGTTCTTTCTTTCAGGCCATAATCTTCTGTCTCCTCATTTTTTCTAACTCTCTATGTCTATTTCCATATGTTAGGAAAGTCAGCAACCTTTCCCGTTCTTGCAAGTAATGACCTTGTTAAGAAGAGCTCTTGTAGTGTCCTTACAGTATAGTGTCCCTTGTTCACCAGAATCTGGTGCTTCAAGAGTATTCTCTGTGTGTGCAGCATGTGCCCTACTCTTGTAGCTGTGCCACTTTTTCCTTCAGTCTAGTCATTTGCAATGTCTCTTTGTCTTTTCTTGGAGACAAGGTTTGCTTCTGGTGTTGTTAGGGGGCCAATCTGAGGCTGCCTTGGGCTAATGTTGAGTCTGACCAGGCCTTTGCCTGTAATGTAAGAACACCTAACTACAGAGCACTTTTCCTGTATTATCCCCTGAGAAGCTTTTGTTTTTGGGTAGGGCTCCAGTCAAATCAGATGTCTGCCCCCAGCCCACTGCTGGGCCAAAATTGAACTCATGTGTGCATGTGTGGTCATCTTCTCCACTCCCTGGGGCAAGACTCACTTTGGAGTAATACTGGTCCCTTTTGGGGCAGTTTGCACGATGCCATGCTTGTGGTGCTGTTTTGGATGGATTCTAGCCAAGGGCAGGTTGGCGAGTCAGTTTGGCTTTGAACTGCATCTCTACCCTCCCTGCCCTCCTTGATGAAGTCTTTTCTCTACATTTTGCCCTGGATAGTCTGTTGTGCCAGTTTTCGGGTTGTTTTCTAGGTTATTCACAATGATGTGGGTGTTGGAGATATATCTATGGGACAAGGTGAGTCTAGAGTCTTCCTACTGTGTCATGTTCCTATAAGCCCACATAGGAATCATCTTAAAGCTGGACTGTCAACTACAGTTCTATAGTAAAACACAGTATTTGTCTGTAGAATGTGCTAAAGGTAATATATGTTATTCTTCACTTATTTTAACAACTTCTTGTTGCTAGAAATTAGCATATATTTTAATGAGAATTTTAGTAATCTGAGAAACAAAAGACTGAGAGAGAGAAATATTTTTCATGGCCATAATTGACTACAGGAACTTAATTTTAAGTGCTGTAATATAATGAAAAATAAAGTAATGCCAAAAATATGTTCAAATAGTTTAATGATTTTAGAGTTCATGAAAAGAATTCTGTTATCATTAATTCATCATAAAATTACTGAGTACCTACTATTTGTCATCTGTTGTTGTTCTAGGTGCTGCTGGTACAATGGTAAATAAGATAGAACAACTTCTAATATCTTGCAAGTTATATTCTTGTTTAAGGTTTTCATTCCAATGGGGATGTACAATATAGTGGACACAGTCCACTGTTACTAAAATAAATTACCTCTGTTACCAATTGGAAAGAATTATTTGTCACAAAACCATTATCTCCATTATGTTTGCTCCTATTTGAAATAACATTACCAGACAATACTAAAGCAAAGCTATTTGTGTGTGTGTGCACGCACATACATAAACACCCCCATTAGAGAACAATCCAGGCTGGTATACCATGAACGGATACAATTATGTAAAACTCATTTTCTATAAACTAGTTATGGTGATTTTAAAATAACTTCACTTAAAACCATCTCCTGAGAGCTTATGGTAGTCTCTCTGTCTCTGAGAAACTTGAAAAGTAACAAGCAATTCATCACCCTTCGTTGAGGGGTCACCAAGCAAATGAGCACCAAGGCTCAGGGGTCATGCCTTCCAGTCCAGTTAGAATGATTCCATCAGCAAGACCCTGTCACTGAAGCAGCACACACGTTAGAAATGTAACTGCAGTGAGGATTCCCTGACAGCACAGGAGAGAAAGAACATTTTTCACTGAAATTTCAAGGGTTAGAAAATGGAATTTGAAGTCAGAGGCATGGTGTGGGTAGAATTTTCTTTTATTTAACTCTCCTGTTGAACGAGTCAACACATATATTAGAGTCATCCAACCATAAGGGACACTTCACTCTTCAGAAAGAAAATAAGTCAGGCACTTTTATGAAATACCGTAACAGCTGCATTTGGTAACATTTGCAAATATTTATATATGTGTGTGTATTTATATGTTTAACATTAATATATCAATATGTTAACATATATATAAAATAGATGCTTCCATTTTTTTATCATTTGGCCTCGTTTAAAAAAAAAAGGTGTTTACATAAGAGTTGGGTTATATTATAGTGGTCACAGGTCTGGCTCGATTTCTACATTATATTTCCAACAGGAGAAAAAGCTTTCAATTCCATGCCCTGAAATCTCAGCTGATTTTTTTTTCCTTTTGGAAAAAAAAAGTAAGAAAATCACATGTTATCCATACTTTAAAAATAAGTTATTGCTACTACATTTGTCTGTGAGTTCCTCATATTTTGAGAGCAGTACAAGAGCATAACGTATTCCTTGAGCCATTGAGCTTGCTTTCTTTATGAGATGGTATTTTGTATATGAAGAAAATCTTTGAAGGTATTATGAAAAAAAGTAGAATCTTACCTTTGATGTCCTTATCATTCTATCATGAAATTCCTTGGTGAGTCTGCACCTGTATAGCTAAATGCTTTACTGAAGACAGAAGAAGAATGTACTTATGTTTGATTGCAGATAGAGACCCTAAGAAATGGAACTAAAATGCCATTTGATGCATATTGGCAAGTCTACGTGCTGTATTATGATGCTAAGGTACAACTGTGTAAACCATCATATCTGAAAAACATATTTTCAGAGACAGTCATACTGGAAGAGAAAAATTACCAATGGTCAGAAGAATAAAAAGGACAAATAGATGTTGATTAGTTGTCCTTCATACCTTTTCAAAGAGCAGATTGCTTTTGCCATGGACACAGAATTTAATTAGCAGAAGGGCTCATTTCCTATCCAAGACAGGCTATAATTTTATGTTCTCTATATTCTTCACTGACCATTTTATGGAACTTAGATTTAAGTTCTAGTATTTAGTATCTTTGAAATATTCTGAAATTGGCTTGGGTCTTTTTTCAGAAGTGGTAAATTGTTTCTATAATATGCAGTTCTGCCAAAAAACAAAGAAAATACAATTTTGTTTCCTTTTTATTTTCAATAAAATATGCCAAAGAGACCAGTTTTAATGCAGTTAAATTGACAGCCATGTCTTTTCTGGTACTGCTCTGATTTGAGAAAAATCATGGAATTTATGTTGGCATCCCTGTATGGTAGGTACTTGCATAATCTCTATTTAAATTTGTGCCATAAGCACTGATGGACTAAACGGGTGTTGTAGAAAGCCAAGAACTGATTGTTATTATATAATGCATTTCTGACATAAACACTAGGTCCCGTGTTTCTCCACTTGGCAAGGATGAATGTTTACCTCAAGAGCTGGGGAAAATATGGAGTGCCATGTGCCTCCCACAAATTCTCTCCTTCAGTAGTTAGCCTCATTGAAAGCAGAATGGAGAAGAGATTGAAAAGCTGGAGCTGCTAAAACTGAAGATCCGGTCCAGAGGAGCAGTTCCCTGAACTCTGCAAGCATGACATCAGTGATTCACCTTTCAGTCATTTCAAAATTCTTGCATTTTTCCTGAAAAGTACTATTTGTTCACAAATTTTGGTGTACTTATTCTGTTATTATTAAATATCAACTTTTATAAAAATCCCCATTGCAACTGTTACTCAGACATTTTGGAAAACAAACAAAGAAACAAACAAAAAACAGGAAAACATTCCATCCTTTCCATTTACCCAGGAGCGTACTGTTGTAGTGACTGTATTCATGTGAACATGAATGTATAGAAAACTCTTACAGTAAATGTTAACATAAAATTAAACAGTGAAAAGTATTCTGAAATACTATCTACTACATCATATTTGGCCTTCCATGTAGATTTACTGTGATTTTAATCTGTGTTATTGTATTGATTTATGTTCTGGCCAATGAAATGGAGGCTTCTGGAAGGATTTTTAATTTTCTGGTGATGCAGGAAGAATGTATTGGTGCTATTCTTTATCCAGTGTTCTGAGCTTGAAGACAAACTTGGTATCTGGAGCATAGCAGCCATCTTGTGACCTACATGAAGACTAAAAGCCAACCTTCAAGGATAGAAAGACTGCCAGCCCTGGTGGCATCATTGAGATGCTCAGTCAATACCAGGAGCAGACTAACCCCACAATTCTTTTTATATCAAGAAAAATACCCACTTGCTTCCTTTATTCATTATAGGATTTTCTATGGCTAACAGCCTGAAGGATTTATTACTGATAGGTTGTCCTAATGGCCAGGGTATGGTTACCTACATCACAAACCATTGGGCACCATCAGCATATAACCAAAATGGTGGCTGAGGAAAAGATTCCTCAGTTGAAGGAAACAGGCATCCTTCAGAATTGAATAGCCATAAAATAAAGTCATAGAAGTTGGTAAAATTTGAAAAAAAAAAAAAAACGTAATATGAAAGTGAGAAATTTAAAAAAAATTAATAAATGCTTGAGCCTTAACTATATTCATAGGTAGCTTATTTTATAAAAGGAAGTTGCTACCTCTTTATCCTTTCCCCTAATGTTCACACCCCTCCAATCCTCTCCCTTCTGGCTACCACAAGTTTCTCATCTGTCTCTATGAGTCATTTTCTTTTCTTTCTTTCTTTATTTTTGTTGTTCATTGTTTTAAATTCCACAATAAGTGAAGTCATACGGCATTTGTCTTTCAGATTTATTTCAGATCACATAGTACCTTCTAGTTCCATCTATACTATTGCAAATGGCAAAGTCTATTTTTTTAAAGACTAATACTCCATTGTGCATGTATACTACATTTGAGAAAAGGATATAGAACCATTAATTTCCATTTACAAAATAAGTAACAATGATGAAAAGTACAAGCATAGGGGATATAGTTAATAATATTGTTTATGGTAACAAGTGTTAACTACATTTTATCATGATGAACACTGAGTAATGTATTGAATTGTTGAATCACTATGATCGTACACCTAAATCTAACATTGTAGGCCATATAAAATAATAAGACTTAAAAACTCTTAAAAAAATAGGTAGTTTTCTGCCAAAAGAGATTTCTCATACTTTTTAAGTTCTAAGTCAATGCTTTGACCAGTTATGTATGTGTATATATTTTTTTCTGAATATAAAAGTGATCTCAACAGAGCCATAGCATGCCTCATAGAGATATGGTTAAGTCCAGAAGGTTCTATTATGGAATGGTTAAGAAAATTACAAAGATTTACTTAGATAGGTACTTGAAAATTTATTAAGTGTTAAATTATTCAGAACTGTCTATATATTTTCTGGATTGTTCTTTTCCACTTTCTATAATTTTGCTTCAGGGAAAATTTGATGAAGATGTTTAAACAATTCTGAAACAAAGAATAGGTATTGTTTTTTTTTTTTCATTTAGAACTGCTCTGGGACTGATGAATTATATGTTTTTGTCATTGTTACTTCTTTAAACATATGATCTCATTCTACTTAGAGAGAAAAAAAGCATAATTACTGATTTTCTGATTCTAGACCTAACAAAAAATGGTTATATCAGAGGATACCAGTACCTTTATCAAGAAAATTACTGGTTCAGCAAATAGACACTTTTAAAAGTAGTCTGTTTACTTGTTTAGGGAAAAAATAGTGAATTTTTTTTTAATTTTTTTTATTAATTTTTATTTATTTATGATAGTCACAGAGAGAGAGAGAGAGAGGGGGGCAGAGACACAGGCAGAGGGAGAAGCAGGCTCCATGCACCGGGAGCCCGACGTGGGATTCGATCCAGGGTCTCCAGGATCGCGCCCTGGGCCAAAGGCAGGCGCCAAACCGCTGCGCCACCCAGGGATCCCAATAGTGAAATTTTAGTAAGGATATTAGGTAAACCCACTTGGCACTACCTAAAGTAGCAGGTAGTATGGTAGAGGTCTTCCCAAGATTAATCTTTGGTAGTCCTATTATGTAGCCATATTATCTCATTTTAAGATTATTTGGATAAGAATCAGAGCTCATATAATGCTTAGTGGTATGGCTATGAATGTGGAGCCAGAGTTCATGGGGCTACGTGCTATGGACAGAATGTTTGTGTCCCCCAAAAAACTCTCTTATTGATACCATCATCTCCAATGTGACAATATATGGAGGTGGGGATCTTAGGGAGGTAATGAACATGGAGTCCTCCTAATGGGATTAGTGCTCTTATAAGAAGACACTAGAGAGCTTGTTTCCTCTCTCTCCACCATGTGAGGATACAAGGAGAAAATGGCCATCTGCAAACTGGGAAGAGTGTTTTTACCAGAGAATGGATCTGCTAACTCCCTCGTCTTGGACTTCATTGCCTCCAAAAGTGTGATAACTGAAATATTTCTTGTTTAATCCAGTCTATGGTATTCTTGTTATAGCATCCTGAGCTGACTGAGACATATTGCAAGATCGAAATTACCCACAGAGATACTTAATGATACTCTCAAAATGTTGTATTTGGAGAAGAGAGCCCTATTAAATGGCAAAAGTAAAACACCACTGCTGATATGAGGTCCTTCGACATTTCTTCAGAGATATTTGGACCACATGGCAATGCCAGCAGTCTTCTCAACATTTCCCTCTAGGACTCTGGGAAAAGCCTCTCTGTCACCATGGCTGAGGGATGAAGAGGAAAACAAAAAGTCATGAGTTACATATTTTATGTCCATGCCACTTTCAGGTTTAACCTAACTAACCCTGAGTTTAAATTTCAAACAGGCATCCCATTCTACCTCAGACCCACATGGTTAGTAGTCATATTTCTGTTTTACATCCTACTGAAATAAACAAAAAAAAAAAAAAAAAAACACAAAAACAGAGACTCAAGAGAGGTTAGATGTTTCCAGAGTAATAGAATAAGTGACAGAGGCAGGATCCCAAACCCAAGTTTTCACAGCCTTAGCCTCCTGAGTCGTCCCCACCACCATGCCCATACCCACCACCACCATGTCCATCCCTAGTGCTACCTCTGGTTTTGTTTCTTTTCATACAATAAGAATTAATGAGGCTTGTGTTTCAGGCTGGGACCTTAGGGCTTCCAGCCATCCTAGTTCGCAAGTTCTGGTAATCTTTTCATTTTACAAATGCAAAAACTGAAATAACCACAGGTGACTCAACTAAGGCCACACACTTATTCTGTGTTAGAGCCATGCATTTTCTTCTGTTGTCTTAACCACTTACCTTGATAGCACCATGTGGTATACTCTGTATTTTTATTTATTTTACTTATTGTCTGTCTGTTGCACACTGACTACCATATAAACTCCAGGAGAACACATGATTTTTAAGTTCTTTGGCCTTTTAAAGAGCCCTAGAAGAATGCCTAGCATATTGAAGATTCTTAGCATTTATTCAATAAAACATGCTGTCTCTTTTGGGACAGAGGAGGCTGATAGGAGAGATGGGAATTCTCCAGAGTTAAGCCCAAGATAGCTCAACCTGAGATCTTTGGAGAGAGGTGTTCCCCACCTGCATACGTGGCTGGCCATCAGGTATTTTCTGGCTAACCTGTCAAGATTATTTCTGAGCTCATGAGTAAATAAAACCTTTTTTAAAAAAGATAATTTCTGAGTATGGAAACTGTTTTTCATCTTCCAAATATCATTCATTCTGGCATGAGCATCTAAGTAATAGAATCAATCTCTGCAATAGCAGATTTAGGTGTGGTTCCCCTAGACTCTTCTTTCCTGTGGGTCTCAGATACAGAGTAACACAGTATTAAGATACAATTACCGTGTCAAGGGCACCTGGGTGGCTTGGTAGTTGAGCATCTGCCTTTGGCCCAGATCATGATTCTGAGGTCTTGGGATCGAGTCCTGCATCAGGCTTCCCGTGTAGAGCCTGCTTCTCCCTCTGCCTCTCTCTCCCTCTGTCTCTCCCTCTCTCTCTCTCTGTCATGAATAAATAAAACTTTAAAACACACACACACACAAATCAAAAAACAATTACCCGTGTCAAATCCACACCTGACAACTCACATGTTTATAACGTTGAAGAGGTTTCTTAGCATCTCCAAAGTTCAGTTTCGTTCTCTCTAAATCAGGCTTAGAAATGTTGATCTCTCCAAATTTAGTTCATAGTCTGATAGTGTAAATATAAGTTCAGTAGTGTCCTGGAATTTGGAAATTGTTATGGAAGTATGTTATATCTCATTCCACCTCATGTTGGAAGTTAGAATTGGAACCACCAAATTCTTTAGCATATTAGACATTGAGAAGCTCCCTAATTTGTGGTCAGCACTTCAATTCTTATCATTTCTATGTTTTTATCTCTTAGGGTAAATGTGAGCAAGAGTAAAGGTTAAATCCATCTGATGAAATACAAAGTCATCATTCCTTAGTTGGAGCTATAGAGATGGATTGAGGATGAAAATCAGTCAGTGGATTTTGAAGAGGTAGGCATGGGGTCAGATTAAATAAGCAGAAAGTATTTTAAAAAGAAATTTTAGTTCTTGTCTGAAATCCTGTCAACCTGGCCAGCAAAACAGTACATCTACAGCAATTGTTTTCAACATTTAAAAAAAAATTATCAACCCCTTGGAGCCTTTTAAAATATTTTTCCATAATCACCATCTTATTCCTATGAAGTTCTAATACCACAGATACTCTGTTATCTGTGGTATTACTTTCCTAGGGCTGCCATAACAAAATAAATACAAATAGCTTAAAGCAACAGAAATTTGTTGTTTTAAAATTCCAGTGGCTAGAAATCTGATATCAAGATGCTGGCAGGATGTGCTTTTTCTGAAGGTTATGGAGAAGGATCTTTCTTGCTTCTTTCTAGCTTGCCCTTTTTTTTTTTTCTTTTTTTCCCTCTTTTCTTTTCTTCTCTTTCTCTTTCTCTTACCAGGGATCTTGACGTTCTTTGGCTTGTAGAAACATCGCTTCAATCATAGGATAGTCTCCCTGTGTGTCTTTACACCATCCCCCCCATTGTGCTTCTCTCCAGCCAAATTGCCCTCTTCTTACAAAGGCACCAGCAATTGGATTAGGGCCCACCCTAATAAAAGTCACATTCAAGTTCTGAGTGTACATAAATTTTTGGAGACATTTTCAACCCAGACTCTGCTTTTGTATTATATATATATATCTGTGCTTTATATAAAGTGTAAAATTTTCTGCTGCTCACCCCCCGAGATCCAATCTATACCTTATTGGGAGTAATACCACTCTTGATGAAAATCCATGCTCTAAGATACGAATAAGCAAAGTATGGTCTGTGGGTCAAATCCAGCCTGTTGTTTACTTTTGTAAATACTTTTGATACACAGCCACACTTACTTACTTGCATATTTTAATGGCTGCTTCTGTGTTGTATTTGCAGGGTTGAGTAGTTGCCACACAGACTGTCTGGCCTACATAGTCTGAAATACTTAGTATCTGGCCCCTTTACAAAAAAATATTTGTCATTCCCAGCTCTAGACCGTCATAATTGAGGATGAGATATGGAGAAATATTTTAGTGCACAGAGCAACAACATCAAATAACGTCTTGGCTTTATGATTCTATAATATTCATAGAGCCTAGAGTATTGTCATACTGGGATATTCGTTATGGTGGAACAAAGGAGGGTCAGCAGAGGTCAAGCCAATTCCAGGAGGCTACTTAGGTGGAAGGGTGTTTTTATGTTATGAGCTCAGATGGAATTGATCAGGTCAAGGGTGTTAAATAATATCAGGAGGAGCAAGCCAGTATTACAAAGCAATGAGATTGAATATGAAGTCTGGATACTTGCGTAGATGAGAACTGGGAAAACTAGTTTTAAAAGACAAGCAGAAACCATGAAGCAAAGATAAGCTGATTTAATAAAATAATAATTGCTGAAAAGTATTTATATGAAATGAATTTTGTTTGGCCTGGCAATGTTCTAAAAACTCTCAACATATTTACTTATTAAATCCTCAAACATGCTGAGTTGAATATCACTACAATAGCACTATCAAAAATTATATCAGCAAAATAATTTAGCGTTTATTAGCCATCTACTCTCTAACATAAACGAAACCTCAAAACTAACCCCTCAAGACAGGCCATTACTTTCCATTTACAAATGGGGAAACTGATGTAAAAAAGAAGTTGCTTGCATGGAATCAAAGATATATACCCAGTAATTGGCAAAGCCAAGACTTTTGCCCAGGTTTTTCTTAAAGCTGGTGGTTTTTGTTCCTCATTTCTTCAGATTACACTGCATATATAGATAAGCAAGCAAAAACCAAAGACCAGGAAGTCAATAAAAGTAGAAGAACAAATAGGCAGAAAGGCAATAGGGAAGAGTATTGGGATTTATTTTTCTAAAACAAGGGTCTTTTCTGCCATCCATGTCCTGGTAGGACTTCCAAACTCGCATAGGTATGTGTTTGTATATATAGTGACAATTGATAATTACATGACAGATGGAGATGTAAGTTTCATGATGATTTTTAAGGGTGGTCACAAGCTTTTTCCACTTACAATTAAATGACATCTACTGATAGGATTTGAGACTGACAAGAATTTTAACTGAAATAGAAATAACCAACTCTGCCCCACCATCTCAGTCTTATCAGGAAAAAAAAAAAGATGTTTCATTCAATGTATTTAATACATTGAGTATCAGCACTGTGCCTGGTATCTGATCCTCCTCTTCCTTGTTGGACAGGCCAGGGCAATGAAGTCTCTGTTGGGCTAATCCACAAAGGACAACAGAGTAGGAAGGACAGTGTCCCTAATTTGTGTCTGATAAAAATATCTACATTATATATTGTTGAGAGATTTAAGTCAGATAATACCTATAAAGTATTTAGAGTAATACTTGGTACAATGTAGGCAACAGCTATTAAAAAAAAAGGACATGAAAAACTAAAGGGACAAGTTGGGGAAGCATCTTGGTTAAAGAGATAAGTCAAGGGAAATACAAGAAAAGTCTACGGAGAGTACAGGTATTGTGTTCCTCTTGAGTTTTTTTTTTTCTAAGATTTTATTTATTTATTCATGAGAGACACACAGAGACAGGGACACAGGCAGAGGGAGAAGGAGGCTCCCTGCAGGGAGCCCGACATGGGACTGGATCCCGGGACCTTGGGATCATGCCATGAGCTGAAGGCAGACACTCAACCACTGAATCACCCAGGTGTCCCACTTTTGAGTCTTTTTGCTTGTAGTGTGAGCCGGCTGTTTGTGACTGTTCTGTGTCCACAGATTATCTTATACATCTGTAAGTGCTATCTAGCCTTGCCCTGGTAGATAGTGTGAAAGAGCAGCGTGAGCACTGAGGGAAGCAACACTAACTCTTCCTATAGCGAGGAGAAATAGAAATTCACGTTTAACTCTCCTTATCGGATTCTCTTTCAAGTAGACTAATTTACATGCCTCAAGTTACAAGTTTTCTGTTTGTGTACTTACTCTTTGGTGAAGTGCTATGTAGTAGACATTCGATGGTTCCCAGAGATGTTCAAGTCCTGGTTCCCCAGACCTATGCATATGTTACCTTGCAGAAAGGACTTTGCAGATATGAATTGGCTAAGGATCTTGAGGTAGATTGTTCTGGATTACCAGACGGACTCAATGTATTCACATGCATCCTTCTAAGAAAAAGAAGGAAGTGGGGAATCAGAGTCAGAAAAGGAGATGTAAAGGCAAAAACAGAGGACTGAAGTGATATAGCATGAAGAGGACTTGACCACCCACTCCTGGCTCTGAAGATGGAGAAAGGGGGCCATAAACTCAGGAATGTGGGCAGCCTCTAGAGGCTGAAAAAGAGATGGAAATGTATTATCCCCTAGAGACTCTGCAAGGAGTGCAACCCTGCCAACACCTTGAATCTAGCCAAGTAAAACATACATGAGATTTCTGACCTTGAGATTAAGATAATAAATGTGTGTTGCTTAAATCTGTAAATTTGTGTTAAGTAGCAATAGGAAACAAATACAAACCCTATCCCCAAGCATGTCAACAATGTCCGCAGCCTTCGCTACTTAGATGTTTCATGATTCCCTTTCTAACATCTAAGATAGGTAGAAAAGTACTCTTTACTACCCTAAATGCAGTTTATATTATCAAATAGGAACTCATATGACTGTTTTCAGCAGAATTTAAGTCTGCGAAGGTTGAGATGGGCAAATTCTTTGCCAAAGAAGCATTTTCATGCTTTTTTTTGTTTTTTTTTTTTTTTGTTTTTTTTTTTGTTTTTTTTTTTTTTTTTTTTTTGTCCAGATGTAATATGGGGCAGAACTGGAAGTGTGCTGTCCTTCTGGGACTCGCTCTGAAAGTCTGCCTCTCTCCTTAGGTATTTTGTATGGCTGTATATATGCATTTCAGGATGCAAAATGCTATCATCCTCCCTTCCTCTTCTAATACTACATACTCAGAGTTATGGATGGAAAGGAAATACAAAAGGTTGAAGTAAGTGAAGATGGGTGTAGAAAAAAGACATATTTCTGGCTGTCTCACAGTTTATTTTTCACATCAGGACTGTGGGCGAAAATGGCATGGGGATTCTTGGATTTCTGTTTGGTGCAGCCACTGTGCTCCCTAATTATGCCAAACAATAAAAGAAAGCCAAAGGCTTATTCAATTCATTCCCATTCAGTCAATGCCTTCTAACTCAGATGTTGTGGCTTTTAATTTCAGTTCATTCCCATTTAACAGAAATCCTTTCAGATGGTACCATGAGGTCTCTTGCTAGCCTTTGTTTCCAATGCTCTTGGACGTTTTCATTCATTTAGAAAATTTACTGCTTACCATAGACAGCTGGAAGGAGACATATTAGTCTATATCATATCATTTTAACCCACAGTTACCTCCCTTTGTTTGAATTTATTTTTAAAACCAAAGGAAATGTTTTTGTCATGGTAAAAATTAATATGAGGTAAACCTGCTAAAAAGTTAGGCCTTAGATTTTTGTGTTCCCTCATAGGATTCCACAAATTCTGCAGCTATTATTATATGGGAAACTTGTTACAATTTGCAGTACTTAAAAATTAGGTATACATTGAGTTCATTTCAAACCGTTTCTAAAGCTCTTATTTCTGCAGAAAAAAAAATCTGAATTATCCACAGAGTGATTAGAGTTTTCAGGATTTCTTTGTCATGCTGTGGGTGCCTGCCTGTTCCATTATATTCCTTATGACAGGCTTTCTCAATCCTGGTGCAATTGACTTTTTTTTTTTAATTTTAGTATAGATGACACATAAAGTTACATTGATTTCAGGTGTGCAACATAGTGACTTGACAAATTTATATGTTATGGTGTCCTCTCACCACAAGTGTAGCTACCCTCTGTTACCATACAACTCTATTATAATACCATTGACTATATTCCCTGTGCTGCACCTTTTTATTCCCTTGGTTTATTCATTCCATTACTGGAAACCTGGACCTCCCACTCCCCTTCACCCAGTTTGCCCATCCCCCAACTCCTCTCCTCTCTGGCAACCATCTGTTTGTTCTCTGTATTTATAGATCTGATTCTGTTTTTGTTTATCCATTTGTTATATTTTGGGGGTGCCACACACAAGCAAGATCATGTGGTATTACTCGTTCTCTATCTCATCTCATTTAGCATAATTCTTTCTAGGTCCATCCATATTGTCGCAGAGATGGAAAATTCCTTGTGGAGAGCCGAACTGATCTCTACTTTGTAGAGCATTTAGGAGCATCCCTGGCCTCTACCTACTAGATGCAAGAGTGACAACCAAAAGTGTTTCCAGACATTGATAGATATCCTCTGGGAAGAGCAGGGGTGCAACATTACCTCCAGATGAAAACCACTGGCATGTGAAAATTAGGATCAAAAGGTCTATGTTCTAGGTCTGGATTCTGTTCTGACACTGCCAACTAAAATGTGTGTTGTAACCTCAGAGTTACATATGCCCATAAGTGAAATCAGAGAACTGTTTAGTAAGCACTGCAACATGTTAGAAAGCACATAGCATTTCCCTGGGAATCCTAAAATGCTTTCAATACATAGAGGAGGAATCCATTTCCCTTGTACTTCACCGCAGACTGAGAACTGGCTAACTCCATCAGGCACAATGGTCAGCAGAATTGTGCACCCATGAATTGTCAGAATGGCAGAAGTCAGAGATGGTGCAGGGCAGACCCTGACCAGCTGCAGCAGTGGTAACCATCAGCACTGAGTGAGAAGCTACAACAGTAACCCTGGGATATAGCAACTAACCCAAGGACAGAAGATGCCTAAAGCTAAGTTTTGAAGGCACATAGAAATAATGGTGGTTGGTCAAACCTTAAAATGATAAAAGTGAGCTCTGGTTCCAAAGTGAGCTTAGATCAGAAGAGATGATTTATGGAAGGAAGTAGTGCTAAGGGGGTAAGAAGAAATGATGCACATTGATACTGTGGACAGGTGATTCAGCTCCTGAAGTAGCCCAGCAATATTTGAAGGGATGGGAGAAGTTACCTTAAAGAGGGCTTAAGTTTTGAGTAGGTAAATAGGGGAAATAAAACAGCAAGATCTGGGCATTTAAATAATAATAGGCTCCTTTGAATACATAGACTAGTGAGAACTAAGAAAAGGTAGGGTTATGTACAAATCAATGAACTATCATTTAAAATGAGTGTTTTTACTCATATGATGTACAAATATATGAATTCAGTAGTTCAAACTAGTTATAAAAAAATGAAGCCCTAGAAAAAATTTTAGTGACTCTTCACTATATTTTATGGTTACCAAGAGAAATTCAAAATTGGTTAGTAAGTCATGATTTTGTCTTTCCTCATTCTAATAAATTTATTCTCAAATGAACTTACAGTCTTAGCCTACCATTGTCTGTTTGAAGTTTACTTCATCCTCTGAAGGTAAAAATGCAATTATGTATTAGTGATTATATTATTCATGAGTCTTGACATACATAGCTTAATATATGATTAAAATATAATAGTTACTGAAGTATTCAGGTAAGTCAGGAAAATCATAGCTAATCAACCTCACTTAGCATATAGTATCAACTATTTAGTGGCCCAATAGAAATCTTTAACATAGAGTACAAATATTATAGATAAATAGGGGTAGTGTTAGACTTTTTAATATGGCATAGTGACCATGCATACTTATCTCTTCTTCTTTAAATTCCATTAAAATGTCAGTAAGATAATAATAAAGGTATAAATTCACAAAGAGAAAAGAGAAGAAATAATAGCAGATAAGTAATTCTACAATTTGCAAGGTATAAAGGAGATGAAAGAGCAATCACTTGCTTGGTTAATGGAAGAACTTGGGTGACCACAGAAGTTAATACTAATAGAAAGTAAATCTAGTTTTTGCCATAGCATTCCCCAAATGCTCAGGGATTGGAAACTCAACTTACCCTAGGAGTAGTAGGCCAGGGACTAAGTTGAAACCATAAGAATTGGTTGAAAATATGGATATGTAATGTCTAGACCAGTCAACTACCCCTTCTGTTGATGGGAGACTGGATATACAGCAGATTTTGAGACTTTGGTGATGTAAGAGACAGTGTATCCAGGAGACATGAGAGAAGACATGGAGAAGGCATGGGGAAAAAGGACATGTGTTGAAGAGAAAGATTAGGTGAAAACTCTACATAGACATTTGGGTACCTAGCTCTCTTACTGTATTCATTTTTAGAATATTAAGTAGCTGGGATTATAGCTCATCTTAATGAAGGCACAATATCTGAGGACTAGAGAATCTAAACCACCCCAGAAAAAAAGGGACATCTTATATCAACAATTGTGTTTTATCCTCAATTTTAAAAGCTATAACTTTTCACTTACAGTAAAATAAGCCCAATGATTGATAAGCCCTGACCACTTACACAGAGAGTCCAAGTTTTTAATGTCTTACTTTTAAAAAGTGGTTCCCTTATAAAATTACTAGAAGATAACATAGGGGGAAACCTGGAAGCCCTTGGGCATAGTGATGCCTTTTTAGATAAACCAGTCATGAACTGTGAAATATATAATCAACAAGCATGACTTCATTAAAATCTTCTCCGTGAAAGACAGTTTCAAGAAAATTAGAAGACAAGTCACACAATGGAGAAAATATTAGCAAAAGGCAACTGATAAAGGGTGTTTTCCAAAATATACAAAGAACTCTCAAGACTCAACAGTAAGAAAACAACCCAATTAAAATGACCAAAGACCTTAGCAAACACCTCACCAAAGAAGATACATGAACAGATGTAAAAATAAGCATGTAAAAAGATGCTCCAATCATGTCATACCAGAAACAGAAATTAAGAGAATCACACTTACTACAATGCCTGAAATCAAGAACATTGACGACAGCAAATGCTGGTAAGGATGTGGAACAGCAAGAATTATCATCCATTACTAATAGGAATGCAAAATGGTACAGCCACTTGAGAAGAAGTTTGGTGGATTCTTCAAAAACTAAACATAGTCATCATATAATCCAGCAATCTTGCTCCTTGGTATTTACCCAAACAAGTTGAAAACTTACGTCCACACCTAAATCTGTCCACAGATATTTATAATGGTTTTACTCATAATTGCCAAAACTTGGAAGCAACCAAGATGTCTCTCAGTAGGTGAATGGGTAAATAAACTGTGGTAACCCAGAAAAAGACGTGAAGGAAACTTAAATACATATTACTAAGTGAAAGAAATCAATCTAAAAAAAGTTACATGCTGTATTATTCCAACTATATGATGTTTTGGAAAAGACAACACAGTGGAGACAAAAAGATCAGTGGTTACCAGAGGTTATGGATGCTGTGGTGTGAATAAATAGAGGATAGGGAATTTTTACGACAGTGAACTACTCTGTATATTATAATGGTGAAAGCTTATCATCATACATTTGTACAGACTCACAGAATGTACAACATCAAGAGTGAACTCTAAGATAAACTGTGGACCTTGGGTGATTATGATGTGTCAATGAAAGTTCTTCCTTAGTAACAAAAGCATCACATTGATGAGTAATGCTGATAATAGGAGAGGCTATGCAGTGCAGGGGAAGGGAAATAGAAAATCTCTGTACTTCAGTCTCAGCTTTATTATGAACCTAAAACTACTCTAAAAATATTAAGTCTAAAACATGAAATGAAGAATGATGTAGGTTCTAAAATAGTCATGGCAATGAGAAATGAAAAAGTAGAGGAATTGGTATTAAATTATAATTATGAAAGATGTGTAGTGACATGGAAAATGCTTGTGATATAATATGAAAATAAATTACCAAAATAATAAAAAGATTCCTGAATTTTTTAGTATTGAAAAACAGAAGAGGGAGAGGAATTTAAAGAAACGAGAATAGAAAATTGTGGGAAGAAAGGACAACTTAAAAAAAGTCAACTATAATTACTGTCATTATAGAGACAAGATATGAAATAAAATGTTCTGAAAAAAGGAAACAATCAGAACAAGAATGAACTCTTTGTAATTATATATAGAATACTTGAATGTTCTGGTTCTAGGAAGATGCAATAGATATACTTTTTTCCTTCTTCTTCCTGATAAGAATGACTAAACATATTAAACAAATGAAAGACTCTGAAAGGTAGAGAAAGAAGGTAGACTGGTTAGGGACTTTAGAACCCAAGGGACAACACAGTGATGGGATTTTGGGGTTTTGTTTGGCTTTGTTTTTTGTCTTATACATCCATACAGGGTAGGGTGCTAGAGAAGCTGGCAACTGGGAAATGTCAGCAGGTACAGGGGGAAAAAAAGTCCTGGGAAAAAGCATTTTTTTCTAGCCAACAGACAGGAAAGAGGAAGCCTAACAAAACAACTTTTAAACAATGACTGTCCTACTCCAGACAGACATCAAAGAAAAACATAGTCCTCCTCCCACTCCTTCTAGCCAAGGTCATATGGAGCCTAGACTTCTAGGCTATTAACAAAGTAGCCCAGCCTCTGTGGTATTGTCAGTGGAGAGCACACAGGAGATAAGACCTCCACCTGCCTCTTAAGGGCAGTGTAATAGCCTTTCCCTCCTGCCTGGGGTAGTGTTACAGGAGCACTACTTGAGTCAGGATTTTTGCCCCTACCCTCTCAGGAGGAGCAAGGCAAAGAAGGGAGATTTAAAACTGAGTGGGAAAAATCCACGGACAGATTCCGACACCAAGAGGACATAGATACTAGAATTATCCAACATGGTTTAAAGGTTCTCTTACATTGACCACCTAAGAGTCACTCTATAAGAAGTAACAACCTGTCTTCTTCTTCCCCATCTGTTTGGCAGCACGAAGCAGCAACTATGTCTGAATGCATTTCGATCCATGTTGGCTATGCTGGTGTCCAGATTGGCAATGCCCGCTAGGAGCTCTGTTGCCTAGACCATGGCATCCAGCCCAATTGTCAGATGCCAAGTCACAAGTCCATTGAGGGGAGGAGATGACTTCTTCACCTTCTCAGTGAGATAGGTGGTGGCAAGCATGTGCCCAGGGCAGTGTTTGTAGACCTAGAACCCATAGTCCTTGATGAAGTTCACACTAGCACCTCCACCAGCTCTTCCATCATGAGTACCTCTTCACAGGCAAGGAAGATGCTGCTGATAACTGTGCCCGAGGGCACTACACAATTGACAAGATCATTGATCTTGTCTTGGACTGAATTCAGAAACTGGCCAACCAGTGCACAGGTCCCCAGGGCTTCTTGGTTTTCCAGAGTTTTAGAGGGGGAACTGGTTCTGGGTTCACCTCCTTTCTGAAGAAACATCTTTCTGTTGATTATAACAAAGAGTCCAAGCTGGAGTTAACCATTTACTCAGCTTGCCAGGTTTCCACAGCTGTAATTGAGTTCTACAACTCCATCCTCCACTACACAGACAACCCTGGAGAACTCTGATTGTGCTTTCATGGTAGATAGTGAGGCTGTCTGTGACATCTATCCTAGAAACCTAAATACTGAACACCCAATTTACACTAACCTAAATAGAATAATAGGTCAGATTGTGTCCTCTATCACTCCTTCCCTCAGATTTGATGGAGCCCTGAATGTTGATCTGATGGAGTTCCAGATCAATCTGGTGCCCTATCCCTGCAGCCATTTCCCTCTGGCCACATATGCCCCTGCCATGAACCTCTTTCGGTAGCAGAGATCACCAATGCATGCTTTGAGCCAGCCACCAAATGCTGAAATATGCCCCTCACCATGGTAATTGCATGGCTTGCTGCCTCTTGTAGCATGGCAATGTGGTTTCCAAAGACATCAGTGATGCCATTGCCACAATCAAGACCAAGCATACCATCCATTCTGTGGACTAGTCCCCCACTGGCTTCAAAGTGGGCATTAACTACTAGCTTCCCACTCTGGTATACCTGGCAGAGAGCTGGCTAAAGTACAGCAAGCTGGGTGTATGCAGGGCAACACCACAACCATTGCCGAGGCCTGGGCTCCCCTGGACCACAAGTCTGACTTGACGAATGCCAAACATGCGTTTGTTCACAGGTATTTGTTTATGTGGGTGAGGGCGTGGAGGAAGGAGAGTTTTCTGAGGCCCATGAGGACACGGCTGCCCTTGAAAAGGATTATGAGGAGGTTGGTGTGGATTCTGTTGTAGGAGAGGGTGAAGGAGAGGAATACTAAAGTTAATAATATCACAAAGATACTGCTTTTATAGGGAAGTTTATTCTGTTTTGAACATTGAAAAGTTGTGCTCTGATAGTTAATTTGTATGTAGCAGTGTATACTCTCATATACAATTATTGACTCATGCTTTAAAATACAATGCATGATCTTGGATCTCTTGTTATAGATCCAAGCTGTCCATTTCTCTGTTGGATTTGAATAAAATTTTCCCTGTCTTAAATGAAAAAAAAAAATCTGGCAATTTTTAAAGCAACCATAATGAAAATACTTCAGGGAGCATTTATAAACACAACTGGGCAAATGGAAAAAATAGAAAGTCTCAGCAAAGAGGCAAAATTCCAGAAATTAAAAAGCAAAATGTTGAATATAAAGAGCAACCAAGTGAAATTTTAGAAAATTTATAATAGTTTTTTTTTTTTTAATAACTCAATGAATGGGTTAAAACAGCACCCTGGGAAGAGGAAAGATTCTGTGACCTTTGAAAGAGAACAATAGAAATTACCAGTCTAAACAACAGGGATCAATTAGGCCAAAACAACAACAACAACAAAAAAAAAAAAACAAACAAACAAACAAAAAAAAAACAAAACAAAAAACAAAAGAACAACTTAAGAACCTATGGGACTAAGCAAGAGATTTGTATTGTTGGAACCCCAGAAGGAGAAGATAAAATGAATGAGGCTGAAAAATATTTAAATGACTTCAAACTTCCCAAACTCAACAAGATGAGTAAGCCACCTGCAGAACAAACCCGAAGAATTCTATGTCAAAGCATTTTATAGTGAAGTTTCTGAAAACTGCAGAGAAAGGAAAAAACTCTTAAAAGAAGACAGAGAAATTATGCTTTATCTGTCAAGGAAAAGCATCCCAACGGCAGTAGACTTTTCATCACAAGCTATCATGGCCAGAAGGAAGCACCACAACATTTTCCAAGAGCTAAATATGAAGAACCATCAACTGAGAATTCTGTACTTACTGAAAACATCCTCAGGAGTGAAAGGGAAATCAAGACATTCTCGGATGAAGGAAATTTTGTTTTTTGCCAAGAAATCTACCCCAAAAGAATGGTAAAGGAGATTCTCTAAACAAAACTAAATGATAAGAAATCTTAGAACATCAAAAAGAAAGATAAAATACAGAAATAGCAAAAATGTGGCATGTAGAGTAGATTTTCCTACTCCTTTTGAGTTTTCTAAATTGTAATTGATGTATGAACCCAAAATTATAACACTTTGAAATGTAGTTCCCAAAGTATTAGAGTTAATATTTAAAAAAACTACATTATATATAGGGAAAGGTAAAGGGAGATAAGAGGATGTAGGTTTTCCATGCTTCACTTTAGTGGGTAAAATGTCAATACCAGAAGACTTATTAAGTTGTGAATATATGACATAATATCTAAAACAACCATTATAAGACTGCACAAGGAGATCTAGTAGAAAGTACTGCAGATATATCAACACAAAATTATTTTTAATGTTTTACCAACCAGAATTCAGGAAAAAGAAAAGAAAAAAACAAAAATCAGAGTGAACAGAAAACAGATTTAAACCTTAATATACGGGCAGCCCCGGTGGCGCAGCGGTTTAGCGCCGCCTGCAGCCCAGGGCGTGATCCTGGAGACCCTGGATCGAGTCCCACGTCGGGCTCTTTGTGTGGTGCCTGCTTCTCCTTCTGCCTGTGTCTCTGCCTCTCTCTCTCTCTCTCTCTCTCTCTCTGTCTCTACGAATAAATAAAATAAAATATTTAAAAAAATAAAAAATAAACCTTAATATACCAACAATTATATTTAATATAGGTGGTCTAGGAGGGCTAATGAAAATACATGGATAGAAAGGTAAAAAAATGAACCAACTATATGTTGACAACATCTTAATACAATGTTGTATGTAGGTTAAAGGTAAAGAAAAAGTAAACCATCAAACATTAATCAAAGGGAAGCAACTGTAGCTATGTTAATATCAGATCAAGTAGACCTGAGATCAGAGAAAATAGCAAAAATGTCTCTGACAGAGACAGAAGAGAATATTATATAATGATTAAAGAGTCTGGCTCCAAGAAGATACAGCAATCCTCCATGTGGATGCATCCAGTAACAGAGCTGCAATGTACTTTAAAGCAAAGACTGATAGAAGTGAAAAAAGAAATAAACAAATCCACAATTATAGTTGGAGACTTCAGTGCCACCCTCTCGATAATTCATAGAATAATTAGAAGACAGTGGTTATCAAAGAAATTAACAACATCATTGGTTACAACCAGAATCTAGTCAACAGTTATAGAATACTCCATCCAACAATAGCAGAAAACAAATTCAAGTTTCCATTGAACATATACCAAGGTAGACCATAAGGATCGTTAAGCAAATATTAACCAATTAAAAAAATTGAAAGCATACAGAATATTCTTTCTGACCATGAAGAAATCAAACTAGGAATAAATAACTAAAAGGTAACAGGATCATTTCCAAACTAAATATCTCACTTCTAAATAATTGGTCAAATAAAGTCTCAATGGAAATAAAAAAGTACAGTGGCCTGGATGAAAATAAAAATTAAAAACAAGGGCAGCCCGGGGGGCTCAGCGATTTAGCACCTGCCTTCAGCCCAGGGCGTGATCCTGGAGACCCAGGCTCAAGTCCCATGTCGGGCTCCCTGCATGGAGCCTGCTTCTCCCTTTGCCCCCCCCCATCTCTCTCTTTCTCTCTCTCTCTCTTTCTCTCTCTCTCATGAATAAATAAAAATAAAATCTTAAAAAAATTTAAAACAAAATAATTATGGGATAATCCAAAACAGTGCTTATATGGAAATTTATACCAATTCATATTTTTAGGCACTAGAAAATAGGAAAAGTATCAAATCAATAATCTAAGCTCCTAAATCAAAGAACTGAGGGTGTGGAGGTAAGAAGATTAATGGAAAACAAGCAGAAAAATGAAAATAATAAAGACTCTATCATAAATAAAAGATACATAAAACAAAAAATACAGAAAAACAATGAAGCAAGAATCTGTTTTTTTAAATATCAATAAAATTGACAAGTCTCTAACAAAATGAACAAGAGAAAAAAAAACACAAAAAAACTAATACTTGGAATGAAAGAGGAGATATATTTCAGACCCTGTAGATAGAAAAAAGATAAGGGAATAATACATGCAATTCTATATACTTAAATTTTAGAGCTTAGATGATATGAACCCATTCCCCCCAAAATACAAAGTACCACAACTCATCCAATATAAAATGATTAATTTGAATGCCCTACCTAATAACTTATTAAGGAAACTGACTTCATAGTTAAAAATTTCCCCAAAGAACATATCTCCAGGCCTTGGTGATTTCAGTGGAGAATTCTATGAAACATATAAAGAACACAGGACACCAATTCTACATAATCTCTTCCAAGAACCAGAAGAGGAGGAAATATTTCGCAAAAGCATTTATGAAACTAAAATTACCCTCATACCAAAACCAGACAAATACAAGAAAGGAAGGAAATACTAAAAAATATTAGCAAGTAGAATTTGGAAATATATACAGAGCATTATACATCAGGATCAAGTGGATGTATTTCAGGGACACAAGGCTTTGGAAGATAATATCTTCAAAAATCAATCAATATAACCCACCAAATTAATAAGCTTAAAAAGAAAAATCTCATGATCACATCAGTTGGTGCAGGAAAAAATATTTTCATGAAATTCAACACACATTCAGGATAAAAAGACTGAGAAGAATAGAGAGAAATGTCCTTAATTTGATAAAGAATACTTACAAAATACAATAACTTTAAAGTATAGTTGACATTAGTTTTATATGTATCACACAGTGATTTAACATTTATAAACATTACAAAATGCTCACCACAATTAAGTGTAGTTACCATCTGTCACCACACAAAGTTATTACAATATTACAATTATTGGCTTTATTCCCTGTGCTGTCTGTACTTTTCATCCTTATGACTTACTTACTTTAAAGTACGAGTTTGTATCATTTAATTCCCTTCACCTATTTCACCTGTCTCCCTCCCCCTTTCCTCTATGGCAACCAATAGTTTTTTTTTTCTCATTTCCATTTTGTTTTTTTTTTATAAATTTATTTTTTATTGGTGTTCAATTTGCCAACATACAGAATAACACCCAGTGCTCATCCCGTCAAGTGTCCACCTCAGTGCCCGCCACACAGTCACCCCCACCCCCTGCCCTCCTCCCCTTCTACCACCCCTAGTTCGTTTCCCAGAGTTAGGAGTCTTTCATGTTCTATCTCCCTTTCTGATATTTCCCACTCATTTTTTCTTCTTTCCCCTTTATTCAATAGTTTTTTCTCTATAAGGCTATTCCTGTTGTTACTACTGTTTGTGTGTTCATTTGTTTTTTGTTTTTCCTTTAGATTCCACATACGAGTGAAATAATACTGTATTTGTCTTTCTCTGAGGGACTTATTTCACTTAGTATATAATACCTTCCAGGTTCATTTATGTTGTCATTTATTCTTTTCTATGACAGTGATAATCTAGTGTGTGTGTGTGTGTGTGTGCATGTGTACACCATGTCTTTATTAATTCATCTATTAATGGAAATTTGGGTTGCTTTCATATATTGGCTATTATAAATAATGCTGCAATAAACATACGGGTACATGTATTTCTCCAAATTAGTGTTTTTGTTTTCCTTAGGTAAATAATGCCATAGTGGGATTACTGGATTGTGTAATATTTCTACTTTCAGTTTTTTGAGGATAACAAACTGTTTTCCACAGTTTCCACCAATTTATATTCCCTCCAGCAGTGCACAAAGGTTCCCTTTTCTCCACATTTTTTTTGTCTTTTTGATACTAGCCATTCTGAGTGGTGTGAGGTGATATCTCATTGTGGTCTTGATTTGCAATTCCCTGATGATCAGTTATGTTCAACACCTTTTCATGTGTTTTTTGGCCATCTGTGTGTCTTTTTTGGAAAAGAAAATTGTCTCTTCAGGTCCTCTGCCCACCTTCTAATTGGATTATTTTGCTTCTTGATGTTGAGTTGTGTGGGTTCTTTATATATTTTGGATATTAACTTCTTGTCAGATACATCATTTGCAAATATCTTCTTCCATTAAGCAGTTTGCCTTTTGGTTTTGCTGGTAATTTCCTTCTGTCCAAAAGCTTTTTAGTTTGATGTATTTCCAATTCTTTATTTTTGCTTTTGTTCCCCTTGCCTAGGAAGACATGTCCAGAAAAATATTGCTAAACTTAATAGTAAAAAATTAAACTGAATTCTTTCCCCATAAAATCAGGAAAAATTAAGATCACTAGAAGCTATAACTACACAAAAAGCATAAAATTTTAAAAGTAATGAAAATATAAAATGCTGGAAAATATGCAAAGAAATGGGATCCACCATGTACTGACGACCAGAATGTAAAATGGTACAGCCACTCTAGAAAACAGTTTGACAGTCTCTGAAGAAGCTAAACATAGTCTTACTCTATGACCCAGCAATTTCACTTCTGGAGTATCCCAGGGAAATGAAAAATTTTGTTCACATAAAAACCTGTACAAGATTACTCCTAGCAGCTTTACTTATAATAGCAAAAACTGGAAACAATTAAAATGTCTCTTAAAGGAGAATGATTACACACTCTGTGGTACACCCATACCATGGAATACTGTCCAGCAATAAAAAGGAATTAACTCTTGATACACTCAACAACTTAAATGGATCTGGTTCTGCGTAAAAATAGTGCCATTCCCAAAAGGTCACATACTAGATGATTCCACTTATATAACATTCTCAAAATGACAAAATTATACAAATGGAAAACGGATCAATGGCTTCCAGGCAAAGAAATGGCAGGAGGTAGGGCAGGAGTGTGTTCTGGGGGCTAAGTGTAGCTATAAATGATACAAGAGATATCTTTGCAGCAGTGGAATAAGTATGTATCCTGATTGTGGTGGCAGTTACACAAATCTACACAAATGATAAAATGATATGCACAGCTGGCCACTTTAGCAGAAATATAAATATGAAAAAATATCTTTAAAGAACAAAGATGCAATACACTTCTGAGACTGTGTTCAGCATCTGAATATAAAAAAAACACAGAATTTAATTTTTCTATCTGCAGATAAAAAGCTTCTTAAATTTAAAGAATTGAAATCTGAATCTTTATATAAAGAACAAAATTTATATCCAACAGTTACTGCCTAGGGTTCTGGTAATGATATTATGATCCATACAATATATATGCATATAAAATTTGAATATACAAGATTTACACCACAGGATATTATAATGCCAAGGAAGATTTCAGTATTTATGGAGCCAATAAGGCCAGTTTAAAAGCTTGGTAAATATATTTATGGACACAATCAGGCTACAATCTGTATTGCAAACAGCAGTTCAGTACGAAATAACCTAATAAACTTTAAATGTGAGCACATAATCTTACTTTCCATTATAATAATAATTTAAACACCAGATTTTGGGAACTTTACAAACAAATGTTATCACAGAAGATTTTGTTTTTTAAAACGTGTAATAGATTCTTTAATAATTCCAGAGACCATTAAATTCCATCACAAAGATGTGGTTGTTCAAATATCTTTTACACCAAAAGGCAATAAAAAAATTGGGGATGTGAATCATTTGAATACTGGAGCTAACATAGGGATGAAGAATTGACACCGGAAATGTTTCACAACCTTCCCAAGATCAAACAATGAATTTCTATCACTCAGTATTAGAAACCAGAATTCCTAATTAGTAAAAACATGTTTAAGGACAATTGTTCAGTCCTTATATATAACATGAGTGTGGTGACATGCAACAAAATGATATGTCCCAACCTCCCCTGCAGCGACGCGAGACAGATGACCAAATTCTGAGAAATGAAATGTGGGTAGATGATACATGCCATTTATAGGCTATTGTCTAATGCTTCCCAAACAGCCTTCCATGCTGGCTGTATGCCTTTCTTTGCAGAAAGGATGGCACAACCAGTCATAGGAAGAAGCTCTCTTGAGTGACTGCAGGCAAATTCCTGCTCACCCTCACATTCTGCTACCCACATCATACTCAGATGTGCATAAGAAAGAAGCCTTCATTTTTTTTTTAACCCGTTATTTTGGCAGTTGTTACACAAGTTAATCTAACCACACTGGCAATGATCTCACTCAATTTTGACAGAAAAAAAAAGTACTTTTTAAAATTTTTTATATAAAATGCACCAATTAACACCCACTAGGATAGATATAAGCAAAAATATGGACAATTACAAGTATTGGAAAAGATGTGGAGATATTGGAACTCTCATATATGGCTGGTGGGAATATAAGTTGGTGCAGCTGCTATGGAAAACAGTTTGGTCATTTTTCAGAAAGTCCAATGTAGAGTTAACATTTGACTCAGCAATCACACTGCTGGGTACATACCTCCCCAGAAAAGAAAACATATCTATATAAATGCTTACAAAATGAATGTTTGTAGCAACATTGTTCAGTAATGTGGACCTAGCAGCTTCCCTTCTAGGTAGTCACTGGAAAGAAGAGAAAACATATGTTGATATAAAATCTTGTAAATGAGGGGCACCTGGGTGACTTACTTGGTTAAGCATCTAATTTTTGATTTTGGCTCAGGTCATGACCTCAGAGATGTGAGATTGAACCCCACGTCGAGCTCCACGCTCAGGAAGAAACCTGCTTAAGACTCTCTCCCCCTTTGCCCCTCTCCCTGCTCTCTCTGTAAAATAAAATAAATAAAATATTTTTTTAAAAAATCCCATAAATTAATGTTCACAGGAGCATTATTCACAGTAGGCAGAACCTAGAAACCCAGATTTCCATCAACTGGTGCATGAATATTGAATTTTCATACAGTGGAATATTATTTAGGGATAAAAAGGCAGGAAATACTTATGCTACAATGTGATTAAACTTCAGAAACACTGTGCTAAGTGAAAGAAGCCATGACATACTGTATGTTGCCATTTGTATAAAATATCTAGAATGTGCAAATATATAAAGAGAATAGGTTATTGGTTGCTTCTAAATGAGAGGAGGGGTTGGGGGAGGAAATGGAATTGGCACCCAACAGGTATAGGTTTTTTTAAGGGAGATCAAAAGAAAATGTTAAAGTTAGTTGTGGTGATGGTTATACAACATGGTTGTACAACATGGTGAATACCCCAACAACATTATATCTCAATGAAACTTTTAAAGAAGGATGGAAGAAAAGGGAACATTGATTGTTCAGATGACAGCTGCTCACTGGAATGCATCCTATTGCAAAGTTCATGTTTTATTTCTCATCTGAGACTTAAGACATGATTTCAAATCAGGAGTGTTTCTGATCCCTCTATTCTCTGGCACCTTCCCCATTGCCATGGAAGCAGGTGAAACTTGCCACAGTAGACGTGACCTCATGTGTTCTCTTCTTAATTCTATCTTCATCAGCCTCCCTCACAAACTGCTCTCCAGGAGCAGGCTTCTAGCTCCTTGAAGAGGGGGGCTCTCTGGTCTTAGAAACTAAAAAGAGAGCTACTCCACCCTCTTCCCTAGTTCATTACTGGGAGCAGTGGACAGGAACGCATGTTTTAAGCAGACCATCTAGCTGTTGTGGAAAGAATGTGCGCTTTGAAATCAGAGAGACCTAGGTTCAAATCTTAGTTCATCCTTCAAAGATATACACACTGGCCCATTCGTACATCCTGAATTACACTAACACAATTTATTTGTAAGAGGAGTGCTGTGAAGCTTATGATTAATGAATATTCAAATAATTAATATTAATAATTAATATAATTATTGATAAATATTTGAATAAGTAATAAGAATTAAATCATACTTCTGACTTTTGAATTATACACAAACTCCTCTTTAGCTCATCCTGAACTCAAACATTTCTATACAAACATACTCAAGTCAGAAGAGACAATACTCAACAATAATCCAACGGTAACAGGTTCATTTGCACGACATTCCTTAATCTGTGGTCAGTTCTGACCTGTATCCTGCTCCTATTCCAAACCTCCAAGGTAAGGATAATGCTATATATATAGTTTGAGAATATCCAAGGTGCTTTTAATATGCTCCCTTCTACCTCATCTCAAGTTGAGAATCACTTCCAATCCTTCTAAAAGTATATACTTTTAATATATATCTGCCTCATGCAAGCATATCTTTACAGGGAAGGGCAATTTTGCCATTTAAAACAAACGTTAAAAGCAGCCACTATGGGAGAGTAATAATTTATCTCTGAGATAAGTGATTCTTATTTTAGAAAACTCACTTATGGGCTTTTTCCTTTGAAAAATGTAGGAGACCCTTGAGAAACATGAGAGATGAGAAAAGAAGGGGAAATTGATCTATTAAAAAAATAAGTAGCAGGACTTAAGTTTGCAGAGTCATTATAGGTGGGAAATCTGAGGAAAAGCAAAAGCAAGGTCTCTGCAAAGAGAATAGTTATGTTCCCTGACAGTGTGTGAGGTTAGGACTTAAGAGTGGAACCTGGCTGGCAAGGAATTTGTGGCCCCGAGTAACAGGCTTATTTGTAGTTTCGGTAAGATTGGAATTTAATTGCCAAATTCCTCATCTGGCATTTTACCCTTAAGCTTCCATAGAGTCTAGTATTTATGTTACTTTGTAATTCTGAAGGAGGAGTGGCAACTCTTTTAAGAATTTGAGTTGGTGACCAGTAGGTGAATAAAAGGATTTCTGACATAGAGTTGAAAGCTATTACTGACACTAGAAAAGCGTGGCTTTGAATTGAACTGACTCAGAAGCACAGGAGCCAGTCTTTTGTAAGAAATGGGATTTGAAAGAGGATTATATTTTTCCAAGTAATACACTTTGATGGAATTAAATATATATTTAATGCAAGTATAATTCTGCACATAGACTACTCAGACATATAGTAATATTTAGATGCTAGAAAATGTGCTAAATTGGGCACTCCTTTGGTTCTAAAAAGTATTCACATTTTTTAATAGGGTATATTAACAAGGATTAATCACTCAGCTGAAAAGTGCTGAAATTAGAGCCTTTTACAATACAGATTAGATCATGTGGTAAACAGATTCTGACTATCCCCAGGTCAATGTCTCCCACCCCTGTATGCACATTTCTGGCCCTCTTCTTATCAAGATGTGAAGTCCACTTCCTTCCTTTGAACATGGCCTAGAATCATGACCAGCTTCTAAGCTAGCCATAATGTGGCTAGCTTTTAAGTGGCTTGGCAGCTTGTGTTCTTATACTGTTTGGTGAAGTAGGCTGCCATGATGGAAAGAAGCTTGAACTAGGTTATTAAATAATGAGATAAGAGGTAGAGAGATGTGGTTTTTGTATACAATGGAATATTACTCAGCCATTAGAAACGACAAATACCCACCATTTGCTTCAACGTGGATGGAACTGGAAGGTATTATGCTGAGTGAAGTAAGTCAAACAGAGAAGGACAAACATTATATGTTCTCATTCATTTGGGGAATATACATAATAGTGAAAGGGAATATAAGGGAAGGGAGAAGAAATGTGTGGGAAATATCAGAAAGGGAGACAGAACATAAAGACTCCTAACTCTGGGAAACGAACTAGGGGTGGTGGAAGGGGAGGAGGGCGGGGGGTGGGGGTGAATGGGTGATGGGCACTGAGGGGGGCACTTGATGGGATGAGCACTGGGTGTTATTCTGTATGTTGGCAAATTGAACACCAATAAAAAATAAATATATTATTAAAAAAATAAAAGAAAGTCTTGAAAAAAAAAAGAGGTAGAGAGATGGAGAGCACACATGGAAAAGCACTGAGGCACCAGGTAATGCCTTAATGGACCCTCTGGTTTCATGCAACCACTATCTAAATGCAGCTGGTGAAGTACCCCTACTGTCAAGTGGTTCTCAAGAACCACCTGAGCCCTCCCTGAGTTCCTTACAAAAGATATGTAATAAATAATAAATCATTGTTGTACTCTTTAAAGCCACCAGGATTCTAGGTTGTTACTCAGATTGACGTAACTAAAAATAAAACAATAATTGGTACAGGAAATAGATTGCTGCCATAACAAAGTCTTAAAATAGGTGCTAATGCCTTTATAACAAGGGGGGGGGGTGAGTGGAAGCTCCAGGAAAAGTGCGGAAATTGTTAGTGCAGCTTGAAATACAGTGAGGAAATTGCTTTTGGAAGGTAGATAAGGGTTACACCCCTGCAGAAGCATAGAAGGTAAAAAAATATATAGAGAGCACATACCTAGTGAACATGTGGAATGTAGAAGTACAAACTGTTGGAATTTTCAGCCCTGCTTGGCTTCTATCTGAATGTATCTGAGTAAGTGATCTCAGCTAATACCAGGTGGGGAATAACTAGTACCAATATGAATCCTACCCAATTTCCTAACCCACAGAATTGTAAGAAAAAGTAAATCTGTGTATTTTAAGCCACTGTGCTCTAGGGTTACTTGTTACATAGCAATATGTAACTGACGTAGACCACCACTGACTTCCAGCTAGAAGAGTATTTTCAGGATGTGAGTTTCCAAGATTGATCTCACAAAGATAGATAGCATTTGTGCATGTCTTCTGAGTTACCAATGCCACCGAGTATTAATAAGTTGAAGGAAACCTAAGAGCCTAAAACCCTACAAGATGGAAATAAATTGTGCTTTTGGGTTGCTCATATCCATAATCATGGTCATTGGGTGATTTATTCATAATTAAATCTTTCCTACTCCTCTCTTTTGGAGAACATAGAGGGAAAAGTACAAGTACATGTCAAGTCTCAGAAATACTCTCAAGGGATCCCTGGGTGGCGCAGCGGTTTGGCGCCTGCCTTTGGCCCAGGGCGCGATCCTGGAGACCCGGGATTGAATCCCACATCAGGCTCCCGGTGCATGGAGCCTGCTTCTCCCTCTGCCTGTGTCTCTGCCTCTCTCTCTCTCTCTCTCTCTCTCTCTCTCTGTGACTATCATAAATAAATAAAAAATAAAAAAAAATAGTTAGAAATACTCTCAAGTTCTTTGGACAGTCTGACCTTACTGCTTTAATTTCTTGTGAAAATCTGTTTTGATTGTCTATGTTTTTCTTTGAGAAGAGCATAAAGTGTCACATGTTAGGTACCACTGGAACCTTTCTTTCTCAGGCAAAATACGTGCCAACGAGCTGCTTCTTGCAGTTGTGTTATCTAAATGAGTGTCCTAGATAATGATCATAATTTTCTCCATGATTGCTCTCACTAAAAGGGAAAACCAGAAGTTAAAGGATTTCTCTATTCTCCTCTAACTTATAATTTTTCCTGGAAGCTGAAATAAAAGCATGTCCCAGATGACACAGCAGTAGCCCTTTTCCATCAGATGTTCCTGTATTTTAAGTGTCTTAGCTATATAACCTAAAGCAAATACGCCTACTCTGGAAAAAAGAATTGACTCATTGTTAGCATTTGTCACCATAAACTGATTTCTGATTGTCAAATTATGTTTTGAAGTTGTTTTTTTTTTAAATATATATGTGGAAGAAGGAACACAAATAGGAAAAGACAACACTGAGAAGAGACACCAATACTTCTTCTTTTTTCTGTTTCTGTGCAAATGAATATAAAGAAAAATTGGACCTGGTAGCCCACTCCCAGTCTAATTGTTGGAAATTTAAAAAAAATTAAAACTCCCATCTCTTCAGACTAGTCTGATATAAAGTGTAGCAAAGGCTATGAGAAATACAGAAAGCACATGTACTATTGTTTTTTTTTCTTTTCAATTTATTTACAAACCTAGAATATAAAACATATCTTTTAAAAGATATAATGAATAAAATTCTTAATATGGCAATAAGTAAATCACACTTACCTACAAATGAAAATACTACTTTTACTTTTAGGAGATGCATTTTTGGGGAAATATAGTGTCTATGACAAAGATGTCAAATAAATTTTAATTTGCATGCCGTTCTGATAAACAAGTAGTGGTTCCAGCAAGATTGTATTGTAGACCTGTCTTTGCTAGTATGAAAGAGTATCATGATTAATTATATCTATAATGATACAAGAGGAAAGACTGTGGTAAGAATTTGTCATTTCTGTTCTGTAAGAATAACACCTGAAGTAGACATCTAGAAAACAGAAGTCCCTAATTACAAGAAGTTAATGGGGTTAACCAACAGGAAAAATGGATATTCAATCAAGAAAATAGTTTATAAATGCTTGCTTATTGGAATGTCAGAGAATTTAATTATTTTGAAAAATGCGCAACTCCTCTTTTTACCACGGGGTAGATATGACATGCCAGCAGGGGAGAGATTTATGAAATATGATACATTTTTAGCATAAATTCACTTATGCCCGACATAAATGAGAGTATCACAAAGCATTGGACCAGGAGGCCAAAAATGCATTTGTATAATCTATAGCACAACAACAGATATACAGGACAATACAGTTTTATAAATATTTATTCTCTAAACTCAGAGTATATTAAGAGTATAGTAGTCTTTGCTTGAGGAATAACTTCTCATATTTAAAATATCTACATTCCTCTTAAGTCACATAAGAAAGAAGATGATGCAGATTTGCCAGCAAGATTAAAATCAGGATTCATAGAGAAGAAGTATTCATGATCAGTGCGGTCCAAGGAAGAGTAAAGAGCAGGAATACCATAATTGGAGGTGAAGAGAAGGGAAAGGCTGGGAAGTTGGTGCATACAATCTTCTTGGGCAACATGACTACCTTGAGAAAAAGGGTAACAACACACGTACAGACAAACAGATTCACCCTATAGCAAGTAGTTCCATGAAGTGAGCAGTTCTGATGGGTGAACATCCATGGCTCATGGGCATTAATAGATATAGATAAGTACAAGTCATCAAAAATACTTAGATCTAAGTGTAACCAATAGTCTCAACCTCTTGGGCATTAAGATTTGGAGGAGGAAGAAATCTGAAACCACAGCAATGATGAAAGAGTCTGTCTTCACCCACATCTGGTAGATGTCTTGGAGAACAAGAAAAGAACAAACGGTGTGCAACCATAGAAAGCTCGAAAAGCAAAGACCAAGAATAATGCATAAAACAGAGAAGGTACAAGCATACCGACTACGATTGGACTAGTAAAACGTCTGAGGAGCCAGAAGGATCTTCTGACTGGAGAGTTGGAAGGGATTTTCAGGGAGCCTCAAAAAGATTGATTCAGATGTTGTAAATTTTTTTCACAATGGCTTCACATCCTTCAAGTTGCACTTTTTCTTATGATTTATTCTCACAGCAAAGTGAAACTAAGTTGCTCACAGTATGAATATAAAGTTTTTTCTGCCTACAGTTCTTTTAAGATCAGCCTATTCTAGGCCTTTGAATACTTTCAGCTTATGCAGAGACCTTTTATAATAAATTGTGTTTTTCATGTTAAAAAGAAAACTTCAAAAGAAGGTGTTAACATAATTGAGGCATGATAAGTTTGACAGTAAGTGTCATTATCAGAGTTCCACTGACAGCTTTTTGAAGTAAAAAAAATATTCTTCCTACATAGGCACAAAACCTCTTACGGTATTTAAACAATTTCACCAAATATATTAATATTCTACAACTACCCCTTCATTCTGAAGGTTACCCAAGTGAAATGGTTTTCATGATATTTAGGTTTTTTAATCTATTGAACAAAGATGCAGTACTCTCTGGTATTCAATATAGAGAAGATACAAAAATTTAAAGGATGAGATGAAAGATAAAAATATGAAAAGACATTCTCGTGTTTGCCTTCTGCACACCAATGGCTCACCTTGTACACACAGTAGGATGAACACCCTCCGCTTTGAATATCATTGCTGCAAGTGATATGGAAAAAAGATGGATAAAGAGTCAGATAAATCCAGCTCATTCAAAGCTTTGCTCAAATTTAGAATAAAACCAAGGTACATTTTGCAAATGAATTATTCTCATTTTTAGCTTTCTCTAAAAATAGAGTATCCCTTAATTGAGAAATTCATCACCTTTATATACAAAATACTCTCATACTGATATTTTTCATTCTTTCTTCTTAGAGCTTTCTGAATTTCTGTGTTTTGTTTTATTAAGAAAGCCACAAGTGCAAATATTCAATGAAGCAACAAAGAACACTTATAAAGAATTACGTGGTGATGTGTTGGTGAGTAAATCTTGGAAGGAAAAATGTGTGTTTAAAAAAGAAAAGAAGGAAAACAAAAGTAAGAGAAAAGAGTAGAGCAGAAAATAACACCAAACTAAAAGGATATAGTGAAAATCTGCAATTAGACAAAGTCTGATTTTTAAAGCAGGATGTATTATTTTGAAATGCTTAGGATAAAGGAGTTTAGGTTCACCAGAAAAATAGAGGAGTCTTATGACAAAAATTTGAGTCACACATATTTTCCCCACAAGCTTCATCTTACAAAGGGTAAAAATTAGTTGAATTTTTAAAAATGCATTATTTTTATATAACAATTATTAAGTTGTATCCAATATTATGAATATTACACTAAACTTTTCAGCTTTGAACACAGAGGACCAAAGCAGTTGCTGCAAGTAAAGCAAAATAAGTAAAACTCTCTATTAGGAGATTTAAGTTGCATTGATAGAATGGTTCACTGAGCTGATGGAATCAACCAATTATTTTGACATCATTTGACACAATTTCAGAATTTATAATTTTGTCTACAACTTTATTTTTGTGTCCATTAAGACCTGTGGGAATACGTATTCCACTAATTTTGTCATTGGTGAGAGATTAAAGTCCAGTGATTTAATTGTTACCCTTCTTGGCCAGTTCTCCCTCTTGCTTTAACTTTCCTCCCTGAGCTCACAATGGATAATCAATATATCTGAAAAAACCAACCACAGAATCAGAAAAACTTCTAAATTAATGATTCCATCATTATATTTTATCCTCTGCATTTATTAACATACTCATTCAACAAACATTTATTGGCATTATTGTGGATCTAGCACTTTATGAGATGTTTTTTCTTGCATACTGCCAGCCTCACAATGGGCACATCATAAAAACTGCAAAAGGGAGCAAAAATGTAAATCAGACATGGAATAAAGATATGTAATAGGGTGACAACAATTTAGAAAACTGACAAAGTCTAGTGGTAAGGTTGCATACATACATAGTTAACTAAAGGAATGAGCACGTAAAGTATTATGGGAATAAGGTTTACAGAAAAACACACAAATATCTAAAAACATGGTTTGAGTCATGGCTCTGCCACTTACTGCTGTGTGACCTCGGGCAAGTAACTTAAAAATCTGAGCTTCAGTGCTTGATGGATTGTGCTAGAGAGAATAAAACCTACTCCCCAAGCTTTTTCTAGAAATGAAATAAAGGTTTCTATTTTTTATAATGATGGGCCCAGAATTTGGAACAATTCTCCCACTAAATAAACCTAGAAACTGTTCTCTAAGCCAAGATCTAGGAGAAGACAGTTGAGATCCAGAGAAGCAAGTTTGACATTTGGGGATGTTTCTTCCTCTGGGGATGTTTGCCAATCTGGAAAAGATCAGTGAGTATCTGAGCACCTGAGAAATTTTTTGACGTATTCCCAGTGTTACAAGAGCAAAAGTTTGAATATAGAGGTAGCCAAAATGTGGATTGTGATAAAACTTCATGGGCTTTGTATTAGGACCCTGAAATCTGTCTGCACCATGGGTGGGAGGGGGGTCGCGGGTGGATAAACCAGAAATAGAGAAGGAGTACCTGAGTGGCTCAGTGGTTGAGGGTCCACCTTTGGCTCATGGCCTGATCCCAGGGTCCTAGGATCAAGTGTCCCATTGGGCTCCCTTCAGGGAGCCTGCTTCTACCTCTGCCTGGGTCTCTACCTCTCTCTCTTTAAAAAACAAACAAACAAAAAAGCAACAGATAGATATGCTTGAACCAAAAAGTGAAATAACTTAGGATATCCTATCAGTATCCAAACAGGATATCAAAAGAAAACTTTAACATCAGGTTAAACACTTTGAAAAGAGAATTCTACATCTGAAAACTAAATTGAAGTAACCATAGAGAAGCATGTGAGAAAAAATTAAAAAGTGAAGAACAGAAGATAAGAGATAAAAAATATAACAAAAATACATAAAAAGGTATTTTCCTAGGATATGTAGAGCCCCAGCAAATGTGTGTGTGCAAGTGTGTGTGAGCGAGAAGCCCTTGTTATATAATCAATTTGATTAAAATTTTAATAAAGAATTGATGAGCCCATAGTGAATAAATGAAATATTTAGAATAATAGGTACTTGTTTTTTTATCCTATCAGTGTATGTGAAGTTGTTTTACAGCATCCAGAACCATCTCTTCCTGTTGAGGTCTGGGCACCATCCCTTAATACTTGTTTTTATCAAATGTGTGGTTCCTGGCTAAATTTTTATTTCCTACTTTGAGAAGAAGGAATACTTACTTTTGTTTTGGCTCTTTGGAAATCAATTGTTTTGAAACAATGCAGATCTCCTTGCCTCTGAAGCTCTCTAGTACCATTTATTGAATGCTGGTTGCACCATTATTCTTGATAGTATTCATCGTCCCTTTCATAAATATTTTTTCAGTGACTCAGAGTTTGTTATTGTGCTCACTGATGACAACCACTAATGCAAGTCTTACCCAGATTGTGAAGGAAAATATTAACAATTTTTTATGATTATGTTAAATTCATTGTTCACAATTTCATATAAACCCAGATCAACAGATCTAGCCATGTCTTTTCTTGAGCCCTTTGGACCATAATCAATAAATTCCCTGGGCAGCCCAGGTGGCTCAGCGGTTTAGTGCCTCCTTCAGCCCAGGGCCTAATCCTGGAGACCTGGAATTGAGTCCTGCGTTGGGCTCCTGGCAAGGAGCCTGTTTCTCCCTATGCCTGTGTCTCTGCCTCTCTCTTTCTCATGAATAAATAAATAAAATCTTAAAAAAAAAGAAATTCCTAAATGCAATCTCTTCCCCTGCATTCTACACCCTGCCCAAGGAGGGAGATAGACAAGGGGTTGGTGTGCTAAGCAAGAGGATCCACCTCATTCACATAGAAACATGCATTCCTCATCCAGGATGACTTAAACAAAGACCAAGGAAAGCATGATGTCACTACAAGTATCTTAGAAAAGAGAGAACAACTAGAAATGTCCCTTGGTGGTGTAAAGCAGTGATCTTCAGGTTGCCTGGATGGCTTGGTGGTTGAGCTTCTGCCTTCAGCTCAGGGTGTGATCCTGGAGTCCCAAGATTGAGTCCCACATCAGGCTCCCTGCAGGGAGTCTGCTTCTCCCTCTGCCTGTGTCTCTGCCTCTCTCTGTGTGTCTCTCATGAATAAATAAATAAAATATTAAATAAAGAAATAAACAAAGCAAGCAAGCAAGCAAGCTTGCTCTCAAAGCTCTCAGAGAAGATAGGAACAGCCATGTCCAGAGGGCTGCCTGACCCATGCCACAGAGTCCGTGGAGGAGGCAAGTGACTTCTCTGACTGCAGTGATAAGGCATTTACAGAGTAACAGATACCTGTTGACACTCCCTTTGCCCTCAGGTGCCATAGATCGAAAATAGTACCCCAATTAGAACATGGCCAAGTGTGGGCTGAAGTCCACATCCATTTACATAGGCATTGGACCATTGGTAATTCAGAATCTTGAACTTGTACCATGTCCAACGTGAATAAGAGTCACTGAGAATATTTCAGTACAATCTGGCAGCCCAATATGGCATGATTCCATAAAAGAAGTACTGCACCAGCCAGCAGGAACAGTCAATTCACTGAGCTATCCGTTTGAAATGGACATCCAAGTATGGAGTCTCAGAACAACCCCATAAGCAGAAGTTCTGGAGCTTCTTGGAGGATATGATTGACCCACATGTGGTGTAAAGAGCCAGAGAGTGCCTCAAAGGAGTGAAACAAAGATTGAAGTCCCTGCAAGCCAAGCTTAGGGCTCGGTTGGCATGGCCACAGAGGATTTAGAAAATTTTAAGGAAAATACTCTAAAGCACAGAGCTCCCTGATGCATGGAACCTAGATTATAAACCCTGCTTGCCCAGGTATAAGGGCAATAATAAACATATAATGGGATGCCGGGAAGAGAAATGATAAAGTAGAGGCAATACTCAAAGTGGTCTAGTAAAAGAAAATATAAACCACAAATGCATACCATTTTATACCCATGAAAATTGGCAAAATTAAGATGTTTACTAACTTTATATTTTAGAGACGATATGGGTCCATGTGCATCCATACATAGCAGATCAAGTTTAAAATTGGTACAGGCACTTGTGAAACAATGTGACATTATCCTCTAAGTGTGAACAGTACCATGTAATTCAGTAATTCACTACTTATGTGTGGGTATATAAATATCCTAGACATACTCTTAAGCATGCAGGTCAAAAGATACATAGAAGAATGAATGCCATACTACCATCAACAGTAACTTCAGAAAAGTAGAATTGACCTCCAGGTCCAAACAAGAGTAAAACAATGAAACAATGACCCAGAAGTGATCAATGAAATGGAGTATAAGACGCAAGTTGCAAAAGGGCAAATAAAACTTGATTCCATTTGTATGAACTCCAAGAATATCAAGACTAAATATTATATTATTATTATTTTTTCAATTTTTATTTATTTATTATAGTCACAGAGAGAGAGAGAGAGAGAGAGGGAGAGAGAGAGAGAGAGAGAGGCAGAGACACAGGCAGAGGGAGAAGCAGGCTCCATGCACCAGGAGCCCGATGTGAGATTCGATCCTGGGTCTCCAGGATCGCGCCCTGGAGGCAGGCGCTAAACCGCTGCCAATATTATATTATTTAAAGACAGATCCATTGTTACTAAATTGATAATAAGAACAAAGGGATGATAGTTACAGAAGTTGGGATAATGTATACCTCTGGGAAGAAAGTGGGTTATGGATGGGAGAAGCACATAAGAAAAAGAAAGATACTGATAAAATTCTAATTCTTAACCTGTTCGTGGGTGCTCATTTTAGTACTAAGCTTTAATGACTTCCATTTATTCCTTTGTGTGTACCAAAGATTATATTAAAATAAATATTTTAATAAATAACAAAAATATGAACTGAAGTATTTATAGTAAGAATGAATAAGAAGCCTAGGATATGTCTTGAAATGTCTTAGTCTCTTGGTGAGGATTTTGTGGAGTAGTAAAACATGTTGAACCATTATAAAGGTGGTTGGGATAATGAGTTTTAAGGAAACTTGAACAGTCTAGAAAATAACTATCAAGCTAAGTAAAATATGACAAATTTCATGAGGTATATACATAAAAAAAACCCATTTAAATATAAAGCATGATATTTTAATCATTTGGAAAAATCCAGCAAGGTTATTGGAAAACATGGTATTGGATATTGTCTTAAAGGAACCTTCAATTTGACCTCCAGACAGGGGTTCATAGTATCTTTCAGTAGAAAAAGAGAAATCAAAGGGCGCCTAGTGGCTCAGTCAGTTAGGCATCTGACTCTTGGTTCTGGCTCAAGTCATGATCTCATGGTGTGAGATCAAGCCCTGTGTTGGGCTCCACACTTAGCAGGAAGTCTTCTTGTGCTTTCTATCTCTCTCCCTCTCCCTCTGACCCTCTTCCCATTTAAATAAATAAATCTTAAAACAAAAAAGAAAGAAAATAAGAAATTGAGAGTACTGGTGAAAAGTCTGTTGATATATTTACAGACTAAACTGAGGACACTGAGCAGCAATTGTTGAAATAGACTGGAGCACATTGGAAGTGTCTTGCAATAGCTTGGAAGTCCCTGGGGGAGGCTATCGAGATTGCAGATTAATCTAGCAGAGATGCGTGGGGTGAATGTGGCCCATGACTGACCAGAAATGAGAAGAACTAGGAGAAAGCCATGTTGTTTTTCAGGTAAGAGTAAGGGCCTCAACTGGAATGATGATAGTGAATCCTGAATTCCTTTAGACAATGCAGTTGGAAAACATTTTCCCATATGCATTTGCAGCCTTCATATTAATGAGTAGAATAGAGAAAGCTTTGATTTTCTCAGGGAATGGTTAGAAAAATTAGCCCATCTATACAATAATTCCCCAAGTGCAGATTTTAATGACAACTAAGAAATCAGTCTAAATGCATGTCAGCCCCCACCTAATAGTCCAGTGTCACCTGAACAGTTTTGCCCTAGTTTACTAGTGCCCGTTATAGTTTTGAGAATGATTCCAACCCACAATATTAGTTTAATTTCAGTAGCCTAATAAAAAAGAAATCTTGGAGTTTGCCTAGAGGCCATAAAAGATGAGGTGTCTAAAACAGGGCTAAATGAGAAGGGATATTTGCCTCAGACTCCCTAGAATTATAGCAGAGAAGACAGCAGTGATTCCCTTTTCATTGGGAATTTTTCAAGTGAATAGATGCTGTCTTTTCTGATGGTGTCATTGCCAAAGTTCTTGAGAATTTCAATGTTAGAAATCATTTTACTGAACTGACACTATTGGAAATAATGAAATGGTGAACCATAAAAGGTCTTGGTTTAAAAAATAGACTATTTTAAGATCTTTTTCAAAATGCAGTGAGTGTGCTTTGTGTGCACGTGTCTGCATACATGCATATACCAATATACATCTTCAGATTATATTTTCTCTGCATGTACATTTAAGAAATTGGTGATTTTAAAATTAGGGAATTTGTATTCTATTAAATTCATTGTTTTCACTTGTAAGACTGGATCCTGGAATGCTGAATTCAGTATTTAAAATCCTATTACATGTTGAAAAGACACTTGACTTTATGATTCATCAGAGAAACACTAATTGAAACTATGCTACCACTCACAGCAGTGGCCAAATTTAAAAATTGGAAAATAGAAATGTTAGCAAACATGTGGAACAGCTAGGACTCAAATTGCTCACGAGTATGCAATGTAAATTGGTACATTTGTTTTGCCAATATGTTTGATGGTATCCACCAAAACTAAGCATATGCATATTCTATGACTCTGTAATTGCAGTCCTAGCTATACAAGCGATAGAAATCAGTGCAAATCTTCATCAAAACACATGTAGAGGGCAGCCCGGGTGGCTCAGTGGTTTAGCACCACCTTCCGCCCAGGGCGTGATCCTGGAAACCTGGGATCGAGTCCCACGTCAGGCTCCTTGCATGGAGCCTGCTTCTCCCTCTGCCTGTGTCTCTGCCTCTCATTCTCTCTGTGTCTCTCATAAATAAATAAATAAAACCTTTAAAAAATTAAAAAAAATAAAAAAGCACATGTAGAATATTCAAGAAAGCACTGATCCTAATAGGTCCTAACCTAAAGTTACTAAAGAGCCTCATAGTAGTATGAATAAAAAAATATTGTTTATTCTCTATGGACTATTATTTGACACTGAGAATGAATGACCTAGAATTACATGCAACAGTATGAATGAACCTAACAAACATACTGTTCAAGTTTGACATTAAAGGGGATGTAGTGTTTGTTTCCATTTATATAAAGTGTATAAAAACAGGTAAAGCCAATATAAACTTAATAACCAAGGATAGTGTTTATCCTCAGTGGGCACTGACTGTGAGTATCATGAAGGGGTCTTTTGGGATGCTGTAATAATCTGTTCCTTTATGTGGATGCTGTTAGAAGAATCTGTGCTCTTAATTTTGTGTGTGTATATATGTATATGTACATATGTATATAGTTATATATACATAATCTTATATACGTAATTATAATCCTAATATATTCTTAACTATATTCCTTTGTGTATATGTAAATGCATCAGTGAAGTTTTACAAAGTATTAAATCATTTAAATTTTAATTTCATTGGGAAGACAATAAAGGCAATAGCTTCAGCTAAAAATATGTAGTTAATAATCATTTCATGTAAGTCAAATTCAGTAGCATGGAGTGATCATATTAGCCAGGATTCCCCAAAGAAACAGTATATATATGAAATTTATTATAGGGCTTGTCTCATGATTGTGGAGGTTGAGAAGCTAGAGGCCCAGGAAAGCCAGTGAAGCAATAGTACGCCTGAAAACCAGGCAAAAGGCAGAAGCATTTTCTAGCTTCAGAAGTCAGACAGAGTGAATTCAACCTTCCTGAACTTCTTGTTCTTTTTATCCAAGTCCTCAGTAGATTGGATGATGCCCACTCTCCCTGGGGAAAGCCATCTGCTTTACTCAGCTCACCAATTCAAATGTTAATCTCTCCAGAAACACTCTCTCAGAAAATCCCATGAAAAATGTTTAAGCAGATATCTGAGCATCCCATGTCTGTGTCCAGTGAAGCTGACATATGAAATGAACCATCACAGTGGATTATGAACATTTAACCTATACTTAAAATGTATTGTTTCTTTCCCCCCTTCAGTATATTTGATTCTGTTTTATAAGTTGTATTTATGCTCCCTTAAGATAGTATTTAAATTTTGAATATAAATGCAAAAATATATAAAGAATATGTTCAGTCATCTGGATAGAATACTAAAAATGTTTAGGTCCATAGACATGCCAATCTATAAACCAGTATTCATTCATTTAAAATATTTATTGGTATTTTTAGTTTGCACCAAGCTATGTATCAAATGTTTCAAGAGCAATGGTAAGCAATAACAGAAACTGCTAGGCCATCACTGGATTGCATTCTATTGGAGGGAGGCAGAAAATAGTCACACAATCACCCAAAAGTGTATACTTAAAGTTAAAATTGTGGCGAGTGTTATGAAAAAGAGACAAAAGATATTGAGAAAAGTATGAAAGGGAAGTTTGCCAGGTAAGCAAGCATAAATGTGTTGTGATCAGAAAGAAAAATAGGAGAGAACTATTAGAAAGGACAGAGGAGGGGACAAGAAACTGTCAGACAGAGAAAACAGCATGTGCAAAAGCCCTGGGGTAAGAGGAAATATGGTCAATGCCAGGAAGAGAAAAGGCCACTGTTCATGGAACACGGATCTGAAGCGGTGGTTGTTATACTGTCATGCATCAGAACTTCCTGGAGGGCTTGTTAAACCCATGCTGTTGGGCCTCCTCCCTCACTCCTCAGAGTTTCTGACCTAGTAGGCTGAGGTAGGGCCTGAGAATTTGCATTTCTAACAAGTTCCCAGGTGATACTGACGCTGCCAGTCTGAAAGTCATAAGTAGGAAATAGCTGACCTCAAGAAAACCATGTGGCACACAGCTTAGTAGGAACCAGACTACCTAAAGCTTTAGAGGACATGTCAGGAAATTTGTTATTTACTCTAAAAACCGTAGTGATGCTGAAGTGGGAGTTGGGAGCTAGAGGTGACTTGCTGGGATACATATTTTAATACCATCATTCAGTACTAGCATAGCACATGAAGGAATGCACTGGAAATCAGTTAGGCTATTGTGACACTCGAGGTAAGGGTTGTTAGTAGTTGGGCTATGGTAATAGTGATGAAGGTAGAAAAGACATTTGAGAGACTTTATGATCCATTTTTTAACCGTAGGATTTTGTGATGGACTGGATGCAGGCAGTCAAGAGAGAAACCAATGATGACTTCTAAATTTCTGGCTCTCAATAACTGAGTGGTTGTCATGCACTGAAATAGATAATATTGGAAGATGAAAGATCACTTAACCTATTTTTTTTTATTTTTTTGTCAAATGAAGTCAAAACATCTTTGGGATATCCAAGTGAAAATATTAAGCATGCAGTTTTGTCCTACCAGTTCACAGTTCTGGATAGTCAGAAACTGAACATGTACAAGGTAGGAGTCATCTGTAATTTTTTGGTTGTCATGAAGCTGAGTTGGCTGAAAGCAAGCACATCAGGGAGAAGAGATAAAGGACTCAAGGACTGAGTGTAGAGGAATTCCTGCACTGGGCGGCCAGGTAAAAGCAATGAGCCAACAAAGGAGAGAGTAAAATAATACCAGAGTTGTGACAGGAAAACCAGGAGTATGTGGTGCCTCAGAATTCAAGGAAGAAAAACGTCCAGTAAGAGGAATGCCTTTCAAGAAGTTCAGCAAAGGGTGGAGAAAATAGGGTAGGGTAGTAGCAGGTGAGGAAGTTAGGAACAAGGGAAAATGACTCATTCATTCATGCATTGGGAGGGGTGAGCATGCTGGGAAGTTGGTGGGATTATCCTGTTCAGAGGATTATCCTGTTAAGGAGAGTGGACCTGGGGATCCCTGGGTGGCTCAGCGGTTTAGCGCCTGCCTTTGGCCCAGGGCGCGATCCTGCAGTCCCGGGATCGAGTCCCACGTCAGGCTCCCGGCATGGAGCCTGTTTCTCCCTCCTCCTGTGTCTCTGCCTCTCTATGTCTATCATAAATAAATAAATCTTAAAAAAAAAAAAAGAGAGAGAGTGGACCTGTGAGACACTACATTCTGTCTCTGTGTCTCTCTCTGTCTCTCTAACACACACACATGCACCCACACATTAATTTTGCTGATGTAAAAGCGTAGCTTGTTTGAGCTTGCATTTTATTACTGGTTCAGTTCAATCTTTTAAATATACTGATTATCTATTTACATGATTTCATGTTTGTGTAAATTGCCTGCTAATATCCTAAGTTTGTTTTTTTCTATTGGATTACCCACTTTTTTCTTGTTTTGTGAGAACACATTGTATATTAAAGCTATTTGTTCATTTTATTCTTATTACAGTTTCTTAGTCTTTTATTGTTTATATTTTACACATCTTAAAATATCATTTTTTAAGATTTTATTTATTTATTCATGAGAGACACAGAAAGAGAGGTAGAGACACAGGCACAGAAAGAAGCAGGCTCTCTGCAGGGAGCCCAAAGTGGGAATCGATCCTTGGACTCCAGGATCATGCCCTGGGCCAAAGGCAAATGCTCAACTGCTGAGCCACCCAGGCATCCCCTAAAATATCATTTAATCAAAACTATCATGTCCTTTTTTTTTTTGTTTGTTTAGTCTCTTACTTTGATGCCAGGAAAAGGAGCACTTCCCACACATCAAAATTATATGAATATTAACATATATCTTATTCTAGTAATTTTAATACTTTATTTTTATCTTTTGCAACTTCCCATATTTTTCCAAAGTATGTGATGGAAATCCTACCTATATTTTTTTCTCCTAACCAGCTCTCAAATATTATGCATTTTCAAACTTCTATTTGAAATATCTAAAAGGTAGTGTCAAATGCTGAATTGAATTTGTCACTTTGGATTTTTCTGTGTCCAACTGAATGTCCCTGTGCTTTGGAAGATCCCACTCAGGAAAAGTTGACTTGATTCACAACAGGTGCATTCCTTCACATTTTTTTTTCTCATAGCCCAATTGAGGTACTAAAATTACTTCACTTTAAAAAAAGCCACCTAGAAAGTTGACCTAGATTGTAGTTACCCATCTGTTTAAAGAATTGTGCTGTGTGAAATATTCTTTTTCTGTTCTGGTTCTCCATTAGCAATTCAGAATGCATACAAAGGTATACGAGACTCTTTATATTTTGAGCCTTGTTGCTTTTAGAGATTGCTTCTCTTCTTTAGAATTCTTTTATAAAAGCTAAATAATAATAAAATGTCATATTTTTTAAGAATATTTCCTGTATCATGGAACAGATAAAGACATTTTAATTTCAAAGATATGATGCAAATAAAATTTTAGCGGTCCCACTCAGAAAGATGTGTTGCATTCACGATTTCCTTTATTCCCATTTTGAAAGCTTATTTATTTATTCATTCACTTATATTATTTAGATATAATTGACATATAATACTGTTAGTTTCAAGTGTACAACATAATGATATGACATTTATATATATATATTACAAAATGAACACCACAATAAATCTGGTTAACATCCATTGCTGTACATAGTTTCAAGGTTCTCTCTCTCTTTTTTTTTATGATAGTCACACAGAGAGAGAGAGAGAGAGAGAGAGAGAGAGAGAGAGAGAGAGAGGCAGAGACATAGGCAGAAGCAGGCTCCATGCACCGGGAGCCCGACGTGGGACTCGATCCCGGGTCTCCAGGATCGCGCCCTGGGCCAAAGGCAGGCGCCAAACTGCTGCGCCACCCAGGGATCCCAAGGTTCTCTTTTCTTAAGATGAGAACTTTTAAGATGAGTCTCTTAAAAGCTGTCAAATATGCAATACAGTGTGAAGTATATGGTCACTGTGTTGTACATTATATCTCGATGACTTACTTATTTTGTAACTGATAGTTTGAACTTTTGACTTTTTTCACCACTTTTGACCATCGCCCACTCCCCACCTCTGGCAACCCACCAATTTATATATGCTGTTGTCTTAAGATTCCTCATATAAGTGAGATCATAAGGTATTTGTCTTTGCCTACCTTATTTCACCTAGCACAATGCCCTCAAGTTTCATCCATCTTACACAAATGACAGGATTGTATTCTTTTAATGACAATAATATTCCATTGTATGTGTGTCTCTGTGTCTATATCTGTACCTAATCTCACAGTTTCTTTATCCATTCATCCATCCATGGACACTTAGGTTGTTTCTCTATCTTAGCTATTGTAAGTAGTGCTGGGGTGAACAGGAGGGTGCATAGATCTTTTTGTGGTAGTGTTTTCATTTTCTTCAGATAAATAATCATAAGTGGAGTTTCCGGGTCATAGGGTAGTTCTGTTTTTAACTGTTTTCTGGAACCTCCATACTGTTTTCCACAGTGGCTGCACCAATTTACATTCCCTCCAACAATGTTCCAATGTCCCTCCAACAAGAGTCCCCTATTCACATCCTCCCCGACACTTGTTGCCTCTTGTCTGTTTGATAGTAGCCATTCTAACAGGGGTGAAATGATGATTATTTTCCTGATGGTTAGTGATACTGAACATCTTTAGAGTATGTACCTGTTGGCCATCTGTATGTCTTCTTGAGAAAAATGTCTATTTGGCCAAAAGTTATGATATGTAAAATCACATTATAATAATGAACAGATTCTTATACAAGATCCAAGAACAATGTGCATAAAGTGAAATGTAAACATCCACTCCTTTTGCCCTTCCCCTTTTTGGTTGTGTATGTAACTGGAAAGTTCTTCATTACTAATGTAGAGATAAACACATACTTTTTCCTTTCTTTTTTAGATGAAATCAATGTGAATGCATTTTTTTTTCACTCAATAATGTGTCTTGAGGATTTAGTATGTGAATTAGTCTAAATCTATCTCATTTTTTAGTGGCCATGTAACATTCTACAGTATCATAATTTAGCTAAATCTGTAAGACAACAATCATGAATTTTTGGTTTCTTTTTTTCTTTCTCTATTGCAGTATTGGAGCAGATATGCAGAGACGCTCCACTCAATTCCTGACAATCTCCCTGGGTCTACTCTTGCCTCTCAGGCTTCCTTAACACAGTAGTCAGGTTGACCCTGTAGGACCCTTACCATGCCTGGACTCCCTGTGTCACTCAGAATAAAGCCAAATCCAGACAATGACAGACAACCCTTGCATTGTCTGGACTTTTCATTGTCTCTCTGACTCATCTCCTTTGCTTCTCCTCACTCAGCTGCATTTTTGATGCTCACTGAACATTGTGAGCAGATTCCAGGCTTAGCTTCTCTATCTGTATCACATTCTATATCCGGAATGCTCAGTCATTCCATATCTACATGGGTTGTTCTTTTTTTATTTTTTTATTTTTGTTCTTTTTTTTTAATGTTCTTTTCAAGTAGTATGACAGTGAGGCCTTTCTTGATCATCATATCTAAAGTTGTAACACACGAACCTCAATCCCTATATCATTATTCTCCTTAATTACTTACTTCATGATATATTATATGCAATATATGTGTCTTACTAATTAGTTTTGTTTATTGCCTGTTCCACCCAGGCAGGGCAGAGATTTGTGTTTGTTGTATTTTCTGCTGTATGTCTTCTGTATTGTCTTCTGTATCTGTACCTTTTATAAGGATCCTAACACGTAGTTTTCATCCAATAAATCTTTCATGCATGAATTTTGCTCATATGTGTGTGTTTTTCTGTAAAATAGATCCCTAGGAAAGAAATTATTAATAGGAATGCTATGGACGTTTTAATTCCTAATAGTCCTCCAGTGCTTCACCAGTTACTTTTATATCAATAGTTACTCAACTGTCCATTTTCTTGTCTTTACTAACAATGGATATTACTAGTAACTTGAATGTTTGCCTATTAAATAAATATAAATTGTATTCATTGTTATGATAAAGTTTTATTAATATTTTCTCATATTTTGGGCAGCCCCGGTGGCGTGGCGGTTTAGCGCCGCCTGCAGCCCAGGGCGTGATCCTGGAGACCCTGGATCGAGTCCCACGTCGGGCTCCCTGCATGGAGCCTGCTTCTCCCTCTGCCCGTGTCTCTGCCTCTCGCTTTCTCTCTGTCTCTATGAATAAATAAAATAAAATCCTTAAAAAAATTTTTTTTTCTCATATTTTAACTCATTTCTCTATATTAATTGCTTATTTCTTTGCTCATCTTTTTCTTTAGCCATAGTAGTATTTCATTTGATTAATTAGAATTATTTACATCTTTGGGTTTAATTCCTTCAGTTGATGTCTCCTTTTAAAATACTTTTTCTCAAAAAAAAAATAAAGTAAAATAAAATAAAATAAAAATAAAAATAAATAAAATAAAATAAAATAAAATACTTTTTCTCACAATAATGTATGATTTTAACTTTATTATGGATTCTTTCTTTGTAAAGAAATTTCTTATTTTTATAATTCAGTTTTTTTTTTCCATCATGGAATCCATTTTTTTTTTTTTTTTTATCTTTCTTAGGAAAACATCCTCAGCACCAGGGATATATTTTATTTTAATGCTTTTTATACTTTTGTGTTTTAAATCTAACTCTTCATGTGCCTGGACTTTGCTGTTCTGGAGGAGATTGATAATGGATGGTGTGACATGGCTTCTTTGCTAAAATTTTAAAAGATTGAAAGATTTTCTCAAAGGGTTATTTTATGTTTTCCCTTGGTATGCTTAAGAGACATTAGTTCCTAGTGTTTTTAGAAAGAAAAAGTTTATTTCTGTTTAACATGTTTGAGTATTCTGAGGCACTGATATTATATGTACTGTGGTAGAACAAAGATACTGTGTTTTATATAAATTTGAAAGAATTTTATTACAATATATTCTCTCTTGCTAGATCTCATGCTTTTGACAGCTGAACAGACCCTCACAGAACCAGACTGGCCATTAGTACTTTGATTTTCACAATGCCTTTCTTTATTTAATAGGCCTGAAATATTGATTAACATTTACAGATTCAATTCCAAGCACTTGCCAAGAGGTTAGGGAGAGCCTAGAGTGAGCTGCTCATGCCAGTCAAATTCTAAGGTGTAATGAAATTCCCCACTGTGCCTGTCAACTTATCCTGCGCACAGGTCATTTCCCACATGGTCCCTGGTGTTGAAAGAAGCCATTTCCACTTCAAATATTTCGTAGACAATGGGGGAAAATGATATGGCACTAATATTGTGTTCTTTACCCTGCTGTGGAGAACTGAATAGACTCCATTATATAGTAATGCTCTTTTGAAAGGAAGGCCTTCTTTGCCCAGAAGGGTTCACTGGAAACTCCAAGGACAGACGCAGCATTTTAGGTGGACTGTGGCATTTCGCTGGTGTTTGTTTTCCTCCTCACTCCCAGTTTCAAGCACTAGGGATTCACAATTGACTAAATACAAAAGTCATGAGCATCTACTTCAATTTGTTGATCCTGCATACTTACTGACCCAGTCCTGTGGGGGATTGAGCTCCTACTTCTTTCTTTCTAATCATTTGTTTTTCAATTCCCACTTGCTGCTTTTAACAGGGTCAGCTAAAAGACCTTGGAAACAAATCCAGTACTTTATTCAGTCATTCTTAAGATCGCTCTCATTTCCCTGACTTGGAAACTACTTGTTGATTTGTTCATCCTGAAGAAATTGTGTGGTTTAGGATTTTACTCTTCAAACCTTTTCTTATTCTTCTTTCTGTAAATGATATTAAAATAGACATGTGATTGAATTGTATATCTGGCAGAAATCCTGGAACTCACACAGAGAGTAAGTGATTTAAGACATGGATCACAATTTAAGATATCTATAAATTAAACAAGCAGAATTTCTACATAAGGGGTAGCTTATTAATGTCACACTATTTACATCTGTATAAGATTATTGAAAAGGGAAGAGGTATTTAAAATAACCCATCAAAATAAGTGGAATTTGCTTTATTAGGAATAGTCTAGGACGGCCCTTTTAGTTCATCATAGAGAATCTGAGTGAATTAATTATTTTAAAGTGTCCTTGCATGTGTTTGAGTACCTCGTCTATTTTCTTAAATTTGGAAAGATTTCGAACCGCTCTAAAATTGGTCTATGTATCTTTTATTTTTGTTCACAATTCCTTATTGCCAGACACTCTGCCAGTGAATTTGAGTATTTGATATCTTCTTGACTTTCTTAGACTTGGAGGATGGACAGGATTCTTAAAGTTGGAGGTGGACTTGTGAGCTTTCTACTACCATTGCTGAAACAAGGATTCGTATCCATCAGCCAAAGATGTTCAAGTCTCACTAGGTCTCGGGTTAAAAATTCAGTTAGTAGTCATCCAGGAAAATCAGAAAATCTAAGAAAGAGCTTCTGAAGACACAGCCTCACAGAGGCAAGACACAACAAAACGACAAAAAATATTCGCCCGTGAGGTATGACCTTTGTGTCACTAGTGCTTGTAGTTCTTATTCATAAGGCAACAGCATCACTCCTGCATGGGATTGGAAAGAGAATGTAGGAAAGATGAAATTATGAATTATCTAAGGGGGAAGACAGTTCCAGTGTAGATCAGAGGTAGGAGGACAGATTGAGAAGCCACGAGGCAAGTAGACATTAGATGCTGACCTCTTGAAATGTATGTTCCTTTTGCAGAGGAAACCACTCCTATTGCCCTGTTGCCTACCACCTGTCTCGGCCAGCCTGGCTTGTCTCCAACATAAAAGGTCTCCAACTCAGGCTGGGCAGCACTTCATAGGGGTATTTGCCAGCTCGCTTACATTAATTTAAAAAAAAAAAAGTCTGTGCTCCAGATCAATATTGATTAAGCAAAGAAGGTTGGAAATATTTAATTTTCCTTTACAGGGAAGCAAAAAGCGTCCCCTGATATCAAGTCTCCCTAAGTGCTAATCTCTGAAAACTATAGTCTTCTTGTGCCTACACATTCCCACCATCAAAAACATTTTTAACACAAGAGAATAAGAAAATAAGCAAACCATCAACCATTCTCAAGTTATTTCTCTCTTCTGGTATTTCGCCTGTGTGGCATTTGGACTTGCCTATAATACAGTCAATGCAATTTTAAGTATGTTGACATTATCAGAACCCAAGTCAGTCCTGGCTACAGTTATGCTAGGGGCACAAATTCTAACTGTTTTGCTGTAGGCACAGTTTTTAGGTAGACTACAATTGGATGATTAGGTGTATGTATATAAATCAAATATAATGAATGCAAATTGGTAGTGGCAAATCTCTTTAGCCAAGAATAGAATAAGGTGGAAGGGGTAGGGCGCTTTTTTTTGTTATTTTTTTAATGATTTTTTTTCCCTTTGAGCCTTGTTTTGTTATTAACTACTTTCAGAAATAAGTGAGCTCCCTTACTCCATGGGGTGGTAGTGGCAGCAGTAATGATGGTGCCAGGGGAAAGTAGATTTCAAGATGTATAATCTTCTCTATACACTTTAGTCACTACTTATTCCTGTGGCCCAGGGCAATTATCTTTTCCCCTCCATATCTAAGTCTCTTCATGCCCATAATCATCAAAAGACAGAAATAGACAAAGGTCATGTTCTGGGAATCAGGGAAGCACAGGGAAAATAAAAATACCACTAGAGATGCTATTAGGAAAAAATGCCTGTCTTTAAACTTTATCAGCACTGCAGCACAAAAAAGTTTACCATTGTGAAATCATCACTCTAGCACTGTGTTAGACATAAATAAGGAGATAAGTTGCATTCCAAGTTGAAGGGAGTTGGTCATGTGTGGTGATTTTATTGTGATGCAAGAGCCAATTTGAATACACATTGAAATAATAAACAGCTGTTTTAAAGAAACCTATTAAATTTCTCCTTTCGATCAGATTTTTACCTATTAATGTAAGCCAGACCTTTTTTATAAGGATCTGTGGTAAAATAAATGTGGGCAACTTTGAGTTACAAACAAAAACATATTTCTGTAGGACTCCTTGGAGCGTTTAATATACCCTCTCTCCAAAAGGAGTTAGAGCATAAAGTATTTCCAAAATTTATTGGATCATGTAACATTTTTTTCAACAAAACGTCATTTAATGTTTCAAGGTACGTTTTTGTTCTATATAACAAAGTTTAGGAAATCAGAAAATGTAAAACTTAAAAGGATTCATTCAAAACAGCTATTCAGTTTCACCTATAGTTTCTGAGAAATCAGAAGTCAAAAGACACAGGACTTTGGGTGAAAACTGGAAGAAGTTTTTTTATTTTTTTTTATTTTATTTTATTTTTATTATTTTTCTTCATTCTTGCCTTCATCTTTATCTTCTTCTTTTCTTGTTTTTGTTTAGCTGAAACAGTTTTTTAAATTATGTTTTATTAGTTTAAGAAGCAATCACAGTGAGTTTACATTGATGGAGTTTTAAGGATAATATTGATCCTTCACTGTTGCAGAGACCTGAAGGGATTATTTATGGAAATACAATGTGTATTATTTATCAACGATATTTCTAAATTGAAATCTAAAGACAAAAGAAAACATACGTCTCTCTCTCTCTCTCTCTCTCTCTATCTATCTATCTTTAGTAAATCCAGAAACTAATAATAGAAACTGGATCAGTATGATTCCTGTGGTCCCGTGCCCTTCTTGTATTCCATGACCCTGTATATACAGGGTTAGCAGTATTCTACTAAACACTCCCATTTGACTCCCTCTTTGACACATAGGTAGAGGGTTTTAAGAAAAATCCACTGTATTAAACCTCTCTACTCTTCCACGCAGGATAAAAGGGAAAATAGGAAAAATAGCAAAATCAAAGAATAGTCTACTTAAATTCCATAAATATGTTAAATTGCTAAGTAAATTGCTTTACTTAGTAAGAATCTCTCTTAACAAACAAGGGACTATTTGAGTGCCCATGGGAATCCCTTTGCATGTTACAGAAGACTGCTATTCTCAAGGTAAAGCAAAATGTTACCTCTTATAAGACAGCTGTGCTGGGCTGAGGCTGGGCTGGGCTGGGCTGGGCTGAGCAGTTTTCAGGGAGACTGCTAAAGCAATGGTGATTCTTTGCATCCATTTCAGTGCACATTTGGTTGTTTTCTGTTTATCCATAGTGACATTGTTTTATCCGAGAATTAGTATCATGCATAAAAGGATCCATAGATATAAACTATCTGTAGTCCCTTGATACAAGTCATTTGAGAAACAAGGAATGCAAATGATATGATGGTTTAAGTGGCCCCAAACCATGTTGGCATCATCATAGGGATAGACGGCAGCTGGGTTCTACAGATCTTCTTCCCAAAGCTGGGCAATGGCCCAGAGCTGACTGTCAGAGGTCAAACAGACATCTGTACTCAAAGCCCAGCATGGCCCTGAAATAATAACTTCTTTGTTAATTCGAGAATTACCAGTTGTTCTTGTTTTTCCTGAGGTTTCTAATCCAAGGATCACAATATAATTTTTCAAAGTCTACAAGTTACTTAAGTTGGACAGGTGGCCAAAAATGAGACTCGGGAGAAATAAAAATAAAAGCGACCAAATCCAGAAATAGTTTAAACAAAGCTATCAAAGCTCTCAAGTCATTGTTCTGCAAGCTGAAAGAAATGGTTTTATTAACCTCCAAGTCATTTTCACTAGACAAAGAACTATTTCTAGTTTTGTTTTAAGTCAAGATCACTTTTCAAAATGACGAATGAAAGATAGCATCATCTTTATTTTTTTAACAAAATAAGTACAACTAGAGCTCTTAATTCTTGACTTAACATGTAAGTAATAAATCTAGGATAATAAACATAACACACCTGCTGTTATTTGATCAGTGATGCTGTGCACATTTAAACATCCCATTGAGATAAAGCACAGTTCTTGGAGGGGAAGGGATAAAAAAAAAAAGAGAGAGAGAGAGAGACCATAAGACAAAGCGAAAGAAGAAAGTCTTAAAGGAAAGAGGAGGTCAAAAGGCAAGACCAGCAGTTGAGGTGCCAGGATGGTGTAGGGTGGTGGGAGCTATGTCATGGTCTGTTCTGATCCATACATAATTAGTTTCTCTAATATTTATGCCTATGTATTTCTTTAGATATATCAACTAGTCCTTCCATTCTTTTAAAAATACTTTCATAATTTTGGAAATTCTCTTATATATAGGTTGGATCTCCGTGTTTTATTTCTTATGTCTCTCACATTTTCTCTTTATCCTTTTCCTGGGCACTCTTGGTGAGTTTTTAAAGTTTATCATCTATATCAGCAATCATTTCCTCTTATCTTTTTGTCTGTGGTGGTATCTCACCAACTTCTAGTTTGGCAGGCATGTTTGTCTTTCCTTCCAAATCTCAAATGTTTTTCTCGTTAACGTGATAAAGTAGTTGAATTGATATATTCCCCAAGTTTGTGTAGAACTTATCATCTCTGACTTAGTCTGTGTCTTCTGCTTCATATAGTACATCTCTTTGGGAGACCTGAATTCCTCTTGTGTAGCAAGAGGTCGAATTATTGACCCATTTACCTTTTTATAGATGTGATGAATTTTATTGCCTTCTCATCTCAAGGGAAGCAAAGAGGGGCCTAGAATTCTGTTCAGTATAGTCGGTTACCAGGAAAAAAGATAATGAAAGAGTTCTCTCTACTCCGTGCTCTCATTTCTGACCATTGTGGTGAGTGTCCTCACCTGCGCCTAAGGGACACCCCGTAGATCCCCTGACTACCACCTTGTCACCACCCACATCAGGAATCATGCCAATGGCTGGGCTTTCTGACTGTCAGCTGGTGGAGAAGGAAACTTTATCAGGCCTTCCAGCAGTGCATTCTTGCAGAGATTTTCTCTTCTTCCTTAGGTTAGTACCTTTCATCCTTCCAAAAGAGCAATGTTTGAAGGATTGGAGTAAGGAATACCTCAGATGAATATCTAGAAAAAAAAAGGTTTCCAGGGAGAAGGAACAGCAAGTTCAAAGGCGTATTTATAGGAACATCAGTAGGAGGAGATGATGGCAGGCGGGTGGTTAGCACCCATCTCATTTCCCAGCAGCATAGTAACAGCCTTGTACATCAGCTCAAAAACTTTAATGGATTGCGATTGTCTGAAGACTACATTTCAGATGATTTAACATGCATTCAAAGTGTTATTCAAACTGGACTTGCCGATATGTTTAGCTTCACTTCTTCACCCTGCTATACTCCTCACTTTAGTTGTAGTCACCTTTTTCCAAGACAAATCCATGTAGATCCCTAATTCTTGGTGGTTGTCCCAAAGCTCTTTTGACCTACCAAAGCTGGTTTCGTTCTTGAAGGTTCAGCTCAAATGCTACCTTCAACTAAGACCTTCCTCCAATATCCCAGGGTAAATTTAATTACTCATCTCTCTGTATTTCCACAGCATTTTGATTATATTTATACTGGAACGCTTATCTAATTATTACCTATACTTTAGACTAATACTTACATGGCTGCTTCTCCCACTAAATTATAAGCTTTCTGGGCCAAGGGCCATTATGCATCTAATATATTCATTTTGTTGGTTATTAAAAGAGAATTAACTCTGAACCAATTATTTTTGTAGACTTTGAAAAAGAAGATGGGAAATATTTATGCTAGATTATCTGAGCATTTATTTCCGTAAGCAAAGATGTCTATAACCAGATGGTATTTCAAGGTTCTTTCCATTATTGCAATGCTGCATTCCTACAGAGCGTTTCATAGATGTGAAGTCTAACTTTCTATAGATTTTTGCCTTTAGTGGTCAGGGTGATTCAGAGTGAATTACACACTAGGAGTACCTGAGGTCCTGCTCTAAATAAGTAGACTCGTCATAGCCCTCTGTCTCCTAGAAGCTGAAATTTAAAAATCCATAATGTAACAAACCATATGAAGTCCTCATGCCACTCCATTTTAAAATATTTCAAGAGAGTTGGCTTCAGGAATTAGCATCAGGGTCTCTGTAACTGTGGATAACCTCAAAGGAATATTATTTGCAGCTGCCAGGTAACTAATGATGCCAGTAGTTTAGATGGACTGAAAATAATTGGCAACTTTAAAGAAGTGCTGAAGATACAGGTGGAAGCACCTGTCACTGCTTTCTGAAGAATCCCTGTTTCCTGCCATTATCACTTCCACACCAGGTATTCACCTAGAGTGAAGATATTTGTATCCTATTTTATGCCCCTCTTAAAGTGTAGACAGATCCATCTTTGGTGTATTTGGCAGTGAGAGTAGCGAAAACTGAACAAAAATTCTTGAATTTAGACTTTTTCTTTGAAAACCCGTGTCTTCCAAAGAACAATTACATGAAAATCCATCTTAGTAATTCTCTGGAATAGGACACATGGGAAACTGTCCCCTGTCTATAAGTGGATTTTCAGGCAGGTGATGGTCATTAGGCTTTTTTCCATATGATTGGAGTTTGTGATCCAGCCTCCACTGTCACACAAGTCTAGCTCAAATTTTGTTTGTGAATACAACCAAAGAAGTAGCCCTGTCTTGCACAAAAAAAATTGAAATGGTTTTGAAATGATGCTGTCAAGAGTAGTCAACTGCAAAAGGAAAATGAAAGAGACAGCAGGGTTGTTGTATCCCTCTGACTCTCCCATAACCTCTTCCTCCAGTCTTTTCTCAACACAAACACATTCACTCATGTACACACACACACACACTAATTTATTCAGAATGACTGAGAGATATCACAAAAGTATATTGGAAATTCAACTCTAGGAGAAAGAAATGGACTGCCTTTGAGTTTTATTCAAAAAGGTATTAGCTGTCTTATACAGCAAAATTGAACAAACAGGCTGCCGATATATATATATATATATATATATATATATATATATATATATATATATTCGAATAAGGTTTTATATATATATATATATATATAAATTCAAATGTTTTGGTCTCTACAAAATACTCAAGAATAGTATAATTAATATAAAAATGAAGAACTTACCTTTAAAAATTAATCATCTAAAGATGATCATTATAAACTTGAGAGTTTGATCTTTAATTTGGTGCTTAACACAGAGGAGTCATATTCCTTTTTAAAAGCTTCTCATAATGTTTTATGAAGCCACTATAAATTAATTTGAACTTTGCAGGGATAAAACTCATTGAAAATATTAAAAGGAACCAGCCACGAGGTAGGATGGCTGCATGAAAGGATCTCTGAGTTGGAACCAGGCCACCTGGGTTATAGCATTTGTGATACTTATTAAGCTTCCTGGGCCTCCTCTAAAAGGAGGTAGTTGAGTTAGATGCTATCTACAATCGTCTTAGCTCTGGAATTTCATTTTTATGCAATGGAGAGACTAGTGGGGGAGACAATTATGTTATGAGTGATAATCATAGGGCAGTGTGGCTCAGCATCACCTGGGAATTATTCGAAATGCACATCCCCTGGCCCTGCCCCAGACTACAGACATAGACCCTGTGTGGAAAGGCCCAGCAGTCTGGATTTCAAAAAGCCCCCCTGGTGATCCTGATACCTGCTCCAGGTGAGAACTGCTTATCTAAGGAGCATGCTTCAGCTTTCAGATCTCATGCTGCTCACGGCACAGAGACACTAGTTGAATTTGTACTCATTCTGAGCTAAGAAAGGCACATCTAGGGTAGATGGCAAGAGACAAGCAACTTGGTACCCCTGGGACGAGAGGCCTCTGGGCTAGAGGGATGGCCTGAGTAAATGTTAGAGATTTAGCAGTTGGCCCTACTATCCTTGCTTCCTAGTTCATAGTGTTCCCTAGTATTGGAAAAAAAACATTATTTATTTAAAAAAATATGTAGTACTAAAAATTAGTTTTCAAGATGCAGTCTAAGCCCTGCATGCTGTCTTTTAGTTTGGTCCTCAAGCAGTTGTCACCATACCTCAACATCTAGGCATTAATAGTTTTTCTTAATATAGTTTTATAAATAACAGACCAGTCTCATTGGGTTCTCACCTGACCCTGGACTTAATTTGGGAAAAGAAAGATTTAGTTGGGAATAGATGGGTAGATGGTTCTTCCATTGCATATGTCAGGTCATTCTGTATTTTAAAGTTTCGCCTCTTACAATGTTGCAAGGGTATTTTTCAGTGCTTCTTGGTCTGATTGGAGGATGTTTGTTACCATTTGGTGGGCTTCCCTCTTTGGATTGAGGCCAGACAACAAAGTGTGCTTACTGCGTTGTAACCCCACCACTGCTTATCTCAGGCAGCGTCCACCCCTGCATCAGCACAACTGTGGCCACAAAGGCCCCTTTGATCTGTTGAAATCTTGCCCCCACCTCCACCAGCGTGGTCCTTTAGCAGCTCACAGAAGCACCCCCCATGCCCATCCACGGCCCACAGATCAGCAGTGTCTCCTTAGCTTACCCACATGTTCTGCCCAACGCATCTGGGCGCCAGACTCCAGCTCAGTCACTGGGTCACAGTTTTGTTCTTGGTGTCTGAGTATGTGTCATTGGCACAGACTGAGTTCTGCAGGTGGGATGCAGCGCAGCCCCCTACAGGAGTGTTTTTTAAACCTATGCCATTTTAATTTACTTTGGGAATAGCTGTCTGCACCTCAAATGCGCCTTTCATATTTCACGTCACATCCGGTTACTCAGGGCAAAACATGTTAATGTTTAGTTGCTCTGGGATTAGGAAAATAAAACAAAACATGATCACCTCTTAGCTACATCAGCCGAACTTGATGAGTGTGTGGATGTGTGTGTTTCCCTTTATCCTTGGAGAACCAGCTAATATTAAGATAATTCAAAATAAAGTTTGTGCGTGTGTGTGTGTGTGTTTTCTGAGAAAGCAAAATAGAGGAAAACTGTAATATCTTTTGTGAGCTACATTTGCCCCAAGGCATTTATCATAAAATGTACTTTGTTTCTGATTACATCCCTCGGACATTTGGGATGAGGAAGCAGCCACATTGGGAAATTGTCACACTATCACAAGATCCTTTGGTTTATAATGGTTTTATCATTTTTCTTCTTCTGACCAGAAAACTCTTGGTTCAATTCCATTTGAATGTCAACAATAAAAAATAAAAACAGAGCAGAAACTTCATGAGCAAATGTTCAAACTTCAGGGGAAAATAATCAAAGGACGAGTTATCCCTACTTACTCACCTAAAGATACATAATACTGTTTGATGTGCACATACAATTTAATATGACCTTCTACAAAGCTAAAATGTTGAGAACAAGAAATTCATCATTTGAAATATTTAGAAAGGAGGTTTTATATAATTCTTTCATTTGAAACTTTTCAGAACAATGCCATCCCTGGAAAATACAGAAATAGCACAGCTCATATTTTGGTGGAAATAGATGTTTGGGAATATGTCTTCCCAAGATCTTTCATTTGTAATGGTAAAGGGGAGAAGAAGAGAAGGGCTGTTTGTCTGGTTTCCTAAAACAGGCTCCTAAATGTAATTTAAAGAAAATAAATATGACAGCTTTAGGTCATCAATCATTTCTAATGATCACTCTTATTTTAACAATGAGGAAACAGAGACACAGGTGGGCAACAAGTCACAGATGACCTTGTGATTTGGTTGCACGAGACGAAATAGAATCCCAAAGGTGTCTTCTCTCTGTGCTTCAGCTGCTGGCTTGTATGAGCTTTTTATTTTAGTTGTGTCTTGGCTATACACTTTTAAAGCATATAATAGCATGCAACCCAGCAGGGTTTGAATGTGATTAGACCCAAGTGAAGCACCATTAAAAACTGGAGACATGTTCAGATGACATGACATTTTGAATGAGTGCCCAGTGTAGACCCCAGTGTGTTTGGCTTTGTGTTTGTACTTGTTTCTTTTATTCTTAAACCGATATCTTTTCAGAAGAAAATGTGCTTTCCTGAAACAGCTAATAGGATGCTTCATAAGTCACATGCTATTTTCAGGACCAGGGAAGAACAGCGTGTGTTATGGCTGAAGTGAAAAACATCATTGCTGAGTTTCTCAGCCTCTCAAAGCTCAGGTCAAGGCATCACCTTTGATTTTACTTTTCAGTTGTTATTAAGTTTTCTCTCTTTTTTCTTTGTTGACTCCCTCGCAGGTTTTCTCTAAGAACCAGCCTTGATGCAGTTACCCACAATCTCTCATTGAACTTTAAGGATGTAATGGGCTAATCAACCCAAACCTACTAGTGCCTGTGGAGCTAAGACTTGGTTCTGTGATTTCAGTTCATCTGAAACAATTTAGTGCACTAGTTGTTTGTGCTATGCAAAAAGCCCTGCACCAACCACTGTTTGAAGACTATTTTGAAACTCTTCTGTATAGCGTGCCTTGCTTAAGGAAAGCTGATACGTTCTGTATTCTCATAACATAAGTGGAAATGGATGTATGAGCATATTTTATACATTTGGTTTATATTTTACAGTATATGATTAGTTGTGCTGATGTTTTGGGGGTTTCATTATTAAAGAAACTATTGACTTAGACCATTTACAGCATTGTTCCAAACAATGTTATATGGACAAAAAAAGAACCAAAAAATCTGCCCTATATCATGAGCTGGCTTTAGATAATCTGAATATTCCCTATAGCCAAAACATTACATCCAACATTGTTACTATGAAAGACATTAAGTAAGGAAGTAGAAGGAGTTGACTGTTAAATTTCCTATGAAGTTACAATTTAGGTGCACTGTGGTAGAGTCAACCAAAAAACAATTGTATGTGAATAAAATCAAAATACATACCTTTTGATTGAGTATGTTTGTATGTGAATAGCTTTAAAATCATAGCATGGAGGTTATAACTATAGGAGGGCAACTAGAATTTGTTGGCGACCTCTTAGGTTTCATCTGCCTCAAGGTTACTTTCTTTTAGAGTTCTTATATCCAGTACCCACAATGTAGAGATATTGATAGTGGAATCAAGGAAATTAATTCAACTTTTTATATCAGTCAGGCATAAAAGACGAGGACTCTAGATAACCAATCTAGCACGCTGTTTACTGCTTCATGCCAGCTCTCATCATCTCTGTTGCCGCTGAGCCTAGTGGGATCCTTATTTTAAAACTTTCTTTTATGAATTCTCTCATCTATGCATCTCCAATTGAAGATTATTGGTTCTGGAAATCAAATATTTCTATTATTTGTTTGATTCAAAATAAATCAAAATGACTTCATTTTGACCACTCATACGAAGATCGAAAGCCTCATAACTTAGGCCATGGCATCATAGTTATACATGGTTCTAACACCATGGAAATTATAGAACCCAAAGGAAAATCTTCATATTTATGGTGCTGGAGATCACGTTTTTGAATGCTTTTAGCACATAGATTCTTCTTAGTAAGTGTAAAATGCTGCATATGTACAGAGAACTTGTCAGCTAAAAATGCTTGAGGCTTTAGTCTGCATTTCAACAGGATGTGTATGAGCAGATGTTTATTTCAACACTTCATCAGTTGCGCTATCACTGTATATTTGCCTAAAGACTAAGAAGATAAGGGCTGAAATGGAAGGAGGAGTGAACAATGAAAGACACAGTGTTACCCAGCAATGTTACTTAGATTGCTTAAGAAAATACAGGCAAGGGGCACCTGGGTGGCTCAGTTGGTTAAGTAGCCAACTCTTGATTTTGGCTCAGATCATGATCTCAAGGTCCTGGAATGGAGCCCAGTGTTGAGCTCTGTGCTTAGAGAGGCGTCTGCTTGAGATTCTCTCTCTGCCCTTCCCTTTGCTCTCTCTCTCTCTCTAATAAATAAATAAATCTTTTTTTTAATAAATAAATCTTAAAAAAATACAGGCAAGAGGAGTTTGTAGGAATGGGTAAAAAATAATTAGCAGTGCAGTTTTTTCCTGTAGGTATTAATTGTCCCTGTGTTCCCCTTTGAAGAGTTGCTTCTTTTTTAAAGAGTTCTTTCTGAAAAGAACTCAGCACTGCTCTTAATTACCATAGCAAAGACTAGTGGTACTCAGGCCCTTATTCTAAGATTGAGGGATACCAGGGTGCAAAACATCTTTGAAAGGAGAGATACACCTGACTTGGCAGAAATAAAGGAAAATGAACACATATTCAGTACCTACCTATATCATGTTGGCTATATGTTAAATAGTTAAATGCTAAGTCATTTCCTACTTTTAACATTCTTGCATTTCTTTGGTTATTTTTATTTAGATATTCAAAATTCAGAAGGTTTAAATAACTTCATGCATGTTCACAATGCTAATAAGCAGTATATGTGGGACTCCAGACTCCAGGTGTGTGTAACTCCTTATTTTGCTACATCATGACACCTTCACAAATTATTTTAGAGCTGATGGTACTTAGGAACAAGAGGCAGGAGACCACTTTATTTTTAAAGTAACAAGCTCCATGGGTAGGGCAGATGGAAGGAAGTAGAGAAGGCTATGGTTTGAGTCAGAGGCGATATTCTGAATACTTTAACCAGCATAGGCTAATTTATCAGAAAGAGAGTAACTTTAGTGACTCCAGAGATGCACTTGTGCTTATGAGCTAAATACTCCCCCTCGGCTCATACCAGTTCTGTCTATAGTGCCTTATAATTTATTCTCTCTCTTGAGGAAGAGCGTATCTCAGAGGAACAAAACTTGCATGCCATTCTCTGATAATAAAATAACAGGTAGCTTATATAACCTGTGTTCTTCATTGTCCTATTCTGTTCACTCCTGCTTGAGTACATTTCTTTGATTCATGATTCTTTACTTGTCTCCATAAATATTGCTGTTTTCTACATCCCCAACCTCTGCCCTCTTCATTTTGTATTTACTTACCCTCCCCATTTTGGGGCTACCAGCCTTTCCTGGGGAAAGGTGACTCACAACACCTCCATATTTCATTTCTTAAATCAGTCACACCTTCCACTCACACCATCATGCCCACAGCAGACCTGCTACTCCTCCTGTGCCACCTCCTGTAACAGTACCCCATTTGGTCATCCTCGACACCCCTCTCTCACCCATAGATCCATTTCCTATCCTTTAGTAATTGCTCTTTTGTCTTCCTTTCTCAATGTCTACACCCAGACCTCTACAAGTGTACTGTCTGAGCTTTGTGCAATCCCTTGTCATCACTAACGTGGATAATTTCAGTAGTTTCTTCCTGTCTTTGCTCTTGCTCAGCTCAATTCATCTTCCACACTGCTCCAGAGAGCTTTCTTAAAAGCATAGAAACAATTAGGTGGCACCTTGCTCTTCTTCTCACTTTTCCTAACATTCACCATGACTACCCAGAGGTGAGTTTGTTCAGGTCAGCTTCTTTCAACTCATTGGGAGAAAAATTAGCTTAACGTGAAAAGCTGAGGGTAATACGTCTGAATGGGCAAGGAAAACAAAATATTATAAAAGCATTTGTCAGATAAAATGCACCTTAGCAATAGCACAAAGAAAACTTCTTGCCTACAGAAGAAATTTATGAGGCTGAAAAAAAATGGGCCTAATGCAGAGGTAAATTGGAAATCTAGGTTAAAAATATGTGTGTGTTTGTGTGTATCAGGGCAGCACCTCCCAAATTAAACTTAATTGAACTAGATTAAACTGAATTAAAATTGATTAGGCCAAAGCTGACATCATTATAATTTTAATAATAATTAATAATGTTTATTGAACACCTAGTTGACATAGGGTAAGACACCATCCCTTCTCCTGAGTTTATAATACAAATTAGAAAGGGAGAGACTAAGAGTCTGCTAAAAAAATAAGAGGAGAAATAGGCCTGGGGGAAATGAGTTCTAATAGCACTGACTCCATTAGGAGAATAGCTTTGTTTTATAATGGAACTAAGTAACTGCATAGAATGTTGAATTCTTTGTGATTATTTAAGGGACAAATAAGGCCCTTTTTCTTAGAAGAGTAGTTACTGGTAAGATGGAAAAGTGTTAGTCAGTTTTTGTAGTAAAGCAAAAATCACGTGAATAAGCTACAAGGTATAATGAACCATTTCATTTGGTGGGGAATAAAAGCTCAATATATAGTAATAGTACTTGGCAATGGTACTTTCACATATACGAACGCTGTATGTATATATATTCCATATACATGTAGAAATTTCCCATCAGTCCCTTGTCCCCATACATGCGCAGCCTCTCCCATTATCAGTATCCCCACAGGAGTGGTGTATTTGTCACAACTGATGAACCTACACTGACACATCATGATAATCCAAAGTCCATAGTTTACAGCTCACCCTTGATGTTGTACATTCATAGATTCTTTTTATTCTGGTTTGAATTTGTGGAAAGTCCAATTAATTGTTTATTGATTTCAGTTTTTAATATTAAGTTTATTGATTTCTTTTTATTTTTCAAATAGTCATTAATTTGAAGCATGATTAAAAAGAAAGTTGAAGTATTTTTCTTTGACCTCTTATAAATGCTTTAAGAAGCTGATTTCCAAAGAATAATTGCTGTGTCTTAACAATGACAAAATCTTTTAAATAAGTAAGTTGTTTTTCAGAATTTTAGTTTATTTTGCCTTATTCAAAGATAAACATAAACTTCCAGGAATAGAAATTTTCCAATTGCTAAGATCTACCTCTTTCTATTTAAAGATCTCTTTGTCACTAGTGAAGGCTGACACTCTCTTTAACATGATCTCCCTTCTCTCTTGAGTCATATTGGAGAGAAGATGCACCCCGCCTTTCTCCAGCTTTGGCTGATGATCTGTGAGCTATCTCCTGGGGAAGATGTCAGAAATTTATTCATTGCTAATGTCAATCATTGATTTAGGTAGACTATGTTTTCTTCTTATAAAAGAAATCCTTCAATAAATATATAATGTGCATAGCTTTGTAGGAATAAAGAGACCAAAGCCATGGCTCTGGTCTAGCAGGCACATTTTCCTCTCACTCCCCAAGAGTAAAGATTCATTGTTCCACTCTCAAGGAGTTTCTTAAGGACTCAGAAAAAAAATATACAAATTTAGGCTGGCAAGTAAAAAAACATTCATCCCTTGTCAACAAACACATCATGATTTCTCATAGTAGGGAAATACTGTGTATGTCAGAAATGGGATGGACCAATCAAAATTGTATGAAATCAGGTATGTAAATCATGAATTCATGGCCCTGTTTCTCCTTAATAGTATGAAGATTACAACTTTTTTAAAGGTTAAAAGTAAATTCCAAGGAAGAACATTTAGATGATCTTGGATTTGGCAATGACTTTTTTAGATATGACACTAAAACCATACTTCATTAAAAAAAATAATAAGTTGGACTTCATTAAGATTAAAAATACTCTGTGAAAGATAACTTAATAGAATAAATGCACAAGCCGCAGACTAGAAGAAAATAGTTGAATATTGCACATATGAAAAATGACTAGTTTTCAAAATATACAAAGAATTTTTACACCTCAATAGAAAGAAAACAACTTAATTAAAAATGGGCAAAAGATCTGAACTCATAAAGATAGACAAATATTAAATAAGCATATGAAAAGGTCCTCAACATCATATGTTATTAAGGATTGCAAATTAAAATAACAAGGAGATACCACAATATACCTATTAAGATGGAAAAAATCTAAAACACTGACAACAGCAAATGCCTGAGATAATGTGGACCAGCAAGGACTCTCATTCACTGCTGGTGGGAAAACCAGGTGGTAGAGCCACTTAGGGAAACTGAATGGCAGTTCCTTACAAAGTTAGTCTTGCCATAGCATCCAGCAATTATGCTCCTGGTTATTTACCCAAATACATTGAAAATGTGTGTCCATAGAATTAACTGCACAGCAATACTTGCAACAGCTTTATTCACAACTGCCGGAACTTGAAGACAATCTAGATATCTTTCAATAGGTAAATGGATAAACAAATAGTAGTACATGCATATAATGGAATATCATTCGGTGATAACTAGGAATGAGCTATTAAGCCACATACACACACACATACATGGAGGAACTTTAAATGCATGTTGCTAAGTGAAAGAAGCCAGTTTGAAATGACTGTATCGTGTATGATTCCATCTATATGATGTTTCAGAAAAGGCAAAAGTATAGAGACAGTAAAAAAGATCAGTGTTTGCCAAGAGTCAGGGAAAGGGATGAATTAGTGGAGCACAGGGGATTTTTAGGGCAATAAAAATATTCTGTTAGATACGGTAATAGACGATACATGACATTATGCTTTTGGCAAAACTGATAGAACTCTCCTACACAGTGAACTCAATTGTAGATGGTCTTTAGTTAATAATGTATCAATATTGGTTCTCCAGTTGTAATAAATCTACCACAGGAATGCAAGATGTTAATAACAGGGAGAGCAGAGGTATGGAGATAAAAGGATATATTGAAACTCTGTAATTTCTGCTCAATTTTTGTAGAAACCTAAAATTCATCTAAAAACAGTCTATTAAAAATAAATACACTATTGACTTCATCTTGTGGAGAATTCTAATACTACCATGTCCACTATTCTTGTGCATCCCTAAACCATCTCTGTATCTGGTAGTCGTCAAGCATAGTATGTGGACTTAGGGAAGAGCAGATGTTCTCCAACAGAAACTTTTGTGATATAGTCTGACAGAGGCATTATTATTATTAGTGGTGGGTTGTTTGTTGTTTTGGGTTTTTGTTTTTGCAAACAGCAAAATGATGCTTAATCTACTGAAATAGGTACTTGTCTTATGCTTTTATCATGATGTCAAAGTACTCGGGATGCATGATATTACCATGTTTTCCACCTTTTATTTTGGTTAAGGTAGTTGGCTTTTAGCTTCTAAAGCGGGTCCAGTACTCTGTAGAATTGATGGCTGAGTGATCAGTAGGAGTCTAAGCAGCTCAGTAAGTCCAACCCTGTCACAATGAACCAGGTTAAGAGGAAGAAAGCAGTTGGCTTGTTGCCATCTTCCCCCTAGCCTGGCTTTCCAGGCATTTTATTTGAATTACAAAAGACAAAAACTGATGAAAAGAGTTGGTAACATAAAGACTATGTGAGCCTCATAAGGCCATCTCTTATAGTGAAATAAATAATGAGGTAAGTGGGATACAAGTAAACTTTAAAATTGCAGTGACATAATAAAGTAGAAGTCTTTTTCTAACTCATGTAGGAGTCTTATCATTGGCGTATGTTGGAGGGTGAGTTCTAAGATCCTCGGTCATTCAAGGACCCAATGCAATGAAGATTTTCTCATCCATGATGAGTAGCTTTTATAGTCATCATGGGGGCTGCTATCCATCTAAAAGATGACAAAAGAGAAAAAATAGCACATGGAGGATATTGGGGAACAGTGGAGGATATTTGGGAACAGGTGCATATTACCTCTCCCCACATTGCATTGGTCAGAATTGAGTCACATGGGCATATCCAAGTACAAGGAAGGCTGGGAAATATGGAGATAAAGGACGTAGTTGTGTTGACATAGGTATAGATATAGGTACAGATATAGATACAAAGATCTCACAAATACATCTTAATTCCTTATACACATTAATTAACACTGTGCTAAGAAGATAGGAATGGAATGAAATTGGAGGGAAATAAAATTTAATGAAACAAGAGTGAAACTTTCTATGAGAACATGTCATGTCTTGAAGAATATGATTAGCACACCTCTCTGTAGCTGAGATAAAAATATATATATAAAATGAAAAGGGAAAGTTAGGGTAATCCTACTAAAAATGGATGGATTTCTTTCTCAACTTGTTGAGAAAAGACATCATAAGATTTCTTTCTATTATTTTAAGTTCCATCAATTTTTTTTTTCTTTCCCAGGAGAGCTAATTTCTCACTGCAGTCTTGAGTCATGACAGATAATTAGGAAATCTGGTCAGGCTTTTGCGGTACCATATTTCTGCAATTTTTATATTGTTATAAAATAGCTTCAGGGGAGACACACATACAAAAAAAGGATAATCAGGGTGAGAGTGCATTAGCCTAAAGTATAATTTTATTGTTTTCCATCTGTTGTAATTATGAAAATAAACTCTTTTGTACTCTGATCAGCAGGATAAGTCATCAGAAAGATGCTCGTGTCTTGCAACGTATCTTGTTACATGTTATAAATAAGAGCATCCTATCTGTATGACTTTTTTTTCCTTTTTCCCTTAGGAGCAGAGCCATTGCAATCTTCCCATTAGAGGAGTCATTTTTCCCCCCAAACCAACATAGCTTGAGGGAATAGTATTTGTTTCAACCAAATCATGACTGCATATGGGATTTAGATTTGCATTTGCACATATTTCCAAGGTGACTGAAAAAGCATCATTTTAAGAAAAGAACAATTTAAATATCATAGTTTGGGTGATGTGTTTTCTCTCTACATATTGATTAAGAATAATGTATGTGCTTTATTTGAGAGTGTCAGAGTACTCAATGAGCATCCTTCAACTGAATTTTACAGTGACACAGAAACTGAGTCAAGAAAAATAGACTCTATTCTTCCTCTCTCTCCTCTCATATTGCCTAAGCTACTGAAAGTTTTTTTTTAAGGTTTATTTATTTATTTGAGAAAGAGAGCTTATGCAATAGAGTGTGAGTGGGGGGAAGGGAGAGAAAGGAAAGGCTTTGAGCAGGACCAGGAGGAAAGGCTTGATCCCATGACCCAGAAATAATGACCTGAACCAAAATCAAGAGTCAGGTGCTCAACCAGCCGAACCACCCAGGCACCCCTGAAGAGTTTTCTTAAAGCATGAGCTGATTATTTCATAATAGTAAGAAATAATTTCGTTACATTACAGACAATAACTATTATTAACTGCCTTAACTCAACGTTTATTATCTCCAACTTCAGGGATTTAACTTTGACACTGATGATGTAAATTTTAAACCTAAAATTTCCCTACAGTGTCTATTTTATCTTTCCCTAAAACAAACAAATGAACCTGTGAAAAATTAATGGCTATTCATCGACTCCTATTGTATTGTAGAATCCATTTTTTAGAGTGTCTTTAAGCTTATCACAAAACTGAGAAGGAATAATAAAAATAAATAAATAAAAATTAAAAAAGAACAAAATCGAGCAGAAGGTAAAGAGATTTCTCCTGTACCCTCTGCCCCAAGACAAGCATAGCCACCACCATTATGAGCATCCCCCATCAGAGCGGTACATCTGTTACAACTGATGAACCTACCCTGACTCATCATCATCCCCCTGAGTCCATAATTTACATTAGGGTTCACTCTCTCTGTTGTTTGCATTCCTGGGGTTTTGACAAATATATAACGACATGTACACAAAGATCTGGCGTCATACACAGCAATTCCATTGCCCTAAAACTTCTGGATGCTTCGCCTAGTCGTCACCTGACCCTTAAGCCCCAGGAACTACTGATCTCTTCGCTGTTTAGTTTTAACTTCGCTAGCATGGCATGAAGTTGCAATCATCCATTCTGTAGCCTTTCAGGTTGGCTTCTGTCACGTGGTATTATGCACTTAAGTTTTCTCCATGTCTCTTTCTGGCTTGATAGCTCACTTGTTTTTAGTACTGAATAATATCCCGTTTCCTGAATGGACCACAGTTTATTTATCTCCCGAAATACATCTTGGTTACTTCCCAGTTTTGTCAGTTACAAATAAAGCTGCTATAAATATTTGTGTGTATATAATATATACTTAAGAAATTTTAATTCCAGTAGAGTTGATACTGTCTTGTTTGTTTCAGGTATAACAATATTATGCCTGAATTATAATTATTAATAATTATAATTATAACAATTATTATAACAATTCAACAAGTTATACATTACTCGGTGCCCATCAAGATAAATACACTATTAATCCTCTTCACCTATTTCACCCATTCCCCACTCACCTCCCCTCTGGTAACCATCTATAGTTAAGCATCTGTTTTCTGTTCTCTCTCTCTTCTCTCTCTCTTCTCTCTCTCTCTCTCTCTCTCTCTCTCTCTCTCTCTCTCTGTTTCTTGAATTCCACATATAATTAAAATCACATGGTATTTGTCTTTCTCTGACTGATGTATTTTGCTTAGCATTATGCTCTAGATTCATCCACAATGCTGCAAATGGCAAGTTTTCATTATTTTTATGGCTGAGTAATATTCCACTCTCAACATATACCACCTCTTCTTTATCCATTCATCTATTAGTGGGTCCTTGGGCTGCTTCCATCATTTGGCTAATAGAAATGCTGCAATAGAACATAGTAGTGCCTGTCTTTTCAAACTAGTGGTTCATATTCTTTGGGTAAATACCCAGTATTAGGGTTACTAGGATCATATGGTAGTTCTGTTTTTAATTTTTTGAGGACCCTCCATACTATTTTCTACCATGGCTGAACCAGTTTGCATTCCCACCAACAGTGCACGAGGGTTCTTTTTTCTCCACATCCTCACCAACACTTGTTTCTTGTATTTTTGATTTCAGCCGTTCTGACAGGTGTGAGGTCATATCTCCTTGTGGTTTTGATTTTCATGTCCCTGATAATGAGTGATGTTGAGCATCTTTTCAAGTGTCTGTTGGCCATCTGGATGTCTTCTTTGGAGATATATCTGTTCATGTCTTCTGATCATTTTTAATTGGATTATTTGGTAGATTTTTTGTTTTTTTGTGTTTTTTTGTTTATTTGTTTTTGGTATTGAGTTGTATAGTTCCTTATATATTTGGGTACTAACCCTTTATCTGATATGTCATTTGCAAATATCTTTTACCATTCAGTAGTTTGTCTTTTAGTTTTGTTAATTATTTCCTTCGCTGTGCAAAAGATTCTTATTTTGAGGTAGTCCTAGTACTTTATTTTTGCTTTTATTTCCCTTGCCTCAGGAGACATATCTAGAAAAATGTTGCTGTGACCAAATGTCTGAGAGATGAATGCTTGTGCTCTCTTCTAGGATTTTTATGGTTTCAGGTCTCACATTTCGGTCCTTAATTCATTTTGAGTTTATGTTTGTGTATGGTGTAAGAAAGTGGTCCAGTTTCATTTTTTTTTTGCATGTAGCTGCCCAGTTTTCCCAGGACCATTTATTGAAGAGACGTTTTGTCCATTGCATAGTCTTGCCTCCTTTGTCAAAAATTAATTGACTATGGGCAGCCCTGGTGGCTTAGCAGCATTAGTGCCATCTTCAGCCCAGGGCATGATCCTGGAGACCCAGGATCGAGTCCGCGTCAGGCTCCCTGCATGGAGCCTACTTCTCCCTCTGCCTGTCTCTCTCTCTCTCTCTCTAGTAAATAAATAAAATCTTTAAAAAAAATTAATTGACTGTAAAAGCATAGGTTTATTTCTGAGCTCTCTATTCTATTCCATTGATCTATGTGTCTCTTTTTATGCCAGTACAACACTATTTTGATTACGACTGCTTTGTAATAAAACTTGAAATCTGGAAATGTGATACTTTCAGTCTTGTTTTTCTTTTTCAAGATTGCTTTGGCTATTTGCAATCTTTTGTGGTTCCACACAAATTTTTGGATTGTTTGTTCCAGGTCTGTGGAAAATGCTGTTGGTGTTTGGTTAGAAATTGCTTTAAATCTGTAGATTGCTTTGAGTAGTATGAACATTTTAACAATATTTGTTCTTCCAAACCCTGACCATGGAAGTATCTTTACGTTTATGTGTGTCATCTTCAATTTTTTTTCTTTTTTCTTTTTTTTTAATAAGATTTTATATATTCATGAGAGACCCAGAGAGAGAGGCAGAGACACACGCAGAGGGAGAAGCACGCTCCATGCAGGGAGCCCTAGGTGAGACTTGATCCTGGGACTCCAGGATCACACACTGGGCTGAATGCAGGCACTAAACCACTGAGCCGCCCAAGTGTCCCTCATCTTCGGTTTCTTCCATCAGTGTTTCATGGTTTTCAAATATAGGTCTTTTACCTCCTTGGTTAAATTTATTTCTAGTTAATTTTATTACTTTTGGTACAATTGTAAATGGGATTGTTTTCTTAATTTCTCTTTCTGCTGCTTAATTATTAGTGTATAAAAATGTAGTAATTTCTGTACGTTGATTTGGTATCCTGCAACCTTACTGAATTCTTACCAGTTCTAATAGGTTTCTTTGGTGGAGTATTTAGGGTTTTTGAGATACAGTGTCATGTCATCTGCAAATACTGCAAGTTTTACTTCTTCCTTAACAATTTGGATGATTTGTGATGCCTGGGTGCCTCAGCAGTTGAGTGTCTACCTTTGGCTCAGAGAATGATCCTGGTCCAAGGATCAAGTCCCTCATTGGGCTCCCCGCGAGGAGCCTGCTTCTCTCTCTCTATGTCTCTGCCTCTCTCTCTCTCTCTCTCTCTCTCTCTCTCCTGAGTAAATAAATAAATAAAATCATTAAAAAATAAAAAAATAAATAAAACAATTTAGATGATTTTTATTTCTTTTTGTCATCTAAATACTGTTGTGAGGACTTCACATACTATGTTTAATAAGAGTGGTGAGAGTAGATCCTTGTCTTGTTCCTGACCTTATCGGAAAAGCTTCAGTTCTGTATCACAAACAATATATTTTTTTATTATTGATGGGATAAGGAGGGAGTATAAACAAAAAAAATAGATTTTTAGATTTTTGAAGGGACTTCAGAAATCATATGGACAAGTGATTTTCCTGAATCTAATTTTCAGAAGTCTCTTGAGAAATTTCTTACAATACAGATTTTTGAACTACTGAATAAAGATTTTCAACAAGTTTCTTAAATATTTCTAGTCAGCAGGCAGATTTGAGAACTACTGATCTAGGCAACACACTTTTAGGAACATAGAGTCCATAGCGCTTAAGTCAACTAGGCAGTTGCAGGGTCAGGGCAAAAGTAGAAATGTGTTCTTGTTTTTAGCCCATATTACTATATAGGAGAAATGAATGAGCATGGTCTTTTTTACCATTACCCATGATAATATTTTTTGACATCACAGGAATCCTTGATGCACTTTCTCTACCTTAACATTGTGTGGAAACCAAACAAAGTGGTGAATATGCATTCTTAATTCAGAAAGCTCTGAATGAACTCAATTTCTCACAGAATACGGTACTGTGAATTTTCTTCCTTAGGGTCTTCTAGTTGATTCATGAAGAAGGTTGCATAAATGCTTTGATTTTCAATATTAATCAGATGGGGGGGATTTGAGCAAGGGGTGCCATTTACAGTTCTCTAAAGACCCTGACATGAGTTAGATTTGTAGGGGATTATAGACTCAGAGGAAGGACCATGAAGATGCCAACTCATAGCCTAAGGGAGCTGTAATGAAGGTGCTCCTAATATTTTTGTTGATTTCAATTATTCTTAAGAAGACAGACAATACCTTACTATTATATCTGTGCTTTTCTCCCCAGACTCCCCAAATTCATTATAGTTTAGTCTCATGATTTCAGCAGATTCCTGTGTTGTATACTAAATGTGATTTTTTAAAAAACCTTATTGTAATAGTATACATACTATCTACAGCTTTATAAGCATATTAAAATAGGATAGCCTTTAGGAAATAAAGGAATGAATAAAAGAACCTCCCATCTTAAGCCATTCTGTATAGGGCTTCCTAAAGTAGAGAGGAAAATATCACTTCCTCTTGCCTGGGACTTCTCAAGGAGGGAATGAGTAAGGACAACCAAATGCATGAAATGACTGTAATCACTTTGGTCACAAGAGATAAACAGCTCTGGATGGTGCAAAATCCATTTTAAAAATATCTAAAATATAATCAATCTTAAGATCCCTCAAAGGGGGGATTCCCTGGGTGGCTCAGTGATTTAGTGCCTGTCTTTGGTGGAGGGCATGATCCTAGAGTCCCGGGATCGAGTCCCACATCAGGCTCCCTGCATGGAGCCTGCTTCTCCCTCTGCCTGTGTCTCTGCCTCTCTCTCTCTCTCTCTCCCTCTGTCTCTCATGAATAAATAAATACAATCTTAAACAAAAAAGATCCCTCAAGGGGGATACAATTTGATAAAGAGTTTACATGACAGGTTTCATGTGCAATTTGGAGGAAGAAATCTTTCAAATACTTCTGTTTGGGTTGTGATAAATGGATACAGTTTTAAATACATATTGAAGATGGATAGTATTTGTAGATGAAGAAAAGGAGGGGAAGACTATGATGGCAGACTAATGATATGGTCAGTAATGAGTGAGTCAAATTGGCAGGTGCATAGGGGTAAAACTCTAAAGATAGGACATAATTAGCTTGCAGTTGACTAGAAAGTGTGGATTTTTTAAAAAAAATTTGTAGACAATAGCAATCTCTGAAGGTCTTTTTCTTCTAAAGATTTTATTTATTTGACAGAGAGGAAGAGTATAATCGGGGAGGGGCAGAGGGAGAGGGAGAACCAGTCTCCCCACTGGGCAGGTAGCTATATGGGGCTCGAGTCCAGGAGCCCAGGCTCATGACCCCCGCTGAAGGCACTTAACCAACCAAGCTACCCAGGTGCCCCAATCACTGAAGGTCTTTTAGTTGGGATGTGGCATGGCCAGAACTGTAGTTTAGGAAGATTATCTGCAACAGGACATCGGAAATGTAGGGTGGTAACATAAAATACACGATAATTTCCAACCACCCTGTGATGATAAATCCCATCAAAAACTATGTGGTTTACAATTCTAAGAAATGTAAAGGGCAGACCTGTTAGTGAGGTGCAGTAACCTCATGCCTTCACTTTAAATTCACATACATAGATCTTCATGTTTCTCTCTGTTTACAGTTTGCTTCAGGATTCTGTGCCTGCCTTTTCTCTCTGCTCTACAGTGATCCCTATTTCTAGAAGTGTTCTAACCCTTTTTAATGCTTAATGTCCTTCTGGAGCTTCTCTGTTTTCATTCTCCCCAGAATGCAAAAAATACTCATTTGATTTCCTCACCTTTTAAAAAAAAAAGCTGCTCTGTCCATTTTATTGTATAAATTAAAATTCATTAGCTTTGGAAAATGAAGTGGAAAATATAAAGTAATTTTCCACGGTCTCAATACCCAAAGACAACCACAGTAAACAACTTTATGCATTTCAAACAGTCTTTATCCCATCAATAATATTCAGTTTATTACAAGTTTGGGAATGTACCATGCACAAAACTTGAATTCTATCTTTTTATCTTACCTATGAACATGTTTTAGCCACATGGATTTTTACTGGTTAGATGATCTCTCTGTTTTATTAGAACTGTCAGCCTCAAAGTGGGGTCTCCAGGCTGGCAGCATCAGTGTTATCTGGAAGTTTGTTTGAAAGGCAAAAATTTGAGAACTACTATATTAATCCTGTCAAGTGACTCTGTTCTAACAATTACCAGAACAGAATACTGCTAGCTTTAATTTGTTGTTCTAGTATGACCTCTGGCAGGATTGTCAAAGGCAGATATGCTAGACAGCTGTCAAAAGGTGGTTTTTTTTTTTTCATTTTTGTTGATTTCACACACCCTTCCCCCAAGAGAAGACACTTGGTCAACTGGCCCATCTGTACTGATTCCCAGATCCCAAGGATCCATGATAGTTTATGATTTTAGTAGACTCCGATGGTGCAGCTGACTAAAAGTATATAATAAATCAATTTTGTATTTATTGTCTTTTTATAAAAAATACCAGGTTTTATCTTAAAATTCTCATGACCATTTAAATAAGCATATTTGAGCAAAGTCCTGGGATCTCACTTAGCATCAGTGATTCCGTTCAGAATTGCCATGTATAGTTATGTGGCCTGTGAAAAGCACAACCTCTGGGAATGCCATCACTTAGACTGCAGTGTAAGTAATGCCTCTGGGAGTACGCAATACAAGGGTCTCTGGCTCCTGTGTTTACGTAAGAAAGATGGGCAGTAGCAACTAATCTGTCTGGCACGTCTCTAACTAATTTCCCTAAAGTATTGCCTGATGTTTATCCCTGATAATCTCTATCTTCATTTCAAACTGGCTGTTTATTTGTGGTGAGATCTTAAATAAGAAGCTTCTTCATACAGATTTCTTAAATTTATTTAGGCAAATACATTTTTATTACCATAAGAATGGCCACCATTTTATTTTGCATAACTGGCACAGGAGTGCAACTGTTGAATGGGACGATTGAATGGAGGATCGTTTAGACATTTTAGAAACAACCACCTGAAATAATCCTTTGGAGTCATTCTGAAATAGTTTGTTTTTTAAGTCTTCCTATTGAAAATTAAGGAAATTCAGAAATTTATGCTAAATAGCTTGACTAATGTTACACTTGTGTTATGTGTATTTATTTACATAATATATTCCAAATATTCATATGCAAGAGCATCTAGCCAGTGTTTCCATGTGGGCATTTCCAGGTGTGGTCTGTATGGTATGACAAAGCAGCACCATGTTCATCTTCCATAATAACAGCACAATTTCTCCCAAAGAGATATCCTTTATGAACAAATGACACAGCTTGACAGATTATACAAGGATTTACTTAATGTCAGCCTAATCGTGACTGGAAACACCTTCCATGTTCATTTTAGGATTTTAAGTGCTCTAGTCTTCAGAACAATACCAATATTGAGGCAGAATCACAAACAATAGTAGGTTAGGGTAGGGAAGCTGTCAGATATGAAGTCTTCCAGTAAAACTAGAAGCTCCAGATGTTTTGGCAGATGGTTATTGTTTGGGCATGAAGTTTTCACTTGAGGATTCAAATGAAAATGAAGATAGAGATGTTTGCCGCATTTCTAGCTTTGGGTTTCTGGACTCAAAGACAAAAAGTGAGGGCAATTTGTATAGATGTATTTATACACTTTCTTTCACAAAAGTGTAAAGACTTGGAGGTTTACAAAATGTATGATAAACTGGAAAACTAAAACTGCAGCAAAGAAATAGAAACTGGAGGTCAGTGTTGCAGGGACTGGTTGGAATGTCATGATTAATATTCAGAAGAGGTATTCAGACAATTCCGAGCAGCCCTTGAACAAAATTTCAAGGTTGAATATATGATGCCATAATCGTAGGTTAAGCCTAACAGATTTGAGCTCCCAAATTAAACTGTTAACAGTATATATAATGAAGACACTAGAGGAACTTCTCGGTTATTTTAGTAGAAGACAGAATCTTACTGTTTTTTATTGGTTTGAGTTTATTTTTAATCAATAGTATTATTTTGCTGTGTAGATCTTCGGCATGGCGAGAACAGTGAGAAGTTAGGTAAGTAAGCAATAGGACTTGCTGACATTTCGTACGTAAACTTGGCCCTAGGTAAAGGGTAGCTCAGCATACGGTGAACGGTCATTGCTAAAAGAAGTGATGTCCAGTCACTGAAATGGAAATATTCAGAGATTCAGATATTCAACATTTTGGAAAGTTTCTTTTCATAGTAGGTGATAAACTGTCTCAACTATGGCTAACTTACATAAACAGGAGAGCCAAGTAAAAAGTGACTACTAGCCTCAGGAAGGCTGGAAGCTCTGACTATATTTTTGAAGTCAGAACATCATTTTCTCTCCTATGTGAAATCACCATTCACTCACCCAAATGCCCACCCTAGGTAAATGCATTCAATTTTTTTTATATCTTCTTTTATCATCTGAAACATTCAGCCAGCATTCCTATCAATTTTACCTTAAAGATATCTTCCTATTTATTATTTGACATTCAGTCTCATTGAACCTCAATTTACTAATCATAGTCATTAAAACAGGTTGGGATATAAACAACTAGTTTACCTCTTAAACAACATAGATTTGAACTTTGAGGGTCCACAATGGAGATTTTTTTAAATAAATACAGTACTGTAAATGTATTTTCTCTTATGATTTTCATAATAACCTTTTCTAGCTTACTTTATTGTGAGAATACTCTATGTCATACATATACAAAGAATGTGTCATTGGTACAGTAGGCTATTGTAGTTAAGTTTTGGGGAAATCAGGAGTTTTATGTGGATTTTCAACTGCAAGGGGGATCTGCACCCCTAACTTTTCGTTGTTCAAGGGATCAACTAAACTTTTAATACTTGCTGCCACTGCCTTTTTTTTTTTTTGTTTCAAAATCTAGTGGAATATCTCAGTAATAATAAGTCTTTGAGTGCTATGACTAGTTAGGTGAAGCAAGCAACCTGCAAAACAGTGAGTGGTTTTTGTTGTTGCTGTTGTTGCTTGTTTTTGTTTCCTTAGTACCATGGGTAGAGGATCCAGGGCCTAAGTAGAGGTTTTTTCATAATATTTACATTAAATTCATCTACACTAGATTGTAATGTTTCCCAAATTGCCTTTTAAGATAGCAGTGCTTATACTCTTTCACCCACCCTATCACTGTCGGCCCTTAGATTCCTTAGTGCTTTCTTGAAACCCTTGGATAGCAAGTCAGGCACACTGCTTTATTCCCTTAAACTTTGTGTCTATGGCTCTTCAGAACATCCAACTAAGTGCAGTGTAGGGCTGAGCAGTAAGATCTAGAAGAGCTGTCAGCTCTGGAGGTCATTAAAATATGCTAGAAAGCGGAATCGAGGCCTCTCAGTTCTTTCCTGCTACCATCTATTTCTGATAGTAATGGGAAAAAAACTGATCTAGCATGAATTCTTCCACAGATGATTTGAAAAGGGGCCATAGTTAGGGCCCCTCTCTTGCAACATTTTACCACCCCCCAACCCGTGCTATTTGTTGCCAAACTGGGAGAAATTTAAACCCCTAAAAGTTAAGTTTCATAAAAACATAAAACAGAACCATGCCTTACATGTTTTACAAATACGACTGTAGGAGGAAAGTGTTTATGTATTCAGAACTGTCCTAGTCTCTGGGGAAGACACAAGTAGAAAGTAACCTTGGCCCATATATAGACCTTAGGCAAATCAGGAATATTTAATCTATTGTAAAAACCTAGTAAGTACCCAAAGCATCTTAGTTGAGAACCACTTTGCAGGAGACAGGGCACAGTATTTCCAAGTGTTCTGAACATCTCAGGCAATAAATTCATCTAAAAAGGACCATTGTAAACAAGTGAACTCTTGCTCCTGCCCTCTCTCTCTTTCATTCTTTCATTCTTGTACTTTTGCTATATATTTTGTCATACATATATAACTGCTAATATATTATGTATTCCATTTAATATATTACATATTTCATTTTAGCAAATATCTACAGGAACAAGGTAAAATTACATCACAGTAAATATGTAGACTTTAGAGTCATAGATGTGATAATTTGATAATTTGTTTAAGAATTGTGCACATTTTGTGAGCTGTAAAATAAAAGTAGTAGTTCTGTCCAGGAGTGCCTGGAAGGAAGTTGGCTGCTCCTGTAATTATCAGCATCCATATTGAGCCCAACAAATACACAGAAGTAATGAATAATATTGGAAGCAAGAATTGCTAATTTTTAATTAGACAAATAGCTTTTTCCTTAAATTCTGTGACTTCATTCCTTTGAGAAAACAGAAAAGTTCACAGAAAATAAAAGCAGGCACTGTGTAATGATTGAATACTTACTGAACTATTTTAATGCTGAACTATTTTAAGATCTGGAGGTATTTACAGTATTAATTGCATTAAAACTCAAAATTAAATGTGTTAAATGGCTAGGTTTCTGTTTTCCATATCTATTAAAGAAGATCTTTCCTTTTAATGTTTTTAGAATACTATTTATTTTCATTACACAGAAACAGATTGCATAAGAGATACAGAAGTTGGGAGGCTAAAAATCTCTAACCTGATATTGGCTGATTGTACCTACAAATGGATTTATTTATGAAAAATGGCCCTGCAGTAAAGGAATTATTTTGTCATGCTCATGTGTAAAACTTGGCTTGGATAAGCATCCAGAGAGATAGTCTTACAACATTTACAGGAAAGAAGTAGATATGAGCTATGGGATATTACAAATCCTACTTATTATTTTATTATTCCCTCTCAGTGGCCTCTAGATTTTGAAATGTTTTATCCTCAGTGAAATTTCCAACACTTTCCAATAATCTTATTTTCCCTTTAGGACAGGATTTTATGACCTGTCCCTAAATAGTGTTTCTTTAGTTCTCCCCAACAGAATGATTCTTTAATAGACACCAGGTTTGGGAGAATGAGAGAAATGAATGTATGAACATTTTTCCTGGAATCCAAATAGCACTTTTTTTTTGGATGCTAGAAGGAACAAGCCTTCTGAGTCCAGATTAATTACTTTTTTAAATTTCTTCAAATAATAATTTTAGTAAGAATATGCTTTAATTTCAAGTTTTATTCTACTCCCCCCCCCACATTTAGTTTTCATTATTCAGTTGTCTCCTTAATTTAGTCTAGTAAGCAATGCTAGCAAGAACAAAGGAATTATTTTGAACACTGTATGTGACTGCTAAATTTTGCAAGCATTACATATGTTCTATCTCTTGGAATACATGTATGCTATGCCTAAGCATGACTTTCTTCAAAATCTGCAATGCTGTTGAAAGCAGACATTGATGCCCAGCATGTACAACTATCAATTGTTCAGTCCACAAGTATTTCCAAAGTGCTAGTAAATAAGAACTAAATCATGATCCAACCTAGGGTTAAAGAGAACTATCTAATGTAGATTTGCCATAATTTTGCTCTATATGCTCAGTGTTTCAGATATAGTTCATATGTTTATCTATACCATTTAATCATACCACAAGTGCTTTATAAATAAAACAAAAAAAGAGAAAGATGTACAATTTCTAATTAAAAAAAAAAAGTCTATCACATTTGGTTTGCTTCCTGTCAAATTCTTGTTTCTTTCCATGTTGCCTACCCATAGGTTTTAACTTTTTTAACTTTTTGTGGTTTCTTTCTGAAAGAGAAAGCTTTCTCAAGTCTGAATGAAAGTCTCCCTACAGATTTAAGTACCTGGAGAGAAGAATATGTTTCAGATCCAAAAGTCATGACTCAAAGAATAACAAAAATAACTCTTTTCCTTTACAAAAAGTACTAAATCTAAGCAGAAATATTATCAGATGAACAATAAGTTATTTCTGGTAAAATCAATCCTGGCACACTGGAGCGTAGAGTGTTTGGCCTGCCAAGAATTTCTTTCCAGCCAATGAATCTGTGACAGGAAGTGGGCTTTAAGGAAAGTCTTTTTCTCACTCTGGAATTCTACCGTTAGTCCACATAGCTGAAGGCTCAACATGTTTCATCTCATTTGAAAAAATATTACTGTTGTATTATATTGTATGGTTTTTAAGGAGCCATTAATACTCTCTTTGTTGGTTGAATTAATTAGACAATTACAAAAATATCCTGAGTGTTCAAACATTGTAAGACGGCATTAGAACTCCAAGACATTAGAAAGCATTGCATAATAATGTAATAACCATGCAGGAGGAAAATTTCAGAATAGAAAATGAGGTCTGTCACTAGGCTGTCCCACTGGAGTAGGCTGACTTCTTTAAAAAAGGTATTTTACAGCTCCCTGAAGAGCTATGAATCCTGGATCTGCCAAAATAGATTAAGCAGTTGGTTCACAAGATAAGAGCTCTACAGGGAAAACATTTAGGGTCCAATTAAGTTTGGATGTCGGCAAAACTAACTGGAAAGAAGGTCCATGATGCCAGCCGATTGGGTAGGATTTACGGAGACTGAAGATTGTGAGGATAAGTGGTAAAATTGTGGGTCATCTCTCACTCCGCCGCATCTTTGAGCTGAGCAGACATTCAATTGCCCTTTAAGTGCCAGTTATTTTCATGGAGTCTTAGAGTCCTACCAGGTCAGCTTGCTATCTTTCTAACAAATTCTGGAGTGCTGTCTAAATATCCCTCACAAAAGCTAACCAGCCTTTGTTTAAACTCTTCTGATGATGGGGCGCTCACTATTTAACCAGGCAAGTAGTCTTTTTTAATTAAGTTTTTGAAGGTTCAACTTTATATTGAACTGACTTTACTTATGCCTTATACCAAACATTATACCTTAGAGATCTAATTAAACTTCTTCAACACAAATTAAGGCAATACATATATACAAAGAAACCTTCAAATGTTGGTATGCTGGAGTTTGGGTCTGGCCCCTGGGTGTACTAGCTATGTGAACTTGGGTAATTAAAAAAAAAAATTCTCTGCCTTTGTTTCCTCATTCTAAAATAGGGAAGATAAGTACTTCATTATAGAGAAAGTTAGAGGAATAAATGCCTGACACACAGCGTTCAACTAAAAGTATGCTTCATATACTTAATCTTTCAGTAGCCTCATCCTTATATACGGTGGTGGAGAAAGAAATTTCTCTGATCTCGGGCTTTTCTTTGTAATGAGGAAGACAAAAAACTAAGTATGTAGTATCAAAATGCTGGGTTCTCTGACAGAAACATATAATACTGGGAGACCGCTCAGAAGACAGCTGACAGCTCACAGGGGGTTAGAGGAACAGTTCCTGGCAGAGGTGATGTTTAAGATGAGATCTGATGGGCAATGAATTGGCCAAGCGAAGGAGATGAAAAGTCCCAAGTAGATGGAAAAACATGTAAAATAAAAGGGAAAGGAGAGAACAAAGGGACAGAGATTGTGCAGTGTGCCCTGACTACAGCATGTCAGATTATGAGTAACAACAATGATAATAAGAATAATATAGCTGAAGACTTAGAGAAGGGCTTTGCAAGCCATATAAAGTGCTGGAAAATGAGGAACTGGTGAAGGATTTTAAAGAATACCATGATAGTAAAGGAAGATTTTTTTTTTAGTGGACTGCACTGTGAGAGAATGAAGTCATCAAAATTCACAGTCCTTATGATGTCGGTGGGAGTAGACACCTTGGGACATTTCAAGGTCAATATATATTTAAGTAATATGTATGTATATATCTTAATATATATTAATAAAGCTATTAATATAATTAACTATTAATATATAAAACATTATATAATAAATATATGTAAACTATTACCTTAAAAAAAGACACAGAGCCTATATGTCCCAATGTTTTCAGTATGGTTCCAATACGGTTCCAGTATAGTTCCATTGTACAGGGCACAATGGCCGTGTAATTTTATTTTAATCTGGAACAATTGTGAGAGAGAGTGGACACTGTGAAAAGTTATGCTCTGGCTACAGTGTCCACTCTCTCTCACAATTGTTCCAGGTTAAAAAATAAAATTACACGGCCATTGTGCCCTGTACCCATGAACCCTGAATCTTAATTTATCTCTCATTCTTTCAGACTTCTTACTGGAGAAGATCTCTATTTCCAAGCAGGCTCAAACTTAACCCAGGGAGTGTAAGAAGTTGTTACTTTTAATTTTCTGTTTAAGGGAAGATATGTGGGTGTAATTATGCTACTCCTTTATTCTCTTCCCAGTACGCTACTGAGTGGAAGGGAAAAGCTTCATGTTCTTGTAATATTTTATTTGAAGAAGGAAACACTTCCTGTTCTATTGTCCAAAACTATTTATTTCTTTTTAGTGTTTGATAATGAGCTTTCTGCAATAGAAATAATCATTGTCGTGGGAAACTTTGCTACTGAGTAACAGCTGGGCTCAAGTGAATTCAGATGTGACCATGGGCGAGTGTGGTCAAGACAATAAAAGAGAAGGTCATTACAGCAGACCCTAAGTGTTGGCCATGAGAAGCTTTAGGGGAGAAGGGAGACCAGAAGTCTGGGGGCAAAGTCTTTAATAAATTAGAAATAATGGTAAAAGTTTTCAAAGTGCAGCAGTAAAAGGGATGGGGGACAGTATATCTAAAGATGTGTACTGCAAAGGAGCAGGGGGATTTCCATAAGGTGGAGGAAAGACAATCTGGAAATGAAGGCAGAAGATGAGGATTCTTAAGCCAGAGCCTCAGAAGTATATATTAATTCTGACTTGTGCAGGGAACCAAATTTTTGGCAACACTAATATAAAAGGAATGTTTAATGAAGAGAAAAAAGATGAAAAAACATAACTTAGTGAGGACCCATATAATAAAGGAGAAAAGCTGGAGAGGGAGGAGAATGGTGGGAGTTTGAGGGAGAAAATAAGAAACAAAAACATGGTAGGATTTATAATTTGAGATAAGACAGATGATTCGGGGTTTCTTCCTTGAGTCATGGGCCAGGAGAGCAAAGATGATGGCATGATGCACTTAACTGCTCTTAAAGTTCTAAAATAGTAAATCACATTGAACCCCTGGAGTCAGACTGGGGCTGTGGAAGGAAATAACCTTCAAATTTTGCAGGAGACAGGCTTCCTGGGGTGGGTTTGTCCTCTGCAGAAGTTCAGATCTCTCAGCATGGAGATGTCAGCTATTGTCTGGCTTTAACTAGGTGGTAGGGAGGGAACCTCCAGAAAACTGTCCAAAGATTCAAGGATACAGGCAAACAGGTTTGTGAAGAGTATGCAAGGTTTGCAGGTGAGGTACGATTTGGGGGCACATAAAGAGCATCATATCTGAAGCCAAACCTGGGCTTGATTTCTAGCTTATACAACTAATAGCAGTGAGATCTTGGACAGATTTCTTGGCCAGATTTCATAAGAACTCTAAACCACTGTTTCTCATATGTAAAGTGGGGATAATAATAATAATACTTATTGTAAAGGGCATTTGTAACTATCAAGTGTGTGAAGACATAGTGTTGAGCAGCATCCATGGCATATAGTAGGTGCTGAACTAATGTTACCTATTGTTCTCATGGGAGGCCTTGTGACATGGTGTGATTTTGTTCTCAGACTGGACATGGATCGGTGAAGGGTCCATCCATTTCTGATGCTTGGCTGTACAGTCTGTGAGAAGCTCAGTGAGGCGGCATGGGAAAGCGAGACATCAGTGCAAAACATCTCCCCATGGAGGGTTTGCTCTGGCATTCCAGAGGTAGCCTGACGACCATGATCTGTGTGGGTGTGGCACTCTGGAGACTTCTCTGCTACACAGTGGGCCATAACTTCACCCTCTTGATGAAAGTCTCTAAGTTCAGGGATAGCAAGGAAGGCAAGGAAAGAGGTTCTGGTGGATTTGGTTCTCCCTGCCATAGGTAATCTGTCTGAACCCTAGAGATAATGACTGCTCCCTATATCTGCTATTCCCGTGTCCTTTAGATTTTTCTTTATGCCTTAGTTAATACCTCTTTATAGCTAGTATTTCTTTGACTTCTGTCTCCTGATTAGACTCTGACTGCTGAAACCAAGGTTCAACTGAGATCTTCCAACTTCCAGCTTCTGCATCTGGACTGTATTCCTGCTTCCTCTGTGTACCTATAATGCTTTGTTAACATCTGTTATGTGACTTCAGAGAAATAATAATATTGTTATTATTGTTATTATTAATAATTGTTATAAATAGGGACGTCTGGGTGGCTCTGTGGTTGAGCATCTACCTTTGGTTCAGGGCATGATCCCCAGGGTTCTGGGATCGAGTCCCGTATGAGGCTCCCCACAGCAAACCTGCTCCTCCCTCTGCCTGTGTCTCTGCTTCTCTCTGTGTCTCTCATGAATAAAAAACCTTAGAGAAAAATAATTGTTATAAATATTGTTAATAATTAGTGTTTCTGCTGTTTTGTTATTTGTAATGCCTTTCTTAAACACTAGATGATGATCTTAAGAGAGCGTTTCTACTCATGTTAGATTGGTTCTACTCCATCCTCGCCTCAGCACATAACACAGAGCTGCGTTCATGATGATATCCTCCACAAATTCATGTCAGTACAATAAGGAAGTGGTCTCAAAACACATGTATGTTGAAATGATCAAATTGGTAATAATCATGAAAACTAAGCATACCACTTCTAGTGCTGGGAAATAAATCCAATAATTAGCCATCCTTTTTAAAAAGATTTTATTTATTTATTCATGAGAGGCACAGAGAGAGAGAGAGGCAGAGACACAGGCAGAGGGAGAAGCAGGCTCCATGCAGGGTGCCCGACGTGGGACTCGATCCCAGGACTCTAGGATCATGTCCTGGGCCAAAGGCGGGCGCTAAACCGCTGGGCCACCGGGCCTGCCCTACTTAGCCATCCTGACTTTGTATACAGCATATTGTACCATGTCTTCTTTTAATAATACAGAAATCAAGGGACATTTGCACATATAAAATCCATCCTATGCTCAGTTGAGAGCATGAAGTAAAATGTTGCCACACGACCACTAGGATATGCCTGATTGCCCCCATGGAATCATCTGACCCTAATTTCCAAATGCTCAGGAATAAATTTAATAAAGAAAGAAAAATTAGTGACTAAATAAATGTTTTGAAGTACCTGTAAAGGAAAGGCAATTTGCTGACAAATGGACGGTGGGACCCCTATTGGCTTCCATAGTCTGGATTATGCCACATTTCCAGAGTCAGCGAATTTGTTTTTGGGAAATTTCCAGGTTTAATTGCAGAAGTAGAGTGATGACCCTGGCAAAATGAATGAGTCATTCCCTTTTTTTCAGAGGACTTCTAAACTTCAAATCTGAGACTGTAAAGACGTACACCCACCCAACTACTTACTGAGGAGAAGGAGGTTTGAATACCTCTTCTTTGTTCAAAACATATTAAAAAAATCAAATATAATGATTCTTTATGAGATACCTTGATCATATTTAGAAACTATTGGTAGAAACATCATTTTCTTAGAATTGAGCAATTGAGGATAGAGTATGATTTTGTTTGATTTATCCTGACTGATCTAACCCATCTTATTATTATATCCAACTATTCTCTGTAGCTTATATTTTGATTTTATATTTGGTTAACTTCATGCTCACAGAATGCATAAATTAACCTATGCATCTATACAGTAGGGACCCTTCATATCCATGGATCTAAATCGAAGAGTCAGCCACTGATTGGCAAAGACATACTATAGGTGGATGAATGTCTCTGATATCTACTCTCTACCCCATCCCCATTTTCACTATACTCATTGACTTTTTTTAGCTTCTTGATTGTGTTGTAATCATCCATTATCAGTAACTAATATATACTCAGTTACTGTGTGTCAGGTGATTTATCTCAGTCATTCTTTAATTATGAACTGATCTTAACAGCATGAGGCATCTTTCAGGTAAGAGAAAAAGGTGACAAGCCCTACAGCAACCAATTCACTTGTTTGCACATAATATCTTTATCATGAATATAATAAACTGGCCTCGTAGGCCTCGTAAACTTTTTTTCTAGATAAACCTGTAAAAATGTTATCAAGTTTTGAATAAGATAAGCTGTCACAAAGTGGGAATTTCCCACCAGGGTAACCAGAAACCCTCTTTGGAGGGATGCAGCTTTTTAAAACTCCACTTGTCGTGATGAGCACCAGGTGTTACATGGAAGTGTTGAATTACTAAACCGTACACCTGAAACTAATACGGACACTGTGTGTTAACTAACTGGAATTTAAATGAAAACTTTTAAAAAAATAAAAAATGATAGATAACATGAAAATAAAAAAAATAACATAAAAGACATAAAATGTTCTTTAGAGGAACATTTCTGTTCCTACAGTTCTGACTTCATCTTCTTCTTGTCTTATTCTGCTTCAGAATATTTTTCTCCTGATATATTTTCCAAGTTGGACCTCATTTGTTATGTCCTGCCTATTTATCAATTCTCCATGGGTTAAAAGAATTATTATTTTGTCTTAGTCCTGATTGGTGTTTATAACACCTCTTTTTCACATATCATCAACAGCTGTTATTAATATTTGGCTTCTGCTCACTCCTGGATCATTTGAGAGGACATCACATTTAAACAAACCTCACACCAATCTTTGCAGTCCCTCTGGTCTTACCCTCCTCACGTGAAATGATGTCATGTCATTTATCATTTTTCTTTGTCCTGAATGCCTTGCCAATGCTAGAATCATGAAGCAATGCACATACATAAACAAATGTGAACTCAAGACAGCAATGCTTCCTTGCATTATAATAATAAAAGCTTCTCTCCCCATTATCCACTCTCCCTTTCCCCTATTCTTGACACTATTAAAGCCTTTTTTTTTTTTAAGATTTTATTTATTTGAGAAAGAAAGAGCAGGGAGGAGCACAGGGAGAGAGGGAGAATCAGGCTCACCCCCAAGCATGGAGCCTGACATGCTTGGAGCCTGTCCATCCCGGGACCCTGGGATCATGTTCCCAGCCAAAGGCAGATGCCTAACTGACTGAGCCACCCAGGCACCAACACCATTAAATTCTTATCAATTGATTTGAAAACTAAAAAATTCCCCAATCCTTAGTTATCTGAACAGACCCAGATTACTGACCATCAGAAATTCCATTGTCGTTGTTGTCGTTGTTTTAAATTGCAGAATAATATGGCAGAAGGTTTTTCTTTGTTTTTTCAAATAAGATTGAGGTTGGAAAAACTGGCCCATGAGTTTACGGATTATTGCCCTTGTTCTTTCTGAATACCAGAAATAAAATTGCCTCTATTTTTTTTTATAGTCTTCCAACATATCACCTTTCCTATTTTAGAAGACTTCAAAAGTAATTGCCAATGTTCCAGTAACTTCATTAGTTAATCCCTTAACACTGTAGCGAGTATGTCATCCAGAGCTACAGAAATGATACAGTTCAGTAATTGGAGAGGAAATCAGGGTCGGTATTCGCAGTATCTTAGACTTTATTAGTATCATTTTGCTTTCTTTACTGTTTTCATAAAGTTCTAGTATTTTCTACTTTCTTTTCAAGTCCTTTACACACATTTCCCATACTTTGATTTTTCTCCCAACATGATATGTGTTCTCAGGCTTTCAACACTTTTTTGGACTTACACCTAACACCTCTCATTCTTTCACTAATTAAGTAAACAATTTCACCTTTTCTGCCACTAACATGTTATCAGGAAAGAGATATTCTGATGTGTCAAGTTATCTTGAAAAAATTCTGCCCTTTTGGTCAATAGCACAGCTTCAATTTTCCCTGGATGAGACATGGAATGGATGCTTTGTTTTTGGTATTAGACGATGCAAATATCAAGTGATTGTTCATGCAGTAACCTTTTTAGATATTACTCAAAAAGTTAGATTTCTTTGCTGGCATACTTTTCATTCTTAAAGGGATATCTACGAGTTATTTTCAGCACCATTTGAATAATAAAAAAAAACATACATTAGTTAAAACAGCATAAACTTACCTGGCTACTGGATATTTGAACACATTTGAAAAATCATACTATTTTAATGTACACATATAAAATTATAACTGATGTACATATTAAGCACCTATAAGCAGGGTCATTTGAAGGCACATACTTTAAAGGAGATGTGAATTCACTACAGACTAAAATATACCCTTAATATTTATCTTTAGAGTGACAATTTAAAACAAAAGAATTTTTTTGAAATATTTTGGTTGACTTTTCCCAGTATCCCAATTCTGTTTAAGCTCTAGAAAAAGAACTACTTATTCTTGGAAATCATCTGTTGATGATTTTAAATATTTTTTTTCCTTTGATGTAAAAGTAGTCTAAATGGAGTTGTTGGAACAACTAAGATAATAACTAGTTTTTAAAATAACTAGCACCTTTATTCAATAACTTAAACTAAAATATATGACATGAGAGCCATGACATGTCACTTAAAAGTGTGTAATCAGACTAAAAGCACCCATTCTCTAAGACACATACACGTAGAATTCTAACTGTGAAGAATTTATGGATTTTCATGAACTTATTAAATACTTTCTAAAATTTTAGGTAACACTAATTTAAATTTATATGGCCTTGTGTTACAATCCTATAATTACTGTCTGTTCTTCCTTTTGAGAAACTGGAGCTAATTTCATTATGGGTTATTATTCCTAATCCCTTAAATCCCAATAGGAGTGAATTAAGTCATATAATACAGTAAAAACAATCTCTGTTTATTCGTTGAATATTGTTAATTTTATGATGAGTGACTTTTATATCAAGTAACATTTTATTTTACTGAGAGATTTTGAAGATACAAAGATTTAAATTAAAGGAATATTTTCACCACTAATGGCAAGGAGTTGGGATGCTAGAAAAGGTTTATTTTAATTCTTAAACTTAATTTTTTAGAGCAGTTCTAAAGTTATAGTGGAATTTATTAAAAGTGCAGAGTTCCCATAATACAGAGTTCCGAACTTCTGCCCACTATTAATAACCCCCACCACAGTGATACATTTTGTTACAACCGATGAACCTACATTGACACATTCTACTTACCCAAAACCCAAAACCCATAATTTGTTGAGGGTTCCCTCTTGGTTTTGTACATTCTCTGGGTTTTGACAAATGTATAGTGATATATTTCCACTAATATTATGGGATAGTTTCACTGTCCTAAAAATCCTCTGTGCTCTGCTTACTCTCATCCTTTTTTCCTTCTTAACCACTGCCAACCACTAAACTTTTTAATGTCTGTAGCTTTGCCTTTTCCAGAATATTAAATGATTGGAAGCATACAGTACGTAGTTTTTTCAGATTATCTTCTTTTACTTTGCAGTATGCATTTAAGTTTCTTCCACGTATTTTCATGGCTTAAGAGCTCATTTCTTTTTTGTGCTGAATTTTAATCCAGTGTCTGAATGGACCACAGTTTAGTTCTTCCTTTACCTACTGCTGTACATTGTGATTGCTTCACAGTTTGGCAATGATGAATAAAGCTGCCATAAACATCTATGTTTAAGTTTTATGTTTTCCATTCATTTAGGTAAATACCAAAGAACAAGACTTCTGGATCACATAGTAAAATTAAGTAGAGTTTTGTAAGAAGCCACTAAATTGTCTTTCCAAATGGCTGTACTGTTTTGCCTTCAATCATCATTGAATGAAATTTCGTGTTGCTACACTCCCTCAACAGTATGTGGTTTTGTCAATGTTTTGGATTTTGACTGTTCTAATAGGTATCTATTAAATATGTGGTACCTCACTGTCATTTTGAATGATACATGTTGTTGTAGAATAACGTGTGCTGTTGGACATCTTTTTATATGCTTATTTTCCATTTGTATATCTTCCATGATAAAGTATCTATGCAAGTAGTTTGTCCAGCTTACAACCCTGAGATCAAGATCTGAGCTGAGACCAAGAGTCAGATGCTTAACCAACTGAGCCCCCCAAGTGCCCCTATTTTGTCCATTTTTTAAAAAAGATTTTATTTATTTATTCATGAGAGGCACACAGAGAGAGAGAGAGAGAGAGAGAGGCAGAGACACAGGCAGAGGGAGAAGCAGGCTCCATGCAGGCAGTCTGACGTGGGACTCGATCCCGGGTCTCCAGGATGACGCCCTGGGCCAAAGGCAGGTGCTAAACCGCTGAGCTACCCAAGGATCCCTATTTTGTCCATTTTTAACTGAGTTCTTTGTGTTCTCTTATTGTTGAGTTTAAAGATTTCTTTGTGGGGCGCCTGGGTGGCTCAGTTGGTTAAGTGGCTGCCTTTGGCTCAGGTCATGATACCAGGGTCCTGGGATGCAGCCTCCTCTTGGACTCCCGGCTCAGTGGGAAGCCTGATTCTCCCTCTCCTCTCTGCTTGTGCTATCTCTGTCTCTCAAATAAATAAAATCATTTTTTAAAAAAGAATTCTTTGTATATTTTGGAGAATAGCCTTTATCGGAAGTGCCTTTTGCAAATATTTTCTCCCAGTCTGAACCTTGCCTTTTCATTCTCTTGTCATTGTCTTTCACAGAGCAGTTTGTTATTTTATTTTTTAAAGATTTATTTATTTTAGAGATAGAGTGCACATGAGTGGGGGAGGAGGCACAGGTAGGGGCAGAGGGAGAGAGAGAGGTAGAGAAGCAGACTGCCTGCTGAGCATGGAACGTGAGGCAGGGCTGAATTTCACTGAGATTATGACTTGATCCAAAATCAAGAGACGCTCAACTGACTGAACCACCTAGGAGCCCCTAGAGCAGTTTTTAATTTTAATAAAGTGCAGCTTATCAATTATTTCTTACATGGACCATGTCTTTGGTGTTTTATCTTAAAAGTCACTGCCATACCTAACATCACCTAGACGTTTTTATGTCAGATTACCTATGAGTTCTATAGTTTTATATTCTATCTTTGTGTCTCTGATCTATTCTGAGTTAAATTTTTGTGAACAGTGTAAGGTCAGTATCCAGATTTTTTTTTTTTTTAGCATGCAGATGAGCACTTGTTCCAGCATTCATTTATTGAAAACAGTCTTCTCCATTGTGTTGTTCTTGCTACTTCATCAGAAGCCAACTGACTATATTTATGTTATGGGTTATTTCTGTGTTCTCTATTCTACTGATCAATTTGTCTGTTCTTTACCAATACCATGCTGTCTTACTCTTGTATCTTGATAGTAATCTTAAAGTCAGTTAGTGTCAGTTTTCTGACTTTGTTCATTATTATGATGGCCATCCTGAGCATTTTCCCTCTCCATTTAAACTCTCTAGTATCAAATTAACAATATCTACAAAATAACTTGCTGGGATTCAGATTGGGTTGTACTAAATCTACAGATCAAGCTAGGAAGAACTAATTTCTTAATGACATTGAGTCTTTTTATCCCTGAATACGGAACATTTCTCCATTATTTAGTTCATTTTTAATGTTTTGCATCATAGTTTTGTAGTGCTTCTCATATGGATCTTATACATAGTTTGTTAGATTTATAGCTAAATATTTAATTTTGGGGGGAGATGCTGCTATAAGTGGTTATGAATTTTTAACTTCAAATTCCACTTGTTCATTGCTAATATATAGTATAGAGATTGACTTTTGTATATCAATCTGTATTCTTAAAACTTGCTATAACTGAGTATTAGTTCTGGCAGTTTCTCTTTGCCACTTCTTTCACGTTTTCTTTATAGAAGTTAATGGATCTGTGAACAAAGATAGTTTTATTTTCTTCCTTTCCAATCAATCAGTATACCATTTATTTTCTTTTTTTGTCTCATTGCATTACCTAAGAATTTTCAGTACAATGATGAAAAGCAGTGGTTACAGGAGCTTTCTTGCCTTGTTTTTAATCTTGCTGAGAAAGCTTTGAGTTTCTCACATTAGGATATGGTGTTAACAGTAGGTTTCTTTTTTGTTGTTTTTTGTTTGTTTTATAGATATTCTTTATCAAGTGTTTTCCTCTGGTTCTCTTTGGCTGAGATTTTTTTTTACCATGGATTGGTGTTAGGTTTTGTCAGGTGCTTTTTCTACATCTATTGACATGATCCTATGACTTTTCTTTTTAAAACTACTGATATAATGGGTTACATTAATCAATGTTACAATATTTAACCAGCCTCGTACACCTGGTATAAATATCACTTTGTTATGATATAAGATTTTTTTTTATGTGTTATCGGGTTGAAATTGCTAAATTTTGAGGATTACATAGATGGAAGATTTGGTTGGTAGTGAACACTGTATATAATCTGTTATATCTGTTATATCTCTGCCTGGCTTTATTATTAGGGTACTTCTTGCCTCACAGAATGAGTTCAATTGTATTTCCTCTGCTTTTTTCTGAAAGATATTGTAGAAAATTGGAATAATTCTTCCATAAATGTTTGGTAGAATTATCAGCTGAACCTATCTGGGCCTGGTACTTTCTGTTTTTGAAAGGTTATTAATTTTTTATTCAATTTCTTTAATCATTATGGGCCTATTTAGATGGTCTGTTTCTTCTGGTATAAATTTTGGCAAATTGTGTCTTTCAAAGAATTGGTCCATTTCTCCTAGACTATCAGATTTGTGGGCTAATAATTATTCATACCATTTCTTTATTATCATTTTAATGTCCCTGAGATCTATAGTGCTGTCTCCTTTTGTCACTTCTCATATCAGTAATTTGTGTCTTCTATTTTTTGCTATTTATTCTGGCCAGAGCTTATTAATTTTATTAATCTTTTCAAAGATAGAGATTTTAGTTTTATCAGGTTTCTTTTTTGCTTTTCTGTTTTCAATTTCATTGACTTCTGCTCTAATTTTATTATTTTTTTCATCTGCTTAATTTAGATTTAAATTGTTCTTACTTTTGTAGTTTCCTAAAGTGGAAGTTTAGGTTATTGATTTTATATTTTTCTTCTTCTCTAAAATTTGCATTCAGTGCTATACATTCCCCTCTAAGCACTGCTTTTTTGCTTCATCTCACACATTTTGATTAATTTTATTTTCCTTTAGTCAAAATATTTTTGAAGTTTCTCTTGTTGGGATGCCTGGGTGGCTCAGTGGTTGACCATCTCCCTTTGGCTCAGGGCATGATCCCCGGGTCCTGGGATCAAGTTCTGCATCAGGCTCCCTGAAGGGAGCCTGCTTCTTCTTCTGCCTGTGTCCCTTCCTCTCTCTGTGTCTCATGAATAAATAAAATCCTTAAAAAGAAGTTTCTCTTGCTATTTAATCCTTGACCATGTTTTATTTAGTAATATGTTATTTAGAGGCACCTGCGTGGCTCAGATGGTTGAACTTCTGCCTTTTTGGCTCAGGTCATGATACCACGGTGCTGGGATGGAGCCCTATGTAGGGCCCCCTCCTCAGCAGGGAGTCTGCTGCTCTCTCTCCCCTCCTTGTGCTTGCTCTTTCTCAATCTCTCTGTGAAATAAATAAATAAATAAATAAATAATCTTTTTTTTTTTAAGAAATATGCTATTTAATCATCAGGTATTTGGAGATTTTTTCCAGCTTTCTTTTTATTATTGATTTCTAGTTTAATTTCACTGTGGTCAAGAGCAGACATTGTATAGTTTTTTTTTTTTTTTTTTTTTTTTTTTTTTTTTTTACTATAAATGTGTTGAGGTGTGTTTCATGGTCCAGATTGTGATCTTAGTTTCATATGAGCTTGAGAAGAATGCATATTCTGCATTTTTGGATAAAGTAGTTTATAAACATGAACCATATTTTGCATATTGATGGAGCCATTGAGTTCAATTATGTCCTTACTAATTTTCTGCCTGCTGGATGTTTCCATTTCTGATAGAAGGGAGCTAAGGTCTCCAACTAGAATAACAAATACATCTTATTCCCTTTGCAGATATATCTACCAAACTTGCTACCTTTTTTTATTTTTTTATTTTTTTTACTTTTTGCCCTTTTCCTTTGTTCTTTTTTTATCTTTCACACATTTTTCTATTCTTTCTGGTTTTAAGTGAGCATTTTATATGATTGCATTTTCTTCCCCTTCTAGCATATCTATTATACTTTTCCCCTCTTACTTTTCTTACCATTGTCCTGGAATTTGCAATATAACTCTTACAGATAACCCTAGTCCACTTTCAGATAAAACTCTGCCACTTCTCAGGTAGTGCAAGTATTTGCAATTATAAAATATTTCTAATTCCTCTTTCACATCCCTTGTATCATCACTTCATTTACACATAGAACTACATACAACTATATATAGATACATATATTTGTGTGTATGTGTATAAGGATGCAAAGTAAAATACCTCTTTACAATTATTTTGAACACGTTATCATGTTAGGTAGATTAAGAATAATAAAATTGGTTGTTAGTTTAGCTTTGCTTATTCATTCTCCAGTGCTCTTTCTTTATGTGGATCTGATTTTCTGACCTGAACAATTGTCCTCCTCCCTGAGGAATTTCTTTTAACATTTCTTCAAAGCAGGTCTACAGGGAACAAATTCCCTCAGTTTTCTAGTTTTCTTTATTGTCTGGCTAAGTTGTTTTTTTGTTCTATTATATATACATATTAATGTGGATCTTTAAACACTCTGAAAACCCTAAACTCATCCTTTATTTCTGATGTTCTGCCAAGAAGACCCTGGTAATCACTTTCTAGAATGCACTTATTATAAAGGAATTCCAGATGGCACTTTAAAACATAATTTAATGTAAATACCAAATATTGCTCAACACTCAATTGAAAAACAAAAATGAAGATAATTATAATTAGACCTACTTATATGTGGTGAGCAATTATCCTGTGCTAATCTCTGTGCTGCTTCTTTATAAGATTATTTTATTGAAGGTAATAAAGCATAAAATGTACGTACTATTATTATCTGGCAAAGAACCTGAGATTTGTTTCCTTCCCTTGGAAACTAGAAGACTTAATTTTACTTCTGAAAAGACCTCATAAAGATTGAACTAGGTGGTCTCCAGAACTTTGTAGAGATTCCAGGAGAGCAGGTGAAGCTAGTATTGGATTTTTCCTCACTAGTGTGTAAAAAGCACTAGCTTTGTGCATAGTGCTGTGCCATGATGCTCTGGGAAATACAGCAACATGTAAGATCTTATCTTCCCTCAGGAATTTACATTAGAATGTAAATGTAGGAGAGACTCAACATGAACCTAAATATCTGTACTAGAATAAAATGTGGAAAAGGGACATTAAAAAAAAAAAAGAAGAAGAAGAAGAAGAAGAAGAAGAAGAAGAAGAAAGAAAGAAAGGTGGAGAGAACACTCCCTGACTTGAGGGACTAGTGTAAAGGGTATTGCGGAGATGAGGACAACTGAGCCAAGCTTTGAGGAAAGAAAAGCATTAGAGAAAGCAGAGTCATTTTAAATGAAGGCAATGATGAGAGCAAAAGCTTGAGGGAAAAACACAGCATGTCCATAGAGAACAGAAGTTTTCTTGTATTGGTTGGAATCAGATGTCTTAAAGAAAATGATGACTGTGAAGCTACATCATTAGATTGGGAGAGTATGATGGATGGCTTTGAATGCCAGGCTAAGCCATTTAAACCTAGTTTATTTGGCACTGGAGGACCACTGGAGGATTGCCAAAGTTTAGTAAAGATCCCAAAATCTGTAATGTTAGCCAAGACTTCACTGGCATCTCTTCTACAATACTGTATTTTGAAAAAAACTAAGGGTGAGAGATGAATGAACATGCTCAGTATTGCCCATGGTAAGAGCAAGCAGACCTTAAATGGTAGGATGTACAATTTTCTGTTTGCAGTTTTTAGGAGGTATCTCAAAAGTCCACGACCTATAGTAAATTGTGGTTTTTATGAGGCACTGATCTTAATCACAGATAAGTAGTCTCTGGTAAGGAAACCAATCTCTCATCATTCTCATATCAAAGCAGTAATTGTCCAATTTAGTTTTTGTAGCGACTCAGAAAAGTGAGTATTATGGTTTTCATTTAGTAGCTGGGAATGTTTGCTATAGTAAAATGTGTGAATTTGGATATCAAGGAGGATCTTGAGTTAAATCTCTGGTGACTGTAAGAAAATACTTTAATAAGTGGTGAGGTCTCATTACTATCCTTCAAACCTCTTTAGTTACAATTTCTCCTCCCTTGACCAATTGTTCCTTAAGAAAATTAACTACTGGGATGCCTGGGTGGATCAGGAGTTGAACGTCTGCCTTAGGCTCAGGTCGTGTTCCCAGGGTCCTGGGATTGAGTCCCTTAAGGGTCTGCTTATGCCTCTGGGTCTGTCTGTGTCTCTCATGAATAAATAAATATTTTTAAAAAAGAAAGAAAGAAAATGAACTCCTCTGCAGTATGAATTGGGGTTGAATGCTGGCAGGAGAGGAGGAGAGCATTTAAAGCAGCCTGCTCCAGGGTGCCTGGATGGTTCTGTTGGTTAAGCCTCTGATTCTTGGTTTCCACTCAGGTCATGATCTCAGGATCCTGGAATGAAGCCCAGCATTATGCTCTGTGCTCAGTGGGAAGTCGGCTTGAAAATTCTATCCCTCTGCCCCTCCCCTAACCCATGCATGTGCATGTGCTCTCTCAATCTCTCTAAAATAATAAATCTTTTTAAAAAATTAACAATAAAAAATAATAAATCAGCCTGCTCTGATAAACAGATATGCATCTATTCATGCTGCCCGCCCCCACCGCCTGAAATCCCTTTTCCGTTGAATTCACAAAACCCACTCATTCATTAAATGAGACTTCCTCTATGTTTTCAGATCTGGCCCTTTACTCCTAACAGTAACCTCCTAACCTCCTAACTATTCCTAAGTAGGTGAGTGTCTTTGTCATTGTTGCATGCTCAACGATTATTACAGTGCTGGCCCATTATAGGTTCTTTCTTTCTTTCTTTCTTTCTTTCTTTCTTTCTTTCTTTCTTTCTTTCTTTCTTTTTTCTTTCTTTCTTTCTTTCTTTCTTTCTTTCTTTCTTTCTCTCTTTTTTTTTTTGTTTGTTTGTTTGTTTATTGTGGGATTCTCCAAATCCAGATCTTGAAACAGAGATTCAAGTATGACTTTGGCTGCAGTAACTTCTTACTATATATGTCTCCTGAGTCAAGGGAAACAAAAGAAAAATACTATTGGGACTTCAAGACAAAAAGCTTCTGCACAGCTAAGGAAACAATCAACAAAGCTAAAAGGCAACCTTCAGAATAAGAGAAGATATTGGCAAATGACATATCTGGTAAAGGATTAGTATCCAAAATATGTAAAGAACTTATCAAATTCAACACCCGAAAATAAATTAATCCAGTTGAGAAATGAGCAGAAGACATGAATACTTTTCCAAAGACATACAAATGGCTAATAGATACATGAAAAGATGCTCAACATCACTCATCATCAGAGAAATAAAATTCAAAAATACAATGAGATATCCCTTTGTACCTGTCAGAATGGCTAAAATTCAGAGCACAGGAAACAACAGGTGTTGGTGAGAATGGAAACTGATACAGTCACTCTGGAAAACAGCATGGAGGTAAAAAAAAAAAAATGATTTCCTTATTTGAAAGGCATGAGGATTACCAGTCTGGGAGTGGAGAAGAAATACAGGAACAGGAAGACAGCCAATAAAGGGTGTGTTGTTAAGCCAGCTTCCACAGCAAGTAATGGGAGTTTAATCCTAACAGGCAACTTTAGGAAAGAGTTTAAAACACACCCCTTAGATTACACCAGCTCAGAGGTGTGTGAGCTGGGATTTTATAATTTTTTTAACTTTTATTTATTTATGATAGTCACAGAGAGAGAGCGAGAGAGAGAGAGAGAGGCAGAGACACAGGCAGAGGGAGGAGCAGGCTCCGTGCACCGGGAGCCCGACGTGGGATTCGATCCCGGGTCTCCAGGATCGCGCCCTGGGCCAAAGGCAGGCGCCAAACCGCTGCGCCACCCAGGGATCCCCCCTGAGCTGGGATTTTATAAAGCAATTCCCAACACTGGGCTTTGCTTTACACTCCTAGGGTGTGAGTTCCATGGCACCTCTCGCAGATGTGCAGGATCTCTGGACAGAAGGACCCATAATAATGGGGAAAAATTCCTCAGGCAGAAGATGCAGATAATGCTTTTGACATCAGCCAGGTATACAGATTTGGTAGGGCCAGAGGGACATGGCGGGGGCATAGCCAACATTTGCCACAGTGTGCAATAAATGGTTGTTGTTATCATAGCAAGCAACCAGCTAGGAAAAGTGCAGAAGACTGCAGTTGAGCCACCCATGCTCTGGTTAAGGATGGGTAATGAGTTTTGTGTCTCTGCTGAAGTGTCACACTCCAGTGGAGAGAGCCCTGTGCACAACACCGAAATGCAAAACGCCAGCCTTTTGGTATAGGAGAGATTCTCCTAGCCCACTTGTCAGCAGAACAGGAGCACTGGGCTGATTTTAACAGTAGAGCTGGTAGGTTGTGTCAACTCAGGCATGCTCCCTGACCTTGCCACTGGACAACTTGATTAATTGTGAACAAACGGTCACAGAGAAGTCAAACAGAAATGGAAGGGATGAGAAGAGCTAATGAGCCATAAAAGATCCTGAAACAGCCTGAAAACGAGTCTGATGGTCCTTTTTCCTTTAAATAATAATCATTTGCGATGATCAGGAATTTCTGCTTATGATACAGATAGTGGAAATTTAGGGTTACCCCTTCTTGTGATTCATAGAAGCCTCCACAATAGCCACCTCCATTTAGTTGGTCAAAGATTTTGTCAGTCACATGTACCTGCATAGATGAGGAAACAGAGATTCCTTGTCAGTTTTGATTCTGAGTTTTGCTGAGCAGTAGTTTCAAATTTTAACTTCGATGTCAAACAGACTTAGGTTTTGATTCCTGATCCACCCTTCACTTAGTTACTTACTGTGTCACTTTGGGCAAGTAGCTCAAACTCTCTAATTCCCAGTTTTTTCATCTGTCAATGGAAGATGTGAAGGGGGTACTGCATACACCCCTGAGAATTAACATAATGCATGTTAAGGTTTATTGCCCTGAAATATAGTAAGAGCTCAATAGTTTTAATGCTGATGTTCCTGTTGTTGTATGTGTAGTAAAAATGGTGGCAACATGGTTGTATTAATTGTGGTATCACTGGTGTACTATTCCTTTCCATGGCTGAATGCACTGGAATGAACATGGACTTTGAAGGAAAACAATCCTGAATTTTAATTCTACGTATGGATGTAGCTGTGTACTATTTGTTTGTAAGAATTACACTAGGAAATGCTTACCAAACACCAAGTCGTATTTGGAACTGAATAAAAATTAACAGTTCAATAAAGACGAGCTTCCCTTCCCTCATCCCTCTGTTTCCAAAGGTGAGTGGTTCTTACAGAGTATTTGCAGGATATTTTTTGTTAACTTTCTTTTTTTTTGATAATTCTAGCATGGAAGAAAATGTTAAGCGTTTCATCTGTACTGCAAACTATTTGACAGTAAGACTGAGGCAGTCTTTCCCATCAAGTGGTAATTCATTCAACAAAAATAATTTAAGTCTCAGGGAATGTGACAAAAAACAAATTTGTGAGTCTGGAAAGTATGCCATGACCCCAAATTAAAAACTTGGGTAAAACAACCATATCACCATGATGGGGAATAGAAGACAGGTTAAATACAGTTTAGGGTAGACTCAGAAAAATTACACATCTAAGACCATGAACACGATGTGAAATATGCTTTTTTTCTCATATGTAACCCTTTGGGTAGGAGAGTGGCTTTTCACCCTGTTTTATCACTTTACAAAACAAAATAATCACTTGTAAAGGAAATTTGGCAGTGGAAAATTGTTTTGTTTGAAATCATAGAGGTGGATGTTTTTTCTGTGAGGTAAGGACTTTCATAATTCATTAGGTGATAGAAACTCATATTAAGTTGTGCCCAGTCTACCTCACAATTTTGACATGTAATTTGTCTGCTGTGATAAGAGTTGTCTTAATACTTTTATGGTAGAAGTTGCTGCCAGTGTAAAATTACAACTTGGCGTTTCATGAGAGGTATGCATTATCCTAATATATTTTTGGTGCCACTTTTATTACATAAAATATTTTATCTTCTAAAAAAATTGAATCATCCCAATTTCCTGCTTTCGTGGTTGTTTTATTATAGTAAATGTTATTAATGTTTTTACATTACATGGATAATGGATTTTTTTACATGGATTTTTACATGGATTTTTTTTACATGGATTATTTCATACCATAGGATGAATATCTTAATTTGAATTAAACCTTAAAAAAATGATGAGCTTCAATTAAATGAATAAACAGTCTGATGTGGGCTCTAATTTCAGCCATCGTATGTCTCAAATAAGTTTATAGCTGCTATTTGGTGATTCAGTTCCTCTATCAATAAAATGGAGCTTTTTTCAATATACTCTATAGGAAAGCTTCCTGCCACTCCAGAAAGCTAGAATTAAAACTCAAGATTGTTTCTCTCCAAAATCAATATTCTTTCACTTGTCCTAGGTAACCGAAGGGAATAATCATCTTTTCAAAGTCTTTCTATGTATGTGTTTTTCATGAGGAAGAAAAGTCTAGGTAATATTTAAAGCTAGGAGAGTCATATCCACATGCTTGTATATTATTTCTCTTTGTCTCCATCTCAGTTAGAGGTGTTAACACATAAAATCACCCATTTGAGACCTAGATGCTTCTTCTCAATAGAATGCAAACAATGAACCAAAGAAGCCTATTTTTATTGACTAATGATGAATACTTCTGTTTTTGGCAAATTACAGTTAAATAGCATGGCAGACATTTCAACTGTTCAACTTGCATTTACTAATTCTTTCTAGTGTACTATAAGTTTATACTTCCCTTCCATATCCTGACTAGGAAATTAGGCATAAATATGGGACTGTTAGTGGAAATGATGAGTGTCACTTGTAGGTAGACGTTCTTCATTGCTGGGACAGGAATCTCCACCTCTCCTCTTTTACTGTTACAAGTATTGTGAATGCCTGTAGTAGCATGGAGGAGTAACATTGAGCCTAAACATAGAAGTCACTGGTCGCAGCACATGGCCTCAGCCCCCAATAACTCTTGCCTGTGTAAGTCATTAACTCATTGTCTTGAGGTCTTGAAAACTTTGAATTCTTTATTATTGCAGGATAACTCAACCAATCCTGACTAATAAATATGGATATGAAACATACTGACTTTTTTGTTCCAAAAGTTAGCACTTTGAATATTGTGTACATAGATGCTGCTTCAACATTCAAGTATTGCAATAAAAAAGGTCAAATTCCATAATTTTGAAATCACTTGCATCTCTCCCTCTTGAGGCAATATTCTAATAGAAATATGAAGAAATATAAACTCTTGATTCGATTTTCTCATCTCTAAGTGGAAGGCCAAACTTCATAATCACATTATCAAAAGAGAAACACAAATAATGAGTGTCTTACAGGACTCTAAATAGATGAAAGCTATTTTTCAATTGCGAACTATTTTTCTCACATCATGATAGTTGAAGAAAGTTTCTATCAAGTCCTTAGAATTTTAGAGTGAGTTTCTCTTACACTCAAAGTGCCATTTCATTTCCAACATATGAATAATATTTCATAAATAAAATGAAGCTTATGTGTATTTATTTGTTGCCATATCATATTAAAATGGTGCTTATTTTTTCATCATATTAGGAAGTTGTATTTGGAATATTCTGTCTTAAGCTACAGACTATGTGATATACTTAAAATGCTTGTTGTAGGGCTCCCATTAGCATCTCAAAGATAGAGGCATTTCCCTCTTAAGCACCTGAAATTGTAGGGAGTGAATCTTGATGTTGTCAAAATATATTAAAACACCATGGACAGAAAAGATAAGTAATAATTTCAAATAAAAGCCCTACATCAAAAGTTAGAAGGGCAGATGCTCCAATTTGCAGATTCTGTAGTATATCTTTACTATGAAGCTAGTTTTTATGAAGGTAATTGTATGAATCACATTCCAGTGTTTATACAGTAAAGATTGGTTTATTTTATTATTAAGGATTCTTCTTTGCCAATGTTTAATACACTAGTTAGATTTTATATTAAATGGAAAAAATCTTAATTCTTGCTATATTTTTTCCTCTATGGCTAAGGTTTTCCTTCATGTGGTGTATATATATATATATATATATATATATATATATATATATTTCATAACTTTTCATTTCTAATCATGAATATTTAAAATCTTAAGAATTCAACAATCACTCTTTTTTTTGGAGAGAGGGGATTATTTTCTAAAGAAGTAAATTTGGAGGAATGTTATTGAATACTACCTCTATATTGTTAAGTATCTTCTCATTATAAAAGTAAAGCACACTAAAAAAAAAGTAAAGCATGCTTATTTTTAATATTTATTTATTTATTTAAGATTTATTTATTTACTTGAGAGAGGGGCGAGAGGAGTAGAGGGAGAGGGAGAGAGAAAGTCAAACAGACACCTTGCTGAGCACAGACTCCAGCACAGTGCTTGATCTCACAACCCGAGCTGAAATCAAGAGTAGGACATTTAACCAAATGAGCCATCCAGGTGCCCCTTAATTTATAGCATTTAGAAATTAAAGAAAAGTAATAAAAAGAAAAGTTAAATATAAATAAAAATAATAATAGCTAACACAAACTGGGCACCTATTTCTCATAAAATCTCATAATCACACTATTTACGAAAACACAATTGGCATTTCCTCTGTCCTATTTCCTAAAGGTTGATCTTATTTTATGTATAGATTTTTACCCTGCAATCTCTATTTTGAATACAAATTTATACCTTTAATTATTCTTTGAAATCAAGATTTTGGAAGACATTTAATATTTCATAACTTCCTATACCTGATATGGTATGTGCATTCATTTCCCTATACTTACACATTTAAATTTTTCATGTTTACAATTAATGATATAGTTAATATTCTTCTATATTTATCTCTGAAGATAAAGATAAATGAGGTATATATGCACTTTATTTTTTTTATATATGCACTTTAACATAATAAGGGCACATATGACAAGTCCACAGCTAACATCATATTCCAAAGTGAGAAGCTTAAAGCTTTTCTTATAAGGTCAGGAACAAAACAAAATGCCCACTGGCACTAGTTTAATTCAACATAGTATTAGAAGTCCTTGCCAGAGAAATTAGGCAAGACAAAGTAATAAAAGGCATCCAAAATGGAAAGGAAGAAATAAAACTGTCACTATTTGCTGATGGCATGCTATTATTTAGGAAATCTTAGAGTCTCTATCAAAAAACTGCTAGAACTAACAAAAAAATTCAGTAAGGTTCAAGAATACAAAATAAATATACTAAAATATGTTGTTTCTGTACACTAATCTTGAACTATCAGAAATCAGAATTAAGAAAACAATCCCATTTACAATTTCATCAAAAGAAATACGAACAAATTTAATCAAGGAGTGGAAAGAGCTGTATGTTAAAAAATACATGGTGTTAATGAAAGAAACAGGAAGACACAAATACATGGAAAGAGATTTCATGTTCATGAATTAGAAGAATTTATATTATTAAAAGCTCCAGGGATCCCTGGGTGGTGCAGCGGTTTAGCGCCTGCCTTTGGCCCAGGGCACGATCCTGGAGACCCAGGATCGAATCCCACGTCGGGCTCCCGGTGCATGGAGCCTGCTTCTCCCTCTGCCTGTGTCTCTGCCTCTCTCTCTCTTTCTCTCTCTGTGACTATCATAAATAAATAAAAAAATTTAAAAAAAAGCTCCAAACAACCAAAGCAATCTACAGATTCAGTGCAAACCCTATCAAAATTCCAATAGCGTGTTTCACAGAAATAGAATTGGTATAGAATCACATAGATCCCAAATAACCAAAGCAATATTTAAAAAGAGGAATAGTGCTCACTTTGGCAGCACATATACTAAAATTGAAATGATATAGAGAAGACTAGCATGGCTCCTGCACAAGGATGACATGCAAATTCATGAAAAAGAGGAACAAAGTTAGAGGCAACACTCTACCAGATTTCAAACTTTATTACAGAATAATAGTAATTAAAACAGTGTGGCATTAGAATAAAAACAGACTCATAGATCAATTGAACAGAAGATAATACAAGAACAAGCCCACACATACATGGTCAATTACTTTATGACAAAGGATGTACAATGAATATGGACAGTCTCTTCAATGAATAATATTAAGAAAAACGGACAATACGTAAATGAAATTGGACTCATTTCTAATGCCATACACAAAATTTAACTCAATATGGATTTAAGACTTGAATGTAAGATTTAGAATTATTAAACTCCTAGGGGGGGGAAAAAAAAAACATAGGTGGCAAGTTCCTTGACATCGATCTTGATAATGATTCTTTTTTTTTTTTTAATCTGGTACCAAAAGCAACAAAAGCAAAAATGAAATGTGAGGCTACATAAAATTAAAAAGATTTTGCAAAGCAAAGGAAACCATCAACAGAATGAAAAGGCAACCTACAGAATGGGAGGAGATATTTACAAATCATATATCTGATAAAGGATTGATATCCAAATTACATAAATAATTCACACTGCTTTACACCAAAATCAACATATAACCAGTTAGGAAATGGGCAGAGGACCTGAGTAGACATTTTTTTAAAAAAAGAAAAAGATTTTATTTAATTATTCATAAGAGACACAGAAAGAGAGGCAGAGACATAAGCAGAGGGAGAAGCAGGTGCCCTGAAGAGACCCTGAGGTGGGACTTGATCCCAGGACCCTCAGATCATGACTTGAGCCAAAGGCGAACACTCAGCCACTGAGCCACCCAGGTGCCCCTGAATAGACATTTCTTCAAAGAAGACATAGAGGTGGCCAACAGATACATAAAAAGATGCTCAAACATCAATAATCATCAGGAAATTGCAAAACCACAATGAGGCATCACCTCACACCTGTTTGAAGAATTATCATCAAAAAGTCAAAAAAAAAGTCAATAAATAACAAGTGTCGGTGGGAATGTAGAGGAAAGAAAACACGCACTGTTGATGGGAATGCAAATTGGTACACCTACTATTAAAAGCAATATGGAGTTTCCTCAAAACTTAAAAAAAAAATAGAACTACCATATGATCCAGCAATTTCACTTTTGGGTCCTTATTTAAAGAAAACAAACAGTAACCTAAAAGATATATGTGCCTCCATGTTCATCTCAACATATAATAGCCAAGATTCAGAAATAACTCAAGTGTCCATTGATGGATGAATGGATAAAGAGATCATGGTTTATATATAAACAATGCCGTAAGAAGGAATGAAATATTGTCATTTGCAACGACATGGATGGCCCTTGAGAGCATCATGTTTAGTGAAATAAGTCAGACAGAGAAAACAATTACTGAATGATCTTTCTTATATATGGAATCTAATTTAAAAGTAAGATAAACTAAGCCTCATAGAGTCAGACAGAAATAGATTATTGGTTGCCAGAGGCAGAGGATGGGTGGTGGGAAGAATGGGTGAGTTGTGTTTTTGTTTAAATAAACGGAATGATTTGTGATGAATGTCATTTACATGAGAACAAATAAAATCAAATACTTAGGTACAAATACTTATATACAGGATCTATATGTGGAAACTACAAAACTCTAATGAAAACAATAAATGGAAGCATATTATCTGTTCGTGAATTGAAAGACTGTGTTACTAAAATGCCAGTAAAATACCATTCAAAATCACAAGAAGCTATTCTATAGATATTCCTTTTAAAGATTTATTTATTTGTTTATTTAAGAGAGAGAGAGAATGTGTGCATAAGCGGGCAGAGGCAGAGGGAGAAGCAGACTCCCCACCAAGCAGGTAGCGTATGTGGGGCTCCATCCCAGGACCCCAGGATCATGACCGGAGCCAAAGGCGTCTGCCAACCAACTCGCCACCCAGGGGAGCCACCCAGGCACCCCCATTCTGTAGATTTGACACTTATTCTGCAGTTCCATTAATGAAGATAACACAGTGCAGCAAAATAAGAGAAACACAGACCATTGAAAAAGAAAAGAGAACCTAGAACTATGCTCACACAGACATAGTCACCTGATCTCTGACAAAGGGGCAAAAGCAATTCAATGGAAAAAGACTTTTTTCAAGACATGATACTGGAACATTCATACACAAAAAACAAACAAACAAACAAAAAGAGTATACACACAGATCTTGCACCTTTCACAGAAAGTCCCTCAAATTGGATGTAGACTCTGAAGACACAAGATGGACTCCTATTCAAAATTTGGTTCAGCTGTCAGGATTGAAAAACCCATATCTGCAGCAAGAGAAAATGAAATACTCGTTACTTACATATGAGACAAAGAGTGGGGTGGGACAAGGAGCAGAGCAGGCTTTCCTGCTGGACCAAAGATAGCTTGAGAGAAAAAGAAGAGCATATGAGCTTGGGATTTTTGTGGTGCTAGGGTATGGGCCTCTGTGGTGGCATCCTGGTTAAGTGACGAAAAGCAGTAGTTTTTCTGTGGGTTCTGTCACAGGCAGTGGTATGATGAACTGCCAGGGCAGTTCACTTAGTTGATCCCAAGGAGCGGCCCAGCTAGCCAAGGGATCTGAGAGAGGAGTGACCTCCTCTAGCAACATGATGATTGTCAGGATGCTGAAGACAAGGCCACCACCTCACAAAGATAGCAGTATGCCAGAAGGCCCAGATTTGGCTTTATCTTATAGCAAGGATGCTTCTATGACTATCTTGAGCTTCTGTGATCTAACATGTAAAGGGCAGCTGGATACAGAGGGCGGTAAGCTCTCATAAGATGAGAACCTCTTAAAAAAAAAAAAAAAAAAGATGAGAGCCTCTATTTCCCAGAAGCCCAGTATACTGTGACCACAATTGCCACTCTCTTGGTACATAGCACAGGGTAGTTTCTTGCAGCAGAAGCCACAGACAACTAATGGGCATCATGAGTGGTCCAAAGACTCTAAGAGGTATGAAAGGAGTTTGCTAAAGTTTTGACAATGAAGGTACCTCTCAGGGCACAACTGTATTGCAATTTTGGACAGATTTTTAGATGGGCTTCCATTCAAGGTGGGCCAGTTTGCAAGTAATAGGGCAAATGAGCTTACGTAAAATTTCCAAACACTGAATATAATTTGCCTACGGATCCCCCCCCCAAAAAAAAATCCTAAAAAATGGGAACGTGTTTTAACATTTTGGGTGTTGAGAGGTTAATAGCAGTTTCTAGATAGTGGAAGGGATAAAACAGTCCTGTGTTCACCAGCTAAATCCTCGGGAAGCTAATCAAAGTGGCAAAACCTTGTACTGTGTGCAGAGTAACGCCCCGTTCCCTTGTCAGGAGCTCCTTTGTATTTGTGTCTCGAATCAGTGTGTCAAATGAATCTCCTCCGAGGAGGATGTCATCGATGTAATGTCCTATCTGTGCTTCAGGAGAAAGGTAGGTGCAGTTAAGAGCTTGCCTGCAAAGGTTGTGGACCTCATGTGTAACTGGGGAAAGGTATACTGTGCCCCTTTGGAGGTGAAGGCAAAATGCAGCTGAGAAACTGGTGAAATAGGCACTGAACACCCCGAATAGCCAGGGGAATTTTAAAAAAGAAAACCATATCTGGGGGCATCACAGTGCCAGATTTCAGGTTGTACTACAAAGCTGTAGTCATCAAGACAGTGTGGTACTGGCACAAAAACAGACACATAGATCAATGGAACAGAATAGAGAACCCAGAAGTGGACCCTCAACTTTATGGTCAACTAATATTCGATAAAGGAGGAAAGACTATCCACTGGAAGAAAGACAGTCTCTTCAATAAATGGTGCTGGGAAAATTGGACATCCACATGCAGAAGAATGAAACTAGACCACTCTCTTGCACCAGACACAAAGATAAACTCAAAATGGATGAAAGATCTAAATGTGAGACAAGATTCCATCAAAATCCTAGAGGAGAACACAGGCAACACCCTTTTTGAACTTGGCCACAGTAACTTCTTGCAAGATACATCCACGAAAGCAAAAGAAACAAAAGCAAAAATGAACTATTGGGACTTCATCAAGATAAGAAGCTTTTGCACAGCAAAGGATGCAGTCAACAAAACTCAAAGACAACCTACAGAATGGGAGAAGATATTTGCAAATGACGTATCAGATAAAGGGCTAGTTTCCAAGATCTATAAAGAACTTATTAAACTCAACAGCAAAGAAACAAACAATCCAATCATGAAATGGTCAAAGACATGAAGAGAAATCTCACAGAGGAAGACATAGACATGGCCAACACGCACATGAGAAAATGCTCTGCATCACTTGCCATCAGGGAAATACAAATCAAAACCACAATGAGATCCCACCTCACACCAGTGAGAATGGGGAAAATTAACAAGGCAGGAACAACAGATGTTGGAGAGGATGCGGAGAAAAGGGAAACCTCTTACACTGTTGGTGGGAATGTGAACTGGTGCAGCCACTCTGGAAAACTGTGTGGAGGTTCCTCAAAGAGTTAAAAATAGACCTGCCCTACGACCCAGCAATTGCACTGTTAGGGATTTACCCCAAAGATACAGATGCAATGAAACGCCGGGACACCTGCACCCCGATGTTTCTAGCAGCCATGTCCACAATAGCCAAACTGTGGAAGGAGCCTCGGTGTCCATCGAAAGATGAATGGATAAAGAAGATGTGGTCTATGTCTACAATGGAATATTCCTCAGCCATTAGAAACGACAAATACCCACCATTTGCTTCAACGTGGATGGAACTGGAGGGTATTATGCTGAGTGAAGTAAGTCAATCGGAGAAGGACAAACAGTGTATGTTCTCATTCATTTGGGGAATATAAATAATAGTGAAAGGGAATATAAGGGAAGGGAGAAGAAATGTGTGGGAAATATCAGAAAGGGAGACAGAACATAAAGACTCCTAACTCTGGGAAATGAACTAGGGGTGGTGGAAGGGGAGGAGGGTGGGGGGTGGGGGTGAATGGGTGACGGGCACTGAAGGGGACACTTGACGGGATGAGCACTGGGTGTTATTCTGTATGTTGGTAAATTGAACACCAATAAAAATTAATTTATTAAAAAAAACAGGCACTGAACAGAGCATATCAGCCGGATCTATAGTAGTTACCAAAATAGCTGCCAATTGGATGGAGTCAGTAATTTGAATAATATTGACTAGGAGAACCTTAATGCATGAAACCACATCAAACGGTGGTAATTCACACTGAGGCATCTGATCCGTACTTTCCATGTTTAAGAACAGGTAAAATCAGGGCCCCTGGGTGGCTCAGTCAGTGAAGGTCATGACCTCAGGGTCCTGGGATCAACCCCACATTGGGCTTCCTGCTCTCCAGGGACCGTGCTTTTCCTCCCTGCTTTTCCTCCCTCTACCACTCTCCCAGGTTCTTTTCATTCTCTCTCTCTCTCTCTCTCTCTCTCTCTCTCTCAATCTCTCTCCCTGTCAAAAAAAGTAAATAAATAAAATCTTTAAGAAAAAAAAGAACAAGATAAAAATCAGGATATTACATAGAGATGCAGAGGGGAAAATCACTCCTTCACTAACCGGTCTTACATAATGTCTTTCAATCCTTGAAAGCCCTGTTTGAACACATTAAGTTGTAGTTCCAATAGTTATGACGAGATGATGAGATGTGCTTTTTTGGCCACTAGCTTATGTCCACTAGTTTTCCTATGATTATAATGCATACCTTGTTTAAACGAGCGGGATGTCCACATCTCATTGTAATTTGAGCTGCGGTATCAATTAAGGACATGAAGTTTTGTCATTGGTGCATTTCAGCAGATTATTAAATTAATTCAGAACCATTGGATTGGTAACATAGAAAACTCAATCAGAGCCCTTTTACTTTTTTGTTGTGTAACTTATTTTAGTAAATTTTGGATTAAGAATTGGGTCAGGGATCCCTGGGTGGTGCAGCGGTTTGGCGCCTGCCTGTGGCCCAGGGCGCGATCCTGGAGAACCGGGATTGAATCCCACATCGGGCTCCCGGTGCATGGAGCCTGCTTCTCCCTCTGCCTGTGTCTCTGCCTCTCTCTCTCTCTCTCTCTCTCTCTCTCTCTCTCTATCATAAATAAATAAAAATTAAAAAAAAAGAATTGGGTCAAACTGTGGTGCTCTGTTTAATTTTGTTGTGTGTTCCCTTCCCTTGTATCCAAGTATCCAGGTCTCTCTTTCTTTCTCTCTTATCTTGTGTTGTTGGGCATGGGGAGGGGAACTTGAGGGGGGTGTTCTAGAATAAATGGGAGGAAATCTCTCTATTCTGCTCACATTTGTAAATTTCTGCATTTCAAAGACTTTTATATCACTGTCATCAGGGTTAGGGACCTGTTGCTTTATAGAGCTTAAGGAGTCTGGGTTTAATAGGTGCGACCACTAGTATGTATAGTGTGTATATATGTCTTTGTATATATTGACTGTGGCTCATTCATTTATACTTTTGTAATTCTGATGTTTGGATATATAATTTCTTTGTCCATTCTTTTGTTTGGGGGACATTTTGTCTGCTAGGAGTTTCTTGCTATTTAAATAATACTGGTATGAATATTCCTATTCATGACTGTTGGTTAAAAAAAAAGTTAAAAAAAACTAAATAAAAAATTTTGTTTAAGTTTCCATGGGATATATTTACTTGATCGTAGTTTCTATCTCTGTAATCATTTTATGGAAGGATAACATTAATAGCTTTTCTAAATGATTCAATAATGATTATTATACCAAGTATATATCCATACTTTTCATTAATAGCTTTTTCTAATCTTAATCCAAACTAGCATACAGGGGATAAAACTAATTTAGCTTATAATCTCTTAGATTTTAAAACCTAGTCTGATTATGTTTTCCAATGCATTGTTTCAATGCTTTGTATTCATGATCATAAGTGTAAGTTGGCATATAACTTTTTTATTACATTTTTTTTGGTCTGGTGTTAATAAAATGCCTCTTAAAATTAAAAAAAATGTGTGTGTATGCACACAAACACGTCAAAGACCTCTAGTCAAAGGCCACTAGGAACACATCTATAGTTGTAAATAAATTAGGTTTCATTCTTGTTGAAACAACTAAGAGTACCATGCAACATGAGAAACTATGGAGCACCTCAATAAGAAAATGTGAGAATATAAAGAATATGGGCTTTGGTTAGAACATTTTGGGGAAGACTCAAGGAAGTAGGGATTTTCTCTGCATTGGGTAATATGAGGAAATGAGATAATTTTATGACTGGATATGTGAATCTTACCTAGAAAAAAGACAGACTAAAGCAATGATCAGGCCATAATTAATAATAATAATAATAATAATAATAATAATAAAGCAACAGGCACTCACATTTGCCAGGAGATGGGGGATGTTTTTTTGTGGTGTGCACAGTGACCTTGTTTATGTCTGTGAGTAGACAGAAATATGAAGTGGTCTTGGTTCTGGTCTCATTTCATCATGTTCCTATGGCAGCCTTGTCTGAGTTGTTCTGCAAGATGGTTTATGTTCAACAAGAGAACACCACGGCCTAGCTGTGAGTGAAATATGAAAAAGAATGAAATATACACACATATATAATACACTTATCTCATTTTCGAGAAAGCAAGCATAATTTCCAGATGAGGAGAGACATTGGCAAAGAAACTTTGAGACACAGATATATTATTAGCCGAAAAACTTTTAATAGAGGACGCTCAGGCCTTCAGACACTGAAAATTCCTTCTCTTCAGGACAGATATTCAGACTCTGGCATATCTGGCTTTCTTTATTTTTATTTATTTGTTTATTTTTTAATATATCTGGCTTTCAAAGACTTACAATGTGTTGATTTCATTTGTTCTTTTTTTTGACATAAAACAAAAATTTTATTTTTTAAAATTTTTTATTGGAGTTCAGTTTGCCAACATATATAATAACACCCCAGTGCTCATCCCCTCAAGTGCCCCCCTCAGTGACCATCACCCAGTCACCCTCACCACCACCCCACCTCCCCTTCCACCATCCCTAGTTCGTTTCCCAGAGTTAGGAGTCTCTCATGTTCTGTCTTTCTTTCTGATATTTCCCACTCATTTTTTTCTCCTTTCCCCTTTATTCCCTTTCACTATTTTTCATTTGTTCTTTAAAAGAGAGAAATATCACTACATGGCCATGTTGGGAAATTGTGGGAGACTATCATAAGAAGTTTGAGAGTCTTCCCAAAAGAAATAGGGAATAGTTGAAGGATTTTAACAGGTATGGTTGAAAGGAACAAAAAGAAAAGGATTTTTGGCTTAGAAAGATGACTGAGCAGTTAAAAGAATTAGTCAGAATAAAGCAAAACCAGAAATGAAGGCCAGATTAGAGCCTGGACATGGTTCATTGCCAGTGTAGACAGAGATGAGCGCTAGAGATCATGAAGTTTATCAGATAGTTAAAAGTGGGAAGTGAGAGAGGAAAGACTTCATGGTGCTCCCACTTTTAACATGGATTTTATATAAATGTAACTTCATTTAAACAAGTAATCATACCGGTAAAAGTTGAAGAAGGCCAGTGTAAACTATTATTTGAAGACGGTGCTGTCGTTTTATCGCATCCTCACTTCTTTTCCATACATGAGTGTTACTTCCCTCACTTTGTGACCAGTAAGTCCTATAAAAGCATCAGTAAAATGTAGTTTTAGAGCAACTACCTCCTTATTCTGATATATGGATTAATCCAACCATTGTTCCATTTATGGGCTGAACGTGTGCAGTGCTTTTCTCATTGAAAAAGGATCAGCTTCCAGCAGTAGTATTTTCCATTAAACAAATAAGTTATCATCCAGAACTGAGCACAGCTTTGTCCTAATGCTCACACTCTCAAATGAACGCCTTGCCTTTTATCAGTATTCAGTGAGCTTCAGCTTCCTGCTTGTTGTATTTAGTGGCTGCAGCCAAGCAGTATACATAAAAATTAATAAATTTGATCCTGAATAGCCCTTCCTGGAAATATCCTGTCCTGCCAATTCCTGGAAGTAGTAAAACAACCACCACTGTAACATTCAGTGCATTTCCAGAGCACTTGAGTACCTGATTTAAGGGGAGTGAAGAGAAGCTCCAGTGAATAAGAAAGCAGGTTGAAAATCAGGTCCCTACCCTCAGAATTTTATGATAGATGACAATAGAAATTACAGAAAACTCTATACAATTACTCTATAGAGTAGTGAAGTTGTATGTATATCCTGGAAAAAAAATGGCAAGTGAAACAAAATGCTATTTATAATTGACCCATGGTTATGTAGGGCTGTGAAATTTTGCTTCCCATAAATGATCATTTATTGAGATACTGAATGAAGAGGAAAAACAGTTTCACAAATTTAGGACATGAAGGCTCATTTGTCATTTGCAAATGTCTCTAATTGCAATAAAAATAATAATAGCCTATGTGATATATCAGGCTCTGTGGAAGGCCCTTTATAAATATGATGTTATAATGTGCAGGACAAAAAAGCTGAAATTAAGAGAAGTTAAATAAATTGTTCTATATAAATGTCACATACCCAGTAAATGGTGTTCTTATTTGATCTATAGAATTGTGCACCTGGTCTTAATTTATGCTAGTTTATTGGTATTGACTAATAGTTTCTTAATTTAATGAATATTTTTGAGCATCAAATTTATGCTAAGCACTAATCACTAAGACTTATTTTTTTTTATTTTTAAAGATTTTATTTATTAGAGAGAGAGAGAGCAGGGGGAGAAGCAGATGGAGAGGGAGAAGCAGACTCTGTTCTCAGCATGGAGCCTGATGAGGGGCCTGGTCCCAAGACCCTGAGATCATGACCTGAGCCAAAAATGAGAGTCAGATGCCTAACTGAGCAACCCAGGTGCCCTCCACTAAGACTCTCTTAAATGGAAAGTATGATGCAGAGACTAAAGCAGCTTCTCCATAAAACCCTGCATGTAATTGGGGCAACCACAAGTTCAGATGAATTCCTTTATGAGGTACCAGAAATGCGTCAAGCATCAACCAGAGTTAGGAGGAAAGGGCTTTACTAATTTTTCACCTAAGATCTGTATTTCTTGTTTCTTTCCTTCAGTGACTCAGTTGGAATAAAACCACTGAGATATTCTCTTGAAGAGAGAATACTAATGCCCCACAGAAGAAACACTACCCTTGAATAAGCTGCAGGATTCCGGGGGCACAAGTGTTTCTTTTCCCACCCCCAACTTACTACAACTAACAGTCCTCCCGTACTGACTAAGCAAAACCAAAAAATTATGCGAGTGGAGCATATTCATGTACTAGAAATATTATCGAATAGAGTTCCTGTGTAAGTTTAGAATTAGATTTCCCCAGCTGCCCATGCAAAAATTTATTGTGCGAATGGGTTAGATGGTCCTGGAGCTTCTGATATTCTTTCCATTAACACTACTGGTGCTGAAAACCAGTTTTGTGAGATTCAAATATCAGCCTTTCCACATCAGTGCTTTCCCCATTTTTGATCACAGAAACCTCAGAAGGCAGCTCTCTCGATTCTCAGAAAAAAGCTCGCCTCTTCTGATCTGGTACTTTAAAGAGAAAGAAAGATTCCTTCATTTTCTAGTTTATTTCAAGATGTAACATTTATATTCTAATAGCGAAGGGCTTCGAGAGCTCCGGTGTGAATACTTTTCCTCCCTGACATAGTTATCTTTTCATTGCTGGTCCCAATCATTCCTTTTCCTTTCCTTATGTAATAAAAACAAAGCATTACCTGCCCCCACCCCTCAAAAAATGAGATTTGAATGACGATATTCTCAAAATGTTTCTTTAGCACTTACTTCTTTTTCTTCTTTAATCAATTTGGAAGCTGCAAAAATTGAAAGCTTTGATTTTTAGAGTGCCATCTTCAAAAGCCAATTTCTGACATTAAATGGAAATCGTATCCAACATAATGGCTGGCTTAATACAGCCTATTATGTTTATAGAAATCTCTCCTTTTATTTCAGCAGTCTGTTCTAGTTCTGTGTGCATGAAATATACACAGCATTAGGAACAAATTTTAATTTCTAAGTTGCTACTAATTCTTAAAGTAAAAGTGATCATTCTGTATTCCCTGTTTTATTCATGCTCTTTGGTAAAAATATAATTTTGAGCACATACTGACAAGTTCCTGTATTCTTCATACTATGATTAGATTTGACTGCGAGTATCAGAAAGGCACTGCTTTAGAGTGAACCATAATAATCATCTTAAGTAAACACATCATGTCAATGCTTTTGATTTATTTTCGTGGTTTACATTATAGGATTATTTGGATTGCAGTTTTGTTTCACTTTGGATGATATTTTGTTAATTTGGGTATCTGAAATATAAAATTTACTTTAATTCTGCACACATACAGTTAATGTATAAGATTCAGAAATGTGTTACAAAGAAATAAAACGTTTTCTGTCTTTATAGTCTCATAATCTTTATATGATACATACATGTTAAGTGTACACTTTGAATGAATTGGTTAGGTTCCTTGGATGTCAGCAGTAGAAACTGACTATAAGTACATATACTAATAATTTAAGTAAAACTTTCATTATTGATTAAGGAGATAAACCATAACCACAATACTGTAGAATTCATAGGAATGGGTTGGCTGTTTTAAGTAGCAGTAATTAGTGAGCTTTTTTTTTCTTTAAGATTTATTTACTTATTTTAAAGAGACAAAAGGGTGTCTGGGTGGCTCAACTGATTAAGTGTCTTCCTTCCCCTCAGCTCATGATCCCAGGGAGCCTGCTTCTCCCTCTCCCTCTGCCTGCCACGTTGCCTACTTGTGTGCTCTCTTTCTCTGTGTCAAATAAATAAAAATCCTAAAACAAAATAAATAAATAAATAAATAAATAAATAAATAAATAAAAAGAGAGAGAGCATGAGAGGCAGAGTCAGAGGGTGGAGAGAGAATCTCAAGCAGACTCCTCACTTAGCACAGAACCCAGCAGGGGGCTTCATCTCGTGACCCTGAGTTTACAACCTGAGCTGAAACCAAGAGTTGGACATTTAACAGATTGTACCACCCAGGTACCCCATTAGTGAGCCAACTTTTCATTTTTTTTTTATTGGAGTTCAATTTGCCAACATATAGTATAACACCCAGTGCTCATCCTGCCAAGTGCCCCCCTCAGTGCCCATCACCCAGTCACTCCAACCCCCTGCCCACTTCCCCTTCCACTACCTCTTGTTCGTTTCCCAGAGTTAGGTGTCTTTCATGTTTTGTCACCCTCACTGATATTTTCACTCATTTTCTCTCCTTTCCCTTTATTCCCTTCCATTGATTTTTTTATTGCCCAAATGAATGAGACCATATAATGTTTGTCCTCCGATTGACTTATTTCACTCAGCACAATACCCTCCAGGTCTCTCCACATCGAAGCAAATAGTGGGTATTTGTCATTTCTAAAGGCTGAGGAATATTCCATTGAGTACATATACCACATCTTCTTTATCCATTCATCTTTCGATGGACACTGAGGCTCCTTCCACAGTTTGTGAGCCAACTTTTCAGACGGCTGCACAGTTTAAACTTTCTTAATACATTCTAATATCCTGATAACATTTATATTTCTTGGACTTGATGTGTTTTGCTTGATTTCTTTGCCCATCATTAGCCAAGAAAGTCAGGGCTCAATACTGATCATCTGAACAGCAGTGCAAGCTGGACTTACCCTTTTGACAGAGTGTAATATACTATGGAGGACTTACATTCTTAGTAAGATAGGAAATATAAGTTATAAGATACAGTTTAAAAAGCCAAAAAACACACAAAAAATGTTAAAGCATCATTGAGAGCTACTGAGGCAATAGGACTGGAGAGGCCACAGCCTTTATAGTTCAGGTCCTGCTGTGCTCTTTTTGGAACTTTCCATAAGGGGTACTGGTACTGACTTCATTTGGCCAATGATGGGCATAAAAGTCAAGCGAGACAGAACAAGTCTCAGAAATGTGAATTTTGACCAGAGTATTAGGAAGAGAACTGACAGATATAAGCCTACATTCTTAAAGCCATACTGTCTCCGGGGCATCTGCTGATTATTGGTGGAGCTGCAGGTGGTGGGTAGAAGCCGAAAGTTCAAGATTACATGAATATTGTAATATTCATATTCAATATTGTAAGAAATAAAGAGCCAGCAGTATTTTTTTGCCATCTCAGAAAGGTAGAAAGACGATTTTGGAGTTCATGATTGCTAGGACTTAAGACACTAAAATCCTGATAAGAAGAGGAGAATAAAAAAGTAAGTTCTTATATGTGGTAGATTATTGCACAGAGAAGTTGCCAAATTCCTAAAATGCATAGATTGAGAGGCTAAGGAGAAAGGAAAGATACTAGAAAACAGATTAGAGGTTTTTATAGTTTCATGGTGTAAAAAAGACAAATAATTGAGTTCAGAACCTGTTCTGAAGACCTGGATGTACTAATAATCTCTTGAGGTTCTCATTTGGGGTGCTTGGAGAGCTATGTAGTGATGAACCAGAGCCCCCTCAACTATAATCTGGCCCCAAATCTAGTTAATCTCTGATGATATTATGGTGGTATATCCTGAATCTAAACACTACCACAAGGTAAAATAAACTCTCTTTAGAGGAAAGTGAAATTATTACAACCTACAATTCATCAAATATGATATCTGTCGCACAATTGAAAATTATCTAGTGTATCTAGAACCATGAACAACAGCAACAAAATACTTTCTCCCCCTTCTTTCTCTCATCTTCCTTCCGTTCACCCATTCTTCTTCTTTTTTTTTTTAATTTTATTTATTTATCTGAGAGAGGGCACAAGCAGGGGGAGCAGCAGAGGGAGAGAGAGAAGCAGGCTCCCGCTGAACAGGGGGTTCAATGCCAGGACCCTGGAATCATGACCTGAGCCTAAGGCAGACACTTAACTGACTGAGCCAGCTAGGCACCCCCACCCATCCTTCTTGTTTGTAAACTCAAGTAATAGATCACCTGGCTGGCTCAGTCAGCAGAGCATGTGACTCTTGATCTAGGGACCTTGAGTTCAAGCCCCACATTGAGCATAGAGCTTACTTAAAATTAATAAATAAACAAAAGTTCTTGTACTAAAAGGCATGCCTCACCTAAAAAACAAAACAAAACAAAACAAAACAAAAACAACAACAACAAGAAAAGACCAATTAAGGAAAACAAAGCTATGGACAATCCAAATACAAAAACTGATAAGATGGATAATTTCTCCAGAGAATGAGAATGCCAAGTAATTGATTAAAAACAACAAACATTAAATAAAAATGCAGTATATTGAAGGCAAAAATTAAATACAGGGATCCCTGGGTGGCGCAGCGGTTTGGCGCCTGCCTTTGGCCCAGGGCACGATCCTGGAGACCCGGGATCAAGTTCCACGTCGGGCTCCCTGCATGGAGCCTGCTTCTCCCTCTGCCTGTGTCTCTGCCTCTCTCTCTCTCTCTCTCTCTCTCTCTCTCTCTGACTATCATGAATAAGTAAATAAAATCTTTAAAAAAGTTAAATACATTACCTTAGAGCAGGTGAGAATCAGAAGAGAATTAGTGTACTGAAGATAGATAACAAAAATTATATGAGCTGAAGCAAAGAGACCACAAAAGAAGGAAAAGTATAGAAAAGAAAATTACTTAAATGCTTATTTCATATATGGAACAGTTCCATCTCCTGAGTGGGTGACATTTCCATGAATCTATGCCTGTGTTAAAACCTAGATCTGTACACCAAAACAACAGAGAACAAGAATAAACAAACAAGAAAAAACACTAAAAACAAAATTAAGACAATGACTACATGAGGATTTTTCAGGTAAAATGTATATAAGCAAAGCTTTTGAAGTTTTACAAAAATGACAATTATAAGAGAAAATTTGGGGACAAGTAGTTACAGTTATGAGGTTCTCACATTGACTGAAAAATGATAAAAAGTACCAATTTGTATTAAATTGTATTAAATTAAAGATGCATTTTGTAATCTCTAGGGTACGATGTAAAAGAATAGTAAAATAATTTGAAGTCAGTAAGTTAATAGAGGGGAAATAGAATCATAACAATAAATTAATGAACAAAGAAGTCAGAAAGCAAAGTGGGACAAATGAGATGAATAAAAAGCAAATAAGTAGAAATAACCATAAAAACACAGTAATAACATTTTATGTAAATGGGACAAATGATGCAATTAACAGATTATTAGAATGCATTTCCTTAATGTTGCTTATTAAAAACACACCTTAAATGTAGGAACAAGGAGGAAAAAGATATACCATGTGAACAATAATCAAAGATGGCTAGTGTCACAATTATAACAACAGACATAATAGACTTAAACACAAGAAGCATTACTAGAGGTAAACGGGAATATTTTATAATGAAATTGTATCAGCACACCATGAAGATATATAATTCTTAATTTTATGTACCTAATTACAAAACCTTGATATTATAAAAGAGTTGATATAACCCAGAGAACATGTTAGTAGACACTGTTGGTGATCTGCCCAGATCCCCTTTACTGGTCAATGTACCCATCCCCGTGGTCATGTTCTGCGACATTGGCAGCTAATGATACCTGACTTTGCTCTTCTCTGAAGCGCTGCCATCACCTGTGGATGCCACTCCACCCAAAAATTCCTGGGTGACCTTTATCTACTTGGGCCCTTTCCCTAAGAAAAGGTGATTCCATGGTGCCACTCATGCTCAAGAATTACTCAGGGTATTATTAGACTAAGGTTAGATTTTAGCTAAAAGACACTTTAGTTTGTCCTCTACCCCCAGCTCCTATCCCACTTCTCTCTCTTTCTTAGCAGTTTCTGAGAATACCCTCAACCCCTTTCAAGAGAATCCTTGTCTCAGACTCTGAGTGCATGAAACTCAATCTAAAACATACATGTAATAGTTGTTTGTCCAATGAAACCCAGACTTAGAAAGGTTTTGGTGATGGAGGTGCTTCCAGGGGAACATAGCCTTAAAGATGGGAATGTAGAACTGATTCTCTGACGTGTTTTGCCTTAATGGAAATTAGTTCATTTCTAGTGCCAAATGGAATGCTGTTAGCAAATGGCATACTGTGTCAGAGCACCTTTAGTTGTCTCCTGAAGTCACCCGGAAGGGTCCAGTGGCTATGCAAAGCTTTGGGTAATCACGTAGCTGCTATAGTAAAACATTATAATAGGAATAAAGATTATGAAGACCAAGGTTGCTATATTTCTTCTAAATATATAATAAACTCAGAGAAAGAAAAATAATGAGCTCAGGGCTTTAAACTCCAAACTCTAGCCCTGGGTAAGGAACCAGAAAGTTTCTATGGTCATTCTGAAAGAATCCATTATCCCTGTAGCTACAAGGAGAAGATTCCTAAAAAACAATCCCAGGTTAGATCTTGCCATTTGCTGAATTTCAGTACATACGGAATTCACAGTATTCACAGCCCTGTCTCTTCAAACAGTTACAGCATTGATTGAAAAATGTAATCAGAACATATGGGGAGATTCTACAAAACTCCCCAGATCTGCCCATGTTCCATTATCAGTAGTGATAGCCCATTTTCACTTTCTATGAAAGGTTATAGTTAAAAACCAACCAACAAAGAAAAAATCTATTCCTCAAGCTCTCACTCTCTCACCAATCGACTCTCAGTGCTGCTAGACTTCTATCCAGACTTAAATACCAGCAGACCTTAGAGCTATGGATTCAAAGTATGACCTGGGAAGATATTATAGACACACTCAAAGAATTGCAAGATTTTTCCACTTAAGATTCACAGAACTCTTAGGAATATGTATGAGAATGAATTCTCAGGGTAGAAGGAATATAATGTTGGGAGACAAGACAACTATATTGCTATGAATACACTAAGTAAATAGCTTAGGTTCAGGTTGTTAGCTTGAACATTTGCTAGTGGCTCTAGCTTTTGGCTTAATACCCATTAAGAATGAATGAATGAATGAATGAAAGAAACTTGAGCCCAAAAGTAATCTGCATTAACTGCATTAACTATAATGGTAGATTTTCATTTATAAACAGTAGATGAAAGTATCTGAAAGTTTAGATAGGAACAAGGAGATGGATTTATCATGAGCAACCTACCCCTTTCCCTACCTGTTTACCCCAGAAAGGTCTATAGGTTATTTCTGTATTGAAAAATACAGTGGTAAAAAAAAAGAAAGAAAGAAAAATACAGTGGTGAAGAGAGTGCTAGTTTTTAAAAATATCTCCAGTGGCTGTTCTCCATAGGCTAGAAATTATAGCGGGAGATGCTCCCATCAAAATGGATTCCCTGAATTCAGTGACATTGATGGGATCCCAGAGAAACAGAACCCCAATGGCAGCATTCAAAGACAAAATGGGAATTATTATGATGAGAATGAATACCGAAAGAATTATCAGAATAATTCCATCCTTGGCGATCTTTGTCAATGAAAATGGTTACTACAGTAGTCCCCCTTATTTGCAGGGGGTATGTTTCATAACCCCCAGGGTACACCTGAAATTGCAGATAGTACTGAACCCTATATATACTATGTATTTTTCCTAAACATACAGATGTATGATAAAGTTTATAAATTAGGGACAGTAAGAGATTAAAACAGTAAGTAATAACAAAATAGGACAATTTTAGCAATATAGTGTGCTATCCTTTCTCTCTGTCTCTCAAGGTCTCTCTCTCTCTCTCCGTCAAGATACTTTATTGTACCATACTTACCTTCTTATGATGAAGTGAGATAATAAAATGCCTATGTGATGAGATGAAGTAGGTGAATGTAGCTTTAGGCTACTATTTACCTTCTGCCAATATATTAGAGGAAGGATGATCTGCTTCCAGACCATGGTTGACCAGAAGTCACTGAAAACATATGGAAGGCAAAATTGCCAATATGGGGGAGTGGGGGTGGGGTGGGGAGGACTACTGTACTAATGTCTTCCATGATTTGTATAAGCAAGAATCTCTTGCTTCGGTGAACTGAGATCTGATCTGAATCATCACTATTTAGAGTCATGGCTCTCTCCCTAATTCCCATACTTTAGTCTCAGAATCCCTTGAATGAAAGGAAGCCTTGATGAAGACTGAGGTCCCCTTGAAGAACCTTAAAACAGTGCCTAAACTTTATGCTGTAAGTCTTATGGACTTGCTCCAAAGGAATATACAGCTATTTACCCATGTGAACAAGTGTTAGAGGAAGGAAAATAGAAAGGCTTTGGGGGCATTACTGGACACTCACTCTGAAATAATGCTACATCTTCATGAACCACACAGCATTGTGATCTACCAGGAACAGTGGAGGCCTTTGGATTCATGTAGTTAATAGAGTTTTGACTTTGGCTATCTCACAGCAGACCTGGTAGATGCCAGAACAAATCCCATGATTATCCACCCACTTCTGAAATACAATTGGAATAAGCATACCCAGCAACTGGTAAAATCTCCATGTTGATTCTCTTACATACGAAATGAAAATTGTTATGTTAGGAAAGGCCAAGTTTAAACACCTACAACTGCCTCTGTCTACCAAAATAGTAAAACCAGGGTCACATGCAACGATTCAGCCACGATTGCAACGATGCAGCTACTATTGCAGATGCGGTTTATCTTGGGGATTAGAAAAACATGGGTACCCGACATGCAGGAATCTATCAATTTTTTTTCCTATATACTTATTTTAGGAGAAGTTTGTTTTCACTTAAAAAATACAGCAAGATACCCTAACAGATTTAACTTGCCAACACTCTAGCACTCCACCACAATTTAATCTGCAGAAGAACTGATCATCTAACCATTCTACATGAAATCAGTGTGGTCTACTACATTGATGCTTTCATGACGATTGTTGATATCATGATGATATCTGTTGATCAAAAGCTAGAAACTATCCTGATACTTTGGTAAAACAAACAAACATTCATTCCAAGGGATAAAATACAATCCAGAAATTCAGGATCGTATCACCTTAGTGAGATATCTAGAGGTCCGGTGGTCTAGAGCATGTCAAGACCTCTCCAAAGTAACGAACAAATTAATACACTTGGTATATCTTATCACTAAAAAAAGAAGTGCAATGCCTAGTGAGACTCTGAATTTTTTTATAGATTATATACTTTGGGCGAGGGTGCATTTCTCTAATCCATATACAAAATATTTTCCAAGATTGCCAGTTTTTAATAAACCTCCGATCAAAAGAAGTTCTGAGATAGTTGTGGGCTACCATAAAAGCTACCCTACAAATAGTCCAGGAGACATGAGTATATCAACGTGGAAGATAGTGATGTGTTCAGGATGCTGGAGTTGGATCCCATAGGTAAATAGCGTCAAAACCTTATGATTTCAGCAGGGGAAGAAGTTATTCTGTCTTTTTCAGAAAACCAGCTTCTGGCCTTAGTGAAGATTGAATATTTACCCATGAGCTATGCGCATCATGTGATATAAGTTGACCATCATGAATTGAGTTGTGTGAACCATAATTCTGACATGCACAGCATCACTCCATTATCAAATGAAACTCTTATACAGGTTTGTGTTTAAGCAGATTCTAAAGGCACAAGTAGGTAGCATTGAATAAAGTGTCTCAATTTCCTATAGCAGTTGATTTGGGGAAGAATAAAAATCAGTCTGATTTGTAGATAATTCTGAACAATATGCTAGCACTTCCCAGAAGTGGACAGCTGTAGCACTATAGCCTCTCTGTAGTAGGGTGTTGTCCACCCCACCAAAAAAAAGTCAGTGCAAATAAAATTTCTACAGAGAAGAAAATTGGATAATTAACTTGTTTTTTGTTTGTTTGTTTTTCTTTTAAAAGGAGAGTTGGGGAGCCTGGGTAGCTGTTGAGCATCTGACTCTTGGTTTTTGCACAGGTCGTGAACTCATGGGTTTGTGGGATTAAGCCCTCAGCATGGAGTCTACTTGAGAGATTCTCTCTGTCTCCCTCCGCCTCCCCCTCTACCCCTCCTCTTGTTCTTGTGCAGGTTTTGAGTGTGCACACTATCTCTCTAAAAATAAATAAATCCTTTTTAAAAATAAAGGGGGAGTTGACTAGAGGTACATCTATTTTAATTTAAGTTAAACTTTTATTCATTCAACCTAGAACTTTACTGTGTATGTAAATCAAGTGAGAATTCAGTAGGCTTCCTATCCATTTCATTTCTAGGAACACCCAGATCCACCAGCCAATGCGATAGGTCTGTGCAAGTTCTGATTACTGCTTTGACTCTGCTGTCCATTAGGGTAATCATGTCTACCTTGCTTTGCCAGTTGAGTGTCATCTCCTGGCTCCTGCCATCCTAGGATCTAATTACTCTCACTGCAGTTAGGTTTCCCAAACCACTGACTGTGAAGTGTCCACTGCAAGATCTGGCATCTATAGAAGAGTGATCATAATGCTCCTTCAAAGATGCCAGATTTCTCTTCAGAAATTTATTTTTCGGGGCAGCCTGGGTGGCTCAGTGGTTTAGCATCACCTTCAGCCCAAAGCCTGAAACTTGGAAATAGAAAAGACCTTCCCTAAAGCAGTTGCTACACAAGACTATGGTGATTGCCCTCACTCTCCTTTTTTGCTTCTAAACCTGTAAGTGACTCAAGTTCTAAGAGGCTCCTAAGGGTGAAGTGCACTGAAACTGGAGACCCGGAATCAAGTCCCATGTTGGACTCCCTGCATGGAGCCTGCTTCTCCCCATGCCTGTGTCTCTGCCTTTCTCTCTCCGTGTCTCTCATGAATAAATAAATAAAATCTTAAAAAAAAAAGAAATTTGTTTTTCATATAAGTGGTAAATGGTACGTCTTCTGGACCCTCCCATGGTAGTTGAGTACGTCTTAAATGACAAATCCACTCTAATATATCAAAATCCCCAAGCCTCTGAGTCTCTTCCTCTATGTTAAACCAAGGCAAGTCCTGAATTTCTATTTCACTAACTGTGGGCCACTTTTTGGTCCACTTTTCAGCCAAACAAACTTTTACAGCCTTTTCTAAGTTCCAGAGTGGTAACATTAAATACAGAATCTCTGCTCAGTGAGCCCATGTAAATAAATGCAGCCTGATCCAAAATTGTGTTCCTTTCACTGTTATCCCATACTCTCAATATCCACTGCCACACAGATTTCCCAGATTCTTGTGTAAATTAGAAAAATGCAAGTAGTTATTTTGAAGTGTAGTGTACCTCCTCATGAGTCACATTTTGTGCACGTCACCCTTAGGAGCCTCTTAGAACTTGAGTCACTTACAGGTTTAGAAGCAAAAAAGGAGAGTGAGGGCAATCACCATAGTCTTGTGTAGCAACTGCTTTAGGAAAAACCGTTAGTTTCCTCAGGCAGAGTTAATCTCCTCAGACACAGGTAGAGAGTGGAGAGGCCTATTCCACTGGCAGAGAAAACTCATTAGAATTTAGGGACTCAGGTCCCAGCTTCACCAGCATTTTCCCACACATTCTTATTCCAATTTACAGAATCCCATTCTTTCCCAGTCAATGATCAGTCACCCTGTGAGGCTGACAGTTGACTGGTGACTTGTGGAACTCAGCGACCAATCACAGGATGAGATTATGCATTCTCTTCTCAGCAGCCTCATCCCTGAGGCTATAAGAGACAAGGATCTGCTTCAGGCACCTGAGAAGTTTTGGGTAATTTATGGGGAGCTTGAGCTGGGAATTCGAATTCCTAAATTCATCCTTTTCTCATTCCAGCAACATCAGAAGTAACCAGTTACCCTCATTATATCCATTAGATTTCCAAAATTGTCTGTATCACATACACAATCATGCAGTTCCTTGCTTCTTGTAAGTGGTTGATTGGGACTATCCAGGGCAGATATTTTGCATCTTTCAATGGCCAGATCACACCATGGACCATCAGTGCTATCTTCACCACTGGAAATAGACTCGTTCACATGTTTTAAAGATTTATTTATGGCAGGGGGTGGGGGGTTGTGAAAGGGGCAGAGGAGAGAGAAAGCAGACTCCACACTCAGTGCAGAGCGCAACACAGGGCTTGATCTCAGGACCCTGTGATTAAGACCTGAGCCAAAACCAAGAGTCGGTTGCCTAAGAGACCCTACTACCTAGGCTCCCCCTCCCCTCATCAGCATGTCTATATCTAGTCAGATTAGAGAGCCAATTCTAGAAACCTCAGAAACAATTTAAAAAATTTATCCTTAAAATTGTGTTCCTCTAGAAAGGAGTACTCTCAGTACCAAAATCTCATCAGTCAGGGTTCTTCAGAGAAACAGAACCAATAGGATGTATAGATAAAAAGATATTTATTAAAAGGTATTGGCTCACACAATTATGGAAGTTGAGTAGTCCAGACCCAGTAGAGCTGATGGTATAGTTCCAGTCTGAGTCCAAACCTAAAGGCAGAGAGGAAGATGGATGTCCTAGCTCAAAAAGTCAGACAGAGAGAGAATTATTTCTTACTCAGCCTTTTATTCTATCGGGGCCTTCAAAGGTTTGGATGAGGCCACCCACATTAGGGAGGGCCATCTGCTGTGTTCAGTCTATCAATTTAAATATTAATCTCATCCAGAAACACCCTCACAAACATACTGAGAAATAATGTTTAGCCAAGTATCTGGGCACTCTGTCAAGTTGACAGTCAAGTTGACACATAAAATTAACCATTACATCTGCTTCCCTTAGACTCTTTGTTCCTTCCTTTACCATCTTCTACAGTAATTCAGGCATTTTTTACTTTGCTGAGAGTAAGTCATTATTTCTTCCAGGCTTCGAAGAGCCTCCCTAGCAGCAGAGTACTTCATTCCCTAGTGTTCTTTTGGAGTGGCAAATCATGTGTCCTGAGGAAAACACCCCTAAGTCAATGAATTCTTCCTTATCTAATCTTGAATTACAGCCCCCTTCATGAAGCACCCTAAAATACAATCCCAGGAATATTCCCCTAGGTCCTGCTGGTATATGCTGTTCTAATTCTTACATTACTTTTTTTTAAAGACTATTCATTTATTTATTTAAGAGAGAGGGTGTACAAGTGGAAGGGGGCAGAGGGAGAAGGAGAAGCAGAACCCCCGCTGAGCAGGGACACTGAGGTGGGGCTCGATCCCAGGACCGTGAGATCATGACCTGACCTGAAGGCAGATGCTTAACTGACTGAGCCACCCAGGTACCCTTAATTCTTTTATTTCTTTCTTTATATGTTCTCTTTACAGGCCCAGCATGAAGAGCGGTACATTTATACTGGAATTTGAAGCCGGTTATCAGCCTAGCTTCTAGGATAGAAGATAGGGCAGTTTCTGAGGGTGCATTGGTTGCTTTGTGGGAAAGAGGCATCTGCAATGTCTTCCAGTGCAGTATAAGTATTAACCATTACTAGAGAAGGGTGGACCACTTCTGTATACCCAGAAAGTCCAAAGGGATGGGTAGAGTCAACACGCTTCAGGGACATCCATCAAATTTTGAGGATCCCATATTTCCTCTATATGACCCTGACCTTCACATAACAGACTTGCCTTAACTGAGAATTCAAGCATCTCTGGAGCTCTGTTCTCAAAATTAAGTCTTCAAACTGCTGTTTGTCTGTGTCTGCCCTTCCAGTACAGGTGATAAGGGCCTTTCATATCCACCACTGGGGTTCTCTGGCTCTCACACTTAGCCATTAACAGCTGCTTGTTAACAGCCCCTAGCCTCTCATTATCCTTCTTCAGGGAATCAACAGAACTTGGCAGTTACCAGCCAACTCTGCTGTATCTGCAGGCTTTGTTTCATATATTTCAAATGCCTGTATCCTTGAGCCTGCAACAGAATCCCTGCTCCACTGGAGTACTTTCCCAGGTCACTACTGGTGAAATCTTTAACATTCAAGCCTCAACCTATATCCATGCCACATCCCAACTTTGAGGCAATCCCAAATACCCATCTTACTGCCTATTTTCTAAGACCTCTTGACATCACTTATGTTAGCCCAGATCCTCTGAGAAGCACATTTCAGAATGGAATTTCAAATGAAATTAAACATGCAAAGTATTTTATTAGATAAAATGCCTCTGCATGAGAAATTGGGAGGGTTCTGGAGAAATTTGGGAAGTTGTTAGACCAGAATGTAATCCTGACCCTTTGTTAAAGAGAAAGGGACAAGAGTTTGAATGGAAGTGACCTAGACTACAGGCAGTCTCTGGAAAAAGAAATAGGCAAAGATTTAGGGGAATCTTCAAGCCAAGTTGGCTATTAGAGGAGTCCCGTGTTCAACTCAGTATTCCTCTGATAATCAGTAATTGACCAGGAGCTAGCCAATGGAAGATTTGGCCTTGTTGCAGATGGTAATGGCTACATTTAAAACATGGCACTGAAAAAAACAAAATGGCCCTGTCGTATGGTGAGGTTAAGGATTGTATTAATAAATGACACTGATTAATTAGATCTTTATATGAAAATTGTTTCATCTCTACCTCACTGCCCACAAAATTTTCAATTCCAGATATATCATGTATCTAAATGTGAAAGATAAAACAGTAAAGCACTTAAAGGAAATTATTGGCCAGAAGTAAGAAACATTACACAGTATTTTGATGAAGTCCCAATAGGGTTTTGTGTGTGTGTGTGTGTGTTTTGTTTTGTTTGCTTTTGTTTTCCTTGCCTCAAGAGACATCTCTAGAAAGAAGTTGCTCCTGTCCATGTCAGAGAGGATATTGTCTCTGTTCTCCTCCAGGATTTTTATGGTATCAGGTCTCACATTTAGGTCTTTAATATGTTTTGAATTTATTTTTGCATGTGATGTAAGGAAGTGGTCCAGTTTCATTCTCTTGCCTGTAACTGCCCAGTTTTCCCAGCACAATTTGTTGGAAGAGGCTTTTTCCCATTGCATATTTTTCCCTGATTTGTCAAAGAATAATTGACCATATAGTTGTGGGTTTATTTCTGGGTTTTCTATCCTGTTCTATTGATCATGTGTCTATTTCTGTACCAAGACCATACTGTCTTGATCAAAATAGCTTTGTAAAATAACTTGAAGTCTGGAGTTGTGATGCCTCCAACTTTGCTTTTCTTTTTCAGGGTTTCTTTGGCTATTCAGGGTCTTTTGTGGTTCCATACAAATTTTGGCATTGTTTGTTCTAGCTCTATGAAAAGCGGTGTTGGTATTTTGATAAGGATTGCATTAAATGTGTAGATTACATTGAGTAATGTAGAAACTTTATTTTTTCTTCCAATCCATAAGCATGAAATGTCCTTCCAATTCTTTGTGTCATCTTCAGTTTTTTTCATCAATGTTTTATAGTTTGCAGAGTATAGGTTTTTCACTTCTTTGGTTAGATTTATTCCTAGCTATCTTATTGTTCTTGATGTAGTTGTAAATTGGATTGTTTTCTTAATTTCTCTTTCTGCTGCTTCATTATCAGCATATGGAAATGCAACAAATTTCTTGGGACTCCTGTGTGGCTCAGTGGTTGAGTGTCTGCCTTCGGCTCAACCCGCATTGGGCTCCCTGCATGGAGGCTGCTTCTCCCTCTGCCTCTGTATCTGCCTCTCTTTCTGTGTGTCTTTTATGAATAGATAAATAAAATCTTAAAAAAATAAGTAAGAAAGAAATGCAACAGATTTCTGTATATTGATTATGTATCCTGTGACTTTAGTGAATTTGTTTATCAATTCTAGCAGTGAAGGAAACAACCAACAAAACTAAATGATAACCTACAGAATGATAGAAGATATTTGCAAATGAGATATCAGATAAAGGGTTAGGTATCCCAAGTGTATAAAGAAGTTAAACAACTCAACACCTCAAAACTGAATAATTCAGTTAAAAAATGGGCAGAAGATATGAACAGACATTTTTTTTCCAAAGAAGACAAACGCATGAAAAAATGGTCTACTGATCATCAAGGAAATAAAAAATCAGCACTACAGTGAGATATCACCTCACATCTGTCAGAGTGACTAAAATCAACAACACAAGAAACAATAGGTATTGGTGGGTTGTGACTAAAGGAGAACCCTCTTGCACTGTTGGGAATGCAAACTAGTGTTGCCACTGTAGAAAACAGTGTGGAGGTTCCTCAAAAAGTTAAAGATAGAAGTACCCCCCCAAAAAATAGAAGTACCCTATTGTCCAGTATTTGCGCTACTAGGTATTTACCCAAAGAATAAGAATACGAATAATTCCATGGGATACATGTACCCTAGTCTTTATAGCAGCATTATCTACAATAGCCAATTATGTAAACAACCCATGTCCATTGACTGATTAATGGATAAGGAAGATGTGGAGTGTGTGTGTGCGTGTGTGTTTATTGGAATGGGTTTATAGATGGAATATATATGTGGAATATTACTCAGCCATAAAAAAGAATGAAATCTTGCCATTTGTAATGACATGGATGGAGCAACAGAGTAGTATTCTATATGAAATAAATCTTCAAAGAAAAATACCATATGATTTCACTTATATGTAGAATTTAAGAAACAAAACAAACAAGTAAAGGGGAAGAAAAGAGAGGCAAACCAAGAAACAGGTTCTTAACTATAGAGAATAAACTGAATGGTTACCAGAGGTGAGGTTGGGGGAGGGATTGGCTAAATAGGTGATGGATTGAATAGTGCACTTGTTGCAGTGAATATCAGGTGATGTACAGGAGTGTTGAATTACTATATTGTACACCTGAAACTAATGCTACACTGTATGAAGAAAAAAGTACTAATTTTAAAGCAGAACTTCTGTTAATGAAACGACACCATTAACAGAGAAAATACAAAGCCATGAAGTAGAAATAGGTTTTTACACATGTTTTTTAATCCTTTGTATCCAAAATATGCAAAACCTCACAAATAAAAAAGGAAGTGGACAAGCAATTTATAAAAATGAGCAATATACATGAACAGTGACGTCACAAAAATAAGGATATTCAGATCAAATGAATTACATAATATAGAAAGAAGTCTATATTATATAAGGTGTCCAAGAAATAAAGGTTAAAATCACAATGAGTTAGCACTGTAGACCCACAGAATAAGGAAAATTAATCCTGACAATGACAAAGGCTGAGAAAAGGTTTGGAACAATTGGAACTCTCATACACTGCTGGTAAAAATATAAGTTTGTCAGACAGGTTCAGAAAACTATTTGATACCATCTCCTAAAGCTGAAGATAAACATTGTAGTATTGTACATATTTCTCTCATAATGCCTTTATATACTTAAGAGAAACATACATAAATTTTCACCAGGGGAATTTCAAATATGTTGATTAAGTCAAAATCTAAGCAAAAGTGTACATCACCAAAAGAATAAATTATTGTTTTATTAGTTTCCAATTGCTGCTGTAACAAATTATCACTAAGTTAGTGGCTTAAGACAACTCCAATTTATTACCTTATGGTTCCAGAAATCAAAAGTCTGAAATGAATCTCACTGGACTAAAATGAATATGTTGGTAGGGCCACATTCCCCTCTGAAAACTTTAAAGGACAACCTGTTGTTTTGGCTTTTCCACCTTGAAGGGGCCACCCTTACTCTTGGTTTATAGCATTCTCCCATCTTCAAAACCAACAATGGTCAGCCAGGCTTTCTCATATCCCATTTCTCTGACACTGATTTTTCTGGCTCCTTCTTCTGTATTTAGAACCCCTTGGAGTTACATTGGGCCCACCTGGATAATCCATGGCAATCTCCTCATTATAAAATCAGTTGACTAGCAAATTTAATTCTATCTGCAATCTTAATCCCCCTTCACCACATAATGTAACCTATTCACAGCTTCTGGGGATTAGGACATGAACATATTTGGAAGGCCATCATTCTGCTTACCATGAGGTATGTTCATAAATTGGAATACAATACAGCAAGGAGAATAAACTACTGCTATGAGCAATGTTGTGTGTGAATGTCACAAGGTTAATGTGGACTAAGAGAAGCCATATGCAGAAAAATGTACACAGTAAGTGATTGATTATATTCATATAAGGTTCAAAAAAATAGGCAAAACTACTCCATATGTTAGTATAGCATTTATACTTGAGGAGAAGGCAATGCCTCTGACCAACAGGACTTCTGAGGTGCTGGTAGTGTTCTATTTCTTGATTGAAGTTATAGTCACATATTTGTGTTCAATTTATGAAAAATTACCAAATTACTCATTATTTGTGCACTTGTACGCATATTATACCTCTATAAAGGATTACTCAAAAAAAGAAAGAGAGCAATTGTGATTGGATGATTTCCCAAAGAATGATATGGATGCTGTTATCAGAAGAAGAAAAACCTATTCTGGGCAGGCAAAGCCAATTGCACTCAAGTGTTACATGTAATTTTTTTTTAATCTGTAAGTGAATATATGTAATAGGTTCTCATATAAGAATACATTTAACCAAACCAAACAAAAACCAAGGATTATTGATAAATTGTAAAATAAATAATATGCTAATCATTAAGAGTGAGTTTGGGATAAGGTACCAAGGGATAATTTTCGGGAGGACATATAACTTCTGGATTTCGAGAAACACCCACTAGTTGTACAAATAAATGGAGAGATGTTCCAAACAAGGAACAAACAGGAAATCACATCCTCTTATATGCAGCTCCTCTGAGTTTGAGTGAGACAGTTTTTTTCAGTTTTTTCATCTTGGCCATATGCAGCCCTTTTAGGGGTTTGTGTTTTCCTACCTCTTCACCCCATAACTCAACTCAAGATGAGCAACTTCTAGATTCATGAAAGGTCATGTCATAGCTCTATTCAATATTTTGAACCATTTTTTCACATAACATGTAATGCTTGTATTTTCAGTTTACATTTTTTTAACATGGCCTAAGTGTTTGTCTAAGTACATGGTGGACTTGTTTGGATTTTTTTTTTTCCTGAAAGGAATATCTTCTCAAGAGATCCAGTCAGTATACAGTATATCAGGGTGTATCAGGAGGAATGGTTAACTAAAACTCCACTTCCAATTCCTTCTTTTTTTTTTTTCCACTTCCAATTCTTAAAAAATAAAATAAAATAAAATAAAATAAAATAAAATAAAATAAAATAAAAATAAAAAGGTAAGTGCTAAACTACCCAGAAGTATGTCTGATGTGGCAAATAGGAAAGAACTTTATATACTATTAATTGGAAACAGTTGCAAAATCATTCGAAAAACATTTGTATAGCAGAAAATAACTAATAGAGATTTGGTGGTTATGACAGAATTGGGGAGGGGTTAAGTCGTTTCAAATCTTTAGGGGCACTTACTAAAGGGGGACTCTCCATAAATTTTTTTTAAGATTTTATTTATTTATTCATGAGACACACAGAGAGAGACAAAGACACAGGCAGAGGGAGAAGCAGGCTCCCTGTGGGGAGCCTGGTGCAGGACTCAATTCCCAGGACCCCAGGATCACGTCCTAGGCCAAAGGCAGGCACTCAACCACTGACCCACCCAGGTGCCCCCATAACTTTCTATAAAGGGCTCTTTCATGTCTGATCTGACATCTTGACAAGCAGAGGCCCCATAAAGGAAGGCCCACCATATACTGAGGGAGCAGAGCCTCCTCTGTTTGCCATAGCACAGGACAGGAATGGTGATGGGTGCCCACCCCACAGTCAGTGCCCAGTGGGAGGGAGGAGGGAGGCTTTGTACTCTCACACCCAATTAAGCTCAATTCATCAGGAATTATTAAGAAACTATGATTGGGGGCAGCAAGGGATGGATAGATAAAGCATACAGGAGCTCTTAGTGAAACTACTCTGTATGACGATATACGGGTAGACACGTCATTAATAATTTGCCAAATACATAGAATGTACAACAGGGAGAATGAACCTTAATATAAACTATGTAGTTAGATGATAATGATGTTGTCAGTTCAGGTTCATCAACTGTAACAGATGTAGCCCTCTGGTGGGGGATGTTGATAATGGGGAGGCTTTGCATGTGTTGGGGCAGGGATATATGGGAACCTCTGTGTCTTCCACTCAATTTTGCTGTGAACCTAAAACTGTTGTATAAAAAAAAAAAGTCTGTCAAAAATGTTAATAAAAAGGCTATGAAGACTTAATAACTGATACTGAGGATTTTGCTAACTGATACTGTATGCCGTCTGCTGTGACTCGAGACTAGGAATTATAATGGAATATTTCTGTACCATATGAGGACTATCTATTTAAAATACATAAACGTTTATATATGTGTTTGTGAGAGAGAGAGTGTGTAAAAGTTTATATATATGTAAAATAATAAATATATATATGTATGTTTCTTATTTTTTCTATAATATGGTCATTACATTCTTCCCCAGACCTCTTCTTTTCAATTTGTAGAATTTAACACTTTTAAATTTAAGTACTAAGAACCCTGTAGATGCCAGGGAAAACTTTATTTTCTTACCTTATCATATCATTTCCAAGTCTTTTCCCTTTTGCTAGAGATTTGTTTTTGTTTTTACTTTTTTTTTTTCTTTTTGAAAGAGAGAAAGAGACAGAGCGTGCATGTAATGTGGGAGCAGGTGGGGAAGGGCAGGACGATAGAGAAAGAGAGAGAATCTTAAGAAAGCTCCACATTCATCACACAGCCTCACGCTGGTCAATCTCAGAACCCTGACATCATGACCAGAACGGTGAATAAATAAATAAAAAAATTAAATAAAAAAACTCTATTCCCATTAGTTCTTTAATGTTGTTTAGAGGGAACCTGTAACTTATGTGATATATAAAACAATATTAATTATCTAGAAAGAAATTGATACAGTTTAAATAAAACCTATCAAATTAATCTATATTCCTTAAATGACAAAGCCTATGAATGACAAAGCCTGTGAACAAAGTTTGAAAGAAGGAATTAACCAGAAGCTTCAGAGATTTCAACTGAATTTTATAACATCCAGAATCTTAGAAATCTTATGACTTATCTACAAAAAGAGAGAACTTTTATCCAAAGGAAGACAATCTGAGTGATTACTTAAGAAATTCCTTCATGCCTAAGTTTGAGTAAGTAGATCTCCATCTGTTCTCGGATGAGGTCAATGACAGAACAAGAGAAAAAAGAAAAAAAAAAACAGATTAATGCGGCAAAAGGAGGAGAATCAGCAACAAATAAGGAAGAACATTTTGATAAAATAAATATTTTTTGAAATATCAAATGCTACCAGAACCCAGATCCTTTAGATGTCCCTTGTAGCTCTAAAGGATAATGAGATCAGTCAATAAGTTTGATCCACCTGGGGTACCATATTGTTGAAAAGATCCAACTTACTTCATGCCTTGCCTAAAATTATCAGTATTCCACTCCAGACATTAAAAAAAAGTCCCCCCCAAAAAAGTCCCATTTTTTGGGGGGGAATTACATTCCTTCCTTTAAGAAGGAAAAAAAAATACTTTTACAGGTTTTTTTTTTTTTTATTAATGAGGCATTTTCTTATTAGTGACAGATGACTGGTGAAAATAAAGCCATTAATTTGATTTATAATAAACACATTTAAATAAGTTCCTCTTCTCTGTATATACATAAGATCAAGCCAGAGAAATTTTAACATTAAGAGTGCTATTTGTGAACACTAAATATTTGTATTAATAATGATATTAGAGTAACACATTATTTGTAGCCTCATAGGAGTTTATAACTAGCGTTGTTAGCAATTTTTAAGTCTTTAATTCTTACTGAATTTATATTTTAGTTTTGTGAATCAATGAATCAATTAATTATTGGGAAAACCCTGCTTTATTATCATGACATAGATATAAATCTAATATTAATCATCTACAATTAGTAGATACTATTTTCTTATCTAGAATTCTGAATCATTGTGAGTAAAGGGCTAATTAAAATATTATTTTAAAAATCTACCATTTGAATAAATTTGCCTCTATTAGTCTCCCATACAATGTTCATCCTTTTGAAATTCACTCTCTTTAAATATTTTGAAAAATTTATACCAATAGCATGCAGTTTTAATTACCATTTATAGGCTTGAGTTTAAATTGCATTTTAAACTAATTTAGTTTGTTCTTAAAGTTAATTAACTAATTGGGAGAATGTTTCTTGGTTGCAATTGAGATAATAGAGCAGATGTGGAAATTTATTGGCATCTCTTGGAAGCTTCCCAAACTAAGACATTTCCTCTTTGTCATGCTTAACTAACCTTTAAAACCATGTACTACTTCGAAATGAGAGATGTCACTCTTGTTTATAGTGGACACTGAGCAATAATCAGGGTAGACAATTCTGAGTTTATTACCTTCAAACTTTTATGTTTGGTATAAAACTAATAGTTCTTTCTACATAATTTTTGTTGGATGCCAACATTATACAAGTAAACAGAATATATGAAGGTTACATTCTTCTTAATGATATGAGTTATTTCTTTTGCTTAGATTTACTGTCACATTCAATTATTCAATCGTGTTTCCTTCAAGTAATATGAACGTATCAAACAAGGCTTCTGAGTAAAAACAATGAGTCAACTATGAGAATGGTAACATTCACTCACTTCATACCTTCTCTATTTAGAATTCAGACTTTGTCACTCCTTTTTATTTCCTCCCATCCTACCTCAGCGAGGTATGAGAGAGCAAATCTTCTACTATAAACATTCCTCACTATTGAAAAGATAGTAAATGTTTATTATATGTTGGCTTTGTTAGAGTTATTACACAAAATGCTTTACAGGAACCATCTTATTTAATACCCATAACAATATATTATATTATTAAATATAGCTTCCCTATTACAGTTGAAGACAGTAGAGTACAAGGAGGATAGGTAATCTGTCCAAGAGCCCATAGAGAGTAAATTTACAACCCAGGATTCACATCTAAATAGCCTGAATTCAGAGCCCAAGAATTTTAAAGAAAAGTATGTTCATAGGTCTTATGCATAGCAGATCACATTCTGTTGTTTTTACTTAAAATGGTATAAACATACCTCAAATTTTTATAATCTTCAATAAGAATAATTTTAATGGATACTTAATAGTTTACCTGATTTATTTATTTTTTAAAAGATTTTATTTATTTATTCATGAACAGCAGAGACATAGGCAGAGAGAAAAGCAGGTTCCCTGCAGGGAGCCTCATGTGGAACTCGATATTAGGATCCTGGATCATGACCTGAGCCAAAGGCAGATGCTCAACCACTGAAACATCCAGGTGTCCCACTATACCTGGTTTATGTATCTTTTTTTTTTTAATTGGAGTTCAATTTGCCAACATATAGTGTAACACCCAGTGCTCATCCCATCAAGTGCCCCCCTCAGTGCCTGTCACCCAGTCACCCCACCCCCGCCCTCCTCCCCCTCCACCACCCCTAGTTTGTTTCCCAGAGTTAGGAGTCTCTCATGTTCTGTCTCCCTCTCTGATATTTCCCACTCATTTTCTCTCCTTTCCCCTTTAATCCCTTTCACTATTTCTTATATTCCCCATATGAATGAAACCATATAATGATTGTCCTTCTCTGACTGACTAATTCACTAGCATAATACCCTCCAGTTCTATCCACGTTGAAGCAAATAAATGGTGGGTATTCATCGTTTCTGATGGCTGAGTAATATTCCATTGTATACATAGACCACAGCTTCTTTATCCATTCATGTTTCGATGGACACCAAGGCTCCTTCCACAGTTTGGCTATTGTGGGCATTGCTGCTATACACATTGGGGTGCAGGTGTCTCGGTTTTTCACTGCATCTCTATCTTTGGGGTAAATCCCCAGCAGTGCAATTGCTGGGTCATAGGGTAGCTCTACTTTTAACTCTTTGAGGAACCTCCACACAGTTTTCCAGAGTGGCTGCACCAGTTCACATTCCCACCAACAGTGCAAGAGGGTTCCCTTTTCTCCACATCGTCTCCAGCATTTGTGGTTTCCTGCCTTGTTAATTTTCCCCATTCTCACTGGTGTGAGGTGGTATCTCATTGTGGTTTTATTTTGTATTTCCCTGATGGCAAGTGATGCAGAGCATTTTTTCATGTGCTTGTTGGCCATGTGTGTGTCTTCTTTGGTGAAATTTCTGTTCGTGTCTTTTGCCCATTTCATGATGGGATTTGTTTGTTTCTTTGCTGTTGAGTTTAATAAGTTCTTTATAGATCTTGGATGCTAGGCCTTTTTCTGATATGTCATTTGCAAATATCTTCTCCCATCCTGGAGGTTGTCTTTTAGTTTTGTTGACTGTTACTTTGCTGTGCAGACAGACGCTTTTTATCTTGATGAAGTCCTAATAGTTCATTTTTGCTTTTGTTTCCATTGCCCTCATAGATGTATCTTGCAAGAAGTTGCTGTGGCCAAGTTCAAAAAGGGTGTTGCCTGTGTTCTCCTCTAGGATTTTGATGGATTCTTGTCTCACATTTAGATCTTTCATCCATTTTGAGTTTACCTCTGTGTGTGGTGTAAGAGAATGGTCAAGTTTCATTCTTCTGCACGTGGCTGTCCAATTTTCCCAGCACATTTATTGAAGAGACTGTCCTTTTCCCAGTGGATAGTCTTTCCTGCTAATATTCTTGTCGAATATTAGTTGGCCATAGAGCTAAGGGCCCATTTCTGGATTTCTATTCTCTTCCATTGATCTATGTGTCTGTTTTTGTGCCAGTACCACACTGTCTTGATGATCAAAGCTTTGTAGTACAACCTGAAATCCAGCATTGCATCCTGGGGATAAATCTAATCTGCTAAAAAAAAAGTGTGTTATTTCCAGTCAGATCACTAGTGTGTATGAGGTAATTCGATATTTTAGTAATTATTCTCAGAGAGGTCAACTGCTATGCAAGAACAAATGTGGCTTTTACATAAGAAGAATCATATACATTTCCCCAGGACCCTTACAGCCTGAGGATTTATGTCACAGTTTTCTCAGGCACTAATAGTGCATTCCTAACACTGCCAGGACCATTGATGAACTGTCGGAATATTTGTTGATAAAAGTCCAGATATATAAGTAATATTTTAGTATGGGTAATTATAAGCTCCTCTAAAAAAAATATTTCACCATGCTAGTATTAAGGAAAAAGGATAATGATCATTATCTTGCAGGTGGACCATGTTAGAGCAGATTTTTATATGAACATTTGCTATGGTTCAGAGGAAACAGTGTGATCTTTAGGATACATAGATATATATATTTAAATGCTATAGGATAATGGAATGCTATGTTTGGTCTCTGATTTAAAGTATAATACATTAGTTAGTAAGTACCTGAGAATGCTATGAAAATGAAAACCCTGTTCTTTCCACAGCCAACATATAAACTAGTTTTCTAACAGCACTGGCTTTTATCAGTGCATATATTTTAAACTCAGACAAAATGATTGTTTTCCTGGTGTAAATGAAAAATGAAAAGATTTTGTAAAGTCAGTATCCCAAGTTTTGCTGAAATCACTGAACTAAAGCATTTAATTTATTCCTGCAAAAATTAGCACTAAGGATAGCACAACCCTTTGTAGGATTGTGCATTATGAAGATGACTAAGTGAGGCACCTGGTAGGCCCAACTGGTTAAGCATCTGCTTTCAGCTCATGTCATGATTCTAGAGTCCTGAGATTGAGCCCCAAATCAGGCTCCCTGCTCCAGGGGGAGCCTACTTCTCCCTCGGCCTCTCTCTCTTTCTCTCTCTCTCTCTGTGTGTCTCATAAATAAATACATAAAATTGGCTTTTACCTCAGAAAGAAAGAGAGAAGGAAGGAAAGAAGGAAGGAAGGAAGGAAGGAAGGAAGGAAGGAAGGAAGGAAGGAAGGAAGGAAGGAAGGAAGACTAAGTGCCACATAATACTCTAAAGTTTAGGTCATTTAGGTATCGAATGGCCAGGATAACAAATTCATTAGAGCTAATAGAGACTAGATACGTAGAAAGTTAGGTAATCGTGACCACTTAAATGAGTTTCAGATGCAATGCAAACTCTCATTCATATCTCAGACTATTATTTTCCTAACATACCAGTATGTGTGGGTCAGTGTCTTAAAGGCCACTAGCGCTGTAGCATAAGTTTCAAAGAGTAGATTGTAGTTAACCTTTGGTTTTGTATTTGTAACAGAAATAAGTTTGGCAGTGGTGTGTTAGTGTGCTTTGATATCCTGTACTCTTGTTTCATTGACATACACAAGGCTGACATCCAGAGACACTCTTCTTGGGCATTCATGTGTATCAGGTTTGGTACTCTCACTGTCAGCTTGATAGGCCCACTAAATGACTGTGCATTGATCCAGAAGCAACTATTCTTCATTCTCTGCAACTTGGAAGATTTATACATACTGTCCTGGATGACAGCTATTTTCTTTACTTTTCTTTTTTTTTTTTCTTATCTTTTCTTCTTCTTTTTTTTTTTCTTGTCTTGGCAATGACTATACTCAAATTTAAATGTCTTTCCACTTTCTTCCCCATCAGCTAACATTTTCTCCCCCCCCACCTTCTCTCAAAAGCTTTAATTCCAGTTACACATACGCAAAAAATCAATTCCACATTTATTATTTTTATAACCATTAGGTGAAGTTTACTTTCCCGAAGAGTGTGTGTGTGAGATCAATCTTATGTAACAAGCAGGTGGATATAGTGACAAAGACTTGACTCTATATTATGATTTATATACAAAGTCACTATTATACATTCTGTCCCAGTATATTTTTAGTTATCGTCTAATACCATGAAGAAGATTTTGGCATATGTTCATTTTACTCATGCTTAGCATTTTATGATTAATTTCCTTTTTCTATTTACCTGTTTAGTACATCATTTGACATTAAATTTCTTTGCAAGCTTCCAGATTAGTTTGCACATGTTTGGGAACCAAGTTAGCTCAAAATGAATCATGTCTTAACCAATTACAAAATATCCTCTAAAGTTTTTCCCTTCATTAAATAATGAGTCATTATAATTATGTAGATATGTGGGTCTAATACTCTACCTCTGAGTCTTAAAAGAGAAAAATTTCATAGTTTCATTCTATAAATTTTTGAAAATGTAACCTAGATTCAGAGGACAGCATGTCCCTTTGAATGCTGGCTCCAGAAGTTGATAGAAACTACCAAAATATACTGAAGCCTTTTCTTCCTGATTATATGTTATATATTATCGTAAAGTGGACTTATGGTAGCAGATTTGGCCAAAAGCAATATGATATATTTTTTTAATTTTTTAAAGATCTTATTTATTTATTCATAGAGATGCAGAGAGAGAGAGAGAGAGAGAGAGAGAGAGAGAGAGACAGGCAGAGGGAGAAGCAGGCTCCATGCAGAGAGCCTGACATGGGACTCGATCCTAGGACTCTAGGATCATGCCCTGGGCTTCAGGCGGCGCTAAACCGCTGCGCCACCGGGGCTGCCCGCAATATGATATATTTTTGAGGAACATGATTTACATCTAGTAATTTTTGCAAGTTAATTTTTAAACACTTCAATTTTGTTATATTTGTGTAGGACGGTAGTATCTAACTCATGTTCTTTAAAGAATTAAATGAGGTAGTGCTATAAAGTGCATGTCACCATATCAGATGTATAGTTATTGCTGAGTGAATTGGTAATAAGAACAATAAAATAATAACTAGAATCAAAATCACACTCATAGTCCAGCCACGACTTTATACTCTAAGTACACTTTGCTGAATCTGATGAAATCCCCTCTTGAGACTAAGTATATATTTAATATTTAAGTGAAGCCAAACTGGACAATTGTAAGATGTTTTGAGTGTCCAAGACACAGAAAACATCTAAACTCTCTGGCACCTTGAATTAATAAAGGGCTCTTGATATTTGGAGTAAGAAATAACTGAGTTTAAAAGAAACTTACCAAAGAATTCCATGAGACAAAGGCATAGAAAAAGCACACTTAACATGTTACGTCCTATGGATTTGGTACTTGAATACTAACTATACTATCTAAATACGTGAGAGAATTATTCAACAACGTTAGAGCTCTGACCTAAAAGTTCAGTCTAACTTCCCACGAGAGCTGCTTATAAGGCTTTATTATAATGTGATTATGATATAATTTAGCCTCTAAGTACATATGTGAGCCAAAGGGTACATTTTATAGACTCATTATTACAAGCTTGAGGGGAAAAAAGCATAGAGCTATCATCTGAGAATTTGGTTTGGTATTTTTAAATTATGAGTGAGCAATGACAGCATGTTCATTTTCAGTAGGAGCAAAGCCTTCATTTTTGTTCACCTGGAAAAACAGTGCATTCTACTGAATCCTTTTGCTCCATCAAACCTAGAGATAGTGTAATAGACTTGGAAATGCTTATCATTTTAAAAGAATATGTGTTCAATTAAGCCTCATTGCTAATAAGATCATAAAGGAGAAAAAGAAGAAAAAAAACCTAAGGGGAATAAAATTAGCAGTTTTTCAAGGGCTGGAAACTGAAAAAACTATTATTGAGCCCTCCAGGCAATTTCATTAAAGATAGGGATGGAAGTCCATTGAACTCTTTTCTACAAACTACTGCCAAGCATTCTTATTCTCTATCCCATCCCAACACCCATTCACAAAAAAAAAAAAAAAAACAAAAAAACAAAAACAGAAAGATGTAACCTGGTAGTATCCAAACAGTCTTCACTTCCTGGCCCTTAGAAGTGTGTCATGATGAATGAAGACTTTCAGATAGTTTGATTATGTTGTCCAGGGCAATTCTTACACATGGACCTAGTATTCGCTTATGTTATAGAAGCTTTTCTGCTATGCATGTATTCTAGACCAGGTACTTTTTCTGCCTGATAATCCTATTTTTAGGGTTATCCTATTCTGATAGGTTATCATTGTGTATCTAGGAGTTCCATGCTCATTTTCAGATGTTGCTAACAGGTGAATTGTAAATATACAATCTATCTTCACCTAACAACAGAAGGTGATACCATTGCATGAAATGGTATTAGTAGCAGGATAGTTCATTATATCTGTCATATGAAATATACCTTCAGAATAGCCTAAATTTTGACATGAGGAGAGATAAAAATGATGGGATTTAAGGTTAAGTATTATTCGGGGGAATCATTCATATAAAAGATGCCAAGCAACTTTAAAGAGATTGAGGACCTCTAAAGGAAGATAATCTGAAAATAGTTTCACTGTGTCTTAATACTGATTTTATATTTGAAATAATAAGATTACTTAAAATAAATAGAATGAGCTAAAAAAGAAAAACATAATATAACTGATCTAGAAGCTCAACAAACTTCGAGCTCTTTAAACCTGAAGAAAACTGGCACAAGATACATCAAAATAAAAATACTTGCAGCCAGTGGTAAAAACAACAATAAAAATAAACAAACAGAAAAAAAAAACAACCAAATATCTTAAAAGCCGCAAGAGAAAATGGACACATTGTATAAAAAAGAATGAAGAAAAAAATGACAGCAGATTTTGCCTTGGGAACAATGCACATAGAAAAGTAGTAGAACATCAATAAAGTACCAATAGAAATAATCAGACTAGGATTCTGTAGCCAGCAAAAACATTTTTTACAAATGAAGCTGAAATGTGAACTTCTTAGACATAGAAAAACTGAAAGATTTAATTACCAGGAGTACTGCATTATAAGAAAGAGTAAAGGAAATCATTTAGGTGGAGGGAAAAATTATACCAAAGGAAAACATAAAACTGTATAAAGGAATGCAAAAAAATAGAAATGGTAAATTCCAAGATAAACACGAAAAGCTGTCTTTTTATTAAGTGAAGCTTTTAAAGAAAAAAATTTATGGCTTGAAGCAGAAATACCTATATGCTATGGGGTTTTAAACTATGTATTAGTAAAATGCAGTACAATGGTAACACAAAGGTTAACTAGGAAAAAATAAAAATATGTGGTTGAAGTGCTTTTATACTATGTATGAAGGTGATATAATGCCATTTTTAGATTCATAAGGTAAAGATGCATACTATATACCTTGTAGTAACTACTAACATGACACAAAAGAAAGAGTTGTAGCTAATAAAACAACAAGAGGAGATTAAAAGGAATCACAAATACTCAACTGGTATAAAAGAAAGTGAAGTAAAGAAGAGAAAAAGGACAGATGGGATAAATAGAAATCAGAAAGCAAGATGAAAGTTTAACTCAGATCAATGATTACATTAATTGAAAATTATCTAAATATGCCATGGAAAATTAGATATTGAGAGATTGGATTAAAAAAAAGAAAATCCAGCACCAACTATATTCTTTCTTTTCTTTTTTAAATATTTTATCTATTTATTCATGAGAGACACAGAGAGAGAGAGAGGCAGAGACACAGGCAGAGGGCGATGCAGGCCCCATGCAGGGAGCCCGATGCGGGACTCGATCCTGGGTCCCCAGGATCACGCCTTGGGCTGAAGGCAGGCACTAAACCACTGAGCCACTCAGAGATCCCCCCAACTATATTCTTTCTATAAGAAATTCATTTTAAATACAGAGATACAAACAGATAAAAAGGATATAATATATATATATATATATATATATTAAGTTAGTAATGTTGAAAAGAAAGTGGGAGTGACTATATTAGTACAAGTTTTCAGAGCAAAGAATATTAACGGGAAAAAAGATCATTTAATAATGAAAGAAGTGTCAGTTTGTCAACAGTAACTAATAATCCTAAACTTGCATGAACTTGATAATAAAGCAAATCCCATGCAAAAAAAAAAATGCAGAACACCAAGGAGAAATAAATCTGCACCCCTCTTCCAATAATTTATAGAACAAGCACAGGGTAAATCAGTAAGGTTTTAGGACACTTTGAACAGCACTATGAATGAACTTAACCTAACTGACATTCAGAGAAGATTCCAATTAACAACATCAGAATATGTATTTTCTTCAAGGGCATGAGGAAAATTTATAATGATCAATCATTTTTTGGGATGTAAACAAATCTCAAATTTAAGAGGATTCAAGTCTCAAAATGTATGTTCTCTGACCACAGTGCAAATAAATTAGAAATAACTTACAGAAAGATATTTGGAAAAATCCCTCAAATAACACAAATAACTGAATAGCACACTTGTAAATAACTCCTAGATAGAAGATAAAATTCAAAAGAAAATTATAAATTATTTCAAACTGAATGAAAATTAAAACAAAATGTAAAATTTGTGAGATGCAGCCACAGAAGAGCTTGAAGGAAAATTTGTAACTTTAAAAAAATCTGTATTAGGGATCCCTGGGTAGCTTAGCAGTTTAGTGCCTGCTTTCGGCCCAGGGCATGATCCTGGAGTCCCAGAATCGAGTCCCATATCAGGCTCCCTGCATGGAGCCTGCTTCTCCCTCTGCCTGTGTCTCTACCTTCTCTCTTCTCTCTCTCTCTCTCTCTCTCTCTCTGTGTGTGTCTCTCATGAATAAATAAATAAAATCTTTTCAAAAAATCTGTATTAGAAAAAGAGAAAGTGCTCAAATCAATGAGTTCTTTTTTCACCTTAAAAATTAGGAAAAAAAAAAAAAAACAACTAATGAACCCTGAAATGATCAGAAGAATGGAAATGATGAATATCAGAGGAGAAATAAATGAAATGGAAAATAGATAACAATGGAAAAGATAAATGAAACAAAAACTAAAAAAAATCAAATTGATGAACCTCTTGTCAGACTAACAAAGACAATAAAGGTGAAAATACAAATGATTAATATCAAGAACTAGACATGGCAAAAGCTTCTACAAAGATTAAATTTTACGGAAAATTATGAACATTGATTATGAATTAGTTTGCCAATAAATTCCACAAATTAGATGACATGAAAAAATTCCTTAAAAGATGTGAACTAGTCATTGAAGGAAAAATAGCTAACCTGATTCACCCTTCTTTTATGGAACAAATTGAATATATTTTTAAAAACCTTCCCACAGCTAAAACTCCAGTCCCAGAGGGCAACAGTGGTAAATTCTAGCAAACTTACAAGGAAAAAATGATACAAACTCTTACAGAAAATTTAAGAAGGCACTCTTGTCCATTCATTCTATGAGGTTCGTGTTATTCTGAGACCAAACTGAAACAAAGACGTTACAAGAAAAGAGAACTATAAGCCAATATCCCTTGTGCAAATAGAAAAATTCCTACCAGAACTTTAGCAAATGAAATCCAAGAATATATAAAAAATTACATCATGAATGTGATTTTTCTCAGTACAAAATTTAACTTATTAAAAAATCACTGTAATTAGCCATATTAAAAGATTTTTAAAGATTTTATTCATTTATTCATGAGAGACACAGAGAGAGAGGCAGAGACATAGGCAGAGGGAGAAGCAGCCCCCCCCCCCCCCCGGCAGCAGGGAGCCTGATATGGGACTCCATCCCTGGGCCCTGGAATCAGGCCCTGAGCAAAAGGCAGATGCTCAAGCACTGAGCCACCAGGCATCCCATATCCTTAAAGGGGCAGCAAAAAAAAAAAAAAAAAAAGAATTGATAAATCCAACACTAATTTCTAATAAAATCCTCAGCAGACTAGGAATAGATAAGAACTTTCTTAATCTAAGAAGACATCTGCAAGAAACCTATAGCCAACAACATACTCAATAGCCAAAACTTTGAATGCTTGCCTACTGGGATGAGAAATAAGGAAAAGATGCCTACTCTCACTATTTCTGTTCACTTATAGTAAATTTCTAGCATGTGTAGTAAGGCAAGAAGAAACAAAGGGCATTCGGACTAGAAAGAAACAACAAAAAAAATGTGTGTGTGTGTGTGTGTGTGTGTTTTTTTTTTCAGAGACAAATGACTGTCTATGTGGAATATTCAGTGTACTCTAGAAAAACAGTACCAGAACTAATTAGTAGGCTTAGGAAGATTGGAGAATTCAAGATCAGTATACAAAACCCAACTGTATTGCTATGTAGCAGTAATGAACAACTAGAAATTGAATTGAAAAACATTACCACTTATAAGGGTAAATCTCATGTTAATATTCTTACCACATTTTTAAAAAATGACTAGTGTACTTAGAATTTATTTTAAATGAATATGGTCCCCCTTTTGTAAGAAAAAAAATCTATGGCTTAATTTTTAAGAGGTAGGATTTCACTTTTAAAATAAAATTTATATTGCATTTAAAAACCGACTTATGATAGCACCAAAAAAAAGAAGTGCTTTGAGAAAAAAATTTTCAAAGGCATGCAAAACCCATACACAAATTTACAAAGCATTGCTGAAGGAAATTAAAGAAGTTATAAATAAATTGAGCAATATATCATGTTTATTGATTGAAAAGACACAATATTATTTAGATGTCAGTTTCCCAAATTGATCTATTAATTCAGTCCAATCCCAATAAAAATTCAAATTGACAAGCTTAATCTAAAATTCATATGAAAATGCAAAGGACCTAAAATAGCGCAAATTACTTTAGAAAGAGTTATTATGTACACTTGACCTAAAGACTGATAAGTAAATCAACGAAACACAAATATACTTACATATGGATTCAATTTATTTTTTACAAAGGGATACACAATTTAGTGTAGAGAGTATAATGTTTTCAACCAATAATACTGGAAAAATTGGATATCCATATATTTTTTAATTATTCATCCATACCTCACAGCACATGAAAAATAAACCACATAGAAATTTTTCTCTTCCTCTCTTTCCGTGTGTGCACGTATATGTAGTGTAAGCACACCATTATTTCCTTAACATTGAAACACACTTCTCCTGAGTCCACTTTTAGCCTCATCTACTTCCTCACTTTCCTTGCTACCATTCAAAAGCAAAATTCCTGAAAGAGTTGTCCATTCTCCCCGTCTCCTCTCTTCCTTTCTGTCTTAATTCCTCTTCCTGTTTCAGTTCCTCTTCTCTAATTCTCTTTTCAATCAGCTGCAGTTAGGCTTTCACCCAGTCACAGCACTGGAAGTGTTTTTGTCAAGATCATCAGTGATTTCTCCTCCACTAGATCCAGGAGTCACTCCTCATGTTTTCTTATTAAATCAATAGCAGTTGACATAGCTCATCACTTCCTTCCAGATACACTTTTGTATCTTAGCTTCCAAGATGCTGTACTCTTACTTTCCTCCTCGCCAAACTGTTCATTTCTTCTTAGTTTCCTTTGATATTTTTCCTCTTATTTCCAGCCTCTTAGTGTTGGAGTATCATAAATGCTCAGTCCCTACACGTGTCCTTCTTCTCTTCTCTGCAAACATTCATACCTTCGGTGAGCTCATCCCATCACATGCTTTTAAATACCAATCATTTAACTTCAGGTGGATAGGTATAGCTCACACTTCACTGTAATTCCAACTCAAGTATCCAAGTACCTAGTCGACTTCTTCCCCTCTTAGGTATTTAAGAGTATGTCCAAACCTGTTAATGTTGATTTCCCATATATTTGCTCCATTGGGAGTCTTCTGAATCAATTAATGGCAACCATATTTTCAGTTACTCAGGCCATCTCACAGCCATCCTTGATTTATTTATTTTATACCACATTTGGTTGTTTAGGAGATCCTTTTAACACTGCCTTCAGAATCTGGCCTCTTCTCAATATTTCCAGTGCTGACATAATAGATGGGCGCTTATTTGCTTTGATTTAGAGAACTTCCCTATGTATCCTATATAATAATAATTATTTGCATAATCTTTTTTAGAAACCAAGTATTATATCTATATTGACATTTATAATTGTAATGGATTCAAATGAGTCTACATAAGCTTTCCCTGTTATGGCTTATTCAGGAAATATTCCTTAATCTGATTTAATAAAAAATAATTTCCTGTGTTTTATTTTTCAGATTTTAATGTTTCTTCTTCATAATTGTGCCTCTATACTACATAGAACTTTTTTGTTTGTTTGTTTGGTGTGAAATAAGAATCTGCTTTCCTCTGAAACACATTTACTGAATTGTTTGATTCTTAAAATGCTGTATTGTAATACCACCTGCACCTTCTTAGCCCAAGTTTTTCCAGAAGCAAATCCTGGACCTGGATTAAGGGCTAACACTGCATTTGTAAAATGCAAGCTGAGGTAATGAGGGTGAGGATAAAACAAAAGTGAGTTAGGGTAAGATATGAAACAAGACCATACTCTGCATTGATATTTCAGCTTTGTGGCTTCCATGGGAGCTCCCTGCTCAGACACACAGCTCTCTCCAGGCTCCTTTGGCAAGGTTGCAATGTGGATTACTTTAGAGTTGTGCACAGGAGGGAGGACAGGAGGAAAGTACCTGCTTGTCTGCTTCCCTTTTCTGTGGTTCCATTGGTCAGTGTACACAGTGCAGGGAACTAGCTCTCCTGCACACCTGGGCCAAATCTCCAGCTCCCCGCCATTACTCAGAAAGCCATATTCCACTCGCTGGGTGTATTACTCCAGTTCAAAAGTGACCAACCGGGGACGCCTAGGTGGCTCAGTGGTTGAGCATTTGCTTTTGGCCCAGGGCGTGATCCCAGGATTCTGGGATCAAGTCCTGCATCAGACTCCCTCACAGGGAGCCTGCTTCTCCCTCTGCCTATGTCCCTGCCTCTCTCTGTGTGTCTCTCATGAATAAAATAAAATCTTAAAAAAAAAAAAAAAAACAGTGACCAGCTGGTGGGGAGAGGGTGCCCATCAGCCAATCAAGAGAGAGAAGAGAGAAAGGTCAAGGAATTCTGAGAAGGCAAACAAGATTTATGTCTAATGTGGTAATATTTCAAGGTACCTTGTAGGTTTGAGTCTGTTCCTGAGCCTACATTTCTACTCCACTAGTCTATTTATCTGTCCCTAGAGCAACATCAGACTGTTTTAAATACCATCACTTTACAATAAATTGTATGTCAGGTAACTTATGATAGACCTTACATTTTTATGGGCCAATCTTTCACATACATTTTAATCAGTTTGCCAGGTTCCATAAAAGAATAACTAATAGTGATTGGTATTACATCACATTTATAAATTATAAATAAAGCTTCATCTTTATAATACAGAATCTTTCCATCCTTGAACATAGTATTTGGGTCTTTTTCATAAACATCTGGAAAATTTAGATTAGATTTATGCTTTATGCATTTTTGTTCTTATTGGGAAAAGGATTTCTTAAATTCCATTTTTAAATTGATTGTGCATATATATTAAAATAGTATTGACCTGTGTAGGCTGATCTTTACCCAGCAAGGTTACTGAAGTCTTATTCTGTATTTTACATATATTCTGTATTTTACATATATTCTTTCTATCTAGATGGTACTCTATTAAGTTTAGATTTTTTCTTTTAAATTCTTCAGCCTCTTATTTCCTTTACTTTTTTGTCTAATTATATTACCTGAGACTTTCAGTACAATGTTGAATAAATGGAGTGATAGGAACCATCTTCGGCTTATTTTTGTATTCATCTGATCAGATGACTTCTAATGTTTCATAATTAACATTGATTTTTGGTAGATCTACTCTATCAGGGTAAGAACGTTCTCTTTTATTATAGTGAACTAAGAGTCTGATTCTCATGAATTGATTATTAATATTATCAAATGATCTTTCTGTATCTGTTCACATGATCAAATATTTCCCATATGACCTGTTAATGTAGTGAATTCCATTATATAGTTTTATAACATTTGAATGTACTTCCATAACAACTCTACATTTTCATGTTGAATTAAAGAAAAAAATTTGCTGGTTCACTACTAGAAAAATCTCATCCCTTTGAATATTATGTTTTCTGTTTATGCCATCAGAGCTCTTATATAAACAAATATCTGGCCTTCTGAGTTCATCCTGCCTATTTCTTAACCACATTTTTATGTTTTCCATTTTATTTCTATGGTTATCCTCATTGTTTTGCTTATATCTGTCTCCAGGTTCACAGACATCTTCAGCTATGTCTATTGTGATTTTTGAATAATCCATTTATTTTATTTTATTTATTTTAAATAATCCACTTATTTGAAAACTTGAATGACTATTTTTCATTTCTTGATACTCTATTTGTTTTTTTAAATATATGTATGACCCTTCATCTTTCATTCTTTTATTATAATTTCTATCCCTTTTGGAGCAAACAAATCTAAGCTTCTAAAATTCTCTTTCAGATATTTTATTGTTTCTAGATCTTTGGGTTTAAAAGTTCTTGTTTATTATGTCTGCCCATTACCCTTCCTGGTAGATGTTTTTCCTTATGTGGTTTATAATTTAATTGTAAGTTGATATTCAATAAGGACTCACATTTCTCCTTGGGAGTTCCACATGCTCTAGGGTATTAATGTGACTCCTCAGAATATTTTTGGCCTATTTCTGATAGAACTTCAAAGTTGATGGTATGTTGATTATTACCTTGGGAGTCCCATGCCAATGTAAATATCATGAAAGTATCATAATCTTAGCCCCCAGAGGCTGGGGTTTTTTAGTTCACATGAAATCAATTTGTAAAACTATCCATTCATCTTTATTTTTTGTGCAAATCCAAAGGCAGGTAGCAGGTATTACTACTACTTCTCTGGGGTGATGAGAGAGATTTTCTAGTATGCTTTTCATGGCCAAGCTGATCCTAGCTTCATGAAGTTATAACTCTTATCTCCTATAAAACCTTAAGGACTTTGTGGCAACACCCCAGCCACCGATCTCCTTCAACCACTAGACTGCCAAAGCTTCAATTCAAGCTCATTACATTCTATGTGAGTTCACTCTTTGTTCTTGTCTTTGCCTTTTCTTATTTCTTGGCTATATTTAAAATTGCTGTGGCAATCATTCATCCATCATTTATCTGTGTTTACATTGGGGAAGGAATCATTCCACTATTGCCATAATTTCTGGTCTATTTATTGTTCCACAACTTTTCTTGCAATTTTGATTTCCATACTTAAGCTCACTGTATTCTTGTCATTTCTTAACCTCCTTTTCATGTGTGAATGTTTTTTTCATTACCGTACCCAAAATAGGGTATTTCTGCCAATAAGTAGATACACATCTTACAAGTTTTAAAATTATATGTCAGTTTTTTACTGTCTAAAATGTAAGCTTAAAGTAAGAGACTATATCTCATACTTCCATAGCTCTCTCTTTTCTTATAGTAGCTAATTAATATTTATTATTTGGTTGTAATAAAATAAAAATTCTAGGGAAAAAAGTATTCAAATTTTTGAGTGTCAGAGAATATCTTACAGTGCTACATACATTATTAATGTAATCCACATGTGGAAGCTATAGGAATGTGCTCTTTAGATCTCTTTCTGAGGGGGAAAAATAAACTGCTATGGGGAACTAGTTAGCTGACAGCTTTGAAATCCACCACAACATTCACAATCAGGTCAGGCTGTTCCCATTGAGGTCAAGGAAAGGAGTGACCATGTCAGGAGTACTAGAGGCTGGCCATTCTGACCAAACATAGGACTCCTCTAATGGGCCATCTTTGCTCTGGGGCTCTATTTGACCCAGCTGGAACTTTCTCAGAGCTACAATCAGAGGCTCTTATTACCTAATCCTCCCTCTTCTTCCCTGTACCTCCATCCCACCACTCTTCTCAGTTCTTAACATGATTCCCTACAGTAGTAAACACTTAATGAAAACTCGTTAAATGCTTTAAATGAAGAGTGGATTTTATAACTGTTGTAAAATATTTAAAAGGCTAGCCAACGATGGGAAATCAGTCTCTCTGTACTATACTATTATAAGGTGATTGTTGTATTTGTTGGGGTATACTCTAAACTGCTGTAATGGAGACATCATAAAACATAGTAGATTGAATAAGAAAGAAGTTTATTTTTCTGTCAGTTATAGTAAAGGGTCCAGGACTGAAGAGGACAGTCCTGCCATCTTGAATACATGGCTTGAATTCCAGAGTCAAAATAACCCCTTCAGTCCTTGAGACAGAGCACATAGACAAAGAGTAAAATGTCTACATGTACTTTGTCTACAAAGAGTAAAGGGTACAGGACAGTGCACATCTAATTGTTTTAATGGCAAGACATGGACTTAGCATGTATCATTTTTTCTTCATTCACTTGCCTAGAACTTAGTCACATGAACATACCTTGCTGAAACAGAGACTAGGAAATAAAGTATTCTGCTATATGACCATACATCAGTTAAGTCTCTATTTCTGTAAAATCAGAGGAGAATGTTTATTGGGGCAACCAACAGTCTACCATAAATTATAGTGAACATCTTCTAAATAGAGCTTAATAAGAAACAATATGTCAACTGCAAATTAGTTGAGCTACTTATTATTAATACAATTAAGCAGAAACATGATAAACATTTGCAAAGGATAATAATGTACAACTAGTTCTCTTTCTCTTTCCAGTGGGAGGCTCAAAAAAATAGCTGTTAAAGACTGTATGATTTTAAGATTGTTTGTTTAATTCTTACACTATGTAGGACGTATCGTATAGAGTAGGTGCTCAGACGACCTGCATCTTCCAACACTGTAAACTCCATGAGAGTAAGGACCGTGTCTATATAAAATTCTACTCTATGCAAGCACTAAGAAAAATACACAGTAAATTGTAGACAAATGATAGGCAAATACACATTTGTCGAAAAAATGAATTCACGACTACTAAAAATCATGGAGTTGAAGTTAAAATGACGGGGAAATACACCTCTGTTTCAACAAGAAGAATTTTAGATTGACACTCAACACTTAAATGCTCAGATTTTGTATTGCAAAATATTTTACTACATCTTCAAAAGGTATTGCATAAACATGAAACACAAATATATGTTTATTATATTTTTGGCATTTCTCAAAAGCATATAGAAGTGCTTTCTCTCCTGAAGTCACAGAAATGATGAGTGGTTTTTTTTTTTTTTCTTTTCTTTTTTTTCAGGTACAAAATGACTTGTAAGCTCATTGCTACACATTAGTATCCCTCACTTGAATTTGAATCTTTGTTCAGCTTATAAATTCAAATAGCTAGTATTTAAATTAAAAGTGGTCACAAAGTATATAACTTAAAATAATGTCAGTGTCCCTGGAGAAGAACATTCAACCTTCTCTATACATCTCTGTTTCTGGTAATTAAGATTCTTCGCACTTCAGAGGCTCACACTGGGGACTGGGTGACAAGATAAATTTTTACCAATTGTATATTCTCTTCTCTCTTTCTCCTTCTTTCCCTTTCTTTCTCTCTTTTTGTCCCTCTTTCCCTCCTTGTTCTCCTCACTCCTACCATACCCCTTCCATTCATCCTATGTGCTCTGTCCATTCACCTATTGGTGAATATTTACCAATTTACCAATAGGAATATATTTACCAATAGGAATATATTTCTTTATTCCTCAAACCCAGATTATTCAAGTATGCTCTCTCTGAGTGTAGTAGTAACAGGATATACAATCTATAGGAGTCATATGGAGAATAAAGAAAAGATGAAACAGATAAAGAGAAATAATATCACTATTGTTTTTGTTTTTGTTTTTTAATTTAGCAACTGTTAGAATCATCCAGAAACAATGTTCTTGGTAAATTTTTGTCTCTTTTATTCTTTTTCTCTAACTTATCCCTATTTCCCATTTACTTTGATCAGATTCTTAAAGAATGACTAAATTTTGATCAAGCATATTAGAATGTACCATACACTGATACATTAATATATGTATCATACTCATATGCTCTGTGTTATTCCAGGGATAGATGAAAACTAGCTCCATTCTATATTTTATGAAAAATGCATTCTCTACACAAGTAATATCAAAGACTCTAATATATCCTGAAGCAGCAATTCCGGTTTTTACAGCAGAATCTATTTAAGATTTTTAAATGACTTGTCTTTTCCTGAAGAATAGAGTATTTGCTCATATGTGAGTAAGAGTGAATAGCTTTTGCAGAGGTGTCTCATGAAAAGCTAGGGGCTTACTTTGATGTCAGTAACATTTTGAGAAGTAGATGAAATCAGAGAGCAGAACATATCATTTGGTGATAGGTTGGGAGGCTACCTATGGCCTAGTGAGTACAGAAATTGGTTATGTCATTTCACGTACACCATTCACGTCCTCAATCACTGTTCAGATAGCCCCTATTTTATTTTTTTCTAATTCTTTACCACTAACAACTCCTACACTTATTTAACATGACCCCATCAAGACCAACACTATACTTTTCTAAGATTTGGCCCATTAATTTGCTAATTCCCAGATATGTCTATGGCAGAGTCACATATGTCATCGAGATTTGCCCTCAAATATACTCTGCAAGACTAGCCTGTGTCTAAAAGTACTGTCTTACCACCCATCCATGTGCTATTTGTGTCATATCTATGAAATTTTAGAGATATTTCTTCATTTTATTTTACAATGTCTTAAAGATATTTATTATTTATGAGGGAGAGAAAGAATAGGAGGAAGAGCAGAGGAAGAGAGACAAGCAATTCCACACTGAGTGTAGAGTCCCGCACAGGGGCTCGATCTCACCACCCTGAGACCAAGAGTCAGACACTTAACGGATGGAGCATCCAGGTGCCCATCTTTTTTTAATGTAGGTCTTTCTAACTAGGAACTTCTCTACTAGTACTGCTTTTGCTGTATCCCATAAGTTTGGTATATTGTGCTTTGTTTCGATTTGTCTCAAGATACTTTCTAATTTCTCTCTCAATTTCTTCTTTGATCCAGTGGTTGTTCAACAGTGTGTTGTTTAATTTCCCATAGTCTTTTTGTTATTATTTCTAGTTTTGTTTTGTTGTGGTTGGAAAAGATACTTGGAATTATTTCAGTCTTCTTTAACATATTGAAACTTGCTTTGTGGTGTAGCGTAGGATTTATCCTGAAGAATGGTCCATGTGCACCTGAGAAAAATGTGTATTCTGCTTCTCTTGGGTGGAATATAATGTAGATGTCTGTTAGGTTCATTTGGTCTATGTTGCTTAGGTCTGCTATTTCTTAATTGATTTTCTGTCTGGATGATCTATCCATTATTGAAAACAGGATAGTGAAATCTCCTACTATTATTATACTGCTGTCTATTTCTCCCTTCAGATTTATCAATTATTTGCTTTATATACTTAAGTGCTCTGATATGTTGGGTGCAAATATATTTATAATTATGATGTCATCTTAGTGAATTGACTCTTTTATTATTAAGTAATGACTCTCCTTATCTCTCTATTTTAAAGGATTTTATTTATTTATTTGAGAGAGCACAGAGCCAGAAAGAGAGCACAAGGAGGGAGGGGGGACAGATGTAGAAGCAGAAGCAGGCTTCTTGCTCAAGGACACAGGACTCCCAACATGGGGCTCCTAACATGGGGATCAATGGCAGGACCCTAGGATCATGACCTGAGCCAAAGGCAGAAGCTTAACCAACTGAGCCACCCAGGCACGACAACCTTCTTTATCTCTTACAACAGTTTTGACATAAACTCTGTTTACAACAACATGGATGAATCTTGTTAAGTAAATAACCAGACACAGAAAGACAAATATTGCATGATACTGTTTATTTGAGAAATATGAAATAGTCAAACTCATAAAAATAGAGAGTAGAATAGTGGTTGCCAGGAGATGAGAGGAAGGAAGAATCAGGATGCATTAGTCAAAGAGCACAAAGTTTTAGGTGGCAAGATGAATAAGTCCTAGAGACATATGATACAGCACAATTCCTATAGTATACTGCATTATATTCTTTAAAATTTACAAAGAAGGTATATCTTATGTGTCCCTATCACAAAATAACAGGAATAATAGCAAGAAGAAATAGAAGGAAGAGGGGAAGAAGGTAGGAGGACGTTTTTGGAGGTGATGTCTATTTCATGCCATAGATCATGGTGATAGTTTCATGGATGTACACTTAATCTCCAAACTCATTAAGTTGCTTACTATAAATATGTACAGCTTTTTGTATGTGAATTATACCTCAATAAAATGATTTTTTAATAATTTTTAAAATGATAAAGGACATACATATCTCACCCTCCCTCAACTTTAAATTTAGATAACTTTGTCTCCCTTACTAATATTAGGGGCAAGGATTCCTCCAGAGGGTAGTGAGGTATCAAAAGCATCCTGAAATATTTCTGGTTCAATATTAACTTGAATAATTTTTGTTTTGTTTTACCCTAAAGGAATCTAAAAATGGGCTAAGTGTCAAGTCTCCACTGAAAAATTTCCGGCCAGTATGCAGCATCATGAAGCCTGAAGCAGCCTGGATTGCAGTGCTGGTGGGAAGGGTAATCCCAGCATCCCCTGGCCTAACATGGCAGCATCATTGAAAAGTTTGGTCCTGAACTCCTACTTTTAGAGCGCAGTCATTTAAGAGAATGCTAGAGAAAGACGACTCTCAACAGGACACATAAAAGCTTAGGAGGTGAGAACTACAGGGATTTACAAATGCCTCAAAGGTAGGGGAAGGCCAAGAAGCCTAGCGGGTAGATCCTTCATCCCTCTATCACCAAGGCCAACTAGGAGTTGATATACATCGGGCATTTGATTTCTTTGATGCCCGGCTTGCACTACAAAATTCTTGTGTGTTTTATTTATTTTTTATTTTTCTTTAAAGATTTTATTTATTTATTCATGAGAGACACAGAGAGGCAGAGGGAGAATCAGGCTCCTCACAGGAAGCCCGATGTGGGACTCAACCCCTGGGCCACGGGATCATGACCTGAGCCAAAGGCAGATGCTCAACCACTGAGCCACCCAGGCATCCCTCCTGTGTGTTTTATATCTAGTCCACTAATTCATTTTGTAGTTAAGGAAAGTAAGGGACACAGAAGGAAAGGGAGTTTCAAAATATCCAAGTCATTATGCCAGTGTGTATGGGAATGAGGTAAAAATTCATGCCCTTTCCACTAGAGTACTTTGTCCTGTTAATTTTCCATTGGTCCGAGGCCAAAAAATAAGATCCCTTTGCAAATTATTTGCTTAGCAGTCAGACTTATGCTTCAAGTAACAAACACAATACTTATAGTTCCCTGGAGTTAAGAAACCAGGTACTCCTCTTTTGTTTCTGGTCAAGCAGTTCATTTTCCTGGGAGAATTCTGAAGTCAAATTCCATCTAAAATATTACTAACTTACTGGTTGGTTCTGAAAAAGAAGTTCTGAAGCAACTTGACTCAGAGCATGTTCTCTTGACAGATTGCTGCCTCCTGACCAACAGCGGTTACTTTACTCAAATTCCTGGTCTCCAGTCTCTCTGGAGTCCAAATCTTTATTGTACCAGGTGTCACAAGAATGGATGTTTTATTTCCCACAACTCGAGCCATTAAATGAAATTCTGACTTTTTTTCTTCTTTTTTCCTACATAGGCCCTTCCTTTGCTCTTGTTAGTTTTGTCACTCTTCTAGCATTACATTCTTTCAGGCTCTTTCCTTACCATCACAGGAACTGAAGAAAGAGTTTATTTTTTTTTTTTATTTTTAAAGGTTTTTTTTAAATTTTTATTTATTTATAATAGTCACACAGAAAGAGAGAGAGAGAGAGAGAGAGAGGCAGAGACACAGGCAGAGGGAGAAGCAGGCTCCATGCAGGGAGCCTGACGCGGGACTCCATCCCGGGTCTCCAGGATCGTGCCCTGGGCCAAAGGCAGGCGCTAAATCCACCCAGGGATCCCAAGAAAGAGTTTCTTACAGAGCTGAATCTCTCCATGTGTTAGAATGGTCCTTACTCATTTGCTTTTTCATTCTAACCCTAGATGTAAATGCATAAGTATTTTTCTTATTGTTTATCAAAAGTTAATACAACCTGTGAATATCAGATGACATGTTAGTGGCAAAAGTAATTAAAACTTAAATGATGGGGCATCTGAGTGTTTCAGTCACCTAAGCATCTACTTTTGGCTGAGGTCATGATGTCAGAGTCCTGGGATGGAGCCCTGCATTGGGCTCCCTGCTCAATGGGGAGTCTGCTTCCACCCCCTCCCCCTGCTCATGCATGCTCTCTCTCTCTCTCTTATGCTCTCTCTCAAATAAATAAATAAAACCTTATAAAAAAAAGCTTAAGTGATAGTTTCAATGGTATGAACAGATTCAAATTTATTGTCATGTTACAGTTAGTGAGCTACATAAATGTGTATCTAGGTTGAATTCGGAAGTAAAAATGCTTCAGCAGTCCTTTCTTCAGTTACAGAAGTCTTCCTATTTCTTTTTTACATTACGTAATAAAACCCATTAAGCATAGTTTCTGTTACAGTGTTTAAAAATGTGCTGGCTATTCACTATCTTTTAAACCATTAATCCTTATCTCTCTTACAGGGACTTTTAAGATCATAAAGAAGGAGATAGCAGAGGTATTAGATGCTGAAAATAGTCAGAAAAGGTTCCTTCATTTAATGTACCTATAAACCATCCCAAACCTTCTTCAATAGCCATGGAAGACACCAGCCTCCATCTCTGAGACTGGCTTTATTATCCTAGCATCCAGGAAGCACCCATCCATTTAGGGAAGATGATGAAAGGTTGTAAACATTTTTCCCCAACTGTGCCTCAGAGTGAGAAGCATAAACAGTCAACAGCAAAATGGCCTTACCCAGAATGTACAGAAATAGCATTCTAAACATAGACACCATAACTTTCACCAAACATTCGGGAACAAGAACAGGATGTCTATTATCTCTATAGTTATTACATATTATAATTTCCAAAATTCAAAAGCATGGAAGTAAGATTTTAAATGGCAATTTTAGATTTTAAATGGCATTTCTATGATTATATACATATACAAATTCTCTATTGGATAAACTACTTGCAAAGAGAATTTCATAGGTTTAGACTAGATAGCTAGATTAATATAAAATAACCAAATACCTATCTATATTTCAGTAAATCAATTAGAAATATAATAGTAAAAAGTACATCTTTCATAACAGTAACAAAATTATGAAACACATAAAGGTAAGCATATCAAGAAATGCGTAAGACCTTTATAAAAAGCACCACATGAGTAGAGGGTATGAACGATATATGTGAAAAGAGAGAATGTTCATGGATTAGTAGACTTGATATTTAAAACATTTTAATCTTTTCAAGTTAATCTGGGAATCTAGTGCGATTCAACTCAAAAATTTCAAAAGGAATTTGAAAAGCTAACTCAAAAATTTGTATGGGATACTTAATGTGAAAACCAGCCCAGAAGATATTGAAAAAAAAAAAAAAATTAAAACAGTAAGGGGAATGCTTACTCTATCAGATAGGAAAATGTATCACAAAGCTAGATGTAATAGAACAGTATAATATTTGTGCATAAATAGACAAATATATTATTGGATCAAAGCAGATAGTCGACAAGTAGATGCAGTATGTCCGGGAATTTGAAATATGAAAATAATGGCATTGCAAATTACTGAGGAAGAATGGCCTAATTGGTAAAGGCTACCAGGACAATTGACTATTTGTTGTGAGATAGAGATCTAACTTAATGTTTGCTTTTTTTTTTTAACAAAGACAAAAATGAATTCTCATTAGATTTAAATATAAAATAAGGAAACTAAAACAAATAAATATAAAACTATGAAATTATTATGAATATAGGATATCCACAACATGGATTCATAAGGAAAAGATTGATAATTCTTCACTCCTAATTATCCCTAATCAATCTGATACATTCGATGGTATCAAAATATGAACATCTTTTGTAACAAAATATGCCATAAATAAAGTGAAAATACAAGGAGCAATCTGGGAGAAAATATGCATATAAAACAGAAGTAAAGGGGTACCTGGATGGCTCCGTAGGTTGAGTGTCTGCCCTTGGCTCAGGTCATGATCCCAGGGCCCTGGGATCAAGCCCTACATGGGGGGCTCCCTGCTTAGTGGGGAACCTGCTTCTCCCTCTCTCTCCCTGCTCCTCCTGCCTGCTTGTGCTCACTCTACTCTCTCTGTCTCAAATAAATACATAAAATATTTTTTAAAAAATTTAAAAATAAAACAAAGGTAAAATACTGTGGATATATAAATTAAGAAATGTATATTAGTTAACTATATATAAAAGGCATATAAGCTAATAAATATGTAAACAACACAGTAGAGAATAGAATATACATATGAAGGCAAGTAACAGAAGACATAATAAAAATGTCAAAAATAATTTTTAACCTCACTGATTACTAAGGAAATGTAAGAATAAGAAATAGCATCAACTCACAAATAAACATTTGCAAAAAATGGAGACTAAATGAAATTTTGTGGAAATGAATCCACACTATGGAATGCTATGAAGCAGTTTTATTTATTTTTTTAAAGATTTTATTTATTCATGAGAGACACAGAGAGAGAGAGGCAGAGACACAGGCAGAGGGAGAAGCAGGCTCCATGCACAGAGCCTGATGTGGGACTTGATCCCGAGACTTGATCCCAGCACTCCAGGATCACCACCTGAGCCAAAGGCAGACATTTAATCACTGAGCCACCCAGGCATCCCTGAAGCAGTTTTAAAGAGTGAAATAGTTCCACACATACAGACATGAAAAGATCTCAAGGGCAAATAGTTTAAACCATAACAGGTCAGATTCAATATTTTCTGGATGATTTTTTTCACTATGTTGAACTGGAAGTATTAACCCCCCCACCCCCAAAAAAAAGCAGGAACTCAGAGGAGGGACTTTAGAAAACTGCAGAAGATAGGATCCCATAGCCAATTGCTAAAATATGAGTGTATATTTGTCAGATAGAAATATGGTATATGGGACTTCTTGGAAGAGGCCATACTCTGAATCCAGGCTCCTTAAAATTGCTTCCCCAGTCTTTCCCATTAAGTCCTGCCAATTCATCTGGAATCAGCTCCCAACCAGCATCCTCTCCCAGCTCAGGTGCTTTTAAACCTTCCTGCCTTATACCCATCTATATAGTTTACTCCACTAAGTATATGCCTCTGTCCTCCATCCATCTCTTTCAATTTGCCTGGCTAATTGCTTCTACACTTAGCTAGGCTACCACTTTCTTCATAAAGCCCTTCCAGATCTCCATCATCTCTCTCTGGGCTATCCTAGTTCCTCATGCTACTCTAACCATAGCATTTGCTCGGAGTTTGAGATTCAGAATCAAAATGGATTAAAGAAATCAGTTCTCTTTTACCATCAGTAAAATATTGATAATAAAAAGGAACTGAACTCACCATGCAGTATGTGCATGGGTGTGTGTTCTGATGAATAAACTACAGAAAGTGAAGTACCAATGAAAGAACTTGAACAATTCTATAAAACTTAGTATGCAAATGATACCATGTCAAAATTAGTATAGGACATTATCTACCGTCTAACTTCCCACTTGAATATACCTTTATACACATAGGTAAAAAGATTTTAACACCTCTTCTGGAAATCTTAGTAGACTGCTAATGTCTCTTTTTATTATTACATTTTACAAATGTCAAAACAAAAGAAAGCAAGTTAATTTATAAAGTAAAATTTATAGATTTTCAGTGTTAAGCACAAGAATTTTAAAAATACTGATGTGTTCCCCTGGGCATTAGATTATAAAATTGGGGGTGAAAATGCCCTGAAAGATTAAATTAAGTGACAAGCAGAATCAGTACATTTTTTCTCATATTATTGATACTTGAAAAGAAATGAAATCTATTTGAGTATATAAAAAAAGAAAGAAAATCAACATCACTCTGATCATCAGTGAAGAAAAAATATTCTTTGTGTATAATAATGCATGTACTATATCTAATATAATTATTATAATACTGTGTTGTCATATAATAAGGAGTGCTGGTGAGCAAGAATTCTTTATCACCTTCTAGGTCCTTCTAGCTGGACTAAGAATCAAGTGGACATATGACAGATTAACAGGAGAAAGTCAAGTTTAATAGGGTACATAGAGGGAATCTACACAGATGTGGAAATCTCAAAGTCAGGCAAAATGAAGTAAATATGTCATCCTGATCTAAGGAGATAGGGGTAGGGGTCTGGGATTTCAAAGGGAAGGAATGCAGTTCACCGGAAGATTAAAAAGAGTCAATGAAAGTTTGCTGGGCCACACAGAAACCATGCACAAAGAGAAGACTTTGATCAAAGTGGCCCTTGCTAGGTTTTTTCCTGTCCACTGTACCTGGTTCATATCATGATGTGGTTCTCTATGGTGATATCCCTCTTTCTGGACCAGGCCTCTGTCTAAGTTCTTTTCAGGCAGTTGTGGGGAGGGAAAGAGCTTTTCCTCAATCTGATGAGTTTTGATTGCTTTATAACTCAAAATAATCTTCAGGCCACAGTGGTCCATCTTGGAGCAGCCTGCCCTTGGTTCCTACAGGAATGTCATAACCAAGGGAAAGGATTTCAGAGGACAAGTGAATTGAGACTATGGATGAGAAGGCAAACTAGAAAAAGATGAAAGAAAAAGAAAATTTGATAACATTGAAATGGCTTATTTATTCAGGCATTACCAGTAACTTTCAATTACCTTATTCAATTAATTTTTAAAAATATTTATTTACTTATTTGAGAGAGAGAGAGCATGATGGCAGGGGCAGAAGGAGAGGGAGAGAGAATCTCAAGCAGATGCCATGATGAGCATAAGTGACTCAGGGCTCAATCTCATGACCGTGAGATCATGACCTGAGCCAAAACCGAGAGTCAGATGCTTAACTGAGTGAGTCACCCAGGTGCCCTCTACCTTATTCAATTTAATCTAGACTGAGACTTAGGATATTGGGATACACATACCAACTATGAAGACTGGGATGATAATCATCAGTTAAGGATTAACTGGATAGATCTGATACCTGAACTCTGCAAATATAATGACTCCTGACTTCGCTCATGCTCTTTTAATAAGAAGCAGAATCAGATCTGCAACTCCCAAATAGCTGCCAATCGCTGAAGCATAACGACATTGTTTAGATTTAAAGGATGAATTGCTGTATATAGATCACATTTTGAACCTGTCATGTAATACCTCAAAGCACTTGTGTTTGCTTAATCTGTTGGAGGTTTCTGTATAACTTTAAGGTGTCTAAATTAATACATCACTAACATAGAAACCTTTCAATTCAGACAGATAGGAAATTAACATGTTGCTAAATGAATTACATCCATGGTTTAGCAAAACAACAAACAAACAAAAGAACAAAAACAAAACAAAACAAAAAAAAACCTCAAAACAGTAAAAGAGTTATATATTGATTCATGTTGTTAAAGTGGATTTCAATGTACAAAATACTAACTCAACAAAAATCAATAATTCCTTTTACTTCACAGTGTGCCATTAAAAAACATCATTCAGTTTTTCAAAGATTGGATGTTTAATTCAAGACACGTTCCTAATAGTTGCTGCCTTAGTTAAGAGTACACAATACAAGTTGACAGAATAAAGAGTGGGAGATTCTAAGGAACTGTGATGTCTCTGCATTCTCAAATCCATTCATTAGGCTTATTCTGATAGTGGGGAAATAATAAGACTACTGAAAGCTAATATTTTCTTTCATTCCCAAGTTCCAAGCTATGTGAGAGTGTCAACCCTTAATATGAAATGAATTTGACAATTTTAGTTTCAGTTTTGGAAGAGAGCTAAAAAATGTCCCTTGGACAAAATACTTTTATTATTTGACCATTGGAAGACTCAAGAATCCGATAGCCCCTCCCTCCTTGGGAGTTTCACTCACTTTGTGAAACAACTCATCACCCAGCTGTTTCTGGTCTCGTCTGTCAAAGAAACATCCATTGCCCAATTCATAGGAGACTGTAAGACAAGAGTAAATAAGGCTAGTTTTCTTAACAAAAGGTATTACATGAACACAGCTTGTTAATAAAAAATCTCTTTAAAAAAAAAGAATCTCTTTAATGTCATTCATAATTACATGTGCATCATCAGAAATGGTCACTTTACTTTTCATGATGTACCTGAAATATCATTTAATACCAAATATGAAATATAATTGAAAGTGGTTATTTTCTGTATTTATTCAAGCAATAGAATAAATCGTCCATTCTTTAAAATTGTCACAATTTCACAAATTTGAATACACATGGTCTGTTTTTTTCCCCTGCTAGCTCTGGTAACTTTCTTTAAAGAATTTAAAAGGACAATCTAATCACCCTTAAAAGAAATGTGTTTTATTTTTATCTACTCTACAATTTAAAAATTCTTTCAATTTTTCTCCTGCAAGGAAAGTTTAATGAGGCATATTTGCTTGTTTCCATGGTATTTCAAAGGAGGATTACTAGCTGAAGACAAGAAGATGTATACAAAAAAAAAAAAAAAAAAAAAAGAGGAAGAAGGAGAAGAAATAACAGTGCTTGCAATAAGACCAAACTTTACTTTTCAAATAAATTTCCTTACAATAGGAGGTACTCATTTGTAATCTGTAAGACAATGCCAATCATTTTGAGTGTTATTTAAAGATGAGTTTTTCCTGGAAACAAAAAAGAAAAAAGAAGAATGTAACGAGAATTTCATCATACAACACAGTCTGTCACCACAAAATCCCAAAATACCCCATCTTAGTAATGACCAAAATCCAGTACCGAATAAATTGCTGTGTATATAGAAAAAACAAGGATAAAGTCCAGCTTTCATTGTCTTTGATTTGATAGCTAGGATGCAGAGCTTTTTGTGTAACAGGAATTTTTTGTGTGTAACAGAAATTGTAAGTACCATTAACTTTGAACTCTGACATTTGCAAATCCAATCACAGTTGTGGAAGATTTTCTAAGGAGCAATCAACCAACATAGATTGTGCTAGTCAGTCTCTTTCATCTTCAAAGTATATATTGGTGATTTTCTTTATAATTTTGTTTTATAAGCATTTTGATGAGGTCTGAAATTTAAAATACAAAGCAATCAACTGAAACATTTGTTTAACAACTTATCCAAGGATATTACAATATCACATTTATAATCTGTGTTGATAATTAAATACTATTTATTAATATATCTGATATCTCTTTAACATATTTATTTATTTTTATTTTTTAAATATTTTATTTATTTATTCATGAGAGACACAGAGACACAGACAGAGAGAGAAGCAGGCTCTCTGCAGGGAGCCTGATGTGGGACTGGATCTCAGAACTGGGATCATGCCCTGAGCCAAAGGCAGACAGATGCTCAACCGCTGAGCCACTCAGGTGTCCCTCTCTTTAACATATTTAAAATTAAGTGAGAAGCCACATGTAAGTGGGATACAGGTCTTGAACACACATGTGTCTGACATCACAGGTCCTATTTTAGCATCTCTGAAAAAGGGATACCAAGCATGAGCAATGTTATGTTGTTGAAGGCAATTCAATCTATTGCCAATGGTTAAACCAACAAAACAGAGTACAAACCACTAGAAAATGTTAATTTTATGAGGCAATATATTCTAGTAGAAAGAACCCTAAATTAAAGCTAAAAGGTGTTGGTTTCTAATCCTAAATCTGCCATTTAGTAAAAATACAAAATCTTGAGCTTTGGTTTCCATCAGGTGATAGATTGGATAATATCTAAGATACCTTTAAATTTAGGCTGCTATAAATTACGAGGGTGGGAGTGGGCAAGTAGTCAGTGGGCTTAATCTTCTGATCATTGAGTAGCTGTGAGACCAAAGGCTGGGAAAGAAAAAGGGCCACAGAAGGAGGAGTTCAACAAAGAGTAGACTAAGACACCTCAGTCCTCGGTCTTATCCTTGTGTGCAATCAGAAGACTGCACAGTCATAAAGACAGGAGCTGGAGATGGGCTGGCCAACCCCTTGGACCTTCTTGTCTGTGAAGACCCTTGCAGCAGCTGCAACACCACTGAGGGCCTCCAAGGAAGCTGAATTCACTCAAGGTAATGCTGCCAGTGGGGGCCTTACAAAAAAACAGATGCAGTAGTTAGAGTTGTAAAATCGAATTTCAGTCAGAAACTATTACATAGAGGAAAGGAGATGCCAGTATAGAGCTTGGGCTCCAGTGGGGATTTATCCTGAAGGAATAAAGTGAGAGGTACAGTCCATGGGAAATTACTAAGGAGAGAGATCAAGGGTTGGGGGAGGGGGCGGGGTTCTCACCAAGCTGACCTAATGGGATTCTTGTGAGGGCAGGCCAAGATAAGACATCACCTGGGGCATATTCAATCAGTTGTGGAAGGTGGTCAGCTATCAATGGTGGTGAGTCTCCCTAAAATTACCTACCGGTTTTCTTGTTACTAGGCCCAGCAAGGCTTTGGGGAGTAGAGAGAAAGGAAGGGTAAAGGTGCAGGCATCCTTGAGAACGGGGCTCCCCAGAGCCTGACAAGTGGTTTATCAATGACAAGTGGTGCACCCAGAAGGACACATCGAAGTTCAAGAATCATTCAGGTGAGACATCCAGATGAGGGCAATTCCAGCTTCAGAGTAGAATTGGGAATTGCTTTAAGAAGGAAAGAAGAAGAAGAAAAAAAAAAAGTTAAGCAAATATGTGAGTCTATTAACAATTATACACAGTGTATTAATGTTTTGGCTTGGTTTGTTGTATTTTTTCCTCCTAGAAGAAAAAACAAACTGTGGGTTTTACAGCTCTGCTGATCATACACATTTAAACAAATGTCCTCATTAAAAATTCAGATTCCAGAAGCTCACAGCAGAGAAAACCAGTGCCCATTTTAATATTTCATTTAGTTTAGTTTTTTTTTTTTTTTTTTTAAGGCTAAGATTTCCTTGGTTAGTTGAGATGTTCTGAGAAAAAAATAAAGAGAAACACTGATTCAACTAAAGTGTTAAATATTCTCTGGTATCTAGAGCTAGCAACTTCTCGGCATGGGTTGAGCTGAATTTCAAAACCATTGTCATTCCTGAGACAACCTGTAGTTTTAAATGACTAGGCTGTCAGCCTTTTAGTTCTTTGCATTTGCCTTTTCTGCTATAGTGAATGGTAACAATTACATTGCAAACAGCATGTTATTTCCAACTGTTTTTTTGACAGAAATCTTTGTGTTACAAATATTGCAAACTTGAGTTCCTTTGCATGATTCATTTTTTATGTAAATCTTAAGGGTGGAGGTTTTTTTAAGGCTTTAATAAAATTGGCTTTAAAGTAATATTGATTTAATCTTCTCACATTAAAAAAATACTTGATAAAGGAGAGAGTTAAGGAGGGTTTGTATAGGTTGGAAACAATTTTTAACATAAAATTGTTAGGTCCATATGGCAAGATTTTGTAATGGTTAGAATTCACTGATGGGAAGAGGTAACTCAATTGGGAAAAAGAAACTAGGGAGATTATATATTCCTTTTTTTTTTTTTTTTTTACAAAGAACGTGTTACAATGTTTCCATTCTTAAAAGGGATAGTTTGATTTGTCTTAGATGTAAGCAAACTGAAAATATCATTTCTGAAAGAAGACAGAATTTAAGAAAGGAGAATAAACTTTTGTGTTACAAAGTAGGGTAAGCTTGGGAATAGCAGTGGGATGAGCCAGATCCTTGAAGATGTTTATCTTTCAAGCTGATTTAAACTTTTAGCAACTACTAAGCCTTTCAAGATCTAAGGAAAATCCAGTAAGATCAAAGCTTACGTTCTCATTAAAAAAAAAAAAAACTCTTAAATAACTAAAACAGACTTTCTTTAACACGTAGACCTTGTTTAGAAATTGTCATGGATATTTGTAGTATACGTGTAGTAATTTTTATAGCAATTTGTAATTCGTAAATATATATATAAAGAGATCGAATTGGATGTGTTTTTAGATCCTTTCTACTTTGAACATTCTGGAGTTCTAGGAAATGTTTAATTAGGCACAAGGCATTGGTGTTTGAAAGGAGGGAAGTGCATAGTGGATATAAATGTTTCAACCATTGACTAAGAGGTTGCCTAAACTTCAGACAAATACATGACAATGGACAAACATAGACAGCCTATTCATGTTGACTAACTTCCTCTGTAACATTCTCTAGTATACCCTTTGCACTTTTCCCAGTGCTTAAAAATCATCCCGCTTTTTGTTTTACCGGGGTTCCATTCAATCTCAATTCCTTATTGCAATATTCTTGAATAAGATTTTCCCTCCTGTTTAATTCTGTCCAATACAGTATTTCTTTGATACCCACGAGGAATACAAAATGTAGGGAAGTAAAAGTCATGTGTATAGTTCATTTAATACAGAAACAGAGTCTTATAAATTAGTATAGGAGAAGTCACCAGACATTCCTAAGAGATTTTGCTTTGTAATTACATATACAAACAAGTAAAATGAACATATAATCTCTATTATTAACCTAAATTGTAGTGCATCACAATTCACTCGTTTTTATTTCATCATATATACCTTTTATGATTCCAAAATGATTTGAAGTGGCTATAATGCATTGTAATTATATAAGTGAATACACATTGAATTCTGAATGGTTAAATACCTAAATTTAGGGCACCTGGGTGGCTCAGTGGTTGCGCATCTGCCTTTGGCCCAGGTTGTGATCCTGGGGTCCTGGGAACAAGTCCTGCATTGAGCGCTCCGCAGGGAGCCTGCTTCTCTCTCTGCCTGTGTCTCTGCCTCTCTCTGTGTGTGTCTTTCATGAATAAATAAAATCTTTAAAAATAATAGTAATAATTACCTAAATTTAATAATATTTAAGTCAATAGTTTCTGTTCTAAGTGCTAATTGTAAATTCTTTTTACTTTTAAATATAATTCTAATATCACAATTAGATCAATGTTTTCAAAATATCAACCCTGAGACCATTCTCATTTGTCCTTTACATTGTGTCTGTATATAATTGGACATTAAATCTTTTTGCTTCTTAGACAGCCCTTCCTCTTACTCAACGACTGTTACTACTATCTGTGCTTATGTCATTTACTGTCAACATTAACATAATATACTATCCAACTGTATGTGTTAATATATCTAATAAAGACATAATGATAAAAAAAAAAAAACTTCAGGAAACAGGTAGGTGAAGGGTTACAAATAACTTTGTTTCAGAAATCTCCCCCAAATCCATTTATTCAAACAATAGAGGACTGGCAAAAGCCCTCAGACCAATAGATATTTCTCCTAAGATAACCACAGACTGCTTTAAAATCCTCAACTAGCTTTGTTCATCAGTGCCACGCTAGTAGGTCATAAACTATACTCAAGCCTTATCAGCAGCTTCCCAAACCACTAACAGACCCGCTCCCTTTTCTAGATAAAACCTCATTAATATACTGCCTGTTTCCTCTCTCCTCCAAAAAGTGACTAAGAATCTTATGGAGGGAATGGTCCCTTATGCAAGAGGCAGTAATAAATTTAGCTTTGCTTTAGCAGCAGGTTATGTTAATGGTCTTTGGGGGAATCTGCAGTTAGTACCATTGAAGACCAGTGGGCATTTGGCCATAAGTGGTGGGCATTTGCCTGGAGTTTGGGTCTTTATCTTTTATTGGCAGCTGTGAACTAAGGGATGGGATATTTATTATTTGGGGAGGGGATTTCTTTGGGAGCAGGATTTGATGCTTTTTCTTCCTTACTTGGTCAGGGTCTCTGACTTTCTTTGTCTTGGGCCTGTCTGGTTTGATCTGGCTTCTCGTGGTCCTGTTTGTGGAATGGTGCCAGGGCAGATTGCTAACTTTCCTGATAAAGGGACTCTGACTCTCCATTTTTGGTCTCCAGCCATCCTGGTAAAGCCTAACTAACTGCGTACTCTAACAGTTGGAGGCATGAATTAGGTTTTTTATTGCTTTTCAAAGTTCTATGGCAAACTAACAAAGTACTTGGAAATACTAAATGCATAGTTGTATGACCAGTCAACTTCCTGATTTGTGCCTACTTGGATTTTCAGTATCTTCCAGTTCCTTCCATCTTAGTCTAACTTGGTACTGGCTACACAGAACATAGCTCCCAACTGACCTCTAGCTCTAGCAATGTGGCCTTACCTACTTTGTTGTGCAAATTAATATTAGCAAACCCATGAATGATGCAGAAGTAGGTACAGGCATACCTTGTTGTATTGTGCTTCACAGTATTGTGCATCACAGATATTGCCTGTTTTACAAATTGAAGGTCTGTGACAACCCTGCATGGAGCAAGTCCATCAGCATCATTTTTTCAATAGTATTTGCTCCTTTCATTTATCTGTGCCACATTTTGATAGTTTGTGCAATATTTCTTTTTTGTTCAGTATTACATTTTGTACACTAGTTAGTGATCTTTGATAATACTATTATAATTGTTTTGGGGCACCCTGAACCATGCCCAGGGAAGAATGAATTTAACAATAAACAATGTGTGCATTTTGACTGTTCTTTCCATCTCTTCTCCCTCTCCCTCTCCCTCTCCCTCTCCCTCTCTGTCTCCCTCCCTCCCTCTCCCTTCCCTTGGATTTCCCTATTCCCTGAGACACAACAATATCAAAATTAGGCCAATTAATAACTCTACAATGGCTTCTAAGTGTTCAAGTTAAAGGAAGAGTTGCAGGCCTCTCACTTTAAATCAAAAGCTAGAAACAATTAAGCTTAGTGAGGAAGGCACATTGAAAGCCAAGATAGGCCAAGATCGAGGCATCCCGTACCAGTTAGTTAAGTTGTGAATTCAAAGGAAGAGTTCTTGAAGGTAATTAAAAGTGCTATTTTAGTAAACACACGAATAGCAAAACTGCCATCTTGCTGATATGGAGAAAGTTCTAGGGGTCTAGATAGAAGATCAAGCCACAACATTCCCATAAGCCAAAGACTCATCCAGAACGCAGTCTAACTCTGTTCAATTCTATGAAAGCTAAGAGAGATAAGGAAGCTGCAGAAGAAAAGTTTGAAATGAGCAGAGATTGGTTCATAAGCTTTAAGGAAAGAAGCCATTGCCATAACATAAAAATGCAAGGTGAAGCAGCAAGAGTGAAGCTATAAATTCAACTCCTTTAATATTTATGGAGCTATTCTTGATTGAGCTTTGGTAGTTGCAGGCTTTCAAGGAATGTTTCCATTTCACTTATGTTGTCAAAGTTATTACCATGGAGTTGTTCATAATATTTTATAAATATCTTTTTTGTTTATAGAGTCTTTAATGTTGCCGCCAATATTACTGCTAATACAGATCATGTGTCTATTCTTTCTGTGTTTCCTACAAAGAAGTAGGTTATTTTTATTGATTTTTTTCAAAGTACCAGCTTTTAGGTTCATTCACTTTCTCTGTTTTTCTGTTTTTATTTAAGTGACCTCTCCCCTGCTATGTACTATTTCCTTCTTCTCCTTATTTGGTATTTCATTGATTCTTAAATTTCTCTTCAGGTAGGAGCTGAGGATATTGCTTTGAATATTTTTTATTAAAACTGTTTTGTTTTTATCTTTATGGGCTTCTAAATATTTTCTAATTTCTATTTTTATTTTTTGACTTCAGAATTGTTTAGAAGAGTGTTATTTAGCTTCCAAAACATTTCAAATTTCTAAGTCTTTTTTTCTGTTATTTCTAATTTAAATTCACTGTGGACAGATAACATATTTTATATGATTTGGCTACATTTATGTTTACTGAGACTTGTCTTATGGACCAGACTATTTTGTTTTCAGTAAATGTTCCACATGCATTTGAAAAAGTACATAGATTCTTGTATTCATTGATTCTGTTGTTTTGGGATGGAATATTCTGTAAACCTCAATTACATCAACTTAGTTGAGTATTATTCAGGCCTTTTATCGTCTTACTTATGTCTTGAATATTTATTTTATCAATAATTGAAAGTCAGTTATTAAAATTCCTCAGTATAGTTATAGATTTGTCTTTTTCTCCTTGCAGTTCTATTTCTCCACTTTCACTTTATGACTTGTGAAGCTCTGTGATCAGATTCATAATTATTTAGAATTGTTGTATCCTCTAGATGTATGGACTCCTTGATCACATTAAAATGGCCATATTTATCCTCAGTAATATTATTTACTCTGAAATCTACTTTGTCTGATATTAATAGAGTTTTCTTTTCATTAGTGTTTTCCTACTGATATATTTTTCTTACTCTAAATTTTAACCTATTTGTGTCTTTATATTTAGGTCAATTTTTTAGAGCCTTGCTCTTTTAGGCAAATGATCATTTCTGCATTTTAATTTAAGATATACAGACAATATCACATATTATGATTATTGATAAAGTCGGATTTAAAAAAAAAATCCCTAATTTTTCCTCTGTTAGAAGAATGGAAGAAGGTCTGTAAGGTATCCCTCAAACTGAGAAGGTAGTTTAAGACCAAAGAATGAAGTAAGCCATTCCATACCACTTCCACAGAGTTTTATTCAGAGTAACTTACTGACAGGGTCAGGGAATGGGGATTACGTGAATAGATGATCCAGGCAGTACACAGACATTCTCTGCCCAGTCCTGACCTTAATCCCCAGCTTTTATGGAGTGAGGGGCATGGTGGTGAGGTGACAGGGTAGTTATCTAAAGTGGCACCATCTATGCACTACTCATCTCTACTAGTTACCTAAAGAAGCACTTTAGGGAAAATCAGAACAAATCTTCCCTCATTTCAGTCTGGGCATACATTATCCTCCATGGGGCCTGGAATGCATAGCCCTGAGGGAGGTCATTGCATGGGCAGACAGGATGGAGGGCTAAAGGTGGAGTAAATATTGTCAGAACTCCTACACCCTTTTGGGGGGGGGGGCTTGTTTTTAATTGAGTATTTCCTGTAATTGCATTTTACTTAATCTATTGCCACATTGGCTATAACTATTATGATACTTAAGTGGTTACTCAAGTGAATTTGTATTATTTGTCATTTACTTATCAAATTCCATATTTAAGTGAATGATTACTTCACATGTAATAATCCTATGACAGTATACTTCTATTTTTGTCCTCCCTCTTTGAACTAGTCTTGCCATATAATTACCTATACACATGTTCTATAACAATTATTTTTTGTCTTAATCTATTCTCTCTCATTGTGAATAGACTTTGTTTTTTAGAGAAGTTTAAGTGCATAGTAAAATTAGAGAGTTGAGAGAGTTCCCAAATACCCTTTTCTCTATATATATATCTTCCTCCACTATCAATATCCTGTACCAGAGTGTACAGTTGTTAAAATCAATGAACTTATAATCACAGATTCATAATCATCCATAGTTTATAGTTTACCCTAGAATTGTACATTCTATGGGTTTTGTACATTCTATGGGTTTTGATAAATATATGATGGCAGGTATCCACCACTGCAGTATCATACAGAATAGTTCCACTGTTCTACAAATTTTTTGTGTCCTACCTATTTATCCTTCCCTCTCCATTTCCCCCCAGGACACCACTGATCCTTTTACAGTCTCCATACTTCTGTCTGTTTCAGAAAGCCATATAGTTGAGATCTTACAGTATGCAGGTTTTTCAGACTGGCTTCTTTTACCTAGAAATATTCACTTACATTTCCCTCATGAATTTTCATGGTTTGGTAGCTCATTTCTTTTTAATAATGAGTAATATTCAATTGTCTGAATATTATGCAGTTTATATACCCATTTACCTCATTGAGGGTACTAAGGGGCATTTTGGTTGTTTCCAAATTTTGGCAATTATAAATAAAGCAGCTGTAAACATCCATATGCAGGTTTTTGTGTGGACATACATTTTCAACTCATTTGGGTAAATACTAAGGAAAATGATTGCTAGATCATGTGGTAAGAGTATGTTTAATTTTGTATGAAATTGCCAGTCTTCCAAATTGGTTATATAATTTTGCACTTCAATCTGCAATGAATGCAGATCAATTTTTTTTTTAGAGCCTTGCTCTAAAAGTTCCTGTTGCTCTATATCCTTGCCACAATTTGATATTGTCAGTGTTCTAGATTTTATCTATTCTAATAGATGTATAACAGTATCTCGTTTTAATTTTAAATTCGCTGTGGTATATAATATGGATCATCTTTCCATCTGGTTATTCATCATCTCTTTGTCTTTAGTGAAGGGTCTGTTTAGATCTTCCCAGTTTAATTTTTTTTTTTTTTTAAGTTTTTCAGTCTGTGACTTGCCTTCTCATTTTCTTGGTCCATTCTCTTTTAAAGAGCTTAAATAGTCATAAACATTGCCTGGTATATTTACCAATGTAATTTTGCTCTTCATTCCTTTGCATAGATCTATGTTTTCATTTTATCACTTTCCCTCTACCTTTAACCTTTTATATAGTGTACCTCTGTTGGTGTTGAATTATTTCAACTCATCTGTGCCTCAAAGGCATTTATTTTTCTTTTATATCTGAAAGATATTTTCATTGGATTTAGAAATCTAAGCTATTTTGTTGTTCCTTTTTTTTTTTCTTTTTTAAAAGATTTTATTTATTCATGAGAGACACACAGAGAGAGAGACAGAGACACAGGCAGAGGGAGAAGCAGGCTCCACGTATGGAGCCTGATGTGGGACTCAGTCCCGGGACTCTGGGATCATGCCCTGAGCCAAAGGCAGATGCTCAACCACTGAGCCACCCAGCCATCCCTATTTTGTTGTTCCTTTAATCATGTCAGTTCTTTGAATTTGTTGTTCCACTGTCAATTGATGTGCATCATTTCTGATGAGAAATCTGCTGTTATTTTGATATTTATTGAATCACTGAGTTTTGAGGATCTGTTGAATTTTTATTAAATTGGGGGCATTATTTCTTTTTTTAAAAGATTTATTTATTTTTTAGAGAAAGGGATTGCAGAAGGGAAGGCAAGGAGGAGCAGAGGGAAAAGGAGAGAGAAAAGCTCAAGCAGATGCTGCTGAGTGTGGAGATTCATCTGGGGCCCTATCTCACAACCTTGAGATCATGATCTGAGCCAAAATCAAGAGTAGGTCCCTCAACAACCTCGGCCACCTAGGGACCCCTGGGGCATTATTTCTTAAAATACTTTTCTTGGGGCCCATTTTCCTCCAAGATGCTATTTAAACCGCTTGACGTTTTTTCACAAATCATGGTATTCTGGAGTTCTTTTGTGGAGTTTTTGGGGTCTTTTTTCTGTTTCTTAATTTTTAGTTTTATTACCATATATTTAATCTTATCTATCATAATATATAATGTACTGTTAATTCCTGCATATTTTTCATTTCTGACATTGTAATTTTCATCTCTAGATGTCAAATTTGAATCTTTTCCCCATTATCATTCATGTCCCTATGTAACATTCTCAATCATTCTCCTTGGTGTTTGACCATATTAAATACAGTTATAATTATTTTTTATATTCTTATCTACTTATCCTGTTTATGTGTCATTTCTGAGTTGGTTTTGATGGTCTGCCATTTCTACAAATTATGAAAAATAGTTTTCAGCTTCTTTACATATCTAGTTTTTTTGTTGTTGTTGTTGTTTTGTTTTGTTTTTTTAGATTTTACTCATTACGTGCTGGGTACTTTTTCATTCCTATACATGTTCTTGATTTGTGGGATCAAGATGGGATTTAGGTAAGTTGCTAGTAAATTGATCCTTTCAGCTCTTGCTTTTTTGTGTTCATTATGGGAGACCAGAGCAGTGCTCACCTAGGGCTAACTTTGTTCCACTATTGAGGCAAAGTTTTTCTGAGTGTTCCATATGACACCCTGTGGATTATGAGGTTTCTCCCTCTAGCTAATAGAAAAGGAATCATTCTTAGCCATGAACCCTAGGAATTATTCCTTCTCACTCTTTTAATGGTACTTATCCCATGTTCTCACATCCTTTCACTAATCAGATTCAGCTGAAGAATTGAGTGGATGGATCCTCTGCAACCTTCAGTTTTCTCTCTGTGTGCAACTCTCTTACTCTGTTCTATAATTTTAGGTTCTTTCCTAATCAGAATCTTAGCTTTATCTCATCTCAAAGAGACCTCTGAGTACTGCCATAGTTTCCCTCTAATGCCATGGCCTGGAAATTCTCACTTGGTAATAAAGTAAGAAATAAAACAGCTCATCTCATTTGTTTCTTGTCTTTCCGAAATCATTGTCTTCTCTTGCCTGATGTCCCAGTTTCTGTAAAATCATTTTTCTTACATATATATATTCTTTTTTTCCTTAGTCTCTGGTACAAAGGTAAATTCTGAACTGTGATTCCATCTGGGTTGGAAACAAAATGTCTCTCTGATTTTAAGGCCAATTCATGTTGTGTTTCTAATATTCCATGCTAATTGTTTTGAATAAGGTTTTGTTGAGTTTGAATATTGCTATAAAGAAAAAACTCTGATATTCTAAAAAAATACCATATCTGAACATACTTTACTTTTAAATGTAACAGTCACAATCCAGTCATCTACTCTTTTTAAAATGAGCCCTTATATGTGCATTAAAACAATTATTTAAAGCAAAAAAAAAAAAAAATCCAAGCACTCTATTTTTTCTTATTACATAAAGCATCGAAAAATAATTTTCCAGTAGGATTGTGAAGTGCTAGAGGTTAACTGAAGGATATGTTAGTTTCTCTTTCTTTGGATGGGATAATTTTGGTGAATTTCTGTCTCAAGACCAAGTAATGATTTTTGAGACCCTTTGCTGGATCTTTCACACATTGTAATCCTAAAATTTGCCTTCATTGTGAATTTTTATAACCTCACATATAATTTTCTTTGCCATAACAACTGTAGTATATCTTTAAGTTTTGCTTAAGTCTTTATGAAACAATTCCCAAACTTTAAATTGTTAAACTTTTTTGTCAATATTCACATTATCATTGGACTTGTAAATATAGTAAAGATGGAGAATTCAGCAATCTGAAAGTCAATATTGAGAAGTATCTCCCAATAATTAAAATATTCAAAAACCACTTAATAGATATTATATCCACTTAATAGATATTAGATTAATACAGAATGACAATTAACTCTTCAGAGTAATTTGATTACCAAGCAGCTCTACTTCCAACCAAGTCAGCTTTACTGATCCATTTTTTCTCCTCCCTCCCTCCCTCCCTCCCTCCCTCCCTCCCTTCCTTCCTTCCTTCCTTCCTTCCTTCCTTCCTTCCTTCCTTCCTTCCTTTTCCTTTGTCTTTCTTTCATGATAGTGTTTAGGGGGATATTGGGACAGTGGTGCTGAGATATAATGTTAAGTGATGATGGTAAAGCCATACCTAATAGATTTTCATCCTACCACAAATAAAAGTGGAAAGGATTGACTCTAGGTGTGTCCCTGTCCTTTTCTTTTCTTAATTGATAGTGCAAGGAATAGTTTTAGATTCTTGCATGTGTATGTCTTACAAATACATTCACAATGAAAAAAATTCAAAGCAATAATTTAGTAACTGAGTCCTTAAAATACCCACTACATCTGATATTTCATGATAAGGAAAAACAATTAAAAATTGTTTTTACTTAAATTATCTAGATACATGCCTCATCTGCACTTTGCTCTTTGCATGCAAATATATCCTGATTATTTCTCAGGGTCCTCTTTCACTCCAGTCAGGTTTCAGTTTTTTAATTGATTTGAGTGGTTATCTCACAATTGTATTTACACATTTACACCCAATTATCAGGTTCTAAAATAAACTTTGACAAATGACAAATATAAAACTTTTCCCTTCTGAATTGGGGCTGAGCGGACAGACTTGTGGCTTTAGCTACCCCTAAAATTGGTATGTGTGTATCTGTGTGTATATGTGTGTGTGATTACATTTATATCATCTCATTTTGTACTTTTTTCAAGTTTTTGTCAACTAAGCAGCTTTGTGAAACAGATGCTATTTATTATATCTTTGTCTTCCCTAAGTTGTTAATTTTAGCAGTCCATGGGAAACATTAACTCTAAAAGCTAAAAGTTTTTGTCAAATTAAATGCGGTCAAGAAGACATCAGAATATTACAGGAGTCTATTGGAAATATGGATGCTTATTGGTTCTTGTATTGTCTTCTTTCTGCAGAGATCTATATTTATGCATGTTCCCGCTTTCCTTCCTTAGAAATCTATAAATTATATCTATATCCGTCAGTCTGACAAATGTATTACCTTATATACCAAAGGAGAATTTTGTCAGGAGAATTTTAATGGCTCGTAGGTATTGAACACAGCTGGTGACAAACCATTTCTTCTGTTATTGACCACAGCTTTAAAACAGCTTTCAAAACAGCATTCAAGAAAAGTTGGGTACAATGTGTATTATTCATTAAAGTAAATTGCTGTTTATAGAACAAAAATGCACATGTTCCCAACTTTATTAACAGATTTAAATGGCAATTAATTAGGAAATGTCATAGTTATTATATCTGACCCTCTGAAGAATCTTTAAATTTAAACTTCAAAAGAAGATGTTATAAAATTATATCACTCAGAACTAGAGGAGGTTAGGTGATCCTTATTTTTAACCTTTCACATTCAAAGCATCACTGTAATCTCAAAGTTTTTCCAAACTTTTCCTTTTACTATGAGTCTGGCACTTTTAATGCATTCATCTCCACAAAAAAACAACCCATGGGGTAGATAATCTTAGCATTGTTGTACTAATGAGAAAACTACATTTTGGTGGAATCAATATATTGACCAAATGTTTACAATTGACATTTGAACTAAGGCTTTTCTGTTAAAAAAGTTGTTTCTTATTAATTACACAATATGCTTTCAGTTAAGTAGCAGAGGATAATGATACAATGAGTATCATTGTACTTTAATTTGGTAGGCTGTAAAAGAACAAAACAAAACAAAAAACTACAACAACTAGGGATTCAGATATTCCCTGGCACATATTCAGTATTTTAAAAAAATCATGGTTGAATAAATTAAACATCGAGATAGACCAAGAAACATCAAGATACATTTCTTCATAAAGTTTTTCTATTATCTTTCTCCCCTTTCCTTTCTTGCTGGATTAAATAGTGTATTATTGTAAGAAAAAAAAATAATGTAAAAGTTCATAATAATGATCATTAAGCACCCTATGCACCAATGTCATGAACCCATTCTATTTCAGAGTCATTTTCAAGCCACAGTGTTTGACAAATTGCCATGCATTTTCAGAATCAACAACTAAGAGACTTTTTGGATTAGTTTTATGAGAAGTGTCATTTAAGTATCCACCATCAATTGCAACTTTGCACTGAGATTTTAGCAAAATAATGCTTTTTTTTCTATTCTATATTTCTCAGAGTGCCTTAATTGAAATTCCGTCATTATTTTCTTGAAAATTGGTCTAAATAAAGGAAGCTAACTATGTTACTAACAAGTATTTTGACTATTTTAAACGTCCATCTGTATTTCAAATGCTTATTTTTGTGTCTTGAGTATGAAGATCAGATATTAACCTTATAAGAAAAGAAAAAAAGCAGTAATTTTTTAATCCTACAATTCTATGAATCTTTTCTTTTTAAATCAAATACATATCTTAGAAATAATAATACCTTTCAAATAATGAAATAATTATTAGACTTATTTGCTCAAGCATATCTTGTTCGATGATTTTCAACCTTTAAACTAGATTTTCATTTATTCATTTAAAAAATATTATTGAATACCTACTATATGCCACCTCTGGTGCTAGATTCTATGGATACAATGGTAGAGCAAAGCAGATACAGTCTTAACAGTATGTTGTAGTGGGTTGGCCTGGAAGATATTAATCAAATACTGATAGAAATGTATTATGATAAGTTATGTTAGGTGCTGTGAGGAAAAAAGAGTGTTCTAGAAACAGCAGGAGGCCTGGTCTCATCTGGTGTGGGATAGGGAATTTGGCTGGGAAAATCTTCCCTGAAAACAATGTTAAAACTGATTTATTTTTTAAAGGATATGTAGGGGCACCTGGGTGGCTCAGTCGGTTTAGCATCTGACTCTTGATTTCAGCTTAGGTAATGATCTCAGGGTCCTGTGGTCAAGCCTCACCTCAGATCCATGCTCAGCAGAGAATCAGCTTGAGGATTTTCTCCCTTTCCCTCTGTCCCTCACCCTGCTCATGTGTGCTTGCTCTCTCTCCCTCTCTCAAATCTTTTTTTAAAAAAAAAAAAAATATATATATATATATATATTAAAAAATTAATTAGGCAAGGAAAAGAAACAGTAATTCAAAATAAGAAACAGTACAAGCAAAAGCCTCTGAGATGAAAAAGAACATTGAAAAAGAGCATTGAAGTAGCCAAGAATGGCAGAGACCAAACTAGCTAGGAGTTTGAGGTCATTTTGGATGTTAGAGCCTCTACCCCAAGAGAAAGGGAAAACCACTGAAGGATTACATCTCACTGACACTGAATAAGTATTTAGCCTTTTTTTTTTCTGTGGAATGTGTGGAATGGCTTGGAAAATGTTACTACAGAATTGCTCCATAATGGTTGTAGTACATGAGCTTTCTAAACTAAATTCTATTGCAGATAAGTAATTGACCCTACTTCCTGTTATCTGACTCTCAGTGAAGTTCTGATGGGTAATTAGATTCAGAAAGGTTAAGTCTCAAGAGTCTGCCACTTGCAGACATGAGCTTGTCCATAGTCCTTCCTGACAAGGTATTTTCTATTTATTGGTATGTCTTCAAATAATGTTTTCTTGATTCTTTGTCTCTTAAACTTCTGAAACTTAAATCATGGATTATTTTTTCTATATTTTGATATGATTTTGACTTCTTATTTCACTGATTTTTCTTATTTCAAATTGACTTTTATTTTGTCAAAGCATTACCTGCAAATGTAACATTAAATAAAAGCTAAAATGCCATTTAGCAACAAAAGATTATATTGAAAAAAATTAGTCTGTTTTCACCTTCCTATCCTGTCTTTCCAGTCCCTAAATACAAAATCTTTTAACTCTTTAACAGTTACTTTTGTAAAAACAGAGCAAAATAAAAACACAAACAAAAAAAAAAAGAACCCAGTTACTTTTGTGGAAAAAATCTGCCAAATTTCTAAGTAATAGGTACATTGATACGGCATATTCACTAGTTAGTAAATATCAACTTACTTTCTCTTTTTATGGATGAATATTTTGTCATACATCCCTGGTTTCTCCCTATATCATACTACTTATATATTTTAATTTATTTTTACAGATTTTATTTATTCTGAGAGGACATGAGTGAGAGACCAAGAGTGTGGGGAGGAGCAGAGGGAAAAGCAGATTCCCAACTGAGGATGGAGCCTGATAGGGAGCTCAATTCCAGGACCCTGAGATCATGACCCCAGAAGTCACACTTAACGACTGAAACTCTCAGGAGCCTCATATTTAATTTTTTTACTGTAGTTATTATCTCAGTTTTGTTTTCTACTTATACAAACTTTTATTCCCTTCATCTTCCAAACTCACTCCATTACATTTCAATTTTTCAATTTTCTGAACATCTCTGGCTGGTTTCAGGGCAAGTGGTTTTGTTTTCTCTTCTTCCGAATCCTCTACTTCATGGTTGACTGCAGTGATGTGTGCACAGACACACAGAGACACACATACACACTAGAAACCAATATTCACGTCCATTCCCTTTGAATATTCTCTTCTGCTACCAGAGGCTGGAAGCTAGCTGGAAGTTGCATGCATGTTCCAGAATTTTGTAGTAGCCATATTCTAATTTAGGTTCCACCAATAAGAGTAACTTGTTTAAACTGGAAGAGAAACAAGTCATCACAGCAGATACCTGTGTTTTACATATGAAAGATTGGAAGGTTGGCCAGTAGTTTCCTGGCATTCTATTACAATCACACACTTCAGTGCTGAAGGCAGTTGATTACTGATTTTCCTTAATTGTTGAAATTCTCTGATTTCCTTAAAGCTAGTAATGGATTTCCCTGACCTTCATTTCCCCAGACTTTGAAACATTTTGAACTCTACATTCTTTCTATTAAATATTTCCCAGCATCAAAAATATAAACTATTTTGTTTGTTAAGTCGTTTCTGTTTTTCAACTCTATCCATTTCATGTATTATGCTTTGTTTTTAGAAATAATTCCTAATTTCATCAAAGATTGAGTTCATTTTTTCTAGTTCTCAACCTTTTAAAAATTATTCATTTTAGCAATGACTTATTTATTCAACTGATTTATTCAACTCAATTTATTCAGTTAACCAGCTGAATACCAGCTCTATGCCAACTAAGAGAGCATGAAAAAAAAAAAGGTATAAAGCCTTCCAGCACTGAATGCATTAATTAAGCCTCAAATAGAATAAATAGTGAATATAGTAGTTCAAGTAACAATTTCAATAAGTGCTAAGGGGATTTGTGGAGAAAAGGGAAATCAGTGTGCTCGCTACACAGCCAGGGGAAACTGCAGCAGGCACGTGTGACTCAAGCTGGGCCCTTAATAAAAGAACTTTGGGGCTGGGTAGAAGGAAGGGCATGCACTGAGGAAAAGATGTATGAGATCAGATCTTTGGAACTAGAAATAATTGTAGCAAGTTAGAAGCAGTAAGAATAAGATGGAATGAGAAGTGAATGATAGGTCAGTTAGATATACAAGCACGAGATTACTGATGGCTTTAGAAACTAGGCCAAAAATATTTTTATAAGAAATGAAAGTTGAGGATTATCATTCAGAGTTGATGGCATGATAAGAGCATATTTTGAGAAAACTGGTTTAGCCTCTCAGCTGGCACTGATGTCAGCTACACCGCAGTTTCTGGTTTCATTTTAAAGGGGTTAAATTCCAAAGTCAAGAGGGAAGCATCGCCATCTAGGATGGATCAGGCACTCCAGGGATGCTGTGACATTAGAAGAAAATGTGCAGTGGGGAGGTGGGCAAAAAGAAAAAAAAATAGAGACATTTGTCCTAGTCTAAGTGTTTGATGTACATCCAAGAAATCTATATGACTTTGGGACCTGGTATCTGAGAGTTATTGCAACATTGGTTCTTTATTGCCATAATGGCTATATGACTGGGTTCTGTGACGTCCTTTTAGCATGAAGAGCTCTACACTCCCTAATGAACTGTTCCTTCCTTCCTTAAGGATTCCCACCCAGAACTCCATCATTATCAGTACCATGTTTACTAGCACAAAAGATAGGACACACCGAGGCTCTCAGGCTCACCCCTATTCGATACTCAGGGATAGAAATCAAAGGGGAAAAAGGCACATAGCAAAGATTTACCAACAAGTCCCAGTCTAGGTAAGAATAAAAGAAATAGGCAAGGTACAGCGACCATTGGTTGAATGATGAGGTCCTGCCTTTAGATTTACACGTTGTCTTGGAGATTTTAGATGATAGCAGGATTCCTAAGTATAATCATTTATGTTTGTTCTGTAAGTTGGAAGAAATAATAGAAGGGAAATATTGTGATAGGCACATGGAGAGAGAATATTCCAGAATGGTGATTCTCAACCCTGTTTTTCCCAATGCTCCCTTCTTTATACAAACTATTCTGTAATGCCTATTAACCATCCTGAAGTGAAATTCATAGACTATAGAACCTACTTATGCCCACCCTAAAATTAATATAACAATAATATAAAGTATATATTCTATATTCAAATTTATATATTTTAAATATAAATATATAAATATATTTATAAAATATAAAATATTAATAAAAATAATAAAATTATAACAAAATAACATGTGTTTCTTGCATCTATGTGTAGAATAACCAGGAATGTGGTAGGTTCATGCAAGTAAATACAGGTACATTGTTTTATTTACTTAAGTGCCATGAATGTAATTGTTATAACTGGCACACTTTTCTGAAAATGGGGAACAATCCTTGATCAAATTCCAAAGGAAATAAATGCATTTTCTCTTAATTCACATGTTAGTTGTGTTGTAAAATTTACTGTTCATGAAAAGCATATGATGATATAGTATTTACATGTAAATAGAGTTAGGTTCTCAATTATAGATTGAGATACAATATTTTAGTATTAGTATACAATATTAGTATACAATATTTTAGACTTGAAAATTGCAGCATAAATGGGCTTTGCATCTAGATAAATTTCTAGAACCTGAGAAGGTTTTGTGTGATGTGGGAAACCATGTCTTTGAGGAATTATGCATTACCACATGGCCTATTCAATGTAATTAGCTTCCACCGCAAACATTGGGACATTAAAAAAGTTTTCACAAATTCCAACACTCTTTCTAGGAAGTGTACCTGTTATTAATCTGTTGGGGACACAAGATGAGTGGAGCAAAGATGGGTATGGTTGAATCTAGGAAATATTTAATATGGTTACTCATTCTTAAACCCATATTCTGCAAGTTATTCTTCCTGGGATGTCTGCACTTTCTTTCTTCCACATCATTTTCCATATAATGTTTCTTATGCTTTGCCTCTCATCTCATCCAAGTGCACAGAAACAGAATTATTGGATCAAAGAATGTGAAAGCTGGAAGGGTCTTTAGAGATTACTTTCATTTTAGAGTCAGAGTGAATCCAGAAATTATATAGTGTGCCCCAGTTGTAGGCAGAATTTCAAGAGGAAAAATTCAGGGTTTTTAGGTTTTTTAGAGGAAAGATTCATATTTTAGCCATATGTATGAAATAAATAGTTTCATTTAAGCAACAAAGAAAAACTCACAATAATACTGTGATAATTATAGAACATAAAAACACATGAAACTTCCAGCATGTGGCTATATGTCCACTAATTCTGAGACTTTGGCCCTGGAGTCTCCACATTGCTGGTGTCTGGTTCACCTGTTCACTACAGATATAATCTTGTCCAACCTTTGCATAACTTTGTGCCTCTTACTGTACATCTTCTGTTTATCATTCATTCATGATGTGTTTTGGCCAGAATTGGTTGTAATTTTTTGTTGGTGTTTATAATTACTTGTAAACTATATCAAAACAAAATCAGAATTATTTGCTTTCTGGCCATTTACAAGGCTTTCCTACTACAAAAACTCATGTTGGAAAAAAAAAAACTTATGTTGATTTATTTGCCTCATTTATTTCTTTCATGTCATAATCTCTTCCCTCACCCACCTGGTCCACAATCCTTGGGAGTAATCACATGACGTGTAAATTAAGAATTAGGGGAATTAATTTTTAATTTCAAAATCAAGAGAAATAAATGTATTTTAGTATACAATATTTTAGACTTGGAAATAGCAGCATATAGCTACCCATTCACAGTACATGCATACATAAGTATGTTCATGTATATATGCATGTATTTGCACATGTATATATGTATGTATATATAAACATTTATACATAAAATATGTATATACATATGTAGGTATGTATGATATGAAGGACACACTGTAAGATTATTAGATCACAGTCTCAATTCTACCACTGGCTCCTAATCGAATACTTCTTCAACCATACAAAGAATTCCACGGAGCTGATTGGTCATAACTGTTGGGTGACACAGTATGCCCCATGAGGGTCTTTTCATTAGAATGAAATTGTATAGATCAGTGCTTTAACCAGAGATCTTTCTTCCAGCATTGTAAAGTCAAATATCCAAACCCTATAGAGGAAGAGTACCCTCTATGACTTCCACAGGGTCAGAGAGACTCCAGTTCAGTATGCATATAATTTACAAAAGCAGCATACTAAGTCTATAATTTATCTTGATTTCAGTTGTAAAACAGATCTGGGTTTTCTGTTTTTTACCTTTCTTCTAACCTTCCACCCTTGCTTAACTTCCCTATCACTGATTGTTTTTGACATATTTTAATGGATATTTTTGTAGTAATGGGGAAGCTGAGATATTCATATTAGACCCACTATTTGCCATTCTGGGGTGATTCATCAATATGTCAAACAGTGTAGGGAGAAATAAAAACAGAGCCTATGGAATTTGGTAGCTCCAAAGATTTAGTTCCCATCCCAATCCCCAATCCAGAAAGAACCATAAAAGGCTTTTGTTTAGGATTTTTTCTTTTTTTATTTTAATTCAGGGAGTATATCCTAATGATACCTCATTGGTTTTGTAACGTTTAATTTAAAAGGGCAGTCAGGCTAGTACATAATCTTGTGTCCAGCAAAGACAGGGTAATTTATATGGCAAAGCACCAGATGAAATGTAAAAGTTCCAAGTGACTAACAAGTACATAATTCAAGCCAAATCACATTAGGGGAGCCTGTGTGGGCTCTAGTATAAAAGCATCCCAAGGGACTGTGGCACAGATCTCTTTGCATTGAAATCAAACCCATACAAATTGTAGAGTTCTTATTGTTTGAATTTTACTGAGAACTCATTCTCTATGGGGATTTATTCCTGACTCCTCACCAGAGACAAAGAGGAACTCTCCCCATGTTTTATGGAGCGATAACTGTCATTTCTCCAAATTTTAAAGTGGCCATAATAAAGTCTTTATCATAGGGTTATCCTGAGTATTAGTGAAACAGGTATACAGTGTTTAGCATCCTGCCTGACACACCACAACAGTTAATAGATGGTTGTCATTCTTTTTCTTTTCCTTTATTCATTCATTCAACAGATAATTATTGAGTGTTCAGATGGTAAGTGCCAGGCAAACAGCATCAACTACAGTAGACAGAATCCGTACTCTATAGGTGGGAAGGGGGTGGGGGCCATAAACAAAATAAATAAGAATATATGCAAGAAGTAAGGTGGTGAAAATGTTATGACAGTAAAATCAAAGACAAAATAAGGGAATCAGAGTGTTAAGTGGTGATGGAAGAGACACATTGTGGTTTTTATAGGTGGTTCGAGAGGCTGTCTCCACGACAGTGACAGTTAAGCAGAAATGTGAAGAATGGGTGGGAGGGGTCTTCCCCCAGAGATGTCTGGGGAAGAGCAGTGCAGCCAGGTAAGGAAGAAGATGCAAACCCCAGAAGGTGAGCAGTTCAAGTCAAAGTCACATCCAAGTCAAAGCAGGGAAGAAGGAAATAGGAAAGACAAGAGTTTTTAAAAGGAGAATACTTAATTCATAAATAGTTACAATATACTCGGCATTTATCGTATGCTCACTTATAGGTGTTCAATAAATATTTATTGAATGAATCTATACAGTTATAATTTATTGAACATTTAATATGCTAGGTACAAATCTAAACATATTTAATATAATAACACATATAAATCCAAAAAATAAAGTATAGATTGGCGAGCAACAACCTGTCATCATTAAGATAATATAAATCATTAGACACATAGATGGGTAATATTTATTAAACAGCCAGTAGTCTAAATATGTATTATTAAGTGCTTTTGCTTATTTTTGATGGTCTCTAAAATCTTAGAATTGCAGAAAATATGTTTTTGTCCATATACTTGTGAAAGACTCATGGGGCATCCTGTGTTCATCAGCCTAAGGAACGGCATCCTTTGCCCAATTAATGGGTTGAATTAGAGTTACTAAGCAGGAATGGAATAATATTCCACAAATCTAAAATGAAATTATTTTTGCCTAAGCACTTTCCATGTTCAGCTTTCAAAATTTGTAAATGAGAAAAAGAAAAAGGTCATTCTTTTCAGTCCCCAGAATCATCACTATAGCATTGTTCCATGCTCTTCCTTTTCCTTCACTCCCTGGTGAGTCCTGGCATCTGGACCTGAAGCTCTGGTCCTTCCAGTTGCTCTTCACACTGTCTTTCTGAGCAGGCCCTTTCTCACCAGTCCTGTAGCCATTACCGCATCCAAAATTGCTTCCAGGTTTGCCATGTAAATCATCATACTTTTTTTTTAAATTATTCTTTTTTATTTTATTTTTTTATTTATTTTTTATTTTTTTTATTTATTTATGATAGTCACAGAGAGAATAGGAGAGAGGGGCAGAGACATAGGCAGAGGGAGAAGCAGGCTCCATGCACCGGGAGCCCGATGTGGGATTCGATCCCGGGTCTCCAGGATCGCGCCCTGGGCCAAAGGCAGGCGCCAAACCGCTGCGCCACCCAGGGATCCCTAAATCATCATACTTATAACTGCTAAAGGAATATGAGTTCTAATTTGTTACTAATCTGTTCAATAAAATTAACACCTTCCAATTCTCTATGGAATGGTATCTAAACTCTTTACTCATTCATTGTTCAACCAGCAAGGTATGGCAGTTTTGTGTCTGGCATCATTTTAGGTTCAGTGGTAGTTGCAAAGATAAAGGATTGTATGAAGTGTGCCATAAAGAGCTTCAATTCTTAAACTCATTAATTAGCAAGATGCAGTTGGATGGACACCATCAGAGACTGAGCAGGAGTTAGGGTGCTGTTGTAGAAGTTCTGGTATTGAGTGAGATTTTTTTTAGTATAATAATTGCATAATTATGAAACACCTTCTACATGGCCCACAGTTTATATGCTACAGCCTTGATGGGTTCCAAATGGCACCTTTGGTGCTCTTGCCTTGAAATGTACATTTTTATTCAGCACGTGATTTGTCATGTTACTATGTTCACCTTATGCATTCAGTAAATAGATCATTTTGGTTTTGTCATTAATTAAGTTCATAACCTTAAGCAAACATTTTAAACTCTTGATCCTTTGTTGCATTAGATCTTCTATAAGCTAGCATGTAGCCCTATAAGTCTATGATCACACCGGAGGAGGGTAATCACAAAATTTCCCAAAGAATTCAGTGTGTTCTGAATGTGTTCTCTCAAGGAATTGCTTATAAGGCCAAACATTATCTATCTATAGAAAATTGGCTAAATAAATTATAGTATGTTATTATGATGGAATAAGCATGCTATTTTTAGTGACTATACAGTATGTATTAACTGCCATTCATTATTGAAAGCAAAATGGTTCATAAATCATGTATAGCATGATCTCATTTACAGGGAAGAATATTAACCATAGTGCAAATTTCAGTAATCTCTGAAAGGAAGGATTTCAGATAAATTCTATTTTCCTCTTTATATTTTCTTCATTGTTTGATTATTTTTGCAATGTTCCTGAATCATTTTTGGATTTAGATAAAAGAGCTATATAAATGTTAGGGAAAGTAAAATTGACTACACTAGATTATCAAAATAAACATAAAATATAACCCTGTGATTATGTAAATGAATATGCTATCCCCTCTAGGTATTTTAGAGCTTCCTCAACTTATCTATACTCAGAACAAAAATCCCATTTCATTCAAATATTAGAACATTCTAATGGTAGAAGGGAGAATGGGTAATGTGAATGTTTAAGTCTGCTATCATGATTATAGCCTTCTTGTCTGAATTTTTAAAGCATTGCAGTCATTTTCTGAGGCAATGGAATAAGTCAATGAGGAAAAATCCGGTTCTCAATATACTGATCTCTCACTTCTTTTTATTTATTGGTCATAACAGGCAATTAGCCCATTAAGGAGATTTCTGTTCAGTTTTTCATGTGGAAATGTGAATTGCTTTATTTCTTCCCTCTACCTTATTAAGTAAAAACTGCAAAAGACTCAGAATCATTGCACCTGAATCCAATTGGCAGCACCCATTTCAGTTTCAAAGTGGAAAGGTTTAGCTGTTCAGTCCCTGCTGCTTGAAGATTCTGTATTCCCAATTTAGAGTGTCAAAAAGCTATGGCTAATTATTCTCATAGCAGCGATAATCACACCAATTATGATTCTTTAAGAACTGAGGAGACAAGAGTACAGATAAGACTCACAAAGATAGAAAAAAAAAAAAGGAGTGATTTCAAATATTAGAAACCTGAACCTGTGTAGACTTTTCCTTTTGGAAGGAATAACAATTAAAAAAGTATGAAAGAATCAAATTACCCCTTTTAAATCTATCAGATGTGGGTGAGCCATTGGTTGCATCTTCATACCCTATTCCCACTCCTGAGGACCACTGCCAGCTTCTTGTTTGTAGCTAGCTGTCAAACCCTATCTTCTTCCCACTCCATAATGTATCCAAAAAAAGTCAGCAGCAACTCTAAGGAAATGAAAGTTATAGAAGGAAATATATTGTTCCTTCAAGAGAGTTTATCTTTACATAACTTTATGGAAGCTAGTAAAAGTTACAGAGAAATCATGAGGCATGGGTAAATGCTTTTATCCACAAAGGCACAAAAACATGTTTCTTTCTTGTTTTACTTTAAACATGGGAAACTTTTTTTTTTATATTTAATAAATTTATTTTTTACTGGTGTTCAATTTGCCAACTTACAGAATAACACCCAGTGCTCATCCCGTCAAGTGCCCTCCTCAGTGCCTGTCACCCATTCACCCCCACCCCCCACCCTCCTCCCCTTCCACCACCCCTAGTTCCTTTCCCAGAGTTAGGAGTCTTTATGTTCTGTCTCCCTTTCTGATATTTCCCACACACTTCTTCTTCCTTCCTTAATATTTAAACATGGGAAACTTGTCTACATTAGTAATAATAACAGAAGGAAAATCATCTAGATTATACTTTCAGTCTCCCCAAATTTGATAAATCAGTACACAACACTTTTTATTTCAAAATTGTACTTCATATTTTATGTTGGTTCCAATGATCAAAATGGGGTTGGGTTTAATTTACAATATGCTATGCCTGCAAAAAGATTCATTAATCAATATTATACTAGAATCTAAATGGTAGATAGAATTACAGAGAATATGAAGATTGGATGCTTGTGGAAAACAATGGAATATATTATCAGGACTGAATTATTCTTTTTGTCCTAAACTCTTTATTTCCATAGAAAAACAGCTGATTTTATTCAGATGGTTTGATGAAACTGCCATTCTAAAAACTCTTCATTAGGGAGAATAGGTTATGTTGAAAGCAGTGAAATGCATATCCCTTCGTCTTAGTCCATTCAGGCTGCTATTTTTTTTTTTTTTAAGATTTATTTATTCAGAGAGAGAGAGGGGGGGGGGCAGAGACACAGGCAGAGGGAGAAGCAGGCTCCATGTAGGAAGCCGACGTGGGACTCGATCCCGGGTCCCCAGGATCCCACCCCCGGCTGCAGGTGGTGCTAAACCGCTGCACCACCAGGGCTGCCCTGCTATTTTTTTTTAATTGAATGTAGAATATTTTATTTAACAAGTTTCCTATTTTTTTTCTTTCAAGATTTTATTTATTTTATTTATAATAAATTTATTTTTATTGGTGTTAAATTTGCCAACATACAGAATAACACCCAGTGCTCATCCCGTCAAGTGCCCCCCTCAGTGCCCGTCACCCATTCACCCCACACCCCGCCCACCTCCCCTTCCACCACCCCTAGTTCGTTTCCCAGAGTTAGGAGTCTCTCATGTTCTGTCTCCCTTTCTGATATTTCCCACACATTTCTTCTCCCTTCCCTTCTATTCTTCCCTTTCACTATTATTTATATTCCCCAAATGAATGAGAACATATAATGTTTGTCCATCTCTGATTGACTTACTTCACTCAGCATCATACCCTCCAGTTCCATCCACGTTGAAGCAAATGGTGGGCATTTGTCGTTTCTAATGGCTGAGGAATATTCCATTGTATACATAAACCACATCTTCTTTATCCATTCATCTTTCGATGGACAGTTTGGCTCCTTCCACAGTTTGGCTATTGTGGACATGGCTGCTAGAAACATCGGGGTGCAGGTGTCCCGGCATTTCATTGCATCTGAATCTTTGGGGTAAATCCCCAACAGTGCAATTGCTGGGTCGTAGGGCAGGTCTATTTTTAACTCTTTGAGGAACCTCCACACAGTTTTCCAGAGTGGCTGCACCAGTTCACATTCCCACCAACAGTGTAAGAGGGTTCCCCTTTCTCCACATCCTCTCCAACATTTGTGGTTTCCTGCCTTGTTAATTTTCCCCATTCTCACTGGTGTGAGGTGGGATCTCCTTGTGGTTTTGATTTGTATTTCCCTGATGGCCAGTGATGCAGAGCATTTTCTCATGTGCCTGCTATAACAAAGTACCATAGTCCAGATGGCTTATGAACAACAGAACTTTCTCACAGTTCTGGAGGCTGGAAATCTGTGACCAAGATACCAACATGGTGAGGATCTGGTGAGAGCCCTCTTCCCCTTATAGACTGCTGATGTCTTATCGTATCCTCACACTATGAAAAGAGAAAGCACTAGCTCTCTGGCCAGCTCTTATAAAGACACTAGTCTCATTTGTGAGGGCTCCACTCATAACCTAATCACCTTGCAGAGGCCAGACCTCCAAATGCCATCACTCTGGGGGTTAGGTTTCAGCATATGATTGGGGTTGGAGGGAGACACAGACACACAGTCTATTCATAGCACCTTTCAATTTACTCTTTGGAATGAAGTCAGAAATACATGAATGAATGAATTAGTAAGAACTTGGTGCCTCTAGAAAGAAAATACATCATGGATTGCAGTGATGAATATAGGTGGAGATACGTATGTTCAGCATCAGTTAAAACTCCCTGTAAAGGAGCTAAGTATTTTGTCGATTTAGGGTAAAATTGGGCTACTTCTCTGCTATTTAAGCTGAGATGATTTCATCCCATTTTCTATTAATGTTTTGGATGTCTTCTGAAGATAATGCCAAGAGACTGTGTTGCCATATGGCTGAGATGCTGGCCTCTCTGAAAGCAGCACCCAGAGGAGCCCACTGAGGACTCTTAGCCATAGGCACATCTCTTTTCGTCTCCTTTTTCTGCTTCTTCACTCCCCCACATGCCCACCCTCCTTCCATTCTTCCCTCAAATGTTCTGTCACTGTCAGGTTTCTTTCATAGAAATATGTGAAATTATAATGAGACAAGAGTTAGACGTGCTGGAACTGAAAAGACTTTAAGTTAGAAAAAAAAAAAAAAAGAATTTCTAAAACGCCACACTCTTTGAAAGCCTTTAAAAGGAAGGAAGTAGATGAAGGGGTTACCCTGCTCAGGAAGCTCTCCCCTTGCACATTTAACTTTCAAAAATGCCTCTGATCATTTTCCAGGGCACTGGTGCTGAATTAAACCTGGTCCAAACAAAGCTTCTCTGTGGGGCTGAGCAAGTTGAGACCTAAGGATGCTGTCCTTCCAGCCTGAGTGGCCACCAGCTCTGAGTTGTCAATCACAATCAAAGCCTTCCTGATCAAAGTCTCACATTTTGTAAGTGGTAATACCAGGTCTGAAACCCAGGCCTTCCAATTAAATATATACCATTTTATAAGTGATAGAGTTTAGGCTCAAGAATGTTAATGATTTGCACAAAATCTTATGCTGAAATTTATAGGCCAAGCAGGGAGTGGACCCCTTGGCTTCCTGATCCTGGACAGACAGCCATCATGTTCGGTATTCTGGCCTAAGGGATTGTTCTGGTGTGAATATGGCTACTGTTTGGTGAGATAAAGAAATTTAAATGGAAGATTACATGTTTCATTTTGAATATGATGAGGTTGGTCTGTCTGTAGTGGAGTTAAATGGCATTCCATCAGGTTTATGGAAACTAGTGTTCACGGGAGATACTTGGACAGGAGTTAGAGACTTGGGATTATGAAAGTTGGATAGAAATTAAATCCAGAGTAATAGATAAAGTTACCCAAAGGGAGTTCATTGAGTTAGAAGAGAAGTAGATTTAGAATTCAGTTCTGGAAAATGACAGCACTTAAGGCATAGGCAGGAGGGGTAATGCCTTTGAACAGGATGAGAAAACATAACCTGGTAACTGAGTATATTGGAAGGGAGTTTTTGTCTGGAATCATGAAATTAAAAAAAAAAATCTGAAAAGTAAGTTTTAGTAGCCAATTTGGCAGCAAAGACTGACCTGAACTAACATGAGGACTGCATACTAAATTCCAGGGTTCTTTTTGATTTATTATAACAAAGAGACATACCTAGGTGGAAAAGCACCTAGGATAAGAATAATGACCCAGATAAATGAGCCATAATTCTATGTCATTTTATTATATGCACTAATCAGACCAGAGTCAAATGCAGTTGAGGGACACCTGGGTAGCTCAGTTGGTTCAAGTGCCCAACTCTTGATTTCAGCTCAGGTTATGAGCTCAGGATTATGAGCTCAGGTCAAGCCCTTTGTTGGGCTCCGTGCTGGGCTTAAGAGTCTCTCTCTCCCTCTGCCTCTCACATACCAAAAAAATGCAGCTGGGATGGTGTTAGCTCTCCCACCTCTATCAAGACCTTGATGAGGACAGAACCCTCATCAACAGGGATTGTTTTGTATTTATCTGCCTCTTCCTATCAGAACTCCTTGATGAAGAGATCAAAAAGCTATTGGCAATGATAATCCTTGCAATCACATTTAGGAACTCAGGAAATATGGGAAGCTTTTGAGATACCCTGAAACCTCTTGTGAGGTTGACTCAACTGCAAACTATTGATCAAATTCCTCCTTTGAGTCTCACTCTGGTCTGTAGATGGTAATAGCAGTCAGGGCCCCAAGGCACACAAAGCTCTGCCCAGATCCTTCCCTTATCCTGGATGTCAATCAGATGTTACGCAGCCCTTACTCAAAGTTGCCACACCCTCTTGATTCTGGGTTTATTATTTTTATTTATTTATTTTTTTTATTTTTGATTCTGGGTTTATAAAGTGACTCACCACTTCAGAGAATTAAGAGTTGTAACTCCAATGTGAGGTCTCTTAAACCAGGCTATTCTTTGGCCAGCCTCTAATTTTCCCATTAGGACAAGTGTTGTGGTGAAGCTTTCGTGGGGTTCTACATCTATCTGATCCATGATCCCATGAGCAGGCATTCATAGGTGGGGAATGCTGGGCTTCTGCCTCTCATAGTCACCACCACCCCCTTGCTTCTGCCAGGATAGTGCCTGTTTTCAGCCTCCACCACCCCAGGATCCTCTAGACTCCTCTGAAAGTCAGGGAGTCCATCTCACCAGCACGCTCTTCCACTCAGCAGCAGCTCTGAGCTACCAAAACAGTCCTAAAGTTTTTCCCAAAGACCTGGCTCTCTACCTTCAATTCCCACAAGTATTTCTCAAGACTTGGGAGTGATCCTGTCTTCTGGGGTTCTTTCAGGGCCATAGATTGGTTTCAGGGGTGTGTTGGAGTAGGCTACCATAAATCCATTCTAGCACTCTTCTCTTTGTGTTTTTTTTTTTTTTTTTTTGCTTATTTATTATATCATACTACAAAAGATTTCTGGCACAGTGTCTTCATCGAGACTTTTTTTTTTTTTTAAGATTTATTTATTCACAAGAGACACACAGACAGAGGCAGAGACACAGGCAGAGGGAGAAGCAGGCTCCTTGCAGGAAGCCCAAATGTGGGACTTGATCCCGGAACCCAGGATCATGCCCTGAGCAAAGGCAGATACTCAACTGCTGATCCACCCAGGTGTCCTGACTGAGACATTTTTTAAGAGAATGGAATTTGGGTTCACAAAATACAGATGGGCTAGTTTTGATGGAGGCAGGTTGTGTGATGTTGAGCCTTCCTTTGCTTTGAGTGTAAGCAGGGTACTTTAATGAAGTTGTGTTGATTGATCTGGACAACTTCTTATAGTTGTACAATTGGCTTTAAATTCTTATAGTTTGGGGGCCCCTGGGTGGCATGGTCAGTTCAGTGTCTGCTTTTCACTCAGGTCATGATCTCAGGACCCTGCTCCTTATAGGGCTTCTTGCTCAGTGTGCAGCCTACTTGTCCCTCTTCTTCTGCCTGCTGTGTATTCTGACTCTCCCTGTCAAATAAATAAAATCTTTAAAAAAATATATTGTTGTAGTTTGAGTAAGAGGCTTTAAATCACCCATGGATATTTTGACCTCAGGGTCTGACTGCACTTTACAAGTAAGTGCTTCTTTTCTTTTCTTTTCTTTTCTTTTCTTTTCTTTTCTTTTCTTTTCTTTTCTTTTCTTTTCTTTCTTTCTTTTCTTTTCTTTTCTTTTCTTTCTTTTTAAGATTTTTTATTTATTCATTTGAGAGAGAGAGAGAGCGAGCGAGCATGAGCAGAGGGGAGGATCAGAGCAAGATGAAGAAGCAGACTCCCTACTGAGTGGAGAGCCTGAAACAGGGCTCAATCCTAGGACCCTGAGATCATGACCTGAGCTGAAGGCAGACGCATAACCAACCAAGCCATCTAGGCATCCCAGTGCTTATTCCTGCACAAGGAAAGAATCAAGCAAAGGCTCTTGGGCCTCTACAAAGCACAGGTCACAGATTAGAGCCAAAAGGCTGGTGTCATAAGTCAAAAAGGGAATAAAGCACAAGGTGGTCTTGCAAGGCTTTAGTTAAAATATGCCAGCTAGCAAGGAAGGCCAGCCACATGCATTGTTAGCAGATTTGTACCCTTTTTTTTCAGTGTTGGGACCTAAAAATGGAAGTCTGCCTCAGTTTTCTACCTTAGTTTTTTTTTTTTTTAAGGAGATATGATTATGGCTAATAGGTATTTGGTACCCAAAGTGAATTTTTAGACTTCTTTATTTATTTTAAACAGAGAAATAGAGAGTATGTCAGCAGGGGTAGGGGCAGAGGGAGAAGGAGAGAGACTCTCCAGCAGACTTTTCGCTGAATGCAGAGCCTGACACAGGGCTCCATCTAACAACTCTGAGATCATGACCTGAGCCAAAATCAAGGGTCAGATGCTTAACTGCCTAAGCCATCCACGTGCCCCAAGAGTGAATTTTTTACTAATAACCCCTCCTCTGTATGATAAAATTATTTCTCATAACTATGTAATAATAATCAGTATAATAATTATTTTTGCATAAAATGAGTAAGCCAAAAGGAAGAAAAAATTGTATTTTAAAGATATTATTGAAGTCCAGCAAAATTCTTTAAGTCTGAACTGAAATTTAGATCAACTACACAAAAGTACTACATCTCGCAGTTGGTATTCTGTTTCCTTCTTGCAAACATTAAACACAAATGAAAACTTCAGTGTTTGCACATGTAGAATCAAAGAAACTAAAGTTAGTTTCTTTGCCTTTTCAATCACTTGTGCCATCCTGTTTATTTGAATCTATGGTTTAAATGCAGGGATATGTAGTACAGCAGAGCTTGGGGATACAAGTTGCCCTTGAAACAAACTTGAACAATTCTAAACACTTATACAGTGGCTTTTGAAACAAATGTATATAGAGTAATCTTCCTGTGTCAGGTATGCCTTTCTGTAGGGGTGCTCAAAATCACTTTCTAGGTAAAAATAAAGGATAGATAAAAGTGTGTAAATGTAAAGCTCATACATTGTTAGAATTTAATGGTAGCAATTATTTCAAACTTAAACCAACAAAATATTTTATCAGAAAGGAGTATTTTATCACTGACATTTTAGAATTACTGATGAATGGTAATAAAAATCAGACCAACTTTTAGTAAGTATTGTTATAGTTCTTAATTGTCTTAAAGTGTCTTCTTATTGTTTGAAACCAAGCTGACAGACCCCACTAGCCTGCTCTTGGTATGTCAGTGGTTAGGCATGAGCCCCACACTATAGGGAAATTTCGTAAACCTTTATAAGCCTTCTAAGCATTAGGAATGAGAAAAAATATTTGCTATACTTACGTTAGTTTATGTTGCTAGATTGTGCACACCATAACGAAAATGAGTAGACACATAGTTTTAAATGGTTAATTACTGGCCTATGGAAGAGTGTGGATGGAAGGAAATTTGTGGAGGTTTTTCCTGATTCAGCACTTTTGTGATTCCATGAAGTAGTTTGTCAAGTCTGGGGGTTGGTGTTAGTAAGCATACCTGGCTTCCCAGGGGTCTCTATCAGTAAGTAGGCCACCTATCTAAGTAGCTGATAATTTGCCTCCATCTTTACTCTTTGCTTCCTCTCTAAGATCATTCTTCAGTTAGCAAGGAATCTGGTACTGTGTGTTCAGGGGCCTTCAGAAATACAGTCACTATTACATCTAGGATTCAATTAACTAACCCTGTGAAAATGTAGAATCAGCTTTGTCTATCCCAGTTAGCACCCTCAGCCAAAAATCCTTGATCAATGAATCTATATTTGTAAATTCACCCTCATCCAAAATAATCTACCCTCTTTGCCCTGGGTGTCTATTTCATGTATATTGCACAGGTATTTTTAAAATGAAAAATAAATAAATAAAAGTTTTAATAGTTTGGGGGAATTGTGAGCTTTGTCCTCCCCAGGTGAAGTTTGCATTTGCACCAGTCCTGGGGCACACTGGGATTTGGATCTAATCAGTAGTCTTGAAACAATGAGAATTGGTTGCCACTAGGACAATTGGAGGAGGACAGTTGGCTTCCCCTTGCAGGTCACTTTGCATAGTGTCTTTGGAAGGATAGGTAAATCACTCCCGATAAGAGAAAGGCTGCTCATTTCACAAAGAGCATTAATGAGGGTTTGGATGCTGCCAAGTGTGGGGAAAGGGATAGTTCAGAGAACTCTAAATCTTCTCAAGCTTTCCTTAAGATATCTTTCCAATACTTTCCAGTATATATTGGAAATGTCCTAAAATTCTCATAGGAGGCCTTGTGAGACTGTAAATTTAAAGGAGCTTATAATCATGGAGCCTATTAGGTCAGGTTTCTGGTGCAATATGAAAAAAGATATTTCAGCCTTCACATGGCAAGAAATGAGAGAGTCTCCTTAAGGCAGTCATAAAAATCCCTTTTAGCATAGACAGAGAGAATCAGTCTATAACTTGTTTGAAAGATGTAGGAACTTCAGATTCTTGGTCCTCTTTCTTTAGTTTCCCAGCGTTGTTAGAAACAACCCCTCATGGAGCACTTCGTTGGGTCAGTCAGTGAAGCATCCAACTCTTGATTTCTGTTCAGGTCATGATCTCAGGGTCATAAGATGGAGCTCTGCATTGAGCTAGGTGCTGGATGTGGAGCCTGCTTAAAATTCTTTCTCTCCATCTCCCTCTCACCATGCATGTGCCCTTATCTCTCTCAAAAAAGAAATGAGGAGGAGGAGGGAAAACAACCACTAATATTAATCTTTCAAGTCAGCCACCCCTTCTTGGAAGAGTCCACTCAGTTCCCCAAAGTTCTGTTTTCGATGTCACTTCATTTCACATGACTACAGGTGATAATGAGATTAATTTCTTCACCACTGCTTGCCCTGAAGTGCTAAGGTCAGATTCCCTAATACTAGCTGATTTTTATTGCCTTCCACTCCAACCAAGGCAGAAATTCCCACTCTCCTCAATGATGTTATATGCAGCCACTCCTGGAACCAATTTTTGTGTCAATCTGAAAAGGGTTTTAGTTACTGGTAACCAAACCAACTCAGTGATTCAAGCATAAAATAAAACTTGTGGAAGGCTACTAGGATGTTCATAGATTTACTGGGAACTCTAGAGAACCAAGCAGTGAAAACTGGGAAGAGCAGAGTGACTCTGAAGACAGTAACATCCAGATCCATTCTCATGGGACATAGCTGCTGCCTTCCGTGAGCACAGATGTCAGAGCTTGCTCTGTGGGTGCCATCTTAGACGTTAGAGGCCTCTGCTTGTACCTCTGTCGCTACTAGATCTTACCATACATTCCTAGCTCCAAGTATAAGGAATGGCCAATTGGTCTGGCCTGAGACACATGCTTGCAGCCTTTACTGCCTTCTTTAGTATTGGCATAGAAATACTGCAGAAGAAAGAAAATCAGGTTCTTGGTTTCCATACATACAAGAAGGAAATTCTGCTTCCCACTGGAATGTCTTGGGTAAGAAATTGTCTAATCATTGGGAAAAGGACTGCGGAAACCAGCAAATGTTTATTGTACCCTCATTCCCTGTACCAGTCACAGTGGTCACCTTCTTCCTATCCAGGAACTTTCCAAGCCACCTGTCTTCCTAAGACATCCTAATTCTTCCTCTGGCTGGAAGGTTCTACATCACACAGGTTCTCATCACACAGGTTCTACATTAAATGTCATCCCAAACTGGCTTTCCTTGGCTACCCTGTCTAGAGGAAAGTGGCTGTTATCACCCATTTCCATCAATCTCATTCTACCCATTTACTCAGATTTCTTGTTTGCATCCCTTCTCACTATCTGAAGTGATCTCATATAGGTGGTTAAGTGCTTATTACCTGCCCTTCTCATCTAGAACATAAGCATCATGAAGACAAAGACCTTGTCTGTGACCTTATTTGTTCTGCTTCCATCACTGAATCTCCAACATCAAGAATAGTGGTTGTCACATAGCAGAGTTCAAATGGTATTCGGGAAATAAATTAATTAATCAAGATCCCAGTCTGGAGTAGGTAAAAACTCCTGTGCAATCTGAGGTCTGGAGGAAGCTGGGATGCCAGGACCTCCCATAACTCTGGTGTGTATTATTATTGGCTTTCATTCTTCCCCAAGAGTGCTCAGCATGGGGTGTCAGCTCCCAAGCTCAGCCTGAATCTAAATAATGAATGATTGTGAGAGACTTTGAAAATATAAAAGACCACATCAATTCTAGGTCTTATTCTCAATGCATGTGAATTGTTCTGCAGGCTCCACTTTCTGGCCAATCAAAGTACACATTCTGTGTGATGTAGAGGTCCTACCGAGTAAATCGCCATTTAAGTTATACTGATTTATGGCAATTTTTTTTTCTGTTGAAATGATGAACTCTGCATGCCTCTGTGGTATGTGCTTTTGACATGCACTGGCAATGCTATAAATGTCGATGTCTGGGGTTTTTACCATTCACCTTGGGGAATTAAATTCATGTCCTGGTGTCTCTGAAAGGGTCAGAAAACATGAAAACATCCAAAGGGTAAGTCCCAGTGATTCTAGGACACCAGATAAAATACCCACAGGTATCTGGAGAGGACACTTCTCACATCCTGCTTCTAAAATGGCACAAAATATAGTTTATACACATTCATTGAGTAAATCATAATTTATTTGAAAAAATTATATCTTGACTTTGGATTCTCAGTTTGATCAAGAGGCAGAAGTATATTGGCCAAACACTCAGGACTGCAGTCATGAAACGGGACTCTTCTTATTTTGTCATTACCTAAATTATGACTGTGGGCAAGTTACTTTACCGTAATGAACTATAGAATATTGGATAAAATAATCTCTCAGGTCACATGGTACTAATAATTCTGCTCTATGAACACCAGGAAATGACCTCTACGCTGCATGTGTGGTGACGTTGGTGGGAACTTCTTCATGATTCTGAAATGAAACTTGGTTTGATTTTTGAACACATCATGTCCAAAAGCTCTTTTTAAAACATCCATTTCCTTTCCTGTGGATTATAAAGGCAATCTCTTTCTAGAGGCTTCCCCTTCAAAGAAGTATTGTCTATTAGCTAAAACCAGGTAAATATTTTAGATTTCCATTCTATGACTGTCTTTGTCCATGTATAAGTAGCCAATATTATGAACTCACGCAATGACTTTTGAAACCCCCTTCTGATCACTGTCTCATTTAGCTTCGACACAGGGGAGACTTGCCATCATCTTTAGAAATTCCTTCTCTTTTTGTTAGCTCTGCAGAAAATCATCTCCATTTTTATTACTTTGCTTTATCAGTGATTACGACGTAAGCCCCTGATGTCACTGTAAGAAGCTCCTGATCAGCTTTAGTTGATTAGCTTCCACAGGGAGAGGGATGAGGGAGAGCAGCTCTGGTTTTGCTTTAAGGGGAAGGCAGCTGAGCTCGGCTGCCAAGTTGATAAGGAACAGAGAACTGTGCACCATCCAAGCAGAAAACTCAGAGTCTCAAAAATTGCTAAGGCAGAGAAAGGCATAAGACACATGTGACTAGTTCTGAGCATATGTGCTCAAGCCAGAGGAGAAGATTTAAGGGAAAGACTGCTTTCTTGTGCCAATTAGAAGTCCTTATATCATTCATCTGACAGGCAAACCTATATCATTTGAGATTTCTAAAGTACAACATGTCTTTCACATATGGCATAGGATATTTTTATCCCTAAATCCCACATTATCTCAAAGGGAAACCATCAAGATAGAAACACAGCAATATATCCAGAGTAAAAATTAGTCCCTCTGAAGCCAAATCTCCCTTCTATCTCTTCCTACCTTAACCCCTATTCACTATTCACTTCACTGGGATCTGTGACCTGTGATCCCCTGTATCTGCTCCCAGCATTTCTAATTATTTAATTTAAAACTGTCAAATTCCCTGAACATGAATCACAGGGGCATTTTAGCAGGCCGGGGGGTGGGGGAGAGGGGGCGCCTACAAAGTATCGCTGCAGTTCATTTCCATGCCTCCAAGTTTTCAAAATGGTGAATCCCAGAGATAGCTTACATTTCTACCACATGCTGTTATTGTAAAAACAAAAACCTAAACAAACATAAAAAGATACATTGTCCCTCCAGGCATGGACTCTATGATGAAGCTGTTCAACTCAAAGCTAAGGTCATTGCCAGCATTAGTATTCTGTGATTATGCATCTTTTCCACCAAACAAACCGCAATTGAAAAAAATCTATTCAACTTGCTACGGAAACACAAACAGAGCTCAGCCTTCTGGGTGTCACCCACAGGCACAATGGATTCTTCGAGGAGACACTGACTCAAGTGACTCTGCTTTGAGTTTTTACTCCCTGTGGCTCACCGTGTTCAGTTGAGGCCACCCCGGCCTTGCAAGCCTGTGACGGTCTCCTCTCTCACCTGTGTGTTCTGGTATTTATCTGAATGGTCCTCAGGTGCTGTTATAAAGCATGCTTCTCTGGGGAGGGCAGTGTAGGTCCATTGGATTTGGATGGTCCTGACATGGACCCCCGTTTTGTGGTGATGAGATGAAGGGCTGGCAGCTTTGCTAGTGTTACTGCTGGGAAGCGCGGCCGCCTGCCTGCCATCCTGTTAGGCTCATGGAAAGAGGGCGCGTTGTGGCAGGTAGGCCTCCAACCCTGGAGGCCTGGTTTGAGTCTAACTGTGCTGCCTAATTCCACCAGCTTAGGCAGGTGACTTGAACTCTTTGTGATGCAATTTTTTGAAGTCCACAATGGATGTGACAATGATCGAAGCTATCTCCAAGCTACAGTTTGGATCAAGTGGGTCAAAACAGGAAAGTGCTGAGAACAGAGCCTGGCACGGGGTAAGCGCTGCAGAAGTGTTGGCTGTCACTGTTATGTCATAGAGCAACTCTTTGCATAAGTTAGTGATTCTTAAAGACGGAGTGACTTTTGGATTAATATTTTATATAATGTCTGTCATGAATGCACATTTCAGGACATTTGTATCACATTTCACTCCATTTGTACCACAAGGTTGTAAGAAAGATCATTTTGCCCCGTGTTGCCAATGAAAAGCTTGATATTCCTAACTGTAAGCTCTGAAGTTAGATACAAGTAAGAAAATTCTACCCCCAATAAATAAATAAATAAATAAATAAATAAATAAATAAAATTTTTTAAAAAAGAAAATTTTACCTGTATTCATATTTATTGAGTGCCTACTACAACTGGTCAGATGTAGTCACCAGTCGAAAGACGGTAGCTGAAGAGCCTATTCTTAAGTTTATGTTCTTAGGAATTTTGTCTACCTAGTTAGGTATATAGAATATAAGTGGATATCTTATTAAAATCCGTGTGATATAACAGTTATTTTCTGTAGCCGTGGTGGTGTAGGAGAGAGAAGAGAGTAAAGGGTTTTTTCTTGGAGAAATCAGGGATGGCTTCACAGAGGAGGTGGTATTTTGGGGCAGCCTTTGAAAACAAAGGTGAATTTCTCTAGAAGAATCTAGGAATTCTGGGAGGACATGTTTGGTGACTTCTAGCTATATTTCCTCCCATGACTAGTTGATTCTCTTCAGAATAATGACTGTCCCATCTGGGAATGTTGGGATTGTGTCCTAGACAAAGCCTCCCCCCTCCGCCCCCCTCCGCAAGCCTGCTCTACAACTGCCCTAATCATGGTGTTCTGAAACCTCCACGAATGCACTGGGCAGAGCCCTGTCACTGAAGGCAGCAGCCACGCTCATTACAGTAGCCCCATCTCATGCTTTGTACCAAGTATTTGGTTTCATCATCCCCTTAGTATCAGTGAGAGCTCTTTGGTATTTATCATCAGCCTAAAGTATGTGAATTCACCGAATCATGCAAGAGAATACTGTTGGCAGTCAGCCCTGATGCCTGGTAAAGTTAAGCAATATGTGTCCCTATGATATGGGAGAGCTTGGGTCTTGTCTCATGGACTTGAAGAATGAATCTCGCGGATAACAGAGAGTGAGCAAAGCGATAGAAGCTTATTAAGTAGAGATACAGAGAAAGCTCTCAAAGATGAGAGGGGTCCTGACAGGGTTGCTACTGAGGGCTTTTATGGTTTGTCTTTTATAGGAAACTGACCAGGGAACTTGGTAAATTTCTTGTCAACATCAGGGTGGATATTTAGAACAAACATGGTGGACTTGGAGCTATCATGATAACAAACAAGATGTTTTTGGAAATATCATGAGCCCAAACAAGGTGCTCCCTTCTCTCTGGTTAATAGCTCCTCCATAGTATTTCTTGACATCTGGGATTTCTGTGAGCCTAGTCAGGTAGCCCATGGCCTTGAGATTCTTGTACCTCCTTGGTTTGAGCAGAGACTATCGATGATAACGCCTTAATGACACTTCTGTGATTACTTGGTAGCCATTAAAGGGGGATACTCCCTAGCATTTTGGAACTAGGGAGCCAGGTTTAATTTTTTCTGTTTTTACTGTAATATCTCTGTTTTCTTGGGATGAGTAGGAGCCTGAGTCTGGGGCCTTTCCCTTATCTTTCCCTGCCTAGCCTCGTCTGCCCCTAATTTGTTCCTGCATCACCTGTGATGTCCGGCCCTTTGTGTTTCCCAAAGCTGCATTCCACTCTGCCTTCTCCAACAGGCAGGAACAAAGTAAGATCATTTTGGAACTGTCTTTTAAAACATCAACAAAGTTGTTACCCTCCCCACTTTCTGTTTTTATGAGATGTCATTGCATAAGACAGTCTAAGCTCGGATTTCTTTATAACAGATCCATTTAATCCACTCTCTGTGTCGTTCATATGGAAATGCTTCAACAAGGAGAGCATCTAACTCTATCTTTTCTCTTGTTCTTCTGTGACTTTTTTTGGGAAGTTATTATTTTAGAATAGTTGTATGTTTACAACACAATTGAGGGGAATGCACAGAGATTTCTCACATAGCCCCTGCCCCCACACATATGTAGCTTCCCCCGTTATCAACATCCCTCATGGGAGTGGCACATTTTCTGCCAGAGACGAACCTAAATTGACCCATCAAAATCACTCAACGTCCATAGTTTACCTTAGGGCTCGCTCTTGGTGTTCTCTGGGTTTGGATAAATGGATAACGACTTCTACTCATCATTATATAATCACAGAATAGTTTCACTGCCCTAAAAATCCTCTTTGCTTTACCTGTTCATCTTCTACTCCCCCACAACACTTGGCAACCACCGATCATTTTACCATCTCTATAGTTATGTCTTTTGTATAATGTCACATAGTTGGATTCACACAGTGTGTAGCCTTTTCAGATTGGCTTCTTTCACTTACTAATGTGCACTTATGCTCCATGTCTTTTCACGCCAGATAGATCACTTCTTTTTAGTGGTGAAAAATATTCCAGGGTCTAGATGTACACAATTTTTATATCCATCCTCTTAGTAAAGGGCATCTTGGTCATTTCCAGGTTTTGGCAATTATGAATAAAGCTGCTGTAAACAACCACGTACAGGTATTTGTGTAGACATGTTTTCAACTCATTTGGGTAAATACTAAGGACCATTATTGCTGTTTTGGATGGCAAACATATATTTAGTTTTCTAAGAAACCACAAAACTAATCTTCCAAAGTGGCTGCACCATTCTGCATTCACACCAGCAGTGAATGAGAGTTCCTGTTGATCCACATTCTTATCAGAATTTTGTTTTGTCAGTATTCTGAATTTTGACCATCGTAACTGATATATGGTGATATCTAATGTTCTAATTTGCATTTCCTTGATGACATAGGATGTGGAGCATCTTTTAGTATGCTTATTTGCTATCTTATATGCTATCTGTATCCTCCTTGATGAGGTATCTGTTAAGATCTTTTTTTTTTTTTCTGTTAAGATCTTTAGCCCAATTTTTAATTGGGTTATTTGCTTTATTTTATTTATTTATTGAGAGAGAGATGGTATGAGAAAGGAGAAGTACAGAGGAGGAAGGAGAAGGACAAGCAGACTCCCCACTGTACAGGGAGCTGGATATGGGGCTCATGGATCCCAGAGCCCTGAGATCAAGACTGAGCCAAAATCAAGAGTCAGAGGCCCACATGGCTGAGCCACCCAAGTGCCCTAATTAACAACTTATTTCAAGGAGAAAAATTTAAGTTCTGAATTTTGTTTGTCACCAACTTTACATTTGTACTTAGTGGTTGTCTAATTAAATTGGAGACTAATCATGGAAAACTGTAAAGGCAACAGAAAGGCAAAAAGAGAGAAAGAAAGAGTACAAGCAGGGAGAGTCTGGAAGAAGGAGAAGGAGAGAGAATCTTAAGCAGGCTCCATAACCAGCACAGAGCCTCATGCAGGGCTCCATCCCAGGACCCTGAGATCATGACCTGAGCAGCAGGCAGACAATTAACTGACTGAGCCGCCTAGGCACCCCAAGGGTTGTTTGTTTTCTTATTGTTGATTTTTAAGAGTTCTTCATATATTTTAGATAACAGGCCTTTATTTTATACTTTTGGGATTCAGGGTTTTTTCTTTCTTTCTTTCTTCTTTTTTTTTTTTTTGAAATATTTTGTCAATTGGTGGCTTTTATTCTCATCCTCTTTTTTTTTTAAAGATTTTATTTATTCATTAGAGAGAGAGAAAGAAAGAGAGAGAAGCAGAGACACAGGCAGAGGGAGAAGCAGGCTCCATGCAGGGAGCCCTATGTGGGGCTCGATCCCGGTCTCCAGGATCAGGCTCTAGGCTGAAGGCGCTAAACTGCTGAGCCACCCAGGCTGTCCTATTCTCATCCTCTTGATGTTGTCTTTTGCAAAACAGGAGTTTTTTATTTTAATGAAGTCCAGATTATCTATTATTTCTTTCATGGATCATGTCTTTGGTGTTGTGTCTAAAAAGGTATCACCAGGGATCCCTGGGTGGTGCAGCGGTTTGGCGCCTGCCTTTGGCCCTGGATGCGATCCTGGAGACCAGGGATCGAATCCCACGTCGGGCTCCCGGTGCATGGATCCTGCTTCTCCCTCTGCCTGTGTCTCTGCCTCTCCCTCTCTCTCTCTCTCTCTCTCTTTCTCTCTCTCTGTGACTATCATAAATAAATAAAAATTTAAAAAATAAAAAAAATAAAAAGGCATCACCATATCCAAGATCATGTGAATTCTCTCCTATGCTATCTTCTAAGAGTTTTACAGTTTTGTGTTTTACATTTATGTCTGTGATCCACTTTGGGTTAATTTTCATGAAGGATAAGGTCTGTAACTAGATTCATTTTTTTGGCACATGGATTTCCAGGTGTTCCAGAGCCATTTGTTAAAGAGAGCATCTTGGCTCCATTGTATTGCCTTAGTTCTTTGTCAAAGATCAGTTGCCTAAATTTATGGGGGCCTATTTCTAGACTCTGTTTTCTGGTCCATTGATCTATTTGTCTGTTCTTTCACCAACACTACAATATCTTGATTATTGTGGCTTTATTGTACATCTCGAAGTCAGGTAGTGTCAGTCTTCCAAATTTGCTCTTCAGTAACGTGTTGGCAATTCTGTCTGTTGAGTCTCAAACAGAATTAGTTCGTTGATATCCATAAAATAATTTGCTGGTATTTTGACTGAGATTTCTAGTGATTTTTTTTTCTAGCGATGTTGTAAAAGATTTCATTTGCTTATTTATTTATTTAGAGCACAAATACACAAGCAGGGAAGAGGTAGAAGGAGAGAGAGAGAGAGAGAGTCTCGAGCAGACTTAGTGCTGAGTATGGAGCCCAACACGGGGCTCAGTCTCACAGCCCAGAAATCATGACCTGAGCCAAAATCAAGGGTTGGATGCTTAACTGACTGAGCCACCCAGGGGTTCTAAGATTTCTAGTGATCTTTTGCAATGATTAAAACTGCACGGTCTAATACAGTAGCCACTAGCCACAAGTGGCTAATGAGCCCTTGAAATATAGCTGGTCCAAATTGAGATTTGTTATACGTGTAAAATACACACAAGATGTTGAAGACTAAATACAAAAAGTAATGAGGGATGCCTGGGTGGTTCAGTGGTTGAACATCTGCCTTTGGCTCAGGTCGTGATCCAAGGGTTCCAGGATTGAGTCCCATATGGGGCTCCCTTGCGAGCCTGTTTCTCCCTCTACCTGTGTCTCTGCCTCTCTCTATGTGACTCTCATGAATAAATAAATAAAATCTTTAAAAAAAACTAATGAAAATATATTGTTTTTTATTGATTACATGTTGAAATGACTATATTTGGTATATGTTTATATGATAAAATGTCTTATTAAAATTAATTTTCCTACTTTAGCTTTTTTAGTTTTTATTCTTTTTTTATATTATTTATTTATTTATTCATGAGAGACACAGAAAGAGAGAGGCAGAGACACAGGCAGAAGGAGAAGCAGGCTCTCTGCAGGTAGCCAGATGCGGGACTCGATCCCAGGACCCCGGGATCATGGCCTGAGCTGAAGGCAGATGCTCAACCACTGAGCCACCCAGGTGCCCCCCTATTTTAGCTTTTTTAAAAAGTAAAGCTCCACAAAAATATAAAAATTGCCTCTGTGGCTCACATTATATTTATATTGGACAGGAAGGTTTTAGGGAACCTGAAAATGCAGCTGTATTCTGCTCTGTCCACTAATACTCTTCCTAGCTGATTGATTGGAACACCTAGGATAGTTTACAGAAAAATATCTAGTGTTATTTTAGTGTAGACCTGGAGATCCTGCCAGCATTTCTAACTAATCTGTAAGAGTCCTTGAAAATCTCTTGGTCAATTCTGCTTAAATTATTTCCATCTCATGAAAATATCTCAAAGTTGAATCACCTTACTGCCATTGCTAACTGTGGTAGACACTACAGACTACCATTCTCGACTCTCTTCTTCTTTGAAGCTTGCCACTTTGAAGGCTACAGATTTTAAAAGCTTTCTTAAGTCTCCTCACGTAGCTTGATATGCCCAAATAATACAGCTTGAGCCAATGAAACAGAGCTGAAGCCTGCCGAGATATAAGTTTTATACAGATTTTTATTTTTCTAGTAAAAAAGGACTGAAACTTCCCCTCCCCCACTTATTTTTCTCTCCAATGAAGATGTGTTGCTAATACTTCAGGCTTCAGCTTGTGCCTAGGAAGGACAGGCCAAGAGAATCACATAAATGTGTCTGTCTCTTTGTTGAGCTACTGAAACCATGTCAACCGTCATTCAGCTTCAGACCTCTTGTAACATGCAAAAGTAATCTGCTAGCTGTGTTGGCTGCTGTAAATTAGGCTTGCTGTTAGGTGCAGCTGAATGTGATCAATTGATAAATTGAAGCAGTTATTCCCTGGGTGTCCAAATTTAGAGACTTGGTGCCATCGTCGACTGCTTCCTTTTTACCAAAAAGTAAAATTCATTACTGGACCCTGTGACTTAATCTACTTTGTTATCTGTCCTGTGCACTCCTATCTTTTCAATGTCATTCTTGCATCATAATGCAATCCCTCATTATGTAATTCCTAGAAGATATGATAGATGGCACTTTCCTCTTCAAACTTTTTTAAATGATCTTTTATTTCTCGGGCGCTTGGGTGGCTCAGTAGGTTCAACCCCTGATGCTTGATTTCCCCTCAGGTCATGACCTCAGGGTTGTGGCATCCAGGCCCTGCGCTCAGCAGAGAGTCTGCCTTTCTCTCTCTCTCTCTCTCTCTCTCTCTCTCTCCCAGCCCCTCCCCCTACTTGTGCTTTCTCTCAATAAATTAAATAAATAAATCTTTAAAACATTATCTTTTATTTCTAATCACTGAAGATCAAGTGATATAACATGGCAAATAATTCAAGGTCCTTCATAATCTGTTCTTAATCTACTTTTCCAGACTTCACTGTGCCCAATATTATACATATGCATTTTATCTAGTTCACATAGTATTTCTTGGGAATCTCCTAAATATTTATATAACTCCTTAACACCTTTAAGTGTAGCACTGCTTCTTCTGGGGTACTTTGCTTCTCCACAGCACTGTGGAAAGACAACCTGTTTTTCTTAAAAGCAAATGATGTGCTGTATGTCCATACTCATATTCTCTTATCCTTTTTTTTTTCTCTCTCTCTCTCTCTTATCCTTCTAGAGCCAAAGTGAGCCTTCCTACCCTGTAGCTCTTTTGGCCATGCACAAATTTCACTAAAGCCTGGGTATATGTAATAAGTGCTGTGCTGGGTATCAGGAATTGAATATGAGTAGGACATAGTCCATGCCATCGATGGGCTTACTGATGTGTGAAACAGACAGGAAAAGATAATTCTGGTATATAAAGAACACAGTCCAACCTTGGAGGTGGGCAGCCTTTGAGAAGGCAACGCCTGAGGCAAAATGATGAGTTAGTAACTCAGTGAAGAAACAGGCAAGGTCAATTCAGAAAGAAGAAATGGTACAGTGAAAGCAGGGAGACAAGGAACACTCTGCTAGGTTTAATACCTACAAGCAGTTTGCTACTGCCGAACTCCTTTTAGCCAATGACCAGACTTTATAGAGATGAATGGTAATTTGATAGACTAATATGCCCTCAGATTTTATTTGGTGATAAACATTTTTTATAATACTGCCATCTTCCCTATGACAGGGCTACTAGTAATGCTTCATTTTAGTTAGTTTTTTTTTTTTTTAAGAAAGATAAAACACAAAATGATCCCCTCATATAACCTGACAAAATCGTCAGTCTCTCTTCTTCTTCTTCTTCTTTTTTTTTTTTTTTGCATTTTTTTTCATTTTTCCTCCTAATTCTTTGTGGAATTTAACCTCTAGTGGGTGTATGTTATAAGAAGATAAGAAAATATATGTAAAGAATTAATCCTTATTTGCTAACCTATGCAGTGATACAATATCTGCATATAAAAATGAAAAAAATCATATGGTTCGGTTTTTACACTGTCATGGAAACTTGTCCTTGGGAGAAGAGTTGATTTATTAAGGTGTCACTAACAGCTGTAACAGATCGAGTCTAAAACCTCAGTTGCTTAGCACAATGAAAGCCTGTTTCTAGTGGACTTAACAGGATGCATGAGTCTTTCCCCTTCAGTAGTTCTCCTCTAGTATGGATTTGGTGATCCCTCTGTCTATCCTGTACCTTCATCTTTTTCAACATATGGCTCACAGGTACTTTTTCACTATTCTAGCTAGTTGGAGAAAAAAAGAATGTAAGCAAACTTGCACTTCTACACACTGAATCATTTCTGCTCATATTGCTTGGGTTGGAACTCCCTAAGGGTAAGGGAGGTCTGGGGCTGTGGTTGCCTTCTGAGTCCTAGAAAATTAGAAAGTGAGTTTGGTGATCAGTAAATAGGCTAGAGCCTATGGGACAATTAATGGATAAATTAATTTATTCTATGTGTTGACTTTGTGCTAAAAATTTACAAGGTTAATATTCTGTATCAGAAGAACAAAGCTACGTATTATAATTATATTGCTTTTTTCTTTTCTGTTTATTGATTGATCCATTCACTCATTAATTTCCACAATTATTCACTGAGTGCTTAATATAAGCTAGGCATTATAATGAGAGAGATTGTAAAGAGACACTTGCCAGAGATACTGACATGGAATAATTTGCCTTTACATCTGGTGGAGTGCTTATCCCAAAGTAGGTGCTCACTAAGCATTTGTTGAATTAATTATTCAATAAATGATCATGAACATTGGAACATGCACTGTTGTAGGGCTGCAACAATCACCACAGAGGTGATAGAGTTAACAACATTTTATATTGTATTAGGCTGTCTGAATTCCAAAAAGCTGCCCTGGGTGTATTTTGGCTATTTGTTGGAGAGATAAAAACCTCATGTACTGATTTGCTTCCACTGTTCATTAATTCCTTAGCTAAATACTAAAACACCTAGAACAGTGCCAAATACCAAAGGAACACTCAATTATATGCTATTTAATGAGGATGATGACAATAAAAGCTACAAGTCTGGAAAATGAATATCATTGCTATGATTCCATTTTAACAAGCTGGATGGTTTTTCAAAATTGCTACTTTTTAAGAATTGGGACTTTTTCTTCTTTTCCTTTTCTTTTTTCTTTTTCTTTCTTTTTCCTTTCCCCTAAATAGTATTTTCCCAAAGGGAGGGAAAAGTTGTTGCCACCTAGTATAGCATTTATAATTTTATTATTGATAATACATACTTTCTGAAAGACTCATGGGTGTTAGGTAACCATAAAGAGGAAAATGTGTGAATTTGTGGCAACCGAATTTTTTTTTTTTTTTATAAATTAATTTTTATTGGTGTTCAATTTACCAACATACAGAATAACACCCAGTGGTGGCAACCGAATTTAAATCAATTTATCGGCTTACGAAATTTTGAGAGGTTAGATAGTATTGTGAGACTAATGAATCATCAAGAAATATTTCTTAAAAATATGGCACAATAAATTAATGCTTTGGCATACTCTCTCTCCCAAATGACACAAATGTAAAACAATAAAAGACACAATCTAAATGAGATAATCAGTAGGCTATCTCTGGACTCATAAACACGGATAGACATTTCTGCATATGCAAAGAGTAAAAAAAGCTGAGAGCTTTAAAAATGGCAGGCAGTGGCAGCCAGAAACTTGGTTCCTGCCAGGAAATGAAGTCTGAGTATTTCGTACAAGGTAACCTAAAAAGATAGGGACCCACACTTAAAACCAGGGACTTAGGGTGGTCTTTAACGATATGCAGGAGAGCCTGGGATTACTGCCACTGCATGGGTTAATGACTGCATAGGGAAATCTGGGTCCAGGTAGGCCAGAAGGCAGATGAATTCTGATGACAAGAAAGTGAAAAAAACAGCATCTATTTTGTGAATAAATGTGTAAATATCCTAATATCATTGCAGAGAAGGATCGCAAACCTAGTTTTTGCCTGGGAGCTATAAACAATCAGATGGAGGCAATATCCAGATTTTTAGATAAGAAAGGGAGAGTGGGAGAAAAAAAAGACAAACAAAATTAAAAACATAAATTTTTCTGCTTAAAATGAGTTAAGCCAAAATTTCAAAAGTATGAAAAGAACACTACAAAAGAAACATAGATACAGATTTAATTTCAGATACAGTATTTATTTACAGAATTTGAAAAAGAACCTTTAAATTAAATCAGGTATTAATGCTCAAAATGATAATTCCTTAAGACATAATTATGCATCAAATAATGTTTTTCTTTCTTAAAAATAAACAAAGATTATGAAGCAAAAGCAGAAATGATATAAAAACAGAAAGATATATTTTAAAAACCTATTGCATGTGTTAGAAATGAAAAGCGTAGTCTTTGAAATTAAATCTATATATATTGGAAAATAAAAAAAATATCTGCCAAGGATTCATGAATTAGAAGATTCACCCAAAATCTAGCAGAAATAAAATGACATTAGAAATATCAAAGAGTAAAAAAATAAAAGAGTAATCAATTTCTATCAAGAATAGACTGACATATTCTAGCATATTTTTTTATTGGATTTGCAGAAAGGGTATGATGGTTAATTCTTTGCATCAACTATCTAGGCTGTAGTGCCTAGTGTTTGGTCAAACACTAGTTTAAATGCTGCTGTGAAAGTATTTTGTAGATGTGATTAATGATCATAATCATCTGAATTTAAGTAAAGCAAATTACTTCCATAACATAGGTGGGCCTCATCCAATCAGTTAAAGACGGTTAAGAGCAGTTTTCCAGGAAAGAAGGAATTCTTCAAGATAAGGAAATCCTTTTTTTTTTTTTTTAGGTTTTATTTATTTATCCATGAGAGACATGGGGAGAGAGAGAGAGAGAAAGAGAGAACGGCAGAGACACAGGCAGAGGGAGAAGCAGGCTCCAAGCAGGGAGCCTGACACAGGACTCAGTCCTGGGTTCCCAGGATCACACTCTGGGCCGAAGGTGGTGCTAAACCACTGAGCCACCCAGGCTGCCCAGATAAGGAAATTCTACCTGAGTTTCCAGACTGCTGGCCTACTCTATGGATTTCAGACTCAGGATCACAATGTCAACTCTTAACTGAATTCCCATCTTGCCATCCCTGGCCTATAAATTTCTGACTTGCCAGCCCCCTCAATTACATGAGCCAATTGCCTCAAACAAATATCCCCCTCTCTCTTCATATATACTATTGGTGTGCTTTTCTGGAAGCAGAATGGAGAAAATGGAGTGAAACTAATATTTAAAAAGCCTACATACAGCATCTTTTCAGGACTGAACAGAGTCCTCAGATTAAAGAAAAGTGGATTCCAAAACGGAGTAGGATACATACAAAAAAATCCAAGCATATTTATTGAAACTACAAAATAGTAATCGTGAGAAAGAAAGAAGAAAAAGAGATTGGAAGGTAGGGAGGGAGGGAAGAAAGCAAGCAAGCAATCAAGGTGAGAATTGAGGTCACCTCATAAAAATAGCAATTGGAGAACCAGCAGGAGATTTAATTATCGGCAACAACAGAGGCCAGAAAACAATGGAGAGATAGATATAAAGTCCTGTGAGGAAAAATACCTGAAACAAAGAATTTTTAAATTCAGCCTAACTAGACAAAGATATTTTTTAAAAATTTGTAAGAGAGTTTATCAAACAGGAATCCCTCCCTAAAAGCATTATTAAACAATTATCTGAGAAAGAAGAGTTAACAAATTAGAAGGTATAGGTCTTAAGAATCAATGATAAGGAAGTTAGTTAAAAATGTAGGTTATTTTATTTATTATTATTTAAAATCTTTTCATTTATCTTAGAGAGCATAAATGTGCGCTGCATGCGCACAAGTGTGGGGAGGGGCAGAGGGAGAAGAAAAGGGAGAATCATAATCCTTAAGCAGACACCCCGCTGAGCATGGAGCCTGACAGGGGGCTCGGTCTCCTGACTCTGAGATCATGACCTGAGCTGAAAGCACGATTTCGGTACTTAATCCATGAGCCACCCAAGCACCCCCCCCAAAATGGAGGTCAATTTAAATATTAGGTGTAAAAATTAAAGACGACAAATTTTATGTGTGTTTAAAAACTATTAGAGACAAATACTCTAGACAACATTATCAGCATGAGCCAAGGACCATTTACATCTCGAAAAGGTTTTTTATATTAGAAAACAGACAGGAATCTTAAATAAATCTTAGATTTGGGCAGCCCAGGTGGCTCAATGGTTTAGTGTCACCTTCAGCCCAGGGTGTGATCCTGGAGACCAGGGATTGAGTCGCGTCAGGACTCCCTGCATGGAGCCTGCTTCTCCCTCTGCCTGTGTCTCTGCCTCTCTCTGTGTGTGTGTGTCTTATGAATAAATAAATAAAATCTTTAAACAAAAAATCTTAGATTTATTTTAAAATATCAGTTATCTATGTATTTGGAAATTGATTATAACAAGATAAATGAAATAAACAGCTACTTAGTAGAGAAAAAAGTTTGAAGTATGAAAGAAACTTAATCCTACAAAATATGAGAGAAGAAAATAAGCTGAGAAGTAAAAGTAGTAAGTTGAAAATGAATCTAGGTAAAATCATAATTACAAAAATATAAATGCTCATAATATATGCCTAACACAAAACCAAAATCAAGCATTAAATAGAAAAGGTAGAAAAATATTAAAAGAAAGATGGCTGGTGGGAGAGGGGCATATAACTATCAGTAAAATAAAATTTAAGTTGAAACACACATTCTTAATGCTAAAGAAACTGCATAACCTGAAGTCACTTCCAGGAGAACTATATACTTTTATAAACTTAACAACATAAAGGGAATTTTTAAAGCAAAACTGATAGAAATGTACCATGAAGTGGCCAGACCTACAACAGGATTTTTAGAAGATTTTTAAATACTCCTCTATCAGAAATTGAAAAATCAAGCACACACAAAAAATTTTAGAGGCATCAAAAATCTGAACTGGAAAATTAATGAACTTGATATGGCAAAATATATATATATATATTTATATAGACCTGCAACCAATTCATAGAGAAAGTATTTTAATTTCAATGCCCCATTTATCTATTATCTTATTATATCTGTTACACCTTATTATTTTTTATATCATTGTACAGATTATACTTATAGAATAATGCTAATAATAGTGATATCAGTGAATGTCCTTCCCACTGTTGGGTTCAGTCAGAATGTTTTTAAGCAGAATACTGATTTTCACTTTTATATATATATTTATCATGTTAACATTGTGTTTATTTCTCTCAGGAGATTTTTTTTTTTCTTTTAAGAACTGAAAGTAGATAGATTGATATGTTTTTCTCTTATGGCCTGTTAATAGGCTCTTACTGTATTTCCCAGTATCAATCTCTCCTTGCATTTTCACCTGAAGCCCACCTCATTTTGGACTATTTCTCTTTAAAATGTTCTACTGAATTTTATTTGCTAATATTTCAGATTTTTTATGTTGATAATAATTCCTTAATTCAACAAAAACTAATATCTTCTTTCACCAAGAGGGATAACTTGAGCTTTGTGAATGTGGGAAGGAATGTCAGGATATGATACATGGGCACATCCCCCTACTCACTGCCAAAATAAGGGGTATTTAAATCTCTTAAAGATAGTGTTCTCTGATGAGTAGATTATCTTCTCAGCTTTCAGTGGGGCAAACATGGTCACATCTCTTCCAGTGACTCTGTACACATAAAGATAGGACATGGCATAGTAAGTTTATACCAGTTGTTAAGGTGGTTCATTGATTCAGTTATTTACTCAGCCTGCTTTCCAAACCTATTGATTCTGAGCCTGGAGACTCTGAAACTCTTCCTGAAGGAACAATGGGTTGTAGGTTTCTCCCCTCCCCTTTCTTGGCTGTTATACTTTTTGCCCTAATTTATCCTTCAACTTCATTTTCCCATAAAATTCACTGTCATTTTTCCTTCACAAATTCTAACAGTTAATTTACCTTCCCATTCTAGGATTGATGTAAACTTTCTCCTGTGTTTCTGCCATCTTAATGGTATTTTATGAGGAAAAGTAAGTAATTGTGGGTGTCCACTTCAGTGCCTAAAACAGAGTGCTTCTCAACACAGACATTTTATTTTATTATTTTATTTTATTATTTTATTTTATGTTTTTATTCATTTGAGAGAAATGAAAAGAGAGCTTGAGCAGGGTGAGGGGGAGAGGGAGGAGCAGACTTCCTGCCCAGAAGGCAGCTCAGTGTGGGGCTTGATCATGGTTCTGGGTCGTGGGATCATTACCTGAGCCAAAGGTAGATACTTAAACTGACTGAGCCACCAAGGGGCCCCTCAACACAGATTTTAAGTGAATATTGCATAAAATGTTGAGATTTTATTCATCACAAATATTCTCCATTCATCAGTGGCAGTTGAGAGCCTAGAAAATGAAGTGTTGCATAGACATTATTTCTCATATTTATGTACTTCACTAGTTTTTCTATTTATACACTCCAGTGGTATATTTATACACTCCAGTGATATAAAAACTATGCCTACTTCATGGATAAAGATACTGGAAACTTCCAGTTTCTGGTTCAGCATGAAAGAAGTATAAAAGTTGCCACTGCCTCCTAGAAAAAAGTAAAAATCTGAACAAATTGAAAAATCAAGAACTCTTCTTAACCCCATCAAGGAAATGAGTCGTGACAAGCCACCACCCTCAATTCGGAGACAGGTGAATTCAGAGAATCAGTTTACTGGAGCAGAAACCTCCAAGGGAACCATTCTTAAGGTAGGAAAACCAGAGGTATATTTGACAAATTTCTGGAGACACAGTGGGCAAGTCTGAAGGTTAAAGACTCCAGGGGAGCTCAGTCACTGGGGGCCCCCACAGTATTGTGAGTTTTACCTCCAGCAGCTTGACTAGCTTCTAATAATATACATGAGAAAAACATCTGCTTATAGCAAAGGATGGGGAAAAAGAACAATTTTGTAATACATAAGAATATTCTGTTCTTAACAAGGCCTGCCCTCAAGAAAAACTTTCTTAGCAGAACCTAAGCCATTGAGGTTTTATCAGAGCTTAACTGATGTGGAGGAGGTAAATACCTAACTCTAGCCCCTTCTAGCCATCCAGTCCTACATGAAGGGGGCTGAGGGACTGAGAAGCACTTGTGATGTGTCTTCAATGCACAAACTCACTTGAAGTCAGAGAGCTGATCTCAGGACATTGAAATGCTTCTGCTTCCCCTCCCTTCACTTCACTTTACCAAAGGCCTATTTACAGCAATTCCCTTCAACCAGTGCATCAAGTCTGGCTGTCAAGAAAAAAAAAAATCACAAAGCAGACTGGAGGCAAAACACGCACACACACACACACATACATGCACACACACTTTGAAAAGACAGCAAATAACAGAACCAGATTCAGAAATAACAGGAATATGGAACCAACAGACCAGGAATTTAAAACAACTATGATTAATATCTTCAGAACTCTATTCAATAAGGTACACAGCATATAAAAACAGATGGACAGTGTAAACAAAGAGATGACAATTCTGAGAAATTATCAAAAGGAAATACTAGAGATTAAAAACTGTAACAGAAATGAAAAATGTCTCTGATAGATTAATTAGTAGACTGAGAATGGCTAAGGGGAAAAATATCTAAACTTAAAGATATGTGAATACAAACTTCCAAAATGGAAAGACAAAAAGGAAAAAAACACTGAAAGAAAGAAAAAAAATTAACAGAATATCCAAGAACTGTGAGGCAGCTTCAAAAGGTATAACATATGTGTCATGAGAATACCAGAAGAGAACAAAAAAGGGAACAGGAAAAAAAAAAGGATTTGAAGCAATAATGATTGCAAATTTCCCTTAAATCAGACACCGTATCACAGATCTAAGATGCTCAGAGAAAACCAACCAGTATAACTTCTGATAAAAACTATACCTCAGCATATAGCATTCAAACTGGAGAAAATCAAAGATAAAGAAAAAAATCCTGAAAGAAGCCAGAAGAACAAAATCACTTCACCTATGAGGAGCAAAGATATGAGTTTCATCTGACTGTTCCTCAGAAAGCATGCAAGCAAGAAGAGACTGGCATGAAATATTTGAAATGTTGGGAGGAAAAAGCCACCAACCTAAATGTTGTATCCTCCAAAATTATCCTTCAAAAGTGAAGAAATAAAGACTTTCTTAAACAAACAAAAACTGGGAAACTATATTGCTAATAGAGAAGGAAGGTGATGTAGATCTGAAACTCAGATCTGTATAAAGCAAGCATTGGAGGAGGAATAAGTGAGGGTGCAAGGAAACTTACTATGTTTTCATATTTTTAATTGATCTAACAGGCAACAATTTGTTTAAAATAATAGCAATAACATATTCAATTATGTATGCTTGTGTGTGTGTAAAGCATACACATATGGTTATGAATACCTATGTATAAGTGGAATGAATGACAGCAGTGATACGAGGGATATGAATGAAGAATTAGAAATATTATTACAAGGTATTTGTACTGTCTGTGAGGCAGTATAGTATTATTTGAAAATAGACTTAAATTAGTTGTAAGTGTATATTTCAAATTCTAGCACAACCACTAAAAAGTTAAAAAAAAAAGAGAGAGAGACAGAAAATAGAATCATACAAAATGTTTACTTAAGACCACAAATGCCAGGATGCCTGGGTGGCTCAGTGGTTGAGCATCTGCCTTTGGCTCAGGTCGTGATTCCAGGGTCCTGAGATTGAGTCCCACATCGTGCTCCCTATGGGGAGCCTGCTTCTCCCTCTGCCTGTGTCTCTCATGAATAAATAAATAAAATTAAAAAAAAAAAAGATCACCAGTGCAGAAAACATGTGAAAGACAAAAATAAAAAGAACAAGGACCAAAAATAGAAAACAGTAATAAATATGGTAGATATTGATTCAATTGTATCAGTAATTACTTTGAATGTCAGTGGCCTGAATTCATCAATTAAAAGACAGAGATTATCAGAGTGGCCCAAAAAAACAAGACCCAACAACATACCGTCTACAAGAGACCCACTTTAAATATAAAGATACGTATAATTCAAAAGTGAAGAGATGGAAAAAGATATCCCATGCTACTGCTAATTAAAAGGAAGCAGGAGAAAAAAAAAAAAAGAAAGAAAGCAGGAGAATCTGCTTTAGGCTTCATAGTAAGGAAAGTCCGTAAAGGGGAATTATATAATGATTAAGGGGTCAAATCTCCAAGAAGACACGATTATCCTTTATGTGTTACCTATCTAAAAACAGTGTCAGAAAGAGAAATAGGTGAATCCCCTCATATTTTTTTTAATTTTTTTTGTATTTATTCATTCATTTGAGACACAGAGAGAGAGAGAGAGAGGCAGAGACACAGGCAGAGGGAGAAGCAGGCTCCATGCAGGGAGCCCGATGTGGGACTCTATCCTGGATCTCCAGGATCAGGCCCTGGGCTGAAGGCAGTGCTAAACTGCTGAGCCACCGGGGCTGCCCTGAATCCACTCCTTTAGTTGGAGATTTCAATACCCTTATATAAGATGTGGACAGATATAGCAGGCAGAAGATAGTAGAACTTGAAGTGCCATAAATCAACTGGATGTAATGGGCATGTATCAACATTTCATCCAACAACAGCAAAATATACATTTTCCTCATGCTCATATGGAACATTCACCAAGAAAGGCCATGTTTTGGACCATAAAACACACCTTCACAAATTTAGAAGGATGGAAATTATACTGTGTTTGTTCTCAGAGCAAGTGGAATTAAAGTAGAAATCAGTCACAGCAAGATAGCTGGAAAATCCCCAAATACTTATGGATTAAACAGCACAGTTCTGAATAACACATCAGTCAATGAGAAATTTAAGAAATAGTTTGAACTAAATGAAATTGAAAATAAATATCACCATGTGTGGGATGCAGAAAAAGCAGTACTTAGAGGGAAATAGATAGCCCTGAATGAATAAGATAAAAAAGAAGAAAGATCTAAAATTAATCATCTAAGCCTCCATCTTAGGATACAAAAAAAAGAAACAGAAGAAATAAATAATAAAAATTGGAGTCAAAACCAATGAAATCAGTAGAGAAAATCATCAACACCAAAAGCTGGTTCTATGAAAAGATAAAATCAGTAAGCTTGGCAAACTAAGAAAAAGGTGAAAAGACACAAATTACTTACATCAGAAAGGAAGGAAAAGACATCATCACTACAGATCCCATGGACATAGAAAGGATAAAAGACAGTATTGTAAAACAACTCTGTGCCCACAAATTTGGAAACACTAGATGAAATGAACCGATTCCTTGAAAGAAACAATCTACTAAAAATCACACAAGAAGAAAGAGACAATCTGAATAGGCTCATAACTATTAGAGAAATTGAGTTGATAATAACCTCCTAGAACAGAAAACACTAGGCCCAGATGGGTTCCCTGCTGAATTCTCTCAAACACGTAGGGAAGCATTTATATTAATTCTCTATAATCTGTTCTAAAAGATAGAATCAAAGGGAATACTTGTTTTGTTTTGTTTTTTAAAGATTTTATTTGTTCACGAGAGACACAGAAAGTAAGGCAGAGACATAGGCAGAGAGAGAAGCAGACTTTATGCAGGGAGCCCGATGTGGGACTTGATCCTGGGACTCGATCCGGGGACTCCAGGAACATGTCTTGGGCTAAAGGCAGGCACTAAACCACAGAGCCACCCAGGAGTCCCAAAGGGAATACTTCTAACCCATTCTTTGTACCAGCATTATCCTATTACTGAAATGGGACATTGAGGCAAGGAATATTTTCATGCCTTGCTTAATGCCACAGAGCTGATAAGTGATAAAGCCAGAATTAGAACTTGGATCCATCCACTTTCAAACTCCATGTTCTTGTCTGGATTCCAAGCTGCATCATAGTCAGACTTGGATCCTCAAGTGTTATTTTCCTCGCACTTTGCCTTTCTGACTGTGGAGCCTATGTGTTCATGAGGCTTACCATTCTTTTACTTCTTTGCTCTGCCATTTTGACAGGGGCTTAAAAACATAATTCTGGCAGTCTATATTCCTTTTTTTTTTTCCTGGCAATCCATATTCCTTATCTCACTTTGTCTTCTGTTTCTGTTCCCAAATCCATCCCCATATTTGCCTTTAAATATTATCATTTCTAGGAGGTGCCTGGGTGGCTTAGTCAATTGAGTGACCAACTCTTGATTTTGGCTCAGGTCATGACCTCAGGGCCATTGGATAAGGCGATGATAGGCCCCACTCAGCAGGGAGTCTGCTTGAGATTCTCCGCCTCCGACCCTCCCCTCTGCTCATGTTCTCTTTCTTTTTCTCTATAAATGAATACATAAATCTTTTAAAAATTATTATTATATTTTAATTCTTAACTGTGATGAATCTGACCCCAATGCTAATTAATCCAAGGTGACTTTTTTGGTTCTTTTTTTATCCCCAGATGGCACAATACTTGCAAATTTGTAAAATGACTAGCTGGAATTAAGAGTATATTCTGTGACCATTCACTAAAAGTTTTGTGGTACGTAAGTGGAATTTTATTCTATTATAGGATTCAGGCTCAAATAGGGAATTAAATATTTCACCTTATTTGTATCTATAGTTCCTGAACATAATTTTAGTAAGTTGTTGGAAATAAATACTATGAAAAACTGAGAATTTTGGCATAAATACCATCCTAAGAAAGGTATATGTATAGGAGCTCTAAATTTAGTCAATAGATGCAAAACAGAGAGGGGGCATGTAAATTATTTTATTTGGCACCTTTGCCAGTATGTACTAGTCAATTTTAATATGTACCTTTTTCTGGAAAAATACTCTCTTAGTTAGATATGTTATTACTACTATTATTATCACCATTAATAATCCAGAAAATGAGTTCAAGTAAAAGTTTCAAAAGAACTAACTATTCCTTTTTTTTTTTTAATTTTATTTATTTATTCATGAGAGACACACACAGAGAGAGGTAGAGACATAGGCAGAGGGAGAAGCAGGCCCGATGCAAGACTCATTCTTGGAACCCCAGGATCATGCCCTGAGCCAAAGACACACACTCAACCACTGAGCCACCCAGGCGTCCCTAACTACTCTTTTCTTATTATTTTTAAAGTCAGTGTTATTTAAGAGTGCAACCAAGTTCATGATAGAACAAAAAAAATATCTTCTAGCTTTAACGGAATAGAAACAATCTCCATTTTTTTTTCTTCTCTTTTTGTGGAAACATTCAGTATCTTCCAATTAGAACCTATTTGCCACATCTCATTGCTACTTCTTTGTAATATTTTGCAGTGATTATAAAATAAAGGAAACTAATAGCACAGGCCTCATCATAACACATATTTATTGATAAGATTTTGCTTTCCTGCAATTCTCCTCAAGATATAATCTTCAAAAACCAGTTGACATTGCATACCTAATAGAATCACCAGAATAGCTTAAAAAGAACATTGAGAATACTAAATGCTGGAGATGTGATGGAGGAAAATTCTTCTAGATTGCTGGTAGGAATGTAAAATGGTGTAGCCACTCTGGAAAACATTTTAACATTTTCTTATAAAGTTAAACAGATACCCACCTATCACCTGGCAATAGACAAAAACATATGGCTGTACAAAAACACACATGCAAACATTGAGAGTGGACTTATTTGTAATTGCCCAAAACTAGGAGCAACTCAAATTTATGAGCTAGCAAATGGTTTATCTATATAATGAAATACTACTTAGCAATAAAAATGGCATTCAGTCACAGAGATAAAACTTAAATGCATACTGGTAGGATAAAGAAGCCAAATTCAAAAGGTTGTATAAATTCGGTATGATTTTGTTTATATGACAGTCTGACAAAAGCAAAAACTCAAGGAATGGAAAACAGATTAGTAATTTACTGGGGCTGGGCCTGATGAAGACAGTGAATACAGAGGGACACGGGAACTTTCTGGGGAGATGGGAGTGCTCTACATTCTGATTGTGGTAGTGGTAGTGGTTATATGACTGTATGTCAAAGTTCGTAAACTTTACACTAAAAAAGGGTGAATTTTACTCTCAATTATATCTCAATATAATTATATCTCTGTCAATCATATCTCAATATCTGAAAAGAAAGAGGAAGCAGGGAAGGAGTAAGAAGATTAGGAGGAGGATGAGGGTGGGTTGGAAAGAAAAACAAATGAAGGACGAACTGTGTGGGAGAGCTGTTTGAGGACAAAGCTTTCATAGTCCTGAGATTTGAGTTAATCAGTCCCTGATCTTGTGTAAAACCAGTCTTTCCTCTCTGGTGTTGGTGGCGAGGGATTTCCCCACCAATCTACTCCCTTCTGATCCTGGGTGGGGAGCCCAGCTCCAGCCATGCGCAGGAAATAAAAGAAACAAAACATGTGGGAAAATAAAACAACAACAAAACCATCGTATCTCCAAAATATGATGGTGTAACTGAACCTGAAACCAGTAGGGTTGTGTTGCAAACATGGCCATTTCCCCAAAAGCCTACTTTGGAATAGGCAAGTTGACAAAATCAAAGAGGGCATTAAAATTGAAAAGGAACTAAACAATATAAATTACTCTGCAAATTCTTCTTAATTTCTAGATTTTTTTTATTTGTTTTTCTTTGACTTTACCCATTTCTGTGGTTAAAATAATTAATATTGTTGGTGGAAGCAATAGGTTCTATGTTTTGATAACATGATTTTGAAATGAAAACTCACATCTACATTTTAAAATGCACAGTTCAAAACACATTCAAATAATTTAAAAGGATTCCACAGTTCATGTTTTTTCCTGAATAATATTAAGGGGTTCCATGTCCTAATGCTTAGCATTTTTTCTTCGATCTGTTCCTGCCTTACCCCCACACTCCATGGACCTCTGACTCACCAAAACCTCAAAGTAGTCTTTCCCATTTAACACCGCTTAATTCACAATCCGCCTTTAGGTAAAAATGCTGTCTGCTTACCATGCTTTTCCAGAGTCTTGACTGTGACTCCTCCATAAGGAGTATTCCCCTTTGTGCATCTTTGGTTTTCTTTTGAGAATTCCTTCTGGACATCTTTAGTTCACTTCTCACTCCACCACATCACAATTCTGCAATTTTTCTGAAGAGGAGATATTTCTCAAAGGTTGTGGATTATAGAAAATGAAACCACTTCCTGAGTGACCAACTTTTAAAATGATGTTCTTAAAGAAGAAACACAATATGACAGGCAAAAACAATTTCCAGTTAACTTAATGAATTTTATTTACTCTAAGACATACATTTCCTCACACTCATGCATCTCTCAAAATCAATTAATAGTGTGTCATAGTTTAGAGAGCAGTATTTACTTTTCTTCATGATATATATTATTATATCTTTTAATCAGAGGCCACTCAGATTTGATGCAATTCTGTAAACACCTTAATTATGTTTTCCAAACACTCAGAAGATACTATGCAACCTAGAACAAGCAACCCAAAGTCTCTCTTCCTATACTCCACTCACTCTTCACTCTTCATCCCTTCCCAGGCCTGTCCAACATGTCATTACCTGGCCCCCAAACACTTTATTATATATAAAGAAACTTAAAAAAAATTCTATAGCATTTAAGCCCAAGCAACATAACTAGTAAGGGAGGAGAAGAAACCAAGAAATCAGAGTTCAGTTTTGATGGACACATTTTAGGCTTCTAGCACCATATATTAGTAATTTTACCATATCATATTTATTGGGAGGAGCCTTATGAAGCAGGATGTGTAATATTTCCATACTAGCCTTTTCACTTATAAAATACTATACATAATTCACAAAGTTCTTCATAATACCATCACTGATTCATTTCTCTGAATGCCTGAAATAGAGTAACTCTATCAAAACTGTGGACAGTTCTCTTTATTCATTTGTTCCTTGACAGACACTTTGGTTGTTTCTGGATCTTGGCTATTGTGAAAAATGTTGCTGTGAGCATGAGAGTGCAAATATCTCTTTGAGCTTAAGATTTCATTTCCTTTGGATATGTGTCCAGAAGTGGAATTGCGGGATCATAAGGTAGTTCTATTTCTAAATTCTTGAGGAACCTCCATAACAGTGGCTGCACCAGTCTGCATTCCCACCAACAGTACATGAGGGTTCCCCTTTCTCTACATCCTCGCCAACATGTGTCATCTCTTGTCGTTTTGATGTTACATGATCTAACAGGTGTGAGATGGTTTTGATTTCATTGTGGTTTTGATTTGCATTTCTCTGATGATGAGTGATGTTGAGCATCTTCTCATGTTCTTGTTGGTCATTTATAAGTCTCTAGAAAAGCATCTGTTTCAGTCCTTTGCATATGATTAAAATGCAGTACCACTGAATATTACTCAGTCTTAAAAAAGAAAGAACTTCTGTCATTTGCAACAACATGGATGACCCTGTAGAATATTATGCTAAGATAAATAAGCCAAGCAGAAAGAAAAATTCTCTGTGGTGTTATATAATCATATATATATATATATATATATATATATATATATATATATATATATATATATATAAACAGAGAGTGGAATAGTGGTTTCTAGGGCCTAGGGAGCTGAGAAGATAGGGAGAGCCTGGTAAAATGGTACAGAATTTCAGTTATGTGATAAATAAGGTCTGAGAATCTAAGGTATAACATGGTAACCATAGTTTTTACTACTGTATTGTGTAATTAAAACCTACTGGGAGAGTAGAACTCAAATGTTCTCTCACATACACACACACACAAAGGTAAACAGGAGGTGTTGGATCATTGAACTCAATGTGGGAAATCTCTTCACAATGTATACATACATCAAATCATCACATCAAACACATTAAATGTGTTACAATTTAATTGAGTAAATCTGAGACAATGGCATTTCTTTGGCTAGATCATAGAGGGTGAGGAGAGTCAAGGTATTTCCTTGAAATTAAAAGCTTCCTTGGAAACTAGACTTATTTTAAATTTTGACATGAAAGAGATGATTGTACCAAGAAAAAGATTAGACTTTGTTCATTATTTTTGGGAAATATCTATTCTAATGGAATAGGCTAAAGGAATGTATACCAGTATATATCTCAGTGAATAACTGGGCCAGGAGAGAACATATTTATCACAGATTCATAACAAATGACTTATATCCTCTTTTATCCTGTAAGGCTGTGAGGCTTTCCCTCTGGGAAATTTGTAATTTATGTTGAGAGGTAAAGAATAATGGTTTTGTTTTTGTAGGTTCATTTTCTTCCTTTTAAAATAAAGAAATTAAAGCACCAATGTGAGATTTGCTACTTCATCATTACTGCCATTACGATAAATAAGAACATATATATTTACTCTTTTTGTTGGTTAAAAAAGTTAAATGGCATTTATATTAAGGTAGATTAACAGGACTGTTTGCTAAATTGTATATTCATGGATAGATATTTAGACACAGAGGCCTTGCAAGTTATGTCTTATATTGTAGAATGGCACCAAGTTCCTAAAAAATGGTTTTTCCCATCTCGTACGTTTTTTTCTCACCTCTTATGCCTGTCTAGAATCTGTTATGTATGTTATAATTGGAGTGATAATTGATAATTCTATTAAGTAGATATCTCCCAAGGTTAAACCTCATTTCAGGAATAAATGTCATTGTCAAATAGTTTTAGATTTTATACTCTTACTTAGTGTTTGGCATCTTATACTGAAAAACTTATTGCATAGCACTAGATCTGGGAATATCTGAACTTACAGATAGGTGTATGATGATGCCACTAGACAGTCAATAATCTTGATGAATAGAAGGATTCTTTTTTAAAAACATTTATTTATTTGAGAGGGAGAAAACATGAACGGGGGGAGGGGCAAAGGGAGAGAACAAGTAGACTCCCCACTGAGCAGGGACCTGCACGCAGGACTCAATCTCAGGGCCCAGACATCATGACCTGAGCCAAAGGCAGTCACTTAACCTACTGAGCCACCCAAGCATCCCAATGAATAGATGAATTCTTATTCCTTCTATAAATACTACATTTTTTCCCTCTGTGTACTAGAATTTTGTTAGTGTATGTATTCTAATTTCATCAGATCTATTTTTCATTTCTTAATGTCTGTTCTTAAATAATTTTGGTCTTTTGCTATATGGCTTGTTTTTCTTTATATTTATATTGTTTATGTCTTTGCCATTTAATACATTTATTTATAATCTTTATTTAGTGGTTGCATATGTAAGGTTCTTAGAGTATAATCATGTTCTTTCCTATGTAAGATCAATTTTAGCTAACTACGAGATTTTTATTGAAAGTGTTTCCCTTATAAAAAATTATTTGTGGGACGCCTGGGTAGCTCAGTGGTTGAGCATCTATCTGCCTTTGCCTCCAGCGTGATTCCACAGTTCCGGGATCGAGTCCCACATTGGGCTTCCTGCATGGATCCTGCTTCTCCCTCTGCCTATGTCTCTGCCTCTCTCTCTTTCTGTCTCTCATGAATAAATAAAGTCTTAAAAAATTATTTGTTTTTACCAATTAATTCAGAGATATTGCAGGCTGGGACCACTTTTTACTATTAATTTTGATGGATAATTCCCAGCTGTAAGGATAAAGTCTTTATGTTGCAGGCAGCACACATTGGAACTACAAACTTTTCGATGGTAGCTCCAAGAGCATGAATTCTCGAGACAGACTATATTACTCCCACCAAAAAATGTGGGCCAATATAATCAAGATTTCCTCTTATCTATATCTGCTGGATTTGTGAACAGATTTTCTAGTCTGTCTTTTCAATGAAGATGAAGCCATCAAAACCCTGGTTTTACATGGGAGTTCTAAATATCAACTTATCTTACCTAGGTCCAAGTACTCTTCTGTTCCTGATGGCCTTTAAAACTCTCATTGGTTATCAAGACCTGGAATCTTCCAAGAAATCTCTTTCTCAACTCATTTTGCTACTCTTTCAGTTTTTTACCCCAGTAGTTTTCCCTTAATTTTGTGGGAGCTTAAATATGCATCTTAATGTTTGTTATATTTATTTATATTTTCTCTTTGCTTTGTAATTAAAGTCTTCCAGTATAAAACGTCATCATAAATAAAAATATATCATTTATTAAGAATATTCTAATATTATTTTTACATATTTAGCTTTTAATAGCTTAATGTCTCTATTAGTCATCTCATTTTTTAAAATATCACCCTTTCTGGCTCCAGGAAGTATGTACACTAGTATTCAATGGTAGAGATTTTTTTTTCCTTTTTATCTGTAGTAAAACTCTAGTGCATTAAAAAATGTGGCATCTGTGGATGTGATTGCTTCATCCACAGACATAACAAAAGGAGCACAGCCTTAATAAAATATGAAAATCGAGTTTCTTCATTAACATGTTACATTTGGATGATTGGAAATTTGTATGCTGTCTGATTTAAAGTCTTTTATTTTCTTCATCTGAAATTCAGAAAAGTACATTTATAACAACTTCTGTGTAATGATTCAATATGTCTTTTGACATTTTTTTAGAAATGCCACCCAAATTATTAACGCTAAGTATATTACTGCTGAAAGAAAAGTTAAGAACATGTTGAATATCGAGATCCTGATGGCCTAAGTACTATGGAATGGGCTATTCTTTGTAATTGCTGTGAAAACCAAATTGGTCAAAGAATCTATTCAGAGACTATCATAGTGTTTTTGGTTTCTGGCCATATTTTGAGATCATACTCACCATTAGCAAAGCTATTTTATCAGATGTAAATGTGCCAAATTAAGGATGACTGAGATTAAGGGACAGAAAGGGCCCATGGAGATTCACAGAACATACCCTGCTGTAACCACTATATTAGTAGCAGAGAGGAGGGAAGAGAATGGTGTGTGAGCAATAACAGGTGGAAGCTCAGTGGGCACATCTGTTCAGATTTAATAACACGGACAATAATCGTCTGTCTTCTCATTGTCCAAGCAAAGCCAATCAGAGAGTTAGCATCTTGTAGTAGAGATCCAACTCAGATTTCAGACTTTGAAAATGCTGGGGGAAAGGTAAGAAGCAGTCCCATCACTTCTACGTTATGGTTATCTCTTGCAAGGGGATCAAAGCAATATTAAGTAAAGGCCAAAATACCATTGACTGCAGTCAATCTGGCCAAGAACTGATCTAAAAATTGTAATGGATGATCTCCACTGTAAGGTTAAAAATCTTTATATTCCCTTTGTCAGGGGGTCAAATTCCTTCCAAAAACTAAGATAAATCTGAATCTTTAGGTGAGTGTCAATCAATAGGGAAAGAAGGAAGGACAAAGGCAGGTATATATTGATATAGTTGAATACATTGGAAGGACTCAGGGAATTAGAAAACACACTGAATCAATAGAGTTTGCTTGCTTGTGTTGTTGTGTAATCATAAACACTGTAATATATGTGCTTTTAATATTATGATCAGTTCATTCAGTTTCTTTCACATACTGTTAGAAGAGGAAATTTTTATTAATCTATTAGCATGATAATGGTGCCAAAGCAGAGCTGTAGATGAATTTGTTTATAGGGTGAAATATGGTTTTGATAATGGCTATAGCTCGCTCTTATATGTTAAAGAAAAATATAGTTAGGATTATTAGATAATAGAGTCTTAATAAATGGAATGTACTTCCATTAACAATTCCTCAAGTTTTTAATTAGTGCCTATTTTTAGACACTGGTTTTATACTTTGTACATTAATGTTATAAAAACTCCTACTATCTTTCCATTGTATTGAGCAATTTATGCTTTTCAAGATTCTTCTATAATTATCTTTGTTTCTTGTAATTGTTTTAAATTTATATAGGCAGCCAAAGTTGCATAATGGAACCTCAATTTGAAAAGTTATGTCTGAAGCTTCTAGAAAGTTTTCTATCCCACAGATGTAAGTAAACAATTAGCAATCAATTTGAAAACAAATGAAGCCATCAACTCTACATTTATTTTAAAAGAAACATGGTTTCAGGGGCACCTGGGTGGCACAGTGGGTTAAGTGTCTGTCTTCAGCTCAGGTCATGATCCCAGGGTCCTGGGATTGAGCCCCACATCGGGCTCCCTGCTCAGCAGAGAGCCAGCCTCTCACTCTCCCTTTGTCACTGCCCCTGCTTGTGCTCTCTCTCTTTCTCAAATAAAGTCTTTAAAAAAAAAACAAAAAACATCATTTCTGTGTCATGTACTCAATGTGTTGTTCTCAATAGGAAACAGAAGTCTCTTTATATGGGTAAGCCACTGTTACAGTGTTTCTCTTTTCCCATTAATTATGAGCTGAAATTAGCCTGTGAATTCTATTAATAATAATCGGAAGGATTATTGCCATTTATATTATTAGACAAAGCCTCATTTTTTAAAAAGATTTATTTATTTTAGAGAAAGAAAGAATGAATGATGGATTAGGGGTGAGGGGTGCAGGGCAGAGGGAGAAGAAGAGAGAGCAGACTCCTTGCTGAGCGTGAAGCCCCAAATGGGGCTGAATCTTAGGACTCTGAGATCATGACCCTGTGATCATACCCTAAGCCAAATCAAAATTGAATGCTTAACTGACTAAGCCAATCAGGTGCCCAATCAAAGCCTCAATTTATTAAGTGTTTCTTGATAGGAGAGGCAAATCTATGTTATGGGAAAAACTTGGGAATGGAAATTCCTAAATTATCTTTTTGACTTGGTCTGTACAGTTAAGGTGTCCAACAACTACTATCTGCTAGGTTCTCAGCTACCTTTAGCTTTTTTACTGTCCTTTCAAAAATATTACTGTCCTATGACTCTGTGACTCATGCAAAGAAAGTTTAAACTTAAAAAAATGACATATTTATGATATGTGACTTCTAGTGTGACACACCCAATATATAATACCAAATCTTTTTTTTTAATTTTTATTTATTTATGATAGAGAGAGAGAGAGAGAGAGAGAGAGAGAGGCGCAGAGACATAGGCAGAGGGAGAAGCAGGCTCCATACACTGGGAGCCCAATGTGGGACTCGATCCTGGGTCTCCAGGATCGCGCCCTGGGCCAAAGGCAGGCGCCAAACCGCTGCGCCACCCAGGGATCCCTATAATACCAAATCTTGATTGCTTTTCACATTTAGTAGAAATGATAGATGTGTGAAAAATGCCAAAGAAAATGGCCCAAATGGTTTTTCCACTTAGTTTTGGTGTCTATTATTTGTTTTACTCTTAAGATAATAATTGTAGACAATTGTATTATTATTTCTAATTATTTTCTATGGAAAAATATATTTTATAAGGAAATTTGTGCCAATTTGAAGCATAATGCACAAAAAAACTTTAAGAACCCAACTTGGCAAGTTGAAAGACCTCCTTCCTCTACTTTATATCACTGTGGAAGAAAATTTGTAAAAAAATAAGGATTAGACTTGCCTTTGGGCTTTAAAATAAGCAACTGTGCTTTGAGCGAATGGTTTGAGTCACAGTGAATTAAGCTTAATAAAGACTTTCAGATCCTCAGTGTTCAAGAAATGGGTGTGCAGAAACATTCTTTTGAAGGTCAAATTTGTTTTGAAACAACAGACTTTTCTTCGTGGTTTGAATTATGTTGGAAGCTTAGTATTCTAGAAACCTGGAGACTGACTAGCATATTTTTCCTACTCAAGAATGTCTCATGCCCATATATAGTTTATACAAAACATGTGCGTCGCCTCTCCACCTTCTCCTCCCCTGAGAGGGTAGACAGAGGCCATCAGGATCCAGTGTAATTAGATCTTTCTGGTAGATCTGTCTCAGATGGGGTTTAAGGCTGACTGGTCAGACCAACTGCTCTAACATGTAGTAACCCTTTGGTCCCAACCAAAACTGATAAAATGCCTTATTCACGGGGCACCTGGGTGGATCAGTGGTTGGATGTCTGCCTTTGGCTCAGGGCATGATCCCGGGGTCCTAGGATCTAGACCTGCACCCGGCTCCCCCTAGGGAGCCTGCTTCTCCCTCTTCCTGTGTCATTGCCTCTCTCTGTGTTTCTCTCATGAATAACTAAATAAAATATTTAAAAAACAATACCCTACTCATGAAGGAATCATGCTTGAGTGCCCTCCTTCATAAGTACTATTTAATAAAATTTAGACTATGGAAGTAAGACATAACTACGCGTAGCCTTAGAATGAGGGTTTAGAACCTTTGTGAGAATGTGCACAAGGTCCTTTTAAGCTTTCCCCAGCCTCACCCAGCATACATTATGACAACAAGAATCATTAAGAAGAGAGGAAGGGAGAAACTACTTTCATTCTGACTTAGAGGACTTTTGAGTGGAAACTTGGTCTCATTCACCCTTGATCACAAAATATCCATCCAAACCCACTATGCTTTTTGAAGTTTCTCCTCTTTAGAGATGACTTTTGCCTTGTAGGCTTTGAATCATGTGAGTTGCAGATCATGAGTGGGGAATTTGTAAGATGTTATTGCATACTGTTGTTGACACAATCACATATATTAATGAACATATAAATAGTGTAGAATTGTAAGGGCCATTTTAGCTACCAAATGACATTATCTCATCAGTGCTGAAATAGCTACTAAAAATCTGAATAGAGGCATAACTATCACTTACACCGTGTCTTTATTACCAAAAGTAAGATTTTCCATCCTTGACAAGGTGAGGATAGGTGAGTTAATATTTCTCATTTTGCTGTTCCAGACCCTCTAAAATATGACTGATCTCATTTATTCTTCTTCATTCTTCTCCTTGCCGCCTTCCTTCTTGAATTTAACAAAGATTGGTCAATTAGCTAATATATATAAAACACTGTATTTGACATTAGAGATACATAAAAACAAACATCAAAAGAATCTGTTCTATAATAATGTGTACTCTTATGATGAGGAAAATACATGTGCATGTAGCTGAAATAGGACACAGGGTATGATTAAATAAAATTTAAACAAGATTTAGGAAGGCATTTATTGGGTGGCTATTTATGTGAGCTCTTTTCTCTCCAGCATGGAAAACAGCCATGCTTAATCAACTTGTTAGGTTATCTCATGCCAGTCCTGTGACAAATGTCCACGTCTACATTTGTGAGTTTCTCATCCGTGTTCCCTTGACATGGCCTACACCTCCCTAAGCTGCACTCTTTCAAGTGCCAACTCAAGATTCACTGTTTCTGTGTCATTTTTCTTAAGTGAGCCAATCGTAGTGATTCCTCTTTTCAATAATTTTTAATCATTTTTAGTATCACTCTGTTCTGTATTATTTTATCTGTTATGTATAGACTCTTATCTTTACAATTGATGATTAATTAAGTACAAGAAGAAATAATACCTTCTGCTTCCCTGTAACCCCAATTTTTGCCTTGCAAATTTTTAACAATAGAAGGGATTTGAACAATGGAAAATGGAATGAGAACACAGAAAGGATGTCATGATAAATTATGCTCCCTCTTCCCTTTCCATTGGTAACAGAAATGCCTGGTTCACAGATTTTAGATTCCATTGTCACGCATGTGATGCTGTTTTATAGTTTTACACACAATTTTTAAATGAATGCGCAATAAACAAATCTAAAATTTTATCAACCTGTCACCAGGTGGTGACAAAGTCACAGTGGTGCATAGTTCTAGCAATTCCAGATGGTAAATCACAAACATACTTCAATGTGTAGCAATATTACACAAACATATACACATATAATTTTCAGATTCTTTTCTAGCTAATTTCTGTTCTAAATTCTGGAAGTACACAAGGATCCTAAACTCAGGTTGGAAGCAAGACTCTTCTATTCTTAAAACTCAGTTTTGTGTATATTCTCTTTCCTGGCCTCCTGAGGCACACAATTCATCTTTGTATCATTTTGTCTTGGAAAGCTCTCACAGAGAACCAAATATATCAAAATATTAGCCTCCATTTTTCCTCTCAGTTTAAAAGTACTAATAGTTCCTGGATTCTTATTAAAACTCTCTTCTGGATAAATCAATCAATCAATCAATCAATAAATAAATAAATCTCTCTTCTGGGGGCACCTGAGTGGCTCAGTTGGTTAAGTGTCTGCCTTTGGCTCAGGTCATGATCCCAGAGTCCTGGGATTAAGTCCCACATCAGGTTTCCTGCTCAATGGGGATTCTGCTTCTCCCTCTCCCTCTGCCCCTCCTCCTGCTCATGCTCTATAAATAAATAAATAAATAAATAAATAAATAAATAAATAAATAAATCTAAAAAAAAATAAAGTTCTCCTTTTAAAAAATTTAAATGCCAGAAATAGAAAAGATTAAACAAGATACAACAAATCATTCAAATGTTCAAACAATTTAGAAATCTGCATCTGCTACTTACCAATTAAAATGAAAAGTTTGGCCTCTCACTCAGGGCCCCTTATGATTTTGTCTTAGCCTTTCAAACTTACCTCCTACACTTCAATATATATGCCAATTAAATATGGCTCCAGTTGCTGCCCTCCAAATGAACCCATACATTGCAGACCCCCTACATTTATCATGCCTGTATATTCCATGATTTTTCTGAGAGTCAGACTCTCTCACCATCATTTCAGGTACAACCCAGATGTAACCACCAACATGTAGCCTTCCCTAATGCCCACTACTGTTTGGGATTCTTTCCTCACTTGAATGCTTATATCAGTTTGTGCACTCCTCATTGCACTTACGTACATCCCAGTATTGTGATTCTTTTTATAGTCCTGTTTTATTTTGTGTTAAACTAAAAGCATCTTATAACATAGACTAAGCTAATTATCTGTTTCCTTGATTCCTATAGAACTCACTGTATCTATATCTGTCTTCCTCCTATTTATCAAAAAAGAACCCATTGATTTAACATAAACAGGACTTATTATATACAATATCACTTAGCTTTTGGGTTATAAACACATATTTTAAAAGAAACAGAATGAAAACTAGAACAGAAATTAGAGAATTCTTTCTTATGTGCACACTGAACATTTATGTGTTAAACTGAACCTGTTCAAATACAACAACAGACATTTTGGTCCAACTAGTTTTGCATTTTTTAACTGTTTTACACTGAGCAGGAAAATACAGGGAGAAAAGTTTTTTTGTTTTGTTTTGTATTGTATTAGGTTTTAGGCTAATCAGGACTAACTAATGATTTTTATGATGGGAATTTAGAGAATATTGTGTGAATGACCAGAAAACATAAGGAAAAGGGCATGAAGGAAAATCTGAAAGGGAAAAAAAAATAGTAAGGAAGCACTAACATGACAAGCTGGATGCAATAATGGGGGGAAAAGTTTATAGAAATAAATTAATAAGTGAAGTAAATTGCTAAGGCTAAGCTTAAGAAGCTTGAATTATATGTGACAGGTGGGCGCTAGTGGCATGAAATAGAGAAAAATTATATGAATTGAGTGGGAGAAATGTGTTATTTTACAGTAAAGCATTTTAAGTACATAGGAATGAAAAGAGAAAAAAATCATATTCAGCTACAAAAAAGTAAAGTTCCCTTAATAAAAAATGTGAAGGATCACACATAGAGAATGATTCATTGCAGAATGAAGGGTGGGCCTTGGATCTTGAACAGTCATCTCAGTATGTTGACCTTTGTAGATTGAAGGACAAATAGGAAATGCCAACAGTGCATCACAATCAGCACAAAGGGAGGCGAAGTTATTCTAAGAGCCATGGATTTAAGCCACTATTGTGCTAAAACAGCTTTAAAGTGAGAATTGTAGCACTAGCTAAACAAAATCCTAGGAGTGATTTAAAAAGCTAAAATTATAGGTACTTCCACTGAGAAAATTTTTCAAGCCTTCTGAGGACCAAAGAACATATCTATCCAATATAATTTTTACAGTTTATATATTGTCATGAGTGTATTTAAAAATTTGTTTTAGCAATTATATGTTGACGTTAATATTAGAATAAGACTGGTCTTTATTTCAATCACTGTTCAATCACTTTCTATCTTTGTGATCATAGACAAGTTACTTAAACTTCCCTATTTTCATTGTCTGTGCTGGTAAAATACAAGTAGTGCTTCCTATCAATCATAGTTCTTGAAGATTTTGGTGAGGTAACTTGGGTAGTGCACAGAACTTGTCCAGAAGCAAGCCTTCAATAACTTCTGTACATTATGGCTTTTTGTAAATAGTGCTTCTAACTTGTAAGGAGAGTTTTATTTGAATATTAAACAATATGTTAATTATTAAATATGGTACAGTTCAACTGATTTTTCTTTATGACTTCCTGAATTTAGATCAAGCTTAGAGATGAGGTCTCATAAAAATATAATGGACTGGTTTCTTTAGTAATCTGTTTCATTTCCTGCAAACCTTCTTCCCCTCAATTTTCCATCACATCTCCCACACCACCTCACCTACTATCTCTGTTAGTCAAGAATGTAGGGAGATTTTATCATTCAGGAACAATGTGGTGCCAATTGAAGAAGAATCCATCTAGGATGGAAATCAACAAAGGAAAATAAGACAGAAAGAGACAAAAAAAAGCACACATGTTGCTTTCAAAGTTTATGCATAAGATAAGGCACCACAGTGATTTACTTGTGTTTGAAAACCTTGGTTATATATACCTGTTTGAACTCTTGTGAAAGCAATCATGTTACTGTATAAAAGTTAATTGCTAAAAGCCTCATCATGCAGTCACCTACATGCATGCCAATGAAACTGATAAAATGCTTCATAGTTGCGGTAGTTTCTAGTTAGGCCCAACCTACTGACCCATGAAAATTACATTTGTTGAACCAAAACTTAGCAGCTGGGATGCCATCTTGTATACACTTCAGTGATTCTATGAACCATATTTACCTTTCGTTAGCTTCCTTCATTCAAAATGTTCTTTTTCCCTATTTGACATATGGTAGATACTCTAGATTGTAATTAAGTAAGTTAGAGAACAGGAATTAGAAGAGCTTGAACAATTGTTTTTAATTTTATGGACTACTTCAGAGATTTCAAATAACTTGAATTCAAACAGATTTAATTCACTAAATTCCTTTGGAATCCATTATTTGCAAGGCATTCTCTTGGGTATTATGGGGTATGAAGAGATAACAGTGATGAAATCCTTGCCTACAGTCAGTATTATAAATAATAATAATACTATATTATTACTAGGTAGATTCTATCAAAAGGAATATTGGAAGAGTGTAATATTAAGAGACTGAAGCATAGAACTATATAATTCTAGTAATGCAAACATGTATATAAAAGCTCATATGTGTTAAGATTTCTTAGCATATACAGAATGGAAAAGGAATTACTTAAATTAGTAACAATCAATATGAAAAATTTACAACAAACATCATGTTTAACAGTGAAGCATTAGATACATTCTCTTTAAAAACTGGATAATAAAAAGATGCCTACCATCACCATTGCTTTTCAACATTGTGCTGGAGAAAAATCCAGTTAATACTATAAGATAAGAAAAATCATTAGAAAGATGACAGATTAAGAGGGCAGAAGCAAAGTATCAAGTTCCTTAAAGAGGAACATTAGGAAAATTATTGGGTTTAATAATTACTAAGATAAGGGAAGAAAAGAGATGAGTTTACTGCCTTGAGAGTTTCCAGGAATCAGCACAGGGAAGGGTAAGTGAAGCGGATCTCAGTATGCTCCCTGAGCTGAAGATATAAAAATGGGAATTAAGGTTGGCCAAGGCAGTTAGAGCTTGGAAGGCATAGTCACAGAGAGGGAAAAAGAACCCCAGAGATCTGTCCTGGATCAATCTCAAGTGTTCAGATAGTAGTGGTTAGTGTATGTTTGTAAGGAAGCTGTATTAGAGTAATATAAGAATCATCTGAAAGGAGTAAGCTTTCACAAGGGATTTTACACTGGATCACTGGATTGCAATCAAAAATTTAAAAAACAGGGGATCCCTGGGTAACTCTGTGGTTTAGAGCCTGCCTTTGGCCCAGGGCACGATCCTGGAGTCCAGGGATCGAGTCCCACATCGGGCTCCTGGCATGGAGCCTGCTTCTCCCACCTCCTGTGGCTCCATCTCTCTCTCTCTCTCTGTCTCTCTCCCTCTCTTTCTCTCTCTGTGTGTGTGTGTGTGTGTGTGTCTATCATGAATAAATAAATAAATAAATCTTTAAAAAAACATAGAATACACAGGGTAACAGATAGTGTACTAAAGTAGTGACTCATTGTGGAGGAGGGGACAAAATTAGCCTTGGACTAATATCTTCTCTGATTTCATCTAATAAAGCTTAAAAGAAAACAGCAAAAAGATCAAGCTGCTTCCAAGTAATTATGAATATCTAATAATATTTTTAATACAAAATTATCCAGAAGCCAGTAATTAAAAATTCACAATGTCTGCCATATATTGAAAAAGTAACAAGCAATGAAAAGCAAAATAATATGATGCATAATGAACATAAAAATCAATCAATCAAAACAAAACTAGACTTTTTCTGGTCCCATACATAATGAGCTTGGAACACTTCAATCCTCAAAGCGAGCTAAAAAAGATAAAAATCAACAAGTATTATATTCACTACAGAAGTGAGTCATTGGGCAAATATCTGCCTTCAAATTCAAGAAACAGGTGAAAACAAAGAATTACAGCTTGCTCAAGCACAAGTACAGAAACCAAAGCCCACCACTCGAGCCAGTAAGAGACTCCTTTAACCCAGGATACCCTGTTTAGCTTTCTACAAAACTTAAAAGAGATACTAAAGACAAAATGCCATTTAAAGCAACAGAGCAAGCATCAAAACCAGATTAATATATGGCAGAGATCTAGGGATTATCAGACCAAGATTTTAAAATAACTATGTTTTATTTTATTTTATTTATATATTTTATTTTTTAGAGTGGGAAAGGAGGGGAAAGAGCAAAGGGGGAGAGAGAGAGAGAGACTCTTAAGCAGGCACCATGCCCAGTGTGGAGCCTGACACAGGGCTTGATACCCCAACCCTGAGCTAAAATCAAGAGTCAGACACTCAATCAACTGAGCCACCCAAGTGCCTCAGAAAAATAACTATGATTAATATACTAAGGCATCTAATAAAAAAAGTAGACAACATAAAAGAAGAGATGAGCAATGCAAGCAGAGAGATCAAAACTCAATGAATCAACACAGTAATGGAAACCAGGAATGCTTTGGATAGGCACAGCAACAAACTACAACTGAGGAAAGAATCTGTGAACTTGAAGAGGGGTCAACAGAAATTTCCAAAACTGAAATGCAAACAAAGACAAAAATTAAATAGATTCATAAAAAAAGAAGAAAATTTTGCCATTAGTGACAACATAGATTAATCTGGGTGGCATTATGACAGGTCAGGTAAGACAGAGAAACACAAATATTGTATCATATCATTTATTTGTGGAATTAATCTAATTTCATAGAAACAGAGAATAGAATAAAATAGGATGGTGGTTGCCAGAGCTGGGGAGGAGGGGGAAATGGGGTAATATAGTTCAAAGAGGATAGTTTTTCAGTTAGAAAAGGAATGAATTCTGAAGATGTAGCATATAGCATGGAGGTTATAGTTTGCAATATGGTATTGTTATTGAAAGCTGCTGAGAGTAGATTATCAACATTTACACACACACACTCATACGTTAGCAAATATTGACTATGAGATATGGGTATGTTAACTATCTTGATTTTGGCAATTGTTCTACGATATCTTTGTATAGCAAATCATCACATATACTTTATACATATCACATATATACTTTATATATATATATAAATTATTCCTCAATGAAGTTAGTTTTTAAATAGATATAACAATATTCAAGAACTGTGAGGCAATTACAAATGGTGAAATGTATGTCAAATGAGAATATCAGAAGGAGAGGAAAGAAGTGAACAGAAGAAATATTTGAAGAACAATGGCTGAGAATTTTCCTTTTCTTTTTTTTAAAGATTATATTTATTTATTCATGAGGACACAGAGAGAGGCAGAGACATAGGCAGGGGGAGAAGCAGGCTCCCTGCAAGGAGCCCAATATTGGACTTGATTCCTGGACCCTGGGATCATGCCTGAACCCAAAGGCAGATGCTCAACCACTGAGCCACCCGGGCATCCCAAGAATTTTCTGATATTAATTGCAAACATCAAAATGCACACCCATCATGCCCACAGAGCATCAAGTAGGATAAGTACAAAAAAAATACATTTAGGCATATCATGATTAAACTTCATAAATTCAAAAATAAAGAGAAAATTTTCAAGGAAGTTAGGTGTATGGGGAGCAACCTGGTATCTACAGAAAAGAAAGGAAAAAAGTCATGTTAGACTTATCTTCAGAGATCATGCAAGCAAAAGTGAAGTGAAATATTTAGTGTTGAAGAAGATAACCACTGTTGAAGCTAGAATTCTATATCCAGTGAAATTATCCTTCAAAAATGTAAAAGAAATTAAGACTTTCTCAAACAAAAATTTGAAAGATGTCACTAATAGACCTACTTTGCAAGAAATGGTAAAAAAAAAAATTCTTTAGAGAGAAGAAAATGATGTATGTCAGAAACTCAGATCTATATAAAGAAAATAGAGCATTAGAAAAGGAATAAATGAATGTAAAATAAAATCTTTACTTTTTTTTTACACCTATTGATCTAACGGAAAAAGTTTGTTCAAAGTAATAACAACAACAGTATACTCAGTAATTATAACTTATGGATAAGTGAAATGGATGACAGCAATCTTTTAACAGATAGAAGAGAGAAATTTAAAATACTCTGTTATAAGTTACTTGTACTAACAATAAAATGGTATTGTGTTAGCTGAAAGTGGAGTTAGATTAGTTACAAATGTGTACTGCAAACTCTAAAGCAATCACTAAAAACAATTTTTAAAGAAGTATGAATGATATCTTAAGAGAAGAGATAAAATAGCAGCATATAAAATGATCCACTAAAATCAGAAAAGGTAGAAAAAGAGTAGAAGGATCCCCCTCCCCCCAAGTAAAAACAAACAGGGAAGAAGGGCATGTAACAAATAACAGTAACAATAATGGTAAAATAAATCCAATTATATCAATAATCACTGTAAACATGAGTAGTCTAACTATACCAATCAAAAGAAGATATTATCAGACATCATAGAGGATTGAAAAAGACCAACTATATGTTGTCTATAAGAACTCTCTTTAAATAAAAAAGAACACAGATTTAAAATAAAGGGAGAGAGGATGATATACTATGATAACACTAATCAAGAAATAGCTGGAATAGCTATATTATAAATTGCAGACAAAGGCAACTTCAGCAAGGAAAATTATCAGGAAAAAGAGGGGTATTATATAGTGATATTAAAACTAATTCTCAAAAAACTTAAATACCTAATGTGTATATGCCTAATAATAGAGCATCAAAAACTGTGAGGCAAAAATTGGTAGGACTGCAAGGGAAAATACAAGAATCTACTGTTATATTGGGAGACTTTAGCTCCCCTCTATCAGTAATGGACCAATCCAGTAGACAGCAAATCAATAAGGATATAGTTGAACAACATCAATAAACTGGGTATAATAGACATCTATTAAATATTACATCCAACAACAGAAAACAAATTCTTCTCAAGCCCACATGGACTATTCATCAAGACGAACTAACTCTGTGGTATAAAATATATCTTAAAAAGTGTAAGATAATAGAAAACATAGAAGTATATGCTCATACCACAATGGAATTAAGAAATCAATAGCAGAAAGATAGCTAGAAATTTCAAATTATCTGGAGATTAAACAACTCACTCCTAATTTATACATGGGTCATAGAGGTTTTAAGAGAAATTTAAAAACATTTTGGACTAAATGGGAATGAAATAAAACTTATCAAATTTGTGCAATGCTGCAAAAGTGATACGTAGAGGGAAATTTATACTGGTGAATGTATATATTAGAAAAGAGGAAAGATTTAAAATCAATGATCTTCTAAACTTGTTTCTTGGGAAACTAGAAAAAGAAGAGCACATTAAATCTAAAAATAAACAGAAGAAATGAAATAAAATTAAAGTAAAACCCAATGAAATTGGGTACCTGGGTGGCTTCGTCAATTAAGCATCTGCCTTTGGCTCAGGTTAGGATCCTGGGATTGAGCCCCGCATCCGGCTCCCTACTTCTCCTTCTCCTTCTCCCTCTGCCTGCTGCTCCCCCTTGCTTGTGTGTGCATACTCCCTGTGTGTGTCAAATAAGTAAATTAAAAATCTTAAAAAAAAAAAAACATTGAAATTGAAAACAAGCAACAGGGAAAATCAATAAATTCAAAAGCTTTTTTTTTTTAAGAAGGGCAATAAAATTAATATACTTCTAGCTGTGGTAACTAAGGAATAGGAAAAGAAGATACAAGTTACTAATATCAGAAATGAAAAAAAGGAGCCATCGTTACTGACCCTATGGACATTCAAATGATAATAATACTACAAACAACTCTGTGGTGATCAACTGATAATCTAGATAAAGTGGACCATTCCTTGAAAGCATATAGTGTATGACCACATACTGGAAGGAAAAGACCATCTGAATAGACCTTTATCTATTAAAGAAGCTAATCAATAATTAATAACCTTCCAAAACAGAAAGCACTTAGATGGGTTCCCTGATGAATTCACCAGACATGTAAGGAGGAAATTATACCAATTATTTACAATCTGTTACAGAAAATAGAGGCTGAGGAAATGTGTTTGAAATCATTGTATGAGATTAACAATGTCCCAATACCATACCCAGATAAAGACATTAAAGTAAGAACTATAGGGCAAATTAATGACCTAAACTTCTAAATTATGAACTAGAAAAAAACATCAAATTAAACATTATTTATTTAAATGGAATAAAAGGATATAACACATATAGGGAAAAATAAACTGAGTAGAAATTAGAAAATTAATAGAGAAGTAAATAAAACAATTTATTTTTCCTTGAGAGCAATAAAATTGCAAATATATAGGGAAATTCATCAAGACCAAAGGAAAAAGACACAAATTACCAGTACCAGGAATGAGAAAAATGGTATTCCTACTCATTCGATAAATATTAGTGTAGAGTAATAAGAAATATATTAGGTCTTGTCCTCAGTTCCTGGCACAGAGCTCCTAAAACCCTTATAATTTCTTTAGTAATGGGGTGCTAGGACCATGTTTTGTTCTAATATTTGACTTTTTGATTGTGGTTCCTGACATAAAAACACTTAAGACTCCCTGGCTCTTTTTTTTTTTTTAATAATAAATTTATTTTTTATTTGTGTTCAATTTGCCAACATACAGAATAACACCCAGTGCTCATCCCATCAAGTGCCCCCCTCAGTGCCCGTCACCCATTCACCCCTACCCACCGCCCTCCTCCCCTTCCACCACCCCTAGTTCATTTCCCAGAGTTAGGAGTGAACATGAAGACTCTCTGACTCTTTGGAGAGATAGTAGTGTTTTTTTGTATACTAATGAGATGCCTGGTGGGTGGGGGCCTCTAGATAGCTTCACAGTGGGAGATAGTCATCAGAAAGACCAAGCCAGGATTAGAAGTTTAGAATTTGTAATCCAATCCCCATCATCCAGGGAGGGGAGAGGGGCTGGTTATTAATAATATAATCATTCATGTGTGATAAAGTTTCTGAAAAAGTCCCTAAACTATTGGGATTTGGACTTTTTCCGGGTTGGTGAAAACATCTACATGCTGAGTGAGTGGCACACTCCAACTCCATAGGAATAGAAACTCCTGTGTTCGGGCCCCTTCTGGGTCTCTCCCTACATATCTCTTTATCTGGTTGTTTATCTGAATCCTTTATCCTGTTCTTTATAACAAACTGGTATTTTTTTTTTTAAGTTTTGAGAACCTTTATAGCAAATTTCCAAACCTGAGGAATGGGATTTTGGAACCCCCAATAGACTGCCAGAAATATGAGACAACCTGGTGCTTGGGACTGACATTTGTTTTTTTGTTTTTGTTTTTGTTTTTTTTTTGGGGGGGTGGGGGGTGGGTACTGGCATTTGAAGTGGAGTTTGAGTCCTCGTGAGACTGAGTCCTTAAATGGTGGGGTTGTGCTAACTCTGGGCAGTTAGTGTCATAATTGAATTATAGGTCATTCAGTTGGTGTCCAGAGAGTTAGAGAATTGGTTGGGCGGAAAAAAAAAATCCCACAAAATTCATGTCAGAAGTGTTGTAAACAGGGGAAATATGGTTTTCCTTTTAATTAGTAAGAGAATGTAATCGGTAACTTAATGTCAATAAATTCAACAACTTAGATGCAATGGAGAAATTCTTGAATTTAATTAATTTTTTGAGAGAGAGTGAGCTAGCATGAGTGGGGGGTAGAGAGTGAAGGAGAGAGAGAGAGAGAATCTCCACACTGGGTAGTGTGGAGCCTAGTGTGGAGCTCAGGCCCATGACCCTGAGATCATGACCTGAGTCAAAAGCAAGAGTTGAATGCTCAACCGACTGAGCCAGCCAGATGCCCCCAGAGAAATTCTTTAGAAGATCCAACCTACCAAAGCTCATGCAAATGGTAATATATAACTTGAAAAACCTTATATCTATTGAGTAATTTCAAAATAGTTTAAAATCTTCCCACAAGAAAGACTCTGTGGATAGATGGCTTCATCTGTGGATTCAACCAAATACTGAAGGAAAAATTAATAGCAAGTCTGCACCAACTCTTCATGAAAATTGAAAAGGAAAGAATACTTCCCATCTTATCCTGCGAGGCCAGTATCACTTTGATACTGAAATCACATGGAAACATTAAAAGAAAACAGCAGGGTGCTGGGGTGGCTCAGTCTGTTAAGAGTCTGCCTTCAGCTCAGGTCATGATCCCAGGGTCCTGAGATTGAGTCCTACATCAGGCTCTCTGTTCAGTGGGGAGTCTGCTTCTCCCTCTTCCTCTACTCTTCCCCGTTGCTCGTTCTCTCTCTCTCTCTCAGAAAGAAAGAAATAAAATCTTTTAAAAAAAGAAAAATCAACAGGCCTAACTCCTTTATGATTTTCTTAAAATTCTAGCAAATCAAGCCATATATATATATATATGAAGGATAGTATGAAATGACTAAGTGGGGAACTCATGCCTCATGGTAGCTCAGTATTGAAAATCAATTAATATAATTCATCATACCAAAAGCCAAATAACAATATGATCACCTTAATAAGTACAGAAAAGTAACTTGACAAAATTTAGCATTTATTAATGATAAAATTTCTCAGTGAACATAGTTCCCTAACCTTATAGAAGGTTAGGTACCTCTACTTTATGATTTCATAGCTTCCTATTATTTTTCTTATCATAAAATTCTCCACACTTTGTTGCTTAGTTTCTTTTTTAGTTAATTCAGTGCATAACAGAATTTCTGTTATATAATTGACACTTTGATAATTTGCTAATGAATGGTTAATATGTGGTTCTTGGTTAACTGGGAGACATATCATTTTAACATAATTTGAATTTATACTACTTAATTCTCATTGATTATTTTTGTGTGCTAGAAATAGTGCTACGTGATTGACATGCAAAAATTTATATTATTTTTACAATAACCACTATTATTATAATTTCCATTTTACACATGAGGAAATAAAATCACAGAAATAGCAATCAATGTATCCTAGCAAGAGATGAGCTAGGGCTTGTCCCAGATGTACCAGAGGTAGGCCTTGTTCCCAATCTTATCCTGAACTCCACTTTCAGTGCCATCATCACTGATCCCCAAGCAGAAGCAAGTGCAGATATAGAAAGGCTATAGAGGAAAGAGGATGGGTTTCATCCTGGCCATGAAAACTTTAAACTTTTACATAAAATTTCATCTAGCTGCTATGTGTGACTAGAACATAAATGGGCTACAGTGTTTGCCCTCAATAAGATCAGAGAAAACATATAAATGCGGTGATTAAGTTAACAGACATACACTGAAAAACTTTTATCTGCTATAACTGGACTGGGTGAGGATTCCAAAGATGAATAAAACATAACCCTGTCTTTGAAGATCTCAAAGTCTATATGAAATTTGACAAATTAAAAACGTATTTTCCACCCCTTTATTCTTCCTGTATTCTGACCTTATTTCTATTTTGAATTTAAAAACATTAAGGTGATAATAAGAAAAAAATTATATCCTAGTTTTTCCCAGTAAATAACAATAAACTTTGTTTTTCTTTTTGAAAGTTGTGATAATTGAAATTGTTCAGTGTGAGAAGGGTCTAGATTGAAGTAAATAAAGTACATACAGTGAAACATAGATCTCATGAGAATCATGTCACATCTCTGACCTTTCTTGCAAAAAGATCTGAAAACTATACATCTGCTCAAAATATCTACACATCTGCTAAAATCAACCTCCCAAACACAACTGTTTCCCTTGGTTGGAGCAGTAGAATTCCATTTACCAACAGTTTCTCATAATAACCCATAGGCTAGCTAAATATCAGATTTGGTGTTTTCTACAGCTGCAAAGTTTAAGACACTCATGTTTCAGAGAATATAGAGAACAAACCTAAGAGCATCCCGTGGTACAAGAAAAATATAGAAAACTTACTTCTTCCTAAGGCTTATTAATACCAAAACACATTGATATCACCTCATATTGAGGGAATGAGGTTACTTGGGTCGGCATCCACACTGATTCGTGTATTTAGGTTCAGTCCTATCAGTTAGTTGAGACGACTGTCTAATTTTTCTGATCAGAGGCTTCTCAGTGTAATTAGGGTAAATCATGCGACCACTGCAGCCACACAACACAAAAATATCTGAATATGTATGGATTTAGAATGACGAATAGCACCACAAGGTATTTTATTTAGTGAAAACAACAAAACAAATAAAATTGATTGAGGCATTTAAAGGAAAAACATTTTGCTAGGGTCAAGGAGCCAGAGAGGGTATACTTCTTTACAGTTTTGGATTATAATCAGAGGGAAGTGACAACCCTTTGACACTTCCTAGAAATTGTAAGGGTCTTGATATGAATGGAAGGAGTTGGAGTTTCTACTAGACACTGGGGATTTCAGAATTGGTAGAGAATATCTTGGAAGGAAGCTATTTGACTTTTATTGGAGAGGGCTGGGTCCAGCAAGGTAGGTATCAAGCTATTTTGTGGACAGGAAGCTTAGCAAGCTAATGCACTAAGAAGCTTAGTAGATTCAGGGAGAGAATTATGGGCTTCGGAAGGGCAAAGTGCATAAAATCATATTTACGTATAATTATCCATGTAAGTTTGATTATGAATGTGGAGAGATATTTAGTGTGAGTTAAGAGAAAATACTCATTACATAAACATTACTCTAAAAAATGGTACAATTTGGGACACCTCGGTGGTTCTGTTGGTTGATCATCTGACTCTTGACATCAGCTCAGATCTTGAGCTCAGGGTTGTGAATTCAAGCCCCATATTGGACTCCATGCTGGGTGAGGAGCCTACTTTTTAAAAAAAATGGCATAATTTGAGTTTATATGTCCCAAATTTTTAAAAAGGTGCTAAAATTCACTTATGCCTGTGTATAATTGTAGTGGTTCAAAATTCTTAAAAGAGGTCTTCGTTTTATTATATATACATTTTACATTTTGCATAACGTGTATTATGTGTGTGCTTATACAGTTTTAACAAAAGTGCAACTTCTGGTTTCTATTCTGACACAAAGGAGCTTGGAAGTTATCACTCCTCACAAGAAAAAAAGCTTAAAATAACCCCTTAAAACCACAACTCTTCTTAGATCTGTCAGTCATAGGACAAGCCATCATCCCCAAACTGCTTTTTATGGGACCCAAACTGACAAGTCTATTCTCTGGAAGAGCTAGGGTATAAGCTTGGACTTACCTCTACTTTAAATATGGGGAATAAATGACAGGAGAAGTCAGCTAGGCTAGGGATTCTCATTACAGAGAGTTTGAAAGTAACAGATTCCATTCCTCTAGTCAATTCTGTAGTATATAGAATTTCTATTTCTTCTTGTTTCAGCTATGGAAAATTATATTTGTTAAGACAGTTCCCAATTTTTATCTAAAATTTTAAGTTAACTGGCATAAAATTGTTTATAGTGTTATTTTATTATCTATTTAATATCTGGTGGAGTGATGCCTAATTTTTCACTCCCTTCTCTTTTTCTCATCTGCCATCACTAATCTGTCACCCCCTCCCTACCCTGCCATACTGCCACTACATGTTCGGTTTTTCTGAGGGGTTATTGATTTTTCTCGACACTTTCCAACAGCTAACTTTTGGCTTCATTGGTTTTCTCTATTATACATTTATTTTCTGTTTCATTAATTTCTCCTCATATTTCCTTGGTGTTGATTTTGCTGTTCTTCATGAGTTAGAAACTTAGACCATTAGTTTTGCAGACAGTCATTGTTTCTGACTTAGGAGTATAAGGATATAAATTCCTCTCTGAGAACTGTTGTATTTTTCTTTATCATTATTTAAATATTTATTCAAAGTATTTCTAAATTTTCTTGGTAACTTCTCTCTTATTCTGTGTTATTTGAAAGATAATTTCTCTCAATCTGTGTGTTGCTTAATTTCCAACCAATTGGGAGTTGTGTAAATCCATTCATTCATTCATTCATTCTATTTTGTTGCTGTTGTTAATAATTCCTAGTTCAGTTCCGCTAAAGTCAGAGAATGTAATCTGAGCTTTTCATGTCTTTTAACATTTGTTGAGGTTTGCTTCATAACCTAGCATATAGTCACTTTAAATGAATATTCCATAGGCTAAGAAGAATCAAATTGTCTATTTGTTGGGTGTAAGGTTCCATAGGTGCCAATTAAGCAAACACTTTGAAATGTAATTTTTTAGATTTCTATTTTTTCCCATCTTTTTTTTTTTTTCTGTTAGCCTTTTGAAGGATGTATATTCAAATCTCCATGATTTGGAGACTTGTTTGTGAGTTTGTTTCTCCATTTAATTCAACAAACTTTTGTTTGATATGTTTTCAAACAGTTATTGTTGAATGATGATTTTCAACTGTGAAATATTCCCTGTCCAATGACTTCTTTATCATTTTGAAAGATGTTTGTTTCCAGTATTTTTTTAAGCCTAACATCTATGTTTTATGTTATTATAAATATATGTCAGCTTTCTTTTGGTTAGTGTTTATACCACATCTCTATTTCTATTTCTTTATTTTAACATTTCTGTTTTATTATATGTGATATTGATATATTGTGAGCAGCATATAATTCAATTTTGCTTTCAAATATAGTTTGAAAATATTGGTGTTTTTCTTGAAAAAATTATTCTATTTAATATAATGTAATTACTGACAGTTGAATTAATATCTATCATTTTACTTTTTTAAATTTGACCCATCATCTTTACATTTTATCTTTCATTACTTTTATTGAGCTAATAAACATTTTTAAATTATTTTATTTTCTCTTCATTCATTATTTTTGAATGATTATTTTAGTGTGTATTTCGAGATTATAATGTGTCCTTGATATATTATATTCTTAAGAAGATGTTTACATTTTTCTAATAGTAGAACTTTAGAAAGTATTAACGCCATTTATGCTCTCCTGTTTCTTGTACTATAGTTTATGCTCTTGTTTCTTGTTTCTCCTGTTTCTTGTACTATAGTTATACAAATCTCACATCATTATAATGTCATATGACTTAAGTGTTGTTTTGTGGCATCAAAATTCACTTATATTTGTTGTATATTTGCTTTTTCTACAACACTCTCTTTTATCTCTCATTTCTATGTTTCAGTCTAAATAACTTTCACTTGTGTTTTTTTTTTTTTCAGTGCATGAATACTGGTACTGAAGTCTCAGAGTGTTTATTTTCCTGAAAACATCCTTATTTCACCTTCATTTCTGAAGAATAGTTTTCTTCAGTATAGAAGTCTGAGTTTTCAGTTATTTTCTTTTACTGTTTAAAAGACAGCTATGCATTATCTTCTGGCTTCCAATAATTTCTGTTAAGGAAATCAGAAACAATTCTTTTTGAGGTGACTTCTCTCTCTGGCTATTTTTTAAGATTTTAACTTGGTTTTTGCTTCTCATTAGTTTTATTAAAATATACCTCAGTGTGGTTGCCCATCCTTTTTAGTTATTGCGCACTTAATTTCTGTATCTTCTATTATTTATTTCCTTGTTCACCAGTTTTGTGTTCTGATATGTGTGATGTTAGGTTAAATCTATCCATTATTTTCCTAATTTCTGTTGTTGAACTTTTGAGATCTAAGATTTCCATTTGATATTTTTTATATTCAAATTTTTGTGGATAAGTCATAAAATACTTTGTTCTATTTCTGTCTTTTGCTCTATTGTCTTCAACATATTAATATTTATTTTAATATTTTTGTCTCTTTACACCAATATCTCTGTCATCTATTGGCCTGTTCCCATTCTGTTTTTTTCTCTTGATTTTCAGTCATATGGTCTTGTTTCTTGATGTAGTAGATCAAAGAGATCACACTTTTTTCACCCTGTTTATTCCATGGAGAGTTGGAATTCAATTCCCTTCTTCCTGTAAACTGACTTTACTGATTTGCTTAGCCAATAGAAGTCGATGATAGTGATACTCTAGGACCTTCAAAGATTAGATCATAAGAAATATTTCAGCTTCTTAGACCTCTTCTAATACTGTGTTAAGCTAACAGCCATGTTATGTGTAATCCCAAAAGTCCATGTGTAAAGAATCAAGACTTCTAACAAACTGTTGTCTGAGTTCCCAGCTAGAGCCAGTGCTATTTGTCATACATATGGGAGTGCCATCTAGGAAGTGGATCCTCCAGGCCACGTTCAGCTGACCAAGGTGATGCTGTTTAATATAGAGATAAGCCATTTCTGTTACACTCTGTTCATATTGTAGATTAATGGGCCCTAGGATATTTTTTTAAGCATCAATATCTGGAACATTTGGAATTCTTTGTGATTTTTAAATATTGAACATTGTGTACAAAGAAATGCAGATTTTCAGACCCTAGTTCACATGAAGAATCAAGAAATGCTTCTAGGAGAAAATCAGCTCTATCCTCTCAACTTGACTTTCAGAAGTTCTCCCCTCACTAGAAGTTGGTCCCTCTAGTCCTCATTATTTCCACAGTTCTGTGATAACTTTACACGAAGATTGTCGTATTTTGTCTGACTTTTCAAGTTGTTTCTAATGAGAGTGTTGTTCTACTGCAAAATTCTACAACCTGGCCAGAAGTAAATGTTCTCTTATGCTTTTAATTCTGATTATAATTTAAAAGGAAAAATACTGCTTCTCTCTCTTTTTTTTTTTTAACATTCATGGCTGAGAACATATCCTTAGATAAATCAGTTTACCAAAGGACACACAGTAACTTGATCAAGGTTATATAGAAAACAGACAAGTCTCAGTTTCAGCCCAGCCCTTACTGCAGAATCTGGATTTTTTATCACTAAGCTATATTTCCTTAAGATTTTTGCCTTGGTATAAAATTCTAGGTAGGAGTAAAGTAGGTCCCTTGTAACCAAACCAAGGATTTGGGGGGTACTGGCACTAAGAAATAGAAGGCAGTAAAATATCTATGTTAAGAATCCATCTTGGTACTGTAGTCATGTTTATCTTTCATGACTCTGAGCTAAGATTATACAGTTAGTTCTTTACTAACAATGTGTGTTGATTTCAACATTTCCCCATAGTCAGAGATTAATGTGATTTTCTATTTTTCTTTTCATCCCAAATAGAAATGGGCTTTTAATCTAACATCTTGGAATTATTTAAGATGAAGTTTGTAGAATTTAATGCTATTGTAAGGCATATGGAGTTACTTAGATCAATCCAAAGCTGCTTATTCTCAGCCTTTTTAAAGAAAAATATATTTTATGTTATAACCTTCATTGTAAATATTTAGAGACCTTATAATTCAAAGGGTTTTGTGTATCTCTTCTGGTAGCAGTGAAACCCACTGAAGTTATTTTGTGAATGTGAGAATACAGATTAGGTAATATTTTTTCCAAACTCAGAGTAAAAATATAACGCCTAAAATTAATACAAGTATGCTATTTCAAAGGCTCATGTACATTGTCATTTCCTTTACTATTAATATGAAGTGCTACTTCCTTTATAGAATATATAAACATATTAAGTAATGCTTTAGAAACAAATATATGCATTAATGGAGAGTCTGAAATTTTATCATTTTTTAATTTCAATTAGCCAACATATAGCACAGTATTAGTTTCAGATTTAGAGATCAGTAATTCATCAGTTGCATAATACATATTTCTCATTATATCACGTGCCCTCCTTAATGCCCATCAGCCAATTACCCTATCTCCACCCACCTCCCCTCCAGCAACCCTCAGGTAGTTTCCCATAGTTAAAAGTATCTTGGTTTGTGTCCCTCTGATTTCTTCTCGTTCAATTTTCCCTCACTTCTATGATCCTCTTCACTGCTTCTTATATTTGATATATGAGTGAAACCATTCGATAACTGTTTTTCACTGTTTGACTTATTTTGCTTAGCATGGAACCCTCCAGTTCCATCCACGTTGATGTAAATGGTAGGAATTAATCCTGATGACCGAGTAATATTCCAAAATATATACATACCACCTCTTCTTTATCCATTCACCGATTGATATACATCTCGGCTCTTTCCATAGTTTGGCTATTGTGGATGTTGCTGCTCTAACCATCAGGGTGCAGGTACCCCTTCATATCATATATCAGATACATTTGTATCTTTGGATTAAATCCCTAGTGGTGCAATTGCTGGGTCATAGAGTAGCTCTATTTTTAACTTCTCAAGCAACCTTCATACTATTTTCCAGAGTGGATGTACCAGTTTGCATTCTGAAAATGTAAGAGGTTTTCCTCTTTCTCCATTTGTTGTTTACTGACTTGTTAATTTTAGCCATTATGACTGGTGTGAGGTGGTATCTCATTGTAGTTTTGACCTGTATTTCCCTGATACCGAGTGATGTTGAGCATTTTTTAATGTGTCTGTTGGCTATTTGTATGTCTTCTTTAGAGAAATGTCTCTTCATGTCTTCTGCTCATTTCTTGATTGGATCATTTGTTCTTTGGGTATTTAGTTTGATAAGTTCTTTATAGATCTTGGATACTAGCCCTTTATCTGATATGTTATTTGCAAGTATCTTCTCCCATTCCATAGGTTGCCTTTTAGTTTTGTTGACTGTTTCCTTTGCTGTGCAGAAGCTTTTAATCTTGATGAAGTCCCAAAAGTTCATTTTTATTTTTCTTTCCCTTCCCTTTGGAGACATGTTTAGCAAGAAGTTGCTGCCTGTGTTCTTCTCTATCATTTTGATGGATTCCTGTTTCACATTTAGGACTTTCATCTACTTTGAGTTTATCTGTGTGTATGATGTAAGAAAATGGTCCAATTTCATTTTTCTACATATGATTGTCCAATTTCCACAACACCATTTGTTGAAGAGATTGTCTTTTTTTCCATTGGATCTTCTCTCCTGCTTTGTCAAAGATCAGCTGACTATAGAGTTGAGGATCTGTTTCTGGGTTCTCTATTCTGTTCTGTTTATCTGTGTCTCTTTTTGTGCCAGTACCATATAGTCTTGATGATTACAGCTTTGTAATATAGCTTGAATTCCAGCACTATAATGCCCCCAGCTTTGGTTTTCTTTTTCAGCATTCTTTTGGCTATTCATGGTCTTTTCTGGTTCCATACAAATTTTAGGATTATTTGTTCCAGTTCTGTGAAAAATGTTTTGATGGTCTTTTGATAGGGATTGCATTGAATGTGTAGATTTCTCTGGGTAGCATAGACATTTTAACAATATTTATTCTTCCAATCCATGATCATAGAATGTGTTTCCATTTCTTTGTGTCTCTCTCAATTTATTTCATGAGTGTTCTGTAGTTCTTAGAGTACAGAGCCTTTGCCTCTTTGTTTTGGTTTATTTTTAGTTATCTTACAGTTTCTGGTGCGATTGTAAATGGGATTGAGTCCTTAATTTCTCTTTCTTCTGTTTCATTGTTAGTGTATAGAAATGCAACTGATTTCTGGGCATTGATTTTATATCCTGCCACTTTGCTGAATTTCTAAATTTGTTCTAGCAACTCTGAGGTGGAGTCTTTTGGATTTTCCATATAGAGTAGCATGTCACATGCGAAGAGTGAGAGTTTGAATTCTTTGCCAATTCAGGTGCCTTTTATTTCTTTTTGTTGTCTGATTGCTGAGGCTAGGACTTCTAGTACAATGTTGAACAACAGTGGTGAGAGTGGACATCCCTGTCATGTTTCTGACCTTAGAGTAAAACCTCTCAGTTTTTTTCCCATTGAGAATGATTTTTGCTGTGGGCTTTTCATATATGGCCCTTATGATATTGAATATGTTCTCTCTATCCCTACATGTGAAGAGTTTTAATCAAGAAAAGATGCTGTACTTTCTCAAAAACCTATTTCTGCATCTATTGAAAGAATCATATGGTTCTTGTCTTTTCTTTTGTTAATGTGATGCATCATGTTGATTGATTTGTGAATGTTGAGCCACCCTTACATCCCAGGAATAAAAGCCCCTTGGTTGTGGTAAATAATCCTTTTAATGTACTACGGGATCTTATTAGCCAGTATGTTGGTAAGAATTTTAGCATCCATGTTCATCAGGATATTGGTCTGTAATTCTCCTTTTTGGTGGGGTCTTTGTCTGGTTTGGGGATCAAGGTAATGCTGGCCTCATAGAACGAGTTTGGAAGTTTTTCTTCCATTTCTATTTTCTGAAACAGCTTCAGAAGAATGGGTATTAGTTCTTCTTTAAATGTTTGGTAGAATTCCCCTGGGAAGCCATCCAGCCCTGGACTCTTGTTTTGGGAGATTTTTGATCATTGCTTCAATTTCCTTGTTGGTTATGGGTCTGTCCAGGTTTTCTATTTCTGCCTGTTTCAGTTTTGGTAGGTTATAAGTTTCTAGGGATGCATCCATTTATTTCAGATTGTTTAACCTGTTGGCATATAGTTGCTCATAATATGTTCTTAAGTTTGTTTGTATTTCCTTGATGTCCATGGTAATCTCTCCTCTTTCTTTCATGATTTTATTAATCTGGGTCCTTTCTCTTCCCTTTTTTATAAGTCTGGATATGGATTCATTGATCTTATTAATTATTTCAAATAGCCAACTTATTTTTTTAAGATTTTATTTATTTATTCATGAGAGATGCACACACAGAGAGAGAGAGAGGGGCAAAGACACAGGCAGAGGGAGAAGCACGCTCCATGCAGGGAGTCTGACGTGGGACTCAATCCCGGATCTCCAGGATCATACCCCGGGCTGAAGGCGGCACTTAAACTGCTGAGCCACCAGGGCTGCCCCAAATAGCCAATTTCTAGTTTCACTGATATGTTCCACTATTCTTTTGGTTTCTCTTTCATTGATTTCTAATCTAATCTTTATTATTTCTCATGTTCTACTTGGCTTAGGCTGTATTTGCTGTTCCTTCTCCAAATCCTTTACATGTAAGATTATCTTATGTATTTGAGACTTTTCTAGTTTCTTGAGAAAGGCCTATATTGCTATATACTTCCCTCTTAGGATGGCCGTTGTTGCATCCCAAAGGTTTTGAACAGTGTGTTGTTTTCATTTGTTTCCATGAGTTTTTTTTTTTTTAATTCTTCTTTAATTTCCTGGTTGACCCATTCATTCTTTAGGAGGGTGCTTTTTAGCCTTCAAGTATTTGAGTTCCTTTCAAATTTTCTCTTGTGATTGAGAGTTCCGGTATTGAAACATTTTAGTCTGAAAATATTCAGGGAATAATCCTAATCTTTTGGTACCAGTTGAGACCTGATTCACGATCCAGTACGTGATCTATTCTAGATATTGTTCCATATGCACTGGGGAAGAATGCATATTCTATTGCTTTAGGATGGAAAGCTCTGAATGTATCTGTGAAGTCCATCTGGTCCAGTGTATCATTCAAAGCCTTATTTCCTTGTTGATGTTCTGCTTAGATGATCTGCCCATTGCTGTGAGTGGCGTGTTGAAGTACTCTAGTATTACTGTATTATTATCAATGTGTTCTTTTAATTTTGTTCTAGAGAGTCTGAAATATTGATAACTTCCTGTTTTCTAATAGCAAGTGTTCCAAGAGGGGCTCTTTTTTGCCTATACATTTTCTTTCTCTTCTCACTGTTATCTGAAATTCTTTTTAAAAGTATAATTTTTTTCATGTTACCATTTTTGGAAAATGTTTATTTAAAGGAATGTGCTTCTTTGCTCAATTGTATTTGTATTCTAAGTTATAAGTAGCTGATAGCAAGTGGGAAGCAGCGATAAATCCCAAGTATTCAGAATCCCACGTGGCTTTCTTATCTTATATTTGGATCTGTTGGGGAGAAGAGAAGGATGCAGGGTCCTCAACCCATCACTGTAGTTATAAGAGACTGAATAACTCCTCTTGCAAAAAGCCAATATATCCAAGTTATTTAAGTATCTGTTTATCAGTTGAGAGATCTCTCAGAAAATCATCTCTTCTAACAGATGAATTTAGCAGAGATAGAATTGGATTAATCATAGACATATTATACAGGAGAAAAAAATCTAAGTGAGATTATAAAGAAAATTTATTGAATATTAGATGCTAAACAAGGAGTGTTCTTATGGGCATAGACCAGAAATGTATATGGATTTAGTTAAAGCTTGGCCATAAAACAGAAGTCAGGATCTGCATGGCAGGTAAAGCACATTAGGGTAAAAATCTCAGGGAAGCACCAAGAATTTACCTAAAGGAAAGTGTTTTCTAAAACTGACATATTCAATTTTTTATATCTAAAAATAGAATAGCCTTTTTCATATGTGACCCTTGAAATTTCAAGGTTTTTGAGTTTGATCCCCACACTGGGCATAGAGATTACTTAGAATTTTTTTTTCTTTTTTAAAGAACAGGGACACTTGGGTAGCTCAGCAGTTTGGTGCATGCCTTTGGCCCAGGGCATGATCCTGGGGTCCTGGGATTGAGTCCCATCGGGCTCCCTGCATGGATCCTGCTTCTCCCTCCACCTGCGTCTCTGCCTCTCTCTCTCTTTCTCTCTCTCTCTCTGTCTCTCATGAACAAATAAATCTCAAAACACACACACACAAAAAAAAAAAGAACAGTCTCTCTCCTTTAGAAAAGTTATTTAAAAATCCTGTCTTCCCAGTATTAAAGACTACTGCTTTCCCCACCTATAGTGATAGTGCTTTGATTACTCACTATTGCTTCCTCATTTTGTATGCCTCTGAGTTTTAAGATTTCTTTATAAACTTTATGATGGTAGTCCTCTGATTATGATAATAGTTTTAATATCCCTCATTTTACCTTCAAGCACCCAGTTAGATCTAGTCTTGTTTCAATCTGATTGCTATAGGGAGATTCTTTAGAAATGATTCTAGGGGCACCTGGATGGCTTGGTTGTTTAAGTGTCTGACTCTTGGTTTCAGCTCAGGTCATGATTTCAGGGTCAAGAGATGGAGCTGTGAATTGGGCTCTGTGCTCAGCAGGGAGCCTGCTTGAGATTTTCTCCCTCTCTTCCTGCCCCTCCTCCCACTTGTGCTTGCATGCACACAGGTGCAGGCACCTGCTCTCTCTCTCTGAAATAAATAAATAAATATTTTTTTAAAAAAGGAAATGATTCTAGTAATTTTACAACAAGAAATACAATTGTGCAGTATCCTACAAAACTTTGTTTACTATGGCCAAAACCCTAAGCTACACATTTTATCATATTTTGAAGCAAAAAATGATTGTGTGCTAATTCAGCAAATATTTGTTTTATAGAACCTATTCACAGTAATAAAGAAGGAAAATAGAGAATAGATAGTATAACACTGAATGTACATCATTAAACAGATTTAGAAGCTGGGGTGATGTGTATAAAAGTAGCATATGGCAAATATTACTATAAGTACTAGAAGAAACATTATAAAAGTTCACTGGAGTATGAAATGTCATCTAGTTGGAAATGAGGGGAAAAGAATCTATGGGAAGATAACATTTAACTTGGTCTTGAAGTATGTACAGTATTTTTGGAAGTGGACATGTTGAGGAATGTGACCCAGGTAAACGTCACAGGAGTAGGTGGGTATATAGAAATACATGAGAGATGCCATATTAACAGACTGGAGTCCAGTGCATGGAGAGAATGTACTAAGGTAATTAATGTTAGTTTTTGCAGGCGATTCCGAATCTCAGTGGCCTAACACACTAAACTTCATTTCTAGAAATTCACAATTCTAGAAATTGTTTTGGAAGGCAGCAGTATGCATGATGACTCCATTTTGATAAGATACACTCTTCCAGAATCTCTGTAAAGAGTTCTGTTATCTCACAATGAAAGAGAGTAAAATAAAAACAGTAATACTGATAAAGTTTTAGACATCAGGTCTGGATGTGCAGTGTGTCATTTCTGACCACACTCCATTGATCAAAACTTTACCAGTGGTACCTCCTAGGTGACAGGAGATATGGAAAATGACATCTTCCTGCATATCTAAGAATAAAAGCAAAGGGTATTTTGAACACATAGTGTTATCTATGCCACAGGGAATAATGGATGATAGAAGTAGAAAGGAAAATGGATTGAAATAATTAAAGGCATTGAATGCCAAGTTTAAATATATATATATTTTTAGTGATAGTTCTGTTTCTGTTACATCACATAGATTCTACCCATATAACATTATTGACTAAAATCATTATTTAATGTTAGCAAGGTTGCCTGAAAAAATTTTATAACATAACTATGTCTAAGGAAGAATAATATGTGGAGTGTATGTATTATGTGAGGCTATTATATCTTCTTTCAGAAATTCAAGTCAGCAAATATGGGTATTTTAAAGCAATTATCACTCACTAATGATTCTTTTCATGTCAGCTTAACTTACACTGCTTTCCCTCCTCCTTCTCTACATTTGAACAGAAATTTCTAGCATTTACACAGTTCTAATACATAATTCTAACACAGGCTGATTTCCATGTCTCATCACTGCTATATTAAATAGTCTTTTAGGATACAGCTATTAACAATCAATCATTTTATTCATGTCCAAATTTATGTCCAGCGCTTTGAAGATAGCAGGTGCTCAATAAGGTCTTTTAATGAATAAATAACTCCATAAGGAGGGGTCTGCCTATCTTGATATTAACAAAATTTTTATTTTGCCATTGTGACAATTATAGAAATAGCTAAAACAATGCTAAATTTGCTTAAGCAGTAAATACTTAAGGAGCAGTTCATATATGTCCGATGCTGTAATGCAACCTAGGAAATAAAAATTAAACAGAAGAAAATTAAAAATGAAACAAGGGAAGATGAGACAATAGGAAAATATTTTTGACATTGCAGGCCAAATACAGCCCAGGAAGTTTCAAATACTCAATTTCTTTTCTCCCAAGCTTTTCTAGATTCTCTAGATTCCCCTGCCCAAAATGTATTAACTGATTTTTTTTAAGGCATCATCTCGGGGGAAGGAATTGTGTCTTATTACTTCCAGCGTGGAGGAGTCATCCATGACTGAGAGGTTTTGGCTGTGCCTCTGCTGATAATAACCTATGGATATTGGAGCAGGAACAAGAAATGAAAAAGAAATTGGCGATATAGACTTCAACTTCCAGAAATTGAACAAAGTTGTCTTCCCTTGCATGTTTTAAAACTTTGATTACAAAACAGGCTCCATTTTTTTTTTGTTTTCTATTTTATTCTTTGATGTTCACTCCAGCCATTTAAAAAAAAAATTGGATAGAAGCCATTTTCTTGTAGAGAAATGCTTATTTAGGAGCTTGAATAACCTTCAAGTTTATGCTTGCTGACTTTGCTGCAATTTAAATAACTCTTAAGTGATGTTACTTTCCCTGCTTTGAATTGATATTATGACCTGCTGATGATTCATATTTCTGATAGTAGTGTAAAGTCAGGTAGACAGTAGTTTATCGAGATTGTTACTATATATGTTTCATTGCTGGCTATGATACCGAAGAAAAAAATATGACAAAAGATAAGATCCTAAGAACAAAATGAAAGATTTGGCTAGTTTTGTAAGATTATATCATTTGAGAAGATAGCTATCTGAGGAATATTTACTGATCAGACAGTTCTGTAGCTAGAAATTTAAAGGACATAATAAAAGTTAAGAGGTACACGGGATGGGAGTGAGCCTTAAAAAAAGAGAGACAGATCTAAAAGAATACCTAGCAAGGTCAGAAGCCAGACTAAGCATTAAAGAAAGAGAAAGAAAAAATCATTTAGACAAAGAATTCCAAAACGATTGAAAGTCACCGCCTGCCCATTCTAACACTGGAGTTAAAGCTCAGTGTTGGTGTGACCCTTTCACTTCCTTACCTCCAGATTACCTAATTTATTGTCAATTTCTTTCTGCCTCAGAGGTGTTTTTTTTTTTTCCTTTTAAAAAAACCCCACAGTCTCGTTCAATTTTCAGACTTGTATGAGCTTCTGACCTACTACGTACGCAATGTGAGTTTCTCATAACTGACCTCACTAGCCTTATGGCTTCAGCCTGGCAATTGTTTCCAAATACATCTCTCTAAAGTTCAAATCCAACACATCATTTCTTCCACTTTTGAATATTGATAATTCTGTCTCTCCCTTTTCCTCTTCTTCCCCTTCCCATTTACTTGTGTTTCCCTTCTTGGAAATTCACTCCTAAGGCCATTAGGTGGAACCCAGTGAGGACAGGATGCTCCAGGGAGGAGGGTTGCTGAAGGCAGTGGTTGGAACTGTGGCACCCGGGCCCCCCACGGGGTGTTGGAGCTGAGCTGTTAGGGTCTTGCTGGTGCTATGGGGCATCCCACTACCCATGTCAAGAGCCTAGCAGGATGATAAAGGCATTCGTGGAAGGTGTGGGGAGGCTGGCCAGGCTAGAGATGTGTAAAGCAGGGCAAGGTGAGGAGGGAATCTGTGCCAGGCTGGGCTGGGAGTCAGAGGAGATCCTTTTATCAGAATTTGGAACAAGGTGTGGAAGGTGATTCTGGTGAAGGCTGCCCACCACAGAGATTTGGAACCCGAAAAGGGTGATGAGAGGTTCCTCAACAGGGCCCAGCCAGCTGTTTCTGAGCCTGGGCAGGGTAAGGGAGACCTCGCACCTGTGGGGGGTGATGACAGCACATGGTGCTGGAGGCAGAGTAGAGTAAAAGAGGGTACTGGTAGGGTTGGATCAATTGTATAACAAAAGGAGATTGGTGTATATATAGTAAGAATAATTAAATAAGTAATTAAAGATGACAGTCATGGTTATCACTCTCAGAGAATAGAACTACAAATAGAGAAAGAGGAAAGAAGAAAAACAAACAGAAGGAGCCAATTTGGTATCGGAGAGGCTGGTGTGCACTTAACCTAAATGAGGAGGTCCAGAATACAAATGTAAATGTGAGCAAGTGTGTGTATGCAAGTGTGCCTGTATGTACACAGACACATCCACACACATCTTCTGGCTCTGCCCACTGAGACCATCAGGGAACAGCCGCACTTCAACAGCAATGACCCAACCTAGTGCTTGGATCTTGTTTTAATAACGCTCATTCTTCCCTGAGAAGAATGTAGGTAATTTCAGGTATGGGGAAGAGAAATTATAGGATCTCAGAATATCTTGTTTCTGAAACTAAGGAGGTGTGTGTTCAAAGAGTGGTAGGCACAAGTAAAAGGACACAGGGGGCAGCTGGTAGGAGCTCCCACTGAGGACAGCCTGAGCAAAATAAGTAATAAGTAATAAGTAATAAGCAAAATAAGTAATAAGTAATAAGTAATAAGTAATAAGCAAAATAAGTAATAAGAAGTTGTAACCCACTGAATAAACTAGGAATCCGGGGAAGAAATTAAAACTTGATAAGGGGGATCCCTGGGTGGCGCAGTAGTTTAGCGCCTGCCTTTGGCCCAGGGCACGATCCTGGAGACCCGGGATCGAATTCCATGTTGGGCTCCCGGTGCATGGAGCCTGCTTCTCCCTCTGCCTGTGTCTCTGCCTCCCTCTCTCTCTCTCTCTCTCTCTCTCTCTGTGTGTGTGTGTGTGTGAGACTATCATAAATAAATAAAAATAAAAAAATAAAATAAAATAAAACTTGATAAGAAATGGGAAATGCACATGTCTACAAATACCCCTTCCTACAAAATATTAGTTATTTACATAGGAATGAAGGAAGACACTTTATGGTAGAAAAGCCTAGCAGATACCATCTAGATGGATTAATCAAACAAGATTGGCAGTCCGGGGACAGATCATACTCATGCATGCCCCTTTATACAACACAATGAGAAGAGCCATATAACTTAAGTAAAATCCCTGTCAAAGATGCATACCCTGAAAGTAGTCATAAAGAAACATCAGGGAGGATGTTTAGATAAGAAACATTCTATGCAGTAACTGGCCCATACTCTTCAAAAGTGCTAAATTCAAGGAAATGAAATGAAAAGACTAGAGACCTACTCCAAACTGAAGGAATCTAAAGAGAAATGACAATAAAATGTGGTATACGATCCTGGACATGGTCTGTTTGCTATAAAGGACATTGACAAGATTTGGATGGAAAGTGAGGATTAGATGGTAGCAATGTGTAATGTTAATTTCCTGATTGTTCTGGTTGTATTTTCAGGAAAATACCCTTGTTTGTAGAAAATACAATTAAAGTATTCAGAGGTATATATTTAAAAAAAGATGGTTTTAATAACACTGAAGCATGTGTTAGGCATAGGTAATGGCCCAATTTCCTTTTTTAAACCTTACCACACACACATATCCTACTCTCCCACCCATACCACATATCTTATAATAACATTTGGGTTTTGCATATATAGTCTTACCTGATTTTCCTCTGCTATTCTACTTGCAAATCTTTTGCTAATTAAGATACAACTTGGTGGTAATGTATTGTATTAAAAAACTTGTATGACTCCATGAGGCACCTTACATTCCTCTCTCTCCAGTACGGACAATGCAGTCTTCTTTAAAAATTAGCAGTTCACCTGCTTTGCATTTTAATAATTTGTGAAGGACACTATTTCTCCTCTAGAACATAAGGAATTTTACTGTTTATTATTATTATTAATTATTGACATATTGTTAAATTTCCAGAGCTCACTCCCCATAATATCCAGCAGTATTAGGTGTTCAAATATATTTTGAATAAATGAATGAATATTCTGTGTCAACCTTAGGTATTTTGTTTTTTGTTTTGTTTTGTTTTGTTTTGTTTTACCTTAGGTATTTTGTATGTCACAGCTATCAGCCTTTCTGTGACAGTAATATTTTAATTAGATGAGTATGTCGATATACTGATGAACAAAATTGTGGATGTCAAAAAGCTTTTTAACATAGATGATATTTTATAATGCATTTTAACATGTTCTGCTTGAATATCATGAAGAAATCCACTGCCTTGTCTCCTGACCTGCTGCCAGCAGCTACCATTTCCTCAGTCCCTTTCCAAACCACAAAAAAAAAAAAAAAAAAAATCAAGAGATCTCAGTTTGTCCTTCACAACCATCCTGCAATTGCAGAGTTGCAAAGGTCAGGGGTTCTCAGACCTGAGCATGTATCACAATCACCTGGAGGGTTTGTTAAAAAGTGAATTTCTGGGCCCCAACCTCAGAGTTTCTGTTCCAGTAGATCTGGGCTAAGACCCAACAATGTGCATTTCTAACAAGTTAGTAGTTGGTACAGTGCTGCTGACCACCATTTGGGAGCCACTAGTCTAGGATTTTTTTTTTCCTCACAACCATGAGGTCAGCTAATTCTGACCATGACTTTTATCATGTATCCACTCAGCATGAAAAAGGGAGGACCCCCTCCCCCGCCCAAGCCCCTGCAGGTCAATCATACTTTCCCAAGCCATCATTTCCACTAGGTAAGCAGAAATGATATATACTATACAATATCTCCATGCCTCTATGATTTCCAGATTGTTCCACCAATTTTTTGGTAAACAGACTTTCTAGGTCTTCCAGCCTAACTGGATTATCTATCTAACTGGCTTGAAACTCAGTTCTCCTTTCCACATCCATCCCTCCATAACCCACTCTAGGAGAGGTTGGTCTTCTTCCATAGAGTCCAGTATCTCAATTTCCAATGGAAATGTTGCATCCCAGCAATTACTCCCTTATATCTTATATGATTCTTTGCTTCTTTAAGGCTCAAAACTTCTCTTCCTTTCCAGCTTGATCATCTGTCTACCATCTCTTCAGACACTAAAGACTGAATCACATCCTTCCTCTCCACTGAAGCAGAGCTCTCCTAGCAGGAGACTTCAGTGCCTCGGTATTATGGTGGCTTCTCATCTCCATCAATTCCCTCAATTCCAAAGACACTTTCCCCTACTTTATTTAAGAGACTCCTTCCCAAAGCAAAACTCTGAGCCTTGTCATCTCCGAAATTATAAAATGATGCATTCCATTCTCCAACAATCATCTGTATTTTGATATACCTCATTTATGCTTAGAATAATGTGCATTGATGCCTCCACTGCCTTCCCATGGGGAAGAATTAAAGGGCTTCACCATCTTATTTATTGCCCCCCCCCCCTACACATACTCTGTTTATTAGGCACTCTGGTTCTTTTTCTTCCCTCTGTAGAAAATGCCACATTCTCACATTTTTAGTAAGAACTGTAGTTTGCCTCCTTGGATTTCACCTTCTACAATCTAGTGTATGTATAATACTGGTGAAGCCCTTTCTGCTCTTTATTATCAAACACCCCCTCTCTGTATCCTCCTATCATTATATATGTTTCAATCCCTACAGCATTACAATTAATATCCCTCCCGGAATCCCCATTCTTTGTTCAGGTACTATCTTTCCTTTCTTATGCCTCACATCTACACATCACACATAAACTCTCTACATTTGCTCTCATCTTTCTTTTGTATCCCGAAAACTCTGTAATTCACTGTGGCCCATCAGCACCTGCCCACTCTTTCCAAGGTTAACAAGTAGCACAAACTAAGGATCACACTATCTTGGTTCTTCTCTTTCCTTCTCTCCTGGTTAGGTACCTCTTCTTTGTGTCATTTACTTGGAATTATTCAGTGGACTTTAAATCTTCTCTCAGTTACCTCTTCACTACACTGTTCCATTGTTTCCTCCAGATATTGGGGAGGGGGGAACTTGTTAGCTAGAATTATATACTAGATGAATCCCTATTCAACAGTCAGAAGAAAAAAAGTTATTTTCAGACAAACTGAGAGGCTCTAACATTCACAGACTAATTTCTAAAAAAGGTACTTCACAAAAAGGAAATATAGTTGGGACTTGCTAGCTGTTCCAGTCTGAGAAATACTGTCTTTTTTCTTTTTTTAAAAAAGATTTTATTTATTAATTCATGAGAGACACAGAGAGAAGCACAGACACAGGCAGAGGGAGAAGCAGGCTCCATTCCATGCAGGGAACCTGACGTGGGACTCGATTCTTGGTCCCCAGGACCACACCCTGGGCTGAAGGCAATGCTAAACTGCTGAGCCACCAGGGCTGCCCAGAAATACTGCTTTTTAATTGAATTGTTTATGTAATGATCAGCATGGTTGAGTTCATGCCTACCATTATACCTTATATTTTCTATTTGTTCTATGACAGATTTTTTTTTTTGACTTCTCTTTCTTCTTTTCTGCCTTTTTGGTTGTCAACTGATATTTTTTGAAGTATTCTTTATTTCCTCTATTGGTTATTTGGTTTTATTTTTACTGGGTGCTCTAGGGATTGAAAATATATCATTAAATTATTAGCATATGCTCAGAATTGATATGATACCACTTCACCTAAAATATACAACAGTATGATTTCAGTTACCCCCAGTCCTTTGTGCTATTTTTGTCCTACTTTACCTCTGGATGTGTAATAAACCCATAATGTGATGTGTGCTATGTTTAACAGTTCCTTGTCTTTTAAAAAGTCACGAAATCAGGTTTTAATATTTACCCACCTATTTGCCATTTTAGGTCTTTCTCATTCCATCATGTTTATCAGAGTTTCTTCTGTTATCACTTTCTTTTAACCAGAATAACATCCTTTAGAACTTCTCATAGTGAACATCTGCAAGTGACAGTATTTCAGCTTTTGTTTGCCTAACAACTTATTTATTTCACACTCATATTTAAAGACATTTTGCTGGATACAAAATTCTAGAATGACTGGTTTTATTTTTCCTGTTAAATGCTTTTGTAATTTCATTGCAATACCCTGTAGTGTCCACTTTTTTTCATAGTAAAAGTCACCATTTGTTTCATTTTACTGTTTCCCTGTAATACAATGTATGCTTTTGGTTTTTATCTGTTGATACTTCTTGAGATTGGCTGAACTTCTGAAATATGTAAAGTGGTATTTTTATATATTAGTCCCATTATCTCTCTCCTATCCTTTTGCTGTGCTGTTCTTGTTTTTCCCCAACTAGATCCTGTAATGTTGATATATAGATTCCTGGGGCTGTGTTCATGTTTCTCCCCCCACCTTTTTAACTTTCTCATTTCTGATTGTGTAATTTCTATTTATTTGTTTCAAGTTAATTGATCCTTTCCTCCACAGTTTTCATCTGTTCTTAGGTTTCCCTAGTTTGTTTTTTATTTCAGTTATTTACATTTTAATTCTAGATTTCCATTACATCTTTTCTTTATTGTTTGCCTTTCTCTGCTGTAATTCCCAGTCTAATTTTTCACCACATATTTTTCTTTGCATCATTGAACATATTTATAATCACTTTCTTAAAATCCTCACTTACTAATTCCATCTTACATTAGGGTTATTTTGCCAGGTTCGTTCGTTCGTTCGTTCGTTCGTTCCTTCCTTCCTTCCTTCCTTCCCTCCATATTTCCTCTCATCCTTTCTTGATAATAGGACAATTCTACACTTGCTGTTTCACTGTCTTCTAATATCTTTTGATCTAACTTGAACATTATAGTTAGAAAGTGAGTTTGTCAGAACTATGTTGTCTTCCATAAAGGATGCTGAGTTTTACACTTATAGTTAATTATTTTTTTAATCTTGTGAGTCTTTCAAATATGTATTTTTAGGTAAGATCTATTTGGTTTTTTGTTGTTTTGTGTGTCTCATTTGTATATCTTTAAATTTAAATTTATATAATTAGTAATTAATATAGTTAATTAATAAATAATGTATTATTATTTCAGAGGTAGAGTTCAGCGATTCACCAGTCTTATGTAACACCCAGAGCTCATTACATCATGTGTTCTCCTTAATGCCCATCACCCAGTTACCCTATCCTCCAATACCACCTCCTCTAGGAGCCTCAGTTTTTTTCCTATGATTAAGAGTCTCTTCTGGCTTGTCTCCCTCTCTGATTTTGTCTTGTTTTATTTTTTTCCTCTCTCCCCCTATGACTCTCTGTTTTATTTCTTAAATTCTACATATGAGTGAGATCATATGATAATTGTCTTTCTCTGATTGACTTATTTCACTTAGCATAATGTGCACTAGTTCCATGCATATCATCACAAATGGCAATATTTCATTTTTTTGATGGCTGAGTAACATTCATTATACACGCATGCACACACACACACACACACACACCACTTCTTCATCATCCATTCATCTGTTGATGGACATCTGGGCTCTTTCCATAGTTTGGCTATTGTAGACATTGCTGCTATAAACATTGGGTTGCAAATGCCCCTTCGTATCCCTGCATTTGTATCTTTGGGATAAATCCCTAGTAGTGCACTTGCTGGGTTGTAGGATAGTTCTATTTTCAATTTTTTGAGGAACCTCCATACTGCTTTCCATAGTGGCTGCATTAGTTTTCATTCCCACCAACAATGTAAGAAGGTTCCTCCCTGGGACGCCGGGGTGTCTCAGTGGTGGAGTGTCTGCCTTTGGCTCAGGGTGTGATCCCGGATGGAGTACCATGTCAGGCTCCCTGCTGGGAGCCTGCTTCTCCCTCTGCCTGTGTCTCTGCCTCTCTCTCTCTCTCTATCTGTGTGTGTGTCTCTCATGAATAAATAAATAAATAATCTTAAAAAAAGAGGGTTCCTCCCTTTCTCCACATCCTCACCAACATCTGTTGTTTCCTGACCTGTTAATTTTAGCCATTCTGACTGTTGTGAGCTGGTATCTCATTGTGGTTTTGATTTGTATTTCTCTGAAGCCAGATCTTGGTTTTGTTGTTAGTCCTACCACACGGCTCTTGTATCTCTGTTCACCTCCCAGTTCTGCTGCAGCTTATTTTTACTAGGCCTCCAAAAGTCACCATTCATATGCCCCAGAACACCAATAGGAAATCAACACTAAGAATTCTACATTCCCTCCTTTGTGCAGTGCCTCTTGCCAGGGTCCTGCCCCACAAAAAATTCTAATTGTTTCAACAGTCTAAATTCTGTACTCTGATCACTGCCTTCTTTTTTTTTTTAAGATCATTTATTTATTTATGAGAGAGAGAGAGAGAGAGAGAGAGAGAGAGAGAGAGAGAGGCAGAAACACAGGCAGAGGGAGAAGCAGGCTCCATGCAGGGAGCCCGACATGGGACTCAATCCCGGGTCTCCAGGATTATGTCCTGGGCGGAAGGTGGTGCTAAATCGCTGAGCCATCCAGGGATCCCTGATCACTGCCTTCTTGGTTTAGTGAGATCATCATGTTCTCCAGAATGGGCTCCACTGTCCTTTGGTATGGTTGGGAAGACACCCCAGGCACAAAGCCAAGTCATACCTGATATGTTATCCTCCCTCTCAGAGTTAGTCTTGCTTTCTTGCTTTGCAGGAAAATAGTTACTTTGTGTATTTTGTCCAGACTAAGAGAAATTATTCTATCAGGTTGGGTTGCAGAAATGTGCATAGGATTTTAACCTTCATTTGCTGTTACTGCTGGTGCACATTTTTGCAGGCTTAACTTGTTTTTGTAAATTTATCAGTTTGAAAAAACAGATTTTGCAGTCTGGTTTGTCTCTACCATATTCCATAAGAAATCTCCAATTATTATTTTAATTATTTCTTTTTTATAAAAGGTTGACAGTATGATAACAACAGTGTTATTTTCCATGCATCTGTAGAAAATAGAATTCAATGGGTATAAAATTTGATTTCCAATTCATTTTATTCAAAAGACTGTAGATATTTTCTCTTCATATTTTCTTTTTTTTTTTAAGATTTTATTTACTCATGAGAGACACAGAGAGACAGACAGAGACATAGGCAGAGGGAGAGGCAGGCTCCCTGCAGCAACCCTGATGTGGGACTCTATCCCAGGACCCCAAGGACCATGACCTGACCCAAAGGCAGACGCTCAACCACTGAGCCACCCAGGTGCCCTCTCTTCATATTTTCTTTTCAGATTTAATGATGTATAAAAGTCTGAGAGGCCTGCCTAATTTTTTCCTTGAATATAACCTGTTTTTGCTACTTAGCATTGAGAGGATTCTTTCTTTGACTCTTTATTTTTGTAAAGGTATGTGGCTACATGCCAATTTATTGATTTTTCCTGGTAGATGATAAATCTTATCTATCTTCATACAGAAATATTTCTTTGAGTTAGGCAATATTGTATCCATTGGATTTTTGATTACTCCATCCTCTCAAATTTTTGTTGTTATATCTTTTAACAAATACAAAATCTTTGTATGTTGGTTCTTCTTGTTTTGTCTTTCATGACCCTTGCTTCTCAGTGTTTTCCTGTACATTCTGATTTGATATTTCGATGAATCAGTCATGTTAATAACTACTATCCATGTAGATCTTTGTTACATTATTGACTTATTTCCTTCCAAATCTTCAGCATACTTTTCCATCTTCTTCATTTCATCCTGATGACTTTGCAGGTCCGTCTTTTACCTGTAGTTAGATGGCAGTATAATTTTGAACACAAGTAGTTTACTTTCTTCCTATATGAGAAAATATATAAAATATATACAAAAATATAAAGGCAAGTTAAAGTTAGCAACTTAATATTATAAGGTTAATGAATATGTATAGGTCCTTAAACTCTTAAGAAGCAATAGACACAATAAGGAGAAAAACTCAGGTATGTTTGCCATCACAAAAAGTAGAGAGGTGATGTTTAACCAAAATGGAAGAAGAGTTGCAGGTGAGATTGTTCAGAGGATGCTGCAGTGTGTATTACCTTGACATTTGGATCTCCTTACATTTTAAACATTTGCATAGCCAAGTAATGATTATGGCCAGACTGATAAAAAAGGAAACTCTAAATAAAGCAGAGTGTTGAAGTGGGCAAAGCTCCATTATGATGATTTTTTTGATGTGTCAACTTGCGTATGTTACAATATCCAGTTATTCAATCAAACACTAATCAAGGTATTACTGCAAATATAATTAAAATTTAACCAATTGACTTTAAGTAAGTAAGATGATCCTGGATAATCTGTGTGGGCATGATTCAATCAGTTAAAATGCCTTAAAAGCAAAGCTGAAGCTTCCCCAAGAAAAGGAAATTCAGTCTGTAAACAGTAGCTTACCCATGTATGTGAATTTGAGTCTGCCCATGATACTCCCTTATCTCTTTCCTGGTGGCCTAGCCTAGAGACTTCAGACCCTCCCAGTTATTCTGTAAACAGATTTCTTATAATAAATATGTGTGTGTGTGCATATAGGTATCTATCTGTTTCTCTTCCTCCTTCATTTATAAATATTATGTATTGTATTATATATGTGTATATCTGTTTATATGTTATATATTACATAGTAAGCATGTATATGTAGTGTGTGTGTGTGTGTGTGTGTGTGTGTGTGTAGATAGATAGATCAGTTATGGTTCCACCAGAAAGGTAGAAAATATATTCAGTACTGTGCCTGGTTCATCTATGTTAAGGGAAAGTCTTTGGAGGAATTATTTTTGGTTTTGAGTTAGATTTTGGGAAGAAATGGGAATGGTTGTTCAGATCATCACTGAAGTTAGGAAGAAAAAAATTGGAATTAGTAATGAAAGGATTAAATTACATATGCATTCTCAAGAGCTTCTTGGGGGCTGTATTTATTGTTTCTTCACTTGATTTTAGTGGGTCCAGCATAAAGAGTGCAGCAGTTGATATATCTACAAATCAGTGTCAAGCCCCCTCTCTGCACAAAAAGGCACTTTGTGGGAGTGGAGCTGGCTATTACAACACACTCCCGCTTATTTTAAATGGTGATGCATCACAAAATGCCTTTTTTCTGACTATAGATAAGAATTCCACTTTTAATGTTATAAACAATATGGAAAATGTCAGTCACTTGATAGTTTTTCTCATTGAGCCATTTATGAAACTGTCTGACCCATGGATAATAGTCTATTTAGGTTCATTAACCTAAAATTTCATTCATGAGGCGTAGTTGAATGAGCTCTAAAATTGTATGTTAATTATTGAAATATGAGTTTCTATAAGCTCATTAATTTTCAAAAGTTATTTAGAAAGCCTCAGGGGTTCCATTAACCCCATGCTGTAGCCATATTCTGTGGGCAGGGAGTAGAGCTTAAAAAGACCACTTCTATTTATGTAACTTAGAGGTTTGGGGCCAGCCTCGAGTTTAAAGTCCAGCTCCACTGTTTATTATCAGTCTGAATGAGTTAGAAAAACTCTTCCATAGTCTCATCATCTGCAAAAATGCAAGAAGTATTTATAGGATCCCGTGCTGTATTAAATACAAGAGAGGCAGTGCTTTAAAAGAAGTGAAATATATCCTGTATGTTATTTTATAGGATTTTTGTAAGCTTTTATTTGCCAATGAAAAGCCTTTCCTCTAGTTCTAAAATTGTACTTATCTATTTAGATCTTTATTATATCACAGACCAAAGTTATCCTTGTGTTTATCTTTTTCAAATGACTCTCCAGAGGGTATTTGAGCCATATACATACATATATATATGAATATATATGTGCATACATATATGTGTACTTAAATAACATATATGTGTGTATATATTAATATTATATATTATATACATGTATAATATGTGTATATGGATATTATATTAATTATATATATCTATATATATCTATATATCATACATATTGCTATATTATATTTACTATATTATATACTATGTATCCATATTATATAGTATATATAGTGTATATACTATATATCTATATTATATCTATATATTACTTAAAAGTTATGTCGGCATAGCTCAATATGTTTTTAGGCTTATCCAGTCAAACTCTGGAGAGAAGAAGATTGATTGAACGGGAGAAAAAGAGGGACGCCTGGGTGGCTCAGTGGTTGAGCATCTGCTTACAGTTCAGGGCGTGATCCCAGTCCGGGAATTGTGGCCCACATCGGGCTCTCTGCGAGGAGCCTGCTTCTCCCTCTGCCTGTGTCTCTGCTCTCTCTGTGTCTCTCATGAATAAATAAATAAAATCTTTAAAAAAAAAGGAAGGAAGAAAGAGAGAGGGAGAGAGAAAATACAGAAATTATCAAAATGATGATTTTGAGAAGTCTTAGGTAAATTAATTACATATAACAATTCTTTGTTTTATGGACTCTGTAGCCCAAAAGAAACCTATTTCTTTGGGTTGTGATCAGGATTCTTATGAATAATTTTGGGTAATATTCTAGAAGAGGGAAAGATGTGTCATTTCCCCTTGAGAATTAACTTTATAGGTTGGCATCATAGGGATTTGCTTGTTCTGCATAATAGAAAAATTCCAAACCTATTTTTAAGGAAAAGGGTATGTATCTACCAGAATACATATTTAAGGAAAAGGATATGTATCTAGCAGAATAGCTAGGTATGTTGTATTAAAAAACAGCCTCAAAATCTCAGTGACTTAAAACAGTAAAAATTTATTTCTTATTCTTGCTCTCCTATCTCATGCCTGGTCTCCAGGACAGAGAACCTCTGTCTCTCTCCCTGTCTCCCTATCACTTAAGGCCTCCTTCTCATTCCTCCCTATTAACGTGTGAATATGTACAATGTTTGACCCAGGAGTAGTGAAAGATGGAGAATTATCATCAGTGCCCACATCTCATTGTGAAAACAAATTACACAGTCACTTACCTTCAGGGTTTTAAGGAATCACAGTTGTGTGTGCCCACAGAGAAAAGCCAGTAGAATTGCTGACTCTCAGTAAGGACTACCATGATGACCAGTCTTGCATCTTCAATATCATCCCAGAATAGTAGAACAGGAAATGTGGGATTAGATAGGCCTGTTATCTGTGTAGTATTTAACACTTTATTTTATTCTCTAAGTATTATTTCAGTTGAAGTGATGCTTTGTTTATCTAGCATCTAGTGATGCCTTTTAAAAGATTTATTTATTTTAGAGAGGGAAAGCAGGGGTGTGGCAGAGGGAGAGGGAGAGAAATTCTCAAGCCGATTCCTCACTGAGTGTGGAGCTAGATGTGGAACTCCATCCCAGGACCTCAAGGCCATGACCTGAGCTGAAATCAAGAGTCAGATTCTCAACCACCTGAGCCACCCAGGATCCCCCTCATCTAGCAATGACTTTTGAACAGAATTACTTTTACTCAATTCTGAGTCAAAGTAGCAGATAGCATGTATGAAATGGAACACATAGAAAGTATACTGGATTTTCACTTCATTCTGCTAATAGGAAAATGTCTTCATAATCTTTTTTTTCAGTCTGCACTGTCATTAAACATCAATAACTACCAAAGCATGTTCTGATTTCTGGATATTCTATTTTGAGGGCAGTAATAGAGAAAAACAGAAATCTCAAACTTTCCAAAATGTTGCCAGAACTTTTAGAGGTCAACTTTAGAGAACAGAAATCTATTTTACCCGAAATGCTTCTTATATGGAGGATACACATTTTATTACTTAAAATATCATTATCATAAAGAAAGCAGAAGAAAGTGAATCACAGGCTTGTATTTAACAATGTGTACATTTGAAGTGGTAACACTGTTTTCATCTGACTGCTTAACCTTAGAGTGTATACCATCATAGACTTTGAAAATAAATATGAAATCAAGTCAATGGAGGCATATGTTTGTTTATAAGAAGTATCAAAGCCTTGGGATGCCTGGGTGGCTCAGCAGTTGAGCATCTGCCTTCAGCTCAGGGCATGATCCCAAGGTCCTGGGATCAAGACCTCCAGTGGGCTCCCCGCAGGGAGCCTGCTCCTCCCTCTGCCCGTGTCTCTGCCTCTCTCTTTGTCTCTCATGAATAAATAAATAAAATCTTTAAAAAAGAAAAGTATCAAAGCCTCTATAGAGTGAGTGTGATCCCCCTTTCCCACAAAATCTTATGTAAACACTTTTTTTAGTGTCACATGTGTGATAAGGAATGTCTTGAGGGTAATAGAAAATTATATCTACCTCAGGTAAGAGAATTGAAACTAAGGAGTGATGCTTTAATTTACTTAAAATTCATATATATGGAAGACCAATTGCTATACCTTTTGGAAAACACAGACTCCAAGGATCTGATTCCTGATTTCAAACTCAGGAAAGATGCAATCATTGATTGTTAATATTCTTTATTCTCCATTCTATTTAAGAAAACAGTTTTTCCAGAAAGAGGAAAGGCTTGAGCATTTGGTCGTATTTGCCAAATATCTTTTAATATATTAAAAATAATTATATGCCAATGCTATTGCTTTTATGTCAGTTTCTTCTTTTTTCATATTTACAAGTGACATTCATTCTCAATCATTTGAAAATCTTCTGAATCACTCATGCATTAATTTTGAAATGAAATGTTCTTATACACTCAGTCTATGTGTATAAATCGGATCAGGAATTTTATGTTTTATTTTTGAAACTGGCTGTAGCTCTGTGCTCTGCCAGTATCAGAAGTGGATCTTTGCGTAGTCTTTCAATGATATGAAAGCAGTGGACCTCAGATTTAAGGAGCAGTGGTAACAAGATCAATTAGAAAAGCACCATTGCTTCTTTGTTCTAGATGCAATGTATTTTCCAAAGTCATTCCACACTGCAAAGGCATTTCTAAGTCTTTGTCCATTTATTCAGAGAGGCAACATGGCTCAGTGGTCTGAAATAACAGGCTGGAAGATCAAGGACTGTGAGTTCTGATGTTAGATAGGAAAAAAAAAAAGAAAGAGAAAAAGTGTTGCTTGGGCTTTTTAGATGCCTTTAAAATGCTTCTTTAATATTGTGTTCCATTTATTCTTTCCTTTCTTGTTACTGTTCAGGTGGCATTTATCATATGGGTCATGGATACAAAAGTAAAAGTCAAGGCTGTCCCAATGACTAAGAGACACCATAGGAACATGTAGAGATGGATCTTGCAGAGACAGCTGCTTCCTTCTTGTTTGATTAACACCTGGAAGAATCTCAAAATAGTTGAAAAGTGAGTATTGGTTTAATAGAAGGAATGGGATGCAATTAAGCATGAAGGGTCAGAAAGCTGAGTAAAAACAATGTGTTATTGCAAAATGCAAACCGCGAGGATATTGATGAATGCTCATTTAAAATGGGGCATGAGGGTGTGCCCCAATTAAGATGTCTATTTCCTCCTCTATTTCTCTAAAACTGTCAGAATAAAGTCATTCCAGTATCAGGTTCCCTTTTCAGAGGACATGTAAATTTTAGTGTGTTCTGCTGAGTTATATCTGTAATCATACATCTTTTTTTTTCCTCTTTCATGCCTGATGTGGGCTTTCAACATTCTAAATTTCATGAAATTAAAAGTGAGGAAGCTATTCAGTAATGGCATAAATTGAAACAGAGCCAAATAAATGCTGAGTGGAAATGAGCTTCAGCAGTTTCTGACAGATCAGAGTTGGATTTACTACCCTAATTTATAAGGCAAGGCCAATATAAGGCACTCCTTCTCCCCAAAAATTTCTTCAGAGAGTGAAAATTATTTACAGAACCATCTTGTAAAGATTTTCTTTCTGTTGCTTCTGAAGGCCTCCTTTATGGCCCTAAAATATAATTAAACTCGGTTGCAGTCATGTATATTTACCTGTCCTAGGCTAGTGATGAGTCTTTATTTTAAAGGATCCACAGAAAGTTTTCTGATGTGGTTTTACATGTTATACTTTGTGAGGAAGAATTCTATCATGTAAATATGATAGAAACTACCAATAATAAGAGCTTCCTCAGTACAACACTATATATTTTAAAAGGTAAAGTGTGTGGCTCAGTCTATTTTTAAATTCCAAAATAGGTGAGTTTTTTAATGTCAGAGAAACTCTAATCTGAAATAACTTAGGAACTGGAAGCCATAGGAAATACATGTGTCACAGAAGTGTAAATGCTATGATTAATATTTTTGCTTCAGCCTTCCTCAGGAGAAAAATAAATGCATGTAATTAAATGATGAATAAGTTTTATTTACTTGGTGTCCTGTCCCGGTGAAATCATGTCAAATTTCTCAGCTTGGAAATTTTCTTAAAAGTGCTAAATTGTTCACTTCTGCCTTATCAGAATAAATGTCTTACTTGTGTTAGTAATAGTTCACCAAAAAAAAAAAAAACAAATTAATGCAGGCTATAAAATTTCAACATTTTAGTTGTTGTTGATCAGTAAACACCCACTGTGGAACAGGCTGTCTAACGTGTTCATGGTTGATTTCTTTTTCAGAAGTCTTTAAGCATAGAAATTATTTTTATGAACAATTTTAAAACTGCACACACTTCCATAGCTACAAAACAAGTTTTGTTGCTTGGAAATGCTGAAGTCATGGATCTTCATGTTGAAAATCATGGAAGTTTTTATGAGATGGTAGAGTTTGAAGTGAATTCTTGTTAATTAAGTAATTTTATGGGGGTTAGGCCAATGTTACCTTCACAGGATAAAAATATATATATTAATAATAAAAAAATATTTTTAGACTAGTAAGCACTCAACAAATATTAATTCTCTCCTTGGGCCTAGAAGAAACTGATTAATCATCTTCTAATCCAATAATTTTCCAGAAGTAGTAATTTCATCACAACATCTCTGATAGGTATCTTGGAAATCAAAGGCATTCTATTTCAATCTTCTTGTTTTTAGAATTGGAAAAACCACTTAGAAATGGTCCTATTGAAGTGATTAGACCAAGATTACATAGCTAAGAGCTGATAAAGCACCAGAATCTAGTTTCTAGTTTTTTTTTTTCATATCAAATCTACAGTGTTATTTTCAAATCAGACAATGCTCTTTGTCTATTTCTTTAAATAGCATTAAAACAACTGAAAGGAGTCTTAGTAGAGCTAATGCACCCAAACAGAGACAGTGATCTATGTTTCATTTTTATTATAAAATGTATATATTTCCCTTTTCAGCATTTGATAAGAAATATCTTTGTTCTGAGGTTGTCTGCCATCAGGTATACACACACTCTCATGCAGGCACACAGGCTGTAGCACAGCCTTCTTGCTGAAATTCTGTAGTTCAGCTCATCACACCACCCTTCTTGCCTTTTGCTCTCCATCCCTTGTCTCTCCTTTTCTCCCCACTGCTTCCAATTTAATCTCTAGAATGAAAACCTGACTGTGTTTCTCCTCTCCAATCAAAATTCTTCCAGTATCTCATAGATGACATATAAAATCTTTTTGGACGAGGCCATTACTTTGCTGTTGAGGAAAACTTTGTTACAACCTCTCCTTCATGTTTTTTTAAAGAGACTCTTATTTTGGAATAATTTTAGATTTTACGTAAAAGTTGCAATGATGGTACAAGTTCTCATAGACTCCCTCACCCAATTTGCCCTACCTCATTCCAGGTAAACATCTCATGTTACCATGGTATAGTTAAGAGACCCAGGAAACCAGTGTTGGTACACGACTCAACTAAACTCCAGATTTTATTCAGACTCTCAACTAAACTCCAGATTTTCACCACATAATGTCAGTTTCTATTACCAGATTCACTCCAGGATACTACATTACCCTACACCATCCTATCTTTCTAGTCATTTCTGGCCTGTGACAGTTTCTCAGCCTTTACTTGTTTGTCTTGACCTTGATAGTTTTTGAGTGCTTGTCAGGTGTCTTGTAGAATGTCCCTTAACTTGGGTTTATCTGATCTTTCCCTGGTGATTATTACACTGGAGTTATAGGTTTGGGGGAAAGCATTACAGAGATGAAGTCCCTCTCTCGTCACATCACACATTTTTGGGAGTATGTGGTATCCAAATGACTTCATTGACCTTGGTGACTCAGTCAAGGTAGTGTTAGAAACCTTTCTTCCTGGGAAGTTACTACTTTTTCCTTTCCTTACTCTCTTTGGAAGTGAACCTACCATCCTCAAAGAGGCTGGGAAGGAAGTTTATTAAACTCTATCTTCTAGAGGCGGAAATATCTACAAATACTATTTAGAATTCTTCATTTATATTAGTATGAAATCACACATATTTGTTTCATACTTTAGGTTATAATCTAATAATATGTAATTTGTTTTGTCGTTTGAATTGTTCCATTTTGGCCATTTGGAGCTCTTTTTGGCTGGCGAAGCTATCCCTTTCACAGACAGAAAAATTCTTTGGATTTTCTGGTCTGACAAGATATTCCAGGCTCATCTTGTTTATTTCCTACCTTAGCCCTAGAATCATCCTCTTCTTCAAGAAGTGTCGGGTTTTTTTTTATTGGGAAATGAAGTTTAGTCCTTGAACTATTTGCTCCCGATTTGTAGCATTCCATCTCAGCACTCACGTGTAGTATTTGTTTGTGCTACACTCAACTTTGTGTTTCCACAGAGCAATTAACATTTTCACAGCATTTTCAAGTCTAACAGGATATTGTCAGAATTTTCCACTGTGTAGAAAATTTCTGCTAAGATACTAAGTGGATCAAGGTTCCTACATTTTAAATTCAGAGGACCTCCTAGGATTTGTTATCACTCAGGATCAGGCATTTTCCTACAGTTGTTGCTATGAGTTGTGAAGACATCTCCATAACCAAACTACCCAGCTTCCCAGCCAACAGAAGAAACACTCTGCAAAGAGAAGGGAAATAACTAGAATTATTAGAGCACATAAATATGTTTCCTTTCCCTCTGGATATTCCCTTTACCCTCCTAAACGTAAGTTCAAGGGATCCCTTACAGTGTTCAGGCATACCTAAAAGATGTGGCTGATTTCTCTTCTGGTGCTTTTCCAACACACTCCCCCTTTTTTCCTGTCTAAAAGTATCCTTTCCTGGCTTTCCTTAAGTTTGTGTGGTAATGTGCTCATCTCCTGAGTATGAATCGTAATGATTCTAGGCAGGGTTATCATTTCTTTTCCCTTTCCCAGTGATTAGTCTAGGTGTGGTCATGTGACTTAGTTCCGTGACTTGGGAGCTCCCTTACAAAAGTGAATATTGCATGCAAGAAGATACCTTGGTCCCCTTCTCTTGTAGACTGTTTAAAATGGACACTATCATGTATGAATGCAAGGTCTCATCCTGAATCTTGCAATTCAAGTAATAGTCATAAATACACAAGTAAAATTTATAAGAAAAAAAAAGATATATTGCTGGATGGTATATTGAGTCCCTTGGCCTCTGGACATCCTGTTAGGTAAGCAAACAGTGAATGTTAGCATCATCATCACTGGGGTTTTCTCTTTATTATAGGTCAATATAGAGATTGAGAGCTTTTCCCCCAGATGAATGTGTGCGGAGCTGTAGAACATCAGACTCCCCTTGGTACTGTTTCCTGAGCAGGGATTCATTGGAGAGAGTTCAAGGAGTCCAAAAATATGTCCAGCTGACTTGTTCAGTCCCTTTTGTCCCTCTTCAGTGCTTGACCTGTGTTTCCTGAAGTTGGGTAGTATGCTTGTACGTACAGGGTGACCCCTTTTCTGACCCACAGACTTCTGAATGAAGGAGATCTACTGAATGAAGGAGATTCCATGACATGCTTGAAGGAACTGTGATATTCTGGATCTGGGAAGGGTATGGCAATGCTCCTCACTCCATTCTAGTACTCTGTGATCCTCTAGGAGTGAACAGGAGGGCCTCATTTGTTCCTATGGCTCCACATAGGGGAGTGCAGAGGCACAGATGAGCATGAGCTAAGGGGATGCTCAGATGACTGCTCTGTCTAAAGATGGAGAACCCAACTTGGACAGCAGACCAGAAATATGAGCTGCTGCAGGGCCAAAGGGAGTTAATGGTGCTTCTCGGAGGAGGGATTCCTCAGCAATGGAGGTGTACCCTGAGGATGAGCAGCAAAATCAGACACATACCATCTACCTGGAGATAGTTCCTCCAGCAGAGGCCGTCAGTCCCAGATAGAACTCGCCAGACTAGCATAGTCAATTACGTAGGGGGCCCTCTGTCACCCAGTTCTCTGCCACATACCCTCCTTGTCACACCACGGCTCTGGGAGCACAGCTCCAGGCAGAGCTCAGGAAAGAGAAGAGCTGTGCACTAAGCTGATTATCACACTCTAAATGACAAGACTGAGTGGCGATACATCAATAAATGATTACACTTGGCATATTTCTTTTCCCACCAGACTGTTCATTTTTTGGAGTTAGGAACCATGTTTTTTGTTTTATATCCATAGCCTCTTTTGAAGACTTCTCAAGCTGGGGGTGGTGGGGTGGCAGTGGTTATTCTTCCTCCTGTAGTATGTTGAGTAGTTTTTGTTTTGGGGTTTTTGTTTGTTTGGGGTCTTTTTTTTTTTTTTTTTTTTGGTTGTCACAATGATTAGGGAATGCTCAAGGCATTTAGTTGGTGGGAACCAAGAATTAATGGCCTTCAAGATAGTGCTCCACACTGGAGAGATGACTGATTGAATGAGTGAATGAATGAATTTATCCATCTATTGTTTACGTAATAAATGCAATGAAAGTTTTTTCTAACAATGGAAAACATGGCTTCCAGAACAAACGAAAAGGGATTTTAAAGTCTTTAACACTCAAACATCAACGTAAAAATAAAGCCATGTTTCAAAAGATAAAATTTAAAACATTAAAAAAATAAAAATAAGGCTATATTTTCTAAAGAACAAAGAGATGATCTATTTTTTTTTGCCTTCTGTAGTCACATTTTCATGTGAATTTTGTTAATTTGTTTACTAGAAGACAGAGCGTACTTTTAATCAACTAAAATGACAAATTTTCTTCCTTAAGTTCATCTCCCTAAGGATCTCCTCATGGTATAGCTCATACACACACCATTCTAAAAATAGAATTCCTCTCCCATATGCCCCTCTCGTCCATATCCAACCCCTCTCGGTATCACTCATTTGTGCCCCCTCTCAATGGCATCTTCAATCATCCAAAATCTAACAGTGCTGTATGGTTGCGATTAGGAGAGTGTGAATCCAAATAGAAGCTCTGCCCTGTGTTTTATTTTTGTTACTCAACACATTCAGCTTTATTCCATCTGCATGATTGCCGAGCCTCTGAGAATGCTAATTTCTCACTCTATTCTTAGTGGAGTGAGCTTCAGGAGGGACGAGGCTGCCCAACCCAGCAACATGGTAGGGAACCAAGGGAGCTGAGAGTGCTGACATTTCTTTAACAAAGTCACTACTCTCTTCTGGGAAGTGTCAACGTCTCAGTCTTTTTCTTCCTGCCAAAATTGTGCACGTATGTGACTCCAGCTTTCTTTACAAGGGGAGCCATGACCCCCATAGGGCCACCATCTGTCTGCCTGGAGCAGGTGGTCTCATCGAGATAGCAGCTCGCTATGGGTATAGCTCATTAGAAGACGTGCCGACATTGACTTCAGGTCTTTGCATTCAATTATTTTCTTCAAGCTTGTTTACCTATATATGGAGGGAATCTGAGGTATGATAAAAGAAAAAAGGTAATTCTCTGTGCTGTAAAGATACTCAAGTACATAAGTGTAAGCCACTGGGCTGACTTCTGAAGCAGCACTAAAATAGAGAGCAGGTCTATTTCACACATTCCTGTAATTGGAAATATTCAGTAGCCCTATTATCTGATCAGTAGCCACCACCTGCCACACCAAACAAACAGCTAAGTAATTTGGAAAGTCTTCAATGTATTTTCAAGATAAAGAGGACTTTTTGCTTTTCTTTTTTCTTTTTTCTTTCTTTCTTTCTTTTTTTTTTTTTTTTGCTGGAATTTGAAATTCCATTTTCTTACTTAAATCTGCTTCAGAACATGACTAGAAATAGTACAAGTACTGGCATACTGGGACATTTTAATTCCTAAAGGTTCCGGCTGGAAATTCAGCAAAAAACTGTTTTCTCTTGGCACTTCCCAAGAAATGGCCCAGATTTCAGAACAGGCGATGAAGTAAAAGAAAAAAATAGGGAGCCCAACAACCTCCAAAACAACAGTAGCAAGAAGAGTTATTGAACGTTTGGGGAACTAAGGTTCATATTTTTTTTTTCCTTTTTTTTTTTTTTTTAAGTTGCAGCAGGAGAGCTGTCTCAGTTCCTGAGACTACAGATGGATAAAAACAGATTTGGAGAAAGGTGGAGACTTTCTTCTTCCCTAGTTATAAAACCAGCCCCAGAGGGAATATTTTACATTATCCTAAACCCTCTAATCCCCTGCCCAGGACTCCCTGATGCCCCTCACCGGCACATTTGCATTGCTTCTCAGAAGAGGTGGTGTGTAAATAGGGCTCCCTGAACACATTTTTTCCTCCTACACAAAGCATCACGCTAGAAGAAGCACAATGGTTTAGTTTACAGCTCAAAAAAGCTCTTGTCCCAGCTTCCCTGGCCACTGGCTGTTCTCCATGCCCCTGACAATTATATGTATCTGAAATTCTAAGAACCGAGTTTTAATACTCTGCCTTCATTGTTCAAAAGTACACTTGTAGTGGTATATCATAGGCCTGATTTTTTTTTTAATATTAGAATGCCATTCAAAGTATGTACACCCATTTCCTTGCCAGCTTTGTGTACCTGGAAAATCTTAAAGCACCGTTTTTCTCTGGAAGCTTACCTTGTCCTGTTTGCCCTATTTTTATTATTTTTTTAAGATTTTATTTATTTATTAGAGAGAGATGAGAGAGAGCACACAAGCAGGGGAGAGAGGGAGAAGCAGGCTCTCTGCTGAGCAGGGAGCCCAACCTGGGGCTCGATCCCAGGACCCTGGGATCGTGACCTGAGCAGAGGGCAGATGCTAACCAACTGAGCCACCCAGGCGCCCCATCTGTCCTATATTTAGATTAGATTTGAGTCTGACTCCTGTGTGTATGAATGTCTGTGTGCATGTGTGTGTGTGTCTGTGCATGTCTCTCTGCTGCAGGTCTGTGTGTGAGCAGGTGTGTGTCTATGGGTGCGACCGTATGTGTGGCAGGGAGTGGAGTATTCTGGACTGAGGACAAGACATGAGAGTGTGTAACACCCAGGGAGATGTCACAGATTATCTGGTGGACTGAAATGTCACAGAGCTCCCAAACACATATTCTTCTCCAGTCATACACGCAGGGGAAATGCTCCGCAAGGTACTGGTGCGTAGTCTGGAGAAGGAGGAACACCTCTCAGTGGGGTTAACCGTAATGGATCATATGACAACGTAGCACAGTGGTTTCCTTAAGAGAAAATGCTCTGGAAAATTAACACTTTTCGACAATATAAAGAATAACAGCCTCAATCCTTTGCCCTAGAAGGGCATAGGAACTCTGCATGTACACGGGCTGCTCTGAATCTCAAATAACGATTTCTCTGATGTGGTAATATTACCGCTACCATGGGCTCCAAGAGCACAGGGCTAATTGTACGGTGTCAGATGGTAGGTGTGTCAGTGGTAAAATTTTAAGAGGCACATCAGTGAGGCTTTCTACAGCATAATAGCACTGATTAGCCAGCCCGGTGGCGTGGAGCCGCCGACTGTTAGCTGCCAGTGTGGGCCGCCCTGAGCTGCGGAACAGCACGATGATGCCCCTGGAGAAGGGAGCTGCTGCTCCAGCATTTTTCATGGGGGATTAGCTACTAGTCTGGGAAACGAGGGGGTTAGGAGTGGTTGCAAAACTCCTCTGGCAGGCTTTGCAGATGCCTGATTGTTGCATTCTGGTCAGCTCACTTGAACAGAGACCCCTTCATGCTGTGCACACCGAGGCGGGCAGTGCCACATCAGGGTGAGGTCCTGGGGGACTGTCCAGCACAGCCTGCTGTTCCTTGGCAGGGTGACACATGCTGACTTCTTTCCTCATGTGTTGTTTATGTGTCACCCAGCTATACCTAACGCTTCCTCTGGTTTTGTTTTTTTTTTCTGCTTTACTCCATGCTTTCCATTTCCAGAGTTTTGACCTCATGCCCTGATCCTAGGCCCAGGAATCAAACACAACAGGACCCCCCGCTGGCAGGGTCCCCCCCCACACACACAGCAAGTGTCAGACCTGTCTTGTGTGCATTTCAGGCTGTGTATCAACTGTCTACTTCCTTCCGCCTCTGCTGCCTCATCCCTTGCTACTTCCCCAGGCAATATGCTGCTAATACTGAGAGGCCAGGCTGTTTTCCTCTCTTGTACACATGGTTTGCTTTCTTTCCGTTGTGTGTCTTTGTTCTTGCTTCTGTAGTCCATTCGTGGAATACTTGCTTCTCTATCGTCTTCCACAACATATGCTAACTGTTCAAAATTTGTCTCCCTTAAAGGAGTCTTTCCTGACAACTCATTGTATTGCATCCACTGTGGACTCTCAGTGGTTAAGAACCAAGACCCGGGCCCCTTTAAAAGGTCCTGGGTCTCTTATTCAGTTGTATGTCTCAGATTTCTGACCCAAAAGAATACAGACTTCCCAATAATGTAAAGAGGATTTATTGGGATAACTTCCTTAAATGCTTGGCACATGGTAGATATGCAAGAAATAGTGCTAATCACTATTATTGTTTTTGCTCTTGAGCTAGTCTTCTTACCCAGGTTTTTATAGCACTGCTGTACATGGGTTGGACTTATTACCGTTCATTAGTCAAATACTCACATAAGTAGATTCATTTGAGTCTTCAATAGCCCAATGACGGGGACCATAATCCTGCATTCTTTGGCTTTACCCCCAAAACTCATAGGTTTGGACTATGCCTGGGGTTGGCTTTCAGTAAATACGGGAGTGACTGCCTGCTATTAAGAATTTGCAAATGGAAAATCATGCTCTGGTTTTGTTTCTTTGTTTATCTAAGAAATATATTTTTTCAAGACATCATTTTCATCCTGTCTTTCTTTTCTCAGAACTTACAAAAAGTATGGAAAAGAGCTGAATTGTGTACACCTTTTTAAATTCAGATGTTCAATATGTATTCCATTTTTTTTCTCCACATCTCTAAAATTAGGATTTTAAATTTATATAAGCAAATTAAAAAATACTTAATCCTGGGCAGCCTGGGTGGCTCAGCAGTTTAGCGCCATCTTCAGCCCAGGCCCAGGGCCTGATCCTGGAGACCCAGGATCGGGTCCCACGTCGGGCTCCCTGCATGGAGCCTGCTTCTCCCTCTGCCTGTGTCTCTGCCTCTCTCTCTCTCTCTTTCTCTCTCTCTCTGTGTGTCTCTCATGAATAAATAAATAAAATCTTAAAAAAAAAGACATTTAATCCCAGCCATGGATTATAAATCAGTCCTCGTGTGTTATTGTTGTTGTTGCTTATAGTTTTTAGGTAACAATATCATAATATTCCCTATGATGTGAGATTTACTAAAGCTGTACATGTTGTGTCCTAACCTTCAATGTGTACTTTGAATCCTCCCTACCCTCAAGGTTGCCACATTACCATTGTGCTTAGGGAATCTCTTATTTTAAAAGAATATAAAGAATATGAATAATAATAGCCAGTATGAATCAACCACTTACTCCGCGCCAAGCCCTTCATGCACTTTGTATTACTACAGGCCCCTCAAGATGGGATTAAACATTCAAGAGATTTATTGAGAAAATAGCTGTGAAGGATAAAGGGGAGGGAGCCAAAGAAAACAGGGAGAACTTTTAGTCAGTGATCTATGAGATTGGGTTGAAGAGTCTCAAACTCTCAGGCAGTCCTAAGAAAGATCCAGCCAGGAACTTTGAGAGGAGTTCTTAAGCTAAAGTTGCCCATGAAAGATGTTCCTAATGTTGTAGGCATTGGGTTTGCCTTGCTTGGTACCTTTGTTGAACCTAAGGGTGAATCCAGGGAGCCAGTCAATCTACTCCTTATAGTGGGAGAGCTGAGCAGTACACATGTGTGGTGATTACACGTACAAACTCAATCTCACAGCAGGTAAAAAACACCCAGAGAGGTTACACAGCTTACAGCTAATGAGTGACATAGCTTGGAAATAACACGAGTCATCTGATTTCAGAGCCCATAACAGATGGGTAGCTAGCTAGCTAGTGTATTCATGAAACAAAGTAGTTGTGGTAGATCTGATATCCAATGTTATCAAATTCAAACACTAACCAATTCTACGGCTTTTAGAAATGTCATAAATCATTCTTAATCTCCCAAATTATTCACAAAAAGTCACGATCATTACTTTTGGAAAGTGCCTTGTGTACTTCAATTCAGATAACTTTATTTAGACCAAATGTTGAGATATTTAGGAAGGAAATAAAACTTCAATCTCTTTTTTCTTTTGATTTCTTTAAAATCAGCCATTTGCCTCGATGATAAATGGTAATATTTTATCCTTCAAATAAATGAATAACAGGAATTTCCTAAAAAATGATGCTATGTTTTTATCAACTAATTTCCTTTTGAAAATTATTCTTTTTGTGGCTTGTTCTTTCACAAGAACTATTTCCTTTCAGAAGGACATCAGTATTTTGCTTATTTGCTTGTTTCCTAGCTTTAGTTCTACTTTACATACTTTTGTTGACCACTTGTATTAGTTAGGATAAACTAAGAGTAAATAGCAAAAAAATCCAGATATAGATGTAGTCCTGTTGACATAAATGTTCTCTTCCATGTGATTATACATGGATCCAGGCTCCTTACTTCTTCTGGCTACTCCTATGAGAAAAATTCTTGGTGATCCCCCGTCAGTTGTTTTTTATGAATCAGACCTAGAAGTGGCACATACCATTCTTGCGTACATCCCATTTGAGGGTTCTAATTCATATGAACACATCTAACTACATAACAGACTTGTAGATATAATCTGGTTTTAGGCCCAGAGGGGGGTCAACAAGTTTTGGATAGCTAACTAACATTCTCTGCCAAGTCTTATGTGATGTTCCTGTAACTTCTTCAGTACTCCAAGCTCCCTCAGTTAGGACCCTTTCCATCTTTATCTTCTCAGTTTGGAACAGATTCCAATAGCCTTTCTCCCCCCCCCCTTTTTGATATTTACTTATTTATTTTAGAGAGAGAGCACGGGAAGGGCAGAAGGAAAGAATCTCAAGCAGACTCCACGCTGAGTGTAGAACCTGACGTGGAGCTTGATCTCACAACCCATTAGGTCAAGACCTGAGCCAAACCAAGAGTCGGATGCTTAACCAACTGAGCCATCCAGGTTCCCCTCCAATAGCCTTTCTATATGTATATGAAGCCTCATTTAAACATCTTTGCTAAAAAGTTGTGACACAAGCGACCACAGCAGCCTTACCCATTATGGCAAACTACTGCAATTGTTTTATCAAGTTAATCCAGAAAATCTGGTTTATTCAAAAATAGTACTCATTCAAAAAAAATGTTCAGAATAGGCCCTTAGGGGTAAAAGCGTTAGCTGTCATTTGTATTGATCATTTCTATTTTTGAGGATAATCTGTAAGGGCTCTGATATGACTCTGGCCTTCTGGATAAAGGCTATCTCTGTCATCACCAGAACACAATGAATGTTGCTGTTAACTCTGTGTGATTCAGTAGAATGAACACTAGATTGAAAATAAGGAAAGAATAGAGCTAGTTTCAGACCTGCCTCTTATTAGTCATGGAAACATGAAAATGTAATTGATCTCTCTTAGCTTATGCTCTACCATCTGTACATGAGAATCTTGCCCCTCTGGTTTCACAGTTATGGTGGGCTCAGTACATGAATGTGCTTTTGAAAACCATGACTCAGATGCCAAATGTTGGCGATGCTTGTTAGATTCACATCAGAAGATAACAAACCAACCTTTGTTGAACTCCTAGTTTGTTCAGGTTCTGTACAAGGAACTATAGAGTGATAAACACGAATTAGGAGCCATAAGTTAAGTGTTCAAGATAAAAGAAACAGGCACAAAAATATGATAAAAGATAAAAGATAGAGGCTCAAAGAAAATATGAAAGCAATTGCAAACTAAAACCGCTTGGCAGAGCTGAGAGGATGCTAGAGATAATCTTTTGATCAGTGTGGTATGGAATGAATTAGGAGAGCCTTGCTGATCACCTCTGCTGGAGTTTGTGGTCCATGCCTTGAAGTAACCAACACTACTGGAGCTGCCAATCCCACATCGAATTCCTTGTGTGTATCCCTTGGGTTTCACAAACTCCGAATTTAATTCTTTTCAGTGTGCCACTAAAAGTTCTAGTATTTTAAAGTGTGCTGCCAACACAGAAAAGCTGGAAATAACCACAAATATTGGAATAAAATTATATTGGCTGACATTTAATAATAATACTTAATTGGTTAGAGTTGGGATAGCTGCTGGACCCAAAAAATTAAAAATTATCAATGCATTAACACAATAGAGATTTAATTCCTACTTATGTAAAGTCAATTAGTAGCAGGATGGGATGGGGCTCTAGTCCATGAGTTTATTCAGGTACCCAGGCCGTTGGGGGCTCTACCATTTTTCACTATGTAGTTTCCAGGGCTACTCTGGGCATTAACATCTAATCAACTGACATGGCGAGAGGCTTGTATGAGATATATTTTTTTTTAATTTTTATTTATTTATGACAGTCACACAGATAGAGAGAGGCAGGCAGAGGGAGAAGCAGGCTCCATGCACCGGGAGCCCATTGTGGGATTCGATCCCGGGTATCCAGGATCGCGCCCTGGGCCAAAGGCAGGCGCCAAACCGCTGCACCACCCAGGGATCCCATATTTCTTATGAGTTAGACCTGAAAGTACCATGTGTCACTTTCTGCCCATCCCATTGGTTATAACTCAATTATATGGACACATCAAATTGCAAAGGATTCTTTGAAATATAACATATTCGAGCACCCCCTGTCCCCCAAATACACAGTTTCAAAAATGAAACATTTAAGGTTTGGAACTTACATTTGTATAGTTCTTGTACCACTGTAGCTCTCTTTCATCTGCTTTGACTCACTGGATTACGAATGAGTCAAAACCCTGTGAATTATTTTAGTCAACATCCTTATTTTTGGAAACAGAATCAGAGGTTCATGGCTGTATGAATTGCTCTGGTCACATATCTGATAATTTGAGAGTCCAGTACTCAAAGTACTTCAAGTATTCTAACTACAAAGCCTACTTTCTTTGCCTGCTGCACTCGTACTTTCATGGGAAAGAAAAACAAAGGAATTAATGGATCCTGTCTCAAAATTGCTTATAAGAAAGCATATAAAGCTATGTAGGAATAATCATAAAGCAGTATATAGAGTAATAGAACCTAATATATTGAGAGGCTGGAAGTAATGAGATTTGGTGAGATAATTCATCTAAGGCCACCACTCATATAGCATCTACTCATTCTAAAACCTGAGATTTAAAAAAAAATTAAAAAAATAAAACCTTAGATTTATCTCTAAGTTTTCAGTAAGGTTTCTTGGAAATAAATAATGTTCCAGACATAACTCTGGAAAAGATATTTGTTGTCCTTGTTCTGAAAATGGATTCCACCAAAACCTGTTTCTATTCCTGGGACTTCACATATCCTCAAGCATAATTCATGGAGCATGCTGAAAGAACAGTTCTGAAGGAAAACACCAACAAGAACAACCCCCCCCCAAAAAAAAACCCGTAAAAATCAAAAACCTATGAGAAAAAAATAGGTTTAATAATTTTCCATTCAACCAACATATATTGAGTACCTAATATAAACTAGACACTGTGGATGATTTCACACATGTTATTTTGTTTGTTCAAATGAAATTATGTAGAAGCAAAATAGGATTTGTATTGTCTGGAGATATAAATTATTTATGTTATCCTTGGATCTCTTTAGTATGAGTAAATGGTATTTGGCTTGAGTATTTTTTGCTGGGTTATTGCGAACTTTCCAAAAGTTGGCTTAATTTTTTTTTAATAAAACAGTAGGTTATGCAGCAGGAGGAAATACCAAAAGCACATGTGTTATTTTTACCCTTCTACCTTTAGAAAATGAGACTGTTCCATACTCATTGGCTCTGCAACTATGAGCAATTCATTGTTCTGAGCCTCAGGATTTTCATATGGTAAATGATCTGTTAACCTTTCCTGTCACTGGTGCTGATTCAGCTGTAAGCATCACATGTTCATTGTGTTTTCTAAGCTATAATGCATTATGTAGCTACTAGGTGGCAGCTAATTGCCATTGGATAGATGAGACAGCTGAGGCTCTGAGTGGCATCTGGATTTGCTAGGTGTTACAGAGTCAGGTAGAGGACTATGCAGACCTAGACTCACTACTTCTAGGATGACCTTCTTCATTTTTTTTTCTTTGAAATTTCATTGCTTTATAGTCAAAGGACTTGAACAGAATGTTCATCGTTTCTTTTGATCTTTCCTAAGATTAAAGTGGATGAAATATCAAACCAGAAACATTTTGTTTAGTGGATAAAAGAAGCAGCAGCGACAGCCTCCCCCATTATACTGAGTGACTGGCTCCATGAACCAATGTTTGTGCATTTAAATCACAAAAAGCTCAAGGGGCTCCAACTTAGCTGTATTTGGTAAGCATTTGAGTAGGACACACACACATATACACACGCGCGCGCGCACGCACATTACTACTTAACGCATTGAAGCCCTTTTCCCATGGACTGGGAAAATGGCCCCGATTTGTATGAGGGTGAGTTTTAGGGACTTAAATTTTGACATGATTTTTGTCCTGTAATAAAATAAACATTAGCTCCTCCTTATATTCTCATTGCAATTAGTGTCAGAAATTCATGTCTCAGGGTCAAATTTGGGAATTCATTTCATATTCTGGTAAGAATGAGCCAATAACAATTTGGAACACAAAATATTGGATGAACAAATAGATACTCGAGGCAGGGTTTTTAAATAAATGCAAGTAGAGGATAGCCTTGCTAAGTGTGCCCAGAGTCATTGTGGCATTAGGGGCATTTTGATCAATTGAAATAACAAAGTAATTAACACCTGCTGTGTGTTACAGCAGGGAATGAGGTAAATTGCCATTCTCCTGGAAGCTTCTGCCTTCTACAAATGTCATGTTGAAGTACAAGCACCAAGAAGATCAATGTGCTTGTATGCAGATTTCTTACAAAACGAAGAGGACTGCAGAACGTGTTTATAAGTTTAAATATACATATATGTCTCTTCTTCCAAGAAGATTTTGGTCTCCAAGGATGAATATAAAGGCTAGGTCAAATAATACTTAACTCAGCTAAACTGCAATTTCCTTCTAAGATGTAGAGTATCCATCAGTTTCAAAAAAGAGGGTCTCCTGGTATGTCAGTAAACTCTTCCTCAAAAACCTGATATTATGAGATTGTATACTAAAATGTATATATTAAAGTCTTAACCGTCAGTATTTCAGAATGTGACTGTATTTGGAGATAGGATCTTTAAAGAGTAATGACATTAAAATGAGACTATTAGAATGGGTACCAATCCAATATGACTGGAGTCCTTATCAGAAGAGAAGATGAAGACACAGATATATAGAGAAGGAAGACCACGAAGAGTGGCTTAGAGAGAAATGAATACTGCTGATAACTTGATCTTGGACTTCTAGCTTCCAGAATTGTGAGGAAATGTCTTTCTGTCTTTTAAGCCACTCAGTCTGTGTTACTTTGTTGTGGCAGCCCTGACAAACAAATACAGCTGAATTCCCAAGAACACTTAAGTTATGTTCCAGGAACCAATTCCTGTGTGTGTGTGTGTGTGTGTGTGTGTGTGTGTGTGTGTGTATTGTAGGTGTCCATTCAGCAACAAGCAGGGTGTGTGAGAATTCAGCTCAATTCTGACACTATCTACCCAAAATTAGAATCACATTCACCCAAAGGGCTCAGTCTCAGAAGACGACTCTCCACTACAGAGGCCAATCACAAGCTCAGGTTGTTACTTGTGCTTCTGACTGACCAGCTACAAAAATGAGGTTCCCTTGACCTCATCCCCGGGTTCAATTAATTTGCTAGAGGGACGATAGAAGGCCAATTTGTTACAAAGGATATTAAAGGACACATATTGGTGCCACATGGAGGTACACAGGATGAGGTCCTGAACAAAGGGGTTTCTGTCCTTGTGGAGCTTGGGTCCCAGCACGGTGGTTTGTGAAGTTATCTGGCTCCCCAGTGTGGAAATTCTCCAAAACCCCTCCTTTTGGGTTTCTATGAAGGCTTTCTTATGTAGGCGTTACTGTTTAATTTGCCATTGGTGACTGGTTGAACCTGTGGCCCCTCTGCCATCCCCTGAATCCGAGGGTGGGACTGGAAGTTCCAACCATCCATTCATGGTTGGTTCCCCAGGCAACCAGCCCTCATTCTTAGGTGCTTTGCAAAAGTCACTCTCATTAACATAAATCCTGTTGTGGTAGAGCTTCTTCAGAATAACAAGACATCCATGCTATCCTTCATGGCTCTGAAGCGATTTCAGGAACTGAAGACAAGAGACAAATATTCTTTTTATAAAAAAAGATTTTATTTATTTATTTATTTATTTATTTATTTATTTATTTATTTATTTATTTGAGAGAGAGAACACAGAGGGAGAAGTAGACTCCCCACTGAGCAGAGAGCCCAATTGGGACTCGATCCCAGGACCCCAAGATCATGATCTGAGCTGAAGTCAGGCACTCAACCAATTGAGCCACCCAGGTGCTCCAAGACCAAATATTCTAACAAAAGATTCTCTCATTGCTCTTATTGTTCAGGAAATTCCAGGGGGTTTTGGATCTGTAAGCCAGGAACTATGGATAAAGACAAATATATATATATATATATATGTATATAAAAACATTTCTTATAAATTACGGTATCATAGACACCATATCTGAAGCCAGCATTTTATTCTTTTAATTGTAAGTATTGGCATTATTTGAAAGACACCTCTGAGTTAGTCATGTAGGTTGGTGTTTGGGAGGTATTAGTGAAAAGATGGTGTGCTCTTTCCAAAATAGAAACAGGTTATTGGAATCTGGCATCTCCCTTGTGAAAAGGGGGAAAGTGAATTAAATAGTTATATTTTAAGGTTCTGTAATTCTAAGATTCCGTTATTCTAAAAATCATCATTGAAATTGTGGGGTTAAGAAGAGAAATGAAAAAAAAAAGTGACTATCAATTTTTAGTAAGTAAACAAAAAATGGAATTTAGCTTTAGGGTTAAAAAAGTCTTCCCCTTTGAATCAGGAAAGCTGAAAGCTTTGCTCAGAATCTAATATTACATAATTGCTATGTCTTAGATGAATTTTGTCATCTTTTGGACTTCAGTTTCCTCTCAAACCCTTCAAACTGTGATAGTCTCCAACTCCTGACTTTATATTTTTCACAAATGAATATTATGTTTTAAATATTAGGTTTAGATTTATACACTATTAAACTAGCATGTACCTGTTAGTTTACTTGGAAAAGTGTATTTTCTTGACTGTTATAAAAATACATACTCATGATGACACTTAAAAGGGAGAAAAACTAAAAACTAAAAATAATAGAAATAATTTAAAAATTAAAATAAAAATTTTAAAATTCTAAAAATTTTTTAAAAAGAAAAACTCACCTGTACCCTAACTTTCCAGAAAAAAACTGCAGTATTCATCCCAGACTCTTTTTTTATGTTCAAGTACAGGTATACATTTCTGCCTTATTTTCCCATATTGGTAGCACCGTTGTTCTAGAACATGATTTATAACCTGATCTTCACTTACTATATTACCCATATTTTCAACATGATGAATAGTCATTAGTGCTACTAACCAAATATTTCTAGTTCTCCTAATTTCAGGGACATGTGGAGTTCCTGAGGCCCTAAGGTTTGGGGTGGGGGGCATCAGTTACTTTTGACCAGTGAAGTTTAAGTGGAAGTAACTTGTGTTACTTCTGGGAAAGAACATTTAACTTCCAGAGTATAACCTAACAAAGTTCCTTTGTGCCATGATACTGGCAAAGATCAAGATAATGCCTCTTCTGTTCACCTCTCTGTTAGATTTTCATTGCTACTCTAACAAATCACCACAGACTTGGTCACTTTATTTTTTTTATTTATTTATTTATTTATTTACTTACTTACTTACTTACTTACTTACTTATTTATTTATTTATTTATTTATTTATTTATTTATTTATGATAGAGAGAGAGAGGGAGGCAAAGACACAGGAGGAGGGAGAAGCAGGCTCCATGGTGGGAGCCCGACATGGGACTCAATCCCAGGACTCCAGGATCACACACTGGGACAAAGGCAGGCGCTAAACCGCTGAGCCACCCAGGGATCCCGACTTGGTAGCTTTAAACAACACAGATTTATTCTCTCACAGTTCTGGAGTCCAGAAGTTCAAAATGAATATTATTACAGGACTAAAATCAAGATGTTAGCTGGGTGTGCTCGCTCTGGAGACCTAAGGAAGAACTCATTTCCTTGTCTTTTCTAACACCTATGGTTGCATTTCTTGACTTTTTCCTCCTTCTCTCTCTGCTTCCCTCTGCTTCTGTCAAATGGCCCTCTTTTCTCCTGCCAGTAATCAAATATCCCTTTCCTCTCTCCTGTAAGGATACTTGTGATTACAAATATTTCTATATTTCTATATTTGTGATATATAGAAATGTGAATAATCCAAGGATAATCTCTTCATCTCAAGACCTTTCATGTAACCACATCCAGGGAAGACTCCTTTCCAATTAAAGTAACATTCACAGACTCCACAGATCTAGATCTGGATATGATTGAGTCTCATTATTTAACCTACCTCAGGCTTTATCCCATAGTAAGATAAAGGAGCAAAACTCCCATTCAGCCCACCAAGGATATGTGATGTTAGCAATATATAAACCTATATTTCTTTTTTTTTCTTTACTTAAAATCAATTAACATATAGTGTATTATTAGTTTCAGAGATAGAGTTCAGTGATTCATCAGTTGTATGTGACCTCCAGTGCTCATTACATCACATGTCCTTCTTAATGCCTACCACCCAGTTACCCCATTCCCCCAACCTCCTCCTCTCCATCAACCCTCATTTGTTCAATACCCAAAGAACAAATAATCTAGTCAAAAAATTAACAGAAGACATGAACAGAAATTTCTATAAACCTATAATTCTATAATCCACTAGGATATAAGAATTTTTTAAAAAATATTTGTTTATTTGAAAGAGAGTGAGAGCACAAGTGAGAGGGATAGAGGGAAACAGGCTGAAGCATGAAGCCTGATGCAGAGCTCAATCTCATGACCCTGAGATCACTACCTGAGCCAAAACCTGTGCCACCCAGGCGCCCTGAATCTGTTGTTTTTATCATAGCATAACTTAGAACATACCGATAATGATATTAATTTAATATTTGTTGACATTATTACTTTTAATGGTTGAATCTTTTTAGAAGCTTGCCATGTAAGGATATCATAGCTAATGTAATAGACATCATAATGGAAGTTAAGTTGCATCTAATGTTTCAATGAAGATCCTAATTGATAAATTCTTGTGCACATTTCTGCTTACCTTCTTAGAGATAAGTTCTAGATAATAGACTCCAGGATCAAAGGATATATAAACTCCTAAGGATGGTCCATCTAGAAACATCTAAATGGTTTCTAGAAATGTTGTGCCCAGACTCTTCAATAGTAACCTTTCAGGAGAACAATTTTGTTCCCCTCTCTCAGGGAGGTCTATTGTTAGCCAATCCGATAAGATAAACTTGGAAAGTTGAACTGATCAGTTCTCTGTGGAACTTTCCAATTCTCTTGTGGATTAGACTAAATAGGGCAGAGGATGTATCTCATGATTCTGCTTTAAAAAGATCTACACTGACATGTTTTCTGTATATAGAAATGTGAAGAGCATTGGGATGAAAGAGGTAATTGTGATTGTGGTAATTTTGTAATTGTCATTACAAAGGAGAAATTTGTGAATATATAACCTCACTCAGGTAAAGAATCTGAAAGGAAAAACAGAACTAACATCTATTGATCATTTTTTCTGAGAAGGAACTCTCTCCTTTATTATCAGTGACTTCTTTCCCCAACCCTTTGTAACTCTTGAATGCCATCCACTTTTGTTTGCAGAATTGGTTCTCTAATGGGAGGGAGAGAAAGCATTTGGGCCAATGGAGTGGTGACTTTCCCACCACCCCATCAATCATGAGGGTGGAACTGACAAAGCACAGCAACTCAGCCTGCATCCCAGCAGGAACTAAGTATATCATCTGCCCAAGCACCTGATCTCCACTTGCCAGGGCTGAGAAAATCCAGGAGCCCTAGGAAGGCAGATGTCGAAAGGACGTGCTGCCAGGTGGAGATGACAATAATTTTTCCATAAATTGACTATTTCTGCTTCTATCCGCTTCCCCCATCCCTGTCACACTTTCTAGTACTATTTAGAACAGTCGTTTCAGCCTTAGTCTGTTGGATCACCTGCCCCCTTTGTCAGACCTGGTGAGCCATTTGGCGGGGATGGCATTGGCCATCTGTGCTGTTAGAATGAGGCTCTTTTTCATCGCTTACCTGTCTCTCCCATTCCAGAGATTCTTGGCTTAAGGGAGTCAGGTGCCTCACTTTTCTGGGCTTCTTGCCATCAACAGGGTGGGTTTCAAAGCTTAGGTTGGCCTTTCAGGTAGGCAGATCTACAGGGGATTATGTTTTCTTGGCAATTTCCTTTCCATTCCCAGAATACTGAAATTTATTTGGCTGTCCTCATTGGCTGGCTCTATTGAACTATCTACTTTAAAGGATTAACTCTTACCGTAAAAAGTCTGGTCAGCCAAGGTAAATGTGATTCCACATAATCTAAACAATAGAAAGTGATGAATGGGCTGGCTGCCTTCCATTTCTTGGGAGGAATGTGTGTGTGTGTGTGTGTGTGTGTGTGTGTGTGTGTGTGTGTGGTGGGGGGGTGTGTATCAGGGTGAGGAGTGGAATTAAGATTATTGCACAAGATTTTCCAGGTTTTAAAATACCGTTAACAGATACTTAGGCCTGTAAGAATAGCATCAATGAAGTATATACCACTACGCTGTTTTAGGTTTTCTTGGATTGCATGTTGCTTTCATTTTAGGTAAAAGGCAAACCTGGGAAACCACAACCTTTCACTTTTGGACCAAATATAGGGGAGCCTGTTTTATAAAAATGTACCACCTGGGGGAAATGATGCTCATATAACCCAGAAACCACATGAGTACAGTAGTTTTCTGCCACACTTTAATTTTCTTTTTGAAAATATAGGCAAAAAGCAGTAAAATTTGTGATTAAGTTAGAATGTTTTATAATCTATTTGGTGGAGTGGGAACACAACATGAAAGTAGCCTTTCTAGGGCAAAGCACAATAACTGAGGTTGAAAAACTGGATTCATGACTTGTCTCTATCTCATGGTTGATCTTAATAAATTACTCAAAGCCTTCTGTCCCTTTCTTTGTTTATACTTAAACCAGGGGAAAATAATGTTTCTCTTCTCCCCAGCTCATAGCAATATCATAAGCATAAAAGTAATTAATGGTTATGAAGACCTTAAAAGTACTGCAGTACCATAAAAAGAAAAGGAGAATGTATTGGATTGTAATAAATCTCATTTATCTAGACACTTTTAATTTAGAATGTGGTGTAATATAGAGAGACACACTTCTGAAGTTTACATTTGTATTATATGGGAAGTAGTTTGCTAAGCAAATTGAAAGGGTAAATAGTCTTTCTAGGAGAATATATCTAAGAAATATATACAATTAAAAGCTCTTTAGTAATTATTTAAAATAGAGGATGGGGCACCTGGGTTGCTCAGTTGGTTAAATGTCTGCCTTCAGCACTCTGGTTATGATCTCAGAGTCTTGGGATCTAGCAAGGAGTCTTGCTTCTCCTTCCCTCTCTGCCCCCCTCCCCCCACTAATCTCTCTCTCTCTCTCTCTCTCTCTATCAAATAAATAAAATCTTTTAAAAAAATAAAATAGAGGATGAGAGATCTCCAAGTATCTATCTATTGACCTACTTATACCTTTAAAAATCATTATTTATATGAAATAAATTAATAAGATAACATATTAGTCCTAGACAATAGTTTTGTTTTCACCTTTTCATATCTCCATTTTAAAACTTGGCTATAATATGACCCAAAAATTATATTCATTTTTCAGTAATGTATGAAGACATTGGGGCTCATGATGTATTGAAGGAGAACAAACTATAAATATGCAGGGAATATGGTTGCAAAATAACATGTTATGATAGTATGAAAAAGAGATCATTTAATACTCACTATTAAGATTTAAGTTGGACTACAGCAATGAGTAGAATTTTAGTAACACAGATGGGGAAAAGAGCATTCTTAGGGGACAACATAAAAAGCATGGTCTACTCAGAAACTACCAAATAGATCATCATTGTTGGATCTAAAAATAAAAAATAAATAAATAAAAATAAAAATCTAAAAATAAATTTTAAAAAATAGAATCAAGGCATCTTGGTGACTCAGTCCATTGAGCATCTATTTATTGATTTCAGCTCAGGTCATGACTCAGGGTCACGGGATCAAGCCCTGCATTAGTCTTTAAGCTTAGTGGGGAGCCTGCTTCTCTCTTCCTCTCCTTCTGCCCTGCCCAACATCTGTGTGCACACTGTTTTTTTCTCTCTCTAAAATAAATATATCTTTAAAAAATAAAGCATTGACATAGACCTGCTTTGGGTACCATGCTATGAAGTTTAAAGTTTATTCTAAAGAAAAGAAGGACATCAGAGTACATGTAAGAAGGAGATGGTATAAGATACATGATTTTGGAAGAGCTTCAGGGTGAGATTTTAGAATGTCTTCAACTGTGTAAAGGAGTTTGGAGTTAGTAATAAGGTGAAATAAAGAATCAGCAAGGAAATCTGTTGCAGACTTAGGTTGGTAAAGTTTAATGGTCTGCTTTGGAGACTATCTCAAAGAAGACCCAAAATGAAGCAGTCCATCAAAACAACATCCAAATTTCATGTTTCCTGGATTGAGACACTGAGAAATAGTTGAGAATTTTTTATAAATGTAATGGGAGATAAAAATATAATTTGTGACCATTCAACTAAAGAATATGAAGTCCCAAAAGTATGTAAAATCAGAAGAGGGTTGAAAGCATACCAAGAAAGCTTATAACAAATGGAACATAAAGAAGAAGTCAATGAAGAAACCCACAAAAAGCATCTCTATATGGAAATTAAAAGCACAAAGTGCCTGGAGTGTTAATGAAGCCAAGGGAAAAGAGAATTCAGGAAAAAACCAACATTCTCAGAACTTTGAGATGTCACAGGTATGGGTTAAGCCATTGGTATTTGTATATTGATAAATATACAGACATGATGACCTTTGAAAATACAATTTCAAAGGGAGAGAATAAGAAAAAATAAAGAACAGAGAGTAGAGCAAATGGTAAGGGGTTGAATGATAACATAGGGAATAGGCATTTTCCTCTTAAAACTAAAGGCAGAGAATGGAAGATATTTACGAAGGATAAAGAAAAAAATCAGTGAAGAGGATAAGACTAGGGATTGAAGAGATCAAAGAGGTACTTCATGGAGATAAGTCTCATGGAATGTAAGAGTAGATGGTTTTCAGAGTTCAGGTGCAGGTGTAAATCTTGGAAAGAAAAATGGCTTCAGAGTTCTTGGAGACAGGAAAATAGACAATATTATTGAAGCTCAGGAGTTCTGAAGTGATAGCAAAGAAATTATAGGAATTCACATTAGTTGTACCTGCTATTCTTCCTTGAAATCAAAGCTCCATTGGTGTAAAAAAAAAAGTGAGCATAGGATGATTGTATATGCAGAGAATATTAGAAAATATTCAGATTTGTGATGGACTAGGGAATTAACTAAGGATGAAAAAGATATTGGCAGGGCACCTGGGTGGCTCATTCAATTAAACATCTGTCTTTGGCTCAGGTCAAGATCCTCAAGTACTTGGATTGAGCCCCACATTGGGCTCCCTTTTCAGTGGGGAGTCTGTTTCTCCCTCTGCCTCTCAACACAACTTGTGCATTCTCATTCTCTCTCTCTCTTTCTCCTGCCCCACAAATAAGGAGATAAATAAATAAATCTTAAAAAAATATTGGCTAGTAATACCTTGAGCAAAGTTAATGTCAAATCATGTGACTCTATCATTTCATTATGCATATTGATCTTTTTAAAAATAAAAGTAAATTCTGTTTAGCTTGAAAATGTGGAAAGATTATAATGCTAAAAATAAATGATCAGATTTCTTACTGTATCTTTTTATGAACTTAACAATTTATATATGTAAGCGTGTGTGTTTGTGTAAGGCTGATTGTATCTTGTAAGGGTCATGGCAGGAAAAAGACAGCACACCACTCCAAAGCAGTAATTGAGAAGAGTTTCACAAAGGTTTATCTACAACCCATGTTGGCAGGGTAAAGAAAAATCGAGAATTGGTGAAGTGTCCTGGGGATGAAGCATCCTAGAGCTAGCCACAGGTTGGGGAGGGGAGGACAGCTGAGAGGGTAATAGGATAGATCATTAATGAGATGTGTAGCTTTAGAGAGGGCCTTTCAATAGGAGCTATGATCCTTGGCAGACATTGGTAAGTCTGGGCAATCAAATCCAGGAAAGCCAGTCTCCAGCAAGACAGAGATGGCTAGAGTGAATCTGCAGGGAAAAATAGACAATAAAGAACAAAATATTTTTTTTTTTTTCAGAATTGAAATTCAGCATCTCTAAAGCAGAAACAAAGAAACAGATGGTTGGATTTACCCAGTGTCTGAAATTGGGGAGTAGGGGTGTGTAGGAAGGAGCAGTAGGATTTAGTAAGGAGGCAAGGGAATCTGGACCATGACGAGAGAAACTTGAACAACTCAGATCATAGCTCAACAATGTTCAAGGGACAAGTGTTCAAGTTTTATAGACTGGCATTTTTTCTCTATCATTATATGGAGGAAGAAGCAATAGCCTGCTGGATCTAGAAACTCTTTCACTGGACTGGACAATTTCCTCAATTATTTTGAAGAAAAAGTAAAGACAACTCTGGTATGAGATCATTTAAACATCTCAGGTAAAATCTGAGTATTGTTGTCAATGCACTATTTTTTTAATATCTTTACTTTTCTGAATCAAAATGTGTCTTACTGTGGAAGTCATGTTTCTTTTTCTTCTTCTTTCAAAGAACTGTTTTTATGTTTATGTTGACGCAAAATCAAGGTCACTTTAACATATAGAAAGTATTGTGATGGAGAAGTGATAAAAAAAGAAAAACGAGAAAGCCCAAGGTTGACATGATAATTACTAAAACAAACTTTCAATCAAAATGCTTCTAAATATTCTTTTGGCAGGTGCTTATTGATGCAAATTGAAAGGAAGATGGAGTAAGCAGATTGCCATTTAAAACTTAATTAAATTAAGTCTTAAACATCAGTCCAATCCTTCAGAGTACTCAGTAAACAGGGAACAAAACCGGGCTATTACCAATGAGGAGAAGAGAAACAAAAATTAAGAAGCAGCTAAGTTTATTTTTTAATTCTTCACTTCCAGCCCAAATGAGAGATGAGAAAAGGAGATTAAAAAAAAAAGTCTAAAGATTAACTGGTAGCATCTTTGAAATTGCATCAATTATATTTATGCCATCACCATCCCACTGCTATCATCCACACAACATGACCCCACATTTTTGAGGGAGTTCCACATTTCTTGCCTGTGTGTCTTTTGGAAATACAAAGAAATCTTGCTAAAGGAACTCAACACATATGGACCTTGTTGGAATAGGTATATATTTGCTACAGAGACCTTGCTTGGAAGTCTACTGGGAATTGTTGGGAGGCGTCATTATTCTAGTCTCTTTGCTTAATCAGGTTTCCTTATTCTGTTCCAGATAGCAGGAAACTAGCTGGTTTTGTGGTTGCCTTACATAAAATCTGTTTTAGTCCATCCAGTATAAGTGCTCTGTCATAGACTTCAAGTAGATTTAGGAGTTATCTTTGTCAGGCTCCAATACTCAAAATTTAAATGACTTATGTGTGATAAGAATGTGTTGAGCATCATTATAAACACTGCTTCCTGTGAGGCACTAGGATTATAGAGATATACCACCATCTCTCTCCATCAAGGAATTTACATTCTGTTATTAGAAGCAGTTGTGTAAGTAAATAAATGTCACATGGCGTGCCACATACTACAATTCCAGCAGAGTTCATAGTACTCTGAGAGGTTAACAATGCAGGAAGTGCCTGACTCTATCTAGGAATACCTACGCAAGCTACTTAAATAAGGTGACGCAAATTGAGTCCTAGAACACCTGAGCAAAGTACAGCTTTTAGTCTCTATTTAATTTGAAGCTCAGGTTTAGAGTCTCTTTTAGCTCTGTGTACTGGTAAAAATCCTTACTCAGAGTTTTAAAAATAAGTGGGTCAGGAAATTACACCAAAAGCATGTTTAATATAAATAATCACACCTAGGCACAGATCAAATAAGAACAGAAAATGGAGGGCCCCCTGGGTGGCTCAGTTTTTTAAGCATCTTCATTCAGCGTAGGTCATGATCCTAGGGCCCTGGGATCAAGTCCCACCTCAGGCTCCTTGCTCAGCAGGCAGCATACCTCTCCCTCTCCCTTTGCCTTTAGCTGCCCCTGTTTGTGCTCTCGCACGTTCTTCTCTTTCTGACAAATAAAAAAAAATCTTAAAAAAGAAACAGAAAATAGAGATATCTTCAGAAACTCTGAAATCAATGTTGATGTTATTAAATTATATTTTAACATATACAAATTGGAAGCTTATGTTCAAAAATCCTGTATTAGGACAAAGACCTTCACCCCAGGGCTTTTTACATTTGATAAAGGGAGATAGATGTACATTTGCAGGAACTAAGTCTATATCCAAAAACCACTGTGAAAGCAGTCATGTACAGATACACAAGACCTATAATCTGGTGATGGAAAGAGCAAAAATTCTATCAAGGAGAACTTCAGAAGTTTCCTAGAGGAAGTGAAGATTTCTGTTCATGTAGTTTGAATTGTTTTCTCAACCCACAGTAAGAGAATTGCCCCAGTGATGGATTGTACTGATTGACGTGTGTCCAGAACCAACTTTGGAAGGATTGCACATTTATAAATTGAGCACCCGTGTGATCAAGCCATAAGAAATGCAATAACGCTGAAATCAACTGACCTTGATCTCAGTGTCTCATGCAATCTCTTTATACTATGGTGCCAAGGCACGCCAGTGAATTCCAACCAGAGGAAAAGAGAGAACACAGATACAGCCAGGTGTCTGTGAATGACACATTAATTAAAATTAATTTTCAAATAATCTTATTTACTCAGAAAACTTCTGCTAATCTAAGGCAACAAATGAGGGTATGTCCACCAGTACCTATTAATTTTTCAAGCAGATATCCAGTGAAGAAAAAAGGGTTGAGAATTACTGTTACTGATTGACAACTAAAGAAAGATGGAGGCATGTCCAAGGTTGAGGTTCCTGCCAAGCCTATTTACTCACATTGACAGGACATGTTCTCAGACAGCACCAGACTTACAAGATCAAGCACTGAGATCCATATAATACCAAAGGAACTTCAAAACTTCATAATATCCTCAGCTGTAAAATGGGACCAATTGGCCTGTCAAAACTCACGGAGTAGATTAAAAATGACTGAGCAGAGTGATTTTTAAAAACAGCAAATAGAAAGTGCCATATAAATGCTAAATAATCGTATTAAATTTCTAGGCACTATGGCAAGTGGCACTAGATAAATGCTGAGTAGATTAGGGCCTATTTGATTTGCATTTAACTTCAAGAAAATAGAGTTTTTGAAGTAATTTTGTTTTTTACACTATAGCTTCTAAAAAGCCATAAATCTTGTTTGTGTCTCTGAGTCTCTGTGAAACTCTTGATTGAAATGAAATGTATCATCTGGTTTCTGTGTTGATTTTTGCTTGAGCAAAGAAAGTGAGTAGATTCTCCAGGCTGCAAAAGCATATAAGATATAGCTGTACTTCTTCTATTGCAAAATTCCACTGCCTGTTGGCATGAGAAATGAAATTGCGCTTTCCTACAAAAACTTAGTAGGGTAGAATTTTAGTGCTTGGCAAGAAAATACACAATTATTAAAAGGTGTGAACTAAATTCTGTTACTGAATATTGTACACTAGACCTAGTTTACTGCTATGGAGGCAGTAAACATGTGTTTGAGGGCAAGACACCCAATGTGTATAATCTCTGCCTTAACAATGAGTTACGGATTTCCTTTGTATCCATATTTGAAGTCAGCACTAAATTTAGTTGCCACATAAAGGACAGTTTCCCTGGAGAGTCACCTGTAACCACACTGAATAAGAGAAGGAAGATATATATGTATATATAGCACTTGCAAGATGGGATCTGTTTGTTTCTATAGCTTAACTGACAAATACGTCACCATTAAACCATATTTTCCTTCTCATTAGAGCAAGATAAACCAACAGATTTTAATTATTATCTAAATAAGGCATGCAGTTTTTATCTTGTACCTTCAAGAAGATTAAGACAATGAAATAAAAGATGAAAGTCTAAATTTCTCCCAATTAATTCTCTCTTTTATGGAAATTGTGTTTGCCTGCTTCTTTGCATTTCTATAAAAAAGTTTTAAATACTCCCGAAAGCCCAAATTTCAAATAGTGGCCTGGACAGAATTGTAGGAATTACCATAAAGCATGAGCATTTCAACCATTTGCCTCCATTCTCTGAGAAAAATGTCAGCTTTGGGACCATATGGACATTCGAGAATTCCCAGCTTCAGGTGACAAACTTGGACAGAGCTGGCTTCATGGAGGTGTCACCTGTGTAAAGACACAGTGTCCTGTGTTTAGAAGAGTCCTGTGAATTGTTTAATGCTCTACCATCACCATTTTGAAATTACTGAAAATTTACAAATAAGAAACCCTGCATTCCAATATGCACTGGGATCCAAAAATTATGTAGCTGGTCCTGACTTGGGGTCATACTTTATATTACCTGGCATTGCCTGATGCTACATTTTCTAGGGAATCTAGAATATGCTAAACTCTTTGTCAGGTCTCTGCCTCTAAAGTGGTATCTTCAGAGGAAAAAAAAAAAGAGATGATGTAGTGTGGAAAATCATGAATTTGGAATAAATCTGGCTTGAGTCAGTTACTTCACATTGGGCAAGTCACTTAAACACTCTGATTTTTAGTTTATCCATCTGTAAAATGAGAGTGCCTAATGGGAAATGAGAGTGCCTCACAGGAAAGGAACATTTTAACTTTAAAATTTTATGGATAATAAATTCAATGCATTCTCAATCAAAATCCCTGCAAAGTATTTCATAGAAAACTACCAACTAATTATAAGGTTTATATGGAATATCAATAGGCAAAATATAGCCAATGCAATCAATCCTGAAGAGGAAGAGCAAAGCTGGATAACTGACATTACTTAACTTCAAGACTTAATAGTTACCTTCAGGAATCAAAGTAGTGTGACACTGGAGAAAGGATAGACACATGGTAGAGTGTAGAGTCCAAAAATAGATCCACTCAAATAGAGTCACCTAACTGTGCCCCTTTGAAAAAGGAGCAAAGGTAATTCAGTGGGGAAAAATAATCTTTTCAACAAATGGTGCTAAAATAATTAAAAATTAATATGCCAAAAAAGAATCAAGAAAAAGACCTGACACTTGTCACAAAAAATAACTCAAAATGAGTCATAAACCCCAATGTCAAATGCAAAACTTCTGGAAGTATACATAGGAGAAAACCCTAGTTGACCTTGGATTTAAGATGATGGGGTTTTAAATACAACACCACATCCATAATCACAATCCATGAAAGAAAGTATTTATAAATCGGATTTAATTTAAAACTTATTATATTATATACTTATTATATACTGTTAAGAGAATAAAAAGACAAGCCACAGACTGAGCGAAAATATTTGCAGAACAAATGATTGATAAAGGACTTCTCTCCAAAGTACATAAACTCTTAAAACTCAACAACAAAAATATGAAAAAAAAAAAAAGAAAAAGTCATCCAAATTAGAAAGATCTAAAATTATCTCTTTGTATGGATGGCGTGTCCTTATATACAAAACCATAAAGATTTCCCGCTCCCCCCCCCGCCAAAAGAAAACTGTTAGAATAAACAAATTCAGTAAAGTTGTAAGATACAAAATCAAAACACAAAACTCAATCGTATTTCTATATACTAACCATGAGCAATTAAAAGAAAGAAAGAAAGAAAGAAAGAAAGAAAGAAAGAAAGAAAGAAAGAAAGAAAAACGTAAGCCATTCCATTTACAAGAGCATCCAAAAGAATAAAATAGTGAGGATTAAGGTTAAATAAGAAGACAAAAGAGTTTTATACTGAAAACTACAAAACCTTTCTGAAAGAAATTAAGATATAAACAAATGAAAAGACATCCCACGTTCATGGATTGGAAGAGTTAATATTGTTAAGATGTCAATACCACCCAAAGTAATCTACAAATTTAATGTGATACCTATCAAAATCTCAATGACATTGTTTTGAGAAATAGAATAACCCATTCTAAAATTCATATGGAATCTCAAGGGAACCCAAAAGGCCAAAAGAATCTTTCAGAACAAGAGCATTGTGGAGTAGGTGGTATCTGTTGCCTATTACCAGGAGCAACAGTCTGAGTACTTTTACCCTCTGTATCTTGGTATCAGTGTCACCAAGGCAACACAACATAGTCAGGCATTGAAAGGAACAATAACTTTACTCACATAGAGACAGAGCAATAAGAAACAAACAATTAAAAAATGGGCAGTGATCTGAGCAGAAGACGTCCCACCAAAGAATATACACAGGTGGCAAATAAGTATATGAAAAGATTCTCAACATTGATTTTAACTGCAAATTAAAACAATAATGAGATATATTCACAACTATTAAAATGGCTAAAATAAAAGAAATGGTAATAATAATTTCTGACAAAAATATAGAGCAAGAGGAACTGTCATTCACTGCTGGTGGGAATGTAAAACTATGCATTTACTTTGAAAGATAATTTCCCAGTTTCTTAGGAAGTTAAAAATAGTCTTACCAAACCACATAGCAATCACATGTGTAGGTATTTGTCTGATATGATTGAAAACTTATTTCCACACCAAAACCAAAGTAATTGTTTATAGTATTTTTATTCATAATTGATAGACCCAGAAACAAGTATTAAGTTGTTCAAAAGGTAAATGGATAAACAAAGTGGAGTACATACATAACATAAAATAATATTTGGCTATAAAATGGAATAATCTCTAAAGACACTAAAAGACCTGAATTAATCATTTTTTAAGATTTATTTATTTATTTATTTATTTTGAGGGAGAGAGAGAGCACACAGGGGAAGGAGCAGAGGGAGAGATATTCAGGCAGACTCCATGCTGAGCTCAACACAGGGCCCAATCTCACAGCCCTGAGATCATGACCTGGGCCAAAATCAAGAGTCAGATGTTTAAGCAACTGAGTCACTCATGTGCCCTGACCTGAATTAATCTTAAATGCCCATTGCTACATGACAGAAACCATTTTGAAAGAGCTACATATGGAATGATTCCATCTATATGGAATTCTGGAAATAAAACTATAGAGGCAGAAGAAGTTCAGTGGTTACCAGGGTTTGAAGAAAGAGGGAAAGATTGAATAGGTGATGCACAGGGAATCTTTAGGATGGTGATACTATTCAGTATGATAATGAACTGGTCAATGCATGAGATTATGCATCATCAAAACTCAAAAGTAATGCAAAGAGTAAATTTCATACATGTTAAATACACACACACACACACACACACACACACACACACACACACGGGATTTGAGTATTCCAAGGAAGGAATGCATATTGTCACAGGAGAATTCAACTGCATTTCAAATGTATGAAACCACCTCAGTTAATCAGTTAAGGAGATGGGAGAAAGAGCTGACCTCAGTAATTAAAACTGAGTAGAAACTGTAAGACCAAGGGCAAAGGAACTACACATAAGCACTGCACTATAGGTGGTAGTTTCTCAAATGAGTGTTGGGTATGATTATCAATTATGTTACTGCTAGCCATGTATACTGGGAATTGAACAATTAAGTAAAAATGGACACGGATGGCAGGAGACAGGTTTTCAACTATTATAGTGGGAATTTACAGAAAAGTAAGGGAACAAGGCTACAGTGATCCATGTTGAAATGGATTAGAGTTGGATATTTCAGGGTATACTCATGTTTTCCTTAAAACAGACACAGATGATTATACATAGAAATATTTATACACGGATTAGTGTAGGTACATATATTTTCTTCCTCTGTCAACTGAGAGATCCTAAAAGAAATGACACCCCAGTAGCAACAAGCATACGCAGCAGCCTGTATTGGTTTCTAATTCTAATTCTACAATGAAAAGAACCAGGACTTCTTGGAGAAATAGCTGATTCTAGCACTGAACATATGCAAGATGATCCTGGAGCATCTTATTGTGCAAGAAAATAAAAAGAAAATAAGGAATGCTTTAAACACACATACTTGCATAAACACACACACACACACACACACAGACTGATGAGGATAAGTCAAAGGGACCTAGGAGTCAATTGAAAGAGGTTACAATGACCAAAAGCTAGAACATGTGAGGTACAAAATAAATAAAGTAGAATTAGATTATGATTTAAAGTATAAAGCAAATTTCCATAAGAACTTACTGATAAAAATAGATGGTTAAGTAAATAAGTTCTGGAGAAGACACAAATATTCCACGCAAAAAATATTCCAAATAATTTATGCAGCCACATTATCCTCAAGAACGAAAGCACAAATCTTCACTCCTTACATGTGGACTCTGCATATAATGACTTCCCCCAAAGAGCATGATATGGAGAGGAACAAGTGAGTAACTTTCCAATGGGGCAAAACTGCCAACTCTACTCAGCCAGGTGAGCAAGGTCAACGTCAACAGAGATAAGTCATGACACTAGTATGTACCCCTAATGTGATGAACATGGTGCTCTTTCTGATCTCTCAACAACTCATAGCCCCAACTAGTCATGAGAAGAATCTAGTAGAGAAACATCTTATAAAACACTTGAGGGATCCCTGGGTGGCGCAGCGGTTTGGCGCCTGCCTTTGGCCCAGGGCGCGATCCTGGAGACCCCGGATCGAATCCCACGTCAGGCTCCCGGCGCATGGAGCCTGTTTCTCCCTCTGCCTGTGTCTCTGCCTCTCTCTCTCTCTGTGTGTGTGACTATCATAAATAAATAAAAAAAAATAAAAATAAATAAAAATAAAACACTTGAGATGTTGAGAAACATCTACAAAACACCTGGGTGGCTCAGTGGTTGAGCATCTGCCTCTGGTTCAGGTCGTGATCCTGAGGTCCTGGGATAAAGTCCTGCATCAGGCTCCCTGCAGGGAGCCTGCTTCTCCCTCTGCCTGTGTCTCTGCCTCTCTGTGTGTGTCTCTCATGAATAAATAAATAAAATCTTAAAAAGAAAAAAATAATTGAAAAAACTCCAAATACTCCTCAAAACTGTCAAGTTCATCAAATACAAGAAAAGTCTGAGATGCTAGCACAGTGCAGAGGGGCCTAAAGAGATATGACTAAATGTAATATGGTTTCCTGGATGGAATCCTGAAATGGAAAAAGGAAATTAGGTAAAAACAAAGGTGATCTGAATAAACTGTGACATTTAATGCATCAGTATTGGTTTGTTTATTGTAACAAATGAATGATACTGATGTAAGATATTAGTAATAGGGGAAATAGTATATAAATTGTATATGGGAACTCTGTACAATCTTAATTTTTCAGTAATTTTAACCCTATCCTAAAAAATAAAGTCTATTTTAAAAATCATTTTTCTGGAAATATAAAATTAAAGTTGTTTTTAAAAATGAATCCTAGGGCAGCCCGGGTAGCCCAGCAGTTTAGTGATGCCTTCAGCCCAGGGTGTGATCCTGGAGACCCAGGATCCAGTCTCCTGTTGGGCTCCCCACAGGGAGCCTGCTTCTCCCTCTGCCTGTGTCTCTGCTCCTCTCTCTGTGTGTCTCTCATGAATAAATAAATAAAATATTTTTTAAAAATGAAGCCTATGTAAAAATATTATTTTTTAATCCATGATAGGATGATGCAATCATTACATATGGTTTACTTTGTACATTCCAAAGCTTTATTTTATTCACCTCGTATTTAGTAGTGGCAAGTGAACATATGGTCTCCTAAAACTTAAAAATATTGAAGTCTTCTAAGATGATTCCATCTGATTTTCTCATTCATCTCAGGGGCAGGAGTTCTTTTTGGGTCAAACCAAATGTTTTAAGAAAAAAAATGTTACTTCCGAAAACAGGTCAATTCTAAAGCCTGTAAGATATAAACATTTAACCTATTAATTACCCTGAACCTAAGAGTAAATTATTTAAGCTCCTACAGATCTGAAAATGGCTCTAGTCAGTTTCTACTCTCCTGCCTAAAAGCCATCCCTCTTCTTTTCAACTTCTTTACCTGACTGGGCAGAAACTCAAAGCACAGTGTTTGGAATCTTGGCTACATCACTACCACCGCACACATGCACTCTGGGAACCTAATAAAACATGATTGTCATTGTGAGGTAGGGGTTATCCTCTCCCTCTTTCTGAGAGTGACTTCGCTTTCCTCAGTGATTGACATTTCCCAGGTTTCAGATGTGCCAATTCTAGTGATGTTCCCCCATCCCGCCATTTTATGATTTTGAAATTCAGGATCTTACAAAAAATAAATCTGTATGTCAGCAGGCTCAAAATGCAGTAAAAACTACCTTTGCTCCAGCTTACTTTGCTTCAAACGTTTTGGTCAGGAAGAAAGTTTTCCCCTTGTCTATTTGATCCCTATTTATTGCTTTTGTAGGAGCTACGTTTTCATCAGCAGGCTAGCCTTTTCCAGCTTGTCACGTAGTTGGAATCATACAGTATGTAGCCTTTTCAGATTGGTTTCTTTCATTTAACAGTATGCATTTAAAATTCTTCCAAGTCTTTTCATGGCTTGATAGCTCATTTCCTTTTTTCTTAAAAAATGATTTTATTTATTTATTCATGAGAGACACAGAGAGAGAGGCAGAGACACAGGCAGAGGGAGAAGCAGGCTCCATGCAGGGAGCCCGATATGGGGCTTGCTCCTGTGACTCTAGGATCACACGGTGGGCCGAAGGCAGGTGCTAAACAGCTGAGCCACCCAGGCATCCCAATATCTCATTTCCATTGTCTGGCTGCACCACAATTTATTGATCCATTCACTTACTGAAGGCCATCTTGTTGGCTTCCAAATTTTGGCAATTACAAATAAAACTGTTAAAAACATCTAAGTTAGGTTTTCTGTGAACATAGTCCTCTGGATAAATACCCATGAGTGCAATTGCTGGATTGTATGGTGAGAGTGTGTTTGGATTTGTAGCATTTTTGCATTCCCACCAGCAATGAATGAGAGTTCTTGCTGCTCCACATCCTCACCCGTATTTGGTGTTCTTAGTGTTCTGGATTTGGGCCATCCTAATAAGAGTGTGATGGTATCTCATTTTAATTTGTGTGTCTCTGATGACCTCTGATTTGAAGTTTCCCTTTCATATGCTTATTTGTCATTTGTATAACTTCTTTGGTGAGCTGTCTGGTAAGGTTCGTGGTCCATTTTTTAATTGGGTTGTTTGTTTTCTTATTAAGCTTTAGAAGTTCTTCATATATTTTGGATAACAGTCCTTTATCAGATGTGTCTTTTGCAAATGTTTTCTCCCCATCTGTGGCTTGTCTTCTCATTTTCTTCATACTATCTTTCACAAAGCAGAAGTTTTTGATTTTAATAAAGCACAGCTTATCCAATATTTCTTTCATGTATTGTATCTTTGATGTTATACCTAAAAAGGCATCGCCATACCCAATTGATGTTATCTTCTAGGGTTTTAGAGCTTTTGTTTCACATTTAAGTCTATGATCCATTTTGAGTTAATTCTTTTGAAAATTGACAGTCTGTGTCTAGATTAATATTTTGCATGTGGATGTTCAGTCAGTCATTCTAGTACCATTTTTGAAGACTATCTTTTCTCCATTGTATTACCTTTTATACTTTGTCAAAGACCAGTTGACTCTTTTTGTGGACATCTATGTGTGAGCTCTCTATTTTGTTCCATTGATCTATTTGTCCATTTCTCTAATACCACATTTTCTTGATTACTGTAGTTTTATAGTAAGTCTTGAAGTAGGATAAGGTCAGTCCTCCAAATTGTTCTTCTCCTTCAATATTGTGTTGACCATTCTTGGTCTTTTTGACACTCCAAATAAAATTTAGAGTCTGTTTGTTCATATCTATAAAGTAACTTGCCAGGATTTTTATTGCTATTTTCCTGAATCTATAGATCAAGTTGGGACAAACTGACATCTTGACATATTGTCCTCTTACCCATTTCTTCAGTTCTTCAATTTTTTTATAGTTTTCTTCATATAAATTTTAAATTTTTTTCATATTTTCTTATACTTAAGTACTTCATTTTGGGGGGTGCTAATATAAGTGATGATATTTTTTTTATATTTCAGATTCTGCTTGTTTATTGGTGGTATACAGGAAAGCCATAGACTTTTTTTGCATCATTCTTGTATTCTGCAAACTTTCTATGTTCATATATTAGTTCCTGGGTTTTTTGCTGATTTTTCAGATTTTCTACATCAACAATCATGTCATCTGTGAATTAAGACAGTTTTATGTCTTCCTTCCCAATTTTTCTACCTTTATTTCCTTGCCTTGTCTTGCCATATTCCATTGTTGAAAAGAAATGTTGAGAGGGGACAACTTTGCCTATCATAGTAGGAAAACTCCAAGTTTCTCAGTGTTGTGTGGTATTAACTGTACAGTTTTTGTTGATAGTCTTTATCAAGTTGAGAAAAGTGTCTTCCATTTTTAGTTTACTGGGAGGATTTTTTTAAAAAGGTTTTCTTTATTTATTCATGAAAGACAGAGAGAAGCAGAGACATAGGCAGAGGAAGAAGCAGGCTCCATATGGGAAGCCTCTTGCAGAACTTGATCCCAGGACCCCAGGATCATGACCTGAGCCAAAGTCAGATGCTCAACCACTGAGCCACCCAGGCTGCCCACATTAATGACTTTCAAATGTTGATTCAGCTTTATATATCAGGATAAATCCTACCCGGTTATGTTGTTTAATTTTTATACTCTTATATTCAAAGCTGTTAATAGTTATTGAGGGTTTTTACATCTATATTCATGAGTGATATTGGTCCATAATTGTATTTCTTTGAATTTCTTTGTCTGGTTTTCGTATTAGGATGATGCTGGCCTAATACAATGAGTTAGGAAGTATTCTTCCTCTGTTTCTCTCCTATAAAAAAGATTGTTGAGAATTGGCACAATTTATTTCTTAAATGTATGATAAAATTCACTAATAAATCCATCCGGGCCTGATGATCTTCACTTTGGGCAGTTATTCATTATTGATTCATTATCTTTAATAGATACATGTCTATTCAGATAATTTTTTTTGTTTGTGTGAATTTTAGCAGATTTTGTCTTTCAAGGAAGTGGTCCATTTTATCTAGGTTATCAAATTTGTGGGCATACAGTTATTCATAGTACTCCTTAATTGTTTGTTTAATGTCCATGGTATCTGTAGTGATGTGCCATCTTTCATTTCTGATTAGTAATTTATGTCATCTCTCTTATTTTCTTAAGTAGCCTGATTAGAGGATTATCAATTTAATTGATCTTTTCAAAAAGCCAGGTCTTTAACTTTCATTGGTTTCTGAGGATTCTGTTGATATAGCTTCAGGGAGTCTTTCCTCAACTGTGTCCAGTCTACTGATAAGCTCAATCAAAGGGATTCTTTATTTCTATTACTGTTGTTTTTTATGCTTAGAATTTCTTTTTGATTCATTCACAATATTTTATCTCTCTGGTCAGAGTGTCTGTCTGTTCTTGCATACAGTCTTCTTTATCCTTTAGAGCCCTTAGTATGTTAATCAGAATTGTTTTAAATTCCCAGTCTGATCATTTCAATCTCCCTGCCATATACGGGTCTGGTTCTGAATCTTATTCTGTCACTTCAAATTGTGTGGGGTTTTTTGTTTGTTTGCCTTTTGGTATGCCTTGCAATTTCTTATTGATTACCAGATACTGTGTACTGGGTAAAAGCAGCCGCTATGTATAGCAGCTTTAGTAACGTGGTGGTGAGGTGTATAGGATGAGAAGCATTCTGTAGTACTATGACATGGTCCCAGTCTTTTGATGAACCTATGCCTCTAGACTGTGAACTCCTCAAATGTTTCTCACTTATTTTCTACCCTTTAGGTAGGACAGAATGGCTGAAGTAAGCTGGAGTTGGGTAGTTCCCTTCCCCAGGTGTCCAATTATGCTCTGATAACAGCCCAGCAGGTTAGGCTCTGGTTAATTAGTTTCCCCTGAGGGCAAGTCTTGTTAAGAAGAGAGTGTCCTGGCATGTTTCAAAATGGTTCCTTTTCCACTTCCTCACTGGCCCAGAAGTCCTCACGCCCTGCATTCCAGGCCCAGGAGCTGCCCTGAATCCCCTGTTTGTCTGTTCTGCCATTCATCTGTTTCTCCAATGGTCCCTGAGTTTCTCCCTGTGCCCATCCACCATTTGACTACCCAGCTGCCGTTATCAGAGGGTCTCAGGATTTTCTTTTTCTTCTGTACTTGTCTGTCCCTCTGTCTCTCCATTTTCTGTGCCTGGGTGGGACTGTGGAGTTTGCTCACTGTTGCCTCCCCTCTTCCTGGTTTTGTTAATAAAATTTTGAAGAACCAAAAAAAAAAAAAGTTTTTGTTTTTGTTTTTGTTAGATTTAGATGATCACATTTTTTATGCTTTCAGACTGCTCAGAAGTCCTTAGAAGTGCTTTGGGATCAGTGGAGAGTCTTGAACATGGGATCTGAGCCATGGACTTCTCTCCTACTCTGCACTTGGCTGGTTTTCAGGTTGGATTTCTTCTGTTACAGGGTTTAAAATTCACTTAAATCTTCTAAAATATACCTTGGAAATACAGTCCATAAATGTGAAACACAGCCAGCCTGGCACTAGCACAGGAGATATGGTGCAGCTCAGTTAAACTAGTGCAAAAGGCCATAAAATTGTCTTCAATATTTACGGTGGGAACCTGGTTGAGCTCCTAAGGGTAAGTTTCTCAGTATTTTGGGGCCCCTCCTATGACTGGAATTTTAACTCTCAGACTTACCTGCACTGAATCTCCAGCATTTTGTCAGTTACAATTCAGATTTTCCTTCCTGCACCATTTTCTGCTCCTGAGTCTCTGCTCTGGTAAGCCATATGCCCTGCATTTGCTTCTCTGTCTCTCCCATCTTAGAGGCAACAGGTTGCTTTGTGTCGTCTTCTCTTTTATGAATGCAAGGAGAGTTGTTGATTTTTTTGTTGAATTTTTTTCAGCTTTTTACCTGTTGTTAGCATGGAGTAGTAATGTCCAAACTCCTTACTGTTGTGAAGAACAAAGGCAAAGGGAATGTAGAAAAAAAAAGTTAAATATCCTTTGCAGCCCATTGGCAAGTGGTTAAGACTGACAGGGTGACCTTCCTCCAGGAAATCAACTGCTTCAGTGTTAATACTTTACTAGAGGAAAGGCAAAAGGCATCCTTAGCTTGACATTAGCCCAACTTCCAGGATCCTATAAGTCTTCTTTAACATATAAAGTTTCCTTTGGAAACTTCCTTTATCTCTGTCCCCCCAACCCCAATAATATATGTTAATAATCATGCTCCAAGCATATGAACCATTGATATCTACCTGAAGGGTCTCATGACTAAGGTTTTACTAGACAGTAGTAAATGACCTTATCCTAACAGTGGCTAGCCCCTCAAGGTTCTGGAAGCCTTGCCTCCAAATTCCTCAGAGACTTACACTCTCCCTAACCCTCTCCCAACTGAAAGTATATAATGGATCACTCCTTAAAACCCTAGTGCAGCTCTTTCTGCCCACTCATCCTTTCCTTGTGCTTTAGTAAAACTACCTTTTTTACACTTAAGACATCTCAAGAGTTCTTTCTTGACCATTTAATCCCAAACCCCAACATTTCATATTAACCTACATGTGGAACTGGAAAATGGTGGTTGAACTGTTTTTACATAAGTTTTGCTACAGTGCTTTATGGGGATGTGCTTTATTAGGAAGACAGCCAGTTGAAAGGAGAAAAGTACTGAGCTTTAGACTCACCTGATTTAAATCTTGCCTCTACCATTTGCTAATTGGATGCACTTAGAGGTTTCAGATTTTAGCTCTTTCAGTTTTAAAAAATGAGATGAGAAAAAAAAAACTCATTGGTTTGATCTATGCATCAAATGAGATAATTTATATCCAGAGAATAGCTCTGTGCCTCTCAAGTAGTGGGTTCTTAATAAATATTTACTCTTTTTCTTCCACATTACATTTGGGAGGGCTTTTTTGTTTTTTTGTTTTTTAATGAGAAATATGGTTAATGTATAACAAGAAAGGGAAAATAATAGTTTATATCTGAAAATGATAATTAGTGGAATTGAAAAATTAAAATTTAAGGCCCCAAAGACCTATTTGTGTTTATACAGAATATGAAGTGGAAAAAAAAAAGAGGAATTGTTTATTATATGTATGTATTATGTATACATATATATAATATATATGTATTATAATGTACACATTTTCTGACTCAGAAATTATGTCTCTTATAAAATATATCTTAAGAAAATATGTGTAAAATAATTTCAAAAATATACGATATTATTTAAAATAAATATTGGAAATCATTCAACTAAATAAAGGATGGTGCATATATAAAATGAAATAAGTTCTCAAAATTGTAGGGTAGATACCTATTAAGAAAAAGAAAAAAAAATACGAGAAAAGAAAAAGGCCAGTCTCTTGGAGACAACATTCATAATACAAAGAAGTCATATTTGTTTATCTAAATACATAAAGCAAATCAATTAATTAAAAAAATTTTAGTGGCAAAATATTTTAACATACCTTTCACAACAGTCATTTTAAAAGGTGCTCAATATTTAATAGGGAATACAAAATAAAACCGCAGTATAATACAATCAACACATATAAGAATGCCTAAAATTGAAAAATAATATTAAGTGTTAGCAAGGATGCAGAGAAACTATAACTCTCATACATTGCTGATATGAGTGTAGAAACTTATAAGCCCTTTGGAAAACTAGGAAGTTTCTCATAAAGTTAAGCAGACACTTTTTTTTTTTTTAAGCAGACACTTCTTACTTCACAAGTATATTCCCAATCCTATTTGCCTAAGAGAAATAAGTTTATATATATATATATATATATATATATATACTTATATATATGTGTGTGTGTGTGTGTGTGTATATATATATATATATATATATACACATACATACACACCAAAAATTTGAACAAGAATATACATAGCACCTTTATATGCAAAAAAACAGTGGTGCCTGGGTGGCCCAGTTGGTTGAGCATCCAACTGTTGAATTCTCCTCAGATCGTAATCTCAGGGTCATGAGCATTGAGTCCCTCCATTGGGCTCTAAGCTCAGCATGGAGTTCATTTGAGAGATTCTCTGTCTCCCTCCTGCCTCTCCCACTCATGCTCTCTCTCAAGTAAACAAATATATAAATAAAATAAATAAAAACTAGAAACAAATGTTCATCACCAAGACAACAGGAAATACGTTGTATTATATACATAAAATGGTATATTACTCAGCAAAAAATGGAACAAAATGATGATAACCAATGACATAGAGAAATTGCCAAAACATTATGTTGATCAAAAGATTGCCAACTGCATGTTGCTTTTTACACTAGGAAGTTCAAAAAACAGGCAAATCTAGTGTGTGGGAATAGAAATCATAATAGTAGTTATTGGTGTAGTGGGATTGATTAGAAAGGGTCTGAAGAAACAGTCCTAGGTGATGGAAATGTTCTATTCCTTCATTCAGTTGAAGGTTGCCTGATCATTCATCAAAATTCAGCAAACTGTAACCTTGAGAGTATGTAATTTACAGTATGTAAATTATACCTCAATTTTTAAAGAATGCTACAAGAATAAAGCATTCCTCATTTTAAAAAATGTACAAAATTAGGATACCATTGAAGCAAATATTTTTGAACATCAGGGAATGCTGAGGTAATAGGGCCTCAAGGTTGAACAAAGCAGCAAGGCTCTTTGTATGAAATGAAGAGCTAGCACTAGAGGGAACGAGGTACATGGTTCAAAAAGAAGGAAGATGAGGCAGAGGAGTAAGACAATAGCATGCACTAACAATTATAACTTTTTGTGTTCTATGTTACAATAAGAAGGATTGGCTAATCATAGTATGAGGTAATTGAGCTAGGGATATGATGACTGCCTTCTGGAAACTTGTTGGAACCAATGATGACTTTTATCTTCCAATTCACTTCATTTTTCCATTCTAGAAGATATGTGTTCTCAGTTATATTTCTACTGCAACAGGATATGTAGGAATCCTGAATTGTAGGGTTGTTGTTCTGTTTTGTTTTTGTTTTTCCAGATGTTTCCTCCCTAGATTGAGATAGAATTGACATACAGAACTATATAAGTTTAGGATGTATAGTATAATGATTTGGCTTAGAATGATTTGCACAGTAAGTTTATTTAACAGTCATCATCTCATATGGATAACAAATAAAAAACAAAAAAAAAGTGCTTCCCTTGGGATGAGAACTCTTAGAATCTATTACTCTCTTAACAACTTTCAAATATACTACACGGCAGTGTTAACTATAGGAATCATGTGTATTACATCCCTAGGGGACTTATTGATCTTATAACTGGAAGCTTGTACCTTTTGACTCCTTCATCCAATTTCCCTACTCCCCCCCACACCCCCATCTCCTATAACAGAAATGTAATGTCTGTCTTTTTTTTTTCTTTTTAGAGTTCAGATATGAGATCATACAGTATTTGTTTGTCTCTGTCTGACTGACTTAGTGTAATGCTTGAAGATGTTGCAAATAGCAGGATTCCCCTATTCTTTATAACTGAGTAATACCCCACTGTATATAGACCACATTTTCTTTATCCATTCATCCATTGATGGCCAGAGTTTGTTTCTATTTCTTGACTGTTGGGAATAACACTGTTAGGAACATGAGGGTACAGATACCTTTTTTTCAACAGTGTCTTCATTTCCTTAGGATAAATACCCAGAAGTGGAATTGCTGGATCATATGATAGTAATATATTATCTTTAACTTTTTGCAGAACCTCTTTGTTGTTTTCTGTAGTGGCTCCGCCTACTGACAATCCTACCAACAGTGCATATGAGTTCCCTTTTCTCCACATCCTCACCAACTTTTGCTATCTCATGTGTTTTTGATGAGAGACATTCTAACAGATGTGAGACATCCCATTGTGAATGATTTGATTTTCCTAATGATTAGAGATGTTGAGCATCTTTTCATGTACCTATTGGCCATTTGTGTGGCCTTGGGAAAATGTCTAATCAAGTTGTTTGCCTATTTTCAATTGAATTTGTTTGGATTGGTTTTGTATTGAGTTGTATGAGCTCTTTCCATGTTTTGGATATTAACCCCACATCAGATACCATTTGCAAATATGTTTCCTATTCCATAGTTGTTTTTTTTTTTTTTTTGATCATTTCTTCTGTGCAGGAGCTTTTCAGTTTGATGTAGTCTCATATTTATTTTGATTTGGTTGCTTGTGCTTTATGAGTGCTATCCAAAATATCATTGCTAAGGTCCATGTCAAGGAGGTTTTATCCTGTTTTCTTCTGGGAGTTTCATGGTTTTAGGTTTTGCATTTATATCTTTGAGTTAATTTTTGTGAATGATGTAAAATATGGGTCTAGTTTCATTCTTTTGCATGTGAATATCTTTTTTTTGAGCACCATTTATTGAAGAGCCTTTCTTTACACCATTGAGTATTCTTGGTTCCCTTGTCAAATATCAGTTGACCATCTGTGCATGGTTTTATTTCTGGGCTATCAGTTCTTTTCCACTGTTCTATGTGCCTGTTTTTTTATGCCAGTACCATACTGTTTTGGTTATTAGGCCTTTATAATCTAGATTGAAAGCTGTAACTGTCCCTGGCTTTGTTCTTCTTTCTCAAGATTGCTTTAGTCATTCAGAGCCTTTTATGGTTCCATATAAATTTTAGGATTGTCTCTTTTTTGCTTGTCTAAAAAATGTCACTCAAACCTTCAGAGGAATTGCATTGAATCTATAGATGGCTTTGGGTAGCATGGACATTTTAACAATATTAATTCCTCTAATCCACAAATAAGAATTTCTATTTTATCTGTGTCTTTTTTAATTTCTTTCATCAATGTCTTAAAGTTTTCAGTGTGCAGATCTTTTACCTCTTTGGTTAAATTTTATTGTTTTTGTTGGTATTGTAAGTGGGATTGTTTACTTTCTTTTTCAGATGTTCCATTGTTGGTGTATAGACGTGCAACTGCTTTCTGTATGTTGATTTTTGTATCCTGCAGCTTTACTGAATTTGTTGATTTGTTCAGTTTTTTGGTGGAGTCTTTAGGATTTTCTATATAGAACAACATGTCATCTGCAAAGGCAATTTTACTTCTCTTTCCTATTTGAATGCCTCTTCTTTTCCTTCTCTGATTGCTCTGGCTATGATGTTCAGTACCATTTTGAATAGGAGCAGTGAGAGTAGGCGCCTTTGTAGGAGCTTTCAACTTTTTACCATTGATTCTGATGATGCCTGTGGGTTTTTCATTTATGGGCTTTATTGTGTTCAGGTATTTTTTTCTATACCCAATTGGCTCAGTGTTGTTTTTTTAATCATGAAAGGATATTACAGTTTGTCAAGTGCTTTTTCTGCATGTATTGGGATGATTTTTATTTTTCATTCTTTTAATGTAGTGTATCACATTTATTGATTTGCATATATTGAACAGTCTTTGTATTCCAGGGATAAATCCCACTTGATCATGGTGAAAAACTCTTGTAACATGCATTGAATTTGATTTGCTGCATTTGTTGGGAATGTTTACATCAATATTCACAGGGATAGGGATGCCTGGGTGGCTCAACAGTTGAGTGTCTGCCTTTGGCTCAGGGCGTGATCCCTGGGTCCCAGAATCAAATCTTACATCGAGCTCCCTGTATGGAGCCTGCTTCTCCCTCTACCTATGTCTCTCTCTCTCTCTCTCTGTCTCTCTCTCATGAATAAATGAATAAAATCTTTAAAAAAATATTCACAGGGATACCTCTATATTTTTCTTTTCTTGTAGTATCCTTATCTGGCTTAGGTATCAGGTAATGCTGACCTCATAAATAAATGATAGTATTCTTTCTTCAGTTTTTTAGAGAAGTTTAAGAAGAAATGGCACTAGTTCTTCTTTAAATGTTCAGTGGAAGTCACCAGTGAGACCATCTGGTCTGAATTGTTTTGTGACCTGTCATATGATCTGTTCTGCAGCATGTTCCTTGTGCACTGGAGAAGAATGTATATTCTGTTGTAGTTGGATGAAACAGTTCTGTAAATGTCTGGTAGATACATTGGGTCTAATATATGTTTTAAATGCAGTATTTTCTTATTCATTTTCTATATGAATATCTTTTGTTGAAAGTGGGTAATTGGGGGTGGGGAGGTAAGATGGCAGCATAGTAGGAGGACTCTAGGCTTGCTCATCCCCCAAACACAGCTAGATAATTATCAAATCATTTTGAATACCTAAGAAAATAACCTGAGGACTGATAGAACAAACTGTACAACAAGAGGGAGATAAGAAGAGGCCACATTGAGGAAGGTAGGAAGTGTGAAGGTATTTGGGGGAGAAATGGATTGTGGGTACTGTGGAAGAGAGGAAGCCCTGGTCACAGGGAAAGGTGACAGCATAGAGCACACAGGGATATACACAAGAACACTTCCCAAAGCCATTGGCTAGGGAAATGAGGGATTTGTGAGTTTTTGCAACCAGTGGAGCTCAAAGACTGGAGTTTTATAGGTCCCTGGGCTTGGCAAGATAGAGACCTGAGGGTGCTTCCCTATACTTGGAGAGAAAGTAGGCAAGCAAACTGTCAGCCAGATTGTGTGACCTGAGGATCACCTAAAGCACATGGAGAGAGACTATTTATATTTCTTGGAGCCTATTTCTGAGAGGCAGCATTTCCCCTCTGAGAACAAAAGAATTAGTGGTTCATTCCCTTCCACACTCCTCAGTATAGGGGCAGAGACATCTGCTGAAGTTGGCTAACCCAGATACTGGCTCTTTAGCCTGCTTTGCTCCAAATCCCACACCACTGTGCTCTGGCTCACATGGGACATTCTCCAGTATAGATCACATACTGGGTCACAAATCAGGCCTTAATAAGTACAAAAAGATTGATATCATACCATGCATATTTTCTGATCACATGGCTATGAAACTTGAAGTCACCCACAAGAAAAAATTTGGAAAGATCACAAATACGTGGAAGTTAAATAACATGCTATTAAAGAATCAATGAGTCAACCGGGAAATTAATAAAATTCATTAATACATAAAAAATATGTATATGGAAACAAACGAAAATGAAAACATGATGGTGGAAAGCTTTGGGATTCAGAAAAAGCAGTCATAAGAGGGAAGTATATAGCAATACAGGCCTACCTCAAGCCCAAGAAAAATCTCAAACAACCTAACCTTACATGTAAAGGAGCTAGAAAAAGAACAGCAAGCAAAGCCTAAAACCAGCAGAAGAAGGGAAATAATAAACATTAGTGCAGAAATAAATGTTATAGAAACAAAAAATAAAACAGTAGAACAGAATAATGAAACCAGGAGCTGATTCGTTGAAAAAATTAATAAAATTGATAAATCCCTGGCCAGATTTAGCAAAAAGAAAAGAAAAAGGGCCCAAATAAATCATGAATGAGAGAGGAAGAATCACAATCAACACTGCAGAAATACAATTACAAGAAGTTATTATGAAAAATTATATGCCATAAATTGGATGATCTAGAAGAAATGGATAAATTCCTAGAAGCTTATAAACTACCAAAACCAAAACAAGAAGAAATAGAAAATTTGAACAGATTTATAATCAACAAATACATTGAATCAGTAATAAAAAAAAAATCTCCCAACAAATTTTGAATCCAGGGCCAGATGGCTTTCTAGGGGAAATCTACCAAACATTTAAAGAAAAGTTAATACTCATTCTTTGCAAAGTATTAAAAAAAAATAGAAGTGAAAGGAAAACTTTAAAACTCATTCAATAAGACCAGCATTACCTTAATTCCAAAACAAACCTTCCACTAAAAAAGAATGTTATAGGCCAAGATCCCTGATGAGCTGGATGTAAAAATTATCAACAAAATCCTAACAAATCGAATCCAGCAGTACATTAAAAGAATCGTTCACTACAAACAAGTAGGATTTATTCCTGGGTTACAAGAGTGATTCAGTATTCTCAAATCAGTCAATGTGATACACCACATTAATAAAAGAAAGGATAACAACCATATAATCCTCTCAAGAGATGCAGAAAAACCATTTGACGAAGTATAACATCCATTCACAATAAAAACCCTCAACAAAGTAGGGATAGAGAGAACATACCTCAACATCCTAAAGGTCATATGCAAAAACCCACAGCTAATATCATTGTCAATGGGGGAAAACCTGAGAGCTTTTCCTCTATGGTCAGGAACAAGGCAGGGATGACCACTCTCACCACTATTATTTTACATAGTACTGGAAGTCCTAGCTTCAGTAATGAAACAACAAAAAGAAATGTCATCAAAATCAACAAGGAAGAAGTTAAACTTTCACTTTTTGCAGATATGATGTGATACTCTATAGAAAACTCAAGAGTCCCACAAAAAATTTCAGTAAAGTCACAGGATACCAACTTACAGAAATCTGTTGTGTTTCTAAACACCAATAATGAATCAGCAGGAAGAGAAATCAAGGAGTCAGTCCCATCGAGAATTGCACCAAAAACCATAAGATCCCTAGAAATAAGCTTAACCAAAGAGGTAAAAGATCTGTATTCTGAAAACTATAAAACACTGATGAAAGAAATTGAAGATGACACAATGAAATAGGAAAACATTCTATGCTTTTGGATTCAAAGAACAAATATTGTTAAAATGTCTATACTATCCAAGCAATCTACACACTTAATGCAACCCCTATCAAAATACCACCAGCATGTCTCACAGAGCTAGAACAATAATCCTAAATTTTTTTTTATAATCCTAAAATGTATATGAAACTACAAAAGACCCCAAATAGCCAAAGCAGTCTTGAAAAAGAAAAACAAAGCTGGAAGCATCACAATTCTGGACTTGAAGTTATACTATAGCACTGCAGTGATCAGGACAATGTGGTACTGGCACACACACACACAAAAGACACATAGGTCAATGGAACAGAACAGAAAACTCAGAAATGAACCCACAACCATATGGTCAACTAATCTTTGACAAAGCAGGAAAGACGATCCAATGGAAAAAGGACAGTCTCTTCAACAAACCGTGTTGGAAAAACTGGAGAACAACATTCAAAGAATGAAAATGGACCATTTTCTTACATCATCCACAAAAATAAGTTCAAACTAGAAAAAAAAGACAGGAAATCATCAAAACCCTAGAGGAGAACAGAAGCAGTTACCTCTTTGGCATTGGCCATAGCGACTTCTTACTGGATATGTCCCCTGAGGCAGGGGAAACAAAAGCAAAAATAAACATTTGGAATTCCATCAAGATAAAAACCTTCTGCACAGTGAAGGAAACAATTAACAAAACTAAAAGGTAACCCTTGGAATGGGAGAAGATATTTGCAAATGATGTGTCTGACAAAGGGTTAGTATACAAAATATAAAGAGAACATGTAAGACTCAACACTCAAAACACAATCCAATTAAAAATTGGCAGGAGTCATGAATAGACATTTTTCCAAAGAAGACATCCAGATAGCTAAATAGACACATGAAAAGATGCTCAACATCACTCATTATGAGGGAAATATAAGTCAAAACCATGATCAGATAACCCTCATACCTGTCAGAGAGGATAAGATTAATAATACAGGAAGCAACAGATATTGGCAAGGATGTAGAGAAAGGATATGTTGATAGGAATGGAAACTGGTATAACCACTAGAAAACAGTATGGAGAGTCCTCAAAAAGAAAAATAGAACTACCCTATGATCCAACAATTGCACTAGTAGGTATCTACTCAAAGGATACAAAAATACTGATTCAAAGGGATACATGCAAAAAATCAAATTAAAAATTTAAAAAAAGGAATACATGCACTTCAGTATTTATAGCAGCAATATTTACCATAGCATACTATGGAAACAGCCCCCCCTTGCCCCATCCCTCAACTGATGAATGGATAAAGAAGATGTGGTATAGGGAGGACTGGGTAGTGCAATACGTTAACTGACCATCTCTTGGTTTCAGGTCAGGTTGTGATTTCAGGATCAGGAGATCGAGTTCCTCCTTGGGCTCCATGCGCAGCAGAGTCTACTTGAGATTCTCTGTCCCTCTCCCTTTACCTTTCCTGCTCAGGTGCTCATTCTCTTCTCTAAAATAAATAAGTAAATTAGGGCACTCAGGTGGCTCGGTTGGATGGTATATGACTCTTGTTTTCAGCTCAGGTCATAATCTCAGGGTCCTGGAATTGAGCCCCACATCAAGGTCTGTGCTCTGTGCTCAGCATGGAGTCTGCTTGGGATTCTTTCTCCTACTCCCTCTGCCCCTCCCCTGACTTGTGCTTGCAATCAATCAATCAATAATCATTTTTAAAAAGATGTGATGTGTATAATGGTTTATTACTCAGCCATCAAAAACAATGAAATCTTGCTGTTCTCAATGAGGTAGATAGAGCTAGAGAGTATAATGCTAAGTGAAATAGGTCAGAGAAAAACAAATACCATGATTTCATGCATATGTGGAACTTAAGAAACAAAACAGATGAACATAGGGTAAGAAAAAGGCAAACCAGAAAACAGATTCTTAACTATAGAGAACAAACTGAGGGTTACTAGAGGGGAATTGGGTAGGGGGACGGGTTAAATAGTTTTTAAAGAGTATGCTTGTTACGATGAGCACTGGGTGTTGCATGTAAGTGATGAATCACTGAGGTTGACACCTGAAACTATTATACTGTATGTTAACTAACTAACTGGAATTTAGATAAAAACTTTAGGGTCATCTGGATGGCTTAGTGAATTAAACATCTGACTCTTGATTTTTGGCTCAGATCATGATCTTGAGGGTCCTGGAATTGAATCTCCCATCCAGTTCTGCACTCAGAGGGGAGTCTGAAGATTCTCTCCTTCTCCCTCTGCCCCTCCTCCTGCTCTGTCTCTCTCTCTCTCTCTCTCTCGCTGTCTCTCTAAAATAAATAAATCTTTAAAAGTAAATAAAAAATTGGAAAAGAAAAAATAAAGTGGGTGATTGAAATCTCTTGCTGTTATTAGATTATCTTTCTCTTCCATTAGATTAATATTTGCTTAATGTATTCAGATGCTTTGCTAAATATTCATTTATAATTATTATGTATTTCTTGATTAATTGACCTCCTTATCAATATATAATGGTGATCTTTGTCTCTTATCACCATTTTTGGTTGAAAATCTCTTTTGTCTGATTTTAGAGCTGTCCCTCCTCTCTTTTGTTTTCTACTCGTGTGTAGTTATCTTTTGCCATTCATTCACTTTGAATCTATGTGTATCTTCAGAACTGTAGTCTCCTGTAGGCAGCATACACTGGGTTTTGTCTTTATTTATTTTATTTTTTTTATCCATCTAGCCACTCAGTGCCTTTTGATTAGAGAATTAAATTTCTTAACATTTAGAGTAATTACTGATAGGTATTATTAACGTCACTCTATTGATTTTTTTTCCTCTGTGTTTTATCGTTCCATTTTCTCCTTCTTCCTTTCTCTCTGGCTTCATTTGTAAATTTGTAATTTTCCATAGTCATGTGGCTTTGGTTTCCATCTCTTTATGTTTTGTGTACTTTTTATAGATTTTTGCTTTGTGGCCCCCTTGAGGTTTATATAAAACATCTTATGGATGTAACCGTCTATTTTATGCTGATAACAATTTAACTTTGATTACACACAGCAAACTTTATCTTTTAACCCCTTTTACATTTTTATGACACCATTTACATTTTTTTTATTATGTGTCCTTTTACAGAGTATTTACTCTTCCTGTCTTGGTGAGAGGAGCCCTTGCTAGCTGCAGAATTTCTCTTTGGTGCTGAACAATGCCAGCTTAGGGGGTGAGATGATGCAGGCAAAATGAAGTTTTCTTCCTTCTCTTCTGTGATTATTCTGGTTTTTGTTTTTTTGTTCTGTGGTATTGATGAAACTTCCTCAATGGATTCTAGAGTCTTCCAGAGCTGTTTTTGCTTGTTTGGTTATGCTATCTAATTGTTGATCTTTGTTGGGAGACTGGAAAGGTGGGATCTCTTACATCACTATTAGTTTCCAGAATCCTAAACCTTCAAAGTTTGTTTGGTAAGGTTGTAGGATACAAAATCAATATGTAAAAATCAACTATGTTTTCTTATACTAACTATGAACATTCAACAATTCGATTGTTTTATTTTTATTTATTTATTTATTTTTAATTTATGATAGTCAGAGAGAGAGAGGCAGAGACATAGGCAGAGGGAGAAGCAGGCTCAATGCACCGGGAGCCCGACGTGGGATTCGATCCCGGGTCTCCAAGATCGCGCCCTGGGCCAAAGGCAGGCGCCAAACCACTGCGCCACCCAGGGATCCCAATTGGATTGTTTTAAAATGTCATTTATAGTAATATTGAAAAGTATTTTTTCAATATAGGAATTAATCTGAAAATATATATGCAAGACCTATCCACTAAAAACCATGAAACTTCACTGAAATTAAAGTAAAAGGGTCTAAGATATTGGAGACTATGGAACACCTGGGTGGCTCAGCAGTTGAGCATCTACCGTTGGCTCAGAGTGTGATCCCGTAGTCCCGGGATCGAGTCCCACATCAGGCTCCCTAGATGGATCCTGCTTCTCCTCCTCCTCTCTCTCTCTCTCTCTCTCTCTCTGGGTCTCATGAATAAATAAATAAAATATTTTTAAAAATGGAGAATATAATTTGATCATGAATTAGAGTGAATAGTATTGCTAAAATGTCAGTTCTCCCCATCTTGATTCAGAACAGTCCCAACAAAAATCTCACCAGACTCGTTTTGTTTTTTGGTAGAATTCTATAAGCCTAAACATCTTTGAAAAAAGACGAAGTGGAAATACAAAGTATGCATGAGTGTGTTTGCATAACTAATTTTTTTAATAAAGTATAAAAGCAATTCAGTTGAGAATAGTCTTTTCAACAAATAGTGCTATAACATTGTCCTTATAAAAACTTAAATTTTATATCTTCATTGCATCATATACAAAAATTAACTCAAAATGGACTATAGACCAAAATATGGCATGCCAGAGAACATAAAACCTAAAGCTACAAAAGATTATAAATAAATATAATATATATAAATAAAATAAATAAATAAATAAATAAATAAATAAATTTTTCTTTCTTTACAATTTTGAGATATAGTGTCTACCAACAAACTGACCAAAATACACTCAGGATATAGTATATTGCTCCATTCTGTTCATCTGTGTTTCTATTCCTTTTTGTGTTTTTTAATTTTCATTTTTATAGTTATATTCAATCTTTTCATTGTATTCAATTTTATCTTTTACTTTAGTACATACGTAAGTTTTTCTTTTTTACAATTTTGGGATCTAGTTTTCTAACAAACAGGCCAATATACACACAGGACCCAGTGCATAATTCTGTTTTGTCCACTTGTCTGATTATATCTTCTTCTTTTTTTTCCTTTTAATTTTTTTTTATTTGGGTCTCATCTGATTTGGTTAGAGCATATATTTCTCTGGAGGCGTTGTTGCCATTTTAGTATTTTGTTCTCTTGTTCATCTATTCTTCTGTAAACAGAATAACAAGATGGAAGAACTCACCTCAAAAAAGAGAACAAGAGGGAGTACTGACTGCCAGGAACCTAATCAGTATGGACATAAGTAAGATGTTGGAACTAGAGTTCAGAATAATAAATGGGGCTTGAAAAAAGCATAGAAGATACTAGAGAATCCCTTTCTGGAGAAATAAAAGAACTAAAATCTAATAAAGTCAAAATCAAAAAGACTCTTAATGAGATACAAGGAAAAATGGAGACTCTACCTGCTAAAATAAATGAGGCAGAAGAGAAAATTAGTGACATAAAAGACAAAATAATGGAGAATAAAGAAGCTGAGAAAAAGAGAGATAAACAACTACTGGGTCATGAGAGGAGAATTCAAGAGATAAGGTATATCTTAAAGCAAAACAATGTTAGAATAATTAGGATCCCAGAAGAGGAAAGAGAAATAGAGAGGCATAAGGTATATTGGACCAAATTATAGTGGAGAACTTCCCTAATCTGGGGAAGGAAACAGGCATTCAAGTCCAGGAAGTACAGAGAATACCCCCCGCCCCCTCAAAATAAATAAAAAATAGGTTAATACCCCAACATTTAATAGTGAAACTTGCAAATCTCAGAGACAAAGAGAAAATCCTGAGAGCAGCTTGGGACAAAGGTCCATAATCTATAAGAGTAGAAACATTAGACTGGCAGCAGACCTATCCACAGACACCTGGTAGGCCAGAAAGGACTGGCATGGTATATTCATGGTTCTGAATGAGAAAAATATACAGCCAAGAATACTTTATCCTACTAGGGTGTCATTCAAAATAGAGAAAAAGCTTCTAGTACAAACAGAAACTAAAAAAATTTGTGATCACTAAACCAGCCCTACAAAAAATATTAAAGGGGATCCTTTAAGTGAAGAGAGAACCCAAAAGTAACATAGACCAGAAAGGAGTAGAGACAATATACAGAAACAGTAACTCAACAAGTAATACAATGGTAACTAAATTCATATCTTTCAATAGTTACTCTGAATGTAAATAGACTAAATGCCCCAATCAAAAGACCTAGGGTATTGGATTGGATTAAAAGCAAGACCCATGGGGATCCCTGGGTGGCTCAGCAGTTTAGTGGCTGCCTTTTGCCCAAGGCATAATCCTGGAGTCCCAGGATTGAGTCCTGCCTCAGGCACCTGGCATGAAGCCTGCTTCTCCCTCTGCCTGTGTCTCTGCCCCTCCTCCCTATCATGAATAAATTTTTAAAAAAGTCTAAAACCCCAAAAAAAACTGCAAGACCCACTGACATACATTCTACAAGAGATTCATTTTAGACACAAGATACCTCCAGACTTAAAATGAAGGGATGGAAAACCATTCATCATGCTAATGGATATCAAAAGAAAGCTGGGGTGGCCTAAAATCAATAAAAACCGTTCAACACCTCGACATCTAATAGTGAAGCTTGCAAATTCCAAAGATAAAGAGAAGATCCTTAAAGCAGCAAGAGACAAGAAGTCCCTGACTTTCATGGGGAGGAATATTAGGGTAACAGCAGACCTCTCCACAGAGACGTGGCAGGCCAGAAAGGGCTGGCAGGATATATTCAGGGTCCTAAATGAGAAGAACATGCAACCAAGAATACTTTATCCAGCAAGGCTCTCATTCAAAATGGAAGGAGAGATAAAGAGCTTCCAAGACAGGCAGGAACTGAAAGAATATGTGACCTCCAAACCAGCTCTGCAAGAAATTTTAAGGGGGACTCTTAAAATTCCCCTTTAAGAAGAAGTTCAGTGGAACAATCCACAAAAACAAGGACTAAATAGATATAATGATGACACTAAACTCATATCTGTCAATAGTAATTCTGAACGTGAATGGGCTTAATGACCCCATCAAAAGGCGCAGGGTTTCAGACTGGATAAAAAAACAGGACCCATCTATTTGCTGTCTACAAGAGACTCATTTTAGACAGAAAGACACCTACAACCTGAAAATAAAAGGTTGGAGAACCATTTACCATTCAAATGGTTCTCAAAATATATCCTAAAAACTATAGAACACTTCTGAAAGAAATTGAGGAAGACACAAAGAGATGGAAAAATATTCCACGCTCATGGATTGGCAGAATTAATATTGTGAAAATGTCAATTTTACCCAGGGCAATTTACACGTATAATGCAATCCCTATCAAAATACCATGGACTTTCTTCAGAGACTTAGAACAAGTTATTTTAAGATTTGTGTGGAATCAGAAAAGACCCCGAACAGCCAGGGGAATTTTAAAAAAGAAAACCATATCTGGGGGCATCACAATGCCAGATTTCAGGTTGTACTACAAAGCTGTGTTCATCAAGACAGTGTGGTACTGGCACAAAAACAGACATATAGATCAATGGAACAGAATAGAGAACCCAGAAGTGGACCCTGAACTTTATGGTCAACTAATATACGATAAAGGAGGAAAGACGATCCACTGGAAGAAAGACAGTCTCTTCAATAAATGGTGCTGGGAAAATTGGACATCCACATGCAGAAGAATGAAACTGGACCACTCTCTTGCACCATACACAAAGATAAACTCAAAATAGATGAAAGATCTAAATGTGAGACAAGATTCCATCAAAATCCCAGAGGAGAACTCAGGCAACACCCTTTTTGAACTTGGCCACAGTAACCGGAGAAGGACAAACAGTGTATGTTCTCATTCATTTGGGGAATATGAATAATAGTGAAAGGGAATATAAGGGAAGGGAGAAGAAATGTGTGAGAAATATCAGAAAGGGAGACAAAACATAAAGACTTCTAACTCTGGGAAATGAACTAGGGGTGGTGGAGGGGGAGGAGGGCGGGGGGTGGGGGTGAATGGGTGACGGGCACTGAGGGGGACACTTGACGGGATGAGCACTGGGTGTTATTCTGTATGTTGGTAAATTGAACACCAATAAAAATTAATTTATATATATAAAAAAAAGAAAGCTGGGGTGGCAATCCTTGTATCATAAAAATTAGATTTTAAACAAAACCTGTAATAAGAGATGAGGAAGGACACTATATCATAACTAAAGCATCTATTTAACAATAAGATGTAACAATTGTAAACATTTATGCCCCTAACATGAGAGCAGCAATTATATAAACCAATAAAATAACAACATTAAAGAAAGAAACACATTGATGATAAACAGTAATAGCCAGGAACTTTAATACCCCCTCACTGCAATGTTCAGATCATCTAAGCAGAAGACCAATAAGGAAACAGGGCTTTGAAAGACTCACTGGACCAGATGGACTTTACAGATATACAGAGCACTCCATCCTAAAGCAACAGAATGCTACATTCTTCTCCAGTGCACATGTAACATTCTCCAGAATAGATCACATACTGGGTCACAAATCAGATCTCAACTGGTACCAAAAGTTGGAGATTATTCCATGCATATTTTCAGACCACAATGTTTTGAAATTGGAACTCAATCACAAGAGGAAATTTGGAAAGAACTCAAATACAAGGGAGGCGAAAGAGCATCCTCCTAAAGAATGAATGGGTCAACCAGGAAATTAAAGAAGAATTAAAAATTCTGGAATCAAATGAAAATGAAAACATGACAGTTCAAAACCTTGGGATGCATCAAAGGTGGTCCTAAGAGGGAATTATATAACAATACAGTCCTTTCTCAAGAAACAAGAAAGGTCTCTAATATACACATAACCTTACACCTAACGGAGCTGGAGAAGGAATAGCAAATAAAGCGTAAACCCAGCAGAAGAGAATTAGTGAAATCGAAACAGTGAAATAGAAACCAAAAGAAGAATAGAAAAAAATCAATGAAACTAAGAGTTGGTTTATGAAAGGATAAGATTGATAAACCCCTGGCCAGACTTATTCAAAAAGAAAGAAAGGACTCCAGATTAATAAAATCATGAAAGAAAGAGAAGAGATTATCATGGACATCAAGGAAATACAAACAAATTTAAGAACATATTATGAGCGACTATATGCCAACAAGTTAAGTAATCTGAAAGAAATGGATGCATTCCTAGAAACTTATAACCTACCAAAACTGAAACAGGAAGCAATAGAAAACCTGAAGAGACCCATAACCAGCAAGAAAATTGAAGCAGTGATCAAAAATTTCCCAACAAACAAGAATCCAGGGCTGGATGGCTTCCCAGAGGAATTCTACCAAACATTTAATGAAGAACTAATACCTATTCTTCTGAAGCTGTTTCAGAAAATAGAAATGGAAGGCAAATTTCCAAACTCGTTCTATGAGGTCAGCATTACCTTGATCCCAAAACCAGACAAAGATCCCACCAAAAAGGAAAATTACCTCAGGACCAATATCCTGATGAACATGGATGCTAAAATTCTCACCAAGATACTAGCCAACAGGATCCCAGTAGTACATTAAAGGGATTATTTACCACAACCAAGGGGGATTTTCTCTTGGATGCACGGGTAGTTCAACATTCACAAATCAATCCACATGATATATCACATTAGAAAAGAAAGAACAAGAACCATATGATCTTCTCAATAGATGCAGAAAAAGCATTTGACAAAGTACAATATATTTTCTTGATTAAAACTCTTCACATGTATGGATAGAGAAAACATACCTCAAAATCAGAAAGGCCAGATATTAAAAGCCCGCAGTGAATATAATTGTCAGTGGGGAAAAACTGAGAGGTTTTCCTCTAAAGTCAGGAACATGCAGGGATGTCCACTCTCACCACTATTGTTGAACATAGTACTAGAAGTCCTAGCCTCAGCAATCAGACAACAAAAAGAAATTCAAGGCATATGAATTGGCAAAGAAGAATTCAAACTCTCACTCTTTGCAGATGACATGCTACTCTATATGGAAAATCCAAAAGACTCCACCTCAGAGTTTCTAGAACAAATATAGGAATTCAGCAAAGTGGCAGGATATAAAATCAATGCCCAGAAATCAGTTGCATTTCTATACACTAACAATGAAACAGAAGAAAGAGAAATTAAGGAGTCCATCCCATTTAAAATTTCACTAGAAAGCATAAGTTATCTAGGAATAAACCAAACCAAAGAGGCAAAGGACCTGTACTCTAAAAACTATAGAATACTCATGAAAGAAATTGAGGAAGACACACACACACACACACACACACACACACACACACAAAGGAAAAACATTCCATGTTCATTAATTGGAAGAATAAATATTGTTAAAATATCTATGTTACCTATGGTAATCTATACATTGCAATCCCTATCAAAATACCATCAACATTTTTCCTAGAGTTTGTTTGAAACCAGAAAAGACCCTGAATAGTCAAAGGAATATTGAAAAAGAAAAACAAAACTGATGGCATCACAATTCTGGACTTGCAGTTATACTACAAAGCTGTAATCACTAAGACAGTATGGCACAGACACATAGATCAATGGAATAGAATAGAGAGCCAAGAAATAGACCCTCAACTCTATGGTCAACTAATCTTTGACAAAGCAGGAAAGAAGATCCAATGGAAAAAAGACAATCTTTTCTATAAATGGTGTTCGGAAAATTGGACAGCCACATGTAGAAGAATGAAATTGGACCATTTTCTTGCACAACACATGAAGATAAAATGGATGAAAGACTTAAATAGGAGACAGGAATCTATCAAAATCCTATAGAAGAACAGGCAGTAACCTCTATGACCTTGGCCACAGCAACTTCTTGCTAAACACATCTCCAAAGGCAAGGGAAACAAAGGCAAAAATGAACTATTGGCACTTCATCAAGATAAAAACCTTTTGCACAACAAAGGAAACAATCAACAATGCCAAAAGACAGCCTACACAATGGAGGAGATATTTGCATATGTCTTGTCAGAGAAAGGGCTAGTATCCAAAATTTATAAGGAACTTATCAAATTCAACACCCAAAGAACAAATGATCCAATAAAGAAATGGGCAGAAATCATGAACAGACATTTCTCCAAAGAAAACATACAAATGGCCAACACATGAAAAAATGTTCAACATCACTCTGTATCAGAGAAATACAATCAAAACCATGATGAGATACCACCTCACACCAGTCAGAATGGCTAAAATTAACAAGTCAGATGTTGATGAGGATGTGGAGAAAGGAAAACTCTCTTACTGTTGGTGGGAATGCAAGCTGGTATAGCCACTTTGGAAAACAGTACGGAGGTTCCTCAAAAAGTTGAAATTAGAGCCACCCTATGACTCAGGAATTACACCACCAGGGATTTATCCCAAAGATACAAATGCAGTGAAATGAAGGGGCATCTGCACCCCAATGTTTATAGCAGCAAAGTCCACAATAACTTAACTATGGAAAAACCCCAGATGTCCATCCACCAATGAATGGATGAAGAAGAGGTGGTATATACATATACACAATAGAATACTACTCAGCCGTCAAAAAATGAAGTCTTGCCATTTGCAATGATATAGATGAAAGTAGAAGGTATTATACTATGGGAAATAAATCAGAGAAAGACAGTTATCATCATATGATCTCAGTCATATATGGAATTTAAGAAGCAAAACGAGGATCATAAGGGAAGAGAGGAAATGAAGATGAAATAAGGAGACAAACTAAGGGTTGCTGGGAGGATGGGGTAACTGGGTAATGGACATTACAGAGGGCATGTGATATAATCAGCACTGCGTATTGTATGAGACTGAGGAATCACTGAACTCTCTCTCTGAAACTAATAATATATTATATGTTAATTAATTAAATTTAATTTTTTTTAATTTTAAAATAATTAAAGGCACTAATCCATTCAAGAGGGCTCACTTTTATGACCTACTTACCTCCCAAAGTCCCCACTTTCAGATACCATCACACTTAGGATTAGGTTTCAACATATGAATTTTGAAGGAACACAAACCATTCCATCTATGTTAACAGATACATATGTGCATTACAACTCATCACATTTTATATTTTAAATGTCTGAAATTTATTGCAGTTCAATCATTCCCTCAGTAAAACTGGGGGGGGTGGGTGGGTGGGCAGGAAATCACAAAAGATAGAGCTGCTCACATAGTGTATAATCCTCACTTTAAGTTATTCATTGTTCAGTTATTTATTTAGTATCCATCGGCCTCCAGAAACAGTCCTCCTCATGAAATATGGTCACAGTCAAAAAAGTTTCTCTGTCTTCATGGCGCTCTACCAGAGAACACAGAGACTGATCGAGTAGCTACACAGATGCTTAGTGCTAAAAAAGGGAAGGAAACAAAAAAACAACAAAACAGTGGTTCTCTATAATGGTGCCTGATTAATCCGGGACAGATCCCTAACCAAGGAGTGATGTATAAGTGAAATTTGAAATTTTCAAATTTCAAATTCCAAATTGCCATGTGGAATTGCCACAACTTTCCATCAGATGGAACTGTGTGTAGGATGCCTTGTGGTGAGAAAGAGGATGCATTCTGAGGATCTCTACTGGAAGTTAGAGATAGAAACAAAGGTGATGCTAGAGAATCAGCTGGAGCCAAAATACATGGGGCTTTACAAGCTGTGTTAAGGATTCAGGTTTGTAACTAAAGATGATGGTAATCATATTGGACTTCAAAGGGACATAATTAGATCGGCTGTAGGGGGAGAGAGCTGTACCCAGGGCATTGCCATAGTTCTGGAATTACAATGATAAGTGCTGTGTTGGATCAGAGTCCACCTGACTTCAGATTGTGTGTCTTAGAGACATCTTCTAGGTGGGCATGGTTTGTGTGTGTCCACATAGCAGAGAGGCATCCCCATGGATCTATGTTTTCCTGTATGCGTTTCCCATCCATTAATGAACCTTTCCTTGAAGCTTTTTATGGTCCCTTGCATGTCATGTTCCCATCAAGGGGATAACACATTATATGTATTGACTATAATATAATGTCCTATATTATTGATCCTTAAAATACTTTGTTCCAACATCAGTTGATGATCATGAGTACTCTGATATACTAGAAAAGTCTGTTCATCCTCTGTTGATACCCTTTGACTTAAACTCAGATTTTGTCAGAAAAACTCGAATGGATGTCACCACCTCATACTCCTGACTAACCTCTACTCTTTCCTCAAACTTTGGAGGAAGCTGAAAAAGTGTCCTGTCCACAAACAGCTGCTGGGCACTCTGTCATTTAGTCAATTACTTCCACATTAAAGCTGACATGAAGGAACAGTCGCTCCCTGCCAGCACTTCCCTGCTTGCCCTCCTCTCCGCCTTCCCCACTCCAGCTCCTTCCACATATTTCAAAGAGTCTCATTTATAATTAGGAGGAGGTGAAAGGGTAAATTAAAAACAACTTAAAATTTTAACACATGGCTGTCATTCGGTATGAGTGCCAATGATGTACTAAATCACCGAGTGCACAATTACCAAGTTGGTGAGTGAATTTTCAATGCTTGCTGCCCATTTCTGTTTGCATTTCAACCTCATGCATAATGATACTCTGTGATATGATCTGAAATAGCAAATATTTTGCTTGCATATTCATTATTGGAATTCTGAAAATCTAGGTGGGTTCTCATTCATATTTAATTTTTTTCAAATATGGTATTGCATATTACTTTTTAAGAGATAGTCCAGAATAAATATTATATAAGATGAGGTTGAATGAGTAATTGAGACATGATGTGCTACAACTCATTAACTACTGTTTTAACTATTTATCAAATCATACACACCCAGTTTGAAGGAAATCATGTAAAGATTTGTTGGTGTTATCTAATACGAAGAGGTTGAAAAATATAGTTCATGAGAACATCTAATTATATTTAGAAAAATACATATTCTCATATCTGATGCCTTTGGTTGTTCCAGATTCAGAATATTTCTCATGAGCCCAGCTTTACCCCCATAAGAATACGCATAAAATGAGAAAAGACAGGAAGATTAACAGGATTAGAGAGACTTCCCCCAAACTGATATTTATAACTTTTTTCACTGCCCTGGAAACTTTATAACTTAGCTAAGGGTACCAATCATAAGATGTGGTATGGGTGAAGAGTATGCTTTCCTTTGAAAAGAAGACAATTTCAGAAAAGGGGATGTGTCTGAAAACCAAACAGGATTATGCCACTTGTCAAGTGTTGTCTTTCCATTGTGTATTTAAAAATGGGAAATGAACACCAGATAATTTGGGGACTCACTGCATACAATGGGAAACAGGCCAGAAGCCTATTTATCACCCAACCCTCGGAAGTCCCCACCTTGATTGATAGGCTTCCTCAGGTTTAATGCCAGCTCAGTCAGGGTCCAGTCATCCCGAATATCCTTATTCCCCTTTCTGAACAACTCAGCTACTCAAACTAATGTCTCCAAGTCTTTTTGAGAAGGAAAAGAGAGAAGCACTGACAGTACACACTTGTGACAGCTTAGCAGGTGCTTCCTCATCCCACCCTACAGAGGCATCTCATGGGTGCCATCACTGCCCCCTCCAGAGGGTGTCTGCAGAGCTTTCCAAGGATAGTAGTACTCCCCTCACCAAATACTGCTCTAGGATTCTGTGAAAGGAGTGTTCTCTAAGCCCTCCCAGTTGGATGAGTCAGTCACACATTAGAAATCCACTCCCCCCCAAAAAAGCCACTCCAACAATTCTGTTCCTTTAAGCCAGTAGACGTCTTCCTCCACATTATAGCAAGGAAATTAGACAAATCACTTTCATTTAATGTAGACCAATATGACATTCAAATTTCGGTTGACCTTTGAGGGCCTTTGCCAGTTGCTCAAGCTTACATAGGGAATCCAGGATCCCTCCTAATTGCACCCATACTGATACATGTGGCCATCCCAGCTCTATTTTCCTTACACTCCAGACAAATGCAGTCATAGTCCATAGAGGAACATGCATATTCCTGCTGATATAAACTACATTTTGCAATTTTTGCAGAGTGTAAGTTGTCTCCTCCCAGATCAGACGTGGTACTCACTCCCGTGGGTTAGATTGGATTTCACTCTCTCTAGTATGCATGTGGAGGCCATGAGAGGTAGTGACCGTGGACCTTTTGGAAATAAGCCTCCGTCTGCAATGTAAGGTCATTATAGGATCCTCATGCTAGGAGAACCACCTTCCTCAGATGGGGAAGGAGTAGCATTGTCTGCTAGTAGGGAAAGTTTAAAAGAGATTTATCAGGAGGATTCATCTGAATCCACCTTCATTCATCTCCATTCCAATTCTTGGGCACCATTCTTTCCTACCAGTGCCCTAGCATTCACATAAGTAATTTGATAAGGGTGAGGGATCATCTTGAGTCATAACTTGGAGCTACAGGAGATTATTTCATGTTAGTCATAGAATTACCTGTCCAACATTCTCTTATGCTGTGCCTGGACTTGTTCCTTTTTCATTCTAGCTCTTCTCCAACCCAACAAAAAGTAGTTAGCAGAGTCTTTCAAAAAGGACCCTTTGTTTTCCAAAGTATTCTCTTTGATAGGCACATTATTTCAGGCAATACTTGGGGGTTTATGATTCAAAAAGGGCAAGGTCTCTATCATGGTCATTGTAGTAGGCTTCAGTAGATAATTAAAACAGTGAAGTAAATGCTACTTTTCTTGATTCAGAAGTTATCTATCTCCATATGTTGGGCTTTGGAAGCACATTTTTCTTAGACACTTGGTTTAAAATTCAGGGTTTTGCCACAAATGAGACATCACCTTGATGAGACTCAATCTAAATTCTTTGACTAAACTGAGTATCACAGAGAGCCCAAACTAGCGCATGATTCGGTGTCTTATGTACTGATTATAATGCATTGATTTAAAATATGTTGTTATTTTTATGAGCAAAATCACAATTCTTTAGCGAGGGGGAAAAAAGGGGAGTTTAAACAAATGCAACCTGTGTCCTTGTTACCACCCTGTAATGTTCCCAGAGGCTCTGAGCTTTCTGACTGTGCCTTTTGTCCTACTCCCTCAGATTCCTTCTATTTCTGGCCAATTTAAGGTTCCAGTGGATTATAAACAGTGCATTTTACTAGAAAGAAGACATTAATTTTCATCCTTGGCATTTCTAATTATCTCTGGAGTTGTTCTCCATTCACATTTGACAAGGGATATGACTGGTTTTCTGCTTCTCCTATATCCCATCTCTGTTTTCATTCGATGACTTGGTGAGGAAAAAAAAAAAGCCAATATATTCCTCATTTCTTATTGAAAAATAGAAAAGTGGGGTTGTGTCTGTACACTAGATTTCCTAACAATGGTTTGTTGCAATCAACAGAGCATTGCCCTGCAAACAAGTCTGCTTTAGGGGGTCATGCTTCGTATGTCATGATCCTCATCAGGGCCATTTTACATAAATTAGTGAAGAAAATGTACCAAATCTACTGTCTCCAGCTGGTTTTATACTACCAGCCAAAAGTTGGAACCGGTTTTCTCCCTTAAATATTTCTAAAATTAAAAATAAAATGATTTAGGCATAAAATATGGAGCTATCTTATTAAACATTTTTTAAAAACCCACAAAACTCTGAAGAAAGATCATATAAAGACAAATCTGTAGAGGCTGCTTTTAGGCAAACAGGTTTGAGCAATGAATAGAATACGGAAAGGGCCACAGTGACCCCTGGGCTGAGTACAGGCAGGCCCATCAGGTGACCTACCCAAAATATCCACAGGCCCTACCTGACCAATGGGCTACTGACAACCAGGCACAGGTACCAAAAAGGAGAGAACTCTATATGTCCCCATACGTCCTCACCTTCCCCCTTCAAATGCAGCCTCTACTCCTTGCCTCCTGGCACCCAGCTTCTCCTCTGCTATCCTGTCTGCTGCACCCTTGAGGTGTATTCAATAAACTTCTGCCCCAGGGGAGTCCTTTCATCCTCACTCCACACCACCTCCCATCAAGTCATCCCACATTTGGGGACCCCCATCAGTTCTTGAGGCACCCTATTTCAGCTCCACATTTGGTGGCCCCACATAGGGAGACTGCATGAGGAACCTTTGCTGCTCCAGGACTCTCCCTGGATTCTCCTGGAATTTCTCAGGACTTTCCTTGTGTGGACTGACTCTAGTACTCCTTGGAGAGCTAGAGCTAGAGATCTTCAGCCAGTCACCTCAGCAAGGATCTGAACCCCAAGAAGGGAACCAGCCCCAATGCCCTTCCCCAGAAGCAGTGAGGGATTTCCCCTTTTGCTCTTGGTTTGTTGTTGTTGTTTTCCTTTTTAAGATTTATTTATTTATTTGACACAGAGAGAGCGTGCACAAGCAGGGAGAATGGCTGGCAGAGGGAGAGGGAGAAGTATATGTCCTGCTGAACAGGGAACCCAATGTGGGGCTCGATCCCAAGACCTTGAGATCATGACCTGAGCTGAGACAGAGGGTTAACGACTGAGCCACCCATGTACCCCATCACTATTTGCTCCTTAGATGTACCTTCCCTCCTCTCTTTTAGCCCTTGGCAGTCTAACCCTGGTCCTCCTCAGAAAACTGAAGGCCTCCAGCCAGGGTGACTCCCTGGTGCAGTCAGAAGGTCTGAGGGCTAACAGATGGGACTTCTGTGCTTGTGAGGAAGGACTCCCATTTTTCTTCTTTCTCCCTCGGCCGCCAGGTCTGTTCCCAGAATCCTGCACCATTGGCAGCTCGCCCACGGTGAATCCCCACACCATATGGACTCTGTTGGGATGCTTTTCTGACACTGGCTGATTCTCAGCTGCCTCCCTTCTTTTAACTGCACCCTGTCTCTTCCTGAGGGTCCAGCAGACACCTTGATCTGTGGGCAAAGGCGGTCCTGCATCTGAGTGGTGAGTCCTCCTCCTCCTTTTACCCACCCAGGCTGGGCAAACTGGCATCAAGCTCCCCTTGTTGCCAAGGGACACCCCCACAGGAAGGACCATGCCATTTGCCTTGACCCTATTGGACACCCCAAAAGAGTCAGTCACCCATATTTGCCTTGACTCCTCTTGGTGGTGAGATGCCACCAGAAGAGTCCATGTCCTGATTTAGGTACGGTCCTTTCTCAGGTCTCTGGGGTGCCTTGACCAAACTTGTGACCCCGTATTAGAACTCTATTCCCTGGGATCCCTGGGTGGCACAGCGGTTTAGTGCCTGCCTTTGGCCCAGGGTGCGATCCTGGAGACCCAGGATCGAATCCCACATCGGGCTCCCGGTGCATGGAGCCTGCTTCTCCCTCTGCCTGTGTCTCTGCCTCTCTCTCTCTCTCTCTCTCTCTCTCTCTCTCTGTGACTATCATAAATAAATAAAAATTAAAAAAAAAAAAAGAACTCTATTCCCTTTAGAGGGAGGGACCATTGGGAATCAGCAGCCGGTCTTTCCCACCCTTCTCTTTTCCTTTGAACTCACCCCTGAACTGTGTTCTTAAAAGCTGGAACATATTTGACCCCCAATGCCTGATGTTTCTGGCCTCAGTACATGCTCCCAGATCAAGAGGTATGACCTTCCCATGGAACTCTCTCTTCTAATATATTATCCAGCTTGACGTCCTTTACTAAAATTCCTCCAAATGGTGGGAACTCCCATATGTATCTTGTTTAGTTTCATGGCCCTAAATCAGGATGCTGACCTAAGAGCTTCTTGCAGAAACAGCTACCTCCCAACCTGGGTGCTGACTCTTTAACTGTTCCTTCTCCTAATAGATGTGAGGGCTACTCCCTCGTTCGTTTAATGGCTATGATCATTGGAGCCAACTGTGGGATGGGGACTTTAAGGAATATTCCCAAGTAGCTGCCAAAACCCATTTTGTTTTGGGGAAATTCCCTGTCTTCTCCAGCCCAACATGGACTGCCTATTTCCGCTTTGGTGAAAAAACATAGCATCTGCTCTGCTGTTTGAGCTGACGAGGTTCAGAACTAGGAACCCTGGTTCAGAGCTAGGAACCCTCTTCCTTAGCCTCTGGCAGCACCTCACCTCTTCTGCCTACCCCTCCTCCTGTCTTTGCACAACCTCAGGTGCAGCCTGCATACACCGCCCACTTCAGATTTCCCCACTGGTGCCCCAGGGAAAAACTGACAAAGAGGAACAAATCGATTGACTTTAAGTGGACCCAGATGGAGCATAATTTGGTATTTAAACTAACTGAAACTTTTATTCTACCAAGGTTTACTATAAGTCAAATAAACTCATAATATCTCAGGTGTAATTTGTCAGCAAAAGATTGATGTAGGAAAGATGTTAGGGTTCAAAGCTGAGGGACAAGAAAGAATTCTTGAGATGTCTTTCATGCAAAAAAGGTGGTTTTATTAAAAAGCACAAGGACAGGACCTGTGGGCAGAAAGAGCTGCACTGACTGGGGTCATGAGGAGTGGCCCATTATACACTTTCAAATTGGGAGGGGATTAGGGAGAGTGTTAAATCTCTAAGGAATTTGGAAGCAAAGTTTCCAGGACCTTGAGGGGGCTAGCTGTTGTTGGAAAGAGGTAATTTATTACTGTCTAATAAAACTGTAGACATGAGACCCTTCAGATGTATATTGACGGGTCATATGCTTGGGGGATGATTGCCAACACGTATCTTGGGGAGTTTAGAGATAAAGGAAATTTCTAAAGGAATTTTCATATGTTAAAATAGACTTTCAGGATCCTGGGGGTTGGGCTAAGATTGCCTTTTGTCCTTTGCTGAGTATTAACACGGAAGCAGGACTTGTCAATGGGCGTAGATAGGAAATTTAATAATTTCTCTTCTGCCTTTGTTTCGCACATCAGAGATGACTTACAATGATAATTAATTTTGTCTGTCTCAAAGTTTTCATGGTAATTGTTAAGATAGCTTTCAAAGTCTTTGGTAACCTGAAATTTTAAAGTTGTGCTTGGATAATAGATTGGGTTAAATTTATTGGACATCTAGGTCTTTTCAAAATAGGATGAAATTCTAGAGCATTGATTACCAAACATAAGATTTGTGCTTCTGACTTCTTATGCAAAGAAACAAAGGAGATTTGGGTCATTTGGAAAATGATTTGTGCTTAATTGATTCAGAAATTTGCCATTTAAAGAGTTCTGATGTAACAATTCGTAATTGGTTACTACTTAGTTTTCCCTGGAGACTAAGGTTTCTAAGAGTTAAAATTCTAATGTAATTAAGACTGATGGAAATAAGGGAAGCGACTCTGTGTAAGAAAGATATAAGGAATGGGAATACATCTTTGTTGAAGGAAAAGGAAAGTTGTAGAAGGTTTGTGAAGGGAAGACTTTGGAAAGGAATTTTATGTGTAGTCAGGATGGACCAGGGTTGAAATGAATGGATTTTAAAAGTACATTGGTATAAGATTGAAAGTGTACTTTCTCTCAGTTAAAAATACATTTTCTTTAATGGTCTGCTTTTTAAGAAAATGTAAACAAAGTTGTTTGCCCAGAAGAACCAGTTTGGTGTTGTTGTTATTAGGTCTTTGATGATCCATAATCCTATTTAGGCATGTGCTTTAAAATTTTCTAAGGTTTTAACAAACTTCCCCAAGATTTAAATTGTAAACAAAGTCTTTTCGCCTAATTAGTCTTGTTTAGTTGGTATGCTATGTTCTGATATAAGGTCATCACTAGATATTCTGATTATTGAAATGTTATGTGTCACAGAAATAACAATTTTCCTCTCAATTTGTCACAGTGAACTCTATTAGATCATTAACAATGTCCATTTCTGAGGTTTTCTTTGTCATTTGCAATTGTTCTTATTCTCTTGCAAAATGTGTTTCATCTTCAAGAGGATTCATAAGAAGGACTTTTAGGACAAATATAGGTATTTGATATCTTTAGATCAGAAAATTAAAGTGGATAAGAATTTCCAGAACTAACTAAAAAACTGCCTTCAAACTGAATAAGAATTAGTAACATGGGACTAACAGAATTAAGAAAGATGATTGTAGTTTTTATAACTTTTGTTTGAAACATTGCTGGTTCTCTAACGTTGCTCTTCCAGACTAAGAATACATTCTCTTAAGATATCTATGACTTGCAAAAATGTAACAAAATATTCATTTGTGAACAAAATCAAGCATTTAACTTTTCTCTCTACTTGAACTCTCTGAAATTCTAAAGATCTCAGTGGTTTATTCTTTCTTCCATGGCAATCAATCAGACTTATTTGCATAGGTTCAATAAGAATCTGTTCTCCTTGTAACTGGACACCATTGGCAACTTTGGTTATTTTAGGATTTGACTGGAATGTCATATTTGAGAGACATATGCATAGACTCAGACATGACCAAATAGCTTTAAGGAACTTATGGCTGCATGTTTCATAGTCAACCTAAAACCCCTTGGAAATGTTGGCCTGATATCTTACTTAAAGAGTTTCTTGCAACCTTACTGGGTGAGTAAAGAATGTCACTTCCTGGTAGGTGCAAGAACCTCAGGATATTTAAGGACCTCAAGAAGAGGATTTCACCCAAATCTACAGGTATTGCAGACATGTCTGATGGTAAGTACCTGGCTTGGCTTCTGGCCTTGAGAGGCTATTAAAAGTTCAGTGAGATTCTGTATGAAAAGTTCCAGCAAAGCAGATTTTGAAAGATTTATATGGCTGATCACTATTCTTGCTGAGCTTATATAAATAATTAGGCCAAGTTTGTTAAAAATTGGACTTGTTTTGCAAACAAATTAGTCTTGACTTGGCTATATCTGGAAATAAGGTGATTTGGGAGAGAAAAATTATGTTTCAATAACCTAACCTTGTGGAAGTTAAATTGTCCCAATTGTCTTTGAATCTTGTTTGTATAAGCCAGACAACTTGAGGCAAACTGTTACAGTAGCTCATGTATAGAAAATCTTTGTGCTTGTTGTTCTGTGGGAATAATAACAGGACCCCATGGACATATGATTTTTTGAACAGGTGGGAAATGAGAATGATTCACCAACAACTATATAACTCAGCACCATGACCGATTATGTGTGGATGGAATGACATACTTGTTCCTTAAAAGCCAGGGTGTACCCCACTCTATGGAGTTGATCATGAACTTATGAAGATAATGGAAGGTCCCACTTTCCCTATGATTAGATTAAGTGATACCCTTGGAAATGCCCTTATCCTGAGACCAGTCTTCCCCTTCTTGCCAGTGATTCCTCATAATTAGGTTTTTGTTAAGGCTAGACCTCAAACAAAGGGCTTCTTGATGGTTTTATCCCTTATCCATATTTTTTGTAGAAATCACCTCTATTAATATGAAATTGCAAGTAGAGGCTTTAGCCAAGCATATAGCAGCCACTTTTTAACTAAGTTCGACATGTAATCACCCACAAATTCAAAAGATGGCCTTCCAAAACTGAATGGCCCTTGGTATATTGATGCAGCTCCAGGAGGAACCTATGCTTTATTAAAGCGGAGTGTTATGTATATACTCCAGATTACCACAGAAATAGGACAGGTTTGCTAGAAGACCTGAATACTCAAATTGGTGCTATAACCAATCCCTTTCTTTTCTTTAATTCCTGGACTGGAGAAAGATTTTTGTCAGCTATCAAAGGATATTCCTAGAACAAACTTTCTCTGCTATTAATAACCAACAATCCAAAACCTGACCCCTCTCTCTTAGGTAACACATATCCAAAACTTACATCGAGGGATCAAGTATACCATAAGACCCTTTGCAGGACAAAAAGCTGCTTGAACGTGTCTGGACTGGGCCCTATCAGGTTCTCCTGACCATCCAACAGCCGTGAAACCTAACGGCTTCTCCCTCAGATCCATCTTTCCAAAATCAAGACCACTTGGGCCCAGACGAGGAGCCCTCAACCCAGTACAGCTGTGAGCATGTTGGAGATCTATGCCTGTTAATCAAAGGAGGCTTGGTGATACACACCCTCTGTGTATTCATGGGTCTGGAGGCCTGTGGATCTGGCCCATCGCCAATCCCTCCTCTGTTGCACTCAATCATTCTATGATGTTATCTTAGAAAACTTCCCTCAATATTTTTCTCAAAACTCTTGCTTTCTCCTTCCCAATTGCAAGACTTCATTCTTGATCTTTTACTTCAAGGTGACCTTTCTGAATTTACTTGATCAGAAATCATAAGTTACTTGGAGCTTCCTCCCCTTGAGCCCTGATATCACAATATAATCCTCACCTCTTTTGGGGCTAAGCTTTGTCTTTCTTATCATAATCTTCTTTTGGTTTCCTCCTTCTAGGCCTGTGCAACAGAGGGATGGTTTTCCTAGAGGGGAAAACTGTTCCTGGCTCTCCTGGCTTCTTCCATACTTAGGACCACTGGCCTCAGTATTCCTACTCTTAATTATTGCCCCCCCTCTCTTTAATCTCTTTGTTAAATTTGTCTCTTCTAGAATCCAACAGTTCCATATCTGATTGATGGTTCAACAGGGATTCCAGCCCATACCATCGGAAGGTCCCCTTCCCCAAATGCCATGGGCCTGACCACTAAGGAATTTCACTCAAATCACCTATCACCACATTAATATAATATCACTCTCTGATCTATGACTGCCCAGAACCCCTGATGGACTGACAAGTGTAGGTAGGGACATCTCAATGACTCATTCAGCAGAAGGAAGCTGCTACAGATGAGACCTTTGCCCAAATGCTAAAGATTTGTCATTGTCGACCTGTAGGGGGAATGTAGAGGCTGCTTTTAGACAACAGGTTTGAGCAATGGAAATTTGATCCAGGTATACAAGGGCCATGGCAACCCCTGGGGTGAGTGCAGGCAGGCCCTTCAGGCAATCCACCTCAAAATACCCACAGGCCCTAATTGATCAATGGGCTACTGACAACCAGACACAGGTACCAAAAAAGGGAGAACTCCATAGGTCCCCGTACCTCTTCAGCTTCCCCCTTCAAAGACAACCCCCAGCCACTGCCTCCTTGCAGACAGCCTCTCCTCTGCTGTACTGACTACTGCTCCCTTGAGGTGTATTCAATAAACTTCTGCTCCAGGGAAGTCTTTCTACTGCCAATGCCACCAGCTTCTACCCCACCCTTACCCCACATTTGGGGGTCCCCATCTGATCAAGAAGCACCCCATTTGGGCACCACACAACCTAGAACAGACTTTATGGAAGTATCACTGGAGAATTGTCTTGAAATATAAAGAAACAGTTTTCAAGATCTCATGATTTGGATATGATAATTCAGCCTGTACATATGTAATCTAGTCTCTGAGATAAAATCATGAAACATCTTGGATAAATTCATAAGCACAGAGTGGTTAGAAATAAGATGTTGGAAATAAATAACTAAACCAAATATAAAAATCCCTACCAGTTAATTTTTCACTGCCACTTGCTAGACCTTCATTATCTTTTAAAATACCTTACAAAAGTATAGTTTAAAATGAACCTGCAGTTTACATTTTTTTCCAATGTATTTTCCAGGTTTAATTAGCATTCAGTATAGTCCTTAAATGTTTGAGGGGTTTGGTTATGGGAAATAAGTTATCTCCTTCCAAATCCAGGGACATAAAACGGTCTTTAAACACATTTAAATAAAATTTAAATACTTTAAAAATTGCAACCCAAAGTGTATGTTTTTTAAGAGCTGTAAGTGATTTAAGAGGCTCAGAGGCTTTGTCTTGAACAGATGCGTGAGAGCAATCTGAAAGGGAGCACATCTAACGGGGAAACAGTGGATGATGAAATTATGTATGTATTTATAGTACTTACATTGTTCATGAGCTCTTTATATAACTACCTTTTCACTTTGGGATTTTTTTCCCCGTGGTGTGTGTTGTGATCTTATCTGTTTGCCTTTCTTTTCTTTGGGGACAATGGGTTATTTAGTATCTGTTTTAAAAATGTGTTTAGGGGTGTGCATTTTAACAGCCTTTTCTAGTTGCATTATTTGCCTGATTTCCTCTCTGTGACATCTCTCCCTTATAAAGCAAACAAAGAAAATAATTTGGGGTTTGAGTAGAAGAGAGGGAATATTGTGATATGAATGGATATAGAACAAACCAGGAGACGTTTTTAAGTATCATGAATGGGTTTTGCCAGAAATCCTTGCCTGTTTTTTTTTTTTTTTTTTTTTTGCTTTTGGGATTTATCATGAAAATAATATTAAGTATTATGAATATAAACTATAATTTATTGTAAGCCTTTACTTTGAATACCCTATTCTCAGTGCTTCATATGCATTTACATACATGCATTATTGTATTTCATGCTCACAGTGACATAGAAGGCAGACGTTACTGTCCCCTTTTCTACAGATGAAGGAAGTGAGACCCAAGACAGAACAGTCCCTCCATAATCACATAGTCAGCACATGACAGACCTGAGAAGGTAGCCCGATGCTGTAGGACTGGAAACCCTGTGCAATTTATGACACTCAGACCACACAAGCAATCAGTAGAAGGATGAGCCCATATTTTGCAAGGGCTGGAAGTAGAGAAGGAAACATGGTGCAAGTAGTAACAGAAGCAATAACAACGATAATAATACTAATGACCGCCATTTAGGACCATGGAAAGGCTAGGAATCAATTTAGGGACTTCACGTAAAGTATATTTATCTTCCTAATGACCTCTAAGGGAATGGTATTTTTATTCTCATTCTGAGATCACAGAATTAAAGTCAGGAAAATTAGGTATGTCATTCAAAGTTACGAAGCCAGCACATTACAGCTGCAGGAGTCCAGCTTGGGTATAGGTTCCAAATTCCATACTTAATCTACTTCCCCATGGTAAGCCACATTTCTTCTCTACCTGTGATCTCATCTCAGAAAATCTGCCTGCTGGAATAGTGTGTGTGTGTGTGTGTGTGTATGCGTGTTTAATCCTAGTGTAATGTGACATTTATATAGCACAATGATTGGAGATATCTTTGTATTTACCGATCTACTCACCCCATTCATTTCAATTTGAAAGAGAAAGAAAAAAAAAAACACTTTCTGAGTATAGTGGAGCAGGGCTGGCCACAGGTGTGGAAATTGTCCACGTAAGCCAAAAATCTCTTAGCAAATGATAATATTCTCATTGGACAAGGATAAGAAGTATGATATTAGGTCTCCAAAATTTTGAGCTATCTCATAATGCTAACAGAAAATAGAGCAAAAGAAATGTAAAGTTGTCACTGAAAGTCTCATCTGAAAGCAGTATTTAATTAAATGAATAATAGTGTGCAGGCCAAATTATTTGGTAGCAACCTGAAAATACTGGAGCTACCAAAGCCCAGGATCTGAATCAAGAGGAAGCAAACCATTGTTCTAAAAAAACTCTTCCAAATTGGGACACCTGGGTGGCTCAGCGATTAAGTGTCTGCTTTCAGCACAGGTCATGATCCTGGAGTCCTGGGATCGAGTCCCACGTCGGGCTCCCTACATGGAGCCTGCTTCTCCCTCTGCCTGTGTCTCTGTTTCTCTCTCTCCCTCTCTCTCATGAATAAATAAAATCTTAAAAAAAATAAATAAAAATAAAAGCTTTTCCAAAGATCTGAAGGAAGATAATTCTTCAGTTAGGATGTTAAACATTTGGGTTAAAATTCAAGTTGCATCTGTGAAAACTTTCCATTTTGGATTAAAGAAAAAACATAAATGTTTGTGGGTACAGTGTATCAATCTGCTTGGGCTACCGTAACAGAATACCCCAGGCTGGTGGCTCAAACAATAGGAATTTATTTCTCACAGTTCTGGAGACTGGGAAGTCTAAGATCAAGGTGTCATCCAGGTACAATTCATTCTGAGGCCTTCTCTTGGCTCATAAGTACCTGCCATCTCCCTGGGTGCTCAAATGGCCTCTTTCTCTGGTTTCTTATAAAGGCACTAATACCATTAGGGGTGTCCTATCCTTGTGACCTCATCTAATCTGAATTGCTGCACAAAGGCACCAACTCCAAATGCTACTATCAGGGGCCCCTAGGTGACTCAGTCGGTTAAGTGTCTGCTTCAGCTCAGGTCATGATCCTGGGGTCCTGGGTCAAGTCCCACATTGAGGCTGGGAGAGAGTTGCTGAGCAGGGATTCTACTTCTCTCCCTCTCCCTTTCCCACTCCCTCTGCTGCTCTCCCTTCTGGTGCACTTTCTCTCTCAAATAAATACGTAAAATCTTGAAAAACAACACCACCAAAAAAGCCAAATGCTATTATCATATTGGGGGTTAGGTCTTCAACATATGCATTTGAGGGGGAGGGCACAAATATTCAGTCCAAAGTCTTATCTAAATATCATCTGCATCTGCTATGGAGGAGCCTCAAGGTATAATTCATCTTGAGACAGAATTCCTTTTCAGCTATGAACCTGTGAAACCAGACAAGTTATGTGTTTCCAAAACACAAGAGGCAAGTGTCAGACAGACATTCCCACTTTGAAAGAAAGAAATACAAAATAGGAAGAAGTGGTGGGTCCTATGCCAGTCCAAAACTTAGCAAGGTAAATTCTATTAGGTTTTAAGTCTCAAGAAGAATCCCCTTTGGTTTGATGCCATCCACTAGGGCAGCATCACTCTCAGGGCTCAAACCGCATGGCTCTCTTCAGTGGCCCCCCATGTGGCTCTCTGTGAGGTCTCTGCTGATAGACCTGAAACCAAAGTGGTGGTAGGGTTGCCACCTGTGCTTCTGAACTCTAAGCCTGCAATGGAGATGGTAACCCTGGTGATTGTTGAATCATATTTGCGATCTTTCTTCCCTTCTGGAAAGATAGCTCACATTCGCAGCTGAACAACTCTACAGTCCCATCTTGTAAAGTCCAACAAACCTGGAAGCCTGCCTTCTTGTCTCACATTCTCTGTCCCTCCTTTAGTTCAACCTGGCAGTGTCTCTGCTGATATAATTCCACCTCTACTCTAGGCTTATTAATGAGTCACATCCATGAGTTCTTTATCAAATCATTTTCAACCACACACATAGTGTTCTCTTCAGAACAGGTGTTCTCATTGTTTTGCAAAATGGACAGGCTGAGAATTTTCCAAATCATCAAATTCTGGTTCTTTTTTTCTTAACAGTTTTTTTTTTTTAAGATTCATTTATTTATTTGAGAGAGAGACAGCACACACAGGAAGGGCATAGGGAGAGAGAGAGGGAATCTGAAGCAGACTTTGAGCTGAGTGGGGCTCGATCTCACATGCCTGAGATCACAACTTGAGCTGAAACCAAGAGTCAGATGTCCAACTGATTGCACCACCAAGGCACTCCATGTTACAAGTCTTTCTTCAACTCATCTTTCTCTCTTCACATTTTGCCATAAGTGGTCAGGAGGAACCAATCTACATTTTCAGTTCTTTGTCCAGAAATCTCCTGAGCTAGATATCATGCTTCATTGCTAACAGGTTCTCCTTCCACAATACACTAGCACACAGTTCAGCCAAGTTCTTTGCTACTCTGTAGCAAGAATCACCTGTCCTCCAGTTTCTGAAAACATGTCCCTCATTTCCATCTGACCTCTCCAGAATCACCCTTAAGGCCCACATTTCTAAATTCTCCCAGTCTTTACCTACTACCCAGTTGAAGAGCCACTCCCACATGTTTGGGTATTCATTACAGCAGCACTCCACTTCTCAGGACCAAAATCTGTCTTAGCTCAGGCTGCCAAAACAAAGTACCACAGATTTGATGGTTTACAAACCATCCGTTTGTTTCTCAAGATTCTGAAGGCCAGAAATCTAAGATCAGGTGCCAGAAGGGTTGGGTTCGGATCAGAGCTCTCTTCCTGGCCCAAGAGGGCCACCTGCTCACTGCGTTTTATATGGTGGAAAGAAAGCAGGGAAGCTCTATCTTCTCAGTAGGCAAGTCTCTACTTATAAGGGCACTATTCAGCTCATGGAGGCCCCACTCTATGGCCGCATGCAAACCTAATTACCTACCAAAGGCCGCATCTCTGAATTCCAGCACATTGAAGGCTAGGGGACACAAGCATCCAGTCCGATATATATACATACCTATATGTATGTGTAGATAGATGGCTTATATATATTCTAACTACATATTCTGCTAACTATAGATATTGAAATGCCATTAGTTAGGAACAGGTATAAAAATAGAAGTGATGACATTGCCTTTCACTCTTTACGTGCATATTGCACATAAGCTGTTTTTGAAACAGCTGGCAGAAGTGTTACCTTTTCTTCTTGGTGTGAAACTGAGTGCGGTGAAACCAGTCATTTGTTTCTAATCAACATCACAGATAGGCTGACAGCAATAGCACCCAAAACTGAGGCTTCTGTGCCTCCTTGGAGAAGACTGAGCAACACCTCATAGTGTTATCTTAGACTTTAAGTTAAAAATCCACTGGTCACTGTCTATAAACTCTCTCCATTTTTTATAAAGGCCATTAGATAGTAATTTCACTTATAGCATGTTTCTATGGAAATAATTGTGGATATGTAAAAATGCATATCTCTTGAACTATGTCTACTCTAATGTTATTTACATTAGTAAAAGAGTTGAAATATCAAATGGTAGGGAATGTTTTAAAAAAAAGTATAGTGGCATGTTTCATTAAGATGATAATTTTATTTAAACAAATGAGAGAATAGAAAAAAAATAAGAATTGTATTGGGAAAAAAAATAGTAGAGTGAAGACAAGCACCTAATTTCCCTCTCCCTCCCCACCAAATCTCTGTGAAATGCAAGATAATAAATTGTGTTTAAGAAAATAAATTCATGAGTGCACTGGAAAACAAAGACATTGGTAGGGAAAAAAAATCTGAGGAGTTCCTAAGAGCTAGAAATGAAGTGAGATCAGAATCAGAGAAACAAGTAGAAAATGAAAATCCAAAACTCATGCAGGAAGAGATTGTGGTAGCTTAGGAGCAGTTTCAGGGAAACCCAAAGTTACCTGAAGCAGGGGCAGAAGGGTACCATATTGAAATTGAATGGAGAAATGCAGCCTAACAAAAAACTATCAATTTGTTCAACCTTAAACCATTTGGACCAAGCAGGAGGCAAAGTGTCCAATAGGACCAAGCAACAACTGTGACTCTTGGGTACAGAGCTGAGACTATAACTAGATCCCTCCAGATCCCAAGGCGGAAGGAGGAGCTGTACGTCCAAGGTCGACTTTCCATCATGATCACCAGATGCAGGCTCTTATAGTCATAACCAATCCCAACTAAACCTAGTGAGGCAGATCTCACTGAGAAACAAGATATGATAACCAATAATTTGATATATATATTTATAATGCATAACATAATCGTATATTTATAATATATAACAAATATATAAATAAAACATATAATTAACAATTTGTATAAAATAGATAATTATATAATTGTGATATAATATCTATATTTAATATACACATACACTCATTAAGGGGGAATAGCAAATTGGCACCCCCCAAAGAACAATGCTTTCACTGAAAATCGAATACCTCAAAATAAATTTACCTAAAATCCTTCGAAGATATGTGCGAGACATGGAAATTTAAACATGTTTTCAAAATAAAAAATCTCAGACTGAATTGCTGAAAAGAAACTGTAATAAAACCAGTCAATGAACCAGAATATCAAACTATTTTTCCAGAATGTAGTATATTTCCTATAAAGCAAACATAAAACATAAAAGAAAAATAAAGAGATACCTAAGATATATCCAGAAATTCCAACAACCATTCAGATAGAGATATTGTGAAAAGCTAAATGTATATATAGTTATAAGTACAGTTATATATATATAAAGACATAACTGACAGACTGGAAATATGACTTTGAAAAAAAATAGAATCTATAGAAGATTATGAAACTATTTTAAAAGCAGCAAATGAAACTAAGGAATAAAAAAAATTTAAAACCTCAATGGCTGGATTAAATTAGAGATGACAAAAGAATTAGGAAATTGATGAATATAGCCCAAAAAGAGTATGGCTTAAATTGTCTGGACAAAGAGGGGCTCCTGGGTGTCTCAGTTGGTTGAGTGTCCTCCTCTTGATTGCAGCTCAGGTCATGATCCCAGGGTCCTGGGATGGGGCTCCCTGCTCAGCGGGAGTCTGCTTGTCCCTCTGCCCCTCCCCTTGCTTGTGCTCATACACTTTCTCTCTCTCTCACTCAAATAAATCGTTTTTTTTAAAAGTGCAGTAAAAGAAATGGGGAAATAGGAAAAAGAGATTAAAACACAAAGTCCAAATTTAAAAAAAAAATAACCAGTGTTATGGAGGAAATTTAAGAGAATCATAAAAAGCAATATCAAAAATAGAGTAGCTGAGAATTTGCCTAGAATTGTTGAAATTCACCATTCTTCAACTCTTGGAATCCCAACAATTATCCAGGGAGGAAGAGATGGATGAAGGCTTGGAGGGGAGGGGTCAAGCTTCATGCCAATGAAGGTACAGAACAGCAGTGAAGTGTATGGGCACTCACAGAGATTTCATCAATCATCTACTAAAAAAAAAAAAAAAACAAAACAAAACAACAACATCTGGCTGACAGGTAACTGCAGAGCAGCAAGTAACAGTTGAATAATACCTCAGTTTATGTAGAACGAACACAGAAAATAACTGTTTGCTTTGATTGCAACACCCACCAGAAGTATCTTTCAAATATGGTGGTGAAACAAAGGAAATTTCGAACAAAGACTGGGATACTGGAGGACCTGGGTGGCTCAGTCGGTGAAATATCTGCCTTCCACTCAGGTCATGATCCCAGGGTCCTGGGATGGAGTCCCACATCGGGCTCCCTACTCAGTGGGGAATCCGCTCCTCCCTTTGCCTCTGCCCCTCTACACCCTGCTCTTGTGCTCTCTCCCTTTCTCTCTCTCAAATAAATAAAATCCTTAAAAAAAAAAAAAAGACTGGATATTTACTACCAGTAGAACAACTTAAGTATAGGGAATCATGAAAGAAGTACTTGAGGCTCAAAGAAAACTATTTCAGATTGCAAGTATAAAATGTAATGAGGAATAGTGAACAGAGACATTGGGAAGTTTGTGGGGAAGTCAAATATTGACTCTACTGAATGATAAAATAGGATAGGATTAAAACACTAGACCACAATATCGTATAAATTGAGAAGAGAGTGGATGAGAGCTAAACCTTTCTAAAGTCCTTGAACTCACTGAGAATGAAGGAAAGATACCTATGAAATTTAGGTTATTAAGTCTGTAGAAAATCATACCCTCCCATTTCCAAATACATAAAGGGAAGGAAACGAAACAAGAAGAAAATTGACAGAATCAATAGGGGAGAGAGCCAGGAAGGTGAGAAAAAGGAACAGCAGAAAAGGACAAGTAAATGAAAAAGAGTAAGAAAGAAAAAGTATTCATTCAGCCAAGAGACCATAAGAAAGGCAGAACCAGAAAAACACCAGGATAAGTAGGAATTGTTTAACGGTGAAAATAAATCAGAAATCACATAAATGCAAATTCATTAAATACTCTAGAGAAAAGGCAAATATTCTCTGGAAGGATTCAAAACAACTAATTGATATTTCTGAAGATACGCTGTGGGATTTGGTTGGCTAACATTTATTTGGGGTTTTTCATCAATGTTCATGAGTGATATTATGGAAACATGATTTTCTTTCCTCATACTGCTTTTACTTGATTTTCTTAATGAAGTTCTATTAGCTTCACAAAATGAGATGAGTATGTGCTGCCCCCACTTTTTCTTTTCTGCTTTTAGGAGTTTGTATAATCGAAATTATCTCTCCCTTGAATATTTGATAGAAGATGCCTAAAATGTCATATGGACCTATAACATTTTTTTGAGTTTTTTTTTTTTTCTGTTTGAGAATTTGTCATGAAGGGTTTTTTTTAATATTTTAATATTTTCTCATGTAATACTAAAACTTCTATAATTAATCCCAGCTATAATTTATCTTTCCTTATGTTTCTGACATTCCTTATCTGGGCTTTTTTTTTTTAATCTTTGATTTGTTGTGCCAAAGATTTATCTACTTTATTAGTCTTTGTAAGGATCAGCTTTCATCCTGTTGATCTTTCTTCTTTCTCTTATATCTTTATTTCTAATGGAATTAACTTCTGCTTGTATCTTTACAATTTCCTCTCCTCAACTTTTATGAGCTTTATTCTTTGAGTGAAAAGAGGAAAAACTTAGTAACGGAAACATAATCACTTGTTGGAAAAGTTATATACACGTTCTGGACTTGGGCATTCTCATTGTTTAGGAGAGGTTGCCATTCCTTCTTTCTGCATCATCAGATTTAGACAAGAAAAGACAATATGAATTTATCTGGGATTAATAGGTGCCAGTTTAAACCACAAAGTCTGGAAAGTCAATTAGAAAATATATAAGTTTGTAAATCAGTGTAGCTTGTAGAAATGATCAACCTCGATATGCCTTGACTAAACTTTAATAGTGCCTAAGGAAAAAAAAAAGTCCTTTTGCTACTAATTTCAAAAGTAATTGTTTAATGAAGTATATCGTCTTATATTCAAAGAATTAGTGTTACTTGTCTTATACTAATATTCTATGTTAACGCCACGAAGAAGATATATAAAATTATATAAATATAAAGGGAATAGTCTAGTTCGATTCCATAAAAGAAAATTAAATGTTTGCTTGATAAGCAAAATTCCTAGGATGATGTTTTTGCACATTTCTTGAAAGGCATTTTATTAAAACACCATACAAATTAAATTCTTAAATTAACATTGATACCCCTTCCTTAAGGGAAGTATATTTAAAATTAAATTTGTGTGTGATTACCTCAAACATAGCCTTATTAACAGCCACCTAGATGTTTGTGGGTTTTCATGCATTAAATTTTTGTTCCAGATTATTCACGGTTTGTTAATTGGTGTGATACTTGATGAATATTGATGGTGCATATTGTGGAAATAATTTCCATATGAAAGGGGGTAAAAGCATTTCCTGCCCAAGCAAAACTCTGGAAATAGAAATGAAAGAATTCTGAAAGGCGGAATTTAGAGTATGAGTTGACCCTCTTATTTAACAGTTAAGAATTCTCTGTAACCAGGCATCCCATAGTGTATGTGTGCCAGATTATAGATGAATACTTTAATGATGTCCAAAACAAATTAGGAAATTAATTGATTCATTAAGGCCCTGTTTAAATGTCTAATGCGAAGGTTAAATGTTTGCTTTATTTAAATGAGATGTTCAGGCTTTAGAAAAATCTACTAGATTTAACTTCTAAAACACCACGATCTAAGAGGGTTTATATTTCTCATTTTACATAGTTTACAGCAGTTATATCAATTCAGCCAGTATATTTATATAGGGAAGACCTTAATCAACTCACGACATCTTCTTTAGCCAGCATATGATTATTATTTATCAAGCTGATAAATCCACAGATTATTGTATTTATTATAAGTAGTTTTGCAAATTTGATGAAATTCCAGTCTGTTCAATGTCTCTATTTTCAAAGAACATACATTAAGTGCTCAATAGGTACTTGTTAGTTTCTCTCTTATATATAAATTTTTAAAGAATTCTTGACACTAGTAGTTGCCATATAGACATAATTTCATTTAATCTTAATCACTTCACTGCAAAATCAGTATAATTCTAACATTGCACATGAAGAACCTGAGACTTGAGAAGTTGAGTTGCTCATTGTTTTATTTCAGAATCTTCTTATTTATGTAGCTATGGCCTTCTTAAATTATGAGTAAGAGAGAAGTTGAGATATTTTGGAGGCATCTTAACTTCTTAACATCTTAACATCTTATTGTATTGGTCAGATTTGTGAGAATAAGGAAGGAATATGATATGACGCAGTCCCAGTAACCTTTTTCTTTGAAATTAGATCATACTTTCTGAGGTCCCATTCTTATAAATACACAATTTGTAATCTCGTGTCCCTTTTGTACCCTCGATTACTCTATAGTACTCATGGAAGAAAGAGTCGACGGCAATGAAAAAAGGAGTGTGTGTGTGATGAGGAAGGAATGTGTATTAAAACCACTTCCCTAATTCTTGAGTGAATTTTGGCAGCAAGACCCCTTCTTGCAGAGCTATGCTTGATTTATGGTCGGTTTGCATTGTTTATCTTTGGCTTCTCTACTAGGCAACTTCCTATCAGTTCAGGCATCTTTAGCTTTGAATCATGTGCCAGTGCCTTGCCATTTAGTGCACTGTCTGCTTTATCCTCCAGCCAGTAAAAATTAACCCCATGAATTCTACCCAGAGCAGCAACTAAATAGGCCAGGACTCGATTTCCAAGTCTAATTATCTTCTCAAAAACAAAGGTTCTCTTCAGATTCCAGTCATTTGGAGTCTAATCATATGCACTCTTTGAGAGAGAGAGAGAGAGAGAGAGAGAGAGGAGGAAGGAGGGGCAGAGGGAAAGAGAGAATCCTACAACCCCAAGATCATGACCTGAACTGAAAACAAGAGTTGGACGCTTAACCGAATGAGCAACCCAGGCACTCCTTATATGCATTACTTTTTTTTTATGTAAATTTATTTTTTATTGGTGTTCAATTTGCCAACATATAGAATAACACCCAGTGCTCATCCGGTCAAGTGCCCACCTCAGTGCCCATCACCCAGTCACCCCCACCTTCCCACCTCCTATGCATTACTCTTGATGGACACATAATTTATTCTTGCTTTTCAAAAATTGATTATTAACATAGTTAAAAAGACTGGTATATTCTACATATCCTGAAATCATACTAGGTTTGAAATAATTTAGGTATTCCAGACAATTTTTCTGAATTTCAAACATATTCCCCAGAGTTATGTAGTAGCAAGCCAGTTACTTTCTGAAAGCCAACCTTTCACCAGCCTCCCCTGTCCTTGCCCAGTGGACTCATGAACAAAGTCATCATGTTGGTAGGCAAATCCAGCAACTTGGAATTCCACTTTCCAAACCAATCTGGATAGAACCACCTCTGAGTATCTAACCTGCCAATAGCAGGGGCTAATCCTGAATGCCTGACACAGTACCATTCCCAGAGATCACCAGCCAGCCACCTAGGGCAGGATGATTACTTTGATTACTTTCAACTACTTCCATCACGAAAGAGGAAATCATTTACTCATTATTACTCATTTACCTGCTGGAAATTTTTCTGCCCAAATCACCATCTCTGGATTTACAGAGTGTCCTAATCATTATATAGCATCCCTTGCCTCTGACAAGGCAATTTTATTGCAAACTAAAAAACCACTTCAACACTTAGTGGGTTCACAAAATAGTCATTTTATTATCTTTCATTACTGTGTGATTGGTGAGTTTGGTAATTCTATTGAATGGGAGGTTGGTTGCTACTACAGTCATTGGGCATATCGATAGGCTGGAATATCTAAGCTGTCTGTTACAGAGGTGGTGGATGTCCTGAAGGCTGGGGGTTAGGTGAATGGCTGGGCTTTTCTCTATGTGTCTGTGTAGTTTCAAAAATCTTGTTTCTTCATATGGCCTCTACACATGGTTTCTCTATAAAGTTACCCCAACTTCTTAGATGGCAGCTCAACACTCACAAAACCACAAAAAGAAAAAGTTACCAGGTTTTTTTAAGGTCTAGATCTAGAACCACCTCAAGTGGTTTAAAGCATTTGCATGCTAGCACAGTTTCAAGGGGAGAGAAAATAAATTCTGCCTCTAGAAGGGAGTAAGGAGAAAACATTGTGCCATCGTTAGTCCATCATAGGGAGAAGGACATTCAAGGGTGAACCAAGAACATTTGCTCTAGTCCAAGGAGGGACAAAGCACATTGTGTTTGAGAACAGTATGGGAGGTAAGGTAAAGAATAGCATGAGACTGGACCAGAAAAATCCATGGTCTTACAGGCCTCATTGAGTCTGAGGCTTTATTATGCATGATATGGAAGGAAGCCATTAAATAATTTTAGATAGGGAAGTGTAATAACTAGATTTTCACTTTTAGCAGGTTACCCTGGTTAGAATGGGAAATAGTTTGGCAGAGAGCCCAATTGGAGGTAGAAAGACCATTCAGTAAACCAATATGATAATATGGGAGAGGGGTGATGGTTTTTTAGAATAGAGTGGGAGGGACACCTGGGTGGCTCAGTGGTTGAGTGTCTGCCTTTGGCTCAGGTCGTGATCCTGGGGTCCTAGGATCGAGTCCCACATCAGGCTACCTGCAGGAAGCTTGCTTCTCCCTCTGCCTTTCTCTGTTCCTTTCATGAATTGAAAGAAAAAAAGAAAGAAAGAAAAAAAAAGAATAGGGTGGGAAAGTGGAAATGAAGAAAAGCAGACGGCCTCAAAAGATAATAATAATAATATAATAAGCAGTATAATTACAGGACCTTGTGATTGTTTGAATGTGAGTATACCAGTCTCTGGCTTGAATCCCTGGGTAGCTGATGATTCCATTACCAAGGCAAGAAACCTGCAGAAGCAGTTTTGGAGTGGACTAATCATTAATTCTGTTTTGGATGTGTTGAGTTTAAGTTTCTGTGAGATATCCAGGTGAAAATGTTAAGCAGGCAGTAATCTACTAGAGTATGGAGCCCAAAAGAGAGGTCTAGGGGTACGGAGAATTGCGATGTATGCAAACTACGAAATGTAAAGTGGTCCACATCATCACAGATTCATATTCAGTAGCCTAGCACATCAGATACCTCTGGGGGATTACTCCCTATTTTGTAGGTCTCGCCAAGACCTCTAGTAACTGCTGCAGCAAGCACTTTTGCACTTGAGAGATTTGGCTGGCTGCATCCTGACAGTTCCTGACCTTGGTCCCTACAACAGACCATCGTTTCCTTCCTTGGGGCTTCTCAGAAGCTGTGGTATGGGACGCCTCTGGGTATCTTCCCCAGAAACGGGCAGGTCCACTCAAAAGTATAGGGAAATCAATGCCTGTGAGATTCCACTTGGCCAAGTGAAGACAAAAGCCAGTAGATAAACAAATGTTTCCCGCTTTGATCCCCTGGGCAGAAAATTCCCAGATGCATTTCATAGGACTTCTAAGAAGACTGAAGGACTGAGGACCCATGATAGGTAACAGTGGAGATGACCTGATAGCCTGTTTCCATGTTGGCCTTCTTTCTCTGCTCACTCTTTCTGTCCCTCAACCAGCACTCAGGGACACACAGAAACTTTTGTCTCAAGTTCTCTTTCAGGAGAAGCCAGGCTAAGACACATGGACAAGATTTTTTTTTTTTTTTTTTTTTTAAAGCACGACGTTGACTGAGAAGAATAAGGAGAAAGAGTGAGATATGTAGCATTATACTACTTATGTAAACTAAAGTAGATACGTCTACAACAAAAGCCTTATATTTTAAAGGACGGATGTATGTCTATCCTATATAGATACACATGCATATGGAGATTTATGAGACATTTACATGTCCATTTATAGAAACATGTTTTTACATGTTTATGTCAAATATGTTTATGTATGCATAACGACATACATTTAAAACATTATAATGGAGACTTTTGAGGAGTTAGGAATGCAAGGAATTTGAAGTAAAGGGGAGGGGAATAAAAATCAGACAAAAGGGGGACTTCTGATGATACCAATTTAAGACTTGAAAATTGTTTACTCAACTCATTACACCTGAGGACCAATTTTTTTAATGGCAGGACAGAGCAAGGAAGAAGCTCAAAAGTAGAAAGAAAAAGATGGGCATGTCTCAAACAAAGGGGGATATTTTATACCAAAAAATATTCCTTAACTTCTTGATTATTTTTTGGAGGAACACACGCTTAATAAGAAAATAAGAAAAATAGGAGTAGTGATATGGGACTTTCTGGATGTCATTTACATCTGTGCTTCTCAGACAGCTTTTTCTGTTTATGGAAGTACCGATTCTTGCTTAAGTATCTTGCTAGTCTTGATTTGCACTCTGGCAACAGCACAGAATAGTTGAAATTGTAGAATGGGGATGTCGTCACCCTCCTAGATTCAAACCATTCATCTCATCTGATTTTCCTTATTTCATCAGCTTATGCATTATTTGTACCTGACCTGTTTGGTGAAAATATTGCTTACTGAGATTGGGGGACAGTACAAGGGAAAGACACTCTCCATCCTAAAATTAACAATGCTGCTTTGCTGCTTCATACATAAGCATTTTGAATGTTCATCCAGCCTCTCTGGGTATTTCAAGAACTACTATAATTATTTTGCCAGCATTTAGAAAATTTGCATTTGTTCTGCTTTTTTCTTAACGTGTGAAATGTTATCAGAAAAAAAAAAAATCTTGGAGGCAAATGTGGCCCATGCTTCTCGATCCACTGGGGAGATGTCTAGTTTCCATGTGTTTGCTCTTTGGTTACATTTCCTTAAGAGAAGGGCATGTCTGCTGGTTGATTTGGCACAGATTCTATTTTTGAGAAAATAAAAGAGATTTCTGATCAAGAAAGCTAACAGGACTTTCTATATCTATGGAGTGAGAGACAACATAGAGGGAATACGTATAATTTCCAACAGCTGGATTGTCCTCTTGTAATTTATCTTTGCCCCAACAAATTAAAGCCTTTTCCTGTCACCAAAATGAAGGGGAGGGAGGGGCCTGGTCCTCAGTCACAGGTGTGAACAGCGGGAACAGGTGAGCTGAGAGCTGAAAAATCTAAACCTCAGCAGGACTGTTTCCCAAGACAACTTGCCCGAGGCCACAGGGCTGCTGTCAGGCCTACAGAGGTTTTTCAAGATGATCCCTAGTTCTAGTCACTTGTGTTTCTTCTCCCTAAATATTTAGTCGCATGGCTAAAAAATTTATAAGTTTCAAAAAATTCATTCAGTGTGTTTAAAATTAGAGTTTCCTTGCTAAAGGCAGATAACATAAAATTTCAATAAGCTCACTTGAAGTATCTCCGACTCGACTTGCCACAAAATTGTTTCCCCCCAGGGAACACTAGACACTTTAGAGAGCCAACCAGGTATGGCAGAAAGAACAATAGTTTGTAGGAGAAGAGACTGTCAGAAATCTCATCTTTGCTGCTTACAAGCTGTATGAACATAGACAAATTTTTAAAATCCTATGAGGCTCTCCACATCTATAAAAAAAAAGTGGGTCATAATATTTATGTCTCAACACATAGCAGACTAACAGGTGCATAGTAGGGTTTTTCCATTGGTGATTTATTTTTCTTTCCTGCTATTCTCCTCAAATATCTAAGAGTTGAAGCCTTCATTCCTATTAAGTGAAAGTTTATCTAAACCATTTATGATTCAGTGCTTATCTGTACATTATCTTCTCTTTTCCTCTGACTCTTTTTTTATTTTTTATTTTTTATTTTTTTATTTTTTTCCTCTTACTCTTTTTAAGTTAACCCTTTATACATTGTGTTTCTGGGGGTGGGGGGGGGACAGGGTAGGGAGAGCATAGTCCTTTTCAATACTAAATGAGAATAAGTTCCCAATCCTGAAGAATTTTTTAAGTAGCCTATGCCTTTTTAGAAACGTACATACCATACTGGGGTAATGTGATTGTAAAAGTTACTCTATAATACACGAGTTGGAAAATGTGATACTCCTTTTCTTTCCTTTCTTTTCCCCATCAACCAAATTTAATCTACCCTGATACTACTCTCCTGGCTGGGGAAAAAAAAAGTGCACGCTCTGTCATTATTAAGATGGCTTTATTCCTTCCTTTGTATGAAATAAGAATCTTGCCAGGGTACAGACCAGGTCCCGCATCTAGACTATTGCCCATTCTCATTGTCTTTGCATGAGGCACCAGCTCCTGCTGTCAGCCAGGCATTGGTGCCCTGAGTGAGGCCCTCCCCACAGGCGCTTGTCCTGCAGGAAGCTCACCTCACTGCTCTCAGGGACTGTGTCCTTCAGCTCCATCTGAAGTTCAGCCATCTCTGGAGGGTACTTGTAATCTCTGCTCACCTGAACCAATAAAACCTTGCTGTAGAGGGGATGCTTTCCAAATTCTCTCTTCTTAAGGTTCGCCTACATCAACCTCTTACAATTTAGGTCTTTCTTAAAAACAGAAGTCTGGATGGAGGTTGTGTTTTGGGTAACTATCAATCTGTTTTTGACCAGCTAGCAACAAGTTGGTAACAGCTCTTTGAAGGCAAAGACCTCATAACTCAAGAAAACAAAACATAGCTATATTTTTGGGGAGTGGGAGAGGGAAAATACCTCCCATCTCCTCCCATTCCTCCTGACCTCTTAAGCAAGGAGAAAATGCAAAAATTAATCTCCCAGTATGTGAGCTGACTCTTTTGAGCAACTTTTTAGGGTAATACTTTACTAGCATGCAAATAGATCTTAACAAGTTACCTCTAATCCTTTTATCAAACTCCCTGGTAATATTTTTTTCCTCCATATTTTAAAGTTGAGGAAGCTGAAGTTCAGAGACTCTTAGTGATTTACCAAAGTTCACAAATCTAGTATATGATGAAGCAAACATTTAAGCACAGGATTGCCTAGTTATACAAATTGTACTCTTGGAACTGCATCATGCTCCATCCCAGAGAATATCAGAGAATCAACATCCTTTTAATGTAACATTTGATGCAGATGTATCCGTGGAATTAACTTCCAGATTACCTCAGGTATAGGTCTTGTAGATTCCTTTTGACTAAAACTCACAGTCAGAAGCTTAGAAATACACCCTTTACTAGTTTTAACAGACTTCATTTTAAAGCAATGTGACTGGGGTGCCTGGGTCGTTCAGACAGTTGAGTGTCCCACTCTTGGTTTCAGCTCAGGTCATGATCTCAGGGTTGTGGGATGGAGCCTCACATGTCCTCAGGCTCTGTGGTCAGGAGTCTGCTTCTCTCTCCTTACTCTGCCCCTCCCCCTGCTCACACACACACACATACTCTCTCTCTCTAAAATAAATAAATGAATCTTTAAAAAAAAATAAAGCGATGCAACCATGATACATTAGAGAGAAGTATAATCAAAAGAAAGAAAAATAACAAATAGTTTATTAGCTCTAAAATATATTTTTTAAGATTTTATTTATTTATTCATGAGAGACAGAGAGAGAGAGGCAGAGACACAGGCAGAGGGAGAAGCAGGCTCCATGCAGGGAGCCCGATGCGGGGCTTGATCCTGGGACTCCCAGATCATGCCCTGAGCTGAAGGCAGGTGCTAAACTGCTGCCACCCAGGCGTCCCTAAAATAGTTGTTCAACATCTCCCAAGGAGTGGCTGATTCATTTATGAATAGACAATCTGTTTATCTAGACCACACCTACATACCATCACCTTTAATGGTATGGCTCACCCTGATATATTCTTGTACAGTTATTTTGCTATTGTGACTTCTGACCATATTGCTATGTTGGTGTGCTGGTCTAATGTCTGATGAATATATCCTCAGTAATCCAGATTATCCACATAGGGTTCTATGAGCACCCTAAATGAGAGGGCATAAGTATAGTGTATGACAGAGTGGTCAGATAACTGGAATTAGGGTACTTACATTGTAATTTCAGTTCTACTACTGGGTTGTATTACATTAGATAAGTTATGAAATATGTCTGAGCCACGATTTCATGATCAGTAAGATGGTGGCAATAACAACATCAACTCTTGAGGACTGTATGAAGGTCAAATAGGGTAATGAATATATTTTATACAGAGCACTGTGATCATGGTATGTTAGCTCTGGAAAAAAAAGAACAAAGTATATATTAGTACAGCTGCTCCCTCAAAGCCCTAAATTCCTGTAACAATTATCCTCAGGGATATCCTCTTTTTGGGGCTTATGTCCTCTGTTTTATATCAGCTTTCTTTTCTTCCTGGAGCCTGCCCTAGAAATAGCTCTCACTTACAGTTCTGTATGTAATATAGCTTATTGGCTTCTCAAAGATCATGTGTAAAAGGAAGGCCTGTTTTCACTATAAAGGTGACATCTTGTCCCTCCTGCAGTGAACTTTTGTGCAACAGCAATTAAGGGTCATTGACTTAGTGTCTCCTGACACTTTGGATATATTGTCTTCAAACCCTGATTAAAATATTATAAAGGGATTGGCCCCCAAAAGAGCCAATTTTATGGCTCTCCTGAAGCCGTCAAATTTTTCCTTAATTCTTAGTGCATACCAGAGAGGCACTGGGGCTCATTATGCAAATTTAAATGACTTATACACAACCCAAATCACCTTAGGTTATACTAATGAGTTCTAGATAAGAAAGAATGAACACAAAATTGCATCAAGGGTATTTAGGAATAACTGCCCAACGGAAAGAATAATGAGGTAAATTGTAAAGGAAAGCTATGGAAAGAGTTTTAAAATAATATATCATACCTTCAATCATTTTTAAAAGTATGTTCACCTGCTAATGTGTAGTACATCTGAACTGGGTATGTGAGCAAGGAAGCCTTTCAGAATATCAAGCACCAGTGAACTTGCTAAGGTGTGGTCTTGATTAAAAGATGGGATTTTGTCTTTTCCAGCACCAGTCTTGAGGGCAAGAGAGCCCCATTCTACCCCCAAAAAAACTGCAAAGCTGCAGAGCAAAGACTTCCATGAGATATTTCAGTGTACCTAAAAGGGATGGAAATTGCTGAAAACTCTGGCTCTTGAAGCAGCATGTAACTCTTCACTAACCCTAGGAGCTCCCTAGCCACATGGGAATTCAGACCTAAATGAAAGTGTCCAGGACTCAAAAAAACAGAAGGAGCATGTGCTAAATTTATAACCAAAGAACACAGAGATTTTTTTTCAGAGCCCTGCCCCTTCAGGAATTCTCAGTTTGGGGCTCTGCATTAATGTCCCTCTTAGAACATATTAGTAAGGGTTCAATGTCTGAGAAAAGAGTTCAATTTAGAGAGTTGAAGCTGAGAGAAATTTATTATCTAATGAAGTTTGAGCAGAAGTGGTATTAAATGACTTAGAAGTAGTTCAGAGGGTGAAGAAACAAATTCTAAGCTGAGTTTCCAGGAATTGACTCCTAAACCCATACTGCAGAAGAGGGGCACCAGAGTGCTACAGCTTCTACCTCAATCAGAAAGCTGTGGAATTAAAAAAAAAAAAAAAAAAAAAGCCAGGAAACACTTCTAAATCCAAGACGACACTGTCTTTGCCGCAGTCCATTCTCAATGCATGTCCCAAGTCCTGCCTCTGCCTTTTTTTTTTTTTTCTGTCTTCATTTGACTCCTTCAAATCCAGGACTCAAAGGGGAAATCTGATTGGCAGAACCTGAAACACATGTGGACACCCTCCCTTTAAGAGAGTGCTAGAAAGAGAGTTTTTAGCTTGTCAGTCTTTGTGTACTAGAAGCTATCACATTGTGTATTGAATGAGCAAGTTCTAGTTTCTGCCAAACTGCCCCTGAAATCCACAGATGGTCCTGATCTTCCAGAATAGGATTCCAACCAAGGGAGTAAAACCAACATCTCTTGAGGAAAGAAATGGCGCAGGAGAAAATAGACCTTTCTGCATATGAGAGGAAGGTATTGCTCCACATATATATATGTATAGAGGAGTACAGGAATTATTCCTGTTTTGCAATGTGTTCTGCTTGTCGTATTTAGGTAGAACTTCTCTCCGAGTTTGTCTTATTACCCTATTTGTGGTGGCATTTGGGTATTTGTTATGGCTAAGAAAGATGAACTTAACTTCTATCCCTACCAATAATAGTCTCCCAGGTGTGCCAACTGAGCAGGTGACTAATACCAGGGGTTCTCTCCGAGGCATTTGCAAAAAAGCATATTTGGACAAAGGAAGAGGGTGCAGAGGGATGCATTAAGGATAAGCACTATGACCATGTGACTTTTTCCATCCATTTTGATGCAAAATGAAACCAGCTTTATAATAGAAGTAGAACTAGAGCATCAAATAAACTTGCTGATTATAATCAGAATAGCTAATATTTGAAACAGTAGAGGAGCAGAGAAAGTATCTTATGGGAGGGTTTTATTCGAATGTTAACTCACAAAGTAAAAATTATGTATATTCATATTAACCTTGAAAATCTCAAAGCCCCTATAACATGTTGTATATTTGTATTTAGGCCTAGAGTAGAATCTTTATGAACCCTAAGATTAATATCCGCTTAGACCAAAAGAAGAAATGAAAAGAAAGGCTGTATTCAGATGTCTGGGCATTCAAACTACTGTCCTTTGGGACAATGATCAAATTCTAAGATGTGAATGGAGGTTAGATGGAGAATTTTAAAATGTTTGCCTGAAAGGATTACTCAATTTGGTGTTTTTTTCTTAAGAACATTAATTGTAATATATGTTATTGTTTGATATTATAAGAACTAATCAATACAAAAGAGTTAACTCTTCCAAGGGGTACAAAATCAGCTCTCAAATTATCATGTGCATATGGAAAGACACAACTATGTAGAATGGAATTTTAAAAGTTTAGACACTATCCCTGATTCTGTCATTAATAACCTTAAGATAAGACATTCCCTTTACTTTTGCATATCTTATTCTTCCCTTTGAGAAATTTCTTCCTCCTCCCATCTCTGAATACATTATTAGAGTGAATTTTCTAACTCTCCTGACTAGAAGACCTTCTCCAACCTGGCCATTCCATCAGGCTGCTCCTCATCCTTCATGGCTTGGCTCAATACTTACTACTTCATGTTTTAATGTTTTTAATATTTAATGAAACTTAATTTTTAATAATATGGAAGCCTATATTCTTAGACAACTCATATTATTACTTCTTTCTTAAGTTAAATGAGGGGTTTCTTTCTCCAAAAAGTATTTACCCAAGAAGTTTTTATTGACCATGTATTCTTTTCTAGTGAAAATATGACCTTGTCCCTGACTTCAAGAAGCTCTAATAGTAGAAAAAACAGACATGAATATGAAGAATTATAACATTCATATTTACCAAGCTTTATATGATTAAATAATGAAGCTATGTGCTGTAAGACCAAGGGTTCACCTATATATATTACTTCTAGTAGCACACTGAGTGAGGACTAGGACATTATGTAGAAACTTCTACCAAATGGCATTCCAGATATATCACAGGAAATCGCAAATAATAGTGTTTATTATATCCTAGGCACTATTCTAAGAAATGTACATTATTAAATCATTTAATATTGACATAACACAATGAGGGTGGGTACTGGGACACAAAGAAGCTAAGTAGCATGCCTAAGGTCCCACAACTCGCAGGCAGGAGGCTCGAGTTTACACTCTTAACCACCATGACGTACTACAAGACAGAAGCTCTTTCCCATGGGAGCTTCATAAAAAGGAATTTGCATTTGCTGGAATTCTGTATTACCTAGGTAAACATGAAGTATAAAAACATCTAGAACTAAATAAATGCATATTCTATACATTGGAAGTTTGAACAATTATATGTAGATAGAGGTTCTCTGGGCATTGCAGATGAGTCCTGCATAGAGAGAGCAACCCTATTAATTCTGTCCTCAAAAAGATGATGAACTGAAGTAAAATCTCAACTGAGGGGAGAAGAAACTGGACAGAACAGGGCCACAGACAATTGTCGTGGTCTCACCTCCCAAGGGATTGAGTCCATTGACTGGTGGAGACAAAGTGGGATGTATTTGCATGTATTGCACACACATACACATGATATACGGAGATTGAATCCATTGTCTTGGAAAACATGCATTAAATGTTTTGCAGCACTCATTTATTTACCAAACACCCTTGTAAAAGTCCAGCAGAAAAGAATGTTAGTTATGTAGCAGTCAATATTCTGGTACTCACAGAAGACTGATCAAGTAAACTGTATATCTCATTAACTGATGTAAAAACAAAGTCTTACCTCCTTCACTGTATGTCACACATTAAGACAGCACATATCACCCTATGTGTATGTGACATTATAGAAACAGAGGGGAGGCAGGAGCCATTTGTAACTACACATAAAACAAATACATTTCCTCATGGTCATCCTTCAGATATCTCCCTGAGGCGCTTCTTCTCCATTTTAACTGTGCTCTTGTCATACAGGTTTATCTTTGGTGGACTTGATGTCTGAGGCTTTCACCACCCTATTCATCCTCCTCTTAATGCACTCTCATTGGCAATATGCCACTTCAAACAACCCATAATTGAATGAAATATGGCACATCTGATGTATTTGTGTGATGCCCAGAAGGCTGATTTACGCATTGACCTGGACTTCCTCACCCCATTCTATTACTGTAGCGTACGCTGACATTTACTATTATTATCTGATGCACTTCCAGAGTAGATTGACCTTTTGTCTTTTTCGTATGAGTAACTATTAATCTGAGTCTCCCCCACACTGTAACTTATTTCACCTTGTTAAGGTTAACCTATTTTTCTGTTGCAGGATGATTATAGGGGGTTAGTTGGTATCCCTCTTTACAATGATTCTATCAGCAAATCAAACTGGTAACCTCGGTTTTCAGTTATCTGTAAATTTGATAAGTAGATATTTCCTATCAGTAAAGTTGCTACTTAAATATCAACATGTGATAATTATTGCAAAAATTCTTTGAAACATTTGGGGGAAAATTTCATTACAAGTAAAAGGAATATTTTAGTCTATTTACATTTAATGTAATTATTAAAATGATTAAATCTGCCATCTTATTATTTTCTCATTGTCCTCTCTGATTTGTGTTCCTTTTCTCCTCATTTTTTCCCCTTCATTTTGATTTATCAAGTATCTTTTAGTAATTCATTCCAATTCCTTTGCTGTTTTTTTATCTGAACTACTTTGTAATATTTTAATAGAGCTTCTTTTGAAAATACAGTACATATAACTAGATATAGATTTTAGATTTTAATGTTGTACCACTTAGTGATTAAAAATTTTACAACAGTGTAATTCCATTTATACCCCTCTTTTCCTTTATACTCTTGTTATGAGATTATATATTGCAATTAAAAAAAAAAAAAGCCCTGCCTTCTAATGCTTGCATATGGTTCTGCAGTAGGTCTATTTTTACAAACTGATTTTTCTCTTTATATCTCTTTTTTTTTTTTAAATAAGAATTATATCCTGTTGAGACTCTGGATTCTGTTATCTTTCTCTGAGGAATCTGAAAAGTTATATTCTAGTAGGCAGTTAAATTGCTACAGGTCAACTTGGACTGGTAGGAACTTGATTTTTTTTAAACTTTGTTAAGGTAAGTCTGATTTGCTTTTGTTTTAATCCTACTATAAACGCCTTAGTCCTTGGGTAGTACTCCTAGCCTTTTTGGGATAGCAAAATATTTGCCAAGCTCCTCTAACTTGTTGAGGCCTGAATTCCTAATTCAATCTTTTATGTGGTGTGCAGTTGCTAAAATCCCCATCAGCTCTTTCAGTTTAACTGCTGTTATCCTCCAAGCTCCCCTGGTGCCTTGCCTTGCACATACACTATTAGTGTTTGAAGTATTTAAAGAGAGCTTTTATGTGAGCTTGTGGGCTTCTCCCTCTATGGCTCCATTCTTTTTGGAATTCCTTAACCTCTTTTTGGAATTTTCAGCTATTCTACATCCCCAAACTTCATCTTCTTGCACACTAGGCTAATCAAACTCTGTCTTAATCTTATTCATCTCTGGCTGGGGGGTGGAGGGGGTAAGAGTTCCCTTCAAAGGAAAAGCTGCTGCACCTAGGTCTTATCCATTGTGACTCCTTTCTATCAAAAATTGAGGCCCCTCCCATTTCTACCTGATTTTGGTCACTTTCTAGTCCTTCAAACACCTCTTTAAATATAATTGTTATGAGCAGGAAAACCAGTCCACCGCAACTCAGCAATTACTAAAAACTGGAACCTAAAGATATTTTAAAACATGAATTCACTTTTTATCTAAAAGTGAATTATATGTGTAAGGTAACAGAAGTACAGTAATGCAGGGTGAAGATCTGACTCTGAATTGCCGTTCTAACCTAGATCACATCTCTGGCTGCGGGCAAGTTGCTTACTCTGTAATTTCATTTTCTTCCTCTTTAAAAAATGGTCCTTTTCCTTGGAATGCCATGATTCTCAAAAGACATTAGTTCCTTATCCGATCCCTCAACTGATGAGACTGAATTTGACATTTTGAAGCAATATAAACATTATTGGGGAGAGGAGAGCTCTGAGAGTTACTGTAACTCCCCAGGTTGCCTAAAGCAAGTAAGAGAGGTGTATAGACTGTAAGAATCTGACTTATTAAGTTCTACAGATAACAATCCCTTACTTGTGCCTCATTCCTTGCTCTTAACTGTGCTTTCCTTTGCTGGAAAGAGAGATCCAGGGAAAAGTTCCCTTCCCCAGGATTTTTTAATGGCAAGAAAAGGTGATGCTATTGTCCTCTCTACTATTGTTTTTTATTAGATCCTCTTTGAGAAATAAGTTAGAGAAATAGAAACTGGTGGGGTTTGTTTGTTTTTTAGAAAAGCATAAACTACAAAGAAAATTATGGTATAGAGAGGTTTAATAAAAAGGGGGAGTTATTTTTCTCCTTGGATATATCATGGAGAAGGATTGTCTTCTTGATTGAAGTCAATAAGTATGTGATTCCTCTTTTACTCAAAAATTTATTTTCCAACCTGTGTATTGTGGTACTTTTTAATACTTTTAACTTGTTCCCTTGAATTATCTATGTAATAAACTATTATAAAATAGTTTCAATAGCACTATATATATGTGTATATATATATGATTTATTTTATATATATCATATTTACTAGGAGAAAACTCTTTTTTGTTTTTTGTTGTTATTGTTATTGTTTTTATTGAAGTTTGATTTGCCAACATATAGTATAACACCCAGTGCTCATCCCATCAAGTGCTCTTCTTAGTACTCATCACCCAGTTACCCCATCCCCCTGCCCGCCTTCCCTTCTACAGCCCTATGTTCATTTCCCAGAGTTAGAAGTCTCTCATGTTTTGTCACCCTCTCTAATTTTTCCCACTCATTTTTCCTCCTTTCTCTTATAATCCTTTTCACTATTTCTTATATTCCCTGTATGAGTGAAACCATATGATGATTGTCCTTCTCCAACTGACTTATTTCACTCAGCATAATACCCTCCAGTTCCATCCATGTTGAAGCAAATGGTGGGTATTCGTCCTTTCCGATGGCTGAGTAATATCCCATTGTATACATAGACCACATCTTCTTTATCCATTCATCTTTCAATGGACACCGAGGCTCCTTCCACAGTTTGGCTATTGTGGACATTGCTGCTATAAACATTGGGGTGCAGGAGTCCCGGTGTTTCACTGCATCTCTATCTTTGGGGTAAATCCCCAGTAGTGCAATTGCTGGGTTATAGGGTAGCTCCATTTTTAACTCTTTGAGGAACCTCCACAATGTTTTACAGAGTGGCTGTACCAGTTTGCATTCCCACTAATAATGCAAGAGGGTCCCCCTTTCTCTACATCCTCTCCAACATTTGTTGTTTCCTGTCTTGTTAATTGCTACTAGGAGAAAATTCTACTTTGTGAAATGTTGGACATTAAAACTTATAAACTAAAATTTGGATATTTTTTATAAAATCCACATTCCTAAAATTTTGGGATCTCCTTATCCATGATTTTATTTACTACATTTATTAAGAATAAACAAATTGAAAAAAAGAAACGTGGAACAGAGCACATACATTCCTGCACTTACATTTCAGATTTAGGTTGTAAAGGGCAGTCCTGGAGTGAGGACACAGGATACTACTATGTTATAGAAGGATCTTCCCTTCACTAGAAAAAGAAACCAGCAATGGCACCTCTTAGAAGTCTTTCCAGATAACCTGCTATACTAAATAAGTTCCCAATACTGAGTACAAAAAGGAGGATCTTCAGGTGGGATAAATACACATATGCGAAAAGATCGGGAAGAAAGAATGAAGGGAGAAAGAGGGGCAAGGAATGGAGAATAGAGAACACTGGGATTATAAAATTTCTATAATACCTGGAAGGTGAAGTGTCACTATATCATGAGACAGAGTTGTATTAAAGAAAAACAATAGTCTTTATTATCAGATAGCTGGGTGTGAATCTTGACTCTACCTAATTCTTTGTGTAGTTGTGGAGATTACTTTTCTGAGTTTTAGTCTCCTCATATGTAAAAATGGTAATGATATCTAACAACCCACATACATTTCAATGTTATCATGAAGACTAAATTAGCGAGCTGGTATAAAAATGTGTACCCTGATATCATATGCGAGAATCTCAACAAGTACAATGCAGATGTGACTCAAATGAGTGAGACAAACTTCCAAATTCACTCTTGTTTGGATGTACGCTTTTGGCAATTTTTAAAGATTATTTTTAAAGAAAAGCAGAATCAGAAAGATATTGGACTTCCCTGTTTATACAGAAGGATTACTTTTTATTTCATATATGTATGTAATTGATCTGTGCAATACAGATATACCACTAAAGTTATTTTAGCATTTTATGTATTTCAATAAACAAGTTAAATTTTCCATTTATTCCAACGTGTTCTTTAGAAAACCCACTGCTACAAAAGATATTTCTTTTTAAATTATGTGTTCCAACAAGGGTCAGAGCTAAAGAGATAGCTACAGTTACTAATGTTCACATCCTAAGTAATGTTCCAGGTGGTAAAACAATACATAAGCTAATTCATTCACACATCCATTTGATCCAAGCACAGCAAGGTTTAGCAACAATATTCACTAGAGATGACCTCAGGTAGATTGGGGCTACATGGCTCATCTCTGATTTAGCTACATTTCACTGAACATTTTTTTTTTTTTGAGAGAGAGAGAGAGAGAGCCAGAAAGTTAGCATGAGTATGGGAGAGGGAGAGGAAGAGAAAGAATCTTAAGCAGGCTTCATGCTCAGTTTGATTTCAGGACCCTCAGATGATGACCTGAGCCGAAATCAAGAATTGGATGTTTAACTGACTGAACCACTCTGAGAACATTTATTAACCTAAACAGTGTTATCTGTATAAACTGTTATACCTGTGTCAACAATATGTTAAGACTGGTACTTTTATCCCTTCTTCATAAGAGAGACAGAAGAGGTTTAGGAAGCTTTCAAGGCCAGCAAGAGACATAGCTGGATTCAGAATCCCATCTTTTATGCATGAAAGCTCCACGGTTATATATAGCCTCCCCATGTGGACAGTCATGGAAATCTCATTGGCTTCTAAATATTGGGTAAGAAGATCAGAGTAACCCACACTGTGTTTGTTCCCAGTGTTCCACCCTGGCCCTTTCAATGTTTTAAGCAGAACACCAAGGGAGCTCTTTGGTTGAGAAAGTAAGCCACAAAATGACAACCTCATGAATACGTGAGTGTGTGTATAGATGTGTGGTCATCCGTGCAAATCGGGAGTGCTTCCAGATATGATGCTTCGGCCTGATTGTTTGTGAGATAATTGTGTGTATATACTGATCTCAAGTATTTTTGTTTCTGTAGCAAACTGTTCAGTAGAATCCGTATACTTCCCCTGTAGGTTAGCCAGAGAAAGGCTTTGTCCACATCACTCAAAAAATGATTTCAAAGATTATTTTTCTACAGGTAGTTAATGGTCAGAATAGACACCAGATAAGTTTTTCAGGACCATTTCAGTCTGAGTGCTGGGGAAATATTACCTTTGTGGATGAGTATATGTTTGATTACATCATACTCTTAACTTCTCAGCAGGTGTTTATTATTCATACTTTGTAACCTCCCGCCCCATATTACTTGAAGATTTCTTGCTATCCAATGTAATTCTGAAACCAAAATAATTTTGGAGACCTCTCTAAGGTTAATTGTCGACAACTAGAGATTTTCAGTAAAGGAGATTAGGATGGACAAAACTGAAGAAATCACCAAGGACCTCACTAGACAACCATGAAGGAGTAAGTTAAGGATTTCCAGTTAATGGTTGACTTGATGTACTGTTCCAGTTTCATTCACTCATGGCCCAATATATATTTGTTGAGGATAAAAGAGTGACTAAAACTACACAATTTTGCCTTTTCAAATGAATAGAGCCAAGCAAATAAGCAATTACAATGCAGTAGGATACAGCCATTAATAATACAGCATGCTTTGATGGTCCATAAGAGGGGCCCCTGAGGCAAAAAGGATGGTGGGGGTGGCTCTTGAAGGAGTTGGTGATGCAAATGAGATGAAAAGACAAGTAGATCTAATGAGAATGAATCTATGTAAAGAAATACTTTGAGAAGAGAGTTCAGCTTTGTACATGCTGTCTTGACGGTATCTCGAATACATACTAATAATAGCTAATGTTTCCACTGAGTGCTGAAAATGTGTCAGACAAGTTTTAAATGTTATCTTCAGTGGTCCCCACAGCCTGATGTGGTTTATCCCCGTTTTTACATCAAGACTGAAATAAATATTTGTGAGTCGTTACTGCATTGATAATCATGGAAGCCATGGGAGTGTTTGAGGTTGCCCAATAGAGATAGAAATCGGAAGAAAAAAATGTTTTTATGAAATATCCCGAGGAATATTCCAAAGTAGGCAGAGAATGAACAACTGAAAAGATGGAAGAAAAGCAAAGAGAGTGCTGTATAATGGAAATAAGGGAAAAATTCACATAAAGGAGACGTGAGTGGTCCACCATGCCAGAAGTCAGAGACCAAAACGACGAACTGTGGTGACAGGGAGTGGGTGCCCTCTTGCAGGGAGCTAAAGAAGGGAACAGGAAGTAAGGACCTAGAGGCAGTGAGGAAAATAAAATTCATTCAAATACCAGGCTGAAAGGAAAGGAGAGAGAGAGAGTATGAGAGAGCGCAGTACAAGAGTGGAACACAGATTTGGGGGTCTTTGTCGATTTGTAGGCATGATTTCTATAAAGAGGTGCCAAACGGACCTGAAGAGGTGGGACATAAATCCAAGCAGAACATTAGCTCAGGCTGCGAGGAAGAACATTTCTGTAAAATATCAGGAAGGAAGGGGAGAGAGAAGGTTGTCTCGGGATATGGGCAGGTGTATATATTGTTCCTTCTCTGTCATAACTCCTTTTCTTCATGTAGATTGTAGGATGGAATTCAGCCAGGCTATAAATTAGTGAACCAAAGTACTCTGATCCTACTGAGGTTCATGAAGACAGTGAGTTGTGTCTATTTGCTTTTTGTTTCGTCAGTCACATACTGGTTGGTATTTGCTTTCAATTGTAAAGAGCGTTTTTAAAAATCAAGAGTGAGCATAAAATTAACATATAGTCCACCACCTTACTTATTCTTTTTTTTTTTTTTTTTCTGATTTGGTCACTATTCTTACACTTTGGGAAATGCTGTCAGGATTTCCCACCCATGTTAAACTTTTGAATTTCAGAGGGTAGTGAAAAAGTTTGGTGACTTAGATACAGCTTTGAGACAAACATGTCTACACCACCTTGGCTCTTGTGTTGGAATCCTTTTTGTTCAGCATCGCTGCAAAAGTTATTTTCGGAACATCATATGGATTTTTCATTGAAACATCTGTGTTAACTTTTATTATCCCTGGTCTGCTTTGTAATTTTGGAAACAGATATAAAGAACGAGCAACCCAAAGCACAGTAATATAGTGGGAAGCATCCTTCATAAGTCAATTGAGGAATTTAATAATCTCTTTAGAAATAAGCTCTGCAGCTATGAGAAAAATGTGTGGGTTAAAGGCCTTCCAATTAAGAAAGGTTTCTCTGTGGATTTATAGGCTGGTGGTTCACTCTTCCTGTTCGTGTTTCCATAGCAACTGTCAGGTAGATTTTCTGCTACTTGCTAGGAAGTTGGAAATGTTGAGTCTGGTTGAGCCTTTTCAATTCAGTGAAGCTTAAATGAAATTCTTTGCAAGGAACTGGCATTTAGCCTGGGTCATTTATTCATATCTAGAAGAAAAAATCAATTATAGTAATCAAATGTGCAAATTTTTTTATTGGGATTATTTTTGGTACATATTTTGTGCTGTAATCTATTTTTAATGCCAGGGTACTAAAGGTTTGAAGGGCTGCAGCTGGCCTCTTTGCTATCTGATGGCTTGTGGCTTTAATTACAGCCCAAGACATAGGAAAGCATGCCTTTTGCTGGTCTACTTTTGCAAGCTATAATCACCCCTGGTGATATTCAGAAGCAAACTAGGATCCAGGAGGCTCATTAGGTTGAGACACCTATACTGCACAAAATATAATGCACAACCTTTTATTCTTTTATTTTTGCTGTCCTGTTGGTTACTTGAGTTACATCCTGGGAAATAAATAATTTATATGCCATTATTTAAAGTTCTTGGGAGTACAGTATCTTCATTTTTCCCTTCAGATTAAACCCACTTGTGCGTCACTCACTGTGGTTCATGTCAACCCACATTGACTGATGTGTGACAGCGCCATGTAGGATGGTGTCCTTTAATCCTTAAAAACAAATCAGGTCTGTAGGTGGGTAAAGTGAGCACACGTACCATTGCCCCATATATAACATACATATGTGCCATGAGAAGGACAGACCTCTAAGGGCCATTACTTAGTGTATTCTTTTGTTAGCATCTTTGCTTACTGGCACCGAAACAGCAGCTCCTACAGAAAATAAGGCACAATCCTTATTTCACACTGTGGTTCTATTTATATACCAGCTCCCCTGTGGACATTTTTTTATAAGATATATTATTTACAGCAATGGCTTTGAATGCATATTTCAGTTCTTTCTTTCCATCTCTCTTCTCTTGTATGTATGCCACGCCTTTATCTATTACAGTGCTGCTTCATATTATATAGTATGATTGATTACTGGTAAAAATACAAATAAAACTGAGAGAGAATGAGAAAAGGGAGAGAGAGAGATTACTAAAAAAAAAAAAAGTCAGAGCTGAAATGTCTTTTACTTACTTGCCTTGCCTTGTCTTATTTTCTTCCTCTTTGGTCTGGAAACTGTGCTTTCTTCTAGTCAGCTAAATAAAAACTTTCTGAGAAAAGCAATTGAAGCTGAAGGAAGCTCACTCTTCAGTCGCTATACTAGGAAGTGGAAATGAAGTCTCTCAGCTCTGCTCTCAGCTTTATTTACTCTAAAAGGTGGGCAATTTTCTCTTAAAATAAATCGTACTTGGAGTTGCATGGCTCCGTCAGAAGCTTCTCCTCTACCCAGGAGCAGAGAGACAGAGAAAAGTGAGATTCTAAACATTGGTCTGGGTGTGGTATACTGTGGAGGCAATGGACTGACTTAGTTATAAAAATTTATTAAAATAGATGCATGCAGGGATAAATTGTTGGGCACAGAGATCATTCTGACTCAGGCTTTGACACCTGCAAGCAGACCATTCTGGGTCAGCTAATGAAGTGAAAGCATCTTGCTTTGGGAAAGCAGCAAGGATTAGATATTGGCTGTCACTGCTCTGGAAGGGTGAGGCTGTCTCTGCTGCTGGCATTTGCATGTTGGATCAGAGCTTTCTCGCACCTTCTCTTCGTCTCATGCAGATGCCTCTTCTGCCATTAGTCCCTCTGATCCAGCACGAGGCCTGGCTGGGCACCCACTCATGGGACCAAGGACAAGCAGTGGAGCGGGTCATTCACCCCGCCTCACGTGGCTCCTTGGCTAAGCATGGTTTTAGTTCAGTAGATGGGCTCTTTCAGACTCTCCTGTTGTCCCTGACTTCAAAGTCCCCAACTCCTCGAGGCCATGGCTCCTGCTGAATGTATCTCTAGCCTCCAGCCAGCCTAAACTCTCTTCTAGACTTACTTTCTGGAAAAAAAACAACATGCTTTTCTGACGGGGCCTCAGATCTACTACTTTGGCTTCGCAGTGAGACAACTTCCAAGGTCTCCTTCTGGAGCTGCCTGCTTAGCTTGTCTTTTCTCTGGCTGATGGCAAGTGTCTTACTTAGCACTTGACAACTTCTTCCCAGCTTTCTCACTTCTCCACCTCCCCACATTCACCCCATTATCCCATCCTGACCTTTCTCACTTCCTTTACTTGCCAGTACCCTGAAGCCTTCTGCTCCGGGCTAGCTTGTTCTTCATTTTCTCTCCTAATACCAGTCAGGTGTCCCTTCCCTGCAGCTGAGGTCACCACCCCTGGCTCTACCCATACACACTGAGGCTTTCTTTGCTGAAATAGCATTTCAGATGTTAATAAGAATCTCTCTTTAGCACCAAGAAGGTTCCCTCTGATGTATCTTCATCAGCGCTCTGACAATAATTAGCTATGAGATGTTAGGCAAGTTTCTTAACTCCTCCAAGCCTGGGTTTCTGCATCTCTGAAATGGGTACAATTGTACATAAATTAAAAGAATGCCATACACTGAGGGGGGCACTTGATGGGATGAGCACTGGGTGTTATTCTATATGTTGGCAAATTGAACACCAATAAAAAATAAAAAAAGAAGAGTGCCATGAAGATTAAATTAGGTAATGCATGTACCATCTCTAGTACAGTGTGTGGCGTTTATAACGTGCTTCATAAATACTAGGTTTTATTATTGTTTTTATGGGATTTTTTGCTGCTGTTGTTACAGAGAGCTCTAGCTTTACAATCTTGAATTTCTCCTCTGCCTTTATTTACCACCTATGTGTCCTTGAGTAGGTTTTAAAACTTCACCAAGTTGGTTTCCCTTCTAGTAAAGTAAGGAAAATCATAACTGCCTCCTGGGACTGTTAGGGGCAATAACTAAGTGGAAGGATTTGTGGCATTTAGCATAATGCCCACTGGACAATAATAATTTTCCCTACTCCTTAAACTTGTTGGTTTCCTAAACTTTTATGAATTTTTCATCTTATCTTTTAACTTCCCATTGTGTGCCTGAGACATCTACTCATAATCTTCCTCCATTATACTATCTCCTTTCTTAAAAGCAATCTCCCTTTCTCCTCTGATCCATAGGGAAATCTGTGCCCTCCAGTTCCTTTCCCCTTACAAAGCTGGATGAATATTTTTAAGAGGTTGCTTCCAAAGGCAAAGGAGTATCTCTGCTTCCTAGGGTAGGGTGGCAAGTTGTGAAGAGATCATGTTTTGCAATGGTTCAGGCAGTGAAGAGATGGATGGTGTCTTCCAAGCACCCCTACCCCCAAGGAGCCTACTTCTGACTTCCAAGCATGAACTTGTCCCATTGGTAGGCCTGGGAAGCACTTGGAGATATTCTATATCCAATTTTTGGCATCCTTATCTCACTTTCACATTTGCATTTTTTTTCCTCATCAATCCTGGATATGGTCCTAATTTCCTTGTTATGCTTGTGGTCTCTGGAAGTGCAAAATTTGAAATTGTTCTTGTCAAATACGCCCCTTCCAGATTGGCTAACTTGAAGATCAGAGCTTTCTGCACAAGAAAAGACTTTCTGGCTCAATGTGTCAGTTCCCTTTCATGTAGCTGGATCTTTCAATTTGTAGCATAACCCCTGCAGCACTAGAGAGAAAAGATGATATGTCTGAAATGCTGAACTGCAGTCACCCCTGCCTACCATTATGTTTCCACAGGCATTCTATAAAAAGCTGCAAAACCAAGGGGTCTGAGATCTGACACCTGAAAATGGCTGCAATCACTCAAAGGCACCCCTTTTCCTATCTCTTGCTGATTGACCCCATCCCATTGTGCCTTTCAATACACAGCCCACAACTCTATATTTAGGCCGATGACCAGCTGTAGATACGGGCTCCAAACACTTCTCACTCCTCCTTTGGATAGCTTCCCCTGTGAGTTTGGTGTTAGACTCAGGAGAACTGCATTCCTGTCTCAGCTCAGCTGCTTATGGTGTGATATTATACACTTTGCCAGAGCTTTCTGAGGTTTCATACCCTATAAAATAATAAACAGTAGTGACAGTGAATATTGTTGAGTACTTGCTGCCTACCAGATATTATTTTGAGTGTTTTCCATATGAGTATGTGTGTGGCACCAATTCCTTTAAACCTCATCACAGCCTTATGAATGAGGTCCTTTTGCAAGAGAGGAAATTGAAACCCAAACTCTACCAGGTGGTAAGTGGTAGAGCTGGAGTTTGAACTCACATAGGCTTGCTCTAGAGCCCACCTGCTTCACCGTTAAGTTACTTATTTGTCACACATGCAGCTACAATCCAGTTTCATTATCCATAGTAGCTGTGTTCTATAAAGTCACTGTGAGCATTGGGTTAGCAGAGCACTGTTCAGCAGGGAAATACAACCCTGGGGGGAAATCCAGGGCTGGGGTCCTACAAGCCTCTGACCACATTTTCATCCACCCATCAATACATAACCTTGTATTATATGGGTTTCTATTTAAAGGCACCTCACTTAATACATAGTGTTGATTCATTAACACTGAACTCACAGCCAACGGCATTATAACTCATGCCTGAATGAAGCTTATTGAACACACCTATTTTCTCTGTGAGGCACATCCCAGTTTCCTTCTGCTCAGGAAAACTATTCAGTGTTTCAGTATTTCTTGGGGGCCATTTTAAACAGCAAAATCAAGAAAACTGCAGAAAGACATGGCATTAGATAGACCCCAAAAAAGGACTCTTGTTTAAATCACAAGAGCTGAAACAGGAAGGGAGAATGTCACCTTGTCTGACCTCAGCTGGGAATGTGCACATCCGGAGACTCAGAGTTTTTGCTGTTCTGTGCATGTCCTGAAAGGACTGGGAAAGCACTGCCGGTTATTGACTTAGGGGTTCACAGACATCTTAGTGGATAGGTGAATTTGCAAATACAGAATCTGGAGTAATGAGGATCAACAGTATACAATAACTGGAAAAAAATCTCAGAACATCTTCAAACAAGAGTAGGACCAGTAGATATGGGTGAGAGGAGTAGAGTCCAGGCGGGGGCACTCCCATTCAAAGGCATGGGGTATTGCACTGCCAACACAGGCTAGGGCTTTATGTATCTCCCCAAATGAAAGAAAGAAAATGAAATATTATGGGCAACTGTCCACATGTTAAATGAGCCTTTATACCCAAGAAATAAGTGTTTATCTTGAATTCTCATTTTGGATTTCAGGAAGATGTTTTAATTCATAGATATACAAACTCTGCACCTACAACTTATATTATTTATCTTTCTCTGCAATAAAATGTAATGGCATATGAGTGGTAGATATTAAGGTGTGTTTTCTTTAGGGAGAGGGTAGAAAATAGTGGAGATTAGTTCTTTCCTGCCCTCATTTCTGGCTCCCGCTGTGCATAGCTCTGGAGTGTTCTGTAACCAGCACATCTGGCCATGTCTCCTTAAACATCAAAGGTACACTGATTTATAAACTGAGGTTGGGGAGGAAAGCTGGGTTTCTGGCATGGTTCTTTTTAACCTTGCCACTCCAAGATGGTGTGTGGATCAGCAGCGTTGGCAAGACCTGGGAGCTTGTTAAAACAACAGTAACAAAAACAGAAGCTCAGGCCTCACCCCAGACATAGTACATTTTTACAAGCTATGTATGTGCTTCATGTACACACTCAAGGATGAGAAGCAACTTTCAAGACCAAACCCAGATCCCAGTTTGCAGCTCTTCATAATATTAAGCACTCGATAATTCTTTACTGCTCTCTTCGGTCTTAACTCTGGACTCCACTTTGGCATAGTTCCAAGCTTACCAAGATCCCCCAAAATCCCAGAACTCTCTGTGGCTTTTCTACCAGGTTACCAGTGAGCACTATGCCCTTGGCCAACTTGCCCAAGCTCCATTTTTTTTTGTTTTTTTGTAACCATCCATTCTTGTTTTAAGCAACTGATTGTGGTTTATTATCCATGACCAATACCTAAGCTGAAGTGTTTAAGTTTCAAAACAGCTCATTCTGCCTTTTTGATCGACTATATGGTGTTTTCTTTGTCTTATATCTTAGATGTCAAACCATGACTTCTTAAGCTAACTCTGAGCAGAATATATGTAGGAGAGTTTTTAATAATTCATGTTGGGTTTTTTTTTGTTTTTTGTTTGTTTTTTTATTTTTTACCAAAGCTTCTATCTTCAATTTTTGACTCAAGAGACCCTTGATGCTCAAAGCTATATAACCATTAAGTATCGGAAGATTCAGTGCAAATCTTAGCTTTTCCACTTAATCAGTCTTTTCTCCAGTTTGCCATTTGGTAAGATAACAGGAGGGCAGTAGCCACTGCTGTATTTCATAACCTCTGTGTAAGAATCAAATTAGAAAGTGACAAGGTACTTTGAGAAGCATAAAATACTATGCAAATAGTAAACTATATTCATTACTGTTACTAGCAAGGATAACTCGCAGCACTGATGCTCTTAAAAGTCAGCAATTTACTAATACACAGGAGGATATAGGCATATATATTCATTTTTCAGTCAGAAAAATGTTTTGGTATAATGAATATTACACTTTTATAATCACTAGTTGGAGTTACAGAATCAGATCACATCTTGTAGCCATTTGGATATTTGCTTTGACAGTGACTTGTAGACAATTGGGACAGACAGGAAGATACCCCACTTCTCTTTCTATACTCTGAGGTTCTTAAAATGCAATGAAAGCATTTGGACCATTTTTAATGGAAATGTCATCCTTGATATTTATAAGACCATCATAGAGATCCACCAACTCCCTTAAACGCCTCTTTTCAAGTTGCTTTTGCAAAGCACAATTGACCGTGACATTAAATAGCCAGTCATGTAGTCCTGCCCAGCACAGACAGAGATGTATTTTTTTAAGCAAGTATGTGGAGGGCTGTGATAGATAACCTTAACTCCTCCTCAGATTCAGAATCTGGTTGCCCCTCTGTTTTCAAAGGTTAAGTAAGATGTGTGTCATTGTCTGGATAAATACTGAACATTTCAACTCACAGATACCCATGTAAGCAATTAACCCACATCGGTTAATGAACAGAGGGACCCCCAGTGCCTAAGTCATCTCCTAGTGATAAGTAAGGTATTTGGGGGGGTGTACCCATCTGAGCCATTAGAATTCAATTTAGTGCCTTCTTGCTTCTGGAGTAAATGTAACCAGCAAATCCGGTCATGTCTGGCCAAACGCTAAATGGTGCCCAATGGAATGAGGTAGAAGTGGAATAATGTACTTCCTTGAGCCAAGAATAGGCTGACAAACAGCCAAGTTTATCACTGGAGGTAATAGAACCCAGAAGTTGTTTTTTGTCTCTTGGTTTGTTTGGTTTTGGGTTTTTTTTTTTTTTTTGGCCATTTTCCTTAATTCTGAAGATACTATTTTGTAGTTAATGCCATGCAGTTCTGGGGCTTGGCATGCCCACTCAGCATGAGACTCTTGTATCCAGGACTGTGTGTGCATACAAAAACAAACTTGAAACCTGAAACTTCTCTTGTCTGTTCTGCAAGGAACAGGTGGGTAACTACTCCTAATGATATTCTTTTTATTTTCCTCCCTTTTTCAGATTTTATACTGATTTTCATACCAGGCTTCTGTTTGTTTTATTTTTGTTTTAGGTTTGGTTTGAAATGAGATGTCTAGTAAGAACTTTGGGAAAATATTTAAAAAGAGTTTTAATTTCGTTTAAAAAGAGTTGGCAGACAATTATATCAGAAGTGATAATATCATGTTAATAACCTTAAATTGCACTTCCTGGTATTTAAGCCTGAAAAGCTCAGCCTTCTCTCCTCAGAGAAGTATCTACAGACACTGAGGATTCAGAGATGAAAAAGATCTGTTCCTGACCATGAGATGTTTACAATAGAGTGAAGACAAAAGGGTGGATTCAGTAGGGTCATGGGCACCTTCATAACAGTTACAGAAGCAGAGAGAAAGGGAGCCAGCCTGGGGGTTCCAGGGAGGCTTCCTGGTAGAGTTGTTGCCTGTATTAAAAGAGGAGCAGGAATACAGCGGATGGAGGAGATCGGAAAGGAAATTCTAGGAAAGAGAAATTGACCAAGCCAAGGTACGGAAGTGTGAAGAACCTTCATGCACTTCATGCACCAAGAATGCCAAGCAGCTTGCAATTAATTACTAGGAGGACAGTAGTCGTTTGGAGAACAGAGAAGGTGAGAGTGGAGGGAAGACAGTATCCAGGTAATAGCATGTATAGGAGTTTTGGCTTTATCTGTAGTTGGCAGGGGACTGTTTGCGGGGTTTGAGAGGTGAAATGAGAGGATGGGAATTTGTTAAACCAGTGCTGCTCTGCCTTCACTCTGAGCAATTGGGAATTTATTGGATGGTTTTGGAGGAGTGAAAAGGGAATCCTGAGGGAGAGGTTATAAAACGGTCATGATGTTTCTGGTTCAAGTCCCCAGGTGGGTAGTGCTGCCATATGGAAATAAGAGGGCCAGGAAGAAAAATAGGGGTAGTTAGAGATCCTAACTTCAGCTGCAGCACCTGTGAAATGTCCAAAAGGAGTTGAGCATTCAGGCAAGTTCTATGTCTAAAGCTCAAGGGCAAAGTGTAAACTACCATTTTAAGACCCTTTTTAACACAGTTTGTTTGGTGAGTCTCCTATTTTATATCTACAAATTTTAATTCAGTATGTTAACCAACTTAGACCCTCCATCCTAACCACTATAATAATGGGGTGGTTATCATTTCAATAGCTGGAATTCCTGTGTCTTCTCTATGGCTTCTTTCTTGTTTCCTCCAGTGGTTAATATTTTTTGCAATGAGATTATTTTTGGTCATTGACCTTCTTACTTATTTAAAAATGTAAAACATGCTCAATTGTGGTTGTACATTATGTATATAAAAAGGAAAGCATTTGCCATTCAAAGATGATATTCATATTCCTAAGGTTTAGATACTGTTCACTTAAAATATATCTGACTCCTTCTCAGTTCTAAATGGCAAAAACAAAATATTATTCATCCTACAGTGGAAGGTTTCATATTATTTGGAAGTATATGTCACTTGATGGTTTTTTGTGAATAGTTCAATGACTTTTTATTAAGAAAAACTCTTCCATTCCCATTTTAACATATTCTTTCAAATATCATAGATGATTGCAGAAATATTCTTCTAGACATCTATGGAAAAGTTTATTGTAAAATATTTTAGCTTCTGTGTATTTTTCATATAATAAAAAAAGAATAAGTGAATCTATATCTGTTGTTGCTATGGTAACTAACACATTTTATATATTGAGAAAGAACATGAACATTTCTAAGTGTATTTCCATCTTTCTGATATATGTCTCTGTATATACAAGACCATATACTTGGGGTGACTTTAAGTCAGGAAACTCTAGAATACCCCATCTTGTAGCTATTCTGAACCCTTGTTACCACATAATGACATGCTGTCAGACCTGGGGTTAGTTTGGTGGACACTAATTGTACACATTGTGCAAGACGCAGGCATTGATCACTGTTAATTCAAAAGAAGATTATAAAATGAGGTGCCTGGGTGGTTCAGTCAGTTAAGCATCTGACTTCTGTACAGGTCCTGGGATCTAGCCCCACAATGGGCTCTCCACTCCACAAGAAGTCTGTTTGTTCCTCTACTCTCCCCCCCTTCTCATGCCCACTCAGTCACTCTCTGTCTCTCAAATAAATGAATAAAATTTCAAAAAGATTATAAAACATTCCTAACAGGATATTTATGCTTCAGCTGTTTGTTAAATCCTACGAATGTCTCAGGTTGTTTTTTGAATAGAGTTCACATCTGAAAACTCTTGGTAAACCACCTATCTGCCTGAATCCTAGGTTGGCTCTGAATCAAGCACACTGCACATGCATTCATTAATTAGCAGATAGTTATGACAAACTTCTTAGTTAAGAATTTGTGCTAGATTAATATTCCAGCAGAGTTAACAATTACATACCAGATAATTATACAAAGTATGCAGAATTTGCATGACTTCATTTCTTTCCATAGATCAAGCTATATCTGCAGTGGAATAATTTGACTAGAAACCATCCATTCATTCTAGACTCATATATAAAGTATGAAAGAATATGGAAAGTTATACTTACATATTTTTAATATTTAAATGAGTATGACAGGAATATACAGAAATATCAATGGAAAAAATCAAAAGTACAAAATGTTCCCTGAATGATGTTTTTATTATAAGAACCATCATTTCTAATCAACAAAAATGGAATGTTATTTAATAAACACCATTAACAAACTAGCTAAACTAACCAACCAGCAGAAACTGAAAAGAAAAAAAGATGACAAATGAAATATATGAGTCCATGAAAATTTTAAAAACTCCTCTAACATAAAAAAAATCACAACATTGAAAAGGACTCCATAAACTGGGAAAATAATTGAGAAATGTGTGTTAGACAAAGTATTAAAGCCCTTAATATTTTTTAATGCATACTATTTTCTCACCTATTAATTTAGCAATTAAAAAAGAATTACTAATGCCCAGCATTAGTTTGCCCATGAAAAAGCTGAGTATTCAACACATTACCCCAAGAGGTAAAAATTGGTAACTTTTGTGGAGTAATTTTTGAATATGAATGGACAGTCTTTAAAATACAAAAGAATTTTGATATAGCAGTTCCAGGAACATATCCTAATTAAATAGTTAAATAATCATGGATGTGTACAAAGATACAGTCACTACAGTTTTCAACACAGCAGTATTAATGAATGTGAAAGAAATATCATTACCCAGAGTGTCCCAAATTGGAGACTGATTAAATATAGTATACATTATATATTGTTATGGAGTGATAATTTATTACATAGTTAATTATTAATTCTATTTATTCTCATGGAAATATTTTCATCAATGAGTTTTACTGAGCTAATTAAGCCCAACAGATACAGTATGCTTATATTTTTGAATGTCTTAAATTAGCTGCTACTTTGAGATAATTGTCATTGACATTGCCTATATTGCATTTTGTCTTGTAAGTGCATTTTGTATATAAAATGGAGTTGAAATATAGAGGCCAAAGACGTGGTGAAGAAGAAAAAGGAAAAAATTTGAACATGTGGCATACTGGAGAAGAAAGATTTAGCAAAGGGTCAAGAGTCTCTGAGGAGAAATTATCCAGGAAGAAAGTGTTGTAGAACCAATGTAAGGAAACTGGAGTCAAGAATGATTTTTAGCTAAAGAATTAGGATAAACTCACATATGGTATAAGAAAGCATTGCAGGAGTAGGACATGAGGACCAAGGAGATTATGAATCTAAGACTTCTGGTTTTGAAAGTCAATCATGGGATGGAAAAAATAATCAGAAGAACAAAGATGGATTCTCAGGCAGAAAGGTAAAAGAGTTTCTGAGGAAGTGAAACAAGAGTCCTGTTGAGCCTCTAAAACAGAGACTGGGAAACTATGACCTGCCTATTTTTATACACCTATGAGCTAAGAATCTTTTAATGGTTGGGAAAAAAATCCAAAGAGTATTATTTCTTCACTTGTAAAAATATGAGATTCAGATTTTGGTGTCAGTAAATAAAGTTTTATTGGAAGGCTGCCATGTTCATCTGTTTATGTATTGCCATGGCTGCTGTCATACTATAAAGCAGAGTTGGGTAGTTACAACACACAGCCCATAAGGCTTAAAATATTTACTATCTGGCTCTTTACAGGTTTTCTGATCCCTGATCTAGACACCAAAGGAGACATGAAGGAACAGGCAAATGTTTAGGAAAGAAGTCAAATGAGAATTGTTTGCTTGAAGTTAAGGGTAAAGGAGATTCTGAAATGTTAAGTAATTGTGCTTTTTTTTAAGGTTTTATTTGTTTATTCATGAGAGACATACACAGAGAGAGAGGCAGAGACACAGGCAGAGGGAGAAGCAGGCTCCTCGCAGGGAGCCTGATGTGGGAATCTATCCCCCTAATCCCGGGATCACACCCTGAGCTGAAGGCAGAAGCTCAACCACTGAGCCACCCAGGAGTCCCATGGTTAAGTAATTGTTATTCATGGTTTAGAGGACAGGGACCATTAGAACCTTGATTCACACTGGCCCTGTTACCAGTTAGCTCCTTAGCAGCTCCATTCCACCTTCGTGATATAATCAATCCCACATTGTCTCAAGGGTTCAACCCTTCCTGCTAAATCTCTAATACAATCAAGGTTTTTTTGACTTCAAAAATCAGAAGTCATCCCTATCTTATTCTAATGAAAAGTCAAATTTGTGAGAAAACTGTGCAGAGAGCTTAAGGAAGCAAAGTTTAATTGGACCCTATAGGAAATGAAAAACCAGCATGTTCTGAGGGTCCCAATTTCTCCAACCTCTTCACTCCAGGATCCATATCTTCCTGTAGAAAGCTGGCTTTACCTGTTTATTCTCTGACTTTCACATGCCTAAAGGGGACAGCCAACTCATTGTCTCAATAGTAACATCTCTGCCCTAGAATCCAGCACCAATACTGGACTGTCCTTCTTTAGTCCTCTTTCAGATTACTGGGGAGAGACTAAGATGCCTTGTCCTACCATTTCATTGATGGCATTGGCAAAGGTGTGTGCCCTTGATCCCATCGATTGTGCAGGGGGCAGTTGAATTACAAAGCCAACATCACACTTACTAGGTTCTTACACTGGGTAGACAATGGTAACTAAAGGTAGAATATGATAAAATATATACTACATATGTATAGTGAGAGACCTTTCCTTCAAACTTCAGCTCAAACCACTTCTGAAAAGCCTTTACTTGCTATGTAGTCTGATTTAGATAACTTTTTTCTGTACTTCCAGAGCATCTTGCTCATATCTCAAGCCTGGGCAAATTCATTAAGGGTAAAGTTGCATCTTTATCATTTGGGTCTTTGCCACAGTTCTAGCACATAATATGTGTTCAATAAACACACGTTGTAAGGATTAATTAGGTATGCCAATGAATAACCCAAGCACTTGTGGGGTCAAACACAGAGAAGATTGATTAGGTATATAAGAAATGGGGTAGATACTTTTTGGGGGGGTAGATATTTTTAAAATGCAAGAATTTGATTAACTGATTGTGAGCTACCTTTTATACATCCTAAATATATATGAAATTATATATATATGTAAAACCATCACTCATATATATTTCTATTGTCTATATCTATCTATCTATCTATCTATCTATCTATCTATCTATCTATCTATCCATCATCTTTCTATCTGACCAGATTGAGTAATAGGCTTAACCCAATCCCAATCAAAATCCCATCAGGATTTTTTGTGATTATCACCAGCTAATTCTGGAATTTGTATGGAAAAGCAAAGGAATTAACAGTGAAAACAACTTCTGACAAAGAACTTGTAACCAGAATACATAAAGAATTCTCAAAACTCAACAAGAAAACATCAAACAAAAATCCCAATTTGAAAAATAGGTAAAATATTTGAACATATACTTCACCAAAAGAGATAAACAGATGGCAAGTGAGCTCATAAACAGATACTCAAAATCATTAGTCATTTGGAAAATGAACATTAAAACCGCAGTGAGATACCATTATAAACAGAATGGCTATTATCAAAAAACACTGACAATACCAAATGCTGGCAGGGATGTGTAACAAGTGGAACTCTTTGTACTGCTGGTGGGAATGCAAAATGTCATAGCAACTTTAGAAAACAGTTTGGCATCTTCTTACAAGGCTAAACACATACTCACCCCAAATCCAGCAGTCCCACTCTTCAATATTTACCCTAGCAAGTGAAAACTTATATTCCCACAAACAAAAATTTACATTTCCCAACACACAAAAAGTGTGAAGTCAGTATCATTCAGAGCATTGTGGTTTGTCAATGTTTACATTTGATCAGAATAAATAAGGAAAATATATGAGGTAAATAAATTAATAGGAAAAATATTTGACTTCAACTTTTCCTTAAAAATTAATTTGTTTAGAGATAGAAAGTAGAATAGTGATTGCCAGGACCTATAAGGAGGAAAGAATGGAGAGTTATTGTTTAATGGGTGCAGAGTTCCAGTTTTATAACTTGAAAAAGAGTTACAGGGGATCCCTGGGTGGCTCAGCGGTTTAGCGCCTGCCTTTGGCCCAGGGCGCGATCCTGGACTCCCGGGATCCAGTCCGGCGTCGGGCTCCCAGCACGGAGCCTGCTTCTCCCTCTGCCTGTGTCTCTGCCTTTCTCTCTCTCTATGTCTATCATGAATAAATAAAAAAAAATTTTAAAAAAGAGTTACAAGGATAGATGGTGATGATGATGTACAACATTATAAATGTATATAAAATCACTGAAGCATGTACTTAAAAAGAGTTAATTTCTATGGGTATTTTAGCATAATAAAAAGATTGAAAACAATATTCAAAGATACTAGTAATAAAATCCCAAAATCTCAAAACTTTACAAACTAAAAAAAAAAAAAAAAAAAAAAAAAATCAGAAATTTAAAAAGTTAGGAAACACAGATAAAACTCTGTGAATTTATCTTTATAAAGTGCAGCAAAAAACAAATTTAATTGGGTTTGGCCCAGTAATTTAGATAAATATCATTGGTAAATTCAAGTTAAATTTAAAAATTCTTGATCTCTCACATGTTACATCATAAAATTATAAGGACATTCTTCTGCATTTCTCAAGAACAAGCTGACCAGGAGTTTGGTCATTGGTATATGCATTGATTGAAATAATCAATGTGCATTGATTGAGACAATTTTTACCCAACCAATAATATAGTGCATTAGTCTAAAGATACTGCTTTGAATTGTACCCAACTGGTATTTGCAGAACTGGGTAAGTTCCACTTTCTAGTAGCCTCTAGAGGTTACTACAATGATTTGCTTTATGGATTGCCATTTTGCCATTAGGGTTGACAAGGCTAATATCCCACCATGCATTGTTCCCTGACCTTAAGAGATTATAGAATGACATTCAGATTTTAGACGTTTAAACATCCCGGTACTACTACTATTTTATTTTGCAGTTCCAAAACTAACTGGATAAAAAAGCCCAAGACCCTACCCAGTCTCCTATAAAGTAGAATGAAAATTTGCTCCCTTGTCTCCATCTAATGTTCTTCTCTGTAATGGTGAAACTACCCTGTGCACTACTTCTCTATTTATAGCTCAGACAATTAAACTCCAGGCAGGTGGTTCTGTTGAAAGATAAACAAACTTGTAATAAACCCCCACTGGTTCCAAATAGTCAACTGTGCTGACAAGGCAGGCTGCAGGTGACTGAACTCATCCAGGGATGTTGGTCATTTACTACAGAGCTGGGGACCCACAGCGCCTTTGGCCAAGAAACAGCTGGTACTCTCAGCATTTTTTCTCTCTTAAAAATCAAAAATCAAAATCAATGGTCATACAACTGGTTAAAAGTATCAGGTGGCTTTTGATCTAGCATACCCAAACCCCAAAAATACCATATCATCTTTACTGCCATTATATAATGTGCTTATTGATCTCTGAGAAGTTTTAGAGAATTTTGTTGAACGTTCTTAGCTTTGAAAATGTGATTTGGTACAGTTGGAGTGCCTTCAGACATCTCAGGACACTTGCCTTCTCACTTCCACATTGCTCCGTTTTCTGTCTTCCCTCACCACTAGGGTGGGATCTACATTCTTACATGAAAAGGCTGGTTAAATAATGACAAGAATTCCTCCTTCAGCAGTGGATTTCTGCAAACTCTCTTTTTCAATTTCCCATTCCCATCCAAGGTTTCATTGGATCTTTATACCACCCAGTGAATAAACTGGTACGGGCTCTTCTTATGTCCTAATTAATTAAATCTACCACTCTAGTGTGAGCTATCCTGTGGTCACAAATCTGTTCTTCACAATTATATTTTTTCACTGAGGTATAATTGACATAAAACATATTAGTTTCAGGTGCACAACATGATTTGATATTTGTATATATTGCACAATGATCACCACAATAAATATAGTTAACATCCATCATCGTATGTAGTTAATTTTTTTTCCTGTGATGAAGACATTTAAAATCTATTCTCTTAGCGACTTTCACAGAAGTAGTACAGTATGTTGACTATGGTCACCATGCTGTACATTACATCCCACAGCTTATTTATTTTATAACTGGAAGTTTATACCTTTTGGCCCATTTTACACACCTCCCACCCCCTACCTCTAGCAACCGTCAATATGTTCTCTGTATCTATGAGATACTTTTGTTTTATTTTGTAGAATCCATATATAAGTGAGATCATATGGTGTTTGTCTTTCTCTGATTTACTTCACTTAGCTAATGCCCTTATGGTCCATCTGTGTTGCTGCAAATGGGAAATTTCATTCTTTTTTATGCTTGAATAATATTCCACTGTGTGTATGCATGTGTTTAATCCATTCATCCATCAAGAGACTCATAGGTTGTTTCCATGTCTTGGCTATCATGAATAATGCTAAAATGGGCATGTGGGTGCAAATGTCTTTTGAGTTTCTGTTTTTGTTTTCTTGAAATAATATGCAGAGGTAAATTGCTAGATCATATGGTAGTTCTATTTTTAGTTTTTTTAGGAACCTCCATAATTTTTTCTATGGTGACTGCACCACCATAGAACCAACCAACCAACCAACCAACCAACGAACCAACCAACCAACCAACTGTACCATGGTTGGTATATTCCTACCAACAGTGCAAAAGGATTATTTTTCTCCACAACCTTGTCAATACTTGTTATTTCTTGTCTTTTTGACAATAGCCATTCTAATAGATGTGAGATGACATCTCATTGTGGTTTTGATTTGTATTTTTCTGAGGATTAGTGATGTTGAGCATTTTTCATGTACCTATTGGTCATCTGTACATCTTCCTTGAAAAATTGTCTATTCAAATCTTCTGCCAATTTTTTAATTGGAATGTGGGGTTTTTTGGCTGAGTTTTATAAATTCCTTACATATCTTGGATATTAACTCCTTACCAGATATATGATTTGCAAATATCTTCTCCCATTCAGTAGGTCGCCTTTTCATTTTGTTGGTAATTTCCTTTGCTGTGCAGAAACTCTTTAATTTGATATAGTCTCATTTGTTTAGTCTTGCTTTTTGTTGCCTTTGCATTTGCAACCAGATCCAAAATATCACAAAGACCAATATCAAAGAATTTACTGTGAATGTTTTCTCCTAGAAGCTTTATGGTTTCCGGTCTTATATTCAAGTTTTTAATCCACATTGAATTAATTTTTGTGTACACCATAAGATAGTGGTCTAGTTAAATTATTTTGCTAGTGGCTTTCACAATTACATTTTGATTTCTCTCATCCAAGACTTCTCATGTTTCTTTTAAGTATGAAGAATGTCTCCTGACCACTAGCATCTTTCCAAGGTATGGCCCAATCCATTGCACAATTATTATTCATTAAGTAAATAGGGAATCTGCCTTCAAAGAGCATGTAAGAGCAGTAAATAGACAATTAGTTGTAATATATTTGCCCTATATGGATGTGACACAGAAACAATACTTCATGATGTTGAGCACATTTTTAGACATGAAAGGGAGACGTAAATTGTTTCAGCAGATGAGGCTAGCAAGGTGTGTTAGGGACCAGAACACAGAGGGATTTACAGAATGATGGAGGAAAATTTGTATCATAAAACCAACATCATCAGATTTCTGTTATGAGAATATACACTCTTGTTGAAGTCTGGAGGCTGGTTTGAGACAGATGGGAATCAGATTAATAAAACCCTCCATTGGATTGCTGTCATAATTCAGAAGATAGTATGTGCCAAGAGCAGTGGATATGAAAAACCAGTATCTGACAACTTTTTTAAAAGAAGTATTTGTTTAAATCCTAGGTTTTCAGCTCCAAAATAGTCTGGATAGGTAATAGATGCAGGAAGTTGGAAATCCTAGAACAAAATCTTCTCTTTTAATTTTTCCTTAATAGTTAAAATTTTGGGGCACTTGGGTGGCTTAGTCAGTGAAGCATCTGACTCTTGGTTTCAGCTCAGGTCGTGATCTCATGGTCATGAGATCAAGCCCCATGTCCAGCTTCACGCACTCAGTGTGAAGTCTGCTTCAGATTCTCTCTCCCTTTCTCTGTATTTCTCGCCCTGCTCATGCTATCTGTCTGTCATGTCTCTCTCTTTCTCTCAAATAAATAAATAAAGTATTTTTAAAATAATTAAGATTATTTACTGGAGATTTCAGAAGATAGTAATAGTGTAATACAGAGTAGAAATGAATAATTATCAATTGTTGAACAAGTGTAGCTTGCAATAGGAGGAAGTTTAAGATCTAAGATTTAATATCAGATGAACGTTTTTTAACTTTTAATCATTGATATTATTGAATAGTGAGTATAGACATATACATAGGGTTTGGTTTTGTTTGGTTTTTTTTTTTTGCCTATAAGAATGTCTTATATTTAGATTTTTCTGAATAGCAGGCAAGGTAACCTCTCAAGTCCCCTTCATTGCATTTTGAAAGAGAAGGAAAGAAGTTACATGTTTTATAAAGACAAATTTTACTACATATACCTCTTTTATTTTCCAGAGAGTAAGCTGATTTATTTACAGTTCTATGTTCCTTGTTAAGTTTTTCAGTATTCTATAGCCCTGTCTGTGCTACTTCAAAGTGGTACCCAGTCACAATTTCTAAAAAAGTTAAAGTAAAATCATAATCCTTTATAACTAAAGGTTTCATGGAATAAAACACAGCAATAGAGGGCTGTAATTGATATTCACCATCTTTCTACACTTTCCACCCCAGTTTTCTCTTACTGTCAGCTATACTTCTGCTGGTCTTGTTTTTTTGTCCCATGGTATAACTCAGACTCATTTCTGAAGTAGCTGAGCCCCCCATTACTATGTACTTCTTAAACTGTGGCTATTTCAACTGCACATTCACAGCTGTCACTAGACATGGAAGCACCAGGATATTCCCCAGTAACTTCTATGGGTTGTAGACAGTCTAGTCCCCACTGTCATGGTATAGGAGTCTTATATCTTTATTATAATCAGGATCAGTTACTCCTGCCAATATAGGAATTCTTTTTTCTGCCTGCTAGTCTACATGGCATGAGGTGCCCCAAATGACCACATGACAGTTGGATTTAAGTTTAGTAGATTCCTTTTGTGTACCCTGAAAGAAGTGTTCGCTTTCTACCAGGAACCAGGATCCTTAATGCAGCAAAATCTAGCGTTTTATAGGTAACAAGCACAAAGTCTCCAAGTCAATAAATTAGAATTAATAATAAGAGTGAGGAACTCTTCTTTCTACTCTTTGGTTCCCAGATCCATTTTTATCACTGTCGTGACACAGCACCATGTAATGGTATCTTGTAGGACAGTACATCCACTCACAGAATGTCATCTCCATGCTGTGGCTTAGCTCTACCTTTAAGGAAGTTGCTTTACTGCTCTATCAGGTTATCAGATTCTGTGATGCAATTTATAGGAGGACTGGTGGCTTCATAGTTGTATGCCCATTGTCATACTTACTTTACTGTAAAGTGGATCCCTGAGTCCTCTGACACTGAGACACTATAGGCAGAGACACACTCATACTTGGCATATATATCATTTTCAATAAAATGAATCATAGAAGGGTAAGGGCTAATGTTACTAGCTTGCCAGCAAGTGGTTAAATCATCTCCTTGAGGAATTGTACAGGTAAAACTTTCAGTGGTAGCTAGAATAAGCTTGGTGAGATGGAGTTGATGCCAATTCAACTATGCAAAGTGTTCATTGCTGCCATTGTGACTCCTTTGTTAATGGGGAAACAATAGGAAAGCCAACAGCAGATACTGGCTAGCACCTACTGAATGAGACATTCTGGACAACTAATTTCCAGTTCTTTCTCTGGAATGGATATTCTTTGGTTGAAATTGATATGAGACAGAGCTCTACACACTTTGTGTCTGTTACTATAGGCCTATCCATATAAATTTCTTTGCCTCTGATCTTTAAGCCAGTAACCACTGCCACTGAGTCATGTTTATTCCTACCTCAGACTATATCTTTCTTCAAACAAAGTGCATGATCAAATACACTACTCAGGCTATTGCTTCTGAGAAGATTTCCCCTAATCACTGCTCTTTAGGTACATCCTTGTATGAGTCTTTAGTGGATTAGGAACTCTTTATAGGTTTGCATTAACAATCTGTTCTGCCCATCAACTGGTCATGATGTGAACTGAGGTAAGGCATTAATATGACACAGGTAAATAAATGGAGTTTAAAACCCCATTTCCTATAATTTATTTGTACTCTGAAGACCTGGATTGGGACCAATTCTGAATGAAGAATTTCTGTGTATAATGTATCACTGTTGTGTCCACTTAACCTTATAACTTAGTGATTATGCCAGTACTAACTCATGAGGCATAGCTTAGGTCACCTTATTAATTAATATTGCCTGGTTAAGTATTCATTATTTAGGGCTAGTGGCATGCTACTAATTGCCTTTCAAATGGCATAACTTGATTTCAGAATCCTATACTTCTGCATTGCCACTCTCTTATCCACATCTGCATCTACTCTGGTAGTCTGAATTCTCAAAAAAAAAATTAGAACCAATAGGATGAATGGTTGGATGGATGGATGGATGGATGGAATGGATAGATGATAGATAGATAGATAGATAGATAGATAGATAGATAGATAGATAGATGATAGATACAGAAATTTTAAAGAATTGGCTCATACAATCATGGCAGTGGAAAGTCCCAAAATTGTGAGACAGACCAGCCAGCGGGCTGGAAATTCAAGTAGTTTCTATGTTGCAGTCTTGAGGCAGAATTTGTTCTTCAGGAAACATCAGCCTTTCACTTAAAGCCTTCACTAAATGGATAAAACACCAACAGTATTTCAGAGAATAGTCTGTTTTACTTAAAAGCAACTGATTGTAAATGTATTGATTTATTTAAAAAAAAATACCTTCACAATCAACACCTACACTAAGTGTTTAAGCAGTGTGGCACCACAGCCAAGCCGTGTTGACATATAAAATTAACCATGATCTCCACTGTGTATCTTCTAGATCTTTGCATCTAGCAGGCTACATTGATTAGAAGAACTGTTTTATACCTTGTATCATACTCTAAAACTGGACTATAATTCTCTTACACTCAGATTTTCTCAAAATGAATAGCCTTCTGAGTTACTCAAGAAAAGAACTTCTAAGTGTGGTGTGTGCTGCTTCCAAATTCAGAAAGGAATTTTCAAGTGTTGTGTCTCCTTCTTATTGATGGAAGCTAAAAGGTAGACTATTGTGTTCTTCACATTCTGGGGATATGTATGTCACAGAACAATGGACTCCTAAAAACTCAAACCCAATGAGGAAGAGCCCTTAATAATTATAGTATTTTTCTCCCACTTTCTCATGCGCTGGTGTATCACCAAGGGATTCAGAGTATTTGTCAAGTTTTCCTTTCTTGGTCTGATAAACTGGGTATCATCAATATTGTAGGCCAATACAATGAAGGAATGTCAAGTAGATCAAGTTATCTTTGGATTATATTATGTCAAAGAGTAGGAAAAGTGAGATAGCTCTGGGTCAAGATTGTAAACATGTACTGTTGTTCATCCTAGCTGAATGTGCAATGCTCTTGATTCTCCTCATCACAAGGATAGAAAATAATGTATTTTCAGGATGAATAGTCACATACCAGGTTCCAAAGACTGTATTTATCTTTCCAAGTAAAAATATATTTGACATGAAAGGTTTGAATATTTAAGTATAATTGGTAAATTTTATGCTTAACCCAATGATTTATGAAGGCCATACCAGTGAATTACATGTTCTGTATGTGTGATGGGGGAATGCCACTTTTGCATACTCAAAGACTGTAAGAGCAGCATCATTCAATACCATCCCACTCAATTCATGTGTTGCTGCTTTTGACTTACTTTCTTGGCTGATGGGGAGTGGAATGTTCAAGAGCTTCCACTGGACTTGACTACTGTTACGGCTCTTGTTCTATGAGGCAAGTAACCATTATCAGGAATCTGTCCACTGTTAGATACATTCATCCCAACTTTTCCACTCAGAGACTATGACAAAAGCTAGAGGGTAGGTATGGGGACCCATTAGACTAAAGGTCATAAAAGCTTTTTCTCTAAAGGGCCAGAGTAAGTATTTTAGGTTTTGCTTATGGTTATATGGTATGTATTGTAGCTATTCAAATCTGTTGTGGGAGCACAAAAGAAGACATAGACATTAAAAAAGAAATGTATCTGTGTTCCAATAAATATTTACATAAATTGATGGTGAGCAAAATGGGGCTATGGGCCAGTTTGTTGACTCCTGCATCAGCCCCTTTTGTGGTGAACTTGATCCAGAACTCAATGTGTCACCCGACCTCTATAGATTCTTACCTTAACAGGGGGACCATGATAACATTTTGCTTCCTCTGGTATCAGTGTCATCTCAGATCATACATCCTGTAGGCCTCAAAAGAGCTGGGTATTCCCAACTTAGTATATTCAGTTAAATTGCCTTAGAGGAGGATTCAAGGGAAAGTACTGTATACTTCCTGTGACATTTCATGGCTCTTCCTTTGGGGTCTCTGGTTCTCTTTCAATAGATGGGCCCAAAATCTGACAATTTGCTATTTCTGGAATGGAAAGAAGAGCTCATGATTTTCCATTGCAACATTTGACTTGAAAACTCAAGTAGAGTACCCTTGCTGCTGGACCATCACACCACAGATCTCTGCCAAGGCAAAATGCCCTGGTTGTCTTTCTTCCTTTGTTGTATGTTTCAGTAATTATATCCATCTTGCTTCTAGTGGTTAAATGCCTTCACTTGGCCTTGAGTATTCTAGACTCCTCTTACTCAAAAACAATAGGAAGCCCAGTTTCAAAGCAGCCTTTCCACTATCTTGCCTGCCTTACAAAAGATAGTCACCACTGATCTTTCTCCACATATAAAATGAGATTGAAAACAAAAAGCAGTATGCCACTGGTTGATGTTTGTTTTTAAAAGGCAAGATTAAAACACTTAACTGAGTGTGAAGAAAGCAATTCATTGTCTGTTGCAAAACGAATTCAGAGTGCTTCTCATCTATGTCTGGCATAACAGGGGAAAAAACGGTACTTAACATATCCCTCCTCCCTGAAACCGTGAAGAAGTTACTTCTTGCTCTCTCTCTTCATTTGCTAGCTGAAGAATCACGTTTTCTTCCCCAAGTAGCATCTAACTGGTAGCATATATGGTGATGAAATTGGTTAGGTATGGAGTGTGAAGGCAATTTTAATACTGAATTTATTTAGTCCAGAACATTTCTTTTTTGTACATGTAAGTGTAACTTAAACAAATCAATTCCATCTGATTAAACTCACTTTACATGGTTAATGTACCATGGACACTCTTTCTCCTCTGGTGCTTTTCCCAAAGATCACAGGAAGAGCATTTAGATGTTTGTTTTACATGTCACCCCAATGCATACAAAATCCAATAGATTCAAAAAGAAACATTGCATTAAATTAATTCAGCTTCAAGTTCAAAGGCTCATCATGTATGATAAGCAAAACCAAAGAAAATGGTAAGATGCAGTGTCACATTTCATTTAATATCTAAATCCATTCACAACAAGGTAATATCTAATTCATTGTAGCCTCTCTGTATCCTCATATGGCATAGATCCTCAGGGAGAGAAAAAAGCTCAAAGAACCTGGAGTTGGCAAATATAATGTGAAGTTATAAATGATTTAGAGCTTTGGTTCTCAACCTTGGTTGCACTTTATAATCACCTAGGGAGCTAGTAAAATTCTCAATTCTCTAGTCTCACCCCAGTAACTAATTCAGAATTTCTGGGGTTAAGACCCAGACATATATATTTTTTTAAATCTCCCCAGGTAATTCCAGTGTGTGAGCAAGGTCAAAATCCTCTGATCTAGAGAGTGATTCCCAAAGGGTGATGTACCTCAGATCACCTAGAAAACTTGTTAAAACTCAGATCTCTGGGCCCCACTTTGAGTTTCTCAATCAGTAGGTACATAATTTGCATTTTAAACTAGTTTCCAGGTGATGTTCTTTGCTGTTGGTAGGGAGCACAGTTTGAGAATCACTACTTTAGAAGAGCAAGGTCAACTTCAGATAAGAAGTAAATCCTATAATGTTGCCATTGATATGGTGATAGAAAGATGACAGGAGATAACTTAGTAATTCTGTAATGGACATGGGGACATCTGCTACCTCTGAGTTCTGTAGAAGACAGACAAACTGGTCTAAATAAATAAATGCCCCTGTTATAAAAACCTAAGGTTCTATAAAGAAAGGATTCAACAAGCATGAGAATTTAAATATGAATGTGGGGATGGAGAGGATAGAGGACTATGTTGGTGACTTGAAATATTTATGCCAAATAAAGAAGAGAGAAAAACCTAAATCTAAGTCCATGTCATCATTGGTTTGGCAAAGCAGGGAACAATTTTTCAGGTGGCTTTTATTATCAGTATTAAGGGAACAAAACAAACTAGAAAATATGTCTTGATGATTATAAATTTGACTTGGTCTTGGAATGTATTTCACAAGCTACTTTTGACTATTCATGTTTCATGTTCTATAAATTTAAAATATTTCATAAAATATAACTAAGGCTCAAACAGAAGAGAGCCTGAATTGAAAATTGAAAATTTTTCTTCTCCCTGTGATGATACCAAGATTGGATAAAATTATCAGTATGGTACACTGACATGGGAAAAAAAATCCAAGATATTTTGTTAACAAATTATGTATAGTCTTATATATTACATAGATGTGAAAATGAAAGCATATGCCCAAAACACTAACTTATGTTTCTTTATGGTGAAGAATTTTAGAATTTAAGTCTCTATTTTTTCTATTTTGTAATTTTTGTATTATTTACTATATAACTACTTTCACAGTGTAGAAATGAAAAATTCAACTTTTAAAATTACGCTAAAAAATTCTAAATAAAGGGTAAGGATAAAGTGAGTTGCCAGAAATAAAGACTACATTTCGCAGCCTCCTTTGCAAGGAATTATCATGTGCCCAAACTCTGGTAAGGAAATGTAAGCACACGGGACATGTGTGCCTTTCACTGAATATATTTAAAGAGACAGAGACATTTATTCTTCCCATTCATCCTTTCCTTCCTTTCTTCCCTTCCCCTTCCTCCTCATTTTTTAAGTTATCTTTTAAATTATGACTATTTTTTTTTTTAGAGAAGGGAGAGAGTGTGTGTACACATGAGCAGGAGGACAGATAGAGAGAGGGAATCTCAAGTCAACTTCATGCTCAGTGTACGGAGCTCGATCTCAGGCTCTGACCTGAGATGAAATCAAGAGTCGGATGTTTAACCAATTGAGCCACCCAGGTGCCTCAAGACTATATTTTTTAGAGAAATTTTAAGTTCACAGCAAAGCTGAGAAGAGAGTAGAGAGACTTCCCATATATTCTCTGCCCACACACACATCCATAGCCTCCCTCATTACCAACATCTCTCACCAGGTGGTACTTGTTGCAATTGATGAATCTACATTGACATATCATTATAACCCAGAATTTACATTACTGTTCACTTTTGATGCTGTATATTCTACTGATTTGGAAAATGTATAATAATGTGTACCCATCATTACAGCATCATTTAAACTATTTTCTCTGCCCTAAAAATCATCTGTACTCTCCTTATTCACCCTTTCCCCCTAACCCTCACCCTCTGGCAACTAATGATCTTATTGTGTCCATAGATTTACCTTTTCCAGAATGTCATGTAACTGGAGTCATACAACATGCAGCCCTTTCAGATTGACTTCTTTCACTTAGTAATGGACATTTAAGGTTCCTCCATGTCTTTTCATGGCTTGATAGCTCATTTCTTCATAGCACCAAATAAAATTCCATTGTCTAGATATATCACACTTTATCTATTCACTTAGTAATGGACATTTTGGTTGCTTCCAAGTTTTAGCGCTTATAAATAAGGGTGCTATGTGCAGATTTTTGTGTGGGCATTGGTTTTCAATTCCTTTAGGTAAATACTAAAGAGTGAGATTTCTAGATCCTACAGTATGTCTAGTTTAGTAAAAAAAAATGCCAAAAGTAGTTGTACCATTACACATTCCTACCAGCTGTAAATGAGAGTTCCTGTTGCTCCACATCCTTTTTAGTATTTGATGCTGTCAGTGTTCCAGATTTTGTCCATTCTAACAGCTGTGTACTGGTATGTCATTGTTGTCTCAATTTGCATTTTGATGACATATGTGAGCATCTTCTCATATGCATATTTTCTATCTGTGCATCTTCTTTGCTGAGTTATCAGTTAAGGTCCTGGCCGTTTTCAAGGTGAATTGTTTTCTTATTGCTGAGTTTTAAGAGTTCTTTGTATATTTTTCACAACAGTCCTTTATCAAATGTGCCTTTTGCAAATATTTCTTCCAGTTGGTGACTTATCTTCTCATTATCTTGACATTGTCTTTCACAGAACAGAAGTCCAACTTATTATCTCTCTCATAGATCATGCCTTTTGTGTTGTATCTAAAAAGACATGACAATGCCAAAAGTCATGTAGGTTTTTCTCCTATGTTATCTCCTGGGAGTTTTATCTAAAAAGACATGACAATGCCAAAAGTCATGTAGGTTTTTCTCCTATGTTATCTTCTGGGAGTTTTATCTAAAATGACATGACAATACCAAGAGTCATGTAGGTTTTTCTCCTATGTTATCTTCTGGGAGTTTTATAGTTTTGAGTTTTACATTTAGGTCTGTGGTCATTTTCAGTTTACTTTTGTGAAGGCTATAAAATCTATGTCTAGATTCATTGTTTTGTATGTAACAGCCCAGCTGTTCTAGTGTCATTTGTAGAAAAGACCATCTTTGCTCCATTGAATTGCCTTTGTTCCTTTGTCAAACATCAGTTGACTGTATTTATGTGGGTCCATTTCTGGGCTCTCTACTCTGTCCCAATGATTTATTTGTCTCTTCTTTTGCAAATAACACACTGTATTAATTAATATAGCATTATAGGAAGTGTTGAAGTCAGATAGTGTCTGACCTTCAACTTTGTTCTTTTTCTTCATATTGTGTTGACTATTCTTGGTCTTCTGGCTCTCCATATAAATTTTAGAATCAGTTTGCCAAATCCACAAAATAACTTGGAACTTTGATAATACTGCATCGGAATCTATAGATGAAGTTGGAGAGAAACTTGAAACTATTGAGTCTACTATTCACAAACATGGACTGTTCCTCCATTTATTTAAATCTTTGATTTCCCTCCTTCCTTTTTTTTTTTAAAATTGAAGTATGATTAACATACAGTGTTATATTAGCTTCAGGTATACAATATAACAATTCAAACTTCTGTACATTACTCAGTGCTCTTAATTCTTTGATTTTGTTCAGTTTTATAGTTCTCCTGCTTTTGTTATGTTTATTCTGTTTAACATACCAAAATATTTCATTTTAGGGGGCAGCGAGGATGTAAATGTTAATGAATATTTAATTTTAAATTGTACATGTTCATTGTTTGTATATTGGAAAGTAGTTGACTTTTGTATTTTAACCTTATATTTTGCAGCTTTGCTTAAATTGTTTATTATTTCCAGGAATTTTTTTTCAATTCTTTTTTTATTTTGTATATAGATGGTCATATAATCTGTGAACAAAGATAGTTTTATTATTAGGTATTTTATCCTGGTATTTTTTCCTTTTCATTTTTTCTTTATCTTTAATGTTCTATAGATGGAAAATGATATGCTGTTAAGTAGTTTTTTGGCATTTATTTTGCTTGGTGTTCTCTGAGACTCCTGGATCTGTAGTTTGGGGTTTGGCATTACTTTGGGGAAATTCTCAGTCATTATTGTTTGAAAATTTTCTTCTATTCCTTTCTCTTTCTTCTTCTGGTATTCAGATTCTTTATATGCTATACCTTTTGTAAGTATCCCACAGCCTGGATAGTCTGCTCTTTTGTTTTGTTTTTGGTTTTGTTTATGGTTTTTAAAAATTTTTGTTCTTTTTGCTTTTTGGTTTTGGAAAATCCTATTGATATGTTCCCTAATTTAAACATAATTTCCTCAGCCATGCCCAGTTTACTAATGAGCCCATCAAAGGCAGTCTTCACTACCCTACGATCCAGCAATTGTACTACTAGGGATTTATTCCAAAGATACAAATGTAGTGAAATAAAGGGGCATCTGCACCCCAATATTCACAACAGCAATGCCCACAATAGCCAAACTGTGGACAGAGCCATGATGTCCTTCCACAGATGAGTGGATAAAGAAAGTGTGAGATATATATATATATATCTCACATGTGATATGATATGTGATACATCTCACATGTGATATGATGTGTATATATGATTTGATATCTAATATCATATATATATATATATGGAATATACACACAATGGAATATTACTCAGCCATCAGACAGGATGAATACCTACCATTTACATTGACATGATGGAACTGAAGGGTATTATGCTGAGTGAAATAAGTCAGTCAGAGAAAGACAGTTAGCATATGGTCTCACTCATATGTGGAATATAAGAAATAGTGAAAGGGACCATAAGGGAAGAAGGGGAAACAGTGGGGGAAAATTAGAGAGGAAGACAAACCATGAGAGATTCTTAACTTTGGGAAACAAACGAGGGTTACTTAAGGGGAGGTGGGTGCGGGGTGGGGTGACTGGATGATGGGCACTAAGGAGGACATGTGATATAACGAGCATTGGGTGTTATATATGTGTTGGCAAATTGAATTTAAATTTTAAAAAGGCGGTCTTCATTTGTTACAGTTGTTTTTACACCTGATATTTCTTTTTTGAAACTTTCTTAGGGTTTCCCTCTCTCTGTTTAGTTTACATTGCCTGTTTATTCTTACATGTCGTGTATCTTATCCATTAAGATATCCATTAAGATGATATCTTAGCATATTAGTCATAGTTGTATTAGCCTTCCTGCCACATCTAGTTATGATGCTTGCACTCTCTCTTCAATTTGTGCTTTTTTTGCCTTTGGTATAACTTTTATTTTTTTCTTGATAGTTAAACATGATGGACCAAGTAAAATTTGCTGATATAAGTAGACCTTTAGTGATGGTCAGGTATGGGTGGAGGGAAGTGTTCTATAGGTTATGATTAGGTCTCAGTCTTGGAGTGAGCCTATAACTCTGGACTGAGAACTTCACACATGAGTCTCAGATTTTTTCTCTCCTCTTAGTTGGAACAGGATAACTGGCATGGGCTAGGTTTCTCGGTCCATTAGGCTCTGATAATGTCCCAGCAGGTTAGGCTCTGGTTAACTAGTTTCTCCTAAGAGCAGACCTTGTTAAGGAGAATAGATCCTCTTGTGTATTCTACAATTGTCCCTTTCTCCTCCCCATGTTGTAAACATAAGGATTTTTGTTTTTTTTCCTGATAACCTTGGTAAAACTCCTGAGGTAGACTTCACAAAACTACTGGCAGGTTGGGGGAAGGGGAGATACGATCCTCTTTTTTTTTTTTTTTTTTTTTTTTAATTCTCATACTTGTCCACACTGAATCTTCAGTAATCTTACAGTTCAGTTTTTCTTACCCCCAACACTAGTCCCCACAGCACTTTCTGCTCCTTTGTTTCTGCCTGAGTAAACCACAATTCCCTGTCTGTGTCTACAATTCTGGGGGTAGTGACTTGCTCTGTTTCCTCCCCTGTCCTATAGATTCAAGAAGCATAGTTGATTTTCAGTCAGTTCAACTTTTTACTTATTGGCAGGACAGAGTGGTGACTTCCAAGCTGCTTACATGAAGAACTGGAAATGGAGGTATTTCTCTGTCTTTCTCTGTCCTTTACTCCTTCCAGGAATGAGGATTGATTGGATGGTTAGAGCATGAGTAGCTAACTGAGACTGTGAAGGGAAAGCCACATGCTGAGGATGTCTGAGGTATAAAAGATAGAAGGAGCCTTGATTTCTAGTACTGTGGCATGCCATTCAAGTCTAGTATTTCCTGAATCCGGACTTCTTGAACATAAGGGAAAAAAAGGAATTTTAATTGGTTTAGCCACTGTTTTTGGAGATTTTGAGTCTCTTGGATCTGAAGCATATTCTAAATGTAACAATGATGAGAAATAAAGTCTATATTTCAAATCTTGGTTTCCAGGAGGAAGTAAGGTTATCACAACTAGGGTATAGATTCAGCAGGAGAGGATAAACATTCTATGGTAATTTCTAAAGTCCTGGTAGGACATTGAGGATTCTATTACTATTTACAGGGAAGAGGAAAAAAGAAAAAAAAAAAACTAAAACAAAACAAAAAAGATAATCCCTGCTGATGTCATGAGAGGGTAAGTTAGACTCCTTTTGAAGCTGTGTTCCAGATGCAGGAAGCAAATCACACCTCTCTGTTCATTAAACAAGTTGCATAAACTTCCTAAAAGACCAGAAAATTAATAACCAAATGGATGAAACTACCATCCAGTGAAAACATTTAATTAGCAGAACTTTAAAAGTTACTTTCCGAGGTTTAGTTTTTTTCAATTTAGAGCTTTTCTGAACAGCCATTACACTATCTTAACAAAAATGTACAGAAAATCAATAAACTGAAAAGTTCAATGTAGTATAATATGACCAAACTTGAAAAATATTGTGCAATATGGTCTTACAGTGAGCTAATCCTACCAGATTTTTTCTTGTTACTACAATCCCTTTTAATGCATTGCAGTCCTCAGATAATGTAGCTTTTGTTTTAAAGTCATTTCTGTACAGCAGGGAGTATTCCCTTGAGGAAGCTTGAACTCAAATTCTTTTTTATTTTTCCCTAAGTAAAATGAATGTCAGGTAAAGTATCTAGATAACCCCTAAAAAGTCAAGACTCATTCACAGTAAAATCTGTGGGATAAAATTAAGAATTAATGAAAGCATAAAATAATAAATATACCAGGGTTCTTTCCAGAGTAGTAAACAGGTTACACAGTGCTGAAGTATAGCTATAAATATAAATAATAATATATACATATATTTATTTGAAAAAGAGTTCTCTTAAATTTTGAGGGAAACACTATTTTTATTTTTTGAATTTGGGAATAGTCAAATTTTACTTGTCTCTAATATCAGCATACTTGCTTGTGTGACTCATGGGTGACTGACTCATGGATGACTCTCTGTATAACTGGACATCTAAATTTCTCAATTTATAAACCATTTACTTCTTGCTTCAATACAGCTCCCCCCAAATGTTAAGAAACTATTAAGCCATTCAAACTACTCAACTTTTTGGAATTTAGCCTCACTACTAATAGTCCATTTTATCTTAGGTTTGTCCAGAGCCACTTTGCATTTGTGTCTCAAGACATAAAGTGGGGCACAGAAGACAGGGTTCCTGAGACTTCCCTATGAGGATGAGTCAAGAACTAAGTTAGCTCTTCCTTCTTTGGGAACTGACAACAGAGAAGTGAGAAGGCAAAATACATAATGCATGGCATACAGTTGTCTCAGGGCATGATCATCATTGGTATCTCTAAGTCAGGCAAGCAGGGACATCTGGAAGCTGGTTCTGGCAAAGAAAGCCAGAAGCGTAAGTGTGCGTAATACAAAATGTGCAGTTATTTCAAATCATAATCATTGCTGGAAGCATTCAGAAGTGTGGCTTGTGTGTTTGAGGGCCAAGCATCGTTATCCAGGCCTGAAAGGCAGATTGGAAAGAACAAGACAACCAAGCCATAGGAGATAGGTGTTCTTAGGCAGGCGCTCAGATAAAAATATTCTGTAACAAAGACAAGGACAGATATTTCATTTGAACTCAAATGGTTCTACTCCAAAATCTCCAACATCAAAATTAAGGTTAGGTTTGGCTAGGAAGCAATGAAGAAATTCACTGAAAACTGAATCCTGAGACTTAGAACTAAATATGGAAACTTAGTGGTTTTGATTAAAAAAAAAAATGAAGAAAACAGAAGAGGGAGAAGGGACAGAGCGGAAAGAAAAGGAGAAATATTTAATGTTCCTTTATTCTGTGCATAACTGTTCTAAGCATTTTGTCTGCATTCACTCACTGAATTCTTACCCCCCTTCTAGTGGGTCAAATAGTAGTTCCCTAAAATATATTTCAAGTCCTAAAGTCCAGAACCTGTAAGAGCTACCTTATTTGGTGAAACAAAGGCCTTTGCAGATATAATTAAGTTAAAGATCTTGAGATGAGACCATCCTTGATAATCCAGTGGGCCCTAAATCCAATAGCAAGTGTCCTTTCAAGGGACATATAGAGGAGGGAGACAGAAGGAGGCGATGTAGCAAAGAAGCAATGGAGACAGAGAATAGAGTGATGCAACCACAAGCCAAGGAAAAACAGTAACCACCAGATGCTGGAAGAGTCAAGGAACAGAATCTCCCCTAGAGAATCTGAAGGAGTTTGTCCATTACAGTACCTGGATTTTGAATTTCCGGACTTCAGAAACATGAGCAATTAAATTTCTTAAGCCACCAAGTTTGTGGTGATTTTTTATAGCAACCATTGTAAACTAATATACCCACGAAATAGATAATACCATTTGTCCATATTTTATAGATGAGGAAGCTAAGCTAAGCTTAAGCTAAGCTTCCTCTTAGAAAGTTCCTCTCAGAAAGTTTGAGAGAGATGACCAAGGTCACCTAGATATCAAGTAAAAGGGTAAGGATTGGAATCATTTTTGCTCCAGAGCCCATAACCTCATCCCTATACCACATCACTGATTCACAAAACCATGAGATTTACACATAATCCTCAGGAAGCTGGAGCTGCTCTCTTGCTTCCATCAAGGTCAGAAAACAGGGGCATCTGAGTAGTTCAGCCTGTTAAACATCTGACTCTTGACTTTGGCTCAGGTTATGATCTTAGGGTCATAGGATCCAGGCTTGCTTCTGGCTCCTCAGCAGGGAGTCTGCTGGAGATTCTCTCTCCCTCTCTGTCTGCTTCCCCCCACCTCAAGTCAATCACTCAATCTTTTTAAAAAAATGTTATAAAACAGGGATGACTGGGTGCCTCAGTGGTTGAGCATCTGCCTTCAGCTCAGGATGTAATCCTGGGGTTCTAGAATCGAGTCCCACATGGGCTCCTTGCATGGAACCTGCTTCTCTCTCTGCCTATGTCTCTGCCCCTTTCTGTGTCTCTCATGAATAAATAAATACAAATTAAAAATAAAAAGTAAAATAAAAAAAATTAAAATGTTATAAAACAGTGTAAAGGCTGGAGCTTTCAACTTCAACTATAGGGGACTTCAACTATAGGATACTGAAAATAGGGGATGAGGAAATTATGTAGGAAGTACACAAATGCTCCAATAATCAAACACCTGTTGGATGTTCTTGTATTATCCTTTCTGACTAATCAGTAAAGATAAATCCAATAAGCATGATTTTAGGAATGTAATATAAAGCCAGAAAATGATAAAATATATAAATCTAGTAGAGGCTTTTTTAATACCATAAAATAGGTAGTCATGAAGATTTATCACCCTCTTTGTCAGAAGTACAGTTTCTTAACATTACTGAATTGATTCAAAAAAAAGGATAAAAATGCCTATGTCATCTTAGTTCCAAAATAGATTAGAAATGAGATATTTCAGTAGAACTAAAATGGTGGAGCTCACATTTATGGGGCAGTAAGAGCACAGATTTTAAGCTCTGAATTCAAGATTCAAGAACTAGGGACTGAAGTTCAAGGTGAAGTCATGAAACTCACGTGACTCAAATCTTTTGGCGGTTACTCAGTCCCTAGAGATTTTTTTCCCTCTAATTTCTTTCCCATCATGCCCTGGACCACCACTTATTGCTAATCTCTTGAAATTCTTGTATGTGAGCTGAGTTGTGGCAATGATTACTGGTAAATATTTAACAACCTGGCTTTCCACGAAAAATGTCTGATTTGTAACATTGCCAGTGTCCATGGTGTAAAAATCCCTACCATAACCCATTTTAAGGTACAAAATTCAAGCTATTACTGAATCTGGAGTAGAGATGCACAACTGCACAGTTATATTGTATATCCACCATAGAGATACAATAGACATAAATGAAGCCTGTAACTAATATTAAAAAGTAATAAAATTTAAAAAAGTAATAAAATCATTAGGAAGTGATGTTTTGGGTATTTTTTATGCCTGTTTTTAAATATAATTTATTTATTATTATATATTTAACTTTTTATAGTGACTCTACTTAATGAGGAGCTCACAACTTTTATGAAAATTTAACAATTGACTTTCATGGGCTAATACAAGCTGGCTCCTGCACCCACTGGAGGTAGAATGTGTGTTCCTAATCATCTGTGCTTTGAATTCCTAATTGAAAACAATTCAGAGATGAGTTCACCACTTCATACTTTGTAGCCCCACTCAACCCTCATTCTGAATACTACTTCAATTCTTCATTCTCTAAAATATGATTGATTTAATGCTATGTGAATTATAGCTGTTTATGGATATTTTCAGATGATAGGCTTTTTGTATTAGAACACTCTATGTAACTAAAAACTGAATTCTAGACTATCTTTATTCTTAAAAGTTATGTGGACTCCCTGACCTCTGGAATTTCTCTCTTGACCTATTTCCAAAAGCTTTTACTTTTCTTCTCATTGGTTCATGGACCACTTTCCTCTTTTTTCTCCTATTTATTTCTGAGTGAAAAAAAAATCCCATTTATTGTATGAGGTATATTTGTTAGCATTCTGCCTCCAGTTACCTTTCAAGTCATGCCCCACAAGTCTCAAACTTTCACATCTAAAGAAATTTATCATAGCATTAAAAAAGAAATATCTATATCTATCTATATCTATATATCTATATCTATATATATATATATATATATATATTCAGATGGTTCTCAGTCTAAGAGGAATCCCAGAGCTATTTGGTAAATTAATATTTCTGATGTTTGCCACATGAATGAGCAAGGATAAGGACCACTTCATTATCAGAAACTATGATACAATGGTCTATTAGAGACCTTGATGGACACAGCAGGAGTTAAGATATTGGGTGGTAGTAGGTGCCAGGGTAAAACAGAAGAAGGAAGGTATAGCAGAAAGTGGATGAATTCACATGAACATCAGCCCCCAGGAGTCCATAGGTGGCCTCAAAATGGAGATAAGATTCTGACTCAGGAAAGCACTTCTACTATGCTTCCTACTAAAACAGGAACCATTACAGACAAAGGCAACCCAAGCCTACAGATAAGCAAAAATGAAAGACCAGAAAAAGAAAAATGAGTAGACCTTGAAAACAAAAAATATAGTCTGTGTCTACCTATTTGTTGCATGATTCCTAGAAACCAAAGCAATGTTACTATTATCTTCATATCTCCCATATTGCTCATCCCAGACTATGATTTAAGAATTCTATACTATTTGGAGAGTAGTTAAATCAGACATTCAAAAAAGCCAATGGATACTACAAAGTTGCTGCATTGCCCAGCTGCCAGTGATGCCATTCAATGAGTCAGTGACAGAGCGGCCCCTCCAGGCTTGCCACCATTCATTATATTAAAAAATTATTAAGCTTCAAATTAGCAACATATGTGATTTCTATGGCTTTTATTATAATGTATATTTATGTCCCTGACATAAATAGTAATAGCATTTCTAATGTCAGATATAAGAAATCTAAAAAAAAAAAAGATATAAGAAATCTAGAGCAATCCTCTTTTTTTAATTTTTAAAAATTATTTTTTAGGCAAGCCGTTTTTAAAAAGGTTTTATTTATTTATTCATAAGAGACACACGGAGAGAGGCAGAGACATCATCAAAGGAAGAAACAGGCTCCCCATGGGGAGCCTGATGTAGGACTCGATCCCAGGACCCCAAGATCATGCCCCTGAGCCAAAGGCAGATGGTCAACCATTGAGCCACCAGGTGCCCACAGAGAAACCCTATACTATATTAAAGAAGCCCATCACATATTTTTTTAAAGATTTATTTATTTATTTATTCATTCATTCATTCATTCATTCATTCATTCATTCATGATAGACAGAGAGAGAGAGGCAGAGACACAGGAGGAGGGAGAGCAGGCTCCACGCAGGGAGCCAGAGGCGGGACTCGATCCCGTGACTCCAGGATCGCGCCCTGGGCCAAAGGCAGGCGCTAAACTGCTGAGCCACCCAGGGATCCCCCATCACATATTTTAACCCAATTCTTGTTTTCCACATTACAATTTTGCTTCTTTTATGTCATTGAGATACCACCAGCTTTATGTAAAAATAAATTAGTAGTCCTTAAGACGTGCACTTGTATGTTTCTGTAATCACAAAAAGTATTACAGAACATAAGCATATTACTTGACTTCTGCGAAAATAACCCTGTCTTATTGTATTTCATATAAGAGAAGAACATGCCATATTACACATGGCATAATAGGCATATTAGTTTGAAATCCATTTAAGGTAAAATTCCCACTTTACTAAGCTTAGTTGGATATCAAAACTGCTATAGCTGTAGTCAAACATCATCAAAATAAGTTTATTTCTAAGGCCTACACAGGGGAGACACTAGTGTTTATTGGGTCTTTTCTTATTTGTTTACATAAAGCAGATGTTTAATGCACATTCATTTTACAAACAATAACATTTCTCCACCTCTCTTTGGCTTTTTAATGCCAAGAGGGGCATATTGTGGACTTATAAACTACGTTTCCTAGGAGCAAAAATATATTTATACCTATATGGATTTAATTTTCTCTACTTGTATTTGAATGTAGTATGAGAGATTCTTAATGAAATTTAATGTTATCTAAAATGCACTCTTGGTGATATGTTGTTTTAAAATGTGCTATTATTTAAATTTGGTCTAAGCATGTTTTCCATATTTGCCTCTAGGCTGGAGCTTTTTAGGGCGGGAATACATCCTATTCATCTTTGTATCCAAGCAGATCTAAGTATTTATTTAATAGATGTTCATAAATATTTGTTGAATGAGCAGAATTCCATTAAGTTTGAGCACAAGCCCAAATGCCAAAGCCATTTAGTAGAAAAGAGAAAAATCTGATAGGGTTACAAGGTCAAAGTCACCAGCTGAATATGAGAATGATGGTGGAGGGATTGTGGTAATGGGCTTTGGATAGAAAATCATGAAGCAGAAGGGTTGCCAAGTGGACCAATATTAGGAGGTATCCATCCATTGTGATGCTGTCATCTAGAAATGCCTGAGGGCACTCACCTGGGCCCTTGTGAACTTCTCACAAATATCTCCCCTTCCCAAACCAATGCAATGACTGGACTAACCCTTGTGGTTCTTATGACTGCAAGATGCCCTTCAGCACTAACCAGCAGGAAACTTTGAAACTTTGAAAAAGAGTAAAGGTATATTACTTACAAGACTGCAAATGGCACAGCACATCTGAGGCCACACAGCAAGGTGGGGGGGAGGGGAGCGGGAGAGAGAACAGGCCAGAGGTTCTGCTTTTATTGGGGTCAAAGGTGGGGGTCTTGGACTTTGTGGGCTCACTCTTTATTGGTGAATTTGAAATATAAGAGCAGGAGTTTGAAGCACAGGTAGAGAAAAAAAAAAAAAGTGGCCCAAATGGTCAATTATATGAAGATCTTTAAAATGAAGGAGGTTCAGATGGGGGAAGTGGCCCAGGTGTTCATCTGGGGGTGTGACTGGGAATGTGATTACTGGGGATAGCCTCATTGAAATGGATGCTAGGCAAACAAAGCTTAAGTCAGATCCTTGCATTACAAAACAAAACAAAACAAAACAAAACAAAACAAAACAAAATGAACTGCCAAGATTTTACAACAGACCTGTAGGTCAGGTAGAGGTCATAGGAAGATTACAACTTCTCCCCACTGGTTCCTCTAAGGCTTAGCCACACTCTGGGGCTGGCCTCTCCACAGTTCAGTTTCTCCACTGACCATCCAGTAACATTCTTATGTATTCTGAGAATTTTACATGTCTTGGCCACTGTCATTCATTTCCTCTGATACTTTTTCTACTGTATTTATCACCCTAAGACCCCAGACTCACTCACAGGTCATTAGTCAGATGAAAGTGGAAGTCGAGATGCAGTTTATTCACCTGTGAAACAATACATTCTCTTCCTGTAGGTAGTACTCTTGTTGAAAGGGAAGGGAAAGGAAAAGGGAAAGGAAAGAAAGGAAAGGAAAAGAAAGAGAAGGGAAGGAAAGGGAGGGGAGGGAAAGGGAGAGGAGAGGAGAGGAAACTGGAATGAGGAAAGGAAAGGAAAAAGGAGGAAAGGAACAGGGAAAGGAAAGGAAAAAAGGGAAAAGGGAAAGGAAAAAAGGAAAGGAAAAGAAAGGAAAGGAAGACGGACAGGGAGGGAGGAAGGAAGGAGAGAAGGCAAGAGAATGAACAAAAAAAGAAGAAACAAAGAAACAAAGGAGCAAAGAAACAAGGGAGAGAAGGAAAGGGGAGAGAAAGAAAGAAAATATATTATTTTCTTCCTATAAAAGACAAAGTTTGGGTGAAAATCTAAATGTGAAGAATTTCATATATCTCATAGTGAGAACACATATAAGGTTATGCATAGAAATAATATAGGAAAAGGAAAATAATATAGGTAAAGAAATAATATAGGAAAAATCTTAAATTTTTCTCCACATAATAACCAGAGGTTTGTAAGCACATTAATTAAATAGAATTTTTTTTATTGCATCTTACAAAATGTGCCATCTCCTTAGAAATCTGATGGTGTAGACTTTCTCTCAGACATGCCCATTGTTTAGGTTACTAAAATAAAATTGAATGGAACTTACAGAATCAAGTCTACATGAGTTACCGTGCATTCCCATCAAAAAACATAACTAAGCGTGGCATTTTTAAATTCCCAAATATATTGCCCACTTTAAATATAAGCAAATATATTTTATGTTTTTATCATAGTGCTGATTTTTAAAAATTATGATTATTGATGATGGAGTAGATTCAGTAATTTTTCTTTTTTAATTATAACACTAAAATTATATGTATAATTATACATAATATGAAATGCATGAGCACATATATGTATAATTATATATATGACACATATATATGTATATATCAATCCTCTTGAGGCTTCTATTCAATGAAATATCACTTTTGCCCATCATTTATTGAAAAATAAATGTATATTAGAGTATAAGTTCCAGGCAGTGAGCTTAGTATGAGAGTTAAGGGAGGTAAGACCTATTTCCTGCCTTGGATGCACCTGTAATCTAACGAGGAAAACAAATACAGAAGCAAGAGACACAACACAGGCTGACGCAGTCAGGGAACATTTCTTGGAAAGAGATGGTGTCAGAATGATGTCTTGTGTGTATATGGTGGGGGGAGGAGTGTGGTTAAAGCCAAGCAGCTAATCTATCATGAAGGACCTTATACATCATCTTGTGAAACACTATCTTTGACATGTTTTGAGAGAGGAGTTAGTTTTTCACGTTTGATCTTTGGAAAGATGTGGTGGCATTGTGCAGTATGGATTGGAGATGGGCAAGAACAGAGTCAAGAGGACCAGCTAGGAAACCATTGTAGTCATCTCAGTGAAGATCTGGATCGAATCCATTACTGCAAGAATAGAAAGAAGAGGGGTATGTGGCAACCATTGAGGTGTCACTAGGGTTTGTTTTCAAGAAAGAACTTGATATCCAGCTTCAAGAAGTGCAGTTAGCCAACCCCTTCCAGCTGTAGTCTTCAAAATGCACCGAAGCATTTGAATTGAGATCATGCTTATCCTGGCGAGCCCCAGCCAGTGGCTGACATGACACAGCACTGGAATCTGGCCATTTCTTCCCAATATGGGACTCATATAATGGCCAGTTTATAGTTCTGAGCTCCCTACTGGGTTGATTTTGAAAGATCTGCCTTATTGTCTGAAACTCCCTGCCCTGTCAGGTTTGCCACACAACCTGATGGCTCTTACTATCCAATTCTTCTTCTTTCTCTCTGTATATTTCACAGGGAAAAAAAAAAAAAAACTCTGAATAAACTGCTTTTGCTCATGTCTCCATCTCAGCATTTATTTCCAGGAAAATGTGATTGCCACAGGGTTTTTGAGAAATAATTAGAAGACAGAACTGACAGGAGCATTTATTGATGGGACGTAAAGTAAGTCAGGAGGATGATTCAAAGACAACTCAGGATTTGAGTTTGGATGACACTTCAGTTCACTGAAACATAGTTACAGAAGGAGCAGGTCTGGAGCAGGTGGTAGGTTTTGGAGATGGTGAAATTAAGATTCCTGTGGGACCAGCAATAGTTTGGCCCCAAAGTAACTGCATAGGGCTCAGAGAAGGCTTATGCATATCTTGCAGTTGTAAGCATGTTGCTCACCAGCTCTAATTGATTAGTGAAGATCCGCCTCTAGAATGCCATAGTGCTACAATTCTACAATTAATTTGAGAAGTTGTGATGAATCTTTGTGATTCTATTGTCTCATGCACACACATGTCTTCAGTAATAGAATCGTGTCATAGCAGAGGCTTTTCCACTCTGCTGTACACATTTCAAAATGTAAACATTTTTGTGCCTCAGTGTTTGTTTTTTTTAATTATAAAATGGGATCAAAAGAGTACTAATAACCTCATAGGATTTCTATAAAGATTGAGAAAACAGATGACTAACCTGGCCTGAAGCTTTTTTTTTTTTTTTAACATACTACTACATGCCTTTTATCCTCCACAGTGCCTACCAGGATTACTTTTCATAGTCCACATGTAATAAATATGCTTGTCAAGACATCTAATGGAATGAAAGTGAAAACACAAATAAGTATTTCTAAATTCCATTGACATGATAGCCTAAATTCAAAAATTGTCTCGTTAAGGTCAAAGTCTTACCTGATTTAATTCCAAGCCACTCTTTATCATACCTTCTTCTGGTTTTCTGGAATTCATAGCAAGAAAAGAGGCAAGGTGCTAAATCCACCCCCGCCCCCGCCTCTTTCTAGCAGCATTCTTGTCAAATCAATCAGCCCCCTCTCAAATGCCATGGAAACTTTAGTCACCCATGCCAGACCCTCCATCAGTAATCTTAGACCTCAAAGGAAATATAAAATTGTATTTTTTTAGTAGATTAGTGGTAACATTCTTGTGGAACGAGCAAATCACTGTCAGCTCAACTACACACTACTTTTACCTATATGCTTGTATTTCTGTCACAATTAATTAACTGAACTGTATCTGAGCATTTTTCCAAATTAGCACCATTTATAAGAAGTTAATGTTTATTCTGGGTCCTATATTAGGAGGCCAAGAAGGCTTATGCATTTGCCTCTTTGTCCTTCTCTTGAAAATCCAATCTAATCACTGAGATATCGATATCATATTTTCATTTTTAAATTGAGACATAATTGACATATTAGTTTCAGATGTATAATATAATTTGATATATGGATATATTATGAATCCATCAACACACATAGTTACAAATTGTTTTTCCTTGTGATGAGAACTTTTAAGATTTATTGTCTTACTAACTTTTAATTATACGAGCATTATTAACTTTAGTCACCATTCTTTATATTATATTCCCAGGATGCATTTATCTCATAATTAGAAATTTATAACTTTTGACCACTTTCACTCATTTTGTCCCTCTGCCCTCAGTTCTGGTCATCGCCAATCTTTTCTCCATATCTATGACTTTGTTTTTTGTTGTTGTTTATTTTTACTTTCCACATGTATGGGAGCTTATATGGTATTCGTATTTATCTGATTTAATGCCCCCAAGGCCCATCCATGTTGTTGCAATTGTCAGAATTTTCTTCTTTTCTTATGGCTGAATAATATTCCATTGAGTGTATGTGTGTGTATCTCATTTTCTTTATTCATTCATCCATCAGTGAAAACTAAGGGTGCTTCTAAGTCTTGGCTATTTTAAATAATGCTATAATAAACAGGAAGATGCTATTATTTTAAATTCCAGTGTAAGTAACATACAGTGTAATATTAGTTTCAGATATATAATATAGTGATTTAACAGTTACATACATTACCCTGTGCTCATCATAAGTGCACTCCTTAATCCTCATTACCTGTTTAACCCATCCTCCCACCCCCTTCCCCTCTGATAACCATCAGTTTGTTCTCTGGAGTTAAGAGTCTGTCTCTTGGTTTGTCTCTCTCTCTCTCTCTCTCTCTCTCTCTCGCTCTTTTTTTTTTTTTTACTTTGCTCATTCTTTTTTCTTAAATTCCACAAGTGAGTGAAATCAGATGGCATTTGTCTTTCTCTGAGTTAATTTGTTTAGCGTAATACTCTTTAGCTTCAGTCATGTCGTTGTAGATGGCAAGATTTCATTCTTTTTATGGCTAAATAATATTCATTGTACATTTATATATATCACCTCCTTTTTTATCCACTCATCTATTGAAGGAGAATTTGGCTGTTTCTGTAATTTGGCTATTGTAAATAATGCTGCTATAAACATAGGGGTGCATGCGTCCCTTTGAATTACTGCTTTTGTATATTTTGGGTAAAGACCCAGTAATTTCAGTACCAGATCTTAGGGTAGTTCTACTTTTAACTTTTTTGAGGAAACTCCATACTGTTTTTCACAGTGGCTCCACCAGTTTGCATTCCCAACAACAAGGCATGAGGATTCCTTTTTCTCCACATCCTTGCCAACACTTGTTGTTTTTTTGTGTTTTCGATTTTAACTATTCTGACAGGTGTGAGAGGATATCTCATAGTGATATGTATGAGGTTTTGCTTTGTATTTCCCTGATAACGAGTGATGTTGAGCATTTTTTCATGTGTCTTTTTGCCACCTGTATGTCTTCTTTGAAGGAATGTGGATTCATGTGTTCTTCCAATTTTAATTGGATTATTTGTGGGTTTTTGTGTGTGTGTTGAGTTGTATAAGTTCTTTATATGTTTTGAGTACTAACCCAGTATCAGATAGTTATTTGCAGAAATGTTCTCCCATTCAGTAGACTGTCTTTTAGTTTTGTTGATTATCTCCTTTGCTGTGAAGATTTTTATTTGATGTAATTCCAATCGTTTATTTTTGCTTTTGTTTCCCTTGCCTGGGGAGACATATCCAAAAATAAGTTACTATAGCCAGTACCAGAGAAATTATAGCCTGTGTTCTCTTCTAGGATTTTTATGGTCTCAGGTTTCACATCTAGGTCTTTAATCCATTTTGAGTTTATTTTTCTGTATGGTATAAGAAAGTGGTCCAGTTTAATTCTTCTGCATGTAGCTGTCCATTTGCTGAAGAGATTTTTCCCACTGCATATTCTTCCCTCATTTGTTGAAGATTAACTGACTATATAATTTTGGGTTTATTTATATGCTTTCTATTCTGCTCTAACGATCTCTGTGTCTATTTTTTGTGTCAGTACCATACTGTTTTGATTACTACAGCTGTGTAGTATATCATGAAATCTGGGATTGTGATACCTCCAGTTTTGTTCTTCTTTTTTGAAATTGTTTTGGCTAGTAGATGTCTTTTGTGGTTCCATACAAATTTTAGGATTATTTACTCTAGTTCTGTGAAAAATGCTATTGGTATTTTGATAGATATTTTATTAAATCTATATATGGATTGGGTAGTATGGACATTTTAGTGATATGTGTTCTCCCAATCCATGAAAATGAAATATCTTTCCATTTGTGTTTTCTTCAATTTATTTTATTGGTGTTTTGTAGTTTATAAAGTACAGGTCTTTTACCCCATTGGTTACATTTATTCATAGGTATTTTATTATTTTTGGAGCAATTGTAAAGGGGATTATTTCCTTAATTACTCCTTCTGCTTCTTCATTATTAGTGTATAGAAATGCAATGAATGGGATGCCTGGGTGATTCAGTCGGTTGACCATCCAACTCTTGATTTTGGTTCAGGTCATGACTTCAAGGGTCATGGATCAAGTCCTGTGCTGGGCTACCTGCTCAGCACAGAGTCTGCTTGTCCATCTCACTTTGCTTCTCCCCCTGCTGATACGTGCACAATCTCTCTCTCTCTTTCTCTCATAAATTGATCAATCAGTCTTAAAAAAAATAAACACATATTCTGCAACCTTACTGAATTCATTTATCAGTTGTAGTAGGTTTTTTGGTAGTGTGTTAACAGGTTTCTGTATATTGATCATGTCATCTGCAAATAATGAAAGTTTTACTCCTGCTTTACCAATTTGGATGCCTTTTATTTCTGTTTCTTGTCTGATTGCTGTGGCTAGGACTTCTGGTATTATGTTGAATAGAAAACATGAGAATGTTTCATCCATTTTGAGTTTATCTTTGTGTATGGTGCAAGAGAGTGGTCTAGTTTCATTCTTCTGCATGTGGATGACCAATTTTCCCAGCACCATTTATTGAAGAGACTGTCTTTCTTCCAGTGGATCGTCTTTCCTCCTTTGTCGAATATTAGTTGACCATAAAGTTCAGGGTCCATTTCTGGGTTCTCTATTCTGTTCCATTGGTCTATGTGTCTGTTTTTGTGCCAGTACCACACTGTATTGATGACCACAGCTTTGTAGTACAACCTGAAATCTGGCATTGTGATGCCCCCAGCTATGGTTTTCTTTTTTAAAATTCCCCTGGCTATTCGGGGTATTTTCTGATTCCACACAAATCTTAAAATAATTTGTTCTAAGTCTCTGAAGAAAGTCCATGGTATTTTGATAGGGATTGCGTTATACGTGTAAATTGCCCTGGGTAACATTGACATTTTCACAATATTAATTCTGCCAATCCATGAGCATGGAATATTTTTCCATCTCTTTGTGTCTTCCTCAATTTCTTTCAGAAGTGTTCTATAGTTTTTAGGGTATAGATCCTTTATCTCTTTGGTTAGGTTTATTCCTAGGTATCTTATGCTTTTGGGTGCAATGGTAAATGGGATTGACTCCTTAATTTCTCTTTCTTCAGTCTCATTGTTAGTGTATAGGAATGCCATTGATTTCTGGGCATTGATTTTGTATCCTGCCACGCTACCAAATTGCTGTATGAGTTCTAGCAATCTTGGGGTGGAGGCTTTTGGGTTTTCTATGTAGAGTATCATGTCATCGGCGAAGAGGGAGAGTTTGACTTCTTCTTTGCCAATTTGAATGCCTTTAATGTCTTTTTGTTGTCTGATTGCTGAGGCTAGGACTTCCAATACTATGTTGAATAGCAGTGGTGAGAGTGGACATCCCTGTCTGGTTCCTGATCTTAGGGGAAAGGCTCCCAGTGCTTCCCCATTGAGAATGATATTTGCTGTGGGCTTTTCGTAGATGGCTTTTAAGATATCGAGGAAAGTTCCCTCTATCCCTACACTCTGAAGAGTTTTGATCAGGAATGGATGCTGTATTTTGTCAAATGCTTTCTCTGCATCTAATGAGAGGATCATATGGTTCTTGGTTTTTCTCTTGCTGATATGATGAATCACATTGATTGTTTTACGAGTGTTGAACCAGCCTTGTGTCCCGGGGATAAATCCTACTTGGTCATGGTGAATAATTTTCTTAATGTGTTGTTGGATCCTATTGGCTAGTATCTTGTTGAGAATTTTTGCATCCATGTTCATCAGGGGAAGATTTAAATGTGAGACAAGACTCCATCAAAATCCTAGAGGAGAACACAGGCAACACCCTTTTTGAACTTGGCCACAGTAACTTCTTGCAAGATACATCCACGAAAACAAAAGAAACAAAAGCAAAAATGAACTATTGGGACTTCATCAAGATAAGAAGCTTTTGCACAGCAAAGGATACAGTCAACAAAACTCAAAGACAACCTACAGAATGGGAGAAGATATTTGCAAATAACATATCAGATAAAGGGCTAGTTTCCAAAATCTACAAAGAACTTATTAAACTCAACAGCAAAGAAACAAACAATCCAATCATGAAATGGGCAAAAGACATGAAGAGAAATCTCACAGAGGAAGACATAGACATGGCCAACATGCACATGAGAAAATGCTCTGCATCACTTGCCATCAGGGAAATACAAATCAAAACCACAATGAGATACCACCTCACACCAGTGAGAATGGGGAAAATTAATAAGGCAGGAAACAACAAATGTTGGAGAGGATGCGGAGAAAAGGGAACCCTCTTACACTGTTGGTGGGAATGTGAACTGGTGCAGCCACTCTGGAAAACTGTGTGGAGGTTCCTCAAAGAATTAAAAATAGACCTGCCCTACGGCCCAGCAATTGCACTGTTAGGGATTTACCCCAAAGATTCAGATGCAATGAAACGCCGGGGCACCTGCACCCCGATGTTTCTAGCAGCCATGTCCACAATAGCCAAACTGTGGAAGGAGCCTCGGTGCCCATCGAAAGATGAATGGATAAAGAAGATGTGGTTTTTGTATACAATGGTATATTACTCAGCCATTAGAAACGACAAATACCCACCATTTGCTTCAACGTGGATGGAACTGGAGGGTATGATGCTGAGTGAAGTAAGTCAATCGGAGAAGGACAAACAGGGTATGTTCTCATTCATTTGGGGAATATGAATAATAGTGAAGGGGAATATAAGGGAAGGGAGAAGAAATGTGTGGGAGATATCAGAAAGGGACACAGAACATAAAGACTTCTAACTCTGGGAAATGAACTAGGGGTGGTGGAAGGGGAGGAGGGCGGGAGGTGGGGGTGAATGGGTGACGGGCACGGAGGGGGACACTTGACGGGATGAGCACTGGGTGTTATTCTGTATGTTGGTAAATTGAACACCAATAAAAATTAATTTATAAAAAAAATAAATAAATAAATAAAATATTATACAGGGAATGAAAAAAAAAAGAAAACATGAGAATGGACATATCTTTTTCTTGATCTTAGGGGAAAAGCTTTTAGTTTTTCACTATTGAATATAATGTTAGCTGTGCATTTTTCACATATTGTCTTTATCATGTTGAGATATGTTCCTTCTAAACCTACTTTATTGAGGGTTTTAATCATGAATCAATGTTGTATTTTCTCAAATGCTCTTTATGCCTCTGTTGAATTTATCATGTCTTTTTAAATCTTTATTGTCATGATGTATCACACTGATTGATTTGCAAATATTGAACTACCTGTGCACCCCAAGAATAAATCCCACTTGATCATGTAAGTTATTTTCTTTCAAATGTATTGTTGGACCTAATTTGCTAAATATTTTCTTGAGGACTTTCACATTTATCTTCATCAGATATTTGGTTCTCTTTTTTGGTAGTGCTAGCTTCAAAGAATGAATTAAGAAGCTTGTCTTCTATTTTTTGGAATTGTTTGAGAAGAATAGGTATTAACTCTTTTTTAAATGTTTGGTAAAATTCACCTGTGAAGCTATTTGTCCTAAACTTTTGTTTGTTGTGAGTTTTTTGATTACTGATTCAATTCCATTGCTGGTAATTGGTCTGTTCAAATTTTCTATTTCTTCCTGATTCAGTTTTGGGAGGTTGAATGTTTCTAGCAAATTATCTATTTATTCTAGGTTGTCCAATTAGTTGGCATATAATTTTTCATAATATTCTCTTATAATCCTTTGTATTTCTGTGGTAGCAGTTTTTATTTCCTATCTTTCATTCTTTTATATATATAGATTTTAAAGATTTTATTTATTTATTTATTTATTTATTTATTTATTTATTTATTTATTTATTTATTCATGAGAGACACAGGAGAGAGAGAGAGAGAGAGAGAGCGAGAGAGGCAGAGACACAGGCAGAGGGAGAAGCAGGCTCCATGCAGAGAGCCCGATGTGGGACTGGATCCTGGGTTTCCAGGTTTAGGCCCTGGGCTGGAGGCAGTGCTAAACTGCTGAGCCACCCCGGCTGCCCTCATTTCTTTTATATTTTTAAAGATTTTATTTATTATTTGTTATATATAATTATATATTTATTTTATATTATTATTTATTTTATTTATCTGTAAGAGAACATGGGCAGGGGGAGGGGAAGAGGGTGAGGAAGAAGTAGACTCCTTGCTGAGTATGGAGCCCAAAGTGGGGTTTGATCCGAGGACCCTGAGATCATGATCTGAACCAATGGCAGACACAATGGACTGAGCCACATTTCTCCTTTCATTTCTAGGTTGAGTACTATCTGTCTCTCTCTCTCTCTTTTTTTTTTTTTTTTCTTGTGAGTCTGGCTAAGAGTTTATCAATTTTGTTGATCTTTTCAAAGAACCACCTCCTGGTTTTATTGATCTGTTTTATTGTGTTTTTTTTTTAAGTTTCTATTTAATTTTTTCTGCTCTAATTTTTATTACTTCCTTTCTTCAATGGGCTTTAGGTTTGTTTTTCTTTTTCTAGATCCTTTAGGTTTCAGGTTAGAGTGTTTATTTGAGATTTTTCTTGCTTCTTGAGGTAGGCCTGTATTGCTTTAAGCCTTCCTCTTAGAACAGCTTTTGCTGCATCACAGATTTTGGACCATTGCATTTTCATTTTTATTTGTCTCCATATATTTTTTTATTTCCTCTTTCTCAGTTGACTCATTCATTGTTTTAGTAATACGTAATTTATCCCTATCCCCCATGTATTTGTGTTCTTTCCAGATATTTTTATGTGATCAATTTCTAGTTTTCAGTGTTATGGTTAGAAAAGATGTTCGGTGTGACTATCAATATACATATTTTTAATTTGTTGAGACTTGTTTGGGGCCTAACATGTGATCTATTTTGGAGAATGTCCCATGTGCACTTGAAAAGTATGTGTATTCCACTTCTTTTAGGTTGGAATGTTCTGAATATCTCTGTTAAATCCATCAGGTCCAATGTGTCACTTAAAGCTACTGTTCCCTTGTGATTTTTGTTTGGATAATCTATTTGTTGATGTAAGTGAGGTGTTAAAGTCCTCTACTATTGCTTTATTATTGTCAGTCATTTCCTTTATGTTTTTATTAGCTGCTTTATGTATTTGGATGTTCCCATGCTGGGTATATAGATATTTATAATTGCTATATCTTTTTGACGGATTGTCTTCTTTATGATTATGTAGTGTTCTTCTTTGTGTTGTTGCAGTCTTTGCTTTAAAATCTATTTTGTCAAATGTAAGTTTTTCTTACGTTTCACTTCTTTCCACTTCTATTTGCATGATGGATGCTTTTCCATCCCTTCACTTTCAATGTGCATGTGTGTTTAGGTCTGAAATGAGTCTTTTGTAGGCAGCATATAGATGGATCTTGCTTTTTTATCCCCTTGTCATCTTAAGTATTTCGACTGGAGCATATAGTCCATTTACAATCAAAGTAATTAATTTTTAAAGATGTTATTTATTTAGAGACAGAGAGGGAGAGTGGGGGAAAGGGGCAGAAGGAGAGGGAGAGAGAGAGTATCTCAAGCAGACTCTCCTCTGAGCATGGGACTTGATCTCTTGACCCTGGAATCATGATTTGAAACAAAATCAACAAAGCAATTATTGATACATATATGCTTATTGCCATTTTGTCATTTGTTTTATGGTTGTTGTAGTTTTTCTTTGTTTTTTTTTTTCCTTCTCTTGCTCTCTTCTCTCACATTTTTCTGCCTTTTTTAGTGATATATTTGGGTTCTTTTCTCTTTGTTGTTTGTGTATATAGATTACTGGTTTTGATTTGTGGTTACTATTAGGTTTATATATGACATATAGCAGCCTATATTAAGTCTTTGGTCACTTATGTTTGAATCTATTTTGAAAGTAGTAAAATTTCACTCCTCTCTCCACCATGTCTTGTATCTATAGTTCCTTACCTTATATCCTTTTATTTTGTGAATCCCTTAACTGATTTTTATAGATATATATATATAATGTTTCTGTTTTTGTGACACCTACTTTACTTCTGCTTACAGTCTTCCCTTTGTATTTTAACATTTTTTATAAGACTGGTTTAGTGGTGATGAATTCCTTTAACTTTTGTTTGTTTGGGAAACTTTTATCTCTTTTTCTATTCTGAATGGTAACATTGCTGGATAGAGTATTCTTGGTTGCCAGGTTGTGGGTTTTTGTTTTTATTTTTGTTTTTCTTCCACCACTTTGAATACATCATGCCAATCTCTTCTGGCTTACAAAGTATCTACTGAAAACTTAGTTCGTAGCCTTATGGAGTTTCCCTTTTATGTAACTGTTTTCTTTCTTTCTTTTTTTTTTTTCTTGCTGCTTTTAAAATTCTCTCTTTATCACTACTTTTTGCCATTTTAATTACTATGTGTTTTGGTGCAGACCTCCTTGGGTTGATTTTGTGAGGCACTCTCTTTGCAAGTTGGACCTAGATTTCTGTTTCCTTCCCCAGATTCAGGAAGTTGTCAGCTATTATTTCTTCAAATGACTTTTCTGCTGCCTTTTCTTCCTCCTCTCCTTCTGGGATCCCTATCATGCCATTGTTTTTACACTTGATGGTGTTACTGAATTCCCTTAATCTATTGGCATTTTTATTAGTCTTTTTCCTTCTCCTTCTCAGCATGATTGCTTTCCACTACTCTGTCCTCCAAGTTGTTGATCTGTTCTTCTGCTTCCTTTAGGCTACTATTCATTTCCTCTAGTATATTTGTAGTTTCAGTTATTAAGTTCTTCATCTCTGATTGGCTCTTTTTTATGTTTCTATCTCTTTGTTGAGGATCTCACTGAGGCCCCCCATTCTTTTCTCAAGTCTACTGAGTATTCTTATGACAATTATTTTAAATTGCCTATTAGGCATGTACTTATCTCCATTTTATTTTGTTCTCTTGCTGTGATTTTTCTTCCCTGTCTTTCATCTGGGACATATTCCTCTGTTTCCTCATTTTGCCTAACTCTCTGTGCCTGTTTCTGTGTTTTAGGAAACTCAAATATGTCTCCTATTCTTGAATATAATGATCTTGTGAAGAAGAGGCTCCGGATGTCCTGTCATCCAATGTTTCCTATTTATTAGAATCTGGTGCTTAAGAAGTGTCTCTTATATGTGTTTTGTGTGTGTCCTATTATTGTGGCTGAGCCATGGTTGCCTTCAGTTCAGTGGTCTGCAGTAGTCCTCTTTGCCTATTGTGGCCAGGGCTTGGTCCCTGTATTGTCAATGGGCCAATCTGAGGCCACCTTGGGCTTGAGTTGGGTCAGCGCAGGTGATTGTCAGAGCTGTGGTCGCATATGAACTGCAAGACACTATTCCTGTGTTGTTCCCTGAGAAGCTTTCATTGGTGGGCAGGGTCTTTAATCAGACTGGATGTCTGCCCCCAGCCCACTGCTGGCACCACAGTTGAAGGTGTATATGTGATTCTCTTCCATTTTCCCCAAAGCAGGAACTCTTTTATGGTGGTGCTCAGTCCTACTGAGACTCCTTGCACACCACCACACTTGTGACACAGCTCTGGATATATTCCTGCTCAGATGCCTTGGAGAAGTGAGTTTGCTAGAGAAAATGGGAGCATGGCATTTTGTGTTAGCAAGGTGTGCAAGGTCTGCCCATGGAAGGGGACTGTAACTGCTTTCTAAAAATCCCACAAATAATTTGATTAAGGGGCAAGTCTGCTGAAAACCACAGGAGATGAGGCATTCTGTTAGCAAGCTAGGTGGTGTGTCCATGCTGCACTGGTTCCTGCAGGTGTCTATGTATCTAGAATGGGGGGCACAGTAGGGAAATGAAGCCATCAGCTCTTTTGTTCTTTGAGAAGTCTCCCAATGATCCCTGCCCTTCCAGATCCACATTCTCTGAGATTAGTAAGCAAATATCTCTCCCGTATATCCCAGGCATTTCTCAAACTGCTGCTGTTATGCTGTATCTCAGGGGGGCTGTTTGTTAGACTGTCTCAGTTTGTAGTACTGTAGATACTGACTCAGTTTCTACTTTCCCAGAGCCAAGCCTGCTGAGTTTTAAAGTTCCCAGTGTTAAGCCCCACTGATTGTGAGAACTAGTGAAATTAGGCCCCTCTGCTTTTCAAAGCCAGAGTTTATTTTCCCAATGCAGGCTCCCCCATTCTGGGATGCCTGATGTGGGGATCTACTCCTCTCATGTCTCCATACACAGAGCATCCCTGCTTCCCATAAACAATCATGTGGGCCTACTTGATTCCCTGTAGTATCTCTTCCCTTTCCCCCCTCTTTGATGTGACCTCTTCTCTCATTTAGGTATATAGAGCCTGTTCTGCTGGTCTTTGGGCCATTTTCTGGGTTATTTACACTGATGTGGCCCATACATAGGTGTATCCATAAGACGAGGTGAGCCTATGATCCTCCTACTCCATCATCTTCCTTGGCAAGGAAATGCTGATATCTTTTTGAGTTAGAGTATTTCTTTCCTTTAGATACATACATAGTGGAATTGCTGAATTATATGGTGGTTCTATTATAAAAAATTTGAGGAACTTCTATACTGTTTTCCATAGTTTATAGTAGGTTACATTCCTGCTAACAGGGCTCAAGGACTCCCTTTTCTCCACATTTTCACTTGCTATTTCTTGTCTTTTTTATAATGACTACTCTGACAGGTCTGAGGTATTCTCTCATTGTCGTTTTGATTTGCATTTTCCTGATGCTTACTAATGTGTAGAGCACCTTTTCATGTACCTATTTGTCTTCCTTGGAAAAAAATGTCTATTCATATCCTCTGCCCATTATTAAATTGAATTTTGTTTTTTGTTTTTGTGTTTTTTTGTATTGAATTTTATGAGTTCTTTAAATATTTTGGATATTCACTCCTTATCAGATACATGATTTGCGGGGATCCCTGGGTGGCACAGTGGTTTAGCGCCTGCCTTTGGCCCAGGGCGCAATCCTGGAGACCCGGGATCGAATCCCACGTCGGGCTGCTGGTGCATGGAGCCTGCTTCTCCCTCTGCCTATGTCTCTGCCTCTCTCTCTCTCTCTCTCTCTCTCTCTCTCTCTGTGTGTGACTATCATAAATAAATAAAAATTTAAAAAAAAGATACATGATTTGCAAGTATTTGCTCCCATTTGGTAGGTTGCCTTTTCATTTTGTTAATCAAAAAGAATTATTGCCAAGACTAGTGTCAAGGAGCTTATCACCTATGTTTTCTTCTCGAAATTTTATGCTTTCAGAACATATTCAAGTCTTCAATCTAATTTGAGTTAATTTTTGTGTATGGCCTAAAACAGTGGTCCAATTTCATTCTTTTTGATGTAGCTATCCAGTCTTGCCAACACTATTTAGTGAAGAAATTATACTTTTCTCAGTGTATATTTTTGGCTTCTTCTCCATAAATTAATTGACTGGATTTGCGTAGGTTCATTTCTGGGTTCTTCATTCTGCTGCACTGACCTATGTATCTGTTTTATGCCAATACCATACTAATTTTTTGTTTTTGTGTTTGTTTTGAGAAAGAAAGAGAGTGTGAGAGAGTTGGGGAGGAGCTGAGGGTAAGGGAGAGAGAGAATCTCAAGCAATCTCCATACTCAGCAGTGCTAAGCCTGATGGGGGGTTCAATCCCAGGACCCTGGGATCAAAACCTGAGCCAAAATCAAGAGCTAGATGCTCAACTGACTAAACCACCCATGCGAGCCTACACTGTTTTGATTATAACTTTATAATATAGTTTGCTATCAGGAAGAATGTTGCCTCTAGCTTTGCTGTTCTTTCTTAAGATGTCTTTGGTTGTTTTGGATCTTTTGTGGTTCCATAAAAATTTTAAAATAATTTGATTTTATTTCTGTGAAAAGTACCATTTAAATTTTGTTAAGTATTGCATTAAATCTATAGGTTGTTTTGATTATTTTAACAGTAGTAATCCTTCTAATCCATGAGGATAGAATATTTTTCCATTTATTTGTGACTTGAGAATTTCCTTCACGAACGTCTTACAGCTTCAGTGTACAGGTCTTTCTAGTCCTTGGTTACATTTATTCCCAAATATTTTATTCTTTTTGATGAAAGTGTAAAGGAGATTGTTTTCTTGATCTCTCTAATAGTTTATTATTAGTCTACTGAAATGCAACTGAAATTTGCATATTGAGTTTGTAGTCTACAACCTCACTGAATTTGTTTACAGTGTTTTGTTAGAATCTTAGGGTTTTCTCTATATATCATGCTATATGCCATAAGAACAGAACAGTTTTCCTTATTTTTCTCCAATTTGGGTGCTTTTATTTATTTTTCTTGCTTAATTGCTCTGTCTAGGACTTATAATACTAATTTAAGTAAAAGTGGCTAGAATGGACATTCTTGGCTTATTATTGATCCTAGAGGAAAAACGTTTAATTTTTAACTCCTGAATATAATGTTAGCTGTGGGATTGTCATATATGGCCTTTATTATATTGAGATATGTTCCCTCTGAGTGCTCATTGTATAGTTTGTTTTTATCATAAATGGCTATTGTAAGATCATATTTTATAAGCTGCCAAATCATGTGCCTTATATCATATTTTTTTTCCTTGAAGGGTGCCTATAGGTAGTCTAGAAAAGACAACGAGTATGCTAACATGTTGGAGAGTTTTCTTTTTATATTCCAGTTTGTAATAGATTAATAAAAGAGGATATTTGAATTGAAGCTTATATCAGAAATTCTAGAGTAAATGGTTGTTTTAAGCATAGGATTTTTTCAGTAACAGTCTTCCCATAATATTAAATCATTTTATGTGAATGAACTTAAGATCTGAGGAAAAGCTTAGAAGTAAAATTCTTTATTACCAGACCAGTGAATAATATATAAGAGCACTAGTTTCAGAAAATAAAAGCTTTGATGTTATCCCCATAGCATATTCTCTTCTTGCTACCCCCACATTTATTCATATATCAGCACTGTGCTGATATTTTGTTTAAAGTGTATATGTAATTTGGATTATAATTTACTGTTAACCTCTGCATTGCTTTATTTCAGATAACAGGAGAATTATAAGCTAAAATGCAAAATTGTTATATATTCTGATTGAAGTATTATATGTGTTTAGAAATCCAGTTTACATGATATTAATTACAGTTATATTCTGTGTTAGAGTTTGTTCCCCTCTAGCATCCAGAGGTGTTAGGTTCATTTTATATGAATTTCAGGTCAGCACAGGATGCTTAATTAGCAACTAGTTGAACTGGTAGATTTGGAAAACAGTTCCACTCTGATCATTTTAGCAACTATAATAATATTTCATACACAGTTGGCTCATAGAAATGATAACTGATAGTATCTGGCTCAACTTTTCAGCCAATGCAAAAAATCACTGGTAATTGGCTATTCAGTTTCCTCTTACTGATAACCACTTCATTGCCTGATGATGCTGTACATTTTATGGTATGGAATGGTCTGACCATTCCAGATTTTAGATAATCCTCCAGCATTTAAATGTTCATAGTTCAGCATATTTCTTGGCAATTCACTCTTATAGTAGAAATAAAAGAACTGGTAGTATTGACAGAATTTTTTATCAATTCCTTTTACAGGGAGGGTAAATTTTATTAGAGGACATAGATTATATAAACAAAGGTACCCTATGTGTCTTTTTTTTTTATTTATGATAGTCACAGAGAGAGAGAGAGAGAGGCAGAGACATAGGCAGAGGGAGAAGCAGGCTCCATGCACTGGGACCCCGATGTGGGATTCAATCCCGGGTCTCAGGATCGCGCCCTGGGCCAAAGGCAGGCGCCAAACCGCTGCGCCACCCAGGGATCCCTAGTACCCCATGTGTCTTATTCAGAAAAACAAGGCACCAACAATTGCCCCTAAGTATCAAAACTGACACTGCCGTTTTCATCCTATTTCAAAGTTCTATACTTCCAGCCTCTAAGTCCCTATGTTCTTGTCCCTAAACACTCAACTGTTGTTTGCCACTATTATTCATAATAACTGAATTGCCTTACCCCAAATTCTTGTCATCAGTATAGTGGCATGACCTCTTTTTGGATTCCTCTTATTTGAGTTTTCTTGACACTATAATGTACTCTGGTTTTGATTGAACCAACTCTTCCATTCTGCATGAAAGACTTGAGGCTTTTTGCTGACCTCCTTTATTAATGATTTACAAATGGAGAGAAACCTTAAAGAAACATTCAGTGAGGATTTTGAGGATGACATAGGGGAAGGATAGATAGAGTAAATCAACACACTAGCCATATGAACCATGGCTACAGACAAGTGATTGTTAATAGAGAGCTCACTCAACCTGCTTCCTTTAAACTTACCACTTTTCTCCTTAAGTGAGCCAATTTTGGATTGGAATTATGTAGAAGAAAAGAGTAGTGTATGTGGAAGATGCTCTGTGCTTCTCATGCTAATTTGATGCCCTTAACATTTTTTAGCAGAAACTTCAAGTCTCAGAAATAAAGATCAAGCATATGGCACATTACAGCAAGTCCCATTGAGGCATGGGTGGCCCTGAAGCAGGTGAGTGTCTCAGGGGATCATTATCTGGCCAGAAGTACTTGAAGAAGAATGTATGTGGCAGAGATCTAAGGAGCTCACAAAATTCAAAGCAAAGTGTTTGGATCTCTATTCGAAAAATTTTGACAAATGCTGCAAGGTGCAGAGGTAAGAATTACAAAGGTCCCGTTTCTCAGCCTCCCCTGGTCCCCTGCAGAGCTTCCATTGATTCCAAAGATTTGCCAGGCTTGGATCAGCTCTGTGGGGCATGGACCCAGGCGAGGAATGGACCAAAGACAGGAAGAAAGAAAGACTGAACAGGGGGAAAGTTCTATGGATGGATTTTAGTGCAAAAGAGTGTCCCTTTCTTCTGACCCACATGAGTGCTGATACAGCTGATCTAAGCATCCATCCATGTTTATAATAGAAACCATATGCTATATAAGATACTGATACACTTGATTATGTAGCATATGCAGAATAAATAAACTAATTTTTTTTTTCAGTAAAATTTAACCCAAGGGAATCTTGAATAGGAGCAGTAAGGATATTAGAGAATGTCACCATAAATCCTAGTGTTCTTTCTTACCAATTAACTAGTGATTATATTTCATCAGTGAGACCATAGTGAAAGATATCACATTATTCAAGTCGATTTAGGGCCTGAGCTAATAAAAGCTCAGAGAGTGAGAGGTTTGCTAGGGGAAAAAAAAATGCATTCATATGAAGACTTTGGAGACTATGTATATTTCTATTTCTTCTTTAAGTCTTGCATTTTAATTTTTCACATTTGGGTCTTTCATCCAGGTTGCATTTATTCTTTTTGTATTTATTTATTCTTGAGTGCACTGTGGCATAGGAATTTATTTTAAAAATTTTATGTAGGCAACCATGTATCCCAAATCACTTATTAAGCAACTTCCTTTTCTCAGTAATGTAAAACTGTATTTCTTTCATATGAAGGTCCTATATATTTTTGGGTTCATTTCTGGGCTATGTCATTTGTCTATTTTCTACTCCTATGCTAATACCAAATGATCTTAATTGCTATAGCTTTACAATAAATTTTGATATATGGTAGTAACCCCCCCACACACACACACCCTTTCCTCTTTTTCAAAATTGGTTGATATTTGTTTTGTCTAGTAAACTTAGGATCAGATGGTCTAATTTTTCTAAAATTCTGTAGTTAGTTTAGCTTAAATTATATTTAAATTCTGGAATAATTTAGGATGAGTAACATATATACACTATTTAGTTTTCCTGACTGTTAATACATGATCAGAGGAGGATTTCCATAGATACCAAACTATGCATCCACTCCACCAACATTGTGTATGTTATAAATGTCCCTAAAAAAATAATAAAAAAATAAAAAAATAAATGTTCCTGTAGATGAATAACCCATGTTCCCACCTGCAACCAATCCTGCTCCTTTTGCACTCTCTTTTGCCTTATCAAGCATATCTCTCAAGCAATTGTGTCCTTTTCCTCTTACAACTCTACCAGATTATTCCCATCATTATATGAATATGCTATTTCTGCCATCTTAAATACTTCTCTTGACCTCATTGTTCTGTCCAGGTACCACCAAAGTTCCCTATTTCCCCATGCCACAAAATAATTCAAAAGCATTATTTTAACTCCAAATCTGCTAATCTTCCTTAAACTCCTTTGAGTCAGGATTTCTTACCACTTCACTAAGACTGTACTTTCCAATATAACCAATGACCTCCACCTTGCTGCATGCAATTGGATTTCTGTTTTTCTAGAAAATGGTCTGATTTGCCTAATTTCCAAATGTATTGATGTATTAGTTATATACATAATCTTATAATCTCTTTAATGTTTCCAACATCTGTAGACAGTGATTTTGCCTTTTCTTTTTATTTCTTCTGTTTTTTTCTCCTTTCTTTTCAAAGAATGTTTTACTTTTTCATCTTTAAATCAGTATCTGTTGCTGTGTTCAGTATTTTGTTTGTTTCATTTTACTTTCTTTAGATTCATTTTGCTACTTTTTTTCCTGACCTTCTTGGAACTGAGACCTAGATCAGTCTTTTTTAAGTAGACTCCATGCCCAACACAGGGCTTGAACTAAAAACCTGAGATCAAGAGTTGCATGCTCTAGCCACTGAGCCAGCCAGGCATTCCAGACCAGTAATTGTTTTGTTTTGTTTTGTTTATTTTTTAAATATTTATTTATTTAGAGAGAGAGTGGGGTCAGGAGAGGGGCAGAGGGAGAGTCTTTTTTTTTTTTTTTTCCAGAGGGAGAGTCTTAAGCAGATTCTGAGCTGAGTGAGGCGACTCGAGGCTTGATCTCATGACCTGAGGTCATGATGTGAGCTGAAACCAGAGTTGAATGCTTAACCCAGCTATACCATTGAGGTGTACTCCCAGATCAGTCATTTTTAAACTATTTCTTGTTAAAATCTTTATATTTAAGTTTTATATATGGCATTTTATTACCAATAATTTCAAAATATTTTCTAACTTTTAATATGATTTTTTTTTTTTTTAGGACTCAGGACTTACTTAGACATTTATCTCTCAATTTCCAAACATAAGGTTTTTCTCTTATCCTTTAGATGTCTACTTAATTGCATTGAGGTCAGAAAATATGCTCTATCTTATTTAATTCCTTTGAAATTTGTTGAGACTTGCTTTATAACTCAGCATATGATCAAATTCCATACTTCTTTTATGCGAACTTGAAAGGAATGTGTATTCTGCAGTTTTAGGGTTCAGATCTCTATATAAAGCACTAGATCAAGTTTGACAATTATAATATCCAAATTTTCTGTGTTCTTGCTTATTTATTATCTACTTGTTCTGTCAATTACTAAGAGAGTTGTATTAAAATCTCCAGTTGGGACTGTGGATTTCTCTTTTTATTCTTGCAGTCCTGTCTATTTTTGTTTCATGTACTTAGAGTTCATGTATTAGATGCCTACAAATTCAAAGTTTTCTGATAAATTGGAGGGTTTTTTTTTTACTACGAAATAATCCTTTGATGCCTAATAATGCATTTGCCTCCAAGTTTCTTTTGCAAAGAATTAATCTAGACTGTCCTTCTCCATCCTTTTCATTTAAACTTGCTATATATTTTAGATGTCTCTAATAAGGAGCATGTCGTCAGATTATTGTTGTTTTGTTTTCCAGCCTGAAGAATCTTTGGTTTTCTTTAATTAGAGCATTCAATCCATTTCCATTTAATATAATCAATGATATTGCATTTATTGTATTTCATTTCCCCTCTCTCCCATGTTCAATATTTACTTTTTCCGTTTTTGCCTTTTTAATATATTGAGCCTGTTCTCTTTCTTTTTCTTTCTGTTTTATCATCACTACAGTGGAATTTACACTTTCTTTTTAAAGCACCAACTTTTTTTCGGGTCGTTTAGTGTTATAGGCAGGGTTCTAAGATGACCCCAATGACTCATGCTTTTGTAAACTCCCTCCCTCTTGGGTATGTGCAGAATTTGTGAATGTGATGGAATCTCATTCTCATGATTATATTACCTCTTATGGCAAAAGGGATTTTGCAGATGTAATGGAGGTCTCTAATCATTTGACTTTGAATTGCTCAGAAGAGAGATTATCTTGGGGGAAGGGGGTACTGACATAATGAGGTGAGCCCTTAAAAGAGAAAAGAAGCAGCAACAAAGAAAAAGAACATACATTAATAAAAAAAGGATTTAAAAGGCAGATTACTAGCTGACTTCACAAAAACAACAATGAAAATCAGAAGTTACTGGATTCCTATCTTCATTGTGCTAGAAAAAAAAAGTCTATCTAGAATTCTATACAAGACAAAAATGCTTTTCAAAATGAAAGAATGATAAAGAAAAGAGATTTTTCAGGCTAGCAAAAAGTGAGTTTTTCATTAGATGAAGTCACTGAAAGAAAATTCTGAAGTATATATACTAGTCAGAAGTGACATATTTTAGGTGAATAGTATGAAATGTAAGGAGGAATAAAGAGCAAAGAAAATGGTGTATGTGTGAGTAAATCCAAATGAGCATTGGAAGTATAAACCATGAAAATCACAGTGTCTTACAGCACTACAAATATAACAAAATAGACAAACTTTATTAAAAGTTTGGTATTAAAGTTACATTATCTGGTTACATTACTGGTTAGGAGTAAATATGTTCATTAATCTTAAAATATGAGAAAAGAAATGTGTTTAAATATTCTGATGTAATCACAAAAATATTTTCTATCTGCAGATTAGCACAAATTTAGGACCTTGTAACAACAACAGATTATTTTACATTTTTTTGGAGGGGGGCCAGGAGTCCAGCAGGTGTTACCTGGGTTCTCTGCTCAGGCTGAAATCAGTATTGGCCAGGGCTCAAGATCTGAGGCTCAGGACTGTGTCTCAAGGCCCTGTTTTTGGAAGAATTCAGTCCCTTGTATTTGTAGGACTGAGGAGTCAGCATCTAGGGGCCTCCTGTCATTCCTTAACATATAATATAGCAACCAGGCAGTACTATTTCATCAATAAAAGAACTGTAGAAGAATGTAAAATGAACAAGCAAGTAGTGGGGAAAGTAAAATAAATCTTAAAGTATTTTATTAACCCAAATACATAGGAAAATGTAAATGAGATGTCCCAATTTCTAGAAAAATCAAGTCATGAAATTGGCACAAAAATAGAAAATCCGAGTAGACTTGTACCTGTATTAAAGATATTAAATCTGTAATTTAAATTCTTCCCACATTCACATCTATTAACCAGTGATTTCCTTCAAACATGGAAAGGAACTTATAGGAGTTCATCTGCAGACTCCTGTATCTCACAATCTTTTTTTCTAGGAATACAATCTGAAACAATAATCTTGATATCAAAAATTACAAGTGATATATAAGAGGAATATTATAAGCTATAACCTATCATGAGTATAGGTGCAAAAATCTTTTTTTAAAAAGATTTTATTTATTTGACAGAGAGAGAGAGAGAGAGAGACAGTACAAGCCGGGGGAATGGCAGAGGGAGAGGGACAAACAGACTCTCCTCTGAGCAAGAAGCTTGACACTGGGCTCAATTCCAGGACCCTGTGATCATGACCTGAGCTGAAGGCAGGTGCTTAACTGAGTTGCCCAGGTGCCCCTAGGTGCAAAAATCTTAAATAAAATTTAATAAAATAGATTCTGGCAATATATAATAGGGATGACACATCTTGACCAAGTTGAGTTTATTTCAGGAATTCACAGTTTGTTATTTAACATTTGAAAAAAATCAATGTGATTCACTACATTGTCAGGAGAGAAGAAGGAGAAAAGTCATGTCTTTCAATAGATGAAGAAAAAGCCTTTGGTAAAATTCAACATTTATTTAGGCCAAAAGCCTCTTAGCAAACAGTCATAGAAGCAGGGTTTCTTAATCCGATCGAGAAAATCTAGAAAAATCCTATAGCAAACATATGATTAATAGCAAAATATTATAATGATTTTCCTGTGGTTGGGAATGAGACAAAGATGGCCTTTATCACCAGTTTTATTTATCATTATATTTTAGGTCCTAGCAGTCCTAGCAAGTGCCATAGGCAACACAGAGAAATAAAAAAAACATGAGGATGGGGAAAGGAATGGATACTGTTTTTTGCTTTTTTTTGCAAATCATAAAGTTGTCTTTGTAAAAAACACAAATATCTTCAAATAAAATATCAAGGTTAATAAGTGACATTAGAAAGGTTATTGGATATAATGCCCATATGTAAAAATTAATTATATTTTTATGTATTAGCAAAACACGAAAAATAATCAAATTTCACTTAAGCCTATATTTTATTTACAGAGCTTTAAAAATGTTTGAAAGTAATGTTCGCTGGGATTCATAAAATAACTAAATGTATAATGTTTTAATTGAGGATCTTTGTATTTTCTGACAAAATAATGGGAATGATAAAATTAAACTCATGCACAAAAAATATATCTCTAGGGCGCCTGGGTGGCTCAGTGGTTGAGCATCTGCCTTTGACTCAGGGTGTGATCCTGGAGTCCCAGGATCGAGTCCCACATCGGGCTCCCTACACGGGGCCTGCTTCTCCCTCTGTTTGTCTCTACCTCTCTCTGTATGTTGCTCATGAATAAATAAATAAAATCTTAAAAAATAAAACTATATATTTATCTACCTACCTACCTAAACAATATATATCTATAAACCAAAATATTTTAAGATTTTCAAATTTTACCCAATTTTGTCAGACTCTCTTTTAATCTATTTTCTTTTGCCACCTCTGGTCTCCCCTCATGCATTTCCCTGTACCCCTGTGCCTACTACAATACTAAACATAACCCACTAGCCAGCTAAACATGTTGCCGCTCTGTCCTTTTCTGGTTTCTCAACTAGGAGTAATTCTTTCTGCTTTTGATCTTCCACTGTAGTTTTCAGACATTTAGCAATTTCCATTCTGTTGGCAAAGTAGTCATTTACATGCATATTCTACTTTCCACACTAGATTATAAATCCCGTCCAGGGGAGAGGCAATACACACCACCTATTTGAATCTCCATTATACTGATCTCACACAGAGACTTAAAACTTGAGATTCATTCAATAAATACTTAAGCTAAAATTTACTTACTCAATAAAATACGTTTTAATCATCCTTTTCTAGAAAACGAAAAATAACCAAAAGAATGTAGGCAATAGGGAGGACATAAACAAACAAAAACTTCAACAAAAGAAAATAAGACTAGGAGAGCTGACAACAGCAGTCAAGGACAAGGTATGATCAGTTCCTTCAACTAAGTTCCTTTTGGTTACATCTTTTCCTTCTCTAGCTCTTCCTGTCTCTCCTGTGTTTTCTGGCTTTCCTTGTTTGACTTCAGTCTTTCATTCTGCCATTACTTTATTTTACATACGGGTATTACGTCCAATAACCTTTCCAATGTCGCTTACTAATCTTGATATTTTATTTGCACATCTTTGTGTTTTTTACATAGACAATTTTATGATTTGCAAAAAAAAAAAAAAGTACTCATGATAGGTAATAGCTTAAATTATAATACTCCTGGATAGGTCACTGGTCTGCTGGAATAGAGATAAATAAATAAATAACCCAACACCTGATAGAATGCCTGAGGCAAAGGATGATTAATGTTAGTGGATGATGATGTTTAAAGCAATATTTTCTTTTCCCCCAGTCTTGAATCCTAATGCTCTGGAGACAGCTGTTTTTCTCGTGGCAACAGCTGGACTGTGGTACCCTGTGGGCAGCATCAGACTACCTTATGGGTCCTGTGTTTCCCAGGAGAGCCTAGTTAGAGTCTCCCACTGCATGCAAAGAACACATCAAAGGAAATGACACAACAGAGAGGGTGAAACATGGAGCCATCGAAAATGTTTTTTTTTTTTTTTATAAATTAATTTTTATTTGTGTTCACTTTACCAACATACAGAATAACACCCAGTGCTCATCCCATCAAGTGTCCCCCTCAGTGCCCGTCACCCATTCACCCCCACCCCCCGCCCTCCTCCCCCTCCACCACCCCTAGTTCATTTCCCAGAGTTAGAAGTCTTTATGTTCTGTCTCCCTTTCTGATATTTCTCACACATTTCTTCTCCCTTCCCTTATATTCCCTTTCGCTATTATTCATATTCCCCAAATGAATGAGAACATACACTGTTTGTCCTTCTCCGGTTACTGTGGCCAAGTTCAAAAAGGGTGTTGCCTGAGTTCTTCTCTGGGATTTTGATGGAATCTTGTCTCACATTTAGATCTTTCATCTATTTTGAGTTTATCTTTGTGTATGGTGCAAGAGAGTGGTCCAGTTTCATTCTTCTGCATGTGGATGTCCAATTTTCCCAGCACCATTTATTGAAGAGACTGTCTTTCTTCTAGTGGATCGTCTTTCCTCCTTTATCGTATATTAGTTGAGCATAAAGTTCAGGGTCCACTTCTGGGTTCTCTGTTCTGTTCCATTGATCTATGTGTCTGTTTTTGTGCCAGTACCACACTGTCTTGATGAACACAGCTTTGTAGTACAACCTGAAATCTGGCATTGTGATGCCCCCAGATATGGTTTTCTTTTTTTAAAATTCCCCTGGCTGTTTGGGGTCTTTCTGATTCCACACAAATCTTAAAATAATTTGTTCTAAGTCTCTGAAGAAAGTCCATGGTATTTTGATAGGGATTGCATTAAACGTGTAAATTGCCCTGGGTAACATTGACATTTTCACAATATTAATTCTGCCAATCCATGAGCATGGAATATTTTTCCATCTCTTTGTGTCTTCCTCAATTTCTTTCAGAAGTGTTCTGTAGTTTTTAGGGTATATTTTGAGAACCATTTGAATGGTAAATGGTTCTCCAACCTTTTATTTTCAGGTTGTAGGCGCAGAGTTTCAGACTGGATAAAAAAACAGGACCCATCTATTTGCTGTCTACAAGAGACTCATTTTAGACGAAAATGTTTTAAGCCCATCTTCAGGAAAAAAAAAAAAACAAACACTTCTTACCTAAACTGTGTCATATGCTAATAAAGTAAACTCTGATTAAAGATGCATCCTCATGGCACCATAATTACTACCATTATCAAAGACCTGAAATGAATAGCCACAGTGCCAGGGCCAGGTGGTGGGCTCAGGGGACACACAGAGAATAAGGTACACACCCATGCTTCTCCCTGGTGTTTCACATCTATGCTTGTGATTACCTGCTGGGCAGTTGTCTCAGGTTGTCCCACAAGTAAGAATGGTCAAAACTTTAAAAGACCCAAAACAAACTTCTCATTTTCCCTTCACAAAGCTCCTCTGTCTCCTAATTCATTCCTTTCTTTGTTAATGGCACCAGCATTCACCAAAGTATCCAGGGCAGAAACTTGGGGATGATTCCAGATGCCTCCCCGTTCCCACCCTTCTCATTTACCAAGTTCTTTATGTCATGTCAACTAAATAGTTCTTTGTGCCCAGTTGCTTCCTCCTTAGTCATTTCTGATTGTATTTACTGCCGATAGACATCATCTTCACCCATTCAGCTTGCTGTAACAAAAATATCATTGGTTGAATATATGAAATAACAAACATTTATTTCTCACAATTCTAGAGGCCAGGAAGTCCAAGATCAAGGTACCAGCAGCTTCTGTGTTTGTTCAATACTCACTTCCTGACACCTTCTTGTGTCTTCACATGGCAGAGAGAGAGAATTCTCTGGGGTCTCTTTTATAAAGTCATTAATCTCATTCATGAGGCCATTCCCACCACCCTACCCCAATCCCCATCATGATCTAATCAACTCTCCAAATAACCACCTCCCACTAGGGGATTAGGTTTTTGTTTTAAGTAATTTCTACCTCCCAAGTGGGGCTCAAACTCATGACCTTGAGATCAAGAGTCACATGTTCTACCATCTGAGCCAGGCAGGTGCTCCACTGGGTATCAGGGTTGACATACAAATTTTGAAAGGGACACAAGCATTCATTCCACAACATACACCTCCTCTAAAACATTCTCCACACTTTACCAAAAATTAATAGTAATATCTGTTGCTAATCTGTATGAATCATTGCATAACTTTCTTTGACCTTAGGATAAAATCCAAGTTTTTAGCATAATATACAAAACCCTTAATCATCTGAGTCCAAGTATCATCTCCTGCTGATCTCCACTATTTTAAATTTTATGCTCTATTGGTGCTGCACTACTTTCATTTCCCCAAATGGGTCGGATATTACATGTTCCAGTCCTTTGCACATGGTTCCTTTCTGCCTGAAATAAAATTCTCCTTCCCCTACCCTTGCCTGAGGGACATCAACTTATCCCAAAGCCTATCACAAATATCATATTTCTAAGGACCGTTTCCCGACACCTCTGCCTTCAGCCCTGTAACTTTCTGCCCTGCTACCTATTATTTTGGTCTCATAATTCTGTGGTTGTATTTATCCCACTAAGCTTGGATCATGGGCCAGCCCCCCTTATCTATATATTAAACTATTTCTTAGAAACCAGGGATCATGCCTTAGGTATTTCTCACCAGCACCTCACATAGTCCCTGACAAGTAATAGGTACAGAATAAATATTTTAAACAGAATGGGATTGGGTTGAGCTGAAGTATAATCTGTTGCTCAGGGGGGTACATGCAAATAAAAAGATTCAGATGCAGGGGTGCCTGGGTGATATAGTCGGTTAAGCATCAGGACTCTTGGTTTCGGTTCAGGTTGTGTTCTCACCCTTTTGAGACCAGTCCCCGCATCTGACCCTGTGATCAGCAGGGAATCTGAGACTCTCTCTCCCTCTCCCTCTGCCCCTCCCACTCCTGCTTTCTTTCTCTGAAATAAATCCAAAAATCTTAAAAAAATAAGATTCAGATACAAAGTGCCAAATGAGGGTTTAGAGAGGGAGAGAGCAGTTCTTCTGAGGGAGAGTTGGGTGAGGCAGAGCATTCATTAATGTGAGTGTTATATTTCATGGACTCAGGCCCATTGCAGCCTTCACAGAGATACAGTAAATGTGGAAGTGACCGTATCACTGATAGTATCAGCAGACCCCTCTTCTGGCATACGATGTGTTCCTTAAATTACTTGGAAAGTCCTACAGTTGAGGTCTTTGGGTACGCTTCTGTGAGGAGGGGAGAAGTAACTTCATTCCCACAATGGCAGAAAACTAGAATGCTCTTCACATTAATTTTTCTTCTGTCGTGGTAACCACTGCTCCATCTGTATCATGGAGCATACTTTTACAAGAATAAACAAATAATCTCTCAGATTGAAGTACCTTCCTTTAGATTACTTTGCCAGTATCCAGAGTTAACCTAAGGAAAATGATTAGGAAAATAAGTATTCATCTTGCATTGTTTAACCATGAGGGTCTACCAAAGTAACTTGTCAGCCTGTTATCTGGGTGGCCGCTTCTGTTCCATAGAGCATTGATACATACTTTTTGGCAGTTTTGGAAAACATTTTGTCTCTTTTTCCAGCCTTCAGGTTTTCAGTAATACTGAGTTCCAATTTTAGTGAATCCTACTGCAAAATAAAGAATTTTAAATGGCAAAAGGAAAAAAAAAATGTGTGCATCTCTGATTTATTTTATATATTTATTTTTTAGTCAGAGACATATATACTGAATGAACTCGTGCAAAGTTCAATACCTGTCAACCTATAACAAAGGTTCATTCAGGCACTACCTCTCTTTAAACCCAGATAACCCTTCAGCTAAATAAAAATGTCATAGATGTTACCCAGGCCAGGAGGCTGCTCCTAGGTATCCCGGGAAACTGGGGGTTCTGAACACCTTGCACAGATCCACTGCCCTTCCTACCCCTCACATATCTAGTGTTTATACTTGCCCAAAGGAGCATACTAGTTCCTGGAATATTAGCAAGAGAAAGGTCTTAGTCATAATTACTCAATAGTGGCCCAAGGCCATATGGCCAAACTCCCTCAATCCTATTGAATAGACAAGCATGTGGCTGCCTGAGTAAAGGTCCCCAAACGATTTCTTCCTCCAACTCAGGGCTGTGCTCCACTGTGGCCAGGAGAGAAGGTAGGAGGGTTTGAGCATTTTGCAAAGAGGGAAAGTTGCCTCTGACCATAAGGAAATGCCATAACACAAGCACTTGTGATTAAGCCAACTCCAGACCCTCACCCTTAGGGCTTTCATCCTTTCAGGAGAGGAGAATAAAGACTTGACCATGTCCCCACTTTGTCCCCCTGGAGCCCCCAGCACCAGGGTTCACCCTGGTAAAAACAAAACAAAACAAAACAAAACAAAAAGCCTGTGCCATCTTGACTGAAGCTCAGACTTTCCTCTCAGAAAGAACTTCTGTCACATGGAGCTCTGTTAGAAAGCCTGAAATGTTCATTCTTTTGTGAGGCCTAATCATTAAATTCTGTAAAAGAAAGATGTGGCATAGGAATGCCAGTATCTATTATATGAAGTGGGGAGTTGTATGGAAGTTAAATTAATAACAGTCACAGACTGTGTGAACAGTTTCATTAGGGATATTTCCTCCTATCTGAGAGACCATATTGCATCATTCCAAAAAGCTACCAGTGCGACTCAGCCATGAGAAGCCCTTCCCTTTTCTGCCAGGTAATTTGGTTCTTGCAGTCCTCACCTGGGGAGACTGAGTCTTCTTACCGTTGCCACCACCTGCAGTGACTCTGCTTAGTAATTTTTATTCACTGGGCATGGAAGCAGTGTATTTTCATTTCTCTCTGGGCTGAGTAAAATGATGGAGATAAGAAATGATCACCATCCTGCACCCAAATAGATTCTACTGTTCTAGTGTTGCTCAGACAAAACATAAAGCAAATTCAGTAGAAGGACATAGAATTTTCTAGTCCACACTTAAGTATGTCTCTGAAGAGTATATACAATTTATATGATATTGATGCATATAGGTATTATTTTATATATATAGTCAGTTTAGGCCACTGAAGCAAAATACTATAGACTGCCTAGCTTATAAATAACAGAAATTTATTTCTCAGTGTTCTAGAGCCTGGAAGTCTGAAATCAAGATGCTATCATGGTCAGGTCTGCTGAGGACATTCTTCGGGATTCCAGATAGTTGCCTTTCATTGTAGAAAGGGAGTGAGAGAGCTCTGTGGTGTCTTTTTTATAAGGGCACTATTCTCTTTCATGAGGGCTCTACCCTCATGACTTAATTACCCCCCCCCAAAGTCCCCACCTGCTAATACCCTTTGGAGATAAGGTTTCAACACATGAATATTGGGGAAACACAATAAGTCCATAAAAATAATTATTATTACTTTCTATCTAAAGAAGCTATATTTAACTTCTTTATTCCTTTATGCTGAGAATCAGAAGAGGGTCATACAAAGTTAGGCTTTCAAAGAAAGTTAATTCTCAAAGAAGGGTGTTCATAAATGTTCGTTCTCTGCACCAAGACCCTTTCTCCCTTCAACCTGTGCAGTCTACTGTTTATGGAGTTCAGACTTCTCCATTGTGCCCTCCAAATCCAGTTCAGGTTCTACTGCAGCAGGGTTGGTGCTGATTAACTCATTAATTGACCTAGGGATGCAGTACCTCTCAACAAGGCCAGTGATATATTCCCCCAGACTCAGCACAGTGTGGTCTCACTTGAGACAAGTCTATTTCTCCCATTAGCATGACTCCAGCCCCTATAAAACAGTCTTGCTTTAATGAGCATTCATTCTTTTCTGGGCCTGTCTTTATTGAAAGAACCACCACATCACAGGCAATGGCTTTTTCCTTGACATCAGGATTAGAAGTATGAGCTTAGATTAGATTATGTTTTTATTATAAATATAGCTCACCTGCATTCCCACCCTACCCTCAATTAAAAAGAAGTGTCTAGATTATACCTTCATGTCAATTTACTACAAAACTATATTTTTAAAAATTTCTCTGAGTATGTCTAATGAATATATTCAGTAAGTGAATATATTTGAGATTGCATGCATGAATCATGTAATGAACACAGTTTTCATCTTGTTAAAGGCCAGGTGAGAGTGGGGGTGTTAGCTAGGACTCCTACTTACTGTGGAATGTCGATTCCTAAGGTCACAGACATATGGGCAAGCTAAATTAAAGAGCTCAAAATAGTCTCTGTAAGGTGGGATGTATGCATTTCCCCAGGAGACTGGTGGTCTGTACATCGGAAATTAGGGATGTTATTGTCATTTAATCAGAGAATTCAGCTCTCACGTGACTATCATGGGAATAAGTGTAATCTAATAGGAGGGAATGTGTTAGGATTATTTCCCTTGGAGGTACAAATGCACAGTAAAAAAGGGTTATTTACTTACTCACCAGGACATAAGCCACTACCTTGGTAAGAAAATGGTGCTTTTGCAAAGTACTCTATGAATACTTTCTCATCTGAAAAGGATCACTTTGAGGAACTAAGAGTGTTTTGTTTTCTTCAAGTTAAAAAAAAAAAAGGTTCTTCAAAGTTGAACATTTTGAATTGCAAATATAACATGGAACTCATGATTGTGAAAGCTGACCTTAGTATCATAGGGAGTAACATTGCTTTACCATAAAATCTGGATAAAATCTATTCTTTCTTAGAAATATTCCATGAAATTCTATGGCTGCCCAATGGCCCAATTTTACCTTTTATTTTCAGTTATTTATTGTTAGGGTATTTCATAAGTTACTTTTATTAAAGAACAAATAAATACAGAAGTAAATTAAAGTTAGATTAGAACTTTTGAAACTGCCACCTAACTCTTCACTTATTTGTTAAAGGCCAGGTGAGAGTAGGGGTGTTAGCTAAGACTCCTACTTACTGTGGAATGTCGGATTCCTAAGGTCACAGACATATGGACAAGCTAAATTAAAGAGCTCAAAATAGTCTGGATATGATAAATGTGATAAATGATAATGCACATGATAAATGTGCACTGAATAGATCCAATGTTTAAGGTCTATATTAGGATGGAGGGAGTGGGATGAAGGGTATAAGAAGAAGCAATAGCACTAGGACACCAGTCCTACTTGCAAGGGTCTTACAATAGTGGAGAGAAGTAGAGTAGAACACAATGAATTAAAACATGCCGAAGAATGTATGAGGAAAATGCACACAAAATTCTATGCAGGTTAAGAGACTAGGTCATTCATGTCCAATTAATGAAATTAAAGATAATAGAAGATGTCACATTTGAATTAGATCTCAAAAATTTTCCTGGGATATGTTGGAAAGTGTAGATCCATGCAGTGTTGTGAAAAAAAGATGCTATATGAGGAAAGTACAAAGTAATTCCATAGACTTAATGGGTCTATGGGTCCACACACTCATGCCATGAAACTCTATATGTTATTCTTCTGTGGGTAAAATCCCCAGATTTTATCAGAATCTCATAAGAGGTCCATGTCCTAAAGATGTTTAGGGGTAGATCATGTTCTGAGAATAGCAGGAAATTGGAGGTGTTTAATGAGAACTATACGTGTTACCCTATGAACAGTAAGCTAAAAAAAAAAAAAAAAGTTCACTCCCTTGATTTTTAATCAAAATAATGGAACTCTGCAAGCTGATGGGTCTTGATCATTATCACTGGGCTTTCTACTGGGTAGAGGTAAGGCTAATGTCCAGGAAGACTTTCTTAAAAATATGTGAAGAATGGACTTTACCAGGCAATTGAGAGTCATTAAATTGTTTCTGGGCAAAGAGCATATATAGAAGATGTGTCTGCCAGAACTGTTAGTTGTATCGGAGAGGGCAAAATCTAAAAGCCAATTGGAAATTTATTGCAGTGGCTCGAATCAGAACTAAAAATGGTTGTTCTTTTTTTAAAAGATTTTATTTATTTATTCACGAGAGACACAGAGAGAGGCAGAGACACAGGTAGAAGGAGAAGCAGGCTCCACGCAGGGAGACTAATGTGGGACTTGATCCTAGATCCTGGAATCTCTCCCTGAGCTGAAGTCAGACGCTCAACCGCTGAGCCACCCAGGTATCCCTAGAAACATTTTTCTAGATATGTCTCCTCAGGCAGTGGAAATAAAAGAAAAAATAAACTATTGGGACTACATCAAAATAAAAAGGCTCTGCACAGCAATCAACAAAGCTAAAAGGCAACCTACTGAATGAAGGAAGATATTTGCAAATGCCATATCCAGTAAACGATCAATATCCAAAATATATAAAGAATGTATACAATTCAGTACCCAAAAAACAAATAATCCAATAAAAAATTGGCAGAAAATAAGCATCTGCCTTCAGCTTGGATCATGATCCCAAGGTTCTGGTATTGAGCCCTGAGTCAGGCTCCCTGCTCAGTGAGGAGCCTGCTTCTCCCTCTCCCTTTGTCTCCCTCCCCCCACCGCCAACTCATGCTCCCTCTCTCTCACTCTCAAATCAATAAAATCTTTTAAAAATGGGTAGCAGATATGAACAGACATTTCCCCAAAGAAGACATCTAGATGACCAACAGACACGTGAAAACATGCTCATCATCACCTATCATCAGGGAAATACAAAGCAAAACTACAATGAGAGATCACCTTACACCTGTCATAATGGCTAAAATCAAAAACATAAGAAACAATGAGTATTGTCAAGGATGTGGAGAAAAAGGAACCCTTGTGCACTGTTGGTGGGAATACAAATTGGTGCAGCCACTGTGGAAAGCTGTATGAAGGTTCCTCAAAAAATTAAAATAGAGCTACTATATGATCCATGAATCATACTACCAAGTATTTACCCCAAAAATACAAAAACACTAATTCAAAGGGATACATGCATTCTGTCTATTGCAGCATTACTTACAATAGCCAAACTGTGGAATCAACCTAAGTGTTCACGGATAGGTAAATGGATAAAGAAGATGTGGAATATATATATATTATATATATATATATCATATTATCATATTATCATATTATCATATATATTATCATATATTATATTATCATATTAATATATCATATTATATATATAATACACACACAATGGAATATCACTCAGCCATAAAAAGGAATATAATCTTGCCATTTGCAACAACATGGATGGAGCTAGAGAGTATAACACTAAATGAAGTAAGTCAGAGAAAGACAAGTACCATATGATCTCAAATCATACATGGAATTTAATAATTAAAACAAGCAATGGAAAAAAAAAGATAGAGACAAATTAAGAAACAGACTCTTAATTCTAGAGAACAAAGTAATGGTTACCAGAGGAGATGTGGATGGGTTTTAATAGGCGATGGGGATTAAGGAGTACACTAACCATGATGAAAAAAATATAAAATGATAAAAAGAATTGTAATAATTTACCTAATCTCTAAAAGCTAATGAATGACTGAGTTGGGGTTTGAAGAAAAAAAAAAAAACTAAAAGGAGAACATTTAGTAGGAATCAATGTAAAGTCTTGTTTTTAGAGGCATAAAAACTAACCTCTCAAAAATGTCAAGTGATGATAATAGCTAATGTTTCTAAGTTTGTAGAGAACATAAGCTAATTTATATTTCATAAATTGACATAACAAAAAAGGATTAAAATTTTTTAAGAGTTTACAATGACATAGATGTGAGCAAGGATGGAGAGGAGATGTCTACAATGACTCTCTACTTCGCTCCTGTAAACTGGGAAACACTACTGAAATATGTAACACACAGGGAAAACCAGTTTCAGGAGAAAGGTGATATTTGGTGTGGGAAAAGAATGGTTTGTTTAATAAATAAGTTATGCCAACTTCCCAACAAAATTTACAGCTCCACAGTTAGTTTTTGGAAGAGAATTGGCATCAACCCAATGACAATTTCATGGTCAGAGCTGACATCCGTTTCAGCTGACATTCCTAGTGGGGTATACATGCCATGTGAAAGTAACAAAAATACAGTTAACTGAGTTTATCTTACCACCATTACATAGAATAGTAGATATAGGAAAAACCAGAATAATTTTTATCCTGCCCATAGGTTAGTGAATATTTATTATCATAACTGCATCAATCCATATAGCTTATAAAAATCATGCTATTAACTCAATGTAATAGGTATTTAGTGAGCTTCTAGGATATACTAGTGATTATACAGATTTTTTTAAAATGTAGGCGGTGTATGCAAAAGAGAAATAGGACATAGTCCCAAACCGTAAATTTTTTAGTACTTTTTTAGTAAGGGTTTTCAGAAATAAATACAATCATTGATTTTTCCATTGACACTAAAATGTTTGTCTAAACATAAATGCTAGAAGCCTTGTCAAATATGCATATCCCTTTTGCTCTTCCCTTGAAAATAGTTTTACTCTATTGGAATTGGAAGCTGGTAGAGATCAGCTAAAGAGACAAAAACAAACTTTGTCACTATAGGATGTGAAGAAACACACGCAAGCTTGTTCCCTCAGCTTTGCAGTTGTTCTTTATGAAGCTGACAGTAGTCGTGGCTGCCAGGGTCAAAAACCGAATTTCAGCCCGTGGGTATATATTCTGAGTTGCAGCAATAATACGATGTGGACTGTTGCAGCATCTGACTATTCTTAGGTCTGTGTCTGTGAAAACCCGTAAGACTTGACAAGTTCACTCCACCTTAAACTCTCTAATTTCTGTTGCACACAAATGGCATTCTTTACTCTTCTTGAATCTCTAAGTTGTCTCTCTTGTTCACTCAAACTTTCTCACCTTCCTATCCTGTTGGCTATAAAAGTTTTACTTTTCTTTTAGTTAGATTTTTTTTAAAGTCAGAGTGAAGCTAAATGATTCAAAATGAAAAGATAAAACCAGGATGAGTGCCAGTTGCTAAGAACTCTCCTGCCACCGTGCCTTTCTCCTCTCTCAAGACGCTGGTTTCTCTGAAGAGTCTTTGAAACCCTGGAGCTCTGGACCAGCAGCTGGTGTCTGTCATAATTACCTTAGAGTTGTATTATTCTGTGAGCATCAAGAAATAATGAGATTTGCCTGAAAAATTATTATTTGCACATCTTAAAGGTTTGGACCAAGGTTTGCCTCTCTCCTTATTCTGAAGTGTTAAATATGTTAATGGTGTAGCCTGGGATCGGAATAGAATGCTCTGCCTGTAAGTGTGTAAGTGTGAATGGCACAGAAGTAGATTGCGAGAAGTAAGAGCACCTGAATTGTGAATATATGCAGTGGCATTATCAGCAAATGGAGGTGGTTGGGGAGTGGGTCCAACCACTCCCTGGTCGTTAAACTGAGAAGAGAGAAACACGTCCCAGGGGACTAACGGAGCTTCAGAAGTAAATCATACCTGAAGCTGGGTAGAGCAGTCCCTTTATTCCAGCACCCCATCTTCATAAGTTTTCTCCAGTAGAGCACGAATGCTTAAGGTTTTCCTTCTTAGGAGGCCTGTGGAGAAGCAGCTTTGCCCATCTGAAGACAGTGGAATAGAATTACTAAAAAAAGTCAGTGCTATGGCGTGAAGTGGTTTGAACTGGAATCAAACTTCACTTGTCACTTACTGGTGTGACCTTAAGCATTTCATAATCTGTTTGAGCCATTGTTCTCATCTATAAAATGATGGTGACAATCAGCCTTACTTTATAAACTATTTGTGATGATTAAATGAGATAATACACATTAGTGGCTTAACCTGGCTCTTAACAAGCACTCAGTAATGCTGTTGCTATTGTTATTGTATGTCCTAAATTTCTAGTAGGATACTCAGCCATTTCTTCATGAATGTTTCCCCAAGTGACTCAGGTCAGTAACTCCCAACATGTTCTTCCTTCTCTAAGAATCTGCTTCTGTGTGTTGCTCCAACAGTCCCATGGCTCTCCATTTATACCTACATGAATCCTGACATACCTGAATCAGAATCATACACATGACTGGGTAACATGTAATTGGTGATGAACTGATGGACTCACCTTCTTTCTCTGTTTCCAAGAGATGGCTATGTCAATCTCAGAGCAACATCTCTTTTTGTATCTTGTCCAACATCACCTTCTCAAGAATTGATATGTATACATGCTTTCCCCTGCCAGCCAAAATGATTCTATTCCATGTCACCTTCCTCCCTTATTGACTTTGAAATCAACAGAGAAAAATGCAATTTGACTTTAGCAAGTGTAAATGCAAAAGGAAATCTTCTACAAAGATACTGCATTAAAACATATTTAAGTTTTTAATTTGAGAGCATAATTTGCTATTTTGACTTACAGGAGAAAAAAAATCCTACTTTAATGATTGTTACTTTTAAAAAAGGGTTTGCTCAAATCAATTTCTAGGTCCCTAAAGGTGGGTCATACCCTAAAAGTTGGATCATGGAAATAAGTTTGTTAATCTGTTTACAGATATGGATTTTACCCTAAGAAATCATGTGTATGTAAATATTACATAAGGTAGAAAATTGGTTATAGAAGATGTTTAGATAAAGTTCTGTGGGAGCTCAAAAGAGGAAAAAATAAATTTCCTAATACTGAATCAGGATCAGCTTCTTAGAGACAAGATGAGATGAGTCTTAAAGGATTTGGATATGTGGTTGTGGCTTGGGTAATTGTTGACTACGTTGTAAAAGTAAAGTATGTACAGTCAGTGAGTTTATCTGTAGTTAACTATTAAGCTCCCTTTCATTCTGTCATGCAGTATCTATTTTATTTTCATCTCTTTACCCCAAATATTCCTAATCAACTTATGTTAGCCTGAATCTTTGCCTTTTTTGCTCTATAACAAATGTCACCAAACTTCCTCTCTAAAAAATCCAGATAGTAAATACTTTAGTCTTCAAAGGCCATAGGGCATCTGTTTCAAGTCGTCACTTCTGCTATTGCAGGTGAAAGTAACCATAGACATCATGTAAAGGACATGCATGGCTATGTCCAAATAAAACTTTGTTTACAAAAACAGGTGGCAGGCCAGATTTGGCCTACAGGTGGGCAGCAATTTATCAATCTCTGGTCTATAATATAGGCTCACTGATATATCATCCCAAGGAAAGTAGTCCTGTTATTTGATACTCATAGGAGTGGTACTGTAACAAATAGGGAATTGGCATTCCTATTAGGCCAAATACCCAGCTGTTAGGAATAGCATAGAATCTGGGATCTTACTTCCAAGTGAGTAAGTTAGCCTGACACAGTTTCAAAGGTGTTGGCATGAGACACAAGACTCCTGGGTCAGAAACAAAGGGAAATTTACTACTCATCGTAATAGTAGAGTCAAAACATCTACATTTCTTGTGCCAGTTTTCCAATTCCTAATTTCAATAAGCCAACACACACACACACACACACACACACAAAAAAAAACAGGTAATAACTGCGCACATAGTGCATTGCATTATAGGGAAAAAGAACCACTCAGAGTTTAGGGAACATGAATCTTTTATAATGGGCAATAAGCCTGCCTGACATTTGCCCCAGAGAGAGACATTAACTTTATTATAGTAGACAGTAACTATGCCTGCCCTTTGCTCTAGAGAGAGATACCATCTGTATTTTCCAAGGCTGTTCACCATACAAACATCCTTAATAGATAATCCAGAACAAAAGCAGATAGTGCCTCTAGCTGTAAGATGTGCAAAAGTGCTGGAGACTCAGACAGAGCTATCTACCAACCTCAACCTCCCAAACCATCCCCATGTTCTTGTAGATCTTGAATGCTTTGGTAGAAATAAAAGGTTAAACCAAACACACTTAAATGTCCACAGAATTTAACAAAATAAATATAAAACAAAATCTAAGAAATAGGCAGAAGCACTCTGAACCTTGGTAGTTCAAGATGTCAGCTAATCAACAACAAAGATGGACATCAGCTCTCTTTCAACATCATCCCTGGGATTATATTTCTTTAAACAAGATTCCATTAAAATCACACTATTTCCAAGCTATTTGTTTATACTATGATTTTTAAAAGTTTTATACATGTATGTGTATGTTTGCATATGTGTACACATCTATAGAAAAGTATCATTACTTATCAGAGGTTACAGGGAAAAGAAAAAAACTGATACTAAAATGAAAATAAGTTGAGATGCTTCAGATTTTAGATGAACTGATCAGAATTTTACTTTTTTTTTAAATCAGATTCGCCCCTTCAGAATTTTTAAACTTTAATTAGAGTCTCTAAGAATTTAAATGTTCTATAATCACATTTATACAGTAAGAGATGATCTATGCTATTCCTCATCTGTGGTACTGGGAGATAGAGGTAGGTGTGCATAGAACTATTTGACCAAGGCTGATAGATGGAATTGGAATAAAAGCCTAATTTTTAAATCTTTTTTTTTTTTTACCAACAGATCTCACATATTTATTACTGAACCAACCTGTTAGCAAAGATGTATAAAAACAAAAAATCATTATTTCCCCAATAAAACATGCCTAACTGTCCAGATAGTGGTGACTTTTTCCATTTGATACAGTAAGATTGTAGTGACCTTGACACAGCTTAAATACATGAGCCATCACATGAGATTCCTTATAGACTCACCTTGGTTCTTCAATGTCTCCTTCTCTGTTGTACTTGATTTTATCAGTAGGTTTCATTCATATCCATGAGGAAATAAGATTATTCTGCTTCTGTTTCTTGGCCTGGAGTTGCTGATCCTGAAAGTTGTCTGTGAAGGCTCGGCAAGGAAGGGGTCAATTGCACACACCGTGATGGTGGGAGAAGGGGGAGACGGTCAATCATTTTTTTAACAGATGATTGGAGGTTTCTGAAATGCAAAGCCCAAGGTATTTTATTGAAGTAAAAATATGTGTTAATGTTGCTCTTGCTGTCAATGTTTTAGGTCTTCGTATATTGCTCTGTCAGCATACTAGTTTCTGTGGAGGAAGCAGGATATAGGACTATGGGAAGCCCTGCTCAGGTGCTGGGCAACACCAGGGCACATGTACCATATACGTGTGTAAGCAGAATACATGAACATGACACCAGGCTAGTCCATGGCAAGCAGAATTCTAGTGGCTAGGATCTGGGAGGAAGGTGACCTGTGTCACACAGCTCTCCCTCCAAGAATACATTTATGCCTTCTCTGAACAGTTTGCTGAATATGAGGAGAAAGGTATGTGGATACAGATGGCAGATGGATGTAGATGTGTGTGTATTTTCACTTCTAGAGACTTTCTTTCCCTTTCACACCATTGACCCTTTTGGAGTTGTACACCTATAACTGTGCAACTTCCTTCATTTTTAGCATGGGCATTTGAAACTAAAGACATAATGAATTAGGCTTTTCCTGAGTATAGACATTTTCCAAGGGTGTCCCTGTTTATAGGTATGGACATTAAGATTCCTGGAAAATGCTATTGATATGTATGTCCTGCATCCTGCATCATAGAAATGCTAGCCATGACTTGGTAATGGGGAAAGAGAACTCTTGCAGGCACCAGGTTTCAGGCTTTATTTTCACCCTGCTTGTACTTTGTTTAGCTTTTAGTAGCAGCACAATGTCAGTCACATTTAAATCAGATGAAAACCTGAATTTTTCATATTAATTAAAGTTCAATAGATTCATTAGAAAGAATACATGAAGAGATCAGCAGTGATGAGAGTGGGGGAGTCACATGGGGTGGATTTTTTGCAGATTAATTGTGGCTGAGTTGAACTTCTTCATGGATTTTCTGGACTGATTCCAAATTTAGGAAGAGACTGACAAACGATGTTCTTTTATCCTTTTGCTTCTGTTTGACTGTTTTTTTTTTCTTCTATGAAGAGGAACATACAGAAAGAGGGAGAATAAATGTTTTCAGTGGGTACTGATATAGACAAGTTTGTGTGTGTGTGTGTGCGTGTGCGCGCGCGCACGGGTTGTGGTTCTTCTATGAAGTAACACATCGTGATCATCATCATCATCATCATCATCATCCAACAAAGCCACTTTATGTGCATGTATCTCTAGCAGCACAAAACAGGTGACATATTAAGGTCTCTATCCCAAACACTCCCATTCCAGCTCTGTCATGTAGCCTGAAGAATCAACTAAAGCAGAGTTGCTCAGGTTTCTAGGTCATTACCATGTAACCAGTTGAAACCACCTGAGTTCAGTCATTTATATTCTAACTTCTAGATGGATATTTTAAAAGGTATTACTTGGTAAAGACATAGAGAAGAAAAAAAATCAACACTGTGGTGCCTGTATAATCTTACTAAGAACTAAATTTGAACTCAAATTTATAGATGTGACTCTCACTGAACTGCCTGTGACAGACACATTCTGTAGGTTCATAAAATTCTGTCACGGTAAGCGGGAGAGACAGTCTTTGTCCCTGTCTCCTCAGGTCCCCACCTGCCACCATCCCATCACCTGTCTTATTCCCACAGGGTTTCCAGAAAGATCCCAACTCTAGAATGTTCTCAGAATCAGATTCCTCATGCCTAGCGTCTCTTGCTTTCACAATCACTGCTGGTATAATTACTGCTGGTAATTACTATTAATGTGCCTATTTCATCCATCTATCTCTTGATATTTAGACTGCCTATGAGGACACAATTGTCCCCAGTTAGGGTAACCTAAAAATATTCTTTTAATCTTTCACACTTTGCTTTTGGTACACTGCATTAATTTGTGGTGGCCCCTATCTCCCCACATTGAATTAATGCTTCCTGTGATCCCATTTAAATCTTTGTCAAGGTTTTGCTTCTGTTTGATCAGTTGACATCATCAAAGTAGATGATGGGCCTTAAGACCTGGTATGTCTCTTGACAGTGATTCTCTAATTGTGAAACATGAACCATCTAGTAAACCAGATACAGCAGCCATTATTGAGGAAATTAACAAAAATCACATAAATAAATGTACTAAACTTTTAAAAAAGCAAAAATTTAGGTTTCTATTGTAGTGGCACTAAGATTCTTTGATATTGGTTGATATAAGACTCGTAAAACTTAAGAACCAGTTTCTGGTCAGTGAGCAACGAGGTTTCACTAGACTGCCTATCTTCTTTACCATGACGGTCACATCCTGCAATTTCATTTGTACCTCTATTGTCATATACTAGAAGGAACAATTTACTCTACCCTATCCTTTTAATAAGAATGAAGAACTTCCAAAACAGTGCCTCTACAAAATGCCTTTTACCTGGAAACCACATACATTTATCTCTGCACCTGGAAATCACATACACTTATCTCTGCTTCTTATTGCTATTTTTTTCAATGCCTCAAACCTCCATGCAATGGGACAAAGACCAAAATGACCGTGTGAATATGCATTTGAAGAGCTCTCATCGTGAAAAAAAAATGTCTTTTATATATTTTGTTTCATGCCTCCACATTGTTATAACGACACACCACTGAATTACTAGTGGGAAATAAGTCAACTATGGGAAGTTTTAATGGAGCATGTTGATATCTTCAAGATCTTTAAATTTTTGAAGGAGAGGAGGCTTTTTTAAACTAAATGAAATTTGACCTAGTGTTGTATAAGTAAAACAAGTAAAAAAGAAATAAGGAAAAGACGAGTACAGCAAAGTAGGAAAGTAGTTGGTAGGATATATGAGGAAGAAGTGAGTGGTATATACATCCTACAATTGCATAGCTTGGTAAAGGTGAATTTTTTAAAAGTCCAGTAAATAATTCACCTAATATAAAATTTCATAAATTAATAGAGAAAATAAATTTTAATGGTGTTTTACACTGGTGTATATTACTTGATAACTTTTTACACTGGTGTATATTATGGTCTCTCTCTTAGTTACATCTAACTTTGTGCACTAGGGCAGAACCTAGTGAAACCAAGTAAATAAACTAATTGATAAATTCTGTAAATATAAAACCTATGTTTTCAAATACTGAAGGTAGAAATATACATTTATAGCATACAAATACATTTAACTCAAATAGTTTTGAGTGACTACTATGTGCCAGTCACTGTTCTAGGCTGACATGCTCTTAGTCAGCAAAATAAGGGTCAACTCTCTAAGGAATAGTAAATTAAAAACATAGCCAGAATAGATATTTATAATGAATGTTTGAGCTTTTAAAAATCATGATGGTTTTTTTATACTGATTTGTATAGCAAGAAATAGGAAATTTGTTTTCAAAATTGTTTTTGAATGCTCAATTTTAAATTTGAATAAAGCCAGCCATGGTGAATCTGCTAAACTCTCCATGAATCACAACAAACAGGACACTCATGCCTTTCTTGAGTTTCATAGTGAAAGACATGACTCAAATGTTTTATTTGATAATAATTGAAAACCTTGGTATTGAGCAAATTTATTTTCTACCATGAGACTTTTTTACAGAACAAATGCAATACATTTTCTAATCCATCATTCAAAGGCTATTTTCATTCATCAACTTGGAATGTACTTTTCTTTTTAACATCACTTTTTTGGTAAGAAAGAGGAGAGAATAGGAAAATCTCCTTTAAAATTGCATATGTGTTTTTTTACTTTATGATTGTTAGACCAAATAGAAATATAGTTGTTTTTTTTTTTTAATATCATTGTTTGTGTGAGGGTAGGGGGCCGGGAAAGTTCTATCTTGTTCTATTCCTATGAACTAGACTGAATGTTTGTGTCCCCTTAAAGTTCGTATGTTAAAATTCTAAACTCCAAGGTGATGGTAGTAGGAGATGGGGCCTTTGGGGGATATTAGGAGAACAGAGCCCTCCTGAATGGGGTTAGTGGCATTATGAAAGAGGCTCCACAGAGCTCCCTTACTCTTTCCACCATGTGAGGACACAATGAAAAGACTACCATCTATGATCCAGGAAATGGGTTCTCATCACACACGAATCTTCCAGAGCCTAATCTTGGACCTTTCAGCTCCAGAACTGTGAGAAATAAATTTCTGTTGCTTATGAGCCACCCAGTCTATGGTACTCTGTTATAGAAGCCTGAATGGTCTAAGACATTTTCTCATTACTATATATGTACTAATAGAAGGTCAAAACAGATAATAAATTGAAGAATTCAATCCTGCTGACAGTCTGTTATTAAAAGAAAACCAAGTATTTTGGCAGTTTTTCAGCAAGTCTCTAAAGGAAACCAGAGGATGAGAGCTTTTTTGATTAAACTTTCTGTAATGGCACTGCTGTAAGAATGGCTCCATGTCTGCATCCTCTGCTCTCACAGTGGATGGTATCCATAACAAAATCTCGGCTCATGTGCAAATCACTGATTCCGTGGAAATATTTGGAAAAGTAGAAAAACTTTTCTTCCATTTGCCCTGAAGGAGTAATCCTCTTAGATGTCAGGAATGGAATGAACTAATTCATTTATGAAAGTTTTTGTGGGGGCCAAAAAAGAATTCCTATTCTGGTTGAGGACACCAGTAAACAATAATTGCAACGGTTTATTTATTGCTGACTGCATATCTCATGTTGTTTGCTCTTGCTTTTAATTCTGCAATCACATCTCAAGTCAAATTTTATTACCATCATACTAGAGATGAACAAAATAAGATTTGGAGAGGTAAAATATCCCATTTGTCTCAAAGACAAATACTTAGTAACTTCTTAAGCTGGAGCTCTAACACAGAGCTAAAGACCCTTCATTGCATCACACTGCCACCTCATTGGATGGATTCTTGGCTAATTCACCTGGAACAGGATAGTTCCCTAGAAGGGCTCTACAACATTATAAAAGGCAAATTTAATGGAACAAAAAGCAGAAGAAAAATATAATATTAGCAGATTCACTAAAATTGAACATATATGTATATATATATATATCAATGTTTATAAAATCACTATCAAGAATTAATCAAATGCATAATTACTCTTCATAGATGCTAAGGACCAAGATCCTGGTAGTAATTTAATTTTTTTAAAGATTATATATGTAACTAATAAAGTTTTAAAAGACTTTGTCACTGATATGATGTGAATTTTTGATGACAGAAATCAGGAATAATGCTTGCCTCTTTGGCTAACTCTTTTCTACATTCTGAAGAAATTGAATACAAGCATTAAAAATAAGATTGATCGTAAGCTTATTTCTCAAAACATTTTTTGTATTTCATGCTGATTTTTGTGGCTGATTTTTCCTCTTATACAAATGAGAACTGTAATGAATGTACTGAATAAGAATAACTTGTAAGATTCTGTTAAGAAAGCTTAATGTTAAAACATGGAAAAACCAATTGTATCCCAATATTTTACCCAATGAAATATTAAATTTCAGCTTAAAGATACAACTATTTTCCATGATTAATCCTCCAGAATCTGGACATATGGGAAATATAGACTGTTTAGATAACAAGTAAATTATGAAAACTGCCATAATTGGAATAATCCTAAAAAAAAAAACAAACCTCCAGATGACTCAAATTTTATTTTTTAATCTGGATTCTTTGGCAATAATTAATATATGATTCAAGCCTCATGTTGACTGGAAGGACACTAAATTTTATTTTTTTCTATAGATATACATTAATATTTAGTTTGCCAGTGACATGACTTGCTTATGCAAAAAAAGGAGGATTATCTTTAAAGATAGCCCAATATTTCATGGAATTTAAGCAGAGGAATATGGTTGCACTCAGGAAAAAACAGAAATACAAATGATATTGAACTCTGTCTTCTTATCTGCATTTCTGTTCTCTTCTATTTTTCCTTGTCTCCCTCCTTCCCTTTACCTCTTGTTAAAGAGAGGCTACCTATCTTTGTCTAGTGTATATGACAAGACTTATGATGACGTGTAACATCCAAGCTGTTTTTCTTATAGGCACCATCTGGGTTCTCAATACACCTACCTCCTGGAAGGGCTGAGTTTCAGCCAGAGTGAGCCAGACACCCTCTTCTGAACCAAACAGCTGTGTCTTGGTGTGCACAGGGTTATGTGTACAAAAGAGATCACAGTGGTGCTTATGTGGATAGAAGTTGTAAATCCCCAAATTGAGGCATAGACCTGTGGGACTAAAATCTCATAAATGTCACTATTCATAAATTTAAAAAACTTCTACATTGTCATCCAGAGATAGTTACCACATTAATTTATCTTTTCTGCTCTTCCCGACCTTATGATGTACAGGCCAGTGCTACTTGACTCACCACAAATCAACAATCAGTTTCAGATGAACACTGCTGGGTTCAGTTGTTTTCAGAGTTTGGACTCATGAAGCATTCCAACTGTACTTGGCATGAGTAATTGAGTACACATAGGGAAGCTGCCAAAATGGGCAGAGTGTCTTTGGCAGAAGAAAAAAACAGATGGTCCCATCAAATGGATCACGTTCATGGGCATTAAATTAGATTCGAAGAGAAAAGAGTGATATTTACCTGGGGAATATATTTTAAAGGGTTAAGTAGCTCAGTTATCATAAGCTCGAACATAAAGCTTCAAGAAACTGATTATGAATTTGAGCATATAGGCCAGATTCCAGATACTGAAATAGTGGCAGGAAAGGATGTTTCATGATCAAAAACTCTGCAACAGAGCTGCTGGGGGCTAGGAAGTGGTTGACAGATCACACTGGCAAAGAGAGTCGGACGTGAGAAGAGCCAGCGTGAATAAAAACATCAGTGTGAATGACCACAAGACAAGAGCAGAATTTCTAAGGCCTAAGGTATGCAAGCAATATGATAGGTTTCCATCGAACTCGATAGAGATTTTAGAGTATAAAGAAAACTTGGAAACTCTATTTGCAGGTAAGGAAATGGAGGTCAAGAGATGGAAGAGTTTAGTACCAGGTCTCCTAATGACACAGGTAGTGCTCTTCTGTCCATTATTGAACAGAAACTTTGAGTTAATAATCAAAAAGAGAAATAATCTGCTTAGAAAGACTATCTTCATATAAATTCATCCAGGACTGCTTGGTCTAATAACCACTTTGCTTCTGGCATGCCTTCCTATTTTCGTAATGAATGTAATGAAAGTCATTCAAGTCATAAATGGAGGAGCTCTGTTGTCAATCCTGGGACAGGCCTCAGCCAAAAATTCCATTTATGGTTTAATGAAGTTGATAGAAACTAACGTGTGGGTAGTCACTTAATAAAGAAACACAGTGACCTGAACATTAAAGGACAGACTTGACAAAAGCCTCCTAATATTAATTGATATATCGGACAAGATGAAGATAGCTGTTGACATTCATGCTTCCCCTCCATAGCATAGAGTCACTCTGGAAAGTAACCGCCCAGCCAGGGGCTGCATTTCCCAGCTGCCCTTGCATTATGACCAGAAAAGGAGCAGAAATGATGTGTGCGTGCTGCCTCCAGCCCAGGGGCTTAAGAGACATTGTGCTTCCTCTATACTCTTTTCCCTTGTCTATTGGCAGGAAGCAGAGAGGACTCTCTTGCCATGAAGGACAGTAGAGGACTGCAAGTAGTATACTGCAAGGAGTATAGGTCCCCCCATCACAGCAGAGGAAAGTTTTCCATAATCCATAATATCCACATCCCACTGTTATTTGAACAAGAAATTAACCTTGGCAGGGTTGAACCACTGAAAGTTTGGGGATTATTTGTTAAAACAGCTGAAATTACCCCAACTAATATAATAGACTGTCTCCTTATGTGGATGCCATATTGGATACATCTGAAAATGCATGATAATAGGCTGTGTTCCTAAAGGTATATAACTGCGTGAAGTAGGTCTATTAGCAATGCATAATGTGCTAGAATTACAGGCCTGAGCATCTTTTTAACACCACTAGCATTTCTTTTAGAGTTTCCAAGATGATCTGTCTCTGTATAACAGAAGATAAAGTTTTATGCTAAAATAATCACTTATAATTTGATGCTACAGCTTGAGTCAAAGAATATTGTTACAGTGAGATTTTCACAGACCTACTGGGAATTACACAGGCCGCAATTTCTAACATGCTTCTCCGAGTCATTCATCTCCTTTGGACCCAAGCAGCCTGATTTGTTTGTGCCAACAGTCAATCTCAGAGATGACTGAGGCACTTAAATATCCCAGCAAATGAAGCACCACCATAAGGGACGCTAATTAGTAGAAGATACATGGAATATCAGGAAAGGACCCTAAGAGTCATCTTGTCCAATTTCTTCATTTCTCATAGGAGAAGACTGGCTTTTCTTTTTAATGTCACTGAGCAAACAAATGCCTTAAAAATTCTGAGATCCCTGACTTCTCTTGCAGAACTCTAGAAAACTAGAACCCATCATGAGTTCATAGTTTCTTTTAGTTATCTCTTCTTTCCTTTGAGTCCTAGACTGTTTTCTTCTTCTGATTTATGTATACAGGGGACTTGTTCACACCCAACATTGAGATTTTCTCTGAGGATCTAAGCTTTCTATAGCAGTGTTTACTTCTTTGAGTCTTCAAAACCCTTCTACGGAAGTATTAACTTTCTTTGCTGCCAAATATCCCTGTGAATAATGTAAAAGCATCACTTTCTACATTCTAAACAAGAAAAAATTTAATGGTAACACAAGACTGTTGGAGGCACTCCTGCAAGTTTCATCTAAAGCACACTCTATGAGAGATGGGTGATTTGCACAGAACTTCCCAGTGGGGCGATTGATTCTGACACCTAGAATGCTTGATTCTACATCTTATATTCAGTTTCTCAAGTTAAAAGGACACCGGCTACTCATATACCAACCATATCATGCAGGAAGCTTTTCATTAAATGGAGTGTGTTAGAGAATCAGTAATATCACCTTTGCATTGAAGGCTTATAATTAGTTGTAGAGAAGAAAATACTCAATTCCATTTTACTTCTAAAGTGAAAGATATCAAGTTCTTAACAACATGATCACAGGAAGAGCCGTACTTTCTTCATCCTAATTGGTTTTCCAATCATTCTTTAAAAAGATTAAACAAAGATAACCACAGTGCTAATGCATTAAAATCTGGAGAATTTTTGTTTCCCAAGGAAAAAAAATCTGCAGTGAATTTTATACTAGATATTTTGATTGTATAGACATTGCATGACACCCCTTAGGGCATGACCACATGCAAGACAGCAATAAATTACTCCATTGGCAAAACACTAGAAAATAATAAAGATTTATAATCTCAATTATTGATCAGTAAAATAACAGCAGTATCATTCTCTGCGAAGAAAAATTGTGTAAAGGGAGGAGAAGCTGACAGAAAAGAAACTCCCAGCAATGGCAATTATACAAGATACAATCAGATCTTTTTTTTCCCTCTATACAAATAAAGAAATGAAGATCATATTTAGATATTTTATATATATATATATATATATATATATTCACATTACCTATTGTGAAAGTTGAGTTACTCAAGAGAAAAATATAAGCCCTGAGACATATAATTCAGACTAGATAAAACCACATCGCACCAAAAACTTGTACAGCTCTTCATGTGTCCATGTATGATTGCATGTAGTGATTCTTGGGCTAAAAAGTGGTTAGATAATAACCCCCATTCATTCTCCCATCTGGAGAATCACCTTTCAGGTTCACACATATGAAATCACGCTCCTAACTTTAAATAGCAAGATGAGAGACCAATGAAAAATGACAAAATAATATTAATTACTGATAAAAATCAAAATTATTATTAATCATCCAAAGAACTCTGATTTTTTTTATAAAATATGGCCCTAAAATCTTTCTAAGTTTTTATCCAAACTTTAAACATTTACTTAAAATACTAAGTATTATTTTCACCTGTATATGGGAAAAAGATAACAGTAATCAAGTCATTAAAGTTTTAGGAGTATCTAGCTGTCATTCATTGCTGGACCCAGTCATCTTCCATTTTAGAAATTTATGTTTAAGAAATCATCCAAGTAAAGATTTATAAACAAGGATGTTAATTGCATTGTTATTTAAGTAATAGTAATAATGAAGATAAGAAATCATTGGACAAGAGAAGGGAATATGTAATAGCATTATATGTGTATATGAATATACATATAAAGTAACTTTAGTTTTAATATTTTTAAGCTTTTAAAAGTCACTTTATGTACATGGTAAAAAAAAATTTAAACAGTAAAAAGAAAGAGAGGGGTGGTTACACAGGGAAAAGTTAATTTTATTTTCATTCTTCCAATTAGCTTCTCCAGGGGAACTACACTTATATTCCATATATATTTTATTTATATACCAAAGTTATATATACATATCTACCTTTTGTTTTTTATACAAATGTTTGCAAACCATTCATACTGACTATTCTATAGACTGCTTTTTTCCTCTTAACAAAGTATCTTCAAAGTCATTCAGTATAAATACATGTAAATGTTACTCATCCCTCTTTTAACTTTTTTGAAGTATAACATGCATAAGAAAAACTAAAAAGTCATCCGATAACAACTTGAATTTTCAAAAACTGAACACTCCCATGGAACTTGCACATAAATCAGAAACCCGGAACTTAATAACAGTCAAGAAACCTTCTTTGTGGTCTCTCCCAGTCACAACCCCCAAAGGGGTTACTGCTACCGTGACGTCAAATACTCCATGGCATGGGTCCGTGTTTGAGTGTTTGAACTTTATAAAACTAAAACCATACAGTGTATCCATTAGCTATTGCAACAATAATGCTGCATGATGAATCATCCCAAAACTAAGTGACTTAGAAAACCAAATAATTATTCTCATTATTAATTGACTTGGGGCTAGATTGGATTTCAGACATCTTTTTGTTCATTTTGTAGGATGATAGAATAGTTATACCAGGGTCAATAAACTTTTTTGGTCAAGGACCAGATAGTAAATATTTTGGGTTTTGGGAACCATAAGGGACATTCTCAATTCTGCCATTGTAACATTAAAGCAACAAGAGATAACACATATGTAAATAGATATGGCTGAGTTTCAATAAAACTTTATTAATCAAAATAGGTAGTGGACCAGATTTAGCCTGCAGGCCATAGTTTGTGAATCTTAAGGTACATTAGGATTTCACATAACCTCAACATTTCAGTGGCTTAACAAAACCAAAGTTTCATTTCTTCTCACAGGAACATGACCAACACAGATTAGCTGGAACAGGAAGTGTGCTCAGGGACAGACCCAGACTGCACATCGACACTCAAACTATCACCAGCGCAATGGGAACCAAACCTGGCTACTAGCACAGTGGCTCAAAGTTACCATTCAGAAGGGATGCCCATAGCTTTCAATCACATTTCACTGGCCAAAGCAGTTCAAATACCTTTGACTCACTTCAGAAAGGGCAGGGAAATAGAATCGTCTTCAGTGTATCTGTGCAATATGGCAGACTAGGACCCTGTGGAAAAAACATGTGTATACATTTCTGAGTATTGCAAGTGATTGTAACTTACCATGTCACTGCCATCCAGTCAACATGATCTCCACACAGTTTTGCCTGTTTCATTATAGCGCTGCATGTTGCCAGTCTCCAGCATGAAGACCTTGCTGACGTGTCTGCTTTGTAACCTGTAGACCTCCTCCAAAGCCACTGACTCTTCTCAACTGTGCAGAACCAAGACCCCAAAATGTGGGATATAAACACTCTCGGGAACCCCCATGGTACAATTCTAATGTGTGTTGCACATGGACCCTCAGAGAGTTACTAGATGGCTTGAACCCCAGTTACCCATGACTATAGACAGTGATTTAATGCAACTTCTTTCATCAAATTCTTTCCCTTCTTTATTTTTCCACTTCTTATTTCTGCTCCTGGGAACTCTTCTCAGATTCTCTGCATATACTCAAGCAATTGTGTTATGTTTTGCTTTCATGAGAACAGAAACTAAGCAAATTGGAAAGCCTACATTCAAGATGGAATTCGAGAATGGATCACTTGCCAGTCAAAGGGCCTCCATTATGCTCTTATTCTAGTGATTTTTATGGCCTGTATAAAAAATTATATATGCATTATGTCTGGTGATGGTGGATTACTGTAAATCTAACCAAGTTGTAGCTCTAATCTCTGCTAATGTGACAGATCATCACAGATTTTGATGCTTTGGAATTTTGGCTCTTGATACAGTGAATATCATTTGATAAGGTGAATTCTTTTCAATATCCATAGGTAAAGAGGATCAAAGCTATTTGTTTTCACATGGTTAGAATAACAGTACACATTCAATGTCTTTTTAAAAAATATTTATTTATTTATTCATGAGAGACATACACAGAGAGAGAGAGAGGCAGAGACACAGGCAGAGGGAGAAGCAGGCTCCCTGTGGGGAGCCTAATGTGGGACTTGATCCCAGATCCCAGGATCATGCCCTGAGCCAAAGGCCAATGCTCAACCGCTGAGCCACCCAGGTGTCCCCAATTCAGTGTCTTATACCAAGGCTTTGTCAGCTCTTCTGCTGTCACGATACACTCTAGAAATTTTGATTAGAAATTTTGATAAAATATCTTCTTGACCCCTGTATTGCTCATGTGATATTAGAATGCCCTGTGAGCATATCATCAGAATCTGGATGCCCTGTAAAGGTAGATAATATGCCAGAGGGCACACCCTACAAGAATCAGATACTTTCCATTTTCATAATCTTCATAAGATTCTTGGGCAGCCCGGGTGGCTCAGCAGTTTAGCACTGCCTTCAGCCCAGGGCATGATCCTGGAGGCCCCGGATCAAGTTCCATGTCGGGCTCCCTGCATGGAGCCTGCTGCTCCCTCTGCCTGTGACTCTGCCTCTCTCTCTCTCTCTCTCTCTCTCTCTCAGTGTCTCTCATGAATAAATAAATAAAATTAAAAAAACATATTCTAATAATACAGGACGTGCTCTGATACCCATGTAAGGAAAAGGGCTAGCTAGAACCTTTTACCCTTTATCACAGAGGGAGAAATACTACCACAGGCTTGATGGTTTTCTTTGGATTTTGGAGGCAGCATATAACATATTTGTACCTAGTAGTTGGGCCTATGTATTGAGTGACTCAAGATACTGCTAGTTTTAATTGTACAGAGTAAGAGAGAACTTTGCCACAGGTTCAGTTGATATGACCTGACAGATTCAGTGGTGCTAGAAGTATTTATGGTAGATAGAGTACTAAGTATAGCCCCTGGCTAACTCTAATAGGTAAGTCACTGTAGAGAACACTAGGGTTATAAAGCATGATATCACCTATGTTTGAGAAGCAGCTTCTGGCATGCTCTATGGCCCTAGTAGACAGTGAATGCCTAAATAGTAGATATCAATTGACTAAAAATACCTTAGTGTACATGATAAGCTGGGTATGCTCAGGTTCACCAAGTTATATATTCAGAAATGCCACCATAATCCATCATAAAATAAAAATTATACTTTCAGAATTTGTCATCAGCAGGTCCTGATGGCCCCCAAAATGAAAAAAGAAATGATTCATCAAATGCTCATACCACCAAGATCTGTTGCATTGATGGCTTTCCCCCAGCGCATGACCATGGACCTCCTGGAGCATTCCCTACAAGAAGAAAGAAGAGAAGAGAAGAAAGGAGAGAGGAGAGAGGAGAAACCTTACTTCAAAAATGACTTAGTTCAATATGTTGGTACAAAGGATGGATGTACTACAGCCCTAATCAGGGATGACCTCCAAGAGCCATGGTGGAAAATCTATTTGCAGAGCTACAAGCAGTAGACTTCGTCATCACTTTGGTAAAGAGAAGAGTGAACTGGAGTGAGAAGATGTATGAATAAATGATCTATAGCAATGACTTGATTGATTGGTAAGGAACCACACAGAAAAATTGGAAACAAAGAAGAGGAAAAGAGACATGTGAAGGACCTATGAGATCAAAACCTACCAGAAAAGGAAGAATTCAATAGCTAAATAGCTTGAGTTTGTAGATAAATATCAGGTAGGCTCTGTCCTTAGCCATCTTCTGTCCTTGCACAATTGGTTCATAAATAGAGAAGAAAAGATGATATAGATGAGGCTATACATGAGCCCAGTGACTCTTCTTCACCAAGGCTCTTCCTCATTCAGGCTTAGCTCCCTTTTGCTGTTGAATATCCAGCCCTGCCAGCAGCAGAGACCAAACCTGAGCTCTCAATATGGTATCTTAATGCAAGAGATTAGCCAGCCACTTGGGGTAAAATCTGTTACATTGGACTTCTTGTATTCTAGAGGGCCAGTAATTCATTCTTACTACAACTGACACTTAAGCAGGATATGGATTTTCCTTATCCTGCAAGAATTATCCTGACAGAGTTTAGAATATGCCCATTTACTGGCACAGAATCCCACAGAATATAAGCTTGAACTAAATGACCTGTTTTATTGCAAAGTCAGTGTGAAAAGAGACACCCGTTTTCATGGATAGATGGATCTATTTCTAAGTTCCCTATGTTGCTCCTTTGAGCCAATACCACACTGTCTACTACTTAATACCAGATCTTGATACCTGGTAACCCTACACACATATACACATCTTTTTCTTTGTTAGAAATTTCTTGGCTGATTTTGGCCTTGGAGTGCTGTGTATAAATTTAAGAATCAACTTTTAAAGTCCCATATGATGTTCTTTTGAAATTTGTATCAAATTAAATCTATAGATCAATTTGAGGAAGACTTAAATATAATACTGAGGCTTTTAAGTAATGAATATATATATATATATGTGTGTGTGTTTATATATATATATATATATATATATCTTTATTTAGATTGTTTTATCACATCTCTTAATAAAATTATCTTATTTTTCCATTCCTGTCTTGCACAAATTTTGTTTGACTTACTTCTTTAGCCAGCCTCATTTCCAAACATCCTTATTATTGATAATAATTAAGATTAGTGTCTATTTTCTTTATAGATAATTATATATTCTGTGAATTAGAGAATTTGTTTATTTCTCATTCTTATACCTCTACATCTACTTTCTTTTCAGGTTTTAGGATCTAGTGCATCTAATACAAGGCTAAAAAGATATGGTGATAATAGACATCCCCTAGGGATTTTTTTTAAGGTTTCACCATGAAAAAATGATATTTTTGTAGGCTATCATTTATTAGACAGAAGTGCTTTAGTTTTCTAAGGATTTTAAACAGGAATCAGGGGTGAAATTAATTTGTACATTTATTAGGATTATATAGATGTCTTTTAAAATCTGCCAATATGGTGAGTACATTCCAGTGATTACATTCCTCATCTAAATGTTACCTGGTTCTTTAGTGTGTGTATGTGTCATAAGAGAGACAGTTTAATTCAGGGAATTGGTTACAAAGGTGATAGAAAGGCAGAAGCCAAGCAGGACAGGGACAGTGAGACACCTGTGCTGGGGAAAACCCAGTGAAAGCGGAGTCAGCCAGTGTTGGCCAGAGCCACAGAAGAGTCACTTACTACTAGAAATTCCATCCAAGATAAAGCTAGGGAAAAATGTCCTGGCTTTTCCCTTCCTTCTACCCTCATATCTCCCCTCCAGTGTTTCACACTGGTTGAACCCAGACAGAAGCCAACAGATGTAGGAATCCTGGAAATGCAGGTGCAGAGTTTGGCCACCTGCAGTGGTCAGTTGATTGCAAAATTCAGTGATGCTTCAAGTAAATATAGACATATCCAGAGGGGAGTTTGTAACTCTGTCTTTTTTAACATAATATTGCATTAGATTGTTTTAAGGAGTTTTGGATACGGGATCACAATTGAGATTGGCTTCAAGAATATACTGGTCGCATGGAATGAGTTGAAGGGTATTTTCATTTTTTACTGTTTTCTGGAAAAGCTAGAATTAAAGAAGAATGATCTTTTTCTTCAAAGTTTTGTAGAAGTCACTGGCAAAAATCATTTGAGCTTGGTGACTTTTTCAGGAGATTATTTTTAATACTAATTACATTTCTTTGGTTATGATGAGCTTGCTCTTTCTTCTTGAGCATGCTATAAAAATTTGTATTTTTCTAAGAATTTGTCTATTTCATCTAAGTTTTCTAATTTAATGGCATGGAGTTGCTTGTAGTATTCTAATTATATTTTAAATTTATCTCTAATTATGTCCCCTTTGTTGCTACTTGTTCATTTATAAGAGGTTTGTCTATTTTATTATTCTTTTGAAGAAAACAACTTGAATTTTTAAATATCTGTGGTATCTTTATGTTCTAATCCATTGGTTTCTAATCTTTTGCTTATTTATTGCCCTTTTTATACTTTCTTTTGATTTATTTATTTCCTAGAATAAATATTCATGACTCTCAACTTCCCTCAATTTATTATTATAGCATTCAACACGTTTTGACTTATACTTTTACTCAGTTACTCTTTTACTCAGTTATAATTTTATTTCACTCAATTCTAATTATAATTTTTGTTGTGATTTCTTTTACAGAAATATGAGTTACTTAGGCATATATTTACTTTATATGCATAGAAATACATGGAAATCATTGTATAATCTTTCAATAGTAAAGGATTATTTTCCACATGACAAAGTAAAAAAAAAATCCTAAAAGAAAAAAACTGATAGATTTGAGTACATCAAACTTCTAAATGTCTTAATAACAAAGAACTTTGTCTATTAAAAAGACAAATTATCAGAAAATTTAACATATACAAAATATAAATTTTAATATCTTTTAATACATGAAAGCTCTTACAACTCAAAGAGAATATAAACATCCTAACAGAAAATTGGGCAAAACATGAAAACAGAATCCAAACAAGATATATAATGACAAGTAAGAAAAAATGTTATGTAAATGACCTAGAAATCAAATTAAAATTAAAATAATATACATTCATTCCATTTTATTTATGAAATTATTAAAGCCTTTAAAAAATTAAAATACCTAAAGAATTCTCATATGTCAATATTTGAATGTTAATAAATTAGTTTGACTTTTCAGGAGGCAAATTTAGGAATATCAATGATATAAATCAGAAACTTGAGAACTGTGTTCTCAACTCCCAAATCAGTAATCCATCCTTATAAATATAACTGAAGGCAGAAATAATGATATTGAGGAAATATCTTATTGGCAAATGTCCATCACCATATTTAAAAATAAGATGGGAATTTCTATATACAATTAATATTAAAATATATTAAAATATTGGACAGCATAAATTTCCTTAAGGTGGGGCTCAAAATTCTATCTGAATCACTTCATCAAAATCTATTCACCACTAGCATGAGCTGAACCTCAAAAGCAGTTTTATTAATTTTTGTGTTAGATTTATGGGTGGCCTACTTCATAAGACACATACAAGCTTGCAAACCTATAAGCTCCAGGTGAATAGAACCTCTCTATTATTATGTAGTGATCCTTTCTATCCTCAATATGTTTCGTCTTAAAGTACATTTTTATATAAATATAGCTACGTGCTATTTGTTTTGGTTTCTGTTTTCTTTACGTATCTTATTCCTTCATTGTGCTATTACCGTTTTCATATTGTATATACCACTCACAATGGGATAGAGAGGTAACTTTTGAAAATCCCTTGAAAAATCTGTAATTTTACCAGTAACTTTAGGTGTCATTGTCATAAACAATTATACATTTATTATAATTGCCACTATTTTGGAATTACTTTCATTCTATCTCCTTTTAATTTTCTCTGCTCCACTTTTTGGGGAAGAATAAGATATGGTTTCAAGAGTTGGTTTTGTAACCAACCTGTGTAGTTTTGAATCTGCCATTTAGTAGCTTCATGAAATTCTGTGTCACACTCTCCTACTCTGTAAAATGAGGATAGTCATAAAGCCATAAAGATGTGGCAAGGGTTTAGTTAGTTAATATATATACAGTGCTTAAACCAGCCTGGGTTGTAGGAATCGCTATATGAGTATCCGTTACAATTACAATTCTTTCTTGCTTATGACCTTTTCATTTTGTTTGTTTGCCAATTTTATTTTTCATATTTTTCCTCTATGATTTGAAACTTAAGTTCCCTATTTTTTCTTTCTTTTGGTATGATTTTTTGTTATGGGTGATTGCTGTTGAATTATTTTTCATGAATATTTAACTTAATAAAGTTAAAAGCCAAAATAAAGCTTTTCTAGAAAACAAGATTTGTTTTCAGAAAATAAGATTCTAGGATTTTAACTCTACTCACCTTTCTCCAAACATACAAATTTTTTCCAATATTTAAATTGTCACTTTTGATGAAAATCTCAATAAAATCTCAATATTAATGGACATTAATAATACTTTATACAGAAATTTTAAATTTACATATTTGTTTAGGATAATCTTTCTGTGCCTCAAAATTAATATTCCATTTTCTTCAGACTTATATTGTTATATTTAAAATATGTGCAGTTATTTCAATTGTCCTTGTTTTGTTACTCTTCCACCTATTTTCTCTGTTTTCCACAACTTTTACTGTAAACAAACTATATACAAAACATATGATAATGTGCATAGATATAAGTGTACAGTTCAATGTTGACAAATATATATGTTGATGTAACAACCACCCTCAAAATTTCCTTCTCCTCAGAAAGATTTCTTCACATCTCTACATTCCATCTCCCTAACCCTCACCCCACAAAATCACTGGCCTGGTTCCTATCAGCATTGATTAATTTTGGCTCTTTAGAACCTGATATTAACAGAATTCAACTCTATGGGTTATTTTATATATGACTTCTTTTACTAAATATAATACCTATAAGAGACATTTATTTTCTTGAGTATATCTTTAGTTTGAGTGTCTCTTTCAGTTTATTTTTACTACTAAGGAATATTCCACTGTACAAACATTGTTTACCCACCATCTGAAGCATATTCTTTTTTTTTTTTTTAAGATTTATTTATTTATTCAGGAAAGGCAGAGATATAGGCAGAGGGAGAAGCAGGCTCTCTTTGGGGAGCCTGATGCAAGACTCAATCCCAGGACCCCGGGATCTTGACCTGAGCCAAAGGCAGATGCTCAACCACTGAGCCATCCAGGTGCCCCTGTTAATAATATTCTTATTTCTAGTTCCTGGTTATTGTGAGTAAATCAGTTATTAACATCAAGTTTAATTCTTTTGGGGATATATGTTTTCATTTTTCTTGGTCAAACTCCTGGGATTTACATTACAGAACAACTGGATTGGTATATTTTTAAATCATGAGATATTTTTGGATTGTGCATTTATTTTCTTGTAATATCCATGTTGTGTTTGTTACTACAGTTATAGCATATAAATTAATTGGAGTAGTGTTCTACTCTCCATTTTCAAAACACTTTGTATAAAAATGAACATTATTCATTAGATAGGATTCACCAGTATACCTGGGTCTGGACTTTTCTTTGCAAAAAGTTATAAAAATTATATCTAATTATTATATAATTAGGTCTAATTATTTTATAATTAGGTCTAATTATTTTAATAAATAACTTTCAGGTTTTCTATTTCTTCTTGTAAGTAGAGGTTTTCAACAGATTTATGCATTTTATCTGATACGTTATGTGGAGTTTTAGATAGTGGTCTCTTATTCTTATAGGGCCTGGAAAATATATGATGTCTGCTCTATCATTCCTGTTATTGGTTATTTTTCTCACTTATTTTGAAATTTATTAACACCTGTTTTATGGCCCCAAATATGGTATATCTGTGACTGCCTCATGTACGCTTCAAAGGAAAGTATATACTTCAGTTACTGCATATGATGTTCTGAGGTCAAATCTTCTATATCCTTATTGATTTCTTGTCTACTTGTTTAAACCATTTCTGAGAGAAGAGTCAAAATTGCTAACTATAACTTTGAATTGGTCCATTTCTCTCTTTAGTTCTGTCAGTTATCCTTCATATTTTTTGAAGTTCCGTTACTAGACACATGTGCATTTAAGATTATATGCTTTCCTGTTGAGTTTAATCCCTTTACTGTATAAAATTCCCCCTTTATCTCTGCTAATACTACTTATCTGGAAATCTACCTAGTTTTATACAAATTTAGCCTTTATATACTTTCATATGTTTCATTGTTTTTCACTCTTTTAATGTTTACAAGGTATAACTTTGTCATCCTTTTACTTTAGACCTAGTGGTAGCTTATAATTTAAAGTGAATCACATAGAATCCATTTTGCTGGTTCTAAGTTTTTTATACAGTCTGCTAATCTCTGCTTTTTAATGAAAGCATTTGATTCATTTACATTTAATGTAGTTATTGACATAGTTGGGTTTAATTCTGTCATTTTTCTACTTCTTTTCTATCTACTCCGTCTATTGTTGTCCTGTTACTTCTTTTTTCATGTCTTCTTTTTGATTATATAATATATAATCAAATAATATATAATAATAATATATGATAATATAATAATATAATATATATTATATATAGCCTATATATCTATGGCCTATTCCATAGTCTAGAATGCATGCAAGAATGCCAGTTGAGAAGGATGATCAGTTATAATAAGTATGGGTTAATGTCTCCTTTTAAAGAATGTTCTGTTTCGTTAAACAAACGGAAAAGCAAACAAAACAAAACAAAGTTAAGTTACTGACATCTTAAATGATTTTGTTAAACTTAGTTTTAGGTTTTGTTAAGAAAAACTATGGTTATTTTGGGGCATGATTGCTATCCCTAAGGTATAACTGTGCTGATATATCAGCTGAATGTCCATAGTATTAACAAGATCCTTCCATTATGAGAGAGTCAAAACCCCAACATTTCCTGGAAATGTGCAGTCTTTTGGTTTCACTGCCAACCTTGAAACAGCCACTCTGTCCTAGGCAATGCTTAACCTCACCTTAAGCAAGGAACGTATACTAAGGATTCCCTCTCTCCATTGCCTCCTCCTTTCTGGCAGCTATTCTGCACATCTCAGCTGCTTCAATAGCCTTGAAATCTGTTCTCAGCCTCCTCGTGTCAGTGACCCTGTGATACTCTACTTTAGCTCTACTTTCTTCTGCTGCAGTTAGGAGTCCCTTCCTAGGCAGAGAGCTGGGGTGAATATGGTGCTCATCTCAGGTTTCTTTTGTCGTGGAGATGACAGACCTGAGCTGCCTATGGTTTAACATTGGTATGCAGTTTCATATACTCTACCCAGGTTTCTAGTTGTTCATAGCAGGAAGGTAAGTCCAACAGTTAGTTCTCATATCATGGCTAGAAGTCAAAGCCTCTTTAATAGTGTTTTACCTTTTTGTCTTCATTGTGTATCATGGTAGATCTCTTTTTTATTCATTGTCTTTGGATGCTTCTTGAGGCTGTATTTTCCTATTTTTTTTATCATGAAATAGCTGGGAAATTTTCATGTATTATCCCTCCAAATATTGCCCCCCTCACTGATTCTCTCTATTCTTAACTTTCTGGAACTCCTATATAACTTAAGATTTCCTATTATCTAATATTTCAGCTGATCTAGGGTGCTTGCTGAGTGAGGGATACCAATCCTTTCATCTCTGAAAGATCTGGGGCTTTTGTTGCCTTGCTCTCATTGTCTTGCTACAGAAATTGTCCACAATTGTACTCCACTATAGGCTTGGAAGCACATCTTAGGAGATTTGTATCCTATAAACCAACAATATAATCTTGGCCATATAGTGCTTAAAAACTAAAATATGTACTGACAGTGTGCACTTTTCATAACAGCAAAATAACTAGACATGTTCAACAGATGATGTATAATATGTGCACTGTTTATAATAACCCAAACCAACCAAATAAAAATCCACAAAGAATCCAAGTATCTGTCAGTGGAAGAGTAAAAAAATAAATTAAGAATAGAATATTCTACTTGAATGACTATTGATTATCTACAGCTACAACATCTATAGGCTTAGTAGGAATCTAAGTGAAACAACAAATTTCAGAAAACCAAATACAGCATGATAGCATTTATATAAATCTTAAAAATAAGCAGAAATAACATTATATTTTGGGAAGGATAGGACGGAGGTGTTCACAGCATGCCAACCCTCCCAATGAGAAGAATGTGAAGTGCTAGAGATATTATAAAATTAAAATATTTAAATGTACCATAGAGTTATAGAAGCAATGACGACGAAAGAGAGTCAAACTCTAAAGAGGAGACAAACTGTCAGGGGTGAAATGAGGACCTAGGCTTACCTGTCCTAAACATATGATAAATATTAAGAATCTGGTGTTGGCCCAGTTGGAGCACTACTCCTGGGGAAGGGGAAATACACAGAGATTTTGGTTATTGTGAGGGATGGCCTCATGTTTTCTAATTCTACTCTATAGTTTCAAATATATTTATTTAAAAGTTTACTATATTTCTTTTAGGACTCTATTTTTACATACATTTTGACAGTTTAAACCTGTCAGTACTGATAATTTTACTTCATCTGTTAACACATGCCCATTTTGTTCTCCTTTAATTCATGTAAATGTAATAAAATTATTTAAAAATTCTGAAATTGAAATCCATATTTTATAGAAGAGATTGCTTGCATGGTTCAAGCAATATATTTTGGATCTTCCCTGAGTTCTAATGTATCAGATTTTGACTAAAATTGCCTTGCATTTATATATTAATTTGAGGAATATTAGATCTCTATAACCTTGTGTAACTCAGATATTCATATCCTACCTTATATATTTCAATAATATTTTATGATTGTGTCCAAGAAGATCTTGCATATCTTTTGTTATGTCTATTCCTTAAGGCTTCACAGTTTTGTTCCTAGTATATAAAGAGTTGTGTTTTCCACTAAATTTTATGGTTATTGCTGAAATATAGGAGTATTCTTAAGTTTTATATATGCATTTTTCATCAGTAACCTTGATGATTTCCTGTTAGTTATAAATATATAACGGTTATATAAGTATATAACCATTTACTTATATATGTATACATATATTGCATTTTCTCTATAGATAAGTATGTCATCTGAAAAGAAAAAAGACAAATTATAGTTTGTTTCTTCCTTCTCAATATATACACTGCTTATCTTTTCACTTTTATTGATTAAAATCTTTCAGAAAATAGTGAATAACAAGGAAAATGGAAGTCACTCTCATCTTTCTGATTTTAATGGAAATGATTTTGATTTCTAAAACAACACAATGTTTGTCACAAGTTTTAGGTAAATGTCATTAACTATTTTCAGCAAGTGTCATTCTATCAACTTTTGTTAAGAGATGATTCTTACTTAGGAATTGAATTAGAATTTGTTTCAATTGCTCTGTTCTAGGCACTAGAGATACTAATTCATTTGAGGAAAATTGTCCACTTCTTTGTTCCCTCTGAGTGTGACAGTTTTACCTATTTCCATTTTCCTAGTACATTCTTTACCTAGTCTTTTTCTTCTCCTTCAGGATGCTGCATAGATGTCACTTCCCCTTGGAAGCCATCTAGAATTCTTTCAGTATCAGCAGGCACTATCCTTTCTTTGTCCTCCCATATCTTTTTTTTTTAATTTTTAATTTTTTATTTATTTATGATAGTCACACACACACACAGAGAGAGAGAGAGAGAGAGGCAGAGACATAGGCAGAGGGAGAAGCAGGCTCCATGCACTGGGAGCCCGATGTGGGATTCGATCCCGGGTCTCCAGGATTGCGCCCTGGGCCAAAGGCAGGCGCCAAACCGCTGCGCCACCCAGGGATCCCTGTCCTCCCATATCATACTATACTTCCCCATCCTTCTACTCATTATTCACAATTTCAGCGTGCTATTACTTTGTCTGTATCCTCTCTTGTCTGCGAGGAAATATTGGTTGTTGGTTCCAATTGTATCTCTAATGACTAGGACAGTGCCTGGCACAAATTAAGTGCTTAATGTTGGTTTAATTGATCAGTTAATTGCTTACTATGTTTTCTTGGTTTATTTTAGGGTTGTAGTAGAGCATTTCATTGCTTTTCAGACTAAAATTTTAATTATTTTTAGCTTTTTTTTATAAGAAGTTTGGCCCATTTATAACCAAAACCAGTCCCATAGTATATAAGATACAAATGTTTGTGTTGAGGAAGTTGTTTAATATACCAGTCTGGGATGTCTCTATGAGAACCTGTGAGAGAAATATCTTTCTAATTTTTCATCTCAAATATCTATATTTCTCCTATACAACTGGTTTGTTTTTATCTTATGGATACTGTGACACGTGAAGCTGATTGTGTTGTTTTATTTCACATTGTTTGGGAATATTAGAGCCAAATTACCTCCTACTTCTCTAATATTAGAGTATCATTTTCTTCATTAATTTTTTATTTTCTTTGTCTTTGTACTTTTATTTTCTCTCTCCTTGAGATCATTATTTTATATTGTTGGATTATATGTTTCCCTGTAAACTACCTTAAATCATTTTTTAATCAAGTAAGATAAAATATTATCAGGGTAATATATCATTGAAGGAATTCTCACCACCTCAACCTATTGTAAATGCTGCTAGCAGATTTGTTTTTCAACAATACATATATAATTATGTCTCACTCCTGTTTAAAATACTCCAGTGACTTCCCATTGCGTCTAGGATGCTACACAAACTTCATATAAAGTTGTTCATAGGCCTTTAGGACACCTTTACTCAGGTGTAATCTTGACATAGATCATTTAAGCACATCACATCTGCATTTGACGAAACCATTTGGAAAATAAAATATACAAATATATTTCTATGAAAATGGACTGGCTTACCTTTTCATCAAAATTATAAAGCAAGACATTTCCTTTTCACAGTAGTGAGCTTAGGGATAGTTAGTTTAATTGTCATTTGTTTTATTTTGTTTTGTTTTGATTTTTTCCACAATGATAAATATTGGACTATATTTGGCAAGTAATGGAAATTCTAGATTTATGTCATGTTGCAGAAAATGGATAGAGTTCAAGACAGAGCATAAAAATATAACTATGAATTGTTCGACTGCTGTCTAAATAAATCAATAATAAAACCTTAACATGTTATGCACTATGAGGCAAACTGTTATACATATAAGTTAACTCAGAGTCCAGGAAAATCATACCTACAGTCCTCAACTTTGAAGCAGCTTTAAATTATGTAACAGAGGGAAATTAGTTTAGAAAAAAAATTAGATATTCAGGATTCAAATCCTATATTCTCCACTGTATTATCCTCTTTGTTTTTTTCTCCCTACATCTAAAAAAGAAAAAGAATGTCAGTTCTGATAGATATAGATAATCATGATTTGGGAAAAATAACTCTACTTTCACAAAGACTTTCTCACCACTGGCTTTGGAAGAAATGGGTTTTGTAATGAAATTCTATGTTCCTTTGCTAAAGTGCCAAAATAGCGAGTCATTTAATTCTGCTTTCCTAACAGTATCAGATAATAGAAGTATGTTGAAGAGCATTTTGCAGAACATCTGTAAGACAAGAGGGTTAAACTTCTTTATAAATCAATTGACAAAGTGTCTAATTTGAGAAAACTCCTAGGCAGTGACTGAAGTGAAGTACTGGAAACAAGGATGGAATGATTCCAGTTCAGCCCAGAATGAACAATTGAATAATGCACTATTTGAAGTGACGTTATACATTTATACTTGTGTGATGTTCTGGGATGTTTGTTTAATATAAGGTACATTATGGTGTACTTCATATTTATATTTATAGACTAATATTTCCACAGATATCTCCTTGGCTTATTAGGTGTTACATAAATCATATTTAAAATTATGTACAAACATAGCTTCTGCCAAGTTGAATGCTATATATTAGTAAAAGAGATTCATATATGCATTCACATATGTTGTCCTTCGATCATGTCACAATTTTCTCTACATGAGAAAGAGTTCTAAAATAAAGCTTTAAGTGCAGTTGTATAAACAATTGATCCTTGAACAATATAGGGGTTAGGGACACCAACCCCCACATAAAAATCTGTGTATAACTTTTGGCTCCCCAAAAACTTAACTACTAATAACCTGTTGTTGACAGGAAGCCTTACTGATTACACAAATTGTCAATTAACATATTTCTATATTATGCATAGTATATACTTATTCTTACAAAAAAGTAAGCAAGAAAAAAGAAAATGGTATTAAGAAAATCCTAAGGAAGAGAAAATATATTTACAGTACTTGACTATTTATCGAAAAAATCTGCCAATAAGTGGACCTGCCCAGTTCAAACCCATGTTGTTCAAGTATCAGCTGTATTCAAAATAGATTGTCATATATTCTAAATAGATTGAGAACAGGAACCTTGAACTCTTGTTCTTTTGTATCTCTTACTATCTAAAGCCTAAACTACATTGCCAGATAGAACTGCTGTAAGATGGTTAATAAATTCTAATTAAATTTAATTGTGTTATCGTTAACTCCATGAAATTATGGCTTTGGCAACTTTCTTTTATCACTAGTGCTATCTGGCAACTGACCTCACCACTACAATGAAATTGTTTTGCCAGTAGCCTTTAGCTGTCTGTGTTTCTTATTAATATTTTCTAGTCTATTCCTGTCCAAATTATATATATTTGAAATCTTTGCAATATTTGATGCTCTAGAGTAGCACAAATCATATCACTTGAATCCTTTGACCCCATCATATTCCACATTCCCTCTCACCCTTCATGCCACTTCATTTGTCACTTGAGCTCCTCCTTTGCCATTCCTGAAATTCTTCTTACTTCTTGGCATTTTTGTGAGGTGCTTGCTCATCATTCTTTGGGTTCTGTTATATGATCACAACCTTCATCACTATCATTTCTCCTCTGATCACTCTTCTGGGAGCTAGACCCAGATACTGGCCATCTTCTGTACTTTGTCCAACTGAATTCTTTAATGGATGTGTTTCAAACTAACGTCATGCAGAACTTCCATGTCCTTGCAGCCCCCACAGGATGAACTGTGCTATTATCTACCTCTTTATCTAGGTGAGATGTCACCTTTCCTTTGAAGCACTGAATATATTCTACTGATCCTATTCAATAAGCTCTATGTCACCTTGGACAGTATAGAGACTTGAATTTCCTGGACTTTCGTCTTTGCTAAAACCTCAAAATACACTCTCCAACTGATTTTTAAGGAAGTTTTGCTTCTTTCCAATATGCTCTACAAAATTCTAGCTACTTCCGTGTAGAGATAGAATTTAATGTTGATTCCCATTATAAACCACCATTATACTCCATGTATCACCTGTTCCCAGCACCACTAGTAAAGTGACATTTTGTTTAGCCATTTGAGTTCCAACTCATATGGGCTACCTTACCCTTCAGAATAGTTCATTTGCCATATGTCTGTGTGAGAATGTTAGAGGTTTAAGTCTTTGTTCAATCCTAGGCCAAGTGTCAGCTTCTAAGTCAATACTTTTGTAATCTGAATACCCGGTCTGAACTGTCCATAACTTTCTGTGTACTTGATCCTAAAAAAAGATAATGAAAATCTTCTTAAAATCCGTAAATCTAGGGGATCCCTGGGTGGCTCAGCGGTTTAGTGCCTGCCTTTGGCCCAGGGTGTGATTCTGGGGTCCCGGGATCAAGTCCCGTGTCAGGCTCCCTCCATGGAGTCTGCTTCTCCCTCTGCCTGCTTCTCCCTCTACTTCTCTCTCTCTCTCTCTGTGTGTGTCTATCATGAATAAGTGTATAAAATATTTTTAAAAATCCAGAAGTCTATGTCTGTGTGTGTGTATGTTTAAGAAGTCAAATTAAGCCTACTTTTCATAAATTTGATAAAATTGATTTCATAATGGAAATATGTTTCAAAAGACAACCCAAGAGTAGCAGACCATTTTATGATAGCAGTGAGATATTTTTTGGTTATTCAGTTTTAAAGGGACATACTATGATAGTTAAATGATATAATAAATATGAGAAATTTCTCAGAACTCTATTGAAGTAAAGAAAAAACATTATTCATTGGCTCTTGTAGTCAGTAAGAAATCAAGGTCACAAAATACTGTTCATTAGGCAGTATTTCACAAAACAGTAAAATCACAGTGAAGAGAGTTGATTCAGAATGAGGGAGACATTTATCAAAAGGTAATAAAATAATTTTTAAATATGCAAATATTTAAGATAAGTCTTATTCAGATAGGTCTGAAAAAATTATCAACTATAACTGAGAAGATAAAAATGTATTAATTTGTATTAATTTGATAAACTTAAAAAAATCAACTAGCATTTCTCATCCTGACATTGAGTTTCTCTGAGCATGAAGATTTAAATGATGCATAACATTAAAGCTATTGATGGAATTTCTCAAAATACATTTCTAATAAACTTGTTCACAGTATTTAAGACCTGTTTCCATGATTTGAAAACCATATAAATGTCTAACCTTACACAGAATTCCTAACAATTCAGTACGATATTTTTGAAGTGCTTTTTTCCTCAGGTTGGCTATGAGATATGCAATAAGATGGTATTTGGTCTCCCAACACAATAGTAATTTTCATGAGGTTCACACATTTCCTAAAGCCTATTCCTTTTCTAAAGTTCAATGTCAGGATTTTTTGTTTGCTCTAGACTAATATTCTGCAAATTGTACTCAGTCAGGATTGACAACCATAAAAATATTCTTCTTCATTTAAAACAGAAATGTTCAGAATATAAACCAACGTGTGCTGCTGTGTATATTTGTATATACCCTAACATGTTCTAAGTGTGTTATGCTATTCACAGTAAAACCAGAGTATTTACTATTGGCATATTAATCATATAAAATATACAATTATCAGGTAAGACAACAATTTGAAAAGCCATTATCATTGCTTTTTTTCTAGCTCTACACATTTTTTCTTCTACATAAATGTTTTCTTCTACATATTTTCAACTCTACATATCTTTCTAGAAGGCTTTAAAAAAGAAAGGATTGAGGAAAAGCCACTTGAAATTATGGAATGCTTCAGGAAAATAAAATCTCTCTTCAGTTAAATCTTTTGGAAAAAAAAAATCTATGCATAACACTTTCCAAGCCAAGACATGGGTTGGTTTTATTGCATTTTATGCTGTGACAAAGTACCATAATTAGCACATTGGTGTAATTTACCACTGTTTCATTAAAGCTGATTACCTAACTACCTGGGAAGTTAACATGGCTTCTTGAGCACTTGACTTGCCTTATTTTTCTATGCTATAGTTGTTCATGGGAATCTGGTGAAGGCATTCATTGCTGACAGAAAAATAATCCTGATGAACATAATTTATTATATTTCCTTTTATTTTTTAAAATATTTTATTTTTTTATTCATGAGAGACATAGAGAGAGAGGCAGAGACATAGGCAGAGGGAGAAGCAGGCTCCCCACAGGGGGCCCCTATGCAGGACTCGGCCCCTTGATCTGGGATCACGCCCTGAGCCGAAGGTAGATACTCAACTGCTGAGCCACCCAGCCATTCTTATATTTGGCCTTTATAATACAAGGCAAATATATAGCTTTTCTCTCTGCTTCCTTGGCTTTTTCCATTTTTGATTGGTTTGCCTTTATAATGAAACTTCAAATAGCAGTATGAATATCTGGTATTCAGCTAAATTTTTATGAAGTAAGAAAGCTAAATTATGTTTATTTAAGTTATATTGCTGATCACTTCTCTTTTGAAAATCTCACTTTAAAAAGTGAAGTGCACTGAAGTCCATTAAGTCAAGCTTGTTCTTGACTTTTCAGGGATTGTACAAATTGTGCAGAAATAGTGAAATGCATTTAAATGGCTTGAGGTAGGGATAAGGGAAAAATGTTTTAAAAAATTCAAAAACCAACAAGCAAAAATAAACTAAATTCTGTCATATATGAATAACTCTCCTATATACAAATAACTTTCCTTCATGTTTGCAACCACTAGCAAAGAACCATGTGCATTTTATCATTTACTCCTTAACCGCCCACCCTGACTATGTGACATGACATGCCAATCAGCATGGTACTCTTATGTTAGAGTAGTAGGCCTATCTAAGAAAATTCATATTTTAATAGGAGATCCAATGCTATATACCATTATAGAAGCAGTGCTTCAGATTAAAAGGCAAACTTCTAGATAATCCACAGTACATGCAGGTAGCTTCCATACCAAAATAGGCTATAGCAGCATCATCTGGAAAGCAAGTCGAGCAAACAACAACAAAAAACCTTGTAAATTTTCAATAAGCTATTTACATTCTGACAAAAGAAGGATAGGCATTATTACCTTTCACAATTCCTCTGCTACAAACTGACAAGACATGCTACACATTAAGTAGCCATTTTATTTTTGTTGCTAAAATTAAAGTGGTTTTCCATAGGGGATGCCTTATGTTAAATTTGCAATGTATAGCACATCTCTCTGTATGATTTGTAGCTATCTGCCCCTTTCATAAATATGAAAATGAACTTTTTGGATTTGGTTGTGGAGACTTTTTTATTAGCATTGCATCCTTTTTAGAAGTTTCTGGTTCTTCCTAGGCCCTTCTGTCCCTTGAGTTATTCTCAATACTAAATGCTCAAAAAAAAAAAAAAAAAAAAAAAGAATCGCCTAAGAAGTGGAAACTCTGATAATCTGGGTATTTCTATCATCCCTAGAAATGTCAATGGTTAGGAGTAAAAGGGAAAGACAGGAGAGAACGTGTCTTGGAGAGGAGAGGGCAGAAAGAATGCCAAAAGATGGTGCTGAACAATGATAAGAGTAAAAATATAAATAAAAATAGTAACTAGAATTATTATGCATATTTAGGGGAAAAAATGAAAGAGGGAAAAAAAAAAAACCCAAACAGGAATCAAACTCCATCATCATGAGCTATGGTGTATCATTAAAATGGAAGGGAATTACATGCAAATGCTTCAGATAGAAAATGTAGGATACCTTTCCACCGATGATTTTTAGTTGTCAGGACAAGTGAGACCCAAACAGCAGTGAGAACGGTACCAGCATGCTTGTTGCCTTTTTTGTTTGCACAGTAGCTGTCAATTCCAGCCTTGCAGGTAGTGGAACCCAGCGGGAAGAAGGGGCGGGACCCAACGATGCAGCCTGAACTGAGAGCAAATTTAAATTACTGAGCCTTTTTTCCCCCCTTTTTTATTTTTCTACTCTGCGACAAACTGAAAAGATTCCAGCACGCTAATTTAACCACCCTGCTTCTTCTTCTTTGCCTTTTTCTTTTTTTTTTTCTTTTTTTCTTTTTTTTTTTTTTTGTCTCCCTGCTTCCAGGATAATTAAAAGAGAAACCTGTAAAGGCAACATTCCTGTGAGCGAGTTGGTGCTGCAACGTGCTGGTAAGAAAACGAATTTAATTTTTTTATCTTTTCTCTTTTTTTTTGCCCCCCCCCCCTTTTTGGCTTTTTTTTTTTTTTTTTTTTTTTTTTTAAGAGCTGAAGGCTTTGTCTGTCTAATGCAGTCATAAGCGTGGCTTCCCTGCCGTGAGGGGTTAGCATGTAATGAAAAGGTGTAATTGCCTGATATGTGACCTTCGCGTCATACTTATAATGGGTAATAACAGCATTCCTATGTGCTCTGATGATGCTTCTCCCTGCAAATTGACTGGTCACCCAGTTGCAACAGGGTTAAGATTGTCGCACTATGGCAATGAGTTGTTGATCGTTCAGGGTTGGTGTTTCAGTGTCCTGTCAGGGAGCATTCTTGAGTTCTCCAACTTACTTGCTTGCAGGGATGTTAGGGTTTTAATAGGTCCGTTACAGACCATAACTGTTCTCCTGTTTACTCACCAAGCAGGAAGTATGATGATGAAACTTTTTTTTTTTTTTTTTTAGGTAGCACGGTAATTATCTTAGACTTCCCTATTCAGATAATGAAACAGAGTAAAGTGAGTGCTGAGTAAAGTTATTTTAATCCCTTTGATATGTAACTAGTCAGGAGTTCATTAGACAGTCAACTGTGGAGAGCCTAGATCATTTGGGGACCTTGGACTGGAGATGCCAACTTTATTCTTTAAAAGGACAAATTTTAATTCAACCCAATTAAATTCAACAAGTATTTCTAGATCCTGTGCCTGGAACTGGTGCTGCAATTGTTCTTGCCTGTTATTCTGTTACGGGGAGAAGCTAGAGCTAAGTGGAATAAATTCTCAGCAACTGTCTCTTCTTACTACCATTAGAACTGATCAGGTCATTTAAGACACATTTCAAAACACAAAACTATTGACTATGAGATAAAGTTCCTAAGGTTAAATCTACAACTGATGTACTTCTTTTCCTTCCATGCGTGTAATTTTATGTCAATTGGCGACTACGGTCAGTCCATTTTTTACTGCATTTTAATATTATAAAGAAGAAAGAAAACAAAGAAATCGTTCTTGCACACCACACGTCTCATTTGAAAATATATCCGTGTGGCAAACTTCATTTGAGCTTATACAGATTCTAGCCTCAGAGGCTGGAATATACATGAAAAGGTTTAGGCTTGTCAGTGAGTCTGGTTGGATTTGGGTTGAGAAACTTAGGAACAAAGATTTTTTTTCTCTTTTTTTTGCCTTAAAAAATACATATAAAGTATCAAGGGATATGCTCTGCTTATCCTCCATTGTCACTTGTTAGCTGTGTTTTTTTTTTCTTTTTTTTTTTTTAATAGGTAAGTAAAAAAATAATAGGGTGATTGTCAGGAAGAGAATGTAGTTACCAAATGTCCATTAAGACCTTTTTCTAAAGAAAAACTCTCCTATGAAAGTTTGAAGATTGCATGCCATTTGCATCTGATAGAGAATGTGGCATTCCATACGCTGGTAACATTTGGTCCCCAGTCTCAGTAGCTGTTCTATCTAATTGTGTCATTTCTACATTTAACAGCTCTGAACCATGCCGCCCCTTGGGTCCTCACCAATGCCCCCCAAATCACTTGAAATGTCTAGAAAGACCTGGGAACATTAGAAAATGTCAATTGTTAGAATAATTTCTGCCTCTTGCATCAAGAGAAAATACTATGGATTTAATAGTTCATTTTTAAAATCTGTTTTTATCCGCCAGTAACTGTCTATTAGGAACATTTCAGTTATAATTGGAATAAATTGTTGCCCAGTAACAAGCAACTAAACTGAAAGTGCTTTCCATAGAATCAGTGACTAGAAATAGCTACAAAGAGCTAAATACAAGTCAAACCACAGTACGGGCATTTCTTAATTTTTTTTTTTAAAGATTCACTTCTTTGTAATTTTACCCTTCTACTTAAATTATTAAATTTGTTACCCACGGTGTCTCGTCTATGAAAATGTCTAATTGACCAAAGTCCCATATATAAAGGAAAAAGGCCAGTAGACCTCTGAAAAAAAATTCTTTCTGATTCAAAATAAGAATGAGAGAGAAGATAAGCACAACCTCTCAGACTATGAGTGTTAACAAGATTCTGGGTAGCAATACCATTATATGTGAAGAACTGCTATCATCTCTTGCAGAACGTAATGCAAAATTATGGGTTTCACTGTAGGACTCTGTCATTTGAACTAGTAATCAGTCCATAATTCTATAGATGGCTGCAGTTAAAATGATGCTTCCCCCATTAATAAAATATTGAATAACACTGAAATTACTTTAGATTTTACCCTATCCATTTTTTCAATAGAAAAAGAACCAGTAATAACCCCACATCCCAATACCTAAGTATGCATAATATCAGAATGGCTTTTCTTCTTCCCTTGCTGAAGTGCTATGACATTACAATTTCAAGAGCAAAATTCTTTAACAGTAGTTCTACACTTGCCATTTAGCTCTTGTGGCGTTTGGAATAGTTTTCACCTTATAATTGCATAGATAGTGAAGTAGAAAATACCTCATCGAGAGAATGAGCATTGTTATTTTACACATAGACATACAAACAGACAAAATTATATATGATGCTGGAATGGAAGCACAAAGGCAATGTAAAAATATACATAATGCTTTTTGAAATTGTGTCATTTGCTCAATTCATTGTAACTGTTTACTAAGTATCGGCTATGTTGAGATCTGTGGGAAATTGAAAAGTGAAAAAGCCATATCTTGGTCATCTAGGAACTTACAATGTAGTAGAAGTTGTAACTGACACACTAAAAAGTGTAATTTGATTAATCAGCCTGTGGCAAACTTAGCATAGTGTGAAGCTCTCAGAATCAAAAAAAAAAAAAAAAAAATTATGGTGTCTTGTTTCTGACCTCTTGGAACTGGCATATTCTTCAGTCCTCATGTTTGCTTCAGTAATATTTGTATAGCCATGTGTGTGTTTTCTCTTCCTTCTGGGTTTTAAAAAATCATTGTTATTACTGTTACAGTTGTCATATTGTATTTTTTCACTATAATAAGAAAAGAAGCAAGAAATACCAAGCTGGATAACAGGAAATATCAATCCTAGTCCTTAATTACCAATGACTTTGTTAATTAATCTTCTTGGGCCTCTGTCTCCTCATCTTTACAAAGAGGAAGTGGCCCCATCAAATAGCCAAATTGTTATTGTTGTTGTTGTTGTTGTTCTTATTCTTCCTAACTGAAGATGAGTAACTTCCAAAGAAGAGGAAGGGGAGTGTCAGTTTGGGCAGGTGCTGGGGTCAAGCGGTTTAAACGAAATACAAGAGGATAATCAGTTAATAAGCTCTATGTCGCAGCCTGTGCATTTACGCCGAATCAATGTGTGGGTTGGCCAATCCCTTGATTCCATACCCTCTTCTCACTTCACTGATGTAGTAATACCCTCAGGACTCGAGAGAATCATTGCACCAGAACAGTAAGTGTATATAAAGAATGCTGTTCTACTATCTGTTGAGATGTTTCCACATGTGACCCAAGAGAATAAAGAGAACATCTCTCTCCTCGAGACTGAAATGTATGGCAAGCGTTCTTAAACACGTAAAAACATTCTTGTGTATACCTATCCCTAACACTTTAGAGTAATGAAATGATTCAAAAATGTCACTTTATAACCTATATGTTAGTAATTTAAAATATAAGTGTAAAATTAGAATATTCTCTACTGCCTATTACTCACACTGTCAAACTGTCAAAATAATATACTTATATTTCCTCAGTAAATATATAAATGCTGATTTATACTAAATCTTATAACCCTTATGCTTTCTTCCTGCCTCCCTGGTTTTCTGCTGTTTTTATAAGAATGAAGATAGAGACATACATGCAATAGAAATAGAGAAACTAGCTTATTTTTTGCTCTTTTATTCTGATCCAAATGTTAATAATTTAGAAACTCAGGTGGATGGACAGAGGTAGAGATAAGGTTAGCCGTTCTTAGATTATTTTTGTAGGAGGAGTAGCAAGAGAGGACTTGTGATTTCTTCATTAATCCATTTATTCATTCATTCAAAATTTGTTTTTGTGTCTATTTTATAAAAGGCCTAGACTACCTGACAAAAGATATGGTTCCGCTCCTCTAAATGCCTAAACTGTTGTAAATGGCAAGATCTTGTTCTTTTTTTGTGGCTGAGTAATACTCCATTATATACGTACACCACAGCATTTTTATCTATTTTTAGATAAAGGGACACTTGGACTGCTTCCATTTCTTGGCTATTGTAAATAATGCTGCAATAAAAGTAGCGGGTGCATATATTTTTGAAATTAATGTGTTCATTGTCTTTGAGTTAATGTCCAATAGTGGAATTACCAGATCTCATGGTGGTTCTTTTTTTAATTTTTTGAGGAAACTCCATACTGCTTTCCACAGTGGCTGCACCAATCTACATTCCCACCAACAGTGCAGAAGTTTCCCTTTTCTTCATATCCTTACCCACACTTATTTCTTTTTTTTATACTAGCCATTCTGACCGGGGTAAGGTGATATCTCCTTGTGGTTTTGATTTGCACTTCCCTGATGATTACTGATATTGAGCATCTTTTCATGTGTCTATTGGCCATCTCTATGTCTTCTTTGGAAAAATGTATGGATAGACCTTGAGAGTATTATACTAAGTGAAATTAAGTTAGACAGAGAACAACAAATACCATATGATTTCACTTACATGTGGAATTGAAAAAAAAAAACAAAGCAGAAAGAGACCCATTAACACATAGAATAAACTGGTGGTTTCTGGATGGGATGGGGTCGGGGGTGGGTAAAATGGGTGAAGGGGAGAGGGGACATAATCTTCCACTTATGGAATGTATACATTACAGGGATGAAAGGTACACCACAAGGAATATAGCCAATGGTATTGTACTAGCACCGTCTGGTAAGAGATGATGGCTACAATCACAGAGAGCATAGCATAATGCATAGAGTTGTCCAGTCACTATGCTTCGCACCTGAAACTAATGTAACATTGTATGTCACCTATACTTCAATAAAAGAAACTGTAAAAAAAAAAAGCTAAAAATGTAAGACATTTTTAGACAAAGGAACACAAAGTGTATCATTACAAGTTGTGTTAAGTGCTGTGAAGGAAAAGTTCAAGTGCTCTGATAGAAACTATGGGGGAGACTAGTTGAGACTGATGGGCTCAGAGAAAGCTGTTCTAAGCCAAAGATACAGATGGCAACTCTTTCTAAAGTTAAAAAAAAAAAAAAAACATGATTCTATTTTCTCACATCTTTGGGTAATTGAGTTAAGGAAGTTCTTTGCTTACCTGGATTTTTGTGATAACTTCCTAACTGACCCCGTGCTTCTACTGCAGTCTCTTCTTCATGCATAGCCTGAGAGTTCCATTAGAAATGTAAGGCAAAAAAAAAAAAAAAAGGAAGGCAGAGGGTGTTACTCCTCTGCTCCTAACACTGCTATAAAGATGCCTTCAAAACTGGTAACAGTAGTTTCTGAGAATGGAAACTGGATGCCTGGGGCACAGGGATGAGAGGAAGGCTTGCATTTACTATATACTCTTTTGTACCTTTTGAATTTTTCTGTCATATTCATGTATTGCAAATTTGACTAAATAGGTGGAGTGTACAATTTTTCATTTAAACCTGGACACAGGATCCCTGGGTGGCTCAGCGGTTTAGCGCCTGCCTTCAGCCTAGGGTGTGATCCTGGAGTCCTGGGATCGAGTCCCACGTTGGGCTCCCTGTGTGGAGCCTGCTTCTTCCTCTGCCTGTGCCTCTGCCTCTCTCTCTCCCTCTCTGTGTCTCTCATGAATAAATAAATAAAATCTTTAAAATAAAATAAATAAAATAAACCTGGACACTTTTGAGAATGACAGGTGATAATATTAATAGTCACCATGAGACAATGACATAAAAGGGAGCTGTCCAGGGTCAACAAGGATTACCAAACCTTGACTCTCGCTCCTTACTCCTGTTGCCCTAACATTCTAGGCACATTCGTGTACTTATATACACATAGAGCACACCAGGTCTGCTCCCATCTCAGGATCTTTGCACCTGATCTTCTCTAAGCCTGGAACATTCTTCTTCTTGAGCTCCAAATCCATTGCTTGCTCACCTCCTTCATGTTTTCCCCAAGTATCGCCTTCTCTGACCACTTTTTTATAAGTACAATCCACTCTAACCCTCTTTATCTTCCTTCACTGCCTTCTTTCCAAAGAACTTATCATTTCTAGCATAATGTATCATATACTTTGTAATTTGTTTATTGTTGAACTCTCTCCATTAAACTAGATGTTTCACAAGTGCAGACATTTTGGTCTGTTTTGTTCACTGCTGAATCCCAAGCATCCAGATACACCTAGCACATAGCAGGTGCTCATTAAGTACTTGTTAATGAATATTGGGTGTCACTGTCATCCAAATCAGTAGACTGAGGTCTATGTTCTGGGGTAGGGTCCAGAAGCTTTGTCTGAGTACAGAAGTAGAAGAGACTGGCTCAAAAATGTGGGGAATGGAATCAGGGAGGCTCAGAAATATAGATACGGAAACAGAGAGAACCAAAAACTACAATAGAATATCCAATTAGGTATCATTTCAAGGACTCAGACAAAGACGCCAAAAGAAGTGGACACGTAAGCCATAATTGGAGATGATGAGACACAACCAATAGGTTAGACAGCAAGTAGGGGTAGTAGAGAGTTTTCTGGTGTTCTGATTATGTGCAGAATCTATTGGAATGTGGGCTGGATCATCTAAAATAAGGTAGTTCTTTCTTACACAGTAAATGCTGGGATCTCTAGAAGAATTTAGGGAACTGTAGTTAACCTGAGTAATAATGAGCTGATCTAATGATTGATGATCGTCCAAAGGAAAGCAAAGTTCAAGGGAATTGGGCAACATTTTACTACGGTTGTTTTTACATCCACATCATAGAGTCTGAAATTTTCTGTGTGCTCTTTAAAGTAGCACTCGAGAAGTACAAATAGCATCCCTCAGAATCTACTGGTTACAGGGTGATGTCAGCAGGCCACAGAGAAATGGACAGAACAAGCTCTTCTGTTCATGTTGAAATCCACCATGCTTGCATATTAAAACAGCCCTTTATTCTAGGGATGATATTATAGGGAGATAATGCTCTCTGAATATTCACCTTCTTAAAGGTTGTTATGATAAAGATGTAATGGCATGCTCTCCTGGGAAGAAGGGCATGCTCTGAAGATGTACTATTTTCTGAGTATTTCTATTATACTAGGCTTATTTATTATACAGCTGACCCCTATTTAATTGAGGGTTTGGGGATAAATCCCCAAAATTCTGCCCGTATTTTGACAGATACTTGATAGTATTTTAATCAACTAAATTGATATGTAATTTACATAAAATAAATTGAAGCCGTGTTAAGTGTACAATTTGAAGAGTTTTCACCAACGTGTACACCTGTGAAACCAGCACAGCAATCAAGATAGTGCAGAACATTTCCATTCATACAAAAATTTCCTTAAGTCCATTTGTAGTCAATCCTATTCTCCACACCTAGCCTTTAGGTAGGCTACCACTGATCTGCTTTCTATCACTACACATTAATTTACATTTTATAAAATTTTATGTAAATGACACCATACAGTGTGTACTCTTTTGTGTCTGGCTCATTTCATTCAGCATAATGCCTTTGAGATTTATACATACTTTTATGTGCATCACTAGGGTTTTTTATTGCTGAAGGGCATTCCATTGTATGACTATAACACATTTTGTTTATCCATTCACCTGTTGATGGACATTTGGGTAATTTCCATTTTGCAGCTGTTATGAACACAGCTGTATGAACATTCACGTACAGGTCTTTATATGGCCATAGGAGTTCTTTTCTCTCAGGTAAATAGCTAAAGATGAAAATGCTTGGTCTTATGATAGGTGTATGTTTAACTTTATAAGGAAGACCAAGCAGTTTCCCAAAGCATTGTAAATTTTTTTACTTTCACCTGCAATATATGAGAGTTCTAGTTGCTAGACATCTTTGCCAATGGTTGATAGTGCCAACTCTTCAATTTTAGTCCTTCTACCAGGTATGCGGTGGTACCTTACTGTGGGTTTAATCAGCATCCCCTAAGAAGTAAGGATGTAACATCTTTTTATATGCTCATTGGTCTCTTGTGAAGTGTCTGTTCAAATCTCTTGTCCATCTCTTCTCTTAAAATTTAGTTGTAGAAGTTCTTTTCAGATTTTGGAGAGACTTTGTTTTCAAATATCTATATGGAAAATATTTCCTCCCAGCATATGACTTTTTTCTATTTTTTTTAAATTGTATCTTTCAAGGAGTAACTTTTTTTTTAATTTGGATTAATCCAAAACATACCATATAACTGATATATGAATTTTTTCCTCCATAGTTCATACTTTTTGAGTTCTAAGACATCTTCATCTATTAGAAGGCAACATATTTTTTTGTTTTTCCCTACAAGTTTTATAATGTTAATTTTCACATGTAGATATATGATCCATTTTAATTTTTATCTTTGATACAATGTAAAATCAAGGTTCAGGTTTTTATATGGATATCCAAATACTCCAGCATTATTATTGAAAAACTCTCCCATTTAATTATCCTGAATCATTTGCCAAAATTCAATCAACCATATACATGTTGGTTGTCTTCTAGAGTCCCTATTGAGGGATATAATCTATGTTTTCACTAATTCCACCACTGTAGAGATTGCTCTAGCTTTGTAGTAAATCTTGAAAACAGGTAGTATAAGTTCTCCAACTTTGTTTTTTCTTTTTCCATATTCCTTTGGCTATTCTAAGTTGTTTTCATTTTTATATAAATTTAGAATTAGCTTATAAATTTTCCCCTCAAAAAGCCTACTGAAATTTTTATTAGAGTTGTATTTAATATATAGTTCAATTTGTAGAACTGACATTTTAACTACTTTGAGTCTTCCATCCATAAACATTTATTTAGTTATTCTTTAGTTTCAGTGATGAATTGTAGTTTTGAGTAAACAAGTATTTTACAATTTTTGTTAAAATTTATAAATTAAATACACAATGTTTTTGGATGTTATTGAAGTAGAATAGTATTTTTTAATTTCAGTTTGCAACTTTTGTTGCTGTTATATATAGAAAATTTTGGTTTTTATATACTGACTTCCTATACTGCTATCCTGACACGTTTACTTATTCTAGTGAGTATTTTGAGCATATGTATTTCTTAGGATTTTCCAAATACAACATCTACTTTTGATCAAAACACTTCATCCTTTCCTATCTATTTTTCCTTTTTCCCTTTTAACTGCCTGAAATAGCTAGGCAGTAAAACACTGAATATAAATAGTGAGAATGAATGTCCTTTCCTTGTTCTCAAACTTAAGGGGAAACATTGTCTTTCACCACAGAATATTATATCCATAGAAGGTGTTTCGTGTGGACCCTTTACCACAAAAGGAAGTCTTCTTCTATTCATTGTTTGCCAAGTGTCTTAATAATGAAAGTGTATTGTCTTTTTATATACCAAGGATTTGATTTGCTAATATTTTTTGTAAAGATTTTATTTGTGTGTTTGTTTGTTTATTTGTTTGTTTAGAAAGAGCACAATCGGGACCTGGGGGTGAGAGGATGGGGGGCAGAGGGAGAGAGAGAATCAGACTTCCCACTAAGCAGGAAGCCTGACAATCCCAGGACCCCAAGATCAAGACCTGAGCTGAAGGCAGATGCCTAACCATCTCAGCCACTAGGTGTCCATGATTTGCTAATATTTTTTTAAATATTTTATTTATTCATTCATGAAAGACAGAGGCAGAGAGAGAGAGAGAGGCAGAGACACAGGCAGATACAGGCAGAGGGAGAAGCAGAGCAGACTCCATGCAGGAGCCCGATGTGGGACTCGATCCCAGGTCTCCAGGTTCACGCCCTAGGCCAAAGGCAGATGCTCAACCGCTGAGCCACCCAGGTGTCCCTATTTGCTAATATTTTTATTAAGGATTTTTGTGTCTCTGTTCATTAAGGTACTGGTTGGCACCTTTCTTCTCTTGGAATGTATTTGTCTGGTATGCTCTCAGAGTAAGATTAATCTTGTAAGATATGTTGGAAAATACACCTACCTTCCTTCTTTATTTTCTGAAACATTTTGTGTAGGTTTAGGATTTTTTTTTTTCTTCCCTAGATGTTTGAAAGAGCTTATCAATAAGCTGTCTGGGTCTAGAGTTTTCTTTGTGGGAAGACTTTTAATGACAAATTCAATTTTATTCATAGATAGAGTTATTTAAATTTTCTATTTCCTTTTATGTTAGCTTTGGTCATTTGTGTTAGTTAAGAAATTTATATATTTTATCTGAGTTATCATAATTATTACCATAAAATGCTCATCAAATTCTCACATCCTCTGAGTATTGTAGGATCAGTAGTAAGATCTCCTCTTTCTTAATATTAGTAGTTTGTGTTTTCTGTTTGTTTTTTTTTTTAATCAGTTCATTAGTTTTCTACTTCTGCTATAGCAAATTACCACAAATGTAGTAACTTTAGCATTATAAGTTTATTACATTATAGGTCTGTTCATCTAAAGTCTGACAAATCTCACTAGGCCAAAACTAAAAGCATCAGCAGAGCCGCATTCCATTCAGGAAGCTCTGGAGGGGGATCTATTTCCTCACTCTTTTGCATTTTTGGCAAAATTCAGCACCTTGCAGTTGTAGACTGAGATCCCCATTCCTTTGTTGGATATCAGCTGAGGATCAGTCTCATCCTCTGAAAGTCATCTCTTGACTTGTGGTCCCCTGCCATCTTTGAAGTGGCAATGGTGGGGTCGAGTCCATTTCACACTTCAAACCTTCCTTCCTTCTTCCATCTTATTTCTTTAACCCAAGTGAGAAAGATTCTCTACTTGTAGAGATCCATTTGATGGAATTGGGCCCATCTAGATATTCCAGGATAATCTCCCTATCTCCAGGCTATACCATTAATCACATCTACAAAGTTTTTCTCATCATCTAGGGTCACATATTTATAGGTTGCAGGGATTAGAGCATAGACATCTTTTGGGAGTCCATTTTTCTGCTTTCTATGCTGGAAGCTTACATATTGACTTTACTCTTTTTTTTTCTCATGTATGCATTTAAAGCTATAATATTTATCCAAACACCACATCAGCTATATTCCACAAATTTTAGATAATAAACTAATTTTAGAGAATAAACTAAAATTTGTGGGATATAGCTGATGTGGTGGTTAGATAAATATTATTCCATTCAGAATAATTTTATTTTGTGGTTGCTTGATTCTCTCGTGGTTTTTTAAGAAGTGTGTTACTTAATTTCTAGATACTTCGACTTTTTCTACATATATTGTTGTTGCTGATTTCTATTTTAATTCCATTCTAGTCTGAGAACTTACTCTATAATGTCAAAATTTTTAAATTTATGTCCTGATATATGGCTCACCAGGGTGAGAATTGGAAATGTTCATAGAAAGAATGTGTATTCTGCTGTTATTTGGTGAGCTGTTCTATAATTGCCAATTAGTCTGGTAATGTCCTTCTGATCTTTTATTTTCTTTTTTGTCTATTTGTCTTATCAATTACTGGTAGTAGTTTAAGTAGATCTCCATCTATGATTTTAGATTTGCCTATTTCTCCCCCTTAGTTCGTCTTGGATTTTTATCCAGGTGTTATTATTAGGCTTATATACACATATAATATGTATATACATATAAATATATAATATACATGCATCATAATATATTCTAAATGTATATACATAGTGTTTTATACATTATGCATACATACTTTCTGTATTTTTGTGTGTCTAGAAATTAACTCTATTTTGATTAATTTTTCCATTCTTCCCTTCTTTTGTGTTAATCAGATGTTTTTTAAAATTTTATTTTAACTTATGTTTTGGTTTTCTAGTTATATTTTTCTACATTATTTTCTCATGATTTCTTAGAAATTAAAATATATATTCTAAAGTTAATTGTAATATTACAACAGTATATTTCCATTTACCTTCTCTTTTTTAACTATTGTTATATAAATATATTTACATACATTATAAATTCATCAGTAAATTGTTTTTTTTTGGTTTTTGTTTATTGGGTTTCGCTTGTTTTAGAGGGAGGTTTGAAGGGTTTTTTTTTTGTTTTTTGTTTTTGCTTAAAAAATAATTTCTCTTTTAAAGAAATTAAGAAGGGGTTCCTGGATAGCTCAGTCAATTATGTGTCTGCCTTTGGCTCAGGTCATGATCCCAGGTCCTGGGATCAAGCCCTGCATTGGGCTCTCTGCTGAGCAGGGAGCTTGCTTCGTCTCTCTCTCCCTCTGCTGCTCCTTCTGTTTGTGCTCGCTCTCTCTCTCTCTCTCTCGAATAAATAAAAAAATAAAATCTTTTTAAAAAGAAAGAAAGAAATTAAGAAAAGGAAATATGTTTATATAACCTGAATACTTTCCTTTACATTATCTGTAATGCAGTTCTGGTAATAAATTTTATCACTTTTAATTATCTGAAAATATTCTAATTTCATTTTTATTTTTAGGATAGCTTTATTAAACATAGAATTTATTATTTACAGCTTCTTTTTTCTTTTAGCAATTTTATTGTGTTATTTCAGTATCTTCTGGCCTCCATAGTTTCTCAAGAGGAGTCAGGAAATTGTAGCATTATTCACCTATTATTAATGTGTATGTTTTCTCTGGCTGAGTTCAAGATTTTATTTGTTATTTTTTGGGTATAAGCAGTTTAACTCAATGTATTTAGGAATGTTTAGGAATATTTAGGAATATTATTTAGGAATAATGTTTTTCTTTATTTTAATCCTGTTTGAAGTTTATTAAGTCACTATTTTAATCCTGTTTGAAGTTTATTAAGTCACTTGTATCTGAATTTAATGATTTCGATCGAATTTTGGAAAGATTCTATTTTTTTTTATTCAGAAAAATGTTTCCAGGTCATCTGTCTCTCTCTTTCTCTCTCGATAACTCCAGCTACATATATAATAGCCTAGGTGATATTCTCACATAAGCGTCTTAGACTCTACAATTGTTTGGTTTTTGTTTTGTTTTGTTTTCCCTCTATTCTTCAAATTGAGTAATTTGTATGATTAGCCTCCAAATTTAATGATACTTTATTCTATGTCCAATATACTGTTGGGTCTATGAGTTAATTTTTAAAGTTTCTTGAATTTTTCAGTTGTATTTTTTTCTATAGATTTATTTCTTTATTTTCTTATCTTTTTACTCACTGGCATCATACTTTCTTTAATTATTTGAGCATATTTATAATCACTCCTTCAAAGTTTTTATCTGCAAAATCCAATATCTGGGACTGTAGGAAGTCAGTTTCTATTGACTGTCTTTGTTCCTTTTTATGGGTCAAAGTTTCTGTAGCTTTGCATGTCTAGTAATTTTTGGTTGTAAACTGGACATTAAAGATAATACATTGTTGTGACAGTGGATTTTTTAATGTCCTGAGAGTTGTCCTCTTTTATTCCGATATTCAGTTAATCTTCCTGAATGTGAAATGCAACGTTTATCTTTTCTTTTAGCATGTAGCTACTGATATCTCTGGACTGTTTTTATGAATTCCAAATGCTTTTATTAGTCTAACCTCTTGGATTTCTTCCCTGTGCCTGTGTAATTCAGCAATGAGGGATTTGGGCCAAGATTTTATTCATATTTTGGGGCTATCCTTTCTATTGCATTTTTTTTTTTTTTTGCTTCTAGGAATTTCCTTCTAAATCTAGCTTCTGTGGCATATCCTTAGGATCTCACTTCTGACACTTCAAATCCCTGAGGCTTCAGCCTTCTGCTTGCTATGTTTCATGCAACTGGAAAATGTATTCAGCTTAAAAAGCAGCAAAATTATGTATCTTGCCCTATGCATCTTTTATCTTTCAAGAGTAGATTCCTCTCTGACCTCTTCCTGCTTTGTTGCAGGGCCCTATAGAATTTTCCCTCACCATGCATAGCTTACCTGTCAGCCAGATGCTCTGGGTTTTTGGTTTCCTTCCTCTGCAATTATCTTGCTCTCAGAGCTTCATCTTTACATTTCTAAGTCTATTCCAGGCCTAAACTCTGATTTCTGCGAACATTTGACAAGGCTTTGTTTTTCTACCACCATTTTACTCTGCTGTAGCCATGGGGATTGGAAATTACCCCCAATTCTTATGCCTTATAACTATGTTTTTCTTTTTCTTTTTCAAGAATACACTCTTTCCAGCTTCTGTACAGTATTGGACACATCCAGTGTCTTTAAATTATTGGGTTTTTAAATATTTTATCCAATTTTAATAGTTATTATCTGTGGAAGGGTTGGCACAACCACTTAACTCCACTGGCATAACTGTAAGTTCCTTTATAAGGCATATTAGTGTATTTTCTGTATCTGATATGTCACAGGAACTGTTTAAAAGGTAAGAAATAAACTAATCCAATGAGGAAACTCTTTGACTTTTTCATGTCTGTCAATTTAAACCTGCCCTGTGGTCATTACAATCTCTTATTAAATGGTTAATATATTCACAACTCTCTTGCTCTAAGAATTGAAAACATTGAATTTTATAAAAAGGTCTGTGAAAGAGCAGCATTTCATGAGATATGCTTCTAGTTTTGAACAAACTGACAAAACTCCAGTCCACTAATCTAAAGGTCTCATTGTAGCTGACTCTGGGACTCCAGGGGTGATCATAAGTATGTTAGGGTCACATCTGAGGCCGACAGTGAAATCATCAGATGGTCATTCTTCTTTTTCAACTAGAGCCTCAAGCAGTAACTATCATATATCACTGAAAGAACCTGGACAATCACAGTACCAATTGTTGATTTTCTCCCCCCAATCTCCTCAAAAAATGCTGTTTACAATGACAATGAGCAAATGTCATGAAAGAATATCCATCATAGAGTAAGCACTTCTCCTGTATTCACAAAGATAAGTATTAAAGATCCTTGCAATTGCACTTTTGGGTACTATGTGGGTTATACTGTATCCCACTCCCCCAAAAAAGATATATTGAGGTCTTCATCCCCAGTACCTCACTATATGATCTTAGTGAAAATAGAATCATTGCAGATGGAATAGGTAAAATTTGAGAGATCGTCCAGGTATAGGGTAAGCTCCTAATCTAGTATGACTGGTGTGCTTAAGAAGGTAACCATGTAAAGGCAGAGACACAGGGAGAACACGTTATGACAAGAAAGCAAATGTTATAGTTGTGCAGTTGCAAGCCAAAGAACATTGAAGATTGCTGGCAAACCACCAAAAGGTGGAAAGGCAAGGAAGGATTCCCTTACAGATTTCAGAGAAACATGGCCTTGCCAATACCTTGATTTTGAACTTCTAGCCTCCCAAACTGTGAGACAATACATTTCTGTTGCTTTAAGCTACCCAGTTTGTGGTACTTTTTATGACAGCCCTAAGAAGCCAATAAAGGTGCCATTGCTATATATGTACTTTGCAGATGTAAGTAAAGATAGTCATTTGGCAAAGGTAGTCACTTTTCTAAAGAGAAGTCTTGAGAATGAAATCCTGGTAAGGATGGCATATGCCATAATATGCTGAATAGATATTTGATTGTTCTTGCTGTTCTTGATCTTCTTAAAAATGTAATCGTTATATGCCTATGTTTATCCATCATATTTATAATGTAGCTCATAAGGAATATCATTAAATCATTGAAAGGAAAACTGAGATTCCTTTATGCTAAATTATTTGTCCAGAGTCACATAGTAAGCTCTTGGAAGAGCTGAAAAAAAAGAAAAAGAAGCATATAATTTTTCACTCCCAGGTTGTTCTCTAAACTGAGCCATTCAATATCAAGTATGTGATATTTGACACTGATTTTTAACAGTTCCAGATTTTAATATATAAAAGAGTCAGAGTTTGAATCTGACAAACCATGATTAGAGCTTAAAAAATTCACACGTACTATTTTAAATTTTATAACAGTGCTATTTTCTGTAGGATTGTCAAGACCTTTTTGGGAAAAGTACCATATTCTAGAGTGATATGAAAGAGGAAGTCATAGAACATCCAGGAAAATATCCAAGGGCAAAAGGAAGCAGCATATAAAATAGCACTGTAGCAAGAACAAGCATAAAAGAATAAGCTATCAGCATGATTGAAGCAGAATAACAATGAGAAGAATGAGGAAGGATTATACCCTGTGAGCAGAGGTTGCAAACTTTTTCTATTAAGAGCTAGCTAGTGAACATTTTAGGCTTTGCAGGCCATGATGTGTGTCTAGGAACAACCAAACTCTGTGGATGAATGAAAGCACCATAGATAGTTTGTAAATGACTAAACATGGCTATGTTCTAATACTTTATGGACACTGAATTATGTAGTATGTTCATGTGACAATCATTCAACAATGTAAAAACCATCCTTAGCTCTTGGACTGCACAAAACTGGTAGTGTGCCACCCCTACTGACACTGCAGGAAGGAATGAGGACTTCTGATGAAATTCTCTGTGTGAGAAGCACTCATCAGGAGGGTTTTGAATCAAGAAGTGACCAGATCCAAATTTTATTTTTAAAATATTGCTGTGGCTGCTCTGGGGAGAGCAAACTGTTGGGGGAGGACATGTGGAAGCAAGGAGAACAGTTAGGTTCATCCTGTGAGAGATGATGAGGCCAGCACCACGATGCGAGCTCTGGATCTGCTAAGAAGGGAGCAGTCTTAGGATTTACTCAAAAGCAGATCTGAAAGGTTTCGCCAGTGAATTAGGAATGACATCCTCAACACAGAGGTCAATAGGGAAGATGGTGAAAAGGAAGACTAAGATTCAGGGTCAGAATGTCCAAAGCAGTATTCAAAAAAAAAAAAAAAGGTTCAGAAGCTTTCATATTGGGAAGGATACCCATGAGCTACATTTTGAACAACTCCCTATATTTCTTGAGCACTTTTCTGTGAACACATATCATGACTACCTTACACATCTCTCTGGTTTAGGGAGGGAGGTATTGTCATGCCCCCTCTAAAAATGAAGCAGCAGGACACAAGGGATTACAGAACTTGCTCAGAAGGATGCATTGGGTGCCTGGTGATATATTCCTATAGGTTGGTCCCATGTTCTCTGACACCTTGACCAGGACTCCTTCCACCATACCCATCTGCCTCTGTCTCATTCAGATGTATGAGGATGTACAAACAAGGCAATGGCACTGAGTCATCAATGTTGCAAGGCAATTATTGGCAGAGTTATTCAAGACCTTGTGCTTGGCCACTCAGAGCACAATATAATCGTGCCACTCAAAACAATAGAAAAGTAATGCATTTTTCTGCTTCTAGATCAAGTTTTTAAGATAGCATCATTATTTAGGAAGAAACAAATATTCAGTTATATAATTTTGGGGGGCCTCTTTCTGGGGAACTAGTATAATTCAATCTTTCAGTGGAAAAAGGACAAAGAACCCATTTGCCATAACTAGAATATTTTGCCCCTAATTTAGATGCTCAATATACACTGTTCACATAGGTAATTTAAGGCTAGCAAAGAATGCTCCTGATTACTTGTTAACAATTTGTTTAGACCTTGTCAGTATTTTTTAATGCATAGAAAGGCTTAACATTTAAATAATGAACCCTTAAACTCCCAATTTTGAGCAATTAAGATCAGGGAGTGTATTTTTCTTCAAGTAGGCACATATTTTCTTCCTTTTCTTCTCTTGTATATTCTACTTTTAAGCTGTTTAGCTCTTTCTTTTGTAGTGGTTGATGACAATTCCTTTTTTCTTTTGTAAACTATTGCTTCTGAGTCTCTGGCAACTGGTCCCACTACAGTTTGAGGCTTTCCAATATCGACACTGCTGGGTTTTCATGCTCTCTTGAATGCTATTCCAAGGCAGAGAATTGGTTAGCAGAGTTCAGTAAGAAGCGATTGAAAACTAACTTGGGAAATTTTTCTCAAACTCTAGAATGCTCTTGGCAAAATCCTATGATTTCAACTTGTTTCAATGTCATGCCGTTCATGTTTATAAAGGAAGGTTGTTTTTTTTCCGCCCAATAGCTCTACTTTCTGATCTAACTTTAATCATACATCCCTACCCCGCTGCCTCACCCCACCCCATGTAGGTCACTCAGAGAAGATGTTGAGTCCCTACAAGTCAATAATGGCAGGAATTATTCAACCTTGGGGTTACTATCAAGAAGATATTTGAAAAGTAAGTGTGATGCTGAGACCAAGGGCTTGAATGTAAAAGCAGTCACTTATTACCAAGTTGAGAACATTAACAGAGTTATAGTATCTGTAAACCTCTTTTTGCACAAAAGGGAATTCGCTCCAGAAACCAGAAAGAGGGAATATCTAAGTAATCCCATTTTGCTGGTATTCTAACATCAATATTTGAACAGGTATCTGTGTGCTTGTCCTACTTTTAAATGTCTGAACTCTAAAGATTTTGCAGTAAGTAAAATCTTTCATTTAAATATGTTTGATAGCATGCAAGTGTTAAAAAAGAAAAGGATCAAATACCCTAAAAGATAACCAGTTTCCTGGTGGGAAAATATAAATACATTCTTCATCAGAGCATTAATGTTAATAATGGCTGAGGTTATGTGCATGTGTATAGGGAGGTGATTAGAGGGGTTATATGGGAAATTGCTCTTTCTTCCTTTCAACTTTGTGATGAACCTAAAATCACTCTTTAAAAAAAGAGAAAAAAAGGAGCAACTTTTAAAAAAATAAGTTGCTATAGATCATAGACAACAAAAATTACAATTATGTCCACTCTGTTTTGGTGCTGCCTTTGACTGAAAGAGTTTTTTGCATGGCTTCTGAAATACAGTGGGTGGGTTCCAAAATGTTCCATCTCTCTGGTCTGCCCAAGTCCTATTCATAGCTAAGTAGGTAGAGAAAATGGAAATATCTGGTGGGCATTCGGACATCTAGAATTTTGAAGGTAATCTTCTCTTAATTAAAAACATTGTCAATCATATTGCATATCCTCACCCTGTCCTTCTTATTTCCTTGACTCAGCCAGTTTCTAGGCAGAGGTTATCATTATATAATATCCCTAAAAATTAAATGTGATTAACAGACCCATAGCCTGTTTTTGTATAGCCCATGAGCTAAGAATGTTTTTGCAATTTTAAGGGTTTAAAAAAAATGAAAGAAAGAAAGGGAAGGAAGGGGAAAGGAGGGAGGAAGGGAGGAAAGGAGGAAGGGAAGGGAGAGAGAGAGAGAGAGAGAGAAATAGGAGATGGAAACCGTGTGTAAACTGCAACACCTAAAATAGTTATAGACTGACTGGCTTTTGATAGAAAAAAAAATTGCCAACCCCTAAACTATAGGATTTACAATATTTTAAACTCCATAACATAGAATCTTTACATTCCTCATATTATTTTATTTTTCGAAGATTTTATTTATACATAGAATCTTTACATTCCTCATGTTATTTTATTTTTTAAAGATTTTATTTATTCATGAGAGACACAGAGAGGGGGTGGGGAGACATAGACAGAGAGTGAAGCAGGCTCCCCGCAGGAAGCCCTATGCGTGACTCGATCCCGGGACTCCAGGATGATGACCTGAGCCAAAGGCAGACTCTCAACCACTGAGCCACCCAGGCGCCTCCCTCATATTATTTTAGTAAGAATATCAATAATTGCTCCCCAGGGAAAAATAGATCCTGCATATACTGTGGCAGGTTATTTATTTCTGCTCTGATGGTATCAATAATACAGTTTAATGCTATAGACAAGATCCTTTCAGAGTTGTTTTGATCTTCTTGTGGTTGAGTCACTGACAAATATTAATTAAAATATCACTTAGATACCAGTTTACAGATGAGCAATTTTCTTACATACCCTTTAAGGAAAAAGATGACCATCAGCTTTTCTATCTTTTGTTTGATAAAAGATCATGTTCCACAGCACGTAAATTGCTTTTGTCAGCAGGTGAGCCAAACCTTTGATGGGAAAACCTGTAGACCACAGTGCTGTTTTACTTCTCAATTATCTTATGAGTTTCCACCCACTAAAAGCTGAAATCTGACCAACATGAGGCTGTTCTGATTTATTGAAGCTTCCAACCCCAGTTGTACTTCTTCATCATAAAACATATTATACATTTTGCACATTTGATTTGTACTAAGATTCAAGCACTTTCTAGAAAATGCCCAGTTTAGAAGGAAGAGCCTGATGTATACATTTCTCTTTTAGCAGTTGGGGCAGTGTTACTACATTTAATTCTAGATCAGAAAAAAAACGATCAGTTATAGAAGATAAAGTCCTTTCTAAAATTGCCCAAATCTAAAAACAGAATTATATAGTCATTAGAGGAAAATGGTTTTTCAGTTCTGTTTGGACTCACCATGAATATAGTCCACGAGAGAGAATTCTAAATAAATTATTAAATCAGAATGACAGAAGTGGCTGCCATTCAGGGACTATGGCCATATGAAGTCAGTAACTCATGGGCACAATTGGCCATGCCTTTCTTTAGCCCCAGACATTTCTGGAAACAGACCTCCATTATTTCTGGCCAGAACAATTTCAGCTTTGAAAGCACTCATAGTCAATTACTGGCAGTCACTGAATATTTTATCTGGTTTGGGAGCAGTAAGAGGGTAAAAGCACAAAGAATGGGTTAAAGTAATTGTTTTTGTTTGGTGTGGTTTGGTAAAACTGGAAGGATTTCTTAATCTTTTATTTGTTCATGCTCCCAGCCCTGCAGCCCCTGCCACTCCGTTTTCTCATTGGCAAAGCACTTGTGCGGTCCTGAATTTTTACATAGTTTTCTTTCTTTTCACATGAGGACTGCCTCTCACATTCTGAAATGGATGGAGAAGTAAAGAGATGCCCTCTCCTACTTTTCTCTCAGTTTTTATTAGAGATGGTTCATCTGGATTGATTTCTGAACTTCATAAACTTATAGTGGGAATGAAATAAGTATTACAATAACGTTATCAAATCGTCTGTAAATCTCATCACTAAAAAGGCAAAGCACTATTGTTCTAAGGTATGATCTACTTGGAAGTTGTGATTAAGAACATGATCTTTGAAACCAGACAGATCCTAGGTTAAAGCTCTAGATCTGCTGGGGGACCTTGCGGAAGGTATTTACATCTCTGAGCTGAAATTTATTCCCTTGGAAAATGGGAATATTCACACCTTCCTCAGTGACTCACTGTGTGCAATAAATGACACAAAGTATGCAATCTTGTAATTTAGTGGTTCCTTAATAAAGTATTTATTATTATTATTCACAATTTAACCCTGTTCACCTTTTTCTGTGCAAAGAAAGCATAACTGTGCATTAAACATCTTAACCAAGCATTATCAAGCTTGACCTATAAGTTTACCCCAGTTCCAAAAGCTCACCTCTTATTTCTGGTGCCAAGAATCTTTTGGACTCTAGACCTTGCCTGCTCTATGGAAATACAGCTCCCAGCTCTTTCTCCACTACATAGTTCAGTGGTGTTTAATCTATTTAGAAAGAGAACTTTTCCAAGTGAAATCATATATGTAACCTCAATATAAAATCCAGTTGAAGGAAAAGCTACTCTAGTTTACACAGAAGTAGGGCCCAAAATTCACTTTACAGGCCTCTGAATAATATCTGAGGAGCCCAGCCTTCCAACCCCTTAGGAAAACCACTAGTGTAGTGGATCTTCGAGAACTTAGCCTCGTGTCCAGTGTTACTGGAGAACCAGCTCTCCCATTGTGTAACTCAACTCCTATCCCTACCCACAGAGAGCAACAACCCAAGCTCTCCGCTAGCCCAGCCTTTTGCTCTCTCAGTTGGAGGTAAAGTCAGAACAATTTTAGGATGTAGTTTTTATTGGGATCACTAAAGGTTCAGATGAGGTATTCATATTTTAACAAGCTTCCCAAGTGAGAGAGCCGTTGCCTTACTTGAGAATCACTGTCAAGGACAAAATGGTCACAGATTTCCTAACTCCCAAATTGAAGGGAACAAAGTCACTCTCTAACTTGAGCATTTGAAGATGGTTGTTTAACAACTGCTTTTGAAAAATGAGAATCAGAAAGAATAACTAAAATCTACACTTTTTAAAGAAAGCTCAAAGTGAAAAAAGAGTCATCTACATTCCAGTAAACCATGCTTTTGAGAACTGTTTTCTAAACACTCCATTATTTCTTTTTCATCTCAAACACAATTCGTGTGGTTTTTGTTGCTGTTGTTTGTACCTTGATATTATTCAGATGATGGGACTCTTGCTCAGTGTATGTTGAAAAGAGGAAGGTTTGAATGGGATGCTTTTCCCCTGGCTCCTTCTTTTGTTCAGTTTAAATACTTGACTCCTTAGGGAGTCCTCCCTTGACCACCGAATTCAGAGTAGTGAACAAATCATTCCCTTTTACTTCAAACAGTTAATTTTCTTTATATCACTTATTTCTATGTATTTTCATGTTCAGTTATTTCTGAACTTAAATCATTTATGTGCTTATTAGTTCTTCCCATTTACAGAATTTGCTTCATGAGTGCAGGGACTTTGTCTTCCATCAAGGGGCTGACCATTTTGGCCTGTAATAAATATTTATTGAAGGAAGAAGGAATGATGAGCTCATTAAGTGAGCCCTCACTTTAAACTACCATAAAGATAACTCTTTGGGGTGAGAAAAGTGTGGCAAAAGAAAAATTCTCTCAAGAGCAACTTAAGTCCAAACCTGAAGTAACCAGATTCCCCACTCTTCATTTCCCCATTTTGAGTTTGGTCATTTAAGAATGGAGGCTATCATCCCAGTCATAGATGCTCCGAAAGGACTAAAAGTTTAGCCAGGGCCTTTGCCACTTGGGTTATATATGGTACTATTGGAAAATTTATAATTGGGTCAGTAAGACTTGGGAAGATGAGGAGGAAGGGGAACAAGATTGTTCCTTTGTTTTCAGAGCACAAGATTTTGTGTGCTGATTTTTTCTCCCCTTTAATTGTTGACTTAATTCTGTAGTATGGGGTAAATCATGCAAATGTTATGCTTCATTTTCCTTCTAATAACTCAAAATAATTATTCACTGACAGAAACACAGGCTTAGCAGTACATGAAATAATACAGAATCAGGTCTCATTGCATATGTAGAAGGTCCAATTTAGGCAAAAGTTATTTCTGGCAATGCATGATTCTGAATCCTCAATGGCCAGGTTTTGGATGTTCTTAAATTTATTAATGTTAAGAATCATTTTCCCATCTTTTAAAGAGGATATAGGAGTTAGCATTACAGGAATTGCTAGAAGTAGGTGAACAGTATTGATGTGCACATATATTCACTGTCTCTGAAAAAGAATTGCAAGGGGTTTACATAGTAAATATCTTTGAGGAGATGATCCCATTTTGGAAATGATTGGTTATATTCAAACCTTTCATCACATGGGAGAAAATCCTGTTTAGAAGAATAATTATTTCAAAATACCTCAATGCACATTGTGTTTTTTTAACATTAGAAATTATCACCAATACACAATGTGTATGAAATGTATAATTAATGCTCAATGACAGATTTATAAAACCACCCAGTATAAAATATGAAAAAAGTTGGTTAAAAAGTTGTAGTTCATAAAATTAATGTTCTGCTAAATGTTAATAGGTGTTGGGTCAAATCAATTTAAGGAACTCTGGGTTAAACAGTGTTAAAAGGTTACTTTACTGTAGGACTTCATGCAAACTTAAATATGCTAATAGGCATTGTGAATATTCAAACCAAGTATAAAGTTCGCATGATTTACCAAATTCATACCAAAGACAATTTTCTTCTTTAATCAATGATGGGATTTTTTTTTCCTGTATTTTTTGATGGTTTGACACCTGAGGGGCCTTGCTAATTTTTGACTAACTACTCCCCCCTGGGCTTAGCTAATTCCTAAAGGCAGTAAACTTTCCAGATGCCTGTTTGGACTGCTGTTAAAAGTACCTCAGATCAGATTGCTTCTAATCAATAGCGATTTATTGCTCATAGTTCTGGAGTCTGGGAAGTCCAAGATCAAGGCACCAGCATGGTCTTGTTCTAGTGAGGACCTTATTCCTGGTTCATGGCTGGCAACTTCTCCCTGTGTTCTCATGTCATAGAAGGGAAGAAGGACCTCTCTGGGGTCTCTTTTGTAAGAACACGAATCCCATTCAATGAGGGCTCCACTCACATGACCTAACCATCTCCCAAAGACTTCACTTCCCAATATCATCATATTGGGGGTTAGGACTTCAACATACTAATTTGGAGGGAACACATTCAGACTGTAATACCTGCAAACATATCTGTCACATACAAATATATCCCTTGTCTACATCCCAGCTACCTGCTTTTTCTGACTCACACACCGGACCAGTGTTTTCCATGCCCCACATCACTCCAGGGCAACTACGGACCATCTCTATAGCCTGAGCCTGCTGAAATTATTCAAACTATCCAATCCTAAGGCTGTGCTGTGCTTAACCTGCCTTATATCCTCCTTCCTCTGGAAAATACAATGAAGGCTCTGGGCCATGCATTCCTCTCTTGCTCTTGGCCAAAGCCATGTTTCCCTATGTAGTCCTGCATGACCCAGTGGGCCCCCTTCTCTCGGACACCCTAAGTAATAAAAACCCCCTCCAGTGGCCTTGACCACTGTAAGTCATCACTCATTTGCCCCTGTAAGTTGAAATCTCAGAAGTACAATTAGGATAAATCATTTGTTAAAAACAGTTTGGGGGATCCCTGGGTGGCGCAGTGGTTTGGCCCCTGCCTTTGGCCCAGGGTGCAATCCTGGAGTCCCGGGATCGAGTCCCGCATCGGGCTGCCTGCATGGAGCCTGCTTCTCCCTCTGCCTGTGTCTCTGCCTCTCTCTCTCTCTCTCTCTCTATGTCTATCATAAATGAATAAATAAAATCTTTAAAAACAGTTTGGTCAACACTGGTAGAGTAAAAAGGAGCATAAACTTTGGAGTCAACTGGGGTTCAAAGTAAACCCTGCTTCTTACAATCTAAGATATCATGAGTTAACTTCCCTAAGCATCTATTCCCTCATTTGTAGGATGGAAAAGATAGCAAGAAGCTCTCAGAAAGCACTCTGAAAACCGAATTAGATAGGCTATGTAGAAAGAACATCGTTTCTGGGAAAGCTAGGAGTTCAATGTCTAAGTATGTACATAAATCCAGTATGTAAATAGAGAAATGCACAAACCAAAGAGTGAGTAAAGTTTTTTTTTTTTGAAGATTTTATTTATTCTTGAGAGACACACACACACACACAGAGAGAGAGAGAGAGAGAGAGAGAGAGGCAGACACAGGCAGAGGGAGAAGCAGGCTCCATGCAGGGAGCCCATGTGGGACTCGGTCCCGGACTCCTAGATCACACCCTGGGCCGAAGGCAGGCACTCAACCTCTGAGCCACCCAGGTGTCCCTAGTAAAGTTTTCTATGAGCCGTTGATCATCCTCAAGATATGGAAAAGTCACATTTATTTGCCCTTAAATAAAATCAACCTGTTTTTTAAAGACAATTTTAAGATTGCTATCTATGTCTTTGGTTTTGCTTAGTTTGGTAGTGGAATGAAATAGAAGTCAAGTCTTTTTAAGATCAATTCTATTTTTTATACATTCTACCAACTAAGCGAGTCCCTCCACCTGTGTTTGTTCACTGAAAGGAGGACCCCACAATGCAGCAAATTAAACAATTCAAAGTATTGTATAAAGAAAACATTTTCTTCTTAACTCCATAAGTAATAAAATTTTATTCCTCTGAAGATGGATTTCAACTAATGTACTTATGACCTTTTGGTTGGTTAGGGAGATAAGCCATGCTCAGATCTATATGCAGCTAGCCACGTTTATGCATTTTAATGACCAAAGTTTGACTCAACTTCCAACAGGTGAAGAGTCTAAAAATGAAATATACCAAATAAAATACTGTCATAAATTGTAAAATGCCATTCTTAATAAGTACACCTCATAATTAGGCAAGCAGTATATCTGCTTTTCTGGGTATGGGTTTTATTTTAAAATCCTGCATTCCAAATCTCCCACAAGGAAAAGGGTATTTTCCACTGAAAGTATGATCCCTTTTGTTGAATTTTTCTTTTAGATAGCTTCTTGGTAATGCTTTATGGGCAGCCTGTACTTTATATCTCTTTATGTACTCTTTCTGATGCTGCCAGGAATTGCCCTCTAGGGACACTATGACATTTCACTGGGGCATTTGAGCAATAATTTTTACGTGGTCTGCTAAGGGGATTGGCTTCACCTAAGAGTTAACTCCTTACTCAGTCTTTGATAATAGATTTAATTACATTGCCATTTCTGAGTCTTATTGCTATGATAAAATTCATGTTGTTACAGCATAATCTTTATTAAAATGTTAAAAGCAATGATGAGTAATACCAAGGACCTGCATTTGTAAGGTATGAATGTCCAGAGGTAACATGTATTCATTTCCTTATTCAACAGATGCTCTTCCCTATAAGCAGTTCTACATTTTTATTTCTGGATACCACATTAACCTTTTTTCAATTTGGTCTGCAGTGAGAGGCACCTGCATACGTATAAACTTTTAAGCTCGGGATATTGCTTTTCTTGCAAACAAGTCTTTAGGTCACATTTGTGGGCTATCCAACAGATACATACAGACTGGCATTCACAAAGCCATCCAATGGATAATTCCCCTTAAGAAATGTGAGGAAAAAGTTGTCATTCCTCACGCGGTGAGAGAAAATCATCTCTGTTCTATTTGTGGCACTGGCAGCTTTGTATTAACAGTGTTCACAGTGCACCCACCTCATGAGATGTTAGGAGGATGAATAAGACCATCTTTGCAGAGTGCTTTGTGTTTATATAGCACCTTTTCCCAGAATGCTCCCAGAAGGGCTGCAGCCGTTGTCACTGAAGTTAACGGCACCCATCCTGTCCATCTCCAAGCGAGGCATACGAGTGCAAAGCCAGATTTCAGAACCTCAGCATAATCAGGATGAATAGAAAGGTCGTTTGTGTAAAAAATAAATAAATGAAATCCGAGGATCCCAATGTAGAGAAATACAAGAGAGCAAGTGAAATCACCCACATAATCATCAGTGTTTGTGATCAGAAACTTTTAGATTCTATACTTGGCAGTCATGTGAAGAAAGACACCATTTTAAAATGAGTTAATTGCATCCATTAGAGCATGGAGTAGAATTAGAATCATAGAAATGTAGAATAACAGCATCTGGAAAATGAAGAAACCTTAGAGCTTCTGCAGGATCATCCTCTTTATTCTCCTGGAAAGGTCAGAGAGACTCTAAGAGTGTGTGGAAGAGCCGGTAGGGAGGAATTGAGGGCCCTCATCATCTAGCTGCTGAATTTGGGCTAGACAAAGCAATAAGAAAGACAATGAACAGGCACTATGAACACAGAAGCAAGGAGCCCAGGCGTTACCCTTTTGTTGCTGATTAACTATCCACAGACACAGACACACACACAGAAAAGTTTAGATACCGGCCCCTCTGATGATCTATTAATACCTATATCTATTAAATATCTATTAAGAATATCTATTAAATATATCTAATATCTAATATAAATATCTATTAAATCTATTAATGATTTAGTTATTTGTGATTTAGAGACAGAAACTGCTAACCCTCAGACCTCAAACGAGTCTTTCATAATAAGTTGTATTTTTTTGTCTTCTACTCAAAAGTAACTTACACATTTCACACCATTACGTACGTATCATTTTATTTATTGTCTACTATCATTACACTGCTGTATTTTTTCAAAGTAGTCTAGGTAAACATCCCCCGGTTTGTTGTCCTGCTGTTCACATATTAATTTAGGAAGTTGTTGCCAGGAGGTTAAAAGCAGAAAGATCCAACAGTGTCGGGGAAGAATTAGTCAGCCAAAGGCCAGTAAATACCAGAAGGAACAGAGAGGAATGATTACAAAAACGCAAAGCAACAAGTTGATAAATAGATCAACTGTGTTTTTCTCCACCCTCTCTTCACTCCCCCTAGTATAAAATGAAATATCCTCTTCTAGTGTATGTCTAGGGATGTTTTTCATTTGACTAGAGAATGTGCAAGCATTTTCCAGTTGGAGACATAAGGGTGAGTCTGTTTCAGAAATAAGATGATTTTTCTTACAGTTTCTGGAATGGCTCTCAGAGAACAACATGTAGAGTACATGTTCTTTCCAGACACCCCTTCTTGGTTTTCATTTTCAATTTCTTTCATTATCGTTATACACAAGTTACCAGTGTCTCGCTTACAGCACAGATATAGAATCTATATTATAGAAGGGTCAAGTGACCATGTCAGGAGCTGGTGCCACATAAGGCTGGGTGGCTATCTGTAGTCAAAACATCCCCCCTTGGGATCCCTGGGTGGCGCAGCAGTTTGGCACCTGCCTTTGGCCCAGGGCGCAGTCCTGGAGACCCGGGATCGAATCCCACATTGGGCTCCCAGTGCATGGAGCCTGCTTCTCCCTCTGCCTGTGTCTCTGCCTCTCTCTCTCTCTCTCTCTCTCACTATCATAAATAAATAAAAATTAAAAAAAAAAAACATCCCCCCTTATGTCTCAGCTACTTAAGAAGCCAAACTGCAGCCTGATTGGTTTGGTCTTTCATGGATTGGAGTGGTTCTGAAGGTTTGTGCATTAACCTCCAGAAACTTCAAATCAAACACACCACAATACATTTGTTTATGTTATTAACCGTGGGTGGTTTAGATGGGCTTTTCATGATTTTCATAATATTAACCTCCTACTGAAGATTCTTCTACTGTATCCTCTGGAGAGAGGAATATGCTTTGGTTATTTCCTTAACTTTGGCTGTTTCATTAAGAAACAAAACATTATACTTTGATGATACTTGAGAAGATATTGAAATAACAATAGACTATTTTTTATTACAATAGACTACTTAACTGATAAATTATAATGGAATCACTTAGAAATTATATATTATATTCACATTTCTACCCAATTAATACATCATGATTAAAGGTCTTCTAATGAATGCCAAATGAGTTAGTAATGATGGTCTTTATTCATAACCCTTTAAATTAACCCTTTAAATTATAAATTATTTGTAGCAAATAATTCAACATAAGAATAAGAAATTGAAGTTAAGTTGCATTTTTTTAAGATTTTATTTATTGATTTGAGTGACAGAGAGAGATCGAGCACAAGCAAGGCAGAGGAAGAAGCAGGCTCCTCACTGAGTAGGGCGTCGGACAAGGGGCTTGATCCTAAGACCCTGAGATCGTGACCTGAACTGAAGGCAGACCCACTGAGCTGCCCAGGTGCCCCAGTTAAGTTGCATTTGTAATATAAAGATCACAAACTTTTATTTGTGATATTTTTAGGGCTCTATTGTTGTTTAACCATTTTTCATTGCATGGTATCTCTTATATAACAATGCAAGCCAGTATATTATTAATTAAATAAGCAAATTCCAGTGAACAATTTATGGTGAGACAAAAATCCCCCAAGTGGAAATAAACTAATATATATATATATATATACATATATATATATATATACATCAGTTTATTTTATATATATATATATATATATATATATATATATATATATATATATATATATCTTCTCCCATTTTGTAGTCTTCTAGTTTTATTGATTATTTTCTTTCCTGGGTAGAAACTTTTTACTTTAATATACTCCCACTAGTTTATTTTTGCTTTTGTTTCCCTTGGCTCAGAAGACATATCTAGAAAGATGTTGCTATGGCCAATGTCAGAGATATTACTGCCTGTGATTTCTTTTAGGATTTTTATAGTTTCAGGTTTCACATTTAGGTTTTTAATCCATTTTGAGTTCATCTTTGTATATGGTGTGAGAAAGTGGTCCAGTTTCATTCTTTTGCATGTAGCTGCCAGTTTTCCCAGCACCATTTGAGAAAGACACTTTTTTCCATAGTGTATTCTTGCCATTTTGATCAAAGATAATTGACCAAGGTAACATGATTCTGAATCAGTAAAAAATGCAGCTGTTGAACTAGGATTGCATTTAATACCACATCTTTCAATTATTCCTCTTCAAAGCTTGGAAAACCCACATAAGAGAGAGGAGAGGTCAAAGTACCCAACAAAGACATAGAGATAATACATCTGAATCTCCTTCCCTACTATAAGTGGCAAAGTTGAGAGTAGGGAATGGTAATGGTAACCCACTTCCAAACAAAGCTGTGGAAGACCTGTTAAATCTTCCTTCATTGAATTATCAGGACAGGGTTCTGGTATGTATTCCAAACCTTCAGCCCTGTAAAACAGCTTCCAGCTGTTTATAACATCTCATTAATGAATAACTTATTTTCAAACCAATTTTTTCACCAAAAATCCACTTCACCTAACTCATACGCTGTGGAATGTAAACACTGAAGGTCGAAAATAATTCAACTTAATATGAATGGCACCTCAGTGCTATAAAGCATCTTTCTTACAAATAGGCCAGATGTGTTAATTCTGTAAAATTCCTTATGTAGAGTGACAAATGACCCTAGGATTTCAGAATTATTTTTTAAGATTTTACTAGAGAGAGAGAGAGAGAGAGAGAGAGAGAGAGAGAATGGGAAGGAGGGGCAGAGGAAGAGAGAGAGAGAGAGAGAGAGAGAGAGGGAGAGGGTCTTAAGTAGACTCCTTGGTGAGCACAGAGCCCAACTCGGGACTCCATCTTATGACCCTGAGATGAGTACCTGAGCCCAAACCAAGAGCCAGATGCTTAACTGACTGCACCAACCAGGCGGTTGAAACCCCTAGGATTTTTGAATTTTAATTAGAACATCCTAGGTATACTTATACTTATCTCATCACTGACCATTTAAAAATGGGACAGATTTTTCAATGTCAGCTTAGTCTAGAATTTATTGTTTTGACAATGTCCAATCATATTGTAGTTTTCATGTTTCTTCACTAATTTGTTCATTTACATTATTTAATAATTTCACTTAGGGCCCCTTAACTGTTCATATCACTGAGTGAATATACAACATGTATTAGAAATGCTGGATTTCACTGTTTTGATTTTTATACAAGCCAGTCATGTAAAACTAACAATTCTAGGTGAAGACTGTCAACAAGGCATGAGAGACCAAAATTTTCTGCTAATTTTTTGGCAATGTTTGGGCTTTTTGATATTCTGAAGAAATTTGTCATAAAGTAGGCCATGAATTACTTGAGAGCAATTTGTGCTAGCATGTTTCCTGTGGCTTGTCCATAAAAACAAAATATGGGGGAAATTAGTAAAATGGCAGGATTTCAGGAACAGAATTTTAATTAAGTAAGCTTGTGAGCTCTAGAATCTCAGGAAAATAACTTTTTTTTTTTTTTTAATGATTGTCACACAGAGAGAGAGAGAGAGAGAGAGAGGCAGAGACACAGGTAGAGGGAGAAGCAGGCTCCATGCACCGGGAGCCTGACGTGGGATTCAATCCCGGGTCTCCAGGATCGCGCCCTGGGCCAAAAGCAGGCGCCAAACTGCTGCGCCACCCAGGGATCCTGGAAAATAACTTTTTTCCCCATCCATTTCCCTTAATTTAAAAATTTTAATTTACATGAGTATATCCTAGGTTTGGGGTTATTTATGTATCACAAATAAATAACTCTTGCCAATATTTAGAAGGAACACTCCTTTTTTGTAACTATTTGGCAAAGAGACTCAGATGTTAGAAGGGATGTAGTATTTTATAACATTATTGAATCTTATAAACCTTTTTTACCTAAAAAATCACATTTGATGATTCTTCCAATAAAATTCTCTGACATGTCATGGGGAAAATAACTTCTATCATCTTATCAAAAAAATAAAAACTATTAAAACACCTGAATTTAAATGAATTGTTCACCATTTCTTAGGATATGTCCATTTGATATTAAGACATGGATAATGTGAATCTTTTGGCTTGCCTAATTACCAAAGAGTAGGTCAGTTTTGCCTAAATTGGAAATAATTCTGTCATTAAAAGATATAGGGGGGAGGATGTGATTAGAAATTTTAGTTTTAAGACTTGCTAAATTACCGTAAGTAGAAATCATTTTTCTCTATTATCATATGACATCTACCAGTTATTCTAACATGACTGTTCTCTGGAAGATGCCCTTGTCTGCAGCAGAAAGTTTTACTATGATTGTTCTTTTGGACTTCATTCAATAGAAAACATTAATGGGTATTCTCTGTGCAGATAAACCTGTCTTTGATGATTTTGAAGAAAAAAAAACCCTAAAAAACGAAAATGCCTTCCATTATTCCAGAGAGTATAACCTATAGTCTATCTGGCCATGGAAAGAACATATACACAATAAATTGGAAATTATTCACACACACACACACACACACGCACACATTAATGTAGAAAAAAACAACAACCCCAAAACCATGCACTACAAAGAGTACAGAAGAGGAAGAGGAGGAATGGAAGCTAGTAGGAATATGTGAGTAGGTTAAAAATTAGGGCAAGGCTCTGGGCTGAGAATGGTCATCTCTTTCCCATCTCTGAATCCTGAAAGGTAAATAGGCTTGTCAGCAGGCGGAAACCAAGAAATAGAAATTGACAAAATTCGCCCAAGGGAATTAATAAAGAAAGACTACTTGGAAGTGAAAATAAGCTTTAATTCAAATGGAAGCATCTTAGGACCTGAGATGTTTCACCTCCAAAAGATGACCTCCCAAACTGAAAAATGAAAAGGTCACATAAAAATACAGCTGTAGTTGGGCAGATGATATGAAGTTTTCATAAAATTAGTCATTATTTGCTCCCCAGTGACTATTGTAAGAAAATCAATACTATTTAAATGTCTATAGGGGGACAGACTAAAGAAAACTTAAATATCATCACAGCTAGAAAACCACTTGATTCCTCCTTCTCTGAGGCAGTTTGTCTTCCAAGGTCAAGGTTAGAGGCACTTGCTTGGCAACCAGGCTTCCCCAGCAGAGCAAACAAATGCGTCTAGATACTTCAATCCAGCCCATTTCACTAACATTACAATCTATTCAATATATTTTATTCAGTGTGTTTCAAAAACTTCATCCAGACACATTCAATAAATGCAGGATTGTCTTGCACAGAAATTATACTTGTTTGCATAGCATATCCATTTGAAAATATGGCTAAATGAGGTTTCCAGCAGCGTCTGCACTAGGAATAGTCTCAAATTCATTTGGTACTCTTTTTCTCCTTACTCTTCAGTATCTTCAGGAAGATAATTTCCATTCTAATCACACTTATAAGTTGATCACCCTGTGTATCCCTGAATATGGGTGGTAACTGGACTGTATTTCTAATCTTAGGATTTTTCTCAGCTCAACTGCAAGAAATCCATTTCCCAAACTGTTTATGTTGGTGTTCTTACTTTTGTGACTTGTGAATCCTTACAGAATGTGAATTCCTATTCTCATCTCTAAAATGAAAGTGCATTTTACATTCACACACAAACCAGTGTGATTTTTCTGCTCAGCTGAATAGGTGATCCAGTTGACTAGCTGGGCTGCCCTATAACTATCCAATTCTTATTTGAGAAGTGCATATACTTCTCTTGGCTCTTGCTTTGTCCACCACTTCTCAAGTACATCTTTGTCAGCTTTTTAAAAAGTTCTGTGGCATGTATGACTACACGATCATCTTTTCATCAACCTCTTCATAGGATCAGTTTCTTCTGGTCTTTTTTCCTTTTTTTCCTTGGATTTCCCTGTTCTATTGTCTCCTCCTCTTCATATCCCTTCCTCTCTCCTTTCATCTCACTACTTCTTTTGCTATTCTATTCCCCACCCCTTCCCAGGCAACTCCTTTAATGGTTTAGGGTTTATTCTTTCCTAAATTTTCTGCCGTGGCTGGGCTGGAGCACCATTATTGGTGATGCCATTAAAACAATGCTTCATTAAGCACTTGATTGTACTTCTCTAAGAATCTTTGCAACTCATCATCTGTCCTCATCCACATAGGGCCAGCCTTAGTTGACATCTTCCTCATCGCTAAGCTGGTTACCAGCATCCTAATGCCAGCTCTCCTGCCTTTCGTCCATCGTCTGCACAGCAGGCAGTGAGCTTTCTACACCAAATGATCAGTCTCTCACTAGCTTTAAAATCCTTTACAAATCAAACCTCATTTAGGCATGTTAAAATTGTGCAGCTGCTGTGGAAAACAGTAAGGCAGTTCCTCAAAAAATTAAACATAGAATTACCATATCATCCAGCAATTGCACTTCTGAGTATATATCCAAAGGAAATGAGATCACTGTTTCAAAGACATATATGTACTTCCCATGTTCATTGCAGCATTATTCACTACATCCATAAGTTGGAAGCAACCCAAGTGTCTGGCAACAGAAGAATACATAAATAAATAATGATCTATATACACAATGGAATATTAGTCACCATTAAAAAGGAAGGAAATCATGGCACATCCTGCAACATGGATAAATCTTAAAGACATTGTGCTAAGTGAGAGAAGCCAATTACAAAAGAAAGGACAAATATTGTATCATTCTGCTTATATGAGGAACCTATTTTAGTCAAGTTTATAGAGACACAAAGTAGAGCGATGGTTGCCAGGGGCTTGGTAAAGGAAGTATAAAGAGTTATTATTTACTGGGTACAGAGTTTTGACTTTATAAGATGAAAAAATTCTGGAGATGGATGGTGGTGATATTTGCACACAGTGTGGATATACTTAATGCCACTAAACCATGCACTTAAAAATGATTAAAATTATCAATCGTATGTTATGTATATTTTATGACAAAATAAATTAAACCTCACTGCCTTTAGCAAAATTATGAATTCCTTACCAAGCCATAGGCTAATTCCTCCAAGCCCTGCTCATGATGTTTCTTCTGGCTAGAAAATACCACTGTGCCAGCCTACCTCTGAGCTTTCCTTGACAGCCCAGAGCAGAATATATATTGCTGTCTCATGGAGATGCAATGGGTCTTTGTTATTAGGACCCCTACAGCATCAGTACCATAAAATCCTGAGAGGCCTATTCTAATATCTCCCCCAAGAGAGGATTAACTTATCAAATACAGAACAGTTTTTGTGTGGCACAGAGCAAGGGTTGCTTCATAAACATCGAAGTAATGAATGAATGAATGGTCAGTCTTGTACCATGTAGAACATCTGTAAGAATTACCATATGTCCAGTTTACTGTTTTTCCTTTAAAAAGAAAGGATAGGGCAGCCCAGGTGGCTCAACGGTTTAGCGCCACCTTCAGCCCAGAGCATGATCCTGGAGACCCAGGATCTGAGTCCCACATCAGGCTCCCTGCATGGAGCCTGCTTCTCCCTCTGCCTGTGTCTCTGCCTCTTTCTCTCTCTCTCTCTCTAATAAATAAATAAAATCTTAAAAAAAAGGGAAAGGATAAAAAGGTGTAGTTGTCACAAGTTAAATGGAGAAGGATTTTGAAATATTGGAATTAAAAATGTTTTCCTTTAAAGTTGAGTTGGTATAAATACTTATTTTCCTAACACCTAGCTTTTGGTAGATTTTGTTACTGATCAGTAAAGCATTAAGAGTAACCCATTGTCTTTGACCATTCCCAAGGAAATGAGCATTGTGAGATACCACCATACATTCCAAGTTCTCTTAATATTAGAGACAATCACTTTCTAATATATTATCTTACAAGTAGGAGTATCAAAACATTACATAGAAAAGCTGATGGATTTATTCCAGTCATCATAAAAAGAAAGCAATAGATACATGAGTGGGATATTTGACAATTTCTTCTTTATACATCTATCAAACTTCCTTCCCATGATATTCTACAGTAGAGTTCTCATAAACACTAAACCCATCAGTGAGGGTTTGTTGAGCATCTATTACATGTTCTGAACTATAATTGACCTTGGGGAGAGAAGAGAGGGGTACATAAAATATGTAAAAGGCCCAGTCCATGTTCTCAGAGTTTATCACCTAAACATTACAATCACTATCAAACACATCTATGAAAGGCACAGCAAGATTAAACTCCGGGCTTTTGATATCCTAGACAAACACTAAATGGATCTATCTATACAAAAAAATTATGGATTTATATAGAGAGAGAACAATAGAGAAAATCAAAACTAGGGAAGATTAGGATAACATCTTCTTGAATTATTTTAAGTTAATATTAGTCCACAAGCAATCAAGGATTGCATTCAAAATCTACCTTGCCCCATTAAAAGATGTATCTCTTTGTAAATAAGAAAAATAGAAAATTTCATATTATTATGGAACATTAGATAGTTATGGGTCATGTTAGCAAATTGCTGTGTGGCCTTGAAAATAAAATTACCCTTTCCACTCGTATCTCAAAATAACTAAGCACTGGTATAGAACATAAGGTTACTAAAGTAGATATTGTCTATTGAGGACCTCAAAGGTGGTTAGAAAACCATCCATATTTTAATGAATGTTCCCTGTATTCAATCAGGCAGCAGGGTCCATGGGCGACCAGAACTTCTCCCCTGAGAATCTCCCGCTTTCTCCCCTTCCTTTAAAAAAACAAATGAAAGTTTCTGGCACAAGAAATAGTTATCCACTGCTCTCTGGCAATACCATAATTGAAATGACTCTACATGACCCTTTTTGTTTAATGTTTAAAGCAACATGGACAATGAGAGAGAGAGACAGGCGACAGACAGACTCGGGCACTTCTGTTTCTGTGTTCTACAGTGATCCCTTCTATCCCAGCAGAGCAAACTCACTAGTTAAACTTGATCCACTTTCTGTGGACTGTAGGCGTTGTCTCCTTGTATCCTCACATACCCGGAAAAATGAGAAGGTATATAATTGAAATAAATGTTTTTATTTATTTCTATTTGAGTGGGAGATATTTCCAACTGTTAGGAGAATCCATTTGTCACTCTTTAAACAATAGTATTAAATGTTTATTATAATGTAAATAGCACTTAGTTTGTGCCAGACCCCATACTGTTCACTTTACACGTATTACCTCATTTAATCCTTGAAAAAACCCTATGAGGTGGGTTTTTCCCTTATCTCCAGCTAAGGAAATTGAGACTTGGAGAGATTAAATAATTTGCCCACAGTCATACAGCTAACAAACAGATGATCTTCGGGGAGGGGGGGCAGGGGGGCGCGGGGATTTAAACTCATATCTATGCAACTTCAAGTCCTAAATTCTTAGAAGCCACTCTTTCCTTCTATGACAAATCAAGTTGCTTCATTCATTCAGTAAATACTATTGAAAGGCTATTCTTGGTAAGTCAGTTATTGGATATCTCTCACATCTGGCTACTTATTTCCACCCATGCTTTTCCTCCTTTAGAAACTACCATAGGGCAGCCCGGGTGGCTCAGTGGTTTAGCGCCGCCTTTAGCCCAGGGCCTGATCCTGGACACCCGGGATCGAGTCCCATGTAGGGCTCCCTGCATGGAGCCTGCTTCTCCCTCTGCCTGGGTCTCTGCCTCTCTCTCTCTCTCTCTCTCTCTCTCTCTCTCTCTCTTTTTCTCTCTCTCAAGAATAAATAAATAGAATCAAAAAAAAAAAAAGAAAAGAAAAGGAAAGAAAGAAAAGAAAGAAAGAAGAAAGAAAGAAAGAAAAAAAGAAAGAAAGAAAGAAAGAAACTACCTTAATTTCTTGCCTATGGTACAATAGTAGCCTCCTCAATGGTTTCTTCTTCACTGTGCCCCTGATCTTCATAACCTGAAACCTTTGAGCTCTTCTGATTGCCCTTAATGCCATCTCAGTTTTTACCTAAACTTTGCGATCTCAGCACCTTAGAAAAAGGCCTGACATATAGTGGGTGCCCAACACATATCTGTTGGTGAATGCATGGATGGATGGAGGGAGGGAGGAAAGGATAGATGAATACAAATATGAACAGTGTACGATTCTTGCCCCATAGAAGGTTATCAGACAAAAAGGAAAGAGAACACATAAACTTGTTTCTAGGAAGGAAACTCAAGACGTTTATGATAAACAGTACTGAAATCATCTCTTGCCCTGCAGGATCTAAGTGTGTAGCACCCCTAACAATAGTCAGGGGCCCATTAGAAGTATAAGATGGAAGGAAAGATGACAGTACCTTGGAGTCAGGGATCAGTGATGAAGGGAAGCAGGTGGAAGGAAAAAGGAAAGGAACATAATAAAGAAAAGATAAGAGCACCCAGGAGAAATTCCTGGGACATACATGAAACAGAGGAAGGAAAGAATAGCCAGGAATGGAGAAGACACAACAAAGGGGGAGAGAGAGAGAGAGAGAGAGAGAGAGAGAGAGAGAGAGAGAGAGATGGAGAGACACAAAGATAAAGAAAATAATCATTCAGTCCACATAGAAACATTTATTGTGAGTCTGTATTCTGGGGACTAGTCTTGGTGCTATAAACAGAGCAATGAAAGGACAGAGATATCTGCCCACTGAACTCACAGCCTAGTAGAAGCAAAAGGCACTAAGTAAGATTAAGTCAAATGTGAAATAAGTACTGCTGACAACAAATAAAATAGGAATGGGAGAGATGAAGTGTTTGAAGATGAGAGCTTTCAGCTTCTCCACAGGTGGTAGGGAAGGACCTCAGGTAACTCTCCGAAGTCTGACATGAGGAAATCAGCCATGCTACTCCCTTGAAAGAGCATTTAGACAGAGAAAACCAAACACAAGCATGAGGCTTTGAAGCGGGAGTCTGCTTGGCATGACCAAGAGGACAAAGGAGGCCGGTGGGGATAGATCAGAGTGAAGGATGATGTAATAAGGTGAGAATGAGCCAGTGGTGCAAACTATCCTAAGGACTGTCTCTAAGTGAGATAGGAAACTGTTAGACGTTTATAGTAGAGACTTGGCCGCTACCATTTAACATAAACATGCTGGCTTTTCTGTTAAGAATTAAGAGATGAAGCACAAGGGCAGAAACAATTGCAGTGATCCAAGCAAGTGGTGAAGGTGGCATACATGAGGGTGGTGATGATAGAAGTGGGAAGAAGTACTCAAATTCTAGAAATATGTTGAGGAAAAGCAAGGAGGGTTTGTTTACGGACCAGATGTAACGAGGGGGAAGAAGAGGGGATCAAGGTGTACTCTAGGTTTCTGGCCTGAACAAGTGGAAGATTGGAGTAGCCATGAACTGAAATGGGAAAGCAGATTTGTGTCACTGATGGACATGTTAGGTTTGAGGTGCCAGTGACCCACCCAAAGGCAGATTATGACTCGACATTTTATAGCTCTGTCGTAAGGAGAATGAGGGAGGCAGCATTCATGAAACCAGGAAAAGAAGGTGTCAAAAGTAAGGAGGTGGGTGGTCAGGCCAAAATCGTAAATGGGCTAACTGAGCTAAGACTAGGCCAAATCTTTTGGCTCTGACCGAGAAAACTATTGAGCTTGGCCTGTGGAGACAGAGCTCTGATAGCCAGTGGTTGAGGAAAGAGTAAAAGGGAGGAAAGCATGGCACAAAGAAGATGGCAGTTGGGTAGAAGGAACTAGATAAATCTAGCACATAATGCCTTCTGAGGTCACAAGATGTGCCTTTTTGGCAAGAGTTAATTTGCAAAGTATAGTCATGCTTTACCTTCCTCTGCCCTCTTTCTCATCACGGAGCTAACGGCTAACACGGAGGCCCACTGGTGGAAAACACCGTGTTACAACAAGCGGTGCAAGCGAGGGCATTAAATCCATGAAAAATTAGGAGGTAGGGATTTGCAGCTAAAATTTGATTAACTCATTTCATTACAAAGGACATTTACAAACAAAATAGTGTAACACAATTAATGGTCTCATTAAAATATTTACTCACAAATTAGAGAAGGACCACAGGGAGATGGGAGAGAGTTGGAGGAGAAGAAAGGGCAGTCTGAGCCTACGCTTTGTTACTTTCCCAGCCCTGCCCCATTCTCCTCATTCCCTAAAATCCAGAGGGGAGAAGTCCAAGGAAGGCTTCCTGCTCCTTTACAGCCACCACCCCAGGAAGGACAACCGGATGTCCCTCAAGCATCCTACCAGTAGGAGGGTCATCTAAATCATTGTTGTTTCTTTTAAGACACAAGACATCCAGAAGGAGGGCTAAGCTGATAATTTGCACCTGATTGTATAAGGCTGTGATGAGTTTGCTTTGGAGCTTGGATGGGCAGTTTACATCGAGTAACGGTGGGTGGGATGGGAGGGAAAGAATCATATTGTGGGTCTTTTAAAGGCCAGCACGCTGGGACGATGCTGTGCAGAAACAGACATTCCTGCACCATTAAGGGCAGTACCAGGAACCATGACGTAGGAGCAAGAGAGAACCATGTATGCAGGGAAGGCCAAGTCAGCTCAGCGTAGGCTCCATGAAACAGGAGGGTGAGATACAACTTCATTGTGCAAACTAGAATGGGAAACAGTGTCTTAGTTACACTAGGTCATGGGAACTAGACCCTGGACACTGTAGCTTCTTGACCATCCCAAGTCTCATTAGGTCACTACATAAAAACAATGTGGCATTTTGGGGTGGGATCTATTTTACTCTTGTCTGAAGCATTCTTACCCTCTTCATTTAGTTTTTTTAATAGTTTAATTAAACTTTAAATGAGTTACCTGATCTTTTAATTGAGACTGTTGTAGATTCACATATAATTATGAAAAATAGCACAGAGAGATTCCAAGTATCCTATACCCAGGTTCCCCCAAGGGTAACATCTTGCAAAACTGGAGTACAGTATCACAACCAGGATCTCTCAAGGTGCCTTTATATCCACACATGCTTCCCTCTGTCCTTTCCTTAACCCCAGACAACCATTAATCTGTTCTCCATTTTTATGATTTTGTCATTTCGAGTAATAGTGTATAAATGGAATCACACAGTATGTAACCTTTGAGGATTGGCTTGTTTTACTAAGCAGAATTCTCTGGAGAGTCTTCCAGGCTTTGCATTTATCAATAGTTTCTTCCTGTTTATTGCGGAGTGGTACTCCATGCTGTGTACCACCCTATGCCACAGTTTAACCATCTACCCCCTGAAAAAACATCTGGATTGTTTCCAGTTTGGGGCTCTTATGAATGAAGCTTCCATAAACATTTCTGTACAGGTTTTGTGTGAATTCAGTTTTCATTTCTCCATGATAAATATCTGGGAGTCCAGTTGCAGGGTTATATGGTACTTATGTTTTATTTTGGGGGAGTTTTGGGGGTGTCTTTTTTTGTTTAAGAAACAGCCTACCTTTTCCAGATTGGCTGTACCATTTTGCACTTCCATCAGCAATGTGTGAGTGGTCCAATTTCTTTGCATCCTTGCCAACATTTGGTTTTATCACTATTTTTTAAATTTCAATTATTCTGATAGGTTGGTAGTGATATTCTCTTGTGGGGTTTTTGTTGTTGTTTTTCAGATTTATTTATTTATTCATGAGAGACACAGAGAGAGAGAGAGGCAGAGACACAGGGAGGGAGAAACAGGCTCCTTGTAGGAGCCTGATGTGGGACTCAATCCTGGAATACCGGGATCACAACCTGAGCCAAAGGCAGCCGCCTATCTGCTGAGCCACCCAGGCATCCCTCTCTTGTGATTTTAATTTGAATTTTCCTATTGGCTAATGATAAACACATTTTCATGTGTTTATCTGGCATCTGTACATCCTCTTTCATGAAATGTCTCCTAATGTTTTTGCTCACTTTAAAATCTTGGGATTTTTTTTTTCTCTTTTTTTCTCTAACTGTTGAGTCTTGAGAGTTCTTTATACATCCTGGATAGTAGCTCTTTGTTGGATATGTGGTTTGCAAAGATTTTCTCCCACCCTAAAGCTTGTCATTTAATCTTCTTAACAGGTCTTTTACAAAACAAAATTTTAAATTTTGATAAATTACAGCGTATGGGTTTTGCTTTTGGTGTCAAGTCTTATGAATTATTCACCTAAAAACAAAAACAAAAAATAATAAAAATTAAAAAGAAATCTTTGTCTAGCCCTAGATCCTGAAGATTTTCTCTTGTATTTATTTCTGAAAGTTTTATAGTTTTATATAGTATTACATTTAAACATGATCGATTTTGAGTTAATTTTTATACCACATGCAAGGCTTATTTTTTAGATCAAGGTTTTTTTTTTTTTTTTTTTTTTTTACTATACATGTCTAATCACCCTACCACAATTTGTTGAAAAATATCTCTTTCTTCCATTGAATGCTTTTGCATCTTTATCAAAATCAATTAGGCATATGTATATGGTCTTTTTCTGGCTTCTTTATTTTTTCCATTGATCCATGTGTCTATTCCTCCCATATGACTTAGTCTATGTAATAAACCTTGTAATCAAACTGATTCTTCCCACTGAATTCTTTTTCAGATTTATTTTTTTTATTTTTTTTTATTTTTTTTATTTATTTATGATAGTCACACACACAGAGAGAGAGAGGCAGAGACACAGGCAGAGGGAGAAGCAGGCTCCATGCACTGGGAGCCTGACGTGGGATTCGATCCCGGGTCTCCAGGATCGCGCCCTGGGCCAAAGGCAGGCGCTAAACCACTGCGCCACCCAGGGATCCCTCAGATTTGTTTTTATGTATTCTAGTTCCTTTACTTTTCCACGTAAGTTTTAGAATAATATTACCTTTACACACACACACACACCACAGTAGGTTTTGATAGCAATTGCATTCAACTGGGGAGAATTGACATCTTTACTATTTTTCATCATCCAGTCCTTGAACACAGTATGTCTCTCTATTTATTTAGATCTTCCTTGAAATTCTTTCATTAATGTTATGCAGTTGTCAGCATAAAGTTCTTTAAGTGTTTTGTTCGACCTGCATCTAAGTATTTGAAAGTTTTAGATGTTTTTTTGTTTGTTTTTTAGCAATTACAAATGTATTCTTAATTTTCGTTCCCCTGTGTTCATACAAATATTATTTATATTTTTAAAAATCTTTTTAAAGATTTCATTTAATTATTTGAGAGAGAGACAGAGAGAGCAACAGAGATAGTAAGAGAGAGAGGATGAGTGAGAAGGAGAAGGAGAAGCAAACTCTCCGCTGAGTAGGGAACCCAATGTGGGTTTTGATCCCAGGACCTGGATCATGACCTAAGCAAAAGGCAAATGCTTAACCGAGTCATCCAGGTGCCCCAATTTTTATATTTTTCTCTTGTATTCTGCAACCTTGCTGAGCTCAGTGGTTCTAGGTGGTTTTGTAGATTCTTCAGAGTTTTCTATGTAGCTAATCATGTCATCTGCAAATAGGACACTTTTATTTCTTCCATTTTGATCTGCGTGTTTTATATTTCCCTTTCTTGCCTTAATGAACTGACTAAAATTTCCAGCTCCATGCTGAAGAAGAATGGGGAGAAGACGTCTTTGCCTTGCTACTGACCTTTGGAGGAAAGTATTTAGTCGTTAAAGATTAGGCATAATGTGGGTGGGAGGGTGGGATAATTGGGTAAAGGGCATTAAGGATGGTGCTTGATGTAATAATGAGCACTGGGTGTTATACGCAACTGGTGAATCACTAATCTCTACCCTGAAACTAATAATATACTGTTTGTTAACTGCCTGAATTTAAATTTTAAAAAAAGAAAGAAAAAAGTATAATGTATGCTGCACATTTTTTGTAATCCTCTTTGTCAAGTAATGAAGTTTCCTCTATTCCTGTTTTTGTAAGTTTCTATCAAAAATGATTGACAAATGGTTTTTCTACATCAGTAGGTAATATCATTTTTTCTTCTCTGTATGCTAATATGTTAGATTCCATTAATTGATTTTCAAATATTGAATCAGGTTGGCATCCCTGGAATGAACTCTGCTTAGTCTTGGTGTATAATTCTCTTTAGATATTGCTGAATTCCATTTGCTAATATTTTATTAAGGATTTTTTATGTCTATATTCAGGAGGGATATTGGTTTGCAGTTTTTTCTTTATTAACTATCTTTTGTTCAATTTTGGTATAATGATAGCACTATATGAAAAGAATTGAGGAGTTTTTTCTCCTATATTTTGGAAGAGACTTTGTAGAATTGGTATTCTTTTTTTTTCATATTTGATTTTGATATCAGGGTTCCAAATTTCTCCAGTGAAATTCTCTTGGCCTAGAGGTTTCTCTTCTGTGAGTTTTAAAATTATGCATTCATTTCCTTCATAGGTATAGGGCTTTTCAAACTATTTCATGTGGGTGAATTGTGCTAGTTGATGCTTTTTTGAGGAAGGTGGTCAATTTCATCCAAGTTGTCAAATACATGTGTGTAACATCATTGGTAGTATTTTCTTACTGCCCTTTTGATATCCCCTTTGTAGTGATGTCCCCTATTTTATTTCTAATATTGGTTATTTGTGTACTCTTTTTTTCTTTATCAGTCTTGCTAGACATCTAGCACTTTTACTGATTGTTTTTTAAAGCTCTGTTATCTTTCTGATTTTATTTCAATGTTTTCCATGCTTTACCTTTTTTCCCCCTTTTGCTTGCTTTGGATTTATTTTGTTCCGCTATTCCTATGTTCTCGAGGTGAGAAGCTAGATTATTGATTTGAGACTTTTCCTCTAATGTATCCACTTAGTGCTATAAATGTCCATCTCTAAACTACTTTATCTGTGGCCAACAAATTTTGATATATGGTATATTAATTTTTATTCAGTTCAATATTTTTTTTATTTCCTTCAAGTCTTCTTCATGATCTATAAGTTATTTAGAACTGGGCTATTTAGTTTCAATATGTTTGGATATTTCTTGTTACCTGTCTGATACTGATTTTAATTTGATTGCGTTGTGACTGGCAAACACACATTGTATAATTTTAATCCTTTAAATTTATTATGATTCGGGCAGCCTAGATGGCTCAGCAGTTTAGCACCACCTTCGGCCCGGGGCGTGATCCTGGAGACCCAGGATGAATCCCGCGTTGGGCTCCCTGCATGGAGCCTGCTTCTCCCTCTGCCTGTGTCTCTGCCTTTCTTTGTCTCTTTGTGTGTGTCTCTCATGAATAAATAAATAATTTTTTTAAAAATAAATTTATTAAGATTCATTTAAGTCACAAGATATAAACTATCTTCATATATGTTCCAAGATGCTTGAAAAGAATGTGTATTTTTTTGTTATTGAATGGAATGTTCTATAAGAAATGTGTTGGTTGATGGTATTGTTGAGTTCTTCTTTATCCTTGCTGACTTTCTAATTATTCTATCACAGTCTTCTTCTGTTTGTTATATACATAATGTTAGGGATTCCAACAGGAGGAATAAGAAAAAGTACATCTACTCTGTCTTTCCAGAAGCAGAAATTAGTATTTACTAATTTTTAAAAAAATATTTTACTTATGAGTCAATTGTCGTACCTCTTGCAACAGTAAAATCAAGGGGAGAAAATGCCTTAGGTTGTCCATTTTAGTAGGAAATCATCAGTTCTCTACCATTGAGTCTCATGCTTATTTATTTATTTATTTATTTGGCTTTTCACTCTTATCAAATCCTCAGGATGCTCATGTTGAGTGAGTGAATTCATGGGTGCACATATATGTGTGTCTGTATGATGATAAATAATTTAAACCCATACTGAATGTCCACCACCAACAAACTTTTCAATAAGTGTGAGTCCCTAAAAGCCTAATCAAATAATAACCAAATGCTCTTCAAATATTTGATGCTTTTCAAATAATATCAAATTGGTTGCCAGAAATCACTTGGTAGAGCTTGACTGCCTGAGAGAGCCATCATGCTTATCCCCATTCTCTACCCTACCCTCGTTTCCATTAAGGTAGAGAGGAGGCTGCAGAACTTGATGGAACTTATCCTTGGGAGGCACGAGTTCTCATCCTGAACTCTGGAAGAGTGCATACATGGTGCAACTGTCATTCACCACACCACTGCATGTCCTGTTCTGATTAAAATCACATTCCATGGTGGAGATCCAGATGAGGGATAGGCTTTGTAGATTGGATAATGGAGATTTGGGGATATTCAGGATTTAGTTCATAGGATTGGCCAAAAGGCTTCAGTCCACCACTTCAGCTGCTCCAACCTCAAGTTTCGAGGACTTCAACATTACATTAAAATGAGCTATTTTCTTTCCTTTTTCTTTCACCAGTAACATGGCTACAGTTATGTCCTGATTCTGTAGCCCTGTGGGTCAAAAACATGAGGGGCCCCATCTAAGCATGTATCATACTAACATCCAAAAATACTTCAAGGGAACCACAATTTTGAGAAGCAAAATAGCCACCAATGTCTCACTTAAATCACCACCAATGGTGCATGCTTATTTGTTTTGTTTTGTTTTGTTTTCTTTCCAAGCAGCACTGTGATAAGTAAAGGAGTCACTTTTCCTGCACTCCAGTTCCCTACCCCATGTATCCCCACCCCTGTTGGGAAGGAGAGCATGGAAACCATCTGGCAAAATGCATGAGCCAGACGGTGTATGTTTTGCAGGACCCACTTCACAACTGCCAAGATAAAAGAGAATAAGCAGCCACTTCATTTTCTGAAATCAACCCCTCTCCCTGCTATAACACTAGTTTAAGTATATGTTATAAGAAATGCAGGGCATTTCTGGTTATCATCTTTTGGCAGGTTTAAACTCTGAGTATAAGTGAGATAACATAAATAAAACAAGCACTGGGAAATCAATAAACTCTTGTCCAGGCCCCTTCTACTCCTAATTGGAAAAAATTGTTTTCAAAGTCTCAAGAAATCAGATGCAAGTGCAAAAACAAAAAGTACATAAAATATTAAGAATTAGGCCTGGGAGTTGGAAGGTCTCATGACTGCATAATCCAGAGGATAGGGTATGAAGTGGCATAATCACATGTAGTTACTGAGTGAGTAGTGAGGAAGGAGAGATCAAGAATTTCCAAATAAGTGCATCCCCAAAACTTCATTGGAAATTTATGACAAAGTGAGATATTAGGGTGTGAAAGAAAGGAAGTTGTGGGAAGAGAAGGATGTGCACTATCAATGTGAAATTTTTCTGAATGTATTTGAATTTAATTTTCCTTCACCCAAATGAAGGCTGATGTTCTAAAAGCACTTTGGGGAGAAAAGTAGAAGAGAGAAGAATTTTAAAAATTATCAGATTCTAAGGAATAATCTCTTTTATTACAGAGAGCCCTCCAATATGGCAATAGTTTGAGTCAAGCCCTGTTCCAGGGATACCACTTAATTTAGCCTGTAACTTTCTGAATCAATACCAGACAGGTGATAAAATGGAAGTAGCTAGCTTTCCATCGCATTTACCTTTGGTTTCTGTGTTACATAAGCCCCCAGGGGAAAATATGCTTGCAAAAAAATAATAATAATATAAGTAAAAATAAATAAGCCCAGAACAATTTGGGAATGTTACCTAAATCTTTGAACTGGTCCAAACTGGAACTCCTAGGAGGTATCTGTGCTGTCTCACACAGACAAATCAAAAATTCATGTGCTTTGCAATAGGCAGCCAAATTGTGCATCCTGCCTCCAGCAGATAAGCCTTTACGGTTGTGCAATGCTGTCTAGCAGGTAAAAGGAAAACCACTGACCCCACTGAGCAACTCGCAATACTACTTGAACATGAAAATACCAGATGGATTGAAAGTGACAGACCTAATAAGCAACTTCCAGAATCTGCATGAACCTAATTGCAGAAAATCCTTAGTGCAGCTGCTTCTATTTGCTCCCTCAAATCCTTAAGCCAAACAACCGAGATCAGAGAGCCTCAGCATGCTCTTGAGCTGCCCCAGCCATTTTTAATGCACTGTCAGATTTATCTGAGCCATGGCTCCCATTAGGAATTATTCAGAAAGATTTCCCAATATTCCACAGGAAGGAATGTCAGTTTGGGATACTGGCTGTGTTTGGGTCTAATTGCTTAGATTTCAATGCAGCCTTCACCCAGATTTCTCAAAAGTAAGAGAAACATATTGTCAATTAATGAAATAATAATGATCAAATGACTTGCATCCTAAGGTGGCTACATGGTTGGGTAAGCCTAGAATATTTTTTCAATGGTAAATATGTGGTTCCTCAGAATTAGACACACGTCAGGATGAGAGATCCTGTTTAACTTTATTTTCTACTGTTTTGCCAGCACATTTGTTTTTGTTCTTGTTGTTTTGTTTTTTTTTGTTTTCATGAATAACTTCAGGCACTGGGAGAATCAGGAGGTGCTTGTAGTGAGACTGGAAAGGGATGGGTTCACCCCCTCTTGTTGGAGTGAACTGCTCTGATTCCATCATGTCTGCTTCTGACATTCCACCCCAGAAAAAAACCCAGCCTGTCCCAGGAGAAAAGGTTCATTTGAGAGAATAATCTCTGAGGGTCCCTGCCATTCTTTGGCAGAGTTCCTTTGAGAGTCACTGCATGTACTGACAAGCCACTATTTCAGCTTTGGTTCAGTGTTGGAACAGTGGGACAATGACCACTGCAGGTCCAATGGAGATAATCCTCATGATACCTTAAGAGCACATTTCTAGAAGACTCAAAGAATATTGTTCTCAGTTTCCTCATCAGCATGGGTAACAGTGAGCTAGTAGGTGAAGGCAAGCCAGAAACCTCCTGTCACCCTTGCAGATGAACTTGTGTTATTTCTACAACCGAGGTCTAGCATCTGCATGGGAATTTCTGTCTAAACAAAGGAGAACCAGGCATCCGAACTCTGTCCTTTCCCATGCATTACACTCCTGGATGTTGTTGCCCTTGTTCTAGAAAAGAAGGTAAACTTATCTGAGCCAGTTACCTTCAATATTTATTCATTAGATCTTTCTTGGTTGAGACTTCATTTTAGTGAGGATCCCTCTGGATATACATTTCATCATCATATGTGCTTCCTATTCATACACCTCTGAGGGCTATTATCCTGAATGAAAATTAGACATTTTCACTGATGAAAAGTCATCCTTTAATTCTTGATTCAGAAAGGCAGTGGCTTCTAGTCTTCATGCAACTATCTAGTAAAATAAGCCCTTAGCAGTGTGTTTTGTTTTTTTAAAAGATTTTATTTATTTATTCATGTGAGACACAGAGAGAGAGAGAGACAGAGACAGAGAGAGAGGCAAAGACACAGGCAGAGGGAGAAGCAGGCTCCATGCAGGGAGCCCAACGTGGGACTCGATCCTAGGACTCCAGGATCACACCCTGGGCTGATGGCAGGTGCTAAACCGCTGAGCCACCCGGGGATTCCCAGCAGTGCTTTTAAAAATTGTACTGAAAAACATAAGCATGAGGGGAAAGAGATAAACATATCGACATCTTTTAAAACTTATTTTTACCTTGACAAAATGTTTATCTTCCCTGAGGTGATATTCCATCACTTTGCTCATTTATTCATTTACCAAATACTTGTTGGCACTGATAATGTGCTCGCCTGTGTTCTTGTCACTGGGGATGGCAGCGACGGACAAAATGGATGTAATCCCTACCCTGTTGGGGCTTGTAGTCTAATGGCAGTGACAGACAATAAACAAACACACAAATTATGAATTTTCAGACACCAATAAGCATAGTTTTAAAAGAATAAGGCCATAAGGGTATGAGCACTGGGATGACCATTGTAGATTGGGTCCAAGGAGGTGATATCTGGGCAGAGATGTGAATTTTTAAAAGTAAGTCGTGCACAGAGTTGGGGTTTGAGCCTCCCAGGTAGAAGAGCAAGTGCAAAGGCTTGAAGAGATAATGAGCATGCGGCATTCCCAGACTAGAAAGGCCAGGGACACTGAGAGGAGATGGATAGGGAGAGGAGGGGATGGATGATGAGCTCAGGGAGGTGGACAGCAGCAAACTTGGAGACCCAGCAAGCCTGTGTGGAGGGTTGAATTGGGTTCTGTATGAAAGTGGAAGCAAAGCAAGGGTTTTGAACCAGAGTCTCATATGATTGGTTTCACTTAAATATATATATATATATATATATATATATATATATATATATATATATTTATACACACACACACATATATATATATATGTATGTTTATGCGTGTACCTGGGACCCTGATTCTATCATGAAAGCTTGGATAAGTTATTTCAGTCTTTCAACCTATCCATGCTTCAGTTCCCTTATCTATCAAACATAAATAATACTGTCACCTTGTTCAAGGTTTGCTATAAGAATCAAATGAGCAAATATCAGTAAACCACTTCGAACAGGCCACAGCATACAGTAAGAATCGTATAAAGGCTCGCTATTATGGAGGCTAATAGTTTGCACTCATAGTTTCTCTTTTCAAAACGAATAAAATATTTTGTGATGTGAGAACCATCTCTTTTTTGTCTGACTGGTTTTGGTAGAGTCAACAAGAGATCACAAATGTTAGACTGTCCATAGATAGAACGTGTTGAATCCAGTGATTTTAACCCCAGGACACCAAAACATGAGGATGTCAAAATGGGCACATTCCTAAAGGACCATGGGAATCTGGCAAAGTTATCCTCAGTTTTCTTTCTGGTGATTCATTTTTAAAAAATAAATTAATAAGCAAACCGATCCAGGCTATAAGTGAAGCAAGCCCTTTGTGATCAGAGGACACCTCTTCCTCTACTCCTGTAGTAGGAACTCTGTAGATAATTGTGCTTCTGGTGGCAGCATCTGGAGTGACAGGATTTGGAATGCCTCCAAAAGTCAAGAGTGTCAAGAATCCCCAACCCTGACAACAGAAAAGAATGGTTTCTCTACTACCAGCAAACATTTAACATGAGACCTTCCTTTCTCAGAAAGGTCCAGCGTAGGCAGGCAGCTCTGGGAACTCTTCACAGGATCAATTAAAGTCATTTTGGTTTCTGCTGTTTGGTAGTTCCTATTCTCCTCTTAAAACACAGTCATTGTGGGGCAGCTGAATGGCTCCGTCGGGTTAGTGTGGGTCATGATCTCAGGGTCCTGAGATGGAGTCTAGGCTTGAGCTCCTGGCTCAGCAGAGAGTCTGCTTGGGGGGGCAGGGGTGGTGGTTCTCTGTCTCTCTCTGCCCCTCCCACCACATGCATACACATGCTCTCTCTCACCTGCTCTCTCTCTAAAATAAAGTAGTTTTCTGATTATTTTAGCATTCTACTTTTTAAGAAGCTGCCTGTTGCTTAAAGCTGAGGTCCAGCAGTTCAGTGATTCATTTGACACAACGATCTGTTTTCTGCAGATCCATAAGGTCATCTGGGAAGCTCACTCTCTCATTTTCTGTCCTTTCTGAGTATGGCACAATGATAATAATCAGTGTCTATTAAAAGATTTAAGTTAAGCATTAATAATGGACCAAATGTCACGTATCTTAGCAATTCGTGGAGCACTGTAGATTTTTGTCCTTTTTTTGTTTTTGTTTTTCACGTGAATTTTCTATGACTCATTCAAGAATTTCCATCACCCTATGGATTCTGGTTATCAAAGGATGATAACATCGCAACCAGATCATCTTCACAACTTGTCCCACTCGTCCTAATGTGTTGAAAAAGCAGTATTTCCTTTATCCTGGCATGACCCGTTTATTAGGGTCAGAAGATTTCCCTCTTCTACTTTCTTTTTTTTTTTTTAATTTTCATTTATTTATGATAGGCACACAGGGAGAGAGAGAGGCAGAGACACAGGCAGAGGGAGAAGCAGGCTCCACGCACCGGGAGCCCGACGTGGGATTCGATCCCGGGTCTCCAGGATCACGCCCCAGGCCAAAGGCAGGCGCCAAACCGCTGCGCCACCCAGGGATCCCTCTCTTCTACTTTCTATTTCAAAGTTTTTTTAAGAGAAAGACAAAGTTCCTCAATCCATAAGAGCAAATACTTTTGTCCGATTAAGTGAAATCCTCCTTCATTCAGTATAAAGTGGAAGAGAGAAAAAAAACATGGAACCTCCCAAATATGAGAAATACAAAAACCTCAATTTATCCTACAGTTCTAATATTGTTTTAGCAGAGCCACCTGTATATAGTAGAAAGTTCAAATTACAGCAAAATAGCCAAGATGATAGTATCTTTTAATCTAAAAAGATGTATCATAAATCTAAGTCATAAAGCATGTACTTTCTTCAAAGACCTAATTTTGAAAAATACATTCAGGTTCCACTTTGCTACAGCCGCTGTCACTTTCTAAGTCAGCTCCAAAGAAGGGGCGAAAGTAATGTATGTAAGCAAAGCCTAGGTTTTTTATATAAACAAAGCCTAGATTCTTTCTCCTGCTAGCAGACCTCCCACTTTCTATCACCTACTCAAACACCCTAAAGCCATCCACTCCTGATGGTTGCCATCCTGACAGGCTCATTCATATTCTTTGCCAAGCACACAGAACCCCTGAGGGCTTTAGAAGATGTTATCCCTACATCCTCGGGGGATGTACGCAAATATAAAGTTCTTGATTTCAGATATCCTCGAATGAGAGATGGTAAAACTCAGTTTGGAAGAGTGGAATTGGAGAAGTTTATAGAAGGAGTTCGCTTGGGACTGCAGCTGTAGACTGATCCATTCATGGAGTTGATTTTCAGATGGTCGGGCAAGGACATAACTGGCCAACTGAGGGATGATGAGCAGCTGGATCAAATATGGCTTTTGTTATGAACTGTTGTTGGGGAACTATGTTCAGCAAGCTCCAGGTGAGGCAGAGGGTACAGAAAAGCAAAAGACACAGTCAGTCCCTACTCCTCAGGAATGTATTTGAAGAACAGTACTACAGTTAGTAACAAGCACGAGGCGAAGAGGATGGTTAAGTGCAGGGAACTTCATGGCTCAGAAAGCCTCCTGAGGGCAGTGCCTTGAGTCCTGGCTAAGAGCAGAAACCTAGCAGGGGCCCCATGGGGTGAAAGCAGATGGGATTGCTTTGGGTTCACCATGTGGTAAGGAGACCAGCTGGTCTGGACAGAGTAGTAGAGGGTCCAGGGGAGCTGTCTCTGCCAGACAGCTCTGGATCCCTTTCCAAAGAAAACAAGTAGCCAGACTTTAAATCCACAGCTCAAACAGAACTAACAAATTCAGAACGCGTAGTGCTAATTCCCGAGACCACCATTGTGTCACCATTTGGTGTGATTCAAACTCCTGTTCCCAAATAAATCTCAGCTTCCAATTCCTCATCAGCAAAATCAGGATAACCTCTGGAAGACTTGCAAAGCCCTGCTAATTAGCATTTATGACAAAGTGAAGTTATGTAACAGGTTATGTAAATGTGTGATAGCAGCAAGCACCCAAATGCATTGCCTATGGCATTTTGACTTGAAGGGAAATCTGAAAAAAAAAAAAAAAAAAGACAAAAAAAAAACACCGAGTTTGAGGAGAACGACTAAGGACAGAGGGTACTGAGCACATGAAATGCCCTCTGAGCTATTGTAGTGACACTGAGCTCCTCAATGGCATCTGAGCATGTTTTATACACATACCCAGCTCTCACAATCCATTTGATATATGTAATGAATCTGGCATCCACGAGCTGTATAAACTCATGAAATCAACCAACAATGATAGGTACTAAAACCAGCCACGTTCATGCAATGTGATCTTCCCAAATCCTCAACTGTCTTGGCCAAAGGTCATTCATTTGAGCTAAATTCTCTTTCACTACCACACAAACTTCGAACACTAACATATAGTACTTGAACATTTATATTCAATAATTAGGAAAAAAATGAGCATCATTCAACCTGGTAAAAGAGAAATCAAGTGACCTTGAAGGGAGTAGAGGATCACTTGAATTCAGAGAATCTTTGATAGCCTAGGATCCTACTGTGCCTCACTAACACTGTTATTATCGCTGTTAACTTCCCTTGAAACAAAGAAGAAAAGAAATGTAGCGTAGAGAGAACCGTGACTGCTCAAGGTCGCAATGTTAGACAAGCTAAGTTGGAAAGATCTCTGGCTTCAGAAACACTTTTGTCTCCTGTTTTGGTCACTTAGTAGCGATGTGAACTTTGATCAGTCACTGTGCTAGTTTTCTGCTCTGAAAAGTGGACATGTCATATTTCATGAATTCTAAGAACATTTTTTTTTTCTCATTGAGCATCACTGAAACGGGGAAACATCTTAACAACCTATATTGTGGCACATTTTTGTGGGCACCACATTTTTGTTGTTGTTTGTTTAGTGGTACATGAAATAACGGTAGGTCTCAAAAAAAATCCATGCATCTTAGATTTGATAAAAGACAGTAATAACCAGTTCTGATGAGATTATGTGAGAGAGCTACAAATGTGGCAAGTATATGCACGCAGTTTATTAAACTGGGAGAGTCACGCCAACCAACGAACTTATTCAGTGACTGGAATTGTCTAGATGGACGAAAGTTAACTTGGAAAAAAACAATAAGAAAGAAAAGAAAACCTCACACATTGGTCCAGTACTAACATGTGGAAAATATGGCTATTCGGTCTGAAACACTTAAGACACCTGACCACGAGGGAGGTAATAGGCATTGCTCGGTCAGTGCAAACGAAACAATCAGAAGTTTCATGGAATATACCTGAAAAGTCTATTATTTAAATCTGAATTCCATATTAGCTTGTCATCTTGGTATTTTTGACAAGTGCATGTAAGGATTTTGACACTAAGGAAGTTTCCAATATACTTTTACTATATAAAAAAAATGTAAAATACATAAATGTGTTTCTAAATTGCTACTGTTTATTTTAAGAAATAAAACATTCATCATCTTAAAATTCTGTACTTCTGTACACTGATTGCTCTGTGGTAAGGGTAAGAGTGGCAGCAAATTATAGTCAATTCTGCAGCACAGATAAACTGCAGCTGTTTTTAGTTCTGTTTCTACAACATCCATAGTGGAATTCAGAATTTACTGAGAACTGGCTTCTCTCATTTTACTGGCAAAGGAATTGCTGGCTTAATTACCCTCGGGGTCCTGTGTAAATTATGTCCATAGATCTGGAGAGAAAAGATGGCAGAAAATAAATATTCAGCAGCATAAAAAAATGCAAACTTCACCTCTGCTATGTTTGCGTTCTCTCCCCCGACTCCTCTGAAGTTTGAAGGGGGACAGCTCCCCTCCCCGGTCCTGCAGAAAGCATTTGTTCCGACACACCCTACTCATCTCCGTGAAATGTCTCTCGGCCTGGCATCTTCATTCACCACCACCATACACGCCTGTCCCTAGAAGGCTCCATTTACCTCCTGGTTCCCTTGCCACCGAGCCAACAGGTGCGCCCCGAGGGGCCCCCACAGTCTCCTACGTTACCCTCACTCATAGTTTAACGCTAAAACTGCAGGAGGGGTGCATGGAAACATTCATGCACTAATCCTATGAAGCAACTGCCAGCAACACAACAATATCCTTTTTTTAAAAATTATTTTATTTATTTATTTGAGAGAGAGCATGAGCAGGGGGGAGAGGCAGAGGGAGAGAGAGAAGCAGGCTCCCCACTGTGCAAGGAGCCCAATGCGGGGACTCGGTCCCAGGACCCCGGGATCATAACCTAGGTGACCTAAGCCCCCCAGGTGCCTAACCTAACAATATCTAACATGTACAGAGGATTAAGCCTGGGTCATTTGTCTTGGCCGAGGCTCACCACCACTGTGGTCAATGGTAGGGTAGGCATTCTTTTTTTTTTTTTTTTAATTTATTTTTTATTGGTAGGTAGGCATTCTTAAGTCAGCGACTGGATTGTGCTACAGCTGGAGGCAAATTGGGCTGAGACCCGGTCCTCCCAGGCTGAGGGGAAACTGGGCCTGGAGGAGTAGGAGGTGGAGCCTGGTTCCATCCAGACCCAGGCTGTTTTTACCCTCAAGTTGACACTTTTAGCCATTTTACTCTTTTTTTTTTTTTTTTTTTTTTTTTTTTTGCCTTCCTGGTATGAGAATTCTGACCGGGAAGGAGGAAAGGCAAGCATCGTAGTAAGAAAAATGGGAAGGCTGTCAAACCTTCATAATCCTGACCTTGGTCAGCTCGGCTCCCATAATAAGAAATATATTTTGACATGTGACTCTCTCCTGGAGTGTGGGCTGACACTCAGAGTCCGTATTTGACATTTGAAGCCTGGATCCCTTAGTCAAGTGCATTGAAGACATCAGCAAGGGCTAATGCCAGATTGTCTCGTGAAATTAGCCCAGTTTTGGGAAACGATTTTGATTGGCAGCCTTAAAAAGAAAGGTGAAGAGAGGAGCCGCGAGGGCGTCGTCTCACTGGGTGCTGAGATGGGCCGTGCCTCTCGCAAGGGCTTTGAAGGCTTTCCGAAAGCAATCCCACCATGGCAATTATGGGGGAGAAGGCTGCACTTTGCACCGAGCTCACGATCCTGCTGAGGAATTATGCAGTTAATGTGCTAGAAAATCCTTTATAAAATGGCATTTCCCTTTCCGGCCTTGCAGCCGCCTGCACCTGGGGTGGGCCAGTCTCTCACATAAGGACAATGGCCTCACTGGCGCGGCGCATTTCATTTCTGTCCAAGAGGTGACAAACCGTGTCATAACAACCCACTAACCACCTCGAAACCCCCCCCCACCCACCCCAGCTCTGCAGACAGCCCGGTCACACTTGGTGTCTATCTGCTTCATGTCACCACTAGACAGGGGGCCCCTCAATAGCGCCCAGCCCAGCTTCTCCCAGCACCCCACAGCTGATGCCCCTCCTCGTGGTTGGAGCCTTGTCTTTCTCTCCAGTGGGAGCTGTTGTGAGCAGTTGTCAGACTATGATTATTTTCCTGGGCTCAGTGCTATTCTTAGAATGGCCCTAAGACAAAAAGTGTGTTTTCTCACCAACAAGTATGTGCATTATTTATATCAGACCGAAACTGAAACTGTGATAAAGAAAAAAAATACAATAAAAGGCAGGAGATTATATTTTCATGTCTTAGTCTGCTGCTCTGTGACCTCAGAGAAGTTATGGAACTGCTCTGGGCTCTGGGATCCTCATAGATATTGAGAAAGGATTGTACTAGAGAATGTCTATGGGCTCTCAGTATAATGATTTTTTTTTAAGATTTTATTTATTCAAGAGAGACACAGAGAGAGGAGAGAGAGACAGAGACACAGTCAGAAGGAGAAGCAGGCTCCCTGCGGGGAGCCTGATGTGAGACTCGATCCCAGGACCCTGGGATCATGCCCTGAGCCAAAGGGAGATGCTCAACCACTGAGTTGCCCAGGTGCCCCGGTATAATGATTCCATAATTCCAAACACCACAACAGTAGGAATTTGTCTTATTATCTTGGGTTGCAAATTATTAACTAAAGTCCAGTGAAATTCTTAATAGTAGGTAACGATGCACAGAATCTGATAAGGTGCAATGTTTGCACCCAGTGTTGGCATGTACTTTTATCTGGTGGACATCAGAATAGATGCAGCATATCACAAATTATGAGAGACAAACAGCTCCATACACAGAAGTAGCCTTTTTTAAGGACCATCCTATTGGTGACCCAAGCTCCAAAGGTGCAGGAGAGGACAGGTTGGCTGAGGGGCCATCTCTGAAGGATATAAATTTCTCCATAGGGATGGGAAGGCATAGTGCTGGGAGCTGGGCACCTGAGGTGAGCCCAACAGAGCTTCCCAATTGGCCAAAAACTTGTCAGAAGTTCAATCCAAAAAGAGTCAGAAAGGGGATGAATAAGAACCAAGTTTTAAGAAAAATAAGCAGAATTCTAGGAATTTAATCATAAAACAAAGTAACATTAACTAGGATGATCTGAGGCTGAACATGAATACCAATCTGAGGACAGCCTAGCGTTGATTTTTGGCGAGATAGGCCATGCAGCAAGCCAGGAGCAGAATTTAGCAAAACACTAAACTATTTGGCTATTTTGTGGGCAGGTTCCATGTGTTTATGAAGCACAGCCTCTATTCGTCTCTGGAAACAATTGTCTTTTAAAGGGTTGGGCTTCGGAAGGCCTATTAAAATAGGGATGTGTGAATACCTTGGATAAATCTTCTAAGCAAATTAATATAGCCTGATGTTAGGCTAAATCAAAAAAAAAAGAATTCAGATCATCAGTGGATGGATCAGAATTTTAATAAATGAAATGACCCACGCCATTACTTTTGACAATTTATGTTATGGTACAACATTAGAGAAGCTTTGTAACTTCACAAATCAACAGCTAATTCAACTTTCTAGTGGTAGAAAAAGGAAAGGAAAATGGTCCTGACAGATGCAGCCCATGAAAGCAGAGTGCTAAAAATGAAAGAAATGCTCACAGTGCTCCTGCCAGATCCCATTCTCCCCAAGAAAGCCTTCTCGTCGGTGAACAATTTCAGGTTGTTCTGTTTACAAACACCTCCCAGATGCTGAGCTAGGCCAGACCACAAGGTCCATCCCAGCTTCAAAGACTAGTGAGAATCTTGAGTTGGATGGCTAGGTTGCTTTCCCTTGTGTTTACCGTGCAACCAGCAGATACTGGGATCCACCCATGAGACGTGCGTGAGTTGCTGCCCTGGTTCCTCCAGATGCTGGAAGTGATCTTCACAGCCTATGGAAGGTAAGGACTGCTTCCATCTAGATGAGCCCAGACCCTCTGGCCACTGACTGAATGTCAGAAGGTTAAGCAGAAGAGGGGTCACGGATGTCCTTGTGGGCCTGCCAACTTATTACCAGCTGAGGAAGTCCATGCCACGGTTCTTGACTTCATTGTCTTACTTTTTGCTTCACAATTGGGTCTATTAAATCTTTCAGTGCATCGAGCCAGGTAAGGGACAAAAAATGTGAGCCTGCTTCACATTTCAAAAATGGCATGACAACATTAGATGGCCCTCAACAATTCATAAGCATTTATCTAATGACCTATAGAGAAATCTGAAATTTCTACCAGTGCTCATGGGAGCAGAAGAGGGCAAGAGGAATTGGTATGAAAGCCCCTTTCCTACCTGATGCCTTGTCCAATTTTCACTACCATCGACAAAGGCTACCTTAGAGTATCTAGATCTTGACCTAACACCATGGCTAACTGTCCAGCCTGCTGGGTTCGCATAGGTCAACTTTCTAGAACATACTGGAATATTTTACATTTTGTGCTAAGCACTAGATACCGTAGAGCCAAATATTTCTATTCTCCAGTGCTTAAGAGCTTGTCCTCAAGCTTTCACCCAGCTAGTGATTCTATGGAAAGCAAAACCCACGCTGAGTTTTAAGCTGCCAGGATAAAATGACATGCAAAGGGAAAATGAGGGCACGCTGCTAAAGGCAAGGGTAAGAGAATAGGGCATGTATAATATGGGAACAGCAGCCGGAAAGCCAAAGCACAATGTGAGATGCAACTAGCAAGAGAAACAACGGGCAGCCAGACAATATTTCACAAATACATTAGGAACAAGACAAAGGAGAATGTAGACCCGCTAATTAGTAGGGAGGGAAAACAAATAGCAGATGCATCAGAAGGCTTGAGCTTTTAATACCTATTATGCTCTAGGCTTCACAAAAATGGTTAGCTATCATCAGAAGCTGAATATAAACCACAGTAATGAGCACATGGTGGGGGAAAAGGAAGTTTAAATGGAAACCAAACAGATTAGTAACTACTTAGTCAAGCTAGATGGTTTCACATCAGGTCCTGACAAGAGCCATAGTGCTATGGTAATGAAACCAGTTTTTGAAATGCAAGTTTCTGTCAAAAATTCAGTTGAAGGAACAAGAAGATTTCGGGTGGCTGAGTCTGAGGCAAATGCAGGGTCGGCACCGTGCAGGAAGGAAGTAAGTGCCCGGAAACAAGAGCATTGACCCTGGGAGAGAGTCCCAGGAGGAGGTTTCCTCACCATGGGATGGTCAAAATGAGCTAGAGAAGAGTCATCAGTCCCAGACCAAGCATAAAAGTAAGACCAAGCACAACTGCGAAGGGGGCCAGTGGTGGACAAGAGCTTGGACACAAGCCATGCAAGTATCACATTCCAAAATAGAGCTGCCATGTCTCCATAAAAATGTCAGGCACTTGACCAAAGAAGGCAGAGTGAGGGAGCCCGGGGTGGATGTGGATATGACAGGGGAGGTAGAGGCCTAAGAAGCTGAATTAAGGTTCTGTGGTTTTGGTTTTCAGATTAATAACAGCTGAAAGAGTTTGCATTACTAATCAGTGTCATGCACTGTGCTAAGTACTTTGTGTGAGTCTTTAATTTGTTATTCTCAATAGCCTGATAAGATAGATCCTCTTATCAGCTACCTTTTATAAACTCTTAACTTCCCTGGGCCTTAGATTCATCGTATAAATGATCCAAAAAGGTGGACCTAGAATGGTGGAAAAAGGGGAAGCAGCTGCATTTATCTGTTATTTGTTTTGTTTTGTTTTTTTACTGAAGTATAGTTGACACACAATGTTACATTGGTTTTGGGTGTACGACATAGTAATTGGACAAAGCTATACGTTACACTGCGCTCATCACAAGTGTAGCTACCATCTGTCACCAAACGATGCTACTACACTACCATTGACTATATTCCCTGTGCTGTATCTTTTATCTTTTACCCCTGTGATTTATTCACATCGTAACTGGAAGCCTACCCCTCCCTGTCCCCTTCACTCACTTTGCCCATCTTCCTACTCTCCTCCCCTCTGGCAACCATTAATTTGTTCTCTGAATTACTGGGTCTATTTCTGTTTTTTTTTTTGTTTGTTTGTTTGTTTGCTCATACTACACAAAATCTGTAGAACCCCTTTGATTTGTTAGCTAAAGTAAAGTACATGAAATTTAATTCATTACATGGTTTTGTCATCTAAATGGAACTTCCAGGGTTCTACCAAGATATCCATACTACTTAAAAAAAAAAGCCATAAGCAGATGTATTATTTTAAAAAAGAAAAAATATCAAGCTCTACAGACTTATCACATTTTTCTCTAACTCTCAGCTAACGAAGAAGGAATGAATAAGGGTAACTGGCATTGAGTAGTGTCCCAAACTTGGTTGTTAATGAAAGAGAATGGCTACAGCCCAGCCAGGGTCTCACAAGGTAGCGGCATCTTGGTGAGGTCACTTTTATCTGGGGCAAGGATGGCAAAAATGAATGAGTCCCTCATACTTGCTGCAGCCTTGGCAAATACTGCTAACTAATCCCAGTAATCTTTGAGCCCCAAGCAGCCTCCTTCACACATAATACAAGATTCTGTTTTTCCCAAAATGCTTGCAAGTACTTTGTGCAGTACTTCTTGGTACCAGGGTGTCTGGGGCAGCAGATTAACTATCAGTAAGATGCTTGGCGAACATGGACCCAAGAAGTAGAAATCCCTGTTTGGGGAAGTTCATTCAACAAACGTTGGGAATTGTTGGGCTCAAATAAGCAAAATCGATTTCTTTACTATACCACTTCTTAATCTTGGACATGCCAATTTGAATTGTTAAGTCTGTGTAAATAGGATATAGTATACAGCATTTCCCAAGGTTGGAGGATCATTGGAACCATCTTCCCACGGAACATGTAACATCCTATAGAGCACCCCTTATTTTTGAAAGGTCAATAGCATATTCCTATCAGGGAAACAAAGGTTTTTGTTAATCATATTCAACATATTTCTTCCTTGGATGACATTAGCACAATAGACTGGGATGAAGTTTAGGATGGAGACAGGCAAACAGAAAAGATGCTGGCTGTTGAGATACAGAGGGTTGGAACTCTTTCAGTCTCCCCTGCTGAGAGGAAGGGGTCGATTCTAGAGTCTTGTGCAGAACGGTGCCTCCTTGGGAAGAGCCACAGGAGTCTGCCTCTGGTAGATGAGGCAGGGAGGAACTAGCAGACAACAGGGACCTGACAGATAAACACTGACAGATTCTCATTGTCAAATTTCATTTTTTTATGTGCACCATGCAGTTCCTCCAGCCCATTAAGTTGCAATGCAATTTATTAGGTTACAACATTCTTCAGTAACACTCAAGGCTTGACTATACATATATCTTTCAACGAACATCTGAAAACATTTTAGGTACTTTAGCTACATGCATTTAAAGCATGTCTAAGAGTGGGTTAGTGTGAAGATGGCCACTCACATCCATTGTACTTCAACTTTTATTGATTAGCAGTCAGAAGGTGAATCATCCCCAGAATTTGGAGCCATCTTACTACAGTGCTGTGTACACTTCACTATGTTGCTGACAAGCTAGTGAAATTTTGTTAACTTAATATGAAACCAGCCTAGAAGACCCCCTTAGCCTCTACTACAAAAGCTGCCATTTCCTGGAATCAAAATAAAAAGTCGATGCTTGGAGGGGGGCTAGGAACATCAAGGCATCCACTCAACCTCCATTCAACATTCATTCACTTATCAAATGTTCATTGAACACAATACTTTATTCTTAACACTGGGGATGCAACAATAAAAAGAGACACAGCACAGTCCCCGCCCTCCCAGGGCTGATGATATAGGTGCAATCTCCAGAGTAGGGTTGTGTGAGAGCAAGTTTGCACCTCCAACCCCGCAGCCCAGGAATTACCCACAATTTCCATTCAGCAAATGAAAGACTTCATACCTCAGTCTGGCTGGCCACACAAAACAAGAGCATCTTACATCTGTGAATGGCTCCATCCAGCTTCCATTCCAAATTCTTCAGCCAGTAAAATTCTACGATGTCAAAATTCAATAGATAAACTGTATGCATTAATGACTACGGCAGATTTGATTTAAATTTTGCACAAATAGAAGTCATACAGAGATATTATAATCTGTATGTTCCTGTTTGGCAGGAAAGTCTTTTAATGAAGGAGGTCTTCTTTAGACAGTTGGTAACTTAAATCATAAGAAATGCGGAAAGATAAAATGAAAGTAGAAGGAATAAGAAAGAACTAGAAGGACAAAGTATATGGGACCCTCATGAGGCATTTTGCTCTTGAGCTAAATATGTTTTAGAGGGAAAATTTCATGATAGAAGTTTGAAAGAGTATGTTCCTTCTGGGTGTGTGTGTGGATGTATGTGTGCCTCTTTCTCTATATGTGTATACACAAGTCTAAAATAAAAATAAACTTGTCCTAGGAGATTCAGAGATCTTAAGGCTAAAATCACTTCCTGCTTAGTATGAACACAAGCTGGACAAAGTTTTGAATAGATGTTCAATCATTATTTCCATAGGATTGAGATAGGGGATCTATGGCCATTTGTATACCATTACCCCATAAAATGCCTATCACAACAAAGGCGATCCATGACCTTAATTTTATGTTGCTTGTTCAAAGGAGATTTTGCTTTCAGAAATAGTGACTTAGGAGACAGGCATTAGAAGAGATAATTAGAAGTGATAGAATTTCTCTCACTGATACTTCCAGGAAATGTGTACTTGGCTTTTTAAAGAGATTTCAAGCACTGTCATCTATTTCTACTATAGTATTCAAAGAATGCCTCACAGTGAGGATGTGAAGACTTCCTTTTTGAGCTAATAAATTACCAAAGTAGTTTTGAAACTTGGAATTAAACTTAAGCTTTGTTTAGAAGAATTGGTTGTGTATTTTTCGAGGAAAGGGTCAGCATCTACTGCTTATTTAGTGCCTGGAAGCCTACAAATATGTCATGTGGGCAGTGAATGTTAAGTCTTTGTAAGAACATATGCATATGTTTCTGATAAAATCATCATGCTAGCCCTAACAATAGAAGGTTCTGAAATGGGGCCATATTTCTAAGTTCCTCAGTTCCTTTAAAAAATAATAAAGCTTTTAAAGATTTGCCTACCGAACTTGTGAGGTTTTTAATCTGTTTATTAGCCAAGTATATACCCCTTTCTCTTCCAACTATCACTGCAAAAACATTATAAAATAAAAAATAATAGGCTGTCACATGTACCCAATATTCTAATAAAAAACCACTGTAACTCAATGCATGAAGGTTTCTCTGAAGATATTTTATCTGGAATCAACACTTCAAATGAAGTTTTTTTTGGAGAAATGTCACAGTAATGTTACAAAGGAGCAAATGGGACTCGCCTTCTCACCTGTCTGATAAATTCTTAGTAAACTTCTTCTGTACATCTTTAATTAGTGCCATTTGATAGGCTTCCCTCTGCCATCATTATTTGCCACCCACTTAATTTCAGAGTGACTTCATACAAAGCAGATACTGATAGTTTCTAAACCCGCCCTTAGGTTCAAGCATGTCTATCCAACTGACTTCTGGGCATTTCCATCCAGATGGCCCACAGACATCTCAGATTCCACAGATCAGCTCAGAGCTCATCCCCTACCAACCCTACACCTTGCCACTTCCTATTCTTCTTTTACTCAATAAATGTTTGTTGGATAAACGAATGAATTATCTTCAGTAATTGCTAAACAAATGTCATATGGAAGGCAAGCATTCATTTTTCTATATAATGAGGTGGATGGATGGATTCCTTTTAAATTGGATGAATCCTTTATAAATAGGGTTGGAAATCACAGGCTAGAGGAGCGCTGGGGAGCTGGACGTCTGGTCATCTGAGCAAAGAAGCATATTCTAGACAAGGACCAGACAAGGATATGTTATTGAACTTGTACCATAGTTTATAAATCATCTGTAGCACTTTATTTTGACCCATTCAGGCAAAATATTATGATTTCATTACAAGCAGAAAAAGATCCAGATGTGTTTCTTTGCTCACACATTTACATAAAAGGAGACCAAGTCAGTTAATATTTGGCTAACCATCTCCCAGGACTACAGTACTCAGTGATGTCACACTCCAGTGATAAACCTGTGAGGCTGTGAATATGGCCTATTTTTAATTAGCTAAACTACAGAGAGAATAATGTATTAATGCATGAATGTTCCTTTTAAAGATGATATATGCCATAGAGTACGTGGAATTCATTTGACTCTTCTTAGGTGACTCCAATACTTGAGGTCTTCTAAATGGTGCTTATATTTCTTTTCTGAGTCTTTAACTTTTTACATGGCTGGGACCCCGGAGGAATTTCTGGCTAATGTCCAAGGAAATCCCAAATGGCAATTGAAGAACAAATTATTATGTCTAGTGGCTGACAATAATCCTTTACAGGAAGAAGAGTGCTGTTGCTTACATCACTTTTCTGGGGCTTTGATGACCCCAGGAGTAAGTGCATGGACAGGGACAAACTATCATGAAGGAATCACTGTAAAGAGTCCTAAGAGGTCATACTTCTTTGACCTGGCTGTCATAATCCTCACTCAAGAAAAGCTCATTTCAGGAAAGCCAGCCAATTGACTCTATGACATGTATATGGTATTTCATTCAGTGTTGCCAGGACTTTCCCATACATTGTCTCATTCAGTCCCCCGGGATGTTAAATGACTTACCCAAGATCACATAGCTAGTGGAGGGTCTCATATTAGAACCCAGAACCTCTGCAGGTCTAGTTCATCATGAAATATTGCTAACCAAACCACCTTACTGGATTTTATTTCAATCCACAGGTGCTTGAATTTTCACAACTTGAAATATACTTGTGTTTTGTTTTGTTGTGTTGTGTTGTGGTCACAAAGCAAAGGCACCAGGAAGGGGTAAGTGAATTCACCAAACTCTCTGGAAGAAGATAATACTAAGATGGAAGACATAAAGAACAAAAGGCACAGATTACCTGGTGGCCAAAATGAAGGCAGGTATGAAGGATTAGAAAGGTGATTCTGGGACAGCAGACACCTTTGGCCTTCCTCACTATCATGTGGGCAGCTAGGTGATATTAGCATTTAGTATTAATATGGGAGGTTTCCTATGAAACGAACACTATCTATATAATAAGAGGAAAGTCCCAAGCTTAAAAACCTGACTCTTGAACCTTAGAAATGAATATGCTACTCTACTCCCTCTAAATTAACAACTTTGGGAGAAGGAATCCCATCTATATAACCCCATGAGGAGTCCGTCTGCAATGTTGGCCTGTGTCAATGCTGAACTGATGTTCAGCCCATACTCACTATCCAGTCCTGTTATTTAATGAGTGGTGATAATTACTATGGTGTCACATTCTTGGAAAGATGTGTGCTATTACATGTGGCAATATTTAAGATCTTTATCGTCAAACAAGTGAAACAAGAATGCAGATAATTCATTCATGACTCAGTGGTATGGGAGGGACTTTAAAAAGGGGGGTACACTTTGATCTTAAAAGGAGGATTTTGTCCTTTAAAACTTTATTATTGTCATTATAGTTAGTTTTGTTTTGACACTAGCATTTACTTTGGACTATCATAGCACAGCCAAGAATGGTAATTGAATGTAGAATTGATTTTTACTGCATCTAATAGAAAGCAACTATTATTATTATTACAAATTGCCCATAATTATAATTGTCTGGAGAATGTCTTATCAGCCTGAGTGGGGTAGAATGAAGTTGGGTGTACAACAGCACTTCTCCTTCTGTGAGTTAAACATGTACGTTCATTAAAGGCAGTGTAAATTAGCATTATAGCAAATTCAATCAATTTCACCCTCCTGAACAGAGCCTAATGCTGCTGCTGAATGATATTTAGTAGACATGCCATTTATTTCTGCCCTGCCACACTCAGAGGAGGCATGTGCAGTGTGGTGGGTGTATTCTTTCTCATGAGTGGAGAGTCTGTAAGCCTTCCACATCAGAGCCTGGTTCATAAAATGTTAAACAGCTGTCCTGCCCTTTTTACACAGTAGTCTTAAAGATTAGTCAAGCATTTGTCAGCCAGATTTTGGAGACCACTTGCATTTATGAATGTGTCTTCCAGCCACCTTCATATCTGGTTCCTTGTTGCACAGCGAGAGTAAATGAAATCTACCCCTGCCTCAGTCAGAACACCAAAGAATCCCTTGTAAGGACAACGAAGGCACTCGGCACTCTGTCCCAGGGTCTTTCTCATCAGCTCTGCATGGAATCAAGGCAGTGCTAACATTTCCAAACTGTGGCTTAACTAATATTTAACTAGTATTCCAGGCTATGACTTAACATATATCTTTATCCTCAAGACAATGTCCAAGCTGTGTAGGAGCTGAACAATTTCTAGAGCTGCTCTGCTGTCTTAATGGGAAATCAGAGGGACGTTTAAGTCTTTCTCCTACGTGCCATCCTCCTCCAACACCCACGTATAATTATATACAAGGGGTGTCTAGGAGCCCTCTCTGCCCTTCAAGTTGATAATGCAGGGATGGTTAGGGTAGATAGGGTGGAGACTCTTCTCACTTGCTATATGACTATCATATATTGATGCCTGGTTACCTACAAAGTTGTTTGGAAACAGTGAGTGCAGAGATGGGCTGAGTGTATTGAATGAAGAGAGGTTTCTGAAGCAGTGAATAAATACAGCATGCTATTCACTAATTCTTATTAAAAACTATTTTCAGGGTTGAATTGGTACTGTTCTTTTATCCCAGATACAGAATAGAATAGTCTCTTTAATGTTGTGTCTTCAAATTACATAGGAGTAAACTAGAGGGTGGACCTACACCTGCAGCTGATGATTGCTCAGAGTATTTATAATACAAAATAGCTAATTAAGATGATGGTCAAGTGATAGTTTTCTGCTGATATTAGCACAGAAAATCATGGTTGTGTCTCTTTGTGCTTTTACCCTGTACAGTATTCGCAAGCTAGAAACTAATGGTTAATTCAATACCAGATCTTTCAAAAATAAGCTAGCCACGTCTTCTAAAGAAATGCATTTGGGACACCTGGGTGGCTCAGTCAGTTAAGTGTCTGCCTTCGGCTCAGGTCATGATTGCGGAGTCCTGGGGTGGAGCCCTGCATCACCTTAGTGGGGAGCCTGCTTAGTGGGGAGCCTGCTTTTCCCTGTTCTCCTCACTCGTGCTCTCTCTTGCTATCTCTGTTGCTCTCTCTCTCTCTCAAATAAATAAATAAAATCTTTTAAAAAAGAAAGGAATATATTTCAGGGGCACCTGGGTCATGCAGTCAGTTAAGGATCTGACTTCATTTCAGCTCAGGTTGTGATCTCAGAGTCCTGAGATCAAGCCCTGAATTGAGCTCTGTCATGATATTGAATCCTGAGTTGAGCTCTGAGCTCAGTGCAGAGTCTGCTTGTCCCTCTCCCTCCCCTCTGTCTCCTCTCCCCTCTGCCTCCTGCCCCTCCCCCTGCACATGCACACACACTGTCTCTCTAAAATAAATAAATATTTTAAAAAATAGAAATGCATTTGACTTGGCATTCACCTATGATCACACAGTGCCTCAGTCTAAACTGGTATTCCTTAAGCCACAGACTCTCAAGGTATCTCAAAGTAGGATGTGAGGAGCACATACATCACAATCCACTGGGGACACTTTTTAAGATACAGATCCCTTGACCTCGCTCTGATCTACTGGGTTAAGCTCCAGGAATCTGCATTTTAGTGTCCTACATGGTTTTGATGGACACCATGTTTAAGAATCATTTTCTAAAACAAAATAGTATAATTGACTAAAGTCTCGTAGTGTCTTTATGATGATGAAACAACCAACACAAATAGTCCTATAAAAGGAAAATACTGTTTGCCAGCCTCTGATACCTGACCACATGCCCCGGATCCTGACCTCAGTTCCTCTTCTGAATCACTCTTTCTGGTACTTCTTTATACAATTCTGGATTTGGACATTGGCCACTGCCGAATCTTTTGCGCTGAGCCCTCTCTCCCCAGTCCATGAGGTACTGGGTGGCACAGTCTTCACTTAGGGCTGAGATGTGATTATCTATGAATTCTCCAGGAGAAGCCTAGTATTTAAGTCCGTATTGACTGAAAGTTTCCTCTTAGACGTTGTTTAACTGGAAATTCACTCTTGTAGAAAGAACATGAGTTTTATCAACTGTGGTGATTGTTAGCACCCTTGGGTCCTATAGCCAGCCAGGAACAGCTGGTGTTCTCAGGAGGCTCCAGCATGGCATGGTGTTCCAATCCCTCTCATGGTATCGCAGTCATATTAATGACTATAGATGTACCCATTACTCTATGAGGAAAGCAGGCTAGTGGGGAGTTGACTGAGTGTTTAGAGATCCCTAGAGGAAGATGGCTAAGAAAGAAGGAGAAACACAATATTTTAAGTCTTCAGCATTTGAATAACTAGTACAGTAAAAGTTATTCAACTTCCTCAAAGGACAGGCAGGCAACATCTTTTCAAACCTTACTGTCACTGCTTGGTTGAGAACTGCAGGAGTGGACAGGTCTTCTCAATAACGTTCATTGGATACTACTGCAAAACTCCTTGGCCATGCGTTTGGAAAGTCTTTAATAATCATTTGTTCCATGATTCAGTTAAAATTTAAGCCATACACTAATTTGAAAACATATAGGCAGAGATAGCGAAGCTTGTTCTTGGGATGGTGATTGACAGGGAGGAACAGATTGACTTGGCATACATGTAGGACTCATTAATCTTCTTCAAGTACATTCTGGGGCAACATGGAGTTCTCTCAACAAGCTGTTACCAAAACAACACTTTTATTTGCACAGTTGGAATCCTCACAGTTTAAATGGAAGTCACAAGTTAAGGGAGAGAGGGGTCCTCTCCTGTGGTAAAGGCTTCTGTGATTACACAACCTAATATTGTAAACAGCACAACACTAGTTAAATAATATCACATCATTGTTCCATTTGCTGTAGTCCTCATCTCTAAATAGGATACAGCCAACGTGAAGGTTAGTCTTAGATATCACTTGTGAAATGTGAGTCTCTGCCTGTTAGTGAATTTTATATCTCCTTTAGGTATCATATATTTCTATTGCCAAAAAAAAATGAAGAAGAAAAAAAGAAAAATGTTTAGTCACTAGATCTCTAGGAGCTTTCTGAGCTATCTTGGTATATCATAGGGAGATGAGATACTGCAGTGATACAAGAGGAAAAAAAAATTAAATGGAGATATCATTTTCTTGAAGAAAGAAATCAGTCAAAATATAACATAAATGTCGAGCAGCCATGCTCAATCAGACACACTCCAAATATTGGCGGGAGATTTGGGCTGATGGGAATTTTCATGAACTTAGCATTTTTGGCTTTGTTCTTTCTCTGAATGCTGTCTCTGCAGATTTAAATCCATCTTATTTCAGAATGCTGGGTTTGTAACTGAGAAGAAATAGTGCAGATGGCTAAATTATCTTCACTTGTTCGAAACCATGACAACTTACCATAATATAGCTTTAAACACCTGAAATTAATTAGGGAGAGTACATCTGAATGTGGAGAGTATGATTTACAGTACAGGCTTAAATATGAGGACGTGTTTTGATTTCAGGCTATCATTTATTATTTTAACCATAAATGTTGATCAAACAGACTTGTTTTATCTTTAATAAAAATAGTGGGAAGGGGCTACTGTCCAATATTAAGACTATACAAATTTTGGAAGAACCAGAACATTTTTTCTATAATCGTGACACAAACCTTTAATGATTATTATGGAGAGGAGGGAGGTACACTAACAATATTTAAGAACCTACTAAGGGTCATTATTTTTTTAGAATACTATTCCCTGAACTTTGTTATAGGTCCTTCAGGAGCTGAAACTAGGTTTTATTAATCTCTTCGCCTCTGAGTGGCTAATAAAGGAAAGATCACAGTGTAGTGGAGTCAGACATACTCTGGTGTGACTCTTATTTCACAGCTGGCTAGCTGTGTGACCTTGGTAAATGGTTTAAGAGGTAGGATTCTGAGAGGTAAGATTCACAAATGAAGGAGAAATAGAATCAGAGTAATGGGACAAAGACTATGCGCAGACAGGGAGATCTCTTTGAGGAAATAAATATATAGTTAAGGTGTTCATTTGTTGACTCTGAGATGCCGGTGGACCATGTGGGACAAAACCTATGATAGGAAGTGGGGCATCAGGGTCCAGGAGAGAACTAGAACAGGAAAGAGTAGAAAGAAAAAAGAATAACTCTAAGGATATGCTTGGAAAATCGAAAGATCCATGGCACTTAAAGATACCAAGAAAGGATCAGCTGAAAATTGGAAGACAACCATGAAAACCAACTTCCATTTCACAGTGTTTGAGTAGGAGAAAGTAGACCACAAGATCAAATGCTCTAAAGTCGTCAAAAAAGATCAGGGCTGGAAAAATAAAAGGCAAGAGGTTAGAAGTACACGTAGTAAGGAAAGGAAGGCACTAAATACAGACACACTTTTAAGAAGTTGAGGGTAAAAGGAGAGGTGAAAAATAGCACAATGATTTGAGGCAATCCAGAGAAGTTCTTTTAAAGTTAAGAGACCAGAGTATGTTTGTTGATGGGGCAAAGAGCTCAGAGAGAAAGAGAAATACATCAAGCAGAGTCCAATGAACCAAGGAGGAAACAAGGTGAAGGACACAAAGTTAGGCTAACCTTGGAAAAGGAGAGTCTTTTTCATCGAACCAGAGAGAGAAGGGTAAAAGGAAATACAGATAGAGCTTATGAGGGTTCACTAAACTGAAAATATGAACGTATGCTCCAATTCGGTTTCTCTTTTCTCACCTATCTCTTGCTCTGTGCCTGCCACCCCCTCTTACCAGATAGAAAGCAAAATTCTGTCTTTGTGAAGAAAAGAATGTGTTCATTTTTAAGCAATGGTTAACTTCAGGTCACTTAGAAATCAGGAGGTAATCCTGATACATCATTATGGTCTAAAAGAATTGATGCACTTTGAAAGAGGGGCAACTTAATTCTTTCCCTGAGTAGGGTTGGGCATAATGTAGGACAGTTCATACTTAAAGAGATCTTTAAGAATCTTCTTTATCAGCAGTGCAATGTTAAGACAAATCTGTGACTGTATATGCACAGATAAGAAACTAGTCCGTGTATTACTGCAAAACTCCTTACTAAGAAAAGTTTGCAGGAAAGAAAAAAAAGAAAGAGCAATCAGGGCCTCTGGGAGGTAGGCCTTACAGTATCGAAATGGTGAGGGGTCCCTAGTTCCCATGGGAGAATGTGACTGGCATGTTTGAATAAATCTGCAAGCCCACAGGGAACCAAAACATACTACTCAGGGGGTAACCAGGAATTGTACCTCACCCCTTTAATAAGGAGAACCTTACCCACAGGAGCAGAATAGGGAGGGAAACTTGCAGTTAGGCCATCCAAGGCCCTTCTGATTGTACCAAATGTCAAACCAGCACACAATACTGAGCCTTACTTTTATGCTTTATATCACACCCACAACATAAGCAACTCCACATAATAAATAGTCAAGTTATAACAGGATGGTGTTAGAATTTGAGATAACAGCACATTTTGCCCAGGGAGGGGTGGGGTTTCAGGAAAGGTTTGGAGTCTTACTGGAGTGATTTGTGTGAATGATACTTTATGTGCTTTCCACATACACGGTTTGAAAGCACCATGAAAAGAATTGCTCACATAAATACTTCCTAATGCTTCTGGTCTATTTTGCAATGGCATCTGCTATGGAAGCGTACGTCCTTTCTCTAAGCAAAGTGTTCTTCACTGAGGAGAATTTAAGGAATCCCAAGCCACTGATTTAATATCAAGTCAGTTTTGTGGATTGCAACAATCATCATTTGCCCTAACTGTGACTCCAGAAACAGGATTCCAGGTTTAACTCTTGGCCAGGAGTATCATTCTGGGTCCCAGCAGGTAACACACAGCTCAATCAAGAAGGGCCATTCAGAAGAGTTTGATGGTGGATGTCATCAGAGGCAGAAAAATGCACCGGTTATTTTTTTTTGCACCAGTTATTTTAATACAGAGAATTTAATATAAGGACATGTCTATTGGGTACTTGAAAGGGTAAAAAGAAAACACTAAATAATCACAGATAGTAGATGAGCTTGAACCAGAGAAATTATGGGCAGCAACTGGAATTATTAAAGATTTTTCTAAAGAAAGGCCCTCATGGATGGGAACCAAACCTCAGAAGAGGAGGCTTCAACGGCAGGTGTTGATGGTTCCTGAGTGACCGTGATGAGGCTGATTCTGTGATTTTTGAAGAACAAATGGCAAATTAGTCCAATGGGATTCAGTTGCTGCTCCTGTGGAAAAAAACAAAACACCACCAACAGAGTATAAGGTGAAGCTGCCATGATAAGAACAGAGAAGTTCTTGTTCTGATAGAGCAAGAGGCAAACAAGAAGGAGAAATCCCTTCTTCCTCCAGGCTTGCAGTTTCCCTCTGGCATGAAGAACCTAACAAAAGCTAGTTGACCTCGTGCAGTTGTAAACCAGGTGCATATCACAAAGAAATGTATAGGGGAGGAGAGTTTCGAAGCTGAGGGTCAATAGCTTTAACACTAGTACAGGAACATCCCAAAAGGTGGGGCAGCATTAAGGGAAACCACCAAGGCATGTGGGGAATCCCAGGGCCGGCAGAGTAGGGGAAGTTAGAAGACTTGTCTCTAACATGTGTGAAGCCCAGGGCAAGAGCACAAATGGATGCCTGCCTCCCATAGGTCTATACATTTTAAAGCTGTAAAGTAAGCAAACAAACTGTGAAATACAATGTATCTTGCCCACTTACCTAACCAAATATCATTTTCTGATAGCCTGGGAGCTGGCTTGAATGAACAATTCTGGGACTCCTTGGAGTTCTGCAAATCTGTGGTGTAAGGAGAGCCATTCAGCCTGTACCCTCACTTTTCTTCCCACCTCTGGCTGTACTGTCCCAGGAAGGGGTCTCACATGCACGAGCCTGGGCAACCCAGCCCACATGTCCCAACTCACTTCACTCTCCCACACAAGCAACTGAGTCTTAACTGCCCCTACCCCTCAGAGCCTGTGGCTATAGGTGCATGATCCGCCAAGAAAAAAGTCCTGGTTGAACCCACAACTAGGCTTGGAGCCATCTGTACAGAGAATATGGTGTCCCTAGTGCCTAGAGCCTGATTTAGAAGGGGCAGTGCTTGTCCTTCAAGTGGCATGGCACCTTGTCCTGAAGACTGTTCATGGAATGAAGAGGGTTATGGCCAGAGTTGCAAAGCAGAACCCATACAAGCCCTAAGGGCAATGCAGGACCCGCTATGACCTGTAGTGCAGGACCCGCTATGACCTGTAGGTGTGAAGGGGCAAGGAAAGAGAGTGGGCACCAGAAAATAAGAGAGTCCCATTGACCCTTGAACAACATGGCTTTGAACTCCACACATCCATTTATACGCAGATATTTTTATATATATAGAGTATTGTAAATGTATTTTCTCTAATGATTTTTATAATTTTTCTCTAGCTTGCTTATTATAAGAATACAGTATAGAATACATATAACATGCAAAATATGTGTTAATCAACTTTGATCAGTAATGCTTCCAGTCAACAGTAGGCTATTAATAGTTAGGTTTCTGAGGAATCAAAAGGTATACGTGGATTTTCAACCATGCAGAGGGTGGGCACTCCTACCCACCCCCCTTGTTCCAGGGTCAACTGTAAATGTAGGAGAGGGTTATCTGACAGACGGCATGGCCTTCAGCAGAGGAGCACTGCTGCCAACTGCCCCTTTGCCTCAGGGAGATAAGCAGAATGTAAATACCCCCTTTCCCTGCCTCTGTTTTCCTGCCATTATTCCCCATTGGCTGAGCCCAACCAGAAGCCATTGTGTGAGAGAATCCAGATGACACAGCCCACAGAGCTCAACCTCCTGGGCACAGGGGAGATGGAGAAGAGGGGAGGAGGATGGGTCTGGAGGGGCAAGCAGAGGCAATAGCACACACCTGTACACCAGTCCCTCCAGCTTTTCTTTCATGCCATGCTTGGTCCCACGTGTGTGTGGCTCAACCTTTACATCTCTCCATCTGCCTTCCTGGCTTTCACTCATCATCTGCCACCAGGGAAGTGCATAGTATAGTCATGGTATAGTCAGGAATCAAATGCCAGCCCAGAACATTCTACAGAAGAGAAGAGAGATGAGTAACAGTTTGGTATCGAGATTGGATAACTTCAAAACAGCCATCTATGCTAAGCATATAGGAATTACTGAATGAAAGAAAAAATGTTGGGGGAAAAAGATCATGTTGAACATACACCACTGTTCTCTCTTCTTATTAACTGGAAGAAAGCATTTTTTTTTTTGTCTCTTGGTCTCCTTATTAACGTCCCCTAGTATTTTTTTAACCTTTTTGTTTGTGTGACCTCTTTTTTTAAATCATTCCCAATTCTTTAAAGAAACAAGTAGGGTATAAATGTGTATAATAAATAGTGGCAGGACAGTGAATAGTAATATAGTTCAATGTTTCTCAGTGGTCTGAAGACCACTGGTTCATAATAGAATCATCTAGATGCTTTATAAATACCAGTATCTGGTCCACATTCCAGATTCCTGGGAGTTTCCCTTAAAGTCATCATTGAAGTGGTTAAGAGTAGTGATCCTAGAGTTTTAGTGTCGCTATGAGATTTAGGGAAGGTTTCTTAACCTCTCTGAGCCTTTTCTCATCTATAAAAGAAAAAGTAGTGGTGCCTGGGTGGCTCAGTTGATTAAGCATCTGACTCTTGACTTCAGCTCAGGTCATGATCTCAAGGTCATGAGATGGAGCCCCACATCAAACTCTGCAATGGGCGCGGAGCCTGCTTAAGATTCTCTCTCTCCCTCTCCCTCTGCCCCTTTTCTCTTCATGCTTTGCTTGCTCGCTCTCTCTTTCTCTCTCCCTCTCTCAGAACAAAAAAAAAAAAAGGAACAGTACCTATTCTGTTTTTGTAAATACCAAAAGAGGTGATAATATATATATGAGGACTTAGCACAATCCCCATTGATCACCACACTAGGGACCTGTGTTTCAGTTTTGCCCTGGGTCTCTATGGGGTTGGCCAACTCAGGTGAGCCTTTGCTTGGCTAACTTGAGGGGGGACTCTGGGGCTTCCAAAGAACCAGGACCCTCCCTCTCTGTGCTTCAACTTCGGGGGTTGACTGACCCATTAGGATTTCTCTCATCACAACTGCAGCAGGAGAAGTAAGGACGGGTGGTTCACTCCCACTACACGGGTGGCAAAGGTGACCCCCAGAAGGGCACACTCCCTGAACCAGGCTGCATGCTCTCGGCTTCTGGAGCTCAACAAAAAACTCTGCAAAACCAACTCTTAAGAGATTATGTTTATTCCTAAACCATGCTACTGCTTTTACTCAGCCTGCCTTGAGAACGCCTCCCGGTTAGAAATTGCACCACCAGGCTTTAGAACTACTTGCAAAGTCCATCACTGAAAAGGCTGAGGCATAATAGAGCCCATTCGAAATAGCTCAGCAAATATACATGTTCAGTTACAGAAGCTTTCAAAGTAAATAACTTGACTACTTGACGCAGAAAGTAAGAAAATAAGCCAGGCCTCAGTAAGGGAATCTTTCCTAGATTTTTATTTCTTTCCCCTCGGGTAGTCAGGGAAAACGGCCAGGTGTAGTTCTAACCAATTTTAAAAAACAGAGTATTTCAGCAGAGGTAAAGGGAGAACTGAACTTCTCTGGCTCCATTGGGGGTTTTGTTTGTTTGTGGGTTTTTTTTTTTTTTTTTTTGTGGCTTTCATTTTTGTTTGTTCTTGGTTTGTCTTTGACATGCTTATACTCCAGCTCTTTCCAAAAGAGACTGAGGCAGAAATAATTCCTGTTGCTCCCATGTCTCAGTTTTGAGCAGCAGAGTGGATATGAAGAACCCTGTAACTTCTTTTGCTGCAGGCGGCCCTTCCTCAGTTAGGTGAAGGAGGACTTCAAGGTGAAGTTTTAATGCTTCGAGATCAAACCCAAGCTGTTTCATCAGAGACTCTGGAAGCAGGCATGTCAGCACACAGCATAAATCCATCTACCCCACACCGAACGCAGGGTTCAGTTTAATGTGAGACAAAGGGCTGCTGCTCCGGCCTTTCACACTTGGGCTCTCCTTATCTGCCCACACAGGTCTGGACCCCAGGGCTTGAACTGACATCCACTCAGGAACTTTTTGCTTAAGGGGGCCGTTCACAATTGCCAGCAAGAGAAATCTCATGCCCTGCCTATTTTCTAGAAAAATACCTAAACTGAGTTTGCCTTTTGACCAAGCAAAGGTGTTTTTTATTTTTTATTTTATTTATTTTTTTATTTTTTTTAATTCTTTAACTCTAGGAGACCTGTCTACCCACACAGTGATTCATGACTCTACAGGAGGTTGCAGAGCAGCAGGGTGGGAGAAGCCGATCTTCTCAGTCCAAATTGGTGAATGTTACAAATGAGAAATTCTTGAGATAGCTTCCTGGTGGACAGAAATAGAAAACCTGTACAGGGAGCCCTGGATTCCTCCTGGAGAAGGAGGTCCGTCTACTTCCACCAATTATTAAAACATATGAGGCAACCAGGACTGTGTCCACCGTGAAAATCCCGGCCTCATTAAGTGGATGGATTTCACAGCACTGGTGTCCATTCTCAAACCTCCTCCCCCCCCACAATCACAACCACAACCGCATCCTAAAAACTCCAGTGTCCTCTCACTCCGGTGTTCATTTGATGCCCACTGAAGTCCCCAGAGACCCACACGTGTACAGCCTGTCTCAAGGCCTGATGATATCAAATTTCAGGATTCTTCCTAGGTTAATAAATCTTCTATACTAATTCAGGTTAATTTGTGAATAAATGTCAACAGCTTCAAGTCCTGCCTCTTCCAGATTAGATTTATATCTTATCAGGATTTATGCCTGATAATGCAGGTCAAAGACATGCGTAATGAAACAATGAGCTTACTTGTAATAGGGCTGATAAAATGGCCAGCAGTAGCACTTAGAATAGATAGTTCTAGATGCCTTAATGGGCATCGAGTCATCTAACTCACATACCTTATGGAGCAATGCAGTCATCAACCCCATTTACAATGAGGAAACTGATACACAGGGGTTAAAAGTAACCTACCCAGGGCCACACAGCTGGCAAGTATTGATGCCTGTGTTCAAACACAGGTAACTGGTGTGTTTCCAGAGCCCCAAACTTAACTACTATACAACAAGATGGGAAAAGAAACATTGGGGCATGAGGGTATAAATGAAGACCAAGCAAATGAGAATAGACACAGGTTATTGATTCAGAATTTGCTACAGGAAAAGAGTCAGCCACTCTCTCTCGTGTTGTGGCCGAGACTCAGTCAGGGAGTCAGAGAAAGCTTCTGATGTGTCCTGACTGGTGGCTGTGGACATGGGAGGCTGTGGGCAGGCTAACAGGAAGTGGGTCATCCCACGTTTGTTTAGAGGTGCACATTTGGCTTTCTCTGGCTGGTCCTAAGTCAGAAGCAGAGACAAAAATTAGGAACACTGTCAGTTATTGATCAAGTCCTGGTCACTTTAGGCCAATCGTAAAAAGGGCGATTGTTTGGTGGTTCCCTAGACTGTTTTCTAGAAATGTGGATATGACTTTTTATAAGTCTGCTAGCTGGCTTCCAGAACTGGTTACTAGTAACAGAGGATTGGTTTCCTCGACTGGTGGCTGCAGATAGTAGGTCACAGTCCTATTTTTATATATTGTCTGGCCATTGTCAGCTTGTGTATTTAATCTCTCAGGCAGGAGAATCTCCTAGAATCATTCATTTTCTCCCAGCATGGAAGGCGGCCTCCCTCTGGAAAGGAGTCTTCCAGCTATCAGCAGATTCTTTCACTAAAGCAAGTTTGTGAATTAGGTCGAAGTCTTGATTTCTGGCAGATAAATGTCTGCTGAGTTTCCTGGTGCTGATCTTTCTTTTACTACTTAATATTTTCCTGGTGGTGAGGAGCCAAGAGGTGGAAAAGCTGTTGGTCTTATCTCTAATCATGCCAACAGAGTACTTGGCAAAGGTTAGCTAAGGTCTTAGCTGATAAAGAAGGAGGGGAGAATTTCTCTTTCCATTTTCAAACTAAAATGCAGATCTCAAAATTATTGCACAATGAACTGGAGGATAACCAACCTGTTCAACTTGCTTGGTCCCAAAGACTGAGGTCCTTTTCAGCAGCTGGTGACCTATGCAATAGGCTTATAGCATTTCATTATGTTAATAGATGGTTCTGTTTTCAAGAGAAGCAAGCATATCCCAGAGAAACTCAAATATAAACAACACAGCTGGTCAATATCTTTTCTTTTTTCTGAGAACCTGCTTTGTTCATTATGATAAAAGAAGTAAAATGTAATGCCCCTCCCTTCACAGAGTCCTATAGTCTTTTGTGTGAGATACCATTTTTCAATGACTTGAGCGAATGACAAACAAATTCAACACTAAGCATCCAGTGAGTTTTGCCTTGAGAAATACATGAGCCCCTAATGAGATATGGCTCTAGCTGTGATTTTATTGACTATTTCTAACACAAAGTTAATATGAAAGCTAACACAAGTGCTTGCATTTGGAGACCTGAATCAATTATGTACCCACAACAAGTACAGATATATGTTCTAAAGATGTTAAAGGAGGAGAACACGATTAAAAGGATGCCAGCATCCTACCTATGAAAGTCCTGATGTAACAAGTGCCAGTGCCCAGTGTTAAAATTGGAATCTAGTGTAAAATAAAACAATGACTCCTGCCGGCTATCAGGTAAGCACAAACCCAGAAGCACATTATTGCACATTATTCATTGGTAATGTCAGTAAAATGCTGACAATGTCTCGCCAAGGCTGTAATCTTACTCACTCTTCCTGGAAAGGAACAATTTGGGACCAGGAAAAGGGTCACAGGAGAGTGGATGTGAAGAATATCCTGTTACAGCACAGCAAGAATAGAGTGCAGCTTGGTAAACTGAGTCTAACCTGACTCAGTTATCAGAGGAATGACACTTCCCCAGAGCAAGAAGTGACTGGGCAAATCACCTCCCTCTCTGAGCTTCCGTGGACATTATACCTGACAGTGCTACATAGGTAATATATGTGTGATACTTTTTGTATAGATCTGTGTATAGACTTATGAAGTATTTTAAAGTAAAACAAAAATATTTCACATAGAAGACTATTATAACACCTCTAGTATTTAAACCAAAATGAGAGCTGCATAGAAGAAAAACAAGTGGAAGACTGAAAGAAGGAAAGACAAGCCCAAAATTTGGCAAACCCTTCTCATCATTAACTGTGCAGACAGAAAGGAGAGAGACGAGCATTTTCCTTTAAGAAGCCACACATGGAATTAAACAGGAATTGTAAGAGACTGCTCACCAACCAGGACTGAAACAAATCCGAACATCCCTTCCAATAATACATGTAAAACAATTCCTTAATTTGATATTCTATTGGCAAAAAGTGGCAAAACAAACTCCGTTGTCTTTCCGGGACCCTTGAATGAGTATCTAGCTCTACACCTAAAAGAAAATATTTTGTCCAAAGTCATCTTTAAAATTCTTAAACCTGAAGCACCTGGATTCTTAATCACCGTAATGCACACATCTCAATGGGTTTTCTGTTTCTCTTCAATACACACATAGAACTAAGCAATCAGCCCACGCAACTCCTCAGCTCTCCTTGAACACTTGATGAATAAAATGAGAGACTGCAATAAAACCTGAAAGATGATGCTTTCTATTTTTTTTTTACATGAGGATGCCCATTTCTACCTTAAACTATTCTTTTGTGATTTATTTTGAAAGCCAGAGATGATCTATGGAGATGTGTGTAGGCAGGTGTATATGCATGTATGTGCATGCATGCACCCGTGTGTGTGTATGTGTGTGTGTGTGTGTGTGGAAAGAAATTCAATTACATATCCTCACTCAGGTCATAGCAGATATTCTTAGATATAAACCTTCCACTTAATCTACTATGGCTAGTCATCCTATAACTGGATTAGCTGTATTTCGGGACTCTTGGGTGGCTTGGCGGTTGGGCATCTGTCTTCTGGCTCTGGGTGTGATCCTGGAGTCCTGGGATGGAGTCCCACGTCGGGCTCCCTGCATGGAGCCTGCTTCTCCCTCTGCCTGTGTCTCTGCCATTCTCTCTCTGTGTCTCTCATGAATGGGTAAATAAAATCTTTTTTAAAAAAACTGTATTTCTGCCTACAATCCAAAGTACCCAAACAAGTCCCGCTATAAAGAAATGACACCAAGTGTGCTTCTCTAAATGGGAAGTTTTAATTAAGGACAAAGATTCCTATCATATGAAGAATGAGTTGGTCATCCACTGTGTTATCCTTGACTGTGAGTCAGAAGGAATAAAACACAAAGCCACAAGTTAAAGTGATACTTTTGTGACATTGATCTTACTCTCAGAATAAAATTATATATATATATATATAATCTTCTCATATTAAGAGGGAGTAAATCATCAGGTAGAAGACAATGAAAAAAAGAGAGTTCATACTTTTCAGATGAGTGAGGTAGCAAAGCCCCTCTAAGAGACATTTTGCAGCACACTGAGGAATAATAGCAGCACATGCGTGATTTCTGGCAGAAGCAGCCTTTAAATGAAGAGCATATCAAAATAGGGCCAACTCAGTGGTTAAAAGCACCGAGACAAGTGGGAATACGGCCGCAGAGGAGGTGTGTAATTTTGGCCACGCTCATGGAGAAAGGTAACAATCTGGTGAGAGGTTCAGAGCACAGGCCTTGTGCTAAAAACCCCTCAAGATATAGGATGACACTGATAACGATCAGGGAAAGAAAGTTGACAAGCACTTTTAAAAAATTATTCCTACCTAAGGTACCTGGCACCAATAACCCATTCAAAACAGCTTTCGAAGCGCTGGGGCTGTATATCCAATGGCAGTTGTCTACACAATTGCCACTAAACAATAAAGCCATTCTCGCAGATTGTCATGAGGTGGGTGTTATGCAAATTCTCCCAGTGCGGGGGGGTAACATGGCAGTCATCACCCACTGATCCCTGTATTGCTAGTTGTACCCACTGAGTTTGGATAAGGTATCTATAAATAGCATAACAGACACCTTTGTTCACGGTGTTCAGGTAGATATTTTTTTCAAGAGTTCATCCTGATTTTGGTCAATTTGGACCAGTTGACACAGACTGTGGGGAGAGAGGCTTTTCATGATCATTAGTGAGTTTACATCCAGGACACTTGGGTGGATGAACCCTATCTCTTTCGTGGCAAGCTGACCACATTACAAATACACTGGTTGTCCGTGTTTGCGTGGGTCAAAGTGGGAGCATCTTCTCCACATGGACACGTTCCATAGGGTAATGAGCCAGCTCATCCAGCCAATAACACACCATAATTACTCTCTAGTCAAGAACAGGCTACATTAGAATGGATTTATATGTTGTAGGTAAATTAATCTCCTGGCTTCTGTCAGGAAAGAACACGATACAATCCTCCCCAAAAAAGTGAGGGGGAGGAGGCAAGTACTTTGTAGACATTTTGTTTTCCTTAACGGTTCCTTGAAACTTGATTTTTAAGGAAGCACCTATGAATTAAAATGATTTTGTCTGTATGTGGGCAGGGAGGAGGAATCTTGGAGAGGTCAGTGTTTTGAATCCTGACCCTTGCCCAAATACTTGCCTGTCAACAAATTTCCATCGCCCCCTTGTCCTTGTTTTACCAAAACTGCAGCCCCACCTGAGCCTATCTGGCCTGCCAGCCTGTAGACCGGGTAACCACACCACCCAGTAATCACCTCAATTGATTCTACAATTGTCGGAAATATGTTTTGGACAGCAGGAGATTTTATACCCACTTATTTTTCTAGCAAAACAGCTAATAAGAGATAAATGTCAGCTTGCCTCGTGAATACCACAGGATATTCAAGAGCAAAGCACAGAAACAGGCCTTATATCATGCCTGTTTCTGCTTTATATTATGCCTAATATGCATATGCCTTATATTTCAGATTCTGTTCAATACGTGATCTATTCTTCAAGCATCTAGAGCCTTTGCCTCTTATGTCACCAGGAGTCACTCATAGACCCATGTGAGCCACTCAGTCTCATGAATATCTCACCACTGCTGGTCCCCTCTCCCACGACATAGTACTGCTTTGTTCTTAGGACAGCAAAGAGTGCAAGTAGCCTTAGTGCAATGATTTTTTTGCCACCTCAGCAATAAGTTCTTTGAATGTCCATTTTTTGGGGAACCTAACTCATCAGACAGGTGAAAATCTTAGGCCCTTTGTTCCCTAGCCTTCATTGTTGGGTGAGTTTTGATCTGTATAAAACATCCATCATCCTGCCCTCAAAGAGCTAATATTATATGATATGACATAGAATGCAAGTGTAGTGCATAAACTAATCCCATTTACAACACACAGAGATGAGCACTGTTCACAAAAAAAAAAATCTGTTCTAAAGATTATTTTTGGTTTTCATTTAATTTGGTTACATTTTTAAGTTCAGTTTCTATGGAAAGAAAAGGCAGTAATCACAGAAGAGACATCCCCAGATAAGCAGCCGGGGGCCTTTGGTTCCAGCCCTAGCTCCCACACTAATGAGTGTGTGACTGCGGACACATCATTTCATCTTTCTGGGACTGTTCCCTCATCTATTAAGTGGACTAGAGCGTCTCTAAGGTCCCTCCCAGCCTAACATACAATCTGAAATCCTTCACTGTCAACCCCCCTATTTATAATTACCCCTGCAAGCATGCATGTGCTGGTCATTGTTTCCTCCAGAAGGGGATTTGTCACAGTCTCAGCCCCAGGTTTCAGCCTCATACTCCCTGAACACTAGGATAACTACCAGCCTTTCTTTCTGAGTACAGGGAGTAGAGAGAATTGAAGAGATGAGCCTTCAAGCCATTCTAATAAGGTTTTAGTTTTAATTATGAATATATATTCTAGTAAATATCCTAATGGTACAAATAATTTGGTATGTCTGACATGTTCAAACATTGAAAGCTTGAACTGAACATATTTTATGATTATGAGGATCACAGTGTTTTGCAAAATTAAAAATAAGTAGGAGTTTTTATTTTTAGATTTTCCAATGTATTTACGAGAGAGAGAGAGAGACAGAAGAGCAGAGGGAGAGGGACAAGTGAAGCCCAATGCGGGGCTTGATCCCATGACCCTGAGATCATGACCTGAAGCAAAATCAAGAGCTGGAGCTTAACCACCTGACTACCCAGGCGCCCCGAAATATAAGTAGCTTTTTTATTTCCTCAGTGGATCAATAATGTTCCCTTGGCTAAGAATAGATCATGATTTCTCATTTCTGAGAAAATTCATCAAGGTTTTCTTAATCTCTTTTGATATTGGTTTAAAGTTATTACGGTTTTCATAAATAAGTATCCATTTTACTTCCCATAATTATTTTTCAAGTTGTATATCACCTTGAATCTTGTAAGTGTGTTTGGGGTTCGGGGAACATGCTTTTTTAAATGATTAGTAAAGCAAATAAACAGCAATCTGTGGTTTGTTCCTCTTGATCAACCCCGGTTAGAAGGAGCCTTCCTTCTGGGCAGGGGTTAAATGATACTCGGTGTAATTTAGTTCTTAGTGTCTGTAGTGAGGGTTAATATTGGTTACAGAAGGATAGTCAGATGGCAATAGGAAGTTCAGATTTCATCTCCATTAGCAGAAGGATGTGGTCTTAGGTTCAGGACTCTCACTTTCTAGCTCGGTTACCTTAGGTGGTTATTGAATCTCTCCAACTCTCAAATTCTCATTCGTAAATGGACAGATGGAGGAACTAGAGAAGGTGTCTTAGGTGCTGAATTAATTTACTAGTGTTGCAATGACAAAATATCACAGACCGAGTGGTTAAGCTTCAAAAGATGTTTCACTCAGTTCTGGAGACAGGTGTGGGCAGGGTGAGTTCCTTCAGAGGCCTCTCTCCTTGGGTTCCTCCTTTCTATCATCATGTTTACAAGTGTCTGGTGTCTCTCTCTGTGTGTCCAACTTTCCATCTCCTATAAGGAAGAGGAAATAATGACACCAGTCATTTTTGGTTATGGTCCATCCTAAAGACTTTCTGTTAACTTGATCACTCTTAAAGACCTTATCTCCAAATATAGTCACATTCTAGGGGTAAGGACTTCAACATATGAATTTTAGAGGGACACAACTCACAACAGGTAGGTTCCCTGGGCAGCAATCCCTGAGATGGCTGTCTGCATGCAGCCAATTTACTGGTGGAGGGGCAGGGGGGCAGGGGGGTCGGCAAATTCTCAGAACAAACTCAGGAAAGAAGTCAAGGAAGTGGCATCGGACAGTGGGAGAAGTTGAACCACGATAGAGTCATAACAGAGGCCTCAGATGATTCCACAGAGAGCTCTGGAACTAGGATGGCCCTTTAGAGTTGCCCCAAATTGAGGTCAGAGGGCTGGGTTACCAGGTACCTCCAGGAAAGGAATGCCCCCAGGGAAGGGAAGGGGGCAAATCCTTGTGCCAGGAGGCTCCTGGCCATTGAAGGTCATTCGTATGAACCTTCAGCTTGGCAGCTGGGGGTATAGAGTGCCTTGGTCCTGAAGGTGGGGTGCAGGGTGATGCCCCCAACTTCCACTGGAGAGGTAAATGTCAACTTCACCATTTTACAACATTTGGATGAGAACTGACTAAGACAGGCATAGGTACTAATATTTAGTCCCTGGAACATAGTGGGAACTGGAAAATGATTCCTCTTCCATGGCCCCATCTAGGGCATGTCCACAAGGCCCTTTGTTGACAGCAAGATCCTCAAGCTGTGGAGATTCCTGGCCTCCCACAAACCTATTTAATGCATTTCTGCAGAATAGGAATGGGGTCCAGGAGAGCTGGTTTTCAGGTACTTTCCAGTGTTGATATTTAAAGTCCTCTCCCCTACGACCCCCTTCCTTCTGTCATCCAGGTAGCTCAAATCAACAATCCATAAACCATCTGAACTCTTGATATATGGAGCTCTTTAGGGAGCCGCATGCCGCTTGACTACAAAGCTCTGTAATTTTCAGGGTGGGTTTTTTTTTTCCTTATTATTTTTAAATACCCTGCATTTAAAGTTTCACATCTGCAGAGGCACGGAGAAGAGCATGTGGAAAATAATGCTCAGTGAGCTCTGGAAGAAAACAAAAGAGGAGGGGGTGGTTTCAGACAAAGAGGTTGCCTTGTATCTCTGACACAAGGCTTTTGTTGTTGCTGTTGATCAGTGCAAATGAAAGTCCATTTGGGAGAGCCACGTGCCTCTCCAAACTGTGCAATAATACTTCATGGCGGTGAGTCCTTGGGTTGAGGCACAGTTAGGCTTAGAGAGAGAAGCTAAATGGCAGCCTATTGTTCCGGAAAATGTAACCTAGCAATGAATGGATGGGAAGAAATAAAGAATTTTAAGTAAAGAAAGGCACTGTGTGGGAGTGAAAGAAGTACATAGTATCCTTCTTGCCTGCAGCTTTTCCTAATGGAGACTAGCAGAAAATAAATGGAGATTTGCCCGATATATTTGTTCTTCCAAGGACAAAACCTCATGTGGCCTGTCCTTCAATACCTCCTGGAGGTGGATCCTATTTCCAGGTGTAAACTCACACCCACCATGTAAGGAAGGATAAAGAAGCAGAATGCTTCAGGCTGTGAAATGAAACAGTTTGCTCTGACCTCAAAGGAGCCTCTAAGTGTTTTGTGGGGTGTGGTAAAACAGATTCACGCCCTGCATAATGGATGAAGAGGAGAAAAGGCTATTTCATGATATGTGAATCAGGGATCAGGGACGGGTCCTACGGGAAGCTTTGGCTTGTTGGGCTGCCACTTCCCTGTTAGCCTTGCTTATTCATTAATTCTCCATTTATGGGGCACCCTCTGTCTTAGTCTTCTCAGGCTCCCTTAACAAAATACTACATAGTCTGCGCTGCTTAAATAACAAACATTTATTTCTCACAGTTCCAGAGACTAGGAGTCCAAGATCAAGCTGCCAGCAGATTTGATTCCCTGGAGAGCGTTCTTTTTCTGGCTTACAGATGGCCACCTTCTCATGGTGTCCTCACATGGCAGAGAGGAAGGGAGCAAGCCCTCTGGCCATCTTCTTATAAGGGCACTAATCCCATCATGGGGCCCCACCCTCATGACCTCATTTAAAACTAATTACTTCCCCAAGGGCCCCACCTCCAAATGCATTCACATGGGAGTTTTGACATTTTCATTTTGAGGAAATACAACTCAATCCCCAGCATTCTGCCCCTTGACCCCAAAATTCATGTTCTTCTCACTTACAAATTACTGTCCTTCCATCCAAAAAAACCCTACAAATCTTAAATTATTCCGAAGTCCAAAATCTGAGCTAAATATCAGTGATATCAGATGTGAAGGAGTCTTGAGGTATAATTCATCCTAAGGCAGAACTCCCCATGAGATGTGACCCTGTGGAATGAGACAAGTTGTGCGCATCCAAAATGCAGCGGTGGGACAGATAGAGCATTGGCATTCCCATCACAATGGGGAAAAATCGAAAAGAATTAAGGGGTGATGGGTCCCAAGCAAGCCAAAACCCAGCAAGGCAAATCCCATTGCATCTTAAATCTCAAGAGAACTCAATATGTTAATATGAATATGAATGTGAATATGTTGGGGAATATTTTTCCATCCATCACACAGAAAGAAGGGGATCTATGCCATAGAAAGAAGGGGGGGGGGATATGGTCTCCACTTTCAAAGATTGGGATGAAAGAGACAAAACCTAGTTAGGGAAGTCAAGAAGACTTCCTATGACTAAACCAGGATCTGATAGATGAACAGAGGTCAACCAGGAAAGAACATTTGGGGCAAGTGGGCAGTACGAGCAGAGGCCCCATAGCAGAAGCAATATGACAAGTACAGAGCCTAAAGAAAGTCCTCACTGTATCTGGAGGAGAAAGAGCTCAGGGAAGCATAATGGGCAGGGTGTGGTTGGAGAGGTTGGTGGGTGCCAGACCAGGCAGGTCCTTGCCTACACAGTATGAAGTGTATCCTCTAAAGGAGTTTACACAAGGTGGCAGCATGATCATTTTCACAGCTTGAGAAGATTGCCCTGCTTCCAGTATAAAGAACAGACTAAAAAGTGGCTCAAATCTGAATGGATACTGTTAGATGGTAGGCTGTAATTGCAGTAATCCAAGCAGGAGACAACAGTGGCTTGGACTGGAGTGGCAATGGTAGGAAAGGGGAAGCAGGACTGATGCAGGTGTCACTGAGGAGATAGAGGCAACAGGATTTGGCAGTAGACTAGATCCTGGGGACAAAGGAGAGGAAATTAGTGAATCTCATTATCCTTGCCATCTGACAAAAGGCTCTGTCCCAGATGTGTGTGCACAGCACATTTCAGATCTCATACCCACCAGTCTTCATGTTGGGCACTCAGCATACATCTCCTAAATCAAGACAACCCATATTCCCCATAGCTTTGGTGGGTCTCAACCTGTTTGCTCTCAGCCCTCCTCCTTACCCTTCCCCTGCTCTGCTCTAATTACCAAGAGACTGGCCTCTTCAATATTTGGTTTATAGACCACTTTTGGCTGCACTTGGCCATTGGGAGGCTATGTAGAGTAGAGGGCAGGAAGACAAGCCAGGGTGCTTCTCTGCCTTAGGCAGTATGTCTTAGAGTTCCAGTTGCTGCCAGACAGGTCTGCTTTGCTTCCAGGCGAGATGGCCCTGGCCCTGGGCTCCAAACACACTGCTTCTTCCATGGTCCCCCACACTGAATGCCATCCAGTTTTGTAGTTACCAGTCTCTGGGTTATCTCACTAACCCCTGTTTGGCTTCTCAGCCCTTCCATCATCTGTGTAACTATTTCTCTGAATTAAGTTCTCTCTGATTGCCTGTTTTGACCTTGTTTCATGTGGCTGTTACATCACTAAGTCCAGAAATGCATCCCTTCCAACCACTTCCCAATGTCTGAAACTCATTAGTTCTCCTCCACCATGAAATAGAAAGCTTAAGATTCAAATAACCCTAGGAGACTTTACAAATTGAATTATACATAGGACATGGTTTTGCCCACAGTCGGCACAATGTATGTATTTGGTATAAGAGAACAGGATGCAGTGGGGTGGGGGTAGAGGAGCACTAAACAGAATCACAAGTAGAAGGTCAGAGAATGAAGGGGCTAGAAGAAGAAAGTGAAACATGCCAAGATTGACTTGCTTCCAAAGTTGCCAAGGGCAAGCCATAGGGTGACACCATTGCCAAACAGATATATGAAGTGATACCTCCCAAAGGTTAGGTAAGTTATAGCAAAGAGTCATTAACAATTAGGCAACTAAGAGTAGGATCTCAGGAGGAATAATTAGAAAGCTATATCAGCAAAATATAGAAATATAGGACACCAAAAAGTCGATTCTGTTTTTTATGTTATCTGTGATACAGTTAAAATAATTTCCACCTGGAGTCCACACCAAGCTATGATAGCTGTTCAGTCTCCATTCTTTATTGATCGTCATTTACTAGAAAGAAAGAAAAATCGTGTCTGTATAGTCTATGTATCATTGGTAAATACATGCCTAATATACTAGGGCAGGAAGCAATATAACTTGAACCCAAGTTATATTTGTTCAGAGCTGGGACCTTTTTATACTCATGAGGATGATTCTAGTGTCATACAAAATTGGATTTTCTCAGTTGTAAATATAACCTATGTATTAGCAATTTGTGCTGGGAATGACCCAGATTGTGGCTTTTATAAATAGCCCACATTGTTTGGTATATGGTATACCCTACACCATTTAGTACATTAAACAATTTAAACTTTGCAACCTCTCCGCCCCCTGTGTGAGTGTATACACACACACACACACACACACACACACAAACGTACACGCACATGCACATTAACTCATCTATCTTGCAAACACTGTTAATTGAAGATTTTAAAGTAAAGTTCAGTAAACTACAGCAACAAATATATCATGAACCAAGATGACAACCTCACTTCATTCTCCACAATTGCTGTCTGAGATGGTAGTCACTGGCCGCCTAATGGCTACTGAGCACTTTAAAAGTGGTAATCTGCATTCATATTTTTATGTTGATTATATGTTGAAATAATAAGATTTTAGACATTAAATTCCATATACTTTTTTGAGAGAGAAAGCATGAAAACAAAAGCCGGTGGGGAAGGTAGTGAGGGGTAGAAGGAGAGGGAGGAGAGAATCTTAAGCAGGCTTCACACCCAGCACAAAGCCCAATGTGGGGCTCAATCTCATGACCCTAAGATTATGATTTGAGCCAAAATCAAAAATTGAAAGCTTAACGAACTGAGCCACCCAGGTGCCCCAAATTACATATATTTCTAAAATTAATTTTAATTATTTCTTATTACTTTTTTTAGTGTGGCTACTAGAAAATTTAAAAATACGTATGTTGCTGAGGGCAGTTTATTTTATTTTATTTTTTAAGATTTTATTTATTCATGAGAGACACACACAGAGAGAGAGAGGCAGAGGGAGGAGAAGCAGGCTCCATGCAGGGAGCCTGACGTGGGACTCGATCCCGGGACTCCCAGGATCACGCTCTGGGCCGAAGGCAGGTGCTAAACCACTGAGCCACCCAGAGATCCCACTGAGGGCAGTTTAAATAATCACCCATCTAAAGACAAATTGTAGTAAGTACCACAAAATTCAAATTCCCTTCCACCACCATTACGCATGTCTGACCACTTCATTGGTGATTTGGGGAATGCAGTGTTTCCTCTGGGAGGCCTGAAGTATAGCAAAATATAATGAGATTGGTAGCTAGAGAAATCTGGCTTTGAATCTAGTATTCAGTAGCTGTGTGGCCTTGAGCGAGTTATTAAACTTTCTGAGTCTTAATCTCCTCATCAGTTAGACACCCCACAGGACATTGGAAGGATTAAGGGTAATGAATGTAAAGTGCCTAGCTCAGTGTTTGAATTTAGTAGCTGCTGAAAAATAATACCAATATTTTGTGTGTTTGTTTTTACATCAAGTGTGCCTGGTAACAGGTGGGTAATATAGGACTGACTTTGCATCAAAGTCACCATGTCAACTGAAGCAGCATTGGTGATCAGTTAATACACTCATGCAAATTGAAGAAAGGGCACCACTAGCAAAGTGTTATTCGGTAAAGGCTCTTTTAACTCTTTATTAATTACAAACCATCTAAATCTCTAACCCATTTAAATGCCCTGGGAATTCCAAGGTAAGGATTTATGCTGATGGCATAAGACACAGGAGCGAGGCATGTTTTCCTTTGCTCAGTTATGGACCACTCTCTACCACCAGCCATATTCTCTTCTTGTCACTAAGACCTCCACAACCTTAGCTATGATGTGTGGTAAAGAGCTCTAGGAGTATAAAAATGTGTACCGAAATAGTTATTGAATGCAAATTTGCTGTTTGATGAAGCTTTAGAAGTCTCTGATAGCTCTCTGCACTTCTGAAAAATATACTACAAAGCCAACTTCACATTGCTTTAGGTTGACTTTCCAACCAATTAACCAAATAAAAGAGGAAATCTTGAATGAAGTCTCAATGTCATGAAATCCTCAATCTTATTTTTCTCTGTTATGATTCTGGACAGACTTCCCAAAACTCAGGTCAACTTTCCAAGAATAGCTGTTACTTACTATCAGCCCACAGCCCAACCAAAGACATTTTATTCTGAATCTATACCTTCCAAAGTGTGTAAGCTCCATGTCCTTACTTTTTCCTCAAAAGAGTGATGAGTAGGCATAAATCAAATACAGGCATACTTAAAACACACATGCTTATTTATGTTGAAATTAGAATTTATACTCCCACATGGCTACCATACTGTGTATGTCTCTGAAACACATTGAACGATTACTGACAAAGAGACTAACCACGTAATGAGACCCATGGAAAAATGAGTCCAGAACCTAACTGTAGTCCAGCATGTACTCTTTTCTTTCCTGATGGGATTAGGGATGGTGCTCTGTCATCTGTCACACCCTCTTTTGATTCTCTCACTTGTTCCCTCCATTACAAAGACATTCTCAGCCTCCTCTCTCTCCAACAGAACCATGTCTGTTTGCTCTCCCCCCTTCCCAGCCACACCACCACCTGACCCCAGTAGAAGACTTACTGACCTGACTGGTTAGCATCCCAGGTCATTTATCAGGCTGGGGCTTCCTAGTGGCATGGGCAATTCTTTTTTAAGACAGGCTTCATACCCTTTCTTACACTTCATTCATTCAATAAATATGCGAGGAGTTGCCTTCTCTATCCCAGACAGTCTTGTAGTTGCTGAGATAAAGCAGTGAATAAAATAGACCAAAATCCCTTTCTTAATGGAACTTACATTTTAGGTGTGAGTAGTTCTTATCCACAAGATGAATAAGGAAAGCTTTGAGTATCTCAGGTAATAAGTTCTAAGGGAAAAAATAAAGCCAGGAAATATAGGGGGTTGTTGATGTGATATTTTAAGACAGGAAAGATGAGGTCAGCTTTACTGAGAAGGTGGCAATATGGCCTAAAATCTGGCTACAGATGCAGCCATCTTTCTCCCCCCTTCTTCTTGACTTCATTTCTTTATAAGCTTAGCTAGAGAGAGTGGAACAATCTCAAGATTAAATTCTGCAGAGAAAAATCTAAGCTGTGTGCTCCAATTCCAGCATTAACCAGAGGGCTCTAAACCTACCAACATGACCAATCAACTCTGCTATTCATTGCCTAGAATTCCCTTGAGAATTTCCCGAGATATAGAAGTTATTAGCAGGACAGGATTTTCAAATTGCTGTATTTCCAGCTGTAATAGTTCTAAAATAGCACTAAAACAGCGCTTTTACCCTCTGGCATCTCGCTTTTCTCCAACCCCCCCCCCCACCCCAACCTCTTTGGAGTAGGAAGGGAGAGCAGATTCCCAATATGAAACTGTGAATGATGACATCTGCAGTCAGGTCTGGGTTTCTAGTTCAGTGAAGACTAAAAGGGAGCAGGTCTGCCTAATTAGAGATGAATAATCATACTCCCTTACTTTTATTAATCACTTACTTTTTATTGAAACTCCTATGTTCTAGCACTTTCCTGAAAATGTACATATGTCATCGTATGTAGTTGTCACAATAATTTTGTTGTGTATGTGGATAATTATCCACCTGTGTTTAAGGAGGACGAAGCATAAAGTAATTTACAGCAAACGATGGCAGATCTAAGACCCACACACAGGGGTGGGTCTGTCTGTCTCTAGAGCATTCATTTTTAGAGACTATGCAGTGTTTCTATGGAATACTGGAAGATGGTGATTTGAAAGGAAAGATCCTCATTGGTTAAGTTAGTCACAGGAGCTACAAGCTTTGATCACTCAAGCTTCTCATGGTATTGCTCCTTTCTTCCTTTCCCTTCTCTTCCTTTCCCATTTCCTTTCTTTTAGTGTCTGAGTCAGATGTTGACTTCACATCTTTGCCCGCCACTGCCATCATGGTTCTTCCAGCCAAGGATGCTCTCTCCATCTTACTCTCTAGCACAGAACCTCTGGGAAGCCTTTCAACGCTCTAAACACTAGTAACAAAGATAAAGAGACAGAATGTGAAGACTTCTTCCTAGGGCCTTTCTGTGTCACCACCTTCTTTTCTCTTTTAAATCCTGCAGAGAATAACAAAATTACCATTGTAGGGGAGGGAGGATAAATTACTTTCATTCCACCCTCCTGGGTTGTCCAGCCAGGCCCTATAAATTGGTCTGACAAAAGCAGATCAACAAGAGAAAAACAAATTTATTAACAGATGCCTCCTATATTCACATGGTACCCGGTTCTCAGTAATTCAAAGGAGGGTTGGACTTGGGGTCTGTGCACCCCTTAGCAGGGAGAAGGAGGTAAAAGACACATATGGGAAAGCAAGAGACTGTTTGGAAAGACAAGTGGGACCTTAGGAAAAGTGATGGGTGATGTGATAGTGTGTGGTAGTGTCTGGGTGTGGTCCCTGTAGAAATTAGAGTTGCCCAGGGACAGAATTTATGACAGTTGAGTATTTTGGGGAGGCTTCACTTTCAAGCAGATCAGAGATTTCCAAAACTCAAATGCCTTCAGATCAAAATGGTTTTACACCAAAGTGGCATATTTTGGGGTGGTGTGTCCTGACCCCCTTCACCATGTAAATATTCAGGAAGCAGTTTCTATCCCCAAACCCACATTTATAGGCCACCATGTCTCTGGCAGGGGGAGAAGAGCTGGATGGGGATCTCCTTGACACTGGGAAAGAGAAAGGCTTATCCTTCTGGCCCTTTATCCATTGTTCTTTGTCTCTTGTGATGCTTCTACAACCAGTCCTAGCTAGATAGAACCTAGCCTGCCTAGAGGGTGAAAGAGAAGGTGCCAGGATTATCGAACCATGAAGGGGAAAGGAAGAAGAGAGATCCTCAGAAATGGTTGATGGCCAAGGCAGGAAGACCTTAGTCACTGGGCATTCCTTGATCACCATTCGAATATGAGACACATATCAAGACTGTCTATTCTGTGACGGTACGTTCTACAACTTGGGTTCATACAGAGGTGACAAAGTTGAGCCCCTCCTTTTCAAGGATTTTGCAATCCAGACAAACTTGATAATTAATTTCCTTAAAAATATTTAACATTCTCACTTGCTGAGGTTTGTGTGAGGGGAATTGAAAGTGTTGATTTCAGTGGAAATATCTAAAAATTACACTTTGCTCAATAAAGAAGAGTGGTGCTCAATGCTTGGGGCCTGATGCTATGCATCTTTGGTATTTTTTTTTGTTTTTGTTTTTTTATTAAAATGTCCTAGTAGAAGTATAACATGATATTAGGTTAGTTTATTTGCATTTAAAAAAACTTCCCCTCTCTCATCCTTTGCCCCCCACATTTTGCCTCCAATATCTCTGTGTGAAATATGAACCACTTCCAAACAAGTTAAACTTGAAGACCTACTTAGTTTCTCAGGCTCATTACCAAGGATTTAAAACCTCTCCTATTCATTCCACAACAATGGTTTCCATGGCAATTACTGCAACACATGACATCCCCTGCAGCTCTGCTTAAAAATGCACCAGCAGAAATGGCTACACATCAACACATTCATCAGGAAAAGCGAGGCTGAGCAGGTCTCCTTCTTGGGGGCACTGGGTGTAAGAAATTAATAATAATAATTTTTAAAAGACAATCATTTTGATTTCTTGGTGCTATATTGATTTTTTCCTCTTTTTATTTCAACACTTCACACCTGTGAAGATATAATTTCTTGTAGCAAATCATTTGAATTGCATTTGTGTGAAAGTGGCTGGGGATGAAGACAAAGTGCTTACCATAATTTTTGTCACCCCTTTACCTCTTTCATCTGTTCCTGACTCTTTTAGTCATTAGCATTTGCCCTTTCCCCTTCTAAGAGAGACATAAATTCTGAAAGAATAAGTAGAGTGCCAAAGTGGAATCCCAGACAGAGAAGAGAATCACACACCACACTATCTCACTGTCTGCCCTTTCTCTCTCCCGCCAAGAAACACAAACAGCAGGTGCAGTTAAAATACATCCACAAGAAATAACAAGCCAAATGAATACACAAAGCAGGGACATCCTTTTTATTGAGCACAGCAATGTGCAGGTACCACGGTAAGAGCTTTGCATTAATCATTTCATCACGATACTCAATCAGTATTTTCTGTTACACAAATTAAGAAATGCATGCTCAGAGAGATAAAGAAATTTGCCTAAGATCATGCAGTCATATGTGTCAGAATTGGATTTGTAACCCAACTTGGCCTGGCTCCAGAACCCATGCTCTTATGTTAATTGATAAAGGGACTGATTTTCTCACTCAGGTCTGAGAAAAGGTACATGGGGAGAGGTGTGTAGTCAAAAGGTCCAGGCAATTATCTGAGCTCTTGGGGTCCTTGTGCACTGTCTGGGACCCTTCTAAACAAGTCTCTGCATCTTCACTCCTTCCTTTTTTTCTGGGAAATGTTAATAGCAATGTTGACCTGCTTCCTTGAGTTATGTAACAAGAGACTGAAATAAACAATAGGTAAGAATTTTGAAATGCTAAGCAGTAATGGTGGTGATCATAAACCCACAGGGATAGACAGAGGGGAAACAAACATAACAAGAATACTTTAAAATGAATAGGGAGAGGGGCTTGCCCAGAGAGAATGAATGGTATAATCCAATTACCCTCATTCTGTCAAGCCCTAAGCAGATGTGTTGGATGAGAAATGTAGCTCCTGATTCTAACTTCTGTGAGACCTGGCTCTAGAGGTGTAAAAGGCCCCCCTGAGAAGACTATCTGTGTCTTTCCTGGTTGTTTCTGGCCCAAGAATATATAAGACCGTGGAAGACTGTATGCACGCTCATTAATTTTTCTGCAGGAAGAATTTCGGACTTCAAGATTTCCTTTTAACAAGCATGGTAGTAATGCAAATATCACTTACCTTCATTATGGGCTCCAATTTGTGTAATCATTAAATAAGGAGCTATATTAGCTACATATGAAGGTAATAGCTTTGCTTATCTAATTTTGCATTTACTTAGGCTCAGTTCTTAATTAGGCATACAATAAAGTTTGGCAATCAATGAGGCAGTTGAGGTTACCATGCTTGACATTATGTTTTAGTTAACAGAAATTAAACATGGTTGTAATTTTGCATCATTTCCCCCTTTCCCTGCACTTGAGGAGCTATGTAAAGGAGAACCTTGGAAATAACACAGAACTGTGTCCCATCACATATTCATATATTTAAGGGACAAGCATTTATTCAGCACCTGACGACACACAACAGAACCCCACATGGTCCCTTTGCTGAAGGACCTCAGAGTCTAGGCATCACCATACAAGACTTTCACAGACATCATTTAAAAAGAGGGCTCCAGAGAAAATAGGAACTATAATCTATGTAGATGTGATCAAACTGAGGTCCAAAGACTTGAGGATTTTAGAGGGCTTCTCATTCTCTTATATTAAAACATATAGAAAAAAAAAGTGTCTCAATTGTCAATAATTGCACCAAGCTCTTTTAAGGATCTTCCATGGCTGTATAACAAAAACAAAAACAAAAACAAAAAATTAACTTTCAGAAAAAGAAGATTAAGCAATAGCATTTTGTAAACTTTCAGGTTGATCATTTTTGTCCATCACTTATATAAATAAATTATATCTGAATTCTAGGTTGAGTCCAAAAGGCTTTAGATTTTCCAAGGTTATTATTTTGGGATGTTTTAAAAAGATACCCTGGAAATTGATTTAGCTTCTTGGAAATAAATAACTCTTCTAGAATGTGTTTCTTCCAGATATCTCTCCTTAAATCTTTACATTTTCTTAGGGTGCCTGGGTGGTATGGTCTGTTAAGCATCTGACTCTTGTTTTGGCTTAGGTCTTGATTTCAGGGTGATGATCTCAGGAGCATGATCTCAGAGTTGTGAGATCCAGCCCTGTGTTGGGCCCTACATCAGGCTCTGTGCTCAGCTGGGAATCTGCTCAAGACTCCCTCTCCCTCTCCTTCAGCCCCTCTCTGCTATGCTCTGGCTCTCTCTCTCTCAAAAAAAATAAATAAATCTTAAAAAAAATTTTTTTTTTAGGTTTTCTCAGATTATACAAGCTGAAGCCAAAGAACACACATTGCATTTTGGCTTTCAGAGACATAAAGACTTAAATATACATATGCATAGTTATACATATTTAAATATTGGTCACATCTGCTACTGACAGTGAGAAGGATCATTGCAAATAAAAAGATGGTGGGCATTTAAGAAAAGATATCCTAATAATATATGAAAGACTAAAACTTCTGGGTAGATTTATAATAGATATGCATCTATTATATAGATTTGATGAATAAAATAAACATTCACTCTATTGCTCTAAGTTAGTTTTAATGGTAAAGAGAACCGTAAAAGGAAAAGAAGGGAAAGGGGTTTATCTTAAAACTAAAGAATCACGTGAGTCTTCCAACAAACAGATGAAGAAAAGTGCATTGACTTTAAAATTCAGTAGGAATTTGTTTGAATCCCAAGTTGCCATTTCCAGATCAATTAAACTTCAGCAAGTGTTACAAGTTCCCTAAAAACTCTCAAATAGGAGACTTATCTGGGGATGCACATGGAATGAACACCCAAGGAAAGAGAGAAAAGAGAAGAAATTGAAGCAGGATTAGGTAGAGAGAAGTTGAGCTTCTCTTCAGTCTCAACAGAGGTTTCCACTTGCCCTACAAGGAGCTCCAAAGCTAGGTTAACCCTTCAGGATGGTCCTGGGTCCAGGAGGGACCAGGCCCTTGTAACTACCACACTGAATACTCATTGGATAGGCCTCCCCAGGAATGCCATGACTTTGAGCAATGTGGTTCCCTTTAGCAATGGCACCAGCTAGCAAAAAGCTGTCTGCCAGTAGCACTCTCAGAATCTGAGGAAATAAAATCTGGAAAAGGGAACTCGAATAGCATGTTAGTGTCTGAAATAGTACACTGTACTCATACATGTATTCATCCAATGGATGTTTATGGAACTCTTAGAATTACGGTGCCCATCATCAAGTGATAAACAAAGCAGACCAGGTCATCACCCTCTTGGGACATTCACTCTGGAGGATGAGGAAGGGGTTTTACAAAAAAGAAACAAACAAATGAAATAATTACCAGGGATCAGTACTATAAATAAAAATGCACCTGGGTAGCTCAGTTGTTTAAGAGTCTGCCTTCAGTTCAGGTCATGATCCCAGAGTCCTAGGATTAAGCCCATTGTTGGGCTCTCTGCTCAATGGGGAGCCCGCTTCTCCTTCTGCCCCTCCCCCTGCTTGTGTCCCCCCCTCTCTTTTAAATACATTTTAAAAACTTTTAAAAAAGAAAAAATATAAAGCAGTCTAGATATTTGAAACATAGATGTATTTAATACAGAGAATCAGATGCTTACAAATCATAGGGAGGGCTGAAGAATACCATTTGAGGCTGGATGTCCTACAATAATGGGAGAAAACCATGGAGTCAGGTGCAACCTCAGTTGCCCTGGTAGCTTCCCAGGCTGGCAACTCCACCAGTCCCTGGACACCAGGAGAACGTTCAACAGAAACTGCCTCGGGAAAGCTTGCATCCCAACAGAGGCAGAGGCTTTAGGAAGATTGCCTCTACCTCACTTAACGCTTTCCAAATCTAGCATGAATGTACTTATTTCACATCTGAGAAAGTTTATACTTTCTAACTTCTCCAGATAAAAGGAAAAAGAATTGGCAGAAACTAATCTAGTATCCACCACAACGAGGTACCATAACATGAAAGGGCTGCTGCCTGAGACCTGGGGTCTTAAGTTACAGAGAACTGTGGGTCTTTTGAGATAGTTAGGGGCAGGATAAAGCCTGAAGGCCAGAAACTGAGTCAGATCACCTCCTGGGTCAGTGAATGGACTGGATGAGCGCTGAAACACCATTTAGAGTCTGAGATTTAGTGCTAAGTTTTGTAACCAGGAAGCAAGATGGAGGCAACTCCTAGGTTAGAACTAGTGAACAAAAAGTGAAAGACAAAGAAAACAGAAAATGTCAACTCAAAACGAACCTAACAATTTAAATTTATTCTAAGAAAAGAATGAAATCAGTAATCAGAATACAAGTTCACTCCAGGTGAAATTGCTATACAAGTTGTGTAGGGTGTTCAAAGAGATAAACAAAAGATTAATATCAATTTCAAAAGAATAATAACTTGTGAAAGAAAAACTGGCTAAAAATAAGTGGCTATGAAAGAGAAATTTAAAGTCTATGAATTTAAATGGAGTTACCAAATTTAAAAAAAAATCCATAGATGCCATAAATACAGAATTAGCATAAAGAATTAGAAAATTGAAACACAGTACTAACAAAGTCAACTGGATCACCACTAGAGACATTAAAAACATAAACAAGAAATCAGGAGGTGTGGAAGATCATTTTATGTGCTTTTATATCTAAAGGGAGTTTGAAAAAAAAAGAATGCAAAAAATAATGCACAAATAATACTTTGAGATGTATTTCTGAGATTTTTGCAAAAGGAAAAAGGGTAGTTTTTCTTAGATTGCAAGTATACTGTGAATACTAAGCAGCTCAAATAAAAATAAACCCACACTGAGATGAGTTATAATTAAATAAAAGCACTTCAAGGATAATGTTAAAATCTTAAGAGCTTCTAGAGAAAAAAAGATGACTTAAGAGAACCAGACAAGTACACTACCATCAGAATTCTCATCAGCAATAATATAATGTTTTCAGAAGTAAATGTCATGCTAGTTTCAGAGGACTGAAAAACATAAATGGCAACAACAACTCTATGCCTAGATTGACTAGATTTTTTTTAAGTGACAGCAAAACAAAATATTCAGACATTCAAAGACATAGAGTGCTTACCACCCACAGACCTTTAGGGAAACTATTATTAAACAATGTACTTCAGAAAGAATAATAAGTGAACATATTCAGTTGGCGTGGGATAAAAGAAGAAACTGCAAGTAAGACATTGATGAAAATGTTGGTAAATATTATTCATTGTTAACAATAAAAAAAGTAAAGCCAATCACCCAAATAATATATTTTTTTCTCCAAAATCTAGACATATAAGCAGCTCAAGTCTTGGCATAAAGAATGTAAATAGCTGAGCTTTTACCACACCAATTTAAAAGCAGGTGAGAGAGACCAAGTTGGTGATCATGTATCTGGAAATGAAAACAATGCTGGACCATGGGCTGTAATTGGAATTATAAAGAAAGTAAAGGAAACTTAGCAATGGTAACTAGTGCAAAAATGGTAGGATCATTAGGAGGTCTCAATGAGGTCAAAGGATAGTTACACTCAGGCCCCTGGTGGGATAGGATATAAAGCTGTGTCAAAGACCTCATCCTTGCCCTAGATTTCTGAGGTATTGCTCTGATGGGATGACCATGGGTATGAGTCATGAGATGAGGCAGAGAAAATAATTTAGAAGTGAAATCAAGGAAATGACATGATTCTCCCATTCTTCAGAATGAGATGGGAGTGAGAATGGAGGGGAAGGCTGAGAGGCAGAAATCCAAGGATTCAATAAGCTGGGAGTGATGGCGTGATCTGTGAATGAAGGTGATAGGGAGGGAATGGAGTGGGATGTCTTGGGTGTGACCATGAGGAGCAGCTCTTGACATTGTGATCTTCTGTTTTACATCCAAATGAGGACAACCTGTATAGTGTGGGTTCTCAGGAAAGCGTCGGGGCCAATGAACCACACTGCAGAATGAGTCTTTTAAGAGTTCCTACTCGCAAGACTTAAATTAGACGTAAAGGAAAACTAGAAAATAGTTTTTTATCACTAAAGGCAGTTTAGGGTCTATAGAGTTCCCTTGTTCTTTCTGGATGTCTCAAGATTAGATCATCTGACTTAATTTCAGGATTCTTGGAAGAGTTCTTTTATGCCTTGTTTGCATTGTCTTATAATTTCACGAGTGTCTGAGGGTTGTATGGAACTATATGTTATTCTTTGAGGAAGTAATCTATACTAAAAAGATTCAGAAATCTATTTATCAAGGAATCTATAGTCCAATGAAAAAAGATCAGGGAATAGACAGTTGTATGTTTTATTGCTTATATTGATTTTATTGGTTGTAAATAAAATATGTAAACATCTTGCAGTATATAGATAAAATCTATCTGTAATATATATTCAAATATATTAATAATTCTTAGATCATATAAAGAATAGAACATTATTAATCAAGTATTTTAGATTTAATGTGATTTGAAAATAATCAAACAAAAATATTGAGCTCCTCGAATATTTTATTTTTTATTTTTTTAAATATTTATTTACTATGACACACACACACACACACACACACACACACACACACACAGGCAGAGATACAGGCAGAGGGAGAAACAGGCTCCATTCAGGGAGCCAGATGCAGAGCTTGATCCCAGGACTCCAGGATCATGCCCTAGGCCAGAAGGCAGACGCCCAACCACTGAGCCACCCAGGCGTCCCATCCTCGAACATTTTAGGTGATAATTTCTGTGTCACAGATGAAACAAAGGAGCATAAGACAATGTTCCTACTTTCCAGAATTTCAGTTAAATATTTAAAAAAAATGTATCTAATATTTTATAAAAGCTGATTCATATTAAGTGTTAAAAGAAGAATTACCCAGATTATTGTAAAATTGCTCTGGATATTCAGAGTCAAAAAGGGACTATGTGGTCTGATTTGCTCAAGGAGAACCTCAGAGAGATTCTATATTTTAAAGAGAAATAGAAAGTTAAAAATGGCTTGAATACAAATTTAGAAATAGCATTGCAGAAGACTTATTTCATAGAACTAGCTTTCCTAAATAAAGGGTATTTGGATGGTAATAATGGAAAACACAGATTACAGAGTTGAAAGGCTTTGAGTGGCAAGGACATTAACCCACAGGTACTTTGGGCCAAGGGAGAAAGTTTGGGGGCCGAGAAATGATAGTGTGAAGTCAGCAGTTTAGGACTGACTTATGACAGGATGCAAGAAAGATTGTATAAGTGAGACATTAGAGGCAGAGAACTCTGTTAGAAGTTCAGTGCTAGGGGATCCTTGGGTGGCTCAGTGGTTTGGCACCTGCCTTCAGCCCAGGGTGTGATCCTGGAGTCCTGGGATCAAGTCCCACGTCGGGCTCCCTACATGGAGTCTGCTTCTTCCTCTATCTGTGTCTCTGCCTCTTTCTCTCTCTGTCTCTCATGAATAAATGAATAAAATCTTTATTAAAAAAAAAGTTCAGTGCTAGACTTGAAGAGACATAAGCATACTCCAGGGGTAGGAGAGAAAGAAAAAATATAGGGCTGAATGAGAAAGACGTTATGGTCAACCAATAGACTACTAATCATCAGCAGTCAGATGTCAGCAGAAATAAATCAGGGATTCAAAAGGTCCAACAGGAGTTCAATTTAGTTAAGGAAATTACGGTATTTCTCATGAACAGTCTAGAAAATGGGGGGAAAACTGCTTTAGCCCAAACTCAGTATTCTTGTGTTTGTGAAGCATAACATGCACAAGCAACCCACAAATTAGGAGATGACAGTGTGTATGTTATGTTTTATTTCAAGCAGATGACTTTTTATTTTGCTTTTCTTATTAGAAATGCTAAGTACATTTAATAACTTTTAAAAACAGCTTTAACAGTGATAGAGTAAATAGAACCACAGTTGATCACTGTGCGAGGCATACTGTGTTTCGCTGAGCCAGTTGCTCCTAATAATGGCAACACAAATGTGAATAAACAAACACAAGTACACATGACTCAGTAACTCATTCCTGATGGGCATTAGACACTGAGTAAAGAGAATATATAAAAGCCTGATATAGAATAAGGAACAGAACATGGAAGAAATCTTAGCAAATCCATGCTTTGAGTTTGGATCATCCTTTGCTTATTTTGCTTTATTAGCAAAAGTTATTGGCCTTGATTTATTAGTGTTTCACATAGATTAAACAAACTTCATAGATTACTGACCAAACTTGCTTCATGTTGAAGTTCATTTTTATGGAAATGTAAAGAAATTTTCATTCTCAGAATATCTGATCTAGACAGGCCTTTCTTCAGTTGAGTGTTTTATGTACCATGCCGGGTTTTTTTTTTTTTTTCCTAATGCAGGATCCATTCTACCACCATACAAAAGAAATACACTCTCACTATGGAATTTCTCTGTCTGACCTTGCATCAAATAGCTACTGTCTATTACCAGAATTGAAAGCCTAGCTTTCCTCTGGCTACTAAGGTCATGTGTTTAATTTTTTAGGTAAACATATCCAATTAAAACAGATTTGGTTCAGAATAGACGATAAAAGGTGGAAGCCTTACAAGGGACAAGATATTCACTCATCTGAAGTTACATAATTAAGGGGGAAAATGAAAGTTTCATGTTGGTTTGTGCTGGGAGTGTTGGGTACTTTAGGTAAGATTCAACCACTCAAAAAACATGTTTTCAAGGTAGCATCAAAGGAATCCCATGACCTATAGCAAGGTCAAGAATCATGAACAGGTATTATCTCCAGTCTTGGAAAAGTAAATCATATCAAAGTCAATTTTGAATCAAATCAGAGTGGATATTTTATCAGTCTCATGGACTGATAGGAAAAGTTCTGCATTTTGAATCTTTTGCAAAAACTGCAAATACAACATATATAGACATTTACCGGCTTCTTTGTCCTATAGACCATTAGCCCCAGAGTTTTTCTGTTTTTCATGTGACCAGAACTCCAAGAGACCTGTCTCATCCCTGTAGGTAGAGACCAAATCAGGGGCTTTAGGCGGTATGAGAAGTTAAAGGACTTGGAAGGCTCAGATGACTGGGTATAGCCAACTGAAAGCTTCCTCTCTGTTGCCCTTTCTCTAAAGTTAACATAATCATAAGAGACTGGCCTGGATTAATTTTTAGGTTCTTTTCTTTAGCAAGATCACAATGAGCTCAAGTGTTTGCTTTCTCGGCCCATGTTTTGACTTAATATGCACCCAGGAAAGAAGAAATTGACCCCGGAACAGGCTTCTGATGTGCTTAGGTAGCTAGTCAATGCATTATTAACCATGAAGTCATCCGTGGATACATAAGGGAGTCTTCATACAAGTGTATGGCTTCCTTTGAGCCAAACTACCTAGGTTTGAGTCCTGGGTCTGCTATTTATGAATGCCACTTCTGGTCGTTTAAACACGATAGGCCTTGGTTCCTCACTTGGGTAAAGGAAAATAGTGCCTCCTCCAAGCAGTGAAAGTGCTAAGGTAATATGTATAGGGCACTTGGCTTGGGGATTCTCTCCTCCCAACTGCTTGGTACATGTCAGCTGTCCTGTGGTTACCCTGTGACCCTACTTCAGCTCACAATGAAAACTTGATCACATATGATAATTTCCTGCATTTGAACAATTGCTTTCATTTTGGGGGGATGACTTACATATTCCCATCATTGTGCCTTTACTTATGCCGTTCCCCTTGTTTGGAATATCCATCAACCATCCTTCACTACACTATAAAACTCGACATAAATTCATCTCATTCAGGATGTTTTCTCCATCTCGCTCCATTCTCACCACTCCGGTCCTTTCTCTCATTCCTCGTGCACTTCATGGTCACTCATTTATGTATGTCGTGTGATCCTGAAGAATGTATGTAAAGTAAATAAACCAACACTGGAGTTACTCTTACCAGTGGAATATTTAATTGTGTTGTACAGGAAATAGAGTGTTTCTTATGCATAGGTAAGTGAGAGACTTGGTTTCATTTTAGAAATCAAACAGGAAAAGGTTATGCTATCCCCAAAGGGGCTTACCAATCCATTCCCATTACCAAAGCAAGAAGGAAAACACTAATCACACAAGGAGAAGGGAGCCATCAAAGCAGAGGTCTCATATCACAGCAGAGAGAAACTCAGAGTCAGAATACTGTACTTTGAGCAAGTGCATCAGCAAATACTAAACTAGGGCCCTGAAGCTAGAAGCAAACTGCCTCAGGCCAAAAGTGAGTGATGAGAATATCGAAGGACACCCAGAAGAATATGTAGACCAGCCTAGATCTATTCGCCAAGCCTCTGTGGCCATGGGTTAGTTTTTCCTCGGTAGAGAAGAACTGGAATTGGAGACATCACTTGGTCAATTCTTCAGATGTTTTTGGTAGGAGTAAAAATCTGAATGTGGCTCTTTGTGAAATTTGGGTTCAGTTGTTCTCAACAAATCACTTTCTCAGTTTTCATGAGGTCTTCAGTTTTCACATATCAGAGAAATAACTCAGTGTAAATGTATATCCAGGGTTTGCCCTACAAGACAATTTCAAGTAGAGTGTTGATTTACAAAGCGGAGAAAGTACCAATTGAGCATACTTCACACCTAAAATATAATCATCTTAACCAGATATGCTTCTCTTTGGATATTCCTTCATTGCATTTAAAGCTTTCACTAAAATGACTTAAGTTGCTCATGTTTCATGAGCATATTTGGTTCTTCCATGGATCCTGAGACTCTTTAAGCATTTAAATCTTTATGTTAACTCTTCCCCTAAAAAACTAATAATTTCATTCTATACTGATCATTCCAAGACTCTATAGTTTTATATGCTTTTAAGGCTAGCAATGTTTATATCCATTAGCTGTTTACCTTATGCATGTCTTAGCTTTTCAACATTATATCTCCAGGTTTAGGATATGGGAACTATATTTCCTTCTTTGGAAAATTTCAAAATGCCTGCTACTTCTGTATACACAGTAGAAGAAATATTTCATTTTAATAAGTGCTTGAAGAAATGAATACATTGTTGTAAGAGAATAAAAAGTTTCTTCTAGGTTCTAATTTCTTGGAATTTCCAACTGGACCCCTAGGAAAATTCAAAATTCAATAAATGCATCAAGGAATGTTATGGATTTGAGGTTTTAGGTTCAAGAAGGCTGCAAATGTGTGATTTAAACTCATGAGGAAACATCCACGTTACAGCTGTGTTCATGTCTTTCAGCACTCTTTATATCTTTGCCCTTCTCTGTTGAGTGGAGGCTCTCTGGTAAAGATGAAACAGAAGCCTCATTTCAGCATGGTCTGAGTAGATCCTCAAGAATCAGTATAGGTTATTAGGTGGTTATGTAAGATGACTTTTTCATTGTGCTGCGTTTGTTTTTAGCCTTAGAAACTCTGGCTGTTGCATGGCTTTGGGATTGGGATCAAAGGAAGACATACAACTTAGAATAAACTTTCTCCCACCTTGAAGAGGTGGCATCTTTAAGAGAGCGTGAACAGGCAGTCTCTCAACAGAAACAATGCTGACCCATAATAATAAGAATATTTATCTTTTAGTGCCATAGATTCCCCCTCAGAATACATTAAAGGAATTTTTAATCTCCTCTGGGAGACATTAACTATCTGCTACCCTAGAATACTTAGAAGTTCCATATATCTGGGAAAAAAACAAAATTGTTTTTGAGTGAGACCTACAAAGCAAAAAAAGATATGCCCAAAACACAATGAAGTATTGATGGAAATGATTTATAAATAGAATACTGATGGGGTGGAGGAGAGATTTGAATTACAGGAATAGATAACAAAGAATGTAAGATGTGGATTGACATCTGGGGATTCAACAACATGTCAAAAAAGGTTACCATACATTATGTTCTCCTTCTACATAGCAGTAATAGCTGCCACACAAGGAAAACATATTTAAATATTTTTGAAACTTAAAATGCCACATCACAAAAATATGTTTTCATATGAACTTTAAAATGAGAGAATGAGTTTACAAATTCAAGCCATTTGAGAAACCTATAATCATTTTTGGATTAATGATATGGGATCAGCTTTATGCAGAGGAAAGGAGAGATGGAGCAGTGTCTACTCCTTTCTCAGATTCACCCAAGCACTCTGCAAGGGTTAGTTTATTTAATTTTCCTTTTACTCTCTTAACTAACTATCCCCACCTTGACAAAAAGACTCCAGGTCCTATTTCTTCCATGAATTCACTCAGGAATGACTTTAGGAAATCCTTTTTCTAATCTTCAAACCTCATGACCTGTTCTCAAGAAAAAAAAAATTGCATTTTGAATACATAGATGGTAGTATGGCTTACTAAGAAGACTCTTCTGGCCCTGCCACTAACCAACTATATGATCCTGAGAAAGCTCCTTAATTCCCTTGGGCCTAAATTTACCCATATTTAAAATAGAATGATCAAAACTAACAAATTCCAAAGTCCCTGAGAGTGCCACAACTTTGATTTTAAGGAATTAGTACTTGGCACAGATCATAATACATATGAGAAAATAGAACCCAAATGAACGTACTTTCCAGCTTCAAGCTTTTTCCTCTTGGAAATTCTCCTCTTGGAGTCAGAGACAAGGTAATAGAAATGGCTTAACAAACTCTATTCTGTCGGGTTGGTAAATATTTACTGTATGATTGAGTCAACGGGTGAAGAGATCTCATAGTGACTGCATAAACTCTGTAGAAGTCAATAGAATTATCTGAAAATATAGTGCAAGTTGTAGGAAATGATTTTCATTTATAAATTTTACTTCCTTGTGCTACTGTCCATGGGAAGGTCACAATTTTAGAGAAACAGATTTTTTCAGGTCACAATTATGCTACTATTATGACAACTCTTTGTTGATCCTTTTAGCTTAGTATGGTCATTACTGCTCATATGTCAGAGATAATGTGTTTTTATTTTTTAAGTGCTGCTGAATTACCCATATTTGAATCTCCTGCCAAGTGTAAGATGTCAGTACTTGCACATAATGATTATTGTGGAAGATATATGGTGTTTACAAGCAAACAAATGGGTACTATTCACAGACTGAACAAAGGAGGGGGTCTTATTCATTCGATTTGCTAATAGTTGCTCCCAAAATACTACTTTCAGTAGTAACTTTAGCTGTAACTTGTGTATTTAGAATACTTTTATAATGGGGCACCTGCGTGGCTCAGTTGGTTAAGCGTCCAACTCTTGATTTCAGCTTCGGTCATGATCTCAGGGTCGTGAGATTGAGCTCCATGTCAGGCTCCACACTGAGCATAGAGCCTTCTTGAGATTCTCTCTCTCTCTCTAAAGAAGAATTAAAATTTAAAAATACAAAGTACTTTTAGAAGTAGCCAGTTATTTGAGTCAAGGAACAATATGAAAGCTAAGTTGGAAATAGTGCAAATTTTGATCCATTGACTGTCAAAAGGGTGTGTTGATGGAGAAGCCCAAAGCACTGGAACTTGGATTGACCATTGCAAATATGAGGTGACAGTCAAGATGAGAGATGATGAGAAGACTTTGGCAGGAGTGGAAATTGCATCAGTAGTACTCAGAAAAGCTGACATGCTGACACCAGTAACAAAAAAGACCACTCTGTCTTCCTCCCACATTCAGGAAAATGAGTATTTCGGTCACGCAAGGCTTCAAAGACAAGGAATAGAATGAAGACAGAAAGTTGGCAACAGCTGCCATGGGCACCCTGGAGACCAATGCTACATGGCCATCTTGGAGTCCATTTGAAAATCAAGAAAATATCTAACTTGAAGATTTGACAATTCCTAAGATACCCTCACATACCTACCACTCATGTTAAGGGTAAAAGATCCCACGTTTCAAGCAGCAGAAGCAAGATTAACTGATTCCCGTGAACATTTCCCTAATTCTTTATACAACTCTAGAAAGGTCCTTTCCAATAAAATTTCTTTTCCACTTGACACAGTTTTCTTGCACACACTACCCTGAGCATCTGAATCTCAGCTTGGGTCTAAAGATATTACAACTAGTTACATTTACAAGATTTTAAATATTTTCTCAAAATTTAAATATATTGACAGAACTCATTATTAGATAGCTTTTGGCTATGTGTCTTTGGTGAGGCTTTTAATCACTCCTAGATTACCAGGATATTACAAAGGCTGATAGTATTTTTTGCTAATGACTGAGTTCACTTCTTGGGATCCAATATGTGTTTTCATGGAAATGTGTATAAATCGAAGGCACCTGGGTGGTTTAGTTGGTTGAGCATCTGCCCTGGGCTGAGGTCATGATCCCAGGGTCCTGGGATTGAGTCCCATATTGGGCTCCCTGCTCAGCGGGAAGTCTGCTTTTCCCTCTACCCCTCCACCCTGCTCGTGCTCTCTCTCTCTCTCTTTCTAATGCTTTCATATATATATATATATATATATATATATATATATATATATATATATATTTTTTTTTTTTTTAATGGAATGTTTAGGGATCCCTGGGTGGCTCAGCAGTTTAGCGTCGTCTTCAGCCCAGGCCATGATCCTGGAGTCCAGGGATCAAGTCCCATGTCGGGCTCCCTGCATGGAGCCTGCTTCTCCCTCTGTGTACATCTCTGCCTTTGTGTGTGTGTGTGTGTGTGTGTGTCTCGTGAATAAATAAACAAAATCTTAAAATAAATAAATAAATAAATAAAATAAAATAAAATAAAATAAATAGAATGTATAAATTGAGATGAAGAGGAAACTAAGTGATTATAGAGTCCAGGCTTCTCACTTTATAGAATGACAAACTTCATTCTCTAGAATTGTTTTAACAACCAGCTCTCCTAATCCTTTCCCCAGGTAATAACCATGTTATTGTATTTATTTTTTGATTTCCTCATTGTGCATATTCTCTCTTAGACTTTCAAACAATCAATAGGCTTTGAACCCTTAATCACACTCCTAACTCTGCTAGCTAATCTAGATGATAGGGCAGAACTGTGTATATCATGATATTTCCCCAAGGTCATTAAAATCTTAGAAAACAAGGTAAAATAAATAAAAATATCATGGACCAGCAGGTCATGAGCTTCTATATTCTGTAATCTTTGGCCTTCAACAAAAAGTGGTGGTGATTTGTGTTAATAGAAGCATAGGATTTGGAAAGAAGGAGGTGATCGTTTCATTCTTATGCAAGCGTGATCAAGCCATATCTGGAATCCAACAGTCAGTCCTGGATTCTCAATTTAAGAGGAGTTAGACAAGCTATATGTTCAGAGGATAATGAAAAATCCCAAGACCACATAGAATAAAGAAAGACTGAAGAATAATACAGACCTTAACCTAAAGAAGAGAGGATTTAGGGGGATAATGAAAGCTGTCTTCAAATATGAGGTCTTGTAGTACAATTGTGTGAAAGAGCATAATGATCTTATAGATATACATAACCTGAGTGTCTCTAAAACACCAGGCTGAGGGTGTAAGTGATTTTATTTATCTACCCCTTCCCACTTTTATAACTGCAAGGTTTGGCCCCACCCCTCAGACTCATCCCTGTTTATGCCTGTATGTCCTCAGGCTATTTTCTAAATACTATTTGTTCCCTTCTGTAGTTTCCTGCTCTCTCTCCATTGCTTATGAGCCACATGAGAGGTGTACTTCAGGACCACCATTGTTGGTGGAAACTCTTTCTCTGCCAAAGATATGATCCTTGTGTGCCCCAAAACTTCAAAATCATTCAGATGCAAAAATTTGTGGGTTCTTGAGGCCTAAAGTTGCTTCCCTATTGCTCTAAATGAAGCCATTCCTTCTCCCAATAAAGTCCAAGACCTGGCTGCTGGGGAAAAACCAGAGACAAGATTCTCTCCTAACACACCCAAGGCAGATCACCCAAAATTTCTGTTTTCCAAAAGCCCCTTCCTTCTATAAAATATATTCATAGAGCAAGACACCCGAGGAAGAGGGATGGACTGGCATCAGCTTTAAATGCCAAAGTCAAGATTGAGCTCTGACCAGAGACAGCTCTGACCAATGAGGGGAAGCTACTAGGACATAATTCCATGTAAAGGCAGACTAGTAAGTCGTTGGGGTTTTGATCAGGTCAGATGTACCACCTTGAAATGTGTTCCTCTATCACTGTTCTTATTCGAGTACATATCCCACGAGTGCCTGATGGAAGGTCATCTAGAGAGGATTCAAACAACAAATGGGTGTTTGGACTAGACAAGCTTAAAGATTCCATCCAACTCTGAGACTGTAGGAGTCTAACGCTACTGACTCACCTTAGGCCCTGAAGTAGGATGTTGGTAATAGAGACTGATCAGTGGGGCAGTCATCACAGACCCAGAAACAAAAGATCAATATGTCTTCCAGTCCTCTTCTGTGTGTTAGCCTTAGTGCTGTTTCTCCAAGCATGATGTGCAGAGACTGCATCAGAATCACCCAGGGAGCTCATTAAAAATGTAGATTCTAAGAATGACAGCTTAGAAATCACTGTCTTAAAGAAGCACTATTAAACAGAACTTTCTGCAATGATGGAGATGTTCCATATCCGTGTTGTCCAGTACAGAAACCACAAGCCACGTGAGCCTATTGAGCATTTCAAATGTGACTGATGTGACTAAGTGGCTGAATTTTTAAGTTTAGTTCACTTTAACTAATTTAAATTTCAATAGCCATGTGTGGCTAGAGGCTGCCATGTTGAACAGCACAGTTTTAAAGTCTTAGAAGAAGGAAGCTTAGAGAGAAATGAGTTTGCATTAAGAGTAAGACTGTGCAATTGAAGCCACTGGAGACTAGAGCAAAGATGCAGCAAAAATTGAAGAAAATTATAATAGGAAGGGATCTTGGACGTCATCTTGTGCAATAGCTCATAACCTTTCTGAGTTTCTGGAGTCCTTTGAGAATTATTGAAAGCAGTGGGTATTCACAGCCAGTAATAGGCATATACTGATTTATATGATACATTTCTATGAGGTTTTGGGTAGGAGAGTTAGAAAATCCCTAAAGCTCATCCACTGCCCCCTTTCCAAGCCACAAATCCCTGATTGGGAATTCCTGATACAGCAAAACACCTCTCAGTCTATAGACAGAAACAATAAAGCACAGACTTTCAGAATTGGCCCAAAGCCACTCATTTGTCATCAAGCTTGGCTTTCATTGTGTCCCTGTCCTATCCTCTCTACATCTTTCTTTACCCTGGGTCATGTAAATTTCACATTTTATATGGATAGTAGAACTAGCTTAGATTTACTCATAAAAATTGGGAGTTCAGCTAGGTGTGCTGGAGTAAGCACACTTGGATTTATTTGAAAGTGCAGTGTGGGGTGTTGTTTTTTTTTTTTTTTTTTTTTTTTTTTTGGCAATGTTTAACCTTGTTCTCCCATTTCCGAAAATGAAGGAACCATTAGTTCCATATTCCAAGTGCAGGAAGAACAACAAAGTGCTTTTGATTATCTTTCCTGTCTCTTATAAGAATAAAATGTGGTTAAAAGGAGTCAATAAAGAGGAGTCTTGCTCCTTGGTGTTTGATTAGGGGAGCCTTTATGCAATTGATTTTGCAAGCTCTCCGTCATATTGCAGAAAGGTCCCCATACATTTCAGGAGTATTAACTGTTAAAAATAGTTTGCAGTTGCTGGGTAAATACCAATTTGCAGCAATTGGGAAGAAAAATTTGGCATGACTGTTTACATACATTGTAGAGAGAATATTAACATCACCTTGAGCTATCTGCTGTTTGCTTGTATGTGTGAAGGGAGAAAAGCCAATGCTTAATACAACACTTGGAACTCACATTTGCTATTGTGTGTTCATAAATATTAATCTAGAGAGATAATTAGCTCTATAAATTTTACAATTAGCCTTTCAGAAAAGAAGTGGATGCTAATAAAAATAAGACGTGCTTTTAAGCTTTTCCACTGCAAATGTTTTTCCTCTAACAACTCTGAGGCAGGTCTGTCTGTGTTTAATCTTTTCTTGAAATAGGCATGCTTTACACTTATTCCATCTCTCCCTTGGGACCATAACCTTGTAACAGGGAAAATAGGTTTTCTATTCTTAAAATCTAGTTACCATCTATTTTTAAAATCTTTTTTATTTCTTTTTTCTCTGAAATATCCTGGGATAACAAAAGGCCATGGTTCACTCCCTCTGAGATTGCTCCAATTCAGGCCAAGGGAAATCTACATAAGTGTGTTGCCCAGGTGACATCAACATGTTTGTGTTTGTGTTCTTCTGCATGTATTGATTTTAAGCAATGCTCCCAGCCCTTAAACTAACAGTCAAATCCTACAATTTAACGTCAGTCGAAAATTAGGAAGTTATTCGTCCCAAAGACCTGGTCAATACCCTCTTTTAGAAACTACACAATGTGGGATCCCTGGGTGGCGCAGCGGTTTGGCGCCTGCCTTTGGCCCAGGGCGCGATCCTGGAGACCCGGGATCGAATCCCACGTCGGGCTCCCGGTGCATGGAGCCTGCTTCTCCCTCTGCCTGTGTCTCTGCCTCTCTCTCTCTCTCTCTCTCTCTCTCTCTCTATGTGTGTGTGACTATCATAAAAAAATAAAAATAAATAAGTAAAAAAAAACTTTAAAAAAAAAAAAAAAAGAAACTACACAATGTAGCTGGAAACCTATTCAATTGGAAGTCAGCAATGTTGAATCCTAATCTAATTGATATTAACTAGCTGTGTAAACTTGAGAAAATAACATAATTTCTTTTTCTTTGAAATTAAGAGGTCCAGCTTAATCAGGGATTCCTAATCTGTCTATGCATTAGAATTTATTAAAATACAGATTCCTGGGCCTCACTCCAGCACTACTAAGTCAGAATTTGCAAAGAGTGAAGCCCATGAATCTATATAATATATACTCATACATACATACTTTATGTTCTTATTTAAATTCTAGTTAGCTAACATATAATGTATTATGTTTCAGAAGTAGAATTTTGTGATTCATCACTCACATACAACATCCAGTGCTCATCGCAAGTATCCTCCTTAATACCCATCCCCCATCCCCCCATCACCTCCCCTCCAGCAGCCCTCAGTTTGTTCTTTATAGTTAAGGGTCTGTTTTATGATTCCTCTGTCTTTTGTTCCCCCATGTTCACCTATTTCATTTCTTAAATTCCACATATGAGTGAAATCATATGGTATTTGTCTTTCTCTGACCGATTTACTTCTCTTAGCATAATATACTGTAGCTCCATTCACATCATGGCAAATAGCAAGATTTCATTTTTTTTTATAGCTGAGTAATATTCCTGTGTGTGTGTGTGTGTACCTCTTTTCTTTATCCATTCATCCGTCTATGGGCATTTGGGCTCTTTCCATAGTTTGGCTATTGTTGATAATGCTACTGTAAACATCAGTGTGCATGTGTCCCTTCAAATCAGTGTTTTTGTATCCTTTGGGTAAATACCTAGTAGTGCAATTGCTGGATTATAGAGTGGTTCTATTTTTAACTTTTTGAAGAACCTCCATACTGTTCTCCAGAGTGGCTATACCAGTTTGCATGTCCACCAACAGTATAAGTAGGTTTCCCCTTTCTCTGCATCTTCCCAACACCTGCTATGGTCTGTGTTGTTAATTTGAGCCATTCTGATAGGTGTGAGGTGATATCTCATTGTAGTTTTGATTTGTATTTCCCTGATATTGAGTGATGCTGAACTTCTTTTTATGTAGCTGTTAGTCATCTGTACGACTTCTTTGAAAAAATATCTATTCATGTCTTCTGCTCTTTTCTCTTTCTTTTCTTTCTTTCTTAGAAGGAAGGGGGGAGAGAGAGAGAGAGAGAGAATCTTAAACTGACTCCATGCCCATCATGGAGCCCAATGCAGGGCTTGATTTCATGACCCTGGGATCATGACCTAAGTTGAAATCAAGAGTCAGATGCTTAACCAACTGAGCCACCCAGGCACCCCTGCCCATTTCTTAACTGGATTATTTGGGAGTTTGGGTGTTGAGCCTGATGAGTTCTTTTTTTTTTTTTTTTTTTTTTTAGCCTGATGAGTTCTTTATAGATTTTGGATACTAACCCTTTATCAGATATGCCATTTGGATAGTATAATATATACATATATGCACACATAATACAAAGTTCCTCTATAGTGGTTTTCATTATACCCAAAGGAACCCAGTGGATTATATATGGCAGCTAGTGAACTCAAGTGTTTTTATCGTCCCTTCCTGTTCTAAATGTCTATGATTGAAATATACCAATGCAGGGTATAAGCAGGAGACCTCAGGAAGAAACAGGTTTCTATTCTGGATCATGCAGATAAAATACAAAATGTAAGCAGAACCAGAGATGGGCTGCGGCCTTTCCTATTCACTCAAGGCCATTTCTTTATGTTGTAAGACTGGTCAAAATTTTCCCTTGAGGCAGCCTAGAACATTGCCAGAATGGGAAATAGTTTCCTGCTCTCATGACAACTATAGGTGACCAGTGGTGGAGCCTGGAACCTTGTAAGAAGAATAGCAAGGCCGAGTCTAAGGCTAGATGAGGAAGGGCACCAGGATGAATGGTTAACACAAGTGTGGCCACATGAGCATCACTTACTCTGCTTTTAGACCCTGTAAGAGCTCTGAAACCCAGAAACTTTGGAGGGGAGGATTCAAACATGAGCCCCACCATTCATAGCCATGTCACCTTGAGGAGGTCTGTTCCCCTGCCTCACTAAAAATTAGGGGTAATGAAACGTATCTCATAAACTCCTTTGAAGACTAAACTGATAATGTTTGAAAAGCTCATAACATACTTAGCACTTAAAAGGCAAAACATATTAATTCTTCATGCCCCTCCTTCCATTAAGCAAAGGATTCCTATCTGATCCATTGATATAGCTTCCAGTCTGGACAGTACAACACCAGGGCCATAAGAGGTGCCTGAATAATTACAAATGGATATTCAATGAATAATAAAAGAAAACAGCTATATAATGTTTTATGTGTACCTGGAAGTGATCTAGGCACTCAATAGCCTTGTTAATTCTTCCCATCTGCCTTTAAGGGATGAATAAAACCATGGCACAAAGAGGTTAATAGTTGGTGTTCTAGCATCCGTGCTCATAACCACTTTGTCATCATGCTGCTTAGAGGGAGGAAGGGAAAGGGGAAGGAAAGGGAGTTCACATCACCGACGAGAATGAGAAGGCAACAGGCCCCACTTTGGGCAAAGTGCTTGTTTTGTGTGGCCTGGCCTGCATGGGTTGGATTAAAAATTCACTGTGATACATATAAACAGGACATGCACACTATCTTTGCTCCGGCCTCACCATCTTATTGTCTTATAATCAACTTGCTTCACTCATTTCAGTTATGTTTGTCCCTGCCTAACCTGAAAAGTGTTTGAATTTGGGATCACTCTTAGGACAATGAAGCAGAGTCCATGGAACCCTTACCAGACAAAAAAAAAAGCACCTGAATGGTGGACAGTGAGTCCTGGTTACTCAATTAGAGATTTAGAAAACCTTCCAAATTATTTTGATTTATGTGCAAAAGAGATCATTTTGTAAATTCCAAAATAAAGTAAAAATGAGCGAAAAAGTAAGTAGATTCTAGGGTTATGTTTTCTTGTCTCTTTTCAAGTTAAGTTCCAGGGAGCTTAAAGCATAAGAATTCTACAGTTTAGAGACAGTATTGCCTTGCTAAGATTTCTAGCTCAGTTCTTGCCTTGTCCTCTTTTGTTACCCTTCCCTCCTCGAGATTTTTCTACAGAAGAACCCAACTTAGCTAAATTCAAGAGAAGAAATGAGGGCTTAGCTGATATGGGAAACTAGCTTCTGGCTTCCTGGGCTTGCTGGGGAAGACCCCTGGGCAGCTTATAAATAGATATTTGCAGGTATGAGAAAGTTTACAAGATGTCCCACCCCAAGCACATGTGAACCAACCCTCACTCAGCCTGAGGAGGAAGAAAGGGAAAGAACAGTGCAGATTCCACTCCTATTTTTTCCCTAATAGAAAATGTTAATTGTCAGAGATAAAGACGTGGCCCCTTTCTAACAGATTACGTGTTAAGGAAGCATACAAATATTTCTACCAAGTGGGCCAGCAGGCCTGAAATTGTGAGTGTTTTACAACTGGCAGTCTCTTTGTGGGTTGGTGGCTGCCCCAGTGACTCATTCATTCCTCCAAATCCAGGGGAGCCTTGAGACCCCCTGGAGTCTCCTGAGGATTGCTACTGGAACTTTGAGTCACAGGAGGGATATTGCCTCAATGTTGAGAGCTTTTCATCCAAAGGAAAGGGCAGGACAGTGAGATAAATGACCCTGGCTCCAATCTGGTCCCTAACGGCCTGGCAGACATGGGGACCCTGTGCCTTGCCACTAACTGCTCCAAACCTCAAATGAACCTCACAGCTCTGGCTTTCTGTGACTTTAAGCTTGGTCCAGATGCACCACCACACCATCCTGGGATACCCGAAAGTGTGGAGGGAAACTATTGCTGTCATCCTAGAGCTTACCTTGGAGCAGTGATGCCCAATAAAGCCGTGGGGAAGGTGAGATAACAAGGGGCAGCTCTTTGAGGGGTTGAAGATGATTTCAGTTTAGTCTTGATGGTACATATCTTTTGACATTTCAAACAGCATTAAAGAAGCACAGGAGATGTATTTTTATCAAGAGGTCATGAGTTTAAAAGGAGAACAATCTTACTTCAAAACCCATTGATGGAACCTCGAACCCTCTGGCTGTCTTCAAAGTATTCCAGGCTTTGCTCACCTGATTCTGCAGCACACACACACACCCCACCCCCCGCCACCTCATATTAGAAGTGTGGATTCTCATATTAGAAGAAATGCCAATTTACACTGAAATGCCAATTTACTCTCCCTGGTAGTATGACATTCCTTAATTCACACTTCCCTCATGCCTTTACCGACATTCACTTACGGGATCCCTACACCTTTCTACCATTTGTGCTTGGTGGGTGCCAGCCCATATAATAGAATATGAGAAAGTAAGGCTCCTTGAGGACCAGTGACCACTCCAGGCCATGAGCTAGTGCCCAGCCCAGCTGAGGGTCAGAATGTGTCCTTTCCAGCACACTAGAGGATGAGAGTCACTGTCTTCATTGTTCACGTGAGAAAAACATTAGACCCAGAGAGATGAGGTGACTCCTCAAAGGTTATTTGGCCTATCGGTGGCAGAAGGCAGGACTACAAACCAGCTTTCCTGACTCGGAGTTTATATTCTCTTTGTGCATCAGGCCACCTCTAAAACACTGGCTAAGGTTCTAGAGCTCCCTCAGATGCCAGGAGCAGTGTCCTTAGGATCTTAAAAGTGCTATGATTGAGGTGGCCAACCTGTGACCGGGCAGCTTTCAGGAAGTCAGAGGCAGCTGAGTGTAATGTCTTCACGGGCAGCCTGGGAAGCTTTCCCCCGTCCCCACAGAGATGTGAGGCTGCCCTACTGGATGTTGGTAGTCCTCCAGGACCATAAAGCCACTCTTTGACTCAAAATGAGACACACCAGAGACACACGCGCACACACACACACACACACACCTTCCTATAAGCCATCTCAATTTGAGGCAGGGGAAAGTGGAGAAAAAGCTTCTAAAAGTTAATTTGTTATTTTTTGTGGCAAAAGGGGTTGAGAAAAAAATTGGTTATTTGGGATCCGCAGATAATCTCCAACCCTCATGCTAGCCATTACTTGTAGCACTTCACAGAGGTGCTTATGAGCAAAGAAGTGTCTAAACTCACCCTGGAGCGAGAAGAAACCAGGGACCAGAACAATTCACAAACTGAATTATCAGCTCCAAGTGGAGAGAAAGTTACACAATAAAAGGCAGCTTTATCAGCCCCAAATTGAGACTCAGTGGTACAAGGAAAGGTACAATGTGGTAACCTGTTTTATCTCGGATTCTTGTTTGGCAATTTCCTTGGCCTGTTACCACCAGCAGCCCTTCAGGAAGGAGCCTGGTGCCTTCATGTCCCACCGTCACCCTCCCTTAGAGTCCACCCTGGCCACCCACACAGGCTCACTCTTCCTGATAAAGCCCTGTCTCACCCCTAGTTCCATGTTCAAGCTCCCTGCACAGCTTTTAGAAAGTGCCAGTACCTGGCCTCTTTATAAGCAGGTAGGTCAGAATCTTCATAGGTTCCTTAGCCGATTCCATCATGCACCTGCATCTAGGCTCTGGACATCTCTTTCTTTTCTTGCCTTGTTTGTCTGTGTCCCATTCATTCAAACCCTATTCCCTTCCAGAGCAAAATGCAAGTTAAATTGCTATAGTAGACAAATAAAATTGTTTGTCCCTACTAAGAGCAAAAGAAATGCACATTAGGGGCACCTGGCCACTCAGCAGTTGAACATCTGCCTTTGGCTCAGGTCGTGATCCCAGGGTCCTGGGATCGAGTCCCACATCAGGCTCCCTGCGGAATGTCCCTCTGCCTATGTCTCTGCTTTCTCTGTGTGTCTCTTGTGAATAAATATATAAAATCTTTCTCAAAAAATTTTTAAATGCACATTAAAACAATAAGATAAACCTTTTCATATCACATTGGTTATATTTTAGAATATTTAATTCCTTGTGTTCAAGAGTATGGTGAAACATGCAGCCTTATGTACCATTTAATATAAACTGATACAAGATTCCTTAAGAAGCAATATTAGCTTTTATATTAAGAGGTGGAAGAGCTTGAGGTTGCCTGGGTGACTCAGCTGGTTAAGTGGTTAAGTGTTTGACTCTTGATTTTGGCTCCGGTCATGATCTCAGGATTGTGAGGTCAAGCCCTACATCACGCTCTTTGCTCAGCAGTGTGTCTGCTTGAGGATTCTCTCTCTTTCTCTCTCTCTCCCTCTGCCCCTCCTCTTCTCATGTATGTGTGCATACTCTCTCTCTCTTCCTCTCTCTCTTTCTCAAAAAAAAAAGACATTCAGCAGCTCAAACTCCCTAATACATAAATTTTATTTCTTTAAGTTACCTAAAGAAAATAGTGAAAGATATGCAAAGTGTTCAATAGTGTGCTATTTATAATGTCAGGGATTATAAATAAATGAAACATTTAATAATAATAATGGAATGGTTAGAGATATCACAGTCTATCCACACTATGGAACAATATGTAATCATTAAAATTTACATTTACAAAGGCATAGAACATGAGGATATGCTTTCAAGATATTAATATTAGTGAAAAAAAGACACAAAGTTGTGCGTGAGTACTTACATATGTACATAGAAATAGAAATTTGAAGAAAAAAATTTGAAACTCTGAGTGGTTGTCTCCAGGTGGTGAGATTACAGGTAATTTTTATTGTTTTTCTCCTGTAGATTTCATTTTCTGAATGTTCTGTCCCCACCCCCCCCAAAATGCATCACTTTCATAATTAAGGAAAACCAAAAAAAAAAATGTATTTTTAATGAACTGACCGTTTGATCATCCCCTTTACAGACAACATGTTTGTACATTTTTAGGAAGCTGACTTTCATCAGGATGCAGGGGTGATGTGAGTAGAAATCAGAGGCAATTCAAGTAGAGAAGATAAAGCTATGGGGGAGTGAGGGTGCCTTTTCCAGCCTCTCAGCTCCCCCTCCCTGGGCAGCTTCCCTCACCAGCAATTCCAAAGCACCTAAGCCAGCACTTGAACACAAAGCCTCCTCTGCACTCAATTGTCACCCTTATGATTTTGCCTTAGTGTGTGTTTGCTACCTGTATGCCTGCGTGTGCTCTCACACATACACCCTCTTGTAATTGGACATGTATTTGTTTCATTAAATTCACTCAGTCAGCAGTTTCTGCTCTAAACAGTCCCTGAGGCCAAAAGAAAAAAAAATCAGTAATCAACATACTACTTTCAAGTACAGAGTACTGACCTATTTATAAAAGGAAATTAAGTAAAACCGGTAATTATAACTAGCGTACAACCTTTCAACATAGTCAATGAGAAATTCAATTTGCTTAAAATAATGAGATACTCTGGCAGGAACAATCTGTTCAAATGCTGTTCCCAAGAGCCTCGGGATGGAGACGAAGCTCTGGCTGACATTTGATACTATCTGTCAGTTTATCAACTCTGTCTCAGGGTGAGTTTTATGATGGCGCTAGGCAGTTTGGGATAAAGGAAAGAAAAAAAAATCTCTTTCTCTTCTCTATCTAGTTAAAGGAAACCTATTAGAAAATGGAGTCAGATTTCCATTCTGAACACTTGAACAAGTTCAATAATCTACCTCAGACCTACTTTCTGTGCGTTTCATTTAGCTACCTTCCACTCTTCTGCACCATCATCCAAACTGCACAGTTGACGTCTTTGAGGTATCTGTTCTACTGGCCACTCACAACCCTCTTTGCCTAAAGTTCATCTTGGTTGTTTTGCCAAGTTCATGCTTTCTTGAGATAGGATGAAGATACATAATAGTGGAATTAAAGAGAGTCAACACAAACAACACCTTTGACTTGGAGTCTTTCCCCAGCTAGCTATAGACTACCTCCTGGCTTTCTTTATTCCTTCTGTCATTCCATTCATTCATTCAACAGGTTTTATTGGCTGCTACTGAGTGTCAGCCACTCCGCTAGATGTTGAGGGGATGGAGAAGAGAGAACAAAGCAAGACTATGTCTTCAAAGACTCCAGCTCTAGCAGGGGAATAGATCCATAAACAGGCCATTGTAAAATTGTTTGAAAGTGTGGTGATAGGGAGTTTTGAAAATAGTGGGAAGAGGTACCTACCTAACCCACAGGGAAGGGTGGGAAGAGAAGCATCAAGGAAGGAACAAGGAGATGAAATCTAAACTAAGTAGTAAAGGATGAGTCAAAGTTAACCAAGCTGAGAAGACGTGAATTCCCAATTGAGTGCTCACCATGAGCAAAGGCAAGAGGCGAGAATCACAGGCCAACAAGAAGAATGCCATTGTTGGATAATGAATGGCAGCCAAGAAATGAGAAACAAAGATGGAAAATTAGGCAGCTGTGTCAGCTGGCTTTTGCTGGGTAACAAACCACCCCCAAACAAACCACGCCAAAAGCTAGCTTAACGTAACCACCATTTTATTTATTCATGACTCCAAATCACCCCCAAGCAAACCACCCCAAAAGCTGGCTTAACGTAACCACCATTTTATTTACTCATGACCCTTTGGGTCATCTGGGAGTTTCTTTTCAGTCTGGGCCAACTTGGTCAGAGATGGATATTCTAATACAGACTTGCTTACACACCTGAGGCCTCACCTCGAATGACTGAGATGACTTCATGTGGTCTCTCATCTTGGAGGCAGTTAGCTTTGGATTCTTTCCATGGAGGCCAAAGCATTCCCAGAGTTAGGAGCTTCTCAGAATGTAAGCACCATGTGAAAGCATTTTTCAGGACTTCACTTGCATTTACACTTGCTCGTGTCCCACTGGCCAGGCCCATAGTCAGTGTGGGAGAGGTCCACCAAGGGCATGGGTAGAGGGAAGTGGGATATGTTGCAGGCTGGGATTCTTAACAATCTGCCACAAGAGCTACAGATAATAGAGGACCTTGAATAACATGCTAAAGAAACGAGTGACTATTTAAGGCATTTAAACAATAAATTAAAGTTTGTATTTTAAGAGAACTATCCAGGCAACCATGAGTTCAGAGAAATTAGTGACTTAGTGATAAAAACTCACTCTCTAAAGACAGGAGGACTTGGATTCGCATATTGACCATACCACATTCTAAATATATTTCTTGGTGCAAGTTGCTTGACCTCTAGAATCCTCAGTTTTCCCATCTGTCAAGTGGAGGTAACACCAGATGCCTAGCGCATAAGGTTACGGTGAGGATTAACATGAGCTAAAACATCTAAAGCTCTTCAAAATAGCCTAGAGCTTGTGATAAGCACCCGTTAAGCATTAGCCATGATTACTTTATTGTTATTATGGATCTGAGAGAGAAATTAGGACTCAGATATAGACGTTCAGGAGAGAGATGATAAAAGCCTGCAATGAGCACTAGTAGCTGTGGCAGAGAAGAGAGGTTTGAGAAGTATTTGGGGGTTAACGTTGGAGGATGAAGGAAACTGATTGCATGTGGAACTCTAAGGAAAAGAAAAACTCAAGAGAAATTTCTAGATTTTCTTGCTTAGGTTACTGGGTAAACTGTTTGCTTCTGACACAGTTGTGATAGGAGGAAAAACTTATTTAAAGGAAAAATAATGAGTTTTTTGAGGGCAGTTTGAGATACCAATGAGGATCTAGGCTTATAGGCACCCATCAGACAGACTGCGAGTTGAAGTTCAAGCCTAACTGTGCCTGGCCATGAGATTATATTATGTGGAAAAAAGGTCTTAACTGTAAATTTAATTACACTTTCAGGCAAAAGGTTTCATTTTTTCCCTTAGTTTTATTGAAATATAATTGATATATAAGACTGTAAACTTTTGTTTGTTTGTTTGTTTATTCATGAGAGACACAGAGAGGGAGGAAGAGACACAGAGGGACAAGCAGGCTCCCTGTAGGGATTCCCGATGCAGGACTGGATCCCAGGACCCCGGGATCACACCCTGAGCCAAAGGCAGATGCTCAACCACTTAGAACCCAGGTGCCCCACAACACTGTAAGTTTAAGCTGTGGAGCATCATGACTTGACTTACATATACTGTAAAATAATTTCCACAGCCAGTTTGGTGAACATCCATCATCTCATAAAGAAAGAAAGAGAATTTGGTTTCTTTCTTGTGAAGAGAACACTTAGGATCTACCCTTTTGATGATTTTTAAATATAGCAATATAGCAGTGCTAGCCTTACTGATGATGTTGTACATTCCATCCCCACCTATGGATCTTATAACTGAAAGTTCGTATCTTTTGACCACCTTCCTCCAATTCCCCTGCTCCCACCTCCCGCCTCTGGTAACCTCAGATCTGATCTCTTTTTTCTATGAGTTTGGTTATTGTTGTTGATATTGAATTCCACATGTAAGTGAGGTGATAGAGTATTTGTCTTTCTCTGATTTATGCCCCTTAGCATAATGCCCTCAAGGTCCATCCATGTTGCCACAAATGGCAGGATTTCCTTCTTTTTATGGCTAAATAATATTCTACTGCATATATATATATATATATATATATATATATATATATATCCATTTGTCTGAGTGGACCTTAGCTTGTTTCCATGCCTTGACTATTGTGATTAATGCTGCAGTGAACATGGGGGTGCTAATATTTCTTTGGCAAAGTCTTTTAATTTCTTTCAGGTGTATTCCCATAAGTGAAATTGCTGAATCATAGGGTAGCTCTATTTTTAATTTTTTGAGGAACCTCCATACTGTTTTCTGTAGTGGCCGCATTAATTCAAAATCCCACCAACCGTGCATGAGAATTTCAAAGGATTGTATTTTTTAAGGTTAATAGACCCTTATTCCTCCATAAAATCCAGACTCTAGTAAACAAATATAAGTGGCTAAAAGTCCCTGTCTTGGTCAATTTAATTGCCCTTTCCCTGGAAGACAAATCAGTTCTCACCTTGTCATCCCATCAAGGGTCTCCATTGGAAGGGGCTGAGCTGAGAGAAATGCCTGGAAGCAGAGAACAAAAATGGCCAACCAGAGAGGAAAACAAAAACCTGGGGGGAAAGGGACAGGACTTTGCCTCCTCTAGCTAGGGACAGCAATGCAAGACTGGTCTAAACAAAGGTACTGCAGATCCCCAATTAAATGATGAGGATCGAGGATCACCAGGCAAGAAGGAAAGAAAGACATAGATTTGCTTAATAAGAACTGCAGAATTTCTACTGGAAGAATATAAGGTACCGACTCAGTTCTTTTAGGAATTCTCTCAACCCTTAATTCTCAGAACTCTGGGGCCAGTCCATCTCTCCTCTGCCATAAAGTCTTTCAGGCCAGGGAAGGTGAGCTGGGTGCTTGTCCCTGCTTGGACAGATGGAGGACTGCCCCCCAAGCAGCATAGTGGAAGTAGCTGGAGCCTCTACCCTTGCACTTAGTGCAGACAGGAGAGTTCCCAAACATGCTAGTTTAGGACAAGGGGTCCTAAAGTACTTAACTACTAGGTTATTAGTTCTTGAATGGATGAAAACCATAAACTATCTTACCATGAAAATTCACATTTACACACAATTATCCATAAGACCTTGGGACTTGCATAAGCCTTTTAAAGACTATCCATGGAAAGTCTAAAGATCTGAGGACCCAAAGCTAACACCATAGACATAGAAAGGGAATAGAAGGGGGCGTAAAAATCAGCAGGTAACTGAGTCCTCATTCTCAAGAGTGGTGCAGGAACCAGGTCAAGACAAGGGTATACAAGGAATGCACAATTCCACCATGATGTTAGCTGGAATGATCGAGAGATTTGATAATGACTTGCTCAAAGTAGTTTGTGAAAAACCATTGTATTGCTCCATTTTGGTGGGATAGGTACTGAGGCTAAAAGGATCAAGCTGAGTGAAGAAGCAAGGAATTTGGGAATATGGAAAGGAATTCTGACTTCTACCTGCTAAAAAAATTAAAATATAAATAAAACCCCTAAAACGACTAAATTTAAGTCTTCATGTAAAGTTTGCTTTGAAACATGCATTTAAGAAACTTAGTTTTCACTTTCCTGGGTTTAGATTATCGTTCCAGGGCAGCCCACCCACTCTCTGCCTTTGTCTTCGATTTGTACATGTGGCTCAGTGTCCTTTCAGGGAACATTGTGTGTGTGAGGCTTGGGTCTGCTTCACTGTGGTGGGTGGGCAATCTGTGCAGGAGACCTAGTTGCTACTGCAAAAAGCGTAGGTGTCCCCCTGGCATCAGACAGTTCTGTATTATGGTGCAAATAGAAACATAGAGGATGGGGCTTAAGTCCCATCAGCCACTTCACCAATTCTTGCTTCAAATAGCTTGATTGATGTGCCCAGGTCCAGGCTCCTGCTCAGCACCTCCACTTACGTGCCTTCCATTAGCTCCGGTTCTCAGAGGACAGAAAAGCCATGGTCTCCGTTGTCCTTTCAAATTCCTCCCCTTGAGGATTCCCCATCTTTTTTCCTCTCTGAGATGAAATTCAGCACTGAAAGGTGTGGAGGGGGCCAGGGACTCGGAGATGAGGGGTTTTGGCCTCACTGTGATCCCAGCTCCCTAACTTCTCTTGGATCCCTCCCACTGGTGTCCCCTCCTCCTCAGCCCACGAGAAAATACAACTGTTCCTCCAAGTTCATACACCAGACCGACTCTTCTCAGACATCAGTACAACTTAAGCCCCTTCCCACCCACAAATCAACTCTGAGTTACTTGAGTTACTTGTTAATCCAAGATAGAAAGAGACATGTCTCTAGTAATTTAAATTTGAGAAGGAGATAGATGTTTTGATCTAAGACCATGAGGGACCCAATGAGTCAGAGAATTTGCCTAAATTCAGCGACTTGTAATCATCCACATCGAGCTCTGAATGGTGGTACATTTGGAAATACCATTCTGAACGATGGGGATGTTTTAAAATAAGCCTCAGCAAGGTCACTTCTTTTTTCTCATATGCCAAAATATGGTAGAAAGTAAACACCACTAGCTGCACAATGAGTACTCAGAGCTTTGGGCTTGTTAACTAATGATGATAAACCACATTTCTAAATCCTTCCCAGGCGGGCACAAATGTGACATAGACCAAATCAACTCTAACAACCAAGAGAACATTCTGTGTAATAACCTTTTGATATTACATAGTAATTATAATTAACTTTAAAGGACCAGTGTGTGATACACAGTCCTCTAAAAAATCCTTGTAGTTGATTCCAAGTTAATGGTAAGATTGGATAAATGAATGCAATGAAGTGCAGCAACATTAGCAAAAATCACATTTCAAGTGCCCTGATCCTTAGGCCTCTTCTACCACAATGTGCAACATTTTCCAATCTTTTTCAAGTGCTTGTTCTAATGACCCTGACACTTGACTATAGATAAAGCAACACATTTGTCCAATTAAACATCTTCTTTTAAATATTCCCCAGTGCGTTCCAGAGGAAAATGGTGTCCAAGATTAACACATAAATATTACTTCTCAATAAAATCCACGCGTGAGCCCTTAATTCTAATGAATCTAGTCTAGGGAGACTACCTTTTTTGTGCAGAGGGGATATCATTTATCAAAATAGTGCTTTCTAGTTAAGAGGGAACCCCTTGGTGCCTGGACTAAAAAAGCATTTCAAATAATACTTTCTCTTAAGCTGATAGAAACCATGAGTCCAGAGAGAGTAGGGATCCTAATGAATGGAACACTTCCAGAGCACTTAATTTTGAATCATATATTCCACCTGAGTATTTAGTATGAGATATTGATGTGGCCAAAGATTGTGTTCTGGAACCTCAGATAGGCATGAATAAAATATGAACACATTTATGACATGTAGCCTCAGCCCTTCCTCAGAAAAGGTCCTTTATAGATTTATGTCAGTCATCATTCTTTCAAGGAGCTTTTTATTTTTATTTATTTTATTTTATTTTTTACTTTTCCCATAGTTTTTCAGGGACTTGACAATGGGTTATGCATAAAGACAATGACTCTTGTTGGACAGCTGTGATAATTAATATCAAAATGTGAAATGGAAGTACTGCAGCAAATGCCTCACTCATGTTGTTGGGGTGTAGAGAAGGGGACCCTGGTCTCCGACTTGATGGCATGCAGCTCAGAGGCCACCTCGTTCCAGTTACATGCATACTGTGGTGGGGGTGTCCCTACCTGGTAAACTATCGTAAATGCATATGGATATTCAGAGCACACTGTTTAGATGAAGAATTCACTGACCCTGAAGAACATAGGCATTCTGAGTAATCTGTGGGATCTTGACAACTTTTGGCAATTTTTGAAAATCAAGGTCTGGGGGGCTAATTTGTGCAGAATTCAGCATTTTGCTTCTCTTCCCTACTTATGCTCATTTTTGGGGCCTGGTTTGCAAGGTATTGATGAAAACCATTAACTAATATAAATTGGAATAAAGTTGCTATGGTCTGAATATTTGTGTAACCCTAGAATGCATTATGTTGAAATCCTAACCCCCAGTGTATGAGCAGGGACCGCCGTTGAGAAGGGAGTAGGTCCTGAGAGAACAGCCCTACTTACTGGTGGGCTTAGTGTCCTTATGATAGAGGCCCCAGAGAGCTAACTCAACCCTTCCGTGTGAGCTTACAGAGAAATTGGCCATCTGCAGTCCAGAAGGGGACTCTCAGCAGAACCTGACTATGCCAGTACCCTAATCTTGAACTTCTAGCCTCCAGAACTACTAGCAAAAAAAAAATCTGTTGTTCATAAGATGCTCGGTCTATGGTATTTTTGCCACAGCAGCCCAACAGACTGAGGCAACAACGTAAAGAAGTCATTCAGAACAATGGCTTTTGACGAAGACTTGAGTTTTGGCTCCACCTCTTATAAACTGTGACCAGAGCTTGTCACAGGCTCTTAACTTCCCTGAGATTCAAGTTCCTTACCTATAAAATGGAGATAAAAGTAGTCTATCCTCCGGCATTACTGAGATTAAATGAGGAAGATACATTAAAAGCACTTAGTACCATGCTCAGCTTCAGAATATGTCCTCAATAACTATTAGCAATCCATCTTTAGGTTTATCAGCAATAGACTGTAAAGGATTTATTCTGTTTCTGAATCCTGGTTGATACGAAGTGTGCCCATCAAGTCTATACAACTATAGGATGTTGACAGCAGGAGAAGCATTAGCTTTGAGGCTGGTAAGGCATGCGAAGGGGGGGGAGGATGGAAAACATGCCTGGAAAGGGTGACAAGATTATCAATATGCCCTTTGCTCCCAAACCCACCTGTGGCATGTTTTTTAATTTTTTTTTCTGCTGTCTTTATTGTTTATTTTCTGTCCCTCTTACTTGAATACCTTAATGCTGACCTCCTGCCTAAACACGCTATTAAATCCTAAACAGTTTTTACCAGCTAATGTGGTGGGGGCTCATGAACACTGGCAACTCTATCATCAGGAAAATGCAGACTAAGTCTTTCAGCCCAGGAGGGGGTTGTGAGGGCAGGGGAAACTGGCTTATGATGTGAAGATACAGGATTTTGCATAGTAAGCCTTCATTTAAAAGTTATGTTCTCAATTGGCATTCATAGGGAGTCAATTACCAAAATCTATTTTTAACGCTTCTTCCTGGGAGCCTGGTGTATCTCTGAAGTCGTTCCGAAGACCCGGGCACTGTTCCTAACATGTGCAATTGCCATTCCACTTTGTGTTCTTTTAATTGAAAGGATATTTTTTTTTTGCTTATAATATTTCTAAAAGAGATAATTTGGATAAAAACCGAGACGTGGAAGTTGCTGGCATGATGGTGATATTTGTAGCCATGGAAACAAATAAAATCCCCAAGTTGAGGAGGAGGCATGAAATCTGGGTGCAGACCTGTGAGAAAAGCCGTCGTTCAGATGATGGATAGTGAAAAAGGAGACAATCCTAATAGTCTGAGAGGGAGAAGAACCAATGTATTTATTTGACACATAAAACAAGGGAGGGAGAAAAACCTGAACAGAGATTTTAGACGTCGATTCTTCTTCTCAAAGGATTTGATGGGAAGTTCAATAAATAGCTGAAAATCATGGTCCGGTGAATAAACTAGCAAGAGCAAACTGGTGGGATGCACTATGTGGCATTTTTAAGCACTCTGTATACAGTCACTCATTTCAATCTTGCACAACCCTGAGAAATAGGTACTATTATTACTCCCTTATATTTGCTTATTTTACAGATAAGCAAACAGAAGCACAGAGAGGTGAAGTAACTGCCCAAGATCACACAGCCAGGAACGGGTAGGTCCGAGGGTTCAGATCCAGAAAGGCTGGCTCCAGGATTAGACAGGTCCGGGAAGATGTTGTCGGGGAGGAGGAATAGGTCTTAAAGAGGCCAGAGCAGCAGCCGGATGATGAGAAATGGGGAAGGACAGCAAATGATCTGTTGGCTACAAAATGTTCAGCCAACAACCTAGCTTTTAGAACTCCCTTTCCTCTCTATTCTTCACAACCAGATGGGGTTTGGATTTCCCTGCTGAAATCCTATGAAAGATAGTCCCAGACCTTCCATAATGCTTCCACTCAAATCTCAAAAATGATGTTCCAAGGGGGAATGAAGGAGAACAGAGAGAAAATCACCCAAGTCATTGTTGCATTGTCAGGGAGAGCAGGGTTGGGGATCCCCCCTGCAAAGCAGAGGAGAGGAAGAGTTAAATGGTGTAAGAATTGTGATGCATCTCCAGTCGAGGTGAGAGGACTTCATCAGGACTCATAAAGATCTTGCGATAGCCCCAATCTGCACTGCACAAAAACAGATACCTGGGTAAGTGAGAAACAGACTGCTCCCTGAGCTTCGAGCCAGGAGAGCCCGTACCGAAATGAGGCACATTTAAACCACAGTTGATTTCTCTTCAAAACATTCTGTCTCTAACCTTTTAAATGTCTAATTGGCTGCATCGTAAATCTACAGAATGGCCCATCTGTGCTCTATTCCCTCTCACAAACAAAAAACAAACTTAGCTCCTAGATTTGTGCTCCCTCGATAGCAGTGTGATTTAAGCAATGGATTTCTGGATTCCTGGGAGTGGCACTGCATCCACCGTGATGGGTTTTGTGCTTGGGTTTTCCCTGAACTTCTCCAGGCTTTGCTGACCTTATACAGTTTTACAAAACCTCTGGACCCTGGCCTCAAGTCTGGGCTCCTTAAATACGGTACACCGTCTTACTTATGTCTGCTGACCCCTGCCCCAAAACAAAACAATCACATGTTTAGGCACATGGTTGCACCTAACTACTAATTATCTGGATAAACCAAAAGCAGCAGATATACTATGACTTGAAAATCCTTTATAATTAAGTAAATTCATGTCCATTTTGCAAATTTTTGCTGAGGGTCTACTGTATACCAAACTTTAGGTTTGATGATGAGATTTCAAAAAAACTAATCCATTTTATTTGGGCCATAAGGTCCCCCAAAGCTGGAGGGAGATAAGAGAATTTTATTTCCCACCATGATTTTCAGCTATTTTTTTGATTCATTGACACTTGGTGAGCACACATCTATTTATAAAAACTAGGCAGGCATCACAACAGTATCAGTGATGGCAACAGGGACCTGGTTTTTTGCTTTCAACAACTTGCCACACATGAGCCACAAAATTAACAAACCATAAACAGTAACTCACAGATCACTCTTCCTGTATTTTCCTAACTGATGTGGTTTTGGGGGATCTGCAGTTGTCTCCAAAATACGAAACCATGCATATCAAAAAGGTATCCAAAGAGGGAATATACATTTACATTTAAAAATATTTTGGATCTCATTTGTATCTTTGCCCAAGTAGTCATAAAACTTTCCTTCATACCAGTATTTTCATCAACTCACGCTGTACCCATAAATCTCTGATTTCATTTTCTATTATTTCTAACTAAAGGAAGAGTCAGATAAATGTGTGCATATTGAAACACCTGGTAGATCTTTAATAGCGTGCTGCTCTGTTGGATGGAGAATTGGAAATTCAGTCTTGTAGGGAGACTTAAATCTGTTTTAAAGCAATGTTAAGTGTAGTGGGAAGGCCCAGAATAGTTCCATGCAGCTTCAAAATGAGAAAAATAGCCAAGAGGACAATGAACTGGAGGTAGAATTATTTTCCATATATTTTGCAAATCCAGGCAACGCATTCTCCATTCAAGCCACAAAATGAATGAACAGCTAAGGGAGCGAGCCTGAGATGAAAGCTTAAATTGCTTTTACCTTGGGGCCACTGTCTTCTGCCTCCTGGGAACCATTTCCATCTAAACTCTTCTTATTTTGGGAGAGTGGGGAGGAGAGGGAGCCAATTATCACAAAAGTAGACTGCATCATTCATCTTATCACTAGAACGGAACCACTAACTTTAATGAAAACTTGGAATATTTTACTGTAAACAAATCCATTCTCTGAATAAAATAAATGACTCTTGTCTATTAGTCTGCTAAGAAACCTCTATGTCCTTAGTGCTACTACAGAAAGTGGTCAGATCTCTAACGACCTAAAGGCACACAAAGGAAGGAAGTAATGTCTGGGATACTTTCTCCAAAAAAAGAAAAGGAAAGAAGAAAGTCACCCTTTGGGAAAAAAAAAAAAAGAAAAACCCTTTAACTTACAAGGTGAATAAATTTTTCATGATATAAATGATAAAAATGGGAGGGCTTCAGAAAAGAATATGATTGAAACGCTGTTTAGAAAATCCACAAAGAAGAGCTAACTCTCATACGTAAAACAAATTCACTTAAGACCCTGTATATTTAGTGTTTTGGCTGTGGTTCACTAGGAATTAATGAATCGATTGTTCTGGTCAAAAAGAAGTTTGATGGCCACAAAGGCTAAAGATAAAAACTGTTGAAATTATTAGCTTCAGTAGGTTTACCTCCAATAGACAGTGTAAAATGACCTCTAAGATTCTTCATAATGGCAGTGATAGCAGAAATAATAATTCACTGCATCATTATATAAATTATGGTGAGTAGGCTGAAGAACAAACATAAGTGCATAGGGAAAAAGATGTATTGACATTAGTCTGCTGTTCTTTCTACAAAGAGCCACTCCAGGATATTTGGCTAAAATTACCCACCTGTTCTAGCCAGCAGCCTATCAGGTATGAGCACAGATAATGGATAAAACAGTCAAAAAAACATGTCTAATGTCTTCATGGTTAGTACAAGTATTTTGTTCAAATTAGTAAGTACCAGTGAAAATACTAAGTAAAAATGGAAATATTCTTTTTTTTTAAGACTTCATTTGAGAGAGTGAGAGAGAGCGAGTGCATGTACTCGAGTGGGGAGGGAAAAGGGAGATGGAAATGGAGAGAGGGAAGTACACCCCTGCTGAGCGGGGAGCCCAGAGCGGGGCTTGATCCCTGGACCCTGAGATCATAACCTGAGCCTAAGGCAGACGTTGAACCAACTGAGCCACACAGGCACCCCCAAAATGGAATCATTCTTGATGTCTGTCCTTTGTGTATGTATATTTTACATCACTATTCCATTACTGTCTTCCTAAAAATATTATTACAAGTAGAAACACAGAATTCCAACTACAGAACGAAACTTTAGGTTTTCCACAAATTTGAGAAAAAGCTCTTGCTTTTAGAGCTGAATCGCCCCTAATGTGATTATTCTTTTGGCTGGTTTGTTGGTTAAATCAGAATGCATGGTTGATCCTGTGGTTTACCACATTGTCCAACATGAAATCAGCTTCAAGCATTGGCGCCCTGGCCAATTTGACCACATTGTGCAAGCATGCTTCCTCTGAGAAGTGTCCAGGAAAGGGGAGAGTGTGTGTGTTCACACAAATGTTCTATAAAACCGTGTACAGAGAGCACGGGGTCACCTCGGCCATGTGAGAAATAGCAAAGTCATAGAGCAAGTGTGAGCATGCTTTTGGAAGGTCCTTTAATCAGTCCAAGGGACTTCGTACAGAAAGTGAATACAACGAATTATTTGGAACAGCACTAGCGCCTTGGAAATTGCTAGCCTGTAATCATGAGCCAAAAAGCATTTGTATCATGTGCCTGAAATGCATGATCTATGCTGAGTGTTCCGCCAACATTTTCAGGGCTATAAGTCATTTTACAACCCAGCATGTGACTCAGAGCTGGAGAGCACTGGTGTTTTGTTGTGCTCAGCGCTACTTCCCGTTCCCCTCCCATTCCTCTTTGTCCCAACCCTTGTCTCCCTTTTAAGCTAAGCAGACAGGGCCTTGGTTTCAGAGGTAAATAAAGGGGCTTTGTGCATCCACTGGTGGTGCTGGATTCTGTAAGTGAAGGGACAACCAATGATAGATCTGCGGCCCTGAGATATCTGTGTTTGAGAGAAATGTGACTGAGGGGACTTGGCTAGTTTCACTACTTTAGGAGTCCTTGGAAGGAGTTAGACTGTGATGGAAAATCCACTGGACGGAGAATAAAAGTTCTAAGTTTTAGTCCCAGTCCTGAAACTACAGGCAATTTTTTTTGAGCATGAATGTTCACCACTGTGCGACTGACCCATGGTGAGTTGAGAATGAGCTTTGGATTGGACGTGATTTACTGATGATAAATTGAGCAGAAGCAGGCACCAGGGTCACTCTCCCGGCTGAGGGCACATGTTTTCACAAGTTAGAGGTATCTGTTATGGTCACACAAGAGAAAATTAGCCAGCATTTTGTGGCGTTCAAATCCACAAACTTGGTTCCCTGTAACATGTTCCAATCAACTGAGATTTTGTGAGGTAAATTCTATTGAGTCCTTTTTGAGCTGTACCTTGAAGCTTTCTGAATTCACTAGAGTAAAATTAGAACACTCAAATCAGAATTTATTTGATAAAATTGGGATGGGTTAACTATGATACTGACTAGAAAAGTCTGGTTCTTCAGGTATCTGGAGACGCACAGCTTCGTAGAAGGATGTCAAGACCAGAAGAAAACAGATCAGGGTTTTAGAGGGGGGTCTGTTAAGAATCAACTGTATAAACTAGGGGATGGCTATCCGCACCTTATTCCAAAGTTCTTTCTAGACCTGAAATTCCGTGTTTGTTTTTTTGTTTTTTAAGTAAGCTCTATGCTCAGCGCGGGGCTTGAACTCGTGACCCCTCTATCGAGAGTTGCATGCTCTACCGACTGAGCCAGCCAGCCAACCTCAAATCCAACAGTTCTAATCAAAGGAGAAACCAAAGAAAAATTACTGAGATCATCTTTAAACACCAGTATGGTATTACATGCTCCCCATAAATATTCAAAAGCTATTTAATGCTAAAAGGTGATCCTTGACCAAGAGCAATTTTATTTCCTTACTCAGTTTATAACCTTAGTAATGCTTCTAACACTGAAATATTCAGCGAAGATCATGCGTCAACCCACTGCTTGAAATGACTAATGCTGCGAGTGCTCTCTGGTACACCTCATCGTGTGTTTTGTTCAGGTGTTTCATTTTTCACAGTGTTACATTTTATTTATGTAAAGGGAATGTTAAAAATAGGAAACAGCAGCAAAATGAGCTACCTGACAGCCTAACAAAACGCCTGCCAAAGGAATTGTGACTTCCATTTGTAACTCGTAGGTTCAAACTACAAGTATTGAAATTACAGGCTTACTCTTTGATAGATCTGGAAGCCCAGCACAGGTGGGATCCTGTTCTGAAAAGCAGCAGGTGTTTTCCATTCGTCCTGAATCGAAGCCCCCGAAACATGAGAGGTATCAAAAGGAAAACATTGTGAAGAAACAGGGTGGGATTAATAATTGCTTGTCCGTTAATTGCAGAATAAGACCATTAGGTAACTTTTCTTCTTCGGATGTGAGACACTAGGCAAGAGGTGAAAAAAGCTGGAATGCTTTAAAACTAGTGACGACTCCTCTTCAATTAGGGATGACTGCTTGTCCCAGATCGTTGAGAGTAAGAGGCCAGGCATTTCAAAGCGACACAAGACTCCCGTTTTCTTGGACAGCAATAAAGGAAAGATCTAAATATCACTTGAAAAAGGAAAAGCGTTTGTTATAAGCTTAGTTACATCCTGGAAGTCCATGAAATTACCCAAAAGATACTTGGTTTGGGGATTTTTTTCAGATTAACATAGCTGTTTGAGGTAAATGAAAGAGCATTTTTGAACACCGTATGTGTTTACCTTGAGACAACCAGATTAATACTGGCCTGGGGACCTAAAATCATTCATCCTTAGTGACTGTCCATTACTCTCCACAAAATAACATCCTGGACTCAGTGCATCCCACAGGATACTTAATTAGCTCCAAAGACAAAATTAGACAGTGCTGATGCCTCTGTTATGTCATCTTAAAGCTTGAGGGGCTGAATGGATCTGAAAGCCAGACTATTTCATCATCTTTAATGGGTGTTCTTTAAGGGAAGATCTAAAACACTATCCGGCTTGAATTGGCAGCAGAGGAAAAGACCAGCATGAGATAAAAGCAAATGAGACCTGACCTCTCAGACAGCATTCGACTTGGGTCTTACAATCAATACCTTTCCAGCTTTCCCAAACTCTCCCTAGCCCGGAAGCCTGCCTCATGGGTGGGTCTAGACTCACAGAGAGACCAGATAGCGTGAGTGGCCGAGTCTCATGAGACCCTCGATTCTCTGCCAAGTATCTTCCCTGTTTTTTCTGGAATTCCTTGATAAAAGCAGTGACTCCTCACTAGAACCACCCATCAGAAACACCCGTGGTTCCCTTTAAAAACACATGGATAGATGCCCCAGAGACCCCCTCCCCCTCAAATGAACAGACTTCATATAAGAAATTTCAAATGCCCTGAGGATTGGGGGTGACTGTGATTTATGGGCAGGGTTATGGCTGAAATGAAACCAAAATTGAAAAGCAGCCTTCTTGCAAACGTGATCTCCCTTGAGAGAACCAGTGGTCTCCCTCACATTGACCGAACAACTTCAATCACGTTCTCCTATAATTCTAGAGTCAGTACAGTCTGAGGGTTCATCTAGTCTATTGCTCCTGTCTGTATTCTTGGTGAGAGAATTAAGTCCAGAGAGAAAAAAAAGAAAATGCATTAACCAAAGTCACACAGGTTTAGTGGCAACAACCAAAGCCAGGAACTAGGTTTTTTTTTTTTTTTTTTTTTTTTTTTTTTTTTTTTCAGGTTCAGTAAACCTTCTGCCTTACCACCACCAGTACCACCATCTTTAATTTATTTATATAGCATCTCTCATGTACGTGATTAAATACGGTCCTCTCCTAATAAGCGCTAATGAAGCTGGGAGGAGAGAATGGTACAAACTACCCAGATCTGTGTTTGCAACAGAGAAAATGGTTAACAAATGTTTCCCTTGTGGAGGAGCTCCTTTTACCACCTGAGTACACATACCCCTCCCCTGGAGCATCACGGCAGAAGGCTTGACTAGCTGATGAGAATGTTGTGGTTGGAGAGTGGTAAGGAAGGGAGTGGGTAAGGAAGGTGGGATGCAGTAGGAGCAAGAAGTGCAGGAGTGGGGAAGTCTAAGCAAACTTTCCCGGGGCCAGCTCCATCCCTACTAATGGAATCAATAGATTCTTCTTACAAAAGAACAGATAATTGGCTCCCGAAGTCACTTGAAAGAACAGATGGGAGGTAGGAGTTGAGAACTCTATTCTGGGATTGCAGTAATCGCTGTAGATACTGTGGTTTTGGCCAAATCACCCAACTGGCTTGTGACTCTGTTCTCTCCATCTGCTAATGTGCTAAAATAATGGGCCGCACCATCTTCCGCACCTACTCGCCTCTCTGATATGCTTTGAGGAACAACATTACAAAGCTTCTCGGAGATTTTGGATTAATTTAAAACTATCCAAGGTATAAGGAACCCAGCTAATCACTGTTGTTAAGGAGAAATTAATTTTAACCTTTGAATTCAATGAGTTTCTGAGGTCCTTTCTAAATGTAAATATTATTTTCAAAAGGACAATTGATCTGAGACCTAGTCATGTGGATCAATATATTCTGCTGTGCATCATATCAATTAAGATAACTAGTTGAGGCTGAAATACCTTTGATATTTTGATCAAAACTAAAAGGCTGCAACAATATGAACCTTGCTTTTCTTCAGTTAAACAAGATCTATCAAAATGAATATGCTATGAGCCTGATTGAATGTGCCACAGCACCCAGCATTACTAATTAGAGCCGTATCTTTATGATATTCATGGTTCAAAACTGTAAAAATATTCTTCCTACACAAGTAAAGATCCATCTTCACATTCCGTCTCCCTCAATGCTTCCTTAAAATGGTGCCAAAGAAAATTTTTCATTCTAAATTTTAGAACATGTGTGAATGTGACTTTATTCTGTGAGTGGCTGGTAATATTTTTTTGGAGTTGACATTTTTTGACAGTTCATTTAAAGTTTTTATTGCTCCAAGTTGTTTTCAGTAATGTGAGATAACTTTAAAATCTTAAATTTATCTTAAGACCAACTTGCATGTTCTTCAAGATGGAACTTAGAAGTTTGAAGAAAGGACTTTTTCTTTGATTGAACTCTGTTTAATGTACAGGAAACTGTTCTTTCATGCCAATACATGTTTTTGTCTATATGCTGCCAGAAAAGCCAACAGTGGATTCAGAAAAGTCAATAAAAAATAGTGAAACTCATACTTTGATAGGTATAAGGAAAACAAGTTAACTGGCTCAGTGTCTCACTGTTAGACTAGTTATGGTGGTTGGGGTAGAGTAAATTGGGAGAATTCTGGGTTGAGAAATCAAAGAGATACAGTTGGACAGTAGAGCCAACAAACATAGCTTTGTAAGTTAGTATTGGTCCAAATAAAGACAGAAGAAGCAAAATGATCAGAGGCGCCTTAGGGCTATATTACTTTCTGTCTATCAGGAATGGGAGAGTAGAGATAAGAGTGAGGAGTTTGGAAGACATTCTTCTGGATGCCCTCTGTGTTTTACTATGATCCAACTATGATGTGAGTTGGACGGGAGAGTTGGAAATACCCTGTAATGGAGCCAAGTGAAGAATATTACTCTATACCCCCTGAATTACTTTGTATGGGAGGAAGACACTGCTGGCCTCATGCAGGCATGGCCAGAAGAAGGCAGCTGGAAGCCTGTGCACCCTGCTCTGCTGCATAGAGTTACTAGTAGAAAATCTCTGTAACATATAGTCCTTCTAGGGGGATGATCCTGAAGTCAGACATGGAGGCCCAAGCACATTTACTCATCCTAACTTTCTTTACTGAGTTACTTTAAGGAAACTTTGCATGCATCTGCATTATCTCACTTGGCTTTTCCTCTTTGACTTCTAAGGATGCCACCTCCGATGAATTTACCTTGGCAAGACACCTGAAAAAGTGACACCAGTGTTGTACTAGTAATGCCTTCTAGAACTCCAATGTCACAAATGCTTGAAATGAAGACACAGTTGTAATGAGCCATATTTATAACAAAACATAACTGGGATCACTTCAAATTATTGCCCCTAAAAAAAAGTCCAACATGATTGCAAAGCCCTTTCCCTAAAACGACCCTGAAAATCAGTGTCATCTCTGTCCATGTCTGATTTTATTTCCTACGTAAGTTAGAGATTAATGATAATGAGGCCAGAGATGCATGAGGCCCTGTAATTTTATACAAACACTCAAGTACACACATAGGCATATACACATATCCGTATCTCTCCAACTCCCTCTGTCTGTACACACACACACATAAATATATATGTATATAACATTTAATATGTCTATATAATACCCTTTTATATTTCCCTTTTATGACTAACCAATTTTCTAGTAAAGGCAAGCTATTTGTCAGAAGGCAGAACAGGCACGAAATTTAGCATAGCCCATCATGATTGGGCAGAGGGAGGAAGCAGGGATTCTGTATTCATTCATAGCGTTATCTAACCATTAAACATGACTCCACAGAGTCTATTATTTCAGTTCTTAATTCGAGGAAAAGAGAAAAAGAAACACCCTATCTACTTCTTACAGTATTGTGTAGCAGAAACAATCAGTTGGAAAAGTAAAACTCTCTCGTCATGACTAGTTATTTCAATATTAGGTCCCACCCATAAAAACGTGGCAGTGGCTTTTATACAAAGTATAGCCAGTGGTGTTTCCATAAAAGAAACAACAGCAAAGAGGCCCCGTTATATGTACTGTATATGATTCCAACTATATGACATTCTGAAAAGACAAAACTATGGAGATAGTTAAAAAAAAAAAAAGTCAGTGGTTTCCAGGGGAGGGATATCTAGGTGTAGCTTGGAGAATCTGGGAAACAGTGAAACTACTCTGTGCCATACCATAAAGTTCAATCCATGTTGTTATATATTTGTCCAAACCCATAGAGTATACAACACCAAGAGTGAACCTTAGTGTAAACCATGGGCTTTAGTTGATAATGATGTGCCATTGCAGATTCATCAAGGGTAACAAGCATCCCACTCTGATAGGGGATGTTGATGATGGAGGAGGCTGGTAGGCGGCACAGGGCAGAGCACCAGGGGTATTTGGGAAACATCTATACCTTCTGCTAAATTTGGCTATGAACCTAAAACTTCTCTGAAAAATACAGCCTTTTTTTTAAAGTCCCCATTGGCAAAAAATTTTTTTTTAAAAAAAATACTCATCTGCTTTAAGGGTAAATCAAATGCAGTCATATATTTCATCTTCCACTTGTTGGTTGCTTTGTCCAGGAAATAATGAAATGGTGAGCTTTTCTATAGATTGTGTGAAGAGAAGGAAGCACAAGTAATAGGGGGAAGCACACACACACATAAACAAATAGGAGTTTTAATCTCAGATCTGTAGCTAATTAGCCGTGTAACCTTAAGCATCCTATCACCAAACAATTATCAAGAATTTTATGTGCCAAGAATCCTGCTAGATGCAAGGACATACAAGCCAGAGAAGAAAGGGCAAACAAATCATTCTGAATAAGAGACGTATCTCTGATAGAAGCAAGTAACTTTCCTTTTTTTGGACAGAGGGACAACATGTGCAAAGTTATAAAGGTTCTGCAACAGAAGATCCTTACTAGGATGATAGAAGGAAGTTGAGCCATGGCCAGCAAACCTCTTAATTCCTCCCGAACTCAGTTACAACAACTTAAAAGTAATCGATTTGCACTGGATGCCCACCTTCGGCTAACCCTTTGATACCCTTTGTTATTCTCATTTGGGGCTACCACATCTGACCAATTCACATGTACTTCCAGAGCCAGATTCTTGAATTGTGTCCTCGTGCCTTAGCAAAGATGACCACTTCAGCCTGATAAAAGTCCATCTTTTCTACAAATAGTAAAGACTTGTTGATGTTGGAGTTGCAAGGAGAGAGTTCCAGCTGGACATCTCAATCAACAGTCAGATGAGTGAAATTGTTTTAACTATCCAGTTAACATGAAGTGACAGATTTAGAGGAAAATAAAAATAAAATTAACTTAGGGGCGCTTGGATGGTTCAGTTGGTTAAGCGTCTGACTCTTGGTTTTGGCTCAGGTTGTGATCTCAGGGTGGTGAGATCAAGCCCCACCTAGGCCTCTGTGCTCAGCACAGAGCCTGCTTGAGATTCTCTCTTCCTCTTCCTCTACCCCTCCCTAACCTCTCTCTCTAAAGTAAATAAATGGATCAAAAAAAGTAACGTAAAAAAAAAGGTAAAGCAATGTATAATGAAGCTTACAGCAAACACTCATTCAAGGTATCAGTGTTGGCAATCAAACTTTCTTAGCTTATAAACTTTAAATTCTTAGCTCAGTAACTTTTAAAAGCAGATTTTTTTTTCGTATTGTCCAGAAATCATGAAATAAATGTCAAGTGGAATTACAAAGGGCGTTCTCTTTCTTAGCACTGGAAATGAGGGTGGGCTGTGTGAGGGAGAGGAATATTACTGCTACTTGACAACATTATGCTCAGAAAATATCAAAAAGCAAAGAGAGTTTAAAATGGGTATTTACATATAATATCCATGCATATTTACATTTAATATCATATTGGATTTAATTTTATTACTTTCTGGAAGGCAATTGGGAGAAAAATAAACACAGTGGAAAGTTATCTCATTGGCATGCAGAATCAATATGATAGTCACATGGCTGATATAAACTCATAAGGAAATGCTTCTGACATTTTATCAGAGCTTCTTAATTTAGTATTTACAATATCTGTGTGAAATGATATAGTAGTTTTATTGTTTAATTATGGAGATAACAGAATGTAGCAGATTCCTGACTTTTCCCCCTTAATTACTATTAGGAAGTATATAAGTTAGGCTCTTGTTAGATTTGCTATTGCTCTGATTTCAAATAATTTTTAATCCTCCCTGAAAATGCTTTAAAAAAAAAACACTATTCCTCTCCAATATGTGGACTTTTATTATGAGCAATAATGTAACACAAGGGTATGATTATGGCGAGATAATCACAGTGCAAAATAGAAATGATGCTTTGGAGTACTATATCCTGCCCAAAATGGTTATTCATCTTGCTGATGTCCCTTAGATTTATTGCTCCTTCCTGCATAAGGTGATCAGCTCTTTTAGAAATGAGGACTGCATTTTTTTTTATTGCACTCAATGTGTATAATTTTTAAATGTCATTATTTGTGCTAGCAAATGTGTAATGGAGAGTAAGTCAGAATGAGGGAATAAACAAATGCCTTGGCCCTATCCCCAACTAATATAGAATTCATGACCATGGGCTGTACCCATAGTAATGTTTGTAGAAGGGAGACTGAGCTTGTGTTTCTAGAATAATTTGGATTTCAGAATCTGGGCTAACTGATCTCTAGGGTTGAATAGGTTGACCAGATGTCTCCTTTCTCCCCCATTGCCCCTTTAGTAATTTTAATAGTTCTTATTATGCCCTTGGATTTAACACCTGTTAGATGTCTGTTAGCATTTCTACTCTAGTGGAGCAGTAGAAGAATGACCACCTCCCACCCATTTCCCTCCAAATAAGTGATCTTCCCCATCCCTGGGGCACAGGCCTCCACCATGAAGCCAATGTGAAATATGTCTCTCCGTCAGCAGCAAATTTCATAAGGCAGTCTCTGCAGAAGTTGTTTTCCTGATTGTAAAGGCAGATTTATCTTATGGCAAATGGCCCCATTTAAACAAAACAAAACAAAAGTTATAAAATCCCACTGTCTCCAAAACTGATTGTGAGTGATTAACATTCCCCACAACTTCACAGAGGCTGCCACAAGGAATTCCGCAAGGGAGAATTGATTGAGACACTTATTCAAGAATAAAAATGAGCAGGGTGCCAGGCCTGTTGGCAAGGAGAGATAGGAGTCCAGCCTTATCTTCATGTTGGTGCCTTTGCCAGTTTCTATCACAGATTAAGAAGAAGCCAGCCACCTGGGTTTATAAGCCACCGATTGGAAGTTGGATAGTGAATTCAGGATTTTTTTGCTCTGCCGGTATTGGCCAGGCCCCAGACAAAGGTGAGTTGGTAAATGAAAAATCCACTGTCTAGGAAACAGACATATAAGCGAACCACAAGGCTTATGCAGCCAGACAGAGCTTTTCCTATAGAATGGTGAGAAGTGATCATGTGTGGAGAAGTGCTGGATGGTGAATCTCTGAAGAGCTATAGGCTCAACTAAACAATGTTTAATTTGTCCAGTCTGGCTCCTATCTCCCAGCTCAGGAGCCATCTTCCCATTAGTAAGTGAGGTTTACTAGGTTCGAGTCCTTGCTATGTGATTGTGTGACTTATTCACTGTTCTCTGTTGAAATTTATAGAAGTGGAGATAAAAAATATTTCATGCAATTGTTTGGAAGATTTATATCAAAGTACAGTCCATACAGTCCATCCTCATTATTCACTGATTCCAAATCTGTCAATTGGTCTGCTCACTAAAATTTATTTGTAACACCCAAATCAATACCTGCAGCACTTTTGCAACCATGTGTGGGCATGCAAAAAAGCAGCCAAAAATGCTTGAGTCAGTAGATGTGCATGTTCCCAGCTGTGGTCCGACAAGTTCTGCTTGCTTTAGCTCCCATGCTGTAAACATTGTTTATTTTGTGCCATAGTTTTCACATTTTTGTGCTTTTCGTTGACGATTTCACTGTTTATCATGCCCCCCCCCCCAAGCACAGTGCTAAAGTGCCATCTAGGGTTCCAGGGCAAGAAGGCTGTCCTATTACTTATGGAGAAAATACATTGCGCTAGATCAGCTTCGTTCAGACGTAAGCTGTGGTGCTGTTGTTCCTGAGTTCAATGTTAATGAGTCAACAGTATATATTAAATGAAGTGTCTTTATTTTTTTTATGAATTTATTTTTTATTGGTGTTCAATTTGCCAACATATAGAATAACACCCAGTGCTCATCCCATCAAGTGCCCCCCTCAGTGCCTGTTACCCCGTCACCCCCAGCCCCAGCCCACCTCCCCTTCCACCACCCCTAGTTCATTTCCCAGAGTTAGGAGTCTCTCATGTTCTGTCTCCCTTTCTGATATTTCCCACTCATTTTTTCTCCTTTCCCCTTTATTCCCTCTCACTATTTTTTATATTCCCCAAATGAATGAAACCATATAATGTTTGTCCTTCCCCAATTGACTTATTTCACTCAGCATAATACCCTCCAGTTCCATCCACATCGAGGCAAATGGTGGGTATTTGTCGTTTCTAATGGCTGAGGAATATTCCATTGTATCCATAGACCACATCTTCTTTATCCATTCATCTTTCGATGGACACCAAGGCTCCTTCCACAGTTTGGCTATTGTGGACATATGAAGTGTCTTTAAATAGAAATGCTGGTGTCTTTACACTTGAAACACATAAAACAAAGCTGTATATTAGTTGGTTGGAGAAATGTTATGACCAGAATCTCAGAGAAACCTAACCTTATATATCCCCCTAGGAGCAGTGGCTCAGTATTCACTAATTTAGTGTTTGCAAGGATTTTATAGAACACAACTACCACAAATAAGCATCGGCTATATTTTGGAAAGTAAAAAAGTACTATATAGACTCAAAACATTTTTCCCATTATCTAAAAGTTCTTCTACAAAGCAAATTCAGAACCTATTGCTCAGAGGAAATGGGAGGATTCTATTGCCTTCTGTCTTAGCAATGACTTTGCCATTAAATAGATATTGGTCTTTAGTAAGCCTCTCTATCTTTCCAGGCATACCTTGGTTTATAAAATAAAGGGGTTACATGAAGGTTGCTTCCAGATGTCAGGTTCTACAGAAAGGCAGAAAGGCTTAATAAACATTTGCTGAATGAATAAATGGGATTCTATAGTGATCCTAACATGAGAAATTATGCTATAATGGTCGGGTCATGAAGCAGCCAAGCTCCCTTCAGGCAGAACGAGGCTATCTACCTCGTGCCCTCCGGGAGAACAAGACCAATAATATCACTTCCTCCTCTCTAACATTCTCTTTTAAATTGGAAAAACCCTAGATTGGCCAACATCAATTCACATGCATCAGATAGTTTCTCAGATGTCCTGGAGCTCTATCTCCTAAAAGAATGAGAGTTTTGGCGGTGATAGTTTGGAATAATAACTTTGGGAGTTTGGGTTTACAAAATGGGGATGAGGGAAAGTCAGGATTGCACAGAATGCCAAAATAATAGCTAACATGTATTGATCGCTTGCTCTGTGCTGGGCACTCTTGTAAGTGAGAGCTCATGGTATACCCTCAATAGCACTATGAGGGGCAGACTGTTGTCAAGCCCATTTTAAGGTGAGGCACAAAAAGCTAAGTAACTTGCTAAAGGTTGCACAGCTATTCAGTGGCTAAACCGGGTTTTGAACTTGGGTCTTCTGATTGTAGATTCTTGGCTTTAGCAGCTAACTACAGCAGCCCCCCAAATATCCTCTTAGGAAATATGAAAATCCAGAAACTCATAAGTGTTTTGGGCTCAGAGAAGAGGAAAAGTAGGTCTAGAAGAGGAAAGAAAATACAAGAAGGGAAATCAGAGAGAGAACCAAAGCACAATGCAACACTGTCTCAGGACTAAGTCACTGTAAGCCAAAGTGTAGTAGCATTGCCAAAAAGGACACACATCTAATTTTCATTAATATTCCAATTCTATACCCCTCTCCCCTTCTTTTCTAATTGCACTAAATCCCTTTGCTAGAATCAGGCAACACAAGGCTCAGAAAGGACCCCCGACATGACTCTCAACTACTTCCTTTCCCTGATGTCTTCCATAAAGCAAAATAATCTGGAAGTCACCAATTCACTGCCTAATACTTCAGATTTTCACCAGCTCTCTCAACCTTCACACTTTCATTTAGCCCACCACCACTTCCTATTTGGATTACCAAGCCCCCTCTGGTTTCTAGACTTGTGTCTTTCCAACCCATTTTTTATAATCTAGCTTGAAGGATCTTTTCAAAGTGTATATCTGATACATAAAACCATTTTATAGGGCTCCCTGTGTCCTTAGGAGTAATTCCATTTCAAGTTGCATGATGATCTGGGTCTCTCTAGCCAGTCTCTTCTGCAACTCTCTTACTGTGGCTCAATGTTCCATGTTTTCCTTTGAAAGGAACATGTTCCTTTTAAGCTCAGGGCTTTTGCACTCTCTGGACCCTTGCCTTCTGGATTAGTATAAAATTTGTCTCATAAAATCTCATGCATCTTTTGCATATCAAGTGATCTATTGCATCACCCAGGAAGCCACCCCCACATATGATGGGATGGCATGATACACTGTATCATGCAAGTGCAAAGCACTCTAACCAGTCCCCATTGGGCATGTCGGGGTGCACTCTATTGGCCTTTCACCCCATCAAACTGCAAGTTCCCTGAGGACAGGAACTGCCCCTAGTCTGTCACAGTATTTCCAAGGCCAATCACAGGGCTTGATATATAGTAAGCAGAATTTCAATTAATATTTTCTAAAGTGTTCTGCCAAGCTGTGGAAAAAGCACTTGGACTTTGAGACTCAGTTTCAAATGTGTAGAAATAATACCTAAAAACCTAATAGAACAGCTTGCACACTGGTGGTCTTTGGGCTCACGTTAGGTCATAGGTATGTTTTGTCGATGAACACACCACCGTTTCTAAAGATTGATGTGAATTCTTCAGGCATCGCATGCCTTTCCAATTCAGCTCTTATTTTCCCACTCCCTGTGGTCTCACCTACCTGGTCACTGACTGATACTGAAGGCATTAGTGTTTTTGACAACTGATTTACAGGATTGTTGAGATGATAGGATTGAATGAGGCAGAGAACACTGTGATCTACTCTAACTAATCACTTAGGGCCAGACTCCCTTTCAATGGGAGAATTGTCTTTGCTTATAAAAACATCTTCATAAGAATTTACAGAAGTAGAGACCCCAGGGGCTTAGGTACCATCTGATGTCAAGGTTCTGGAGAAAAGAATAGAATCACTCTACTTGGGAAGAAAAGGTCATTTGGGACTATTGGTGATGACAGAGATGGGGAACAGGATTGACAAAGAGGTGAACAGAGAAGGGAGAAAGAACCCGCAAAATATCCAAAGGAATACTCTAGGGCAAGATTGACAATTTGTGACCTACAGGCCAAATTCAGCCTGCCACCTGTTTTTTGAATAAAGTTGTATTGAATAGAGTCAGGACTCATTTGTTTACATACCGTCTGCGGCAGCTTTCACAGGACCAGGGCAGAGTTGAGTAGTTGTGACAAAGACCATATGGCCCACGAAGCCTAAAGTAGTTACCCTCCCATCCTGCACAGAAGAGGTTTGCTGATCCCTAATCTAGGGAAATAACCAATGGGCAAACCTTTCATTTATTAGAGTAGCAAAACAGAACTTTTTAGATAAAAAAAGGTCTAATATGCAGTTAAATTGTAGTGTAAACATCCTCAGTCCCCTTGATTCTTTGGGAAGACTTAGTCTCTTGGTGAAGCTTTTTATGAAAGGACTTCCAATGACAAGTTTGAAGAAAAGTTGAGTTTCGCATCTGGGACAAACATGCATAGTCTTATAAACGGAGAAAAGTTGAGGCAGCTGTGAGAGCTGGGATTCCTGCTCAGAACGAACAAAAATCCCCGAGAAGGATTTCTTGATCAGGAACTGAGCAAGCTATAGACGGTTGGGCGCTGAATCCAAATTTAGCCCCCTATGTAGATAAAGAAGGGCAATTGACATGGGTTGCATACATGAGTCCCCTGTCACAGGATCTGGTACATAGAACATTCAAGAAACAGCAAGAAATATCAGCAGTAGTAGTAGAAAGAGGAGGAGGAGCACTAGTGGTAATTATTATTATTTAGCCCATTTTCACTCTTGGATAGTTGAGAAAATTGAAGAGCCAAAACAAGACACAACTCCCTCAAGAATATAAAGAAACTCACAGTAAAATATATAACAAACATATTTATGAGAGATATTAAAATTACATCAAAATATAAGGGCTTGAATATACTTGCCAGGAGAGGTCAGATGGCTTCTATGATTGAACCTTAAATTTACTCTAAGTTTCCTTCTATCAGGTATAATAAGAAGTAAAGTGAATTATAATAAATCTCTCTATTTAGGAAAAGAGAGAAAGCTGTGTCTTTATTAGAAAAAAATTTCCTCGGCTTCGAATCCTAAAAGGAGTTTCTCATGTAGGACCTTGAGGGTACTCGGAGTGGCAAAATGAAAAGCAAAGTGGTTCACAGGCTGGCTGCACACTGTAGGCCGTGTGGAAGTTTGTAGAAGTTCTCATTCTGAAGCCTCATATCCCCCTTGACGGTCTCTAGGGCTGAGGCCCTCACATCCCCGTCAAATCACCAGAGGGGATTCGGAGGCACAGCCAGGATTAACCACCACCAGGACAGGGCACTCTCTGATTGAGATCGTTTAGAAGCAGAGTTCCAATGAATCCATTATCGGTTTTGAGACCTACTTTTAACGTAACTCTGTGAAGGATAAGCATCTTCAAAGGACGGACTGGTTCTTGAAAAATGCCAAGGTTAAGGCTATGGATTGGGAAAAGAATTGAAGGTTTCATGGTTGAGATAAAGGTTAGTAAGTAAGAAGGCGAAGGAGTGGACTGCAGACAGGATGTGTGTTGGTGTTGGTGTACCTGGATTCGAAGTAGGTGGCTGGAGCCCTCTTTACGGCCATAAGCAGCCTTGCTTTAAACAATACGACAATTTGATGAAATGCTTTTGCTCACATGGGAGACACACAGCCTGTGGAATCCGTTCCTGTGAATAATAGCATTGCTGTCTCTATCTGCCAGGATTTGAAACCTCTCTGCAGAGGGAATCTAGAGGAGGGCTCCTCTTTATTCTCCAGAGGGCAGCAAATGTGGGTAATGTGTGTCATAAACATGCGTCAGAAAAGAGCTGCATATTTTACTGAAAGTAAAAGGGCAGTTTGCAAGTTGATTGCAGAGTAATCATTTAATTTACTCTGAGTTATCTCTACTACTGTATTCTGATTCTGCAAGAGATGCTAATCTTAGCAGTGGGAAATTATGTCATGCTGGCAGTGTTTTATGGCACCAGGCCTCTTTCCCTTAGGCAGCGTTAGCTATCACTTCATTTTCCCTGGCCGCCGATCCAACCCAAAGCCAGTGCAACAGGAAACTCCTTGGAAGCAGCGTGCCAGAACCAGCGGCTTCTGGACCTCGGAGGAAGCATACCTGAGCCTGAGCATTAAGAAGCAGGATGAGCCAAGACAAATCAGCGATGGTGAAGGGGGAAGACGGACGGATATAATAATGAGGATGGGTGTAAAAAGGGCTCGTATTTATTGAGGACATATAAGGTGCAAGACGCTGGACTAAGTGCCTTCTGTGAGTTTATCTCATTGGATACTTAACACAGTTCTACAAGATGAGATGGATTGTAGCCAATTTCCTGATCAGAGAGTTGAGATGCAGAGAAGTGTCAGCCAATGGGTCAAATTGGCAAGCGTGGCCCAGAACCCACGGAGTGTGACTGTGGAGCGACGTGCTTCACCCCACACCCAAGAAGGGGGAGTGCCCATCTGATAAGACTGATGAAAACTGGACTCAGCAAGTAGTTCTGGGTTGTGCTCCTGTTCCAGCTCCATTAACTAGTCAGTGTTTTATTTTGCTCCCCCCCCCCTTTTTTTAATCATCCCTGTGACTTGGAATGAGAAAGAACAGTATACAGGAGGCAGTGTGCCCTCGGAAGAATATTCCTAGCAACAGATAGCTTTCTCCATGTCCTTTGCTTCATTACTGTCATCCCCTCTGCTTTAGTGACAGTTGACATGGCTCATAGCGGAGCTTGTGTACACGGATTTCTGCGATCCAAACTGGAAATCTGCTCCCTGTCAATTCCCAAGCCATTAGGCCACTTAGCACCTTTAACCTCTCACCTTTGTTCCCAGCACCTGTGAACCATAGGGAGTCACAGCACACGGGTAATAACTCCATCACGCAGTGCATTATTCTAGTCTCTTAGAAGATCCGGTCTGCATCTATATAATCAAAACGATTTTTGTTTCAGTACGATCAATTAGTAAATCTAGCTACCTTAATCAATTCACATCACATTCAGCTAATTTGGTCAATCGATACATAATGGCTTGTAAAAATGACCCAAATTAATGCTGCTCCATGTTTTCAGCGTATAAACCTAGTCCTGGCGCTATTACATATGTTGACTGCAGAAAACCCTGGGGGCCAGTCTCAAATCCCACTAGATCTAGAAACCTCTGAATAACATACCATACTGATGTATTCCTGGAATTTGACGAATTAAGGTAGTAATCCTGGCTACGGAGATTTTTGAGAGGAATTTTGCACTGCTGAAATAACTAGAGGGTAATCGTCTTCCTCCAGGGAACAAGAGGAGAAAGAGCAGATTCAGGCACAGAAAGAGGCAGGTGGCAGAAGGAAAGGTCTTGGTTCTGAAACTTTTGTTGTTCGGAATAAAATAAGATGCCACGGAGACACCTATAACCCCTCCGCTCATGTCCATGAGCAATAGCACCATGGCCAAGTCTATGTGGGTAAGGATGTTTCTTCAAATTTGCCCCTCAAAAAATATAATATAAAATAAAATCAGGGCGCTGATTTCAGGGCGTTGGTTAAGCATCTGATTCTTGATTTTGGCTCAGGTCATGATCTCAGGGTCGTGAGACTGAGCCCCGCGTTGGGCTCTGTGCTGGGCGTGGAGCCTGCTTGAGGTCCTCTTTCTCCCCCTCCCTCTGCACCTCCCCTTCGTTTGCACGCTCTCTCTCTAAGAAAAAAATAATATTTTAAAAATAAATGAATAAGTAAATAGATAAACAACTGAAAATTTCAAACTTTGGGCTGCCTGCCCTCTTGTGACCTTCCTTTGCCCTTACACTTTTTCATGATTAGTCTTCAGTTCCATTAGACTTAGACGGCCACTCAGTACACATGTAGAGAGGTCGGTCACATTTCCCTAATCCTGTAGGTATAGAACTGATGGAAGAGACCAGGTTAGAATCTGTCGCCGTCGGTCTTTAATCCACTTACTGTGCTATCATTTACCTGCCTTCTGACAGAGCACGATTCTTACCATGGAAATATGGCCACAGTCACGACAAGAGCGACAGCAGCTAGGTTTCATTGCCCTCGTACCCTGTGAGGGTGCCAATGTGAATTAACTCATTTACTGCTCCTGGCAACCTTTTGTAAGGCGCTTGGGTGGGTACTGATATTAATCCCATTTTACACATGAGGCTACATTGCATGTGTGATAAGCACAGTAATAATGTCCTGTGTTTTCATAGAACAAAGAGCATCATCACGCTTTGCTGGATCAGCTGGGAATGTAGTTAAGTTTCAAAACTTCAAATCCTGAAGCTCTGAGAAGCAAGGTTTTCCCCATAATGATATCGCCTCAGGGCCAAAGTGAAAACTCCTTACTTGATCATTTGTAACTCAAGCTTTAGGAAGCGTCCTTGTAGGACCGGCTGCCTTCAGCTCCTCCTTTCTTCATGCATCCTTCCCTGCAATCCTCAGCCTGCGCGCCCTCCTTGGACTTCTAATCCACCCTTTATTGAAGAAGTGCAAAAGGAACAAGTTACACTCAGCATCGTCCTGAACCCCAGAGGGGACAGGATGGATCTAAGTGTCCGGGTGTCTCTGAGCCAGCACGGTTGTCCTCATTTGCTTTGTTCATGTCTTTGAAAGCTGTAGCCACTGGATCTATTTCATGAGACTTTTTTTCTCTTCTGTCTCTGAAAATACCAAGTTGTCTGCCAGCAAGTCTCAAGGATGGAACAGTGCACTTGATATCCGCCTCACCTGCCATTGGCATCCGGCTTTCACCTGCCATTGGCATCCGGCTTTCACCTGCCATTGGCATCCGGCTTTCACCTGCAAAGAAGAAGAACATTTTGGCATTTGCTCCCAACTTGCAGCAAAATTAAAAGCCAATGTAGACTTTTTCTCCCATCTCGAGGACACTTCCATTAGGCGGGTGTGCTCCTGTGCCTGCACCCCATCATTTGAAGCATGTCAGCTGCTTTCTTGGTTTACAGTCACCTCTGGTTTGGGAGCCTCTGAACCTCACCTCCCCCCGACCGGCCAGGAACTGCATCCCGGCCTCCCTCAGATGAACAGAAAAGGCGATTGTCAAGTCAACGCTCCATATTCATGTTAGAGTGAATTTGTATTAGCAATAGGAGTAGAGTAAATGAAATAAGACTCATCTAGGGGAGTAAATCTGCCTGACTTAAGTGAGTCTCATATGCAGTTAACAGCATGTAAATTTCCTAAATGTGATTAACAGCGTCACGCATGTGAGACCCGTCAACTACTGACAAAGCTTTCATGGGGGTGGGGGGGATCACAAATAAACAGACTGTCTAGAATTCTCCCTCTAGAGTTTTGTCTTGTTTGCTATAGATTTTTACTCTTTCCACTTTCTTTTCTTATTTTAGGACTTATTATTTAATGCTTTTAAGGGTTCCTATATTATTGAGTTGAAGCAGAGTGATTCTTCAGCTGGCTAGCTCTGATAGCAGGCAGCAGTGTAGTTTTTATTGGGTGTACTTCATTGACAGCTTATTAAAATGCGCTGTCTCTTGTATATTAATTCTGGAGTCCTCAAATCCTGAAAAAGCTGTCCTTAATCACCTGTTTACAATACAATATTAAGATGTTGAGTATTTTTCTCTGTCAACACCGCTGATGTACCGATGTCATACCAAGTGTTACAGGGCTCAGAGGAGTTTATTATTTTTTTTTATTATTATTTTATTTATTTTTAAATTATTTATTATTATTATTATTATTATTATTATTATTATTTTAGCATTCCCTAAACTGTAGATGGGACTTTGTGAAGTCAGCGCAAGTTGTTTGTTGGAGGGTTTCTCTGATCCCAAACTCTAGGTCTCTGGCATGTAAGAAGCCACTGCTGGGGCCCCTGGGTGGCTCAGTGGGTTAAGCATCTGCCTTCAGCTCAGGTCATGATCCCATGTCAGGGGAATCCCTGCTCCATGGGGAGTTTGCTTCTCCCTTTGTCTCTGCCCCTTCCTCCTCGCTACCCCCCATCTCTCCCCTGCTCCTCCCTGCTCCCCACCCCTCATGCATACTCTTTTTTCTTGAATAAATAACTAAAATATTTTAAAAAAATAAAAGGAGGAGAAGAAGAAGCCACTGCTAAGTAGTAAGTGGCTGTTGTAACTAAACAAAGAATTTGGCAGAGAAATCCAAGTCCCAGGACCATCCCCTGAAGATATACGTTGGGACCTCCACAGCCCCTAGAAGAGTCTCATTTTACACACTGAAAGGAGGAGGACAAACTTGCTTTTGTTGCAAGAATTGCTGTGAGGTCTTTGGACCCCACATCTCAGGGTCTCATGCTTGCCAATAAAACCTCTGAGTAAGTATAAATACCTTCAGAGGGGAGTATAGATTGGGAGGAAGGTGGGGGGCTCTATAGGGATGATTAGAATTTAAGTAGTAATATTTCAGTATTTCTGACAGTTTTGTCTGCTTGTGGGCTGCTATGAAATATGTGAGTGGTCTCAGAATGGCCTCCTGGAGCCTCCCCCACCCCCACCCCCACCCCAGGAGTGTACCTCAGAGAGCAGAGCCAGCTGCAGGAGGTCAGACCTCCCCAGGGTGCAGGCCTGCAGAGAGCCCAAGGTGACAAAAGGGCCCTGTCTCTGTCTAGCGCCTTATATATTCCAAAACTCTTTCACAGATGTTTTCTCATTTGAGCCTCACCACCTGCTTCCAGGCCATCAGTGATCTCAGGGGATGGTGGCATTTGGGGTGGCCTGCTCAAGGGCGCTGTGTGGCCTGAGGTAGAGGGATGTGTCTGATGCTGCTGAGATCATACCCTAAACCCAGCAGACCCACCCTCCCCCAAACCCCCTGGTCCTCTAAGGGCTCAGAACACTTCAGCCTCTACCCTTTGAAGGAAACTTTCTACATAACCACTTAAAATCGGATTTCTTTCCACTGCCTGCCAGACTGTAAGCCCCAGAACAGTAGAATCATGTGCTTATAATGTCTTTATCACTACATTCTAGTTCTTAACATAGTATTTGGGACCTTATGGATACCTAATTCTTACCTAACCCTCTTAAAAACAGTAAATGCCACACGGCATGGCCAATACTTTTATCAGGGTCCTTGTGTCTATGGAACCAGATATTTTATTATCATGTAGACTAAGCTGTTCCCATTCCAGAACAGGGAACAGAAGGAAGGGAGGGATAAGATCCCATCTATGGAGCATCTACCATATGCCACTCCCTCTGCTAGATCCTTTCTCTGTGTTTGTTACCAATCCTCCCAAAAAAATGTACGAGGTGGGGAGTACAATCTCCATTTGGAAGATGTATCAATCAAGCCTCAGAGATGTGAAGCAGCTTACCCAAGCCACCAGGCTAAAAGTAACAGATCACCTCTTAAAACCCCAAAGCTTCTAAAGAGTCGAGAGGATCCACATTTTTAATCCAGTGGATTAACAGATTGTGATGTGAAGCCAGATACTCCATTCCCTCTGGAGCTTGTGTAATGATGAATCTCCCAGGTACTGGACTCTCGTGGATAATTACCCCAAATTTCTTCAGCACCCTGACCTTAGACCTTTGCCCCAAACACACCTTGGTGCTGATCGTCTTTGCTCTCTTACCCTGGTTCATTTTCCCATTCTTTGAAAGCCGCCGAAGTCAGTAATTTTGCCCCATGGTTTTAGAAGAAAACTGTGCTCGCAAAAGGCACTCGTATTCCTGGAGTCCAGTTTATAATTCATTGGACTAGTGGGTTCATTTGCTTTTTAATGGTAGGGTCCTTATATTCCCTAGAAGATCCACAAGCTGTTTTTAACCTCCTTTTTAAAAATTGATTTCCTTAAGTTTAATTAAAGCTCTCTTTACATCATCTCCGACAAATGCCTGACTATCATGCTTTCTGCAACATAAACTTCAAAATCATTGTTACTTGAGCTACATTCTTTTCGGATTACATAAACCCAGATACTTTGGGAATAACAGTCTCTCCAACAAAAGAACCAGTGTGCTTAAAGATAGCAGAGCCCTCCCAGTGAAATGTTTTCTAGGGAGAATGCTGGAGTGGCCAGTGTCCTCCATTTCAAAGTACTAATTGGAGGGGTTTATTTTAGGGATCTGGACACGTTGCACATGATGTCATGGTAGCTCCTTGCCTGAGCAAACCACTGCAAAATACAAATGAAGACAAAGAGGATCAAGCTTTTGCAAAACTACTGAACAATAGCCCATTAGTTGTTATCGCCCTGAAGGAGTTTAACCTGATGTTTTATTACTGGCAAATCTGTATCTTCCATTATTCTATGTTCTCCCATTTCAGAAGTTAGATAATAAAAGAATAATGGAATAATCTCTTGCCAAGCAAGACGCTCCATCTGCTTTTGTTTGTTATCTTTTTCCCCAACCCATCACCCACTTTCCCCAAATGCTTCCTCTAACGCAATAATTTTCCTTTAACACAGACCTATGATTTTAATCAGCCCATCTGTGTGGCTCCGTCTGGGGAAAAGGACTGAGGAATTAACGCTTGTTCAATCCGCATTTTGAACGTAAGGGCATCCGCAAGCACAAAGTGCCCTCTGAAACTCAAAGTTGGCAGTCATGAAGGCCCTGCTAGGGTGCTCGGCGCTCACCAACTTTTCCTTGTGCTCAGCAGGGGTTGTGCCAAATATCAGGCAAGGAACTTTGTCTCCTCTGGGAAGAGAGATCATCCCTACACCCGCCATCTGGATCCGAAGCCCCTCAGATCTGTATTGAATAGTGACTGGTCCCCTAGCTGTTAGAAAGACAGAAGCCAAAATCAGGACTCTGGTGGCTAGGCGAAAGTAGATCCACTCGGCAGGGATCGTCACTAGATGCTATGAAACATTTTGTAGGCATTAAACCAACAGCCCATAAAATGAGTGAGATTTGGACAAGCGTAAACATAGAACCTGTTAATAGCTCCACAAGATCTCAGGGATTGGAAGGGAAATTAATGAGAGTACGATAAATGGAATAGGAAAAGGGACTGAGTGTTTTCTCCCTAACACTCGAAGCATATGCAATGTGTGAGAGTCACTAAATCGCAGGAACTGCAAAAATAGAGCAGCAAACAAAGAAACTGAAGAGCTGAAACACAGTAACTCAGATTTCAGAGGTAGCTCCCACACCCCCCTTAAGGCCCCTGCCCCCTGCCCACGGATTTGCTGTGGGGTGTGCAAAGTGTACATTTTTATGTCTCCTCACTACATAAAATGTGATGTCACTGACAGTTGCCAGGGGAGCTCTGATTTGGAATCGCCAGTGTTGCACACCTTAGGATTCTCAACTATCACACAGCCTTAAAACTCCTCTCACTGAATTTCCCTAATAAAAAACACAGCTGTGAGCGTTCATTCAAATATGTACTTACCATGTTTTATTCCTATGAGTAATCACTTCCAGATTCAGCCTGACATTTGGATCTTTGTTTCTAAATACAAGTCTTTAGAAGTAACAAAGACACCTTTCCTCATTAGAGACAAAGCCAGACTCACAGTGAGTTTGAACAAACTAGACTAGGGATAAAGAAAAAATCTAGTTCAGAAGCATGGGACATATCTTTGGAAATTGTAACTTGGACCTGAGACTCTTCTGGGTGCACACAGAGGGAACCCGAAAGGCTCGGGGCTAAGATTAGCGCCAGGCCAGATAGACACCTCAAGTTTGTCTCTATGAGTCATGCCAGTCTGGAAAATGTTAGCTGTAGAAATTTCCAGAAGCTGTCTCAAAGCAGGGATAAAGAAGTCATCCCCGCGTCAACCGTTGCATTGAGAAATGACTTCGAATCTGACCATAAAATTACTTAACTTGCTTAAAACTAAAAAACGTTAAGACCTTACTTTATTTGAAGAAAAGAGGAGGGAAGCTGCAAATTCCTGGAATGTGAATGTGTTGAGATTTTAGTGAATCACCAGACTTTTTCTTTTTTGGAAGAGCATCCACATTGGACGTTCAGCTCCTCTTCTTCTCAATTCTTCCCATCAGAATTTTCCCTGGCACAGGGGAAATTCTACTCATGAAGGAAGGACGATGTTCCCCAAAATGTGAGATCAGAAAATGAGAAGGCATTGAACGAAGGTACCCAATAATGCTCTGGGGTTGGGAACCTGGTTCGCCTCTTACCAGCTGCAAGGCTGCACTTGTCTTCACACATAAAATGATATCACTAGCACATACCTCTTAGCATCATAAGGAATACGTGAAAAATCCACGGGAAGTACTTAGCACAGTGCCCACCACACGGCAGGTGTTCCCATGTTCCCATTAGTTCTTTGCTCCCACATCCCAACCCATCCCCATTCCAGCTCTCCCCTTCTGCTTTATTTTCAAATGCCAAAGTGTTTTAAGCTATCTTCTCATAACTAAAAACAAAGCGGAGTTATCATTTTTGTGTTTTGGTTATTTTTTTTTTGAAGACATGAATCTGATCCATACCTTCCACACACAGGAACAAGGCAGATGGTGGCTTCTTCTTTCTCAGAGACACAGGCACAAAGCGGGGGGTGCAGTGAGGAATGAAATGGGTTTTATATTCCCTAACCTTGTAAGTAATCACTTGGCCCATCCAGTGATTTCTTTGATGTTCCCAGGTAGTTCTAGAAGCCTCATGTTATAGATTCTGCAGGCACAACTCCATTTCTAAATTCTCCCTAAAAATTAAAAAAAAAAAGGTATTAGCTTCTATTCTATGGAAGGGTAGATCATCTGGGTCTTCTAGGAAAGGTGAAAGGTGAATACAGTGAACATGCCGGGCCATCTGGCAGTTGGATCACTGAGAATAGTCAGCCCTCAGGTACAATCTGTCTCTTGCAGCTCTGTTAGAATTGCTAATCTGTCATAAATCTGCACTCTCTCTAAAATCTCTAAACCTCCTTTTGGTTTAGATGTGTCTGATTATTCCAAATATTTTAGAAGGTAACGAAGATGTGATGAAATTCATAAGGTAGAAAGGAAGTCCTAAGTATGGAATTCATAAGGTAGAAAGGAAACCTTCTTCCTAACTCTGAACCATGTATTCCAGTTCCTGTCTCGAAAGGCAAGCATGACTGCCAGGGCTCTAGAATATTTTTCTGGAATTATACTGTGCACATTCAAAGGGACAAATATATACCAATATTGGGTTCTGTACCTGAGTGCTGCATTTTTCACTTCCCAATATAGCTTGTAGCTCACTCCGTGTGAGTCGTGAAGAGAAGCCTCATTCTTTATAAAAGCTACATAATAGTCTAGTGTATGGGGGTCCCATGCTTTTCTTTTAAATTCATTCTCTCTTATGATCTTGAAATCATTCTTCAGTCTTTATTATTATCATTATTATTATTCATTATTACAGAACCTATTTTGGGAGCTTATGCTTGAGTCCTATTCATTTCATACTTGCATGAGTGTATAAGACAAATTTAAGGAAGGTAAAATAATAGTTCAAAAACTCTGGGGATTTTTTTTTAAGAGTAGATAGACACTGCTAAATTATTCTCAGACATTTTAATAGTTACACCACCAGAAATACGGATGAGTTCCTCTCTCCTTGCATCTTCATCCACACCATTCATAGGCTGCTTCAATCTTTGCTCATCTGTGATAATGATCTTTCAATGTAGTGTTTGCTTACTTTTCTCTGGCCTGGTATCTTTTTGTATGTTTCTGTTCCCTCATATGTGCTTTATTTCATATCCATTGCTCATGTTTCTACTGAATTGTTTATATTAATTGGTATCTTTTTATATTAAGGACATTAACTATGGGCAGCCCCGGTGGTGCAGGCGGTTTAGTGCCGCCTGTAGCCAAGGGTGTGATCCTGGAGACCCTGGATCGAGTCCCATGTCAGGCTCTCTGCATGGAGCCTGCTTCTCCCTCTGCCTGTGTCTCTGCCTCTCATTCTCTCTGTGTCTCTGTGAATAAATAAATAAAAAATCATCAAAAATTAAAAAAATAAAAATAATAATAATAAAAGGACATTAACTATCTTATGGGTTATAAACCTTCTATATAGTTTCTCATGTACCTTTGTATTTGGGTTGGTGGGGTTTTTTTTTTTGGTCACATAGAAAATGTTTTTATTTTTATGTAACTAGATTTTTCATTTCAACCTTTTAGATCTTCTAGGCTTTGTGTTACATTAGAAAGAATTTTCTAACTCGGAGATTATTGGTTTTTCTAGTATCTTAATGACTTTAGATTTGTTTAACCTCCAACAGTTAGACTTCTCTACCGTGTGTATTTGTGTAAGTAGTGAGGTAAAGATGTGATATTTGCATGATACACCTCTCCATCTGTTGCTTAACTATTACCTCTTTTCCCACCGATTTCAAACACCATTTTATCATATATTAAAACTTTATATGTATTTGGGCTTATTTCTAAATTTCTAAACTCTGTTCCAACTCTCCGTCTTCCTATTCAATTATGAGAATCACCAGTTTTTAGTTATCATAGCTTTGTAATACATTTTAGTAAGTCCTAGCCAGCATACTTTGTTTCTCTGCTTTCCTCAAATTTCCCCGGATTTCTTGCTTTTTATTTTACATTATGTACTCTGAAATAAGCTTATCTTGCCATTTCAATTGCATCACAGAGAATTTACAAATTAACCTAAGAAGATTCTTAGATATTTATGATGCCATGTCTTCCTAGCCAAGAACTTGACGTGTTTTTATATTCATTCAAGTTTTCTTTTGAGTTCTTTAGAAATGTTTTAAATTTTTCTTTGTATATATTATACGCATGCCTCATTAATTATATTCATAGGTATGTTTTCAATTTGGGGCTGTGATTGGAAATAGAGATTTTTCTTCTACCAAACTTTTATATTTATGGTTGGCCGTATGTATGAAGTCTCTTCATTCTGCATATCAATTTCTCAATAGACAGTTTACTGAATTATTATACTGCTTGTAGTACTTTGTCAACTGATTTTTCTGTATTTTGCAAGTAAATAACATCCCAACTGCAAATATCCCTTCTTAATTTAGGTTTTAGCTTCTATTAGGATAAGCTAGGTTAAGCTGCGGTAGTAAACATCTTCAAATTCGTAGACATTTAGCACAACCAAAGTACATTTCTTGCCCAGCCAAAGTCTTCTGTGGATCCAGGTGATCCTCCAGGACAGTGACCCTCCATGTGTCAGGTGAGCATTCCAGGTAACCCTTACAGCACCTTCGTATTAGCACGTGCTTCCCTGAAGCACCACATAGCAGAATGGATGAACAAAGACCTGTGTGTCAGCAATTAAACTAGTAGGCACATGTTTCCCTCTGCTTACATTCCATTGTTCAAAGCAAGTGACACACCCCACTCTGATCCAAGAGGCAAAGCAGAGCAATCCTACTGTATCCCTGGAAGTGGAGATCATTCAGGTGCAATGCAATGTGACTTCTCCCTTGATCCCTTGATTCCTTTGACCAACTTTGCAAATTGTCCAGTTGCCCCGAGTGGAAGTAGCTCCTTCATTTATTTCTCATCCTGCAAGTAAAAAAAAAAATTACATGTGAATGATTCAAAAACTCATTCCAGATCTTGCTACAAGGAATCCTTATTAAAGTCCAGTTCTCAAACATATCAGAAGAATCATTCCAAGCCCATTTCCCTTCCTCTGTGGGAGGTCCCATGTACTGGTTCATCAATGTTTCTTCCAGGGGGCCACTCCACATTCTAATCTTATCCCACGGCAAGGTTTATCTCTTTGAATTTTTCTTTGGTGTTTTATTCCTTTAATTCTAGATTAACTCTGTACATCTTAGGGAAGGAGACAGACGTTCTTCCTTTATGCACTGTGAGTTATATAAAATCTTTGTTTTTAAGAGATATGTGTAGAGGGAAGCCCGGGTGGCTCAGTGGCTGAGCACCTGCCTTTGGCCCAGGGCATGATCCCGGAGTCCCAGGATCGAGTCCCACATCAGGCTCCCTGTATGGAGCCTGCTTCTCCCTCTGCCTCTGTATCTGCTGCTCTCTCTCTGTCTCTGTGTCTCTAATGAATAAATAAATAAAATCTTTTTTTTAAAAAAGAGAGATATGTGTAGAGGGGGAATGAATGTATGTGTATACATACATTTAGTTTTACCTCTCCATCTGTTCTCCTCAGAAGTCACAACATGAGAAATAAACACGTCCAAGTTCTCTCTAAATAATTAGCAAAATAAAAAATGGTTATGTAGGAGAGATTCTACATGCCTATGAAAAGATTTTTAGATGTTATTTTCTTCAGAATCTGCCCACAACAAGGTAGTTACTTAGTTGGTTAACAGATACCATCCATGTGACCTCTAGGTCCTTCCTTCTTAGGGGTCAGTGTGGTGACTATGGTAATATAGTTTCTGAAAACTCATGTTTTAAGAATGCCTATTATTTATTTGAAAAATATTTTCCTTTTTCCTTGGGCCTCTTTGGGTCCATTGAAACAGAAATATATATGACAAGTATCCTGAAGGAATGATTATCGAGTGGGAATATTTTTCACATAAGAAATACAGCAAAGAACCTAAAAGAATGGAGTTTTAACACTTCAAAACTACATCTTAATGGCCAATTAGTGAAAGTTTTTATTTGAATTATTCCTTTCTGATCAATAACATATACACAAGAAAATATCTGTTTTAAAGAATTCCCTCCATGATCAAAACAATATATAATTGCTACTTCACTTGACTTACTTTGTCACAGAGATAATATTTGGCTTTTCAACCTGCAATAAATATCTTCCTCTCTATTCTCTTCTGATTGTGCCATAATTAACACCAGAGAAGCACAAGTTTAACTATATATGACAGATATTTATTTAAAATACCTTCTGCTGCATATATTAACATTTTTCTTTCTACATTCTAAAGTAGCCTTGAGTTCAGCACTAAAATCAGATTCACATTTCTATTATGTTAATAGCACCATGCTACAGCAGAGTATATCATTTCAGAGAAAGTCAGTGAGCTGCATCACAATAATTGTGTGTTTACTCCATTGAGCAATTTAAGTTGAAAAAAATATGCTATGGAAATATGGCACCCTCAATCTCCTCTACCATCACCAAGGACAAACATGGAAGTCGTATCCATACTTACTAGCAATAACCCATTAGGTGCCCAATAGCCAGTTTCTTACCAATTTCTGAGAAAATGGAAATCCTCATTGCTTAATATTCCTTACCCTAACATCATAGAGTCAATAATATAAGTATATCTATTGTCAAAAAGACCTTACCTGTGAAGATAATCTGTAAGCAAGATGATGATGGGGTGTGGTTCACCAAATTCTGGAAACTCAGACTTGTGAGACATTTGCACATGTGGCGATGAAATTATTGGGATAAAGAGAAGCAAGTGTTATTTTCGTATTAGGATATGAGTTTTAAAATGTACCTCTTTCTAGGGAAGAGATTTAGGTGGAACACATCAACAATATCTACAAATTGAAAGACTTTCTGGATGGAAAGTGTGGTAGATATCATGATAGTTGTGTACATGAGGGAACCGGGCCTCAGAGAGTTCCAATAAACACAGAGCTTGTAGCCAATTGCATTTGCATTGGAACCCAGTGTCCTGGCCCCCGTAGGATCCACTTTTCTCCATTGTATCACATGAATGACCCGCCTCTGGTAAATTAGTAAGGGAAAGCTATAAATGTTGAATTATAGTCTGCATCCCATAGGAATTCACCATAACCCCTCAAAATGTGCTGTATTGTCCCAGAATCCCAGGCAGAGACATTCAGCAGAAGATAACATATTTATTCATTGAAGACTGGGACTAGAACCCCACCTGATCTTCTTAGATCCCAGACCAGTGCAATTTTCCCAGCACCATACTTCCTCCCTGACCATCACAGAAAGAATAATGCATCTTGTGGGCATTGCCTTTGACCTTTCATTTTCCTCAAAGCAGGGGAGAAACATCCAGATTAGCCCTGGCTCTTGTAACAGGTGGTTAGAGAAGAACTTGGGAGCCTTCAACTCAAAAGTTAGAGAACCCAAGGCTTTCCAGACTCTGATATGTCATTGCTTCACTACCTCAACCCAGGGAATGCCTGGCAAATATAACTGGGAAACATGCTCTTCCTCAGTGGGTCGTGATCACAATGGTTATATGAAAAATCTGATTCCACCTTTAAATTTATCACAGAGTCTCAAATGAGTTGAACTTGCCATGAGATCTCTGAATAGAAAACTCTGGCCCATTTTGGTCTCTTACATCAGAAGCCTCTTTATTGTAGCTACACTAAATTCCACACCCTGAATAGAGAGGGTAAGTAGAATTTCTGAGGTCTTAAAAATAAGCATCATATTTACAAAGTTCAATAATAGTTAGAAATTGTACTTCTTTAAAAAAAGAAAAGAAAAATCATAAGGTTATTATGTGTGGTCTGTCCTCTGGATCAATTTATGAATAGTTCATCAAAAAGAGAATCTGGAGAAATACTCAGTTTAATTAAGGGCACTGACATGGGTAGAGTGGAATATGTTTTAAATATTGTAAAAAATGTTGCCATCATTGTCCTGGTACATAGAATAAAATGCCCACCATACTGTTTTCTTTCGTTTATGCAAGTTAATGCAACTGGAGGAGCATCATTGACACTCTTGATTACTGAAGGGCCCAGGCTTCTATAAACCCATGGATCCTCTTGGCTTGTGTGTCTGAAGTTCATTGCAAGTATCCTCTACTCCAAGCCTATAGTTAATCTCACCACTGAAGACTTCTTGCATTAAAGAATTCCTATGTAAATGCATGTATTCACTCACTCATCCATCCATTCGTTCATTTATAAGTGAGTGGTAAATGGTCATGTTGTGATACAATAATAGAGTGTGGAATTGTAGAATAATTTGTGCAATATCTACTGGAAGATCATAAATGCCATGAATGAGATCAGTTCCAGATTCTCTACTTGAGACATTAATAGAAAAGAAACATTTTAGAGAAATACCCATCTAGAGGCCAATTCTCATTGCATCTAACTCATGTTGGAGGGTATCCATTGCTATTAGGATACATAAGGTTCTGGAAGTAGGTGCTCACTAAGAAGTTGCTATTAGGAGTATACAGTGAAAATAGGTGCCTGATTACAGCATCTGCCTCAGAGCAAGTCAGGACCTACTGGCAAAGGACAAAATCCCCTATGCTTTCTGGACCAAATTCTTTCTTTAAGCATAGAATTCTCTTTAAGGCCTGAAGAGCTGGTTCATGTGTGGATGGAAAGATTCTCTTTGGTTCTTGGTTTTACTCCTGGAGAAATCCAAAAGAGACCTTGTAATACCAGACTCTGGCTTTATGATCATGAGAAAACAGACTAAGATAAATCCTAGATATATGTGCAGTTGCTCTGGATTGTGTGATTAGCACAGACATTATGAAATTCTTTCTAAGCAATTGAATAGCCTACGCATTTTGAGTGTTTTTAATAGCTAGTACTATTGTCAGCTTGTGGCATAGGCATACTGTGGAATATTTTCTGGTCTGGGCTGTACCACAAACTTACCATACCTCTTGAGATTCCCCTCTTTGGGTATTGAAATAGTGGTCGCAACTTATAGGACTTGTGTCTTTTTGAAAATATTCCTACCTTTTAAGAAACTAAATATAAAATGAACATTTAGAGAGTTTTATAACTGTTAGAGATCATTATTTCCACAAAGCATTGATGCAAATGATAAGTTCACTCTTTTTCTTTTTACCACTTTCCCTTCAACTTTGTTCAAACAATGTTTATGGCAAATAGATTTTAATCGCCCTGATATATGTATATATAAAAAAATCATTGAAAAATATTATTGCAATGATGAAAGGGCTCTAGGCAGTCCCTGGTAAACATTTGATAATGTTTTTTTTTCTTGTACAGTTTCTCATAGTTACCAAATTAAAATATAAATTTATTTTACTTTGGTAACTGATTTTTCCAAGAGTCAACTTCCAATTATGAGGACTTCCCCTATTGTCTAGACCAAGCAAATGAGATTCCTAGGGACAATGAGAGTGAGACTTTCAATGAGAGGGGATGGAGTCAACATGGCCAGGTTCATCTGTCACTACCCATCCTGCGTGTGTTGTCCTCTATTCCACAGGAATAGCTTCCATTCCTGGAAAGGGTCCCACCTTCCTGTCTTTGTGCACCCTCTCCTTGCTACTGGGAATATCTTCTTCTGATACTGTCTGTTAAAAGCTTGTTCATCGTTCGTTCAAGCCCTATTTCAAATGTCATCTCTTCCAAAAACTCTTTCAAGATCCCTTAACTAATCACTGCTTCTCCTGTACTGAGAGCATGTTGCTTTCACCCCCTTTTTAACACTATTTTTATTATGTCTTTTTTATTTTATTTTATTTTATTTTATTTTATTTTATTTTATTTTATTTTATTTTATTTATGCCGTTATGTATAACTCTGTCTCTCCAATAAGATATTAAACATGTTGAGAGTGAAAATTTCATTGTATCTTAGTGCCCTAATATACAATCTTAGTGCCCTAACAGTATTTTGACCTTAGTAGATGTTCAATAAATTCTTGGCTTCAATCATTTTTGCAATTCTATGAAGATATCATTGCCTTTCTCACCTTTGTCCTTACTGTTGGTTCCCTTTGGCTGGGATACTTTCTCCCACATCCTACCCATTTTGCTACCCAAATCTTTTACTCATACATCAGAACTTCCCCAGTTGTCATGCCCCTGTAGTAAGCCTTCTTCCATTATCCCCTTCCTCTCCACATACAGCCAGGAGAGATTTGGGTCTGTCCTGCACACTTCCATAGAAATCTCCTTCTTCCTGTATCATGGCAAGGATCGCATGATTATATAGTGGCTTATTTACATGGTGGTCTTAACAGTTCTATGGGTTCCTTGAAGACAGGAATCATTTCTTGTATCTCTGAATTTCTAAGACTAGTATAATAGGCACTCAATAAATATTTGACGAATGAATGAATGGATGTCAGAATGCAAGTTGGTGGATAAATCAATGCATCTTGCTATCATTCTTGTATTATTTCCTAAACCATGAAACAGAGAAACAAAGAAATTTAATTGCCTAAACATATTACAAAATCTTTGGCTTCACTTTCCTTCTACTTTCACTATTCATTGCATAAGTCCGTTGGCCCAATTATGGCAATGGATGGCTCCACCCCTCAGCCCTCTTCATTTTCTTCTGCACTCTACCCACTGCCACCCAGTCCCATCTACTTAGCTATGAGAAGCAAAGACATTCTGACTGGTGATAAGTCAGAATGACTTACATGAGTATGATGTACCTTCTTTAGGGAAAAAGAAAAGTTTCAGAATCTCTCTGCATAGAATATAAACTACCACTGAGAATTTGTGGTACACCAGTCATAGTCATGCCTTACTGGACATTCCAGTAAGAAAAATCTGAAATTTCACCAACTTTCCATAGTCTTACCTGATCAACAATAGTATTTTTATTTAGGAGGCACCATGCGTTCATGAAAAAAAAAAAAAGATAGACCTTGTATACAGATAGACCAAGATTTAAATAGGTAACTCCACTTCTAGAGTGACCTTAGACAAGTGACTTAGTCTCAGTTTCCTCGTCTGTAAAAGTGGCAGTAATACAGCACTTTATCATGTTGTTCCTAGGAAGTAAACTTCCTAATATATGCTTCACATAAACTTCATAATAATATGCTTAACTTGGCAGTGTCTAGAAACACACTAAGAATTCTTTTCCTTCTTTCCGTAGGTGAAGTACGAAAGAGATTTTAAACAAATTTCTATTTATCTCAGTTAGTTCTCCCACATCCGTCACCCCTACCCCCATTATCATTTTCGGATAAAAGCGAGTTAAAACAGATATCAAAACTCAACTCAGAATCCCTCAGGCTGTAGTAGGTCTCCCTCCTTGTTCTCCCGAGGCATTCTATGTTATCTGCTATCATAATTTTTCATGCTGTTTGTTTTAATAAGCTTTCAAACGAGATCATAAACCCCTTGAGAGGAAGGACACTGCTTTTATTTCTGATTCTGAGTGCCTAGTAAAGACCTATCAGTAGGTGGTCAGCAAATGATTGATTCTTCATTCATTTATTCAGTAGTCACCAAGACCATCCTGGAATAAGAAAAGACAACAGGAAGCCTGCTAGACACAGATGGAAGAGCGGAAAGAAGGGATTCCTCTTGCCTTGGCAAGGATATTTACAAGCCCCGAGATTGTTGATTTTCCTATTTATCATCTGAGGCAAGTTTCTCTCCTTCACCAGTATTGCCCAGTTATTTTGTCACTATAGTGTTGGAGCAAGAGGGACTTCAAACAGGTCATACCGTCCATACCACTCTATCAATCTTTTCTCCAGCAAAGTCCCAAAGTCAAACTCAGATTACCTTAAAATGTACACTACTGAGCGGATGGAGAGTGTGGCATGGTTGCCTGCTTTAAATAATGATGTCACAGCCAGACTGAGGATGTCTTTCTAGCACAGAAACAACTAGAGAGAGAAAGTGTTTATTGAAATGCAAATGAATCCTTTGTGCATTTTCTTTAGCTCTTTTGAAAAGGAAAATCTGTTAGAAGATAGCATTTGTGTTGTCCCCCTCCCCCTATGCTTATCTCTACAGTGTTAGAGGGCACTCATAATATGAAAATATGTGAGAATCTTGGAGAAGAAATGCTTATTTTAAAAACGCAGACTTCCTCTAAAAATAGCAAAGGGAAGAGTAAAAGTTCCCAGAAGAGTAAATTAACATTGGCTCAAAATCATCCTTTTTCCCAGTGGGTCCAGCAGGTGGAGGCCCGCCCTCTCTGCTTAGACCCCGGAAACCAGGGAAGGGGTGCGTGTTGAGATCCCCAGACCCCCAGCAGGCCTGTCACTCCACGTGGATTGCCTCTCAGCCAGCCCGGCTGCCGCTCCCCCTCTCAAAGAACAAGGACATTCCTCATCTGCATCCGCAGTAAACAGCAGTTGTGAGAATTGGAGCCGCCACAGCCCTCTGAGTCTGCAGATTAGGAAATTCTCTCTTGAAATGTAAAATATTAAAAAATGTTTTAACCATCACAGGGCTTCCTTCACTGTAATGCTGAACAGGAGAGGACATATGAGCCTTTCAGCATCTCACTTGTGTGGGCCCTTTGCAGGGTCAGATTACTGACAGTTATGTCATTCTTATAAATGCAAATTTGTGCAAAGTAGGACCACAGAGATTTAAATCTTTCCTTGGTTCCTACCAGATAATTTTGTCCAGGGCTCTCGTTTATTAATCATGCATCTTATGGAACAACATAGGTATTGAACCCTGTGGAGTCCCTATTCTAGAGAGAAGAGCACCGGGAGCTCCTATAAACATACCCAACCTTCTCCTAGACCTGAAATTGAACTTCTGTATCTACCTTTTTGTCTTAATGTAGCTTCTGAACAATCTAAGTTGCATCTGTCTTAAGGGACAACTTCCTAGTCTCCATTTGCATTTTGAACATTTGACACAGTGACAATTTAATGGGTTACAAGTAGTAGACTCCTATAGTCCAGAGTCAGAAATAATCTCTTTCTCCCCTGTCTTCCAAATGATCACTTCCTGTGCATTGGCAGCCCTGAGGTAAAAAATGCAGAAATGTGGACGCCTTCCAGTCTCTGCCCTGCAATCCCAAGCCTTGCTTTTGTTTTCTACCAGGTGACAAAAGAGGTTTACCCATGGCGGAAAATACGATGCCGCAATTTAGGCTTGCTTTACAAAAGCACGTCTCCTCTCTCCTACCCCATGATAAATAGAATCCGTACTGCCTGACACTTGTGAACAATGGGTGAAATGGATATTAGAAAAATCTCATTTATCTTCTGCTTTATTTCTTGATAGGGGTCCTTGTCACTAGGGCTATTGTGTGACCGGCTCTGGAAAGGGCATCTCATTAGTTTTTCTTATCAAGATAGCAAGGTCCTTTTAAACAGCAAAGCACTTACATTTTAGATTCAATTAGGAAACGGCATTGTGCGTGTGTGTGTGTGTGTGTGTGTGTGCACTTCGGAGCATCTGCTTGGAGACAGAGCAGGGTCAGCTGGAGTCTTACGGATTCAGTGTTCACCGCGGTTGGAGGCAGGAGCCCGTCACCAGGTGCCACACTCCAGGACCCAGGGCCCACCTGCAGGAAGAAGTCTGCTCAACTCGTCCTCACCTGGTCCCTCAGTTTCTTAAGAGGTAGCGCCAACCTGAGCAAGGTAGGGGACGCCAAAGCCACCTGCCTATCAAGGGATATTTGTAGATTGCTGAGTTGCTTTATTTCAAAACCGCAAAAGCCCTTTTTTTGGCCCCACAAGCTGCCCAGGGTCCCCCTCCGTTTGCTCGGCCCTCATGCGGCGAGCTCTTGTGACAATTGTGCCTTGGAATATGTCGCTGTTGCCACCTGGACAACTGGGAGAATGTCAACAAATCAGCAAGGATTTTGAATGTGTCCGATGGAATTCGACTTTTTCACATCATCTCAAAAATCCTAGTGACAGGCAGATGAAATGGGACAACTGTGCTTCACGGCGAAGTTCGGTCAACGTAGCCCATCCGCTAAGAAGGAGCTCCTCTCCTCCTCCTCCTCCAGCAGCTGTGGAAACAAAGCAAAAAGGAAAATACCCCAAATACCCCGCCAGGGCTGCGAATAACCTCCCCAGGATGCTGGCCTCTTTCGAAAGCACAGTGATTCTCTCAGAGCAGTAGGATGCCGTGTAGCTGACTTGTTAAGTGGGGATGGGATGTCATTGGCTTGCAAGATTGAATCCCCTCTTGCTGGATGCTGCTGTAGTGACGGCTACATCTGGGTGTTAAGTATCATGGGTGAGCTGGAGGCGGCCTTGCCACTCTGGGTCATCGCCAAGCTCACTCCTTCCGTGTTACTCTGTCTACCAGCACCTACTCCCTCCATTCACTTTCCTTGCTGTTCACGTTTCTAGGTTCTTCTTCCTAGCAACAATCCCCTCTTGTGTGTGTGTTTTTTAAGATTTTATTTATTTATTCATGAGAGACACAGAGAGAGAGGCAGAGACACAGGCAGAGGGAGAAGCAGGCTCCCTGCAGGGAGCCCGATGCAGGACTCGATCCCGGGACCCCAGGATCACGCCCTGGACCATAGACAGACGCTCAGCCCCTGAGCGACCCAGGCGACCCGAATCCCCTTTCATTGAGCAGATGATTTACTCTACTCTCTGCAGAATACAGTCACCACTCGCGATCCTCACTCACCATAATCGTGATTAAGAAATGACTTGCTTATTCACTGTGTATCTCCTGTGTCTTGCAGATGCCTGGCCCACAACAGGCACTCAGCACATTTCTTTCTAAGTGGAAGAATGGCTTAATGGAAAATAATATAAAAATTTTAAAAAAATAATAAAATAAAACTTGCTTTCCCTTATTGGGGGAGCTCCAATCTGAGAGGCCAGGAGAATGAATGCCATGCAGGACAGTAACTGAGGCCTGTTTCTGGCTTTGGGCCTTGCTGGCTGGGACTCATGTCCACACACCAGCTTCCCAGAGTCTGTTTACTCTCATGTGTGTGTGGTGGTGGTGGGGGGAGGGGGTGTGCACTCAGACCTCTCCAGATGTTCCAGTCCTAGTCCCTTGGGGTGGGATCCTGGGGCGCTTGACCTCTTATTCCCCCTTTGAATGTGCAAATTCCCCGATGAGGAATTGGCTAATAATATAGTAAGGCTTGTGTTGACCCTGTTTTTTTTCCTATGAGACGCGGCATCTGAGGCCCCCGAAGTGTTCTGAGCACCTAGAAAGAATAGGGTTATTGACGGGGGACAGAGAGGGAGGGAGAATCTACCAAAGCCGGTGGGTTCAAAGGACAGGAAATGTCAGGGAGCAGGGTCAGCCAGAAAATCTTCCAGCAAAGAGACCACACAGCCAGGCCCTGAGGGAGACTTAGGGTTTCAACTGGAGGTGAAATGGGGTGAGAAGGGGGGCAAAGGGCCAAAGCCGGGCTGTGAGGAGGGCCAGTTGTCCGACCTAGAAATCGGGGCTGAATCCAAGAGGGACAGGAGAGGCAGGCGCTGTCTGTGGTCCTGATTGCACAGTCAGAGACATCACAAGGCAGGCACCCCCCACCCCCCGTGTCCTTCAGGCCACCGGGCTCACGGGCTGCCCCCTGGCCTCCACCTCCTGCACCTGCCATGGCCCAGCGGACCCAGCGGTGCCACCCAAGGCCCATGCACAGCTCCTGGCAAGCAGGTGCCACACAAGCGCCACATAAGGATGCGGCACCTCGATGGCACCTGTTTCTAGTCAGAACATCCTGGTTCAATATTTTATCACAGCTCGTCATAAATATTCCATGAAACAAAACTCAGGAAGTAATACTGGATTTGGGTAATTTTTCTAGTCTCGGAAGGCGCGGCAGCAGCGATCTTCATTTTCAAAGCATCTAATCCATTTCTTAATTATGCATGAAGATGGATGTGACTGCTCCAGTGTTTACCACTAGCCTATGTTGTAGCGTGGGGGAGATGGGGTACAGAGCGAGGGGCTGGGGAAGGGGCCGAGGGACACGGCGCCAGAACCCAGCTCTCTTCGTGCGGGTGGCAGGTGGCAGCTCCGTGTTTTATGGGAAAACTGGGGGATTGGCATCAATTCCATGTGGCCTTCATCTGCATGGAGCTGTTCATTTTCATCGTTTCTAGAAACATCCTCTGCTTTTATTTGTGGGTGTTTCCCCACTGGCCAAAGGGGGAAATTGTGAAGTAGGCGAATCCTTGCTTTGGTTGGTTCTCCCTCCCTCTCTGTCCCCCATCAATACCCCTATTCTTTCTAGGTGCTCAGAAAACTTAGGGGGCCTCAGATGCCACGTCTCATAGGAAAAAACAGGACCAACACAAGCCTTACTATATTATTAGCCAATTCCTCATCGGGGAATTTGCACATTCAAAGGGGGAATAAGAGGTCAAGCGCCCCAGGATCCCACCCCAAGGGACTAGGACTGGAACATCTGGAAAGGTCTGAGTGCACACACACTCCCCACCACACACACACACACACACACACACACAGGAGAGTAAACTGAGACTCCGGGAAGCTGGTGTGTGGATGTCATTTTCCAGCCAGCAAGGCCCAAAGCCAGAAGCAGGCCTCAGTTACTGTCCTGCATGGCATTCATTCTCCTGGCCTCTCAGATTGGAGCTCCCCCAATAAGGGGGTGGGTACATCCCACCCCAGATCCCACCCCATTTGTGAGATATGCGCATCATCACTGCCTTTACCTAAAAGCTGCTTTCAGTTCGATCTCAACTCTTCCGCATGTTTTTGACAAATTAAGAACTATTTGTAATTGCGAGCTTAAATGTGGGTAAAATTTTGCCACCAATTCCGAACCCACATTTCTAGAGCCAAAACGTAGCTCTTGCATGGTGAGGATGACCTGCCAATAAATGATGACAGCAGATCATTAAGACCACCATTTGGACCCTGCCCTACATTTTGCCCAGTGCCTCCATAAACAGCACTTTTCAGATTTTTCCTTCCTGATACCCTGGATGTGGATCCCCTAGGGCATGAGGACACAGCTCCAAAAGGCAGGCAGGCATAAAATATTTTAAGTATCTTGCTTTATTTTAAAATTTCACTGAATGTTGTTATCTCCCATGATAAACCTACTCATTTTCTATTTCAAAGTGTTATACATTACTCACCATGGAGTAAAAATACTAGTCCACAGTGATCCGATGAGTCTATGATACTAGTTTGAAAAACACAGGAATGTCGTTGAACTTGATCCTTTTCACTGCTCTGTGAAAGAGGTGAGACATTTCTTTTTAATTCATTGTGATAGGAGAGAAAACTGATCCTCAGCTTGATTCACTTCCCTCGGTCACAAATTAGTGACAGGCCAGCGCTCAAACCCAAATGCGTTAAGCCCAAACCTCATGTGAAAATTTCTTTGCTCCTCAAGAAGCTTCCAGCTGCACTGGCCTAATGATAGATGAGGTCCTGCCTTGTATCTACTGCCCCCAGCACTGCAGGCCCCAAGGCCTTGTGAACTTACTCCCCTGGGAACCTTGAGTCCAGCTCTCAGCTCTGAGCCCTTCTGCAGCCGCCCTCAGCAGCCAATCTAGAGACCAGGGCGCCCTCCTCGGTCTCCCTCTCTGTCCATGGATCATAGCCTGCTGAGGTACTTCACGGCCCTCATTATTGTCAGACAGCTGCCCTTTCCTACTAGACTATCAAGTCCTTGGACATAGGGATCACCTGTCTGCATCTTAGGCATCTCCTTAATCCACTCAATGTCTGACCCATCCTACATGCTCTTCTGTACATATTTATCAAATGAATGAACTAGCTCCCTAGTTTTCTGGAACCGAGCAGGAAGGGTTAGAGCGAGTTTAAAAAAAAAAAATGCACCTTTACCCCAGAGCCAAAGCTGTAGCATAATTGCAACAATGAATACATAGCAGTGTTGAGGCAGGCCAGTCTACAGCTTTTCTTCTCTATGTGATGATATATAGGGTTCTGGAAGTAATGGTCTGTGGCTTAAATGGGCCAGGTGTGTATTCTGATTTCCTCTTATTGCCTGTTGAAAAAATATTTTACAGTGTTGTAATTTTGTTTCTTAATATCCAAGATGATTGACCATACTACCCAGCAGCTGGAAGGAAGACATTCTTAAATGTCATGATTATTTATCCCAAAATATTAGCACAATCATATTTGAAATTTGGTCTTCTCAGAAACATTCCTGTAACTCCTTCCCATTTGATTCAGTGATTGAAATAAGGCAGTGGGATGGGCAAGCTCTTTCCCATTTCTCTTCCCCTATCCTGCCCCGAGAGCCAAGGATTGAAATGTTACATGTACCTCACCTTTCCTTATGATATATTATAACCTCTCAAGGCTTGAGATTTCAATCCTGGATTTTCAGCAGCTAGGCTATAACTGATTTCCCATCCATTTCTCTTTGAAAGAGGTACTATGTCTAAAGAAACCATTATCTCCTGATATTTTCACCCTGCTGAAGCCACGGCTCTTCATAGATAATCCTATACACACTCACACCCTCTTCATAGCAAGAATGGTGAGGCTTTTGTTTTTCTAAATGACCTAATAAATAAAAGGTAACTACCTTTTCTGAATATACATGCCTTCACGGTCTCAGAATAAAAAAAAGCAGGTCCATTTATCTTTTGGGGAGGTTGGGAATTATAAGTACTTAGTAGGATGTGTCTTCTCTTTTACATTTATTCAGATCAATATTATTAGCTGTTTTCTCTGGAAAAAAAAAGGAGCTAGACCATCCCTAAGATTTTTGCTGTATGTTTTACATATAGATACATTCTATAGAGAGGAATGTAGCACCAAAAGCTACACAGCTTATCTTGGATGACAACCTGAATTCACAGACATAACCTCTGTATAATAATGGGCTTGCAGAGTAGATTCAAGGCATCGAGAGATGCAGTGATTGGCACTTCTACAAGAAGTAAGCAGGTTCCCCTAACCCCAATTTCTCCAGAGTTCCCCAAAACACTGAGTCCTGACAGCTCGCTTCCCAGCACTGTGAAGACCCAGCAGACAGTGTAGATAAACTGAGCGTGCCCACTTGCTCACAGGAATACTCCAACGCCTGAAGAGTTTACATCCAGATTCCCCCGGACCACGGCAGTCCATCTGCTCACTCCTGCCACCTCCACATCGATCTCTGCGGGGGGAATGATTTAAGTGCCGATTAGATCGATTCCTAAGACAGCTCAACAAAGATATCCACCCCACCATAATCTGCTCATTCTGTATGGGTAGACGTGGGCTTAGCTCCAAGAACTCCAGTTGCATTGCAATCTGCCGGAAAACTTTCAGACTGTTTAACGCTCTGCAAATACTGTTGCTGAATCCAAGGAATGATAAAGAACAATGCAAAGTACAGCCTTGTCCCTTAATGGTGTTTTATTAAAGCCTCAATTTGAGGCAATAAGAGAAAATTGAAAACCAAAATAAAACAAAGCAAAACAAAAACCCCCTTTTGAGAGCATTGTGAGCTTTCAGTTAAAGCAATCGCTTGGGCGGGAATAGACAAAGAGCAAGATGTCTTAGCAAGAAAAGCGAAATTATTTTCATCGAGCACATCCAAACTTCTGCGATCCATCTTACTGTGTGAAAGTATTAAATCTGTTCATTTTTCTCTCACTTAAAAAATAACTACTGTAATTTTTCATAAAGTTAAGGTATGTGTACTTATGACCCCAAAATTCCAATCCTAAATATATATTCCTAAAGGTGCACAAAAAGGTTCATGTAAAAACATACACATGGTATTATTTGTAAGAGGAAGAAAAAAGAGAAGAAACAATCTAGTATCTATTAACAGGAAAATGAATATTTTTTAACAAAATGGAATACTATACAGCATTCAAAAATGAAACAGCACCACAAGATACCACTTCACATTCATGGCTACAAAAAGACAGAAAATAATAAATGTCAGCAAGGTTGTAGAGGAACTGAAACCCTCATACATTGCAGATAGGAGTGTAAAATAGTACAGCCACCTTGGAAAGCGGTTTGGGAATTCCTTGAAAACGTCTCACATGGGGTTACCAAATGGCCCAACAATTCCACTCCTAAGTATCTACCTAACACAAATGAAACATATGTTGGGACGCCTGAGTAGCTTAATAGTTGAGCATCTGCCTTCAGCTCAGGTCATGATCCTGGGGGCCTGGGATTGAGTCCCTCATAGGGCTCCTGGTAGGGAGCCTACTTCTCCCTTTGTCTATGTCTCTGCCTCTTTCTGTGTCTCTCATGAATAAATAAATCTTTTTAAAAAAAGGAACATATTTCCCACAAAGGGTTTATACATGAATGTTTATAGCAGCATTATTCATAATAGCCAAAAAAATGGATACCATCCAACTGATGAATGGATAAATGAGAAGTGGTATATCCATGCAATGGAATGTTATTCAGCCATAAAAAGGAATCAAGTACTGATGCATGAGACAGCATGCATGAAGCTTGAAAGCATTATGTTAAGTGAAAGAAGCTGGACACAAGGGCCAAATAATATATGAGTCCATATTTTAGAAATGTCCAGAACACATAAATCTATATTGACAAAAGGTAGGTCAGGTTGTGTTTGGCTTCATGGTGAGGATTGGAACAACTGCTAAGGGGCTTTGGGGGAAGGAATGAGAATGTTCTAAAATTAGATTGTGGTGATAGTTGCATACCCTGTGAATATACTACCAAAAAGTGGAATTGTATGCTTTCAGTGGTTAAATTTTATGGCATGTTAATTATATCTCAACAAAGTTATTTTTTAAAAAAGTTACGAGGAAAAAGTGAAATAGAAGCAAAGTTATCAACATGATTAATTCCCACAACATAATGTTAAGTGAGAAAAAGAAAAGGATGCATGTAATATAATTCCAATTATATAAGGTCTAAATATTATGCCAAACAATACTACATTTATATTAAGGATATATGTACTCAAGTAATTAAGGAGAGATAAGAGGATGGGAAGGGAAAATATGCTCTGGAAGATTTGTACAAGGTTTCCAACTCTACTTAGAATATTTTATTTCTTAACTGTGGTTGAGGATACAAGATATTCAGTATAAAATCCTTTATGTCTTTTTAATATTTTGAGCAATTTTGAGACAAAAATAATAATTACCAACAAGCCCATTCATCCAGAGGGATCAGCTGAATTTTATCAGAATGTGCTTTACCCTATTAAGTAACTTTCTGCTCTCATTAATTAGGCTTATACTGAGTTGTAAGATCAAAGAGAAGTTAAACTCTCTATGAGTTTTGGTTGCAATCTTAACATCCCACTATAAAATTTGGAGGAAATTAGCAATGTATTCCCGCACTTGCCCCATAGAAATATTAAGTCTTTAAGTTATCATCACTATTCCCCTGTTGAGAATTGTTAATTCCTATCTGATGATGTTTTTCTAAAATCTAAATATTGAGTCTTTAAAACAAACAAACAAACAAAGAAACAACATAGTTGTCTTCTATGGGCTACTAGGATCATCATGGTCTTTTTTGCTCATTTACTTTTTCCAATCTTCTGCTGCTTGGGGCCTTAAGAGTGCTGATGTATATGTTCTATCACAGATTGTCAAATAACTGCTTAATCATTTTCTCTTTTGATCATATCTTCACTTTTTGATATTATCTTAAATTCCAAACCTGGAAGCCAAGATAATATTGGCAATTTTATAAGTGCTATCATCTTTTAAGCTATTTAATGAGAATGCTTTGTTTTTATTAATAAAATCAATACAAATCTATATGCATGCTGGATCTAGGACCAGATCTCCTACAGACTAAGCACGTTTATGTATGTATCCATTTAACAGGATGCCAGGATCTTACCCTGTTTGGCAATTTTAATAAATGTTTTTGTCGTCAAAGTATTTCAGGCCTATTCTTCTGCATTTTTGTTTAATTCTATAGTAGAGAAAGACTTAAACTCAGTAAATTTGACCTTATAAAATGTATCCTACATTGTTACAAATTTCTGAATATAAGAGTATATTCTGTATAAATTTATTTTGGTTCTTTTCCAAGTCAGGTATTTTACATGTTAATTGGCCAGATAGAATTTGCTCCTCATAGAGTCTAGATGGTCATTATCCAGAACTTGACATTGTCTAGGACTTTGTACTTCTTGCCTAGGTAACTCAGAGAAAATGCCAAGTCTTTTTTGAGAACTGTAGAATCTTCAAGTGACAAGAGGGAGCATTTTCTGTGGTTTGAGAAGCATTTGTAGCATTTTATCTACAGGTGATGTTGAGCTCATAAATCAATCCGCATTACTGTTTGAGGTGCTTAAAGTAATGAATGTTCACCAGAAGAATGCATAAAATTTATGTTTGACTTCTGATTATTAGAAAAAGCAAGCATAAGCTACTTTGCCTCTTGTAAAAATGCTGTTCAAATTATTTTATTGAATATAAAATGACCTCCAGAGCTTGATAATAAGGGTTTTGTTCTTTAAGACTTTCTTGACCCATCTAATCCCTCAATTCATAAAGAAAACGGGAGCATATCAAGGCGATCATGCCCTGTATACAAATAACTTGCCAGTGTTTTCATAATGAGGGGATCTTCTTCCTATCAGGTTAGTTGCTGAACTGTTTGCTCTTTAATAAAATATTTATGTTTCCAAGTCTAAAATGCCCTCAGTGTTGTAATATTTAAAGGAATTTCAAAGTCAGTAATTACAAAAAAAATAAGTCCCATGAAAGTTATTTTCCTTTGTGATTACCCGTTATTAAAGCTCTGAAAACAAGAAACCCATGTTTCTCCCTCCCATTCTCCTTTCTTTCTTCATATTCTTCTCTTTATATCTCCCCCCTCATTATGGTAAGGTTGGAATTTATCTTGGGCAAGATTAAGAAACTGAGGAAATATCTAGTTCATATAGTGCCTGGCCCACTGCAGTGACTTCCAAAGTTATAGCCTCATCTCCAGTTTCCAGACCCATACAAGCCATCCTGTAACCTAAGCACAGATCTGAGCTTGTCATCAAGGGCTTCCTCATGCCCTCAGCTCCAGTTCCTTCTCAATGACCTTTCTCTGGCCTCAGGCAGCCTCTCATTCATTCAGTCCCACCAATGTTGACACTCAGATTCCTCAAAAAGTTCTCAGAACAACTCTCCTATATTCCAGAAGAGGCTGCATGACATCCTCTCCACAAAGATGTCCACATCGAATCCCCAGACCCTGAAATATATTACTTTGTATGTTAAGGGGGGTGCTTTACAGGGATGAGTGAGTTAAGGATCTTGAGATGGGGAGATTTTCTTGCATCATCTGAATGTCCTTCGTGTTATCACAAAGGTCCTATGAGGACCATCTTTTAAAAGGGAGGCAGAAGGGTCAGAGGTAGAGAAGGTGATATGATGACAAAGCAGAGAGAAAGTAGGAGATCTGGAAGGGAAAGCAGAGATGAGAGAGGGAGACGTTTGAAAATGCTTTACTGCTATGAAGATGAAGGAAGCAGCTATGGGCCAAGGAAAGTTGGTGGCCTCGGGAAGCTGGAAAAGACAAGGAAAGGAATTTGATCTTTGGCCCCCAAATCAAAGTTCCCCAGTGATTTATGCTTCTATCAGACTGGGTTGCTAATCTGATAAAGCAAAGTGTTAATAGATGATCGTTATTTAATCATCTTCCCTGGATATTAAAGATAATAACTAATAAGAAATAATGAAAGGGACTCTAAGGGAAAAAAGGGAAACTGAGTGGGGAAAAATTAGAGAGGAAGACAAACCATGAGAGACTCCTAACTCTGGGAAACAAACAAAGGGTTGGAGAAGGGGAGGGAGTGGGAAGATGGGGTAACTGGGTGACGAGCAATAAGGAGGGCATTTGGTGGGATGAGCACTGGGTGTTATATGTTGGCAGATTGAATTTAAATAAAATATTAAAATAACAACAACAACAATTAGATATGATGTTGTAGCAACACTGCAAGTGTTATTATTATCCCAAATTAGAAATAATGAGGTGGAGGCTCAAGAAGGATAGCCCAATTGCCCAAAGTGATAGAATGTGTTGGAGCAAACCTCTTAGCTATGTTTGCCTAAATCCAGACTTGTCCTGCTTTAGCAGGACCGCACTGTCTCTTGTGGTCTACTAAGGCCTGGGGTGTTTTACTTCAAGTATCACCTCCTTTCAGAGGCTTGTCCTAGTACCCCCAGATGGGTTTCTCCATCCCTGTCCATTCAACATCTGCCGTGCCCAGGAAAGGACTTAGTTCCATCCTGGTCCATCCAGGATTCTATGACCACAGTAGCTACAGTCAACTCCTTCAGCACATTCTTAAGCTGAGAAAATGACTTATTTATCTTTATATTCCTAGCATCTAATTCAGTACCTGCAATGCCATAGGTAAACTACAAATGATAGGAGAAAATGAGTGAGTGATGAAACTTTTTATGCTTTTGCAAATAAATCATCATCAAAAAGATTTACTTAGATCACATTCATTTTTTTAAGCAATCAAGAGAATCAGCTACGTTTCTCTTTCTCTTCCTGCCTCTTGTCTTTCTCTCTGTCTTTTCATCCAAAGGAAACCTGAAGTAAATTGAACCCAAATGGAGAACACTATGTAGAACAGATGCATAGGGGGCCATGTAACCAATCATTCTGATGATTCACTCTGAGCTACCTTCACCACAGTCCCTGTTCAACACAGTTTATGATCAAAATAAGCAAAACTCAGAAAAAGATGCGTTTCTCACATCTGCTTTTTTTTTAATTGAGACATAATTTACACACAGTGAAATGCTCAGATCTTCAGTGTGTTCTTCAATCAGTTCTGATGAATGCAAATCAAGGAAAAAACATTTCTATCACCTCAGAAATTTCTTCCTGCCCCTTTCCAGTTGCTTCCACATTCTCTTCCAAAGTAATCACTGATCTGATTTGTGTCACTCTGGATTAGTCTTGTCTACTACAGACTTTCATTTAGATGGAATCACATGGCATGTACTTTCTTGCGTCTGGCTTCTTTCATTCATTAGTGTTTTTGAGATTCACCTCTCAAAACTGGTTGTTGTCTACACCAGTACTTGATTCTCTTTGTTGTCAAGTTGGATTCCATTTTAGGAACACACCACAGGTTACATTTCCCTTTTTATATTGATTGACATCTGGATTTCCAGGTTTTGGTTTTTATGCATAAATCTGCTGTGAATGTTCTTGTCGAAGGGTTTTTGTGGACATATGTTTTCATTTCTCTGGGATAAATACCTAGGAGTGGAATTACTGGTTCACATTATAAACATGGATCTGCATTTTACCAGATGGATTATATACACATAAATTTTAGAATATACAAGAAGTAAATTATTTTAATTGTCCCATGAAGGTTAGTGTGTTGCAACAATAGACTTAGTTATCATGTGCTTTGGGTCACGTTCCCTTGCAGTAGAGGCTGAGACAGGAATTCTTGTGGAGGTGATATATTGAGATGGTGCCTCTAGGAGGAAACAGTCAGGAGGCAGGGAAGAAGCTGAGAAAAGAGGTGGTTTCAGCTGAAACTCAGCTTCACCCTTATACTACCAAAAGCTCTGGAGCATCTCACCTTCAAGGAGGAGAGCTGGACACTGCAGAGTCATTGGCTGAAGATAGCACTCCTCCATCTCCATGGCACTGGAGTTCGCATGTAGGAGGAAACTCCCAGGTATCTCTTCGGATTGATGGCTCTTGTGGGAACCAAGAGTAATTTATTAGAGAAGAAAGCCAACTGTTAGCCATGAACAGCCAATACTTGTGGAAGGATAAGAGCTGGGGGATGGGAGGGGTATGTGAGATGGGAACATTGACTGCTCAAGGATGGGAGCCGGGGGGATGGGAGCATCGACTGGGTCAAGAACATCTGGGCAGGGTTCAGACAGCATCCATTCTACCAAGTCAGTCACTAGAATACAAATATTTCCACACCACAGGGTACCTGCCTTGGCTCAGGACAGGACAATCCATACAAAGAAAGGCACTTAGACATTACTTTGAAAGGCTCACCTCTGTAGCCCAGAACTGATGACTCTAGGTGACATTTTTCTGCCCAGGCTTGGTTTATACTTGACAACTTGCATCATTTATCAGTAAGTAAAAAGCCAATAATGGCCATCAACCCTGAACTTCTGCTTAGCGACCTTGCACTTCGGGGATGATGTGACTGCCTACTGAGACCTTTCAGCCCTGACGTAGCTCCCAGTGATGGCTGTTTACACCTGTATCCTGGTGGTCCAGTTGCCACTTCATAGCACAGATTTGTAGGCCTCTCTGGCCTGGGCAGGCATATGAGGAAGGAAGTGACTTGTGAAATTCATGTGCCTAAGAAGTCTCATTTTTGCACTAAAAACTGACCCCTCCTCCCTGGACCTGGTTTTGGAGCAAGTGGTATCTTTCCTTCAGAGATATTTTCATTCTAAATTGATAGAGTAGGTATAAAAATGAAACAGAAAAGGCAAAAAATGAATATTATCTTTTTTTCCAGTTGAATAATCAAGTGTGGAGGGATCAGTGGGCACAGGGGACTTCGAAGGCACCGGATGATCTTGTGGCCCAGTGGCTTTGCTTTCTGACATGTTAATTAGAGTGCACATCACCACTCGCTGAAAGAGAGGAGTGTCACTACAGCATCATAATGCATCCATGGCAACTCAATGTGAAGATGTGTTTCCGTGACCTTTGTGGCACTTTGTGTGAAGAAAGCTCCATTCCAGCTCCGCATTCTGAACTCCACTGTTCTGGAGGGTCTTGTTCTCAGCAATATAAGGAGCTATTGTTCTACTTTTTAGAAAGAAGACGGTGGTGGGAATGAGAGCTGTTATTGCAAACTCATCGTAGTTTATTATTTCCATCAAAGAAAGGGAGGAAGTCCTCAGGCAGGCTTAGCTGAAATATTACAGAGGCTAAGAGGTGAAGTTGAAAAACCTTTCATTTTAAGCTTGCAGCTGCTGTGTACACTCCAAATACTGTGAGGAAGGACTTGCCCAAGAACAACAACCATGAAATTGAGCAACGTTTATTAATCTTTGGTTATTTCTCCGTGGTTGTTCAATAGCGAGCAGCCACAAGTTAATATTTAAGGCTGTTCAAGTGAAATAGTCTTAAAAGTTGCAGCTCATCCCCAGTTCCCACCAAAGAATAAAAACACATGAAAGATGTAGGGTATTTACACACTGATGAAGAGGAAGTGATCTTTCATTTTGAAGTTTTGGTCATTCTCAAAGTCCTATGACATGAATTTCAGCTTTGAAAGCTGTGCCGTTGGATAACTGTGGCCCACAGAACTTCAATGTCTGCAGCTGAACCATGGGGACGGTGGGGGGGATAGGAAGAAATACCTTAAGTTCATTATTTCTCATGTGATTTCCCCATTGTTAGGATACAGGAAATTACATGTTAAGGTGATAAGCAAAGCCTCAATTGGCTGACCCATTCAAGAATACCTTGAAGCCCACTTTATGTTTGAAATGACTTAGCACTGATATCAGAGACACATGTCAGTGGCCCTATCTCTCTTTTCCCTCAGAGATGAATCACAGCACGTAGCAGAAATATTATTATATTTCTAACTCTGTAGTAGAGACATGTTATAGAATTAGAGCACAAATAGATTGTTCAGCATGTCATCTTTAGTTTTCTACCAGTAGTTCACCTATTAGAACAAAAGAAATCCATTGAGTTATAAGTGACATTTTGAAAGAGATACTGACTTTGAAAATTTACATTTAGTTAGCCTTCTGGAGCTTTATCTCAAAGAACTTTGAACTCTCAAAGCAAATTAGGTTAAGGATAAAAAAAAAACACTGAAGACAGATGCATATTAACATCTTTAGAGTCAAAAAATTATGAATCCATTCCAAATCGGGGTAAAAGATAGGGAGACAAAAGCAGAAGACACAGTTTTGATAGTCCTAGCAGATTGCAAGCTGACAATAAATTTTGAACAATCAAAAGTGGTAGACTTAGTGACATAATGATGGGAACCACTACAGTTCTCTCTTTTTGGAATAATGAGATGAGGCAGGAAGTGAAACCACCACTCAGTTCAAATATCCATTGTAATGCTTTTTGGTGCAACCAGTTTGGAGCTCAAGTTTTTACAATGAATATAGAAATACCCACACAATGTGATATTAAACAGGCTATGTGATGAAAGATTAATGGATAACAGGACTGTTTTAACCGGGAAAAGTTAAGCAAACATATGACCCTCATAGCAACCCTTGGGTACCTGAAGCCATGTCAAACAGAAGACACAAAATGGATTTTCTCCACTTTGGAGTTGGGCTAGAAGCTATTGCAGGTACTGTTTAGTTTTTAGCGCTGGGATGACCCATCAAGAAAAACTTTAGGGTCCTAGAAATTGTTAAAAATAGCCAGGTTAGGAAACAAACCAGAATAGAAACCCATCTACACCATCTGCCTTCATTTCTACTAAACATAAAATGAACTAAAAGGAGTGTTTATGTCCGCCGTCCCAGTAGCCGCCGCAGGTGTGTGAATCCATCTTCATAGGCATCTCTTGGGCTTGCATTCTTTGCCTCACAAAGTCAGAGACAAGTAGTTCAAAAAAAAATATTGAAATAGTTAAGACATTTTTGCAATTACTGAGGGAGATTCATATTAACTGTGCAAACGAAAATCATCATCATTCCAACAAATCAAATAGAACCAAGGAAAATAACAATACCAACAAATGAAGCCAGTGTGAAGCCACTCAGCACTGTGGTACTGGATTAATCATGTTGCTCTTTGAGAATTTAAAGCTTTTAATCATGTAGGGCTGGAAGTCTTTGGTTAAAATTCATGGGCACTTTACGGGTTTATTCTGGCCCCCAGAGCCCCTGTATTGTTCAGTAAGTACAATGAAAACCTGTTAAGAATAAAGAAGAAAAATTAATGTCAAACTGAATAAAAGAGCTGAAAAGGTCAAAACCTGTTCCTAGGGCCAAGGAATATGCCTGCCTGTGGAAAAGACCACAGCAATCAAAATTAAATACAGAGCGTATGCCCATAAATTTGTGGAACTAGCAAAATTGTCTGCAAATCGGCTTTCCAATGGCTGTGCACTACAAACGCACAATATGCACAGGAATATATTATGAATATACATAGACATATGTATAAGCAAGAAATAAATGTCTACTTTTTCTTGGAATCCAAATATCTTGAATTATCTCTTTAATTATCTGTTCTCAAGAAGATAGGAGCAGGCTCCCTCAGAAGACCCATGTCGAACCTGATGTATAAACTTACCAACAGGCATTAAAAGTCTGATATCTAATGAGCACTTGCTTTGTAGTTAAAAATGAATATAATACTGATATAACAAAGAAAATACAGTTTTATTATTTAATTTCAATTTCAGTGCATAGCAAATTAGTTTTAAAAGGAGACTGATGCTCTGTTTTCGCAAATCACTTATCAATAAATGCTAGGATTTAGGATTGCCCAGGGAGGTAAGGTTGGATATATCAACATCTTGCAGATTATTCCTAAGTGTTAAGGCACACAGACAGCTCATATGGTAGAAAAGTTTGTAAAATTCTAGGGAAAAAGAAAAGAAAAAGCTCCAGAAACATTATTTGTGCAAGTTTATCCCGCATGATTACCAGCTACTCATGGTCCAGGAATGGAGCTAAAGTCTTAAAACCTATCACGGGGCTCCACGCCTCCTTCCAGGCCAAGCTGAAGGATGAAGCCTTCATCCTTCTCCAGGGCCATGAAGGGGAGAATTTCCTTCCACTGGCATTGTCACCATCCTGGGTAGGCTTCTGAGCATCTAGCTTTCCTCTCTTTCCTGCTCATTTCCGGGGTTTCCAAATACACTCATCAACCTGGCAGTGCAAATCCATTCTTTTTATTCAGGGCTCTCAAAACTTTACCCTTTCCCTATTCTGGGAGAAAAGCCTCAGCCAGGCACCAGTGACTGAGTAGATTTGTAGACCCCCACCAGTCAAAATCAGGTCCAGGTCGAAGAGCCTGCATGGGCTCGGTGTGGCCCCAGGTGACATAGGTTGGGGGAAGGAAGTGCACTGGTCAATACCCTGCATAGCCCGGGGCAGCCCCATACTGGTTACAGCTCTGCCTCTAACCTATGTGTCACCTCCAGCATCCCACATCACATCTGCCCCTAGAGTGAAGTAGAAGAAACCAAGAAAGAGATCTCATGTGGTAACGGGAATAGCAGAGAGGGCAAGAGAAGGAGAGCCTCAAAATGACTTGTCTCAGAAGCAGGCAAGGTTCCTATCTGAGGGCACAGGTTGTGTGGCCCCAAGAAAGAGGCTGGTTCACCTCATAGCCTATTCTGAGGATGGCTTCTTGCACATGCGTGTTCTCACACACACCTCAGCCTACATTTATTAAGCCAAAGGCTCTCCAAAGTAAATCACATGGGAACCTGACGGAGTAGCACAGACTAGAAAGGAAAATGAATATGCATTCTGGGCAATCCAGAGGGTCCCTGTTTCATTTGAAAATGTTTAAAGATATCAGGTTGAATGGTACCGTGCTATTTGAATAAATGAATCAATCCATGGGCATTATGGCCATGGCAGTTAGCTATTATGGCTCAAACAGGTAACTTAAAAAGAATTATGCAACAGAATCAGGGAAAGTGTCCAGGGTCAGCTTTCTATTTTAGTGACTGCCTATGTCGGTGGATGTTGTGAAAATCGAACAAGCATATGTTTTAGGAAAAAATAATGCATTCAAAATGCATCTTCCAAGTAAATGAAAGCATGTGTATTTGTGACTTTGGGCTAGTGTTCTCAGGCATTGGCACAGTGAAATGGAGGTGTTTTTAAGCATGAGAGGCCACGGGCATAGTTGCCAAGCTAGTCACAACTAAATTGGTGTTGAAATAGTTCCTATAACCTAAAAGGCATTATTGAAGTTTTTGAATATGTTCCCTAAATTTCAAGGAGTCTTTTTATTTTTATCTGCAGGAGCAATATCATACTTATTGATGGATCTTTTCAACGCTCCACAGTGTGTGGGCTTATGCAAATTTGATTTTTCAAAGGTGCCTCTGTGAGTGCACATGCATTAGTCCCAATCCACTGGAACACTTGGGATGAGTGCATGAGGCAGAATGAGAAGGAGCTCAGATTGAAATAAAATTGAGCCTTTCAGCTCTCCAGGGGCCTATCCCATACCATTTTCCAGTCGGGATTTTGCTGGGCATCTCAGAATGATCGCTCATTTTAGCTTTCTACCCTGAAACCTAACCCCATGAGTCTCTGTTAGTCCTTTTGACTACATTAACTGCTCAACTTACATGCCCCAAAGAGGCACAGATTCTTGAAATCAGCTGAGCCAGTCCTTAAGCTTTCTCTACTGTTCAAAGGGATAAAATGGACAAGCCAGGCAAAAACACCAGCCTAGAAGGAGAGACTGAGATGTCCACAACTTAGAATGAACATCTCTATAGTTCTGTGAATCCCTTCCACCATTAACATTTTTAACAGGTTTTGGGGTTTTTTTTAAACATGTTTTTAATTGAAATATAGTTGACACCCAATTAATGTAGTTGGATAAGTCTGTGTGTTATGCTATGTTCCCCCAAAATGTGGCTACCATCTGTCACCACACAACACAATTACAATACCATCAACTATACTATTTTATAGCATTAAGACTTGATTTTATTTTATATCATAGGACTTTATTTTTTAAATTTTTTTAAAGATTTGTTTATTTATTTGAGAGAGAAAAAGTGGAGTGCAGAGCCCCACAGAGGGCTCAGTCTTGTGACCCTGAGATCACGACCTAAGCCAAAATCAAGAGTTGGGATGCTTAACCAACTGAGCCACCCAGGCACCCCTAGACTTTTATTTTAAGGGCATTTTTTGGTGGTGCTGAGGAATTTTTATTTTATTTTAACTTGAAGATTTTAAATAAGGAAATGACCATCATATTCGAGAAGATTACTGTTAGCTTTTGGCACAGAAAAGTTTAGGTTTTATTGCAGCATAGTTGACATACAATAAACTGCACATACTTAAAAACATACAATTTGGTTTTACCGTATGTAGTCATCCGTGAGATCATCACTGCAGTTAGGATAGTACCCCAGATTCTCCTCAGGTCTCTTTCAATCCTCCCCTCCCACCACTCCCTACATTGCTCAATGCCATCCTCCAGTTCGTGACCTTCATCTGTTAAGGAGGCCAAGAAAGTTGTCCCACCAGGGTGCCCCACCTTCCGGATTTGACTGGTTGCTTCCTCTTGGTTGCCATTCAGCTTATTCTCCTATCTGTTATGTTTCTTATAAAGTGGAAGGTGCAATTTAGAGGCCTGATAAGTTTGTGTTAAGTGTTTTTTGGCCAAAAAAATGGATTGAGTGTTGCACTTTGGATAAAGTGTTGCATTGTATCAGAGACACTTACTATATCTGCTTGACCCGGTTATTTCTATTTTGCTTTCTCTGAAATAAACTTTTATTTATTGTCATTGTATGATTCTTCACTTTTAATGGTTTCTTTTTTCCTTAAAAGTTATATATAAAAAATCTAGAGATTTGAACAAGAATATTACTTGGGCTATAGTTCACGGAGTTTTGACATTGTCTCTATTACACAATGTTTGTATATCCACCCTATTCACTCCTCACTGTGAAGAGAGGCAGCTTAATGGCGGTTTTTAGTGGCAGTAGACGTGGGTTTGAACTGTGGCCCTCTCACCGAAAGCAGCGTGGTCTCAGACAATATACTTTTCTTCTTCTCTTGGTTTACTTCTTCCCTCACCTGCAAAATTGAAGATTAAAACATCAGCCCAAATTCCATGCAAGGTTGGTTATAGAAATCAACAGAGATAACATATGGGTTGTTTTGAGAAGAGTAAAATCTTAATCAAATAGAAGGGTTTTTTTGTTGCTTTTTTAAAAAAGATTTTATTTATTTATTCATGAAAGATACAGAGAGAGAGAGAGAGAGAGAGAGAGAGAGAGAGGCAGAGACACAGGCAGAGGGAGAAGCAGGCTCCCCTTGGGGAGCCTGATGCGGGACTCGATCCCAGGACACTGGGATCACTCCCTGAGCCCAAGTCAGAAGCTCAACCACTGAGCCACCCAGGCATCCAATCAAATAGAAGTTTTTATTATGTTGATGTTCCTGAGAAATCAGGAGGAGTCCTAAGAATTGTATTGCGCAAGTGAAGAAATGAAGACCCAGAGAGAACGAGTGAGCTCACACAGCTAGGGAACAGATCATCTTGTTGGCTCCCACCAGGCTACAGTGTGGAAAGCTAAATAACATGATTTTATTTCCAAACTATTCACGACAGATTTTTTTTTTCTGAAGGGGTTGTGCAAATCTTGATCCTAATCTCGAAATTAGCATTGCCTTGCTAGGAGCCAGGGCCCAAACACATGGAAAGATAACAGGTCTATCATCTACTATCACTCCCAAAATGCAATCGGCAGGCCACTCAGATTGGAGTAGGTATTTCCTCAACACAGCCCATGCTTAACTGCCGTTACTAATACCCCCCTTTTATGACAAGTTCATTTATCCTCACAAGATACAATTTCATTTCCCTCTGAACCTTAGGCACTTGAACTTTTCTTAGAGATCTTACACATTTTTCATATCATTGCTACTTAAGATTTCATTCTCTTGCAGGCAAGGGCTGAGTCTCATACATGCTTTAAACATAGCACATACTTGGCATACAATTGTTGAACTAAATTAAGTAGATTTTCAGTTTGAGTTTCCAATGAGAGTAATAATACCCTAACTGATAGGCCAGCCCAGCTGTGACCATTAGACAAAACAGGTCACTTTCCAAATAACAGAATTCTGATTAAAATTTGACAAAAAATAAAACAGGTTGTTTATGGTTTAGCTCTTACACTTTTAATAACTGTGAATGCCAAATTTAAATTTGGGGAATTAAATTGAAACTGTCTTTATAATTAGTCATTATTCTAAGGGCTGGATGAGCTAAATACTTAACCTTTAATTGTCTCCATTTATTAACAATATAAAATCTTTTAATATAGTCCAAAAAAAAAAAAGGCAGACCAATTCAAGCCAGCTGCTCATGGTTTTATTTGACAGCTGTAAGGTAATGATGACCGCTAGCAATGTGTAGTCTAGGGAAGGAAATCTGCCAAGAGTATTCCCTGGGGACATTAGAGTATACATTTACATGATGTTAATAAGATGCTTTCAGAGGGTCACATCCTTTACATTCTCAAAATTATATGGAAGCCAAGTAAGTACCATTTATATAATGGCCAAATGAATCTTATGGCTTGTGAACAGGACCATTGGATATAACCTTTCCTACTAGGTCATAGAATGTGAGGCCACTGCAAGGTCCTGGCCTTCAGCGCATGAATTCTGTGGTGACATTTTTGAAGCTTAGAAGCAGTTCTGAGATTTTCGGGCTAGTGTTTTTCTAATCATCAATATCAGAATGACTTGGGAAGCTCTTGAGAATGCATATCCTTGGGGCCCCAATACAACATACTGAATCAGTGTCTCTGGAATGGGGCTTAGAAATCAGCATTTTTACAAAAGTTCCACTACCTTGTGATTGTCACACACAATAAAATGGGAGAACCTTCCTTAGGGTGTCTGAGTTCCACTTTCAACAACACGTGGTGGTGCTACTCCGTGGTTTGCTCTCCACCACATTCTTTCCTTGGAAGTAGCTTTGTGTTTAGTGCTTTCAGTGATTCAAATATGGCTGACTCAGGCTTTGGGGGAATCCTAACTGCTATCTGCTAAACAATGAAACAAGTTGCCATAGGGTCAATTTGATTGAATTGTTCAGTTGGCCAGAATAAGCCACTAATCAATGAGAGTGGCCTGATTATTTGGGGCCACGTGAACAATAGAATCAGATGAAGTCCAGGTAATGCAATTACCAGGAATTGACTTTCTGACCATGGATCTGAGTGACTTCAGAAAGACAGTAACTTTATAAGATGACCTGGTAAGTTTCTGGCTTTAGTATACATGTATCCCTCTGTCTGAGCAGACCACTGATAAAGGTCTGTAGCAAAACTCTACTTTGGCCTACTCTGACAATTCGATGCAACTAGTTACCACCAATCTTTATCATCCTTCTGCCTTTGTTACCTATAATTTTATTATTTCATAAGAGAGATTCATACCCCAAACATTTAGCAAAAATATTTCCAAACTGTGGATTTTTAGGTTATTTTTAAAGGTCAATAAATTATATCTGATACCTTAAGAAGTTAAATGAATACTTAGAATTGCTTTACCTATTACCATATTAAAACATCCCTATTGTGGGGCTATCATCAGATTTGTCAGACACTAAACACTTACTTGGCAACTACTAAAGAAGTTCAGTGAACTGATTTCTGAGGAATCATGTGCTTTTTTTCAAGCTCCTCTTCCCTGCATGGAAGATGTTGGTCATCTTTCCATATGACAGTAGTACCTGTGCTGTGTAGACATGCAATGGTTGCAAAGAGTGTAGAAACTGGATGTAAATGGATCTCTGTGGACACAGGGGACCAAGCTTTGATGGGATTATACCCTCCTTGTGGTCAATCAGTTTAAAGTTATTTACCCAAGCACACAGTAGTCCCAGAACTGGGGTAGATGGTGAAAGGGAGAGAGAAATCTCAGTTCTTGTTCGCAGAGGAAGTTACAGTTGATTATTATGATAATGTGGGTAGCTAAGATATTAGCCATTTCATCATCTAACCTATACAAAAGTTGTTCATTCTACTACAATTAAGTCAAAACAAGAGAAATACACATGTAAGTGGGACAGAATTTCTAAGACTCCAGCAAATAGTGAATGAAACAAACTAAAACCAATGTTCTAGCACATGACCATGGGAATTATGATTTTGATCCTTGAACAACAAAGTGACTTTTTTGTGAAAAATAGGTAATAGTCTTTGAGTAATAAGACTAAGGACAGAATGGCAACCTTTCCCAAAGCTGAATGCTTTCAGTCCTTCAGTGGACCCTATGTGTATGTATGCCTGTATGTGTTTATAGTAACATGCTCTACAGGGAGTTTTTTACCTCTTTTTTTTAAAAAAATGAGATATCATAATAACAGAAGAGTTTATAAAATGTATATGTAAGGCTTAAAGAATAATTATATGTTAGTATCCATTTAACCATCATCATACCCTAGGATGCTAGCTCCTAGAAACCCCATGTCATGCTCACTATCGAACCCTGATAAACATTAATGATTATTAATGGTGATTTTTTTGTGATATATACACACATACATATATACTACAGTCTTCAGGGGTCCCCAAAACTACCCTCACTTCTAATGCCAGCCCTAAGCTAGCAGGTCCCCAAAACCAATCTCAGGTTCCATAATTTGCTGGAAGGATACACAGAACTCACTAAAACTGCTATACTCACGATTATGGTTTATTACAGTGAAAGACAGAATAACAGCCAAGGAAAGCAGCACAAGGGGCAGGAAGACTCCCAGAGCACAGCATTTGGTTGTCTCCTCCCTGGGAAGTTGTATGAATAGTGCTTCTTCTCCTAGAGAAGACATGTGACAATATGTACACAGTATAGCCAACCATACAAGCCCATCCAAGCCTCAGTGTCCAGTTTTTTTTGGGGGGACTTTGTCACATAAACATGGGATTATCTGCTGGGCTGACCTTTGCCTCCAGCTCTTCCAGAACTTGAGGTGATAGAGCATGATCCAAGGCCCCCCTTGATGCCATAAATCATGTAAATCACATTGGCCCTGAGATAAACAATGGCACTCTTATCAGGCAGGATATTCCAAAGGCTTATGAATTACTTCCCAAGAGCAAAGCAAAGGGCAAAGGCCAGACCTCTCTTGGAGCTAGGTCAATCCTTTTCTACACATATATGAATATACATATTATATATATGTACGTATATATATCTTATATAATTGTCATGAAAAATATAGTGTTTCTGTCTTTGAACATCATACAAATGCTTCATATAAATCATTATATGTATACTTATTTTTTTTGTTTTGTTTTGTTTTTTTTTTAGATTTATTTATTTATGATAGTCACAGAGAGAGAGAGAGAGAGGCAGAGACACAGGCAGAGGGAGAAGCAGGCTCCATGCACTGGGAGCCCGATATGGGATTCGATCCCGGGTCTCCAGGATCGCGCCCTGGGCCAAAGGCAGGCGCCAAACCGCTGCGCCACCCAGGGATCCCCTATATGTATACTTATATATTGTGTTTTGCTTCTTTATTTTCTATTTATTCCATACTGTTTTAATGTTCTAGATATTTTTATCAAATAGAGAGTGTTGAAGTCTTGTTATAAGATAAAAAGTAGATTTGATAAATAACTATAGTACAGCAATGAAGCCAACCTAGAACTTCATGCACAAATAGTTAAGGACTCCTTTTAAGGACCATGAGTATGCCCTTCATGGTTGACGATGAGTGACCTAGATGATGCCAGAATGAAATACAGTCATATTTATTTTAATAAAAGCTATCACTCACCTCTCTATAGGGATTAACCTTAATTTTTAAGGTCAACAAAGATGAGCTCAATCATAGCATAAGCCAGGGGTCAATACATTTTTTCTTAAAAGACCAGGTAGTAAATATTTTAAAATTTGTAGGCCAGGGGCACCTGTCTTCAGCTTAGGTCATGATCCCAGGGTCCTGGGATCCCTCATAGGGCTCCCAGCTCAGCAGGAAATCTGCTTCTCCTTCTCCCCCTGCTGGTGCGCTCTCGCTCTCTCTCTCTCTCTCTCTCTCTCTCTCTCTCTGTCAAATAAATAAATAAAATCTTTGGAAAAAATAAAAATAAAATTTGTAGTCCATATCCTCTCTGTTCCAACTATTCATCTCTGCTGTTGTAGAATGAAGGCAGCCATCGACAGCATATAAACAAATGTGTGTGGCCATGTTCCAATAAAACTTTATTAATGGAAACTGAAATTTGAATTTTGTGCAATTTTCACATGCCATGAGATATTATTTTGATTTTTTCAACCATTTAATAAGGTAAAAAACATTTATAGCTCATTAATCCTATTGAAACAGGTAGCAGGCTGGATTTGGCCCACGTTTACCCGTATTCTAGGTCTAGGCTAAAGGATTCGTGGTTTCTAGCATTAGGTTCACATTTTCCATTTATAATAGAATACTCCTCATTTCTCACTAATTCATCAATCTTATACCACTGACAATCACAAAAGCGAAATATAACTCATCTAAAACATTTTAGAACCCCCTTTGTATTGCTTGGCCAAAAAAAATAACAATGTTACACATAGTAAATAGGTTTTTTTTTAAAGCGTTGGACCAGAACAACTAGTTGATGTTCTAGATTTTCTAGCATAAGAAAATAGACCAAGCTGATTCCTACAGTCATCTCTGATATTAAGTCCTTAGAATTTCAGTGGCAGAAGAAGGGTATTAATTTCTTCCTACCCCCCAATTCAATTGACATGGATCAAGTTAAAGGTAAACATCAGACATCAAAATCCCCAAAGCAACATAGACAAACTCTAGTAAACATTTTATCAACAGAGGTGTGGCAGAAATCAGAAATCAGTTAATGCAGCACTATCATTTTACCCTGAGAATGAAGGGGTCCCCCCAGTGAATGCAATGAGCAATGAGTGATAGCAAATAGCACAAAAGTCATCTCATTGGCTTACTTGTTATACATCGCTTTTATGGCAACACTTTTAACAAAAAAAAAAAGTGAGCAATTTTTTTAGAAATATGTTAGCCTAGAATATCTTTCTCAAATTCAAGAACTGAACTTAATCATTTCTTTTTTTTTTTTTATCTTTAGGTCTACAGAACTAAAGAAAGAAGTGATCCAGCCAAGCAGGTAAGAGCTCTTCTCTTCTGTAGGCTTAAGATGAACTACCTGAAGACACCTACTAAAGGTAGTGGTGGTACTTTAATCACATGGATTTAATTATTTGAGTTTTGCTTTATGCTTTCTGATATGTGAATGGTTCTGTTGTATCTCTTTGGATTTTTCTCTTCTGGGTTTTGTTTACTGTTGAATCTGATCCTGTGTCTCTTTGGATCCCATTTATATCAAAGTCTACCTGTTGTTGGATATTGGCATTCCTGTATGACTAATTGATTTCACATTCCTATACTACTCTTGGTTTATTTGATTGCAAGTTGTTTTGTTTTCCTAAAACATTGGCTTCTTTAAAAAAATATTTTGAATAAGGTTATTGGAAGGATGTTCAGAAAATTAGGCCTATGGGTTTAGTTTTTAGGTTGCAAATTGTCAACTATATACCAACCCCATCACTCTTGAATTGACAAAATGGCACACTATGCCCAATGCTGTCAGCGTCACAATCACCTGTTTATACCACTCAGCAAGTCCATGTGGAAAGGCGTCATACATACTTTCTCTTTTCTGTGTTTTTAAGTATCAAAATAATAATACCAAATTTGAAAGAATAATTAATTTTCCTTAAATAACTTAACACAGCAGTGCTTTCCTGACTGTGGTATTTCTGTATCGAGACCTGGTAAAGATTTTTGGACTGACCATTTCTCACAACAGCCCAGAAGATACACAGAAACTAATCAACAATTTCAAGTCATGCTCGCAGAAAAGCTATTCAGAATCCTTTTCCTTTTTCTCTTATAGGTTTTTAAATATCATTTCAATTGAATATTGAGGACTGCAAACTCAGGAACATTGTACTGATAAATGATTTCCATTAATAGCAATTTTATTCATTAGAGCTTTTTAATTTGTTTTGGTTTTGTTGATTTTATGCTCGTGTTTTTTATTTTTTCAATACATTCCATTTTTCTGTTTCTTTTCAATGTTTTAATCCAATTACCAGCTCTGTAAACAAGCATTTGCCACATCTACAGTAGATGCACTGAACTGTGAATGGAAGTGATTTCTGATTACAGACAGGCTAATTTTCAAGGGACAAGAGGAACAAAATGCAGTGAACTGAATAAAAGAATAATGGAAAATACCTTGTTAGGTGACATATGGCACAGATTTAGAGCACAGATGGAAAAGGAAAAGTTACTTAATCTTAAAATACATATGCATTGCATGGATTGTAGTTGTGATCTGGATCATATATGATTTCTTGGTTTTGAGAGGAAAGATATTTTACACATTTTATTGCTCAGCAGTGTTCATTAATATTAGGATTAGCCTCTCTAATTGAGAGGGTGACAAAAAACAATTTAGAGCCTGTCAAACCCTAGAGTTTTGTTAAGAGAGTCAAAGGCAAAGGCCATTAGGCAAGAGTGTCTCCCGAGTCCCTGAATTTTCAGTTTCTTATCCGTCTCCCTCTTTCTTGATCCCCTTTCTCCACCTCTCTTTAAAATTTCTACTGTCATGGCCTCCTATTCTACAAAAAAAGAATAAAAAACTTGCAAAATTCCTGCACCTAGAGGAATGATTAATAACATCTTGGGGACTTATCTGTGTTACAATTTTCACATATTACCTGGAATTCATGCCTTGGGATGAAGGGAGGAAGCATTGATAATAGAGAATTGGGATCATTTTAATATGAGCCAACAGATGGGTGGACATTCTAGGGAGTAATAGGACTGTCATAGATCCCCTCACTTCATGGAGGTCTCAATACAAAGTGGGTTGCTCCTCTGTTAATGTGAGGGTTGACCATGATTATTTATTGGATTTAGAGTCAAAACAAAGTGAGTTTGGAATGGCTACAGCTGTTTCTTACCATTCTTATCAGGAATATGAATGATGGGGGGGGAGGGATGGAGAGCTCTTTCTATTGACAGAGGGTTCAATAAAATAAAAATCACAAATCATGAGTGCCTTGTCAAATTAGGCCACCTCCCATCACAGGAATAGAATGTCCTGATTTGAAGCTCCTAAATCAGAGACACAAGGCGCATAGGCTTTGGAGTCTTCAAGAAAACTAGCAGGCACCTAATATTCATAGCACTGGAAGCTACTTCACTAAACTCTTAACCACTGGGAATTAAGATTCTTACCTAATGATGAATTCTCTTTGGTCACAGCAAAGCCAACAAAGACAGAAGGCTAAACACAAATGACCACCAGAGACCAAAATATCAATTTCTTAGTAGAAAAGAAGAACTTGAAGGGATTTTTAGAACAAGTTAAATGTAGTAGTGGAAAGGAGGTAAACTCTTAATTTGCTTGGTGAAGAGCATGAACTTGATGAACCTTGGAGAATGGGGTGTCTGGAGATAGATGGATCCTGTACTCCTCTTCTCAGAGGCCAAAAGAAACTAGATTAAACACCTGTCTTCTGGTGGTTTTATGTGGTACGGTCTGATTCTACTTAGTAATGCAGCTTTCCATTCTTTAGGCAAACATTAAATCATAAAACGTTGCACAGTATTTAAAAGACATTTAGCTGCCAAACGATGAATAAAATGGGTGATTTAGACACTGGAATCCAAAGCTTGATGTCACTTTTATCATCTCATTTCATTATATACCATAAAATACAGAGTTGTAACTTATAATGACAATGACAATCACACACAATATATTCTGTATATTCACTGCTAACTCTAGCAGAATGTATTTTAGACAGATTGGATAGTCCATATACAACTATCACATAGGGCTCTTGACTTTGGTTTCAGTGGTTTTATATGCTGCCTCAAGGATCAAGACCTAAAAAAACTAGTTGATGTTCATTTGAATCTTTACTTGATCTGAGGTTGATTTTATAGCCCAGGATGCCTACTGATGAAACCAGAAGGCTGTTCCAAATATGGCTAGGAAATATCCTAATAGACCACAGACATTTGCACAAGTGAGCCTTCAGTAAACAGAAGCTGACATGCAGAAGGTGAATGAATGGTCTAGGTTGGTTTTCTATGTTGATCAAACTCATTGAATAATTGCTTAGCTGTCCTCTTCCTTACTGAAGAGAGGGAGGAAAGATGCCAGTTCAGAATGGTAGTGTGGGGCAGGGACTAGATTGCCTTCTGTGGTCTTTGGCACCCACAAAAGACCCATAGCTACATTTTCAGTACCCTGCTGAGTGATATGACAGAGAATTTTATCTACAATCCATCTGTCAACATGGGACAATATTGTGAGAGGTTAGACTTGCTTCCTTGGTGGCAAATAGTATATTCATTCAATTTGTTGATAAGATGGGGGTGGGGGGTGTTTCACTTTGCATTGCCCTAAACTATTTGCAGATTAACTGGAAAAGAGTTTGGAGTTATCCCCATGAAGTCTGTATCAGATAGCTTTAACTGAAAACTTAGTTGCTAAAAAACCTTAACTTTCTATGTGTGTGTGTGTGTGTGTGTGTGTGTGTGTGTGTGTGTGTAAGCCCAAGCATGCGTGCACACACTTGTACACACATACCACAACCTCTTGCTAACTCATCCCTTCTCCAATCAAGCAGGGCAAATTCTGCATCACATTGTTAGGGCTGGTCCACCTCCGATGACAGGCAGGCTCAATGACGTGGCTTTCTCATCCTCTATTTGGGACTCTGAGTCTGCCCTGATTTCACTTTCTTGACTAAACCTTGAATCATGGCTGTCCTACCTAAATTCCTGACCTCTCGTAATTGTTTACTCCTTAACCTTTGTTTCAGAAACCTGTAGCATTCACTTTTCATCTATTTTGGTTATGCTTTCATGGGCCTGATTTATGCTTGAGGACAACTGTTCCTTTCCTGTGCTTGGACTCATGAAAACATCCTATGCTTAAACCCTGGGGCTCCTTTTCCATTTCAGCATTTCACAGAAGAGAGTCGTAGAATCTCTATGCATATCGGCATAGTTGCAAAGCACTGATGCTATGAGTCTGAGCTGTTTTTTAATGGATGCCCATAGTCTATGCCCAAAAGGACTGCCATAGAAATACTAAAGGTTAACTTTCCTCCACCTGAGATTTACTGCTGAAATTAGCAGAGCTCATTTGAGAGATAAATTTGCTCTTTAAAAATTTATTTCCTCTGCATTCATTTTCTCTTCCTATAAATGGGAACCTGGGATCTCATAAAACTAAATTAAAATTATCAAATACTATTGAACCAACCTAATGAAAATTTTAACCAAAAGTCATTGTAAATTAGGTATGTGCTATATTGAGAACACAAGCTTTTGTAAAGTAGATATTGTTCTTATGTAAACTCATGAATGGAGACTTTCTTGAATAAATTACTTCTTAATAACATCAGAAAGTCATTGGCTGGGTAAATATCTCCCTGGGGCATTCACTGAGATTCTGGAATTTAAATGTTCGCTAGAACTTCATATTTGTCACCTTTACTAACGAGTTTTTCTTTATGAAATCATTATTAGCATGAAAAGGTTAAATTTTGTGTCTTATTTCTAGAATTAATACCATTTAAAAGACCTCAAGGGATTGAAATTTGTCTTGCCGGCACACAACATTTACATAATTTCTCTTACCCCCACATCTTTACTCCCCAATCCACTGGCACTTCACTACCTGAAGCAGGAGGGAAATAAATGATCAGAACAGCCTGAATGTCTGGGAATTTCTGCCAAAAGGAGCAATGGGCCTTCTCAAAGGACCAAATAGCAAAATCATTTCTTCCATTCCAACTTGTGATTCTGGCATCTAAAACTTTTACAGTTGTTCTTTCTAAGCTACACGTTCCCCTGTGGCTGCCACATTTCTAACACTCCTAAACACATTTATCAAAACCCCTTGAGTTGTGAGAATTTGCTTTGTTATGGTCACTCCAGAGTTGTGTTTTTTTTTTGGGGGGGGGGACATTTTACCTGCATTTCTTTCCTTTCAACATTGCAGCAGATGCACTAATTGTTCTATGATCGACATAAGAACTGTAGGTCCTGTAACTGTAGCATGGACTTATCAGGTAACTCTACGCTGCAGAACCCTGTGAGGTAGGAGATAGAATGCTTATTTATGAACAGATCTGCACTGCTTTTCCACATAGGGAACACTGAAGCAATGCTATGAAATTTCAAAGATGCCATCCCCATGACCACACTCGGAAAGAACGAGGCCAATAGATTATCATCACTGTTCTCCTATGCTGCCCAGTTCCTGCCCGGACTCTTTCTGTTTGTGGCTTTCCCAAATTTACTGATGACTTTATACCACAATGAACTAAGCCAATAGGATACTTGCTGCATGTTCAGGACAGAGAAAATCCAGGGTGCATTGCTCTCTGACAACTAAGTATTCATAGCACCTTTACAAGATTTATAGCATCTGGCTTCCTTAAAAATAGAATCAATACCTTAAGACTAATCCATGACAATATAATTGGTTGTAAGAAAATGAATGGTTTCCTTTTGGAGTGCCATAATCTTTTATCACTGTTGCTACATATTGGGTCAAAAAAGTATATTTAATAAAATCATAACATGAAAAATTAAAACTAGTATTTGAATGTATTTCGTAGTACTGTGAAATGTTTTTTGACATGGAGGCTAAAGGTGTTAACAAAAGTTGCTGAAGGATGGTTTTATGCCAATGCATTTGCTCCTAAGCCAACACCCAGAAAAGGTATGGATATCACCGCAGCACAAGACAGATTTGCCAAAGACCCCGGATTAACAAATGACTATTTTTCCCAACATCTGCAAAGAAAACCTTATATTCACCAAAGGTTTTAAACAGAAGTGAAAGTATTTCCGCATCATGCTGTAGATTCATTTTGAAATACGTATATTTTTAAAAAAATTGTCTCCATATACATACACATAACATTTTTCTACTAAATTTAAAATCCAATCCCATCAAACGTAATTGAAATCAAATATGAAATCCCACAGAAAATATTTCCCAGGCTGATAATAATCCAAACACCAGATGGAGTTCCACAGGCAGAAGTCAGAGTAGATAGGATTAAGAATGAGGTTTAAATAGTGACTAGCTCTGTGGAACAAGGGGTGGGATATGCACTCACTGTTGTTAGGACCTATGGTCTCTGGTCACAACTATACTTCATCTTTCTATCATTCCTCCAAATTCCAAATTCTCTCCTCTTCTTCATTACTGTCTGAGACTCTACAGATTTCCTCCATGACAGAAGATTCTCTGACCTCACACCTGAAAATTCCAGAACCTTGTAATTTTGTAACTTGACTTGACTGGCTCATTACCATGTCTGAGTTGCAGGTGTCACCTCCAGGGTATGAGGTACTCCAGTCTGAAATTCCCTTATGTCTGAGGCTTGAGTTATATAAGACAAGTATGTTTCCTGTCTTTCAATTCTGTGTTATTAAAATGATCTATGTGTCTCATTTAACAAGAGTTACTCACATCTGTGCTAAAGCAGTACACTACGTATGATATTCTGACTTGCCAAAAGTAGTAAACTAAGTCAAGAATGCCCAGCTGCCCTCATCAGGTTCCCATCAGTATGTACTGGTTGGCCATAGTTCAGGGTAAAGACGGAACACCTGGAGGCAAAAATCTCAGCTCAACCTCCTACAAGCAGTATGTCCTAAGGAACACTTTTGTTGTTGCTGTCTCAATTTCTTTTTCTTTTTCTTTTTTTTTTTTTTGTAGTGGTTATTTTTTATTTTTTATTTATTTTTTATTTTTTTTAATAAATTAATTTTTATTGGTGTTCAATTTGAACATCAATTTCTTTTTCAAAAAAAAAAAAGAAAAAGGAGGATTACCATATTTCCTATCTCACAGTGTGGTGTTATGGATTAGCTAATAAAATATATTTAAGATGCTTGGTATCATGACTAGGACATGTTATTATGACAACCTGACTTAGAGCAAGGCAAAAGAAGTAGCAGTCTACCTAGAACAAGCATCCAATGTGGGGTTTGGAGGAAGTCGAGTATAACAAATGACTACAGGGCTTAATAAATAGCAAGACAGGGCACCAACAATGCCTGGGAATTACCAATATGGTAGTGGTTGTTTGCAGGATGTTTCCAATGGGAGAGAGATGTAGGGAAGTGATGATAGATTACCAGGGCAGCTCTTGGATGATCGCTGTCCATTACAAAGAAAGAGCACCACAGGAAATCCATCTCATTAAGAATGCTCCGAAGCAGTGCTTAGGGCAAGGTTTGAGACCTGGGAACGGTATACAGACCAGCTCTGTAGGCAATCATGAGGGCTGGGATCTTAACCCACAAGCTCTGACATGACACCAGCCATTTCACTTCATAGATCCTAGAAACTCATTTAATAGGACAGTACATCTCTGGTGGAGTATTCAGGTTAACTGGAAAAGGGGCTTCAGGAGAGGATCCTAAGCCAATGGAATTGACTCCTGGTGCTCAGAGCGGTAGAACAGTTCCACAAATCAGGCTACTGATTATGCAAGTTAACTGAGTTTTCTGCTGCAAGATGTCACTAACTATACCTATGTCTCTCAGCATATGGGGAGAGTTAAATAAGAGATAAGACATACAGAAGTGCTGGGGTGTCTGGTGGCACACTTGGTTTAAGCACCTGACTACCTGACTCTTGGTTTCAGTTCAGGTCATGATCTCAGGGTCCTGAGATGGAGCCCCCCCGCCCCCTCGTCGGGCTCTGCACTCTGCTTGAGATTCTCTCTCCCTCTCCCTCTGCCCCTCCCACTCATGCTCTCTCTCTCTCTCTCTCTCTCTCTCTCTTAAATAAATAGATAAATCTTTTTAAAAACCAGAAGTACTGAGCAGAGTCCTTGATGCAAAGTACATGAAACATAGGTGTAGCTTTCTTTTTGTTGTTGTTGTGCTTCCTAACCCCATGTACCTAAAAAAGAGAAACCACATACTTTCTTAAAATCATACATCCATTAGTTTTCAGGATTATCATCCAAATAGCGGAACAGCATCCTCAATGAACTGTAGGTCGGAGGCTCTGGTCCAATAATGTGCTTGTGCAGCAAACACATTTTCGGCTGAACTGCTTCCTGACTGACTACTGTTTTATTCTCTTTCAGTTTATAGAAAAGTCAGCAATGAAAGACTTCTCAAAGCATCCATTTATTAGCATAAGCAAACAGCAGAAGAGCCATTTTCACACACGCCAACACGGAAGGAAGGGCTGTCTAGAGCCAAGCTTCTCAACAACACCCACACAGAGTCAACACTATCTTAACCGTCACTCTTGATTACACAAGTCAGTAATGAAGTCTATCTTTGCAATTAGCCTACAGTGTGGTTCTTTGTAAATATATGTAATATGGTGGTAGTAAGCTTGTATATCCATTATATATATAATTATACACTAGTAAATTGGTACTTATACAGTATATATGCTATATACATGCTATGTAGCATAGGAGATACAAACTATAGTGTGTATATATATTATGTGCTATATACACTAAGGTAATATGTATATTTTTATATATATATTTACTATATACCAACACTATATATATATATATATATATATATACACTATATACTATAGTAGGCAACTACTACTACTACACACTGTAGTAAGATATACATCTTGCTATAAGATATGTATGTATATATAGACATGTATCTTAATTTTTTCAGAGTAAAATGCCTTACTTTACTCACAGAGATTTTTTTGATAAGAAAATGTGTTAGAAGATGAAAAGGATCCTTTGAAAAATTAAATATTATCCCAATTACACTGCATGTGTATGTGTGTCTAAACATGGAGCCATACATATCAAACGCCAAGAAAATAATACATGTTTTGAAGACAACTCTATTTAAGGTCTCTTCTGGTCACTAAACCTACCATCATGATGATCATTCAGTCAGGATGGGAGAAAATTTCTATGAAACTTCAGGGCTTTGATATAATTTGTCAGTTATGTACGTAAACTGCTTGATGTCATAGCTGCTACTCATTGCACCCCGTGAGCCAGGCAGTGTGCTACAGATGGGAACATCAGTGGTAAATGCTTCTCATGCAGCCCTCATCCTTATGGAAATGGATACTTGGGCACTCAGTAAATAATGGCACAAATAGAGGTATAATTGCAAATTGTCTCAGCACTGTAATGGATAAGAATAGAACAAATAACAAGGAGATGAGACCTAATCATCAAAATATTCCCTGAGGAAGTGACATTTGCTCCAATATCTGCAGGGTGATTTGTAGTCAAATAGATAGACAGGTGGGGTGGGGGATGGAGAGGACGGGAGAAGTGAGGGTGCACCTTTCAGGCAGAGAGATAAGGGAGGATCAGATGTCCTGGTGTGGAGGAGGTGGTCCCCTGAGGCAAACTGGATTTTATAGCTGAGGAGCTGGAGAAAGCCCTATCAAGGGTGGGGTGGGGAAAGTGTAGGAAGAAGCCAGAAAAGGCTGCAACCTCCGGGGACCTTGCTGGCCTCCCGAAGGATTTCGGTCTCTACAAGCCATTATTAACTACTTCTGGCTGTCAGTTGGAGTGAAGAGATTTGCATTTTACTTAGAAAATCACCAGTAACCCTTCTGATGATGGTGAAGAATAGAATGGCACCATCAAAATATTTCCCAGATTTCACACTCTTCCTACCTTCATCTTAGGGGAGGCTGGTCTTAAATAGAGAGAAGTTGTATCTCAGTAGTTAAATGACATCATAAAAATTCCAGGAAAAAACAAGAACAAAACTCCAATCTCCACCCTCAACTGAAAATACGGCCCCTGCTAGATATTTGAAATCCCTAAGCAAAAGTTTTACGTCTTTGGCATAAAGGCTTCATTTCTATTAAAATGCTAAAATAAACTAATAAAATAAAAATAAATAAAATAAAATAAAATAAAATAAAATAAAATAAAATAAAAAGCACACGCTCTGAGAAGTAGTGCATGAACCCCATGCACCCATGGCTCAGTATGGGTCAATCATTCCCTGCTATAGGGAGTGGTTTTATTTAGGAAAAGATAGAATAAGACACAAATATGGGAAGACGGACAGGGCAAAATGAGGAACACCATGGAGAAGGGATAGTAAGACAAGGGAAAGCCCCGGAAACCAAATCCACAGACTTTACAATTTTGCAATCTGATCACTACCTCGTTTGAGAAAACTTCGCAGGAGCCCTGGCTACCAAGTTCTGGCTTCATTATTCCTTCTGTTGCACCTCAACTCAAGGATGCAGGCTTGATGCCTCCCTTTTCCCTACACCGATAAACCACAACCATGATGCCAAGACTTAGCTTATCAGGGGCCCTCAGCTAGAACAGCTCAGAAATACTCGGAACCATGTTCGCAGCTTGCCTGGAGTAGAAGACCCTAGACTCCGGGTTGAAAAGCCTTCTGCCGCTGCAGAGACGAATGCTGCTTCCCACCTGCTCCGAGGGATGAGACAGACAAAACCCAAACACGGAAAAAGATGCAAATCTCTCCAGGAACTGGGACAAGTAGGAGTCTCAGCTCCGAATGTCAATTACTGGAAGTCTCCAGAGCCTGGTTAAAAATAGATACGCAGGTTTCTTTGTTCACATGTCAGAAAGGGTCATCCCATCAAATCAGATTCCCATCACCCTCTTTTCACCCAATAGCTGAGTTGTCAAGCATTTGCAACTGTGAATCTTGGTTACGGTGCTGTCACAGTGTCCAAATTAGCATGCGCCCTTTCAATTATATCCAAATACCACGGTCTCCGGGCTTTCACAGGATGTGCACCATGCGGAGATGCATGTAGACATCACATGTGTGAACAATGCTATAACCAGGCTGTTTTCCCCCCAGATAGCCTCTGTGTGTTTGTGCAAAGAGAGAGAGAGGGAGTGGGGGCCGGGAGCAGTCCGAGGTGCCAGCAAGCAAGTTAAGGCAAAAGCAGGAGGCAGGACAGTGTGCAGATGTGGAAAGCACATCCGATTTTCCATCTCAGCTGCCTCCTCACTTAGGGACCCTTAGAAAGTCCCTCACACCGCAGCTTTTCCCTCCTCTAGACTTAGGTGAATCCCTAGCTACCCACCTTTGCCCAAGAAATACTGTACAAATGAATTAGATTTAGTCTGAATGACTCATGAACTTCTCCTGCTAAAAGTACTTAAATTTGCAGTCAACTCCAAATTAGACTCGGTAATTGAAGGAGCCACTGTACAGATATTCCCAAATAACAGACAATCTAAAAGTCATTTTGACTTGATTCTGGAATGCAATGTTTGATTTTTGAGGGGAGCAGCGAGTTTGCTTCCCTAATTAGTTTTGGCTTAGGCCGGTATTAAATTTGTATTCTATTCCCCGAGCCTTGCCTGGCTTGAAACAAAAAGACACAGAACAGGAAGGAGAGACCCCCCCAAAAAATGTAAATTTTGCCACTAAAAAGGGAAATATTCACCACAAAATGAACAATTTACAAATCCTCAATAAGTCTGGGTTTTACTTTCGAGAAAAGAATGCTGGAGGTATGCTTAACTTTTTGCTCTTGCCAGAATTTTCCTCTTTATTTGACTCTCTCCTCGACAGTGTCTCTCACCTGCCAGTCTTTGGGATTTCACCTTGCCGAGGTGTCCCCACCCCACCCCACCCCACCCCAACCCCACTGACCCCAAGGAGTCACTATGGTTGTGTCAGTGTTTGGGACATCTCAACCAGGCTCGTCACGTGTGCACAACGGCTCCTTCCACAGAGAAGCAAGTGTTTTAAGAACCAGTCTTCCTTCTAAAACAGCTGTTCCAGATCTGGGTTTGGCGATGAATGGAATTTATCAGAGCTTGGGTATACCCATCTTTCACTCTAAGTGATTTTAGTCCCTTGGCCCTTTTCTCATATAAGCTTGCGTCTCTAGTAGAAGATCCTATAGAACGGTCTCCGTTTCAGAGCATGTCTGGTGCCTACCCAAAGGGCCATCCTGGCTTCCTGACAGCCCTCAGCAATTCTGCTGTCTCCTGGGCCGGGGGGGGGGGGCAGCCTAATTTTTTCAGAACCTGCAGGCCTTACATAGCGATGTCCTTGCCCTCTGGGTCCCTTTGAATGACAACTGCCAAGCTTACAGTTTTTGCCACGTGCTGAGAACTGTTCTGAACCCTTGGTGTAAGTTAACTCATTTCATCACAACTCTCTAGAGGTGATGGTTTTATTATCTGCATTTCACAGGTGAGGAAACCTGAGCAGAGGGATGTTAAGTAGTTTTAGCTAGTGGCCCAGAGAGTGAGTAATGGGCTGAGAATTCAAACCTGGCCTGCTGAGGCCGGGCTCGGGCTTCTACTCCCTTCTTCCACCTGACAGCCAGCCTGCCCCTACCCTGCCCTGCCATTTACCCTGATCCTCGCTGCTGCGGCCCTAGGAAGGACAGAGTAGAAAACTGAAGATAAAGACAGCTCTACATGGGTCCCTCTTAAGTACGGTCTCTAAGCAGCTCTCAATCATCAATCAAGGCAGAAAGTCTACACGTGGGGAATGGTGTGTTTGAATCATTCCCCAGTGGTTCAGTGGACAGCCAGGGTTGAGAACCATTCATCAAGCTTAATAGAAAGGAGAAGAGAAGGAGGTCGCACAAAACGATGGGTCATAAAAATTGAGGTGCGTTGGATTCCGAATCCCAACATTACCCCTGGGCCTGGGTCTTATTCCACACATAACAAAATGTGCAGCCCTTTCTCAGATGAGGGGAGGATGGCATGTAATTAGGTTGGATCTCACCCTTTCTTGAAGGAAAAATCGTAAAACCGTAATCGATACAGCAGTGTAGTAGACTTGGAGGTTGGGCAAGAGAATGCATAGGAGGTCACTTCTGCCTCAAAAGACCCATGATTGCAGAGAAAAAAATATTATAGCAACACGAAATGGCAAGCATAAGATGGATTAAACTATCTTTTTTTTACCTCTGTTCCTCGCTTTGCATTTACAGTAGAACTCCATGGTTCTCACTTCAGTACTTTGTAAGCCAGATAATTATTTGAAACCCCTGCAGTCCCAAAGCTATCTCTGAGCAAGGATTTAATGTCTGAGTTCTATAGTGAGATTTCTGATCACCAAGACTTCATCATCTTTATGAAACAAGCGACAATACATTTCCTGATACGCAGCACAGTTTTATCATAGACTGTTAAGTCTGAACTGCCATTGTCAAAACAAATGGATAAAGCATATTGTGTGATTTACTTTCCTTGATTTTTTTTTCTGTTTGCATACCCATTCATCTGCAAAATTCAGTAATTCACAATGGGGCTCTCTGTCATTAGTCTGAATTAGTAAGTTTCTACTGTATTTTAGAAATCAAATTGAAGTCCTCAGGAGGTTGAAATGCTTGAAATTATCTAAATGATTTTCATTATTGTAGCTCAGATTTTTATTAAACATGTTATTACTTTTCAGAAATAATGAACAATAATATAATAATTAATAATCAAATATACATCAAGGGGTACTTTATCTCAAACTACAAAATTAAAAGGCTGATCGTCATCTATGGCAATGGAGTACAGTCTCTGGTTTCTCTGTGAGACGGTTTTGCTGGAAAGTTGGAGCTTAGTGAACTCTCAGGCAGGCACCCTGCTTTCTCCCTTGTCTTGCTGTCAACACTGATGACCAGCGCATCTTGCTGACTGGGTCCAGGCACAGGCTCTTAACCGTAGAACTTTTAATGGTGGTCATAGTATTTGATGGTAAAAGAGTTATCAGCATTCCCATTGAAGTGCTCCCTCCTCAGCCCATCCCAGCAGAGATGAGAAAGCCTGTATAAGAATTCTTTTCTCTTCTCTTTCCCCAACCTCACTTCCCTCCGGCCCTACTTCCTTCCAGATTCTTCCACAAATGAGCATCAAGTCACAGAAGACATTTGTGAAACTCTGAAACCATGCGAATGTGTGAGACCCATTTCCCCCTTTCTCCTATGACTGAGAGATCCCTGAACTCACTGAAGCACTGAAGTCTGCCCCCTTCCCTTTGAGAAACTGGAAAGACTCATAGTGAGACTTTTCCTTAGCAGTTTGGAAACCCTCTGAAGCATTTGCATTGAAAACATTCAATCCCTGCTATGTAATTAATGAAAGGCTGTGTTTCAGTGTCCAGGTGGGGCTGCGGGAGTGATGGCAGTGCAGAGTAAAGACACTCCACCTGAAATTATACACAAAAATCTAAAGTGGAGTCTCAAACCTCTCACTTACTTAGCACTTAGAAGATCAGAAAAAAAGTCGGTGCTTATATCCTCTCCCCCCCCCCAAAGCTTCCTGGATTTTCCATCACTCCCCTGCTGAAATAAACTATTTTAAATGTCCTTAATTTGCCAGTTACTCAAAGTGTCCTCTTAGTCTGCAGGGTCTCTCTCCTGTATCCCTCCCCACTTGTCCCTGGCTATTTCAGCCTCATCTTTCAGGTTTCAGAGCAGATGACTCTTCCTCCAAGAAGCCAAGCCAGGGCTGGGGTCCCTTCTATGTCCACTTTTCCCGATAGTACTCAATAAATCATGTTGCTTTCATGGTCTCCTCCATGTAGACCATAGACTCCATGAATGCAGGATCACATCTGCTTATGCATCTTTATTCCTATTACCTAGCACCTGGCACAAAGTAGACACTCGACAAATTTTTGTTCAGTGGAAGAGTGGGTGAATGAATGGGTGGATGATGTCTGTGACGCAGGGGAATCTTGCGTCTTCCCTCTCTCTGTTCATTCCACGACCCTATCCGGGTATCCCTCCAGCGCATCTCAACCAGCTTCACGTCCTCCATCCGTGCCCTCCACTTTACAATATCTGGACCCTCCCACCTTCAGAGCACTCAAGGATGGGAAAGGAAAGTGTGCATGAGCCCTTATACTATAAAATAAACAAGACCTCAGGTTTTCCAAAGGCAGATGTATCAAATGATGGAAATGATATTGAGGTGAAAGAAAAAGAAGGGGAGCTAGCCCATGAAATTAGGAAATCAAGAAAAATTAGCAACACTGGCACTGATTATTAAATGCTTGGATTGGCTATGTGGATGTAATATAAACTGCATTCATTTACATGAGTTGCTCATAAATTTTGCTTAAACATGGTGCAGAAAAGAACAACATTATCTATCACAAGACACCTGTCAATGTCTCTCCAGTGGTGAGTCTTCCCTTAGAGTGGCAAACCCAACACACACATTTTTTTTCTTTTTTTCAATTATCTATGTATGTAGCTCAGTCAACTCTCACAGCTTTAAAATCAAGAGAGAACTCTGTGACTATATATGCATTTTGTTTTTTTTTAAGATTTTATTTTCTTTATTCATGAGAGACACACAGAGAGAAGCAGAGACACTATCTCTCATATATCTCATAGACATATATCTCATACATCTCATATATCTCATATATCATAGACATATATCTCATAGAGACATTATCTATGTATGGAGCTCAGTCAACTCTCACAGCTTTAAAATCAAGAGAGAACTCTGTGACTATATATGCATTTGTTTTTTTAAAGATTTTATTTTCTTTATTTATTCATGAGAGACACACAGAGAGAAGCAGAGACACAGGCAGAAGAAGAAGCAAGCTCCCTGCGGGGAGCCTGATGTGGAACTTGATCCTGGGACTCCAGGATCATGCCCTGAGCCAAAGGCAGACGCTCAACCGCTGAGCCACCCAGGCGTCCCTATATATGCATTTGTTGAATTGTGTAAGTCATTAAATGTTTTCAAATACTGAAATTGACTTTATCTTAATCGATCACCCCATTAGGAATAAGGTAATAGTAACAAGTGACAAAACTTTTCTGTTTGGACTTACCATTAATTCATTTGAATTAAATTCAGCCAAAATTGAGTGAGTGCCTTCCATGTAACCAATTGTAGATATACTAGAGAGAACACCCCTTTCAAGTCTCCATCCCCAACCAGGTATTTTAGAGTAATGGAACCCAGACTTAGCTAGGATTAATCACATAACCAAGATCTCAAAGAAATTGTCATTCCATCATCAGCTTCAACCCACCAGCCTCATATTGGACTCACAGCATTTGGAACACCACTGCATTTCTCAGGTTCTGTCTTCACAGTAATAAAACCCACGGGCCTCAACATGGTATACAAAGAAGGTGCCTAAGTCATATTAGCAGGTGCCTGACCAAATGCAACCAACCTTTAGTTATTCCTAATAATAGGAAGCAAGAGGGCACTGTATTAAAATTCTCAAGTAGTTCAAAATCCTTCCTTAAGAATATTACTGTTGAAAAGGAATGGATATTTGAGTCTTAAAGAGTCTCAACTCGATCCTCTCAGATTAAGTATTAAGAAACTTAAAATCTAAAGAATTTAAGTGTACTGTCAAAGATTATAGTAGTTAGTGGCAGAGTCAAGAATAATACTCAAGTTTCCAGATACGTAGCTCAGTGACCTTTTTTAACCTAGATTTTACAACTTTAACCTTTTACCAAAACATTAAGTAGGTATATTGGTCAGCTAACCAAAGATAACTTATGTATCTTCTAGTGAATTGAAAGAGAGGAGATAGAGCCAATGAAAACACCAAAGAAAACCCAGAAAGCCTTTAATTTTATAAGTGACTATTCCAGACTGGCCTAGAACTCAGACTTTTATCTTCCAAAATCAGGTCAGTTTTTCAATAGAACCTCAATCCTTGAGATAAATGTTAAAATTGTGAGCTCTGACGTTGGGGGGTGATGGGGCTTTCCCCTTCTCTGTCAACCCCAGTTAGATATTCAACTTCACTTGAAATGCCAGCTCTTTGAGTACAATGCTCTGGTGGCAATATAAATAATAACTGAATTTTAGGGTACTAATTACAGAAGCCAGACTCTATAATCAGTGTACAATTTGATCTAGAAATTCTCCATTGGAGTGTGTACCCTCAATCTCCAGACACTTTATTAAATGTCAGCAAAAGCCTCGCCATCTGATACTATTAGGGGCTTTTGCTTATGTCAGGCAGGGTGAAAATAGATTTCTTTCCTTTATTTAAGATAGGAAAAATATGTCAATTGAATGAAGTTCATGTCAGATAACGGTGAAATGATAGTTATCTTTAAACACTTGAACAATGACAATGTGAGATGCATTCCTTGTTAATCTAGAGACAAAATTAGAAAAATTGGGTAAAGTACAGGGAGGCAGATTTTTGTTTCACATAAAGAAAAGAATCCCTCCCCATTCAGAGCTGATTGACAATATAAATGACTTGTCACAAGAATGGGTAAGCAACTGGACACTGTTGAGGCAGAAGCAGACTGATGACCATCTGTCAAAGGTGATGTAAGTGGGATTTCTGCATGAGTGGGACAGTTGAACAAGATGATCTCCTTTTCAATATTTTTTTTCTAAAATCCGGCTTTGTACGATTTAGCCTCTATAAATTTATTTCAATAATGTTTGGTCTGTTACTAGAAATCACTGGAAATTTTCCTGTTGCACAGTATTTCATAGCACTGACTAAGTCCACAAACCAGAAACACAAGGATCATGTTTCTATAATGAATGTGTAAGTTTAAACAAATATAGAAATAAAATCTCGAAGCCAGAAGATTCTCTAGAATCCCATCAACCTGCTCTGCGGATGAAGACTTTGAGATCCAAGAAGGCGAATGACTGCCCACAGCTCATGGGATTAACAGAGTGGTGAAGGCTTTGGGCACTGTTTCTAGCCAAACCAATTAATCTGTATAAGGGCTGATGTCTTGGGACACAGGACAATGATATTAAATGGCCCCGAAGAAGGAAACACAAACAAATGACTGGGCACATATAAAATACTTCCAAATTAAAACATAAAACTCATGTCAGTGTGCAAAACTAAGGGGAAAGAAGAGAATATTATAGAGCACAATGATAAGAAAAGTCATTGACTCAAGAAAGAATAGGAAATTATAAGAAAAGCATTCCAGATTATTCCACTTGAGAGCTATTTTTCTTGTTTGCTTCTCTTTTTATTGACTATATCTCATTGTAAGATCTTGCCTTGGATTCTGATATAAATATTATTATTGAGCCCAGAATACAGTCATGTATGATTGAAATAATATACTGAAAATGGTGGGAAATGATATTTAAGTTAAAAAATAACAATCCCGTGAGCATACTGGTATTCCCTTGACTGTTGCAAACACACACACACACACAAAGTTTTTCTCTAAAAAAATGAAGGCATAATTATATAAATTTATAAAAGCAAAGGCTATTTCTGGCCTGTGGTCTTTAAGCTGCCTGCCCTTGCAAGGTATTATATATGCAATATGTGCTTAATAAATACTCATATATGAAAAGGATGATGATGATAGCAGCCTTTGCCAAATGCCAATTACAGGACATCCAGTCAAAGCTTCATGGGTCAATACATCAGCAGAAAGGAAGCAGCAAATGGAATTAAAATAATGTATCTGTTTGTTCATTGTTAATGGCTGCTATGAATTTGAATTAGGCCAGTAATTGCTTCCCTGATATGAGAGCAAAATGCCAAGGTAAAGACTATAATTAACATTCAGAAGGAATGTACTCCGGGAGTGTGGGGACTCCTTTGAAAAGAAATCTCCAGTTTCTTCTGTCCCTTCTCCAAATCTCTTTCTAATTTCTAATTTCTTAGCACTCTTTTCTCTCCATTTTTGCTGGTTTTCATCCCTCCCCCTCCTTTCACATTTAATCCTTGCCCCTGATTTTGAAGCTAGCAAAATTCCTGTGTTAAGGAACGCTCCTCCTTTGCCTCAAAAAGTTAGGAAATAGGAAGTAACTGCCCCACCTGAAGTAAAGAAATGCAGGAGTCACACAATAAATCCGTAAATTCCATAGTGTCATCATTCCCAGGCTATGTGACTTCTTGGTTTGACCTTTAGGCAACCGTGGTGTATTGAACTCGAAATTGGCTCTTTTTTTTTTTAGCAATCACATGAATATTTTTTTTTATCACATGAATATTTTTAATTTTGGAAATTTATCCTGTAGGTATTTCATGGAACACGTACCTTTATTTTTTTATTTTTTTAAGGTTTTTCTTTATAAATTTATTTTTTATTGGTGTTCAATTTGCCAACATATAGAATAACACCCAGTGCTCATCCCATCAAGTGCCCCCTTCAGTGCCCATCACCCAGTCACCCCCACCCCCCACCCACCTCCCTTTCTACCACCCCTTATTCGTTTCCCAGAGTTAGGAGTCTCCCATGTTCTGTCTCCCTTTCTGATATTTCCCACTCATTTTTTTTTACTTTCCCCTTTATTCCCTTTCACTATTTTTTATATTTCCCAAATGAAATTGGCTCTTAAGGCCGGTAGGGACACACAGGATTCACTGTCAGGCATCAACACACAGCAGAGGTTCTCCAAGGGGACTGGAGAGTGGGAAGGGTGGTGCCCCCGGGGACATTAGGACACTTTGGCTTGTGCCGGAGGGTGGCTCCTGCCCCTGGTGGGGGGAGGCCAGAGGCTCTGCTGAACACCCTGCAACCCACAGGACTGTCCCCACAACACAGAATTGTCTGACCTTATATGTCAGTGGTGTCGAGGTTGAAAAAGTCAGATACAAAGAAAATTCCAAAAACCATAGTCAACTCTCAGCGTGAGACTTGATTTCAAAACAGACCGAGAGTACAGTCTTGTCCATTCCTTCTCCAGACTGTTTTATCAATGTCTCGGTTTTATGCCATTTGTTTCACTTCTGGAAAGAGAGAGAGAGAGAGAGAGAGAGAGAATGAGAAAGGCATTCCATTAGGAGTACCCAAACATGCCCACAGTGTTCTACTGATTTCAGGAATGCATTTTAGCATCATCTGTGACGTTTTTGTGTCATTGAGACTGCGGATGAAACCCCCCACTGCTCTTGAGACAAAATGTGACATTTAAAGGCAATCCAAGACAAGAACAGAACATTTTTTTTTAATTACTTTTCAGATTTTGGGCTCACCGGGTAGTGGGTAGCCAATCCAATTGATTTTCAACCAAATGATTTTTTTCCCCTAATCATATTATCAGACCAAAAACCTACTTCTGCTGGACTCAGTTATGCTTATAAGACAGTGTGATACATGCTGCGTGTGCTCGTTTCTGCTTCCTGAGGAAGCAACGCCCACCCGTTCAACGGTGCCTCTTGCTTCTATGCACTTATTCCTACTTCGAGATGTGAAATCCTGCTCTTCGGAAACTTTTGCCTGGGACACTAGTTATCTTCAGATGATGGAGTCTCTGATTTCAAATCCACTTCTTCACCCCACTTTATGATTGCAACATCTTTAACCCGCCTGAAACTTGTACTTTGAGAAACACATTTCCCTCCTGAATTCTGTCGCAAATGCACTGCCTCTGGGCCCCATACCCTCCCAGGAAAACTCTTTGCGTTTGCTGTTTAGAGCATTCATTTAGTGTGAGAAGAGTTGAGTCCTTGCAAAGTGGCAGGCAGGGCTCTGTGAATTTTCCTGACTGTATTGTGCGGAATCCTCAGTCAAAACATCATTATGGGGTCAAGGAATCCAGCACAGAGCCAGAAGCCGTGAGGGAAAGAATGCACAAAGCAAATATTATTAGCCGTGTTATCCACCCAAGCACCAAACCATCAGCTTCCCTTGTGGAGACATCTTTCTTCTAGACCAGTCTGACTTACAGGGGAAACTGAGGACCTCCAACACATACCAAGTAATAGCATTCTGAGCCAGTAAAAGGAGTAAGAGATAACAAACTGATCCCAACTCTCGGGAATTTTTAAGAAAACCTGAGTGCTTGATTTTTTTAAATTCTTTTAATTATTTATTTCTTGATGGGTGTAACCGAGTGAATTGGTTTCCTTCAGACATAGGATGTTCAGCCATAGTCTTACCCCTTTCCTATTAAACACTGATCAGATAGGACAAAAGGAACCAGCTCACCTCCCCTAGGATAGAGAGGAGCTTGGACAACACGAGTTATCTTTAAAATTGAGTATCTCAGAAGCCTTTCCGTATTCTCTCCATCAAGACTCACAGTTGCTCTAAGTTAGACCAAGAAATCACATAGGCTAGGAGCGATGACACTATGGAACGTACAACTTTATTGTGTGACTTGTGGTTTTCCTTTCTTTTCTTTCTTTTTCTTTTTCTTTTTTTCTTTTTTTTTTTTTTTTTGGTTTTCCTTTCTTAAGAAAAAGATGAAAGACGTTGTGATGTCCTGTTCTCAGAGTTGCCTTGCTGAGTCACAGTGTAGCACCGGCTGCCCGGTGTCCAGAGTCTATTCCTCAATGCCACTGAGCAGAGACACCCACTAGCATTTCCTCTAATTTGCACACTTCAGACTTAATTATAATGACTAACCATGTGTGCTATGAGAATAGAGGGGTATGTGGGTGGCTCAGTTGGTTATGATCCCGGGGTCTGGTAATGGAGTCCCACATTGGGTTCCCTACTCCACAGGGAGCCTGTTTCTCCCTCTCCCTCTGCCTGCTGTTCCCCCTGCTGTTCTCAATCTCTCTCTCTCTATGCCAATAAATAAATAAAATCCTTTAAAAAGGAGAGAGAGAGAGAGAAAATAGAAATATGAATGCACTTATCCCTACCTGTTTTCCTCACAGGAGGATGGCAAACTGTTTGCCTCTGGATTTGCAATGAGGAGACCATGATAGCAGCATTGAGCTCAAGCAATCCTCAGCTTTTCAAGGCCTTCGTTTTCCTGTTTATAAACTAGTTTAGAAACCTTTCTCCCCCTGACTTTTCTCCCATCAAAAGATTTTAGCATGTCTCTGTACTTTGATGAAGTTCCATGGAGATTGGTAGGCTTTAAAGACCAATAACTGGAATCTATCTGATCAGGGAGAGTACGTTGGTCCCCTGCTGGCAGGGCAGCTCAGGCCTATGTTACAGCTCACCACTCCAGTGAATCCACCAGAGAAGGTCTGTATCCTCACAAGGGGGAGGAATTTCCAGAGTGGACAGTGCTGAGTTAACATTCAGTAGCACTTATCATGACTGAGTACACTTCTTCTCTCGTCATTTTATTCTCTTGACTCCTATGATCTACATATGTCTTGTTTTCCTTCTACATCACAATTTTTTTTCTAAGCTCCTTTCCTAGATCCTTCTAGAAAATCTGTAAAATATTTCAGTGTTTACAGGGCCCTGTCCTCAGCCATCCTCTCCCTATACCCCTCCTCTGGTGTGATCTCACCCACTCCCACTGTTTCAAATGGAATCCATGTATCAATGATCTATTTCCACAGCGTGGACCACTCCACCGAGTTCTATCTTCTTTTATCCAGCTCCTACTGGGCATCTTCACGTGGATATCTGCAGGGCATCTTACACTGAACCCGGCCAAGGTACAACTATTGATTTCCATAGTCACTTCTACCTATTAGTCCACTCACAGACCCAACTCCTTCCCAAGCCTATGAGTCATCCTGGCTTTGCTTCACATTCACATCTAGCCCTTCAAAACATATCTCAAATCCAACTGCCACTCACCATCTTCACTCTTCTACCCTAGTGCAGACCACTGGCATCTCTCCCTAGAACCAATGAAATAGTCTTTAAATCATTACTCTGTCAACAAAGTGTTTCTAAAGCTTTAAATCTTCTGCTTCCTCTTATACTTGGGCTGAAATACAACCCTTATTAATATCTACAAGGCCTCCAAAACCTGGCCCTTGCTCCCCACTATCCTCCCCTCACTTGCAACACAGATGTCACGTTGACCTTCCTTCTGGCACATAGCATATCTGGTTGGCTTTGATTGCAAGGACCTTTTTTGCCAGCTGTTCCTTATGTTGGCAAGATGCACTCCCCAGATCCTTGCAAAGTACTTTCTTTTCATTTAGATTCCAACTCTAGTGGTGACTCCTGAAGAGACCCTTGTTACCTGATGAAGCAGCCCCACCCTGTCCCTCATGCGAAGCATTCACCTCTTTGATCTGAATCACAGTGTGTGTTTCTGAAAGTATTTCTTCACTACATGTCTATTTTCTGTCCTCATGGCTAGAATATTTGCCCCTTGCAGGAAATTATTCCATTTGGTTTATTGCTGTATCCCTGGAGCCTAGAACAATACATGATACATAGAAGAGCTAAATAAACATTTGTGGGATATCTAGATATAATCCAAACAGTGTATGTGTGTGTGTGTGTGTGTTGGGGGGGGGGGCATGTTAAGTTAAATGCTGCCTAATAAGCTAACTGCTTGATCCAGTACCCATCTACCACCAGAGTACATTTATCCATCTTGACATTTGTAGATAATCCCAAATCGACCTTCAGTGATTATAAGGCAAGGCCCATATATGAACTAATCAGGTGAACTCCTGATCCCAAATAGCTTGCTTCAAATCCTAGTATGTCATGAAATTCTGCTTTCATATTTTTGCTTACTGCTGAGGTCCAGTGAGGCCAGTATTCTTCTTATTCTCTTTCATCAAGGACAGAATGAATGAGTCATTGAGAATGAATTGAACTAGCACCAAAGGAAAATACGGCTATCCATGCTTTTAGAGCAATGAGATCAATAGAAGACTCTACTTTCAAGAAATGTTTAGATGGCATTGAAAATGTAAATGCCCCCCCCCCCCAGTATATCAAACAGTTTTTTGGCCACTAGAAAGTATGAAATTTCCTCCGAGTGGCCTTTAGATTGAGGCAACTTTCTGAGGCTTTTTTTTTTTTTTGCATTGATACAACTGTTTTGTCTATAATTGCTTTGTTATTGCCGACATTATCAGTACTATCACTGGTAAAAGAAATTTCCATTTGGAAAAATAAAGAAAGCATGTGGTACAATTACCAATATTGACCTGAAATTTAAAGCAGGATGGTGGCTGAATTATAACTAATTAGAGGCTGGCCATCAGAATTAGGGAGCTCTGCTAGTTAGACATGTTCAGCTTCAAGAGGAAGAGAAAGTGTGAACTAAGGATAAAAATCATAGAATCTACCTTGCATCATCCCACAGTTTGGCAATTAAATGAAATTCACACCAATTGAGATCAAGGATGCCTGTAGGCTGACACAATAAAAGAAGGTTATATATGCCCCTACGACATGTTGACAGAATTACAATCATTTCAGTGCTGGAAGGACGGGGAATTTTTGATGAGTTCCTTACAAGGGATATCTTTTAATCATAGGGAAAATGACTTCTCCAAAATATAAAAGCGGACATATTGAGATGTTTCCTTTTGCATCCACATGCTTATATTTTAATTGACAAATAATTGTACTAGTTCAGTTCTACAATGTGCTCTTCCTCTTCTTATCCCTGCACCATACAGATATAAACATTTAAAACATTTTGGCCATATAGCCAAAAAAAAAATCTGACTTTTTGGAAATAGTTTATATTACAAAGGCATTTTATCTCTACCATTTGAAAGATTCATCACTGGATGACTTCATAGAGAGCTCTCCTGTGTTTTTAAGTGTTTGCTTAGAGATTATTATTGGACCAAGAATGACAGAAAGAAGGAAATTTAAAGTTCACATTCTAGGAGCCATAACCAATTCAAGAGCCATCAGAAATAAAAATAAAGCAAGTTTGAAATCATTAAATGTGTCGATAGGAAAGTAAGTTAACATTTTAAGGACTTCATGGATCATTTTAAAGAACAAAAACACAATATAAAACAGGACATTGGTAGTTAATCAAAAGGCATGAAAGAGAGAAAATAGACCCTTTGCTTTTTTGGTAACTGGAACAAAAATATCCTTGTTCCACACTATCTCCATAGAATTTTCAACAGTTCAGCCTCAACCCGTAAGCTAGACAATCAAATTGCATATGTGAAATAAGTTTTCATATACCAAGACTCTGACGCATAGTGTTTAGTAACCGCCTTTTACTTTCAAGTCATTAAACATTGATCTTGGCCAAAAGAGAATTTCTATTCTTTTATGAAAGTATTGTTTACAGTATTTACTGTTTACTACCTTTATAAGGAAAAGAAAAAGTTCAAATCAGTTCCCTTTATTAATCTATGCTACATCACATTGTGGGTTCAGATAGTGGGAACAAATTACCACAGCATTGCTCTAGAAAGCCAGACATTCCTGACACATGAGCCAAAAACTCCAGAAGAGTTGGTGGTGGGACCGAGTTTTGATTCCATTACATAACCAGCATTTTCTTCACCGGTGAAATAACCCCTCTATTATCGGCTTGCCCTATAGGGTTGCTGTTAGGACAAGATTGGCTGAGCTGTTCGAAATCTATTTGAGATGCATGTATAGCTACACACAAAGCTGTTGGAAATAGTGCTATTTAACCCTAGTGTGCCATTTGCATTTATGAGCACCAAATGATTAGAAAGTCTTCCCATGATATCCAGGAAAGATTGAACTTCCTGGCGTGTCCTCATTTGTCATGAAGGATCACTACCTCTGCCGTGTGACCTGTTCTTTTGAAGTCAGCTGAAGTTGATACAGTCCAGATATGGTATGTTCTCTACTTTAAAAACAAACTTCACTCCCCATTCGTTAAGAGAAGTTCTCTGTGAACATCAAGTGCAACCATGTGAAAGGAAATGAGAATGTATCCAGCTGATTTTCCTAGCTGGCCCATAGATATAATCATGGATAGAAATTCTATCACCATTAGCATTCAAGAGCAATTTGATCAATGATGCTCTTCTATTAATATTCAAAAGATACAGGTCAAATCATTTATGAAAGTTCTATCATATTATCCACACTATTTGTAAAAATTATTGACATTGATCTTTAAAAATGAATTCCTTTGTTATCTTCTCTTTAATCTTGCAATTTAAAAAAAATGGGCCAATTAGAGCTACTTTTAGTTTATTGTCAAGTCCTGCTCCTTGTTTTTATTTTAACCCCAAGTTGTCAGCATATCTGAGTATCAGAGACCAATGTGGACAGTTTTAACCAAAGTACGGGCAAGAATCAGCTGCCTCTGCAACTCTCCTATTCACTGCAGCATTTTTGGCTTTTGTTTTGTTTTGTTTTTATTACCATGCCCGAAGTTTGTACCTACATTTCATGACCCAGATGCTATAATTATGCCTAACATAGCTAATCAATACCAGTGAAATGCCCCCATAATTTAATAGAGCAGATAAAGCCTGGATGTCTAACAGATAAGGATAAATCATGTGGGCATGTGAATCACAGTTTTTATCAGAGACTCAGTGGGATCATAATGTATTCTTTCAATCCGTACCAAAGGTAGTAGCAGGAAGCTATTTTATAGATTTCTTGGTAATCTGAGCTGATGTTATACCTGTTATAGGACTTTTCCAATAAAATAGAAACACAGCAGGATAAAAAAGATACAAATGACGATTTTATAACAGTCAATAAAAGCGTGACTCTATAGTAATGGAAAATTTGTTCATGAATTGTGAAGTATCAGTGGCTCAGTTGGTGTGGTAATAAAATAATTTGTGTCCTGCCTTTGGAACTTTTTTTAATGTGCTAGCATGTACCTTTAATTTACTGGATTTTTTTTCCCCCTTTGAGAGAGGAGTCACCAAAGGCAATGAAACTTATTAAGAAAATAATGTATCTTAGTCAAATACAGACACCTAATCAAAACAGCCTCTTCAATGGCTTTTTAAACTATTTTATAGGCCATTACTTTTATTCATGAAAGAAAATTTCAGCCCATTATGTGAAGAATAAATTTATATTTGGTTCTCTCCTTTCATGTAAATGGGAATGAACCATTTTATGTATGAAATAGTTAACCTCATGCCCTCCAAATTGAGAGTTTTCACTACCTCTTAAGTCATATGTTGACCTATAGGAAGTAAAATGCAAAACGACTGAAAAGAATGAATCATCATTTTATGTGATGATTTAAGTTAAAATGAAGAAAAAGCAGAGAAAAAGGAACCATGGGCATTTAGGGGAAAGAGCAGAGGTGATATGTTCTATTTGATCCGTCAGAGAACTTTTTTGCCCTTTGAGCTTCATCCCCAGTCTTCTCCAAAGGGAATTGGAGAAGCATCTTTGTGGATATTGGTTTACTAGGAAAACTTTCATCACCTCCCTCACCTTACCCCCAGGGTTCCTAATTATTATAAATAATTAAAATAACAGCAGAATCCTAGTTGCTAGTGAGACCATACCATCAAATTCCTGAACTATGATTATTCTCTTCCAGTGACCAGATGCATATACTTAAATTATATGACATTGTATTTGGTATTAGAGACAGGGAGAGATCATTTTTATCTCTAGGATATGAGAAATGAAATCTCAAAGGGAGAAGGAACCCTTTACAAATGCCTTTTTGCCTCCCAAACCAATCCAAGTTGCTTTAAATTTCTTAGGTTTCAAATAAACACATCTGGGAGCCAGATTTGAAAACGTGGGTGCTGTCTTATTCTGAATGGGAAGCCAAAGCACACTAGTAAAGCTGAACCAAAGGCACATTATTCTGTTTATTCTTTTGTCCTTCTGGTGACTTCACTACCTGCAAGTCTAAGACTTTTTGCCAGTTTTCATGGGCTGGAAAAGCTTTAAGTGCGCAGCAGCACAGATCATGAAGATGCCCCCCTCACACTGCACCGTACTGTGTGGTGCTAGCCAACGCCACACTGCTGGCAAATTGTTGTGCTTCTCTCATGTCCTCTCCTGTTGGCATTTCTCCCTCTTTCACCGGGCTAGTTCCAGCATGAGTGTCACCAGTCAGACCCCGCCATGCCAAGGGGGTGCAAACATGGAAACCCGCACACACCAGCTGGAAGTGTTTGCAGGGCCCTCAGAGGTAGGGTAGGAACAGCTCTGCCTCACTGTGTTTGCACAATTAACACGATGTTGGATGTGCAAACAGAGCTGGAGTGCTGACAACATGCTGCAGCAAACACAATCATTGTCACGCAAGAACTCGATGGCTCCTTGCTCAGGGGAAATAGGTTTGTTTTCCTTCCCTCAATTCACTTAATGAACAAACAGCTAGGTGGGAGATTCGCCATCCTGCTGCTGAACGGTTTGGCTGAAGGAGGTCTCCTCCAGCAAGCCGACCAAAGTTAGGCCACCAAACACCATACCCTGTGGCACTACTCACACCCAGGGAAAGAGTCAGGCCAGCAGGATTCCCATCCGTGGCAGTGAACTTGTCAACCAGGATAGTCAACCCGGTTGTCCTCTCTACCAACACCCTAGACTTCGTTAGCCCGAGCACTTTAAGAAGTGAAGAAAAGTAATTATTTAAATGTCCCCATTGATTCTGAGGAAGCCCGACTACTCTCCAGGATAATTAATTATTGGAAGCATTATATTGCTTCCATATGTTGCATGACAGTGGTCAAGTGCTCCCTTCAACTCCATGAACTGCATAATAGCACTAGAAACAAATTACCGGGGCTTCTTTCCCGACCTTGACTTAGTTGTGTGACCTTACCCTTTCTGTGCCTCATCTAATCTGTAAAGGAGGAATTAAAATCGTACCTATCCCATAGAGTGATAATAAAGATTGATAGAGGTAAAATAGCATAGCATGCCGCACATAGCAAGCACCAATAAATGTTAGCTATCGATTCCAATTTCAGTGATGGGGATCACAGCAACACATAACCAAATGTGAAAAGGACAAAAGCAGTTGTTTTCAGGCTAGTGACAGCCATCCAGTTAGTCACAGGGGCCCCCTTGTTACCAGCCCCTTCTGTGTGCCTAAATATCATGATTTCTCATTCAGTCCTAAAAGGCTACAGCTTAATACAATGGAGTGACTCAAGATGGGCTTCTTTTCATGAAGCAAGGCAGGACTACAACCCAGAGGCCCTGTAGGCTCTGGCTCTGGCTTATCGCTGGGTAAGGCATCGGGCAGGTAACTCATTTATAAATAATGACACTACTTATCTCATAGGTTTAGCAAAATAAACAAATTTGAAAACATGATTAAGTTAACTCTAGAATGCCAGGCAAACATAAAGGACTGTTATCCTCCTCGCTGGCCTGATCCCTACCAGCAATTAATTTCCCTGCTTCTTCCTCGCTGTTTTGATGCTACCACCAATACCCAATACTTTGAGATAGTCCTTGCTGCCAGCACTCTCTCCTGGAAAGCCCACAAATTAATAGTAGAAATTATGCTTTGCATAATGATCCTAGGTAACAACCAGTAGGACAGTTTCTTCAGGTAGTACTTCCCTTCCCTAATTCATTTCTCTACCTGCACCTGCTCCCCTACAGAAAGAGAAACAATGGTACAGAATCTGAGGCATGAGGATTTTGAGAAGAAAGGGGCAATGCCAAGGATTAGACAATCCTACATTATGTATGTAGGATGGAGGAAAGGATATTTTCCATATGTACATTATGTATGTAAGAAAGTAGTAAATGTAAGTAGTATGTATGTAGTAAATGTTGACTGGATGTTCCTTGTTAAAAAAAAATAGAGAAATGTGGAGATAATTTGAGAAGCTTAAGGGTTCCATTGAGGTCTGCCTATCTAAACTTCTTTATCCAACATAACTTTTTTTTTTTTTTTTTAGTAGGCTCCACACTGGGTGTGAGCTTGAACTCACTACCCTGAGATCAAGACCTCAGCTGAGATCAAGTGTTGGAAGCTTAATCAACTGAGCTACCCAGGCACCCCTGCCCAACACAACTTTTTAATCATGAGTCTAGTCATTGGTCAAGACTCAAGTGATTTTTTTTTTTTTACTGGTTACAATTTATTGAAAACCTACCATGAGCAGGATACCACACAAGACTCTTCGCATATATTGTTTCTCATCCTCACAATTGTACTTGGGGTTGCATACTGTCCCTGGCCTATAGAGAAGGACATGGGCTTGGAGAGGTTCAGTAGCCTGCCCCAGCTCACACAGGTGATAAGTAGCAGTCTGGATTCACACCTTTGGTGCAGAAATGTACCCTCTTCCCCTATGCCATAGAGCCTCCACTGTGAAACAGCTGGTGTCAGACCCAAGTAATACTCATAAACAACTGTTGCATGTAACCTGGTTGGGTTCTTGCCTGACATGAGGTTCCAAACCTACAGGTAGGAACTGAATTCAGCAACTGAGTTCAGCAACCTGTGCCCAATAAGGTGACTAGAAATAACATCTCAAGTGAGCCCATTGGGACAAAATCCTAAATGCACATCCTAAAACTATAATTTAAACCCCCCCGGATGTAAAACAAAATGTTCTGCTGGTAACACAGATTAATAAAATAATTAAGCCATGTTAGACAGGTAATGTGCTAGTCAATTTAGTAAAGTACTCTCACACAGATTGCAACTCTACTCAGAGAACTATAAACATTTGCATTTTATGAGTTTTTAAAAGCATATCTGATTTTAAATTCAAATCCTTAATGTCACATACAACCGCATTTGATGAAAAGTTATTCAGGCACCATTTGGAATGAAAAGCCAAATACTTGGCTTGGGCAGAGGTCTTGAAGTAGGGTAAGGTCAATCTTTAAAAGTAGCCAAGTGGATCTAGCTTGAAATATTAATCATTTGTTTACCCACTCTTAATGCATTTTACCCCTGTTAATCTACACGGAAATCTCACTCTGAATTTAACAGCAATCTATACCCAACCATCAAATATTTAGTGTCTGTTTAGGAAAAGTAATCGGTAGAACTCAAAGCTACTATTTGTTCTGTTTGATTAATGTTTACCAAGTGAAAGTTTTGGAGCAAAATAATACATCAGTGCTCCGCACTTACTGATGCTTCTTCAGCTCATCAGTACCCTGTCTCCTGATCCTTCTTGGCATCGTCCTTTGAAAATGGAGCTCAATGAATATTTTCTTGAATTAAATTTTAATTTCTGTTAAGAATCTGCATTTCTCATGGACAACAGATATATCTATCACCTTTTCAAAATTCACTCTAGATAAGCTAATAGTATTCACCTCTCACCACGTATTTGCCTGCTTTTCAGTAATCACTAACCATGGTCAGTTATAGCAAAGAGCAGCATCCATCCTGCCCTGGGTCCTTCCTCATGCATTACTTCAGGTGAATGCTGTAATCTCTGGGGGCAGCACAGTCCTAGCATGTGCTCTGGGCTCAGGGTTCCATGAATGAATTAATGAGCATCTTCCCATGCTTACTAAGGATAATGGAGTCCACCTTGCCCATTGAGTGAGCTGTTTCAGTGATTAAACAAGACAAAGTTTAGGGAAACATTTTTAAAATAATAAAATGATGTGTATATGTGCAGTCTTGTTAAAATTGCAGGCCTTTGAAAAGTGCATGGTAAGAAATATTTGAAAGAAGTTGAAGGGTAGGACATACCTGTAGGCTCCTAAAAATTTGCATAGCTTAAATGACTTTGTTCCCTAAAATAAATTAAATGAGTTAGCACAGTCCCTTAAAGCCTGAATTAAAAAATTGAAAACAAAGCTATGCCCTTTTCCTTCCTCCTCTCAACTCTGACTCAGAGCCAACCTCTCATAACAAAATTGTTTTTGTAATTAAAAGGTTTTTCTTTTTTTTTTTTTTTTCAAGAATAGAATTTTGTTGGGGCACTTGGATGGCTCATGCATCAAACTTTTGATTGACACTCAGATCATGATCTCAGGGCTGTGGGATTGAGACCCCCATCAGGCTCCATGCTGAGCAGGGAGTTGGCTTGAGATTCTCTCTCTCTCTCTCTGCCCTCTGCCCCACACCCCTCTTGAGCTCTTGCTTACTCTCTTGCTCTCTCAAACAGGTAAATAAATCTTAAAAAAATAAATTCAAGAACAGAATTGTGTAACATAATCTGTAAAAGGCATCAACATGTGACGTTCAACAGGGAAAAAATTCTGCTGTGTATGAACCATAAATGACACCTGAACTGCTATGACTAGCCTCCCAACGAGGACCAGAGAAATTGAGAATAACTCATATGAGTGAATTGGAAGTCCTCACTGTATATCCAGAAGCATACTTTCGCATTTCCTTTTATAACACCATCTTGGCTATCTTGGGCAAGGTGACCTCAAGTGAGAGTTAGAGACTGGACAAGTTAAAGATCATGAAGCAAGACCCTTCCTGTTTTGACAAGGAAATTATCTCTTCCTCAATTTCAGATGTTGATATTAATCTTACTTTGATTCTTCTAAAAGGAAATGCTAAAGTCTTCACTACAAAGTTGATTTGTTATGAATCTGTGTGCACTATGATATTCTTGTGTTTGGTCTTTTCTCTGAATTTTAATTCAGTGGTATCTATGAGGAACAGGAATTTTGAACCAGTTGTAGTCAATTAGAATACCCCCTAAATTCATCTTTTGATTATGGGACTATGTGCCTGGATCTGTGCTTTCTTGATGATGGCCACTTTTGTTGTTGTTGCAATGGGAAGCATTGCATGAGTGTGTAAAAGTGAGTGTTGCTCTCTCAAAAAAAGGTAAAATATATCCTGGCTTTGGGTAAGCTGACATACCAGAGATTTGGGTCTAAAAGGTTTTCTAAGCAGTGACCCCCAACATTCCTGAAAGGAAATTCTCAGCAGCTACTCAAAGAGATCCAGTAAAAGTGGAGCTGTATCAAAGACTGGTAAAGACTCCTCCGTGTTTGGCAATTGTGAATACATTTTCAGTTCTTAGTTAATTATCATTTGAATATCATTTGAGTTGCTGGAAATTCTTCCAGAAATTCCAAAGAGTTCACCAATTAGCATTTACCTTGAGGTGTGAGCCAGTTTTTTGAAGCGCATTGAAACCATCTAAACTGCTACGTAGTCCCTCATTTTTTTTAAGCACAAAACCACACTACTCACATGGATGAGAGAATTGATGTGAGAGAGGATGAAAGAATAAAGTAGAGAATTCCTGGACGCACCTGTGTGCCATCCTGGGGAAGAAAAGACAATTCTGGAGAAGATGATAATTAAAAGTGGCTGTAAAGATCCCAAGAACAGCCAATGCTTTTGAAAATGATTTGTTATACTTATTAAAAATCACATCCCATTGGCTATATTCTGTACATCTTGGTTGAATAATTTCTTTAAATATCGTTGTAAGGGAAGGACTACAGCTTCTTTTTTCTTTTCTTTTTTCCTTTCTTTCTTTCTTTCTTTTTTTTTTGAAAGCAAACATCAGATTATTTAATCTTTAAAGGGCCAATAGCATTACATATGGATGTGTTCCATCAGAGCAATCTAGAATCAGTGATTGATATATTCAGTAAATAAAAATTTGAGTTCCTCCCATTTGTATCCCAAGCCCAGCCCTGTGATGGCTGACATAGAGCTGCAGAGAAGTTGAGACCCCTTCCTTGGACACACCATGGTAAGTCACCTCTATGCGTTTTTAATAAAAGTTCTGTTCTTTTTGTTTTTAGAAACCAATCAAAACCCAAGCCAATAACAGCCATGTAGTAATCATGACACGTTTTTAATCCCAGGGCCATGTCTGCTAGGTTGTACAAATCTGGATCAATTTCCCTCTCTTGGCTTCAGTTTTTCAACTAAAAATTGAACTTAGAGTTTAATCATGGATTGTTGGACTCCTTTGTGACTTAAAGTGCAAGGTACACTGAGACATTGAAACTGCAGTGAAGTGGATGTTGTGGGTTCTACCCTTTAGCATGGCATTCATAGCAAAAAGGTACTAACCATTCATCTCTCTCTCAAATCCTTGCCTCTAAATGTTCCTGGCCCATGAATTTCTATATAAATGACTCCAAATGGCCCAATGGAATTGACTTAGTTTCTGTCTATTGGAATGTTTAGAAGTGACAGTAATTTTTATATACATTCAGAAAGCTCCAAAAGGAGTATGATTTTTAGCTCAATTCTAAAATGTACAAAGGGTGCTTGGGTGGCTCAATAGGTTAACCATCTGACTCTTGATCTCAACTTAGGCCTTGATCTCCCAGTCGTGAGTTCAAATGCTGCATTGGGCTCCATGCTGGGCATCAGGCCTACTTAAAAATAACAAACAAAGATGGAAGCTCTACTTTAAATGTTTCATCCTGATTAGTATAATTACTTTTCAACCCTAGATTTTATGTTGTTTTGAAAACATGCTCAATTTCAGCATTAACTTTTGTGAATTATTCCTGGATTTACTTTTGCTTTTACCAGAATTCCAATTCGTAGCTCAATTATCGACTGTAATTTCCCTAAGGGTAGCTTTCTTTCTGTATTACTGAAAAATCAATTTTTTGTTTTTGGATCTGAATTGAAAAGTGACTCTAATTAGCTGCCACTAACAGGAATAATAATAATAACTCCACTGGTAAGTGTTTACATTTATATAGGATTTTTTCTTTTTTTATCAAACGAAGATGGAGTACTTCTCCTGTTTGACAGGGTGATAAACAAACTCAGTCAAAGTGACTGATTCAATCACCTGGGGTGGAATGTAGTAGCTATTAAATAGTCCGTAACAGTACAGGATTGAAGGGGAAAGAACAGAAAGGATTTCTTTCTTTATGGCCTTATGGAGGACCACTGCTGGTGGTCCTCCTTGGAATGCCAGAGAAAATCCCAACTTGCTTATAATAAATATCACCCCTTGTAACTTGTGTTCTCACCTTGGATGAAGTTTTAAGCCATTGTGTTGAAATGAGACAAGTATGGGCTTAGAGCCAGATGGACCCGTCTCCTTTTCTATTTCTTCCACTTACGAGCTTGCCAGCTTGGGCCGAAGATACAACCTTTGCGAGTAGCACTGTCCCCATGTGGTAAACCAGGATGTGATGATGGTTCTCTTGGTGGGATGTTATCACCATTAAGTGACGTACACTATTCAGGCTGCCTGGTGTATGCTTTGATACACCAGATGTGGTAATTCCTTGGGGAAGAAAATATAGAATCGGAATCCAGAACTGAGAGTGGGATTGTGGGGTTTTTCCATTGTGTTTGGCTGGTTTTTGTCCGTAGGGGTCCTGTCACACCCCGTTCCTGGTAGAGAGCAGACTTTCCTTCTGACATCTTTTGTCTATACTCATCGAAGTGTCTAGGTTGTCACCTTCTATGGTCCCTAGCTGGGGATGCTTGAGGCACAAAGAAAATCCAGGGACTTCACCACCCTGCTGTTTGTTAACCAGATCCCAAGGAGCCTAGCTGGGCTGCCTTTGTCTCATCACCTTCCCCAATCTTTTCATGTGTGGTTCAGACACACATACTGTCCCAAGTGTTTACCTATACTTAAGAGGAGAAATTGGTCATGTTTATTCAACCTGGGTCATGAACTTGGAAGAGAGATTTTCTGTTTTAACATTTGTTTTTGAGAAACATTTCTAAAGTATTTGCCCAGTTTCCTACTTTTATAAGCATCCTGTACAAGACATAATTTAATCTTTTATAATTAAGAAGAATGCCATATTGGCTGTCATAATCACATAGTACAGTAGATCAAGATGCTGTAGGTGATTAGCCCTACCATAAGTTAAATCCTGAAAATAATTTTCAGATAAAACTAAGGTCTGTATAATAGCTAAGTAAGTCTATGGGCTTCCATTTTTTTAATGCCACTTTTCCTTTTCTATGTAGCCACCTCTCCTAGCATTATTAAAGGCTTTTATACCTCCTTTCAGATATTTCCCACATCATTTCTAAACTACGCCACTCTGTATTGATATTGAACTGAAGCCCTAGCTGGCTTTATAAATCGCCATCAGCAACAACACAGAACACCTGCCCTTGATTGCGTGATAAAGAAAAACAGGATGCCATCTTAAAGATTCCTTTATGGTATACGATAACTTTGTCAGATAGAAAATATTTTCTATTTAATCAAATTCATTTTTTATTGAGCACTACAATAAGCCAGGCACTGAGCTGCTAGGGACACAAAGATGAATAAGATCGTCCCCCAAGTCGCTTACAGGAGAGTGAGGAGGAGGTCACATACACAAACGACAGGTAGGGATGACATGATTCATGCTGACTTGGGTTGGGAGACGGAGGTTGGGGAAAGCCTCTGAGCAGAGGCGACCTTTGAGCTGGATCTTGAAATATGAGATTTCGTGTGTGTCTGTCTGTTGAATATAGGGATAAGGAAGAAAATTCATGCAAGAGCACAGAGGCAGGAAAGCGTCCAGGGAAGCCCAGTGCTTGGCGTCGTGCCTGCTGCTCTGGAGGGTCCCAGCAGATATTTGCAGAACTGTTGATTAAGGTTGTGTGGTGAACAGCAGAGGGTAGGAGACAGTCAAAGGAATTTAGTGAAACATTTCTTCTATGTCATTCTCTATCTTATTAAATGCCTTCATTGCTTTAGTTCCTTCACCTGCCTCTGGTATCTAGTGATAATATATGCACATTGCAAACTGCACAAAGTGAAAATTTATTCTCTTAGGAAAGCAGGTTTCTTTCTCTTTTTTTAAACCCTAGGAACATGAACTGGTTAAATTATTTTGCCGCCTCTAAATGTGGAATATAGTTGAGTTCTGGAGGGGAAAAAAATTGATTGCCATAACAAGGTCTACTGCTAAACTGAACATATGTTGCTCATAATGTCACTTTCTAAATCAATGAAATTATCATTATAGAACATGTCGACAAATTAGACATGTAAAGTGCCGGCTGTATGTGGGAGAGATGTAATTTGGCTCCATAAAAAGAAAATTAAACAATAAAATATCAATGACAGATGTAGTTAGCTAAAGGTTTTGAGGTTTAAATACCAATTTGTGGGGAAAAAAATTATGCAGACAAACTGAGGATACCAGATAAAAATACCAGTCTTCACAGGAGGGGAAGATCCAATCTTTTGACCAGATGTTCTAAGACCTTAGCTGTGCCCTCTATTTAACAGGTGAGTATACTGACAAGTTCCTAACTCTTTCAAATCCAAATTAACTAGACTAGTGATGATAAAATAAAGCCAATCGAATATTTAATTCATGTCTCTGATTTGAAGGTGTATACATTAGTTTGGACTGGTAAAGCCATCTTCTTCCTCACCAGGGCTTCTTCGAGTGAGATTTATCTTGTGTGTCTCTTCTTAGAAAGCAACATGCCAAAAACCCACAGGTTCCAACATATTTCTAGTTGTAGTTAATTCTTCCAAAAAGTAACAGCATTTGTAGAATTATGTAAGAGTCTTAAAGAGAAGTATGAAAATAATCAACACAATTCGTGATGATAAGCTTATTGTTATTACCACAAAAGCTGTGTATTACTACTTGGATAGTAAAATGAATTAAAATTAATCTTCTTTTATACTTCAACTGCATTGGTTATTTCTGGTGGGTCTCAGGGTTACAATTTCCATAGCTGGAAAAGTAGATAGAACCAAACTTTTTTAACATTGATGCCAGGGACAAGAAATGGATTATAAGCAATAGAAAACACTTGATGATTTATAAATCTTCACCATCACCTATAAGTTAGGATAGGAAAAGTGACACATCCTGCAATTATAGAAATATTGAAGCATTTCAACATCAATTAACTTTTTTCAAAGGTTTCATTTATTTATTCATGAGAGACATACAGAGAGAGGCAGAGACACAGGCAGAGGGAGAAGTAGGCTCCATGCAGGGAGCCCGACATGGGACTTGATCCTGGATTCCAGGATCACGCCCTGGGCTGAAGGCAGACGCTCAACTGCTAGGGCACCCAGGTGTCCCACAATGAACTTTTTATTTTTCAATATTTTATAAATCTTCTGCTTTCTTCCTCCACTACACCCACCAATCTCGGGAACCAAAAATGGGTTCATCATTCTGTGCCCTAACACTTAGCACGTAACTTACACATACTAGTGACCAAATAAACACATGTTGAAATAATGTACAGATACATTATGATCTCTCGATGCAGAGATCAAAGAAGAATGGTTAAAATATACCCCACATGAAAACCATTAATCCTGTTTATAAAATAATTTTGCCTCTGTGTATTCCAGATACTTGGGAGGGTCGGAATCTTGGCCCCCACAAAGATCAGAGGGGCCACGTGAGTAGTGCTTCTACGTATGAGTTGTAAAGGGAAGCAATCTGGGTCATTTCCAGACTGGAACAACTAGTTGCCTGTGTGATACGCACCAGAGTGTTTTTCCTCCTGTCTCAGTGTTCATGCCAGCTGCTTTAGCCACCTGAATCCCAGGTTACTTATAAGGAGCAGACTCCCCAGTTAACCTGTGGGCATAACTCATAGTGAAAACAATCTTTTGTTGTCCTAAATCCCTCAGATCATCCTGGATAGTACAATAGGCAGAGATAGAGTAACTACTAATATCTCACAAGAAATATTGCTTCTCCTACTAAAATGCCACATAGCATATATCTTTAAATTTACCTTAACCTTGCTCCCAATCTCTATCCCATTCCCCAAGGGGCAAGTTTGACTGAACATAAATATTGTAGTAATCCACACCTGAAGGTTTTCTTCCAGTGGGAAATCTCTTTCCAAAATGGGTTTAAATACTAAAGAGACAAGGATGGGTGCAGAAGATTACACACACACACACACACACCTAAGTAACTTCACTATCTTCTTGACCAATACAGAACAGATTTGACATAAATAGCTGGATTGCCATGGTCATGCAGGTAGATATTATCTTCCTGATTTCCCACGACTAATGTTATTGAACTGATAGTTCCATTATATTGTGCACACGTAATTAATAGAAAAAAAATGACATAATTAGATAAAGGAGGAAGAAATGAGGACCTAACATAAATGACATTCCCTTCTGAAAGTTGTGGATAGAAAACTTCTCCAGCATCTGTTATGGAAATATGGAAACTGGTATTTTTAAATGCAGTGTGAAATGTAAAATAAGAGATAAAATGTGGTTAGTCCATATTTGAGGATCTTTGCTTGTCAAAACAACACTTCCAGAGAGAAAATTATTTAGAAAGATTACCTTCAGAATACTGCCACCAACAGTCCTGCTTTCAATTTGTGGTTTATTTAGTATATTCATACAACATTCAACACCACAAACCTATGACCCCAACATGACTCAGAAGGAACAGAAGAAGGAATGTACCTGTATAAATAGGTAACCTCTTGGAGGTGTGAAAGGAGCCGTATTTCAGGAGGTAGGTTGGGATTGGAGAACCTACCCCCAAATTCCGCACAATGAGAAAATTATGATGAGGATCATTAGTCAAATAATGGAAATTACAAAGGAAACATCAAGCAATGGTGGAACATAGAACAGTTATCTTCTGGAAGTTAACCATAAGACAATTTTCTTTAGCTTAGAAAGGAGCATCAGACAGGGTCAACACAGAAAGATATGAGTTGAAGCCCCATCTGGATTACTTCTCAGCTATGTATTCAGGGCAAGTCATTTGCTCTTACTCATTTTTTACATTTTTTTTTCACGTAGGCTCCACACCCAGCAAGGAGCACAACACAGGGCTTGAACTCATGATCCTGAGATCAAGACCTGAGCTGAGATCAAGAGTCAGATGCTTCACTGATGTGTCACCCAAGCGCCCCCTCATTTTTTAATTAATGGCATTTATCTGGTTGTTGTCTGCAGTGAGTAAATCACATAAGCTTCATGACCAGTACATTGTACATAGTCAATAAATAGTCACTAACATTGATACCAATAGTATTAATATTGCACATATATTTGATGAGTTTGGTCTGCAACTCAGATCAGTGGTTAGGCCCATCTGCCTCTCAGAACATTTGCTTTCCTTGCCTCCATAGCCATGTTCCATGAAATAAGGGAGTAGAGTTCCATGATTCCTGAAGTTAATTTCAATTCTTTTTTTTAAGATTTTATTTATTTATTCATGAGAGAGAGAGACACAGAGAGAGAGAGACAGAGACACAGGCAGAGCTGGAGAAGCAGGCTCCATGCAGGGACCCCGATGTGGGATTGGATCCCAGAAGCCCGGGATCATGAACTGAACCAAAGACAGACAGACAACCACTGAGCCACCCAGGTGTCCATTAATTTCAATTTTTAAATTTTGTAGCCTCAAATAACTTATTTTATTATTCCCGAATATAGGTTAGCTAGATGTCTAATTTCCCAGTCATGCCAAAAAAAAAAAAAAGAAAGAAAAAAGAAAAAAAGGGTGGCTCACCTGTATATGGCATGCACATAAAGAGCTTATCATAAAAGGAGCATCGGAGTGCAATCTACTAACAATCAATCAAACGATGGAGACCACTCCGCAGGGAGAAACAGAGTGCCTACTGCATATTTCAATGCCTGCATTATACATGCGCACAAGTAGAGTCTATGCCTGGGTCTAGTCCACCTGTTTCTCTAAGAGATTTGTTTTTCTCATTTCTCATAATCACATCCATAATTTATATTTTTTCTTCAAACTTTCCCTTTGTCTATCAATAGAGATAAACATTCCAACCACAGTTATCAGAGAAACAGACTTTGAGCATGTAAAGAACTGGAAAGTGTGCCCAGGGGAGGCAGCAAGGAGGGAGCATCCAGCTGAATACAGGGCACCTGAGACCTTAGGACCATCGAGGGATGGTTCCAAGTTTTGTGGGACCTAAGATGTGAATTTGGTAGAGCTTCCTTAAGAATGATAGAAAGTTACAAAAACAAAAGGAACATAGAAGTATCTATTTAGGATGAGAAATTACAGGAAATTGCAAATGTGGGAAACATAAAAAAAATCCAGAAAAATAACATACATATATTAATAACTGTTTAATATATCTCAGTAATACTATTTTTCCTATATCTTTGGCCATATAGTCTTTGATTACCTTTTGATATGGCAACAGTCTTTTTTTTAAGATTTTATTTATTTATTCATGAGACACAGAGAGAGAGAGAGAGAGAGAGAGAGAGAGAGAGGCAGAGACACAGGCAGAGGGAGAAGCAGGTTCCCTGCAGGGAGCCTGATGCAAGACTCCATCCCAGGACCCTGGGATCATCCCCTGAGCCAAAGGCAGACCTCAACCACTGAGTCCCCCAGGTGCCCCTGGATATCTCAGATTTAAAAAAATATATGACCTTTTATCATAGGATGGCTAACTATCCCAGTTTGCAAGGACAGTCCCAGTGTTAGCACTGAAAACCCTGTACCCCAATAAACATGTCAGTCCCAGGCAAACTAGGAAGTTGGCCACCCTGTCTTGTAAACACATTTCTGAGGCACCTCCCAGAGCCTGGAGGGGCCAATGTGAATGAGGGATCCCATAACTCAGACTTCACTACCCTCATGGTCAACCTATGGTTCCAAACCTTGTCCCACCAGCCATTACAGTGAGACATTGGGCAATATACTTCATCTTCTGAGCTTCCTTCTCTTTTAACAGGAATAAAAAGAGGGTTGCTTGAGAGAATTATATGAATTTATAAGGATAAAGTGTCTGGCACAAGGTGGGAATTAGACCTTTGGGAATAATTATTACAGACTATTATTGAGATCAAGAACCAAAAGAGGACAGCATGGGTGGCTCAGTGGTCTAGCGCCACCTTCAGTCCAGGGCCTGATCCTGGAGATCCAGGATCAAGTCCCACATCAGGCTAGGCTCCCTGTGTGGAGCCTGCTTCTCCCTCTGCCTGTGTCTTTGCCTCGGTATCTCTCATGAGTAAATAAATAAAATCTTTTTAAAAAAAAAGAACCAAAAGATTTCCATGGCTGCAGGGCTTTCATATTTTTGGGTGAAGTCAGTGATAAAAAAATTAAAAAGTTAAATTTGGAATTTAACTTTACAGTTGACTTTTCAGAATCCCATCCTTGTCATATTTCATGGGCTATTTCTATGTAGCAGGATGCTGTGGGGAAAAAAAGTCAGCATAAATACAGTAGCACAATAGCTAAACTGTCTCTATGAATTCTAACATCTCGGAGAGAGCAACAATGATATTCTTGATATCAAAAAACAACTTTGTAACTAAAACCCATGGAATTAGTCATTTGAAACTGGACCTCATGAGAAACAAAGTGAGTAATTTGCAAGAAAACTAGAGTCGAACACATGAGTATCTCTTTCAGTTTATATTATCAACAAATTCCCTCAGTAATTTCAATGCTTAATCACCATGACATCCAAGAAGTGGCTCCTTGTTTTGTTTTGTTTTATTATTTATTTATTTGAGAGAGAGTGAGGGCAAGAGAGAGAGAGTAGAGAGAGAGTGAGGGCAAGAGAGAGAGAGTAGAGACCAAGTACAGAGGGAGAGGGAGAAGCAGACTCCCTGCTTTGCAGGGAGCCCGATGTGGGGCTTGATCCCAGGATCTTGAGATCATGACCTGAGCCAAAGGCAGGTACCCAACCGACTGAGCCACCCAGGTGCTCCCGGATCCTTGTTTTTAACTGAATTCTATTCCACTGCAGTATGAAGCCATTTATTTGTCTTGTTTGCATCCCTATGGTGATAATAAATGGTCAGCCTCATCCTCAGAGTGTCTCATAAACTTGCAGACAATTATGGTGGCTTATAGTCTTTCCTAGGTTAAGTTAAACAGTACTGTGTCCTCTCATCAATTTTGAGAGAAGCAGTGTGGTGGTAGGAAGGTAAACTGAATGACAGCTTACTTACCACTCCCTTTTCTGTGCCTAAAATTCAATAATACTCAATACAGTCGATACACAGCCAACAAACACCTGCTAAATGCGTAAGCCTGCCAACAACTCAATGTATGAATTTGGATCCCTCACCAAACCTCCATGGCCTTAATCATTCTCATCTTTAAAATAAGGAAATTAGACTAGATTTTCTTGAGCACCCAGTCCAGTCTTGAAACTCTGCCATCTTGGAATCTATTTTTTCATTCTTTATCTTCGATTCTTTGTGCCTATCCAAAACAAGACACAAAACCTAACAGAGGATCTGGCCCAAAATACTGGCAGGGCTTTCTCCTTGCGTCTTTTGTTATTTTCCTATAAATGGCCATGATAGCCTGCTTACTTTGAAAATAAAGGTGCTAGGAGTGTAGCCCACTCTCTATCTCAGAATTTCTTGCTGCTAAGATAATTTCTATTCATTTTTTTGCCCTTCTCCTGTTTTTGCATACCTGGTTCCAGAGATGTATCAAGCATATTAAACTGGCAAAATTTGAATATATGTAGATAAGCACTTGATAAAACACTCAAAGTTTAAAATAATGCAATCTAAGAGAAATAGATTAGGTCTTTATTTTTGTTTGCTTCTTTGCTTGTCTTGGCTCACAAAGCCATACTCGTAGGGTGAGATGATTGAGTTAGGACTGAAAAGAAAAAGGAAAAAAAAAAGTTCAAGTACCATCTCTTCAGCCTTCTTAGTGGCCCAAATGTGCTGACCAGCAATTTTTCAGGATTCAGTCAATAAAATGATTTCATCATTTTTTTAAAAAAAGTCAGTGACTAAGACCAATTTGTTCAGTAGTTTTATATGCATATTGACTGATAATCTTGCTCGTGATGATGTGGTGCCCTGACATACATGTTTCTAGAACTCTAGGGATCGGAAGAGTCAACCTGCCTTCCAAATGGCACAACTTAATCCCACAGAGAAAATTACTCAAGTAGGATGAGCTGCCCCTATTTGGGTAATTATAAATTATAAATAAGTAATTAAAGATTAATTCTAAATCTCAGTAGGCCCTATGATGGATGTGCCATCTGGTTGTTCCTGAGATGTTTAAAAAACCTTGGTACTTATACATCCCAATCAATGGCAGGACCTTTTAGAGAGAAAATGTGTGAGGAGTTTTAGCATTTTTTTCTTTAATATATTTATTGGTCCTGTCTAACTATTCCCTACATGTTTAAAAAGTTTTCAGATGGTTCTGTTTAATGGCTCATATACTGTTCCTATCATTCTCTTTAATCCTCATTTTTTAAAAGCTATGAAGATTTAGGAGATTCTAGTGCTTTATATCAGCCCTTTGTCATCCCAAGTGTGATAAACATCTTTGCATGAGGAATTACTAAGTCACACCAAAGGATAGATCTAGTGTCTCACGCAGAATTATCCCTGAACAGCTCTTTCTGATGCTACCTTATGTTCTCATCCTGGGTAATGTGTTTGCTGCCAGGATTCAAAATTAGCAGAAAACTGTCAGCTGTCTGAGAGTTGTTTCTCTCATCTCCCCATTGCTCTTCATTCCAATGCAGTACACGATGTGCAGCAGGAAAGGTGGAATTCATTAGCAGTCATTCAGAAGGCCTTCAGCAGTGGGAAGACTCACCCCATTCTTACCCCATCCCACCCTGCCACCCGGAGCCCCTCTCTCTGAATAAATCCTCTTGTCACTCCCTTTTCTCTTTCCGGCCCTATATTCTGTGTTCCCCCCACTCAATGGCAAGTTAGATCGGTATAGGAAAGCATGGCAGGTCGTCTATCACATGGCCTTTTTTTTATGACCTTGATCCAAGGTCAAAGAGAAACACCCAGCCATTATCTAATTGACCATTTTAAGAAACGAAGGCATGGCATACATCACATCAAGGAGATCAGGTCTCTCCCCTGCTACTAATGGCCTCCCATTACACTGAGAATAAAAGGCCAACTCTGTACATCCTACACAATTGGGCCTCTGCCCACCGCTCCAGCATCTTCTCATATCACACTCACTCACACCAACTGTACACAGGAGGTATAAAGAAATGGCATGCTCTTGCTGATGCGTGCTAGTGGGACTATTGCCACAGATATTCTGTAATTTACTTTGCACTATGTGTCAAATGCCTCGCTGTACATATTTTGATCCAGCGATTTCACTTCTGAGTTTTTATCCTAAAGAAATAATCAGTGATTATATGAACAGATAAGTGTTCCTGGTGGAAGCATTGCAAAGGTTCTTTATAGTAATCAAAAGTTGAAAACCCTCTCTATGTCCATCGAAAAATAAATTGGTTAAATAGACTGCAAGACATTCATATTTCTGAAGCCATTAAAATTAGATTATATCTTTAAAGGTAGGATGTATATTTTGAGTTCTTTTTAAAGAGTATAGTATGGGGATGCCTGGGGGGCTCAGTGGTTAAGCGTCTGCCTTTGGCTCAGGGCGTGATCCCGGGCCTGGGCATGGAGTCCCGCATCACCTGCTTCTCCCTCTGCCTTTGTCTCTGCCTTTCTCTGTCTCTCATGAATAAATAAAGTCTTTAAAAATAAATAAATTAAAAAATAAGGAGTATAGTATGGAAAATGGGGAATAGAGTAATTTTATGATAAATAATCCTCTGACAGGTGATCAACACTGATATCGCATGTTAATATAAATTAATATAAATCATATTGATGGCATAGACCCTCAATACATTTTAAGAATAACACTTTGGCTCTGTGGTCTTCCTCCAAAAATTCTATCACCCCAATCTGATCTTGAGAAAAACATCAAATTCCTATAGAAGTGCATCCTACAAAATACCTGACTGGTACTTCTCAAAACTGTCAAGGTCATCAAAAGTAAGCAAAGTCTGAGAAACTCTCACAGTCTAGAGAAGCCTAAGGAGACAAGACAAGCAAATGCAATTTTGGTATCCTGAATGGGATCTTGGAACAGAAAAAAGGAAATTTAGGGAAAAACTTTTTAAAAATTCTGAATATAATATGCACTTTACTTAATAATGTAATGTATCAGTATTGGCTCATTAGCTATGACACATGTATCATACTCATATAACATGTTAACAGTAGGAAAAACTGAGTGTGAAGTATATGGAAATTATCTGTTAATATTCTCCAGTTTTCTATAAATCTAAAACTCTTCTAAATTTACAGTCTATTTGAAAGAAAAAAAGTGAAGCTATAGGTGTATATGTATTTACGCAAAATATGTGACTAGTTTAATTTTAAATGAAAACAGCAAATTATCAAACAGAATCTGATTATAACAAAAATTACATACATATTCATGTTTTAATACATACATATGTCCATAGGAAAATCTGGGCATTACCAGATTAACAGTGGTGTGACAGGTTTTTTTTTTCTTTTTGCTTATTTTCTATTTTTTCACAATTTTTATTTAAGTATTTAAAACATCGTGGATTTGGTTTTTATTTGTTCTTTTATTCAGACCTTCCAAATGTTTAGCTATACCAATGCTAACCAATGATCAATGCAAGCTCCTGTACCATATGAGGACACAGAAATGGGAACAAATTTTATTGCACCTTGTATTCCATTTTTTACCTTTTTATTTTTATTTTTAAGATTTATTTATTTATTTGAGAAAGAAATAGAGTGAGAGAGCGGAGGGAGGAGTAGAGGGAAAGAATCTCAAGCAGACTTCCCACTAAGCACAGAACCCTGTGCAGAGTTGGACCCCACAACCCATGAGATCATGACCTGAGCTGAAATCATGAGTCGGATGCTTCACTGAGTGAGCCACTCAGGTGCCCCTTTTCACTTTGTTATTTTGAAATAATCTTAGACTTACATAAAAGTTGTAAAAATAGAAGAATTCTTGAATCCTCATCATCCAGCTTTCCCTAATGTTGACATTTTACATAATCCCTATAAAATGATCACGGCTGGGAAATTAAACTGAGGGAGGACTATTAACAAAACTATAGACCATTATTCAGATCTCACCAGCTTTTCCACTGTTGCCCTTTATCTCTTAGTTTCCTCCAATTTGTGAAGGTTCCTTAGTCTTCCCTTGTCATCTGTGAAATTGACATTTTTGAGGATCACTTGTCAGTTATTTTGTAGCATACCCCTGATGTTTGTCTGATGTTTCCTCCTCATTAACAGAAGTCACTCATTTGACACAGAAATGACGTTGCCCTTCTCAGTGCCTCACCTCTGGGTGTTCATGAGGCTGATATGCCTTATTACTGGGGAAGTTGACTTTGACCACTTGGTTAGGCTCTATGAGATATTTCCACTTATGAAGTTAGTAGCTTTCTCTTGAAATTCTTTATCTTTAGTAGGACTTCGAAACTATGCAAATATCCTGATTCCTCCTCAAGCCTTTGTCTCCTAAGTTTAGCATCCACTTTGTGGCTCTTGTCTGTAACATTTATTACCATGTTGTTTGTCCGATAGTGGTTTTCCTATTTCATTCTTTCAATATTAATTAGTTGGAATTCTTAAGAAAAAGATCTTCCTTCTTCCTTATTTATGTATTTCTATCAATATGAACTTACACCATTCTATCCAATACTATCATTATTTATTTTTAAATAAAATATATAGAAAGTATAAATATATCAAATTGTTCCAGACTTTGCCATAAGGAACTTCTTGGGATTGATCGTTAGTCCTCCAAACATGACCCCATCTGCTTTGGAGCAATTGTGAGTTATGGCACCACAAGATATTTCAGATTCTTGTCATATCCCTCTATTCCAACCCTGGAACCAACCACATCTCCAAGGAACCCTGGTCCCTTTTTCGGAAAATACTGCTTAGAAGCCAAAATCTAGATCAAGGCATGCAATTACTACTGAAAAATCATTGTTTCTAGGACCTCTGAGCAGAAAGAGCTAGTAAATATATGTATGTATACCAACCCACATGTACACGCTAACAGTTGTACTTCTAAATCCATCTGTAGAGAGAGATTCCAATCCAACACCACAGGTTCATTTTCACCTTCCTTGTTTATAATTTCTAACAGTGAATAGCCTAGTCTTCATTATTGACATTGTATTCACTTACTTTTTCAATCCTAATATACCTATAAAGTAGTTTCAGAATACCTCTGTACCGAATTTAATAATTGAATTTGTATACAGGTGTGTGTGTGTGTATGTGTGTGTGTGTTGTCTTTGGATTTACAACATTTATTCATAATATTATTTCCCAAAGTTATTTTGGTTAGTTTTTTTCTTCCCCACCCCCTTCAGTGTGGTTCTGTCTCCAATTCATAATACATTTTTTGGTTCATTTGGTTTTGTTAACATTTAATTTTGAATTTTCCACACACCTTGTTTTCTTATTCTTGATTTTCTTGGCTATGTGAAACAACTGCAGTTCTTTTTTGTTTTGTTTTGTTTTGTTTTGTTTTGTTTTGTTTTGTTTTTAACAACTGCAGTTCTAAGAGTGTCAATCCCTTTTTATCAAACTGCCCCATTTCTGTTCAGTCTTACCCTTTCCCACCCACCCTCTGTTGGGAAACCAGTCTCCAGTTTCTGTTTATCTTTCCTGTATTTCTTGTGCACAAGTAACCAAATATACATGTGTTTCCTTACATGGAGGTGGCATACTAGAGATTCTATTTTGCATTCTGTTATTTTCACTCAACAATATATTCTGGAAATTTCCTCATGTCAGTTCATGGAAATCCCCCTCATTTTCTCCATTGTGCAGCTCTACAGTAGTTTATTCAATAATTCTCCAGCGTGTATGTATTTAAGTTTTTTTCAATATTTTGCAACTACATGCAATGCTATAAGACATATTAGTATGCCTATATCTGTTTTCCTATTGTTTTAGATGTAGCTGCCTAGAAAGTGAAACCCCTGGGTCAAAAGATAAGTGCATATATAGCTTTGATAGACATTGCCAAATCCCATGTAGAATTTTTTTATTGGTTTGCATTCCTTATAGTAATGTGACAACAAGCTGAGTTATATTTTTTAATCTTTGCTAATTTGATAGGTGAGAGATACATTTCTCATTAAAATTTAAGATTATACTCTAAAGATATTAATGTTTTCCATATGTTTAAGAAACTTTTCCTATATATTTCATGAATTTTCTGAATCTTTCCCCATTTTTCTACTGAATTTTTGAAACTTTGTCTCTCAAGTTTTTAAAAGTTCTTTAAATATTAGGGATATTGGCCCTTTGTCTATGATATATGTTACAAATACTGTCTCCTGGTTTATCTGTTGCCTTTTGACATTATTTATAAGACTACGTTCTACAATGTAAAATATTTTCATTGTTATCTAGTCAGATGCTGCAATCTCTTATTACCTCTGGATTTTAAGACATAGTGGAAAAGCTTTTCCTTGCCCTAAGGTTAGGGAGGAAGTCACCCTTATTTTCTTCTAACGCTTGTATGGTTTCATTCTTACAATTAGGTTCTTAATTACGTTAACATTTATTCTTGCTTATGACACAGCCCCTTCTCTCCACCATCTCTTTATAAGAACATTTTCACTCAGATGAAGTCAGCTTGGAATAAATCAGGTTAAAGGAAAGATGCAGTATTAAGTTATACATGGAGAGAGAGAAAAGCTTTTACTTGAAATGGCCAGAGGCACAGCCAGTGCTTGTCATGACTTATAGTATGACTTGGTCTCTACCTGATGCTATAGTTTCATCGCTCCACAACCAGGGCAACATTCTTTCCCCTAACCAGGATCTTGTACCTCACTGCAAATGTACATTAAGACAGGATTTATGATGGTTTAGAAAAAAATGGAGTGTGGAAACTTACTGCAAAGGGAAAATTCAAGTTTGTATTCTTTGAAGTTGGAATCTTAACTTCATGGTAAAGCATTCTAAAAGTTACATCATAGGCATTTCTGTCTTTGCTCTCTTGGTAGCCATTGCTAATTTCATTTATTCCTCAACTTAGTAATTTTTGAGCACCTACTATGTGCCCAAGATTGCTTCCATTTCTGGGTAAATGATGAAGAAAATGGTCTTGGTTTTCATGGAGTTTACCTCCTACTTCAGAAAATATTTCCACAGTCTATAGATCCCTGTGATCCCATAATAGCCTTAATCTTTACCCAAAAACATTTCTTCCAAACTTGGAAAGTACCCAAGGACACTCTCGGTGATTTATTGTGTGAGTGCAGCTGGCTGTCTCCATTGGAATGAGGGGTGGTCTTTAGAAACAAAGCTAGCTTCTTTGGACTGGGAGAAATTGGAGCATTTTCGGTGAAAAACTAAAGTGACAAGTTATAGGTTATACACAATAATACACTTTTTCTGCGAAGTGTTTCATGCTATGCAGCTAGATAAAGGACTGCACTTTGAGAAACTGAGAATGGCTCTAATCTCTAAATGGCTACATATAGTTGGGTCTTTATCACCCCTGATGAGAAGACGCCATCTGCCCAAACCCACATTTGAGGATTCCCTCACTGACAGACAACTTATAAGTACAATGAATTTTTTAATTGAAAAATACTGCTATTCCATTTTGTCTGTTTCCCACTCATTTATTTAGCACAAAAGCAGCATCTATATCTTAGTGATGTTTCATTCCTGTTGTTTATTCCACAAATTAAGTATTAATCCTCTTTGTGACATCTTAACCCATAAGTGGTTGCTATGGAAATGATTAGAATGTCACACACAAAGGATAATTACCTTTGGTTGGGTACCATTCAGATCATATAAACTCTTGAAGACACTATTTAATGCAAATGTTCCAGTGAGAAACTAGGAAAAAGATATCTTTCTGGAAGCATAAATATGTAGATATATAGTAGTCCCTCCCTTATCTGTGAGGGATACATTCCAAGACCCCCAGGGATGCCTGAAATAACAAATAATACCAAGCCCTATATATACTATGTTTTTTCATACATAATACATACCTATGATAGAGTTTAATTTATGAACTAGGCACAGTAAGAGGTTAAACTAATAACTAATAGTAAGTTAACCAATAACTGATTATGCAGTATATTACAGTATACTGTAATACAAGTTACATGGACTCTCTCTCTCACTCACAGTATATAGTTCTACTGTACTCACCCTTCTTGTGAAAACGCATGATGATAAAATGTCTGCATGATGAGATGAAGTAAGGTGAAAGATGCAGGCTTTGTGATAACACCGTTAGGCTACTATTGATTTTCTGACCATCCATCAGGAGGGTCATCTGCTTCAGGACCATCATTGACCAGGGATAACTGAAAACATGGAAAGCAAAACAGAGAATAAAAGGGTCTAGTGGAAGTGAAATGACTCTAGTTGAGCATCCTTGGTCATCCTTGATAGTTCCAACATGTGAAATACAGAGGTAAAATTTTTCTTATTATCCTTGTTCCTTCCTCACACTCACTGTGTGCTACAGAGATTTTTAAATCTATTTGTTCATAAGTGGAATTTTTCCAAATAATTTGATAAGACTGTTTTGCAAATATCTGAAGCAGTGAAAATGATCCAAAACTGCTCGAAGGAACTCTAAAACATCAAATCCATATAAAGAAGCGCAAATATTATTAGCTCACTCTACCACCTGTATCGTGAGAATAGCATTAGAAGTCACAATCTCTTCTAAACACAAATTTTCTCTCCCATTGAGTTTTTAAAAGATCAGTGTTATTTTGCATCCTAAATCATTCAAATGCATATAATTTCAGTGCCTGGAGATGTTAGGTGTAATTATTCACATTTGCAAAAACAAGGAGAAATCTTTTGGTCATAAATTAGCAGTAATAGTACATGCAATTTAGTACTTATTTATATTAGTGTATTTCTAAAGTGTTTAACAAGTACTTTTACAAAGCAATTCCCTATGATATCTTCTTGTTCCCAATTAAGGAAAAGTTGACAGAAGTGATTACATTGATTCTATGCCACACCAGACATCTCCAGCAACTGAACACCACTGTGGGTGGCACACACACCTCATCCCATCCAACCAACATGTCCCACCCTCCATGTCAATTACCAACAGCCTCTGCAATGAAAAGACATTGCATTTTTTACTTCAAAATATATATTTATATCTGTACCTATTATACTAGAAGAATGATTCTCCTACATTTTTCAGCAAACATTTATTGAGTATCTAATATGAGTTGGGCCCTTTCCAATCTGACATTAAATTGGCCAATACTGCCATTAATTTTTTTCTCCCTCATGTTCTGGCTATAAGATCAAGATCTGTTACGTCACAGAGAAGCTCTGTGTGAAGAGGAGGGATCTTTTCCTACCTAAATCCACCCTCTCCCTAAATTGAAAGCCAGTTAGCAACCTACATGTTTCCATTTTACCAACCTTTCCTGACACCTGGGGTTCATACAGGAGGTTTTCAAAACAGCCCATGCATAGTCAGACTTCCTGGACATAGCCAGAGCATCAAGGCTCAGAAAAGCCAACTCAGAGACATGAATATTAGCTTATTCCTGTGGGAAAATCTCCTTCCTTAAAAGATATGCAGAATCTGCTTGCTGTCAAATCCGTCAAAACTATGCCATGTAAAGCTATAGGGAGAAAAACAACCTCTGATAAAAACTGAAGAGACATTTGCAAAGAGGCCTGTTTTACGGACCTGGCCTACTTGTGATTCTTTTTTCCATCATCACTCAGCAAGCAAGAAGTTAGAGAACTGGAGTTAGAACTCGTGTACAATAACATTCTATTGGTCAAAACTGCTGCTTCAGCACCTGGATTTCTCACTAAATTATTTTCCTTTCTTGACTCATATCTCTTTGTATAGTTTTCAAGGCAATTTTCTAGTCCATGTGAATTTGTTCAATCTCTTCTCCTAGATCCATGTAAACATTTTCACATGTTCATCCAAATTCTTGCCTTCGTCCGCACCCCTACTGAGCTCTCTTTGAAGTGGAGAACTTGGCAGATCCTTCCCAGCAAAGCAGCATGCTTCCTCCTGGGGGTCTGAGTTGTGTGTTGTGTTTAACCTCCTCCTAACTGGCCTGCTTGCCAATAGTTAGTATAATTGGAAACCAGTTCCATTTCCCTTCAGTGGGTATATCTATCCCCAGAAAGACCACCTCCCTTCGTTCTGCTTCAATACTTGTGGATTTTTTTTTTCTGCTTGTGTCTGTCTCATGGAGGACAATCCCTCTAGAAAGACCATGGAACTAGCTGCTCATCAATACTCCCTCTCGTCCACCTTGATGTAGGTATCGTTGGGTAAGTTGCATACTCCTTTGTAACTTCTCAATACTCCCATACTGAATGAGCCTGATAACCTGTTCTTCCCAACTATTTTGTGCTACAGGAGGGTTAAACATTTTTTCTTAATATTGTCTGCATCTTGTTGATATTATTTCCTGTCTGTCATTTGGATGGGGTGACATAGACATGCAAACATTCTAAAAGATAGTGTCCCTATTTTGCATTTTTGCCTGATTAGTAATTCCCCAAACTGCTTAGCTGCTGCCTGTGTCATTTCTCATTTTAATTAGATGGCCAGTCCAGGGCATGAATCCTTGCGTCGCCTAAATCTTCACCATTCATCTAAGGCAAATCAGCTGCCCTGCCTTTCACTGCTTTCACTCGTGTCTTACTTTTAAATCCTGCAGCAGGATTTGTTATTATGAAAACTGAATAGTCTGTGTTCTATGAGGGCAGCAAGTAAATCTGCAGAAAATCAGGATAACAGAGAACGTGGACAATATTGACACAGACTTTAAAAACCAGATGTTTAATGTTCAATTATGCATTTATTTGGCAAAATGTGCTATAATCACTCTCTCTGCATATGGAGAATTTAAGAATTTCGCTAGTGCTAGCAGCCTCTTGGAAAGAGGTTGTGTCAAATAGGCTCAGCCCCCCCCCAAAAAAAAAAAACAAGAGAGAGATACCTCGATTTGAGATTGATAGCCATCTGATAGAGTCCTAAATCAAAAATTTTAGAGGTTTAAGTGACTTATTTTAGCTTTAGCTTCTGAATGAGGCTAAATTCAAGAAATAAGTTCCAATGCATGTTGTAAGAGAGAATCCTATTTTTCTTACGTCTCTGCTGGAAATGGAACAGAAACCAGCAATCACTATAAGTCAGTTTCTTGATTTTCTTTTTTTAAAGATTTTATTTATTTGACAGAAAAAAAGAGAGAGAGAGAGAGAGAGAACAAGGCAGAGGGAGGGACAGAGGGAGAGGGAGAAGCAGGCTCCCCACTGAGCAGTGAGCCAGATGTGGGGCTGATCCCAGGACTCCAGGATCATGACCTGAGCCAAAAGCAGACACTTTAACCAATGGAGTCACACAGGCACCCCTGCAGTTGCTATTCTTAATGAAAATTAATAAAATAAAGTAATTATATTATTAAATGATGACAATAACAAGTTAAATATCTCAAGGACAGCAAAGTAGATAACCACGCTGTCACCACTGAACCACATTCCTCGGCAGCATTATGAGCAGAGCCTTGGCTCTACTGTATGGCTGGGTGTGTGATAAGAAGTATGAGGGAAGTCAACAGTTTTGTTCATGTCTAAGGGGGAGCTGGATGGTGTCAGATATAGCATGGCCACAGGATAAGCTACCTTGAAGAAGGAGCTTAGAAACCATTTGCTGAACTTACTAAACACTCGTCAATACTCTTTTAGGGATAGAATTCTTTCAGGGTGCTTTGAAAAAACACTACAGTGGTTCTGGGGTTGCCTGTAAGCTGGTGGACCTATAGATGAAGACTGTTCTAAGCTATCCCTAAATCACCCCAGAACGATGGATCCTAAGGTCATGTCTCTCTCTTCAAATATCCCTGAAGGGTCTACTATCTGCCACACACTGTGCTAGGCAGTGAGTAAAACACTATCAATGAAATAGATAGTATGGCCCTTGCTTTCCTGCAGTTTTCATCGAGTGAGAGAGACAAAGGAAAAATAAAAATAAATGTACTTGTAAATTATGGTAAGTGCCGTGAAGGCAATAAAAAAGGCACAATGACGGAAGGTGATGAGTGTAGGAGGAGGTGGGAAATGCTCAGACCTGAAGTGTGATAAAAATTCATCTTCCTTTGGGTGCCCCCGTGGCTCAGTGGTTTAGCGCCTGCCTTCAGCCCAAGGCGTGATCCTGCAGACCCGGGATCGAGTCCCACGTAGGGCTCCCTGCATGGAGCCTGCTTTTCCCTCTGTCTCTGCCTCTCTTTCTCTCTCTCTCTCTCCTTTCTCTCTCTCACTGTCTCTCTGAATAAATAAAATCTTTTTAAAAAATCCATCTTTGTGAAGGGCAACAGGGAAGAGGGAGACAGATACAGAACAAGAAGGGATGGTGTAGGTGGAGACTTTGAGGATGAAAAACGTTGTAATCATAACCTACAAAAGGTCCCTGTGGCAGGGAGCAAATCAGGTAGTGCCTTGTAAGCCCTGGTAGCAGATTCTGAATTTGTATGTTAAGAAAACCCTCAGTGCAAAGGGCCACAAATACATTTTAAAACATGTCTGTGTGAAAGAGGTCAAGAGTGAAAGTGGGAGGACCAGAAAGTAGGGCTCACCCTGAGCAAATGGTGATTTGGACCAGGGTGGTAAGCTGCCGCACTGGAGAGAAGACAGGTTGGAAGTGCTGGTTCTGTACAGGAAACAACAGGACTTGTGCTGCACAGGGGGAGACAAGCATGTGAAGGATAATTCTCCATCTTCTGGTTTGATAGGATGTGTGAATTGTGGACTGATTTGCTGAGATGGGGAGGAGGGAGAGAGATACAGGTGGTGTTTTTGTTTGTTTTATGGGAGATTTGTGGCAGTTATTAAGAGTTTAGCATGTGGGCGTGTGAAGTTTGAAATGCCTGTAAGACAATCAAGTGAAACGTCCAACAGATGTGTGGATATTCAGTGAACAAGATTGATTGACTGCCCATTCTCTGCCAGGCACTGTTCTGTTATGATAGAAGATGAGTGATTCTGAATCTAGGGGAAGTTTGGGCTGGATATAAAATCAGCTAGGAGCTGCTCCGAGGGTTGGTTTCATTACAGAAGGCATGTTGCCTTCGGCTGCCCTCCACTAAGCTGTGTCATGAGACACATCACGACAAGCTGACTCGGTGCTCCTAAGGAAGGAAATAAGTTATAGCTTTGTACCCTATCCATCAAATTGTAGATGTCACCTGAGTGACAGGAATCAGTCAACAATGTTTACTAATAATCAGCGTGCAAAGAAGATTACCACTTATTTATAATAGCAAAATATTAATCCAATCTACCTAACACAGAAGAAAATGTTGAGTAGGATATATTCATAGAAAAGCATGTTAAGAGGTCATTGCAAAGAATAATTTTGAAAAATATTTAATGATGTGAAATAGTATTTAAAATGTCAAGGTGAAACGTAGGCCAGTAGGGCACATTGGTAGGATGATCCTAGCATTCTTTAAAGTCTGAAGGTAATAGAGGCATTTAAAAAAGATGAAGGAAATTAGTCAATATGTCAATTATGGCTATCAATAGGTGATAAGATTTAAAGGGACTTCCGTATTTTCTCGGTGCTTCTAAGTGTTTTTAAATGTTTTATAATGAGCCTCCCCCACAGTTCTAAATTAAAGGTGGCAGTAATTCCCTATAGGAAAAGGGGACCATGATAGGAGTGTTGGGGAACTAGGAGGAACAGGGACCCCTGCCCCTAAGTTAAGTGAATAGAATGGATCTATGAAAAACAGGGCCATTACTTTCTCTTAACTCACTGAAAAGATCAATACTTTTATTATTTATAGCCAATGTGTCTCATGGACAGGCTCATGGGGAAAATGTGCAGAACAGTGGAGAGATAGTCTGAATGAAGGCAGGCAAGTAAGGCAACAAGTACAATTGTTTTTGTTTTGTTTTTTAAGATTTCATTTATTTATTTATTCTTGAGAGACAGAGAGAGAGAGAGAGAGAGAGAGAGAGAGAGAGGCAGAGACACAGGCAGAGGGAGAAGCAGGCTCCATGCAGGGAGCCTGATGTGGGACTCGATCCCCGGTCTCCAGGAAAAGGCCCTGGGCAGGTGCTAGACCGCTGAGCCACCTGGGCTGCCCAACAAGAATAATTGCTATTGTCAACTAACACTTAATTGCACACTTACTATGTGCCAGGCACTCATAAGTATTTTATGTTTGAGAATGAAACTTGCAGAATGTTAAATTGATACTGGATTAATCTGGGTTAAGTACTAACCCTTTCCCCTTAAATGCTCTGATATAAAATAAGAAATTTGAAAACTATAATTACTAGATAAACAAATACATACATGCAAATATATGTGTGTGTGATGCATGTTCCATCTTCATATAAAGTCAATTCAGTTTGATAAAGTTAAAATTTAATTAAAACTTTTGTCACTAATTCTAGCTGCAGCGATAAGGTGAAGGAATATAATGGTTGTCACCTGTCTGTTGATTTATCATTAATTAAAGCTCAGCTGGTAAAGGTGTCCTTGAAATTGAAGTGGTGAGACCTGGCTCCAACGTAGTTGCCATGGGTGCAGAGAGTGAGGTCCCCAGAGTCACCAAATCCAGTCCATTCTTATTCCAACTTCGACACTAGCATCTGTAAAATTCAAATCCCTTTGGTAAGGCAGATATAAAGACCGATGAAAATAACAAATCTCACTGCTCAAAATAATTGTTTCAGGATTTCAAAATGTTTCAATGATGTCAGGAAATCCCTGCATATTCCTTATGTTCTTAATAGAATCCAGTAGGCTTAAAATTCCATTGTGCTAACAATATCTCCTTCTCTGAGAAATATGGGAGTGTTGGGCTTGTGGCAAATCTTTCTGTAATCTTGGTTTGGGAGTCTGTTTATAAAGCCGATTTACTGGTAGCCCCGCCCACTCCCCTTTTGTTTAAAAATAAGTATCCCTGTTGGGGCGCCTGGGTGGCTCAGTTGGTTAAGCATTCAACTCTTGATTTTGGCTCAGGTTGTGATCTCAGGGTTGTGGGATCCAGCCCTGAGTCAGGCTCACACATTGGGCATGGAGCCTGTTTGGGATTCTCTCTCTCTCTCTCTCTCTCTCTCTCTCTCTCTCCCCCCACCCCCTTCCACCCCTCTCCCTACAAAAAAAAAAAAAAGAAGTATCACTGCCTTTACAAATATTTGCATCAAATGGAGTGACTGTCCACTGTGTCCTGTGAGGACGTTTGCTTTAAAGCAGGGTCAGCAGACTCGAGTTTGGAGGTAGAGGAGTGAACATTCTGAAAAGTAAAAGAACAAAATTCCAATTCAGATAGAGACCCACGTCTGAGGCAGAATGAAGTTTGCCTCTAAAAGGAACAGAATTATAATGTAACTCCTTCGGGGCAAAATAGACCACCGTCAACAAAGTCATTCCATGTATCAGCCACTTTGGAATTCCATCCAGATGGCACCTTTTGCCTTTCTCTTCCATGTTCCTTTGACTAGAGCTTCATGCTGATGAGGCAAAGCATTGTATACGATCTTAATATCGATCAAATTACCTCTTGGGTCTGAAGATTTCGTAACTAAGCTTTATTAGTTATTATCCCATGCTCACGAAGGAGCAAGGTGAAAACAGAGAAGGATCAGCACAGATCTTGTACCGGTTTTGGAAACATAGCTTAATATCATGCTTTAATGAATTTGACTTATATATCATTGGATATATAGAGATCACATCTCCAATTTGTGAGATGGAAATTTTTTAAAAATCGAATGAGAAGTTAAATACTCCAGTGTGGTTTCCAGCACTAATGTATTCATTTGTTGCCAAGCACTCTTGACCTCCTCTTGTCTGATTAAAGTTTAAAATGCATTCCCAAGTCAAGTAGACCAATATCTTTTCTGCAAAAGATGTGCATATAACAACAAATTATGACCTGCTCAGGTCATTGAATTGATGAAGGTGAGGTAAGTCTTACCCAACCTACAGAAAACCCGCAAGTGGATGCAGAGAAGTGTTTCTTTTCAGCATTTACAACAATAAGGCATGTGCCAAATCAAAATCCTGGTTCCACTAGACTTGTACTCCTCAGGGGAGAGAGTCTGTCCTATAATCCTGTGCATGGACACTCCCTGGAGGTTTTCTGTCACTATCAACAATTGCTAATCTATTCATCACATTGTGGAATCTTCTTTGCACTGGAAAATGCTAGTAGGAACAGGTGAATGGCTGGAGCTCTTAAATAAAGTTGGTTCTAGAAATATGACAGGGCAGGAGTGAGCTGCTTTGGAGTTTCTTTATGTTTCAAGAGATTTCTGGAGATCTAAAAGAATTTAGGCTGTATAATTTACTGATACTACCCAGGGGGGAAAAAGTGCTGGAAGCAAAAATATTTCTACCATGATGGCATTAGAAATGAAATACTGAGTCTCAGAATTATTCTAGCGGTAATCCCTGACTCAGGAGAATCTAGTTAACATATTAACAAAGCAATATGTAAATATGTTAACATGCTTTGTAATTGTCCATAAACATCATATAACGTACCTAAAGACAGCGTTTTTCAACTGATGTGACCCATGGGTGTTATGGGTTGTAACCTTCCCTTGTTTATTTTTCAGTGAAAGATACTATAAGATAAAAAATTATCTGAGTGCATTTCATACTAAAAAGGCAAATATGGCTTAGTGAAATGTCTGTTTTACTTTGTGTGTTTTTAGTGGGTTTGTATATTATGTCACAATGTGGAATAAAATTTAAAACCAATAGCATAGGAAGTTTATGTCCCTTTGGTAATAGAGGGTCACACTTTTTTCAAATTCCTTACTAAAAATGAATTCCAATTTTCAAAGCTCTGTGTGTGTGAATGTGCAAACGTGCAAAGGACAAGAGAGTGTGTGGATTTTTAACCTTCTGTGGGTATATATGTGTGTGCATGTGTGATTCAACAACAGAAAGCGCAGTTCACAAGAAAATCAATACACATTTTACTGCAGAGTTCCAGCTGTCTCCACCATTGCTCCCTATCCTGTCCACTTAGAAGTAGTAGAACACCCTCTTCTCTTGCTCACTGGCAACGTTGTGGAAGTGTGCTAACAAATATCATCTTATGAAAAGTGAACCCACTCTCATGAAATATGGTCAATGATTGGGAAGCACGTCATGTGATTAATTATAGCTCTTATGCCTGGGCAACTAACAAAAGGAGCGTTTCTTATAAAAAGAAATTCACAATTCTTTTGGAAAAACTCCTAGGATGACCCATTGACTGGAAACTATAAAATTCTCTGTGATATTCCTACCTTGGGGACATAGTCACATACCCCTAACTTCCCAAATTAAAACTAAAGTTTATGCAATGGACCGTTCAAAGAACACAGGGCCTCCCTGAGTTATACAAACAATTCCATAGGAAAACTTAGGACATCTTAGAAAACAGACCACATGGCTTAACGTGGATGCTTCATTTGTATTTTCAACGTATATTTATAGGTAAGGGTTTATTATGAACAGGATGTTCTGCAGATCAAATGCATGGATGTAATTAAATTGCTGCTTGTTGAGACATGTTTTGTAGCTCTTATTAGAAGTAAATATAAATAAAGGTTGTTTGGAGATTTCTGCGTGCTTTTTTTGACATTTGACTTGAAAAAACATCTTTGATTAACCATTTCAGCCATGAGGCAGAAGTACTCATTCATTTTCTTTAAAGTCCTAGAGGAGACATGAGGAACCTTGACCAGCTTCAAGTGATAAATATGAGTGCACATAATCATAAAGAAATGGCTTCAGAGCAAACTCTGCTATCTCAGAATTTGATGATATAAAGGTGCCTGGTCCCAGGTCTATTTCTGTTGTTTATGGGTTTAAGTCCAGATTCTTGGGACGCCTGGGTGGATCAGCAGTTGAGCTTCTGCCTTCGGCTCAGGGTGTGATCCCAGAGTCCCACTTCGGGCTTCCTGCATGGAGCCTGCTTCTCCCTCTGCCTATGTCTCTGCCTCTCTCTCTCTCTCTCTCTGTCTGTCTCTCATGAATAAATTAATAAAATCTTAAAAAAAAAAGAAGTCCAGATTCTTTAGGCCTCTTTTCTTAGGCTTCTACCATCTTGCCAAATATAGTCTATTGCTACATTTGCAGATTTGAATTACTGCTTGTTCTATGAGGCCCCAAACAAGTCTCTCTGCCAGTCCCAAGCCCCTGTGTATCCTTCTCCTCTCTAAAGCCTTAAATTATGCCATCCCAAGTTCCTGAGGCACAAACTATCTGCTTCAATCAATAGACAATAAGAATGTATTTTGTGTATCATGTTAGCAATAATTGCATTTTAAAATTTAGATGGTTTCTATCCTTAAATAGATTATTTCCTTCCTGTGAACAGAGACCATCTTCTCTGGGTTCAGAAATGACACTAATCAGTCATTCCAAATTTATTCCAAGGTCATGTCTACAAAAGACCAATACTGAGATAAAAACTCAGAAGAGAAATGAAGAGAAAATAAGGAATGACAAACAGATAAGCATAAGATCTCAAAATATAAAAATATTCATATTAGGATATATGAAGAATTAGTAGGCAATTAGCAGAAAATTAATAAAATTGTTGATCAGTTTCACCAGATACTTGGACTTTGGGCGTGCATTTCTTGCATACTGGTATTTATCTTCTATTGCCTCTTCTTCACAGTTACTAGTATTCCAGTTATTTAGGTATTTTCTAGGATGACTCTGGTTGAAAGTAACAGAAAATCCAGTTCAAATTGGCTTCAACAATAATGACATTTGTTGGCCTAAAAAAATGGAAATTCAAGGATAGGACAGGCTTCAAGATTTGCCTTCTGGTCCTGCTTCATTTTCCTGCAATTCATTTGGTTCTGCCTTCTTGTGTCTACTAGCTTTCTCTTCCAACTGGTCTTGAAATGGAGCAATAGTTTCACACCCAATGTTTGCACAGGGCAAACTGTCCAAAGGGAAAAGAGAATGGGTCATCTTTGTAACCTTCTCCAGGACAGCAGGGAAGAGCTTTCCTAAGGTGATCCTGCAAATGACATCCATGAGCCATTGTTGTCAAATTCCATCACATGAGCCCTTCTACAAACTCCACCAAACTAGTCATGCTCCCTCTTGGAGCACCTCTAGGTGTAATTAGACTCACCCGAGACACCCCCTGAGGTGACTGGAAAGGAAGAAGATACTTTAACAAAACTTTGGAGTTCTTTGGGAAAAAGAAATGAGAGAAAAAATGCTAGGTAGGCAATTAACAACAACCACTACTACAGCTTTTCAAAGAAACCTTTCTTCCCCGGGAGAACCAAAGGCTACCATTCTAATGATCATCTCTCCGGTGTTCAGTATTAATGAACAGAGCATTACACTTAACAGAGCAAGTATAAAATGCTCCCTGGGCAAAAAGCCTATTTCCCACAACAATTTTACAGATAACGTTATTGGGGAAAACAAGTAAATACTTATTTGGGAAGAGTCCATTTCATAGAACATCAAGAATAATTTTTTTTTCTCTGTAAACTCTGTACCTAAAATCATGCCAGGACCATGGTGATTCAAATAGGTGCTGTTTCTTTCCATTTCTATGTTGTTTCTTTAGGAAAAAAGCTATACCTCTCAGGTCACTTAATATTCTGATGCAGCTCGTTTAAAGGTGCTCAGTCTATATTTAAAAATATTTAAGAATATTTAACTCACCGATTACTAATAATGGTAGTTAGGTCACTTTTGCCATGAGGGCATTTGGTAGTAAGAACATTTTATCTTCATCATTTCATTCATACGGAATACAATAAGAAAATATCTCTGCTTATAACTATTGGTCTCTATTATTTAATAGACCCATCATGAGATATTTGGGAGGGAGTAATTATGTTTGAGGTAGAGGTTTTTTTTTTTCTTTCTCCTGAAAATAATAGTGCCTTCATGGTTTTCAGCTAGAGAATTTATTTTGGCTTCTCCTAAAGGACTATTATATTAAATCTTGATATATAAAATCCATAATGTATCCAATAGGTTTATTTTATATTCATTTAGTCATTTTTCAATGACCATCAGAGACACCTCAAAGGAAGTAGATTTCTATTGACTATATCTCTCTGATATGTTGACTTTCAATGGTCAGTGATATTGATTCAGTTACATTAACTGGTGATAAAAATGATATTTTTATTGATTCTTTCATGTTTCTTTTCTTGTAGTAACACCATTAAAATTCATTTATGATTACTAATTTTCTAAGAACTATCATCTTAGAACAATGTGAATATCAAGACCCTATAAATCAGATTGACTTAAAAAGAATCAATAGTTTAGTTTTGTTTATCACTAAATGAAAGGTCAGTATCTGAAATAAAAATAAAACTTCTATGAAATCACTGAATTCAACAATGGCAATGAATACACATGCATATATGTATGTAAGTATTTATGTATATGAAAGCCATAAAACCAAAGAGGCAAATAGCTGAAAAAGAAAATGAAATGAACAAGAAACATAAGAAAAGATACTCAGTAGCCTAAAAATAAAACTACCAATGAGATCAACTATGAAGTATTTCCTAAAACCATAGAATAATTTTATTGTTAAATATATAATTTGAAGGGATCAGTTATACACCTGTGCTACAAAACCATAATACATTATACCAAATACTCCTCTTTCTTAGCATAATATGAAAGCAGTGTAGAGAAAAATAGAATCATATAGTTCTTGCCCTTATTATCCTACCATTAAGGTTGTTATGATTACATTTTGTGTCCTTTAAAACTTGTAAAGAATTCTTCTATAATGAAGAAGCAACATTTGTAAACCAGGCCCCTCATAAAACCAAATTGTTTTGAGCCCCAGGACTTTCTTTCCGTTTATTGATGGGTTCAGATGCCTACACTCTATCTACAGGTACCACAAATAAAGTGTTGTTAGCAGTTGAATGATATTGACAGAGCTATCAGCAATCTGCAGATTTTCATTGTGAACTGTGGCATCCTGGAATCAGTTGAAGCAGAAATAATATCTCTGTGTTGAAAGATTTCAAGTTCCTTTTATTGATAGGTGAAGTGCAAGACTGGATAGGAGTGACTGAAGAATACTTTGAGAGGGCAGAAATAACAGCTGGAGTGCTGCCTACAATTGTGGAAGGGAAAACAAGAGGTAGGAAAAGAAACCAGCCACGCTCTGTGCTGTTTGGTATCTTAAGCTTCAATTCACCTTGGGTTCTTTATCCAATTTTCATCAGGTTTACCTCTCTGCTTTATTCTCTTCAGAGCTCTGTAAGGAATTATCAGCATCACAACCCTTTGGCAACACTTAGTGGGAAGCCCTGGGAGGTCAGCAGTGTGAGCCAGTGTAATGACATCTTCCTGCCTGGAACAAAGATAGCATTCATCATCATCTAAGTAGACACACAATGCTGCTAGACAGCGCGTTAGCTGTAGATTGCCTCAGTGTTCCATATGGAGCCAGCCCTTGTCCCAGTGTCTATGTAGAGAAGGAATCTCAAGGCTACATAGTGAGACTCTTGCTAGAACTTCAAGGAAAATTAATGCACTAAATCAGTTGGTTAATTATCTGTATCATTGACCTTGGTGGCTTAATGGGAAAAGATAGTTCAGACGTTGCATGGTGGTAAGCAAAAAATTAAAATGCAGCATCCACTGCATAATTGTCAGACTTGAGTGTGTTTTAATAAGGTGGAATGAAATAAGCCACCTGATCCAAAATAAGTGCCTTTCCTTTTCCTTCCTTTATTTTAGACATTTCTTGTTCCCCCAACATAGACAACTCTCAGTTTCCCTAAGATCAATGCAATGTGTCCTCTAACTTCATTTGTCTTTTGATTAAAACTGCCTTTGTTGAACAAAGCTACTTGGATAGCTTTCTCTATTGCCTGTCAGACACTCCTCTGGATGTTTTTAACCTTGTCAAAAAGCTGGAGTTCACCTTACTTGACATGGATCTTTGCTTCATAGTGATAGGAGACATCTAATCCTTGATGGCTTCATAACACTCTTCTTGCCATCCATTCTCTGAGCCTGAGCATAACATACAAATTCATCACTGAAGCCAAATCTCAAGGCGTAATACTCTACAAAATCAAGATGAAATAGGAACAAATAGATGGAGAAGCCAAGTCTAACACATTCACCCTCCATAAGGTAGGGAATATTAGCTGAACTCAGTGATCTCACTCAGCAGCCAACCACAGCTCACACAAGGCGTCATCCACAAGTTGAGCCATGTGGTCCTTCCAGCTGACAGGAGAATCACCAATGTCATAGAAGGTCCTTCAAGTGATTTTATAAATCTGAATTTTTCTCTTCCCCTTCTCACCAAAAAATGAGTATCAATATTGGATGCCATGTCTTTCCTGGATATGTATACCTTTGGGAAACCTCAGGGAAGATAAATTATATTCTTGAAAAGAGAGTGCTATTTCTTTTTTTTTTAATATTTATTCATTTATTTTTAGAGAGTGAAAGAGAGAGGGTACAAGGGCAAGGAGGGGCAAAGATTTATTTATTTGAGAAAGAGAGAGAAGCAGACTCTCTAATAAGCTCAGAGCCTGGCATGGAGCTCAATCCCACAACCCGGAGCCAAAATCAAGAGTCAGATGTTCAACCAACTGAGCCACCAGGCACTCCAAGACTGCAATTCCTAATAGAAGTGTAGCTAAAATATCCAGGTTTTTATAATTTTTCATTATTTTCCTAATTCTTCCTCTTTCTGCCCTGGTATATCCAGAAGTCCTTTTTATTTTACTTTCATAGTCCTCTCTATTTCTGATGATGTGGGAGAGTTGGAATTACCTGCTACTGCCCTTTAGATTCTTCACATGTTCCAGACTGACACTTGGATGGGGAGGAAGTTCTGCTACTGTTGCTTGATTTGGTATCTGATTGTGTTAGAAGAGCCAGTCATTTCATTGGTTCATCCATTCATTTACTCACAAAATCATTATTCAGTTATTCATTATATGACTCATACCTTGTATGAGCCCTGCATAACTAACAAGATGCAAATAATTCAGATGGATAAAACTTATAGTCTGACAGGGAAGATGGACATTAAATATAATTACAAAAGCAGTGAATTAAGGATACCTATGATTAGAGCTGTAATGGAGAAGCACAAGGTGCTTTAAGCACAGGTACACCTAATCAGGGGACTCAAGAAGATTTCCCAGGGGAAGTGACATGCAAGCTGAGTCCTGAAGGCTGTACAGAACTTGTCCAGGCAAAGGCAGTAAAAGGCCAAGAGTGTTTCTGGCAGAAAGAACAGTATCTATAATATTGTCGAGGAGGAAAAGAACGCTCTGTGTGGGAGGAAGTGAAAAAACTCCTAGCAGGGCATAGTGAATGAAAAAGATCGACAAGATAAGGCTAATGATGTTGGCAAAGGTCACATCATGCAAGGCTTTGTAGGGCTTGTTAAGGAGTTTGGATTTATCATACGGGCAATGGGAAGCTATAGAAGAAATTTAAGCTGGGTGGTAACATGATTTAATAAGTATTTTAAGCAATCTCTTGGCGCTTTAGGGAGTGTGGATTTGGGTGGTGGAAATTTCAAAGACTGCAGATCATCATTTTGGTCAATAATTCTTACAATATATTATGATACCTTAATTAAGTAACAATAGACATGGAAAAAAGTAGAGAGCTTCAACAAATACCTGAGACTTGGAATTGGCTGAAATTGATGATTCAGGGAAATATGGGGAAAAGGGTGTGAAAGGTGGCTCTTGGATTCTAACAGAAGCAGCTGAATGGCTGATAGTGTCATTTTACAGTTTTTTGGAATATTTGAAGGGGAATAAACTTGAGGAAAAAGCTAATACATTAATTTTTAACAGATTAAATTTCAGTTACTGTGTGAAATCAAAGTAGCTGGTAATTAGGTAGAAGTTTCTGAAAAGTTGTGATGGTTAGTTGTGATGTGACTGGGCCTTCAAGCACCCAGATATCTGTTCAAGCACTCCATTAGTCTGAGTGTGTATTGTAGGGATGTTTTCTGGTTGAGATTAAGAGTAAGTCAAGCAGATTTCCTTCCCAAAAGTGAACTGGCCTCATCTAGTCCCTGGATGGTCTGAATAGAACAAGGATGACACCTCCTGTAAGAAAGAAGAGTACCTCCTCCTGCCTGAGGGTTTGAACTAGATTTCAGTCTTTTTCATGATTTTGCATTTTTGAACCAAAACATCAGATCATCTTGGCTCTGGAGCCTGTTGGCTTTCAGACTAGAACTTATACCATTGACTCTGATGGTTTTCAGGTCTTCCTTCCTTTCTGGATCTATGTCATTGGTTCTTTCAGGTCTCCAGCTTCCCAATGGCAGATGCGGGCTTCTCAGCCTCCATAACCACATGAGTCCATTCCTTATAATAAATTTCTTCGTGTGTGTGTATGTGTGTACATATATATCCTTTGAGTTCTGTTTCTCTGGAGAACTCTAATACAAAAGCTATCTGAGTGTGTGATATAAATTAAGGATTCTGAACATATAGATGATAAATGGAACCATTGGAACTGATGAGATAGCCTAAAATTGGAATGATATGAGACATTCTAAAACTGGGCTCTGAGGCATTTCAACATTAGAGATTGGGTAGAGAAGGATGGCGATCCAACAAGGGACAGAGAAGGATTGACCAGAGAGGTAGGGAGCAAAGTGGAAGACTGAGGCACTATGGAAATAAGAAGAGAATGCTTCAAGAAGAAGTAAACGGGTGTACCCTGTGGTATATTTAAGGAGTGACTGGGCAGTGTTGGTTGAGTTGAGCAATACAAAAATCAGTGCTTTAATGGCATCTAATTATGAATTATGCTCACATAAAACAAATGGAAGTAATATGAAGCATGACTTAGAAGTGCAGAGATAGAGATATTGAGTAGGAAATTCATCTGAGAACACAGGTGTAAGAGGAAAAAAGGAGAGAATAGATGGTAGCTACAGAGACACTTGGAGTCCTGGAAGAGGAGTCACCAAGGCTAGATATTTACATGTCAATAGAATTCAAACAACTCTATTTCAGTTGGAGAGAGACAGGAACCCTCAGGAATGAAGACAACATCCCAAAATGTTCTTGGAGAGCCCAACCTCTAGCTTTTGGGAGAAGATCTCATAATGGATTCACATCCTATATAAGATACGCACCCTAAGCCAATGGGCTTTTAATGAGTACAACCACCTACCCTTTCCAACCAACAATTTCAGAACGATAAAGCAAAGATTTGAAAAACAGCCATGTTTTTAGAGCTGTCATTTCTAGTTAGTATTAGACCTTCAGATTAGAAATTAGAATTTCATGTTAGAAGTCCTAGATTTACTCCAAGATTCTATACACAACCTCTTAATGTCTCTGAGCTTCGGTTTCTCTGTTAAAAAATATACCTGAATGATACTTGCCCTGTTGAACTCAGAGAAGAGTTGTAGGAATCAAATGAGCTAATGCATGGGAAGATATGTTACTAAGTTTAAATTACTGGCCAAACTTGTATTTATGGGGCACCTGTTTTTTCTCTAATGCAAATAAGTTATTTGAGCAGTTCCAACCATTTCCAAAGGATTTTTAACCTCTGACTTATTTTGCACAAAAGCAACCATATCCCTTGTAGTGAACCCTATAAAGTTGTTTATGAAATACATTTGACAAGGGATATCAAAATTAGATCCAAAAGAGTCCAAGTCTGTGAGTATGAAATGGAGGCCCTGCAGCTCACACAATCTGGCCTGCTTCCTTGGTCAAGAAAACTATCTCCAAAGCATCTTAGGATTGCATAGCTCTTTTCTAAGGAACCTGTACCCTGAATATAAAAGAAGATGGAGAAGTTTGGTAGAGGAGGAAAAATAATTTTCCCTCCACCCTTCTAGGTGGCTGAGATTCCTCTGTAATAAAAAGACAGATGAACTGGAGAAAAACAAACAGAACTTTAATAACATGCATACCTCCCGTGTACCTGGGAGAGACCCAGGGAAACTAAGGAACTCCCCAGAATGGTCCAATCCATCACCTAATGCCAGCTTCAGGTACTAAAAAAAGACAGATGTTGCCAGTGGGCAAGGCCTGTTACCAGGGGGTTACCAAGAAATGACAAGTAACAAGAGTAAGGTTTTTACAGAGATCTGAAACCATTGCCTTGTCCATTGAGAAGTTTCTAGAGACTTTGTCATCCTTCCCTTCCTCATACAGACAGCCTGACAAATGGAGATTTCCCTTATAAAGCTAAATGCCTTTGCAAAAGGCTAACATACTCGGTTTTCAGAGCTTTCCCTATGTCTGCTGCTCCTTAAAAATAATCAACCCAAAATAATCCTTATGCCAATCAGGAATTTTTGGGGTGACAGATTCTGCTCCCTTTCAGGGAAGAATGGGCAGAAAGGTAGATAATGGGGTCACCTGGGTGGCTTAGCGGTCTAGCACCTGCCTTCTACCCAGGTTGTGATCCTGGAGTCCTGGGATCGAGTCCCACATCGGGATCCCTGCAGGGAGCCTGCTTCTCCCTCTGCCTATGTCTCTGCCTCTCTCTCTGTGTCTCTCATGAATAAATAAATAAAATCTTAAAAAAAAAAGAAAGGTAGATAATGGCTGGTGAAACCAAAACAAGTAAACCATGTCCCTTCTGTGCATAGTTTTTTGAAACGGTGCGGCCATTCAAACTGGGGAGCTATTTTAAATAGCAGAGAGGCATGAGCATGGGAACAGAGAGTCAGTGTATCCTCACTCAGGGAAAATATAAAACCCAGCTGGAAAAAGAATGGTGGAACATGGGGAAGGAGAAGGACGATTAAAAATGCAAAACAGAGGAAGACGGTCTCCTATAATATTTATTTGTGACAGGTAAGTCAGTCCATCATATCCCCTGAACCATGGAGAATTGTGCTATTGTATTAATTACTCTCTTTAGTGACTCTCTGAGCTTTGGACTATTTAAATTCCAGGATGAGAAAGCACTAATGGATCTGGTATTGTAGATGTAATGAATTAGTATTTCACGCTGTGCTACTATCTGAAAGAGTTTTAAATGGTAACCCACAGACTAGCAGCGCCCCATGCTTTCAGTGTGCATTCAGCCATTTGTTCCTATTAGTAACAGAGCCACTCTGGGGTCATGTAAAAATTCAAAAGGGAAGAAAAGAAAAGTAGATGTCAGTGGGACACTTCGGGAAGATTAACATGTTTTGCTGTGAGGCTGTTTATGATACACTGTATTGTGTGCATTGACAATAAAACCCCAATAGTTCACATTTGAAAGTGAAATCCTATGTCCTTTAAAAATTCCAAATCAAACCTGCTTTCAAACGGGAATTTTTGAAAAGGCATACTTCCCAGAGGAAATCCATTTGGCCAATGGCCACAGACCCCGCACCATGCCTTCACACGTTGCCATTTCTACCCATCTAACCTGGGCTTCCACATACAGAAGAGGGAAAAACAGGCAGATGGAAGAATGTTTCAAGGGTCCAACACAATTGCTCATTAAAACCTAATCAAAGAGGCTCCTGGGTGGCTCAGTTGGTTAAGCCTTTGACTTCTGTTCATCGGGGAGCTGGCTTGCCCTTCTGCCCCTGCCCCTCCCCTGTGCTCTCTTTCTCTCTCAAATAAATAAAACCTTTAAAAAAACAAAAATAAAAATAAATAAACCCTAGTCAAACAATAGAATGGCACTACATGGTACTGCACGTGTGGGCTCTGCCAAGTGTCTTCTGAGCAGAGTCAAGGCCAAGTTTTACAAGAAGAACAATAAGCCCAGAGACGAGTCTCTGGAGAGGTAGGCACCAGGCCAGGTGTTAATGTCAGAAAAAGGACAAATGAAATGGTCCCCTTCTTTACATGTCTCATAATCTTACTTTCTACTCTTCCTAATGTCTTTTTAATAATATTATAAATCCTCATGCCAATATTTCAAAATGTCTTGACCTGGAAAACAGTCAAGAAGAAAAAAGACCCCTCCTCCGCTTTCCAGGCACATCTCCCTGTCCCCCACTGCCCTGCTAAACATCTGTTTCTAGATCCTCTGTTCAAACTCACTCTACCTCGAATCTCTGCATTCTTATTTCAATTCAGCCTTGGCTAGGTGTCCCAGAAAGCAAAGCCTGAGGCAAAGGCTTGTGTGTAGTATTTTGTTAGAGAGTACAGTCCCAGGAGAGTGGGATTAAGAGAAAAGGGGCCTAAGCGGGGGACGTGAGACCAATATAGGGCAGGTTAGGCCTACCAAGCTGGCCACTTTGGGACTGAGTGTCACTGGTTGCTTGATCTCATAGGACTGTCATCCAAGGAGCCACGTGAACAAGTCTAACTTTAGACCATGTGTCTGGGGAAGGAGAAAGGAAGACATCTGCTAGGTCCTACCTCTCACCAGTCAAGTTCCACTTCATGAGATAACTGTCCCATACATCTGAGTTGTGCCAGTATGGCAATGAGCCATACTTAAGGCCCCTCTTGCTTCAGTTCTTCTAAAAATAGAAGGCCCAGGGCATGATGGCAGAGATGCTTGCTGTAATGACCAAAGCTGCTCTGGGGTGGTGCCTGCAGAACCCAAGCAGGGCTGGTTATACAACAGTGACTAGGCCAGAGCCAGGGGCCTAGGGCCCTGGAGATAGATGAGTCAGTCAGAAGCAACAACAACCCCATTCCTACAGTTTGTCTTGAAGCCCTAATAGATCATTCCCCTCCCTTCATTCTGGATTTCCCTTATGCTCAACCAGCACAGTGGCTTATCTGTGTTGTTTACGTGGAGGGCTGACCAGAGCTTCATGGCTGAGAGATGGTCTTTCCCTTCTTGGGCTGTAGTTGCTATAATTGTCCATTTCCCACCCCCACTCAACACTAAAGCACCAGGAGATACTACTGTTTATCCCTGGATTCCAGACATACTCTCCCTGCCCCTCCTAGCACCACATGATATGATTGAGCTACCAATTTTCAAGAACTACTTTATTGGCTTTTGACCCACTGACCTGAGAAACCAAGGACCCCTGTGGATGTGTCTCAGCCATCAGTCCTGGAGACCAGAACCTCCAACCTAGTAGAAACTAAGATTGCAGAGGCAGGAACCCTAGATGCGATAATTTGGGCTGTGAGTGATGGCCAGAGGGGCCAATCCTATTTCTGTCCTTTTGGTTCCCAGGCTCATATATTCTACCTACTAAGAACATAATATATCAGACAATGCTTAGTAAGAACTGCATGTATACTAATATATATATATATATATATATATATATGATTACACACTGACCTGTAGGATGTTTTCCCTGAGCTGGTGCCTTGGCTGAGCCTTTAACAGGCCAGTCCTTGCTCTATAGGGCCAGCTCTTTCTGGGTAATGATTCATATAGAATAAAGAGAGAATTCTCTTGCTGTGTGCTCACTGTTGCATTTCCTTTGCCAGAAAAGCCATCTAAGATGTTCTTAAATGGGATAGGTAAATAGGTTGAGGCCTTGACAAGAAGGAAGGTGAACCACAAACTGCTATCTCTATCAGGATGGCAGGCTCTGGTGTAAGTGACCTCCACTAGTATCTGAGCAGGCTCCTCAAGAAATGATGCATAGGAAGGCCCGCATCAAGCACTGCTTCTGGGAGACTGGGTAGTCAGCAATAGCGGTAGCTAGATGCATCTTGATGAGAGAGACCACGCTGTTTGGCTCATGTTTAACTTCCATTCCTGCCACCGTGGTCACTCTGTTCATGGGTCCATTACATCTGTACTGGGGCTGCCAAAGATGGAAAGGCTGAGTGACGCACACAGAGTGAGTCATCCTATCCCCTAGTTTTTGAGAACCCCTAATTCAGTGGATGTTCTCCCTTGGGCATTACCATGAGACCCAAATATCTGCATGCTGCATGCCAATCAACAGATGCCCACCTGCAGGTGTCTTCCCCAGACTTTTTTTGTCCCTTATCGTCCAATACGTTTTCTTCCAAGCCCCTGAGCAACCAATCAATTCACTTACTGTTCCCAAGGGTCCATATATATCCATACCTCAGACCACTTCTCCATCAATCCGATAGGCATGACTAAATATACTGCCAGAAGTCCTGCTCAATGAGCCTATTTCCCTTCATCATTGGCTTTTAGGGTTATGTCTGGTTAAAGCGAAAATGTAGCACTAGTCTAATTTATACTAATATCAATATATCATGCTGACCAATCAATTCACATTCAAATGATCATATGAAACCCTACCACCACCACCATGATGCTATAGGTGTGAGTTGAAGGACAAGTATTAGCACTTTAGAAGTAGTTGACAAGTAGATCACTTGTTCGTGTAATTTATTTGTATCTTCTGGATCTCATTAGGGCTAATTCCAAATCAAGAATTTCCAAAACGCTATCGTTAATGTTTTCAAAAGCCATACCTGATACCAAACCGGCTTATCCTGGGTCTCCTAGAGAGCAGAGACTAGGATTATAACAATAATAATAATATAAATTTTTAAAAATATATATTACTATATGAGGGAGTACAATGCAAGGGAAACAAGATGAGGGAAAGAGGGAGTGAGCCAGCGAAAAAGAGAGCCCATCTAGAGTGTGTTAGTAAGCAGACTTCTGCTTAGTATTCAGCATAATTGATTATTCAGTCTCCTGGGGGTGACTTTGAAAGGGCTGTATGAATAGTTTCATCTTCAAACAATCCATCTGTGGGAAGTAGAGGGTAAAAATGTATCAGCTCCCGTAACCAGTTGGTCAAAGATTTGCTCCGTGTAGCAGTTGCCCCCAATCTTCCAGGGCTACACCTGTGTGGGGCATGGGGCAATGTGATTACCCATGGGACAATCATGAATCCTAGATGCATCGGGGCATCTCACACCTCAGCATCAAAAGCAAAGCCTGAGGGTAGGGGATAAGAAGTAATGTGGTAGGAACATGATGCAACGTGCTGGCAGGTTGGAGCTGTTAAGAGTTTGCTGAAACAACTACTGGGTAGGAACAAGTGGCCAAAGGCCCCAGAAACCAGTAAAGTCAAGAGGATTTGAAGAAGGCGACTGTCTGATATAAGCTTCCTACCTCTGACATTCTTCCTTCTCCAGATCTTGATTTTTCTTTTCTAATTTTTATTTTCTACTAGAGCCTGTATCTATACCAACAGCTACCATCTGCAGTGATAATAATGCCCTCTCCTCTCCATCCTTCCTTCCACTCACCAAATAAATGCTCTACAATAAACAAAATTATAGAATAAGCACAGGGAGTTTTTGTCTTCTTACTTCTTAGCACTTCCTTTTGGGATTCTCACCAAGCTATCCTGAGCTCAGTATAACAGATAATAGCTTGGCATCTGTGCTACAGAATAAAAATGTAGAAAAAGATGAAAGAAGTGGCCCTTATCCTGATAAGATTACAACCTAACAGGAGATATCAAAAAAGCGGGGGCACTTCTCCCAACCTGGAGGACTAACCAAGTTTTCCTGAACTAAGTCTTAAAGGATGAGTAGGAATTGATCCAGCAAATAATGGGAAAGGAATCCCAGGAGGAGAGAATCACCTGATCAAGGCAGAGAGACTAGCTCAGGATACAGAGAGAACTGCAATCAGTTCTATGTTACTTGTGCATAAAATGTGATATAGTGCCTGGCTAGGGACTAGTACATCATGGGAGATCTTTTATGTCACAATAAGGAACCAGATGGTGGGTGATTCAGTAGGTAATATCAATCCACTATAAAATTCTAAACAGAAAGATTAAAAATCAGAATTACCTCTTAGATACATTACTTTGACTGAAGAATAAAGGATCAATATATAACAGCAGGGAGACTAATTGTAATGTTACTGCAGTTGTCCAAGCAAAGGGCAGTGAAGGTCTGAACCAGTAATATGGTTACAGAGGGTCAGAGAGAAGGAGAGAAGTTAGAGATATATTTAAGTGGTGATATCAGTAAGACTTCATAACCAATTAGATGTAAAGATTGAGGTGAGCAGAGGTCGTTGAGGTGCACAGAGGTATATTGGGTAACTTGAAGGTGTCTGAACTTGAATTCCTGAGAGGACGTGGTACAATTAGCTGGGACTGAGAATATAAAAAGAGAAACAGCTTTGGCAGAAAAGATGATATAGTCAGTTCTGGATATGTTAAGATTTACATGCCCATGGAACATCCAAGGACTATCTATAAGGAAGCTCAGGCTGGAAATATTTGTGAATCATCACCAGTTTCTGAAATTGGTGGTTAAAAATATAAGAATATATGAGATCACCCAAAGTAATTTTCTAAAGGGAGATAAGTGGACCATAAATATATCCTTAACTAGGTCCAATGCGTAAGCAGGAGGCAGACAACAAGTACCCCCACAAAGAGAAAGAGAAGGAATGTGGAGAGAGAAAATATGACCCATGGAAGTGTTCCATTGGTCATGAGCATGTAGAGGTGCTCAAAAAGAAGAATGCTTCATTCTCTGAGAACAGAGAGAAAGAGATAAGTAAGGAACCATGTCTAGATTTAGAGAAATTTGATAGTCAAGTTGGTGGTCTAGATGGTCCCAATTTTCTCAGTGAAGTAGGAGAAGAGGAATACGATGGACCTGAGGGTTGAGTGGGTGGCTTGATAAGAATGAGACAGATGTGGCCTAGTCCCTAATGATAATAGGACAAAGAGGTAGCATAATAAAACTTTGGAGTGTCACTGTACAACTTCTTCAACAGTGAGCGGCACCTGGCAAGAAGGAGGGAATAAAGCAAAATGTGGCACCAATCAAGGGCTGAGGTCTGGTGGAATGGGGAGTCCTAGAGCAGGAAGTTACAAAGGAGGTGAAGCAGCTCTATACTCCAGGCTGGTGGCAGAGTAGAATGAGGCCAGTATGAATTTAGGGAAAAAAAAAACTGAAAAATCACCAACTGGAAGTTTAAGACTGAAGAAAAGTTGCAAAGAATGAGGATGTGAGAGAGTTAGAATGATAGACTGGACAGAAAATGGAGTATGAGCTTAAGATCATTCTTGACTATGCAGGGCCCACCTGCAATGCCACAGCCCACCTCTCTGCACCCCAGGCCAAACCCCATTAGTGCCAACCCCAGTTCCTCTTTCCTGCCTCATCAAATTGTATTCATCCTGCATCTCATGCTTTTGAAATCCACCTAAATGAATTAGGCTAATCTGTTGAACTAATCATGATAAGATATTGATGGCTGCTGAATGCTTGATATGTTATCCATCCCGGAAAATAGACTCCTGATGATAATGACTTAAAACAGTGGTTCTTAACTAAGGATGTATCAGAGTCCCCTGCCGTGCTATTTCAAGAATAAGCTCCCCCTGGGCTCCAACTTAAAAAAAAATTCTGATTCAGTTGCTCCGGGATGGGAACTGAGCTTCTGAATTTTTGCGAATATCTCCATAAAAGAGGTAGGTCGATGGAATAATGGCTGGGGAATAGATGAGCCTTCATCCAGCCCCTCAAGTCAATAACTCCTTCTATATGTGATTGACTTTGGTGGTGGTGGTGGTGGTTGTCTGTCTCTCTATGAAGCTTTTCTGTGCCCCATCTTTCACTTTTGTATTTGCTCCTGATCCAACTTGCAATACTCTAGACAACTTTGGTGCCATTTTCCTCTGGACACAATGAGATTTATGACCTAAGAGAAAGTCACCAGAGACCTCTTTCTGAGATTCAGAAATAGACTTGGAAGCCATGGTTTACAGTGGTATTGCTAATTCAGTATAAATCTCCAGCCACTAGTGGCCATCTTCCCAGATATCGGTAGGAGTCTGTCCACAGAATGAAGCAAAGTAAAGGTAAGCAGAAATGAGATATGAGTACCTATTCCTGTCCCTGGTTCCTGGAATTCTTCCTTCAATCCTGTGTGCTGCCCCAGTATCCTTCCCAGTTATTGGAGCCAAAAACATCAATTTCAGTCACTTACAACAGAAAAAGGCCTGATTAAGATATATGCATGGAAGGCGAATTTTTCCTAAGAACATCAACCTATTATTCATTTCTCTGGATTCACTCATCTGCATGGATAGGAAAGCCTTTTACAGTTACACGACTGACACTAGAGCAGAATAGAGCAGACCCTCATCAGCGTGACTGGCCAACAGGACGGGAAGTTAGGGGAAAAGTTCTAGAAGGTAGAATGTATTTTATGAGAAGCATTATTACATTCAAGAACAAAAACAACTGGAACTAGTGTAGATGCTTCCTGAGGACCTGTTTTTGGTGAATAAATGTGAAGGCAACATATTTGTGAGTCTGCAAACTCGCCTTCTAACCTTGGTTTTGGCACCATCCAGACACATGATCTTAGGTAAACCATTTCTCCAGTTTTAACTGTAAAACGTCAATGATATGAGTTTAGAATTTTTAAAAATCAAATTATTTTTATTTCTTTTTAGATTTTATTTATTTATTCATGAGAGAGGCAGAGACATAGGCAGAGGAAGAAGCAGGCTCCCTGCGGGGAGCCTGGTGCGGGACTCAATCCCAGGACCCTGGGATCACGACTTGAGCCAAAGGCAGATGCTCAATCACTGAGCCACCCAGGCGTCCCTAAAAATCAACTTTAAAATTGTTAAAGATAAACTATATAAACATTAAATAATTTTTAAAGGTGAAAGTTGCATAAAATTAGTTTGGTCTTGATTCATATTCTATCTCTTATCTTTTTTGTATTATATGAATTTGCCAAGCAAACCTTTGTGAAATGCACGCCATACAAGTCAGCCCAGCCCCAATCTGAATGTTCACAAATTAGGGTCTGAATCAGTGATCTTGGGATGTACCCAAGTGAACAGGTGGGATTAGTACTCTCACAGAGGGAACTCTGAGAAATCTCTATCATCAGCCAAAAGCTATAAACTCACCATTGCTTCTTATTCCTCTTTAAGGCAGAGCTAGAGAGGAGAAGCTCTGAATTTCCCTTTAAATTGTCCCCATGAGATAATTAAACACAGATCCTTTATTTCTTAGGCAGTCTCCCATATGGGTAAAAGATGTGAAAGATCAAGGCAACATATGTGAAAATGTGTCAAGCAAAAAGAAAACTCACTTATTTGAACATCTTAAAAAATCAAGATAAAAAAGAGAGTACCAAGGGAGTCATAAAAAGTTAGCTCTAGGCCAGAGAAATGTTGCTTTTAATTTCTATATGGTAGAAGAAAATTTAGCAGCATGATAACACTTCATTAAAAGGTATATCTTTAAAGATCTGTATTATCAAATTTGAATCAGGGAGACAGCATAAGGCATTTAAAATGACACATGCTGATTTAGCATTTATTCAGTAAACAGGATCTACCACTTACTGAAAAATATATAGAACATCTCTATCAACCCAAATAGGGTGTAGATAGATTTCAAAGGAATATGGAACAAGGGAGGGAAAAAAATAACTCCCATTTTTTATAGTCACCCACCTTCTAAGACTATTCTTGGTCAAGGGGCTCGTTGTGTTGTGTGTGTCTGAGCAAGTCTCCCCAGCAGCCCGTCGCTGTGGGCATTAAAACACACAAAACAGAGGTATAAAAACTGAAAATGAGAAATCTTCTTATAGCTTTTAAAACTGAAACATTTCACTGAAAGCCTTTTGCTTCATCTTGTAGTTCCGGCTCCAGCATTGTTTTGGGTGGTTTGGTTTAATTATGACATTGAAGATTCTTTTAGGCATTTATACGTATAGAAGCCTCTTCTTTTCACTGAAAGCTTAGCCTGTTGCATCAGGAAAATAAGTCATTGGAACAACATAAGCTCACTATTTGAGCAGCGTGATCATTACCTTGATCAATCAGATACCTTTGTCCTCTGGCTTCAGTGGTTTTCGACCGTGGCTGCTTATTAGAACTGAGTGGGGCACAGACATCACTATGTGTTTTAAAGTCCAGCCCCGACCCCCCCCCCATTCTGTGACCCTCCCTGGCCTTGACCTCTCCCGGGTCAAGAAGTGCCCTTCTCTCTTTACTTCCTTCCCTGTGCGGCCCACACCACACCACCGGTCTGTTCCATCACTTCCCTCCCAAGAGTCACAGTAAAACTGACTGCAGGTGACTACCATACTCACCACTTTCTACCCTCATGGAGAGAATTAGCCAAGACTGGGGCTACTAGAGACTCAAAGTCCTCAGGCTAAGCCAGGTCTTTAGTACTGCCTGGTAACTTTTTTTTTGAAGTTTTCATTTTAATTCCAATTAGTTAATATACCTACATTAGTTTCAGCTGTGTAATATATCAACCATTCCATACAACACCTTGTGCACATCACACTAAGTGCATTCCTCAATCCCCCATTTCACCTATCCCCCCTCATCGCCTCCACCCCTGCTCACCTCTCCTCTGGTAACCAGTGGTTTGTTCTCTATAGTTAAGAGTCTATTTCATGGTTTCTCTCTCTCTCTCTCTCTCTCTCTCTCTCTCTCTTTATTTTCCCCTTTGTTTGTTTTGTTTCTTAAATCCATATGAGTGGAATCATATGGTACTTGTCCTTCTCTGACTTATTTCACTTCACATTATACTGTCTAGCTCCATACACATCATTGCAAATGGCAAGATTTCAATCTTTTTTATGGCTGAATAATATTCGTGTGTGTGTGTATCAATGGCTGCTTCCATATTTTGGCTATTGTAAATAATGCTGCTATACATATAGGGGTCCATGTATCCATTTGAATTAGTGCTTTTGTATTCTTTGGGTAAATATCCAGTAGTGTGATCAATTGCTGGATCTTATGGTAATTATATCTTCAACTTTTTGAGGAACCTCCATACTGTTTTCCACATTACTTCCCACCAACGGTGCATGAGTGCTCCTTTTTCTCCACATCCTTGCCAACATCTGTTGTTCCTGTGTTGTTGATTTTAGCCATTCTGACAGGTGCGAGGTGGTACCTCATTGTAGTTATGATTTGCATTTGCCTGATTAGTGATGATTAGCATCTTTTCATGTGTCTGTTGGACATTTGTATGTCTTCTTTGAAGAAATATCTGCTCATGTCTTCTGCCCATTTATTAATTTGGTTATTTGCTTTTTAAGTGTTGAGTTGTATAAGTTTTTTATATATTTTGGATGCTAGCCCTTTATCTGATATGTCATTTGCAAATATCTTCTCAAATGCCATAGGTTGCCTTTTAGCTTTATTGATTATTTCCTTCCATGAAGAAGCTTTTTATTTTGATGTAGTCCTAGTAGTTTATTTTTCTTTTGTTTCCTATGCCTCAGGAGATATATCTAGAAAGAAGTTGCTATAGCTAACGCTGACATTAGCTATATGGAAGGAAATAATCAATTTCTCTGAAGAAATTACTTCCTGTGTTCTCTTCTAGAATTTTTATGGTTTCCGGTCTCACATTTATGTCATTAATCCATTTTGAATTTATTTTTGTGTGTGGAATAAGAAAGTGGTCCAGTTTCATTGACTTGCATGTTGCTGTCTAGTTTTCCCAATACCACTGGTTGAATAGGCTGTCTTTTTCCCATTGAATATTCTTGCCTCCTTCTCAAAGATTAGGTGACCATAAAATTGTGTGTCTATTCCTGTATTTTCTATTCTGTTCTTTGACCTATGTGTCTATTGTTGTGCCAGTACCATTACTACAGCTTTGTTATATAACTTAAAGTCTAGAATTCTGATGCCTGCTTTTTTTCCCCCCTCCCAAGGTTGCTTTCTATATTCAGGCTCCTCACAAATTTTAGGATGATTTGCTTAGCTCTGTAAAAAAATACTATAGGTATTTTGATAGGGATCACAATAAGCGTATAGATTTCTTTGGGTAGTGTAGACATTTTAACAATGTTTGTTCTTCCAATTCATGAGTGTGGATTGTTTTTCCATTTCTTTCATCAGTGTTTTATAGTTTTCAGAGTACAGGTCTTTCATGTCTTTGGTTAGGTTTACTCTTAGGTATCTTATTATTTTTGGTGCATTTATAAATGGGATTGTTTTCTTAATTTCTCTTTCTGCTGTTTCATTATCAGTGTATAGAAATACAACAGATTTCTGTACATTGATTTTGTGTCCTGTGATTTTACTGAACTTCTTTATTGGATTTTAAGATTTTTTTATTTATTTGAGAGAGAGAGCATGTGCATATGTGAATTGAGCGGCAGAAGGATAGGGAGGGAGAGAATATGAAGCAGACTCCACATTGAGTTCAGAGCCCAATGCAGGGCTCAATCCCATAGCTGTGAGATCATGACCTGAGCCAAAACCAAAAGTTGAACACCCAACTGACTGAGCCATCCAGGCACCTCATGTTTATTAGTTCTAGCAGTTTTTGGTGGAGTCTTTCCAGATTTCAATATGCAGTATCCTGTCATCTGCAAATAGTGAAAGTTTTGCTTCTTTCTCACCAATTGGATGCCATTTATTTTTTTCTTGTCTGATTGCTGTGACTAGGACTACATTCTTGTACTATGTTGAATAAAAGTAGTAAAAAAGGACATTCTTGTCTTGTTCCTGACCTTATGGGAAAAGCTCTCAGTTTTTCCCCATTTAGGATGTGGTGTTCACTGTGAGTTTTTTATAGATGGCCTTTATTACATTGTGGTATGTTTCTTCTAAACCTTGAGGGTTTTTATCATAAATACATGCTATACTTTGTCAAATGCTTTTTCTGCATCTATTGAAATCATATTGTACTTATACTTTCTTTTATTAATATAATGTATCATATTGAGTGATTTACAAATATTGGACCACCCTTGAGACTCAGGAATAAATCCCATTTGATTGTGATGAAGGAATGTTTAATGTATTGTTAAATTCAGTTTGCTAGTATTTGATTGAGAATTTTAGCATCTGTGTTCATTAGTGATACTGGCCTGGTGTCTTTATGTAGTTTTGGTTTCACAGTAATGCCATCCTCATAGAATGAATTTGGAAGTTTTCCTCCTTTTCTATTTCTTGGAATAGTTTAAAGAAGAATAGGCATTAACACTTCTTTAAATGTTTGCTAAATTCACCTGTGAAGCCCTTTAGTCCCGGACTTTTGTTTATTGGGAGTTTGTTGATTACTGACTTAATTTCTTTGCTGGTTACTAGTCTGTTCAAATTTTCTATTTCTTCCTGTTTCAGTTTTGGTAGTTTATGTTTCTAGAAATTTATCCATGTTTTATAGATTGTCCAATCTGTTGTCATATAGTTTTTTTTTTATATTATTCTGTTATGATTATTTGTAGTTCTGTGGTGTTGGTTGTTATTTCTCCTGTCTCATTTATAATGTGGTTATTTGAGCCCTTTCTCTTTTTTTCTTGGTAAATCTGACTAGAGGTTTATCAATTTTACTGATTTTTTTTTTCAAAGAACCAACTCCTGGAAAAAAAAAAAAAAGAACCAGCTCCTGGTTTCATTGATCTGTTCTATTGTTTTTTGGTTTTGTTTTTTGGAGTTTGGAGTTTGTTTGTTTCTGTATCATTTATTTCTGTCCTAATCTTTATTATTTCCCTCCTTCTGCTGGTTTTAGGTTTTATTTGTTGTTCTTATTCTAGCTTCTTTGGGTTCTAGGTTAGGTTGTTTGAGGTTGTTCTTACTTCTTAAGGTAGCAAGAGGGTATTGAGGTATTGCTATAAACTTCCCTCTTAGAACCACTTTTGCTATAATCCAGAGGTTCTGAATCTTTGTGTTTTCATTTTCATTTATTTCCATGTTCTTTTTTACATCATCTTTTATTTACTGGTTGACCCATTCATTGTTTAGTAGCATGTTCTTCAACCTCTACATATTTGTGGTCTTTCCAGATTTTATCTTGTGGTTGACTTTTAGTTTCATAGTGTTGTGGTCAGAAAATATGCATAGTATGATTTTGATCTTATTCAATTTGTTGAGGTTTGTTTTATGGGCTAATATGTGATCAATTCTGGAGAATGTTCCATGTGCACTTGAAAAGAATGTGTATTCTGCTGTTCTTGGGTAGAATGTTCTGAATGTATCTATTAAGTTCATCTGGTCCAGTGTGTCATTCAAAGCCACTGTGCTTGTATATAACTACCCTTCTATATATAGCAGTCTATATTAAGTGAATGGTCATTTAAGTTTGAATTCATTCTTATCTCCTCCCCACATTTTAGGTGTATGTTATTATATTTTATATCCTGTTTTTCAGAGTTCCTTGACTGTTTTTTTTTACAAAAAAAAAATTTTTTTTTACTGCTTTTGTGTTTCCTACCTCTGTACTATTACTTTGAGTCTCTCCTTTCCACTCCAAGAGTTCCTTTTAATATTTCTTACTGAGCTGGTTTAGTGGTCATGAACTTCTTTAGTTTTTTCTTCGTCTGGGAAAGTATCTCTCTCCTATTCTGAATGATCACTTAGCTAGATAGACTATTCTTAGCAGTAGAGTGTTCTCAGTCAGCCCCTTTGAAAATATGCCACTCTCCTCTGGCCTGCAAAGTTTCTTTCTTTCCTTTTCTTTTTTTTTTTTCTTCCTGCAAAGTTTCTGTTGAAAAATCTCCTGCTAGCGTTATACGTTTTCCCTTGTAAGCTAGTAACTTTTTTGTCTTGTGCTTTAAAAATTCTTCTCTTTAGCACTCTATTTTTCAAATTTAATCATAATATGTCTTGGTGTGGGTCTCCTTTTGTTGATTTTCTTGGGAGTTCTCTGGATGTCTGTTCCTTCCTCAGATTGGGGAATTTTTCAGTTGTTAATTCTTCAAGTAAGTTTTCTGCCTTCTTTTTTTCTCTCTTCTTCTGGGGCAACTATACTATGAAAGCAATTACATTTAACAGAGTCACTGAGTTTCCTAAGTCTGTTCTTATTTTGCATAATTCTTTCTCTCTTTCTTTTGTTTAGCTTGATTAATTTCATTGATCTGGCTTTTAGGTCACTAATTCACTCCCGTGCTTCCTCCATCCTGCTTTCATTTTGTTTATGGAGCCCTTTATCTCTGCTAGGTTATTCCCCATCTCTGTGTTAAGAGCCTCACTCATTTCTTCCACTGTGTTCTCAAGTCTGGTGAGTAACCTTATGGGTCATTGTTTAAATTCCCTCCTATCAGGCATGTTACTTACATTTGTTTTGCTTAGTCCTCTGGCTGTGGCCTTGCCCTGTTCTTTCATTTGGCATAAATGTCTTTCTCTCTTCATCTTGTCTGCCTCTCTGTGTCTGTTTCTGGGGGTTAAGAAACTCACCTGTGTCATTTGCTCTTGAAAGTAGTGACTTCATGCAGGAGAGGTGCTCTACAGTGCAGCATCTCCTGTTCGCCTGAACCTGGCGATTGAGAGTATCCTATGGGTGTTGAGTCTGAGTTGCTTGTCCTTTCAATGTAAACATCTTCAGTGACTCTGGCTTTGGGGGGCTTTGCTTGCTTTCTAGTGTGTTAGTGGAATGCAGGCAGGCCTGCTGTGAAGGGGTGTACCCACTAGGAAACTTAGGAGCTGGGTGGTGGTAGTAACAAAATTTGTACTAGGCCATGAGTCCTACCTATGCCAGGTTTCCAGAGGTGCCAGAGCAGCTGGGGGCTGTATACCAGGGTGGCCTGGGCAATGAGGCTGGGCCCAGTGCATGGTGGCAGCTGTGTACCCGGTGGCTGAATGGGGTCTGTGAGTGGCTTTAACAGAATGTGCCTGAGCCCAGGGCTGAGGCTAGCAGGCATAGAGTGGGTAAGTCCTGGGTAAAACTTGTGCATGGGGGGCACTGTTAACAGGTCAGCTTGCAAGTATTTGTGCAGCCCTGCTTCCTTGGGTAGCTCTGTGTTTGTCTTGTGCTTTGAAAAATGACACCTGCCAGCTTACTTGTTTTCAGAGAAGTCCCTCAACACATTCTGAGATCAGTATGAATAGGTCTGTCTGCCCTTTGTTCTGGCATCATGTAAACTGCCCTTTCTATGTTGCCTCTGTACAGGCTGCTGTCTCTTTAAGTGCAGCAACCCAGTATCACTTGCCTTCTCAGCTCACAGAGTGCTGAGTCAGCTGACTTTTAGAGCTCTAGGCTCCAAGTCCCCTTGATTTTACAAACTTACAGAATCCAGCCCCTCTAGTTTCTGAGCTTCCTAACCTTCAGCTGCAGCTTCTTCTCTATATTTAGTTGTGGAGTTTGCTCTGCTGGCCTTTGGATGGCTCTCCAGCATATTGGCTTGTATGCGGGTGCTATCTAGTTATAAATGTGGGATGGGGTGAGCTCAGGGTCCTCCTACTTCACCGTGTTCCAAGCCCCTACCTGGTAACTTTTTAAAAGAATGTTCTTAATGTGTCACTAACACTTCCAATCAACCAAGAAATAGTCATTGAACATTTACTTAGCACTGTTTTAGTTGCTGGAAATATAATTTCAAACATAGTAGATGGAGTCCCTGACTTCAAGGAATTACATTTCATGGAAGGAAACACAAAGTAAATATAGACAAATAAATGGATATGCAAATGTGGAGAACTGATACATAATATAAAGAAGCAAAAATAGGATGGTGTGGTAAAGGAGGGCAGTGGATGGAGTAGTGAGGACGTGCTTTCTAGATTGCTCAGAGAAGGGCTCTTCTGGTGAGGTGGCTTTTGACTTGAGACCTAAAATATAAGCAGACAAGCCTGAAAATATCTGGGGGAGAGCATTAGATCAAAGTAGCAGCAAATACAAAAGCCCTGGAACAGGAATGACCTTAGTATGTTTGACAGGCAGAAAGGAGGCCCAGGGCCTCTAGGACTAGTCAAGGGAGAAAGGGACAATACAGTCGTAGAGATGGGCAAGGAACAGAGCATAGGGCCTTTAAGGTCCTGCAGAGGATTTCAGGCTTTGTCTTAAATGTGATAGGAGACCAATGAGGGGTTTTAAGCAGGGGCTCCCCATGATATGATGAAGGCTTCTTTTTGTCCCACTTGCTCCTTGGCCTCTGGCTCTATTTCCATCATTCTTCTGACAGTAGTCTGATGAAGGTCACCATTCTCTTTGTTTCTTCTCCATGGCACTTAGACCAATCATCCCGTCTCTTCTTCCTTAAAATCCTCTCTTCCCTTGAGTTCCACACACCCTCTCTCTAGAATTTCATTCCTAGTCTCTGCCCATTCCTGACTCCTCAGTCTCTTTTGTGGGATTCTCTTTTCCATTTACTCTTAATGGTTGCTATCCTTTAGTATTGTGTTCCAGGCCCTAATTCCTCCTTACTTTACACACCCAACCAGGAGAACATCTTCTGTTGTATATGCTTCAAATACATATCTGTGATGATGATGCCTATTTTGGCTTTAGCCCAGATCTCTTTTCCAGGCTCTGGGAAACTGTGTCTAACTGGCTCCTTCACATCCTCACATACATGTCCCCAGGTACTACATATTCACTGTATCCTAAACTAAATTCATAAGCATCTCTCCAAAGAAGTGCCTCCCTCTACATTTCCTATCTTAAAGAATACCACCCCAACTAACATAAACATCTAACAATTTGGTCAAGCCAGAATCAGAGATGTTATACCAGACCTCTCTCTCTATCACCTTCAACATCTGATGACTGGCTCAGTTCAATCTGATTCTTTCTTCATAGCATCTTTCTATTATGCCCACTCTCCTCTACCCCCAACACAACTGTCCTTATTTAACCCTCTCTCATCCCTTCCCTATCTCAATGCCACATTCCCTAACTAGTCTCATGTCCTTAGGTCCTGTTTCTCTCAATTGCACTCAGGGTGATATTTCTAAAGTGCAAACCGATCACACAATCTCCTACTTAAAATCTGTGATTGGCCCTCCACTCCAGGCCTCTTTTCCTTGAGGTTGAATCAGAATGACTAAGCATGGCTTCAGAAACAACCATGATTTAGCTGTTGCCTATCCTGTGCCAAATTGATTATCAGTCCCTGCCCTGATCATAACACACTATTGGCAGTCCCTTGGTCACCACTCCTCTCACTTCCCTCAAAGCTCTCCTGTCTGCCTGCACATCAGTCTTTGGTTTATGCCCCTTTTCTCTTTGACAACTTCAGGTCTTAGCCTAGAATTAGATCCTACAAGAATTCACCAAACTCATGCTCCACCTGCAAGCCCAGTTTTCCCTTCTCATATACTTCTGTTGTAGCACCATCTACCATGTTTTTGAGTGAAATAGGAAAGAAAGCATCCCTCTCCCTATTTAGACCACCACTAAAATGTCTGCTTCCTGATGAGAGCAGATGTTGGCACAGGTGGGTCCAGGAGAAAGGGACCGTGGACCCCATTTTTTTTGGAAAGAGCCCAGAATAGTAGCAGCAAAACTATAATTGAGTTTATGAGACTAGAGAGGGGACAAATATGTTGGGGCATGAAGGACCTATCCTGCATTCTTTGGCATAATGCCTGGTGAGGTCAAGTTCCCAGGGAAGATTCAACAGGAATCTTAAGCAAATACAATGACCTGAGAGAGGAAGCCATCCAACCTGAATGATAAGAATGTAAGATGTCTCATTGCTTTTCTACCTGGATGTCCAAACAAGCACATGCCTCAGAGGCTTAAGCCTCAGATGACCCTCCTTCCTCCAAAACCTTAGTAAATTGTAATCTCCCAAAACTGAGACCAAAGCTAGGAAAAGGGAGAAAAAATTATACATTAACTGAGAACTGAACTGCCCTGGTGACATGGGAACTCAAAAAGATGAAGCCAAGTTAAATAAAAAGTTAAGACATATTTCTTCCACACCTGAGTTATGAACTGAGATTTGTATTGTTCTATTTATTCTGAAGAGTAATCACCTATTTATCTATCTCCCTAATTAGAATATGGCATGCCTTGCCCATAACATAAAGTCTGGCTAATCATGGTGATCAATAAATACATGTGAGAAGAATAAATAGATGAATACATGTTTTAGAACCAAAAATGAGTCACAATTAAGAACTCTGAGAATCTCAGTCTTCTGGGGAGAGAGACAAGGATGCAAGTAACTGTGGAGCAGTGGGTTCCAGTGGAGAACCCACTGGGGGCAATGGGGCAATGGGAACACTGGCATGAACAACTAAAATTCTTGCTGGTAGTCTAGAAAGGCTTCATGGAGGAGATGACATTTTCACTTAGATGTGAAGATAGACAACAGATCATGATAACCTGTGGGATCCAGCATCAGGCCTAGATAATGATTTCACCCATTTAAAATTTGAATACACACTACTTCCACTGAAGGTCAACACGAAAAGTGCAAAGATGCATCAAGGAGCACACTGAGTGCAGAACCTGGGAAGAGTCATTTGGAAAGATAACAGTAGAGTGTGTGTTTGCGTGTGAGTTGCTCATTCTTCCTTCACTTCTTTTTCACCTACCTACACTTGTATAATCTCTGCAACTTACATTTGTATTGCATGTTCAAAAACAGTGTTCTGTGTGTTGACTCTCCCATGTCATAGAATAGTGCTATGGTTTAAGGTTAAAAAGTAGGTTTGAAACTCAGGAAATTTTGGGTCTAGCTTTGCCCCATTTTCTCCCTAATCTTTTCCTACACAGTCAACTAAGTGGATACAATATATGGTCAGTATGGAGGAAGACTTGAATGGGGCCAAGTACTTTGCAAATATCAAATCCTTATTCAACCCAGGGCCTGACCTAAGGAGAAGTAGGCTCCTCTGTTCTTTGGCCCCTTCCGTTCCACCTTTACAAAACCTCCAGTCTCTCCTTCTGATTTGCTCTTTTTTTCCTTTTCCTCTTGTTTCTTTCTCTAGACTCTGAACTCTTGCTCCAGCATGGAGCGTGGCAGTGTAAAGCTTTCTGTTAGCAAGCACTGGTCCCACCTCTGTTGCTACAAATTGAACAATCAAGGCCATCTAGCCCAGTGGTTCAACCCTTCAGTCTTCATCAGTTTCATCTGAGATTTTTTTTTTTAAGCCAGTACTCATGGCCTCATTTCAAGATCTTTGAAAATATTCTGGGGTGAGGTCTAGACACAGGTGTTTCTAAATGTCTCCCCAAAAGATTCTAAAGTAGAGTCAGGATTAAGAATCACTGATCTAAGCTCTCCCTCCATATTAGGTTTTGCTTTTTGTTTGTTTGTTTGTTTGTTTCTATAAAATGGTCATTGGCTTGAACAATATTTAGGAAAGCTAGCAATTTACTAGTCTCTGATGTCCCGCTCAAAGGCCCATAATGGTGGATCCCTGGGAGAAAAGTTTGGTGAGCATTGGGAGTTACAGGAAGAGAGAGTGAAGCTGGTTGCAGATAAGATGTGAAAAGACAGAGAGAGAGGTGGGACTCTGACACTTCTGTACCTGGTTAGTCCTGGTATTTCTGATAGTAGAGGGTTTTGTGTTTTGCTTGGCTTTGTTTTGTTTTCTTAAGAGAGATAAGCACACTATCTTTGAGGAAAGTGCCTTTAAATCACACCTTTGGACATATACTAATATTATTTAAATACTCTGGCTCTTTTGTTGTTTTGTTTTGTTTTGTTTTAATTCAGAGTCTACAGCCAAATAGCCATTTTGCAGAGCTTTCCAGTCCCACCCCAATTCTGTACATATGAATAAGAATAATAAAAGATTCTTAAAGGCACTTACTCTGGAAATTTTTTTTGAAAGATTTTATTTATTCATTCATGAGAGGCACACACACACACACACACAGAGAGAGAAAGAGAGAGAGAGAGAGAGAGAGAGAGAGGCAAAGACACAGGCAGAGGGAGAAGCAGGCTCCCCGCAGGGAGCTGATGCAGGACTCCATCTCAGGACTCCAGGATCACGACCTGAGCCGAAGGCAGACACTCAACCACTTAGCCACCCAGGTGCCCCAATCTGGACATTTTTAACAAGAGGAGAGACACCCAGTGTTTCTCCGTGTGACCAAATTGGTAGTACAGATCAATTACTCTAGAGACCTCTTCCCTTCCCTATTTAAGAAGTGAGTTGCTGACAAAGGAAATACTTAGAAAGCCAAGGAGCTCAAACATCTGTGGCCTCTAGGATATGCAAGGGTTTCTGTGCATGACACCATTATCTAGAATCCTACACATCGGCACAACTCTGATTAATCTGTCAATGGGTGTTAAGTTGGGGTTGGTATAGACTTCGAGTAACTGTTCCATTGGGGGCTTAGTATATTTCAAGAACCAATATGCCTCGTTGATAGAACAGTCTTCTCTTCCGAGTCATCACAAAAACACTAAGAAATCAAGCCATTTCATAAAAAAAAAAGCATTTTGTGAAAATGAACCCACTCACTGAGAGAGTCTTAAGTGTCCGTCTTCTCATGTGAATAACTAGTATTTATGGGAAGCCCATAAAGTAGTAGCATTGAGTTTCCTTTTCTACCCTCAGTGTGTCACCTTGATTATTCTTCTCCATGAGGGAGAATATATTCACCTTTTGCCTTCTTTCGGTCAGAACATTCAAATTCTTTGTGACATCAATTAAGTCAATGTGACATTTCTCAGCCATCATGCTTCATGGTCCGTAATGAGTCTGTCTGGACCCCCAATTTATTTGGGGAAAGTAGTGGATTGTGAGGTGGGATAACTGAGCTTCAACCATAGACCCCCTCCTTCCCACCGCATTTATTACTTGTGTGGCCTCAAAGTGTTTAATTGAACTCTCCAATTTTCATTTATTTAGTAAATCTGGAGGGCCTCTGTGAAGATAATGAGTTAGTGTCTAAGAATGTGTTTTCTAGCTTCAAAATTTTATCCACATTTAAGGTATAGTTCTTATCTTCTTTCAGAAAAAATAAGAAATTCCTTCTCATTGGGGATTTTCACAATTTTATAGTTAGTAATAACTTCTTTCTGTTGGCAGCTAGTATTTTTGCAGACTGAATGGTGTCCTTCAGAAAGATATTGAGGTCCTAACACCCAGGACCTGGGCAAATAGAGTCTTTGTAGGTGATCAAGTTAAGATGAGGTCATTGGGGTGGGCCCCTAATCCCACATGATTATGTCCTTATGGAAAGGGGGAATTTGCACACAGAGGTAGAGACACCTAAAGAAAGAAGACAGTCATCTAGAAGCCAAGGGATGCCTGAGGCTACCAGAAGCTGGGGAGAGGCCTGAAACAGCTACTCCCTTGCAGACCTCAGGAGGAACCAGCTTTGCCGACACTTTGATCTCAGACTCTAGCCTCTAGAATTGTGAGACAATAAGTGTCTGTTGTTTAAGCTACTCAGTTTGTGGTATTTTGTTATGGCAGCCCCAGGAAACTAATACATTATTATTTCCGGAAGACCTGAAATGCCCTGCAGCTGAAGTTCTGAGCAAGAATCTTTTCTGTCTCCAGCAGGGGCTGTTCTCAAGCAAAATAAGAATGCGAGGTTATGATCTCAAACTTGCTGCCTTTGAAAATGTTTCTGGGGATTAGATGGCTTGAGATATTTAGCTAGACACATGCGGCCCCACATCACCTGTTTGGGAGTCTGGTGTGTGGGTACCTGTCCTCCATGTACCCTTACCTCCACTGTGTGATTTCATGTCGCAGGCTCTGATCCATGAATATTTACAATGGAAATTGAAAATGCTTAATTATATAATTTTGACTTTTCAAATCAAATTCTGTATTTCTGTGCCAAATCTATTTTATTTTATTTTTTATTAGAGTTCAGTTTGCCAACATATAGCATAACACCCAGTGCTCATCTATCAAGTGCCCCCGTCACCCAGTCACCCCCACCCCCCGCCCACCTCCCCTTTCACCACCCCTAGTTCGTTTCCCAGAGTTAGGAGTCTCTCATGTTGTGTCTCCCTCTCTGATATTTCCCACTCATTTTGTCTCCTTTCCCCTTTATTCCCTTTCACTATTTTTTATATTCCCCAAATGAATGAGACCATATAATGTTTGTCCTTCTCCGATTGACTTACTTCACTCAGCATAATACCCTCCAGTTCCATCCACGTCGAAGCAAATGGTGGGTATTTGTCGTTTCTAATGGCTGAGGAATATTCCATTGTATCCATAGACCACATCTTCTTTATCCATTCATCTTTCGATGGGCACCGAGGCTCCTTCCACAGTTTGGCTATTGTGGACATGGCTGCTAGAAACATCGGGGTGCAGGTGTCCTGGTGTTTCATTGCACTGTATCTTTGGGGTAAATCCCCAGCAGTGCAATTGCTGGGTCGTAGGGCAGATCTATTTTTAACTCTTTGAGGAGCCTCCACACAGTTTTCCAGAGCAGCTGCACCAGTTCACGTTCCCACCAACAGTGTAAGAGGGTTCCCCTTTCTCCACATCCTCTCCAACATTTGTTGTTTCCTGCCTTGTTAATTTTCACCATTCTCACTGGTGTGAGGTGGTATCTCATTGTGGTTTTGATTTGTATTTCCCTGATGGCCAGTGATGCGGAGCATTTTCTCATGTTGTGACCAAAACTATTATGAAGGGTTACTTTCAAATATAAAAAGGAATATTCACAAAACTTCCCTATGTACTTGGCTCAAGTTTGCATTACAGCCAACTCTTGTTTCTTGTGATGATCAATAAAGAAGTCCCTAGGGATCCCTGGGTGGCTTGCTCGGTAAAGTATCTGACTCTCAACTTTGCTTCAGGTCATGATCTCAAGAGTCATGAGATCGAGCCCTGAGTCTGGCTACATACTGGGTGTCATGGAACCTGCTTGAGATTCTCTCTCATCCTCTTCCTCTGCCCCTCCTCCATTGCTTTGCTCTTGTGGTTTCTCTCGAGAGAAGAAAAGAAAGAAAGGAAAGAAAGGAAATGAAGAAAGAAAGAAGAAGAAAGAAAGAAGAAGAAAGAAAGAAAGAAAGAAAGAAAGAAAGAAAGAAAGAAAGAAAGAAAGAAAGAAAGAAAGAAAGAGGAGAAAAAGAGGGAGTGCCTTAGTGCAATGATATCAACCCATCGTGCATATTAGCATCACTTGGAAGTTTTTAGAAATACTGATGCTGGGGTAATACTACCCTCTGAGATTCCATTTCATCTGGAGGATGTCCTAGACATTGAGATTTTAAAGCTCCAAGCCAAGATTGAGAAGCTCTGTGCGAAAGCATAGGTTCTGGAGTCAGCCACAAGTGAGTTGGGATTATGGTCCACCATTTAATGTCTGTGCTACTTTGGACTTGCCTCCGCTTCTGCTTCCTCATTTGTGATACAGAGATATATCTCATAGTCTTTTTAAAAAATATTTTATTGGGATCCCTGGGTGGCACAGCGGTTTAGCACCTGCCTTTGGCCCAGGGCGCGATCCTGGAGACCCGGGATCAAATCCCACGTGGGCTGCCAGTGCATGGAGCCTGCTTCTCCCTCTGCCTGTGTCTCTGCCTCTCTCTCTCTGTGACTATCATAAATAAATAAAAATTAAAAAAATAAATAAAAAATAGTTTATTTATTTATTTTTAGAGAGAGCACACGTGAGTGGGGGGAAAGGAAGAGGGAGAGAAGCAGACTCCCTACTAAGAGTGGAACCTGACCTACGGCTCAGTCTCAGGACCCAGAGGCCATGACCTCAACCAAAATCAAGAGTTTAACCAACTGAGCCACCCAGCACCCCAAACCTCATAGTATTTATGTGAGCATTAAAAGAGATAATGCATATAAAGTGTTTGGCCCATATTAAGTGTTATCAAGAATAAGTATTTCCTTTGACGACTTACGGATTTCTGGTCATGTTGGGTATTTAGAAAAGATATTGAAAGTGACCCTAGCTACCACATCACAAGGTTATATAGTTGGCTTATCATAAAACTTAGATCTAGATGATAAGAAGTCTTTAGTCACAGCTTGTGATTCATCTGGAAAAAGAAAAAAAAAGAACAATCCTGTAAAAGGTTAATTCTTTTAAAAGGAAGTTATAGAGCAGAAACCCTTGAAATATTTCTATATTTCTCAATCTCCTCTGACAAGTTTTCTATATTCTGTAATTCAACTCAAAGAACAGAAAGCAAGTTAACAAAAAATAAATGGTCTAGCCTTATGTTCAAGAGGTCACGGGAGGTCAAAGGTGCTATAGGAACGAGAAGGACTTTACAATTATGCAAAGTGAAAATCATAGACATAGTGAATGTAATAACCCCTCTGCACCCTCTGCCCCCACAGGACATATTCACCTTCTACTCGTTTTGATCTTTATTTGCCTGTAAGGATTATGTTATTAAAACACACACATAGACATTAAAGGAAAGGCCGTAGAATAATCCACCCCCATTTTCACAGAGAACTCATCATCTCCGAAAACTATTTTCATGTTTCAAGGCGAGTGATTTGAGATGCCTCCTTTGTAGAGAGAAAGCATGGCCAAAACGGAGCAAGAATCACATTATGGAGTTTCTGTTATAACTTTAATATATGTTAAATATTCAGTTATAAAAAGTTTCCCTTTGCATTTGTAATTATAAACTGACACATTCATTTAAACATTGTCAACAAGAAGTCAGAATTCTCACTTTTTAATGCTTCAGTGGAAAGAAAGCCCTTAAGGTTTGACATCACACACACACACACACACACACACACACACACACACCTCATTTTAAAGATTCTATCAAGCCTTTCTTTGAAAATGAATTACTCTATTTCCTGATCCAATAATGCAGCCTAATGGCTAGGATACACTTGTTTTTATTCTGTAATAATGTGAACAATTTTCATTTTCTCTTTTTATTTCATACTTGTAAAAACACAAGATGCTTTCAGTAAAATAGAGAAATTAGAAAAACAATGGCTGGTTAAAAATGAAATCCAGATCTTTCTCTTTGTTTTCCCCATTTTCATAAAACGTATGCTCTATAAACAAGAGAAAGGGTCAAACAAGCTGGTTTCCAAGAAGCCTCACCCTTTAAGCAGAAGACACCCAGAGGGGGATGTGAATAAAGATTACCGTATGTGTGCAGCCGTAATTCTGTAATTAATTTGTTTTGAGCTTTGTGAAAAGCATGCTGACAGAAAGAGAGGGCTTTGTCGTTTTCACCAGTTATTTTATCCTAACTCTCAATCGCCTGAGCCTGTTACATTCTTTTTTCCTAGACTGAATACTGTACTTATTGGCTACATTCCGTTTTCTTGTTTTTAATCCTCTTTTATTAAGGTGACTATCCAGACAAGCATACGTCAGGGGGGTGGCAGTGCCAACACAACCTTAAAGCTTTCTTTTCTGTTCCCAAAGCCACGCCTCTCCAAACAGCTATGGAATGCCCTAACATTTAAATAATAAAAGGATCTTTGGCGGAGGAACTGCCCAAATCAGACCATCAGTGGTCTCTACCACTAGGTTAGAATATTGCTGGACATCACCCAGCTACATCATTGAAAAGGTTGGATGTGATTTGAAGGAGAAAAGAAAAATGGAGCTGAATTTAGGCAGAAAATGTTGGGAGTAAGTAAGCCATAAAGGAGTACAAAAATGAGACAAGTTTTTAGACCCCTGTTTTTCAAAGAAGCTTCTGAGGGATTAGAAGGAATGATTTCATGTATGCGAACATGATCTATAACCATGTCGTTGTGTGGACATATCGAGAAATATAAGATCAGAGACAGACTTCAAAATAGAACCATCCATTTCTTTTAAACTACTCTGTATCTCCTAAAAGGATTACTAAATAGATAAAATAATATGAAAGGAGGTCATACATCTCCAATTATAAAAGAAATACGATGGAGAGAACTTAGTAACTAGCAAAGGCGCAAAAAAAAAAAGATTGAAATTATGCTAATTGTCTACAGCCATACCACTCTGGATGCGCCCAATCTTGTCCGAAATTATGCTAGTCATTGTATTTGTGTATGTTTCCTTCCAGTTGTTTTTGTATTTGTTTTGCACATAAATGTGGATATTGGAAGTCACAAATGTGAAGTCTGTCAATATGTTGTTTGGTCCTCAAGAGTGTGTGTGTGTGTGTGTGTGTGTGTGTGTGTAAAATCTTAAGTCTTCACCTAAAAAAAGAAGGATTTCTGTCATCCTTGAATGAAGGGCAAGATCTGGTATAGTTATGGGTTCCACCCATTATGGCAAGAATAGATTGGGTAGGACTCCTGCCCCCAGAGGCTCATCTCTCTAGCCAGCAGCACTCCCGCCTCTGCATGCTGTTCCTTAATATTGCTGAATTTCCATTGCCAGTAATTACACATTTTTACAGTATAGATAGATTTTTTTCAGTAAGAGTGAAACAGGCCTTCAGTAAGAGTGGGAAACAGGAAAGACTGGTGGTAGAGGGAGGAAACATAATTGTAAACAAGAATGAAGACTGAATATTCCAGAAAAACTGGAGAAAGGAAGATTGTTGCATTTTAATGAACATCTTCCTTGCCAGCTTCACTCACTATGATACTTCTGTGGACTCTTGGCAGTTGAGTTTACAGTCCCTGGTAGGAATACAAAATATTGATAATATGTTATATATAACATACTATGCCCTGCATTTTTTGCTTATTTAAAAAGTCTTTCAAAGATATTGCACCAAAACATGTTTTTTTTAAAGCATGGTTTTAATAGCTTCATAATATCCCATTTTATAGTTATAACTTTGTAGGCGTAGATATTTTTAATGTACCTTAAATTGTTGGACATTTAGGTGGCCTCTAATGGCTCATTAATATCATTAGTATTACAATGAATATCCTTCTACATAAATCTTAAAAGCCTTTGGAAGTGAAATTTCTGGGTCAAACAGTAAGAATATTTTTCAAAAATTTTTGGCATTCATTACTAAATGCCTTTCTCAACAACTAGTTTAAACATTCACCAGCCATATATGGGTGGGTCCGTTTAATTGTACCTCATTCTGCCATTAGGTATAATCACTTAAAGATGTTTACCAATTTGATGCGTAAAACACTGTATCTCGTTGAATTTAACTTATACTTCTTGATTCTTACAGAGATTTTATGTTCACATTTTTGCTTTGAGAGAGTATGTATGAATGACGTGTATGAGGGTTGAGGCAGGGGTTGTTGCCTCCTATATAGGACCAATTAGGGATGGATGTCTACAAAGGAAAGTATGAAGGCAACCAGGTGGTCATTAGATTACGATAGTTGTCTCAGAAAGGTGGCTGAGAAAAGTGGTTTTTAAAGGGAGATGAGGGATCCCTGGGTGGCGCAGTGGTTTGGCGCCTGCCTTTGGCCCAGGGCGCGATCCTGGAGACCCAGGATCGAATCCCACGTCGGGCTCCCGGTGCACGGAGCCTGCTTGTGTCTCTGCCTCTCTCTCTCTCTCTCTCTCTCTCTCTCTGTGACTATCATAAATAAATAAAAATTTAAAAAAAATAAATAAAGGGAGGTGAATGGATGATTGGGGAATCTTTGGAGATCTAAGAATAAATCTATGGTTTCTGCTTCTACCTTGACCTATGAATTAGATATGTTCATGGGAAAGTCTTAGTGAAATCACCATGCTCATTAACTTAATCATCCATTTGAATGACATTTTGACCTTAAAATTCTTTACCCTTGTTTCTGATTGTCACCCACCATATATTGAACAAGAGTAACTCTAAAGAGTTTGGTGGGTTTCAAATCTTGTCCCTGCCACCGACTCACTTCAGCCATCATTTACCTCTTTGTGTACCTTAGTTTCCTTGCCTGCAAAAATGAGGACAAAAATAGTCTGCCTTATAGGTTGTTATGAGGATTTAGTGAGTTATTTTTTGTAAAGACTTTAGAACAGTATCAGGTACATAGTAAGTGCTATAGGATTGTTAAATCAATGCAATATTCCTCTAAATTTCCCTTCTGGCCCTTCTACTTATAACTGTGTCTCAATTGTTTAGTGATCTAAAGAAATGCTTAAGTACATTAGAAGAAATTAAGTATATTAGGGAACCCTTCACAATATTTTGTAATCTAAATGTAATCTTTGGGGAGTACCCTTGGATTTTCGTATACTGAGATATCTTAAATTGTGGCAAACTGGCAGCTGTGTTTTGTTTTCCTCTCTCTAATGAAGAATAAAATAGGAATTAGAGGAACCAGTTGGAGCTGTGTCACAGGCAGTTAGTAATTTCCAAACTTGCCAGTCAACAAAGAATTATTTTCGGTGAGCTCGAGTCCCAGTTTTTACAGCATTAATGTAATTATAAGTGATTTTAAAATTTCTCATCAAGTGGTGACTTACGGAATCTCTGACATCGGTTGCCTATTAGGTTAATTGATTTTAATTTTTAACCTTTTAGAAGAGTTTAGTGTATTTTTGTTTCATGAACAATATAAATAGTTATAGTTTCTATTCACCCCAGATCCTACAGGGCTTCGTTCAATGCAGACTCTAAAACTATTCCTTAAAAGTATCTACAATAATTGTTTTTAGAATTGTAGCGTACTTTGCATCAGTACTTCTCAGTACTGCACTCAGAGTGGTGCAGGTCTGTAGATTGTAACCAATTGCAAACAAAGTTTATAATTAGAGGTAAGAGTTCAAACATGCATAGCAGTTCTATAACTTTATGCCTATTAATTCAATAATTTAAAAATGGGATTTGTACTTTGTATGCTTTGTTTGTTTTTCCTAGTAATTTAATTAAATATGATATAATTGGACTGAAGTATTGGACCACAATATATTGGAAACAAAAAAGAAAAAAAAAAGAAAGAAAAAGAAACATGGTTCTTCACCATGGAGGGAAGCACAGACTTGCCTAGTAGACTAATGGGAACCTGCTTTGGCATCCTGACGGATCATTTGATTGCCAAATAAACCCTTTATACAATCAAATATTATGCAATATGTGTTTGTTGTGGTGGTTACCACTTTACATTAAATTGCCAAGTTATGAAGTTTTTAAATCTGTATCTTCAAGTGACTTTTCTGTACACCTCAATTCCACCTAAGTCTGCTGGGTTTTGATTCAGGGAGAATGATGGAAGGCTTATCGTTGCCTCTTAGTGATTCAAGGGCGATATCCCTGGTCAGGCAATCCCTCTCCAGGAGCAGATGCTGACACTGCTTCATTGACTGGAAACTTGGCAATTGTGCTTGACTTTTCTCTGCAACTCAGATATCCCTTTCAAAAACCAATGAGGAGTCCTGTCTTTAAGCACACAAACGCCAGAGCAATCTGAAACTGCCATTTAAAGAAAAACAAAACAAGATGATAAGATCAACGTTGCAGGTTTTATTCCCTGGCCTGGGACCCCAGGGACTATCTGAACAATACAACCTTCTTCTGGGCATTCCTTTGTCCCTGTTGGTGTAAGCCGTGAATCCTAACAAAAGCAGACTGGAAATTCAAAGAAGGGCATTACACAGCTTTGAAAATCTCATCTTCCATGGCAGTACAGGAGTTAAAGCTTGAATTTTCTTTTTTTTTTTTTCCCACTGTATGTATCAAATTTGGCCTGTGATTCCTTTGCATGGCATGAAAAGCAGCCGGCTGGGTGTGAGTCTCCTCTCCCTTTCTCACTTGTAAAATATGCCTGGCAAAGACCCCACATTCCCCTCCCCCAGCTTTAATCCATTTTGCCCTCCTGTTCAGCTGACTAAGGCTCCAGATGAAAAAAGCATTCCTTCCCAATTGCTAGAAGGGCTTCGCATCAGTAGAAAATATTCAGTATATATGTTAGACCCCCAGTAACATGTTTGGCCTTTCCCTATACTTAGCAGGTTTTGTAGCTGTCTCTTTAGAGACCCTTTAGAATTTTTAAAAAATAAATAGCAGGTTTGTGTGTGTGTGTGTGTGTGTGTGTGTCCCATAATAGCAATTCTCAAGTCATTGACGTAGCATCAAAACACACATCTCTGTTCGCAGGCTTTTCATTGCATCAGGTGTTGTGAGCCAAACATGGAAGCACTTGAAATTCCATTCAAGTTATATTCATTTATTTAAAGACAGAAGAAAAAACGACCATCTTTGGAAGTTTGTCTCTACAGACATCATTAAAGTGAAGATATGTACAATACACATTTTATGTAACTGAAGATTAATGGTTAACTATTCAGGTACAGAATTCCTTACAGCAGGAGCTGATGTGTGGTGCAAGAACAAAACACAGCAGCTGTGTTAACTGCCAAGTCTCTCTGTATAAAATAAATATAATACAGAGACGCTGCCCAATTTACAAAACGTCAGCTTCAGTCCATCTGAGCATATCAGTGCTACCAAAAGTTAAAAATGCATTCAACTAGCCAGGCTTAAGACAAGAAGCCTGGGTGGCATTTCCTAATTCCCAATATTGATATCCAATATCTAATAAGATACAAGCATACTTTAATCATATCCCTGCTTTGCTGAAAAAGCAATCCCAATGTGGCTTTTTATGTTTGGCTTGTAACTAATACACGAGAAAAGCTTTAAGAACATTTAAATAAACACATTTTGATGCCTACTTGATGATATCAGGGTGCCTTTACAGACCACCACAAATGAAAAATAATAATCACAGTGATCTTGCTATTTTTATTTAAAAGTCCATCTAGCCTAGAGCTACCGGATTCAGCAAATAAAACCACAGGGTACGTAAAGTTGACATTCGGGGCGGTGGAGGGGGGAAGCAAGTAATTGTTTATTAGTAAGTATGTCCCATGTAATATTGGGGGGGGTGTATAACACTAAAAATTTACTCGTCGTTTCTCTGAAATCCAATTTTAAGAGAGGGTGCTATATTTTATCTGGCAACCCTCGTCTATCATCATTGCCACACTATGGTTTGCTATGAAAAGCATGCAAAGCTGGATCCTATTTCCAGGGTCAAGAACAAGTGCTGGAGTTTCTGAGCTCCCTCCATCTGCCAACTTTAAAAACTCTGGCATATCAACAAGACCAGGAAAGCTTCTTTAACAGAAGCAGAATGCATTTCCAATTAGTCATTTCAGTTTCTTATAGGGAGAGAGGGACCTTCCCCACTTGAGGAGAAGTTAAGAGCTGGCAAATAAGAAAAGGAAAAATCTGGGACAAGCAGAAGGGGAAAGAATCTTTATCAGGAAGTTACAGAATTAGGAATAAGTGTAAAGGAAAACTTTCTAAAAGAGAACAATTATTTAGGATAATCATATTCCTAGGAATCCAGAGACAGAGAATGAGAAAGAGGATATAAAATGTGTAATTTTTCCCTAAAGGGAAACATTTTAAAATATATTTTTTTATTTTTCTTTATTTTTAATTTATTAAGTTCTTGACTCTTGGGAAGTTAGACATTTTGTGGGAGAGAAATTTTCTGAGACATCATACCTGCTTTCCAAACCTCTGTTCAATAGTCCGTCTAATATTTCTTATTTGCCAGCGGATGGAGAAGGCCTGTTTTCTTTTGTTCTTTGGCTAATTCACACCTCCAGGTGCTTCCTGCTTCTCTAACATAGAAGATGAGCTTCCACAGATCTCCAGCTTTGGCTCCAATGACATTGACCACGCCCATGTGAGATGCTGTAAAACCTGGGTAGCTTCATGCTTGCTGACTCTCTCTCAGCATTTTTCAAGGTCTTCTGGAAGGGCCTGGGTCCAGTGTGAAATGCAGACTCCTGGGCTCCTGCTGTTGTCTCTTTCCTGACATTTTGCCTTTCAATCTGCTTTTCCGGGTGACTTGAAACTCAGTATCTGTGGAAAGCACGGGCTCATGGGGCTTGGCGCTTTCCTTTGTTTGGATGGAAAAGGTACAGACAGTGGGGTTGCTTTTTGTTTGGATTTGGGCTTGGGTTTCTGTACTTGGAAAGAGGAAGGGGTAGCACTGGGACCTTCAGTTGTGTGAAAGGGAGAATGTTGACTCTTGGGCTGGTAGTAGCAGGACAATTCATGAGTATTGCTTTATACGGATTGGATTCTTCTTTAACACATACGGGCCATTCCCAAGAGCCAACCATTGAAGAGCCATTATAAGCCACGACAAAATAATCTGAGTTTTTAAAGGCATACATTTATCAAAATAGGAGAACAACACAAATCAAACTAAAACTCATACAATGACACGGAGGAAGATTATATTTTTTTGGCCAAAGTTTTCACAAGGCTAAGCTTAACCTTTGTGTTTTATATACAGACATTTTATTATAGTTTTTCCTGAGTTATAGATGAACAGTTGGCCCAGTTTTGAACAGGGCAGTATTTTGGTTTATTTTTAGTGAACACCCTCACAGGTGAAGGTGGGCAAATCATTCTGATGGGCTTTCTCTTAGTAGGAAGGATCCACCTGATACGAAGCTGTTCAGAATCAGGAACAGAGTGCTTGGAGGAAGGGGAAAAGGAATCCGTGATACACAGGCAATGTGGAATTGCTCTAGAGGGTATGTGAGAAAACACTTGGTCCTCAACATTAAGAAAGCAAAAGCCAAAATATTCAGCTTGTTTTGGACTCCATACAACCTTTAACAGATCATTCCTCTCCCTCATCACCAAGTACTTCCAGGAAGTGGATTTGCAAGTGTGTCCTGAATGCGAGGGTCTCTCTAGAGAGCCCTAGAAATAAACGCATGAGGTTGAAGCAACCCCTCTTACCCATCCCTAACCTGATCCCAGCCCCAGTCCTACCTCCCAACAGATGCTTTCTGCTTGAACACTCCTCTCTGCTGGAGGGAGGGCGCACCTACAGTGCTGGTCCCGGGGGCCCTGGGGTCCCATAGGCACACCTTCTGGGTCCCACACCTCCCCCAAAGGGTGACTAGCCCTGTCAGCTCAGGCCATCTGTTTACTCTCTGCCTGCCCAAATGCCCTCAGCTGCATTCACAAACTGGGGGTGCTTCTGGCAATTTACCTCATTAATAAGTTAGTCGTGAGGTCTGAATGATGAATATTCCTAAAGAAATTAGAGCAGTTCCTTCTACCTAGTAATAAACTTTCACTCGTAATCTTTCTGTACTGGAATTTGGTGCAGATTTTTTTTTTCAAAGGAAAGTTTCTACCACCTTTAAAAAGTTTTTGGAAGAACTTATGCCTTAAAATGTTATTTCTAGTTAATGAGCATGCTTTTGTCCTTTGACTGGAAGCCAGGTCCCTCTCCCTTTCACCCATTAACCCTGAACTCCAAGAGTTAAGGACTCTTTCCCTTTCTTTTCCCAGTTCTGAATTCAGGGGTGTGGTGGGTTAATGATATAAGGATGATGTCATTACAGTCACAGAAACTATTCCATTATAACCTTTTGTTTTTTCCTTTGCTAACTTCCTAAAGGGAGAAACATTTTACTAATTATCTAAGCATTCGAAGCCCTTTGGAGGTACACTCTGCATAAATGCTATTATTATCACCCACATTTGGTGAAGTCCTGGGGATTAGAAGTGTTATGTACATGTTTACACATTATTATGCTGTGGCCCAAGATCCGCAGAGGGACAGCAACACAGCCCAGGAAGAAACGTGAAGCCCCAAAGAGGCGATGGTTTTGGTAAAGGGTATGACCTTCTTTTTAATTTCAGCATAAAGATGATTGTACTTCTAAAGAGAGTCATTTACAGCCATTAAGGAAAGTGTATTTGACTGTAGAAGAACAAGTATAGGTCGGCTGAGTGCTGCAAATTTTAAGGATGGGGCCCTTAGAGAAAAGGAGGATGGGGAACGGATTTAAAATGCTCTGAGGGGCATTTGGAGTTGACTAGAACTTCCACATCTTTCCCTATGGAGATTCAGGAAAGAACAGAGATCTCTTGGAAGGTTCAGCCTCAAGGCAAGAGACAGGAGCCCTTCCTCCTGGCTGACAAAGATTATGGGTAGTAACGTCATCACAAAATTGGAATCGTATCTTGTTCCCTTTACATCTTTACTTTTCCTGGGGCGGGTGGGTGGCTCAGTGGGTTAAGCATCTGACTCTCGGTTTCGCTTCAAGTCATGATCTCAGAGTCTTGGGATAGAGCCCCGCCCTGGGTTCCATGCTCAAGGGGGGAGTCTGCTGGAAATTCTCTCTCTCCCCTGCCCCCCCCCCAAAAAAAATCAATCCTTAAATCTTTATTCTTCCTTGTTGGGCAAGTCCCTGGTTGGTGCAAGTGTGTCCTTAACACCCCCCTAACACCAGTTAAAATCTTTTTTCAACCAAGAGACCAAAAGCCCTAGATCAGTGCCTCCAGCTGGCTTATGTGTCTGGGTAAATTGTTTTATTAGGCCAGTGAAGCTGATTCTCCATTTATGGTAATGCTCTTAAAAATTCCTTTTAAAATAAATGTAAGAAAAAGAAATTTGATAGAGAATGTCCAGTAAAGCTCATGTGGCACGCAGCTAGGAGGAAAATCTTGGGTGACCTGAGAGATGGGGCTCAGGAGCCTGCGTAAACTAGATGATTTCAAGGTCCTTTATCTCCAGAGTCCTGCCAGGACAGGAGGAAGAGCTTCAGCTGTAGAGTCTTAGCTAGAAGGGGGGGAGGGTGTGGGAAAAGGGGGGAAGGGAGCAGAAAACCGTTGCTTAAGAGGCAGTGCTTAGGAAAATAAGAAATCTGTACACTCACAAAGAAACTCCATCAGCAGAGAGGAGAACAGGAGATGCTAGAGGAGAATAATCCTGCTCTTGATATATATGTATGTATATTTAACATCTGCTCTGCACAGTCTCAGATGATTATGGAAAGGATGCTCAGCTTTAAAGAAAGGACAGAAGATATACAAGTTGAGGGAGAAAAGCCCACACCCTTCCCCCTTGTTCAGAGAAATTCTACATCCCTGCCTTCGTGCTATTTACAAACAGAAGAAAGAAAGAAGGAAAAAAAAAAAGCGGTGCAGTAAAATCACTGCCAGAAAACACACAGTACATTCGAGCTTGTTAGCAGCCCGATCCCAAATTACTTTTTTAAAAAAACAAATCCTAAAAAATTTAAAAAATTAAAAAATTAAAAAAATTAAAAAAACAAATCCTAACAGTCATGTAGTTACAGCGTCTGAGGGAAGCTCTGAGCCGGATGCTAGCGTCCCAGAACCCAAGCCACCAAAAAAAAAAAAAGGAAGAAAGAAACCTTAACCAGTCTTCCGACAGGAATTTGAAAGCAAAATCTGCGAGCCAGGAGGGGTGCCCCAGAGGAGGAGGCTGCATGCAGCTCGCCGTAATCTGTAAATGATTGCTGCTAAAGTCTGGAGGCTTCAGGCTTGATCTGTGTTTGTTCCAAAAGAAAGCCAAGGAGGACGGTGTTAATAAAGAGAGATTTAACCGAGAGCTGTGCTTGGAATAAAGTGGGCTACAAAAAGGTCAAATTTGATCAGTTGGAGCAGATTACAGGGGCTTTAAAAGGTGGTGTGGAGAAATGAGCCGGGCGGGGAAGTAACCTAGCGCAGGACCGCGGTGGGGGCGGAGGGCGGCCGGGCCGGGCCGCGCGGGCTCCTCGCTCCCGGGCCAGGAGGGGGGCAGAGCCGGCGCCCCGCAGCCCCGCCGCCCCGGCCGGCTCCCCCGCGCCCCGCGCCCCGCTCCCCGCCCGGCCTGCGCGCGCTCCCGCCCCCGGACCATGGTGTCCCTAACCTCCGACTCCGAGCCTCTCAGAGACTGGAAAGTTTTAAGGTAGGCCTGCTTCTCTTTCTCTCCGCGGGCTGGCCCCGCTCGCCGCCAAGTTGCGCCCCGCCCGCGGGGCAGCGGGTGTCGTCGGGGCCGCGCAGCGCAGGGCGCGGGGACCCGGGCGGACCCGAGACCCCGTGCGCCCACCGAGCCCAGGGCGCGGGGACCCGGGCGGACCCGAGACCCGTGCGCCCACCCAGCCCTGGGCGCGGGGAGCAGGGCGGACCCGAGACCCCGTGCGCCCCCCGCCAGCCCTGGGCGCGGGACCCGGCCGGACCCGAGACCCCGTGCGCCCAGCCCAGGGCGCGGGGAGCAGGGCGGACCCGAGACCCCGTGCGCCCACCGAGCCCAGGGCGCGGGGACCCGGGCGGACCCGAGACCCCGTGCGCCCACAGAGCCCAGGGCGCGGGGACCCGGGCGGACCCGAGACCCCGTGCGCCCACCGAGCCCAGGGCGCGGGGACCCGGGCGGACCCGAGACCCGTGCGTCCACCCAGCCCTGGGCGCGGGGAGCAGGGCGGACCCGAGACCCCGTGCGCCCCCCGCCAGCCCTGGGCGCGGGGACCCGGCCGGACCCGAGACCCCGTGCGCCCAGCCCAGGGCGCGGGGAGCAGGGCGGACCCGAGACCCCGTGCGCCCACCGAGCCCAGGGCGCGGGGACCCGGGCGGACCCGAGACCCCGTGCGCCCACCGAGCCCAGGGCGCGGGGAGCAGGGCGGACCCGAGACCCCGTGCGCCTACCGAGCCCAGGGCGCGGGGACCCGGGCGGACCCGAGACCCCGTGCGCCCACCGAGCCCAGGGCGCGGGGAGCAGGGCGGACCCGAGACCCCGTGCGCCCCCCGCCAGCCCTGGGCGCTGGGACCCGGCCGGACCCGAGACCCCGTGCGCCCACCGAGCCCAGGGCGCGGGACCCGGGCTGACCTGAGACCCCGTGCGCCCAGCCCAGTGCGCCCAGCCCAGGGCGCGGGGAGCAGGGCGGAACCCGAGACCCCGTGCGCCCAGCCCAGTGCGCGGAGACCCGGGCTGACCTGAGACCCCGTGCAGCCAGCCCAGGGGAGCGGGGACCCGGGCGGACCTTGGGCCCCGTGCGCCCAGCCCAGGGCGGCAGGATCCGGGTGGACCTGAGACCGGGTGCGCCCAGCCCAGGGAGGCGGGAGGCGCGGGGAGGCCTCCGCCGCGGGAGGCGGTGCGGGGCGCAGGAAGGGGCCGGCATCCCCGGAGGGCGCTCGGTGGGGGAGCCGGACCCTCTGGGACTTCAGCTGGAGAAGGCAGATTTCTTCCAGAAAACTCTGGTGAGAGTCTGGGCAAACGCACATGTTGGTGCCTCCTCTCCTCCCCTTCCCAGGTCTAATTGAGAAAAGCCAGTCTTAGGAAGATCTCAGCTGACCCTAATAACCGAATGAGTACAAATGATGTGCTCAGGTCCTCTCCGACTGCCCCTAAAAAGGTGAACTCTGACCTCTCCATCTCTCAGAGGCCCAGGAAAATTAGAACCCAAGGAGCGCCAAATGGCCGAGTTCGCGCATCGCCCCCACTTGGGTGTGCGCCGACCCCTTTGGTAGAGTTCACAATGAATTTTAGGTTTAACTTCACACCAAATGCTATTTCCCAGCCAAAAAAAAATATATCCACTTTGGGCGATTTTTAAAATGTAAAAGTGTTGAGTTGAGAAATTTTTATTAAAGGTCGTACTGTGGGTCGCCTGGTTTGGCTCAGTGGTTGTGCAGACATCTGCCTAGGGCTCAGGGAGGGATCCTGGGGTTCTGGGACTGAGTCCCACATCGGGCTTCCCACAGGGAGCCGCCTTCTCCCTCTGCCTAAGGTCTGTGCCTTTCAGTGTCTCTCATGAATAAATAAAATCTTAACAAATAAATAAAAGGCATTCCACACAATGTCATGTTGTCCCAAATACTTCTCCCTTCGGCCCCCAGACATGGTTCCACTAGAACCAAACCAAGACCCAAAGAAGGAATAGAAGTGTGTACCTTACTGGGACATCTTTTTCCTGATTTTTATCTTGTATTAATTAGCTATTTCCTTCTTAAGATTTCTCCCTTAGTGTTTGTTGCCTTGAAAAATAATATTAGACATAATAGAAAAGAACAAGTAAAAGGAAAAATGGCCAATCTTTATTTTCCTTATTTAAGATTCTTACATCTTGTTTTCTAGAGCTTCCCACTATACATGGACATCATATAGTACCTGCCATTTTATAATATGCCCTTTCTTTAAATACCAAACATATTTCCATGATTTTGCCTGCCCTTCAGAACCATAATTTCAATGACTAAAGCAACGTGGTGTTGGTGTACCTTATTTTACTAAATTGCTCTTTTTCTTGAAAATTTAGATTGTTTCCAGCCCTTGATTTGTATGAACAACAGTGAACATCTTTGTGTTTATAACTTTAAAAAAAAAAGTGTGTTTTAAATACTCTTTAACTCAATTTATTTGGAAACCACTGTCTTGAAAAGATATGCTTAAGCTATTAGTAATGTGTTGGTAGTACTTAACTTTTTGGAAGAGTAAGGAAAGGGCAGAAAGTTGTTTTTTTTTTTTTTTTAAATTTTCTTACTGAAAGACCACATTAACGGGATGTAGTATTTCACATACTTGTCATGGTATTTAGATTCCTTAAAGGACTTCTGAGGGCCTACAATACAACTGAAACAACTCTCCCAAGAACTGGAGGCTCAGTGTTAGCAGTGGTGGTGATGCAAGGTTCTGGGTGTTAAGAACAATTAGAAAGGTCTTTATCATGCAGATGGTGGCTGCAGGAAGTTCGTTGTTCAGGAGCTGGTGAGACCAGGTGAAATGCACTGGAGTGCTGCGGGAAAGATCTAGCGGTTACTGGGGTTCAGGAGAGGTAGAGTGTCCATCCAGAGCATCAGGAAAAGGTTCCTGAAGTGGGTGACATTTGAGAAAGGTTACTGAAGGATCCGCCCACATAAGTTTTTGCTTTCATTCAATAGCCCCCCAAGATTTCTAGCTGAAAGGGCACAAACATTTTTTATGGGTCTGTGATATTTTCTTCTGTTTGTAGGTTTAAATGTTATTTTTAATCAAGTGATGGTAAAGTACTTCTGTAAATGTTCCTTTGATGCGGCTATTAGAATAAATTTTATTGTCCTTTTTTCTTTAACTGGATGTAGTGACCTTCTTTAAAAGTTGAAATATTTAAGAGTGCTTTTAAAAAACATTGTTTTGGGTGATCAACTTATTAACGAAATTGCGCAAGTGGTAAGGTGGGCCCTAGCTCCAGGAATGTGTTTGACCAGGATTACAAATTTTGGCAGTGCAGCTGTCCAAAGGCCTTTTGAGACAAGGATCCGGGTCTTAATCCATTTAAAACTCAGTGATAATGTAATGTTGTCTTCCCCCCCACAAATGTGTGCCTAACATAACGGAAGTTGATTTTATGCCTAGAATAAGTAAAGCTCCACACGCTTGGACTGACAAGTCCTGAGAAAGAGAAACATTTGTACGTTGACCACTTTGGGTGCCCCAGGTTCATTCTGTCCACACCTCTTCTTGGCAAGCGTCATTCCATCAGTTTTTAATTGTGTTTGATCCCTTCTTTGGGAAGGAATTATAAAGGAGCTAGTGTTTATGAACAGCATCTTGACTTCCATAATTGTGTACAATGAGGCTAAATCTGATTTGTTGAACCATTCACTCACCAGCAGTAAGTGGCTGCCTAGCCTATGGGGGAGGAGCAAAGATAGAACATGACCTTATAAATGGTATAATGTAGCAGGAGAATGAAGATGTATATGCTAATGCCATACAGGGTCATGTGTGGTATGCCAATAACATGCTTTAGGAACCCACATGTGAGAGAACCTATTATAGTACAGAAAAGGAGCACCATTGCTGCCCTTGTCTAAAAAATGAACAGAATGCTTGGTATATACTGGCAGAAAGGCTTTCAAACCCGCATAATCTGGAGTATTTTCAGGCATTTGTTCCACTAATGCGGCCTGGAATCCTGCCACGCCTCTTGCTCCTGAATAGTGATTAAGACACAATTTTTAAAACTGCTTACATCACATTGTAGTGTTTCAACCTCAGACCTAATGGTGGGACCCGAGGTCAAGTTGTAAGCCTTTCTCAAAAACAGCCTGGTTGATGTCATTCCATCCTAGGTCCATTTTGTCAAATGGAAAAAATCCAGGAATAGAGCTGTTGGCTGTTCTACTGTCAACATCAAGGGGCATAACTTCTACCAAAATACACGGCAACCATTCTCAACAGTAAGAGACTCCCCTTTTGACCATTGAGAAAGTGCAAACATAAAAGCTTCACTCAAAAAATCAAAATCCTCTAAATCAAAAAAATTCTCTTAGCACACAGAAGAGGAAAAGGAAGTGACAATGAAAGGGACAAGCCTGGTGATATGATTAATGTGGGATTTAATATTCACTGATACTTAAGGAAAACGAGTTGGCAGTTGAGGGAGAATGAACAGGGTGGAGCTCTGTGCTCTTGCCCAGTCCCTGTGTCACTGTTGCGGAAGAGTCTAGAAAACCCCCAATCTAGTTTATTGAGCCCAGAAGATGAAGTGATAAATGAGGTCATAGAACTCATCAGTGGGACACGTCTCCACCCCCCCATCATCCGTGCTGAGGGGTGTGTTCACTACCTTGAATTCCATTTCCATCCCTCCTCCCCTGATTTAAGATGCTAAACCCAGACCTGTCCTCAGAGCTCCCAGATGTCTCCTCAGCATTGCCAGTTTGTGTCCCAAAGATGACTCAAGGTTGCAAACTGTGCCTATAATCTCCCCCCAAGACCAGGCTCCTCTCCCGTGCTCACAGGCTTATGAATCACATGGCTCTCCAGCCAGGTAGTCAAGTCAGAAAGCTGCGCATCCTCCCAAATCTCTCATTTCCCTCTCTTAATTACCTCCTTATGAGGTCGTTTTATTTGGCTCAGACCTCCACACCATCTCCTCCTAACACATTTCTCTGCTATCATTCTTGCTCTTGTAGTCTCTTTTCTACACCAGAGGAATGAGAACACGTGGAAGGCCATCAATCAGATTATATGACCTTCCTATTTAAAAGCCTCCCTTATATTCTTCAAATAAAAGCCAGTGTCCTTATCCTGACCTGCAAGACCCCATCTGACCTAGCCTTCAACTGCCCCTGCAGCCTACCTCCTCTCTCTTTCCCACAGCTCCTCTTCCTCCAACCTCTCTGGTCTGCTTTCTCTTCCTCAAACAAGCCAAGTTTAAATTGGCTGTAGGATATTTGCATAAACTACTCCCTTTCCTGGCCTGGAAATCTTCTCCTTAGCTGTTTGCAGGGCAGGATGCTGCTTCTTATTCAAGTCTTAGCTCAAATGTCATATCCTCAGCGAAGCTTTCCCTGACCCCTGTGAAGTCACCCAAAAGTAATTCTCTGGCATATCTCTCCAGTAGGCTGAACCATATAAAGTTGCCAGCATTCAGCCATTTTAGCCTATAAAAATCTTAATTTTATGTAGTTCAGTTAATATTCTCATGGTAACATCCATACCTGCTATTTTCACATCAACTTATTTATTCCCTCTCTTCCCCATTAGAATATATGGTTTGTGGGATAATGGTGTATACCCAGGACCTAAGATATTTCCTGGCATGTAATAGATAATGAATGAAGAATGAATAGTCAATGTTTGCCCCCCCCTCCCCGTTATCAACTTTACACTCCATGAGGCCAAAGGCTTTGTGTATTTTGTTCACACTCAAATGCCAGTATTTTCCATAATGCTAGTGATAGGTCATGTGGGATGAATTAGTGAATTTGAACAAATGATTCCTAACTCCAAGTTGAATAATCTTCAGGTTCTCATTCCTGTTCTAATCTGGATTTGATAGCATGAAACATTTTTAATTCAGGTACCTAGTATTGAAGCAGAATTTATTTTTTCTACACAAGAGAATGATCTATATCAGGGGTTGGCTGAGATAGTAGATATTAGGTTTTGGGGGCCCCACAACCTCTGATGTAACTACTCAACTCTGGCAAGGTAGGGTGAAAGTAGCCATAGGCAATATGTAAATGACTGGAGCTTGGATGTGATGGGATAAAACTTTATTTACACAAACAGGCCGTGGGCTGGATTTGGCCCATTGGCCATAGTCTATCTCTCCTTTGTTATCTAGACTAATGATTTGACTAACAAGAAAATAGAAGTGGTTTTGACTGATGTTTTCAAACCTCACATGACAAAGTGCATATTATAAACTTGCCTCATGATTGGGAAAGAAATTTAAAGGAGTCTTAGTGATATTTCAAAGGTCAGATATGTTTTAGGTCATGAGCAAGTGACCTCACAAAGATGCGATTATGGTCTGGAGAAGTTTATGGATTGCCATATCTCTTAAATGTTTGGATGAGTCTTAAACTAGAACAAGATACACTTTTGCCTGTTCCCTTACAGAGTGTGTGAGAAACTCCCATTAATGAGAACAGCACATGTTGATGGAAAAAAATAGATCAGATCCTGACATGTTTTAAGTAACTGCTTGGCCTCGTTTCTTTTTTCATTGCTTTCTTGAGCTCATTTAGGAGACCTTCCCCTTTCACATGCCTGATAAATCTCCCAAGATGAATTCCAAATTCACAGAGGAAAACATGCTCTGTAATTTTGAATGAATGCCATGTGTACATATTCCTCAGCTCACATGACATGACATCTTGGAGATGCATGGAGAGGGGAGAGGTTATGTGGAAGCTCTGTTGGTGTCCACTGAGGGTTGGCTGGCCATCTGCAGATGAGGGATTAGTCCCCTTACAGGGTGACATAAGAATTATTCACACTTTCCATGTGCCAGGCTTTATGCTAAGTGCTTTATACTTAATAGCTCATTTAATCTGTGCAACAGCCCTATGAAGTAGGTGGTTTAATGGCTGCTCCATTTGCCAAAGTGGACTTGGGTTTTGCTAACTCAACTTTGAAGAGCCAGAGCACTTACAAGATGATGTCATATACTGTCCTGACCTAGCACCTTTCTTTGGTACATTGGTAACTTGATGAAGCATGTTGCCTTAACTATGTCTCAGATGGGAAAAAATGTGCACCACATCATTCTTCCTTTTCCCTTAGGGAAGTCTGAAGAATTCTGACCCAGTTACTGCTGGGTACTTAAAAAAAAAAAATTGCAGAGCAGGGGGGAAGTAGGCTATGAAAATACAACATCCAGTAATAATTCTCTAGGTGGAATGAATTATGTGTTTATGAAAAGTGAATACAAGACCCAGGCCTTTTAAATAATTTATTATATTGGAGAATAATCTATCTTTCACAAATCATGACTAACGTAGCCCATGACCTAACTAATAATGACAAAGGTTATTATAAAAATCACATAAAAATGTAAAGTAGAGAAATCCTGTTATCTGTTGGGTGGATGCTACTGCCATCACATTATTTTCTCATTTCAGCATTGAAACAAAACCCAAAAAACCCTGGTGAGTTGTTTCCACTCCATTGACACAAATAATCAGTAAAGAAATACTTGGTATGCCCCCCCCCGCCAAAAAAAAAAAAAGAACAACAAAAAAAAACCACACACAAAAAAAACCCTGGACGCATCTGTTTCACTTGTGGGCTGAACTAGCAAAGTATCCAGTAGAAAACCAACAAGTCCAGGTCATTTGAAACATAGGGGTGCCTGGGTGGTACAGTCAGCTGAGCATCAGACTCTTGGTTTTGGCTCAGATTGTGATCTCAGGGTTGTGAGATCGAGCCCTGCCTAAGGCTACTCACTCAGCGTGGAATCTGCTTGAGATTCTTTCTCCTTCTCCCTCTGCCCCTCCCTGGACTAAAATAAATCTTAAAAAAAAAAATAGAAACAGGAAAAAATTCCTCCTGTAATCAGATAACATCTCCCAAAGGTAGGAGACCACAGTGAAACTGTTTTCCCAAAGTGGAGAAGAATCACATGGCACTTTTATTCCATCATTTGGGAGTAGAAAGCCGAATTTGCCACTTACCTGCCGACACTCCCACACAGTGCTCAGGCTCAGAGTGTCAGATTACTAGAATCACATGCTGTAAAGAATGCTTAAGGAGAGGTCTGGGGTACAGGTGTCCTGTCTGTTCTCATGCAGACCCTTGCTTCACCTCCTCTCTCCACTTTAGTGCAATGAGAGAGGGACTGATCACTCTCTTCAAGTCTGCTTAAAAAAAAAAAAAAAAAAAAAAAAGAAAATCTGCCCTCACCCCAAGCACCATATTATTCACAGACATGGACTATCTGTCTTTTTTACCACTGTCTCCAGCAAAGCCTAGTCCTGACTTCAGTGTGACACTTCCTAATTTCAGCTGAGAATTCTCCCCCCTCCCCCCCTGTGCCTTCCCACCATATCCCACCCGCTTCTCAACAGCAAGAACGATTTTCCTTCTCCTCAATGATCATAGCACTGAATCAAAACCTTAGATCCTCAAATGCAAGTGCACATTTTTCTCTAGTCCATGACATTTATGTACATCTCCGTTCCATTAGCAGGCTGAGAACTCCCTGAAGATGGAGGGAGGTCCACGTCCGATTCATCTTGGCATCCACTTGCATCCTTTCTATCACAGGACAAGGCATTGTGCCGAGCCAGTATTTGCACAGACATCCATACATTCCTCATTTGTAAAATGAGAGACTGAGCCAGATTATAGCTCAGGATCCCCATCTATAAAATTATACGATCAATGTGAAGTAGAACAAAGAGGCCTCCTCCCACAGGATCCACCTCCAAGCCATACCATGAATCCTTCTCCTACCCTGTCGAGTTTTTCTTGCGGCAAAGCAATTCTCTTTATATTGATCCTCATTTTCTTTCAAGGCTCTTTTATTCCCAGTCCTTCTGTAGAGTTGATGGCCTAAACTGCAAACCTGTTTTCAGATGTTCTGTCTCTGAACCAGGGCTATAATGTAAATCAGCTGTTCCAGGGATGAGCGTTGCTGACACGTACAGACATTAGCAATCATATGACGGGTCCCGTGGGGCCGGATATTGCCATCTATCCTGGTTGCAGGTGCTTCAGGTAGCCACGGCTTTGGAACTCTGTTTTCATTTTTCATTGCACTAGTTTTTCATTCTTATAGAGACACAAATGTCTCAGCCAGAAAGAATTGTCAGAGGCCCATGGAAAAGGCAGCTTTATATATTTTATCATGTTTTCTGGTGGGTAAGTGAAAGATTTTTGTAAACTGGAAAAATGCTGCCCTCATTTAGGTTTGGTATTTACACATGGAACCTAGTGCTTCTTCTGAGACATCACACGTGACCTTTCTTTTCCACCGTCATTGGCATCATTATTGACCATCACAACCGTTATCGAGTGCCCCAAAGCTGGAAGGCCCTTGCCGCCTTCCCCAGGAAACACAGGTGCCGAGAAGGTTTCTTCTGCCTAGAGCTCCTGAGCGTAACTTTGCCTGATAACCCTGTTCGAATTGGCCTCTTGCCTCGTGAGAGCTTCCTCAACATTTAGTTATGACTCTACAGGGATGTGGTTGAAATGACTCCTTGACTCCACGTGTCCTTAATACAGAACACTACCTTAGCTTCAGCTGTATAACAGGTTTGATCAGGTTGTGATCAGCACAGTAAGACTACTTCACATCCAACACAGAGTTAGGGACCGTTTGTCCCTGTGATGACAACTTGGAAGGTCTACTCTCTTAGCAACGTTCGGATACGCAGTACAGCGTTATTAGCTGGAGTCTCCATGCTGCACATTCCATCCCCGGGCTTACTTATCTTATAACCAGAAGTTTGTACCTTTAGAGCCCTTCACCCCTTTGGCCCACTCCCATCCCCGTAACCACCCTCTCCCCCACCTCCGACAACCACCAATCCATTCTATTTATGAGTTGGGTTTTGGTGTTTTTTTTTTTTTTTTAATCTACATATAAGTGAGATCATATGGTCTTTGTCTGACTTAATTCACTTAAGCATAAGGCCCTCAGGGATCCATCCCTGTTGTCACAAGTGGCAAGATTTCAGTCTTTGTTATGGCTGTAGAGTATTCCATTCTGTTTCCATTCTGTATCTGTATGATGCGTGCACCCACACACCATATATATACCACACAACTTCTTTATCCATTCGTCTAAGGTTATAGTCTGTATTTTTTTTTAAATATTTTATTCATGAAAAATATTCTGTATTAATGACACCTGGAAAAACCCCTACCTTCCAAGGAGTCATTTCAACCACATCCCTGTAGAGTCATAACTAAATGTCGAGGAAGCTCTCATGAGGCTAGTGACTGTGAAGTAGAATTGCTAGGTTGTATTTTTTTATTTTTCTATTTTTACTTTCAGTTTAAGTTTCTAAGGAACCTCCATAGTGTTTTCCATGATGGTTGTATCAATTTACATTCCCACCAGCCATGCGCAAGGGTTTTCTTTGCTCCACATCCTCGTGAACTCTTGTTTTTGCTTCTCCTTTTGATAATAGCCATTCTGGCAGCCATGAGGTGATACCTCATTATGGTTTTGACTTACATTTCCCTGATGGTTAGTGATGTTAAACACCTCTTCATGTACTTGTTGGCCACGTGTGTGTCTTCTTTGGAAAAAATATCTGTTCAGATACTCTGCCCATTTTTAAATTGGGATATCGGGGGGGGGGTTGCTATTAAGTTGTATGAGTTCTTTGTATATGTTGGATATAAACCCTTTATCAGACATATTATTTGCTGATATTTTCTCCCTTTTGGTAAGTTGCCTTTTATTTTGTCAGTGGTTTCCTTTGCTGTGCAGAATGGAATGTGCTTTTTTAATTTTCTTATCTTTTCCTTTGGATTATAGAGTAACTTCCATGAAAGCAGAAATCATGTCAATGTGCACATTTGAGTGACATAAAAAATGTAGTTCTGTTACATAGATGGAAAGTAAGATTGGGTACCATTCAAAGGTATCATGGTCAGGGAACCCAAGAATGTTTGGGTCCTGATATTGACCTCAGCTGCCCTTCATGTATAGGTTTCCAGTGGGACTGAAGATAGACCAAGATGGAGCCCATCATTTTTCTCAGTTGAGGATCCTGAAAACCATTTGTTTAGCAGTTTCTTCGTGGGGAGAGGCTGGAGAATTCTATGATAGTTAGCCTCCCATATTGCTAGTTCTGCCAAACCCAGACCCTCATGGCCTGAAAGAAACAAGGACAAATTGAAGCAAGGTAATAGCTTATAATTAAATGTAGCTTTGCCTCAATACCCCAATATGTATCAATCCAGTGAGCTGGGCTGGACTATGTAGAAGATCCATTTTAACCCCCAAATATAATCTAAATTGTCCCAAATAACTCCTGCTCTATTCCATATTGAAACCTCACTCTGTTAGTAAGGAATGTTTCAGCCACAGGTAACCAAAAACTGAATATTTCAGCTCGATTTTACATTGGCCTAAACCAAGGGTTGGCCAACTTTTTCCATAAAGGGCCAGTTAGTAACTATTTTTGGCTTTGCTGACAAACCATATGGTCTCCGTCACAACTACTCCACTCTGCCATTGTAGCAGCAGCCAGAGACAATATATAAATGAATGTGGATGGCAGTATTCCAGTAAAACTCTACAGAAACAGGCAGTGGGCTGGACTTGGCACACGGGCCATAGTTTGCTGACTCCTGGGTTAGCCGAAGGACTATGCTCCACTGAGTTTTAGACCTTTCGGAGCCAAGGCAGCCTGGACAGCAGTAGGGAAACTGAACTGGAGAGGGAGTAACAAGAGAGAATAGGTTTCTCTAGATGCTGTGTGCTGAGCTGGCCAAAGCTGTACTGAGTTTTGGCCCCTGGAAAGGAGAGTATATAAGGAGTGAGGGAGGGATGGCTGGACCATCTCAGACCCAGGGTCACTTTTCACTTTGGCCATCCTGAGGCAAGAAACAGCACATTTTGCCTTTAAAGTCAAGACCCTACACTCTCCCCACCTGTCCTTGATAGTGACCTGGGATCCCATCAGTCCATAACATGAACGCATCCCTATGGGGAAGAGGACAGGTCGGGAGATGAGACGGAGGAAGGGAAGAAAAAAGAAAAGAGGATCTTTGCAAAACCTGCTCTACAAGGATTACAGGACTCTGTGGACAAAAGGCAGATGGGTTAACTCATTGCCTGATGCCCAAGAGAGATAGAAAATGACTCGTAAAGAAATAGCATTTGATTCTTGATGCCTTTGGTCTGTACCCACTATTGCTGTCTTCATCACCATAGAATTGACCTATTCTTTAGAATGTGGCCATGCAATTTAGTATTAAACAAAAATAAATCTCATGTATGGAATGAATGCTAGATTGAATACTTGCATGATCATAGGAAGCAGAGATTTAGCATCTCCTGGAAGCCCATATTTCCTGCTTACAGATAGGTAACTCTGCCTCCACCATGATGGGTCATTCATCACAGTCATTGCAGAATAAGAAGAGTATCTTTGCAGAAATTTAGGATTAAGACCTGGCCCTGGGGCCAAATAATAGGGCTTTTCCTACTTCCTGTTGTGTTGTAGGGCTCTTCAGAGAGAGATCAATCAGTTAAAGCTCACTATGAATTTAAATCTATGTAATATGACCTCAGAGAATTTGTATTCGAAGACTTCCAATTAGGCTGCATGGAGTGGGGGGTTGGGGGTGGGAACAGAAGAATCCAGGAATTAGAAGTCTGGTGAGGCTCTTGGTATCACTGAAATCCAGCCCCGTAGGTTCTGTCTAGAAAGACCTGAGTCAGGAACACTCCTTGGTTATGAGAGCTCTCTCCACTCTTGACTCTTACTTAATAAATTACCACTTCACAATAAATTGCCATTAAATTACCAGATCAAAAGTGTCAGTTTCCCTTGTCAAAGGAGTAGAATTGCACGAGAGCATGGGGCATAGAGGAGACCACTGGAGAGGAGAGTGGTTTGAGGCACAATCTCTTTTTTTTTTTAATTAATTAATTAATTAATTAATTTATTTATTTTTCAGGTACAATCTCTTAAAGGCTTTAATTTCATTTATGACTTCTTCTTGACACCTGGGCCACCCCGGATTCTGCTCAGGTCCCCTCCCTGCTGGCTGCCCGTCACCTCCTCCTTCCCTGCTGACCCCGCAGAACAGGGGCAGGTTTCATTTCTGGGCACCTGGCATTGCTGATGACGGGCAGAAAGTGGCAGGAAGGAACAGCTTAATTTGCTCAATTCATATTTCTGCAGGAAAGGAAGGAAAGGGTCATTGTTTTCATCTTTGAAAGAGGGGGTGAGTGTGTTTGAGGCAAACAGATCCTGAGAACTTGGATTTGGTTTCATTAAAAACCAGTAACTGAGCTGGAGAGTAAGAACCCGTTTCCCTGGCTCCCAGACTAGATTTGCCTTCCTGTCTTCTCTCATTACAGGAGGCAGGCGGCGAAGGTGGTTTTCCACTTATTGAACATATCTTGGGCAGAGCTCTCATAAGGGAACTAGTGTGTTGTGCTTCCGAATCCTGGTTTTAAGCTCTGTCTGCAATCAAGCAGAGCTCTCTAGAGGATAAAGCTATATTAAGCTTTAATTCTCTAGTTAATTTTTTTTGTTTCCATAAAATTGGTTCCCTTGTCTTTTACTTATTCTCTGCAGGTCACCATTCAGCAAATCAGCAGAATCACCCGCACTCTCAACGAGCCCATTAGTTAGATGGGGATCAGAGAGAAATATTTTGCATATAAACCATAGCGTAGAAAAAGAGAGAATAAGAGGATTTGCAGTCCTTGACTCTATTTCATAGCTTGGGTTTTTCGCCCCAGTAATTGGCTTAAATCCCTTTTGATCATCGTTTCATATTTTTTTTTTTTTTTGGGCACACAGTGGTTTTTTTCTTCATAAAAACCATGACTGGTTTTTTAACTTGTGGTAACCCTGTTCTCTCACATAGATCTTTTACTTTCTTTGACCCCTGCGACTGTATTTGCTCTGAACTTTAATCTCCAGAGTGTGAAATAAAAGTTTAAACCACATCTCGAGGCGCTAAGTTTCTGCATTTGCCATTGGTACACGCAGAGACTTCTGTTAATGTGAGTTCAGATGAGGGAAAAACAATCCTGTTTTCGAAGGTCATGGAAAATACCCCAACGTTTCACAGATCCACTGATTTGCATTTTGATTTCTCTTTATATCTGATTTTAAAAAATAATTGGAAGCAAATTTGGTTAATTTTGTGTTGTAAGGTGATTCTGAGAGCTGCCTCTCTGCTTCTGGCTTTAGATAAACCTCTGTTTAAAAAAGTTATTTGCTGAAAACCTAACCTACCTGATTATAGCAATCACGATGTTTCAGGTATACTGAATGTATTTTGCAAATGCACAGTTTAATTATGACAGTCTCTGTGTCCCTTTTCCTATAATTATTTTTCTCTGCATTATGCACATACTGAATAGCCAAAGAGCTGTCTGTAAGGAGGAAAATGAATACGTGGAACATTAAATGTCCAGCTAAGTAACGACAAGCCTCTGTGCAGATATGGAAAACGAGTCCTATCTTAAAAATACAGTCCATTCTTCAGAGGGGCCTTGGATAAACAAACTTAGTATTACTCAAGCTGATCATATGGCACTAATTTGCTGCCTTGCTTTTCCATTAAACTCTCCGCAGGTGACTCCATATAACAACTGAGTTTTAGTATATTCCAGATTCAGGTAATGGATTAAAGTTAAGCAGATATTCTTTTAAAAAGACAGCATGTAACCAGAGGTTGTAACTAGAGTTTTCAACATGAAAACCTCTAGTACGGGAAAGATAAAATATGTTAATATGCACTATCCTGACTCTTCCTGAAGAATGAAAATTGGGAGTTGGAATAGGAAATTGCAAGTCTGCAGGTCAGAGTTATGTGGTGTCAGCAATGCAGACAGGTGACTTGGAAAGTGGTTCCGGAAGATTCCAGATGGTACACAGCAAACACAACAGGCCGGCGGGGTGGGGCATGGGGGGCAGAGGTTGAATGAAGAGAATCGATGTTTCATGTGAGTCAGAAGACAGGCAGTAAGCGCATCTCTCTATATTACACTCTGAATTTTGGGCAATAGCATTCTAATGGAGTCAGATGATGTTAGTGAACCTGTTGCCTTCCTCAGAATTTCTTGTTCCATAGTTCTTACTCAACGACCTACCATTGCTATTATTTCTTGTGCATAAAACCACACACTTTCTTGGATTTCCTTGGAGGTAAATAAAATTCTTTTGGCAGTATCTATTTAGGAGCTACATTCTGAGGCTCTCAGGCAACATGTTATGAGGCGATCCAATGCCATGGAGTGTTCTTGAGACCTGTAGGCACATGGTCAGTGACCCTGACATCTGTTCGGCCTGGATGAGACAATCATGTCACTGGCATCGGGCATGTCGATTATATGTACAGGTGCCAAGAGCTGAGGACTCCAGCAAATCCAGCTTCCGAGCCGCTAATATAGTTCATCCAGAAGAAATGCTTCCTCTCGAGATGAGGCTCAGCTTCCATCAAAGACGTGATCATAGAGGCAGATGAGAAAAACCCAGGCAGCCTACATTCTGGGATCCGAAGTCGGTCCCAGCCTCCACAGCTCCAGCAAGGGGCCTGGCTTCTTCCATGTAGAGAGTGGGTCCACTGGCTTACTGTGTGTGTGTGTGTGTGTGTGTGTGTGTGTGTGTGTGTGTCTAGGGAGGGATGTGCTTGGCTGGTACTTCTAATAGCACATCCCTGGGTAGACTAACCGGGAAGCATCCAGGGTGGCAACAAGGGAGGAGTCCAGATTGGGGCTAATTGTGATGGGGGCACGTGTACCTGGTTGTGTGGCCCCTGGGAAGCCCTCCCTTGCTCTGAGCTGCTGTGTATTCTTATCTAGCAAATGGAGACGACTCCAGTCCCAGTACCTCTGCAGGTTGTCATGATAATGCGAAGCATTTTCCCAATTACCCTTGCTTTGGTTTTGTTGTACTTCCAGTCTAAGTTCTAGGTGAAGTTGTAGACTAACCTTGCAGGAGCATGTGAGATTCATAGGCTTAGCAAGGGGAAGGCCGAGTTAACCACAGGCAGAACAGGGCTCTGTGGTCACCCCACTTGTAGAGAAGGCATTGAAATCAGCCTGGCTCCGGGGCTGGAAACCACGACTTTTAGCCCAAGTTTCGCATGAAACTGCCCCTGCTAAGGTTACTGATGCCAACTCCAGTGGCCTTCCCGTAACCCTCACTGCACTTGAGCCCTTAGAGCTGTTAATATTGTTGACTTCCCCTTTCTCTTCCAGACCTTTCCTCTTTCAGCTTCCAAGAGACCACCCTCCGCTGGTTCTGTTGTCTGTAATCGGTGTTTTTCTTCTCCCCTTGGCTGGCTGCTTCTCTGCATTCCTAGGTCTTTATCTGTGACCTTCCCCCCACCCCCCAAGATACCAAGCAGCCCTCCAGAAGGGCTGGGCAGAACTTACAGAAGTGTTTTTGCTGAAAAGATGTTTGGTTTTGATCCAATTTTGCATGGCTTACGACAGAGCATGCATCCTCTGGCTCATACCCATGGACCCCCGCCCCCCTCATGCCCTGCCCTACCTGGCTCATACACAAGCCCCTCCTGGGGGCCCCTGGGGAGCATTCGAGCTTGCTCTTCTCTGTATCTGTATCCTTAGCACATCAGAGTTTCAGGTACCCACACATATTGGCTCTTCAGCTTCTCTCGAAACTTCTCTCAAGGGCACTTGGGTGGCTCACTGGTTGAGTGTCTGCCTTCGGCTCAGGTCATGATCCCGAGGTCCTGGGATTGAGTCCCGCATCACGCTTCCCACAGGGAGCCTGTTTCTCCCTCTGCCGTGTCTCTGCCTCTCTCTGTGTATCTCTCATGAATAAATAAATCTTAAAAAAAAAATGAAAGAAACTTCTCTCGAGAGTATTTTGTGTATCCTACCACCCTCCTGGGGATCCCCGGAGGTCTGTAAGTTGTCCCAGACTGAATCCACAGTCCAGCTCTCTTCTCAGCTCTGAGATGACTTCATCCATCTACCTCTTCCTCATTAGAAACCATGGACTTTTCCACTGGGTCGGTTTTCATGCAGAGGTTATTGGGTCCCTGAGGTGTACCAGTTTGGGGCTAAAAGAGGAGAATTAAGGGGTGAGCATAAACAGGCCTGGCCCCTGCCTTGTGGATTTTACTGTTTGGTCAGAGTGAAACACATTAATGAGAGAACACAAATACACAACAGGACCCACACTACGGGGTAGATCAAGAGGTGTGTCGAGCCATGAGAATTACATATGGGTCTCTGACCTGGTTAGGGATGTCAGGGAAGGTGCTCCTGTGGAAGAGTTGAGCTGACATCGGAACGTATGTAGAGTGTAACTAGTGGAGAGGGCAGGGAAAGGCATTAAGGTACAGTTGGGGCCACAGTAAGGATTTTGTTCATTCAGCCTCAGAGCAATGGAAACCAGTCATATTTTTCAACCATGACTTGTGAGTTCCTGGCACGATGGGGGTGCTATTTGCTAAGATCGAAGCCTCTGAGAGCCAGATAGGGGGGTGATTTCAGGCAACTGGTGTCCAGGGTGCCTCCAATCCAACTAAGAAGACCTCTCAGGCAGTGAGTTGACCCTGTGCATCCGGAATTCCAGGGAGATAGCTGGAGAAATCTGTGATTCTTTTGTGTAGGGAAGATCATCGGGTGTGTATGTGGCTGTCAAACGCCTAATTGTGACATTGGCACGGGAGGAAAACCAGACCTAGGATGGAGGCTTGAAAAGCGCCATGGTCCATGGCTTAGCTCCTGTCCCTCCCACATGTATTTCATTGTCGTGAGACACTTCCATGGTCTCCTGGAAGCACCTCCTGAGCTGAGGTCCTTCTCATCTTCCTTATTGCTCCTGCCATGACGGAGGTCTTCAGTGTCTCTCTCCAGTGCTCTTAGAGTCTAACAGGGCTTACTGCCACTTCTCTTCATGACCCCAGAGCCCCCCACTATGCTGCTGTCACTAGCGTCTTAAAAGACAAGTGTGTTCGTTTCTCTCCTCCTTGCAAGCCTGTGGGTCTTCCTGTTTTCCTGCACCCCGTTTTTATGTCCTCCCAGCAAGAGTCACCCTGTACTGTAGTTACTGATTCCAGGGTCTCTGTTTCCTCCCTGGCTGGAAGGCAATAAGCTCTCTGATTGGGGGGCTAGACCTCACCCACCTTGGCATCTCCAAAGCCTGGAACAGCAATGGCATCTGGCATCTTAGGAGTGGGCCCCGATGTGAACGCTGCTGCCCACTGACCTTCCTTTTCCTCTGTGCAAATGCAGATGTAGCCCATTTGCCTCTTCCCCACCTCAGAGGCACTTTGGCTGTACATGAAAGGAATCTCCTTGCCTAAACGAGGGGCATTATATACATGATGCTTAAAAAAAAAATAGTGACACAAACACAATCACGTGGTTTTAAGGCAATAGTCACGGCTGCTTCGCTGGTTTGGGCAGGACATTATATTTACTCAAAATAAAACCCCCTCAAAACCCCATCGGGCTAAGTTCCACAGCTTAATTACATGTGTTCAGCGAAAAAAAAAAAAAGTTCAAACTGCAATTGAAGAACCTCAGGGGAAAAGGTGTCTTTTTTTAAACTTTTTTTTTTAATTTTTATTTATTTATGATAGTCACAGAGAGAGAGAGAGAGAGAGGCAGAGACACAGGCAGAGCGAGAAGCAGGCTCCATGCACCGGGAGCCTGACGTGGGATTCGATCCCGGGTCTCCAGGATCGCGCCCTAGGCCAAAGGCAGGAGCCAAACCGCTGCGCCACCCAGGGATCCCAAAAGGTGTCTTTTTTAAGCAATTAACTATCCATGCGTCTTGTATGTAGACCCGACTTCCTGTTTTACTGTTCTTTTTCCAATTTTGGTGTTTTGCCTACTGTCTTTTCATATGGAAGAGGGAGAAGGAGGGAAAGAGAATGACAGAGGAAGGGAAGAAGGAGAAAGAACATGTTTTTGATAAATTTGAAACGAAGTAGTTTGAAGTAAAGAAAATTAAACCATTTATTACAATTTTTTTTTCACCCTGATCAGAAAGAGACTGGTTGGTCCTAATAGGGTGCCTAAAATTTATGCATTTCCCAAGAATCCATTTATAAAGACAATTTCTGCAAATTTCTAGGATTTTCACTTGTGAGGGGCTATGATGGAGGCAGATAATTTCTAAAAATTCCCTTTTGGATTTATTTACTTATTTTGGTCGGAACCTCCATGAATATTGGCTCTTGAACATAAGATATTTTCTTGACATGGAGCAAAAAGGCCCTTAAAAATTCTATTCTTCTGTTTCCTTGAAGAAAAAAAATCACAGAGGCACTTTTTATAGCATATTTTTGGTATGTATAAACAGAAAAATATATATAGGCATGGCCTGTAGTCTCTTGAGTTCTAGTTAAAAATAAGTGTATTATGAGCCTATAGTTGAACTTACATACTATTAAGTGAAAATCCAGTATCTGAGCACTGTCTCAACGATTTTAGTTGCACAAATACTGCATTTACAGACCTTTCTAGCACAGTCTTACATGACGAAGGGAGAAGTGAGGAGATCAGGACCCTTGCAGGGATGGAAATTGGTTCTAGGACTATCACCCCATCTGGTTCTGGGAATGGGGAGTCTTGATTCATCTCATGCTATGACCTGTCAGATTTAGATCTCCCTCTCTCTGCACATAATGCTTTTAAACTACAGGCAGGAGAAATCATGTAAGGGGGTCTGCAAACTGAGCTGTGCGTATGCTTTTTGGTTTGAAAAACTGAATGTGTGTGTGTGCACATGTGTTTTCCTACAGATAAAAAAGCAGAGTGACTGAGTTGTGTCAAATGTATGAGAAAACCATCAAAACAATCTTAGTCATTTATAAATATTAAACTAAATTAAACTAAACAGAGATAGTAGTATCAAATCCCTTTTAAGTATAGTATTAGCTGCTATTTGAATAATAATCATCTGCCAAGCCCTGTTCTAAACATTTACACTTCTTCTCTCCATCTTTACAACGACCCAATGAAACAGGTACCATCATCCCCGTTATATGGATGCGAAAAACAAGGCACAAAATTTGCCCAAACTACCATTAGCATGTTTGCTTCTTTCAGCTCCTTTGACCAATGAACAGTAACTCCATTAAACCAAAAAAGACATGTACATATTTACATATAAATTTTGCTTTATGCTTTATTAATGTACATAATTTATAAAATATATAAATTGTATACATATAGGGACAGAGAGAGAAAGAGGGTTTTTATGGTTGATTGATTTGGAGCTCACTACAACCAAGAGATCAAAGTTCATTTTCACCTTATAGACCATTTAGAATTTGTTCTGATTAAACGAATAATCTCAGTTATTAAAGCTTAAAATTAGGAAGTCTCGCATATTCAAATCTATGTAAGAACTTTGTGAAAACCCTTTGTTTTATCATCTAAATAATGAGCTGTGCTATATGGGTCAGCTGCACTAAGGAATGCTATTAAGTGCTATTGCTATTTATTTGGCTAACAGAGACAGTTTCTTAGAATTTTCCATTTCTTTCACAATATTTCTCACCCCTCAGTTTTACCCACCAACCCCCCAAAGTTCAAATGCATATCTGGAACCTGAGGCAGTCCACCAAAACTCTGAAAGGAATCAAAGTGAGCCGAACATGAGGGTATGCAAGCTCTGTGTCTGACCAGCCCTCGGCACACAGGTCGGGCGTTCCTATTTCCTTCTCCACGTGACTTTGGGATAAGAATTACGCATGGTCTCCCAACTGGAGCATTTAACGCTATTGCTGTTAAGCCATACCTTCAATAACAATGCAAAGTGTAAACCCACTTAGGATGACTCCTTTCTTAAGCAATGTCAGAAATATTTAGTCTCTGTTGCTGAGCAGACTGCGAGGGGACCTCTGCCAAAGGAGGTCAGCTCAGATATGTGCCTGCACATTCAAGCTGCCAAACAACATAAGAGAATGTTTAGAACAATGAATTGTAAGTTGAAGGCTTCAATTCTCATGGAAAGTTAAGTCCAGCACTCACTCACACCTCTTTAGCCTCTGATGAGGAGGGAAAACTAGGGGAAGACCATGGCGCTGGGCTGCCTAATGGAAATATTTCATCAGGCGGTGACCTTTCTGTGTGTTGTCATTTGGCCTCTCTGCTTTCTTGGGCATGCTGTTTTAATAAGCATTTGTAATAATCTGCACAAGCATCTTAATAGTTTCCAAAGAGACTTGGATACTCATTTGAGCTGTTTCACAATTGGAAATTGGCATTTGTTTGGAGATGGCTCTAGTAGGATCATTAGCTCCAACCTCCCTGGTGTTCTCCTGTATGATTTCAGTGGGTCTTTCTTGGGAAAGATGCCAAAGGTTTAAGCTTCCAGTGGTGGTAGTGGAATCTCTGTGTTCCTGTACACTGTCATAATTGTACAGTTAATATTTGCACACATGTTTAAATATGCCTCTTATTTTTGCTTTGTAGGGGTAAATCCATCATGAATTATTTTAGCTATCTAGGTATCTAGAGCGTTAGCGTACATCTCCACAAAGTCTTATAATGTAACAAGGAAGAGTGCAGAGGACATCAGGCTCCGCACTGACCTGCCAGGAGATGAAGTAAATCACTTAATTTCCCTGAGGCCTCAGTTTCCTTGGTGTAAAATGACAAATTTGGGCCAAATCATCTCTCAGATCTGAAGCTCTCATTACAGGAGGCTTGTAAATACATCTCCAGGTTATGAGGCAGGTTGTTCATGCAGAGATGTTTTAAGAATAATAATACTGTCTACCTCTGATGAGCATGGACTCTGTGCCAGGAGCCATACTAGGAACTTGAAATACAATCTCTACTATTAATCCTTAACAGATTCAGATTAAAGGGCTACATAACCAAACAGATGCCAGAGTAATCAAGCCATAAGAGGCTTAGTTTCTGACAAATTAAAACCTCTCATTTGAGCATTAATTTATTATTAAAATAAAACAGCTTATTCCTACTTTTACTAAAAAAAAATTTTCATGCAAGTGTTTGATGAGTATTAATTGGATGAAAGAGAATCATTAATCTTTCCAGGGTTCCATTTATCTTGAGTTGGCCCTCCCTTGAGGAAGATGATTATTATTTACATTCAGTGGGTGAGGAAACCAAGAAGCCTGGAGGTTGTGTAACCTACTCAGTTACTCATCCACATGTGACCAAAATGGGCTTCACACCCAACCGGTCTCATGCTCTTAAGGTTGCAAGATTTAGCGAATAAAGATAGAAACTCTGCAGTGAAATTTGAATATCAGATAAGCAACATACACTTTATTTTTTTTTTTTAGTATGAGTATGTTTCAGACATTGCACAGGACATACTCATACTTAAAAAAAATGTGTCATTCATCTGAAGTTCAGATTTAATTGGGCGTCTTGTATTTTTATTAGGGACCCCTGTCCGTGAGAGCGTTCTGTGATAGAATCTGGATCTCTGTCCTTTGGTAGATGCATTGAGGATAATCAGGAGGCCCTATCTCTGCGAAGTTTGAAATCCGGAGGACAAAACTGAAACAATAAATACAACCTCCATGCTTGTTGGAGATGAGGGTACAAACTATGCACAGAGTCAAAGCTCCTTGGATTTAAAATGGAATGACTTAACTCCCTTTCTCAAGGACCTTTTAGGGAATGAGAGGTGAAGGAATGTTCCAGGTGGTGTAGCACTAATTACATAGGGCTAAATAATCCTCTGGCTTCCTGGAAATCTTATTGCAATCAAATGGTTTTTGTAGGTAGCTATATAGGGATTTTTACTATCTTGACCCAGATCCCCAGGCCACCAAGGGGTATAGTCTTCTCCATTTTACAAATATTTTATGTTCACATGAACAGATGCTACTATTCACTCATAAGTGTTCAAAGCTAAATATCTAAACTGTAGGTTACATGGCTATTTTTTTCTGTTTATCCTTCATTTTACTAACTTGCTAAGAATTATTTCACAACTAACACTCTGACCTCTCAATGATGTCTCCTTCTGAAGATATACAATAGAAAAAGGATAACAAAACAAATCATTTATCTTTGTGACAAACCACTCTCGAAAAAGCATTAAGGAAGCAAAAGTTTTAAGGAAATGACTAAATAGGGCTTATCCATAGATTTTACTAATTCATCACACCCTTGACCCTAGTTACCGAAGATGATCTAGAGTAGACTGTGGATTGTAGTAGCCCTTCCTCTAGACATGGAAATTATTCATGTTCCCTTGTGTATCACAGTGGAACTGGATTATGTTTGGGAAGCATAGTTATTCCTTAAAATACTTCTTAAAAAATACTCGTGTCATATTTGGCATTGATTTTATATTCCTATATATAGAAAATATACAAAAGAATGTGTGCATCTGTGAATGCATGTGTATACATTTATTACAAAGATGAAATAATGCAAATCATGAGTGGAAAAGCGTGTGTTATAAATCTCATTCTCACACTTACAAAAAATAGAATTAGGAGCACAAAGTCACAAGATAACACATCAACTCATTAGGATGACACTATCAAAGGAAAGTATGTAACAAGTATTGTCAAGGACATGGAGAAATTGGAATCCTGGTACACCGTTACTGGGAATGTAAAAAAGGTTCAGCCACTATGGAATCCAGTACAGTGGTTCTTCAAAAAATAAAAAAAAAATAAAAATATCATATCCAGCAATTTCATTTCTGGCTATATAACCAAAAGAATTGAAAGCAGAGTATGAAAAAGATATTTCTATATATGTTCATGGCAGCACTATTCACAACAGCCAAAAGTTGAAAGCAACCCAAGTGTCCATCAGCAACTGAATGGATAAACGAAATATAGTGTTTTGGAAACACAACGGAACGTTATTCTGCCTAAAAGAGAAAGGAAATGCTGACATGGACTATACCATGAAGGAACCTTGAGGGCACTATGCTAAGTGAAATAAACCAGTCACAAAGACAAAAGGAGTTTGAGTCCATTTATATAGTGTATTTATAGTAATAAGATTCATGAGAGTAGAATGGTGGTCTCCAGGTACTGCAGGAAAAGGAGAATGCAGAGTTGTAGTTTAATGACTAGAGTTTCAGTTTTGTAAGATCTAAGAGTTCTTGAGATTAGTTGCACAGCAGTATGAATATATTTCATGCTGCCGAACTGTACCCTTAAAAGTGGTTAAGATGGTAAATTATATGTATATTTTGCCATAACTAAAAATAACTAATAAAAATAATTTGGTCATTTGCTCATTTATAAAAGCAGTGTTTACTGAACATCTGTTATGTTCCAAACAATATGTGAGACCAAGGATGTCCAGAGCTAAGACTGATATTCTGAGATACATTAGTGGGTATTCAGTAAATATTTATGGAATGAAATGAATGCATTAAGTAACAAATATATAGACTCACTGGAAATGATGCTGAGCCTTATCAGTAATATTTATCATGGGCATGAGCAGGGGAGGTTGAATAGCTAGTGGCACTTACTACTTATCTGCCTTTTTTGACCACTCACTGAGTCACAAAATGAAAGATGCCATGTGCCTTTAAGAAATTCAACCTCTAGGAGTTTCTAGGTGGCTCAGCAAGTTAAGTGTCCAACTCTTGATTTCAGCTCAGGTCATGACCCCAGGGTTGTAAGATCGAGCCCCATGTCGAGCTCCTCACTGAACGTGGAGCTTGCTTGGGATTCTCTCTCTCCCTCTCTGCCTCTCGCGTGCATGTGCATTCTTTCTCTCCAAAAATAAAAAAAGTCTCACAAGAGCATAAAAGAGTACACATGGAAAGAAAAGCTTCTAATGTGAATTTACAGATTACAGAATAGACCCGTAAAGGTGGTCTCCTGTGTTGAGGGATGGTTAATTATTATCAGTATCCTCTTCTGCATATGCTATTTTATCAGTGTGATATGGACTAACGTTTATCTTGAATATTGACTTTCAAATCTTACTCATGCTGTCCACTTTTGATTCATTTTTGGATGAAGGCTAAGTAAACCAACAAAGAATGATGTTATACAATGTTAGAAATGTTTGCTTATTAAACATGGAATTGTTTAAAAATACTTTTAATTGGAAATCAGTCCCTAATCCAAGAGTGAGCAAAGCTGTATCTTTGTCCCTATCTAATCATTAAACTATAGACCTTGATTGGATAGATCACATTCTCTTTGAGACTCATTTTAAGAGCTATAACATCTTTAGACTTCTGGGTAAGGTCCTTTCCAGGGATGCCTTCTATGGATTTATGAATTTGAAATTTTGATTGATTCTGATTTATTTGTCTATAATAGATAGTTTCTAAAAATTCTTCATAATTTCATGTAATTTGGATTTAAATATCTTCATTCCTTACCAGCAGTTAATCTAGGGGAATTGCTTTGTTAGATTTGTAGGTACAGCAGGCTTTGGGATGGAAGGTACACGGATTTCTTCTGGGTAACTTTCTATTAAAAGCTTTTAAAATACACCTTGCTTCTAGGCTTTTGGGCAGCCAACCTCCTGAGAGGAAGGAACAAAGGGAGAACACTAAGGTGCTTGGGACAGAGGTGAGCTGCAGACAGTTGCCCTGACGGAGCTGAAATGGTTTGTTGTCGGCCCTGCAGAGGCTGACTTCTATAAATGTGATGCATGTGTACTAATGGAGTCCCTTAACATTCCAAGTAGTCATTTCATGTTTGGAGCTTATATAATATCATTTTCAACATACAACTGCATTTTTCTAAAATCCAACAGGTGCAACCTGTAACCCATTGGTCAGTTGTTTGTTTCTCTTACTACCATTTATTTGGCATTCTATCATATTTACCTTTTTGCCTGCCTGGCATCAGTATGGAAAGGCTATTAAACTACATAGCCAGTCGAGGGTCAAGATGCAGCAATTTCTGTTGAGAAGTTTTATAAGATTCCTTTCTTTAAAATGCACGGGTGATATCCCGAATAGAAGTCCCTCCACTTGGATACATAAAAGCAATCATGTAGCCTAGCATGTGAAAAGATTTCCATAGGGCAGGACAAATTGTAGGCTATTAAGTGCCATGGATTAAAAAAAAAAAAAAGATCAACAGGAAGATATTGTAGAATTACAGTAATAATACAAACCGTATTTATGGCAAATTGTTGGAGTCTGAGTTACAATGTAATCATAGCTATTTTATGGCAATAGTGTTTACTTCCATGCCAGTCTATTTCCTGAAAGCTTAAAAAAAATATAACATAGTTCATATAATATGTCACTCCATAATGAAGCCAAGATTGACTCCTCATTTTACGATATTCTTCCTTGGGTCCTTGAAGGAGTTTTTTGTTTTTTGTTCTTTTGTTTTTTTTTTTTTTTAATTAGTAGTTTACAATCCACTCTCTTCTTTTTCTTTTTAGAGATCTTCCCACTCCTGATGCCCTGTGGGAAGAACTAAGGAAGGAAAATAAAAAGGACTGTGGGAGAGAGGTCTGTCCAAAACAAGCCCTCTAAACCCAAGGGGCTTTATTTCTTTTATTTATTGATTTCTTTATTTATATTACATAGAGAATATTCACATAAAGAGCATAAGAGATTTGTAATTCCCATAATTTGGCTGGAAGAAGCACACAAGTACATACTTCCTGTGTGTTAGTCATTTTTGGTTGCCTAGCTGCAAAACACAAATATATTGCAAAACTATTTTTTCATCACAGTCCTACACATCTGTCAATGAATTGACTCCCCTAACTTGTTTTGTAATGTGTGAAAAACAAGACGTCACCATGTCATATTCCAAATTTCTGATCACTCCACATTCGCTTAACTCTATGTTCGATCCCTGATCTAGCTTAAGTGTCGGGCTGTCCAAGGCGGCAGGAGAGAATTGCCTAAAATAAACCAAAAATGCTGGAAATAGGTAGTTGTGGTCTAAATTTTTTTTTTCCTGAAACCAGCAGAACGAAGACAGAAATGTTCTTATACACTGAGATGAATTAAATTCCCAATCGCAAATTTCAAGTATGTTAGCATTATTCTAGAACAAATTGCTCCAGTGTTGACTTCTCATGGTGTAATGAGTATTCTGAGATACTTGAATACGATCCCAGATTCCCTGGTGTTTACCTCCTCGGGGTTGGCTGAGGGTCACGGCTGAGACAAAGGGTAGCAAAGGCACTTCTCATGGCTCACAGAGGCACTTCTGTCTTCCCTGTACCATGACGTTGGCACAGGCTGATATGTGCCAGCTTCCTACCAGGCCCTCTGCCCATAGAAGTGATTCAGTAAGTCCTAAAAGAAGATGTTGGAAGAAGCAAGAGAATGTGATAACAAACGAAGTTTTCTTGGACTTACCCTGTGCACAAGATAGGCGTATGAGATGGTTCTTTATTTCACCATATACAAGGAAATCACTGACTCTCACAGGCACTTTTGGGACCCCTGAGGATATTCTTGAATATCTTGCCTGCCTTCCACCTAGGCAACCTGTCATGTGTCAGTGTCCCCTCAAGAAAAACCAGTACAGTCTGACACACGGTAGGCATTTAATAAGTATCTGCTGAGTGAACAACACTGTAGGGAACTGGGTGAAAGGCATACAGCACAGAGATTCTGGAGCCATAGATACAGTAGAATGTCCCTGGGGCCTCTCCTAAGACCCCAGAGGTGAAAATAGATGGGATCACCATTACCCATAGCACAAACAGGTTCATCTTTTGCAGTTTCGCACTGGAACTCAACTTCTTGATGACTGCCATTCTAACAGTAGATCGAAGGAACGAGTAACCCTTTCTAGGAGCAGTTGGAGCTCTTTTGTGGGTGTGTAGGTGAAATCAATTTCGAAAAGCATTGATGAGGAATCAGTTGACTACATAAGCCATGAATCAGAGACAAAGACCCATCCTGATTGCAGGATCTTCTCCCTAGGGACCTTGAGAATAGTCTCAAACTTACTTTCTCCCTCTCAGTGCTCTGTTTTTAGAGTGTTAAATACCATCCATCCAATCAAACAAAACAACCACCCAGAAAGCGCATCCACTGCACTAGAATTCTGGGAGAGAGAAGATGCAATACAAATTCAGCGTGTTACTAAGAGCAGTCCTGAATGAGACCCCTTCCTCAGCCCTCCAGGAGCCACCATACTACACCATTTTAGAGTTCTCCATGCCAGGTGCATCACCTGGCAATGTTAGCAGTTTTTGAGATGAATACACACACAGAAGGAGTGCGTGGTATTTTTAAAATGTGAGTTCTGGGAAGCAAAAATTTTAGTAAAGAGGAAAAGTATAGCCACTTTTTACCCTTCATATTTTTGAGGATCATTTCTCATGCATAAAACTTCTGTGATAATGCCTTATGTTTATGGTTTGTCTTCTCTCCAAAAAGCATTAAGTCTTTTCAGAAATATGGCATGTAGCCCATTATAATCAACCTGGTTAATGTAAATGAAGCAATTCCAGACATAATTCAAAACCACGAATAATTTTAAAAGGCATTTATGCTTGATTTTGGGATGTAGGTGGCATTTTTTTCCTTACCAACTGTGTTTATTAGACTGATATTCCATTTGACCCCCTTTCTCATAGTGCATAACAACTGATGGTATAAAGAAGCTGCCAACATATCTCCTAAGGCCAGGATGAGACTAAACCAAGGGTAGAAACTTGCTGTAAATAAGCTCCAAAGTGGGTATTTAGGAGCAAACAGTATTATCCCATTTATTCTCACACTGTCTCTGGAAACTAGGTAGGAATATAAGCAAAGATTTTGAATTGTGAAGATCCAGGAGAGGATGGGAACAGACCTGAATTGGAATGGGTGAGGGGTGGGTTGGAGCACCCAAGACCACACGGCAGGTGCCACACCCAATCCAGGCCCTGAGTGCGACCTAATTTTAATTGTTAGAACAACACGAAGTTGCTGTTCTCATTTTACAGAAGATTCCAAGAATCAGAGAGGTTAATTAACATGCCAAGGACACACACCAGGGAGCAGAAGACTGGGAGTAATATGCAATTTTTTTTTTTTACTTGATCTCAAAGCCTTTCCTCTTTGCAGAAGAACCGGAAAGTTTGCTAGGTATATTCAATATCATGCTTAAGATGAAAATTTGTGTTTTTTGTGATATATAATAAAATTACAGAATTCATGAACAGCACAGAAGGAAACCTGTTATATTAAGGTACAGTTTCTCAGTAGTCAAAGCAGTTCAGGTGCTTTTATCCTACCTCCTCTCCAGAGCACTTGTATGGGTGATTAGCCAGGGTGTCCGCCCAGGCTCCCCACTTCAGGATCATCTCTGTTGCTTTCTTCTCTTCTCTCCAGCCTTGTCAAATTAGTAGCACAATGCTTACTGTCTTAGCCCTCTTCATGTCTCTCACACCCGAGCCTCCCCCTTCTCCCTGTTTTCCCTGATACAGGAGGCTGGGGGATAAGTCAGCAATGTGATACCCTGATGGTTGGATTTCCTCCTAACTTTGCTTCGTATCATGCAACTCGTGATCATATTAGCTTGTAAATGTTTGAGTCCTTACCATGCATCAGACCCTAACCTTGAACGCCATCGTAGGCAGAACAGGTGTTGCCCTTTTTTGAGCTTGTGACCTAGTAGAGAAAATAGACCAAGACATGTAAGCAAATGCTTAATTTTAAGACCATGGAGCTCTAAAGGAGATAAGTAGGGTAGTGGGATAGAGCACAGTTAGGAACTTATTTAAATCAGATGGCCTCTCTTAGGAGGTGACGTTAAAGCTGAGAAGGAGCTCATTTTGTGAAAAATCAGAAGGGAGATTGCCAGGCAAAGCCAGCAGCACGTGAAAAGCACCAGGACACCAGGACCTTGTCCCGCTGGGTCATGATGAGTGAGGGAGGGATGGAGCCTGACCTGACATGAGACCGGATAAGCGAGCATGTGTCTAATCACACAAGGCCCTGTAGTCCACATCAAAAAGTTTGGGTTTTGTTCTGTATGGACAGGGGACACTGACTCTAAGGATTGTTGTGTGATGAGATGTGTATCTTAGGTTCTGAGACAAAGCTGGTGTGGTTGAAGTGTACAGAGCAAGGAAAACGTGAGCAAGATGAGGCCAGGAGTGAAGGTGGGACAAGCCAAGGCAAGGTGCATTAAGTATTTTCACTTTTATCCTAAGAGCCACAGGAAGCCACATGGTGTTGACATTTGTATGGCCGAGAAAAAGGATTGAGGCAGATAAGAGAGGAAGCAGGAAAACCAGTTAGGAGGCAGCTTCCGGGCCTCATGCAAGAAACAATGGCTTGGACTAGGGAGTGGAGAGAATAGACACGTTTAAGGTAATTGGAAAATTATTATTTTTTTAATGTTTCTGTTTTTGTGTTATCACTTAAGATAGTATCTACCCTTCTAGCAAATTTTTAATTATAGGATACGGTAGGGTTAAGTATAGATCCTGTGTTGTACGATAGATGTCCAGAAATGATTCATCTTGTGTAAGTGAAACTTTGAATGACAGCTCCCCATTCCCCTACCCTCAGCCTCTGCTGACCACCATTCGACTCTCTGGTTCTAGGAGATTCACTATTTTAGATTCCTCATGTAAGTGGGATCATGCGGTGTGTGTCCTTCTGCATTTGGCTTATTTCATTTAGCAAAATGCCCTCTAGTCCATACATGTCAACACGAATGGGAGGATTTCCTTCTTTCTAATGGCTGAATAATACCCCACTACATATATACAACCCTGAGATCATGACCCCAGGCAAAATCAAGAGTCAGATGCTCAAATGACTAAGCCACCCAGGCGCCCCTCAGGTAATTTTTCAAATGTAGATGTGATAGGACTAGCTGAGGGATTGGATGTGACAGTGGGACCATGGTCAGAATCAGCATCTCTCATGTTTCTGTGCAGAACGAGGAGGAGGGTAGTCCCATTTATGGAAATGTGAGACATCAGAGCACAATATAAGAAGGAGGAAGGGGAGATCATGAGAGCAACTTCAGACATCTTGAATTTGGGGGAGCTCTGGCATGACTCTTTGGCATCCATGAGAAGCTGGGAGAGATAGTTGTATCTGGATGAATGGAACTCAGAAGAATTCTCTGCTACAAGTACAAATTGTGGGATAAAATCAAACAGATGGAAATGAACCAAACCATGAAAATGAATGCAGTCAACTGAGGAGAGAATATAGAGGAAGAAGAAAAGGGAACAGGTGGGGGCTGCAAGAACACCATCTACTTAGAGGTTGGAGAGAGAAGGAAGAACCAGCAAAGAACAGTAACAGGGAGATAAGGAGGAAATCAGGAAGCTGATGGTGTTACAGAAGCTCAATTCAAGGCGGGGAATGATCCCTACTACTAACATCAAGGTAGATGATGACCAGTGGCGGCTGGGTGGGAGCCATTCTGGAGTGGGAGAGAAGGAAAGGGGAGACCATGCATGCAGGTGAACCACCACCCGAAATCCTCAGCTGATTCTGTTCCTCCTTTAGTAGGAGACTGTGGAGGGCTCCCTACGTACTTCACTACTCCCACTGTCCCCAATGGAGGCTTTCATGAGCACCCTGATTTTTTCACCCTTTGAATGTTATAGCCCATTCTGTCTATAACCCCTGTTGTGGCATTTATCAAAGACTGTTTTTATTCGTGTTACCTTTTATGTTTTATCTTTCCAAAGATTAGAGACTGTGATGGGCATTGCATTTAACGTTTTCCCAACATGTAATCTTACACATATTAGTACACAGGATTAATTGCCTGACAGGTAGTGACATTTGCACTCATTTATTCCTAATTTAGGGGTTGGTGTCAAGACCTACCCGTACACCTCTGTAGATGTCCTCCTGAGGTAAAATAGTAGCAGGATAATAAGATTCTGACTCAGTAACCAAGTTTTGTTTTGCTTTTAATATCTTTTTTTCAAAAATTTAGAACATTTGTTGATTTACAGGAAAATCACAAAGACAGTACACAGTTCCCGTATACCTCACATTCACTTTCCGTGATGATTAACATCTTCTAGTAAGTGGCATGGCACACATGTTACAATTAATGATCGATCCAGTATTGATACATTTATTATTAATTATTATTATTTAATGTCCATACTTTGTTCACATTTCTAACTTTGTACATGTCTTTTTCTCTTCCGAGGTCCCATGTATCACATTTTGTCTTTGTGCCTCCTGAGTCTCCTCTTAACTGTAGAAGTTTCTTAGATTTCCTTGTGTTTGATGACCTTGACAGTTTTGAGATGTGCTGGCCCAGATATCCTGTAGAGTGTCTCTCAGTTTGGATTTGTCTGATATTTGTCTCATGATTAGACTGGGTGATGGGTTTGGGGGAGGAAGTCCACAGAGTTACCTGAGTGCCCCTATTTTCATCACATCCTATCAGGAGTGTGTTCTATTAACGTGGCTTGTCTCTGTTGATGTTAACTTGATCACTTGGTGTCTTCCATGTGTCTCCACTATAAGGTTGTTCTCTTTCCCACTCTTTGGAAAGAAGTCACAATGTGAAACCTACACTTAAGAAGTAGGGCGTTATGTTCTACCTACCTGAGGGTGGAGTATCTACAAAAATTATTTGGAGTTCTGCGTGGGAAATTTGCCTCTTGCTCTCCATTTAATTACTTATTAAATCATTTATTTATATCATGATGAACAGGTGGATATTTATATTTTTATAATCTAACACTAGTCATTTTGTTGCTCAAATTGTTCTAGCATTTGCTATTAGGAACTCTTTCAGTTATCTCATTAGTCTCTCTGAAATAACCCTGCCCTTGTGAGATTTTTGTTCTATTTTGTTATATTTTGAGCACTTCCGTGCTCACCCTAGGGCTAGTATCAGCCATTTCTCTAAGGGGCCCTATTTCTGTTTATTGGAGAATGGTATTAGAACGAAGATCAGGGCAGTAGATACGCTCACTGCTACTGGATTGTTATTACAAATAGGCCCATGCAGCTGGCAGGGCTCAGAAATATGGGCACTTGTAATAATGCATGCATACACACATATCTCTAAATATTTCTGCATATAACACTCCATAGCAATATTATGCTAAATATTAAGCTAAAGATTTCTCCAACTCTAATCCGTTATCTTCCCCCTTTTTATCTGCAGACTCCCACTGTCACAGCAAGACACCTAGATCTCAACTATACCATCTATTTACTTAAGTATTCAATTTCTCTTGTCATAATGGTTTCAGAATCTTAACCCATATTTATACTCCATTGGGAAAAAATACTATCAACTAGAGTACAGTGCTTATGGATGGTTCTCTTAGTCTTTAGTCTTACAGACTCCACTCATTACCAAAGTTACTTAGGCCAGAATCTTTCCCCTTTTGTAAGATTGTTTCATATGTGTGAATATTCTTAGATTCTTTTGGTCCATTCTGAATTGCATCCTGAGATCCCCTGAGCTCCTAAATGTTTTTTTTTTTTTAATGTGTGTAAATTAAGGTTCGCTCTTTGTGCTGTAAGGTTCTAAGGGTTTTGGCAAATGCCATGTCATGTATCCACCATTACCATAACAAAATAGTTTTACTACCCTAGACTCTCCCCTATGCCACACTTATTCAAGCTCTCACCCCAACTCCTGGACAACTACCCAGATGTTTAGGATCTCTTTAATTTTGGCTTTTCCAGATCGTCCTAGACATAGACTCATACAGTATGTAGCCTTTTCAGACTAGCTTTTACTTTGCAATATACATTTGAGATACATCCATGTTTTTGCCTGGCAACTTGGTAGCTCATTTCTTTCTATCACTGAGTAGTATTCCAGTATATAGAGGTGCCACAGTTTATCCATTCACCTATCAAAGAACATCTTGGAGCTTCCAGCTTTTGTCAATTCTGAATAAAGCTGCTATAAATATTCTTGTGTAGATTCTTGGCATTAGAATGCCATACATGGGCATAAGTCTTTGGATCAGTTGGGTAAATACCTAGGAAGATGATTGATGGATTATAAGCTAAGACTATGTGTAGCTTTGTAAGAAACTGCCAAACTGTGTTCCAACATGGCTGTACCATTTTGCACTCTCACCAGCAATGAATGAGAGTTCTGTTGCAGCACATCCTCACCAGCAATTGAAACTGTCAATTCTTCAGATTTGGGTCATTCTAAAACATGTGTGTAGTGCTGTCTCATATTATTTTATTCAGCATTTTCTAATTGACAAATGTTATTGGGCATCTTTTCATGTACTTATGTACCGTGTATATATTACTTGATGAGGTCTCTATTCATATCTTTTGCCTGCTTTTAAATCAGACTGCCTGTTTTATTATAAGAAATCTTTGTGTATTTTACATACAAGTCCTCTATCATGTTTGCAAAATGTTTTGCAAATATTTTTCCTAATCTGTGGCTTGTCTTTTCATTCTCTTAACAGTATCTTTCTCAAACTAGATTTAATTCTAATAAAGCCTAAATTATCATTTTTTCTTAAACAGATTATAATTTTCCTTTAGTATCAAAAGAAATCCTCATCACCAAACCCAGAGACATATAAATTTTTCCTATGCTTTCTTCTAGAAGTTGCATAGCCTTGTATTTTAGTTAATTTTTGTGGAAGGCATAGATTTGTGTCTAGGTTCACTTTTGTGTATATAGATATCCCCATGATATTCCAGCACCATTTGTTGAAAATGCCTTCCTTTCTCCACTGAATTACCTTGAACCTTTAAAAAACAAAACCTGTTGACTATATTTGTGTGAATCTATGTCTTGACTTTCTATTCTGTTTCTTTGATCTAGGTCTATTCTTTCACCAACACCGTACTGTCTTGATTACTGTAGCTTAATAAGTCTTAAAATTGGATAGTGTGAATCCTCCAGTTTTGTTTTTCTTCTTCAGTTTTGTTTTGACTATTCTAGGTCCTTTTTCTTTCCATATAAATTTTAGAATCAGTTTGCTAATGTGTTCAAAATAACTTGCTAGGATTTTGAGCACATTGAATCTATAGATCAAGTTGGAAACAGTTGACATCTTAATAATACTGAGATTTTCAAACCATGGACACAGATTGTTTCTCCATTTATTTAAACTTTTGGTTTTTATCATCAGTGTTCTTGTAGTTTTCAGTATACAGGTCCTATATATGTTTGGTCAGATTTACTCTTAGTATTTTCCCTTTACTTTGGTGATATTAAACATGTTATTTTTCTTCAATTTAAGATTTCAATTGTTTATTGCTGGTGTGTGGGGAAAAAACTGACCTTTGTATATTGACCTTGTATCCTGCAATCTTGTTTTACTTGTCAATTAGTTCCAGGATATTTTTGTAGATGCTTTGCAATTTTCTACATAGACATGTCATCTGCAATTAAAGACAATTTTATTTCATCCTTTCCAATCTGTATACCTTTTTCTTTCTTTTCATTGCCTTTTTCCCTTAGCTAAGACTACCAGTATGACATTAAATTAAAATAGTGGGAGATAATATCTGTGCCTTGTTCCCTATCTTAGGGGAAAGGTGTCTAGTATTTCACTGTTGAGAATGACAGGGGTTTTTTTAGATGTTCTTTATCAAATTGAGGAAATTTCCCTACATTCCAACATTTCTGAACGTCTTTTATTTTTATTTTTTTAAAGATTTTATTTATTCATGAGAGACACAGAGAGGGAGAGAGGCAGAGACACAGGCACAGGGAGAGGCAGGCTCCATGTAGGGAGCCCGATGTGGGACTCGATCCCAGGACTCCAGGATCACGCCCTGGGCCAAAGGCAGGCGCCAAACCACTGAGCTACCCAGGGATCCCCTCTGAGCATCTTTTAAATCGTGAATGGGTGTTAGAATTTTGAAATTTTTTTCCTGCCTCAATTGATATGATCATAAAGGTTTTCTGCTTTGGCCTGTTGAGACAGTAGGATATATTGATTGATTGCGTAATGTTGAACTAGCCTTACATACCTGGAATAAATCCCCTTGGTCATGATAGATGATTTTTTTTAACAGATTGTTAGATGTGATTTGCCAACATTTGTTGAGAACTTTTGTATTTATATTCATGAGAGATACTGATCTGCAGTTTTCTTACAATGTGTTTATCTGACTTTGATACTAGGATAATGCTGATCTCCTAGAATGAGTCAGCAAGTGCTCCCTCTGCTTCTGTTTTCTGGAAAATAGTGTAGAAAATTGATATTTCTTTCAAAAGTGCTTGGTAGAATTTACCTATGGTGCCGCCTGGACCTGATCCTTTCATTTGAAGATTAATTATTGATTAAATTTCTTTAATAGATACAAGACTCTTTAGCTTGTCTGTGCCATGAGTTTCACAAGCTCGGATCTTTCAAGGAATTGGTCCATTTAAGCTAAGCACCTGATTTGTAGCCATAGCGATGTTTATAAAATTACTTTATTATCCTTTAAATGTCCATAGGATCAATGATGATGACCTGTCTTTTATTTCTGGTATTGGCAATTTGTGTCCTCTCTTTTGTTCTTACGTGCCTAGAAATTTATTAATTTTATTGATCTTAACAAAAAAACAGCTTTTGGTCTCATTGATTATGGTTTTCCTATTTTCAATCATTATTTCCAATTTTTTAAATTCCCTTCCTTCTCTTTGCTTTCAGCTTAAATTACTCTTCTTTCATTAGTTTCACAAAGTAGAAAGCAGTTATTGATTTTAGATCATTCTTCTTTCTAATATATGCATTTAATGCCATAAATCTCCCTGTAAGCAATGCTCTTTGCTATGTACTATAGAGTTTCTTAGATTATGTTTTTATTTTTATTTGGGTCAAATTATTTTAAAGTACTCTTGAGATTTCTTATCCAACACATGGATTATTTAGAAGGGGTTATTTAATTTCCAAATATGTAGAAGTTTTATGCCTCATCTTTCAGTTATTTATTTTTTTAAGATTTTGTTTATTTATTCATGAGAAACAGAGAGAGGCAGAGACACAGGCAGAGGGAGACACAGGCTCCATGCAGGGAGCCCGATGCAGGACTTGATCCCAGGACCCCAGGATCACACCTTGAGCCAAAGGCAGATGCTCAACGACTGAGCCACCCAGGCTTCCCCATTTTTCAGTTATTGATTTAATTATATATTGTAGACTGAGAGAATACTTTGTATGAATTCTATTCGTTTAAATTTGTTAAAGTGTGTTTTATGACTCAGAATGTGCCATATCTTGGTAGATGTTGCCTGAGAACTTGAGAAGAAAATGTATTCTGCTGTTGTTGGATGAAGTATTCTATAAATGTCAATTAGATCAAGTTGATTGCTAAATGCTGCTCAAATTGCCTCTATCCTTACTGACTTTCTGCCTGCCTGATCTATCAGTTACTGACAGAGGGGTGTGAAGCACTGACCACGTTTTGATCTTTGGAACAAAATCACATCCCAGCACTGCGGATGTACCTTCTCTCTGGGTCTGCTCAGTTGTCTTTCCATGAACTATGAAAATGAGTATCCTTGAAAGTGATGATCGTGAATTCCTTGGCAGTAGAGGTATAAAAAAATTAGGCTGGGCACCTGTGGAGGATATTTTGGAAGAGAATCATGAATCAGGACAAAATTGAAATTGTTGATTTCTAGGGTCTTCCAATTTTGGAATCCTGTATTCTCTTAGTGATATTTTTTACTTGACTCTTCTTTGCTCCCACTCTGGTTTCTGCCTCATAGTCCTGCTAATTTTGTCCTCGGTACTAGAAGTTATCTGTTCAGTAAAACCTAAATAAACTGTGACCTCTGACCAATACACAAGAGTATACTTATGGGAGGCCTGGGAGGGTCAGATATCTTCCTAGCCTTTCCCTAGATCATCCTTTAATATGAAGTGCCTGTCTTAAAACATTCAACCCCAGGGGAAAGCCATCCATACCCCACTGTGAGCCAAAGGGCTGGGTCTGAAAAAGTTGAAGAAAATAAGGAGTCTTTATCAAAACATCTGGTCAAAGCAGTGATTCTCTTGTTGCCTTCTCCTGGAATAAAATTGTAAAAAGAGAGAGACACAGACAGAGAAAGAAAAATAACTCTGTATCTAAGACATTTGAACTTGGATAGTACAGGAGATTCTGCTAAGTAGAAACAGATAGTCCAGGGAGGATTTACTCTATTGCTGTTTGTACTTTTATCCCCAGAAAAATGAGGAGCCCAGGGAAGTGCTAGCAAGTGAATCTTTGATGATGTCTATAAATCAGTCGTGCAAATCAGCATATGTCTTATGCCCGACACTAAGGAGGTTTCCTAAACCTTTCTCCTCTAGGTACTCTTTGTTAAATTTTTTTGGGATTCTCTTACTTTAGGAAATTGTAACTATGTTTTAGGTCCATAACAAAGGGGAGTTCCATTAAAGTTAGGAGAAAAATCTGGCACGGAGCCTGACATACGACCTGACAAAGGGACAGAAAATGTGCAATCAGAATTGTCTTAGAAACTAGGAAAAGTGCAGCTGCTATTTTTTGCTCTTCTCTTCCACTAGGACTCTCTTTTGAGAAAGAGCCTTGTAACCAGTCATTAGTTCTCAGAGCTTCATGTTGGATGGATGACCAGAATTTTCATTCCATTGTTGTAGACAAGAGTGAGAAACAGTGAGGTTTTAATTATTTGCTCAAGGACAGGACTGGTCTTCTAATTCCAGTTCCTGTTCACTGCTGGAGCAGTTTCATAGCCTGTAATATTTATGACTGCTTAAATGTTTTATTTAATGATGAGTGGCTTTTGCCATTGTGAATGGGAAATAGGTGTGACCAATTTTCTTGCTTGAATAACTGGAGTCTCTGAGAGGGTAGGCTTATTCTTTGAGGGTCTCAGATGAGAAATTTGTTTTAAACATGTTTCCAAGTGCAAATTACTTAAAGGGAAAAAGAAAGAGAAGTCCCAGTTGTCCATTTATCAGCCTTCAGTCTTTTGCTCCAAAGAAAATGGGAGTTCTGAGACGTCTGAGTGGCTCAGTGGTTGAGCGTCTATCTTTGGCTCAGGTCTTGTTCCTGGCGACCTGGGATCCAATCCCGCATTGGGCTCCCCGCAGGGAGCCTGCTTCTCCCTTGCTTGTGTCTCTGCTTCTCTCTGTGTCTCTCATGAATAAATAAATACAATCTTAAAAAAAAAAAGATAATGGGAGTTGTTTTTATAAGTAGCCCTCTGGTATGATGATGATATCTATGGAAACTCCCTAAAATTTTAAAACTAAATAATAAAACCACACGCATGCACACACACACACACACACACACACACAGAGTTGTAGCTAAATCCTGCCATCTGTCTCTGAGTTATTTTTTTCCAAGAGAAAGTGCCTTAGGAAGAGGTGTCAAAGAGCGATTCTAAAAGCAGAAGATGAAAGTGGAGATTATGTAACCGTTTGGCTCAGTGATGAGCAAATCCTCAACAGAGTAAGTCAAAATGTATGTGTTTCTATTTATCTGACTTTCCCCATCTGTGAAATGGTTCATTGACCCACTAGGTCCCTTTTATTTTCGACATTTATAATTTGAACAGATCCTTCCATGCTCCCTGAGTTCAAATAGGAGCAGACATTTCCTTCTATCATCTTTGGGACTATTTATAGCAAGAAATCTGTTTCCTCCTCTTCTGCTCAGACCCAGCATTTTCATGCTTGAATCTGTGTAGTATGGTCTTCTCGCATCCCAAGGTTGCGGTGTTGTTTCCTAGCATCTTTGTGCTTTCCAGGACCTGGTGATTCCTAGAGCTTTTTTTTATTTTATTTTATTTTATTTTATTTATTTATTTATTTATTTTTTGCTGACAATGAAATCACTCTACTCACTGCCCAGAATCTTTCACAGATGTTCTCTGTATCAACAGAGCAGCAGCTGCTGCCTGGTCAGCGAGAGTCTAAAGGAATCTGCTGGTGGCTTTTCATCTTGGCAAATATCGTTCAGATAAGCAAATAACTTTCCAAAAGTTCCAGAAGAATCTACCTATGTGATAGTTTCCCTGTCCCTTTCTTTTCAGGAACTTGTCTTCAGTTTGATGTTTTTATCATCGGGGATAAAGATTTAGAAGGGATCCATAAATTGTGGGAGAAAGTAGTAATTGCCTTCTGAGTGGAGTGCAACATGCAAAGCCAGTGTGAATCCCTGAATGGTCCAGGTCTGTAATGGATGCTTCATACCTTGAGTTTACATTTAACACAAAGCAGAAAGACACCCTTATAGGTATGCCTGCAAGCCGAGTGCAGTACATATGAATCTTGAGATAAAGGTCTGTTTTGCCAAAATGAGGTTTGAAAACAATCTAAGGAAAAGTTATGTTTTCCTAAAATAAAAATTGAGTTCAGGCACCAGATTTTGTACATGCTGTTTAAATAAGATTTGGGCACTTTCAAGTGATTGCAGGTTTTGATTTTCTGTTTGTAATTCCCTCTTGCAATTCCCCATACCTGCTTGCCTAGGGTTAAGAAAGATATAGCTGATGTGATTTCTTTTATTACCTACATATTTGATGTACAATTTTGATAGCTTAAGTCTGTTATTAACCTTGAAGGAGGCAGTCTAAAAAACCTAAACAGTACCCTAATATTTTTATTGACAGGAGATGTGTATATATTATATGTATAAACAAATATATATAGAAATAAAAGGGTAAGATACAGTCATATGCAATAATGTTATATATAAACACGATTATATATTTTTATATAGAAGTGTATATTATATATGTAAGTAATTTCTATATATCAATTTATATATGGGGGAAGCACTGCATTAGGGGTAAGGAAAATGTGTTAGTCCTGTCACAAAGATAATTCAAAAAAGTCACTTCAGTCCTTTCTGATTCCTCATGAATCTGCAAAACAGGGATGATACCATCTGACCTACTTGCTTTATAGGCTCAGATGAGAAAATGTTCTCGGGGGAAAAAAATGTAAATGTGAAGTCCAGGTGGTATCCCCATGTTGCACGTGTATGAAGAAAGCACATTCATTTTACTACAGGCACCTCTCTCTGTAAATACTCACCTGATCTGCAGCAAATACAATGTAAAAAAGAAATCAGATTCATGTTTCCTAAAGGGAGGATGGCTCTCCTGTTGAAACAGCATCATTATAGAGGGACTTTCAATATCAAGTTGTTGTGAATTTTTAAAAGGTTTTCCATTTTCAGGAGCATGGTTAATGTAGAAAGGAGAATGCATATTTTAAGGGGGTGGTTCTCGGCCCCTCCTTGTTCAGCAGATCACCTGGGCTCCACCCGCAGAGACTCTGATTCACTGGGTCTCAGCTGGGACTCAGGCATTATGTAGTTTGAAGCTCCTCTGGGATGCTAATGGGCAGCCAGATCTTACAGTGTTCTCTATGAATTTGAAAATACAGTATTTAATACACATCCAGGTAAAGTGAGTACACTGCAATGACTACATTCAAGTAAAGCTTGCAAGCATTGAATTTTAACCGGGAGACTATCACAGCACCTATATATAGAATGATCTAACCCCCACCCCCCCACCTCCGCCTACCTTTCTCTCTCTCCTTTCTCTTACCCTCCAGGTATACAAGTCCATCAGATAACTGGAGATGACAATTTCCTGCTCTATTGTGCATATCAGTTCAGATTAAATCCTTTAGAGGAAATTTCATTTCCTATTCCTATATGAAATTGCCCTTTTAAACAAGTGCATTTTAGGTAAAAAGCTTTTCTATTTGATGTGTTCAGTTCCTCTTTGTTGCGATAAAAAGAGTATGGACCTGAATAAGTTTGAAGGGTCTTGAGTTAGGGAGTGAAACCATGTTGTGAATCTCATGTTCATGCTGACACCTCCCCCTTGGAGGACTGCACTCCATAAAATTAGCAATGGTGCCCTGAATATTGCAGTGGGGTCATCTTATGTATCACCCTCTTGTGAAGCATGCTTAAGAACGGTTGAAGATTTGGGATGTTGCTCTTCACCCAAAGACACGTCATGAGAAATTCAAGTTTGATTTAAGCTTATGAATGGGGTGAAGGCAGCAGTCTTTAATTAAAGCAGTTCCAAGCCACACAAAACAGAAGGCTCGCTGAGGCAAGAGTTCTATTTTGTCTCCCTCTCTGGAAGGCTCCCATGGTGGTGGAGGAATTTCTGGTGTCTTCCATTCAGAGTAAGTGGGGGAGTGTTAGTTTTGGCCTTCTCTGTGGCTTCTGACATCCTCCCAGGCCTGTGGGGGAGCCAGAGAAGGAACATCAGAGGTTCCTATGCCTAGCTCTGTCAACCATGTAAATAGAAAAAGCCCTTTTGTCTCCGTTAGGTTTCTTCAGCCATGTAGAAGATGGTGAGTATCACACACAGTGGTGGTGGGGAGTCTGATAGGAGGAGATACCGCCATGTTTTAGGCAGCATCTGAGTTCCGTGTTTAAGGAGAAATCCCTCTCTTCTCCAGTCAATGACTGTTGACTGCCCTTCATAGTCTCTAGGAGAGCTTGTCCAGCTCTGGGGGTGAAGGGGAAAATCATAAGGACAGCCTCCCCCTCTGCTGTGTCCTCTCCCCAAACCCACCAAATTCACATGTTGAAGCCCTAATCTCCAATGGGATGATATTTGGAGGTGAAGCTTTTGGGATGTGATTAGGTTTCAATGGGGTCATGAGGGTGGAGCCCCCATGATGGGATTAGTGTCCTTATAAGGAAAGGAGAAGACCAGAGCATGCTGTCTCTCTTCCCACTGTGTGAGGACACAGCAAGGGGGGAGCTGTGAGAGGAAGTGGCTCTCACCACTCACTGACTGCCAGTGTCTTGATCTTGGACTTCCAGCCTCCAGCACTTGAGAAGTAAATTTCTGATGTTTATAAGCAAGCCATCCAGTCTGTTTGTTGCAGCCTGAGCTGACAAACACAGTCTTGATCCTTGACTCCTCATTATTCTTATGTATTAGTAGAGTTCTTAATTACAAGCAACAAAATCCACTTTGACTAATCATTTTACTCTTTAATTTTTGTATTTACTTAATTTTTATAGTGATTTTAAACTTGCAGAAAAATTGCAAGGTTAGGAAAAAATACCATATAGCCTTCTCCCACATTTCCTATTTCTTAACAACTGGCCACATTTGCTTGAGCTTCCTTTTGTACATATTTCTTTCTGAATCATTTGAGAATAACTTATAGATAATGTCCTTTCCTTGTAAGTTTTTCCATGTATGTTTCCTAAAACCAAGAATATTCTGTTAAATAATCATAGTAAAATTATCAAGACCAGAAAATTAGTGTGAAACAGTACTATGTACGATAAAATCCACCTCACTGAGAGTTCTTCACCTGTCCCCTAAATGTCCTGTATACATGTGAATAAGTATTTTATCTTTTTATATATGTCTAAAATATTTCTGTATTGTGTATATATGTCTAAAAAATTTATTTAAACCGCACACACACACACATGACCTTTTAAACTTGGCTAATTTAAATGGCAAGGGAAATTATTAAATAATAAGTTATTAGCCAAGGGAAATTATTAAATAATATTAAGTTATTAAATAATTTTATCAATATTAATATTACGGTTAGTTGGGTAATCTCCAAAAAGGCCTGACAACCACACTCTGAAGCTACACAGCTAGGGAATAAAAAGCCCAAACAAAAGATAAGGCTCTCTCCAGGAAGAGAAACCAGTGCTTCTCTGCTCATACCTATGCCACTTGGCACTGAATTCTAGAACACTGCTACAGCTGTCCCTACAAGTTCTTTGAAACCGTGAATTGCTCACTTTTATTTTTACTTTATTCTGTGCTTATTGGTCATCCATATATCTTCCTTGGGGAAGTTGGGGATGTGCCTGTTTAAATCTTTTGCCATCTGCTTTTATTGCTCACTTCTGAAAAGCTATGCCTGATTGGTAGAACCAAGTCATGCTTCTACCCCAACTGCTAGGAAAGATGGAACTGCAAGTTTCCTGGCTTCTTCCTAAGATCTCAAGATGTAATATATGTATATATAAAATATAGAAAGGGTGTTGAAAGATGATGAACAGTCACAAAAGCTAATCGTGGCAATGCCAGTTGCAAACAAGACCAGCTAAGATTCCTGACCATGCCTTATGTGCTAGGCATTCTTTTAAATACTTTTATTTTTAATATATTGAATCCTCATAGCAACCCCCAGTGAGGTGGATAATACTATTCCCATAGCTTATAAATAAGGAAACAAGGGCACAAAGATATTTAGCAAGTTGCCCCAAATTCTTAAGATGGAAGAAGCAAAAGCTGAATTCATACAAGTTCTTAATCCCTAAGTCTTCTTTTTTCAACACATACTAAAAAATTGGCAGTTTTTATTAAAATTCGGCAACTGCATTCTTGGGCATCCATTTCAGAGAAATGAAAAGTAACTTAAGTTCACGCAACAAATGTTCATAGCAGCTTTTATTTTAAAGATTTTATTTATTTTTGCTACAGGAATGGGGGTGGGTGGGAGAGAATGAGTGGAAACCAGGGGGAGGGGCAGAGAGAGAAGCAAACTCCCTGCTAAGCAGGGAGCCCAAAGCAGGACTCAGTCCCAGGACCCTGGGATCATGACCTGAGATGAAGGCTGACACTTAACTGAGCCACCCAGGTGCATTCATAGCAGCTTTTTGGTCCCAGACTTGCCCTCCCACCCCAAATGACAAAGGATGATGGAACAATTAGATCTCCATATGCAAAAATAAATTTTGATCCTCACAGCACATTCAAAAAATTAACTCAGAATTATCACAGACCTAAATATAAAACTTTAAAACTTCTAGACAAGGCTTTGGAGAACATCTTTGTGACTTTGTGTAGGCAAAGATTTCTTAGATAGGACTCTAAAACCTGACCCAAAAGTTGGTAAATTGGACTTCACTGAAATAAAAACATAACAAAGTCTTCTCTTTGAAAGATCTTTTTAAGAAAATAAAAAGACAAGCCACAGACTGCCAGGAGATATTTACAAAGCATATCTTTGGTAAGTGAATTATATCCAGAATATATAAAGAACTCTCAAAACTCAACAATAGGAACACAAATATCTCAGTTTTTAAAGTAGGCAAAAGATTTGAACAGGCACATCCCCAAGGAAGGTATGTGGACCAATAAACACAGAAAAGATTCCCAACATTGTTAGTCATTAGAGAAATGCAAATTAAAACTATAATGAGCTACTTCTGCACACCCGTTAGAATGGCTACAATTAAACTGACTATCAGATGTTAGGATGGGAAGAACCTAAATGCTTTTATATGGGCTGGTAGGAATGCAAAATGATAGTTACTTTAGAAATCAGTTTGGTGGGTTTTTTTTTTTTTAAGTTAAATATATGGCTGCCATCTGAAGCAACCATTCTACCCTTAGGTGTTTACTCAAGAGAAAGGAATTCATGTTTCCATTCAAAAATGTGTACATGAATGTTTAGAGCAGCTTTACCTGTAACAGCTCAAACTGGAAACAACCTGGATGTCTTTCAACAGGTGAATGTTTAGTGGTATATATACATGTAGGAATACTACTTAGCAACAAAGAGAAACGAACTATTGATTTACACCACAAATTGGATGGATTGGAAGGGAATTGTGCTCAGTGAAAAAGAGCTAATTCCAAAAGGTTACATGCTTCTGTGATTCCATCAATATAAAACTCTCGAGATGACAAAATTATAGCAGTGGGAGAACAGATGAGTGGTTGCCAGAGTTAGGGACAGAGGGGAAACAAGAGAGGTATGTGGTTGTAGAAGGACAGCATGATGAAACTTCACAGTGATGGAACGGTTCTGTATCTTGACTATGGTGATGGATACACAGCACTACACATGTGATAAAATTGCATGAAATATACACACATAAATAGGTTCATGAAAAACTGGGGAAACCTAAGTAAGATCCAAGGATAGTATCAACGTCAATAACATGCTTGTGATATCATACGTACAAGTTTTACAAGATGTTAACAGTAGGGAAAAATGGCTAAAGAATAAAGGATCTCTGTATTTGATCTTATAACTATATATGAATCTACAGTTATTTCAAAATGAAGTTTACACGCATGCATGTGCACACACACAAAAACAATAGGATGAGATGAAATAAATGCCCTCATTTGGGTCTCTTAATTTTCAAAAGCTCTTGTTGGAGGCAGGACCAGAAATATATAATTTATTTTGGGGTATCCTTTTCAGAACACAGAATTAACACTTTAATTTTCCTTGGACACAGGATGATTTGTGCCAATATGATACAACTATTAATCATTATTTTAACTTGGTATTTTTCGAGCTTATCAGACCTAGATCCTTGGTTGCAGTTAAGAATGGGCTTACTTATCAGGCTACTATAAAGAAAAAGAGCTATTTAGTAAAAGGATCTGGGGAGCTCAGAAAATCCACTGGAAGGCTACAGAACCAATTTCCTACAGAACCAATTTTGGAAATGAGTGGAAACCAAAGCAGCTCTCCAGGTCTAGAAAAAAACCACATAAATAGAATGGTGTCCCTGTAGGAACAAGTGGCTGGGGAGAGAGGCATGGAAAGAACGTACTCCAAGCATTCTTTGGTCATAACATCGCTTACTCATGGGCCAGAGTCTAGCAGAAAAGGCCTCCCATCACAAGACTTATGTCATGTGCCTCACTCCTGCCCATAGAGAGCAAGGATTTGGCCTTCTCGGTTTTCTCAGTGAGGGCCAGCCACCAGAATTTAACACTGCACTAAATTTCCCATGATTTAGAAGGTGTGGCTCCCCTAGAAAAAACTGGGAAGCCATCAGAACAGAGAAGTGAATGCTGGCTGGCCAGGCGATGATGAATGTCTGCCTCAGCAAGGATGTCAAAGGGAGAAAAAGACTTACACATATACAAAAGTCAAGGAATGTTGTATTTTTTTCAAGATTTTATCTATTCATGATAGACACAGAGATAGAGGCAGAGACACAGGCAGAGGGAGAAGCAGGCTCCATTCAGGGAGCCTGACATGGGACTCTATCCTGGGTCTCCAGCATCATGCCCTGGGCCGAGGGCAGGTGCCAAACCTCTGAGACACCCAGGGATCCCCAAGGAATGTTGTATTTAAAGAGTAATGAGAAGGCAAGCTTTCTACCTCCAAATTCCTTCTTTGTACAGTTTCTAAAATTCTATCATTTGGGAATATTTTTCTATTAAGAATTAACCCTCATTTAATAATCAACTTAAAATATGCATTCTACTGGTACTGGCAAAATACCAAGTCAAGAATACATAAATATTACTATTAAATTTGGGGAACATTAGGAGGGCTCTGTGTCAACATGAGAACAGGTTCCAGAATGTGGAACTTAAGAACAAGGCTGTACCTACTTTAGCTTTGTCCGGAGCTGGCTCAGCCAGAGGAACAATTTAGGGGCAGTTGCACCTATTTTAGATGTTGTTAGCCCAAGGCTTTGAAAAACTGCGGAGCAAGGTAGAATGAGGAGTCAAGTTATGTATGTGCTGTTACTACTCACAAGGTGTTGTGCCAAACCTGCAAATAGCTCCTTCTGAATGGCCATTTACCCCAGAAAGGAGCATACAGGGACCAGTCAGCAAAAAGGCCACAGGTAAGAAATTGCTTCTGGTCTGACATAATCCAGTAAACCCCAGGCTATATGGGGCTTATTCCTGGCACAGTAACTCATTCAAAGGAACACAGTCCAAGAACCAAAAATAATTATTAGCAAAGATGATCCCACTTTTATCTGCATTTCTTCCAAAAGGTTTAAATGAATTGAATCCAATATCTAAACCACATTTCCCAAAACCCTTTCTTTATTTTCTCTCTACCTCACTACACCACAAACCTGAGGATTCTTTCTTCCCCTAACCTTCAGCTCTCAATCCAAACCCATTCTCACGACTCATCTTTCATATAGAAGTATTAAAATATCTGAATGCAAATCCGATGTCCCCACTCCTCTCTTCTCTTCACCCCAGGCTCCTAGTTGATTTCCTTGATCTGCTTAAGGGGCCTAGAGCACTTGGGGGACAAGTAGAATAAAGACCCTTTCACTCATGATAATGTTGGGCTCTGTTACATAGGGATTTAATCATACATCAGTGGGCACAAGTTTCCTCCAGGTGAGGAAAATTAGGGACAGAGCCCTCCTTCCAAGCATGGAGGAGTAAGTTCGCATCACTAACACCATGAGAATAGATACAACTGGGCCGAGCAGACACAGAAGTCCATCAAAGTGCACCTTCACCTGCTAGGAAACTTCATCTCTGGGTCATAAATGTAGGTCTACCCACGTCTCCTTGGTTCCTGAATTGTTACCACCTTGTGCCTTGCATTCCAGTCGCAGCGAGAATCTGTGCATGATGCACAAGCTTTATATCTCGTCACAGCACTCACCCTGAGGGTCTTCAGGCCCCCTCTGCGTGTCAAGATGTCCATTTGGCATCTATTCTCCCAATCACTCCCTCCAGCCTTGTAACTCAGGGGTGCTTTTGGCATTCCATCTGCAAGTGTGATCAGGTGTAAAAGGGGATGTGATACCAAAGTGACACTGCTGTCACCTAGGATGGACTTCATGCAGCTGACACGTGTACACACCACAGCAATGCACAGCCTGCTCATCTAAATCCATTGGCACCAGGGTGAGAGCCAAGGACAGGGGCTCTGATAACAGGAAATATAGTGCCCTGTCACCAAAGACTAGCAGAGCATAGAAAGATTTAATCCTTTCAATATCCCTGGCACATAAATCCTACACAGATTGTGACTTTAAAAGGTTCAGCTACCAGACTTAGGATGTAGCCTCTTTCTGACATACACAAAGAAAGAAAGCTTCCTATTCATTGTGCTACAGAAGGTCTCAGCATAGAGAAAAAAATCAGGTTGGTTAACTGAACAGCAGTTTCCAAAATTCGTTCCATGGAATACAAAGGTCCTTGGAGGTGTTAACAGGCATTACTATTCAGGATTAATTCCAACTTAATATTTACTGACTTCCTACTGTGTGCTAGGTATGCTTCTAGGACCTGAAGATCCATCAGTGAACAAAAGAGATAAAAGTCAGGAAAGATAGTAAGGAGATCTCAGTTTGGAGAAGATGGATCTATGAATAATACTAGAAAGGGAATTTAGATGGAAAAAAAACTAAATTCAGTAGACCTATTTGGTGGATGGCATCTAATATTGTCTTCCTAGTTAATCTTTCCAGAGAACTTAAAATTTCTAAATGGAAGACAAAACTTTATGAGCCAGAACTTCTGCTACCTAAGGAGGAGAAAAGATAGAAATTGATATTCAGGGACAACTATGGTTGACACCTTGATTATATGTTGTTTTAATCCTAACACTAACTCTATTATGTGCTTATTAATCTCAATGCAAAGTTATATTGGTTTTCCTAACTAGACAACAGTAGAGAGCTAGTTTTTTAAAAATCACCAATTGACCAGCACCCAAACCCAGAATTTATCTGCAACAATTCATGCACACATAGTATTTTTTAATATCTTTTATTTGATCCTTCTAGATAAAGAAATCCTCAAAAGAAAATAGTTGCATAGTGAAACAGATGGACTAAATATTTAAAGGCTCGTAGTTTGGGAAGAAAATATAACTCTGTTTTGGCCAAAGATAAAGAACAAATGATTCGTTATATTTGCTATTCACTCAATAATTTGATAAAAAAATATAATGGATATAGTATTTCTATATTACATACCAAGTTTTACTTTATTATTCTGACTTTGTTAGCATCTTACTTTAACTTAGAGTTAATAAATAAAATTCTCGGGGCACCTGTGTGGCTCAGTCAGTTACATGTCTGCCTTCGGCTCAGGTCATGATCCCAGGGTTCTGGGATTGAGTGCCATATTGGGCTACCAACTCAGTGGGGAGCATGCTTCTCCTCCTCCTGCCATTCCCCCCACTTGTGCTCTCTGTTTCTATCTCCCTGTCAAATCTCTAAAAAAAAAATAACATTCTCATTTCCTTATTAAAGTCAACTCTTCCACTCATGCACTGGTTTACATCCATCCTCAGTTTCTTAAAGAAATTGCTTCTGAAATACTTCTCTCAAATATCACCAGATTTTTCTTCTTAATTGGATCATTCCCACTGGCCTATAACATTGCTGTGACTTTCCTATACAAACGGATAGTCTTCTGAACTTCCACCTCCATCCTAGATGGGGAAATCAGTATTGGACTTGCTTTCTATTCATAAACAGAAAATTGAATATAATATATAAGTCAAATTTGTTTGGCTATTGGGGAGCAGGCACCACAGGATTCGAATCCCTTAGAGAAGGGAAACAAGTGAGGTAAGCCCCATGATCACCCCAGATTTCTGCCCAGAGCCTTTTTCAGAAGTTCAGTACAGGAAGGGTGAAGCCAAGGAGGGAACAGCAATCTCAGTGAATCGAGCAGACTAAGATTTGAAGTCAGAGGCTTGGGCATGTGGAATTTTTAGGGACAAGAACCAGAAAAGAAACTTTATAGAGAGAAATACTTTAAAAATCCACAAGATTACCTCAAGTCTTTGGCTGAATTATAAGCTTCTCATGGATTGGGTGAATCTCCACAAGTTTGGGTAAAGAAGTACCAAACATCATGTAAATTACAAACTTTACCAAGTATTCAGAGGGGTGGGGATGTTTGAATTCTAATCAGATAGAGGGAGAGACCTTGTTGAACACCCAAATTATTCAGAAAAGACCCAAAAATATTACTTATTAGTGATAGGACTAAATTAGCCCTGTAGTAAAGAATACTGTAGACTCACCCTATTAAATCTAAAACAAAAAACAAAAAAAACAAAAAAAAAAACAAGTCTCAGAAGGATGAAGTTACCCCACAAGAACTTAACTGCCTACCAAAACATACTTTAAAGGAAGACAGTGGTATAATTAAAATGTCCAACATCCCGGGAAGCCTGGGTGGCTCAGCGGTTTAGCACCATGTTCAGCCCAGGGTGTGATCCTGGAGACCCAGGATCGAGTCCCACGTCAGGCTCCCTGCATGGAGCCTGCTTCTCCCTCTGTCTTTACCTCTCTCTCTCTCTCTCTCTCTCTCTCTGTGTGTGTGTGTGTGTCTCATGAATAAATAAAATATTTAAAAAATAAAATGTCCAATATCCCATCAAAAACTGTTAGATGTACAAAGAGGCAGAAATATGTAATGCATAGAAAAAGAAAAATAAGTCAATAGACAAAGACCCAAGAATGACTGTGATGATAAAATTAGCAGGAAAGTATTTTAAAACAGCGGTTGTAAATATGCTGAAGGATTTAAAGGAAAACATGAATGCGACAAAGAAATTAAATAATCTAAAGCAGCAAAGAATTTCTGGAATTAGTAAATAGTTTCTAAAAATTTTAAAAGTCACTAAATGGACTTAAAAGCATATTAGAAAGTACAGAAGAAAGTATCACTGAACTTAAGGACATAGCAATAGAAATTATCTGAAGTTAGAAACTCAGAATAAATGCTGGAAAAAAATGGACAGAGTTCCATTGAGCCATGAACCAATTTTAACTGACCTTAACTGATATATTTAAACATGCGTTGAAAACTATAAACACCAAAATTCAGTAATTTTACAGATACCAAGTAGGGATGTCATCATTCAGTAGTCTGGTGCTGGCTTATTTATATGGCAGAAAGCATGGCAAGGGAGAGGAAATCCCATCACCTGACTACTTTTAAAAACTCTGCTTATGTTCCATTTTCTTATGTCCATTTGGCATAGCAAGTCACATGACCTGGGCCAATTTCAAACACTGGAGACATAAACTGTAATCTTTTGGTGAGAGAAACAGCAAAGTCACATTTCAAAAAGTTGGGCACAGGGATCCCTGTGTGGCGCAGCGGTTTGGCGCCTGCCTTTGGCCCAGGGCGCGATCCTGGAGACCCAGGATCGAATCCCACGTCGGGCTCCCGGTGCATGGAGCCTGCTCCTCCTTCTGCCTGTGTCTCTGCCTCTCTCTCTCTCTGTGACTATCATAAATAAGTAAAAAAAAAAATAAAAAAAAAAAAGTTGGGCACATTGAAATAGAATATGGGGCCATTTGTAATCTACTTAGTCACTCCATCAGAGAAACCTTTCTGACCATCCTATCTAAATATATCCCATTCCACATCCTATCACTCTCTATATTCTTGTTTTATTATTCTGCCTCACATTTATAAGTAATCAAAATTATATTTAATATTTACCCCATTTGTGATGGGGTACACATCACAAAATCATATTTAATATTAATTTACCCCATTATCCATGATGTTTGTTCTTTTCCAGTGCCTTATTTCCAGCAAACCACATAGTGCTTGATCAATAAATAGTTGTTGAATTAATTTTAAAAGTACAGATAGGTGCATTTTCAGAAAAGCTCATAGGGTGTAGAGTCTTTATTTTACAGTAGGACATTTAAATAATATTATCCTGGGGTACCTGGTGGCTCAAATCATTGAGTGTCTGACTCTTGATTTCATCTCAGCTCGTGATCTCAGGTTTGTGAGATGGAGCACCATGTCAGGCTCCATACCAGTATGGATCCTGCCTAAGGAAGAGATTCTCGCTCTCTCCCTCTCCATCTGCCCCCTTTCCTCTCTTTCTCTACCTCTTTAGGATATATCTATATCTGTATCTGTATCTATATTTATCTATCTATATATTCCTTTTAAACTCAAAAGATGGAGAAAGCTAAAAAGTTTATAAAACAATTTAGGTTTATCTCACAGCTTTTGATAAGGCACTATGCATACAGGTATAATTTGATATTAAGTTAGGACAAGTGGTCTCTATCATTTGTATAATTTTTATATTCCCACAAGGTAATTAATAACTAACACATAATAAATCTTTTTCTTTGAAGAACTGACTTTCAGACTATCATGTGTAGGTACCATAAGAACTGGACTTTTTCAAGAAGTCTTATGTAGATTATGTGGGATTTTCCCCCCTCCTTTTTTTTTTTAAACCACACTTAGTCACTTTTCACTTGATTTTAAAGAAAAATGTGATTTTATTTACTTTTTTTAAAAGATTGTACTTATTCATGAGAAACAGGCAGAGACACAGGCAGAGGGAAAAGCAGGCTTCCTGTGGGGAGCCTGATGCAGGACTCAATCCCAGGACCCTGGGATCACGACCTGAGCTAAAGGCAGATACTCAACCATTGAGCCATCCAGACACCCAAATAACATGATTTTAAAGGTCTGAAAGCAAGTCATATACAAAAATTGCACATTTCCTTAAAAACTAAATAATCAGATCAAGGCTTGGTTGAAGGCTCAGGTTGGTCAGGGTCATTAATTTTTATTACCTTGATTAGAATATAATTTCAGGATTTCTTAATCAAAAGCGATTTGGTATTTTCATTTTATTGGTTAAGAGGCAAAAGGCTAAATGAAGTGAATATTAACACTTTGGAACAGGAGGATCTGACCATTTTTCATATTACCTACTTTGCTGAGCAAGCAAGGAAATGAATAGTCACAACAGCCTGACTCTCTTATCTAGTCTTAGAAGAGGAGAGAGATTTAGAGAGAAGATAACCTAATCCTTCATTTAATAGTATTTCACACAGAACATTTTTTGCTGGTTTTCTGCCATCCTATCAAATAATCACACGTAAAAAAAAAAAAGTCCACACAAATCACACATGGACACACACACACACACATACATACATCTTTTTATGCTAGCTGGGATCTTTGGTTCAAAGTTCCAAAAAGCCGTCTGGCCTACAGTTGTGGTCTATCAATTATATGGTCCATATCAATTAGCCCACATGTGACACAATGATGTTTCTCATTCTTACTAGATTTTGTTAGTGTTGCAGCATAACACAGATTTAGAAGCTTAAGGTTTTGATTTACCTAGAAGTATAGATGTTACTAGTTATTATCAGCTAAATGATGTTTATTTCCTCAGATAAATTTCTGACCCAGGAGTTCTCAAATGTTTTGGTCTCAGTCCTTCTTTACATTAAAAAAAAAAATTAAGGATTCTCAAAGGGTATTCTTTTATATGTGTTACATCTATCAATATTTAGAAATTTAAACTGAGAAAATTAAAAATATTAATCCGTTTACTAGTAAATTCGTTACATGTTTATGGTTTTTAAGAAAATATAATTTGTTAACAATTTTATAAAAGTTTTATTTTACCAAAATTGGTGATAAGTCACATTATTTTACATTTTTGTGGGCCTGTTTAGTGTCTTACATAATACAACTGGGTTTTCATGTATAGTTCTGCATTCAATCTGTCGCAATATCACACACCATGCAGGCTCTAGAAAATGCCACAGTGCACTCAGAATGAATAAGATCAAAAATAGAAAATAGAGTCTTAACATTATTTGGAAAATAATTTGACTTCACAGACCTCCTAAAAATATTTTTTGAGACCTACAGGTGTTCTGGCCACACTTTGAGAATGTTTGTCCTAATCAGCTCAAAGAACTTCTATCTCTGACTAGAGATGATGGCAATTGTATGACATGTAGGAAAGGAATGACAAGTTATCAAAAGTATGAGATAAAGTAAATTTTATTCCTTGTGATTCTTTTTTTTAAAAGATTTTATTTATTTAGAGAAAGAGTGAGAGAAAAAAAGAGCATATATGCTGGGAGAGGGGCAGAAAAAGAAAAGGAAAGAGAATCCTAAGCAGGCTCCATGCCCAGCAGGCAGCCCATATGGGGCTGACTCAGGGGCCCTGAGATCATGACCTGAGCCAAAATCAAGAGTTGGATGCTCAACTTACTGAACCACCCAGGTGCCCCTTATTCCTTTTATTCTATGGCAAAACTCAATTTTAATTCAGTTGATAAATTTTGGTACATTTTTATAAAAGAAAAATATATTTGCATGGTTCTGTAAAAGTAGAGGATCCTTAGAATGTTTCTCAGCTTTGAAAGGTGTGGTAGGAAAGTCCATCAAAAGAGTTAGCCTCCAGCCACTTGACCAACCAGTCAGCAATACTGTGCTTTCCCAATCCCCCTTGTTACCTGTAAATCCCTAATATCTTGCAAGAATTGGAAATTCCTACTTCAGATATTATTAAAAATGTTTTCTTTCAAAGCGGAAACTGTTCAAAGTTTATCTCTTAAAAATTCCAATTCTCCTAGAAGACACGATCAAGGCAGATAAAAATTATATCCTTGAGTTTGTGAAACTAAGACAGAAGATAATTAATATGTTCAGAGGTAGACAAAGGCTCTTGACTCCCTAATCATTATATAATTAGAAATAATCTTTAAAACACAACAGGTCTAATAAAAGGAATTGGCAGAGTGAACCTATTTTTTAAAATTCTCCTGGTGTTCAGCTCTCCAAAATGCTTACGTCAAGGTTCTTGGGACATTTTAATGAAAACAAAGCTAGCTCCTCAAATTAACACATGACTTGATCTGTGGAGGGATGATCTTGGAAATATTAACATATAGTTTGCGAGGCTGTAAGTTAGACCAGATGAATAGAAGACATTTAAGCATGTAATCATTGTAATATCCATGTGTTCTGGTTACTAGCTGTGAATAAATTATCACTGAACTTAGCTTAAAACAGTCAATTTGTTTTGCTCATGATTTTGTGGGTCAGAAATTCAAGAAAGATGTGACTGTGCAGCTTTCACTTAGGGTCTCTTGTGTTGGCAGGGCTGCAACATGATCTGAAGTTTCAACTGGGGCATATGCGTCCATGTTGGCTCACTCATCTGCCCGGATCTGGATGTAGGTTGTTAATTGGACTGTCAATCAGGATGCTAATATGTGGACTTTCCAGTGTGACAGCTTCCAGTGTGACAATTTCAGACTTCTTATGTAGCACCTGGCTGCCTTACCCCAGAACAAGCATCTTACGAGGACGAGGCAGAAACATCTCAGCCTTTTCTGGTGCAGCTTCAGAGCTCACTTGGCATCATTTCCATTGTATTCTTTTGGCTGCAAGAAAATCATTAAAGTCAGCCTAGATTCAAGAGGAGGGCGCATGGACCCTACCTTTCAATAGGAGGAATATTCAGTAGTTTGCAGACATGCTTCAAATTTGACACTCCATGCAAAGCGTAGAGTGGTTGCTTTAATATTTTCAAATATTTCCTGTGGAGACAACGTAATGTCAGTAAAATTCACTGTGTCTTTATTGTAATTTAAAATATTCATGATCACTTGGAAATAGTTTACATTCAGAATTCTTATTCTGACTCTGTTAGAAGTGTTATAGTCTGTGTAAAGGAAGCAACTTTTTTCGGAAAACAAATTCTAAAGAATCATCTTATTCTAAAGTTAATTTGTTAAAAGCTGCAGGTTGCTAAGCCATAGAGTTACTGTTCAAGTAAATAGTACTGTATTAAAAACTTTTCAGGTAAGTTCTGAGAAAACTATTGAGAGAAGAATTGTTTTACCCTTTTGATTGGTGAAAACATGAACATAAAGGGAAATGCTGTATATTCTCAACAAAGGGTTGACTCATATAACCTCATTTTCTATGTGGAAGTAAAAATGGACAGAGAAGAAAACTAAAAAGAAATTCCTCTGTAGGGGAGCCCAGCTGGCTCAGTCAGAAGAGCATGCAGCTCGATCATGGGGTCATTAGTTTGAGCCACACGTTGGGTGTAGAAGTTACTTAAAAATAAATAATGAGGGATCCCTGGGTGGCACAGCGGTTTGGCGCCTGCCTTTGGCCCAGGGCGCGATCCTGGAGACCCGGGATCGAATCCCATGTCGGGCTCCCGGTGCATGGAGCCTGCTTCTCTCTCTGCCTGTGTCTCTGCCTCTCTCTCTGTGTGACTATCATAAATAAATAAAAAAAAAACACAAATATTTGTTCTTATAAAAATAAAAAAATAATGATAGGGGGATTCCTGGTGGCTCAGTGGTTTAGCACCTGCCTTCAGCGCAGGGTATGACCCTGAAATCCTGGGATAGAGTCCCATATTGGGATCCCTGCATGGAGCCTGCTTCTCCTTCTGCCTGTGTGTCTCTGCCTCTGTCTCTCTCTGTGTCTCATGGATAAATAAATAGAATCTTTTAAAAATAAGTAATCTTAAAAAAAATTCTGCAGATTTATAAGCACTTCAACAGTGGGCAGTAAATGAGGGAAGCTATACGCCTGATTCCCAAAGCTAAAAATGTCTATTAATTATAAGCTGAAAGAACCTGTAAGGGCTCTGGACTCTGGGTTGGCCTAATGTCCAAGAGCTGAACCAGATCCAGGACAGATTACCCACCAAGGCAGAAGTTAGGGTGTATCAAGATGAAACATTCTAATTTAGGACTGAGAATTAGAATAAATTTAAATTAAATTGATATAGTAATTTGTGGAGACAAGATGATACTTTATTTTAGATGCAAAAATGTTATGATAAGTCATAAGTATTTTGAAAACAAAACCCCATATGAATTTCAGATGTAAGTTCCCCTTTACATTTTGCCTGGATTATTGCTATTACCTCCTAACTATACTCCATGCTTTTACCCTTGGAAGCAAAATTATTCTTTCAAAGCCAAAGTTACTCTCAGAATTTTTCAGGCAAAAAGCAAAGGCCTTGCAGTGACCCAGGCAGCCCTACATGATCCTCTCCCACTATTTGCCTTTTTGTCCAGTTTACTCACCTTCTCATTCCCTTCCCTTCAAGGTAATAATGGCTTACTTTTCTTTTCCTTTCCTTTTTTCTTCCTTTCAAAATTTTATTCATTTATTGGAGAGAGTGAGAAAGCAAGAGAGAGCACGAGCAGAGGAGGGGAATACAGAGGAGAGACAGGTTCCTTGTTGGGCAGGGAGCCCGAAGTGGGACCTGATCCCAGGACCCCAAGATCATGACCTGAGCCGAAAGCAGATGCTTAACTGAGCCACCCAGGCACCCCATGGCTCACTCTTTTCTTTCTTTCCTTCTGGGAATGGCTTCAAGGGTTTGTTTAACAGATAAGTTAGGTCTAGAAATTAAAGGAATGTTCTTGTGTGGACATCTAGAGTTGGAAGTTGTGAGAATTGCTTTCAAAAAAGTAGAGATCCATCAAGAGAGGGACATCATTACAGAAAAAAAGTAAGGGTGAAACCTTAGAGTTCTAGTTTAAAGGGGTAAGTATAAAAAAATAATAAAAGGAAAGTTCAGAAGAAATGAGGAAAGAAACATGGCAGCCAAAGAAATGTAAAATTTTAAGAAGTAGTAGTGACCCGCAACAATGTCAAGTTTTTAAGTGCTTAAATTGGAAAGGGTTAAGTGTAGAACATTGACCTGGTAATTATGCGGCTGAAAAGTTACCCAAAGAGTTTGAGACAACCATTTCAGTAGAGCCACCTACTGAAACCACCCAGTTGATGTGCTATATATGTATTATAATGATAACAATAAGTGAGTCCATGTTCATTTTCTTAATCAGTTTTCAGCTGTTCAGAGTAAGACCCAAAGAAGGAGACTCATCTAGAGTTGGGATTTTCCATTGACAAAGAACAAAACAAATCACAGCAGAGCTTTAAAAGGATGCAAAGCCAATTTTATTAATAGTCCAGATGAGAAAACCTACACCAGTGAGGGAATATTCTGAATAGTTAGCTGGAAGAAAAAAATCAGACGTCATTAAGTATTGGGAGTGGGATGGTTCACAGTGATCATGCTAATTAAAGATTAAAACCTAGCACTGTAGGTAGGATGGGATAAGCCCAAATTAACAGGGTTAATTTTTTAAAAGTTTCATTACTTCTTAGGAAAGAGATTTCTAGTAGGTCCAGTAAAGTCTGGTGTTCGGAGTCCCTCAGAATTTGTGTTCAGCTTCAGCTGCTAGTACGAGTTGTGATAGAACACGATAATCCATTTTAATATCTCTAGGCAAGGACTCTAGTAAGGAGGAAATGTTCCCTTTAGGCTGTATGGATGAGAGGGAAGGACAAAGAGAATGGCGCTGGTGGAGGGACCATGGAGTCTGAACTGAGTAAACTAGGAAGTAAAGATGCTGAAAGCAAATGCATCTCTGTGTTGGGAAGTAGTTCTCCATCCACTTGAAGGGCCATCTCAGTGGGGCCATGTAAGCAAGAGGTTGGAAGGAGAGGAGGCTGTGACAGGGAATGAGTTGCATGAACTTGTGATTGCAGATGTGATGGCAAAGTCAAGGGCGTGCTGCTGGGTTGGCAGAGGGGCAGCAAAGGAAGTGATCAGACAAGATCTGAGAGCCAGAGTGTTAGATGTGTCACCTGCATGGATTTTAGAGATCCTTCAAATGATGGCAACTTAAATTGAGGGAACTTAGGAAGGATGGCATCAGTTGTGGTGAGAAGCTAGTGCAGCCAGATGCTGTGAGCCTCCAAGTTGCAGAGGTTTTGCAGTGGTGCAAAAAAGACTATGAGCAGGGAGGACTGTCATCCCTCCTCCCAGCTGGGCCATGTGGCCTAAGACAGAAATGTTCTCTCTAGAATAGCATTCATCCTCATGTTGACCCTCTGAGGAAGATATTACCCAAATTTTACTGATGAAAAAATTATACTTATGTATTTTCATATGTGTTAATAGTGTGTAAGCAGATGCTAGGGAACTACTGATCAGCACTTGTTTACCTTTTAATTTCCTCCAAGTCATTTTATATTTCTTACCTTCCTTAAAACGTTGATATTCCAGTATCTGGGTTCAAAGCCCAGCTCCAGTCAATCGTACTAGCTATGTGGCTTGGGGCGAGTTAGTAAATTTCTAAACCTAAGTTTTCTCATCTGTCAAATGGAGCCAGGGTCGTTTTGAGGACACAATTAGATATGCATATCAATGTTTATGGTAATAGTTAACACAAGGTGAGGGCTTAATTAAAATTGAGCGAATGGGTGAAAAATGTATTTATTTATATAAACACACACACGCACATATACACACACGATATCTTGGATGGTACTCTGGCTCTACCACCATTTTTGACCCTGAGCAAATCACTTGAACATACATAAGCACAGTTTCTTCACCTCCTCGTATATTAGATCTCAGCTAAGTGGGTAAATCTTCAGTAGTGCCTTGCATTATTAGCACCTCATGCATACTCCTGCCACAATTCTTATTGAAATCGTGTGTACACCTTCCCCCTCTAGATTGGGCCTGTTGAAGGCAGAGACTATGTATTAATTAGTTCAGGCTGCCATAACAAAATATAGACTGGATGGTATAAACTATAGATAATTGTTTTCTCACCATCCTGGAAGCTGGGAAGTCCTCAATCAAGGTGTCAGTTCCTGGTAAGGGGCTCCCTTCTGATTTTGCAGATCGCCTCTTCTCACTGCACCTCACATGGTGGACAGAAGGAGAGTGAGCTAGCTCTGTACTGTTCTTTCCCATAAGGGCACTAATCCTATCACGAGGACCCCATCCTCGTGACCTCCTCTAACCCTGATCACTTCTCCAAGGCTCCACCTCCAAATAGCATCACATTGAAGTTGGAACCTCAACATAAGGATTTGGGGAGGAAACAGATATTCAGTCCATCACGAACTAGCTTTAATCTCCATGTCCACAGTCCTTTACATTGCCATTTTTCCCTCAGGAAAAGGTTGTTGAAGTATTAAAGCCCCTTCTCATCTCCAAATCTTCTCGTCTTCCATCATCTTAAAGCGTGGTAATGGAAATATCCACAATATAGTAGTTTCTCCTTCTGTAATAAAAGAACCTTGGATATTTTCAAAACCTCATGGTGTGTTGTTGTTTTGATATAGCAAGTTTAATTTGCTGTATCATTGCATATTCATTTAAAAAATCCATTTTAATAACTGCCCTTGGAAGGAAAAATGAGGAAAATTATTTTTCCCTGTTAGATAATTTTCATTCACGAAACAGAATCACCATTACACAGAATGCACCCTGTGCCTCACTCTTCATCTGTTCTCAGTAGGAGACATGGTCTTTTTCCTACTGTATTGAAGGGGAAATATGTAAGGAAGTCTTCCAGGGACTCACGTAACACCTGCAAATGCCTAATGAGATTATCGTTGAAGCCACCTGGATAAAGGATGTCAGAAAACAGAGTTCAAGTGGTGTGGAGGTTTTCTTAGTGCTTTTCTTCCGTCTCAAAACTATCACCCTGCATTTCAACACCGGTTATTACATATTCATCTCTTCTAATCCTCCCCCCAAATAAAATACATTAATGCCTTCCCATTTAATAGAAACAGAAGCTAAAATGCTTCTAATTTTAATGAAACCTTTCAAGTCTGTATTGCAATTCTGAGAGTGAATCACAAAGAGCTTTATTACCCTTATATTCACATCTAAGTCATTCTCAATAAGTTTTTATTGCATGAATGGAAAAAATATTAATATAGTTTAGTATACTAAGGGGCAGCTCAAAATTCCCAGATTTCCTTTGCCAACAGATAATATTTTTGCGTCTTCCTTCAGATTTATCAGGCTGAGGATCCTCTCAGGATTATGTTTTCATATTCCCAGTAACCTTTCCTTTTTATTGTGCTAATTCATTAATTTTTGTTACTATCCTAAAGCAAAATGAGGAGAAAAGGAAAATGCAGACAGCATTTGAAAACTGAACTAAAAAAAAAAAAACCCCACAGCCCCCCAAAAAGATGAAGTGAGAAAATGAGCCTGTTTTACTGTAGATTCTAATACACCAGCTACACTATGGGGCACATTGGAGAGCTTAAAAATTTGAGTGGTTGGTTTATTAGCATTCTTTTCAGTGCCAGTGTTATAGTGTTTGCAAACTAAATGTGGAAGGAACACAGTCATTTTGGGGTGTATTTCTGGTCCCGTGACTTTCAAGTAGCATGGGCGGGTGTATTTGCACAGACCAAGGAGAAGGCTTATCCTGACTTCAATTCCTTTTTGCCACAAGCTTACTGAGAAGAGAGAACAAAGTACGCCAGTGCCCCCCCCCTAAAATAATCTTTTCAGAGTTAATCCTTTTTTCAATTCCATAGCTGTTAGAGGACCTACATCTTCACATGGCTGAACTTTGCTTACTTCAGCTTGTTCTGTTGACTTTTTCCTTCTGTCTTGGAATGTTCTGGCATAGGAAAGAGGGAGAAGTGTGTCTTCACATGTAATAAATTACTTATCTTAAATTCAACATTTGTGTTGAAATAATCCTCCACTCACATCCTTTGAAGAAGAAGGCATAAGTTAGGTGATGTGCATTTGTAAGAAATGTGCAAAATTAAAACCTCTTTCTTGTGGTAAACAGGGTATATGGAGGGAATGAGTAGTGGTGTGCTGATAAATGTTTAACAACCCACCCTCTGGCAGAGAAAAGCCCTGAATTGTAGTGTCTGCAAATTTCTGTAATGTAAATATTCCACCACGGCCAATTTCAACCTACCACTGTGATGTCACTGAGCACAAATATGGAAAGCTGCACACAGTCAGCTCTCACAAGTCTTGAGTATGGGCCAACTCCAGGGCACCACTGGATATTGGCAGATAAAGCCACCGTCCAACCCTTCATCGTGAATCGTCTTCCTATCCAGGGTTGTTCGCAAATTCATGACAGGTGGAAATATTCACTGTTTGGATTTTTTAATCTTTTAGCCTTTAAATATTTTATAGGTAAAACTCTTAAGTACTAACGAGGTCATAAAAAATGCAAATACATCAAAGAATTCAGTAATATTCTATTTTGGATCAAAACTTCTCTCTCCAGCTTTCTCATTTCTTGCCTTCACATAGGTAACCTTTTATGCGTCCACTTTCTGCATCTTCTTTTCTTCCACGTGCAAAATCGGGTCTCTCCCAGTTTCATTTCCTTTCCCTACACAGGCCAAGAGCCATGGTCCATTGCTTCAACTAATACCTACCAGAACCCACAGCTGCACTGTTCTACCTTCCTTCCTCACCTGCCCTTTAAAATTGTAATCCAAGATCAATCGAGTCATATGATTTCTCTTCTCTTAACCCGCACAGCCAAACACAGATGGAGAAAATCCCAGCCCCAGGCAGATGTTGTTCTTCAGAATGATCGTTTACAACATCAGCCTTGTCTTCAAATGTGTCAGTAAACTTTTGCTGGACTGTCCCCAGTTGCACATATATGATAGTCCAAATATCGATCCCTTTCTTAAACCTGATACCCCATCTTTCTTACTTTCTTACCAAATACCATTGCTTCTAAATTCTCACCTCTCATTTCTCAACCATTCAATCTGTGAGTGTTCTATAATCCTGTTTATTCTTGTCCCTTTTCTGCTTTCCTTCTGTGAAAGTGAAATTCCTCCATCAGTGTCATGGTACCTGTTCCAGTTATCTGCATCTAGTTGACATTCTACCCCCACCAATTAGTGTATTTAAAACTATTTATTATTATGTGTCATGGGTCTGTGGGTTGATTGGGCTCAGCTGGGCATTTCTCTCTCATTCAATTGAAGTCAGATGTTGGCTGGAGCCACAGTCATCTGAGGTCTTGACCGAGCAAGATATCCAAGATGGCACATTTGGGTGGCTGGCAGTTGATGCAAACTGTTGGCTGGGAGTTCTGGAGTATGACTGAAGCACCTACACATGGCCCCTCCATGTGGTTTGGGCTACTTACAGCCCAACACTGGGTTCTGAGAGAGAGCATGCCAAAAGCACATATTCCAAATGGCAGAAGTTGAAACTACTAAAACAGTTTAAAAGTTGTGCCCAAAAAGGACACAGTGTTCTGTCTACTGTATTAGTCAAAGCAGGCACAGGGCCCACCCTGATATGAGTGGAGAAATAAACTCTACCTCCTGATGAAGGAGCAGCAAGGTCACACTGCAGAAGGACATATGGGAGGGGGGAGGTATTATTGCATCCACCTTGGGGCCCTACAATCTTCCAGTATTGAAAATCTCCTAGTTTTTGTCTGCTTTCTTCATACTGGCTCCTCTCCTGCCTTAGCCCATAAGCAGTTCTTATCTCTGTGTTGCTTAAAAAAAAAAAAAAGATTGAGATCAATGAATTCATTACTTATGTATACTTTTCTCTGTGTGTTATGCTTCAGAATTTAGAGGTGCCTAGGTACACACAATTGGTTAAGCATCTAACTCTTTGTTTCAGCCCAGTGATCTCAGAGTCTTGAGATCAAGCACCTCATCAGGCTACGTGCTCAGTTTAGAGTCTGCTTGGGTTTCCTCTCTCCTTTCCCTTCCCATCCCCATGCCCGGGTCTTGTGCACTCTCTCTCTCTCTCTAAAATAAAAAGTTTCCAAAAAGTTTAAACATAGTAGAAAAAGGGAAGAATTAAACATGTGGGTCTTTATAATATGCATTTTGAGTACTAACTTCAATGCTAGTAGTACCCCAGACTTAGCATCTTCTTCCTAGATATAATCAACGTTTACCACAAATATAATAGTCAAAATGTTACAGTAACACATGCTTACATTAGGATAAATAAAACTGCTACAAATATCTCTATTTCTATTTCTCTTTCACCCATCTATCCATCTACTATCTATCTATCTCGGAAAGCAATTTTCAATTTTCCATGCCTTACTTCCTTTAATAGCAAAATGAGGTAAGAAACTGGCCTCTTAACTCGGATATGGTGGGATTCGACAAGGTGTGGAAAAGGTTTTGAGGTCTATGAAGAGAGCATATTCGTGCAAATATAGCATATTTGATTTCTATTATAGTTCCGAGGAAGGTAGGTAAAATAATATCCCTTACAAGTTAAAATAAAGATGGTCCTGCACTTACATCTTAGGATAGTTTCTCTCTGTCCAAGCAAGTAGGACAAAATGTTTCCTAGGCTCTGGTTTTAGGAAGAAATACAAACCAGGCAGTCTTCACGTGCTCTCTCCTTCCTGCTGTGCTATGTCCACTTTTTCTGCAGGCCTCCTCCACATTGTGTGCTTTCACAATGCCTCATTACGTAATGGATCTCTGAAAAAAAATCAGCGATTAGTCATTGATATAATTTTACCTGGACGCGTAAATGTGTTAGCACAGGGTGTGTGCATTTAAACCTTCTCTCTAATTAAACAGTAGCATTGGTCAATTTGGGCATCAGGGCAAAGGGATACATGTCCACAGGAAAGGTCCACCCTAATGGAAAAGACCACTGAGGCTCTCCATGCCACTGTGTACTGCAGCGATTTCCAAAATGCCAGGAAATCACCGAGAAGCTTTAAGAAATCCATCCTTGAACCAGCCCTGTTGTAAACAGTCAGGTCCTCTGATGCTCAGTGTAAAGCTGTTTGGACACTGAGTAGACACACGAACCAGGGTCAAAACTGGGAAGCAGGAGATTCCAAATTAGCAAAATCCCTTCTGCAAATTCTCGAGGTTCTTCTTATTTCCATTGTTAAGAGTTGACCCTTCAACCCACGTGGGCCTTAGCCCATCACCTGCCCCCCGGCCCAGCCAGGACACCTGCACACAGCTGCCATGTCCCAGCCAGAACCAGAGCAAACTGGCAGCCCTAGCAGGTGGGAAGCAGTCTCCAAACAGTGCACAGTATTCACTGCCTCTTTTATTGTTAATATGTCTTAGTTGCCTCCAGCCCTGTGATTTTTCTCTAGACGTTACTGGACTTAGGAATGCAGTGGCCTGGAGTAGACAACAGGAGGAACCGTCCGCCCCACCCCCAGCCCCCCAAGAAGACCAGCTCCCTGCTATGGCACCATAAATAATTTAAAAATCTCTTCCAGGCAACACAGTCAAGATGCAGATTTAATTTATTCCCTGGGAGGACCAAACGTGGCTCTGTAGACCTGGTTCACAGTCAAGCTGAGTTGGGGACACTCGTTCCTTTCACTGTGTGTCAGGCCCCTGGAGCGCGTGCCCTCGGGCCTAGCAGCAGACACCTTTGCAAGGAGTGGTGGGGGGGGGGGGGCGGTTGTTTTGTTTTTTCCCCGGTCCTCATCATCAAGGAGAGAAACTTGACTCCACAGCAGAAAGGGAGAGAATATGGGATGTAACTATGTGGCGTTTTGTGCATCTCTAAGTTCACAGAAAAAAATGTAGGCATCGATTGAATGTTGATTCGAATGTTGAAAGATTTCATCTTTCTTCTCCTTGTGACTTTCTTTCCAAGGCTCCTCTACTAAAAAGCCACCTGTGACCTGTTATCCGGTGTTGTTGTTTTCCCTAACACAACCTGGAAAGGACACCTAGTAGGAGCGATGGTTACTTCGCTCATGTCATTCATGGTCCTGGCAGGAAACGACAGAAAGAAATTCGAATTCACACAGCTCGAGAGTCTTCTAATGAAGGACTGCTGGATGGGTAGCATGCAGGAGGTGGTGGGGGAGCCCAGAGACCTTGAGCAGAGGGAGGACCCAGGAGCAAGGGGGGGTATAGTTTTTCCAAACAGGCAAATGTAAGGAGCAGCAGAGCAGAAATACCCCCGTCTGTCTGTCTCTCTCTCTCTCTCTGTCTCTCTCTCTCTCTCTCTCCTCCCCTCTCTCTCTGTCTCTCCTTCTGCCCTTGTACCTCCAGCCTCTCTTCTTGGCCCAAGCCCACAGGAGCCAGCTGCCAAGGGCTGGGAGATGCAGTCCTAGGGCTCAGTTTCCCAGAGCCCTGAGGGGTGGTTGGGATGGGGGTGGGGGCATAGAAGAGGGGGCTACACAAAGATTAATGGATCCAGAGCTGAAGCACCCAAGCACACATAGGTCACCAGCAACTACAAAATTGAATATGTTGCTTCCCACATATTACATTCCATCGATGTTTTACAAAAACATATTTTGCATTTCAAAAACATGTATTTTAAAGATCTTCTGGTCTGCCTTTTAATTCCTCGTATCTAGAAAATGCTTAATGTTTTTTCACGTGAAGCCTTTCCCTTTGGAAAACACTCCTACCCTGCGTCCCTCCCTCACCTTTCGCTGTGAGGGCATTTGTAAACTATGTAGAGTATGGCTGGATTCTTTTTTTTTTTTTTTTAACAAATACTTCATAATGCTCAAACTTTGTTTTTCAAGTCTGGGTTGCTATGACTGTATTCCTCAGGAAGTTTGTTAAGTTTTGGAAAGACTTGTATAACTCAGAGAGGGCTGACCTGTCCCTCTGACCTCTGAGGTGATTTGAGGAAGTGACTTAAATTCTCAATTGTTGGAATGACCTTGAGGCACAGAGAGAAGAAATTCGCTGCAGGAGTTCAGAGTAGTGATGTTCTGCTAACATTTAACAGAATTTTAAGTTAAAAGTTTCCAAAGAATGGAAAAAAAACTTCCTAAATAATGTGTCATCTGATTCACTTGACACAGCTGTCAGCTGACTCCAAACATTTATGGTTTTCATCGAGAGCTCGGAGGAACAAGATAAAGGTTCCTTCTGGTCCATCTAGGCTACTGATAAAAGTCCGAAGCTGTACCAGCTCCACTATAAACATGTAAAGTAAGCCCATGGAAACAACATCAAAAAATTGTGAAATCTCTTCCTTAGGCTGGTGAGCTTTTAGTTTTTTGGGCCCTACTAGGTAAGGAAATACGACAATGTCCTTTGGGGGAAACCTCTGCTCATAGGCGACTTGTAACATAAAATGACATCATTTCCAGAGTGATGTTTGCACTTTGTATGACCCATAGGATTTGGGGAGAGAACGCACTTGGTTAATATGATTCTGAGGTCCCACTTCCTGGGGTGCTTTCTCCAGTAGTTTCTGGGTGACTCTTCTTGGCAGTTGGAATATAACACAAACTTAAAACATCCAAGTTCCTCCCTCACTTCGTTGAGTCAGCGCTCCTAACTCGGTGCATATTTGGGTAAATGTACACATATCCACTCATTGGCTTATGTACACACATATATTGTACCAAGCTGGCCAATGCAATATTTATGTTTGTACTTTGAGCTGCCTAAGATTTTGTCATAAAATCTAAGGCTGCTGTAGGGGAGAGAGCACATAAAACTTTCATGACTAGTATAAAAAATACAAAATGTTATCATTAATATTTAATAAAATTTGCAGCAGTCAATGAGCAAAATCAATGTTTTTTAATTAAGTTATTCATTTGTAATACGAGCTGTACCTTGTTGTGTGTTAGCATGGAATTTAGTGGGTTGAACTTAAAATAAATAAATAAACCTAATTTTAGCCCTTGGGGTAATGGTATTAGTAATAAAACTATTAATTGGTTGCCTTTTCTTTGATAAGCAAACAGGGTTTCTTCAGTGACAGCATCTCGTATTCCAAGGTGTTTTATGATTCTCGAGCTGGCTGGTGTCCAAGATGTTTTAGTAAGATGAATTGCAGTTCAGACTGTTTATAACAGGTACCCCCATGCTCCTAGCATATTATTTGTCTCACCAGGTCTCTTCTAATAAGAATCAGGGCAGCCGAGGGCTGGAAGTTTATACAACACATGTGGGGCTTTCACCAAGTTGTTGTATGTTAAAGAAATTAGCAGTAAGCCATCGGCTTGTTAATCTTCACCCCCACCTTCCTCTGGAATTCATCTTCCTACCATGTAGTCTTGTCCATTTCTTCTCCTGATCCTTGTGGTTTATTTTCAGAACCTTGCTCTTTGTCCAACCACCTTTCTGCCAGTGTGGAGGAAACGGTTTGCTGGAAGCAAAGTTGACCTGTGGGATGCATTCTTTTTCCTTATGGCCTTTTAAAATATGTGTTTGATGGGCATGATGTTAACCTAGCTTCTGTATATTCCCTAAACCTAGTTGATATAAATAATACATTGAAATTACATAGTAAAAGCCGTACCACTGTATTCACGATATACTTTACCCAGAGTGCGGCATTAAAAAAAAAAAAAAAACTCACCTGTGTTATATAACAGCATCTACACTACTTGCTAATCATAATTGGGACAATATAAGCAGACCTCTAAGGACTTCTGACACAAGCTTTTTGGGATTTTCAAGAGAAAAGGGAATTTTTTCCCACATTAACCATAACCTTTAAAGAAATAAAAATTATTGGTATGATTTCTAAATGCAAAAAAATTAAGCACGTTTTGTTATGCAATGCTATTGATTCAGTTTACCTATGGGAACATCATGAAATCCCTGAAGGGCCAATGCAAACAAAATAACTAAAATAAATTAAAACATAATATATATAGGTAAAGTGTGGTATGTAGAATTTGGGATTAACTTGATAACTTCTATAGAATAAGCAAAATGAGACGTGCATTTCAATATATGTTCCAGATTCACTGAAATGAAATTGAAAGTTGGGGCGGGGGGGAGATGACACAGATTTAGCAGGGTAGCCACACACAAAAAGTTAATTTTAAGAACCTCAAGAAATAAATATCAGATGTAAACTCAATTTAATTAGAATAGATCAAAGATGATTTCCCTATCAGAGTTATCAAGAATACTGAATACAGACCCTTTGGGGGTTAGGAGAGTGTAGGAATAAAGTATACTACCTTCTGTTATGCATGGCTTTCTTAGCTTATTGAAACGGGTCAACCTTACTGCTAATACTTCACAGTGGTTCTTTCTTCATCTCTTCAATATAGAATTCAGTTTAGAATAAAACCCAATATTCCAGCTAAATATCTCAGTTCCCACCAGAAGTATAATTCAATTAAGCTCCAAATATTTCTTTTAAAAATACAAAATAAAATCTTCTCTCTACATATGCCATTCTGCTCCGTTCCAAAAGGATAAAAAACTGCATTTGTGTAGTTTTGGTTCATCTATCACTTTGTACGTTTTTATGGATTTTTATGTGTAATCACATTTTCAGAGGGGATTTTTATGTGGTCTGCTCCATTTCTGCAGAGTTATTATCTTTCAGCTTTAAAATTATAAAAATTGATACACAATCTTTGGTTTCTCTCTCTTTGGGAAAGTGATGGGTAGCCATTCATCATTCCCTGTGACAAGCTAGACTTGCTTTGTTTGCCGTAGTGAAAGATGACTTTTACTCTTGTTTCTATTCTTTGCCCCTTCTTACTAACAATGGTGATGGGGATCATAGTGGCCTGGGTGTGTGTGTGTTGGAGTGGGAGGCTGGGGTTAGGCCTCTTCTTTCTAAGCTTCAGAAAGAATCTGCATTTTTCTTCTAACAGCTCAATAAAATATGTTATTTAAAAGGAATTTATAAGAGAATTTAGACTTCCATCTGCCTATCCTGTTGAGGCCTCTCTCCATACATGACTTTTCCCTGTCTCTCTCTACCAATTTGTTCTTTACAAGATGACTGCTCTATCAGACATAAAATGCTGCCTTTTTCACTTAACTATGCAACGGCCGCTCTCTGTACTTCTAGGGCAGATTTAATGGTGCATTTATATTCCATTCAGACTTGAACACAGCAAGAGAAAACCTACCCACAGGGATCATAAGTACTGGTGGCATTTGTGGGATCTGAAAGCTTTGCATATGGCACTATATTTACCTGAGCCATTCCAAAGTGTTATCGTTAAAACACAATCATGCTTTACAGGTGTCAGCTGAGCATAGGTGAGATTTAGAATCATTTTTATGCCTCATCCCTCTGGTTTATATTGAGGCTCATTTTAATCTCTGGGTTAGAGCAAAGGGCCATATAAAATAAGCCCCACATCCATCAGAGTGTCTTAGACGTGAACCAGATGACAGTTTCCATTTGAATACCAACTGAAGAAATGCCTTCTTCTCTAATATGGTGGGAAGAATGCCAAGTGGCAAGAAGCAGGGTGATGCTTTGGAGGAAGCTGTCATGATGGGCCAGCCTGCTGAGATTTCATTCAACCCTACAGTTAATATGCTCAGAGACAGAGTCCCCAGCTTGTCCAAAAGAGACTCGCCACTGACAAGAATGTAGGTGCACAATATGTACTCTCTCTCCCTCCTCACCGAGTGGAGACTCACACATTTGGGCGAGTATGTCCTACCACAAATGAGATGTGGCCCCAAAGTGCTGCATTTTATAAAACCTATCAGATTCAATGCAGTTTGACCACTTAGATTTTCTGATGGCTCCAGGACAAACTCATGAAATAGGGAAATGGCTCTTCACTGGCCACAGCCCTCGTACTTAGGCCAGGTTTCCCACTCCATGGAATGTTCCTCCCCTTAAAGGATTACTTCTCCTGTGTTTTCCTCTGTTTCCTTCTTCCTACTAAAGCTTGCTGTCAGGAAAGAATCATCATCACACATTCCTTTGTATGAAGGTGAAATTTCAGATATAAATTAGGAGATGCTTTTCTTCAAGCACAGTGGTATTCAGTCCGTATTTGTACCGTGCACTGTGTGTGTGTGTGTGGAGATCAATCCTTCCTTGAAATTCCTGAACTTGTGTTCCTTTAGCTGAATGGCATCAGGAAAGTTTATTTCCACTCCTCTTTTCTATTAGCAGCTTTACATCATTCCTTTTGGAAGAGTCCTAATCCACTGTAGGTCTAAAAACTCTCCGGTATGGCTCCCTGTCGGCGAGCTCCTGATGCAAACTATGAGTAGGCCAAAGGGGAAGTACTTCAGTGATGTAGGCAGACAAGGATTCAACCTTCCTTCATCCCAGCCTTCAAGGTATTGTGATTAAAATTTGTTTGGATGGGAGAGTCAGCTGCCTGGAATTTGGGGAAGGAGAGCTAGTAGGGCTGGGGTGGGGGAATGAGTGAAGTGGAAGGGTTGGATAGGAGAGAGCCAGTCCACTCTCATCCTTAGTTGGATGAGTTCTCCACCCATCCGTCAATCCTACGCTGTGCCTGTGGTGTTCAACAGGCCTGGCATAGCCTCCAGCTTCCTTCATTGATAGCATGTGTCTCTTTTAGTCATTCAACTAGAAAAGACCTGATTTTGCAGCAGCCTGAACCAGAGCATGCCAATGAAGATGCGCCCTTCCAAGATGGAGGGTTGATAGACCAAGGGGGATGGCTGATAGAGAAAGAGCAACACTGGGTCCCTGGGCCTCCCTGCCTTAACAAGAAGCTCAGGTAATCCAAAAGCTTGAGACTAGTGGCCTGCCGGCAGGGCTTTCCCAGCTATACACAGAATGACTACAACCCCTACCCCATCCAGTGTGAGAAGTCCAGAAGCTCCCCTTACACACACACACACACACACACACACACACACACACAGTGACTGTATTGGGATTCTTTATCCCAGTTGATTGGGATATCCCAATCCCAGAATATTGATTACAATGTCAACGTCAATCAGCATGGGTCTGGGAGCTTCCCTGCCCTCTGCTACATTGAGGGTTGGAGATGGAAACTGGGGACCTTTGTGTGAATCTCTGAGAACTAAGAGTTACTGGTAAGCACCTCCCACAATGGCACAAACACCCTCAGCTTTGGCCTGAGGTCTCTCAAGCTGTGGTGCATGCTGACCACACTCTCCTCATCTTGGGTGAGTGGAAGGTTTTCTGAGGAACAATAGTATCTACTTGTGGCGGAGAGTGTTTCTCATTAGAATTGAGACCATGTAATTGCTTATGGTGGAAAACATGGCTTTCTTTCCCTGAGATGCACAGATGAGAGCAGCTGTACCTATCATGGCCTTGTCCCAGCACATCCTTGTCTCTGTCATGCTCTGGGTGAAGGTCAGGGAAAGTGAAGAGCTCTGGCCGGCTTGCCACTTGAGTCCCTCCCACCACCGTCGAATGCGTTGTCTGAAGAAACAAAGTTTTGATCATGGATTTATCACATGCCTCGCTCCCAGGGCTATTGCACAACCTTTTAGGTTTTTTTTTTTAATATTTTATTTATTCATGAGAGACAAACAGAGACAGAAGCAGAGGGAGAAGCAGGCTTCCCCCAGGGAGCCCAATGCTGGACTCGATCCCAGGACCCTGGGATCACACCCCGAGCCAAAGGCAGATGCTCAGCCACTGGGCCACCCAGGTGTCCCTCCTTTTGGTTTTGTAAGGAGGCCCATGGAGCTATTAATTCCTTGTCTCTTCGTGTCCAGGGAAATACCCAGGATGGTTATACTCACAGGTAGCCATCCTTTAGGTAACCAAATGAAAACGGTTAACTCCAAGTCTACACAACACTGGACTCCCTCATTATGGAAAGTGAACCCCATCACTCTTCCAATGCAGCTGGACACTTATAGAAGAGGCCTGGAGAACCCACCCCCATGCAGGTAGCCAGGATGGAAAACGGCCTGGCTCTCTGCAGGCACCCACCCTTGACACTTCTCTAATGTATAGAAGAAGCAGTGCCACACTCTGGCTAATAGTTTTAAATGCAACTTAGGTACAGACCAGTAACTGGATTTACAACGTCACGTTGGCTAGGCGTTTCAAAAAGAGAACTAAATTGATTAGAGCCAAGTTGTTGCAAAACACATTCTTGACGTTGTTTATATCCTAGATTCTCAGAATTGCAAGTCAAGTATGGTGTTGAACTTACCAGTACTGTCCCAGGAAGGCCTGTGTTGAAGCCATTCTGAATGGATAGATGACAGTTCTATTTAAAAAGCTTTCTAGGGAAAGAATCTACAGGGCAACCATCTAAATCCTTTGACACTTGGTTCAGGAATCTCGTAAATTCTTCCCAATCGAACATAATCCCATTAACTCATGTCCATTAGGCCTTTACGCAGAAATAAATGCTGCCTCTCTGTAACTCTTCTTCATAGCCTGAAATCCTTTTCTCCTTTTCCTCAGTCCCCTTTTGACCAAGTCCAGTAACTCGGGTATTTTGGTTGTCGCCCTGTCCCTACCCACCCACCCACCCCCTCACCATGCACACATTTTGCAGACACTCTCGTCTAGTCCGACAGAAATGGCATCATAGAGCTGACCATCTTCCTAATTAGAAAACCTGACATCTAACCTCCTGAGAAGTCTGACACGGGGTGAACTCCAGCAGCTCAATTTTCATTTTTAAATCCATTTAGCAAATATTTATTCACGCTAAGTAGAAGAAAATGTGCTCAATCTAATGGGTGTCAGGAAGAGTAAGATAAGGTTCCTATCTTCAAGGGCTGTAAATCTTAAGTCTGTGAATAGCTAAATGAAAGAACATAGCAGTGAGTCAGTGTAACACAAGAAAAGGGGGTTCCTTGCTGCCCCAAGGAAGCATTGGTTCCTACACATTCTACGGGGACTCTAAGTGGTTGGGCTTTACCAGGGAGGACATGCATGGGATTTGAGTTTGGGAAGAGTTAGCCCTTCCTCCATGCCTACTGTTAATGGGCCTATTTGTAGTTTTTGCCATCTTTTAACTTACAAGTGGCCAAAAAATGAAGTGCACTCACGTGTTAGGCCTGAATATTCACAGCAGAGAGACAATAGGGTAATAAGCCTACTCTAAAAGTTCTCAGGCCTCATTTCTTATCATGGTCTGATGAAGAATGCAGAAAAGCACATCAAAGCCTTTTAGGAAACTGCAACTCTAACCTGAAGGGTTCTTCAAATGAGACTTGGGTTATAGAGACAGAGGCTGTATCCTCTGCTGCAAAAATCTGTGGGGTGTATGGATGGTAGAGGAGGACCCAGTCTCTGAAGCGTGAAGGGCAGGCTGGGGCGGGGGGGGGGAGGTGTATCATATGCCCTTGGACATTGCCCCTCTTTAGAGGCACTGCAACCAGGCCAGAGCCAGCTGAAGTGGAACTAGGTCTGTGTTCCATGAGGGGATGAGGTCAAAGTTGCCTTGGAAGACAAGGAAATGAGTCTCTCTGACCCCCAAACCCAGATCTTAAAAACACCTGCTGTCCAAGGGGTGAGTGCCAGGGAGGGATTGTGGGCAGAGCGGCATATCCTGGGGTCCTGAGAGTTGCGTGCCTGTCCGGGATGAAGAGAGGATTGTGACACAGTCACTGGTTATGATCACCGTGCTTCTCATGTGTTTCCGTAAACCGAATGATGACCATATAGGTAGATGTTTTTCATCCCGTGAAGGAAGATTACTTCGGATCCCATTTTATCCAAAACTTCTGTGTTTCTTTGTTTTACATCTGTTCAAGTAATCTGCTAATTCGTAGATTACCAAATATAAAAACATCCTTACGTCTTGATGCCAAACCCTGAGAGTTCTTGACTTGTGATTCTTTTAATATCGGTTAAATGTAATTTCTTGAGGTTTTACCTAAAATATTTTCACATCGATTGCCATAAGGAAAACTGTCTTTGATTTTTTTTTCCTTTTCTTTCGGGTTTTGATACTAGAGCTTTGCTCCTTTCGCCAAATACACTGGCTAGCCTTGCATTTTATACTCAGAAATCATAGAGTAGGGACTGATCAGTGCCTAAAAGTTTGTTGTTTTGTTGTTCAAGTGCGGAGGATTTAAGGAAAAAAGAAAAACCTCACCTGTAAAACTGATAATGAGAGCCTATTAAGGAGGACATTTTTCCTACTATTTTTTGGTTTCAGTTTTCTTTTCTTTTTTTTTCCCTTACTGAGGTATAATTGATAAATAAAACTGTAAGGGAAAATGTACAAGGTGATGATTTGATTTACATATACACTGTGAAGGGATTCCCCCATCGAGTTAATTATACCACCTATCACCTCACATAGTTGCCTTTTTTTGGGGGGGGCGGGTAAAAATATTGACATTCTACTCTTAGCAAATTTCACTTATACAATATGGTGTTATCAGCTACAGTCACCATATTCTACATTAGATCCTCAGACCTTATTCAACCTGTAGCTGAATTTTTTTTTTTTAAGGGGAACAGGAGGGCAGAGGGAGAGAGACTCTTAGCAGGCTCCATGTCTCTCACGGAGCCCAAGGTGTGGGACTCGATCTCACAACCCTGAGATCAAGTGTCAAGAGGCAGACACTTAACCCACTGAGCCACCCAGGTGCCCCCTTGTAGCTGAAATTTTGCACCCTATTACCAACCTCCCTGTTTCACCCACCCAGCAGCCCCTCACAACCACTAGTCTCTTTTCTGTTCCTACGCATTCAGCTTCTTTTTTTTTTTTCGCATTCAGCTTCTGTATAAGTGAAACCATGCAGCATTTGTATTTCTCTGACTTATTTCACTTAGCATAATGCCCTCGCCAGGTTCATCAGTGTTGTTGCAAACGATAGGATTTCCTTTTATCTTAAGGCTGAATAATATATATATATATATATATATATATATATATATATATATAATGGGATATTATTGGATATTATGGGATACATATATATAAAATGGAATATATTTCCAATGGATATATATAATGGAATAATATCCTATTATATGTATAATATATTATATATATATATATATATATATATATATATATATATATATAATGCACATCTTCTTTATCCATTCATCCATCCATAGACACTTAGACTTATTTCCGGAGCTTGGTTGTTGTGAGTAATCCTGCTATGAACACAGGGATGCAGACATCTCCTTGAGAGAGTGATTTGTTTTCTTTGAATATATGCCCAGAAGTGGGAGTGCCAGATACATGGTAGCTCTAGTTTAAATATGTTTTTTAAATATCTTTGGTAGCCTCCATACTGTTTCCCATAGTGGCTGCACCAATTTACATTCCCGCCAGCAGTGCACAAGGGTTCCCTTGTCTGCACAACCTTGTCAGTACTTGTCGTGTCTCGTCTTTTTCATAACAGCCCTTCTGACAGATGTGAGATGGTATCTCATTGTGGTTTTGATTTGCATCTCCCTAATGATTAATGATGTTGAGCACCCCTTCTCATATACCTGTTGGCCATTTGTATGTTTTGTTTTGTTTTATTTGAAAAATGTCTCTTTAGATCCTTTGCCCAGTTTTTAATTGTGTGTTGCTTTTTTGCTATTGAGTTGTATGTGTTCCTCATGTATTTTGGACATTAACCCCTCACTGGGTATGTGGCTTGCAAACATTTTTCTTCCCTTCGTTAGGCTGCCTTTTCATTCTGTTGAAGGGTTTTCTTTGCTGGACAGAAACTTTTAAGTTTGATGTCATCCCACTTGTTCATTTTTGCTTGTGTTGCCTTTGTGGTTTTCATTGTCTTGATTTGATTTTTCTACCCCCCCCCAAGTAATGAGTTCACTAATTAATTTCTGAATTTGTGTTTTCTCTTTCTCTAATTTCTGCTATCATCTTATAAGTCTTTGTGTTTACTCATCTTTTTCTTACTCTCTAAATATGTTTATGTTTATTCATTGTTTAATAAATTTACCATTTGTAAACTTTCATATATTGTGTTTTAACATTTTTAGTCCAAACTAGTTAGTAAAGGCTTTAAATTTTTTCCAATAGTTTTGGGCACATGGGTGGCTCAGCTGTTGAGTGTCTGCCTTTGGCTGAGGTCATGATTCTGGGGTCCTGGGATTGGGTCCTGCATTGTGCTCCCCACAGGGAGCCTGCCTCTCCCTCTGCCTATGTTTCTGCCTCTTCCTGTGTGTCTCTAATAAAGAAAATCTTTTAAAAAATTGTTTTCTAATAGTCTGGAATTTTTAAAAATTTTCTGTGTAAGGGTTATTTAGCACAAAATTATTTTTTATTTTGCTTTGTTTTGTTCAGATTTCCAAGTGACTGGGTAATTTTGCTTACATTTGCATTATGAATTCCCAGTTTTATTGCATCATGTTTGATTTGTGTCCATGACATTCATGACTCTTTCTTTTTGAGGGATTAAAAAAAAATCCTTTGACATCCAGGGCCTTGTACCAATTCCATGATAGCTGCCTTGTACCCTATAAAATGAAATCTATATTTATTCAATTTACCCATTTTATGGTATTCCAATCTTGGAATCTCCTTGAAAAAAATTCTTCATCTGTCAAAGACTGAGCAAGTTTTAATTTCAGAGAATTTTGGTTTTTTTCCCATTTCTTTATTTCTAAATGTTTGATTTAGTGAAATGCTACCAGAATTGTCACCTATGTGTTGGATAATTTCTTGAAGGATTTTAACTTTTCGTAATGAAAGTGATGCTCTTTCTCATTTGACATTTCTCATTAGTTCAAATCAACTTTCAATTATCATTGCCACCTCTGCTTTCTTTTTATGTGTGGCTTCCTGGTAAATATTAGCTTTTGTATTTTTGTGATTTTTAACATTTTTCTGTCCTCTTGCTTCCCTTTACAAGTTTATAGTTGAATTTTTGAAACCAGATCATTGAGTCTTCATTTTTAAAGGGGGCTTTAAACCTTGTTCACACATCGATTGTCTGTCTTAGCCAAAATGTGTGGGCAAACTTCTGTCATATTATTTTATACATTTCATATTTATGTACCTGTTTGCTTAATTTTGTTTGTACATGTGTATGTATTTATTTATTCATTCATTCATGCATGCACGCATGCATGCATGCTTTTATTCTTCCCAGTGATGAGGAAGGTACATTTCTGGAGTGTAGAAAAGCTTTATTCACTCTAATGACACAAGTGAAGAATCATTATTTTCATTCCACCCTCCTGTATGATGAGAAATTAACTTCCTGGCTAATCCTTTTATGGTAGAGAATTCCAGACCCTAGTTATTACTGCTTCATAATTTTTATCACTAAATTGTTACTTGCTACAGAAAGATTTTCTTTCAGAAATTTTTTTTAACATTCACGTTTGGTTTTGCAACTTTATTTACAGCTGTGATTTGAATGTAATTCTATGGGGTTAGTTTGTTTAATTGCCTATCACAGCCCTTTTACACCTTGACATTCCCAGGCTTCAGGTTTTGCCTTTGATTCATCTCGCTTATAACTGGAATCGATTTGCATAAAATTTTAAAACTAGTACATGGGTGATATATTTTCAGAGACCTTGCATATCTAGGCAAGACTTACTGTTGCCTTAAAATCTGAAAGCCATCTGGCTGTGTACAGAATTCTTGAGAAACCAACTATTTCCTTCAGAAAAAAGTTTGACTTCGTTTTTTTTCCTGGAGTTTACAAGTTGAGAAAGAAGAGTCTGAGCAAGGGAGACCTGCTTTCATTAAATGTAAAATATTTCAAATCTATGCCCAAAGATTAGTAAATTTTGACAAAAGGAAACCCATCATCCAATTGTAATAAAGTAGGTTTTTTTCACCTGTCCCTCAGATCTCTTCCCTTTTTACAGAAGTAAAGTGTTAAGAGCTAGCGATATTCCCAGTCTTGTGTTTGATGAGACTATTTTGCTTTAGTCTTGACATTTAAAAAATCTTGGAATGTGTGTAGTTATGTGTCTCTTTATGCTTCATATTCTTTTCTGGAACACAGGTGAATCTTTTCTATTGGCTGGTTTTTCTTAGTTCAAGAAAGTGTTTACTGAACTTTTTTTTTCTATTTTAAGATCCCACTATTTGTAATATTCATGTAGTTGTGTATATACATATGCACATGGGGGTTTATGTATGTGTGTGTATATACACCTACATCAACAAGAAGGTGGCCTTCTGTTTTCACAACTATTAAAAAGTCTATATTGAGAGAAAACTGTTCTAGCATCGCAGAGATGTGCTATTACATATCTATTTTTGCTTTGTTTTGTGTTCCTTTCTGGTTTCTTGGGACGAGTGGATTTGTTAGATATAGCATTATCAGTTTGATCAATCTGATCTATTTTACTGCTTGTTGTTCTCTTATAAATGATCTGCGGCTTTTCCTCAGCACCAGCTTTTGTTACACACTGTCCGTTCTGTGTTGTCATTGACTTAAATGCACATTTTCATTTACTCAGATATTCGTGTTTATTTTCTTATATGAATTTCTTCTCTGTCAGCTGCCTTTTCACACCGTGGCCAGATCCCTGCTCCTCTAATTTTGTAATCTCTTATTTTATAAATTCCACGCTTCCTTGACATTCTAAGAGAACGTGGGCTTCCTTAGCTACAGAGCTTCATGTAATGGTGATCATGGTGACAGTGACAGCAAGCAGTGTGCCCTTACCTTATCCAGGGCATGATGTATATTAACGTATTTAATCTTCATAACACGTGGTGCTGTTATCCTCTTCATTTCATACATGAGGAATTGGAGTCCCAACAGGCAAATAACCAATACATGGACAACTTAAGATTTTAGTCCAGAAATTTGACTTCCAACCTCCTCCACCCCTGCTCTTAATGACAAAATTATACTATGAGTGTCCTCCTTTGTAGGGTATATTCCCAGTGCATCTACAGGACAGTGGATCCTTTGTTTTATGCTAGTGCTTCTCCTCATAGACCCCTACATCAAATATCTATATTTGATCTATCTAAAAATTTCTTTTTACTGATTTTTGAACAAAGATTTTCTATACCCAGTGTTGGTCTGTGCGAAGTTCATGTCCTCTGCCTGTCTACCTGGCGCTTCTAGAATGCCTTTTTCTCAGATCTGAAGCTTGTGAGCAGATGGGTGGGTGTCTGCCCTGAAACATTTCTGCTGCCCAGCTGTCCTGTATCCAGTATGACTCTACTGTATTGAGTTTCCAAAGTTTAGGCATGCCTGCATATTACACCTTCTTCCATATGATCCACCTGTTTTGCAGTTGGGGCCATTTCTGCCAAAGATCAGTGACATTTTCACTAGTAGTTTCCTTTGGTAGTGTTACTGCACTTTTGTATCTTTGGATGTATTTTGAAGGACACTGCAGGAAAAAAAAAGTAGCAAGTGAACATGGCACAGTTAGCAGATAATTGTCATAATTCTGAAGAACACATCATTTAGAATGCTACAGACTGGTATCTTATTACTTACTTTTAGTGTTGTCTCCTAAAACCATTAGCAAGAAGAGAGAAGTTGAAAAACTCGGTGAGGAAGGGAAGTAAAAAAAAGAAGAAAAAACAAACAAAAAAATCATGGACTCCCTGGAATGGCCTCGGTACTGCTCACATCGCCGTGGAAGAGCAGAGTTGAGTTGTGACTTCCCTTGGGGTTTCCGACATTCATTTCTACCCTCATTACTTGACCGCAAAGGGAAAGTGCTCTGTTGTCACTAAATTACTTGCCTGAACAGGGAAGAAAGTTTATATTGGTTTAATCCTCATTCACAGCTATGAAAATGGGCCCTCTTTTTTCTTATGAAATTCAATTCATTATTGGAAAATCCCATGGCTAACATGAACAAATTGAATTATTCCATTGGGTTTTATTGCTCTAAAAAGCAATTCCTTCATCGATGAGAGAAACTCTGTAATGTACTAAGAGAGGAAAAAGAGTATACTCAATGACAAGGATATGCCCCATCTGAATTTCCTCCCTGGAGGTTTTCTTGCAATTTGGGCCCTTGATTAAAAAAAAAATGCCTTTTATTATTCTGCTCTTGTTGTGTTATTATTCTATTCTTCCAAAATTTAAAACATTAAGTATACACCATCATGTTGTGGGTACAACACTAAGCTGTGGACCGCTCGCTTGCCCCCTCGATGCTGTCTTGGGCTGAGGATGCCCTGACAGGTGGTCTTGTCATGACCATCTAGCAGAGCTCATTTCCACCCCCCTGGTTTCTAAGCTCTGCATATTGGAGGATGACAAAAGTGCTTCTTGTCATTCTGCCTGTTTCTTCAAATGTTAGTTCCACACTTTTTAATTAAGATAAGACAGCACTGGGAGTAAAAAATAGTTTACTTTCATTTTTATTATATTTTAACAGGCCCTCATAAGCTACCCACCAATACTCTGTCAATTTTGCTAACTTAGTAACAGACACATTCATCCTTTCAGTGGGTAGCATGCATATCTATGCCATTTTCTAAGAGCAATGACTTTGGAAAGCTTTGCAAATTTAAATGCTGACTAGGGGAGCAAATATATACATATATATAAAATATATTATGTGTGTGTGTATATATATATACACACATGCACACGTGTGTGTATATATATATATATACACACGTATATAAATAAGACTGCAGAACAATAAATGAATCTGTATGTTAACCAAGCTTCACTGTGTTTAATTCCAGCTTTAAAATTCCCCATAGAAATTGGACATTTAAGATTTAAAATTTGAGAAGTATAGCATTTTTCATGCTCCAAAATTTCATTTCCTGCATAATAAGGAAAAAAATGTTTTATTCACCTGATGGTGTTGAGATTGCCCCCACATCTCTGAGAGCGTTCTTTTTTGAAATGTGTCCTGTACATAAACTGGCACTCTTTGTTCTTTCCTGTTTGCTGCCATTAGTCATCGTGGGCGCTGTTGCTGAGAAGAGCATTTTTAGCTGCAACTGAAGTGAACTGTATGCTGCTCACGCTGCACCCACGAGAGCCCCTGGGGTGGGCCTGTGCGCGGACCACATCGCCTCATGCTGCCTACGCTGTGGGTGCTGTCGCTCTACCTCTGTTGCAGCTGAGATGACACTGAGCCTGGATGTGTCCAGGGGAGGCTCATCTCAAGGGGGACTGGGAGAGTGGAGAAGGATAAGTTAAATCAGATCAAACTGCTGATATTTGACCATTTCGACTTACAAAAATGATGATTTCAGGTGGTTAACCTAGCACATTCCCCTCCTGCAGCTGAGTGTTAAAGAGCTGACATGGAAAGTTAGAAGGGAGAGTGGGAAACAAGCTATAAGAGACTCTTAAGGATAGAGAACAAATGGACGGTTGATAGAGGGGCAGTGGGTGGGGGATGGGCATGAAGGAGGACACCTGCCGTCGTCGTAAGCACTGGGTATTGTATGTAAGTGATGAATCACTGAATTCTACCGCAGAACCCAATATTACACTGTGTTAACTACCTAAAATTTAAATTTATATGTAAATAAATACATTTTAAGTTTTTTTATTTTATTTTTTTAAGATTTTATTTATTCATGAGAGACAGAGAAAGGCAGAGGGAGAAGCAGGCTCCATGCAGGGAGCCCAATGCAGGGACTCGATCCCAAGACCCTGGGATTGCACTCTGAGCCAAAGGCAGATGCTCAACCACTCAGCCACCGAGGCGTCCCAAATACATTTTTTTTTTTAAAGAAGTAAGATGCTCTCACTGAGATTTCCCTCCTCTTTCTTCTTTGCCTCCTCTGCTCTTCATCAGAAGCTTTTTGGCAATATGATTTAGGAATTAACAAGGAGGGGTGCCTGGATGGCTCAATTGGTTAAGTGTCTATCTTTGGCTCAGATCATGATCTCCGGGTCCTGGAATGGAGCCCCACATCAGGCTCCCGGCTCAGCAGGGAGTCAACCTCTCCCTTTGCCCCTTCCCTGCTCATACTCTCTCAAATAAATAAAATCTTAGAAGAAAAAAAAAAGGATTAGCAAGGAATCCCAAGGAACCCCAAGGAACTTCTCATTTTTCTTTCCATTATATTTGAAAACAAACAAAACAGACATTGAAAAAGCAGCCAAGGCTGAGTAAACAGTCATCTCAAAGGTCATCTTCCAGTTTTGCAACTCGCTAACAGTGACTCTGTGAAGAACTATAGCTACATTGGATTTCACTGGCTTTGGGAGAGTTGGACCTGTGCATGCCTGCCACTGGCGGGAGAGATTTTGGTGATACAGAAGGTGACCGATGCTTCTCATCTCAATTCTGAACTGATGTCCCCTGCTAACACAGCAGGAGTTTGAAACCTCAAAGGTCAGGGACTCAGTTCATGCAAATCTGAAAGACAGTGTGCTCTCAGCATTCCCTAATTTTTATTTTTATTTTTAAAGATTTTAGGTTTATTTATTCATGAGAGAGAGAGAGAGGCAGAGATATAGGCAGAGGGAGAAACAGGCTCCTCACCGGGAGCCTGATGCAGGACTCAATCCCAGGACTCCGGGATCATGACCTGAGCCGAAGATAGGCACTTGAACAGATGCTGAACCACTGAGCTACCCAGGTGCCCCCATCCCCTAATTTTTAATTTCATTTTGTGTAAAGTGGAGTCTACATTATTTACTAGGACTTTTAAGACTAAGAACAGGGGATGCCTGGGTGGCTCAGCAGTTGAGTGCCTGCCTTTGGCTCAGAGCATGATCCTGGGGTCCTGGGATCTAGTCCTGCACCCGGCTCCCCCCAGGGAGCCTGCTTTTCCCTCTACCTATGTCTCTGCCTCTCTGTGTGTGTGTCTCATGAATAAATAAATAAAATGTTTTTTTTTAAAAGACTAAGAACAGAATTTATCCTCTCATTTCTTATGTGTTTCATCTGTTGTACCTTTTTGCCTACTCCCATTCTCAACATGAGCATGCGTACACATACACACCCAGTGTTTTAACCATCTCGTAACCCCATGTCATTGCTAAAACACAATACCTTGTACTTGAAGGACCACAACTACTCATCATGTTTTTCTGAACTTGAGAAAAATCTGTATAAATGAGAACCCAGGTGAAGTTTTATCTTTTTTTTTTTTGAAAGCCTTCCCAATAAAAGCTAACCTTCCATATCTCTGCATTTATTCGGGGTACCCAGGTGTATTTCTTTGGACCCCTTGGTCTTTTTTATATCCAGCATTTCTCTGTGTAAATGCGTGTATCTATAGTTTATTAATTGTTGCATTTTCTGCCCTTCAGGGCAGCGTCTGGCACGTGGTTAGTGCTAAGCGAGTGGTTTTTAACATTAAGTAATAGGTCTTTACAGTTGATATGGAGCTACCTGCTTCATACAAAGGTGTACATATTAAAGGAAAAATGCTTTCTAGGTGTGCTAAAAAATGAACTTGAAACAAAGCTGTCAATGATGGATGGTTGTGCAACATTATATAAGAAATGTCACAAGTAGTTGTCTGAATCTAGAATCTAGGCTTCGGATCGGCCAGAAACAAGCAGAAGACAGGAATTTGATTGTGATGAGCTGTATAATGAACCTCAACTAACCTGATATTTATAAAAACAGTTACATTGGAGAAGACAATGAAGTCAAAAAACAGTTTTATAAAATCACAAAAATGGCTTCAGAGGCCCCTGACAGGCAAGATAGAAATCCCCTTCCTATTGTTGCTCTAACAAATGAACATACACTTAGTGGCTTCCGTAACACAAAGGTATTCCCTTACCGTTCTGGAGGTCACAACTCCTTCTGGAGGCTCTAGGGGAGAAGTGTCCTGTTGCCTTTCCCAGTGTCTAGGGGCCACCCCCACCTTTGAGCCTGTGGCCCCTCCTCCATCTTCAGGGCCAGGGGTGCTGCACCCACAACCATCCTCCTCCCTCACCGCTGCTTCTGCCCTCTCCCCTCTTTCCTTGACTCTGAATCTCCGGCTCCCTCTGTCCTTTATAAGGACCCTTGTGATGACATTGGGCCCATCTAGATAATCCAGGCAATCCTCCCAACTCAAAATCCTTCATTTAGTCACATCTGCAAAGTCCCTTTTGCCATGTGAAGTAACATATTCACAGGGTCCAGAGATCAGGACAGAGATCTCTTTGGAAGGTCATTACTCTGCCTACCGTACCTCATGGGACCCGGAAGGGCTCAGTCTTCTCAGGTATTCCAGGGGTCTGGACAGAGGGTCTTTTATATTTTTTATATCCGTGTTCTATCCAGGATTGTTTTCCTTACTTCCCCTCTTCCTGCAGGTGTTCAGTGAGTGGGACCCTGCTGAGTGTCAGGCACTGGTTTGAGCCCAGGTGAGCAGTACCAGTGGAAGACACTTGACCATCCATCTCACTTTTGACTATTCCTTTGAGATAAAGCTGTTGGAGTTCAGCTGTCCCCCAACCTGGTACTCCTTACATGGGCCTTCCATAAGCAAGTTTGAGCACCACTATGGCAAAACACTCCTCGAACGTCTCAAAACCCAGAATGCTGGCAAAGTGCTGACAGAGGGGCTGCCCTCCTGGTACTTACACTTCCTGACAGATAAGACTGTTGCAGAGAGATCCACAAAGAAGGGCCTGACAACTGGAAGCAACAAGCTCCGAACATTTCTGTACATTCAAAAAGTCGATGAGTAACATGTTGACGTTATTTATAAGCTGTTTGCAGCATGCCAAGCAAGGAGCTGTCACAGGAGTTGCATTTCTAGACAGGGTGGGATTGGGGGTGGGGGGTACAGATTTTTGTCTGGGTGTCACAACTTCTGAGTTTGCCGTTTAGAACAGGTGCCTCGGCAGCCTCTCTTAAGCCTTCCACTCCCTGTCGCCAGGTCTAAAATAACTGGGGATTGGCAGGAGCCTAGAGCTATTCCTTCCCAGATTTGTAGCATTGTTATTTTTTTTCTAAACTCCACTTGTGGAATATTTAATGCCAATCCAACTTGCAAAGCCATCTGATATGAGCACATCATCCCGTAAGCATTTTTGACAGTGAGTGTCACTATGCATCTTTTTTATCACCCTCCCTTTTACAAGGGATCACAGATAGCACACTAAGTTCAGCTGTGATTAATAGGTCTCTCTCACCATTGACTTCACTGGGCTCCAGCCTACTAAGAAAAATGTGGCTGCTGATAAATCTCATGTGATAAGAGCTGCGTTATGTAAGCAGTTTGGGCAGGCATTGCGGTGCATATTATTATGACAGTGTGGTAGTTTGCAAAGTTCAATTGAATCGACGAAGCCTCTTGTTCCATTGATTTTCTAGGCTTCTGTGGAGTGAGAATAACAAGTACTTTGAGTACAGAAACCCATGTGCACATAATAGAGATTAGACCATGTGGCTGCTTGTGTATATTGTTTCAAACCACTCCCAGAATAGCATATGCACTTCGAAAAGGATTTTTTTTATAGGTGTCCTTTTATTTTATGTCTTAGCAATTAATATAGCACAGCTCCAGGTAGAACACGAAGTTGAGAAATTAAAAATCGTCTCGCAAGGTCCTTGGAGCGGAGTCTCGGGAGCACAATTGCTCTGTTTCAACTTGTGACGCTCCAGCTGGGCATGCGGGGGACTGTTTAGCATGTCAAGCTGAACGTGTGTGTGAGATTTATGGATGAAATGACACATTACTTGGGTTACTAAATTTCTAAATGACAAGAGATTTAAATGGTGCAAAAAGCTACCCCAGGTTTGATGGGAGCATAAAGAACATTCCTTCAAGGCATGACTTGCTTACTGGAAGCATTCCGAAGGAAATTTAATTGTGCACACAGGGTATTAAGGGGCATGGAGGAGGCTTTCCAGTGAATTGAAGTCTGTTGGGAAAAAAGTTGGGGGAGCAGTTTCATGTCAAAGCATCACTTTTAAGCACAGCTAAAAATTAGCACTTGGTTATACAGAGCAGCATGCGACCGTAAGGACCCGTTAGATAAACGAATCCCGATGCTTATGAATATAACATGCCGAGAGTGGGGTCTTGTACTTTAAAGGCCTCTTCTCTCAGCTGTCATGTGTGTGTCATGAACGTGTGATTCGAGCCACACCGACAAGCCTACGTTCCCCAGACGTGGATTTTTTCATGCCTACCCACCTTTGCTTGAGCTGTCTCCTGCGCCTGAAACACTGTTTTTCTTCTGGTGACCTCCTACTTCTCCTTTTAGGGCTGGAACAAAGAGTCATTGCCACCTCTCCTCAAAGCTAGTGGGGATCTCTTTTCTGAAATCTGCTGAAACACACAGTCCTTTTATGACAAATTCGTTGCTATTTATCTCCACCACGGTCTGTCCCTCCCCCTCCCCCATAGATCATGGGCTTCTTGGGGCAGTGGACCCCCTTCGAGCACCCCCCACCCCAGTGACTTTCACCTTTGTATTCCTGCCTTGCCCAAGCAGATCATAGACTCCCGGTGAGCGCTTATTCAGTGATTGAATGACTCTGTGCCCAGAGAGAAGAAGCACCAGCCGGTCAAAGGCACAGCCCATCACCCTCTTTTGTATTTCTTATCTGGTCCAAGAATGTAAAACTCTTAATGTAAAATCTTCTCTGATGAAGAAAGCAGGAAAAGGTTGTAGAATTTAAAATCCTCTAATATAAAATGTTCATGTGGGCAGATCCAACAGAGAAGAAAGTAAGCCTAGGGGATTTTCGCTCTGAAATCCATGGATTTGCTTTCTTGTTGTTTTCACCTCTTTCCAGTAATTCCATGTGATAGAAGCATTTTGCAGGGGTTAATCTACACGTAATGAAGTTTCAAAGAAATCATATACTGTACTCTACTCACAGAGCCCTGGGGTTTTTCTTTTTTAAGGCAGCATGGTACAAAATAGTGATAAATAAGCTGATGTTTATCACTGTAGGTAATACTTTTTTTTTTTTTAACTATCCCCAAAGCAAGTGTGTATTACTGTGAGTAGATTCTTCATTAAGACCAGAGGTTTTGCACATAGGCCCGCAGAACTCAAGAACCAGAGACGTGCAAGATCTGGGTGACAAGTTTTATTTCAAAAGAACTCCTGTGGTCTCTGGCCCATGTCATTCTTACCTTTGCTTTCTCATAAAAGTAATGGGCAATGTCCAGATCTAGCCCTGCGTTTGAATACAGATATGAAGAACTTATTCCCGCCACCTCCAACCATCTATCTGCTGGCCAAGAAAGCACACAGCACCCTGCCCCTCTGGATTTGCAGCTGAACGGTGTAACACAGAGTTCCCCAGAGTCACAAGACTCACACCATGGTTCTGATTCTGAGAAAAGTGAATAGCCCATCTGGACTCCATAGTAATTGCTTGTCGAGTGTAGAGTCCTTCTTGTGTATGATAAATTTGGGGAAGTTACAGTAGGAGAGTCCTACACAATGGTCGGTCAACTTTTAACTTAGACTTCTGGCCTAAAATCAAAAGTATGCAGATTCCTGAGATGTAAAGAATGAGGTTAAGGTGCCTGTGTGGCTCAGTTACTTAGATTGAGCTGACTTTTGATTTTGGCTCATGTCATGATCTCAGGATTGCGAGATCAAGCCCTTCATGGAGAGGAGTCTGCTTGAGATTCTCTCTCCCTCTGTCCCTCCCTGACTCCACTCTCTCTGCCTCTCCCACTGAAATAAAATAAATAAATAAAATATTAAAAAAAAAGAATCTTTCTTTTTTGACCTTATGAGGTCAGAATAATGAAGAGGAGAGGTTTTTTTTTTTTTTCTAAATCCCAAAGAACAGAATTTTAGTGACTTATGGATGTCATTAATTCTCGTGACTATCTACTCTCCCATTTCAAAATGAGAGTACAGATAATAACCTAAGGAAAGGAGATAATGACATACCCAGATGGAAGAGGATCTGATCAACTGCTGTCCAAATCTCTGGAAATCGGTGGTGTTTCCATAGATCTTCATATCTACATCTAGACTGCTTAGAGCTGAGTGGTCCAAATCACACAGAATGAGCTATGGAAGAAGGAGCACAAATTTGGAGTTTGAGGACACAGAACCACACATCCCTCTGTCACTGCCCAGATGCATTATACTAGGCCAACTTATGAGACTGGCTGAGCTCCATAGGATGTCATGGAAAAAAACTGCTTTGGAAACTAAAAAGTGTAATACAGCTTTCAGTTGTTCATAATTACAGCTAATCCTTGAAAATATTGCTTTATAATTTTTCTGATTTTAAGTCCAATCTGATTAACATGAATGTGATTTTATTTACTGTTTGTCCATTGGGTGAAAGCGCTGAAAGCGTTTGTTCTGAAGCACTAAGTTCCTCTCTGCCTTGGGAAGGAGGACGTGTCCTGGGAGAGGTGAACTCAGGTTGTGGGCGGAATCCACAGCAGGAAAGAGAGGACAGTGATTACAGAAGAGAAATAGGGCAGCTCAGTGTTCAGAGTGATTTAAAATTGTGTTTAAAATTACTTCCAGAAGATTCAGCGGCCATACTTTTATATCAGAGCAAATGTAAATAACTTTTGGATTACCTGTGTAGGATTATTCATATTGATTTCCCTACAGATTAGTGTGAGCATTTGGGGATTGGCTGTGTTGCCAACCCTCTCTGATAGAAATCCTTAGCCAAAGCAGATCACTTGGGTGAGGAGCAAACAGTATTTACCCAATAGCCTTCATAGTCAAACGCAGTGGAATAATTGCTATTCCTTCTTCTAAAAGAGGTCGTTGGAGAGAGGAGCTGTTAGTGCTGGGGATTGAAAGCTGGAAATGACAAAATCCCAAAGCTTTATCTTTCATCATCTATAATAGCAATAATAATAATAATAATAGGCAATAATAGTAATGATTGTACCGATTCCCTTCTGTGTGCCAGATGTGGCACCAAGCTCCGAAATACATCAGCTCATGTAATTTCACTCTTACACCAACTTTGGGAGGTATGGATCATACTTCCCGTTTGTCAAATGAATAAACAGCAGCTCAGATCCTTGACGTAACTTGGACAGCTTTTAAGAGGCAGAGCTGGGCCTTCAACACACATCCGACCTCAGGCCTCACTTCACACCACTACTCTGTGCGACTCCTTCGATGTTTATTAGCTAGATGAGCTGGATGGATGGTGGATTTACAGGGCTCCAGGCCTTAAGGTCAAATAACCCCTGGCTTCGCATCTCAATTCTGTCACTTATTACCTCTGTGGTCTTGGAAGAGTCTGTTAATCACTCTAAGCCTGTTGTTTCATCTGTAAAGTGTTGTTAATATTGGGCCTTCAATCCTCACAGGATCGCTGGGAGAACAGAATGACATAATGCATACTGAGTGCTAGACAGATGCAAAGTCTCCTTCTGACCCTTCCTTCTTGGCATGGCTTGCAAGGCTTATCCTTCAAAAATACTTCTGTCTTAAAGGTTTTGTATTACTTTCAGACATGGGCATTTATCAAGGAGTACAAGTAATGAGATGCTATAAAATCCTTCATTTAATGAGAGCCCAAATAAACAGAAACTCTTAATTAGCTATGTTTTTTTTTTTTTTAGATTTATTTATTTATTAATGAGAGACAGAAAGAGAGAGAGGCAGAGACACAGGCAGAGGGAGAAGCAGGCTCCATGCAGGGAGCCTGATGTAGGACTCGATCCCTGGTCTCCAGGATCACGCCCTGGGCCGAAGGCAGCGCTAAACCACTGAGCCACCCGGGCTGCCCAGCTATGTTGTTTTTGTTGTTTTCTTGAACCCTGCTTTTGAGGGCGAGAAATAATTACATCAGAAACTAAGTGAAAAGCCTGGATTTGCTAAAAATCCCAAACAGCTTCTAAGATTGTTCTTGGGTCACAACCAGAGACTGTTAGAGCAGAAAGTTTCTGTAGGGACACAGACATCAAGTCACTGGTCCCAAGTCACTTACCTAACGAGAAGCCTGCGGCCCAGGTCCTCTTTCTATCACACCTCCCCCGGGTTGCTCTCCTCACCTCCTCACTCCTTGGCCTGATGTGGGGCCCACTCACGTTCAGAGTGTGAGCTCCCCGCATCTTCTCCATCCACATGGGGAGGCGCTGCTGTCTGTTCCTGTAGGCTGTGCTTACGCTCAAGGAAATGACTCCTTTTTAAAAAGACTTTTAGCCACAAAGGCTCGAAATAGAAATTACGAGTTATCAACATGATCCATTTCCTGAATCATCTCATGAATGGGTGGGGTTCCCCCCCCCTCAGTGTTATTTGCCTTATAGAGTAATGGGAAAATCAGTTTTCAGGGTGACCTGAACTCTCTGGGGCACATACTGAACTTGAACTAGTCATCCCTCTGACCCACAGTCACCCTCTTCATATTGTCCCCAGTTCACTGGAAGACAGCCAACGGTCCTCCTAAGTTTCGTCTTCCGTCATGGGGGAGGCAGCATGCGGCACTAGAGAGGTTGAGAAGCACACAAAGATGATTTTTATTGTTTTTGTCTAAGGTGTTTTGTCCAAGGTGTCCAGGCAAATACGTTTGTCAACAAGGGGTAGGTCTAGTCATTACTTTCTGGTGGAGGTTGTAGTGCTTGAGAGAACAGAGGAGGGGCCAAAAAGCCAAACGTGGACACCACATTCCGTGGTCCTCCTTTCCTCCTGATTGTTTCTTCTTGATTGTTCTACTCCTAACATTGGCTCCTGAGGGCATCCTGGACAGCATGAGAATGGAACATTCACACATTTTTGCTTTGAAGCGAGGATTAGAATTAACTGCCCTTTAAATACAGCAACAAATTAATCCAGCCCAAATCCCAATGAGAGAGGTCAGTAAAATTCTTCTTATTTCACAGATGCAGGGCATTTCACACAGAGACACAAGAGAGGGTAAATTACTTGCTCAAGGCCACACAGCAAGTTACTGAATGGCTTGGAAGCAATTACACATATAGAAAGATCTTAATTATTTAAGCCCTAAGATGATAGAAGTGTCATGATATCTGAGGTATCCAACAGTTACTCTGCAGTCCAAATGGTTGCCATATCAACTGCCATGAGGTCGGGAGCAACCAGCTTAAGCCCCAGAGTCGGGCTGGAGCAGAATGCAAGATTTTTAAGAGTAGAAAGCCGCCACTACATCCTTATAACAAGGCTGCAGGACCTAAAAACGTGGCCTGGCTCTATTTCAGAGGGATCCCAGAGCAAACTGAGTCTAGGAAGGTAAGCACTGAGTGCTATTTATGCTTTCTAGAATCGAAGGTCTTGGACTGGAATGACCATGTTAATGGTAAAGGTGATTGATGAATGTGAGTCAGAACCATAAAGATAATTTTAACAACAACAACAAAAAAATGTTTTTGACCTGATTCTCATAGGGCAAAGAAAGTCCTAGTGATAGATTTTTTTTCGTTTGGGGCCAAAAAGAATTGGAGGTAATCTCAGAAGTTTACGTCTTTGGGCCAGAGGCCAAAACTTGCAGCTCAAAGAGGACGTATAATGTGAGCTTTAAAGTGGATTATAAAAAGCCAAATAGAATAAAATTGGGGTCTGAGTATAAGAGTCGGTAACATGTTACTGGATTTCCTGAGATGAATCATCTGACCAGTTCAGTAGCACCAACATGATGGCTTTAATGTAATGTGTAAAATTGCTAAGCTTTGATATTGTAAGTAGCCTGACCACACGGGGAGATTCTAAGAGTAACTTGATTTTGCTGGTATTGTTCTAAAGTGAATCCTCTTTATCAAAGCCACAGATACATGAGGCAGTTTGAGAGAGAATGTGAAAATTCCTCTAGCATAGAGACCTCACAGCTACTGGTTTGTATCATTGACAATCAATCATACCAACGGGTCTGGGTTATAGGCAGTTCGTTATGAAAGCCTGTCTGAATTTAGGAAAGCCAGGGTTAACTAGAAAGAGTAATTTACTGTGATTATAAAATGTGCTGCCTGAAAAAATGAATCAGTAGTAAAGACAGGCAGCCTATCAGGCACAATGTTTTTAAATGGCACTACATCGGTTCCCAAACTCATTCTGCATGGTACCCCGTGGCGAATCCTCTTATCTGACTCTCTGGTGAATCCACTCTGATGATGGGTCGTCTGGAAATCTAATATGATCTCATACTCTCTTTATAAACTGAAAAATGTCCATTGAGAAACCCAAAGCTGTATTAAACAAAAACAAAAACAAAAAACCCAGATACCTGGGTGGCTCAGTGGTTGAGCACCTGCCTTTGGCTCAGGGCGTGATCCCGGGGTCCTGGGATCGAGTACCACATCAGGCTCCCCACAAGGAGCCTGCTTCTCCCTCTGCCTATGTCTCTGCCTTTTTCTCCGTGTGTGTCTCTCATGAATAAGTAAATAAAACCTTTAAAAAAAAATTTCCCCTACATTGCTCACACCTGTAGTCTCGGCAATATTGTGAAGTAGAAGTACCTAATAATAGCTAACATCTAATTGAGAATCGAATGCTAGTTGCTACACGCCTGGCGCTGTGCTGGGTGTGCTGATGTCTGATAGGACATTAAATCCTCACAGGAGTCTAGATTTAGCCACGTTTTATAGACAAGGACACAGGTACACAAGGGAGGAAACCTGTTCAAGGTCACGTGCTTACAGGGGACAGAACCAAGATTTGAACCCAGGTGTTCAGACTTCATTATTATTGTGCCGCCTCCGATGTCCTTCATGGACTTACCCTGCAAAGCTGTTTTCTGAAGGAAGAGTATCAGTCATCTCGATATGAATTTGACAGTATTACCTACCTGACAAATTTTAATCTTAACTATAGTTACAAAATTGGAAGTTTACTTTCCAACTCAAGAAAAAGGCAGCTGGGGGATTTCTCCTGACCAAGGTGGAGTAACAGGCACCGGATTTGCATTCTTGTCTGATGAAACAATAAGAAAAAGGAACACAATATATTTTATAAGTTAGAGTTAAAAATTCAATATATTTCTGAAAAAAAAAAAAACCACACACAACAGTTTGCAAGACGCTGGACACCAAATGATGAAGGATAGTGATCCTTAAGAAACGAGAGACAGATGAGATGAGCTCTAAGTTGCCCCAGCTTTCTGTCTTGAAAGAATTTCCAGGCCATGACCAGAGCATGGGGGAAGGAGAGCAGAGCTGGTGGACTCGTCGAGTTGAGAACACAAAGCTGAGAGTCTCAGCAGACTGACATGGCCAGGGTTCACATGAGTCCTGGACAACAGAGAGCTAGCTACATAGGGAAAAAATTCCAGACGTCTCCGGAAGGTCCCTCGGGAGTACTCAGCTGAGTCCTGGTCAGCTTACGAATGTGAAGAAACTACTAGAGGCTGGGGGAAGAGCCATCTTCAAGGATCAGAAGTTACAGTGTCTGGCACTCACCAAGGGTTGAGAATAGTGCCTGTTGCCATCAGCCTCTAGAGGAAGACCTTTCTCTTGAGGAAGACCTCAAGATTTGCAGGGTAGTGGGTCCAGGACATGGAAAGATCTTGTCTTAATAAAGGGGCATGATAAGCCATGAATCGAGCAAGACCCTGCCTGTAAGAAATGAGCTGCCAATGTCAGTATATAAAGAGGCTAAAAGTAAAAGGATGAGAAGGGTACACCATGTATACTGGGTTGTGAACAGTGCTCACCTCCCCCAAATTCACATCCACCCAGAATCTTCTGTATCTAATGTGAGAATAGGGTCTCTGCAAATGTCATTGGGGAAGATGAGAGCATACTGGGAGAGGGTGGCTCCTAAATCCAATCTGACTGGTGTCCTAATAAGAAGAGAGAGGAGACAGGGAAATGGAGACACAGGAAGAAGACATACGATGACAGAGACTGGAATGATGTTGCTGTGAGTCAAGGAATGCCAAAGATTGGCGACAACAGCCAGCAGCTAGGAGGAGGCAAGAGGTTCTCCCCTAGAGCCGTCAGAGGGAGCACAGCCCTGCCAACACCTTGACCTCAGACTTCTGGCCTCCAGAACCGTGAGGAAACACGTTTCCATTGCTTTCATCCCACCCAGTCTCTGGTAATTAGTTACGGCAGTCCTAAGAAAGTAATAGATATTTTGGTACCGGGAAGTGGAGTGCTATTATAACTAATAATGTGTGGAAGTGGCTTTGGAATTAGATAATGAGTAGAAGCTGGAAGAATTTGGAGGTGCCTGATTTAAAAAAAAAAAAAAAAAACAAAGTTTAGATTGCCTGAAAGAGACTGTTGGTAGATATCTGGACAGTAAAGGTGCTTCTGGTGAAGGCTTACGAGGCCATGGTGGAGAAAGCTTCTGTCACAGAGAGCGCATGTAGGGTCGTCGCCATGAACATTCAGGCACTCCCTGTGAGGCCTCAGGACAGACATGTTCTCGGATGCCCGGGGGAAAGCAATCCTTATCATGAAGTGACAGAAAGCTTGGTTGAATTGCATCATCATGCTTAGTAGAAAGTAGAACTTAGAAGCAAGGAACCTGGGTGTTTAGCTGAGGAGACTTCCAGCAAATTGTGGAAAGTGTGGCCTGGCTTCTCCCTGTGGCTTATATTGAAATGAGAGAAGGAAAAAATAAATTGGGAAAGAAACTGTTAGACAAAAAGAAGCAGAACTTGATGCTTTGGGAAATTATCAGGCTATCCAGAGTGTGCTCTGGAAACAACGCCAGGGGTGTGGCCGCACAGACCTTTGCTGGAGAGATCAGCCATGTGACTCATGGGTTCAAGCAATCCCCTCAGTGGAAGCCAGGAATAGAGTAGGGCTATGCGGGAAGGATCTGTAAAAAACCCTCCTGTGTAACGTGTGGATCCCCAGGACACACCCAGAAGACCAGCAAGGTTTTTGAGAGCATTATATATGCAAAAACACTTCTAGTTTGGACAGAACGAGACAAAGGGTGAAAAGGCAGAAGGCTGTCCAACTTGGGGGATTCTAGGAGCAGGAAAGGGCTGATGGAACCACTCAGCTACAAACATGCTCTACTTTTCAATAAAATGGAAGAAAGGCTCTGAGGTCGGAGCTGCAGATGGAGAGGGCAGAGAGGCCACCCCAGGGGAGGGGCTCTAGGGTCTTCTGTGATCTCAGAGGCAGGGCTTGATGGGAACTCTGCCGACCCAGAGACCAGGAGCTGGCTCCGCTGTGGTGAACCCAGAAGATGGATAGAGCCTCAAAGAAGTAATCTCAGGCTCTGAAACCTAGTGGAACTTGCCCTGCTGGGTTGTAAACCTATTAAGACCAATGGCTCCTTTATTCTTTCATTTTCTCTCTCTCTCCTTCCCTCCCTCCTTCTCTCACTCCTCCTATCCCCCTCTGCTCCTCTTCCCTGCCCCCCCCCTCGGGAATGGAAGTGTCTATCTTATGTCTGCCCACAATTGTACTTTGGAAGCAGATGACTTTTTTCAAGCATCATCTGTCCACACATGGACAGGGATTTTTCCAGGATGTACCATACCCACAATCTCACCCATCCCTAATTTGAATATTTGATGCAATAATAGTTGGACCTTTTTTGAAGTGACGATATTTAGATGAGATCTTGCATTTAAAGTTGACGCTGTGGGGGGGGGGCTAAATGGGAGATGGGGATTAAGGCGGGCACTTGTGATGAGTACTGAGCGTGATATGTAAGTGATGAATCACTAAGTTCTATTCCTGAAACTAATATTACACTATATTTTAACTAGAATTTAAGTAAAAACTTGAAACAAATAAAAAGTTAAGACTAGAATGGGTTAAAACCTTGGCAAATGTTGAGATGAAGTGAATATGTTTTGCATGTTGTATGAATGTGAATTTGGGGGGTCTAGACAGCAGACTGGACTGGGTTGAGTCCAAAATCATGTCTACTCAGATTCTCAGGATGTGGAAATAAGGTCTTCGCAGATATAACGAGGTTAGAAAACATTCTAGATTAATGTGAGCCCTAAATCCAATATGGCAGTTGTCTTGTAAAAAGAAAAGAGGAGACAAAGAGACATAGACCATAGACACATGGAGGGGAGATGGGCATGTGACAGTAGAGGCAGAGGTACACCAAAGATTGTTGGCAGCTAATAGAAGCTGGAAAAGGCAAGGAGTGTTCTTTCCTGGAGTCTTCAAAGACAGCATGGCCCTGCTGACATCTTGATTTTGAAAGTTAGCCTCCAGAAGTGCTAGAGAGCACATTTCTGTTGTTTCGAGCTCCTCATTTCCTGGTATTTTGTCACAGCACCCCTAAGAAATGAGCACATCATGGTAACATTAATCAAAAGAAAGCTGGAATGGCTCTGTTAGTAGTGATAAAGTAGATTTCAGAGCAAAGAATATTACCAGGGATAAAGAGGGTCATCTGGTAATAATAAAGGGGTCAGTTCATCAGTGTATCCAGAGGATATAGAAGTCCTAGACTTCTATCCATTTAACAGCAAAGATTCAAAACACATGAAGCACAAACTGATAGAGGAGCAAACAATCCCACAATAGTCAGAGATTTTAACACTCCTCTCTCAATCATTGATGGAACACGTAGACAGGCAATCAGTAAGAGCGTAAAAGATTTGAACAACACTTGAACTAAATTGACCTAATCGACATTTATAGAACATTACACACAACAACAGAATTCATATTCGTTTCGAGAGCATATGGAACATTTAACAAAATAGACCACATTCTGGCCCATGAAACAAGTCTCATTGAGTCTAAGAGTATTCAAATGGCGCAGAGTACACACTTTGACACAACAGAATTGAATTAGAAATCGATAACAGAAAAATCTCTAAAGATTTGAAGCTAAAACAACGTACTTGTAAAGAATCCATGTATCAAGTAAATCACGTGGAAAATTAGTAAATATTTTGAGCTGACTAAACACAGAAACACACTGTATCTGTGTGCGATGTCACTAAAGCAGTTTTATGGGGGACTTTTAAACCCCTATATTAGAAATAAAGAAAAGTCGCAAATCGGTCACTTCAATTTCCACGTTAAGAAACTACAAAAAGAAAAGCTAATTAGCACAAAAGATATAGAAGAAAGGAAACAATAAAGATAAGAGTGGAATAGAAAACAGAAAAACAACAGAGAAAGTTAATGAAACCAAGTGCCAGTTCTTTGAGAAGATTGATAAAATGGCTAAAACCTCCAGCCAGACCAATTAGGGTGGAGAACATCACTTATTAATAGAAAAAAAATATGAACCATGTGACATCATTAAAGATTATTCAACTATTTACAAGGATAGTAAGAGATAATATGAACAACTTTATACCAATACATTCAAAACTTAGATTAGGGGTCATTACGCTTTTTCTGTAAAGGGCCAGAAAGTAAAAATTTTAGGCTTTGAAGACCACATCTGGCCTATGTCACATACTTTTTTTTCAATTAAAACAATTTTTTTAAAAAAACACACTCTTAGGTTATAGGCTATGGACCAACTGCTGACTTAGATAAAGTGAATGCCTTCCTTGAAAGACAAATTACTCAAGAAGAAATAAAATACCTGAATAGCCCTGTATCTAATAAGAAATTGAATCTGTAGTTATACACATTCTCACAGAGAAAACCCCAGACCCAGAGAGGTTTATTGGTAAATTCTACCAAATATTTCAGGTAAAAATAATACAATTCTACACAGACTCTTCCAGAAAATCGAAAAAGGGATTCTTCCCAATTCAATCTATGAGAACAACATTACCCTGTTCCCCAAATCAGACAAAGATGCTACAAGAAAATTACAGATCAGTATCTATGTGAGTATAGGTGCAAAAATCCTACACAACATTTTAGCAAAATGAATCCACAACACATGAAAAGGAAAATTCGTGATGGCCGTGGAGGTTTTATGGAAGGAATGCAACATTTGAAAATCAATTACTATTAATTCACCGCATTAACAAACTGAAAGAGAACAACCATGGGATCATCTAATAGATGCAGAAAAGGATTTGACAGAAATGAACATCCATTCCTGAAAAAAAAAAAATCTCAGCAAAATGGGAACAGACGGGACTTCCTCAATCTCATATGAAAAATTCACTGCTGTTGTCAACTTCATAGTAAAAGACTTAACAGTTTGCATCTGAGATCAAGGACAAGACAGCGTCTGCCTCTCCACTTTCATTCAGCATTATCCTGGTTCTAGCCAGTGGAAGCAGCAAGATCACACTAGCAAGGTGCAAAGTGAAAGACATCAGTACTGCAAAAGAAGTGGGACGTCTAGTCAAAACCAACATGATAGCCTATTTTAAAAATTCTACAGAATTTACAAAAAACTCTTATCACCAATAAATAAGCTCAGCAAATTGGCAGGATATAAGATCTATATATAATAGAAAATTGTATTTCTATTTACTACCATTTATGACACCATCAAAAATGTTAAGTGCTTCGGAAGAAATCTGACAACAGACAAAAATCTGTGCACTGAAAACCACAAAATTGGGGGAAATTAGAGAAGACCTAAATAAATGGAGAGGACACGGATTCATGGTTCGGAAGACTCACGGTTGTTAAAGATGTCAATCCTCCCCGAATGGATCTATAGATTTAATATAATATCCATCAATATCCCAGGAGGCTTTTCTTGTAGAAATTGGCAAAAATTCAGGGGGAAATGCAAAGGGCCTAAAAAATAGGTTTGAAAAGGAAGAAAAAAGTTGGAAGTCTAACACTATTAGCAAGCTGCAGTAATCAAACCAGTGTGGTTCAGATACAGAATTAGACAAGCAGAGAATAGAGAACCAAGAAAGAGACCTACACATACATGGACACCTGATTTATAACGAGGGTGCAAAGGGGAAATGATAGGTTGTTCAACATGTGGTGCTATACCAACTAGACATCCACACACAATAAACAGACTTTGTGCCATATAAAAAAATGAACCCCAAATGTCACAGGACTACATACAAAACTTAAAACTAAAAACTTCTAGGAGGAAACATTGGAGAAACTCTTTGTGACTTTGGATAGGCAAAGATGCTTAGCTACATCTCTAAAAAGAATAATCCTAAAGTTGGTAAATTGGACTTCATTTTGTAGAAAGTCTTCTTTTTTTGAGAGAAACCATTGAGAGAATAAAAAGACAAGTCACAGACAAGGAGAAAAATTTGTAAATTATAGATATGATAACTCTGGAAGCTCAACAATAAGAAAAAAATCCAGTATTTTAAATATTGGGTAAAAGATTTGAACAGGCGTGTCTCCAGAGAAGATGTGTAGATGTCAAGTAAGCACATGAAAAGAGTGTCGACATTATTAGTTATTAGGGAAATCTAAATTAAATCTACAGTGAACTACCAGCAAACACCTATTAGAATAAGTTTTTAAAAAATATTATTTGAGAGAAAGCACAAGTGAGGAAGAGGGGCAAAGGGAGAGGGAGAAGCAGACTCCTCACTGAGCAAGGAGCCCCCCACAGGGCTCGTTTCCAGGACCCTGGGATCATGACCCGAGCTAGAGGCAGGTGATTGACTGAGCCATCCAGGCACCCCTAAAATAAATGTGTTTCAAAAGACTGATCATGCCAGATCATGGTGAGAGGAAAAATACTGGACCTGTCATATGCTCTTGTACCCTAATGGTGAGAATGTCAAATACTCCAGTCACTGCAGAAAAAGTTGGGTGATTTCCTTAAAAGTTAAATATACACCTACCATATGATGTAGCCATTCTACTCCTAGGTATTTACCCAAGAGAAGGGAAACCACACAACGTCTATACAAAGATGCGTGCGTGAATGTTTATAGCAGCTTTATTTGCAATAGTCAAAAGATGGAAACAACCCACATGACCACCTAGAAGAGAATGGATAAACAATCCATGGAGTGTTCGTACAATGGAATGGCACTTAGCAATCCAAAGAGTGAACTATCCATACAGGATACAACATGCGTGAATCTCAAAATGATTATGTAAAAGCAGCCAGACCCAAAGAAAGGAATGCTGTGTGATTCTATTTATATAAAAGTCTAAGAAATGCAAATGAATGTGGAGTGAGAGAAAGCAGAGCATTGGTGATTTGGGAATGGGGGGGATGGGAGGAAGGGATTACAGTGGGGCAGAAAAACACTTGTGGTGGATGAGTATGTTCCCTAACTTGATTGTGGCAATAATTCCATGAGTGTTTACGTCTGTTGAATTTTATCAAATCCTATATTTTAAGTATATTGCTTCCTGTATATTTGTTATACCTTAGGAAAACAAAGAAGAACTCTTCCTTTTTATTTTATGTATTTATTCATGAGAGACACAGAAAGAGAGGCAGAGACACAGGCAGAGGGAGAAGCAGGCTCCCTGCAGGGAGCCCAATGTGGGACTCGATCCTGGGACTCCCGGGTCACTCCCTGGGCCAGAGGCAGATGCTCAACCACTGAGCCACCCAGGCGTCCTGAAGAGGAACTCTTCCTAAGGAAGGAAGAGGAGCAGAAAGGGAAAGAAGAAAAGAGGGAAGGGAAGGAGGGAGGGAAAGTCAAGGAAGGAAGGACATTTCAACTTTCAGAGAAGTGCTCTGGGAGGTTAGGTTAGTGAAAGGAAAGTGAAGATTTCCTTAAGGCTCCCCAAATACCATTTCCTAATCTGAGTAAGGCTGGCCCCGACTATGCACGTGAAGCTAAGTGACATTTTGCACTGGAATGTTTGCTCAGGTGCTTCTAGTCACATTTACTTTTTGCAGCCACTTTGTGATATTTTTGGAACGTCAGGGTCCCACCAGTCCACCATCTCCGAGAAATCCTACCTTCCTACTCCCAGGATGTTAGATGAAAAAGTGAAGGACTACATATAGAACGTAGACCACAGTTGAGGTGTTAAGACTCATTTTTTTGAATTATTATTAGCAGAAATACCTCCTTCCTTAACCCTTACCGCAGAGAATTCTCTTAATCATAAAACTTTCCAATAAGCAAAATGATTTATGAAAATACTAATTTTAAAACAAGCTGAGAGATTGATCACATTCCTTACCAAAATAGAGTCCCCAGAGGGCCCCTTGAAATAGCAAAGTTTCTTGAGGGCATCTACACTTGATTCAATACGTTAAAAATTGGCTTTTGCACACATTTCAGGAATCTGTCTTCATACTCTTAAACCAGGCTGAGCACATGAATGAGTTTGTTAAAAGGCAGCTCTTTCTTTGGATGGGCTTCTCTGGACGTGTATGTCCACCCTGTAGCCCCCCAACCCCCTCCCGGCAGCCTTTGGTGGAACGCGGAAGGTGACAGAGAACTAGGCCTCATGAGCTGCTGAGCCTTCTTGCAGAGGGCCTTCTAGCGCCTCTAGCAGATGGGAGGCCCGCTGTGCAGCCGTGCTGTAGATCCCAGATCTGTGCACACCTGGGCACCGTGAGCACCCTGCTGAGAGTGGGGCCGGCCTTGGCCCAGCCATGGGTACGGGAAGTCTCCCTTCCACAGCAAGCAGGTGTCACAAGTGGGAGGCAGGTAGCACACACGGAGCATGATGTGTACCCACAGGTCCACCTCAGACCCCAGCCTGTGGCCTTCCCAGGGAGCAGGGACAGAGGGCCAGCGTCCAGCTTTTGCCACCTCTCAGCAGATGCTGCAATCAGCCTGTGCACTGCCATGGTACACACCTCTCTCCAGAGAGCTGAAAGCCCTGCTGCGGCCCTGGAAATGCCACCTCATTCACCGGGCCCTCAGGCCAGCAGGGCAGCCCTTTAAAAAAAAAAAATTGCATTTGTAAGACTGAACTATGCCCACTGCTCTCCTTTCTGCAGAGACTACCACTTATCAGATCTCCTCCAGGCCCATTTCTATGCATTTCCATACTCACATATACTCATGGAACTTTTGTTCTGTGTTTGTTTTTTACATCAATAGCATAAAACCCACCTATGTTCTGCAACTTAATCTTTTTTATAATTGAGCATGCCTTGGAATTCTATCCATTTCAGAACACAGAAAGCTATTTCATTCTCTCTAACCGCTCCGTGCATATTCCACAGTGGGGATATCGCACGGTGTGGCCAGTACCTTATTTGTGAGCATTTAGACAATATCAGCTACAGACAGAGCTATAATGAATGGCCATGTTGATGCCTTCGTCTGCATTTTGGGCAAGGATGGATATCCAGAAGTAGGCGAAGTTAACCCTTAACCCGAGACCTGACCCATTGGATACCCCTTTCATGGTGCCTGGTACATATAGACCCTTTTCATAGAAAGTACGTCTGAGAACCACTAAGATAAAAGCCTATAGATGTATAAGTAAAGTTGGGATTAAACCCTTTTTCTTAGATCCCTGTTTCTCTCATGGGGGCCATTAGGTTGCTATATGGATTCTTCACCCCCTCACCCCACACTCTCAGGTTATCATCCTACTTTTGGTGTCTTTTGACTGTAATTTACCGTGTGTGCTTTTGTTTTCTTGTTTTAACTGTTTATTTTAGAGTGGGACAGGCCTGGGTTCAAATTTACTTGACTTCTCTGAGACTCAGTTTCCTTATCTAAAAAAAATGGGCATATTAATAACAAACAGTTGTGGAGAATGAGAGAGCGTTATGTGAAGTGCTAAGCAAAGCACTCAAAGCATAGTACGTATGTAGTAATTGCTGGCTGTTAAGGAATAAATTATAAGCTTCATGATATAAATTGCATCCAAATCTATTTCAGTATTTTGAATATTGAGAGTATCTTTAACAGGAGCAATTCTCAGCATCTTGGATACTAATGGTCTGTCTTCCGCATGTGATTATACTCACCCACCCCACACACTACTCCACGTGCTTGTTTTAGGCTTATATTAATTGCCTTTAAGATTTTTAAGATTCTGTCTATGTGGAGCACCTGGGTGGCTCAGTGGTTGAGTGTTTGCTTTGGCTCAGGTCATGATCCCAAGGTCCTGGGACGAAGTCCCACATCGGGCTTCTCGCAAGGCACCTGCTTCTCTTTCTGCCTGTGTCTCTGCCTCTCTCTCTGTCTCAAATAAAATATTTTAAAAAAAATTCTATGTTCCAGTGAAAAGAACCTTAAAAGATCTTCCATGCCAATCCCCCATTTCCAGGTGTGCAGACTTTGTCTAATAGTGACTTTCCCAGGACTGCTAATTCAACCAGATAAGCGGTGAAAATATCCTTAATTTCCAGAGTTGTATTACCTAATTTTCTTCTATCTACAAAGTCATTCAGGTGATTAATTTTCAATTATCCCCAACATAAATGGGAAAGACCTGAAAAAAAAAAAAGCCCTCTCCATTGATCCATCATATTAGTGAGCACTTTCTTTGTGGCCTCTCTCTGATTCGAGTGCTGGTGACAGAGAAGGACAAGAGATCATCCTTGCCCTCATGGACCTTCCAGTCTAGCAGGGGGGGACGGTGACCTGGTAGAGATGAATTGGAGTCCAAATTTATGAAAAGGTAGCATTTCACTGATCCTGATGAGACCCTGATCCCATTCCACTGATGCCGACCATGTGCTTTGTGAGTTACTAAACCAAGGGACAGGTCTGTCACAATCCAGGGACTTCATTTTGACACTGCATAAATATGCAGTAAATAAGAGACAGCGTTCTGCAATATAGAACTAGAAAATACCTCTAACACAAGCAATTTTTTTCCAAAAATCTTGAGCCAAAAAACACACACTAAAAATGTAGCATTTTTTTCTTAAAGGACACACACATGTGCGCATGCGCATGTGTGCATGCATGAGCATCCACACACACAGAGACAACTAAAAAGGAAAATTCTTTTACGGCTTGCAGCAGGCCCCAGAGATTTAAATACTGAAACCTCCAATTTGTACCAATAATTCATATACAGCTATATGGGGTGAAAAAGGTTAATGATGGAATTTTTTTAAAAGTATGTTCCATTGACTATAAATGGCAGATCTGACAGTTAAAATGAAAATTGTTCCAGAAGAAACTTTAGTCAAACTAATTATTTGAGACGTTATAAGGATGTATAATTATATTCTTCACCTTTTTAAAAAAAAGTTTTATTACAAATGTGCTTTTAAAGAACAAGTAGAAATAAAAGCTGTAATTGTTCTTAATTATAGCTAACTGTAATTGCACTCAATTGCAATATGCTGAATATCACCAGTGGCTAAAGAAATCCTGGCATACAGACAGTGCACCCACATTCATGAGATGAGGTATAGTTTTATGAATATTCTGTTATCTATAATTTAGCTCTTTTGCTGTTGATTCCATTTCTGTTGGGTTTATTTTATTTTATTTTATTTTTAGTGATTGTAGAGATATAATTGTCATCTGTGAGTGTGTTGAAGGTTGGAGATTTCATCTGGGATTGGTTCAAAATCCTTATTTTTTTTTCTTTTTTTTTTTTCAAAATCCTTATTGCCACGAAAAAGGCACATTGGCGATTGTTAAAGGAGAGATTTGGACATGCCCCACTGTGGCTGAATAGATTTGAATTTTCAGAGGTAGTGATGAAAACCACATTGAATTTACCCAGCAGAGCCCAAGATGCAACCAGGAAAGTAAGAAGGATCTAAAGTAGCATTAACTGCCCCTCTGCGGATAGTGCTGGAGTCATGTTGTTTTGGATGGGTAAATTTAAGAAGGTGAAAGGGTCCTTTGGATGAGAACCTTCATCTCGCCCCTCCCTCTCTGTGCCCAGAGCGCAGATTGAATTCTGTGTTTCTGCCCAGACCTCCGATGTCCGTGCCAACCTTTTATAGTGAGAAGGGCTGGGCTCCCTGACTTGGCTGTTTTATCACAAACTCTGGAACCCCTTGGATCCCCACTTGACTCGTCTACTAGGTGAGGGGTAATAGTGCGATCCTGTTCCTCACTGAGGACTGTATAAATGGGTGGATTAAAAACAAATAAATACACTGTTGGAGAGAAGTGAGGTCTTTAGCTTCAGCATTTTATTATGTGTTTATGGCCACTGTACTGGACAGTGAAAAAACAAAAACAAAAAAAAAAAGATTTCCCCAAATCACATCAACGCAATATTTATTATTTTCCAATTTCCATGGATGCCTCTTATGAGTTTTTTTTTTTTTTTTAACCCTATAGCCAGAGTCAGCTTTGACAGAATTTCTGGGTTTTGTCTTTTTTTCTTTTTTCATTAAAAAAAGGAGGAGGAAGGAGCTCAATGCAGTGGCCTGAGCCCCATTGCCAACTGCAGGGTGGAGGCCCGATCCATCGACCTGGAAGCCCTTTGAAGGCATGTTCGCTGGTTAGAGGTCATGGTTGTGTTACACGCCAAATAGGAGTGTCTCTGTCTCTTACCTGGGGACATGAGGCGGAAACCAACAAGGCCACGAGTCCTGAGTCCAGCTTGTGTTCCTCCGAGCCCCCCTCCTCCGCCCCAGGAGCCAGCCTGGTGGGGTCTGGGGGTCTGCAGGTGGTAGCACAAGGGGGGCAGGAGGTAATCGGATTCTTCGCCAGATTCAAACAGACCAGGCCTCAGGAGGTGATGCAACCATCTCTCCACTTTTTCACTCCATCGCCTCATCCCACATAGAGTTTGACTGTGGCTGTCACAAGCCACCCCCTTCTCCCTCTTCCTTCCTGCCCCGTGTCCCCCATGTGTCTCCGGCTCTCTGCCCCCTTCCCCCAGGCCAGAGCCTGTGTCTGGAAGGTGCGCGGTGTCCTGCAGGTCCTCACATCCATTTCAACTGGGCGGTGGCTCTTGCATTTTCAATTCTTCGAAAGGGCAGCTTCTGTAAGACAAAATATCCTTCCTCTTGCCAAAGTCTGGTTCATCAGTCCAGACTCTAGGGTGCTATGCTGATGAAGTCTCTCTGAATTTGTTATTCCCAGACACCTCTCTGAAGGGGATCATCAGGGGATGGGAGCACATAAAATCTCATCCTGCCACTTACAAGCAGGCGTTGCTTTGTGGAAGCCTTTGCAGGGAGCCTTCCACATGACACGCTCAACCCTCTGGGGGAAGGGGGTCTATGTGTATTTATTCCCTGCTCAATCCCTATACGTAGAAACCAGCACACAGTAGGAGCTGTAGACATGTATTGGTTGAACAAATTAATAAATATGTGCTAATAGTATATGGTAAAGAACTTGGTACCATACTTGTCAGTTGATGGATTAGGCCATTAGTCAAACATTACAATGCAGGCTGGTATTTGCAAATCCCTCTTTGATCCAGAAATTATCAGGAGTGGGGATGATTTTCTCTCATTAAGAGGACTTATTGGTCATATTACATCCCTAGGAGCTAATAGAAAAATTAGGCATCATTGCAAAATGGGCCTCCTTTCAGACTGATTTATCAAAGAAGAAAATTATTTTTGATTAACAATTTTTTGGCATATTTTCCCTTAAGCCCACTTATGAATTGCAGTAAAGCTTAGAACCCAAAAATCTAGCAGTATTAAATGCAGAGACCTTTTAGTAATCTGATACCCCTTCACCCCTGCCAGAAGCATAGAATTTGAAGAAAATATACCTCTTTTTTTTTTTTTGTCATTGGTTGGGTTTTGGGTTTTTTTTTTTTTTTTTTTTTTTTTTGGTTTTGTTTTGGAGGGATGTCATTTTGTTAACAAAGCTTTTAAACACACACACGTGCACACAGCCTTGCATGTACGTTGTCTGGTTTTGCGTTTTGTTTTGTTTTTGCTTTTCCTTTCTGCCTCTGAGAGTACAAGTTGGTAAGTGAAACATAATGTGCCATTTGTAGGCTCTGCGACCATCCTCCAGGGCTGGTTACACTTGCTATTGCTAAAGTCTAAATAAGCACGTTTTAAGGAGCAGGTCTTGTCACCCATGGCCGATTGGGTCCTTCCTGGGTACATTATTTAACCAAGGTGGACTCAGGAGCATCGAGGAGGAAGACTAACTGGTATACCCAGGGGTGTGTGCAGATGTGGTTCCCTCTGGAAGGCCACCCGCGATGTCGAGGACAGGCCTCCCCTTCCCAGGAACATTCCTGAGCTAAGTGTCCAGATGACACTCTTGAAAGAAAAGAAAACACAAGCCCTGAACACCATCTCAGGATGACCGAAGGGGCAGCAGGGCTGTTCGAGCGGCAGCCCCTTGTAGGTGGCCGTCGGGCCGGGGGGCCGATGTTGCAGAACTGATGGGGGGTAACCTTTGGCAATTTTGTTTTCGGGGACCTGGGACACAGGAACACAGCCAAAGGCACGCAGTTGTGGCTGCTTTATGTAAACAATACTTGACTGATCCGAAGAAATTCTGAGGCCCCAAAACATCTCAGCGGGGATTCTGAGTAGGCCGTGCCTGTTCCTTAGGAGGCTGGGTGGCTCAGCCATGGGAATGCATTAACCTTAGTGCAGCCAGTCTTCTGGTGACCCAGGGGAGGGAAGTTCCAGCCCCCACGGGCCCAGGCCTGTGGGTGCTGCTGGCGGGGGACTCTGGGCTCCAGGGGCCTCCACAGCAGCATGGGGCAGCTCTTGTCCAAACCTGACGCTTTCTGAGTGACGCCCCTGTGTATCCGAGAGCCTGGTACCCCTCTTCGTCTGCCAGCGTGCTGAGTCTACAGATCCAGCCTGCCCAGCATTGTTTTACACCAAAGCAACACCTCGAATTGTCTGCTTCGTGCAGTGGGTCCTAGGTGAATATTTGCTGAAGGCAAGTGTGAAATGCAATAGTGGCGAGGAAAGCAACCGGCAGAGAAGTTGGGGTGTGTGTTTTGCGGGGGGGTGCAGGGGTGGGGACAGGGAGGAAGTGGTTCTGTTTCACGCTTTAACACTCCCTGGAGTCTCCTTCCAGGGGGCCCCTCCTGACCGTCCTCTCTTCTTCTGCACCTATCCTGTGAAAGGCAGTAAAAAATATCCATTTGCTCATTTGTCTTTGGCCTGCCTCCCCCTTCCACACTGTAAAGTTCCAGAGAGGGGGCCCTTTCTTTGTTACCTGCTGTAGCACACAAGCCAAAGGGAATCAGTAACTGTATCATATACACATACATACATGAGTATTATATTTATATGCATATTATATATATTATATGTTTTATATCTATATAATTATATAGATATAAAATGTGTGTGCCCTATTTTATTACCTCTAGGGAGTCTCCCAGGCAGCAGCCGTGTTACCCTGAGAACACTGCCCAGGAGCCCCCCTCCCCTTTCCAGGCCTGCCCTTCTAGGCTTCTCCCTCTTGTGCGGACCACAAGGCACTTTGCTGAGACCTCAGCCTGCACTGTGCTACAGAACAGGCCCGGAGAGCCTGCAGGTCTCAGATGAGCCTGGACCCACCCTCGCCCTGCCCCAAACCTGGCACCTTTCAGCCCTGAGACCCCACTCCCCTCCGCCTCATTCTGCTAGCATGGGGGGCTGAGGGTGTCCATCTCCAGGGCATCTTGGCTGGCTTTCTGACCCATCCCACTTCCCTCTAGCCCGGCCACTGCCCTTCCAACTGAATCTGTAGATCTGCCCCCACTCCTGCCTTTGTGCTGGGGTCCTGTCCTGCAAAAAGAAAAAGGAAAGAAAGAAGAAGAAAAATGCATGTATAATATGTGCACACACACACACACAATTTGTAGCTGGTCAATACTGTGTAGGAATATAACCTCCTGATCAAAAGCGTGGATTCTGAGGCCAGAGTGCCTGGATTCCCGGCCCTGGCACTAGCCATGTGTCTACTTACATTTTTCTGCTTCATTTTTCTCATTTCTGTTTTGTTTTAATCCCAGTGATGAGCTCTTGTAAGGGTTAAGTGAGTAAACTCACATAAATGGCCCAGAATAGTGGCTGGTATTAAATGACAGTCCGAACAGTGTGAGCTTGTGTGTGTGTGGTGTGTGTGTGTGTGTGTGTGTGTATAGTTTGCACCACATGGGAATAATTGCTTGTGTCTATATACAGACATGCACTCACGCATGGCAGCACACACGATGATATTTTAATCATGTGAGCAGAAATTTAGGAGGGAAGATATAAGGGACAAAATAAAGAGAACATAAAGACAAACAATAGGGGAGAACAACGTTGGGTTAGGAAGAATGAGCGATGTTTCTGGGCTTTCTTCATCAGAGAAGAAATCTCTAAGGTGTTTTAGATTTCCTGGAGCTAAGGTTCACCATGGAAGAAAAAAGTTAACGGGCTTAAATTAATGTACGCATTTGTAATGGTGCTTCTAAGTGAGTCTTCTTGTGTGTGTAATATTGGGAAATAGATCCAACTTTAACTGCCCACACTTTGCCCCAAGCCAGGTGACAAAAAAAAAAAAAAATCTGCTTCCCTCTCATCCTTTTACTCTTAATTAAAGAAAACCTCACCTCTTCTATGACTGAAACATTAAATCATTTGCAGGACATGCAATAGGAATAAACTGCATTTTAATATTTTAAAAGTCTTCATACTTTTGGAAGAATCAAAGGTACCTACCATTGGAGAGGAACATTCCAGGTCTTAAAAATATTTATCATGCCGCCGCACAATTAGCATGGGGGCTCTCGTCCTCTGTTTTATAGTTGTCAGTTAATTTTGGAAACTGGCAAGCTGCACAGAAATAGATGGTATGCTCTTGCTTCAACACTTCCTAAAAAAAGAACTGTTTGCATAGTTCAGGAATGGAAAGGGATGGGACATGATGAAGAAGAACGCTATTTCAGACAGATGATAAAAGCTGGCATCACTGTGCACCGGCGAATGTTCTACACATTTAAAACTAAAGTTTTTTTTTTTTTAAGGGATGCTAAATAATCTACAAAAAAAAAAAAAAGGAAAGAAAGAAAGGAAGACTGTATAATACCCACGGGACACTCATCAGCTTTTGAAAAGTGTCTATTCTGTTTTTTTTTTCTTTGATAAAATTGAATTTATAGCACAACTTCAGATTTGCAGGGAGCTTTCTTGTTTGTTCACATTGGTGATTGATCCAACAACTCCAGATCAAAGGGCAGCATTGTTATTACATTCTGGGATTTAGAGAGCCAGGAGGCAGAAGAAATTGCCCAAGGATATGCAACCTGTCGCACGCCCTCCATCATTTCAGTCTACTTCTTAGCCCCTGGGACAGCTCGATTTCTTGGACCACAGAATTCTGCTTTGTTGTTTTTCTCATCATTGTTTTCACTTAGTTTTTAGCATTCTACTCTTTTCATGAAATCAGATTATCTTAGTAATGGTAACTAAAGAAAGGAAATTAGGGCAATTGCGATAATTCCAGAAGGCATTTTAAGAAATGGATGGGAATTACCTGCAAAGTAGAAACGTTTCTTGGTTCTATTCCATTCATATGTACTGAGTGTCTGGGTTTTGCTGGGGATGGAGTATTCAAAATAACAGATAAGTCACAGTATTTAAAGGAGCTTTCAGTAGTATAAGATTGAACAGTATCCACCACTTCATGCCTTATATAATAACCTTTACTGGAGTATAAACACTTGGAGAGAAGGATCAGGATCTAATTCACCTTGGTGCCTCTGAAAGCACCCAGCATGGTGTGTGCCAAACATATGCTAAGTGTTCAGTGAGTATGTTGGATGAATAAGTATTAGTGCTGAAAATGAATTATGCTTAGAAGGTCATGTGGACATTGCAACCCATACAAGTTCATTGAAAAAAAAAAAAAGGCTTGTCTTTATTTTTTTAGAGCAGTTTTTAGGTTCACCGCAAAATTGACAGGGAGGTACAGAGATTTCTCTTATCTCCCTTGCCCTTGCAAATGCACAGCCTCCCCTCCCCAACTATCAACATCCCCCACCAGGATGGTGTGTTTGTTATCATCGATGAACCTACACTGACACCTTAGTATCACCCAGAGTCCATAGTTTGCATTAAGGCTCACACTTGGCCCTGTGTGTTCTGTGAGCTTGGACAAAATGTTTAACAACGTGTATCCACATTTATGATATCATATACGGAGTAGTTTCACTGCCCTAAAAATGTTCTGTGTAATACTTTAAGTTCTCTCAAGTGGGTTTTGATAGAGCGTTACCTAGGGGAAGCATAGCATATTATGCTAAATTTATTTTCCTCAAAGTTTTTTTTACAAGCGTACAAATTCATGAAAACACAAATGATTCAGATTATTAACAATAGAAAATGGGTAAAAATGAACAAGTTATTTTAAAAGCTCTAGTGTTTTTGCTTATCTTGAAAACGGTATTGGGTTGGTGGGTCCTGGCTCCATTACTGCAGTCAGATATGCTTGGTTCTTCCTCTCTCCGTGTTCTTTCTTGAAGCCATGGAGCTACATGCTCCAATGGAATCATCAGGTTTTTAGGTAACATCTGATAATTTAAACTGTGTTCATCCACTCATGCATGTTCACTCAAAATTACTTTTCCTATGAAGTAATGTCTGTGATTCTAATGTAAATTTTTGGGTACACAGTTGTGTAAAACATAAATTTCCCCCACTCCTCCTTCCTATGTGGACAGCATAATTTTCTTCCACAGCATTTTTGCTCTGAAAGTAAAGCCAACACTTTGAGCGTGTAGACCCGACTGGGTGGAATCCTGCATTGTCTTTCATGCACAAATCACACCTACAACTCACCACCTATTTCTAGTTTATTTTTTAAGAGGGACAGGTACTTAAAGACACTTGAGAAAATCACATCTTTCGTCACCCAGTATTTATGGTTGTCCGGCCCCTAGTCCTAATTTGAGATCAGTTTTTCTTAAGCTACTTGTCACTTTTTGCTCATTCCCAAGAAGATAACAGATTTCAGAGAAATGAGAACTGTTCCACAGTCAGTTTTCATTGGTTTTATATCTTGTTTCATTAAATTTGAAAATAAGAGTCTCACTAACATAAATTTGTCGAGGAGCAAACACGACATACCCTCAGTCTGCATTCACACTTGGGTGCCAGAAGCCAGAGGGAGATGGGCATTCTTGCCAGGCCTCAGCCACCATGTTTTTCCGAGGGAAGTGGAGAGTATTGCTCACTCCAGTAAGGTTTTGAAACAGAAGTCAATTATGGTTGCTTCAGTTCTGTTGTTCTACTGCAGAGCTTCTCCACTGAGGGCAGTTTTGCCCCAGGGGACATTTAGCAATGTCTAGAGACATTTTAATTGTCACAAAGTGGAGGGTGAGAGCGGTATGTACTACTGGCATCTAGTGGGTAGAGGCCAAGGCTGCTGCTAAGCATCCTACAGTGCACAAAACAGCCTTTATGACAAAGCAGTATCTGGCCCCAAATGTCAATATTGTGTGAGGTTGAGAAATGCTGCTCTACTATGTGATTTAAGTGAATTTATTATAATGTATGTCCAACATTTTTTTTAAAAAGATACCGGGGGACTCAATATGAAAGTACCTATAATCTGGAAAGCAAAAATAAAGAGTTAAAAGATTACAAAGAAGGAAAGGTAGTGTACCTTGACCCTGGCATGCTGCTATTACTGTGATCAAGCTCTAAACTTAGATCTAACCCTCCAGCGCCAACAAGAAGGTCAGAAAAGTTCATTAATTCATTCCTTGCAAACAAATATTTATGGAGACCTCCCATATGTCGGCCTCAAGTTACAAAATAATAAATACTAAAATAGAATTTAAAAGATACCTGTTGTGATCAGTGTTACAAAGGAAGACTGAAGGGAGGGGTGCCTCTTAGCTAGGGTACCCACAGTTCTCATTCTGTTTGGAAAGAGAAATTTCTAGTGCAGGCAGGGAATTCATACAAGAGACAAATACATGTAAAGCCTTCAACAGTGTAGCAGACAAAACTTTGCACTGTGGTTTTGCTAAAGAAATGGAAGCTTTCTCTCAAAAGTTGGTTTCTGAGGCAATACAATCTGGAGGTTTAATATTATCTGGCCTTTGGGGCCCCTGGGTGGCTCTACCGGTTAAGCATCTGACTCGTGATTTTGGTTCAGGTCATGATCTCATGGGCCGTGGGATCGAGCCCCATGTCTGCTTAAGATTCTTTCTCCACCTGCTGTCTCTCTCCCCACTTGTGCTCACACCCTCTAAAATAAATACATAAATCTTTAAAAAATATATTATCTGGTTATTTAGGAGAGAATATATCTATAAGAGCTCAAATTCACTCATTGACAAATCTTTTGTTAATTGAAAGTGGTATGGCTCTGCAGGAACCAGCGAGTCCCTGCGGCGCCTGGGTACTGTCACAGACAATAGGTAGGAGAGAGTTCTAGAGGCTGGGAGGGCCAGAGAAAAGTCCTGCAGAAGGAAGCCCTTTATTTGGATGGTCAGGATGAGTAAAGACCTTGGGAACCTAAAGCTGAGATTCCTAACCCAAGGTTGACACAGTAGTTATAGAAGGTCCACGGATCATCTACAGTTGTGTGCCATATTTTGTTGCATCTGTATGGGTATATTGTTATTTTACCCCATGTAAAGTGTTTGTGTCTTTAACAAGATTTTTAAAGGGATTATATGACCTGAGGAAGATTATGTACTACTGTTCCTAAGAATTCCACCTTTAATCCCCCAAAGCAAAGTTGAACCTACCTCCACTTTTAAAATATCTCATCATTAAGCCTCTATCTCTACCTCTTACTCCTTGCTTCTCTCAACTTCGAAGAACACATTTCTGATTGAAAGATAGGATATTGCAATTAGGAAAAAAGTTAGTTTTGAAATTTGTCTCTTATCCTTCTTATTAGCACACTGTAAAGCTTTCAGTTAGTGACTTGTCTTTTGTGCCACTTGAATTATCCTAGCATGTGCCTTCAAAAATCCCACCTGGTAGGATGCTATAATGAAGAAATAAAAAACAGCAATTTGCTACTAAAAGAGTTGGATTTGTGCTGTACGTGTTCTTTCATAAACCTCAGGTGACAGAGATCAGCAACACAAAGACACATTCTTCAAGGAATTTGTTACTAAATGATTCTTGGGAAAATGAATACATGTGCTTTATTTAACTGGAAAATACCTAAAAGGTGGTTTGGGATTTTTTTTCCTTCCTATTTTCTTTCTGTATGTTGTACATTTTCACATGTTAATATTTTGAACAGAAAGCAGAGGCAGATATTTTGCATGTGTGTGAAATTGCTTTGAAAGTGACCAATGAAATATTTATGGGAATTAATGAGAAATGTAATGAGTCAATTATAAATTTCTAAACAGGTGCATATACAGTATCTTCTTGATACATGTGATTATAATGCCTTGGCATGTTATGGTTTCATTAAACAGATTTTTATAATTTACCAAAATAAGCTAATCGTATGTATCTTCTTTTTCTCCTTCAGAGAGACAACCACCGAGTTAGCGGGAAGTCTACCAAGGTGAGCAGGCTGGCTTTGATTATTCTGTGTGTGATTTCTGATGCACCTCAAAGGAAATGCTGTATCTTCTTAGAGAGGCCTTTGTAACTTTCTCTTCCTCACATCAGATTCTAAGACCTCGTATTTCATGATGTAAATGCCAAAAATTGTGTATGAGTCACATATAAGATATGTAGCCAAAAAGTAATGAGAGAAATGTCCATGTATGACTTAGAAAAAGCATCCTTATTTTTTTTTTAGTTATATCATGCGTTTGGAGACGTATGTGTAAGCTATATTCTCTGCAGAAATCATAAACATGTTGCTTCCTTTATTACATTCATGGGAATTAGCACAATGAATTGTATTTTTCTTCAGTATACTACTATTGTGATTGCATTCAAGGACTTCGAGAGTTATGAAAGAATTCTATTTTCCATTAAAGAACTTACATCATAGTTTTGATGATAATATCAATACTTTTGTATTTCTTATTATTGCTGAAATAAATATTTAGTAATATCGTCTCGGAAAAGAAATCGATATATAAATTGATCAGTGTGCTTTATATATTTTTGATATTTTTGTCACTATATGAAATAAGATATGATGAACAGGATGCGTATTATAGACAACTAGCTGTCAAAAATGATTATCGCTATTTATTAGATGAAAGAAAAAAAGAACAACAGTATTTTAAGAAATATTTTAGTGGGCACCATATGCAGAACCTAGCATCTTGCCTTGGTCTTTGAAGGTGCTCCATAACCGCTTGTGAATGAGTGAATAGGGCACAGGGTATTTCCTGGGAACTGTTGGAAATGAAAATGATGAGAATCTCAAGAACAAGAAAAAGAAGAGCCAGAAGAATGTGATAATGAACGGCAGTAGGGAATAGGGAGAAAGTACATATCGTCACCATCTGTTACAGGAGATAAGCACATTTGGTTGCTTTTTTTTTTTATGTAAAGAAAATCTTTGCTTATAGGATCGTGATTAATATTGCCAAAAAATAAAACTGTTTACTGTGATCCAAATATTTAAATTACTATATGTCTTATTTCTTTGGGTATCATCCCAAAGAAACTTTTCAACTCCATGCCGGCTTACAAGGTTAGATGCGGACGTGTGTTCTGGTGTGTGTGTATCCACACTGAGTTTGTTTGTCATTGTGCTTCTGCTCCAGAGAAAGTTCGCTGTGAAGACCTAAGCATTTGTCATTTTCAGAGAGAGAAAGAGATGTGGATCTGCCCGTGTTTGTGGTGAGGAAGTTAATCCCGAAATAATGGAATGCAGAATGACTTGCAAACTTTTCTAGAACAGCTAAGGAGCAGACCACCCTGGTATTGTCAGATGAAACCCACGTGGAGCTATAATCACATGGATAGAAATTGCTCAGATGTCTGAGAGACCTGGTGTGCACCTTGGGTCCTATTAAGTAGTGTCATATCGGGAATACCAAGAGGCAATGCCCATATTCCCTGCGAACCATCTTCTGTTGTAGCTGGTTTATTACTTGAGGGAGGATCTGATCTCTCCTGCAGTTTGGTGGGAGGTTATTTTGGCAGTGAGCCTACCTATTTTTTTTTCCATGGGATTTTGCTATTCTAATGTTGCACCATGTTGAAAATAAATATGACGACAATCCCATCCTAACCATGATACATAGTCATTGTAACGTACTACAATTAGGGCATGAGAAATAGTAGGTTAGGTCTTTCTCAATTATGCTTCTTCTGATGTGGTCTCAGGTATCTTTTTACTTTCTTTAGAGCAGCTCAGGACATATCCAATTGACAATTATTTCTCTTCCTCTTATTAACATGAGATAATGTTAATAATGTCGGTGAGGAATCCTTCTGTTGGCAGCAGACTTTTTGCAAGCAGTCGTTGGTTTGTGTGATCTTGTAGAATTCAATCAGTTGTCCAGCTTTCAGCCCTTTTAGAGATTTCTCCAGCCTGTCACTGGCAAAGTGCAAATGAGCCCTGGGAAACCTTGGTGCTATTTAGAACAAGGCACCTGTAGTTATTTTGTTTGTTTGTCAGCTAATGATGAGTGGAACATGACATTTTGTGTTTTTTATGCTTTTAGTCATAAAAACGTGCTTATGCTATAATATCTAGGGAAAAATGGAAAATTCAGGCAACTGCTAACTAGTGATATATGGCTGGAAAGGAAGACGGTGGCATTTGAAAGCAGTTTTGGGGTTTGGTTTTCATTGGCTTTGACTGTCTTGAAATTTTCTGAAAGGCCATTTACAAATATTGCACGGGGGTGGAGTATTTCAACTTTAATTGCTTTACATGGCATTAATTTAAAGTAGCTGGCCACTGGCTGATAATATTCTGTGAAAATGTACAAATCATGTAGCAGTGGATTGTGTCTTGGTAGTTAAAAATGCTTTGAAGTTGAAATGAGATATGTGCGAAAGGTACTTGAACAGGTACCAGGTTTGTTTTTCATTACTAATGATAACCAAAATGTGTTTTTGAATTCTTGCCATTGCTGAAATTAAAGCCCGGTAATAATATGTCACCAGAAAAAAAAATTAGATTATATGAGCAACATGCACTAAGCATTGTAATTATATTATAAATATTAAAAACAACGATCTTGTTGGGATTAAAACAAATATTTAAACTGGCTACACGTACTACTCATGCTACCCCTCTTTGTCTCGAAGTGTCCTGGAAATGGAATGTATGTTTCTTATTTCTTGAGCTGTGAAAATGATCATTTTCAATCTCACAGGTGACTCCCCACTTTTATTTTGCTGTAGCAAAGGGCAGGTTAGCAATCTGAACAATTGGTTGTTGTGAACTGTACCTTGTGAACTGTAGGTAGGGATGTAAATTTTTCCATTACAAGCACGTCTTTCAAGATCTTTTTTTTAATGGTGAAGGGTGTTTGGTTTGGGTGGATGTGTTTTAATTAAATTATGGTAAAATCCCCAACTATTTAAATGGGAAAGAGGTGCTAAATTAGTTATGGTAAGCTGGGGTTTTAATATAAATGATGCTTATCTAGAGCTAGCACTTGATACTGGATAGCCGAGTAAAGGTATAAACATGGTTTATATTAACAGAGGCTTTAGGATAATCGTGTACTATTATTGGCTATTTTTGAAAAGGTGAGGGCATTTTAATTCTTTGCTAACATAATCCACTCTTCTAATATAAACTGAATACTTTGGGAAATAAAGTAGTGTACTAGACCTCAGTAGAAGTAGTTGAAGTACTACAATGAAGATTCGCGAGCTGGTTCTTATAGCACAACACCCAGAGGTCAGGATGCTCTTTGAGAATCATGAGGTATTAGTTAATGAAGCTTAAGATAATTAAGTATGTAACTCAGAGGCCACGCTGTACAAGATGTTAGCTATTGGAGGCAGGGGCCAAAGGTGAAAGTAAAGAAAGAAAAACTTGGACTTTTTTCTTATATTTTAATCCAACAACTTGATCTTTTATCTGTGCCTTCTTTGAGGGGATTAGGGAACATAAGTATTAAATATACTGTAACAGAGCTCCTGAGTCCTAAAGCACCAGCACAGGCCATAGGGTTGCTATTTGAGATCCTCTGCCAGGAAAGTAGAACTGCTTGTTTATGTGACTATCAGAGATAAAAGTCACTATACTACTGTTTCACATATGGAATTTGGGTCTTCGATTATTGATCTTTGTTATTTGGAATTTGAACTGAATAGATTCCTTGTAGTGGAAGAACAAGAATAAACTTTCTGATTGGCCATATCTCTCAGTCATGGGCACTGGGTTTTAAATTAGATGCCTGTGCCCCGTAGAGAGCTTTGGTAAGTAAAAGAACCTAATATTTCTTGTTGTCTTCAATACAAAATGCTATCTTCTTTAGAAATTGGAAGATAGGAAGAAAAAAAAAAGAAATTGGAAGATAGGGACACCTGGGTAGCTCAGTGGTTGAGCATCTGCCTTTGGCTCAGGTCATGATCCTGGGGTCCAGGGATTGAGTCCTACAAAAAGCTCCCCATCATGGGGATCCTGCTTCTCTCTCTGCCTGTGTCTCTGCCTCTCTGTGTGTGTCTCTCATGAATGAATAAATAAAGCCTTTAAAAAGAAAGAAATTAGAAGATTAAAAATGTTGGTGGCACCCAAAGCAAATGCAACAAAAGCAAAAATTAACAAGTGGACCATATATCAAATTAAAAAGCTTCTGCACAGCAAAGGAAACTATCAACAAAATGAAAAGGCAACCTGTGGAACAGGAGCAAATGTTTACAAATCATATATATAACCTAATAAGGGATTAATATCCAACAAATATAAAGAACTTATACTGCTTCTCCCTCTGCCTGTGTCTCTGCCTGTGTGTGTGTGTGTGTGTGTGTGTGTCTCATGAATAAATAAATAAAATCTTTTTAAAAAGGGTGGGGGGATCTCTGGGTGGCTCAGTGGTTTAGCGCCTGCCTTCAGCCCAGGGTGTGATCCTGGAGTCCTGGGATCGAGTCCCACATCAGGCTCCTTGCATGGAGCCTGCTTCTCCCTCTGCCTTTGTCTCTGCCTCTCTCTCTCTCTCTCTCTCTCTCTCTCTCTCATGAATAAATAAATAAAATCCTAAAAAAAAAAGAACTTACAGAAATCAATAGCAAAAGTACAAATAACCCAATTAAAATCTGGGCAAAGGACCTGAGTAGACATTTTTTCAAAGTAGACTTACAAATGGCTGACAGATACATAAAAAGATGATTGGCATCACTAATCATCAGGGAAATACAAATCAAAACCACAATGAGGTATCACTTCACACCTGTTGGAATGGCTACCATGAAAAAGGCCGGAGATAACAAATGTTGGTGAGCATGTGGAGGAAAGAGACCCTTTTGAACTGTAGGTGGGGATGTAAATTGATGTAGCCATTGTGGAAAACAGTATGGAGTTCCCCCCCAAAATTAAAAATGGAGCTACCACATGATTCAGCGATCTCATTTCTGAGTAAATATCCAAAGTAAAGGAAAACAGGATCTCAGAAATATGTCTACACTCCAACATTCAGTGTAGCTTTATTCAAAATAGGCAAAATATGGAAACAACCTAAATGTCAACAGATGAATAGATAAAGAAGATATGTGTATATACATACATATGTACACACATACATACATACTCTAGAATATTATTCATCCATGACAAAGGGGTTCTGGCATTGGCAACATGAATGAATATGGAGGACATTATGTTAAGTGAAATAGGCCAGACAAAGACAAATACTGCATGGTATCTCTTATGTGTGGGCTCTAAAAAAAAAAACACAAAACAAATAAATGAAACAATCAAATTCATAGAAACATAGAGTAAAAAAATGTTTTTCCAGGGGCTGGGGAGTGAAGAAAGTAGGAAAAAAAAAATGTTGGTATTTCCAGGCCAACCTCTTACCAAGTAATCTAGAACTGATGAGCATATCCTGTCTTTGTTATAATCCCTAAGAAAGAATAATTCCCCCAACTTTCCTGGGACCCAAGTCTGACCCAGTTTAACATTTACAAAATCTATCATTTATTCATTAATTCAACAAAGGCACATCAAGTACTACTATATGCCAAGGATAGTTGTAGGGTCTTTGGTAGAAAACAAATGGAACATTGTCTCTTCCCTGGAGTAGTTTAGGCTGGTGTAGCAGGCACAGCTCATCAGAGTGCTGGGGAAAGTGTTTAATGCCATAAGATAGAAAGACATCTAAACAAGTAATAGGCACTAAGGAATTCCAGCAGCAGGATGAGGAAGCAAGGACAGCCTCGTGAATCAACCTTCTGAGCATGACTTGAAAAGATGGGTCAGGATGGAGCATGTAGCAGTGGAGAGGGTTGTGCACTCCACACAGAGGGAAAGTCATCACAGAGGCCCGGGGGTGGTACGTCAGCAGGAAGTGGTACCATATTGTTGGATAGTGTGCAGAGGTGGGAAGAGGAGCTTAGGGGATGACTGGTTGGTTGATGTGAGGGTTTAGACACCAGTCTGCAGAGCTGTTATTCTCTTTGAGACTGTTCATCCAGGGAATGTCCTAAACTGTTTTTAAAGAGAAATCTGGGCAAATTAATAGATCTGGGGAAAGAAAAGCAGTTAAAATTCTCCACATAGGACACCATTATACCCCTAGACCTTACAATCTGCAGAACCCTCCCTCTCAGATTCACTACCTTGCTAGCAATAAAAAAACAAGCCACACATCTTAGATGCCATTTTTTCTGTGAAGGCTTCTTTGCCCTGAAGGGTTTTATGCTCCTTCTGTTAATGTACAAAGCCCCGGGTGCTGACTCCTGTCCTAGCATTTGTATTACTGATGCTGCAGTTTAATGGAGGACTTCTACACCTTCCCCACTAAGTAGAAACCACATTGAGATCCCATTATTATTCATTATTTATCCTCAGTGCCCAGCAGTGCCTGAACATGTTAGGCCCAGAAAAAAAAAATACTTATATCAATCTTTGACCATCTGAGAGAAGAGATGTTTGAATGAATGCATAAAAGTTTGAATTGGAAAGTATCTTAGTCAACTATAACAAAACACCATACTACAGACTGTTGGCTTAAACAACATTTATTTTTTAAGGTTCTGGAAGCTGGGAGGTCCAAGACCAAGGTGCTGGCCAATTCAGTACTCAATGTCTGGATGGGGACCTGAGTCCTGGTTTGCCGATGGCTGCCTTCTTCCCATATCCTCTTGTGGATATGACACACTCTAAGTGTGTCATCTAACACTCCTAATCCCATCATACCGACCCCACCCTCATGACCTCATCTAAATCTGATTACCTCTCCCAAAGGCCCTACCTCCTAAGTCCATTACATTAGGGGCTAGGGCTTCAACACATGGATTTGGGGACATTGGGGGTGCAAACTTTCAGTCTATAGTAGGAAGGAAGGGAAGGAGCACTGAAGAAGCCTTCTCCCAGAGAACCAGTGGTAAACCAAATGTATGACTTCTGCCTACACTACTTCCTCCCATGCTGCTCACTGCTTTGTACACATGGCATCCAGAAGCATTCATCTTATTGGTTGGAAAGTTATTAACCTAAATTTGACCGTTAATTTGACTATTACTAGGCTGTTTGGAGCTGTTGCTGTTGACTATGTGTTAGCACAGAGGTTAGGAGAATCTTGTGTCTGCTGTTTCTTCATTGTGTGACCTTGAGCAGGTTAGTTAATGTCTGTCTCTGTGTTTCATTGCTAAATTTGGAAAAATTATGATACCTGTCTCAAAGTGTCAGTGTGAGAAGATAAACCATATAATACGTTGAGCTCAGTGTCAGGCACACAATAAACAATCAATACACGGTTGGTATTATAGTGGTCCATTCAAAGATGGGTTGATGCTAATTGTTTTAACAACACTTTAGCACTGTCCATATCTAAGACAAGGTACCTTTGGTATTGTAAGAAGCAGCCTAGCGAAATGGTTCAGCACATATGCTCTGGAGCCAAACTCTAGCATGTGTTCAAATCACAATTCAGCCATTTACTAGTTCTGTGATCTTGGATGAATGTCTTTACCTCTGTGGTGCCTCGTGTTCTCTGTAAAATGGGGGCAATAATAAGCCAATTGTTCTGATAATAAAATGATGCGATACATGTAAAGTGCCCAAAGCAGTGTTTACTTTGTTATTTTATTATAAAGAAATTAGAGTTGCAAGCTGACTGAAACTTGTGGTGGGGAATGAAGGTGTAGCAAGCCCCTGATTCACATATTCATTATTCAGTGGCCAGATTTTTCTTTTTTACTTACCATAAATGATTATTGAAAAATAATAAAGCAAAATGCCCCAAACATTAACTAAAAAATTCCCTTGACCTTGCTATCAAGCATGAAAATAATGATTACCCAAAGAAAGTATATATGCAGATACTGCCCATCTAACATGTGCAGCTCTCTCGGAAACATGATTTTCATTACTTCTCTAAATTACCTAAATCAAAACATTTCATTCTTTATAGATGTATATAAGAGTCTGTAATGACTGAATTAAATTGCACTTGTTTTATAATATAGTGTTCTGATGTGTAGCAGACTATCAAAGGAACGATCTTTACAAGGAAAACTTTAGAATATTGTTAAGTTACTCACTGCATGACCTATTTAAACAGCTGAGATTCTTCTTGTTGTAGACTGCATAATTAAATTTTAAATGGAACATGATAAAGAAATTATACTGGTGATCTCCAGAGATTTTGATACCCTATTTGGCTCTTTATAAGAGTATAGCAAAGGCATACTTTAAAATTTAATAAAGGCCTGCCCTAATTTTTTTCCTTTTAGATTTTCCTTATCTGCTCTGTAATTCAAAGCTATGTTATATTATCCACAAGTGTTACCTGAAATAAATGATCAAAATAAAAATTCTTAAAAGCGCATTTATCCCAATTTGAGAATTCCATTATTTGCACACGAGAGCTTTTGTGTATCGGTTGAACTCCTTTAAGATAAAACCTGCCATTTCCTGAATTTGTCACCATAGAGAATTGGGGCTTCATTCATTCTGTTTGTGGAAGCATTCATATCTTCAGAGCTTCTAGAGCAAAGGAGTAGAAAATGGTTTCCATGGAAGGTATAATTTTGCAATTAGAATTCCTTATTTGCAATGTCAGAGTTGCACTTCTTGAGAAGATTGAAGGGAAAACACGCGTGCACACACACACACGCACACTCAGCTCGCAGTAAAGAGAGCCAGGACAGAATAAGGATAATTTCTGGCTCCAGCATTCAAAGAGCCAATGCAGCCTCTTAGATAAATAATATTGTCTCCTAATTTTCCGTCGTTCTTTTTCTTTTCTACTTAAAGGGACACTGCCAAGATAAAATTATGTGTTAAATATAATTTTCTCATATTTGCTTAATACAACTTGTTGTAGAAAGCAGACCCATGGGGAGAAAAAGCTGTTCCAGCTTCCCTGGAGGGCTTCGGGTTTTGCCATCCACTGAGCTTTGACAAAACACCAGGTGGGAGGGTTTCTCTCCCCGTCCAGGGCTGGTTTGGTTTTTACACCTTTGGAAACATTTGCCTCCTCCAATGTTTGGAACTTACAAGCTACCAACATAGAAATTAATACAATTCAATTTTATGTATACATACGTATTTTTAAACCTCACAAACCTTTCTTTTTGGATTAGGTTTTGTAAATGTTTCTGTTATGTATTTCTGTTTTCCTTCTTCCTGGCAAAAATACAGATTTCCTTTTGGGCCCAAACCACTCAAGCATCCTGTGTTGTTTTCATTTTTCAAATAAGCAACATTAAACTCACATAACACTATATAAAACCAAACTAGGGCAGTGACACAAGCCAACAGAGAAAATAAATTCACCATTTAGCCTGACTATTCATCCTCAACCCTCTGCTTGTCGTGATGATTTTTTTTTTTTTTTGGAGGGGGTGAGGGGGAAGGAGGACATAACTTTAAGGAGCAATGCTGAGCTACATAAGGAATTCTAAAGAGAACTCCATATCGGGAGCATGAGTATCCAGTGAATACGTGGAAATTCTACTTTACCACTGTAATGCAACATTTGAGACCCTTCCTCATCCAGAGTCAGACCAATGGAACTAGCATCTACAAGAGTGACATCTGGTGGCTCATAATTCATTATAGTGCATCCAGTTCCCCTTCCAAGGTAAAGGGACACCATTCCCAAATTAGGCTTTAAGTGAAACAGGTTTCTGCAGATAGTTCACAATTTAAACAAATATATTTAATGAACAATGAAGATGATTACTGGCATAATAGTAAAATTTTTAAATGACTCTGTTGGTATTGACAATATCATTATTACTGGCTGTGTCACTGACTACCCATATGAACAAGGAAATATATAAGGTCCTTTATATATAAATATATAAGGAGGAGGTTACAGGGTTCTACGATCCCTGCCTTTAAGAACCAAAAGGATTCTGAAGGTGGAAATGTGAATTATAATAGGAGAAAGTATGCCCTTCCTTAGTTTGCAGTGCCTAGCACAGAGTCTATCACATGAGAAGTTGGAAACATTTTTATTGAATATGTTACGTATTATGTAAATTGGCCAAATATTTCAGTTCAGAAGGGATAAAGAACCTTTTTTATATGACAATTGAAAAATATCATGAGGGAGGATACAGATCTTCTGGGAAAAGAAACAGCAGTAACAAGCAAAGAGTCACAAATACGGAGTGTCCTGAAATGGGGATGCAGCCAGCTGGTTTCAATCAGATGGTTGCTGAGAAAATAGTAAAATAGGCGATTAGAGAAGCAGGTAGGAGCTAGCATGCAATGCTTTAAAATGGTAGGAAGAGTTTTCCTTTTGGTTTGCTTTGTTTTCAGTTGGCTATCGGAGGCATTTGAGCCGGACAAATACAGGATTCAAAGAGTGTGTTTGTCAGGTGACCTGATGGTGTCCTGTAAAATATATCCTATGGGAAGAGCTGTACCAGCCTGTGAACTCCCTGAGGACTCGAGCCACATCCATTTTGCTCCTCATTTTGCACCTTTTCATCCTCAAACACCTAGTACGATGCCTACAGCACATATTAGGTGCTCAGCTATGCACCGAATGAATTAATGAGTAAATGGGAAGTGAGCTTTCTAAATCGCTCAAATGGGGATCATAAGTGCATGAATGAGACTGGGCTCTGTAGAACGAAAAAAAAAAACAGTTGATGACAGAAACTATTGGGAGAAACAAATCAGCATGACTTGCTCAAACCCAGACAATGGAGGAGAGGGCAGCCCAAAGGATTATCCAGTTTCCAGCTTGGGAATGTCATTGTATCACCCACAAAACCCAGAGAGGTCTAGAGGAAGAGTTTGCTGGGGCGACAAAGAGGGTTGTTTTATACTGAGTTTGGGATCAGGCCAGATATCCAGATGAATGTTCCTGGTGGTCTTGGGAGTTGTTTGCATGAAAATTCTGTTGTCCTTTCATATCCACAAATGGGCTTCGCCATTGTCTTTCCTAGTGACATCCCTCGCCAAGTTAAGCAAGATGCAAGTTTGATAGGGAGGCCTCGAAGATGAGGAATGTTGAAGCAGAGATAAGCGTAATATTTAAATAGTTTCTAAGTCATCCTGGCAATGTCTCAGGGAAATAAAGTAGAGTTCTCTAGGGTGTTTCACATATTCGACCACACTTTCCTTTTAAACACCCACCTCAATGGCCATCTTGTCCCAACATTCAGTGTGAAAATTTGGTACGGGTTCTGTTGGCAACAGAGTTGTGTAAACCGCCTGCTCTCATCTGGCCTTGGCCTGGTGCTGCTTGGCTAATTCCATCAGGACTGGAGTTTTATCTTTTCTGGGTGCTCGCCTGGAGCCCCTGGCAGCCGACAGTGCTCAGTTGAGAAAGTTCGATCTGAGTTCAACTTCCATGATGCAAGAGTTTCTCTTTACTATCATGGTGAATTGAAACCCAACACTGGTGCAACATTTTAGCTGTTTATTTTGTAACCTGACTGTGGGCATTGCCTAGATATTATAAAGTAAAATTTCCTATGGAAGAGCAGAGATTCGTTTGGGGAGGCTACGGGGTCACTTTAGGTCTAACAGTTAAGGGAAAATCGGTCCCAGAGGAGGTCCCTAGTAGCTCACAGCCCAGGGCTTGTGGAACCACGTGGATTTTAGATTTTCTCTATCAATGTGTGTGGCCATTCAAACATCATACAGAGATGCTTGTGTCGATTAAAGCATTCTGTTCCCATTCTAGCCACAGTAAAGGATGGGACAGTAGTTCCCCTTATCTGTGGTTTCACTCCCCATGGTTTCAGATACTCGCAGGCAACCACATCCAGAAGCAGATGATCTTCCTTCTGACATATGGTCAGAAGGGCAGCCGTGGCCTCACACTGTCATAATGTCCACATCATTCAGCTCGCTTCAGCTCATCACACAGGTATTTTATCATCTCAACATCCTCACAAAAAGAGGGTGAGTACAGTACAATACAATATTTTCAGAGACCACAGTCATGTAACTTGTATTACGGTATCTTGTTTTAACTCTTCTATCTTATTGTTCATTAGTGTTGTTCATCTCTTACTGTGCCTGATTGATTGATTGATTTGTTAAAGATTTTATTTATTTATTCATGAGAGACAAAGAGAGAGAGAGGCAGAGACATAGGCAGAGGGAGAAGCAGGCTCCCTGCGTGGAGCCCAATGTGAGGCTCGATCCCAGGATCCTGGGATCACACCCTGAGTCACAAAGGAAGACATTCAACCAGTGAGCCACCCAGGTGCCCACTGTGCCTGATTTATGAATTAAATTTCATCACAGGTGAGTTCATGTAGAAAAAGCACAGTGTATATAGGGTTCAGTATTATCCAAGTATCAAGTATCAGTATTATCCAGTATTCAAACATCCTCTGGGGATCTTGGAATGTGCCTCTGGTGGATAAGGGGGGGATGACTGCATTACTTTAGAATGGAGAAGTGACACCCCGTGAAAGAACCGAGGTCTGGAGTGCAAGAGGAAGTCAGAGCGGGCACCATGACTTCTCCGCCCAGTGATGCAGCAAGTGCTTGCATACTTCTTTCTTTTCTTTTCTTCTCCACCTCTGGCTGGATTCTCTCCCTTCTTTGGTCCATGGGTACAGTGTGGTTGACTCTCAGAAAGTAGAAAGAAGCAATAAGACCTTTAGAAGGAGCAAGGATAAAGACATGGTTACTCTCACTCACTACAAAAATAAATTTTCTACAAATAAATGGGTTTTTTTTTAAGCCTTAAAAAAAAGTTACTCAGTGAAACAATAATCCCATTTTAATGTAAAAATCTCCCAGGATCACAAAGTAATGTGCACCCAAATTGTGAAAATCGCCTTGTGCTATGTGAATGTTCTCGCCCCCACTATGTACCCCAGCTTGTTACTTTTTTGTATGTTGAATGAGAGGACTTTAGAGCTAGATGGAGTTTATTTTGTGTCATCTCCTTGTTTATCAGATGAATAATAGACTGAGCGTTAGAGAGTCCTCATGACCTCACAATTTGGGCTTGCTGGGCAAGCTGGTATTTGCTTGGTGTGGATGGAGTCCAGTTATCATTTCAGGGCTTGTTTGAGAGTGGGGGAGAGGCATAGGCCTAGAAACCCCTTTACTTTCTGGTTGTCTGTACATCCCCCCTCTCCAGCACCTCTCTGGTAACTTCTTTCCCATTCCCCTACCTGGCCTTGAGAACAAAAACGTCATTTTCAGTGTTTCCATTTATACCACATGATGTCATGTTGTATGGTAGAGCTCCTCCAGTCTTCGGGTACATGTAAATCATCGGAGGGTTTTGTTGAAATGCATATTCTGATTCAGTTGGCTCATGGTGAGACCTGACCTTCTGCATTTCTAATGAGTTCCCAGAGGAGTCCTAAGGCTTCCAGTCCTCGGACCACAGAACCACCAGCCACATCTTGTTTGGAAGAAGTAACAGTCACTTACCAAATTCTAATCCATGCCTTCAGAAGTTGATGCTTTTATTCCTACTGTCCCACCTTATCTCTGGTTGGCTTGTCACTATTTACTTTTTTGAGAAGACGCCACAAAAGCATTTTGGAAACTGTCACTGCAGGAGTAATTTCTTTTCAAACTCTGAGTAACTATAAAACCACTGTAGAAGCCTGCAGATTGAAAAGAACTAAATAAAGGCAGTGTTCTATTATCAAGCCTGTACGAGTTTAGGATATAATATCAATCAAGATCTGACTTTCAATTCTGAGTTTATGACGAGTAGCTATCATCGAAGGAGAGACCAGAAGTTTGGCTATTAGAAAGTTTTTATTTCGCAAATATGAAGTCTTATTTATGTCAAGTAATTGAGTTTCCAGATATTCCCATTCTGCACAGTGACTGTAGACCGTGTAAGTCTAGGTAGTATGACAGTATGAATATATGTATATTCATATTCATATTCAGGAATCAGCTTCAGCACTACAGTCAATTCACGGGCCATGGAACTGATTTCTGGAAACTGACATTTATTGACTGCGCAGATGTTAAAATTGTCTTTGTTTTATTCATTCCGTGTGAAGCTGAAAAGTATTATAGAAGTAATATTGTCTCTCTCTTTCTACTTCTATTCCTATTCATCCTGTCCCCTTTACTGAAGAAAAGTGAGGTGTCTTGGATATAGCAATCTAATTTGCAAAGACTCAAGAGGGAGAGAGGGAGCGAGAGAGAGACAGGTAACACTGAATATTCAGAATTCAATAATGAAAAAATAATCACTTTAGTGAAAAGCCAGCTGTTCTTTGATTTCTAATAGACTTGTGATGTTGATAAAAAAAATAGCATTCAAGTAAAGTTTACGAAGTAGAATTGGTTTGATTCAGGGTCTCATATTGTTTTGCAGAATAGGAAATATTATTTAGCTTTCACAAAAAGCAGAGCAGCACAGCCAGTCCAAAGACCCAAATGCCAAAGGATTATCTTTAAATTTAGAGAATGAAAAATGCAAGTGCATTCTATTTGAGGCATCACACGATAATTCTTTCAGAGAATATCCTGTGTTTTCTACGTCCTTCAAATTTCACTAGAATGAATACTTTATGGATTTTCGTGACACTTAGGGATGTGTTAAAAATACCATTGCAGACATACCAGGCAGCTTAGGTTTAGATGATCTTCGATCTGAATGAGTTTAGCATTCGGCTGTTTTCCTACTTGGAAAAAAAAAAATGGAGTTTTGCGACAATTTGGTAACTTTTCTGTGTCTCCCCAGGGAGTTTGTACGTTCAATGAGTTTCCCCCAAAGCTAATAATCCAAAGAGAGGAATCCAAGGACATGAGGGAGAGGGGAAGTGATGCAGGGAAGGAGGACAGCCAGTAAGCATATGCTCATAGGTGGGTTACTGCCTGGCAGTGACCCATGCACACCGGGCACCTGTGGGACACTGTCCCAGTGAGAGGTGAGCCAGCTGGGCTGTTGTCCATAATGCCTTATCCTTCCATGGTTTATGTTACTCTGCGAGCATTATTCTTGGGTACTTCATCTTCCCCATGCTCAGGCCAAGCTCTCCAAAAGGCCAGAAAAATAGCTCTTTCACTCCCTGAAAGACAGAATGAGGCAGAAATTCACAGGCTTCTAGGGAAGCATCTGCAGGTGACCCTGGGGACAAACTGAGGGCATTAAAGCAGAGCATGGACAGTACCTTATCAGCTCATCACTCTTATATTCCCAGCACTTGTTATAATGCTTGGAACCTAGCAGATGTTTAATAAATATTTATTCAGTGAGTAAAAGAAGGAAGGAAAGAAGGGGAGGGAGAAAAATACTTGACTCACATAGGTTTGGAAAAGCCAGCATAGGCTATAGGTTATCAACTACAACATCCATACATCAAAGATTAGAGAGAAGGATTTTTTTAAAGATTTTATTTATTTATTTATTTATTTTATTTATTTATTTATTTATTTATTTATTTATTTATTTAGAGTGAGTGAGTGAGTGAGTGTAGTGGGGAAGGGCAGAGGGAGATAATCCCAAGCAGACTCCATGCTGAGCAGACCCTGATATGGGGCTCCATCCCACGACCCTGAGATCATGAGCTGAGCAGAAACCAAGAGTCAGATGCTTAACTGATTGAGCCACCCAGGCACCCCAAAGAGATTTTTTCACATGGTGCTTTACTTCTAATTTAGGTACCCAAGCTAATACCTAAATTTTAGGCTAGCCGGATTTATTATACATGTGGAGATGCACAAAGGAAAGACAGGGTAAGCACCAGAGCCAATAGCTCCGTGTATCAACTACCTCAACTCTAAAGGCGGGTGCGCTGGGGGCTTCCACTTAGAACATCAACCATTACATTCTATCCCTTAATTTTTAAAAAGGTGGACAGTCTGTTTGTCTTTGATCATTTAGTATATACGAATTTCGAACATTCCAGTCAATTTCTAGTGATTAGTGAATCATTGAGGAGCTCACTGTGTGGCTCATCCGTGCTAAGTTCTGGACTAGAAAACAGGGAAATGGGAAATGACAGACTTCTTGGAGGCGGGAAGAGGGGCGGGGACAGCAAATGTCTAGCATCTAGACAACAATGGAGACATTGCTTTGGTTACCTGGATGTTTGCAGATAGCAGGATGTTCAGTACAACACCAACGGCTTGTTTTCCATCCTGCTGACGTATTTAAAGAGTGCAGTATTCAGTAAATCACACAGATGTTTCAAATACATGGCGCTAAGCATAGGAATATCTAGAAATAGCATTTATTGCTTGCAATTATTATTTTGATAGTTCTCATTATGTGGGTAGTTACCACCTGAGAGTGTTTCTCTTTAACCAAGCATGGATATAAGTGTGTGTGTGTGTGGGGGGGGTATCTATGTATGCTGGGAGGAGGGTTGGAGGGAGGACCTCCTTCCCAAAATAAGTGGTTTTGTTGTTGTTTTCTGTTTTGTGTGGGTTTTTATTTTTTATTTTTTTGGCTTATTTGCTGGTTTTGATCATGTGTAACTCTTGAAGCACTCATGATTATTCCTTGACTCAGTGAATGTGTAAAAAACCTCAAAGGGCCATTTGTCTACCATACAACCCTCTCTCACTATGATGACTGTGTTAACTTCGTAACTTCGAGTCCACGCATGCATGCTCTTTTGTCTCTTTTTCTGGGGCATGAGTGATGTTGCTGTAGACAGACCACATCAGAAGACAAAGGGGCACGCCAGAAAGCAGTATCAAACGGGCAGAGTTTGTGTTCACAAAGAGTTAATAAGTTAGAAATACTTACTCCTTGCCAGAAACAGAAACACAAGCAAAAAGAGTTTGGCAGTGATTATTTTTGGTTTTTTGTTTTTTGTTTTCCCTGAGTAGCGGAGAAATGTGCCACAAAGACCCTAAGGCCCACATGAACCTAGAGTACTGAATTGTTTTCGTGCCGCCGGGCCTGCGGCTCCCTCTCTCTCTGGGCCTCTGAGAATTGGGTGGCAGGCCGGTTACAGAGTGCTCCGGGAATTCAACCCATAAACACTTGCTTTCTTCTAGCAGGACTCCTAGCCCCTGACAATTTCCTCATACTGATTTATTGATTTAATTTTTTGGTTGGCAATGGTGGTAGTTAGAAAGTAAATTTACCCCAGAAAAAAAAAAAAAGAATATTTTGGGAATTCATTAATGCTAACGCTGCACTTGGATGCTAGACTCACTTTCCATCTGCCCAGAACAGCTACATAAAACAAGCAAGTGACACCAGGCAAGTGACAACTAATTATCTCCTCCATTTATTCTGTTGGGATGGTGGGAACTGAACGATATTTTCTTCTTAATAGTTTTAACCTTGGAAATCAAAAGTCAAATGACCTTCACTAACACCACACTTGTCATCCTGTTCAAATTTCAGCAATGCATTTCTCTATCTCCATTTTGACTTAGGATTTAGAGGTGGCGGGAAATGTCTTGGATGTGTGTCTTCCTTATGCTCAAACCTGTTTTTGTGTAACAAATTACCCCAAAACTTAGCAGCTTCAAGCAACATACATGTGTTATCTCAGTTTCTCTGGTCAGGAATCTGGGCATGGCTTAGCTGAGGGCATGTGTTTCAAGATCTCTCACAAAGCTGCAAGTGAGGTTTTTTGCTGGGGTCATGATCTCATCTGAAAACTCAACTGGGGAAAGACTTTTAAGGTAGTTCACGTGGCTGTCGGAAGGATTCAGTACCTTATGGGCAATTACAATGAGGCTCCACTGCCCAGTTTTCTGTTGACTGGGGCCTCCACCACTTCCTGGCTATGTGGGCCTCTCCATAGGTAAGGTGGCTTCCACTGTAGTCGGATATGAGATATGGCCAGCAGTATGGAAGTCACAGTCTTGTGACCTAATCTCATCAGTGACATCCTATCGCTGTTACCGTATTCTTCTCATTATAAATGAATTACAAGATCTAGCTTATACTAAAAAGAGGGATTGTATAAGGACACAAATATGAGGAGGTAAGGATCACTGGGGGCCATTATAGAAGCTGCCTACACAAATATGATACCAAATTGCAATCTGATGGAGAGTGGGCTATTTATTTATTTATTTATTTATTTATTTATTTATTTATTTTTGCTGTAGTTTAAATGTTCTCTAAAAAAATAAAAAAAATAAATGTTGTTTTCTAAGACAAATTCATAATACCTTGGTGCTGAAGAAGAAAGAAATCATAGGTCCAAGAAAAATATGACTGTCAATTATTTCTCTAATAGTTGAAAATTGTCCCACCAGGGCTAAGGAGGAACCAAAGTTGAAGGCAAGTATAGGCTCAGGACAGGACTCTGTGTCTGCTCTAGGGAATGATGAGTTATGTATCGCTAGGAAGGATTCCCTTGCGAGAGACAGAACTCCCACATGGCACTGAAGAAAGAGTTGGTTGAGCTCTGAAAGGAAAAAGACCTGTAGATTTGGGATCTAGATAGATAACAGGAACATAAGTATGAACTTCTTGGGGCCCCTGCCTCAGTGATTGAGTGCCTTAGTGATTGAGCTTCTGCCTTCAGCTCAGATCATCATCCCAGGGTCCTGAGATCAAGTTCCACATCTCTGCCTATGTCTCTGCCTCTCTCTGTATATCTCTCATGAGTAAATAAGTAAAATCTTTAAAAAAAAGAGATAGAGGGAGGGAGAGAGAGAGAGAGAGAGAGAGAGAGAGAGAGAGAGAGAGAGAGAGAGAGAAGTATATTCTTCTTACTAGAATGAGCAGATTCCAGTAGGTAACAATAGGGTACCTAATATAGGACGGATTTTAGGGGGAAATAGGGAGGGATGCTCTTGAACTCTAGAGCTTTAGGCAAAACACTGTTCTCAAAAAACTAGTTCTGTCACCTACCCCAGACGGTTCCTGAATGGGTTGACTCTGTAACTTGACCATCTCAGGGTGGCCTGGCCATGGCCCAAAGGGGAGGGTTCTGCTGACACTAGAGTAATAAAGCCCAGACTATATTCCCAATGAAATGATTCAGCCAGTATGTCTTGGGCACATATTGAACTGAGGGTCAAGAGTCTGTCCTAGTCCTGGATCTGTCTAGATGTCTGACCTCGAGCCTCCTCAGCCACGTCACCTCACTGGGTTTAGGTAGTCGATCTGCAAAGTGAGAGCTCTGCTCCTGTTCCCACCAACGGAACCTTACAGAGTTTGCCAGTGACTCGTGTGTAGCTCAATCCAATCCTGTGCAGTGACACTTCAGCATGCATATTGTTGAGCCTCTTGGCAGTATTTGATATCGTGGGCCATTTCCTTCTTCTTGAAATACTTCTTCCCTCAGTGTGGATATAAATATAATTTCAGAAGTCATGAGCAAATTGATGACCTTTGAAGCTTGGGAGCATATTTGACCCAGGGTAGGTATTTTGCACGTGAAGGGCAGAGAGCCTGGGCTAGCCCCTCGGTAATTACCTGCACTCGGGAACAGGGGTGTTGGGGTTTCCAGCACAAGTTTTGACCAAGAGCCAAGAAGGTAGCCCCATTGGAGTGGATTTAAAAGGGAGTCGAAAATGAGCAAGTCTAGAAAATTCATTCAAGAAGCTCAGCATCAAAGGGGCCAAGAGAGAGGCTGGTGGGACATGAGGGTCTTTGAGGTTGGAGGGTTGTTAAAGTCAGGAGAGGTGTACACATGTCTAAATGCATAGAAGGAATCAGCAGAGATGGTGGGCGAAAGGGGAGTAGTCCTTGGGAAGGCAGGAGGGTGCGGCACCCAGAGCGCAGGTAGAGGGGTCAGCCTGAGAGAAAAGAGCCAACACTTCCATCTAAGCAGGATGGAAGACAGCAACGGTACCTGTGGATTCAGCGCAGTGTGTGACTGGTGGCATCGGTGCGTCTCCTAGACATTCCACCCAAGAGTAGCCTGGGTCGGGAGGCCAGTGGCCCAGGAGCAGGGGTGCTGTTGACGAGCTTGACGCAGGGCAGGAAGGAGGAGGTTAGAGATGGCGGGTAGAGACAACTCACTGCATTCGCCTTCCTTCCTGCCTTGCCACCTGCCTCTGGGCAGTGGGAGGAGGAGGCGTGCTCAGCCGTCCAGACAAGAGAAGAGGAATGGGAAGAGGGGAAGTGTTCCCAGCATGGCAGGGAAGGGAGCAGGGCAAGCAGTCTGGGAAGGCTTCATGGAGGAGGTGCGACTCAGCCTGGGCCTGGGAGGAGGGTCAGGACCTAGGCGTTCAAGGGAGCGAGGAGAGCAGGTAAGGCAGGATCCGAACCCGCTCCCTGCCAGGCCCTGGCACACGCTCCCCAGTGTCACCATGGCCTTTGGGCAGAGCGGTGCCAAAGCTTACCTGCATTCCTGGGCTGGCGGGACGAGGGGCCAGTGTCATACGTGCTGCGGGTCGAGGCCATGGGCAAGTGGAGGGCACGTGCACCTGCAGTAGCTGGGCGGCCGGGACAGTTCTGATGGTGGCAGCGTCTGTGCCTGGTGCCAAACCAGCGGTGGTGACCCGGGAGTGGCTGCGGGTGCTGAGAGTTCTCAGGGGCCCCACGGGGATGAGTGGCAAGGGCTGATCGTGGGGTCCCTGGTGCTAGACCCCAGGGGGCCGCTGCTGCCTCACACCTGACCTCCAGGAGGGCGGGGGGCCCGAGGGCCCGGCGGTGATCGCAGCCGATCGGGGACAGAAGCCAGGGAGGGTGGTGGTTAACTCTGGGGACAAATTCCTGCCTGGGCCACTAGGGCATGTCAACATGCTGGCTGGGCCGCAGTCTCCCTGTCCCGCTCTCCTCCTCACCCCCACTCCCCGCCCCATAGCTGGCACAGCCAAGGCTCACACAAGCAGCGCAGCAGGGCTGGGCTGGGGGGAGCGGCAGGGGGCCCCTTGGGGAGGAGTTTACCTTTTAAAACTACAGGGGGAACAGGTGCTCTGGAAATGGCTTGTCACTGCGTGAGGGTGGGGATGGCATTCCTGAAGGGAAAGGTTACTTAGATTAACAACACTCTGCTGAAAAGGATGACATCCTGGCTCTGTCATTAAAACAGGTGGCTGTCATTATGGCCGCTCACTCCTAATGGGAAGATAATACTGGCTGAGAGAGATTTATGCAGGCCCCAGAAAGATGAAATTGCACATAAAGGAGGAAACAAGGCATAAAGAGGGCCAATTTGGGGAATGTCTGGCCCCACAGGGCTGCACGTGACACTCATTAATGCTGTAGCGTGTGTGTCACCCATGCACAGGGTTGCAGCACCTACCGAGCTTTCATTTGTTCAGGTTTATTCAAGTATCGTTTGGAAGAGATTCTTTTTTTTTTTCTCCCTCTTTGGATGTCTTCCTTCCATTTAAGAGAGTAGTAAGCATAAAAATGTACTGTGTACAACAGAACTCATTCCTCTCCTTTTCCTATAAATAATGTTGGCTGCCCCCCTGGACCATCGAGAATGGAGAGTCATTCTACCAATAATGTTGAGGTTGTGAGGGGGTCCCTGTGCTCTGTGGCGTTACTGAGGGGCACAGGGGTCCTATGCTGCTTTTCTTAAAAAGGATGAAGTTTAAAAAAAAAAAAAGGTAAAGTCTAAAAAAATTTTTTTTAAGATTTTATTTATTTATCTGAGATAGAATAAACAGAGGGGGTGGTAGAGGGAGAGCGAGAAGCAGACTCCCCGCTGAGCAGAGCCTGATGTGGGGCTCGATCACAGCACCCTGGGGTCACAACCTGAGCCAAAGGCAGATGCTTAACCGACTGAGCCACCCGGACACTCCCCACCAATTTTTTTTTTTTAATGAACACTTATATGGTGCTAATGCTTGCCAGGCACTGTTCTAAGCATCTTTTGAATATTAACCCATTTAATACAGCAACACTTCTAGGGACTATTACTATCTCCACTTAGGGAGGGAGCACATAGAAGTTAGGTGACTCATCTGAGGTCACACAGCTTGTAAGCGTTGGAGTTGGGGTTTCACCCCAAGCAGAGTCACGGCAGAGGCTCCTAGTCGGCACAGTACACTGACCATACACATGGTCTTTGTTTTCAGTTTTAGGGGGACATTTCAACTATTCGTGCCTCATTGTGGAGTCTCCTGTCCAATGAGAACACATTTTTTTTTTAAATCCCAGCATGTTGTTATTTTTTTTAAAGATTTTATTTCTTCATGAGAGACACACAGAGAGATACAGAGACACAGGCAGAGGGAGAAGCTGGGTCCCTGCAGGGAGCCCGATGCAGGACTCGATCCCAGGACCCCAGAATCATGACCTGTGCTGAAGGCAGACGCTCCACCACTGAGCCACCCGGGCGTCCCAAATCTCAGCATGTTAAATGTGGTTGTATAACAGGTCGGGAAGGTACCAGAATCACGCTCGAGCTTGAGTGAACAGTAGTGTTTTCCATTTCACGGAGCATCTCTAAAATGCGCGGCTCATGTCACAGCCAGACCTTCAGAGCCCCACTCCACGCGCTGTGTGTACAGTGGGGGGAGAGAAGGTAACCATTTAAGTCCCTCAGAAGTGCACAGGCTCGCCCTCAAACAAAAGATCGACACGAAGTTTCAGAGATGCTTACACACCTACTGTAGGCCGCCCCTTACCTACTGCACAAAACCCTGCTTTTCCACGCACAGTTGGAAGGATCGGTCTTGGGCGATCCTGGGCACAGTTTTCCTGGAGATTTAGAGCGAATTGGGCACAGATGGGAAGCAGGGTAATTTACCCTTTTTGTCTCCTCTCTGTTCACCAGTTGACACAAGACATGAACGGCTCTTTTGCCTTACAAGGCCCAGCCAGATTGCCAGGTAATTACCTTGATTTATGAGGGCAGGAGTAGAAGGTAGCATGAAACATAATTGTGAAGTGAGGATGGTCGGATTACCGCTCCCATAATTTGTAAATTATTTCATGTTATGTTAAATACCTAACAAGCATATTGAAGAGGGGAACAGTATCTTACTACCTCTGTGTCCTTGATGCTTAGCTTTCGGTATTGGTGGAATAAAGAGATCAATGAATAAGTGAGTACCTGGCACCTAGGTGCCTAAGATCTATGCCCAGTGAGTACCTGGCACCTAGGTGCCTAAGATCTATGCCCAGGTACTTATTAGCACCTAGGTCTCTAGCATCTAGAGTCCTCCCTGCTAGACACTTGCAGACGTTCAATGATGCCTTCAAATCTCTGCGTCCAAGGTCACAAATAGTGTAATAGGACACAAAGTCCTCATTGGTACCACAAATGCATGAGAGAAGTGTCATTCTAGAAGAGAGAGCAAATGCTTTTGCTTCGGGGGAATAAGAAGGTCCTCATGAGGAGGGTATCAGAGAAAGCTTGTAGACGACAGGGAGGGACTCCAAGAACCCGTGGCAGGAACGTGCAGAAGACTCACAAGCCCCATCCTGCACAGGAGTAGGTGTGCAGAGGTTACACAGGGGACGATGACACCGGAGACAGATTGTGATGTATTTGGGGGTTGTTGACTGCCCGCTGGGGCACGTGTGCCTAGACACCAGGCAGCAAGCAGCAGCTGAGGGTTTTGAAGCAAGGGTCACAGCTCATCGTTGGCCAGGTTGAGGTCCCAAGTGTCCGTAGTGAGGGCTGGGTCTGCGAGAAGAGCAACTAGTTGTGAGACTATGAAAATCATCCAGAGAGAGGGAAGCAGGAGGGATGGTGGGCATGGCAGCTGGAACAGAAAGAGAAGACGTCTCAGAATAATTTTTAGGGATTGAAGTCTTTGGGAAAAAAGGGAAAAACAAAGGAGGATTGAGGTGCAACTACAAATCCCACCCTAGGGACCAGTGGGGGCTGCGGGAGAGGAAATAGGGAATCGTAGATGCGCTCGTTCAAGTTAGAGACATGAGGGCTGCGGTGTGGAGGTCAAGCGTATCCCCGCAGAAGGACCAGCTGAAGGAAGGTGGAGGAATCAGGGCCCCGGGGTACAGTGAGGTGGGGTAAGCGAGACTGGCTTGTAGGCAAGTCGACAAGAATGTCAGTCGGTAATATTTGGGGGAGCATGAGGCAGCCAAGAATGGAAACTCGTATTTTCTCTGGTGTCCACAGTATCCCGACCCTGCTCTGCAAGTCGGTGGATTGGTGTGGATGGTGCACAGCCCAGGGGCACGTCCACACAGACCTCAGAACAAGCCCGGTGGGGCCTCAGGCCTGCTGCCCCCTCCTGCCTCCTGACCACAGGGGCCTTTGTTGGGTTGTTGGAGGTCAACAACCTCTGACTGGTTTCCCGGGCTCTGTCCCCAAAATCCTTTGTGTATTCCCAGCCCAGCAATAAGAACTTGAATAGGAAAAGCAGGCCATGCCCCACCTCCCCTCAGATTCACGGGATGGAAAGCCACAGGCCTCTGGCCTTATTCCTCGCCCTCGGGCCTGGAGGGCTTTGCAACTGAATGATCTTCCCTGGGATAGTCTCCCGTCCTCACCTCTGGGTGGGGTTTTGCTCAGTTGTCATCTTCCCTATGAAGCTTCCCAGGATGTCCCTATTCAAAATCTCCACTCCCAGCCCAACCCTACCCCCGCCTGCATGACCTTGGGTGGTTTTGTCAACCTCGTGAGGCCTCAGTTTTCTCATCCATCAAATGGAGGTAAAACAAGGTTGAGAGCTGAGTAGGTTCACAGATGTAAAGGACTTAGAACACTGACCAAGAGAAGTTCTCTGTGAGAGTTAGCAATCGTTATTCCACAGCATTGACCACCCCTGGGCATACTGTGTATTTACTGGTTTATTTATGTCTTGGTCTGTCTCTTCCCACTAGTCTAGTTAGTGCCACTGAGGCAGGGATTTGTGTGTGTGTCTCCTGTTCACTACCATATCCCCAGGGCCTAGAATGGGACCTGACATCGAGTAACTGCTCCATAAATATTTATCAGACAAATAAACTTGGCTGCTGTTCCTGGTTCTTCCTACTTTTGTGTGTCTGGTTTGCTTCAGGCATTAAGAAGAGCAGAATTCAGAAGTTGACAATATCAGTTGCTTCTGAGTCAGGACTCTGCAATCCTGGGTGTGGCTATTACTGCCAGTGTCAGAGTTCCCAGAGTTCCCTGTGGAAGAAACCTTCATCTGCTGTACCAGCCCTTCCCCTCAGCCATCCCCACAGCTCTGGATCTCCTTCCCTCCATCCTCTGTTCTAGTCCCATAAGAGGACTGCAAAGGGAGAGCCCCAGAGGGACCCGCAGGGTCCCGTGGTAGAGAGCCACCCCATAGGACTTGTCTCTCAATGGGATGATGGCCCCAGCCTGGGCGTCTGCCATGGTGTCAGCACCTCTACTTCTGAGCCCATGCAAACACTGGAGGCTGAAATTGTCCCCTCCCAACACATCCCAAGGCCACATCCAGTTTCACCCCAGCCAGTACCTAGGTAAGAACATTAGTATCCATGCAACCTTGGAAAGATCTCCACACATGTAATCCTTATCCTTTGCCACGAGAACAGTAGTTTAGACTAGTAAGGCATTGGATTTTGTTTTCCGACTCTAGCCATGGCAATGCGGTTCCTTCTCTGAGGGTCCTCTGAACATTGACCTGCCTCCCACTTCGCACAGCATGTTTCTATGTGTGATACAAACAGCCCTTTGGTCTAGGTCCGTTCCGGCACTTTGATGATCTGGTCCACTGACTTCCCAATGCTCCCCAGTGTTTCAGGGAAATAGTTCATTCATCCATTTGTGGGCTGCCTCAGGCCGTAGGTCAAGCCACTGAGTGGGCCAGCAACCATCCTTACAATACTACTGAGCCCTCATACCTCGATTAGCTCTCCATGGTTAGGGGGGACAGGCCTGTGTTCAGGGCAGAAGTAGAACTTAGGTCTGTGCTTCCCTTGGTTGGTACATACTTGTCCTACATCATTGACTGAAGTGCCATACAGCCAACACATATCAAAGGGTAGTTTCAAGGACACCCCTGTGGGACAATCCAGCCTGGTTACAGAATCATTACTCCTCAACCATTACCATTACTCCTAAACCTTTACCCTCTAAAGCCCCTCTAAACGTAATATTTTGCAGAGAACACCAGCCCCTCCCATTTGTTTTAGCCAACTACCTTCTCCATGAGATGCTGAGAGGTGGCACAAAACTGAGGGTACAGTGAGGCATCCTCTCCAACTAGAAGGATTCCCTGTGCAGAGCACTAGCCTCTCCTTATTCTTCTTTGGCCACCCCTTAGGGTAAGGCTGCAGACCCCTGACCTTGCACGAAGCCATCTAACACAAACTAACTGTGCAATGCTCTGGGCCTCACCAGCTCAGGTGAGCCAGAAGAAGCTTCTCTTTGGTCCCAGTCTTCATCTGACTCAACATGAAGGCACACAGGATATGCAGTAGAAATTACAGATGCCGGTTACTGATTCACAGACGCTAATGCTCAGAAGGGATTAGGGTTGGTCTGGATCCAGGATCCTGGCCCACTACCACTGTGATGCTCACTTTTCTCAATTAAACTGGGGATGGGCCTTACTTGTACCCCAATGTGCCTAGCGGCAATGTCCACAATAGCCAAGCTGTGGAAAGAGCCTTGATGTCCTTCAACAGATGAATGGATAAAGAAGAGGTGGTATATATACACTAGGGAATATTACTCAGCCCTCAGAAAGGACAAATACCCACCAATTGCTTCGATGTGGATGGAGCTGGAGGGTATGATGCTGTGTGAAGTAAGTCAATCGGAGAAGGACAAACATTATATGGTTTCACTCATATGTGGACTATTTGTGCCCTTTCAGATCCTGGGTTGCCTGAGGGGTCTTTTCGGATGATTGTGGGGACAGGGAGCCATCCCTCATCAGGCTGATCTTCATTCAAGTTTATCCCCTGGGGGAAGTTTGGGTGGGGAGCTGGCCTTGCTTGTGCATCCTAACAGGTTTGCAGGTCCCATGCGCCTCTCCCTTTGCTGTGTGCTCTTGAACAGAGCAGAAAGCTTGAGTGGGGAAGGACCATGATCTGTAGGGTATTTCTGAGAGTGTTCCATAGCCTTGGGTTGCTGGAGAGCCAGACAAAATTACCTAGAGGGAATGCAGAGGAAGGATGTTGCAATTGAGAGTACGTGCTTCACAGCTCTTTAGAACCCTCTGCTTCTGTCTGTGGCCCCAGCAAACACTGGGTCTGAGCCAGGAGGGCAAAAGGCTTCAACCAGTCAGGGCTTCAGATGGAGGTCTGGACAAAGGGCAAAGGAAGTGTGCCATGTTCTTGTACATATAGCAACCACAGGGGGAGATGGGTATGGTCTTTAATAGCCTGTTGATTTTATTGTGGGGGTGGGGAGAGGGGGTATGCTCTTCCCCTCCGTTCCCAGGAACTGCCCTTTTCAGGGAAGGATGGAGGAAGAACAAGGATTGCATTAGGGAGGTGGGAACTGTGACTATTTCTTCGATTTCCCACCGCTGCCACCCTCTTTTGGAAACGGAACACCATTTACTTACTTATCATTTTTAGCATATCAAACTGCAACTTTTGTGATGAAGTTGCCTCAGGCCACAGGTATAAAACAGAAAAGTTCAGTTAAAGTATAGGACACAGAACAGCAGCAGCCATCACGTATGAAGATGTCTTCTGTTAAATGGCTGCTACGAAGGCCGGTCATGCACCAAACCAAAGTAGAATTTCCATGAGACACACCCTTGTGAGTCAAGTTTCAGAACAGTCAGGCTTGAACTCTGTGGGATGGTACATGGCAGCAGGAATTCTCTGGAGATAGCCTTGCGGTAACAAGGGAACATGGCTTGTGTCCCATGGGTGTGACCCTCCGTATTCTGTGCGTGTCTATCAAAGTCACTTCCCAGAGCCATCAGGACGTATTCTTCAAGCCTCCCAGGAACTCATCTTCAGCACCTCTTTCTGCTTTGGTGGTTCCAAGTATTTAAGCCCTGATTTTGGTGAGTGAAAGGCCACCAGCTAGTGGAAGGGTGACTGGTGGGTAGGCATGGCTCCAGGTTGTTTCACTCCAACAAAGACATTAGTTTTGAGGGTGAAAATTGGAGTCCTTCCTCAATGCTAGTTGAGGAAGCATTGTCTTCCTCAAGTGTCTTGAGGAAGCATCTCCCCTCTAAAGTCAGCTCGTTTACTCTTGGACAAAGAGGAAGGAAGGCGGCTCACACTTTTCCATTGACATGCCATTCTGGCACCTGGGTGGCTCAATGGTTAAGCGTCTGCCTTTGGCTCAGGTTGTGATCCCGGGGTCCTGGGATTGAGTCTCGCATTGGGGTCCCCACAGGGAGCCTGCTTCTCCCTCTGCCTGTGTCTCTGCCTCTCTCTCTGTCTCTGTCTCTGTCTCTGTGTCTCATGAATTTAAAGAAAAAAAGAAAAGAAAAGAAATCACACTCTGGTTCCCCCCCCCACCCGCCCCCTGCAATGCTGCCTCTTCCTGTTTTGGCCCAGCAGCCCAGATGCGATAAAGCCATGGTGGAGCAAACAGATGGACACAAGAGAGGAAAGGCATTCTCCACCAAGAGATGTCTAGGTCTCTTCTCCGAAGAGCCAAATGCTTCTTCCAATGAGAGATTGTCTCTAAGTCTTCCATATGTTGAACTTCTGAAGCTGGCCCACCACCCATGGGGCAGCTTCAGCCCCAACATCCGGGGTGAGGAAAGGGAATGGAGGACAAATTGAAACAGGATGGCATCGAGCCAGAGCAATGCCTCGGGGACAGGCAGGGAATGGGGGGCTGCCCTCAGTCATGAGAGTGAAGGCCCCAGAGCTTCCCTGCAGGCATCCAAGGAGGATATCTTTGGACAGTTTCAAATGTCAGGTAATAGTAACAGGGTATCACTATGCTAGAATTACTGTCTTAGTTGCACATTCTGAGGGAAGATCCATGTCATAACAAACTCTTAATCTCTATGTGTGGAAATTCTGCGCCTCTTATGTACTTTCCTCATCATGGTTGTGCGAGCCATACCAGCTCAGCCGAGAGCCAAACTCTGATCCCTTTGAAAAGCTGGGTACTGGGGCACCTGGATGGCTCCATGGTTGAGCATCTACCTTCGGTTCAAGGCGTGATTCCAGGGTCCTGGGATCGAGTCCCACATTGGGCTCCCTGCAGGGAGCCCACTCCTCCCTCTACCTGTGTCTCTGCCTCTCTCTGTCTCTTATGAATAAATAAATAAAATCTTTAAAAAAGAAAGAAGAAAAGCTGCATACTGCAACATACCCCCAAGGAGAGCAGCTACAGTTGCACAGAGCTTTGGAGCTGGAGACTCTTCAGGTGGAGAAGAAAACCTTTCACAGAGAAGGAAGACAGGGAAGAAGGAAGACAGGCATTGGACTCAGGGGAGAAACGTGGTGGATCATAAACCCTGGGGGAGTGACAATTGCTGGGGAGTCCCAGAGTCTCTATTATAGTGTCCCTTTCTCTACATAAATATTTTAACATTTATCTCTATCCGTGTCTAGTTACATCTATTTATTAATAAAGAATTAGTGACTCTGAGATGGTCCAGAAAAAAAGATTACAGCTACTTAAGTGACTACTTTAAAGTGATTTTTATTCAGGCACTTGTGTAACATAATTATGACCTATGGCTCTATGGGAAGAAGCATAGTTTAAAAAAATCAAGCAAAGATAGAGTGGGGTAGTGATGCCTGGATTGTCGTTCACCATTTGGTCCATGTGTAATTAATTTTCCTCGTTCTTCCTGTAATCAGGCGTCCAGAATGATCTGTACATTTTAAGGGGTTCAGGTTTGGTGGTAGTAAAAGATGATGCTAGAGAAAAGCAGACTGGCGAGTTGGTTCCGATGTCTACATAATAGAAAAAACAGTAATAAAAATGCCATCACCTACATATTGTAGGAAGATAAAATGCAATGCTCCTCACGGATGAATGGTTAGTCTCATTCTGTCCTCAAGCCATAATCAATTGTGCATCATTAACAAGACACAAAATCTTTACTAATTAGCTTTTATGATTATATTGTTATTGCACTGAGGCATTTAAAGCATTGGAGATAAAGGAGATAGGATTGCCCACACGAAAGAAAGGATCATTTGAAAGGGGGCAATGATGCCATCTTCAGAAATTTTCACTCACTGTTACCATCTGTAACTTTTAATTTGATTCACTGTGAAGATTAATATTTTTAGTAAATGAGTGACAACTGTTGAAAAGAAGAATATCAAATGCGCTTTCACACCAGGAAAACGGAAAGAAAGTCAGCTGTTGGAGTTACCTAACACGAAAAATTAACTGTTCATTTTCTCTTTGCTTGAAATCTTCAAGGCTGCTTTTTTTTTTCTTACCATACATATAATTTCTTATAAATTATTCTTCTCTGGGGACACCGGGGTGGCTCAGTGGTTGAGCTTCTACCTTCAGCTCCAGGCGTGATCTGGGGTTCTGGAATCGAGTCCCACGTCAGGCTCCCTGCATGGAGCCTGCTTCTCCCTCTGCCTGTGTCTCTGCCCCTTTCTCTGGGTCTCTCATGAATACATAAATAAAATATTTTTTAAAAATAGTTCTTCTTTAAATACAAGTAATGGAATTCAGTCAATTAAAAAAATATTATATATGTACCTTCCACCAGCATGCATTTCAAATGGATCAAAGATTTCAGTTCAGAATGCAAAACAATACATGTATCAGAAGAAACCATGAGAGAATTCTCTGATAACATCACAGTGGGGAAGCCTTTTTTGAAACCTCAATACAAACCCTAAAATCCATAAGAGAAATAGTAGATAAATTTAACTCCCTAAAAAGCAACAACAACAACAAAAACTGCATGGCAACGTAACAAATACGGGACTGGGGGTGAATAGCAATAGGCAAAGTCAAAAAATAAATGACAAGCTAGAAAAAAATATTTGCAATTCATATCACAGACCAAGGCCTGCCAACTCAAATATGTAAAGAGCTGCTATAAATCAAAATGACAAAGCCCAACGAATCAACAGAGAAATAGGCAAAGGATAGGAATAATCATTGCCCAGAAAAGAGTATTCGGAGTGTCCTAAAACATACTAAAGTAGGCCCAAGTGTACTCGAAAGGCAAATTAGAGATTTGCCTTTTGACCTTTGGATCGGCACAGATGAGAACGTTTGACAGGAGAGTGTGTTGATGGGGGTGTGAGAAACAGGCCCCCTCTCATTGCTGATGGGGGTACAGATTGGTGCAAAGTCTGTAGAGGGTGAGTCGGTGATTTCTAACAAGATGACAGATGTACAAACCTTCTGATCCAACGACTTCACTAGGAATTTATCCTACAGATGTATTTGTGTGAAAAGATTTATCTAAGAGTTCTTCATTTCTGCATTGTTTGTACAAGAAAATGCTAGAAAACCACCCAACTGCTCTTCAATGAGAGACCAGTTAAATTATGAGACCTCACTTGAGCAGAATACCATGTTTCTGTAGAATAAAAATGAGGATCTTCTGTATATACTGATTTGGGAAAATCCCCAAGATATATTGTTAAGTAAAAAGAAAAAAAAAAGATAGGTAGCAAGGAATACATAAATTTGTTTTGTTCAGAAGGGGAAAAAAAGTAACATACAGGTGTATCTGTTATCTTAAAAAAAGACAAGTGATAATTCATAGTTCTTAGAAGATTAACTGCCTTCCACAGGCCCCAAGTAGCCAGCACTTCTCCCATTTCTGTTGTCTTTCCTTCTGTTTGAGCAATCTGTGTAAAGAGAAGTATACATTTTTAAAAGCATCACCAGTTGATTGCCTGCTGCAGCTTTCACAGATCTTTCAACCTCAACACCACAATCTCAGAAAGGTAGTACCATCTCCATTTTACAGATGAGAAAACTGTGACTCACAGGAAATCAGTGACCAGCTCCAGGCTACATGGCTGAGAAATGGCCAAACCAGTGTTCGAACCCAAGGCTGCCTGGGTGTAAAGCGTGGGTGCCTCTCACTCGACCATACTGAGCAAGGCAGCTTTGAGGGCCACACGCTCTTGCCTCTAATGTGCATCAGGACTTGGCAGCTTCCTAGACTGCACCCCCAAATCTGCTGCTCCCACCATCTAGAGTAGAGCCTTTACATGGGGTTTTCTCAAAGCCCCACGGATGAGCCTGAGACCCAGAGGCCACTGCCACCACGTAATAGTAGTGACAGCGCACACTCATTCACTCATTGAATGGTCAGACAACCACGTGATGCAGGTGCTGTCCATAGCCCCATTTCACGGATGTGGAAACTCACTCAGGGTCAGAGGAAGAGAGAGGGTAAATGCTTTGCCAGGTCTCACAGCCAGCCATGGGGTGGGGGCTGAGATTTCAGGCCGAGTCCTCTGGCTCCCGGCTGTCATCCATTGTGCGATATTCTTAGCCACCTACTGTGCTCACACACAGTAATTTCAGTCATAAGCCAAGACGAGGGGATGTTGTCATAGGGATGTGCTGGTGTTTGTGTAGGCGGAGGAGAAAGAGACCACAGGGGTCCCTTCATGCTACTCACAAGGAATCCGAAGCTCAGAGAGGCAAAGGAGGACGAGCCGTGAAACGCTTAGCAGAGCTCGGGGCTTCCTCCTAGGCCCATCACTGCAAATCAAGGCGTCATTTGGAATGGTTCAGACAGACGTTAGGAAAGATTGCACTTGTTAGACAGAAATGGGAAGGAAAGGGCAACTGAGAATCCATCTGCCCTGGCTTTTAAAGTGGTCTTACGTGGATGGATCAGTTTACGGATATTTTTATAGCAACATCCTTCTTCCCTTTTTCCTCTGTGTTGGATGGGGAGTTTACCGAACATCGATACTGAGTTATTTTACTTTATTGCTGCCACAAAACTGCCCTTAATAAGAAGTGAAGGAAAGACGAATGAAAGCTTACGGTCTCTCCACTCTATTTCTTCCAGAGAAGCCCGTAATCAACGTTTTAGGATTTTAAGATTCGGTTTAGAGAAACTGCTTTCCTGTCACGAATGGAAGCTGTTCCCAGGGCCGTGTTCACTTGCATGTTCCTGACCCTTTCCAGTAGCATTTTCCTGGGGGAGGCAGCCGTTGAATGGGCATTATCTTGGGAGTGGCCTAGACTTGGATCGAATCCTGTCTCTGTCTCTTATAAGCACTTTGACCTCAAGCAAGTGTCTCAACTTCTCTGATCCTCAGGTGCTAACTTCTCTACCACGGTGTTATTATTATTATTTTTTTTAAGATTGTATTTATTTGTTTGACAGAGAAAGAGTGAGCCCGAGCTGGGGGTTGGGGAGGGGGGGAGCAGACTCCTTTCTGAGCAGGGAGGCCTACATGGGGCTCCACACCAGGACCCTGGGATCATGACCTGAGCCAAAGGCAGAAGCTTAACCGACTGAGCCAACCAGGTGCCCAATACCGTGGTGTTAAGTAATATCTACTGTACAGCATAGGGGGCAGGCAGTTCTCTGAGCCGCCATTTGTAAAACCACCCCCCAAAGTGACTCATGCCTAGTAGGTGCCCCTTACATCTTAGATCCTTTTATAATATAACAAACTCTGCCTCCCTGTATCATCACTGGCCGGTCCCAGCTCTGTGTTCCAGGCACTCGGGAACATACGTAGAATCTTCCACAGGACAACCCTCAGACTAAGTCAAAGCAGCCGCCATCTTCCCTCCCAAGTCCTTTCTTTGCTGCGGCACTCTGGAGCTCCTGACTTTCCCACCTGTGATAATTCATTATCTCTTTATCCTGTAAAACCAGTTTTCCCACCAATTCACTCAAACTGATTTAATGCATTTAGCTATGACCGAAGGTACTGGTTAATTTATTGAGAGCAGTATATTACTAGTCATGGTACATTAGCGCTATGATAGAATTAGCGTTCTTTTTGTGTGTATGCATCCTGAGGGAGTCATTCCCTCTCTGAAAGATTATCCCAGAACGCCTTTTGTTTGAATGTAAAAGGATGAATTGATTCACCTGTGAGACAGTGTGAGTTAAGGCCAAAGGAAAGCACTGGAATTAACCAGGTTCTGCTTTAAACAGCTGTTCCAGAGTTTGCCTGGTGGACTGTTGAGTAGATCCTCCCTTCCTCCCTCCTTCTCTCTCTCTCTCTCTCTCTCTCTCTCTCTCTCTCTCTCTCTGTGTGTGTGTGTGTGTGTGTCTCTTCCTAGAAATAAAGCAGACAGGTTAAGGTCAGTGAGAAGACTTTACATGACAACTTCTGTTCTCCCTGCCTCCTAGTAAAATGACCCATCGCTAATAGAGCTCTCCATCTTTCCACCGGTCTCAGCATTATGAGTCTTCAAAAGAGCTGCTAGCTGGTGGGTAGGAACCAGTCTGAAGCCCAGAGCAGACCCACAAGTCCTTTACTCTCAGACTGACCGAGATTTCCTTAGTGTCCCCATTTCCCTCAGTGGGACCACACAGTCTACTACATCTTCGCGCCAGGCCATGGTGACATTACATGAGATGACGTTAGAAACGCTTCCCGTTGTTCGGGAGGAGATCGTTCTGAGCAGTACTGTGAGTGGTGCTGTTTCTGTGGTCTCTCCCTGAGGACTGTTGGGACTTGGGGAATGTTTATGAAGTGTTCCCCGACTGGGGTGAGGTCGACAGATTGCATGTGAATGATTCTTGAGCAGTAGGTAACCGAGCTTGACTGAACGCTAAACTTCGTCAAAGAAATGTTTAGACCAAAATAAGTGTGTATCTGTCTCTTTGTCCATCTGTCTAGAGAGTGGGGTGTATGGAGGGAATTGAACAGGTTTCAACGAAGAAAGAAAAACTTGTTTGAGCTTGAGGGAGGTGTTCCACTGAAATCTGTGCTTGGCTTCTTCCCAGAGATAGTGCTTCTCCCAAGCTTCGCGGCTGACTTCCCGTGGATCTATCCTCAGAAGTACTATGTGTACCAATTCATCTGTCTCTAGAATGAACCACATTTTAAAAGGGGAAGATAGAACAAACTGCGGAGCCAGGGAGACGGAAGTGAGAAACCCAGCCATCTGCCTGAGATATTTTGCCCCAGCCTGAGGTTCCACAGGGTACGTGCATGGAACACAGAGCGTCCTGGCAAAGCTGTGATTGAAGCCCTCTGGTTGGGAAAGCTGGCTGCCCTGCCCTCCATTCTGAAGTGTGTTCTCATGGCTCTGCCTTCCCGATATGTTAGAAAACACACAGAGAAAAGGGCCACGAATCACCACCTGTGTATGCATGTACTGTGCTCGGTTGGCATGTCACAGACTAGGCCAACTCATTTTTGCAATCCGAAGAAGTTCCAGAACCAGTTTAATACTGCCATGGGCTGCATGTCTGTGTCTGGCCCAAATTCGTATGTTGAAGTCCTATTTCGCAGTGGGATGGTATTAGGCGTTGGGGACTTTTGGAGGTAATTACATCATGAGAGTAAAGCCCCCACGAACAGGATTGGTGTCCTTAGCAGAGGAGATATAAGAGAGATCATGCCTCTCAGCCATGTGAAGATTGAGCAAGAAGGCGGCCGTCTGCAAACCAGGAAGAGGGTCCTGAACCTGCGGGCACCTTAATCTCAGACTTTCTGTCTCCGGAACCAGGAGAAATAAACATTTGTTGTTTACGCCACCTGGTCTCCAGTAGTTTTGTTACAGCAGCCGGAACAGACTAAGCCAAATGTCTTTTTGTGGCACTTTACAATTATGACCTTCTGCATATCAGTCATCAACAGAGGTACATTTTCATTATGGCCCATCATTGTTTCTTTGAGGCATTGTACTCTTAATGGGAGATGGGAGACCGTGATTATCATCCATAAATATTTACTGAGCATTTAAAACACTTTGAGTTCTGCTCAGAAAAAAAAATGCTTAAAAAGAACATTGTTACATGCATTTTACAAGAGAGGCTGATAAGGCTCCTGTTGGGTGCTTTGACCGACATGGGTTTGCAAGAATGTTTTTGAATCTCCAGCCTGTGCTATTCAGAGCAGTTTGAAGATTGAATATTACATTTTTCCTCCTCAGGTCTTCCTGGCCCATCTGCAGAAGGCGCTGTCATCACATAAGTATTGTCTGGACTTTTCAAAGACAGGGAATGACCCATACTAGGGGAAGTTACCTGACTTTCCTTTGTAAGAAAAAACAACAACAAAAAAACCCAGTGTATTTTTAGTCTTCTGGATGAAAAAGCATGAAGCAGGTGAAAAGTGTTATAGCATTGAATTATCGTTTTCCTTTTCAATTAGCACCAGTAGCTGTCACCTTGTGTGACCCAGACTGAAAAAAAGATTAGCACCAGCATACTTTTATTCCAGCACAGTGGTTATCAGCATACACATGAAGCTGTCAGGATTCCTGCTTCAGGCTCTGAAACTCTCCCACCACTCAGGATGGCTTTGAACTGCGGTTTGGATTTTATGGCCAGAGAGTATACTTCCTACCAGACCTTCCAGCCCATGGTGCACTCTTCCTTGAGGACACTGGAGCTCTAGAAGCTTGAGATTTTATTTTATTTTATTTTTTAAAAGATTTTATTTATTTATTCATGAGAGAGAGGCAGAGACACAGGCAGAGGGAGAAGCAGGCTCCCTGCGGGGAGCCCAATACAGGACTCGATCCCAGGACCCCGGGATCACAACCTGAGCCAAAGGCAGACACTCAACCACTGAGCCACCCAGGGGCCCTTAGAAGCCTGAGATTTTTACAACTGGAAAGCTTTCTGTTACGTGTGCTCTAAGGATAACGGGGGAGGAATTGAAGCAACTTGTACTTCTCTCCTCATCCCTACCCATTGTTAATGGCAGAGACTCTTCTTTCCCCAAAATCTTGGCTATTCAAAGCACACAAAGCCAGTACTCACATAGGTGCTGAGCCAATGGCCTGCCTTCCTGTGCAAAAAATCCAACTAATTGGTATTCATGTTGTGTCTAGTACCCACCCCGTAGAAACAATATACTGTTAAAGCTAGTTGTTAGAACATTCTGTCAAATGGAAACCTCTATTAATTGATATAACCATGCTTCACTGGGCATAGTGAAAATTGAGGTTCGTCTTGGTGACCTAGAGGCAGTGGAATGTTCTGAAATGTCTTGAATCATCAGAGAAAGACTAAAATATGTTCCATGTTTTTTTAGTGTGAGGTATTTTACTGTATTCCATATCTAGCAGATTGGTAATGCATACCTAGTATTTTTGATAATAGTCAATTAAACAGTGTTTGATTTGACACAACATCCCATTTCCTACCAGAGCAGGGTAGCAGAGACTCCGTGTTACATCTGGCTGGTTGTTCTGCTCAAGGCAGAGTTAGGTCATTCTTATTTTTTACAGCGAACCTAATAGGTATGAGAATCTGCCTCCTTTTTCTTCTTAATTGGGCATTAGCTTTATAGATTTAAATTCGCTAGGCACATTTTAGAGGGAGGTATTGTAACTAGTTGTGCCTCTAGCCAGACAACTCGCTGCTCCTAAATTTCTCAAAGTACAGCATTCTCTTTGGCTAATGGGATTAAAGAGAACATAACAACGATGGCAATCTCTTTCATTGCTCTGATATCTCTACCTATTTCTTTAGCACAGCCTCCAGCTGCTCGATGGACTTTGAATTCCAATATGATCCTTTTACAAGACTTTTTTTTTTTTTTTTGAGGCCTAAGGAAGGCCAAAGAGTTAATTGGGAATTAAAAGGCTTCTGTTCTTTTCCCTAAAAAAAAAAAAAAAAAAAAAAAAAAAGAGAGAAGAGGTAAGGTCTTTAAGTAGGTGAGGGGATTTGGAGTAGGGGATAATGATCTCAAGTTCTAAAGGAGACCCAAAGGAAAGCTGACCTCATTTTATTGGCAGAAGATTAAACTGTGTATTTATAGTTTGGGATATTGACTTCCTGAGGATAAAAACCAAAAGTATATCGTGAAATATTACCGTGTTGAAGAAGGAGTGCGTGACATTCTCATCCAGGTAAATTTCTTCATTTGACTAATTAAACAGTAGTGCCAGTGGCACTGAAGATTTAGTTTTTAAAAAAAAGAAAAGATGTTTGAAATTTTTTCCACATTATTTAATTTTTAAATTAATCTTTTATTGTCTTCCTGGGTATACTTTTTCCTCTTTTTTTCTTCCTCTGATTTTTTTTTTCCTAATCCAAGTATAGATGAAAGGCAAAAATCGAATCTAAAGTTAGAAAAGGCTGTATCTTCTCTCCCACTTCTAACCCACAAGTCCCACGGGAGCACCTGGTGGAGATTTCAGAAGAAATGAAATGGGGCTCCAAGTGCTAGTCCGGGAGCCCTGCCCTGTCTCCTTTGGCTTTTTCTACAGCAACCCACAGACCTCGAAGAGCCCTTGGAACCCCCACTTGTTCTAGGATAAGACCATCATTCTACCATAAGAGGTTTTTGTGCTTGAAGTAACAGAGAAAATATAGTATAACAAGAAGTCTCTCAACAACTCTAGTGAGGAAATAGAGGGAAGAGGTGAGATGATAGGAAAAAAGTAGGAGAAAAATTTAATATTTCTTAAAAGATCTCCTAAGGTCATCCAAACCATGGGCTAGTGCTGAGGTAGGTTCTGCTCTGTTGCATGGCCTTTGGTTCCCTGCATTCCAAGTGTCATATTTTAATGTTAAATACCATCTTGGTAAGTCAAATGGATTAACCTTCTCTCTAAATAAATTCTTTTTAGTCAACACTGAAAAATTATTGCTCTTCTATTCCACACTTAAGGTTGCCGTCTTTAACCTTGGCTACTTAATGGGGTCTTTCACACTCCTCAGCATCGAGGGTTAGAGCTTTCCCTCAAAATTTCTTAGAAGTATGCACACAAGCAACCCATGAAGCTAAAACCTAGAGAGACTTAGGTGAAAAATGGGATAAGAACATACTGGGTTACCTTGCCTGACGGATTGAAATCCCTCCATAGTTCCTGTGTGTGTTCACATCTAATGACAGGTCCACTGACCACCCCCGCCCAATATGTTTGTCATAATGAATTTCTACTTTGAAGGAAGCTCTTTTTAGTCCCTGGGTTTATTGGAAAATAATGAGGTAGCCCATGAACTAGACTTAATTTATGACTTGTGGGTAAGGGTAGCAAACTTAAGTCAGAGTGCAAGTCACATGAATAGGTAAATGTGTCCATTTAGGTGAAGGAAGGGGTCCCCTCCTGAACTTGTCATTTGACTGTGTTGATTTCAGTGCAAAGGCAGCAATGAGTCTTCAGCCATTTCCACTCTAGCCCGGAAATGCCTACCTGCCCGTGGCGATTCCTCATGAACAAGGCTGTTGAGTTCCCACCATATTCACAGTTATTGAAAAAAACTTCAGAAAGCTTTACTCCTAGCCAAAACCTAAATTCTAATATTATATGCTCCCGTTCAGCCTGAAAGGATAAATTGGAATCAAGAAGATATTAGACTAGATGTCTTCCTTGGTATCACAGAGCATGACCAATAAAAAAGAAAGCACAACATTTGGATATTATTTCGCAACTACTGGACAAATTTATAGTTAAAATCTCTGAAAGCCATGGTATTCCTTTACTGGGGAAGCTCTAAAATCATTTTCAGGGGCTCCCTTTCCCCCACCCTAACTTTATGGGAAAGGATGATTTGATAATGCCTATAAAGGTGCTTTATATTTATCAGAATCTAGCACTAAGGAAATTGAAGCTATTTAGATGGATGTGATCAGTGATTAAGGAGTAAACTGACCACTCTTGGAAGGCGATTTAACACTTTCAGACTTTTAAGATGTCATTTAGTGCCCTGGAAAAGGTAATTTCCTAAATAAGTACTTTTGTAACTTCAAAGAATTAATGACCACCAAAAGTGAGCAAATTATTGCCTTTTTTAGTTTTAGGATCAGGTTTATAGAATTATATCTGAGACCATCCACCTTTCAAAGGGATTTGATTTTATGTCATTGCAGCAACTTAAAAAAAATATCTTGAGAGCAACAGAAAGCCTGGGGCTTTTGTCTGCTGTACGTTTTCAGACACATCTACAGAAGGAATGAGGAAATAGGTTGTGTTGTTTTGTTTTTTTTTTTTTTAATTTTAAACCGCACGTGACCCTTCCTTTCTCATGTCATCATTTTAGAGTCAACAACATCATTAAGCCCTCTCATGCAGAAGCAGTGCCACTGTTTAAATCAAACAATAGTAATAATGACGGTAGCACATATCTAACTTGTGCATAACTTTTAAACTTTACAGAATGTTTTCACATCCCACTGTCTCACAGTGGCAATTATGAATTAGCTATGAAGAGCTTTTTTCTGGTCAACAAGAAAAGCTCTCAGCTGGGCATGAAAACCTCTCTCAGCTCTCACAGTGGTAAAATACTGCCATGATTTGCTCAGAAAGGCTGCGGAGTCACTGTCTTTGAAGATGAAAACAAAGTGCATTTAGAAACAAGATGAAATTTAACCCTAACCCAATTCTTGGGGTCCAGAAAATAAGGCTTTAGCCTCTTTTTTCCTCATTTACTAGAAGAATATCTTGCCATCAAAATTAATTATATATTTGTGAGGCAAATGTTGAATCATATCCAAAGAGATATAGCCCAATAATATAATATTGGGCTATATTATAATAATATAGTATCCTCTCTTGAATATCCTGTAGTTACAGTTCGATTTTACACAAATTTAATGATTTATTGTCCTATCAGCTTTCTGTTATAATTTCATGTGTCTGAGATTCCCCAGCTGGCTTGAAAACTCTTTTAAAAGTCAAGACAGGGCGCCTGGGTGGTTCAGTCCATTGAGCATCTGACTCTTGATTTCGGCTCAGGTCATGATCCTAGGGTTGTGAGATGGAGCCCAACCCTGGGCTCCACACTGAGTGCAGAATCTACATGTCCCTCTCCCTCTGCTCCTCCCCCTGCTCATGCTTTCTCTCTCAAATAAATAAAATCTTTTAAAATAAAAGGTAAGATTCATTCTTGGAGCTATTTTCATGCTTTCTACAGGGATTATTACCTATAGCACACTTAAAACCATTTACACGACCCATGATTTATATAATCCTAGCCTAAAGATGGTAGATTCATGAGGCCAGTGGTTCCCAAACTTGAGTATGGATCAGAATCAACTGGGGAGCTTGTTAAAATGCAACTCTGGGCCCCACCCCCTGAGATTCTGATTTAGGAGGTGTGGAGTGGGGCTGATAATTTGCATTTCTGATGATGCCCAGGTCATGCTGATACTACTGATCCTGAGGCCATATCCTGAGAATCATTGCATCCGATTAATATTTAAAGTCTCCTTCAAATTTTATTTGCTGATATATCAGATCTCTACCAGTTTTTAATTGGAGTTTAGGAGCACAAAGCAACATTACTCATAGAAACAAATGTTGTCAAGTAACTAGCTGCTAAACGCAGAAGTTAAAAGACTTAAAAGAGATCAAGCTGAGCTCCAAATATATCAGACTATGAATGAATAGCTCTAACTGATTAATGATAATAATCATTTTCTAAGTGAGGATGTATTCCACATCATTAGCACAGCTACTACCCAACTTATGAATGGATCATATTCTAGTTTATTTAGTATCTGTTGTTTGAAAACTCAAAATGTTTTTTGCCACAGAAGAACTGCAATAAGCAATCATAGCAAATGTCTCTCTAACTCATAATTCACCCAAAGATAGTTCTAATAATACTGCGGATCCTAATACTGGGTTGCTAAGGGAAACCCTTGGGATTTACGGTGATACAAATCACCACCAACCAACAGGGTTGCCAGATAGAGGGACAGAGAGGAAGGAGATGGAAGTTCTGTTTTGGACACATTGAGTTTCTTTGGCACACTGGGGAGCTATCCACCATGCAGTATTATGGGGCTATGCCCACCTCCACTGAAGTTCACTCAGATTCCATTTGCCCTTCCCTTTTTGTCAGCCAGACAGTGATGAGGGAGAAGGATGTGTCTTCCTTCCATGGCTGGGTCATGACAAAGCACAGTTCGGGGAGAACTGCACGTACTCCCCATATTTATGTGGTTTACGTGGCATAAACCACTGGGGATACTCCTGGTCTTCTTTTTCATAATTCCCATCTTTCTTCTCAAGGGCCAGCAGTGGACAAGCCTACTTAGATATTTCAGGCACCATCACTGTAGCTTTACTCCCATAGGCTTCCTACTATGCCCACAACCCTTCCCTTTCCTTCTTCAGATTTACAAAGAACTAACAGCTGATGGAGGTGTTTTTTGGAACATCCATTCACTTACTTTTCAGGAGAAATCCCAAAGTACTTGATGCTGAGCAGGTCTTCTCCATTGAGGAAGGGAAGCATGTCTGGGAATAGGGAATTAAGGAAATCGGTAGACAGGACCGGGTGGCCAGAGTCAGGACCAGGATAGCTGCAAGGCATCATGAGTTGCCATCAGCCCCTGTAGCCCTGTATCACTCACTGCATGGACTGCCTCAGAACCCACCCCAGATCCCAGGTACCAGCAAGTTCTGTATCATTTGGGGCTAAAGGAATAGAAGAAAGTCATCACCATTGGCAAATCAGAAAGAAAAAGAAATTCCTCCAGCTATCTGATGGGTATTGTTTGGGGTGAACCAGAGCAGCTGTTCCGAGCTGGCCATTTGTGGCCAGGAAATTCCCAAGTACACACACACACATACACAGACACTCTGTGATGCTGACTTCATTGATTATTGATTCATTCTTTCCTACACCTGATTGCACATAGAATTTTAGTCTGTTCGAGTTTGGGTACTTTGAGAAGGAGGTGCCACCAAGAAGGAAATACCCATGAAAGGATTTTATTAGAAGTATCTGTGAGAGAAAATGGAGAAGGAGCTGGAAGAGGCTGGGAGAGTGGCCAGACTGCAGTGCACGGCTGACCCTGAGGGAGAGGAAGGCTGGGTAGAAGTTACCAAACCCAAATCCGACAAAGATTCCACAAGGCTTGGGGGTCCTTGAGTGAGAGCTATCCTGGGTCTTCCAGGAACGGGCTTGTCTTACTATCCCTTCTGTGCCCAATCAGTGGCTGGGAGCAGCTCTTTGGAAGCGTGACCCGGAGCCAGTGTGCTGGTGGATTCAGAACACAGCAGCTGTGGTCCTTGGTCAGTTATGCCTCATGTAATTGGAATGTTCTGGAAGGTGGGTGTGCTTCCACATAGACCAATAGGCAAAGCATCTCAGGAAAATCTAAAAATTGTGCTTTGCAGGGGGCATGGCATGATGATATTGGCTATTAAAGTCAAGAAGAGAAAATAAAAGAAAAAGAAAAATGCTTCATTATCTTTAGTCCTTAGAAAGTGGAGAGCAGAGGTGCCTGGGTGGCTCAGTCAGTTAAGCGTCTGCCTTCGGCTCAGGTCATCATCGCAGGGTCCTGGGGTCGAGTCCCATGGTTGGTTAGGCTCCCTGCTCAGCGAGGAGTCTGCTTCTCCCTCTGCCTCTGCCCCTCCGCACTGTTCATGCATGCTCTCCTTCTCCGTCTCAGATAAAGAAAAATCTTTAAAAAAAAAAAAAAAAAGAAAAAAAAAAGAAAGAAAGTAGAGAGCATCAGTCATTAAAATCTACCATGATCTGAAAATTTTGCCTTAAGCCTACGGGTTCAGCCTCTCTGTCCCTCCAGACTGATATTCAGAGGTGGTAAGAGGAGCAAAATGAACTGCCTCGGCCTCCGTCTTCTCTCAGAGCCGTCAGCCTCAGGGAGGGCGGAGCGGGAGGTACTGGGGAGAGCACCAACTTAATCATTGCTGCTTAATAAGCAAGAACTGGCAGTGCATCTTTTTTTTTTTTTAAGATCGCTAAAACTTTCATTCTTTTGACCTAGAAAAAAAAAATCTTGGCCTTTAAATGTGGAGCACCTAATTTTTCATTTTATAAATAATCTGTATTCCATTGCACGGGGTGGAATGCATAATGATGTTTAGAATACCAGCTGCCACCTAGCGATGTTCCCAAAGTTAAATATACATCTATACATATATCATGCTGTATTTTAAACTATGTAAATAGTTTGCTTTGTGTCTCTTCTGATGTCGAAATGGAGAAATGAGGAGTTACGGTTTCCAAAACTCAAGGAGTACTGTATACTTTATGCTGTTTGTAGGAGGTGGGGGTGTGCGGGGTGGGGGCAGGATTCTTTTAGATAACTTGCTGCTGCCTGTGCATTGTGTTCTGATTGTATCATTCTTCACTCTGTTCTTTTAGGCTGAAAATAATGTGTAACAAAAATGACACCATATCAGCGCATTTTGCTTAAGATACTAGTAGTAAAAGACTTTCAGTCATCAGAGTGGGACAGTTTCCTAAAGTGCAATATTTTCTTGGTAAAGAATCCACTCTGAAGGTCCGACCATTATGATTACTGATAAAATTTCTTTTTTGTGATAGTTAAAGAGATACACTTCTAATGATTGGAGTTAAAATGAATAATAAGGAAATGACTCCAAGGTCTGAAAGACCTTTTTTTTTTCTTGTTAGGAATGAGAATACTTTTAACTGACTCTAATAATACAGAAATGGGATTAACAAAGACTTTGATTTTCTTCTGGGAGGAAGAACAGCTGAGGTTGGGAGTATGATTCTAACAAAAGTATCCAGGGACTGTTTCAAAATGCGGGATTTGCGCAAACCCCAAAAGGTGTGGATTGAATTCCACCAAGTTGCAGGCGAGGGTGGGCCTAATGGGGAAGCAGAAACAATGAGGTGTCTCTAAGGACTGTGACTCACGGGGGCTTCCAGGATTTGAAGGTGCGTTTTCTTAATCGAAATGGAGACTTAGCCATTAAGTACAGCAAATAATTGCCTGTGGATCAACCAGTCTGTCCCCTTGGTTTACATAATAATAAGCAAACTACAAACATTCCTATTTTGCTGCACATACAGAAGCACATTCAATATCGCATGGGCTCCTTGTCTCCCTCTCTGTCCCTTACACACGTGCACACACATACACACTCATAGGCACATTCATGTATTCACTAACCCATTACACAAAAAGGAAGAAATGGTCTCCATAGTTCCTTGCCTCGGAATACATATTGAATACAGATGCATCCCCTACACATCTGAAGTAACGGGCAGCTACTTGAGGTCTGTTTATATAAGCCTCCCCACAGGAGTGGAGATATTTGTCCTCAGCAAAGCTCAATGGTCTGTGGCAATTAAAGATATGTACGTCTAATGGTCCTGTTTTCAACAGGCTGTTGGTGATGCTGGTGTCTGAGGTTACCAATTTGCCACTTAATAATTGTTGCTTAAATATTTGTTTGGGGTGGAGAGCAACCTCCCCCAGCTGCTGCGTGGACTAACAAAGAGGCCTCATCAAGGAACTGAGTGGGACAGCCTTCTGATTAGAATGACATCTTTAGAACGGAATAATTTCCATTTCTGTTATTATTTTTTAACATGACGTTAGCTAGAGAGTGGAAATGTTCTAGAGGAAAACAGCTGAGAAGCTTCTGCTTCTGCAGTCTGCGCAGAGCAAACATGTTTTGGAGAAATGTCTCCTGAATACGCCTGAGCCCCCGTACTCACACTTCCTCTGAAAGCAAGAGATAACTTACGGAGTCCTTGCTTTGAATTGCCCAGGCAAGAAAACCTTTTAAAATAATTGTTTTTAAAAACGATTACCAAAAATACTGATTATTTCATCCCTGTAAGTGGTAAACAGTGATCATCGAAAACCAACTCCCATCTTGTTGTCTAGAAAAAGATGTAGTTCCAGGAAGGTGGAAAATACCGTCTCGTATAGATCTATTATACACCTCTCTTTCCAGGTTCTGGTCTTGCATAAATCTCTTGCCTGAACTCTAAGTTCCAGATTGGATGTGTAATTTTTTTACTCCCAAGATTTTGGGTTGTTTTGGCCAGGTTTGTTTGTTGATACTCTTCAGTCCACCAAGAGGAGACTGCGTGTTTCTTTACCCTCCTTTTCCTTTCAGTAGAAAAGTTGGGTTGTGCAACTTTAGGTATGGGGAAGCAGATAATAAAATAGGGCCCCAAAGTACAAATCAACAGATGGATGAGCGTGTCACTGTGAAGGATCCTGGAGTCAATCAGACATCCTATTCCATGGAATCAGTGACATCGGATGCAAAGGGAACTAGCTAAGAATGAAGAGGCCTGGGATTCCAATCCCAGACGTCCTTTCTTGGGCACACTATGTTCTCAAGCACCTCCACACCTTGTCTTCTGGCTCCTGTCCCTTTGGAATGGCTTGCATTTCTGGCATGCCTATCTTCTCTGCTTCTCTCCTGCTCATTCCAGGCCCAGGTCAAGGGCCACCTCTTGTGAGGAGACCTGCCCAGTCCTTTCCATCAGCCCTGAGCTCCTCTTTCTCTGTATTCTCGTGGCTGGCTACTTTATTTGCATGTGCACACTCCGTAATCCCTCATCCATCTGGTTCCTATCTGCATCTCCGGTGCCTTGTCCCCGCACCTACCCCTTCAACCCACTCTCTCAACCCACCCACATATTTTCGGCTCCTCTCTATCTCTGGTTTTTCCTCCACCCTAAATTTGCACAGAGCTCTTCCATCCTGAAATGTCCTATTGGAGCTACCTCCCCTCTGGTTCCTAGCCTGTGTGTATGGCCTTCCAAACCCAGGTCTCTTGAAAGAGAAATGAATATGCACTGTTTTCACATCCTACCTTCCTATTACTCGGTCCTCTGCTGCCTTGCCTCTGCCCTTCGTGCTCCCCTAAAACTGCTCTGGTAAAGGTAATCAATGACTTACTAATTGTCAAAATGGGCCCCCTATTGAATACTTATATATTGGCTCTCTCTGTGTACTGAGATCACGATTTCTTGTTTAGGGGAGCCCCTGGGTGGCTCAGTGGTTGAGCGTCTGCCTTTGGCTCAAGGCGTGATCCCGGGGTCCTTGGATCAAGTCCCGCATCAGGCTCCCCACAGGGAGCCTGCTTCTCCCTCTGTCTATATCTCTGCCTCTCTCTGTGTCTCTCATGAATAAATAAATAAAATCTTTAAAAACCAACAACAACAACAACAACAACAAAAAACAGTTTCTTGTTTAGGGAAACGGACTCTAGGTTTTCCCAAAATGTGTTCTGAGGAAACTTGGTTATGAGATATGTGAATAGGTTTTATGTAAAATGAAGAGTTCTGTGGTCAGATATTTTCAGAAGCCTCTCTCTATATAATCCTCTTTAAAGATTCATGCTACAAATTAGCAAGGCATTTTTACTTTAATCTGTAAAGCTTATCTTAGATAAAACTAGGAATATCCTCTGAGAAATGCTGCCCTTTAAACCATATTCCCCATCACTGTTCTCTCCTGATTCTCTGATTTCTCTGGCTGTTCTCCTAATTCTCCTCTCTTTCTGTCTCTCTCTGTCTCTTTCTCTCTTTTGTATTTCCCAGGGTTCTGCTTTAACCCACTAATCTTCTTTTTATATATTCTCTCTTTGGGCGAGCTCATCCTCTGTGGTTCAGCGTATCTCCTGACTATCCACGATTCCCTGCCTAGGTCTCCACTTCTGAACTTCCCATTTACTTGAGACTCTATATCCAGTTTTCTACCATACATCTCCCCTGGATGATCCTCAAGCAATTCCGATCTAACATGTCTCCAATTGATGTGATTATTTCCACTCCCACCCACCCCTCGTTTTGCCCTGTTTTTGTTTCTGACTACACGTAAAAACTAGTGGCACCCATTGAATCACCCTTAACATGGAGCACAGTTGATTTTGCCTGTGGCTTCACTCCAGATTCAGTCACAACAGGATGGTCATGTGATGGAAGGCTATGAACGGAGGATGGAGAGTTTCTTTAGTAGCAAGGAATACAGGAACCGGAACCTAGGGAGATGACTAGACAAAGCAAAAGATAACAGAATATGCTCCCAGATGGGGTATGACTTCTGGGGGCCCCAGGTCTCCGTACCACGCCATCTCAGCAGAGTCCACATTCCACTGAGTCTAAGAACTTTCGCCTGTGACATTTTGAAAGGGCATTACACCCTGGCACCCACCCACGCTGGGCTCTTCTAGAGACCTTGCCCGTAAGCCTGCCCACTCACCATGTGGATGAGGCATGGCTTGAGTGGGAAGATCAGTCACTGGCTCTTTAAAGACAATCTTGATAGAAAATTTATGGCAGATTGACCCAGGTTCCCTTCTTGAGTCCCTGGATCCCATTCCCTTTCTCGTTTGGGCTTTCACTGGACAACTGCATTCTTGGTGCCTTCCATATACGTTGTTGTTATTACCTTCTATTTAGACATGCAGTGATTGTAGGGCAGTGTCCGTAAATGGAACATCGTGGACGTAGGATCAGCTACACCTGTGTTTAAATCCTATTCTCCTTTTTCGGCTCCTATGGCTTTGGACAGAGCTGTTGGAAGTCTCTGTAAACTGGGTATAAAAATATCTACCTCACAGAGGAGCCATGAGGATTGAATGAGATAATTCACATCAAGTGCCAAGCACATGGTGGCCATTCAATAAATGGCAGTTACTATCACATACCACGTTGGATTCATCTTTGCCTCATGGACTGGGTCTCCTACATCCATCCTTTCACCAATACTGGAAGCCTACATATATAAATTATGTAGCTCACAATTCTGCCAGAGGATTTTCATCCCAATTAAAAGTTTTCACACAATTTCCTCCCTAAGTGCTAGGAAGGTGTTAAGAGACAGTAAAGCCTGAAACTCAATATTTAGATAAATAAAAAGTACAAGGTATTTAGAGTCTCCATAAGATAAACCGGATTTGGGTTATAAAGCCTTATTTGAGTCTCTCACATAATAAAAATCTATGAAATATAATTGATCAAACTCAAGGAGATGAGGAGTCATACAGACCCTTCTGGGATTTGAACTTAAGGTTTTAAACAGCCTACGCATAGCAAACCTGAAGCTTAGTGCATTAAGCTATGCCCGCTGGCTATGGGATTATATACAGCAATTTACTATTAGTGAAAGGAGAAGAACTGCCTGCTGTATTTCTCTTTTCCCTGGTCCCACCTCTCGACTATGGTGTACGTAAGTTGAGTAGACCATCTTAAAGAAACCTTGGTCCCACCTGGTCAAATTCTCATGGACCGAGACTGAAATTAATTTTCAGTTCACGATGTAGAGTTGAGCTTCTGTTTTTACCTCAAAGGCAAAGCACAGAGTGATTCTTCAGTTTCCGCCTCAAAAATATATCTTCCCATATTGGCAACACACCGTTCAGATCTTTATCTGAAAATGAGGGTTGGCCACTTGATGCAATTAACAGTGGGTGGAGGGTAGAGAAGAAAGCCAGCAGTTTCTAGTGCTCACGAGTAGTAAAACATGGAGCACTAAGTTGACGCTCTCCTCTCTTCTCCCTGTGTGACTTGGGGTACTTTTTATTTAAATGGTTTATTTTCCCCAATGAAAAGATCCAGAGGTCCTTAGTTTCTAAAGCCGGGTCCACAAATTGACCATTCAGTTCCAGTGTTACTTAGTTGTAGGATGGGAACAACATCTTAGATGAGAGATCTTAGACGATAGAGATCTTAGATGTGACTCTGTTTTCCTGAGAAACGTTTGTAAGTGATTGACAAAGACCAATCTGATTATCATTTTAAAGTGACATTTTCAGCAATTTCATTGCTGGAGATTTATCCCAAAGATACAGATGCAATGAAACTCCGGGACACCTGCACCCCGATGTTTCTAGTAGCCATGTCCACAATAGCCAAACTGTGGAAGGAGCCTCGTTGTCCATCGAAAGATGAATGAATAAAGAAGATGTGGTTTATGTATACAATGGAATATTCCTCAGCCATTAGAAACGACAAATACCCACCATTTGCTTCAACGTGGATGGAACTGGAGGGTATTACGCTGAATGAAATGAGTCAATTGGAGGACAAACATTATATGGTCTCATTCATTTGGGGAATATAAATAATAGTGAAAGGGAATAGAAGGGAAGGGAGAAGAAATGGGTAGGAAATATCAGAAAGGGAGAACATGAAGACTCCTAACTCTGGGAAATGAACTAGGGGTGGTGGAAGGGGAGGAGGGTGGGGGGTGGGGGTGACTGGGTGATGGACACTGAGGGGGGCACTTGATGGGATGAGCACTGGGTGTTATTCTGTATGTTGGTAAATTGAACACCAATAAAAATAAATTTATTATAAAAATAAATAAAGTGACATTTTCGCAGGCCTCCTAAACACTCAACAATACCAAACGTACATTTTGCATAGATCATGGGAAGCAGGCCCTTTCACTGTTGTTTTGCAGATAAAAAAGAGTGGGCTTGGGTATTGCCGTCCGGTGACACAGCTGGTAAGTCACTGAGCCCAGTCTGGGACATGGGTCTTCTGACTCTTCTGAGCATCACAGGCTGTGCTGCAGACTCAGTTTGTATCTGCGTTTATCTTTGTGAAGTGAACTTAGTGTCTTAGCTCACGTCAGGCTTGGTGAGTCTTCTTGCTTGGAGCTGTTTTACCCTGCACCCTTCTCACGTCTTTAGTTTCAGGGAGGAGAACTTGAAATCACCTTTAATTTAGTTCCCTTTGACTTTTATCTCCTTTTCTGGGCTCAGGACCTGGTTCCACTTTCTAGTGTCAGGTTCCTGATTGGTCAGATGACACGGCGCCCCTGGCAGGGCTTTGGAGATTGCAGAGCACCTGTGGCTACGAGGATTGGTGATCATCAGCATGATGGCTAACCTTTCAGTTCCAACCACAGTTGCATATCCATTTCCATTGACTGTCACATTCCCTCCTGCCTTTTATGATCTGAATGTTTGAGATTTTCCCTATCTTCCCTTGAGGGAACTCAAAATGCTTCTCGTTTACAACCCTGGGTCCCTCTCTGGGCCCCATCCTGTATGTCAGGCCTCATCATTCACTGCGCATCTTCCAGGTAACTGTTCCTCTATCTGCACTGCTCAGCCGTAGTCTTCTCTGCTGTTCCCATCACTGAGTTATTTTTAAGTGCAGATTCCACCTACATATCTGTGTCCCGGAAAGATATTCCGGCACCTAGAAAGTTCCTGCTGGTTAATTTTCTTCTGTCAGGAGCATTGCCCTGATTTGGGCCAACTCTTGACAGCCTCCCACGGGCAAACACCTGCAGAAACCTGCCGGTAGCCACAGGTGGATTCTGGGCCCTGCGCAGTGTCTGACGCTCCTTTCCGAAGTCGAAGTGAGGACAGAAACTCATTGGTTCTTCCCCAAACTGTTGTGGAGAAGTGAGGGGAGCTTCAGCTCCCCACAAGTCATTTTGTTATTCAGAGGGAACAGCAGGAGCCCAGAACATCTGTTGTTTCAGAGGCGTTTACACAGACACTTAGTGATGCATCAGGTCCGATGGTGTTCGCGTGGTATTTCCAGATACTCTATCAGCAAGGAGTATTTTTAGTCTCTGGGGAATATTGTACATGGTAGACTCATCGTTGACATCTGGCTGGTTCATATGCAGCCACGGAGATCTTTCAAAACAAAACTGTTGCAAAGGATAGTTAAACCCAGAATGTCACTTGGGAATAAAATGTTCCCTTCTCCGACTGTCTTTCCTGGTGTGAAATGTACAAATTTTAAAGATTAGGAGTGAGTCGCTTTAGAGACTCTGAAGCACAGAAATGGAAAGAAAGCATTTTTCTGAATGTCATCCCCTTGCGAAATTATGGGGTGGGGGGAGATTTTGCAGGTTTTTTTTTTTAAAGGGAAACAGAAGAATTTTGTACATTGTATTGTCTTCACTGGGCTTATTATTCAGGTACATCGTTGTCTACTTGGCAGTTCACTGCTGTGTTCCCTGGAATTGGACTCAGCTCAAATCCCACCTCCACCACTTCATAGCTACATGGCCGTGAGCACAGCGGCTGACTCCTCAGGGCTTGGGTTCTTGCTCCATAAAACGGGGCTGTCGGTGGTCCCTGACTCCCAGGATTATTGTCAAGAATAAGTGTCTTCCCTACAAAGAGTTAAAGCCAGTGCCCAGTACGGAGAATGCACTCAATAAATGTTGCTATTTTAGCTGCTATTTTTGCTATTACATGGAAGTGAAAGTACTAAAGAAGGTGGAAGGGTTCTTTCAGAGAAAGGTGGTACATTAGAAGATTCTTTTCTTGAAGTTGATCATAGATTTACAAAAACGTTTCTGTGAAATCACCATACTTGACTCATATCGAAATTACATGACTCAAAAATCAAAACAAAACAACTGCTCTCAAAACATTTCCAGACTTCCCAAGACACTGGTTTTACACCACTGTTCAGTTATTCAGAAACCGAATATCTAATTTTAGCCTAATGCTTGGCAAAAACCCTTCTCTGTCGTCCTTTAACGATTTCACTACCGCCTCGCGGTTCTGATCATTTGAGTCTCTGGGGAAAAACAATCAAATGTTAATCAGACATGATCTGCTTCTTTTTAAAAAGCTGTGTTAAAAAGTATGTTCGCTCAAGATTTTCCTGTTTATATTTATGTTTTTGTCAATGACCTCGATCAGTGGGCAAATTAAGAAGGCAAGACCGGAAGCGTTCCGTGTAACCCTTGGGTCTCTGATGTGGTTTGTGTGTTTTCAAGACATAAAGGCATAGGAGAATGGCAGCTACAAGTTGACCAGCGTCCAGAATAATTGACTGAATTAGAACTCAAAATTGTACCATACGTGCCAAGAATGCAATAGCAACAATTTGGAATATTATAGTAGCTTATGAATGGGGTATCAGAGCCACATCTACCAATTGTCTAGGAAGCAGGGGGCAGGAAGCAATTGGCCAGACTCAACAGCTACTGTTTATGTTGTAGGCTATTACCCTGAGCCTGCAAACGGAATATGAAGAGAGGAGAACAAGTTATTAAAATAGGAAGAGACAGTTGTAAAGCCTGGTGTCCAAGCAATATCAGTCATACTAATGCGTATGAGAAAATTAACAAAAATATTCATGAGCAAGGAGGATCTTATATAAGCATATCGTGTGCCTTTTGAGAAGTTGGGAACCAGTTTTGGCTCCTTGGCAGGACCTCATAGCCCATTTCTAGGATTCCAGGCTTCTTGTTACAAAAACCCTAGAAACTGTATTCCAACTTTCAAGGTCTAGTCAGTTCTCTGCACTTGAAGTTCTTCTATTCACTCTCTGGCCCCAGGTGTGGCCAGCGTTTTCCAGGAGAAAACACGATTGAGACACAGAAGCCTGAGAGCAAGGGAAGTCTGAGGTGGGATGTGCCGGGGGTCCCTCCCACGTACCCTCCTTTATTCTCTCGGTTCCAGGCACGAGCCTCCCAACTGGCCAGATAAGGTGAGGCCCAGAAAGTCACTGATCAGCAGACTTCAGATTGTAAATCCAAGAAAGCATGATGGCAGGGCATTGTGGGCATCGCGTAAATAATCAGTAATGATAATGACAATTATAATAAAAATCACATCAGATTATAACTTTACAATTTGCAGAGTGCTGCCGCTAAAGAGCAAATCAAACTTTATGATGCTTGTAAGAGCAGCGCGACATGGGAACATATTTGGCGAAACTTGGGAATCGGGGGGAAATAGAGAATCGACAATGATAAAGTGAAGGAGGCACATTCTATAATTGCAAGGGTTTTAGTAACTGTCTCCAGGTCCTTTTTGATAAAAAGAGATTTTGTTGTTGTTACCATGGTGGTTTTAGGAAAGCCAATGCACCTTGTTTTTAGAGGGAATGTTGACAGCACTTGTAGAGGCAAAATGAAAGGTGGTAAAGAAGGCAGTGGTCGGTCAACATGAGGTAAACCGGGATTCTAGGCCCCATAATGCAGTGAAAAGATACCGGACTCTTATTTTTCCTGATAAATTGCTCAAAAACAGAAGAAAGAGAGCAAAATGCAAGGAGAGTAAGAAAGAGAAATAGCGGTAGCCTCAAATGTCAGAGAACAGTAGCAACAGAGGGGCAATCACAGATTACAGCTGACCGAGGTCTAAGAGTACAATGCAGGATTGTTAACTGCGGGCACAGTGTTGTACAGCAGATCTCTAGAAGTTTCTCTTCTTGCATCACTGAAACTTTATGCCCTTTGATTAGCAATTAGCCATTTCCTCCTCCCCTCATCCCTGGCAACCACCATTTCACTCTCCTTGTATGTGTTTAACTATTTTAGAGACCTCGTGTAAATGGAGTTACGCAGTATCCATCCTTCTGTGGCTGGTTTATCTCCCTTAGCATAGCGGCCTCAAAGTTCATCTATGTTGTCGAATACTGCAGGGTTCTTCTTTTGAGGGTGAATAATGTCCCACCGTGTGTGTTTGTGTGTGTGTGTATGTGTGTGTGTGTGTATACACATTTTCTTTTTCCACTCATCTGTCAGTGGACAATTTGGTTATTTCCACATCTTGGCTGTTGTGAATAATGCTGCAGTGAATATGAAGGGGCACATGTTTTAAGATTCAGAATGAGTACACAGGAGGGGGATTGCTGGATCGTATGCTAGTTTTATTTTTCATCTTTTGAGGAACCTCCTTACTGCTTTCCATAGCAGCCATGCCTTTTTGTCTTCTCACCTGTTGTATAGAAGGCTTCCAGTTTTTCCACATCCTTGCCATCATTTGCTGTCTTTTTAAAATATGTAACAGCCACCCGAAAAAGTGTGAGGTGATAACTTATCACCTAATGAGGAATCTGGCATGGGGCTCGATTTCACGGCCCTGAGATCGTGACCTGAGCCCAAAACAAGGGTCGGACATTTAACCAACTGAGCCACTCAGGCACCCTGAGTTGTAGAAGGTTTTTTTTGTATTTTGGAAATTAGCTCCTTATCAGATATATGATTTGCAAATATCTCCTCCCATTCCATAGGTTGCTTTTTCACTCTGTGGTTTCCTTGGCTACGCAGAAATTTTTGGACTTTTGTCTTACACCACACACGAGTCAATAATTCAAAATGAATTAAAGACAAACTTAGGACCTTAAATGGTGAAACTCCTAGAAGAAAATGGGTGGGGGGGTTGTGTGACATCAGCCTTAGCAATGATTTCACAGATTTGACACCAAAAGTACAGGCAACAAACACAAGAACAGACATGTGAGACGATGTCAAGTTTTGGTTCGGTTTTATTTTCTACCATTCCCAATGTTTGTGCTGGTGCTCTGTTTTGTTGTGCATTAGGTTTCTCTTCCCAAATCATAGAGTTTTATCTTTACAGATGGGCCTGTTTATTTAAAAGAAGCTGTGTCTTTTTCTCTCTTCTCTCCCCAAATGGTATCCATCTTATTTTACAGAGAATATTATCTTCAAAGACCTTCTTGGATCTGAGACACTGGTACATCTCTATTTTCGCTGTGTGTTACAAAGCCCGCATTCTCTGCAGCCTAGCCCTCTCGTTTACCACGCCGTACTCAGCAAATCTGCTCAGTTGTGCTGGCCGTCTTGCTGGTTCTCAACACCACCAACTGGATCCTGCCTCAGGAGCCAGCGCTTGCTCTTTCCGTGACTGGGATGCTTTTCTGATGGCTCATGTGCTCTCCCTTCTCCCTCTCTCTCTTAGACACTTGTTATTCAAGTCTGGTCTGATATCACCTGCTCAAAAAGGCCTTCTTTCCCCTCCTCCCCCCAGTCAACACAGCATTTATTGCATCTTTAAGATGTCACAAATAAATCTGAAAAATCATCTGGCATCTTGCTGTTTCTGTAGCTGGACAAGTTAGATCTTATTCATCAGCCCTGCTGAACTATTCCTGTTCAGAAACATAGATACCACCCCCAATTTTTCTGATACCCTTGTTTTTAACTCTTGTGGCTTGCTGAGTCAAAGCAGCTGAGCTTGATACAAGTTCAATGTCATTTCCTTCAAGAATTAACTCCTCTTTCTGGGCTTGAGATACTGAGGAAGCAACACCTGGCCTGATCCGAACCCTGCGGATGTATTTTTCAAGCAAGAAATCCTGGGTTTCAACAAGAGAACCATTCTCCCTAATAACAACGTTGATGGGAAAGTGAGCATACACAGACCTCATCCCGTAATGGAAGCCCAGGGTAATGCCCTTGACTATGTTCTGTACGGGACTACAGATAGAAAAGAACTGGCTACTGTTTGCACTGTCTCTCCACCATTTCTCAACTCAGAGCCTCTTCTTTTTCTTTCCAAGGATACTGAGTTCTACACTGATGTGATTGAAGTCACTCTGCAGGGTTTCCCGGGGGCCTTTCACAATAACAATGCATCCCTTCAGAGTGATGTTGAAATTTTCTGGAATGTTGATGGTCTGATTGCTGAGAATCATCCTCCTTCTTGCAGTAGATACGGCAAAAAGCAGAAAGGCCTTCTTTATCAACATATATAAAGTATCCCTTAATTCACCCAATCCCCTCTCATCACCTTTGCACTTCTTTTTTCTTTATTTTTTTTATTTATTTATGATAGTCACACACACACAGAGGAGAGAGAGGCAGAGACATAGGCAGAGGGAGAAGCAGGCTCCATGCACCGGGAACCCAACGTGGGATTCGATCCCGGGACTCCAGGATCGCGCCCTGGGCCAAAGGCAGGCGCTAAACCGCTGCACCACCCAGGGATCCCTCTTTTTTCTTTTTTTAAAATTTTAATTCCACTACTCACTACTTGTCTTGGGATCACATGTTACTTTGTGCATATCTACACATAGGTTTTTATAATGAAGATTGTCACAAAATCCTGAACTACTAGCCCATGGGGGCTATGGGTTAGTGGCCCATCAGGGTCCTCATGCTTCCTGACAAGTCAACTGAATTCCCAGAGCTGGTGTATATCAGCTGCTCAATAAATATTATTAAATAAATAAATGAATGAATGTTTCCTAATTCTCTCAAACCTTTCTTCTCATTTGGTTTCCACTTCATTATATAGACTTCTATAAAAATCTGTAATAAATGATACTTTCTCTTTAGTCAGTGCAGATATTAGAATGATCTGATTTGTTGAAAAGCTGAATGGGGTATGAACTCACTACACTGGGCTCACCTGTCAAAGCATTTATTGGCTTTTACCATCCACTTAGCAGTACTCTCTTGCTGCATTTTGAGAGTACTAAAAAATAATAGCCAGAAGAAGAAGGATACGTGTAGTCTGATAGTTGGGCAGTCAGTGTCTACAGTAATTTGCACAAGTTAGTAAGTACTCCATAGGTTGGCATCTCTATTTTTAGAACACTGAGTTTCTACTCCTGCTTTATAAACAAAAAAAAATATATATGCATCATAGTCTATTGTCCATGGGTGCATTATTTTCACTGAGACTCTTAGAAAACGTATAAGTATTTTGAACAGCGCTGGCCACAGCTACTCCCCCTTTTTAAGGCTTCACTGATTTTATTGCATTTTGCACTCACCTTTTCCTGCTGAGATAGCATAGAAATAATAATAGCTAACGTTTTTGTGCACTTTCTATGTGCGAGGCATTGCGCCAAGCCCTACTCATGCATTTCCTCATTTAATCCTCTCTACTCTATTAAGCAGGTAAAATTATATTATTCTCATTTTAGGACTGAGAAAACTGAGACTTAACAGCAGCCACACAGTTCCTCAGGATTTAAACCTTGGCCTGTCACATTTCCAAGCCCCTGCTCCTGACTGCTTTGTGGACCATCTCTTCCACTTACTGGCATGCTGGCCCTCAAAATTTTATGCACTTGGATCACACAGAAATCATCGAAAGAGGGGTAGGATGACCCAGAACCCTCCAAATGCATGCCCCTAATGTTAAATTTCTCAAGTGACAAAACCAGCTCCCAAACTAATAGGAAATATATGAACCTGACTGTCTCGGGGGGGAGGGAGGGTGCAGACTTGAGGTTAATCTAGCAACATCTGGGTTGCTGGAAGAAATGGCAAAATAGAACCCAGTCCTGCCAGGCTGACAGCCTCAAAGAAAGGGAGGGAGGCCAGAGTATGTAGCAGTGAGGTCCAGGAAAGTGCTCCTCCTCGGATCAGAGGATGTTAAGAAAGTATACCTAACACCTTCTTATTACCTTGTACTTTCAGCTTTGATCTGAAGGGAAGAAGTTGGTTCCGTCTCCAGACCAGATTCATTTTATGACCTGAGGCATATTCATTCAGGCAGCTGGAGTATTACATTTTCCCCGCAGCTATTTTAAAGCTAATTAATGTATCAAGCACTTTCCAGTTTTCCCATTCTTGTTCGTAACTACCCCCAAATCTTCAATTTCTAAAACGGTTTTGCTTTTGAAGTTACTTTCATTTCTTTGGGCCTACCAGAGCTTTCCTCAATTTTTTTTTCCATGGTGGAAATTTTATGGGAATACTGTGCTTCTCCATTTACGCATTTAAATGGTCAAAAAGTATGTTGCCGGAGTTATAGGCTGAAGAAGTCCCTTACCCCAGCAGTTCTGCTGTAGGAACAGGGTTATTAACCCCTCACTGACCCGAAGGCTGCATCTTAACCCGACAGGTTGGCTGAGGTACTGATTATCTCCAGGTTTTCAGAAGATAAATTCAGACATACAGGCTCATACAAGATGAGAATATTCAATAAAATTAGCGATACACTTGAATGATGTACTTTACACATTTTTTACTTTACTACCACCCATTCCCACATATGCACACGTCATAGTGAAATCAACTAAGGGTGTTTGGGGGGGAGGGTCTTCATAAGTGATATGTACCTAAGTTGACACTTCCTCCCTGACCTAACAGCGAACTTGAGGAGCGAACACATATATAGCACAACCGTTCCCCTGCACTCGGAAACCCAATCTACAATTTTTATTGTCTAGAAATGCCCAGTGCTCTGCTAGGTGCTATTGAAGATACATATTTTTTAATGTAGGCTTTGAACCTTGCCCTCAGTGATTTAAAAACCAGGCTTTCAATTTGCATGTAACCTCTGTGTTCAGTTACTGAGAGTGGAGCATGGAAGTCTCCTCTATGGGAGTTGACTGATTTTTTTTAAGACCTCAGGGATCGAGAGATCATGATAAGGAATAATAACACTTATGAAGTGTCTATTACATGACGGGCCCTTGACATCTCTTCAATTATTTTATCTTTGCAATGTGCAAGTAAGGTTTGCATCAACCCTGCCTTACAGATGGGGAGGTGGGAAGCTTGCTCAAGGAACCACAGAGAGTCATTGAGTCGGAATTGGACTCTTGGCTCTGTCTTACTCTAAAATCCATCTTCTTTAAAGCACACTTGACATCTGACCATAAAATATAAAATTAAATAAAGTTTGGATAACTGCTTAATATGATCAATGTAGGTGGCCAAATAAAATAAACTAGAATCTAAAATAGGTATTTTGCTTTGACTAATTTGGCTTATTTAACCGTCTTACAGTTACAAGTTAAAGGGATAATTGTAAAGTCTCTAAATTACTTTAGGTTATGTGGACATAAGCCTGATGCTGTTTTATTCTGACTCTAATTATATTTAATTTCATATTCCTAATAGCTCTTGTCTAACGGGTGTCCTAGAGGATAGGGAAAGGTATATTTTCAGCTTGTCCTCGGTTGTGTATGTTCAGTAATCCTTAGAACAGGACATGTGTCCTCCTCTAAAGACACTCCATTCAGAAAAGTCAGGCTTACAGATACATTAGGAAATGATTTGCTCACAAAACAACTCTTCTCTCTTAAAGGGATTCACCACAAATTTTGTTTAATCAGTCAGACTCTCTAGTATATTTAATATAGTATTTTAATAAATGAATGTCGATGATACTTCTTTTAAGAAATATTTCTGTTGTGTTAAGTGGGGCACGTCTGTCCCTAGAATTGATCAAATGTTTGTCCTAAGGTAGAGCACAAGATACTCTTTTCATGTGATCTCATTCATTCTTGTAATAATTTTCACGGCAAACAGGGACAAATGCAGAGATGAAGAGAGCCAGGGGTGTGAGTGTCTTCACCCAAGTTTATTCCAACGACCAACATTGCAAACCTTATGAAACTTTGGGAGGAAATGTAGTAATATGTTGCCCCCACTCCTTCCCCATCTCCCAAAGAAGCATTTTGGAATTAGGTAAAATTTATTCTATATATAACACATATGAAGATGTTTAAACTGTAATTGCGATTTGAAGGAAATGTTCTTCCAGCGGAACGAAGATTGACCTACTCAGGAATATTAAAATGTACAGGGGTTCACATTTTTGTGATAGTATTTTATCATTTTGAAGACTTATTCTTAATAGACCCCCACATTACATTTCAGTAAAGTGGTTTCATTTTCTTTAACAACCATTAATAGCTATTAGAGGTAAAAAAAAAATAAGGCTTTATATAGATCATTAAAGTACACTTAAGTAATATGTAATTGACAATTAAATCAGCATGGCAATGCATTATCATAAGTTTGATAGATCTGCCTTTTCTAAAGTACCTAGAAGAAAGGGCCCTTTGTAAGACACCCCACTACAGACTATTCTTGCTCTTTAACTGATCACAAAGAATACATTGTGTTCTTGGTACATGTATGTATGTGCTCGGTAATCATCTTTATACAAGTTTGCTTTTGTGAGGATTTTGATGCAGTGTGTGGGAGCTGGGTTCATGCTAGAAATAGTGTTCTTGGCAAGATTTGGAATTAGCAGCAGCCACCTCTAACCCTGACTCTTTTGTTATCATAATATGTAAAATAGTTGGAGCTTTCTTTCCACTCTGAAAGCCCAGCATCCCCATTCTCTTTCCTTCAACATTCCTTCACCCCTCTGAAGGCATAAATGTGTGGTCATGAGGCTGGGTCCCGGTGCTACTAAATGATGGCCACACTGATGATGTGTGCCCCTCTTTCTGGGCAGCCAACGGACATTGACCTTATCCTATCAAGCCATAGAAGAAGCATGTGGGCCATGTTTGGGAAATTAGGACTCTACCACCCACACCACCCCCAGGAAATATGTGGACGTACCATCCAGAAATTCTGGTTAACACAGTTTCTACACTGAGATCGAAATATAAACACATAACTGCATTCGAGAGGGAATTCTAATCATTCCCATATTTTTCCCCAGGTGAGCCTTCTAAAAACTTTAATTGATTAAGTCCCACTTTTCTTCATTTCCTTATACCTATAGCAACAATGGAATTAATTTAGTGTCAACTTGAAAAAATATAGAATACATTCTCTGTATTTCAAGCTATGAAGAAGGGAACAAATTCAAAAGATTAATTTCCATCTAATTTGCCAGACTCTGAGATAGGTTAACGTACCGATACAGTTCCACACACCCCTCCCCCCCACTATCTTATTTAGGTATTTCATAATCTGGACATAGTCAAGTTTAATGTGAGTCTGATTAATCTTGGAAAGATTTATCTGCTTTACTACATATTCCTACTATTATTTAATTTATGGGTTTTATGGGATTTTATGTGAAATAAATGTATCACATTAAAAGTGAAAAAGCATGATGGGTGATTTTTAAGTAGTTTTAAAAATATTGAGATTAGTTACATATTGATACCCAATTAGCAGAAATTAATATTTTAATTTACCTAGGAAGGAGAAAGGAGTCTCCTATAATCAGAGTGAGTTTCTTTATGCTGTAGTATAGTTCTATGCACATGACAACTTCTGGGTGATTTTTTAAAAATTAAGTTGAATTAATGAATTCAAGGAGTTTAAACCACACTTAACGTGACTAGGGCACAGCTGTACTGGGCGATTCAGCTGAACTCTCCATTCCTACCTCACTGCAGCCTGGCCAGTCTGGCTGGAAGGAACGTGTGAGATAGGTTCGCAGCCAGAACCCCAGGGGCCATGCATTCCTGGTGCCATATATGAAGGGTCCATATGAGATTATTAAAGAGAGGCACTGTCCTCACAGAAGGGCCCCTGCCCTGAGGACTTTCAGCAGTAGTAGGAAGGCACAAATCCAAGGGATAACTGATGAATATGTCAAGAGAATGCTGTGGAACTGTATAAATTGCTTATTTTATGGGAAGAAGCTGAAAGTCACTGATTTTCTGAACGTCGGCCATGGACAGACTTCTTGGCAAAGGTGATCTTTAATTTTCCAATCCCGCCATCTCAATTTTATTCTACTACTTGAAACACATTTCATGGTATTAATGAAAGAAATTAAGATTGACAAGACTATGGAGACTCCTGACTGCAGAAACCAGGCAGCAGGGTGGCCGGTAACTTTAATGCATCTGGTCAGTCGGCAGTGAAAAGATGCTAACACACCTAGTAGTGCCTCAAACCTCACTAATTTTTTTTTTAAGATTTTATTTGTGTGTTCATGAGAGACACGGGGAGACAGGCAGAGACACAGGCAGAGGGAGAAGCAGGCTCCCTGCAGGCAGCCCAATACAGGACACTCAACCACTGAGCCACCCAGGCGCCCTGAAACCTCACTAATTCAAAACAGTCTCCGAAAATTGGAGAATTTCCCAAATGTAAACTATAATTATAAATATTGTACTAGGGAGGCCTGGGTGGCTCCGTGGTTGAGCATCTGCCTTGGCCCAGGGTGTGATCCCAGGGTCCCAGGATTGAGTCCCCCATCGAGCTCCCTGCATGGAGCCTGCTTCTCCCTCTGCCTGTGTCTCTGCCTCTCTCTCTGTTTCTCTCATGAATAAATAAATAAAATCTTTAAATAAATAAATATTGTACTAAACTAAGGCACACATATACTACTTAGCTAAATGAAGTATGTTAAATGAAAATAAATATGTCACAACAGGGCTATATTAAATGTACTTTCTAAACTTTAAAATGGTAAGTTATGTCATTAAAATATTTTAAATTTGGGGCACCTGGGTGGCTCAGTGGCTGCTTCTCCCTCTGCCTGTGTCTCTGCCTCTCTGTGTCTCTCACAAATAAATAAATAATATCTTTTAAAGAATTACTTTAAAAATTTCACCCAAAAAGAATTACATATTTGGTGGGATTTCTCGTTACAGTGGTGCTTTGACATATGCCCCCTGACATAATTCAAAGGTAGACTACATTAAAAGAATAATCTTCCACAACCGATTGTGTTTGTGCCAAGAATAAAGAGATGTTTTTGTTTTAGAAAATCCATTAATATAATACATCACCTCAGCAGGTCAATAAGAAAGAAAATAATCTTACACAGTAATTGAATTTAAATTAAAAAATATTTTAAGGGGATCCCTGGGTGGCTCAGCGGTTTAGCGCCTGCCTTCGGCCCAGGGCGTGATCCTGGGGTCCTGGGATCGTGTCCCATATCGGGCTCCCTGCGTGGAGCCTGCTTCTCCCTCTGCCTGTGCCTCTGCCTCTCTCTCCCTTTCTGTCTCTCATGAATAAATAAAATCTTAAAAAAAAATTTAAGAAGACACACAATAAAATTAAACCCTAATTCATAAGGGGGTGGGGCCTCTCAGAAAACTAGGAACTTTTAAAACGTAATAAAAGGCAAGTATTTTAAGCCAATTATTGGGTGAGAAATGAGCAAGTTTGCAAATTATCATCATTCATTAAATGACGTTCTGGAAGTTCCGGTCATAGCAATAACCTATGGAACTGAAATACTGATATGCTAATTAGAAACAAAGATGAAAAATGTATCATTTTGCACATGGCTTGAATATAAACATGAAAAAACAAGGTGGTCAGTGAAAACCTCTAAGAATTTAAGGAGTGTAATAAAAAATGTTTTAAATCAGCAACTTCACTAAAAATCAGTAGTAACAGATGAGGAAACTTTTTGAAGAAAATATCAAGTCCTCCCTGAGAGAGAAATAAATGAAGATTTTAGTAAATTTAAGAATTAACCCATATTTCCAGGTGAAGAGAGCAAATATTATAAAGATGTTCAACTTTCCCAAATATATCTAAGTTTTCAAATACCAATTAAATAACAATTAAAATCTCAGTGGAAATTTTTCAAATGGACATGTTTGTTCCAAACTTCAACTTAAAGTTTCCTTTGCACAGAAAGAGTAATAATGAGGGTATTTGCGATGCTGGATGATATAAAACACAGCTACCAAGTTTTCCGCTTAAAGGAATGAGGTACCAACATAAGAAATGACAGAGAAACTCAGTAGCCCTGAATCTAACACATAAACACACTCATCATACCCTAAAAACCATTGGGAAAAGAAGGGATCACATAATCAATGAGGGCAAAACTGCCTCATTGCCTGTTTGTGAAAGACAGAAAATTCAGGTTGAAACTTACTCTCTAAAATGATTCCAGATGAACCAAATAGTAAAAATAAAAATGAACAAAAGGCAAAGATTAATCTACTTTTAGGGTGAGCAAGACTTTTGATGTAAAAAATAAAATTATAAGGAAATTATTGAAATATTCAGTTATATAAAAATATTAAAACTTAGTACCAGGAAAAAAATTCTTTTTTAAAAGAGAATTGAAGTACAGAAATATATGTAGAAATGGTACAACTCATTGAAAAATCACTAGTTTATGACAGAGGCACATGAACTGACCGAGCATAAAAGAAGACAAATGACAATATTAGGAAAAGTATTTATCATCAGTAGAAAGAAATGCAAGTAAAACAGTGAAGTAACACATTTCACTCATATTTGCAAATTTAAAAATAAATATTAGTGTGTTTGGGAGAATGCTGAATCGTGTACTCTTGTCCTGTGAGGGAGTGTCAACTTGCAAATCTGCAAAGCAATTTGATAATATATGTTAAGAATACCCATTTCCCTTCCCTCAAAAGAAAATCAGAGATGCTCATAAACATTTATATTAAGAATTCTTGAAAAAAAACAAAAACAAAACAAAAAAGAATTCTCATTTCAATGTTATATGTGAAAGTAAACATTGAGAAATTATTAGATTTTATAAATATCTAACCTTAGGAAAATAGTTAAATTATAGGAAATCAGTAAAATGAAATGATGTGCAGTCCTGGAACATATTTTCAAAAATCATTACTTAGAGGAGAAAAGCTGCTCATATTGTGAAAAAAAAAGGATGAAAAATAATATGATCAATACAACCCAAATTTTATGTGGAACGATGAAGTATATGCATTGAAAATTACTAAAAAGAAATGTCCCAAAAGTCAAACAATTCTTTTTTCTTGTCAGATTTAGGTGATGATAATTTTCCTCTTTATGCTTATATATGTTTCTGAGCAACATTGTGAACACGAATTGCTCTTATAATCATTAAAAATAATAAATGCTATTTTTTACAAGAATTACATTGTATGTCCAAATTATCACTAAATCTGAGTTAATGGCATCTAAATTAAGAACATTTTAATGATAAAGTTTTAATAGTATAATTTTATATGCTCAGTGGGAATTCAGTATATTATATTGATAAGTTTCATTTATAGCAAGATGCTAAATATAGACTACAAAAAGGAAATTATTTTCCAGAGATTTCAGGATAAGTAATTGTTACAAGTTTTATTTCAGCCTGAAACAACCTGGAAGCAGGATTCAGTACAGTGCTTGCATCACATCGACCCACCTGTTTTTCTGTGTATGTCAACATGACTTGGGTACCAAGAGTTTGTATTATCCATAGCTTTGTACAACCGTAATGGCTTTGCAGAAGTTCTGGATCAAGGCTTCATTTATAGAAATGGGAGTGAAACACATTCAGGTCCTTACACCATTTTTTGATGTGAGTGTGTGTGAGTGTGTGTGTGTATGTGTTGGTTTGGTGTAGTGTGTGTGTGTTTTCCTATGCAGTATTCCTTTTGAAGTTCAGAGCTTAGGCAGAGAAAGCCTGAGTTTGGCGGGTATAACTTTCAAATGCTTAAAACAGCAACTTTAATCTCAAGTTATGATTGACACCAAGCAAAATGCAGACTCCCTTTGTTCTCCAAAACACAGAGGAATGCGTGTGTGTATCGGTGATGGTGGCTGTGCAAGTGTGCGTGCGTGTGTGTGTGTGTGTTGTTTAATGTAGGAAAAAGGTTTGAAAAGTTCAACTGCAGACACTAATGAATTTGGCATCCTTCAAGATGTGTCTCGTAAGGAGCAATTCTAATGACAGGCCTGTGACACATGCTCTAAGGGAATGTGACAACAGTCCCAATTGAGAGGACTGCTGCTACGGAGACCTGCTTTCAGCTCCCAAGCTCTGCCCTGGGGAGAGGAGGCTGAATAGGCCTCTGGTGACCAGGCTGAGAGCTTCAGAGATGGCATCACACAGGCCTTCCAATAACAACAAAAATGATCCATGGATCAAGGTGACCATACACTGCCCACATCGGATTAGATCATTACACAGAGACAAGGTTACCTGAAGGAGAAGTAGGAAAGTTGTTCTTTCTAGTAATTTTGTTTTCTGATTGTTTTTGGAGGAGGTTCGGGCTTTTTATCATTGTCGATTTCCCCAGTAGTACTACGGTGGCTAGTGGCTACAGATGGGCACAGCAGCTTTGGTTGCAACCTGCCCCCAAAGATTTATGAGGGCTTACAGTAGGAAAAAAAAAAAAGAAAGAAAGAAAAAGAAAAGAAAATGCTTTTTAAAGATGACTTGAGTCACATGGAACCTCTGTGGCCTTTTGAGCCTTTGATCATCTGAAAATAAAAGGCAGATAACTTTTGATCATATAATTGTTCATGGACCATATTATGCTTCCACTTGCTTCTAGACTCCTCTCCCCGTTTCCACCTCTGCTAGTTTCTACTTCCTAACACCCCTCCTCCATGCCTCTCTCCATTATAGTTCTTTGAACATTTGGTCATTTTTTAAATTTATTTTAGTATGCAATAAGCATGTATTGAACATCCACCATGTATCAGGCATTTTAGTAGGCATCAGAGATACAGAAATTATCATCATGGCCTCTAGTCTCAAGGAGCCAACACTCTCTAATTGAGGCACAGAAAAGAAAACTAAATCACTAGTCAGTTGCTACAAAAAGCTGCATATAAATGATTACACAGTATGGTGGCTTCAACAATACACATTTCTTCTCATACTTAAGGGTCTGCAAGTCAACGGCAGTCTAGCAGGTCTAGGTTGGGTAGCTCCCTTTCAGGTTGTGAGTCAGCTGTGTTTGGCTCCAGGCTGTGGGTGGGGCTCAGATCTTCTTCATTTGTGTTTGTTCTGAGGCCCAGTTGGAAGGGGCAGCAGATTCTCCCAGGCATGCTTTTCTCATGACAGGTCACAGTATAAAGACCCAAACTAAACCACATAAGGACATTTAATATAGGTCTGCTAACATCTTGACAACTGAAGCAAGTCACATTGTTAAGCCCAATGTCAACGGAGTAGGGAAATAGATCCCATCTACTCTAGTGTGTCACAAGGCAACATGGTAGAGGGAGGGCAGGAAGACTTGGCAAAATAATCTCCCACAATCAAGTATGATAAATGGTATAAGATAAGTATATCCAAGGTTTCAAGGAAGCACAGAAAAATATCTTAAAGGAGGGATATATGAATCAAGAATTGACCAGGCAAGCAAAGCCAATAGGATGGATAGGTAGGTGATAAATGGAGGGATGGATGGATGGATGGATGATAATGGATAGAAAAAAGATCAGTAGTAGATAAATGATTGATGGATAGATGAAAAATAGCAGATATACAGACAGATAATGGATGGATAGATTGATGATAGATAAATGGTAGTAGATGATAGATGATAGATAGATAGATAGATAGATAGATAGATAGATAGATAGATAAAAGGTAGATGCATACATAGTTGTTACGGGGGGAAGGGGGGTTGACTTTACACAGCATGGGGAAGCACTCTCTAGGATTTTTCTGCATCTGATGATGGAACTTGACCTTCAAAGACCAAATAGTCAAGAAGGAAAAATGGATGCAAAGTAAGGGAGATCAAGAGCAGATTAGAAGCCACAGACACTGAATGTTTGTGTGCAAAGATGGACTGAGACGTGTGTCAGTTCTCGTCCCATTTGCATTGGGGACCTTGATGATAGAGGTAAACGTACACCTGGCCCAGAGCTCAGGGAGGATCTGGAGAAGGCAGAGCAGGTGCGGGCTCAGCTGCCACTTCACACCAAGGAGGCAGGTCAGCATATCAGCAACAATGTGTGCGAGCTACAGAATGACTCTTGCTTCCCTTCTGTCCTTCACATCTCCCAAGAATCTTCCTATGGCTCACCCTAACCAGAAACATTAAAAGAATAAGAAATAAAAGGAGGTGGAGGAGGAGGAGGAAAATTGAAAACCTGGGACATGTAGCTGAGCATAGCCTAGTCGATACATTACACAGCCAACACAAGGGAAATCTAATCCAACTACTAGAAAGAGTAAATTAGAAAATGCTTCCTGGGAAGGTGATATTTGAACCAAATCTTTAAGGGTTGAGCCGGCGTTAACCAGGAAGGAGGAATGACCATTTAGGCAGGTACAGTGCATGAGAGAGGCTGAGACTCAAGAATATGGAAGGTCCTGGCATGAAAGCACGGTAGCCAATTCCTGCAAGAACACGTCGTAGCCAAAGTTGGGTTTCCCTTGCAGCAGCAAAGGAGAATGCACACCAGGGGTGTGATGGCACGTCTCAGGGAAAGAGCTGAAAGTGGCTGGTTATAAAAAAAAAATAGAAGTTGTGCACATGCCAAGGAGGTTTAGGGACGAAGGAGTCAGTTCTCATTGGCTGTTTTTGAGACATGTTAGCATTGTTACAGACTGAATCATTCTGCACGCACCCCCACCCCCCATCCACATGCTGAAGTCCTAACACCCAGGACGTCAGAACGTGACTGCATTTGAAGATAGGGCTTTAGAGTAGGTGACAGAGGTTAACAAGGTCCTAAGGGTTAGATCCAGTAGAACTGGTGTCAGAAGAAGAGAAAGCAACACCAGGGATGGAAAGCCACTTGAGGGCACTGAGGGAAGGTGGCTACAAGCTAAGGAGATGGGTGTCTGGAGAAACCAAGCCTACCAACACCTTGGTCTTGGACTTCCAACATCTGGAAGAACTGGAAGAAAACAGATTTGTGCTGTGAAAGCCCCCCCCAGTCTGTGGTATTTTGTTACAGCAGCTCCCACAGACTAATACAGCTACCCCGGGAGCTTTCATCTAGAAAACAGGAACATGAGAGCAGAGCTAGTAAAGCAGTTGGAAGAAGGGGTATGTCATTATTTTTTGCAGTTGCAATGTCTTTGTCTTTCTCTTGTTCCACGTGGTCTCCAAGTCTGGATATTTTTATATCCTGTGAGAGTTGTTTGTGTTTAGTTGGGAACATCACGGCCTACCTGTCAGCTACCAGCTGCCGGAGCCGATCTCCGCCTTCCCATTGGCATATGCGGAGAGCGGTCTCACTCACTGATCCAGAAATTACACGGAGCCTCCAGTGCTTATTTTGTTGAATCCAGATGCCTTTGCTTGGTTTCCCCAGATTCCCAGCCTGGCCTCGCGCTTCCGAGTTTCTGTTCTTCCCTCACGTTCCCCAACACTTGTGCTGTTCTCCCCAGACTTTCCCTTCGCCTGCACCCACAGACTGTCCTCACACTGGTCTCCCCTGCTGCGGGTGTCCCCACACTTTCCCCAGCACATCCTCCCCCAGAGCCAACATACCTCCCCAGATCCTCCAGGAAGGACTCTCCCATTACTCTAGCCACGTCTTGCCATGTCTCCTTCCTTCGAACGCCTAGGAGACATCACAGCAGTAGGCCCTGTATTGTGCTTTGCTCCCCTGTGTCTCTAACAGCACTGTCCAATCCCCGAGGGCAGGGGCCCTTTCTAGAAGCTCTTTTGAATTCAGTTGTAGGTAATTACATCATAGTCCTCCAGATACCAAGAGGTGTGGTTGGCTTATTACATGATAGTTTTGTTTCCTTTGTAAACTGGGACCATATTATGACATCGTCACATCTCCTTTGCTGCCGGGATGGTGTCCTTGACTTAACTCCTGTCGTCCGCCAGCCAGCCAGCCGGCAAGTATTTTTGAGGGACTATTTTTGTGCCCAGCACATGATGTTTAAGCCAAGTCCTGAAGGATACGCAGAAATAAACCTGGTGAGGGGGTGGGAGCCCTGGAGAGTTTTGTGCATGTGGGCAGCCACGAAGCCTAGCGCGGAGGCCACGAAACCTGTGTGTGATGGCCTAAAACAAGTGGCCAGTGTGAAGGGTGTGATGCCCCAGCCCAGAAGACCTCGACGTGAGCCTGGAGATGGGGGTGGGTCTTGTGACTCTCGTGTCGCGTGGCCTGGACTTCATTGTCAGGGTGGAGAAAGCAGGGAGCCTCTGATGAGTGCTGGGGGGGGGTGGGGGGCAACAGGGACCACTTTGCAGGAGCAGAGACATAACAGCTGATACGTGTGGTGTGGTTCAGAGCCAGTGAGACTGGAGGGAGAGAGGCTCCCTAGAAACTGGTAGCCTGGGGCACCCGGTGGCTCAGTGGCTGAGCATCCACCTTTGGCTCAAGTCAGATCCCGGGGTCCTGGGATCGAGTCCCACATCAGGCTTCCAGCAGGGAGCCTGCTTCTCCCTCTGCCTGTGTCTCTGCCTCTCTCGCTGTATCGCTCATGAATAAATACATAAAACCTTTCAAAAAAAAAAAAAAGGAAAGAAAAGAAACTGGTAGCCTGAATTCTGAATTCGGGTCATGCAGATGGTGAAAAGTAGGTGAGTTCTTGAGAAAGTTCTGTTCAACGGACTGTCACTGTCTCAGGCAATTTTTACTTTCAACCATTACCAGTTCCTAGGTATTTATATTCACCAAACCCTACTTTGGTTATGGAATTAAAAGCAAGTTCTAGATTAAAAAAAAAGGGGGGGGGTTGGAGAGGTGTTTACTGGTTGCCCCGGGTGCCGGTTATACGGCTGTCCTCACTCTGTCAACATCAGGGAGCTGAATGCTCAGGGCGACGTTTCTCTAAGAATATGATGCTTCGCTCAAAATGAGGCAGCCCAGCGGTTTAGCACCACCTTCAGCCCGGGGCGGGATCCTGGAGACCCAGGATCGAGTCCCACGTCAGGCTCCCTGCATGGAGCCTGCTTCTCCCTCTGCCTGTGTCTCTGCCTCTCTCTCTCTCTCTCTCTCTCTCTCTCTCTCTCTCTCTCTCTCTCATGAATAAATAAAATCTTAAAAAAAAAGTGTCAAATGATTGACCTCAGATATGTCATCCAAGTCTAGTTTTATAGTTCCTTCTAACTTTTGGCATCCTTACCTGGCGAAGTTTCATAGACACCTTCCAAGAACGACTTCTGCTGTTGGTCTTTTCCAGCTACTGGTCCCAGCTGGCCCATTGGAAGGGGACGACCGCGATCTGCCCCTGGTGCTGTCCTGTTCCGTAAGCCGGATGCAGCCCCGGGCCCCCAGCCTCCCTGTTTGGGCAGTTGGGGCCTTAAAGCAGGTGGTGAAGAATAGCACGGGGGCACCCCTTGATTCTGGCCCAGGCATCAGGGGCACAGCTGAAGGTCCAGAGTCAGGCCCGAGTGAGCAGGGCTTTCCTGGGATCTCAGACAGCTTGGCCTTGGCTCCCTGTCTCACATGGGCGTGGACGTGGCCTGCCTCCTTTTCTTTTCTTTTTTTTTTTTTTTAAGATTTTATTTATTTATTCATGAGAGACACAGAGAGGCAGAGACACAGGCAGAGGGAGAAGCAGGCTCCCACCTGTGGGAGCCAGACATGGGACTCGACCCCGGGACCCCAGGATCAGGCCCTGGGCCGAAGCCGGTGCTAAACCACTGAGCCACCCAGGCTGCCCTCCTTTTCAAACTAGACCTCTCACCAGAATTCCCAGCTGATTCTCGAAGCTTCCAACACGTTCCGCCCCTCATGTGGACTGTCCAGCCCTTTCCTGTGGTACCCACACAAAACTCGTGACCTCAGGGGCAGCAAGGTGCCTGCAGAGCCCAGAGCACCTGTGCCCCCCCAGTGAAGCTGGAGGCCTTGAGCCCCGTGGCCGCTCTTCTCTTTCGCTGGGGCCTCGGGCTGTGCCTCCTCCTCCTTTGTCTTTCACTGGCCCCGGGCTTTGGGTGTCCCCCTCCTTGTTTTGGCCCCAGAGTGCCCCTCCTGGCTGATATCACCCTCGGCCGCAGGTAGTTCTAACCCCGTTGCAGGCATCTCAAGCTCAGCGGCTTCCTCCGTGGCCCCCCAGCCTTCCTGGCAACCCCACTGGCCCCCGCCTTTCCGGGGATCCCCCCAGGCCAGCAGAGTGATCACCTGCCAAACCCACGGGTTAGCACCCTCAGGACTCTCTCCCCCCCTCCGTTTTTTCCCTCGCGCCCCTACAGTTGTCCAGGTAGTGGTTCTACCCATAGACTATCTTTCAGCCCCTTCTAGACACCGTGGCGGGGGGACCTGCCGGGCCCCCATCTGTCGGCCCCCTGCCCCCTTCCCCTACCCCAGGTGGTGTGTGCGGCTGCTGAGGCCCATGAGCTGCAGCCCCTACTAGGGGAGTGAGCTACTCTGACTTGGGGTCCCCGATGCCCGCACCCAGGCCTACCTTGTTGCTTACCTGTACGGTGGCTTCCCTACTGCGCTCCCCGACTTCAGGCTTGTCTGCATTCCTGCTTTAGTCTCCATTCCCCAACAGTCACCGTCTAGGGCCAGAGATGCTGTAAAATCTTTCGTGGCTTCCTACTGCCAGTTTCCAATAGGGAATGCAGTGTCCTTCCTTCTTTCCTCAGCTGCAGGCTACTTCTCTCTCAGCCCTATCATCCCTTTGGCCTCTAGAAACTTCCCTCTGGGGACGCCTGGGTGGTTCAGTGGTTAGGCGCATCTACCTTCAGCCCAGGGCATGATCCAGGAGTCCCAGGATAGAGTCCTGCGTCGGGCTCCCCTCAGGGAGCCTGCTTCTCCCTCTGCCTGTGTCTCTACTTCTCCCTTTCTGTGTCTCTCATGAATAAATAAATAAAATCTCTAAAAAAAAAAAAAAAAGAACAACTTCCCTTTGAAGACCATGACTCAGTCATGTTCTTAGAACATTTACTATAGGTAGCATAACAACATTAATATACATGATATATACAAGTTATATATAATATTAATATGATTAAAATAGGTAACTATATTTAATGTGATGTGCATATATATAATGTGATATGTGTACACAGGAATATATATGTACAGGAAAGTCAAAGTAATGTTTCATGTCAGGCCCTGCCACATAAATCAAAATCAAATTAATGCACTTTTAAAAGTGAGGATACATCTCCTGAGGAACTGACTTAAGGAAATGTGTGTTTTGTTTTGTTTCTAATAGCAGGTGGAGGGTGGAAGTGATAGGAGGGTAAGTTGCTGTAGACCTCGGGGACCCCAGTGACTGACAGCCATGTGGTGCAGGACTTCTCTGGCACAAAGGAGCATTCGCCAACTCCTGGCGCTATGGCGCAGTTAACTAGAGAGTTAAGTACACGCTGTAGATCTCCTCCTGAAACTGAATGAAACCAAAGGTTGGCTGGCCTCTGATTCTTATTCCTTACTCTTTCCAGGGCATCACAAAAAAAAAAAAAAAAATTCTGTAATTCTCATTGCTCTCAATTCTGTAAGTTTTGTCCATGCATCTCATCGTCAATGCCCAGTCCTACCTGCTTGCAGCTTACCAACTCCCAAACTTCAGCATTATGGAAAGTAAAGGGGAAAATATATCTGTTTATCACTTCATTTTATTTTTTTAAAGATTTTATATATTTATTCATGAAAGACACAGAGAGAGGCAGAGACATAGGCAGAGAGAGGGGCAGGCTTCCTGAGGGGAGCCCGATGTTGGACTCAATCCCGGGACTCCAGGATCATTCCCTGAGCCGAAGGCAGACGCTCAACCACTGAGCCCCGCAGGTGTCCCTGTTTATCACTTTATTTTCTATGAACCCATATAGATGATTAAGTTCAAAAAAAATGATTAAAACAGCAAGCTTATCATTCCATCTCAGTGAGTCTACACCATACTTAAAGCCAGGAACCGACCTTCCTAATCTTTGTGTCCTCAGAGATTCGAGCCACAGTTTCCATAGTTGAGCACGGAAAGTGCTTCACAAATTGTGTCACGTAGCTGTGAGCTACTGAGATCAGGTCACTTAACAAGAAGAATGTGCCTCACAGAGAAATCCAGCCATTGAACAAATGTTTATTAAGTGTCTACCATATGCCACACATTGTTCTGAAGTGGTGATAAAAATGGGGTAAGTTCCTCTTTCATGTGACTTAGGTGCACATGCAGGAAACAGATAATAAACAAGTAAACAAGCATATGGTTTAATTTCAGAGTTATATATAAAGAAATGTAACATTTAAAGCACCTGCATATTCTGTAAGAGCTGTGAATGTGTTGTGGGGGTTTCAGGACCACTTTCCTGGACCATCTGAGTTTCTCTTTCAACTGTGTGGTAGGGCCACGTGAATCCCCACCTTGGCCTCACCTTCCTGTGAGGAGGCCTTGTCTGCTCCCCCAACAGCCTTCCATATACTTGTGCCATTTTTTTCCTTCGGTTTCTCTAGGATCAAAACTACCAAGCAGGAGGGATCCCCAAATGCACCAGATTCTACATGTCCATTGAGGGCTCATCGACAAGGGTCAAGTTACACAACCTCTCCGACACGGCCGTTTGAACAAGCAGAAAGGCAGCTGTGTGTGCTGTGTGTCTTAAAAATAGCAATAAACTGGGCCCGTTTTCCATGCAAATGTTAATGCCTAACTTATGTGTAGTCACCTGTGGCCTTCTCAAGATTTCCCATCTGCCCAAGAGTGGTCCTTGACAAAACATTCAGCTGAAAATCACTGCTCAGTTGTAAACATGTTGTTTGCTAAGTCATAAGAGTTCATGAACCAAAGTTAGTTATTTTATCAACTAAGTAGCCCATGTTTTCCATGGGAATTCCTTTATTTTCTCAGGCTTGTCTTCAACAGACCTTTTGCTACCTACACAGAGATAGTTCTTGAGACCTGCTTCCTGGTGTCTGTCTTTATAGCCTCTTTCCTTTATAACAAGCAGTCATTATTACTCTTTATAATACCTCTTAAATTTATCTAGTGCATATTTTCAAGTGGCTTCTTGGAGCCCTAAGTACTTTATGGTTTATTATTTATATCTACTTATTGATAAATATCACACTTTATAATTTTAAGGGGCTTTCCAATTTTCTCTCTAATTACTCATCCCCATGCCCCACTCATCCCAGTAAACGTCTCCATTTTGAAGCGAATAAGGAGTCCCATAGCTGATAGAAGGAATGTTTGTTTAGAACTTAGGGGCCTCGGGCTTGCTAGGGATAGTGGCCTCCTGCTTCTCAAGTCTGACTTAGAGGTAACATTTGAGTGCTCCAGTGACAAGAACTCATGTTACGTGGATCCTCGGATCACCATCAAACCCTTCCTTGACTAACGCTGCCAGGTTTTAATTTAAACCAACTGTCAGTTTTATGTTTCAGGTAGTGATTTGTGATACCTATGTCCTTTTGGCTTTGGAGGGTTTTCCCCTCGAGGCAAAAGAGAGCCCTGGAGTCTGAGAGAAGAGGATTGTTCCATAGTCCACTCATCCAGGCTCCTTTCTGGAATGCTGCTCTGGGCTCACCCCTGTGGGCCTACTTCACTACTTTGCCTCCATTTTGCCCATAGAGACCTTTCCTGGGAGGCTGATGAGGCTGCTCAGAGAAACTCTGTGCCTTCAGCTTGATATCAGCTCTGGAGAGAAATGTATCCATTTGCACACAGATGTGCCAACTTTATTGAGCACTTACTGTGTGCCACTCACTGAGTATACTAGGAATCCATCTCTTATAGATCTCGGCCATTGCTTTATATTTACCTCATTCATGTGTTCTATGTTCTTTTTGTCTTTTGTAGCAATGTGATTTTTTTTTTTTTTTTTAGATTTTCTTTATCTATGAGAGACACACAGAGAGAGAGGCAGAGACACAGGCAGGGGGAGAAGCAGGCTTCCTAAGGGAGCCCGATGTGGAACTCAATCCCAGGACCCTAGGATCATGAATTGAGCCAAAGGCAGACACTCAACCACTGAGCCACCCAGGTGCCCTACAATGTGATTTCTTATTTAAACCTGGCAGTTCTTTGTATCTGCTATGGCTTGAATGTTTGTGTCCCCCAAAATTCATTTATTGAAATCCTAATGCCCAATGTGATAGTATTAGGGGATGGGGTCTTTGGAAAGTGATGAGGTCATGAGACTAGAGCCTTCAGGCATAAGGTTAGTGTTCTTATAAAATACACCCCCTCCCCCAAGAGATCCTCTGCTCCTTTCACCATCTAAGGATATAGCAAGAAGGTGCCAGCTATGAAACAGAAAGAGGGGTCTCACTATAAGGGCCATGCTGGCACCTTGACTTGCCAGCGTCTAGAACTGTGAGAAATCAATTTCCATTATTTATAAATCGCCCAGTCTGTAGTATTCTGTTTTAGCAGCCCAAGTGGATTAAGACAATATCTAAAACTATCAGCTAAAGAGATTTAATGTCCTCGCGGCCTCTATATTCCAAGATTGTTCTTTTTGGATGGGACTCTAAGAAGCAGGATAGAATTTGGTAGTATCCCATCCTTCATCATAGAAGGAATCTGTATTGCCTGGCCCTACATCTCTAGCACACTTCATATTGTACACTTCCATTGAAACACTCTCTTCTACTTACCTTTGCAACATAAATGTCAAAGTGCAAAGATAAGGTATAGAAGTCAGAAAAAAAAGTTGGCATTTTTAATGTTGCATTTAGAAATTCAGCTTTTAGGGTAGCCCAGGTGGCTCAGCGGTTTAGCACCATCTCCGGTCCAGGGCGTGATCCCGGAGATCTGGGATCGAATCCCACATCAGGCTCCCTGCATGGAGCCTGCTTCTCCCTCTGCCTGTGTCTCTGCCTCTCTCTCTCTGTCTCAATAAATAAATAAATAAATAAATAAATAAATAAATAAATAAATAAATAAATAAAATTTATAGAAATTCAGCTTTTAATTCTAGAAATTACCTGAAACATAAGTAAGGGCACACATAATTTACCCTTGAAAACATTTTTGGGAGGCTCATATCTAGAAAGGTCAAGATACCTGGCTCAGTCTCAGCTCACTCCTGTATTCCCACATTGCAGGAATTTTTCAGCTTTCTCTCCCCAAGTTTTCATAATTAGCTAAAAATTCAATTTAAATAGTTAAAAACATATATGGAGGAATATAAGGATATTGAGGTAAACTAAGTTTTTGTTGCCAATCTTTGCCAATTACTGCTACAATCTTTTTGAAGAAAATTTCCCTGCAAACCAAATTCAGTAATAATCAGGGTTGCTAAAAATCAACTCTTGTTGTAGATTACCTCAAAAAAAATCATTCCCCAAAATGCTTAGACTGTCTAGTTTCAGCTCAATCTTCATTTGAAATAAAGTTTTGAAAGGAATTAGTAAATACTGGTTGCCAAAATATAACCTTTTAGTCAGTTTTTCATTAATTTGCTCTCTATTTTCTATGTTTATTATTATTGCATGAGAAAGAGGTAAGGTTTAGGGCACTGGGGTGGCTAGGTTGGTTAAGCATCCAACTCTTGATTTTGGCTCAGGTCATGATCTAAGAGTCATGGGATCAAGCCCCATGTTGGGCTCTGCACTCAGCACAGATTCTGCTTGAGATTCTCTCTCCCTCTGCCCCTCCTCTAGTTCATGCTCAATCAATCAATTAATCAATCAATAAAATCTTAAAAAAAAGAAAAAGAAAAGCATAAGGTTCATTGCACTAAATACTCCTTACAACTCATGCCTTGCCTGGGTGTGCTGTGAACCACTGGCCACAGTGAAAGCACTGGATCACACTGTGGAGCAGTGGAAAGAATGTGGGCCCAGGGGTTGGTGTAGACTGAATCCCCACATCGGTCATTATTGCACTTTCTGTGGGCAAGCTGCTCGGACTTTCTGCGTGTGAACTTTTTCAACTGAGAAGGCAATGGCACCAGTTCCTCCTGCCCCACAGTGTTGTTATGGGGATTGCATGAACTGCTAAATGTGAAAAGGTCCTGAAATTTAGAATGCAAGCAACATGTAAGGAATTATCAGTGATGTCAGCTATACCAACTGAATGTGTGAATTAGAATTAAAAGTGAGTTGTTGTGGGCTCTTTTCCATATATTTGTTAAGGAAACTACGTAAAGGAATTGTGAGAATGAACTGGTCCTTTCCCCCAAAGTTCCAATAGTTGAAAAATAAATTTATTCCTTTACTTAACATTTATTAAGTACTAGCTATGGGGAAGTTATTCTTTTGGGTGGATTAAGAAGTGCAGAGATTAATCCCCATGGATTTAGAGTCAAAGATTTATCACACAATATGTAAGTGTTAGAAATAAGACATCTTCTTTCTAGTCACTCACCTTTATAACCCAACTTCAGCACACACAACAAGCAAGTGTAAGACCCTCAATCTGTTAATCTTAGTGGAGTTTGGACAAGTTCTAAGGTCTTACCTCAATAGCTTTCTCATTATTTAGGTCCCTAGACTAAAAAGGGAGTGGGGAAAATAGAAATATTTAATGGTTTGATTCACTTCCATTCCTTACATCTGTGGATCTGTAATTCATTTCCCTATAGGAGTAGCTGCATGTACTGCAGCACTGGCTTCTGATGCTAAGAATCTATTTATGGATAAGCAAATGCATTATAGTTATACATTAGTACTTGCCTCATAGTTTAGCCCTGATTAGAAATTGTATACAAGTATTCAACAAGGTGGGTATAGAAGGAACATACTCCAGCAGCAGAAAGACCATACAGGACAAGCCCATAGCTAACATCATACTCGATCCTGAAAAGCTAAAAGCTTTTCCACTAAGATCAAGAACAAGACAAGGATATCCACTCTCACCACTTCCGTTCAACATAGTATGGGAAGTCCTAGCCAGAGCAATTAGGCAAGAAAAATAAAAGGCATCCAAAATGGAAAGGAAGTAGGACTGTCACTATTTGTAAAGGACATGATCTCATATAAAGAAAGCACAAAAGTCCACCAAAAGTTCCTCTAAGAACTTGGGGATCCCTGGGTGGCTCAGCGGTTTGGTGCCTGCCTTTGGCCCAGGGCGCGATCCTGGAGTCCCGGGATCGAGTACCACATCGGCCTCCCAGCACGGAGCCTGCTTCTCCCTCTGCCTGTGTCTCTGCCTCTCTCTTTCTCTCTCTCTCTCTCTCTCTCTCTCTCTCTCTCTCTCTCTCTCTCATAAATAAGTAAGTAAGTAAGTAAGTAAATAAATAAATAAATAAATCTATCTTTAAAAAAAAGTTCTCTTAGAACTAACGAATGAATTCAGTAAAGTCGTGGGATACAAAATCAATATACAGGAATCTGTTGTTTTTATACACTGATAATGAACTATCTGGAAGAGAAATTAAGAAAATAATTTTCTTTGAAATTGCATCAAAAAGAATAAAATACCAGGAATAAATTTAACCAAGGAAGTGAAAGAGCTATATGTAAGACAATGATGAAAGAAGTTGAAGAAGACACGAATAAATGGAAAGATATGACACAATCATGGATTGGGAGAATTATTATGTAAAATGCCCAAACTACCCTAAACAATTTACAGATTCAATGAAATCCCTACCAAAAAGTTCAGTGGCATTTTTCACAGGAGCAGAACAAACAGTCCTAAAATTTACATGGAACCACAGAAGACACCAAATAAACAAAGCAATTTTGAGAAAGAAGAACATAGCTGGTGCCATCATACTTCCTGATTTCAAACTATATTACAACACTATAGCAATGAAAACAATATGATAGTGTCCTCAAAACAGGCACATAGATAAATGGAACAGGATAGAGAGTCCAGAAATAAACCCACACATACAGAGTTCATTAACTGATGACAAAGGAACCAAGCATATACAAGGAGGAAGAGTCTCTTCAATATATAGTGCTGGGAAAACTGGACTGCAACATGCAAAAGAATGAAACTGGACCCCTACTTTATACCATACCCAAAAACTAACTCTAAATGGACTAACGATTTGAATATAAGACCTGAAACCATAAAACTCCTAGAAGAAAAAAACATAGGCAGTAGGTTCCTTGACATTAGTCTTGGTGATGATTTTTTTTTGGATCTGATACCAAAAGCAAAGCCAAAGAAAAGCAAAAGTCAGTAAGTAGAACTTCATCAAACTAAAAAGTTTCTCTACAGCAAAGGAACCATCAACAAAATGAAAAAGCAGAGTACCAAATAGGAGGAAATATTTGCAAATCATCTATCTGATAAGGCGTCAATATTCAAAATACAAATAGAACTCTTACAACTCAATAGCAAACAAACAATCTGAATAGACATTTTTCCAAAGAAGGTACACAGAAGGGAAGCAGGTACGTGAAAGGATGCTCAGTATCACAAATCACCAGAGAAATGCAAATCAAAACCATAATGAAATATCATTTCATACCTGTCAGATTGGCTATTATCCAAAAGATAATAAATAAGTGTTGGAGATGATGTAGAGAAAAGGGAGCCCTTGTGCGCTGTTGGTGGGGAAGTAAATTGGTACAGCCACTGAGGGAAACAGTATAGAGGTTTCTCAAAAAAATAAAGAAAAAAAAAAAGAACTACCATACGATCCAGCAATTCCACTTCGGCGTATTTATCTGAAGAAAATGAAAACATGAACTCAAAAAGATGTATGTATCCCCCTGTTCATTGCAGCATTATGTACAATATCCAAGATAAGGAAATGACCTTAGTGTCCATCAGTGGATGAAGGGTAAGGAACATGTACACATACACAACCATGTGCACGTGCACACATTGGAATATTATTCAGCCATTAAAAAGAATGAAATTTTGCCATTTGCAGCAGCGTGGATGGACCTTAGGGGCATTATGCTACGTGTGGAAAAGACTAATACCATATGATTTCAGTCATGCGTGGAATTTAAATAATCTCAACTCATAAGTACAGAGAACAGTGGGAAAGGTGGCCAAAATAAACTTCCAGTTATCAAATAAACCATGTCGATTTAATGTACAGCATGGTGAATGCAGTTAATGATACTGCATTGCGTATTTAAAAGTTGCTAAGAGAACAAATCTTAAAAATTCTCATCACTGAAAAGAAATTGTGCGTGGTGATGGATGTTAGCGAGACTCACTGTGATGATCCTTTTGCGGTAGAGATAAATATTAAATCATTATGTTGTATACCTGTAACTAATACCGTATGTCAGTTTTATCCCAATAAAAATCATTTTAAAAAATTTTTAAGGAATTTTATGAAAATATTAAGGAAAGAGCTTTTTGTCTGAGCAGCACAGTTTTACCGTTCTCTAAGAGACACAACTGTGGCCTATGTCAGGCCACTTATTTCACTTTTTATAAATATTTGTATCAATAGGGGGTGCCTGGGTGGCTCAGTGGGTTAAGTATCAGGCTCTTGACTTTGGCTCAGATCATGATCTCGGGATCCTGAGATCCATCCAGATTTGGGCTCCGCACTGGGCGTAGAACCTGCTTGAGATTCTCTCTCTCCTCCCTCTGCTCTTTCTGCCACTCACGCTCTCTCTCTCTCTCCCCTCAAAAAAAATAATAATAAAAATTAAAATAACAGGACCCCCCCAGTTTCATTATAGGATCTTCAGGTGCTTTAAACAAATTAGCATTTGTTGCCCTCTCCCCCCATTGAAGAATGGGAGTCAAAGAGAGCCACGGAGAGGCTAGGTCACTAGCGGAATGGCTCCAACTCTTTCCCTCCCTCCAAGATCTCTCTGGTCTCATGTTCATGTATGTGATGTTTATCTTGCTTCTAAAGAACATCTTAGGTTTTAAGTACTATCATTCTTTGGCAAGGTAAATCATTTTTATATACTCACTCTATAACTTCCATGTGTCCTAATCCTAAGGAAGGAGGGGAATGTAAAAATGTGATTGTTTTAGGGACAAGCATTATTTCATCGTTTGACCTTTGTCGAGTTATCCATCATATTGCCTCCCTGTCATCCAGAAATAGGGATGGTGACTGCTCTCAATCGCCGCTTTTTATTGTCCTCAGCGCCATTGAAAAACTAAGTGAGATTTCTGTGCAGTAGATTGAAGAACCCTCAGCACCCTCCAGACCATCTCCACTTGCCTAGCTCTGGGCCAAGACTAGGCTCAGAGGTCAGAGGTCTTAGCAAGATATTGGGTTATATTCCAGCTCCTCAAATAAGAGAGATACAGAGCTCACCGTGATTTTCCCCACCCCACTATTATTCCCACAGCTGTTGTAACCCCAGATTATTACTGAGGTTCATGGCGGGTGCTAGTGAAGGACAAGGACATGCTTTGAGCCGGGGGTGAAGAATCCAGGATTCAGTGATCCAGCTCTTTTTCGGGCTCTGCCCTGCATTGTTCCATACCCACCGCGAGCATTCTTGGCTTCCTGCGAGCACACAGAATGATGCCTTAGTTTGCACTTTTGGACAACTGACTGTTCCGTCCGTAGCATCTCGTCTTTTCTCTGTGTGTTTAACCTGCTGTTCTACTTGGCTAATCTGTATGGAATTCTTCTAGTTCTGATAAACAGAAGTAGAATGCGTATTTCCCTGGCTGACTGTATCTAATAAGCCCGTTGAGTATAATGAAGTAGGGGCAGCTGATTTTTCCGATTTTGGAAAAGAATATCTAATTGGTCTTTTGAGGATGATGCTCCGGTGTCAACTAGGACTTCAATATGACCAAACAATCTTTGCATTGCCTGCCTCCTTTGGATGTCCTGCTTCAGGTGAATCCTGCTCTGATTGCAAGAGCTCTGGTGTGCACAGAGTTAAAATATTTCCAAGTCCCCCAATCTCTATCTTCTGCATCCATGACCCAGGGTGGGGCTAAGGGTCTTGACCTTGTCACTCTTCCCGAGGACAAGAGGAAAGGAATAGATGAATCCAACTGTGAATTCAGTGTCCCAGAAAAGAGAAGCAAAAATCCTTTTTAGCACACTGACCTATCCAAATCCTCTGGTAGTCATCTGCGATGCCTGCTGATAGTTGATATAGCAAAAAAGAAAATGTGGCATTGGCTTGGCTATTCTATGTCTAAGAAAAAGGTAAATGAGTTCCTTCTTTTTCTTTCCAATTTTTTAAGATGGTAATTAGGAGAACTCACACCAGGCAGGCTTGAGTGAATGCAAACAAGACCCCTATAGGCAGCACAGTGTATTAATGTAAAAATATGCCCAGACAACATAACTTGTCAGAGAGGATTATTTCTACTTAGTGAATCTGCAGGAACCTCTTTGCTCCACCATTCAGAATTTGACTAGAGAAGAGAGTGGGGAAAGAGAGAGAGAGAGAGAGGGAGAGAGGAAGAGAGAGAGTGAAAGAGAGAGAGAGAGAGAGCGCATTAGTGAACAGCTACTGTGGCATTGATGTTTGAGCGCACTTCTGAACTGGCTTTTGTGGAGACTACCAGTGTATCAGTGTAGAAAGCATGCGCTGTCCCAAATCCGCTGTTACTATGAGAAATGAGGAGCTGCTTTTAAGGTATGTTGTTGTGTCCTTTGTTTTTAATGTGTGCTTTTTCTAGTTTCTAGAGCTGCCGGAGACAATAATCATGCTCAGCATCAAGTAGCTTCCTTATCTTAGAGGGGGGGGAAAAAGAATCAAGACAGAGAGAGGGAGAGAGAGAGAGAGAGAAACAAAATCAAGACCAGGGACTGGGAGAAAGGGAGCCAGCGAGAGAAAGGAAAGGACTGCCCAGCGCGAGTTATATTTGCACCCGTTGCCTTTTGAAAGCATATCATGTATTTGTTCCCTGCTATTTGTGAGTGGCCAGTGGATAATTTTAAAGGCTCGGAATCTGGCTCTTGGTTTGTCTTTTCCTTTGCAATGTCTCAGCCTCTCATTATCATGCACTCTGCATGGAATAATCACCGAAAAAGGAGCTAAGGAGACTCCATATTAGACTTGCGTTCCAAATACCGCTCTAATCTGGACTTAGCCTACCTAAATAGTCCTTCTGTGTTACCAGGTTTGGATCACTTTATCCTGTTTGCCAAAATGTGTACCTGTTTAAAGACCTCTGTTCATGCATGGGGTCCTGGGTCCCTCTGTATTGAAAGCAAATATTTGTTTCTTGCATCTGTGTTAGGGTTCGATCACATACCAAGAATGAGCCACCACTGACCTTTCGGGAAGCAGAGAAAGAATTATGATAGAATTGGCATCCTGCTTTGAAAAATGTAGTCTTTTGTTTATTTGCTAGCAGACATTGTAGCACTGAATACATCTTTGGGTCTGACAATGGGACCGGTTGAACAATGGAGCTGTCAAACTAGCTTAATGCATGTCTGGGGCTTTTTTTTTTTTTCTTTCTCAACACCCTTTTTATCTGCTTCAATCTTGTTTGTATAGACTACAGAATGAAGGGCTTTTAGAACTGCTTGTTTGTGGTTTTGTGCTTTTAAAAAAATTTAATATCTATCATTCATAAAGCTTTTTGCATTTTGCAGCTATGTTGGTTGGATTAAGTTAGAGATTTATTGCTTACCTCTCTGTTAACTACAGAAAGAAATGTATTGAGTGAGACTGCTTGTAATACCATTATCATTCTGGCAAATACCTTGTTATCAGACATGCCTCTACAGTGTTTAATGCTGGGGGGGGCGGTTAAATTTGCCTATTTTGGTGGACTCACGGAACATAAGGATGAAATAGAAGTTAAGGGGAATATTTCTAATATTTAAGTAAATTGTTATTTCTAGCCTCTACTTCTTCTTTTGGCATCCAGGTAGATAAACAGTTTCGAAATTCAAGGACACGTGAGAACTTTTGCCCTGAGAATTTTGGTCACAAACTATTGTTCCATAGCCTATTTAAGTTATCAAGTTAAAGGTCTCCATGGAATATATTGATTTTTGATATATGGTTATGTGCTCATAAAATGCATTTTTATGCAGGGCAAACGTTTCTCATGTCTTCGAAAATCTTTCATTTTGTAGCATAAGCATTGGTTTCTAAGGTGAAAACAGAGTTCAAAAAGAAAAAAAAGAGAAAATCTGTTTCAAACTTCTCAAATATTGAAACCATTCTTATTCTCATGCTTAATGTGAAAGAAAGGGTCCTCGAATATTCGGTGGTCATTGATTTACATGAAAATCATCTTACTAAGGTTGGTTTCTTTAAAGAATTTATCTTATCTAACACTTTAGTGTTTGGTTTAATTAGTTGTTCCTGCCACAGCAATATATTAAAAAAAATACTAGTAAATTTATAAAGGAAGATTAAGGACCTAATTTTTAAACACAAAAGGGAGATCATTTGAAAGGACAAAAAAAAATTTTTTTTTTTTTAGATATTTAGTTACATATATTTCCTCTTGGATTGTATTGTGGTTCAAATTAGTGATGCTCTCAGTACATGAGGAACAAAATGCATTCCTTACAAAAACACAGTTATGGAACATTAACCATTTTTTAGAGTTTGGACAATGCATTTTATTTTTTTTTTAACTCAAGGTGAAGTGTTATGAAATATCTAATTCCAAACCATTCAAATTAATGTTTTGGGGTAAATAAATTGCATTCTCAAGTATCAATTTTCTGTTGACTGTATTCAGAGCCTGGGTGGACCCAAAATGTATCTGTAGTATAATAATATTTCAAAAGTTATCCATTGTGAATAGAGTGGATTTTAAATGCATACTTATTATGTTCTCTTATTTCCAATGGGATCTGAACTGCTCATTCCATCGGGTATGCCAATAATTGCTTTTAGGATGAGCTCATAAAAGGTAATTGACGAAGCTTTATATCTGAAGCCCACTGTTACCAGCACACCTAGATTCTGCTTTCATGGGAAATTTTTATTCCAAACAAAGGCTGCAAAGCAATTTTTTTTTTTTTTTTTTGCAGTTTGGGAGAAAAGTGGTCCTCTGTGCTCCCTAGCTGCTTGTCAGTAGCACGCTGAAATAAAGAAGTAACTTGGAAGCCTCCATGTTGAATTTTTGACTATATTGCAATTATTTACTTGTGATCCATTCACTTTAATCCCTGGGTGGTCATAATTAGGTCCAAGAACAAGGGAAATCCTTTCTTATTTTGCTTCTCCTGTGGTTTGATCCACCATCAGCTTTCTGAACTTGGGGACCCCCTACTCCAGGGTCCAGCACGAAGATATCCTTTCCTTTAGCCTGATGGGGATGGTGTGAGGTTGCCTGAAGTTGGCAAACTTGTCTGCATCTAATTCCGCAGCAGTATAGAAGAAATGTAATCTGCACCCTGCCATTAGCCTCCATGTGCGATGATGCCCCTCCATAGTGACCTAAACAAATGTCAAAGTAAATTTTAATTCGAAGCCGAGACTTGCAGAAAAGGAACAGCAAAAGATTCAAATGGGGAAAATGGCTTCTTTTAATAGAGTAACGATTGCATCCAGAGTCCCTTCGCACCCGAGCCTTGGAAAGACTCACATAGATGTGTTCAGCAGACCACAGACTGAGATCTATAAGCTCAGTGTATTAGTACTCTTTTATTTGTCAAAAATGAAACCTCACATTTTTTTCTTTCTTAAAATAGGAGTGTGTGCAGTTGCAAAATACCCCTTTGGGGCTGAAAAACAAAGGAGAGCATTTGATTAATATTCAGATCTAGAACTTTATGGCAAGTGCAGATTGTGCTTGAATTCCTAGGAAGTCATTCAAAGGGTGACTCAATACCAATTATTGTCATGGGGGGGTGGTGGTTAATTAGGTGAAAAGGTGGCTGATGGAAAGTTCATTGCCGCTCAGCCCTGGAAACACCCTGGATAGGTAACATGCAGAGGGAGGAGGGTGATGTGGGTGGGAATGGTGGTTCTGAATTTAAGGGGCCAGAATTTATAGATGCAAAGCATACCCTTCATTTCCCGTATGGAGATTTCTGTAGAGTCATTAACAGAACGTGCTTCGTTCATCGGCATCTCCCCAGCTCCATAGCATTCATCTGCACGCTCTTCCAGAAGGAGTAAGAGCAAGGACAGGAGGGTCCATTCAGTTGCAGCAATGCCTCGGTTCACCTCTCTCAGCCTTCACTGAATTTCTTTCTACACTCCGGTCATTCCTGGAGGGGTGGTTGAGAGGGACGGGTGCCCCCCTTCCCAAGCCTATTGCCTCCCTGATGGTTCTTGGCGTTGGGAGCTTTTCTGAACTCACAGTGACTTCCCTTGTGTAGGAAAGACAAGGCAGTGGTTTGGAGAGAACTGAAATTTGTGGCATTTTACTTAACTGACACTGGGAAGACGGTGTCAGAGGAAGGAGAGCATATGTGAGGCTTTAATGTTGTCGCCCATTAGGGACTGAAATGAAGTGTCCTGGAGCTGAAGCACCTTTCCAATCACATGGTCGCAGTCTACAGAGATGGGAGTGACACAGAAGCTAGATGTACATGGGGGGAGGGGGGAGGAGAGAGAGAGAGAGTGCACACACACGTGCACCTCCACTCAACTCAGAAATGTGCTGGGAAACCCTGATTTGGGATGAGATACCCTTTCCCTCCCCAGCACAGCCTTTTGCTTCATGCAGTGTCATTAGGGATTATCATGCACAGGTATGCTCATCAGCTCTGTAGCTTTTTTTCTGACCGTGACTGATCTCAGCACATTTTCTCCTATGTCAAGACCATCACGGTTAACAGGAAATGGCGTCCGTGGGGAGATGACACCAGCCCAGAGTGACATGTATTACCAGGGCGGCTCAAAGCTGCCACCTCAGCCCATTCCAAGTTGACCCGCCCATGATTGGCTGCTTGGGAACCTGATGAATCACTGGAGTTTATAAAGCAGAGCTTGCCAGCATGCCCTCAGAGAAAAAAAGGAAAACTAGAATTTTCCCCGTGAAAGTATTCAGCTCAACAAACTTTGTTGTCTTGGTCAAGGAGAGCTTGAGGTTTATAGTCATAACGATGACACGTACATCTACGACATGGTGGCTTTTTTCATCCCTGTCTTGAGAAAGGCTGTGACTGCAATTGGTTAAAAAAAAAAAAAAAGTCCATGTTGAACTTCTGGATGGCACTGCTGGCTGGTGTGGGAACTAACTAGAATGGGCACAGTTGTACCTTCTGTAGACATGGCTCCGATGCTGCTCACCCTCTTGTAAAGCTGATCTCGGTATCACCAGGGCTGCAGGCCCCACTATATCCTGATCTTTATCATTTCTTGCTTCCTGTATAGCTTGGTCGGGAACCCCTGCTCTCTTTCGGGCTCTGTGAAGTGGATGGCTTACCCATTCATTCAGAGATGACTCAGGAAGCATCTCTGAAAATGGGAACTCTCGGGGTTGGCGGTAAGAGGCCTAAGTTCCTGGTGGCAGCAAATAGGACTTGTTTGGACCCTCTCTTTGGAAACTGACCTGATGAAAAGGGATGGAGACCTCACCCCAATCCCCAGGCTGCTCAGTGGCTTCTCTCTGTAAACCGCAGCCTTCTTCTTCCCTCTGGGTCAGGCTGGTGGCCTTAGAAGTGGAAGTGTCCGTGAAACTTTAACGCTACAAGAACAATAGGATTAGAACTGGCTTTCTCTTTTCCTTTCCACCTGCCAGTTCCAGGTTTAAACAGAGATTTGGGTGGGGGGCACTGGGGGTGTATGGGGAGAGTGGATTATGATTGGAAGTAAGGAATAAAACCAAAATTTATGAACAGTCTATGCCTGGCACTACATTAGGCGGGTTTTTAAAATTTTGTATAATTTAATCCTCACTGGCATCCAAGAGTTGGAGGTAGTTATGTTATCACCATTTTAAAGGTGGATAACTGAGACAGAGAAAAGTTAAGTAATAGGCCTGGGGACACACAGCTCATATGGTGGGAGGGATTCAAACTCAGGACTCGGCCAGATGCCTTCCCTGCCTACCTGAAAGCATAACTAATGAATACCTGACACTTTAAAAGCCATCTCTTCCTCGGTGCTGCATTTCCACCACGGTCTTTGATTTGTAGACACCTCAGAATTTTGCCACTAAGGAAGCTGTACAGTAAGAAAAGAAAAATAATGAATATGAAAGGAAAAATCACAGTGGCATTTGCTTCTGACTTGTAACACCTCCGCCTCCATCCTCACTCATCCGCCTTCCAGTTCATGAGGTCTTTGAGCTAAAGCATCCTGTGCCTCACTTTTCTCAGGCTTTAAGCTGCACAATGGGAATAGGAGTGGGCAGACAAAAGAGGGAATTTTAAAGCACTATGACGTTGAAAGGTAACTTTCTGTAAGAGGGGCCAAAAGATGTCCTATTGCAACCGTAACCAATCAAGGCACAAATATATCTTGTGCAGGATACGAGACATAGTCTCAGCAGTCCAGAAACTCGCAACAGTCAGGAAATGGAGAGAGAACAGCAGGTAGAAAGGTATCAGGGGTGTGATGCAGGATGGGGAGTTGAACGGGGTGCAGAGGATGGGGAACCTAAAGCAGGGTGAGTGAGGAGGAGAAAGTGGGTGTCCTAAGGACACCCTGGAGTGATCTCTGTTATTAAAATGAAGCACAACAAAATCCCTAGCTGCTTCTCCTTTCTACCCCAGACCCAAAGTCTTTCACACCTCTCTCGCTATATTCCTGGGAAACAGGGCAAACGTACCTATTAGCCTCCAGAGAGTATTGAGACTGAGCTACGGGTTGACATCAAGGCTCACACTCAGCAGTGGAGATAACATAGAACACATCCACTTAGCTTGGGAAGATAGCTACGCCACGTTTCCGCGAAGATCTTGGGTAGTTCTTTTAAAGAGGAAGAAAAAAAACACTATTATTTATTTTTTATTTTTTTGGCCCTCATGGACTTCAGGGGAATTAGAATCAAAAGCAAATTTAAATAAAAAGCCATTTGGGATTTTCAAAAACCTCTACCAGGAGCTAAAAATGGCTTAGAGATTTGAACCATATTATAGGGGAAAAAATAAATTTCCTGTACTCAAAACCTTAATGTATCTTCAACCTACATGTCGTTTTAATAGCTGTGTTATGTAATGGCTGTAGTAATAATTAGGTTAACACATCGCACTTCCTTACTTGAGGATCACGGTAGATTTTGATCTTTCAGCCATTTGTCCCTACGAGGAAATGATGGCCACACGTGTGACAAAGGTCTGGCTGACCAAGCGGTAAAGTAAATGTCCCGTGGCCGGTGTCAGTCCGTCTTTGACGGAATCAGATGCAGAATCAAACAGGTTTGGTTCTTAGATCATCTGGTCTTTTCCACTCAGCTTGAAGGTAGCATTTGCCTGGAAGAGTCTGGCCTGTGTGCGCGCTGTCAGGTGGGCCCTGACCTGGGGACCCCAGCCCTCTGCGGGCGATCCTCCAGCATCGCGGGTAGAGTGGGTTCGTGTGCTTGGTTTTACGGAACTCCCAGATTTTGCTCTCTGAATCTTCACTCCAAGATTTTAGAAAAAAACAAACACACTGAGATTGCCTCCCCAGTTGAGGTTCTGATAGTTGCCCAGATCTGTCCCCGACAGCCCCACCCCAAGGCTTGAAGCTCCCGGCCCCCCGTTTCCTTCTCCACACCCCCCCACCTGTTGCCCCCCCCCGACCTCATGTCCACCCCACGCTGTACCCACCCAGCTGTTGCTGCTCAGCTGGTGAATTTCATCAAGCAGAAGTGTCTCCTTTTTTTAATCCAACCACACGTGACAGTAAGATGAGAACTTGTGGCCAATCCGGGAAAACCTTTTGTGGGCCTGGGGGAGGGGGGGGTGCCGGAGGGCAGACTGCCAGGGAATTAACCGCCTCCTTCTGATCAGTATGAATTCTTTTCCTGCCGCCAGGCTGGCACCAGATAAGGGTACCTGGTGTCGCCTGACCCATCTCGGGATCATCAAGAGGCCAATGGAACATTCCTTCAGAGGTCTTCACAGGGTGCCTTGGGGTGCAAATCACCACACCAGCCCTTTTGGCTCTGTTTTCCGTTTTTGCCACTTTCCCCGGGTTCATCTCCTGCGACCTTCCTTCATGGGACACAGACTTGCATCCTCCCCCCTCCCGCCCTCTGGTAACGTCTGGAAAGGAATCCCATGGCTCACTCCACAGACAGCTGTTCCTAGTTCAGAAACCAGCTCTGGTCAAGGCGAGGCAAACTTGATTTCTCTTGCACATAAGCAACCAACCACAACTCTCTTCACTTTGGTAGTCACCTGCCTCCTCAGACACGCAGCTGTAGAGGGAAGCTTCTGGCATTGTCTGGCTGCCATCTGAGAAAGCTAAAGAGGGGGAAGCGAAGAAGGTGGCAGCGGTACCATGGAGAAAGGCAAGGGCAAGGGCAAGTTAGAGAGGGAAGTGATGAGCTGGTTGGGCTCTGGGTCTGACCGACCCGCAGTGTTAGCATTTCATCCCCTGGGAATGGAAGCTTCTGGAAACTCTAGAGGGGCATCTCATTTCGGAGCACGAAGGTATGTACACAAAGAACCATCTTCATTGGTGAGGGCCTCTTCAGAAGGAAGATAAATTCACCATTATGTCTTTTAGCTCTATTAAAAACAGATTCAGAAAAACACAAGATTGCAAAAAGCCAGTAGCAGCTGTTCTCAAGGGAGAGTGACTACTTAAAATTCCCGTAAAAATGTAAAATAAGACTTTAATAACTACTTCATCTTTATTGGCATTTAATTTTACTTAAGTCATTTTAGGAATGTGACAAAGTCACCGTTCCAGAAGCTTTCAATTGAAAATAGGGGCGGGGTGGGGTGGGGTGGGGCTGGTGGCAGAGGGCGTTGGTGGATGATAAAGTGATCATTTTAAATTTCTGATTAGCGACATAAGTATTTTTTAAGGGATACCTTTATGGAATGAAGAAAAGATATAATTTAAATGTATCATTTAAGGATCTGTCTGGCTTTTTTCAAGCACATACAGAACACCATTGTTTATTTTTGCAAGTTGCTAATGAAACTAGAGGAAGCCAAGAGCAAACACATGGCCACAAAGTCAGATACTCTCTCAGGTACTTAAAATTCATGTGGATTTCAAATTTATTGGCTAGAAATGATGGGAAATCCCCTTATAGGGCCTGTATTTCTTGCTCCAAATGGCTCTGAACACATTATTTTTTTTTTAAAAAGCCGGAACAGCTATGTTAATAAAATTTGAATTTGAAAATGTGATAGGGGAAAGATGTTTTGGATTCCAGTTCGTAATGGTGAGCCAGAAGTGAGGTGTGTGTGTGGGGGGGGGGGGGGGGTAAGGTGGGGAACGACCCTTTTGTGAAGGAGGCTTTTTGAGTAGATGGAACAGTAGTGATACATCTGCAATAACATAGCTGATAGTCTGCTTTTAAGCAGATTGCCATGTGTGACGTGTATAGAAACAATTAAAAAATGGAAATTTGTCATTAAATATACAAGGTCTGCACGGAAGAAAAATTGTTTGCTTATGAACACAAATCACCATGTATCAGGCACTCAGTCTCTAAGTTATGGTATAAACTTGGTGCAAACATGTTGAAAGCTGTATAACCAAGGGACTATATTCTGGCTCATTGATGGAATGGGGTGGCAGGGATAGAGTCCTCAGTGTTCCCTCAGTGTGTACTCTGTGCACAAATGCATTTTATTAGCACGCCGTTTCTATTGAGAGGTTTGTGGGCTTTTTTTAATGCCAGTGATAATTCAGCGCTCAAACAATGACCATTGCAGAAAACTCCGTTTGAGATGAGGCATGAGGGGGGAAGCGGCTTGCTGAAACAGCACAGTGCACCCGATCGCCTTGGAAGGCCTCATATAAAATGAGGTCATTCAGAAACTTTCCCTTGAAGTGCTTCCAATTCTTGAATTGCCTTTTGTTTGGGAAATGAATAGCAAGTTGATTAAAAAAAAAAAAATAGACAATTAGGGAAGGTAGGGGGATGGGCCTAGGGAAGAGCTTAAGGTTTTTCCACAATGAAGCTAAAACTATGAGGAACCTTCATTGTCCACAAGAGGCCCGTCCCCAGTTATGTCAGCACGCAGTGGTGTCACCAACCAGGTCATGTCCACGAGAGGGGCCCGCTGATGGCCTCATCCCTTTTCAGTGCTGTTGATAAGATCCTTGGCTAGAAAATAGCTCCATTGAACCCAAGTGTTCAACAGCGGCCCAGTGGAGCTGTCTGCCAAATAACACCAACTGCCAAAACATGATACCTGATGGCTCATTACTGCATGAAAATTAAAAAAGGGGCCCCATTGAGTTGTTTTTAGATTTTGTTTTTTCCTTCTGCCAAAGCAGTGAAAACGAGAGATTTACGCTTTTCATCAGGTGGTATTTGGTTGGGTGTTTTTGTTTTGTTTTCGTTTTTAGACTAGAGAGCTTTTGAAATTTGTATTTTTTAAAAGGGCTATTGTGCGTGTGCTATGATCATGGAAACAACACCCTATGGGGTGTGTGTATGTGTGTATTTTGTTTCTCTTTGGCACCTACATCAATACCTGTACAATCATCGTGTTATTTATGTATTTGGCAGCCAAACTATTTAAACACGGCTTCACTCCATAAGCGTTCCTTGGATTCACATTGTCCCGATATCCCATGTAAGAGCAAGTTTTCTTCTTGCATTTGACTCTGGTTTTGCTTCTAACTTTACATGCCAAAAGCAAACGTGCTTTGAAAACTCGGGTACACGGTAGTTGCTGAAGAAGGCAATAACCTATGCACTTGTAATTCTTTCTCTATGACCTACTTACATACTACTTCACCCTCCTTATAGTATGATTAAAAGCTGCTTTGAATCCACTATTGCCTCAAGGGATTTGAGGCTAGAATTTAACAAACTGCTGAGAAGGCTTAAGTCAGTAAGAGGGCTTCCCTACAGCTTCTCCCAACTAATTCACATGCAATTAAGGAGAAAATAAATATTTCAGAAGTGTACATGTTAATGAAGCTTTTTTTCTAACTTATAGAATGTAGATATGTAGCTTTATTCCACAGCTGATCTGAAAATATTTCTCTTTTTTGATTAATGCGGCTGTGTTCTGCTTCTGTTCTGGAGGCCAGCTCTGTTCATTCTTAAAATAAATTTGTTACACAGTCAGCTCATTACGTACATTTGGGATTTATATAAATGATATATGAAAAACCAAGAACTGACAAGGTTGGTCTCATTTATCCAGTTAATTACTTTATTAAGATTATTGAAAGACCAACAAAATTCTTATAATTTCAAAGGCAGCCTGTAGTAGCAGGGATGGGGAATAAATGGGACTCAGTCCTATCAGGAAAAGTTTTGGGTATTTTGGAGCTAAGAATTCATTTTCCTGCCTCTGTTTTTCGATTCCTTATGAACCTAGACCTCGTTCCTCAGAAAGGCAGTATTTTCAAAGGAAGGGTGGTCCTAGCCCTACCTTTGTCTTGGAATTGGAACTGTGTTGGTCAAAGCCAGATATATTGTGCAGCTGAAGAAGAAGGTACTCAAGTCCATTCGGTATGTATAGGCTTAACTGCATACTCCAGGCCTGTTACTTTATACTGCTCAGTCCATCAAACCTGGTTTTAAAATTGAAATGTGGGCTTAAAATTGGTATGTAAATACTTCTTCTCCTTCATAATCTCAAAGAGATGGTCAGTTTTCCTATCACACAAGAAGTTGGGGAGAAAAGATCCTTTCTCCAGATTATGGTGTCTGATACATCTCACACCTGATGTATTTTAACCACACGTGACCGACTTGCTTAACCCTCCGGGCTACTGTGATTACATCACCAGGTGTGATGTCATTGCAAAATAAAAGTGATTACCCAAAGGCGCCGGCTGTGAACTTCTGGCGTGCAATTTATGATTGCTGCTCCAGCGCCAGAGATACAAAGAAGTTTCCCGTACTTGTGACATGGTTGGTGAAAAGTCCGGTTGCATCCTTATGCCCAAAGGACAAAACAATGACAGACCGCCACCATGTACTTTACCCTTCCAGAAGGTTGCAAATCACTTGGGAAAATTAAACTCCCTGCTTCTTTCTCTTCACGTGTGAGCTCTTGGCCCCTCGTCTGCATCCCTGTTAGTAAATAGCCACAAATCCAAATCTCGAGTGGGTGTTTAAGCTTCATGGCCACCACATTAGAGATCTCCCAGCCTTCCTTCTAGCAGAGTCGCCGCTGGTTCTCGGTCATTTCCTTCAATACTGGAAAATGACAGATCTGATTTCTTTTTCTTTCTTTCTTTTTTTTTTTTTTTTTTTAAGAAAACGTGATTCCCGTGACTCCCATATTCAGAGCCTTCTCCGAACTTCTCCGTTTGCATAGAGGATACAAGGGAAATGCAATCGCGTGCAGACGCGAGTCCTCTTTGTCCTGAAAGCCTTGAGCTAAGTCCCCAAGTGTCACCTGGGCCGTTTATCGGGTCTTTCCCTGGGCTAACCCACGGATGCTGTTATCAGTTATCATTGTTCCTGCCGGTGGCAAGCACATCGCACAGGCGGGAGGCCCGGGCCCAGCAAGCCCTCGGGAGGGGCCCGCTTCTGGCCGGCCGGCCCGGCAGCTGCTGGGGTTCGGCCGCCGGGTGACCCGGGCTCGGGCGCTACGGTGGCACCGGATCCGCTAGGGCGGCGGTTCGGGCCTCGCGCCGGGCGCCGTGCGAACGGGGAACTGAGCGCAACCGGCCCGAGGCTGGGGACCCCAGGAAAGTCGGGCTAGTTTTGCAGCTGGTGAGCCCAGCCGGCCGCCCTCCCCCTCCCCCCCGTCCCCTCCCCTCCGCTCCCCTCCCCCTCCCCCTCCCCCCCCTCCGGGGGCCGCGCGGGCCCGCAGGGGTTAAGCGGCGGCGCGGCGGGCGCGGAGCTCCGCCTCCGCCTCCGCTCGCCGCACCTGGCGCTCCGCAGCCCCGGCGCCGGCCGCGGGGCTCCGGCGGGGATTGGCGGAGGGCGGGAGCGAGAGAATGTGACAAGTGCCGCTCGGGCGGCCGCCGGGAGGCCGCGCGCACCTGCCCCTGCCCGTCTCGCCGCCGCGGCCGCTCGGACGCGCGCCCCCCGCCCCGCCCCGCCCCGCCGCCCCCGGCGCGGAGCCTCCGCGCGCCGAGACCATGACTTCTGCCTTCAAGCTGGATTTCCTCCCGGACATGATGGTCGAGGGCCGCCTGCTAGTTCCCGACAGAATGTGAGTGGGGGCCCGGGCACGCGTGGCCGGGCGGCTGCCGCCGGGGCGCCTCCCCGGAGCCCCGAGGACGGCGGGAGCGGGCGGCGGGCCCCGGGCGGGCGCCTCCCTGGGGTCCTGGGCCGCGGCGGGGCGCGGGGCGCGGGGGCCGGGGCCGGGCGGGGCGGGGGCCGGCAGGCTGGGCGTGGGCTCCAGGCGGACACGCGCGAGCGGGGGGACCAGGTCAGGACCGGCGAGCGGGGCGCGGGGTGCGGGGGTGCAGGGGGTGCGGGTGCCGGCGGGCGGGGTGCAAGGTGCAGGGGGTACGGGTGCCGGCGGGCGGGGTGCAAGGTGCAGGGGGTGCGGGAACCGGCGGGCGGGGTGCAAGGTGCAGAGGGTGCAGGGGGTGCGGGTGCTGGCGAGCGGGGCGCAAGGTGAAGGGGGTGCGGGTGCCAGGGAGCGGGGGGACCGGGTGAGGACCCGTGAGCGGGGCGCGGGGGTGCAGCGGGTGCGGGGACTGGTGAGGGGGGCGCAGGGTGCAGAGGGCGCAGGTGCGGGTGCCAGGGAGGGGGGACCAGGTGAGGACCCGCGAGCGGGGCGCGGGGGTGCAAGGGGCGCGGGGACCGGCGAGCGGGGCGCAGGGGTGCAGGAGGTGTGGGGACCGGCGAGCGGGGCGCAGGGGTGCAGGGGGGGGGTGCGAGGACCGGCGAGCGGGGCGCCGGGGTGCAAGGGGCGCGGGGACCGGCGGGGACCGGCGAGCGGGGCGCGGCGTCCCGGGGCGGGGTGCGCGCGTGCACGCTCGTGTCATTTGAAATGCGGGTCTGACGGAGCCCTGGTGGCCCATTTAAAGATCCCTTCTTACCGAATCCCCCGCTCCTCCGACTTGCATTTGCAAAGATCCCTTTCCGGTGGTGGAAGAGTGCAGGGAGAGAAGGGGTGGGGGGTGGGGGGGAAGGTGGGGGGGGGGCGGGAGGAGGAGGATGGATAATTATAAAGCATTAAAATAGCCCCCGGTGTACTCTGTTGCAGAAATTAGAGGTAATTTTTACGTAATCATGGTGGTTGGTCTGAGATGCGGTCTCTAATTTAATAATTAATGTGATTCTGGTTGTTTTACGTGTCGCCAAACTAGGGTGGAAAGTTTATCGGGAGAAGTAGAGAGCTGGGATCTTGAGAAAGGGAAAGTCTATCTGATTTTTCTCTGGCTCGTTAGTGTCGACAGGGAAGTTTCTCCCCTCAGCTCAGGCGCTGTGGAGTCCGTGGCACCCACTTGTATTCAGTCGTGTTGTGAAAAAGAAACCTAGAAGGCTTGCCAGGGCGAGTCTGAAAGGTCTGTGTCCATTTTAGACTTGGAATGCAGAAAATTCTCTCTTACCAGGCACGAAAACTGCCAGTGAATCTGGGCTGCAGTTAATCTAGTGGAAAAAGGAAAAAAAAAAAAAGACTGTTATCCTTGGTAAGAGTTCCTATAAAATGTTTCCTGATTCCACCCGCTATGGGACTTCACATCCATATTCTTTCCGGCACCTTACCCTACACTTTGCAATTTGTAGGCCATTCAGAGCTTTATGATCCATCTCTCTGGCAACTTTCCCCTACGGTGCTGGATTCATTTTCTAGCATGTTAAATGTTACGAGTTTGAGAGATTTTTGAGAAACTCTCAGTGGCCAACTATTTGAGTCCCTAGGTTTTCAAATAATAATAATAATAATAATAATAATAATAATAATAATAAAAAGGTGGGAGGGGGGAGGGAGAGGATAGAATCAGTTAAGTGCAGTTGTCCTTCCAGTCGATATGAAGAATGTTAACTTGCCTGTACACACGATCGGGTTCGTTGTCCCAACTAAGATAATCAGATAACGTAACTTAAAATATTGAATTTCCTTTTGGCAGTTTCTCCGGGAAATTAATCTTGATTAGTAACGTTCCCATGATACTTGTTTTACAAGATCTCTGTCCTGTCCCCCTTGAAATAAGTATCTGTATAGATACATAATGCTCGTTTGCACCTTTGCTCTGGAAAGTTTTGTGCTTTCTGCTCTCTAGAGGAGTGTTGGGAGAGAGAATTGGCTTGATCGTGATAGTGAATTTATGGTCACCTTGCTACTTAGGTGACCATGATATGGCTAATGAATGCTCTGTGAATTTAATGTGTTAATGGTCTCCGAAAGATGCTGTCTCTTGTCAGTCAAATTATGAATTATGAAAGTTTAATGTGTCCTTTTCCTTTGGTGGCTGAATGTGGCTTTTTCAAACTGTTTGCTCTGAATAGAGCCTTTGTATCTCTGCCCCGACGTCTTCTGTACAAACCCTAATATGTAACTTCTACCCTACTTCTCTTCCCAGATGCTAGTTCTTTCCAAATGATATCCTTTGGAATCAAACTCCCATTGTTTTTCAGTGCTTGTCAACTATTGCTTGATTGAACTTTAAAAAACAAAACAAACAAAAAAAACCGAAAAATAGAGGATTTGTAAATAATCTGTTTCCAGATAGCTATTCCGTCTTCTTAGCCCTGAAAGTACTGTAGCATGCTTTCCAAAATAGTTTGCAATTAACTCACATTGCAGACTATCTTTGGGGAGCAGAGGTGTGTGGGAGGGCATATGACAAGCTGCAAATGCTTGAAACCCACCTAGCAGTGTATCTTATTGCCATATGCATGCAGTTGGGAAGATAGCTGTGCAGATTTATTGTTTTGGGGACTGGTTGTCACATATGGTATATTTCCATTTGGACTAAATTGCAGTCGCCTAGATGTTGGCCTATTCCTAAAAGGAACTTAAATAAAGCAAAGGGGCTTTTCTGGTGTTGATTTTTCTAAAGCAGTAGGACATAGTTTCAATGGCGTTTTCCCACAAGAATATATTACATAAGTTTGCAAGATGTAATATGTTTGAGTCCTCAAGGCAGATGAACAAATAGCTTTTGAGATGAATTATTATGCTTGATGGCCCCACGAGCCATCCTGTGTTTAAAGAGCCCAGATCATATAAGGCTTTGCAATGGGTCTGAATTGTTAGGACATATGCTTCAAAGTCTTGGCGTTTTAAGCGTTCAGTGTTGAAACTATAAATGGAAATAGACCTTTTAAATAACCTTAACTACTAATGTTTTGTTGTCCTTGTGTTGCTATAGAATATCGCTTGCTACAAAGCATAATGAAAACAGAAATAGGAACTGATTTCAGAAATTTTAAACTGGGACAGTCTGGGGTGGGGGTGGGGATGTGGGTTTCCTTTGTTTAACCTTTTTTTTTTTTAATTTTTTTTTATTTATTTATTTACGATAGTCATACAGAGAGAGAGAGAGAGGTAGAGACACAGGCAGAGGGAGAAGCAAGCTCCATGCACCGGGAGCCCGACGTGGGATTCGATCCCGGGTCTCCAGGATCGCGCCCTGGGCCAAAGGCAGGCGCCAAACCGCTGCGCCACCCAGGGATCCCCTTTGTTTAACCTTTTTAATGATCACATATGTATTTAGGGGTTTTAGCTGCTTTAGAATTTTTAAAAATCTAAGAAATGATGTCTTGGAAATGAGAAATCTCAGGTGGAAAAATATCTACAGATGCAGCTTTAAAATTATTCAGATTTGTGATGTTAGAGTAAGACACCCAGAAGCTAGCAATAAATTAACATGAAATCTTTTTCTTTTTTTTTTTTTTTCACCTTCAGTAAGTTAACCTTGTTGGAAACAAGAAAAGTTGTCCTGAATATAAATTTATCAACTTGGCGAATTCATCATCTTTGTTCATTAGGTCCTCCCAAGTGAGGAAAACTGGAAAAATGTCTGTCAGTGTCCAGTTAAACTGAAAGGTGGTTCTAGGGACTTTCACTGTTCAAGTTGAAAGGGGCTTTAGAGACCATCTGGTCGAACTTCCTCATTTTATAGATTGAGAAGCTATTGTAGGGGCAATGTGACCCCTCCAGGAGGCAGTGCAATTACTAGCTTTCTCCCCTTCCCTCCTTAAATGGACAAAAACATGAGTCGTTCATTGAACGCCTACTGTGTGCCAGGGCACTTGACTTACCTGTCTCTGACCTTGACGATAGATGTGCAGGTGGCATATTATACCCATTTTACAGCTCATGGTTAAAGAGGTTCTGTGCTCCCCCATGCCGCATAGGCAGTCAACAGCAAAGCTCTGGTTGGCTTGTGTGTGTGTTATATAAATGCCAGTTCACATGTTGGGGAGACAGGAGAGAACTGTGAATTAAATATTCGACGTAGAGTTTTATCAGGAAACCCAAATTGTGCCACACGAGAGTGGTTGAGCATTATAGGAAATACACATCACTTGTTCAGAATTGCCTTTCTAATTTGCTTCAAGCCCATACTCTTATTCCATATGTTAATTAAAGAGAATGTATTTTGATGAAAAAGATTTTCTGGCTTACAAGGTACCAGCAAAATGAAGGTCCAAAGCATGAGGGTCCCTTTTGCTTTTCTTTCCCCCCAGATGGCATTTGAACTATATTTGGAAAATGCCAGTAATAAAACAGAGTGATAACTGAGACTTGTCACCTGATTCTTTGATGACCGCATGAGGGATTAAAGAGAGACACTCGAAGAGTTAGGATATGGGTTTTTAAGGAAAAATTTTAAACATGTGCTTTCAGGTAGGATTTCTCAGTAAGCAACACGTATTTTAGCATTAGCTGCTTCCCGAAACCAAAAACTCATCCCATGTTGGCGTTTTGAAACACTGATGTTATCTTTGATCTGGGTTAGAGGTGTGTTGTGAATTGTCGGGTGTTGCTGTTTAATTGGGATTTCCTGGATTGAGATTACTCGAGGATTCTGTTGATCAGATGCTGTGAAACGGGGGCAATAGGAACCTTGCAAGACAAGATAAAAAAGGAGATAAGATTTTCAGATACAAAGCTGGTAATTAAGATTTCATGGGATCATTTAGAATGTTTTCTACCTCCGAGCAGTCTCCCCCTCCCAAACTGCGACAGCTGTAACAACAGTATATGTGGTCTTTGATAAAAGACTGAAAACTACTTCCCCTGCCTCTCTCTTTTTTTTTCCACAGAAATTTACAAATTTTTCATTTCTCCTTACCCCTTCCTTGTGGTTTCGTTGCTTACAGATTAAATGCTGAGCTTCCAATTAATGACAGGTATGACTTTGGCATGCAAAATCATCGGATAAACTTGAGTGTCCTCCAACCAGCACATGACGTGATCTAGCTACTGTGCCAGAATTTGGGGTAACACTTGTTTGTTAAGGCTTACATGGAGACTTCTGCATGGTCACTGATGTCATCGTAACACATTTTAAAAACGCACCCCGCAACTGCTAAACCATGCTGTCAGCATCCTTTTATCTGATTGGCATTCCACTGGAAAATCTGGTATTTTCAACATGTTTCAGGGAGCCACACATATAAGGCACCGATGTTGTGGCACTTCCTGTGCTGAACTTCGTCCAAACTCTAAGTCTTTATTTCCAATTTAGACTGTTCATTCTGGAGGATTGTGGTTCGGTGGTTTTTCTTTTTCTTTCTTTCTTTTTTTTTTTTTTCCAGGGGAGGCTCACAGTTTTGCTTTTGGTTTGCAGATTAGGACACCACCAAGAGTCAGCTATTTGTCCGTGCAATATGTGTGCCACAGCACCGCAGAAGGGAGGGTCTGGAAAGTACTAATGGTTTCCAGTTCATTAGCACCAATAAGTTCCCCTGCCCCCGTGTCTGTTTCCCCCACCAGGGAGGGACCTCTAATACAACCGGGCCGGCGTCACTGGTGTGCCACTTGTGTAGCAGTGCAGAAAATGCATTTTTATTTTTTCTTAAGAGAGCTCTTGCTAAAGCTAAGAGAAATGGAGCTGCACATTCCTGGAAAAACCTTTGCGGGAAACAAAAACTAATTAGCGCCACAAATGTGATGCTCTCAGGTAATTGTAAAATAATTATTCCCCTTTAGCATCATCACTGTTTAATTGTGTCATCCAATAGTCTCATGCTCTGAATCTAGATCTGAAGGGATGGAAACCACCACCACCCCCTCCTCCTCCTCCTCCTCCTGGGGATTTCTTTTTCATTTTACTGTGAGTGTTAGACTCCTCCTAAAAAGGACTCTTAAAGAAAGGGGCAACAGGGAGATTTTGAACCGGTTCGCCCTTCCCATTTGTCCTAAATCACGACAGAAAGTGATTACTCCAACTGGTTTTATAGAAATACAATTCCAGTTATGTGGTGGAAATGCGTGGTGAGCATATTTGAGATTTACACGTTCACAGAGCTACACTCGGAGTTTTATGAACGGCCTGTTTTATGAACTGCAGATTGTATATTATGTTCAGATACGGAGAGTGATACTTTAAAATCAGCTGATCCTTTAAAATGGAATGCTAATAAATATGTAATCCTACGGCTCTCAAAATGACAGATGAGTACAAATTCCGTTTTTGGTTAAATTTTAATTACTCCATTTGAATGAATGCCTCAGAGCCAACTTGCCAGCAAATTATTAGACCCATTTTTTTTCCTCCTGAAGATTTATGTAAATTAAGTTTAGGCTGTATTTAGACTAAAATATCATTTGGGTTTGTTATTCCGAACTTCTCTACCAGACTCCGATGGCCTTTTACTTAAGGTCAGATTTTAAATAAATCTATTCTGAGGAGGTCTCTGTTTAAATGATCTGTGCTCCCGTTTGGTCAGCAGAATGGTTAAGAGTCAGTCCTACAGAGAGATGACCGGGTCACGAGATTCCTTTAATAGTAACATTGCCTTAAAAACTGGGTTTTGGGGATGTTTTGATTCTATGCCTCTGTCATAACCACAGACATCAGTACCCACCAGCCCATCAGCTGTTTTGTCTGACATTTATAGGCTCCAGTAGGGCCTGAAGATCCCCTAGTTGCACAGATGATGGTGGTGACTCACTCCTTAGAAGGCAATTAACTTCAGCTGATTGATCTGACATTTTGACATAACTTTTGGACAGTATAACAGTTTTTTTTTTTTGAGTTCATGGGAGAGTGACTAGTTCTTCAGCTTTCATACTAGGATCTCAAGTTCTGTGATTTGATGCTGAAATGCTTAACTTGCATGCTTTTTTGTAAAGAAAGTTCATAGTTTGACTCAAGCTCATTAAATTGCGAGGTGGTATTTTATATCCTTTATCATAAAGTCTGTCTTCTGCTTCTCCTGGTCTCCCCCTGTCGCAGGAAACTTGAACCACATTTATCTGCCAAAAATAAAAACAGCTGGTCCTTTGATGAGTTAAAAGAGCCAAACCAGGGATGCCTGGGTGGCTCAGCGGTTGAGCATCTGCCTTTGGCTCAGGTCATGATCCTGGGGTCCTGGGATCGAGTCCCACATCGGGCTCTCTGCAGGGAGCCTGCTTCCCCCTCTGCCTGTGTCTCTGCCTCTTTCTCTGTCTCTGCTTATCCCTTTGCCTCTGTCTTTCTCTCTCTGTCTCTCTCATGAATAAATAAATAACATCTTTGAAAAAAAGCCAAACAGTGCTCTTCATGTGGCTGTGTGTGTGTACACATATGTATACATATATTTGCATGTATATATGTATGGAAATATATATACAGAAGCTATTTTATTGGGCATAATTCTTCCTTAAAATACCTTCCCCTTAGTGATCTTTGGCTATAGAAGCTATGAAATTGCTACAACATGGCCTGTGTTTACAGATTACTATCTTCATAACTGATCATTTTAGGGTTTAGAAAGGTTTAGCATCTTGACCAAAAGTGTATTCAGATCAGTGATCCCACTAGAAATAGGTCTCAGGATGATGCTCTCTTTGGCCCAGAGCCTCTGAGTAGCTTCTGTCAAAGGTGAGGACAAAAGTCCCCTCTGATAGAGTTGTCACACCTTATAGGGGAAATAGCTGAGAGTTGAGGGCCTTTTCTAGACTTGCCGCAAAGTCCTCAGACCCGGAGCAGGGGCTTCTGTTGCTACCATCAGGATCTTTTAGGTTTGGAGCAGGAGGAAAGACTCTTTGCAGAGCCACCTGGACAGTTGACCCTAAATGGATATTTTCTTGGGTAGCTGGAGCTGCTGTGGCTGGACCACACTCCTCACTTTGTGCCTCTTGACCGCTGCCACCCTCTTCTGGATGCATATCATGATCCCATGGCTTCCCCGTCCCTGTTGCAAAGAGCCCCTGAAATTCTGATTGTGGCCAATGAGAGTTCAGCAGACTAACAGAGCATCTGGAAAAGGCTAACATTACAGGAGATGTCGGGACGTGTGTGTGTGTGGAGTGGGGGTAGAGAGAAGTGGTGGAAACCATCCTACAGGTGCATCAACACTCCCCACCCACCCGGCGATTTTCCTCGTGCATCTCCGGGGTAAGACGTTGGGTGTCGCGCAGGTGAAGCAAACAAAGGTTGAAACATGACATTTCATTTGCTCCGTGAGAAACCTTCGGGGAATAATAAAGACCCAGACGTCGTGGAGGAGCATGAGGGAGGCGGGCTCTGGGAGAGGAACTAATGCATATTTAGGGAGCCAGGCTGCTCCATGGACTCTGCGCTTCTGATTCCGTGCACGGGCTTGCTCTCCGTCCTGCAGGCGCAGCGGCTTCTGGAATTTGCTTTCCGCCTTGCTCGGGCTTTCCTGATGCTATCTTTCCTCCTCTTGTTTTACCCTTCTCTAAGCCCGTCTCCTCCAGCCCTGCTCGCCGAGGGGCGTGCACCTGCACCTGTGCCCTCGGAGCCGGGAGGGCAGCGTGGAAACCCCTCGGCCACCGCCGCGCGGCCAGTTCCACGGAGCAGCTGCGTGTTTCTCTGCACAAAACTGTATTTTGCCTTCCTGCATTAGGGAAGGGGTGTTGAGTTTTCTGCTTGAGCAGAGGGGGAGCATATTTCAGAATGATTAACTTTATGGAGGCCATTGTCTCGGGCGGCTATATTTGGCTCCACTGCAGCTGTGTTTGCTTTCTCAAAATTGTCACCAGGAGTCCTCCAATTGCAATCAGTCCCTTCGGTCCACGCCGGTGACATCCTTCCTCGTGACTCCCGTCGTCCACGCAGCCCATCTCTCCTTGGTGTCAGGATTGAAAGGCGACCCAGCAGTCCCCGAAAAGCCTGGGCGCTGGTTGACACGCCTGGCGCCTCCATCCCAACGCAGTCCCTTAATACCGAGTCATGTCCGTCTTGCGTGATGCTGTTACCTGTTGGGATTCTTCTTCCTTTTCATCAAAAGCCATATTTTCTGGTCTCTCTGTCTCCTCTTTCTCTTTTTCTTCTTCCTTTTACCCTGAGATGTCAGAGGGTCGCATCCAACAGGTGCTTCATGCCTGCCTTTACCTGTACTCACTAGAGCACACCTGCTGGCGTTGGTTCACTTCTGGTCCTGAGAGGTGCTTTACAAAACCCTGTGTTGGCGTGGACACTGAGGCCAAGCGCTCCCCTCTTTTCAGTAAACACCGGCCACAGAATTCCCTTTTCTCCAAGGAATTGCTTCAGAAATGTTTTAATTCCACTAGCCGTTGGGGGGGGGGGTTATAGTTTTAGTTAGAAATCACTTCCTCTTGGATTGTTTCTGCTCATCGGGGTCCCTTGCCCTGTGTTGGGGTCTGCTTGGGTGAAGTCGGCTGAAATCACTAGGGATGTTGCTCTAGGGTGTCTCCAGCAGCGACGTGCAGGTCCTTCAAGACGAGACCCCCATCACTCACTCAGCAACAGTCTCAGGTGTTCCTGGGCTTGTCTTCTGGTTCGTTCTGTGGCCATTTCTGGTCTCAGGTGACTTGTCAAGATTCCTCATCTAGAAAATAAGGCTATTAAGATACACTCCTTACCTGTGCCACGGAATTGTTGTGAGGCTAATGCTGGGAAAAGAATGATAGCCTAAATATTTTATAGCTTCACGGTACTTAAAACTGACCACAAGTTCACCTGCATTTCCTGGGAGAGTCAAGTACGGTGAAACCTCATTACAGCTGACCAGTTAATGTGTTCTCCCTCAGAACATTTGTGCTTTAAAGTCTCAGCCAAAGACCCATAAAGCAGTATTGCTCCCATATAAACTTCCAGAAAATGCTCAGTCCCCAGGACAACATTGTAAAGACTGATTTTTTTTTCTCTCTCTCTCTCCCTTTTCTGCATGATGATTGAGAAATAAAATGCGGTTCATCTTCCAATTGTGAACTTGTGGTCAGACCTTCCATTCTGGGATAGGGTTGAGGCAAAAAGCAATATCTTTATCCAATATCCCCATCTGCGTGTTCTGAAGGAAAAAAAAAAGCCCATCTCTACACCAGCTGAAATAGATTTTGATTTTCTTATGGGGAGAGAATCAGCCACACAATGTGCAGGCTGGTTCCCAATAATGGGACTCCCAACGCTCGCCAAAACCCAGCCATCGGGAATGTGGGAGGTGAATATGGAAAAGGACTATTGTCGATCTTGGCACCTAACCCGCTCATGAGGTGCTCAGGCCACAGAATGCCTAGAGATCAGAGAAGGAGAGTCTCCAAAGGGGAAAATGACCTGGATAAGGAGTCAGTGATGTTTAGGGCGGCACAGTGGGTATGGGGTGTATCCTGGTGGTCCCAGCTGCAGGATACATCATAGTTGCTCTGGTCTCTGCTTTAATAAACAGGCACTTCTCCCAACGGAGCTGCTAGGGTCCTTGAGGTCCTAAGACACCAGAGCTGCCTTAACTAGTGTGGAGATTCGCTCCTAATGTTGATAAGTCATTCAACTGATTAATAAGATCACACCTGTTCAGATTCAGTGGGGAACCCAGCAGCCTGAGTCCATTGGTTGAAAGATGTTCTCAGGGTGATGGGCCAGGGGAACAGTTAGCACTTGCTCTGGCTAAGAGCGTGATGTTGACTGCGAATCACCGGGTCACTCGTGTGACCGCCCAAGCTAAGTGAGCCCTGCCTCCTGGGAATAGACCACTTTGCATGAGGGTGAAGCAGGCAGTGGGAGCGTCGTCGCCATCAGAGATGACGGCGGATCCCAAGCTTGGTGGGAAGGAAAAACTCAATCTGCGGCCCAAAGCTGGCCAAACCCTTGGAGAAGGGCCCTGCCGCCCAGATACTCCAAATGTTCCTGGGCAAATTGATTGGTACTTTGCAGTGAGCACATTCTATCTTCTCAGGGTCAAAGAAGTCTAATTAACTTTATAGGCAGCCTTGCAGTCGGACCAAGATTTTGTATCCAGTTGTTATAAAAAGTGACCAGAATTGGACTAATGTCAGCGAGGGAAGCCGCGTGGTGGGCTTTATCTTGCCCCTAACTGTGTCTTGTTTTTCAGGTCTTCTCAGAACGTGATCCTTTTATTCAAATTGATTTCTAGTCGTCTGTTCAATAAAATAATGATGTCTACCCAGAAGCCAAAAACAATGTTTTCTCATGTCAACAAAGCTATAATTCTCTGACAACTAAATACTCCTTGTTAAACATTTTTCTCCTGATTATTGATGCTTTAAAGGATGCCACCTTCCTGTGGGGTATACCTTCCAAAGTATTTTATGGTATTAGCTGGGGATAGGGGCTAGCCATCAGGCTAAGGAATTCATATAAATTATCGATAATCTTCAGAACAACTTTACGAGGTAATTTGTTTCATTCCTATTTTGCAAGTGAAAAGAAGGTTCTAGAAGATGGAAGTACCCCAGTGCCCATTTCCAAAGCCCAAGGTCTTCCTCTTGTGCTACTTCACATTCTGGTCCAAGAGGCTGCTTTGGTCTTTTGAGGGACTCTTAGACCCTTCTGTGACCATGAGCAGATTAAATTTCTGCATATGTTGGTGAGTTGGCAGCTGACGATGTGGATTCTGAGTATGAAATACGGTTTCTTAGCTGTGACCTGAAAATCTACTTTTTACATGTTCTTTCATGTAAATTGCTTGTTCTTTTTTATTTCATAGGCAGACCAATTTCTGAGTCTAGAAGGCAAGAGTGTTGTGACCAATGTCAGTAGAAAGGGGCGCCATAGCAGCGTCAAGATCTCTTAATGCCTGTGTTCCCTTATTGCACAGATAAAGTAACGGTTAACATTGAATGTTAAGGTGGATCCTTATTCTTCATCTGGTTATAATATATAATTATAACCTTATATTTTCATGAAGAGGCTTCTTGTGAGGACTTCACTAGGCACCTGGCCTTCCCCCTCATTTACTTCCAACTTCTTTTTTTTTTTTTCCAACTTCTTAATTTCTACATCTGATTTAAATGAACCCTTGGCCCTTCTCAGGGGCACCTTGAGCCAGAGCACGCCACCTTGTGAATTAGAAAAAGGCTTTCGGGTGACGTTCTGTCTCCACCATCTGCCTCAGTGACTTCATGCAGCATCCTGTTACATGCAGTTTCACCACTTCCTTCATACGTGGACCAGCTAAGGAGACAATAGCATAAGCAAGTCTCCAAACCAGTGGATTTTAGATGATTGACAGTTGTGTCAACTTGGGTATGGTATCCCATCCATTTCTACAAACTTGGCACGTCCCCCCATAGCTTTTGGCTCAAGTGCGTAAACATTTGATGGGATTCTGAATCTTCAGCAAACCATAGATTTCTCTTTCATGGCTAGATACCCAACGTAGAGGAAGGGATCATGGACAAGTTGGAGTAGAATCCACGCATGGGTTGGTCTAACCCTCCAACCATTTCATATGGAGTATTAGCTTGTCGAAATGCCTCCACTTTTGGCAGGAGAGAAGCGTCGCGACCGAAGAGGATGTGATTTGAGTGGAGTTTCCATGCCCCGTGTGCTTATTGTATTCTTGCTACTGATGCAAACATTATCTATAATTACATTTTCAAGTGACTGAAAATTGTAGGCTTTGTTGAACAAAAATGCAGCCAAAGAATGGAATGTATACCCACTCCACCCTCATTATAAGGCTTTCAGAAATCAGCCTAGAGGGCCCAAGACCATGGCTCTCAACTACATGACACCAGCTCCCTTCTCTGATGTTTGAACACTTTGTCAAAATGCTGGGTTCCCAATGACGATCATACAATGGGAAGAAAATGCTATTACTGTTTTAGCACTTGGTTCCCTCCATAGTCTCAGTCACTGTGGCATGTCCTCTCACGAATCCTCTTTCCAGGATGGAAAACGAGAAACCATGATTGGATTTAGATCCAAGTGTGATGGGCCAGTTTGAGAGAGTTGTTGAGATACAGACACTATTGCCTTCCTGGGGCAGATCCAATTATATCTCTACGATATGGGGTGTTTTCCTGCTGCACCCCCTCCTACCTAGGATGTGATTTAAAAATAAAACAAGGGATTCCTGGGTGGCTCAGCGGTTAAGTGCCTGCCTTCAGCCCAGGGCGTGATCCTGGAGACCCAGGATCAAATCCCACGTCAGGCTCACTGCATGGAGCCTGCTTCTCCCTCTGCCTGTGTCTCTGCCTCTCTCTCTCAATCTTTTTTTTAAAGATTTTATTTATTCATGTGAGAGAGACGAGAGGCAGAGACATAGGCAGAGGGAGAAGCAGGCTCCCTGTGGGAAACCCGAAGGGGAACTCTACTCCAGGATCCCGGGATCATGACCTGTACCAAAGGCAGACACTCAACCACTAAGCCACCCAGGCGCCCCAAATTTAGCTTTTTTTAGACACAGGATGAGATCCTCTTTCTAATTTTAGTGAGAACTTACACCACTTGGAATTAAAAAAAATAAAAAAAAAGAATGTGACAAGTTATACCTTAGTAGTTCACTCATCGGTTCCCTGGCTTTAGGATGAAAATAAGCAATGAAATAGAAAAATGTTCCTTGGTGTTGGAGGTAAACAGGAGGAAGAGGTTACAATAACATTGTTATTCTATCGTTGCTGTTTTTCAGGTACCTGATTTATCATTTATGTGGTGGTTCAGAATGTCACAGCTCACTCTCCAGACCCTAGTAGAGTTTAAATTCTCGGGCAACTGAAGAAAAATCATGGTTGATGCTCGAATCCAAAATAGGAGCAAACATTTGACAGGTGGTTCAGAAAACCCACAGACTGTTCCTGATTCTGTGGAGCCCTGCCCTGACAGGGAGGACAGACATGCATTCACACAGGTGTTTATTAGGTGATAATTAAATTGCAAACTGTTGAAATCTGTTTAGGTCCTCTGTATACCCGGTGAATTGGATGTTTCTCCATATATACCTAATGGGTTATACCTTCTAACATAAATTACAGAGGCACTTGAGTGGCTCAGTGGTTGAGTGTCTGCCTTTGGCTCAGGTCATGATCTTGGGGTCCTGGGGTCAAGTCCTACATCGGGCTCTCCGCAGGGAGCCTGCTTCTCCCTCTGCCCATGTCTCTGCCTCTTTCTCTCTGTCTCTCATTCTGTGTCTCTCACGAATAAATTTTAAAAATCTTTTAAAAAAATAAATAAATTACAGCCTCTCAGGTATGTTGGGTTTGGGACAGACTACTTTACACAGACCATAAAAATAATCAACCGTATTCAGGATTTTTAACGTTCCTGGAATGGAAATTAACTGGTGTCCAGGTAAAACGCCTTCTGTGTAATAAAACACGTCAACAAGTTGCACATTTTTATTTATTGTATATATATATATATATATATTTTAATGTAAATGGATTGCTATAGCTTTTGAGGCAGGGCCTCTGCCATGAAAACAAGATATGGTCTCCATAATATAATTGGCCAGTTTCAAGGTATAAATGAGAGCAACTCAATTTGTGTACTCCATAAACTCCTTTTGTGAGTTAACAAATACCCTTCTCTTGTTCAGGGCCCTTGTTTTTTGTTTTTTGTTTTTTGTTTTTGTTTTTTTTACACTGGTTATGTGTTTATGTCTCTAAGTGCCTGGGCTTTTGGTAGCTTGCATTGCTAACCAATCAATCAGCAAAACTTCCTTGAAGAAATGTAATTAGCCCAGAACCAAAGTAAATTAGCTTTTAAAGTTGTCTGATTGGGATCCCTGGGTGGCGCAGCGGTTTGGCGCCTGCCTTTGGCCCAGGGCGCGATCCTGGAGACCCGGGATCGAATCCCACATCGGGCTCCCGGTGCATGGAGCCTGCTTCTCCCTCTGCCTGTGTCTCTGCCTCTCTCTCTCTCTGTGACTATCATAAATAAATAAAAATTAAAAAAAAAAATAAAGTTGTCTGATTCTCGAGGTTTCCTGTTTGCCCCTACAGTAGCAGATTGACTCCACGGCGGCCTGGTAAATTCAACTCAAGTCCAAAAGTACATGGTAGTTTTTCAGTTTAAACCACAGATTCAATAGTTAAAATTAAGTCGGACAGCTGAGGAGTTTAGGATTTATGAGTCACAGCTGACCTGTTATTTGGCTGAATCGATCAGTTCATTTGTTGTCCTGTGGAAACCACCTAAACATTTTCTGTACTGAAAATTCCATTGTGGTTTTTTTTTTTTTTTACTCTAAACTGCCTCCCTGTGAACAAGAGTTGTAACTTTTCTTAATCATCATTCTCAAAAAAAAAAAAAAGTCTCATGATGTACTGGTTAGCTGCCTGTTGCAGGTGTTACAAATTTTACAAAATGTTAATCGTAATTTCTACTCTAAGTGAAACATTTGGTTACTCTGAGCTTTAGTCACTACGGTTGACTTGGTTTCTTCTTCTGTTGACTTGGTTTCTTCTTTGGAGAAACGCTGGTTTAAAAGGAGAAGGATCTGCACTGTTGTGTTGTTTGGGGCTCCTAAAGGATTTCCTTGTTGGGACCTGAGAATAGAACTGTTTTCTAGCTTTCTGAAGACCTTTGTTCTTCATCTTGCAGAATCTCATTGGGTAAATAATACTGCCTCATCACTCCCCCCCGCCCTTTATCTGGACCCTTCCTAGAGTTCTTAAAAATCACATTTCATGTGTTCTTTAAGAACCCAGTAGAAAAAACAGTGCCTCGGTGGAAATGCTCATGTACATTAGCACTTTTATGATGTTGGCTGCTTAGGTTGCAGAATCCAGGCAGTTTGAGAGATCGTGGGGGTGGGTGTGTATGTGTGTGTGGGGGGTGTTGGGATCAGCATTAATTCTTAAAACCTCTAATATTGCAGTTTTTTCTCATCTGAAACAGCAGCCAGAATGTCCTAGTGTCCTAGTCCGTTAGGTCAGATTGGATCTGGAGTGATCCACAGGATTAATCGTGCAAGCAAAGAAATCTGGATTCCCTCCCGTCTGCCCTTTAGCCGCCTGAACCTCCTTTAGACATGCTCTTTAATTTACACTAGAGCTGGAATCTTGAGGACAAGTGGGCATGGAGAGTGAAAAGAAACCAATGGGATAGCAGCCACTTCCCTGGCACTCGGGACAGGACTTCAAGCTCCTTTTCATGCCCCCGGCGCTCAGGGTACAGGGAGTGGGTGTCCTGGTTAGCTGGGATCCTCCCAGTTTATGCCAGCTGGCCTGGCACTATCATTATCAGTGTCCCTCTGTCAACCTGAAAAGTGTCCAAGTTTGGATGATAAATTCTCGCATCTGATCCCGTGGCGCTAGCTTCCTTAAAGACAGCACAAGCGTGGTTGCCAGCTTTTGTAAGGCTGCACAGAGGACTAACCCAAACCCTCCCATGGAAGGGGTTTTCCGTGCTTTTAAACATTCAGAAAAAGCCATTTCTAGCCTCGCTCTCTTTCTCTGACCCATTCTCATGAATCTTCCATAATAGAAAATTTAACCAATGTAGCAAGAGCTCCTTCTGCGTCCCTAACGTGTCTGCACCCTGCTGGGCACTTCGGGATGTGCTGTCTCAGTAGCTCGGGCTTCTTCCCGGCCTGAATCTGGTGGATGCGCCCCTCCTGCCGCACCTGGGCTTGGCGCCGGAGGACCCCGGGGACCAGCCTCCAGCAGGGCGACCTTTCCCTTCCCTCCAGCTTCAGCTCCTGAGACAAGGGCACCTCATTCTGGAAGCTCGTATCAGAAGCTTGGGTGCTTCTGCTTTCAACCGGAGCACGACCAGGGGGAGAAAATGACCTGACCGCACCGCCTTTGCATCCCCACTGTCCTCTGTGACAGAGGAACCGGAGAGCGCGGCCCCAGTACAATGACACCGGGGTGCCCAGGTACATTTTTCGAATTCTAATCTCCGAGACACTTGGGCACTCTTCAGTGCTAATTGCTCTTTCTCATTCAGTGCTGGGGATTTCAGAGGATTCGTGGAACATGTGTGTTTAAGATCGATTTCCCGATTTTTACATTTATACCCAGCTGTTTGTTATTCAGGGCAGCCATCAGCATCCGAGTCTCAATGGACCATGTAATGTGCAGCTGTAGCCAGATGTAATGCTTCTGCTCCCTAACTGTTTCTGTTAGAAGCTTCGAGAGGCAGGCTAAAGACTGCTGATAACCCCGTTGCCTGCATTAATTTACCCTCTGGAGCTACACAAACTCTGCCTGGCAATTTTGTTTCATGACCAACAAGCAGCGCAGTGTTTGCGATCTCCATGCCTGGTAGTGATGTTGACACGGTATATATCAAGTATCTCTGCGTCGATATGAAAGGTACTTGTACGGCTAATTCCAACGGCGGGGAGCTGTCTGACGCGCATGCATAAATACCCGGGAAACGAGGTTGTGCTTAAGAAACATCAGCAAGGATTCAAGTCACACCTTGGCCTGGATCAAAACAGGTTCATAAACTAGTCTTTTGAACGGAGGGACTTTGGATTTTAGGATCATTTCTCTCCAGTCTTAGCGTCAAACCTTGTTTCCAATTTGCATTTATTATTGAGATCCGTGTTGCCTTTTGTGTTCGTGTTACGTATCTTTGTTTAGAGGCTACCGGTTCTACTAAATTTAATTACTTCCCTTCGAGGCTTTAAATTGAGGGCAGCTTCTATTAATTGTTAATTACTCTCCCCTGCCATTTACACAGCGAAGGTACATTTACTAATTGAGGGTCTGTCCTGTGCAATGACAAGAGGCTTCTCAGCCTCAATATTTACCTTTCTATGGGGAGCGAGTTTTAGTTCTCTAATCTTATCTTTTATTAAACATAAAAGTAGACAGTCTAGTGACAGATTAGCCATTCCTGTGATGCAGTGTTGTTATATATCCTGGAGGAATAAATGGGCATCGTATTTGGCTCTGTGCTGCCATCTGGTGGTGTCTCGATCTCTCTTAGCCCCACGGCCAATTCCTGATGGGAAGGTGGCCCCCCTTGGGTCTGTTCCTTTGCTAGTTGGACCCCGCATCCTCTCTGGGGGGTTAAAATGAACGTCATTCCTCAACCGGTGGCTGCGGGAGGCATCAGTCTAGCTCGGTGTTTCTTGTATGCCACCAAGTGCTCGTGGCCTATCTTCTAGCTTTTTCGGCCAAATGACCATCCTCCTAAAATTCCTCTCTCGACCTCCGTGGCACATGGTGGTTCTTTTTGCTTTTCTGATTCTTCCTGTCTCTCACCTCCCAACTCCCCACACCCAGTTCTTCTTGCCTCCTGACCGTGGGCATCTTGCCTCACTCGCTCCTTGGCCCTCTGCCTGTTATTTCAACCTTCTCTTTCTTAGAAAGCTTGTCTCCACAATCACACTGCCCAGACCGATGGAGGTTGGGGCGTCGGGGTGGGGGTGGGGGAACTGAGTCTCACGGTTTGATCTGTTAATTTTATGTGGGGGTGTTTGGTGAGCTGTGTTTCTGCCTCAATAGCCTGTGCTTGGTGTCAGTCCAGGAGGGGGTGGACGGCGCCTGTGAGCTCGGCAGTGGCTGCTTCCTGGGTGTTCTCGGGTTGGCCACGATCCCATTTCCACAATTTATTAAGAGCATTATGAATCCCAGAAAGGGTTTTGTCATTTGCTGAAAGGACATCAAGAGTTGTTTCTTCGTTTATTCGACTCAGTGCTCCACGAGATGAAATTCCTTCCCAACCCAGCTTGGGCTCTTTCTTCTCTTATGACATTTTAGTCCTCTCTTTGAAATGGATCGGCTGTAATACTTGGCTTTCGTGTCATCATGTGCTCTGGTCCACAGCCCTAGAACTTTGAGTTTAAAAAAAAAAAATCATGAAGGTAGAGGGTGAGAAAGAACCAAGATACAAGTTGAATTCATGGGCGTGGTGAGGTGAAAAAAAAAATCTTTAGATTCCTCCTTATTAGGCTTATGACAAAACCAAAGTGATTTTAGTTTGTGGTTTTTATTGGATGTTGTAAAAACCCTACAGCACGAAGAGTGCTGTACCTACAGGTAGGTAGCCACGTTAAATTATAACAGTCATGATACACAGAGGAGCCACAGCAGGTACAGGCAGGTCTGTGTCCCTCTGTCCTTGGAGGTGGCTGCCCCTGGGGGGACCGAGCCTTACCTACAAGGATGTCATAGGTCAGTGTTCCGGGGGTACACTTCAGCCTCATTGGAGACATGACTTCTCCCTTCTGTCCTCCCCACCCGTGCCTGGGCCTGTATTCGAGGAGTCCTCTGGCAAAGCCTCTGACCTACATTTTAAAGAGGAGAATGCTTCTCCTCTTGGAAAGACTGCATCAGAGGTGGTTTGCACTGTGTTACGTCGCCAAGTTGTGCCGGTAGAGGTACGTGGTGTGTGAAATTGAATGGTCTTTCCGACAGTAGTGCTTATTAAGTTATTGATACGGGATGGTTGTCGACTTAGGCAAGGTGTGAAGAAAATCCTATTAGGAGATGATTACTCCTCTACCGAAACGCATTAGGGAGAGCGGTGGTTATGGTGCAGGGACAGTAGGAATTCTGACGGGACTTCTGTGATCAAGCAAATATTAGGCACTACACGGGCCCAAAAAGGAATTCTAGAGTGAAACTTAGGCTATCCATTTGTAGCACTGATTTTGTACATATTGCACCTATATACACTTATGTATCATGTGTAAATTACAGATGGAGGGGGGATGAAACGCTATTTCTTGAGGATTCTGGTTTAAAAATGTGCCGTAGCCTTTGTATAGATACATGAAACCATTTTAGCATTTGGAACCCCATCCATGAACTTGAAATCACGACAATTATTTTAAATGATGTTGGGTTCGTTTTTATTAAAACGTTTCTGGCAGTGATGAAACTCATTTATTAAATGTGATTTTTGGGATTAAAAATGGAAGGCTTTACAAAGTCTTCGCGCCGGAGGAGGGAGGGGGTGGGCCTTTGTCTGGGAAGCTGACTGCATCACGGTGTCATTCCTCACCCTCCCCTTCCCCCCATGCCAAGCTGAGTGCGCCCCTGCTGCCCCCGGGTCCTGCGCTCACCTGTGGCATTCTCCGGGGTCCTGCAGCACCTTGAGCCATTAGGCTGTGGGGCTCTGAGCGCAGACAGCAAGCTGCAGTGAGCTTCCCGACCGCAGCACCTACCACCTCCCACTCCATATGGTGCCGAGTAGGTGCAAGCACATCAAATCCAAGGAAAACGGAAGAAAAGTCGCGCGTGCCTATTTTGAGTATGGAATTGAACTGAGCAAATGCTCACGGAGCTCCCACCATCTGCCAGGATGTGGGCCGGGAAGGCAAGGAAGCATGTCATCGGCGCTCCTGCCAGTACTTCCTGAGATCTTTGCATCCCGCCTCTGGAGGCAGGAGCCCTGTCGTCATGGGGAGCGCTGCCAGGGCCCCCAAACCATGACTCAAGAGCCTCCATTGTGGGCTTAATTGTTTGCCCCAAGAGCCACGACTTTGTTTATTCCGTATTTGCCCACATGCACGTTTTAGTCCTTGCATCAGCTTCGTAAGCTTCTCGATACACAGCGTGGAAGAAAAAAAAAAAAACAAAACATTTTGAGTCACGAGTTTATTTTTGAAACTTTATTTAAAGCCACTCAATGGATGATCAGTGTTAAATGTGCCTCATAACTTTCGTCATTGAAGTGCGAACTTCTATATCAGTTTTTCAGGCTAGTTTCATTGCAAGATGAGGAATGATTGTGTATCTGTTATGTTTTACACTTTTATGCCCGTGCTCCTGAAGGAGACCAGAAGCCAAGGAAGTTCAAATATGCAGATTAAAAAAAAATTCCTAGTGACTTTGGGATGTGTCATCTATGTTGAGTGGCTGGGGTGGGGAGGACAGAAGTGATGTCTCCTCTGTTCCGCTTCCATCAAGCTCACGTCATTCTACCAAGAGGATTTCAGAAACACTCCAGGGATCAAGAAGAACGGGATGGGTGGGTGGCCTGTCTTGGGGCTGTGGCGGGTTTTTAACTGAAGATCTCCCATTTTCAGACTTCCATGTCTCTTAGAAAAAAGTGGCAGATCTAGAAAAATAACATGATTTCTGTCTCATGGACAACGGGCCCGGGTGATTCTATGGGAACGCGGGACAGGAGGAAGTCCAAGGCCAGGCAAGGCGGGAAGGAGAGAGTGGTATTTGTGCATCTGGCCGTGTCTCCACTGGCTGTTCTCTGTGTGAATCTCCTCCAACGACACGGAGATAATCCAGAACAAGTGTTCACAAGACGGAGACACCGCTTTGGAGAAGAGATAAAATAGGTTCTCTGTCGTGTAAACACACCGACCTGTGTTGAGTACTTGATAAAATCTTAATCTGCCATAATAACATTTTTCACATCTAATAAATTGCATCATAGGACGAAAGTAACGATCGTTTATAGAAACTTTAAAGGTATAATTTCTAAGGAATTTTAATTATGGCACCGTAGAACTCCGAGCCCCCAGGAAAGCCCTGTTTTATGCTGTATTTCCTATGTAGTCATTTATTTGGTTTCTGCTTTTTGTCACTCTCGCCTGGCTGGTCTTCTCCCCGTTCCCTGTATAATGATTTTTAAAATTTTTTTTCCAATTTATTTATTTACGATAGAGAGAGAGAGAGGCAGAGACACAGGCAGAGGGAGAAGCAGGCTCCATGCACCAGGAGCCCGATATGGGACTCAATCCCGGGTCTCCACGATCGCGCCCTGGGCCAAAGGCAGGCGCCAAACCGCTGCGCCACTCAGGGATCCCCCTGTATAATGATTTTTAGTTGTTACTTTGTGGCTCAACAAATATTTATTAAACACCTGCTCCTGTGCCGGTCACTGCTTTACTGCTGCCCCCCCCTCCCCTGGCGTCCTCAGCATTGTATCCCCGTTCACAGAATGGGTAATTCTTTACTAGCCTCCTGTTTGGTGAGCTCATCTGCCACCACCTCATCTTCTACTTTTCAGTCTCTCTTCCATGATCAGCTGTGTTACACCTGCTGTTTCACGCCATCTCTGTGCTAGGTTGCATTAGTGGCTCTTCTTCTGGCCTCCTGGCACTAGCGGGGCCTTCACTCCATTCAGGAGGCTGTGACAACGGCCCACAGGCTGGGCGGCCCACACAGCCTTTACTTCTGACACTAGGGAGACTGGGAAGTCGGACACCAAGGTGCCAGCAGATCTGGTGTCTGCGGAAGCTCCTCTTCCCACTTGTGGTTGGCCACCTTCTTGCTGTGTCTTTCCGTCACAGAGACAGAGTGAGGGCTGTGGTCGCTTCCTCTTTTTAGAAGGGCACGAATTCCATCAGAGGGGCCCCACCCTCATGAGCTCATCTCAACCTAATTACCCGCCCCCCAAAGCCCATCTTCAAATTAGCATCATTCTGGGGGAGTTAGGGCTTCAACATATGGGTTTGGAGAGAGGGAGACACAGGTACGCCACCCATAACGGGGAGTGATACTACAAAGACCTAGAAGCAGATCCCAAGAGAGAGGAGAGGAACCATAGTCTCCACTCCTAAGCAGGGCGCACGGGGTAGGAAGGTGACCATGTGACCTCAAGACCCACCAACTGTGAAGAGTGGTTTATTATAAACACACATTCCCTGGGATTTCCCCTTAAAGCTTGGAGCCATCCCGGAGAAAGTCCCCAAGCCCTCTCACTTCACGAGGCTGATTAGGAAGGAACGTGAAAATCGCACATAGAGACGCTGTCGAGATTCCAGGACTTCATATGAAAAATGTAACTCCTATTTCTTAGTTCAACACATGTCCAGTCTCTTCTGTGCCATCAAGTTACACAAACTTTTCACATCTGGTTTTTCCAGACCATTTTCTTAAGAAAGTTGGCTCTGTGTAAAGAGATCTCTCTGGATCCTGTTCCCCGATGTTTACGCAGTAGGATCTCTGTAAGCCTCCATCCGGACGTTAACAGGAATCCCCTTGGAGTTGAATGGATCCTGGAGGTTTTAAAGTGTGTAAGCTGATCTGCTTGGACGTTCCCACTCTGGTTAGCATATGTAAAAAGAGTCCTGTCAGGATTATTTTGATTTTTATGTCTTTGGCGCTTACCTAGCTCCAGCGTCCTGCGCTCCGTCTCATCATCCTGTATCTGGATTTCACGAAAATTATATTACGATCTAATCATCAAGATACAGTTGTAGGTACATGGTCAGCAATGGTTAGAACAGAATAGCCTGGAATGTTTCTGGAGAACTTTTTTTTTTTTTTTGCATGATTAGAATCTCAATAAGAAGAACAGGAAAGTTGGGGGCTTATTAGCATTGGGTTGAAACATCAGGAAATTACCAAGAAGTTGGTTTTCTCTTTGGGGGAAAAGAAAGGGCGTTTTATATTTACTGCCTTTCTGTTTGTGTTTCTGTTAGTATTCCATCGGAAGCCCTCGGTTTAATTCAGAGCTTTTTAGGGCCCGACAACATTGCTGTACGTTAAATGACTTTACGTGGGGCACTCAAAGGCTCAAGTTGTTTGAAGGCTGGGCTGGTGATTGAGGTGGACGTGAGCACAGGATTGGCAGGTGTCATGGCCATCCCAGCTCCCAAGTGACTTCACCACTCCCTCTCGACTTGAAAGGGTCACCTCGATGGTTCTCCTACAGCAGATTTCCGCCTGATTTCCTTTGCCTTCGCTCTGAGAAACTGGCAGCCTTCCCCAGTGTTAGTCTAGTTTGTTTTTATATGAAATATTATTCACATACCATAATAGTCACCCCTCTGAAGTGTACAGTGGCCTGAGTGTATTCACAAAGCGGAGCGACCATCATTGCCCCAAAAGTATATTTTCAGAGTATTTTCATGACTCCCCCACTGCAAAGAAGCCCCACGTACCCCCCCTTTTGTCCCCTTGCAGCCCACCTCCTGGCCCCCTAGGCAAGCACTGTCTACACTGTGCATCTGCGGGTGGCCTGTTCTGGACATTTCACATAAATGCAGTCATTGCACTTTGTGGACCTTTGTGTCTGGCTGCTTTCACGTGGCCGATGTTTATCTTATTTTATTTTAAGATTTTATTTATGAGAGAGAGAGAGAGAGAGAGAGAGAAGCAGGCTCCCTGCAGGGAGCCTGATGTCGGACTCGATCCCAGGACTCCAGGATCACACCCTGGGCTGAGGGCAGGTGCTGAACCACTGAGCCACCCGGGAATCCCTGGCCAATGTTTTCAAGTGCACCTGCTACGGGGGTGGAGGGGGTGGAGGGGTGTCCGTACTCCATCCCTCGGTTTAGGGCAGAGCCTTGTTCCAGGGTCTGGGTGGGCCCGCCCGAGTCATCAGCTGATGGGCATTCCTGGGTGGCCTGGGCTCTTAGGAATAACGCTGCCCTGACCGTCCACGCGCAGATGCTGGTTCGAGGATGTTCCAGTGGGGTGTCTGCTTAGGACTGCGTGGCCGGGTCACGGGGTGTTTTGGTGTTCAGCCTTTGGAGGAAGTGCTGAGCTCTCTCCAGAGCAATCGCACCATTTTACGTTCCCCCCAGAAGCATGGTAGGAGTTTCCCGTTTCTCCACATCCTCACCGACACCTGTCACCATCTGTCGCAGTGACATTTCTAGTGATACTTACTTTGTGGCTAAGGAGGGTAGGAGGCGGGACGTAAAGCCCAGGGTCACAGGCAGGGCCCGGATGGAACGCGCGTCTCCGGTAACACGCTCCATCCTCTCTGCCGCACCATCTCGGCGAAGCACCTGAGATTTCATTGTACTGGAGTCACCTGTTTTCATTTGCCCCGTGTCAGAAGAGATGGTTTGTGTCCCTCCCCCGTGATCACATCCGTCGTGTCACCCCCTCAGCCTTCTCTCCCAGCAGCAGCTCGAATGGCCAGCTGCCTCCTCACCGGTCCCAGCGACGGTGTGTCCCCGGCACCCCAGGCGTGTCCCAGACCAAACTCTTGATCCCCTCCCGCCTCCGGTCCCCATCTCCCTAGCGGGTGCCCAGCCACCCTGGCCCGAGGCCTCAGCTCTGCGGTCTCTGTCAGTGTCTGTGGGCGGCTCATGGACAAGCCCGTGGGCCCTGTGCGCATCACGGCGTCCCTTACCTTTGGGCTCCTGCGTCCTCCCCGGGCCCTGGGCTGTGGATCACACGGGTCCCCCGCCCAGTGGCTTCCTTTCACACCTGCCGGAAGGCCCAGTGTCCTGCCAGTGCCCCGAAGCCCCTGCTCCCACTCCCCACTGAGACGAGCTGCCCTGCTCCTGCCATCCCCTCTGGGTCTCAAGCCCTCTGTCCCCAGATGTTGTGCATAGGCTCGCACTTCTCTTAAGTGCCTGCTTGAAAGGTTGCCTCATCAGAAGACTGTCCCTGAGGCCCCCTTGCCAAAACCAGCAGCCCCATCCCTTTCTCTGCTCTCCCCCCTACTTTCATCTCCCCGAATGACGTTTCCCACTGACCTTACGGTATATACTTAACTCGCTCGTTTTCCACCTCATCTTCTGGGGGATGTAAGGCCCTTGTCTTTGGTCTGCTGCTCCATCCTTTCGCCTGGAATAGTACTGAGCCTGTGCCGGGCACTCAATAAATTACTGTTGAGCGAGCAGGTTATTTCATTCTTCTTGACATCACTCAGAATCTTTTTGCTGCCAGCCTATATCGGGCAAGCTTTTAATCTTTCCTGCATTTTGCAAAAGAGTTCCAAGCATTTATGCATAAATTTTGTGAAGCCTCTCTATAGCACGGTTTCTTCACATATAAATTTGCCGTAATGCCAGGCAGGTGCTTTGGAGGCCTCATCTGAAAACTATTTTTTTCCCCCAAGTACCAAAGATGATGATTATGTTATTGTCATTTTTATTATTCAATCTGGCCTTAATACATTGTAGCAGTATGGACCCTATTAGCCAAGTACGTGATAATAGCCTTGTATTACAATACCCTAGGATGTAATATTGTAGAAATATCTTATTTCTGCGGTTCCACTAATAAGGACCTCACTTACACACAGAGCTCAGCTCTTAGAGTTTAGTAATAAATATCCGAGGAGAGAATCTGCCGTGGAGAATCTTATCTAAAACATGTCATATACCACGGTACCAAAAGGGATGTTGACAAAGCGTATCCATATATTGCTGTATTTTAATTTGTTTCTTCTTGTGGTGTCTCACATGATGGCCCAAGATTCCAGATTGTTCAAGCACCTTCCAGCCTTCCCCTTGTCTGTTTATTCCATTCCATGCGATTGCCAAAAATAAGTGAGGCTAATATTAACTTTGGTGAAGATAATGTACCCGTGCCTTCCAGTACACTAAATAATTCAGGAGAATATGATGCAATGGTTAAAGACTCACTCCCTATAGTCCGGTTCACCTGACTTTGAACCTTACCTTCACTCTTGAGCGCCCTGTGTACCGGAGAGGCTTGATCTCTGCAATCTTCAATTTCCTCACCTGTACAATGGGATGAATAAAAGCTACCCCGTGAGTTTGAGCATTCTGAGAGCTGATTTATATGTAGCCCATGGCACGTAATAAAATGCTCAATAAACGTTAACTGCAATTATTATTACTATTATCATTTTAAAATATTTGCGTGCTCTGAAGACCTATTCTTTAGCAAAGCGATGCCGGGATGGCTGTCAGGTAAAGCGTAGTAAAAGGGCTTTAAAAAAGGGCAATAAAATGCAAATGTATTTCCCCCGGAATGCCGTACTGTATCTCATCCAACTCATTGAAAATAACAAATATAACCCAGATAGAGACCCCCTTAAGGTACCATATATGTTTATAGCCTATTTAAAGAATAAGAATTGATCTTTCTGTAGCACTGAGTCTGGCCGAGATGCTCAGCATACCCATTAGCAGGCGTGCTCATCTAGCTGTGCTCCTGGGAGCCCACACTCTTCCTGCGTTTTGCACAAAGCTGGAGGGAAGAGAAAGGAAGGATGCCCAGGGTTGGTTCTTAAAGGCAACGAGGCAACAGTTTGCCCCTGAAGAGTGTGCATTCGGGGACACTGAGCTCTCTGAACTTGTCAGCTCCATCTTGTCACCTGCTACTGTGCCTCCCCACCAGCCTGTAGGCCAGCGGTTCCCAAACATCACTGCACATCGGCACCCGTGGGCCACGGGGCGCGGAGAGCCCTGAACGCGGGGCAGGCGGTGGCCGGACTCTCTGATGCACTGGGCCCCCGAGGTGGGGCTGACAGTTGGCATTTCTGATGAGCTCCCAGGTGGTTCTGCTGCCATCGGTTGGGACACCAACCCCCCTCCCTGTCCCCCGACCTCCCACGCCACTGCTGCTCGCGTTTTGAGGCCTCCCCAGAGTGCTGGGCCCTGGGGTCGGGCACAGAGTATGCACTCAATAAATACTTGTCTAATGACACCGAAATGAAACATAAAGGGAAGATAAAGTATATTAAGGTTCTCATTAAGTGCACTGCCTGATTCTCATTAAGACTGTCCTGATTTCTTTTATGTCTTGGGCATGTGGGCTCCGTGCTAATTTTCATGGCTTTTGTGTCCCTCACGTGCTGTCATTTTCATCTCCTCCAAGGTCCTCCTCCTTTACCCTTTCTTTTCTTGACTCGTTTTAGAGAGATTGCTAATAACAGCCAACAGAACCCTCAGGACTAATACGTGCGTGAGAATCCTTACACCTCCCCAAGAGTTTTTTAAAAGTCCCTGATCGTTAATCTCATTTCGCTTGGTGTCTCCACCCCCATTGACAGCCAGAGCTTTTGGCTTGTTGCTTCCTTTTCTAAAAATTTGAAATTTGATGGAAATTGCCTCTGCTAAAGCTAACACTTGATTAAGTCACTGGGGGAGCAGAATAGATTTATAGAGAAATGATACAAAACAAATTGGACTTGCCGGGGAAGGATTGTTTGGAATTATGGCGTTGCCAAACTCATTGTTTATTTCCCTTCTGTTTTTCTGGGTTGTGAGCCCTTGGCTGTATCTTCACCAGAAAAGAATTCTGCGGGGCGGGGGGGGGGGGGGGGCTTGTGTGGGTTGTTTTGTACATCCTTTCAACTTCCTATTTGAGCATCAACAGATTATAGAGGATAGTGAAATTTTTCTTCATTAAAATAGAAAAAAAAAACTGAGTTTCAGTTTCCACTGACCTGTGGCTGCTGGCAAGGGAGCCTTCTCTGTGAAGACATTGAAGACTTTTAAGTATATCTTTCACTGAGTTTTCTCACCCCGATATTCACTCTTTGCTCTCAGCCAGCACCTAAGTTGTTCTTACATTAGTGTTTTCCAAAGAGGGTTCCATGGAACACTAGGAGGGTGTTTGCTGGATCAAAAGGACTCTGGAGCAGAAATCCAGCAAGCTTTCAAATGCAGGCTAAAAGTGTCTAATTCTTTAATTCAGGGACTGTCAGAACAGGAGCATTTCTAGGCTCTCAGTGGCCATGGAAACTTTTGGTGGAGCATCCGGTGGTATCTCCCCAGAGCAGACCTTGGGAAACTGTGGGAAAACCCTTGGTGGTACCATCATCTGTGATTCCTCAAGAAGCCTCAGAGACAAAGGGTGTAGGAAGCTCCCCTTTCCTATGTAGTCAGATGAGAGAGGCATAATTTTGGTTTCCTTTCCAAACCGGGAAACCCTGTTCCTCAGTGATTCCATTACTACTTAAGCCTTCAGTGGCTGCCTGGACTGAATGCTGGTTTCTGCTTAAATTTTTCTGGAACACAGAAATTCCCATTCTCCGCTGTTCATATTTAGACAAAATTTCACTGCCTAATCCACCTGGCATCCTGTGGCTACAGGGTTGAAATCCTGCAGGAAGGTCATGGGTTTGGGTTTGTTGTTTTCGTTTTGTTTTTTTCCTCTGAGATGTCAATTTTCAAATTGAGGGAAAATTCAAGCTCATACTCATTTGTACTCAGTCATTCATAATTTAAGCAAGCCCATGAAGCCACATCTCCAGATGTCAGAATTACGGCTTGCCAGTTTGTATTCTTTCTATTCATTATTCGCCCCCTGGTCCCTCCCCCCCCAACACTCCTCCCCCACAAGGCCATATCCCAGTTAGCAATATTCTGTGTGTCCTGTTGCTTTTCTGAGTCACTAGAAAGTGCCAGGAAGTATAGTTTGAGCTGGGGAGGCTGTTAATCTCCGAGGCACCATCAGAGGAAAGAGTGGAGTTTTATAGCTGCAGGCTATTAACACTACTGACAGTAGAAAAGTGGACTTTCTTTTTATACTTTGCATTGGAGCGATTGCTGCTTTTTAAAAAATTGGCCATGAGCAGGGTATGCATTTCTAGGTGTTTCGTAGTACCTGCGTGAATATGGTGAAAGATGAAACCAGATGTGCCCTTTAGAAAGCAATGGTTAGCTCTCTGGACGCAGTGCATTCTCAGTCTCTGCACAACTTCACTCCTCGTGGCAGGGTGTCCGTTCGGGATGTGTCCCTGCACCACCAATCCTTGTCTTCTGTGGCACCACCACGTGAGGAATATTGGCGTCTGGAAAGGGTTAGATCACCCCCACTTGACAGCAATATTATGCTCGTTAAGATCCACCGAGCTGTGAAAACACATCCATAAAACATAGAAGGTAGAATTTAAGAACACAGTCGTCTTCTTCCCTCTTCTCGAGGGGCAATACAAACTTTTTAACGTGATAAATTACAGAGCACTGTCATTTTCCCTTTCAGCCAATCTGGTTCTCATTCACCAGCTCTAATTATCGGTGCAGGTATATGAATTAGTTGGTTAGAAACTCCACAACGTGCACCCACATCAAGGTGTCGCATGTAAATGTTCTGAGCACAAAATACTTCATTTAAATGAGTGGCAGGGAGCAGAACAGCATTGAAGTTGACAGGGAAAATAGAAATTAGGTATTTTTGCAGCCACCTCTTTGTCCCTTCACACTGCCTTCATGTATCAGAAGCTGGAGGAGCTGCAAAATGTGTACAGAATTGAGTGGGATCTGGGGTGTAACCTATTACCCTGAAACATTGGCAAGAAGGAAATCATTTCTTGTTTTCTGCATGTTCTTATGTAACCTTGAACAAACTGTTCTGTCTTTTTACTTTTTTCTTGCTGGGGGAGGGAAAGAAAAAACAACAAACTTCAGCCTTGTTTTTGATAGCTGTACTCGTTTGTGTGCCTTTTTTATTTTTTTGAAACCACATCCCACCTCCCCACCCCCCACCCCCAAACTTCCCAAGTGTTGGATTGCAGATGTGAGCCTGGACTGTGAGAGTCCAGACAACTTGACTTTTAGCAATATTTTAATTATTTGGAAGATAACAGTGTGTTCAAGTGGGCTGGATCGCATCATGGCTCTGCTGCTGCCTTCTGATGTCAACAGGATTATGTGAGTGTGAATGCCCTGCTTGTTTTATGGCAGAAGTACAACATGGGGGGAGGTTAAGGACACGGTCTACAGAAAAACAATAACAATGCTGCAGGCCTGGGCCTTTGATTTTTTTGATTTTTACCTTAGCCCGAGCCACTCAAAAACTGCCTTTATTTGGTACTTTCCATTCCCTTTCTCCTTCCAACTTGATAATTTCTTTCTTTTCTTTTCTTTTTTTTTTTTTTTTTTTTTGTCTCTCCTGTCCTTTGCTTGGGTTCAGGTCTCTTTGTTCTTTTTTCTTGTCCCAAAGAGTCAAACTTGCTTTATCATTTTGTGCGTGTCCTTCTCCTTTTAAGCACCATGCCCTGCTTCCAGAGTGGTCTTGGACGCAGAGAGCTGAGGGTAGGGAGGTCCACCGAGAAACTGTTGACTGGAAGGTCTTGCCCACCTCCTTCAGGTGGTTGGGTGTTTCTCTTGGAACAGGTTGTGTTTGCACTCCAGGTGTCCCAGGGAGGAAAATGCTCTGTGTGACAGCCTTCACCAACTCTCTTGCCACAGTTGGGGGAAGAATAGAATATTTTATGAATGGAACTCGGGGGAATGAGAGCAACATGGAGCACAGGTCATGCCTTGGAGATGTGCCACCCGTGGTGGGGTGATACAGGTTTCTGGTCCCACATGCCGCCACGGGTTGGGGAGGCTGGGGGTCTGCAGAGACAGGCAGGAGGGTCTGTGGCCCATTTGGGCTCCTGGGGCTCTCAGCTCCCTCTGGGTTTCCTGACCCACTGGCCTCCTGCTAAGGGCGAGGAACCCTGTGGCAACAGGACCAATTAATGAGCCACAGAAAGTGTGCCTCTTTGAGAACAGAGCATCATGTGTCCCAGACTCTGGCCCTGCGGTTCCGAGAGAGAAATCCCGTGTAAGAGGCTTGAAAACATCCGGTTCATGTTGATGTCTTTTGAATGGTCAAAGAAAGTGCAGTGTTTAACGATCATGATGGCTCGTTGTTGGGGCATCTTGATAGCTTGGGGTTTCACATACTTCTGGGACATGTGGGAGATGCTCGACACTACAGAGGGCTGGAGAGGGGTGAGGAGGGGACGTTGTATTATTGTCAGAGCATGGCCTTTCACAAGGTGGGGTGTGGGTCTCCCTTGGTTCTGCTGGGCTGGGTCCACTGCCGTGAGGCTGTTGACCCTGACCCACAGCTCTGTGCAGGCACCATATGCATTCTCCTCCATTGTTCAAGTTTTCTCTTGTGTTGGGTGAGCAGTTGGTTCTTAGAGCCTGTATTTGGTGGTAATCTTCTCTCCCACCCTACATGGTTACTCTGTCCCCCAACTGTTGTGCCCCTGTCTAATCCCTCCCACCCCACATGGCCTAGTCATGGTGCTACAGCCATCCAGTGGCACCTCGCCTCTTCTCAGGACACCTGTGGTCCCCTTTACCACTCTGGCCCTCAGAACTCTGCAGATTGTCAGATGTGTCTTACCTGTTCCCCCTCTTCATCCATACCCTTCATCCCCTAGCCTGGTGATCACATCCCTCACTTGCCAGCCTCCTTATCTGTGTCCTGCCTCCCTCTGCATAAAACTCCCATTTGTGAGGGAAGGAGAGTGCACCAAACCCACACCCAACAGAATCCACCTGCTGCCCGGGAGCAGGTCTGTTCTCAGCACATGAAAGCTGGATAGGTGTGTTGTGTGATCAGCGTATCTTCTTCAAGTTCAGGGACATCCTTAAAGGTGGAAGATGCCCAGGTCTGCGAGAGGTAAGGACTTCAAGCTATATCTCCATAGTTTTTGGTCTCTAGTTTTTCTTAAAAAGGCAACTCTGCTTGAAAAGGTTAGCCTTTGGGGATCCCTGGGTGGCACAGCGGTTTGGCGCCTGCCTTTGGCCCAGGGCACGATCCTGGAGACCTGGGATCGAATCCCACGTCGGGCTCCTGGTGCATGGAGCCTGCTTATCCCTCTGCCTGTGTCTCTGCCTCTCTCTCTCTCTCTCTCTCTCTCTCTCTCTGTGTGTGACTATCATGAATAAATAAATAAAAAATCTTAAAAAATTTAAAAAAATTAAAAAAAATAAAAAAAAGAAAGGGTTAGCCTTTTAGATCCTTCTTGAAAAAGAGCTTGTATTACATTGAATGGGGGCCATATAATGATGATATGGCTGCTCTACTGAAAATATCCTTTCTGCCACCCTCCACTAGGGATGCTAACTTACATTTTGGATATTGAAAACAATGGACACATAGTATTCTTTCAATTATCCATTCATTATTTATGGAAAATCTTTAAATCCAGCAGGGTCAGTAGCCCAGCCTGTATTCTTTGGGGCTTGGTTCTCCAGCTCAGCAGGCTTAGGTAAAACATGATAACCTAACTAAGCAGTGCATGTTTATGAAACCCAACCCAGTGCCTCCCCTAAGAAAATACCGCATTTGATTTATTTGTTCAGTGCACATTGAACACCTGCTAAGTGACAGGCATCACGCTGTGGGCTAGGTAGAGTTTCAGAACAGATATGATGACTGCCTTCATGGAGCTTGTATTTCAGAGGAAGAGAGAGATCCATCAAGTAATCACACAGATACACAATTATAAGCTAGTTTAAGATGTATAAGCAAGAGATTTGATTTAATTCGGGATGGAGCTGGTCATGGCTTCACTGAGGATGGAATGGTCAAGCTTTATGTCCAAGGTCTTCCTGTTGTCTACTGTGTAGGATTGCCATACAATTTAATGACCCAAACTACTTCCTAGGCTTTCAAGATTTCTATTCTCATGTCTGTTGTCTGCATTTGTTGTTCCTACTCCCTGCTTTGCGAAATTGGGTCTGTGGACCATTCAGGGGAACTCTGAGAAGACTTAAACCATTGGAGATCATAACCTTTTTTTCAAAGACATTGCCAAACGTAGTTGAGAAAATCTAGTTCATAGTTGCTGTGATCCGACCTTGGTTGACGCAGACACCTGAGATAGATGTTTCTTGATATGACTACTAATCTGCGTTGTTCGGCCTTAGAAACCACCAGGCTGGAATGTGCTGGTACACGTTTCCTTAGGAGATGATCATTGTCACAGGAGCATGGGGTGCTGTCCTGTGGCTTTAGCAAATGGACTTTTGCCCTGTTCAGAACCAAGCAGTGCCATATTTAAAAGTGAAAAACTAACTGCAAATAGATAAAATAGACTTTGGTTTTTATAATGTAATGGTCTTGTTAGTTGCACTTCTCTGGGTCCTTATAAATTTCTCTGATACAGGGTAGGATCCTTTAAAACCAAAGCTGTTGCACAACCTGTATTTCTGTCTGATCCAAACAATAAGTCCGTGAATTAGAAGGACCTGTTATTCCAGTGGAATGCAGAAGGAGAGTACAGCTCAAGAAGATGAAGTGGGTGGACTCAGGTGTGCAACAGCCAGCCTGTCAGACAGTAGAGATCTTCCAGTGTCAAAATCATTTATTTATTTATTTATTTAGTCTCAGTAACAGACTTCCATATGAATGCCTCAGAGCTTATTGCTGTCCTGAGAATGAAATCCCATGTTATCCTACTTTCCTCTTGCCTGAAGCCTGAGTTATTAAGAAAAAAAAAAGATAAAAAAAAGCCCCCTTCAATATAATTTTGTAGTAGAGGGTCCGTTATTTCAAAGATTTTTTTTTAATGGAAAATCAAGGTCAAAACATAGGAAGTTGTATTCTCATAGGTTGGAGGAGTCCTTTAGAAGAATCCAATTCATTTATACCTTTAAATTATCAGCCATAAACACTATAATTATGTGACATATTCTCTGGACATTTATTATTATTATTATTACAGCCAATTTGTTAACAAAATGTCACACAAGAGCATTCTTTTGTTCCTTAAATCAACTATTAATTAGTTTTTCCTCAACAGAGTCTCTCTTTGGTTAAGTGGATGGATGCTCTGTCTAGTTCAGGGCTTCCTAGTACATGGATCCATCCCTGAAAATGGCAGTTGGTCTGCTCTTCCACCTAAGAGATTTCCAAGAAAATAAAACTATTCAAATACATTCACAATGAATTTCAGCTATGTGCTGTGGCTGGATCAGTAGGAGATACCTTGTATTATCGTTTCTTTCTTTTTTTCTCCCATTTGTAGGCTAAAGATTTTCTTCTTTTGTATCAGTAAATTTCCTTTTTTTGTGTCCCAAGAAACACATGTTTAAAAGAGACTGAACCAGTTTGTTTGAACATTCATAGATGTATGCTGATTTTTCTATTAGCTCATCTTGAATGTTCTTTTGGCAGTTTGTTTATAGTTATTGATGATACTATTGTAAGTAGTAACTACATTTGGATCATTTGGAAAATATAGAAAAACAAATAGCCCATTTTGGTACTGCCCAGAGCCACAGTTAATTTTGATGTACAATGGCTAATATGTTTAGAAAGCAACAGATTCTGAACTCAAATCCTCAGGTTGAGAACTAATGAGATAATGTGCTTAACAAGCCTGCACAGGGGTTGTGCGTAGTAAGTGTCTTGATGATGCCTATAAAGCTGGTGCATACTTATATGGCAGTGATCATGGGATCCATCCATGCCTCTCATTCCATGTGCCTCTCGTGCACCAGTGATTTGATCTTTCATCTTTGGGTTATCTTACCATCCTGTAGTTACTGCAGTATCATTAGGAAGATGTGGTTGATATTTAGGGCTGAGGCTCTTACACAGGGAGGGATATGCATAAGGTGCTAAGCTTCTATTTCGACAAGGAAAGGCATTTTAAACAATCTAACATCAGCTTTCGTCATTTTAAAAAAATATGGAGATAATCTCAGTGAATATTAATAGGACTATCTTTTAAATAATTTCAGTTTATGAAACATCAACTACATTGTCCTTATTGACCTTATTTCAAAATGGACCAGAGAAGACTCTGCATAGACACTGCTTAGGTGAAATGTGATGGTCAAACAAATAAAGGTCTGAACAGGAGATGGTGAAAAAATGGATTGAAATGTGGATACTGCCATAATGGTCATAATCTTTACTCCATGTATCATATGTATCATTTATACAAATTTCTAGTTGCCCAGAAAAACCGTGGGAAAAAAATGTTGATGGGAAAGCTGTTAACTCATGCTTCATCTGTCTATCCTCTCTACATCCTTCAGTAGCACAGAGTAAGAACAGGTGACTTATATACACGCATTCACACAAAACAAGTAGGACTATCCATCTATAGGATGCCTTTTAAAGTCCGATTGAGATCCATTCTTACTCTGCAGTTAGTACTACAATTTCATCATAATCAGAGCACTTTATAAGTAGGGCAAATTCCTGTTTCTGCCAGGTTTCTGAATTGAAATAACTGAAAGAACGATAAAGTGAATTGTTGTCCTGACAAAATACAATCATTTTATATAGGATAGTTTTAACAGAGTGTACAGATAATTTAAGCTCACGTAAGTGCATTTCCTCCTTTGAGCAATTTCCTTCTTATCCACATGCCCTCATGCCTTCTGAGCTTATGAGTAGATATGCTGGTCCTAGATGGTCCTTAGGAACTATTCTAACCCTGGTACTCTGTAGAATGGGTTCCAAAGAGGAAAAACAAAACTTCTTCATTTATTTATTTATTTATTTATTGCTAAACACCTGATTTTAATCCCAATTGTTCACTCAAACTCTTGACAGCATTGAGAAGACATGGCATAGTCTATAAACCCAGTGCCAATGCTAGCCACCATCTTGAAAAGACTTACAAGTGAAGGTCTTCTGGCCTTCCTCTCCCCATCTGGTCTATCCCCTGTCTAGCCATTTCTAAAGGTTCCTTTTCAGTCCCGACTGCTGTATTATTTAAATCCCATCTACAGCACTCACTACAAGCAATGCTCAAATCTGCTTTTGTATTTGAAAACAAAGCTTTAAAAGCAGCCAAGGGAGCCACACAGAAGAGTAGTGATTTTGTGACAATGGCCTAAATCCAAGAAATGCATTTAGAAAGAGTTTTTGTTTGTTTTCAGCAGAATTGCTTTCAGTGTGTTTGTCCATTGAAAATGGAGAATACTGAGCTCCCATGTAGATAAAAAAAATCTCTGAGGGAAATTGGAGATTTTTTGTTACAGGTAGAAGTGGATGTGCACCATCGTCTTTTAAGTTCCATTACTCTATAAAACTATTTAAGATGTAGTTTATAATCATTGCTATGTTTTATATTATTATAAAACATTATTGTAATAATTCATTGTGTATAGATATGCCCTTTCACACTCCATGGTATTTTTAGGGTTATTCCATAAATGGGGCCTTGTCATCCCTCTAGGATAGGAATGTTTAGAATGAGTGGTTAGATCTTCTTCCTTTTCTAAAATGCATAGCTTGGAATACATGGCTCCCAGCATGCTCTGTAGTTTGTACTCCATCAGGTAACTCTCATACATGATTGTCAATACTGTGACCATCTGTGTACAAGATAAACACAAGTGTAAAATGCAATTGTAAGCACACATTCCATAAAACACACTCATGATGCAAAAATGAGAGAGGAAGGGAGCGAAGAAAGAAGGGAGGGAGGGATGTAGTTGGTTCCTAAGAAGCCCTGATGCAGGAAGGGAATGCATCTGACTTGGAAAGGAAGGGATTATAAGGATTATAACTTTTACGAATAAGAATGAAATGTTTACCAAGAATGTGGGATTTTGATAGACAACTCAGAGAACACGTAAGAGGAATCAAAGTTGGAGGATTTTCATTAAAATAGAGGACCATGACTCTCAGAAGAGGTGACAAAGGTGCTAAGTAAGAGCTAGTGCTAGACATAAATCCTTGTGATCAATCAGGACATTCCCTTCAAAGAATTAAATCTGAATTCTGAAAGGGCACACACATTGGAAGTGATTCTAGAAACTTAAGCCCCACCCCCCACCCCCCAAAAATCCCCAAACCTGGAGGTCCTAGGACTAGGGGACTTTTATATACAGTAAAAGGCGAGGCTCCTAGGAGGAAAATCTAGAGCCAAGGCCAGGCTCCTAACCAGGCACTGAGGAGGGGCCTCCCTCCACCCCACCCCCAACTCTCCAGTAGGTCAAACACCCACCGCCCCAGGAAAAGAAGAGTGTCAGGAGCAGCTGAAAGGGCATATCCAGTCACCTGCTCTCAACCGAGGTGAAGCAGCCAGCCCAGGGGAGGCTGTGCAAGGAGGATCAGCAGGCAGCTGAGCCAGAGACTCTGGTACCATCTGGGTAATAGGGAAGCTGTCTGCCCTGATGAAAAATCCATCTCGGGAGAGGCAGCAGATACAGCCCCAGACCAGACTTTTAGCGAGCCACCACCAGAGCTAATGAGCCCTGGACCTTGAGGGCATCTCAGGCCGGGATTGGGGAGGGCGCCGCCGCCCAGTCTGGCGAAGCACAGCGAGCTCCCAAACCCACTGCCCTAATTCTTGTGCCCCTGTGAGTAGATTCCCCCCTGGGAGGGAACAGTAGTTTTTATGAATGCCTTGAAATGCAGCCAGGTAATTACCTGGAGCAAATTTTCATTTTGGTAAATGCTAATCTATAGAGAGAACAAGGGAAAAAAAGAAAAACAAGTTAATGGCATGATAAACAACAACTCACCATGGAACTCTTAAAAAGAAGCCCCAGACAAGGTCTCATAGGGGAGGACTTCATTTGAATAAGTGTTAATCCAAGAATGTCTGGCCTTTTTGGATACGAACACTAATTATACACGCAAAGCCATTGAAACATTCTTTTTTTTTTTTTTTTTTTCTGAGGACCCAACAAGGGATGACAACTGTTGGGGTATTGGCTCGGGGGCTACAAGAGCCACAATATGTTTCTGCTGGGCCTGTTTCCCCAAACCTTTTCCTCTGTCTTATCAGAGTGATGCATTTTCATCCAGCAAGATTCTGGCATATGCTAGCAGTCCACCACAAAGAACAATTGCAAGAAGCAAGACCAAAAAACAAACAAACAAAAAAAACAACAACAACAACAACAAAAAACAACTCAGTAAGACTAATTCTACTTCTTACTGTTAGCTGGACAGATATAAAGAGGAACCTACGCAAAATGAAAAAAAACAAAACAAAAACAAAAACCTTCCCAACCAAATGGGAATATGTTATATGAAGGAAGAAAAACCTCATCTAAATCTAATATTAAAACGCCCTCCCCTGGAGCCTGGGGAGAAGTCAGTCTCCCCCCCGCCCCCGACCCCGGCTTTCCCCACTTAGATTGCAGGGTTTCAATGCAGTGCAAAAGAGAAAAAGAGGGTAAATAAGACAGACCCTGTTGGCCTGAGCTGAGGCCCAGGATAACGTGTAAGTAGCGGCTGCACGTTGTCCCGTGAATGGACTGCATCCAGCTACCACTGTTCTCCCATAGGCTTCCTTGACAAAAACTTTTAAAGGATTCCTTGCAATGAATTGCACCATCTTTGCTTTCCACCTCACTCCTGCTGGCTTTAGTAGCTCAGTGAAAATGCATTGCAGTAAAGCATAAAGTGTTATTTTTCGGCCACCCCCATGAGAGGGCCGTGAGGGTGGTGCTGCAGACACCTGAGGACCTCCTTTGGAGTCTGACACCTGTGAATGGAAGCAACCACCCCTACAATACAGGTGCTCTGACCCCCCCCCCCCCGCTCTGGCTGCTGAATCACATGGCTTCTCCATGTGATGAAGTGGCTTTAATGAGTCAGCCAAAATAATCTTTGTTCAGATCCCCCATCCCTGACTTTTTGATTTGATTTGAATCTAAAGGGCCCTCTTGGGATGGTGATCCTGGGCTTCCGTTTGTCTTTACAGTGGGCTAGATCAGCTTGGCCTGCCCCGTGGGATTGGTGGGGGTGGGATGCAGGTACAAAGTGGAAGGCAGATTCAGGGCGCCGGGTAAGCAAGTGCTCAGGAAAGTGGTGCTTTTACCTAAGGACCCCTAAGGCCTCCCAAACCCGTCTTGCTGAATGTCTGGAATCCCTCAAACGTGCAGGGTTTCTGCATGCTGCCACTGGGCCTCCGTGAGGACTGAGACCCCTTCCCTTTCACCGATCTGACTTGATGTGATGAACCACAGGCTTCAGGCTTCAGGTGCTTTGCAGGGACAGCAGCTAACTTGGCCACAGTTCTCTGTGTCGGGTTCTCTTCCTCCAATCAGAAACACTCATCTTTGTGATTAATTAGAAGCTTGTGCTCCAAATGGAAGAGAAGAGCCGTCCAGCCAAGGGGGGGAGTGGAGGCCGTGGACCGTCTGTGCCCAGAGAGCAGGGTAGTCAGATTGCCATTTGTCTCATAGGGTCCCTGAATTGTCCTGGGGTCTCGCAGGTGCCAAGGGAGTGTCACTTTCTTCCAATACCTCAGAGAACATGGGTGCACCTTGTAATGGGATCCGGGTCCTGGCTTCTGCCTGAGTGACTCTCAAGCACAGCTCTCCCAGGATAGGGTGGCCTTGGAGCCACTTCCCCACCACGATTCACACCTCCTGTGGCATGACATATCCCCACACCAGATCTGGTCCGTACAGTCAAATAATTACAAGTGTATAATTTGAAGTATTTTGTACCATGGAGTTTCCTAATGTTACAGTGTTCTCTGCATTTCAGGGCCCCAAATCTGCCCCCTTTAACTTTTCTCCTCGGGTGCTCTAAGTACCATCCTTGTCTGATGGGTTTTGAGACCGACTGGGTAGGGACACACTATGTGGAAAGAGGGGGCTACATCTCCCTCCCCACCCCAGAGATAGATGAAGTGATTTGAAATCATTAGACGAGAAATGTTGGTTTGAGATGGGCAAGGAAGCCCTTGTGATTTATCTGTAAAATGTAGGCCCAGAAACCCGTACACATCAACAGTTAAAACTGTAGGATTTTATTTACCAATTTTTATTTGAAAGCACCACTGCATGAGGCACTGTGCATGGCATTTCTATTTTGGAGTAATTTGGGAATCACGTTTTAAGGTAAAGCATCCTAGGCAGGAAGTTTATTTCTTGACTTTGATGTGAAATGTCCTTGGAATGTGCTTGTTGCTTGTCAATATAGATAAAACATTATTATATAAAAAATGTTTAGGTTTAAGAAGTCAGTGTTGTATAGATCAGTGGTTTTTATTTTGGGCTATGCATTAGAATCAACTGGGTAATTCTTTAAAAACACTGATGTTTCGGTCCCATCTCAACTAGTTTTCTGTCTTACTAAAAGGTAGAGTCTGAATATCTTCATTTTGTGTACTTTGCAGGCAGGAGGGGAGATTTGTGCCTTTTACATTTTATATAGGTATTTAATGTCGCTCCTGAAGAAGTGTTCATCCAGTGGAGTTGTATTCACTCAACTGCACTACAGGAAACCTCATTCAGGAGTCTGTTTCACAAATATTTTAAGGGTCTACTGTGTATCAGGCCCTATTCCAGCACCTGCTGGGGAGAGTCTTGATTCTCTCCTCCTGGAATTTATATATCTTGGTTTTGATAAAAGATTATTTCTTGAACCTTCTCAAAGTCTGAACGTACCACTAACAAGACCATCTCCTTGCACGGATAGATTTGATATAACTCTTGAGTCCGGGTTAGGTGGTCAATCCCTTCATGGTACTTGATGTTTTTTTCTGACTCTGGGATTTCGTTTCTCTTCAACCACATGTCAGATGTGGATTAATTCGCTAATTTTATCAAAGTTTATCTCTACCGTGCACCCCTCATGGTCCTCTGTGGTCATTTAGCCAGAGTCCTTTCTGTTTGCCTGTTAGAATGGAGCAAATAATACACTGTCGTCTTTCTTCCCAGAGCCCTAAACTTCTGAGTTAAAGTGAAGCAATGCTTCTTAATTTAAAAAATATGTTTGACACTGTGGAAGAAGGACTGTACATAAACAACTAATATCAATTTAAATGGTAGCGATCCAGTTTAAAAGTAAACGCAACATTCAAGAATGAAAGACTTTAAACTCTTCAGGCATTTGGAGTTGTTCTGTGTCAAACTGAGTGTGATTATCACAGTCCCTTCTGCATCTTGGAGCCAGTGTTTTCTCGCTTCCCCATTCCCCAATAAATATCTAAAATCCTGATATATAGAGCATGAACACCAAGGATAAAATGCACATTCAATTAGGCAGAGACTCTTAGCTGACCTAAATAGCAGTTCATTCGTGTGATAATGTGACCTGAAGTCATAGAGATGAAAATCTGTCGCGTGAGCTGGGCTGAACCTGGCGCGGTGCAAACTGTCCCTCCGGTGGCCAGAGGATCATCTAAACTTAGACCAGGCAGGAAAATACTGCAAAAGCTTTGCAGTCCTGGTGTCAGTTCCAGGAATATTTCTCCCTCAAGATGTGTGTGTAATTTGTCACCCGGAATATCCCTGGTAATCCTTTCAAGCTCATCTTTATTAGCACGAAGCACGTTGGTAGTAAAAAAAAAAAATGGACAAGTTTGAACAGTTTCTATAGTTTCAGGTTGGTTTTCTGTTCCTCCCTTAGAAACCACACCTTCTGTTCAAGAAGGCTCTTTGGAGACAGCCAGCGTGTGCTGGGATATGGGGGGAGTCATGAATTTGACAGCCATTCCTATTACCAGAGCATCTGTACCTGTCTTGGAAGTGGATACTCTACTGTGTATTTCTTCATCAGTGATTGCTTTTGCAGGACACACACACACACACACAATTATCATTGTGTTCCCTTCAGGTGTCTTCCGGGAAATCTGACTGTAAATTCCTTTATTGCCGAAGGGCGCTTCCTTACTGAAGCTACCTCAGATTTCTTTTGGGAAGAGATGGGTAGAAATAAATTTGATGCTAGTTCCTTTCCTTCCCAGCACAGGATCTGTTGTGATGGTTAGGGATCTCCTGGATCATTTGATCCAAGATGGGAAGAGGACAGGGGTGAGGTTTTCTTCTTCAAATCAGTAGAGAAAAACTTCAAAGGCCATCTAAAATATCAAGTTCCCCAAATATTTATGGAGCCTCAGTGAGCAAAACAAACAAAGGCCCTGTCCCTTTTGGAGCTTGCAGTCCAGTGGGGAGATAGCAGACAGGCAGCAATAGATACAACCAGTAACTTGAATGAGGAAGTGGCAGGTGCTATAGGGGAACATAGAGCAGAGTAGGGGAAATTGGGGGTGCCAGTTATGCTGGGGGAAGGCTCACGGTCTCAAACAGATGTCAGGGTGGGCCTCATCAGAGGGGAGGTAAGGGGACTCAAACAGGAAAGGGATGAGGGGTTTTCACCAGGTGGTCAGGTGGGGCAAGCAATGGAGCGGAAATGCTGGGACTGTGCCTGGAAGGTTGGAGGGAGAGTAAGGGGTGGGGGAGAGCTAGTAATAGATGAGGTCCCAGAGGTGAAGATAGTCGAGACTCCAGAGGGCCTGGATGGCCTTGGAAGGACTCCAGCTTTACTCCAAGTGACGCAGAAAGCCTGAAGTGTTTGAGCAGAGGATGACCAATCTGGCCTCACTCTGTGTCTCCACACCCATCAGATGTTTGGGAACTACTTTTTTTTTTATCTTAAATTTCATTTCTTTTCTGGGAACATGGGCTCCATCTTCATTTTCATGTCCATGACAAGTATAACAATGACAGCTAATGCTTGCTGCATTGCGCGGGCTGCTGTTCCACCATATGTGGATGAAGCCCGATGATCCTTACAAGTGTAAGCAACAGATATGGTCATTTCCATATCACAGGTAAGGAAACTGAGACCTGGTGGGTACAAAGGACTTACCCAAGGACCTTGGGCCGCATGAGTGGCAGATGGACTATTTGCCCCCAGGAAGTGTGTCTGTAGATTCCTGGCACTTGACCCCAGGGGTAAAAACACTCATGCCCTCCCTGCCCTAGGTCATCCACAGACCTCTTGAGGAGCAACTGGTGTTTTCACCTCGCCCTTACCTTCCCCGGACCTGGCTGACTCGAGCAAGATTGAAGGTCAGCCTGGGGAGGAGGTGTACCTGGGCTATACCTTATGAATCAACATGTGTCTTCCAGGGGTGAGGAAGGGGCACAGTTTAGAGTCATCTGTGGGGTCATATCAGATTGTAATCTCCCAATTATAACCTAGTGTCCTGTGTGCCCAAGGTGGGGGGGATATGCATATGTGTAGTGAACAAAGAACTCGAGCTAATGCTAGGACCTCTCCCCATCGAGACCACAGGTGTGTGTGTTGCTGGGTAATAAATAGCACAGTCAGGGTGACAATCCCCTGGGGTGTGCAGTACCCGTCATATGGTGTGATAGATACTCCTGCCCACAGGTAGAGATTATAGCAAGGGAGTGGAATTTGCGACTTCACTTCATTCCCAATTCCCTTCTACATCCAGTTATTAGTCACTTAATGTCACTCTAACCTTTTTATGGCTATTAAGGATGTCATCTCATGAATTTGCCTTTTCGTTTTGAAAGGAGGAACCTAAGCATCTAATAGAAATGTATGGGGTGAAGTCAGTTCTAAGGAGGGAGCTATTAGAACCTCTTACACAGGTGCGTAAATGTGCACGTCTCTTGACAGATTTAAAAACATGGGGCTTACTTTAAGCCATTATGTTTATGGAAACAAGTATTATGATAGCCAGTGGAAATATATTTTTTGAGGTGCCGGTAAAAAGCAAATCCCTCATTGGGGAACTTCCTAAATTTGCTGGGGAAAACTCACACAGATATGTAATGTCTCCATAGTGCATTGCCATTCCGAATACATTGGAGCTGACTTTCTGTTTTCCAAGAAGGATAAAGATGCTCAGTGCTTGTGTGGCATGTATTCCACTTTTAAATAAGATCCCACACAGAAGACAAGGAGAGGACGAGCCTTGCAGAAAATTTTAAAACAACCCACGCGGCTAAACTGAATCCAAATACTGATTTAAATTGAGTCCTAGCTCTCAAGACAATACCTCCTAGTACCAGTTGTCTCCCAAGCCAGAAACTCCATGACGTGGATCCCCATGGAAGAGATGGAACACACTTTCCGAGTGTATGTTTCAGTGGATGGAATGGAGAGAACACAGATTGGAGTCCCATCAGGCAGGAATTTGAATCTCTCTTTTCCTGTCCATTGGTTCTGGGACCCTGGGCAAGTGACTTAACCTTCTGGACACCAGTTTCCCATCCGAACAATGAGAATAGCATGATGTTCACTCTGCAAGATCTTGAGACTTTAAAAACCAATAAATGTAAATCACTTGACCCCAGTAGGGACTTAGGGCTCATTTCCTTTCTTGTTGTCAATGATCATGCAGTTGGGGGTGGAATGAAGGGAGAAAGAAAATAATCTTAAAGAGAGGAATTTTGAAACAATAATGGGCAATTACAGTTATTTCACAAGGGTAAAAGGTAAAAACAGAACTGAGTTTGGACTCTCTTCCCTAAGATACCTATTGAGAACCTACTATGTGCCGTGCTTGGCGGCAGGTGCTGAGATCACACCGGAGAGCAAGATCACAGAGTCTCTGCCTTCCTAATCTTGGCGGTTTTGTGAAAGAGCAAGCACTGAATAAATACACTGGTCTGACCAATAAATGTCAAATCGGAGCTGCGCTTAGTGCTCTGAAAGAGGAAACTGATAGGGAAATACTCAGCACGGAAGGTTGACGTAGTTAGGGAGATCCAGAAAACCTTCCCTGCAGATAACAGCACCAATACTGATTTTAAATATGAGTAGGGCCTTTAACCGTCAGTTTACCCTCAGTCCATTTCATCCCATAATTGGTTTTGGAATTTCTTTTTCCAGGATTCTTAACTGTTTTTACAGATTGATGTTTTATAAAGTTTTAGCTCTCCGTAGAGGTCTTTCAAGGAACTAAGAGAAAAATCTACTTATTTCTTCCAAAGCAGAAAACAGGATTCTGTCTTACTCTATGATTCTTCTGGACTCTTACAAATCTCAGATACGTTGTAGGATCATAGTGATCTTCTCTTTCGTATATCTTGAAGCATTTTGCATCTGAGTGCATCCTTACTCGTCAGTTCCCAACCATGCAAAACAAAAACAAAAAACCCACACTGACATAGTAGGAAATGCAAAAAATGATGGGATTCTTTGAATGAAATAAATGTTCATTATTGTTCTTGAGTTTCTTACTGCATTACTGCAGTTTTGCATCATCTTTCAAGAAAGTATAAAAGAAGTTGAGAGACTTCATCTTTGTACCTATTTTTTAAAATATGTATTTAATTGAACATAAATGAATTTTCAGAATTTTATGTTTTACCCAATGATGGCAAAGAAAATTGCTGGGGGGAAGTCGTCTCATGATGATTACATGATTCAGAGGTAAATGTAAAAGACCTATAGAAGCTCTCTCGACTATGTTGATGAAATCTCAGACTGATTCTTCAGACAGAGATATCTGTCCTAGGGGAATTTTCCCCAACTCAGGAATCAGTGAGCCAATGACACATTTCAAAGGACAAATAGGAAATACGGTTTTCTTATCACGTTAATCATCCAATAGGCAGTACTTTGTCCTGCATTTTGCAACAAAAACCTAGACCATCCCGCTTTGCTAAAATGTTGTGTGACCATATTCTTCTTTCAGCTTTGAAGATATTTATGCACCAAAAATTTTCTTCATATGCTTCATGAGTAGATAAATGTGGCATGTACGCAAAGGTGGTTAGAAGAAACAGATGGTGTAGAAATGGAAAATGAGACCATTAGCCTGTCATTCTCAGTAGTGGTGGTGTGACTAAATCTAAAAAGGAAAATGTCGTGTAGTTAAGTCAAGAAAATGTGCTCTTATCAGCAGAATTATGAGCCTTCAAAATGTTCAGCGATACTGTGTTTGAAGCCAAGTGTAAGAAGAATCAGAAGTAATAACAAAGTAGAACTCACTAGAGATGCATACTAGAAACTGCAATCAATGTTTGTGGGCTGGAAATTTAACATTGCAATGTTCCAGGCTCACTGAAGACTATGGATGGGAAGCCAGTTGCATTCAAAGGAAGCTGCCTTTAGGCAATTAGGATGTCTGGACCTTCACAGTCAGGAAAAGAGAATAGAACTTTGAGTTTGCTTTTTAAATTCTTACATTTCCTTTTTTAAAATAGTTTTATTTTGGGGCATCTGGGTGGCTCAGCAGTTGAGCGTCGGACTTTGGCTCAGGGCGTGATCCCGGGGTCCCTTCATCGAGTCCCACATAGGGCTTCCTGTGTGGAGCCTGCTTCTCCCTCTGTCTATGTCTCTGCTTCTCTCTGTGTGTCTCTCATGAATAAATAAAATCTTTTAAAATTTTTTTAAAAAATAAAATATTTTTATTATTTATTTATTTATTTATTTATTTATTTATTTATTTATTTATTTATTTATTTATTTATTTAGAGAGAAAGAGAGCACAGAGTGGTAGAGAGGGAGAGAATCTCAAGCAGGCTCCATGCTCAGCAAAGAGCCCAATACAGGGCTCAATCTCAGCACCCTGAGATTACGATCTGAGCCAAAATCAAGAATCAGATGCTTAACTGACTGAGCCACCCAGGTGCCCCTAAATTCTTACTAACATTTCTAATAAAGCTTTCCCGCTCTCCCTTTATTCGTTTGCAAGTTATTCAATAAGTTCACTCCAAAAAAAGTTTTTAAAAAATTAAAGGGCTTATTGCAAACAGATGGTAAATGGTGATGACCACTTTCTTGGAATATAGAGGGTTCAGCAGGCAAAATGCGAGGGAAGGGAAATTAAGAGGGAACAGCACATACCAAAGCCCTGAGGCAGGGGAAGTGTGTTTTATTTCGGGAACTAAATGCAGGCTTGTAGGACCGCAGTACAGAGGGCAGGAGGAGCAAATTGAAATGAGCCTGGAGACAGTAGTCAGAGCACCTGACATGTGGTTTGTGGGCCCGTTGAGGATTTTTGTCTTGATCTGAAGAGCAAGGGAAGCCAATACAAGGTTTAAATGCAGGACTGACCTTATCACACTTGCATTTCAAAGGAAGATTGCTGCATTGGAGGTGATTTTTTAAGTGTCCAAGATGAGGTCTCAAGTAGGCCGTCAGGAATGTGGGACTGGACCTCAAAGAGATTTCTGGGCTGGAAATTTAACATTGCAATTCATTTACATTTAGTTGGGTGTAAGATCTCTAGCTATTAAAATCTCACACGAGTGGGAAATCAGCCAGGGGAAAGTAGAAAGTGAGAGGAAATCTGCTCCCCGGCCTCTGGGATGACCAATAATTTTGGTTCTTAAGTGGAAGATCGGGGCCTGAAGGAGACAGAGGAAGGGGACTCATACCATGGAAGACATGGGGGTGTTGTGTGAAGGAGGATGGAGGGATGGATGTCCCCTAAGCGAGGGGTCCACAGCATTGTTGCTGACCATTCAGAAAAGTGACACTTTTCAAAAAACTGCTTTCAAATTCACCAAGCAGTATGGCGATGATGAGGTTACAGGCCAGTTTCTGGTTATCTCTGGGACAGGAGGTGAGGAAAGGTGTGTAGATAAGTTGAGAAATATGGCTGTGAGGAGAAAACCTGGTAATGTCACGAAGCCACATAAATTCAACAGAGAATTTCTTTAATCTCGTTTATGTTTTTATTTATTGAAACTCATTCTGCTTTAATTTAAATCAAAACGTTTTCCTTTCACCCAAACCATCAAGAATTTTCTCAAGTTCCATCTGGATTTGGAGGGTTTTGTTTACGATCGTGCCCCAAGCTAGGTCAGACACCGATTCTCATCCTCAAGGTGCCCAGCCGGCTTCCTGGGTGTTAGTTTTGATCATCTGCACAGCCCCGCAGGCAAGTTCATTACCTGCATTTTGCCAATGACAAACCTAGGGCTCAGTGGTGACTTCCCCACCAGTCAAACATCTGGGAGGATGCAGAGCAGCCCAGCCAGTCCCTGATTTGTCTCCTACTCACAATAACATCTCAATTAAAATAACAGGCTATTTCTCCCGAGAGATTTTTCAAATCAAAACCCAGATTCTTGGGGTTCATTGCTGTTCTTCATCATCTTTTCATACAGTCTGTCGGTACGAGACCCACTGAAGACCAGGCAGCTGTCCTTCCTTCCTTCCACTGTAGCCTCATGTGATTTTTCTTTCAACTGCCTTCGTGCTGAAATGAGCCCTTCTGCAGAATGACAAAAGTAACAGGAGTTTGCTTCCCAGAGGCTCTGGGAACATGGAAAGGCATGGGATTTGTTTCCACTCCCTCACACCCCAGACACTATCCCCTCAGCACTTTATCCAGGAGCCCGAGGCAGGAAGAAATCTGATCTGAAATCCCTGCATCCCTGTTCCTGTTAAGTCCTGAGTAAGTGGGGTCATGTTAGTAACAGGTTTTGACATCTGTACAAAGAAAACCATCAGTGACAGCCAGATAGAGGGTCTGGTGACAGCCATGGCTCAGCGATGGCCCCGCATGTCATATTGGTCTGATTCCACAGAGGATCAAGCTGACCAAGCATGTAGAGCTGGCTTGCACACTTCCAAGTAAAAGAGAAGAAAGAATTGATGGGGACAAAGTAGAGTAAAGCATGTTCATATCTTCTTTCGGCCACTTTTCTTCAGGATCAAAGTGTCTGTTTAACATGCACTTGCAAGAAGTGCCCATTTTGCTTTCCTAGAGTTCTATTCATTTTCTGCATCTAAGGGAAAATTTTTTTTTAAGATTTTATTTTTTCATGAGAGACACATGGAGAAAGGCAGAGATGTAGGCAGAGGGAGAAGCAGGCTCCCTGCGAGGAGCCCAATGTGGGACTCGATCCCAGGACCCCAGGATCCTGACCTGAGTAGAAGGCAGACACTCAACCACTGAGCCACCCAGGTGCCCCTAAGGGAAACTTATAGAACCTCTTTTAAGTGCACATGACAAGGTGTTTCTTTGCCTTGAGGGGAAGATTTTGGTGCCACGATCACAGTAAATGGTGTTAAGGACTTGAGCATCTGTTTTCTGCATGTAAGCTAATGTCTGTGCTCAGCCTGTGAGGCTAGATGACCACTGGCCTCTGCAAAGCTACGGCAGCCTCACATCTGAGCATTGACCACTCCAACTCTGGGTGGCATTTCACATTAGGGGCTGGGGGAAAAATGATGCTGATGTCATTTCCTGAGCCTGATCTTCCCTCCCTCTGGGTCTTAAACATCTATAAAGAGGTAGCCCCTGCCACAGATAGATACACAAGAGTAGTTTACTACCCACTTGAAGTTATTAGCAGAATATGATCATTAAGTTTGAAAGACATTTTGGGTTCAAACGGCCAAAATAAAAAGGACGGGAAATAACAAGTGTTGGTGAGGATGTGGTCAAAATGGAAACTCCTGCACTGTTGGTGGGAATGCACATTGGTGCAGCCCCTGTGGAAAAAAATATGGAGGGTCCTCAAAAAATTAAAAATAGAAATACTATATGATCCATTTTACCCAAAGAAGAACAAAAACACTAATTTGAAAAGATACATGAACTCCTATGTTTATTGCAGCATTATTTACAATAGTCAAGATATGGAAACAACCTAAGTGTCCATCAGTGGATGAATGGATAAGGAAGACATGTGGTTGTGTGTGTGTGTGCATGTGTGTGTGTGTGTGTATAAGGTGGAACATTACACACCCACAAACAGGGATGAGATCCTGCAGTTTGGGACAACATAGATGGACCTAGAGAGGATTATGCTAAGTGATATAAATCAGACTGAGAAAGACAAACACCATGTGATTTCACTCATAAGCAGAATCTTAACAATAAGGGTACCTGGGTGGCTCAGTAGGTTTAAGCACCTGTCTTCAGCTCAGGTCATGGGATGGAGCCCCACATTGGGCCCTCTGCTTAACGGGGAGTCTGCTTCTCCCTCTACCTCTGCCCTTCCTCCCTATTTGTGATATCTCTCTCTCTATCATGATCTCTGTCAAATAAAGTCTTTAAAAATAAAAACAAAACAATAACAAATGAAAAAACAAAAGGCACATCATACCTGTACATACAGAAAACAAATGAGTGGTTGCCAGACGGGAGGTGGTGTAGGGGGATGAGCAAAATGGGTGAAGGGGAGTGGGAGATACAGGCTTCCAGTGATGGAATGAGTAAGTGAATCATGGGAATAAAAGACACAGTGTAAGGAGTATTATCAATAACACTGTAATAGCCATGTATCAGGAAAAATGGTAACTACACTTGTGAACACAGCATAATTTATGAACCTGTGGAATCACTGCTGTAACTATGTAACATTGTGTGTCCACTATACTTAAAAAAATGACTAATGTAACATTGTCCACTAAAAAAAAAAAAGACACAAGGCTGAGCAAGTATTACTGTCATTTTGAAATATCCATCTGGGTGCTGCCCTTTTAGGTGAATTCTGTTTTCTCATTGTAAATCAGAGATGCATTAACTGGAGGTGAAAGCAAATGTCCCTGAAATACAGGGTGTAATTTAAAACGGAGGAAAAAAATGAAAAGAGCATATTTTGAATAACTATTAAAGTGCTATACTACTTCATATCTTAATATAATTGTGTTATGTATTTTACAAATTATGCTCTTGTAGGAATATATTGCACACATATATAATAGTATGAATTATAAATTTTGTGTTATACAAAATATTATACAAGTTCTATAAATATATTCTATAACATAGTGAATATTAACATGCATAAACTAAAATACACCAAATCATAGCCATAATACTTTAATCATAAATCATCAGAACATCTCGAAAGCTAGAAGTATAATGCTCACCCTCAGTGAGACTCCGTTGGCCTCAAAGATTGCTCTTACTGTGAATGGAACTCTCTGAAGCTTTGACCATTTGATCTCAACGTACTGCAGCATTTTCCTGTAAGGGAGGCTTTCTCGGGGCGGGGGGTGGGGGGGGCGGGAACTTTCCCCTCACCTCATTCTCATGATTTTGTCTTTCCAGATAACTTTTTCTAGGAATATTGATCCATTTATTTTAAAATAAAAGGATGGCACTAGCAGCAAGGAACTTGAAATAGTGTGGTGAACTTGTAGAAGTCCCTGCAATATACAACAATGGCAAGAAGTTTCCTAGCATTTAGTATATATTGATAAAAACAAAATTCAACTGAGTAAATTTTTAAGAGCTTCCTGGATTTATTCAAAGATGCATGAATTGGGCAGCATCTCATCTAGCAAAGAGAAAGTCATTCTATGGAACCATGGAAAATGAAAGATTTCTATAGGCAGAGGGGAGCAGAAACAAGGAAGTTATTCTAGGCAAGGAAGCAGGTTGGTTATTGCGCAGTCACTTGCCTTTAGGGGATAGCAGGTGTCTGTAGGGCAGATGACCTAGCTTGGGCTGATCAAGCAGTTCCTGATGGGCTGGTTTAAGATTACATTTTTTGGAAGGGTCGAAACTAAGTTGGGCCTTGGTTTGGTGACATGGGGCTTAGCATAAGCAACTCCATTTTGGACTTGTCTTCTTTTTCTTTTCTTTTCTTTTTTTTTTTTTTTGAAGATTTATTCATTCATTCATTCATTCATTCACTCATTCATTCATTCATTCATTCATGATAGACAGAGGCAGAGACACCGGCAGAGGGAGAAGCAGGCTCCACGCTCGGAGCCTGACGCGGGACTCGATCCCGGGACTTCAGGATCACACCCTGGGCCAAAGGCAGGCGCCAAACCGCTAAGCCAACCAGGGATCCCCCCTTGTCTTTTTCAATAGTGTTTAAGTTTCATGAGTTACTAGCTTGGGACAATTACAGGACTAGCCATATTTGCTGACGCCTTCTGTATATCGGGCACTGTGCCTCAACACTGGATACGCTGACTGTGTGGTTTTGAGCTGAGTGGTTTTTATATTTGAGTCAGCTGTGGTTCAGTGGTTAGGGGTTAGCATGGCATGACAATAGCCTTGAGCCTTGCAGCATCTTAATCTTACTAACACCCACCTTGCAGAAGAGGAGGGAATCTCCCCTGGGTGCAGGTAAGAGAAGGTGATGGTCCCAGAATGCTGGCATGAAAGCCCACAAATGCACTTTTGCACTTGACATAGTTTTGTGAAGCAGAGTTAAAATTTAGTTCAGAATTTCTTTACATTCATTTTTTAAGCAATTAATTTTAAAATAAACATTTTCACAACATAACTAAATGTAAAGAAAGTGGGGATATTTTCCGAAAAGTCCTAGAACTTGGGAGTCTTGGGACTTAAAAAGACCCATTTTAGAGAAATTATTTCTAGTCTCTATGCCCCAGGCCCCTGAGGGGACTGCAAATATAATCAAATGTTCTGAAATCTCTGAACACATCAGGCATTGGCTGTAGCCTCCCATGTGAAGTATATGTGAGTGTGTCAGTATTCTTACGTTTGTCCAGGATAATTGCTATTTTGATCAGTAAAACATTGATGTGTCACTAGCCTCAACATAGCTTTCTATCTTCTTGTATATTCTCAGTCATCAAATACCAAAAGTTCAACTATTATCACCCAAACAGTCTAAAACTTTTTCAAAGCAGGCTCAAAAGGAGTGGGTATTACTGTTCAAGGAAGTTTTTAAAAAACAGCCAAACACTGGAAATTACTTAGTGATTTTGGCTTTCAGCCTAGTTCTGCATTCTGGCAGAGTATGTCCACTTATCCTAAAGTAAAATTTCATCACTGGATACCTTCATTTTCAAAATCTCTAGCACTGCCTCAGAAGCCACTTGGAATCAAAGGGAAAGATTTCTAGCCCAAGCCTGGTTGCTGTTCTGTGGCTTCCCTAATTAATATTCAGCGTGAAATAAATAACATGCTATTCTTTGAAACGTACTAAAAGATGCCCTTCGTTCCCTGCGGTCACTCTGTGAGCCGGTGTTACTGGCAACATTTGTGCAAGCAGAGACAAAGCATGTGGTACAGAAACACATCAAATGCGGTGGAGGGAGCAGTGGCAGTTCGGATGCCACAAAGGGTATAAATCATGCATTACAAATCTGAGTGATCAAATGGGCAAAGTTCTGTTTGAACCTCTGCCTAGGAGAACCTCTGTTTCTTCAGTGAATACTCACTGGTTACCTTGCCCAGACAGAGGAGCTGTGCGTTGTTATATGTTCGGTTATCTAAAGCGAGACAATTGGATGGCCTCTAAGTGGCAGGTTAGTCGAAAGTTCACTTTAAGTCACGTATTTGAATTTTGGAATTTATTTTCTCCCAAAAGTGGTTTACATGTAGGTTTCCAAAAATAAAAAATAATAAAAAAAAAACCCTTCTTGTCTCCGAAGGAAACTGTTTTAGTTTAGTTTTTGTTTTTATTTTTTTCATTTAAGTTCAGTTTATAGTGTATAGTGTAACACCCAGTGCTCATCTCATCAAGTGCCCTCCTTAATGCCTGCCACCCACTTACCCCCTGCTCCCACCCAGCTCCCCTTCTGCAGCCCTTTGTGTGTTTCCCAGAGTCAGGAGTCTCTCATGGTTTGTCTTCCTCTCCAGCTATTCCCCACTTAGTTTCCTTCCTTTCCCTTATGGTCCCTTGTTTTGTTTTGTTCTTAGATAGAAGGTCAGGGAGGGTCAGAGGGAGAGCGAGAATTCCAAGCAGGCTTCACCCAGCGCCGATCCTCAGCGGGACTGGATCCCATGACCCTGAGATCATGACCTGAGCTGAAATCAGGAGTCGGTCCCCTTAACCAACTGACCCAGGCTCCTGTGAAAGATGTTTTTAACGGTACTCTTCTAGTATGCTGCTGTAAGGAGTGGGGGTGCTCCTCTGTCCTCATGTTTTGGCCCCATGAGTGAGTGATCTTTCCCTTTGCTAGGTCCCCCCTGAGTGTCCCCTTCTTCCTTTGCGACTACTTCTGGGTGGCAGAGATGCGAACAAGCCCCCTGTGTGGCTCTCCATTTGTAAGGGGCATTCATAAGTCATCTGAAGACATGGTTATATTTTATAAAATAGAGAAAGCATAGGGCCCGCTCCATGCCCACCTTCCAGCATCCCCCGGCTCATCGAACACGTGCACGCGCACACACACGTACAAATTTAAAACAGAAAAGAGTGGAGGTTAGTGTGAGAACTGCCCAATAAGAAGATGATGATCTTTGACACAACCCTTCATAAAGCATCACAGATTCAGTGAGTGTGTGGAGCCTCAGCGTATAGACACCTGACAGATGTGATCAGGAAAGTTTGTGAGAGACTGTCATGTGTGTGAGCCTCAACACCAGCCCGTGGGAGGGGTTCTGCTCTAGAAACACCCACTCTCAGTTTAAAGGGAGGCTGCTGGGTAAATAGAGTAGGTGAATTCAGGTGTCCAGAGTCTAAAACAGAATGTATGTTGTGTCTCCTTTGCTTCCGTTTGGGTTAGCATTTTACTAGAGACCTGTCTTGGGGGAATAAACTACATACAGCAAAGCCCTTGACATTCATCCATCAAGCAAGGATGAAATGGGGAGTGAGAAACTCTAAGAATTCTTAGGAGCAAAGAGCAGTAATGACCAAGGAGCCAGGCAAGCAGATATAGGATTATCTAGGTAATTTGGTGGGGACAAGTGACTTGGGGACCCTACTCTTTTGCCATCTTGCCCCGCCTCCAAGCAGATACTAGGAAATAATGGTTGGAAATTCTCTATGCAACAACAGCAAAAATTAAAAAAAAAAAGACTAATATTAGAGCACCATCTCAATTAACTGCAGTCTTTAATTTACTGCTAACATTAACAGTCTCCAAATGAGCAAATCAAGAAAACTTTCCTTCCTGTTTTTGCCCAAAAGCTTCAGAATGCTGCATCATTTTTTTTTTTTAGTGTGGGGGGAAAAACCTGATTATTTCAGAAGACTAAGGCTGTGATTTTTTTTAATTTTGAATTATTCAGAAATAAAAGTTATGATTTCTTTTTTTTTTTTTAAATTTTAAAGTCCAGTTAGGTTTCTAGTCGACATAAAAAAAAAGCTTTTTAGGTTTTTTAAAGAGTAGATGGGATGTTTATCGTCACAGTTTCGAGGAAGCTTGTTAACAATATTGCCAGGTGGACAAGGCCACGGTGAACTTAAAGTACACCTGTGTGCTGATGGAGGAAGGGTGCTGGGACTCCTAAGTGATGGACAGGGAGACTGGATTTAGCAAGGAGCAGCACAAGGGGACGGACGGTGTCCTTAGGACAGTGTAAAGGCAGGGCAGCCACCGTGAGGGTGCATCTGCACTGCCAGGAGCTCTGCTTGATGCATGCACAGCAGGAGGTGGGTAAACATGGCCCGAGGGCTTTAGTGTGTGTGCTTGTTTTAATATCCGTGGAAAGATCTGGAACCACGGCTGCCTTTCCCTGCTTGGGTGTTTCGTAAGTGGACCTTCTAAGGATGTTTTACAATCAGGAATTAAGCAGTGACTGATAACAAGGGAAGCCAGAGCTAGCAGTGGAGCGCGTCGCACCTCGCATTCACTGGCACGCGCGCCAGCTCTAGCTGAAATGGTGCATGGAGCCTCTCGCGTGGACTCTTAGATGATGTGCATTCATTAAGTGAAACCTGATGGGATGACAGGCATCGCTTGGATTGTGGACATTATCTATTTTCAGCTTCCTAAGCCTGAGGAAAACTTAAATGACCCGGTTGAGCTCCACAAATCAAGGCATTGGTAGTCAATGGCAGAATTTCAAGCGTAAGGGGAACTTGCCTTGTAAATTTAACGGAGTTATCGATAGCCTGTGGCTTTGCAGAAAACAGGTGAGAGTAAAGGAGAAAGGTATGGGAGCACGGTTGGGCTTGTAGGTAAGATCTGGCTTGGAATTCTTGCTCTGTCACTTAATGCTCAGGGACCTTAGGCAAACGACTTCATGTTTCTGGGCCTCAATTTCTTCACCTATAAAGTGGCAATTGCATGGGTTCTTTGCAGTTTTAAAAACCAATAACTCTAGGCAGGTTAATGTCTCTGTGGTGGTTATGGTTCATACAGTGCCCGTTTATAGATACCAGATTTTCAGTGTAAAGAATGGTCGTAGGAACAGTGTGTGAAAAGACGGGGAATATGTGCCAATACCAGAACAATGCCAGAGCAGAAGACTTCTCATTTGCTTCCTCTTTTTTTTTTTGTTTAGTTTAAATTGAATTTCATACACTTAAGTTTCAGGGGTAGAATGTAGTGAGTCATCAGTTGAATATAACACCCAGTGCTCATTCCATCAAGTGCCCTCCTCAATGCCCATCATGGGGTAACTGGGTGCCTGGCTTCTTTTATTTTGATAGAAGTTTTTATTGTGACTATAATTGCTCATATTTTCTTTTTTTTCCCCTCTCTTAAAGGCAAATCAGGTGAAGTAGAGAATATTACACTGGAAAAAAATTCTAGAATAATTCCTAGTGGGCTCATCCTGATTTGTCCAGCTTTTTAGGTGTTCTATAATGCTTTTCTAACTAGGGACTTGACACCAGAAATGAGCAAAATATCAAAAGTAATTAGGTCAATTTGTTGGCATTAGAAACTTCTATCTTCCAAATAAGCAGTCTTGTATTTGTAGTCTTCTGTATCCCAGAAAGTGATGCAAGTCTTCTGAGCCATATAAAACTATGCGTTGTTAGTTCTGAGTAAAATTTAAAGTTGAAACTGGAAATTCATTACTTCCAAAGTTAGTTATTTATGGCCAAGCATGTTAAACATTCTCATGCCCTCTGAGATATATTGAAGTATAGGGTGAGCCTCCTGACAGATGAATTATGAACGACTCGCCCATAATCTTAACTGTACAGTACACATAAACATAAAATTAATTTCACTTTTATGGATTCCAGTTCCCATAGAAATTGTCGTGCGAGTAGAAGCAAAATTTGTAGGAGCCTGATTTTCAAACTGTTACATCAGGATGTAGACATAAATAATGCTTAAAAAACAAAACAAAAAACAAAACAAAACAAAAAAAACAAGGAAACATGTCAGGAGCCTTGCAGCTAAAGCCCAAAATAATACTTAAGAAAAGCACACGGCAGGGAATGAAAGTTACAGATAAGCGTTGGGAAGTGACCAGTGTAGGTAGACTAGAACAGACCATTTGCTGCAAGTTCAGGGTCGTGTTTACAAGAGTTTATGTCTCATCCATCTAAGTTTTGGATGCATTCCCTTGGAGGGCAGTCCACAAACTGATAAAAGTATCGAGAGTTTCTTGAAGAGGTTCAGCCTAAATTTTCTTCTAATTTCCTCTTCTAGTTGCTGTGTAATTGGTCTTTCTTGTATTACCCTAAAAGCAGTTTATGGGGGAATGTATGCAGTGGGAAACCGAGTTCAACAACATTTCCTCCCGTGGGTGCTACAGATTTCACCTTTCATAAATGTATGCTCTGCTCAGAGAAAATGATTGCAATGGGAATGAATTCATTGCTTTCCCAGAGCCGAACAAGTTCTGCCCATATTAAAAGTGTAGATACACTAAGTCCTGGAAGAGACAGATTTCCTAACTGTATTTTTCTCTGGCTTCACATTCGTGCTGGACCCATTTCTAGAGTTGGCAGTTTATCTCAGATCTTTTCTCAGATTCCTCCATCTTCCATAATCTGTCTATACCCCCTACGAACTTACTACTCAGAAAGGCTAAGTAGAAACATAACACCCATTAAAAGCTTGATGAATGGGTAATTGTATCAGATCACAGAAGTGTGGACAGCTCTTGTGTCTTCATGCGCTGCCTACAGAAATCATAAAAAGAATCCCAGGCAGCAGTTCTGTATTTTCTCCCCCATATTGTGACCCTGACCTAGGGAGGAAAGATTCTAAAGCTTTGGATGCTCCACGGCCTGATCTGGGAGTGATGGTGCTCTTGGCCATGTTCATTTCTTTCTTTCAGGGAATCCTACTGCTCCCATCTTTAGTAGAAATGTGATATAGTTAAAGAATTAGGTAAGCAAACGCTTTGGACCAAAAGAGATTTGTTTTACAATTGATTAATTCACTTGGGCAGATTACCTCCTCCTTTCAACTGTTGTTTGTATTCCGCGAGTACAGCTGAGGTGTGATAGCAGTGTATGCCCCTCATGCCCTGAATGTATAAAACTACCCTTTCTCTCTTTTTAACCTCCCTGCCCTCTCTGTGATTTTAAGGATCCTCTCCGATTGATTGGCCTTGAAGCAAAAACGAAAACATTCTTAAGTTTGTTCAGAGGGGCCGGGGTAGAGGGGAGGAGGAGGGCATTAGAAAAATGTAAATTTCATAAGTTTTTTGTTTAGAATCTACTTGAAATAAAGTCCTATGACCTAAAGGACTTCTTGTTCTATAATTTCTTCATGCTTTATCACTACACCTTGGCTTTAGCATATATCTTAGCTTTTGGGTTGATGTACAGCTATCACCTCAACAAAAATACGGGAAAATGCAGATCAGTGGAATTTAGCTATTCAAAATAGAAAGAGAAGCTGTCACTCAGCCTTATCTCCTGGGTTGGCTTTTGCTATCACCTGGCTGTATCCTTGTGTGTGATCAGAATGACCACAGTACAGTGCAAACAGCAATACCATTTAGTAATAAAAAATACTACTTTGGGAATCTGTTAGTTGCTAGCCATTTGTGTGACTCATAGCACTAAAAAAAAAAAAAAGAATCTGGCTGAATAATCACAATTGTAAAAGTCATTCATTTGCTCCCTGGTTTGGAAACGTTTTCTCCATATTGGGGAGCACAAGCAACAGAATGGAAAGAGTTTTGCACTGGGCAGATAATAATAGTTCAAACGCTGGCTATGCCACAGTCACCGTGAGCAGGTCATTTAACTTTTCACAGACTCTAATGCTTTCACCTAAAAAATGGAAATGATACAGACGCATCATGAGAATTAAGTAATGTACAAAAGCTCCAAGTAGAGACTCCGTTAATGTTGCCTTTCCTTTCTGGATCTTTGTTTAAATAAATGTGTCTACTTGTTAGTCTTTTACCATCTTTAATGAATTATTTCTGGGTAAGTGCCCAGTTCCTAGCCCATTTGGATGGCTTAGTAAATATTCATAGAATGAATGAGCAAATTATTATTGTATTTACTGGGATGTGACTATTCTATTTCCTCTACTAGACAAGGAACATAGAGTTTAAAGTTTGCCCAAGATCACCCAGGAGGAGGGTTCTTGGCCCACCGGGGCATCTAGAGAAGTGGGTGACCTCATAAATTTCAGGCAGCAGCAGTATTAGACTAGGAAGTTTCTGTATGTGTTGATCATTACCTTCCTCTCAGACACCGTGAGCATATACTTTGTGCGTGACACTGAGTCAGACACTGAAGGGCCTTTTCAACGCATACTGTCAAGAGATCCTCACTATGTGCTTTTACAGCTTACATGGTAAGGAGAAGGCACTGCGCTGAGGTGAAGGAGAATGGTGGACAACCTTTGCTGGGACAGTGTTGGATTTGAAAGCCTTTATACTCTACAGAAAAGAAATCGTATGAATTGTGATTTGACCCACGTCTGTTGTCATTTGAATTAGGTCTAACCAGCTGCCAGTTTTTAGAGGCATGTGTGCCTCTCTTTTCTGCTTCCAAGTTGGCTTTGTTAGATGAGTTAGTTTGGTATTGATGTGAAAAAAACTGGAGTTTCTGAAATGTTGCTTGAGCATCTGTTTTGTCGCAATCAAGTGAGCAAAAATGTTTTTTTAAATTAAAAAGTGCTTATTTAGGGGGAGAGGGCCACCTGAACCTTTTCATAAAATCTGTAGTCAAGTGAAGAATTATCAATTTACCTTTTCGTATCAGAGTAAGGTTTTTCATATAGCAGCGTCTGGGCTCATGGTAATAGCATCAGTTAGAAAGGAAGCTGGTTTGAAGAAGCTAGCTTTACCAAGTGATTTCCTGTTTACTAAGCTGGCAAAAAGACTGGCAGTGAAAGGATGAAGAAATTTTGATGTTGATAGATGTCTCAATCTCAGCGTCACAATTGAAAGAATATCTCTGGAAAATTCAAGTTCACTGTTCGGATTTACATCAAGCTAAGTTATACCTGGGATGATCTGAGTTTTGAAAACTGGCTAGCGAGTGCGAGGACAAGAGCATTGACATTCACAATAGGCTTTGTTCCTGGGAAGGACCCTGCATCAGAACCTTCCTTCACTCTTTTTGCCGTGATGGCAAATTCTGGATTCACATGCCAGCCAGAATCTGGAAGGGTTGATCTAGGGAAAAGAGAAAGAGAATTCATTAAACAGACACACTGGAGCCTCTATGTAAAGGTTCTCATGAGGGATCCATGTAAAAATAGATGGTAGTTGGGACTTGGGTATTTTGATTGGTTTATTTTTCTCTGAAGTATACTTCTCACAGTCTCTTGGACCAATCTTGTAAATAAGTATTGCTATCGGGTTTCTTGTGGGCTATCACCTGGGAATTTTCGATATCCTTTCTTGGGAAATAAAGATGTTCAGGGTCTATTGGACTTTGAATGGATGCATGGTCATTGAACTCTGATTCCTCCATTATATTGGTGCTTTCTTCCATAATTTGTAACTCATAATTTTTATTTTTTTAAACTGAGGTCAGTATCCCACTATCCAGGCCTGCTTTTTTTCCCCTGGAACTTTTAGAATTTTCCTGCAACTTTGGCTAGTTTATCAGAGAATGGTCAATATTCTAATGGACTGGGGGTGGGGCTCAGGATTCCTTCTGGTTGAAGCGGGGGGGGGGGGGTCCCGTGGAAGAGAGAAGGAAGGGAAGTTAAACAATTTTTAGATCCAGCCCTCCCTGTTCCCTTACCCACTGCCACCCCTATTTAACCCCCAAGGGATCTCTGAGTTGAGAACTCTAATTACTTCCCAAAAACCACACCCCTGAAATGATAAGCAACCTATAAGTCTTTACTATAGTGGGACTCTTACCAAAATCTGTCCAGTTGCAGCCAGTGGGCAAGCTCATATCTTTCATTGAAATATTGGGAGAAATGAGCCCCAGAGGCCCCAGGTGGTGATACGTCTCTCCAAACCCTCTTTTGTCCAGGCTTTCTAGATTTCCTGATCACCCAGCTATTTATTGAGCGACACAGTACTGGTGGCTGATACACATGCAAGGCAGTGTGCTCAGTGTTCCTGCAGGGCAGAAAAACGTGGTGGCCTGGGAATCCTAGAACTTGGGTTCCAGCCTTCACTTCAGCTGCTGTGAGCAGCTGAGTGACTGTGTAGGAATTCACTCCTCCCACCTGGCTTTCTCCACTCTCAATCTGTAAAACGAAGGGGTTACTGAAATGAGCTCTGAGGCCCCTTCTACACCTAAAATGCTGTGATTTCCTGGTTACAAATCTCTATGGCCAGGTTTTCACGTTTCCAAATGGAAACTGAAACATAAATTCTTTCTACTCTTGGTATGAAGCACATGGCGATCTTTGGGTAATCCCATAGTTTGTGATAGGGTTTTCTCCTCCATGGTAGAATCAGCCTGCCAACTCTAAGATGCTTATTGTAACTGACAAAAGAAGCCAGACCTCCAAGCACATACACCAGAGCTTGGCTGTCCTTCAGATAGCTCCTTTGCATCTAGAAACTAACCCTTACGAAATCACTAGTGTCCTAATACTTAGAATGGGATGCAGTTCACTTTATCCTGATGTCTCCAAATAGATGCCAGATAAAGAATTCCATTTATTAAAAAAAAAAAGAAGAAAAAAGAAAGAATTCCATTTATTCCAGAAAAAAAAAATGTTCCTCTTCTCCCCTCACAGTAACTTGTCACCTATGAGGATGGATCCTAACCCTAGGTCCCATCCCAATATGTATCATTTCCTTTGGCTGTGCTTTTTATTCTATCCTGACTGGCAGTGAGGTCAAAGGTCATAATGACCCTTCTGTTCATATCCCAGAATCTGTTGACAGCTGACACCTCTGTTGGGAGAATAAAAACGAGCTGGTGAAAGCACTGTTATCATTTTGACAGATGCCCATTATTGGGGGCTATGCCAACTGGCAGATTCCTAATAATAGGAAGCAAATGTGTACTTCGGTTTCTTGGCTCACTCTGTGAATGGCTTATAGGAGCCCCTGAACTTAAATGTAATTGAATTTAAATAACAGAGAGGTGGAGAAGCCAGTGGGAACTGGTGCTTTAGGGCAGTTCAGGGTCTGTGCTATGTATGTGATTCTGACGTCGACACGAGTGGGAATGTGCCCAACAACCAGCCTGTGGATGGTAAAAAGCTCCTTGGGTTTTACCTGAAAGCTTTCACTGAGGTGGTGTCATGTACCCTCCCTCTAAAACCTCAACTCAACCCTCTGCTTTTTTGTCTTTTCCATAATCCCAGTTCCTCTTTACCTGCAGCAGGTGAGAAATGCATTTGTCTTGGACTGTTTCAGCAAAGTTGAGCAGTTAAGAGCAAGGACTCTGCTTTCTGCTCCAGTTGGAGTCTTGGTTCTAGTGGCTTAGTTGGGCAAGCCACTTAGCTTCTTTATACCTCAGTTCCTTTGTCTTTAAAAGGTGGGGGAGTGAATTATGCTTTTCCCATTTGGTGATAGGGAGGAGAAAATTAGGGAAGGCATGGAGAGGGCTTTGAAACGGAGCCTGATGAGTGATAACCACGTCTTCGTGCTTCCTGTTGCCAATTGCTACCAATCACAACAACCAAAATATGGGCTTTTTTAGCTTTGTTTTTTAAAAAAGATTTTATTTATTTATTCATGAGAGACACAGAGAGGCAGAGACATAGGCAGAGGGAGAAGCAGGCTCCCTGCGGGGAGCCTGATATGGGACTCGATCCCAGGACCTTGGGATCATGACCTGAGCAGAAGGCAGACAGACAGTCAACCACTGAGCCACTCAGTTTTAGGCTTTATCACTCTCTTAATCCAGTAGGGATGCACCCCGCAATGGAGTTCAGAGAACTTAACAGCCCACTGTGAAGAGCCAGTGCATGCTGATTGTCAGTGATCTGAGCAAATAACTTTTCAGCAAAGACAAAAACTACCACTTGGATAATCTGTTTCCTTCCAGAAGAATCTACTGTCTTCTTCTCTAGTTGGGGATTACCCCAACAAGTGAAATTACATAATCCTACAATTTATACTGAGCAGCACCTTTAGGGATGGGATGTGTTAGGTACCATGGAAAGAGCAATGAAGACTTAGTCCTTGTATTTTTTTTTAAATCGAATTGGACAGATAGAGGAATATGCAGACTCAGAGTTGACTGTATCTTTGAGTAAATATGGGCTAGAAATGGTCCCTATGCTTAGAGTATCCTTGGGCCGAATGACAGCACATAGTAGCACACAATTAAGTGTGGCGTGCAGAATATTACACTCGAGGTGTGAAGGTTTGGTGGGGGTTGCTCTGTGAAGGGAGAAATGAGTATCATTTGGAAAGGCTGATGATGACATCTTGGCATTTGATTAGGGCCTTAAAAAGATAGTAGGTTAGCAGGCATCCTCAAGGGTAGGGATGGGAGACAGAAATGAAGAAATCATACTCTTGACTTTATAAGTGGTATAATCCACAAGCAGCAATTTCAGCTTTCAAATTGAAAATAAATATATTGCCGAACAAACTAGCCAATTTTCTATTGGTGTTGAAACCTCAGGCTGTACCTGGTAATTAACCAGTGTCTGGGAAAAACATGGAAAAAAAACCAATATTCTAAGTTCTGCCAAGAGAACGTGAAAATTATGGTCTAGATTATAAACCCCTTCAACACAAAGGGCATTATTGTCTAACTGCTAAGGTCATCAGTATATATGCTTTTAAATAAATCCAATGGCCCTTTTAATATCATTATGGAAATGCAAGCTCGAGCACATTAAATGTATCCTATAGGGAGACTTGACTTTGCTATTCCTGTATTTTGCAAAGTAAGTTTTTAGAGGCTTTGACTTACTAAAATGTCTGCAGATAAACACCCTGTGGCTTTATTAGTTGGTAAGCGTAGTGATCTTCTAAATACTCAGATACACCTTTGATAGGGTTGCCTTCCATTCATATAAAATTTCAGGTGTGTTGCACTGATTTTACATTCGCTCCCGGTGCTGTTCCTCCCCCTAACAAAAAGAACAAGTACAACCTATGGGTTTATGTGATACCATCACTGAGGATACTTGAGATCATTTTCCAATTCTGTATTTTATAGGAAAACTAGACCCAAAGACAGGAAGTGCCTTGACCAACATCATACTGCTGGTTAGTGACTGAGCTGGCTTTAGAAGCTAGACCTTTTAACTCCTTTTTGGAGTTCATCCCTTATTACCCTCATTCTGTCCACTGTTGGGGGCGTGGGTGGGGGAACTGGGTACTTATGGATTTGAACCAGTATTTTAGAACACCATGGATGGGAGGTCTAGGGAATTCCAAGTACATTTTGACAAACTTATTTAAAACAATGACACTGGCTAACATTTATGAAGTTCTTCTGAGTACTGCTACATGTATTAATTCGTTTGAGCCATCCCAGCAACCTTGTGATACCAGTACTGTTTTTTCCCCCAGTTTACAGACGAGCCACTGTGGCTCAAAGACTTTACATATGGCGAGGGTACGTGTTCTGAGAGCAGTTCAAACACAGGCAAGCAAAGACACCTTTGCCCTTACTTGGCATCTCCCAAATGGGATCTGGTCACTGGAGCTTTTTGTTTCTACCTCCCATCTGCCTTGTGTCACAAACAGTCTTTGCAATTTTATGTTAACTACACAGTTGGTACAGTTCAGAGGCAATCCTGCTGACGTTTCATTTGAATCCAGGATCCCTGTTCCATTTCCAGAGATGCATAGAACATTCAGAACAAAGGTGCGGCTGCACCATGGCACTGGTTTTGCCATCTACGGCGGCCCAGAGCTATGGGGCAGTCCCATGGGAGGGTAGGGGAGATGACCACTGCCTATTTGAGCAAGTGATTGAAACTGCCTGGGCACTGTCAGCAGTGGCCACATATTTTTCTCTCCCCATGTGGACAGACAGTCCCTGAGCCATGGAGAGTGTGAGCTAAACATTCCCGACCTGAGTGTAAAGCTGGATGGGGACTAGACTCCAACATCATCATATAAAATAAAACCATGTCATTGAGAGAGATGGCCCTGAGTATCTCCACACTTTTCCTCTCCACAATTAATCCATGTCTCCATTTGCATTTGTAAAAAAAAAAAAACCCAACTCCTGACAGCACCAACAACACAACAAGAGAAATGCACAGCCTGAGCAATAAATCTCCCGAGGCATTCAGCAAGTGCCACAGGGCTCATTAATCTTGATTATTTCCCGTAATAGATAACTTCACAAATCAGCTATTATTCCTAATCACGCACATAAAGATAACGGACGGGTAATAGCTTCCTGCATGGTGAGACCAAAATAAAATTTCATTTAAAAATATATTTCTTCAAATTCCAGGGAAAAGTGTTCTCAGGCCTTCTTGAAGGGGCAGGAGGATGTGAGGGAGCAACCAGCGGAAGAGAAATTGATCCACAAGGATTGGGTTTTTAAAAAGGATTAGACGTTTGATTTTCTCGGAGGTGTTGGCTGACTTGTGTGGCACTGTGCTGCAGTGAGGTGGTTTTGAGAGACTTTGGGCCATAAGAGACAACAGAACTGTACAATTCCAGTCTCTAAAAGGAACTGAATCAGAATACCCCAAGAACAAATAGAAATCACAAGAATGTCAGGGCTGTCTTGTATCTTTAAAGTTAGTCCTTGGATTTCAGAATTTTTGCTAAGTTTGGTGAAATTGTTCATCTTCATGCAGCATATGGGTTACCCGGGATCCCAGCTCCCAAACAGAACGAACAACAAAAAAAAAGTGTTCGTAGGTGATGAGAGATGTGTTTCTTACATATTTAGATAGTGTCTGGAGGATAATCTAGCATCCCCTGTGAAGAAAAACACTTTAATTTTAAACCTCAAAACTCCCAGTTTTGATGCAAGAGGCGGGAACACGTATGTCATCGCACACTGGAAGGAGTGAGCCAGAGTTGCGCAGGTGAAGGAAATTAGCACCTGGCTTCCCCTCCGAAATTACACCTGTCCGAAGGCATTTGCAAGTGACATGGGAAATGGCCTTGTTATTGCACAACAAGTCACACCTGTCCATCATTTCATTATCAAATGCCAGCGCCTCCCAGCAGGGCCTGGAATGAGATGCATCCCATTTATGATTGGATCCGACTCCCTATTATCCGATCAGTAGGAGTAACTGGCCTATCGCAACAATACATACTCCCCAGAAATGGGTTCATGACGCATGCATTTTAAACCATCTGTGTCACCACACAGCACTAGCAAAAGTACGTCCCTTTACAGACCTCTTCTCTAGGCACCTAAAAACCCAAACCGCGCTCGAAGCTTCTTTATCCTTTATTCTTTTTTTAACCTAGAGTTAGGTGGCCTAGAGCTTCCAAAGGACGAACTGAAAGTGAACATTCCGATGGCCTTGCACTTTATTCATGTTTGTTAAATGTTAAGGTGAAACAATTTCCAGACCAGACGATGACACTTTTTTTTTTCTCCTTCCAATGACACGTTCTGAGCAATGACAGAAATACTGAATGTCCTTGAGGTGCAAGGAAGTGTATTAGGCACAGGGGATAGAGAAATGCAAAACCGAATATCCTTACAAGATGAAAGGCGGACAGAGCAGAATGAAGGCGATTAAGTGCTGAGGACGTTCGGTGAGGGAGAGGTGGGCATGAAAGGAAGCGTGAACGTAGCCTCGTGGCCGTGAGAAGAGACATTGGAGGCAAAGCAAGGCGAAGCCATGGAAGAGTTTTGGACATCTCTGGAGAAGAGTGACTAATCCAGTTGGGTTGAAACGGGCAGTGTAAAATGGGAACTGAGGCAGGGAGTGCAAATTTGGGCCACATTTCAGAGGACGGTATGCTGCGCTAAAGAGTTTGGACTTTTCCATGTAGACGTTGGAGGTCTTCTAAAGGCTTTGTAACAGGGGAGTGACAGGGTTAGGCCTATGGTTTAAAAAGATTAATTCAGTAATATGCAGAATGGATAGGAGACCAGGATGCAGAGGAGACCAAACACAGGAGCAGAGTCAGTGTGAGATACTGCTGCTCACCTAGACTCTGCAAGAGTGTGAATGAACCTGCTAAGACCTAGGCCTCAGGTGGCAGGGGGAGCCAGGCAAACTGGTGGGATTGTTGGGCGTAGCAGGTACCTTTGCTGTGTAACAGATAATCCCGAACTTTGTGGCGTAAAACAGTGACCCTATCACTGTGCAATCTGTGGGTCAGGAATGTGGACGGGTCAGAGATCACGTCTGGGGCCTCAGTCGGCAAGGTTCAGATGACTGCGAGGGTCTCAGTGGGCTGAGGACTGGAATCATTGGCATCTTCTTCACTTACACGTGTGTGTCAAAGATAACCAGTGCCCACACCAGTTAAAGTGGTCGGCACAGATTTTAATCAGTAGTATAGTACTGCAGTGGGAGAGTCCAGCATGAGCTGAGCTCAACTTTGATTTGTACGGAGGTCACTGGAGTTTTTAAAGGGCGAATGACAGAACGGGGAGTGGGTGGTTGGGGCTCAGAGTCAGGCAAGCAAAAAATGTCGAGAAAGCTAGAAGGAGGAGGGGATTGGTTCATGTGACACCCACCTGGGTTTGTTAACTGGTGCTTAATGGAAGTTAGGCTCCTGCCTTCCACGGAGGCTAGGAGACAAAATCCATCTACAGATACTGGAACAAATGGTAAATGGTTTTGGCAGCTTTGAGTTTTTCTTAGCAGATACTTTAAGGGAGAGCTAGAGTCATCTCAGGGATGAAGCTGTTAGAAACTATGTTCCTGTTTGTGGTAAATCTTTACAGCCAGGGTAAGGCCTAGCGGACAAAGGACTCAGAGGAGAGAATCTTTGCCCTCTGATGTGTAGGATTGGTTCACCAAAAAGCCGGGCTCAGCTGGAACTGGTGGCTCGTGCACATCTGTGCCTTGCCATGCTTGTTTGGCTTCTTGCAGCATGGCTCCTGGGTTTGCAGAGAGGACGCTTCTGTGGGGGGAGGGTTCCAGTGGCACCAGGCAAGAGCCGCATGGCCTTCTCTGACCTAGCCTCACGAGTCAAACAGCACCACCTCTGCAGAGATGACAGATTCAGTTTTACACTCACTTAGCTCAAGGTACCTGTAGGACTCGGGAGGTGCAAAGGGTATGGTAACCGAAAGCATTGGAGTTAGGCTCCAGTCTAGAGATAGTGCAACATGGCAAGGAGAGGGTATGTGCTAGAAGGAGGTCAAGGATAGTCAGAGCTCCTACGGCCCAACCTTGAGAAGGGCAGGCTGAGGGGCCCCCTGCGGAGGGGACAGCAGACTCAGGAACACGGTCATGGAAGGTGAAGGAAGCACGAGTTTTAAAGAGGAGTGGGACCATGTGATGTTGAGAAGAGTCCCTTCAGTGGCTGGTGGAGGCATAAGCCAGACAGCAAAAGGTTTATGGAGTAAGCAGTTAGCAAAAAAAGGAGGAGCAGTCAGGGGTCGGTTGGAGCATTTTAACTCTGATGGAGTCAGGAGCAAAAGGCAGGTCAGAGACCTGGCAAGTTGAAGGGAAGATTTCTATATATGTGTATGTTTATAAGAACATAAGTAGCATTTTCCTTCCAGAGCGAATTGGAGACTACAGAGTAAATCATGTCCAATCCTGGATATTTCTCTTTTTAAGAAACTTCCCTTCCCTCTTCCCAATTAGAAATCTAAAGAATTTGCGTGTTTCTTCTACCTCATAGTTAAAAAAAAAAAAAAAAAAAGAAACGTAGGTTTCTATACAATGTTCAGATGTTTTAACAGACTCACCTAGAAATCACCAGAAGATAGATTTGTAATTTGGGAACATAGGTAATGAAGTCAGAGCATTATTTATGCCAATGAGAAATTAGGAGCAATTTAAATATCCAGCAATAAGGGAATACCTAAAAAAAAAATTATGCCATTTCCACTTAATGGAATACCTTGCAGCCATTTATAATTAGAGTAATCAGGAAAAATGGCTAATATCTACTTTTTCTATTTGTCAGAACTCGACTAGGATGGACATAAGTAATCCAGTAGAATTTCACAAGCATTTCTATGATGGCTAGACTTTCCCCTCACCAATTTATAGGTGAAATGGATGTCGTTTAAATGAAAAATTGTACGTGTGTGTATACAAAAAACTTAAAAATACAGGATTGAAATATATCCGGACGCTAACGGTGGTTATCTTAGACTGGATGTTTTCTTCTGTTGCCGAAAGCTTCCGTTATGTGGTCCTATTTTCTAAAAAGACATGGAACTGTTACATTCGCCATCGTTCCTTTATCACCTTTAATTCACATACAGTCATGTGTAGACTTTTAAGTATCAATTAACTGAGTTACCTTCTGAAATTCCTACCGAAAAGGACAATTTCAAGGAAAAGGTATAGAGCAGTATGTTTGATGCAACTCTTGTCCTACTAGCTTCCTGAGGTAATGGGCTCATGCTGGAGGACAGCTGGCCTCCCCCACCCCACAGACACAGGTCCCCTCACAATGGTAGCAAACCACTGTGGTGTCGCTGCATTTGAGGTCACAATGTGAAATTGTGGGTCTCTCAGGAGATGTGGGTGAGGCCCCTGGGGGCCCTGCAGCAAAAGAATGGAGACTTTTGTGAGAAACATGGCCTCTTTTATAGAAGTTAATCAACCTCTTTCGGCCTGGAGAGAATACTGACCCACATGGCCAGGACCTACAAGAAAAGAGGCCATGAACACGTGAGACAGCCCCTCAGAGAAAATTAATGTGCTCTGACTTCTCTTTTAATGCCTTTCCTAGCTTTTTTTAAGTAGCTAAACTCTACTTGTGAGGAAATATTAAAATGTAGGTTCCTGCAGTTAAATGAGCATGTTCTCTGCTGATAGGAGAGCAATACAAGGAAAAGTTAAATCAAAGATGGAGGGGGAAAAGTGGTTGGTTTTCTTTATATATATAGTAGTTTCTGAACTCATTTTGTAAAATTTAACCTGTGGAAGAATTTAACCCATAGAAAAATGGAGGAGAAAGGTAAGCATTCTCCCCAATGACTAAAAGTGACCTTCCTGTCAGAATTGTCTCGAAAACTGTCAAATAGCTCTCAGTCAAGGAAAGAATGAACAAGTGCCAGAGACTTATTGGACTCATCAGTGAGGAAGCCAGGAAGGTGGTTAACACAGATTTGCAGAGCATTTGAGTAACCGGGTATTTATGGACATTTAGAAACGGATATTAGAATAAAATTTCTTGATTGAACATAGAACTGATTGATGTCCTAGAAAGTAATAAACCACATTTTGGGGGTTCTCTTTTGAACCAGACGTGTACCCAGAAGTTCATTTGGACTATCAGATGAATTACCTATCTTGCAAAATCTGACACAGGTACATTCCAGAGAATTAGAATAATCGAAGGACAGAAGTAACAGTGCCCCAATACACCACCCCCACCCGTCTTAACCTGCACATGTCAGGTCATTTTTCTTATCACCACACAATGGTCAAGGCTTCTTCCTCTCTACTTTTCAAAACGTCTGGAGAAGTTTAATACAAATTCCAGTGCCCTTCATTGGAATGGTCGTGACCAAGACAGAGCCAGGCTCCTGCCAGAGGGTCTTGTGAAGACCACTCCATCCTCTTGCTCCTTGATTTCGAGCCATGGCATCACAGACTGATAAATGCATACCCACCCGCACAGTTGCGTGAAGAGCCGTCCACACACGGGATCCAGAGAGCTTAATTTGAGCCATGTTTGAATTTGCAGCTTCACTTTCCTTTGCACACTTCTCAATTAAAGAGGAGATGCGCTTCCTGGCATTTTGGATGCTGCCCACTGCAGTCCCTTCCAGGGTGTGACAGGAGGCTGTGCATCGTGATTGGCATCAGTCTTAATTTCCCATTCTATTGGGGAATTAGCATGCCAATAGCTGCAGAATGATGTGGTCACTTATAATGGTCTCCTCCAGCCTTTTTTTTTTTTTTCATCTGTAGTCTGTTGATTTTCTTGACAGAAGAAGGAGTTAATGCTGCTGTCAATCATCTTGTGGGACACTTGGCCTATTCCCTTTTCAGAGGGTGCTTATCATATGGCAACAGTTTGGTGTTTGGGGATTCGTTAATGTGCAAATTCCAACTGACTATTCCCAAGGTTGGAGTTGAGCCTTAAAAGTCCTGACAGGCAACATTGTTTTCACCTCAGGGTATCTCTGCCCTCACAAAGGGTACTGTGAAATTCAAACTAGGATCAGTTTTAATTTATTTTGGTATTTAAGAAAATCTGCACCATATAAACTAGGAAGAGTATGAGAGATAAGCCGTAAAATGGGGCTTCTCGGTGAAATTGTTCTGATGGGCCCAGCAAACTTGATGCTCATGATAATCTGCACACATAGAACAATTTGAGCAATTTTGAATTCACCAAGGAACAACTTCTTTTTTACTTCTGTTTATCCAGCCGCCCCCCCCCCTTTTTTTCCAGCTCAATCAGCCAATGAGTTTCATGAACTCAACCCAAGTTGTCAATGCGATCCCAGCCTACCACTGCTTTCTTGATCTCTGTTTTACAGCTAGAACTCCAGAATGGCTAATTAATAAGGTCAGCTTGTGATAGAATCATGATAGCTTCAGACTGTACCTCTACCACACAGACTAAATGAACTCTTCTGAGGTTGAGCCGGTATTTTCCATCATTGTCATGGGCAATTAGTAGCCACTTACAATTGGTTACAGTTCATTTCTGCTAATGGTATTGGGATGAGATCCTATCGACCACATGACAGCCCACATGAGTTCTCAGAGACCAGACGTCCAAATGGTAGGTTGGAAGCCATTCCATTTTTCACGCCAGTTTGGAAAACTACTTTTGGTGGATTCCAGAGCTTTATTTGTACTCATGTTTATGAAAACGTGTCTCTATGGCAAATTAACTTGCTGGAGACCGAGTTGCCTGAATGAATTGAACTGTGGGGCATTAACTTTATACTAAGTACATAACAGTGACAGGGACAGCGTGCTGTCTTAGAAATCTCAGAATCTGTGTTATTTTCCTAAAATACCATCATTTAGAAGAGTAGCTTTGGAAAGAAAAGTGTGTCGGAAGGAAGCAGTAGTGATTACAGAGATCCTAGTTACTAGGCTCTGCATTGTCCATTTATGGGCAAAGCGCTGCATTGTTGTTTTTTTTTTTTTTTTTAAATCACCTTGTCCGCCTCTTCCTCATTCTTATTATAATGAACTTGGGAATGTTTAGTAGATCAGGTGACTTGAAATGGTTGAATGTTTTCCAACCTTCTAATACTGAAGTGGCCCACAATAAAGCTTCCATAGCAACCAGCCTTTTCCTGAAAACATTTTCTCTGGAAGGGGGAAAAAAAAAAAGCAAATGGAAGCAAGAGCGATGCCTCCATGTTAAATACATTTGCTGATTTATTTTTGAAGGTAAAAAAAAAAAGGAGTGTTTACAAGAGCTGTGGGAAAGGCCTGCCTGCTATGTGTCCCTGCCAGAGTGTCTGTCATTTGGTTTCTGAATCTCCACAAGAATACGTCCCTGGCGATAAACCTTAAGCATCTCACAAACATGTGCAAGATTTCTTGGTGGAAACTCCTAGAGTGGGGGACGTGGGCGAGAATTCTAGTGCAAACCCTTGAAGGATGCACTGCACTTGTTTTAATTGAATATCATTTTGTCCATTAATTAATGTGTCCGTTCTAATTCCCCAGAATGGCAAATAATGATGTGTGAAAACAGTATAATTACATTTTGATATTTTTGGTAGAGTAATAACTGGATTCGATTTGCTTTTGATCTCGGAAGTTATTTATGATTCTTACCAATCATCCATCCTTTTTAGCTGTATCTATGTTCATTTGTGTGTGTGTGCGTGGATATTTTTAATTACGCACCGCCGTCAGCAGAGGCCCTGACACATTGCCCTGTGATACTTTGTGCAGGGGATTTACAAAATGGAGTTTCTTCCTCTGCTTGTGAGCAAAATATTTTGAGATTCCCCACTGTGGAAGAGGCATGCGCATGCACACAGGTAAACTCACACATGCCCAAGTATGCACCGGAATTTGTGATTTAATTAAAAGGAGAATCCTTGCTTTTTTTTTTTTTTTTTTTTTAGCAGCAAACTGGTTGTCTGCTGCCTAATTCCAGAATATGTCACTTGGACTGAAATGTCGAGTGCCGTCTGTGATTGCATGTTGCTCCTGCTTCAGCTCTCCAGGGTTGGCTTATTTTCTCCATTCACTTGTGATGGTTTACCTGTAGCCAGGATGCAGCCGAGGGACAAGGGACGTTTTAATCCGTGACCCACAGAGGGCCAGGACAGCTCCCATTTACCGGAGGCATGTAAATCTCAGGGTCCTCTGCTCACATTTTAACTGTGACAAGGAGTTGTCACTTGGAAACGGCCTCTCAGCTTGGGAAAAGGCCCTATTGCCTTTCAACTTGAAAAAGGCGGTGGTGGAATTTTTGTTTGGAGACCAGAAAAAAATTAAAAAAAAGAGTGACAGAGGCAGACATGCGATACTCTCCCCAGTAGGAGAAGCCAGGCTCCAGCATTCATCATGATGACAGGAGACATTGAGATGAAATTCTTACAAAATATAAGACCAGCACTTAGGACAAAAGGGATGAAACAGTTTGTGAGACTCTTTTGTGAAAGAGAATCCATTTCTTTTTAGCTGATTTTTACAGTAAAACTATTGAGAGAAAGAGAGAGAGAGAGAGAAAGAGAGAAAGAGCCAGAGCCCCTGATCTTGACAATTTAACATTTTGCCTTACTTATTCTATATTGTCACGCAATATGCTTGGGCATCTGTGTCACATTCTTAGGTATTAATAACCCCTTTTATCTCCTCCTGCCTTTGTGCTGACATCAGATCTGATTTTGCAAAGACAAGTAAGTAGCCTCACGTTGACCTGCATTTATTCGAAAGGCATTATGCGCCCCGGTGCGGAGAGGATGCATTTACCTCCCGCTCCAAACAGCCAAGACTTAAATAATGCATTTCAGCAAGGTAATCTATTAGAACAGCTCTCTCGAGAAGTGTTATGAATGGATTCTGCATTTAAAAATCTCCATTTTGTTCCTCCCTCCTACTAATTACTTCTTTCTTTGTCTTACCTCTCATTTGCATTTACTTAATCGTAAGAGAGGGAGTCTAGTTGGTGGTTTTCGCCTTTACAAATCCTTACACTGAGTAGCGGTAAGTGTAATGTTGACTTAAGCTCATTTCCGTTGCAGGGAAACTGCATTGCCAAAGAAAAGATGCTTGCTAATCGCTACATCTAATTACAAAGAAGAGTAAATCACTAAAAACAAATTAAGTATCTTAAATAAAATGGAATATGAAAGCAGTTAACAATCAAAGAGGGAGAAGGCGGCTGTCTCTCCAGTCTGTTTCCTGCACTAATTGAAGGCAGCCCAGGTTTGGAGAGCTGGCCAGAGTGGGGGGCTTGGCAAAGCTTTTCTCCACCGAACCCCTTTTCAGAGAATTCAACCAAAATGATTTAAAAGAAAAAAAAAATCAGGGCACCTGGGCGACTCAGTAGGTTAAACATCTGACTCTTGATCTTGGCTTAGGTCCTGGTCTCAGGGTCATGATCCAGGCTCTGTGCATAGCACTCAGAGTGGAGTCTGCTTGAGATTCTCTCCCTGTGCCCTTTGCCCTGCTGGTCCTCCTTGTGCTCTCGCTCTCTCTCAAAATAAATCTGAAAAAAATCTTAGGTCCCAGGATTCTAAGTATCTTTTGTAAAAGAGGAAACCACAGGTAACTTTTCCACTTGGGCCCTGTGGACCTACTCAGGCACTTCTCAGCTCGGGATGATGGAGGTGACTTTCAAATCACAGCAGCCCTGATTTAAATAAACTGGAAACTAATGAGAATTTTATACTTGACCTTAATCTGAAGAGGTCTGAAATAAGCTTATTACTAACCAAATCCTTCTCCTTCTTGCATTTCTTTAGTACTAGTTCCTTATGCTTTCAAATGCATGCCAATCTGCTAGATGTTAAAGCCAACAAGGAAATGAAGTTTTTAATCACTGGTTCAAAAAATGTGGTCTGAGGAATACTATTGTTCCTCACAAAATTCTCCTGACCGTGTTTTATCTTGACGATTTCCATATTTTTGTATCTTCGTGCCATTTAGTGATTTTATAACATTTCCCATTAGTATCCCAACAAAAGGTTGGGCTGACCTTCCCATTCTTTTTTTTTTTTTTTTTTTTTTTTTTTGCGGTCTGCGGGTATTATAATAAAAATCACGAGAGCAAAGATAGAATTATTTCATTGAACTGTTAATACAAGAAACTTACCTTTAAAAATGCTTATAGCTCTTCCCTTTGGCTATGTATCCATAAAGTCATTCCATTTGCTTTTCAAAGCCCTTTGCCTACTCTTGATCTATGTGAAGAAAGATCAGAAAGGTTTTAAAGTCAATTTATGAATAGGGGAGTGTAGGGTAAGAGAGATGGCTGGGAGATGGAAATCTGGCCTGGGAAGATTAAAATACCCAATAAAATGGCCTGCTTGGTTCTATTCTTTAACCGAAAAACACTTGCCTCCCAATATAATAGGCTTGCACTCTACCCTAAACTCTAGGACCAGGGGATTTGAAGGAGTCCAGCATTCAGGAGATCAGTCGCAAGCCACCTTTACTATATGCTTTAGATCTTCTGCCTTGGTCCTAGAATCTGAATCTTTGCATCGTTTCCTTGTGACCAACGCCTGCACGTACCATGACCTGTTCTTCCATTCCTGTTTTTAGGATCCTGCTGGGACCTGAGTTTCTCTGGGGTTTTCTATTTCTAATTCTATGCTAACCTGCTAGGAACACCCCCAACTGCTGGGTCTCTCTCATCAACTGATAAACTCTGCCATTACGGTCCCCTATAATGTAATCAGGGCCTTCCCGGATTGGTCCTAGGTCGGTATCGTCTCCAAGTGCTGGCCTTCTGGAATGCCCCCAACCACATGAAATTCTAACATGATAAGTCACGTAAGGCTGGGTGTTGCACTTCTGTGATTGTGCTTCAGGTGTTAAAATCTGACAGGCAGTGACCACTCATCAGAGGTGATGAGGCCTCACCAGTAAATGACATGTTGTTCCCTGACACTAACCAGAAAAGCAGATTCAGGATGATTATTCAAAGAAAGCCAGACAGTGAGTAAAGATTTAAAGATTGAGAGTTTTGTTTTTTTGAATAGTGAACTGGTTTTTGTTGTTTTTGTTGTTGTTGTTGGTGGTGGTGGTTTTTATGTACCCAGACATGTTGTATTGAATGGACCAGGCAGGACTGGGATAAAGATACTGGTCAATAGAATGCTCTTTGCTGTGGACAGAGACAGGCCCTCAGGAGCCATTTCTTCTTCTTTCTGGAAGTGAAGGGTCAGGATCCAGTGTGCCTTTGGCTCTGGTTCAGCCCAGAGCAGTAGACTCAGGTGTACAAGCCTTAGCAGGTGGAGAGAGGTGCTTGCTTCTCCCTTTTGCTCTGCACATTCACCCCCCAGGGCAGCAGAACCTGGATGTCAGCTCAGACCCTGGTGTGCTGGAGAGAGATGAAGATGCTAGCTTCAAAAAAGGAGGACTTAGTGGGAAGGGGAGGGGGGGGGGAAGTAAGCAATTGTGGGAAAAGAGATGGTAGCCCGTGAAATCGTAGACTGTCCCCGGAGAGAGGAAGCAGTTATCATGGGCTTGCTCTCATTTTTTGAAACTCTAAGACAGAGAACCTGTGATATGTACAGATATGTGTAATGAGTGTATTATTTTTCTCTGCAACAATAATTAAGACCCCACTCAGTAGTGTCTCCGATCTCCTATCTGTGGACGGGCCTCTCCCAGTCCTTCTTCAGTGTGACTAGCTGCGGGGCTGACCACAGTGGGGAAGCTGCTTGGACCAACCCTGGACTCTGCATGCAGGGGTAACACCCCCTGGGCAACCGGCCAGGGCTGAGAGTGGACAGGCGCCCACGCACACTCCAGGCCTTCCCCAAGCTGGGAAGCAATGTAAGAAAATATGTAAAACCGTGTTTGGCTTAAAATGCAGATAACAGACAGAAATACAAATAAGGTTGTACTGCCCAAAGCACAGGGAGACCTTCAGGTAGAGATTTGGCCAGAGAATTAGGACTGTCCTCCTGGGGCAACCCGACAGCTCTTTCCCACCAGCCAGCCCATCTTTCAGGACCGGCGGAGTATGCGAGTCCGTCGGAAGGAACTATTTGAAAATCCAGGGGATATGTGACGTGTGACTTTATGAGGAAATGAATGTACTCTCAGAATACCTCACCTTTTTAATAGTAGTGCGTAGCATGGGCTGTTCTGCTCTTCAGTAAAAATGATTAATAGCCCCCATCCATCACATTGTACAGTATGGTACATCGGAGTAGCAGAGAGCCTATAAAATAAACTTGGCAATAAGTCACAAAAACATTCGTATTTTTTTAATAACATTTTTGAAGGAGAAAAATCTGTTTTTCAATAAATTCTGGCATGGCTTCCTTCCAGATTTTATTTCTCATTTAAAATTATCTTGGGGTCGATTTTTTTTTTTTCCTCTTCATTGGCGTTTTACTAGGTTTCTGCCTAAGACAAACACATTTCAGAGCCGGATTAAAAAGACTAGCGCCTGCACATGGAGTTCTAGGTCTTTCTTCTATTTCTGCTTTTGGTTGAGTAGTGATGGCATTAACACCAATGTAATCCGTTAAATTTGACTAAAGTTTTATGGTCACTGTGACTCATGATCACGTAAAATTATTTCTCAGCTCAACACATTCCTATGTTATTACCCCCATGTATTTGGCTTTTCTTCATGGAATATCTTATTTCTGTTCACTGCTGTGTAAATTACCGTCTTTCTTATAAAGTGGGAGGTTGCTACCATTTTAAATGATAGAATTCTGATTTCAGTATGTATTACATAACCATCCCTGATGATCAGAAACGCAATTTATACTTATCATGAGTAATCACTCAGGGCCAACAGGGTGGTGCTGGGGATTATCAGCTGAGGATGCCATTAATTGTCAAAATGCTTCTCTCTCCTTTTCCAGTCCTAGAAAGTGAACACATTCTTTACAAGTGACACGGGGCCTTCTTTGTGCAGGGCCTTCTAAGCATTCCTAATAAATATAGGTGGATTGTATTCTCTAGGAAATGGAAAAGGAACCCTTGGAAGTTCATGAAATTCATTCTTGCACCTGAAACAAAAAATGACACCCCATCTTCCGTTCTTCACCTCCCCCAACCACCAGCTGAACATTATTACATCTAAGTTCATGAATATAATAATGTACGTGTTCCTGTCCAGAAAGAGGATTCATAGCATTTTTTGTATTATGAGACATTTTCAAAGCAGAGAAGTGGCTAGCATTCAGGTATGTTCAAACTCAGTGAACAGATAGGTCGGAAGAGGCAGGAAAAGCTACCTCTCCTTCTGTGTTTATAATACTGAGAGATCTCATATACCAGCTGCCTGGTTTTCTTCTCATTTATGGAATGAAAGATTTGATGCGGTGAAACAAAACCTACATTAAAATGCAGATGACAAAATGTCAAAAGAGCTTGCCAAGAAGTTACTTTTTCCACTAAATAAATACCTTTGGTGCCATCTAGATTTTGAGACCTTGATTGTTTCTAAAGCACTTTGTTTCTGAACCTTGGGAGATATGGAGAGGGGAAATCAATGGGACATTGTGATGGATTATATTTGGAGGGTGAGAGAGGGAGAGAGGCATAAGTGATGGCCCAGTGCTTCTCAAGTCCTAGAGGAGACACTGTGGTGGTCGAGTGGAAAGCTAGTCCCTGGGAGGGAGCCAGGGTTGAGAGAGAATGCTCAGGAGTGCTGCATGTTAGCTTTGTGGAATGAGCCGCAGGACTTTGAGACACCCAAGTGGACATGTCCAATAGGGAATTGGATGCACAGCTCTGGACTACAAGGGACGAGCCAAGGTGGAGATACAAAGTGTGGTTGTGTAGACAGGAACGATTTCAGCCACGTGTGTGACTGATGGAACTTAACAGCTTAACTTCTCAGCTGCTAGAAGATAAGCCAGCACCGGAGACAGAGGAGGAGCAGCCTGAGAAGGGAAAGTCTCAGGACGGTGTACGTCCTAGAACCCAAGGCAGGAGGGCATTTCAAAGTCAGAGAAGCTGAAAAACTAGACAATCACACATGTGGCTTTCTCTCTGAACTGGAGCATAGCCTAAATTTCCTCACAGAAAATCATCTGTGCTTTCTAAGCAGCAAGGATTTGCCCTTTCTGACTGGCTGACGGGCATATATTTTCACCTCTCTGACAACAGAAAAACTTCCAACCTCTACCTACCCAGCATCGTCTGTCCCTTGCCTGGAATGATTCTGCTTTAATATCATCCTGTGGGAAATGTATCTAGTTTATTGCTCCATTCTTTCTCTTTTATATGGGATCATAATGATCTTTCCTTTTGTTGACAATTTGGGTAATGACGGGAAAATATCATTATTTGCTGACGTATCCTGGTTTAAAACTGTTTCCTGGGAGAACACATTGAACTCCCATAATAAAGTTATAGTCCAGATATAATAAATGTATTTTTAAAAGTGTATTTTCCTCCATATAGAAGCAGTGGGGCCCTTTATTAAACTAATTATAATGGCAGAGCTCTTGATTGAGCGACGGTGTAGGGCGAGAACATCCCCTCTCCCTTTTCTTTACCACACTGAGGTTGCAAAGTTGCAGAGTTTGACACTCGTCATTAGACTATAATCCAGTGAATCCATTGCATAAGCAGAAATAATTTTACAAAAATAGCCATTGTTGTTTACTTAAGCTTCTCAGTCCATGGTAAAAATAGATCTTCAATAGATGGCAAGATACTTTCCCTAATATGCCGGTTTTAAAATCATCGATTGAAAGAAAAAGGCATTAACTGGTTGTTTTTTGGGGCATGAGGTAAGAAAGAAAATTAAAATATCTAAGCAATTCTCAGTTCACAAAGTAACTTTACTTTCCCTATGTAAACAGTTTCTGCCCTAGCTAAATATGGAACAAACGTCCGTGCTATCGATTCTTTTGGAAGTTAAACTCTGTCTTACTGAGGCTTAATTACATGAAAGAGTTTTCAGATTTTAAAAGACATGGGCTTCTGTTCTGGCATCAGAAGCAGATGTGGCTCTAACTTGGAGGGTGGGGATGTGGTGTTTGTCCCTGAAACTCTGAGCCCAGCTGTCCTACAAGTGCCAAGTTCAGCCATGCTTGTGGCTTTAAACATCGCCCATACTACACCGACTTCCAAATCCTTATCTCAAGCCCCACTTTTTTTTTTCTTGAATTTTGCAAAATTTTCTGCTGGAAACCTCCGTATGTCCCACAGGCAGCCTCATTCCATGTAAAATGGAATCCCTAACTCCTCCTCTAATTTGTCTGCAGAAGCCTTAAAAAACTCACCCAAACAGCGCATCAAAATCCTGCTTAACATCTTCTCCCTTCCTCGACCACAGCTCACAGAACTCTCAATCCTGGGTTTTCTTACTAAATGCATTTTTAAAACCTAGTCACCTTTTCTTCACTATGCATGAACAGACCCTCACCCCACCCCCTGGAAGATTATTCTCTTTGGGGTCACCCTCCCTGCCTCGATATTCAAGTCACTGATTTTTCTAGAACCCAGGCACATCATTCCCTATTTGAATTTCTTTAGCACCTCCCTTGGCCCCTGGCTGAAATCTCAACTGCTTAGCATTTCCAGACCATTTGGTTCCAACTTGCTTTGTTCCAGCTTTTTAGTTAGCAGCTTGTATACGCTCATCGCCCAACTGCCCAAGACCACTTACTGGTATTTGAGGAATGGTCTGCCCTCTGGCAGCCAAGCCCACAGTGTGCTTCCATCTTTGAGTTTCTCGTCTTTTAAGACTCAACTCAGGTGTAACATTTGTGTGATGGCTTCCTATACATTCAGGGCTACGTTTTTTTCCTCTTATCTATTTTCCATAAGTATATAGTTGAATACATTTTTTATTCATTTTAGTCTTTGACAAGAGACAATAGAGCCTAGTGCTTTTTTTTAGGGCACAGGATTTTAAACTACCAAAACCTGAGCTTGAAACCCTAATTTCAACAGAAACAGTGACAGTTTATTTGACCTCCCTGAACCTCATTTTTCTTGTCTGTAAAATGGGGATCATAGCATGTAACTCTCAGAGGGCCTTCATAATTACCTCTATAAACTTTGCAAAGCACTTGACTCATTAAAGTAAACCTTGTCCTGGTATGTATTTATTTGTATTCAAAATTGTAGGTTCCAGTAACTGGTCCTTAGTAGAAACCCAATAAACATCCAATAAATGGATAACCAGTGGGTAAATTCACACATGCATGTAGTTTGACAGTTGCAGAGATCAATGTAAAAACCATACCAAGATACAGTGCTATTAAGATCAGAAGGATAAATTATTGGATATTTTAAAATTAGATGAAGCAAAATTGAATAACTCCTACGTTTATCCTATTCTGAAATGTGAGAAGTCCTAGTAATGCTGTTTATGGTGGGTCTTTCTGTTTTCACTCAGCAAAGCACAAGAAATACTTAGACAAGGAAATATGAACTGACACCGGGACGTTGCTCTTCACCTTTTATCTCCAGCACTAATCTGATTGTCACTAGTGTTGACTGTTTTCCCATCATGCTACAATTAATGTACCATAAGTTGCATCATGATAAACAATTAATTCCATGCACTTGGAGGAAAGGGATTTTTAGAGTCTTTTTCTACTACTGTTTCTAACTTACATGCTTGTATTTTGCCATGTGCTATAAACTATTATACTCCACAAGTTCTATAACCTTCACATAATAAATAAATAAATAAATAAATAAATAAATAAATAAATAAAATATAAATAAATAAATAAATAAATAAATAAATAAATAAACAGACCTGAGCTTCAACTTTCAAGAAACACATACAGAATGTTCTGGTGAGGTTTATTTTGTGAACTGAATGTATTTCCCAGGAATAGTGAGAGAGAAGAAATACTCTGGAACAAAAAACCAAAGCACCCTTGAACTAAGAAAGAAAGAGAGTCCACTAAATGCAATAAGGAGAAAAAATCATTAGGAACAAGCTATAGTTCATTTTCTCATAATGCTCTGTGGAGTTGGTAGGTACAGGAATCAGGGGCAACCATGGGATGTTCCGAGCTTTCACGCCAGCGTATGCACTTGGTGTGTAGCCTGGAGCCGTGACATGTGGCAGACACAGGAGACCTGGTGAGGAATGTGGGACATGAGACCCTGGGGCAGACTGCTCCTTACAGGTGCGTGATCACCTTTTCTGAAGATCCACAGTGAAAGAATGAACACCCTGGTCGCCTAAAAGCAGTGGGCCCCGTATCTTCTTTCCAATCTTCTGATTTCATAATTGGCAGAATTAAAACAGTGATCCAAACACACATCCAGCTGGGTTATGTGATGGCAAATAGATCAAGACATCTTCCACAGTTTCACTGGGTGAAAAATTAAGTCATCTTTTTTATGGTCCTCTTTAGCGATTAAGGGCAGGGATTCCAGAGCCCGGCTCTCTGGGTTGGTATCTGGCTTTGCAGCTTCCTAGGCATGACCTTGCATCAGCTGTTTTGCTTCTTGAAGTCTGCCGTCCTCGTCAGTGGAGTGGAATGATGAGGTCCCTTCTCCAAGGGGGTGTCACGGAGGTTGTGTGATGGTACATCTGCAGCAGTTGCTGGCGCAGAGAACAAGTGTGAGCTGCTGCTGGGGTGAGTCAGCCATGACTCCATTGATTTCCAGAACACCGGTGACCCCTGAATGCCTCCTCAGCCCCTGGCCTTTTCTGGCATCCAGTTGTGTTTTTCAGCTACCTGCTACGGGTCAACTCTTTGTTTCCTTTCGGGACACCCGCGTACCTGGATGAGTCCATAACCTCATTGATGTTCTGTTCATTGTCCCAGCTCCCACTAAACCTCCTCTTCCTCTCTCATTACCTGTGTCAGGACGTCTGTTTCCCACTCCTACTCCTCGCACTGGCCTCCTCTTCAAGCGCCTTGTGAACACCTCTGCCCTGAGGCCAAGTACCTACCCCTGCCCAGTTGCCACCCAGGTTGGAGCACCTGCCTGCCTCCACTTACCCGTAGACTACTCAGGGTAGCATCACACTCCAGTGACATGCTAGCTTCTACCTTTAAGATTTCTTCACAGCTCTCACTATTCCCTGACTAAAGTGTGTTCACTTAACCATGGTCTCTGATGGAACACAAATCAGAACAAAACATATATGAGTAGTGCTTCCAGTCTTCTGATAGAACATTTGCTACTGGTACCAGGGCTTTCCATTGCAAAGAATTGACATTACGTCCTTGTCCATGCCTATGTGCACCATACCACGTATGCCCTGGTCATTTGAGGCAGTTACTAGCCACTTTAAAGACAGAATGAAGCAAAAAAAAGGACATTTAAATTCATCTCGACACTTGTATTATTAATCTTAGAACGTAACCCACCCTTCATTTCTTTTTTTTTCCCCCCACCCTTCATTTCCATACAACTTCTGTAACAGGGACGAGGATCCAGCATCCACAGGATGTCTGAAGGAGGTGTGTTAAGCAAGAGTGAGAAAATTAATATATAAATTAAGCCATGAGCGCTGTACATGGGGCAAAGCAGTCACTGCTGGTGCTTTCGTCCTCTTGATGGACAGTGCTAATAGCCAAGCAGGGAACCAGGGTTTGTAGTGACATTTACAGTGAAGGGGGTACTGGCCCTCTGGGGACCAGGATAGCTGGCACGCAGGCATCTGCTCCGTCCAGGCTTGCTCTCACCTCCCTGCCAAGAGGTCTTTATGGAACCCCATCTGCTTGAATATCTTCCAAACACAGGAGAACCAGACTGCTTTCCTTTCCCTGCCCCATTTCCTCTGCTAATTCTGGTGCATTCCGGAGGGAGTAAAGCCCTTCCAGATGTCCCACTTGAAACGGGCCTGCGCTTGTTTGAAGCTAAGACTTACATCGTTTTCATTAGTGACCCGCTCCGCTCCAACAACCAGCTTCCTCTGTGGCTCCAGGCTGCGTGGCCACCTGTCATGTCCAGTGCTGAGTAACTGGCAGCAGCAGCATCACCAGCACCGCCACCCGTGCAGCCCTGAGGGCACTGCAGGCAGGTGGGGGGGGCTGTTGCACACCTGGGGGCGCACACCTGCTCGTGGGCCCATTGTCCTGGATTTCTCCAGTTCTCTGCACAAACCAGGAATCTGTTCTTAATGCAAAATGTAAATGTTGGTAGCTAATTCGGTAGCATCATCTAAGCAGGATTTGACCCACGGTCCACCGGCCGGTGACCTTTGTTCTTGAAAATAAGCCTTTCCTCTTTATCCCTGTTTCACCCCCAAGGGAAGTGTTCTAGGTCCTCATGTGACTCCTACAGTAAATCCTACAGATTTGGGAGCTTAGGGAGTGGGGCTGTCAGGACGGTGGGAGTTGCGGCCCGTCGGGAGCAAGTTTGAATCTGCGCCTACGACAATCCCAAGTCCCTGATGAATATGTATCAATGTTTGATCCGTACTTTTTTTTTTATGAGATTGCCAATAAGTTTATTTTATTTTTTAATAATAAACTTATTTTTTATTGGTGTTCAATTTGCCAACATACAGAATAACACCCAGTGCTCATCCCGTCAAGTGCCCCCCCTCAGTTCCCGTCACCCATTCACCCCCACCCCCCGACCTTACTGATGGGACACCAGGCTGTGATTTTTAGCAAACGTGTGTGTTTCTAGAAGTTCAAGTATCTCAAGCCCTCTGATGAACTCTCTTCTAACGTCTTGCAGTCCAGCGCTTTGGCTTCCCAGTCCCTAATCCTATCCACACTCCAGTCTTGGGGCGAGCCGAGTGCATGGGCCTCCAGCCGGCTCCCCCGCCCCCTACCCGGTCAGGTGTCCAGAGCCGGGGCAGGGCATGTCACCACCATCAGGCCCTGCATCTCTCTCCCCACCCAGCTCCTGGCCCCATTCCCATGCCCTTCAGAGGTCACCGGCTTCCCACAGTGAATGTGGCTCTGGATGCATGTGTGTCCTTGGGAAACACACACTTGCACGGGTGAATTTTGCAATCTACACAAGCGATGATCTAGATTCTGGTTCCTTTTTTTATTTCCTTCCAGTCAGCTCCGGTTTTAGGGCTGCTCATGTTACTGAGTGTGCATCTTCTTCCTTCCTCGTGGCTACCGCGTGCTGTGCCGTCCACAGAAACCCTGCCGTGGTGCTGGCATGCACATGCGTGTCCTCGTCTGGCTTTGCGGGCGGGCCTGTGGGGGTCGTGCTCTCGGGACCATGGGCCACGAGCACCCTTCACCTCCGCAAACACAGAGGACTGCTCACGGGAGTGCCCGAGCCAGCCCGTCCTCCCATCACGCGGCTCCCTTGGATTTGCCCTTGCACAGCCGACACTGGCTGCATCCTTGTCCGTTTAAATGAGCATTTCTCTGAATGCTCGTGAGCTCGAACTTCTCTTTATACACTTCACCACTTGTTCATATTTTATGCAAATTTTTCTCTTTTTTTTCTTGTGGATCTCCTCTATAGTCTAGATGTTCATCTTTGGTCCATTTTTAGAAGTGTCAGCTATCTTCTATCAGTGTTGTCTGGGATTTTTGGTTGAGGTCAGGCCCATCACAATATTCCTTTGTGACTTAGAAAAACATCATGCTTAAGAAATCCTCCTTCATCTCCAGTTATCAAGAATACTTTCCCGTTGCTCTTCGTGTTGGGTTTATGGTTGTACTTCACCTCTACACCTTGACGGCATTTGGAGGGGAGCTTTGTGGGTATTTGTTTTGTTTTTATGGCGGGGACATATCGATCCAACATCTTTTCTCTATAGAAAGCTAGTTTTTCCAACACCGTCTCCTAAATAATCCATCTATTTCCCACTAATTGGTGTTGCTCAGTCGTATGACGAATTGCCACATACACATGGATCTGTTGATAGGACCCTGATTCCGAAGTTTCTTGAACAGCTGACACACCTGGGCGTCCGAGGTACCAGGAACCCCTAAGCCCTCACACACCTAGCATATGGGCTCGAGTTTCTATCTAGAACTTTAAAGCTGAAGGCACCTTTAAATATAACTTGCTTCCTACTCTCATTTTTACATGAAGAGTCTGAAATTTAGTGTGATCAGAGTCCCCTGCGGGCACGTGGCAGCCGCAGGGCTGTGACCCAGGTGTGCTCCAGAGCAGCCCATGTTCTCAACATTACCACCGGCTGCCTCCCTCTTTGGGGTTAGAGGAGGTTGGTTTTCAGACTCACTTTCTCCTTTGGTTTGTCAGTTTTATGAGTTTCTAGTGATTTCATTTAGTGATCAAAATTTTTGCTCTTCAGGCTTGCTATTTTTCATAACTACTGGGTGCAGATGTTTTGTATTTTTCTGCTGTTCTTTTTCCCCCCTCTCTCTCTTCCTCCTTCCTCACTGCCCCTCCCTCCCTCCCTCCCTTCCTTCCTGGCAAAGGTGAATTATTGGTATGAGTCTAGGAAGTACATGGAAATCCAGCCAATCTAAAACTACTTAGATTGTCATCTTGATGCTTTTGTATTTTGATATATGTCTCAGAAAAATCAGGGCCCCTGGGTGGCTCAGTCGGTTAAACGTCTGCCTTTAGCTCAGGTCATGATCTCAGGGTCCTGGGATCCAGCCCTGCGTCTGGCTCCCTGCTCAGTGGGGAGTCTGCTTCTCCCTCTGCCCCACCCCCTGTTTGTGTGCCTTGCACTCTCTCTCAAATAAATGAAATCTTAAAAAAAAAAGAAAAATTAATGTTATTTCTTTGCTGATGCATTGTTTTTAGAGACGTTACAAAAATATATTTCTCTGTGTGAGAGGCGCTTTCTGTCTCTGAATGGAACAGAAAAAAAATGTTGTGGAACAGAAAGAATTATGTTTTCAGCCACTCTTTCCCTTGTGCTTTGCCCCATCTTTTGCCTAAACGTGATCCAGACCCTGTCCAGGCACCTACGTTGTGATGGCTTTCCTTGGTCTGTCTGGACACTGCTGGGTTTGTAAATATGTTAATTCATGAAGTAGAAGTAGAAGAACTTCCATTGGAGGTGGCATCCTGAGGCGGAGCATCAGAGACCAGAGAGAAGGAGGGAGGCTTGGTCTCTTGAGTCTGCTCTTTGCCAAGGGAGGAAGGCCGTAAAGCAGCAGCCAGTGTGTGTGATCTTTATGGTGTTCTCCAAGGTCATTCTCCATCCTCAACAGTGCCCCCACAAAGGCCACTTGTAGAATAGCAGAGTCAAACAGGCCAAAGGAAGAGTCTTATCTGGTGTGCCAGCCTGACCGACAGCACCTCATCCTGTAGCCCTGAGTTTGGCCCCATGGCCAAGAGTAATAAGGCCCAAGCACCTTGGGGAGCATATCTCCCTGTTCAAAATGGCACAACGACATGGATTTGTAGCAAGCGTGTTGGGAGAGGGCCAGGCGGATCAGAAGATAACCACACCGTGGAACCTTTAGTATGAGTTCTCCGGTTTCCACTCTTGTCTGTCTCTACGGTGGGATCTGACATTTGGAAGTGATTTGAAATCCTTTGATGAGATACTAGTATGTGGCATTAGTGGAATGGTATTTTTTTTAAAGATTGATTAGTTGATTGATTGATTTATGAGAGAGAGAGAGAGAGAGAGAGAGAGAGAGAAGCAGAGACACAGGAGGAGGAAGAAGCAGGCTCCATGCCGGGAGCCTGATGTGGGACTCGATCCCGGGACTCCAGGATCGCACCCTGGGCCAAAGGCAGGTGCTAAACTGCTGAGCAACCCAGGGATCCCCGGTATTTTTTTTATTCTGGGGCTCCTAGTGGTACTCTTCATCTTGCTGTTGGACATTTTTATTTCTTAACTTTCTCTGTTAAAGATGGGCATGATATTGAAGCACTCACCTATCTGCCAGGTAGGTCTTCTAGTGATAATCTAGAAAGAAGGTCGCCACAGAGATGAGAGGCACGTTTTGATGCTTTTGTAAATGATGAACATTTGTCAGTGTAGTTAAGATTGATTCAGGGGATCCCTGGGTGGCTCAGCGGTTTAGCACCTGCCCTCGGCCCAGGGCGTGATCCTGGAGTCCCGGGATGAAGTCTCACATCGGGCTCCCTGCTTCTCCCTCTGCCTGTGTCTCTGCCCCCCCCCAACCCCCATGTCTCATAAATAAATAAATAAAATCTTTAAAAAAAAAAGATTGACTCATAAGAAGAATGAGCTGAGTTTTCCTGTGATCCGCATTCAGTCTGCCTCATAAACTAAGAAATGTTTCTTTTCCCAGCAAAGCCTAACAGAGTTGTAGAGGACGGCTATTTTCAATTAGAAAGAGGATTTATTTTTCTTTTTCTTTAAATGGGAAACTGTTCTTGGTTTCTGGATTGCAGAGGATTGTAAATGCTCGTCTGTCTGATGGGAAAGCATTCTCTTCTTTCACTAAGCAACTTGCCCTTATGTCATAGAGGTTATAGATGAAAAATGATTGAAATCATATGAATGAATCTTCCTCTGCTGTGTCTGTAGTACAGGCAAAATGCCCTGAGTTTATGGTGGATACATTGAAACTCAGTGTGTTTCCACAAGCAATTTGAGAACAAATCAATACCTCAGACAGTAATGCATTTTAGAAAGAGACTTTTATCACATAAAGCAGAAGTCGCATCTATGAATTTGGTTGATGTATAATAATCAAATATTTTGAGGAGGAGAGGCCAGTTCTCCAACAAGAGTCAGTGCAACCTGTGTGGTAGACTTGGTTTTTGTAAAGCAAACACATGAAATATTTGGAGGACACCTCAGGATAGGGTTTTTTTTTTTTTTAGATCTTTTATGTATTTCTTATATGCATTCTTGGCTTTCAAGGGGACTTTCCATATTTGCACCTTCAAATATATGCAAAATACAACAGAATTTTGGAAATGTCCTGCATCAGTGCAGGTTCTGAGCTGACACTCCTCCGCACAGCATGTTTTGATTAGACATTAATGTCTTTTCAAGAGAATCTTGATTTCTTGGCTCCTCCATGCTGCTGTTCGTCTCAGCCATGGGGATCGTAAGCCTTTTAGTTTCTTCAAGGTCTAATATGGGAAGTGGAAAGCATTTCTCCAGAGATCAGCAACTTGGGACACATATGAAACTTGAGGTTATGAGTTATTTAGTTTTAGAAAGAGAATCAGAAACTACAGAAGTTGAGGAAAGATGAGGCCGGATTGGTATTTCTATTGGCGTGTGTGTGTATTACATAGGTGCACATGTGTATCTCTAACTCTGATTTTGTACACACACACACACACACACACACACACACATTTAATTGGAAGGACTAGAGCTGTTGGTTGAGTTCCAACTGGTTCATCGATTTTCCGACTGGTGATAGAAGTGTGTTCAAAGTGGACTGTACGCATGGCTTTTTGTTGTTGCTGCTTTTTACATTTTTAATAACAAAGGAAGAAGGGGACGTGGTAGATAGCCAGAGAAACACCTTTATGTTTATAAGGAGGAGGAAAAGAAGTGCCAATAAGCTGGACAACAAGACTTATTTAGGGGAAAGCACTTATAATCATCAATTCTAACATAGGCATCTGGGAGGCAAGAGAGGTTTGGTCAGCAAAAATGATTTACTAAGACGTGGCAAGTGAAAGGAAATAATGATGGAGGGTAGTTTTGGAACTGAGACTTAGTAAAAGCATTGCGTTTTCACACATGTAGCCCATACCTGAAGCTTGTGCCCCAACTTCAAAAGCACCTTATTGTCTTACTACCAGTATTTGGAAAGCCAGTGAACAGGGAAATGCAATTTTCAATTGCTCGGAGAATCAATACCTTCTTATTGTAAAATATAGATGGCTTTACCTTGCATTCTAACCCGGAGACCTTGGCGAGTCTTGTCAAGGTAATACGAGTGCTTCATTTCTTAGGAAGTGTTTCCAAAGGAAAATCAAGATTCTCTTCCACTCACTGATAAAATGGCCTTTTTAGGTATTTGAAATTCATTGACTATCATCATCCAGTATCATCATCAGCATCATCATTACCGTTAATATAATTATCATCACCACTAGATGGTGCATGGGGAATTGGGGGCACTGAATATTATAGGATTCATTCTCCTGCATGCTATCACTAATTGGCTGGTAAGGGAATAGAGCAATGTATCCAAAGGTAGAAGAGGGGGATGATAGCATTCGATGGACTTTTCTCATTAATTAAAATTATGCTAAAGACAGAGTAGTGGGGATAGGCAGTGGCAGGAGAGGCGGTCTTCCATATGTGCACCTGTGCATACACACAGCATACTCAAGTAGGGAGACGATGTTTATGTGTCGTAAATGTCCTGGATCAGAAGCAAGTGTTGTTTAAATCCAAGTTGGGAAGGGCCTCTGGTGTCCTGGGAGGGCTGGATTCTTGAGAATCCTTATGACACGTAGCAATCTGTCTTGACCTAGGTCCCTGTGTGCAGAAACACCTGAGTTAGGGCTGTGCCTTGGCCCCAGTTCCCCCCTTCCCATGCAGCCAGCCCAGGAACATAAGAAACACAATCACGGTTCTGGACTTAGCAGATGTCATTTTCTAGGACCCTCACTTGTTGATTTCTTCTTTCTTCGGTGATTTTAATAGACTTGAGGGAGTTTCTGCTGTCAAAAAAACGTGCTGGCTTCTGGCTTCATGTGTAACATCTTGTGTCTGGCTTCTTCTAGACTAAAAATATAAGTGAAAGGAATTATAGATGGTTCAATTAAAGTAGTAATTGGGCAAAAACAGCTCATAACAAATCCAATTCTGGGAAATGCTTCTACGCTTTGATTATTATGTTCCTCCCTATTTCTCCTGCTTAATTTTTTTTAGCATGATATAATAGCTCAATTAAGGATTCTCCGTGTCTCATTTGTCTTCCTAGTCCTGGTGCCTAGCAAAGGGCCTGTTGCACAGAACATACCGAGAGTAAAAACAATACATCAAATGAGGGTAAGTAATGACCAGAAAGACCCCTAAAAAAGGTTTTGAGCACAAAAATAATAATTCCTTAATATCCACAGCATTAGAAGCCAATAGTATTTATATAAAATACCAGGATAAAACAGATATGAAGGGGGCTGTTGATGGGAAGAACTGACACTATCCATAAATATATAGCATGTTGAAGAAAACTTGACCATTGTAAATAAATGTCAAAACTTTTGATAAGGCCAAATTTGGAATCATCATAAGTCACTCGTGGCTATTTAAAACTAGCTAACACTGTCTCTTAGCTCCACTCTCATAGACTCCTAATCCAGGGAGGACTTGAGGTTAAAACACAGGAGTGGAATTTCATTGCAATTGTACACTGCTCTCTGTGCGAGAGCTTAAGTGAGTGGATGGTGGTGGTGGATTTTGAAGAGAAAAGGTTCTTACTAAGTGATTGTCTAGTTGTAATGGGCTGGCAAAGGCCCTTGCATTCTTTTGACCTGAGAAATTTAAATGTATCCTAACATCTTGGACCTCACAAAAATGTTTATACTCCGGAAAGAATGTTACCTTGTCTAAGCACCCATAGCAGAAAATGCAATAATCTTAGTAAGAAGCATATAATTATAAGCTCTGCTCAGCCAAAACATACAACCAACACCTCAAAATTACATGTTTTTGTAAGTTCATCAGTCCAGTGGGTAAATAACTATGTGTCTCTGTTTCGTATCCCCAGTGAGACACCAGCGCATGGTGTCTGGCACATATTAGGGGCTTAATACACGTTTTTGAATGGATGAGTCCAAATTAAATACCAAGAGAATCAAAGTGGCCCTACATAAATGTGTAGAGATAAGCATATTGCAGATTTTCCAACATATAGATTAGCCACACAAATTAGTATCTGGAGGTCAGTGGGTTACAACAGGGAGATGTGTATGCACACAAATTTATTCTTTCTCAGCTGAATTTTGATTAGTAACATTAATTCAGATAGAGTCATAAGCCATATACTAATAGGCTTTTAATGGTTAAAAGGATGTGTATCTTTTTCAGCTTTTTATATCTAGCCCAGAAGCTGCATAGAACCTAATACTACAGGCGCTTAACAAATTTTTGTTGGGTTGTTGAAAAGGGGAAGGGAAGAACGTATCGGGTCATTGAGAATCCTTGCCCTTTCTCATCTGGAAAAGAAAGGGCTTGCTTGTAGTAGGAGGGAATTGCATTTGTGAGTCATAGGGACCCATTATCCATATCTGCTGAAGGGCTGTCAGATATGAAGTAAATTTAGAGACCTACTTGTCCCTTTAGCTATTCATCACTGTTGATTGGCTCCGATGGCAGGCAGCAGTATTTTTAGAGAAGCAAATGATATGGAATTTCTTCATGTACAGAACATTAGCTGATCCCATTACTCAAAGCTACTCAAAGAGTCATTGCTGACACTTGACTGAGCTTCAGAGGAAAAACAATAGCCCTAAGAAACAAAATACTGAAATGTGTGATGAAAATATACGTAGATGCAAGTTACTTATCACCATTGATAAGCAGGTTTGGTGCTGCTAGTTGTCAGTGGTATGAAAAATAGAATTTTCATAGGAATTGATTTCATGAAGGTCTCTTGACCCTATCATGGAGTGAAAAATCGGTTGATACTTCACATCTTCTACCATTCTCCTTCAAAACCTGACATTTATGCTTTGACAAGTGTTATGCGAAGACAAAGCATGAAGGACCATTCTCCTTATAGCAGCCAGCATGGTGCTAGGATATCCTGGTTTTCAAATGATAAAGGCAGGAGAAAAGTAAATGATTTTTTTTAAAAAAGCCATAATCCTGGGGGGATGGTATTAGTCATTTCTAAGATAAAATCCTTTCAATACTGTAAATTAATGCATTTGAATTGCTTCTCTGCAGGAACTCTAGACCACAGAAAGTTATAGGTAATCCTTTAGAAGATCAAAAGACCAAGCCACATGTAGTTTTAACTAGCAGTACATGGCCAGGTCTTATCCAAATAAATCATTTTCAGCACTCTATCCTTTAGACATAGTTTTTGAGACTGAATGATTTTTAAGATGCAGAGATTTCTCTGATGGGTCTGATAGGCTTATTCCATGCGAAGTCTGTTTATTAATATATATGCTGTACACGTAAGGCCTCGGGGGCTTAACCATACTGACAGGGCAGGACTGCAGGCCCGAGGCCATGATGTACTAGTGCTCGAGGTAGCAGTGGTCATCACTTTGGCTGAATAGGTTTCTTGCTTGGATCAACCCATGTCATTATTTGGTAAAATCAGTCCATAGTTTTTCAGCTCTTGAGAGAAGAGTGATCCTTATGAGCCTAGGGAATAGGTGGGATCTCAAGTAGTGAGGACAAACTCCTGGTCACCAGAGGGGAGGTGGGTAGGAGGATGGGTGAAATAAGTGATGGGGATGAAGGAGTGCACTTGTGATGAGCAGCAGATTAGGTATGGAAGTGTTGAATCACTATATTCTGAAACTAATATTACACTGTATGTTAACTAACTGAAATTTTAAAAAAAATTTAAGATTTTATTTATTTATCCATGAGAGAGAGAGAGAGAGAGGCAGAGACACAGGCTCCATGCAGGGAGCCCGATGCAGGACCTGATCCTGGGTCTCCAGGATCAGGTCCTGGGCTGAAGGTGGTGCTAAACCGCTGAGCCTCCCAGGCTGCCCAACTAACTGGAATTTAAATAAAAACTTAAAAAAATAAGCACTGCTCTTAAAAAATAAAGTTCTACCTATAAAAAAATTTAAAAAGTCAGTGAGGAAAGAGCCCCTCTGTTCCTATAGTATAGGTTCTATTATCATTCTCCTTTTAAAAACAAACTCACATACTTGATGGTGAAAAACTAAAAGCTGTCCTGTAAGATCAGAAACAACACAAAAATGTTCACATTCACCATTTTTTTCAACATAGTATTAGAAGTCCTGCCTGCAGCAGTCAGATAAGAAAAAGAGACAAAAGGCATCCAGATTCGTAAGGAGGAAGTAAAATTGTCACTATTTACAGATGACATGATACTACATATAGAAAACCCTACTATTTGAACTAGTAATGAATTCAGTAAACTCGCAGATTACAAAATTAATATACAGAAATCTGTTGTGCTTCTGTACACTAATAATGAAGTAGCCAGAAGAGAAATTAAGAGAACAATCCCATTTATACCAAAAAGAATAAATGCCTAGGAATAAATTTAACCAAGGAAGTGAAAGATATGTACTCTGAAAATTATAAGACATTGATGAAAGAAATTGAGGGTGACACAAACAAGTGGAAAAATACACCATGCTCATGGATTGGTAGAATCAATATTGTTATAAAATATCCACACCACCCAGAGCAATCCACACACCCAGTGCAATTGCCATCAAAATACCAATGGCATTTTTCAAAGAACTAAAAAACTAAAACAGCAAATCTTAAAATTTGTATGGTGCCACAAAGACCCCAAACAGCCAGTGCAATCTCAAGAAAGAACAAAACTGGAGGTATCAAATCCCAGATTTCGAGAAATACTACAAAGCCATAGTAATCAAAAATAGTACATTACTGGCACAAAAATTGATACACAGATCAGTGGAACAGAATAGAGAGTCCAGAAAAAAAACCCACACTTACATGGTCAATTAATTTATGACAAAGGAAGCAAGAATATACAATTGGGCAGGGGGAGAATCATCTATTCAGTAAATGGTGCTGGGAAAACCGGACCTACTTTCTTACACTAGATAGAAAAATAAACTCAAAATGGATTAAAGACCTAAATATGAAACCTGAAACAATAAAACTCCTAAAAGAAAACATAGGCCATAATCTCTTGGATGTCAGGCTTAGATAAGTTTCCTCAGGCAAGGAAAACAAAAGCAAAAATAAACTATTGGGACTAGACAAAAATAAAAAGCTTGCACACAGTGAAGGAAATGACAACAAAATGACAAGGCAACCTACTAAATGGGAGAAAATAGGGGTAGATGGTATATCAGGCAGGGGTGTTAATATCCCAAATATATAAAGACCTTATACAACTCAACACCAAAAAATCCCAATAATCCAATTAAAGAACAGAATACCTGAATAGACATCTTTCTCTTTTTTTGTATATTTTTTTTATTGGAGTTCGATTTGCCAACATATAACACCCAGTGCTCATCCCATCAAGTGCCCCCCTCAATGCCCATCACCCAGTCATCCCATCCCCCCGCCCACCTCCCTTCACTACCCCTTGTTTGTTTCCCAGAGTTAGGAATCTCCCATGTTCTGTCTCCCTCTCTGATATTTCCCACTCATTTTCTCTCCTTTCCCCTTTATTCCCTTTCACTATTTTTTATATTCCCCAAATGATTGAGACCCATATAATGTTTGACCTTCTCCGATTGACTTACTTCACTCAACATAATACCCTCCAGTTCCATCCATGTTGAAGCAAATGGTGGGTATTCATCATTTCTGATGGCTGAGTAATATTCCATTGTATACATAGACCACAGCCTCTTTATCCATTCATCTTTCGATGGATGCTGAGGTTCCTTCCACAGTTTGGCTATTGTGAACACTGCTGCTATAAACATTGGGGTGCAGGTGTCCCAGCATTTCACTGCATCTGTATCTTTGGGGTAAATCCCCAGCAGTGCAATTGCTGGGTCATAGGGTAGCTCTATATTTAACTCTTTGCAGAACCTCCACACAGTTTTCCAGAGTGACTGCACCAGTTCACATTCCCACCAACAGTGCAAGAGGGTTCCCCTTTCTCCACATCCTCTCCAACATTTGTTGTTTCCTGTCTTGTTAATTTTCACCATCTTCACCTGTGTTCCATTGACCTATGTGTCTGTTTTTGTGCCAGTACGGTACTGTGAATAGACGTCTTTATAAGGAAGACATCCAGATGGCCAACAGACACATGAAAAGATGCTCAGCATCACTAATCATTGGGGAAATATAAATCAAAACCACAGTTGAGATACCGTCTCCCACCAGTCAGAATGGATGGTATCAAAAAGATAAGAAATAGGTGTTGATGGGGATGTGGAGAATAGGGAACCCTTATGCACTGTTGTTAAGAATGTAAGTTGGTGGAACCACTATGGAAAACAGTATGGAGGCTCCTCAAAAAATTAAAAATAGAAATGCTATATATGTACTGGAACATTACTCAGCCATAAAAAAGAATGAGATATTTTGCCATTTGTGACAACATGGATGGGCCTAGATAAGTGAAAGAAGTCAGACAGAGAAAGACAAATACCATATGATTTCACTTATATGGGGAATCCAAAAAAAAAAACCAAAATGAAATAAGTTTATTATTTCAGAAGAAATGGATGCATTTCTGAAATAATAAACTCTTAAGTGCAGAGAAGAAACTCATGGTTGCCAGAGGGGGAAAGGGGAGAGGAATGGGTGAAATAGGGGATTAAGAGAAACAAACCTCCAGTTTTAAAGTAAGACAAAGAGATGAAAAGTGCAGCGTGGAGAATATAGTCAATAATATTGAAATAAGGTATGGTGACCAATGAGAACTACACTTAATCATGGTGAGCATTGAGTCATGTATAGAATGTTGAATCACTATTTTGTACCAAAAAAAAAAAAACACAGAAAAACAATAAGGCAACTCAGCCACAGAGAGTTGAATAATCTATCCAGGATCACATAGCTAGTAACAGCAGAACTTGGATTTGAATCTGGTAGTGTGACTGGTGACTCCATGCTCAAACCACTGCAATTGAAGACATGCAGTGTCTTCCTCCCAGCAATTTAAGACATGATTTGTGTATCACACTGACAATCTGTGATATTTTCTCTAACATAATGTAGTTTACTCCTTTATATCATATCTCTTGCATCTTTTACAAAGACCATTAAGAGATATTGGGGAATGGGTGTGCTGGTTTAGAAGTCCTGTGTTTGAATTCAGACATTTATTACCTGTGTGGATTTAGGAGAATCACCATCCCGAGTCGCTTTCATTGTCAGATGCTTAGAATGATATAAACTCTATCACTATCACAGAGTCCGTATTCTGTAAAATGTAAACACTATAGGAATGGGTTGGGCATCATTCAGAAGGACCAGCGTTCCTCCGATGTTGAAAATGCCCAAAGGGGCCTTGCTGTCTTCCTTTGGTTATCCTGTGTGGGTTACCCTCTGTAGGTGCTCTGGAATTCCCCTCTAGACCTGGGTCTCACTTGAGGTCATGCTGGACAACCTATTGGGGGGTTTATGTTTATTCATGTTTGTTCAACATTTATGACAGAAACAAAGACAACAAATATGAAACCAAGGCCTGAGCATGATTCTTAGAACAACAGTCTCCACTCTAGGTGATAAATAACACATTTGTGCAGATATTTTTAAAAATACCTGACTCTCCAGAGAAGATCCACCTTTGAGTGGTCCTGTCACTGACCCCAGGTGATGTGACACTGAACTTCCAAAGCATCAGGCTTAGGATGAATAGCATTCATCTGAGCTCCTGGTTCTGATCTTGTACGAGCTAACTCATGCATGCACAACATGATAGGCCATGTCATGCCTCACAGCCTTTTTTTCTGTGCTGTCCTTTTCTATGGTGGTGTTTTTATATATATATATATATATATATATATATATATATATATATATATATATATATATATATAAGGCAGAATGTATTCAAAGCATCCTCCCTCAAAACGCATTTTGCTCTAATGGCTGTGTAGAAATGTTTACTCTCTGAGTCTATGTTTTTAAAAAACAAAAGGATAATCAGAAGCATTTAATTGTCTTAGATGCTCTACAAATAGTAATTAAAAGCTATTTTTTTTCCAGTTTCGCAGAAGTATAAGCATGTCTGTGAATTAAATAAGGCCCTGTGTCAGGCCTGATTTACACAGCAAAGGTGATCTATTTTAGTAGTCCCAGAATTCAGGGCTCCTCGCCCAACTGCACATTAAGTAAACCCTAGTTAAGTGTGTTTATTCTTCACCCCTGTTCTCAGTTGTCCTAAGACAATGTGCAATGCAGTGCTTTCGGGATGTCTGCTCGTCTTGGCTCTTATTTCCATCGTAAGTGGCCTGCTCAGAAATTTTGCACTTCCACAGCTTCGAGTAGCAGTACTCAAAGATATGTTACTTAGGCTAAAAGGTTTATGTATTCAGTACGTGGTCCAGACTGTCCCCATTTCATAGGGAGAAAAATCAAGGCACAGCAGCCTCTCATTTTTGCCTGAGGTTATAGCTAGTCTCCTAGTGGAGAAGCCGAAGTCACCAATTTTTGGATTCTTGGCCTTTGGTTTCCCCGCTAATTCAACAACCTCTCATTTAGACATCCAAGAGAAAAGTTAAGGAAGCGCCTCAGCTCATCCTCTTGAAGGGAGAGAAAAATCAAAAGCCTGTAGTGTTATTTTACAGCTCAGAAGTCACTTCTCTTGTCCTTGAAACATTTGAGCAGGAGACAAGGAGGTCAGCAAACCCTGATTCTATTTTGGTCCTGACCAGTGACTGGTGGTTTGACCTTTCTCAAGTCACTTAACTCCTCTGTCACTGTCTGTGAAATGAGGATGGAGGCGCTCTGGTCTCCTGCCCATCTCAGAGGGTGACTCCATAAAGAAAGGTGAGTGGAGTCTCGGGGCAGAGCGGGCTGCTGAAGGCACGTTCTCGAGCCACCATCCGGTTGACCAGATACATAAACAGAGCCAAAGCTAGCTGGGGACTAATGATTTTTCAATAAGAAGATGTACCAGAAAGACGGTATAACCTTGACACCTCTGTCGCCCTGTATTAACAACAAACGTGTGATGGTCCAGAGGCATGATTTTTTTCCCACTAAAACTTTAGATTTCTTGAGTAAACCGGAACAGATCAATTTAAGAGGATTTGATAAAATAGAGCAATAAATTGGGTTGGTGAAATTCAGTCAATGTGCTTCCTAAAATTCAGATTTTACCTTCCTGTCATCCATCCTTCTCGAGGAACCGTCAATGTCAACCACCTACCTCGGCAAAAGCTAGGAAAATTCTTGTGACTCAGGATAGCAGACATAACTTCTTGTGAAAGCATGCGACAAGCACTCTCAGGGACCTTTCCCTAGCATTAACAATAATAGAAAAATTTTCTATTGTAACATAAATCAAATTTATGGTTCCCTCTAACATAGTCTATTAATTATTCTATCAATTTCGGGAGGAAATACCATCCTCAGAAATGTCATGTTTGCACTATAGATCTTCAGTTTCTTTTTGTTGCCAAAGTTAATATTTTAATATTTAAACATCTTTTCTAAATTATATTTTAGAATTCAAAACCCCAATAAAGAAATAGGTCAGGGATACAGATAGGCTTTTCAGAGAAGACATACCAATTGCTCACAGGCACAGGCAAGTACCTCCAGCCTTGCTCTGTAATTGATTAAAGGGGCTGGAACACTTCGTGGTCAAGAGGTTGGTTGCATCCCCATCCCCATCATCCTGCGCCACGTATGTGGATGTTGGATCTCCCTTAGCCTTTTGTTTGCTAAAGTATTAGTTACATACAGTGGAATTCACTCTTAGAGTGTATAGCTGATACGTTCTGGTAATTGTATATGATGCTGTAGCACTACCAGGGTCCACTTTGTCTCTTCTCCATCCTTGAATGTCCCAACAGTTAATTTTCCAGACATAAGCAGAATTTGATTGGAGGCAGGTACAGCGCCAATTCTACAGGGGAAGGAAGGAGTTCCTCCAAGCCAGCGAACGTTCCTGGAGCCCCTGCCCTGTGTCCAGAACCTTCAGTAGGTCCAGGGAATACTGAGTTCAGTGCATTTCTGTATGAGGAAGGGCAGACAGTCGCAGACAGAAAGGATGCACATTTAGCTGCTAATTTACACACTGAAGAAAAAACAGGTTGCTCACTTCTAGTGCTGGGGAGCAAGTATTTCCGTAGTTGATGTATCAAATGGCAAAGCTGTCCACATACCCTGTGCCTCCTGCCTTCAAGAAGCAAAAAGAAGAATTTTGCCGGTTTTTAATGGTTCCTAGGTTCCTAATGTTCTAATGGAATTCCATTTCTATTGTTGAAAAAGAGGAAATTTATGAAGAGAGAAATCAGACTTTAAGCTTACCTTCTATTATTTGAAGACATACTAACCCCCACCATCTTTGAAGCTGAGATTCCTGTAAATATTCAAGCATCTCCAAAGACCTACCTCCAAGTGCCAGCTTCCACTCGGGGAGCACTCTTGCTCTTCAAAAACCCAAGGAAAATGGGAACACTCCATCCAGCCGTGAGACTCCAGAAGAGCCTGTGCTTCTACCTTTCCTGCATCTGGGGCCTCTTGATTCATTCACCAGCCCCATCCCAGCCTCCAACCCTTCTATCCCCTCCATCTGCTCTGGTGGTATGGGCTCTTGATTTCCTCGATTACTGTCTGGAGAAGGGTCATAGCGAGACCTGCAGGAGTAGCACTAGAGAAAGCACTCAGGCTCTTACGGATACTTCACCAGCACTCCTATCTGAATCCTGCAGTCCGTGAGGTGCAAAGAGACTGCAGGTGCGGATCAAACAGAGCATGTATTAGCCAATCGGTGCTCTCAAACCGACAGCTTTTAGCGTGTCCATTTACGGAGGCACTGAGAGCTTGCAGGTAGATGTGCAGCCTGTAAATGAGCTCAGTGTCTACGGTTTCTGTGACATAGACCCCAAGGCGTGTTCCTGTCAGGTACAGGCATCACCAACTTAGACCCAGGTCTGGCCCTCGAAGTTGAGAAGTCTACACAATTGGACCTTTCAACCAAATGCTGTTTTGCAAATTCAGAAATAATGAAATTCCCACCAATTTCCAGGCATAGCCAACCAATTTCTCCTTCGATGCATCCAATTACATGGTTGGTATAAAATTTTAAGACCTGTCTTAGTGTTTGCTGAGACTAGCCACTCTCTGTGGGCTTGTGAAGAAGATACAGCGCATGTGAGATATTTGAGAATTTGTAGGTCTGGACTCTTTGCATGAAATCAAGCAGGCAGATTTTTCTCACACCACACCAACTAAGCAGCATTTTCTCTTCTGCAATACCCCTTTCTCCTTCCTCTCTCTTGTTCTCCCTCTCTCCTCCTTTCCCTGACAAATATTTGAGACCCTACTAAGTGCCAGACTCCCATGTTTTGCTGGGGAAACTGTAACCAACAGAAACAAAGCTGGTCTGTGCTCTCATGGAGCTAATGGTCAGAGGAGACAGGTGTTAGCCAAACAATCACAAAAATAAGCATAAATTACAAGCTCTGATTAGAATGAAAAAATCATGCCCACTGCTGAGAGGTTCAAGTCTTTCCTTCCTGTCTTTGACCTGGAGCAAAGGATGTAAATCAGCTCTTTGTTTCTGAATGCAGGGCTCCCCCACACAGGGCTTTTTGCAGACATAGTCTTTTGGGAGGTCTTGTTCTGGGTCCATAGAGCCTCTTGTGCTGAGAGAAATGGTCTGAAACAGGAGAGAATAGAGATTTTTATGTCTTTCATGGAAATCATTATGCCTTCTGAGGAGATTGGCTTCTCAAGGAGAGGCTCATACAGATGATGGGGACGGGGGCAGGTGTCATGCGGACATGATTTTATCTGCATTTGCCAGATAACCATATAGCCTAGAATTCATGGCAGGACGTGAACCCATTTTAAAAGGTCTGGTGTGCTTCAGATCCAGGTGAGATGCTCCAGGTGGCTAAGACATCTCTGGGAGCTACCTTTGGTTTCTATCCTGCCTTCCGTCATAGTTTTTAAGCAGCCACTGAATGGAACATTCTTTTTTTTTTTTTTTTTTTTTTTTTTTTTTTAAAGTGCATAGCACTGTTCAGCATTTGAGGCAGTGTTTTCCTGAAAATGGATCTCTATAGCCAGGCCTTGGCTGCATACCTGGATCCTTTCTGAATATGACATCCTGTCAGCCCCATTACTGTGCAGAACATTCTTGCTTCGCAGCCTTGCTCAACTGTTTTTTTTTTCTTTTGCAATAACGATGGTAACCATTAGAATAATATAAACCACTTACTAATCAGTTTAGTAACCAAGGACATCTGCTTTACACAATACAGAGCCAAATTAAGAAGGCTTTTATGATGTTCAGAAATTGCCTGTTAGACAAAGTCAAAAAACCTAATGATAAAATCAATTGACTTTTTGTGCCTGTTTCCAACCAGCTGTACCCTTCAAACTGTGACTGCAGAAAGTCACCAATGAGTGCTCATTCAGAATGTCTACCGGGGCATCTGGGGGCCTCAGTCAGTTTAGCATCCATCCAGCTCTTGATTTTGGCTCAAGTCATGACCTCAGGGTCTTGGGATAGAGCCTTGCATTGGGCTCCGTGCTCAGCAGGGAGTCTGCTTGAGGATTCTCTCTCCCTTTCTCTGCTTCTCTCCCCGCTTGTGCTCGCTTGTTTGCTTGTGCTCTCTCTAGAGTAAATAAATCTTTAAAAAAAGAAAAGTCCTCAGAATGTAATCCCTTCATAGGTAGTATTCCCAAACCTTCCTAATTTGATCATTAGGGAGTGGAGCTTTTCCCCCTTCTCTTACATTTGGTCATTTAAAACCAGCAGGAATGGGTATCTTCAAACCAATAAGTCATGAGAAAAATGGACTTAGGCAGATCTATTCAAGCTTTATGTATGCATATCAGGTGTTGATGATAGCCAAGCTCATTGCCTAGCAAGATAGGACTCTTCGCCTCAGGAAACTTACGGTCTTGGATACAAATACATGAAGCTGGTGTAGAGTGTGGAACTGCTCTGAAATAATTTGTGCATGGGAGCCAGAGCAGGGGTCCTGACCCAGGGGAGATTGGAAGGGCGGGGGGAAGGTCCCCAGAGGAGGAGGAGGAGGAGGAGGAGGAGGAGGAAAGAAAGCACCTGTGTGTCCTTGGAATAGAGTTGGAATGTCTGGTGCCAAAATGTGCAAATTTAGGTATCAGTCTTTCTCAGGCAGCTGAGAAAAAGAAGAAAAGTAAGGGAAGATAAACTTGACCTTCAGAGTTGCCCACAATTTCCAGTCTCTTAGTCTCCAGTTGAGGATTTGTGGGGTGAAAACCACAGATGTGAAGGAGGAGGTGTCTTCCACAACGAAGGAGATCCGTCGTCGCTAACGTGTTCTTATCCTCGGGGACCTTCTGAAAGGCCACCATCAGGGCCATGACAGGGCAATTTCTGAAGCCACACACCACTGTATGTGTTGCCAAGGCTTGGGAACCATGGTTTCTATCTTCTGATGAGCCCTTCATGGTTACCATTTCTGACCCTCTTCCTATTCCTGTCACCTAGCCACTAGAGAAGACAGAAACAAACAAATCGAAAAAGGAGTTTGCAAATAACAGGCCCAAGAACTGTCAGGCACCACCCTAGAAACTGCCTTGGAGTGTGGGGGCGGGGGAAACCCGAGGCTGAGACATCATGGGAGGCGGAGGGACAGGGAGAAGCATTAGGTGATGATACTCTGTAATGTTAGCAAGGCTTCTGCTGCTGAGAACTTCACTGGGGCAGTTCCTTAGTGTTGTGCAAGACTTGCTCTTCCTGGAGAAGGACTGGCAATTCTTGTCATGCGGACATGCCAGCCTTGTGCAGTGATGAGGATATTGACAGGTCCCAGTCTTGGAAGTACTTCGCCAAACCATGACCTCTGGTGGAGGGCCTCTAATGAAGCTGCGAGACATGGGGTCATTTAAAGCTAATAGAAGCAGGAATGTGAGGATGTGTATGTTCCTCCTCTCTCTCCTCCTCTCTCTCCCTCCCTCCCTTCCTCCCCCAGCCCCCTTCTCTCCATTTCTCTCACCTCCCTTCTTCTTTCTCTTTCTCTCTCCCTCCCCTCCTCTCTCTTTCTCACACCTCCCCTCCCTGCCCCACCTTGTCTCTCAACACCGAAAGATTAGATTTATCTGTATATCCATACCTACACACACTTAATCTGGCCCTGCTTGTTATTCTTAATGACTTCCCTGTGAAATGAGATTGGCTCCAACTGTCTTCGTGCCTGTTTGGGAGAGGATAATATCACTTAGCTTCTTTATACCTAATAAAGATGGAAACAGGTTGGGATAAATGTTGCTCAGTTGAAAATAAATTGCAACACAAATATGCATGTAATTCACTTGATGTTTTCATATCTAAAACAGAAACTGATTCAGCATTTTAAAATGTAATATTGAGTGACTCCTGAAAATTTTCTAAAACTCAGTGACCATTTATTTCAGGCAAAGAGGGGATTTAGTAAAGTGTTATCGCCCAATGTATTCATTGATTCAACACCTATTAGGTGATGCCTGTTCTGTGCCCAGCACTGCGAGAAGTTTGTGCAACATTTTTGGTTCCTCTCGTGGAGCTTGCAGCCCGTCATCACACATGAAACCGCAAAAGATGTTCCACGGATTCAGAAATCCCTTTGATACATATTCATAATTCTAACAATTACTTTCTGTAGCTTGTGGACAACATAATACTTCCCTCTGATTCACATGTGCTCATTTTAAAGAAAAACGCAAGGTGGTTTCTTGTAGACCAGGATGGAGGAGGAAACCTTGAACTGAAATTCTCTCTTGGAACCACAGATTCCAATTTTCACAAACAGGTGCCGTGCGATAGAATATGCCTGCTGACCACAGGACATTGTTTTATAAGTTACTTTGATCTAAATGACTCCCTTTCTAATGGGACCCACTTGGATGGACCATTTTAAGGGTGATGGTTTCAGGGTCCACAGGATCTCTTGAAACTGACCTGATGAGTGGTGAAAATGGCCAGGCGCTGGGCAGATGCGGCATGGGGACCTCTGTGCCCTGTCGGGCGCAGATCATTAGACCACAGATGCTGTGTACATCGGACTCCTGAGCGTCATACCCTTGGCTTGGGAAGAAGAATCGTTTCTCTTGTGGGCTGTAAAATTAACTTGCTTGGGCCTAAATCTAAACTTTTGTCAACCAGGAATTGAGATTATTCAGAGACTTGTATTATTTGTGATGTGGCCACAGGGAAAGAGCCTCTGGGTGTGATGCATTGATACGGAGAGGCAGGTGTGGGACGGGTAATTCGGTAAAAAATGAGAGTTTCACACCGGCAGCCAAATCACTCAGAAAGGATAACTCACCCTTCACAACTAAATTCTGAAAATACTCCTCCTGTGAGGGATGGAGTTCCTCCTTTCACTCCTGTTTTTAATAAACCGATGATCTATTATCTAATAACGTGGCTTCTTCATTTTCAGTTACTCTGAAATGGCACAGTGGTCCAGAGTTGATGCTATTAAAATAGTGATGGTGGCGTTTTGTCACACTGCCTGTCACCTCTCAGTGTCTCTATCCCACCTCCTTCCTTTGTCACTATAGCCTTAAATCCCTGCTGCCCCCATTAAAGTGTCTACTTGTCTCCTAAAACTCATTTATACTGTTTGTTTTTGATGTCTTCCTTGGCAACTTAATTTATACGTCTGCTATCTTTCAAACAGAGTAATGCTCTGTGCTTACTTGAATTTCCTGTTTTGTTTTTTTAAATCGCAGCCTTTGGGTTTGTGTGGCTTTTGCCACCTTAAGCCGTTCATCTCATTCTTCTGTCAACACCCGCTTATAATTTTCAGTACATTTCCTCAAATCTTCTTGCCATCACTCTCAGAGTAAGATCTTTCTCTCCACTTGACAAATATATATATATATATATATATATATATATATATATATTAAATATTTCAGGTATGACTCTAGCAGCTAGAGCCATGTTACACCTCCTTTGAGTAACCAGAGTGCGCTGTCTAGAAAACCATGACTGGTCACAAGAATTCATTGATGATGACCAGTGTCTTAGAAGACAGCTGAACCAATACCTGAGTTTGTAATTCTGTGTCCTGTATTTATTTCCATCACCTTTCACAGCTTCTTGTATAATAACCAAGGAATCTTGAATTCCCATGTCACCCCTGCATCTGTGAAGCACTTGCTCACACGTGACTGCTCTGATGTTTCAAGATGCCAACAAGGGACCAGTACACTTACACGAAGATCAATATAGCCCTTGCAGAGTAGATTCTAATATTAAGCAAACTAGGAGTGAGCGAGGAGTCTGACCTATCTCCAGAAATTTCCAGGATAGTATTATACGTACAAGTAGATACATGTACGTGTGTGTGTGTGTGTGCGCGCGCGCATTTGTAGTCAGAACAGAGGACAGGGATCATCTTTTCAACTATTTTCTGAAAAAAGAAAACGTTGAAACACTGATGATGTGCATTTAAAAAAAATCGCCTTTCCCTTGGTTACCTCTGGTTGCAGCTCATTAATACGGTTCAGGGAGCTGTGTCTAAATCAATGTTGAGTCACAAAATGCAGCATAATAGCAAGAGAGTAGAAGGAAACCGTCGCATCTGTGGATGCCAAGTGAGTCTTAGAGGTCTGGCCAGTTTTATGATGTACACATTATTAGTGGCTGGCATTTTATATTTCCCACAGCCTTGTAATACTCTGAGTGTTTGCCCTCATAGTTCATCGCAGACCCCAGGGAACATTCTCACTCTGCAGTCATCTGTGCTCATACATTCAGCCATTCACTCAGCAAACACGTACTCTATGCCAGCATTGCCACAGCTCACAGTGTCCCTAATATGAAACCATTTGGGCTACGAGCTATCTCATGAGATCCCTAAAGAGGAGGTAGGAGCCATGTCTACGGTTTTTGTCTTCACAGACTATCTGCTCTTCCCTCCTTACTTGCCATGATGTAGTTTTGTTTTCTCTGATACCTCATAGCATTTTCTTCTTAGACATTTATCGCTACTTTGTGTTAAAAGTACTGAGATCTGAAGTGTGCATGCATGTGCATATATTCTTCTGTATAGGTGTGTATACGTATATACGTACAGGTAATATATATTTTTATTAACGGCCCTGAGTTCTGAAGTGTAACTGCTTTTCATATTTCCAACCAGATTACATATTTTTGAGAGTACAGTGTATTTTTTTTATTCCCCATAGGCCCACTAGCATAATCTTTAACATTTGTATGCGTAGATGCATTGTACGTGTAAATTTGTATATGGATGTGCACCTGTATATGCGTCTTTATATGCAGGTACTTGTGTATGTCTGTGCGTATTTGTGTACTTGTATACGTGCTTGTGTATGTATATTTGTATTTATAAATGCTAAAAACTAAAATAATTGTTGGGGGAATAAGTATTAATGAAGCCTAGTCTGTTACTAGGGCAGTTTCTTTCTCTTTTCTCCTGCACCTTTTCACTATTGGCTTCTTTTACAACTAGATGTTGAAACTCAGAGAAAGGTGATCCATCCAGTGTTAGAAATGAGAAACCCCTAAGGTAGCAGTTTAGTGCACTGACTTCTAACAAAGAGATACTCACTGAACGTCCAAGACAAGCTCAGCCATTGTTACATGTGAGTTGTGGGTTTTTTAACGAAAAAGTACTGTAAAACAAAATAACTTGAATCAAATTGCAATTCCATCGAAAATAGTTCACAGTAAAACAGCTTGAGAGTTTCACTATTTGACTTCTTCAAAAATTTGGCAGGCTAATGAGGATGGAGTTGGAGTCATGATGCCTTAGAAGCCTGAGGACAAGAAGACAATTTCAAAGATCTCAGAGCTTGTAGATATGTCCTAAAGGAAGCCAGCCCTCATATGTTTGGTCTCATGGAGCATGCACTATACCAAGAGGCATGAAACCTCTGGGGTTCATTATGGGCATTGTAGGCTTGATCACTAAGCAAAAACTGCCATGACATATTTACAGGGCTTAGGTTGCTAAATTTTATTTTTTAATTAGGTTGCTAAATTTTAATCCCCCAAAAAAAAAAATTAAGCCCTGAAATTCATCCTCCTATCTGAGAAAAGGTTCCAGTTAGCTGCCAGTGGTTATCTTGGACTTTATAGATCTCTTCTGAAAGCTGACTTGGTATACAATGGAATATTCCTCAGCCATTAGAAATGACAAATACCCACCATTTGCTTTGATGTGGATGGAACTGGAGGGTATGATGCTGAGTGAAATAAGAAGGACAAACATTATATGGTCTCATTCATTTGAGGAATATAAAAAAAATAGTGAAAGGGAATAAAGGGGAAAGGAGAGAAAATGAATGGGAAATATCAGAGAGGGAGACAGAACATGGGAGATTCCTAATTCTAGGAAACGAACAAAGGGTGGTGGAAAGGGAGGTGGGTGGGGGTGGAGGTGACTGGGTGACGGGCACTGAGAGGGGCACTTGAATGGGATGAGCACGGGGTGTTATGCTATATGTTGGCAAATTGAACTCCAATAAAAAATAAATTTAAAAAAATGAAAAAAAAAATGAAAGCTGACTTGGATACCAGTCTTTGTAACTGTTCATAAAGTTCCAAGACAACAAATAACCACCACGAATTTTGTGGATTAAAGCATCTTCTACTGTTCTTCAATCGCCCACTACTTTCCCAGCATTGTCTGTGTACTTTGTGAAGATGGAACCATGAACCACCATAAGGTGTTCTCAGCTATGTTGTGGTTGCTACCTTGTAATGACTGGGAAAAGCAAAATGTTAGACTAGCTGCAGCTAGTTGCAGCTCAGGAGCCAGTAGGCCTTGGTGATTTCTTCAGGGAAAGAGAAGATTGTATGGTGAAAAAGAGCAACCATTTAAACGGTTGGCTCAAGAATCTAGTTTTGCAGCTGGTGAGACATAAAAGCCAGCACTCCTGAATTACAGCTCTTAATGAAAGAAATGGTTTTCTAACACTAATTCACAGAAAAAAAAATCATGACAGATTTTGAATAATAATTTGGATGGATATTGACTTTTAAATCTTGTGTTAATGAAAAACTCTATTTTTTAAAAAAGCAGAAAATATGATTACTCAGACTTCCTTTTTTTTAAGATTTTTTTTTTTTTAAATTCATGAGAGACACACAGAGAGACGGGCAGAGACACAGACAGAGGGAGAAGCAGGCTTCATGCAGGGAGCCCAACGTGGGACTCGATCCCGGGTCTCCAGGATCAGGCCCTGGGCTGGAGGTGGTGCTAAACCGCTGAGCCACCCATTCTGCCCCCAGACTTCCTTTTTAAACAGAAAGTACGATTTATATCTGTGTGTAAATGTGTGGTTCCATTGAGTTTTCCTCAGGTTGTCCTGCTATATCCTGCTTCATTCCCTCCTGCTTTGTTTTTACGAATCTCACTGCCAATTCACATGTCCACCAGGATGTAGTCCATAGCAAGGAAGAGGAAAATCATCCATATTCTTGCAAAAGATTGGCTTCTTACTAAAGATCTAATATCCAAAACAAGCTTCTAGGCCAATCTTAATCATTATCTTATTTGTCCATTTGGGCCAGTCTCTGCAAGTAGATTATAGTTTCACGAGGGCAAAAGCCTGGTATGCCTGGGAGTAGAATATCAAGGAAAGGAAATACAGACATATTTTTATCACAGCGAAGCCAGATTGGCTCAAGAGAACAGCCAAGGAATGAAAATAAAACCCCTTCGTAATTCAGCAAATGTGGGCAGTAGAGGCAATGTCCTAGAAACCCACAGGATCCTGAGTACTCGGGGGACTGTGTGTTAAACAGCGACAGAGCCCAATGAAATTGTCTCTGTGTTATAAATTTTCAATTGCAGAAAGTTACAGCTCATTCAAGACCTAATATCCATAATACAGTCTGACGGCAGCAAAATCACTCCAGCGGCAAAAGACTTAAATGAAAAGCAATGCTAAATGCCTGCCTAGGAGAAAAAAAAAAATGGACCCAGTGTTAACTAATCCCATGTCCAAAAGGTGTCCTAGAACACAGAAGAACAGGGCCACCAAGTGGACCTGGGGGCCTCTGCGAAGCATGCCTCCAAAAGATGGTCATTTGTGCAGGGAAATTTGCTTTGTTCAGGCACCGGCTAAGTTTCTCCGCCTCAGAACAGGACAAATATGGATTCTGAAAACCTAAGGATTCGGGGACTGGGGGTTGGCTATACACCCTACAGTATTACTGAAAGGAATGGCAGAAATGTTGGGCCACATGTGAGGGATGGAAAGGCCATTAAATTAGTGCTGTTGTATTGGAAGCCATAAAACTGTAAGGAGCTAGAAGAACACAGCGAAGCTACATGTGTGCTCTACCCTAGAATTCCAGCGAACTTTCTGTCGTTGAATAGGAAAGTCTAGAAAGGAAAGAAGATACATCTTATTTCTCCTCAAGAGATTGTTGGGTGCATAAGGAACCATTCAGGAAGAGAGCAGCCAGTAGAGTGGTTGAGTGTCTGCCTTTGGCTCAGGGCATGATCCTGGGGGTCCTGGGATCGAGTCCCACATCAGGCTCCCCACAGGGAGCTTGCTTCTCCCTCTGCCTGTGTCTCTACCTCTCTGTGTCTCTCATGAATAAAGAAAGAAAATCTTTAAGAGAGAGAGCAGCCAGTAAAATAATAGTATTTTAGAGCCCTGAATCAACAGATGTCAATAACTTGGATTTCTTACCTTAGATCATCAGAATTCTTTAAACAGTTAGAATCTAGAAAGCTAGAGCTATCAAGTGTACCCCGTTTAAATATTGATCCCCTTATTCAAATACTAATTCTTCCCCCGATGACATGTTGATTCCTTTCTCCAAATGTTGACCTTTATCTCCATCGAAATTCTGGTTCTTTGCTCCAACAGCATCTGCTCTCGGGCTGTACCAAGAACAACGGTCAAAGCACAGAGCTCTTCACAGGTCACAGCTTAGAGGCTTGCACGGTGATTATGCAATTTATGGTGACCACGATAATGATCATTGTGAAAGGGAGGGAGGTCTCATACGTACACGTGAAGATAGGAATGTGCCCGCCCCTGGACAGAAGAGCCAATATTTCTTAAGAGAAACCTCATGTTTCTTAAAAACAAGAGGAAAATAATGTATATTAGGCTACTTCCAAGACGCATTTCTATCACCGTATTTAATCTCATGAGTGTCCTTATTGGAGATGATGCTCAGTGGAGCAGTCCGTGCTTTGTAGAGGAGATCTGAACCTCAGCACACCCCGTGATGCACAGCCCTCCCCATCCTGGAGCTTCCTGCCTACCTCTCTGGCCTTCCCTGACCCGGCCTCCTCCTAAGGGAAGACACCGCTGCCTCACAGAAAAGGAGGAGTCACTCTTTAGGACCAAACCTACAAAGCAGTTCGAGATCCTTACAGATGTTAGCACGAGCTCAGCGGAGGCCGAAAGGCATCGTACTTGCACAGCAAAGTTTGTCACAGTTTCACGGTTGGCTTTCTTCCATCACACGTAGGTTCTTGTGTATTTTTTTTTTGTTGTTAGTATTTTATGTGATTGGCTGTTTACAGTTGCAGGCGTAATGGTATTTGCGTGTGGTTTCCTAAGGATGTCATCACATCCCCTTAAGGAGCTGACTATCTCTCCCCTCCCCATCTCCTGCCTGAAGGAAGGACACGTTACAGTAAAGCTGAACATTGTTCCCAAGGAAGGAGAACTTGCCCCAATCCCACTCCCCTGTGAGTCTACAGTTAACTGTTCAGAGACTCGTGTTTACATCTCATGCTTCTGCTTATTCATAGTAAAATGGTACAGTGGACTTGCTCGTGGGTGCTCTGAAAGCCCCCGTGATGACAGAGCGGGTCATCACATGTCACCTGAGAAGATGCTTGCCCTTGGGAGCTTGAGAGAGCCACAGGGAAGGATCCAAATAGAACCAGCTCTCACCTGGTCAAAGGCGTGGGACTTGGGTTCGTTCAGGCATCCCTGTTAGTGTCTAGCATCATGGGCTATTCCTTTCTGCCCTCCCCTCTCTTGTGGTTACCTGTGGGTGAGCCGGTCCTCCATGCGAAGCATGTGCTGTGAAGGCAGGGACCATGTGCCTCCATGTCACCACCATCCTGGCACCCTCAGGAGGGTGCCTGCTGTGTCACAGACCTTTGGTGTGAAAGCTTGTTTGTAAGCGTTAGTGCTTCCATTGGCAGTGGGAGCCAAAAAAAGTAGGGCAAGCGGAGAGAACCGAGAACCCTTGGGTGCCTTGCCTACAACCTCCACCATGCACAGAGAACGGGGGGGGGAGGGGGGACGTGCGTGTGTCTATAAATTTGAATTGAAACACTTTCCTTTTACTTATCTTTTCAAGATTTTATTTATTTATTCATGAGACAGAGAGAGAGGCAGAGACACAGGCAAAGGAAGAAGCAGGCTCCCTGTGGGGAGCCTGACATGGGACTCAATCCTGGGACCCTGTGATCACGACCTGAGCTGAAGGCAGATGCTCAACTACTGAACCACCCACATGCCCCAAAATACTTTCCTTTTAAAAATTTGAAAGCACTCTGGCCACTGGCTTGAGAGGATAAATGACCCAAATCACAGTGCCCACCATCAGTGCTGTTGGAGATCTGAGGTTCTCTTGTGATCCTCAAATGCAATTTCTGCAGCTCCCCAGAGTTCTTGAAGGGTAGGCTTTCATATTGACTGATGTTTTGAGGCCAGTGACCCCTAGAGGAAGACTGGGTCCCTGGTCCTGACTCTTATTCCAAGAAGTCACATGACCTGCACCCCCCAGTTCTAGTACAATGTGCTGTGACATTTTATGCCAGATTACCTAAAAGTACCACCTAATTTCCCCCCCACAGTACCATCAATATCTCGGTGCTTGTCTTAAAAGAATTTATACGCAGTTTCTCTATTAACCTGCACACCTCTTTTTAGCAATTTCTCCTTTCCCTGACTTGTCTTTTTGTGGCTTTGTGTGTATGACATGGCGAAAGTGAGAACCCCGGACCAACTACATGGCTTGTACATTACGTTTCTTTTGGTTTGTCAAAAAAAAAAAATGAGCTTTGAGCTTTCACCGATGAAAAATGCATTTCTTCGAACTTGTCTCCACTGTAGTTCATGACTTATCAAACATTTCCTGAAAATTAAAATAATTGTACCAATGCCTATGATTTACATTATTAGGAAGACTCTTGCCTTTCTAAGAAGTATTCTAAATATCTATAGTTATTTTTCTTCTTTCTGTCTTTTTTTTTTTTGCTTTTTTGTTCTCAAGAGAGAACAAAATGAGGTCACAGAGCAAGGGGTGCTCTCAGCTGCTGTGCATTTCCAATATTGGTCTTCCCTTTATAAAATTGGCCAATACCGCTCCCCTGCATTTTGCCCAAATAGCATGGGCTGCCCTGACCCGACTTTTCATGGGAGTCTTGGCAGCAGATGGATAAGGTCGGTGCTTGTCTGAGGTCTGTAAATACCAGCATCACTGGGGGCATTGGTGCAGGTTCTAAGATTTCTCCCTAAACCCCCAGAATCAGACTCTCTGGGGCTAAAGCCTGTGATCTTGGACTTCTGAGCTTCCAGGCAATTCTCAGCTCTTTGAGAATAGTTGCATCCACTGAGTAAATATTTATCATGGTCTCTAATGTACCAGGCACTTCACTAGATGCTGGGAATAGAGAAATGTACAGAAGCAGATGTGGAGCATGTTCTACACTTGTTTAGAAATGTGACTCAGCTTTGGATGGTAAGGTTCAGGGAGATGCCTGAAAACCTGGAGCTGACATTTTTTCAACTTATCAGCCAGTTCACCAATGTTTATTCTGTTCCTAAGAGTAAGGCGCTGTGCCAAGTTCTCGAGCTGATAGACAAGTATAATATGGTTTTGGGCTCTAAGAACTTTACAGTCTGGTTGGGAAAACAGCATGTATGAAAGTTAATAATAAAATAATTCAGTCCTATAACAAAGAGACCACAGTCAGGTACGTGGTTAATTGCTGAGTGGTACTAACAGTAATTATCAGTACTTCGGGTGTTATTCTATACTTCTCCTTCCACCTGGATTTTTCCCCATGCTGAGCCCATCCGACTTCATGAATTAAAAAAAAATTTAATGGGTAGTATTAAATAGCACTTAAAATATCCCCTATTACGCTACAGAATATTTGGAATTTTTGAAGCAAAAGCCCCCTCTGCTTCAGATAGCATATCATTCTGCTGCTTTGCTGTCAACCAGCCATAAAGTAAGGGTTAATTACCTAATTATGTAGAGGTGTATTCAGATAAAATTAGCAGTTTTGTTCTCAAAATGCTACCTAATTGGAATGAATGCGTGTATTACGCACATGTACACATGTATTATACGGATGCACATAAGAAAAACCCAAGGAAATGGAAGGTACACTTGGAAAATACATGATTCCAGAGTACATTAATTCAAATAAAAGTTATGATACAGGAACTTTTTCTTTTATCATTTGAGATATTAGAGACTGCTACAGGTTCCTGTTGCTGACAATGCCGGAATATCCTCCCTTGGGAATTTTAAAGAAGTCAGTAGATTAGAGTGAGTTAGAAATGTCCTATGTGATCTTCCTCAGTAGGTCTCCTGGGATTGCCCTTCTGTGATTCCGGGACTCTGAATGTAAGGTACATTCTTCAGGAGCTGGATGCTTATAAACCCCAGAGGGTAGAGGCCACCACATCCGCACAGCGCTGTGTGTTAAGTACAGTGCAGTGCCTTGTTTTTAGGGTTGCACAGTTCTGTGTTCACATCACAACTCTCTCACTTCATTCTGTGGCTGTGGGACTTCATTTTAGACTCATTTTCTCCTGTATAAAATGACCTCGATAATAGTACTTAACTTAATAGGGATATAGACTATATTAAACAAGTTAATAGATGTTAAATGCTTGCCCAGAGGCCTGGCATAAATAAGCTCTCGGTAAGGATTAGCTCTGATTAGCATCATCATTACTTATTGTTAGTTAGAAGCACCCAGGATATATGTATTTATTTGGCTTTCCCCAAAAAAGTAAGGCAAATGAAGTTCCACAAAATAATTTATCAACCTTTTTCAACAACCATTGCTACCTGCATTTCAACAAACATATAAACTTTTCTTAATAGAATTATCCATATTCTTTCATTGATCTGTAACCTTGGAACCTTCAAATGTGCCCCTTTGTACTGTACACCCGAAGGATGATAGGAATTTACAAATGCATTATTTACCAGTGGATCTACCTACCAGTAAATGCTCATTGTAGGACAGTAACAATAATCTGAACAAAGTTAGCACTTTATGAAGCTGTGCTGCAGCAGAATGTGGCAATTCCCATAAAAGAGGCATTGAAATATTGACAGTAATAATTGTGAGATTTTTCACTTCCCAGCAGCAGTTGTTTCTTGAAGCTGTGTACCTATTAAATATTAGCATGTTTCTTAAAAAATGAACGGAGATACAAAATAGAATTGCCTTTGCCCTGAGACTGAGGCATAAGGCCCCAGGGGGCCCAGGCTGGGTGACACTTGTGAGGTATCCCACCCACAGCTCTCAACCACTAGGCCCAGCTTCCAGCCGAAGCACAGGAAACTTGCAAGCACCAGGGGTGTCCAAAGCAACACAATGCTTACGTGCCTCCCTATATCTGTTCCTTTGGCGATTTTCTTTTATTCACTCTGCAGACACACAGTCCAAGGGTGCAGAATGTGCAGGATGGTGCCAAGGGCCATGGCGGTTACCAAAACTGAAGCTAACCCTCCAAGAATGTATAATCTAACAGAGAAGAGATTAGCCCGGGTAGACGCTGCCAGATTTCTATTGTAAAAGGATTTGGGCAGGTGTCACCAACTGCTGTTGTTGAACGTATGTCAAACCCCATTCTTTTGCAGGGAGCTGGGATGGTAAAGTGAAGGGCATGTGTGCGGTAGGAAACCATCTCTTGTGTGTGTTGAACAGAGCCATGTTCCCTTCTCAGCAACTGCTCATGATTTCAGATGGAACCCTGGTGATTGGGAAAGTCTGTAAATTATCCATCGAAAGGGAGAGAAAGTCCACACTTATCTTGTAACTTGAGCCTCGAATGCATGGGAGGAAATCAGTGCAGTGGTTTGTGTCTGAACTGATGGGAGTTAATATGTAATTACTGTTTTTTTACAGTATGGTTGGAGTGATTACATTTTATTTATTCTATTTTCCTTTGGAAATACAGTATAATGTAATTATAATTAATAACTCTAAAGATAGGCTCAATTACTTAAGTCATGAAAATGAATTACCATCATCACGTTGAGAATTTCGCAACCAGCTCGTATAGAGAGTATCTACAGAAACGATACTGCTTCTGAGAATATTACTTGTAAAGAAACCAGAACGAGCAAATGCTGCGTTTATATGGAAATCAGTACAATTTTAAACAATGGGAAAAAATTACCGGGATTTTGGAGCTTGCCAGTACCTTTAAATCCTTTCATATGTTTTATGAATCTTCAGACTTCAGTTGTAACTGTAAATTTTTAAGTTATAAAAATTGCATTTCAGGAAGGCTTATCTTTGCAAAATAGAGTTGAAAATAGTTTTAAAAGAATGAGAGAGGAAGTCCTGTTAAATTCAGGATTATTTTTTGAACCATTTTTAAATAACTAAAAAAAAACCTCACATGAATATTAATGGTATTATGTGCTAAAAGAGGCCATATTAGTGTTTCCTTATAAATATTTCAGTTACTTTTCGGGATGAAACTTTCATGCAGATTACGTAATTTTCATGTTAAAGCGAGACCTACAGGGGAAAAGTTACTATCAACAATTTTTGTGAGTTATTTCAGTGCAGTTAGTGTATACGTTTTTCCATTATTATTCTGGTCCCTCCTCTAAGGGGATATGACTGTCAGCCAAAAAGAATCCTCTCGAGTCTTCTAGGCTATAAACCCTATTGGGACGCCTTTGGTTCAGGGCATGACCCTGGGGTTCTGGGATCGAGTCCCGCATTGGGCTCCCCACAGGGTGCCTCCTTCTCCCTCAGCCTGTGTCTCTGCCTCTCTCTCTGTGTCTCTCATGAATTAAATAAATAAATAAATAAATAAATAAATAAATAAACAAACAAACAAACCTGTCAAATCTTGATTACTTTCCTCTTCTCTCTCCCTTCCACCCCCCACATCTGGTTACTTGCCTTATCCTGTAAATTCTAGTTGTATACATACCTATCCTTTACCCCCACCTCTTTCCATTCCCAGCACCCTAAATTAGACCCCCTTCTCTTTACCCCCGCTATTACACCTCTAGACTAAACCATCTTCAGTTTCACATCAGTATTATTTTCTAGGAGTTTAAGCCAGAAATCGTTCCTTGGGATTTCACTTATCTTTTTTTTTAAATTTTTTTTAATTTTTATTTATGATAGAGAGAGGCAGAGACACAGGCAGAGGGAGAAGCAGGCTCCATGCACCGGGAGCCCGATGTGGGATTCGATCCTGGGTCTCCAGGATCGCGCCCTGGGCCAAAGGCAGGTGCCAAACCGCTGCGCCACCCAGGGATCCCTGGGATTTCACTTAAAGTAAAAATGCCCGCTTCTAATTTTTATGGGATGGTGAGCTCAACATTCTGTCTTGGAAAACAGCCTCACCACTTAATCAGATAATCAGAAACACTGAGCCATAATTAAGCTTGCCTTAAAAGAAATCTGGTTGGTAGATTTTTTATGTTTCTCCATTTCTAAGTATCCAAAAGAACAGGAATTATATTTTAGACTTCATCCTTTGGTGTATATTTAAGTGGCCCATTTTATCTATCTAGTGTGCTTTTTGGTGAAACCCTGTGGATATTAGAATCATTTTCCACTCTTCCTTGGTCTACCTTTTAGCCTCAAGCAACTCTCTTCTTCAGTGGTTGTGTTTGCTTTGACAAGACTGATTTCTTCTTATGAGAACATGTTTGTTTTTTTTTTTCTTCAAATTTTTGTTTAAAGTCTAATTAGTTAACATACAGTACAATATTGGTTTCAGGAGTAGAATTCCGTGATTCATCATTTGCATACAACACCCATTGCTCATCACAAGTACCCGCCCTAATCCCCATGCATCTCACCCATCCCCCACCCACCTCTGCTCCATCAACCCTCCATTTGTTCTCCATCATTAAGAGTCTCATATGGTTTGGCTCGCTCACTCTCTTTCTCTCTTTTTACCCCCTCCCATATGTTCATCTGTATTGTTTCCTAAATTCCACATATGAGTGAAATCATATGGTATTTGTCTTTCTCTGACTGACTTATTTCACTTAGCATAATTCTCTCTAGATCCATCCACGTCGTGGCCAACAGCAAGATTGCATTCTTTCTTGACTAATATTCCATTTTCTATATATACCACATCTTAAAGGAACGTATCTTTAATCATGAAAAAAATATTTTGACATGTTGAAGAAATGTAAAAAGTACTGAATTCTGCTTTTCATGTAAATTTGCATCTCTTTGAGATGTAATGTCTTCCTATTTGTCAGATTATAATTCTCTGAAACCATGCCCATCACTTGTTTGCATTAAAAATAGAGTCACAGTCTTAATTTTTTAAGATTCAGGCATAGAGCCATTCATTCAGTATAAATTTTAACCACTCACCCTGTGCCAGGCACTGGCCAGAGCTCTGAGAATGAATATCTGAAGGCATGCCCCCTCTGTCAGGGAGCCTACCACCTACGTCCTATATCTTGTATATACTAAGTGCAGTGCCCCCTAACCTACTCTGGAGTCAGGGACTGGAGTGATAGAGAAGAGTTCCCTAAAGAACATTTCAAGGTCAAATAGGATTTGGCCAAGGGAATGGAGCTGAGGCAGCCCCACACTGTAGGACAGTGGAAGAGTGAATTCTGTCTGTTGGAAACCAGTGGATCCCAAGCAGACTTTGAGAGGCAGGTGAAGTGGTAATAAAAGAGAGGCTGTGGAATTAGCCACTGACCCACTCCTAAAAAGTTTTGAGCCTTCTGAAGAGTTTGAAAATTATCTAAAGGAGCTAGAGCAACAGAGACAGGTTTGCATCGTCAAAAGATCCCTCTGGGAGCCAAGAAGAAAATGAGTTAGCGTGGTGTAAACCAGGCAGCCCGGGAATGCAGGGGATACAAGAAATACAGGCTTTGGTTCCTCAGGCCCTTTGTTGTTGACTTTGAAGTGCAAAATAATGAGCCACTGCATATTTATTTAATTCCTGATGCATTTGCTTAGATCTTGATATGCCTCGATAGATGAAGCTGGGAATCCCAAGGACTGTTAGACCTGGTCCCTGCCCTCGAGACACTGAGAGTCTACGTAGAGAGACAGATGAAGACAGGTTGTAGTATACAGTTTGTCCTGGAACAATATGCAGATTTGGAGCACCAACCCTACATACACTCAGAAATCCTACATACAACTTTAATAGACTTCCCCCAAAACTTTACTACTAATAATCTACTATTGACTGGAAGCCTTGCCAATAACATACCATTGATTAATGCATACTTTGTATGTGTTCTGTGTTTTATTTTCCGTATTCTTACAATAAAGCAAGTTAGGGAAAAGAAAATGTTACCAAGAAAAATCCTGACATAGACAGTACTGTATTGTATTCGTGGGGAAAAAAATGTGTGGATAAAATGACCCACGCAAATTCAAACCTATGTTGTTCAAGGGTCAGCTGCATAATATTGTTGTAGTTTCCAGAGGACTTTCACATACAGTATCTTTTACAATCCTTTAAGCAGCTGTGATGTATCAGATTATTACAGGCAACATTTTACTAATGAAAGACCATCCCCCAGATATGTATCCATGTTCCATAGCTCTGTTTATGAACAGGGGGGTTGCAGCTCCAACCAAGGTCTTTGGACTCCAAGGAGGCTAGAGATCTTAACATACCACATGGTCCCCATTTGTTGAATAATATAATAATCGGGTAAATGTATAAGATGAAAATATACGGGATTACATAAAATGTGATTATTCATCAGACGGCTTATATGGACAAGAACTGTATGGTTGGTTTGGAGAAGAATTAATCACTCTCTGTACCTTGAATGGTAATTTGCTTCTTGATGGAGTAGGAAGCTAATTCTAGGGTACAGAAATGGAAGGAAGAAATGTGCAGAGGCAGACAACAGGATATGAAAGCTTGTGCCCGAGGGTTCTGGGAGGGGAAATCGGGAAAGAATGGGAATTGCCAGTCGGATCCAAGGGTGAATAATTTGTATGTCAAGATTAAGCGTATGTAGAGGCTTATCCTGAAGAGACTGGTGATGACAGGAGCTTAGAAGTACACGCTCAGAAAAAAGAACTCCGTGATCGTGTGCAGCATGAACGGGCGAGGGATTTAAGGTCAGGTCAGCTAGGTCAGATTACAGGGAAGCCAAGGTGTGCCCTCCTCCCCAGGAGGACTTCCTCCATGCTGCCTCCTGCACTTCTTCCTGTTGTCTTTGGAGTGTCACCACCTGTCACTCTTAGATTCTAGATTCCATGTCACTTAGATACTTGAGAGGTCAATGGTGTCCTCAGTCCACCAGTTCCTAAGGGTCTTTCTCCTGTTCCTTTCTCTTGATCCTGACACCCAGGTCAATCAAATACTTTGCTCGGTGTTTAACAATCATGATTCTGCTGTATTTGAAAAAAAAAAATCTTCAACCTCTTGAAATGCTGGAGAGGTTCAGAAAACCCCACATGTACCTCTTTCCAGGTCCCGGGGACTCTCTCAGCACAGCTCGAGGTTTCATGCTTGCTTTCCCATTCAGATGATGCAACCCTTTGGCCTAGCTGGCTTGCCTTCACACCACATATTTCTTGCTGTTACTATCTACTTCCCTTCGTCAGCATTTAGGATGCCTACGTTTGGAGCGGTTTTCACTGCAGGTGGATTGTCTTCTAACATGCATGTCATTTTGTCCCCTCCTCATCCCATTTTTCTAATCTCTAATCTTGCACACCTGACATCCGTGGCCTCTACGCCACACACAGTTCAGTGTGCCCTGTAATATGTTACACCATGTATCCCCCAGTTCCAAATCCTTACCCAAGACATCAGTCTTCTCCAGACCCCACGTCAACCTTTTCAGTGCTCTTTGGAGCATCTCTTTACAATTGGAACCCTCTTTGCATTTATTGTCATCTTTTATTAAAGTACATTGCTCTTCAAAGGCTTACCCCTGACTTTTGTTTCCAGATCGCTGAATTGTCTTTACCTTATTCCTCAAAAAAAAGGGGGGGGGCGGGGGGGGACTGTGAAATGCACAGACTCGCAGGTGACAGCTGTCCAAGAGTAACATACAGTACCGCCAGGTGTCCTTGACATCACGGCCCGGACCACCAGCTCCTTGCCGCATTTCCACGGTCCATGCTTGGCCACACAGCACGTTTGCCTCTCATCTCCAGGTTCGCCCTCTAGGCCACCGGTTGGTGTGTCTAATATGGACATTATCTAGTGAAAATGCCACACGTCATGATGTTTGGAACCAAGTTTCACTGTAATTGCCTCTGAAAGGCATTCTACGTTGACAACTTGGTGTCTTGCTCATGTATGGCAAGGTCAGGATGGCAGCAGGCTGGTGGGGAAGAGGAGAAGAAAATCTGTCCCGCTCCCCTCGCCAGGATTTGTGTAGTTGGGCGATTAGGCAAAACACACAAATTGTAATTTGATGTGGAATTAACAGATTTAGCCACGGGAGTTGAAGTCACAGGGAATGTCATCCGCTCAGGACAAAGCACAGTGCTGCACGCGCAGTGGTTAGCATTTGGCTCTACTAGATGGGCAGCGCGTGGCCGCCAATAGAATTACGGTGCTTATTTTACTTTGTTCTCCAGACTCCTTTGTTAGCTGGATGTTGAGAGAGCAGATGACATGATGGTAAAGGAAGAAAGAAATTTCAGGAACAAAGTTACAGAAACTTAGACTTTTTTTCTTTTTTTTTTTTTTTTAAGAGCCTTCCCCCTCCTGGAGCCTCCACAGTGAAGCCCTCCCAGGGACGTGCTGATTGGGGGCCAGAAGTTGAAAACACAACTATGTACCGAGGCTCCCTTGTTTATTTCTGGGTTTCTAAGCAAGGCAGCTTAATAGAATTGGAATATGACTATAGCCAGCCACTTAGTGTAACTGTCTGCATCCCTATAATGCAATAGCCAAAGGTAATCTGCTTGTTAGGCACTTTCCTTTATGATCCTAGCAAGTCCCACATTCTGGAAGCAAATGTTGTATTTACCATAATCCACGAAAGGAAAAAGCCAGGGCTAAAAATACAAAACAGAACGAATGTAAAACATTGCTGCCGCTCCAGCCCTGTAATTGGTCTACAAATGAGTCTCAGGCATCTGTGTGGCAGAGATACTTTTATGTGTCACCGAAAGAGCTGGCTGTGCTTCAGATAGGTTTCCAGGGGCATCGGGATTCAGAAGCAGCTCTGAGATGCGGTTTGTGCTGACCAAGCAAATTACAGCAGGTTGTGTGTGGGACTCCCACGTTCGGAAACCCGATTGCCTGGTGAGTGATTACATTTAATGTGAGAAGCAGGTAAGAGTGTTCACACAGAACCGTTTGGTGGGGTGGAGATACTAAAGGGTGGAATTGCTCTTGGGAAATTTATATTCTCAAATCAGCCGCCCCAGAAGGGGGGCGATGTTGAGGGGGGGAAGCAGAGGGGAAGTGAGCACCGGGGTAGATGCAGGGTGACTGCTCGGAGAGAGCAGGGGTGGTGAGCTCCCTTCCACCCGAGTGTGAACCAAGTAGTGTGCAGAGGATCCAGCCAGGCCTCTCTCCTAGAGACAAAGGGCCTTCATGCTTCTTGCTGTAGCGTCATCTTCGCATGGGCTAGGCTTCATTTAGTATCTTGGGTGCTTAGGATCATGTTAGGCCATGTGACTTCCATTTAAAATGTGGCTTTTAGGGGATCCCTGGGTGGCTCCATGGTTTAGTGCCTGCCTTCTGCCCAGCGTGTGCTCCTGGAGTCCCAAGATCAAGTCCCACATTGGGCTCCCTGCAGGGAGCCTGCTTCTCCTCCTGCCTGTGTCTCTGCCTCTGTCTCTCTGTGTCTCTTATGAATAAATAAATAAAATCTTAAAATAAAATGCGGCTTTTATGTTCTGCTCTTTACCCTGCATCAGAAACAATTAGTCCTTACTCATTTGTGCATTTTTTCCATATTCGAGTTTAGTTTACTAAGAAAAAAAAAACTGTGAGAGCTCCTTTACTCTTTCCAAGGCCCTTAGGCAAGTGCCATACCATATTTAATCCCCACCACAGCACAGAGTTAGGTGTCCTCGCAAACCCATTCTCTAGAACAAGGTTTTGGGACTCAGGGTAACTAGCTCATGGTTATGTAGCAAGAATGCTGCAGAGCTGGGATTTCAACTAGGGTCTGGCTGGCATCAACACCCTCCCTCTTTTCCATTCATCGCACTTCTAGAAACAATTTGTAGTACTCAGTAAATACTGAATGAATGAGTGATTCAAATAATGATATCTTATTAGTATTTTACATGCAATCATATGAATTTTTCCAGAAGGGCTCAACATGATCAAGCTTCTCATTAGGGTATCTTTTTTTTTTTAAGATTTTATTTATTTATTCATGATAGACATAGAGAGAGAGGGAGGCAGACACACTGGCAGAGAGAGAAGCAGGCTCCATGCCGGGAGCCCTATGTGGGACTCGATCCCGGGACTCCACGATCATGACCTGGGCCAAAGGAAGGCGCTCAACCACTGAGCCACCCAGGGATCCCAGGGTATCTTTTTTTTAATGTAACAAATGTGTCTATCTCTACACATATTGTAAAATAATAATAATAATAATAATAATAAATGTAGCTATGTTTCAACCTCAATAATCAGACTTATTTGAATTTTATTTTTTCTGGCTTTATTAGCATATACTGGGCTTACAACATTGTGTACGTTTAAAAGCACACAGGGATGCCTAGGTGGCTCGGTGGTTGAGCATCTATCTGCCTTCGGCCCAGGGCGTGATCCTGGAGTCCCGGGATCGAGACTCACATCGGGCTCTGTGCATGGAGCCTGCTTCTCCCTCTGCCTGTGTCTCTACCTCTCTCTGTGTGTCTCTCATGAATAAATAAAATCTTTAAAAAAAAAAAAGTTTAAGGCATACAACTTTTATCATAAAGGGAGGAAACACTTGTTACAATGCAAACAAGAAACTTTGTTTTCCCTTTTCGCTTTATAGCTATTATCCCTTGTGTGTCCTGTGTGTCTGCTCACGGTGGTCTGGCTAAGGAAGATTACGCACAAAGTGGATAGGAGAAGTGTATTGTTGGGTCACTGAACCACATGCCCTGATGGCCCCTTGCTTAGGTGTGCTCCATATATGAATCGTTGCCAGTCACGATTAAATGTGGAATCTTTCCTATGATCTGGGAAGTCTTTTCAGGGTTCTTTTCTCTGAGTCCAGAGGCACCTTGACTCTCCACGTCACTGGACAGCTCTCTTCCATTTACAACCCGCAGCCACCTGCCTAAACACGTTTATCCGAGTAGTCTTATCTTGGCCTGATCTCTCCCATGTCTCCTAGGTGAGAAAATCAGGCAGTTTAGCAATCGGCCCAAGGCCGTAGCTCATGAAGCCAGAACTACATCAGATTGGATGTTTATTGAAAAGAAAAGGATAGAGGCAAAATGGCAAATATGTTTTTACAAATTTGGATTTAGATTGGATGTTGCCTTAATAAACGTTGCAAGGGGTCATTAGAATTTTAGATCGGGACCTGAGGTGGATTCTTTATCTTATCTATCCATCCATCCACCCACCCATTCCTCGTACGTGCCATGCTCTCTGCCTAAAGACGCACAGATGCTTTAGAATGACGACACAGAAGTGCAAGAGGCGATGCACTGAAGGGACACTACTCCCTGAGATTTTCAGGATTTTGTTTTTGCAAACGTGATTCCCTGGAGAGAGGAATTTCAACTTTTGATAGTTTCTACCTCGTCCCATCCATGAGAAATCCTCATGCCTGCCGCGGTGGTATGGGGCAGATGGTGATGGCTGGCCAGGTCCACGAGTCTGCACTTGGGTTGGTTTCTGAATGTTTAAAGAATTCTTGCTTTAACACTGTTAGCTTCAGAGGTAGCAGTAATTAAAAACCAATGCTATTTCCCTCCCTTTTTGTTTCTTTTAATATGATGAGCCCCCAGAGCTTCTGTAGTCATTAAAAAATAAAATGCTTGTGCAAAGCTTGTCCCCATAAGCCTTTTTGAGCGTGGCCCCCATGCATACAAACCAGGATGTCTTTGTTAAGTAGGGTAAGCCTGTTAAAACGATTGAGCTCAGTGTTTCATAATCACATGGCAAGAGATGTGAGGCGAGTGGATCTCTCTTGCATTGAACGTGGCCTGTAAGTGACAGGAGTGTATATCATCACTGTTGGTTGCTTTCATTGGGGAGGAAATGGCTCTGATCATAATTATCTCCATGGTGTGGACTGGAGATGGCAAAATGGCAAGCTACTGTGTCACTTGAAAATTCATTTTTATGAACACCTGACAACAAGTGTGTAAAATGGCCAAGCAGAGCCATGCCCAGGCTCCCCACGTGGGGAGACTTGCTGCCTCCCAGCAGGAGCAGGGATCACGGTGGCCGCAAAGAAGGTCCCCCCCCCTCCTGCATAGAGAGCCACACATCAGAATGACGGTTGCCCTGATGGTGTTGGAGATACTCCACATACGTTTGGTTGACATAAAATTGACATTAAAGGAGTTCCAGAGCTTTGCACCACCGGAGCTGCCCCCAGAGTCCCCACTTTCTTGTTTATTTGCGTTATTTGCGTGAAGTTAATAAGCAGCCATAAAAGTGGAACCTGTATGGCAAGGACTTGGTTTAATAGGGGTTCCTGTGCTTTTTCTTACTGTGTTCATTAAGATGCCTGGTCTTAAAACTAACAGAGTGAAAGGCATCCTAACCATCCTAAAATTGGTATTTTTAGCAATGAAGAGAATCCTATGCCGTGACCCATCGTGCATCATCGTTCATGCTTTGCCACAGGCGGTCCTTGCATTCACTCACACTGTAGAGAATGGATGGAATTGCTTTTGCTGACTGGTTGGGATACGCCAAGTGTAAATATTGGAAGTGAATTTTGCCTGATTGCTTCTTTCCCCTGTCTTTAGCCAACAAAAAGACGGGGCTGTAACTAATTGAAGCTGAGACTCAGCGGCAGAGACATACGTGATTCATAATACAAGTCAAGGACGGTTGATACTTTGGCTGCCTGGCAAAGTGACACACCTTTTATATTTTGGGTCAGAATAACATTGTGTCCTTTCTAATTCCTGAGATGCTTGGCTTCCTAAAATGACCATCTTTATTTAGATTAAGGACCCATTTAGAGTAGTTTTAATAATGTATGGTTTCATACATAAGTGGTTCCATAATTTATTTCACCATTATTCTCTGTCAGGGTCTTGAATGTTATTGTTAATTAAGGGAGGGGAAAAAAAAAAAAAGACCAGTATCTCCCTCCAGTCAGCCAGGCAAGTTGCCCTCGTTATCAATTGTTGTCTTAAAAACAAACCCCAAACAACCCTGGTAGCCTGTCAATAATGTCCAGTTAGTGAATTAAAAATTGCCTCAGTAAATCTCATCATCCCAGGTTCACAGGTGAACTGCCTCCTAGCTAGAACCCATTTATCACGAGTAACCCATTTACCAGGGGAACCTTCTACTGATTTACGCCCAATGCCTCCCTCCCACACCTGAATTATTAATGTGCATATTAAGGAGATCCCCTGCCTTCATCAGCCAACGCGTTTTGACTTTCCCACACAGCTGAAGCCACAGATCTTTGGGTTTTATGTCCTCTAGGTGAAAATCCCTAAAGGAACAAATCCTTTTTTATATAAATGCAGTACACATGACTATAAGCCTCATGGCCTAGGGGCGGGGGGTGGGTTGCGGGATTTCCAGAAGCAGTGTCTGAAGTAAACATGGAGGGTTTGCTCTCTCTGAGCATAGCTTCAGGACACATCTGGTGTTCCTCTTACTTCTAGATCTTTCTGTGCTTTGCACTGTGATCCCTCTGTGCTGAGGTGGAAGGTTGCCAAGGTGTCCACAGAGGTCACAATGCTTTGGGTCGCTAATGAAACCTCTATGCAAGCCTGAAAAATAAATTGATCGCAAAGCATATGTGTAGTTACACGTACGTAATTATCATCTCAGATTCTCCCTCCATGGGAATGCACTCTGTCCTCAGGGATTCATGCGTTCAGGTGTCCTCTCTCTAGTCAGCTGATCCCCCAAATCCCAGTGCCTTTGTGCTGTTAAATATATTCATGATACCGTGGAAAACCTCACAGAAAACCTCACACAGTTATATTTCCCAGGGGAAATGTGGTTTCCAAAATTGATGCCATATGACCTTGGGAGGGGAATTAAAATCGTTTTCATAGTGACTCGGGTTGTTGTTTTTAAAATTTTGGTATCATCCTGTCCTTGACAGGTTTTTGGGTTTCAGCATCAGTCCTGTTTCTGTTTCACTGTTGTTTTCAGTAACAGAAGACACAACTCTTTGCAGAGGGTTTTGCTTTCCCTCCGTCCATCTTCTAGAAAAACAGATCATGACTATTTGCAAAGTAGACCTGCAGCAAAAGGCAAGATCATAGGTATCACACTGTCCATGGCTTAACATCGTGGACGTTTTAAGCATTTAAGCATTACCGACTGTGATGCTGTTTCCCTAGTATGTCCTGTTCTCATAGAACCATGACCCCTGTCACCCCAAGTCCCGGAGGAGCTTATGATCTCTTCCACAGTATCTTAGAAAGGCTTCTTTCCTGATAGTTTCTACTGACGTGGATGATTATGGGAATACCTCTCCAATGTGTTTGATCAGATTGTCCTCATAACATTGTCTATAACAACAAGCACAAAGAATTGGAAAGCTGATTGTAATACCCTTTCGAAGGGAGGGCGGGGCAATGCTGGTCACAGTGGGCACCTGTCACCATATCATCAAACCTCTCACCATTGAGCAACAGCGAGAAGGAAAAAAAACAAACAAACCCCCAAAAACTCAGGCAGCGATTTGTTCTCTGCTTTCACTTTTGAACTCACTGTTAAAGCTCTTGCCACACTTAAATTGTAATCTCCTATTTATTTCCCACGCGTATAACCTCCTTCTCTTCGAGGAGTCTATTTAGCAAATATTGTCAGTTCTGGAAAATTATGATCGTAATTTTGGTTGCCCCAGTTCAGAGCTGTCATTTTAAAATTGAAGAACTATTGTAATATGCTTTGTGGTGGTGTTATTAAAGATAACAGTAATTATTCCAGTAACTTCACCAACAATAATCATGGCAGGTGACTTTTCGGTCTCAAGATTTGACTCTCCAAAGCCTTTTAGGATTGACGTGAAATGGTGAAAAAGTCCTAACAGGAGCAAAATAAAATGAGTAGTGATAAATAGAAAAAAAAAAAGGCTCTTGAAAGGTTGAGACTATATACGTGATTGGTCAAAGGTACACTGTTTATGATCTATTTGCTTCCATGAACACTGATGCCGCTTCATCCAGTTTTGAGTAGCATAGTACCATGATGCTCGACTTACAAACTGAAAAGTTTTCAGCAAGCGCCATAGTTCAAGTTGAGTTATTAAATGTAAACCTCATGACTTTCCCTTTCTAGAAGTCCCCGGATTCAGATGGCCACTTTGGCCCTATTGAAGAATCCCATTGCTAGGGTCTTGGGATTTATATGTCCTCTCGAGCTATTTTTTTCTCCCATCCCCTTTCCATGGGTGGGATAATGGGCAGAGAAACCCAGGAGCATGGGAGTGTGTGATGATATTAGAGGCTTTTGTTGTTCTTGATAGTCTCTGGTTTGTTCTATGTTGTTTTATTTGGCTTTGAGGGAAGGATATATTAATTCCTTACTCTGGAGTGAGTTGGAGAGGATTTTGAACTCTGGAGTCTTCTGTCAATTTTACAATACCGGCACATGTACCAAATTTGTGCACAGGGGAGCCGTGGCGTGGATGGGACCCCGGTCTCTGGAGAGCCAGCTTGGCCACAGGAGAGCCACAAGATCTACATGTGTTAAGTGAGCCTGTGTGATGCTAAAAGGAAGCCTGAGGCTGTTTCTTGTGGACCAAACCCTAGCTTGAGATCCTTGGGTCTTCACATCCTCATGGTGATCTCAGTCAAGGAGGAGAGATTGTAGGGACGGGCTGTTAGGAAAAATAATGTAGCCTTTCTTCTCAAAACCAGAGCATTAGGCTTGAGCCACTCAATCTGTTTCCACTCCCCCCTGGATCTCCTCTGTCGTGCTGGATCTTGCAAAGCTGGGAGAGGCACCCACTCCTTGGGCTGGGTGGCCTTGGTACCTGGTCTACCAGCCATACCGAGTTGCAAGGGAGTTTTCTCAAGAGAAAAATGCTCCATGGGGAAACAAGAACTTGTAACTTCTTCAAAATTTTCATCACAAGTTTTTGCCCTAGCACATGAAACTTGGGTTTGACCCCATCCATCTTCTTCCTGGAAGGTGGAGTGGGAGGTAAGGAGTCAAGAGTACCAGTGAGCATGCTTTGGACTGGATGTCCTTGTTTCCCCCAAATTCATATGTTGAGATCTAATGCCCAGGGTGATTGTATCAGGAGGGCCTTTGGGAGGTGGAACCCTACTATGGTGGTGCCCTTATAAAAGAGAATTCCTTCACCCCTTTTGTCACATGAGGACATGGTGAGAAGACGGCCGCCCATGACCCAGGAAGCTCTCATCAGACACCAAATCTGCCAGCGTATGGATCCTGGACTTAAAGCCTCCAGAACAGAACTGCGAAAAATAGATGCTTGTTGTCTACAAGCCACCCAGCTGATGGTATTTTTGTTAGAGCAATCCAGACAGAGATAGGGTGGGGAGGGGAGGGCTTGAGCAGCCAGCTGCCTCCCAGTGTAGAGTTGTAGCAAAAAGAGCTGCTTTGCCTCAGGAAAACAGAGTCATGTAGTCGCTTCAAAAGAAACCAAACATTGGACAGGAAAAAAAAATTGTGATACTTGGTTCAAAACCTTGGATGTTGAGGGCACCTGGGAGGTTCAGCTGGTTAAGTGTCTGCCTTCGACTCAGGTCATGATACCAGGGTCCTGGGATCGAGCCGCGGGTTGAGCTCCCTGCTGAACAAGGAGTTCACATCTCCCTCTCTCTCTGCCCGTCCCCTTCCCCCCCGCTCATGCTCTGTCTCTCCCTCAAATAAATAAAATCTTAAAAAAAAAAAAAAACAACTCTTGGATATTTGGTTGCACAAGACACTAAGCAGTGAGAAGCATAAGGGCAGTGACTGTGTCTTACTCATCATTGTGTTTTGAAACACATTGCCTGGCACTCGATAGGGTTGTTAAATAAATGAAGGAAAAATACAGTGGAATCAAAGAAAGAAAAGCAGGCGCTATGGCAAGGTCAGAGAGCACGTACTTGTGAAGAGGTTATCGTGGGCAGGTCTTCCTTTTGTCTTTGGCTGGCAGGATTATCACCCGTTTCATACTTTGAGGTCTTTAAGGATGTTAATGAAGAGAACATAAAAAAAATGTGTTCCGTGTCTGAATCATCTTTTCCAAACAAAAGGAAACTTATTTTTCCTGCAGTTACTTTTTCTGAAATCTGGCCTTGCACCGCGCTGCCATCCACAGGTCCACAGCATGAGCCCGTGTGTTCCGAATGCATCAAACTTACAGAAATCCACACTTGGCAGATTTTTTGGTCCTGACAGGTCCTTCCTGGGAAAATCTCAGTGGCACACATTGGGCTATAGGCTATTCAAAGGTGGTTTCAGATCCCGGATTCTAGCAATCCAATTATAGTTAGCCAACAACCTACAGAGAAGGGCAGGAGATCAGCTACGTCAACCCTGTTACCATGAGGCTGGCTTTGGCATTTATTTCTCTGGAGCTTGCAATCTGCCATGATCAGACGTAGTGTGTTTGAGCTCCTAGCTTCCAGAAACAAAAGAGATTAACCACCATTTAAGAAAAGAATTCCACCCATTGCTGGGCCAAGGAAGGTGTTTCTTCATGTCACTGCAAGCATCATTGGGAGCCATCACTGGTGCCTAATTTTCTCTCGAAACCTGCAATTACTTTTTTTTTTTCTTGTTCAGGTTGACCCACCAAATTTAAGCCACTCCAGAGGGGTCTATCCCCTCTCCTCTTAAATATAGATAGATAGATATTTCATTTTTAATGCTCTCTTCCAGGTTTTTTGACAGGTTATGCATATGCTAATAGAAATAAGCTTATTATTTGAAGCACAGAGCTGCTTGTCACCGAAGCTTCATTAACACCGTTATCACCACCTGACATTTATCTTATAATTTTCTAGAGCTGACTGTTGTGTCTCCATGGAAACCCAAATTGCAATTGAAACAAGTACGGTAATAAAGGCATCCACCGAGATTGACAGCATGCAAAGCCTGGTTACATTTGTGTCTGGTTCCTTCAGTGGCTACAGCTGGAGAGGGGGAATGTGCACTTTGGGTGTTTAGAATTAACTCTGTCGCTTCACGTGTGTCATACCTGACTCTGTGTATGTGGCAAGTTTACCATTAATGTCGTGGGTCCTGATGTTAGTAATTAGGTCACTCATTCTTATTGGAATCATCCCAAGGCATTGTGAATATTGGATGTGAAATTAACCATGATCCTATGTGGATCCATAAGGAAATTCTTCAGGGATGACTCTGACACGGTGAAGTGTTGGTCCGGCCTTAGGATGGATTCCTTTCTGGGCACAGGGGGCGCCCCCTGACTTGAACTGTCTTCTCCAGCCTTGATATCAAGGAACCTGTGCTCTTTTAAGATCATGACTTCACATCAATTTGGTTGATGCCTCAAAGCAAAGAGTCATGAAACTGGAGTGGGTCCAGAGTGAATTAATCTGAAATTAATTTGATTCTGAAAGACTCCATCTGGCTGTGTTTGGGAAAGGCAGTTAGACAGATACATAAACAAATGATCATCTGTATTCATTGTGCCAGATGTAGTGTCAAAAAATGAAGAAATGGCTTTAAAAAAAGTCAACTATGGGGAATTTTGATATAATGATATTCAGCCTCTTGAATAACAGCTATTATAATTTAGCACAAAATCCTATTTTTATTCTTATTTGTTTAGGGGGTTAGATCCGATGGTGTGTTTTTAAAGAAATAAGCAAATTAAACGTCAAAGCCTGTTTTAATTGGTGATTGAAGATGCTCCATGGAATCTGTGACATGCTGGGGGAGGGGACTTATAGATTTCTGAGTCAAAATGTGGTATTCGGTATTGATTTCATCTTAAGATATGATGTCGGGATTTGAAAACTAGCAAAGTAGAATGTCATCTGGACTTTGCCTTTTGATACGTAATTTTGTAGCATGACCAACTGGCGTGTTCATATCATAGGGAAACATACCCAAGGAGCTGACGTGCATGGAATTCTGGAAGTCGTCCTTGAGTAATGATACAGACTTGGCAGTGTTTTTCCATTACTTTTGCAAATTTCTTTAAGCAGACTATCAGCGGGGCGAACGTCTTGGATTGCTATCTAGGAACTCACTGCAATCTCTATAGATAGAGCCTCTTGTTGCCTTTTCTTATGCTGAGACAGAAACCTTCTAGAAAATTCATGATTAGTTCCTTGAATGGTTTCACAGGCATCTAGTATGGGCCCTTTATTTCCAATTTTCAGACCCCAATTGTGATGTCCTAAAGAGAAAGAATTAAAAGTTTACTTCTTGATCAGTGAACAAACATAATTTACTTTAGAAAAACAAAATCCCCAAAGGGAGCAACTTCTCTCTCCCCAGATTCCCACCCACCTCCCTCACTTGTCCCAGCCAAATGCAACAAGAGCCGTGATAACAAGCTGGTAAAAATAGAACAGACAACGTAGAGAAATTAAACCCTGCCCCCCCCCAAAGCTGAAGCGTCTTAGCAGAATTGGTTGCAGTTGCTGCATTTCATGACCGCAAATGAGATGGTACCTAGATCGTGAATTTTGATGCACACGGTGTGTTAGGATGAGAGAGTAAAGTCTCAGGTACCTGGAGCCCCTTGGGGGATGAGTCAGCCTTATTAGCTAAGTTTGCACTAGAGTTGAAAGCCTATCCTTTAAGGCACTGGTTCTTTATTGTCTCATTTTGAAGGAATCCTTCTTAACAATGAATTATATATTTCCCTGCCTTCTTACACAGCGTTACTGAGCATAATGTGACCCTTTCGATGAGACAAGATTGCCATTTTACACATTAATTATTCCGCTGTGCAGCTGTCCTTGGGAACTCCAGAGAACAGAAGTCAGCCCCGGCTCTGAGTGGGCTTTCCACTGCTGTGCCCCTTCAGATGCGTCTGGCGGCTGTCACTCCATGGGCCACCTATCGCAATCCCTCTCATTTGCTACTTGCAGTCTCCTGTGGGTTTGAAAGGCAGATGATCAAGGCCTGTGAAGAACCAGCGTAAAGCCTAAGAAATCTTTTGAGGAATGGATTGAGAAGCTCCCCCAATGAATTTGAAGAACATAAATATCAGGGCAGGAACTTTTCAACAAACGTTTTGACTGCTCTGAGATCCTTTTTCTTCCTGAATCCTCTTGCTGGCATTTCACAAGACGTGGGAGTTTGAAGGCATTACCCCCCAAAAAAGAAATACATCTGAACCTAACAAAGTGTGAGTCCGGAGAAATACATACCTCCCCCCAAAAGTGGATGCTGCTTTGTGATCTGAAACTGTCACTAATATGATGCAATTAGTTCCTCTAGATACTACTGTCAGCTTCAGATTTTCCAGATCACTGGAAGGAAACAGTGGCATCGCTAATCGCCAGCACATTTATATCTAGCCTTCTGCTGGCTGCATCCCTTCGGCTGGCATTCATTTTCACTAGTACTCCTTGATTACACACCATTTATGACCGAGGAAGGGAAGGCCAACTGCAGGTTGAGGAGAGACCAGCCTGAGATTCAATTTTGCCATTGATAAATGGTAAACTGAATAATGAATGGACACATAATCAATATTTAACGGAAGGGTAGATAGAGTTCTGAATTCGGGGCAAGCGCAAAGGTCAGTGAAGTCTTTGTCCTCTCGTCCGCAGTAGGAGAGCCCCTACTCTCCTAGTGAATGGTTTTTGCCATGGTTTTATCACCAGAATAGCCAGAATGAGGACAGTGGCAGTGCTGGGGCAAGTGGACCCAGCGGGCATTTCGAGAAAAATAGGCATGACTCAGTAACTCATTGGTAATAGGTGTATCGACCCTCAGATTCAATAGAACAGTGCCAGATGGGATAACACGGTTCTTTATAATCATGCTTCTTTATAATTGCATAACATGTGACTTAAATTTTACAACTTTAGAGCCTTCTTGCTATATTAAATCTCTTTATTCAGAAAATATGTGTTATGGACACAGTGAGACTCCCCAGGCACCGTGCTCACCTTCCATATGAGGCCTTCTCTCCCCATCTTATTTAGAATCGCACCCTTCCACCCACCCAACGCTCCCCATCTCTATCCCGGGCTTCATTTTTCTCCATTGAGATGACTGACCTCTGTCTAATCTCTGGGAAGCTCACTTCTTTGGCCATTTGGCCATATTATGCTCCACCCCCCCCCCCACTGCCCCACCATAGAAATAAGCTCCATAAAGGTTGTTTTACCTCATTTTATTCTTTACTGTCTCTCCGCACCTTGAAGAATGCCTGGGTCGTGGGGGTCATTTTATAAATACCCATGGAATTAATGATTGAGCAAGACATCCCTGTCATTGAGAATTTCATGATCTCACCATGCACCTGACTGGGGGGCTCAGTGAGTTACTGCCTCCGTGGGTTCAGCTGTCAGAGAAGGGGAGAGGGCTGCGCTGGCAGGAAATCTGCATGATGTGTGTCTTTGCATAAGCCACTGCTCCTGGTCTCAGATTTGGGGCAGGGGAGGAGGCAGTTGGAGCCTGTAAGAAAAACAGGGAAGCCACACGTGAGACCAAACCGGAGGAAAGGAAGACAGGAAGGGATCACTGTTTGGTGTGTGGAGTTCGAGGTGGGGCCAGAGCCTTCTGTTGGCTGCAGGTGGCGGAGAGCAGATTTGGACGGTCGATGGGACCAGGAGGGAAGGGATTGCCCCACATGGCGTAGTGAACGATGAGAGCGGGCTTGGTGCTGAGTGCTGCAGGCCCGAGTACAGAATGGGCATCCGATGGTAATCCGGGCAGTGGTTGCCCATACACCTACCCCTTCCCATCAGTCCAGCTCATGACTCTAATAAAACAAAATTCTTAGAGTAAAAAAATAAATAAATTAAAATTAAAATTAAAATAAAAAGGAGGGCTGCCCTGGTGGCTCAGTGGTTTAGCACTGCCTTCGGCCCAGGGTGTGATCCTGGAGACCTGGGATCAAGTCCTGTGTCAGGCTCCCTGCATGGGGCCTGCTTCTCCCTCTGCCTGTGTCTTGGCCTCTCTTTCTCTCTGTGTCTCTCATGAATAAATAAATTTTTAAAAAATCTTTTTTTTTAAAAAAAGGGCTTCTGTGTATACCAGTAAGCCCCCACTTTAGGGCATTGCGAGTGTAGATGGGCAGACAGGGCTGTGCCTCCCAGCCCGAGGCAGGGGGCAGTGCAATGACGGCCAGCCCCTCTTGGGTCGCTCCAGCGGGGATGTTCCCCCGTGTCAAGTGCAAGCTTGTGGGCGGGAGGGGCGCTGGGGCTGCTCTCTATCAAGTTTTAGCCCCACAGGGTGAGCTTTTTTCTTTGAAACCCACTGCAACGGTACAGCTCCTCCTCCTCCTTTGCCTCTGATTTTCTCATATCCCATGTAAAGCTTTGACAACCCGGATGAAGCGTGTGTGGGACGTCGCGTGTGGGTCCCCGTGGCCAAGTCAGCCCCTTGCTGCCGGCTTCCTGCGGCCCCTTGTGCATCACTCTATTCTGGGCCTCGTCGCTTTGTGTTTTGGTTTCACGTTGTGCACCCTCTTTTCCTTGGCTGCGAGTGGCTTCGGGGCATCAGTGACCTATTTTGCAACCCTTCCTTCAAATCTAGCACCGTGCCTGACATAAAGCAAGTCTCCCATAACTGGGTAATCGGAAGGCAAGGAAAAATGAGAGGTTCTGCACAAGAATAAGCTTCAAGGGGGTTTAACAGAAACCAGCAAAGGAGAGGCGTCCGCTTTCACCAGCAGTGTGTCTTTGGGGAGTAGAGACTGTTGTCAGCCACCCCGATGGCTTCGTCTTGCATAAATAACTCCTGGCCAAACAGTGTAGCCAGAGGTGGAAGCAGGAGTCACGCACCTCCAGCAGCACGGTGGCTGGAACCTAGGGACGGGGCACGGGACAGAGTGTCAGTGCTGTTTGCTCCCCTCAAGGTGGGTGTCTCTTATTTGCACCATTTGCTGCCAGCAGGTGAATACAGGAGACCTTTTAGGTGAAGATCCCCCTTCAGTATGGGGAGAGCCCCCCACTCTTATTTCTGTTTCATACTGATTCACATTTCACTTCCTTGATGGGACCAAAGCAGTATCTCCCCCGTCGTCCAGGAGGACCATTTACAGTTACTTGCCCAAGCAGACAGGTGAATTCTGCAGCACCGGGCTGTGGGCAGGTAGATGGGACAGAGAGGGACCTGGAAGGGCCGTGTGCCCAAACCCCCCCTCGCCCCGATCCATCTTCCCATCCACAAAGTGGGGGCAGTGGTACTGACCTCAGCCTTTGGGGGGTGAGGATTAATCAATGTGAGCTCCTGGAGGACTTTGTGAATGTGAAGCCCGATATAAATCTTACCTGTGACTATTATTTCCCTGTTGCCATTTCTAAAAGTTCATCTGAAAAACCCTCTCCCTATGCAAATGCCTTCTGCTCTGCTCTGCTCTGAAGTCCACTGAACTATTTCTGATAAATCACTGAGCGAAATGAGTTCCCTGGGCAGGGGCCATCCGCAGCCGACGCCTCACTGCCTTCCCAGCGAGGGTTATTACATGTTCAGACTCCAGGTACCCCCCTGGATGCCTCCACATTTGCTTCTTTGTGGGGGTTTTCCAGCTATCTGCTTTTTACTAGCAGTCAAGTAGAGATACGGTAATAAGGTTTCCCTTTCCCTTGGTGAGTCCACACGCGTGTGTTGTGTGGCCTTTTCTGCGGGAGTCACTTCCTACGAGTCAGGGTTACATTTCGCCCTGGTAAACAAACATGGAGCTTTTAGACCTCCCTCCAAATACAATCCAACACCAACTCCGGCGATCCAGCGGGATGCCCATCACAAGTGTGCTCTTTCCTAGTCATCTGTGAATGAAATCGATACGTCCCGTGCATTCCTAATAAATTATCTGTTTTTTTCCTCCCACTTTGTCAAAGCACAGAGATGAACCTATTCCATGTTTGTGTACTTATAGGAAGCTTGAACTTGGCTTCAGTGGAGCACAAATTTATTTGCAATTGGGCCATTTGGAGAAAGGCTTTGTCTCCTTCAGTGACTTAGGGTATGATTTGTTCCAGTTAATCTTCTGTGAGTTCACCAGCTGACCTCCAGATGTCTCACCCCCAGGGATTTGGGAACCGGTGTGGCCTGGGCTCCCAAAGCTTTGGTGACCAGCGGTAACAGTACCTTCCAGGTAAATAGAGGAAATGCCAGTGGTTTTGTCATCTTGTTGGCGAGACAGCAGACCTCCAGAGAGTTTTTTTCACATTTCCCAAGACCATTCAGCAGCTCAGAATCATCCCACTGCAATTAAGATGTAGCCATGTCAGTCCAGTGGCAAAGGTGCTCTCTGGAAAGGCGGCCACAGAAGATGGACATTTCCCTTGTGATGACCCCGAAACAGTACATTTTCCAAATGATGTGCAATTCCCAGAGCTTGAGGTTAGATGACAAGTGATTCTTTTCTCCCAAGTGAGAGGCCATGGAAGGTTTAGAAGTAGAGGCTTGTGACTTCTGTCCACGTCTCTGCCGGGTTGTCCGTGTAGCAGGGCAGGAAGTAGCTGGTGCTGGACCCTGGGTGCCCCATTGCCAGTCGGTGGAGGAGCGAATTCTGTTTTAAAATAATAAGCAACAGCAACCTGGACAATGTAGGTGATTGTAACACTACTGAGCTTCCTGGCCTTCCCGGTGTTGCCCATGCCCGCCGGAAGGTACCAGGCTCATCGCCAGCTTCCCTCTGCCTTTGCTCGATGCGGCTCAGTCTTGGACAATTTCCTGCAATCACCAAACAAAGCCTGTTTCTCCATGTGCTATTACTTAAGTACGAGTGATATTTAAAAAAAAAATGATTCCCAGGCCCTTTGAAAGAGTGTCCTGTCCTCTGACTGAAATGATGGGACTGCATTTGGGATATTAGGAAGAATTGGCACAAATTGAGAGAGATGATGCTCTGGTAGCAGCACCGAGTCATCAGCCATCCAGCAGCTCGGTCTGAGCCTGCAGGCTGTGCTGCTCGGTGTAGGTGACACCTTGTCAGCTCCCTAGCCTCTGCCTTAGTCACCTGTGAGCCCCAGGGGACTGCATCAGGCACAGACAGGGAATCACCCCCAGGCTGCAGGCAGCTGGTCATATTACCTAAATTATCTTATCCATACATCATCATCTGGACCCAAAGCAGAGTCGCAGGCTTACGGAAGAGTCAGATGAGAACTGTTGTATCTTTTTGTTCTGCAAGGAAATCGAGGTACAGAGTGGTTTCCTGGTTTACCTGGGACCCCACGGCTAATTTATCGCTGTGCCAAGATGAGAACCCAGGTCATCCAGCCCATTATCTCACAGACTTGCTGTCAAGTGCCTCCAGCATTTGGTGTCATTATTCTTGTTTTCCCAAAAATCCCTGATGAAATAATATTCTAGTGAATCTCAACTCCCACTAGTTTTGTTTCTTAAAAAGTATATTTGCAGCTAGAGGATTTTAATTCAAGTTAAAATTAAAAATTGTTTTTCAGTTGCACTAAGCCTGTTTCAAGTGTTTAGTAGCCACTTGTAACTATTGGCTACCGTGTTGGGTTATGCAGTTACAGAACATTTCTATTACTGGCCAGGGTTGGGCAACATGGATACAAGATATTCTAGAAAACAAAGATAAGGTGGATGAAAGGGATAGGAACAGTACGATTGTTGATAAACCATCAGGGAGATTAGCTATCTTTATACAAAATTTTTCTAAGACAAGCCATCCTTTTGTGTTGTTTTGTCATATCTTCTGAAGGGGCATTTTAGGTCTTTTTTTTTTTAACATTAGTACAGTTACTTATGGCCACATATTTCTTATACCCATTTTGTAGTTTGTTATTCCTCTTTTCCTCTAGATGAATGGACATGGAATGCAGAAAGTTGTTTTCCGAGCAACAGTATGAAAGAAGAGAACTCTCAGTTCTTTCCTCATCACTCCCCAAAAGAGAAACCTGCAATTCACTGGGCCTTAGAAAAGCTTATTGTCGTGGAATTAATAACAATAATATGTTGAATCAATTATTGCAATTTTTGTAATATTTGACTGCTTAGAGGAAGCGCAGAAGATTTTGCATATCCTCTGTTGATCTAGTTTTCTTTACACAAAAATAGAGTAGGGAAGTAGGTCAGTGCCTGTGCTAAAAGCAAAAAGTAAGTGCACTCATTTTTTTTCCCCAAACATCATTATATTTTCGTCTTGGCTCTGAGGCTGATACCACCATTGCCCGCTGGCTTGGTGCTCTCTAACTTGTGGTCCGATTCCATATGGCATCTGTCCTAGAGGAGCCTTACATTTGGCTCCCCGCCAAGAGCAAAAGCAGAATTGGCGCTCAGCATCTTGTAGTTTGTAGGTGAGGTGCCAGCAGAGACGTATGTGCTTTTGTCGGGTGCCTGCAAGTGGCCACTGAGTCTCCAGGAAACCTCACCCTCGAGAAACCCAGTGTATGGGATTCTAAGCCCTGACAATTGGCCTTTACATCTTAATGGGTCCAGACTCCGCAGACGCCTCTTCTTAGGGGTGTGATGTTGGAAACATCACTTCACCTCCAAGACTCGCAGTGGCGTCGTTTCCAACACGGGAACGGTAGTGTCAACTTTGTGGGGCTCTTGCATTATTGTATGTCAAGTAGCTGGCAACATTTTCTGGCAAAGTGTAGGCTCTCAATAAATATCTGAATTTGAATCTAATTCCTGCACTGCACTGGGTGCTAAAGGTGGCTAGGGAATACAGAGAAGTGAGCTAGTCTAATTTTCTAAGCCTGAGGTCAGATTCTAGTAAATAGATGATCTTACTGAGATTCGGGTTATCTGTTCCCATAATTACCCTCTGTGAAGAGCACATTGGCTCTCTGTGGCCTCTGGCAAGTACCCCCGAAGGTTTAACTGTTGGACCCATAATTTCTGGCTTCCTTAGAAGTGTCAGCGCGTACAGCCTCATGAGGACAAAAGAAGTCAGTAAGTCTCTGCTAAAAACAGGCATCAGCCAGGAAGAAAGCTGGGAGGCCAAAGGAGGAGGGGCTTGCCTGCATTAGAGCGAAGTTAACCAGTCTGCCACGGTACTGTTAGGATCTAGGCGTGGGATTCAGCCCTGTGGGGTCGGTCGGTGGGGTTAGGGCCACCTGTCCTGCACAGCAGCTTTTGATTGAGATGTGCTGCTGTGGGAGTTTGTGTCAACCAGACATTGTTGGATTTACGTAAGGGATTGTCATGCCCTTAGCATTTGATGATAATCTTTGGAACAGTTGTTTGCAGAATGGCAAGTAGATGGGAAATGATGCGTAGATGTGGATGAGAGGTGCTCGTTGATGTCACCCTGTGGGAGAGGGAGGAAGGGGATCTGTGGAGATGGAGATGCTGTTGTGTGATTAGGGAGAAAAATGTGCATTTTAACATAGTCTTAATGGAGTTTCAAGTTCAGCCCTTGGCCCTCTCCTTTCTTTAGATAGTAGAAGGGTGCGTGTGTGTGCGAGCGTGCGCACGTGTGTGTGTGTTTTAGTGCTCCTTTTCTTTGGCAGCGTGATTCTAGGGATCCAGTAGGATTTGCTCTTCACCTCTCTTTTCTTAGATGCACTTGCTCACTCTCAGCCCAAGGGAGGCCTGACACAGTGTTTTGTTCGACCACGTGACGGATTAGGAATATTTTGTGCTTTGGAGACCATTGGGCCTAGGGTTTGGATTCTACTTCTACAATGTGTAAGCCAGTGATCTTAAGAGAGGAGCTTAATTCTTAGATGTTTGCATCTGGAAAATAATACTTTCTCATAGCGTTGTTACAAGGATTAGAAATAATGAGTGTAAAAGCACCACACCCGGTATCTGGCATGTAAGCCCTCGCTGAAAGATAGGCATGATTATTTAGTATATGAACTGTGTTTGAGTCTCCACTATGAAAAATTTTGGATTGAAAGGAAGATTTGTAATGGTCACTCATGTCGAGGACATCACAAGTACAACGGAGAGATTTAACAGCGGAAAAAGCTAACACTCCTTAGACACTTATTCTGGGCTGTGCTCTGGAATAAGCACCCGACTCTGTGACATGGCAACTGTTGCTCCCACTTACCAGATGAAGAGTTTAAGGCTCAGGGTGGCACGGTTGGGAAGTGGTGGTGCCGGAATTGAGAGCCCATGCCCCCAGCCGTGACAGCCCACCGCCTCAGGATGATCGGAGGTCTGCAGGCATCCCTGCAGGATGGCTGATGGGGAAGGGTTATGAATATGCACTTCCCAACATAAAGAGCACAGGCTAGAGGCACAAACCCTGTTGTCAGCTTCCCTTCCTTTGGGTGCCTCCATGAGTACTTTTTGAGGAAACGAAAAAGCCCTCCCCCGACCCCCAGGAGGGGTGGGCAAGACAATGATGGGATGCTTGCTGTATTCTGAGCTCAGACATTAGGACTAGTGTCCCGTCCCTGACTCCTCCATTGTATTAACTGGGCTCTGCACAGACAAGATGCAACACCCCATTTTTGGAACTTCCGTTCCCTGTTAGCTGAGACCTGTGGCAATGCCTTCCTCGTTTCGTCCTAGCTGATTGTCAGCAGCAGTAACCACAGTCCTTCCTGCCCCAGAAATACATCTTGCCACACTCTCTGCTCTCAGGGAGCTGTGAGCCCTGCATTCTGTTCGGCCCGCAGCCCCACCCCCGGAGTCCGCTCCAAGGGGTTCCAGTGCTCACCCACTCCTTGGAGGGGGACGTGTAAAGTACAGGTGCACAGGAACACGATAAACGATCAACCTCTGATATAAACAAGCATTACATGGCACCTAAATTGTTGAAAGTAGATCTTGCACTCAATATTTTATTCAGCAGAACATTTTTTTATAACAATAAGGTTGATTAGAGAAAGCTCTGAAAGTGCTTCAAGTTAGACAGTCTGATTGTTTATCTCAAGGCTAAAAAAAATATATTAAGTGGTAAAATAGGGGGAAATAAGAAAAAAGTGGAAATTGGAGCAGGGAACTAGTGAAGAGTATTTGCCATCATTTTCCTCTCAGGATTAAAGTGAATTCAGGATTTCTCCTTCCCACAGGCATTTCGTTTGTCTTTTAGCCATCAGGCAGGGTCTTTTTTTTTTTTTTTTAATCTGGGGCTCAGGATGACCCTAGGTCCACAGCAGACTGCAGGTGCTCTGGTGGTCCTTGATGGTTTGTTTTCACATAATAAGGAGCCCTCCTTAAGATCTTTGAGCATCTTCTAATTATTATCCCCAGGCTGCCGTGACATAACACCTGCCATTTGCAGAGAAGTTTTAGTGCACGTGGCCCCCTGTTTGACCTTTCCGCCTCCTGAGCTGGGGGCTGGCCGATGGTCACGGGAGTGGGCTCTGCAAGTCCTGTGTCGGGTTTGCACTTGCTTAGGTGCATTTTATTGTCGCTGGACGAGATGCTAAACCCAAAGCACCATACTGCAAATGAACGCTGCTCAGGGCATTCAGCCTTGTGGCTTGGCAGAGTGGGTGGGTTTGGGGGCCTTAAGGAGTGCGTTTGGGTGTGGGAGGGGAGATGAAGAGGTTGGGGATTTTGCTTTAATGTTGACTGCAGCTCAAATAAGAGGGATCCAAATTAAAAAAAAAATGCCTTCACCATCATAGTGCATGATGTTGACAAGAATTGCAGAATTGTAAACGAGAGCGTTCTCTCTTCCAAATGAGGGTTTTTGGGAAACAGCATTAAAGAAGATTGATATGTAAAAGCTTATGGTCTTGCTCTCTGTATCAGCCCCAAATATTTACTGAAGCTAGGAGAAGAAAAGACAGACTTTCCTCTTTTCTCTCCCAAACGTGTGATTGTTTAGAACTCAAGTACAACATCTGGAAGTCAGATATACAGAGAGCAATTTATGGAGTGTGAAAGATTTGAAATATTCAGTGTCCTTTAGTGGGAACTCAACTTTCTGGGGCTGCATTTTTTTCCCCCCGGCACAAAGCAGGCATTTCTGAGATCGCCTTTGCCTCCCTGAATTAAACCCTTTGTGCCTGGATCCCATAAACAATGCGCTTTTTAAACGGGAGCCCCCTCCCCGCCCTGGCCCTTTTCTCCAGCGTGGGCAGCCAATCGGCTGCGCCGAGCCGCATTGCTGGAGCACTTTCCATTCTGAGCAGCAACAACGTACTAATTTGATGCACACATGGATGCCTCGCGCACTCTGCAAATTCATCACCAGCATCTTGCATTAGTCATCTGACGGACTGCCAAGTGTTTCATTTTCTTTTCATGTGACTTTATTATTACCACCTCTCTCCTCTCTTCCAAAAAACCTCCAAAAGGCGGGGGTGGGTGGGGTGGGTGGGGGTGTAGGGTAGGGTGGGGTGGGTGGGGGGGTGGCGGCAGCAGCGGCAGCAGGGGAGAACCCAGCAGAAATCCAGCCCTGCCCTGCTTTGCACACGAGAGCCAGTGTGGGGCTGATAACGCTGCGGATGCGTTGGTGGCCGCCTTGCAGAGCGAGACCTGCACTTAACTTGCAGCTGCCTCCCGAGCGGGGCTTCAAGATGTCCACGCCCCAGGTGACAGCCGGCGGGGCGCTGCCCTGGGCTCGGGCGGCGATGCTGAACCGCAGCCTGCAGTGAGAGCCCGCAGCCGCCGCTGCCGCCGAGCAACCTCATGGTGCCTGCGCTTTGTTTTAGTTCATCAAATTTCTCCGACTCATTAGGCACTTTGCCCCGTGCTCCTCTTCCTCCTCCTTCCGCCTCCCCGCCCCCACCCCCACCCTCCTTTTCTTTCCTTCCTGTCCCTCCACCGTGCAGCCCTAACTCTGGCTCCCGGTTCCCTTTTTGACAGTAACGGCACAGCCAACAAGATGAACGGCGCTTTGGATCACTCAGACCAACCAGACCCAGATGCCATTAAGATGTTTGTCGGACAGATCCCCCGGTCCTGGTCGGAAAAGGAGCTGAAAGAACTTTTTGAGCCTTACGGAGCCGTCTATCAGATCAACGTCCTCCGGGACCGGAGTCAGAACCCTCCCCAGAGTAAAGGTAGGGACCGCGGGCCGAGGGATGCTCAGCGGCGGTGGGGATGGATGCTCGGCGGCAGCGGCGTGGATGGATGCTCGGAAGCAGTGGAGGGGGCGAGCGGCCGGGTCGGGTCGGGGGCGCCAGCGGGGGGGTGTAGGGGGGGCTGCCCCGTGCCCGCGGGAGGGAGGACCGCCCGGGGAGCCCAGCCCTGAGCAGCCCAGCTGCCCGGCTCCTCCCCGCGCACTTGCCCGCCCGCCCACCCGCCCGGGGACAGGTGGACGGACAGGTGGACGGCGCCGGCCGGGACACAGTGGGGAGGGGGGAGCAGCGGAGGCCGCGCCCCCAGGTCACTAACTCGGCGCCCCGCAGGTGCAGTGGGTGCCTCTCCGAGCACCCCAGCTGCTCAGCCTGGCGGTTCGAAGCCAACTCTTCCTACCCCTGCCTCCCCATCATCGCTGTGCGATTACAACGGGCATCTCACTCTTCTGTAGCCCGCGGGGGCCTGGGGGGGGCCCCTGAGATGCCTCCCCAATGCGTGGTGTGATATCCCCGGGGTAAGGAATAAAGGGGACACTTTGAAGAGGGACGTTAATTCTTGGGGGTTTCGATGGGGATTGTTAAGTGAAATGTGCCTCTTCGGGCGGGAAGCAGCAAGCACCCTAGTGGCCCGAGGTAGTTAGCGCACCTTCAGAAATGCTTGTGGTTTACGCCCTTAGCAGTGGGGAGATTCAAGTGTACAATCTGGTGGTTTTTGCTGCCTCCATTTTACGGCAAGGGTGATGGGGAGAGGGGGTTTCAGTTATTAAAATAGAGACCGGAAACCTCTTTACCGGGTGGAAGCTTCTGTGTATTGGAACCGGCCTTTGTGCGAACTAAATTTAAAATATCCTCTCGGCTGCCTACCATTTGGTCTCTGTCACTGTTTCAACCTTGCTTGAGTATTTTTGTTCTTTCTCTGTTCTTGATTTCTTGGGCTGTCGCCCTGGGGATGGGGGGATGTGGGGAGCTATCCTGTCTTTCAGTGGATCTCACACTTTCTTTTTCTCTGCACCTTGGCATTTGGGTTGCCCCGATATTTTATTTCTCTGTTGCCTCTCACGAGGGGTCCTGCAAACTCATTGTTTGGTTTGCACATATACGGTAGTTGAGCACATGAGCATCAGCACATACTTTTCTCTGAGCCTCTTTCTCACTGTCAAGGTGAGGGGAGAGGAGTAAAGCATCTTTGAGACCGATGCTCCTTGACTCTGAGAAATGGTGGGCCACCTCGTGCCCTCTAGAGTTGCTGCGGTCTGATAGTACTTAGTGGGGGGACCTTTGGAGATTTTTAAGCCAGGGCTCACTTTATAAAGGTGAGGACTCCCATTCTCTGTCTCAAAATGTGTAACACCGAGAGTGTTTTCAAAATAGCTGGCTAGAATTTTGTCACCAAAAAATTGATTGTCCCGTAATTTGAAAAAAAAAAAATCACCTATCTAAAATTCAGTAGGACTTAAAATGTCACAAATTGGGGGCGACGTTGAGATGTGTGTTGATGGTGTCCCTAAATCATTTACCTACACGTGTCTCCAATGGAGAAGACTAGAATTTGTTTTAATACTTAATTTTTGTGGTATAGGATGTCTTTCACTGAGGAAAGACACTACCATGAGCTCAACCGGAGCTAAAGAGTCATGTAATAAAGGCCATCCCGCCGTCTAGGATGACACCCACAGAGAACTAGGCCAGGGGCAGTAAACTGGTGTTTGGGGGCAGCAGCCATAGTTCACCCCAGCCTAGGAAAACATGCGTCCTGATCTCAGTTCATTCAGGATGTCCTCTGACATAGTGGCTCAAAACTCATTTATTTTTTTGGCCCGATGACTTGTATTTTATTTTACACGTACCTTGCCTTATCTGAGAGGCTGTGCACAGTCTGGTTCTACCATTTTCTCTTTTCCCCAGTGTTCCTCAGAGCACTGTCCTTACCACACTGTGTTCGAGACTCTACATTGTGTTAGCCTCATTCACTAATAAGCCCAGAGTCTTGGAGGGACGAGGAGGCCCAACAGGGGAATGAACTTCTTGGAGCACGCATGCCATGCACCAGGCCCACTTTTAGGGGTCCGTTCCTTTAGTTCTTGCTGAAACCCTGAAAGTGGGTGCTGGTTGTCCCATTTTGCAGATGAGGAAGGAAATGGAGGCTGTGCATAAGTTAAGAAACAGCCCAGGGGACCCAGCTAGTAAGTACCACAGTGGGAATTTGAACACATTCCTTCTGCCTTCATGCGCTCTGCCAACATGTGCTCACCTCACCAGTGCGATGAGGCCACAAACCACCTTTGTTCTGCTCCATTTCAGGGTGGGGGTAAGAGGCTTTCTCCTTTACCCAAGGGCTCCCCAAACGAAAGGAAGGAGTTCTGTCCTTCACGAGCAAGGTTGCTTTGCTACCTGCCTTTGTGTTTGGTTTTGATGCTCATGGGTTTAGATTGTACATCATTCCAACTCATGGTATCATGGGATAGAAGTTACAGATGAAATCATTCAAATCTTACCTTTGGAAATATAGGTCAATTCCCATTACTGTGAACTCCAAATCTCACATCAAATATTGCTTGGAAGTACGTGGGCTGTCAGCCAAAGCTTGAAAGGATTTTTGTTATACAGATATCTCTGTTGTAACTGGTATTTGTTGTGATGGGATTTGAGCTGTATAATGACATTCCCTTCAGAGGATTATAGCCCTTAGCCACTTGTATAGAGAGAGCAACAGCCACAGCTTGTCTTTACCCTCTACCTGAGTGTGCCATGTGGTCTTTTCTCGTGCACACGTGCAGTAGGACCCCACATTTACACAGAATACAGTCATCGTGTTTTCCCAGGGCTGATGGCAAAGTCTCAGAAAGCAGAATTTGGAGGTTCCAGCTAAACACGGTCTAAATGATCTAAGTCGGGCTTTTGGAGTGGCCTTGATTCATTGCCTCACTGACATCAGTGGTTCCAAGGAAAAGGACAAAATCAGGTTATTACCTAATCCAGGTGAATTAGGTTTTTCTCTAGTTTTGCAGTTGATGTTAAGTCTTGAGGCATAAAAAAACTTTGTTCTGTATTTTTAGAGCATCCTGTAAAAGTTCATGCCTTTTCCCTATTCACATACGTGTTGACAAGGGCAGATTCTGCAGCTCTGGGGAACCCCGCTCAGTGAACTGTCCCATCCACTGGGACTCATGGAGAGGATGTTTTATTGAGTGGTTATTGGTCGAGTCTATGGGTGGTGAGGAATACGACCTAGTAGTTAAGAGCATTGGTTTTGAAGTCAGACAAGACTAAATTCAATTTCTGGCTTTTCCACTTCTTGGGTGCCTGCCTTGGGCCTGCTACTTAATCTCATCTAAGGATGGAGACCATCCTCATAGGGTCGCAGAGATGAAGTTATATGCTTTGCCCAGACCTGGAAGGTGATAGGAGCTTGTGTGGTGATGGTTACTATTGTAGTTGCTATTATTATCACTGTCCCCAAGAACTTGAAATCTAATAGGGACAATGAGGCCAGTGCTACGGGTAACAACACTATTGAAGACCGTGGGATAAGGATAAGAGAGAGAAGAGCATATCTGAACTCTGGAAGTTCAGGGACAGAATGAAGATTTAGCAGCTGTGGAGACAGGAAGATGTGGCATCTTTACCGAGTCTCAAAGAGAAAAATAGGATTTTGATAAGGAAAGACAGTGTTGAACCTTACAAGTGGGTGGACTGGCCTGATTGCAGGCAGGGAGGTGAGGAAGTGCAGGGCAGGTTCTGGGAACTATGAATCCTGCCAGAGTTCGAAGGAAATGTGAAATCCATGAAACGACATGGAAGGGGGAAGGTCATGGCATCTGGAAATAGAGGCTAGAGCCACTTCTAAGAAGACCTTCGTTCTCAGGCTAAAATATTAGAATTGTATTGGCTAGACGGTGGAGGCTCTGGGAGGGAGACCAGTGTGGTGTATTGGCTGAACCACATGGGGCCTGAACAGAGATCCTGGTGGCTGTGGCTGTGGCCGTGGAGAAAGGGGTGTCCTGAGCAACACAGACATGATGGTGGTGGAAAGAAGGGGGACTTGGTAACTAAGTTGAGGCGGGGATGAGCAGGATGTCATCCTTTGCCTTCCCTGGGAGGGGTAGGAGAGCAGTCAGCAGTGGAGGGGACGACAGGGAGAAGAGTATTAAATTCAGCTTTGATCCCATTGAGTCTGAGGTGCCACAGTAGAGTCAGGAAGGATGTGGGTCACGGAAAGGCACTGACTTTTGTGGTTGGGAGGACGTTGAGAGCATTTCAGAAGGGTGGAAGTTGCCATCGTGCAGGTTTACATACGGGTCTGTGAGTAGAGATGGCCCTTTCTAATGGTCTGGCCTTTTTATTTATTTTTTTATGCAAATAATAAGGTGAAGCTTTGTCTACTCAAAGCACCAAGAAGACAGGAATCAGGGTCTTTGAGGAGATAAAAAGAGTGGCTGAAGAACCATGGGAAAGGATAAAAGGAGGCCCCATTTAATCCAGCAGAACACTTAGAAGGAAGTAACGACAAGCAAATTTCAGTCTAATGGAGGGAAGTAGACAATACAGATGCCCTTGTCTTCTCAGTAGACAGCTCACTCCTGAGAAGGCTGGTGGAACGGAAGACATAAGGAGAATGGAAAAGACTTAAAACAACTGTTCTGGAAAACCCAGTACTTCTCCCATCAGAGGCCCCATTACCTTGGATGGCATGGGTTGAGAGCCGGGAGGGCCCTCCCTGGTGGTTGTGGTTCTGTGAGTGAGCACAGAAACGGGATCACCTGTTGCCGGAGAGGACCTGGACAGGTGTGGGGGGGAGGTCAGGAAGGGTGGTCAGTGTGTTGGAATGTTCTCTGCGACCTTAGGTAGGGAAGCTGATCAAGGCACAGGAGGGGTGACTCTTGGTCTAGGGTTGGCAATCACGAACGAGGTCCAGGCCAGGAGGTGGCAGGTACAGAAGGTTGTGTTCATTGAGCCCAGACTCTGGGCCTCTACGTGTTGGTACGTGGTGTTCCTTGGATCATGGCTCTCTTGATATCTCTCTTCTAATCATAACTATAACCCAGGATCACAGCACCCTGAGAAAGCATGTTCTGTAATGAACGCTAGTTCCATTCTGCTAAGCTCAAATGTTAAATATTATCATTTAGCATCATTGAGTTCACTGTTATTTGGATTTTACAGGAAGGAAAACTGAGGGCTCTGTGCTCAGTAATAGAATGAAATCACTTAACATTTGAAATTGGAGGATGGCCTCAGGTCCTGGGTCCTGACTTAAGGCTTCATTGATCACCTCTCCTCCTCCCTCCCTGCCTTCCTCCCTCCCTGTTTCTCTCTCCCTCTTTCTCTCACTCTCTCTCCCCCTCCTTCCTTCCCTCTCTCTCTGCAGCTTCTCACCCAAAAGAGAGCTAGAAACGGGAAGTGGTTTGTGTCGACTATCACTACGTGCCACAGGCCTGAAGAACAAAACTTCCTTTTTTCTTGAAATGTGCTCGGAGGTCATGGCATAAGAGCTGTGCAGCTGTGGTTCTTGCAGTGCCTAGAGCCCAGAGTGTTCTGGGTGGAACAAAAATGAAACTCAGGGCTCCTCTGGGAAGAGTTCTGCAGTTTCACAAGAGCAGCGTCGTGGTGGTGGTGGGGCAGGTGCCATTGCATCTTCTTGCTGGTCAGACTGCAGTTGGCCAGGTAGACAGCAGCTCACCCCGGTCCCCTGGAACCTGGACCCTGAGCCCCTTCCTCACTGCCCGTCCACCAGGACAGACTGGGAGTCACTACTTCCCTTCCAAAAGTCTCTACTTCAGCCTGCAGGCCTTCCTTAATAAAATCGAAGTTTGCTCTCGTTTTCTTCATTTCAGAATTTGACAGGAGGACCGCCCCCAGTCCAGAAGGTTCTCCTGTGTTAGGGTAGCATGAGACCCAGCCCCAGAACCTGTAAGAGACTTAGAACTATTTATTGTCTCAAGCTCGTTCAGAGAATGCGTCTCACTTTCCTTCATCCTCACGGGGCAGTGTTACACCTGCCTACAGATCGCATATTCAGTCAGAGGACAGGTGGGCATGCTGGTGGTGTAGTCTGAAGAGAGGTGCTCTCTTACTGAACTTTAACCTTTAAAATGTGAAAGGCTTGCAGAGAACACCTTTGACCTTTTTAATGGAAGGAATCCCATGGGAGAGCTGCAGTGGGAGCATTACCATGTTGCATCCCTCTCCTTTCTCCTTACTCATGTCAGAAACTTCCTATAAGTACCGGAAATGGACTTGGCACCTGCAATATTTAAGCGAGGTCATCTCAAAATCCGTAATTGAGAAAGAATTCGAAATGCAGGAAGACGAAGAATCAATTTTACATTTCAGCACATACAAGTCAGGATAGGATTTCTGCCCTAAATCTCTCGGAAACTAGGGTTGCTGCCCTAGATTTTCTGGGCCAGCCCCAGTTTTGGTAGTGCTGTCTCAACGGCCCACAGGAAGGATCTTTCATCCTGAATTAATTTTACGTTAACAGAAATCACTGTGTAACTTCCTGTGACATCTTTCCATTGTTGGCTGACTGAGATCCTACAGGATAAATGTAAAATGCAGTCAGAATTTTTATATTCATGCAGGCAGGGATCCTTATCACCTCCCTGTGAGAGGGGGGGTCAGTAGTTTTATCATATGGCTGTATGAAGGACTTAACAATTCATTTTTTTTTACATGGAGTTGTAAATAATTCTGACTACACCCACAGCACTAATTGAGATGAATTTTTTTAAATGTTAAATTAGCCTCCTTTGAGTTATAGTGAGAAGGAATCCCTTTCAATACCCCCTACTCTGATGCTGAGACTGGACCATGCCTGTCCTAGCCCAGCTCTGAAGTTCTGTCACTTATATCAAAGGACAGATAATGTCTGTCCTGGGCATATTTTGATCCTTACATCCCTGGAGAGAAAAAGAGGAAGAAAAGGAAGGGGGGAGACACAGGGGACACACACAGCCAATATCAAAGAAGAAAAGAAATTACTTAAGGTGGCTTCTAATCGTTTTGTTTTCTTCTCCTCTGTTTGGGAATCAGCTGGTCCCCAGTCATCTTGTCCCTAGGAGATTTGCCTTTCTGGAATTAACGTAGCCAAAGAATAAAGAAAACAGGCTCTGGATGAAAGGGGAATGCATTTTTTTTTGGTAGAAATTTGCATGAAAAGTCAGCCCAGAGCTCCATGGCTTACATCTGTTGGGATCCCTCCAACTCGTGTCACAGGTTGACTAAAACAGCTAAATCTAGATGATCTCACAATTTGCATTTCCCAGTGAGTGCATGTGCAGTTTGCCTGCATAGAGGTCTTATCTGCCTTTTTATGTGCCCCCAATGAGATTTCTCCACATTAGACGTGCTCTCTCATCAGTTACACAAGTGAACCACCCTGGCTTACCATACTGTGGGTCATTATGAAACCGGTCTTTGGAAATGAGAGGTCCAGTTTCCCAGCCAGAAAGAGAGTACTTTCTTAGGGTGGTGCTGTGAGTTTCTCTGAAACACATGTGCGTGGGCCTGAGAGTTGGTGTCGCATGACCTACCCTCCCTTACTCGCTTCCACTCCAAAGACCCCAGATGATCAGGCAATCGGGTTGAAAGATTGGCTTGCTTTCTTCTTCAAGCTTTGCTTCTAATCAGAATTTATCGTTAACCATAGTTAGGCTATTGTTTAGAAGTGTTTAGAATGCTGGCATGAAAAATATAAAGTCATTACATGCCATGTGAAAAAATGTATTGTCTTTCATAATTCCAACCATGGTGAAATGTACAATGCTGGTAGTAGAGCTACAACCCTTTTTCCTGTGTCCGTGGATTCTTTTAAGGACTGAATCTTCTTCTTGGACATATGGCCCCAGATGCTAACAAGATTTAGGAACGAGGTCCCCGATTCTTTGTTCCTAGTCCAAACTTCACTGATCCTGAGATCATCCGTTCACATGCTTTCTCTTCAAATATTGGCTTGCCCAAACCCCTTATGAGACCCGCTCTCCCTCCAGACATAAATGTCCCAGGATGTGCCACTATGAATAAATGTACAACAATCATATGACCTTCCAACCATTGGAAACTAAAAAAAAGATGAAAAGAGAATTGGCCAAATGGGAAAACATAGAAGGTGGGCTAAGATAATATGATTTAGCAACAGACTGATGTGGGTTTTCATAGTGTGGTAACAAAAATGACAGATGATAGTATGTTGGCTTTTAGGACACTTGGTCAAGAGAATTGGAAATGTTCTGACCCCTACTGTGAAATTCAGTGGAAAATTGGACATTAGGTATCTCAGCGATACATTAGGTGTCACACTAGAGAAACTTGCAGTGAACTAGACCAATTATATGTATTAAAGAATTAGGGCCTTCCAGTGTGTGAGGGTATTTTCCAATCTACTTTGGCGAGCACATGTGATGGGGAAGGGAACACAGAATAAAGGCATCCGTGGCATGATGAATTATGAGAACATGGATTTCTCAAGGCAGGTCGGCAGACACATAGGTAGCAGCACAGAAGCAGATTTCGCTGCAGATGGAAAAGAGCTAGTTAGCTGAACAGGGCCAGGTTGTAATGGTAAAAACTAATGGGTCTGGGAGACTGGGGACAGCAATTGAGACACCACAGGAATAGGTATTAGGATCAATATTTTTTCACTCTCTATGTAAATTACTGAGAAAGATGCCCCTAATCCAGTTTCCACATTTGGGCATTAATTCAAATTGGAGAAACCCGATCGGAGAAATATACTTTGGACAGTGATCAGTTGGAAGAATAAAGAAATGTAATTTCTCTATTTCCATTAGGAGGATCATAAATTGGAATCAGAGATGAATTAAAGGATTGAAAAGGGAGTATCCACTTATCACACTCCTTGATTAACCCAGAATCTGATCATTATAAAGTATTTTGGGGTATGTTAGGCCTTAAGTCTAGGGAGGGTGAGTCCTGCAACCAAACACATATGTGGCTGGACACCATAGTGATCCTTGAGGGTCATCTGCAGTGTACAGAGTCTCTTGCCAGCTCAGCCTGTGAATTGCTATTCTTTTGTTGCTGCCTTTCTAGTTTCGGGTAGGGAAAAAAAAATTTTTTTTTAAACTCCTATAGTTTAAGGGGAACTGCATCACAAACACTAGCGGGACATAATCATAGGGTGGAGGGCACAAAAAACAATGCCTCTGGCAAGTTCAACGTCAAAATGGCCCCCGAATGCTAAACCTTACCAAGTGATAAGGAACAGGTAATCCACCACCTGGCACAAAGAACTTTTTCGCTCCTCTATAGACCACTGTGCCCAATAGCAGGAAATGGTATTGAAGATGCATCAAGGAGATGGAGGCCTTCCAGAGGAGAGCAGCGTGAATCGCGGAGGTCTAAGAAGGTGAACCCATATGGAAAGGTCCAGGAGGTTAACTTAAAAGGCCTGAGAGCATTGAGTCACAAGAATGAAAAGGGAGGAAGGCTGTAGCAAAACATAAAAAGAGAGGGATTGTGCTCTCAAAAAAGAGAGAAAGAGAATATGATTGAAGTTTTGAAGATGCTGAAGTGCAGAGTGAGGCTATATATAGATAAGCTCTTTCAATTAATGCTAAACCCCTGGATTCTGCTGCTCAGACTTAAAATGTTGGCACGGCAGCAAAGTGTAGAGTTTGAGCCAAACTTGGACACAGAAGAGGTGGTGAACTTAGAACATGATGAAAGTTACAGAGATGGCGAGCCCGCTAACTCACAGCCCCAGGAGTGGACCTCTGGCCGGCGCTGTCATGAGGCCTCGCGCCTGGCCCTTTTGTAGCAGGGATCCGGGGCCTCAAAATCCCTGGATCCCATTTCATGTAGACCAGAAGAGATGAACGATGTGGCCCAGAGAGCTAACAAAGTGTTTACCAAAGCACCATTATTTATTGGCGCCTACCGTGTGCGAGACATTGTACTCAATGCCGGGAATAGAAAGACGAGTAGGGCATGTTCTTTGCCCCAGAAGGAGAGAAGGAAATGAATAGTATTAAAGGCAAGATGGCCATAAGTTCTTTGGAAGTGTAGACTCAACTTTGGATTCAGCAGTGTCCATTTTGTGCGTGGGAGCATTGTCTCTCACGGGAAGTACACTCAGGTGGCTCCATGTGCAGAAAATCCTGTGCTGTTTGTATGATAAAGATGAAGAGAGAGAGAGAGTTAGGGGAACCCAAGGTCATGTGCTAGAAGGAGTCCAACGTTTATCTTCTCAACAGCGTACGCCTATGTCCTCTTTCCCTTTTTCTTCATCTTTCATTCTCCTCCTCCTTTCTTTTCCCTGTTGGCAGTTGAGGACAAGAAGAGGCTAAAGTTGCCACTAAATGATCCTTCTGGGTGGTTCTACATAAAATGCAAAGATAAGCAGTTTTCTGCCTTCCTGTAGCAGAGCCCAGACACGGATGATGTGTCAGCTGGCCCTCAGTACCCTCTTTCCGCGTAACGTCTTCGACACAGGGTCCTTTGGAAGGATGTCTGGCCCCTACCTGATGGATCTGCATCTAGTTGATGCTAACGAGTCACAAATAGTCTTATTCTTTGTAGGAGGTATGTGTGTGTGTATACTTGTGTTTGTACACTTGGACGACACACCTACATTTGTTTTGAACTTCATGGTGACACAAAGCTAATTTCTTCAAACCCCATTTCTTCAGGTGGATGTGTTACTGCCTACGTGGTAGGCCACTGAGGAATAAATTATTCATAGAATATTGAATGTAAAGGGCCTCGTGCAGTGCCTGGCATATGGTGGCAAGTGGATAAAGAAGAGTGAGTAGCATATAGTAGCTAGAGTACAAGAAGACAGGGATGAAAAGATGGTCATGGCATCCAGACTTTGTAAACTATGTGCTTTAGGAAGGCTTTTCAAAATGTTTTGTGAACGGGGGCACCTGGGTGGCTCAGTGGTTGAGCATCTGCCTTCGGCTCAGGGCATGATCCTGGGGTCCTGGGATCGAGTCCTCCATCAGGCTCCCCGCAGGAAACCTGCTTCTCCCTCTGCCTGTATCTCTGCCTTTCTCTGTGTGTCTCTCATGAAAAATAAAATCTTAAAAAAAAAAAATTGTGCTAGAAACCTTCTAAAGCTTCTTCCTCAGCTAGTTTGCTAGGAAATATCATACATGATTTAAATCAACATTTTATGGGGAAAGAAAAGGGCATGGTAGAGGGGGCAAGGGGAGGGGTCTTCAGTAAAAACCCAGGATCTCTGGGGAAAGAGTATGAATGTTGGCAAAACAAATATTTGGAACTCTATAGAGGGCCTCCTATAGATTCCAAGCCTAAGTAATTATTCAGAATTCTTGATCCTCATGTCCTGGCCTCGAGGACAACGGGCTCTTTCAGAATAATTGTGTCTGATTATCTTGCTTTGGCCCAAATTTCCATGGACTCTGGATAATAACTGTAGGCCTTACGTCATATTGCTCGGCACATTGGACTGTGTTTAATATTGAGACACATTGTAGTAATTGACACCAGCATAGTACAGAGTCTGCAACCCAATAAAGTGGTGACGTTCCTATTTTTTCACTTTCTGGGCTGCCGCTTAGATTCCCCTTTAAGTCAAGTTAGTTGGTGTTTGTATAGCTGAGTGTCTGGTTTTTGTTTGTTCACGTTTGTGTGCATGAATTGTTGGTAAAGAATTTTCAGTTGCTCAAAAGGGGACCTGAACCCAACTGTTTGTATGGGTTAAAAAAAAAAAAATCAGTGGGAAGCCTTGCCTAATTTATACATCCCTTGCCATGCAGGAAACGTACCTCTCCTTTGCACCTCCCACTTCCTTAAGGCTGGGGGGAGACAGATCAACTTAGTTTCACTCCCTAGATTAAATCAAAAACGTCAACGACAAGACAACAAGCAGCGTTTTCGTTTCATAAGTGGCCTGTAAGAGGTTCATGAGTTGTCCGGGCAGATAGGACACTTTGACTTTGAGGTAAAGGACCACTGTGTTTGCCCTTTCTCTTTGGGATTGAATGATAACTAGTGCATTTGGGGCAAGACGGCGAATCATTAGCCAGGAAAGGTGGAAGAGGGCCCTTTCGCCACTGGCCCTGCCCCTCACATTCTCCCCGGGGCTGGGGCCGGGCCAGCAGCCAGAGAGGGGGTTGCAGGCAGGTGCATTCACCCTCAATTCCCAAGTGAGCTCCCTGTGTCCCTGGGGGTGGTCCTCGAAGTGGCTCCATAAGCCAAAAGCTGCTTTTGGAAAGCCTTGCATCCCAGCAGGATAAGTGAGAAGACCTCTAAGAAGCATTTCGAGATGCTTCCTTAAGGGGGTTAGACGGATCGGTAAACATAAAGTAGCCCTCTTGGAACTGCTCATGCTACCTGCCATCTCTCCCTGGCCCGCTTCCCACGCCACCGAACACGCAACCTGGCTCGGCAGAACCAGGGAATGCGATTTCCAGGCTCAGGCCTCCGTCCTCTTTGCCAAGCACGCTGCTGAGCGTGGTGCTCCCTTTGTGAAGTGGACATCTGTCTAATGGGAACTGGATTGTGACCACCGGTTCATTTTACGCAGGCCACCGTACAGCTGCCAGATGGTGGCGGGGCTTAGCTATTTTGCAAGTCCAATATGGGTGATGTGCCACCCCGGAGGCGGAAGATCGGGGGGCCGGGGGTGGGGGGGGAGTCCCGCCACCAAGCCTGCGTCCCCACAGAGACAGTGCCTCCAAGAGCCCAGGCTTTGCTCTAATCTCCCTGAAGGAAGACTTAAGGGAAGGTAATGAATAAATTCAAGGCACATTTTGAAAATCAGGTCTTTGGGGGGGGTTTCCTCACCCCCTAATTGTTGGCTAATCTGTACTTAGGAGGAACAGTTTTTAAGTGGGACATGTCAGGCTTTGGCGCCACAGATTAAACTCCAAGGCAAATACAACTGTGACAGCTTAGGAGGCCTCAGGAAGAGTGTGCATCAGACGGCAGAGCTTGATCGCTGAGCCCCGACTGGTGGGTAGTCGGGGAGGCCGGCCTCCTCTCTCCAGGGCCCCCAGAAGACGTGAGAGAGGCCTGCTCTCCGTGCCTTGCTCCTTGCCTGCCTTAGCTGAAGAGCTGCGCGCGGATTTGTAAAACTGGTGGTCGGACTGCCCCAGCAACATGAAATGCCATGTTGACACATATTCCATTACATGTTCGCGATGAAAACGCTCTATTTTTAGAGCACTTCAAAGGGAGGAAACCGTTAAGCCCTGTCGCATCCTCTCTTGCCCACCGCCCCCACCACCACCAGCCACTTCCACCGCTGCCCCAAGCAGATCCCACCCCTATTTTATAAAAGAGGAACCTGAGACAAAGATTAAGTGATATTTTGAGCAAGGCTGATAATGCCAGGGAAGATTGCCGATCTGGCCTTAAAATCTAACACATCCTTCAGAATAATTTTTATAATGCTTTTACTTCTTTCACCTAGACCATGTGGGTTCCATATGACCTTACATCTAAGCCTTAATATTGAATGTGGAGTTCAAAAGACAATTTAGTCTCCCATTTGCTTCCCTGGCATTCATTCAAATAAAAATAGGCACATAATGCCGCACCGTAAAAATTAAAGCCCCAGGCACACTTTGAAAATCTTGGAGAATTTATAATGCTTATTTTCATAAGTATCTTTCATGCAACTAGCACACATTTACTTGGTAGAAGTCTGTTTCTTTTCTAATCCCTAAAACTGCTGGGTCTAGCTCAGCACTTGGCATGAGAGGGGCACTCAGAATTAGCTGCAGATTGAATGGGTGAGGGAAATACTCCATCTCTCCGATCCAACACCGACTTACCTTTTTTTTTTTTTCCCAGAGTTACTGCTGAGAAGCAGAGAGGCTTTTATTCATTCTTAGAAAGTGTTTTAAGAGCCTCATGTGCCGGGCAGGGTGCAATGTGGTGTCCTGGGGATGCGGAGATGGAAGGTGTGGCCCACGTCTACTGGGAGCTCAGAGTCTGGTGGGAGGCACGGCGGGGAGGGGGGGTGTCCAGGAGGTGTGCTCTTCTGAAACAGAAACCTTTCACTCCATCCCTGGGGATGACTGCCCCCAAGTCACCTCTGTCAGCACCCCCACGTATACCGGGCTGAGGTGACCCTATTCATTATTAGCCTGCTTAGGACTCTCAGTAATGTGGTGTCAAAAGGAAAAAAAAAAAAAGACAAGCTAGTGAAAGAGTACCGTAAATTGTAAAACTGTACAGGTGTGAGATGCGATGTCTAGGTGTGTGCTTTTCCTGCTGTAACCTCGTCTCCATGCCATGTTTTGCTTTTGCTCACCGCTTCCCACCAAATAAAATGCCAGCTTCGAAGAAAGCGCTGCTGGAATTGGACAGTGGTAGAGTCAGAAAGGCAGCGTGTATCATTTTTCCCCCATTTTCCATGTCCGTACATAAATGCATTGTACATATTTTAAAAAGAACTTTATTGTGAAGAATTTTGAGCATATGCAAAAGCAGCCTGAATAGTCTAAGGACCTCCACTGGCCAATTACTTCTGTAACCATCAACCCATGATCCATCGTGGTGTTTTTTTTTTTAATTCAATTAATCAACACAGTGTATTATGACTTTCAGAGGTAGAGCTGAGCGATTCATCAGTCTTATATAATACAAAGTGCTCATTTCTGACCCACATCTCCAGGCCACTTGGTTTGTAACTAAGAGCAGGTTCTTTGGCACCTCCGTGCCTCGGTTTCCTCGCCTGCAGAATGGCTCTGATGGTTCCTCGGGTTTGCTGAGCACCTGCCCATAGTGAGCCGTTCCTAGGCCCCACCTGCTCTCTCCTAGAGCCCTGATGTTCAGAGAGGTTGGGTGGGCCCTTGGGTCTCCCGCCAGCGACCCCTCTGCAGACAGCCTGCAGCCCCAAACAAGCTGGCCTCTCAGTAAAAGCAGGATCAGTCCTCAGTAGTACTAACCGAACAACGCCTTGGTATTTATGCTGAGTAGCTGGCTGTACGAAGGGTTACAGTAGTACAGCGTGACCCCATGCGTGCTCACAGCAGTCCTGGGGCGCAGATGGCATGTAGCGAGCCCGTGATACAGCCAAGAAAAGTCAGGTGGCAGGTGGGGGAATTCGGACCTTAGTAGTTTGTCCTGAGAACCCGTGCTCCTGACTGCCCCGCGTCAGGGGCTCCTTACAGCCCTCTGGGTGCGTCTCTATTCTTGGTATTTCTTATTATACTGAAGTCACCTATTTCACTTCAGAAGGCGCTGCGTTTTTGAATGCCCCTCTGGAGTGGGAGCTGCCTTTGACGGCTCTGTATGCCTGCCACTTGACCCAGCAGGTAACCAACAGGTGCTTAATAATGTTTGTTGGCCCATACTGAATTCATCCCTGAGCACTCCTTGGAATTTCGACTCCTGTCCGTTTCCTCTGCGTAGACGTGTTATTTCTTCTTCCCAATTCCGATTGTGTCTATGCTGGCCTTTCAAAGGTTAGCGCAAATGCCATTTCATTCATAAAAGCTCCTTCTGGACACCCCGTTGGAGTAATGTCCTCTCCACTCTGGAAAATCCCTGTGGCACCCTGTCTCCCCCCCCCCACCCCCCATGCACAAGGCTCCCTGTTTCATGCTGTAGTTGGCTGTGTGCTGGTCTTACTGAACTGGAAGCTTCTGGCAACTGGGGGCTATTTTAGTCCATTGGTACACTTCACAGAACCTTGTAGAACTTCTTTAATACAGGCCCTTAGAACTGTCCTAGACATGGGTTGAGTGAGTGATTGCAGAACATTCAAGAGAAAGGGATCCTTTTTCCTACCAGCTTAGTCCACCTTTCCGCCCCCCTCTCCTTTTCCTTTTCGTGGCATGTTGAAATAGAGTGCCCCGTTGCACTCCTGGTTTTGAATCAGCTGGTGGGCACTCTATGGAGCATGAAAAAATATTGTTTCAACCGAAGCAACGGAAGTAAGAGAATCATTTTAGGGTGTCACTGTAGTGTGAAAAGCTTTGACATTTAAAATACAATAAGGAAGGAGGAAAGCAGTTCACTCTGTAGCTCGAGTCTCCTGCCGGCACCGGCTCCGAGCCCTCTGCGCAGCGCGCGCTCACCTGAATCCCCGCCAGACTTCCAGATGTTTCCTTTGGCTCCTTTGCGAAGAGCCACATTGCAGTTCTCAGGAACAATTCCATCCTGGCAGGGACCGGCGAAACAGGGAGTGGGGCCACAAATGGAGAAATGACTTCATAGGTCTTACCCGTTCTTCGGTCCTGGGGTGCACAGGGCCTGTCCCCTCCGTGTGTTCGTACAGCCCTTGAGTCACGGAGCGCCAACACACACGGCGCCTTTGTACGAGGCTGTGAAAGCTCCATGTCGCTGAGTGCAGTTTTGGAACTCGGTGAGATGAGGACCTGGTGGGTTTTGCCTCTGGTTGTGGGCCTAGAAATTCCCTGAAGGTCACATGTTAGGTGAATGGACTTCTTCCAGGGTGGGGTGTTTTTTTTCTTCCCTCTGGGGCCCAGAGTATAACACAGAAGAAAACGTACCCACCCAAGAGGGATGAGGGAGGGGTGTGAAGTCGAAGAAGAGGAGGGAGCATCCCAAGGCAGGGGCTCTTGCCTCCCTGACTTCTAGCCTGAGGTTTTCAACTGACCCTTGAGGAGCACCTGGGTGGCTCAGCGGTTGAGCATCTCATCTGCCTTTGGCTCAGGGCATGATCCTAGGGTCCTAGTATCGAGTCCTGCATTGGGCTCCCTGCAGGGAGCCTGCTTCTCCTTCTGCCTGTATCTCTGCCTCTCTCATGCATAAATAAAACCTTTAAAAAATAGGGGATCCTTGGGTGGCGCAGCGGTTTGGCACCTGCCTTTGGCCCAGGGCGCGATCCTGGAGACCCGGGATCGAATCCCATGTCGGGCTCCCGGTGCATGGAGCCTGCTTCTCCCTCTGCCTATGTCTCTGCCTCTCTCTCTCTCTCTCTCTCTCTCTGTGTGTGTGTGTGTGTGTGACTATCATAAATAAATAAAAATTTAAAAAAATATAAATAAATAAATAAATAAATAAATAAATAAATAAATAAATATTAAAAAAAACCTTTAAAAAATAAAAATAATAAACTGCCCCTTGGGATGAGCTGTCCCGCCGGCCCACATCATGCCCACAACTTGATTGCACCTGCTCTTCTGCTGCTTGTCCCCGTTTCTGTTGACGGTTTCTGTCAACAGAACACCTCGCTTTCTGTCATCCAAGCTCCAGATCTTGGGCACTCGAGGCTGTTGTGTTCTTCCAGCCATTTTTTTCCATTCCTCCCCCCGCCTACTGCCATCTGTACCACCTTCTTAGAGTCTTGTGTGTAGCCCAACAGCCTTCCAGAAGCATCATTGATGGAAAATCCTATTGACTCTACTACAAGTGTAAAATTTGGTTAAGTGTTAATGTGGGTGCACCTCTGGAGCCCTCGCCACAAGGACAGTGACATCTTCTTCACCCCTAGCAACTTCCTCTTTTTCTCTCTTGATCCCTTCCTTACCCTGACCCCCACCGACAGGCAGCCAGAGATGATTTCTGTCACTGTTTCTAGTTCCTGGAATTCGTGTGACTACAGTCCTCCAGCACATGCCATTTTCTGGCCTGAGGTCTTTCACTCGCATAAGTATTTCAAGATTCAGTATCAGCACTTCAAGCCCATCAGTACTGTGTCAGATGGATTTACCACTGTCTTTCAGTTCTCCTGTACATGGACCTTTGGGTGGTTTCCCGGGTTTTTTGTTTTGTTTTGTTTTTTTTACTGCTCACAAATGAGGCTTTGACCCTTCATGTACAAATATTTGTGTGCTTCTGTTTCTCTTGGAAACATCTAGGGGCGGAACGGCTGAATCGTATGGTAGGTGTATATTTGACTTTATAAGAAACTACCAAACTATTTTCTCAGACGATAGTACCATTTTGCGTTCTCACCAGCAGCGTAGAAGTCCCAGTCCCTTTGTCGTGGCTTCGCCAACACTTGGTATAATCCGCGTTTCTAATTTAAAACATTCTAAATAGGTGTTTATTGGTATACGTCATTGTGGTTTTAATTTCCATATGACTGAAGACACTCATCTTTTTATGTGCTTATTTGACACTCACATTTCTTCCTGGTGAAGTGCCAGTTCAGATATTTTGCCAGTTTTCTAATTGGGTTTCCTTACTGTTGAATTTTGAGAATTACCTACTCTGTATACAAGACCCTCATCAGACCCATGTTTTGTAAATGCTTACTGCCCATCCTCTTGTCTTTCCAGTCTCTTAACACTTATTTTAAAAAGCAGATTTTAATTTTGATGAAGTTTTATTACTGTGTTCTCTTACCGATGATACTTTTGGTTTTTTATCAAAGAAAACCTAACTCACAGTCACATACGCACACATAAAAGGCAGTTTTACTTCCTTTGCAGTATAGGTGTCTTTTTTTTTTTTTCTTGCCTGCTTGCTCTGGCTAAACACTCAAGGGCAGAGTTGAGTAGAAGCGGTTAAGAATGGACATAATTATCATGTTTTTGTTCCTAGAAGAAAATCATTCTATTACCATTTGGTATGATATAAGCTGTAGGTATTTCATATATGCCCTTTATCAAGTTGAGGACATTTCCTTCTGTTCCTGTTTCACTGAGAATTATCATCAGGAATGGATGTTGAGTTTTGTCAGTTGCTTCTACTACATCTGTTGAGATGATCCTATGGTTTTCTTTTTTAGTTCATAAATTTGGTGAATCACACAGATTGATTTTTGATGTCAAAGTAGCCGTGCGTTGCTGGGAAATAACCCCATTTTATCATGAGGTGCAGCCCTTAAGGGATACGTTTGTTCCAATTTTACTCAGAATCTTTGCTTCTGTGTTCAGGAGGAATATTATTAAGTGATTTTCTTCTAATTTCTTCAGCTGATTTTGGTTTGATGTAATCCTGGCCTCATGAGTGACTTGGGAAGTATTCCCTCCTTTTCAATTTCCTGGAAATGTTTGTGTTGAGTTCTGTTATTATCTTCTTAAATGTTTGGAAGAATTCATGCAGAGGTCATCTGGGGTTCAAGTTTTCTTTGTGAGAAGGTTTTTAAGCACATATTCAATTTCTTTAGTATAGTACACATATCTGTACTAAATGTATGTATATATGTGCCTGTATGTACCAATAAGTCTGTTTAGGTTATATGTTTCTTGTTGAGTTTCTCTCCTTCAGAGAATATGTCTGTTTCATCTAAATTGCCGAATTTATTGGCATAAAGTATTCTTTTATCCCTTTAATATCTGTAGAATCTATAGTGATGTCCCCTCTATAATTTCTGATATTGATTAATTATGCTTTCTCTCTTTTTTTCCTTCAGCTGGCTAAAAATGTCTTGATTTTACTTGTCTGCTCATGGAACTAGCCTTTGGTTTTCTTGGTTCTTTTTGTTTGCTTTTGTTTATTGATTTCCACTTAGATTTTTATTCCTTGTTTGCCTTGGGTTTAATTTGCTCTCATTTTTCTGGTTGTTTAAGGTGGAACTGAGGTCATTGATTTGAAATCTTTGTCCTTTCTTGATGACCACTTTTAATACTTTTCTCCTAAGTACTGCTTTACCTACATCTCACAAATTTTATGTGCCATGGTTTCATTTTCATCCAGTTCTAAATACTTTCTAAGTTCCTTTTTGATATCTTCTTTGACCTATAGGTATTCAAATATGTCATTTGGTTTCTAAACATTTGAAGAGTTTTCAGAGGCTGTTTTTTTTTATTGATTTCTGATTCTGTTTCATCGTGGCCAGGGAACATAACATCACTTGAATGGCTTGAAGACTTTGAAAGTTATTGAGAATTATTGGATGCCCCATGATATAGTCTGTCTCGGTAAATGTTCCATGTGTGATTGAAAATCGATATGATGTTGTTATTAGACTGAATGTTCTACAAATGTCGGTTTGGTTGATAGTGTTGTAAAAATATTCTGTATCCTTACTGATTTTCTATATCCTCATTCCATCAATTATTCAAAAAAAAGGCTGTTGAAATCTCTAAATATTATTGTGGATTTTTCTGTTTATCCTTTCAGTTCTATCATTTTTTTGCTTTATGTATTTGGCAATTATCTTACTCAGCGCATAAATGTTTAGCATTTTTAATGTCCTCTTGATGAATTGACTCCTTTATTATTTTGAAATAATCTTGATTACTCTTCGCTTTGAAATCTACTTTGAATAGGTATCAATATAGCCACTCAAGTTTTCTTTTAACAAGTGTTGTAATGGTTTTCCTCCATTCTTTCATTTTTAACCTATTTGTACGTTCATATTCACCATGAATTTCTTGTGAACAGCCAACACCTGGATCTTACTTCTTTGTAAATCTTTGTAACAATTTTTGCCTTTTAATTGAAGTATTTATTTCATGAACATTTGATGTGATTGTTGATAAAGTTGGCTCTAGGTCTACCATTTCATGGTATTTCTCTCTGTTCTTTATTCTCTTTCCTCTTTTTCTGCCTCCTCTTGAAATTATGTTTTATTACATTTTATCTTCTTTATTAGCTATAAAACTCTTCACTTTGTTATTTTAGGAGTTGCCTCAGAGTTTGTAGGATAGATCTTTACCTCAATGCAGTGTACCTTCAAATGATAGTATACAACTTCACATATAGGTTTAAGAATCTTAGAGTAATATACCTCCATTTTCTCCCTGCCAGACTTTACACTATTATTGTCATACATTCAACTTTGATGTATGTTATAAACCCCACAGTACATAGTTATTTTTGTTGAGGTGGTCAGATTTCTTTTAAAGATATTTAAGTAGTAAGAAGGGTATTTTACATATTTACCAATGCTGTTAGTATTTCTGATACTTTCCATTCCTTTGTGTGGATTCCTATTTCCTTCTGGTATCATTTTCCTTTTGATGAAAAGACTTCAATTAACCTTCCTGATAGAGTGGATCATCTGGTTGGTTAAGTTCTTTTACTTTTTATGTCTAAAAGCATTTATTTCACCTTTGTCTTTGAAATATATTTTCACTGGGTATAGAATTCTTGGTTGACAGGTTTTTTCCTTCAGTATTTTATTTTTTATTCTTTCCAGTTCTATTGAGAACTGACATACACCTTTGTATTAGTTTTAGGTGTAAAATGTAATGATGTGAGTTTTGTGTATATTGCAAAATGATCACCACAGTAACCTTAGTTACCATCCATCACTTCACATTGTTACAAATTTTTTTCTTGTGAGGAGAATATTTAAGATTTATTTTCTTAACAACTTTCAGATATATGGTATAGTATCGTTAACTTACATCGCCATGCTGTATGTTAGGTCCCTAGGACTTACTCATCTAACAGCCAGAAGTTTGCATCTTTGATCATCTTTGCCTAATTCCCCTGCCTTCATTCCTCACCTCTGGCAACCACAGTCTATTCTCTGCATCTGTGAGTTTTTCTTTCAGTTTTTAAAGATTCATAGTCTTCTCTATTGTATTGTCTCTGATAGGAGATTTGGTGTCATCCTTGTCTTTGTTTCTCCACTAATGACTTTGTTCCTCAGTCTTCTTTTAAGATTTTTTTTCTTTATTACTGGTCTTAAAAATTTTCATTATAAAGTGTCTTGATTTAGTTTTCTTCAGATCTCTTGGGCTTCACTGAGCTGCTTGGATCTGTGTGCTTACAATTTTTATCATAAGTAGAAATTTTCATTCCTCACTTTGTTCAGCTTTTTTTTTTCTGTTCCATTTCCCCATTCCTTCAGGGATTCCAATTACTCACATAGTTGGCCACTCGAAATCATCATAATCTCTTCCTCCTCTTCATTCTTCTCTCTAGATTTCATTTTGAAACACAGTTCACTAATTTTCTCTTTAATGTTGAATTGGCCTTTCATCCCATCCACTGTTGCATTTATCTCAGACATTATAGTTTTTAATCTCTAGAAATCCATTTTGAGTCCTTTTGATATTTTCCAAATTTCTACTTACCTTATGAAATGCAGAAATACAGGGATAAAAGTCATTTTAATGTCCTTGTCTGCTAATCTAACATCTGTATCAGTTTTGGGTAGTTTCAGTTCGTTGATTTTTCTCACCATGGACCATGTTTTCCTCCTCCTTGTACATGCCTAGAAACCTTTTTTTTAATATTTTATTTATTTATTCATGAGAGACACAGACAGAGAGGCAGAGACACAGGCAGAGGGAGAAGCAGGCTCCATGCAGGGAGCCCGACATGGGACTCGATCCTGGGTCTGCAGGATCACACACCCTGGGCTGAAGGCGATGCTAAACCGCTGAGCCACCCAGGCTGCCCCATGCCTAGAAATCTTTACCAAGATACCAGACATTATGAATTTCTTCTTACTGAGTTCTGGATATTTTTGTATTCTTCTGAAAATTTTTGAGCTCTGTTCTGCATACAGTTAAGATACTTGCAAGCAATTCAGTTCTTTTGAATCTTGCTTATGGGATGAATTAGGTAGGTACCCATCCTAGGGCCACTTATTTCCTACTTCTAAGGCCAGGCCTTTCTGAGTTCTCTACCCAATGGGCCATGAAGTCGTTTTCTAGTCTGGCTGGTAGGAGTGGCACTATTCTTAATTTTTAATTGTTTGGGGTGCCCCCACACACACCCACCATATTTGATAGTCTCTTTACTCACATCCACTGACTGGTACTCTACTAAATCCTTCAGGGGGACCCTCCTCAGGTCCCTGGGGTTCTGTCTATGTTGCTTTCTCCTCTCTAGTTCTCATTCTTGAAGTTTTTTTTCTCCTCTCCAGACTCTCAGCTCCAAATTCTCAACTCAGGATGTCTGCCAAGTTCTACCTGGCTTCCTCTCCCTGTTCTGTGACCTGGAAACCCTTTAGAGCAGTCAGCTATTCTCAGGCTGGAAGGTTATCTATCTAGACCAGAGGCAGCGGTCTGTTCTTCTGGATTATTTTTCTTACTCCTGATTCTTTTCTCAAGTGCCTTTTTATCTAGAGGAGTCACAGTACTTGTAAGAATACGTGAGCAGTTAGTGGCACCATATTGCCTAGTCAGTAAAGCCCAGAGTCTTTGACCATGTTTTCCAGATCTTCCATAATCCCTCCCACTCCCATTTTTCCTATTTGCCTCAGAATCTCCATTCCTACAGATTGATTCTTTATAAAATAGAATTCCTGGACCCCATCTCTTTATGTCTATAGCCTGTCTTTTTTCAGGATCTGTTTTTGCCAACAAATTTTTATTAAATCTCCAGATTGAAAATAATCTCCTTTCTCCAGCTCCTTGAAAGACTTATATGTGCCTCTTGCTTTCACCCTATCACCTTCCACCGTGTATTAACTTATTTATGCACAGATCTTTGCTCCTCTAAGTATCTATAAATCCTTTGAGGATTTATTCATGTCTCACTTGGATGCTTTTGGAAAAATATATGATATGTACAGTGTAAAGCAAACCTTACATGTCTATTCAACACACTTTTAGAATAAGCCTTTAAAATGTATTGATGAAATTTTAGCCCATTGATGAAGAATATTCTAGGCTAAAAAGCAAGTGGAGAGATTTGATTGTCTGCAGGATGCTTTAGTCCTACTCCTGACTGAGCTACTGTATCTCCTTCTTTCTTCTCTAGGTCTCAGTTTGAAAATGAGAGTTGACATTGTCCCTTTAAAGAATGAGTCTAAAGATGGGGATTTTTATATTGCTATCTTTGTCTTCCCACAATCCAGTGCTGTACCTGGTTCAAGAAATAGCCCTCTAATCACAGTGGTGACTCTCAGTGGGAGGTCCTCTCAATAGAATTGTTCTTTAAAATAAAAAAAAAAATTACACAAAGTAGGCTGGATCAACGGATGTGGTAAGGACAGCTTTTTTTTCTTCCTCGATCTGTCTGAAACACTGAAAGCATTCAAGAAAGGAGAAAGCACAAAACTGAACTCTGACTCTTTGGGATTTCTGTGTCTTTTTAAAAATCCATTGAAATGATTCCACTTATTTTGAGGACCCCAGGGTAGGCCAATTCTGAGAGAGGGAAAGTAGAAGGATGGGTGCTGGGAGAGGGGAGGAGGGAAAGTTGTTCAGTGGGCACAGAGTTTCAGTTTCAGAAGATGAAAAAGTTCTGGAGATGGATGGTGATGATGGTTGCATAGCAAAGTGAAGGTGCCTGATGCCACTGAGACAATACATTTAAAAATGGTTACAAAGATGAAGTGTACGTTATATATATTTTACCGCAATGGAAAAGAAAAATCATTGAAATCCTGGTCGTGTTTATGGACAGGTGATGGGTAAATCTGTGTGTAGAGTCCATTCCAGTCCTCGCTAGCTGTATGAGGGCTGGGAAAGCTGCTTATGTGCTCTGTGTTCTCATCTATAAGTGGGCCTGAGTTAGAAGTGCCTGGTCCAATGCCTGAAACATAGTGGGCACTCACAAATGTTCATTGTGTGCTTCCCTGTGCAGCTTTATAGGGAATGTCTTACTTTGAAAATCCATCCCGGGTACTTCCAACTTACAAAGTAAATGAGGCAAGATCAGTGGCTTGGGAAGGCACAGGGTTTAGTTGAGCTCAGCCTGTGTTCGTGTTGACAAGAGGTTGAGCCACAAGAACCCTGGGACCATAGTCTCAGGCGGTATCCCTGGGAAGGAAGGCTGTCTCAGGTCTACCAGTGTCTTGTATCATCAGAGGGGCGACACCTCTGGACCAGGACTCACCATAGGACCAGCTCCCTCTATAGTAGCCTCCAGAAAGTGACTCATCAGGGGGCACGAAATGGGGACACCACCTCCAAACCTAAAGTCCCTGATGGCTGGAGGAAATAAGAGTTTAAGATAACCCTCTGCCTGCCCTGGGTTTTCATTAAGTGCAGACTCCTCAGCGTAGATACCCTCAAGCATCCTCATTTTCAAAGCTTAGATCTTTTCCAAATCACCAGACTTCTTTTGTAAATAACAAAATAGTTAATGGTTATTTCATTAGTGTTTAGATTTCCGGGCAAAGTGATTATCCATAGTCTGAATGTAGAAAAATCTCAAACAAAAAGAGGAGGGAGGAGATATGTGTGCACACACATGCTGCTTCTCCGGTTTCTACTGCGTCCCCACCCCCACCCCACATGCACATTCCCAGTCCCTGTGTCACTGTGTCACTTTCACCTCTTGGAAACTTGACCACCCAGGGAAATTTTTCCTGTGGAGGCAGCATTGTTTGAGCTACTGCTGTTCGCCCGGAAGAGCCAGTTAGTGGTGAGGAATCGTCATCTGTTCATCTCTCTGGCCTCGCCTGCCTCCGTGGAAGCCCATCCATCAGTTTTAAGGAGCCAGCTGTCCCACGTGCACAGCTGTGTGGTCCCTTGGGCTGTGATCTCATCAAACCCACTCGCACTGAGCAGAGTGTGGGAGCCTGGTCGTGGTTCACATGGGGCTCCTCTGGCACGTGCCCACAATGCCCCTACCCCCAGAGGTAGGACACACACACACACACGCTCATCTCAGCAATATTTAAAGTGAGAGAAAATGATACATTTCTTTAGAAGCACCAACCAGGCTGCCCCCTTGATTCTGGTAGCATTGGACGGCACCTGCCATCTTGATTACCAGCACTCCCATTTCTCACCTGCTCATAGCCTGGAGGGAGAACGTGCCCCCACAGTCCTGCCCTGCCCGCCACCCTGAGACTGACCAGTGGAGGGAGGCTGTGGCAGCTGCTCATATCAATGGACTAGATTTAGAGAGAGCTGGTGTTCCTTGGACCCCTGCTCCCCAACCCCATCCCAACCACACCCCTATGATAGTCTGTTATAACGTTTAAGGCAAGTGTGTTAATTGGGAACTTATCTGGTTCAGACTGAGAATGGCCTCCTGAGCGACCTGGAGTAAGTTCTATACCTTCTGAGGGTGCTTTCCACGAGGATGGGGAGAGATGCCAGTGAGAGGCAGGGGTTTGCAAGAATGTCAGTGTTAGAATCACCTAGAGAACTAAAACAACAGAAGTATCAGGGCCTGGACGCCACCCTCAGGAATTCTGATTTAACTCCTCTGCAAAAAGGCCCAAGCAGCATCTAAAAAAGTTCAGGTGATTCAGGTGTGTGCAATCAGACTCGAGAAAGACCTGGATGGACAGAGAGGGACGCATGGAGGAAGGGCAGGGCGCTAAATAAATCCAGGTCATCATGTTTTTCTGCTCACTTTGACGATCTCTAAGATTTCAACTCAGCTAATGTAAAGATGACGTGATCATGACCTGGCTCTGTTTTTCTGGTCTTGTTTTTCTCAACATTGCTTCCAACACCCTCTGCAAACCATTTTTAGTGAGAATTAGGCCTGGTAGTTCACTACCCTGAACACAAATGCACCCCCCTTGTGAGCCTCTCGCCAAGCTTGCAGCGACTGTTCCATGGAAGGTCACACTAGCCTTTCCCTGGGGTGGGACGTGTTACCACCATGGACTGTGAGAAGCCAGGCTAGCCCCCCCCCCCCCCGCCACAGCAGCGATGGGCTCCTTCAGTGACACCAGGCCATGGTGCAAGGGTAGGGAAGTGCTTTGAATGGATAAGGCAGTCCCACAAGCAATCCCAGGTTTATGTGAATGAAGAAAACCACTCAGAAGTCTCACCTTGACAAGATAAGTACAGCAATTATGCTTAAAAGAGTAGAGAAATTTTCACCACAGACTGCATTAACGAAGGAAGGGTTTCTACCACGGGGAGTAATTGAATTAACATTGAGATCTGTGCTCCCGCTAAGGCCCCCCAAGGTGGGGCGAGGACCGGGAAGGTCAGTCAGACCTTCACACACACACACAGAAGACAGGACACCTTCTGTGGGTCCAATTGTTTTTGCTACGAGAAAAGAAAAAAATAGTGCCGACTTAACTAATAGAGCCCAATCTTTATAAAGCGCTATTTCATTTTATGCATGTTTGTATTACTTCGTTAATGGGATAGCTTTCCTAAGAAAAGCTAGAACACATGTGCTTGGGTGGTGCTTCACGTTGACAGACTTATAGTGTTCATTCTCAGTAGAATCCTGGGAAGGAGGCTGAAGAGTATGTTCATCCCCATTTTGTGGAGGAACAGAGGGCGATTTATAGTTTAAATAACAGTAACAAGGCTGGGAATTTGGTCACCTGGAGACCAGACTTATGATCTTGTTGATTAATTTTTTTTTTACTTTGACCTTTAAAAAGTAAAGATTTTTCTATTTCCACTTTTGAAATGAAAACGTGAGAAAATCGAAAATTTCAAAGTGAGGCAATCGGTTTCTCCAGAGTTAACTCAAGTAAGCCCACCTTGACATCCTTCCAGCCCCTTTAGAATCATGAAGTTTTCTGCAGAGGGCACCCTGAAACATTCCGAGTCCAAATAATCCTGATCACAGAAGCATAGGAGGAGAAATAACAGGAGGCTGGTTTAGGGGAAACCGCCTGGATCCCTGCAGTAAACTCTCCCTACCATGTGACTTAGCGCCTTTGGTTCCTGTTAGCAAAGCTGAGTGACAGGTTAACCTATTATGCTATTTTACTAGAAATATAACATTTAGTTTTCAATAGATACAGAGTCAGGTAGCAGTTCCTGAATCTGGAAGAAAGTAACATGGTTGTGAATACCCGTAGGTATTATTTGCCATGGAGGAGTTCAACTCCATTTTTATTTGCAGCCTATTTCATAGAAAACAATACACTGTCATATTTTATAGCACCATACGGGTTATAAAAAATAAATACCAGTGGCTCTATGCTGGATAAGCCATAATCTCAGGAAGGAATGGAGGTGAGATTTGAGCTCAGTGGCCTCTGCTCTGAATGATCATTTCCGACAGGCTCCTTTTAGGCATCCTGTGGTCCTAGGTCCCTTCTCAGTGTCGTGGGGAGACGACGATGTCTTTCCCTCCCATAGTTGAGAAGGAGCTTCTGAAGTGCCCTTTTGGAAACGATAGAAATATATGATACTTACTGTCGGTGTTCCACTCTGAGCTTAACGTTCACCTCCCGTCACACTTCTAGGAGCGATCATATTTCTCCTCCTCTTACAACCAAGTAATGTCACATTGGCACTTCGACTGTCCTCCTCGAATATCCCCCAGAGTGCTTTCTGAGAGTGTTAACTGCTATTTGGCTCATTGTTCTGCAGTGGAGAAAACAGAAACCCACCAGGCACCCAGAGGAGGTTGAGCGCACGCGAAGTAGGTGGTCCCCACCAGCCGGGGGTCTGACCCGTCACTCCCTGGCCCTGCCTGTGTTTATGCTTTGTCTGTGCTGGGTCACCGGGTCTGAGAGCCATGCTGGAGAATCATTTCTTATCTCTTGCTCTTCCCCGACCATCAGACTGGGTCATGCACCTGCCATGCTCCTCCAAACCGACATCCGTGCTTTTATAGAACACAGCCCCGCCAGAGAAAACAAGACAGGAGATAAACCATGTTTCATAAAACACAGTTTATGTCCAAGTTTTGGCTGACATCTGATTGGGACTAGGACAAAAGTTAATCTGCCATGACCCGGGTACTGTAAACCGGGCTCTGTTGGCAGGCCTTGTCGCCACAACCCTACGCTCGCCCCGAAAAGGGGGAAAGGAGTCACAGTCGTGAAGACAATGAACAGCCATTTCCAACCTGATAATATTTTATAGGAACTGGCACTGCTATGCTGTAGATCATTTGTCTTCTGATTCCTTGTTCAACATTGCCTCCCACTTGAGGCCAAGAACATTACAGCTGTGCCAAAGAGTGGGTGGAAAAATAGCCTTATTATTAACCTATGTTGAAAACATAATGGCTTTTTGAATGTCTTCATTCACAGATGCAGTCACACAAGATATTAATGCTCTTTCTTAAACATGGCACAACAGAGTCTTCATTTAAACCTCTTTTGTCCCTGTCTGCGGTGCCCGAGCACCTCGTGGGAAAAAATTAGCCCCTTGAAAATGACTTTCTTCTTTGCATGTTCATATAGCTCAGATTCATAATGGAGCTATTTTTATTGGCTAGCGGCTGTTTTATCGTATAAATCCGTGAATATGTAATTTAGAGTCATTTAGACCAGTCACTCCACGGTAACCCGGGGCAGCACACGAGCACCGGGCGTCCTTAGCCTCTTTGTAAAGGGAGGGAAGAGATGGAGAGTTATGTGCCCCAGGCCGCTCAGCCCCTGCCACCACCGATCCAGGTTTATATAAACTTGAGCACTTGGTTGGCCTGTTGGATAAGGACTTCTGTCTGCGTAGATTCCACCTGCCCATAGAACACTGTCCAGTCATCCTCTCATTTATTCCCCCCATCGCGGCCCTGAGAGTAGGCAGGGTGGGGTTGGCATCTGCATTTGACACAGCACATGGGTCTGTGGATGAGGGAGGTCAGCCACCTGCCCACATCAGGACACTTGGGACTCAAGCCACCCCTGTGGGACCTGGGCCAGTGCTCTCACTGTCACACCAGGCGGTGCTGCAAAATCCAGGGTCCTTCCCTTGCAGGGTGAAGCAGCACCTCCTTTCCTACCTATTGTCACCCATAAGAAAGTCTTTATAGGGGCACCTGCGTGGCTCAGTGGTTGAGCTTCTGTATTTGGTTCAGGGTGTGATCCTGAGGTCGTGGGATCGAGTCCCACATTGGGCTTCCTGCATGGAGCCTGCTTCTCCCTTGGCCTGTGTCTCTGCCTCTGTGTGTGTGTGTGTGTCTCTCTCATGAATAAATAAAATCTTTAAAAAAAAAAAAAAAAAGGCTGTGTGGCTCCAGGAGCAACCATTTGCATCTCCAGTTTCAGTTTCCATAAAATAAACAGATGCTAGGGGAGCAAAGGGTTCCTTATCAGATGTCACCGGGGAGAGAAGAAAAACCAGAGTCATCTTGTGTGCTCTCCAGAATACAGTCCATTGTCCACGTTTCTCCAAGGAAAGCAGCAGTGACATTTCTTGACCGACTCTCGATGAGCCACTTGCTGTTAAACAATACAGGTGGCGGTGACACGGACCGGCCTCGGGGCTGCCGGGCTCCCATCCCACTTGTCTGGGCTGCAGAGTCAGGGGCAGGAGGACGGGGAGGCACCTCTGAAATCTTCCTTCCCACCTGGTGTCCCAGATAGTTAGGGCGCACAGAGACAAAAATCTGCCCCGGTTCCTGCAGGCTTCCCTCCTGGGCCCGCTTTCCTGCTGCTGTTCAGTCACGTGTGGACGAGGGCCCTCCTGTATCTCTCCTGATGCCGTTGACAGTTTTATTAAGGATATTTCTTTCTATCTTAAAAATGTGTTGTGGCGGCAGCTTCGAGGCGGTCGCAGGAGACTCCTCCGTAATACAAAAGTTGGGTTCAGATGTACAGTAACTGTCACCTGGTAAGCAGACCCCATCCAACTATGTCAACATTGCCAGTGATTTATTGCTTTAAATTGGAATCAGCTGATACTCGGGTTCCACCGTCTTTAACTCCGCAGGGTTAATCTGGAGCCTGCTGGTTCACACGAAATAGTTGTTTTATCTGCTGTTTGAGACTGATGAAATGTGCAAAAGATGGCTGTGTAATCAGTCAGGTATCTCTCCGGGTTACAGCTTATTCCGTATGGCAGCGGACGATCTCAGAAATAATTATTCTGCTGCAGTTAAAGCATGGGAGCCGAAGGCGGAAGCTGATAAAGCAACGGGCATCCAGCGAGTCCTTTTCTGAATCGGGTTGTTGTGTTCTCTTATCTTCCTAGAGGGGACACACAGGTTGGCATGGTCAGACCTCCCAGGAGCCTGAAAGCTTAGGGCAAGGCCCGGGGGACAGAACACGTACTCCGTTGCCAATGTGTCTTTTTCTACCTTTGATGTTTTGTTTTTAGGTACCCTTGATTAGACTAGACTTTTCATTCCCTCCTCTAGACCCAGGTAGGCCCCTTGGAAAAAAAGGATGCTGATGCTCAGAGCTTTCTTTTGTTCTGAAAGCAGTCAAAAGACATCTGAAGTTATGTGAGTCCAAAAAAAAAAAAAAAAAAGATTCTAGAGCAGTAGCTACTTTCTCACATTCTACTTTCTTAGCCAGCTATTGAAGAAGACCTGAAAGAGAGAGGTCATTTGGTCTGCTTCAGATCTAGCAATCTAGCATCTTCTACAGAGCTCATCTGAAGGAAAAGCACCATAGCATTTTGGGGCTGCTTTTTTTCCCCCCCATAAACTATGAAGTCTCAGGGGATATTTATTCCTCTTCACCAAGATGTTAGTGGTACTCCATAGACAACTTAGGTTTCAAGAAAGACCTAAGAGTTGGCACAAAATATTATAGAAAGATCTGTTGATTAGATCACATGACATGTCTTTTTTTTTTAAGATTTTATTTATTTATGAGAGAGAGAGAGAGAGAGAGAGAGAGAGAGAGAGAGAAGCAGGCTCCATGCAGGGAGACTAATGTGGGACTCGATCCCAGGACTCCAGGATCATGGCCTGGACTGAAGGCATGTGCTAAACTGCTGAGCCACCCAGGAATCCCCCCATGGCATGTCTTTGAAGCAAAAGTAGAATGTAAGTTTTCCTCTTTATAGGCAAAAAGAATACAATGAATTGTGTTCTGGGGGCCACTTATCATCTTAAAGACCAAGAGTCATTTGTCTGGTGCGTAACCAAGGATACCTTATGGATGGGGGTTTATAGAGCAGGGATGAGTCTGATGCACAGCAACATGATTACTTTTTACAGATGAGAGATTCTCAAGGAAGAGATGATAGTTTTATGAGAACCCAGGAATATTGGGGTGCCTGGGTGGCTCAGTGGTTGAGCATCTGCCTTTGGCTCAAGGCATGATCCCAGGGTCCTGGGATCGAGTCTCGAATCATGCTCTCCCTCTGCCTGTGTGTCTGCCTCTGTGTGTGTGTGTGTCTCATGAATAAATAAATAAAATCTTTACAAAAAGAAAAAGAACCCAGGAATATTATCTCTGGCACCAACATCTTTCACTGGAGGTGAGCATGAAGCCATTTGGTTAAGGACACATATGAGATGCTTTCTGTTTGTTGCTGGGATTTCTGATTCTGTTGTTAGTTGCCTCTTTGCCCCTTTCTTTCCCTCTTGAATATACAAGAGGCTCCCTCGAACAGACCTCTGTCTCCAGCCAAGTGCTGCTTCTGTCACTCCTTGAACACGGGCCCCACTTGCCCCTGCTGCCGACTAGAAGTGTCGGAAGGTGTCAGGCTTGGGAACAGAGCAGGCCCATACGTTATTGCCCTGTCTAGAGTCTGGATCAGACACATCGGGCCTAGAGAGGGGGATTGATGGCTGTGCACCCCCTCCGTTCTGAGTCTGCCTTCTCTTGAAAAATACATTTCATTACGTGGAGTCCATTTCTAGTCACAGTTTAGAGCTGGCCCTCCAGACTCCACTCAGCTTGTCTGTTACGAGGAAAAAGCCATCAATATTTTAAAAGCTGCTGACGGGCAAGAAGTTAGCCTTGCTGCCTGGAACCTTAGAATTTTTTTTTTTTTAACTCTCTGTGAAATCTATTCATTGAGTCTCTACTGCAGAACTAAGGAAGGCTTAACTTAGAACAAGGGACACGATGAAGACTAATGAGATAAAACCAATCGGAGTCCAGAGGCGTCAGATAACCTAGATGTGTCCTGATTGTTATGACCTGAATTTCTCACCTGGGAGCTTTTGGCAGCAGCCAGCACCCAGAGATGCCCCAGCATCGATGTCACAAAACTGGGTCATGGGAGTTATGGTGTGTTCCAGAGGATATATTTGAGGTCAGATATTCCAGGGACAGATTTGGACGGTCCTTCCAGATTTCTCATTGTGGTCGGAGAGAATGAATGGGGTTGACATCCACCTCAATTTCCCGGCATTAAGGAAGTCCGCCTCGGAGGGGTTTGGGGGAGAATATTAACTCTTTGAGGCACTAAAGAAGCTTTATAAATGGTTTGTAAGAACCAGTGAGCCCATAAGATTTCCAGTTGCCTACAAACTTGTTCAGGGGACACGTTTATACATATAGGTGTCTCTCTCACGTTCAACCCCACCCTTGACTCCTTTTGAAATACTCATTTTTCTTTGTTCCTATCTCAGAATACTGAAAGCCTCTTCTTAGACCAAAGCGACTTAGCATTTCTGTACAACCATTTAGATTTACACAAAACCGCAACCAAGGAGGATAAAAAAAAAAAGAGTTAAATTTATTAAATTTTCTAAAATACTCGTTACCTGGATATTCATAGCATACACTCTGTTGCATTTGAGTGTGTGCTTATTTTCATGAATTCTTGAGATTTAAGACAATTACAGAGCTGCCTAGGTACCGAAAGGGCCTGAAGATACCACTTGCTAGCTCGGATCTCACCTCAGGAAAATTGTCCAGGAGAATGCCCCTCCCCTTTGCCACACCCAGACCCCCAAAACCCCTCCAGATCAGAATTCTGTGCCCACCTGCACGGCACCCAATGCCTGATGCCCACACTCATTTGGGAAAGCTAATGGGATAGTGAGGCAATAGAGGAAGGGAGTCAAAAGTAAGCCTAAGTTCCTGTTTTTTTGCTTTGAAAAAGTGCTACTGGAAAGTATAAGAAAGGAAAAAGTGAGGGAGAAGACAAAAAAAATTTTTTTTGCTTGTGGACTAAATCTCACCATATAAGCCAATGAAATTAAGATATGCTCATCACTGAGGATTTAAATGGTAGACCTGCCTATCAAGAAGTATTACATCTGCCTCTCAGTCTAGCTCATTTTTCCAAGTGGTTCAAAAACAGAGGAGGAGGAAGAAGAGAAGGAGAGTATTCTTACTGTGAAACTGATTTAAATGCAACACAGGCTTCATCTACTTGGTTCTCGAGAGCCATCCACACCACCTTCTGACTTTCTGAGACATATTCACTTCGACCTTCTAGCGTGTTTGTATCATAGCCATGTTGGGCAGATGTGCCAAAGGTGTGGGCGGAACATCTTGACATGTTTGTCATTGTTTCAGCTGTGTTTTTGTTTTTTTTGGGTTTTTTTTTTTTAACCACTCGGTGTTGCAGTAACTAGGGTAGACTAACATCCTGTGATAGACCCAAAAATGTGTCGGGGTTTCAGACACAGCAGAAGTCTCTTTTTGGCTCATGTCAGTAATCCTTTCTGGCTGTTCTTGGTGGGGGACAGCTTTCCTCCACCTGCAGGTACAAGGATCCAGCCTTCTTCATCTGCTGGCCCTGCCTTCACCCGAGGCCTTTCTTTCTCCTATCTGATCCATCCAGAAGAAAGGGAAGGAAAATACGAAAGAGTTTGGTCTCGTCTATTAAAAGCCCTGGCTCTGAAGCAGCAAATACCACTTGCACTCACATTCCCTTTGACTGCCGTGAGCCACCTGGCTTCCACCGTGTTCTCTGGGACAGTCCTGGCCCTGTGGGAGGAGAGGATGGGTGTGGGGTAGCAGCTGGCCATGTCTCATGGGGGTCTTTTCCTGCAGTGCTTCCCAGACTTCTTAGAGGATAAACATCACGGGGGACACTTGCACAGATTTTCCAGGCCTTTGCCCAGGACATCCACATCCGGTAGGACCCTAGGTTGGTTCCAGGAACTGTTTTATTACACACACTCCAGGTGATGATTATCTTCAGGGATGTTTGAGATGCAACATTATAAGAGGATGCCATTCGATTATAGAACAGTATTTTGTGCATTTTTGCAGTCTTAGGCTGGGAATATATGTTGTAAGGAATAGGGGCAGGCCAGATGAACAGAATCTCACTCCTGGCAGCCTTGTTTAACTATCTTTAGCCTTAGAATTTGGCTGGAGGCCTCGCTGTATAGACAAGGTTATGCTCTGACTCCACCGGGTAAACACTAGTACATCTGTGCATACAGTTCTCTTAAGGTTTATTTGAGACGTAGAGTTATTTTATGGTTTATGTCAGGTACTTGGAATATATCAGCTTATGACAGCTCTTAACACGTAGGCCAGTGTGGAAGATTGACTAGGAATGAAATCTTAGGAGTTTACTTTGCCTCCTGTCATAACGTTGAATCCTTTAGAAACCTCTACCATCATGGGAACTAAAAGCATAACTATATTAGACGAAGAGTGTTTGAATTATTTATCAATGACCTCAGTCCAAACATGAAGGACGGAAAGCTCTCCACCCAGTCTCCTAAACATGCCAGAAGCATGACATGAGATGGGAGGAATTCTGTTTGTTGCTCCTCACAGCATGTTGGAATCCCAGACTGCTTTCTCGGCTGCCCAGCACTCACACGGCCCATGTCCCTCTGCGCAGATCGAAGTGTGCTCAGGGGATTCCCATCAACTTTCATATTCACCCAAGACCATTACACTCAAGAAGGTGATGACCCTTCCTCCTCACAGAAAACATGCCCCAGGGCAAACCAAAAAGACACTGGTCGCCTCCGTTGTTACAGATTGCCTGAGTTCTTGATCTTCCTGAGACTGAATAAAATGTAGAACTAGCCAGGAGACCCTTCGTGGTGGGGGAAGATATCTGCTAGCTGCAAAGAGTGTCATTATCATTTATTATCTGCACAATTAGGAAGCACCAGAGTATGGCAGAGGCTTGGCCGTAGGACTGATCTTTGGCACCCAGAGCCCGTTAGTTTGCTGCAGAGGATTTTTCAACATGCCCTGCCTCCCACACCCGACTTAATAATCGTGTGTGCAAAATCCAAACAAGCAGTAGCTCTTAAGTCCAAAAGAGCTTCAAGCCTGGAAATCCATCTTCATCCAGTCATCTCAGGATGGACTGGGAGGCTGCGGGATATTCCTTTTTCTCTTCTCTCTAAAGGTTTCGCAGAAGAATAAGTGTCATTGGCAATGATTGAGAGAAATGAAAGTTTTTAGATCAAATCCCGCTTCTGCGTGTGTGCAGCGTGAGAAAGGCTGGCTGATGGATGATGCTACGTTCTTCTTGAGTGAAACCAAATGGCTGCTAATCAGTGTGTGGCATGTAGAGTTTTCTGTAATCTTGAAATCAAGGAAATATTTCACTTTTTCCTCTGAGGTTTTCTAGGGAGAGAGTAGGCAAAGAAGATGAATCTTCCCTCTACCTGCTAAAGAATGAGCAGTTAAGTCTAAGCTAAATATTAAATACATCAAGTGCATGGACCATGTATTATATTTTTCTTGTGTCCGTAATCTGTTATACTTACTTAGCTTCCTGAGAGATGGAAGGCCGAGCTCAGTAGATATGAGGGTGGAGACTTAGAACAATGAGGCATGGTGGTCTTCAACACACAGTCTGCATCATTGGATTCAGGCCCCAGCATGGAAAGTGGGGACCAGGAGAGTGACGGAGAGGGTGTGTGGAGCTTTGTCTGCAGTAGTCCTGGTTCGTCTCTGTTGTTCCAGAATAGTCACTAACATTGCCCCCTTCTACTTGCCAAAGTGTCTCCACTGGCATGAATTCTTTAATCACCCTAAATGTAGAAGAAGGCTTCATGGTACCCCTAAAATGATATCCTACAGTAGAAGGAAGAAAGGCAGTTAATCTTTTCCCCATGGGTTGTATGTGCCAGATTCTGAGTTTGGTGCTCTGGGTACGTGATCTTACTAAATGGATGGAACAAAATCTGTCTCACTCAACCAGTAGACCGCACCTATCTTAGCTCAGAAATTGGTCAACTAAACCAGAGTCCTTTCTCAGGAAGTGAATGGAGTGTTGCATGGACAGTTTTTATCTCTGGTCGCTCCAATGAGGAAGGCTTGTGGAACAGAAAGCCTAAAGGAAGCCATGTTGCTGTGAGGCCATCAGATGAGATAATGGCCCCCAGATAATCATTCAAGAAGTAAATGCCCAGCACTGTGCTGTGTCTTGTGCAGGGGACTGAGGAGCCCTTCAACATGGCCCCCCTGCCCATACAGAGCTTCAGGGGTCCTTAAGTGGACATGATACTAGGCAACACCCAAACTGTGATAAGACAGCAGTTTATCAGACCATCAGTGATTTTCTTCTTGTGTCTTTTCCATGGTGATGAGAACTCTCAAAGTCCAGCCCTTAACCACCCCTCTGTTCAGGAGGTGCCTAAATACACTTTGGGCACACGTACCCCAGTTCTCTCTCTGACATTTTCCTCCCCTGATCCGAGACACTTAGAGTGCCACCTCCTTGTGCACAGCCCAGTGTCCCTGTTTCCCTTCCTCTGTTGTTGCTGGCATGAAGAGAAGTGACAAGTCTGTGGTTAAACTCCTTTTATAATAATGAAACCCGGGTGTGCCCATTAGATGGCGACAGGTTTTATTTCAAAATCACAAACTGTTTTAGGGACTTTTGCCTCCTGGGGGAGTGCCGTCCAAGTGTACAGTTGGCCGAAATTTTCTTGGCCCCTGAACAGGTAAGTCATCGAAATGATTCCATTAAAATTGATTGACATTTCAGAGGCCATGTAAATGGATGTTCAGAGTCCTCGAAGGCGATGCAAATGGGTGAACTTGGCTAGTTCCAAGTAATTACTTCAGAAAGCAGGACAACAAAATCAATTCCAAACCCTATTAAAGGGTGAGTGGTCATCACTTACAAAAGAGGCTCCCTCGGTACTCCCTCCATCGAGAGACCAGCGGGGAGCCATGCGACATGGTGGCAGGCTCGTCCATGCGGCCTTTCCATACCTCAGTTTCCTGTGGTACAACATTGGGGTGATGCTGTCTTGTCCCTCACCTGTCTCTTGGGGCGTGGCGCTTTGTGGAGGAACATAACCCATTTAAGGTGGACAATAATCGGGAACATTTATCAAGCACTTTGATGTAAATGTCAAGAGCTGTGTCATCTATTTTCATAAATTATGTCATCTAATAGAATAGCCCTGTGGTGTAATTGCTGTTACTAACCCCGTTTTATAAATAAACAAGAGGTTTCAGGAGGTTAAGAAATTTGTCAAACACCCAGTCAGTCTGAAATGCTGATAAGGGAAGCTTTATGAATGAAGCAGGACAGAAATATCCAGTGTCGCTTTGAAAACTGTCATGGTCTCTGCCATGAGAACTCCAGGCCCGAGGATTCTTGCCTTTTATCCCCGGAACATCAATTTATAGTTGGCCACAAAAGCGCGTTTCTCCTATGAGTTCCGCTCTTCCAGGCAATTTGTAAAAATATCTTTTTCCCTGATCTCCATGCACATGAAAGATGACTCAGTTATCATGGGAGTGGGTGAGACCGTTATCGTGGCCATAAATATCAGCTCTCCAGAGTCCTCCACCACAGGAAAAAGACCAGAATCAGTACAAATCTTGACCTCAGCCAGCACGCAGTTTCATGCCTCTCCACTTTAGGGTAACCATAGAGGCCAGAGTTAGGAACTAGATATGACTTCCCACATTCTGATTCCAGAAAAAAAAAACAAAAACAAAAACAAAAAACACCTTGGTTCTACTTCAGGTTGAAATAACCCCCTTAGAACGGTGCAGCGCCCGCCAGAACAGGCCCTTAAAACATGAGAATACAGTGATGCCATGGATCAGTGCCAAAGTAACTGAGCCAAGCTTTATTTTCTCAGGCTAACAATGCATGGCCCATATTCGAGGTGCCCGTGAATATAAGTTGCCCCACCATTGAAGCTGCATCACAAAGTTGAGACTTATGAGACTGGTCTGGCCAAGAAAGCGTCACATAGCCCAGTGTGCTGACTTGAGAATCCTCGGAAAACAGATATGATTTTAACTTACTCTCATTGCCACTAGGCTCCTAATTATAATGCCATCCTGTCCTCAAGAGAATGCATACTACGAAATAAACTTATATTAGGAACTTCCTTTTAATGAGGTCCCTCAGTACTTGAGAACCTAAATCCTTTTTAATTGGATTCAAGGTAGAACTACCTTCTACCACATTTAACCCTGGGATGCCTTCCTTCGTTTCTGTGAAATTATCTCGGTGAACTGAACCAAAGCCCTGCTCAGGTGGCCGGGCCCTTGGAGAAGGTGCAGGTCCTGCTGGTACCACGGGTACACATCACCGCCTCACCACCAAGACTCTGAGGAGACCGACCGGGCCAGCCACACAGGTTTTAGGGAGACTACTCGTTTCGGCCTCCAGCTGGCTCATCAGGTTCAATCTAAAGTTATTGTTCTCTTACCTTCAGAGAAAAACTACGGTCCTCCGTTCAACTCTAGAATTAGTCTTTTCAAAATGAAAACATATCCAAATCCACGGTTTGCTTATTACCTTGCATTCCAAAGATCTAATGATGTTCCCCACAGAGGAGCCTGCTTGCTTGCTTCATCCTGCCACCCCCACCCCCCATGCCTCACTGACAAACACACGTCCTAAGGCCTCTTGCCTTCCCATGCTTAGAGCAGAGTTGGAATGTTAAGAAACAGCTAAAGGCAGTGATTGTCCTATCTGGGGAAAAGGTGACATTAAAATTCCTCAGATACCTTTACAGCTATTAGATGTTTGAAGTGGTTTAACAGAAGTGGGTTTTTTCAGAAGCCCAGGGACAGGGAGAGAGCAGATTCCAGCAACTTTGCCCTTGACGTCTTTTCTCTCTGTGCTGTGCTCTTGTTGGAATTTACATAATAATGGTGAGGAAGTGTTGCAGTGCACACAAAGCTATGCACATTCGTCCTCATTGCTTTCCCAAAAAGGCTTGAAAATGCAGTAGATTTAATCTAGGTCAAAAAGAAAGAAAGAAAGAAAGAAAGAAAGAAAGAAAGAAAGAAGAGAAAGAAAGAAAGAAAGAAAGAAAGAAAGAAAGAAAGAAAGAAAGAAAGAAGAAAGAAAGAAAGAAAGAAAGAAAGAAAGAAAGAAAGAAAGAAAGAAAGAAAGAAAGAAAGAAAGAAACTTCCATTTTCTTGGCAGAAGATGTAGAAAGTGTGCCTGTGTTCACAGGGCCATGGGAGTATCAGGAGATGGTTCCTCCAGGAGAAGTCCCCAGGGGCAGCAGGAGGTTGGTAGTAGCCTAGATCCGGGGGCCAATTAACAGAATGTGGTCACAGTGGGTCAGGTGCAGAGTGTGAGGAGGACAGGCGGGGTTGCACGGAATGGGTGAGATCCATATTCTCTCCTTTGGTTGAAAAGTTGCCCTCAGGTTTGCTGTGGAGCAGTAATCCTTCTGGGGAGGTGAGTCAGGGTTCCTGGAGGAACCTAGGTCCCTGCCCCAGGTGCCCAGAAACGAGAAGTACAGCTCCTGTTTTGTTATCGAGATGCCCAGGGGATTCCCTTGGGACCACGGCTGGTAATCCACACGGTGCTGTCCCCATAATTCAAGCACTGCCAGCAGAATGGCAGCATTGTTTCTCTGCTTCCTAGGTAGTGGCCAGATGGTAATACTTTTTACATCAGGGTGCCAATTATATCAAACTCTATAAAACTAAGCTAATTGGATACGGTTTCATTAAAAGTTGATTTCTACAGGATGTGGCATTTGTGGTGGGTAGCTGTTATTCGAGCTCAGGAAGTCTCCCTCTTAGAGGGAGAAAAAACAGTTTGTCCCACGAGACTGTTTAAAACAAGGGGCTTATAGGTTATAAAAAGGCATTTTGGGTGCCTTGAAAGAAGATCGCAGGCAGTTCTAGGGATCTTTGAGAGAAAGACAAAACCTCTTGGGTGGTTCATGGCATATTCTCCTGTGAGAGGCACAGACGTTGAAGGGTGCTGTCAATCAGTGCTTACTGGGATGGCTATGCCTTTGCTCTTAGCTACCGGTGTGATTGTGGGTAGTCCGCTGACCCCCTCTGTGGGTGATGGAGAGTTAGGCTACCAGCATTAACTCATTGGAAAATCCCAGGATTCCATGGAAGAGGTACAGAAGCTGAGGGAAAACTATGCCCTGTTAACTTCCTCTAATTTTTTTCCCTTCAATTTTGAGTTTAATGCAAAAAAAAAAAAAAAGGAGTGGGGTGCAGAACAAAAACCCTTTCATCCTCTTGCAGGTCCTCCCTATAGCTAACTAATAATGTTTGGCCTGATTGCTGCTTTTTTTTTTTTTTTTTTTTAATCCCTTTCCTTCGTCTCTCTCATTTTGTTGTCGTGGCCATCCTGGTGGGGCATCCTAGTTCAGAGGAGCTGCACTGAGGAAATTGTACACAGGGCCACATAAACGTGCTCAGCGAGGGGACTGGGTTTTAAATGCAGCTTGTGAAATCAGAGCTTTAATTGTTCTATCCCATCTTGCGCTCCTCTAAAGCAAGTCGTGGGAACAGTGGAGAAGGAATAAACACCTAGGACCGTGGAGGCCATGAGTGGACAACAGGGCATCTGGTTAGGGGTCTTCACTGGCAGTGCCACTTCCTGGAGGGTGGGCTTCAGCCTGCAGAAAGGGGTGCATCCATCCCTCTCCACTGTACCCGAGAGGTCTGCGTCTGTTTGAGAATGGCATCTCATCACTGTCTTTTTCCTCGAGATGCTAAGGGGTCACCTTCCAGAACCACGGGAAAGCTGCTTCCTGTTTTCATTCTTTTAAGGTCATTGCCGACTTGTCTTTAAAAATTTAATTCAGGGGATTTTTGATGGGGTTTTTTGAACCTTTAACTGCTTTGTAGAAACTGAAAGTCGGGGGGTCTTGGCAAGGGTGAGGTCAGTGATTGATAGTCGAAACCTGTAGTGTGTGAAGGATTCACTTGAGCACAAAATGTACCACTTAGATCAACAACCTTTGGACTCTGAAAAAGTATTAAATTCTCCATATAGTGGTGAAGATTGAGGGAGAAAAATAGATTACGAGGGGAATCAAGTATGGGGAGTATGTCCTCCGTTGACTTAAACTGGTTTGTGTGCTACTGACTTGACAAGAAGCCAAGCTCCCAATTGCAGTTCGACTTGTGTAAAGCAGGCACCTGCTTTGCTTGCAAATGTGCATACAAAAGAGAGCTTCATTCACAGAAAGAATAAAAACATAGCGAGTTCGCTAATTTAGCCTTCCAGGGCCTTCGTCCCTTGATCTGTCGGCCCCTCAGAATTCAAAGGCAGCCTTTAAAGGAATTCTCAATTCACGACATGATGGCTTCGTTGATGTCCTGAATTCAAATGTATCTTGAGCTAAATATATCTGCCAGGACCATTACTTTGTTTCTAAAGGAAATAAGTTAAGTATAGTGTTCAGTCATCAGATGATCATTTTATGGCTGTTTTCAAGTGTTTATTTGCCGAGATTTAGAAAGGAATGTAAATCTGATACATTTGATATGTGGAATGGCCTTGAAGATGTGGACAACTCCCACTCTTTACCCCATGGTCAGAGGTCACATGGGGAGATAGGTGTCCGGTGCACAACACCAGGAGCTCCAAATGTGAGATTTTTTTTTTTTTTTTTTTTTTTTGCCTTCTTTCCTCCATCCTGATGCTACTCTTCGGTAATGATAACTTAATAATGGAAAATTGTGTATTTTAGAAAATTCTCCCCAATTCTCCATATGAAGATATTACCAAAGAGTAGCATCAAAAAAAAAAAAAAAAAAGAAAAGAAAGAAAAAAAATCAAGTTAGAACTAGAACATTCCAGAAAGGCCCTTTCTCCTATTAATGAGAGTGCCTTTTAAGGGACATTTACCTCAGTGCAGCTGGTGGCCCCAGGAGAGTCCTGAAGAGCTTCAAATAGAGTAGCTATGCAGAGGGCTGGTTCCTGTACCATTGGGAGTGCACATTGTTAGCATGGGATCTGAAACCTCCATCCCATAGCTGACAAGTGACTGTTGCAATGATTGAAAACCATTCAAGTCACTGACCTCTTGTCTTTAAGCCTGGGTTCTATGGTAAAAACTGCCTTGTCATCCATATTTTAGAGTAAAAGACTTAAAGCTGTTTTTTTAAAATGATGTCTCCACAGCATTAATCCTTAAGTTTCATTCCTCCCCAAGGCAGTAAGGATCAGAAACCTCGGAGGAAATTTCATTAATGAGTATGGTGTCGACTTTCCTAAGGGCAGAACTAGTTTTAAAATCTGGGTTTTGGTGTCATTCTCTAGGGCTGTGTCTACACTGCCCTCCAACTGAAGAATATAAACAGAGTGCTATTTGACTCAAGACAAGCCATGATACAAACTGGTGATCTCTACATAAGCAGTGCATTTTTTTTTCCCGTGTGAGTATTATTACCAAAAATTTCCAAGGAAAGATTTTCAAGAGAAACAGCTGTGGTTTGAAAAGATTTGTGATAATCCAGATGGTTTCTTTGAGGATAAATCTACTTGATCATTTAAAATTAAAGTCTTTCACTAAAGTTGAGTGTCTTTATGATTTTAAATACACTACTGATGTGTGTGTGTGTGTGTGTGTGTGTGTGTGTGTGTGTATAGATACCATTGGCCTGTCTTGCTTGGGGCTTTGTCTCTGGAAACAGCAAAAACCTCCTAACAGTGTCTCAAATTATTCTGCAATTAAGCCCGCAAAATACCTGAGGGAACTCTTCATGACAGCAGAAAACTATTTGTGAAGAGATGGGAGTCAGACACCAACTACCCTGTTTGGAGTATGTAGCACTTAGCCTCTGTGGGAACTGCCATTCTCAACTTCTGAGACAAGATGGTCTGATCATATTGCACAGTTAATTATAATGTTGATTGCACGCCACTTCACATGCTGAACAAACGCAACCAGATTGCTAAACTTGTCAACTTGTGGGAATTGGAGTGACCAAAGGTTCCCAGTCCCCTGACTCACACTCTCGGGGCCCAGTGTCCACTGCTGTTTGCCGACCACCCAGAGATGCTCACTGTGAGGCTTGCACTGGCCAGCCTTCATAGACAGTGCTCTGTACCCCAAGATCTCTCTAGGCCTTCTTTAGCATCCAAGTTGACCTATCTCACGTTGCCTTCCTGGGAGCTCTGCTAGATGTTCCAACTTAAGGAGCAAAGTGAATTCCCAAGGGAGATATGAATGGCCAGTAAGCTTTCATGTGTTACCCCTCCCCAAGGTGTGTACACACTCACCAGCAACTCTTGGTGATCGGTAGAGGAGTCCTCACCTGTGGATATGTTAGGCTCCATGTGGGCCTAACGCACTGGTATTTGGTTCTGGAATTACCTCCCAAGTTTTGCCCCCAAACCTGTTACACCCACTAATTTAAAAAGACCTGATGAGGAGTATTGGGGAGTTATTGATACATAGACCCATGGAAGATGGATTTTTAGGGCAGAGGAGCTCTGAAACCCAAAGCTCTTATGGATGCAATGAATTGTCAAAACTGTTGAAAAGTGAGACGTCATAAAATAACCTGTGGCTGGGACATCACGTTTATCCTGTCAAAGTTTCTGCAATAGGAAGAGACTCCTGAATGGGTGGATAAAGGTGGCAAGTCCCGTACAGTGCACCTGCGTGTGAGGCCGTGTGAGATGGACAAGTTAGAAACCTGTGAGCACAACTCAGCCGCATGGAGCAGAAATTGGAGGGTGGAGACCTGCCAAAGCACATGGCTGGTCAGACTGCATTAGCCTCCACAGAGCCCCCAGGGGTCCCCTTCCAGGTCACTTCCATGGAGCAGAACCTTCTTCAGGTGTTGCACGGGCAGCTGGGAGAGGGGGATTCCAGGGCGATGCTGACACTGGAGGGTGTCTCTCCCCAGTGTTTACTGCAGCCATTGGCCATGAAAGAGCACCTGTGGACCTTATAGATGTTTAACTACCCACCTTACAAGGATGTTTGTAAAAGAACCTGCTGGAGAGGGAAGGTCTGTCCCCTGAATCGTATTGCTGAGCCATCTGGTGTTGCAGCTGACCTGAAAAATGAATCCAGTAAATTTCAGACCTGAGTTATAGCTGGCGTGGGGAAATCTAAGAAACAGGTGGTTCCCTTAACAGCTGTGCATCCAGTTAGGGTAGGCAAGAAAGAGAATCCCAACTTAGCCAAGCCTTCATGGGTTTTCTGGGATCTGTAGTAGCTCCCTGACCTTTTGCCATGATAAAGACCACATCAGGGAAAATAATATTTCTCCCTTCCTTTTGTTGAAATATCATCTCTGTAGGTCACTGAAGCTAAGATTTTAAGTGAGCATATCAGGTGATGGATGGATAAAAAAAGACCATGGTTGTTAGGTGGGAGGGTGCTCTCAGAAACAAGAGTCCATCGATTACTGGTTGTATGTAGACCAGTGCCTCTTTAGGGGAAAACCACAAATTTCTGTATGTAAGGTGGCTACTTACATTTGTAGTTCTGTATTTACACTGCAAATTTTAAGATAAGCTTAATCAAACACTGTCTTTGTTAAGTGAGTTAGTATGCACGCTGAAATGAAGTGCAAGCTATTTATAGCCCAAGAAAAGTAAAGAATAATTTTGACGTTTTAACAGTTTGTTCTAAATGCAACACTTCGGCTGTCTCTACCCGTGTCGTTTGAGAAGGATCTCGGGCAGCCCTGGTTTTTATTCACTGATTGAGAGGTAATGAAACCAAAGTAACTGAGGTACAGAGGAAGTAAGATATTTCTGTCTAAGTCACTCAGGAACCAAATGTATGAAACCAAAAGTAGAGTCCTGGGGGGATATTCCCAATCCTGTTGTCTTCCCCAGAAACCCCACGTTTGTGTAGGTTGTTCAGTGCTTGAGGGTATCCAACCGAGGCTACAAGTAGAGGCAAAAATCCAAGCCTTAGGCCACAGTGAGGAGCCCGTGCCCACCTTTTCCAAAGTCTGTTTGCCAAGCACAGCAGTGAGGGGCTGAGCTCTTGGGTTCAGAGTTGGGAAGCGGACCACCGGGATATACACCTAGAGCTTATCGGGACATAATCTTGAAAAGCCTTTGTCTTAAATGGGTATGAAGTAAAGGACACGAGAGCTCTGCACCATTTGAAGAGGGTCTGTCGAGATAACTCTGATTTCACTGTATCAGTTGTAAAGGCACAGTGGACACCGGGTAAAACTGGAAGGAGGTTGGGATTTGGGGTATCTTCCCATCTGCCATTTTGGACATGAGACTCCTTTCCTCATTCCTTTCCTCTCTGCCTCCCCACCCCCACACTGCTCACTTGCCCTGTCTCTAAAGACAGACAGACTCACACACACACACACACACGCCACCTTCTATCCACTAACAACTTTGTTCAAGAGGAAAGCGCTCCAGCCAAATTTATAGTAAGATGTAAATAGCTAAGAACAATTAGATGTTTCCATCCCCAGAGGGAGCATCTTAATACTTAAATAGGAAATGAACCGTACCTTTCTGGTGGATTTCAGGCAGTGAGAAGTGGTAGGGATTTTGTCTAGATGTTGAAGGCAAGAGCACTTGCTGTCTTCTGGAGACCATTGCATATTGGCCTGAGCTCTTCCCGTTGGCCTCACACACAGGATTCGCTCAGTAGCATCATCTTTGCTCCTTGGTGCTTTTATCTTATCATTGTCTTGACTTCTCCTTTTTTGGCACCCCTACCTGCCTTCCCACCATTCCCATGGGCCAGTCTGGGCTTTGTTTTCAGCTCTGAGGCTGGCCATGCTGGCCTTTGTTCTTCATCTTCAGCATTGCCTTCTTTCCAGGCAAGCACATGCCTTGTAACTTCCGCTCCACCCCTAAGTCTTCTTTTTTCTAAGTATCCCACTCCCCAAATCTCTCTGTTGGAGAGTACCAGACTCTGCCTCTGTTTAGAAGCTCTGGTCATCGTGGTTGCAGTTGGGAGCTCCCACCCTGCTACCTTCTCCAGCAGCCAACACCATAAGCCCAGGAGAGGGAGAGAAGTTACTGAGATTCCATTAGGAGCTTTCAGGAGGCAGAGGTTACATCTCTCTCTGCTCTTCTTACTGTAGGAAGCCCAGTGAAACACAGTTGGTGGTTTTTTCTTCTTCGTAGAGTGATTCCAATGAGTTGCTGGAAGCTGGGACTTGACTTCCCTATTTAAACTTATTCCTAGATCTGAAGCAATTCCTCTAGCTAGTCTTAGGATCACATCATGCCGCTGCAGCTGAAGTCACTCATTAAATTGAACAGTTCAGTAAAAACAATCTACCATTAGGCCAAATGGACTGTGGTCACAGAGTTCAAAATAGCTGAAGTGAAAAACTCATCTGAACATTGTCAATCTAGGGTATCTGGGTGGCTCAGTCAGGCGTCTGAATCTAGATTTCAGCTTAGGTCATGATCTCAGGGTCCTGAGATTGAGCCCCACATTGGGCTCTGCACTGGGTGTGGAGCCTGCCTAAGATTCATTCATTCTCTCTCCCACACACACACACATCTGTCCCTCCCCTCTTCATTCTCAGTCTTTCTCTCTCTCAAAAATAAATAAAATAAATTAAAATGGTCAGTCTGTCCATCTGTAATTCTTTCAAGAAACTTAATGATTCTCAGTTTCTTCCATTGTGTCAATGAACTCCTATATTTTAGGAGTTTCTAATTCTTCAATGCCTGTAGTTTGAGTGCCAAGAAGCAATGATTGTGCTCTACTTTGTCCAGAAGGTAAAGGTTTTGTGTATTTTGTATATTTAATCTCGGTAGTCTAAAACAAAATCGAACGACATATGACAAGTTTCTAAATTTCTAAATGAGGAAGCATCATAGGTGTATTTAGGAATGCTGGATGAATGGAATTGTACTTTAATTTCCCCTACTCTTTAAAGATTTTATTTGTTTAGAGAGAGAGAGAGCACATGTGAGCACTTGCATGGGGGGAGGGGCAGGGAGAAAGGGAGAGAATCTTCCAGCAGACTCTGGAGCTGAGTGCAGAGCCGAGTGCAGGGTTCAATCCCACAGTCCTGATATCATGACCTGAACCAAAATCAGGAGTCAGACGTTCAACTGACTGAGCCACCGGGGCACCCATCTCTACTCTTTTCAATGAGTCTTTATTTTGAAAAATAGAATGCCTTAGCCAACCGTTGATGGCTAGTGATGTCAACTCCCTCTTGTCAACTCTGCCATTTTTTTCCCCTCCTCTGGGTTTTTTTTTTTTTTGCTTAATTCCCCTAAATGGAACCAAGGCTGATGCCTGAGTGCTGCACATTTTTTTCATGCTACTTGGTGTGTGTTCTCTGTCTGGTATATGAGTACTTCTCAAAGTCCCCCCTCCAACTCTCTGGCTCCGTGCTTTAGGATCCCCTAGTACAATCAGGGTAAAATATTTATGATCTTCATAGTGTATCTCTCCTCTTTTTCCCTCAGCACAACTTACAAACTCAACTCAGAGGCATCCTCTTTCTTCTTTAAATTTCTAAAGATTTTGTCCACCCCCTTTTCCCAAGCTTGGCTGTGCTGAGAAGCTGTATGTTAATGAAGAGATCATTAGCTGGTATCACCATCGGATTTAAACAGCTGTGTCAACCAGTATCTTTAGCTACAAACTGAAGAAGGGGTCAGCCATCCTTCAGAATGCAGAAGTAATGGTATAAGGCTTCGACACCATTTTCTTTTGTGGAGAAAGTTGGTTGGGAAGAGGGGTTTTGCTGGCCTCTCCTGGGGTGGGAGCATTCAACCTGGACTCCCATCAGCTCTTAGAAATAAGGAATCAAAGAGTTGCCGGTTGATGTGCTGTAGCCGTTATCTAATAAGACATGGGACCGTGTGTGCGAACATCTGCTTGGGCGTGTGCCCACCTGTACCATAACTAAATTTCCAAAGTGGTTAAAATTATCCTTCATTTGGCCAAGAAATACTGAGCATCTCATAGACAGAACTTTGGGTTATATACTATGGTACAGGTAAAAAAAAGAAGAAGAAGAAGAAGAAAGCAGTGTCCCACCTTTTCAGAACCTTATAATCAGTGGTCTAAACCATTGAGTTTAGAGAGTGTTTTTAAGATGTGATGTTCTAGAATATCCTTTAAGGAAATTATAGTTACTGAAAGTTTTTGCCATTGTCACTGTGATTAGACACTTCTCGGAATGCAGTCGCTACACAAGTGCCATTAACATGTCACCCACCTCGTCGTTCCCCCCCCCCCCAATTCCTGAAGAGCTGTGTTCCAGGTAGTTGGTGCATAGAGTTATAAATTGATCTCCAACGTGGGCAAAGCTAATAAATACGGTCTGGTTGAAAGGCACTGGTAAAAGCTTGCGATGTTATTACTGTTCTCATGCACGTTATTATTTTTAAATTGTGCATCCTTTTAAGTAGATTGTTTGTTCGCCGTAGTCTCCATTATATCTAAGCAAAGCATTCACAGAAATTTCTAAAACCTTTTCATTTCTCTCTGTAGGTTGTTGTTTCGTAACATTTTATACAAGAAAAGCTGCACTTGAGGCCCAGAACGCCCTGCACAATATTAAAACTTTACCTGGGGTGAGTCGGTTTACTTTTGTACAAAAATGACTTTATTGCTTGAAAATGGTCCTTTCAACTGAAGGTTCTAGTTATGGGCTCTTAGTGGCAAAAATGACTTTGGTCTTTTGAGGAGTATGTGCTGACCCCTCTGTTCCCCTGGGGCAGCCAGACCAGCTGGCCAGCCCCTAAAGAAGCACTGGCATTAATGCTGATGGGCAGAGCTCTCAAATAGTATGTCCCCTGGTTAGAAAATCAGAGTGACCCCACTGGGCAGCAGCAGCTGCCAAAGAGTTTTGGGTGGGCTAAGACTTTAAAAGGGGGGAAAAAAACCCAACACACACAAGAAAAGCGGATGGAAAAGTAAAAGCTTTTACTCACCAGGAGCCCCTTTTGAAATTTAGTCTTAGATTTTCTTTTGAAAGGACAAAATGTACCCTGTACAGCCATAATATTAAGCCTCCTAATGGTTTCTCAACAGTCAATGGCGGTTAACAAAGTCAATGTTTTAATGCCTAATTTGTGGCTTCATGTTGATAGAGAACAGAAAATACAAAACTCGCAATTTTTTTTTCCATTTCCTTCCTGGTAATATTTGATGATTAGTACAATTCGCTAGAAGTGAACTGATATTGTATGTAACTGCTGCATCAGAATACGTTATTTCTGGGGGTTTGTGGCAATTTTATATACTGCATGCTGGTATAAAGTGTCCTGTGCCGTTTGCATATTTTCCCCACTGACCCAAATTTCCATGAGTTCATTTAATAATCTAATGATGTGCATTGGTTATCGTGAAGAATTTGTAGTAAGCTGTGCAATAATAATTTCACTGAAGCCTGGGTCGATCAAAATATAAGGAAGATAATGCAGTGTCCCTAATGCTTTCAGGGTGTAATTCTAGCTGTCGTTTTGCTCTCTTAGTGCTATAGACATACACGGTCACCCGTGTTGTGTGTGTGTGTGTTCATGTTAACATATGCACATATAAGCATTTTATACCCCATCACCCCCAAAGAAAGCATTTGTTTAATTTTTAATTCACCTTAGATCCATTGATATTTAATTCACCTTAAATCCATTGAAAATTTCATAATTTCTTGTAGTGACAAGATACTCAAAAAAAAATTCAAAACATTAGCTCCTTCGCCCTCCAAAAGTAATAAATTATGAACTATGGTCTTTCTGTCACACCACTGCAGCCTCTCCCTTTTCCTTAGAGCAAATCAAAGAGCAGAAGATTCAGGAAAGCAAGTGTGTGATAGCAGAAATCTCCCTCCCCGTTTCACTACTTCTCTCTAAATTTTAAGGTGGTTTTAGTAAGGCAGCTTTTGGTACATCTAAGTGCTTTTGCTCAATGACTTTTTTTTTTAAGTATTATGTAAGTATTTGTTTTCCTTATAAATGGATTATTTTTTCAATGTAAATTCTAGAAGGTTGCGGTGTTAGGTCACATTACCAAGTGAAACAATCAAAGCTCAACCTACAATAGGAAAAAATTTTCTTACTTCTCAGTCTCCTAATCAAACCCAAAGACCACTTGGTATTCCTTCTTTTAAAAAGAAACACTTTATAGTAATCAGCACACAAAATCCCTTCCAGGTATATTTTTTAAAAAAAATTCCTGAGATGATGAATTTATGTAGCATGTAGGGTTTATTAATGCCAAATCACATTCTGTTTTAAATTAATGCAAAGCTTGGGTAATTTGAATTCATCCATTCCACTAAAACCTGCACACAACTCCCCAGTATGTCATCCTTGTAGGTGAAGACACTCTCAAGAAGCCCAGAGTCAATATGATGAGTGGGCCATATTGAAAACCCTACAAGGGGCTGACAAGTCTGCTTCTGTTTGGGACATATTACTCTGACCCTTTCCTAGGAAACAAATAGCATCTTAAGTTTGGTGTTTTGTTGTTGTTGTTTTTATAATGTTGCGTATGTTCTGTTTTTCTCTTCTTAAAAATTCTGCATGCAGAAGTCAGGAATGGTGATCTTGGAGACCCGTTAGTAAGTGCAAGAATTCAGGGACTGGAAAAAGATGGCTTGGGGATTATTTTTGCTTTTCTTTTTATCCAGTTCAACTTTACCTGTGGTGGCTTAAAGGGAAATTTTGAGAAGTCGGGTCTGATTTGTAGGCTCCCAGCCTACACAGTGCACACACTGTTGCTGCATTTTCCACTTCAAATTAGGTAAATGGTGACAGGGTTCCACATCTTGCATTTATGGATAGTCCTATCTGATAAATGCCCCCCTGAACAGCTATAGGAAACACATGAAAGGCGGTCTCCTTTTAGCTGTGAGCTTTTGGTGGACAGGAAGAAATGGGACCAGACATAAAAGATTAATGCATATTTTGGGGGGAAAAATATTACAGGGTGCCGTGCTGTTTGATTACAAGCCTTGGAATTAGTCAACATTTCCATAATTCTAAACCAATATACACCTGTTTTCCCACTGTGATGTGAAGGCACAACTTAATTTAACAGAAGCCCTGCTGTGCTAAATCTCTCATTAACTACCAAGTGAGTTCGGTAATTTAAAGTTGTAGCACTACTATTTTAACTGGTTGCCTTCATATTATGAAATTAATAAGAAATTAATGATGCACTTTGCCATATGCCTTCAATTTCTTTCTGAATAAAAATAAAAGGGATAAAGAAAAACGCATCAGCAGCTGACACTTTAAAGCTTTTCTGGGTTGTAATCATTTTTCCTGCGGATAAAATCCATTAAAAAGGCACTTGCTGCTTTTTTTTTTTTTTCTAAAGTGTCCAAAACTTTCCATTTAAAACAAGATCAAATAGTGCTGGGTTTTTTTCCCCCCCTGTTTAATTTTCTTTTGCAGCTGATGTTTTGTATCATAGGGAACTTTTATCATGCAACCAAACTTGATTGATGTTTAGGGACCATCTTTCCATCTTGAGAGAAACAAAGAACTCAGTATGGCAGAGGGGAAAAAGTGCTGGTGGCACTGTCTTATTCCACTGAGTGAAATTTTCTTTAAAGGCACCTTTCCTTCATGCCATGCATGGGTCATAGAGACCCTTTCCATAGTGGACGGGAGATAGGGTAAGGGATCAGGGCAGCCATTAAGGATGCATTTTTCACACCATGTGACTGGAGAAGACACTAGGTCTTTCATCGTCTGAAATGCTCACCATAAATCCTAGAAATACAATATTGGAAACCAAAGGAGCCAATTCAACAGCTCAACACAGGGCAGAGCAAAGAATGAGCATCTAGAGGTCATTTCCCTGATTTGACCACGCTGTCCTCTGGAAATGGAGGCTTGACACTTAAGTAGCAGATCACATCTGGGGCAGCACTATGCCTCACTTATTCCTGGCATCTTGTTAGGTTGACAAAACACTAATGATTCCTGAGTGCACACTGTGTGCCAGGCACTACGCTACAGCAGTTCTTGCGTGCACACATGCCTGACCTTGAGATGCGTAGTGAATAGGACTCCCGTCACCCGAAGAGAACACTCTTGGTATGTCTGCACAGGCCAGGCTATTTGATGAGCCATTGGGTTGGCCACAAAATTATTAGCCTGGCTTTTTCCATAGCTGAGCCATTCGTGTTCCTGGACAGAATTTGGTTGCCTTTGCCTTGACAATACAGCAGATCGGGCTAAGAGGTGGCTCCTTCTTTTGTTCAGGAAGACTCAACCTAACTGGTAGAATGAGTCAATAGAAATGTCATCACCCACCATTGTATTTCCCAGAGGGAAATCTTTATAAAGGCAACTTGTGAGATTCGTTTTGTTTTCACCGACCCTATTTAGCTTAATTAAAAAAAAATTAAAGACCTTAATTGAGGCACAGGAAAGCCACCACCATCTTTTCAATAATCAGATGTCCAGGGCCACATATCCCTGTACCAGTGACCGTGCTGTGCCCTTATATCATTCTTTTTTCAAGGTCTTAACACATACTGTCTCTGGCAGTAAGGCTTTCTGATTGAAAATCTACAGCAGTATCATTAGAGCATTCACTGTATAAATTAATTTAATTAAGGATGTAATAACAGGGAAGAATATAGTTTTGAAAAAGCTCTTAAATTTTAACAGCAAGGAGGAATCAGAATCTAAATGTCTTGTAAAATATTAATTGCGAATTTCTTCCAGACATTTCCTCTGCCTATGCCTTACCCCTTCCTTTCTTTTTTAGAATCACTACCAGTTTTATTAAATGCAGTTTATATTAAGGAGTTACTGCCCTAAGAGAACATTTGTTTAGAGCACTCCATTTTAGTGGTGGCTTACGGAAAGGTGTTTTATAATAACGCGTGCAGTGTGAACAAGGACTGCACATAGATTGAAGATATAAAAACAAATGAGTCTGATCTGGTAGGAAGAGGCTGTAAATAAAACTGCCTCCTGGGACAAGTGTGTTCACCCACATGAAGTGAATGAGCCCCTTCTTGGCTTGCCCTGGAAGAGATCATTTACCTACGCGGGTAGGCGCTCGCTTCCTCCCAGGCGGCCCTCCACACAACTCTCCATAGAATTGTCCCCCTGTGTCCTTTAAGAGCAGAATGCTGGGGTTTAATATTCCTTCAGCAGAACAGCTTGGCTCTCACTGGGACCAAATTCAATTTGCCCATTGTAATGCATTTTGAGGTACTCATTTTCTTTGAACCACCTCTTCTAATTATTAATATGTATTTAATGCCTTTGTTCTCAGAGCCATGATGATTATTTTATCATTACCATCATCATCGTCATCATTTCTGTCATAAAGTCCCTCAAACTCCATCTCATCATATGGAAACTCCCCACTCCGTGCCCTCCCCCCCCCAACTCATCTCATTTAAATCCAAGCCTAACTAGGCCAGGCTAGATAAAGTTTCTTCTCAGATGCCATTTATTTAAAACAGGAAGAAACAGCCAAAACAGCTACCCAAGCAAGTTTCAGCCCTAAGAATCGTGTATCATGTAGAACACACAGGGTGTTCATGCACTTGTTCAACAAGTACTTACCAAATTTTTATTGTTTGCCTGGAACTGTTCTGGGTGCTAGGGAAACACAGTAGCAGCCACGCTATTTATAACCAAATCACCCAAAAACAAAGCAAGTCCACCACACCTGTACATGCTTGGCGCTTCATAAATAGCTCTTGGACATCTAATGCCCAAATGAGTTAGTTTCATAAGATATTTCCAGAGGCGTCAAGTTCTGTTCCCAAAAAAATGGCAGTTGTGCCCACAAGTACTCCCAAGTGCTCCAAAATAGAAGAAGATGAACGTAGACTTGCTGTTATGAGTGTGTGTGCGCGAGGTGTAATTTATATCCTACACACGCTGATGGCTGCATAGATACTCACACGCCATCCGTGTGCGGTGTATTAATTTGGCCAAATAAATAAAACCAGGAAGAGAGAGCTTAAAAATCCCATTTTGTAGTTGGCCTGCCAACATACTGTTAATCACTTCCTAGTCACCTTCCTTACAGTAGGCTTCGTGAACTGTATAATTCTTATGTTGGTTTGTCTGTTTGTTGGTTTTTGCTTTGAGTCAGGATCACGGCTGACGCACAGTGCCCGCGCAAGAGTACTCCAGAGCTGCCATTTAGTGGCGGTAATCCCTGCCTTCTACCTCCTTCACAGAAGAGTAGGCGCTGAATGAGATAATGTATGTAAAGCTTCCTGAGCCCCTGAAGAAATGTGCTCAGAAGACATAGTGTCTACTTGACAGGTTCTGTAGGTGTGAACTCTCCTCGGGTAACAACCCAACATACAGAATGTGTGTGCCGTGGAGTGTGTACAGTGAGACATGGGTTGGGTGTCCGTCCGTTCTTCAGATTTCATCTGCTGAATTGGGCTGAACCAGGCGGCCTAGAGGACTTGCCCAAAGCCTCTATTCTCCTGCTGCCTGTGTTGTTTCAGCATAATGCTGGGTTCTGCAGACATGAAAACTAAACACAATGTAGGGTTTGCTTTTTTGTTTCTAGGATGACCTTGGAAGGGCCTGGGATGGGGAACGAGCGTCAGGGTCAGGGTGTGCCTAGGGAGCAGCACCTCAGGGGTCCACCTGCCCACCTGGAGCCAAGCCAGCGGGGAGGAGATGGGCTCAAGCTGCAGGAAGCAGCACCCCAAGTGGGATTCAGGTGCAGCAGGGTGCTGGCCAGCCCGATGGTTTAGGCCTGGGACCGAAAGAGGAGGACAAAAATCCCCGGGCCCAGTGGTTCCCAGTCTGCAGGCCAATCCCAATGGATCTGGGAAAGCACACATTTTAATACTCCACCAAAAAGCCATTGGAAATAGTCTCTTTCCCCCACCATAAAGTTTTACCACGTGCCCACTTGAGCAGAGGCTTCTTCTGCCTTAGGCTGGCAGGCATTCAGTTCAATTGCTTTGACTGGCAGTTAGCGATGTATGGCTTTGATGAACTAAAATGAAAAACTAGGCACTCTTAAAATAGGACCTATTCCATACAAGGACCCACATTTTCTGTGGGAGAAAATTAATGAATGAGGAGTCACTGGTGGTGAAAAGTTGAAAGTGACTAAGCGAGCAGCCCAGCCAGCCCAGGGCTAAAACAGGGAGCAGCGACACCACCCTTGATAATAGAACTTCGGTGGAAGGCCTTGTTTATTTGGTTTTGCAAACAGCATAATCTCAACTACATAGCTAATTTTGTTTCTTAAGATTTTATTTATTCATTCATGAGAGGCCCACCGAGAGAGGCAGAGACACGGGCAGAGGGAGAAGCAGGCTCCATGCAGGGAGCCCGATGTGGGACTCGATCCCAGGACCCTGGGATCATGACCTGAGTCAAAGGCAGATGCTCAACCACTGAGTCACCCAGAGTCCCTCAACTACATACTTAATTACCAGGACTGTTGCTGTGAGGACTTACAAGAGCATCTGTGCAAAGGACCTAGCTCAGGGGCCCGGCCCGGGGTGCAAAATTGCCCAAAGTCGTTGAGCAAGACTGCCATCTCTTTGGTAACACCTGAGGGCACAGTAAGATGGCACAGTGGCAAAAAAAGAAGTAATAGTTAGATTTCAGAGGTACTCGTTTCCCTTTGCAACCGCAAGACTACCCTGGGGATACTATGTTCACCCACTAGATCCCAGTTCCATTAGAGGTTAATAAGATTTCAAAAGAAGATTGTGGGGAGGATCCACCAATTTGATTAAAGGTCTGGATGGAATTGCAGAGGAAGGAGTTAGGACAGCCAAACAAAAGGAGAAATTCTTTTTTTAATCTTTTTTTTTTTTTTTTTTAAGATTTTAGTTTTAGGTGAGCTCTACACCCAGCATGGGGCTCGAACTTACAGCCCCAAGGGAATTGTTAAAAAAAAAAAAACAATTGGAAAAGAGTTCAAGTTCTGCCTCCAGAGTACGCAGTCACCAGCAGGATTCATCACCTTGAATATGTCACCGGCATGCCGGGCAGACCGTGAATGTGTCAGGTGTGAAGTGGGCACAGCTCGGGAGACTGTGTCCAGTACACGTGGGCTGGCCAGTACTCAGCCTCCAGATCCAGGCCATGAAAAAGTATGTGACAGGGGTGGGTGTGGAGAGAGGTCTCCCAGGAGCCCCAGGGTTCTTTCCCACCCACCCAATCGGGGAGCATGGCGGGAGGCCAGGATCAAAGGGAGTCTTGGACTCCAACTGGGCCAGATCTAGTGTGCTGAGTGCCGGGCAAGCACTCTGGAAGGTTGGGAGGAAAGAAGCTCCGCGTTCCCTTCGCTCATTTGAGCTGGAGACCGTCCCCATGCACAGGTGCTCTGGAAGTCTCATTAGTATTGGGACATAAGCTATTAAAGTTGTTTTGATAATAAAGCAGTATCTCAGGACCATATCATTACTGCTCTCACTGCCCACAAGTCACCAAGATGAAAGCATCAACAATAAACAGTTGCCTTCAGGAGATCGCAGAAAAGGGACAAGGTGACAAACGTTCTCTTTTGTACCCGTTATTGTTCCTGACTGTCATCACTTCCCACCAGTACTCAGAGTGCATCCTTGTCCTGCCAGCCCCGCCCCCAGCAGCTCTGAAGAGCTCTGGAGAGTGCTTCGTTCCTTCATCTGCAAAATGAAGTGCTCGGGCTCAGTGGCTCTTGGAGTCCTTTGTAATGTTGCAGGACTGTCTTTCCTCCCAGGCGTTGTCTACAGCGATGTCCTATTTAAGGAAGAACGTCTGTGTGGACACCTGACTGTCTTCCTGTTCACCTCAAGAGGTAGCCAGGCAGGTAGACATGACTTGACTTGCTTCCGTGGTGGGTTAGTAACTTTAGAGGACAGTTGACCCTTGAACAACACCGGTGTGAGCTGTGTGGGTCCACGTGCAGGTGGATTTTTCTTTATATAAATACAGTTCCGTAAAATGTGTTTTCTCTTACGATTTTCTCAATGGCATTTTTTTTTCCCTCCAGCTTGCTTGACCATAAGAACACAATATGTAATACATACAACATACAAAATATGGATGAATTGGCTGTTTATGTGATTCTTGAGGCTTCTGGTCAACAGTAGGCTCATTAGGAGTTCAGGTTTTGGAGAGTCGAAAGTTATACACAGATTTTTTACTATATTGAAGGTTGGCGCCCGTAACCCTCGCATTGATCAAGGGCCAATTGTACTTTATATGGACTCGTCTGGACCCTTCGGGGCTTGGCTTTCCACTTTGAGGTTCTCTGGACATCTGCTGCCCACTCCCCTCTGGTTTTGAACCAACAGGGAGCTTACCACTCATAATTTTTCCACCAAGGAATAGAGGAAGGGGAGGTGATGAAAGCTAACAAGACAGTCGGATTCCTTGCTTATAGCGTTGGTTTGGCAAGTAGGGGCGCTTAACCGAATGAGGCCTCAGGATTATTGGTGGATTTCTCTTATCTGTTTGATTCCTGTCCCCAGTTAACATGGGCAAGTGAGTCATCTGTGTTTGTAGATGGCTTTATGGTGTTGTTTGTTATCCCTTCTAAAAATATTTCAGGTGATGTATTGATAGCATTCACCTTGTTATACTGAGGACACTGAGGCACTGGGAGATTAAATTAACTTCTCTGACCTCCCCTAGCGAAGCAGTGACAGCACTAGAATTAGAAGCCACAGTTGCTGAAACTCGCCCGTCGCATGGTCTCCTGGTAGTGGGTTCGGCGTGGTAGTGGGTTCGGCATGATGTTCTCCACATCTTAGGGGGTAGGGAGCATGACTCAGGAGGCCAGCACAGCACAACAACAAAAATCCCTGCAAAAGTGACTCTTTATTGGTTGCCCACATATCAGGCACCATGCGGAGGCTCTGTGACTGTATTCCTTTGAATTGTCACAGCACCTCCACAAGGCGTGGATCATATGACCCCGTTGGCTGGTGAGGAGCCAAAACTCAAGAGTGACTTTCCAGGGTGAGACAGCTGGTAACTGTGAGTCTCTGACCTTAGAGGCCAAGGGGCCTTGCGCCCCCGGTCAGGGAGTGGAGGCTTGCACTCTCGAGATCTCCAGGTCCCTCCATTTCTGGAGACTTCCAGCAGAAAGTATGCTCCCTTGGTAGTGCCCTTGCTTCACTGATAAGCTCAGAATGCCCACGTTTGCCCCCTTTGGAGCTGTCCTGAAATGAATCTAAATCCTCAGCTCCTTTACTACTATGCTGGCCATGTCACCCAGGGAGCTCACCCGAGGGGCAGAGCATCCGGGTCCTGGTGCTTCGCTGAGTAGGCCTCCCCGGAAGGCAGCTGGTTCCCTCCCCCAGGAGCCGGTCCTGATGCCACCTGGGCACGGGCACTGAGCTGCGCAGCTCTGCCAGTGATGCGAAGCCACGCTCTCTTGCACAGGCTGGGACCACCGACCTCACGGGTGGGTGCGACGAGGCATTTGCTGTGACTTGGGTATGAGGTTCCTCACACCGGGCTCTCCAGGAGGGAGCTACAGATCAAAGGCAGTCACTCCCGTAAGAGGAGCTGCTTTGCAAAAATGATTATAAATGCAGCACCTTTCTTCAGAGGAATGTAGCTTTACCAACACCATCTCATTAACATTCATGTTATTAGGGTCCTTTCCTTTATCTGCATCCACAGGCTTTGGGTCCCAGTCCCCAATCTGCATTCTAATGCCCTGCTCCGTCCAGCTGGCCTCCCCTCCATCTCTTGGCTCTGTGTCCATCCATAGGGGAAGGGCCGAGTGGGGGCTGGGCTCATCTCTGAGGGTCCGGCACAAACCCCGTCACCCCCCAGAGCGTGGGGCAGCAGGACAGCTAGCAGGCCGTGGCTGTGCACGAGGGCTGGCATACAAGTAGTTCAGCCTCCCTGCCTCATCCCGCCTTGCTGCCCCAAGGAGACCTGCTGCCTTTAGAGAACAGCCGGGCCTACACCCCTGTTTTACTGATGCATGAGTCTGCATGGCCACCGAAGCGTTGGAATCCTCTGCTTCTGAAAACAGGGGACCAGCCCCTCCACTGCAGAGGAGGGCAGTAAGGAATAAGCAGCAGGGGCACCTGGGTGGCTCAGCGGTTGAGCATCTGCCTTTGGTTCAGGTCATGATCCCAAGGTCCTGGGATCGAGTTCTGCATCAGACTCCCCAGGGGGAGCCTGCTTCTCCCTCTGCCTATGTCTCTGCCTCTCTCTCTGTCTCTCTTATGAATAAATAAATAAAATCTTAAAAAAAAAAGAAAAAAAGAAAGAAGCAGCAAGCACCACAGATGGGATTGTATGCAGCCCCATGGGACAGTAGCCGCCCCCTCTGCCACGACAGAGGCAGGGGCCAGGAGATGGTCAGCAGGATGCTTTCCCTCGAGTCCAGAGAGCTTGGTGTCCTCCTCTCTCTCTGCCCATCCAGCCACCTGCTCTGTTCTCCCCCTTTGTTGTCAGGAGGCGAGTCAGGACCAGAGGCTGGGTGCTGACTAAGGCATCAGGGCAAGTTCTATGGTTAATTCCATCTGGTCATCAGGCCGTGATTGCTGTTGAGATGCATGCAGATACGGGGATGTGTCGTGGAGACTCGGGCCTGTGTCCTCCCTGCTGCTGGCCTGATGCCATGTGACATCACGTGTGGTTAGACCGGGTGTTCTGGGCTCTCTGAGCCCCCACATCTGTGCATCTGTCCTTTATCAGGGACCAGAAGGACCAAGTCAACGTGAAGAATGGGTTCCCTAGAAATTTACCCCCGCCCTGAAAATTAAACAGGGTGACTGCAGGTCGGATCTTGTGCTTTGTGCGCCTACCCACACGTATGCTATATTTAATTTCTTCAGAAAAGCATATATTTAAACACATACTGGGAAACTTGCCACATGTTTTGTATTAAGTTGCACATGAGGTCCAGCGTACTGAGGATCGACTGTCAGCAGGTCACGTGGATCAGGAAATAGAAAGTTAATTGTTGTCATTGCATATGTACTGTAAGCTGGGGGTAAATTCAGAACAGTAGGGATCCCTGGGTGGCACAGCGGTTTGGCGCCTGCCTTTGGCCCAGGGTGCAATCCTGGAATCCTGGGATCGAATCCCACGTCAGGCTCCCGGTGCATGGAGCCTGCTTCTCCCTCTGCCTGTGTCTCTGCCTCTCTCTCTCTCTATGACTATCGTAAATAAATAAAATAAAATAAAATAAAAAATTAAAAAAAAATAAAAATAAATTCAGAACAGTAGTTCTAGAACTCCAGAAGTACGTTTTTAGCAAATTTTGGTTTTATAGATGTTTTGTCTACATGGCTGATGTGTTTTTTAAAGATCCTATTCATTTATTCATGAGAGAGACACAGAGAGAGGCAGAGACACAGGCAGAGGGAGAAGCAGGCTCCCTGCAGGGAGCCCGACATGGGACTCGATCCCAGGACCTAGGTATCACGGCCTGGGCCAAAGGCAGATGCTCAACCACGGAGCCACCCAAGCATCCCTGGCTGATATTTTTCAGTGACCTTCAGAATTCAGATGATTTTAACCAAATAGGAATAAATGTCTGATTAATAAAAATAATAGTCATAGCTACCATTTATTGAGCGCTTACTATGCCTTGAGCACTGTATAAAGCCAAGGACTTTATATGCACCTGAGCTCTTAAAAATAATAATATACCAGGCAGATGATAGAACAGTGATTAAATAATTTGTTTTCTCCCCCTGGATGCCCTTTCCACGAGAAGCCTGTCATTCCAAACTTAAAAGCGTTAAGATAGTTTTGACTAGTAGAGGAGAGTTCCTAACAAATCAGTGAATGTCTCTGCTGGCTGCTAGCTGACCTCCACCTAGATACAAGGATGATGGGAAAGACAAGTGTCCTCTAATTCAGCTTCACTTCACCTGTATTCCTAATCCATTACTAATAGCTGATGATGATTCACTAATATTTGGAAACGAGCACTTAAATAGAGGTGCTTCAGCCTACATTTGGCCAGGTCGTATCTCAGATTTCTGCAGCCCATGGAGGCATTAACTAGCATCACAAGGCCTACCAAAACTCACAGATGCCCCTGGGGCATCAATTAGAGAATCCTAATCACCGAGTCACCCAAATCACTCCTGAGTTGGTGTTGCCCAGGTGTTCAACCCCTGGAGGTCACTAACCAAAACTAAATCTCATCAGTAAGGAAAGCCAAGAGGCCCAAACCTAGGAACCCCTGGGGCTGATTTCTGTAGATTTCTGTTTACTTGAGTGTGGTTCTCTGGGTCAGCCGAGGACGAGAGGGCTCAGGGAGGAAAGTAGACCCTATCTCATCGTGGGTCATGGGCTATGGAAGCTAAAAGCGTTTTCTGGAGACAGTACTGTCCTCCAGTACGTTACATGAGGACGCAAAAGCTCAACACAGGTAGGCGGCGAGGCGGAGGGCAAGAGCATCGTGTGTCTCCGGCCCCCGAGCCTGTTCCCCACGCAATTTCTGTGCCAGGTTATACTAAACGCGTCACTTAGAGAATCGGGAATTCAGGACCCAGACGACCCATCCGTCCCTGCCATTACACCATACGATGTGCGGTAGGGGGACACGGTGATCCCTTTTCTCCTTCCACCCTCTGAGGAAGACTCAGATAGTAGGAATGAGCCTCCCGGCCATTCACCTAAACTGACAGGTGAACGCGATGAACTTTTACAGAAGGGACAAAGAAAAGGGAAAGTGTGGCCCTGAGGTTAAGTCCACTTGCATCTACAGCGAGGGCGGTGATGAGTGACTCAGGCAGTGCAACAGACTCACCAGGGAGTTTTTGAAATTATGGATGCCCGGGCCTGGGCCTTGGGTAAATTCAGTAAGAATCTCCCGGGGGGGTCGGGGGGGGGGAGGAGCCTGGTATTGGTGTTGCTGAAGCTCTCCACGTGATTCCAGCCTCCAGCCAAGTTTGAGAACCACTGTTGGAGAATGAGCACCATCAGCCCCGGGGGGAGCATGGTGGTGATTAACCTGTGTCTTCCTCCTGCACATCTGGGTGCGTGGGAGTGCTCCCACCTGCTGCTGACCGTCCCACAATCGCAGGTAGTCTTGCTCCTCAGAGTGGGCTCCGTGGGCCAGCAGCGCTGCAGTCATCAAGGAATGTGTCACGTAGGCCGACTCCCGGGCCTCACCCTGGACCTGCATGGGCACTAGATCCTGGGTGCTGTGCATGCATCACAAAGCTTGACGCGCAGGCACTCGTAGGACCAGGCCGCACCAGGGCTGCTGTCCCAGGAATGTGTCACGAGTCACTCTAAGACGGCTCTGCCGTGTGTGCACACACACCTCGTGCAGCAGCATGGATGCATCTGCACAAGAGGGCAGAGCTCCTTTGTGGCTAGAGATCACACCACCTCCCCTCCTCCCCGCCCCCCCGCCCCGGCAAATGTCCCCAAAGTGATCTGGGTGACCTGACCATGTGGAGACATGTCAGGAAGGAGGCAAAGAGGTCACTGGCATGGGAGGAGGTCTTTTGTTGACCAGCAGCATCTTCGCATGCTGGAAGACTGTGTGTTTTCCTTCCCATCAACTCTCAAAGACCTGCCGGAAAAAAAAATCTCACTGGAGTGAGACTTACGTAGAAGTCATGTGTCCCAATCTATAAGGGGGTGAACGGATGTGGTGCTATTTTAAGCACAGGTTTTCTGGCCAGAATAAGCTTAATGCAGAAGCCAAGAGGAGCAATTGTCTGCCGCACAGAGTTCATCCCTAACACTCTGGCAGCGCGGTCCCACCTTGCAGAAACCACAGGCGTGTGAAGTCCTTGCTGTCTCGTCATCCGTGGACCTGCACTCCTCGCCAGGGGAGCAAAGCACACTGTCCCATCTCTCTCGATGGCCTCAGCATGAGAGACCTGTGCTGACAAAGCAGTTCAGCTACATGTTAGTGCCAGGGGTGGGACATACTGGCTTCTGAGAAGAGGCACTTTATAACCATATATGTGGGTGTGTATCTGGGGGCCTCAAAGGAAATCCACCTGTTGTAGGTAGTTGTTGTGGGATTTCCCTGGAGTGGGTGCCAGTGTTCCATCCCTTTTTGTAGGCCTGGAGACATGGTTCACATGTCGGGTGGTTCACAGGCCCTTGAAATACAGCAGGTATCCTGGGTGGTGGTCTGTAGGCACAGAGTCATTTGTTGCCACCGAAAAACTCAAACCAACACAGCCAGCATTTGCCTAAGTCCCAATGTTGCTCATCAGACCAGCGTCAAAGCGTGAATGGCGGCCGAAAGAAGAAGCAGGAGCCAGGCAGGGAAGGAAGCCCAAGAGGGGCTGGGCCCAGAGATGAGTGCACCCCGAGAGGAGGATGCTTCCAGGGTGACATACCTACTGGCGTGTGTTAGACCCGCACGGAAAAGGGGACCCAGGCAAGGCACACAGAAGGGGAGAGTCAGACCAGCAAACATCTTGTGTTTATTTTGCTTATCACAACCAAACAGCCAGCTTGTGAGAAGAGCCCTCAGCTGAGTTTCTGACCCCAAGGACAGAAGCATCATTGGCATCACCGTTGCCTTCTGATGTCACCTTGGAGGTCAGGCCCCAGCACTGGTGCTGCCTCTGCCGGTTTCCGGTCCAAGACAGGCCCATCCCAACCCGTGAGGGGAACGAGACTCTACCTCTTGGTAAGGGAGACACTGAAATACAAGGGAGGCCTGTGCATGACACGCTGTGCGTCGTTCTTGCTTTGCTCTCCCCACTCTGGGCTTCTCAGGAGAGCTGAATTGATTGGTTGGAGCTGCCGAGGAGCTTCTCCTTCCTAACCCCGCACTTTTGGGGATTGGCAAGCCATGTTGTGCCGTCGGTCTTCACCGTGCCTCAGAGTCACACGTGCTGAGCCCCCTCACCCTTGGCCTTGGGAGGAAGCGTGAGTCGGTGCCCCTCACGGCAGCAGGACACAGCAGCCCCAGTCAGCACACCAGCTCGTTAGTGAACTTGAGCTCCAGACTCTCAACCCCCAGTTAACTAACCATGAAATCTCCTTAGCATGAAAGGGACGGGGTGAGCAAGGGGGAGGACATTCTGATCTTTGTGGCGATGTTTGCTAAGGCCTCCTCAAGGCGCTTTGACGACATTGGCTGAGCTGCCAGTTTGGAAGGACACACCTGTGTTCTGTAACTCGCCTCACAGGAGTTAGCCACTCATAGTCAGGGATGGGAAAAGACAAATGGGAGAACACTTTGCACACAAGGCCCGGACCTCTGGTGAGGCAGGTCTCTCTCGAAGGCAACCGTACACAGTGCCTGGGTCCCAAAATGGCATCCCAGGGACCGTGACCTTCAATATCTTTGACAGCATGTGGTTGGACAGATGTTGCAGTTGGAGGTCTTCAGATGTGCTCAGAAGCATTTTACTTTGACTCTTTTCTCTAAACATGAAACGCCCTTCAAGTTTTATGATAATTCCGATATTACGTATCTCCCGTGGTAACGTGGAAAGGCCTTAGTGGGAAAATGAGAATTGAGCTTAGACTTTTTTTTTTAAGATTTTATTTATTTATTCACGAGAGACAGAGAGAGAGAGGGAGGCAGAGACACAGGCAGAGGGAGAAGCAAGCTCCATGCAGGGAGCCCAACGTCGACGTGGGACTTGATCCTGGGTCTCCAGGATCAGGCCCTGGGCTGAAGGCGGCGCTAAACCGCTAAGCCACCCGGGCTGCCCTGAGCTTAGACTTTAACAAAATTCTAAATAACGAATGAACACACTGGCTGACTAGGCTAGGTATTGGAAGGGAAAGGGTTGGATCTGGCCTAACGCTTGAAACTGAAGAACCAGGTCCGAGCAGAGCTGAGTGCAAAAGAGAACCTGTAAAGACTTCTCAAGCCGTGAGCCTTCCAGGTGCCTTCATGACACAGCGAAGAGAAGTCAGTGACAACCTACCTTTCTCCCCAAAAACAGAAATGTGCTGTTTCTCATAGGATGGCAAGGAGAGAACTATGCCCCAGAGTTCTGTTTTCACCCATTCATTCCCTCTCTGCACAATCTCCAGTTTCCATCATTCATCCACATGGCTCCCTCTGCCTCTGCCTCCTGTGCCCTGCTGCCTCCCACATCTTGATCTGAAAATCAGATGTCTCTGCCAAGCCCCAAACCTAGTATCTGGTAGCTGCTACTGGAAAGTCCCATGCAATTGGTCCACAGGCTGTTGCAATACTAAAGTCATCTTCCCACCAGCACCCAGGCCCTCTTCACATAGTACCCATCCAAGTGGATGGATACGCCTCCTGAAGCAAGAAGCCGGAAGTCCTCCTCAACCCCTCCTCTTCCCATACTGCCCCATCTCCGTACCCCATTTCTGATCAGCAAGGAAATCCTGTGTTTTCCCTTGGCAGTGTCTTTGGAATTCTGGCCTCTTCATCGGGTGGGACTATAGTTGTCACCACAGCTAGTAGAAGCACAGAGGGGATTAAGAGATTTGCAAAGTTATCCTATAATGACCATACTCATTCATCTTCCAGCTGCTCCCTTGAGAGGGAGAGGAATGGGGTGGAATTAGGACACTGGGGTTGCACATTGCCCCCAGCATGCTGCAGGAGTGTGTGAACATGGTTGTGTTGTGTCTATGGCAGAAAAAAATGGATACGCCTACTGAGCCTTAAGGGAGAGATCTGACCTCCATACTATGTCCCTTACTTTTTCTCCAGCTTCTGTGACACTTTTGTTCATGCACTGTACTCCAGCCACAGGATCCCACACAAGTGTCGTTTCACTTCTACAAAGGTAGAACCGAATATTCCTTCCTTGTAATCCACTGTAGCAGATACTGTGATTCATCCCTTAGCATCACTGCTGAATGTTATCCCCCCCACTGCCCCATTGTTCACCTCTCCATCTCTCCTGTATTAAGCTCCAAATGCCTCAAGGAGAGAGTACATTCTCAGAGCCCAGCCTCACACCATAGATGCTACTCAACAAATGTACCTTGAGGGCAGCCCGGGCGCCTCAGCGGTTTAGCACCGCCTTCAGCTCAGGGCCTGATCCTGGAGAACCGGGATCGAGTCCCACGTCGGGCTCCCTGCATGGAGCCTGCTTCTCCCTCTGCCTGTGTCTCTGCCTCTCTCTGTCTCTGCGTCTCTCATGAGTAAATAAAACCTTTAAAAAAAAAAGTGCCTTGAATAAACTCTCAGGAATAGCTTTTATTCATTGACACTCACTCAACATCAAAAAAATCCCAAGAGTTCTTTATAATCCTAGGTTTCTCTACAGCTGATTATATAATCTCATTCAATCCTCACAATCGTAGGAATGAATTGAGATTTCCATTATGATCCTTGCTCCAAATAGGAGTTCACCAAGGCTTCAGGAGGTCAAGTGGCCTGACTGTATGTCCTTGGAGTTGGCGAAGCCAAGACTCCAACCCAGACCTTGTGATTGTAATTGTGATATTCTTTCCACCACAGAATAAAGCAGCCCAAGTTTTCCAAGAACTCATTCAGAGAAGAAACCATCAAAATAGATGAGCCACTGGAGATCAAGTGCTGTCAACAAAGGCTTCTTGCCTCGCTTCCTTCATATAAAATGTCTCCCATATTCTTAACGGATCCCCTTTCTGAGCTTTCCCCTACCATTTGAATTTTGGTTACAGTGCCGTGTACTTGAAGGCCTAAACCAGAATCTGATCTTTAGAAGACTGAGCTCCAGGGTGAGGGTATTTATAGAACAATTGAACCGTCATAATTTCCCTGAGCGCTGCCAACAAGTAATTTCCAAAGTTGGTAAATGATCTCACACATGAGAGTAGAAGGTAGAAATCAAAATGAGACAGTAGAATTAAACTCGAACTCATAAAGAATTAGCAACACTGGAGGGGAGATCTTCATTTGGCAAAATACCAGCCAAAGTTTAGTCCTACTGCAGAAGATGAGATGAATAAATAGAGTTGTTAAAAACAATATCAGATGTCTTGCTCAGATGTTTATTGGATTTGCATTTTAAACATGGCTAATATGAAATAGCCCTTAAGGCATTTTTTTTCAAACTTGCCATCTATTTTTAGTAGGGAATAATTCTTTAAAAACCAGCCTCATTTGTTTAAAAAAAAAAACTTAATCATTTTTGCCTAAGCGTGATTAAGAGAGGAATATTACACCAGTTGTCTGCTTCCATTCACTTAGTATGAATCCAAAAGGCCAGGGAGGTAGCTAAATAAACTGATGGAGAAAGGCCGCTGAGTGAGGTATGGCATTTATTTGTCTGATGCAAATGGAGTTGTCATTCCTAAGCCAATCAAACCATGCATTTTTTATGAGAGGTTGCAACTTGCAGAGATGGAAATGTTAGACACTAATTAATAAACGTGGCTGGCGGAGCAACTCAAACAACTCGGGACTCTGACATTAAGCTAGGGAAGGATCAGTAGAATGTGAAATTCAGTGGGGCTTTTCTGTGGATTTGATGAGACGCCGGTACCCTGTCAGAAGGTTCAAGAGAAGATACAATTGGCTTAAGTATTCCAAGTTAGTTTTGAACCCGAGGTTTTAAAGATTTGCTTGATAGAAGGGTATCCTTGTGGTGGCTTTAGTTTGCCTTGAAGTTGAAAGGGAGCCTGAGATTACTGGATAAAGCATCGCTAATCTTAACAGCGCTCAAGCCGCAGAGAGTGGGCGAACGGAGCTCGGCACTGCACGCAGAACACCCGTAGACCCCACGGTTGGTGCAGGGAGTGGTTTTGCATTGTGTCACCCAGTTCACACTCAATTGAGCTCACACAGCTTGTAAATATTGCAGAAGAATTACTGGAAAGCTTCTCTGAACCTTACAAAGGAGGGCACCTACATGAATTAAACTTTGGGGGCTTGACAAGAACCTAATGCAATCTCGTTGCTAGGCGATATACAAAGTTGCGGCCTAGGAAATTGTCACCTTTCAACACTCTATGATCTACAAAATGGCAATTGCACAAGATGGGTAGGTATTCCTAGGTGACAAACACACAGCGGTTACGTTGGCAAAGGGAACACGCTCTTTCTATGGCGGAGCAGGGTTGCCATGCCTTTCTGGGGATGAGCCTATGGATAAGGTTCCAGTAAGAGGGAGTTGTCCACTTTGAGGAGAGTTGAAGAGAAATGTTGAGCAATTGCGAGAAACAAGCCTGAAAAGGTAATTTGGGGTCAAAGCATGGAGTTGCTTGGAAGGCCAAGGAGCTGGAATTTAATTTGGCAGATCATGGAAAGTTTTTGGGCAAGAGACAGAAACTACTAGACCAGAGTTTTAGGCAGATTAAAAAGGCAGTGGTGTATGAGATGCTTGGAAGGCAAGGGCCCGAAGTGGAGAGGGGGCCATTTCAGGAATCTGAGGGAGCGAACAACAAGGTGGCAGCAACGGCAATCACGAGGAGTAAAAGAAGGAAAACAAACTGAAGGGAAATGAGTTCTAAATGGAGAATTCCAAAGGGAAGAAAAGTCAGCAAATGGAGGGGCCAAGCCAGAGCAGCAGCCCGGGTAGGACCCAGGGAAGCGGACCCAGTAGCCGTCTCGTCTCATCCAGCACGCGGGCGCCAGCAGGTGACCCAAGCCCCAACGCAGGCCAGCGGGTTGCACCATCCAAAGGGTGTTTCCTGCAGGGGTGCAGCTGCGGGTGGGGGGGGTGAGAGGATTCCAGTAAACGGTACCAGGGATGGCCAGGAACCAGGTCGAGCCCCGGGGAGGAGGCGAGCTCCCAGCCTGGCCAGGACTCCTGGCACCGAAGGGCCAGGTCACAGGCAGGTGTCCCCACACAGGGTGAAGGCCAGCGAGGGAGGCACCCGTGATCCACACACCAGCACACGGAGCTCACTTCACCCCACTTCACCGGAGTCTGAAAACGGCTGGTGTTGGGGAAGGAGCCACCATGAGCCCTGGCAAGCCCGGGTCTCCTTATGCCCAAGGCGGAGGGAGAGCGGAGCCTGAAGATGGCCATTACAGGCGGAGCCTACTGTCGGGGGGACAATTTCTTTTTAAACCGGACTCATTTGTCTTCACACAGGAGGTTATGCTAAGTCTGTGGCATGTGGAGCCGTAGTGCTGGAAATATAAATGAACTCCCCAGGTCATTAAACCACTCCTTAATGGCCAGGCCAGGCATTATTATTTCCGTGTGTGTGTTGCGTGGCTCAATTAGGCAGCATGTCTAATTTAGCATCTGGGTAACATCTGGAAGGATGACTCTTGGAGCATCCATCATTGGTTTTGGAAGACAATTCCACAATCAAAAGAGAAATCACGATTAGAAAGGGTATCTGTATGTTTCCCATGTAGCAATAAGGGCAAATTATTACCTTTCTCTTAATTCGGGCTCATTAATCAGGAGTGATTGTGGTCTCCCAGCTGTCACACCAAATCCTCGCAGGGTCTTCTGCGGGACTTGGGGCCTGTCCCAGCAGCACTGGGATCCTACAAGCCTTCTCGTACAGTGAGCCTGCCCGTTTGTCTTCGTTTCCAGAACGCTTTTATGCCTTCCAGGGTTTTTGTTTTGTTTTGTTTTGTTTTGTCATGTCATTAAAACATCTCAAGATTCGAGACAAAGCAAGATGCAGTGTCACAGTTTTAACTAGTGACGCCTTACTTTGCTCCAGATTTATTTGGGAGCTCGACCGCTCGGATGAATTGCTTATTATATCCCAAAGACGCAGCGATGAGAGGGGAGGCCTGAAATGTTATCAAAGAAAGGGTTTTCTGCTCACAATAATGTTACTAAACACAATAGCAGTGCCCTTCTACAGAAATAACAGCTAATGAGGTACCACATTTGACTGGAGGGTGACAGAGAGACATAGATTAACCTTTCTAAGTAATATACTCTAATAGTTCCCAGAAACATCAAACTAAGCCCGGAGTGACGTTCTCCTTGAATAGCGGGCTCTTGAAAGAGATAGGCGCCCACTTCGTCGTAACAGTGGTGTTTCATTCACATGCCTCCTACTTGGAGCCTACTCATTTTTCTTTCTTGTAATTTTAAGAGTCAGTAAAGCGAAATGGAAGCTTGTGTGACTATTTGATATGAAAACACGGAGCCTAATCACAGCTAATGAGTGTAATAAATGCCGGGCCGTACCTCCTCTTGTGTGTCTGTGTTGCGCGTACAGAAGGTAACACAGGCGGAGTGACGAGGACACCCGAGTTACAGATGGGGCTGTGGAATGTTACTTGACAGCCAATTAGAGTAATCTGTCAGAAATGATGACTTAATCACCATAACAGACTCCAAATTCCCTCACAGAATTCCACCCAGAGTAATCTAATTTTCCTGCCTTATTTTATTTTACTTATTTTATTTAAAAAAAAAATTTCCCCCCTGGACTGAACGGTTGTGCTGTTTATTTTACCCCCCCCCTCACTCCCACCCTTGTTATCGCACATGATTATAATAGAGATGTAATAAATAGATCGTATCATTATAGCTGAATAGGCTGCTCTGTAGCCCGATAGGCCAAAAGCAGAGATACCATTTGGGTTTTCTAGGTTTTTTCTCCTGGATTTGGGGGTGGAATGAAACTAGCTGCATTCCTGCCAGGTGAGCCAGAAAAGCCGTTCCTTCCAGTTAACGCTATCTTGGGTTTTGAGGGGACCTTTCTTTTCCGCTCCCCGCCACACTCCAGATTTTGATGCTGGGTAAAATCCTAATGATAGTTCAGATGACTTCAGTCAGCGCTGACGCTCTCAGGGCTGGTGGCGCTTCATGTGTATCAGTCAGTGACTACTAGGAAGAAATAATTCTTTCCACTCGGAGTCTTCTCCCCCAGTTGTGATTTGCCGTGGGAAGAGAAAAGGTGACTTCTGTTTCTTTATTGTCATCCTGTTCAAAGCCATGGTGATTTCCTGGGCTTGGAGCACTCTTGCAAAAATTTAGGTTAGCAAATGTTGGTGGAACGTTAACCGCACCTACTGTGTTGACTCCGTTCGTGGCATGGCACAAAAGCAATTTGGAGTCGCACGGGGGTCCAAAGTATAGATGAATCCTGTGCACTCTGCTTCCGCCAACGAATTCCTCTTCGGAGGGCAGCTGTGCGCTCGGTTTTCTCCAATTTCCAGCACCAGCTTTCTAGTGTGAACGATGCTCAGCCAGCAATAAGTGGTCCACACTGATGGATTTTTATGGATTCTAGTGTCCTTCCTTGTTCTCCCACTTTGGGAGGAAACCACAAAACGTAGGACCAGGTAATGTCAGGGACTCAAAATTATTTTCCTCTCTGAGAATAAGAGAGAGCCAGTCTTGCTCTTCATCAGTCCACTTCTCATCGATCTAGGTGGAGAACATTTCAGAGAGCTTGGCCCACGAAACAAACCTCAGAGTCCGATTCCACTGTGTGTGTCTTGTGTAGAAGGACCTGATGAAGGGATTTTGGAAGAATCAGCCCTGAACCTCTGGATTAGGACAGAACAGCTCCTTCACCACCAAATGGCACATTCGCTGAGGCAGTACTTTCCCGACATGGCAATAAGGCCATGGGTTTTTTCCTTTCCATCATTGCAACCTTTTGAGTTTTCTTTCCTTTTGCCTTTTTTTTTTTTTGTAGAAAATACAGTAATCTTGTTCTGAGACTAACTTAAAATGTTTTTTACGTGCATGTGTAATACACACTGATATACATCTGTGTACACTCGTATATGATTCTAAAAGGGAAGAAAATTAGACAATCTCTGGGTTTACTATGGAAGGGGAAAATCATGGCAATTTTATTGGTTCTTAGAAACCCCAAATTCACTTGCAGCACAACTATGTGGACATATGCTTAGGGGCAGGGTGGAGGAGTGGTCGGGGACGTAAGCTCCAGGCCGGGACAGACCTAAGTCAATCCCTGCTCCACTACTGACCTGCTGTCTGGCTTGACCAGGTTGTGTATCCCCCCCTCCCTCTCCAACCCTCCTTGGCTCACCAAGGGCTTGGGCTTGTTGGAACAGTTAAGACACACAAAGAGCCTACAGCAATGTTTGGCACAGAAAAAAATGAGAAGGAAAGGCTTCCTCTGTTTTACACACACACACACACACACACACACACACACACACACACACACACACCCCTCACAAAAATTGTCTGAATCCTCCACTTCACTGACCAGGGGTAGCTATGGGCTGATTGTGGCTGATGCAACACATGATTTGCATCCTCCAGTTTCTTGCAGAGGTGCCATTCTGCTAAAGGTATCTTAGCAAGTTGACCATACTGAAGTCCTTAGTAAGGGTAGGTCAACTTTCCAGAAGCTACCTTTGTTTCTCTGTACCCTCCCTTGCATGGAGCATAGTAGAACTGTGACCAAAAACGCCCCATGTACCTACATGGAGAGACAGGCCAGCCTACATGGCTTCGGGGTGCCTTCCTGGAACAGAGGACCCCATGACCATTCACACAGCCTTTCAGCTGCGGGGAGGGCACGCCTCCAGTGGGAGGGAAATCTTTTGAGACTTCTTTCTGCAGGCACTTGGGTGGCTCAGCGGTTGAGTACCTGCCTTTGGCTCAGGGGGTGATCCTGGAGTCCTGGGATCGAGTCCGGCATTGGGCTCCCTGCATGGAGCCTGCTTCTCCCTCTGCCTGTGTCTCTGCCTCTCTCTCTCTCTCATGAATAAGTAAAATCTTTTAAAAAAACTTATTTTTGCCATATATAAAACCTTGGTGAGAAAAAGGGCAGGACGTGCTGGTGCCTGGGGTGTCCGCGGTGGCCGGTGCAGCCAGGCAAGAGGGGTTCTGCACGAGCCCAATTGCACCGCCATGGGGGGGGGGAGGAAAAGTTGTCATTTGTCTCAGAGGGCCAGAGCCCTGTCATTCTCTCACTCGGGGCCCGGCTCTCGTGTGGTGGGAAGTCACGTCTCCCCCGCCTCCCCCCGCCCCCTCTCTTCCATCCTTTAAATATTTTATGGGCCCTGAGCTTATAATATGTACCATCACGGCTGCTCCCTCAGGGGTCAGGACAGGTTTAGTAATGAGATGCAGAAGAGTGACTCTGTAAAAACCCACTTCAGGTTAAAAATGGCATGTTTTATTGAATCTCGTGTTAAAGGTGGTTGACTCCTCAATCGGAGCCGGCTGGGGTTCAACGAGTTTCACCATGGGTTTGTCCTCTGGGCGGCGGCCCCGGGCCTCCCCCAAGCCCCAGCCTGTGTTAACCGGCTGCTGGAACTCAGAGGCTCCCCTTACCTGTTGCAGGCCCCGGGGTCTGCAGGGTCACGACCGACTCCAGCTATAGTGGGCACTCGAGGGAGTGCGGCCTGTGAGTGCTGGGGCAGGTGGCCCAGCCCACCTGTCACCGGGACGTGATGGGACCCAGGTGCAGGTGGTGACGGCTGCTGCCAGGGTTAGAACAGCTCCCTGGGCTTTGCCCCCATGTTCCCTCTTCCCGAGCCACAGCTGGGTGCTGCTGTGACAAATCCAGGGTCACCGCGTTCAGGAGTGAGAAGCATCTGATCCTGTCAAGAGATCTGCCATCTGGAGAGCAGGGGTTGCAAAGCCCAGTTCTGGGGCCCCATCTATATATGGAAGGACAAGAGGAGGGAGAGCCAGGTGCCCCTGACACATTAGGAGATGGGATAAAGTGGGAGGAGCTTTGTCCTGGAAGGCTGGCGTGGCCCGGTGCCAACCTACAGCCTCCCCCGAGAGTGGAGGTGTGTGGTGGCAGCTGTGCCCATGCCACAGGGGGCAGTCTACATGTCCTCGTGGATGCCACACACAGGTCTGGTGCAAGACTCAGCCCTTAACCTCAAAAAGCTCCGGCTCACTGCAAGTGTGATCGGGTCCCCCCAAGAGATGACCTCAGCGAACCACAGTAACTGTCCCCTTCTCCTGGGAGTTCCCACCTTCTGTCCATGGGATGGAATGCTTAATACGCAGATATGACCAAAATTAACCAATTTCTAAGGGAACGTGCTTGGCTCCAGTCGGTTCCCCCCGCCCACTCCCCCCAGCCTTCCCCTACCAGGAGGGAAGGAGCTCTTAAAATTTCCCCTTTTGTTAGATTTCATCTGGTTTTTTTGTTTTTTTTTTTTTCATCTGTTTTTAAACAGGGCTAGAGACCAAGAAGTTAAATAGTACCTTAATGCGTAACTTGAGGCAAAATGTTGTTCTACAATAGAATGAAAAATTCATGTGCAAAGAGATCTTCAAGGAAATAGACGTAGAAGGCTTTTCTTCATAGGAATGCAAACTTGATGAAATATGTTAAGTCAAATTTACTGCCACGAACAGGATCCATTTTCCAAAACGATTGATCTTAGCATTTCCCCAGGACAAGCACTCTGCCAACAGGGAGCCCCGTTGTGTAGGTTTGCTCCGAGGGCAGCTGACTCGACCACGAGTCATAGACTCGCTACTCCTGTTCCATCCAGCCTCGGGCAGACCGCCCCGTGGATGTCACAGACTGGTGTTGATAAAAATCCCTAGACTCCTCCAGCAGCATAGACAGATCATGACGGTACAGACCCCTGAAGATTTTTCCAGACACGGCCCACCTTGCATGCTTCTAGAGATGCAGATTCCGCTTAAGTGGCGTGTGTCCCTTAGGAGACCCCTCGGTCCAGAGAAGCAGCAGCTTGGACACCCTGGGTTTCACCTTTGGTTCTTGAGCACGAGGTGAGGACGTGGCTGCTGGCTGCCAGTCTGGTTCTAAGCTTTAATTGAAGCTTCAGTTGACTTGCATTGATTTCATCTTACTTGAAACTCTCCACTCCCCGAGCGTATCCCTCCCTAGTAGCCTCGTTGTGCTTTTTAGGTATTTCGTATTCAGTGAATGACCCTCTCTAGTGACTTCTGTTGCTTCCTAGTTTGAGTTAGAAGGTTGTCATGTCATTCTTTTGTAGCACTGCGGCCAATTTTCTCTTATTCCGTGCCTTCGAAAGTGTTGTCTACTTTGAAACATCCTTCCGTCAGGTCCTGGGGGTTGTTAGGACCCCTTCCAGATTGACCTCCAACACCACTCGGGCTCAGACACCACCTCTGACTTGCCCTCCCTTTGTCTGCAACCTATCATCTCTGGGTTCCCACGCTGCATGTCTCATCGCACACGTGCCACTCGTGTGTCCGCTGCCCTCGCTACATTACAAGCTCCATCGGGACCAGACTCCTCCATCCGTGTGTTCCCAGCATCTGACTGACAAGGTGTCTGGTAAACCAAGCAATAAGTGAATGAATGTGTCGTGCTAGTCATCCTGGGCCAAGTCTTTGAAACCACTTCCTGGTCGAGGGAAGGAATCCCTTTCTTACACCTTGAAACCTTCCACTAGAATGCCACTTCCTTTCCCGTCACTTTCCTGCTCCCCTCAACAAATCCCCCAAGCTTCTTCGGAATCGTGAGATTTTGAGGAAGTGAAACAACATCGCAAGAACAACTCCTCCAAACCATTTTTTTTTTTTTGGTTTGTCTTCCTTGATGCCTATATTCTGTAAATTTGTACCTGAAATGAACTGTTCATGATAATGAACCATTCTTCATCCAGTAATAACAGAACACCTCTCTGCAGGAAGGTCACACACATGATCTAAGTAGTCTTCCGAACATTCCTGAAGGAAGGTGACCGTCCGTTCAGAATTCACCATGCTCTGACCATCCAACTACATGAAGCTGACTTTCTCTCTCTCTCTCTCTCTCGGTGGAGCTGAGTCTCTCGGCAGCTGCAAGAAAACCAGGAGTCAAGTCTTAGAGTAGATGAAGTGCTGGAGGAGGTCAGAGGAGAGAGGTGGCTTCTGCCTGATGGGGTGTAGCAGCGCCTTCAGTGGGTGAGGCCTGCAGTCCTTCATCGTAGGCTCGTGTGTCCAAGTCCCATAGTGGGCATTTAGTAGAGAAGCACTGTGATCTGGGGGTGGAATCAGCCCTGAATTAAGAGAATAGCTTAGTTTTTTTTTAATCCCAGCTCTGTCATTAGCCAGCTGTGTGTGTCCTTAGTGAAGTCACTGTTCCCTTCAGACCTATAAAGAGCATTGGCCCCAATGCTCCCTGGGCCCTTTACAGCTTTAGAGTAGAATGACTTCTGTTCTTGCAGAATTACAGCTCCCAGAGCTCCTGCCTCAGACCTCCGAGCACGTCAGAGGGCCATCTGAATGCCCACAGCATTCTGCCTGGGCCCCTTTTCTGATGTTGGCCACCATTCCTTCTGTGTATTTGTGCACGTCAATCACCATGATGGATCGTAGGCTCACTGAGGGCAGGAGTCCTCTTCGTTCATTTTTGTGCCCTGGACTTAGTGTAAGCACACTCCCCTCCTCTCTCCTTGCCTTAACCTGTGACTCTCATCGGAGTCTTTTCAGCAGTTTCACCTGTACGTCTTTGCTTTCTGGCAAAGAAAGACTCCCCCTCCTCATCCTCTGCCCAAGACTCCACTGAGCTTTTTGCATTCCCAGCCCCACCTTTGGCAGCGAATCTTCTTGAGATAATCATGTCCATCTCTCATGTCTCCTGCTGCTTTCTTCCTGTTATTCCCCACTTCCTACCATTGGGCATTCTGGCCCTGCCACCCCTACAGAAACTGGTTTCGATCAATTCCCAGGAAAATATCTTATTATCACCAAAGGATCCTTGGGCGTTTTCATTGTAGCAGCTAGCAGCGCTTGCTCTCACCACCACCTTCTTCTGAAAGCTCTCCCACAGGCTCCCATGGGACCATTTGTTCTGCTCCTGCTCCTCTGACTGCCCCGTGCCCCATCCCGCTTAGGTTCCTCTTTCCTGATATTCTCTGTGGTTCTCTTGACATGCCTTGGCTCTTGGCTCTTTTCACTTTACGTTCCCTCCTGGACAGTTGTGTGCGTGCCTGAGGCTCCCACTGACCCCCCACCCTGAGGGCATCGCTACAGCCTGACATGCACACCCTCAACTTCTCTCCAGCCGCAGTCACATCAAGTGTGGCGTGTCCAGATCTGCATTAATCAGTCTCCCACAAAACCATCTTCTTGTGTTTCCCCTATTTGGGCCAGGCTCCCATGATGCTTCTCTCTCCCCCTCATCCCCACAACCAGCCAGTGGCCTCTGAGGTTTAGACCTTCATCAGTTTCACTCGGGTGTTTACGGCAGCCTCTTAGCTGTCTCCCCACCGATATCTCTCTTCTGTAATCTGTCCATCACATCATAGCCAGAAAGGACTTTTCTAGATTTCCAGATTTGATCTTGTGGCCCTGGCTACTTGAATCTTCTATGCCTCACTTGACTTTGAGACACAATTTCAGTTCCTTAGGACGCAGGATCCTCTGAGCCCAGGGTGCCGACTGCCTTTGCACCTCCTTCTCCTGCCTTTCCCCACACGCATATTGGCCTCCTTGCTAGGAAGAAGTATGCTTTTTCTCACCACTGTGCCTCATGTGGGATATCCTGCTGGTTTCGGATGCCATTCCCCGCCCCCTCTTCTGCCAACAAGTCCAAACTTGGCCTTTAGGACTCAAGTCACACATCCCCTCTGCTAAGAAGCCTTCCCTGTCCTCCCCAAGCAGGATGAAGTGCCTGCCCCCATGTGCTCCAGCATTGCCTTGCTCTTCCGTCTACCACAGCCCTTACTTACCATGTTGCTCCAGGGGCTGTCTACCAGTCGGTCTCCACCCCATCCACAGTGAGCACCCAAAGGGTCCGAACTTCTTCCTTTGGCCTTGAGCCTGGGACACAATGGATACTTGACACATCTTTGCTGAACGGGTAGATAAAGGCATGCTAGAAGGATGGCCACGCAAGGCCCCAGCCTGTCTTCCCCAAGGATTGGCTGTAGGATAGAGCCCACATTGCTTAGCCCAAACCAGGCCTTTCGACACTTTGCTTCTGTCTTTTTAGGAATAAATTCCAGTCTTTTTTTGAAAAGACTGGTCTACTTAACTGACCCCTGAACATTCAATTCTCTTTCTAGTCTCTCCTCCACAAATTGAATATGTTAATGGAGTGGGACTCCGATTAGACCCCCACATGTCAAGGCCTATGTTCTATGCATAAGAGCATCTTGCCTTTCGGAATCAACGAAGCAGCCCTGAATTATTTAGCCTCTCGTCCCCTGATAGTCCTCCCTCTTTCCTGTTCCCCTTGTGTTTTGAAGACCCTGGCAGGCATTAGCTACACATGGCCCCTACGGCCCGATGATAATTTCCCATCATTTAAGTGCCAGAGCCAAGTACCATTCCCCTTCCCTTTAAATTGGATAAAACCCAGAGCTGTGGCTTGCAAGTGATGGCAGTCCACTGGGGGAATTAAGGGTTCAGAGAGAACGGGACCCATTTTAATAAAAAGCATTTGCACGGCCAGTGATTCCATCTACACTGTGGCTCTGAGGTTCCTTGGGGTAGGATGAAATATGAAGCAAGAGGACCTTTGAAAGTGGTTGGAGGAATTTATTTTAATTGGAAATGGTGGTGGCGGTCTGCACTCGGAGTAAACTCTGGATGGCGCACAGCGGTGAGATGGGCACAGTGTGAAGAGCCACAGGGCACCCAGGTGCACGGAGGTCCGGGACCCTGGCACCACTGTGTCTCAGGTTCCTGCTGTGCCTGCACAGCTGCCGAGCGAGCATGATCGTGAGATCCGTGCCTCCCACCCTTGCTCGTCTGTTCCTTAAGCTCCGCGTTCCCATGCCGTACTTTGTATTTAAGAAAAATTACATAAGCGCGCCTAAATCAATCAACTGCTAGACCTTCAAATTACTCATAACCATGAGATCTAAGAAAAAATCCCTGCAGCAGACAGCATGGCCAGGAGAAAACCCAAAGACAATCTGCATTTAAATTTGCAACACTGCACAAGCACAGTAGCTCATCTTTCTCAGCACTGCCCCGTGCCCCCCACCCCCGACCCTTTGCATCCTCGACTCCTTTCGTTCCTGCTGGGCAGGTGTTACCTCGGTTGCACAGATAAAGAAACTGAGGCTCAGAGAAGTTAGGACACTCAGGATCACATGGCGATGATGAACAGCGGAGCCAGAATTGCCTATGAGATACGGGCGCAGACCGTCCCGAGCGGCAGAAGCAGGTTCAAACGCGGGTCTGACTGCAAAGCCCCGTCCTGGGCCTCAAGGCCCAGCAACTCAAAAGGATCCTATTCCTGGATGTCACTGCAGGCTGGCATTTTCACGGGGAGGGGTCCTGTTGTTTTTGATGTGTCCTCACAAGAGTATGAGTACTCAAGTGTAACCGCGTGGGTTTCTGAGACCGTTCAGTTGTTCAATCTGCCTTTACTTTCTCACTTTTGTATTTTTAGATGCATCATCCCATTCAGATGAAACCTGCAGATAGTGAAAAGTCAAACGGTAGGTGGTGACCAACTGTCTCGTGTCATACTGTCTGTTTCTTTCGATGAAGAGGTCAGATGAGGGAGGGAGGAGCCCTCCCCCACCATGCTCCTCCCTGGGAAAGCGGGGGGAGCTGCTCCAGGGATCTCGCCCCGCAGCTGGCTCAGCTGGAGAAACATGGAATTCGCTCTCCCGCCTCGTACGCCTCTGCTGTAAAGATCTGGGAAGACAAGAGATGGTTCTCCATGGCCCTCTGTTCGGGGCCTGCTCTGTGCGGTGACTCTGTGGCCTTTGTCTCTTGTGGGTCTCCTCACGCAGAGCAGCCCAGGGCCCCTGATGGGGAGGAAGGTCCTCGCGGGGTGCAGAGCGGGAAAGGGCTCGCCTGCTTGGAATCCTGCTGTCTTCCCTCCTCCTTTGGTGGGTTCCTCTGCGGACCCCTTCTTGGAGTCCTACCCGTGCATTTGCATCCAAATTCATTCAGAATTCAGTGGACCGATTAAATAAAGGGACGCTCGGTACTAAAATATGCATGTGATGAGGTCTGTGAAATAATTGAGATTTACCTCTCCCACCCCGGCAGGGCTGACAGCCACGTTTCTCTCCTAAGTTTCTGCCTCCATCTACGCCCACCTTCTGTCCCCTTTTTGTTCTTTGAATTCACCAAAATGTATGTTAAAGGGGATCCGCTACCTTCCCAGACCTCGGCGCGTCTCCGTCCCCCAAGACTGACATAATCAACAGTGTTTGCTCCCACAGGCAGGTCTGCACATCATTAATTAGTAATCAGGGCAGAAGCCATGCACTCGGAGATCTGAGTATCTGCAAATGTAAATTATGATTGGGGTCTCAATCTCTCCGCAAGGTATTTTTTGCTAATTGTGGTGCATCCCACTTTCTGGCTTTTTCACGGACGAGGAAGGTTTGAGTACGGTTCCAAGTCGTAGCGTGGTGTCACCAGCACCCGATGTGTCCTGTCAGGGAGTAGACTTGGGTGCTTGGTCACCCCCCGACCCCCGGCCCAGCCTGAGAATCTGTCCCCTTCGTCCCACACTACCTGCTGCACACCTGGCACCCAGCTTTTCCCGCAGGACCTCAGGTCACTTCCACCCCTTTATTCTAAAAGCAGCTACTCCATGATGACTTAGCGTCATCAGCACTGAATCTGAAGCAGAACAAGGAAAAGGACTACAGGAAGTGCCCTGACCCCCCAGAATTTACCGATGTTCAGTCTAATCGTCACTTAAACCCCAAACTTGGATCTCCTTGTTCATGAAATGGGAATGACGGTCACTACCTCGCATAGGCTGGCTTTTTTTTCTTCTTTAGACACATGTTAAGATGCTCCCAACAGAATATAAAAATTAGTGAAAGGGAACAAAGGGGAAAGGAGAGAAAATGAGTGAAAATATCAGAGAGGGAGACACAACATGAGAGACACCTAACTCTGGGAAACAAACAAGGGGTAGTGAAAAGGGAGGTGGGCGGGGGATTGGGGTGACTGGGTGATGGGCACTGAGGGGGGCACTTGGCGGGATGAGCACTGGGTGTTATGCTAAATGTTAGCAAATTGAACTCCAATAAAAAAAAATTTTTAAAAATACTCCCAACAATGCTTTGTGAACAAGAGAGCACCACTTCTATGATATGTGGGGTAGTGTCACCTCCCAGATGTTCCTCTGGCCTCCTACGGCTCTGAATCTGCGCAGAGAGTGTCTAACACAGAAGGCCAGGTGCCCGTGCTGTTTCCGGAGCCTCTCTGCTCCAGAAGTACACGTTTAGGGTCTGTTCTGTTTCCCAGAGGAGAGAGAAATGCTGTATTTGAGGGATGAACCCTGCCTGTGAAGGTCATGTGGGAGCTTCTGGCCACTAGGAGATGGTCCCTATCCTTTAGACTCTTGAATCTCTAAACTGTGTCAGGACAAGGGCCGTGAAGGACAGTTTATTTCTGAACTTTGGGTCAGCGCTACAAAAACATGATGAATTAGGGAACTCAGCCGGAAATGTTTGACCTGAAATACCCAAGGAGTTGGACCATGAAAGGGTTTCTTCCCTAGTATTTGCTGCTGTGCGGACACAAAACCTGACTCGGAGACCCCGTTCCTTGGGCTAGCAGCCTGGAGGTCTCCGGTGGTTGGTCGCCCTTGCTTCCGGTGTCAGCTCTGGACACTGAGAGTGCTGTTTGCTCTGGTTCTAGAACCACAGCACCAGAGCAGAACTGCCATCAGCAAACCCAGTTTTTGCACGATCTCAGAAGCCACGTGGGATTAGACACTGTTTTACTAAGAGGAGAAGATAACTTCAGAATGCCGTTGTTCAGGAAGCAACTCAGGGTCACTCAGGTAGAAGCAATTTCCAGAAGCCCAGACTTGACCACTGACCCTGCACCTGTTAGCTGTGTCCTTGGGCAGGTTCTGTAACCTCACCCAGCACCCCCTATATCCCCAGCTGCGAGAGGGGGCTACAGTGGTCTATGGTCTCAATTCTTCTTCGAACACCCACCTTACAGCGTTGTCCTAAGAGAACACAAGTTTACATCTACAAAGAACTTAGCATAATACCTGGCACATAGTAAATATTCGCTCTGCTAAGTCATCAGCACACTCGTGGCTAGCCGAGGCAGCTGCTTGGTGCATTCTGAGCGGCCGAAGCTGGCACTTCCAGCTTCGCATAGATAGCTCTGGACACACGAAGGAAAAGCCACCTCCATATACCTTCTCGTTGGGCCAGCGCTTCCCTTGCTTTGTAGATTGACCTTCATTTTCTGAGTTTCCAGGAAAAAAGGGAAAAAAGTCAAGAAGTGTAAGTGGGCTGAAAGCTCCTTAAAGCATTTTTCCTCATAGAGGTGTAAAACCCATGCCTCACTTTGCATGGGCTGACCAGGCTTCAGGGTTCTCCTTGGACCTGGCTGCAGAATCAGGAGAAATGTACCGTTTTTAAAAGCAAACGATAAAAGGTGCAAGCCCTTTGTGATTTCACGTGGCAGTTTTGACAGGTAAGCAGTTTCCAAAGCTCATAGTGCACCAAGATTTCTTTGGCTCAGATGCTCTCAATAGCTCCTATAGTTGTGAAAGAGGGATAACGAGCTCTAATTGTACCTTTATTGAGTTTGCTGACATTTATGGATAGCACAAAGGACTCATCACGGTTAGACAGTTACCATCTTCATTATCAGGATGTTCGGCTCTCAGAAACTTTGTGTTTGCTGAGCAAGAAAGGGCTGCTAATCACTGGTTAATTAGTGATGGACAAATGAATTCCAGAAAGCCATCACTCTTTGAAGCCTTTGTCTATCTAGAGATTCTGACAAAGGGAGCCAGCCGTCCTGGTAAGCCCAGACCCGCTAGGCTGCTCTTGGATCTGCCCTGCCCTTTGGTATTTTACTGAACGGGCTTTCCAGATCTCCAGGCTTCCTAGAGCCTGCCCTCTTAATTGGCTCTGATTTAAGCTGCAGCCTCTAGCATATTTCTGCAAACTCACAGCATCTTACTTCTGCCCTGGTGCTTCTAACTGTGCCAGGTGTTCCCCCCCCACAAAAAAAAAAAAATCCCATTCTGGATCAGCAATAAAATACTGGGATCTTTGGGAAGAACATAGTGAATAAGTACTCAGATCTCTCACAGAATCCACGTTGTCTTCTTATTCTTCCACTGGGTACAGTTGAGTAATGGCAGGGGACGAGGCTTGAGGAGGTGTGGAATCCAGAGCGCAGCATACCCCAGCACAGACATTTTTACTACCTTTCATTCCCTATACCCTGGGGGGGGGGACCTCTTTCCTAGCTTTGTTTGCGGTACAGAAAAAGGTACCCACTGTGCAAGATTGGAAAGTAGTTGCTGGATCTGAAGTTTGTGTAGCAGAAACTGATAAGAAAAGCATCGAGGTTGCCTTTGGTTCTGTGCTTGGAGTCTCAGCGACCAGCCAGTGTTCACTCTTAGGTCATGCTCCTGGTTGAGAGGATTGTTTTGGGTTTTTTTTGGTCCCTTCTGTACACAGAGCATAAATTCATTCATCCTGCTTTAACCCTCCAACCTCACAACTTGTCGGGGGCCCTTAAAGCCTCACATCGAGACATGCCAAGGGAGCCCTTTCTCTTTTTCTCAAGACCTCCAGCACCCCTGGTGTCCACACATCGAGTCTAGAGCTCACGGGGTCAAGGTGACCAAATGTTGTCTAGTAAAGAAGTGATTCATAGGGCGTCCCCTTCCGGTCACTTTCCGCTTCCCCGGAAGAGGAAGAAATAATTTTGAAATTCAAAGTGGAGAGACTCACGGATTTGGAGGCAGTAATTAAATGCCATATGTTAGCACTAACACATTGAAAAGTTGTTAATTAATTCAGGCCGCCCTGCATCCAGGTGTGACTTTGACAGATTGTACACCAGGGTGTTAGCACAGACTTACAATTAGGGATTTTTCAAAAACAAAGTTTGTATTCCCCCGAACTTAAAAAAAAGTCCCCACTTAAAAACTTAAAATATTAACCCATTCTCGTAGCACAGGAGAACCTAAAGTGGTCTCTGGTCACGGACTGCCTTCCCGTCCCTCCGTAGTTAGCAGTGACGGTCACCCCACCTGTACGGCGCTCTGTATAAAAGGTGTCGCCCCTTGCTCATTCATCAGTTATCATGAAGGAAAGTAGACTTTTCCCCTGCAGGGCCAGGACCTTTTCTTTTCCTTCTTCTTCTTTTTTTTATTTTCCTTCCTTCTTTTCTTTTCTTTTTTTTAATTTTTTTAATTCCCTTCAGCACTTAGCATAATACTATAAACACAGTAGGTTTGTTTAAGCAAGTCTGCCTTCCTGTGGATTGAAAACACGAGTAAGACGCCCATGAACATGGAGGGGGGAAGAAACACCAAGAAATGCATCAAAAGTTGATGGAAAAGTTAAGCGAATGCAAGATAATTGTATTTATTTAGAATGTTGACAAAGCTGCTCAGGGACCCTCGGACTGGGAATCCCAGGAACAAGTTTGACGAATGAATTTCCACCAGGAAAACTCAAGGGAGAAGAAAGGGGGGAGTGAGTAGGTCTCCCCATTTGCCCCTGAAGCCCATAGGGGGCCCAGCTGTTGGAACCAGAGAGGGAGCAGGGCTCGCCACCTTGCCAGCACCCAGCTTCCCCTCTGGGACCCACATGCGGAGGACGAGGTGGGCACTTCGTCCCTATGGGTGGACACCCTATGGGTGGTGTCGGCTTCCCTTATATGTCCTGAGCTGCTGCTGCTACTGAAAGAGAGTTCTCGTCCATCTCCCTGCCTCAGGTGTGGCTGGCCTGATGCCTGGGACGCCAGGGCTTGTCAACAGGTGATTTTCTGCTCTCACTGTTCATCTTACGGGGGGAAAATCATTTTTTCAGCTTATGCAGGAACAGCACATGTAGTTTATTCCAGCATCACCATAAAGCTCCAAACCTGCAAAGCCTTTTAGCTCCGTGCCGTAGTGATCGGTTTCCCGGTGAAACTGAGGACTCGGGTTATCATTCACTTTTGTTTGAAAGAACTAAAACCGAATTCTTCAGGATAAGAAGACATTCAATAGGACTTTTTTTTTTTTTTTTTTACACTCAAGAAGATACCAGCCATAGCCTCTGTGGGTGGAAGTCATGGAGGCAGTGGGAGTGGGGAGGTTGCAACTGCACCTAGAAGTTTGCTGGCCCCTGCTCTTCCATGCTGCGATCCGTCCCTTCCCATCAGGGATGTCGTGTCCCCTCGGGGCCACCGTGTCATCAGTGTAGGTGGGCAGAGTTGCTTGACTGACGTCCACCACTTCCCTGTGGATCACAGGTAGCTCACTTGCTCTGATGGGAGAGAGAAGAGCTTCTTACAAGTGAGATTGTTCATCTACTGGAGGGAAGTTGGGTCCTCCCCAGCTTCCCCCTGTGACTCAGAACCAGTGACACCATTGCCCATGGCCACTTTGATGAGGCTCAACACAGGACTGTGTTGCCTTGAGCCCCTCTCTACAGAAGCAGCAGGGGCTGAAGCCTGGCTGCTTTCCTCCATTTCCCCACCGCGTGTTGTCCCCACGCTTCTAGCAGCCTCTCCCCGTGCCCCTCCAGGGCCAGCTGAAATGCCACCCCCTCTGCCCACCAAGCCTTTCTGCAGCTCTTGGTGCACAGTCCATAGCTCATAGCCCCATGGTGTTTGGTTCCCACCCGTGTGGCTCAGAGCCCTAGAGTCTCTGCACCGTCGCAGGAGCTGTGTCGGTGCAGAGCACGGCTGGCAGGTGGGATCCTGGGCTTCTGCATCCCCACCCCAGGTACTTGGGTCATGCCAGGCACATAGCTGGGCCGTCCTCTCTCTGTCACTTAAGAAAGACAGCCAGGAAAGAGAGGAGTTTAAACCTCGTTTTATGGATGACGAGGCCGAGGGCCACGCAAGTCAGCTCGCTCCTTGGGGTGGCCGTCAACTCAATGGGCAGTGCCGGGACCCGGCAAGTCTCTGACCCAGCCCTGCCTTCCCCTGGAGGCCTCCTCTCCCTCCTCTGCCCTCACACGGGGGCCAGGGCTGGAGCCGGAAGAGGGGCAGCAGCTATGGCCCAGGCTAGGCAGGTTCCTTCCCTGCCCCACCAGGGGTCTTTGAGACTGACACAGAACATCTTCCAAGTCTCCTGCTTCCAGTGCGGGGCTCCATGGGGCAGGAGCCCTTACCTGCCTCACCCAGGCCTCGCAGAGCTGCAGAGTCCACCATAATGTCACACGGGGCTTCTTAAATTATAATTTTTTTTAATTAGTTACAATTAAATCACAATAGCAGTTCAGTTTCTCAGTCACACTAGCCAGGGTTCAAGTGCTCAGGAGCCACACGGGGCTTTAGCAGACATCACGGACAGATGGGATCCCCCCCTGGGCGGCGGCCCCCCAGAGCAGGCCTCGCTGTGTCCCATCACTCCTTCACTGACAGATCTCTCTCCCAGCCCCCGGGGGGCCCAGGCCAGTTTGACTCAGGCATCAAGAGCACCTGGCCCTAGAAAGTCCAAAATCCATTCTTGCCGGTTAAATGAAACCGAGACACTGGCTATCCAGGGCACGAATCCAGGAGACAGAGATAAGAGCCAGTTAAAGAGCAGCGGTGAGATTATGACACAGATAGGACACGAAGGTTTCTACACAGCGTGGACGGCAGGGCCCTTCCCTAAGCCAGCCTGTCTAAAATGCTGGTACAGCCGCCTGCCCGTCCTTTAAATCCTAAGACGTGGATTAAAATGCAACACAGGATGTAAGCAAGACTTCTCCCCATGGACGTCTAGAACAGAGTTGGGTTTTTTTTCCCCCTTTCCTTTTTTTGTGTTTATTTTATTTTTTAATTTTATTTTTTATTTTTTTTTGCTCTTTCCTTAAAAAAGGCTGCAAACACTGTCCCGAAATCAGTGATAATTGTGCCTTTGAGGCCAAACGTAGGCCACTTATCCTGAGCGCAGGCTTGTAGATTTTGAGGAAAATCTCCCAGGTCATCAGAGGCAAACCTTCCTCAGTCTTTTTACCCTCCCAGCAGTTTCCAGGGTTGGCACTGGTGTGGGGGGGCCGGGGGGCATGACACCCAAAATGCATTTCTGTCTGTCAAGTGTCCTGCATCCAGGTGCAAAGAATGGTCATCGTTCCCTTCATGCTCTTTCCCGTTTCGGGTTCTACCCCGAGCGCGGGGCCGTCCCGACGGGATTCTCAAGTAGACACGGCCCCGCTCTGCCCCTAGAGTTGCCTTGATCTTCAGCCACAGATGCAGACCACATGTTGTCCTGGTTAGAGTGGACGGACCGACGGACGGACAGATGGACGGAAGGTCATCTATGTTCCTCCAGAGAGATGAGCATCTCTCTTCTCTCTCCTTACTGTCTGGATCCACGCGGCCAAGCTATTTGAAATTGAGAGAGGAGGTTCCCCCCAGTGAATGCCTTATTCAGAGTTTCATTTCCCGTGGTGCTTTATCTGTTCATCCTATTTTTCTCTCCCCAACCTTTTTCTTTCTCTTGTCATTCAAGTCCAAAGAACACCTATGGGAGAAAAAAAATGCACGTTCAAAACGATCTCTATGTAATGGTAGCATTTGGTGACTACACAGAGCTCTAACATGTTAGTGAGCACCGTGAGTTTCCAGACGGGGTGGGAGGGGAGGACTTGGTGGTGTCTCGGGTCCTCTGAAGATGTTATGTGGGTAAGAGGCAGCTCACGGAGGGAGGCAGGACGAAGGGCACCAGGGAAGGCGGCCTGGAAGTCCCAAGAGCTGGCCTTGGGAAGTCCCATGCTTCATCTCACATGACCGGGAACCCGGTTTGATGTGGTAATGAAGCATTAATTACAAGAAAAAAAAGGGGGGGGGGGAATGGCCTTTGCTCATTCATTATTTTTATCTCCTAGCTGTGGAAGACCGAAAATTATTCATAGGAATGGTTTCGAAGAAATGTAATGAGAATGATATCAGGGTGATGTTTTCTCCATTTGGCCAGATAGAAGAATGTCGGATCCTCCGGGGACCCGACGGGCTGAGTCGAGGTGAGTGTACTGTCTATAAAGTCTCTTTCCTTAAGTGCTAATTGGAACTGTGTGTCACAATCAAGGTAGATGTAGCCACCGCACGCAGCAAGAGGTCACCCTGTAATGCGTCTTGTGTGATCACGTTTTTCAGCGTGAACTTTTCACCGTAGCTGAAGTGATCACCTTGAATTTCTCAGGTCGAGAAGGTCTTAGAGCCAACATATTAGCTCAGGCTCTCCCGGCCAGCGGGAACGCCGACAGGCCGCCCTGTCGTTATACATCCCTTTCGATCTCAAATTGAAGTACATTCTGGGGGTGAAGGAGAGATGTGGAGGAGGAAAGAGAATATTTGTTGTTTTCATCTTAGTCTCTGGCTTCCTGCCTCTGCCCGAGAGCCATGGGAAGGGGATGGGCCCCTTGACAGTGACATAAACCAAGGAAGAACGTCAGTGTCCCCACGTAGCTCAGAACAGCTTAGGGACTCAGGGTAGCTGGACCTGTCCTGGGATGTGAGGGTTTTATTTCCAAGAGCAAAACTCCTGGGAGGCCTGAGCACAGGAAATTCCATTATGTGGCAGACAGATGACTTGGTCCAGGAGATAGTAGGCTCCTCTTTGTCGCCGTGATGGAAGCAGAGATGGGGGCTTCGAGCCCTGAGGAAGACCAGTGTGTCTGCAAGCAGCTACCCAAGGCAGCTGGAAATAACGTCCCTTTCCACGTCTGGCCCTCCTTGCACAGCAGATCCTTGGCTAACCCACTCCTAAGCGCTGTCGCAGAGTGTCCCCCCTCATCAGACCATGTTTCCTGAGACCGCCCAGCAGGCTGGAGTCAGGGTGTACATATAAAACGTCACTGTTCACTTCTCCTAAGCAACCCATATGTTTGCACCACAGAGAGGCTCTCATTCTATCAAGGATACTTCTCGATGCAGTTTCCACGGGGCTAATTAGAAACTTCTCTTCATTCCCAGTCTCTGGTTCTGGGACAGCACTGCCGTCTCGAACCACCTGCTGAAAGAAAAAGTTGGGCCTTACGTCTCAAAGCACTCCTTCACACCCGTGTCCCTCATTTTAGCTAAACTCAGTGCCACGTGAGGAAGAGCATTTGTTCTTTCCACTTTGAGACGCGAAACTTGACGCTGTCAGCTGCTAGAATCGAAGGCGTGGAGAACAAAGGTTTTCCGCCTACAGCCACCTCCGGGGCCCCCGAAACAGAGGCAATCGAGGGGAACAGTAGAAGGAGGTGGAAAAAGCTTCCTGCCTGCAGTCCCCGTGTTTTCTTCCAAAGGTGGTTTTAAAAGGAGGGAGGCATGGAATGGGCGTGACAGCTCGAGGGGTCCCCGACAGGCAGGCCTCCCCGAAAGCTGACCAAGATCGCTCTGAGTGTGGCCCCCATCTGCAGGCCCAGGGCCTCGGGCAGACCCGTAGCTTACGGCCCACGCCGTTACCAGCGTCAACCACAGCAGCCCCCCAGGCTGGAGGCCACATGGCCCCAGGGGCAGGATGATGCTGGGACCTCCGTCCTGGCGCCCACTCCCCCCCACCCAGTGCCACCCCGGCTCGTTCACTCCCTGAGGACTGCCAGTCACGCTGGGTCATCTGACTCTGCTTGCCCGGGGCAGCCGTGGGGGGGGGGGTGGGAGCAAGATCCCCGTGGGAAGAGGCAGCGTGGCTGGATGAAGAGAAAAAGGTGCGGGACCCTCGAGCGGGACTGTTGCGGTCCCTGTCCCTGCCAGCGCAGCGACCAGCGCCCGCGGGCTCCCCTCTTCCTCCCAGCCACAGCCCCAAGCTCGCAGGTTCCCAGTCGCCAAGGCCCAGGACGTGGAGAACCAGCAGAGAGGAGGGCCCCCGACTAGCCACAGGGGGATTTTCTAGTGGTGAGAGCCCCGTGGGCCTGAGATCCCGGCCCAGAACTCCAGACATGAGCTGTGACCACCGCCAGCCCACTGTCCCATCCCTGTCCCATCTCGCCCCCCCCCCAAGAGCAGCAGTCACAGTGCCTGCCCCGCTCCCTTACTGGGGCGCCTGCCGTGGGAGGTCTCCTGGGTGAGCATCCCGCGGCTGGGGGGACCCCCACCCGTGCTCTCCATCCACCCGGCCGGTGCTCCGTGCCCTTCCTCTGGCGGCCTCGGGGCCCACGGTGCCTAGTGCTCCCCGAGCGCCCCTAAGTTACTCCCACAGAGAAGACCTTAAAGCAGCCCCAGCTTCTCCCCCAGCTTCTCGCAGGACAGAGCAGGATGCGGTAGTGGCCGAGAGGCCTCGACCTGACCTGCCTGCGCTGCCGCAGGGCCTGGGCCACAGAGCTCCACGCGGACGCCGGTTAGGACGCCAGTTAGGACGCCAGTTAGGGCAGCCCGCTCCTCCCTGCTTCCTGCACGTGCAGTAAAGAGGAGTACACTGCACTCCTCCCTGCCCCCCCCCTTTTTTTTTTGCCTCCTTCTTCTTCTTTCTTCTTAACAGAAAAGTAATTTCTGGTGAACTGATGAGAATTCCCCATGGCAAAAAAAGAAAAATACTCATTTATAACCATTTGTTCTGAAATATAAAGCCAGACGCTGGTAGGTTTTTCAATTAGTGAGACCCAGGGACGCCTGGGTACAGGGGACTGCTCCTGAATCAGTGTATTTGTTAAAAGAACAATTCTCCCCCATGCTACTATTTTGCTTCCATTAAAGAATTGCAGTTTTCAATCAAATATTAATAAGTGTCTCCCATTAGTGGCTGTGCAGATAAAGGGTGCTCAGCATTTCTGGTCTCCGATGCCTCTTGCTGGCTCAGCCGTTTAAGACGTAAACAAATACATAAAAACCGAGTGAAAGGAAAGGTTGGTCGCCCTGAGAATGAAAAGCCCCTTGTCCTACTAAACCGAGTCTAAACTAGTCTAAATAAAAAAGTTTTTGAACCAAACCATGTGATCATGAGGCAGAGGGACAGAAAAGTGGTTCGCTTTTCTGGCTTTGCCTTTGCCCGGTTCAGCTACAAGAATGAAGACCGAAGAGGCAGGCAGGGGCGCTGGCTCCCCCACAGGTGTCTCGGGTCATTTCTTCTCTGACCACCTCGGTAGCTTCACTTTCCTCCCTGCCAGGTGCGAAGCTGAGGTCTCTCCGGGCTTCTAGAATCAGGGTCCCCGCACTGATTCGGGGGAGTGGGCTGCCAGGACCCACAGCTCTGTACTTTGGGTTAGAATCTTGAAAACAGAAATCCTCATCTCCATATTGACAAGAAAGACTATTTGCAAAGAAGCCCCGACAGTTACTCCCCAGCACCCAGATCCATGCCAGGTTCCAGATCAGGACCTCGCCCCCCTGCCCCCGCCCCGCCCAGGAGTTGTCACAACTGTACATGGACAGCACCTAGCATCTACTAAGCACGTTGAAACCAGCACTCAGCAAATATCAGGAGTCTGACTCTCTCTTTTCACCATATGCCCGCATCCCAACGTGCATTTTCCCTTGGGGGGGGGGGGCAGTAACCATCTTTTCTAACTTGGAAAACCTGGTTTGAGATATTTTCAAGCCCCTCCCTAATACTCAGATCTTCTGCAGTAGCAGGTCAGCCTCCCAGGCCTGCCGACCTGTTTTGAGAAAGTAAGCGGCATACCACACGTCCACGCACAGGAAGTCAAATGAGATGTTTGCTCTCAAAATCAAAGCTGGAGTCCTCCAAGCCAGTGCATTCGTCAGTGTCCCTTTAGCCTGTTGATTTCCTAAAATACACATGTTCTCACTTACCCATAATCCCACCGTCAGAATGGACTGTTTGGGTACAGTCCACAGGGTTTTCTGCACCATGGCAACGAATATCTGTGACTCGGAGACAATGAAAGAGTTTATCTCATTTTTCTTTCCCACAAAGTGTAGTCAGATCTTTACTGCCATGTAAGGTAACTTTCTGCTTGTTTAAGAATATTCCAGCTGTGTTTATGGTGTTCCAACATTCTCCTGCCAAAACCCTTGACAAATGAAATTGGCAATATTCTCAGGGATGTTGGCGAGCACAGACTGGACTTAGCCACTAAATCCTCATTTGTTTCCATTATATCTGATCAGAATATTAGGATAGGGCTTTTGACTTTTAAAACAGGTACGCACGGTGGACTCAGTTTGGATCACGACAGCTTAGGCTCGCGCACGTGATATCTAAGCATGTGCGGAAACTCGTATCAAATACCCCTGGGTCAGGTACTGCATTTTGTTATCTGGTTCTCCGTACAGTCCCTGAACCTCCCCTCGGGGCTGAGATTTGGCAAACTAGTAAGTCCTGCTCTGCACTCAGCCTGAGGTGCCATTAAGGAGCAATCCCTCCACACCAGTTCTAGAGAAACGAAGCCACCCCTGGGCGTGGTGCACCCCAGTACTAGTTGTGACGCTCTCGTGTTCTACGGAGAGCATATGTTTAATACACTCTGCCTCCACTAAAAAGATACAGGGAGGAAAATCGGCTGCATTAAGAACTCTCTTTGGCCGAATGGGAATTTATAAACAAGTTTTCCATAGGCCAAAAGCTGCTTCGTGCCACACAAGTTATTTTAAGTACGCTTCCCTCAGTTGAAATATAGCAGACTGCTGCTTCTCTTTCAAAGAAGAAGCATAAAAGCAAGAGGCCCTGACATTGTACCTTTTGAAAGTGCCTGTGCTCCTTCCTTTCTTCCTTCTCTCTCTCTCTCTCTCTCTCTCTCTCTCTCTCTCTCTGGTGCAGACCAAGAATTCATCTAGTTCTCTCAAAATTCTCTTGCAACTGAGAAAATAAGTAGAACACCTGAGTGAAGATAGCTTTTCAGTTGAGATGACAAGCGTAATAGATGTGTTCCAGAATCTTCTCTGTGACAGGGCCACGTGCGTTCCTTAGATCCCGTCTGTAGGAGGAAATTACTTGGAGAAACCTTTCCCCAGTCAATCATTTATCTGTTTTAGCAGCAAGAAGGCAGCCCCACCAAACCGGGAGGAGTGCAGCCCCTTTCATTTCTGTGAGCCATCTCTGACATTCTGAAAGTAGAGACAATAAGTAATTGTAAGGTAAAATACAGGGTGGCCACAGTCAAGGATGAATTTTTTCTTATTTTTTTTTCAGCTATTATGTATTTAGAGAGGTTTCAAGACAATAAGATACAGGCTATCTTAACTAACCAAAAAAAAAAAAAAAAAAAGAAGAAGAAGAAGAAGAAAAGCTTCATTTCTTGGTACATGTCATCTTTTTCCCCCCATTCTGGTTTCTCCTATGTTTTAATCAGTAGTCAGAGAACTGACTCCTGAGACAGTACATCCAATAATCTAGAATAGAGGAGGGCTGGACCTACAAGGCCGTCAGAGCAGTTACCCTGTCAAGACCCAGTGGACCCCACTGCACCCAGAAGCTCATTTTTAGTAGGAAGGGCCAATTGACCTAAGTTATTTTTGCCCAATGGAAAGTCAGTTCCTTGGCTTATAGAAGAAGCTGGAAGCCAGTCTTGGTGGAAGAAGCTTATGTGACCCTCTATTAGTGAAAAGCATTTTGAGGCCTAATCCTGAAGCCACCACCATGTTTTCAGTGCCGTGGGAAAGAAATTTAAAACCTAGCCATAGGACTAGAGCAGAAATTACAAAGGTTAACAAGCTTCCATTTGGTTCTGAAGTTGCAGAACTTCATCCAGAAGTTCTGGTGTAGAGAGGGAGGTCTTCAACGTGTGCTCTCCCTTTACAAATGGCAGTAATTTTCGTTCTTAGGTAATTGAACACAGCGCATAGCCCCGAACTTGACAGAGCCCCTAAGGAGACAGGTTCCCTCTTACTGCACCACTGCCAATAGAGTAAAAAGGTTAAAGGAGTCATCAGATTTGTCAGATCATTTTTTTTTTTTGGATGCAGTAACGGTTGTATAATTAGAAGCATCAGTCGAGCTTTTAATTGCAGGTTTCAGAGAGGAAAGAGCAATGGTTCGAGTTTATAGAGATGAAATTTTATTGTTCTGTTGCTAATACTTCTGAGACCTGCTAATTGCTGTATCTTTCTCACTAAGTTACTCAAAAAGTTCTGCTTGTTCTGAAATTGTGATAAATGCATAAACTGTGCCTTATTGATTTCTGTTGACATTTTACATGTGTTTTTTTTTTTTAATGCATTCTTAACCTCCATTTGGAAAACTGTTTGGCACATGTTCCTGGATAATTAGAGCAAATAAAGTGAATGAAACAGTTTCGGGTATTAAAAGCAGAGTTAGGCCAGGCTTCACATGATGTCAAATAGATCTCCATCAGATTATTTGCAAAAGCAGATAATTCCATTGCAGTCTCAAGAAATGCAAGAAGAGAAATCTTAGTGCTACTTCCTCCGCTGATCATGTCGGTGATAACCACAGTGTTTTTGAAGGGGCACCATTTTGAGACGGATGGTGACTTTGGGGCTCTCTAATTGTAGCACTGAGTCGCAATATGGAAGCCAGTAGATGTACTGTCATCTGTTTCACACTATTACACACATCTTCTAGATGCCTCAGAGAAGGCTCCAGATCGCTTTCACTGATGACAGAAGCTACAGCCAGTGGAGGTACAGACAAGTGTGTTTAAATAGTAAGCTCCGCTAGCTGCTATAATGTCAGAGAAGTATATGAAACATCTCGGCATTCATAGCAAGCTAGACTTCAGGCTTTGTAAGGCCAGCTCACCCGGGAGGTGAATGAGGGATGACTCTCCCACCTACTGAGAGTTTTGTTGTATTAAAAATTACAGCATGATGCAAAAAAAAAATGCATTGACTTATTTTCATGACTGGATGTTTTTGTGCTTTGGGGATAATGGGCAGGTGCTACTTTCTCTTATTGCTGTTTGATTAAAAGGTGCTAATACAGTATTGACTTGATAATCTCACCAGGTACACATGCAGAGCAAACGAAGAAAATATACTTTATGACTCACAAATTGATTTACAGAAACCAAACAATCTGCTGGGTTTTTTTTTTTTTCTTTCTTTCTTTTTCTTTCTTTCTTTTTTTCCCCCCCCCGGATGTAGAACATTCTATTTGGCTTACTGGCCACAGGGGCAATAATCTCGCACTGTGGATACCAGAATTCCACTTCCATGCGTTCACTCTGAGAGGACAACAGGCTTCTGCCTCTCAGTGTTTAGATCTGCTTCATTTGGAAATCTTTTAAGTAGTAATAATAATAATGTTTTGAAGAAATTGAGTGGAACACTAAATTATTCTCTGTTACCTAAGTTCAAACTGTGCAAAGCTAAAGAAGCTGAAAATCAATGCACTTTTAAAGTCATTAGAGATCATAAGTGAAATAAGTCTGCATTGCTTTAGCTTTTAGTGTGCCGTGGTATTATTATAAAATCAGCCTGAATCTGTATTAATTTCACAGTCTTTTTCTCTACGAAGCCCAAGGGTGCATGATGAATAAAATGTAAATTTCTGAAGGCAGTGTTTTTATTAGTGAAAAGGGCAATGAGCCATGTAGTTGGAGCAGTGACCTGTACGGTGGCCAGTACTGCCTCAAGGAACAGAAGCAGGCACTGTAGACGCTGCTTATTTTACCGCACGAGAAATAAAGAGCCGTGGAAAGTTCAATGGGTCTCACAGGAAACATTCAGAGAACTGTACATTGTCTTGTGTATGTTAGACTTTAGGTCAGATCTCTGATGCATATCTGAAATCACAACTCTGAAAAGTCATAGAGATTTCAGACGGCTAAGAAATCTAATGCAGATTTTCTAAAGTTTTACCTGATAAGCACTATTGAATATTCTCAGAGTGATAGAGCATTTGTTCTTGTGCGTGATTAATAACAACCAAATAGTTCCTGCAGGATGTGGTATATTTCTTTGCATTGGAGTCGCATCAGTGTATACGTATGCATATATATGTTTTAACGGCCCAGAAGAGACCAGAGATATTTATTTGCTGACATTTCGAGCCTTTGGAATTTATTTGCTAATTCGCCCTCCGGCGTGAGGATTGCATTATCTGCTGCTTAGAAATCAACTCGAAAATTTGAAATCCAAAGCCTCGAATGTGTGGATGCCCTACAAGTCAAGATAATCAGCCAAGGAGAAAATGTAAAATTACAACTTTTTATTTTAGAAAATGCAAAAAAAGGATCTTGCTAATTTCAAAGCACCCTCCCCTTCCCTGTGGCTTAAAAAAAAAAAAAAGTGCCCAACTACTTTCCCCTCGTCTCCATTTAAAAAAAATAAATAAATAAATAAACCAGTCAATAAATAAATCTTTCTGCTTTGGTCAGATTAGCAAGTCAGCACTGTGAATAAAAAGCAAACTAAGATAAAAACCGAGAGAGAAGTTGTTGATTTTTATGTACTACTGAGAACGGTGTCGTCCTGTGGCAGTTCTCGTAGACTGTGTTGGTTTAACAAGCGTCCAACCCTTTTGTCTTGTTGTTTTTTGTCTTTCCTGCTCCCTGTCCCCTTGTTTCCCACAGGCTGTGCGTTTGTCACATTTTCTACAAGGGCAATGGCACAGAATGCAATCAAAGCCATGCATCAGTCTCAGACCATGGAGGTACTGTATCATCTGCCCTTTCTTTGTTTTCTTTGTGCAAATGATGGGGAATGGTAAAGCCGCTCTCTCCTGTGCGGATTGTTTACATGACAATCACAGATTGACACTTTCACCATCTCTTCCATTCATTCATATTCATCTTCTCTCTCTCTCTCACTCTCTCACTCTCTCTCTCTCTCTCTCTCTGAATTTTTCCCCTAATGACTTGAAATGCATTTAGTAAAACCTTCCACTTGCTGTACATTATTTTTTGAGCCTTTTATTGTAGTGGCCCAGGCCCTGCAACGTAGCGTCACGGTGCAATTTAAACCAAGACCCATTCTCGACCTCTAAAGGATCCAGTCCGTTCCTGGTCCAGGGTTGGTATGGAGTCAGCCTTCACAGCCCTCGCTCCAAATTGCGGCCTGCCCTGTGCCAATCACAGGGTTCTTTTTTCCCCCCCTTTTTCCTTTTCCTTTTTTTTTTTTTTCTTAAATGTGGGGTCAAGTTCTCTTTAGTCCAAACAAAATTGTGCTTTTGCATCAAGAATGTCGGGAGAAAATTAATACTTCTCCTACATTGTTTAACCCGTGAAAACGTTACAACGCATGAAAATCCCTGGAAAAACCAGATTCATCTTTTTGCATTAAAAAAAAAAAACCTCCCAATAAAAGAAACATAAAGGCTCAAATTTGGTCTCCTAAATGAGAGATAGTGGCTTTGGGGGAAGATCTATACACTGGTGGGTGTTCGCCCACATGTGTAGATAGATGGCTCTGTACTTCTAGTCTGTGATTTGGGTCTGGCCTTTCAGAATTTTGCACAAAAGCATTCCAAGAGTGATATGCTGTTACTTACTCTGTATTGTCTGATAGATCCATTTGGGAGTGCATGTTCTGCTGTACTCTGTATACTGTACCTCTGTGTATGGGTGATCTTTTCTGGAAAGTGGCCCTGTGGTGTTACCTGAAGTTACGTTTTCATCTTCCGAAAAGCAAAATATTCTCAATTTTATTTAATGTGCAAAAATTTCTTTATGGATTGTTTGCGCTTTTTTACCTCCTTTTTTTTTTTTTTTTTGAGCGAGGTGGGAGGTGGAGGGTGATTTTTTTTTTTTTTCATTTGTTTGTTTGTTTTTTTGCAATGCTGCATCTCCCAAAGCACGCTGGGAGCTAAGTGATCATTCCGCGTCATGTTCTGTGGGCGACTTTTTTTTTTTTTTACAGTGAGCCGGAAGGTGGGCGGACAAGGGGGCAAGGAGTGTGCATGGCCTTGTCATTAAGTGTTTACTGTACTTTTCTGAGTTTTGATACCAGCATTGCAAAGCCTAATTGTCTTTTTCGAGCTTCATTTTGACTTTGATATTCCTAACATATCTTATATAATCACTGTGTTTTCCTTTCAGTGCAATGCATTTTTAAGACACTCACACCCCCCTACCTGAAGGCAAGCTCAGGTGGAAAGCGGCCACGATAGGAGATAATTAGCAGGAATTGAAATACCTAGGGATCCAGTCTTGTACAACATGCAGTCACACGTTGATGCTCTGTGTGTCCCCTGCCTTCTCTCCGGCTGCTCCACTATTGGGGATCAGTCTGATTCCCAGCTGCCTTTCAGTGTGGAGATTTAAAAAAAAAATGAAAGTACTGTTAGGGAAGAAAACAAGTTTTCACCTGTATTTATTATCCTCCATACACGTGTTTCATTCTTAATCATTTTTTATTTCCTGTGATTTAGTGATTTGTACCTTAGATGATTTTTTTTAACCTAAATTCTTTCAGCTCTAACTCCCATTCCTTCATCAGGGACCCCCTGAGTAAAGCCGCAGAGGATGCTGGTCTGTGTTCTCCTGTGTTCCTACGGGGAGAGAGCTCGGGAACATAGCGCAGACCTGGGTATGAACCAGAACCAAAGAAGAATAGGCTCAGGATGAAAAAGAATCCGCTATAGAGAATGAGGCATATTCATTCTTAAGAAATCCTTGATCCTTTGGTATTGATATCTCTATTATTAAAAAGTCAAATCTGGTGCACTTGTTTTGAAATCTGGACACCCATGCTCATGAGGACAGAGGGGCCCTCAGACACTTAAATTTCTTGTTAGATTTTTAAAAATACTGACATTTAAATGGAAGACTGTATATCATGCCCGTCACATTACAGTTGTACAACTAAAGTTTGCTGGGTTGTTTTTTTTTTTTTTTTTAACTAATTTTGTTATTTTCAGGACTCTGGCTCACATCTTTAACCAAGATGTATTATCTAAAGAATTTGAATTCCAAATGACTTGAACGTTAAAGTTTAAAAGAACATTTCCTTAAAAATAATGAATTTTTATATAATACCTTCTATTTTTCCATTTTCCTTCTAATCTGTGCCCACTCTGTTTTTCCTTTTTTATGGTTTGAACAAGTTATTTTGGGGCCTAATTTTTTGCTTCGGTATCTTTTTTTGGTCATTGTTTTATGTTTTTTTGGTATTTAAGGAAGAAAACAAACAGTAAACGTACTGTTAGGAGGAGATGCTATGATTTGTTATGGAACAAATTTGATACAACGATAACAACCCTTTGCATACGCAACCTTCCCTCTGTATCATTTCCATCTTCGGAGTATTTTGCTCTCTTTAAAGCAACGAAGGGCTGAACTCTGGAGCAGAAGAAGAAAAATGAAGTATAGAATTTTTTTTAAATGGTGGAAATATTATTTTCATGCGGTTGACTGACATTTAACGTTGTGTCCCGTGGCCGTGGCTACCAGAGCTGAAGACTGATATGCTGGAAGTTCAAACTGAAACATCTACCTCATTTTTCTCACTTTTTTTTTTTTTTTGGTCATAACATACACCATAGCCTCACATATTCACAGCTACATCCCCAGTAACTACCCGAGGTGATAAGAAACAAAATACACACAGGTTTGTTTTTAAGAGAAAGCAAGATGACCCAAAGGGAAGAGAAAGAGAGAGCTCCTTTAAGTAGGAATATAAAATTTCTGAGAGGAGAGAGAGAGGGGGGTCTATTATCATGCTAAGCTTTCTTAAAAGTTTTTGGGTTTTTTTTTTTTTAATCACATGGGTAGAAGGACTTCCTTGTACCTCAGCAAAATTTAGCAGCTTTAATGGTGATGAGATGGGTAGGCAAGCCTTAGTGAGAGGGGGAGGGAGGGGTGGAGGGAGGGAGGAGCTGGTGTCTCTGCTGAGGGTTTACCAAGTATGGAATGTTCCAGAGGGGCTCTAGGAAGGAAGGCAGTCTTCCTGCTGGAGGTGGCACAGGCCCTTATTCTTCTCCCAATGATTTTATCCATCTCAGACATGAATCCGCCCTATCACATGACCCTTGGCCATGCACCCACTCACTGCCCCTACTCGTTGCCTTCTCATGGAAACGAAAACTGCAAAGGAACCCCCCGAATGGTGAGCCCCGTTGACAAAGGAAGCCAAGTAGATGCCTCCAGCTGTTGCAGATGCAGGCCTCGTTTCCGTGGAATAGGCTTCCAAGACTGGTGGTGCACAGGAGCCCCGAGCCCAGGGCCCCAGGGTGGGGATAGAGTAGGTGCGTTAGAGAAGAAGGAAGAGTGCGAGGGTCCTCTCTGCAAACGTGGGCAGTCCCCTTGGGCTGAGCCTGGGACCCCCGCCCCTGCCCTGCCCGCAGCATCCTCACCCCACAAGCCAGCCCACTGCTCCCTGTTGTTGCTGGTGCTGGGTCGGGAGGCCTCCTGCCTTCCAGGGCACCAAAAAAAAAAAAAAATGCATCACGGAAAATCGGAAAGAGTTTATCGGAAAAGATAAAATACACGAATGAGGGCTGTTCTCCTTCCCCTTGCAGCGCCTCTCCTCCTGGGGCCCCTGCTCCCGCGGAAACAGGCAGACACACAGACAAGTCTGTCTCGCAGACAAGCGAACCGTGAAGCTTAATTAAAGAATGTGCGTAAGGTCTCTTGTCTCTGAGGAGGTCCTGGCAAGGTCGGAGGAAGACCCGCGAAGAGAGGAGGAGAGGCAGTTTTAATGCTCAGAGCAAGAAAGCAAATGGCTTCGCCCACCACCAGAGCCCCAGAGAAACCAGTTGGCAGTGTCTGGAGTTTTCTGTTGATGGTACTGATGAGAGAAGAAGAAGCAGTATCAAACCATTGATTAAAAAAAAAAAATCCAGATGGTTCCTTGTGCTCCGAGCTAGTGGAGCGAGCTAGAGCCAGTGCGGGGTGTCATGCGCCCATTCAGCCAGGCGGTAACCCCCTCTTCACTTTCCGCTGTGTCTGACCACAGGGCTGCTCCTCGCCCATCGTAGTCAAGTTTGCGGACACCCAGAAGGACAAGGAGCAAAGGCGCCTCCAGCAGCAGCTGGCACAGCAGATGCAACAGCTCAACACTGCCACCTGGGGGAACCTGACGGGTCTGGGCGGCCTCACCCCACAGTACCTGGCGGTGAGTGGGGGGCCCTCCTGGGGACGCGGCGGTGCTGGGGGGAGGGCATCCCCGTGGGGCAGGCTGCACCTCAGGACCTTAGGGAGATGACCTCGGGACCTGAGGGAGATGAGCGCCCATGCACCTGTTCCTCGAGCTTCCGTGGCGGCCCCGGGGCACGGCTCCCTTTGCTTGCGCTGGTGTAGGCTGGGCTCCTAGGCCTTGCTCTGGAGGCATCCAGAGATCCTGCCCGTGGTAGAGGGGCACGGGCCTGTTGGGCCCCAGCGCTACCCCGGGGGCACCCCATTCGGTGACCGTGGCCTTCCCCGTGCACCTGCGATGACGAGATCACACGTTTCTCCATCTCTTCGGAGCCAGGACGTTAGAGCCTCCGTCAGGGCAGAGAACCCGGTTCGGGCAAGCCGTCCCTTCCGTTTCCTTGTCTTAAGCTTCAATCTTCCTTGTGCAGTGCCCTCTCCGTCCACGTGGGGATTTAAAACAGTTCCCCAAGGAACCTGTAAAGAGGGCACAGAGCGGGGACCCCTCCCAGGACCTCACGTAGCCTGTGGGGGGCCTCTGTACCCACCACGCTGGGCTGGTTCTTACTGATTTTTCCGGGAACCACTGGGAACCGTGATGCTCTGCCTCTGTCTTTCCGCCCTGCCACTTACAGGCCGGACTTCACATCGATTAATACAGTTTAATATTGGGAGCCTCTCCAGGCGTGCATGTGCGTGCAGGTGTGCATGTGCGTGCAGGTGTGCATGTGTGAGCGTGCACGTGTAGGTGTGCGTGTGTGCCTGTGCACATGCAGGTGTGCACATATGAGTGTGCACGTGTAGGTGTGCGTGTGTGGCTGTACACAGGTGTGCACATGTGAGTGTGCATGTGCGGCTGTACACACGCAGGTGTGCACGTGTAGGTGTGCATGTGCGGCTGTACGCACGCAGGTGTGCATGTGTAGCTGTGCACATGCAGGTGTGCACTTGTAGGTGTGCATGTGCGGCTGTGCACATGCAGATGTGTACATGCGGGTGTGCTTGAGCAGGTATGCACATGTAGGTGTGCATGTGTGGCTGTGCACATGCAGGTGTGCATGTGTGAGTGTGCACATGTAGGTGTGCCTTGCGGGTGCACACATGTAGGTGTGCACATGTAGGTGTGCATGTGTGGGTGCGCACGTGCGGGTGCGCATGCATGCACGCCTGCGTGTTCCGTCCTAATTCTGTCACTGACCTTGTATTGAACTGCGCCTCTCGGGACCGCAGGATCCATTAGCCTCACTCTGTGGGGCGCCTGCGCAGTTCTGCACGACCGCCTCCCTCTGGTTTTGACAGCGAGGAAGGAGGCCCAGGGAGGTCCCCCAGCTTCACTGGGGCGGTGCTGCCGGCAGTTGGGTGGGATCCCCACCCCTGGGGGGCCCGTCCTGGGCCCGCAGCTCTGAGGGTGCTGGGTGCGGCTGTGGCTCCGGGGGGCCCGGCGGGAAGAGCAGCGATACCTGTTTGCCTGACGAGGGAGGCCCCCGCAGCTCCCGCCTTCTGAGCCATTAGAAGCCCTGAGTGGCTTTCCCGCCGCCTGCTGGCCCTTCCTCGGTCACATCCACAAAGACGCCCTGAGAGATGTCATCAGCTGTCTTGCTGAAAATCTCCATGTGCCTTGCCGTAGCGCTGTCCTGGTCTCCCAGGCTAAAACGTGATGAAACAAGCAGGGAGTCGAGCGTAAAAGTAGTTCGTCTTGCCCCAAACTTGTCCCTTTCGGCGGTTCACAGCCCATCTGTTTCCTTATGGAACCAGAACTGGGATCAGAGACGGATGTCACGCTCGCCTTCTCATAATTTCTAAGAATCCAGCTTCCTGCTCCATCGTTTCTAAAAACCAAGACACCTGTGCCTGTCCCCAGTCTTCTGGCCCACCTCTCGGGCCCCACGGCGCTAGAAAATCTCTGGCACACGCTTCTTTGACCACATCTGCAAATTATTTCTGGACCCTGAAAAAGAATTAACTTCCACCTCCTTTATAGAAACGTATTTTGTACGATCTTAGCTACGTTTGCGCCTCCCGTTGGGTTCCGTTCTTTCTCAGCCACATTCGTTCTGCCTCTTTCAGTGGGAAGTGCATTTCTTTGAAGAGCCCTTGGGCTTTAGGGCTTCCCCTACTTGTGTGTCGAGGGGTGGATTCTGACTCTGGTTACCCCAGGTGTTCCCACCTGCCCCAGTAGGTATTACTAGCTCCTCACGATCGCTTCAAAACTCCTTTAATTTTACTTCCTTTCATTTCTAAACATACCTAATAGGAAAGGGAGGTCAGGGCTTACAACCCTGAGAGAATGGGACACCCAAGAAATCAAACCAAAATAAGGGATTTCTCTCGATCAACATGGTTAATCCCCAGCCCCTCCCTCCTCCTCACTCTTGTGTGTGTGTGTGTGTGTGTGTGTGTGTGTGTGAGTCAGTCTGTGGGTCATCCCTAGGCAGTACATTCCAGCGAGTTGGGACGGGTGAGCAAACATCACAGACATCCTTCTGGTACCTGTCACTGTTAATCCCCAAAATAGCCTTGTAAGGGAGACTCAGCCACTAATAGTCCATTCCACTTGGCGCTTTTAAGTCAGTGGCTAGAGGCCCATTTTTGAGTCTTCTCCACTTGTAGGCTTTTCTTGGTATTGAACTGGGGGGGGGGACAAAAAAAAACAAAAACAAAAAACCTACCCTTACCCAAGGAACAGAGGAGCTTTATGTGGTTCTGCAGCGCTCCAAATAAATTCAGAAAGCTATTTTTAAAATCACGAATTTGTCTCGTCCCTCCTGAGCACACAGTAGCCTGACACTTCTCAATAAATTTGGGGAGTGTGTGCTCTCTGGTATCCGTGTACATCCGTGTGCAGGAGACAGCTGGGTGCTGCCTGCTACATACAAACCGTGTCCATACTGCTCTACATCATCAGGAAGAGAATTTCAGTGAATCTGGGTTAACCTCTAATTCCGCTGAACTGTCCAAACCAAGGCGCATGTTAGGACAGGAGCCACATGCCTTTTTACCTTCTGGGGCACCCACTGATTTGGTGGGGGGGGCGAGCTGTGTCCTCGAGAGCACCAGGGAAAAATGCAGAGACAGGGGTGTTAACTTGCTTTTGGAAAGATGCCGACTGCGTCTGTAACGCACGGTGTCATGGGACGTCACACCGGCTACTTCTCGGTTTTGACAAATAGTAGGTGAAGACCAGCGTCAGATGGGCGACCGCTGTCTGGGGCCTGTGGTCACAGGTGGCCCTGGGCGGCGGTGCATAGGCGCGTTTCCGAGCGTAGCTGTCGTGATGACGTCCTGTGGCCCAGGAGCCCGTGAATCCCTGCTTCCCATGGAGGACGAGGGCGGCCGAGCCGGGACCCCGGGGCTGGGCCTGGCTGGACAGAGCCGAGCTGTAACCACTAGGCCACCGGGCGCGCGTTGGTTTCAGCCGATGCAACACCTGGTCGTTCAGGGGACTGAGTTGATGGTTTGAAGGCAGCAGCCTTACCGAGTTTCCCCGGCATCTGGGTTTATTAACAGAGATGAGACATACGTATGGGTTTATAGCCCCGTCTCGGGGACCCTTCAGGCCATGAGTAGGAGGCAGCAAGCAACCCCATAAATGTACAGGGCCGGGCCCCCTCTGCTCCGGAGGCTGCTGCGTCCCCTCTCGGCTCAGCTCTGACCGTCTGCTTCTCCCTCCCTTACAGCTTCTGCAGCAGGCCACCTCCTCCAGCAACCTGGGTGCGTTCAGTGGCATTCAGCAGATGGCCGGTAAGTCCCGACACATGCCTTTGCTTTGGACCATGCTGTCGTCTGAATGTGGACGGGGTGGCTCGGAGGGCCAAGAGCACAAGCAGGGGCAAGAGCAGAGGGCAGTTAGCTGGCCTGCTTGCTTTCGGACTCGGGGGTCCCATCTGGAGCCCGCTGCTGGGCGCCGGGGCCCCCAGCGGTGGGAGCCAGAGGGGCTGAGGAGCCCTCCGGAGTGTGCTCCAGAGTTGTTGGCTGTTTCTGTTTTTGTTTTTTTAATGGGATTGATTGCTGGGGAATTTCCAACCAGATTCCTCTATCTGGGCCAGCCAAAATGATTGACGGCCTTCTCAAATTTTAATAAGAAGCAGTCAATAAATATTCTGACCTCCATAATGAAAGCCAAGATTGCAGGCCCATCTTTGATACAGTTTGCGGTCCCTTGACAACCACAGACAATTAACAGGGTGCACTTTTTTTTTTTTTTTACTTTCGTACCCCGGTTCACGGAATTGTGCATCAGAAGCTTTTATGTGGAAGTATAATCTTTGTTCTCGCGAAAATCAAAGTGGGGCTGGATTTGAAAGCTGGCTCATAAAGGATTTCTTTTTATAATGAGCTGTGTCAGGACTAACTGAGGTGCAGTGATTAGTGAGAGGTCACTCCTGCTGTGTCACCTTCCAGGCTCGTACCCTAACTTACACGGGCCAGGGAAGGCGGCCCACGCAATAAATCAGAACACAGGTGCCACTAACCTGCCGTGAGGAATGGTGAGAAAGCTCTTCCCTTGTTCGATTCCAGAAAGATGAGGGAGACAGGGCAAGGGGAACAGATTTTTGGCGCGTGAGAATCAAGCACCATTTGTTTTTAATGAAGGACACCCGGACTCCATGAAATGAAACCGGAATGTACAGAGTAAAAGCCAGCTTTCGTTTTCTGTTACTACGAAAACTCTTTTTTTTTCATGTCTCTTTCTTTCTCCCCCCCCCCCCCAAATAACTATCCTTGGTTTTGTTCGTTTGTGTCCCTTTGAATGGCTCTAGAAGGACTTTCTTCTCCCGTGTGTTCTGGGATCCTCAGCCCAGCCTTCTCCTGCGGCCCCACAGGCTAATGGGAACCTGTTGTCTGATGGGATGTATTGGCCTACAGTATAAACCAAAAAAAAAAAAAAAAAAACCTGCAGGATTATTCATTGGGCTTTATCTCAAAACTCCTGGCACTGCCAGCTTGTTTTACCAAAATACTGCTTTTGGTTTACAAGGGGGGGAAAGATACTTATGTTCAAATGGTTAAGTGGTTAAATCTTTCAGGAATATCTCTATGAATACAGTTTGAGAAGCCAGCCTAGGAGCTGAGAATCACACTGAAGGGTTAATTTTGAGGTCTGTGAAGGGAGTGGGAGAGACCTAAGTAAAATATGCAGGGAGTTTTCTGTGTCTTCAAGAGAAAAACCTCCAGATTGCAAGCTCTAAAATAAATGCCAAGATTTGTCATACCTTCAGCCAATGCAAGATGTATTTTTCCTTCTAATGGCCTGGACCCACCCGGATCCAAAATTAGGGTCTTTCCTTAGAGGAAGCCCCCGGCTCTCCCACTCCTGCAGTTGAATTATGCAGAGAAGGTCACTGGGTCCTGAGGCTACTGCCAAGCGCGTCTTCCCGGGTGGACAGAGCGCCCTGTCATTTTCCATTAGACGGTGTGTGCTGTGCCCCGCCAGCTGCAGGTCAGGATGCTAGCACTTACACGCTCTGCGCGCTCATTTAAAAACTAAGTGTATCCAGGAGTCACCTTAGAAGGTGCGCGGAGCAGATGGCTAATTTAAAGGCATTCTGTAAGTGCCCTGGGCCTTCCAAAATACCCCTTTCTGGAACCTTCAACATATAAAATTCAGCATGCTAAGTCGGCACAGGCTGTGAAATCAAATGCTGAGTGGTTCATTATCCACTATCACCTTGCACGTTGAGAGTATCAAGGATGCAGATGTCAGGGTTCCGTCTGCTTGGCAGTTTCCAGAAAGGTGGCTTCTTCACTCATAGGGATAATCAGGTTGCATCTTCCTGAGCACTTGAAGCACCGTGGTTTGCAGTGTATTTTTCCCCCCGTCAAATCAAGTTATGTGGCCTCTTGCTCTTTTGTCTTCTCCCGAAGTAGGACTGACTCTTGCCTTTGCCAGTTATCTGGACCAGTATTCTAAAGTGAACTACTGGTGGACTGGTAATAGAATTGCCTGTCTAAAGGAGGTTTCCCTGGGGGCATCTGGGTGGCTCGGTCGGTTGAGTGTCTCACTCTTCTTGATTTCAGCTCAAGTCATGACCTCAGGGTCGTGAGATCAAGCCCCGTGCTGGGCTCTGTGCTCAGTACAGAGTCTGCTTGAGGTTCTCTCTCACCCTCTGCCTACCCACCCCACCCCCCACCTCTCTTTCTTTCTCTCTTAAAATAAATAATAAATAAAGGAGGTTTCCCTGACTCCCCACATATAGGCGCGGTACCCTGAAGCCCTTCCTTCCTTTCTTTCCTCCCCCACCTCCCCAAACACTCCTAAGCCATCAAGGCCCCAAGAGGGCATGGCCTGGGCTGAGGAACTCAGCCTGGCTCCGGTGAGCGGGGCTACTGACTCCTTTTGAGTGGATGGGTGAATGCATTTATAAGTCAGCAAACACAGATTGATATTTTGGATACACTTCCAGGGGACTTTAAGTTAAACGCCCTGTTTTTTTTCAATGGAGAAATTCGACGTTAGCCTTACATCTGAGCCAAGCAAATAATGACAGTGTCTTCACGGTCGAGTTGTCAAGGATTTGGCAACAGTTGGTACAATATCAAACACATGACCAAGTGCAAGGCACACAACATCCAGTAGGAGCGATACGAAGAAATCCAAGAGGCCACTTATCCCAAATCCCGCCTGAGGCTAAAATGCTTGCCAAGCGGTTGAGAGGGTGGCACAGTTCCAGTGGGCACCTACGCGATTTCAATGCAGTCTGTATGTTTTACGGCGCCATATACTAAAACTCCGCTTGTAAGGTTCAAGCAGTCCGGCTTGGAACACAATCACCAAAGAGAGAGAATCATCATTTCAGAAACCAGCCATAATTTCTTGTGAACAACTCTCCAGGCGTAATAGTCCATCCTTCAGGAGATTGAAGTTCATCACTAATGTCTAAAAGGTCTCATTTGAATGAGTAAAACACGTTCCGTGTGAGTAGCAAATAAAGCCAAAAAAGAGAAAGAAATTTTCGATGACATGTCACTAAGTATTCGTCTCAATAGAATGGAATGAAATGTCAACTATCCTTGTTTCCCCAAAATAATTCACCATTTTCCTTTGGAACTAAAAATAGCTTCACATGTGTTTCGTGATCTTGTGGAAGGAAACCTCTACTGAATATGGAATTTAAGAGCAGAAGCTATAGATCGGGGTCAAATCTGTAGCAGCTCAGTGCTTTCACGGATACATTCTGTGCATCCTTAAAGCTGATTGATTTTATTTTCCCTCTTAAACCCTCGAAGAAAAACGTGTCCATTTCTCACTCAACTGTGAGATTTGTCCCATGAATTTCTGAAATCTCCGAAACTCGGGCTAAGAGCCTGGATGTTTTTTCCCCCCCTGAAGAAGAAGGAATCGGGAAAAGTGACTTGTCGGTCATTAATTTCTTTATAACAGAGATCCTCTCAAAAGAGTATCGGTTAGATAAACCGGGGTCGGTCGTGTTTCACAATTTTGTTTTTCACAGCAGCTCTTTGAAATAATCATGCAGTTTATCCTCCCAGCGTTGCCAGGGACAAAACCTGCACTTCGTTACTCCCTTGCTGTTGAGAAACTGAGGGAGAAACATGTTAAATGATGACTGTGGAGGCCACAGCAGCAGACAGGCCGAAGATGCACAGTTGGTCTGAGATGTGGCGTTCCCAGACGGCGCAGGCTCTAGCACCCCCTTAACAGGTGCAGCAGCCCAGGACTGGAGGCTCGTTTGCAGACTTGCTCCAAGTCCCTGCTCCAGTAAGCGGCAGGTCCAAATTTCAGACACATCCGACCCCTGAGCTCCGGCTGCCCCGAAGCCTGTAAAACGGTGCCCTGTGTCTCAGCAAATGCAGATATGTTCCCCTAAACACGGGCTGCAGGGGCTTCCTTTTGCAAAGGCTTCACGGGCCAAGTAACCAATCCGAGCCATACATCAGTTATGCAGAGAGCACTCCAGAACTGGGCAGAAAGAGGCAATTCGGAGACAGAAAAGCTGCCTCCCTTCATTCTGGAAGGCACGTCACCTGTATTTAAGAGTGGGCTGAGTTTTGTGGGGGCAGTTGTTTTGGTATTGTCCCCCCCCCCCACCGCCCCCAGCACTGGGAAGTGTCATGAAAGATGTTAAAGACTTTCTGGAGCTGCAAGGAAGAAGGGTTTATCTGTTGATTTACGGAGCTGTGACCAAAAAAAGAGTTTATCAGTTGACAGATGAGACAAAACTGCTGCGCTTTGCATATTCAGCGAAGCTGGTGGTAATTCTCTTCCAGAATATCTGGCCTGGGTTTTAAGAGTAACAGTGAAACCATACAGCACAAATATTTGCTTAAAACAACAAAACCGCTCCCCTCCCATCAGTTTGTGATCCTGTCTCAGAGAAGGTTGTCCTGGAATGTTGGCGACAAGTGGAAAAGACAGGAGACGTTTGCAGAAGCCAGTGCTCAGGAGGGCCGGGGGGTTGCGGAAGCCAGTGCACGGGAGGGTGGATGGTCTCCGCGCTGGAGGCACCTGAGTGGTGAGGTGCGCCCAGGATCCTCGAAGATCACGGGCCTTCCTGGAGCAAGCGGAGCCTCCCACCCTCTCGCTGCAGACGCTTCCTGAGAATGTGCTAATAGGCCTTATGAGAACATTCCATAACCACCCATCTGTCACTTTTTAACAGACCTGATTGGCAAGCACTTGTAACAACTGACATCTGTTCTCGCTTATTGATATGCAGATTTATGGTAATTGCTATGAACAATAAGACACAAAATTACCTAAGGTGAACATTAAATTAAATTTTCATGCCCTTCTCCTTATAAATAATTTTTTTAAATCTTAAATTTCAAGTAGGCATATTGCACATCTGTTTTGTGTATCATTTCTTCGTTTGGAGAAGGATTCTTCTTTTCCCAAGTCATGAATGAAAACTTGAATGCCCATATTCCCCAATTTTTCTTTTTTCTTTTTTTTTTTTTTTTTTTTTAACTATCTTGGTCTTGGCAAGCTGTGGGATTTCATAAAATGTATTGACTGTTTTGGATTTCTAGTCACCCGGATTGTTGCCCCTGGTTTGTGTGGTGCCCCTTGGGAGCAGAGTGGGGGCCGAGGTTAAAAGGGGTCACTTTTCTCTGGAGACCACAGAGCTCGCGGCCGCTCCCTGGTGAGACCGCCCCATCCGGGGCCCTCTCTGGGTGGCTCCATGGAGGGAACAGGGTGGCTCGTGCACCCCAAAACACAAGAAACAACAGGAGAGAACAGAAATGGGAAGGCGCAGAGCCCGGGAGACCCAGGGCGGCCAGGGCAGGCTGGGCCCCGAGGAGGCGGGAGTCCGGGTGGGGGCCCAGGAGCCACCCCGGGCTGGTGGGCTGGTGGCAGGGAAGGCTCCAAATCCCGGGCCCTGGGGGAAGTGCTCAGGCACCCAGTGTACCCCAGGACAGGCCCTGTGACCCGGGGCTGTGCCAGCAGCACCCAGCAGGCCCTCGCCACTCATGGGAGGCTGTCTTCCCTGAGGGACACTGCGGGACGGACGAGGCTTGGGCCCCCCTCGGGCTGGACGGGAGGCTACACAGCGGGGAGCAGGTGCCTGTTGCCCTGCAGCCAGGCCACAGCTCGAGCCCCGCAGAGGGGGCTGCTCGGTGCCACCTCGGTGCAAGTGCCCCTGGGGTTCAGAACAGGAACTAGAGCTGGTCTGTCCTTGGTTTCCCTCCTCTGCACAGTCGGATCCAAGCCCCAGTTTCCTCTGACCCCCCACGACCCCCCGATCCCAGCTGCTGCCCGAGCACAGGCCTCTCACCTCTCAGTGGGTCAGGGGTTCGTCACCTCCAGGTTCTGTCCGCAGAAATGAGGTGCACATGCCACACATGCACTTTTATGCAGTTTCGGGGCATTCCCAGCTCCCCCGCCCCCGCATCCCATCGGTGGGCGACCTGAGTTGAGGTGAGGAACATGCAGGAGGGACCCTGCCGTGCAACATGCTCAGGACTAACTAGAAAGAGGTCACAGCCCACGTGCTCCCCAAAGACACCGAGACCAGCGATCTGAGCTGCCGGGGGGTCCCAGTAATGACTGGAAGAGGCAATCATGTTAGGCGAGTCAAAGATCGATGGTGTGGATTAGGGAATAAGAGGCAGTGCACGGGTGCGACACGGTTCCTGGGTGACTCCCAGCGGGGACTGTGCGCAGGGCCTTGCTCCCCAGGCCCAGCGGGGAGTGCGGAGGAGGCTGCCCGTCGGACCCAGGGTGTCCCTCGGTCACGCCAGCCCAGCCGTCACCCTGTGCAGCCTCCCTGCACGCAAGCCTGTTGCTGGAAGCGCCCCCGCCCTGCAGGCAAATGTCTCCTTTGGAAACCCTGAGACCCACCCCCTTCTCCCTTGCCGACCCCCCCTTCCCCCTAAACCTCAAGGGGCAGAGTGCAGTGGGGCCAGCTGAGAGCAAGCAGCACGAGGAGAGGGAGGCAAGAACTGCAGGTACAAGCAGGACGGAAGGAGCAGGTGGGGAGATCGAGGCCGCAGGGGACACCGGACTCACTGGGAGAAGTCGGGGCCCCCCTTCCCTGGGCTTGACCCTCTCGGGGCCTTGGCTCTCCCCGCCGGTATTGTGTGGGTGTCAGCAATGACTTGGTCACGCGGGGTTTTACGCACACTGAGCTAGAGCCCCTGTAGAGCCCGAGAACCGTGCCTGGCGCCTGTCATCACCGGGGAGGCCGCGTCACCGGAGGGGGACTGCCTGTCACCCTGTTTTGGCTACCTTGGCACCCCGTGGTCTTCCTTGAGCTTTGCGTGTCCCAAGGCGTCAAGAGGACCGTGTGTCTTGCTGCCACTGTGCATCCCAGGAATCCGAAGCACATGGGCAGGGACTGGTGCTCGGGAGGTGGGGTGGAGCTGGGACTCAGGCCATGGCCTGCCCTCCACCAGCCCGCCCCCGCCTCTGGGAAATAGGGGCTCTTGCTGCAGGCGGGGGCGGGGGGCCTGCACACAGCCCAGGACAGTGAGGGATGCCTGTGCCCCCAGAAGAGGGGAGCGCGGACGGGGCAGGCTGGTAGCTGCTCCCCACTGCCCATCTCCCCACCGCCTGGGAGCGCTGAGCACTGGCTTGGGGGGGGTGGAGGGGGGGTGGAGAAGGGATCCTCCCAGGAGCCGCATGCAGCCTGAGAGTTCTAGAATGGAGAGCGAGATCCTCTGCTGGGGAGCCCCTGCCTCCTCTACATGCTTTCCTGTGCGTGTCTCCACCACCCCCCACGAGTGAGAATGATCTTCGGAGTCTGGGCCTATTTCCAGAAACAGATGAAGCAGGATTACCCTCCTGTCCCTGGCTTCTCTGTGCTCCCATATACAGCAACTTTCTTGGAGCGGATGGAGTCTTGTTTTCCACTTAATCCTTAATCGGGTGTCCCGGGGCTGGCCTTCAGCGGCCCTCGGTAGCTGCTGAACAGATGGACACGTGGTTGGGTGGGTGGGTGGATGGATTGCCGAATGAACGAATGAGGGATGGATGGATGGATGGCTGAATGAATGAATGGAGAGATGGATGGATGGATGGATGGATGGATGGATGGAGAGATGGATGGATGGATGGATGAATGAATGGAGAGATGGAAGGATGGATGGATTGCTGAATGAATGAATGGAAAGATGGATGGATGGCTGAATGAATGGATGGAAAGATGGATGGATGGCTGAATGAATGAATGGAGAGATGGATGGATGGATGGATGGATGGATGGATGGATGGATGAATGAATGAAGAGATGGATGGATGGATGGATGGATGGATGGCCGACCGACCGAATAAATGAATGGAGAGATGGATGGATGGATGGATGCATGCATGCATGCAGAGATGGAAGGATGGATGGATGATGGATGATGGATGGATAGATGGATGGCTGAATGAATGAATGGAAAGATGGAAGGATGGATGGATGGATGGATGGCCGACTGAATGAATAAATGGAGAGATGGATGGACGGACGGACGGATGGATGGATGGCCAAATGAATGGAGAGATGGATGGGTGGGTGGGTGGGTGGACAGATGGATGAGCAAGGCAGACCCGCGTGGGCCCTCCTGCCCACTGCATCTCTTCACCTCCCTCCCCCTTTCCCCCCAAGGCCCTCCGGGGCTGGCCATCACAGCGGCCTCTCCTTTCCGCTCCTGCTCTCTGATTCCTTGGGCCCGTACTGTTGCTCTCCTTGCCGTGTGGTCATCAAACACAGTTGGCCCCCCACCCACTGTGGCACCCCAGAGCCACGGTCCCACCGCCTGGCCCTCCTGGCTGGAGGCAGGGAAAGGAGGAAGAGGACAGCAGATCCCCTTGGGGGGAGACGCGTGGGAAGAAGGGCTAGAGGGGACACTGAGGGCGACACAGCCGGCCGCAGCTCCAGGATTACAGGCAGAGGACAGCGGAGGAGAAAACCCGCGCGCTGCCAGCTGGGCTCCCGCCGTGCCAGCGGTGAGATGAGGACCACGCGCGGTTCTAATAAACATTTGTAGGACAGATTAACGAGCATCGAGGGAAACAGGCCGTACGTAAAGCTGCCACAAACACTGAAGGACAAGCAGCGGGTGGTTTTCTTTAGTGCAGCTCGTGAAGGCTTCTTACTGTTTGACGCCCTGTCCATCCGTCCTGCGTAGGTCACCCATCGCCTGCCGTGTGCGGCTCTGGTGCGTGTGTCTGTCCGTGTAGGTGGACAGGAAGGTCAGACAAAGTCTTAGTCCCCAGAGAGCTTGGTGTCTAGCTCTGAGGGTAAGAGATACACACACCGTAAAGTCAAGGGAAGACGTGGTGACCACCGTGGCCCCGAACTGCGAGGCTAGTGAGCCTACAGATGACGCTGCACCGGGGTGCATGTTGGACGCAAACTCAGCCTCCTCAGAGCACAGCTGTGATGTGTGGCAGGAGCGCTGCCCCAGACGTGAGGGTCTCAGGCCTCCGCCCAGGACCTGAGTCTCCGACCCTGGCGAGTGGGCTGAGTTCCTTCCAGCTCTGGGGTTCCCCCCCCACTGCGGGCAGCTTGGGGGAGATGTCCTGGAGGACCCCGGGCCCCCAACCAGGAGGGTGGCCCTACTGCCCGCTAACGGGTGCCAGGCACACACTGGGGGCCTGCCTCTCAGTGCAAAGCCACCCCCTCGTCAGCACAGCTGAGCGTGGGCAACGTGGTCTGCTTATGTGGTTCATGCCACCAACGAATTCGAGGGACATTAGTCACAAGAGAGCCAATTGGGGGCATGTGGGTCCAAGGGAATGTGCCTCAGTCCCCCCAGCATCACTCAGAGCCTGGTCCTGTCGCCCACACAGGTGTGACGTGAAGTGTGTTGGGCCCACGCTGAGCCCAGGCGGCCCCTTTGCCTCAAGGACCCCCCAGAAACCCAAGACCAAGTTTCCTCAAGTCCCATGTTCTTGCACACGTGACCCTGTGTGACCCTCAATCATGGGGAAGGGCAGAGAGAGTTGGTTCCCGGTTTGCACCAAGGGGAGCAAAGGAGGCTGCTGACGTCTGCGCTTTCCTTGCAGAAGTGAGCGGGACCCCACAAATACTTGCTTCCCAGGTGGATTTGGAGAAACAGGTGTTTGGTTTCATCCCGAGCCGAGAAGGCTGGGGGTCTCCGGAAGAAGGCAGAGTTGTCTTTTGGAGCTAAATGAGGAGCCGTTTTGCAGCAGAGACATCAGGAGCTCCGAGTCGGAGCAAGTCGTGACCGTGGCAGCTGGCCGGAGGGACAGGCCGGGGCACCCAATAGCCTGCGCGGAGCCAGAACGTTCTCTACCCCTCCGCCCACCGCCCCGGCCTAGAAGGAAGCCGTGATCCCGCCAGTCTCTCCAAAGCAGATTAAATTTGCTCAGTAGGCATTTTTTAAGTACCTGGATTTGAGACATGAGAAGAAGGTAAAATTAAGCGGATCACTTAAGTCTAGTGTCTTTGTGCGTAAAGTTTATCCGTCGAGGGAGAGAACCATGGTTTCCTGCTTCTGGGATGTACTTTAGTGTGAGGTGAATGATGGAGAAAGACTGAGTGTTCAGAGCCCCTCGGGTTGAGAAACCGAGGTGGGGAGGCGATGCCGCCCCCCCCCGAGCCCTCCCCTGGACAGGTGCCACCCCCACGTCTCCGCTGCTCCCACCCTCGCCTTCTCGCAGTTTCCCTTCCTTCTGCCTCCTTTCTCAGTCTTCAGTAGCCAGATCCGTGCCAGCTAAACGCGGCCCTTCTCCAGAACACAAAAATGCAAACACAAGCACTTCACAAATAAAAATATGACAGCATTGCCATTTTTATTCATTCTTTTTTTTTTTTTTGTATTTTTTGCATTCATCGGATGTTACGTGGGCCCCCCGTGGGCCCGTTTTAGAGTTCCCATTTACAGCAGGCCTGGGGAGAGGACAGCGGTGGCCGTCGCGGTGGCAGTGTCCCGAGGACTCCCCGGGCTCGACCCTGCGCCCGTCGTTGTGCTGCGCGGCTCGCGTCCTTCCTCAGGTGTCATCTGCCCTTGGCGGGATGCGGCCGTGCAGGAAACGAAGGCGGGGAGCAGCGGCCCCGATCGCACAGCTGTGAGGGGCCGAGCCGGGGCGCCATGCACTTGGGGTTGGGAGCAGGAGCTCGTAAGGGTCGTGGCCGCCGGGGGCCCGCCGAGCCCTGCCGTGGCCAGTGCACACTCACGGTCTCCCTGTCTGCCGCTTCCGGGGGGAGGACAGATGGGGGGCACCGGGCCCGCCCGGGATCTAGAGCGGGGCTGCGCCAGCCCCTTGGTAACGTGGCGACTCTCTTCCCTCCACAGGCATGAATGCTCTGCAGCTGCAGAACCTGGCGACGCTGGCGGCGGCCGCAGCCGCGGCCCAGACCTCAGCCACCACCACCAATGCAAACCCTCTGTCCACCACGAGCAGCGCCCTGGGAGCCCTCACCAGTCCCGGTAAGGGGGCTGCTGTCCTCCCTCTGGGGACACATTGGGGGGGGGGACAGCGGGTGTCGTCGGGGCCGGGGGGCGCTGGGTCCGTGTAAAGGTCCTTGAGGACACCAGGCCTGAGTGCCTGTGTCTGATTTTCCGAGGAAGACGGGGTCCACCGTGCTGGTGGCCGTCCCCGCTCACCCCGTCCCAGCCGCCCTGTCCGGTGGGCGCCAGTGCCCCGTTTGTTCTGCTGTCTCCGTCGTGGCCATTCGGGAACCCCTGCCGACCCCCCGGGGCCCCGGGGATGCAGCGGGCCTGCTCCACGGCACCCCCGGCCTGCGCGCCCGCGTGCTTTCAGAAGCCACTGTCTAGGGAGGCCCGTCCTCGTGGTGGCTCTGGGTCGCCTTCTGGGCGACGCCGTTTAAAGTCTTTCTCCTCAGAAATGTTGCCGCCTTATTCAAAAGCAGATGCCATTTTTCTTTTCATCCCAGCCAGACATAATGTAGTTGCTTGGATACCACGATCTGGGTCTTAAAAACTGTTTTGCTGGCTTTCCTTCCTCCCTGAATTTTCTAGACCTTGAGAGATGAGCGCCCCTGCCCACCCCAGGTGCGCGGAGGAGGACGGCCAGTGCTCCCGGGCCTCCGCAGGCTCTGCCCCGAACGTGGTCGGTGTCCACAAAACTCGGGAGGGTTAGCTCGGGGCTCACTTTCAGGAAACCCCATAGGAAGCAGGGCACAGGGCAGGCCGCTCTCCTAGAGCTCATGAGGGCCATGGCCCATGGCTCGTAGATGACACGCTGGGTGTCGCACACGGTCTTGGAGGCCGGTCTGCAGGGACACACCTCAGGGACATGCAGGGGAGGCTGCAGGGGACCGTCGTCCACGCGCCGTCCCCCCCTTCGCACCCCCCGCCCCGGCCCAGCAGCGGCACAGAGGCGCGGTAACTTCGTTCTCTAAAATACCTTCCAAAATGTACCGTCGCTATCTGTGGGCCTCATTTGGTGCCCTACGTGGTATTTCCAAAAAAATCAACTTTCAGCCTTTCTTTTTTTTCCAGCATATTAGGTCATAACACTAACACAATATACACTCGTTATTTAAATAAATCCTTCGGTGACCCTGTTTAATAAAAAGACATCTTTGACATCGACTCCCGCCCCCCCCCACGAAAATAGTAGTGACTTTTCTTAAAAGCAAATTAAACATTTGACCTCGCTGATTTACCTGTTTTATAAACCAGGTTGAAAGTCTTTCCTTAAATAAGGATGTTTCTCTCCCCTGTGAGGTCTATGGAGAAATTCCATTAAAGGAGCACAAAGTATCGTGTGCACATTTTACTGTATCTTTCGTCAGAAGCTGATATTTTTTACTCTCTTTTACCTGGAGAGAAAAAAAGCTGTGAGTCATGGACAGTCTGGATGCTTTCTATTTGCTTACGTAAAAATAAAGAGGATTAGCTGTTTAAAAAAACAAACAAAAAACAATGTTAGCTTTATTTGGCGAAAGTGAGTTATTATAATTTTTCCAACCTTGGCCTTCACCTTCTCTTCCTTTTATTAAGAGGAACCAGAAGAAACTGATCACGTCATGGGCAATAAAGTGGAGGCAAAAAAGAAAACTTTTCCTTAAGGGCCAAGGGGCCATTTAGCCCAGTTTGGACCACCAGCCCTTAAAGACTTTGCCTTTGATATATTTAGTGCCATAGCGACATAAAAAAATTGTCCTGTCATTCCAGAGACGGGCCATTATCCTAAGTGGGCATTTGGGCTAATGATATGTGGCCTGTGGCTTGCGTGTGAGAGCTCGTGTGATTTTGTTAGAATATGTGATATTTGGGCTGGAATGTGCCTTGGCTCTGGGGACTCAGAACTAATATTTGGATGTCTCATTCTTTAAAAGAAGACTTGGTGGTTTAAGCAGCCAAGTGCAAATGGGACGCGAGCCAGTTAGTGTAGACAGAGGGGTTGGTAGAGAAGGTGGGGTCAGGTGCTGGCCTGCGTGTCGGGGTGGGGAGCAGGGAGGACCCCGGGCAGCACAGACATGCCCCTGCTGCCCCACACCTCCCACCGGGTTGGGGGGTCTCAGATAGTAAGTGAGTCAGAGCCCATATGGGCCCGGCAGTGCTGTGAGGACACACTAGACACCATATGGCGGCGAGGAAAGGGACACGGAGGCCACATGGATGGCCGGGGGAGGCCCCTGCTGCAGGCCTGGATCCCTGAGCATCCCGTCCAGTAGGGTCAGCGGCTCAAATATGTTGTGAGCTTCTTCCCCGAGGTGGGGGGAGGGGCTTCTCAGCTGATGACGATGGCCTGCATGTTGAAAGAACTTCAGACACATTTAACCACTCCCAGGTTTTTCCTGAGCTCTTCCTAGAAGGGGAAATGTGTCCGAGACCTACTTTCCTCCCCCCCGCCCCCATAGCAAAGGTCCTTAACCTCTGCTCTCAAAGAGGAATTCTGCGGAGGAACCACTGAAAGTGGCTTTGCTCCCCTCTGTTGAGCTTTTGCATAAGAGCTGAACGTATTTCATTAGAATCCTGAAGTGCAGCAACGATTCTAAATCCACGTTGCAATTATTTTTCTTAAGCATTAACTTAAAAATATATATATATATATGTGGCATTTAAGTGAAAGTAAATTATTTGTCTAATTTCCATCGGGGACTTGTTCAAAGTTCACGGGAGATGTGGTTGGTGGAATTTGTGCCCCTTCACTTCATCAGAGCGATTTCCTATGAAGGGGTTCCCAAGGCCAATGCCATTATTTGTTTTTAAAATAATAAAAAGAGGGACCTGCCATCGTGGTCCCGGTAGCGAGTCCAGCCCACCTGTGAGATGCGCTGATGAACCATCACGTGGCTCCCCACAAGCCCTGGCTTTACCCCGTTTTTAAAGATGCCCCCTACACTTCAGAACAGTCCGTCTTGAAAGGAAAGGGACAATTCAATCCCCCAAACCATTAATTTTTTTTAATAATTGTAAATTTATCATTTCAATTTTGCATACGCAGGCGTAGTCTCCCTAAAGCATTATTAGAAACGATTTTAAACAGTCTATGCTTTAAAACATGAAAGATTAAGCTTTAATTTTTGTTAAAAAAATCCCCTTAGGCAATAAATAGGTTCCTTTGTCTCATGGCCTTGAAATAAAAATTAAAATAGTTTTAAATTGCCCACGGTTAGAATAAGTGTTTCGTGCAATTATCAGATGGTAGTGAATAAAATTAGAAATTAAATCATGAAAGAATAAAAACCAGGTAAATGCATATTATGCCTTTTATGGGTTTCTCACAGGTCTTTTGAAGACTAATTTAATCGTGTTTCTTGTCTTTTATTTTGATATGATAATTTTTCCTTTGTTTACCTCATTCTACTATTTAGTTAATTAATTCTTGGGTCATTTCTTCTCCAAATTCTGAACCTGTGTTTAAGGAATGTGTCTCTGTGTTGGTATAAAAAGGAAATTGTCCACAAGGTGTGCAGTGAGGTCTTAAAGAAAGATGACAATATTTGTCTTCTCCCCAGCTCGTGGATTTGTTGTTTATTCCCCGTGATCCTGAGAGCTTGGGAGGGGGAGCATGATTATCACCGCACGGGCGCACGTCTTCGGCATTTTCTCCCTCGAACGCCATACCACGTTCATGTACCACATTATTCCACTGACCACCTTCTGTTTTTGTTTTTGTTTTTGTTTTTTAAGATGTTTTAAAATTCTCCAAATGCTTCTGTAAGTGCACTCAATCAAGTACACACTTCAGGATAATAGATAATTTCTTTTGATAGCATAAGGAATTTCCAAATGTTGGGGAGGATTTTTTCCATTCCCACTGTTGGCTTTTCGAAGCCTTCTCCCTTCAAATCCTAGTGGTATTTTTTCCTGCCCATGTTGGAGAGGTTGCTTGCGTCCTTGAAGGCTGTGACAGGTGCAGTCCCAGGGAAACGGTGGCCCCTCCTTAGGGAGCTGTTGGAGGTTCACGGAGCCTGGGGCTGTTTTCATGTGGGGTCGCTAGGTAGGAAGGACCATTGAGGGGTTACCTTCAGCGTCACGTGCTCCTGTCACCAGGGCAGCCAGCCAGTGGTGGGGAAAAGCAGAGGGGGAGGCCGGGAGTCATCCTCAGGGTCACCCCAGAGGCTATCATGTGCCTGTATGTGTATCTGCACGTGTGCCCTCCAGGGACCCATGTCATGTGCAGAGGTGTGAGTGGGCCCCACAGTCCCCCCACCCAAGCCATCACATGCGGGACAGGAGCACCAGGGTGGAGTGTGATAGAGCCAGGAGAGGGACAGATGGACAGCAGGTGCTGGGAGAGGCCACCCCCCCACCCCCCGAGGCTGCCCCTCTGGTCCCACAACTAGGGAAGCCTGAAAAGCAGCTTCGTCCCCAAAGCAGTGCTTCCCTCCTGCCCTCTGTCCCCACCACGTGGCTCATGTCACCTTCCCTCAGCCACTTTATACCAGGTCTAGGTAGCTTGTGTTTCTCCACCACACATCCAGGCAGTTCTGGTGCCTTCTCTGGAGCATCCTGCTTTGCCCTCGCAGTTGACACTCCCCCGTGCTGTCACAACAGCCTCCACATCCACTCTCGCCCTCTGTCCACTTTGCACACTGATGGCAAAACAAGACAGGTTGGCCAGACTTGCCATGCAGTTCGGCACCACCTACAGTCCAAGAGGCCGCTTGGCACTGCGTTCCGGGTGCTCCCCAGGCTCCCTCTACACTTCTGGCCGTCACCCCACCCCACCCCCCCTCCAGCTCCCCTCTAGCTGCATCAGGCACTTCTCCATCCTCTCCAAACAGGCTGTGGGCCTTTGTTCCTGTTGGCTTCTCGGCCTGAAGGGCCTTCGCCTGTTTCCTCCTCTGAAACTCCTGTGTCGCTAATTTACTGTGGCGTCAGCGCTTGGGGAGATTAATATGTGTGTGGGTTTAAGTCTGGCGTTCTTAATGCACATGGTAAAAGGTGCAGTTTGTATACTATGTGAATTAAGCTGCAGTAAAAAAAAAAAGTTTCACAGTAATTGATAAAAATTGCTTTTAATACTCTAATACTTTTAAGAATCATGGCAAATGCCCCCTCCACCAGGAAGCTTCCCAGGAAGAATTAAGTCCTTCCGCATTACAGTTGTAGCATAAATACTTGACAGGTTCGAAGCCTGAGCTCCCTTAGATGCTCCTTGTGGGTGGAAATGGAGGGCAAGCTGCAGCGTCCAGCTGGGAAGAGGCTTCTAGAAATGCCATCTACCCTGATGGGCTACCCAGGTACAGTCGTCATACTTCTACTAGAACACGTATTTTTCTTCTGTAGGATGGTGGTTTGAGCACCTGCCTTGTCTCTCACTGTCTCAATAGTTCGCTCGAAGTAGGAACAGTTTATTTACCAGTCATGCCCCTTGCTTTTGGAACAGTACATCACAGGCCCTCAGATGGTTTCTAATTCACTCGAGTAGCCACGTGTCAGTGTTTTAGGACAGGTGTTTTAGAAGCTTCTGTTGGGCCTGGGACAGTGCGCACATCTCCGAGAAGGGACCTGGCTCCACCCTGGTGATGAGTGACAGGGTCCTCACAGCCACCTTCCACCCGGGATCCTGGGCTCCAGCAATCCAAAAACCAGCCACACCTTACGGATGCATATTCCAGTCTGACAGGTTCCTGAAGGATGAGTCATGCTAGTTTAGGTTAGTACAAAACCCTATAAAGCAGGTGTTTAATCATTTTACCAAGATTGGCTTTCAAAATATTCTGATGTCACGATACAGATGTGAGAGTCTGGAGTCAAATGAAGGAATTTCATTTTGAAAGGAACCATCTACTCCAGTGTGGGCTCTAGAAAGATCCTCCCCAGCGAGCACCCCTGAAGCCTGGGTGCCTCATGGGGAGCACAGCGCCCTCCGCATGCCGGCGCCGGTCAGCTAAGGCAAGGGCCCCGTCTGCTGCCTGGATGCTCTCACCTCCGCTGTACTCAGCCTTGATCTGCGTCTCTGACCCCCCCACCCCCGCCCCCGTCTTTCTCTGGACGCTCCTCTTTTTCCACTGCTTATTACCAGAGAAAAGTCTCAAAACACTCAGTTTTTCCCCGTCATTAGCTACACTTTTTAAGCGTTTCAACGGGAAGGTCATTAAAATTAGCTATTTATCTGTGGGGTTGGATCAAACAGCTTCACACCCTATTGCTACAGAAAGAACTGGCAGTTCCATTCTTTGCTCACTTCCTGCAAGTCTCAACATTTTTTTTTCCTTTGAGAAGGGTTCCGTGTGTTAACTTGTTCTTGACATTACCGGGCTCGCCTTATTTTCATTGACGTGAATGGAATTGAACATGATGTAAAAGCTCCATAAATAAAATGTCACCATAGTTAGTGACTATGATTTCGGGACGTATTTTTTTCATTCAGTCTGCACGTATTTGCTGAGCATCTCCTGTGTGCCCGGGACTGGGCTAGGCGCTTGAAACCCATCAGTGGACAAAGCGGACAAAAATCCGCACCCTCGTGGAGTTTTGTTTTGTTTTGTTTTGCTTTTGTTTGTTTTAAAGATTTTATTTTAATTTTCTTTTATTTATTGATGAGAGAGAGAGAGAGAGGCAGAGACAGAAGCAGAGGGAGAAGCAGGCTCCACGCAGGAAACCCGATACAGGACTCGATCCCGGGTCTCCAGGATCACACCCTGGACTGAAGGTGGGCGCTAAACCGCTGAGCCACCCAAGGACCCCCCTCGTGTCGTTTCTATCCTAGCCGTAGCTTTTCAAAAAGCCACATCTCCACCAAAGTCAAATGATCTGGTGAGCCCTGGACTATGAACTGTAACTTTGACACCCTTTTTAAAAAAAACCCAAACCAATGCTTTTGTTTCCGTTCTATCAAAATTTCGTGAATGAGGCCAAAGTGGGGAAGGGGGGGCAGGGATCTTCTTCCTCTGCTCTCTCCCTCTTCTGTAAGCTTTGCCACTGTTTGCACATTTAGCACGAAGTTCTGAGAACGGGAGTGAAGCGAGTCACAGTGAGAGGTGTACCTGCACGTCTGCTCCGTGGCCTCTCAACGGAAACATTTCAGGAGAACCAAGTTATTTCCAAAGTTCTTAGGCATTCAAGACCTACTCTTGTGTGTGGGGTGGGGGGATTAGTTAGTGGTCTTTCTAGTACGTGATTCTTGATTTGCTTGGCATTGATCATCCTACTTCTAGGGTTTAAAAACAAATAACAACAACAACCACCACCACCACGCAGATATGTCCCAACCCAGGAGAGTGTCGCTGGGCTCCACGCGTGTGCCGGCGTCTTGATGTGGAATTTTACCTTACATCTCGCTTACCATCCAGGAAATGGGAAGCCTGTTGGGCCACAGAGGCGGACCGATGGCCGCTTCCCTAAGTCATCCCCGTGTCCTAATCTGCCAGAGAGCCACTCCTGCCATTGGAACACATGGCGAGGCAGATGGGCAGCCACACGGCTGACGGGGAGCCCCTGGCCTGGAGCACACTACAGTCTCTTGACAGCCCTGAGCCCATCTAAAGCCTCATAAAGCTGCCCAGCCGGGGGGCAGAGGCATTTATGGGTCACCCCCTCTCCGCAGAGACGCCAGCCCACTTTTCCTGTGCCCATCGTCCTAGGGTGGACAGGCCCCATGTGCCTTCCCAGGGCCGTCACCCACTTGCCACTCTGTGTTGTGTTCGTGCCTTGTTTTGGGGCCACTTTTTAAGATTTTTCAGATGTGGGCCCCTGTTCTTTGTATGTTGGCTTGCAGTGGCTCTGGAGTCTGTGCTGTGCCAAGTGTTAGTGGCACGGCCTCCAACGTCGTGTGGCATCAGATGCCTTCGTGATATGCGTACCAGCTCAGAGGTGTGTTTTCTGCACAACACAAGGAGAGTCTCCTCTCCCCCAACTACCTGGGGGAGACTACCTGGGCTGCCGCCGTGTTACCGCTGCCAACACTGGTAAGAAGCATGCATGGGTCGCTTAATTGCTTTTTACGTTACAGGTGAGAAAACCTTTCCGGCCAACTGTTGCCAACGAATGTTGCTAGTCACGCTTCCCAGAGGTTTAGGATCGAAGGTGTATCTTTTAAGACTTGAAAGCAACAATGTAGGAACATTTGGTTCCTAGGTGCTTGGATCCCATGAGCTGCTATGGACTAGATGTAGGGGCAACGTGCAAAAAGTAAGCAGAATGCACCCATCAGATCCATCTGGTTGAGAAGCGCAAAGTCAGTTAAAGCAGGTACGAGGTGTCAGGGACAGGAGACGTTCTGTCCTGAGGGGGTGGGGGAAATCTGTGATAGAACAGCTGACGTTTGAGCCCAAACTTTAAGACGAGATAGAATTTTGAGATGCCGAAAAAGAATCGAAGGTCTGGCAAATGTGCCCAAATGTGAGAAAATGCTGGAAAATGATTTAGCCAGCCACTGGAAACTCATCTCCTTGTTCGCAAGCATTAGACGGATGGGAAATCAGGGCCAGGGAGGGGCCCTGAACGCCGAAGGTAAGGAGCCAGAACTTTCTCTTGAAGGCAGGACTTTGAGCACAAGAAAGTCCACCATGGGACTTGCCTTGCTGAGCGGATGTGCGTGAGGACGGGAACGAGGAGCTGGAGGTGGAAGACACGTGTTGCATGTGGGGCCCAGCATTTCGATCCATAGAGAAGGGAGGCAGGAAGGAGCAGGCAAAGCTCGTGGCAGGTGATGGGTCGATTTTGCACGTGCTGAGCCGAGGCACACGTGTGATCATGTCCACCGAGCGTCCGCCATATGGCCACCAAGTTTGTCGTGGAGCTCAGAGCTAGAAGGGCAGCTGGGGAGTCGGCGACAGAGGTGGGGGGACGGATTGAAGCGTGGGGGTGGGTGAGAGCATCAAGTGACCACCGCCAGACAGAGCCGAGGAGGAGGCTGCGTGCAGCGTGCTGGCCGAGGACGGCATGTGCGGGCAGGCCGGAGGAGCCATGTGGTGGCCGCGGGGAGCATGGAACCAGGCCACAGGAGTTTCAGGCGGGAAGGGGATGGCAGTGAGAGCACAGAGCCTTCTGTTTGAAGTTAGCAGCTGGGCAGGCGGGTCCCCACCTTGCATGGCCTGGCCCCTGCTGTGGAGTAGATGCCACAGCCCTGGAGGCCGTGCGAGGGGAGGAGTGTGGGACCGGAGGTGAGAATCCCACACGTAGGTGTGCTATGTTCGTGCAACTCCATGATTGAGGAGACGTCTATAAAGTACCAGGGTCAGGAGGCGTGAAGACGGAGAAAACCTAAACGTATTTCTCAGCTAAATAGGAGCCAAAATGAAAGAGAGAGGAGGCCAACGGGAAGCGAAACGGATGGGCTGGGCACAAGGTGGTTGGAGGGCCGGAATCGACCCTCCCAGTGGGTGGCCTGTGGCGGCTCTGTCACCAGCTGGGAGGGGGACCCCTGCCATGTGCATACGGGCGTGTGTGACGGGGCGCAGCATGCAGGGACGGGGGACCCTTGGAAGAGGGAACTCTGTCTTCCCCCATGAGACACTAGCAGGCACAGGCCAGGATCAGCGAGCATGCAGGGAACTGCGAGCAGAAGGGTAGTCACAGCACATGCAGGTTCAGAATTTCAATATGGGGGCATCTGGGTGGCTCAGCGGTGGAGCGTCTGCCTTCGGCTCGGGGCATCACCCCGGGGTCCCAGGATCGAGTCCCGCATCAGGCTCCCCACAGGGAGCTGCTTCTCCCTCTGCCTGTGTCTCTGCCTCTCTCTCTCTCTGTCTCTCATGAATAAATAAAATCCTAAAATAATAATAATAATAATAATAATAATTTAAGTGTGTAGTGCTAGAAACAAAAAAGGTCACACCACACCCAGGGCAGAGGTTTAAAAAGGAGGCAATCTGGAGAATGTTCTAGAGAAGTTACAGTTTCATTTTCTTTCCTAGGGCATGTGGACATCTTGACCAAGAGTTGTTTTGGAGCAAGTCATTTCATCTTTATTTAATAGTTTTCTCAGTTGTGAAGTGGAATTATTCACTTTTACTGAAATATTGAGGTTAATATGTACATAGAATGCACACTGTCACTTTTAAAAACAAACCAAAAAAAGAGAACACTAAAGTAAAGGCAGAGGGAGAAGCAGGCTCCCTGCGGGGAGCCTGATGCGGGACTCAATCCCAGGACCCTGGGGTCAAGGCCTGAGCCAAAGGCAGCTGCCCAACTGCTGAGCCACCCAGGCACCCCTCTAACCCCAGCTTCTGACATAATCAGCCTCCTCCTACCCTGTCGTCCCTCTCTCCCCACCCCCGCCCCAAAAAACCTTGCAGGAAATCAACTAAAATTGGAGGCCCAGTTCCCATGGAGTCACTGCCCCCCCAAGACACCTGGTGTTATGGGAACACCCCAGGCTTGTGAGCAGCTGATAATGATAGGGCTGGCATCCTGGCCCCATTACTGTGCCTCCTCGCGGCCTCCCCTGTGCCTGCGACAGAGTCAGAGCTTGTTTGGGACAGAAAGGCAACCACGGGCTCTGGGTCCTCAGTACATTTGGTCAGTGTAGACGGTTTGCTGTTCGCAGGTATTTTCTAAAGCACAAAGCCACTGTGCTTTCACCATCCGAGTGTTCATCTGCCATTAACGTTGTTCTGCTGTGGCTCAAAGAGAAATCTCTCACCGTCCAGGGGCAGAGGGAGGGTGGATAACGTGGGGAAACTGAGGCACCGGGATCCTAGTTAGCTTGCTTGTTTCTGGGGTAGGTGTGAGCTAGACACGGACAGCAGACAAGGAGGAAGGGGCAGCAATCGGGTGGGGGGGACGTTGTAAGAGGGGAAGCGGTAAGTGGGAGAGACCCCCTCGTCCCTCGCCCCACTTCCTACCGCTCCCTCTGGGTCTGGAATCTAAAAGGGCAGAGGAGTAGCCACGTCACCCCAGACTGGGACTCTCGGTCTTCCTCCCACCTTCCAGCAGTGTTTACCTGTGTCCCTGCAGGGGAGGGGAGGTGCCAGGCTGCTCTTGGCCTGGGCCCTGAGCCCGCCCTGCCGCCGCTGAGGAGGCCCCCAGGGTGCCAGCTTGGCTGCCGCCTCCGACATGGGAGTTACGTTGGTGATGAGGCGGCAACGGCTTTGTCCATTCTCTTTTTTTAAAATAGCCACACTGTGGTCTGTGAGCAACCAGGAGGAGTTTGGGGAGATCCATAGCCCCCCGCTCTGCTGTGGCCTTAGGGGCCCCCTGTGAGGCACAGTGTAGGGTGCAACGGGCTCCCTTTGGCCTTGTCCCATGGGAAAGTGGACACGGCCTCCAGTGTGCCCGTCTCAGGCTTCAGGATCCCTTTCATGTATTCATTCAGCAAATATTTGATGCCTGGTATGTGTCAGGCTCTAGGAAATTAGGCACAGCTCCTCATTAACAAGTGTACCTGCTGGTGGGATTTTTTTTTTTTTTTCATATGGAAGATAGAACCGTAACTCAGTAGCCTGAGGTTTTTTTTGTGTGTGTTTTTGTTTTTTTACTCCAGGTTTCATGCCTCCCAGCACCTGCTCCCTTCCTATCACAAGCCCAACCTTACCTCCCCTAGAACCTCCCACCTTCTCCGGCCCCAGACTTTCCACACCCCGCCTGGTGGAGTCGGGTGCCACGGCACTTGGGGCGCCTCTGAGACCAGTGGCTCTCACACGTTAGTGAATAGGAGACACACCAGGAGGGTGTACTAAATCAAGTCCCAGGCCCTGCACCCAGAAATTCTGGTGCAGGGGCCCTGAGGTAACGTCCAGGCGACTGTGGTTCAGGGGGTCCTAGACTGTAATCTTTAAAAAGTGAATTTCTCCTTTAAATGTGTGCATGGGCACAGGTCCTCAAAGAGCAGTGTGGTCTCAGCCTCCAGCAGACAGCTGAGCTCCCCTCAAGTGGCCGGCAGAGCAGCTCAGCAGCCCCGGGGCCACGGGGCGGACACTTGCCACCCCAAGTCTGGGCTTCTCCCCGTGTCGTTTTCTCTGTGGTGGAGCCGTTTAGGACTCGGGCCAGCCGTGCTCCGTGGGGAAGTACAAGGTGCGTTGTGTCTTAGGCTTGACCAGGCTCGGGCTCCTGTGGGTGTGGATCCCGGCCTGGGGTCTTCACGTCCAGTTACGCTGTGGGCAGTGCCAGTGGGAACCTTCGCCAAAGTGCTGCCTCCGACTTCTTCCTGCTTGGAGGCCTGGGGGTTTTCTCTGCCAGGAGATGCAGCCAGCATGGGTTTGGCACTAGTAGAAACCGTAAGGACTTTTCCAAAGTTGGACGACTGGACCTCCAGAGCCATCAAGCGTAGGCTCAGGGGCCGCCTGGTGGCCTTGGCGTTCATGGTTCCACAGCGGGGAGGACGTGCTTCTGAGGCCACTTGCGATCGCAGACTCTTCTCCTTGGCTGTACCCGCCCCCTTGAGGCCTTCACCCAGGGGTCCTCATTTTGGTCTCCTGAGCTACAGAGGCTATCTTTCTGATGTCAGCCCCCAACACCAGCTCTTCCCGTAGTCTTCTCCTCCCTGGGCTGAGTTTGACCTCTGCGTCCACTGTTTTTCTCATCAGCGTGCCTGGCAGGCCTGATCACCCTCTTCCTCGCTCTCAGGAGCGTACACATGGGCTGAGGTGCCTGACGACAAGACCAGCCTTCCAGGCTAGGAGGCCAGCTGTCCCCTGAGTACTCTCTTGCCTCTGTATGGGGAAGTGTCGAATCTGCGTGAATCAGAGTACAGGATGACCAGGTTCTCAGCCTCAGAGTGTAGATCATCATCAGTGTTTCTCAGTCACCTGCTGTGTGCCAGACATCAGGGCCACCTTATTTGACCATTTGATGGTCACGTCACTTCTCAGGGTGGGTCATGGTATTCCCGTGTTAAGGATCATCCTGAAGCTCAGCTAAGTTTAGGGATTGCCCGAGGTCTTAGAGATGGCAGGGCCGGAGCCCTAGGACCAACGGGGAGTCTGAATGACTGCGAGTTCATTGCTTCTGTAAATAGATCTCAGTTGCAGCCACACAGAGATGCAAGATGCAAAATAGGCATTTAAGTTATATCAGCAGAATGTTAACTTTCTGGAACCAGGGAGCTGGGTTAAATCCTGGCTTTCCAACCCATAGCTGTGTGTGACCTTCCACCAGTGACTTTGCCTTGTAGGATAACTGCAAACAATTCAAGGAGCTACTACACGTGAAGTGCTTAGAACAAAGGCTGGCACGGTGTAAGCCCTCCATAGATGCCAGCTCCCACCACGATTCGCTTTATTCCTGGTGAAGCCGAATCAGAGAATGTATGAGTTTCCTTCCTATCGCTGTTGTGACAAATCGCCACAAACACTGGCTCAAGACAACACAAATGTATAATCTTTGACCCTGTGTAGGTCTAGAAGCTCAGCATGCTCACTGGGCTGAGGTCAGGGGACCACAGGGTTCCAGTCCTTTCTGGAAGCTCTAGGGAAGAGTCCATTTCCCTGCTTTCCCAGCTTCTGGAAAGTCCCGCAGACAAATGGCCCCTTCCTGTGTCTCCAGAGCAAGTACATCTCACGCTGCTGCCTCTCTGGCTCTTTCAAACCCCTCTTCCCCCTGACAGGAACCCAGGCAGGTAATCCAGGACAATCTCCCCATCTCAAGGTCTGCTGAGTAGCAGCCTGTCATCCCTCTCGCTCATGTCACCTAACATAGTCACAAGTGCCAGAAATTAGAACACAGACATCTCTCAGGGGAACCATAGAGCATAGAGTAGTAATTCTTGTCTCTCTCTCCAGACATAGCCCTGGGACCCAAATACACTTACCTGGCCTCTCCAGTAATGTAGGAATTTGAACAGAAAGAGATCAGAGAACAGGAAGGCCTTCATCAAGCACCCGCTGATGTCTTGTGTTTTAATCCCGTGGTCCCGTGGATGTCAGCTCCTCTCCCGTCGCTCCAGCTACATTGGGCACCCTGCCTCCCAATAGGAAGATCAAGGCTGCTGGAGGCTGGAAGGGTGGGGGTCCAGTTTATCCATATAGCAGAGGGGGGGGGACTTCTTCCTGGGAAGTGAAGCAAAAGGCCTTTTCTCTCTAGAAAGCTCAGGAAAATAAGAATAAGCATTTATCTCTGGAACAAATAAGCATAAAAAGAAAACAAATGAGACGCCCATCCTGCACCACCTGTCGCTGTGTGCATGGGGCAGACCCACTCAGCCCGACCCTCTGCTTCATATCTGCAAAGTGGAGAGGAGACTCCCAGTCTAGTTCATGGGTTGCCTTGGAAGATCCAGCCAGGATTGAAGGAATGTGTGTGGCGGTCAGCCCTGTCGATGGGGATTAAGGAAGAGAAATCCCCGGGCTGGGTGGGCAAGCCAGCGTTTGGCGTTCCCTGAGGTCCTAGACCGTGGTTATTCTAGCTCACCTAGGATTGTTTTCTCTACTTCCCTCCTGCCTTCTTTCACCCTGGCGTAGCAAGGGACCTAATGATCTAGGCCCTCCTTCTGTGACCTGAAGTTTGCCCTGGGCAGAGAAGCTCTTCCAATATATTTTTGATCCAAGATCTAGCACGGTTCCAAGGAGGAAGAGCCCATCTTCCCCCTTCAATTGGGACAGGTGTCTGGAAGTTACTGAGCCTGGCGCCTTCCCAATGATGAATTAACTGGTCAGAAGAGCAAAGCCGTCCCGTGACCAGGTCAAAGTGGGCGCGTGCTCACCACCCTCCCTTTCCCACCCCATCCCCCCCAACCCCAGCCTCTAGCCCTCTCACCGCCCCCCTCTCCCCCCTCACATTTTTTCATAAGAAGACATAGAACTGTGCTGCCATGAGAGGTGATAAACACAGGACTTTGGTCACATGGCCATTTTACATCCCGGCCAGCTGGCCAGTCATAACCTCTTTGGGTTCATCTGTAGTTTCTAACCAGTAGTAAAACAGGCTGAAGAGGTGACCTGTGACAAGTGACACCTGTACTGCGTGAGCAAGGGAAGACAGGCTTTGCTTCCCTGGCTTGCCTTCCTCTTGGCTTGGTCACACATGGAACAGCCTTCTCCTATAAGAGGTGCTGTGGATGATGAAGAGCCCACGGGTATTTACTGCTCTTCTCCCAGAATGTTTCTTTGGTGGGCCATAGACCTTTTAATTGAGAAGCTGAAGGATGGAGTTCTCGGTGGAGACCAAAGGGAATTTTAGGTGGGCAGCATGCAGGTAGCCAAGGCAGCGCCTTGCCAGTGGGCCAACACAGAAATAGGAAAATAGGTGTGGGGTGGGGGGGCATTTAATGTGTCTCTGTCTTTCATGTCTGGTATCTCTTCCTTTGTTGTGTGTCTGCTGAATATTTGGCTTTATTTATTTTTTTGAATATTTGGCTTTAAAGCACATGATTGAGATTGGTTATGTGACAAAGTTGAGATGTTTTGCTTTAAACAGATTATTTGCTAGAGTTCAAAAGATTCTTACAGGTGGCTAGGTATGCAGTTGAGGGTTCTTTTCCAACTGAGATTGTCAGGGTGAATTTTTAGAGTATTGCCCAAAGCTCTTCTCATCCGAAGGCACGTTACTTTGTTCACTGTCTTACTGTCCTGCTTGGTCCCCTCTCCACACGCCTCTCATTCTCTCCTACCCCTCTACTCAGACCAGCTCCAAAACGCATAACAAGAGGTCCACTTCAACTGTCTTCCTGGGGTTTTAAATTAATAGCAACCCAAGACCTAAAGAGACCTCTAATTTGCATATTGTTTGTATTATCGGTGACCAAATGGGCCTGCTGAATTTCCCAGCTCCCATCCTGGCTCCTGGCCATTACACCCAACCCATACCTCCGCTGGGCACAAGCATTGTGTGTGTGTGTGTGCGCGCGCACGCGCGCGCACGTGTCTACAGTTCACTCTCTCCAGCTTGCCGCTCGTCATCATAAATGAGAATTATCCACACAAAGCAGAGAATGGCCAACCCACCTCTTCCTCAAGCCCTTCTAGACGTGAAGGGTGTGACACATCACCCACAAAGCAGGAGGTGAGCCGGTTCTGTTGCCTTGCTCCTTCCCCACTTTCCACCCTGTGTAGCTTCAGCTAGAAGGTGACTGACGCGCTCACTGCTGCTCTGGGTGTCTATGGGTGAGCGCAAGCAGGCAGCACGTATGGCCTGAAGCCCCCAGCATGGCTCCCATAGAGGGAGGGGGCTTGGGCCCTGCGCACAAGCTCTTCCATGACTCGCTGTGAGGAAGACGACGGTCGTCCTGTGGCTGTCCAGTCATCTGGAACTGAAGCTGGGTCAGCTGAGAGTGGAGAAGAGCTGACCTCCCTTCTCATTGTTGTAGGAGACGTGTATCCTCTGAAAGGTGTGTCCCCGCAGCTGTCTGTACCCAGTAGTTGACGATGATCTAAAAATCTCCAAACAGTACCAGACACTGTGCCCAGTTCATTACGTAGATCACCTCACTCAATCTTCACAACCTTTTATGCTGGGTGTTTTTTTTTTTCCACTTAAAAATGGTGAAACAGAAGCTTGTGGAGATGAGGAATCACTAAGTCTCAGCTACAACCCCATTTTGCCTCTGGTTTCCTGTCCGTAAAAGGGGGTACAGAGATTGTAATGATGTGCAACTGAGAGGGACAGCCTCACCTTTCAGTACCTGTGGGGCCAAGCTGGGAAGGCCTTCTGGTCCTTCTCAGGGATGCCCAAGCTAACCAACTGCCACGACCCTCTCCTGCCACCACAGAGGAGATGCAGGGTGACTGCCCAGGGGGTCACCCTTGGCAGAAAGGATTCGAGACTAATGGGGTCTGTGCTATAGACAAGGGCTGAAAACTATATATTGCAGAGATTGAGGTGTGAAGGCCCTGCCCTATGTTTTCTCTCCCCCACTTACGGTGAATATTCCACAGCAGCACGACGACGTGTGTCCTAAGTCTTTCTGGGAACATGCTGGTGTCCCTTACTGATAGATGATAGGCAGCCTTCTCCAGGTTGCTGACCTCAGTGCTTTGGCACCTGTTCATCGTCGTCACTGGTGTGAATGGCACCTGAGCCTGGGGGCCTTTCCAATAACAGCTTGTGTTTCTCAGAGAATATTCTGATCCAGTTACTCAGTTTACTCCCCTCCAAGCCTCATCCCGGTCAGCTTCATGTTCATTTCCTGTGCTATCCCGTCCCCTTCTCTTAGATCTGAATGAGGAATCTGAGGCCTTAAAGAAAAACAGAGTGCTGAATCAGGGGTTTCTGCCGGTCAATACACACTGGTGCCAGAGAGCTGTTCTCTGCTGCATTTCATCAGGACAGGCACAGATTTTCATGGAAGTATATCAAGGTCGTTCGCAATGCAAGCCATTGACCCAATTTTCATTCTCTCTCAAACTGCTGCAAAACTGTTCTGTGTCACTTTAGTAGAGCCGGTCCAGCTCCTGTGGTTGCTGTTTGCATGGTATATAGTTTTCCGCCCTTTTACTTTCAACGTGTTTGTGTCTTTGACTCTAAAGTGTGTCTCCTATAGACAGCGAAAGCAGATCTAGGTTTTGTTTTTTTTTGCTTTTTGTAATCCAGTCTAACAATCCCTGCCTCTTGACTGGATTGTTTAGTTCATTCACATTCAACGTGCTTATCAGGTTGCATTTGTGTGTGTGATGTTTTACTTCTCGTTTTCCATTTTCTGCGTGTCTCAAGTTGTTTTGTTTTTACTTCTCCTTTATGGCTTTATTTGGCATTAAGTGAATATTTTCTGGTATAACGTTTGAATTTCTTCAGTGATTTTCCTCCAAGTTTTAAAAATTTATTTTCTGGGGATCCCTGGGTGGCGCAGCGGTTTAGCGCCTGCCTTTGGCCCACGGCGCGATCCTGGAGACCCGGGATTGAGTCCCACGTCGGGCTCGCGGTGCATGGGGCCTGCTTCTCCCTCTCCCTGTGTCTCTGTCTCTGTCTCTCTCTCTCTCTCTCTCTCTCTCTCTCTCTCTGACTATCATAAATAAATAAAAATAAAAAAACTAATACATTAAAAAATAAAAAAATAAATAAATAAAAATAAAAATTTATTTTCTGAGTGGTTGCTCTACAGTTGACAACATGTGCCCTGTCTTCTTAGAATTTAAGTAATGCCAGTGAGATACAGAAACATTCCTCCTATCTATACCTCCATCCCCTCCTCCCCTTTTTGTGCTATTTATATACATACTAGTCTGTATATATTACAAACCTAATATATGCTTGTTACTTTATACATTTTAAAGAAAGAAGAAAGCAGATATGGATGTAATTAGAGAGTTTGTAACCTCTTTATTTACCATTTCTGGTTCTCCTCACCTCTTTTTGTGGTTATGATCTGGTTTAATTTCCTTGCTGTGATGCCAGCTTTGTCTTCTGCCACCCACTCCCTTTGTGCTTTTATTGTCAAATATATTTCTTTTTTTTAAATATATATTTCTGTATGTTAGAGGCCCAACAACACAATTATATAGCATTGCTTAAGGCAGTTGGTTTTTCAAACTATTAAGAGAAGAAAAGAAAAATGGAATTATACTTTTATAAGAACCTCCATAATTACCTTTATTGGTGGTGTTTTGTATGTGTAGGTATTCATATTATCATCTGGAGTATTGCTTTCAGCCTGAACAACTTGCTTTAGTATTTCTTTTTTTTTTAATTTTTATTTATTTATGATAGTCACAGAGAGAGAGAGAGAGAGAGAGAGAGAGAGAGAGAGAGACGCAGAGACATAGGCAGAGGGAGAAGCAGGCTCCATGGACCAGGAGCCCAATGTGAGATTCGATCCCGGGTCTCCAGGATCGCGCCCTGGGCCAAAGGCAGGCGCTAAATCGCTGCGCCACCCAGGGATCCCTGCTTTAGTATTTCTTATAACACAGTGACTGCTGGCAAATTCTTTTAGTTTTTTTGTTCATCTCAAATGTTTCTCCCTTAGATTGAAGTCTATCCAACAAAACTTCATTTAGTGAGGGTTCATTTAGTTGATTAAAAGAAGTCTGAGCTTTTATGTGTCATTGACTTATTTTGTCAGTTGTGAAATATATTTTTGTTGGATATTATAAGTGGACAGTTTATCTCAGTAGCTTTTACTAATCTGTCTTATATTATTACTGTTGAGATGCCAGATATTGAAAAGTCTAATTGTCACCTCAGTGATTAAAGGCATTTTTTTTTTTCTCTCTGGTGGTTTTTAAGATCTTTTCCTTGTCTTCGGTGTTCTGTGTATGGGGAGCGGTATTTGTTTGTTTTGGTTTTTTGCTGTGGTGCATTACTTATGTATTTTTATTTTTCTTTATTGGAATTCACTCGAATCCCTGAATATATGGGTTTTGAAGGGGGGCAGAGCATCTTAGCAGTTTTGGAAAATTCTTAATCATTAACTATTCCCATATTGCCTTCTCCCATTCTCTTTTCTTCCTGAACTTCACCTAGCCATGCTAGATCTATTCTGCAGCACTTTAACATCTCATATTTCTTCAGTTTCTCAGTTATGTATAACTCCTCATATCTGTCTTCCAGCTCCCTAAATTCTCTCTTCTACTGTATCTAATATGCTGTTAAACCTATGTGTCCAATGAACTTTAGATTTTGATTATTTTTTCATTTCTAGGATTTTCTCTTTTTTTTAAGATTGTATTTATTTTAGAAAGTATCAGCCAAGGAAGGGGCAGAGGGGGAGAGGAAGAGGGAGTGGAAGAGAATCTCAAGCAGACTCTGCACTGAGCATGGAGCCTAGTGTGGGGCTTGATCTTACAACCCTGAGATCATGACCTAAGATCAAAACCAAGAGTTGTATGCATTTGACTGAGCCACCCAGGGACCTCTCTAGGATTTTCATCAGTTATCAGTATGCTTGGTCATTTTTTATAATCATGTGCTTTTTTCACTTTTCAAAGCCTTTTAAATTTCTGCAGACATATTAAATGCACTTCAATTGTCTGAAATCTTACTAGGTCTAAATATAGTGTCTAACTCTGTCTCTGCTGCTTTTTATTCTTGGTACTTGGTTTACTTGTGTATTTTGTGGGCTTTTTTTTTTTTCTTCTGTCAGCTTAACTGTCTTGGACTTTATTTCTGGGAACTCTTTGGGATGAAAATAGGCCTTCTCAAGAATGACTTATATTTGATTGTGAAGATGCTAGGAGTACAAGCCTGGAATCACTCTAAGTGTTCTAGCCATGTAGGTTTTTGACTACTCAGATAAAATAAAGTTGGGTTACAAAATCACATGAGGGCTTGTTTATTGTTAAACATTATCAGAGAAACCACCGCTGTCCTACTCAGCACTCAGTTTTGAAACAAGCAGTTTTCCCTATAGTTTGCAAAGGGTGGGTGGGGTTGGTACTCCTTTTTCATCCTTAGATTGTTTAGACCTTTGGGGCTCCAGACTTATGTGAGAGTGGCTTCCTGTCAGACACTATAGTTCAGATGAGCCCTAGACTTCCTGGTATTTCTTTGGCACTGGGATGCTTTGACTAAAGCCAGAATTTATCTGGTTCACCAAATGCCTTTAAGGAGAAAGCTGCCTTCAATGTACTATTACTTCTCCGGGTTCCCTGTTTTACTTAAGTCCTTGATTTCTAAGTGTTCCATACTAAGTTTCCAGTTACTGATGTACTTAACAGTATTTTTAAAAATATCTTCTTAAGCACTTTAGGATTTTGGGGGTGGTGGTTTTGTTTTTTTGTTTTTTCTCCTGACAGTCTCTCTGGTAACCTAGACCACCTAACTATCGGAAAAAGAAGTCCCCCTATATGGGCTCTTTCCCTTAGACAAATACATTAAAATCTGGGTCAGTCTACATGTGATCGCCCTCCCCAGACTGCTGTGCCAGTGAGTAAAGCGTAAAAACCATCCCTAACGTGTGTTCTTATTGCAAACCAGTAATAAACGCCTGAAGAACTTTCACACAATTTTCGGCGATACCTGGGAAGTACTTCTAGAACAGTAATAGGATATCTGTGAAATGTTTCCCCAGTAAAACCACCATAAGTGGTGAAAATTATAAAAGTCAACCACTTAAAATCTCTAGATGCTGTCCTAAAAATATACACAAATGGAGAGCCGTCTGGCAAAGGAATAAAGGGAATGATTACCTTTGATTTTCGTAAGTTACCTTTGACTGTTAAAATTGTTATGGTAATATGTAAAAGAAATAGTATACATTACCTTCAAAGTAGTAGAGGGGAAAATGGAATGTGAAAAGAGTAATAATAGTCCTAAAGGAAGGCAAGAAGAGGAAAAAAATACAGGCAGGACATATAGCACAAAAGTTTCTACAAAGAGACTTAAATTTTGGACTGTACTTTTTAAAACTTGTTTATAAATTGATCATAAAGGGCCACAGCTGAAATACAAAAAAGCAGAACAACAGCAAAAGAGAAACCATTCAAATAACCAAAAAATCTGTTGCTTTCTTTTTTTTAATATTAAAAAAAAAAACAGATTTCAAGGTAAAAGTAGAAATAAGACCACCACAAAACGTTTACTGCACCAGAAGATAGAATAATTTACAAACATCTCTGCAAGTAGCAATATAGCTTCAAGGTGTATTCCAAAAAATTTCCATATTTACCTGGAGAAACTGACATTACCATAGTGGAGGATTTTTCAAATACTTTCTCTCAGTAACAGACAGCTTAGCCAGCCAAAAAAGGGGGGAGGAGCTTAAATGTAAATCCTGATTTCAAAAATTTATTGAAAAGAGTAATAATAGTCCTAAAGGAAGGCAAGAAGAGGAAAAAAATACAGGCAGGACATATAGCACAAAAAGTTTCTACAAAGAGACTTAAATTTTGGACTGTACTTTTTAAAACTTGTTTATAAATTGATCATAAAGGGACACAGCTGAAATACAAAAAAGCAGAACAACAGCAAAAGAGAAACCATTCAAATAACCAAAAAATCTGTTGCTTTCTTTTTTTTAATATTAAAAAAAAAACAGATTTCAAGGTAAAAGTAGAAATAAGACCACCACAAAACGTTTACTGCACCAGAAGATAGAATAATTTACAAACATCTCTGCAAGTAGCAATATAGCTTCAAGGTGTATTCCAAAAAATTTCCATATTTACCTGGAGAAACTGACATTACCATAGTGGAGGATTTTTCAAATACTTCTCTCAGTAACAGACAGCTTAGCCAGCCAAAAAAGGGGGGAGGAGCTTAAATGTAAATCCTGATTTCAAAAATTTATTGAAAAGAGTAATAATAGTCCTAAAGGAAGGCAAGAAGAGGAAAAAAATACAGGCAGGACATATAGCACAAAAAGTTTCTACAAAGAGACTTAAATTTTGGACTGTACTTTTTAAAACTTGTTTATAAATTGATCATAAAGGGACACAGCTGAAATACAAAAAAGCAGAACAACAGCAAAAGAGAAACCATTCAAATAACCAAAAAATCTGTTGCTTTCTTTTTTTTAATATTAAAAAAAAACAGATTTCAAGGTAAAAGTAGAAATAAGACCACCACAAAACGTTTACTGCACCAGAAGATAGAATAATTTACAAACATCTCTGCAAGTAGCAATATAGCTTCAAGGTATATTCCAAAAAATTTCCATATTTACCTGGAGAAACTGACATTACCATAGTGGAGGATTTTTCAAATACTTCTCTCAGTAACAGACAGCTTAGCCAGCCAAAAAAGGGGGGAGGGGCTTAAATGTAAATCCTGATTTCAAAAATTTATTGAGCATATTATGAATAATTTCGTGCCACTATAAATTTGATAATTTAAATGTGCAGATTACTTAAAAGCTTTAACTTAGTAAAGCAGATTAGAAAAGAAAAAGTTGAACAATCCTACTTATTAAAGAAATATAATCTGTATTTTAAAATGATCCCATGAAGACATATCAAATCCACATTTTTATTGGCATACTCTCCCAAATATTTTAACTTACAAGTAATTTCAAACTTATACAATTTATTCCAGAAAATGCAAAAATAAGGGCACCCTCTGAGTCATTTTATGAGGTTAGCAAAATTTATTAGAAAACTAAAGACAGGGGATCCCTGGGTGGCTCAGCAGTTTAGCGCCGCCTTTAGCCCTGGGCGTGATCCTGGAGACCCGGGATCAAGTCCCATGTCGGGCTCCCTGCATGGAGCCTGCTTCTCTCTCTGCCTGTGTCTCTGCGCCTCTCCCCGCCCCCCACCCTGTGTCTCTCGTGAATAAATAAATAAAATCTTAAAAAAAGAAAACTAAAGACAGTACAAGAAGGGAAAACAAATGCCCCTCTTATTCATGCACACAAATGAAAAAATCCTAAATAAGATATTATCTCATAATAAAGCCATGGAACCACTGTTCTTTTTGTGAGGTGTAATAATGGTTTTGAGATTTTAAAGACAATGTCCACAATTTTTAGAGTTGTGTTCAGTTGCACACTGAAGTATATAGGGGTGAGACGACATAAAGTGTGAAATCTGCTTTAAAATAGAGTATATATTCTAGAATATGGATCCAATTTTACGGGAATCTGTCATGTTATTGTCTCTTGTGTATGTATTTGAAAAGTTTCCTAATACAAAAGGACTAAAAACATTGGATTCTGTATAATTTTCTTTTGAAAAGACAAAGAAAATATCTACACATTATGAGGTATCAGAAGCTAATGCCATGTGTGAACAGAAATATGACAAGGGAGGGAATTCATTTTTTTAGACATTTGATCTGGCCCCATGCAGAAGGGATCCCAGACAGGGTACATTTCAACCAATGCTCTATATGTGATTTCTGAAGGCAGAACAAGGATGAGCTGCAGCTGAACATGAACATTCTAGAAGGATGGATAAAGTTCCTGGCCATCCTGCATTTTACAACTCAAAATGGGCCAGGTGCTTCCTGTAGCACTGGTTAGAGTTGAGCTTTTTTTTGTTTTATAAAAAAAAAACATTTTATTTATTTACTCATGAGAGACACAGAGAGAGGCAGAGACACAGGAGGAGGGAAAAGCAGGCTCCATGCAGGGAGCCTGATGTGGGACTCAATCCCGGGTCTCCAGGATCACACCCTGGGCCCAAGGCAGGCGCCAAACCTCTGAGCCACCCAGGGACCACCTAGGTTGAGCTTTTACCTCCATCACCAGGATAAAGTGAAGTGATGTGCATGGAAAAATTCAGCAGAGTGTAAAACTATACAACTGTATACAAATGTAAGATACTTGAAATATTATTCACAGAAGCCACTGTAAGTGTAAAAGGGACAGGGAGTGCAGCTGCTCTGAAGAACAGTCTGGCAGTTCCTCAAAATGTTAGGCATAATTTATCATACGACCCTGCAATCCTCCTCTCCTGGGTGTGTGTGTGTGTGTGTGTGTGTGTGTGTGTATACACTCAAGAGAAATGAAAGCATATGGCTAGACAAAGGCTTGTATAGAGATGTTCACAGCATCATTATTCATACTAGCCCAAAAGTCGACACAGTCAAAATGTCCCCAACTCATGAATGGATAAACAGAATACAGTGTTTCCATACAGCGGAGTATTACTCAGCAATTGGAAAGGGATGAAGTACTGCCTCCTCCTCATGCCGCATGGATGGATCTTGAGAACACTTTGCTAAGTGAAGGAGGCAGTCACAGAAGATCACAAGTTGTAGGATTCCAGTTACATGCAACATCCAGGCGAAGCAAATCCATAGAGACAGGAGGAGGGGAGTGGATGCCAGTGTCAGGGGGAGGGAGGAGCAGGGAATGCGTGCTAATGGGGATGGGTTTCTTCGGGGTGGCGGCGTTGGGGGGAGAAGAATATCCTGTTAGATGCTGGTGCTAGCTGTATAACTCTGCTGTAGATACACTAAAACCCACTGAATGGTACATCTGAAAGGGATGAATCTTATGGTATGTGAATGACATCCCAATAAAGCCGTTACCTAAAAGGGAGCAGGAGAGGGTAGTTAAGAGAGACTTTGGAGCAAAATGGTTTCATCTCCTACCCCTCCTCACTCTGTAACCACCACCACCCCAGGTCCTGAAGACTTCTGTCAAATTCAGGAAGATGTAGGATTTTTTTTTTATTTTATTTTGTTGAGAAAAGAAAATGAGCAGCCCGAAGTAGAAACAATGAGAAAGCCAAACTGCCACTTACTCCCCCCGCACCCCCTCGCGTGCAGGTCATTGATAAACCAGGATAAAAGTCCATGGCCTGGAGGACTGGGGGGCGAGGGGGAGCCTCCCCAGAAGGCAGCCTCCTGTTCACAGATTCGCCCCTACTAACGAGCAGTGAGCATATCCTCCGCCTGGCAAAACAGGGCTGTGATGGCTTTTTCTAATCACGAAACCTAATTGTCCAAATTGCCACCAGTGCGGTCCCATACGTCTTTCATTCCAACAGCATCAGCGCGGCTCCAGACCTCCGGTGATGGAACGGCCCCCGGCTCCATCTGCGGCGGTGAGGACGATGACTTTCCGGGCCAGTTGGCTTTCACTCATCTTGTGCTTTCTCTCCCTGTTTTCCTGTCTCGTTGTGTTTTTCAGTGGCTGCTTCAACCCCCAACTCCACTGCTGGTGCAGCCATGAATTCTTTGACCTCTCTTGGGACTCTGCAAGGACTGGCGGGAGCCACTGTTGGACTGAATAATATTAATGCACTCGCAGGTACCATAAACAGTGAGTATCTGCTGCTCTGGTGGACAGCCTTCCCCCAAATTCTCCCCAGAAAATGGTCAGCCAGTAACGGCCTGAAAGGAGATGTAACAGGGAGAACTAAAACTTGGGATGGAGGAGCACATGCTGTGTTCATTTCGCCTGAAAAACATACCCAACCCTCCTCGCCCCCGGTCTCTTCTTGATGTGCAGAATGTGTAGCCGTCCGTGGGTTTCTGTGGTTGGCGGACAGTGGCAGGTTTCACAGGGGGTGCTTTGGGCTTGGTTTCTGTCTCTCCTTCTGAGAGGCAGTGTGTTTTAACAGAAAAATGGACTAGAAATCAGGACACACGGGGCCAGCTCCAAACCTGCAAAACTCCTAAGCAGATCCCAGCCTGCCCACCCCAGGCTCCGGAGTCCCGTTTGAAAAATCAGAAGTTCTGGACGAGATGATCTTCTAGGGAGGGGCCCTCTAGCTCTAAAGGTCCGTGACCTATACAGAGAAGGAAAAACGAGGCTTTGGAAAGAAGGGAAATAAAGCAGAGTGAAGAGCCGTGCTTGCCGCGGTGCTGCCCGGAGTCTGGAGGTGCCCACGGGGTCCCTCGACGGCATCTTCGTCTGTGAAGAGGCGCCCGTGACCATGGCAGGCAGAGGCAGGCAGCTGGCTGAAAGCATCGTTCAGCCCAAAGCCCAGGGACTCACTGAAGAACTCCAGGTTCTGCTCTGCACCAGCTCGCCCATTTCCACCAGTTTGGATCTGGGGAGAAGGGGGGGGCGGGCATGGTCCCCAGACACAGAGTAAGTCCTATTTTTGCCTTGTACTTGGCACTGGCTCCTATACTGGGGAGGGGGATGCCCCGCTCACTGAGGGGACACCTCGTTTGCTGTTCCCTCGGTTCAGTCCTGAGTCGGGGGTAGCCCAGCCTGGGAGAGCCCGAAGAGACTCCGATTAGGGGGCCCCGTGACCCACCATGCAGCCAGGCAAGCCAGCGCCGCCCACTTTCAACTTGGAGAAAGGGCTCCTTGGCAAGTCGGTTTCAGCCATGAGTCAAGAAGTGAACGGTCTCTAAGGGGTAATCAGACGGGACAGTTGTTTTTTTTAAAGCAAAAATATCCTGATGATTCTATACTTTAAAGAACGCCTTGCAGCTTATTTGGTGTATATATATATATATATATTTAAAGAATCTAGAACTTAGCAAATTTTCAAGTTATCTTAAATGCTTTTATTCAGATGCTCTGGGAACAACAAAAATTGGGATTTGAGTTTTACTGACCATAGCCTCGCCCCCCCCCCCCAAAAAAGAGAGAAAGAGATTATTCCTATCGGATCTGATAGCTCTTGATTTGCAAACAGTATATGAAGTGGTAATCATGTGACAACAGAGTGTTTTATTCCAGTAAAACTGCCTCCAGCTCCCCACTCTCCAGCAGCCCAGGAGAAGCCCTCATTGCCTTGACTCCTGTTTCTGACCTTGTTCTGCAGACGCTCCAACCCACTTCCTTCCCCTCGGTTGCAGACAAGTGTTTGCACACATCCCTTCATGCTGCTTCTCTTGCCCCAGGACCTAGTTCCCCTAAAACAAGGACTATGATTTGATCGCCTGCCTGTCCTGTCCTTGGTCTGCAAAGTCACAGGCCAGTGGGAATGGCTGTCCTCCTCAGCACGTGCTCATGACTGCTGTGTGTTGTCCTCCTGTCTGTGTGGTCCTGTCTTCTCTCCATCCCAGTCTCTTGTGCTTTGCTGGTTTTTTCCCATCGGTACCATGAGGGATGGTGGAGGGGCTCTGTTGAAAGGCAGGGAAACTAGGACTAGTTCTTGTGTGGGGGTCTGCGTCACACAAATTTTGCTTCTGGCAAGGACAACAGGCTTAAATTGTTGTGTTTTTAAAATTTGTTGCTGCACTTGGAGCAATACAAGCCGTGTGTAGTTAATAGGGAATTGAGAAGGAGTCTAGTTCCAAACAGGCACCACCAGACCATGTGAACCAGGAAAATGTTTAATTGCTCATTGACAAAAAAAAAAAAAAAAAAAAAATCATGAACAAACAAAACTACATTCCTACTGATTTGGTCAATGTTACTAGCACAGAGCTATTAACAATCCCAACGTTGGCTCGGAGCTGGTATCGGTTTCATTTCTCAAATACCAAGAGGAAACTGAAACATGTGGAGTGTCCTCTTTCAGACCACTCTGCCTAAACAGACATGATGGTGCTACCTGTCCTACTGGACAGTTCTCAAAAGAAGGTATTCAAGAGGTGGTTACCCACGCAGAAGCATCTTCTAAAATAATTGGCCACAGCTTCCATATCACAGCTATTTCCTACCTCACTGCATCCCAGGAACAGGGACTTGCTAATGAACGAATTCTCTGGTTGTCCGAATAGAGAGCCATCTCCTTCCCGTGGACAGAGGAGCCAGGAAGAATGTAGGTAGATGGAATCCAGTTAATTCCCATACTCGTTTCCGTGTTTTACCCCCTTCACTGCCAGAGGGCCCCTCTCCTCCTCCGAAAATAAAGTTTTAGTTAGAAGACAAGTAGCTAGGTTAAACTGTTCAAATTTGATAGCCCTCTTCTTCCTTTATACATTTGTGAATGGAGGGGCTAAAAAAAGTAGAGAAAAACCCTAAAGCTAAAGGCAGAAGTTGCCAAGATCAGAAGTGAGGAACCTTGACCTCTGGATTCAGGGCTCTACAGACATGTTTTGCACATAAGATCTGAACTAAGAGAAAGAAAATACTTTTTGCAGTATATCTACCCAAGAGGGTCTATATCTGATTTTATGTGTTTAAATGTAGATCAAGTGACACACTTGTTTCCTTGTTCAGATCACATCACTCTTGCAAATGGCTTACCATATACTGCTTAAAATTAGGATTGCCAGGATAGAGCCAGGTGCAAGTGCCTGGTGAAGTGTTTATAGGAGTGCAGTCGACCCTTGAACAACAACAGGCTTGAACAGTGTGGGTCCACTTATGTGCGGATTTTTTCCTCAACAATACAGTAGGGTTCTACAAGTGTATTTTCCTTATGATTTAGTGGTCGGGGTATGTAGTGACGCTGTCGACAGACCGCGTGCAAAGACCTCCCCTTGTCGAGGTTGCCACAGCTGTCATTTTGTTCCTCCTCCAAATGGCATGTGTGGGAATTTAGATTTAATGGGATGAAATGATTGATCCATTTGGCTTTCTTAGAGGAAAAAAAATCCCCATTCTTTTAAGAGGAGGCATTTATTCAATCTAACTTTCTTCAAACCCCTGTAAAAACTGTCCAGAGTTTGTACATGTAATCAGATACCAGCAGCTGAGTTGACAAGTGTTATCGTTGATGTAATAATTATTTACTAGAAGTCTTCCTTTGATGGTCTTTCAAATTCCACCAGGTAATCAGTTACCTATTCTACATTGGCTCTGGCAGATGCATGCCCCGGAACCTCCAGGATAGTTTTTGGTTTTTAATATTCTCAGTGCACTTGTCAGAATTTTCACCCTTATTTTTTGCTCAAAAGGACGGTTATGCCACAGAGGAGGAAAGGCCCATGCTGGAGAGCCCTCCCTAGTCTGCTCTTTGGCATCAACACCCCCACCCCCTTGGTGCCTCCAACACCATTTGCTTCCCCCCACTGAAGGGAAGGCAGGTAAAGCCAGTCACAGCTGCCTCCCGCATGTCTGGCATCACTTGAAGGAAGATTTGCCCTGAGACATAGTCCAAAAATACAGTCAACCACTGTGAAGTGTAGGCAGGCCCAGAGTGACGATGTGCTGGAAGGTGACCCAGCAGGGCTGCAAGCCTCACAACAACTCTCGTCCTGAAGCCCCACCCAGTCTTTCAGGAGCACCGAAGTTCATTCTGCTTCTGTGTTTAAAGAGAAAACAACAACAAAAAATTGGCCAAAAGGGGGAAAGAGAAGAAAATTCACCTAACCTGGATGATTAAAAGAAAAAAAAAAACGTCACATACCAGAGAGGAAGGGAGTCAGGGGCCCCAGTGACTGCCACAGTGAGACACCAGCTGTGTGGCTAGCCCCCGGAGCAGCTGGGCCGTGGCAGCTGCAAGCCACGGGAAGGCACACTCCTATGGCCCTAATGTGGCAAGGACTGCAGACTTCCAGGCCTGTAGCCGACAGGACCACGGAGATGCAGGGCTTTGGCGTTCCGAAGACAGCGGGGCGCTTCTGTCTGCAGCTGTGCTCCAAGTAGCCCTGTCGACCGCCCGCCCTGCACATCTAGAACCTCACGCCTTGGGGTCTAAGTAGAGTGGCAGGTCGCCACTCACAGGCCTGCTGTCTAGAGGGCCGAGCCCCGGGGCGTGATGGTCCCCAGCACGTACTGACAGCCCTGACAGACACAACACCTGACTGTGCCCAGCTCTTCCTAGTCATCTCACACCCTCCTCTCACCTTTCTAGACCAGAACCACTGCCATTCCTGTGTATTCACTCAAATATCAGGAGGTGAGGATAAAATTGGCCCAAACGGAGAAAAGCAGAGTTACTCCCCACCCTTGAGCAGCCCTCAGAGCACCAGGGACAGAGGAGGAGACAGGCCTGAGTGGAGTGAATGGGATTAGCTGGTGTCTGCGGGGTTGTCTAATTAGGACGACACACTGGCTCCAGGCTCTTTAACAGCATTGATTTGAATGACCAAAAAAAAAAAAAAAAATTAGAGAATAGACTCCCTCACAGTAAGGAACTCAAAGCCGAGTCCACAGGATCTCTGCCGGCCGGCCCCTTGTTAGCCAGGTTGGTATTTGCTAGATCAGCCCGCAGGAGCTCTGTCCTCCGGCTGCTCCTTGCCGCCTGACGCGGCATTTGTACTCAGAGGGCCGGCCCTGGCACCTTGTGCCACTCTTCCAATTCACATCTCCTCTCCAGTCCCTTTAGCCTAAGAGCTGAAGTTATGAGAGTAACAAGCGTGCTGAGAGTAAATAGAAGCCTCCCCCTGTGCCGTCTCCTCTGGATGGCACGCGAGAACACTGGGGGGGTGGGGGCGCTTCTGGCACTGGGTTCCTCGGTATGATTCCTAAGCATCTTTATCTGGACCTCCATCCCCATTATACTTCTTGCCAGTTTGGGGTTTTAGTCATCTTCCGCTATTTTAATGGCCCTCATCAATAGCTGTAATCCATTCAAGAGTTTCATTAATGTTTTCAGTGAGTTCTTCCCAGAAACAGATCTTTTTTAAATGTTTTAATCATAAAGGCAATTATGATGTCACCTCTTCCATTTCCTGAGTTCATGTGAGAGTTAACACTCTATAAAAGTGTTGCTTGTTTTGACTCCGTACTCAGGGAAAATGTGGCACGGTCAGCAATCATAACAGAGCGAAAGAGCAGCCAGGATACAAGGGAAAAAAATATCAAAGCGTGCTGGCCCACGTCCAGTTCACATCCCTTAATAGCCAAGCTCCAGCTTAGAGACACGGCCCTCACGTCAGGCAGCTGGAAAACACTCTTCCGTGGGCGGAGACCCCCACGAAACGGGCTCTGCTGAGTGTGTGCACACGTGTCCGCGTGCCGCTGAGGCTGGCCCGGTCCTGCGTGGCGCCTCTGGGTTCTTGGCTGTGAGGGGAAGGACCTCCCACTCCCCTGCGCCCTCGTGCCTAAGCAGCCCGACGACTCTCCAGCTGCCTGGGGACAGAGCTGGCTGCCGGAGCCATCCCCCGGCTCCTCAGCCCAGGAAGGGGACTCAAGTGCACCAAGGTCACGGGCCTGTGTGGCTGACGGCCCTCGTTTCAGAGACAGCCGTACTTGCCAGTAGCACCGTGCATGGCGTCAAGGTGTCCGGTCTGACTGTAGTGCCTGTGTGAAGTCTGCTCACCAGCCTGAGGGAGCGACGGTGCCATCGCGCAGGGGGCCGGGGGGGGGGGGGGCGTTGTCGTACGTTCACCATTACGATGACGTGTCACTTCATCGTTCTGTTGTGAATTTCCCGTTGGTTTGATCGGTGTGCTGGCTGCATGCACTTGCTGTTGTACTTGTGTCAAATGATTCTCTAACTTCCTTCGGAAAGCACTAATGAAAAGTGCTATTTCTCTTCTCTATTGTTGGGTTTTTTGTAAAGTTGCTCAAATGCTCTCAGGTATGGCGGCTCTGAATGGAGGACTTGGCGCCACGGGCTTGACGAATGGCACGGCGGGCACCATGGACGCCCTCACCCAGGCCTACTCAGGGATCCAGCAGTACGCGGCGGCCGCCCTGCCCACTCTGTACAGCCAGAGCCTGCTGCAGCAGCAGAGCGCCGCAGGCAGCCAGAAGGAAGGTACGTGGGCCCGGCCGGCCGCCAGGGCGCGGCTTCCGGAAACTAGGCGCGGCCGGCGCCCGGGGGGACGCGGCTCTTCGCTCTCGGCTCTCCGGGGGGATTTTTTTTATTCTTTTTTTCCCTTTTAAGAAACCCAACAGGAGTCTGAATCCTGTCCTCTTCAGACTCCTGTCCTGCTACCTTAGGTCCTCACCCGCAGTTCTCGGCCACCACGAGCCCAGCCGCAGTGACCGGTAGCTCCTGTCCTCAAAAGCCTGGCGGGACACCCTCTCCTGAGTGGGCGGGGACCACCTGTCCCTCCCCCTAGCACCAGCTCCCCGAGGGAGCCCAAGGGCTCGGCCGGTGCTCTTGGGGCTACGTCCCCCGCCCTGAGGCTGGTTAGCTGGCCTCCCGGGGCCCGGGCTCCAGGGTCCGGATGACACCCACCCCACAGTGAATCGGGGTACGTGACTGGCTCTGCCAGGGAGGCAAAATGAGTATCAGGAAGCTACTGCTGAGACTAAATCCAAGCTAATTAGAAAACAGTTAACGAACTAGTCCAAAGAGGGAGAGTTTGTCCTTTCCTTTCTTCCTTCTGCCCTATTCCTCCTTAGTAGGAATCGCTTGAAAGCAAACCCTGCAACATATTTATTCTCTTCCTGACTGGTCAGAGTAGGGGGGGCCAGAGGCTCGACCAGGGAAGTACTGCTGGAGACGTTTTTTAAAAATCTCTTTCCCTCCTCCTTTATCCTCACCCTACATTTCCAAACTGTTCTTGTCGGCATCCTTTGACTTTAAATACGATGTTGTATAATAGAGTATTTTTACTTTGCAAAGTTTCTACTTTACAGAGGATAGAGCTTTGAAGATACTCTTGTACAGGAAAATACTTTTTTCCATTTATAGAAAAAAGATCATTAAACATGAGAGCTATATGAAAAAAAACTTTTTTTTTTTCATTATTTCATTCTCAGCTGTGACTGATAGTATAGATTTTTAAAAAACCTGCACAGCTGTTTGGGCAACCGTGCTTCCCTAGGCATGTGGAGAGCCGACGTCATAAATACCATGATTTCCCAAAGAAAAACCTGCATTGAGGTCCCTTTGTCGGGGGTCTGACTACCGTGGTGACCGTGGGAGGCGGCGTCTGGGAGATAATGGTGTTCTCAGGAGAGAACATGAAAGCCAGTTCCCTGCACGATTTTTAAAGAATGTTGGCTACTTCTCCGTTGTCCAGCAGGGCCTCGGAGCGAGCGACGTGACCTGTGTCGCTGAGAAACACCAGTCACCAGTGGACTCAGCATGCAGTGATGCAAGGATGAAGTGCGGGCCCTGCAACAATTTTTCTCTGTTGCTTTACCGCAGCCCACTGTCCCCAATTCCATGCCTTGACTTTTCGGGATCGCCGGTATGGTAGCTAACCCTCTGGGATTAACGTGAAAAATGGCTGCCAACCCCAGGCCATTGGTCTTTAGGTATTGGGGCTACCAGTAGAATGGCTTAGTGTCGGATTCTTTTTGTGTTGGTGGCGGTATTTTTGGTTCGTTTAGCATTTTTAATCATCTCCCACCTTACCTTCTCATACCTTTCTTCTGCTCACCTTCTTTTCGCCCAGCTGATGTGTGCTCAAGAAATTTAATTTTCAAAGCCGGTTATACTGGGAAGGAAAAAAAAAACCTGATGACTTTCACTACCAAGTACATTTTTAGATTTTTCTGCTCTACGGTTTTGTCCTTTAGTTAAGAGCTGAAAAGTCAAGTTGATGCATTTAGTCATGTACCCTCGTACATATTTTCCCACAGGAAAACAAGCAGGGCTAGCTTTGTTTTTCGTTGTTGTTTTTTAAAGTGGCTTTGATGTTTTCCCCAGCTAAATCTTCTGAAGGGTTATGGCATCCCCCTCGACCTAAATCCAGGAAAGCTGACCACCTTTCCTGTCACTCCTAAATACCTTCTGACCCCTGTCATCCCTTCCCAGCCTCCTTGATTTATTTGCAGGGGGCCGTCATGCACACACAAGTAGGTAGAGCCTTGGGAAGCCTAACAAGAAGCTGGTAGGTGCTGGCAGCTAGCACCGATACCCCGGTGCTCTATGTCAGACCCAGTGCCCTATGAGAAATACCAATTGTGAACACCCAGCCAACTGGGACCAACACTACAACAGAGAACTCTAGTAAGTTACATTAACATGTCCTGGGAGAAATGTGAGGAACGAATGATACGTCAGCAGGTTTTTACTAGAGGAAAGAGTGAGGTGAACACATAGGTGGGACCCTCAGAAACGTGTTTTTATGTCTCTACCCTCGGTATCTATGGCAGCAGCCACCCTCACGGGGAGGTTTTCCACATTGAGTCACCTTTTTCTCATTTTAGCATTCATACTTTGCAAACTCAAACTATTTCTGGGTAATGAAAAAACTTGGGGGGGTGACATCTACACTAGGAGATGCTGGTGGCACTTCTACCTGAGAAAATAGTGAATAAAGGACAAAGCCACCTCAGATTTACCTTTTTCATATTTCCTGGGTCCGCAAGGGTGGCACAGATGCAGTCGGAATGCACAGGGTTCTAGAATGCCAGGGCTGTCCAGGCACAGCCCGTAATCTGACAGTGTGCGTTAAATTCCATTTCCTCCCCAGGCCTCAGGAGTTGAGATGACTTCACAGTTCAAAGTGGGCCCCATAAATCCTCCTGTGTACATCTGGACCATTTATGAAAGCTGGGTGGTGCCAGATCTACCCAGTACACACATGGCAGAGCCATGCATGGCATAGCAGCACTCAGAACATCCATGCCCAGTGTCTTGGTTTTGCACCTATTTGTGTTAAGTTTTGATTTTTTTAAGAATTTTTTTTAACCGGGAAACATTTGGGGACCTAAGCCCTGCATCTGTATTCCTTGAATCACAGACTGCCTCCTTTGCACTGGAATGTGGATATGTCCATGGGAATGGTGAGCAACATAGAAAGTTAAAGTGGTCATGGTGACAAAGAAATGCTTCGTCTCTGTGGCTTCAGAAATTTGCCTCCAGAAGACTTCCTTGTGAAAAGTCCCACACGTTAGAACACTATTCGGTTTGACTCTTCTTTACAAAGATGTTTGTAAAGAAATACTCTTTTATTACAAAGTGATTTTTACCCCAGTTTTACTTTTCTTAGACCCAAATAGTCACCACCCTCCCTATCCTCCCCCGACCTGCGCAGGAACCCACTGCAACGGCTCCCCTGGGGCATCCCAGTGAGGCAGGTGCTTCCACTGGATGCCAGTTCCAGGGGGCAGCTGCTAAGGTTGCTTCACCAGTTTTGTGAGGATACACATGTGCCCCCTCCCAGACAGCAGGCCCAGAACTTAGAACATCCCTGAGGCATCCAGCCCTCAAGCCTCTCTGGAACCAGCTGGGGGAAGTTCTGTAATTACCCAGACAGACCTGGACCTGGAAAGCATCCTTGCCTGTTATAAATTGGGTGATTACCTCCCATCAGGTCATTCAGATCTCTTCCTTTTCACCTTCAGATGGCTCTTAGGCAGGTGGCTAGAGAGACAGGGAGAATGAAATGGGAAGCCATAGAGGAGAGCTTACTTCTCTCACGAGTGTAGCTAGAGGACCTCCCCTGCTCTCCCCTTGCCACTTGTTTCTCTGGAACGTGACAGCTGAGAGTACAGAGCGTGGCCAGGCTTGATCTATCACTAGCTCCTGCACCTCGTGCATTCATTTTTGAGGCTAGTCCCCAGTGAGACAGTCCCTAGCACAGCTGGGAAACTCTAGCTACCTATTTTTCCCTGCCTTGACTCACTGCCAGTCATCTCTAAATAAAAATGATTATTAGACTGTGTGTTAAGAGATTTGGCAAATCAAAACTGGATGGATAATTAGGTAAATGATTGAGAAATCCAAGCAACATTACTGCTATATCCATTATTCTAAATTGCTGCAATTTGCTTAGAATACTCAGGACACTCTCGACTCCAAGAGATCGTATATACGTACAACAAAACACAGCCCCCCAGGAAAATCCCACACCTGCACTCTCCTCCCCACCTCCACCCCATGGGGGCCTCCCTCGTCCCCATGAAGAGGAAACTGAAAATATGTTACAGTTAGCAAATGTGAGCCACAGAAGACGATCAGTGAAAAGAAAGCTATTCCTGACCAGTGTCTCTTTGGAAATCAGGAACATCTGAAGGACAATTCCTGTCTTGAAAGACCTACGAGAACTTGACATTTATCCATCTATTCCATTCCCTTCTGGTATGAAAGAGGCAGGCCAATGCGTAGCCTATCTGTTGTTAAAGCTTTCCTAAGAAGAGGCCTGGAGAACTAAGAGGCGAAGAATACCTTACTCTGATTTTTTTTTCCTCTTTAGGTCCAGAGGGTGCAAACCTCTTTATTTACCACCTTCCACAGGAGTTTGGAGACCAGGACATTCTGCAGATGTTCATGCCTTTTGGAAATGTTATCTCTGCTAAAGTCTTCATTGACAAACAGACCAATCTGAGCAAGTGCTTTGGTATGCAAAAGAAACCAAGCCAGAATCTTACAGTACATTCCCAAGGGAGGAGTCATGGGAAGGAAAATGTGAATGGCAAATATCTGAGAAGTCCAGATAGGGCCTTCCCTGGGTGGTGCTGTTCCCTGGTATTCTGAATCCATGTAAGCAGACTGCGCAGAGTCATTTAATCAAACACAGAAGAAGGAGCTATATAAAAAGGAAGGACCTGGGAAATTAAACTAAATGCTTACACGTTAGGTAGTGTCGTATACTGTGCTGCTGCGGTGTCTTACTACATATATCTAAATAATCTTTCACGACAGAGCAGCAGCAGTTTCTCTAAGCCCCGTAAGTTGGAACCACAAGCTTGAGCAGATGGAAATATGATTAACAGACTATAGCGTAGTTTAGGCTGTCGTGGTACAAAATGGCATCGCAGCCACTTTGCCACAAATTCCATAGCCTTCTAGGTTCGGTGGGATTTGGGCGTTGTGGATATGAGTAGCACGTTGTACGGGGAGGCCTCATACATCCCCACAGACACGCGGCTTCACAGTTAGGGATGTGGCCAGGCGGCCCACCACTCTGCAGCTCCGCAAGCGCAGGGATGGGTACCTGGGATGTCAGAACATTATTTCAACATAATGCATGAAATGCTGCATTATGCTGATGTTCAGAAGCCAGAATTGGGGATGATAGACTCTGCAGGGCCTGCCTGGATGGCTGTCGAGCCCAGGAGATGCAGCTATTCAGAGAGAACGCTGGAAAACCCAGGTCCTCGGCGGCTGTGCAGTCATGCCCTCCTTCCTCAGGCAGCCCTGACTCTGTTCTGGGAGCAGCTTGTCTCCCTGAGGGAGTAAGGCGTGCTACTTGCCCTAATGTTTTATAAACGGGAGCATAGCATCCATTACTTTTCAAGCCCTGTTGGTCCTCCAAGTGGTTTAGAAGCTAGAATGTTCACCATATGTGTTACTTGCTTGGCAAGTTCTGGCCCAGTTTGAGACTGAACCTCTGCCTTCACCATTCCTGCAGTCTACTATTCACAGAGGCAGTAGGCAGTAGTAATAAGCACAAGACAAAGACCCGGACCAGAGGAAAGGCAAAGAGAACTATATGGTATGAAGAAAAACATCAGAGGCAGTAGGAGTGGTACTCAAACGTAGTATTTGGCCCACTGGTCATGCGCAGCTGGTCTAAAGAGAGTGTTTTGGCTTCCAAAACCCCATTATCGTAACGTCTCTCTAATCTCTGTGCTATCACCCAGGAAGATCTAAAGCCTCTGTTGGTAGGGGAATTAGTATGTCAACCATTGAAAGTCACTGTTTTTACCCAAGTGGAAAGGCTGTCAGCCCGAACCCATTACACAATCGCTGCTGCTATGACAAGTACATAAACCCCCTCGTGATGGTTCACCAACGGGTGAAATGGAAAGTGAGTTGTTCTATATAGGGTGTGTGTGCTTCAATAGGCACTTAGAGCTGGGAGCTTCCCTGCCCCAGGTTTTAAGCCAGGCTTTTATACTCCTCATCACTAAACAATGCCCTGGGCTTATTTGGAGATTGGAAAGGAATTGTGCTTCAAGGTCTGATTTTGAGAAAATACTTATTGCCTTGAAAAGAGATTCTATATTGGCCCACATAGACTATTTAACCAAGGTGTGATAATGCAGGCTGTACCTGTGAATGTCAGCAGACAATTCTATTTAGCACTGTGTACTGTTTCCAATTTTTATCAAAAGCCGCAGCATCCCATACATACCTGTTTTTCAGCTGGCCTCATTTGGGGGAGTCCTAGACTTGCTCGACATAGGTAGCCCATTCTTTCATGCTAACTTCTTGGCCAGGTTTCGTGATCCATTTCACCCTCGAGCCATTTCCATTCTTTAATCATCTTGCTGCTTCTAGATAAAGACCCAGAAGGAAAGGAGAAAATCAGAGCCTAAGTCTCGGATTCAAGAGCACATAGACTGGGAATTAGATTTAGTAAAAATCTGTACGACCATTTCACAATACAGCCTGCCTAGGAAAAGCTTTTCTGCCTTATACCATATGCTCATTTTTATCAGCTGAGAACTCTGCTAATGGTATATTTATGTCCTTTTCTTCCTCCTCTATAGCTTGTAGAGGAATTTTCTCTTTAGCTTTAGACTTCAATAGCAAGTAGATAGTTGAAGGAGCTTAGTATATATAGCACCTTCTGAACAGCTGATTTTGAGAACTAAAATTCACCCTGTATAATAGCTTCCTTTCTACACCAGAAGTAGGGACGGTACAAACTCAACACCTTTACATCAGCATTACCTAAAGAAGGCTTTGCATGTACTCTCCCACCTCCACCAGCATTAGAACAAACTATGTGATCGGACTTTGCAGAGCACCACTGGCTCTTTCAACAGCATGCCCTCCGTGCCATTTTGGTTGTGAGAGTTAGTACAGAGAAAGATCCTGGGAAGTCCACTAGGATGACTCTTAAGGCCTAAGCTATGCAGACTCTTTCTTCTTAGGGGGTATACAGTAGCAATTTCCAGTCTGTTGAATGCAATGGAGCTTGGGAGGTGGAAGTTGAGATATTAAGGAGAAGGGGCCAGTATTTCCCTTGGGTCCCTAGACTAGAAATAACTCCAAAATGGTAAAAAACCAAGTACAGAGTATTCTAGAGGTAATTCACTAACTGACCCCATCCAACAGTTGAACAGGGTGCGCTATGTGGCTACAGATGGAGCATTGGAAGGAAAGCCACAGTCTTTGCAGTGTACCATTCCCAGCCCTACCTTTAAACCTCACTTGGTTGGGATAGGTGAGCCTCTGGGGGCCCTTTGACCCCAGAGTATTTATACCTCTGCCCATGAGCACCGCCTACTTTGGCACCAGGGGTTCTCTTAGGATTGGTTCGAAGGGGCCTTAAACACAAACAGACTTGGCTGAAATCAGCAAACAGGCCAGGAGTCTGAGATTGAGCTTCTCACGGAGGACGGGTCTTGTGGTCAGGATAGCAGATTCCCAGGCCCACCAGCCTTCTTCACTGCCTGTCAGTGGATATGCCCGGTGGGCCCACAGCAGGTGCACAGCCGCGCAGAGCTGCACTGTGCCCACGGGAGGCGCACACGCTACCCACCACGTACAGTTACACTCTCCAGCCACCCCGTGACGTCCTGCCCCCTCCTCTCGCCTCTGTGGCCTCTCCCATGTTGATTCCCACCCTGCTTCCCCTTGTGTCTTGCAGGCTTTGTTAGCTACGACAATCCGGTGTCTGCACAAGCTGCTATCCAGGCTATGAATGGCTTTCAGATTGGCATGAAACGCTTGAAGGTCCAGCTGAAGCGCTCCAAAAACGACAGCAAACCTTACTGATCCTAACCCCAGAGGCTCCCTGCTCTTATTTTAGCTTTCTTAGGGTAAGTCCCACAAGCCAGCCTGTTCTCAACAGGAAAGGCAGAGGAGGACCACATTGCCAACTTTTACCAAGAGAGACGGTTATTTTTACAATAAGGCCTCCATGTCCCCTCCCCCTCCCCCCACCCAGTTCGCCATAATTAAAACTTGGGCTACCTTGTTTCTATCGAGTAAAACTCCTCTTCCACTTGTGCCACTGTATTCTCCTTTGTTTTGCAGTTTGAATCTCCTTTGACCTTTTTTTTTTGTTTTGTTCTCGTTTTTTTGCCTTTTTTTTTTTTTAAAGAAAAACACACATAAATAAATGACATCTTGAGAATTTAAAAGGCAAACAAAAGGCTAACGTGCAATTCTAACTCTGAGACCCCTGGTGCCCCAGAGCACTGCCTGGAGAACTCACCCCTCCTGTCGGCGCCCAGCCCCTAGGAGGGCGCCAACCGTTTAGAGGCTAAGGTGGTGACCTAGCGCGAGAGAGAAGCCAGGAGAAGCACTTAAAAACAATACAAACGTCTTTCCACTACATTTGGTTTGTTTTAACAAGTAGGATTTTATTTTAGGGTTCAAAGAAACATGACATTTATCGGTCAGATTATTACACTGGTTGTCTATTTTGTTATTGTTTTATTTTAGTTTTTAGAAAGGATTAATGTAAAAAAAAGATTTAGAGATCTGTTTCTTAAAGCTACAGGGTTTAAAAATAAAATAAAAATGAGTGAAAATACTTGATGTTTCTTGAAAGATAAATTTAATAATAAATAAATAATACATAAATACATAAATAAAAAAGAAAGCCACAGGCCTGTAAATTTTATTTGTAAAAAAAGCATTTCTATTTTTGTACAAAATTTTTACTGCCTCAGAAATAATGGAAGTTATTTATTGCCTATTGTTAACTTATTGGGTACCTAAAGAGCAGTTCTCTGTGCTAGCTAGATCCTTTTGAAGTAGTCTCTAGAGGAATCGTTCTAGGAATGGGCTTTTTTTCACCGTTGAACCCTAGGCCTACAGTTCATGCTTTTCCCTCTTGTTGTTCGTATCTGTCTGACGACTTTGTGCGTAGCTTCCATGATCTATCTAGTTTATAGTTCGGCCGTCTGACTCTCCCCCATATGTTACATCCGTTGAAACTGGATCCTCCCCCCTCCCCTCGCCAGCCCCACCCCAAAACTCCCGGAATCCATCCCCTCTCCTCCTCTGGATGGATTCTCTTGGGGTTCCATTGTGCTGTGGATAAAGATTGTAAGAAATGCAAATTACGGGAATGGCTCTGTAGACTCCCCGATGACCTAAGATTTGCATTAGTTTTTCTCCTGCACCCTTAAGAGTGATTTTGTTGCTGCTGCGTAGATTCTGTGTAACTTTTTACTCTCCCTTGTTTTCTCCCTAGACATCTTCATGCCCGTTAGTTCACCGTTTGCCTAGCATGTCCCTGTGGCGTCTCAAAAAAAAAAAAAAAAAGTTTCATCGTCCCGTCATTGTTTCTGATGTCTTTCTGACCTCACATCACATTTGGTTCTCCTACTGACCTTTGATCTAGTTTGACCTTTGAAATTTGCATGTGACCTCATCTAGCTATGAATTCTGGGAAGTCAATGTGAAAAACATTGCTGCATTCATGCAAGACTGAAATTTATTATTAGACAAATTAATCATAGGAAAAAAAAAAACAAAAAAAAAAACCTGTGGCAAAAACGTTTCTTTCTTATTTTTTTTTTCTTTTCATAAAACAGACTTGAAAGTATTATACAGGGATTGGCATTCTTCCCGGTCACTGGTAACAATAGCAATATGTGTCCAGGGACACAGAATGTTGGTTTCTAACAGACTACTTCCAAAAACAGTTTGAGAAAAAAAACTGTCTGATTTTAAGTCTCTAGAGGTCTGTAATAGTTTTTACATTTTTCAGGCAGTGTAAAGTTTTTTGATAAGGCCATTTTAGGTGGCTCACTTTCTCATTAAGATATATATATAGAACCACTTTTTGTAGATTAGTATAAGAAAAAATATTTACCCTGTTTTGGGGCAAATGCTACCTATTTGTGTCACCTTTTGCTGAACTGACTCACAGTTAGACAATCCATGGTTTAATGCACATGAAATTACCTATATTTTATACTGTTTCAATGTACAGGAGAAAGGTTACTGTAAACTGTGTTATGTTGGTGCTTCTGTGAATTAAGTTGTGGTTTCAATCATGAGTCTTACGGTCTTAATGTTCTCTGTTGATAAGACAAGTTTAGAATTGGTTTACTTAAAGAATTTCAAAAAAAAAAAGTTTGCTTAAAAAAAAAATTTCATGTGAGGGGAAAAAAAAAAAAAAAAAGACCCTATTCCAGAATAAGTTTTGTGTTGGCTTGTAAAGCATTGATGTCATTTTTTTTTATTATTGTGGACTATTTAGATGTGTTTGTGTTCAGCAAAATGTGATTTTTTTTTCTTTTAAAGAAAAAAAGTGAAAATATATAGTGCCAAATTCCAAAGGTACTTCCTTCCTAGAGCTTCAGTGTGTTTCTTGTGAGAAGTAATTTGATAACATGGGTATTTTATTATGTGTTTTGTATAAATCCCTAATATTTAAAAAACAAAAAACAAAAAAAAAAAGAGGTTAAAAAGTTTGTTAACTTGCTATCCTGTGGTCTTGTTGCCTGAAATTGTTATTGTTTGTTATTTCTCTATGATGTTTTTTGTAAGACATTGTATAAGTGCCCATGTCTCACTTTTTTAACCGCTCTGCACATCAATGCTGTGACGGCAACCTCACGATGTATTTCCTTCATAATATATGGAAACCTCTAAGGTGAGAAAGTTTTGAACTTCTAACCCTTTCTACCCAGAGCTGTCTGGAGCGTTGGTAACTTTTTATACCATTGTCATTTTTGTTTGTTCTGGGGTGTTTCTAATTTGGATCTCCTTCCCCCCCCCCACTCATACATCTTCTGAGTTTTTTTTCTGTCTGTCCTACTTTTTTACCCATTGGTGGAGATCCAAAAAAAAAAAAAACCTCCACAAGTCAAATCTGAAGAGAAAAAAACATATTTTCATCCTCTCTGGGTTTTTTTCCCCTACATTTTTTTTTCTTTTACTTTTGATTATTTCTGGTCATTTTTTTTTAATAATGTACTGCTGAAATTCCTTCTCTGGTATTCATTTAAAACAGTTATTGGGTAAGCCTTCTTCTGTGGGGGATGTTACATTCAGCACCTACATTAACCTTAAATTCTATATGCTTTTGAGATCAGGTGTAGGGGTATGTTCTAGTTCAGAATATTTTCATATAGCTTCCAGTTAAGCGACTTTGTGATGGGGTAGTATTTTGAGGGATTTTTGTTTCTTAGTTTCTAATCAGCCATTGTGCTGGGCATTCGCTGATCCCAGTAGATACCTCGGATTTAAGCAAGGTGTCTGGGGTTAGAAGCTGATAGTCCTTTCTTTCCCTTTTTTGTTAATTTTATAAATTGAAATCATTGAAAGGGGTCTGACCATATAACTCTGTTCTTTATCACTGACCAAATACCTAGCACCAGATCCTGCTGCCACTTTGTAAAGTGCCATATTACTTTGACTTCATGTTGAACAGATCTCTTGCTGTCTTGACAAACCCCAGTGTCATCCCTGAAAACCCCAACACAAACTCCTGCCTTCTTGAAAGCAGGCCCTGGAAGCTTCTTTGTCTCTAAAGGAGTTCAGAAACTGCTGGCTCCCTTTCCTTGCTCCTTTTCCCACTCACCACTCTGTTTGGTTTAATGTGTGTGTGTGGACGTGATAGCCCTGGGATGGAAAGGACTAGCCTCTAATGATGCAAAAAAAAAAAAAAAAACAAAAAAAAAAAAACAAAAAAAACAAAAACAAAAAACAAAAAAAACAAAAACAAAAACTAAACACAAAACAAGTTTCCTTCTTATAGCACATGCACTTAACAATGAAATGATTTGTATTATCCTCACACGTGTTTACTACTGCTGGGGCCTTCCTTCATCCTTTGAGGGCTATTTTGTACTTCCTGCAGCAATCAGCTTAATACCAGGAGTCATCGCACATCTCTCTCACATACAGCTTAGGGTGGTTTGCGGACGCAAAGAACACAAGAGAACACCATCTGAATTTCAAAATGTCCTCCTCTCCTTTCACCCACCTGCATCTCCCCAAGAGGAGCCTGAGTGCTGGTGACAAGAGGCTCAGGATGGGCACTTCACATTGGGTGTTTCTTATTTTGCAGGCAACCAAAACAGTACATTTTGGAAGAAAGTTTTTGGTTTTTTTGGGTTTTTTTGTTTTTTGTTTTTGTTTTTTTTTTTTTTTTTTTTTTGCATGTTTGCATTGTTTAAAAGCTGACCCTCCTCAGAGACAAATTGTCCTTTTATTCACTTTATCTTTTAATATCAAAAGGAAAAAAAGCTGCAAGGGTGCAAAGGGCCTATGCCAGAAGGAAAAACACACAGGGAAACTGCTTTTTTTAAAATCAAGTGTAGAGAATAGTCATTTTTACACTAAATTAGAGAATTGTGATAAAATGGCAGTCCTCAAAGGCGTAACAAGTTCATCTTTCTTTCACCATAGGGGTTATAGTTCTTTGGCTTGTGCTACTCTGGACTCATTTTACTGTTTGTTTTTATTATCTTAAGTGCTAATTAACAAGAAGAAATAAAATTTTAAAAAAACCTGTAGTTTCATTACCTTTTTGAATAATGTCATACAAAAAATGTATTTGTGTTTTTTTGTGCTGTGAGAATTGTTGTTTGTAGATTAATAATATCATTTTGTTTAGAATTACAAAATAGTTTTTAAATATTGTCTGAGAAAAGCCAAAGTTAATGCAACCTAGTGGAAACTGTAAGACCATTTGAGTATTGTTTGTTTTATTGATGCATTTGGATTTTGTTGTTTGATGGAATTTGAGCCAAAAAAAAAAAAAATACGCAGGCTTTCCTATTTCTACAACTGATTGTACTTACGCATTTTGTACCAGTGGAACTTTTTATACTGGAGATTAAAAAAAAATGGAAATTTTTGTGGCTTACTCTAGTGGCCCCCTGACAATGACTGGTTTCAAGTTTGATTTCTGGTTGATAGAAAGAAAGTTGCTTTTCTTTTGAGAATTAAAAACTTTGGCTTGATTTCTTTTTTCCCTTTGCTTATATCTAGCATTAGAATTTTGTCTTAAAATACAGCGGTAAGTTTCACTTTTTATTCTGTATTGTGCAGTTACACAATAAGGTAATTAGATTTAGAAGTACTCAGTCACTTTAAGTGGATAAATGTATTAGTTACAACTTTAGGGGTTTGCTTTTTTGCTGTTTAGATCAAAGTTTTTTCTGATTCTTCTGTCCTCATTGTGAACATAACCGTGTAGTTGAAACAGTCAAACTTATTTTTGTAACGTATGTTATTGTGTGATGCAGTTTTTTGCTTCTGTCTCCAATATTAAACCATTTTCCTAATACTTGTTTCTCTCTCTGCGTGTTGTATTGTTGGTAGTCATTCTGTGTTGGTGATACATCTACACACCTCACTGTTTCACGTATGTTTTTTTTCTATATGTTGTGTAAAAATATACAGTCGATTCCACCTAAGTGAATATCTGATTTGGGGAAAGGGGGAAACACCAGCCACCTCTGATTTATATACAACAGCCCATTTTAAGCACTGCTTCCAAGACTGCTATTTATTTCTATGGTCACCTAAATCACTGCCTACAGAGTTGGATTTGCCAAGACCTCTTCCGGTCTTCTGACCCTACTGGTACCTGTCACCTTCCCTCCTCTTTCCCTCTCATGGGTGCACGGATGCAGTTCCTAGGCTCACTCACAACTGCTGCTGCTTTGCTGAATCATTTTGAGATGTAAAAGCAAGAGGAGCAGCAGCAGAGCTGCGGTTCCTTCTACCTCCCCACAAGTCTAAAGGCATATATCATTACCAACTCTTCCTAGGAACTAACCACATTTTTTGAAAGAGGTGAGCTCTAAGGGAAGAAATGATACACTGACCTGGTGAATAGAAGATGTCAAAGGGTTAAACTTCAGTTTACACATTCCTATCAATCACGACCTACCTAAAGAAAAGTAATTTAAATTATTTCTTTTTAAGAGCTGATTGAACCCAGGAGCAGTTAATTATTGAAAATAACAGAAAATAAAGGAACTAGTTCCAAGAGTGCTCAAAAGGAAGCTCCACTCAGTGAGGTGGGAGGGGAAGGAAGGAGGTAAAGGTTCTTATGTTCACATCTCTAGGATGTATCCATCATCCATTTCCAAACGAAAGCCAAGAATGCCATATGCATCCACACACTCCCCCCCAAATGAACACCTTGTCCCCCACTATCACCCCAACCCCAGTTAACCAAAAGACAACTGAAGGAACAACTAACTACTCCTTGTACGCCCTCTGAAACCTAAGCTCCAGGCACCCCTCCCTTCTCTGCCCATCTCTTATGCTCAGGAATCTGATTGCTCTCCAAGTGCTCTTAAAAGATTCCATTGATGTTTGCTCCCTCCGTCTTCTCTCTTTCTGACTTTTCAGACGTACAAACTGTCTGACTCAGGCCACCCAGCACCGGGCAGCCTTCCTCCCGCTGCCAATGAGATCTTCCCCGCAGGTGCTCAAGCCCTTCACCCTCTGGTGTTGGAGGCCCCTCTGCCCCCTAGATTGTCTTTGCTAGTCGGCTCAACAACAGAGGGACCTGGTGAGGTGGAGGAAAGGAGGCTCTTTCCCCCAAAGGCCGAACACCTCAGTGAAGTGACTTCCACCAGCTCCAAACCTGCACAGATGGGAGCTGACTTCCTGCCAATACTTCTGCTTTAAATCTCATAGCCTTCATCAGATTGCCTCTGAAAACCCACTGCTTATCTTAGTGGGGAAAGACGGCTAAAGGTGTGATTTCTTTCTTCTTTTCCTTTTTTTGATGGGGTGTGTGAGGGAGGGAGAAGGGGGTAAAGAGAGTGATCAATTCTTTCCAAGATGCAAGTGTTTATTTTTAAAATCTGTAAGTAATACAAGTATATGTGTGTGTGTGAATATATATATATATGTGTGTGTGTGTATATATATATATATATATATATATATATATCTCCACCATTTGGCACAAGGCAAAATACTCATGCTCAGTAAAAGGGAAAGACAAAGCCACTTTTTTGTTGTTTTTTTTAGAAAAACAACAAAACTAGTAATTCTCCAAAGAAGGGGACAAAATGCTAGTTCCCTTAAGTACTCATGACTGTAAAGTTGGTCCCTGCTTAAATTCATACTTCTCATTTTGATTCTGTAAAACACCACTGCAGTGTTAGTTAGCAAGGTGTATCTGTCTGCCACACACAGACACCTTGGGAAATTACAGGACTGTCAACATTTACTATGCTGGCGGCAGCTATGCCTGCCCAGCCCATTACACTTACCAACAGTCCACAGGTCAGGCCTCTTAGCTGGCAGGCTAGGAAACACAGTGACCATCAATGTACTGTGAATCGTTCCTGATAAGTGAATAAAACATTGTGACCAAACAATCAGCTTATTCACTTATCAGGAATCGACTGTTCTGCTAATTCGCTGTTTTTGTTTCTCATCTCTGTTGTAGCTCACTATTTTTGCTGTGTTCTGTTTTCTCCTCTCATGCTTGGGCAAAATCACTGGGAATATTATCTTCATGTGACCATAAAACGTTTATATCGAGTGAAATGATATCTTAACAAAATCTATGCACTTGCTATCAGGAACACAATACTGGATGTGTCTTATATATATTGAACTATATAGTACTCGATTTCTTAAATAAAGCTTAAGAAAGGATTCTGTTGTGTGTAAAGTTAATGTGATTATTTTTCAAGGCAGTGTTTCTAAGGGGTATTTCTGTTCTTTTAAGTCTTGAGTGATACAGGATATTTTTCATTATAATTATATCACTGGCTTTATGATTTAATATTCAATAAATTTTCTTTGGAAACAAAATGGAGTGGGGGGAAGTTCTTCCGAGTACATTTTAGCAAAAGACACCTGGAAAACCATCCCCTTACTGGTGACCATGGCAAATCTCTACCTAGGGCACGATGGGTGGCAGAAGAAAACAATCCCTTCACTGCCAGAGACCCCTGGAAAGTATCTAGAATCTGCCCTGAACTAGAAAACCCAACTGCCTTTCTGAATGTGATCTCCTCAGGTTCAGAAGAAAGGGGACAAAAAAGAAAGGCAGATCCAAGAATAATGCTGGTTTGCGTCAATGGTTTTCCAAAGTGATGTGACACTAAAAACTATATACCCTGCTGGAGCGCAATGGCGGCTCTATTCAGGCCTGCAAAATGAGAGCGAGCAGAGAGGGTTTTTGATCATTCAGGATGAGAGGGGTAAAATTTCAAAGCGATATGTGAGGGAGACATCCTACAACAGCTGCAAAGCTTAAATGGGAGTCCTGCTGCTTGGCCCCTTGAAGAAATACTTTTGAAAATTTTCCTACAGGCCTAAGTCTGAACAGAATGGAGCTTTCTCTTGGTTTTTTTTTTTTTTTTTTTTTTTTTTTGCTTTGGGGTTTTATGTTAGATTTGTTTTTCTTGATTAATGTTTGATTCTAAGAAAAACTCCTAAACTTCGACTTGCAAAATGGCACAGACATCCTAATCCTTTATAAAACAAATCTTAGTAATCCCTGATAATGAGGAACGGAGAGAGCATGGCTAATGAAAATCCACAATCTGAAATTCTTCTTCCAGTCTCTGCCTCCTCTCACCCCAAACATTCTACTCCTCAATTTGGCACAAAAACAAAACAACTTCTAGTGAAAGTGAAGGATCAGAGAAATAGCCAAGAGTAGTTAAATCAAAGGGTCTAGATGTCTATGCTTGCTGGAGCCATGTACTTTGGGGTTAGGACAAAGAGGTTCTGCTTCAAAAGTAAAAATAATAATATTTTGAGAGCCATTGCTCTAAATGACCTGGGCTTAAGTGCTAAAAAGCCAGCTACAGGGAGGTGCCCTAGGCAGTACTTTTTTCATAGTCTTGCCTTGAGCATCAGTCACATAGCTAGAAAGCATCTTCCTTTTTTTAAGAGAACACATCCAAGGCAATAATGGGTAGGAGAGCTCTGAGGCTCAGTCAAGGAAGAGTGGACAACAGTATAATGCCCTCTCCATCTCAGTCCCAATTCAGTGTTCTCCACCTTCGTTGCCCATTGCTGTTGATTCACCACCCAGGGGCTCCACACTGGGAGACCTGGCTCACAGTGAGGCTTGATGGTCAGGTGGGAACTGCTTTAAGGGAAGGCTATGTTTCTTTTTACCTTTTTCTATAGGACAGCAAAGCAGCCTGGTACCAACTTATACCTGCCTACATCTGGAGGATGTTTTTAAAAATAAACAAATACACAAATATAGAGATATTAAATATGTAAATCTAAAAGACTAGGTCAACTATAGTTAAAGCTCCATTTTAAAATCCCCTATTTTGAGACTGCATCAACTTTCCAACATGAAGCTGGTGTTAAAGCTACAAAAAACACTTAAGAGCTTTCTCTGGTGAGCCATACTGTCTCAGTTTGAGGCTGAGCTCCACCACTAATTATCCATGTAACCTCTCTGTGCCTTAATATCAATCAGCAAAATAGGGGTAAAAACAGTATCTTCTACGTGGGGTTATTATGAGGATTAATTAAGCCAACACACAGAAAACACTCAGAGCAGGGTCTATCACACTTGCAAATACTCGGTAAGGTCAACCAGTTAGTAGCAGTGGTAGTACCTACGGACACAGTCAGCTCAGCTCCTCTCTGCTGGCCTGGTATGTTACTGTCTCCTACCATGGTCGGCTCAGCCAACCCCAGAGAGCCTCGGAGCTATCCCTGGGTTCTTGGGACAAATATGGACAAGGCATAATCAGATACACAACTTTTCAAGTAGAGACCTCTATACTAACAAGTCCCAGAACAGGCTTTTCTCCTTGTGAGAAACTATACATTAGAAGCTTGCCCACCATACCTTATAGGCTAATGTACCCACAGTCCTACCCTAGGCCATGAGGACCAAGAACTAACTCCATTCTCAAAAGTGGCAACTGATTCCTCGCTATAACCCACCCCTTCCTAACTCTAAGTATTATATATAAATTTCTCTTCCCCAAAAGAAAAGCCCAGCTATCAAGTTTGGGTCTTAAGTGGGTGCCAAAATCACCTAGAGGTTTGCCTGTAAAGGCCTGTAGGTTTTATGCACTTCCAAGGCAAAGCTGTGTCCTCAACAACAACCAGAATCCAAACAACTTTGACCACCTAGGGAAGAGCAGAGGTCAGGGCTCAGAAGTCTGGATGCAGCCAAGCAGAAATCTTTCCAGATCACCACCCCCATCTTCACCCCACCCCCAATATAACCAAAGACATTCTGCTTTTGCTTGTTTTATTTATTGGTTGTTTCATACAAAATTTTATTTAGAAAAAAAAACATTTTTCTACTAAATGCACAAAAGATTTTTTAAAACACTGCTTTGGAAGAGGGTAACTCTGTACCTAAGATAAGAGGCTTATCTGTACCTAAGCCTTGTGACAATTATTAACTGCCTTTGGATTCATTCTCTTCTTCTTTCTTCTTTCCTCATTTCTCTTCTCTATTCTCATAGTTCTCTGTCCACGATGCATCATAACATTCACTATTTCTCGTGCACTGTTTACATGTTGCTTATGTCTGTCTCCTGAACCTAGAACATGAGCTCCTAGATGGAGCAGCCTGTCTCTCATCCATCACTGTACTCCCAGTGCCTCACATAGTACCTGCAAATAGTGCTCAAAAGTGCTGGGGGGATAGAAGGATGGAGAGGGAGATGGGTGGTTGGATGGATGGATCTGTGGATGAATGCATGGAAGGTGGGAAGGAAGGAGAGAGGGAAGAGAGGAGGGAGGGTAGAAGAGTAGGTGGGTGAATAGACAGATGGATGTATCAATATAACAGGTGGCCTCAATGGGGCCAGAGAAGAACATTCCATATTAAATAGACAACTCAGGAAATAACTGTAGAGAGAGATTATGGTATGGGTTGAGGATGGTGGAAACTAGAGGCCTCTTGGCAAAAGTCAGGAGCCACTATGGGAGGTCTGGGACATAGGTAGAAGAAAGAAGAACACTTTTCTGCCTGTGAGTCCCAAATATGCAGGTTCTCTCTTGTTGCCACAGGGCTAATCATCCCCTGGGTCCTGAATGGAAAGGACATTCCTACCATGAGATCAAGCCACCTTCGTACACTGTCATCTTTTTTTAGACTAAATTTTGCACACTCTCCAAAACATTTTATATTTAGGGACTGTTCCTAGATAGATTTTTAACATCTAAGAGACAAGAAAAGCTACAGAATGGAGAAAATCGATTTCAAAAAATTATGAATAAAAGTATATGATCCTAAGACATTCCTGAGTAGCAGGTCAACTCCCATTTGCACCTACTGTTCAATCTGCCAGGTTAGTACCTTGAGCAGGATGGGGCCTGGACCGGCCCACAGCCAATACAACTAAGTCATTACAACAGCCTTGAAAAGGCAAAAAGTTGATGCCGCTACTGGGATGCCACTTAGCTCCTGACATCCAGGAAATGTAACAGTGACGTATCCCAACTTGTCAATAGCTATCACAGAAATAGTGCACAATCAGTTAACCATTCATGTATGCAAAAGATATATATTAAGCAGCTACCATATGTGAGGCCCTCTAGGAGGGAGAGGGACTGCAAAGAGAAGTAATGGGTGATCCAGCCTCCAGGAAATTGCCATCATTTGCATATGTGCCAAGTAAGGAGAAACCCTTCAAGTGAGAAAGAATAGACGGTCCAGACAAAACACCTGTCTCTGCACAACAAGAAAGTATAACACACGGTGCCCACATGAAATTATGTACTGAAATTCTACAAAGAGATGGCAGCTCTTTCAGACAGTTTAGTCCTTGGTAGAGCACAGCGCTATCAGACACAGTCTCCCTGACTAGAGCTTAAAGGTGTGTTCTGGGGGGACAATGAAATAAAACAGGTGATTGAAGCAGAGGAGCTAGCCCTAAAGTCTTCAATAAACCAAAGTCTCTACAATGGCAGAGCTGAGTGAAATAGCTCTATGTGCCAGAGTCATGGTCCAAACTGGCCAACTATGGCACATCCTTACCAGTCTACAGAACATGTTCCATCCACTAATTTCATCTCTAAAGACTGAGACCTGGAACAAATGAGAACCTTCCCCTTAAAGAGTACAATGAGACTGGGAGGGGACTGGTAGGGGAGAGAAAGCCTTGGCCAGAATGAGGGATGGCGGCTACAGCATGAGAAGACATCCCGCGGAGCCAACAGTGCAGTCATCATCCATCTACATGTAGTTCCAGGGCACATGAGCTTGCTCTCCACCAAGCTGTTACTCTGTGCACCTTCCCATCCCACTGTAAATGTATGCTCCACCATCCAAGAGCCTCATTCAGCTCTCCTACAGGGCTAGATCTATCCCTATTCCTAGTAGCAACTTCAGCCCAGACATAGAAAGCTATTGTTGACATCTGCCAGGCTTCCCTGGTGTCCCACCCTCTGCAGAGCAGGCTTCAGAGCAAAAGGGATTTCCAATTCAACTTCCATGTTCCTGGGATGAAAGATGTGAAAGGCAGCCCCCTTGAGTTGGCTAGAACAACCAAAAAGGAAATACTGGGGACTCTGTTGTTCAAGAATAAGACAGGAATATCTCTAAGATGGCCACAAGTTGTTTAGCTTGTTCTAGACTTCACTTCTCCTCCCAAGAAGAACCACTAATAGCTATTCATAGACAAGACACCACAGAGAGAATCCTAGAACACAGAGGCAAGGATAAAGCAGACCCCAGCATGACAGACACCAAGAGAGACCATGTTGGAGAAGTATGCTGACGACACTGCCACACCCCCCAGGCCAGCACAGCAGCATGCCAAGAAATCTACTCGGAGTATATGGTTCCTCCAGGGGGAAAACCAGAGTCCAGGGAAAACAGATCTCAACCACACCGCTGGGCTTTCATGGGAGCCCCTACTCTGTTTTTACCCCAGGAGGTACACAGGGGATTCTGTAGGGGATCAATCATGGGGAATTTGATTGTGAGAGAGAGGCAGGGAAGGATGTGCAACCACCAGTTCTCAGGTCTTGGGAGATGAAGTTCCTACCTGTAAAGCCCAAGTAATATTCCTAAGCAGGGGATCTGTGCATCTGCAGAACTAAGTGGCACAGTCTGACCAGAGAACTCAACAGGGTATGGGTCTGCCTGACTCAGGTCCTCAAATAATGAGTTCTGCTGGCCCTGGAGCCTGGTCTACCTAGGCCCAGGCAGAAGAGGTGAGTCAGCCTCACACACTGTAAAGGATGCCTCCCAGCAGCCTCCCAATCAGAAAGCCTATTAGGGAAAATTTGGGAGTTGCCCTCCCAGTCCCACCCAAGCAGGAGAGCTGAATCATATGCTGCAGAGTATGGCCCCCAGCCCCACCTGACAGAAAGAGCCCACAAGAACATCTTGAAGCTACTGCATAACTCAGCAATGCTCAAGCCAGGAGGCAGGTGGGCAGAGCTAATTACCTCCAGAACAAAGCCAGCGGTCTTATCTGGCCAAGGAACCGGGGGCACAGGTCAGCTTGAGTCAAGACCACAAAGAGCCTGAGTGGCCTTGGAGCTGCTTCTCCTGGGCTGGAAAACTAATTTATAGTTCCGCTTATTGCCAAATACAGCCTTCAATCTGCCTGACAAGAGAACCTTACCAGGAAGTATGTAGCCCATCTAAAAGTCCTGGTTACAGTGGCTCTGGAGCAGAACACAGCATATGGCTTTCCCCATCTGCAGAGCAAAACTAGTAGGCTTACCTAACCAAGATATTCAGTGCACGTTCTTGGTACCCAAACAGCAAAAAGCTAATTCACAGTCCCACCTTCTGCTGAGTATAGTACCCAGTCCAGACCATCTAGTAAACCTGACCAAGGAATCTAGGCAACCAAGGAACCCATTCTACATCCTCACTTCAGCAGGAAACCAAGCCAAAAGTCCTATCCAGCTATTCTTAGCAAATGGTCCAACCCCTACTCTAACCTCAGAACTCAAACAGCTCTTTCCCCCTAAAATAGATCCTAAGAGCAGATCCCACCAGCAGACATGTCCAGAAACCCAAACTGAGCTAATGTGTGAAAACTACCTCTGCCAAAGCAAACTTGAAAACACTTATAGGAGACCAGTTACTCAAATGTGCAGATACCAATGGAAGGAATCAAGGATCACACAAGGGGAAAATATATATATATATATATATACACACACACACACACACACACACACACACACACACACACACACACATATATATATATATATTTGGTAAATTTGACACCACCAAAAGAAACTAGAAAAGTTCTAATAATTGACCCTAAAAAAATGGACATCTATGAACTGTCAAAAATTCAGAATAATCACCTTAAAGAAGCTTAATGAACAACAAAAACACACAGAAAACTAAATATTAGGAAAGCAATGCATGAACAAATGACTCCACAAAGAAAGAGAAACCATACTATAAGAGCTAAAACTAGTACAGTAACTGCACTGAAGAATTCGATACAAAGCTTTAAAAAGAGATTTGACTATGCAGAAGAAACAATCAGTGACCTGAAAAATAGGACATTTGAAAGTATTCAGTCAAAGGAACAAAAACTTAAAAAGAATGAAAACAGTGATAAAAGCCTATGAGATTTATGGTACATAATGAAAAGAAACAATATAAGCAATAATGACTGAAAACCTCCCAAACCTGGCAGAAAAAGACCTCCAGATCCAAGGAGCCCAAAGGACTCCAAAAAGCGTGAATCACAATACAGCAAACTACTATAGGGCTACAAAGAAAACACATTACGATTAAATGGTCAAAAGACAAAGAAGGAAGAAAGAATTTTTAAAACAGCAAGAGAAAAGAGAAGATACATACTGGTGAATGCCCATAAGGCTATCCACATATTTCTAGATAGAAACTTTTTAGGCCAAAAGAAGTGGGATGATATATATTCAAAATATTAAAATAAAAAAAACTGTCAACTAAGAATGTCAAACCTAGTGAAGCTGTCCTTCAGAAATTAAGGTGGGATAAAGCCTTTCCTAAATAAACAAAAGCTGAGGAAATTCATCACCACTAGACTTGCCTTATAAGAAATGCCCAAGGAAGTTGTTCGAGTGGAAACAAAAATATGTTAGATAACATCATGAGAACATAACAAGGCAGTGTAAAACTCACTGGTAATGGTAAGTATACAATGAAAGTTAGATTCTGTAATACAATGGTAGTATGCAATTCACTTTCAACTCTAGTTTAAAAATTAAATGTAGTAAAAATAACCATAAGCCCAAAAATTATGTTACACAATATAAAAAAATATGTAAAGTGTAACACCAATTATCTAAAATGTAAAAGGGAAAAGAAACAAAAGTGTAACATACAGGAATTATATGGAAGTTGAAGTTGTTGGTAGTTTAAAATAGGGTGTCAGAATTCTATGATATTTTACGTAAGCCTCATGGTAACAAGGGAAAAACCTGTAGAAATTATGCCAAAGAACATGATAGAGAAGTCAAAGCATAACCAGAAGACATCAAAACACACACAAAAAAAGGCAGGAGAGTTAGAAATAAGGAGCAATAGATGCACAAAACAATTTTAAAAAAAGCAATTAGCAAAATGCTAACAGTAAGTCTTTACTTATCAATAATTACTATATGTAAATGGATTAAACTCTCCAATCAAAAGATACAGAATGGCTGAATGGATAAAAAGACAAGATCCAACAATATGCTGCCTACAAGAGACTCATTTTCACCTTAAAGACAAACACAGTCTGAGAGTGAAGGCATGGAAAAAAATATTTCAAGCAAATGGTAACCAAAAACAAAAGCAAAAACTGGGGTAGCTATACTTATATCAGATAACATAGACTTTAAACTAAAAATGGCATAAAAAGAGAAAAGAAGGTCATTATATAATGATAAAGGGATCAATACACCAAGAAACCATAACAATTTTCAATATCTATGCACCCAATATCAGTTTCTATATACATAAAGCAAAAACTAATAGAGCTAAAGGAGAAATAAACAGCACTACAATAAGACTTGGATTCTCAACAATGGATTGATAACCTAGGCAGAGAATAAATAAACTGTGAATTCAAACAATGATATAGATCAAATGGTCATACAGACATAACAGAACATTCAATCCAACAACAGCAGAACACACATTCTTCTCAACTACACTTGGACCAATTTCTAGGATAGACCATATATTAGCTACAATACAAGTCTAAGCAAATTCAAGAAGACTGAGATCATACCAAGCATCTTCTCTGACCACAGTGAGATGAACTGGAATTCAATAATTAGAGTAAAACTGGAAAATTCGCAAATATATAAAAACTAAACCACACTCTCCTGAACAAACTATGGATTAAAGAAGAAATTAAGGAGAAATAAAAAACTATTTTGAGAAACAAAATGAACAACAGCATAACAGAAATTGTTGGATGGAGCAAAGAAGTTCAAAGCAATACAGGCATACCTCATCTTATTGTACTTCATTTTATTGTGCTTCACAGATACTGGGTATTCTACAATTTTTTTTAAAGACTTTTTACTTTATTCATGAGAGACACACACAGAGAGAGAGAGAGAGAGAGACAGAGACAGAGACAGAGACAGAGACAGGCAGAGGGAGGAAGGTTCTATGCAGGGAGCCTGACATGGGACTCAATCCCAGATCTCCAGGATCATGCCAGGGCTGAAGGCAGTGCTAAACCACTGAGCCACTGGGGCTGCCCTGGGTATTCTACAAATTGACGGGTTATGGCAACACTGCATCAAGCAAGTCTGTCGGTGCCATTTTTCCAACATCATTTGTTCACTTCATGTTTCTGTGTCGCATTTTGGTAATTCTCACAAAGTCTCTAACTCTTTATTATTATATTTGCTGTGCTCATCAGTAATCTTTGGTGTTACTACTGTAATTGATCTGGGGCACCACAAACAACAGCCAGACAAGGTGGCACACTTAACTGATACAAGTTATGTGAGTTCTGGGGTTCCACCAACAAGGCTCAACCAACCTGTTGAGTCTCAGGCCTCCCTATTCTGAGGCACAATATTGAAATAAAGCTCACTGATAATCCTACACTACCCTCTAAGTGTTTAAGTGAAAAGAAGTATCATGTATCTCTCACTTTAAACAAAAGCTAGAAATGATTACTTGCTGAGGAAGGCATGTAAAAAGTAGAGATAAATTGAAATGTGGGTCTCTTGTGCCAAACAGTTAACCAAGTTATAAATGCAAAGTAAGAGTTCTTGAAGAAAATTGAAAGTGCTACTCCAATGAACACATAAATGATAAGAAAGCAAAACACTCTTATCATTGATATAAAATTTTAGTGGTCTGGATTGAAAATCAAATAAGACACAACATTCCCTCAAGACAAAGCCTCATCCAGAGCAAGGTCCAAATTCTATTCAATTCCATGAAGTCTGAGAGAGGTCAGGAAGCTGCAGAAGAAAAGCATGAAGCTACCAGAGGCTTGTTCATGAAGTTTAAAGAAGACACTATCTCCATAAAATCTAAGTGCAAGGTGAAGCAGCAAGTGCAGATATAGAAGCTGCAGCAAGTTATCCAGGAAATCTACTTGAGATGATTAATGAAAGTGGCTGCACTAAATAATAGATTGTAAGTGTAGATGAGACAGGTTTCTATTAGAAGAAGATGCCATTAGGAGTGTCATAGCTGGAGAGGAGAAGTCAATGTCTGGCTTGAAAGCTTTAAAGGACAGGCTGACTCTTATTAAAGGCTAATGCAGCTGTGACTTTAAATTGAAGCCAATGGTCATTGACCATTCCAAAAACCATAGGGCTCTCATGAATTATGTTAAATCTACTCTGCCTAAATTCTATAAATGGAACAAGAAAGTCTGCATGACAGTACATCTGTTTACAATATGGTTTACTGAATATTCTAAGCCCATTGTTGAGACCTACTGCTCAGGGAAAAAAAAATTTTTTTTCAAAACATGACTGCTCATTGAAAATGCACCTGGTCACCCAAGAGCTCTGATAGAGATGTTCAATGAGATTAGTGTTGTTTTCATGCCTGCTAACACAACAGCCATTCTGCAGCCTATGGATCAAAGGAGTCACTTCAACTTTCAAGTCTTATCATTTGAGAAATACATTTCATAAGGCAATATGTACTATAGTTATTCCTCTGATGGATCTAGGAGGTTGAAAACCTCCTAGAAAGGGTTCACCATTCTAGATGCCATTAAGAACATTCATGATTCATAAGAAGAGTTCAAAATATCAACATTCACAGGAATATGGAAGCAGTCGATTCTAATCCACATGGATGACTTTGAGGGGACCAAGATGTCAGTGAAGCAAGTAACTGCAGATGTGGTACAAAGAGCAGAAGAACTAAAATTAGAAGCCTGAGGGCATGACTGAATTGCTATAATCTCATGGTAAAAATTTTAACAGATGAGGAGTGGCTTCTTATGAATGAGCAAAGAAAGTAGTTTTTTGAGATAGAATCTACTCCTGGCACAGATGCTATGAAAATGTTGAAATGACAACAAAGAATTTAGAATATAACATTAATTTAGTTGACAAAGCAGTGGCAGGGTTTGAAAGGACTGACTCCAGTTTTGAAAGAAATTCCACTGGGGAAAACTACTATCAAACAGTAGTGCACACTATGGAGAAATCATTTGTGAAAGGAAAAGTCCATCAATGCAGCAGACTTCATTGTTGTCTTATTTTAAGAAAACTGCCTAACTACAGAAAACAAACAGATGGTTACTGGCAGGGAGGTAGATGGTAGGATAGGTGAAATGGATTAATAGTACACTTACCTCATGAGCACTGAGTAATATATGGAATTGTACAATCACCATATTGTACACCTGAAGCTAATATAACACTGTATGTTAACTACACTGGAATTAAAATTTTTAATAAAATTTAAAAATTAAATAAAAAAGAGATACAGGGACACCTGGGTGGTTCAGTGGTTAAGCACCTACCTTCAGCTCAGGGCATGATCCTGGGATCTGGGATCAAGTCCCACATCAGGATCCTTGTGGGAGGCCTGCTTCTCCCTCTGCCTGTGTCTCTGCCTCTCTCTCTCTCTGTCTCATGAATAAAGTCTTTAAAAAAAAAAGAAAGACACAGACAACCCAACCTTTAGCAGCCACCACCCTGATCAGTCAGCAACCATCAATGTCAAGGCAAAACTCTCCAACAGCAAAAAGATTATGACTTGCTGAAAGCTGAGATGGTGGGTAGCATTGTCATCAATAAAGTATGTTTTAATTAAAATAAGATAAAATTCTAGTTGCATTTTTAAACATAATGCTGGTGCACACTTAATATACTATAGCATAGTGTAAACATAATTTTTATATGCTCTGGGAAATCAAAATATGAATCTGAATACTTTATGGAGATACACACTTTATTGTGGTAGCCTAGGATCAAACCTGTAATATCTCCAAGGTATACCTAAGAACACCTACCTCAAGAAGCAAGAATGATCCCAAATAAACAACCTAACTCTACACCAGGAAAACAAAAGAAAAGATTAATAAAAGTAAAAGTTGGTTCTTTGAAAAGATGAGCAAAATGGACAATATCTCAGGTAGACTATCCAAGAAAAAAAGAGAAAGGACCCAAATTAACAAAACTAGAAATGAAAAAGAAGACATTACAAGTGACAACACAGAAATACAAAGAATCATAAGAGGCTACTATGAATAACTATAGACCAACAAGCTGGACAATTTACAAGAAACTGAATATTCTGAGAAATATACAAAGTATCAAGACAGAATCAGGAAGAAATATGGAGCCTGAACAGATTAAGTACTAGGTAAAGAGATTGTATCAATAATCAAAAATCTGTCCCCTCCAAAAAAAAAAAAAGGAAAGTCCAGGACCAGATGGTAAATTTTCCCATACACGTAAAGAATTGATGTCAATCCTTCTCAAACTCTTCCAAAAAATAAGAGGAGGGAACACTCCCAAACGCATATTACAAGGCCAGCATTACTCTTATACCAAAGCCAGTAAAGGACACTACCAGAAGAGAAAGCAACAGACCAATATCCCTGATAAATATAGATATAAAAATTCTCTATAAAATACTAGCAAACAGAATTCAGAAGCACACTAAAAGGATCACTCACCATGATCAACTGGGATTTTCACCTGAGATGTGAGGATGATTCAGCATATGTAAATCAACTGATGTGGTTTATCACATTAAGAGAGTGAAAGAAAAAAATTAGATGATCATTTCAATACATGCAGAAAAAGCATCTGACAAAATTCAACAGCTGTTCATGATAAAAACTGTTAACAAACTAGGTACAGAAGGAACATAATTCAACATAATAAACATCATACATAATAAGCCCACAGTTAACATCATACTCAATGGTGAAGCGGTTGAAAGCATTTCCTCTAATATAGGAACAAGAGAAGGGGGCTCATCCTACCACTCCTATTCAAGATAGCATTAAAAGTCCTCACTGGGCCACCTGGGTGACTCAGTGGCTGAGTGTCTGCCTTTGTGTCAGATCATGATCCTGGGGTCCTGGGATTCAGTCCCACATCAGCTTCTCCCTCTGCCTACATCTCTGTTTCTCAGGAATAAATAAATAAAATATTTAAAAATAAATAAGTAGATAGATAGATAGATAGATAGATAGATGATAGATAAATGGTACTGGGAAAATTGAATATTTAGGTCTAAAAGAATGAAACTAGACCACTCACAAAAATTAACTCAAAATGGATTAAAGACTGAAATGTAAAACCTGAAACCATAGAATTCCTACATAAAAACATAAGGAAAAAGCTCCCTGATATGGATCTTGGTAATATTGTGAATATGACACCCAAAACACCAAACATAAAATAAAAAATAAACAAATGAGACTACATCAAATTCTAAATTTAGTTTCTGCACAGAAAAACAAATAACCAACAAAGTAAAAAGACAATCTACAAAATAGGAAAAAATACTTGCAAACAATGTATCTGATAAGGGTTTAATATTCAAAATATATAACTTATACAATCCGGTAACAAAATAATAATAATCCAATTTAAAAGAGGGCAAAAGACAAGAGAGAAGGAAGATTGCAGAATAGGAGGATCCCTCAGCTTGTCGCTCCCCAGACACACTGAGGCAAAAACTACATGCATTACCACTCACTTTGAAAACAACCTGAAGACCAGCAAAACAGATCTTCCATAGCTAAGGTCATAAAGAGAAATACACCTTGAATAGAACAGGAGAAGTCGAAACATGGTCGGGAACCAAAACACCAGCCATGCTACCCACAAGTGGAAGGGTTATCACAAGCATGGAAGAGCAAGGGGATCAAGCCCCCCTTCAGACACCCCCAACCCTGGGGAGGTACACTGAAAAGCTGAATCCCCATTTGACTTTGAAAATCAGTAGGTTTAAACTGCAGGAGTTTTAAAAATCAATAGTGCTTAACTCCAGGAGAGCTGGAAGGCTACAGGAAACCAAGTCTCTGCTCTTAAGGAACAAGTATATAGTCTCACTCAGCAGGACACCCAGCACAGAAGTAGCAATTTGGAAAGTGCATAGGTTATATACATAAAGGAGATTTACTGACTAATTTTAGGACATGCCAGAGGAGAAGGGAACTGCAAAAACTTTAAGAACAGAAGTTTTGGCAGGTACCATTTTTCTTACCCTCCTTCATCCTAGATAGCTGGACATTTACAGGAGCCAGTTCTCATGCTCTCCAGGTACCTTGCTAACACCACTTGCCAGGCCCCAGCATTCCCCTGTGGACTGCCACACAATCACCCAGTCAGGTGCCCCTCCAAAGTGGTTCCCACACCACCACGCACACCAGACAGCCTCAGTCAGGACTGATACCCTCCACCCAAAGCACTCTACAACACCTAGTGGGCAGACCCAGATAAATATGTTGCCTCCAAAGCCACTCCTGATTCATTTCTGCCTTGAGGAGTGGGGTAGCTCACCCACACACAAGCACACCAGCATTAGCTGCAGCCAGGACTCTCAGCCAGGTGCACCAGAAATAAATGCTGCCCATCAGCACCCCCACTGTAGCTACAAGATCCCTCACACAACTATGCTGGGAGGAGGCACAGCACACCCACAGCAATAGGGGCAGATCACTGCAGACAGCCAGGCAGAGGGGCAGCCTTGCCCACTAGCAAGCCTGCAGAAAGTGTGACAGGGCTTGTAAGCTAGCCACACAGGGGGAAAAATCCTACCCACCAGTGGGCCCACAGCAGTCATAGCTAAGCCACAACAGGAGGGCACACGCAGCTCACACAGGGGACACCCCAGGAGCACCTGGTTTTAGCGGTTTGGGAAGACTCTGAAACCTCCCACATAAGGCCACTGCTGTCAAGACCAGAAGATGGAGCTGACCTACCTATAAATAGGAAAAAACATAGGGTCAGACAAAATGAGGAGACAGACAAATATGTTCCAAACCAAAGAACAAGACAAAAACCATGGGGTGGGGGTGGGGGGGAGGCTGAACAGAATGCAGATATGCAAAATACCTGATAAAGGGTTGAAAATAATGTTCATAAAGATACTTGAGAGAAGAGTGGATGAACTCTGTGAAAATTTCAACAAAGACATAAATAATATAAAAAAAGAACCAGTCAGAGCTGAAGAATACAATTACTGAAATGAAAAACATACTAGAGAGAATCAACAGATCAGAGGAGACAGAAGTAGAGATCAACAACCTGCAAGACAGGGTAGTGGAAAGCACCCAAGCTGAACAGCAAAAAGAAAAAGGAATTTTAAAGATTAGGATAGGTTAAGGGACCTCTGTGACAATATCAAGCTAATAACAATCACATTAAAAGGGTCCCAGAAGAAAAAAGAAGGGGGCAGAAAATTCATTTGAAGAAATAATACCTGAAAACTTCCCTAACCTGGAGTAGGAAACAGACGTTCATCTCCAGGAAGCACAAAAGGCTCCAAACAAGATGAACCCAAGGAGTTCCATACCAAGACACATAATTAAAATCGCAAAAGGTAATTATAAAGAGAGAATTTTAAAAGCAGCAAGAAAAAATAAAACAGTTACATATGAGGAAAACCCATAAGATTATCCGCTCATTTTTTCAGCAGAAACTTTATAAGCCAAAAGGGAATGACATGATACATTCAAAGTGCTGAGAGAAAAAAATCAAAAACAAAAAACTACAACCAAGAAAAATCTACCCAGAAAGACTATCATTACGAATTGGAAAGACAGAGTTTTTCTAGATAAATAAAATTTAATAAAAGTGACAAACCAGACTTACAAGACATATTTAGGAATTTTTTCAAGTAGAAAAGTCATAATTAGAAGAAGATTAAGGAAGGAAAAAAATTCACAGCTAAAAGCAAACATTCTGTAAACATAGTGAATTATTTACTTATAAAACCAGTATGTAGATTAAAACACAAAAACAGTAAACTCAATTTTATATATAAAAATTGGTGGAGGGATACACAAAATAAAAAGATGTAAAATATGACATGAGCAGAGAGCAAAATTTAGTGCTTTTAGAATGGATCTGAACTTAAGTGACCATCAACTTAATATAGACTGCTATATACATAGGATGTTATATATGAACGCAATGGCAACCAAAAATCAAAAACCTGCAGTAGATACACAAAAAATAAAGAGAAAGGAATCCACACATAATACTAAAGCAAGCCATCAAATGACAAGGGAAGAGAGAAAGAGAAGAACAGAGAAAAACCACAAAAAGAACCAGAAAACAATTTAAAGAATGGCAAATAAGTGTATACCTATCAATAGTTACTTTAAATGTAAATGGACTAAATGCTCCAAAAAGGGTGACTGAATGGATAAAAAACAAGATGCATCTGTATGCTGCCTACAAGGAGATTCACTTCAGACCTAAAGACACATGCAGATTGAAAGTGAAAGAAAGGGAAAAAAAAATTATTCCATGCAAATGGAAGCAGGAAAAAGCCAGAGTAGCAACACTTAGACAAAATAGACTCTGATGAAAGACTAGCAAGAGACAAAAAGGAGTATTAAATAATGATTAAAGTATCAACCCAAGAAGAGGATATAATAATTGTAAATATGCATCCAACATAGCATCTAAATACATAAAGCAAATATTAAAAGGCATAAAAAGAAACTGACAGTAATATAGGAATAGTAGAGGACTTAATACCCCACTTTACATCAATGGCTAGATCATTCAAACAGAAAATCAGCAAGGAGACAATGTTTTTGAACAACACATTAGACCAGCTGGTACTAACAGATACAAACAAACATTCCATCCAAAAACAGCAGAACACATATTGTTTCCAAGTATACATAGAACATTCTCCATGGCAGATCACATGTTAGGCCACAAAACAAGTTTCAACGCAGTTAAGAAGACACCTGGGTGGCTCAGTCAGTTGAGTGTCCAACTCTTGGTTTTGGCTCAGGTCATGATTTTGGTGTATACTTGGGATTCTCCCTCTCCCTCTCTCTCTGCCCCTTCCTGCTGCTTGCATGTATTCTTTCTCTCTCAAATAAATAAAATCTTAAAAAAAAAGACTGAAACCAAATTAGGCATCTTTCTGACCATAAAGGTATGAAACTAGAAATAAATTACAAGAAAAAAATGGAAAGAAACACAAACACATCAAGGCTAAACAACATGCTACTAACAACCAATGAGTCAACAACAAAAAAAAAATCAAGAGAAAATTAAAAAAAAATACATGAAAACACCAACAATCCACAATCTTTGAGACACAGTGAAAATAGTTCTAAGAGGGAAGTTTATAGTGATACAGGCCCACCCCAGGAAATGAGAAAAATATCAAAGAATCTAACCTTACAAAGGAACTAAAAAAAGAACAAACAAGGCCCAAAGTCAGTAGAAGGAAGGAAATAATAAAGATCAGAGCAGGAATTAATGAAATAGAGACTGAGAAGACAATGGAAAAGATAAGTGAAACCAAGAGCTGCTTCTTTGAAAAATAACTTTTTTTTTTACCTAACCTTTACCCAGACTTACCAAGAAAAAAATGAGACAGTACTCAAATATTTCTCAAATCAGAAATGAAGGAAGATAAATAACTGACCACAAAAAAGGAAAGAGTTATAATGCTAAAAAAAAATAGGATATGCCAACAAATTGGACAATCTACAAGAAATGGTTAAATTCCTACAAACATACAATCTTCCAAGACTGAATCAAGAAGAAATACAAAATCTGAACAGACCAATTATTAGTTAACAACACTGAATAGGTAATCAAAAAACTCCCAACAGGGACATCTGGGTGGCTCAGCGATTGAGCTGTCTTTGGCTCAGGGCGTGATCCTAGGATCCAGGATCAAGTCCCACATGGGCTCCCGTCAAGGAGCCTGCTCCTCCCTCTGCCTGTGTCTCTGCCTCTGTGTCTCTCATGAATAAATAAATAAAATCTTTAAAAAAAAAAGAAAAACCTTCCAACAAACCAAAGTCCAGGACCAGATAGCTTCAGAGGTGAATTCTACCAAATGCTGAAAGAAAATTAATACCTACTCTTCTCAAACTATTACAACAAAAAATAAAATAAAAGGGAAAGGAAAACTTCCAAATTTATTCTATGAGGCCAGCATTACTCTGAATACCAAAACCAGACAAAGACATGACAAAAAAAGAAAACCACAACCCAATATCCCTGATGAACATAGATGCACAGTGAGGTATTCAACAATGTACATTAAAAGGATCACTCACCACCAAGTGAGATTTATTCCAGGGATGCAAGGGTGGTTCAATATTTGCAAATCAATGTGATATATCACATTAACAAGAGAAAGGATAAAAATCATAGAAAAAGCCTTTGGAAAACTACAATATCCATTCTTGATAAAAACTCTCAACAGTGGGTTTAGAGAGAACATATCTCAATGTAATAAAAGGCACTATATAAAAACCCACAGTAGGGATCCCTGGGTGGCTCAGCAGTTTAGCACCTGCCTTCGGCCCAGGGCGTGATCCTGGAGTCCTGGGATTGAGTCCCATATCAGGCTCCCTGCACTGAGCCTCTCTCTCTCTTTCTCTCTCTGTCTCTCTGGAATAAATAAATAAAATCTTTAAATATAAACCCACAGCTAATAGCATATACTCATTGGTGAAACCCTAAAAGTGCTTCCTCTAAGATCAGGAACAAGACGGATGCCCACTCGCACCACTTTTATCCAACACAGTGCTAGAAGTCCTGGCTGCAGCATTCAGACAAGAAATAAAAGGCAACCAAATTGGTGAGGAAAAAGTAAAACTGTCACTACTTGCAGATAACATACTAGATAGACCATTAAAGACTCCACCAAAAAATTAGAATAAATGAATTTAGTAAATTTGCAGGATACCAAATATACAGAAATTGTTGCATTCCTATACGCTACTAATGAAATAGCAGAAAGAGAAATTAAGAAAACAATCCCATTTACAATTGCACCAATAAGGGGGATCCCTGGGTGGCTCAGCGGTTTAGTGCCTGCCTTTGGCCAAGGGCATGATCCTGGAGTCCCAAGATCGAGTCCCATGTTAGGCTCCCTGCATGGAGCCTGCTTCTCCCTCTGCCTGTGTCTCTGTCTCTGCCTCTCTCTCTATCTCTCTCTCATGAATAATTTTTTTAAATCTTAAAAAAAAAAATTGCACCAATAAAATTAAATACCTAGGAATAAACTTAACCATGGAGGTGAAACACCTATACTCTGAAAACTTAAGACATTAATGAAAGAAACTGAAGATGACTCAAACCGAAAGACATACAATGTTTGTGGCTTGGAGGAATTAATATCATTAAAATGTCCATACTACCCAAAGCAATCAACAGATTCAATGCAATCCCTATCAAAATAGCAATAGCATTTTTTACAGAAGTAGGACAAATAATCCTAAAATTCACTTAGAACCACAAAAGACATCAAATAGCCAAAGCAATCTTGCGAAAGAAGAATAAAGCTGGAGACAGGACAATCCCACGTTTCAAGTTATACTACAAAGCAGCAGTAAGCCAAACAGTATAGTATTGGCATGAAAACAGGCAGATACATCAACAGAACAAAAGACCACCTTTTTGATAAATGGTGTTAAGAAAACGGGATGGCTACATGTAAAACAATGGACCACTTTCTTATACCATTCACAAAAATAAACTGAAAATGTATTAAAGACATAAATGTGAGATCTGAAACCATAAAACTTCTAAAAGAAGACACAGCCAGTCATCTCTTGGACATCAGCCTAAGCAACATATTTATGGATATGTGTCTCCTAAGGAAAAGGTCAATGAAAGTAAAAATAAACTATTAGGACTATCACAAAATAAAAAGGTTTTGCACAGTGTAGGAAACCATAAATAAAAAGGTAGCCTACTGAATGGAAGAAGGTATTTGTAAATGATATATGTCCAACAGTGGGTTAATATTCAAAATATACAAAAGAACTTATACAACTCAAGGCCAAACAAACAAAAAACATCTGCAAAATGGGCAGAAGACCTGAGCAGACATTTTCCCAAAGAAAACATAGATCGCCAGCAGATACATGAAAAGATGCTCAACATCATTCATCGTAACTGAAATGCAAATATAAAACAATGAGATACCTCCTGACACCAGTAAGAATGAGTAGGAAAGAATGAGTAGTATCAAAACGACAAGAAATAAATTGTTGGTGGGTTCGTGGAGCAAAGAAAACCTTCGTGTACTGTTGGTGGGAATATAAACTAGTGCAATCACTATGGAAAACAGGATAGAAGTTCCTCAAAAAATTAAAAATACCACAGGATCCAATAACTCCACTTCTGTGTATTTACCCAAAGAAAATGTAAAAACTAATTCGAAAAGACAGATGCACCCCTATGTTTACTGCAGCATTCTTTAGCTGCCAAGATACGGAAGGAACCCGAGTGATCATGAATAAATGAATGGATAAAGAAGATGTGGTGTATACATATGAAAGGAATATTACCCAGCCATAAAAAAGAATGAAATCTTGCCATTTACAACAACACAGATGGATCTAGAGGGTACTGAGCTAAGTGAAGGCAGTCAGACTGGCAAATACCATATGATTTCACTTTTTTATGTGGAATCTATAAAACAAACCACAAAAATATAGATAGAGAGCCATAAACATATCGAACAATTTGGTGGTTACCACAGAGAAGAGGGTGGGAGGACAGGCAAAATGGACAAAGGGGATTAAGAGGTACAAACTTCCACTAATAAAATAAATATATCATGGAGATTAAAAGTATAGCGTAAGATGTAGTGTGTATATTCAATAATATAATAACTTCATATGGTGACAGTGGCAAGCATTTCATAATGTTTGTAATTGCTGGATCATTACATTGTACACCTGGAACTAGTATTATATGTCAACTATCCTTCAATTACTTAAAAAGAAAAAAAAATGGGCAACAGAATAGACGGTTTCCCAAAGGTGATATACAAATGGCCAAGAAGTACATGAAAAGATGCTCAACATCACCACCATTAGGGAAACGCAAATCAAAACTACGATATCACCTCACATCTGTTTGAATGTCCATCATCAAAAAGACAACAGATAATGAGGATGTGGAACAAAGGGAACTCTTGTGCAGAGCACTTGGGAGCACTTGAGTCTGAAAACTAGTACAGCCACTATAGAAAACAGCATGGAGAATCCAAAAAAAAAAAAAATTAAAAACCGAACTACTCTTGTTTTTTGTTTTTTGTGGGTTTTTTTTTTTTAAGATTTTATACTGGCATTAGAGATTTTGTTTTGTTATGTTATGTTTTTATTTTATTTTTTATTGGAGTTCAATTTGCCAACATATAGCATATCACCCAGTGCTCATCCCGTCAAGTGCCCCCCTCAGGGCCGGTCACCCCAACCCCCCGTCCACCTCCCTTTCCACTACCCTTTGTTCATTTCCCAGAGCCAAACTACTCTTTGATCTAGTAATTCCACCTCTGGGAATACAGTTGCCTCTTGAACAACATGAGTCCACTTATATCTGAATTTTTTCAGTAGGTATATGTACAGTATTGTAAATATATTTTCTCTTATGATTTCCTTAACATTTGTTCTCTAGCTTACTGTATTATAAAAATATAGTATACAATACAAAAAACATGCAAAATATATGTTAATCAACTGTTTCAGTTATCAGCAAGGCTTCTGGTAAGCAGGTTAGTAGTAATTAAGTCTGGGGCAGGGGGGAGTCAAAACTTATACAGGCTTTTTACTGTGGTGGGGACTGGCACCCCTAACTCCTACATTGTTCAAAGGTCAATTGTAGATACAAAGAAAAGGAAAACACTAACTCAAAAAGATAGCTGTATCCTTATGTTCACAGCAGCATTATTTATAAGGGGTAAGACATGGAAATAACCCAAGCATCCATCGATAGAGGAATGGATAAGCAAGTTGTGGTATGCATATATAATTTTTTAGAAACTATGAAATCCTGCCCTTTGTGACCTAGAGGACATTATGCTAAGTGAAGTCAGTCAGTCAAATACTGCATGATCTCATTTATGTGTAGAATCAAAAAAAAACAAAAAGTGATAGAAAAAGAGACTAGATTTGTGGTTAGCAGAGGTGGGAGGGTTGGGGGTAGGGACTGGGGGAATTGGAGGAAGGTGCTCAAAAGATACAAACTTCCATTTATAAGGTAAATAAATATTAAGGATGTAATGTACAAAATGATGACTAGAGCTAGCACTGCTGTATAATATACAGGAAACTTAAGAGAGTAAATCCTGAGTTCTCATTACAAAGAAAAGATTTTTTTTAACTTTTTATTATATATAAATGAAATGACGGATGCTAACTAAACTGACTCTGGTCATTATTTTGCAACATATAATAGGATGCTATTCACTTGTAAGTGATCTATGTCAATTATATCTCAATGAAACTGAGGGTGGGGGAACAGAGAATATGATAAATACATAACACACACATATACAAGTGACCAGTTTAAAATTTGGATAATTTATTATCCAAATTTATTTACAACGAGGTATGAACTTGAAAACACAGATCTTAAAGCAATGTTTTCCAAATTATTTTCCACATTGACCTGCAAAATAACCTATGGGGAAAAAATAAGGTTTGGTAGCCAAGAAGGTGTAAGGAATGCAGTTAATTCTATGCTCCCATTTCCAATGCACAATGTCCATGAACATACAAAGAACCCTTAGAAGTCTCTGTACTCTGCAGCAAAGATCCACCTATTTACCTTGGTTCAACCCAGTGTTTATTAAATTGGGCATTCATTCTTGAAACTTTATATCACATAATTCCTATTAACCTAGAGGCAATATACCTGCAGCCTGATGGAGAAGACAATACCACCTGTGTTTGAACCCTGGATGGCTCTGCCATTTAGCAGCTAGTATTTTCTTCATCGACAAAATGGACACGGTAATAAACTATGCCTACCTACGTGCAAAGTATTTATAACACCATGAGCACTTTATAAATGTTGATTAACATCCAGAGCCAATGTTCTAAGACACACTTTGGGAAACACTGGTAGAGAAACTAACCCGTCAGTGTTCTGGGGCTCCTGTCTCTCTAAGGAAAGATTACAGACTAGTTGGATGGGATGTATGTAATTATGACACAGTTAGGGGCACCTGGGTGACATAGTCAGGTACGGTTCAACTCTTGGTTTCAGCTCAGGTCATGATCTCGGAGTCGTGGGATCAAGCCCCACATCGGGCTCTATGCTCAGCATGGGGTCCACTTGGGGTTCTCTCCCTCTCCCCTCCCTCCACTCAAGCACGTACCCTCCCTCACAAACAAATCAGTCCTAGAAACAAAACAAAACAAAACCACCTAGGCTCAAGGATATTGTAATAGTTTGGCTAAACAGAGAAGAAAGGAGCAGTCACACTAAAGAAAAGGAAAACGGGTTTAAAGATACTTCAAATATAGCAAACTATCAGGTGTGACATTTACAGAAAGTCTAGGCACGGGAAGAAAGGACGACATTAGGCATGTGGGACGAGAAGGTCAAAGGCAGTAGCAGGTATCCTTGAGATACAGGAAGAGTAGAAGCACATTCTGGGAGGGGATGTGGGTAATTAAATGGGTTCGTGTCAGGTTCAAATCTCTCCTGGACTTGACCTCAGGAGGCGGGGGACAGAAACAGCTCTGGGAGATGTAATGCGTAGCCGTCAGGGTTAGTTACAGGAATGACTGGGCTCATGCTCTGAGAGCGTCAACAGGAGGGAGAAGGGCCTGTACTGACAAAGATGTCGGATGGGGTTTTCTCTCTCCCCTTCCCAAGAGGAGATCCGTGTGGGGACTCCGGGAAAGCCAGGCTGTGCCACCTCAAGGCTCCATCCCGTCCAAAATCCCGTTTGCTCCTTCAGCCTTCCTCCTCTCCCCACTTGATGACAGAAGGCCTGGGACTTCCACCAGGTGGGAAGCTTTTAGTTGCTTCTCCCTCCCCGAACGCTGGCCGGAGGGTTGCCAAGCTGCACGCTCACCCGTGAAACTACGTCGGAAACGGCTACCTGCCTCAGGAAAATCCTCCACCGCTAAATTCACAAGCCTGTGCATTTGCATTCTCAGTCCTTATTATACTCAGAAATCCTCACCCTAACCCGGATGCCCTTCACATCCTTATCCCATTCCTTCTGAAGTACACCCCTGAGCTCCACTCGGGAGTGGGGTCCAGGATGCGTTCGGGGCCAGAATGTCTGAACATGCACACTTCTTGGTAAGAAAGAACTAACTTACTTAACTTACTTAACTTACTTACTTATTTATTGTTTATTTATTTATTATTTTTCCTTTCTGCCCATGTCAAAGTAACTGCCGCAAAACCACCACCACCAATCTCCTACCTGGGGCGAGGACGTCTTCTATTCCCACCTGGCCCAGCTAAAGCCCCCAGGTGGTCTTTCCTCCTCCAATCAAGCTGCCTGCCCTCCCGTGCGGCTGAAAAACCGAGCCACCCAGGTGCACCAATCACGCCCCTCCTTACGTGAAGGCTTCGTTGGCTTCCTGCCGACTTTCCACTTGCGGGCTAACTGCCCCGGCCAAGGACAGGCATCTGCTGCAGTGTGACCCTGAAAGTCCACGGGGTCACAGCGAGCGGCTGTGCGGGCCGGGCTGCCTGCTGGACACGTGCGAGCGTCGCCGATTGCCAGGACCTGGGCCCAGCCCGGGGCGGGGCACCGGGACCTGCTCCTCCTCTGGGGCTGCACCTGCCGGGCTGCACCTGCCGTCTTAAGGTCTCCGCGGCAGGCAAGGGCTCCCGGCTCCGCAGATCCCTCGCTGGCCAGCCTGACTCAGACACTGACGCCCTGCACTCGGCAGCTGGAGGGCAGGCCAAGAGGCAATGATCCCCAAGACTTAGAGCCCCCAGTGGGTTCTCACCTGGAAGCTCCAAGGGGGCCCTTCCCGGCCCGGGGAGCCTGCAGGGAGGCGGGAGGGCGGGCTGCTGCGTGCCAGGCGCTGCACTCTGCTAGCACCGTCTGTATACACGAGCTCACAGCATCCCGAGCCACCCAGGGAGCGGGCGTCACTGTTTCCGTACTACAGGCGACCCAGGTGTCCGCCGGAGACCCCGCGGCCAGGAAAACTGCGCATGCGTCGTTCCGTGGCTCCCCTGACAACATCCTGGCACGCAGGTGCGCAAGGCTGGCTCATGCCCGCGGCCACGGCACCCACCAGGGCACAGGCGGCTGCCGAATGCAACCAACAGGCCGTGGATACACTGCGGGGCGGGAGGACAGGAAGGAGCAGAAGGACTCACCTGCCGACGCCATCCTGAAACGTGGCGGACCTGAGCAGCCGCGAGGAACCCTGGGAAACTCCCGCGCACTGTACTCTGGGACGGGGGGCGGAGACTGGGCGGGGCCACCACAAGCCACGCCCACACCCCTGCTCCCAGGCCAGGCTGCTCCAGGCTCCCCACCCCCCCTCCCCCGGGCGTGCACAGAGAACTCTGGGGAGCCCCTACACTCACCCCCTCCTCTTTCTTTTCTGGCTCCAGCCTCTGCCCCTTCCCCACGCCAGAGCTCTTTTCTTCTCATGCAAGAAAATAAAATCACTCGGCAAGTCGTCTCCCTGGCTTTTTTATTTTAGGCTCAACCACAGTTTTTGAACTTAAAAGCCAAGCCTCTGTTGCTTCTGTTCTTTGATTTTACCCTCCTTTGGGGTAGGATTGCCAGAGAAAATACGAGTCACTCAGCCACCTTTGAATTTCAGGTAAAAGACAAATTTTAGTATATGGTCCCCCAAAATTGCAAATTTTTTTTTTTTTAAGATTTCATTTATTTATCCATGAGAGACACAGAGAGAGAGAGGCAGAGACACAGAGAGGGAGAAACAGGCTCCATGCAGGGAGCCTGACATGGGACTCGATCCTGGGTCTCCAGGATCACACCCTGGACCGAAGGTGGCGCTAAGCCACTGAGCCACCCAGGCTGCCCTGCAGAAGATTTTTTAATGATGCTAAAAATTCTAGGTCATTTCTGTGATTCAGATTGAACCGAGCATCCTGTATATTTATTTGCAAAGTCCCGGCAGCCCTGCTCTGGGAAAGCAGAGGCCTGTTTCCCTCAAGCAGGGTGGTGCCAAGGGCGAAACTCTGAGTGTCCTTGCAAGATGGGAGATTATGTTAATATTTCACAATATCATCTTCCCACACAAATAAAAATGTACACATTTCCTAAGTATTTTTTAAAGGAGGCATAATAGGGGAATTTTATCTGCACAATCTATGGAGTTGGATACTGTCAGGAATTTATTTGGAACAAATGAAACTGTCATATATCGTGCAAGGTAAGAAGCACACATCACATTTCTGGGAGAACAGTTACCACAAGCTGCTCTCCTGGAACAGTGTTTTAGCCACTGACATTCAGACCATGTAGACACAAGGGAATTCAACCAAAGAAAATTCAGCAGAGCTCCAGCGGTCCCTCGTCACACGCTGGCGCTTGTTTAAGCAAGCAGAATGGCAAAGTGCTGTGAGGTGAGGTATTCACTCTTTGTGTGAGCCTGCCCACATTACTTCGCATCTCCACACCTCGGCGAAGGATTTGGCACAAAAATAACCACCCCATGACATGAACGCTGGTAGTCACAATTGGCGGATGTGACCACTTCTAAGCAATTTCGATCCATTGAGACAGTGCTCACTTTGGCAGCACGTACACACGAGCTCCACTGAGACAAAGGAATTGGTTACTCACCCTTCTGAGTGAGAGATGCCTGAGTGAGAGACAAAGTGACAAAGATGGAACATTTCAGACAGGTTATTCCTAAAAGCAAAGAGGCCGTGCCTGGGAATGATTGCACCTTCTCACCTCATGTTTGTCAGTAGCCCCCATTCTGAAGGGGCCTGTGCCCCACACCTGGGATGGCATCCAGCAGAAAGCAGGGCCCCAGCAAGACAAGGGACAGCTGAAGTGCAGGACCGCTCTTCCCCAACGTGCACCAGAGTCAGCCTTACCCCACCGTCTGGGACCCCCTGCCACTCCCATCCCTTCCCTTAGTATCTTCCCTCCCCTCGACCCGATTAATAATATTCCTTCCATTTCACACTTCTCCCTCGGGATCGAAGTTGCCATAGTCACAAGCAGCTGCCTCCTGTGTGATAATACTGTGACCACTCACGCGCTAACCTGGACCTCCAAACCCATTCTCGTCCTCTTTATCCTTTCTTTTTAAGAGTGTGTGTGTGTGTGTGTGTGTGTGTCCGTCCAGACACCCGGGTACAAGAATCTGAGACGGAAGATAACTTTAGCCTTGAGAAAGAGGTTGATTTCTCTTAGAACTAATGGGCTCTTTTTTGCCGATATTGCTGACATAACCAAGGCCCATTCTAGGCTTGCATCTATTGTGCTCAAAAAAGAGATTCACACAAGAAGGGGCTTTCATTCTGCCCTGGGTTTTAGGCCTGACTCAAGGTCCCCTGGACAGTGAAGGACAACAAGAGGACATTTTTAGATCTGTCATCAACTCAGGCCTCTATAGCTCTGATCTTCTTATATAGTCCCTAGGTGGGGGGGTTCCTACGTGGTCCCCTCTGCCTACATTCTACCCTAAAAAAGAAAAAGAAAAAAAAAAACAGAACAAAATTATCTGGAGGACTGCCTTCCAAGAAGGGTCAGAAATATTCCTTTCCATTCTATTGTCTCTGGAGCCACAGACGCTCGATGATGGGTACCACTCACCAAAAGCTGTACGTTTTTAAACACTCTTCCTGCACTACCAGGATATCCTTTAGACACGTTACAATGACCCAAACAAGCAACGAATGAGGCTCCCGGGTTTCTCATGCATGTCCTACATCTTTCTAGGAATCGTAGGCTGATAAAAGGAGCAAGACAGCACCTGCCTTTGAAGAGCTTACAACCCCAGACAGTCCCAAGTGGGCCTCCAAGTGGGTGAGTTATTTAGTTAGTGGGAGAGTGGGGCTTACACCATGGCAGCTTCACCATGTCAACCATCTTGTGAGCAGCAGACTGTGGACTGTGCCGATTGGGCCAGTAAGGACCTCTGGCAGAGGAGGCTCTCAGCAGTTGAGTATTTATCTTTGGGAATAGATTAAGATGAGGGATGATCTGAGGGGACCAGCACCCCCTGATTCTCCACTTGTCATACCCATTTCCACACCACTTCTGCTAAGGCATAAATTCCTCTCGTGCTCCTTTCTTCAATTACTCTTCATCTCTCCTCCCAGAGACACAGGCCTCCTATTCAGGTAGAGGGCGGGAATGGGGCAAAGAAAGAAGGAAGATATACTCCAGGTCCTGCTTTGTTTCTAACCAAGACACCCGACTTAACATTGTTCTAGGGATTGGGAAGAACAGCAGAGGCATAAGCATTAGGAGTCATGATGTTGTTAGGCATCTCACCCAAACTCCCTCCTCCTTCCTGCTCAGAACTATAGGAAAGGTCAAGGTCAAAAGCAAAAACCAGGTGGGAAGAGCAAGCAGGAAAACCACCAGGCAAAAACCAGTAGCAGTTAACCCTCCTTAAGCAAATGTTAAATACACTTATTATAGCAATAAATAATAATGCAGGATGGAGTGTACATGGTGTAAACACCTTTAATACAATTCTAATTTTCTCTTTGCTTCAAGAGCCTCAGATTGTTATGGCAACAAAACAGAAAAACACATCACAGTATTAATTTCATATCTTGGCTTCATTTGTTCCACATTTGCAATACAACACATGCATAACAAACAGCTCGGGCCGAGCCAAAGCAGAGAAAACACACACACCACAGAAGGGCACCCTCTTGGCCTTGAGTTTTGTTCAGTAAGAAATAAATAATAATTTTCTACAAAGATTAGAAGTTTAGTTGCCCACACAATTTGCCGTCTGATGGATAACACTTGAGCAGCACGTCATCCTGTTCTTGCCAGCCCGATGATGCAAGGGAGAATGGGAACAGGCAGCCGAGCATCTTCTGCAGAAAGTTGTCCACTACAGGGTTTTTTCTGGTTTTTTGTTTTTGTTTTTTTAGCTAAGGAAACTTGGCTGACCTGGCTTTTTCTTAGTTCCCATGTGCCTGGGCTCCTGGGGCACCCCACCCCAGTCCCCACCCAACCCGCTTCTTTACTTTACATCCAGAGTCCTAAAAATCGGTCTTCCCTGTGGAGAAAAGGGAACTGTCAGACTGCTGGTAGGAGAAGCCAGTAGAAACCTCTGTGGATAGGAACTCAACAAGATCCAGCAAAGTTGAATATTCTCATGATCTGTGACCCAGGCATTCCCTCCTTGCAGATAGAACCTTTACTTGTGTCTCCAACGAAATATGTCTGAGACTGTTCATTCCAATATTGTATGTAGCAGAAAAAAATTCGAAGAAATCTAATTTTCCATCAACAAGAGGAAAGATAGATTATGAGTAGATAGATGCGATGCTGCAAGTATCTGACCACAATTTATTAAGGTAAATCAATTAAAAGGACAACGCAGGGATCCTTGGGGTGCTGGGACTCTTCTTCATCTGGACTTTATCAGTGTCAGTATTCTGGGTATGACCTTGTACTATTATTTTGCACAGTTTAGAAGAATAATCCAACAAGAAGAATAAGTTGGGGAATATGGGTGAGTGGGGGTGAATAGATCAATTGGGACAAACGGACTTTGAGCTGCCTTCCAGATTATGCATTGTCAGCTCATCACCTGGCACTTAGTGTTCACTGAATACTTGATCCCTGTGCGGATGGCCCCGTGGATTCCTGGAACCTGCAAATATGTTACATCACATGGCAAAGGGGAATTAAGGTTGCAGATGGAATTAAATTTGATTATCAACTGATTTAAAACAAGGAGATTACCTTGGATTATCTGGATGGGCCCAACGTAATTACAAGGGTCCTTTAACGTGGAAGAGGAAGGCAGAGGAGTCAGTGGCAGTGCAGCGCAATGTGACAATTCCTGCCATGGCTGGTTTTGAGAATGGGAGGAAGCCACATGCCAGGGAATGTGCAACTTCTAGAAATTAGAGAGGGCAAGAAAAAGATCCTCCCCTAGAGCCTTCACAAAGGAATACGACTCTGCCAACACTTTGATTTTAGCCCAGTGAGCCCTATTTTGGACTTCTTTTTTTATAAAAGATTTTATTTATTTATTCATGAGAGACACAGAGAGGCAGAGACACAGGCAGAGGGAGAAGCAGGCTCCCTGAGAGGAGCCTGATGTGAGACTCGATTCCAGGACCCCGGGATCACGACCTGAGACAAAGGCAGACACTCAACCACCGAGCCACCCAAGTGCCCCTATTTTGGACTTTTTACCTCAAAGCTTCATGATAATAAATTCGTGTTGTTTAAACCATGAAATTTGTGGTTATTTATCACAGCAGCAATAGGAAACGTACAAATCCTCAATGGGGAGTAGGACCACTAGTTTGGGAAGGAGCTAGAAGTCTCTGTTGGGTCCCACATCCCTGAGTGGGGAAGAGAAGGCCAGATAGATGAGAAGTAAATTAAAGAGAACTAAAAATTGTAACTGAGTGACATATCAGAGACTAAGCCCATCCCCAGCCCCACTATCAACATCAGAGGACAGGAAGCAGTAGCAACATCCCTTCGAGGGAAAAATAGCAACTGGACACAGGAATATTAGGCAAACTATTGTCTTTTCTGGCCTCACAGAATGAACTGCTCCACCCACGGCCCAAGACAGATAGGCCCAAGGTCCTGCATCTTTGTGGGCTGCCTTCCAGATTATGAATAGGGCCTCACTTTGGGAAGAAGAGATCTGACCATCCCAAGAATTCCCTGAAAATGGAATTCCAAGCTATTTCTTTCATAACAAAAATAGCATTGGGTATCACCATGTATTTTAGCGTTGCCTGCACAAAGTAGCATCCCGTGAACACCTGCAGGTTGGATAGATAGAGGTGTGCTTGTCTTATAGGGAGAGAATTCCAACTTCCTATCTCTTCACACCTCCTCAGGACCCCCCCATGGTATACATCCCCTACTTATTCTCTGACTGGATCTAGAAATAGTTGATGTCCAGGGAAGGAGGTCAGAAGTGGGAAGCCAACATTTAGAATATGATAAATCCATAGATCACAGAGCTTTGAAAAGTCTGGGCTCTCTCTCTCTCTCCAAGTGGTTGACTCCCAAACTAGGAGATCAGAGATCAGGGTTTTAGGTGTGGGTCAAAGAAGCTTGGGTGATTTTTTGCTCCTCCAAATGTCCTAGTTTATGACAACTGTCATAATGAATAGAACAAGAGAATAAGAACTAGGAGTGGATGAGGAAGAAGACACAAAGGCAAAGACGAATGAGTAGAGATAAAACGTCAGCAAAAATGAGATGAGAGCACAACCTTCAGTTCTACACGCTCTCAGTTACGGAGAAGCTAGCGGGGAAAAGGGAAGCTGACTTAGACCAAGAAATAGAAGCAAGCCAGCCACTCAGTAAAAAACAATTAGAGACTATTTGAGGAGAAGATGAAGAAATTCTCCTGAGGATCCTTGCAAGAGAAGAACATTTAACGTACTGATCAATGTCCTCAAAAGCTTCCTTCTAGGACACACAGTAATGAGTTCCTTGGGACTTATTATAGGCTGGTAGCTTCACACCAACATGAAAGTCGGCTGCTCAGGAACTACAATGCTCTAGGCCTCAGGCGCGCAGTTTTCAGTGGCTCTGGCTAAATGCAAAGCACTATTTTAGATTATTTAGATATATGGAAGGGCTTGTATCTTCCAGTGCTCTTTATCGAATATTGCTTCCAGCAGGCTTCAAGATACCACATCAAGACTTTTCTGTCAACTTTTCTTTTTACATTCATCCCAGATAGTAAAGAAAGAAAAAAGAAACCCAGAAATATGAACTTCATCTTCAATGAAATGAAAGGACTTTTGTAACAGAATGGCACAAAGTGAAAGTGAAGGCAAAAAAAAAAAGCAGATGGAAATGACCAAGCTGGGAGCAGGAAGGTCATACCTAAGAGCCCATGGTAAAGAGTTGGATTAAGAAGAAAGCAGATTTACCGTGAAGCCCAGAAAACCCCAAGGACAAGAGGCACAGGTGCAGTGAAAGGCAGGAAAAAGTGAAAAAGTGGAAGTGGGAAGTTTGTAGGAGGAGAACTTAGACTCCCAGGCCCCAAGACCACCCATTCTGGTAACCGATGCACCTCTGCCCCCCCAGGAATGCTAGAACCTTGGACCAGAGAGGGGACTCGTGGTTGCCAGGTATTGAGGAGGTGATAGTGGAGGGTACCCAGACCCTATGTAAGGGAATTGAATGAAGGTTTGCACATGACAGGTGAGAACATTCACCCTTTGCTCCTTCCTGGTTCCAGAACTCTAGGAAATAGGGGGAAATTCCAAGGCAGGGAATAGAGGCACCTTTTCTTAAGAAACTGATACACCCTTAAGAAAATAAAGACCTACAGATAATGACACATGGGCATCTCCAAGGACAGAGCCTGCTGACCACCCACACCCACCCTACCCCCAGGACACCCAAGGCAGGCGGCCCTACAAGCGCAATCAGAGCTCCAGTCAATTGCTTGTAGGTCACTCTTAAATACCAATGGACTGTAAAGGGTCACAAGGCATTGAAAGGATGTCTTCATCATGAAGGAGAGGTAGCAAAACAAAGAGAACAGCAGAACCTGGGGGAAATAGCAATCTCAAGGAGTAGAATGAAACCTAGGGGAAAAACTGCCTATAAATACAATTTGCAACTGGATAAGAAAAAACCTAAACAGAGGACAGAATAATGCAATTATTAACTCCAAGAAAAATAAAAGTTGAATGAGAAATAAGGTATTGTCATGGTACATTACTTGACTCGGCAATGAACAATGCTCACAGAGTCACCATAGAAAATATGGAATAAAGAGCTAATAAAGAATGTGATTTAACCAGAGTGGGAGGTAGGAAGAGAGACAGGTGTGAGGAAGTAAAATTTTTCATCATCCACAAACCTGATGAATCACAATACAGGATACGTATATTATTGGGGAGTGTGGCATTAAATACCACAAGAAACAATAAAGGGAATGAAAAGTATTCTTTAAGGAAGAAGGTAGGATGATAATAGGAGCCAGAGGAGTCTTTTTTTCTGATTTAAATTTTTAATGACCATTTCACCTGTTTGACTATGTGCAGGCTGTACTCAGATAAAATAAAAATTGATTTAAAAACGTGACGTGGCTCTCAGCCACACGTGAGAGGTGTTGAGCGATAGTCAATCTAGGGTCGCATTTCCTAGGATTCAGCCATTTGACCAGCCAGTGCGACAGGGACGTTGTGTAATGACGATCTGCTGAGTTGGGGAATGGAAGGCTCACCTGGTAGCGCTAACTGTGGACTCCATGGAGGTGGGGATCATGCCAACCATGCCTACTTAACACGATCCCCACAACTGCCGCACTGAATAAGCGTAGCTAATGCTATTCTCATTTACCACTTGCTATACGCCAGCCACTAATGCCAAGCATTTTATACATAGCAAGCCATTTAAGCCTGGCAACGGCCCACCATTACCCCCCGTTTCATAGCTGAGACAACCGAGGGACACAGAGGGCAATTAATTCGTGCAACATTGCCACTTCCTGAGTGGTGAAGCCAGGATGTGACTCCAGTCTGACACCTCCCCTCTCAATGACTGTGCGCTCAATAAACATCTGTGGAAGGACAATGGCATGGCCAAGGGAAGAAAAATTAACAGGGAGAGAAAAAAAAGGAAAGGAAGGCCAACTCTCCCTAGAAGATAATTTGGAATCTGATATATTGCAAAAAAAAAAAAAAAAAAAAAAAAACCTCTCCAAAATTCCACTCCAGAGAGCAAGCGTGTAGTCCTGTTAGTCGAGAAAAAAAAGTTGGAGGTACGTCTCTCAAAAGATGCAAAGTACGGGGCCCGAGCAGGAGTGCAGCCCTCCTGCAGCGATCCACAAGGAACAGGTCGCGGATCACCTCGGGGGCCACCGGGGCTCCTGGTGCCCCTCAGATACCCGGTGAAACTGCTTCCCCACCTTCTCCTTGACGCCCTCATCCTCTAGAATTTGGGTCCAAATCTACAAGGCCGTATTTGAAAATAGATCCCACCTGTCTCCAGTTGGCAGGCCCTGACTCAGAATGGAGCTTGGGGGGCATGACCCTCTCTTCTCTGCTGATTTTTTTCCTGCTTAGTTCCTCTGGCCAACAGACCCCTGGGAAGAATCCTGGGAGAGATGGGGAAGGGGAGCAGGTTTGAGAACAAAAACGCATAGACTCTCCTTTTGGGAAAAAGAAGACTCGCCCACTGAGCTGGCCAGGGGAGGGGTCAGCGGTAACTGAGCCATGGAGGAGGGTGGGGTCACCCACACACACATGCACACACACAACAAATTCTCAAAAGCAGAAAGCTTTAGGGTTTCACCTTCACTTTCTTCCACCCTAGCTGAAATACTGGAGCGACCCTGGAGCTGCAGCAGCCACTTTTCCACCAGGAGGACCAAAGCCATACACGAGGGTGGCAGGACAGGAAGACAGAAGGACATCCTTAAGCACTCCTGGGCTGCCTGCCTCAGGACTTCTCATTACATTTAAGAAAAGGAAGAGGAACACCTGGGTGGCCCAGTCAGTTAAGCGTCTGGCTCTTGATCTCAGTCCAGGTTTTGATCTCATGGTCATGAGTTCAAGCCCCACATTGGGCTCAGCTTAGACCTACTTAAGAAAAAAAAAAAGGAGAAGGAATGAAGGATCTTGTTTAAGCCATTATAAACATATTTATATTTATATTTAATCTATTACTTGCAGGAAAATGCATTCCCGGGCACTACAGGATCACCCACTCTATCATAAAATGGGAACAGTTGGTATGAGAGTAGTAACGCAGATTATTAGCCAGCCACACTGCGGAATATTACGTAGTGGTTAACAAGGGTGGTGTAAACACACACGAACGTAAGGACGTGGGAGGATCTTACAGTATATTGCCAGATAAATCAACAGAACAATATGTACCACCGATCTGTTTATGTGATTTTTAACATTTTTACATGTGCTTGTGTACTTCTATTATTTATCTGTGAATGTATAAATAAATAAGTGCACATACCAACTGCCAACAAGGATTACTCCTAAGGTTGTGAGAGAGCAGAGCTGGGCCGGGGAGTGAAAGGGGCTTTCACTCTTCACTCCATGCTCCTGGGGTAAAGTAGTTGAAAAGTAATGCTGGTTTGCTTCCTTCCCTTTGGGTGATTAAATTCAAATTCTCCCTAAACTGAACGGAGAGTTAAATGCCTTGGGAGACCATCCTCTGGATGTCGAGGGCTCTGGAAATCCACATATCCCGGTCAGCCCCACCAGAGAGAGAGAGACAGATGGCTACAAGGACAGGGAGCCTACGGGACTACCATGCTGAGGGCATGACCTCTGGGCTTCTGCCCTCTAGAGACCGAGAATGGAGTTCTGAAACACCCCAATCGAGGGGCGCCTGGTGGCTCAGAGGTTGAGCATCTGCCTTTGGCTCAGGGGGTGATCCCAGGGTCCTGGGATCGAGTCCTGCACCGGGCTCCCTGCAGGGAGCCTGCTTCTCCCTCTGCCTCCCTCTCTGTATATCTCATGAATAAGTAAATAAAATCTTAAAAACTCACACACACACATACCCCAATCGGATAAGCATTTGGGTCAAAGAGCTGATTTTCTGACACCTGAGTGCAGCCCCAGTGCCCCTGCCCACTGCAGGCGGGGGCTCTCCACAGCCTGAGAGCTCGGGGCCCAGGCAGTGTGGCACCCACGAGGCTGGGAGGCCTCCCCCTGGACCCCAGCCCCACACCCTCCCCACGGGCCTGGGAGCCCGGATGGAGACGCTCGAACGCTTCTCCACAGCAGCCAGTGTCCTGGGGCTGGGCCTTGGCCCGTTCCTGACTTCCCCGGGCTCTCCCAAGTGAGGGTCCCCCGAACGCCATCAGGCAGCTGAATGGATGTGACCTGTGAATTACACAGCTGCTCAGAAGGATAATTGCTCTGTAATCTAAACCGTAATGGGCGTGATGGAGAGAATGTTCGCCCGTGGCTGGCCTGCCTGCCCGAGGACATCCGCAGGACACAGTTCCCTGAGCTGGTCCATGGCTGGAGCCCCAAGCACACCCATGCAGGGAGCCCCCCATCCCCCCGAGGCTTGGTGTCAAGTGAGCCAAATTAGTAAGAGTGCAGATGAAGCGGGGGGGGGGGGCAGAGGGGTTCTCACCTAGGATCCCTAGGATCCCCAGGAGCCTGTGGGAGGGTGGAAGGGGCACATGTCACTGGTGGTGCTCCCCGTGGCCTCTCCCACCCCGTCTCCTGCCTCTTAGGCCAAGTTGCACTCCAACCACTGGGCACCTTCTGGGGGCCTCCCCGAGCCCAGCAGGGGCCACCGGGCTGTCACCAGCAGGTCGGGGAACAGGGGAGGGACAACAGTGCCCCAAATAGCAATGCACACCCGCGGCTGGCGGGAGCTGGGTCGGGAAGGCCGGGCAGCGGCTGCGGTGCAGGTCCGCTCGGGGAGGTTGCTCAGGGCCCCGACTGCACATCCTGGCAGCCAACACTGAGGCTGGGTGACCGAGGTTCCCTGCTGGTGTCTGCCTCTGGGGCTTTTGCAGAGGCTGAGGGTCCTTGGGAAGCACATGATGGGGTGAGACCGAGGGGTGAGGACACTGTGAGCGCCATGCATTGCACCCCTTCATGGTGGTTCCAGAGACCCCAGGAATAACCTCCCCCCCACCTCCTTCCGACTCCTCCCTAGTCTCCCTGACCCTTCTGCACCCCAGGGCCTGCCCCCCACCCTGCTCTCCTCTCCTCTCCAGGAGGAGGGGGGCCATGATACCACCTGTGAGGGGGGCACAGACCTCCCTCACCCCAACCCTGGCCACCCCCCAACCTGCAGCCCCAGGGATGCTGAACCCCCTCAGCAGTCTCTGGTCCTGCCCATCCACCACCTGCTCCGCCCACCCACCCAACCGGAGCTTTTAAAGGAATCAGCTCTGAAAGGGGGGGAAAATCCCAACCCTCGAGTAACAAAGAATCATATAATTACTTTGCAGCTACTTGTCCTTGGTAATTTGATGCTCGTGTTGCTATAATTACACACTCGGTGGAGTTAGAGAGTCACAGTGCTTGTGTGGCCCATCAGCGACATCTGTTCTCAAAGGGGGAGAAAGCCCGAGAGGGGGCCTAGCTGATGTGGGCCCCAGACCCGGGGGTGGGGTTGGGGGGTGGGATTGCAGGGCAGGAGGCTGCGGGGGGTACCGAGGGGCTGGAGGAGGATACAGGGCCCCAGGTGGGTGCATGCAGCCCCATATGCACAGTGAGCAAGGCCTGTGGGCGCCCCTCTCCCCTGGGGCACCTCGAGGACCCAAGGGCCTGGCTGGCCTGAGGACGGCTCTCGGCTGCTCCCCACACTTCCCCGGCCCTCATCCAACTCCTGCCTCGCCCCATGGCCCAGGCCATCCACCTGTGCCCTGCACAACCGCCAGACAGTCTTCAAAAAAGGCCACTTTAGTGCAACTACCCGCTGCCCAGCCTTCATGGGGGGGCTCTGGCCACCCACCCGCTGGGCTGGCCACACCCCGCAGCACCCAGCCTAGGAAGGCCGGGCTGCCTTGTGGGGCCTGCGGGGGCTGGAAGGCACCCCCCTCCCCCCAGCAGGCCAGCTGCCTGGCTGAGCCCACGGCCTGGCTCTGCTCTGTGAGCACCCCGCAGGCCTGGCCAGAGCCCCATGGCCACAGAGGGGATGGGGAGACAGGGTCAGGCAGTGGGGGGCTCCGCACCCCCCAGGGCTCCTGGTAGCCCTGACCCTGGATCCACTGCCGCCCCCTCCACCTCACCTCTGCAGGCCGTCCATCGGAGCTCAGCACTGCCCTCAAAGGACCCGCTTCTGACCCCTCTCACCCTGCGTGGCCATCACCTGTGTGGCCCTGAGCGGTCCCCTCTGCTCCGAGCTTCTGCGGCTCCCCTCACCTGGACGGACTCCTCCCTCTCTGCACCCCCCTTGCTTTCCCTGCTCCCCCCACCGGGACCTTTCTCACCATCCATGCACCAGAAGGAAGCTCCATGGGCAAGGGACTCTTCACTGCTTTCTTCCTGGGACATCATGTCCCGGGGTCTCAGTAAGGAGTCGCTGAGTGACCTACTGCGGGGCCCCTGCACTGGTGCCACGCAGGGTTGGTCATGACTGTGCCCACAGTCAGGGCAACACTCCGAGACTCAGGGGTTATCTCGTTCATTGCCTCTTGCCTCTCATTGGGCCTCCGGGTTAAAGGTGGTGCTTCAGACAATGAGGCAGGAAGACAGGGTACGAATAGGAGGGGGTGGGCCTGATGTCTCAGCCTGTAGGGCAGCAGGGCTGTAGTCCCGGGAAGCATGGCTGGGCAGGGCCAAGGAGGGCCTGTGGCGGATGAGGGCCAAGCAGCGGGGGTGGGGCGGGTGGGGGGTAGGGCGGGGGGCCCAGCTGACCCTATCCCCTGGCTATCCTGGGGCGCAGGTAGGACAGAGCACACGGTGACAGAGGTCCCAGCACACTTCGCCTGCCCCTGGTAACTGGGGCGGTGGGGTTTGACCTTCGCAGCCTCACCCTCCTAGTCTGCACGTGTTTCTCCTGTTCCTGGGGACACTCGGGTCCAGGCTTGGTGAAGCTACCTCTGCAGATGCTCCCAGTCCCAGCTCAGGAGGGCCTGGGGTCTCTGGGAGACGTCGGCTCTGTCTACGGGATCCCCGCCCCCCATCCCCGCCATGCCCCACCCCACACCCAAAGGAGCCTCCACCAATCACCCGCCAGCTTTCTGGGGGTCTCCCTCCAGGGCACCCCTGCTCCTCTCCCTAAGCAGCCTACCGACACAATCCAGCCTTATCTTTAAAAGGAAGAAGGTAGGGCGCCTGGGTGGCTCAGTGGTTGGGCGCCTGCCTTCAGCTCAGGGTGTGACCCTGGGGTCCCGGGATCGAGTCCTGCATCGTGCTCCCTGCATGGAGCCCGCTTCTCCCTCTGCCTGTGTCTCTGCCTCTCTCTCTCTCTCTCTCTCTCTCTCTCTGTGTGTGTGTGTGTGTGTCTCTCATGAATAAATAAAATCTTTAAATAAGTAAATAAAATTTTAAAAATAAAAGGAAGAAGGTCATAGCTAACTGTACCTTATGAGGAACACACTGGATTCGGTTCCCAGGGCAGTCAGAAAAACTGCCACAGGCTTAGTGGCCTAAAACAGAAGAAATTTCTCTCCCACATTCCGGAGGCCAGGGCCATGCTCCCTCTGGAGGCTCCGGAGCAAAGTCCTTTCCGGCCTCTCCCAGCATCTGGAGGCCCCTGACATTCCTTGGCTTCGGCTTCACAGGGCCTTCTCCTGCATCCGTGTGTCCTATTCCGGCTCTTCTAAGGACACCCTCGTTGGAGTCAGGATCCACCCTGACCCAGAGTGAACTCATGTCCGTTCCTACCTTAATCACATCTGCAGAGACCCAGCTTCCCAAAAAGGTCACGATCTGAGGTTCCGGATGGATGCAAAGCTGGGGGGCCCACTGTGCAACCCACTACAGCTGCCGTGGGCCGGCATCGTGCCGGGTGGTCACCACATTACCCAGCCGACCTCATGGGCCACGGTTCTTATTCCCACTTTCAGTGAGAAACTGAGGCTGGGGGCACAGGCCGCCCCGGGGACCCACGGGGGACCTTGCTTGTCCGGCTGTGCCGTGGGGTCCACAGGGAGGGACACGGCCGGGCCCTGCGGAGCACTCGCAGCCACGACCTTCCTGGCATCTGCTACCCAGTTGTGTTGGGGGGGTGGCAGGTGGCCCCAAGTGCCGAGGATCACATGCACCCCGACAACAGAGAGGAGCGACGGCGGGGAAGCTGGCTCCCGGGGTGGGCCTCCTCTGGGGCCGCGCGGCCAGGTCTGCTGGTCTGTAGGGGCCTGCGGGGAGGAGAGGGCATTCTCAGAGCTGCTCTTATTCCCATCACAGCCGTGTTCAGCCGTACACAGGCACCCTTTGCAGGCCTGGTTTCCAGGGAAAGTTTCAAGCACCTGGTCCTCCGAGCTTTAGACAGAGGTCCGTCACCCAGTTGCCACGCCGAGCACACAGGTTTAAAGATGTAGAAGACACCGACCCTGCCCCTCAAGAACCCATGCAGAGATTTGAGGGGAAGAGGCAGGGAGGCTGACACGAAAGTGCACCGGGAACACGGCACGGTGGCCTCTTGGCTGCAGTGACCATGCAGAAGAGTGGGACTAGGCCAGAGCTTTCCATGTGAATGACCACTGGGGACAAAAGGGAACGGTGTGGCCGGCCAGCGAAGAAAGCCACGTAGCAGGTGGCACCACTTATGAGGCACTGAGGCTCCTGGTCTGTATGTCCAGGTCCACGTCGAGGTTGAGTCGCATGTTCCTGGAAGAACCAAAGGCCGCTTGTGGTGATGCGGCCCGTGAAGGCTTCTGTGAAGGGCTCGTCTTGAGGGCGAGCTCGACGGGGGCCACGGGTCTGGGAACCCCATGAGGGAGCGAGGGAGCCCCACTGGGAGCCCCTGGCAGCCCCACGTGCTGCGCGGCACCCCCCTCGGGCTCCAGAGGGAGTCACACGTGGCTGCTTGCATTTCCCGAGGGACAAAGGGAGGCCCAGGGAGGGAGGGAAAGGCTTGCCCCATGCGCCCTGGGCCTGCCACCCTTGTTCCCACCAGTGCTGCTCCCTCGACGTGGCAAACCTCGCCCCCCAGACGGCTTTCCAGCCTCGGCTCAAACGTCGTTTTCTCACCGGGGCCCCACGGCGACCCTGAACCGCAGCCCTCCCCATTCCTCACAACAGTGGCGCCCGGCAAATGCTCAACTGGCTCATTCCCACGGTGTAAATGCGCCTGTCGGGGCCAGTTCCCAGCCACCCCCGAGGACGGGTGCACAGCTGGCCGGAGATGCGCACGTCAGTGGCACATGCTGCCCCAACCCCGCTCCGCCTCCCCTCCTTCTAGCAAACTGGGGAAATGCTCTTGATATGTTTATTGTTTATTCTTTGTCCCCCCGCCCCCAGTGTACACGTCAGGGAGGCAGGGCTTCTGTCTGGTTGCCGGGTCCCTCTCATTCCCCCCCGATAAGCCCAGGCCCCTAGAGCAGGAGCCAGGCAAAGGATGGCCCAAGTGAAATCTGGCCCACCCACGGTCTGTTCTTATAAACATAATTTCGTTGAACTTTGTTCGTTGGATCCCACATTGGCTATGGCTGCTTCCCAGTTACGTGGCAAAGTGGTCAAGAGCGCGTAAACGCCATGTGGCCCCCACAGAGAAACCCCTACTTAGGAGGGCGCCTGGCACAAAGTAGCTTCTCAGCAAACGGCTGCGGGATGCCCGGTGCATGAACGTCGCACACAAACGTCACTGCGGACACTTCTGCTCTCATCCTGCTTGGCCCAGCAGTCCTCCCATTAGCTCAATCCCCACTTGACAGAGAGTACACAGAGCATCCGAAGTTCAAGCCACACCCTCAAAGTCACAGGGCTAATGGGTGGCATCTGAGTGTGTCCTGCTTCCACCAGCTCGGGACATATTTGCCTCCACGGGGGCCGTGTGACCAAGGGCTCAGCCTTCTCGGCTGGAAATAAAGGGACGGGCTCAGTGACACTCCAGGGGGACTTCAATTTCTTCACGGGGTGTCATGAATTCTTTTAAAATGCAACTGATGCCAAGTTGAAATTCATTTCAACCTGAAGTAATAGCCCCAGAAGGTGCCCGCAAAACTGCGGGTGGAGGAAGTTTCTCGGTGCAGAGACAGCTGGCTTTGTAAATCTGTCCTGGCTGCACAGCTAGACGATCCACCTGGGTCTTATGGAATTCACGGAAAATTCACAAAATTCACAAAATTCACGGAAATTTTGCTGACCAGAGGACACCCGCTTTTGCCAGAAGAGGGGGCGGAGTGAGAAAGGGGAACGGGTGTCTCTGTTTTCACAGAAAGTGGGCTGGCACAGGGCCAGGATTAAAACTCGGGACATCTAGGGGCCCCTGGGTGACTCAGTTGGTTAAGCGTCCGACTCTTGATTGGCTCAGGTCCTGATCTCAGGGTCGTGAGGTCCACCCCCCTGTCGGGCTCCATGCAGGGCCCGTCCCCTGCTCTCTCTCTCTCTCTCTCTCTCTCTCTCTAAATAAATAAATAAATCTTTAAGAATGAATAAGTAAATAAAAATAAAATGAGGGACACCCAGTTCCAAGCCCCAGCCCTCATAATACGGCTACTCCATGCCCGCTAATCCACTCCCCGCGCTGATTTTAATTCAGCTCCAGGGTAGATCATACGTTAAATCAGTCTGACTCTGGAATGATAGTAGACACTCAATACATCATAGAAACACAGCAATCGGGAGCTGGCTGGGCCCCTGGAGGCTCTGGGGCCGGTGGTTCTCAGCTGTGGGCACATTTGATTCACTCACAGGCCGAGGGCGTTGGTCCGGGGTGAGCCTGAGGATAGAGACCTTCTAAAAGCTTCTGATTTCATACATGAGGACCCGACGCTAGAGATTTCAAGGGCTATTCCTCCGTTAGCGCAGAGCGTGCAGGGATGACCCAGCGACCCAGGCCGGCCTCCCCGGCCACTGACCTTTGCTCCGTGCACGCTCCGCCCTGGCCAGGCAATCCGCTGGTGCAGAAATAATCATTGCAAGGGGCTGGTATAATTGAGCATCTTTGGGATTTTCCTCCTAACATCCTTAAAGTCCCCTGGGCCTCAGACTATCCATGTGAGGGAGGGTAGAGACCGACATCATTGCCCCATTTTACTGATCTGGGAAACTGAGGAGCTGACATTCTAGGCTCCACGAGGCAGCAAAGCCCAAAGGTAAAGGGTGCCGTGGACACTGACAGACCTGGCTTCCCTGCTGGTTCTGTCCTCTCCAGCCGTGTGAACTTGGGGAAATCACTGAACCCCTCTGAGCCTTGGAATTGTCACATGTTAAGTGGGAAATAATGAGTTCCGCGAGCCTGAAGGGGCCTGCTGGGCTGTTAGGACCAAGTGCTCCCCTATAGCTTTGTCAGTTCCCCAACAGCCAACTAGGGCAGCGGACTATTTACAAAGGAGAGAGCTGAGACTGGAAGTCGAAGGACTTGCCTAAGATCACGCAGCTGGCAGGGGGACGGGTCTGGGCCCAGGGCGCAGTCCTAGAGGCTCCCACCTGGCCCTGGGGCTTTCCACAACTCTCCCCAGGCCCCATTCACTCTGATGTGCTGCTTCTAATGAGGCCAGAAAATCAGCTCTTTGTTAGAGCTCCTGTGGGGTGAGCACATGAGAGGGAAGGAGGATTCCACTGGCCCCACAGCCCCCACAATAAACTCGGCCCCCGGAAGAAGTGTAATTAAAGCCATGAACCCCAGGGACAGTGGCGCATCACACAGTCACACCATCTGGGAGTCAGGACAGGGGAGAGCTGATTGGCAGACGAGAGCACACTGCTTAGCTTGGGATTTGCAGTCTGGGAAGAGACCGTCCATCACACTTACGGGGGATAATCACCTAGGATCACCAGCAGTCTGGGCCACCATGGGGACAGCCCCGGGGACAGCCGTGGTGACGGGACGGCCTCTGGAATCAGTGAGAACAAAAGGGACAAAGGCCATCAAGGAAATGGAAAGCAACAACAAAAAAGGCCTCCCATTCCCCATGGGTCTCTCTTCCAATAAGATTTGTTCGTGCTGAATTCACTTCCCCCTACAAGCAACCTCCGGAGACCGTGGAAAGGAGCCAGAGGGAGACTATTCCACCAAGCAGCACTTAGGAGAGTGACCTCCATGCTCCCAGCATGGCCGTGGGAGGCGCGGCCAGTAACTGGTTGGGTGATGGGGGGCGTCCCCCCGGCCCCCCCCCCCCGGGCCTACCTCCCTTACAAAGTGACCGGGTGAAACCAAGCCCTGACACTCTGTGACTCTGAGGCCCCTGGCAGGAGAGCCAGGAGCTCCAGAGCAAAGCTGTCGGCTGCTGGGGTGGGCCCTCCAAGAAGGAGCTGGGCACCCAGGGCCCCTCATCCGGCCCACAAAGGGTTTTAGCATGAGAACAGCACATCCCCCTCCCCGGGAAATTTTCCTTTGGAAGCTGGACTTATTCGGGGGCTCTTGAGTGGCTCGGTCGGTTAAGCATCTCCCTTCAGCTCGGGTTGTGATCTCAGGGTCCTGGGATCGAGCCCCACATTGGGCTCTCTGCTCAGCAGGGAGTCTGCTTCTCCCTCTCCCTCTACACCCTTTTGTGTTCGCCCCCCACCCACTCTGCTCATGCTCTGTTTTGCGCTCTCGTGAATAAATAAATAAAATCTTTTTTGAAAACAAAAAAAGAAAGAAACTGGGTTCATTGTCCTGGAAGAGTGGCAAACCACAGAGGACTTTGGATGCCGGTGTGGAGCATCTCGATCCTTCCTTACAGGGAACTGGGGGCTCTTCAGGATTTCTGAGCGCACAGAAACCATCCAGCCTGTGTTTAAGGATGACCATAGCAAGGGAGACCAGGGGAGAGAGAGAGCTGGGGCCCGGTGCTTTCCAAGGCGAGGCAGGGCGCCTGGGAGCCTCTTGGAGCCCCTCTGTTCAGCCGTGTGTTCCCATTATATTTGAACATTGGAGACTATCTAAGGGCATATTATTTTTTTTCTTATTATTATTATTTAGTCTTCTGAAAAGACCTAAAGGCATGAAAAGCAAAGAAGCAGAAGAGCAAAAAATTGTGCATCCGGCCAGAGTGAGTTGTATTTGCCATCCTGAAATCTCTGCTTCTCATTAATTAGAGGAGCCAAGAAATCACCCTTCAAAAACTGGCTTTTCCACCAGGAATGCCAACTGTTCAACATCTTTGTGGGAACGTGCTGCTTGCCCCCTCTGGAGCCCAAGCCTCGATGGCAAAGTGCCCCAGCCACGCGACTGAAATAGCCACTCGGTGCCACCTTCTCCCATTAATTGTGTGTGGAGAGTGCCTCGCCTGACCTCTTTATCTGTGGGCTTCAGAAGCAGGCCCCTCTCCGGCGCTCCTCCCGTGAGCCAGGCTGGCCGGGCTGCCCTCCCTAATGCCAAGCCCTGGCTGCAGCTCCTCTTCTGCGTCTAGCACAGCTTCTGGATGTCTTGCTCCTCCGCTGGCCCCGCTCCTGGCCATGCAGAGCAGAGGAACAGCTTGGGAAGCTCCCAGAGCTGGCCCCCCAAACGTGGTGGCCTCCTGTCCTGCTCAGCCTGCGAGGGGTGGTCTGAAGGCAGAGGGTGATCCTCAGGACTCTGGGCCTCGCCACACACAACATCTGGCCCTCAGCCCCACGTGGGCAGGGAAGGGGCCACCTGGGAATGAGACTTTCCACGACGGAGGACTGTGATACAGTGATCTATAGTAAATAGAAATTTGGTCTCTGTCCTCGTTCCTGGCACAGAGCTTCTAAAACCCTTGGAAATTCCTAGGTGGCAATCGATAAAGGTGTTGTTGTCATGTGAATGAGGTGACTTTCGGAAAGCATCAAGGTCACCTAAGGACCAGGGCTGGTCACCTGGAGAGCCAAGGGTGGGATTGGATGGCTGGAACTTTCAGTTCCTCCACTGATCTCAGAGTTGGGGAGACGGGCTGGAGACTGAGTCAATCACCCACGGCCAACGGTTTCATCAATCGTACCTATGTAATGAAGCCTCCATAAAAACTCAAAAGGACAGGTCCAGGGAGCTCTCAGGTTGGTGATCACATGGAGGTGCTGAGAGGTGGTGCCCCTGCCAGGGCCTGGAAGCTCAGCGCCTTTTCTCCATTCTTTGCCCTGAGCACCACTCCCATCTGGCTGACCCATTAATATCCTTTCCTGTAAGCCCAGAACCTAGTCAGGAAAATGTTTCTCTGAGTTCTGTGAGCGAGTTAATTGAGCCCAAAGCAGGGGTGGCTGGACCTCCAGTCCATAGCCAGTCAGAAGCACAGGTGACCACCAGGACTTGCAGTTGCATCTGAAATGTAGCAGGGACAGTTTTGTAGGACCCAGGCCTCCACCTGCACGAACGGAGGTGACAAGCAAGTAGACAGTGTCGGGACTGAGCTAACTGTTGGGTGTTCGGGAAACACACACACCCATTGACATCAGCGTCAGAGTGGTAGAAACCACCAGAGTGGTTTCACCTGGAGAAGAGAAAACAAGGGGACAGGTTGCAGGCTTCCTGTGAAAACCATCGCCACTGCAGGAGGGACCAGAGTGACTCACTACTGACCCCGACAGGTAGATCCAGGGCCTCCATGGAAGCAACAAAAAGACAAACTTCAATTCGGTAAAGGAGAGACATGTTCATCGGAGGTGTGCGGGATGGCATGTTCCCCCAAGAAGCCGGGTCCCATGCCGGAGGCATTGGAAGGCCGGACTCCACCTCATTAGAAGTTACTGGGGCTGCCCCAGCCCAGAAAGTGTGCCCGTGTGCAAGGTGAGGGGGTGGGGAGGACACTGGCTGGAGAGTCAGGCGGGATAGCTTCCCCTCCCAGTTCTGCCACAATCTGTTGACGGCGGGATTTGGCAGGTCACTTACCTCCTCCGAGCCTCAGGCTTCTTGCCTGTAGGATGGCAGGTCTCGGAGAAGACCACCTCAAAGTCATTTCCAATCTTAAGTGTGGCAGAGCCTCCCCATCCCAAAGCTCACCCTGTCCTGTGGCCAGAGAGGGGCTGGGCATGCGACCCATCAGAGCCAAATTAATGGAAGAAGCCTTCCCAGAGGTAACCCAAAGTCAGGAAGCACAACGGGGGTGGGGGTGGGGGTGTCAGGCAGGATGTTTTACAGCATAAGGTGTTACACCGGCACAGCGCTTCTGGATCTCACATGTGAAAGTGACGGAACTTGTGGCAGAAACCACCCCTATCCAGTATGGGATGTATCTGATTGGCTTTAGGAACTCAAAGGAAATTAAAGGAAAAGACAGCTGTCACCAAGAGCAGACCACCATCACCCCCGCCCCCCTCGTTCCACCAAGCAGCAGAATGGATGGAGGACCTGGCTCTCAGCTGTATCCATAGATGATGAAAGCTCACAAGACAGCAGAAGAGATTTGAGATTCCTCAAATTCTGCTAGAGGCTGGTGGTAGAGAGGGGAGAAGGAGAATAAACAGTCTGGGGGAAAGAGGAAGGAGTTAAAAGAGCAGAAAAATTATATGGAGAGGAAAGAAGTAGCCAATAAAGCAGAAAAGGTGGCCTAGGGGATGCCTATAAGGAGTTATCCCAAAGGTCTGAGCCAAGATGGCCTCATTCTTTGACAGTACAGGGCACAAGACTTCTAGACCAGGATGGAGGATTTAGGGTAGGGGTAGGGGAGAGGCAGGTGGAAGGGATATATCTAACCCCTGATTTTTCTTCTATCCCTACCTCTGAAGTTTAGATTTCTCACCAAAGACCTTAAGATCTATCAGAACATGCTTGTTATCTCTCGTCCTCATGCATGTTTGCTTTAGTGGGATGGTGGCCACATGGGTCACAGCTAGAGTAAGTCCCAGCTCCAATCAACCCAAGCAAGAGACTCGTCTTGAGTGTGGGCTATGAGCCATTGTTAATGGCTGAAAAAATATCAAGACAGAGCCTTTGGGTTGTTTCTTACCCTCTCTCTACTTTATATCCTAGGAAAGAGATAGGGATCTTGAGTGACATGAGAAAAGTGGGAGAGGCCACCATCTTGGCTCTCCGAACTTTGATGCAAGGTCCCGCTGTGTTTGGATCATACCGAGGGACCCACAGAGCCAGAGGCAGGACGTGCCCTGCTGCAGAGCTGTTACAGTGGCCAGAGGTATGGGAAAGGAGATTGGAAGAGCCCCCCAGAGTGAGAAGGTCCTAGAACCTTGATTCTAAATGGACTTGGGAGGTAGGCATGAGCCTCTTCTTCTGATCCAAAATTTTCAAGCAAAGATAACTTCCAGAAAGGGGAGACAGGTCTATTGGAGAAAAGAGCTCAGGGAAAACCCAAGCTAAATTTCTTACCTGCTGGCAGAAAGGGGGTAAGAGGCCCGGAGTCCGAGGTGAGACTGGGGAGGTTCCTGAACAACGCAGTGAAGTGGAGGCAGAGAGTCTTAGCAGGGTCCGGCCTCCACTTTGCTGGAGACAGTCACAGTGTTAACAAAAAGCTTTGGGCTTCATGAACTGCCTGAGGGTCTTCCCAAGCCTTCATGATCAGCCTGGGCAGAGGAAGAGAGTAGAGGCCATGGGAAAAGAAAGAGAAAAGTTACAAGCTCAGGTCTTAGAGACTAAAAGAGGAGTGTCGCACATGGAGAGAGGACGGCAGCTGCCGCAAACAGGGTGGGGAAGCTCCAAACCCCCCTTAGCGAGGGAGCCAGGCCCAGCTCAGGACATCACCCTCCCACCCTGGGTTCCTACAGTGCGAATAGGGTGGTATTATGGTGGTATATGCAGGGTGCATACGGCCTGTGACATAGGCTTGGGTGGGGGAAGATGTGAGTCAGTCACAAAATAATTTAGGGTTACAGGTTAGACAAGCTGGACCAGGCATCAGTGAGGCTCAACACTTCCCCACAGCTCGTGTGCCCAGTTCCCCAGCTGGTGGGGCTGGACGGGGGGGGGGGGGTGGCAGGTACAAATTAGACGGGGAGACGTGCCTGGACATGTCAGATGTCAGGTCCCAAGCTGCCCCTCCTTTCCAGCCCTCCCCAAGCAGTGTCCTGTCCAAGCCTCCACTGGGGGACCCAGTGAAGGACACCGTGCTGAGCCAGGAATTCCAGAGGTGGCCCGAGGGTAAGAGAGATTGTGCCACACTCAGGCCTGGCAAAGCGGCCCAGGTCATTGGGACAAATCCTCGTCCCTCCCAGGTGTTAGCCATGATTCCTGAGAATAGAGCTGAATCCCTATCCAGAGACACTGTGGCTTCTGACCTTGGCTACTTGTGCGTACCTGCGGAGAGCTTGGGAGGCAGGGCTACACCGTTTCCAACTCAACCCCACTGGCGGGGAAGGCCTCTGGCAGCAGCGCCCGGGAGTGGAGACTCCCACAGTGTCCAGGGGATTGCCCTGCATGGATGGGCTGTGGGCTATGGGAGCAGGGCATCGTCTCCCCTCACTGCAAGACCCTAAAGCACTTAGAAGACCGATAATTTAAGGAACCACATGAAGAACACCCAGTTAATGGCACTGTGTGGGAAAACCCAGGTTGGCTGAAGTATAGAAGAGGTGGGAGGGACTCGACTGCCACGGGCCTTGCGCACCAGGCCAACCAGTGGGAAGACTCTGAAACACGGCTGGAGGCTGGCCGACTGGTTAGAGCACCAGTGTGTGCTGGTGGCCGCCTCTACTGCTCCAAATGGTTTCTCTTCCTTTCTCCCTTTATGGCCCAAGCTTTCCCCGGCCGGCTTTCCACACCAGTGTTTAATGCAGAGAGGGTTATTAAAAAGAATTTCCTGAATGCATCCATGGACAGCGTGATATTTCTGGGAATCCAAAGGGTTGGCGTCTAATGAGTGTTAAATATGACACAACATTTACAACCACCAAATAAAAAGTCAATGATGAAAAAAGAAATTTTTTTCCAATTATTTCTCTTAACCAGAGAAATCTCACTGAAATGAATATTTTGGTAAGTCACTTGTGGAGAGTGACATAATTATCAGATGATTGTGTGCAATGCCTTTTATGGAAAGTGGGTCTAGTTAACTCTGCAATCCAGGAACAGGGTTTATGTGTGGGTTTCGGAGTAGAAGCTGGGGCAAGGCTGCCAAGCTCTGCATGAACGAACAGAGGGCCGCCCCCTGGGTCACGTACCTCCTGAGGACAGGAGATATAAAAACACTCAAAGAGGGGCACCCAGGTGGCTCGGTGATTGAGCATCGGGCTCCGACTCAGGGCATGACCCCGGGGGTCCCGGGATCGAGTCCTGCACTGGGCTCCCCGCAGGGAGCCTGCTTCTCCCTCCGCCTGTGTCTCTGCCTCTCATGAATGAATAAATAAAATCTTTATTAAAAAAACACTCAGAGAAAAGATTTAGAGCAACAAAACATCTAAATGGATCTTGAAGTAGCTTGCTGTGATGGAAGCCCCTCTCTCCGTCTCCCCTGCAAAAGCGTCTGTAAAGCCTGGGGAGACGCTGCAGCGAGCGCACGCAGGAATGTATACTTTTCGAGTTCTGCCCCCAAGCTGGTGCAGGATAGAAATAGAGGCTGTTCCCACATGTGCTGGGAACGGAGGACCAGGGACAGCTGACGTGTGGCACCAGCAGATGGACCATGGACTCGCGCATACAGGACGTGGCCTAAGGGATCCTGGAGATGTTCCTCCGGAGGACAAGGGTGATGGGTGTGAAAGAGGGGTGGACCCTCTCGGGGGCACGGTAGAATCCAAAGGCTCGCTGACCCGGAAAACACCAATGCCAGCACTGTTTGCCTCCCCCCTGTTCCCTCCATCCAGGTGGCCGTCCTTGAGTCCCACAACCCAGCAGGGACATGGTGGGGGGAGCAGGACAAAGGCTCCAAAGGACGTTTTGTGGTGGGCAAAAATAAATAAGGGTAGGCTTTCACACCCAGCGGCACTCTGGAAATCCACCTGTTCACCCTATATTTTAAGTGTACGTTCACTGAAAAAAGGACAACTTAAGTTGATTAAAGGCATTGGAATCCTCCGGGGGGGCAGGCCTCCCCTGCTCACACCTGACCCCCTTGGTGGCTCCCTGCAGCCCCGCGCTGCTCCCTGCACTGGGGGAAGGCTGCCTGGCCCACGCTGCTGCTCCAATTAAACTCCTTTAAAAAAAACCACAATATTTTCAATAAAGAGAGGCCAAGCCGAGCACACCTTGGTCATTACTGTGGTACTTTTCTTCCAGTAAGATGAGCAAATATAAAATAAGCAAATATAAAGTAGAGGGCTGAGAAATTTTGATCAAGCGACATGTTTTAAAGGTTTTTATTTCCTCCCCCTTTCATTAAAATCGCACTGCTGTGATTCTATTCTATATATAACATAGATACATTCACGCTGTGGCGCTCCTACCCAACAGGGACAATAGGACCCTCCCCGGGAACTCATATCTTCTTTAGGATCTGTTGGGGAAAAGCAACGCATATAAAACTACAAATGAAAATGGCCCCAAATACGACTATATAAAAACAAGTGCTGCTTTCCATTGCTAGGGTAGCGGCTCTGAACTTGGGGGCCCAAGAGAAATATACTTATTAGCTCCAAGATGTAGATTTGGGGAGGTGAGTTAAGAGAGGCCAGCAAAGGGAGCCTGGAAGCCCCCCTCCAAATGGCTGAGGCTGACGGGAATAACCCCATCAGGCCAGTTCTGTCCCCAACACTTCCCCTCCCCTAGGCTCAGTGATGGGAAGGGGAGGGGGAGAGGGAGGGAGGAGCCAGGCTGGCCAATACCCCACACCCCAGCACCCCCAGCTGTGTGCAGAAGCCCCACTGGCCACCTCTGCACCCCCAGGGTGAGAATCCCATCAGCCCGTGGCCCATCTCGGTCCAGCCCCAGCAGGAAGGGCTCATGCGATTGCACACAGGGGCCAGAGCCCACCTGAGAGGGGACCGACCTCAGGGAGGCGAGGGCTTCCTCAGGGACGGAGGAGGCACCTGAAAGGCCGGGCGAGCAGATGCTCCAGAAAGGGCAAATGTGCAAAATGAGAAAAGAAGACCAAAGCTACCTCTGTATCCTTCTGTTCTGGGGAACCCTGGTCCCTTTCCCATCCTCAGTTTGAAAAGACAAACTACTGCAAGGAGAAATGGGATCAAAGCAGGTATATGCCAAGGTGTGTATCATGGAGCCTTCTGGAATCCCTCCCTCCACATCGGTCTCACTCAACAGCTGCCAGACAGGAGCAGCCTGTGGGACCCCTCTTTATTCCAGGGAGACCCCACCAGAGAACGAGTCATGGGTGTTTAGCTGACTCCTAAACAAGGAGTCCAAAGGATACAGACGAGACCAAGGAATCAGGGCCCCACGCTGCCTTCCTCACACCCTGTGAGATCGGCCTGCGTGGAGCAGGTGCCCTTCCGGCTCGGAGGATCCTCCTCCATCAAGACCCAAAAATCTGTCCACTTGCTTATTCAGTCAGTCATGCAACCAACGCTTTCTGGTACCTCTTCCAGGCACCAGATAATGCACTAGACACTGGATACAGCCATAGGCCGGACAAACACAAGTTTCCGCTCTCATGGAACCCTAAGGACTTGCCAGGAACACAGCCGCTGCACAATAACTCCACACATGAGTGTCACAAAGGGAAATGAAGGGTAGGGGAAGAACTGATGATGGTGAGTCAAGGAAGGCCTCGCCCTGACCAGGTGACACTTGCGCACATTTAAAGCCTATGTCGCCATCCGCTAGGGCTGCAGTAACAAAGTGCCACAGCCTGGGAGGCTTACACATTTATTTTTCTAAGGTTCTGAAGGCCGGAGGTTGGCAGGGTTGCTTTCTTTTGAGGCCCCTCTCCCGGGCTCAAAGATGACCACCTTCTCACTACGTCTTCACGGGGTCTTCCCTCTGCGTGTCTGTCTCCTAATCTCCTCTTCTTATTTTTTTTTTTTTATGATAGACACAGAGAGAGAGAGAGAGAGGCAGAGACACAGGCAGAGGTAGAAGCAGGCTCCATGCAGGGAGCCTGACGTGGGACTCGATTCTGGGTCTCCAGGATCACACCCTGGGCTGGAGGTGGCGCTAAACCGCTGAGCCACCCGGGCTGCCCTCTCCTCTTCTTATAAGAACATCTGTCACATTGCATTGGGGGCCACCTCATGACCTCATTTTAATTTAATTGCCTCTTTAAAGACCCCATCTCCAAATACAGTCACATTCTGGAGATTAGGCCACTCAATCCAGTCTCTACCACTTGCTAGGCAGGTACCCAATCCTGGAAAGAGTGTTCCAGAAAGAAAACACCTGCAGGAGAGCAAGCGTGATCATGAAGGACCCAGTTAGGTCAGGGTAAATATTTTAGACCATAGCTTAAAGGTGACCTTGAGATCATAGAAGAGTTTCAAGCAGAGAAGTGGTGTGACAAAGTGGACATTAGAAAGACCATTCTAGCAAATTGAATACCAATAAAAAAGTAAATTAAAAAAAGAAAGAAAGAAAGAAGAAATAGAAAGAAAGAAGGAAAAAAGAAAGGAAAGAAAGAAAGAAAGAAAGAAAGAAAGAAAGAAAGAAAGAAAGAAAGAAAGAAAGAAAGGCCATTCTGGATTCAGGATGGGGGGAGGAACGAGGGCGGGTGCTGCTGGTGGTCCAGGCGGCAGAGGACAGTCCCAGGCCTGGGGAGCTGTGAGGATGTGAACGTAAATGAAACAGCAAGATGGGAGAGAGCAGAGTCCCGGCAAGCACTGATACTTAGAGACTATGAAGAGAAGTTAGTAAGGACCACCCAGAGAGGCGACAGCAACCAGAGCCAGGGGACCAGCGTGCTCCTAGAAGGGAGTGGTCAGCAGGGCAGGATGGCCAGACCGGCAGGGACAGAGGGCAGCTGTGGGGCTTGTCTATCCTGAGGCCACGGTGCCCAGGGGGAGAGCACTGCAGGGAGTGTAGGCCTGAAAGCTCAGTGTCCACGGGAGGAGGAGGTCAGGGGACAACGCTGGCACTTTGGGCTGGGTATAGGAAGAGAGAGATGGTTGGGGATTTTTTTTATGTAAATTGTAGGTAGTTATACCATGCAGTGCAATAGTGGTTTGTGGAGTAGAATGCAGTGCCTCACCGCTTACACGCAACACCCCGTGCTCATCATAGCAAGGACCGTCCTTAATCCTTTTCACCCAAACACTTAAATAACATTGGAAAAGAACCAGCAAAGAGGTGTTGGATCCTAAGGACGCCAGAGGGAACACAGTCCTTGGGAAAGGGAAGGTCCAACTCTCCCATTTTTAACACCAATGAAGGAGGAAAAGAAGAGCAAGCGTAACGTATGATCAAAGGTGGAATCCCAGAAAGCCCTGTAGGCAGGGGGAGTGCTTGTGGCAGAGGGGTATTTGAGGTAGACCATGAATGTAAGTTGAATGCATGAATGAACGAAGGATGTCCATCTTGACGCGTGAATACCCAACATGTTTGGTGATAGACGCAAAAATCAGGCCCACTCTTTCTTTTTTAGAAGGTTTGTCCTTAAGATTGCCACCGATACCCATGGCCATTTGGTCTCTAGACTAGCAGACAGGAACCATCCCATTACCACATGGAAGTAGGCCATCAAGCAGCCCACGGGCAAGCCAAATTTTTTCTCTGGAACATTTTGAATCAACTATAAAAGCTGGAGGAGTGTGATTAGGCCCCGAAAACTGCAAACCACAGAGCACGCGGGGACTGGTGCCTGGGCCCGGATGATTCTAAGGGCCATTGTTATTCACAAAAACAGCAGGAAGTACTTCCTTTGAGCTTGGCTTCTCTCCTCCCTCCCTCCCTCCTCCTCCTCCTCCTTCCTCCCCCCTTCTCTCCTCCTTCCTCCTTTCCTCTTCCCTCTTCCCTGCCTCGGGCCCCCCTCAAAACCACTGCAGGTGCGGGATCTGATTGCGACAGGACACTCCCACTCTGTGGGCTCTGGGGTCCAGAATAAAACCTACCAGAATAGCTGGACCATTGAGTTTCAAATTAAATCACCCCCACAGGCACTTCTTCTCCAGTTATCGGGCTCATTAGAGCTCAGATAATGGAACATCTCCTCCCACTAATGGCCCAGGAGAAGCGAAGGAGAGAAACCAACCCCTCTACAACGTCACTAAGGAGAAGCGGGGAGTTAAAGGTGACTGACTATAGCCCCAAAGTTTTTAGTGTTTGGGAAGAACTTTCTCCTGACCATGAGAGATCTGGAGCATGAAGAATGGGTTTACCAGGATGTGGTGGTTATAAACAGAAGAGACATTCATTTGTGCAGCCCAGTGACTAAGCCAGAGTTCTGGAATTTATCATTCCAGAAGGTTCCATGGACAATTTCACTGGTAGGCAGGGGGCATGTGAGTTCACTGGAGCCAGAAGAGGCTTTTAGAAGCTGTGGGGGCTGCTTGCCAGGAATAAGGGAAGACAGCTAGGCACAGCCTCGTTTGTGTTGATTAGTCCCACATGAATCACAGCCTCTGCGCAAGGACCCCTTCTCCAGGGAAGGATTTGACAGGGACCAGATAGACAAAGTTGACCAAGATGCTCCGAGCATCCAACCACGTGTGCCAACCTGGCTCCTACGTGTCTACAGCTGCTAAAAAGCAGGAAGCATTGGGGTTGGAGTATTTTCTGGCCAGGACTCTACTGTTACCTCTTCCAGGGGCCATAAGAAACTGGGATGTCCCTTATTGTCCACTTGTCTCACCCTGAGCCCCCCTCCAAGCATGATTACTTTCTTAGAAATCGGCTGACTTTAAGAAAGTGCAGAAAGCAAAAGAATCCGGCCTAGGGGTTCCAGGCACAAGAAAGCTCTGAGCAGTCCCTCTCTGCATGCCCGACCAGCAAGACTTCCCTTACGGGACAAGAGCCACAAACAAGAAGTGTCGTCAAGGGTCTTGCACGCGTATGGTGGACAGTTTCTAACTGGTCCCATGAACATCACTCATGCTAAAATGAATGGAAGCAAAGAGACTCCTGGTTTTGGGCCTTCCTGGCCCACTAGGCCAGGACCATCTCCCCATCTCCTGCAGGTGACTCAGGACCCCTGAGCAAACTTCCCTTGAGTCCCTGAGCAATGCTACTGGTCAGTCTGAGTTGGAGGCGCCTGTTTGGGGCATGAGCAATGCAACGACCCACCTAAGTCTCATCCCTCCCACATCCCCCCTACATGATAAAACCTGCAGAGGGGGGCATCCCACAGCCTGCCGTTTGAGGAAAGAGGATGTGTGGGGTGCGGGGTTCCAAGCGGGACACGAAAGTTTCACCGCCTATGGCCTTGGCCCATATTCTATCCCATGTTGGGGGAGCCGGAGAGAGCCATCACCAGGACAGCCAGATGGAACACGACTAGCATTCAGGAGGCCCCTGTGACCCCGAGAGCTCTCCTGCTGAGGCACCCCAGCAGGCTTCCCGCAGCCCCCTGCTCAGGGAAAGGGGAAACCCTGCAGCTATGGCCTGCCCTGTGCTCTCTCCTGCCAAGTCCACTCTCGGTGTCCTGTGTGGCCTCCTGCCCCATCCTCCTCAGGCCTGGGCCCCGTCGCTCATCGTAGAGGACACCACTGATGGGTAAGTCACACCTGAGACCACAGGAGAGGGCTAGCGTTTGGTGGGCACCGTCTCTGTGCCGGGCACTCAGCTTTCCTCCATGGAGGACTTCACTTTGCGCTACAGCAAGCCCGGTGACGCAGGCACGGCTGCCATCCCATCCTACAGATGGGGAGACTGAGGCTCGGAGAAGTGAAGCAGTCCAAGCCCGCTGCCACCCAGTATGTTAAACCCCACCGGTCAGCTCCCGAGCTTTGGCTCGTGCCTCGTTCATCTCACGTCCCGGGAGGAGGCAATGCTTAGCCCGCCACCCCAACCCCTCTGACGACCCTGCACAGGGCTCCCGGATGGGAAGAGACCGTGGGCGCCTGCTCAAAACCTCCCGCACCGGGGGGCCAGGGTGCGGGGTACACTCCTCACCTCCCACTTCATTCTTGTGGTTTGCACGCACTCCTTTCCCAGGGCCCTGGGTGCTAGGAAGTACTTGCCATTATTACCCCTTTGGGGACTGGTGCTCCCATCTTCTTTGAGACTGAGGGGCCTTTGCACAGTGAGAATGGGGGGGAGGACCGTCAGGATGCCTTCCAGGAGGATGAACGGCCGGGCCTCCTGCCCACAGGCCTCGCTGGGTCAGCAGGAGGCAGCCGTTCTACTTCCAGATGCTGACCCCACCGCCCACCGGGAGCCAGGGACATCCTGAAGAACTGCTCCAGCCGAGCAGGCTCCTCCTGTTTCACTATCGAGTGTGTGCATTTGGATCCTGTCTTTCTCTTGCCATATGGGACACAGCCAGACGAGGCCCGAGCTCTCCTGGTCTCCAGGTCCTCATGCCCACGGCTCCAGAGCCACACAAGGGGTGCCCAGCCTGAGACACCGGGCACTGCCCAGGGTGACAGGCACCGCTACGGCCCTGCGCACAGAGTCAGAGGGGCCAGACGAGACAGAAGGGGCTGTGGCTTGCTGCAGGAGGACCGGGGGCAGGTCAGAAGGAGCTGAGGCCCTTCTGTTCCCCGCTTCTGCCCATGGCGGGGGTGCGCCCTCAAGCTGCGGGCTCCCACATGCACAGTGAGGAGGATGAGCCTCGTCGCACCACTGCCCAGAAGGCCCCGTGAGCTGCACCAGGCATGGGATCCAGGCCCTGAAGGGCGGGAGGGAGGGCATGCAGGAGGGGGAATGAATCAAACCGCCCCACTTGGCTCTCTGCTACACGAGGGCTTCAGGAAGGTTCTTTGGCTATGGAATGTCTGACCATTACTGGGCTGGATACTCTTGGTCCTTCTGACCCAGGGAGTCAGGGTGCTGTGCCTGCAGGAGGGCCCTGCTCTGCTCATTCTGCCCCCACTTGGCTGCCACAGAGCCAAGGGAACCTGGGTGGGCCAAACGGTTGGCCTGGAGGCAGGCGACCTGATTGCACAGACTAAGACAATTCCAAGACTCCAGAGTGGCTCACGTTAACATCAGGAGACGTGTCAGGGTTATATCCCATTCAGAGGGCGCACCCCGCAGAGCCAGCCCCCTTGCTCTGCCCCTTTGTGAGCTGAACAGGACAAGCAGACAGGAAGCCTGCCCCGGCACCTCCTCACCCCAGCCACCAACATCCGTCCCCCAGGGGGCCCACCCCTGCGGTGGGCACAGGGACTGGAGCTCCTAGTAGCATGGTCCGCGGACGGCACTCCACAAACTGACGTGAAAAAGCAAACGCAATGACAACAGCACCCGGTTGAGACTGCGGAGGGTGTTTAACAGGCAGAATGGGATTCCTGGGCCTGGAAGGGGTCCAAGAGCTCAGCGCTCCCCGGGAACCCACGGGGTCTCAGCAGCACTAGCAGAAGTGGTGCCCCTGGCAGCCTGGCTCCCGGAAATCTGAGTGGAGACTGGGACGTGGGTCCCAGGCCTTCTCCCTCCTGCTCCCCTCCAGGGTCCTCTCGGTCAACATGAGTCCTCTCCACTCAGATTGGACCCTTAATCCTCAACTGGACCCTCTCCCCAGGACCTCCTCAACTGGACTCTCTCCCCACGTTCCCAGGGCCAGGCTGCCTGTCAAAGCACCTCCTGAACTCCCAGAGCAGAGTGTGGGGCATGTGGGGCACCTGGGCCCAGAGCATGACCTGATGGTCATGGATCATCATGATCATCATGATTCAGGGATCATTATGGTCCTAGGCACCCCCGACGCACTTGACTTTGAGGAGGGAATTCAGAGGCAGCTGCTCATGGGGCCACGGGAAACAGCTGAGGGTCTGGTTTCCAGCTGAGCATCTCCCGGCCAATGTCAGACCCCACGAAGGGCAAGGCTGCCCCTTCTTGTCCAGCCTCCACCCTCTGCTTTCAGTTTCAGGTCAACGCCTGACTATCCTCGCCTGCCAGGGCACCGAGGGCTCCGTCCGTTTCATAACACAACCTACCAAAATGCAAGTGAGCTGTCATCCAGGCAAGTGTGAATGAGGAGCCAGGGAGCCCGGACGAGGGAGGTGACCTCAGAGCTAGGAGAGCAGGAGGTCATTAGCAATTGGCAGACAGTCCTCCCAGCTGGGCTGGAAGGAGTCCTCTGCTCCTCCAAGGCAGAGGAGCTGTGTGCAGTCAGGAGCCTGGGTGGTGCCAGGCCGTGCTACCGGGGGCACACTCATGGGAGGGAGCGGGGGGTGGGGAGAGGCTTAGACATAATCACACCTCTCCCTCCCACTGGGGCTCCGGATCCAGCCCTGGTTCACCCTCCTGTCCCTTCTAAAACTACCTCGCTCTGCACCACTTTCCCGTTGTCACTGCAGCACCAGCATCATCCACCTGAAGCACATTTTAAATATATGCCAAAGTAGAGAAGATAATCCCGGGCGCTGCAGTCACCTAAATTCAATGATTTCCAACTCCTTGTTTCATCCATAACTCCCCCTACCTCCCCAACTTCTGCCCCATCTCACCTGCACATACTCCACAAGGTTTCTTGAAAAGATCAGAGTTTTTTTTAGCACAAATCCACAAAACCATTATCATTCCTTTGAGAAATGATACCACTTTCTGATTGTTGTCAAACATCCAGTCAGCGATCCCACAGATTGTGATTGTGCTGATTGCATCCCCGACGGTGTCACTGGCTATGTTCCTCTGTCCTTCGGGTTTCCTACGAGGTCATAGGCAGATCGAGAGACCTAAGCCAATTCAGGTATGCTTGTTTGTGGCAGGAAACATCCAAAGGGCTGGTGTTCTTTCCATGAAGAGGCAACAGTATCCACCTGGTTAGCTCTTGTTGTGATATTAGCAGGCATGGGGGCCCGATCCATTCATTCGTTAGACCCATTCATTCATTCATTAGCCATATGCTCCAAAGAGGGGGAACTTCATAGGGAAAAACAGAAGGAATGCTTGAGACTTCCCCTTCTTATACACGTTTTCCAAAGAACGAGCTGCTTCCTTAGCGTCCTCCAAGAGTGGCCTTTTTTTATTAAAAAAAAAAAAAAGGCATTCGACATCTTTGATGTACTTTAATCCGATGTAGTCAAGCCCTCGTAGTCATCACCCTAACTGATGTTTGAATGGCCTGATCTTTGGCCACTAGGTACCACCTTGGCTCCCGCATCCACTTTGAGAGTTTCTTCGCTTTGTGGTGTGACAAGCTGCTTGAGGCTCATCCTGTACATTCACCTCACCCTCATCTATTTCAATAGAAAGTCCCCTGGCCCCGGCCTCCAATCTGTCTGTGTCTTCACCGCAGCTAGATGAATCCTTCCTTAAATTAACTTTAGCGCCGTTGCTCTTCTTGGGGGGCAGTGTGATGCCAGAAACAAACACGAGCTTTGGAACTGGGGAGATGCAAGTTGGGAATCGGCCATATCAGGGACAGGCTGCAGCACCCCGAGCTGGTTATACCGTCTCCCTGAGCTCCAGCCGCCTCATTTGCAAAACTAAGAGTAATAACACCTTGCCTTACGGGGTTATGGTGGAGGTTTGATAAACGTGAAGCACCTGGCATCCAATCTGGTGACCAGGAAGAGCGTGTCCACATCTATTCATTTTCTTCGTGTTCTTTTCAAGACACGCCGATGGCTCCTAATGTCCGCCCCACTGTGCAGACCTTCAAGATCCCTTCGGCTGACCTACTCCACCTACCCAGTCTCGTTTCCATGACTGTTCTTCCCATCCACCTGCCATTCTGATCCCACTGGCCTGCTCTCATCAGACACGCTAACACCCTCAACCTTCACTGACACCGTCTCCTTTATCTTAAATGCCCCATGTCCTTCCATTTATTCAACTGTGAAGACCCAACTCAGATCATTCTGTTTCCCTAACCCCTTCCAAGCCTCCTACTCTTCCCACCCCATGAAAGCCTGCCTGTCCCCAGGAGCCTGACGGGGGGGCTACATCTATTGTAACCATTGTTACCCACCACCTACAGACTCGGGAAGAATATACTTCAAGAAATGTTCTTTCTGAAGCCAACGTGGTCTGCACACAGATCCCTGGGCACATTATCTGTGTGTGTGACTGACCGTGACCACAGCAAAGCCACTGAGAGTGTGCTTACACATGTGTACGTGGGTGTGCGTGTGTTTGTATGCATGTGTGTGTGTGTGTGTGTGTGTGCGTGTGAGTAGGAAGCCAGTGCCCTGGCCTGTCCTCTCTGACTCAGAATCACTCAGAGCCCCTGAGGCTGTGCCCCGCCCTCCGACTTCAGCCAGGACGTGGGAGGACAACTGGACCCAGATCTTCACAGAAATCAGGTGATGATCTCCTTGGGGGGCGGGGGTCTCAGTTTTCCAAACCAGATGTGACCCCATCTGGAACGTGGAGAAGAGCCACAAGTGACTAAGGAAAGCTTCCCTGTCCAGACCTGACGGCTGGACCCAAAACCAAAGATGATCTCAGCACAGAACTTCTCCACGGAAGAACCATCCTACAGGGCAGTGATGAGTAAGGACACTTCCCAAGATGGCTTTGCTCCCCAGGCAGGACCACCACCCCGCCCTTCACCGCTGGTGATGACAAACAGCCCCAATGTGCCACAAACTCAGGGAGGCTCCTGGGACGTGATGTGCGCCTCCCTCCCTGGACCCCGGCATCAGTCTCAGGATGGTGCCCACGGGCAGATCTCAATCCCTGCTGTGTAGAGAGGCAGAAAAACCCCACTTGGGCTTTCTTGGGTCTTTAGGGTCTAAAAGTCCTGCTCCTTCCCTCCAAAGGCATCACCTAGATTAAGGGGATCTAGCCAAAGCAGGACTCAAATCTCAGCATGGCGAGAGCCATGCAAGCAATAAAAGTGGAATTTCCTGGGGATCCCTGGGTGGCTCAGTGGTTTAGCGCCTGCCTTTGGCTCAGGGCGCGATCCTGGAGTCCCGCGTTGGGCTCCTGGCATGGAGACTGCTTCTCCCTCTCCTCTCTCTCTCTCTCTCTCTCTCTCTCTCTCTCTCTCTCTCTCTCTGTCTACCATGAATAAATAAATAAATCTTTTTTTTAGAAAAGTGGAATTTCCCCAGATGACTGAAGAGATGGGGAGCCCTGGAATGCAGAGGGGCTGGGTGGCACCCCAATAGGGAGATGGCCTCTGCAAGGGCTGGCAGGGGCCCCTTAAGTGGCCGCCTGCCGACTCTGCTCTGAGTCCACCTCTTGCTGTCCCAAGCTGTCAGGAAGACCCCCAGGGTGACATGCCCCAGGGGACCAAGGACGTGGGCAAAGTCCCTGGGCTGGTAGCTCTGTGCCCGGGGGCATCAGAAGAGCAGGCTGCAGCGTGGCCGTTGCTGGAGCAGAAAGTGAGAGCCCCCAATTATTCTAGAAGAAAGTGGCCTTTGGAACGAGTGGGCATGGGGTGTGCGCTTTCCGCAACAGAGTGTCAGTGGGGTGTCAGGTGGTCTCATGGGTGTTACAGAAGTGGTGTTGCCCCCATCCCCCCCACTTTGGTGGGGTGCGTGAGGACGGCTCGGCGGCAGCAGACCGCTTGGCTCACAGGTGTTCATCGACTAACAGAAGCTGCGCTTGCAGGGCTTTGTGGGGGCTTCGAGCAGGAGGAGTCTCCGGCGGGGGGCACAGTGCAGCTGATCACCACGTGCCGTCGCTTAATAACGTGTAATAGCGGCGCACAGAGCACCAGGCTGCACTCGAACCCCAGCACCGGCTTGACATCGTGGCGCCCTTTTCTTTCCGGGCTCGCCGGGGAGCAGCATCTGGGGGCATGAGGGCCAGGCCCTGCCCCGGCTGCACCTCCCCACCCCCCAGGTCCTGCACCAGGCCCTGTGCCCCGGGCACCACTCAGGGGAGGGGTCCCCTGGCTGCCACCCCCCCCAGTTCCTGCACCGAGCCCTGCAGGGGAGGGGTCCCCAGGTGCCCACCCCCGGGGGGCCTTTTAAAGATCCCGTGACTGCTCTCTGCTCCCAACCTATAAACAGAATGCGCTTCTGTGCATCTTTCTGGAGCAGGTCGTGGGTGCAGGCCCTCTCCTCTCAGGCTCGCCCCCCTTGGCTGCTCCCCCAAGGGAGTCACTTAGGAGAGGCAGGGTGCCCGGGGCCAGGCCTCCCGGGGGCTGTGCAGGCGGGACCCAGGGCCCCTCTGCCCACTGCAAGCAGTATGGGGCGCTCCTGCGGGGCGCCAGGAAACTCTGTCAGCTTGCTTTGTGAGTCCAATGGTCTCTAAATGAGCCGCGGCCAGGACCCTCCATCGCTTGCTTTGCGCTCAGCCCCCCGACGGCGCGCTCCCGGCGCCCTCAGCCCGCTCCACCCAGGGCAGGCTCGCTCAGCCCCAGTAGGAGCCAGGCGCCCCTTGGCTCTCAGGCAGCTCTCCCTTCACCCTCACTCGGCTCCTGTCTTTAAGGCTGATCTCCGCCACGTGTTTCAGGCTCTGTTAGAGAGTCAGTTCCACGAAACCTCCCACGAACATCACTGTCACGACGCATTTCATTTTCCTTGTGGCGGTCCCTTACCTTTTCACTCGGTGTCCACTGGGTGCGAAGCCTGGTCAGGGCCCTGGGGATCTGCACTGAGCCGAGCAGTCTGCGGGGCCTCGTCATGACCCTCGTGGGCGCTTCCTCCAACAATTCAGATCGAAAATTCCATTTTACAGCTGTGTTGGTACAAAGATGAATACATTGATAGTGTATATGACAACATTTGTTTTCAACCTAAAAGTTCTTTTGTTTCTTCTGATGTTAAAAGAAATGAAAATTAAGGGCACCTGGTGGCTCAGTCTGTCGAGCCTCTGCCTTCGGCTCAGTCATGATCTCGAGGTCCTGGGATCGAGCCCCACGTCTGGCTCCCCGCTCAGTGGATGTCTGCTTCTCCCGCTCCCTCTGCCTGTCATTCCCCATGCTTGTGCTCTCTCTCTCTCTCTCTCTCTGTCAAATAAATGAATAAAAATCTTTTTTAAAAATACATACAACAGGGCAGCCTGGGTGGCTCAGCAGTTTAGCGCCGCCTTCAGCCCAGGGCGTGATCCTGGAGACCCGGGAACCAGTCCCGCAGGAAGCCTGCTTCTCCCTCTGCCTGGGTCTCTGCCTTTCTCTTTCTCAATCTCTCTGTGTCTCTCAGGAATAAATTTAAAAAAAAAAAAAACACCATACAACATAAAATTTGCCATTTTAACCCATTTTGAAGCTCAGTAGCATTAACTGCATTTCCATTGTTGGGCCACCATCACCACCGTCCATCTCCAGAACTGTGAGTGGTGGGATCACACAGCGCTTGTCCCTTTGTGCCCAGCTTATTTCACTCAGTGTACTGTCCCCAGCATCCATCCATGTCATGGCAGGTGACAGGGTCTCCTTCTTTAAGGCTGAATAATATTCCACCGTGTGTACAAATCACACTTCGTTTCTCTGTAGGGCCTTGCCTTTGTTGTCTACTGCTATATCACAGCATCTAGAACCTCGCTGGCACATGGGGTGGGGGGTGCGAATAAGTCTTTAAACAGTGGCTTAAACAAATTTTCCGTTGAGAGCGCTTCTTTCAGGCGCGTCTCAAGCCGTCTAAGAGCACAAGCCAGGGTTGCGACCAGCCACCTGCACTCTAATCTCATCCGTGTAAACACACGGCACACAAGCGAGCAGGTCTGAATGCCACCAGGAAGCAGGTGTATTTCCTCACGGCCACCCCAGGCGCACTGTCGGAGCAAGCGAGAGAGGTCACAGAGCTGAATGTCGCTGGTGCTCTTGAGCTCGGAAGTTATGGCCTGAACTTTGGCCACCTTCTGCCTGAGGAGGCGCTACCTGGAACCAGGCCCTTGAACCTCGGTGGCTTTTCTGGGAGTCCCTCAGGGTGGGAGCCCAGCCATCAGCGGCCCTGTGTCACTGTCCGTCTTTCTCGGGGACACAGGACTCCTTCCACGCAGGCCCAGGCCTGCTTGAGCACCAGAGCACATGGTCAGCACTGCATAAGCAACAGCCAATGAAATGGTGGGAGGTGGCAAATGACGGTGTTGGGGCCCCCCTGTGCGAAATCTGCAGCCCACCTGGGGCTTTCAACAGGTCATTTGTCATTCCACAGAGAGCGCCCTCTCCACTTTCTCTTTGAACAGATCCAAAAAAAAAAAAAAAAGAACAAATTCCAGAAGACTCAGGTTATTTGCCCTGAAAGTGGTCGGCGGGCAGCCCCGGGCCGTCTTTCTTGTCCCATTTCCGGAGCGCAGACCCAGACCCCAAGATGGTGCCATGGCCTGCTGGCCTCTGCTCCAACACAGAGGGACGCTGCCGGCTGGCGGGATCCTATTTAGGAGGCCAGCAGGAGAGCACAAGAAAGGCTGTTATGTCTTTCCACAGAAAATTCCAGAACCTTTAACCCTCCACTGGAGCCTCATGGCCCAGAGTTTGATGGGGGCTGCTCTATCTTTTCCTGTCAGATTTAGACAGCTCAGCATGGCGCCCTTTTGACATGAAGTAATAATTGTCAGAGAGGGTCAGGGCTGCGGCAGCTGAGAAAACAGCAGAGTGACCCTTGAAAGGAAAGCGGGTCCTGCCGAATCAGGACACAGCCCATTAGTGGGTCAGAGGACCTTCCCCACTGACATTTGCGCTGACGCTGCCTCATCAAGAAATTTGACTTGGGGGACATCGTCTGTGCAGTCACCTTGGTGGGGGGCACACGCGAGCGCTCCTTGCGAGTGGCACCGGCGGATGGCTGCAGATGCCACGATAGAAAACAATAGAAGGCATCGCACGGTTATTCTTGCCTTAATACAAAAGGAGCCGAAAGCCGTAGGAATGGTGGAGAAAGCCACACAGATGGGTTTAATCATCCAGAATTTCACCCCAAAGGGGAGAGCTGCTGCCACCGTAGCAGAGAATCCTCCAAGATTTATCAACGCTTGTGTATTTATGTGCATGAATTACATCTGTGTAAATGCAGCCATGCATGTGAGTGCATACGTGTATCTGTGTGTGCATGTGTGTACAAGCATGGACTTATGCATGTGTTGTATACATGTGTGTATGTCGTGTGTGCATGTGTATACACACATATATACAAATGTGTTTGCATACGTGTATAGATGTGTGTTGTGCATATATGTGTGTGCGTATGTGTTGCACATGGATGTGTACATGGATGTGTTGTGTATATGGATGTCTCTTTGTAGGAGTGCATGTGTGTTCGTGTGTGTGCATGTGTATGTACATGCATATATACAAATGTGTGCACATGTGTATAGATGTTTATATGTGTATATATGTGCGTATATGTTGCACAGCATGTTTGTGTGTGCATGTAAGTCCATTTGTGTGCATGTGCATGCATGTGTGTATATGCATATATACAAATGTGTGTGCACGTGTATAGATGTGGGCATATATGTTGCATGTGTGTGTATGTGTGTGCATGTATGCCTGTGTGTGCATATGTATACATGCATATATACAAAAGTGTGTGCATATGTGTGTAGATGTATATTGTGTGTATATGCATGTGCATATGTGTTGCATATGTATGTGTGTATGGATATGTTGTGTATATGGATGTTTGTGTCTTTGTGTGTGTGCATGTGTGTCCATGTGTGTGTGCACAAGTATGCATGTGTGTACACGCACATGTACAAACATGTGTACAGATGTGTATGTGTGTATGCATACACATGTGGGTATATGTAGTGAGATTTTCACGCACGCTTCGTAACAGAAGTCAATCATTAGTATAAGAAAAGAGGCTATGAGATCAAATGCACTTTAACATTTAAAGTTTTTATTTTATTTATTTATTTTTTAAATAATAAATTTATTTTTATTGGTGTTCAATTTGACATTTAAAGTTTTTAAAATGTAGACATTTTTCATATTTTTTCTGCTGCAGCATGTTCCCAATTGTGTCCTACAAAACAAACACATGAATTGAAATAAAAGCTGGGACGTGCTGCCCCAGAGAGAATTCCAGAGCACAGAGACCCTGAGAAGCAGCGGCAGGGGAGCCCGTGAAACGGGGTCTAAGCAGCGCCATCACCCACCGGCCGCCCTTTGTCACAAGAACAGCGATGCCCACTGACCTGCGGAATCAGGAGAATCGCATCTTCTCCGGCCTTCCTGCGGCCAGCGTACGAATCCCTTCTGGCCCTTTTGGGGTCGGAGGAGAGGCCAGTCCGGCACCATCGGGTGACTTCTGAAAGCAGAGGGACGGGGAAAGTGGCACGTATTTGTTGGTTGTGATTCGACACGGGTCGGTAGTAATTTCCTTCTTCCCAGCTCTTCCTGGGTGAGGGATGGAGCAGTTGGCAGGGAAGGAATGAAAACGCTCCGTCCTGGGCAGCCCTGGTGGTTCAGCGGTTTAGCGCCGCCTTGGGCCCAGGGCCTGATCCTGGGGACCTGGGATCGAGTCCTGCATCGGGCTTCCCGCATGGAGCCTGCTTCTCCCTCTGCCTGTGTCTCTGCCCCCACCCTCTGTCTCTCATGAATAAATAAATTAAATCTTAAAAAAAAAACAAACAAACCTGCTCCATCCCTTGTATGTTAGGTGACTCTCCCTGACCAACCTGTTTCTCACTTTCTCATTCTAAACCAAAAAACAAGGAGGCTGAAAGGGGGATTGATGGGCGGTGGGAGGAAGAAGAGGTCCAGGAATCTTTTTCTGTGAAACAAAGAGCTTTGCTTCTTGTCTTTCTCTGTTTTACAAAATCAGGGTTACATCGCGCTATTTGCTTTCATAATTTGCTTTTTTCACTTCGTGTATCACGGAGATTTCTTCGAGGAATTACACAATCTTCTAAAACATGATTTTAAATTACTTCATATGATTTCATCTTGGGGATAAATACCGCAGTCTTGACCCTATGTGCCAGTTGTTGATTTATTGCCTCGCGGCTCTGGATTCACCCCTCAATACCTGCTCAGTGATAATGGGGATCATGGGTGGGATGCCAGCATTTCTCCTCCAGGGTGACCACGAGGTTAAGCGTTGCCAGTGGGGGGTGAGTGAGGGACATGGCGAGAGGTCAGCTTCTCTTCCTCATTCCCTGGTGTGAAGCTCAGGGATCACCTTTCCACAGGCCCCCCCGCAGGGTCCTGGATGACAACATGGGGACATGGGCCAGCTCTGACTGAGGCTACCAGTGGCCCCCTGTAGTACTCACTGATCCCCCACCACACCCTGTTCAATGAAGGGTGAGCCCCCTTCCAAGCCTGCCCTGCTTTGGGTGCCTCCTCCTGCCCTGGGGCACCCTCGAGAGTTCTCGTTCCACCTTTACTCCATCTCTACTCTTCTATCACTGCTTCGTAATTCCTCATATTTAACTTCCCTTGTTGCAATCACTGTGGGTTTTCCATCTCCTGGTTGGACCCAGGCTGAAGCGTCTGGCAAGGACCCTGCTGTAAGCACTATTTCTGAAGCATCTTCTTTGGAAGTTGGGCACAAGGAAAGGATGGCACGAAGGACGCATTTATTCAAACAGCAAATGTTTACTGAGCAGATCTACGCTGGCAGCCGGGGCCCCGAGATGGGCTGTCAGAGAATAGTGACATTTGCTAATCCCACGTTATGAGAGCTAACTCATTAATTGTCAAAGCAGCCCCCCGAGGTGGCAGGGGAGCACCTCGGCACACACGCGGCCCACAGTCGGTAGGAGGCGGTGCCCGTGGAAATCATGCCGGGCCGCACACCCTGCCCACGGCTCCCACTGCGTCTCTAAGATGGGACAAATGTGATCATTTGGACTCTTCATCCATGAGCCACTGGCCTTCCAGGGCTCCAGTTCTCTAGTATTGGAGAAAAGAGAGGATTCTGAGCAGAGAAAATGAGAATCTCAGAGAACTTAAAAACAGAGCCCAGGAGGAAGGATGAGAGGACAGTGAGTCTGGAAAGTTCTGTGGCCATGTGCGTTGATTCTACCCAGAGAAGGAGTGGCAGCTGTCCCTGAAGAGACGCAGAGAGAGAGGCCGAGGGCAGCCCAAGCTGTGCGGGACAGGGATCCTGCACGCTCATTTCCTGAAGTTGTCTCGATTTTATATTTTTTCTACCCTTTTCAGTGAATGACGTTGATATGGTTTAGTATTTGTACTTTCCTGTGACTCAGGCACAGTACGGTCCTCATTGTGGATTTGGGAGCGACGACGGTCTGCTGTCTCCCCGGGGGGCAGGTCCGGTTTTCTGTGACTAGGCCAGTGGCTGGCAGACAAGAGAGCAGCCCCAGCTGCGGCGGAGAAACTGAGGCTGGGCCTGCAGGAGGGACAGAGAAAACCCTCACGGCAGTGAAGCAGGACAGGACCGGCGTGCAGGAGGCTCGGGGACGAGGGCCAGACCAGCGACCGGAAGCACCGGCCTCCACGGACCCGCTCCGGGACCCTCGCAAGCCTCACGGAGCGGCAGGCGGGCCCCGGGGTGCCCCCCGCAGATGGGCACCAGGCAGCCCTTGCTCCCTCACCGATGGCTCTGAACAGAACAGGCGGGAGGCCTCGGGGAGCAGCACTTGTTGGCTAAGGCTGAACCAAGGGGCTTCACGATGGAACCTACCGTCTTACGGTTCCGGAAGGCAAAGGCCAGGATCAAGGGCTGGCTCCTTCCGAGAGCAGCGAGGGAAGCCCGTCCCAGGCTGTCCAACAGCCCCCGGTGGTTGCTGGCAATGCTTGGCCTTCCCCGGCTCGTAGGCCCCACCTGCACGGCCACATGGCCTCCCCCCATGTGCGTGTCTGTCTCCAAATCTCGCCTTTCTCATGAGGACACGGGTCACGTAGGATTGGGGCCCACCCGAATGATCCACTTTAACTTGACCACCTTGACTCCTTAACTCTTGATAAGAACTTATCTCCAAATAGGACCACTTTCTGAGGTCCTAGGGGGTTAGGACTTCTGCATATGGATCTGTGGGGAACACAGGTTAGCCCCTAAAAAGGGAAGCAGTGGGCCTATCACCCCAGTTACCCAGAACACAGGGACTTATGCTATGAGGGGATCGGTATCAGTAAGAAGGGGGTATGCTGGCCTTGCAGGTGCTCTCATTGGAAAATTTGGGGTCTGTAAATGGGACTTGCCCACTGTCTACACAGGAGAGTGTGAGGTCGGGGCTAAAAACTCTGGGACACAGACGGAAGGAGTGAAAAGGAGCCCCTGGGGAGGTGCAACACGTGCCCAGGAGAGCCCTGAGGAATGGTTTGCACCTTCTCTGGGCTCTGCATGGGTTTGTGGCCGTGGGAAGTGAGCGCTGCCTGGGATGGGTCCATACCGTGCGCCTTCCCAGCTCTTCAGGCTGTCGGGCACAGCCACGTGCCCTGGCCCGTGTACGAAGCATTGCTGCCACAGAACGCTCATCCCTCCACCCTCCACTCCTCCTGCCACCCACCCGCCCTGGGCATGGGAGCACCTGGGTGCTGCTGGGGTGAGCAGTGGTCTCCCAGCTTTTTAGATCAAACACCCTACCCTTTTCAAATGCCTAGTAGGCACTTCCACATTGTATATTTACTCACAAATTAAATGTATTTACTACTGTGCTGACTATGGTGTGCACGGCAGAAAGCATGCACATCGGAGAAATGGTTCGAGGACGAGGCTAAAATAATGCAGATGAACCTTCTGGCTTTGTCCTTCCTTCATTCCAATGAGCCATCCGGACCCCCAACCCGAGATCAGAGACCCCCACATGGGAAATCACTAGTTTCTAAGATGTACTGATCCTGCAGCAAATCCAAGTTAAGGCAAGTGACTTACTACACTCACAGCTGTTTCTGTCATGTCAGGACCGGCCAGCTGCTCATTTCCTTTTAGGAGACTGTGTTAGGCCTCGGGGATGGTGGGCCCTGGGTTGAGAATGTTGGTGAGAAAGCACCCTCCATTACAGTCTTGGGCACAGTCTCCTGGTGTAGAGTGTGACCTTTTGAACCCCCGCCTTGTGGGGTTTGTGAAGATTGAAACATGCACGTGAACCACTTAAAAAATATATCCCCTGTCAAAATGGATGTTCAATAAATGGCAGCGGTCCACTACCTCTGCTATCATGACCACGCTCAGGGCAGCGGGGAACCTGGATTGCAACGGGCACCCAGGAGAAAGGACATCACCCCAGCACGGGCCCCTCCCTCCCCTTGATCTGACTTACACTATGAGCTGTGGGATGAGATTCTGAGGGACAGAGAAGGCCTATGTCCTGGACAGCAGAGATTTAAGGAAAAATACCCTGGGGTGAGCTCTAAGCCCAAGGACAGACTGGGTGCAGCAGAAAAAGCTCATTGCACCCCAGTATCTATTTTACCCTTTGTCCTTTTAATAACAGAGTCCCTTAGTTTGGCTGGCACATGGCATCTCAGCTAGAAGTTACAGCTCCCGGGCTCACGTGCGTGCAGGTGTGGCTGTATGGCTATATTTTGGCTGATGGACCGTGGGCAGAAATGATGTGTGCAGGTTATAGATTATTTTCATAAGGAAATTCTCTGTGCGCCCCATCTTCCTACCCTGCCTAGGTCTGGGCTGGAACCAGATGTGATGGACTGAGTCCATGCGACCCCACCATCGGAGGAAGTGTTAGCACCTGGGAGCAGCCAGAGAGGAAGCCACCGTGCAGGCCGGAGAGCTGCGCTTGGCAAATCAGTTGCCTTCAATACCTCGGCAGGTAGGCCCGGGTCCCCACGGAGCCTGCAGTTCCAGGAAAAGTAAGTCTTCACACTCGCTGCATTCAGCAGGGCGCAAGAGAGACATCGTGTTGGGTACGTTTGCAAGCAAAGATGGAAGGGGACAGCTCTGCCAAACGAAGGCCACTCTGCCTGGGGCCTGCAATCCAAAGTGACCGGAAAGGCCAGCTGCTTCCCTACCCCACAGCAGGGTGTCCTGCCGCAAGCCCAGAACCTTCCACAAAGGCCTCTTATGGAGCCTTCTCAGCCAGACCCCAGGATCCCTCTGGAAGCAACAGTCAGATGAAAGGTGCTGCTTTCCGCTCAGGCTTCTTGTTTCCGAAGGCTTCAGAAGGCAGGTTAAAGGGAGCAAGAGGGGGTGTAAGCCGTGACATAAAGGAGGACCCAGGGGCGAGCTCCCAGGCTGTGTCCAAGGGAGACTTTTCAGCAGACTGTGTGCCCATGGAATGAACCAGAAGCAAAGAGACTAGAAGCCTACTTGGGGCAGTAAGTTTGGGGGGGGTGGCAATGGTGTAATCACTCATTTCCTAAAGTCACCCAGAGATCCTCCACCTGCAGCGGCCGTGGGAGCCTCGTCAATCTGGCTCGTGACTCTCGCCCGCTTGGGCACGTCAGCGTCTTTGACCACATCCTGGCTCTTGGGAATGATGAGATACCTGAGATCACCTTGAACCCACCCCACCCCAACTTGGAAGAGCCCGGGTTCCTGCCAGCAGGAAATCACTTCAGATAGTTCGACACTCCGTTTGGGTTGTGGTGGCGTCCACTGTCCCCAAGCCTCGTGATAGGACAACACCATGAAACACCTCCCTTTTTAAAGATAAAGAATGTGAATTCATGTGAAAGCTTCCAAATTCAGATTCAGGACTATGGGGTCTTTATTTACCTCCTTACGTGTACACGCATCCTTCCATCCTTCCGCACCAAGAGTGCGGTCCGCAGTGACACCCACTGAAGAACCCGTGTGCTCTGCTCCATGATGTGCGCACAACAGTCTCAGGATAAAAATGCCTGGCACTACCACGAGCAATAGAATCAGTGACTAGAGTTTTAAAAAATGTTTTGCAGTTCTTTTGTTCTCAGAATACAGCCCAGCTCGGGACGTAGCGTTAAATCACTGTGTTTTATGGTCCCTTGAAATAGTTCCTCTCCGGGCGGTAATGCCAACTGGTTCAAAACTCAGTTCAGCTCACTTCTCTCCTTTTGCCTTCTTCTTAATAAAATTAATTTCATAAATAAAATTTCACTTCATAGTCATGTAAAATATCTGCACGGCTCCAAAGTCAGATGCACAGAGCAAGGTGAATTTAGCAGACTGTCCTTAATATTTGCGGGCCCGGGGACAAGGTAATAGATGGAGGTCCACGTCCCACAGGTATTTCGGGTTATAAATCAAGCCACCAGATTCTTACATAGAATATGTGCTCCCAACCTACCTAGACAAGAGCTTCTTCCCATGGACACCAAGACCAATTTCCCATTCAGAATCCTTGGCTCCTCAGAGTTCTGCGCTGGAGCAGGGTGGCCTGGGGAGAGCCTGCCCCGTGTTTCCGCCTTGCACACACATGCTCGCAGGTGTGCCAGCCCCTGGGCAGCCCTCAGGGTGTGCATTTCCCAGTTGTTGTTTGCCGATAGAGACCAGGGTCCTGGGATGGGCCCTCGAAGCGGGTGGATATTTGAGTCCTGTGACCTAGAAGGGAGGGTGCTAGCTCCACTGCACCTGGCCCTGCGGACCCCTCACCTGGAGGGGGTGGGACAGGTGGCTGGGGGCAGACCAGAGCAGGACACTCTCATCCAGACCCCCCCTCCCCACCGGGCAGCCCTGATGGAGCAACCCAACTTCTCTCCCTGTCCCCTGCTCCTCTACAGTTTGCAGTTGATGGTGATTTTTTTTTTATAAATATAAGCAAATCCCACACGCACACATACTTCCACATCTGTCCACAGATAGGCACCCAGGTTCGTACTTCCGCACACACACTCGCGTGCAGACTTCCTGCCCAGTGGGCGGGCGGGCGGCAGGCAACAGGAAGCACAGTTACCTAAGCGGCCTCCTGCGGCTGAGCTGTGCGGAGGCACCAGCCCTGAACCCACCGGCAGACGGGGACCCCGGGGACCGGCTGGCCAGCGCTCCGGGGTCGCCCCGTCGGAGGAAGGAAATGTGCCTTGGTTCACATCAACCGGTAGGAAATACAGCCTTCTGGGTGTACCCAAAAGATGTACAGAATTGAACGTAGCAGAAAAAGATCCAATTAGGTCCCTGAAACAACAGCACCACGACCTGGAGCTGACCTGCTGGCAGGACCAGGACCCGCTTCTGTCGACTTCACAAATGCCTAAATGTGGGTTTTGCCCCTGGGCCTTACAGGGAGTGGGAAGTTAGCCCCCCACCCGCCCCAGCTGGGGGGACCAGACTCCTTAACCCCCTGGCTATTTTACAGACCGCTGCCTGCAGCTCCGGGGGGTTCCTGGGGTTTTTCCTGGGGATGTGTTCTACCTTCCTGAGCCCCAGCCCCCCAGCTCCCCAGCCCCCCAGCCCCCAGGTGAGGAAGGACCCTGCTTCACCGGCTATGAGTTGCCAGTTCCCTACTGCGGGACCCTCTCCGCGGCTGCCAGGGACGGAGGCTGCAGCCTCCGCGCAATAATCACGAGGCTGCGAGTCGGCATCTGGTCGAGTTAGGAGGACGACGTTGGAAAACAAAACTCAGAATCCTAGGGGCCAGTCATCTCGGGGTGCCTCCCGTAGCACTAAGTGACACAGTTCACAGAGCCACCCCCGGGGGACAAAGCAGCTCCGTGGACCCTGCTGTGCCCGTACTGGCCGCTCGGTGGCCTAGGGGGCCCAGGGAAAGCCCCCTGCCTCCAGGGAGGCTGAGAGGTTCGAAAGCCTGCGAGCCGGCGAAAAGCTCCTTTAGACTACCGTCGGTTTTATTTCTTTTTTTTTTTTCCAAAGCCCTCAAGATTTTACTTAAGCATCAGGTGATACAGTCTTTACCTTAGTCTTTGGTTCATTCGCAGGGCGTAGCACGACGTCTGAAGCATAGTTGATGATTAATAATTATTGGCTTAATGAAAAAAAGTTCAACCTGAATTATCTACAAATGTAGACTTTCCTAGTTGTATCACCTTTCACATTTTCAGTGTCTTTTTTTTAAAATTTTATAGATTTATTTTTTATTGGTGTTCAATTTGCCAACATACAGAATAACACCCAGTGCTCATCCCGTGAAGTGCCCCCCTCAGTGCCCGTCACCCAGTCACCCCCACCCCCCCGCCCTCCTCCCCCTCCACCACCCCTAGTTCATTTCCCAGAGTTAGGGGTCTCCCATGCTCTGTCTCCCTTTCTGATATTTCCCACACATTTTCTCTCCTTTCCCCTTTATTCCCTTTCACTATTTTTTATATTCCCCAAATGAATGAGACCATATAATGTTTGTCCTCCGATTAATAAAAACTCTACCTCTCATAAGCCACCACCTAATACCATCTTGGGTGGAAAAATCTTTCTGTATTTTTTTTTTTTAAGAATTAGAAATAGCAGCAGCAGTGGCTAGTTCTAGATCGCGCTCCAGGGGCCTCCAGGGGAGGAAGCCGCCCTCGCCTTCCCGAGAAACACTCGGCAGAACTTAGCTGGAGGCTCCTGCTGGCACCAGCCCCCCTGCAATGCACTCCTGCCTCTATGTTTTTTTTTTTAAGATTTTATTTATTTATTCATGATAGAGAGAGAGTGAGAGAGAGAGAGAGAGAGAGAGAGAGAGGCAGAGACACAGGCAGAGGGAGAAGCAGGCTCCATGCACCGGGAGCCCGACGTGGGATTCGATCCCAGGACTCCAGGATCGCGCCCTGGGCCAAAGGCTGGCGCCAAACTGTTGAGCCACCCAGGGGTCCCCTCTCGCCTCTCTCCTTTGCTTGCTCCCCCGTGTCATTAAGGAAGACGTCCCCGCGGAGGCCTGGCACCCTCTCCGGCCGCCGCCGCCCAGCGGGAAGGAAGCGCACCTGGTTACCACGGGCAGCCGCCTGCTCTCTAACCGACGCCAGGCTGGGATGGAAGAGATTTCCTCTGTTCAGGAAGGACTTTCCTCCTTCGGACCTTCAGCCTCCTCCCCGAGCCTCAGGCCGATCTGTTTTATTTCCTTTCGAAATACTCACACATTTTGAGCGGAACAGCTGGTAAATACAGAGGATTCAGCACTTTCCTCTAAACCCACAAGCGTTGAGGTCAGATCGCCGGGCGGCCCAGCCGGGGTGTTAATAATGTCACTTGTAGAAACGACTCCGTCTACATAAGACAGCTGGTGTGAAGACGGCATTGTAAACGCGTCCACTCTGAAATACTCGGCGTGGAGACGTGGCTCCCCAAAATAAGCTCAGACAAAGCCCCCTGCCGGTGGCCGACACCATCTCTCTTTCTCTGTATCCACCGTGGCACGTGCCTGGCACAGATAATAAATCATGACAATCCTGGTCCTCGATTCGCCAGCTTCTCTTGCAACTAGAGTGGCCTCTAACCCCGTTGTAGCCAGTGAGGTTGAGAACATGTCTGGGAAAACTTTTACTTTTCCTGTTAAAGGGACAGACATGACTAGTTCTACTTTTTACCTCCCCTCTTTCTGCTTTGAACGCAGACATGATGTCCGGGGCTGCAGCATCCATCTTGCAACCATGAGGCAAAGAAAGACCTTGGGCAAGCACCACGGATTAGCAGAACCAGTGGCAGCCAATGCCTACCTCTGAACCTCTGGTTATGTGAGACCATAAACCCATGTGTGTTGAAGCCACTTAAGTTGGCTTTTTGGAGCAGTGCAGGGGGCTCAGTGGTTTAGCGCTGCCTTCAGCCCAGGGTGTGATCCTGGAGACCTGGGATCGAGTCCCACGTCGGGCTCCCTGTGTGGATCCTGCTTCTCCCTCTGCTTGTGTCTCTGCCTCTCTCTCTCTCTCTCTGTGTGTGTGTGTGTGTGTGTGTCTCATGAATAAATAAATCTTTTTAAAAATCTTAAAAAAAAAAGTTGGCTTTCTGTTACTTACAGCTTAATGTGTTCTAAAGGAGACACATCATGCTTGGCATTCTTCCATTAATCCTGCCCTCTGAAGGAATCTAAAGCAGAAGGAGCGGAATATGCACCCTCCTCCACTCTCCACCACCTCCCTTTGTAGGACAAATTCATAAAAACTCAAGCTGGGTAGAGGAGATTGTGCAATGTTCCAATCTGATCCAGGGATTTGGGTCCTTGATGGGTTAAATGGGTGAAACTAAAACCCAAAGAAAGTCTTTAGACTTTATGTCAAAGAAGATGCCTAAGGACTGGCTCATTCAAGGCCAGGACATTTGCATCCTGGGTGGGAGCCATCTGCTTAGGATCCAGAAATGGGATCATCCCCCTGGCGGTGCCACACGTCAGAAGATGCTCTGTGTAAGCAGAATACATTTGAATAGGGCCAAAGTGGATTGTTTTGATGAAATCCTCACTATCTTCTCATCCCAGCAGGTATCAGAGAAAGACATCAGTCACATAGGATTAGGACCCACCCTAATAACTGAATTTAACCTTAATTACCTCTGTAAAGTCCCTATTTCCAAATACAGTCACATTCTGCAGTCCAAGGGGGTTAGGACTTCAACATACGAATTTGGGGAGGACACAATGTAGCCCAAATGGGATTCACGTCATTGCACTGGCCCCACCCAAATAACCCAGAATAATCTCCCTACCTTACGGTCTATAACCTTAATTATACCTGCAAAGTCTCTCTTGCCACATAACATAATGCAGTTACAGCTTCCCAGGGTTGTAGGACATGGACATCTTTGTTGAGGAGGGTCTTCTCCTTCCACACTGTACCAAGGACTTGACATTCATTTTCTCGTTTGTATGTGGGTAGGTTATCCCATTGTCCCCAATTCCTAGCTGCAGAAACTGAGACATGAAGCAATTACGAATGACCCAAAGCTGCAGAGCTGGTAAACGGTGGAGCCTGTGGCTCACCCACCCACCGCCCCAGTACAGGGCCTGCCCGTTCTGCCTGCCGCCCGATAGTGCCCGCAGCAATAGGGCAGCTTGGGTCCTGGCATCTGAGGGCCGTCTCCCCCTGGCACAGAAATGGGGTGGATGGCCAGGCTCCTCTCTTACCCACCAGTTCTCCCCAAGTCTGTGGGATCTGAACCCCTCTCCTAAACAGCACAGCCACCTTGGTACCCCACTCCCTGCGGCTCTGCTTCTCTGCCCACCACAGTGTAGCCAGAGCCAGGGTTGAAAGCACAGACCTGACCTCGTCACTTCTACACTCAAAGTCCTTTAATGTCCCTGTGGCTGTGATTGCCATGGTCTGAGTGTATATCTGAAATCCTAATGCCCAGTGCGGTGGAATGACAAGCTGAGATCTTTGGGAGGGGATCCGTGTCCTTATAAAAGAGACACCAGACAGCCCCCTATTCCCTTCTGTCAGGGAGGACACAGCAAGAAGCTGCGACCCAGAAGAGGGCCCCCCCCCAACCCAACCATGCCAGCACCTTGACCTCTGACTCCCAGTCTCTGCAACCGGGAGAAACACATTCCTGTTGTTTGAAAGCCACCCAGTCTAGGGGATTTTGTTTTAGGATCCCAAACAGACTAATTTACAGATTAAGGCCAAAGACTGATACGTTGTTTTTTTTTGTTGTTGTTGTTGTTTGGGGTTTTTTTGGTTGTTTTTTTTTTGTTTGTTTGTTTTGTCAAGACTTGATTTAAACTTATGAAAACCCAATTTCACCATGGAAAACAGTTTGGTGATTCCTCAAAAACTTAAACATGGAGATTCCATATGACCCAAGAATTCTGCTCCTGGGCATATACCCAAGAGAATTAAAAACAGGAGTTCAAGTAAATACACGTGTACAGATGTTCACGGCAGCGCTATTCACAATCGCCAAATGGTAGAAACAACCCAGCTGTCTGTCCAAGTGTGAGGCATCCAGAAAAGCGGATCTTATTCAGCCACAGAAAAGAAAAAAGAAGTATTGATACAATGGAGGTAAGCCCTGAAAACATCAACTTTTGAAGTGAAAAGCATCGAGAGACTCAAAAGATCCTGTGCTGAACAGTTCCACTCACACGAGGTACCCAGAACTGGCGAATCCACAGACATGGGAGGTGGGCTGGTGGTTGTGAGGGGCTGGGGCCAGGGGAGAATGAGCGACTGCTCCGTGGGTGTGAGGTTTCCTTTTGAGGAGACAAAAGGTCCAGAACATTCTGGAATGGCAATACTCAACACTCAATGTTGTGGTGGTCCAACACTGTGAATGTACTAAGTGCCCTGGGTTGTTCGCTAAAATCGCTAATTTTATGTTCTGTGTATTTCATCCCAAAAACTGAAAGAAGAGGAAGAAGGAAGGAAGGAAGGAAGGAAGGAAGGAAGGAAGGAAGGAAGGAAGGAAGGAAGGGAGGGAGGGAGGGAGGGAGGGAAGGGGGAAGGAACTTACTGGCTCCCGCAACTAACGGTGAAGTTGAAGAGCTGGGCCCAGCCGAGTGACAGGCGTGTCTGCGACGGCCGCACTCGGCCTCAGCCTCCACCGGGCCGGCGGGGAGGCTGGCCTTCACCCCGACCCACGAGGGCTCCGGGCTCAGAGCCCAGCCTGCGGCGCCGCCCGTTCTGCCCCCACCTGAGATCACGACCTGAGCCGAAGGCAGACGCTCACCCCTTGAGCCGCCCGATGCCCCAACAGAAAGATCCGTCAGCGGAAAGCAGGGAAAGGCCGGACGAGGACCGGAAGGGTCCAGAAGGAGGCAGCAGCAGGAGCGGGACTACGTCGTGGCAGAGGGAGAACGTCCAAGAGGGAACGTGGACCGGGACCGGGACCGAGGCCCCCCATCTTGAGGCTGGGACCCTGACCCGGTCAGAGACACGGGGCCGGCGGGGAATCCGGGCCATGGGGTGGAGGAGCTGCTGGGGCGGGGGGGAGGCAGCAACACCCCAGCCTGCGGAGGAGAAACGCTCACAGGGCCCAGCTCCTGGCTCCAGGCTGAGCCAAGGACAGATTTGGGGCTGATGAAAATGGGAGGGTTTCTGCTGTTTGGGGCACCGTGTCTGGCGATACCACCAAGGGACGACGGTGTCCCTCTGGTAAGGCTGGTTCCGCACGCAGCCTGGCATGGGACCGGGGGCCCGACGTGAAGTGCGTCTGTGGCTAGGGTTAATGTCCCCTCTGACCTGTTTCGGGGGACCAGAGCTGGCCGTTCTCACTGCTCTAGTTCTGGAAGGCCAGAGGGATTGCAGGGGCATGAGGAGGAGACAGGGCTGCCCTCTGCACCTCCTGCTGGGGAGAAGGGACAGGAATTCATGCCGGCCTCAGGCAGCCCCAGACCGGGCCTGGCTCTGCTGGTGGCTGGGGTCACCGGTCACGTGTGCCCAGGAGCCCCTCTGTCAGACTCTGGTGGGGCAGGGCTGATGGCCCGGCCCAGCCGCTGTGCCCTTTCCTCCTTCTTGCTGATGTACGAGCTGTGCTTTGGTCTCCTGCCTGAGGCCCCAGGGGAGAAGGTGATAAAATGCTACTTTCCAAGACAGTGGCTGTGGGTTCCTGCAGAATCCACCCAGCTTTGTGACCCATACTCACTCCCGCTGCTGCTGAAGAGCTACCTGTGTCCCCATTCGCTCCTGCTCCCTGTGACTGCGGCTCCTGGAGACGGGCCAAGACGGAGCCACACGTTCCTGGGCTCCCTGCAGCTAAGAACACTCGTGACAGTCGCCCTGATTCCTCACCACTGCTACTCAAGTCCACCTGCTGTCAAAGGACTCGATCTTGGGGCATCCAGGTGGCGCAGCGGTTGAGCATCTACCTTTGGCTCAGGGCATGATCCTGGAGTCCCGGGATCGAGTCCCACATCGGGCTCCCTGCATGGAGCCTGCTTCTCCCTCTGTCTGTGTCTCTGCCTCTCTCTCTGTGTCTCTCATGAATAAATAAATAAAATCTTTAAAAAAAAAAAAAAAAGACCCGATGTGGAGTCCAACCCTTCTTTGAGAAGGCCCGGCTACGGCCTGTCTCATCCATCCCTCAAGGAGAGCGCATGTGTTTGCATCCACACTGCGTCGGGGCTTCTGGGGCTCTCTGAGGGATTCCGACCCACTGGATTCAGGGAGATAAACCGCATGACTGTAGCACATGCCTCGCAGGGAATTTGGCAGAGAGCAGATCCTGCGGGAGAGCCAGCGGCACCAAGGCACGATCTGTGAATATCCCAGAGGGCTGGTGGCACTGGGCAGCACCTGTCCAGGCTGTGTTAGAGCGCTAAATAAAACAGGAGAAGCTAACCTTTCATCGTCATCCAGTCAGAAGGCAAAGTGATCATTTCCCCAAACAGCACTTCTCTTCAACAAACAGTGGCCATAAAAGCAGAGCCTCGGCAACTTGAAGAGGCCGTAAAGCCTCTGGCCGCGGCGCAGGGCCCTGAGAACACTCGTGCGAAAGTCAACCCCGGAGCTGCCGCGCAGAGCAGCAGGCCCTCGGAGGGGAGACTCGCAGGCCGCTCCGGCCCACGGCACCGCACCGAGCCCCAGCCCCTGTGCGGCCTCCCTCCCTCGGGGGGGGGGGGGCAGGGGAGTGTGACAGGTGCACACACTGCAACGCAAAACCACTGCCGTCTGTCGGCCAGCCCCATAACCAGGTCGCCGAGGCCCACAGGCACCGTCCTCTGAGGAGGGGGAGAGGGGACAGGGGTCGGAACTACCAAGTTCCCGCTCAGGCCCCAAATAGCGTGCTTCAGGGCACAGGGGCCACCCGCCCGGGCTCTGCGTTCAGGGGCATCCCCACGCGGGCTGACACTGAATGCTGGATCCCTCCCCCGAGAGCCAGCTACAAAGGCCCCGAAGCTGCTTGCACCGAGGTTTTGTCCTCGATTTAAAAACATCCTCCCCCCCCCCCCCCCCCGCGAGGGCCTCTGAGCAGGATGGTAAAGAATTGCAACGAGGCCCTTGCAGTCGGATGGAATTCATATGACTCACTCCCCCGGCTGGGTCTCCATAGATAGGGACAGATAGGGACGCTTGAAACCCCGCTTGAAACCCCGAGCGCATCCACTTAGCTCTTTCCCAGGACTGCACGTCAAGGCTGCGAACTTGGTGAAGCTTTGGGGGCGATTTGCAATTGAGTTAGAGTTGGGGTTTGGGATGTGTGTACATGTGTAAAGCGGTGGGGTTCTTCGTTTCAGCTGCAAGCACACCTTTCCTATCACATGCCCAGATACACACTTAATCAGGGCTGCAACAGTGCGTGGAAAGCAGGGCTTGGACGTGGCCGGATGGAGAGAGGTGACATTAAAGCCCCAGGAAGGAGGCCGAGTTTGACACATTAGGAACCCGTGCCTTGGTCTCAGTGGCGTTGGGTGGCGGAAGCAGGTGGAAAAAGAGAAGATCTTTCAGGAAATGAACCTATCACAGTCACTGCAGGCTTCCGGAGCATTTATTACATGCCTGCGCCACGTGGGCCACACAGACATAAGCAATTCGGGGCCAAGGGATAGAACACTCAGAGGCCACTGGAAGGCCGTTTCGCCCTGGGGAGGACGGACCATCATCCTCAGAGGGCCCGGCTTGAAGACAGATCCAGTCCTCCACCTTCCAGGCAAAGAAACCAAGACGCAGGGAGAACAAGTTAAATGTAGCCTTTACAAATAATAATAATAATAATAATAATAATTAATTAATTAAAAAGAAGTCTGTGACTGCTTCTAAGTCACAGGAATATCATGTCAGGAAACCTCTGATTTTATGAGTTCAAATCAGCCACATGGACTGTCTTAGTCTGTTGGGGCTGCTGTTAACAAAATACCACAGGCTGGGGAGGGGGCTGGCAGTTAAACAAAAACATTCAGTCCTTGCAGGTCCGGGACCTGGAAGTTCAAGACGGTGGCACAGGCAGATTCTCTTCCTGGCTTCCTGGCTCCAGCCTTCATGCTTGTCCTCGCGTGACTGGAGGGGCCAGGGGGCTCTCTGGGGTCTCTTTACAAGGGCACAAACCCCATCGTGACTCCCAAAAGCCCACCTCCTATCGCCTCCGCCTTGGGATTAGTGACATCGACGTGCGAACCAGGGGAGGACACAGCACTGGGAGTAAACCACGGAGCCAGCAAGGACATGACCTGCAGACCACCTGATACTACACAGGAGGGACCCCCGTCGCTCTTCAGCGGGGAGGCACAGAAGTTCATGCTCCTCCAATATCTTTTTCTATATTGAGCTGAGACAAGCTAATTTTTTTCACACTCATAAACCCCATTTGTTCTCAAATAAAAACCTCTTTTATTATTCCTAAGTGAAGAAACACATTTTTTAACATCTTTAATTTGCCCCACACAGCACCAAATGCCTGACATTTAACCCTTACAACACTCCTAAGAGGTTGGCATCCCATTTGGCGGACGAGGTCGTGGAGGCTCAGAGAGGTTAAGTCACCCGCCCAAAGTCACATAGCTAGCTGTGGTCTAGCTGACTCCAAGGCCCACGTATGCCTCTTCGAATATTAGCAACACACACACACACACACGAGTGGGCTGTCGTGCCTCCTTCCACGGGGGGGCAGGAGCAGAGGGCGTGAATGAGCACCCTGTCGGCCCTTGTCTGGCTGATGCTGCGCTCAGGGACAGGGACAGAGAGCAGGTGCTGCTCCCTGCCTCCAACAGGGTGGGCAGGAAGGTGTTCCTAGCAAGGGCCATGATGGGCGGCACCTGGGCCCTCTGGCTGCCACACATGAAGGTGGCTCGGGCCCCACTGGTGGGACTCCAAGGGGGCCATGTGATGGAGCAGAGGGATGGTGGCTGTGGTGGCAGCAGCCATTGCATTTGGGGTGTCACCTGTTCCTTACAAATGCCTGGACTCGTGTTCTGATGGCAACAGAGACAGGACACCTGGCTTGACCCCTGTGTGCCTCTCCGAGGATACACCTGATCAACAGATGGGTCTAGTAAGTCACTGGCGTTAAGCTGAACGTCCCCATCGTAAGCACCTGCGGAGGACAGCAGTGTGCCTTTACACCTGTCTAGCTGAACCCCCTCCCCCACTCCACCTGGTGTTTCCATCACGGGACCTGGGGAGCTGACTTAGAGAAACCCATCCACCCACTCATCAAACGCCGAGGTGCCCCTTAGACAGCATGCTGTTTGATGTGATAGAAATGTCACGGGCGTGTGCGAGAAAGACTTGTTTTCAAATCTTGGCTCTGCCACAAGCCGTGTGACCTTGAGATAATTACATGACCTTTCTGTATTCTCATCAGCAAACCTGCTTCGGATGGCCGTGAAGCAATGAAATGGAATCGTACCTGGAGTGGTACACAGCACAGGCCGGGCTCTAAATGACAGTGTGACATGTGCGCTGGCGAGAATGCTCCTGCACCCGCCCTGGTCAGGGACCCCCACCTCCCCCACGTCAGACAGGGACCCGCCATGGCTTCAGTGTTCAGCTGAAAGTTTCAGAGCTGTGATCTCTGGGTAAGACAGGAAGACTAAAGTGTATCTGACCAGCGAATCACACTCCACCCCATGACGGAGCGGGGGAGAGAGAGGAGAAGGAGGAGGAGGAGGAGGAGCAGGAGGAGGAGGAGGAGGAGAAGGAGAGAAAGAAATAATAAAAAGAAGGGGTTGGAGGAGAAGGGGGTTACAGGGACACATGGGAGCAGGTTTTCCAAGAAGGACCCCTCATCTCTTGGTACAGAAGTTCCAGATAAGCTGGCTGAGCAGGACGGTCCACAGCACTATTCTCTGCTTGTCCCATCGTTGTCTGCTGTTGAGTGTGGGAAGGGGCTGATGGCTTGTGTCTCTAGTTCACACATTTCAGATTGAAGAGAACTGGATTTGAGGGCTCAAGGAGCCTTGTCAGTATGGACCAGTTTGGGTCAACTGATACTCTACTGGGATGAGACTCTGGGAGCCTTGGGAGAGCCTGAGTACATGGTGCATGTGGGAAGGCCATGAACCGCTGTGGGACAAGGTGATGGTGGCAGCCAGCCTCCAAGACGGCCCCCAGTGATCCCTCCCTCTGCTATTCTCAGGCTGGTGGCGTCCTTCCCTTGGAAACAACAGCATGCTTCAGAACAGAAGCACGCAACTTCCAAGGAAGCACTAACACTGTGGCTTCCCCCTTATTCTCTCTGGGGTCACTTGCCCTGGGAGAAGCCAGTGGTCACGTCATGACGACACGCGAGCAGACCCCCGCCGAGGCCTGCCTGGTGAGAAATGAAGCCTCTGCCCACAGCGAGTGTGGACTTGCCAACCGTGCATGTGAGCTATCCCAGTGAGCAGATCCCCTGGCCTCCCTCGGTGGCCGCAGCCCTGGCCAGCTTTTTTATTGCAGCCTTGGAAGAGAACCCAGGTCCCATGACTCTACCAGAATGCTCAGTTTTTACTATGTAAAAAAATAATAAATGTTTATTATTGGTTTAAGCTGCTATGGTGTGGGATAATTTGTTACCCAGCAACAGATAACTATTACAGGATTGGAAATGTCGAATATTTCATTCCATTCATTAATTGATGATGAAAATAGTAATATAGTTCTCAGAGCATTTGAGGAACTTGATACTCATGGGCAAGTGAATGAAGTGCTGTTAGAATCTGAGTGCTAGGTTAATTCAGCAGGGTATGAAACTGGTTCCTGTGTTATGGAGTCATGAACCTCCACCTTTGGGTTATCTTTTCTACCAGACAGAAATTTTTTACGTCCCCGTCAGTCAAATATCTAAGGTTCAATCAGAACTTTTGAGACCTTTAATCAACAGAAAGCAGGGAGTGGAGTGATTCTTTGTTGTCAGAGGCCGCTTTGCACCCTGTGGCGCATTCAGCAGGATCCAGGCCTTCGTCTGCTCCTTCTCACTACCACTCCCACGCCACCTCCCCCCCCCCCGGTCATGACAACCAAACCTGTCTCTAGACACTGCCAGTGTCCCCCGAGGGACCCAGGGTTGAGAACCCCCGTCTCACACAATGGAATGATCCTTGGGCAGATCTACCCAGTGATGCTCATTTTGACACTGAAGTGACATACCATCCACTTTTGGGCCTCATTTCCAAGTTTGAAATACTTCTTTTTAACAAAGTTCTGTGAGCCAGGACCTGAGAAAGGAAGTTCCCTCCCACTTAACTGATGGCTTCCAAAGAAAGGGGGTTCGGGCCCCGTGCTGCTGCCCCGGTGAAGTCTGGACGTGCAATGCAGTCTCCTTCGCCTCCGCCCACAGGGGACAGGAATGAATGACAGGAATGATCGAGTGAGGAGGGCAAATACAGTCGGAGGGGGACCTGGGGTCCGAGAGCTCCCATGGGTAAGCCCTGTGGCGCCACGTAGAGACTTGTCTCAAAGCAGCTCTGGCAAGAAGATCGATCAGTTGTTAGCTGATAGAAACGTAAGGAAGGAACAGGATGCCCAAAGAGAACCCCAGGCCCTAACTAAGGTTTTTGGGGTTTTGTTTGCTACCTGCAAGCATCATTTACCTAATAAAAACCAGAAATTTGCATTCAGCTTTGGGGCAGATTGGTTCTTTGTTTTGAAAGGAACCATTAAATGAATTCCCCCTTAAACTGATAAGGGATAAAGCAGAAAAATGCTCACCCTTAGCCAGAAGGCTGACCTATACCCTGCATAGTTCCGATAAGGATCACATATGTGCTGGTTGCTATGTTCTTAAAGGGTCTCATGACTGCTTGTAAATCTCACCAACAGTTAACGTCCAGCTGAATGATAAGCACCAGAGAAATCCTGCAAAAGCAATTCTACAAGTAGAAATTTGAAGAAGATATTTATGATGATCTAACACTCCCTGCGTGTCCCCTCCCGCTGGAGCACCAAGTGTGTAACCACCAGCTTCACACAGCAAAAGTACTGCCCTGTCTGCCCACGGGCCCTGTCCCTGTGCTATTTAAATAAACTTACTCAATGGCACCTTACAACACGTCAAGAATTCTTTGACTGTTGCATTCCACAATGCCCCACAATCCCACAAAAAACCATTATTTTGATTACTCAATATAAAGCAAATATACACCATGCTTGTTGAGTCTATTGGCCTCAACGTGGATGTCTGAGGCTAAGAAGCTCCATATCCTGAGGAGAGTCAATGGCAAAACCAGAATATCACCTGAAAAGAAAAAATTAATTGGTCGGCAAGGGATTGAAGAATCGGTTTGCAGGCACTGCACCTGCAGCCTGTGGGGTGATGTGTCTGCAGGAGGCCAGACTGGGCTGGAGAACTCCCCCCACATGGGAACGAAGAAAGTCCATGGCAGGGAACCTGTCACTTAGCCTTTGGGGAAGCTGTGGCCCTAAGCTTAGTTTTAAGGCCCAGTGAGGGCTCGTGTTAGACCGTCATGTTCTGATGGACCAGTTTTGTCAAGGACCAGAAGGCAAGGGAGTGCTCCAGAGACGAAAGGGGTATCCCTCAGACATAGGGGCCATTTCTGTTGTCAGTCATCCCGGGAACAGGCTGGTCTTGAGACAGGGAACAAGGATCAGAGACATCCACCTCTGAAGGGAGAGTCAGCCATTCTTTCTGGGCCTCCCAGCAACTGGGCTGGACCCTGAATCAGGGACATACACAAAGCCTCCCAGTGGAGGGAGGTGCCCTCTCCTTCCCATGAAGGCCACCTGGAAGCCAGATGGGGAAGCCCTGTAAAGGATGCTAGGACGGACCCACCTAGAGACCCCTGAGGGTGGCCACATCCAGTAGGCTTATCACTTACCTATGCTCTACCTCTTTCCCCTTCTCTCTCCCTGGCTTATCAACCCAGTCTGGTTTCTGGGATAGGAATTTAAGGGAAAATCCTGTTCTGTGCCTGAAACAACTCTGTGCCAAGTGCCAAAGCAAGCACGCTGGTAAGGACAGCAGCCTAAGGGAGAAGGATGGTGGCCTGGCCCAATGACAGACTATGTATGTAATACCACAACCCCCTAATCGGACCTTTGAGAGATCTCAGGAAGACTGAGATCCTGGCTGGGAATGGAGGGGACCCAAGGTTAACAATTCCCAAGACTAACACAGCCTTTAGGAAGGCTCTGCTGCCTTTCATCAACCTCCTACAGAAAGGGAAGGTTATGATACTTTGCCTACTTCCCTAGGGGATGTCAAGCAGCTCAAACAACCCTTCTAAAGAATGTGGCTATTTAGGGATAAAGGACCCTACGCAGGGCCACCTAATGTCACTTAATAACGACACAAGGCCCCCAGGAACATGACAGCCAAACGGATTGTGCCAAAGGTTTTTGTGATGAAATGGAGCCCAGTGGGGCAGTGGGAGTTCTAATCCTCCATGAAAGGCCAAACTGGGGAGCCCAGTCATATACAGGGTGTGTGTTTTCCTACACACAAAGCTGATTATCTACTGCTACCTGGAAACAAGTAAAAATTACTTGTAATTATTCTAGACTAAAAAATGGCGAGTTCTGGAAGTTTTCTGACTTCCCTCCTACCAGGCCCATTAATAGCTATAAAGAGGAAATAATACCATGTTGATTTGGAGTGACGCAATGGGTGACAGCATGCTTCACGTCTTAAGAGGAGGTGGGCGACAAGGATCTACCTTTAAAGAACTCCAATTAAAGTAATTACCATTGTTACCAAAATTACTGTTTTTAAAAGACTGAAGTCCTCTATTGGAGAACACTTCAGAAGGCTGTGGAAAAAAACCCACATGACCAGCACGATTAGTGAGAACAAAAGCCAAGCATTGTTCGAAGCGAGCTGCTTAAATCCTCCTATGCCTCCGTTCCGTGGTGGGAAGTCACCATTCCTGAAAGCCTGTCATACTTTCTTAAGTTTTCAAAGAGCTGTCAGCAATATTCCCAGAGTGGGAGGGCGACAGGCACGTGAGCGGAGCTGCACGCAGCAGGTCGCGCGGGGTGACATCTGTCTCCTGTCTCCTCCTGAACTCTGCCTGTGGCTCCCCGTTCTGGGCCACGGGGTGGAGGGTCCCTCCGGGCACCAGCCACTGAGGCTCTGCGCTCTGACTCCAAGGTTGGGGGCGGGGGCGTGAAGAAACGACACCGGGCAGGGACGGCCACCCTTCGGGGCGAAGGATGCTACAAGGTAGTCCAGAGTCCACCTGGGATAACCTTCGTGCTCTTGACGTGGTGCTAGAAAGATCGACGTGTTGGCGGGGATGCCCTCAGATTAGGAGGGGAATGACTGTTTTTTCAAATTTTCAAAGTGTTGCAGGTGGGTATTTTCTCCAAAGTACCCTGAAAATTAACTACTAGGGACATAAATTTAATAAAACAAAGAAACACAAAATATAAGCCCCATAGCACTGTTATCAGGCTCAACAGCAAATACAAATTACCCTGCGCGATGGCTACGAAAGATTCGAAAAGCCTACTCTCAACCTCTGTACTTAGCCCGCTGCAGACCACCAGGCCAGGGGCCACCCTTCAAGCAGCTCTGGTGTAGGACAGCGTGTCCCAAAGTCTAAGTCACCCAAGGTGGTCACAGGCCGGTGGTTCCAGTGGTCAAATAAGGTTTGGAAAATGCCGCACCTCCTGGTGGACAGTCACAATGCCCAGTGGCATGTTAAAGGCTCTGACAGGTCCTGTTTCAAAAGCAGCAAAAAACCTACCTTCATCGAACCCATGTTTCCAAATGTATTTGCTGCCTTGCTCTTTCTCTCTCCTATTTTATTTGTTTACTGATTAACGTCTTTTTGCGTAACACTTGCAGGATTTGCCCAACCACCTCCCACCAATCGCACACTGAGAAATGCTTGCCTGGGGTCTGGCCTCATGGGCCTCAGCCCGGCCTCGGACAAGTCGGTGTCATGCTGGACCCCAAAGTGGAAAGTCCCGGGGTCAGCCGGTCTTCGCCAGCCCACATCGATCCCACAGCGGTGATGTCTGGACCCATTTGTGAACTATGCCAAACGGCCCAAGGAATTGCTCCTGGGGAAAGTCAGGTTCCTCTTGCACCGCTCGGCAGCAGCAGGTAAGAACTCCGGCTGTTAGCACTGTTAGCGCCACTACACCATGGCAATGGCCTGGCATCTTGGGACACAGTGGCCTTTAGCAAAAGTCCGTGCATGGCGTAAACTTGATGGGGTGTCAGGAGACTGCGGAGTGCTGACGCCCCAGCTCTAGCGACACTGTTCATCCTTCCCTGGGCTCACTCGAGCTAGACCCAGGATGGCTTTTCCTAATTAGCTGGCATCGGGCAAACAGTGCGCGGTGCCACCAGTGTCCTTACAGGAGGCTCCCGAATACTGCTTGGAAATAGATTTGAACGTGCTAAGCCTCCCAACTCCCCTCTAACACAACAATTATCTACGGTCCAGTTTTCACACATGGAACCCCAAGTGCCATCCACACTGGGGTCGGTAGAATGAGGGTCTGGGGGTGCTGAGAACTCGACTGCCAATGGTGTTAACAGTCACGGAGACAGGCGGCAGCTGCAGCGGACCTAGGATACCACTGTCCTCCAAGGACAGGACTTCTCCTCTGCTGTCGTATCACAAAGCAAAGACACGCCAAAGTCATGGCCCCTCTCTCGTTTCCTCTCAATCTCTTCACACTTCCCTGCTTCCCTAACACTATCTTGTACCCCTGTGGGATCACTACTTTGCGATCTACTGTGATATAAGCCATCCTGAGTCACAGAAAACAGTATTTCTAGGCCTCGACTTTCCCTGGTACTCACCGAGGCATAGTGTTTAGTCCCAGAAAATTGAGCCACTTGTCCGCGTGTCACATCATCCCTCCACACCTCTGACGTGAATCACCAGCCACTTAGGACACGAAGAGACTTTCCAACGACACAGGCGTCATTAGGAGGACCCCAGGCCACGTCACAGGCTTCTGTGTGGTTATGAAATATGCCAGAAAATTCTTAAATACGCCTCCCAGGAAAAGGTGGAGTCTGAGTTCCCTCCTTATCATTAAGGGCCAGTGGGGGGTGGCAGGGGGAGCACTTGCTCCCTACAGACTACAGCAGGAGAGACGGCTGCCTGTCTCCCAAGGCCAGGTCAGAAAAGGGGTACAGCTTCCTCCTGGCTGTCTCTCTTTCTCCCTGGGGACATACAGTTTTGGAACTGTCACCGCCTGGAAGGCACCAGTCTGGAAAGACCGTGAGTGGAGACCACATAGAGAGATGCCTGAGGATAAGGAGCCCCAGCTTCCCACCCCGGTACCACGCATGGGAGCAAAGAAGCCTCTGAGATGCTCTCAGCTGCTCCTGGTTTGTGTGCGATAATAAACGTTCGTGGTTGTTTCCAGCCATGAAGTTTGGGACGATTTGTTCCTCGGCCATAGATGACCAATACACTCCTAGAGCAGGCCACGGCTGGAGCCATTTCTACTTCTCTTTTCCTCAGCACACACTGTCGGTCTCTTGAAAACTCCTCCAGAGAGAGGAGCTCCCACACGAAGGAACCCCCAGGCACCCTGGGGCTCACCGACTTCTTGAGCTGCCCCCCTCCACACCCCTATTGCTCACGATTTGCTTCATGCTACTTGCCTCCCTGGTGCCGACTCCTACTTCCTATTTGAGACGCTTCTAGTTAGGAAGCCCAGCTGGTCGCTCGGTTGCTAACTTTGCCAGCTCTCTGTTCTCTTGAGTTGCCAAGCTTAGCTCTCATGCACCCCCCATGCACCTGGTGAGCTGGGCTTCCCCGCGCACAAGTGAGGAGCACCGTCAGGCCCCGGCACGGCTGGTGGGTGCCTACAACTTCCACACCCTTCCTTGCTCACTCCCTGTAGTGCCTCTAGTGTTCATGGAGCATCCACAAGCCTCCACGAGCTGAACAAAGCTGACCATTTCTCACTGTTCAGTAGAAGCAAGGAAAGAGAACTTTGATTTTCACTAACAGGGGGACAAGTGATTATCAACCAGGAAGTTGTGCAGTTGGGACAGAAGATTTGAGCAGAAAAGATCTTTTTGTTCTTGTAGTTGCATGAGGTCTTGCAAGGCTGTATAGGGGCATGACTACCAGTTGTCTCGTCTCTAAAATAGAGATGGTAACAATGCTGTCGCAAGGATTACACTGGACTGGATACGTGAGATACTTCAGCCCGCACCCGACATGCGGAAGAGCTCAATAAACTTAGGCTTTTCTTACTCTTGTTATATATTATCAAGTTTAATATGCCCCGTACTGAGCTCTTCGCATTCCCTCCACACCTCCCACACTTTCCCCATCCTGGTAAATGGCATGTTATCCTTCCACTTCCTCAGCCAAAAAAACCCTCAAACACCTGGAGTTATCTTGTCTTCTTTCCTTCTCTCACATTCCACATGCAGCCAAATGGCAGTGGTTTTTGATTCTTCGTTTGAAATAGATTCAGAACTGACCACTTCTCCCCACTGTCTGCTCTTACCTCGTCCAAGTTCTCATCACCTCCCCCTAGCTCACGATCGGGATGTGCGGACTCCCCCGCCCACTGCCATCTCCCCTCGGCTCCGCCCTGACCGGCTTTTTGACCAGCTGCCAGGAGAACTATGTTGAAGCAGAAGTCACATCAAGTGTTATCTCAAAATCTAACCATTCTCAGATGAAAAGCTCAGTCCTGGGACGCCTGGGTGGCTCAGAGGTTGAGTGTCTGCCTTTGGTTCAGGGCGTGATCCCAGGGTCCTGGGATTGAGTCCTGCATCGGGCTCCCCGCAGGGAGCCTGCTTCTCCGCCTCTCTGTGTCTCTCATGAATAAATAAATAAAATCTTAAAAAAAAAAAAAAAAAGGAAAGAAAAGCTCAGTCTGTCCTCAGGATCTAATGATCTGGCCCCTATTCCAAACTACTCTCTCCCATCTTTCTCTCACCCCCAAACCCTGGCACGTTGTTGGATTCAGCCTCACTGGCCTTCCTTTGGCTCCTCAAGGACACCAGGCCTGCTCCTGCTTCAGAACATCTGCACTTATTATCCCTTCTGCCCAAAAGAATTTTAACAAATATCTAAATGGTGCTTCCTCAGCTTCCAGTCGACTTCTCTGGGAGGTCTTTGCCAACAGCCTAATTACAATTGCAACCCCTCGCCACCCTGTCTATCCCTCCCTATGCCTTCCTGTTTGCCACGGTCCTCCTCACTGTCTACCGTACTATGTATTGACCTTGGCTTGTTTCCCCTCCTGGGATGGGACGTAAGCTCCAGGAGGGTGTGGGGTCTGTTGTACACTGCTGCATCCCCACTACCTAGAAACACTGCCTAATACAGGGCACGTGCTCAAAAACCCAAGCTAATCAGGTGTGGATCCTTGCTTGGTTCCTAAACCAAAATGCAGAAAACGTTTGTACTTCTTCAGTAGGGAAGGGAAAGTTGGGGGCCCCTCGGGTAACTTTCCCTTCATTTTTCACTTGGTGCAGGTACAGTGGAGTCATCGTTAGTGATGTGGCTCCCCCTTCTGCTGGTCTTAGGCATCATCCTCATTCGCCTATGGGGACAGAGTTAACTCTTTGGATAAAGATGCTCACCTAAGGTGAAGAATAGAGCAGCTAGGGATCAAGTCTTACTTCTGGGATGCGAGTTCTTAGGGAGGCCCTTTGACACAGTCAGTGGCAGGTGTCTGGGTTAAGGGACTACTCCTATTCGCTCACAGTGCAGTCAACATTTCCTGGATGTGTCGACAGCCTGAGGAATAGGAAACTGTGTTGAGCCGGGGGGCGGGGGAGGGGGTTGCAGTTTATGAGTTTTGGTCCCGTGAACTCTGACATGGACCAGATCCACAAGGAGACCACCCTCCAGCTGAGGAACCTGCCACGACCCTGTGAACTGAGCTGTTATTCACCTTCTCAGGGGTGGGGGGGTGGGGAGGTGACATCACAGATGTCTCGGAGGCCCCCAGCTGCATAAGACAAGACATACATGTAACTGGTGGGAAAACAGGAGAACAAATAAGGCATCTGGTGGTGACAACCCTGCTTCCCATACAACAGCTTTTTTCTTCTTGCTTTCCTTATTGTCACTCATTTGTTCTTTCAACAAATGCCTATTAACATCCACCTAGTAACGGAAGTGTGCAATGGAACTTACCTTCAGAGGACCTTCATTTTCTGTGTCCTTGTCTCCATTTTCTCTTTCAGAGCTGTATACTCCATGCCTCTCTCTGGGGTGAAGCTCAGGGCCTCTATGCCAAGAAAGGTGATTGGTTCCTTGCCAGATGGTCAACAGAGAGGTTGCAGAAGTTATAGCCCTCAAAGGCCCAGCTGAAATCTGCTGGCAGAGGTTGATATCCTATAATCCCACATGCGTGACAAATGGGGTTGGGGAACCTATCTGCATGTGAACTTCAAAAAAACACTTTAGGAAAAAAAAAGCAACAGGGGAATGCAGGAGAGCAATGAGTAAAGATTTACTGGAAACAAATGTGTCAGGAGCTCTGGGTTTGCAGGGATGGGTTTGTCAGAGTTGGCATCTACCACGTGGCACGGGGCCCAGGCATAGCAGGTGGCACAGACATAGCTTTAATTGATCGCTTAATTAAGGAATTAGGTAGGTTAGAACTTCCAACTACAGCTTGGTTCAGCTAAATTTCATCATCTTCCTTTTCCATAGAAACACAGATAGAAGTAAATGACGGCTGGGTGTCAAACACCCAGAAACTGTTGCTCACATGGTTTGGCCTGTCTGTGGGTATGAAAGGGAGAAAAATTATGTGATAGGGAGGAAATGTCAACAGGTGCTTCCTCCACTTGCCAGAAGCTGCTCCATGTGCCCCCAAAGGGCAATGGCTTATCCTTTCTCCTCAAGAACTTGCAGAGTTGCTTCTAGAGATGAGAAGCTCCATCTCCGACAGTCAGCCTAGAGCGTCCCAAGGGCGCAGGCCTGTGAAATGAGTGAAGTCTGTGGAGACACAGAGAAGACATCAGCCATCTCACTGCTGTCCGCGAGCTCTGCAGAGGCAAACTATTGTGCGTCCACGAGCCGGACACGCCAGCCACCCCCGGCTCCAGGAAAACACTTGGCCCTCTGGTGGGGCTGGGACCAGGCTCTTCCTCACTAGTCACAGTGTGGTCCCCCGCCTAGCTGCCTCCCCATCACCTGGGGCTCATAAGGGCTAGAGAACCTCAGAACTAACTGCATTTTAGCAAGATCCCTAAGTGATTTCTATGCATATTAAAATTAAAAATTTAAGCCACCTGGGTGGCTCAGTCGGTTGAGCATCTGACGTCAGCTTGGGTCATGATTTTTGGGTCCTGGGATGGAGCCACCGCATCTGGCTGCCCACTCAGCGGGGGAGTCTGCTTCTGCCTCTCTCCTCACGTGTGCTCTCTCTCAAATAAATAAAATCTTAAAAAAAAAAGAGAGAGAATCAGAGACTTGGACAATAGATGATACAGTCCAGGTTTCCAACTTAAAAGTGACTCTTTCCTAAAGTTTCTAACATGAATCTGTAAGAAAAGCGAGGTCTTCAAAAAAATCTAAGCCACTAGATAGATACCCATAACTGAGACTTGACATCCATGTTCGAATATATGTTAAAGTTTGCAAGAGAAGTGATGCCACGAGTGGTGAGAATCTCAGATATGGGAGGGGGGTGCAAAACTTCACAGACTAGCCAGGAAGGTGTGAGGGACACTAACAGCTACTGGCCAAATTACAGAGCCTGGTGGGTGATGTACCTCATGGGCACCGTGGAAGGCGTTCTTCCCACACTGGGGGGTGCCGTGGAGTTTGGAGCACTGACCAAGGTATTGAAACCAGCAACCCACGAGGCTAAGAGTCCAGCCCTCTGCTGATTTCGTAGGCCAGCGAAGCCCCTTACTTCTCACACAAACACCCAACTTTGCTACTCCCAAACCCACCACTGTCTGAGTCATTTCCTTGGCGGGGGGGGGGGGGGTGGTGGCTGGGGTTCCAGACGGTACAGACAGGAAAGCCCTGCTGAAAGGAAGCTGACGGCATGTCATGGACCACTTCAGAAGCCAGGGTGAGTGAGGACATTCGATTTGCTGGTCTTAGGCGGGTTTCTGAAGGTTTGTAAAGCTGAAGGACATAATCCAAGGGGGCTTTGGATTATGTACCATAATCCAAGGTACAATTAGAGATCGTGTGGTTGAGCAGAAAGTCATTGCAATAATACAGTCAAGTGTACTCAAGACATCAAACAGGGTTTTTGTTTTTGTTTTTTTTTTTTAAATTGGGAGTGTAGTAAACAAAATGTCACTTTATTCTGATGGACACTCATTTATTCTGAGGGACGCATAGCAGACATTCAATAATGCTGTGCTGAATGGATGCATGTAGAGTGACTTAGGGACGTCATTACCCAGACCAATCTACACAGTGATGCAGTTAGACCTTAAATGACATTAAGCTCTTTTCACCCATACTAACTGGGCCAAAATACCGTTTCTTGACTATTTGCACCTGGGTTTGCTGGTTGGTTGGTTGGTTGGTTGTTTGGTTGGTTGGTTCTCCACGTGACTGGGTTTCTGTCCTCGTCTCCACCAGGCTGAGGGCTCCCGGCTGCAGGCAGGGCATGCCTGTCTACCTTCCACCTTGGAATGTGCGGTCTTCCATCTGCCGCGGGACGGAGCCACAGCGGGGAAAGGTGAGTTCTGGTGCTTTGCCCAAGGTCAAGTCCCTGGGCAGTTCTGGGCTCGTGTCTTCGTCTGTAAACTGCTCATCACAAATCAGGGAGAGCTTTAGGGGTTGAGCCCGCTGGAGACAAGCAGGCCTCCTGGGCTTGGGTGTGGTCCGTCATCCCGAGAGATGCCCCGACAGGTGCAGGGTGACAGGTGCAGGGTTTCAGCTCTGCCGCTCGAAACAGGGGACATAGGCTTGCTTAGGCCAGGTTCCTTTCGGCCTCTTGTGTTCAGGTGAAGCTGCCAGGTGACCCGATTCCAGATAGGTACACTGTTCCTGCTCCTCACCGACATACAACACTGTAAAAGAACACCTGCTTTTCTTTGCACGAGTTATAATTTCCTGTGTCAGCCTCAGTTAGGTTCTACTTTCTATGCTTCTCTCAGCATATCTCAGATTTAACTCATTGATCACAGTGGATTTTTAAAACACATTGCACAGATCCCTTCGCGGGACTCTGATTAAACTTGCACACTCCATCTGGTGTTCCAAAAGCTGTTTCAAGCCTGGATTCCTTCGCTGCGGTTATTCGCCAACAACCTATCCATAAATTAATAGTTATGGTATGTTTATTAGTTTCCGGGACTTCTAATAGCATATTGATTCTGGGCAGAAGCTTAGCATCTGGTTTGGCTAAAGAATTTAATTTTCTACAAACCACACAATCTAATCATATCATCTGGGATTGAAACGAACAGTAATTCAGTGGCCTTTAAATGCTGATGTGTGCACCAGAGCTGAGGCACACAGTTTTCACCCGCCTGCAATGAGGTGTTAAAAAAAAAGTCAATACATTAAAAGGGTAACTATATTTGAGGTAAAGAACTATTTTTTTTTCTGAGCTTATGCTTCCTTTGCATGCTACAATATTGTTTAATATATTTTTAATAGACCTATTTGAAAAATAAAAATGGGCAGCTCTGACAGTGTCTCAAATCTTGGGGAATATTTTACTGATTCATGAAATTCAAAGGAGTGGGCTACCTTGGTCTAATGGAGCATCCAGTGATATTTAAAATATGGGACAGCCTGGTCTTAAATCCTCCTCCACCCCTTTCTGGTATCAACAAACACCTGCCGTGGTTTCTCATCAGGGCTGGCTAGGGATGGAAAGATTCACTTCCCAGGCGGGCTTTTAATCGGAAGCCTTTAAATCCAGCATTGACTCGTGCAGCAGGAAGACTGTGTGAGGCACCTGACTCCCCCTCCCCATATTTCCAGGTCTTCATATTTCTGAGATTCCTGCTTTTTGAAAAATTTATTATTATTGCTTTTCTAATGTTCACCCACTGGGCTTCATTGACCTTCAGCTCTAGCGGTGGAACCGAGAGTGCCCTTTGGTCCCCAGGCCATCCCGGCCTCAGGGAGTCAGGACACGGCTCCAGTCTCAGGGCTCCTGGCCAGTGACCACTTGCTGCCCGCCAGGGCTGCCCCCAGGAATTGCTCAGATTTTCTTGATCCTCTTTCTTCCCCCAACTGAAAGACCAGCAGCAAAGGACACAGTTCAAGGGGGAAAGAACAGCCATCCGAGCGCCTTTCCATTAAGGACCAGCATTTCCACCGAAGCCCAGCCTAAATGTTGACCCTATGTTCTGCTTTGCTCCGGCCTCCTGCCCCTGCCTACCTGGGACAAGTCCCTCCCCACCTCCCTGTTTTGCTTTGACGGATTCTTACAGCCCAGCTTCTAAACCCTTCTTCCCTGGCTGTCCTCAAACGTTCCAAAGCCTTCGTGTAACCCGAACTTCCGTGGCCCTCCCAGACAGCCCACAGTTCCTAAAACAATAGTGAGCAGCCCCCATGGCCTTCACCACCACAAGGCTGGTCGGAGGTGAAGCCAGAAGCTGGAAAGCCAACCAAGGGCTACGTGAATACTGGTGGTAGCTTCCTTCACCGAGCAATACGTCAGAGATCTCTCTCCATATCAGTACATATTTTTAAAGGGTGAAGAGTAGTTTTTTATATGGCTATACCATAATTTAACCTATCCTTTATTGATGGACATTCAAGTTCTTTCCAATTTTTCTCAATTACAAATACTGGTGCAAGAAATATCCTTTGACACGTGTTTTTTCCGCCTGAATTTTTGTTCACAGAAGCAGAAACTGCTGGACCAAAGGATACAACATATATAAATGTGGGTACTGGAAAGCGGTACAATTTTGGGATGCAATTTTCCTCTCACTAGCAGGACATGGGCATCTTTTTTTCTACCTTTGCCAATCACTGTTTCAATTTCAATTTCCTTAATTGAGGACATAGAATAGCTTTGAACTTCTTTATCTGGACATGTTCTTTTCATATGCTTTGTTCATATTCCATTTGGGGGTACTTTACAAGTCTAAAAGGAAAAAAAATAGTTCTTAAAATAGCAGCATCAGCCCTTTCCCTGTACAAACACATTCATCACTGAACACTTAGAAAGCATCTATGTTCCAGGCACTGTGTGCCATATGTATTATCTGAATTAATCTTCAGAACAACCTTGTAGGGAACGCCTCATTTTTCCTATTTTGTTCATGAGACAGGTCCAGCAAGGCTAGTGAAAATGCTAAGACGTCTCCAAGTTTGTTTTCAACCCCAGGTATTTGTTTTGTTTTGTTTCCATCACACCTCTCAAAAGCTCTAAATAAAAATGCCTTAATGTGATTTTCAAGTAGTCTCCTCATAGTAGTAGAATGATATGGGATAAAGAAATATCAGGTGGAGAGAGTGGCATCTCCTTTTTTTTGCTCTGTGGTCCACACTTCACGTTTTGTTGCGGTGTAGCCTACACAACTGCGTTGTTGGGCTATAGGTGTGCTCAACCCTAATTCCTGGGCCCTACCCTGGGAGGTTGAGACTTAACTGATTAGGGGTGGGTGGGCCTGGGCATGAATATTTTTGGCAGCTCCCAGGGGATTCTCTCAGTCATGGGATCCACCGTCCTAGAGCACCTCCACCAACCTTTCTAGCGCTAATGCCCAAGCCGTACAGCTCAAGAAAGTGAGGCCCAGAAGGGGAATAGGACTTGCCCAAGATGACACTGCTGCTAAGTGGCAAACTCAAACCAGCTGTGCAGATTTGAGGAACTTTAGTTCTACCAGACTGCGAGTGTACAGGGCCATGGCTGTCCTTCCTTCACAAAGCTAACTCCGCTAAGGGTATTATTCATGGGCGCAGACGTGGCTGGCAACTTCAAAGCGTCTGCACATTAGTAACTGGTCTTCACTTTAGGAGCTGTTGGTGTATTTGTTACTCTGTTTTCCTTACTCCCAGGGTGTGCTGGGAGGCCTGTGGCATCGTCCAGGGCAGTGTGCCAGCGTCCTCTGCCCATCGTCGGGGATGCCTCCCCACGTGTCCATCTGGGGCCACATGGCTCCTCAAGTACATCATCTTTGTGCTTGCCACAATCACGGGAGTTCGTGCGCTGGCTACTCCTCCTCCCTGGTCCTTGCCACGCATGCGGGTGGTCAGTTGTGTTGGTGACCGCATAGTTCATGGGGGCCTCCCTCCCCACCAGGCTATCTGACCCATGAGGTCCCTGCTTTCCTAGCACTTAACATGGTACCCACGTCAAGCAGACAAACAGGCCTCAGGAGCGCTCCCCTTAGTGTTCAGGGCAGAACCCTTTGCAAACTCCCATTCCCCACCTCCAGAGTTCACAGAGCAGAGAACTGAGTCCCAGAGGGCCCTGTGATCTGCCCAAAGTCACACCATGAATTTGTGGCAGAGTGTATTAACCCATTCAAGAGATTTAGCTTCTTGGTGAGCCACAGCTCACTGCAGATTCATATTTAGCTTACAGAGAAGCAAACCTCTCCACCTTTTGCACATTTGCTACTTTGGCATCACATCTCTTATGAGGAGACAGCAGAATATAAATAAGTGCTCTACAATGTCACAGATATTCATGGGCAGCACTTAGGGGCTCTCTTGATACAGCCTGCTTTATACTGACTGTGTTGATTTTCTTCCAAATTAAAGCGAAAACTCTGAATTACAGAAAGTTTAATAATTGGTACATTAATACTCATGAATACATAAAGTAGCAAATTGGAATAAAACCAAGGGCTGCCTTGTAGAAGTACCTGAGTGTGTTTGAATGGTCAAAACTCATCTCCAACTAGCATGATTTTTTCCCTGTAAATATATCCCTCCCCACCCCCACCCCAGCCCTACCTTTACCCATCAGTCCCTCCAGCTCCTACCCAGCAGCTGCCCTTCCCTTGTCATGGACACCTCTGGGGAGAGCCGCATGGCCTCCCACTTGTGCCTGCAAACACTGTGATCTAAGACTCAAGGAATGACAGCAGGTGTCAGATCCAAATTCTCTTCAGCCCCGGTCACCGGGCCATCCTCCTGCCTTGTGAGCAGGTGCTGATCGTCTCCTTCTGGGCACTCTTGCTCCTCCAGCCACGACCGTCTTCACCTGGGTCACGTCTACCTCTGTGTTCCTCACTAGACTCTCCGCTCCAGAACCTCAAAGCACATGCTCTCTCGTCACTAAACCTTGCAAGGTGATGGTACAGGATCAAAGACGACATTCGAAATTATTACTGTGTGATGATGCTGTGCTGAGCACTTTACACAAAGCAACTCATCCAACTCACAGCTCCATGAAATAAAACCCAGTCTTCATTTACAGATGAGGAAATGAACCAGGACACCAGCTCTAGGGGGACAGGGGTTTTGTTGCATCACAATTTCACCACTGATGCCAAGTTCAAACCCAGTCTGGCTCCAAAGCTCAGCTCAGCGGTCAGTCCCCAGGCAATCACCTATTTCAGAGCCAGCCCGGGACCGCTCCCTCCGAGTCCTTCACACACTCCCTTCTCGCTGGCACCTCTTACATGTCAGCGACACCCCACCTCCCCGTTTCCCCATCCTTAGCTTTCTCATCTTCTCCCTAGACAAGTACTCTCTCACAGCTTTACCTCCTACGCGCTGGCAAGTAAGTCCCAAATCTCTCTGGAATGGTCAGCTGTCTGTCAGACAACACCATCTGTCAATGCCCTATTCCTCAAATTCTTCCTATCAAAACATGTCATTTTCTCACTAAAACTAAGCCTGCTCCATCTTCTGAGTTCTGCCTATCAGATGGTGGCCCCACAATCTACTCCACCATCCAGCCTGGGCACAGCTGAACTAACCTTCTCACTTGCTCTCCCATCAGTAGGAGAGAACGACAGTGAAGCACGCAGGCCCTGAAGCAAACAATCTATTCATAAGAGCAAGAAAAATAAAACACTGAGGATTAACTTTAACAAAAGAAATGCAAGACATACTAAAGATACAAAATATTGCTGAGAGCAATTAAAGAAGGTTAAAATAAATGTAGAGATAACCTATGTTTATGGATTGGAAGAGTCAACACTGATAAGATGCCATTTCTTCCCAAATGGATCCATGGATTCAAAGTAACAGCTATGAAAAATCCCAGTTTTTTTTCTTTTTCTTCTTCTTTTTTTTCCCAATGACCAGTTGATCTTATGTAGAGAAAAGCAAAGGGCTCAGGATAGCCAAAACCATTTGAAAAAAGAACAAAGGTGAAGGATGTACATTTTCTGATTTCAAAACTTAAACACTTATATATATGGTCAACTGAGTTTTGACAGAAGTACCAAGGTCCCTAATTCAACTGGAGAATGCATAGTCTTTTTGTAACACACGATATCCACATGAATTTAAGTCCTTACCTCACACTGTACACAAAAATTAATTCAAAATGGCTCAGGAACCCATATGTGAGAGCTAAAACTATAAAACTTCTTAGAAGAATAAAACATAGAAGAAAATCCTTTGTGGCATGGGGTTAGACACACAGATACAATACTAAAAGCATGATTCATAAAGGAAGAAAACTGAAAAAAAAACTAAACTTCATTAAAATTAAAAACATTTATACCATAAGACTGGGAGAAAATATTTGCAAATCATGTCATATAAAGGACTTGTATCCACAACATATTAAGACCTCTTACTATTCAATACTGAGAAAATAACCCAGTTTAAAAGTGAGCAAAGGATCTGAACAGACATTTCACCAAACAAGATGCACAAATGGCCCATAAGTACATGAAGAGGTGTTCACCATCACTGGCCATTAGAGAAATGCAAATGAAAGCCCAAGAATGGCTACAATAAAAAATACAAAGTAACAAATGTGGGTAAGTATGTGGAGACATTCAAACCCTCATACAAGACTGATCTAAAATGGTGCACTTTGGAAAAAGAGTCTGGAACTTTCTTAAAAAGTCAAACTTACCATAAAAGCCAGCAGCAATAGCCCTAGGGAAATGAAAATGTGTCCACACAAAGACTTGTACACAAATGGTCCTAGCGGCATGTGAACACGATCCAAATGTCTACAACTGGTGAGTGAATGAACAAACTGTGATATATCATGCAATGAATACTATCAACAGTAAGAAGGAATTACTAACACATGCTACAACACGGAGGGACCTCAAAATCATGATGCTATGTGTGAAAGAAGTCAGATGCAAAAAGCCAAGGACCGATTCCATTTATATGAAACGCCCAGAAAAGGCAAACCAGAGAAAGTAGATTCGTGGTTGCCTGAGGCTGGGGGCAGGAATGGAGGCTGATTGCAAATGGATACGAGAGATCTTTTGGAGGTGATAGAAACGTTCTACAACTGGTTTGCTGTAATGGTTGCACAACTGTGTAAACTTACTAAAAAGTCCTTGACATGTTCACTAATAGGGGTGAATTTTATGGCAGGTGAGTTATAGCTTCTTAAAACCGTTGGGCTGGGGGAAGCACAGGCTCTGATTCAGACTGCATGGATTCAGGTCCCGGCTCTGTGACTTGGGCTGGCTGTGTCGTTTGGGGTATAAGTTACCTCAGCCACCCGTTTCCCCGTGTGTACAGGGACTTAGACAGTATACCCTTCACAGAGTTATGGTGAGAATTAAGTGAGTTAATGCAGGTTAAATGTTTCAGCATAGGGCGAGACACACAGCAGCACTCAGTAATGTTCACTATTTGTATTATGATTATTATGATTATAGTCAAACAATTATCTAGTCGGGCCAACTTTTCTTAGTTATTAGTTCTCAAATTAATCACCCCTTTTCTGAAACTGCTTCCCTGGCCTTACACTCTGTACCACCTTTTAGGTAGAACATTTGCTGTAGTCTAACTTCCTCCTAGGCTGGCTCCTCCCAAGTAGCCTCTAGAGACCACATAGGAAATGGGAATATACCCCTTGGGAAAACCAGCTTCTGGGATCTTCTTCAATGGCATAGAAGGCCTCCATCATCTGATCTCTCTGCGGAACACTCCAACTTATCCCCACCCCCACACACATCACACTGGCAAATGTCCCCATAGGTACCGCGCAGGTGCTCACACCATATCCCCCCTACAGCAATGTCCCTCACCTCCTTCCCTTCAACTGTCTACTCCAGTCCCCAGACTCAGCAATGGAGTCTCCCCCACCAGCCTCCACTGACCCTCCTGAGCATGACCTTTCTATGCCTGTAATAATCACCTGTGCCATGTCCCCAGTATTGGATTGAGGCACACAGCTTAAAAACTATGTCTCCCACCTTCAAGCATGGGCCTAGCACAGTCCCTAGGACAACCAGTATATTGTAGGTGCTCAACAAAATGTTGACTGGCCAAGTGAATAACCAGATGATGCACATTTTCTCTGCTCCTCACATAGGAAAAATGCACTTAGGTTTGCAAATAGCTTAGGACTATTTTTAGCATGTCACTTAAGGAAAATGACAGAGGTTGTCCAGGAAAATGGAAACCTACTCTGAGGCACTACTCTAAGCAGTAATGAGAGAAGGTACAGGGTCATGCCACCTTCCATTTGAAGCCATTTGTACCTTCCACAACTGTCAGTAGGTTCATCAAAATTTACAGAGACAGCTGGTAATATTAATTCTTCCAGTGGAATTTTTCCTAACTCACCTAAAATCAGAGTTTCTAAACTCTGAAACTGATCTGTTAAGAATTTTTGAGACAGGGATCCTTGGGTGGCGCAGCGGTTTGGCGCCTGCCTTTGGCCCAGGGAGCGATCCTGGAGACCCGGGATCAAATCCCACGTCGGGCTCCCGGTGCATGGAGCTTGCTTCTCTCTCTGCCTCTCTCTCTCTCTCTCTCTCTCTCTCTGTGACTATCATAAATAAAGAAAAAAAAAAGAATTTTTGAGACAGTTCACAGTGGGATATATAAAACAAATAAAAATCAAATTTAGAAGGCTTTTTTTTTTTTTTTAAGAGTTTTGCTGACTGAATGGGGGAAAAAATACAATTAACTGATGCCTGGGTTTCACCCCAGAGATTCTGATTTAAGTAGCCTAAGGCAGAAATCAAGGAGAACAATTTTTTGTTAAGTTCCTCCAATAATTCTAAAGAGTAGTGAAGGTCAAGATACACCCCCATGGAATCTAAAATTTGTTCCTTTATGCCTCAGTGTTCTTATGTATAAAACGGTGGCAATTATGCTTAGATTTATGGATAATTGACAATCCTCCTGAAAGTACAATTCATAACTGTTAAGTGGAGTCCTTTCTTTTCATTCTACCTTGGGTCACTGAAAAAATAAAGTCTGGCTTACTAAAACCACCTGATCGATAAGTCTTAATATCCCTTATTACAGAGGGACATTTAAAATCCATTATAGAACATTTAAACAAAAAAAGATCCCCAAACCGTATCTTAATTAACCCACAATCAAAGGCACACTAAAAATAAAGGTGTGAGTCTGAAAGATAACTGAGAGTAATAATATTTCCAGAAGATTGAGCTGTAGGTCCTCTGTGAATAAATCCCTATTTGTGGGCACGGCATGTTTTTCTCTAATCATGAAAAGAGATCTCAGCAAAGTGTTGAAGAGGTACTGTTTCTGTGCTTGCATTTCAATGGGTCCTGAGGGAGAGATCTGAAATGACAAATATGAAACTTCACTGAAAAATTACACTGAGCATGACATAAAATTTAGTATTAGAATCTCCTTAAAATGAAAAAAGTTAAAGCAATCACACCACATCCTGTAAACATCTATTTTTCTTCTCCAGAAATGTCCTATTCAATCTTTTTTCAATTCTTTCAGGAAACATTCTATCGTTGCCACTGAGGGGGATCAGGGCATGCCACCCCAAAATACACCACTTTGGCATAAGAACGATTTTGAGCCAGAGGCATCGGAGTTCCTGATATTGCTTATCTGCCTGAAAGCAGAGCTTCCCCCCAAAAAAAACTGTCACAAATCCCCTCCCCAGGCAACTCCACTTTTTCCAGGCACCACACCCAGACACTGCCACACACCATGACACCGTCCATCACTTCTCCTAAGGCCCTGCTTATCTTTCCAAATAGTCCCTTGCTCTCCCATAAGTGCCTTTCTCCTCCTCCTTCTCCCTGCTAAGTCAGGTGCAAAATCTGGACCCCAAATCTTTAATTAATTAATTAATTAATTAATTAATTAATTAATTTTTTGTTTTTGTTTTTTTTTGGACCCTAAATCTAATCCTCCTTTGAGTTGCTCAGGACTGGGTACCATGTGAATGTAGGATGCACCTGTTAATAAACTTCTGCTTTTTTCTTGTTGACCTACTTTTGTCAGACCAGTTTACAGGGCCTGGCTGGAAAATTCAGCAGGGTGGAAGGAAAAATAATTTTTTTCTACGGTACTTTGGTATCTGACTTTATATTTATGTATATACATCTCTCTCAGCTTTCAAAAGCATTTTTTTTTTAAATTCGATTTAAAAAAAAATCTCCCTTGGAGACCCTGGGTATAGTCTCTTTTAACATTTCAAACTAAATATTAAAACAACAAAAACCACACCAAAGAGCTTATTGCATGAAGCAAGACTGCTATAAAGAAGAGAGTGAATACTATTTACAGCATGCACAGCTGTGTAGTAGAATCACATCAGCCTCTGCTCCATGAGATTCCTCACCAAATACAGTTTCACGATTATATTTAACTCACTTTACTAATATTATTTCATCTTTTATCATCATTCCATTATTTATCTTTTATTAAAAGATAAATTTAAAAGTCTAAAAATTGTACGGTGGCAAAATAAGTTCAAATTAAATTTTCCTACTTGCAAAACTAACAGAGGGAGCAACGTTTATAGTGGGGGAGACTGGAAATACCTTATTGCTATTAATAATGGCAGAGAAAATAAAATAAAGGAAAGGTGATGTAGTTCTAAATAGAGTACTCCTGGAAATTAATAAAGCATTTAACATACAACTGTGATAAAATGTACAGTCATGTAGGCAAACACTAAGCAGTATCTCCTCAATTAGAAGAAAATTAGCTTTAGAAGCATCAGAGATGCAGCGCTTTTGCCATATGAAAAAAGCACATGAAAGACACAAAACAAAATATACTTATTACTTTTAGCATGTTAAAAACAATCACATCAAAAAAAGTATACAGATAAAAATGTCATAGATGACATAAGAAAATAGTGTGTGTTTATATATATTTTGCATATATATATATGTATGTATATATATATATATATAAATCTACAGTATTTACCACTGTTGACATAGATATTTTGGGGCAGCTCAGATGCTGCTATCATAACCTAAATTGTACAGCTTGGTTTATTACAAGTCACAGAATCATGGTTTAAAAATTGGAATTAATATCCTCAGCTACATTTTTTATATACATTTCTCTCTAAGCCTCCACATGATCTGAATCAAGAGCCCAGGGGGAGCAGGATTTTGCCTGCATTTCAGCGTAGTGCTTAGCTGCTAACACACTGCCATTTGTTTTGCTGTTTAATAACATCATTACCAAGTTGATTAAAATTACATTAGACTCATTATATACATAAAAAATATTGTCACATTCACTAGCTAAACAAATGTTACTCTCATTTGAAAGGACATACTTCAGTACCTTGAAAGTTTAAAGCGCCAACTTGCAACAAGCGGAGCCCTTGAAGTTAGGTTTTCTACTCTCGTCCTTATTCAAACACGAGGAAAATATGTTGAAAACGAGCTCTCCAATTAAACACAAAGCCATACTTTCTGGGAGTGCCCTAAACTTTCCCAGTGTTTTGGTAATTGTAGTGTAATAGACTATTTTAAAAGACATTCATTGCTAATCTCTTAACCATGAACCTGAATTTTTTTTTAACTGTAAAAAGGGGGGAAAAAGGAGATTTTTGAAAGTATGAAAGTTACACTATTTTTTAAAAAAAGATTAAAATCTTAGACTCCTATTAATAATGATCATTTTTTACAAGTTTACACAATGATAATTTAATGGCCTAAGTGCAGCAATACCTATGGACTACCACCTTGAAAGAAAGAGTGCCAGAAAAAGACCATGACAGTAAATGACACCCTGGACTGTGCAGGAATCGAAAGGGCAGAAGTAAGGAGTAACCATATTGTTAATCCTACTTTCAAATGGATTTCAAAGGAGTCTGTTCTGATGCCCCGTGTGAGTGCTTGAGGATCAGTAACTCGCAACCTCTCCTGCTGGCATCCACTGGAGAGCGGGATGGCAGCACTTCCTCTGCATCTGGCAAGGAACATTCTGCTCTGAGCTTTGCAAGAGTCAGACCAGAACCAAGGGCACAAATGCACTTCAAACTGCTCTAAAACTGATCTTGGGGTACCAGCAGCGCCGCGCCTCTGGCCATAACCTTACTTTGAGTGCCCCAGTGTTTAAGCACCATTAGGTGGTCAGCCTTTCTCTCCAATGTCTTTAATTTTCAGAAAGAAAGAAAATGGCCACGATTGCAGAGAAGTCAGGGCAAACACCCGATGGCATGTTAGGACCTGGGTGAAAAATATAAGGGGGTGGGGCCAAAAACCTGGCTGAAAGGTAAGTTAAGGAAAGGAAGAATAGTAAATTAATCTATGGATGTGGATTACAATTAGTTTTTTTTTTTTAATGTTTCTTTAGTTCTGTGTTCAAATATGTGTGCATAGAGGCATTTTGGTATCTATTCAAAGACACGCTCTACACATAGCCTTAAAAAGGTCTATTCTACACAGTTTTTCTGTGCTCTGTAACATTACTCAAAACAGAATGGGCTAATGGTACAAAAATGCTCAGATTTTGGAGAAAGACATAAATGAAACGGAGTAATGAATTATTATTATGTGTGCCTCCCTAAATGCTATTGCTATGTTTCCACCACGTTAAATTCTTTTTTAACAGGTTCAGAGATGATGCAATTTAAAAATGCTCATTGTAAGCAGCATCTACATGGGGATAAAACATTTCTATATATTCTTATTACTAGCAGACACTGGAATTGTGTGAGATGTTTACAATAATATAAAATACTGCTTTGGCAATTATAAACATAGCAATGTAGGTTTCAAATGGTTTCTATTCTCTTGTCTTTACCAAGTATAGATAAATTCTCACAGCAATACTGATTCTTGAATAGAAAGTCCATCCCGATTTCTGTAGTGATATACTGGAGGTGAGGGCCCTGAATATTGAAACCCAGAGGAACTGGCATCTTCTAAACCTGGTGAAGTTCTGTATCGCACTGGACTATCTACTGAGACTGCTGGGAGGCTATGGTCCTGAAAGGAAACATGTTGAAAGGCGGAATATTTTGGTAAATTGCTCAAGTGGCCACGGTTAGCATCTTGAGTCCACAACTGTCCATGAGTCTCAGGTCTGTACGTGTAAATAACTTCTGACAGGTAGTCCACTGGAGGAATGATGAATTTGCCGTTCTTTGGTGACTCCGAATTGCCCGAATATCCCCCGGCTCCAGGATCAACAGGAAGAACTTCTATTCGGCTGGATGGTAGTACGAGAGGAAGCGGGCGGCCATAGGACTTCTCGGGAGAAACATTGACCGAAAGCGTAGAACCATAAGGTCTCCGGGAAGGATTCCTTTGAGCCCCGTGAGTAAACTGTGGAGATGCGCAGCTGCTGTTAGCACTAGGGATGTGTTGGGGAGAATTTCCATGGTAAACCGGGGGGTTACTGTAGGATGGCGGATGTACTGTCCTGCGATCTTCCCCATCTAGTGGGGATGGATATTTTGGGTAACCTGCAGGCTGCACTTTAAAGGTAAACTTGGTTGGTACTCTTGATGGACTAGAACCCGGCTCCATATGCTTCCTTGGGCTGTGAGAGGAAACCATGTTCCTTGGACTTTGGGAGTAAGCTCTTTCTAGTGCCTCTTCAATAGATGCACTGTTGTCATTTTCAGGTACGTTATCGTACTGGGATGCATTAGAGCCCCGTTTCCCTTCATCAGCATCCAAAACCTTCATCTTTTGCCTTACATTTGATATTCGATTATCAGCAGAACTTGGGATGGTGACTGCAAGTGTGGGCTGCACCGACCTACTTTTGCCTTCGATGGCATATTTGGCAGTTTTCTCAATAGCTGAAATGTCTGATGGTTTATTCCACTTGGGCACAAATTCCTTCCTGGTATTTGAAGTGGCGTTGCTATTTTGGTTAGCAGCTGCATGATTATACTGCTTGGAACTGTCTTGTGGCCCTGATGGAAGTTTTCTTTGAAAATCTGCTTCTTCTTTAAGCTTTCTACTGTCCTCATCATCTGATTTCCATCTTTGCACCCGTACTCGCTCTGGTGTACCAATTCTACTTTGATGGTGAGGGGAAGGCTCATGTTTTTTGTGAGGTGATGAGCCACTTTCTCTTCTGCTGCTCATGTGGGGACTTGACTTGCCAACACTTCTTCGTCCGTTGCTCAGGTGACTGATGCTGGCAGGTTCAGGTGGAAGCTGCCCCAAAGGTTTCTTTGGATATTCGTCCTCTTTACCTTAAGGGAAAGACAGATTTGTAAGTAACATGAACACAGGAGTATATAGTATTACATACATTAGTAGCCACATTTTGAACGACTACATGCTTTTCATACGTGCACTCATACATGTATGTCACAGAATTTTAGAGGTTTAGAAGCAGCATTTTTAAGAGAGACTGATACTAAAACATAGCAAAATTCAAAATCGTATTAGACAGCATGCAAGTGGCAATACTTTATAAACTTATGAGTAAGGTTTATATAATTATATAATGTGATTCTTATGTTTTCTTAAGATATATTATTACATGCTTTCTTAAGAATGCAAAACTGATATGCTCATATTTATTACTAAAACAACCATGCAGGTCAGTAGCTCAATGCCTTACCATTATGCTACTTTGGCTTTAGTCTAAAGTAATCTAGTAAATCTCAGTAAAAGGTCTATCAACTTTAAGCAGATCTGCCAAATTGAAAAGGCAGATGATAAAAAAAAAAAGAAAAGAAAAGAAAAAAAAGGCAGATGATGACCAACTGTGGTCTCAAGGTTGTCCCAAGATAGCTTATAATTATTACTATTATTATCTCAAGTACCTGCCACAGTGTAACTTCACTATAAAAAGAGATAGTACTCTCTCAAAGCTAATAGCTCTAAAAGGATCCTATTTCAAATGCAAAAAGGAAAAAAAAAGAATTAAAAAAGAAAATCATACTGGATACTTTTAGATTTATATTTACATAACTAACATCAGAAAATTAATGAAGAATTAAAGGAAGGTGCAGGGGCACCTGGGTGGCTCAGTCAGTTAAGTGGCTGCCTTCGGCTCAAGACATGATCCCAGGTTCCTAGACCGAGCCCCACATCTGGCTCGCTGCTCAGTGTGGAGTCTGCTTCTCCCTCTACCTTGCCTCTCCCCCTCTTCATGCACTCTCTCTCTCTCAAATAAATAAATCTTTTTTAAAAATAAGAGAAAAGAGGGATCCCTGGGTGGTGCAGCGGTTTGGCGCCTGCCTTTGGCCCAGGGCGCGATCCTGGAGACCCGGGATCGAATCCCACGTCGGGCTCCCGGTGCATGGAGCCTGCTTCTCCCTCTGCCTATGTCTCTGCCTCTCTCTCTCTCTCTGTGTGTGACTATCATAAATAAGTAAAAATTAAAAAAAAAATAAGAGAAAAGAAAGTGTAATGAATTGGCCATTCAGTAAACAGTTCTAAGATGTCCACTCTCACGACTTTTATTCAACATAGGATTTAAGTCTTAGCCACAGAAATCAGACAAGAAAAAGGAATAAAAGGCATCCAAATTGGCAAGGAAGAATAAAACTTTCACTATTTGCAGATGACATGATTCTATATATAGAAAACTTGAAAGACTCCCACCAAAAAGCTACTAGAATTGATAAATTAACTCAGTAAAAAGTCACAGGATACAAAATCAATGTATAGAAATCGCTTCATTTCTATATACTACTAATGAAGCAGCAGAAATAAAAATTAAGAAAACAATACAATTGACAACTGCACCAAAAAGAATAAAATACCTAGGAATAAACTTAACCAAAGAGGTGAAAGGTCTGTACTCTGAAAACTGTAAAACTCATGAAAGAAACTGAAAATGACACAAAAAAATGTAAAGATATTCCATGCTCATGGGCTAGAAGAACAAATGTTGTAAGAATGTCTATACTAACCAAAGCAAACTACAGATTTAATGCAATCCCTATCAAAACACCAGTGGCACTTTTCACAGAACTAGGACAAACAGTCCTAAAATTTTTATGGAACCACAAAAGACCCCCCAAAGCCAAAACAATCTTGAAAAAGAAAAACAAAACTCAAGGTATCACAATTCCAGGCTTCAAGTTCTATTACAAAGCTATAGTGATTAAGACAGTACGGTACTGGCACAAAAACAAACACACAGACAAATGGAACAGAATAGAGAGCTCAAAAATAAACCCACAATTATGCGGTCAATCAGTCTTTGACAAAGCAGGAAAGTATGTGCAATGGGAAAAAGATAATCTCTTCAACAGTGTTGGGAAAACCGGACAACTATATACAAAAGAATGAAACTGGACCACTTTCTTACACCATACACAAAATGAACTCAAAATGGATTAAATACCTAAATGTAAGACATGAGATCATAAAAGTCCTAGAAGAGAACATAAGAAGTAATATCTCTGACATTTGACTATAGCAACATTTTTCTAGATATGTCTGCTCAAGCAGACCCAGGAAACAAAACTATCAGGACTACATCAAAATAAGAAGCTTCTGCATGGAGAAGGAAATAATCAACAAATCTAAAAGGCAACCCACAAAACAGAAGATATTTGCAAGTGACATATCAGATAAAGAGTTAGTATCCAAAATCTATAAAGAATTTAGTCAACTCAATACTCAAAAAACAAATAATCCAATTTAAAAGTGGGCAGCAGGCATGAGCAGACATTTCTCCAAAGAAGACATACAGATGGCCAAGAGACACATGAAAAGATGCTCAACATCACTAAGCATCAGAGAAATGCAAATCAAAACTACAATGAGATGTCACCTCACACCTGTCAGAATGGCTAAAATGAAACACAACAAAGAGTAAATGTTGGTGAGGATGTGGGGATAAAAGGAACCCTCACACACTGTTGGTGGGAATGCAAACTGGTGCAGCCACTGTGGAAAACAGTACCGAGGTTCCCCAAAAAGTAAAAAGTAGAACTACCCTAAGATCCAGCAATTGTGCTACTCGGTATTTACCCAAAAAACACAAAACCACTAATTCAAAGGGATATGTGCACCCATGCTTACTGTAGCATTATTTATAATAGCGAAGATATGGAAGTAGCCCAAATGTCCATTGATAGATGAATAAAGAAGATGTAGTAAAATATATACATTCATATATGTACACACACACACACAGGAATATTACTCAGCTATAAAAAATGAAGTCTTGCCATTTGTAACAACATGGACGGAGCTAGAGAGTATGAGGCTAAGTGAAGTAAGTCAGTGAAAGACAAATACCATAGGATCTCACTAATATGTGGAGTTTAAGGGGGAAAAAAAGGAGAGATAAACCAAAACAGACTCTTCACTAGGGAGAAGAAACTGATGGTTACCAGAAGGGAGGGGAGGCGTGGGTATGGGTGAAGGGGATTAAGGACACCCACATGATGAGCCCTGAGTAATAGAACTGTTGAGTCACTACTGAAGCTAATATAACACTGTATGTTAACTCTACTGGAATTAAAATACAAAACTTAAATTTTTTTAAATTAAAAAATGATCTATTATAATGTAGATATCCAATAAATATCACCTTGACAGAAAACAACAGACTTTACTTATAAACATTCGAAGGTTTACAATATGTTTTTCACATATTACAAGATAACATAGTCTCACTGAAAAATGTTACTCTCTTCATATATCTACCCATCCATCCATCCACAATATTTACTGAGTGAGCTCGGCTTTAGGCACTGTGCTAAGCAATGCATACAAGAGAGGTAAGCACACAGATACTGTCTTACAATTTTGTTATTTACCCACATATCATAATTTTAAGATACTTTAAAAAATTATTAGGTGATCTGTTCTTTGGGAAGGGAGGAGCAGAGAATGAAGAAGCAACATCCTTTAAAGAATTAAGCTACTGGGATCAGGATTACTAAGGTAAAAATGATCTTTGTGCTCTTTTCTTTTTTCTTTCTTTCTTTTTTTTTTTTTTAAGTAGGCTCCACACCCAGTGTGGCGCCCCAATGTGAGGCTTGATCCCATGACCCTGAGATCAAGACCTGAACTGAAGCTGCGAGGACCGGAGAGGCAGGTCAACCTACGGAGCGGGCAGGTGGCGGCGGGTGCGGCCCGGAACCGGAGCTGCCGGGAGTCGGCGCCCTGCAGGACATGACACAAGTGGCACATCCCGGCCATGGGGTCCCAGCATTCCACCTCCGCTCGCCCCTCTTACTGCAAGCGAAAGAAAGAGAACAGGGAGGATTTGCTGGCAGAAAGGGAGCAAGAAGAAGCCATTGCTCAGTTCCCATATGTGGAGTTCACCGGTCGAGATAGCATCACCTGTCTCACGTGCCAGGGGACAGGCTACATTCCAACAGAACAAGTAAATGAGTTGGTGGCTTTGATCCCACACAGTGATCAGAGGTTGCGCCCTCAGAGAACTAAGCAGTACGTCCTCCTGTCTGTCCTGCTCTGTCTCCTGGCATCTGGTTTGGTGGTTTTCTTCCTGTTTCCACATTCAGTCCTTGTGGATGACGACGGCATCAAAGTGGTGAAAGTCACATTTAATAAGCAGGACTCCCTTGTGATCCTTGCCATCACGGCTACCCTGAAAATCAGGAACTCCAACTTCTATTCGGTGGCAGTGACCAGCCTGTCCAGCCAGGTTCAGTACAACATGAACACAGTGGTGGGCACATATGTGACCACTAACGTCTCCCTCATTCCTCCTCGGAGCGAACAACTGGTGAATTTTACTGCGAAGGCTGAGATGGGAGGACCATTTTCCTATGTATACTTCTTCTGCACATTGCCCGATATCCTGGTGCACAACATAGTGATCTTCATGTGAACTTCAGTGAAGATTGCATACATTGGCCACATGACCCAGAGCTCCTTGGAAACCCATCACTATGTGGACTGTGGAGCTAATTCCACAGCTGTTTAGAAACTGCTCTTGGTTCTTCCATGGCAGTACCTGCCAGAAGAGACACAGCACCTGTTCCCAGGGCCTGAGTTACAGACCTATCCCAGGTGGTAGAAGTAGAGGAGAAATTGGTTCTCTTAATCCCCAGCAAACATCCTCCTGCCATTTAGGGGTGGGGGTGGGGAGAGCTCCTCTTTGTAGCACCATCTGTATTTCTCAGAACCAGCAGAATCACTGCCCAGTGCCTCGCTTGTGCCTGGCAAATAGTAGGCACTCAGAGCAAGTTTGAAGAATTGAATTCCCATCTTTTCAGCTGTTCTTGGGCATTACACATTGAAATCCTACCGCGGTTCTAGGTTATCAGACCATGGAGTGACATGGAGGTTGGACTGTTAGGGCAGCTCCAGAACGGGTCTCCCTCATCTGTGCAGAAGAGGCAGCAGGTGGGAACGTTTGAATACGTAAGAAAGCACAGACTGTCTAATACAGGAAATTTTTTCATCTCGCAAATGCCTAGGAACTTAACAGAAACCTTTTTCCTGTAGAAAATTACAGTTGTTTTTACATAGAGTCTTTGTGAGGCTTGATTTACCCTTCATCCATTGGCTGGAACATGGATTGGGGATTTGGTAGAAAAATAAACCCTGCTTTTGATTCAAAAAAAAAAAAAAAAAAAAAGACCTGAACTGAGATCAGCAGTCAGATGCTCAACCAACTGAGCCACCCTGGCACTCCAAACCTTTGCGGTCTTCTAGTCCAGTAGTTTTAAAACTTTTAAAAAGCAGACTTTTAAACTAAATTTCATACAAAACCCCAATATATAAAGAAAATAGAAACATAGCTGTTCTCATGAAAATGGAAAAGTCACCCCTTTTACTCTTCCCTCAGCTGGGCAGCCGCTCAGAGCCCGAGGGTTTGAGATCTAGTCCTGCCTGTATTTTAGAAGCGGGAAGCTGAGTCTCTGAGCAGCCAAGTGATCTTTCATGGCAGACACTGACTGAGAACCGGGACCTGGTATTTTCACTCCAGTTCTGCTGTTTATGCCACACTCATTAAATTCCAGAGATACTTTTGATGATTTTAACTGAATCTCAGTTTACTTTGACAATATTTGTGCAAGCTCTTTATTTTGCACATCTGAAAGCACACAGTGTTAGAATTGGCAATTATAGTTTGTTTTGTTCATTTACCCATTCCACAAATACTTATGTATCATACAAATACTATGTACCAGGCACTGCTCAGGGTGCTGGCAAACTGGAGAGGACACGAAGGACGAAGTCTCTGTCTTCATGGAGCGTATATGCTGGGTGTGCAGAGCTAGGAAGACAGCACCAGGAGAAGCAATTCAAGTGATTTGAGGTGGGGCAGGATGGAGTGGAGCAGAATTCTAGCAAGAGCCAAGGCACCTTGTGCTTGAGCAGAAGACAGAGAACAGCCAGGGACGAGGCTGGAGGAACCGAAGATTCACATCACACAGGGTCTTGAAGACTATGGTGAGGACTGTGAATTTCTTTCTGAGTTAACTGCAAACCATGAAGGCCTTTTCAGCAGGAGGGTAACATCATCTGATACCTAGCTTACCAAGTTCATCCGGGGGGGGGGGGAGGGCTGGACTTCAGTTATGTAATAATTAATGATGATAAAAGTAACAGTAATAGCAACTATCCATTACGCACTTACCATGCGTCACCCCCACTCAAAAATTGTACATACGGCATTTAGCAACAGGCGTGTAACTTAGGTCACCACTGTGATCTCATTCTACAGAGGAGGAAACCGAGGCAGAAATAAAAATGCACAGGGGCTTCCCACTGGTAAATAGCCGAATCACTGTTCAAATGAGAGCTGATTCCAGAGCCCTCTGCACGGAAGTAATGAGAAGGGGCTGCGTCTGGCACATCCTCCACAGTTAACGGTTAGGTCCACACAGCTGCTCATGTGCTGGGTGCAGGCCGTGAGGGAGGAGCAGAGCTAAGGGGGCCTCTGGACTAGAACACAGCACTGGAGACTGCTCAGCAACAGAGGGTGTAACCTATATTGTTCTCATCTCTTTTTATAAAAAAAGATTACCATGTATGCAGACATGGTAATTTAAGTGATAACCCAAACTTTAAAATGCTTGGCAATGAGAAGAGATGTCCATGTTGATAACGTTGCTTGTGAAATAGTCTCAGGCAATTCCAGTTCAGCATCTGGCTGGTCTCATAGGAAACAGCTAAACTCAAGGTAAGAAAGGGGACTTGAATGCAGCCTGAGTCAAGAATATTCACAAGTAGTTATGCAGTCTATTGGGTTAAAATAAATAAATTAAAATCTGTGTCCCCCAAAAAGCTTTTACCAGCTCTACAAATAATTATCCATTTAGTCCCAGATAAATACAGGAACTCCTTCTTCCCTGTAGGCAGATAACACCAACAAATTATCAAGAAGATATAAAGACCTATATAAAAGAAAAACTGAACTTATGAATTTTCTTTTAGTTCCCACTCTGACAATGTGCTAAGGGCACAACACAGTAACCTGAGCGGCTAATTCAATGGCTGGTTGGTATTCCATCAGACAAAAATATCAGCCAATCATCACAGCACCCTTTCCAGGTGGGTGAGTAGGAACCTGATGAAAACCATAACCATTAAAAAGAAAAAGAAAGCAGGGGCACCCAGAGAGTGGTTAATTCCTGCCTGCGAGATGTGCTGTTACAGGGACAAAATTGGATTAGTTGTAGAGACTCTCCCGCTGAGCCCTTTAAGCTGCTCCACTACTCCACCACTTCAGTGGCTTTCGGCAGCCTGCAGACAGAGCCACCGACATTTCGGCTCATGTGAAATAATTGAAAATGTTTAACAAATTCTCCATAGCGGTATTAAACAACAGCACCCCAACACCAGACTTCAAAGTGAACTCCTGCTACAACTTGAACGTGCGGGTCCTCCCTGGAACGTTCATCTATGGGTGAAAGCATCCAGTGTTTCTCCTAGTCTGGATCATGGAGGCTCACACCCTGTGTTCAATGTTTCCATCTGTGTTGTTTCACAACCCATGAGAACCAAACTTTCTTGTAATTAGGTGCTTTCAAAGGTTAGCTATCTGATATGGGCCGAATGTTTATGTCTCCCCCAAAAATTCATACAGTGGAATTCCCCTACCTAATATGGTATTTGGAGATGAGGTTTGTGGGGGTAATTAGGTCACGAGGGTAGAGACCTCATGATGGGACTAGGGCCCTCACCTCTCTTCATGTGGAGCAGTGGATGGGGCCACAAAGAGATGTGTGATCCGCCCTGGTTTTACCGCCCCCTCTGCAGAGTCTTCTAAAAAAATAGCCACACTGCACCACAAGGACTGAAGCCCATGGGTTCCTCTCAGTTGTGGTCACCAGTGAAGCAGGGAATGGCCCCTGGCGGAGCAGGGAGGAACATCCCACTGGGGGAGTAGTGATTAGACAGGGAACTCTGGACCAGGTTGGCGGCAGCCCTTCACCTTCTGTCATCACACCTCCCCAAATATACTAAGACAGGTGACACGTAGAGGGAGGGAGAGTCTGAGCCTGATTCACACGTGTGAAGCACTGGCAATGCCTGCCTGGGATGCGTTCACCCTGGTGGAGAGCTGCACACTCTGGGGCCTCTGAGGAGGACTGGGCACTAGAGCAGGGTTTAATTCACTAGAGGACAGATTTGTGTTTTTTCTCTTCTTCAGCAAAATCTGTGCCTAAAAACTACCTTATTGTTATGGGCTGACCTGTGTCCTCCCTGAGAACTCATATGTTGAAGCTTGAACCCCCAATCCCTCAGATGTGACGAGATTTGGAGATAAAGCCTTTACAATGGTAATTAAGGTTCCCTGAGGTCACTTGCCTCTTATCCAATATGACTGACATCCTCCTAAGAAGAGGGGTATCACAGACGGGTATAGACGGAAGACCAGGTAGGAAGACGCCCAGCTAAAGCCAACGATGGAAGAAACCAACCTTGGCAACACTTTTATCTTGGACCTCCCAGCCTCCAGAATTACGAGAAAATATTTCTCTGTTGTTAGAGCCGCTCAATCTGTGGTATTTCCATCATAGCAGCCCGAACTAAGATACTACCCTCAAGTCTACATCCTCAATCTCAAAACTGATACGCTGTACTAAACACAAATTTTATGGATTGCCTTTTTCTGCTAGTTAAAAATCACATATTTCATTATTTATAATCATTTGCTTTTATGGTCCTAGTGTACTTTCAAATGTCAACCATGTAATGAAAGCAACTATAGTAATTAAAATTTACTTTATGTAACCACATCAAAAAGACAACTGAACAAAGCAAATGTGGAGGTAGACACAGGCAGTAACAGATCCTGCAGGTAATGAGAGTTCCATTACTTCACAGATTCCCATCTGCCATTTTGTGTCGTGGCCACCACGGTATTGCTAGGGATGGTCAATCTAGGGTTGGCTTCCACAGCATTTCCCACGGACATTAAGCTAGACTGACTTACTGACAATGATGGACATGGAAGGGCACCTTGGTTAAGTGTGTACCCCAGAATTTAAGCAAAATTCCAGATTTGGACTGAGCCAGAGTAGAAAGGGGTTAATCAGGGCACAAGCCAGTGGAAAGATGAAAACAACAACAAAAAACCAAAAACAAAACAAAAACCTTGGGAGAGGTGGAAGGAAGAAAGTGGGGAGGAAAGAGGACTAAGAGAGAAAATGGAACATCTGTGGGGAAAATGAGGCCGTATCACACACTGTTCCTATATCCCAGTACCTGCAGACTTTCATTCTGAAATTCTTTAGTTACATAAACAGCACATACTGGTAAAGACTAACAGGACAGGGTAAAAGTGTAGGATTACAGGTACAAGGCATTATTTCTCAGGAGAAGGAATAAGAGGGTTGAGAAATCGGTAAAGGAGAGACCAAGGTGGTAATTCATGCATGAAACAAGATGGAAAGGTATGTGTCATACACACATACATGGGGGATTTAATTGTTCAACATAAAGGGTAAGGAAAGCATTCACCTTACATTTAACATCACTTTATATTCAAGTCAATACAGAAAGTTTTCTAAGGAAGAGACATTAATATTCTGTGCATCTACACATCATAGTAGAATTAAAAGAAAACTTTAACATGTTCCATTTACTGAATGGGCAAGAGACCCAAACCCACACTGGGGAAAACATTCTGTGACTGTTCTAAAATATCAAAAAAGTAGCATTTCCACATTCTTTCATGGTAGCCCAAAACACATCTCCCTTTCCCCAAGCAGACAATAACCTAAAGTGACTTCTCCCCCTTTCCTACCCCTATACCTCTAGTATCTAAGATAGTAACGGAATTACAAGTAAGGTGGTGATAAAGTGTCCATTCATTCACATGTAATTAATATGAATTAGAGTAATGACACACTAATCATATAAATGGTACAGAAACGTAACGGTTATAAATACCCAAGATCTACCAGCTAAGAAACTAGATGTAGCAGGGTTTCGAGGGGAAAAAAAAATGCAGCGCAGACAAAATGACACTGCATTTAATTAACTCCTAGATGGTAATCTCCCATTAGGTACTAGGGCCCTGTAGCAGGTAGAGGCTGAATATCTTAAGTGGAGAAAGACATTTAGAGTATATGGCCCTGTCCCCAGAGAGATTTTCAATAAGCATGGAAGAAGGTAAAGCAATTTGAAAGAGGTAGTAAGAGCCTTCAAAATGGAGGGGCTTAAAAATCTGTGACCTGAGGCATCCTACAAACTAACGGGTGTAACCAATACATGGCTCAGGACCCTGACCAGCATCCCCCTTCCACAAACACCCGCTGAATGATGACACGGTGGGGCTAGGCCATGTTCACGTTGTTCCCGGGACTGACCAGACACCTCTGCCTGGGGGGAGAATCATCAATGACCCAACAATGATCAAATGTCCACATGCTGCCTGCATCTCAGTGCAGGTTCTCGGCCTGGGGGCAGCATTGGCTGTGCAGGAGGGCTGTCTCTCTCAAGAGGAGGGGGATGCAAGAGGGCAGAAAGAAGTGACCTGAGAAGAAAAGGGGGAGATGGAGAGAGAAAGCAGAGGGGAGGGGAGCTGCATGACGGAAAGGATCGGAAGGGGAGCCAAGGGCAGAAAGTGGAGGCAGCCATAGGGAACCCAGGAGCAGAGAGTGTCTCCCTTCCTGGAGATGCTCTTGTCTGGGCAGGAACTTGCTCACATTTCACAGAGACTGCACAGGGCACAGGCCTCTCCATTCCAACACTAATACCCAAACCCGAGGACTCTGTGCCCAGGCAACCCGACCTCGGCAATTGCAAAATCTGTAAAGAAACTCTACTCTGCATTTGTTATTCAGGTGATTCTTTCCTGAAAGCGAATTATTCAACTTTCACTGAGCTGAAGATAGACCATGTAGACCCCTTAAAAAGGACAAATGCCATCACCAATGATATTTTCATATGCTAATAAATAGTTGGCCTTTTCCCCACAAAATAGATCCAGATAAGCATGAAACATTCTTGAACAATCTCTCAAGGGAGACCCCACCCACCCACCCAACACACACACACACACACACACACACACACACACACACACACACAAGAACACTGCTCTATTTGGCTTTGCTTAGTTTACCCATCTCCTTTCATCCCTAAGTGATCAAGGGTAACTATAAGATTCAAGCATAACTGATGTCAAAACAGATGGATACCAACTGATAGATGGCAATACATATTGATATTTACCATCCACACTTTCACTCTGAACTCTTCAGTAGCCACAATACTGTCTGTGCTCATCCCACAATAAAATCCATGCTTATAATTTAATTCTCTTCTTCCCCTTAAAAACATAGGTGTCTAAAAGAATTACTGCCTGACTCTTAAAGGTAGGTAAGCAACACAATTTCTATCCTATATAGCAGGGACACCTTTGTGAAAATAGCACATTAATGACATTTTTTACCAGGGTTCCATCGAAAGTGGAATTTTTATGCCAATGCCAACTTGATATATTTTAATAAAGGTAAAGAAGTTTATTAGTTGGGTTTTTTGAACATTTTTTCTTTAAAAAAAAAGGAAATAAAAAAGAATACTCTAGGCATCCCTTAAAAAAAAACAAAAAACAAAAAAACAGAAAACCAGGAGACTCCCTCAAATCCCCATATTTGTGCATCTTTGCTCTTACTAAGGTCTCTGCCGCCACCCAGTGGACACTACACCAAATGGCAGCCTTCCTGATCAATGGTCTCAGAAGGCATTACCACAGGCATTACCACCAGCTTTATGCACCAAGAGACACAGAATTACAGCTAAGGGCTCTAAGTGCTCTCCTCTCCCTTGTGAGCAACATCTTCTTTTAAATTTCAACAACAGAATATATGTACTCTGTTCTAAAAGTTTTCAGTAAAAAATGGTAGGGGCTGTTGTCAGGAAAATTATTCTGGGACTCATCTTACTTATCTCCAGATCAAATATGAAGTCCAATTGAGTTTGAAAATATTGTCACAAAATCAGTGATCTCAAATTTATATCCGGAAAATCAAATGGCTTTCTTTCTAATGCACCATTAGCCAGAAAAATATGCAATTCAAGCATTAGTACAGTCTTCAATAATCATATCTCCTTTCTTTAATGAAATAATGTGCTATATTTACAGCTACGACAGTAAAAAAATTTTGTTTAATTATTGTAGTTTGCTCATAGGCTTGACCTTTTTTTTCATCAGACAAAACCTGAAAGACAGGGTAAGCAGAAAGGAGAAAATTATTTAAACACATTTAACATTAGCAGGAGGCAGGGAGGGGAAGAGGGAGAGAAAATCTCAAGCAGATACCCCCTTGAGGGCAAAGCCCCATGCGTCTCAATTCCAGGACCCTGAGATCATGACCTGAGCCAAAACCAAGAGTTGGACATTCAACCGATTATGCCACCCAGGCACCCCTGAAATAATTTTTAAAATCTGCACTTTATAGGGTGCCTGGGTGGCTCAGTTGCTTAAATGTCTGCCTTTGGCTTAGGTCATGATCCCAAGGTCCTGGGATTGAGTCCTGCACTGGGTTCCCTGCTCAGTGGGGAGTCTGCTTGTTCCCTCTCCCTCTGCCTGTTGTGCTCTCTTTGTTAAATAAATAAAATCTTTAAAAAATCAAGTCAAATCAAATCAAATCTGCACTTTGTGTATCCTAGTGTTTCAATTCACATATGTATGTAAGAAACTGTTGAGCATGTGTAAATATCAGTTTCCTCCATACAAACAAAAGTGAAAACCCACCTAAATAAACCCTCAAAAAGTGGGACAGTTTTAATTTTTTTTTTTAATTGACAAACACAGTTGACTCTTTTGTGGGTATGTTTGTAATCAGGATACAAAATAGTTCCATTACCTCAAACAACAGCCTCATGCTAGCTAACCTTTTATAGACGGTAGCCTTTTATTATCTAAAAAATAGATTAAGGGACACCTGGGTGGCTCAGCGGTTTAGTGCCTGCCTTCGGCCCAGGGCGTGATCCTGGAGACCTGAGATCAAGTCCCACATCGGGCTCCCCACAGGGAGCCTACTTCTCCCTCTGCCTATGTCTCTGTCTCTCTCTGTGTCTCTCATGAATAAATAAAATCTAAAAAATAAACAAATAAATAACATAAAAATAGATTAAAACCTCATTTGTTCATTAGAAAATATAGATGGGATGCCTATTATACACCAGGCACTGAAGGAGGTGCTGGTGACACAAAGACATGGTCACTGTCCTCAACAACTCACTGTCCAACGCAGACATCACATGAACATGAGCAGCAAAGCACTGTAAGCAAGTGCTGGGTGCACATCAGGCACACAATCCTGTGATGGAGTTCTGTGGTTTGGGAGTCTGCGACTGGCTGACAAGGCTTCAGAAGGAGGAGATGATGCTTAAGCCAAGTCATGAAAGCTAAAACAGAATGGACGAGGGCTGAGCCACCTGGAGAAGTGTTCAGGGCGTCCTTGGGGGAGAGGCATATCTCAAGGCAAAGAAATGGAAGCGCGAGACACAGCAGGGGGACCCTCCATGGCGGCAGCCCATTTGCAGTGACATATGGCGCTGGCTCATATGGCGCTGGCTCGGCAATCAGGCCTTGGGCAGTATTAACCTCGAAGCCCGAGTCCCTCATCTAAGGCTACTACTATTGGTACTGATGGCAGAACGGGCATGAAAGCTATTCAAAATTAATTTGACACTGCTTAATGAAGATTTATGGTCCTTCCAGATAAAAAAGGAACACAGGATTCCATCACATTCAGAGATATTTAAAGGTAAAAGGTGAAAACAAAAGACAAAAAAAAAAAAAAAAAAAAAAGCAAAGTCCAAGCCTCCTGGGTGGAAACTGCAGACTTCCTCAAGGAGAAGGAAGACTTAGGCAGCGCGCAGGTGGGGTCCACAGTGTCTGGACTACGTGGCTAAGCCACTGAGGGGCCTGGACCCAGCAATAATAAAAAGTGGTTCAGCCTGGGAATTTGGTCACTGAGGAAAATTCACTTGGAGTCCTGGCTCATAATATTTCAACTGATGAACAAAGTACCTTCCAAATTTACTTGAAATTCATTTTTTTTCATTCATAAAGATCTAGAACTAAGTATAGAAAAACTTAAGAGAATTAAACATGGGACTAATTCTTTTGCATTAAGGAATCTGCCCATATTTAGTATTTTATATACTTACATTAAGAGAATCTGGCCAAGTTGCTTTTTCAATTATAAAATTGAAACCTGTTGAACTTCTGATTTGAAATTTATAAATAGTGGTGTAACAAAAATTTTTTTAAAGATTTTATTTATTCATGAGAGACACAGAGAGAAGGCAGAGACACAGGCAGAGGGAGAAACAGGCTCCTCACAGGGAGCCCTGTTGCGGGACTCGATCCTGGAACCCCCAGGACCACGCCCTGAGCCAAAGTCTGACGCTCAACCACTGAGCCACCCAGGCGTCCCAGTGTAACAAATTTTTAAGGGACTCAAGGTTCAGCAAATTTGTAAACTTATCACATTAGAAGTTATTTAAGAACTAGGGAAGGTTTTGTTTTTATTTTTTAAAATATTTATTTATTTTTAAAGATTTTAAAAATTTATTCATGAGAGACACACAGAGAGAAGCAGAGACACAGGCAGAGGGAGAAGCAGGCTCCCCACAGGGAGCCTGATGCAGGACTCGATCCCTGGACCAAGTTCATGCCCTGAGCCAAAGGCAGATGCCCAACTGCTGAGCCACCCAGGCATCCCAGTTTTTGTTTTTAAATTTAAAAGTTGATATGTATGGGGCACCTGGTGGCTCAGTCAGTGAAGTATCTGCCATCAGCTCAAGTCATGATCCCAGGGGTCCTGGAACCCAGGCCCAAGTTGGGCTCCCTGCTCAGTGGGGAGTCTACTGTTCCCTTTCTCCCTGCTTATGCTTGCTCTATCTCTGCCAAATAAATAAGTATATAAATAAAGTCTCTTAAAAAAATAAAAATTGGTATGTTTAAGGAACTGCATATATTAAATTTATAAATGCAATTTAAGGCGTTTGGAGGAGTTCATCTATAAGTGGGACTAAACATTAAAGAACATTAACATTAACCAAACATTAACATTTCCTTTAAAAGAGAATGATAAATTTTCCCAGATTTAAAAGCAGTCTACTGACTTTTGTAAGTGGGATTAAACTAAAGAAGAACTAGGTTTGTGGATTTGTAACTTTAAAAAATCAAATATTCATTTTAGAAACAAAAACTCTCTTCAAGGACATTAACAGATTTGAGGCAACAAATGCCTTATTCCAAAGGGCTGTTGAAACAAACTAAGCACCACATATATGTAAGGAAAGCATTCTGCGAGGAGTCTATCACAGAAGATGCCAAGGTTTGCCCTTATTGTCACTATGCTACAAGTGTCTGAGGAGGAGGGACCAGTGGAAATAGGAAAGCAAGCAGAGGGCAGACGGGAGAGCATCTCAGATCCAACTCAGGGGCCTGGATCTTCTCCCTGAAGCATGAAGTGGCCCTTCAACGACTGGCCATTTCACAAGATCACTCCACGAGGCACGGAGGTGAGCAACACCGGAGCCAGGGCTTCCAGCGCGCTCTGGGGAGGCGAGAGGAGGGAGACGTAGAGACAGGGCCTCGAAAGAAACAACAGAGCTCAGTGTCTGAACGGACTGTCAGTGCAAGTAAGCAGGGGCAACGGGGACAAGATTTTGGAAGACTCGGAAGATGGGATAAAGTTGAACATTTTACAAGAGGAAATATACAAGAAAAATGGGGAAACGAACATTTTCTTCCTACATCCTAGTCAAAACTACTGGTCACCATTAAAAACCATACAAAAGAGAAAAGGCAACCCTGAAACTGGCAAAGTTTTGCTCTAAATAGACAAAAAAGGATGAAAAAGGACATGTACCACAGCTAAAAGCAACAAAATGCTTTCCTTTCTTAACAAGGTTCCTTAAGTTTCCTGTTTTCTGATATCTAAAATAAAAGATAAAAATTAAGATGGCTCTCTCAGTTATTCTAAGAAAAATCTGCTCTTGTTTCTTCCAGGTCATACAGTCATTAGCTATAGCTGGGCCGAACGGGCAGTCAGAGTGGGTCAACATGGGCTTTCTACCCAGAGCGGCTTCCCTAACTGACCAAGCCTCTGCCAGACAGCCTCCTGTGAACAGAGGGTGGCTGAGGAGAATCAAGGGACAGTTTGAGATCTCGAGCCAAGGGGGTATGCAGGAAACAAGGTGAGTCATTTTAATACTTTACATGGCAACTACAAGTACATATGTTTAAACTGGGGTCTTCAGAGTTGACTCACATCGAGAGACTGAGAGCTGAAACTTTCTTACTACTTTACCCATGTAAAGCAGTGGTCAAAAAGAAAGGCGGGACAGAATCAGTAAGACAGAAACAACGTAAGACAGGACACAGATGGAAATCAGATGAGCGACATCAAGGAACGGCTTGATATACTCCTAATAAACAGACTAACAACACAAACAAGGACATAAAGATAAACAGTGTCAGCACATTAGGAAAGGAAGGAAACATTTGTTGATAAAAGACAGCTATGAAAAAGCTGTGTATGTTTATGTAAATTTATGTGCTTTAAACACAAGTTCATATGTAAAAGCAAAAGAAAAGGACTAAAAAAACCTTCCCCAAACTGAAGTGATGGAAAGCCGTCGTACTTCATTCAATATGCTGCAAAGATTACCTAGAATTCTTATGAGAATATACTCATAAATTGTTTGTGTAATAAACCTGAGGAATAGCGGATCTTTAGGGTAAGCCAGAAATATCTTGTTGCACATAAAAGCAAGGACATATTCAAAGACTAATCAGTGTTGTGTCAGAGGAACACAGAAATCAGTCTAAGGATGATGCCCCTAAAAAAAAAAAAAAAAAAAAGGATGATGATGCAATGTGAGCATTAAAACAATAATAACTATATCTGATTGAAACATTAAGAATATATCAAATTCCATGGATTCACAGTGAGAAAGCCAAAACAAAAGCTCACTTTCTGCCACTGGAGATAATCAAGAACATCAACTCCGAACTCTGCAAAAGAAGACAATTAATAAGCATTTATTATGCCTTTTCAGTAGGAAATACATCTTAGGGTAACTAAGGAGCCCCTGTTGATGAAGGAGAGAGAACTCTTTGTTGCAGAAGAAAATCTGCTGATAAATGTAAAAGAAATAATGGAATTTGAAAATAACTAGTTTACAACCTGTAATGAAATACTTGTTTTTGGCAAGGATTCTTCATGGAAGCTAAAAACCATTAGGGGAAAGGTTCAAAGGAAAATTGATACCTGTAGAGTGTTAAAAACATTATGCCACAGATCACTTGCTAGTTGAAAAGTTCTTACAAAAAAAAGAAAAAAGAAAAAAGAAAAAAATCTTACTTTTAAAAGAAAGAGCTCTGGTTCTCACTACCTTTTAGCCAGATCAGGCAGTGCCACGGATAATAATGAAATTAGTCATTACGTGCCTCCTAATTAATCTGAATCTAATCAGACCTCTACATCTAACTTCTAGCTCATAGAAAATACAGAGGCTACAGGAGCCAGTTAAATGACTACTGTAAAGGAAATTTAGACTACTCCAAAACAGGAGACATTCATTCTACAAGGCAATGGGAAATGTAATCACAATGGAATAAAATAGAAGGTAAGGGAGGGAAGCAAGGAAGAGGAAAATGCTGGTGCAAAGTAAGAGATCTATCAGGCATGTCAAGCAAGATGGGTCCCTGGCTAAAACCTGGTGGAGAAAACAGCTATGACAGTTTGGGGTTTAAGTGAAAAACTTTTAATGTGGAATTGGTGTTAGATCATAGTTGAGAATAACAGTCTTAATTTTATGAGGTTTGACAATGGCACTGTGGTTAGCCAGGAGAAAGTCCTTGTTTCTTAGACATAGAGACTAAAGTTTTTAGGGTGAAATATCATGAGATCTTAATTATTCAATAATAATTGGATACATAAATACATGGGGGGGGGCTTTAACGCTCTTTCCTTTGTGTATGTTTGAAAAGCTTTCCATAAAACTTTATACAAATAAATTTAGAAACTGAAGTGAACAACTTTCTAAGAAAAAAATAAATGATTCACCCTGACCTCAGAAAACAAGTAAAACAATAACCAATAACCAGGAAAGCATAAAGTTATCAAAGAATGATTCCCCACAAACAAGCATATCAGACTAAAACAGCTTCATAAGTGTATTTTTTAAAAGAGAATCTTTTTTTAAAGATTTTATTTATTTATTTATTTATTTATTTATTTATTTATTTATTCATTCATTCATTCATTCATTCAAGACAGAGAGAGAGAGAGAGACATAGACAGAGGGAGCAGCAGGCTCCACGCATGGAGCTGATGTGGGACTCAATCCCAGGACCCCAGGATCACACCCTGGGCCAAAGGCAGGCGCTAAACTGCTGAGCCACCCAGGCGTCCCTTCATAAGTATATTTTATTTTTTTATATATTTTTAAAGATTTTATTTATTTATTCATGGGAGAGAGAGAGAGAGAGAGGGAGGCAGAGACATAGGCAGCGGGAGAAGCAGGCTCCATGCAGGGAGCCTGACGTGGGACTTGATCCCAGGTCTCCAGGATCACGCCTTGGGCCGAAGGCAGCGCTAAACCACTGAGCCACTGGGGCTGCCCCATAGTGTATTTTAAACTGCTAAGGAACAATTTAAATGCCACATAAAATTTTCCAGAACAGAGAGGAAGCAGGAAACTCCAAACTATGATGCCATCATAACCTAATAATACATAGGAGTGTTGGTTAACTAATGCAACCGCACATAGGAATAACAACAAAAAAATTAAGTAAAATATTAGCAAGTATAAATCATCAGTACTTTAACAGAATAATTGATCACAACCAAGTGAAATTTATCCAAGAAGCCTAATGATGATTAACAATTAGAAAATACATTAATAAAACTCACCATACTAAAAGGTTTTTATAAAAGAAAAATAAAAAGATTAGTTCATTTGTGCCTAAAAAGCACCTTTAAAAAACCCTCAACATCTACCTTTTTTTTTTAATTTGGAAAAACAGTAACAGTTTGATACTGTCTTAAGATGAAAAAGAAATAAGAAGTGTAAGTATTTAAAAGAAAGAAAAAACACTATATTTGTTGATAACTGTATATTTAGAATCTTGGAAAATGTGAGGGAATCAATCTTGCTATGTAACATTAGAAATAAAGCAAAAGAGAGAGGGTTCTGGGAAGATGGCAGACTAAGAAGCCCCAGGAATATGTCTCCCCACCTAGATAGCAACTGCACTAGCAGACTCTGTCTCTATAACTATTTTGGAACTCATATATGTTGAAATCTTGTAACAGCCAGGAGAAGGCTTGAATGGGAAACCACAGTTAATACTGGCCAATTTCAGCTCTCAGCACTGTAGAAAATGCCCATGACTTCTCCCCTGCCACTGGTCATAGGGCAGGTGGCTTTACTTTGTTCCTAGAGCAGTTTGTATGCAGCCTGGAGAGCCAGGATGGGAAAAATAAATGTGTCCTCCAGATAATGGAGATCTGTGCTCTGACTGCTGATAGCTGCTTCTGTCAGAGAGGTGCAGACTAAGAGGCGGAGGCCATTTTTGTTGCACCTCCTCCCACCCTTGCAAGCCCCTCTGGGCAACTTTCAGGGACTTTCAAGGGACAGTCCCCTTTTTCTCCTCCACTTTATCTTTTCCCCTTCTTTTCCCCTCTTCTGGGGGTAGGGGGGCAAATGTTACAGACTAGAACATTCAAAAACTATATGCTATATATATAATAAATATATAAATTATATAGATTTATATATATATATATATATATATATATATATATATATATATATATAAAACTATAAACTACCTATACGAAGAAAATTAGAAAGTGATTATACATGTTCAGGGAAAGGTTCTGAAAAAGTGCTGAGGAGAATTTAAGTTTACACTTTAGGTGGATCCTTGGCACAGACACAGCCTATAACACTAAAACAAATAAACAATACAACAAAAAACAGGAAGCCTAGGGAAAATGGAGAAAGCTCCAGAGTTACCACATTGTTATATTAAAAATTGCTCAGTTCTCAACAACAACAAAAAATCAAACGAGGTACAAAGAAAAAGGAAAGCCTGGCTCACTCAAATGAAAAAAAAATAAATCAACAGAAACTGTCCCTGAAAAAGACCAATGGCAGATAAACTAGACAAAGACTTTAAAGTGTCTTAAAGAAGCTCAAAGAACTAAAGGAAGATGTGGAGAAAGTCAAGAGAATCATGTATGAACAAAATAGAAGTATGAATAAAGAGAACACTTAAAAAGAGACCAGAAAGAAATTCTGGAGCTGAAAAGTACGATAAATGAAATTAAATAATCACTAGAGGCACCCAAAGGCAGGTAGAAGAAAGAACCAGCCAATTTGAAGACAGGACAATGGAAATTATCAAGTCTGAGGAACAGAAAAAAGAAAGATTGAAGAAAAGTGAACAGGGCCTGAGGGATGGTAGAAACCATCAAGCAGACAAACATATGCATTATGAGGAGTCCCAGAAGGAGAGGGAGACAGGACAGAAAAAAATATCTGACAAAATTATGGCTGAAAACTTCCCAAATTTGATTAAGGACATGAATATAAACATACAGGAAGCTCAAAGAACTTCAAGTAAAATGAACTCAAAGAAACTCACATGAAGACACATTACAAACTTTCAAAAGACAAAGGGAATCATGAAAGCAGTAAGAGAGAAGCAATTTGACACATATAAGGTATCCTCATAAGGTTATAAGTAGATTTCTCATCAGAAACTTTGAAGGTCAGAAGGCAGTCGGCCAATATATTCAGAGTATTAAAAAGAAAAAAAAACTATCGACCAAGAATCCTGTATCTGGTAAAACTGTCCTTCAAAAGTGAGGGAAAATTTAAGACATTCCCAGATAAACAAAAGTGGAGGGAGGAGCACCTGGGTGACTCAGTGGTTGAGTGTCTGCCTTTGCCTCAGGTTGTGATCCTGCTTTGTTTTGGGCTCCCCACAGGGAGCCTGCTTCTCCCTCTGCCTATGTCTCTGCCTCTCTCTGTGTGTCTCTCATGAATAAATAAATAAAATCTTAAAAAACAAAAAAAGTCGAGGGAGTCTGTTAACCACTAGATCTGCTCTGAAAGAAATGCTCAAGGATGCAGGGTGAAATGAAAGGATATTACACAGAAATTCAAAAGTGTAAAAAGAAATAAGGATCACAAGACAGGTAAATACATGGGGAATTATAAAAGCTAATATCACTGTAACAATGATTTGTTTTTGTGTTTAACTTCACTTCTGTTTTTCTATATGAGTTAAGAGAATAAGTTTTTTTTTAAATTATTTGTCTAAAAACATGTATTGTTGTACCTTTGGTTTGTAACTCCACATTTTATTTTCTCCATAATTTAAGAGACTAATGCATTTAAAAGAATTATTACTTTATGTTTTTGGGCACAGACTGTATAAAGATGTCATTTGGGGACATTAACTGAAAGGGCTGGGGATGGAGCTGAGCTGTAAAGGAGCAGGGCTTTCATATGTTATTGAAGTTCATCCAAATCCAAATTAGAGACTTATAACTTTAGGATGTTAAACCTAATGCTTTAACCACACACACACACACACACACACACACACACACACACACACACAGGTATAGAATATACACAGAAGAAAAGAAGTAATTTAAACGTTTCACAATAAAAAAATTAACCAAATGGAAAGTAAGATAGTAGTCTAGGAAATAAACGACAAAATTCTATAAAGTATAAAAAAAAGACAAATAGTAAAATGACAGAAGTCCTTCCTTATCCGTCATTACTTTAAAAGTAAATGGTTTAAACTTTCAAATCAAAAGACAGAGATTGGCAGAATGGGCAAAAAGACACATAATCCAACTGTATGTTACCTTCAGGAGACTCACTTTACATCAAAAGACGACAGCATCACCACCACCACCAACAACAACAATAAAAGACACCCGATGGAAAGTGAAGGGATGGAAAAAGACATTCCAAGCAAACAGTAACAAAAGGGAGTTGGGGCAGCTATACTAAATCAGACAAAACAGACTATAAATCTAAAAAAGGCTATGAGACAAAAAAGGGGGCATTATATATTAATAAAAGGTTCAATACAGCAAGCAGATATAACAACAGCAAACATGTATGAACCTAATAATAGACCATCAAAATATGTGTTAGACAAATGGACAGAATTGAAGGGAGAAAAAGTTCCACAATAATAGCTGGAAACTTCAATACCTGTCCCACAGTAAAGGACAGAACCAGGCAGAAGATGAGGACACAGAGGACATAAACCACACAATAAACCAACTGGATCCAACAGAATTTACAGGACTCTCTACCCAACAACAGCACACACATTCTTCTCAAGTGCACATGTAACATTTTCTAGGATACACCATATATTAGGTCACAAATTGAGTCTCAACAGATTTTAAAAGATAGATGTTCTACAAAGTATTTTCTCTGACCACAAAAGGGGGAAGTTAGAAGTCAATCAACAGAAGTAAAATTGGAAAATTCACAAATTTGTGGAAATTAAAAACACATCTTTAAAACTCTTCCCTTAAGCCAAAAGGAATTCTAGATGGGCAAAAGATTTAAGCACAAAAAAAGCCAACATAAAAGTTGCGGAGAAAATATAGGTAACCAAAAACTTTTTCAGTCAGCAGGTGGAAAATTCTTTACCCAAGACAGAGACGTGAGATGCCACAAAGACTGATTATTTTTTTAAGATTTTATTTATTTATTTATGAGACACAGAGAGAGAGAGGCAGAGACAGATAAAAGGAGAAGTAGGCTCCTCGCAGGGAACCTGATGTGGGACCCGATCCCAGACCCAGGATCATGCCCTGATCCAAAGGCAGGTGCTCAATCGCTGAACCACCCAGGCATCCCAAGACTAAAATTAAAAAAAAAAAAATTCTATATTAAAAGTATCTACAACACATATAATAAACTGGCCAATTTCTTTACTTAGGAACAATGTACATGAATACAGCAATAGAAAAATGGGCAGCAGATGAACAGAGAAAGTTTATTGAAAAAGAAACTAAAATGCCCAATAAAAATAAAAGAAAGACACTCAATCAAAATTAAAGAAATGTGAATCAAAACAATGGAAGACTATAACCAACCAGAAAAAAAATTAGCAATTTAAAATACCATGCGTTGTGTGGGGGTCTGGGAAAACATACTGCAAACTAGGGCAGCTCATAAGGAGTCACAAAGAAATAACATGCTCATGTGTGTTTTTAAGATGATAGATAGGATGTTAAAACTTCTTGCTACGGTGACAATTTAATTATCTTAATTACCTTAATGTTCCATATACAGCTTGCAATAATTTAAAGAGGATAACACAGGGCAGGCTGTAGAGCACAAAGCCCAGAAAGTAAATGTTTAACAGTAGAAATACAGATGAAAGGCAGATTATTGTCCTACAAATTACAGAGCCACCTTACCACTTTCCACTAACTCTCAGTCTGATTAAAGCACACTTTAGCCAATGTGCCTGGTATTATTTATCTTTCCCTCTCCTTTATTCATGCCTCCCCCCATCCCATTCTACTATTTCCAAGTAAGAAGATCTTACAAACTACTATTACTAAGTTTACTCAATGTGAAAGGAGGGTGAGTATTTTTTCAGAGCTAGTTTTAGGGATTAAATGAGATAATGCATGTAGCCTGTGGCCCATCCTAAGCATTCTATAATAGCTGCTATTAGACCCTAAGTCATCCTATTCTGCAATATTTTATTCTCATGTTTAAATAGTTCTACTATATGTATAGGTCTTTTATTACAACTTGTTTTGACTCTTTTTTAAAAAAAGCAAGATACTTTGAAATAAATGCTAAAATGGTAAGAATACACTTAGCCACTGTTGTCCTGCGGGTGCGCCCTGCTATGGTAAAGAACCAACAGGGAATGGACACTGAACACCAAAGGGGTGTCCTCACTTTGCAAAGGTGATGGCTTTACAAGGCTTCTGACCACAATCAATCATTGCTGTGACAGTTTTTTTTTTAAGATTTTATTCATTTATTCATGAGAAACAGAGAGAGAGAAAGAGAGAGAGAGAGAGAGAGAGAGGCAGAGACACAGGCAGAGGGAAAAGCAGGCTCCATGCAAGGAGCCCGACGTGGGACTCGATCCCGGGACTCCAGGATCACGCCCTGGGCCGAAGGCAGGCGCCGAACCGCTGAGCTACTCAGGGATCCCAACAGTTTGTTATCTAGTGAATCTTGATGATCCAGAACAAACTCAAGAGAAACATTGACTAGACCCCTCAAAACGAAGTAACTAAAAGCATAGCATCTTGGTTTTTACCAAAGGGAAAAAGATGTGCTTTCCATGAACGTATGTCTGCTTGTTCTGTACGGACACATCCAAGAAGACATCCAAACATATGCCACACTGATAGGGAAATGTTACCTCAACTCTACCTGAGGGCCTAACAGGTAATGTTACTTTTCACCTCTCAAACATGCTCTTCCACTTCCCTATTGCCTTACCACACCCAGCCACTGGAAAAAACACAAGAAAGGAAAGAGGCAGATAATGACTTTTTCTCTGGAAACCATTCATTGTCAAATCATATCTGGTCAAAACTCTTGAGTTATTCCTGCTGTGATTTTCCACAGTTTCTTTTTTCTTCCCTCTCATTCTACCCTTCCTTTGACCCTTCTCCAATTTATCCTATTTATTTACAGTTCATTTGTTATCAGTTATATAAATTCTGTCTGGCCTGTGGGCACCTTAAGACAAGAAGCATGCCCTTCTCTTCAGTTGCCCAATCTCCCGCACAGGGCCTCACAGAAAATCTACACGGAAGTGCTAGGAGACGTTTTGAAATAAGCAAACAAAATATATTATCCACACTGCAACGAGCCCCGGAGAGCAGTCAGAAAGCCTGGACTCCAGTGTCAAGAGAACACCCTCAGCTGGTTCTATAGCTTCAGACAGAAGCATTTCAGCATGCGTGTCCTCCTCTTCTACAAAATGGATCTCTTACTTTCTCTGCTATGGTTTTACAAATGAGATGATGAAAGTAAAGGTCATTCATTGTTTGATGCTCATTTAAAGCGCCACGATTACTTCTCCTGATCAGTGTTATTTGCCATCCAACCTTCTAAATTTAAGTAGAGATAGGATATTCTATTAGGTAGGAGAAGCATATTTCATTAATGCATTTATTTGCTTTTTCTTAAAATAAGCACAAAGCCATAGCAGCTTGCCTGATATCACGAGTACACCATAATGCTTATGTTCTGAAACAGAAATGGCCCGTGTTCTGTGCGCCATTTCCCAACGTTAATTATGACTTAGATAGAAAGTGTCTGAATATTTCTTACCAGGTTCTGGAAGGTCTAATTTTGCACGCTTTAGTTCTACCATAGAAATCTGAAGTTGCTCTATTACAAAGTCATCTTCGAAGAAAAAATCCTTTGCCAGAGTCTCCTGAAGAAATTCTACAAGTTCTTCCATAGACAATTTCATTAGATGTTCTAAGAAAAAAATGAGAAAAATACAGATGCTGAGTCAAAAGTCACTTCAGGGTGAGAAGGTAATGTATTCTATTCTGGTGCAGTATTTTTTAAAATGGGCACAGCATTCAACTTACACATAGCACTGTGAATATCACTGACACTCAGTAAGATAAAAGTATTTTCTGATATCCAAGCAGTCACGTCTACTCTTTGGGAAGACAGGGAGAAGTAAATTACTGCTAAATACCATTTCATCAGTTCATTTAAGAATATCACACCTTAGACATTAATATGAACCCAGAGCAAGCACTTTGACATGAGGGCTTTTGTTTTACTGTCATGGTGTTTTACCTCTCATAGCAAACGCATTTCAAATCTATTTTTACAGTTACAGAATTTCCAAAAAAATCTGGATTACTAACTTGATTTTTATTTCTACTTACAAAATTAGTTTTATTTAAAACAATTCAGATTACAAAGTAGAAAGCAAAAGTCAGCTATGATCCTACTAGCCAGCCACTGCCCTACAAGTAGATGTGTGTACACAAGTATCAATTCAAAAAACTATACTTTGAGTACATCGGATATACTATAATGTACTGTAATCCACTTAAATTAGTCTTCTAATACTGGGCATTTAAGTTAATACTAATTTTTTTAAAATTTAAAACCAGTGTGTGATAAATCTCCCATAATAAATGTCTCTAAATATTGTTAAGGCAACCAGGAAAAAACAAGAACAAAATCTTAGGAGCTTTAGCTAACTACTGGTTAAGGTGCCCAGACACAGTTTTTGAAGCTTCATATGGTGGTGAAGAAACTTCATACAAGACCTTGAGCTTCATCTTCCTAACAGAAAAAAAAAAAAAAAAAACAAATAGCAGCAGACACATTTTTTCCAACAGCTATTTAGTCTGGTGATATGACAGGATATAAAGTAGGTATTATGCTTTAAAGTTTATTTGCAAAGGTGAAGAAACTTTTCACCTGCCAAGGTTAACCAAGATTCATATAAATAAAACATAATTTAAGACTGAGAACAGAGCTATGGAGAAATAAAACATCGTATTTCCACTTTTTCGCTGTTTTGTGAACATTAAACCAATACATACATATTTTAATAAAAAAGTATACTTTTGTTCCACATCTTGGTCAGTTCGTAATCCAGAAAGAAAAGATGCAGGGAGGATAGGAGGGTCAGGGGAGGGAAAGAGAAGAGGAGGAGGTGGGTCTTGGGAAGCAGTTCTCTAGGTGCTGTGGTTTGTGTACTGGAGGTGTGAGGATTGGGTGTAAGGGAAATGAATCACAGCATCTCTGATTCCTTATCTTTCAGGATAAACAATACAAATCTGATTTTACAGGGAGTTTTCATTTCTCTCTAAAGTTTGGATAATCCAAAGTCATGCTTTTCAAGTAAGCAATCAAATAACTAAAAATACCTAAAATGCACTTAGAACAACGCCAAGCACAGCAGGGAAAAAAACCTCACAAAACATGACCTCAAATACTCAATTAGCTTATAATTTAGTTGGGAAGTTGAACAGATGAGTCATGCAAGAATAACCTAAGAAAGGAGAATGATCAATGAATGTGAACCTATGTTGTAAGACGTAGACTGGAAGTGCTCTGTGAAGTTCTCAAGCTCTCAATGATTCTCTTCTCTGCAGAGTTACAAGAAGAGTTACTAGGAGTTGTTGTAATTTTAAAGGCTGAACTGAGGCTTTAAGATGAATAAGGTTCTTCATATTCAAGAAGAAAACTCTCATTTCTTGATTTTAAAGTAAGGCACTGCATGCCAAGTTTATAGAACCCTTGAAATACTGCAACTGAAGACTCTTTTAAAGCCTTGTTGCGTTTAAACAACCAGAGACAGTGACTGTACTTGCCCCAGAGGCCACGATGCAAGTCAAGCAGAGAGATGAGCAGAAGGTTCCCCATCTCTGGTCTACAGCTTGGAGCTGAGTGGTTTTTTTTCCTGGATGGAGGAAACAGTGATGGATAATATAACTGGACTTTTTAAACTAAGGGCCTGGTTTCTTTGGTTTCTCTCTTCTCTGATTACAAACCAGAGATTCATAATGATGAAAAGCAATATCAGAAATGTGGGAACAAATAGTAAGAATAATATCATTAGTAAAACCAACTTTTGTATTCTACTACTTAAGTGGGAAAATGAAACTGAAATTGGAAAAAAAAAAAAAAAAAAAACACCCCTGCAATGTAATTGGCTTCTAGATATGAGGAAGAACCAATGGAAGCCAATTACCAACTGAACATGATTGACTTTCAAGATTTTTTTGAATCTATCCCTAAAAGAAAATGAATCTGAAGTTAGGTGAAGAATAAGAAATCAGAGTTAAATCAAGCCTTGATCTCTGTGAAATCTTTATACTTAAACATTTCCTTACTTTTGTGTAATTTTAAGATTGTGTAAGACATGGCGGTAAGAACTCGTTCTCCTTCAAAGATGTAGATATCCCATATTCTGAGGTTTAGTGTAAAGGGAGTCTGTAATTAAAAACAAAACAGAGATAAGATTAACAGTTCACCCTCACCTGGTATTTATAATTTTATGATGGGGTTTTGTAAATAAATACTCACACGATCAAGGAAACATTGAAAAAACCATTTCATTGTGTAAAAACTTGTATAGATTTCTTGAGAATCCTGAAAAATACAAAGACTTCAAATTTCTGGATTGCAGCAAACAAAATATGACAATCTAATACTCAAAGTTAGGAAAGCTGTTGGAGGTAGCTGTCAAAGCTAAACATAAAACTGTTTCATTCCAAATCTTTTTGCATGCTGGAGTATTTCTAAGTTTTTCTCCTCACCCTAGCTCTCTCCTTCAATCTCACTTTTGGAAATCATCTTAGGAATAAATCCTTCTTCTATAGGATTGTAATACAACATTTTGATTCTCTACGATGTATTTTACAGGCAAGTACCTCTGTTCACTAAATTATCGTGCTTTATAGTACAGCATGTATATGGTTCACTAAGGACGAGTTTGTATGACCCTTAAAGTCCTTTTGGTGCAATAAAACAGCCTCCAAAATTACTAAGAAATTATATATCTTTAAAAACTGTACTATTTGTATATACCCTATGCAAAGAAGTGGTTTGATTCTATGAGTTAGGGCTGTGATGGTTCATCAGTACTAAATTTCACAAATCTCATGCTCTTGAAACACCTAGGAATTATAACTGTATAGTAAATGAAATGGGCAACACAGCACATCAATAAAGCAATTGGGACCGAAGGCTGCACTCAATTCTTCCAGCTTTATTCTTGGTGTAAGTGGGTATAAGTCAATGTTACATCTACCTACCAAGTGTTGCTTAAGCTTGGATAGAAACTTATTCAGTATTTTTTCATGATGTTCTTGAAACCTCAAGAGTTTAGGAAAACCTTGAACAAAAAAGCCTAGAATACAAACATAAAAACAATATTTCATAAACAATAGCAACAAAAACCCCTCTTTTAAAATATAACGCATTTCTTTCATTTTTAACTGTCCGCAACAACAAAACTCCAATAGTTACTAACATACTTGTCCTCCCCATCAAGGAAATAATTGAGTGTGAGCTCTGGGTAAAAAAACTTGCAGTTTTGTACTTGTTTGCTAAAGAGCTCCTGTAACTTTGTAAAAATACAAAGGAGGGCAGAATATTTCTGAATTAGAGAAAAACTTAGAAACTAAAAAAAATGAAAACAGAAGCCATTTATCAGGATTGTCTATTCTCTTAAAGATCTTTTTTTTTTTTTTTTTATTTATGATAGTCACACAGCGAGAGAGAGAGAGAGAGGCAGAGACACAGGCAGAGGGAGAAGCAGGCTCCATGCACTGGGAGCCCGACGTGGGATTCGATCCCGGGTCTCCAGGATCGCGCCCTGAGCCAAAGGCAGGTGCCAAACCGCTGCGCCACCCAGAGATCCCTATTCTTTTAAAGATCTTAAAGCAGATCTTAAATGTGCAAATGTTTTATGAGCTATTCTAAAATCTTGAGGACTTTTGTTTTACTATCACTATGCTACATAACCAACATTTTATTGCTTTTTTCAGGGTTACTCTAGCTTCATTAATATTGTCCTTCCAAAGTTTTTATCACTTTTTAGTCCCTTCTGTGATATTTGACATCAGCTAAGACATACTGGCACAGTGTGATCAATGTTAAATCAGAAACTGTAATTTATCCCATCTCATTATACAACATAGTCTATAAGATTTCTAGGAAGTAAGTAATTATAAATAGTAATTGAGTACTGATTTTGTGCATCTAATTCGTGGAACTTTACATTTATTCTTATTTACAAGTTTCCTTTCAGATATTCTTCTTTTTATTTCTTCCAATAAAAAGGATTTTTACTCAACAGATTTTTATCATTTCTCCTTCCAACCTAGGATTTATGTAACTTAATTAATAGATATCTTATGTTTTTTAAAAAGAATCCAGAGGAAGTACTGTGTGCTCCACAAACCCTTCTGGCATGTTCATAATGATATGGGCTTCTCAATGTTTCTAACATGTTTTACAAACTAAAACTTTGTTTAACTCACTCTGTCAGATTTACTTGATCTTAGAGTCTCATTTGTTCCCCCACAGAACATCTGCTTCCAAAAAGTGAAACTGTGTTCCTCCAAGAACCCAAGGAACATACTTATGTGTGTGAATATTTCCAGAGATAGAGATTCTATTCCTCCCATAGTAACATTTTCCAGGAAAATGACGTCATAAAAAGTATATCTCTCTATCTATGCCATTCTCCTGGTCAATTGTGATAGGAACGGCAATTAGAAGAACTTCAAGAGGGATCCCTGGGTGGTGCAGCGGTTTGGCGCCTGCCTTTGGCCCAGGGCGTGATCCTGGAGACCCGGGATCGAATCCCACATCGGGCTCCCGGTGCATGGAGCCTGATTCTCCCTCTGCCTGTGTCTCTGCCTCTCTCTCTCTCTCTCTCTGTGACTATCATATAAAAAAAAAAAAGAACTTCAAGAAAAAGTCTCATTTTGAAAAAGGTAATGCCCCTCAGTAATAAACACTCACTCGACGATGCTAAGATAACTAACGTTACTTCACTTCTTAGTGATATCCCAGGCTTGATATTTTAAAGTCTCATTTTCTGCAGCCCTCACTTTATTTTGTACATTTATAATGACGTCAGTATCATGTAGGGGATGCAAAGAACTGAGGCAACTTTCAGTGATAAAATTCCATAGGCGGATCTACAAATATCTCTAAATACAAACTTCACCAAAATAATGACCTAAACTGCACAGTAAATGCAAATATAAGGATAGTAAAATTAACATTTCTTTATAGATTAGACTGGTGACAATTGCTGAAAGTAAGCTATCAGGTGTGTTCAAAAGAAATGACTTTCTTAGAGCTGGGCAGTCTTCCACCGAATTACATACTACTGAAACTGTAACATCACTTTGTACTTCAACACAGATCAGCAACACCATTCCCTGGTGAAGCAAAACAGAGATGGATGAGGGAAAGTAATTTTTTTTCAAGATGTCTTTTCAAATGATACTGCATGTTGGATGGCAGTTTGATATACTGCGTCTTACTTTTGGAGGCTCTTGATGGGATCCAAAGTGTCCAGAAACAGTTATCATTAGTAATAGTATTCATTTAAAAAATATTCACAAGGAAAAGTAAGGGAGATGGTCCAATCTGTGCACGTCCACATGGGCGCATTGCACAAACACACACACACACACACACACACACACACACACACACACACAAATACCACCACAAAAACTACATGGTAAGAATGTGTAAATTAATAGACTATAATCATAATTCTGAAAATGTTAAAATATCACTTTAAACATGAGGCGGGGGCAGCCCCGGTGACATAGCAGTTTAGTGCCACCTGCAGCCCTGGGTGTGATCCCCGAGACCCAAGATTGAGTCCTACATCAGGCTCCCTGCATGGAGCCTGCTTCTCTCTCTGCCTGTGTCTCTGCCTCTCTCTCTCCCTCTCTGTGTCTCTCATGAATAAATAAAATCTTTAAAAAAATAAAAAATAAAAATAAACATGAGGTGGGTTCCTCACCACATAAAACTTATTCACAAACAGAACTTAGATGATCTATTCTTAGAGTGACTTGTGTTAAAAATTTGTTTTTAATTTGGTATTATTACAGGGGTGGCACTGGGAAGATAATTTTGCACGAAATGTACAAATGCCACTTTTATTACCAAGATGCAAACCAAACTCTATAAAGTTTCTTGTATATGCTTGGCAGATACAAAGGAAAGGTTATTAAAAACAATCTTCTAATTTGAAAACCAAAAACTCATGCAAGTTTTGAGATAATGAAGTAACTACAACATGTTATCAGCAGCCTTTTATCATAAAATGGAATCCATTTTAGCTAAAAGAACCAAAACACCATTTCACTGAAATGATAACTGTATGATAGTCTAAGGTTTTGGTCAAAGGCATCCTATATTTCTCCCAGTAATACAGCGTTTCCTAAATTGCTCCAAACCTAAATTAGTTTCTTCTGACCGGGGGCAAGTAAGGAAGAAATTTCAAAATGCCAATAGTATACCCTGAGGTAAAAATAAAGGCATATAAATATGAACAGAAAAGCTTAGCAATGTTCAATAAAGAAGGAGGACATAAGAAAGGACTCACAAACACTAACTGGCCGAACAAGCCCTCAGACGTTGTTTCTATACTTAACACTACCAAGCATCTTCCAAAGTTTGACTTTGCTTTAATTTACCTTTTTTTCCCCTTCCTTGTTTTTATTGTTTTTGGTAAACTATAGGGTTTTCTTACCATGCATGGCATGCTTGGGGCCTGAGAATAGTTTGACCAGGGCCCAGAAGGCATCTTCTTCATTCATATACATAAGGAGCAAAGCTGTGATCTGGCTCATCCCCTGACAGTAACCAACTTCCTGAAGATAAATGAGAACAAAGAAACCGGGTATTTTAAGATCCAATTATATGCATATGCACATACAAAAACCTGCCCTACAAAATAATCAGAAAATGCCTAAACACATTAAATAATGGGCAATTCTACAAAGATTGCATTTTTTTATGATATTAAGCTATATACTATAAAAATAAATTGGTATTCAAGAATAAATGTAGAAGTGTGGACAAAGTATAAAGCTGTATGTATTTTTACTGTGCCCTATTCAATACCACTATACCTTCTGTAAAGAGCACTAATAGTTTATTTTTCCTTTGTATGTTATTCTCAGTTCAATATTCCTCCTCTTTGTTCAAATGCTGGCAAATTTCTCTCCTCCTACAGTTCCCTTCCCAAGTTGCTGTCTTGTCTCCTGTAGATTTCCCGGCCTGAGAGAGACACATTTCAGGATACCCAGGCAGTCTATGTCCCTTCTCTGAGAACTGTCTACTCTCCCCAAATTCCCTGCTTGTGCCATATGAACTGGACCTGATGGAGAAGAAGAGGTCACTTGACCCCATCGGCTGCACGGACTAATCACATACTCGCCCCAAGATATCTGTAATCAGACGGTGAGATGCATTTAAACGGAATGGTCATATTAAGTCTGTGTGGGCAATTTTAGCCAATGGGAAAACTGAAAAGTAGGCAGAGAAAGCAATATGAAGAGAGAAACAGTGGAACAAACAGTTTACAGAGATAATCTGTTTCCATGTGGCCCCAGAGTAGAAGAGCTAGAAAGTGTAGCTCCTTCTCAGTGAAGGCTTCTCACTTTCCAGCTCCAATTTCCATGAAACCCAACTATTGCTTCATTTCTATGAAAAGGCCTTTAATAAATTCTTTTTTAACTTGCCCTAGTTTGAAATTTCTCGAAACTTAAAGGTTTTAATAGAAATTACACACCCAAGGTTCAAGGTTGTCCTCCCTAGAACCTAGTCAACAAGCATTTAACATCATTAGGTCCAACACTAAGTGATCTTTCCCCAAATTACCACCTCTCACTGAGTGATAGGTACATTAAGAACAACATGTTCCATTACCAAAAAGTTTACTTTCAGCCTACTCCTAGGTTTAGCAAGTAGGTACACATGATCTCCTGTTTGGACCTCACCGAGTGAAAATGTGACCCCAAAACACAACTTCCCAGAGGTATTGAAGGGTGAGCAAGGGTGGAGCAAAAATTAATCTGCCCACCAACTTCCTAAACTCCTAGCACTACTCATTCTTAGAGCTATTATGTAAAATAAAAACAAGAAAAACACCATAACAAAACAATTCAGAAGAGGGTGAAAAATGAGTCACTGGCATACAGTGGTTTTTCCCATTTCTGAATTGGTTCCAAGATCCCAGGGTCACCAGAGGAGCCTTGAAAAGATCTACAGAAGGAGGGGGTGCCCAAAGAGTTCCTCCAATTTCTCAGCTGTGGTTAGGTATGCTCTGACTTACCGTGTTATAAATAGAATATGCAGCAAGAACATGGAATAGGGACTGTTGCCTAGAGAAAAGAAAGTTTATAATGAATATATTTCAGTTATTTCATATATTTTTAAAAATTATAAACTTAAAAAAAATGTTTGCCTGAAAATAGATAACCCAAACAAAAGTACTAGTGTAATAAAGAAGATCCCAAGCTCAAATGTAAGCAATACTCTATATAGTCTATATTTAAGGTTAGATTACATTCGTTTTTTTTTTTTTTAAAGGGCTGGAGGAGCAGAGGGAGAGAGAGAATCTCAAGCAGGTACCACACCCAGCACAGAGTGCTATGAGGGGCTCGATCCCACAACCCTGAGCCAAAATCAAGTCGGACACTCAACTGACTGAGCCACCCAGATGCCCCTGACATTCATTCTGATAGAATTTATAGCAAAAATCACAAAGGGCTTCACAATCTCTTAAATTTGTTGCCCTCCTTCACTGAACTATTCTCAATATAAAATCATCCCCATAGGAGCAGCCAGCTTGGCAGAACTATGGAGGTCTTGTAAAGCCTCAGTTATATGGCAAAAAGGTAAAATGTTGCCGGGCAGGGGCAACATCATCTGTATATGCTGTATATGCTGAGCTGTATATGCTCACACTCTGCCTCCAATATTTCCTGCTCTCTCTCCCAAAGCCAAATCTGAGGTCCAAGATTCAAGGGCCACAAATGGGGATTACTCTACCCACTATTATCTCTAGTAGTCCACTAGCAAAATGTTTGCTTCCCATCCTATCAGCCTTAAGTTCTACTGGTCTAGGAGTCCCTTGTTCCACAGGGAGAAATGTTTCCACCAGGAGACATGATGATTCCACTGAACTAGAAATTGAGATTTCTACCCAATCACATTGGGCTCCTCATGCCTCTGAATCAATAAGCAAAGAAGGAGGTGATCGTATGGGTTGAAGCAACTGATCCTGATTACTAAGGAGAAACTGAGTTGCTACTACATAATAAGAGTAAGAAAGAGTGGGCCTAGAAGGCAGGAAAATACTTAGGGTTTCTCTTGTATAGCTAAGCCTTGTGATTAAAGTCAATGGAAAACTACAGCAATCTGATTCAGGCAAGACTGCTAATGGTCCAGAATTAAATTCAGGTCACCCCACCAGGTAGAGAACCATGACCAACTGAGGTGCCTGTGGAGGGCAAAGGGAATACGAAACAGGTAGTGGAAATCAGGAACTATGTGCCCAGCCACAGAAATGATGATTATAATTGTTAAGAGCATTTCTTCCTTATTTTGGTATGACTATGTTCATATATATGTATTTAAAAATATTTTGATTTTCTTCCTTCCTTTTCCCTTTTCATCTAACATATTACCTATATTAAATTATTAACGGTTAATTTTTATCTTGTAGTATTTTGGTTTTAGAATATCAAAGCAATGAGTTTTATCTTGCAGTATTTTGGTTTTAGAATATCAAAGCAAAGAGTAAACATCACCAAGGACTTTGCATCCTCTTGTGGGGAAAGGGTTACCCTAGTTTCAGTCCTAGGCAAAAGAGTTGTCTCATGTTAGGCAAAAGTATGACCTTCTATTATCCGTATCTGGAAACTGAGTGGACAAGGATGTACTGTAATGATCAGTACACCACGGGTGTCATCTTGGCTAGGCTACAACCCCCACATATCTAAAAGCTAATCCATACATTGCTATAAAAAAAAAAAAAAGAAAAGAGAAAGGCATTCTGTAGGCGTGATTAAGACCCATGAGCACTTGACTTTAAGTAGGAGAGGTTACCCTCAACAATCTTGGTGGGTCTGATTCAATCACAGGAAAGGATGTAAGAGCAATGTGAGGCCTCCCTGGGGAGGCTCTTCCTGTGCTTAGGAGTTCCTGACTGTCGTTCCTGTTGGCCTGTCCTCCAGATATGGGACTTGCCTAGTCAGCCCCCACTACCAAGTTGATTCCTCCCAATAAATCTCTGAAAACACAGGTCTTACTGGTTTCTGTTTCTCCTGTTGAACTCAGCCAATACAGATGTCAACAAAACTATACCTCTCATTCATAAACCGTAATTCTCATTTCTTTCATTCATTCATCTTCTTCTTTTTTTTTTTTTTTTTTTTTTTGTAGTTCCAGCTATGCAATGGGGTCAAGTTTCTAGGGATCATGGCTCTCAAAAACTAACACAATCTCCAATTTCTTTACTAGGATTTTGATAAAAGTAGCCACTACATTTTTAAGAATTACCAGATCATAAAATGACTCTATCAACTGTATAGCATCCACTATGTCAAAGGTTAAAAATTTAAGTTAACCTAGATCCTAGGTTTCACACAACATGGACCAAATGATCTGCAAAAGCTTAAACCTTTAGGACCTGCATCAAAATTATAGTTTATGTAAGACATTCTACTTACTCATGTTTTAAGTTAACAAAGACTTTAGTAAACACTATTTACAAATGCTATTTATATTTCATAACTTAAAGTTTACTTACTTAACACCGTATCTGTCTCTAAACATAATATGGTCCCGAAATGTACGGTTGACATCAAGGTCTATTTGTCTGATATCAGGTGAACAACCCCGTGCTCTGTGTTTTAATTTCTGAAGAAGAAACAAAGAGAGGAATAAAGTATATTTTTTTTGGAAATCAGTTGTTGAAAATAATTCTCATTAAAATAATGAATCATAAAATAATTCTCATTAAAAACCTGTTTCAGTTTAGAAAAATCACACCCGCGGTTCACCAATGAATGTGAAGAGGCACACAATAAACAGCTCTCCCCCACCCATCCCTTCTCCCTTCCAACCGCCTTTTCCCTCTCCTCTTAACATACAGTTAAGATTTTAATTTTGAATGAAGAACTTTCGGAGTCTGCATTGCTAAGTCTATGTAAAAGTTCTTCATGGCTGAGCCACAGAGTCTGCTAGAATTTCCTTTTTCTTTCCAGCACAGTATTTTTGTTTTCCTTCAAACTAATCATTGCCTTGTTTCTTGATTTGCTTCATTTTCTACAAGCTTGTTGCTAATCCAATCCCAAACTCACTTTAAACTCCATCAATCTCCTCTGGCGTTGTTGCAATGGAAAAGGTACTCTCCGATTTCAAATTCGTGCAGACACCTCTCCAGAGCCTCTGGTCCCGCCCTAGGCTTGGGCTCCTGGACCTCTGGACCTGCTGCACAGCTGGGATCTTGGGGTCCCCCTTCACCCTCTGCTAGGCCTTCCTTCGCTTGGATCCCATTTTCTGGATCTCACATCTTTTTCTTTCTTGGTTTATTCCCTTGTTCTAGGGGAGCACATCCTCTAGTAGCTCCTGTGGAAGGGTGTACGGAAGATAAATTTTTTTGAAACTTTGAACGTCTGATAATTCTAACCTCCTTCTCATTTAACTGTTCGGCTGTTTTAGAATTCTAAATTGGGAAATATCTTTGCTCAAAAGGTGCTGCCTTTACTGTCTTCTAGTTTCCAGTGTTGCCACTCTAATTCTGGTTTCTTTATGTGAAATCTTTTTCTCTAGAAACTTGTAGGCACTTTTCTCTCCACATCCTGAACTTTACATCTCTGTGCTTGATTTGTATCTACTTTTATCCACAGGGTGGGCACCTGATGGATCTTTTCAATCTTATAAACTCAGATTCATATCTCAGTTCTGAGAAACTTCTTAAGTAATTCCTTTGTCAATTTCCTCATCCCTCCCGCCGCTTTCCCACCTCCTCTTTCTGGAACTCTTACTATTACAGGGCGGGACCTATTGGGCTGTCCTTCAACTTTCTTACATTTTTCTCTATTACTTTCCATTTCTTTGAATTTACCATCTATTTCCTGGGAAATTCCTTCAATTGTTACTCTCAAACTTTCTCTAAAACCTTTCAGTTCTAGTATAATTTTGTATGATTTAATAGGTTCTTTTGTTGTTCTCAAAGTTTCCTTATATATATATATAGGTTCTATATTTGCTTCACGAATGTAGTATCTATCTTGATCCCTCAGAAGGTACTTGCGATCATTTTTCTAAGTTTTCTTCTTGCTCTATAGTCTGTTTCTTACAAGTTTCTTTCTTCAGTTGTTCTTGTTTCTCTTTCGTGTTAGTGCCTTCCCTCAAGTGAACAGTGGTATGTTGTCATCTGCTTACATTTTAAAGTAGAACACTAAAATCCTGATGGCAAGCTCTGTGTGCAGAGGTGGGGATTCACGATCGTGTCTCAACTGCAGAGTGATCTGGCTGGGTAGTTTCAGTGGGGTTCCCCTGAAGTCAGTATCTCTGGCTTTATTTTCTCAGGCTGGGCAGATTCCCCAGAGGAGTCTCTTCTGGTCTCCTGTCAGGAAGATGAGCACCTGGTCGCCAATGTTCTGGGTGTAGCGTGAGCAAGGAGGCTGAGATGTCCCCAGCTCAGGATATGTAGTTCCTCCATGCACCCCCATCAACACAGGAGCCCCACCTCAGCACTGTCTGGGTCCTCTCCGGTCCAGAGGCCCTCTGGTTCATTCTTTCCAAATGGTACACCTCAGTCTTGAGCTGGGGTAGCAGAGGGACCTCGGGGCTCTCACTGCTTCTGCAACAGAATCTGGACAACTTCCACTGTTCTGAGCTCCCCCCACCCCTCTCAGAGGTACCTGCAGTTGACAATTCCCAAACATTTTGGAGATTCTGAGATATAAATACTCCAGCCAAGGATTCCATTTTCTCAGGTTTGCTAAGCTTACAAGTGTCTGTCTAGATTCTCATTTCCAGACACTGGCTGCCATCCTCTCTCCTGTTTTCTTATTCCTTGCGGGCTCGCCTTTACAAAAACTCCCTGCTGTCAATTTCGTGGCATTTTGAAGAGAGGGAGTGAAGTGAGACTATTTAATCTCCCAAGTTTAACGAGGTAAGAGATTAACGAGGTAAGATATTAATCTATACTTAACCATGCTGACGTATAATCATGCATCTATATGCGTATGTTATACTGACTCGTTTACCATGTGCTGGTGATACAGATCTCTGCCTTAATCAACTCCAATAAATATATGTGAAAACATAACTGCTAAAACCTGACTTCAGCTAAAAATAGAAGGAAGTAGGCTACCTAGAAGACGTGTGTATGTGTTGTTTTGTGACTATGTGTACTCCTGTGTTTTGAGGGGGGAGCTCAAACAAGGGCAGCTTGTGTAGCTTTTAAAATCATGAACAATAACCACAGTATACTTCTGAGTTCTAAACACACAGGAAGATATTTATAGTATTGTATTAGAATCACATGACTACTAAAACATTATCATATGCTATCGCTAATACAGGCTGGTCCAGAAGATATTACCAAAATTTAGTTTATAAATGATAATCTACAGCACCTGGGTGGCTCAGCTAGTTAAACATCTACCTTTAGTAATGATCCTGGGTTCTTGGATGGAGTCCCACATCGGGCTCCCTGCTCAGTGGGGAGTCTGCTTTTCCCTCTCCTCCCCAGCTTGTGTTCTCTGCCACTATTTCTGTCTCCCTTTCAAATAAATAGAAAAAATATTTTTAAAAAATCTATTAAGATGCCTATTCATATTTGTTCTTTTTTTTTTTAAGGTAATGGGCAAGGAAAGAGTTTTCAATTATTGTTCTACAGGCCTGCTGGTAAAAAAAAATGAGATGTCAAAACATAGAAAGAAAATGTCTGACAGGACATGATGAAGTGTGCTTTAAAATAAAATTTAGTTCAAAGGCAGAAAAACACCCACATACTTCTATATAGTATCCGTTTCTCTAGAGGACAAGAAAATCCAACATAAATAGGCCTTAAGACAGAAGCAAATTCCAGTTAAGTAGGTAAAAAATAGGTCAGAAAGATGATGTCCTAGAATATTTACCAACGAATCTACACAATACAGGAAGTCAAGCATATTTCTTATCTTAGTGCAAGGAGGTAAAGCAGCTTCTACAGTTATCTCTGAGATTGGGTGGGTTGAGACCCATGAGTGGCACAATAATACAAGAATAATATACACTTTATTTAAGAGCAGTAAGATCTAATGAACCTATAAACCCGAGGGTGGAAATATAGTGGAGAGCATTTACATGAAAGATCAGAGATACTGCTGTGTGTTTGGCCAACAGCAAGGCTGCAGGAGAGGCCGTTGACCAGGATAGGCTGAACTTCTGCCATCTGTGAGATATATCACTACACACAGGACACAAATGACACTAAGGTACAACTAAAAGAACAGGAGGAAGTAGTAGATGAGAGCACCAGCTCGGGAGCCAGGGACTGTCTCACCCACCCAAGAAAAATCTTTGTAGTTCTATTCCTCCTGAAGTTCCAACTTGGAGAGCAACTCGTGTTATCTCTGGAGAAAGAGTAAGAAAGAGTGGGAAGGGAAGATCATCAAATAATAATGCCAGGAAAACTCAAAGAGAAAAAAATATATATATGATAGTATTGGAAAGAATACCTTGAAAGTACTGGCAGGCAAGTTCTTTTTTTTGTTGTTGTTATTATATGACTGGCATTTACCAAATGGATCTCTCATGTTAACCAGTGCCAAGATCATTCTATTCTATGTAGAAAAAGTCTAGAAGATCATCGAAAGCACAGTTCTGCCATTAGGGTGTATGCTGGGTTGAACAGTGCCCCTTCCCCAAATTCACATCTACACAGAACCTATGAGCTGCCCTGATTTGGAAATAGGGTCTTAACAGCTGTAATCGAGTGAAGATGACATTACCCTGGATCGGGGTGGACCCCAAATCCAATAACTGGAATCCTTATCAGGTGAAACACACAGATATGCACAGGGAGAAGGCTGAGCGAAGAGGGAGGAAGACAGCAGGCTGACTTAGCTTTGAGCCCAGGAACACCAGGGAGCGTCAGCAGTCCCTGAGGCCAAGAATAGGCAAGGACGGATCCTGCCCCGAGCCCTGCGAGGTGTCCTGCTGGCACCCTGGCACACTCAGGCGTCAGACCTCTAGCCTCCAGAAGTGAGAGAGAAGACACTGCTGCTATTTGGAGCCACTCAGTTTTGGTACTTTGTGGCAGCCCGAGGAAACAAATACAGCATGCTAAAGAAAAGGAACTGTCTTCTCTCACTAATTAAACAAGAATTTAATGAGCACCTACCAAACACCAGGGACACTCTGCTAGGTGTTGGGGTTAGATTTTATGTTTTCTCAGACACTATTTTCAATACTCACTCTAAAACTATGAAATACCTAATCAACAGACTAAAATAATTTGACACTCTAAAACCCTAAGACATAAACTCATAGTCCGTGAAGGGCCCATATAGCCAAGAACAGAAAAGATCAAGAGTCTTTCAAAGCTCCTTTTATAACTGGTGTTGGGTTTAAATTACAAATAATTTTTCTTTTATCCATTTTATTCTATTTATATACATTTTTTGAGGAACATACATCAAAATGATTTTTAGATAATCATTCCCTTCAAAGCTTAATATAAAACTTAGATTTGGGGGCAGCCCAGGTGGCTCAGGGATTTAGTGTCACCTTCGGCCCAGGGTGTGATCCTGGAGTCCCAGGATCAGGTTCCACGTTGGGCTCCCTGCATGGAGCCTGCTTCTCCCTCTGCCTGTGTCTTTGCCTCTTTCTCTGGGTCTCTCATGAATAAATACATAAAATCTTTAAAACAAAAATTTTGGATTCAGGAAGAATATAGATGAGATGACAAGGAGGGAAATGTAATGCATTAGCTAATCTAAGGAAAGTATTACTGATCACTGAGTCAAAAGTTTGATTTCGGTTAATAAATAACAAAACCTAGAGATACCTACTAGTCTTGAAGGAAAATTCTTTTTTTTTTTTTTCACACCCAGAGGAAAACAGTCAAGCACACACAGGCAGCTGTTGGGTAAACTGAATCCCACTGCGGTTTTCCCACGAAGTGTACAAGGGACACTGTAGATCTCTCTATTAACACTACAAAGCAAATGGGCAGCTATGACCACGTATTAGTCAATATTTTCCTCACGAATATGCCCCAATGTTGATCATTTCAAGTAGCTGAAAAACACTGGATACTTACTGACTGGTACAGAAAATAACATTTCACTTGAAGTATTTATTCAAAAGTCAGGAAGTAGATTACACCAAACCAAACAATGAAGAAAATTATAGGCTTAGAAAAACTATCTGTAGCATCATTTTAATATAACTTCAAATGATATGTATATCTTAACATCACCTTGAAAGTGAAAATGGGTTTTATTTTTCAATTTCAAAAAAACAAGTTAGCTTTAGATACTCACACTATAGAGGTCTCTTGTCTCTTCTTTCATTTTAGGGATCTCCAAAAGGAGAGCCCAGACTTCACCCCTGAGCTGGAGTGGGATTCCTTTGTAAATTCTCCTATGGAACTTATTGGAAGAAACATAAATTAAAGGTTATAAAATGACCAAAAAATCTTAGATTGATTCCTCAAATCAAAATAATGTTGTTAAGTCCCTTACTTTCAAAGTATCCATGATAACTGATACATTTTGACAGAGCACACTTGGATCCTATCATTTCTACTTTTCAATTCTAACAGAGAGACAGAATAACAGAAAGGCAGACTAGACAAAAAAAAGTTAAGGATGCCTAGGACATCAGTATTTTCATAGCGTTATGAAGGGGCTCCTCAGGCAGCATGAAAGCATAATCAGGGCTCATTTTTAAGGTGGGAACATCTGGTTTTACACATTCCCTGTTGATATCATTAACTAGCTTTGTACTTTCTTCCTTTTCCCCCATATACCATCTAAAAGGCTCCAAATAGTAAAAAGGTTGCCTTATCCCATAAATGTCTTCGTGGAGTATAGAGAATCCTGTAAAGCCCTAATATCTTTTCTTGCAGCGTCTTCTCTCCGGAGCTTTCCAGAATATATCAATATAACATATCCCATCTAGCTCCTAACTCAGCGAATGCCACTGGCAATCTTCAGTTCTCTCCCCACCCACTGTCCTTGCCTGTCTCCTCCCCTCCACACCACATCCCACTCTCCCCATTCCCTCTTCTCTTTTCAATGTTGGCAGTTCTTCAGGAATACCCTGAGATCACTTTTGAATGAAATGTGGAATAAATCATTGGTTTTGTCAACTCTGTGGATTCTCGTACACTGTCACTCTATGAATCTTGAGACTCCATATACTTCTCCATCTTCCCATAACTGTATCTTTTTCCCTCAAAGCTAATAATTTAAAATAACATACAAAATCTATTTTGGTCATTACAAAGCTGTGCATAATAAAATTTTGAAATTTAAAAGAAAATGTCCAAACAAGGAAATGATTAAACAAATAATGGCAGAAACCTTAAGGAATGAGGTAAGAATAGGTACATAATTACCTTTATGATCAAAATAACATATTTTAATACTATGGCTAAGAAATAGGACGTAAGCTCTAATTATTGAAATGCTGACAAGCTATGAACTAAGAAGCAGAGTTTCAACTACTACTATATACTACCTCACTTTTTAAAACTAAAGCTTTAGGGGATCCCTGGGTGGCGCAGCGGTTTGGTGCCTGCCTTTGGCCCAGGGCGTGATCCTGGAGACCCGGGATCGAATCCCACGTCAGGCTCCCGGTGCATGGAGCCTGCTTCTCCCTCTGCCTGTGTCTCTGCCTCTCTCTCTCTCTCTGTGACTATCATAAATAAATAAAAATTTAAAAAAAATCTTTAAAACTAAAGCTTTAGTAACGAAGTCACAACATAGCTTTATAGAACTGATGATGTTTTTTAGAATGAGTAACAATGTAGAACCCTTACTGTGAAAAAGTGGATACTGTGAAGGTGATCCAATTAGATGATTCCATATGGAGTTTCAGCTTTGTTCTTTTGGTATAAACATACTACGTCTCAAATTTGAAATTTCAGTAGACAGTGACTAGAATCCTCAAAGTTTTAACTCACACAGTAGCTCTAACTGGAAGAATATATACAGAAAGGTTCTGTGTAGACCAGACTGCTACTTGCAACATTTCCCACATACTAAACATTTACCACCTTTAATTGCAAATTGATGTGGTTTTCAAAAAAATGAATTTAAGATTTATCTTCCTAAAGAAAGTTTGTCATCAATATTCAATCCAAAGTTGTAATATTTACCATTATACTTTTTAAAGGAGTATCATCCACTAAAAGCACTTTCAAATTATTTCCTAAACTTCTAAAGTAAAGATGCTATTCTGTAAGCATCTAGTATGAATACTGGAAGGTGTGGAAACTACTACAAATGTGAAAAGTGAAATTTTAATAGTCAAGTCGAATATGATGACAGGTAAGCAGATTAACTTCGATGGATGTGAATCTCCATTAGGCTGATAGTTTCAATGAGTAAGAGTTCTGACATGTATTTCTCAAACTATATTACTTGAAAAGACTTCAGACATTATTATTATTATTACATATTATTTATTGCTTTCATCCAATTCTGTATTCAATAACTAAAAATAAATGTCCATTTTTCATCTTAAAGTATATTTTTAAAAAAACCAAATGATTAGGGTTATATTCAGAGGAAATAATAGGGGTACCTGAGTGGCTCAGTCAGTTAAGCATTTGCCTTCAGCTCAGGTCATGACCTCAGAATCCTGGGATCAAGCCCCGAGTCAGGCTCCCTGCTCAGTGGGGAGCCTGCTTCTCCCTCTCCCTCTGCCCCTCCCTATGCTTGTGTCCTCTCTCTCTCTCTGTCAAATAAATAAAATCTTTAGAAAAAAAAAAAGAAAGAATAGAGAAATTTCAGGTAGAAAGCAAAATTAACGGTTCCAGTGCTACCCCAGGCATAAAACAAAAAATGAGGCATAACTTTTACTGAGCATTTACTGTGCACAGGAAACTATTTTAAACTATATATAGGGGATCCCTGGGTGGCTCAGCGGTTTAGCCTTTGGCCCAGGGCGCAATCCTGGAGTCCCGGGATCGAGTCCCACGTCGGGATCCCGGCATAGAGTCTGCTTCTCCCTCTGCCTGTGTCTCTGCCTCTCTCTCTCTCTCTCTCTCTCTCTCTCTCTCTCTCTCTCTCTCTCTCCCTCCCTCTCTTTATCATGAATAAATAAATAAATCTTTAAAAAAATAAACTATATATAGATGTTTCTCTCATTTAATTACATCAACAATTCTATGAGATTTTAGTATCTCAATCTTACATATGGTGAAAGTGAATCATAAAAAAAAATTAATGTGCCCAAAGCATACAGACAAGATGTCACTATCTTTTAACAAAAGATACTGATTTTACATTTTACATTTTATAAAAAACAATGACCATCTTTCCAAGACCATTTTGCATGTAGTTAGCACCCACTGTTCTGCTCAACTGAACTTACTAAAATACACAGGTCAGAAAATATTAAGGGAATTCAAGAGCAGAGAGCATTGAAATAATACTAAAACTATTTAAGAGGTAAGCATAACATACAAAGTTGCCAAACCGACAAAGTGATATCTCATATTTTCTGTGATAGTCTGTAATGTAGGCAGAATGAGTGCTACTCCATTTTAAATGCTGGGAGACCATGACCCAGAGAAGTGGCTTGCCTAGGTCAAAGAATTTCATCTTCCTACTCCTCTTTCAGGTCACTGTGCCAAATCCCACTGCCTCTTAAGAGATTACAGCTGTAAATTAAGTAGACTTGAGCAGAAGCCAGTGATAGCAGTTCATTCCAACTCATAAAACTGATACTCCCTTATTGTAAAATACTACTTGCTACAGAGCTGTGCATCATACCCTGATGGGAGAAGCCATGCTAGAGGCAGACTTCTCAGAAGGGGGCCAGAGTGGTAAAAGGAGAATGGTAAGCACTACACCGTCTAGATATGCAGAAGTGGTCAGCCCTCTATGTCACAGGACACAAGAGACTGGAATGGAAAACCAACAAAGTTTGGGAATGGAAATGCTGGGTGAGGGCAGTGAATGTGCTGTGGTGGTTACTTCTTATTGGTCCCACACAGCGGCTCTCAACTTGAGGCTGTAGGAGAGATACTGTAACAGCGGAAGGGGAGATGAATTCTATGTGACAGGGTAAGGGAGGCCAACACTGTGGAACACACAGGGATTTGCCAGGAAGGGGAACTGACGGTGGAAACGACGGTAAGGAAAATAATTAATCAAATAATAATGACTGTAATAATAAAAGTTACACTAGCATTTTCTGGTTATTTATTAGGAGCTGGCATATGTGTTCTATACCAGTTTATCCCTGAAAAAGCAAGATACTAATACTACCATCCCCATTTTATAGGTGAGAAAATGAAGATGTGGAAAAGTAACTCCAAATCATACAACTAATAAACTGTAGGAGAACTGAAATACAGTTAAGTCCGACTTCAGAGGGACGCCCAGGTGGCTCAGCAGTTGAGCATCTGCCTTTGGCTCAGGTCATGATCCCGGGGTCCTGGGATCGAGTCCCACATCCTGCTTCTCCCTCTGCCTGTGTCTCTGCCTCTTTCTCTCTCATAAATAAAATCTTAAAAAAAAAAAAAAGTCCTACTTCAGAGACCATGTTTGCGCTTATTTATCTTAGAGAGAGAGAGTAAGAGGGAGTATGGGCGGGAGGTGTAAGAGGAAGAGAGAGTCTTATTAAACAGACTCCATGCTGAGGGTGGAGCCTGACATGGGGGCTCCATTTACAACCCTGAGATCACTACCTGACCTGAAATCAAGAGTTGGGCTCTTTTTATTTTTTAAGAGTTGGACTCTTAACTGACTCTGCCACCCAGACACTCCCAGAGACCACAGTTTTATTTGTTTTATTTTTTTATTTTTTTTTAATTTTTCTTTATTTATGATAGTCACAGAGAGAGAGAGAGAGAGAGAGAGAGGCAGAGACATAGGCAGAGGGAGAAGAAGGCTCCATGCACCGGGAGCCTGACATGGGATTCGATCCCGGGTCTCCAGGATCGCGCCCTGGGCCAAAGGCAGGCGCCAAACCGCTGCGCCACCCAGGGATCCCCCCGAGAGAGCACAGTTTTAAAACAACCATGATTATTTTATGGCTATGATACAGAAAATCTTTAAGAAAAAATAAATTAAGGTTCCCTGAAATCTACCTTTTGCTTTCAGTATCTTTGTTCCCTTGCCAACAGAATCAAGTAGTATATTTCAGTCACACAGATATATTTAAATATCCATCAGCTAAAAAGCAATTCTACTGACTGACCTAACATGTTCAGAACCTCTTTTTTAACCTTAGTGGTTTCAAAATAGTGCTGAATGTCCCAGTCCACATCATGACGTTGGCCAGTGAGTCAGCTTTGCAGCCCACCTGGTAGGGCTCAATTTGAGGGCCCTGCACGATGGCAAGTATGTACCATGAAATAAGAGTTCACGCTGAGCTGATCTGTTTACCACCTTTCCATTTTCTTTCAGCATCCCTGCTTCATTAACTCCTTCATCTCTGCTTCCATATAGGCATGAGTCCCTCAAGTCTGGGTCTAAAAAAGTTTTAAACCATACCCAAGGCCCTATTGGCTCTTATAACTAAATTCTATTTCCCTCTGTCCATTGACAAACACCAAAAGAGAAAGGGAACATGGAAGATGGTACAGTAAATGAGCCCTCAAGCCTGGAAATGGGGATCTTCTGCTTGCGACTAACAAGCTGTATGACCTTGAGAAATTTCTTTTTCAACTTTGTGCTTCCATTTTCCCATCAGTACAATAAAATGCTAACTAATACAAGGTCCATCCAGTTACCTGACTTAAAACAAAAAGGAAAGTATATCTATTGTAGGTCTGCTGTGACATAGCTCAGACACACAATTACATCACGACTAATTAAATCATAATGTCTCCACGTAACAGAGATGTCTTCATTTAATAGACTATATTGCTAAAACACAGTACTACTGAACACAGGTGCCGTGAGGACCGTCAGACACGCAGGCCACACAAACAACCTTAATGGAAATTGTCTTTCATTAAAACTTGGGTTCTAAAAATCTATGTATTCTCTATAACAGCTGTATTTTTATTTCAAGATACTTTTATAAATTTCTTTGTATTACCATTATGTAAGTAAGGAATCTGTGAAGAGAAAACTTACACTTCCTCTTGGAAGAGAAGAAAACCACATGCTACTTTTTTTTGCCTTGGTGCAATTTAAAACTAGGTACAAATTGAAAGCAGCAATTCTTTTAGAAGGCACACTCGGTTGCACACCAAATTGGACCATATATATCATCAAATAATTCTAGCATTATAGTTATGGAAAAGTGCTTTAAAATTATACATCAAAGAAACAGTTCTGTTAAAATCTCTCTTACTGGGAACTACATTAGGCAGAGTTGCTGTCAGAATAATGGCCTGCAAGAATTGCTCATTTTTACACAGGCTTACATACTTTCATAGATGTATGCATCCTTGAGAAGAACATAAAGCCGTATAATTCTACAACTACCTTATTAGACTGAATGTTGAGATGAAAGCGTGGGTGCCGCGCATCGACATTTACCCTGTGATCACCACGTGAGCAATCTTTCCACAAAGACATGAGGTAAAGCAGGTGCCAACCTGAGGCCAGCCTGGGAGACAGCGTGATAATGAACAAGGGCACAGATGCTGTCACTAACATTCTATCTGGAACTGATTCCTCTCAAAGAAACATCCTGAGTTCCAATCTAATGCTGAAACACACTGTTAATAAAATTGACAACCCCAACGCAAGCTTACTCCTGATGAAAATAAAATAGTAACAGTTCAACAGACTTTAAATGAGGGTATTTAGGATGCTCAAAAGAAAAAGGACATTAGCCCAGTGAGATGCCCTATGACAAAAAGATTTTCACAGTCGAATACATTTCACTCAGTTAAAGGTCCCTCTTGAAGGTGGGGTCCCCGTACCACGTGTTATGATAGTAAAGACTCTGAGGAGTCCTGAAGTAAAGGACTTAACTTTGCTTCACTTAGGCTAGCTCTGACACTCCCAACTTTATTTCTCCAGAGAGCTCTTTTCTCTTTCAAAAAACTTCTACCACCATGAACCTCACAGCTTCCCAATGTTTAAAGACTTCTGTGATGAGACTGCTGGTGATAGAAATAGGTATGTGTGTTATGTTTTCATTGGTTGAAAACTTAGCACCAACTCTGCAGGGCAAAAAGATTTAAGGGGAGGTTTGCTAGAAACTTTTGGAAAGGAGATGGCTTCTGCCTCAGGGAAAGCTTTGAGAGGCCAGCCCTCTTCCTGAGCAGTGTGACCTATGTGGGTATGAAGCCTGAAACTGCTGCAAGGATTGTGATCCCAGAGGAAAGGCAACCTCAAGGTAAGAATTGGTACTGCAGATGGCAGAAAAGAGAGACAGAACGAAACTAAGTCACAGGCAATGCGATGGAGGGTCTGTAGCAAATCACTTCCGTAACCATCCTACCTCTGGACTACCTGGTATATCCTCTAAATTGCTGAAACCTATCTGAATCGGATATTCTGTTACAACATAAAGATTCCTAATTTGAGGCATTCCACTCAATTAAATTATACTGAAATTTTTAAAAAGAATAAGAGCGTCAATACTTCTATAATTTAAGAGAAACTTTTTCAGGAAAATCCACATTGAATTTGTACAATTTCAGATAGAAGTAACATTATTTTAATTACCTTTTCAGTGTTCTTGTATTTTTCCCATCCTTTCAGCATTTTCAACCACTTAGTAGTTCTTTCAATTTCCAGTTGCTTTTGCTAATAAAATAAAATTGATATCTATTGTTACTGTTTGAGACTTCCATAATTACAAATTACCAAAAAAAAAGTCAAAGAAAATTCTGTCAAAAAAAAACCTGCTAAAAAATTAAGCTCTTAGATAGCAAATATACTACTCTAACTTAAAAAAGTTAGATAAGTGATTATAGTTGTAGCAATATTATTCCATAGCTGGAGTTAAGATACAGGGGAGACGTTCCAATGGGACAGGTAGAAGGAGAGGAATCATTTAAATTTTCCAATGCTTTTACACTAATTCCTGAAAACTCTATGTGGTCTACAAAATTAAACCAAAAGGAATCTCTAAAATATTTTGCAATGTTTTTTATGCAGCAATAAAAAAACAACTTCAAAATTCCATTCTCTTCTTTTACATTTTACTGAATTCTATCATCTTAATGTTTTCAGTGACTGAGATGATTCTTTAAAGGAGAACTGGTATGTATTTGTGGAAATATGAATATCTAACTAGCAGTATGTTAGTGAAAAATGTATCCAAAAGTAAGTACAAGTTGCTGCCCTAAAGAAAGTTCAGGGAAACTCAGGGCAACTGTCATGGACACAGATGGTACTGTGACAGGTATGACAACATAAGATCAGAAAAAGATGACAACAAGATAACAATGGAAGAAGCAGTCAAATCCACCTAGGGATGTTAAAGAAGGTAAGCCCTAAATGAAGAATTGAAAGATTATTAGGATTTTATCAAGTGCAGTGTGGGACTGCATATTCTAGGAAGCATGGACAAATGCAGTTCTGAAACAGTTCAGCACCGTGGGAGGCTGACAAGTAGTTGTAAAAGGCTAAAAAGAGGAAGCATCAGGAGATGAGGCTGGAAACGTAGGCAGGGGTCTTGGATGTCACACCAAATTGGAAATAGAGCAAAGCCAGGGAATGAAGAAGGTGATACAGAAAATGCTTCTTCCTCCCTTCTTTGGTTACCAGGAGAAGGGGTGTTTTTTCCTAATTATTTTGGCCTGCTGTCCAATCTCTTATTCACTCCTAAAGTGGTAAAGTGACTTAATTAGTAAATTTAGAAAAGGATCTGGGCACGGACAGCTCCTCTGTCCCTTTGCTGTGGAAGCCTGAACCCTCAGAAGGCACACTTGTAATCCATCCTTTCAGAGAGGGAAAAACACCCTCCTCCTCATCCAAGATGACAGTGACCTGTCTGTGACCAGATGGTCAGGAGTGTCTCCTCCTGGGCTTCTGAGCTAGGGAGCCCACAAATGCTGCATAACTGACATGCTTTTTCTCCAGCCTCCGGAAGTGTGCTGACAGAGAGCAGGCACCTAACTAACGATTTCATTTTCATGAAAAGAACCCAAAGTGATGGTTTCTTATGAGTGAGCTGAGACTCCACTATTTTGTGAATTCCCGATGCCCACATTTTCTTTTCTGGAGACCTCTGTAAGTGTAAAAGGTCTATGAATCAAAAGCAAAGGAAATGAAAGACTAGACAGCAAAGAAAACAGTTCTGAAGATCTACTTTATGCTCAAAACGGTGTGCTCATTACAACCCTGTGAGGTACATATAATCATACCTATTTTATAAATAAGGAAACAGAGGCACAAGGTCACTAAAGGACTTTCAGATTCCCATATCCAGTAAATTCAAGTGTGAGGAGAGGTTTGCGGTCAGGAGCTTGGCTTCAGGACCTACACTCTGAGTCACCACAGCTAGGTCTCCTGCTTCCCTCACGTCCTCCACTCAGCTCAGGTGATTGCAGTTTCAGATGAAAGCAATGGCTCCATATTGATGGTCTTCAATCCAGCCTCACACAAGCAGATGGCAAAAACCCATCATCAATATTTTTAGATGTAAAAGAAGCATAAAATCCCAAAGAAAATCCTGATTTTAGGAAAAGATCCTCATTTTCCAAAAATGAAAACATTTTTAGAGAATTTTTATTTTTAGGCATATTTTTATAACTCTTTAATTCTTAACTCTTTCTAAAAATTGTGATAGGTTTTTCATAATAAAAGATCACAAGTGAGCAAAACATACTGTTATAATTCCCATTTTTCAAAAGACTAAGCATATTCTTCATTATATTATTAGTGATAAAATGTTGCAGATGGTTCCAAAAATATGTTTAATTTTAAAGCTCAGTGGGGCACTGAAATCTAATTAATGTTTCTGCTAAATGTGACTTTAGAGAAGGCCAAGCTGTGAAAAATTAAGATTGATCTAAGCTTAGTATTTTTTTGTTCTCTTGCACTTCCTCCCCTGACTTCTTCAAAGCACAATCCCCTTCTGCACCAACAGAAAAATACCAAATAATCCAAGCCAACCCAAGAGTATAATAACATACACTTTGCCGGAACAACCCTGCTGAGACCTAGCAGGTCTCTTGCTATCTTTCATTTTTATGACTATGAATTATCAATGAATCACTTTAAGAACTAGTTACTCTTTTTTTTAAAGGCATACTCTGTATTCTAATTCTTATCATATACATCGATTATTTTAAATGCTATATAAACTAGCATGCAAGGACAAAACACACACACACACACAATTTTAAAAACTATTAATAAGTATTCTTTTCTTTCCCCTACAGGGAAGATTAAAAAAGATATATGTTGGGAAAAGCTCCTGGCTGCAGGATTTAAAAATTATGTATCAGTAGTTCCATCAGGTTTAAATGTTAACTCCATAATGCCATCAATTCAGCCATACCTGACTTGATCCAAGTGACTGTTCTCCTCCACTCATGAATCTGTAACTCATGCATAAAATATACTTTATCACCAAGCATGCCACAACTAACTATTCCACAACTTATTTTGAAGTAAGAAGTAACTGAAACCACAGGTGACAAATGTAAACTTGAATGCTCTAGAAAGACAGGGTAAGGAACTCCATCTTGTCATGGACTCGGTAATACCAAGACAAACTAGAATATAAGAGCAAGTGAGAATCTTGACGTACAGGCTCAGCACATACTCAGTCTCAACATATCCAAAACTATTTCCCTGACCATGCTGCTATCACCCTGTTCTTCTCAAACATAAATTAATAGCATCACTACCTACTCCTGCTGGTCCTGTCCATGTCTCTTGCATCCATCATGTCCCCTGCCCCAGTTCAGCAATCCTTACCCCTAGATGAAGGCACTGAGTCCTTACTGGGAGCCCAGATGGTCTTCAGTCCCACCTCCACCACGACCACAACTTTTTAAATTCATCACAGTGAAAAACCCTTCCATGGCTACCCACTATCGGCAAATAAAGTTCAAACTTCTCCATGGATGACCCTTTACAACATGGCCCCATTCACCTTCCAGTTTCACATCTTACTACTTGTATAATCTGGTCACTTAGAAATATTTGTCATCCCCGGTACATGGTGTATCTTCATGCCTCTTTAACCAAAGTTTGCTACTGTCTGCCTGTGATGCTCTTCCCCACCATTGTTTGGTAAAATGCATCCTCTCAAGACCCAGTCAAATGTCAAAGGTCTGGAACCTTTCTCAAATGCCTCCATGCTCCAAGCAAAATTAACTGTTTCCTCAGCATTTCATGGCATGGACTAAGGACCCAGCTGGCCTAGATTCAAATCTGAATGGGGCAAGTTACCTAGTTTCTCTGTATCTTAGTTTGTCTGGTCTACAAAATAATAATTATTATGATTATTGTCATAACACCTAAGAGCTGCCCTAAATTTTAGCTGCCTTAAATACCCAAACCTTATCATAATTATTATTATTCAAGTATAGACTCCTTGAGAACAAGAACCATATCATGTATTCCTATTTTAATTTCATCACCTAAAATAGTAGTAGTTATATTTAAAAACTCAAATAAGTATTTTAAAATTAAACACAATTTATATAAGGAAAGAGAAGTAAACAGCACTGTGAAACCATTAACAGCATTCTGTGATCCCAGAGGTAGAGGGGTAAGAAGAGGAAAGAGTATGAATGGGTGGACCAAGATCATAAAAACTTTTGAAATTGTTGTGCACTTTTCTTCCCATGAGCTGTTTTCAGAAAAGGACTAAACTTCCATTTGAAGTCTGCAGTCTGACACCTGATTGTCCTACGATGACGCTCCCTCTGAGTCGGATGGGCCCCTCCTCCGGGCAAGGAAGGTGTAAGGTTTAAAACTGGCTGGGACCAAGGTCTTCGTTGCTGCTTCTCAGTCTCCAGTGATCTCAGACTATATTTTTAACCCTATGCAGGACCAGCTGAACAGTAAGTACTTGACAACTGTGGAACTGTCCAGATGGTACTAACTTATCTCCTGTCTAGTCCCAGGTTCTTCCCATTGTTAATCTGATTAAGAACCCTGATAATAATGGCTACACGTACACACAACACATTTAGGATACTGAATGACCTTCTCTTCTAGAATAAGAAATTTTGGAACTCTACTAAAGTTCAAGTCTTCAGATGCTTTTCTGTCTCTCCTATGTGAGTATCAGGATGAGTGACAGGACGGTGGACTGGAGTGGATTGGAGTTCCACACATCTAGACCTCACCAGCAGAGGTCAGGAGAGGACAAGAAGTATAGGAAGGAAAGCGTCCTGTTTTGACAGAATAATGACACTGAAAAGTCTTTTGGTCATGTCTTTTGAGTAAGATTTCATGCCACATAAAAGTAAGATACTGATTCTAAAGATATGAATAGACTCCAATGTTCCATAAGCTATGCAAAATACTGCATTACATAAAGGAATAGCTGAATTCATGAAAATTCACAGCCTTACATACCCTTTCCTCCTTATTAAAAACATCAATAAGCTCAAAGAAACAATATAATCCACTATTAATATTGCTCTCTGCTGAGTAAATATAATAAGTGTGATTGTTTATTTGTTCAAATGCCTGTTTGGGGGAATCCAAAGCACTCTGCAAATATCAACACTAATCCTCTTATGAGGGACTGCCTATTGCTACCCCTATTTTAAACAGAGAATTGCCTTCTGTAAAATAACACATGTCAAAGCTGGAACTAAAACCCTGATTACTTGACCATGCATTAGTGTACAAGCCTTTCCAAATGGCAATAAGTGCATGCTTCAAGTGTATGCTTTGTAAAGATTAATAAACACGTGTAGAATTCAGCAAGGTACTGTTTCCATTGATGTTATTCAATGTAGTAATACATGCAGAATTTATTAGTTTCCTGGAAACTGCAAGTTTGGCCATTAAGACTATGCAGTGGCTGAAGAACAAATGAACTAAACCCAGAAAAACTGGGGGGTGGGGGGGCAGATTCTGATAAACTAAAAAGTTTACAGTCTTAGGCTGCTTTGAGTGTGCCTAAAGTTCTCATTCCACTTTAAAGAGACCAAAAGTATACAAGGCAGGTAGTGCAATAGGAAAGCAGTTTTATGCAAAATTTATACAAAAGGCATAAATGGAATAGCCTCTTTCTTAGTAAAAGATTGGCAAATGAATATAAAATTATGTCTTATGTTAAATTATTAAAGTATGCATAGTTTTTTTTAGTGACTTCCTATTAAATTCTTTAAATTTAAATTAAATTTCAATTAATTACAAGCATAATTGCACTGGGTAGGTCTTTTCTTCTACAGGCAAGTCTCTTAAAAAACAAAAATCTAAAAACAACCTCCCTCAAGCATGCATCTTCCACTAGTTTTTGTCTTCTATCTCTTTTTCCTTCACTGTCAACCTTTCTTGAATCATCCATATCACCAGTTCCCAGACTTCTGGACTTTCTGCACCAGAAAATTATATGAAAGAGAAAGAGAAGCAGGGCACTAAAGGCAGAAATCTATACGGCGTTGCTAGATTTTATTTTGCCAAATATGGATTTTTTTGTTAAAAGACACCTTCTACTTCTTCTCTCCCTAATCTCTCAAATAAAGGCCACTGTAACATTCAAAAGTGTTTAAGTCACTATATTTAGTGTCATAAAGCAGCCATTACATTCCCTGGATTTTCCATTTAGCCACCACTTACTGAGCATACACCCTCTGCAAGGCTCTGTGTTCTGGGGCTACAGGAGTAAAAAGAAGAGGTGACCACCCCCCATAAAGATTACATCCTAGTGAGCAAAGTAAAGAAGTGAGTAACTACTTAGAATGTGAAATAGTGTTAAATGCTAAAGAGAAAACCAGAGGAAGGAGGGGGATAATTAGCATGTGTGAGGGGAGGGAGTTCCCAATTTCAGATATGATGGCCAGGGAGAAGGGTCTTGTTCTGAAGGTGACCTGAGTAAGTAACAAAGAAAATGGAATGTGTCTCATAGTTCTTGCAGGGGCAAAGGGAGGAAGCACCCCAGGAAAGGAAAAAGCCAAAGAAGGAATATGGCTGGCATGCTCTGGAACCCTATGGAACCAGCGAGTAAGGAAAAGAAGGCAGAGCCTTCATAGAAAGCAGGTCATACAAGATTTTGAAGGTCTCTCTAAGGACTGTTTTACTGTGGATATGGCTGAGCGTCAACACAATGTTCCAATCAGTGGGTCATGATCTTACTTATTTTAACAGGCTTATTCTATCTCTTTCAGTGAACAGAAAGATTGTGGGGAAGAGAGAGGGACAAGAGCAGAAGCAGGAAGATGGAAAGCTCCAGAAGAGAGGTTTAGTGGACAAGGTGACAGAAGTAGTGATGTAAGTCATCAAATTCTTAATACATTTGAAGGAAGACCTCACAGGAATGCTGACTGATGAAATGCAGAGTATGAAAGAAGGAAAGTCAAAGATATCTTAGAAGTTTTAGACTGAACAACCAGAAGAGGAGAGCTCCCATTTACTGACACAGGACGTCTATTAACATAATGGATTTAAAGAGAATAAGAGAAACTCCTGTTTGGACATTTGTTAGATATCTAAGTGCACAGAGTAAGTCACATATTTAAGTGTAGACATTTAAATGTATATACAAGGATAGAAGTATGAGATTCGGGGAGCCAAGTCATCAACATACGGCTGGCATTTTAAGCCAAAAGATGAGATGAAATCAATAAGGAAAAAATACAGACAAGAAAGAGAAGTCTAAGACCTGGGCCCTGGGGCACCTCAAAGTCCAGAAATGGAGGAGATGAGAAGGAATAAGCAGAGGAAAGTGAGAACATGCAGCCAGTGAGGAAAGAACACATGGAACACGTGAGGGCCTGAAGGTCAGGAAGAAAGAATGTGTGAGAATGAGACTGTAGCCATCATGTCAAAAGCAAGTGGTAGGTCAAGAGGAAGACAGAAAACTGCCTACTAGATGTCACAGTATAAAGGTAACTAGAGACTCTAAGACAGGCCAGGAGGGGGTGGGAATAAAGGTGGGGAGTTAAAACTCATTTTGAAATGGATGCAAGAAGGAAATGCAGGAAAGAAATGGGAAAGAGAGTCCAGACAGCTCTTTCAAGGAGTTTTACAGGAATCGCAGTTCTGAGGAGGAAATGGGACAAAAGCAAATTGGTAGTATTGTTGCTTTACCGGAGAAATAATAAACTTTACTCTGATGGGAACAATCAAGCAGCATGAGAAAGAATTCAGGAGAGGAAGGGAAGAATAGCTCGAGGGATGGCCCTGAACAAGCAACACACTCAGTGATTAGAGCCTGTAAGTACAAATAAAGACAGGTGGGTAGGTGTAGTCGTGGAAGTTCTCCAATTGCTTCTTTTTTCTTATAAGAAATATGAAGAACGTGAGCTGAGAGGACAGAGGAGGTGCTGAAGTTTACGGAGGAAAGAACATGCTTTCTAGGCAGCATTAATGTCCTGTTGAAGTTTGTCATCATGAATTTAAAGTGAGGCCAGCCCAGGTGGCTCAGCGGTTTAGCGCCACCTTCAGCCCAGGGCGTGGTCCTGCAGACCAGGCCGGGACGTCGGGCTCCCTGCATGGAGCCTGCTTCTCCCTCTGCCTGTGTCTCTGCCTCTCTCTGTCTCTCTCTCTCTCATGAATAAATAAATAAAATTTAAAAAAATAATAATAAAGTGAAAGCAGTCAGAACGGTTGTGTCTTTTCCCTTTACACTTAGCCGTGTAGGAGCAGGCACCTGCAGAGGCAGGGGATTGGCCTGAATTAGGGCTGGACTTCAATCCAGAGGAAGAAAAAAAGGTGAGGGATTTAAAGGTGTCTGCGAATGATTGTACTGGCTGAACTACAGGAGAATTTCAGCTGGGAAGAGAGAGGAATGAAGATATGAGTGTGATGAGAGATAATGTAACTGTTCTTATATCAGTGAGGTCCAAGGATCAGTGAAGAAGGACACTAGACAAGAGAGAGAGAATGGGCAGAGTGGGAACAAATCCTCAGACTTCCATTTCAAAGTAGACTGACAGAAGCCACCAATAATCTCCCAGCTAGCGTCTCACTTGACCTTCTAGTCAGTGAACAGTGAGTGTCTTGAAGGCAGAAACTACCTCTTCTTTGACCCTCATATTCCAGGCAGTACCTACCAGTGCCTGATACAAAGCTGTTACTCAATAGTTTATCTATTGTAAGAAACTCATTTGTCAAAGCATCAAGGTTAGGATACTGGGAGGCAGTCTAAGAGAATTCAACTGCAGGAAGTACCTATAAGGATCTTTATATATTTAAAATGGCAATTCCATCTACATCTTAAAGGTATGCTTCATTCTCTTATTTTTCAAAACTTTTGATTTTAGGAAGATTTTCTAAAGTATTTTTCAAATTTTCATTCCAATTCTTTACCTCCATTGTCTGAAACCCAGCTTCTTTCCCCCATTAAACATCAACAAACTCAAGATAATCCCAACCAGTGGCCTTTCATTCCGCAATTCATTTTCTGGTACAGGAAAAAGAGAGAGAGAGAGAGAGAGAGAGAGAGAGAGAGAGAGAGAGAGAGAGAGAGAAACGAGCTGGGAGATTCTGACCCATCTTAAAACATTCAATCCCTAGTTCTCGTGTACATGCAGCTATGGAACCAGCCAAGTGCTGTGAACAAGGGACACACTGACTTAAAAAAAAAAAAAAATACAGGTTTACTATCCTGAGATTTCTTAAAGTCCTTAGAAGCCAATAGACTTAATTGACTAAAGAAAACTTCTATTGTTGTGGTTGTTGCTGTTTGTAGGAAATTTGGTTACAACCTCATGGAATAGTTCTATTTCACAAAGCCACTGGTCTAGAATCCTGCTTTGTTAGCTACAGAGTGCATGAGACTCACTCGTAAAGCTTTCTGCAAATGACCTACCTGGGTTCCTGCCCAGAGTCTGACCTAACAGACTGAGGAAGGCCCCAAGCACCTGTGCTCTTCAAAGGCTCTACATTCGAAGCACTCCTAGACTGAGTACTTTCTAGAATACAAGTCTCTAGTAACTGCTACCTTTCTTTTTTTTTTCAGATATTTATCAGAAGTTCCAAAAATCTCCTAAAATTGTTTCACCATTAATTACTTTCTTACAGTGATATACTTTGGGTTAAATTAGGATGCCTGCACCATTTACATATAGCACGGCAATCACAAAGGTGGAGATTTTATTCCTCTGATAAATAGGATTCACCAGTAATGATAAACACATGCAGAGCCAGACTCACCCGTTCCATAGCTGCATTATGATACGGGAGTTCCTCCTCACTGCAAAGGAAATACAGAATATGTGAAATAGCTGAAATCATAGTGAGATTTTTAAAGAATTATGTATCTATAAGTACATAGGATATATAACCATTTATCATCATCACAAGGATGGATCACATTACATAAACTTCCATTCTACCAAATTCAACAGAAAACAATTAGCGATTCTAAACCCACAAGGTCCCCTATCTTCAAATCTCTAGACATATACTCTCCAAGACAATCATCTCCAGCCACATGTGGCTATTTCTTAAATCTTAAATATTAGGCTCAAATTAAATAAAATGAACAGTTCAGTTTTTCAGTCTCACCCTAGCCCCAGCTCAAGTGTATGAGAGTCATGCAGATAAAGGCCATCATTTTCAACAGTGTGTATATAGAAAGACTATCTCCACCACTGCAGGAAAGTCCTACTGTACAACACTACTGTAGATCAGCAGTCAGCAACCTTTTTCTGCAAAGGCAAATATTTAAACAGTAAATACATTTAGGCTTTGCAGACCATACAGTTTTTTTCATAATTATTCAACTATGATGTATTGCACAGGGAGACACAGATAATATGTAGACTGAATGTGATTTTATTCCCACAAAACGTTTACAGAAACAGGTGGTGGGCTGAATGTGACTGCAGACCATAGTTTGGCAACCTCTACTCTACATCATCATCTCCTCTCTCTGGCTCTATGGCCTATAACAAATAATTGTTTTAAAAAATGTTATAAGGAAACAAAAAAGCCTCCAGTGGATTTATGAGTTAAAAAGGAAAATCTAATTCTCTAAATCAGGAAAACTTCACTTGTCAAAACTTAAACGGCTTGAGATTTTTAAATGTACAACAAAAAATCAAATTCATTTCTCTGATACAGTAATACCGTGGTATCAGCTCTAACTTAAAATGTGCTTAAGACTGCTGTATGAACCACCAGTAACAACGAGCTATCCATACCAAAGATCTATGCTTTGAATTGCCACCTCAGTAGTACTCCTATTTTGGCAATCACACAGATTCTTGTCTTAGTCTCTCTTGAACCACATAATACCACTTTTAAGAGTACAACACATTAGTATTCAAGAGGCCAGTATGTTTAAAGACACTCTTTGGCTACTCTGAAGAGGCCTTGAGTGAACCACAAACCAATGTATAGCGATGGAACTGACAGAGTTTAACAGCCAGAAGAGATCTTGGAGAGTCCAAACCTCTCACTTCAGAGAGAAGACAGCTAACATTTCTCTTAGTCACAGTCATTTAGCCAAGGCAGAGATGCTCAATTCCCCCTCCCCAGTCCTGTGGGTTCAAATGAAGATGAACAAGATCTACAGATTGTACAGCAGTATATGAAGAAAAGGCTGAGAAACCAATTCTCAAGAAGGAAAAAAACACAACAAAACAAAACAAACAAAAAAAACCTTTGAGGATTTAATACATAAGTCTTTTGTTTTTTAATGTAAAGTGTCCACTCACCTTTATTGAAGGTGACACCTTGTTTTTTTTTATATCTTTCATTATGCTCATAGTCTACACTTCCCTGCTAATCTGTAATCCTAATTTACTAGAGCCAATGATGTATGAATGGCACAGGATGTAACTTCCAATTTAAAAGTGCATCTATCCATTCTTCCATACTTGCAGAAAACGCTTATCGACACCCCTGGAAATAATTTCTTAGGTGCATAGGGTCAGCAGGGACACCCTGAAAGAACAAGAACACCTGACACCCTTTGTGCACACCAAGAATGTATTTCTGGGGTGAGTAGGCTGCCCCAGGCAAGAGTAACTTTTAGTACAGCTGATGTGAGCAGATCCTGATAACCGTTTATTTGAACTTTCCTAACGGCAAATGAAGTGCCAACTCTAGCTGCTTACCAAAGGAAGGTGCCGGGTACATTTCTTTGGTGTCCCCCTATTGACTAAACAAGACTAACAAACTGCACTATGCCTATTCCCAACACTGAATCAGAACCAAGTTTTGCACTTGTCTATGGAATGGAGCTGATCACCCATCTGCTCAGGCTATGTGGCCTGTGTCAGTCAGGTCCTACAGAAGGCACCTGTGAAATTCAAGATGAAACAGGACTGCTCTCAGCATCCCACCCCACCTTAACATTGAACCATCCTACTAAAAAAAACTCTGGAAAAGAGAGATGCAGGAACATACACACAACCAAAGTTAGCCTTAGGCACTACGCAAAAGTAGAGAGACTTGGTATTGGATTTCCCTCCACCTTGATATTTTACATTATTTCCTTCTGGCCTGTCACAACTCTACCAGGATCTGCTTGCCTGTGCAGGAATGCCATCGTACCCCCAGTTACTAAATTCCTACTAACCAAGTCTTTTTTCATACGCATTTTTTTTTTAATTTTTTTGCCTGACATATAACATTGTGTTAGTTTTAGGTATACAACATAATGATTTATGTATATATCACAAATTGATTATTACTACATGGTTTAATTAACATCCATCACTACACATGGCTACATATTTTTCTATTTTTTCCCTTGTGCTGAAAACTTTTAAGAGCTACCCCCTTAGTAACTTTCAAATTATACAGTAGAGTATTATTAACTTTAGTCATCATGCTGTATACTTCATTCCCAGGACTGACTTACCTTATAACTAGAAATTGATACCTTTTGACTATCTTCACTCATTTTGCTTACCTCTCACTACCACCACTTCCATTCTACCTCTGGCAACCAGCAACCTGTTCTCTGTATCTGTGAGTTCATTTTTTTGTTTCAGACTCCACATATAAATGGTAGCATACAGTATTTGTCTTTATCTGATTTATTTCACTTAGCATAATGTCCTCAAGGTCCATCCACGTTATCATAAATGGTAAAATTTCATTCTTTTTGTGGCTAAATAAGATGCCTCTATGCCTCTGTGTGTGTGTGTTTTCCTTATCCATTCACCCATCAATGGACAGTTTATGTTGTTTCCATGTTTTGGCTATTGTAAATAATATTGTAAATATTGCAGTGAACAAGGGGGTATAACATCTTGTTGACACAGTAAATTCCCTTTGGATAAATGCCCAGAAGTAGAAGTGCTGCATCATATGTAGTTCTATTTTAATCTTTTGAGGAACCTCCATAAGGTCTTCCATTGTAGTTGTACCATTTTATATTCCTACCAGCAGGGCACGAGGGTTCCCTTTTCTCCACATCCTTGCCAAATCTTGTTATTTCTTGTCTTTTTGATAATAGCTACTCTAACAGGTATGAGGTGATATCTCATTGTGATTTTGTTTTGCATTTCCCTGATGACTGATGACATTAAACATCTTTTCATGTGCCTGGTAGCCATTTATATGTCTTCTTTGGGAACATGTCTATTTAGGTTCTTTGCCCATTATTTAATCGGACTGTTTTTTACTACTTAATTGTATGAGTTCTTTACATATTTTGAATATTAACCCCTTATCAGATATCTAACTTGAAAATACTTTCTCTCATTTGGTAGGTTGTCCTTTTAGTGCTGTACAAAAGCATTTTGGTTTGATGTGGTCCCACTTGTTTATTTTTGCTTTTGTTGCCTCTGCTACTGGTACCTGATCCAAAAAAATCATCGCCAAGACTGATTTCGAGGAGCTTACTGCCTATATTTTCTTCTAGGAATTTTATGGTCCCAGGTCTTACCTCCAAGCCCTTTAATCCACTCATTCTTTTGTATGTGGCTACCCAGTTTTCCCACCACCACTTACTGAAGAAACTGTCCTTTCCCCATTTTATATTCTTGGCTGCTTTGCCATAAATTAATTGCCCATACACCCATAGGTTTATTTCTGGACTCTCAATTCAATGCATAGGTCTCCGCATCAACCTATGTCTCTACTTTTATGCCAATACCATAGTGTTTTGACAACTAGAGCTTTGTAATATAGTTTGAAATCATGAAGTGTGATGCCTCTAGCTTTGTTCTTGTTTCTCAAGATCGCTTTAGCTATTTTGGTCTTTGTGTGGTTCCATATAAATTTTAGGACTGTACATGTTCTATTCTGTAAAACATGCCATTGGCATTTTGATAGGTATTACATTGAATCTGTAGATAGCTCTGGGTAGTATGGACATTTTAACAAAATTAACTCTCCCAATCCATGAGTATGGAACTTCTTTCTATTTATTTGTATAATCTTACATTTCTTTCATCAACGTCTTGTAGTTTGCAGAGTATAAGTCTTTTTGTCCTTGGTTAAATTGATTCCTAGCTATTTTATTCTCTTTGATGCAGCTATAAACAGGATTATTGTCTTAATTTCTTTTTGATAGTTTTTACTATGTATAAAAATGCAACTGATTTTTGTATATTGATTTTGTATGCTGCAATCTTACAGAATTCATTTATCAGTTCTGTAGTTTTTTGGTGGAGTCTTTAGGGTTTTCCATATATAAGAACATTTCATTTGCAAATAGAGACAATTTGACTTCTTCTGTTCCAATCTGAATGCCCTTTATTTCTTTTTCTTGCCTAATTGTTCTGACTAGAACTTCTAATACTATGTAAATAAAAGAGACAAGAGTGGGCATCTTTGTCCTGTTCCTGATCTTGGAGGAAAAGCTTTAGCTTCTCACCACTGGATCTGATGTTAGCTGTGAGTCTGTCTTATGTGGCCTTATCCATGATGAGGTCCATTCCCTCCCTATTCGATGGATGCTGAATTGTGAAAACAGTCTTGAGATGCCTTAGATGATCAAAGAGCAAGAATGTGGCCAGGTTTTCCTATATGGATTTTCTTGCATTATTATTGCTCCATACCCAAAATCCTTTATACAAAATCTGCTGTGTGCACAACACTGACTGCCATAGAACTTTCCCTCCTCAAATTTCTGTGACGGCTTGCTTAATTTTTACAGCCTTCTAGGGAGAAAGCAGGGGATTGCTGCTTTACCAAAAGCTACACACAATGTCTAAAACACACAATGTAAAAGCACTGCACCAGCCTCAAGCACCATGGCCGGCAGGCTGAAGGAGAATGTACTAAACATTGCTGAATTGATGTATGAAAGAAGGGTGAACACATGCCTGCATACATATATGCATCTTCATCTTGTCTCTTAATGTTCTCCAAGTAGAAGAAAGGAAAGACCAAAGTCTGGATGAGTGCAGAGTATTCCTTTAGGTCAGCAAACTTAAGCCCTGTGGATCAAATCTGGCCCACTGCCTGTTTTTGTAAATAAAGTTTCAATGGAACACCACCATGCTCATTAATGTATTGTCTGTGCTTGTTTTCATGCCACAACAGTAGAGTTGAATCATTATGACAAAGATCATATGATCCACAAAACCAAAAATATTGCCTATATGGCTCCTCACAGAATATGTCTGCCTACCCCCACTTTAAAAAACAAAGGTTTGTCCTCTAAAGGAAAGAGGTACATAGAAGTTGCTAAAAGAAAATGCCAAGCTGGCAGCAAGAAGCTATGCCTCGTAGAAACGCAGTTAAGAAAAACAACAACACAGTCATCCCAGGAAAGAAAGGGGCCTTTACTCAAACTGTTTTCATCTGGTATAAACTAAAAAGAATTATTAACTAGAGTCTATGTACCTGTAATTTTCAATATGTCAGGTGACATATTTCTGTGAGATAAACTTTCACTTGGAAACTAAAACTGAACTTATTAAAATCAGTAAGTCGAATATATAGACTAAATTTTGCTTTTGTAGTAAACTGTGTCTAAGTTTAGATTTACTGTAATCAAAAGGATTAGATAAGTAGGAAGTTCTCAAGCTATTGTCATTAAACAGAGGTTCTTTAAAAACAAAAACACCTTTATTTTGGCTTTCAGATATTTATATAGTCCTAGTATATTACAGACAATCTGCTAACTTTTATAAATATATATGTGTTGATTAGTTGAAAACCTGAAGGTTGGTCTTAATTTTATCTTTTTTTTGACACAATTCCCTTCTCCTTCTATTAATAACTTCTGACCTAAACGCTGTATCTATCATTATCCAAATTCCAAGCATTCCAAGCAGAACAGACAGTGCCTATTTTTGATAAAAATGTTGAAAGTTCAAATTTCGAAATTTCTCTCTTAAATAAGCTTGATTTCTCCATTTTCCAGATGTAACTCTGTCACAGGCATTTGGACCAGGGATAACTCCCCATTTCTGAATCCTAAACAAAGACTTTCCTGTTGCAGCATCAAGCCAAGCTGGTTTGGCAACAGTTTTTATATTTATTGTGAAATCTGTTATAAAGCCCAGTTAGCCCTATACCTCACTTGTGAAGTGAATACTGTCACATATCATAAACAAGTAATTTAAGTTACTAAAACTATAATTAGATATGAAGTCAGCAGTCTTCAGAGAAGATTACAAAGTTACTTTTGGCCATTGTATTGTATTGACATTGACAATTAAAACCCAATTTCACCACAGAACCAATCAAAAACTGCAAAGAGCTAAAGTAGCAGAAATAAATGCTCTTTGATCAAGGTGTAACAGAAAGCAATATCTAAATGCCTATGCCAAGTGACTTTATTAAATAATGCAAAAAAACTTCAGGATACAATGACAAGCAATGGAAGGCACCAGCAGCAACATCTGAAGAGAGTGTTTTACTCAAATTAGGCACTGTAACAAAAATCAATCATTTGTGCTGGATGCTTCAGGACTGCACCACAGTATAAATTTAAAAATCAGTGTGATAGTAGGGGAACTGGTACCAACTGGCTTCATTTTCAAAGAAGTGGTGAGCTTAGCTAGCTGACTATACCTTCATACAAGTGATCGCCTTCAAATTTCTTCCTAGGCATCTGAAAGCACTTTTGTGTTTCTCTTAGTTAAAATACAGTAGAGTAGTTAAAGGCAGTAAATGCAGAAGTTCAGCCCTGCTGTAAGACTGCCACAGTCTACATCTCACATCTGACACTGTCAACACAACTTGGACCAGCTGGTTGGTCTCTTTCTGCTCCAGTTTCATCTAAAGAGAGAGAAAAAAGAGTACCTATCCCAAGAGTTTTTGAGAAGAATGAATGAGTCATCTATGCAAAGGGCTTAGAACAGTGCCTGGCTCATAGTAAGTGCTCAATAAATACTAGCTAATATTATGAAGATGAATGATGGACTGACTAAACAGGTTTCAAGCAAAGAGAAAAGAGATTGGAGGCAATCACTAGATCCCTTTGAAAAGGACAGGTTTTTCACATGCAGTCTGTACTCTATTGGGCCATTTCATGATATAAACAAGACTTTTGATGCCTCACTTGCAATATACAGTCACTTGAGGAGGTCAAAATAAGCTGAGTTGTATGGCACTTTCTGAATCAAAATCTGGGATAGAGCCTAAAAATGTGTTGTTTTAATTTCCCAGCTCATTCTAGGGTGCAGGCCAAGTTTGGAACCCACTGAGGCTGACAGTGCTAAACGCTCAAATTGTCCTTTAAAACTTCATTCACATACCTTAGATTTGCACAGTAACCCACACAAATATGTAATCATTTCCTGCCACATTTGTGGCCAAGTCTGATTTATTTTAAAAAAAAAAGTGGAAGTGGGGTTTAATTTAAGAACAGTGTTTCCTCATAGTTAAATACTCTGTTCTGTTCAAGTTCAAAGTCTTCTAATTATAACTACTCAGGAGAACACTCTGGTTATGTTAATGTCATTAGGTATAATAATAACACCTTATATTTGTCCAGACCTTTCTACAGTTTTCTATCATTTTACTTCTTCAAAGCTTCTACTACACTCTAAAGTATGTAGAGGAGTTAATGATTCTCTCTTACAGATGAGGTATAAAAGGGTTAACTGGGACCAGTGAAGCCACAAGGACACACATTCTCTAACCCACAGAACTGCTTCTCTTATGTTGTCTGCTTGTTTACCCCATGTGATACCAAAAAATACTTTCTAAATGCAAGAAAACTCAACAGAAAGAGAAAACAAAGCCTAAGTGCTACAAGTTTCTGCTATGAACTATCAAGAAATTATATATTTTTCCTTCAAAATGTAATCATGTATCAAAATTAAAAAAAAAACTCTGGCTTTTTCCTATTTATAATAAATGAGACTGGAAAAGAGTAATGAATGAGGAATTAGCGACTAAACTGGCAGAACCAAACAAACTATAGCCTGAAGGGATCTGCCCAAACAACACAGAACTAGAACAGGTAGACTGGCATCATTAGCAGGATGTTTTCAAGAATCAAAATCACTTTAGCCACTTTACTTTATAGTAGTCTAGACCTCTCTCAACTCTTTATATAACATACTAAGGATAAATGGAATTAATTTTGAGAAGCAATAACACGAAGGCATTTATAACTATGGGAAAGATCAACAGTATTTCCTTTCATTGTTCATTTTTAGGCTGCATAACACTGAAGTTCTAATGGCTAATTATTTTTAAAATGCATTTACATAAAATGAAATGTTTGGTAATTATTTTTGAAATATAAATTGTTATTCATTTCCATTTAATTCTGCTAAATTATTAATACAACTCATTTTTTTGCACTTTATGTTCTTACTAAAATACAACAAATATTAAAGACTGTATTCTTAACTATAGTTCAATGTTAATCATAGAGGTTAAAAATGCCAGGAATTGAAAAACAAAAAGCAGACTGCAGGACCCGTCCTGGAATCTTATTCACAGGTATGGTATTAAAAATAAAGAAAATCAATATAATAGGTCACCATAGAAACATTATAATAAAAAAGTTCACTTTCAGTCAATGCAACTTACTGTAAAAAGCCAAATCTGTCTGTAACTTTGTAAACAAGGTAATCCGCATCCTCCCAAGGTTCAATCTCTGCACCTTCTCGTCCCTGTAATGGAGATAAAGAAGGGTATTATTGGGAATTGATAAAACTGAACTTTTTTTTTTTTTAGTATGAACCATTTCTGTAAAGTTTAATGAGAAACATTCAACGAAGGTGACTTTTCCTTGAAAAAAATCCTACAAAAACTGAATTTTATAGTTACTTATTTTGATAGAAGTTCCATTTACAAATAGCAGCCATGACTTTATTGCCTACAAAAGTGTAGGCTGTCACATTTTACATGTTTAGAATTCAAATGTTTTAAGATCAGATTTTTCTAGTAAGTGCTGAAGACACAAAGTCACACAGACTGGTTAGTTGTCCCATGCTAAGGAAACTGCTGACTTCCATGATTTTACTATTCAGGCAGATACAGATAACCAGTGAATTTAAACTCAGGGATACTACAACATATTTTTTGTTCAAAGAGGAAGCAACATTAGCATTGATGGGGGCAGGGGCAGCAGGATTTAATTTTATTGAGGCTCTTGTGGTTAAAGTGTATCTAGTGCAAGGGACAAGCTATCAGAGGATGTTAGTATTAGGCTTTCAAGTGAATAACCTGAGCAAACGTGCTTTACAGAAGCTGAGATATCCTTACTTTTTATTCAATTGAAGTAGTATTTTCTGAGGCCTAGGCAACAAGGCTCAGAGGAGAGGGAGCAGACAAATATGTTCATTAATGGCACTAAGGAAATTTGCTATGCTCTTCGAGCTGAAGGCTATTGGGCTGACTTTATTGACCCATCATCTGGTTTGGCATTTTTTGGACCATATACAAACAACACTCTTTTTGAAACAGATGAACGCTATCGACATTTAGGATTCTCTGTGGATGATCTTGGCTGCTGTAAAGTGATTAGTCATAGGCTCTGGGGTACCCATGTGGTTGTAGGAAGTAGCTTCACTAATGCAACACCAGACAGCCATATTATGAAGAAATTAGGTGGAAACCAACAGTAATGTCAATTTATTGGCTGTACTATTGATATGTACCATTTGGGTTGATCTATAAACACTGTCAAAAGCTTCAATTTTTAAAATCTACTTATTTCTGGGTATTTATTTCAACATTTATGAATTTACAGCATTGGCAAATGGTATAATTTTTAAATCTCAAATGTTTATTCATACTGTCATTGAATACAAAAAATAAAAAAAATATGCAAAACAGACCGCAAAACCACAAAACAGTATTTTTTATGAATTAATAATAAGGGTTAGAAATGAGGCATTATCACCCTAAATTAACTTTAAAAAAACCAAACTACTTTTGGCAATAGAATCAATATTTCCCAATTACAAGCTTCAGAAGATCCTGTATGACAGAACAATGACATGCAGTGGAGTCCTGATCAGACTTGGGTTCGTGTGAGAAACCAACTGGGTAAGACAGAGCAAGAAAGGAAAGAAAAGTGACTCAAGAAAAAAACTGCCAAACTTCAACATGTTTGACTAAACATGTCTTAGAAAAGAACTACTCCTTGCCTTTTCCTCCAAACTCCTCAGTACAGTAAGCTATTCACCTTTCTGTCTCCTTCTTTACTTCACAGCTACTGTGACACTCTTCTTGCCAGGATCAAAAATGAGCTGTCATTGTCCAATCCAGTGGACACTGTTCAGTTCTTACCTAGTAGATTCTTTTCAGTGCATTTGTCAAGTGTTGCTCACTCCGCATTCCTCAACCTCTCTCCCATCAGCCTCTCTTGCTTCTCCTCATACCATCCAACTCTTCTAATGGGTCTTTATAGGTCCCTCTTAACTACCAGTGCTCTGCCCTCAACCCGCTACTCTTCTCTCTATACTGCTGAGGCCGTTAACTAGTTCTGATTAGAGAAGGAACCTCAGATGTCTACAGCAATCCATCAAGTTATAAACTCAATGCCTACCTGTCTTGTGGACCCCTCTATCTACATATATTTGATCAATGACTGCATGAGGGCTAGCCTAGTCACTAAGTGTTGACTGCATGGAAAAAAACACATGCAAGCATAATTGAATGACAGTTCTATTGGTTTTATATTAGTTAAGCAGTTAAATAAGTTAATTAGGTTTTTCACAGACTACCCTAAACCCTATTCACAATAATGGGAAATTGTGATGCTCCAAATAATCAGTTTAAAAACAAACTCTAGGAAGGTAACTATTAAGTGAAGCACTGCCTGCCTGTATGCATCCTTGGGAGCAGGGTACTGTCCAGATGGCTTTCTATAATTTCATGCTCCTGTTATTCTCTCAAATAATCAAAAATAACAGATATGAAATTACATGCAACTGATACAAATATAAAACATGACATTTATAAATCACCACCTACAACCCATTACAGACCTCAGGAGGTAAAGTAATAATGAGGAGACATGTAAATTGTCAACAACTGTGATATTCTAGGGCATCAAAAACCAGATTCCATAACTAACACAGAGATAAAATACTAAGGGAGATTATACATAATGCATAAGTTCAAATTTCCAGATCTGTGTTAAAATTTTAATAGCATATATAAATTATAAATAAAATGGGTCTTTAATTCTATATACTGACATATTCAAATATTTACTGAATACCTAGCATGAGTCAGGAACTATTCCAGGTATTTTAGATACAAGAGTAAATCAGACAAAAGAAATCCTCACCCTCACAGTTTAGATTCTAGGAGAGTAGACAAAAAAAAAAACCAAAATAAGTATAATACAAAGTATGCTGATAGAGTGTTATAGTGCAAAATAAAGAGAACAGGGATCCAGAGTGCTGGGGAAGGGGGGTCAGAGAAGATGTCACTAAGAGGGCAGCATCTGGGTAAAGATCTAAGAAAGGTGAGGCAATGAGGCATGAGAATATCCAGAATACAAGGGTTCTAGTCAGAAGAAATAGCCAGTGCAAAGGCCCGGAGACAGGAGCAAGCCTGGTGTGGTGGAAGAACCACAAGAGACCAGAGTGGCTGGAGCAGAGGGAAAGAGGTAGAGAAAATCTGGAGATGAGTCAGAGAAAAAAGATGACTTTCATTGTCACATGAAATAAACAAACTGCTTCTATAATTTAAGCTCTTAAAAAATCCATTTCTATTTATATGTTTTTTCTAATAAAACTTACTCAAAGATTAAGTATAAATACTTACTCTGTCATATTTAGCAACTATTTCAGCTCGCTCCTGGGCAAGTTTGAGTGCTACATCCTGGTCCGAATCTGTGGAGAGATCAAATTTAGATGAACCATTATTTAAAGAACCATAAAGTTAATTAATTATAAAACTAAGAGAAAACAAAAATAAAACAATAAATTGGTACTGCCTAAAGAGACAAACTAGCAAAATCAAACTTAAAAGGCCAAGTTACATATCTGTAACTACAACTTTGAGATATCAATGTATCTATCATTTCAATAGTATATATGATATTCAAAAAAAAAGCAGATTTGTTAACATGTCATTAACTTAGGGGAGATGATAAATCTTCCCTCAAGAATCAACTTTGGATCTAATTTCAGAGTATTAAGTATTAAAGTAGAAACAAACTGAAAGCTCTAAGTTTTCAGATGAAACCCCTCTGGGTATGTGATGAGAAGAACATTCAAAAAGGCTTTTATAAATTGAGGTAATTTGTCCACAAAACCAACCAATGTAAGATATACTTAAGGAGTTAAAAAAAAAATTATTTCTCCTACATGATGAAAATAATTACTTCTTCATTTAGCCTCTGAGGTCCCCCTCATCAATTGTCTCAACTACTATGATAATCTCCAATTTTATTGCACACACACATATCCTTCTGTCTTACTACCACCAGGTATCTTTGAGAAACACAAATCTGAGAACAGCAGCAGCAGAGATCGTAACATGAAATAGTATGCATATGATTACACATCCCAAGTACTGTAAAGAAAAACAAAAGACCAATAACAGACTACATTAAAAGCACCTCTTATCAAGAAGAAAAAGACAAACATTCCACTGGAAATCTGGGCAAAGGCCATGAGCAAGAAATTCCCAAGAGTAACAACTGCAGCCGCAAGCCTATGGGTATCCTAACTTCCAGGCAGATAGTAAGATATCTCCAGGCAGCAGATACTGTGAAAAGCACTTTACATGCCTTATCACATTTATTTCTCACAATGACACCCTAAAATAGATATCATATGAATTCTATCACACAGACGAAAAAACGAGGCCTAGAGATTTCAGCCAACTTGTCTAAGGTCAAAAAGCAAGTAAAGAGCAAAACTGGGATTCAAATTCATAGAGTCTTGACTCCACAGCCCATAATTTTAAGGATTACTTTATAAAAATGATTACTAAAGACCCAAGAAAAGACTTCCGGGGAAAGATGACAGGTGGAACATATATTTTATATCCATTCTTCTTGAAACTCACTAATACAGGGATTCTTTCAATCCCCTTCCTCAAAGGCCCAGCAAATGGTAGCTCCTGAGGAGAGGGAGGGGTGGGGTTAAACAGAAAGCTGAGGAAAGGAGTTAATCCCCTGAAGGAATAGAAGGGACTTGAACATGTGTAGAAGAGGCTGGGTGTAGGGAAGGTAAACCACATCTTCGCCCTCCACCCTCCACAGCAGGAGACCATGAAGGGACAATACAGGCCTGCCATCTAGCACTAGAGACGAAAACAAAAACTGAATCAGCCTGGGGAATGGAAGGTGGTTACTTCTGTGGGGTGGGCTGTGAGGAGGGAGGAGTATGGCAGTCAGCTATTTTTCAAAATAAGTTGCACAAGACTGCTGACTCTTGAAACCAAGTATAGCTCTGATAAAAATAAAATCTAAATTTAAAATTTAAAAATAAAATCTAAACTGCATTGATGTTACTCAATGTTGACAACAGTGTGGGTAGCTTACTCTAAGGTGAGAGTTAACCAGTATATAAAAATCTTTGTGAAAAGCAATTTGGTAATATGTCTGCAGAATCTCAAAAACAGGCATATCTCAACAATTCCACCTCTAGGAATTTAGGCCAATGAGATCATCAATATAACAGTAAAAATTGGGAAAAATAGGAATTTGTAAATTTTTAAAAAGTTTATCTGGGGAAAAAATGTTTATGTCACTGCTTTTCTCAGGCTACAAAGTATCAATATACTATCCTTTGGGGCAAAAGTGAATAAATAATATAGTGGTTCAATAAAATAACAAAAATGTAGACTCATTTAGATTTTCATAGTGAACTAATACAGTCAGGAGTCTGGGATAATCAATTCAATTACATATTCATTACCCTACTATAGACTTATGCACCGAGTCCTTTACCCTCTTCTTTTTCTTTTTCTTTTTTTTTTTAAGATTTTTAAAAATTTATTTATTCATTAAAAACAAAGAGAGAGAGAGGCAGAGACACAAGCAGAGGGAGAAGCAAGCTCCATGCAGGGAGCCTAATATGGGACTCGATCCTGGGACCCCGGGATCACTCCCTGAGACAAAGGTAGATGCTTAACCACTGAGCCACCCAGGCGTCCCCCTTTTCCCTCTCTGTTGCCCAGCTTCACAACATAAACTCCACTTTTACAAAGGGATAGCAAAAGCAAATTAATAGAAATTAAACTTGAACTAGGAAAGCTGACTATGTACTAAATTCCATTTCCATTATCAGAACAACTAAGAGTGAATATCTACGGTGATCAGACCAAATTCAATGCATGAGTACAGTCTTTGAATGTATTCTATACCAGACCTTCATTGCTGCTATCAGTCCTAGGAGCCTCCACCCTATTTCCTACTTAACAATGAAAAAATGTGAAAGTATAAAGGCAAGAACTGGAAACAGTGTGGAATTGAGAAGATGCAACGTATCCCAAGAAAGCACCATTGGGGTGAACTATAAGATAGAAAGCTTTCTACAGATCCTCTCCAGTCTAGAGATTTCCAGAAAGGAAAACCTAACAACATAAAAGAAGTTGTACTGGAACTGGATGAAACTGTATCTTAATTTTATGAGAGAAAGATCATGTACTTTAACATGATTAGAGTAGCTGACATGGCTCTAAATCAAACAAAGTAAGTTCTGGATCTTTACATTCCTCTAGAAATTTCTTATTGCTACATTTCCCCGTGGAGAAAATTCTGTAATGTTGACAAATGGGTTCTTTAAAAAAAAGCACTAATTTTATAAAATACAGCCAAACGTGCTTCCTTGAAGAGACTAAATGTAAATGCCAATTCTTCCCAACATGGAGTGTAGAAACATGACTTAGTAATCTACATTGTGAGGCAACCATCTTTGGAGTAAGAAGTAATATCCCTATGTGGAATTCACTCTGGTTATATAATATTTCATACTGTCTGGTCTTTGGTTGGGAAGTTTATTAAGAATTACACTAGAATCCTCCCTTTGGCTTCATTCTGAGTGCTTATTTAGAAATTCCACTGCAAGAACAGAGTCTGCCCTAAAACACTGACCACAAAGGGGTATTAACAGCTGTCTAGTGTCTGTGCACAAGTGTGCACTAAGTTCCAGGCACCTATTAAACAATGACAGTTGTGTTACTCAGTACTTACATCACAAGTCATTATTAAATTTTAAAAATCTCTATTACATTACTCAAGCCAAATTAAATCAAATTATTTTTACTGACTTCACATCTAATACAACAACATTCCAAAGGAAAAGAGGCATATTTTAAGCAGTAAAAATCAAAGACATTGTATTAAATACTCCAAGTATACAGGAAAACATATCTGAGCACAAATAAATGGAAGGTAACAACAGCCATCGCATCTTATGAAGCATTTTAAAAACTGACAAGTATAACATTTTAAGAAGGCCTCTAATCCCCTTTAAACACAAGAACTGGGCAGCCCGGGTGGCTCAGCGGTTTAGCGCCACCTTCGGCCCAGGGAGTGATCCTGGAGACCTGGGATCAAGTCCCACGTCGGGCTCCCTGCATGGAGCCTGCTTCTCCCTCTGCCTGTATCTCTGCCCCTCTCTCTTTCTTTCTCTCTCTCTCTCTCTCTCACATGAATAAATAAAATACTTTTAAAAAATTAAACACAAGAACTTTTAGGAATCAACCATCCTCCTGAATGACATTTTTTTTAAAGCAGGCACTGTAGTTTAGTATCACTCAATCCCAAATTGTAATGAGCAAGTCAAAGTTATTAAATTTCAAATTCAATCCATTAAATCAAAATTGACAACAGACATTTTTCCTAGTGTACATTCTGACAGCTAATTATTATATATAAATCTACTATTCCAATGTAAGAAGTACTTTACCCTTTGTTAGACAGTTAGTCCGGCCTTGGGAATTAACAGCAGCTTCAGTCCTCATAGAGCAAACTTATCTACTCCAAGATTTCATTCTTATTTTACAGTTCTCAAGCACACCAGGGGTGTTAGATGGTGCCTCAAACATTCTTGGAACAAACTGAAACTCAAAAGTGGAAGGCAGCTCTACTTTAAACTATTTGTGAAACAAGCATAAGAAAGAAAACGTTTCTAGGGGAGAAGAAAAGACCTTTCTGTGGTTACACGGACTACAGATAGTCCAACAAAGATGATGTTTGTTGAGGGTAAAAACATGTCTTTCAGTCCCAAGTATGAACCACACCAGCCTACACCCAGCATTCCATCTGACAACAAACAGGGGCTTGAAACAAGCAGCTTTACAACACGCCTTCATCTTGTACTGCAAAATTAGCCACACACTTACTACTTTTAATGAAATCTGTCATGAAGCAACAAAGAAAAATTTTATAGAAAACACCAAACTAAAGCTAAGTAGGAACGTTCTCCTCAAATATGTTGTACATCTTAAAATAATTTTTAATATGAATACTTCAGCTTCTGTTTCAGACACTAAGTGAATACATGTTAAATTCTGGAAGGATTTGGAAGGTTTTAACACATCACACATATACACGTCAAACAAATCTTTTCTGAAACAAATGCTTCGTGAAACAGTGCGTGCAACTACTGTAGTGTGGTACTGTGAAATTTTCTATTCTATTTATTCTTTCTCAGTTTCAGTGATCTTTATTTCAGATGGACAAGGGCCTACAATTTGGAAACCACTTTGTAATTGTAACAGCCATGTTAGAGGCATGCTTGTGAACACTGATTACACTTAACTGGACACTAATGCATTGTTTACACTCAGCTTAAGACACTTGTAATATTTAATATAAGCAAAAGATCTCAGAAGCTTAGAGAGAGGGGAAACTTTCAAGTCATATACTGAGGAATGAGAATCAGACTAGTACCAAACTTCTTAGCAGCTAAAAGATAATAAAACTCTATTTCCAAAGTTCTGAGAAAAAGAAATCATCGCCAACTTAGACTTCTATACCAAGCCAAACTATCAATGACACATGAAGAAAAACATAAAAACATTTCTAGACACTATGAGTTGTGCTAAGCTCAAGAAGGACCCTCCCACACACACCCAGAAGATGTCCACATCCTAATCTCTGGAACCTGTGAATGTACCTTATATGGCAAAAGGGATTTGCAGACACAGTTAAGTAAGGCTCTTGAGATGGGGAGATTAACCTGGATCACGTAGATGGGGCCAACGTAATCCTAAAGCACCCTATAAAAGTAAGACAAGTGTGATGATGGAAGTAAGAGGCTGGAGTGCTGTGAGGAAGGAAGGGGTCACAGCCAAAGAAAGCAGGTGGTCTCCAGAACTTAGAACAGGCTAGGAAACAGATTTTTCCCCTGTTGACTCCAGAAGGAATCAGCCAGGCTGACACCTGTGTCTTTGGTCCAGTGAAACGGATTTTAGACTGTGGCTTCCAGAACTGTTAACAGAATAAATCTTTGTTGTTCTAAGCCATCAGGTTTGTGGTCATTTGTAAGAGCAGGGATAGGAAACCAATACAATGATTCAAAGTTCACTGCCTATGAAATGTTTCTTCTTTAAAAAATCTGAGAATAAAAAAAAAAAAATCTGAGAATACACTACAGAAAAACAAGACAACAACAGAAAGAACTGACAGCGACTCTCTCCTTTTCCAAACTTCAGTCACACACTCCTAACCCTCTTCCTGACGAGGCCTCAGCCTGTCTCTGACTGGCTCGCCTTGTTCCCCACACTCTGACAGCTGGTCACCCTGGCATGCCTTTACCCAGAACCCTCTTCAGTCAGTGTAGCAAGGACCTCCATAACCTTGATGTCACTCTACCTACTGAATCCTTTACTCTGTCTGTTGGCTATGAATCCCACTTGTCCTTATTGCATTTGGAGGGGAGCTTGATCTCCCTTTCCTATTGTCAACAGTCCCCACACTAACTGCAATCATCCTAAACAGAGTCTTCTTTACTTTTTAACGAGTGCCAGAATATTTTTTTAAACAGAATCAAAAAGAGGGGCAGACACAGGATCCATGAAATTAGACATTTCCAGATGCCAACTATGTAGTTGCCAAGAGAGCAGCCAGCCTACATTAGAATAGGGAAACTAGGTGTCTTCAAGAAGAGAGTGAATATTATTAGTGATACAGTAAAAGCATATACATAAAAGACTCCAAAAAGAGGGTGAAAGGACTGGTAGAAATCTCAGAACAGACAGGCAACACAGAAAGTGATAAAAGTCACAGTCAAACAAACGTACATTTAGGGCATTTGTACATTTGAACTGGGTGGCATATAGGAGAAATGAATTCATGTGACCTCGACACTTTCAACAGTAGGATTTTACTTCCTTCCTACACACATCATAATCTTTGAGACTGAGGTAAATGATACAGACATTATTTTATGATATCGATATTATTCTATGTAAGGACTTTATTGGCTTTTACTGATCACAATCAACTATAGACAAAGTGTCCAAAACTGAACTCTGATATGCACACATAGACCTCACTCCAAACTTAAGCCTCTTTCCTAAAAGCAGCTACCTGACATACAAAAAACATTCTCCGCACGATACAGGAACCTCCATGTACGCATGTGCACACACACAGTGGTCAACTTCCCTTTTCTAGCCCAAAACTAGAAGCGTTCTATAAATAATGCCACACCTTACTCTTTTTTCATTTAACAGTACATCCTGGAGATTGTGCATATCGACACCTGTAGATCTACCCAGTGATGTGCCAATAAAGGCTCAGTGGCTGCCTCTTGGAGGGAAGGAGCAGGAGCTCCATGACCTGGTCTGCAGCATCCCCACCTTCCTATGGCCTCCACCGCCCCTGTGGTGCCTAATGACCAAGAACAGCGCTGTCACAGGACACAGAGTTCAGCTGGCTCCAGTACTTCAACAAATCTACCTCTGCCTTTTCCACAGCTGTCAAGCCTCTCAATGCGTCCATGTAATTGATTCAGCAGTCTTCTAGTCCTCCAGGATCAAATAAGAGTCTGTTTTTAATGGGATTTAAAGATGAAACGTGGTGAGGTAAAGAGCTTCCCAGGCATTGGTGACCAAAGGCAGCAGAAAAACGGGAAGCAGAAACTACCAGGAAGCTGAGAAAAAGCAGCTGTTGCAGAGAGGAAAACAGTACCTGGCGTGCAGAGCACAGACAATCTCCAACACAGAGACATTTCAGTCTAAAAAAAGAGACAGAAGGACCTCTCCCTGAAGCTGCTTCATGCTTCAGCTCCCAGTGGCTTTCACTTCCTGCTCGATTCAGATAATGCTGTTTTCTTGAAATAATTTGAGTAAGTTACTGTCCTCTGTGATCTGAGTTCCTTCATTCCACCGCATCTTTCAACCAAAAGAGGCCCTCAGCACCAAGGGTGCCTATGCTATGGTTTCAGTTATTTGTGATCACTTTCTTTCTTTCTTTTTTTTAAGATTTTATTTATTTATTCATGACAGAGAGAGAGAGAGAGAGAGAGAGGCAGAGACACAGGCAGAGGGAGAAGCAGGCTCATGCAGAGAGAGCTCAACGTGGGACTCAATCCCGGGTCTCCAGGATCACACCCCGGGCTGAAGGCGGCACTAAACCACTGGGCCACTGGGGTTGCCCTGAACACTTTCTTAGCATGCCATGGACTAAGACATATCAAAAATAAGGATTCCTTTAATGGTAAAATCTTAATAGGCACCACTGCTAAAAACTTCAGCATTTATTTTGTCAAGCTCTAGATCCAAGGCTGGAAGGAAAGCTCAAAGGAGGAGTAAGCAGAGTTAAGCAGGTAACTAAAATGTAACTAAAAACAAACAAATAAAATAAAGGAAGGTGTACCAGTCCCAAGAGAACTTGAAATACCACTTATGGTAACTGGTCATTCTGTGTGAGATGACATCAAATGGGGGCACCTACAAGTTCCACATACCCGCCCTCCCCCTGGAGAAAGCTTATTCTAAAACAACATGCCAGGATACTCTGGGAGCCAAAGCCAAAAGCACCACCTGCCGGTCCTTGTGAGACGAACTAACCCAGTGTCTCCTCATGTTCATCCTACTTCCTCCACTGGGAGGTCATCTATAATCCAAACATTCCTTTGCACTCCAGCCCAGTCCCACTTCAATCTCTCATAACTCACTTAATTCCACATTAATGTCTTATAAATAACTGTACAACCCCAAAAACCTACTTCTCTCTTTCTTCCTCCTTCCACTAGAGTTAATCATCTTAGAAGTCATTGGCTTCCTTCTCTCTATCTTGTGTTCACTGGGAATAAGACAACATTCAGATCATAGCTGTAATTATAAAACTATTATAAATAATCATGATCAAGGAAGGGACAGCCAAAGGCTAGAAGTTCAATATATGAAAGAACCAATGCCATAACCCAAAATCCTCAGAAATGTCCAGATCTGGTCTCAAAACAGCCACACAAGTATCCATACAATAGCTTCATATTTCTCTGGCTTAATATGCATTGTCTGATACCATAAAAACATTCAAAATAATAACTTTAAATGCTCTTCAATTTTAGATTTTAATTATCAGTATAAATATGATTTGTATCTTTCTACTCAAAATATTTCTATTATGTCACTATCAGCATGGTATTAATATTTTCTTTCTACTATATGTTTCAATGAGTAGTTTTAAATTTTTTCAATAAATTTGCAGAACACATTCCTTCAAATTCTTATACAGAAGCCAAATTGCCCAGCAAGGCAGGAAGGTGAGGCTGAGGAGAGAGGGAACAAAGTTGTCCTGGTCTGATCTCTTTCCCTTTTTCCTCCACAGAGATCCAGGGGACCTGTACAGAACTACAGTGCTATACAGGCCAAAGCAAGCTGTAACCACCAGCCTTTTTTTTATGTGTGCCTTTGTAAAGCTACTGCTTTTATGCAGCTTTGTAAAGCTACTGCTTTTATGAGTAACCTTTGTAAAGCCATTGCTCAAGTGATTCTCTTCCCATTGGTTTCCCAACTGCCATCTCAAGCACCCCTTTCACAGTCTCCCCCACAGTTCTCTAGGTTTGGGTCTCCCTTTTGGGTTGACCTGAACCCTAAAATGTTCAGATCAACATTTTATAATTGGTAGGTTGGCTATTTTATTTTGTTTGTAAGCATATACTTTTAAGATCTTTCAAAACAGGACACAGTTCTAATATTTTAAACACAGAGTACCCAGTATCAGCAACATATTTAATATTTCCATAACTAAGAAGATACTTAAAAATATAGTATTAACAATAATTTCTGGGCAAGCTTCTATTACTTGCTTCCTAATTTTTAGAAAGATGAGATGCAAAATAATTTTTAAAGTCCTAAAAACAGTTACTGACAAAGATTTACTATAATTGAGAAGATAATGTTTTTCTCAAATTTAATCAAGAATTATAGCCTGCTTCTAAGCCCACTGTCATAAGGGAGAACTGCTTCTTTTGTTCTAGTGTACTTCCAAACTCATACACATAATATTGAATATATTTATTGACATGTCTATTTAATTGTAAGTTCCGTGAACAGAAGACAGTTTATCTTATTCATTGTAGTATCTCTAGTTATCTACCATAGTGCCTAATACATAGTAGACGCTCACCATATAGTTCTTAAAAATATAAAAATAACTCCTCAAAATTCACTACTATTGTTAACTATTCAACCAGCTAAACATTTAATATATCAATTTATTTTTAACAATTAGATTTTTCTTTTATTTACTTATGAGAGAGAGAGAGAGCAAGCATGAGCCAGGAGAGGCGCTGAAGGGGAGGGAGAGGGAGAGGGAGAGGGAGAGGGAGAGGGAGAGGGAGAGGGAGAGGGAGAGGGAGAGAGAGAGAGAGAGAGAGAGAGAGAGAGAGAGAAAGAGAGAGAGAATCTCTTAAGCAGACTCCACCTTGAGCATAGAGTCTAAAGTGGAGCTTGATCCCATGACCCTGATTATGACCTCAGCCAAAAGAGTCAGACCCTCAAGGGACTCAACCCAGGTGTTCTGACAGATTTTAAGCTATTTTCCAGATATACTTTCACTGCAAAAAGTACACCTTTACTAAAGATTCTCAGCTTTGTTTTTTCATTCTATTTCAAGGCAGCATCAAAAATTTCATTAAGACTCTAAAATTCAGATATGAGAAGTCACAATCTATTTCTGATTAGCACTTTTGATTACTTACAAGTCCTTCATATCCATCAAGGAAGGAAAGAAGGAAGGAATGAAGAAATGAAGGAACGAAGGAACGAAGGAAGGAGATATGGAGAGAGAGAAGAGAGAGAAAGGAGAAGCCTCTTGAAAAATGAAAGAAATCAGAGACTTGTATGGGATGTTTGTGTTCCAGTCCACTCTCCTCACATCTTCCTTACCTAACTCCCCAATCTACTCATAGAACCTTGCAGCCTCACTTTCTTGACAGGAAGGTCCTGTTCACATGGCTAAATGTGCTACCATCACGCTTCAAGTCCATGTGGAGACACTTTAGCTAAAATGACACTCCAGGGCAGCCCCAGTGACTCAGTGGTTTAGCGCCACCTTCAGCCCAGGGCGTGATCCTGGAGTCCCAGGACAGAGTCCCACGTCGGGTTCTCTTCATGGAGCCTGCTTCTCCCTCTGCCTGTGTCTCTGCACCGCCCCCCCCCCCCGTGAATAAATAAAATATTTTTTAAAAATTTTTTTAAAAAATAAAAGAACACTCTAGAACTCTCCCAGAACTCTTCCCTCTCATGCGGGCAGAAGGACTTCTGAGGTTGCTAGTTTGAGCTCCTTGCTCTCTTTCTCTCAGCCACCCTGGATGCATATCTTCTGGTCTACTTCTCCATGCATGAAGGCACCTGTCCTGAGGGGAGGCCTGCAGTTGCTCAGCTGTGCTAGTCATCCAGGGGGTAAGTCTCAGTCAAGTTAGGCTAATAAGCCCTTTCACTTCAGATTGAATGTCATGTCCTCAGATCAGCCAATGGAGAGGATATTTTGATCTTCATCCACGGGTCTCTTGTGTCTCACTTCTCAAGGAGAAGAAACAGTATCACCACTGGTTCCCTAGAACTCCCCAGATCAGTCTAGAAACTCCTACGTTTATGTGTAAGGTGATTCATAAAGAAAAAGGAGATGGAGTGATGTAACAATATTTAAATACCATTACTACCGATGAGAAGCATAATTACTAGTTGTTGAATATGAGTGCAACTCCCACATTTGGGGGCAGGGTTGAATGAGAAAATTGCCAACAACAGATACTTAGAACCAAGACAAGCTCATGAGTCATTTTACTCATTTAAATCCGCCTACAGTTGCTGGCAAACTCAGGATTATACCTTAGCTGCTTTTCCAGCAGTGTAATTGTTTCAGAAGATGACACAAGACTCACTGGTAACAACTCCCTGTTTGTGGATACTTTATAACCTGTCTAGTGAGAGTTTCCTATGTGTCAGACACTGTGTTTGAGCATTTACTCACATAATCTCACACATAATCCTCACACAGCCTACTCAGATAGTTGTATGTCTACCCCCAGTTTATGCGGAGCCTGAGGTACAGAGAGGTTAAGGCATTCTGGTTCTATGGGAAGTAAGCAGTAGAGCAGGACTTAAAAGTCAAGGCTGTCTGACTTCAAAGCCTTCTTTCTAACCACCAAGCTATACTGCTGAAGTACAAATGGATAACCTTTTTCTATTTCTTCTCATCTCTGCTAGTCCTTACATTTCTTAGAAACAAATCTATCAAAAAAAGAAAGAAAGAAAGAAAGAAAGAAAGAAAGAAAGAAAGAAAGAAAGAAAGAAAGAAAGAAAAAAAGAGAGAGAGAAAGAACAAAGAAAGAAAGAAAGAAAGAAAGAAAGAAAGAAAGAAAGAAAGAAAGAAAGAAAGAAAGAAAGAAATCTATCTGTGATTCCTATGGATTCTTAACCGGTGCTTTCTGCTTTCCAGTAGCCTTCTAAACTTACCACACTAACTTGTCTACTATTTGTCCAAAATGGACTCCAATAACGTAGAGAGTCCAAGAACTATTTATATGAAATATTCTTTGTGATCCTAAGCAACTGTACCTCCCATATTACATTTTAAATTGTATGCTTCAGGATAATAATAGGAAATGTTCAAGAAACATGCAGTGCTTGCTTCAGCAACACACATACTAAAAATTGGAATGATACAGAGAGGATTAGTATGGCCCTTGCACAAAGACAACAGGCAAATCCATGAAGCAGTCCCAGAAATCATACAAATAAAACCAAAAAACCTGCAAAACTATTTGACAGACAAATCACTATATGGATAATAAAGTTAACTCTGCTAAAACACTTTATGCATTTAGTAGATACTAACTTACATGCCCTCACAATTAATTTCTATGATTATGGAAAGAATTCTGTTGAATCTACTTCACTTAACTGACTTTCACAACTCTTTCAGCTCATTCAGAACTGTAAGAATGTACAGTTATATTCACTACAAGTTCATGTTGAATCCAGCCCAATGGGTACTTACAAGAAATGATGCAACTATACCAGATTCTTGTAGACCACTTGGAAGACAAAGAGGATGGAAGAGAATTCAAAGAATGTCCACCCTAGTAGCACATAACTAATTCCACAGATAATTTGGCAAACCCTATTCTCAACCTAATGGTAACTTTTCCACTTCTTAAATCAAAAATTATATGCAAATAACAAACTGTGCCTAAAATGGCATACAATAACAAGAATTCAGTATCACTTAGGACACAGTAGCACACAGAAAGAACCGCATTAACACATTTTTTAAAAAGTATGAGCCATGCAAGTATGATCTGGTCCCTGAATGGCCCTTAGGTTCAAATTGGAATATAGGCCATCGAGGAGTTTCTGGGTGGCTCAGTCACTGAAGTGTCAGATTCTTAAGCTCAGCTCAGGTCTTGATCTCAGGGTTGTGAGTTCAAGCCTTGCACTGAGCTCTACAATGGGCATAGGGCCTAATTAAAGAAAAAAAGAAAGAAAGAAAGAAAAAAGAACATAAGGTCATTGAATGCCAGCAACTTGGGAAATATAAATATAGGTGTTCATATCACACTAAAGCTGTTATTCATTCAAATAATTTTTTTAAAAGGTGCCCTAAGCTCCAAGCACAGCACCACATAATTCTCATAACATAGAATTGCATTCACCAACACACCTAACAAATCCCAAGAATATTATATATGCATATCTCACATTTGTATGTGTGTTTAATATAACATGTATTCTTTACATTGTTACTGTGACAGTAATTTTGTGTTAGGGTGTCTTGTATAAGTGAGATTTATTTTACATAACAAACACCGAAAGTGCTATACACATAAGTGAGATTTATTTTACATAACAAACACCGAAAGTGCTATACACATGAAAGTCACTAATCAGGAGACCAGATAAAATAAATAACCAACTAAGTCTGGTTCATAATAACACCTAGCATTCATTCTGCACAATCTAAACATCTTATGTATGTTATTTCATGTAATGACCTCACATCCAAACTTTGAGGTAGGTATCATTATTGCTCATTTAACAGATAAGAAAATTGTTGGGTTAATTAACTTGCAAAGATCACACAGCTTTGAAGTTGTAGAAGTGGCACTCAGACAAAGGCAATAAGGCCTCAGAGTACTCTTAATCACTCCACGTAATCTTTGAATAAATGAAACGGCAAGCATATGAACAAAGGTTGGTCAAGAGAATCTGTCCACAAGGGATCCTCAAAGTAGCATTAAATCAGGGCAAGAGACTGAGGGAATGCCCTCCCATCAATAGGAAGCCAAGGAGGTATTTTTCAAGAGAAAATTGGCCAGAAGCTGTAGTGAAAATGAAGGCTGCTCAGAAGGAAGAATGTGCTTATTAATAGCTCACGTTATTGAGCTTTTATTACCCAGCAGGCACTGTGCTAGGTACATACAATATCTCACTGAATACTCAAACAGTCCTATTTACATTGTACAGATGAGAAAATGAAACTTAAGAGGCCAATGAAACATAAGAGGCCAACTTGTCCAAAGCTACCTAAGTGTCAAAGCCTCAATTCAAGTTCCTATCTGGAAGGCCACAAAGCCTGTATTCTTGCCCATTATGCTACAAAAGTTAAGAGAAAAAGAGAATATGCCTGCATATCTGCAAATTAATAAGATAGAAGCTACCAAGAAATGTACCAGGAAGTGGGTTAACTGAGTCAGTGTTAGCTCAAACCTATACATGCTGGTTGTGTTTCCACAAGTGAATATCCTCCTCCAATAAAAAAAAAAATCTTCCCAGATCTGAAAATGATGACTTCCCAAAATTACTTATTCCTGTGCACTTTCAGATACTCAAGTGCCCAAAGTTCCCCTCCACTGATAACAGAAAGCTACCATAGAGTTTTATGCACATAAAATGCATTTTCCTAGTTTCTGATTACAAACAAGGAAGCAAAAGTTTCAAAATGTTAAATTGGAGCAGCTCAATATTGATACAATTAATCTCTCTCTCTCTCTATTTTTAATGCTTTACTAGCTCCCAATCACCAGACCCCAGGCAGGGAGCAGGGAAACATGGGCTCCCTGCCAATGGTTTTTAGTTACCGTTGATTTATACCCTCTATTCAATATAACCTAGTCCTATATTTATTTTTTTAACCCCTTTTGACTATATCTTTTATTTCCCTAAGTACAACACATAAGTTCTTCAGTATAAAGATTCATTAATTCTATATCATATCAAACTTTAAAAAAACATTTCCAACATACCTATTACTGGCAATTTGTTGCATATAAATACTGTACAAAACACTCCAACTCTCATCACTGGCACTTGAAAAATGTTAATGTTTCATCATTTTCAAAGCTCCTGAAGGTCATCACTTGTAACAATTGCTAATTTTCCTTAGGAATGAAACTAAATCATGGACTGTGTATATGAAAGCAGGTCACCTGGCCGTCAAGTGAGCCTAGATGCCTAGCTCGTGCCTATCAAAGTAGCTTTGTTTTTCTCTCATTTCACAAACAGCAAATCCCATGGTGGGAGTAAAATAAAACCAAAGCAAAACACAAAATTTAGCGGCCTCAAAAAGAAAGTAAATAATATTTTGGAAGTATTTCTAATTTGCTACAGCAAGGTTCACAATAGTGCATATAACATCCTGTTGGTGGTTAGGGATACACATAAATACCCAAAATTAACAGTGGCTGTCCTGGGGAGATTAAAGCTACATAATGGAAAGGACACATATTTTTCAATGGATAACCTTTGGTACACCTTGAGTTGTTTACCATGTATATGTACCGCCTTATCAAAATATAAAATTAAAAATGTTAACAACTGTAAAGATAATTAATGTGAGGAGAAAGACCCCTCCCCTCAACAAAAGGTTGAAGACTTCATACTACTCCAGTGTAGCTCCCTCTACTCAAGCAAATGTTCCTTTCTCTACCACACCCTTCTTCTAGCCTGCAGGGACCTGAAACATGAAAGGCGCTAGTACAGTGCCACCTCAGCTTTTATGATAGAATGCCTTCATCTTCCAATTTTCCTTACTGTTCTAAAGGAAGGAAAGGAAGAATGTAAATTCAAAGTGATAAAAAACTATACCATGTGCATAACTAATTCCTTCCCATAACCACAAGAAAACCAATTAGCAATTTCTCCTCTAACAAGCCATTCAGGCAAAGGTGCTCTGACAGTGCAGAAAGAGGAAAATTAAGAATCTATATCTTACCTTCTGGAAATATGAATAGAAAGCCAGGCAAAACATGTCTTTATCCAACACAATGATTTGAAACAGTATTTTACTAAAAATGGCAAAAATTAAAGATACAAATGTTTAAGTTTTTAAATTTTAGGCTATTGTGGGCTAGTTCAAACACTTTACAAGTAAATATACAAGCCTGGGGGCCTCTGGCTGCCCCAGGTGGTATAGCACGTGACTCTTGACCTCAGGGTCCAATTGAAGTCCCACGTTAGGCATTGAGCTTACTTAAAAAAAAAAAAAAAAAGCACAAGCCAAATAAAATTTATGGAAAAACCTTCCTCAGCAAATCACATTACAACTTTCCTAACCAATTCACTTATATTCAATGGGATTTTTATTGCTGACAAATCTAGGTTGTTTCTGAAATGGATGTCTCCTAGAACTTTCATTTATAGTGTTCTTGAAATGCCTTTAAAGCCTTTTAGAAGGTATTTTTTTTCCCTTAAACTCTTTTTTTTCCATATGACACTGATCTTGTCAAATGCAGTTTTGCCAACAGCAGTTCTTTTCAAGAACATAACTTTAATAAACTTGCTGACAAATGGATTACATTACCATCATTGTGAATGGCAAGCTACTTTAACTGACCATTTTTAATACAGGCAATCTAATGAGTTCCTTGGTTTCCAATGAAACCATCAATGCTTTGACAATTTCACAAACTCACTGTGGACCAAGGCTCTTTGCAGGTACCGAGAAACACAGATTATTAAGACATACTATCTGCCTTCAAGATGTTTACAACCTTGTAAATGAATAAAAGAATCATTAGCATAAGAGATGCGTTCCCTACAGGACCTTACCAGCAAGGAGAGAAAGGCAAAAGTCACAATCTTTCTTAAAGCATATCACACAATCTGCAGGGGACAACTATGTTACCACACTAATGCAAACTGTTCTTAATTCTTAACACAACTGGAAAAGTGCAGAGCATCTAAAGAATTAATTATTAGGACTGATTATCTAAAGGTAGAACAGAATTTTAATGAGTTCATTTTTGTTTATCTCAACACTATGGATTTTTCTTCTAGGAGATGCCTTCAGTTTGACTTATATCCCTCTAGAAATTTAATGACACATCTAGAAACCAGAAGCTCAAATTGCTTGGCAAGTATACTGGAATGCCAACACAAACCAAAGTTAATTGCCTACTTTCTTCTAAATGCTATCAAGCACCTTAAATCTTTTGGAAAGTACGGTTATCTTTATTTACAACATGCTTTATTTTTTTTTTTAATTTTTTTTTTTTAATTTTTATTTATTTATGATAGTCACAGAGAGAGAAAGAGAGAGAGGCAGAGACATAGGCAGAGGGAGAAGCAGGCTCCATGCACCAGGAGCCCGATGTGGGATTCGATCCCGGGTCTCCAGGATCGCGCCCTGGGCCAAAGGCAGGCGCCAAACCGCTGCGCCACCCAGGGATCCCTATTTACAACATGCTTTAAAACAAAGTGTTTTCCTACTGAATTATGCCTGGAATATGTGTATATATGTAAACATATGCAAAACAAAGCTTTCCCCAAAATCTATAGAATAGTTTCACAACAGTCTGATGGATTCATTTAACAAATTAAAATGAAGCTAATACTGTTATACAAATTAATACAAAATTAGTCCACATACAAGTAATTTCACTCCAGTTCTCATTTTGTTTTTGTTCAATTCAACAGAAATCTTATAACTGCTCTACCATTTATTACTGATGTAAACCTGGGCAAGTTACAACCTGCAATGAAGCACTGGTCTCTTCACCTGTAAAAGAGAAATAAGGATAACAAGAGCACCAACTAACGTTAACTAAATATCTGCTACCTGTCAGATACTACTCTAAGCATATCACATCCTATGCATATATTCTCAAGCACGTGATCAAAAACTCAAACAACCTTATGGTGTAGACACTATAGAGAAAGAATAATATATCACCGCACTCCAGATGAGGAAAGAGACACACATGTTTCCACAGGTCTCACGGCAGGTGCCAGAGCCCATTTGGCTGGGGATCCAAAAGTCACAGTCTCAATCACTAAGATACAGCTGCTTAAAAACTGTAAAACATCTCCTGCCCAACTTGTAGAATCATTGTGAACATCACATTTAATTTGGCTCATAGAAGTATTTTATAACTTTCAGTGCCATATAAGATAGGATACTTATTAAGGTTTTGAGAACAAGATTGATAAAAATTTACTGTGGAGGAATCAAAGCAAAAATTTAAGTTACAAAAAAAGTTAAAGGAGTTGTAAAGAGCCTTCAAATGTATCTAGCTCCACTTCCCACAAATGTTAACATCCCCTCGATAACATGCTTAGTAAGTTGTCACAGAATTTCTCCTTTAATGCCTACAGAGATGAAAATTTCCCAAACACACAAGTCAGCCCATTCCATCTTGAAATGTTCAAATTATTTTTAGAAATGTCATCCTTTCAGCTCTAAACAAAATTAGGCTTTTCCACATGATAAGCCTATAAATACAAATCACTAAGATATTCACACTGTTCAACACAAGACATTTTATTAAAGTCTCCCTTTGAACTGTGACACCCAAATTCAGCATAATATCCCAGAAGAGGCCTGATGTGAGGAAAACAACAGCCTATTACCTTCTTGATCTGCATCTAAATCATTCACTTTTCTTTCCCGGCTGGTAGTCAATTTAATGAGCTTGTATTTAGCATACACTTAATTGAAATCTCTCAGTCCTCTCTCAGGGGCTATCTCAATCACAGTGTAGAACATGACATTTAATCATTTTTAATCTTGTTTTCACCTTGGTCTATTATTCTAGCCTGAAAAGATCTTGGCAAATCTTAATTTCATAACCTTACTTTATCAACACTGTACCCTCTCTCTTCCTTTGCAAACCCAATGATTACAATGGAATTTTTATCCTAGCCACTAAAAAAATGCTAAATAAGTTAAGATCCTAAGACATATTATCAAAGACCTTGACCCTGACAAGAATTAATTTGTATATATGATCCATTGATCAAATATAAAATCCTTAAAAGACCTATTACTTCTTGTAGTCTGTGATGGCATCACAGAAGCCTTTTCAAATATGTTTCTAACACCCAAATAAAACCTATCTCTTGGTGGGTTGGGCTCAAGACAGTAAGATCCTAAACTCACTCCTTCCTACGGATACAATAAATACACAATTACGTATGGAACAATTTCCTCTTCTATGAATAAATAAACAAAATCTTTAAAAAAATAAAAAAGGAATAATTTCCTCTGAGAAATACCAGAAAAGTGGATGAACAGAGCCTCCACAACAAAGGATAACATTAAAGATAGGAAAGGCAAAGACAGGGGATCCCTGGGTGGCGCACCGGTTTGGCGCCTGCCTTTGGCCCAGGGCGCGATCCTGGAGACCCAGGATCGAATCCCACGTCAGGCTCCCGGTGCATGGAGCCTGCTTCTCCCTCTGCCTGTGTCTCTGCCTCTCTCTCTCTCTGTGTGACTATCATAAATACAATAAAAATTAAAAAAAAAAAAGGAAAGGCAAAGACAGCATGAAAGAGAGGGGAGAGAAAGAGGGAATGGAGGTAGAGAAGGAAGGAGAGGAGGGAAAGGAAGGGAGAAGAAGGAAAGGGGGAAGGAAGGAAGGGAGGAAGAAAGAGGCAAGCAAAACAAATAAAAAATACACCCTGGGCACAATCAGGAGGGATCTCAAAAACAAATAAGTTTTCCTTCACAAGTAAGAAGTTTTCCCTCATTTTGTGCTCTGTATCAGGCATCCAACACTGAGATCCTGAATGAGAGAAGAGCCCTCTAAACTTTGAAAACCAACAAGGATCATATCGGGAAAGCCATAAAACATAAAAGCCATCTGGGAATGGAGAACCCACTCTTAAAGGAGTTCTCATAGAGCTCACTCACCCCAGGACCCAGAGCAAACACACCGGTCGGAAAAGTGCCTAGATTATATGTAGAGATCCACTTATTAATGTTAAAACACCTGCCAGACAGGCAGGAAACCAGGGAGACTTTCTCAGGGAATGGAGACACTAGTAGGTCATGCCATTTTTACAAACTCATTCTACCTTGCTAATGTCAGTCAGCACCAGCAGGCTCCATTTTGGAACTCTCTAACCTGCTAGAGATAGTAGGTCACCCAGCTAAAACCCACCCATGCCCACAGCACAGACAGCAAGTCATTGCTGGGCCAGATGCCAGCTTTCCCCTGCCCCAGGCCATATGAAATGAGCCCATGCAGCCCACAGAGGGAACACCACTTGGGTGTCCAGCTCTGCTAGTGAGATAGGATTACACTTCTGGGCTTCACATGAAATCACTCACATAAGGCCACTCCTTCAAGACTGAAAAAGGCAGCTGATTTCTCTAATACATAAAAATAAACACAAAGAGGCAAAATGAAGAGACAGAGGAATGTGTTCCAAAGAAAGAACGAAAAAAAAACATCAGGCAAAGACATTAATTAAATGGAGATAAGCAATCTACCTAATAAAGAGTTCAAAGTAATAGTCATAAAGATGCTTACCATACTTAGGAAAAGAATGAACACAGTGAGATCCTCAACAAAGAGAAAATATAAATTCAAAACAAAAGCTACAGAGCTGAAAAATCTGCTAACTGAACTGAAAAATACTACAGTTCAACAGCAAATTGGATGGAGCAAAGAGCAAATAGGTGAGCTAGAAAACAAAGCAAAAGAATTCACCAAGACAGAGCAGCAAGAGGAAAACAGAATTTTTAAAAAAACAAAGATAATGTAAGGGACCTTTGGGACAACATCAAATACAGTAACAATCATGTATGTTATAGGGGTTCTAGAAGGTGAGAAGAGAAAGGGCCAGAAAACTTATTTGAAGAAATAATAGCTGAAAGCTTTCCTAATGTGAAGAATGAAATGGACATACTGGTTCAAGAAGCCCAGAAAGTTCCAAAAATGATGAACCCAAAGTGATCCATATTAAGATACATTATAATTAAAATGGTAAAAATTAAAAGATAAAGAGAGAATCTTAATTACATGTAAGGGAAATCCCATAACGTTACAGCAGATTTTTCAGCAGAAACTATGGAGGCCAGAAGAGAGTGGCATGACATATTCAAAATGCTAAAATGGAAAAACTTTGAACCAAGAATTCTCTACCTGGTAAGATTATCATTCAGAAATGAAGGATTAAGCATTTTCCAGATAAACAAAGAAGTTCATCACCACTACCACTAAGGGGCCTTACAAGAAATGTTAAAGAAAACATCCAAAAGTAAACACCTTACTAGAATATAGGTAAATACCTACTAAAGGCAGTAGTAGGTAAATCACTTATAAGGGTTAAAATTAAAAAAATAAAAAATAATTAAAACTATAGTAATTAGTTAAGAGAGGCATAAAAAGGTCTTAAATCTGACAAAAAATACAAAATGTGGGAAGCATGGAGAAAAATATGTAGTTTTGGAATATACTCAAATTTAAGCTGTTATCAATGAAAACCAGACTATATATACACAAGAAGCTATATGTGAACCTCACATTAACCATAAAGCAAAACTCACAACAAATGCACAAAAGAAAATAACAAAGAAAGCTAAATATAATACTAAAGAAAGCCATCAAACCACAGAGGAAGAGAGAAAGAGAAAAGAAAGGAACAGAGAAGAGCTGTGAAAACAGCCAGAAAATAGCAAACAAAAAGGCAATAAGTACATCTCTATCAATCATTACTTTAAATGTAAATGGATTAAACTCTTCAATCAAAAGACATGGAATAACTGAATGGATTAAAAAACAAGACCCACCTATATGCTGCCCACAAGAGACTCACATGAGAAGAACACATGCAGACTAAAAGTGAAGGGATAGAGAAAGATAATCCATATAAAAGGAAATGAAAAGAAAGCTGGAGTAGCTATACCCACAGCAGACAAAATAGTCTTTAAAACAAAGACTATAACAGCAGATAAAGAAGGCTATTACATAAGGATAAAGTAATCAATTCAACAGGAAAACATAATATTTATAATGCATGCAACATATCTGCATTGATACCAGTCTGACAAAGTAGCAGACTAACACCTTATTTACATTAATGGATAGATCCAATGAATTAAAAAAAGAAACATCAGCCTTAAATGACATATTAGACCAGATGGACTTATTAATAGACATATATAGAACATTTAGTCCCAAAGCAACAGAATACACGTTCTTCTCAAGTGCCCATGGAATATTCTCCAAAACAGATCACAGACTAGGCTACAAAACAAGTCTCAGTAAATTCAAGAAGACTGAAATCATATCTAGCGTCTTCTCCAAACACAATGGTATAAAACTAGAAATCAATTATAAAAATAAAACTGGAAAAACCACCAAAAATGTGGGAATTAAATATGCTGTGAACCAATGGGTCTTCAAAGAAATAAAAACTACAACTAGAGACATATTAAAACAGAAATATGACATACCAAAATCTTTGGAATTCAGCAAAAAAAAATGGTTCTAAAAGGGTATATTGTAAGAATACAGGCCTATCTCAAGTAACGAGAAACATTTCATATAACCAACCTAACTTAACATCTAAAGGAGCTAGTGAGGGAAAAAAAAAAAAAAAAAGGAGCTAGTGAGGGAGAAAAAAAAGCCCAAAGTCAATAAAAGGAATAAAATGATAAGGATTAGAGCAGAAATAAATAATATACTGAAAAAGAAATCAATGAAACTAAAAGTTGGTTCTTTGAAAAAATAAACAAAATTGACAAATGTTTAGCAAGATTAACCAAGAAAAAAAAGAGGGCTCTAACAAACAAAATCAAAAATGAAAGAGGAGAACTTACAACTGACACCACAAAAACTCAAAGGATCCATAAGAGAATACTGGAACAATTATACATCAACAAGTTAGACAATGTAAAAGAAATGTATAAATTCCTACAAACATGTAATTTTCTAAGACTGAATACTGAAGAAACAGAAAACTTAAATAGACTGATTACTAGTAAGGAGATTGAATCAGTCATCAAAAATCTCCCAACATACAGAAGTCCAGGACCAGACAGCTTCACTGGTAAATATTATCAAACAGTTAAAGAAGATTTCATACTTACCCTTCTCAAACTCTTTCAAAAAACTGAAGAGGAGGGAATACTTCCTTCCAACCTCATTTTATGAGACAAACATTACCCATATACCAAAACTAGACAAGGATACGACAAAAGAAAATTACAGGCCAATAACATTGGTGAAAATTGATGCGAAAATCCACAACAAAATGAGCAAATCGAATTCAACAATACATTAAAAGGGTCATACACCATGGTCAAGTGGAATTTATTCCAAGAAAGCAAGGATGGTTCTACATCCACAAGCCAATCAGCATGATACACAATGTTAACAAAATGAAGGATAAGTATGACCTCTAATAGATACAGAAAATGATTCACAAAATTCAATATCCATTTACAATTAAAAACTCTCAGCAAAGTGGATATAGAGGGAATGGATCTCAACATAATAAAGGTATATATGACAAACCCAATCATACTCAATGGTAAGAAGCTGAAAGCTTTTCCTTTAAGATCAGGAATAAGACAATGAAGCCCACTCTCATCACTTTTATTCAAAATAGTATTAGAAGTCCTAGCCACAACAATTAGGCAAAAAAAAAAAAAAAAAAAAAAAAAAATTCAAGTAGGAAAGGAAGAAGTAAAACTGTCACTAATAGCAGATGTCCTGATACTCTACATAGAAAACACTAAAGATGCCATCGTAAAAATCTTGGAATTAGGGTACTCGGGTGGCTCAGTCAGGTAAGTGTCCGACTCTTGATTTCAACTCAGGTCATGATCTCAGGTTCAGAGATCGAGCCCTGAGTGGGGCTCCATACTCAACAGAGAGTCTGTTTAAGACTCTCACTCTCAGTCTCTCTCAGTCTCTCTCAGTCTCTCTCTCTCTCTCTCTCTCTCTCTCCCTCCCTCCCTCCCTCCCTCTGCCCCTCCTCCTAAGACATGCTGTGTCTTTAAAATAAATAAATCTTTAAAATATATTCTTTTAATCGATAAATTCAGTAAAGTAGCAGGGTACAAAATAAACATACAGAAATCTGTGGCATTTCTATATACTAATAATAAATTATCAGAAAGTGATATTAAGAAAGCAGTCCCATTTACAACTGCATCAAAAAGAAAAAAATAGCTATGAATACATTTAACCAAGAAGGTGAAATTTAACCTATACATTGAAAACTGAACACTGATGAAAGAAAGTAAAGAAGATACAAATAAATGGAAAGATATTCATGGATTAGAAGAATATTGTAAAAATGTCCATACTACCCCAAGATTCAATGCAACACCTCTCAAAATTCCAATGGCATTTTTCATAGAACTAGAACAAACAATCCTAAATTTGTGTATAACCACGTGAAGACAAATGACCTTGACATAGAAAAACAAAACTGAGGTATGCTCCCTGATTTTTAACTATACTACAAAGTTACAATAATCAAACCAGTATGGTAGGGACACCTGGGTGGCTCAGTGGTTGAGCATCTGCCTTTGGCTCTGCTTGTGATCCTGGTGTCCTGGGATCAAGTCCCACATCAGGCTCACCACAGGGAGCCTGGGTCTCTGCTTATGTCTCTGCCTCTCTGTGTCTCTCATGAATAAATAAATAAAATCTTTAAAAAAACACACACACAACAGTATGGTGTTGTTATAAAAAAAGAAACACAGATCAATGGAACATAATTCAGAGCACAGAATTAAAACCATACATATATGGACAATTAATTTATAACAAAGGACCCAAGAACATATACTGGCTAAGGACAGTCTCGTCAATAAGTGGTGTTGGGAATACTGGACAACCATATGCAAAAGAATGAACTAGACCACTACCTTACACCACACAGAAAAATTCACTCAAAATGGATTCACTCAAAAATTCACTCAAAGTTACATTCACTTGAATGCAAGACCTAAAACCATAAAATTCCTAGAAAAAAAAAACAGACAGTAGGTTCCTTGACACTGGTCTTAGTGATATTTTTATGGATGTGACTCCAAAGGCAAGGGAAACAAAAATAAAATAAACAAATGGAATTGCTTCAAACTAAAAAGCTTCTGTACAAGAAAAGAAACCATCATCAAAATGAAAAGCAACCTAGTCAATGGGAGAAAAATTTGGCAAATCACGTATCTTATAAGGGATTAATATCCAAAATATATAAAGAACTCATAACTAAATAGCACAAAAACAAATAATCCAACTTAAAAGCAGACAAAGGGTATGAACAGACACATTTATCCAAAGAAAACATATAAATGGTCAATAGGCATCTATTGATGTTCAACATTGCTCATCATCAGAAAAATGCACATCAAAACCTCAATGAGATATTAGCTTACACTGGTTAGAAGGGCTAGTATTAAAAAGGCAAGAAATAACAAGTGATGGGGAAGATGTGGAAAAAGGGGAACTCTCATGCACTGTTAATGGCAACGTAGGAAATGGTGCAGCCACTGTGGAAAACAGCAGAAAGGCTCCTCAAAAAATTAAGAATAGAACTACTATATGATCCAGTTATTCCACTTCTGGGTATTTATGTGAAGGATACAAAAACGTTGATTCAAAAAGATATGTCCACCCCCATTTTCACTGCAGCATTATTTACAATAGCTGAGAAATGAGAACAACCTAAGTGTCCACCAGTAGACAAATAAAGAAAACAGACTACTACAAAGGCATTAGAAAGAATGAAATCTTGCCAACGGCAACAGCATAGATGAATCCTGAAGGTATTATGCTAAGTGAAATAAATCAGAGAAAGAAAAATGCACATAATTTCACTCATATGTGGAATCTAAAAACAAACAAAACAAAACACATACACACACTCTCATAGATCTAGTGAACAGACTGGTTGCTACTAGAGAAGAAGGAGAGTGGAGAGGTGGGTAAGATGAAAGGGGTCACTTGTATGGTGAGAGATGTTAACTAGACTTTTAGTGGTGATCATAATGGTGATTATATTTTACACCTAAAAGTTACATAATGTTAAAAAATTATATAAACATTATATACCAATTTTGCCAACAATAATTTTTTAAAAGAAGAAATGTGAAGAAACAAAACAAAGCCAAACCTATCTCCAACATTTGAGATATCTATTCAGTGACAGCAAAAAAAGAAATTTTTTTGTACAAGTAGCTCTAATTATACCCAGAAAAGCTCCTAAATCATTTCCTTTTAAATACATTCATGAGGCATAATTAATAAAAATCAAGCTACAATTCTGATTACAATGACCATGAAATACAATCGTTTCTAGTCACTAGAATCTACCCTTGCTCTTCCTCTTTCAAGTCCAGTCTTCAAGTATCTGCTCTGTATTTTATTACTCTTAAAAGACTATTTACAGTTATTCCAAAATAGCCTAAGTCTGTAACTCATTTACCCCTAAACACCTGAAATGAAAGGGTGTTATTATCCCTGACCTTCCCTGGTTTTCAATTATCTCTCATTTCTGTCTCTTTTCTGTTTGATGAGAATTCTGCTTTAACAAAACAACAAACAAAACCAAAACCAAAACAAGCAGATGGAAGTAAAAGAGTCTGGGATATATTCTTTCTCATGTTTACATTACCTGGCCTGCTCTGAATAGCAGGCCTATATGGGCATTACAGATTTCCAGGAAGCAAACTATGCTTTTTAAGGTGTTTTTATCATATTCCACACTTCACAGATGTCAATTCATTTGCACTTGATTCTTCCTGGCACTATTTTTTAAAGTACTTATTAGTCTTTTTCATTCATTAGAGGGGACAAGTCTTTTTTTCTACCTTTCATTCAAGTCCTTTAACTCAGAGGACATCTTAAAACAGCTTTTATGTATATTTTTATTTATTCAGTGTAAGTTCCTTTTTCTTTTCTTTTTTTTCCCTTGTTGTTTTTTTTTTAATTGATCCAGGACTCCTTTGAGTGTGCAAATGTAAGAAAGACCACCTTTACTATTTTTCTAATTCACTTTCCTAAAGATAATCATATATCACTAACGTGGTACAGAATTTCACTCCTTAGAACTTTACAAATTCTCTGAAGTTACCAGCACTTGAACCTTACCAGTAAGTACTTTCTTATTAAACTTGAATTAGTCCTGAAAAGCAGTTCCTTTCATTATTCCCACAACCTCCTAAAATATATACTTATCAGTAAGGTTATAAAATGGATTTGTTTATATTTGAATAAGCTCTACTGTCAGGCTTAAATTCTTGTTGAAAGAAATGGTTACAAATGAAAGCAAGATCTCATAGTTTCAAGGTTTCAAAATAATTCATGGAGAAAAAGTCTTTTCAATAAGTGATGCTGGAATAACTAGGTATCTGTACAGGAAAAAAAACCAAACTTTGGCTCTTACCTCACACAGTACATAAAAATTAACTTGAAATAAATCCTTGTTGTTGGGTAAAATGGGGAGACCCTGGGCCTGAAACCTTGATTCAGCCCATCCCAAAGGAGTCACCAAAGGTTAGTGGTCTTGTCACGAGAAACAATTCAAGGACAGCCACACAACACAGTGGACAGGCGACACGAGTGGGAAAATTTATCAAAGTGAAAAGCAAACTCTCAAGATGTGACAGTGGGTGAATTCAAGAGAGCTGGATACCCTGAGGGTTTCTATCTTTTATTGATAGCTGCTAACCAGGAAGTAGAATATTCATCAATGGGGTAGAGATTTCTTGGAAGCAAGAGTTTCTTGCTTTTTCTTCCCTATATGGTCAGGGGTTTCCTATCATGTGGCATCCACCATCTTGGGCCTGTCTGGATTGACCTGGTTTCCTGTGGAATGCTGCCAGGACAGGCCTCTGACTTTCCCTAGAGCTGGTCAAGACTTCCTCTATGCTGGCCTCCAGGTATCCTGTTAGAAACTAACAGCCTAGTCTAACAAGAGATTTATATGTACGAACAAAAACTACTGATCTTCTACAAGAAAATACAGGAGAAATTTTGGATTACATTGGGTACCCAAAATGAAAACATATTCATAAAGATGTTTATGTGAATGTTAATATAAACATTATTCACAATAGACGAGAAACAACACAAATGTCCATAAACTGGCCAACAGATTAACATATTATGGTTAATCTCTACTTGGAATACCACTTAACAAAGCAAAGGAATAAATCTACTAATACATGCAGCAACATATATAAAACACAAAAGCCTCAAAATATATAACTCCATTTATATTAAAGTCTAGAAAACACAAAATCATAGCGACAGAAAATAGATTAGGAGCTGTCTGAATGAGGCTGGTGATGGGGAAAAGAGACATAAGAAAACAAGAATTTTTAGGATTCTTGATGGAACTTTTCTATATCAAGATGTGGTGGTGATGATTTGACTATAAAATTATCAAAAGGCATCAAGCTCCATGCTTCAAATGAATAAATTCCATTGTATGCAAATTTTTTTAAAAAGAGTCTATTTACTTATTCATGACAGACACAGAGAGAGAGAGGCAGAGACACAGGCAGAGGGAGAAGCAAGCTCCATGCAGGGAGCCCGACATGGGACTCAACCCCAGGTTCCCAGGATCACACCCCTGGCTGAAGACGGCACCAAACCACTAGGCCATCGGGGCTGCCCTACTGTATGCAAATTATACCTCAATAAATCTTTCTTTAAAAAGATTTCATAATCTCACATTTTTAACAATCACTACACTTTGAGTTTTATTTTTATTACTGAAATGTTTTGCTGTTTTTGGAGAATCTCTAAATTTACGCCCAATTTGGACTTCAAGGCTGTTATAGCATCAAATAACCAAACTTACATCAACAATATGAAAAATAATCACCAACAGGCTCTGTGTGAGGGGCTAATGGTCTTTCAAAACAGCAAACACAAGTTTCAATGCACTGACTTTGTTGCACCTACTTTGGAAACCATTTGCTTCCTTCAAGTTTTTTTTTTTCCTTAAGATTTTGTTTATTTGAGAGAGAGAGAGAGAGAGAGAGAGAGAAGGTGCAAGAGCAGAGGGAAAGGGAAAGGGAGAAGCAGACTCCCCGCTGAGCACAGTGCCCAACGTGGAACTTGATCCCAGGACCCAGAGATCATGGCCTGAGTCAAAGGCAGATATTTAACCTACTGAGCCATCCAGGGGCCCCTGCTTCTTTCAAGTTTTTAAGTGACCTCTAAATAAAGTAAAAAATGATTGTAACTGTAACAATGATAGCAACTAACATTAATCAAGGACTATGGCTAGGCCCCATACAGATCACCAAAGCTATTTATCCCACTTTCACCATTTGCAAACAATACACAGGCCTTATTTTAGTTCTTAGTAGCAAGCACAGCATCCCCCTTTTTCATTATGCTTCAGGGCCATCCCACATTCTTCTATTCCAGTTGTTTGGAATTCTCTCCAACTCTCTATACAGCTCACTCCTACTGCTCTTCCCATCACAACCTAAGAGCTACCTCTTCAGGGAGATCTTCCTTCAGTTGTTCTCTTTCATGGCACCTTGATACCTTCTTTAAAGAAAATACCATAATTTGAATGATTTCCTTTGTTTACTTGTTTGTTTTCTGCCTTCTCCATTGAACCCACAGATTGGTCCACCTCATTTTATTTAACACTCTAAATCAATGCCTCAGTACTGACACATAACTGAGGTTCAATAAACTTCCTGAATGACTGAATGAACAAGAATTTTCTAATTTAATCCCAATCACAACTCTAGTGACACTGGTACCATTGTAGAGATGAGAAAACTAAGACTTGGAGAGGTTAATAATGGGCAATGATTAGATAGCCATTAAGCAGTGATACCACAAATAGGCCTCCTCCAAATCTTGTGCAAGTAACCAAGTGCTAATGTCTACATGCAGTGTAGCAAAACTCACTGAATTTCTACAATGGATTGTTTGGTTCTGTTCACCGAATCTGAAGTTATTGGTTGGATCCTATCATAAACTCTAAGGACTATTCAGACTATTTGCCTAGAATTTTGTTTGATCAAATATTCTTTCCAACAATCAGGCCAGCTCAATTATGATGCCTGATGACACTTCCTGGAATAGGCTTTAACTAGGTACAACTAAATTTATAGTATATTCCCAAACAAAAGACGCATATATTTGCTAACATAAATTATGTAGTATTTATACATTCATTCTATTAACAAGTGAGCTTGTCGTCTCACTATTCTCACGCACTATTAGTTCTCACTATACTGTATTTCCTGCCAAGACTGAACAGCAAAATGCCAGCCATCACCAGTAAAAGCTTTGAATATGCCTAGAGGCGTGGCATATACGCACCAATTAAGAAAAAACAAAGGTTATATTCAGCAATGTGAGACTTACTACAATAATTCTATTCACTGGGGAAAAAAAGTAAAGCCAGAAAAAGAAAAGCAGAATGAAAGAGCTTTTGAATGACAGTGAACTTAAACAAGTGAGTCAGGATAGTGAGTCATTCTTAAGTGCATACCTCAAAAATGTGAACAGATACTACCATAAGTCCTAAGATGCCATTATAATCTTTGTCAAAATAAGGAAATAGTGCTGTTTTAGGCTGAATGCCTGTTTTCAAGGGAGTCATAGTTCTGCCACATACATTCGAATGAAAATGGTTTTAAAACTAGTTCCTGAAATACTATCTATGGATAGAAGCAGCTTTGCGATGTGTAAGGGAACAGCTGCAACCCGGGGTTAGGTAAAGTCCTGCAATATCCTTAGGGTGGGAATAGGAAAGAAAATTTTTTCATATTGGTATAATATAATCCACATTATGCAAAGAATTCATATATACCAAGAAGAAGAACTATTTCTTAAATTAAACATGCTCTTATTTTTAAGTCATGAAATATTTATTTCCTTGCAAGGAACCCTTCCCTAATTTGCCTATTTCTGTACCAATAGCATGACTATGCCAGATTTTAAATTCAGAAGCTTATTTAGCATCATCTTTAACATTTTTTTTCTTTGATCCCTCTACATGTAATTTGTCACTAATTTCTGAATTTTTTTTAATCATCCCTTACTTTTTTTCATTTCCCCCACGACCACATTAGTCTACAAGCCATATTTTGTCCGTGAAATTTTATTTGTTGAATGAAAGGAAAATACCGTTTCAACACAGTGTACTGTAATCCCCCTGTATGGTCTACTGGGATAATGTGGTAGGTGTGTCATCAGTAACTTGCCAATAATAATAACAACACTTGAATTTGTCAAGTCTTTCTCTATAGGAAGATGCCTCTCACTAACTTGAATTTTCGTGTTTGCTTCTGTAGAAATTAAAGTGATAGCATTTGGGCAAATATATCAGAGGACCTGTCCACAAGACTATTCAGTCAGGTGTATGTCATTTGCTATGGATGTCACAACTAAACAAAAGGCTGAAAGTAATGACTCTTAGTACACTATGTGAATATACACTTATACTGATTCCAGGAACCCTCACTTTATGAATTGGCATTAGATTCATCTGGGTATAACATAAACCTAAAATAGCAAGGCTAAAACAACAGAAGATGTTGATTTCTTTCCTGATGTCTAAGAAATCTAGAACTAAGTCATCTAGGTCTGATAAGAGGACTCTATATACAGAGTCAACGGGAATTCAGGTTCCTCAACCCTCTCTTCTCCTCATCCTCTTTAAGGCTTACATCCTCAAGGTTACCGCATGGTGCAAAGAGGGTTGCCAGATCCCCATCCATCATATCTGTATTACAGACAGTAAGAATGAAGGAAGATGGGTGGCTGGGTGTGGGGAGGGGGACAGTTTGCACCACAGAAAAGGAGTAAAAATACTGTTCTTAGATAAAAACTGCTAAGAGGCAGAAAATCAGTATTTGTCAGTCTCACACTAGAACTCAGGATAGCCAGGACAGCCAGGGCCTGAGGGCCAAGATCCCACAGAGAAAGAAAACAAAGAGATGCCAACCTACAACTTCGGCTGCTTAACTCCTCAATTCATTTGCCCATTCATAAGCATCACAGACTGCCAAGTAGACAGTACCAAAAGCAGTTTAAAAACTAACCAGAGTTGTTGTCAGTCTCCAAGTCCTAAGAAGACAAAAAACTGGAGTTCGGGACCCCCATCAATGAGGCAGGAACCTGGTAGGCACCCCATATGTCCAGCTGAGGTCCCTGAATGACAATACCCTAGGATTCATGGAGAACTAGAAATAAATAAGGCCTTATAAATCCTAAAGTTCAGACTTGCAACAGCTCAAATATGATGGACTAAGTTGCTCTGTCTCATCTCTAGCTGCCTGCCAGGAGCTGTGAGTTTATCCAAAATCTCCACAAATTTTTCATATACAGTAGCTACCATTTAACAAAGACTTTGCAGACCTATGAAGAAGTAACACCCAAAAGGGGGGAGGGGCCTACAAGGTAAGACAGATACTGCAGTATCAGACAGATTTTTTTAAAGTCTGTAATTAATATATTCAGGAAAAGTGGTAACAAGATGGAGATTTTCATCAAAGATCTGGCATCTTTTCTTTTTTTAAAGAATCATATGAATATTCTATGACTGGAAAATACAACCACTGAAATTAAAAATTCAACAGACAGGCTTACCAGTAGATTAGATACAGCTAACAAGAGGATTAATAATCTAGAAGACAAATCAGTAGAAAATATATAAACGGAAACAAGAAGAGAAAAAAGGGATGGAATAGCACTAATTTATTATATAATCTAAGAAGTCAAGGATGAATAATGTAATCTAGAGTAACACCAAAGAGTAGCAAAAGAACTTATAACCAACAAACTAATAGGTGTGAGAATGGATAATAAAAATTATTTGAATAATGTAAAAGATGGTAAGAAATGACAGAAAAAGAATTTAAAATAGGTGAGAATATAGAAAGATTTAGACCCAAACATGACCGCAATATATGTAACCAGACTGAGCCATTCCAATTAAAAGATTAAAATAATCAGTTTTTTAAAAACCATATAGATATATATGCTACTTAGAAAAGCCCCATCTTAAGGCACCTGGGTGACTCAGTCGGTTAAGCAGCTGCCTTCAGCTCAAGTCATGGTCTCAGGGTCCTGGGATTGAGCCCTGCATCAAGCTCCCTGCCCAATGTGGAGTCTGCTTCTCCCTATGGCCCTGCCCTCTGCTCTCACTCACTCTCTCTCAAATAAATTAATTAATTAAATATAAAAAAAAGAAGAAGAAGAAGGAGAGAGACCTATCTTAAGGACAGAAAGTTTGAAAGTAACATGAACAGGGAGAGAGATATAATGCAAACATGAATTTAAAGAAAGTTGTTATCATTGTAAGGATACTAGACAAAGCAGACTGAGGCAAGAATCATTACCGGAGATAAAAAGGAACATTTCACAGCAACAAAAGAATCAATCCAGGAAGAAGACCTAAGTGTGAACCTAATAACATAAGTTCAAAATATATAAAGCAAAAATTGGCAGAATTAAAAGGAAAAACAGGCCAATTCACAGATTAGAAGATTTCTAATATTCAAAAAGGTCTGGAAGAGTCAGACCTCTCTAAATCTCTTCTTAACAATAAATCAATTTATACTCAATACTCTTGAGTCAATTAATCTTGCTCTCAACTTCAAGGTACCACCAACTGAGGGACTGGATTTTTTTTCTTTCTTTCTTTCTTTTTTTTTTTTTTTTTTTTTTGGAACTGGATTTTTAATATTCCTTTTGTAAAAGGAAAAAGCCCATGGACTATTTCCTTGGGGTCATAACCAGAGGATTTTAAGACAATTCTAAAACAACTCCATATCCTCAAAAGAATTTTTAACAGATTACTAAAAGCTAAACCATACAACTCCTTAACAATTATGGATGTAATTAATTATACATCAGATTAACGTCGCTGAATATTTTGTTTTCTTTCTGTATTAACCGTCCCCCCACCCCACCCCCACATGCTAATTATTTTCATGCTCACTCAGCTCAGTTATTCATTCACAATTTCATTCAAAATAATAGAGGGAAATCTGAAACCATCTGCTTGGTCAAAGCTAGACAACTTCTTAGTAGTAGAAAGGATTAAGGAACAGTCACAAAAAGAGACATATGGGGCCTAATATTACAAAGCCAACAAGTGTGGTACCCAATGTGATAGAACAGTAATTAAAATTTGTTTCCATTTTAATTTCCTCTTTATGATACAACCATAGCAACTATAGAAGAATGGTAAAATCTACACATTTCCTTAAATATATTATACTTAACACAGGAATTTAAAGTGGTATGAAGAACATATTCTAATTCAAATAAGACTTACGATTTTAAAAGCAAATTTTAAATTGGATTGCCACCAATGTTAAATTAGAGTCATGGAGCTGAAAGTCTGGCTGAGGTGGATTTAAAAGAAAATGGAAGAGGAGACAGTGGAAAGTGAGTACCGACAACTCCTTGGAGGAGCTCTACTGCAAAGGGAGACAAAGAAATGGAATGGCTACTGGCAAAGGAGGTAAAGTCAGATGAAGTAATTTTTCATCTGCTGAGAGAAATAAAAATACATGGTGGAATGATGGGAACGACCCATTAGGGGAGAGGCACTGGGGACACAGAGAAAGAATGGGGAGCTGAGTGAGTTACGTGCAGGAGTGGGTGAGAAAACAGAGGGGAGTGCACAAGGAGCAGGGCTGCATTACACAGGAGCAGAGATGTCCTCTACAGCAGGAACGGGCACAGTACACGGGTTCAGCTGATGTCACCTTGGGAACTCTGCAAGTGTTAGTCTGGTAGTCCACTGAGGCAATCAGATTCATGTTTCTCAGTAAAGAAGGACAACCAGCTGAGAACTGGGTGTGGGGCAAAGATGGTGAAGGTTTGAGAAAAGTGGGGAATGGAGATCATCACTGATATGAGGGCAGCAGGATGATACAGGATGACTGTGAGGCAGCATGAAAAGCCCACCTCAAGCTGACGATAATGAATTTAAAGTACAACTAGTCTGAATGTTGTGACGGATTCTCCAGCCACATCCAGCTGCACAGACACAAAATGGATGTAAAGTTGGCAAGAGCCCTATCGGAGAGCAACCAAAAAGCCTCTGAAGGCCTGCCCTCTTCTTCACCGCTTCCCCTGCCCCCAAATAAATTCCACTTGTACCAGTATGTGCACTAATGTCCTTGTACAAGAGAATATTATCATCTGTGGGGTCTGTCTCCCTTCCTACCATGGTTTCCTTCCCTTAGGTTCTTTCTTCTTGTCTTCTCTCCCATGAGTGACTACATACACTCCTGAAATGATGCCTCCTACATCTACATCCCTCCACCTTATACCACCTGAATGCTAACCTCATATCCTTTTGCTTTCTGGATGTCTATATCTGAATATCTATAGGATAAATCTCAGTCTGTCAAAAATAATCCTTGAAAGTCTGATCCCCTTTCGTGGTTGTGGAATTCCCAACAATCCATCCACAGACCCCATAACCAGGACACACTATACTTCTGGCCCAAATACAGTCAGCTCTTCAACAACCTCACACCTCTACAGATTATCACATCTAATTCACTACATTAACTTTATATAAACGACACCCACTTAATCCTAATCATACTGAAAGTCACATCAAACTGAAGTTTCTAAAGAACTGAAACAGATCCAATTCTCCTCTGCTAAAAATATAGAAGAAATCCAGTAACTTTTTTCCCGGAGTTTTTGTGATAGTATCTAAGTTTGACATATAATTTCTACAACTAACCATAGCTTATTTTGCTTAACATTAGTTCATGTTTTGTAACTGTCTAGATGAATACATTCCAAATAACTACATTAGTTAAAAACAAAACAAAAGAAGCACCTGGGTGGCTCAGTTGGTTAACCATCTGCCTTCGTCTCAGGTCATGATCCCAGGATCTGGGGATCAAACCCCACACTGGGCTTCCCCTGCTCAGCAGGGAATCTGCTTCTCCCTCTCCCTCTGCTCCTCTTCCTCCCTCTACTTGTGCTCTTGCTCTCTCAAATAAATAAAAAAATAAAAAAACAAAGAACCCTACTTCTGAACAAAAAAAATCATTATAAAAGCAATGCAAGCCATTAAGTCAAGCTAGGTTATAGACTTCTATAATGATGACATTACAGTCTCCAAAATACTGGCAATCACAAATAGCTGAATTCTCTGAGCTAAAGGCCCACGTGTAGCAACGAAGGTAAGTCCTCGTGAGGAAGAGATTTGTGTGTGCGCATGCGCGTGCACCTAAAGTACTTTGCAGACAGAATATACAATACAACATACAAACTAGGAGGGTTTCTGAATATTAGAAATAAGTGCACAAATGCTTTAGGTCGTTTAAATTAAAGGCAATATTCACTGGCCCAAATAACAATTACTTCTTACCTTGACACATGGAAAGGAAAATTAGATTCAGAAATACCATAAAAATAAGAATATAACTTGCTTAATCATTTTTTGAGTACAATAAAACATCAAAACTTTAAAATCATTTCCCAAACCATTCAGTAATTCAACATCTAAAATGTATACATAGTGCATTCCAAGCACCACAGTGATAACACTTTCTAGAGCTTAGAGAGTTATAATCACTTCAAGGTAGTACAAAGTCTCATTTTTATCTCCATTATTACTAATTTAACATTTATGGAGCTCCAAACATGCATATCATCTAAGTAACGTTATACTACAATAATATATGGGAAAACAATATGTTAAGCCCAAAGCTTCTTCGCTTTCTTGAGCAATCACAAAGTACAACTTAAACATCTTATAAACACAAAATGCCATAAACTTATCACAGAGAGGACTGCCTTCAGCTAGATGGGAAGGGAGTCCTGTGTTGCTCCAGTAACACATTAGTCTTGATTATGAACACAAGCTCTAACACTTATCAGCAACCTGATCTTAATCTCTCTCAGCCTCATTTCCCTTATTTGTAAAATTGATGTACCACCATACCATGCAAGGTTTTAAGGAGTCAGGATCTAGCCTACAAAGCAAGTAGTAATTGTAAATGGAAAAAAATGCTGGAATGGCTGACAATAAAATATTAACAAAGATTTTCCTGAGTAAGGAAATTAAAGGATCTCCAAAAAATAATTTCCCAGTGTGCTCTATGTTGTCCAAGTTTTCTGCACTTAAGGATAATAATTCTCTAAAAATATAATGAATAAAGTCTTATTTTATTCCGAAAAAGCACAATACATATGCAAATCTCAAATTTCATATTATCCCATACAAAATAGTCACTATTTGAGTTCTCACTCAGATATAACCAGATATATAACCAGATATATATAACCAGTTATAACCAGATATATAACCAGATATAACCCATAAACTATCTCCACATAACATTCACAGCAATCTCTGAGTGTATCATCTAGGCAATTACAAAATACACACTAATATTAAGTAAAATAGGCTTTTAAATGTAAGAAAACTGAGGATCAGAAAAGTAACTCAGCTAGTACATGACAGTGCCAGGATTCAAACCCCAGTCTGATTTATAGGCTCCAGATACATTACAATGGTTATCATGAACTTGGCAACAAAGGGAAGAATCATCTTAGCATTAAGAAACAAAAATAAAATGCAAATATTTGAAGGTTCAGGGTTTGGGGTTTTGGTTTTTTTTCTTGCCCTAAAACATCCTATGCCCTTTCCTTACTACTATAATTAATGTTTCTCTAAAGAGAATGGATATCTGATCATAAGAGATCCCTAGAGATGTAGCAACTTTCAAATATCAAGCCCCCACACATAACTAAAATATAGCTAACCAAAGAAGAAAACGAGGCCTCTAAAAAGTAGGTGTTTGAATAACATTCTTAGACAATTCCTCAAAACTTTCATTCAGAACTATTTTATTCTGTTTTTATTCTGAACTATTTTTAGACGTAGTTAAAACCAGATTGATTAAATCAGAAAATTAGACTAGGGTGGACTATTAAAGGCTGATCCACTGATAATGTACAACTGCCTGCATAAGGAATCAGAAAGTTAAAAAATTTACAAGGAAGATTTAAAAAGCATTTAATATAAATCTATTTGGAGTATATTCAGCAGCCCTAAATATCTCATTTAGGCCCTGAGTTACTAAAAAAAATATTTAGTATACTCTATGGCATAAAATGGCAAAATAAAATTTTAAGTTGTTTCATCCAGAAAGTTAAAATATAAAAGTTTGTGTTTCAAGCATCCAAAAACATTATAGAACGCTTCATTTCCTAACTGAACAGTTATTATATACTTATAAAATATTCAGACAATACAGATGGGTTTTGTTTTGCTTTTTTAAAGATTTTATTTATTTATTCATGACAGACAGAGAGAGAGAGAGGCAGAGACACAGGCAGAGGGAGAAGCAGACTCCATGCAGGGAGCCCGACGCGGGACTCAATCCCAGGTCTCCAGGATCGCGCCCTGGGCCAAAGGCAGGCGCCAAACTGCTGAGCCACCCAGGGATCTCCAATACAGATGGGTTTAAAGAAAATGAAAACTCTTTCCCCCATACTGCCTTCCCAAACCCATTTCCCAGTGTTAACTGTTTTTGTTGTGTTTCCATAAAATCTTTTTCTTCTGCATATTCCAAAACAGATATAATCATACCACACACACACACACACACATTCATGCAGAAAAACACATACATAAACATATATACATACTAGAGGGCACGCAACAGAATCATACCATAAACACTGTTCTTCTGTTTTTCTCTACCTACTATATTTCATGGCTATTTTCCAGGTGTGTTTATACAAAGCAAGCTTATTTTTTTAAAAAAAAAGGTTTACTTATTTATTTGAGAGAGAAAGATGGAGCACAAGCGTGAGCAGGGGGAGAGGCAGAGGCAGAGAGAGAATCTCAGGCAGACTCCCCACTAAGTGTGGAGCCCAACACGAGGCTCGATCTCATGACCCTGAGATCATGACCTGAACCTAAGCCAAGAGTTGGTTGTTTAGCAACCAGGTCTCCCAGGCACCCCACAAGCTTATTATTTTTAATGGCTGGCTGTACTGTACTCCACTGAATGGATATATCATTATGTACAAATCTTTCTCCTGATAGTTATTCAGATAATTTCAGGTGGTTTCATATTACATAAACAATGCCCCAGTGAAGATCTTTATGTACATATGCAGGAATGGTGTGTTCTACAAAACAGAATCACAGATTCGAAATGATGAACCAGATGAAATACAATTTCTAATTTTGATAAAGAATACCAAAATTGCCCACCAAAAAGTATACCAACCAATATGTTAGTACCTCTTTCATCACACTGAACATTATTCATATTTTTTAATTTTAGCCATTTTTAGGCACACTTGATATTTCATTGCTCTTTAAATCTGCATTCTCTAATGAACATTTCTAGTTGCCTATCCAATATTCCTACATCTCCTTTACCAAAAGAACCCCAAATCTTTTCAGCAAGTGTTTCAAGTCACAAAATACTTGCTACTTAGGCCACCATGTAGCCACGTGACACAGTTCTGGCTCGTGGTTTAAGCTTATACTCTCTCTATACAAGGGACACCCATTCTAGATTTCCCCTTTTCCTTTTTCTTCTGGTCTGGCTTTTGGATCTAAGGATGGAGATGCAGCAGCTATCTTGCAAACATCAGGACAATGACTGAGTGTGACTGAAGAGAAAAAATGAAAAGAGCCAAGTCACTGAAGGCATCACTATACCACGGTAACTACCTACAGAGTGCATCCTCCCTGGACTTTCAGCCATTCTGCATGATCTTAAGCATAGTGGTTACAAGAATCTATACATGTGATAACTGCATAAACTACAAACACACACACACACAATGCATGTAGAACTGGTGAAATCCGAATAAAATCTGTTAAGTTACAACAATGTCAATATCCTGGTTTTCATATGTAACTATGGGGGGTGGGAGACTGCATAAAGGGTACTGCGGGACCTCTCAGTATAATGTTTTGCTACTTGCGGTAACTGTAATTATTTCAATTGTAGTATATGCCAAATCGAGCACTTTATTTCAAAATTTAAAAAATACTTGGTCCTATTTTTGGAAACCCCATAATCAGTATACCCTCTCTCACTCTTCGACTTTCTTCCAGTAGTGTCTGGATGAATTTTTCTTTCCTTTCAGCTCCACTCCAAACCCCATATTTCCAGTTAAGGTTTCAGAGGATAAGCAGAACGCATGAGAAAGTCACTGCTTCCCCCGACCCAATTCTGCACAGACAATTCCTAGAATTGCACATTCAGCCCCACAGGATGCCAGGATTATCAAGTATAACCATTCCAAAAGTTTTTCAATGACATTGCTGATGGTTCATTTTACAGAAAGATAAGTGCTTTCCCACAATTATTTAAAATTTAAAAGGATATTAAAATGTTCTTTCATAGTAATGTAGATTAACCCAAGTCAGATTTCCAAAGTAGAGCATCTACACTGTGTTGGATGTTATTGGTAACCACAATGATGAAACCAGCAGATGTTCAGGTAACCGTCATTAAAAGCTCGCCATGACTAAGTAGCATAACGACCTTTATTAATTACTGCATCTGGTGTCTGCCAAATGGAAGAGAAACAATACTCAAGCAACCCATTTTTAAAAGGGTAACAAGTTATCTGAATGAAGACACTGCAGTACTTTTAAATTACATTTAGACTATATCAAGATAGTGGTACAAATAAACATTTAATTCCAAATAGCATTCAAAATAAAATAACTCACTGCAAACTTAATTGTTCTCTAGAGAATGTTTATAGTATCTAGTGGGCAGTGTGTTTCAGTAATAGAATAATAAAAAGTAAGAATCAAATCCTCTCAGTCATTAGGTAACTGATTAAATATTTCAATTATCTATTATCCATATGTGCATTTGTCACTTTGCTAATAAGCTATAGAGAAACAAATCCTAAGCAAGTTCATGAACACTACATTCTTCAGAATTAACTTTTTTCCAAAAGTATGAAAGAATTGTGTCCTTACCCTCACAAAGCTCACAGTTTAATAAAGGCACAGCACTTTAAAAAATAACCCTAAGTACATATGTAATAGTAGAATGATCAAAGATACACACAAAAGGTTACCCTAAATCATTGTCAGGTAGAACACTGTACCAGTTCCCAACCATAACCCCATGCCATCTCTAAAAAACCTAAGAGAGTATCAGAGGATATTGAACCAATGTTTTAGAGAAAATGTCTGAGAATTTCCAATCGCACTGCAAGACCACAGATAAATCTGACTCACATAACTGGTTTTATAATAATCATTCTTTTCTCCATGATATAATTTACATGATAGCCTGCACAACATGTATTAGTGACAGTACACATTATCCAAAATGCACCTATCCATAGGTAATCATAGACTTGCCACTGCTTTTCTTTTACATTAAGCAACTTGTAGTAACACACAGAGATTCCACACAATCTTATATCAGAGCCATACTTCTACAGAAGTTTATGTTCAATTTTTTACACTTTTTTCCTCTTGTGGAGATAACCTGTTTAAAGTGAAAAACCACCTAAATTATACCTAGATATCATTATTATTTAAAAAAAATAAGTTTTACTGTTATATGAAATGGTATTTTTTTCCTTTTGATTTAACTTCCCCTCCCCCTTTGTTATATCCCTGTCCCAAGTGTATAAGCACTTGAGCATAATCAGGAAAAACACAGAAAGAAGCCACATACAGCAGATCAAAGAACATGGAAGATCTTTAAGTTTCCTGAAAGAAGTGAGGAAACCAATATAAAATCAGCATCCTTTAAGAATGTATCATCAGAAAATCATTAACTGTGTCACTGAAGGGTGCTCTACATGTCACCATGATGTAAGGTAGTGACCTATAGTGACAAGAACTATTATGCAGTCTCCCCACTGAGACAAATATAGACAAGTGGTAGAGCTTTACACGACGGAGCACATGTACATGGTACTGACATCACAGATGGTAGAATGGGTTTTAAATTCCCTTTACTTCAGAAATTACTTGAACAAATGTGTTTTGATATTAATAGAAATACTGATTGCATTTCAAAATCTGAAGATTCTTTTATTCAACAAGCATACCCTGAGCATTTACTAAATGCACAGATCCTAATACTACCCATTCTGGGAGAGCTTATATACCATTTCAAGAGTGAAACCATCACCACCAAATATTTTTAACTAAAGCAGCGATTAACTTAAAAAATAGAAGAGCTAGAAATTAATGGTAGTGAAAAATGAGTTGGGATAGGCAGGATGGAACTCTCAAAATGTCTCAAAATGCACTGTCTCAAAATGCCTAACAAAGGAGACTATGCTTCACCCTGAGAGCAATGAACACTCACATGAATTTTTAAGCTAAAATGCATGACAGAAACATTATTCGAAATGGTGGTCCAATATAAAAATGAAAAATGCACCCAAACAGGTTGATACATACAAATTTTTTTCTCAAACGGGCAATGAAAAAATACATTAAGGACAAAAAATATAATCACTACACATTACTAATAACAAAGGGTAATAAATCTAAACACACTATGCACACTTGTTTATTTAACAAACATAGTTACTATGCGCCAAAGGCTGTTCTAAGCACTTTACAAATGTTGATTCATTTAATCCCCATTAACAACCTTGTAAGAACGTTGACTACTGTTATTAACCCACGTTTACATATAAGGTGACTTCATAACAGAATATGAAGCACAGAGAAATTACATAACTTGCCCAAGGTCACAGGACTAAAAGGTTGTGGATTCAAGATAGAAGCCCAGGCAGTCTGGCTATACAATCTATCCAGTGGTGCCCAACAGACCTCTCTACAATGTGGCTACTGGGCACTTATGATGTGGCTAGCATGAATGAGGAACTCAATTTTTTATTTTCCTTAATTGTAATTATTTAGGTTATTAAGTTGTTGACACTTAAACAACCATGCATTAGTGGCTAGTGTACCATGTTGGACAGAGTTCAGATGATGCTCTTAATTACTACAGAGTACAACCCTACTGGCACGCAAGAAAGGAACGTTACTCAGGATGTCTACTGCTTGCAATTCTTATTTTAACAATCTGAAGAAAACTTTACAAATAATTTAGTCTCAACCAATGAGTGACTGCAAAATTCACTGCATTACTTCCAAAATTCTTTACCAGTTAAGACAATTACACACTGGACCAATGAACAATAAAATGGACCCATTTTTCTTTAAAATAGTATTTTTAAAACAGGTAAAATCTGTAAGTAGAAATATACTTCCCTAACACAGTTCTGATAAAACTTATCAAATTAACTTTGCCCAGGCATGCACACACACAATTTTGACTTCAAATATTATATTTCTAAATTTAAAGACTAAATGCACTGGTTAATTTTCCAAGTATAAATGAAATGAAACTGTTGTAAAGATTAAACATCACTATAATGAGTCTGACCACTGTGCATAGAGAATCCCGTGTTCTGTCCTGGACAGAAACACTTATAAGCAAGTTAGCAGTCTAATAACATATCAGGAGGGTAGTATTAATGGCAGTATGAACGCCAATAAAAATAAGGGAACCAACAAAAACATTAACAGCGGCTTACATTTTAGCTCTTACCACATACCAGCCACAATGCAGGTCCTTTATATTAATCCTCATCTCAATCCTCACAACACTCTGATGAAGTGCATCCTATTATCATCCCTACCTCAGATAAAGAATCTGATGCACAGCGATGTTAAGTAAGTTGCCAGAGGTCACACAGCTAATAAGTGCAAAGCAAATGCAGGGTTGAAACCCCAATCAACCTGAATATAGTCCATGATCTCAATTAGCCTCTTCTGTGCTACCTTTCTCTTCATTAAATCACTCAAATTACTATGTATCAACACAGCAGTAAATTGTGAAAAATCCCAGAAGGCTTTTTATACGTAAGCCAATTACACAACTTTCTAAGACTTCTACAACCCAATTTACTATCTATGTATATGTGTTGAAAGAGTGAAGATAGCCAGGTAGACATTATGCATCTGCTATTTTAATCTAAGCATTTACCATGCCCGGGGCGGGGGTGGGGTGGGAATGGCTTTAAGAAAAGTAACAGAATATGAAATTCAGTGCTCTCTGAGATCTTAGAGAACATCTCATCACAGAATAGATAGAAAAAACCATGACACAGACACATTCACTTATTTGCCTAAAGTCACATGATGGTAGAGCTAACTCAGAGGCCTTCTGATTCCCCCTCATCCTATTATAAGAGCTACATCTGTGTTTTAATTTAGGATAAATGCTACTCATGATTAAGACTACCCAAGCCCAACAAAAAATAAAATACATTATAACAGGGCTTGAGTTTACATGCTAAGAGATTCTGCTATTTAAAAGATTGACTTTGCCTATTTTTTATCAGGTAGGATATATACTAGTAGGGATTGCTTTAACTACAAGTAATAAACCAAAAGTCTAGAGGTAAGTCAGGGTTGTGCAAAGGCTCACTGGTTCCACTGGTTTCACCAAACACCAGACTCCTATATTTCTCTTTCACCATATTGTTCTTGTCCTCATGCTCACATTATAGCTGCTACAACTCCAGGAATTACACTCATGTTCCAGGTAGAAAAAATATATATAACAAGGAAGCAGAGATAACTATCTCAGAAAGCAAAACTTTCCCAGAAATCTCCAGCAGTCTTTAACTTCCACCTCAGAAAATACAGTCTGATTGGTTTGCTTTTTTAACTGAGCAAAATATCACTCCAAACAAAATCAAAATCCCATCATTAGTAAAGATTTGAGGGAGAAGGGATATTGGGTGGGCAACGAACAGTGTTTGCCACAAGCAGTCATTTCTCAAGTTCTCATGAAGTTATTCTTTGTTGGCCAAGAGCCTGAAATTCTTTATAAATTATAAAAAACTTCAAACAAACAACTAAATCAAGAATAGATGTTTGGAGCACCTGGATGGCTTAATTAAGTGGCCAACTCTTGATTTTGGCTCCAGGCATGATCTCAGGGTCCTGAGATAGAATCTGGCATCAGCCTCTGGGCTCAGCAGGGACTGCTTCAGATTCTCTCTCTCCCTCTTCCTTTGCCCCTCCCCCCCAACTTGCCCTTGGTGTGTTCTTTTTCTCTAAAATAACTAAATAAAATCTTTAAAACAAAAAAGAATACTAGATGTGGTGACTTCAGTTTCTCAAGTTTGGCCAACATGCGCAGCAAAAAACATGTATTTTAAATATAAGCTAAAAACCATTATCTATCAGATATTACAAAATATCTCAAAAGGAGTCACACCTTTCTCTACCCATTTGTTATATTATTAGCTATAATATTTCATTTATCTAGAGATCAGTTTCTGACAATCTTAACTCTTTTCTAGAACATAGCTAAAAGAATGGAAGCAAAAACTCTCAGACAAAACATTTACAGTTGACCCTTGGACAACATGGTTTTGAGTTGTACAGTCCTACACAGACTTTTTTCAATAAACATACTGGACAACTTTTTGGAGATTTGAGACAATCTAAAAAAACTCGCAGAAGAACAGCATACCCTAGAAATAGAGACAAAAATCACAAAAAAGGTGCACCATGAATATATAATATATGTAGATACTAGTCTATTTTATTGTTTACTACCATAAAATATACATAAATCTATTATAAAAAGTTAAAATCTATCAAAGTATGCACACATTTACAGAGCCTACATGGCACCATTCACAATCAAATGTAAACAAAAGTAAAGTTGCAATATTAAATCATAAGTGCATAAAACTAACTGTAGTATATACTGTACCACTGTAATAATTTCATAGCCACCTCCTGCTGCTATGGTGGTGAGTTCAAGTGTTGCAGCTATCTACTTAAAATACCAACCACGTGATGCTAATCACTTCCACACGAGGAGTCTGTTTCTCCAATAAACTGCATATGGCAGTAAAAAGTAATCTCTGGTGGTTCCCACATATTTTTCATCATGTTTAGTACTATACCGTAAACTCTGAATAACATCATGAGGCCTAAATGAAGTGCCACTAGTAATGCTGGAAGTGCTCCCAACAAGCAGGGAGAAGTCATGACATTACAAGGAAAAGTAGCCTCAGATGTACCAGATTGAGGCCTGTAACTGCAGCTGCCCACCATTTCAAGATAAATGAATCCAGCATAAGGACCATTGTAGGAAAAAAAAAAAAAAAGGAAAAAAAAGGAAAATCTTGCACTTTTTTATGAAACATCTTTTATCTCATATTGAAAATGCAGCATTTATGTGGGTGCAGAATTGCTAGAAGAAAGGCATACCTACAGAGAGTCTAATATGATTAGAGAAAAAGCAAAGTTATTACGTGAAAACTTAAAGCAAAAAGAAGACGAAGGGTCTAAAGCCAGATGTTTTAATGCCAGCAAAGGATGGTTTGATAATTTTAGAAAAAGGTTTGGCTTATTAATTAATAAGTGTCAAGATAAAAGGGAAGCAGCTTCTGCCATCCAAGAGGCAGCAGACAAGTCTGCAGAACCATTAAGAAAATCAGAAGCCTGAAAAGGTTTTTAATGCACTTTTTTTCTTACCAGAAAAAAAAAAAAAAGAAAAAGAAAAAAAATGCCACAAAAGGCATTTATTAGTAAGGAAAAGAAAGGAGCATCAGGATTTAAGGCAGGAAGGGATAGGCTAACTCTACAGTTTATTGTGCAAATGGAGTCAGGTTTATGATCAGACTGTCCTTCTATATAAAGCCTGAGCCTTGAAGGGAAAAGATAAACATCAGCTGTCAATCTTTTGGTTGGACAAGAAGGCCTGGACAACAAGAACCCTCTTCCTGGATTGGTTCCACCAATGCTTTGTCTCTGAAGTCAGGAAGTACCTTGCCAGAAACAGACTGACTTTTAAAGTTCTTCTGATCCTGGACAATGTCCCTGGCCACCCAGAATCCCATGAGTTCAACACTGAAGGTGTCAAAGTGGGTTACTTGCCCCCAAACAGAACATCTCTAATTCAGCCTCTAGCCTGGGGCTCATGAGGACCTTTAAGACTCATTGCACAGCACTCTAAAGAAAGGATTGTTATCACTATGGAAGAGAGAGACAGAGAGAAGAACATTTGGACAGTCTGGAAATCTTACAGTATTGAAGATGCTATGGTCGTTATAGAAAAAAGCCATCAAGGCAAAAACAATAAATTCTTGCTGGAGAAAACTGTGTCCAGATGTTATGCATGACTTCACAGGATTTACAACAGAGTCAATCAAGGAAACCATGAAAGAGATTGTGGATATGGCAAAAAAGATGGGGGTGGGGGGTGAAGGGTTTCAAGACACAGAACTCTGATGAATTCAAGAGCTAATAGATACCACACCAGAGGAATTAAGAGATGACCTGATAGAGATGAGGGCTTCCGAACCAGGGCTGAACAATGAGGAAGACGACACAGTCACAGCAGAGCCAGAAAACAAACTGATATCAGATACTCTGGCTAGAAGGGGTCCAATTATTCATAACTGCTTTTGACTTTTTATAACATGGACCCTCCTAATGGTACAAGCACTGAAACTAAAGCAGTGGTGGAAGAACAGTTGGTACAGTAGAGAAACATTTTTAGAAAAATGGAAAAGCAAAAAAGTCAGACATAAATTATGATGTGTTTCCATAGAGTTTCACCAATTGTGCCGGCTTCCCCTGCTTTCCCCGCCCCCATCTCTGCTATACCTGAGATAGGAAGATCAAACTCTGCTCTCTCCTCCTCCTCAGCCTACTCAATGTGAAGACAACAAGGATGAAGCCCTCTATGATGACCCACTTCCACTTAATAAACAGTAAATAATCATCATGCCATATAGTTAATAAACTTACCTGTTATGTGTGTGTCTTTGTGCGAACATCTAGTAACTATAGGCAAGAACTGTATGAGATGCTTTTGGTCACCATCATCACCTAAGTATTCGTCATGTAGAACATTGTGTACAAGACTCAAAGGGAAGTGGATAGCCTATCCTTAGATAAGCATAAGGTGAGTGATATTTAATATAAAATCAATAATGTGTTTGTTTTTTTAGGTTTATAATTTTGCTTTCAAAGAACTACATTAACCATATAGAATGCTTGGAGGAACTGCATATCAGCCTAGCATCACAAGTAAGTGCTTTTTCTTAAAAAATCTAATAATGTTTCCTATACTGTATTATGAATATGACTGTAAACTATATGCCATAAAAATTATATATGATTTATTCATTAGCATACATGGTAGGCTCCCATGAAGGAACTGTATTGATTACAGCAGGTTACCATAAAGCAATCTTACTGCTGCTTTCTCATTACCAATGCATGAATTTTTGAAGTTTTTAAAGAAACTTTATCTTTTGCTTTTATCTTTTTCCTTCCTTCTGCTTGCTGTCTTGAGACAGAAGCTTAGATTACTGATTTCAGATTTCCCTCTTTTCTAATGTAAGCATTTAGTGCTATAAGTTCCCCCTCAGCACTGATTTAACTGTCACATATTTTGATATATTGTATTTTCATTTTCATTTAGTTACATGTACTTTTAGAAAAATTGGATGTAATTCACACACCATAAAACTTAACATGTTAGGAGCGCCTGGATGGATGGCTCACTCCGTTAAGCACTGGACTCTTGATTTTGGCTCAGGTCATGATCTCAGGGTTGTGAGAAAGGGAATAAAGGGGAAAGGAGAAAAAATAAGTGGGAAATATCAGAAAGGGAGACAGAACATGGAAGACTTCTAACTCTGGGAAACGAACTAGGGGTGGTGGAAGGGGAGGAGGGTGGGGGGCGGGGGTGACTGGGTGGCAGGCACTGAGGTGGGCACTTGATGGGATGAGCACTGGGTGTTATTCTGTATGTTGGGAAATTGAACACCAATAAAAAATAAATTTATTATTAAAAAACAAAACAAAAAAATGATATGAATTCCTTTTTCACATTATCTTTTCATTTTTTATGTCTATTGTTAGTAAGACATATGACCGCTACAATGTTTTGTATCATATAAGACAATCCTGATGTAGGTATGGACAGGATTCATCTTGTAAACAGATAATGTACACTTACAGTATCAACACAGAACAGTACTGGAGCACCTGGGTGGCTCACTTGGTTGAGGGTCTGCCTTCAGCTCAGGTCATGATCTCAGGGTCCTGGGATCGAGTCCTGCATCAGGCTCCCTGCTCAGTGGGGAGTCTGTTTCTCCCTTTTCCTCTGTTCATTCTCTCTCTCACAAATAAATAAATAGATGGATAAATCTTTTTTTAAAAAATAAAGAACAGCACTATAAATGTATTTTCCTTATGATTTTATAACATTTTTTCTCTAGCATACTAGGTTATTGATAAGATATATAGTATATTATATACATATATATACACATACATATATGTATATATATTTAACAACACACAAAATACGCGTTAATCAATAGTTTATGTTATTGGTAAGGCTTCCAGTCAACAGTAGGCTGTTAGTAAAGTTTTGGGGAGTCAAAAGTTATATATGGATTTTCTTTTTTTTTTTTAAGGTTTTATTTATTTATTCATGAGAGACATACAGAGAGAGGCAAAGACAAAGGCAGAGGGAGAAGCAAGCTTCCTGCAAGGAGCCTGATATGGGACTCCATTCCAGGATCCCAGGATCACACTCTGAGCCAAAGGCAGACACTCATCCACTGAGCCACCCAGGTGCCCCTATATGTGGATTTTCAACTGTGCAGGGGTTGGCACCCCTAACCCCCACACTTTTCAAGGGCCAACTATTTCAGTTAACATTTATTGATCAATTTAAAAAATATAACAAATATAATCATCATGTACAGAATGGTAAAGGTATAATAACAGGCAAGAGTAAAATGCTAAGAGAATACAAAGGAATGATTAGTTCTGACCTAGAAAGGTTAGGGGAGAAAGTTAAGGAATGCTTTCTGGAGGGGTGGCATTTAGCCTTGTAAGCTGACCTGATAAAGAATCTAACTGTTGGAGGAGGGAAAGAACCTGCCATCCTAACGGAGAAGCATGTCTGAGAAACAGCAAGCATTCTGCTGAGCTGGCACAGAGGGTGCAGTGAGAGACCCAGAAACAGCTAGAAATACAGGTTAAGTCCAAATTCCAGTTCCATGACAAACTGTTTCAGAAAACTATCTCAGATGGCAACAGAAGGATGGAATACAGAGTTGAATGACCAAGTATCACTGACCAGGCTTCTTCTCAACTTCTCCCACCATCATCTAAAAGTTTCCAACTTCTTCACATGACATATAAGTCTCCTCATGTTTTGGCACCTGAGCTCCCCTCTATTATTTATTTTGCTTAGGATGCTTGTACACACTCTCCCCCCCACCCCCTGCCCCAAGTTAGCTAGCTTTTTATGCATATTCTGATACTTAGCCCAAATGAGAGCACTGTCAACTCAACAAATAGTTTAATTCCTTTGCTCTCCTAGTTACCAAACTAGGGCCAGTTCCCCATGGGGCTCCCATGACACTGCGTCTACTATAACATCGATCATACTATTGTATTATTGACTTTTGTCTCTTGCCACTTGTACATGAATTCCTTGAGGATACTGTACCCTTGCATCTAAGAAGTCATAAATGATCAGTGAATGTTTATCAAATAAAATGAGTGAGGAGGCTAGTTTAATAATCTAGAAGAGAGGTGTTAAAGTATGAAAGTGGAAATATAAAGATTAGGATAGATACCAAAGCTCCTACGTTTTAATAACAGGAGGGATCTTCAGGTTCTCACTCTAAATATATTCTTCCTTTAAGAATAATTTTTAAAAACATGGTCATCAGGTTTTGCAACCTACAAAAAAATATTTTTAATAAAGAACTTGTATCAAATTTATATTTAGCAGATTTCTTACAAAATAGGAAAACATGTACTATTTTTTAAATATTTTTATCCAAATAGACATGAAGCTTTTAAAGGAAAAAACCAGGCTCCTCACTAATACATAGCCACAATGATTGTATGTGTGCCTTACATACATTTGAACAGATTGTACAGTTTTACTTGTGCCCACTCGATGATGTTCAGGCTTCTCAAACGACTTGAGCATGGCCTTGAAGATGAAGCCTCACCAGGAAATTCAAGAGGAAAACCGCAACAGTTGGTGTTGCCGCTTAGCATCAATTACTCATTCCATCTCTTTTCTTAGTCTACAAGATCACACTGCTTTAATTCTCAGACGAGTTTATCTTAAATGTATATTCTTCCACTCATTGATTCTTTCATTCACTGTATCTGCTGAGTGTCTCCTATGCCCCAGGCATAGGCAGGAATCATATCTTTTTTTGCATCCCCAGTGACTAACACAGTGACCTGCAAGTAATGGACACCTGATAAGGGCTTTATGAATAAATACATGAGAGAATGATGAATGGATAAACCAGTGAGCATATACATGTATATGTGACCCTCTCTCCCAGAAGACAGATATATATTTTTAAAGGATATTTTTCCAAAGACCACTTATCCTTTGCCTAGTCTTCCTTTATTTTGCCCAAGGTCAGATTACAAAACATCTACGCCTATCCATTTCAACCATCTTCCAAATGTCAATCATTTCCATTAGCTCCTCGCTGCATTATTAGAATAAAGAATGTAGATCCACTAAAACTATCCTTCAAATACCATTACTAGTTCTCTTCCTTTCTTATACTGCTAACTGGGGCAAAATTCTAAGCTCCCTAAAGAGCACTAACACAAACTCTCAACAATGTATTTCACTAAGTGGTGGGTAGGCTGGGATACTCAATTGATACTTCAACTAAATGACAAAGCAGTGATTTGGCAGATATTTTGAAAACTTTAAAGAAAATAATCATGAATATTGCATAATTTTCCTCCTTCCTCAAGATAATCCTTCACCATACCCTTCAGTACTACTTACAAAAAAAATATTGAGTTTGTTTACTATCTCATACCAAGAAAAACTAATTTATGAAAAATTTTCAAACCATTTATAACATAATTATTTCATTCCCAACTTTGATACTTTTTTTCACAAATCAATTTTCCATACTACTCACTCATATTAATGTGATCAAAAACTTTGAAATGTTGCTCTCTCTACATTCATCCATTTAAAGAATTGAGTTTAAAGACTCTCTTTTAATATGTCATTGTTTTATATTTGTCTAAAGAACTTTATTTTTTCCTAGATTACAAATATTAAAAATTGGTAAAATGTAACAATATTTCACAAAAGGGTAAAACTAATAGTAAATATATTAGCTAAATGATTAAAAACACTATTAGAATAGGTTTGAAAAAATAAGGGTGTATGAAAAAAATCTACATAAAATGCCTCTGTTTTTCCTGGTCATGGAAAATTCTGCCTGAAAAAATAAGAAAAAGAATCTAAGAACAAATGCTGTTCTACTACTTTAGTGTATAGCATCATTTAGTACTAGTTTTTCTATATTCATACAGCATTTCCTGTCAAATATGATTATGTTATGTACATATATGCATTTTGAAAAACAAGAAGTATATTATTACCTTTTTCCCTGGGCGTATTCCAAGTAATTATGATTATGACTGAAAACATATAAACTAGAAGAAACATTCCAATAAAAAAAATTCCATCTGTAAAGGTTAAACTGTATGAATCTGACATTTTCAAACAGATTGCAATTAAATTAACTAATTTACATTCTCCTGAAATAGTAAAAGCAGTAAGCTTTTTTTTTAATGCCTAATTGTTAGAATCCTGCTATTCAGAGATAAGAATGCAGTCCTTAATATTATAGAAGAAAAAGAAGGAGAAATAAAAGTAGCAAACAGGTAAAGTATCTTAAACATTATACTTTCAAAGGTAAATGATAATAGTTTCTCTGAATTTTGACATGCATTTTTGCCCATTTAAATACCATGTTTTTCCACAAAATGAGAATAGACAAGATGGTCTAAGGTTTCTTTCAGCTGTAATATTCTATATGTGGCTGATAATACTATATGTCACAATATTATTTCATACCATCATGCCTAATCACGTTGTACAAGACTTAAGGAATCTCATAAGCTTTACTTTAAACACAGGTCACATCAAGTTTTTTTTAACTCAAAGTAATATATATTTTAGGGGAACCCTGGGTGGCTCAGCGGTTTAGCACCTGCCTTTTGGCCCAGGGTGTGATCCTGGAGTCCTGGGATCGAGTCCCGCATCAGGCTCCCTGCATGGAGCTTGCTTCTCCCTCTGCCTGTCTCTGCTTCCCTCTCTCTCTGTCTCATGAATAAATAAATAAAATCTTTTTAAAAAAAATAATGTATGTTTTATATTATTTGAGGTATATTTATGCTATTTAAATCATATACAGAATGCTGTATCTTACTTGTGAAAAAGCTGATATAGAAATTTATCAACTGACTGATTTTAAACCATAAATTGAATTCATGAAATTGACAGCATTATAAACTAAGCTTGTGAACTTATATTTTTTAAATCAATTCCTTATTGTCATTTTGGAGATTTACTATATCAAGTGTTTAAAAAGCAAAAACCACAAGTATTTCTTCAAAGGTGTATCTGCATTAGTTCATTTTAAGATCTGTGAGTCAGACATGCAATTTAGAAAGATTCTGAAAATGTATTTCAACATATCCCAAACTGACACAGGCTATACAGAAATATTTTAAATATAAACAGCATTGATTATGCATATAATCGTAAACAAAAAGATAGTATTCACTGAAAAAGGCAAAAAAAAAAAACCCTACCATTTAGTGGCTGAATTCATATTCATAACTATTATTTCATCAGCAGGCCACACAAATAAGAACCATCTAGTTCTTTTGCCCTGCTACAGGCAGAATTCTTGCTTGTTCCTTTTTGATCTCTGCCATGAACACTTGTACTTTAAAATTAAAAGAGGATTATATAAATTATTCTTCTACCTCCAAAACACATAATACAAGAGGATTTTTCCAGTGTGAAAAATACTATTGCAGTAGATATGTCATAACCTCTCCTCAGTATTCGTATCTTTTCATAAGAAGATATGCTTCTAAATTGTCATTTAAAAATAGGAATAATAAGGCGTGTTTACAATTATGCCATTACCTGATCCTTTTCAGTTACCATTATATAAGAAGAGCAAAAGCATACACGATAACTCAAAACTCCTTTTTCATAGCTGTTCTCTAGATCGATATCTGTAAAAAGCTCTGAGTGCTCCGACTGTTCATTCTGACGATGTTCCTACCTTCCTTCACTCTGGCTGCTTTTTGCCTCGATGGTGTCACCAGCTCCTTTACAATCTGCAAGACTTGAATCATTGCTAGTTAACAAGCCAAAGACTCCGCGGCTTCCTCCAGAAATCCAACAGGTTTCATCACCAAGAGCTCACTGCTGTCTCTGCGTTCGGGAAGCTCAAGCACGAACACAGTTCAACTTCAGAGAAATACATGCTTTGCTTAGCTATCCAGGAAGGCTCTGAAGCAGTTAATAAGAAACCACGAAAGGACAGGCGACATCGTCTTGAAATGGATTCGAAGCGACTTTGGCACATGTGAAAATCACCATCCTCAAAGTCCCAATGTATCACTTTACAAAGCATTAACCAGTTATAAACAAAAGAAAACAAAATGTGGGTAATCTGCTGCAAATCACTAAGCACAGTGAAAACATTTTCTCACAAAAGTCATGACAGGAGAACTAAAGTGCTATGCTATAAATTCTCATATAGCGGATCACAGATGCTATGTGCAAGTTTTTAAAAACACTCAGAAGTACTCAACCAAAATACCCTGCACTGCAAAGCCTTAATACTTTTTTCCAATTTCTCAAAAATTGCTTATGTGAAACACAGAAAGTAAAATGTGGATAAAAATAAAACTCTATCTTGCTAACTCCAAGCTCCCAGGTCTGCCTAACAGAATACTTCAAAAACTATCCTATAAATTCCTTCCCCGCCTCCTCACACAGACACCTCTGACTGACATCCCAGTACGTGAAGAGAAGTCTACATTCATGCTTCACACTAGAAATCCCTAACGGGTTTGTGAATTCACTGGCCTCACCAGCAGAAGCATGGGCCAGAGATTTCTCAAACCAAGCATGACCGCCATCTTTGCCACCCAGTTTTCAACAGCCATGCGGCGACAATGCCCCATTAATACTGAATACCTTGGTTACATATTCTATTTATCACACAGCAGCCCCTCTCAAAGTAAACCTACGGAGTTAACTAAAAGAGAGAACTGACATTCGAGTTAATATGGTTAACTGTTGTTTTTATCACAGTGATTCTCCACCAGCAATTTGTGCCCCTTTCGGTCCTGCCAACTGTCCTCCTGGTTCTCCTTCTTTCCCATTTATCACGGTGACAGCCTAAATGAATCATTACAAAATGGATCCTAGCAAATCAAAGTCAGTTCCTTTGCCTTCACACTTTTTAAAGGCTTATAATGGTTACTTTCCCAGTGTTCAACTGGACAAGTGAGATACACAGTCCATCCACCAAGGTTGGAAGTAAAACGCAGAATCCAAAACTCAAAGGTTTCTGATTTCTCTGACATCACGCCTTTCCTGTAAAAATGTATAGTTTTAAAATTCAGGGTGAAGTTTTCAGATCTTCAAAAAAGAGGTGCTATAACATGTGCATATATATCCACCCATAATGTATTCTCCATATGGGTGGTAATTTAAGACATCAGTGTTACAAATCCATGGCAGTGACAAACTCTGCAAATGGAGGACAAAACAGGGCATTTATCCTAACTGTCCATTATCTTTAAACAGAATATCTATACTTACAAACTAAGTCGGAAAGTTTGGATGAGTCAAAGACCAAATTTTAAACCTCAAATCAAAACTGTGCTCTTTAGTGATTCCCTCTGAAGACTTGATACAGATAATCAAGATCTAAATCAAACTCCTCAAATTAGGTTCCCCCAGTTCTTTCCATCCCTTGCCCCATCTCCTAAGGCAGTTCAGAACATGAAATAGGTGTTAGGTATATACTGACTTCATTCCAGTTCTTTGCATTCCCACATTTCCAGCTCCTGAGAAATCACTTCCACCCTTCTGGAAAAACATGATGCTTTTGAAAGATACTTTCTCTTAGCTTTACTCTCTGCCAGTATTTTTCTCTTTCCATTCAAGGAAAGGGATCTACAGGGCATTATCTTCAGTCAACCGTCTCCTCCACACCTGATCAGTGAAAAGAAGACTATCTATATTTATGGTTTCATAAATTTCAATTATCATACCCCCATCTCCCTGATAACAGTATTGGTTGTGAAAATGAAAATTGCATGTTATCAGTTTGACTCACTACTGTCAGCCCTTAACTTCTTCTGCTAAGCAGCCAATAGATTTTTCCGGTTTCTCTCATTCTCTTCTCATTTTTTATATCATGTGCTGCACAGTAAATGTATCTCACTACATATTCTAATATAGTAGATATAACCAAGCTGTACTCTAAAATGTCAAGATTATGAAAGACAAAGACAGAGGAACTATTACAGATCAGAGGAGAGTCAAGAGTCAGGTTAACAAAAAAATAATAAAATAAAGAAATAAAAAAAAAAAAAGAGTCCGGATAACAAGACATAACCCATGATGCCAGGTTAGATAATGGACCAGAAAGGCACGAGAGGAAATATATGACATGTGGGGACAACTAGTGAAGTGTGAACACCATCAACAGGTTATCAGCGTTAACTTCCTGACTATGACCATTACACTTGCAGTTACATAACAGAACATCCTGGATTTTAGGACTATGCCCTAAAATATCCAGGGGTAAATACTTCAATTTACCTTCTACTGGTCCAGGAAAAAAATAAAATAAAATAAAATAATAATAATAATAATAATACGGAATGAGAAAATAAATGTGGTAAAATCTTAGCATTGGAGAAATCCAGGTAAAAGAACAGGAGAACTGGGTTATTCTTTTTTTCTTTTTGAAAACTGTGTTATTCTTGCAACATTTTCCTAAGTCTGAAATTATTTCAAAATAAACTTAAATTCTGACTATCTATCCCTATATATGTGTGTGTGTATATATATAGTTTAAAGGATATTTACATATTCATATTCATGTATGTTTAAATCATACAAAGCAAAGGATTCTAAAGGCCCCAATAAATAATATAGAAAAGAATTCCATATTTGTGAATATGCTGTGTTCCAATTCAGTCTCTGCGGGTATATACATATACACACATATATGTGTTCTCATATTTGCTTCCTTTGCCTCAAAAGATCATTCCGAATCTTCCTGAAATGCAAATTTTGAAAATATACATACCTCTGGGCTTAGTCTGGCACGGGCACTCCTAAAAGAATTAATTTCCAGGTCATTCACTTGTACATGTACTTGTCACTACAGCTGAGCTGCTTGAGAAGACGCAGGCAGCAAGGGCCCTTCATTTCCATCTCCCTTTGACACAATCACCTTTGACCCACTTCACAAGAAATAGGCCAACCCTCACCCACCTCTATGCCACACAGTGCTCCAAGAGATAAAAACATAGGAGATGGGGGACAAAAACAATCCAACAATTCCTTTAATCAAGGTAGGATAAGTAACATCAATCTACTCCATTCATTAAGAGTTTCTAATAAAATATTCATTTAAAGTGAATAATCATTCACCAAAATTCATCATATATTTGTTGTTTTGACAAAGTGCATTAGGAAAAAAATCTCTGTGAGTAAAGTGGAATGGATATAGAATTCCAGGGGGAAAAAGAATATAAAACCTCTAGCTACTAAAGAAAAGCTTGTTTGTTTTCCTTTTTTTTTTTTTGAAGGAGAGAGAGAGAAAGACGGGGGGGGGGGGGCGGGGGGGGGGAGCGTGTGCATTGGAGTTGGGGGGGAGGGGCACGTAGAAGGAAAGAGAGAATCTTAAGCAGACTCCAGGCCCAATGCCTGACATGGGCCTTGATCTCAACCCTGGGATCATGACTAGAGCTAAAGTCAAGAGTAGGACACTTAACCAACTGAGCCCCTCAGGCGCCCCTACCTTGTTCATTTTTCAAATGGATGGCACTGGGTATCAAACCACTGTGATAATTAAACCTCACTACACACACTTATAAGAAGGATGTAAGAGTTTGGCTTATTTAGTATTCTTCCTTACTGGTCCTCTGGCACAAAGAATTGGTTTAATCACAGTCCTTGGTTCTTAACATTGGTTCATGCATGGCCCAGTTTTATTTATATGCTGAATTATTTACTTTTAATAATAAACATCACAAAGCAACCACCCAAAACAAAAAACTAGGAAGTTAACAATAATCTGCATTTAACCTACATCCCCCCAACCACCAACCCATCCCCCTGCTTCAACCCAAAGTATCAAACACCGTGAACTCAGTAGTTATCACTCCCTTGATTTCCTTTATATCTATCTAACATTATCTCCCCCCCTTCACTCTCTCACACACACACTCCCATGTGCTGCTGTTCAGTTGTTCCGAAGGGTATCACATTTCATGTTATCTTTGAGGAATTATATTTTTTCTTAAATATTGAGACCAATGGTTCTCTATCTTCACTACACATTGAAATGACCAGAGGGTTTTAAAAAGTATGATGCCTGGGTCCCTCTACAGGGATTTACACTTCACTGTCTCAGGGTGCAGCCCAAGCATCACAAATTTTAAAGCTTCGCTCAAATGACCATCACATTCAGCCAAGGACCACTGTTCTAGAAGAATGACATAGGAAAAGTCAATGTGTACAAGCAAACATGAAAGGTACAAAAATTATGATCCCATTATTACAGAATTATACACATGTGGAGAGAGAAACATGTGTGCACAAAGAAAAAATATCAAAATGTTATCAACAATTTTTCCTCTGGGGATGCCTGGGTGGCTCAGCAGCCAAGCATCTGCCTTCAGCTCAGGGCATGATCCTGGAGTCCCGGGATGGAGTCCCACATCTGGCTCTCTGCATGAAGCTTGCTTCTCCCTCTGCCTATGTCTCTGTCTCTGTCTCTCTCTGTGTGTCTCTTATGAATAAATAAAATCTTTTAAAAATATTTATTTTCTCTGAATAGTGGCATTATATACGAATTGTTACTGTCTTCTTTTTGCTATATTTTTCTACACATTTTACTATTAAAAATGAATATTTTGGTTTTTAAATATTCCATTTCATCTCACCAAAAAGGATACACAGATGGCAAGTTAGAGTATGAAAAGAGGTCGATATCACATCATTAGGAAACTTCAAATTAAGACAACAATGAGATACCCCTACACATCTATCAGAATGACAAAAATGCAAAATGCTGAAACACCAAATTCTGTCAAAGATAAATAGCAACAGGAATTCTCATTAACTGCTGATGGGAATGCAAAATGGTACAGCCACTTTGGAAAACAGTTTGGTGGTTTCTTAAACTCTTACCATTTTATGCAACAACTGTATTCTTTGTTATTTATCCAAATGAGTTAAAAACATCCACACAAAAACCTGTTTATGAATGTTTATAACAGTTTAATTTGTAATTGCTAGAACCCAGGAGCAATCACTTGTTCTTCAGTGAGTGAACAGATACACAAACTGTTACATCCAAGCTACAGAATATTGTTCAGCAATAAGAGGAAATGAGCTATCGAGCCACAAAAATAAACAAAAACAAACAAACAAAAAAAAAACCATGGAAGGATTTTAAATGTCAAGTAAAGGAAGCCAATCTGAAAAGGCTGCATAGTGTATGATTCCAATTATTCTGGAAAAGGCAAACCTGTGGAGACAGTAAAATAATCAGCAGTTGCCAGGGGTTTGAGAAGAGGAAGAGAAGGATGAATAGGTGGGAGCGCAGGGAGTTTCTACAGCAGTGAAACTAATCTGTATGCTACTATAATGGTAGACACATTCATTAGACATTTGTCAAAAACCCATAAAATGCACAACACAAACAGTGACCTTTAATGTAAACTATGGACTTTGGCTCATCAATTGCAGTAAATGAATCATACAAATCCAAGATGTTAGTAACAGGGGAAACTGGGAAGGTGGGGAGTATTCCTGGGGGGTATAGGAGAACTCCCAGTACTCTCCCCTCAATCTTTCTGTAACCTACAATTGCTCCAAAATACAGTCTCTTAAAATGACAAAAGAAAATCTATATTTAATATGTACTTAATCTATATCCTACTCTTCAGACTTTATCTGAAATAACACACAGATAAATCCAAAAAAGTACAGAGTTTAACTGGAGTGCTTAAAACAAAAACAGTAACTGCCTATACACAAGAGCTCCAAAGTGGCTCCGTAGATAAGAAATGGAACAGGTGCCCTTGCAATGGACCTCCTGCAACCAGCTATGAGCTAGTTCTTTTTTTTAACAGAAAAATTCTTACTTCAATCTTGTTTCCTACCTTTGTATTTTTGTTACACATGGCCACCCCCAAAACCACAATCTCTTGCCCAACCTCTGAGAGCACAGTTTTCCTTTTCCTCCCCATCACTTCCCAATTCAGCACTCCCGGAGTGGGGCACAAGGAGGAACATAACGCCATGGAAAGCACAGAATGAGCCAAGCGCACAGATAGAAGGGCCACAGGCAGTACACCAGGAGCACGTCCTGCACATCTACCGGGACACTCCCGGTCATGCCACTTTGCTTTCTCCAAATGAAGATACAAGGCAAAAGTCAATTTCCTTCCACTCAAAAGGGATCAGTAACAGGAACTGTATGTCAAGTGGTATAAAGAAAAAACAGCTAGGCAGAGGAAAGAAATTTTTTCCCACCATTCCTCACTCACCAAAAAAAAACAAAACAAAACACCAGGAAGAGGGAAAAAACAAGATTGAATTTGATCTCATTTGTATTTTTCCCCTCCTTCATTTAATAAAATCATGAACAAATTCACTGAACCATCTTTCTTGGCCCCCACATGAAAAGAACTATGGAGAATCAGTGTTTTCTTAAAGCAAAATTATACCACTAATCCTCATTAATAATGTTGTAGAAAGTTCATACCAACTCCCTAGAATCCTAAAGAACTGATTTAAAAGGTCTTGATTTCCTTCTTTTTGTCACTATACATCTCTAATTATTCTTATTACAAAAATAATGCATGTTCACTGTAGAAAATAAGTATATGAAAAAACAAATCCAAAGAAAATAAAATCTCTCTTAGGCCTATCATACAGAGATAAGCACTGCTAAACTTAACCCTGTACTTTTTTGTTGATTTTACAAAAATGAGGTAGTACTATACATTACTGTTTGGGAATCGATATGTTTTCACATTTAAAAATACTTCATCAACATCTTTTTTATAAAATAAACACAGACATGGATATTTGCACTGTGCTTTGTCCAAAAATTTTTTTGATCATATGAATAACAACCCAGCATCTTTTCATTCTTGGCAATGATTTAGGATTTTTTCTATGCACTTTTCGGAAAACTGTTTTGACTTTCCTGGAAATATATTTTAGAATGAAACTACTGTCAGTTTTCTCAGAACATGTAGATAAATGAGAAAAAAAAATATGAGTGGCCACACTTGTTGTGACAAAAACAATCTGTAAATATGCAAGATGTCAACTGGCCAGCAAAAAGAAAAAGGCTTTTGAATATTAAATGATAAACCCACTCTGACTGGTCTCCTTTTGGATTAATAAATCAGTTTAATATACTTCATTTCTTTGTCATTCTACTTAGATTTTACAGGTGGGATATAAACATTATGTTCTACAATTTTGAAAATCTCTATAAACTCATCGATAAAAAATAAAATGTACACTGATTACAAATATAAGAGTTGACTTTTGTCCATACACCTTCTTCATTTTTATTTTTTAAAGATTTTATTTATTTAACAGAGAGCGAGAGTGCACAAATAGGAGAAGTGGCAAAGGTAGAGAGAAGGAACTCCCTGCTGAGCAGGGAGCCCCATGTGGGACTCAGTCCCAGGACCCTGAGATCATTACCTGGGGTGAAGGCAGGTGCTTTAACCAACTGAGCCACTCAGGCGCTCCTCCATATACCTTTACCAAATATCTGTTGTATTTTCTGTCCAAATAGAGCTCAAGTACTCTTATAATAATTCCTAATAATTCATACGGGGTATTTAAAGAATAACACTGTCAAAGCTAATCAACTATCTGCAGATTTTTTTTCCACAGGAAAAAAAAGCAAAATAAAATATGGGAAATTAAAATGTCCAATAGTTGCAGAATGTGGAAAGAGCCACAGAATATGCGTTATGGATGACATTATCCTTCTTTCACATAATCTCTAAGCATATTAGATGGTAGTAATTGTTTATGAACAAAAGTACCTGTATTGATGTAATTAAGTTAGCAGTTCTTTCAAAACCAGTTTTTAAAGATATTTTATAAAAGGGCAATTCATTTTGCTTATAACAAGCAGCCAAGAAACCAGTGTAGCTTGGTTGAAGCTTCTGTACTTTCTGTGGCTCAAAAGAAACTGTCATAAACATGCACATGCAAAGTACAATTCACAAAAATGGAGAATCAAAACATATTATCCCAATTTATCTTCACAACACCCAGAAATTCTTAATGTACTGACATATCGTTAAGTTCATTTTAAAGGCAATAAAATTTTGCTCATCCATACAAAAACTATTAAGCTCTAACTACAATGCTAGCTCCTTGTATTACAAGCGTGATCAATCTTCTCCCACTCTACCAAAAGAAACTGACACTAAACACATAATTACACAATTAATTATTGAATTACAATTGAAATAACTTCTGCAGGTAAGTACAGGATGACAGAGGACTGTCTTCAAGTGGAAAAATAGTAGGAATTAAAGGATACACACAGCACATTATAACTGAACATATTCCAATTTATCAATTACCACATTTTGAATTTTTAAAGAAAGCTTTCCTTTATGCACAAATAAGTCTTCTGACTTTCCAAAGTCACATGCAGATGGACACATAAATACAGAAGGTAAAGAGACCTCCTAGTCATAATAAGGAAATTTAATTACGACTTTCTTTCCAAAATCAAGAACTCAAAGAAAACACAGCATCCAAGCAATCTGACCTACTCCAGATTCTAACAAAGCTGTCAAATAACATTATTAGTTTAAAAATTCATTACTATTTTTAAAATCACATATTAAAAAGTAGTTAAGTCTTGGAATTGAATCTAGATGAATGATAATTCAATATAACATCGCATTTAAGATCAAATGTCCATATGCACCAAATACATGTTTATGAAAAATATAAAGACATAGGTATTTCCATAGAACTCACAAAACTGCTTGTGTATGTAAATACAGAAACACTGTGCATTATCTTTCTGTTAACCATCACAAAATGACCCATGTCCCCCAAAGAACATATAAAGCCCTAATACACATATTAAAAAACTACACTGCTTCATAACAAATTTTTGGAGATGTATCATCCAGAGTTAAAGTCTGTGATTTTTCAGTAAGTATTTTAGGAGAAAGGGCTATTTTAAAAGGATATGACACAAGAAAAATGTAAATAGTGAACACATAAAAAAGTTATCCTAAGAATGAGATAGCACCTCAACACCCATTCGGATGGCTGCTGTCAAAAAAAAAAAAAAAAAAAAAAAAAAAAACAAGAGTTGGCCAGAATGGGAGAAGATATTTGCAAATGACTTATCAGATAAAGGGCTAGTATCCAAGATCTATAAAGAACTGATTCAACTCAACACCCAAGAAACAAAAAATCCAATCATGAAATGGGCAGAAGACATGAACAGAAATTTCACCAAAGAGGACACACACGTGGCAAACAAACGTTCCACATGGCTTGCCATCAGGGAAACACAAATCAAAACCACAATGAGATCCCACCTCACACCAGTGAGAATGGAGAAAATTAACAAGACAGAAAACAACAAATGTTGGAGAGGATGTGGAGAAAGGGGAACCCTCTTGCACTGTTGGTGGGAATGCAAGCTGATGCAGCCACTCTGGAACACAGTGTAGAGGTTCCTCAAAGAGTTAAAAATAGAGCTACCCTACAACCCAGCAATGGCACTACTGGGAATTTACCACAAAGACAGAGATGTAGTGAAATGCCAGGACACCTGCACTCCAATGTTTATAGCAGCAATGTCCACAATAGCCAAGCTGTAGAAGGAGCCTCAATGTCCTTCGACAGATGAATGGATAAAGAAGAGGTAATATATGTACACTATGGAATATTACTCAGCCATCAAAAAGGATGAATACCTACCATTTGCTTCGACGTGGATGGAACTGGAGGGTATTATGCTGAGTGAAGTAAGTCAATCGGAGAAGGGCAATCATCATATGGTCTCACTCATATGGGGGATATAAGAAATAGTGAAAGGGAATATAAAGGAAAGAAGGGGAACTAAGTGGGAAAAATTAGAGAGGGAGACAAACCATTAGAGACTCCTAACTCTGGGAAACGAACAAAGGGTTGCGGAAGGGGAGGTGGGCAGGAGGTTGGGGTGATGGGCACTGAGGAGGGCACATGATGGGATCAGCACTGGGTGCTACACTATATGTTGGTAAATCGAACTTCAAATAAAAACAAATTAAAAAAAGAAAAAGAGTTGGCCAGGATGTAGAGAAACTGGAGCCCTTGTGCAATGAGAAATGGTACAGCCGCTATGGAAAACTGCATGCAGTTCCCCCAAAAATTAAACACAGAATTACCATATCATCCAGCAATTCTGTTTCTGGGTATATACTCAAAAGAACTGAAAGGTGAGTCTCAAAAAGATATTTGCACACCTATGTTCACAGGAGCATTGCTGACAAGAGCCAAAAGGCAGTAGTGAACCAACTTGCCCATTGCCAAACTGTGGTGATCCAAACAATGAAATAGCTATTCAGTTTTCTAAAGGAAGGAAATTCTGGCACCTGCTACAACATGGGTGAACTATGAGGACATTGGTGCTAAATGACATGAGCCAGTCACAAAAAAGACAAATACTTAGGATCCCATTTATATGAGGTATGGAGAGTCATCAAATTCATGAAGACAGAAGGTGAGACAAATGGTGGGCGCCAGGGGCTGGAGGAAGGGAAATGGGAAGCTGCTTAATGAGTATGCTGTGTCAGTCTTTCAAGATAAAGAGTTCTGGAGACTGGCTGCACAGCAGCGTAAACAGACCTAATGCTACTGAATTGTACACTTACAAATGGTTAAGATGGTGAATTTTATGTTCTATGTATTTTACCACAATTTAGACAAAAAAGTTATCCTGTCTAAAAATCAAATATATGCAACTAAAAGCAACTTTTAATGCCATGTTGAGCCTACTAAACTAGTCATGGTGAAATGTATCCCTGTATACCAATTACCAGAGTAACTAAATTAGTATAGTCTTTTAAGAAAGATGGGAGACATATACATAAACATTTCAATACTATAAATCTAGCCTAAGGAATTCACTCTAGGTGGTTTTATTAAAGTAACGGAGCTAATTCACCAGTGACATTCATTCTGCAAACATTTTTAAAAATTGAAAAATCCTAAATAACCAAACAAGAGGGAAATAGTTATAAAAGTTACTATGCATCATTACCTTTAGGAATTTGAAAATTTTGAATTTTAATTATGAAAAACAATTATAGAAATATGATAACTGTCTAAATACAACTCAGTGTTAGAAATCCAAGTATAAAATTGCATATACATTATAAATCCAATTATATAAAAATATACAGTATCTGGTGTGCCTGGGTGGCTCAGTCAGTTGAGCATGTGACTCTTAATTTCAGCTCAGGTCATGATTTCGGGGTCATGAGATGGAGCCCCAACCACATCAGGCTCTGCTCAGCAGGGCATCAACTTGAAGATTCTTTCTGCCCCTCTTCCCACTCTCTCTCTCTCAAATAAACAAAAAAATCTTAAATACACACACACACACACACACACACACGTATCTGGACAAGATCACAGGGTCACATGGAAAAAAACAAATGGCTGCTTTAATGTAATGGAGTTACGATGACTTTTTCTCCCCATCTACAAAATGTATTTCGGTGTTATGATTATACTTTAAAAACAACAGGAAAAGGAGACTGTAAAGAAGAAGAAAACAGATTAGTTTTAGTGACATTAGGTGAAATAAAATAGAAAATGGAGGCTACAACATGGTGTTTTATCTAAACTAAAATTACAAACTTAATCTCCTCCCACCACTTACTTATACCAGTGCTAAATTTCCTTCATTTCTTAATTTCAACCTCTCAACTCCAGGTCTTCATATGTTGTTCCCTCCATTAAGAACCTTCTCCCAGGGTGCCTGGGTGGCTCAGTGGGTTAAGCTCCGACTCCTGGTTTTCACTCAGGTCATGATCTCATAGATCCTAAGACTGAGCTCCAGATCGAGCCCCACATGGGCCTCTGTACTCAGTAGGGAGTCTGCTTGAAAGAGTCTCTCCCTCTGTCCCATCCTCCACCCCCACAAGCACATACGGTCTCTCTCAAAGAAATCTTAAAACAAACAAAAAACCTCTCCTTCCTCCTCTTCACTTAGCCAGACATCAGCTGGAATATGATTTCCTAGCAGTGGTCTTCCTGCCGTCCCTACAGATAAGTTCCCTTGCTCCTGCAGACTCCTACATTCCCCTTTTTGTATTAATAATACCATGCTACTTGTGCAGTAGCTGTCTTCCCAACCAGTTCTGTGCTCTAAGAAGCTACTGGCTGTCGGTCTTGTTCTTGTCTATCTCGCCAAAGATCAACCCAGCAGCAGAATACTTGGAGGCACTCATTAGTATCTGTTAATACTAAAAGACATAATTATTATGTATTCAAAAATAAAATATTTCCTTCCTTAAAATTTGTTTTAAAATCAGATTCAAACACCATAACTCTTAAAATATTTTAAGAAATCAATTTACAGCATCATTGTGTTTCAAAGTTGTCAAGAAAGATTTAAATCTCTTATACCTTGCAATATTCCAAATTAATTTTCTAGCTTTCACTACACCTTGCAATTATTAAACTTTTAAGACTCATGACTATAGATGGTAAGTATCTGGACATTTCACATTAAAATCTAATATAACCCATAAATCTCTAAAACCTAATGAGAAGCAGTCTTGATGCATTCATTTATTCTATTTTTAGGCAGGAAACTTTATTAGGACAAAGACAAAGAGGCACTAGATTATAAGAAAAGCTAACAGTGAAGCAATCTCAAGTGATACATAAAGAGCTATAGCTGTTTATTGCTACTAAACAAATTCAATTGTGCTATATCTAATACCTTCAAAATATTTGTTCAACAGCATCTTAAGATTCTGTCAACATAATTCAAAATAGGAATTGTGCAGAAAGAAATTTCTCTTGACAAAAGCTGAATGTTGTCTCCTTCCCAGGTCATCTCATATTCTAGAAAATCTCTCTGCCATTTTTCTCAAGCCTTTGTGATAAAAGCAAAACCAAGCTGTAAAGCAGAGCAATAAATTCCTTTCTTATGCAAGATATGTGAATCCTATTTCAATTAAGGGAGAAATGGGAAATTTTTCCATTAAAGAGCTAAATGGAAAAAAGTGGAAAGATCACCACGCAGTCTTCCTTTCTCTCCTAGACAAGCCTCCGGAGGGAATGGTGCAAGCTGTCACGCATCGGACCCCATTCATGACAGGAACCCACAGCCAACCCTCATGTGAGGGCTACTCTACAGAACAACTGGGCTGCACCCTTCAAAATCACCAGTATGGTGAAAGATCAAGAACCCTGAGGGACTGTCCCAGGTTCACGGGGAGACAGGGAACTGACAGCTGGACAGGCCCTGCGCCAGGAGCAAATGGGCTCTGCAGGACATTGCTGGGAAACCCAACAACCCAAGCATAGAACATCAGATAAATGTAATTCACCTAGTTAGTAATTTTACTGTGGTTATGAAAGAGAATGTCCTTGTTCTTGAGAACTACACACTGAAGGACAAATGGGAAGAGGAGTGTGATATATGCAACCTACTCTCAGTTCCAAAATAAATAAGTTAATATGTGGGGTTTTTTAAATATGTTTGCAGAAACAAAAACAAAAAATAAAAGGTTGATCCTATTTAAAAAAATTAAGTTGCAAGGATTGGGAAGGGAGAGAATTTTACCTCCTGAGAAGAGATACTCACTAATCAAAGGAAGAAATAAGAAGGAAAACTTTGCAGATCTCAACACTATCATTTTCCACCAGAATGCAGCTCAGCACTGAGTTAGAATAGCACATCTCTTCATTTAGACCAGAACTTCTGATGGCTTACAATTTTTACATCACATTTTAGGAGAAAACACAATAATGACCACCTCTGTAATACAAGTCAAACATTTTAAAGTAGGTTGTTGTTGTTGTTGTTGTTGTTGTTTTTAACAACAGCATTACTTCTGCTAAGGAATCATTTGAGATCCAAGTTCCTCTTAACAAAGTCAGTTTGGGTGTCTAGAAAGGTGAGTGAGGTGATTCTCCTGTCCTGGGCAAAGTTCCCCGTACATATCAGTACATACGCCTATAAGTACATACAAGTACAAAGTTCCTGTAAAAGGTCTAAGTCTGATTTGGGCAAGAAAAAGAAAATCACACCTACTGACTCCGTATGGGACAACCTGGACCAAGACCATGGCAAGATGCTAAGGAAACATCTTTCCTTAAGAGACTCTAGTAACAAGGAAGACTTCCCCTTAGTTAGCAGTAAAGAAACCCTCTTTTAAATAGCTTCTAGGTTACTTACACCACCAGAAACAGTATTTTTGATAATAGAACATGCCAATGAAATACATCTTAGTCATCGTTTCTGAGTATGAATCAATCATATGGCATATAAAGTTTGTTGATATAGTTAAAACAACAAATTCAAGCTGGTTTGAAAATCAAACTCAATTCTGTGGTACCATAATTGTCACGAGTAAGCAAGTTTGCAATTTTCTTCCAACACTGGTAAAACCTGGCCTCTCCTTTCCTAATCTAGAACACTTCACGCTTCATCTACATCTGCACAGCACATAAAGAAAATAACAAAAAGCTATTGCCTAAAGAAAATACACAAGACCAGTTACTGTGAATTTATATAAAAACTTACAGTATGTGTACATGTCCACATTCTCAAATTTCTTTTAAGTTAGAATCAGTCAATATATTCTACCTCACTTTGCATTAGAACATAACAAAGTTAATCAGTGAAGACATTAAACACAGTACTTTACTGGAGATTGTCAAAACACATGCTAACACATCCTGAAACTTCTATTTCTATCCCATTCTTCTAGAATCTGAAACAGGCAACTACATTTTTTTAAAAGTCATGGTGACCCTAAATGTTCCACAATGTAAAACAAATGTAGATGAGTGTACATTACTGTCTTACTGAAATCTGTCCAGTTCCACTGTTTAAAGTTTAACGCCCGAATACTCCAAATGTGTCAGTGGGAAAGAAAACTAGTTCGACTCCACAGTACCTAGGTAATGCCAGCAGAAGTCAGCTTCTGAATTCAGGGCAAAAAAACAGCACTCGACAACCAATTGCCTGCACATGACCACTATCTTTGAACATGAAGTTAATAAACTAACCTATGACTCAGTCCTTGAATTAGGAGAGGGTGACTGGGGCAGGGGAAGAATTGGGAAGATGTTTTCATTCTATTCTGACCCTTTCTAGCCAACAGCTTTAAAGACAGCCTAAAAAGAATTAACTTCCATGGTCACCTTGTCCATCTCCAAAAAAGAAAAAGAGAATATAGTATCAAAACACAATCTTAGAACAATTTTGAGAGAGAAACATAGAGGTTTCGAAATTTTTAACATCAATTTCACACTTCTGGGAAATGAGGAGACAGCTATATAATGACATCCATCATATAAATTGACAGGCTCAAATTCCCTTAATAGAAAATGTCTATTTGTGTTTAAGGCAAAAACTGGTAATAGATAGCTGTCCAGACACTATAAAAAAAAAACCAATGTTAATATATGTAGATTTAATAGCCAGGCCATTTAATAAATATCACTTATTTGTGTTAATTACAGCTGAAGTAAGATAATTTGCCAAGTTTCTTCTGTATTGAATTCACCTATTTCTCAAAATTTTTAAATTCATACTTCAGCCTTTGCACTCAGGAGGGTTTTGCACCAGCATGAGCTCTTGTACTCTACAGATCTAATTTATATAGTGAGTCAAAAAGTAGAATAAATGATCTAACACAGCCTTTCTTTTCCTTTTTCCTCTCCTTTGAAGTGAGTTGAGTTCTCATTTAAGGTTTGTAACATAGCTGTTTCCTAGTTGTAAAGTTATGCCTTCCTAAGTGCCACTGTTGTAAAGTGGTGTTTCCCTAGATCTTCCAAAGATCTCGTTTTACCTTTGTTGAAATTGTATAAACAACTGCACCAAAGGAAAAAAAAATCAGTTACTAAGTTGTGCTTTCCATTATATGCCTTTTGATAAATGAAGAATACCAGAACTCATATATGTAATATTTTCATACAGAAATTCATTTTCAGAGAAGCTACTAATGTAAAAGAGATATGGAATATTTTAAACCAGTGTATCAGTTCTAATTACATGGATTCAAGTATAAACTATAAATCAAACTATCTTCTGAAATTATGAAAGAGATAACGAGATGACTATTTAAGACTATTAATTTGAAATATACATTCCCCTCCATCACTGCTTGCCTAGAGAAGAAGCACAATGAACAGAGAACATGTGCCTACATTTGGAACAAAGGTACCTCTGAAAGCAACCAGGACACAAATTCCAACGAGGAGCAACACACATAGGCCCCAAAGCCCTGAAAACTACACGTGTAAGTTTTCTTAATTTAGCTTAATAGAGACATTTCTCGTTTCATTCAATAGCTGTGTTCCTATAAGGCAAAATTGGAAATGAAAAGTTTCTCAGTGATATATAATCATGAATTTTAGAGCTAGAAGGTTTCCAGACAATGTAGTCCGGTCCCCACATTTAAAACAAGGAAATGAGTAGGGGTGATGGGTAGTGGGGGTGGCATTAAAGAGGTCAAGTCACTGGCCATACATAACATGGCTAGTTTTTTTTGTTTTGCTTTTTGTTCTGTTTTTTTTTTGTTTGTTTTTAACACGGCTAGTTAATAGCAAAGCCAACCCAGGTCTCTGAGACTTTTAAAGACTGCCACTGGAAAACTTACTCTGTCAAAATGTCATTTTAAAGAATTTCCCTTAAGAAGGGAGTATCTTAAAACTATTATAAAGAGACCCTGGTTTGTTATATTAAAGAATTTTAAAGTTCATTTATATACCAAGTCAATCTACATAATGCAATATATTGTGGGTCTAAAATAAAAATGTTAATGTTATGCCTACAAAACCTATGTAAACTGTCATTTTTAAATGGTAATAGCGTAACGACAGTAGGTAAATGGTTTGAAATTTTAAGATTTAACTAGGAAAAGTAATTTAGAAGCCTTACTAAGATTATATTGTAATAGTACAGTAAGTGACATTTATGCTACAAATTTAAATGATTTAATAAAAGGAAACTATATTTTCACAGAAAATGTTTTACCTACAAATCAATTTTGTTTAGATATACATAGATATAGATATGTGTATGTGTGACAAAGAGGGAAAACAAGAAAGAAATCAAATGGACAAAATGTAAACAACTGGTAAATTGGAAAGGCATACGAAGAATTTGGGTTCTGTTTTTACAACTTATCCTGTTACAAGTTTGAAAAACTATCAAAACAAGAGGATACAAAGTACCGAAAATCATCTCCTAACAAAAACTCAATTCTATACTTATATTTGAATACCATAATTGACTATAATGCATAAGAAATACTACATTAAATTCATATTAAATTTCCCATAGCATCAAACTAAGAATTACTCACTTTTCTGCAGCAAATGGTCAAAAAGATGACAAATAAGCTAAAAGTAAAGTATATTCCATTTCCAATGGTCAGTATTAATATAATAAACTAAGAAACCACCTTAAACTAAGAAATTGATCTAATAAATTATCTGAGAAGCAATTTTTGCTGGCATTCTTCAACACCCATCACCTACCTTACCTACAGTGTACTGCTGCCATGGTTCTGATAGCTTATACCCACAGTGTTTCTCAACAGGGACTATTGTATACTGTACCTGGCCCCTGCCCGCTGCCAGTAGGTCTCCCCAGTAATTATGACAACCAAAAAGTCTCCAGACATTTCCAAATTCTTCCTTCTTCCAATTAAAATTCTGATTATACGGTTGACCCTTGAACAAGGCAGGAGTTAAGGGCACCAGACCCTGACATAGTTGAAAATCTGCCTATCACTTCTGACTCCCTAAAAACTTTACTAATAGTGTACTCTTGAGTAGAAGCCTTATAGATAAAGAGTTGATTAACATATATCTTGCCATTTGTACTGTATGTTGTATTTCTACAATAAAGTAAGATAGATAAATGAAAATGTTACTTTGGAAATCATGAGGAAAATACATTTAGAGTACTACACTGCATTTTTTCTAAGTATAGTTGACACAATATTACATTAGTTTCAAGTATACAATAGAGATCAGACAACTCTGTGACTCTGTACAGTACGTTATGCTCACCACAAGGTACCTACCATCTGTCATCATATAGTACTATATTGTATTTATCAAAAAATTCCATATTATAAGTGGATTCACACTGTCAGAACCCATGTTGTTCAAGGCTCAAGGGTATATTCATTTTAAGAATAGTTAACTATTAAAACTTTATCTTCCAAAATCCGAACTTATCAAACATAAATGAGCCTAAATAAACAGATACTTATACTTTACAAAGGGATTTCTTTCAAGATTCCATTAAATGCATGATTCCTCAGTATTCAAAATACAATTCAATGGAAGTTTTTTCTTTAACCTCTACCCAACTTCTAAGGTACACAGCTATCCCATAAAACAAGATATATATCTACATAATTATCCTAGAAAGAAATTTAGCCAAAACTTAGGGAAAGCCTTATATTATTTGTTGCATGATTTTTCTATTTAATAAGACTCAGAAGAATTCTTATGCCACCACTGAGTGGCTTAGTAATCTACTCATTTATAACATTAACTGTTTTAACAGGGGCAGCCCCGGTGGCACAGCAGTTTAGCGCTGCCTGCAGCCCAGGGTGCAATCCTGGAGACCCAGGATGGAGTCCCATGTCGGGCTCCCTGCATGGAGCCTGCTCCTCCCTCTGCCTGTGTCTCTGCCTCCCTCCCTCTCTCTCTCTGTGTCTTTCATGAATAAATAAATAAAATATTAAAAAAAAAAACTTTTACCAAACATTAAATTGTTTTCATTTCAGCATGAACTTTTAGTCTACTGCTCCACAGAATGAAGATATTTGCTCCTACTCTATTAGAAAGCCATAAATATACTACATCCCAAAATATTCACTGCCATTACTCTTTCTTCAGTTAAATGAGAAATGTTTCATATCCAGAAGTGACCTCAAAAAACTCACTCCTTTATTTAGGACAAAGGGCAGGATTAAGCATACTAATGCAAGAGATTCACTCCTGGATTGTCAAATCAGAAGAAAATTAACACAGAAATCCTCTCTTAGAAAATATGTCATATAATTAGTTACAGGGCAAAAGTTTCCTGAAGAAAGTGAAATAAAATATAAGATAAAATTTAAAAATAGAGTATATAAGCTTTATTTTTTCAAGTTAAAATATGGGAAAATAAAATTAAGTAGTACCCTAAACGATCATTTTGGGGGTTTGGTCATTTTTTTAGTTTGTTTTTGTTTAACACATTCCCCCCAAAAAAATCATCTAGAAATCGTTTAGCAATGCTTTTTACAAGAACTACGCCTGTTGTGACAATCTCCATTAAAGATCTAAAAGAACCATTTCAAATTATAGCCAAAGTTTAAACATAACAACTTTCATACATGTATTTCATCTTTGCACCATCTGATAAAACAAAATTTTGAAAAAAAAATCTTGGTAAATGTTTATCATATGCAAAAACAAAACCATTTAAGTGCTGAAAATCAAAAGGCTTTTTGTGGATTGTAATAACATCAACAATCCACAATGAAACACACAACTCATAGCAGCATCATATAATACATTTTCCACAAGATAAATATCTAGGCCTCAAAATTGAACAGAATAAAGATCTAGAATAAAAACTGAAAATTATCCTAAAACATTTTACCAATTCTCTAAGTTTTATGGCTGGGGTACCCCAATCGGTGTGCCAGAACATGCAAACAAACAGACCCCCCTCCACTTTCAGGACAGTTGGGCACAAGTAGCAGTCTGGTCTAAGGTGTCAGAGCCAGTTGCCTCCAAGCCCCAAACAGCTCCTCAGTTTACCCCAAATGCTGTATAACTTCCACCACATCCGACGTGGCTCATGACATTGGAAGGGTTAAGAAATGCTTCAGAGATAAACACATCCAGACATAACAAGTATCAACCTTTCTTTTAATTTTCTAAAGAAATACTGGAAAAAAAAAAAAACTTTAGTTACCCATCATTCTCACCCAATCTAGGTTTGGAAATTCTATCTAGACTTTAATGACATATCTTCCCTTTTTTTTTCTTAAAGATTTTATTTATTCATGAGAGACATAGAGAAAGAGACAGAGACACAGGCAGAGGGAGAAGCAGGCTCCCTGCGGAGAGCCCAATGTGGGGCTCAATCCCCAGACCCATGATCCAGGATCATGCCCTGAGCTAACGGCAGATGCTCAGCCATTGAGCCAACCAGGTGCCCCTCTTCCAATTTTTTAACCTGTACCATGATTCTTCACTATTTTTTTCAAAAACAGAAACTCTGGTATACTCAGTTCCTATCTTTTTGAAAACTTACAACCCCCTAGAAACTGGATCATAACACAGACACTGTAACACTTCCCTAACCTACGGCTGCAGTGATCTACTCAAAAATGACCTCTACCGATAGAGAAAAGCCATCAAGTTGGCAAGAATAAGAAACATAACCCAGTCTATTTCAAAGGAAGCCTACAATGGGCTGAAAACCAAGAAAACAGCTAGAAGGCGGCAAATACTGCCTATAACCTGTCTTTTTCACTTATATTTAACAAAAATGCCTATATGTCAGAGTACTTTTTCATTAATGAAATCTTCAGTTGGTCCCCTAACGGAAATCCTTTTCTTTTAAAGTTTTTTTTTTTTATTTTATTTATTTATTCATGAGAGACACAGAGAGAGGCAGAGACATAGGCAGGGGGAGAAGAAGACTCCCTGGAGGGAGCCCAATGCGGACCGATCCCAGTACCCCAGGATCACAATCATCTGAGCCAAAGGCAGAAGCTCAACCACTGAGCCACCCATGTGCCCCAGCAAAGAGAAATCCTTTAACAGCTCCTTAAGCCCTATGGGATGACCTGCAAACCTCCTGGGCCATCACACCCTAGAACCTAACGGCACCTCCATGGCTTTGTCTCGCCCCATCTCTATGTTCCCAAATGCTCAAATACATGTGCCTTAGTGCCCTTCTCACACTGCTCCACTTCCTCAGAACACTCCTATGCCATACTACACACACACACACCCCTCTTAATCTCCTTTCACATAGGATCATCTTAAATTTCACCTCAAAATAATAATCTGTGGATTAGCTACCACATTCTAAAGGATGTTACTTAGGAACACCCAAATCCGTGCATTATTTATTGAGCACCTATTAAGAGCTCAGGAAAAGTGTTTAGCACAAGTAATAAAAATCTTTGCCCTCTAAGATCTTAAAGATTTCCTGAAGGAAAGAATGAAGAGCCATGTGATTTTAACGTGAGGCAAGCAGAGTGCTACAGGGAAGAAGCCAACAGAGCTCACCCAGCAAGGAAAGTGGTACAAGGATGACAAAGAGGATCACTAGGAACTAGGGAACTAAGCAGAAACTGTCAGTTTTTTGTTTTTTTTTTTTTTTTTAATCTTCACTGTGAAATAAGTAGTTTGGCCTTTATGGTAATAAACCTCCAAAGAAGGCATGTTCATTCTTTGTGGCTCCCTTGTCTTCCTAACAAACACAGAGAAATAACAGATAAAATATAAAAACAAATCACTAAAATGACCTACCTACATCCCCAAACATGTTAAATACCGCTTAATCAGAAATCTCACAGGAACACCAAGTGTGAGCCAACCTAAAGCCACCAGTTCTGGGGGCTGTGGGCCCCAAAATGGGAAAAGGCAGCAGGAACTAAATCCCACAGGGTAACTGCACATCAAAGAGTTGTGTGTGATGCAGGGTCATTAGCCAGGCTCCTTGCTTAGAACCGGAGGGGGGGGGGGGCATCGTCCTGGATTAGGAAACTAGACTGAAAAAGGCTTTTGCTAACCGTGCTGGAGCTACCACCGAGGAGGCTGTTGACCTAAGGCCAGCTGACTGTGACAGAATCTGTGATATCACCAACATCACCATGGGGCTGGTGCTCCGATCCACTAGCACAAGACCCGATTCTGATCTGGGAACTCCAAAGGCAGGCAGAGACAACGGCACATCTACCAGACCAGCAGGGAAAATCACAAAGACACAGACGTAAAAGAAAGAGAAAGAGTTTTCATCAGAATGAGCCTGCAAAACTGCAGAACACGGCGTAAACACCAACAATATCAACTACCACAATTTAAATTCACTAAGACAAAATTAAAATGCTAATCAAGTGACCTGAAAAAGACTTTAAAATAAGCACATAAAAGATCCACAAAGAGATAAAAGAATAATTTTTAAAAATTTTTAAAAACAAGCAGAAACAAGAAAAAAACTAGTGGATATAAAAAAAAAAAACTAAAAATCTTACAAGTGCAATACAGCCATTATAATTCACAAATCACAAGCTGTATGTGGTTCAGGTGATTTATTATTAGTCGCCTAACAAGCTATCCCACGCCTCTGCCTTTGACCACACAGGGCTCTAGATTTTTCAGGGCAGCAGTACACAGGACACTGTTACACACTAAGATTCAAAACTGAAAGACACAGGGTACCTGTCCTTAAAGAACTCTCTAACCGTTTTGCTAAGAGAACACTAAGATTACAAAGTAAAACAAAATGTAAGTTTTCCAAAATGTAATAAGCGTTTTTAAGTTAAAATGCCTGGCATTTTTTGGTTTTCATAAACTCCTATTACCATCTTTACTAGAGTCGGCACTTTTAGACAAACATTCTCACAAAATTTCATAAGAATGAATCTGAAATATCAAAAGCCGCTTCTTCTTTAATCAGTATTTGAACTCGGCTAGCAACTATCCTGGTTTATTCCAAATACACCACTGAAAAAGTAACCCACTGAGAAGTCTTGAAAATCAAAGCACGCTTCTTACAATATCATCCTTAGTGAAAAGCACTCAGAGACTTCACATCAACAACAGCTTTGTTTTCATTTATCAACTGCCTTATTATTTCAGTCGATAAGAATAACTACCCATATTAAGATAATCATTATGAATTACATGTGAAAAGTTTTAAACTCTCTAACATTATATTTCAGTAGGAAACGCTCACTCTATTCCAAAGTTCCCCTAATCAAAAACTCTGTACTTTTTAAAAAGTACATCAAAACTGTCATATGATCACAGGTTAAAAATCTTAATTCTTTCCTCACTCTCTAAAAGTGAACAGTTAGTACAAAATAGTAAAATCTAGCTATCCTATTCACAGGAAGAAGTGGATTGGAATGGCAGAAAATATTACATATAGTAATAATTCATATACACAATCACACCATCCCCTTACAACTGAGATGATGCCATGTCAAATTTGTAAGTCTTACAAGATAGACTTGGTTCTCATTCCACCAAAGACATTAACAAAGAGACTTTTTTTTCTTTTTTTTGCTTAAATGTAATACTAACCTATGTTATCTAATGATTGAACTTCACAAAATTAAACCCCTGCTAATTATGGTCAATTTAAATTTTCCCTCTTCATATTTCTTTCTTTTTTTTTTAAGATTTTATTCATTTATTCATGAGAGACACAGAGAGAGAGAGAAAGAGAGAGAGAGAGAGAGAGAGAGGCAGAAACACAGGCAGAGGGAGAAGCAGGCTCCATGCAGGAAGCCCGACACGGGACTCCATCCCAGGTCTCCAGGATCAGGCCCTGGGCCGAAGGCAGCGCTAAACCGCTGAGCCACCAGGGCTGCCCCCTTTTCATAATTCTTTTTTCTCCCACTCACCCCCCTCTGGCAACCACTAGTTTATCCTCTATATTTATGAGTCTATTTCCCTCTTCATATTTCTAACAAGTCACCTTCCAATGACTAGTCAACAGAATATTCTGGGTAACAAAAGAACATAACTAAATCAGCCAAGAAACTAATGACACAAATTTTTTCTCAGCACATCTAACTTCTCAGAATAAATCAAACATCAGAAAGTATCTATATCTCCTTGTTTCAGTAGAGACAGGTGTACAATTGGGCTGAACCAGATTATCTAATCTCTGATGAAGTGACATAATTCCAGTTTGTCCAATAACAAACTCTAAGTACTCTGCAAATGCTACTGAGGCCCCTGAAACGAAACAAACACGGAGACACTTACTCATGACTGGAAATGTCTCTGTAGGCTGTCCCAATCAGAGAGTAAACCAAAATCTGCTTCCCAAGGCTTCTCAGAAGAATACATGTCCTGGTCAGAAAACAAAGAGAAAAAAATCATCTTTTCTAAAGGTCAGCATTTTAAATAAAATTTTCTAAAAGGAAATGAAAATAATTTGGTTTCCACAATTTCCTATTTGCAGAAGAATGCTCTAGTGTAATCTAAATATAAAAAATTACCAATCAAACTTTAAAACATTCTTATCTTCCCTTGTCTATAAGAAGTCATCTCAAAAGCAAATAATATGCATGAAGTAATTATCACACAGAAACTTATTAACAGGTGACCTCGGTCTTCACTTACTAAAATCTTATTCCCTCTCTCTTTCCCAAATAAGTACTAGAAAAGAAACACTCCATCTAAGGTAGATATAGCACATCACACATGCTACATTTATTTTGATTACATATAAATAATTCATATACACTATCAAAGATCACCAATGTTATTGCTATAAACTTCCTCTAATAATGGACATTTTCCTCATTATAAAATACAGTTTCATTGTTCTAAAAAACTGGAGGGATGCCTGGGTGGCTCAGTGGTTAAGAGTCTGCCTTCAACTTAAATGTAAAAAAAAAAAAAAAAAAAAAAAAAGAGTCTGCCTTCAGCTCAGGGCGTGATCCTGGAGAGACCGGGGATCGAGTCCCACATCAGGCTCCCTGCATGGAGCCTGCTTCTCCCTCTGCCTGTGTCTCTGCCTCTCTCTCTCTCTCTGTGTGTGTGTCTCTCATGAATGAATGAATGAATGAATGAATGAATGAATGAATAAATAAATAAATAAATAAATGATCTTTTAAAAAAATTGGAAACAGTGACAAGATAGAAAAAAAATTCTCTTTCCACACAGAGCCACTATATCTACCCAATTATGTGGGGCACATTTCATTTCCGGGAATTTTTTGTAAGCATTTTTAAAATACACTTTATAAGTACTACAAAAAAATGTTTTATTGGGTCCTTTTCACTTGAGTATACAAAGCATCACCATGTATTAGTATAAATATGAACTAAATCTTCCTTACTTAATATATTCAAGAAAATAAGGCATAAGATAATACTAATGTTATATTTAAACATATGCATGAATCCACAGTGCTTCCCCAAATCTAATACATAAAATTCCACAAGTAACTTAAGATTTGATACAAAATTTACACTGTGCTTCCTCACATACAGCTTTCTTCACTAACTGGAGAACTACTTTTTGCAATTATAAGAACTGACAATTACTTTATTTTTTATATCAATTAAGAAAACAGCATAATACTAAGGAATTCTGATTCTGAAATAGATTAAAGTTAGGGTAACATTTTTTGGAGAAATAATGCTTGTCCCATCTATATACGTTACTCATGTCATGTAATATACATGAAAATACAAATTTACAAAATGAAAATCTGTATGCACAGCATGATTCATAGACTGTAATTACCAATGGCACATAATCATAGTGCTGCCACGTAATCACCTGACCCACATCCCACACGCTTTCTTCTTTATCTATGCAGTAAATACTATGATTTTCATTTCTCGATAACCCAATTATCCCAAAGGAAATGAGAAGTTGTAGGGAAATCTAAAACAACCTATAATCTACATGTTAGTTTTAGAATACACGATGAAAGTTTCTCCCTATAAATACACTTTCTTGATGGTGCTTCACTGAGTCTATCAGACCTGTCTTCCCTGCCAGGGAACTATGAGGTCAAGATGCTGACCCCTGGAGCATGCTGAATGATAAGGACATGGGAAGGCAAACCCACATCACAGATACACAAAGTAGTTCACAGATGATCCAGGAGTTTACTTACTCTTGTAGAGTCCAGTCTCTTTGGCCTAGAGACTTTTTGTTCCTGTTTATATCTAAGATTTTTATCTTAAATTTAAAATTCCTAAATGGCAACATCAAAGCACTCTGTACTAAGTAGTATGCCCCTCCTACCCATAGTCATAAAATACTGAAGAAATATGTATCCAATGACTGAAGTTCCTAAGATATCAAGAATTTTCTTAGCACTATAAATAGTAACCTCAAAAATGCCAGGATAATAAAACCTATAAATAGTGGAGTTCTAACCTTATCATCTAAAGTGATAAAAAATACTTTAGAAATATGCAACAATGCATGTATTGGAATTACTGTAAAATGTCATGGAGTAGCTCTCAGAAACATACTTTGAAATTACTTATAACTGAAGTCACTGGTTCAAGATTCCTTACCCTAACCACAGCTCTAAAATGTTTATCTTCCTATCTACTCTCAAAGTATAAACTCTTTAAGCAACAAGGTGGTTCAGAAGCACCTAAAATTTGCACATTCTCTCTCTCCTTCTCTAAGTGATCTCTCCTCCCACTGGACATACAAAAAAGAGGAAATAAATTATCTAACTTTGTTTTTCACACTATCCAAGAGGGAAAAAAGTAATTTGTCTTAATTCCCAGTTTCTCATAAAAAGTATACTGGAGTAGGGATCCCTGGGTGGCGCAGCGGTTTGGCGCCTGCCTTTGGCCCAGGGCGCGATCCTGGAGACCCCGGATCGAATCTCACGTCGGGCTCCCGGTGCATGGAGCCTGCTTCTCCCTCTGCCTGTGTCTCTGCCTCTCTCTCTCTCTCTGACTATCATAAATAAATAAATAAAAAAAACTTTAAAAAAAAAAAAAAGTATACTGGAGTATTTCCATAAAATCTGGGCTTTGTACATTACCCTCAGCATGAGAATTTATACTCGTGCTAACCTAATACAGGTTCTTTCAAGTGACTCCTCTAACTTTTGATATACTTGAATAGTGAGCCAGCCTAAGGATAATCCATCCTGGGATCCCTGGGTGGCGCAGCGGTTTGGCGCCTGCCTTTGGCCCAGGGCGCGATCCTGGAGACCCAGGATCGAATCCCACATCGGGCTCCCGGTGCATGGAGCCTGCTTCTCCCTCTGCCTATGTCTCTGCCTCTCTGTGTGTGTGTGTGTGTGTGTGTAACTATCATAAATAAGTAAAAATTAAAAAAAAAAAAAAAAAAAAAGGATAATCCATCCTGACAGGGAATTCAGGGTCTACTTGAAAGTCAAGCAAACTCCCCCAAGTCCTTTTCTTTATTGCAGGCACTACACGGCCTAAAAATAATTTCTGACACTTTTAGAGAATTAAAACCTCTCAAAGGATCTGAAAGGATTTCTGGTTTTTATAACATCAGATAATCTATTCTAGAACTAGCTCAGCAGTCCCAATTTTGATTATTTTAAAGCTCAAATTTAACAGAATTAGAAACCGCAACACACAGTATCACATTCTATTGTTTCTAATAACATTCTTTCAGGAGACTAAATTAACAATAACTTATTTCATTGTTTACTAACTTCTCCTACTGAAAGAATTACACAAGAATGTCAATCCCCACTACAAGCCTATGGGATCTCCGTCCTTTCACTCTCATCACAAATCACAATTTAAGAAAATCAAATTGAATCTTGAGAACAATTATGCTAGGTGAAATAAGCCAGTCATATATAAGACAAACATCCTATGATTCCACTTATATGACGTACCCAGAAAAGTCAAATTCAGGAACAGAAAGTAGAATGGTGAGCGCCAGAAGCTGAGGGTGGAGTAATGGAGAGTCAGTGTTTAATGGTGACAGTGTCAGTTTGGGAAGATGAGAAAAGTTCTAGAGACAGATGATAATTGTTGTACATCAAAGTCAATGTACTCACTGCTACTGAACTGGATACTTTAAAAAGGTTAAAATGTTAAATCTTATGTATATTTTACCACAATACAAAAATATAAATAAAAAAAGAACCAAATGTACCTATAGCTCCAAAAGAGCAAGCAAATCCTAAAGTAACAAATTCATTACAAAGAATCTAGGTGTTTGTTATTAATAAACACCAAAACCAACCACATAGTTTTAAAATATTTGACTATACAGGAAAAAGAAGTGGCTACCTGAGAAATAGCTAGGACTCACTATTTAGGTTTTTTAAATCCCCTCAATTAAACAACTAACACAGGCCCTATTAAAACCAGAAGTGAAACAAACACTTTCAGCATTGAATGAACATCAAAGTCCCTTCCTACCCCTTCACCATCACCATTCCCTATGATTTCTCACATTCATTTGGCTTTTTCTGTCCATCTGTAAAATAATTCTCTCTAAATATATACACCTTTTCATTCAAGTGTTCCTGTGTAGGTAAAATACTTACACCAAGAAGGTGAAGATGATGTGTAAGACTTTAAAAATTTTAGCCACGGCTCCATTTTTATCTTTCAGCATGCTTAAATTTTTTGTAGAAAAAGGAGGATGGCAAAGAAAGTACTTAAGTTATTTTTCCTCATAATTTTTAGCTTCATGGCCACTTTCCATTTAAAGAATTTCCACGGTTCTGCTGTGAACTTTCCAATTTTTATCATTCAAGATAAGTACTTCCCCAACTAAAAGTACAACTGTCAGGTATCTGTTTCTGAGATTCTCGTGTCCAAATGGATTGTGAACCCTCTTGCTACATGACATCAAACATATTTGATAAAGGACAAGAATTATCCTTTCAGATGCACAGCAAAGCTCACAAGCAATAAAGAGAAATCCTTAGAAACCATAAAAAATGAACAAAAGCTCAGAGAGAGAGAGTGATCAGTGGGCAAAGAATCCAGCAATGGGCTAAAAGGCATCTCACAATCTCCCATGACCAAGTTGCACTGTCCAATACTGTGACCACTAGCCAGCCATATGTAGCTTTTTAATTTAAATAAAACCACGTACAATTTAAAATTCCATTCCTCTGTCATACTACAGACATTTCTAAAGTGGCTATTGGTTACTGTGTTAGCAGAGATGTGCAACATCTCCATTATCATAGAAAATTCTATGAGACAAAGCTGAAGGGCTCTCAGTGTTATGAGTTATACATGGGACAAAGTCAAAGCTTCACACTATACAACAAGGGAAGTCAGACTACAGTTAAGCACATAGAGCCTGGCCCCTGAAGCACTACACCTTCAATAAAAAGATAAGCTATGGAAAAAAAAAAAATCTGCCCCAAAGAAGAATGAAGGAAAATTCTCTCCAGAGTCTAGGTTTATCAGTGTTGGGGGAAGGAGAAGGGAGTTTTCACTAGAAATCATCCTGAACCAAAACCAACCTTCACACAGGTTTCAAGTTCAAATCCATACATTTGTATGTTATAAAACTCTCAAGCCTAGAAATCAAGTCACCCTAGTGTGACAGTGTCCTCAACTGTGAATTCCCTCCAGGAGAAAGTACTCTTAAGCCAGGTCTCACATCATTTCCACAGACACAGTTACAATAAAAATTAGCTCAAACTTCAAAAACTATGCATAAGCAAGATTCAACAGAAATAAGTAAACTAATCACAAAGACGTTACAAAGGAAAGAACAGTAATGTTTCAAAATACAATAGGAAATGGAAAATATGAGCAAAACAGAAGGCAACAGATTTGGAAAAGAATCAGGTGAAAAATAGGATAACTAAATTAAACCTCAATAGACAAGTTCAGCAAAGCAGCAAATTCTAAAGAAAGAATTAATGAGCCAGATGATAGATCTGATAGCTTTTTTTTAAGTTTATTTTTTTAGTAATCTCTACATCTAATGTGGGGCTCGAACCCACAACATGGAGATCAAGAGTGACATGCCCTCCCAACTGAGCCAGCCAGGTGTCCCTGGAACCATATGACAGGATCTGAAGTTTTTCAGAATGCACAAAGAAAGATAAAAACTATATAAAAGACAATTAAGAGACACAAAAACTATATTAAAACATCTAATATGTTTATCTAATTGGCGTTTTAAAAAGAGAACATTAAGAATGAGGGAGAGACAATCTGCAGAGAAAAGAGCTAAGAATTTTCCTGATTTGATGAAAGATACTAATGTACAGACTCAAGTTCAGCAAATTCCAAAAAGTATAAATAAAATGGAAACTGACACCTAGAGATACCATAGTGAAACTGTGAAACATCAAAGACAAAGAGTTCTTAAAAGCAACTAAAAATAAAAATAAAAGCAGGTCACTTACAAAGCAACAATTAGACTTCACACTTGATTTATCAACTGAAACAACAGAGGTCAGAAAACACTAGAATAATACCTTCCAAGTTCTAAGAGGGAGAAACTGGTAACTATATAACTCTATGCTCAACTCAGCTAAACTATCTTTTCAAGAAAAATGACAAAATAATGAAAATTACAGACAAACTGAGGGAATATACAGTTAACAGATCCTCACTCAGGAAGCTTCCATGGGCAGGCCCGGGTGGCTCAGCGGTTTAGCACTGCCTTCAGCCCAGGGTGTGATCCTGGGGACCCAGGATCGAGTCCCACGTCAGGCTCCCTACATGGCGCCTGCTTCTCCCTCTGCCTGTGTCTCTGCCTCTCTCTGTGTCTCTCATGAATAAATAAATAAAGCCTTTAAAAAAAAAAAAAGGAAGCTTCCAAAACTGTAGCCACAAAGTAGGAAAATGATGCCAAAGAGAAGGTCTGAAATACAGGAAAGAATGGTGAGAAAAAAAAAAAAAAACTAAGTAAATGCAAACAAATATTAGAGTATGATTTCTAAATCAGGAAACCGGGGTGGGGGGGAAGGAGAGCTAAAGTACTGGCACCTAGCACATAACTGAGCCCAACCCACAGCTTATGGACAAACCCACCCAAACCCATCAGAGACTGCCAAATTCATGAGCTAGAAATAAATATATGTCATTGTACACCACTAAAATTTTGCAGTGGTTTGTTACATGGCATTATTACTGCAAGAGATGGCTAATACAGAGAATAAGAACATTAACTTTATTTTTTTAATATTTTATTTATTTATTCCTGAGAGACAGAGGAAGAGAGAGAGAGAGGCAGAGACACAGGCAGAGGGAGTAGCAGGCTCCACGGAGTGAGCCCGACGTGAGACTCGATCCTGGGTCTCCAGGATCAGGCCCTGGGCTGAAGGCAGCGCTAAACCACTGAGCCACCAGGGCTGCCCAGAACATTAACTTTTAATGGGAATTAAGTTTGTGAGTTTTAGTTTTACTAAAAAACTTCACTCACTAAATCTGTGAACATACACACATACTGAGATCATTTACAGAAATTTCCAAAATACATAAAATTAATGATAGGTTTTTTAGGGACATATACACATATAATGTAACTATACAGAAAAGTAAAAGAATGGTAGACCTTAAAGTTGAGGCTGCTAGATTCCTAGGGACAAGCAGTGGAATAGAGGAGAAGCAGGAAGATGTGATCCAAGGGAGTACTGATAATGTTCTATTGCTTACTTTGAAGGAGGCAATAGGATGGACACTATTACATTAGACCTTAGGCAACACACATCACACATAGCTTTTGGTATTCATGTAATATTTTATGATATTTTAATATGAAAAAGCAAAAATGTTCCAATAAAATCAGAAGTATAATAATTATAAATAAAAGTAACATGTGTACCCACCTATATAAAGGAGTTAAATGCACTTAAAATCTTTAAACTATAATTAAGAGGCAGAAAGAGTTGTAGTGACTCATTCATTCTTTAAAAGTAAAAGACAATACCAAGTGATAGGCAGCTCCACTACAAATTACAAGAGAGCTTTCCATGTGCAAAGACTGATGATTATACATTACCCACACTAAAAGCAGCAAAGAGTTGTTACTTGTTACTGTCTGAACTCAGCCTTCTGCTCACTAAAGCTTCTCATCTCACTCTCCGAGTTGTACAATCCAAGTTCATTTTCTAGTAGAAATTCCTAGATCTTGTTCTGTAACACTGCTATGTGTTGAACTGCCATCCCAAGAAAGAGCTTAAGAAAATTTCCTTCAGTGAAGCATTATTTGTAACAGAAAAAAATATATAAACAACTTAAATGTCCAATAATAAGGGATGGACTGAGGCACCTGGGTGGCTCAGTCGATTGTCTGCCTTCCACTCAGGTCATCATCCCAGGTGGAATTGAGCCCTGCATAGGTTCAGAAGGGAGTCTGCTTTTCCCTCTCCCTCTGCTGCTCCCCCTGCTTGTGCTTTCTCATAGTGTCTTTAAAAAATAATAGTAATAATAATAATGATGATGATGATGATGATGGATGGACTAAATGAACTGTTATTAACGTACATGTAATGGACCCTCATATATCCATTTTTAAATGTCTCAAGAAAATTTAATGACAGGGAGTGAATGAATGTTCCACAATGTACTTTATGCAACTGTCCCACAGTCAGCAAGAATTGTCAGAAAAGATACCTCAATCAATTTAAATTTATTTCCCAAAGGGTTATAAACCAAACTTTAAATGACTAATGTTAGGTTTTTAAGTTTAAAACAGATAAACAATACACAAATTTACTTTGCATTCAATAAATATTTACTGAGCAGCTCTTATGAGCCAGGCAGTGTTTTAGGCTCTTGGAGACACAGCCAAGAACAAAGCAAAGATCCTCTCCCAGTGGAACTTACATCACAGTAATTCTCGTATCTTTTTTTTTTTAATTCAGACTCATAATTCATTAGTTCAAATATATACATATGTCGAGGCACATTCCTAGGTAATATCTTCTCATTCAGATAAATAACTTCAAGTTAATATTAAAGTCATTATTCATTGATGCAGAAAAGTCTCTCCACTGTACTTTCCCAATTCTTGGGCATTCTACAAAAAATGCTCTTTCTGCAATGTATAGCCCCTGAAACACAATGTTAAATTTGAAAAGGTTTAAATATTTTCCCAGCTCAAGAGAAATAAGGCAGATTTTCTATCATTGCTAGAATGAAAGGAGGTCTGTTTATCCTGTTCACTAAATCAACAACATGCTTCCTGCTAATAGGATCAGAGAATGAGATGGGTAAAATGTGAAATCATTTGATTTCTTCGTTTTGTTTACACGTGTATGTTAACGAAGCATCAGATAAGAATGAGGTCTAATTTCCTCTTCTGCAGGTAGAATTTGAGTTAGGTTTCCAGAAGGACTTATCAAATTCTAGTAGCCATACACCGGTAAACAGGTCAACCTCTAGGTATTTAGAAAAACAAATGTCCTTTCCCAAACTTCTTAGTTACAGAGCCTTTCAAAGGCAGCTCATAATTTGTTCACATGTTGTTATTTGCCTAATGTACTTGATACATACTATCAGAACTGCACATAATGCCTGAGCTCTACAGATAAAAGCTAAAATGAAGGATACAATATATCTGATTTTCAGAGGCCTAGTATCATTTAAAAAGTCAGCTAACAATTCCAGACTATCTCTAGTTAGATTCTAAACACAAGAATCCATCCATCCATTCAATAAATACTTATTCAGCTAGACAATATGCAAAACCATCCCAAGGGGGTTGAGATTAAAAAAAAAGAAAAATCAAGATAAATCTGCCATCTTGCCACTAACAAAACATATCCAGGACAAAAAGGGAAATGGGAGTGAAGAGCTTCAGCTTATGCAAAGACCCTGTACTGAATGAAAATGAGTAAATTTATGGGCCATAAAATGTAAATACATAGCGTTGAAGAAAGGAAAATTCATGTAGTCCATAAAATTGGAATTCAGTAGATTGTGAGCCTTGCAAGAAAATCACTCACCATACAAGTCCTAGAAGCAAGAGGTACAGCTCTCCCATTAACCAGCTCTAGGGCTTTAGATCAAGTCATTTCATTGTTCTGAGATTCTGTTTCTTCATCTGTAAAATGAGAGTTAAAATTTCTAAGCTACCTACCACTCATGATTGTCAAGGGATTATGCATGAAAAAATGCTTTACTAAACTAAATATCTCATATATACTAGTACTGGTTCAGCTTTTTTGGGGTCTTATTTTTAATAAATAAATTGAAATGATATTTTTTAAGATTGCATTTATTTGGGAGAGTGTGCACAGACTAGCAAACTGGGTGGTGGGGGAGGAATAGAGGGAAGAGAGAGACTCGAGCAGACTCCACGCTAAGCATGCAGCTTGACACAGGGCTTGATCTCACAACCCTGAGAGCACAACCCCAGCCAAAATTAAGAGTCGGACGCTTAACCACCTAAGCCACTCAGGCACCCCAAGTTGAAAAGACTTTTAAGTTCTCTTTTTAGCACTGTAAGATTTACCACCTAAAAACTAATCTTAACTCAATGAGTAACTAACAGATTTCTAACTTCCTAAGCATTATTATTAGTAGCATCAATCAACAAATTACCACAGAAAACAAGGTATGAGCTAAAACAAACTGTTCTAAAATATTGGTTAAAAAAGGAAGGGGGATGAGACTCAAAGGACACGTGGAAGAAAGTTAAAATGACTATTAATAGTGAAGGAATCAAAAGTAACCCTGAGTCTGAGGGGAGAACCGAGATGACATTCTTCTGGCAATCCTTCACGACGGCAAACTATCAACTTTATAGGAAAAAGTTATTTCAATTGAAAAAGATTTCCCAAGCAAGTGTGGTGAATGAGCTTAGAATTCAAATTCATGATACAGCACTGATTCAAAAGCAAAATGTGCCAGAAATTGAGGGACAGGGCTCAGTATTTCCGAAAAGCGAGTTGTAAAAGGAAATTTCAGAAATCTGACATCAGCAATTAATGCAGATGGTCTGCTAATGGTAACTCTATTTAGCACTCACTTTAATACATATTCTAAAATACTTCTTTAAAAATTACTACTACTACTACTACTGGCGATGGGTGGCTCAGTGGTTGAGTCTGCCTTTGGCTTGACGTCAGGGTCCTGGGGTCCTGGGATCGAGTCCCACATCAGACCCCCAATGGGGAGCCTGCTTCTCTGTGTGTGTCTCTCATGAATAAATAAATAAATCTTTAAAAAGAAATTACTACTACTGTTACTTCACAATCAGACTATTCTATCTCATCCCTATTTTCCAATAATTAAGCATCTGGCTGGGAAAGCAAAACACAGTTAGTTACACAAAAGATAAGACAAAGGACCTACATTTCCAACAAAGCTAGACCACATATTACACACCAACCCTCTTGCTTTAAAGACAATTAAAAAGTTAGACAAATCTATATTTTTTTTAATTCTTAAAAATATCAGAGGATATAAACTGGTGCAACTGCTTTGAAAAACTGATAGTTAACTACTGAAGCTAAATTATATCTACCAACAGCGCCGTACCCAGGTATACTTCCAAAAGAAGGAAGTGCATATCTGACAAAATACACATGTAAGAATGTTTGTAGCAGATTTATTATAGTAGTCCAAAATTGGAAATGATGCAAATGCCATTAAAAGTAGAATGGATAACCAAACTATGATAGATCTGTATATGAGGCTACTACTATAGCACACTGTATTTTTCAATAATGGTGCCTACAATATTTCTGGTCTCACAAGCTCTTCCAGAACCTCAACTCCCCCCATCAAGAGGTAGAGTCCATTTCCCCTCTCTTTAAACCTCGGCAGGCTCATAACTGCTTCAAAGAGCAGAACACAATGGAAGGAAAATTGCATTAAGTTTCAAAGCCAAGTCATAAGAGGCAATCTAGTGTCTGTCTGGCCCATGGGCTCTCCACCCCACTCCACTCCCCACTGCCTGTGGGTGCAGGACACTAGCCCTTGGAACACTGCCACCGTACTATTAAGCACAGTCAGGCCACATTTAGGTGTTCCGTCATCAACCAGCAGACATGTGAGTAAACCTTCAAACACTTTTAGGCCCAGCCTTCAAACAGCCCTACTTGAAACCAAATGAAGCTAAGACAAGCATTGCACAAATTACAGTGTTGTGCAGAAAATATATGTTGTCACTGTTTAAGTCACTGAGTTGCTAGGCAATTTTTTAGGTGCTACAGTAACTACAAGTACAGTAACTACAAGAAACACTACTGCTATGTGCAACAACACAGCTGAATTTCACTGATACTATACAATGTTGAACAAAACAAGCCAGATCAGACACACGGGAGTAAAACATACTGTATGATACTATTTTGAAAAGAAAACTAAAAACTGCAAAACTGTTGACAGAAAACCAAGTAATTGCAACCTGCATCAGGAAAGGAAGATATAGATGGGGAAAGGGTGTGACAAGGTCTTCTGGGGTGGCAAAAATGTTCTACATCTTGAACTGGATATGATTACATATTTAGTTACATTCATAAAAACTCTTCAAGTTATACATTTAAGATTGGTGCACATTATTATATGTATATTATACCTTAATGAAAACGCAGAAGAGGGTAGTAATCAAAGAGCTAACAAGGTAATAAGGAACTACTAGGCACAGTAGTCCAAAAGGACAGAGAGGAGCACAGCACCCTGGGGTCTCTTGCCCCCTGGAAATGTTTTCCTAATCAAAAAACTGCATGTAGGCAGGCTAGGAAAGTAGGAAGACAAAATGTCAGAGTACAAGATCCACCAAAGGAGCCATCCCTTGCTTTAGAATAAGACCCCAAAAAGCTGAATCCTGGAAGAGAGAACACAGAAGGAAACTAAACCAGTCATTGCATAGATAGACTCAAAAAAAACAAAAAACAAACAAACAAACAAAACCCTCGGTTTGAATAAAGGTGGAAAATACAGGAGACAAGCAAAATAAACAGAGAAGTTCCTTGACACCATGGAACTAAAGCCCCAGAAAGAGGAAGCAAGAGAATGGGGAAGAAGCAATACTTGATGAAATGATGGCTGAGAACTATTCAAAACTGATGAAAGACATCCAGACACAGCATCAAAGGGTATATACCCCAAGCAAGAAAAGGGGGAAGATTATCTGAAATCCAAAGACCAAAAAAATCTCAAAAATAGCCTGAGAAAGAACAACTTACCAATAAAGAAATGATAACTATAACTGACTGACCAATAGAAACAAAGCCAAATGCTAGAGAATAATCTCTTCTCCAAAGGACTAGTATCTAATTATATGTATATGTGTATCTATCCCTAGAATTCTATGCCTAGCAAAATGTATCTTTCCAGAATGCAGGTGAAATAAAAACATTCTCAAAAAGTTTGAAAATGTGTCAATAATATCTACTCTAAAGAAAATACTAAAGGATATTCTTCAGATGGAAGGAAAATTATTTCAGTTGTTAGGTCAGTAACACAAGAAGGAACAAAGGAAAAGAAAATGCACTAAGTCTAGTTGAATAATAACAGAAACAACAGAAATCTATCTTTGGAGTTTAAAACATTTATGCATTTTAAAACATGGTAACAATGAAGTAAGTTAAAAAAAAGAAGAAGGAGTGCCTGGGTAGCTCAGTCAATTAAGCATCTGCCTTCAGCTCAGACCATGATCCTGGGGTCCTAGAATCAAGCCCGGCATGGGGCTTTCAGCTCAGGGGGAGCCTGCTCCTCTCTCTGCCTTTCGCCCTGGCTCGTGCACACGTGCTCTCTTGCTCCCTCTCTTTCTCTCTCTCTCTCTCCCTAATGAATAAATAAAATCTTTGAAAAAAAAAAATAAGAAAGAAAATGAAATGTTTTTAAATGTTTTCAAAAAGTTTCATTCTCTTGAAAAAAGGACTGGAAGTCTCCGTTAATATAACACTCTGATAAGCTGAGAAAACATATTAGAATTTCTTAGGCCAAAACCAAAGGAACGGCAAAGGAATACATAGCCCACACTAATTAAAAAAAAAAAAAAAAAGAGGTAAATGAGATAACCATTTTTAAAAAGACAATCCAGGGGTACCTGCGTGGCTTAGTCGGCTAAGCATCTAACTCTTGATTTCAGCTCAGGTCATGATCTCAGGTCATGATCAACCCCCACATCTGGTTCCACACTAAGTGTGGAATCTGCTTGGGATTGATTCTCTGTCCCTCTCCCTCTGCCCCACCCTCCCACTTGTGCATGTACATTCTCTCAACCCTCCCTCCTCTAAATGAATAAATAAATAAGACAATCTAAAACAAAGCTACGAGAAAAAGAAACATGAAAAACAGGTAAGACAGATTTTTTTACATTTTTAATCACTAGGTGGATCCTTACGTGGCTCCGCAGTTTAGCGCCTGCCTTTGGCCCAGGGCGTGATCCTGGGGTCCTGGGATCGAGTCCCACATCAGGCTTCCTGCATGGAGCCTGCTTCTCCCTCTGCCTGTGTCTCTGCCTCTCTCTCTCTCTGTGTGTCTCATAAATAAATAAATAAAATCTTTTAATACATAAATTTTTAAACACTAATATTAATATTATTGTATGCCAGTTCATTTTTATAAGTCATAAGCAAAATACATAAATCTAGCAAATGCACACATACCTAACTTTTATAAATTTTAACCACATCTATTCAGTTTTTTTCCCCATTGTGACGGACTTTTCAAAATCTTATTTCACCTTCTCTTTGCGTATTTTACCACAGGTCTGCTAACAAGCATTAAAATGTCCAAAACCAAATAAAAATAAGCAGGAACAAAAAGCCCAGAGAACCAACTAGCTTATGAATACTGCAATAATTCCATAATAAAGTATTAATTTGCCACTACCGACTTACATAAATTTACTGAAATATATTAAGAAACTTAAGAATATTCTTTCACTTAATTCTCAAGAAAACATTAATACTTAAAATTTAATTCACTTGTTAATTTAGTCAAAGGAAGATTCCAGGATAAAATTACAACTTTTTCTATACTCAAACCAGTATCAGCAAGACACAGGTGCAACACGCCCCTCTATCAGAGAATCATTAAATATCTATGTAGAAAAATAAATAAATAAATAAATAGATAAATAAATAAATAAATATCTATGTAGAACCAAAAACACCTAAGCAAACAAGATATGAAACTCCAGCCTCGGGCTGCCCGGGTGGCTCAGCAGTTTAGCACCACCTTCGGCCCAGGGGGTGATCCTGGAGACCTCGGATTGAGACCCGCATCGGGCTCCCTGCATGGAGCCTGCCTCTCTCTGTATCTCTCATGAATAAAGAAATAAAATCTTAAAAAAAAAAAAAAAAAAAAAGGAACTCCAGAGTCACTCCTATTCTTCCTATAGGCAAATGAAACTACCTGCCACTTAAATCAGTATTTGTTATTTTGGGGAGAAGCTGATATTTTAAGTAAGATGGCCTAGGCTCTTCCAAAGACACAAAGCTATCGACATTAAATCAAAACGCTATGTTCGTGTCATACAGTACTTCCGTAAAGAAATTTAAAAAAAAAATCTAATTTAACATTTAATTCCAGTCTTTTAGATAGAGACTCACAAGTGAACGGTGCCAGAGTTACAAAACTAGACACCGAAGCATAGAGTCATTTCCAGGTCTACTGGGGCTAGAGGCAACTAACCTGACTCCCTCTCTCCATTATGGCTGTGGAACAAGCTGAGCCCTTAGTTCAGGTGACTGGAGCATGGTGCCAGGAGCCTGCTCTCTACACAGTGAACAGTGGCTGCTGACAAGTCGTGTAGGGAACTAAGTCATACACAAGCATCCTTATCCAGCCTCCAGGAGACTCTTCAGGCCCTGTGTGCAGGCTCTTCTCTTACCCTCACGGTGTCCCATCCCCTCCCCTCCCCTCCCCTCCTCACCTACCATCTCCTCCTCATCCTTCAGGTCTTACAAGTCCCTTCCTCAGGAAAGCCTGTCCCACCACCCCCAGGTCGGGTTAGGTTCCCTAGTCATCGTTTTTATAGCTCCCTATACTCTACTTCAAAGGACTTATCCCCCCTGTTGTTGAAAACAAGGTACCTAGCATGAGGTCAGGAGGTACACAGAAGGCACTCCAGAAAGACTTGCTGAATGAACAAACAAATCTGAATTTATGGTGTCCCCACCCTCTGCTCAATTTTACAAAGAAACAAGGCTTTAAAAAATGAAGTTATTTACATGATGTGATATAGCCTGGAAATGGCATAGACCAGTTAAGAATCCAAGTGTTTGCAACTCTAAATCCCATGTTCTGACCCCCCATGTACTATAATGAAATGTGGTAGAAGACAGATTTCATTCAAATTAATATTGTGTTTACACTGAGTTCCACTGTAAAAATGAGATGCTTTATTTTTTTAAGACTTTATTTATTGATTCATGAAAGACAGAGAGAGAGAGAGAGAGAGAGAGGCAGAGACACAGGCAGAGGGAGAAGCAGGTTCCCTGCGGGGAGCCCAATGTGGGGCTCGATCCCAGGACCCCGGGATCATACCCAGCCAAAGGCAGATGCTCAACCGCTGAGCCACCCAGGTATCCCTGAGATACTTTCTTAATGGGGAAAAAAAAAGGAGAGAGACTCTAAATACAAGTGAATCGCATCTAAAGGCAATATGCCTTTCAAAAATCACCCTGAAGGGACAAACTACAACTTTCTGGTAATAAATGGTCAGCATATTGTCGATAATAACATTGCACTAAAACAAAACAAGAAAGGTTAAAAGTGAAATTGCAAACATAACCCAAAAATGTCATCACCGGCCTCTTTCTAACTGAAGTTGCAACTCCCAAACTTTCAGGACGGTGGCAAAGTCTTCTTCTCCCAACTTCAGACTGCCTTAACACACCTAGCACATTTTCACCAAAGCTGATTTTGTTTTCAGCTTGCCACTAACTTTAATTTACTGGCCTCTTTTTTTCAACCACCTTCAAAGGCTACAGAAATAACAGGAACTTGAGACAGATGTACCCACAGTGGCCACGCTGGACCAGTGCAATCTCTGCTTGACACCGGAGGCCCAGATTGAATCCGCCACGCCAGGAATTGTCTTGGGTCCCCAAAACACTGAGGATGACCAGCCAATTGACTGATGGTGGCAAAGCTGACACTTCCACTTACTGGCTTGCATAACCAGTGGCAGGACATATCTCATGTCAACAGAGGGTTATAACTGGTAATGGGCCTTTTCAGAAACAAGTACACCAGGGAGTCTGACAGGTAAAAACAGTAAGTAAGCACCAACGCCGAGATGCAGGCCCCAAATTCTTAATGTTTGGCGAACGATGCTTCTTCAAACGCCTTTGTGACGCCTCACTAATTCTTTACATAATCAAAAAGGAATTTCTGTTATTAACTCAGGCTACCTGTTTTCTTTTAAAAATTAATTCATACCTTCATTTGCACAATTTTTTTCCTTCTGTGTTTTGACATATTTCAACGGCCTGTGGAGACTACAATACAGGATTCAGCATCCATTTTAAGTAAATACAAAGTCTGTTTGCCAACTTTACCATACAAAATGCCAAACTCAAATCTTTTTGACTTTAGGGCCTGACAGAGTGAGAAAAGCAAATAAAGCACTGTTCGCTTGATGCTGGCTCACTTAATTCTGATTAAAATGACCTCACAGGGCAGCCCCGGGTGGCCCAGTGGTTTGGCGCCTGCCTTTAGCCTGGGGTGTGACCCAGGGCCCAGGATGGAGTCCCCTCTCGGGCTCACTGCATGGAGCCTGCCTCTCCCTCTGCCTGTGCCTCTGCCTCTCTGCCTCTCTGCCTCTCTCTCTCTCTCTCTGTCACGAATAAATAAATAAAACCTTTAAAAAAATAAATAACTTCACCAAAGAAAAAAGTATCCCGACTTCCTCCTAATAGAACTTCCAAGAGATGCGACAACACCTGAGGGACTGGCCACGATGATCTCTGAGGTTCCGCCCAACTTTCCTGAGCTACGAAATAATACGTTTGTAGCCCAGAGACTTAATTCCATTTACAGATGGATTAATGTGGGATTAAAATCGCCTTCTTCCAGCTAGCAAAATATTTAAGATCCTGTCCCCACTTTTTGTTGTTTTTTTTTTCCCCCTTCCCCATTTGGGTCATATTATTCCCCACGACTGGGGAATAAATAATGCCTCAATTCAAGCATCCTTCCCCAGGCCCAGGAGGGAGACACATTTCACTCCTATTAAAGTCTACCAACTAAAAAGCAACTGTGGATTAAAATGCGGGGGAAAGGGTGGGTGTGTGTGTGTGTGTGTGTGTGTGTGTGTGTGTGGCGGGGAGGATGTCATCCCCGACTTCTAGAAGTGGCTTCCAAACGTCTAGAAATGTGGATTCAGGGCAGCCGGGGTGGCTCGGCGGTTCAGCGCCGCCTTCATCCCGGGGCGTGACCCTGGAGACCCGGGATCCAGTCCCACGTCGGGCTCCCTGCATGGAGCCTGCTTCTCCCTCTGCCTGTGTCTCTGCCTCTCTCTCTGTGTCTCTCAAGAATAAATAAATATTTAAAAATAAATAAATAAGTAAGTAAGTAAGTAAATAAAAAAAAAAATGTGGATTCACAGACTCCTCCAATTCCGCGGCATGGAGCACCTGCGCGCAGCCAGCCCCGGCCCCGGCCCCGGCCCCCCGCCGCGCGGGCTGTCAGCTACTTTGCAAACTTCGCGGCGGCGCGCCGGCTCTCCAGGCTCCCGGGTCCCTCCTCCACCCCGTCCCCCTCCCTCCAAGCCCGGTCGAAACCAAGTTTCCCCCCCACCCCCACCCCGCCGGGCACCGAAGGGCAATGATGTTAATTAAAGGGACGGCGGCGGCCTGAGTCCTGCCCCCCTTGGGGGCTGCGCAGGACGCGAGGGAAACTTGCAGAGGGAGACGCGTCCCCCGGGAGGGGGCGGGGCGCGGAGGGGGCGGGGCGCGCGAGGGGCGGGGCGCGGGGGGGAGGGGCGCCCCTCCCCCAGGACCCGGCGACCCCGCAGCCCCCCGCCCCCCCCCGCCCGGCGCCCGCCGCCTGCCAGTCACTCCCGCGGAGCCCCGCGGAGCCCCGCGGCCCGGGTTCGGGGGGGGCGGAGGGGGGGCCCGGGACGGCCCCGCACGCGGCCCCCGAGCCCGCTCCGTCCCCCTCCCCCGGGGCCGGGAATGGCGGCGTCCGGCTCCGCGGGGAACCCCACAGCCCGGCGGCGGCGGCGGCGGCGGCGGCGGCGGCCCCCTGCGCGGGGAGAGGAGAAAAACGAAGTTACCTCGGGACGGTCCCGGCGGCGGCGGCGGCGGCGGCGGCGGCGGCGGGAGGGGGCCGAGCGCGGGGTCGGGGCAGCCGAGCGGGTCCCGGCGCGGCGGCGGCGGCGGCGGCGGCGGCGGCGGCGGCGGCTACCGCAGTGCCCTCCGCCCCATTGTTTCCCTTCCAAGAGGATCCCGGCGCAGCTGAGCCCGGGAACCAGGAAGTTCCCCGGCGCGACACCTCCTGCCGCCGCTATGGAAACGGCCCCCGCCTCCCAGGGCGGCTCGCCCGGGACCCCGCCTCCGCGCCGCCGGCCCCGCCCGCCTCACGGGCCGCCGCCAAGCGTCGGCGATGCGGCCGCGGCCGCCGCCATCTTGGCGCGGCCCCCGCGGCCCCTTCCCGGCGGCACGTGCGCGCCGGCGCCGCGTTCCCGCCTCCGCGAGGACCCCGGCGGCCGCCGCTGGAAGACGCCCGCCCGCGCGCGCTCGGCCGGCCCTGCGGCCCGCGAACCAGCAGCCCGGCTTGCGGGCGCCGCGCGGGGCCCGCGCGCTCCGGCCGCCGCGGGGGGCGAGGTCAGCGGTGCCGCGGCCCCGGCGCCACCTCTGCAGCCACCTCTCCGCAGGTTTCATTCCGGGCGCATCTTCCTGGCTGCCGGGGCTTGGACCTTCTCACCCCGCCAGCGCCCCCGCCGCGTGACTCAGTTTCCTCACCTGTAAGGAGTCCTGATAGTAGTAGTACCTGCCTCCTAAGGGTCGTCACCCGCCGCAAGCGAGGGCTGGGTCGTTAACAGGTGCAAAATGTTAATCCGTTCAATCGAACGGCGTTGCTCCTAAGAGAATTCACATTCCTGAAAATCTTTCAGGGACTTCCAAGTGTTCAAATCAGCACGACTTTAAATAGGCTACTGTTTCAGATCCCAACTGCCGCCTAAAATTCCCCCAAATGTTCGTCTTTTTTGTCCCATCTTTCTCTAGGTCAGCTTTCTTTTTTTATATCATGGAAACTGTCGAGAGTTTCAGTCTCCAGAGTCTTCTATTAAGAGGTGCCATTTAAAAAAAAAAAAAAAGATGAATGATGTAAACTTTCCGACACTGTAATTAGCTGACAGTTAAATGATTTATTCAATAGGAGCTAGAAGACTTAGGGTGTGCAAATAACAAAGGCTTCCTGTCCTTGATTCCAGGATCTAGAATTAGTAAAGTTGGCAACTGCGCTGTTGTTATTTTCTCTTTTTTTTTTTTCCAGCTGGTGAAAACGGACACCAAAAAACTGGGTTGCTGCGTGCAATGTGGAGGCAGAGAGATGGACAGAGGAAGTGGGACCACAGTCTTTGCTGAAGGATGCAGACCTCGCTAACTGCGTAACACTTGGTCTTAGATGGATCTCCAAGGCTCCTTGTAGCTCACAACTGGTCTTATTTGCGCATACACCCTTTAAAATAATACTTCCCTTTGCTTATCCATTTAAACCAGATTTGCAAAGGCTAGTGTTTAATAAGCCCAATCCAAAACGGATATATGAATTGGAGTGAAAAACAGATCAAGAGTTGGCAGGACATGGGAAACTTTCCCAACACCCAAACACTTCTCCAGAACTTCTGGAATGCCCCAATTAGCAATTACCCAGATTGAGATATCTGTATTTCTTTCTTTTTTTTTTTTTTTTGAGATTTTATTTATTCATGAGAGACACAGAGAGGCAAGACATTGGCAGAGGGAGAAGCAGGCTCCCCACGGGGAGCCCTATAGCAGACTCGATTCCAGGACCCCGGGATCATGGTCTGAGCCAAAGGCAGATGCTCAACCACTGAGCCACCCAGGTGCCCCGAGATATTTGAATATCTGAAAGGCAAGAGCCCCCACTCCTACAGCTGTGTAGCCCAGCTGGACCAGCAGTTTTCTTTGCACATAGTAGGCCCTCAATATTTATTGAATTAAATGGCCATGTTTGTGGCTGAGTGCTCAACATTTAAGGAGTCGTTGGGAACCACAGATGATGTTACTCAAGGGACATCACTGCAGACATCATTAACAGGAACCCCCAAGTCACTAGTTAAGGAGTTAATGGGATTTTGGAATGAACAACCCTGGCCACAGGCTTATTTGGAAAAATAAAGTGGAAATTTCAGATACATTTTTTCCATAACTTATATGGGTAATCTTTTAAAACTTTATTTTGGACCTAATGATGAGTAACACTGATTCAATTTTATGCTTCAGTGATAGTCCTCTGACTCTATAGTACAGTTAAAGCTCCAAAGTCCCCACATTTTCCCCCAAATCCAAGTGTCACCAGTGAGTTATGTCACTTCAGTATAAAACCAGTATTTGTTCTTAGGTATAACTTTAGGGGCTTGCCATAATTTTTGTATTTTTAAGCATCTTGGAGGTATTGTTAAATGGCAAACACAGATTTCTGTCACCAGTGTAGGGCTTTACTCTGGGGTAGGCATGCAAATTCACTTATCTAGCATACGATAAACAGAACTTGTGTCAGTGATTATCATGGAAATAAAGATAGAACCATTTTTCCTCTAAATTGGGGATGGGCAAACTTTTTCTTAAAGGGGAAACATAGTAAACATGAAGGCAACTGTAGACAATATATAACAGGATGAATGTGCCTCAATTCCACTAAAAACTTACTTATGGCAATAAATGGGTTTGAACCACAAGGCACTATTTTGCTGATTGATCCCTCAGTAATTGTATTTATATTAAATTCATTCCATTTTTTTTTAATTTTTATTTATTTATGATAGTCACACACAGAGAGAGAGGCAGAGACACAGAGGGAGAAACAGGCTCCATGCACCGGAAGCCCGACGTGGGATTTGATCCCGGGTCTCCAGGATCGCGCCCTGGGCCAAAGGCAGGCGCTAAACTGCTGCGCCACCCAGGGATCCCTAAATTCATTCCATTTTTATATTCACTCCAATGTGAATTGCCAGATATTAAAATACAAAGGGTAAAAGCTTGATATCAATAAAGCACCAAAAAGTCAAAAGTCCTACAGAGTAAGTTTGTGTTACCAATAAAATGTTTCACATATACCAAAGGTTTAGAACTACATTTCATATACTATAATGGAATAAGGTAGGTGGACGTTTGTATATCATTTTTGCAAAAGCTATGAGCTGTGGTAATGGAAATACTTAAAATGTTGACAAAGATTGCATGTTTAAACCTCTCCCCGCTACCCTTAGGATGCTATAATTACTAAAGCCAGAAGTACAATTTGAGGTGAGAACGTAAAAACATAGAGAAAAAAATAAACCTCCAAATCATCCATCCTTCACTGTCATCTAGAGAAGGTGGATCAAAGTGTAGGTCCTCCGAGTGTCCTGTAAATTGAGAATTCGAAATGTGAATCCATGGCTATTTGATCCATTCCATTTTTTTTAATAGGGGTAAGCAGATAGCTCCTGGGGAAGATGCAGCAGAGAGGAGAGCGAAGACGGTGGTAATAAAGCTGTGGAAAGTTCTGTGCACGTTTTCATCCTCAATAGCAGCAGTACTTTAGGAAATTTCGAAAGGAACCACGAGCTCTTCGTTGGTTAGGAAAGTCACTTCCAATGACACTACATATAATTGTTCTTCCCTGTTGGGAAGAAAGACACACTAATCAATATCTGTGCACGTGGTATAAGTGAAAAAGCAATGGATAACCAACAAGGACGTCCACATTGCTTATATGAAAAAGTTTTCCTTTGGTTAAAAAGAGAAGTTACTGATGCAGTTAGGAAAGTTTGTATAAGAAATGGGAGCCACATAAAACTTTATGAAAGGTGTTGGGATCACAGTTCATTACTTAAAACTATCTGGAGTTATCTTGCTTATTTATTGGCATACTTGGTTTGTTTGGTTTTTTTAAGATTTTATTTTAGAGAGAGAGAGAGAGCACAAGTGGGGGGGGGGGCAGAAAGGGAGAGACTCTCAAGCAGAGTCTGCACTGAGTGCAGAGCCTGATGCAGGACTTGATCCCATGACCTGAGCCAAAACCAGATGCTTAACCAGCTGTCCCACCCAGGCACCCCCCCCCTCGGTGGGGAGAGGGGAAGGGGGTTCTATCTTGAAAATGTTCATGTCATGAGACTGAGGAACTTACCTGTCTTCTTCCCTATTCTATCCCTTGGTCCATATCAGTGCCTGGTACAGCTCTCTGTATGTAAATAATTGTAGAAGAATAAAGGAAGAGAAGGAGGAGGGAGGAACAAAGGTAACAGCCATTTTCCTACATTTCTGAGCAAAAATTTCCTAAATTTCTGTCATATACTCCAAAGGGTCTCTGACTGAAAATAACAAAAACCAAGTAAGAATGACTGGTTTTCAACTACAAAGGCTGCCTCTCATTATCTCCTCTGCCCTTTTGCTCACCAGCTACCCTGCTCTCATAACAAAATGGTTATCATGGTTTGCCCAAAATCTACAATGATGCCATATCATTTGGAAAGTGTCTCATTATGTTTTTATAACTTTAGAGAATTGCTTCTGCCCGCTTAAAGTTGCCATACTTAAAGTCACCATTGGACTGCCTCCTAGACACCAATGCCCTTTATTTTTTGTTTAAGATTTTATTTATTTCAGAGACAGTGAGCATGAGTGGGGGCATGGGGAGCAGAGAGAGAGGGAAAAGAAGGCTCCCCAATGAGCAAGGAGACCGATGTGGGGCTCAATCCCAGAACCCTGGGATCCTGACCTGAGCCAGAGGCAGATGATTAACCCACTGAGCCACCCAGGTGCCCCCCCTTATTTTTTTTAAATCTCCTCCAACAATTGTATTAAAAAGTGCTATATGATATTGAAATAAACGTGAAGTACAATTTCAAGGCATTCTTGTCCCTGTCTTAAGGTGATAAAACTTGCCTCTGTGTATATGATTTTTTAATTAACTTTAAACCCTTGTGTACCTAAATCTATATAAGTTGTGTGCTAATTTTCAAAGCTAGTCCCCCAGTGACCCATGCCTCCAACGTTCACATCTTTGCATACTGTCCTCCTCTTGAATCTGGGCCGCCCCTGTGACTCACTTTTTGAGCAAAAGAATAGGGCAGAAGTGATGCTGAATATTTTCTAAGACCAGATGATAAGACGTCTTACAGCTTTTGCCTGGGACTCTGAAATACTTACCCTTAGTGGACTCCCTCCTCGAACTCAGCTTCCATGTTAAGGCCACGTATTGGTGACAAGCTTTGCTTAGACCTTCAACCGATAGCATCAACTGCTAGGCCTGTGGGGGAGCCGTCCTGGGCATCCAGCACAGTTGAGCCTTCAGATGCCTTGAGCATCTGTGACCCAATAAGAAACCCAACTAAGGGCACCTCAGATGAGCCTAGTCAACCCATGGAACAATGAGAGCACAAATTAATTGTTTGTTAAACCATTGAGTATAGGGTGGTTTGCTACCCACGTATATTGATAACTGGGATAAATTGATTAAAAATACAGTGCTGAGGCTATATTTAGAGACATTTAAGCTAAAACCTTATAAATAACCTTGTCAAAATTAACAGAAATGCTGTATAAGAAGGTCGAGTTATAGAAGAACAAGGTAAACCGTAAAAGATCCTTAGGCATTCCGGGGCATGCTTCTGCTGATTCTATCTGGCTCTTTCCTTTGAGGTGGCTCTTTTCCTTTGAGGCTCTTTCCTTTGACACTCGGCCAACGTGAAACAACGTGACAACCTTAACCTTCTGGTGTCTGCAAAGTAAATATACTTGCGATTAAATGTGACTTAGACATGAAAATAAGTCCCTGTCCACACACTTTGGCTAAAAAAAAAAAAAAAGGAAAGGAGTGGTCACAAGTAGCCAGACTAAAGACTCAATTAAAATGACACAATAGATGGGAAAAAAAATTTTTTTTAATCTACTCAACTTCTCTTTTCTATTTGTTAACACTTCGTGAAGATTGGGTCCAGAATGCCTAATCAGTTTTGAAATCTTAAAAAGCTCTGAAAACCAAAAGTGTTTTCCCCCCTAAATTTGGCACCTAAATTCATCTGCTAGCAACTGGATTTTCCTTTGGCTATTTATGGACTTTATTTTATTTAATCTGAATGTTCCTCCCGTTGTTGAACCATCAGTGTTTGATTGCAGGGTCCTAGCCCAGATCCCACTAACGCTGCCCCTTAAGTAACATGCAGTATACGTGCTGTGTCACCCTCCTAAAAATCGAAACTTCTGAATCCCAAAACAGTTTTGGTTTCAGACCTGAAGTAGACTTTACTGGAGACCTGAAGTAACATTTTGTGGTGCAAGGGTGAGACAATATGTTGTGAAGTCATTGAACATTTGATTCAGACAGCCTGAGTTCAAATCGCTACTCTGCTGTTTGCCACCTCTGAGACCTAGGTCAGGGAGGAACCCTCTGCCTCAGTTTCCCCCTCTGCAAAATGAAGATAGTGATAGACATTACCACATAGGGTTCTTAAAAGAACTAAATGATGAGATCATGCATGTAAAGGGATTACCGAAATGACTAGTAGTAAACACTCAACAAATGTTAACTCTTACTGTATTGTTATTATATAGAAGGTTCCTTAAAAAGTCAATAAAATTAATATCTCCACTACAGTTCAGGAAACTACTCAAAGGTATTACCAGCAGGAAGATATTCAACACAGGGGATCCGATGTACAAACTCTTTGGAAGGAGCCAACGGGGGAAGGTGAACAACACAACTCCTGGGTTATTCCACAGCAGTTGATGTCAGGAAGCTGCTGCATCCAGAGTCAGAAATCACAGGGAATGACATGAAATCACTGCCAATGTCACAGCTGCCTCACAGCTTAGAAGCTGGTAACTGTCAGGGGCATACTTTGTAGTCTAGCTTCACTGCAAAAATGTTTGTCTACCAAAGCCTCGGGTCAGCCACTACTGCCAGAGGAAATATGGCACGTTCCTTATGCCATTCAAATCCCAAGAGTGCATGTCACTGGCAGAAGGACACCTTATCAGAATTGAACTGGCAAGGGACTCTGGGAAATACAGCCCTTGCAAAACAGGTGATGCCCAACACAAATAATCTAATAATAACAATTTACATGTGTAAATTACTTGCCATAAAAGTTCTGTGAGGTGGGCAGGAACTGAGAAAGCAGAGGGGCTTCGTGGCCTCTCCAGTTGGCTGCACAGTGAGACAAGCAGGTGCTCATATTCCAGATCTAATGTGTGTTTCTTTATGCCAGCGCTCATCTGAGTCCTACTTTTCCCCCCAAGTCCTCATGCCATTTATATTATCATTTACTTACTGTTTTTCCTTCAGTTGACTCACAATTTCTACTTGAACTACATTGGAAATTTTGCATCACTATCTGAAGTATAATGCAAATCACTAACGGTGAGAAACAGGTGTCACATAACATAAGTGGAAGATAAAAGCAAAAATAGAAAACAGCAATGCTATTAAGACCACTTAATATCTTAAAAAAAAAAAAAAAAAAACGCCTGGGTGGCTCAGTGGTTTAGAGCCTGCCTTTGGTGAAGGGTGTGATATCCGGGTCCTGGGATCGAGTCCCACATTGGGCTCCCTGCAGGGAGCCTGCTTCTCCCTCTGCCTGTGTCTCTGCCTCTCTCTGTGTCTCTCATGAATAAATAAAATCTTAAAAAAAAAAGACCACTTAGATAGCATTGCCCACAGAAGGCAGGGAGCCTGAAGCCCACTCTCTCTTTGTTGAAAATGAGGATTAGCAAGTGTTGCAGTTGTTAGACAAACAGCAAACATCCTAACACCAAACTGAGATTCTCTCATTGATACATTCACAGGACTAAACCACTAAGATCCTTGAAATTAAATTTCTCACTACACGAGGCAAGGTTATTTAAAGCCCATCTTACCTTCCAAATACATCCCACACTTCAGGTAATGCTGATTCCTGCCAATTGTGAAAGTTGAGCTCAGAATCAGAGTATTTATTCATTCAATTTTTGTTTGGTTGGGTTTTTTAGGTTCTTAAAGATTTTATTTGTTTATTTGAGGGAGAGAAAGAGCTTGAGAGAGTGTGTGCAAGCAGGGAGGAGGGGCCAAGGGAGAGGGAGAAGCAAACTCCTTGCTGAGCAGGGAACCCAACGTGGGGCTCTATCTCAGGACGCTGGGATCATGACCTGAACTGAAGGCAGATGCTTAACTTACTGAGCCACCCAGGAGCCCTATTCCATTTGAAAAAGTACTTGGGGGGATCCCTGGGTGGCGCAGCGGTTTAGCACCTGCCTTTGGCCCAGGGCGCGATCCTGGAGACCCGGGATCGAATCCCACGTCGGGCTCCCGGTGCATGGAGCCTGCTTCTCCCTCTGCCTATGTCTCTGCCTCTCTCTCTCTCTCTCTCTCTCTCTCTCTCTCTCTGTGTGTGTGTGTGACTATCATAAATAAATAAATAAAAATTTAAAAAAAGTACTTGGTAGCTGAGTATTAAACACATGTCAGCATGTTTTGCTCCTACTGACTTGTTCGTAGAAGAGAGGTAAAATTCCCATCGCATAAACCATTTCAAAGTGAACAGTTCAGTAGCATTTAATACACTCACGATGTTGTACAACCACCACCTCTATGTTGTTCCCAAACATATCACCCCAAAAAAGACTCTATATCCAGTAACCAGTTACTCTCCCTTTTCTCTCTCCCTAGGCCCTAAAAACTACTAACCAGCTTCCAGTCTCTATGGGTTTACCCTGAATGTTTCACATAAATGGAATTATATAATGTGTGACCTTCTGTGTCCATCTCCTTTCACTTAGCATAATATTTTTGCATTCCACACACATTGTAGCAGGTACTAGTGCTTCATTCCCTGTTATGGCTGAATAATATCACATTGAATGGATATACCACATTTGTTCACTGATTCATCCACTGACAAACATTTGGGTTGTCTCCAACTTTGGGCTATTGTGAATAGTGCTGCAATGAGCATGTGTGTACATGAGTATGGGTCAGTACCTGTTTCTCAGTTATTTGGGGTGTACACTTAGGATTGGAATTGTGGGATCATATGGTGATCCTATGTTTAACTTTTGGAGGAACTACCAAACTGTTTTCCGTAGTGGCTGAACCATTTTACATTCCCACCAGCAGTGACAAGGGCTGCAATTTCTCCAAATCCTTGCCAACACTATTTATTTTCTGCTTTTGTGATTATAGCCATCCTAATGAGTGTGAAGTGATGTCTTATGGTTTTGATTTACATTTCACTGATGACTAATGATGCTGAGAATCTTTTCACATGTTTATTGGTCACTTGTATGTATATCTTCTTTGGAGAAATGTCTATTCGAGTCCTTTGCCCATTTTAAAAATTGGGTTGTTTGTCTTCTCACTGTGGAATTGTAAGAGTTCTTTGTTTATTCTGACCCTTCTTGGATAGGAGATTTGCAAATACTTTCTCCCATTCTGTAGGTTTCCTTTTTACTTTTTTTGTTTTTAAATATTTTATTTACTAATTCATGAGAGACACACAGAGAGAGGCAGAGACACAGGCAGAGGGAGAAGCAGGCTCCCTGCAGGGAGCCCAACGTGGAACTTGATCCCGGGTCTCCAGGATCATGCCCTGGGCTGAAGGCAGATGCTCAACTGCTGAGCCACACAGGCATCCCATCTTTTTACTTTATTGGTAATGTTCGCTGGTGGGCAGAAGTTTTCAATTTTGATGAAGTCCAATTTATCTGGGGTTTTTTTTTGTCTTGTTTTGCTTTTACTGTCATATCTATGAGTCAGTTGCCAAATCCAATGCCATGGGTTTTTATCTTATGTTCTAAGAGTTTTATGTTTTAGCTTTTATATCTACATATGATTTTTAAACCATACTATAAAATTTTCATGCAAGTAAGGTAAATCCACTGACCTAGATTAACTCTATTACCGTTAAAATTTACTCACCCTTGAAAGACTCATTTGTTTCTTTAATAAATGGGTTTGTTTAGCCATGACTATGAACAAGTCCCTATACTAGAATATATATATTTATATATATATATATGTAGACTACACACAAACAAATGTATATTTATTAGTACATATACTATTTATTAGTATAGAATATTACTCTATATACTAACAAGAAGGTTATAGAAGTGCTGAGAAGAAAGACTGGATTACCAGTTTATGAAAGAGCAACAGTAGGTTGCAAATTCGAAAAAGAAAAGCAAAACCAACTCAAACCAGCTTGTATATACAATAATGCAGTTAAGTTATTGGCTCATGTCACTGAAAGCCAACTAGAAAATGGGCTTTGTGGGATTCAATGATATTGTCAAGGACCAGCTTCTTTCTCTACCTCCCATCATGTCAGCTCCATCCAACCTAGATGACTGCCAACAATTTCCAGAGCTGCATGCATCATCATCTCAATCAGGAAGTGAGCAGCCCTCAGCCAACACTCTTCTCTGCCTCTGGCTCTGGTATGACCTGAATCACATACCCATTCCTGGGTATCCATAAATGTTGATTTATGGCCAGAGTGTATGATTATGTTAATTGCTTTCACTGCTGTTTAGCACCAGTAATGGAGTTGGGCTTCTTCCCACATGGGAAAGATATGGTTCTCAACTAGAAATTGGGCAAGTGACAAAGAAAACAGGAACGTATATTGGGGAGAGGGGAGGAACATCACAATGTTCACCACAGGTAATCTCAGAGAAGTCTTAACAGAAGAGAAGAGATTTGACCTGGTTAGAGGGAAACAAATAAAATAGTGAGTGTGAAGGCTCAGTTTTAAAAATAGGGAATAAGCATCTATATTTTAGCTCGACCGCTGGTGTCAGGTGAAAGTTAATAATCCTAGTAGGGTAACTTGGGGACATATCATAATGGAGGACTTCAAATACTTGACTGAGGAGTTTAGACTTAATTCACCAAGCAACAACAACAAAAAAAAAAAAAAGAAGGAAAATGACCTTTTTCTTAGAAAAAAAATTTTTTTCTCTAAAACTGTATGGAGATGAAAGAATTTTAGAAGAATTTATTTTAATGCTAGGTTGTGGTATTTGAATAAGCTATATTCACCAGTAGAAATTCACTCACTCAAGTGACAAATATTGATTGGGGATATATGATGTGTGTCCAGTACTGTTCTGGCAATAGCTGAGTTGTTCAGTGGTGAAATATAGTAATGTTACTGCCTTTGTGAAGGTTACAGGCCTGTGGAGATCCTATCATCTATGTCTTCGTGGTATCAGATTCTAATGTCTCCTCTGCCTTTGGAAAGCGTTACACCCTGGGTCAAAACAGTTCACTCACAGTCAATGGAAAATAAATTAAGAAAGCATTCAAACCATAGTTAACAAACCTGCGCATAATCTCCATGTGCCTTGCCAAGTGAATCCATCCCTCTTCTAAATCCTCCAAGTCCAGTTGATACTTCACTACAGAGAGGTCACTCTTCAGCCCTAGTTGGATGAAGGGATGTGAACTTCACCCAGAGATTTTACTTAACCTCAAACTCAACATACTCATCTTCAAAATGGATCTCTTTGCTTTACCTCAATTGTAGACCTAAATATTGTCAAGTTAAAGTCAAAGCAGAGACTAGACAATTAAGTTAAATCACCCATAATACACTTGGAAGTCCCTTCTTTCCTCTCCCTGCACCTCCCCCACCCCCATCCCCTTTCTTTTAGCAAACCTCTACTGTGTACTTTCAAAGGCGCAGGACTGGAGAAGAACAGCTATACAGCCCCTTACCTGCCCAACTCCCTAATTTTTGTTATGAGTTACTCCTTTATTCCCTGTATGACCTGAGCTCAGAAGGATGCATTTGAGAAGAAAACAATTCTCTTCCCCCAACCCAGAAAATGTAGCTTTGCATTGGTCTGAGAAGCGAAACAGCCTAACTTAAAGCTGGAAATAAGGCAAGTTTATCCTAAAGGAAAACTTCTTCAGAAACAAACAAAAAGAAACAATGAAAAACCACATACCATAGAATTTCAGCTCTATGACATTCTGGAAAAGGCAAAACTATAGAGACAGTCAAGGATCACAGGTTACCAGAGGTTGGGTTTTTTTACTATAGTGTAGATACTTGTCATTACACATTTGTTCAAACCCATGGAAGTTATAACACCAAAAGTGAACCCTAATGTAAACTACAGACTTTGGATGATGATGGTGATGATGATGGTGGTGGTGGTGGTGGTGGTGGTGGCCACCACAGGTTCATCAGCTGTGAACCTGGTGAGGTTCTGGTGGGGATGTTGATAATGAAGGAGGTTGGGGGCAGGTAGGGATAGATGGGAAATCTCTGTATCGTCCACTTGGTTTTGCTGTGGACCAAAACCTGCCCTATATAAAGTCTGTTTTAAAAAAAAATGAGAAAAGGAGAATTTATCAGTCCAACCAATACTTACTAAGCCCCTGGATATGCCAAGCACTACTATATGACACACTGTAGTATCAAGGGCGAATAAGACATGCGTGGATCCTGCCCTCACAGAACTTCCATTAATGTTGTAATCAGATAAAGTCATTGTGCTTACTGAGTTGCCCTTCCCAGATAGCATACTATAATTCTCTACTCCAACTGAGAGCCCCGGCTTCCTCCAGCAGGTAGCTAATGGGTAATTCCAACTGGCTTAAAGGGGCCAGGCCTTGCAGCCCCTGAGAGAAGATACCCCCAAGTCCAATAATTCTCACCTGAAGCTTTTGAAAAATTCTGTTTCTGGGGTATCATCTTCAGAGACTCCAGCTCAGTAGGATTAAGGTTTTGCCCAGATACTACACTTTGCCAAGCACCCCAAGTGGTTCTGATGCAAGAGATTTGAAAACCAGTCATTCAGCAGTGGATTTCACTCTAAATAATAACAGTAATCACTCTTGTCCTGTTTTGACATACTGAATCTTTTTTTTCTATTTATTTATTTGGGTGGAGGGGGGAGCATAAGAGAGGTAGGGGTAGAGGGAGAGGGAGAGTCTTAAGCAGACTCCATGCTGAGTGTGAGCCCCAACACAGGGGTCAATCTCAGGACCTGAGATTATGACCTGGGCCCGAACCAAGAGTTTGATGTGTAACCAACAGCACCACCCAGGCACCATTGGTGGAGTTTTTAAAATACCTAGAACATGTCAAAAATATGATGATATAGGCACTCCTGTACATTGCTTACCGGAGTGGAAATTGGTAGAATTTAAGTGAAGGGCATTTTGACAATATATATTAGATTTTATAGTATAAATAGTTTGACCAAGTAATTTACCTTCTAGGAGTATTTCTTAAGGACATAACTTAAACACATATACACAAATAAAACCCACAGAGATCTATGTATAGGGCCATTCAGCATAGCCTTGTTTACAATATTAAAAATTTGGAAGCCACCTACCTGTCAGTGAAGGATTGATTAAAAGAGTAAGCCATCTAACAAAGTGCAATCCATTAAAAATCATGTCATCTATATCTATTAATAATAGAAATAAACCTTTAACTGACTTTTTAAAAACTACATAAAAAACTACATGTATAGTATAATCTTGTTTTTAAATAAAATAATAAATGTTAGGCACATTGTGGGAAAGAAATCACTGAAAATGTTAAGAGTGATGATTTTGGGTAATTATAGTAGAGATTTTTATTTATACATTGTTACATTTCCTGAATGATTTCTACAGCAAGCATATGTTACTTTTAAAATCTCCTCCTCCCTAAAACCCTTTATATTTAAGTTTTATATTTGCAAGGGGATTTTCATTGAAGGACTGGCCTCTAAGGCAGTTTGTATATTACTCTATGAGGGGTGGGGAAGGAAAAGGAGGTAATGGAGGGGTCTGGAAGAAAGAGGAAGAGGGTAATTGGAGTCCACCCTACAGCCCAGGGCCCCAGACTAGGTCTGAACCTAATGGCAAGACAGACTACAAGCAAGGATGAAGAGATCTTCTCCCAGGGGACACTGTGAGACAGAGAGGCATAAACAATGTCACTACAGTGTTCAACCAGGGTGTATGGCAGGTGACACAGAGTAGGACTAGGACAAAGAATTATTCTCAATTCAGAGCAGCAGGAAGGAGCAGCAAGGGCCTATGGGAATGCTGAACCATCTTGGCATTTCGAGGCTAGAATACTTTCTATGCTCCTATGCTCCTCAGATGTAGCAGCATAGAAAGAAAGCTCTGCTGCCTCAGCCAGAGCCAGCTGGGTGCAGCAGCCAGGCCAGGTTGGAGACGGATGGATGCTGAAGGGTAATGCAGGGGATGAGGGGTACAGGGAGGATTTCTAAGGTGAGCAGTATGAGAGCATGTTTCAGTGCCGAGAGAAGCATCTAGCAGTGGGACAGAGGAGGGAGAACTAGCTCTTCTCATTCCACCCATAGTCTTGATCTGATCTCATCAGCATCATGGTTTTAACTACCACTCTAATGGAATTGGCACATTTTATGCCCAGGGCGCAGGCACACAATAAAAATATACTAAATAGATGAAGCTTTCTGCTGGCTTCTGGATCTAAATCATTAACTCATCATCTCTCAGCAATTCCACTGCTACTAACTTAATATCACACACACACGCACGCGCGCGCGCACACACACACACACACACACCATTCTTCCTTTGGTGTTCATTCTCAATGAATGGCAACACCATGCACCTAGTTGTCAAGCTAACTATGTGAGATCCTCCTTAGTGCTCCTTCTCATCTCTCCCCATAGACAACAAGTCAACAAGTGTACATCCTCCCTTTGGAGAGCTCTTGAATCTATTCTCTCCTGTTATTCCCACCACTGTTTTCAATTCAGTCTCTCATCATTTTGCGTTTGGGTTACTCCAACTCTTATTTTCAGCCTATTCCTCACTCTGTTGTACACAGCTATGCTGCCCACTGTTAACAGTACCATTTTCTGAAAATTTAAACCTGATCATGGCATTCACTTACCATTCTGAGCTTCAAAATAAAATGCAAGGTAAATATTCAATAAATGACTGACTTGCCAAAGAAAGGGAGGATTCACCTTGGAAAAAGATTGCCAGCCCTTCCCAATCTGGGATAACTTTGGGCTAGTCATCTTTTATTATAATAATCTAGTTCCAGTTGGTCTCAAGGCAAAAACTCAAAACAGGTGTTTCTAGGTTTGGTTACTTGCTCAATATTTTCACTGTCCCACAGGAAGAAGGTCAAGGGGAGCATTGATATAGAGTACAAGGTGACAACAATTTTTTTGTGGCTATAACAGAGAACCCATCATGCCAAGAATTGGGAAAAGGCATCTTTAAAGTGGAAAAATAAAAGGTCACTTTGGCAATTACATATCATGCATTTAGCCTTGCTACCTAGAAGATACTAAAATAAGCTGTGAAATAGTTCATTTCCAAATAAAATGAGGAGGGACTAAGAAGCAGCTAGCAGAGCTTAGAAAAGTGCAAGCCATGTAACAGTAATTTCATTTCTTTCCAGGATGAAGTAGCAGGCTATGCTGATAAGGAGGAAGCAATAGCTATAATCTATATAATCTACTCCTTGCAATAAAGATTCCGATGTGATGTTATCCCCAAGAACCTGGGACGATGCAGTTCAGTTGAAGATGGCTAAATTGCAGATTCGTATGTGATGCCAACACCACGGCATTTCTCAAAGAATAGCAAATATACTCTTTTTGACAAAGAAAATGTTAAGATCCACCTTTTCCAGTATTGCGAAATCTAGAACAACAACAAAAAAAAACCATATGGGAACCCTCTCTCATTTTCACTGTAACAAAAGACTGAACTATAACAAAATCTGCACTTAGTAGACAGGCTCGACATGGTGGCCAATGTTATAGATAATGGCTAGTGATAACGCTGCTGCATCATGTACTTACCTGGGCAATGAATAACCTGTGAGTGTCACTGAGTAAATAGGGCATACACAAATAAAACTATAAGTAAGACACAGCTAGGTTGAGGTTAAAAGGGATGTCATCATTTCTTCCAGCAGTACTGATGCCTGTGGAACTTTGGAGTAATCGCTATCCTTCCTCAAAATACTATTACTAAAAATCAGCCAAAAATGCATTTTAAGCCAAGCACTTAGAATACAATTTTTTAAATAAGCAGGATATACTTTTTTTAAGGTTTGTTTATTTTAGAGAGAAGAGAGCACACACGAGCATGCGGAAGGAAAGAGGGGCAGAGATGAGGAGGGAGAGTCCCAAGCAGACTCCATGCTGAGCCCATAGCCCTACTCAGTGCTCAGTTCCACCGCCCCAAGGTCACAACCTGAGCCAAAGCCAAGAGTCTGATTCTTAACCAACTCTGCCACCCAGACACCTGTACTTTTTTTTTTTTTAAGTAAGGTCTATACCCAATGTGGGGCTTGAACTCGCCACTCAGAAGAGTCACACACTCTACTGACTGAGCCAGCCATGCAATCCCAGGACATATATTGCTGTCTCCCTCGTCTCAGAGAGAAGAGGTTCTCTGTGAGGACAAGATGATAGCAGTGAAGAACTTGCCTCTGTTACCTGAGTTTCATTTCCCCTTGGAGTTTTCTCAGTGGGTATGAAAGTCATTAATGCTGTTCAACAAATATTTCTTAACATAAGAGTAGGACTGCTTCCTGGCCCTGCTGGGTTGGGTATAGTCATCCGGGCTAATGAATTGTGAACAGAATGTGGCATATGTAATTCCCGTGCAGAACACTTAATTGCTGGTGCAAGACCCTCCGGAGCACTCTTTGCCTCTGCTGCAGCAGCCAGCAATGCTCCAGATGGTAGCTGCTCCATTAGCCTGGATTACAAAACAATGCAGAGTGGAAACCCCTAGTTGTCCTGCCATAGAGATATAACCAAATGAACCAAAATGAGATCTTATTTTCGGCCAGTGAAATTTTGGAGTTGTTAGTGCAGCAAAGTCTGAGCTATCCTGACTAACACTGTAAGATTATTACTATCACTAACACTCTGATCTTCATTATAAACTTTTCCTTAACCTTGAGATCCTGATTCCTTAACCTTGAGATCCTGACATTGACAAAAACTTTTTCTTAGGTTCCTATTGACTTCATTGGTAAAACTGGAACTTTCGAAATGGCAGTAATAAAGACAATGGGAGAAAATAGGTGGCAAATGAGAGTGAGCTACGAGACAGATGAACTGGGTTCCACTGCATCTATGCTGCACAGCCTTGAGCTAGCTACATCATCTCCCCAAACCCCAGTTTCCTCAACAATGAAACAAAAGATGATAGCAAGAGAACCTATATCACTGAATTGTTTTAGATGCTCGATAAATTCCCATCTAAGAAGGTATCTTCTCAGTGGGTCCTTCCCTGCTACCATCTTAGCTTAGATTCCCCCAAAAAACAGAGCCTGAGAAAGATGCTTATGTGTACTTTATCAGAGATTGTGATTTCGGGGTCAGAAGAGAGAGGAAAAGGGGCAAAGCAGGGCAGGTGAACCTACACAAGGATGCAAAGTAGCAATACAAAGTTGGTGACTGGTCACTTGATCCTATAGGACCAATGGAGAACTCAATAGGTCCCTTAGGACCCTCCATTTATGGGGGTGGGTGGAGGAGAAAGGAGGAAGCATGTATCTATCAGTTCCTCTCCCACATTGGTCAAAGGTTAGCCCCAGGGGGTGTTGAAAGTAATCTAGAGGACTCGACTGCTGGTTGAACTTCAAGCTGGACCTGGGATCAGAGGTCCTCATCCCCAACCCAGTCCTTAAAAAGTACACTTTGTCTCTGGTTCTCAGAGTGGGAGCTGTTCCAAAGACACAGGCTTGAGAGGATAAGGTGTTGTTGAGACCATCTGGATGGTTTGTGTGACTGAACCCAGTTAAGGCCACTATAGGCTTTTAAAATTGGGCAGGCAGGTGTGGAGACCTACGCATTTTGCCTCCATCCAAGACAGCCACATATGTAAGTTCCCTTATTTAACCTGCCACCTACCAATCTGGAATAACCTGCTTCTTTTCTTTGGTCTCTTTTTGCCCTGCAAATATGGGGGCGAGTTTGCAAACCAACAAGGGGTGTTAAGTAACCTGCACCTCTGGGTCAGGCATGCACAAGTCTGAGCACTGAGAGATGTGTCGTACACCTTGTCATCAATAGGGCAGCCCTAGGATGGACGACGAGAGGCAGGTGGTGCTACCAGGTTGCACCTGCATCAGGCTGACATCAGAGTCTGTATTCAAGAGACTTGAAGACAAAACAGGTGTCTAACCCACCATCTATTTAAAATTGCAAATACCCCACTCTGGAATTTCTTATCCTTCTACCTTGCTTATTTGTCTTCATTTTACTTATCACCATCCAATATACAACATTATTTGCTTTTTTAGTTCATTCTGTCTCCCCGATTAGGATGTCAACTACCTGATGGCAAAAAGTTTTCTTTTGTAACCTGCTGTATCTCAATAATTAGAACAATGTCTGGCATAGCATAGGTCCTCTATAAAAAATATTTTTTAACTATTTGTTTTGATATATCAAATGTATAGAAAATTTGCAAAGAAAAAAATAGTACAGAGAACATCCACATATACTTTAGTCAAATTTACCATTATTAACATTTTACATTTGTGCTCACACTCGCTCACTCTCTCTTACACACACACAGACACACACATATTCTGAACCATTTGAGAATAATATGTAAACATCACATTCATTTACTTTCAAATACTTAAAACATGTACTTTCCAAGAATAAGGACATGCTATAACATAACAGGACAATGATCAAAAACAAGAAACTTAACATGCTGATGAATATACATTTCATATACAAATCTTGTCAATGATCCCAATAATGTCTTTTATAGTAAAATTTTTTCCTAATTGGAGATTCAGTCCATCATCACACACAGTGCTTAGTAGAAATGTCTCCTAAGTCTTTTAAATTTTAGAATAGTTGCTTAGTCTTCCTTTGCCTTTTCTAATGGTGACATTTTTGAAGACCATAGGCTTGCTTTTTAAATTTATTTATTTATTCATGAGAGACACAGAGAGAGAGAGGCAGAGACATAGGCAGAGGGAGAAGCAGGCTTCCTGTGAGGAGCCACCCAGGTGCCCCTATATGCTTGTTATTTTGTAGAAAGATCCCTCAATTTAGATTTGCTTGATGCTTTGTCATTAGATGTCTGATGATAAAGAATACATGAGGGTGCCTGGGTGGCTCAGTCAGTTAGGCATCTGCCTTTGGCCCAGGTCATGACCCCCGGGTCCTGGGATCAAGTCCCTCATCAGGCTCCCCGCTCAGCAGGGAGTCTGCTTGTCCCTCTCTGTCTCTCCCCCCGTTCATTCTCTCTTCCTCACACACTGTCTCTCAAAAGGATAAATAAAATCTTTTTTTAAAAAATACATGAAGGGGATCCCTGGGTGGCGCAGCGGTTTAGCGCCTGCCTTTGGCCCAGGGCGCGATCCTGGAGACCCGGGATCGAATCCCACGTCGGGCTCCCGGTGCATGGAGCCTGCTTCTCCCTCTGCCTGTGTCTCTGCCTCTCTTTCTCTCTCTCTCTGTTTGACTATCATAAATAAATAAATAAATAAAAATTTTTTAAAAAATAAAAAATACATGAATAAATTATTACTATCAAACATGATTGTTTTCAAAACATCTTATCCATTCCCACCAATTTGATATTTTAGTCATACTAAATTATGAATTCAGTTGCTGTAACATCTCACATTCTTAACTTACTTTTTCACATTCTTATCTTACCTTACAAAAAAGAACCAAATAGAAGTTCTAGAATTGAAAGTGCAATAACAGAAATAAAACAATTCACTAGGAAGAGGTTCAATAGAAGTTTTAATCATATGGAAGAAAGAATCAACAAACTTGAAGATAGATCAATTGAGAATATCAAGTGTGAAGGAAAAAAAGAATAAAGAAAATTGAATCTATTTACAATTTCAGAGACCTGTAGACACCATCAAGCATACCAACATATAATGACAGTCACAGAAAAAGAACAAAAAGGACAAGAAAGAATATTTAAAGAAATAATGACCCCCAACTTCCCCAAATGTGAAGAAAAACATTAATCTACACATCCAAGAAGTCCAAGTGGGGTAAATTCAAAGAGATCCATATCAACAGAACATAATCAAGCAGTTGAAAATATAAAGACAAAGAGAGAATCTTGAAAGCAGCAAGAGAGAAGTAACTCATCACATACAAGTGATCCTCAATAAGATTAAGAGCTGAATTTCATCAGAACCATGGAGGCCAGAAGGTAATAGGGTTATGTATTCAAAGTTGTTGAAACAGAAAAGTACCAACCAAGAATTCTACAGCCAGAAAATTATTTATCAAAAGTGAAAGAGAAATTGACATTACTAAATAAATAAAAATTGAGGAATTTTGTTACTAGCAGACCTGAAATATAAGAAATTCTTTAAAAATAAAAAATTAAAATTAAAAACATTTTAGAGTAAAAAAATTTTTTAAGTAAAAAAAATTAAAATTAAAATAAACAAAAAGAAATTCTAAAGTTAGGCTAAAATGGAAGGACACAAGGTAGTAACTTATATCCTCATGAAGAAGGAGCATCAATAAAAATCACTAAATGAGTGGTAGATACAGCATAAATGTATATTTTGTTTGTGACTTTTTTCCTCCCACCTGATCTAAAAGGCAACTACATAAACTAATAATTCTAAATATGTATTTATGGGAATGTAAAACATAAAGATATAATTTGTATGAAAATAATAGCACAAAGGAGGGGGTAAGAGAGGTGCATTAGGTTTTATATACTATTGAAATTAATTTGGTATTAATTTGAACTTAGTTTGTTATAAACTAAAATCTAATTAAATCCACTGGTCAAGCATTAAGAAGATAACAAAAATATAATAAATGACAAGGGAATTTAAATTCTACACTAGAAAATATCTTTAAAAGGAAGGCAGTAATATAGGAATTGAGGAACACAAGAGGCAAAAGACATAGAGAAAGCAAATAGCAGAATGGCAGATGTCTTACCTTACCAATAATTACATTAAACATAAATGGATTAAGCATTCTAATTAAAAGATGACATTGACTGGGAGGTTGGATAAAAACACATGATCCAACTCTATGCTGTCTGCAAGAGACACACCTTGTAGCTACAAAGATACAAATAGATTTCAAGGAGAAGAATGGAAAACATACCATGCAAATAGTAACTAAAAGAAAGTTGTAGCAGCTATACTAATATCTGACAAAATAGATTTTAAGTAAAAAATTGTTACTTGCAGCAAAGGAGGAGGTTTTAGAATGATAAAAGTGTCAATCCATTAAGAAGATATAATAATCATGAATATATATGCACCTTACCATGGAGCCTTAAAATAAATGAAACAAAAGCTGTCAGAAATCAGAGAAGAAACAGATAATTCAACAATAATAGTTGGAGACTTCAGTACTTTATATTTAATAGTGACAACTACACAGAGGATGAACAAGGAAATAGAAAATATTATTTTAAAATATAATGAACTCTTTTTTTAAAAAAAATTATTTATTTATTTGAGGGAGAAAGAGAGTGAGCACAAGTAGGGGACATGGGAAGAGAGAGACAGACAGACAGACAGAAGCAGGCTTCCCACTGAGCAGAGACCCTGACATGGGGCTCGATCCCAGGACCCTGAGATCATGACCTGAGCCAAAGGCACCTGACTGAGCCACCCAGGCACCTCTAAATAAAGAACTCTTAAAACCACAATTTAAAAAAATTTTAAGGACAATTAAAATAAAATTTTTAATAGCAAATGTTGGTAAGGTTGTGGAGAAACTGGAACCTTTGTGCACAGCTGGTGGATGCAGCTTTTTTGGGAAACATTCTGACAATTTCTCAAAAAGTTAAACCCAGATTTATCATATAACCCAGTAATTCTATTCCTAGATATATATCCAAGAGAGTTGAGAATGAATATTCACCTAAAATTTGTTCATGAATGTTCATAGCAGTATAATTCATAACAGCCTAAAAGTCAAAACAACCCAAATGTCCATCAACTGATGAATCGATAATACAAATGTGGTCTATCCATATAACAGAATATTGTCCAGCCACAAAAGGAGTGAAGTAAGGATACATTGCAACATAGATAAACCTAAAACGTTATGCTAAATGAAAGAAACCAAATGCAAAAGGCCACCTATTATATGATTCCATTTATATGAAATATACAGGATAGGCAATTTCAGAAAGGCAGAAGTGAATAGTTGTCAGTGGCTAGGGGCAGGGGAATGAAGAGTAGGGGCTAATTGAATGTGGTTTCTTTTTGAAGTGATGAAAATATTCTGGAATTAGACAGTGGCGATGGTTGCACAGCCTTGTGAATATACTAAAAAAAACTCTAAGCTGTTCGCTTTAAAAGGGGATTTTATATTTTGTGAGTTATGGCTCAATAAAAAAAAGTTCAAAAGAAAATTTCAAAATGAGATCAGCTATCTGGATATATTAATAACTTAGCCAAAGTATTACTATAAAATTTAGAGTATGTCCTAAATCTCAATTTGATTAAGCAAAATGAACCCAAAGTTAACTAACTTAACACCAAATAGAAAACAAGTCCTCAAAATATAAAGGTAGAGACCTAGGGACACTTGGGTGGCTCAGTCTATTAAGCATCTGACCCTTGGTCTCAGAGTCATGAGTTCAAGCCCTGCATTGGGCTCATGCCCAGCATGGAGCCTACTTAAAAATATATATATATATATTATATATTATATATATATTACATATATGTATATACATATATATTTTATATGTTATTTTTAACATATATATTATGTTATATATTATTATATATGTAATATAACATATTGCATATATACATATTATTTGTACATATGTATATATTTAAAGGTAGATAGATTGATATATATATATATATATATATATATATATATAAAGGTAGACATCTATATGAATTCTTGAAAAACAAAACGAATCAAATGGCAAAAATTTGTCATTGTTCAACCTTCCCCATCATGGGGAAATGCTGCACCTATGGGAATATTTCTGTAAGAAAAAGGTATACCACATAGTCTTATGGAGATGATTTTCCAAATCCTATCATGGACCAGATGAACCATCATTGAAGCCCTTAATCTCTCTTTACTCACGTTCTGTGTTCTTCAGACAACTTTCTCATTGCTATTAGGCTCCTCAGGTATATCCTTACCAAACACACACACACACACACACACACACACACACACACACACACACAAAGCATACTGAATCAAAGTCAAAAGAGTTTGAACCATTAAAATTTTATATTTTCATCTTAAATTAATACCAAAATTAACAAGATGATTCATCATTAGGCCAACCTGATACAATAGTGTACAAGAGTCAACTATCAAAGAATCGAAGAGTGTCTGGAGTCAGGCCAAACCCAATGGTCCACACTGAGAAGTCTGCTGGTCATGAGGGGCAGCACTTAGAGGAGAGGATGGGCGGTGAGTAATTCTGCAGCTATGCATGACCAGCAAGCGACCTCTGGTTTACACACAATACCTTTATTGAATTCCATTTGCCCTCCCTTTGAATTTAGCTAAGTCTTTTTGAAAATGCCATCTTGTCCTAGCCGTGTGAGGATAGGTCTTGTTTATGCTGGGGTAGGATGCTCAGGGAGAAAGTCCCTGTGGCCATGGTGCTGATAATGGTCATCACAGCAGAGAACCCCAAGGAAAAAATGAAATGCCCATGTTTCATAGGAGATTGTTTGGTCCTGCTGCCTATCACATCCCAATTCCCACAAGCCTTTCCCTCTGATACTTCCCACACTAAGAATTTAGGGGTTTTGTGACTTGACTTACAGAAAGAGAGGATTCCCTTACAAGATCTCTACAGGAAACTCTGAGGGGCACCTGGGTTATTCAGTCGGTTAAGTGTCTGACTCTTGATTTCAGCTCACATCATGAGTTCTGGGTTGGAGTCCAAGTCAAGCGCCACACTCAGCGAAGAGTCTGCTTGTCCCTCTCCCTATATCTCTCCCCCCACTCGTGCTCACTCTCTCTCTCTCTCTCTCTCTCTCAAATCAATCGATCTTTAAAAAAAGAAAAAGAGAAAGAGAAACTCTGAGATGTGAATGTATCAGACTGGAAACTAGGTTGGTACCGGGACAGGTTGGGACTAGAGCAGCACCCTAGTCAAGACACCAGTCCAAACTGAGGGCAACGTCTTAAGAGGCTCAGACGTGGGCTAAGTAAGATCGTCTGGGTGGAATGAGCTTGGGCCCCTGCATCTCTGCTGGAGAATGCGACCATGCAATAGGAAGACTCAATTCGGTTTTACCTTCATGAGAAATAAAACTTAATTATGTTAAGCATCTGCGATGTGGGGGTTCCTCTATGGCAGCAGCTCCCTTTACCTTACAGTCACTTTTATAAATGCCGTGAAACAAAAGTTGCCCTGAGAAGCTGAACAAGAAGGCGTGTAAGAACACTGCTTGCCGTGGCCTCACAGCTGAGTCTTCTACTCGGCATCCTCCCCAAGCTTCCACCCGTTCCCTTACCTTCTATTCATAGCCGACTTTCTTGGAATAGCAGTCTACATGTGTTTTCTCCATGTCCTCACCTCCCACTCATTCCTCATTTTATACAATGTAGATCTTCCCTCCCTCCCCATTTGTCTGGAATCACACCTATGACCTCCTTGCTGTTAAATCCAACCCAACACAATTCAGTCCTTATGGAGTGACTTTCAATATGCAACAACACGCAGACTTCAAGAAGTGTGATATTTATGTTTCTGACTCTAAAAATTAATATTTCTAAGCTTTCCTTTTCCACTGGGAAGGAAATCCAATCGTAGCCATGATTAGGGTTCTCAGGTCTTGGGTCATGCAAGAATCAGAAGGGTTTTAGACAGCCCAGAATGCTGGGGATGGGGTATTTGGTTCATACAAGTCCTAGGTGACCTGCTTCTTGTCCAGCCAAGTCCACTTCCCTTGGGGATGAGTGTCACCCCTCCTTCTGTTTGTAGCTGGGCACACCAGGTGCTGTCTAGACTAAAAGATGAGTTACTCCTTAAGTAGACACTATGCCTGGCACCTGCCCCAGGGGTCCTAAGTGAAAAGGCCTTTGACTCCACTTCTCTCAGGATCCCTGGGCCTGGGTTCATTCCCCTACCCTTTAGAACATTCTTGCTGACTGAGGCCCCCCAATCATGCCCAATTCTGCAATCTCCTTGGAGCCCCTCCTCTGCAAACAGTTCAACTTTCTCTGAGCCCCTAGAGGGGCTAAGGAATGCTTGATCTCCCAACTCAAAATCCCTGCTTGGACAATCGAAAAGCAAAACTATCTCCCACTGACACACACTCATGAGTCAAAGCCTCAGTTGGTGATGCTGTGACACCTGCTTGCTTGATCCTCGAAAGTCTCTCCTCTTTTGAACCCTGTGCACATTCTCTCGGAGTTTCCCTTCTTTCCCTGTGGTTATTCTTTCTCAGTCCTCTTTTATTCTTTTATAATTTTATTCTTAAAAGTACCTTGAGGGGCACCTGGGTGGCTCAGTCAGTTAAGCATCTGGCTCTTGGTTTCGGCTCAGGTCATAATCCCAGGGTCCTGTTGGGACTTGTCTGCTTGTCTCCCTCTTGTCTGCCTCTCCCTCACTCACACACTCTCTCTCTCAAATAAATAAATCTTTTAAAAAATTAAGATAAAAGTACCTCAAAAGATTATGTACTGTCCCTGTACATTTTTAGTTTATATCTTAAAAATGTTATCCTAAGTCTAAAGAGTTGCAAAGAATGGATTTTTCAGTACATTGTAAATCTCATTACTTTGAAATGACCCTGTTGTATCATTCTTTTAAATAAATCTAATGGAGTCTATGAAACATGGTGTTTGGTTATAATCCAGTATCATCCAGATTTTAAAATATTTGAGCAACCTCAAATATTTTTTAACCTTTGACATCTTATATGGTTTTTTTTTTCTCCCTTTGATATCATCTTTCCCTTCCCGCAGAATTTAATCTTAATATATTTTATACTTTAAAGCCTTTTATTGATCAGTCTTTTCTCTGGGAAAAAAAATTAAAATTTGCTGTGATTCCCATAGCCACAAGTCTCTAAATGTTAAAAGTGTCTTCTGTGTTGAGTTGCCATTACAGTGATTACTGGTACATAATTGTTCAAAACAACAAATACTATACATTTGATAAATAAAGATTAAACAGAAAACTTTTCCCCTAACTTTATTGAGGTATCATTTACATCCAAAAAAAAAATTCACCCATTTTAGATAGACATATTGATAACCTGGGACAATTGTGTTCACTTATATAACTGACACCACAATCAAAATTAAGATATAAAACATTTCTTTTACTCCAAAACTTCCCTCTTGCCTCTTTGCAGACAGTCCTCAACTCTTATTCCTGACTCTAGGCAACCACTGATTTGCCTCTGTCACTACAGTTTTGCCCTAAATAAGTTTTTATTGGGAATTGTTGTGGCCTGAATGTCTGTGTCTCCCCCAAATTCACATGTGGAAATCTTAACTTCCCTATGTGATAGTATCAGGAGGGGGGCGCCTTTGGGGGTGATTAGTCTGTAAGGGGATTTGTGGCTTTATAAAGACACACGACAGAGTTCCCCTGCCCTTTCCACGGGTGAAGACCCAGGGAAACGATGCCATCTATGAAACCAGGAAGCAGGCTCTTACCCTACCAGAATCTGCCAGCATCTTGATCTTGGATTTCCTAATGCCCAGAACAGCAAGAAATAAAAATTCTGCTATTTATAAGCCTTTCAGTATGGTATTTTGTTATAGCAGCCTGAATTGACTAAGACAGAAATGCATCTCTTAATTTCTGGGACTGGAGATATATATATATTCCCCCCCCCCCACCCGCCAAGTTTAGTCATCTGTTAGTAAATATTCCTGGTTTCTAGAATAAGACAAGGTGTACCATCAATTCTACTCCTATTTTTCATTTTTATAGATGTACACTTTGAGAAACCTTACTCACAAATAAATGGATGGAAAAGGAAGAAGGTTTTTTTAGAGCAGTGGCTCTCAACTCTGAGCTCCTTTAGAATTATGCCCCAAATAGATTGCCCAGAGCAATCCCTAATCACAAACTCCTTGTGATGGCTTACCAGGGGACAGGTCAATAAGATCTGATTTCAATCCTGTCGCAGGCAGAGCTGGAGACCACCAGCTGGCAGAGGATCTGCTACTTGGCCACCAGAGTCATGGGCTTTCTCAGAGCCAGCACCAATATTTCCAGTTGCCCCTTTGTTTGCTTCCCCAGAGGTTCTTCCTCTCTAGGGTGATGCAACCTGGTGCTATGATGGGTGTGCCTCTCTTTTGGAAATGAGAAGAAAGGCAAGCATGAAAGGATGAGAGAGGAGATACTGAACTCCCTCCTCCATCCCATCACAGGTCAGCTCAGAAACAGAGCAACTGAGGAAAGATTAGAAATTGAAGCTGAGAATCTAGAAATGGACTCCCTTAAAACACTTATGTACACGTTACCCTCTTTGAAAGTCTTCACAGGGAGTGCTTTATCCCCGTTAAAGACCTCTGCCTTAAACAGCTAGTATTACCTTGGGTTCAGTCCCTGGTCTTTGGTGATTCTTACCTCTTTGGGTTCTATACACTCTGCTCCTTATGGGACCCAAGGTGTACCTTTAACTCCTCCCACCACAGACAGGGGGGTTACTGCCCAGCTTAGAACTCTGACCTGAGTCTAAGAGCCACATATCCAACTGGCTGTTTGTACTTTCCACTCTCCTGACTCAGGTTTGACATGCTTTCTTATATGCACAAACTTATACTGTCCTAGACTTAGGGAGAAAAAAATATTCAACTCTCATAAAATGAATTGGAAAACAAAGTAGTTAGCATTTTCCTATCACTTTACTATTCACAAAAACTTTCATCTCTATACATGTGTACATAGTATCGAGTCTATAAAGTATACATGTGACTTTTACAGTAAATGCTTATATTTTACAGATGAGGAAGCTAAGACTCTGACAGGTAGTGAGCAGTCAACTACATTCAGAAAAACATGCAAGAAATAGGATTTATTCTCTGCTGTGACTGAGTTGAAGAGTAGTTACTTAAATAAAGATCAAAAATCAACACAACCCTGTGCATACTAGGAGACAAACTACTGTTCATGTAGATGATGCAAAGGATATTCCCCGCCCCCCCCCCCAGTTTTAATAAAAAGTAGACTAGATTACAACCTATATACAGACACTGTATCTCGTTTCCTTATGGAAATGTGAAAAAGTTAAAATTTGTTGACTGGGCAATAAATTAATTAACCCACAATACCTAAGACCCAAAACGATTTGATGAACAACCACTGCTGGTTTAAGGACTGTTCAGCCAGAAACAGGAGGTGAAATGTGTCACTTCCTTGGCTTCCTTCCAACAATTTAATTCCATACAAAAGAAAAAAAAAGTAAAGTTTACCCATTTTCTTATGAATTGTGTTTTTGACATAGCCCTTCACTGAATGTACATTTCCTGTCCTGAGTGAGGTGTTTGTGGATTGTGAGGGGGAACAAAACAATGTCTTACTCTCTTGAATAAGTGTTATTTGTAACAAACTCCAGGCAAAAGGGCATCTTGGGAATTCGGGTTCTCAAACAACCCAAACTACACAATTTTACATTCTCTTAAGGTGATGGTCAAGAAGCAATCAACCAAATCTTTAAAAATGTTCTTTCCTCATCTTTTTTTTTCCCTTGATTGTTTCCATCTCTCTTATCTTCAGGTCTTATTTATCATTTGTGCTGTTTATTTGTGTTGTCTTATCTTCATACATACATCAAAACTTTCAGTTTTGCCTCATCACATTCATTACTCTTTATCTTCATGGCTTGTACATTTTTGGACTTTGGAGACATAATTCCAAGCTTTTGTTGGTTGATAATGAACGAGGCCTACTCTGTTACCATGTGTTACATCTGGCAAAGACCTGCAAAGGTAAAAAATGTGGCTGGGCCAATGCACAAGGGTCTGCTGTGCTTTGAGCAAAGGAATGGATACAATCACACATTTCAAACCCGGAGGGAGATCGTGCCAGTGTGGGGAAAGGCCTAAGTTCCACACTGGGGTGTATTTGAGTCCTTTCAGATGGCTACAATAAAAATACCATGAACTGTGTGACTAAAATGATAAACATCTCTTTCTTGCAGTTCTGGAGTCTGGGAAGTCTAAGACGAAGACAGTGGCAGATGCAGGGGCCTGTAAAGGCCCACTTCCTGGTTCATGGACAGCTGTCTTCTTGCTGTGCCCTCATATGGCAGAAGGGGCGAGGGAGCTCCCTGGGCTCCCATTCCTGACGGTTCCCCCCACCTTCATGACCCAATCACTTCACAAAGTCCTCACCTCCAAATCCCATCACCTTGAGGATTAGGTTTCAAGTATGAATTTTGTGGAGGACACAAACATTCAATCTACGAGAAGGTAGGACAAGTCTTCACTGAGCAGGACTGTTCCACAGACTGCAGACATCTAGCAGCCTTGACTCCGCTTCAAAGAAGCCAACAGCATCCCGTATTAGTTGCCTATTGCTGTACACTTTAAACTTTAGAGTCTTAAAACAATGACCTTTTGTCCCCTCGGTTTCTGTAGGTCAGGGATCCGGGAGCAGCTTAGCTGGGTGGTTCAGGCTCAAGGTCTTCTTAAGCCTGCACTCCAGGTGTCAGCTGGGGCTGCAGTCATCAGACTTCATTGGATATGGAGAGCCTGCTTCCGAGGTCACTCACGTGGCTGGTTTGCAGCAGGCATTTCCACAGGGCTGCTCACAATGAGGCTTTTGACAGAGCAAGTGGTGAGAGAGCCCAAGAGGGAAGCTGCAGCACATTTTCTAAGCTTATCTTGGAAGTGGCTGACCTTCACTTCTGTGGCATCCAATTGGTCACAAAGACCAACCTTGCTGCACCATGGGATGTACCACAAAGCAGTGTGACTATTGGAAGCAGAGATCACACAGGCCATCTTGGAAGATGGCTACCATATACAGAACATGTCCAATGGCTACCAGTGACAGCCTATTCCCAACCACCCTCCCCGCCCCAACTAAGGATAATCACCTCATTCGATGCTGAGGAAACAGAAGCAAGGTGGAGGCAGTGACTTACTTAGAATGTATGGCTCCTTAGCGACTCTCCTGCACCCTACTGCCTCTTAGGAAATGTGTTTGTGGATAATCTGTAAGAATCATTAGTGTTTTAGCCGTATTCCTCAGGAGGAAGGAAATTCTGGTGATAATCACATATTTAGATTAATGGCAGATTTTTTCCCCCTTGCCTAGGAATTCTACTATCTCTTCATCTTGCACAAAGTAAGCTTACAATCTCTGGGGGCTCATGGGTGCTCACTAGGTTAATCATCTGCCTTCAGCCCAGTGTTTCGATCCTGAGGTCAAGGCCTACATCAGACTCCCTGCTCAGCAGGGAGCCTGCCTCTCCCTCTCCCCTGACCCCACTCATGCTCTCTCTCTGTCAACTAACTAAATATATATATATTTTTTTTTAAATAAAAAATAAAATTAAATTAAACTCCTCTCTGATTTTCTTAAATGTGCTAAGACTCAGCCTGGTACTATAGTTTTTGATATTTTCCCGACATGAATGAAATATTTGGTGGGGGGGGGGTACCTGGCTGGCTCAGTTAGTAGATTGTGTGACTCTTGATCTTAGAGTTGTTTGAACCCCACATTGGGTATTGAGATTACTTACAAATGTTATATATATAAAATTTTCTGTTTATAAAATATAAATATATATATATATATATCTCAAAGAACTGCTTATCTTGCAAAGAGCTCTTTAATTGGGACGCGAGGAGTTGGGAAAATGTAAATAATAGTACTAAGATCACTGATACAGCTGATCATGAGCCCAGAGCTTTTGAGACATCATATCATTTAATCCACATACCATTCCAGAGGAGGTGGGCATTATTATTCCTAATCTGCCAGGTTAGGAAATCAGTGCTCAAAAAGATCAAACAATAGCTAAGCAACGGCCAGGTGGAAGCCAGGTCTGCTTGAACTGAACCTTTGCTACTACATGATTAGGACTGAATTCTCTAACAACAACAATAAAGAATAGAAATTAGCCTTTTTAAGAAGAACTAAGAAGAGAAGCTCCAAAGAGAACCAAAAGTATTAAAATCCTCAAAGACAAAAGAAATACTCATTTTAATCGAAGGAATGGACTATGTACCAAAGATTTTCCCAAACTAATAATAAGCTTATCCAAAAAACTGTGATTAATGCTGGGTTTTTGGACGGTTTGGAACAAGTGCAACTATCCTGATACAAATATAGCAGGACGTTACATTGCAGGGCAAACACCAGAATGGGCAATAATCTGGATATATAAAGTCTGTGTAGCCCTAGCTGCCAACACCCACTCTTTGCTTAGTTGGTCTGATTCGACGCAGCCCTCTCTATGGTCAAACCTATCCTACCTCTGAGCCTTACTTACCTAATCTGTCACCATTTTGATTTCCACATTTATTCTAGTGCGGCTCAATGTCTAAAACTAATAATAATTACTATTAGTGAACACCAACTGTGTAGCAAGCACAACTTTAGGCATTTCAGCTGCAAGACCTCATTTGTTTATTTTTATTTTTAAAGATTTATTGATTTATTTTAGAGAGAATGAGAGTGTGTGCACTTCAGCAGGGGGGAAGGGCACAAGAAGAGGGAGAGGGAATCTCAAGCAGCCTCTGAGCTACGACTGGAGCCCAACGCAGGACTCAATCCCATGACCCCCAAGGTCATGACCCAAGCTGAAACCAAAGTCAGTTGTTTAACCAACTGAGCCACTCAGGCGTCCCTACGAGATCTCTTTTGATCATTGTAACGCTACTCTACAGTTGAGAAAACCAAGTAATTAAATAATTTCCCAGCATCAAAGTTAGTGAGATCATCAATCAAAGTCAGAGTTGTCTCACTCCCAAACCATATGCCCCTTGCACCACATCACCCTGCTTCCCAAAAAGCCTTTGACATGGAAAAATTGGCATATGCATCCCTTTGACAGTATGGACACCTTTTTTGAGCAATGTTGAATTAGTAGATCTCTCCTTTCTTCCCCTTTCCGTGCTTCCTTCCACCCCCAATTTTTGTTAACTATATATACCTTTGGTTCTTCTTTATATGATTATTTGCAGGCCATTTGAAGCCAGGCTATCAAGATGAAGTACTGTAGAAGTTTGATGGTAGAAAAATGGTGGGAGAACTGAGTCATCAAAATACACATGATGGCAGACACCTGGGTGGCTCAGTGATTGAGCGTCTGCCTTTGGCTCAGGTTGTGATCCTGGGGTCCTGGGATCAAGTCCTGCATCAGGCTCCCTGCAGGGAGCCTGCTTCTCCCTCTGCCTGTGTCTCTGCCTCTCTCTCTGTGTCTCTCGTGAATAAATAAATAAATCTTAAAAAAAAATACTCATGATGGCATAAGCACAGAGAACTCACAAGTATGCATCCCAGAATCCAGGTCCATATTCACACTGTGAGCCATGCAGGGTAAGGATCTCATGATGAGAACACACACCAACTTACCACACATCATTAATGTGTGTGGTGAACAACCAATGAAAAAACTTTGTCAGGGCAGCCTGGGTGGTTCAGCGGTTTAGCGCCACCTTCAGTCCAGGGCATGATCCCGGAGACCCAGGATCAAGTCCCATGTCGGGCTCCCTGCATGGAGCCTGCTTCTCCCTCTGCCTGTGTCTCTGCCTCTCTCTCTATCTCTCTCTGTGTCTCTCATGAATAAATAAATAAAATCTTTAAAAAAAAGAAAAAGAAAAAACTGTCAAATGATACTTTTGTCATCATATTTGAGAGACACTATTAGACTGTCCCTTCTTCTTTATTTTTTTTTAAAGATTTTATTTATTTATTCATGAGAGACACAGGATCCAGGATCATGCCCTAGGCTGAAGGCAGGCGCCTAACCACTGAGCCACCCAGGGAGCCCCTAGACTGTCTCTTCTGAATAAGGGATGTAAAATAAACTTTGCTAAAGAGAAAATAAATAAATTTTAAAAAGAGAATAAATAGCAACACAGATCATGACAATTATTCAAATGATGGGCAGTATACTCCAAATCAAAATAACCAAATCAACCAATAATCAACTTGGCTGTGCTCATCCTCACAGCCCTCTTATCCTGGCTGCAATCAGCATTTTGGCCCAAGACTTTGGCCCGAGCGGTCCCCTCGCCTATACCTCACGACAGAATACACACATCATCCACCATTCTGCTCCTGGTTCACATCTCTTCTCCTACACATCTTCTTTAGGTGGGAGCTCATCCACTCACAGTCACGATGATTGTGAAAAGACTCCATCACCTCTACGTTGCCATCCATCATTTCTTCAAACTCACATTTTTGACTGCCCAACAGATGCCTCTACCTCCTATTTAATGTAACAAACACTGATAAACTCTCTGTCTCTTGCTCTTACCTTTTCCTTTTTAAAGTAAGATATTTTAACTATAATTGGTTTATATCATTGTCTCTTTCCTCTTGGATTTTCTCTCCATCGTACTTCCCCTTGCAGATACCACTGGAATGGCTGTGAAATTTTGGACTCCAGCTAAGGGGAAGTTGAATCAGGGGGCACATGGGTGGCTCAGTCGGGTAAGCATCTGCCTTCAGCTCAGGTCATGATCTCAGGGTCCTGGGATCAAGCCCTACGTCAGGCCCCCTGCTCAGCCAAGAGTCTGCTTCTCCCTCTTCCTCTGCCCCGCCCACTGCTCATGCCCTCTCTTTCTCTCAAACAAATTAAATCTTTAAGAAAAAAAAAAGGAGGGATCCCTGGGTGGCGCAGCGGTTTGGCGCCTGCCTTTGGCCCAGGGCGTGATCCTGGAGACCCGGGATCGAATCCCACGTGGGCTTCCGGTGCATGGAGCCTGCTTCTCCCTCTGCCTGTGTCTCTGCCTCTCTGTCTCTGTGACTATCACAAATTAAAATAAAAAGAAAAAAGAAAAAAAAAAGAAAAAAAGGAGAAGTTGAGTCAGGGATGCCAAAGCTTGGTGGGATAGATCTACACGATTCACAATCAGTTGGGTGTATGGTTATTGCTAGCCATCCTGGTGTGGGAGCAGCTTCCAGGGTATCTCTGCTGCCCATTAGGCTGATTCACCCAGAAGTCATGTCATGATAGGAATGTGTCCTACAATACTTATCCCTGAAATGACACAGGGAGTGAAGAGGAAAAACAAATTTGAAATACATAGTTGGAAGCCCACTCAGAATGGAAATCCTCTCCTGTCAGAAGTACTCAGAATAATGCAGCAGGGATGATTTTACCATTTTAGATGCATTGCTTTTTTTTTCTTTTTTGATAGTAATTGTGTGAAATAGGATGATCATGAATTCTGTATTTATAGGACACAGATTATAACAAGACTATGAAAAAGCAAGAACATCCGTAAGAGCTCATATGCATTTAAAAAATCTATATTTCCAGAATTTAAAACCATAAAATATAGTGAGATAATCTACAAAATAAATCTATGGAATAAGAATGTTTCTGTCTCAGACATTAACTTATTCAATGTCTGTTGCATAAGTAGAACAGGTGTATTTTCTCCAATTTTGAAATAAGACCCCAAAAAAGTTGCCCAAGCCTCCACTGGCACCTGAACACAGAAGGATCCTCAGCCCCCGGCTAGCTGGTCTACCAATGGTAGCCTTGGTTCTCATTAGTCCACACTGGGGACGGGTGCCCCCCTTATACTGCTGTCTATCAGTTCTGCTCTGCACACCATGACTGACTGTGCCAGGCACACAGATCAGCCACACACAAGAATTATGTTGACAGGCCTGGTGGCGTGTCTGCCCCCAGGGGTCCTGCCAATCAACCTAGGGAGCCTTTCTGCCCTTGATGTGCTAGGAGCTGTGTTCTTCCTTGATAGTGACTTTAGCTAGGAAAACTTTTCTCCCTAGTTTATTTTTTAAAATGTCTGTCCTAGGGGCACCTGGGTGGCTCAGTTTGTAAAGCCTCTGCCTTCAGCTCTGGTGATGATCCCTGGGTCCTGGGATCAAGTCCTGCACCAGGTTCCCTGCTCTGTGAGGAGTCTGCTTCTCCCTTTGCCCTTTTTCCCTGCTCATGATCTCTCTCTCTCTCTCTCTCATAAACAAATAAAATCTTTTTTTAAAATGTCTGTCCTAGGGACACCTGGGTGGCTCAGCAGTTGAGCATCTGCCTTCAGCTCAGGGCAAGATCCCAGAGTTTTGGGATGGAGTCCCACATCGGGATCCCTGCAGGGAGCCTGCTTCTCCTCCCTCTGCCTATGTCTCTGGGTCTCTCTCTCTCTCTCTCTCTCTCTCTCTCATGAATGAATAAACAAAATCTTTAAAAAATAAAAAAAGTCTGTCCTATAGAAAAGTGAAAAAAATAGTACAATAGCTATATACTCTTGGCCCACATTCAAACAATTGTTAACTTTTTGCTACATTTGTCCTCTCTGTCCCTCTCCCATCTCCTTCTCTCTCTCTCTCTCTCTCTCTCTCAATCTCTCCCTCTCTTCTTCTCTCTCTCTCTCTCCTCCCTTCCCCCTCTCCCTTTCATTTGAAACTAAATTGCAGATGTCAGGATATTTCACTCTAAAGTTATTGGCATGTATCTTCAAAAAACAAAGACATTCTCCTATATGATCATGACACCCAGGAAATTTAACACTGATGCATAGTGTTATCTGCAGTCCAAAATCCCAGTTTCCTGAGTCATTCCCCAAAAGTCTTCCATAGCTTCTTTTCCATCTAGGTCATCAAAAGTCATGCAATTCACTTAGTTCTCATGTTTCGTTATCTTCCTCTTATCCAGAATAGCTCTGAGGGGGGGGGGTGCTGCTGCTGCTTCTTTTCTTCTTCTTCTTCTTCTTCTTCTTCTTCTTCTTCTTCTTCTTCTTCTTTCTTTCTTTCTTTCATTTTGTAAGGGTTCAGGCCAGTTACTTGTTTGATTAATTTTTTCCTTACAATCAGATTCATATTCAATGTCTTGGGCAAAATACAACACAGTATACTTTTCACAGCTTCATGTCAGGAGGCACACGATAACATATTGTCTCATTGTCAGCCACACAAATTTGGTCACTTAGTGAAGGTGGTTTCTACCAGTCTCTCTATTGTGAAAACATCTTTCCCCTTTTGTAATTAATGAGTAACATCTAGGAAAATAAAGGAAGACATCAACTGTGTGCATATCCTTTTCCTCAACAATCTTTAATCCAATGGTTTCAGCATCATTATTACGTTGGTGACTGCAAAAAATGGTAATTTCCTTAATTCTATCATTCTGTCTACATTTATTAGCAGCCATTCTTCATAAAATGTTCCCTCCCTTGCATGTACATCTTTTTAGTGTCATTATAAACTCATGGCTTCTTTTCCTGATTTCATGTTTTACAACCCACTGCCATTATTATTGGGTTGTTTTTTCTTTTTTTTTTCTTTTTTTTTTTTGGTGTTCAAATTGCCCCAAAATTAACCAACAAGAGCCCCTTCAAGCTGATTCCTCTGAACTTTTTAACACATCTTCCATTATCAGGGTCAGCATCACAGGTGTGTGACCTGGGTAGTTGCACAAGACCTTGCTCTTAGGAAAGCCACCTGTGAGCTTCACTGCTCCTCTATTGCTAGTCTGACATTCCCGATAATTTTTCAGCAAGGGTCCTACATTTTCATTTTGCACCAGACCCTGCAAATTACATAGCTGGTCCCACTCACTGGTCTTTGAGACTCTCTGGCTTTCTGGACAAGCTGTTCCAAACACATAGTACTTTCCCTGTCTATAATCCGAAATCAACTTAGCCAAGGAGACATGTTCCTTCTAAAGGGAATGGTGTTTAGAAACCACAATCTGAGGACTCACGTGCCCTTTGGTCTGGGAGTGACACTGCTTCCAGTCACTTTCAATGGTAGGAACTGAACATAACAACCTCATCCAAACCTCTACACCAAGAGACATTCAGCTCCAGAATGGCTTCAAGTAGAATAAGACTATGTCCTAGGAGGATCCCAACCCCCACGCTCATAAGCCTGTCTGGAAAGTTCAACACCACCAGAATTCTGTTCATTCCAGCTAACACCCAAGTTTAGGGCATTTATGAAAAAGGGCTTATCATTGTGAATCCCTCCCCTGACCCTTTGAGATGTACATGCACCTCCTACAACTCAGGAATGCCTTTCTTGGGGCCCTGAAAGTCATGCTTTTGGAAGGCAGTCAGCAGAAAGGATAGGGCCTCTGTCTCCCAGTCTCTGCAGGAGGAAGAATCCTGAGTTTTATCACTGCCAGCCGGCAGGCACAGCTGGCCTGAGTCACACTGACACTGACCAATCCTTTGTAATTCCTCACTGAGTACCCCTCTGTCCCCTCCCAACTGCTGCATTCTCACTTTAAAACACCAGTTCCTCTGTGCAAATCAGAACGGAACTCAGATCTTGTCTCTAATGCAGTAGTTCTTGAATAAAATCTGCTTTCACAGCTTTAACTGATGTCTTGCTTTATCTCTGACAATGGATAGAGCTGGGAAATCATGAACTCACACTGATCTCCCCAGTTCTAAATCAGGAGCATAGCATTTCTCCATTCCATGTCACCGCTCTCCTCTAACCTCGAGAGCCTGAGGTCTCCCCACACTCATTTGCTGTGCCTTACAACATGACATACAGAGTTTCAGCATGATGACATTAATATTACTGTTCACTATAGCCCATATGCATAGGCCTCCTGCAAGCTTTTTTTCCCTTACACCATATCCCATTAGCCAGAGTATAGGGATCAAAACCTACCGACAATCCTCATCTCTGTGTTGTTATGCCATCAGTCTCCTAACCACTTGGATTCCTTTGTTTCTGTGTATCTTCGACTTTTTTTTTCTTAATTCTCTTTAATTTTTTAAGTATTTAAAAATAGTTCCATGGTTCAGCTCCTTTTTGGCCCGAACTGCCCTCTTCCAGTAATTTGCCAAATTGACCAACACAAAAGGAAAGGGGAAAGGCACCTGCTCTATGGTCTCTAGGCCTTTTAGAAAACATGGGGTTGTTCCTCTGGCCACGTAGGTGTGAATCTACAAGAAAGGTGATATTGTGGATATCAAGGGAAAAGGAACACCCCACAAATGTTAATAGGGCAAAATCAGAAGAGTCTACAGTTTTACTCATCAAGCTGTTGGCATTGTCATAAAAAAAAAAAGTTAAAGGCAAGAGTCTTGCCAAGAGAATTAGTGTACATATTGAGCATATGGAGCTCTCAAAGAGCAGAGACAGCTTCATTAAGTGGGTGAAGGAAAGTGATTGGAAAAAGAAGGAAGCCAAAGAGAAAGGTAGGCGGGTTTCCCTGCAGTGTCGCCTGCCGTACCCAGAGAAGCACTATGTGAGAGCCCATGGAAAGGAGCCTCAGGTGCCAGAACCCATTCCCTGTGAATGAATGGCATATAAATGCAAAAAAAAATAAAAGACCTCAAGGCTGTAAAAACATTTCTATTAGTTGAGTAAAAGTGTGGTGTCCTCTCCCCCGAAGAAATAAGTAAAGCAAACTGTGTACTAAAAATAAAATAAATAAAATAAAATAAAATAATAAAATAAAATAAAACAAAACAAAACATTTATATGGCTCAAAATTCAGAACTACATAAAAAGATTCTCAGAGAAGTTCACCGTCCCTCTCATCCTTCTTCCTTCCATGCTGTTCACCCCTACGCCCTCCAGGTAGTCATTCGCCTTTGTTTCTGGTATACCTTTCCTGTGATTCTAGTGAAAATAGCAACATGTGCTTGCACACACACACATACACACACACACACACACACAATTCTTACCCCCACCTTTTTTGTACACAAATGTAACATGCTTAATGTATTCTTTTCCACATTATTTTCTTCACTTAACAATATAGGTTGGACATCTTTTCCTGTCAGTTCAGAGAGTCTTCCAGTCTTTTTTATGGCTGCATGATACTCCAGCCTGTGGCTGCACTATGACTGATTCAACCAGTCTCTCAGGGGCAGGAGCTTTGATTGTGTTTTCAGAATTTGCTATTATAACAACATCCCACAATCATTAACTTTTTTTCTGTATGTTGTTTTACATCCTGTGGGTTATCTCTTCGGAATAAAATGAGCTAAGCTGGATTGCTCGACCAGAGAGAATGCAGCCCTTCCAGCACCTTAATTCTAGCCCAGTAAGATCCATCTGATTTTGGTTTATTAAATATTGCTAAATTCTCATCAGTTGGTTAACTGCTCTGTACACTTGCCAGCAGTGCCTGAAAGTGCCTCTTTCAGCTCTGGAAATGCTGATGTAGCAAAGCATAGCTGTTTCAGGTACCCGAGATTGAAGGGTTTACTCTGTGGGTATTGTCTATTGCCAGAGAGCCAATCTCTTAATCCTCTCCACCATGAGTTTGCTATATTTGTATGTCCAACAGATTGACGTGAGAGTTCATGCAGGCAAAAAAGAGGCCCCCCAAAACCAGCAAAACCTTTGCATGATGGATTGAACATTAAGCTGCCCATAGGGAGAGCTCTAAAAACAGAGCACAGGGCTTAGAAGTGGGCCACAGCCCTGGTCTCTCAAAGGAGACAGATGAAGATGCAAAATGAAAACCACATTGACTGGGGCACCTGGGTGGCTCAGTCAGTTAAGCATCTGCCTTCAGCTCAGGTCATGATCCCAGGGTCCTGGGATTCAGTCCCATGTTGGGCTTCTGCTCAGTGGGGAGCCTGCTTCTCCTTCTCTCTATGCCTACCACTTCCCCTGCTTGTGCTTGCACTCTCTCTCTCCCTCTCTTTTGAGTAAATAAATAAGTAAATCTTAAAAAAGAGAGAGAGAGAGAGAGAGAGAGAGAGGAAAGAGAGGGAGAAAAGTAAACCATGCTGATCAAGGAGTCAGGATTAGAGCAGCTACTAAGAACATTGTGCCTCCTGAAGCCCTGGAAACAGTGGAGAGGCCTGGCTCTGCTTGAGCTGGAGTGTTTATTAGCCAATGCGAGGGAATCTAGTACTTAATCAAAACTTCATCAGTCAACTTTACCAGTTTAGCTATAAATACAGTATCTATGGTAATTGTAAATGGCTCCAATTTTTTTCCAAAATTTAGCTAACTTTGCTCCAAACTCATAAAATCCAAGTGTATTTAGTCTCTATGGCTGCTGTAACAAGTTACAACAAGTTTAGTGGCTTAAACAGCACAAATATGTTATCTTACAATTCCAGAGGTTGAAAGTCTGCACAATCTGAGGTCTCACTGGGCTAAACTCAGGGTGTCCTGAGGGCTTTTCCAACTCCCAGATGCCTCCCTGGCTTGCAGCCTGCTTCCGTCTCATAAACCAGCAAGGGCCGGTGGAGTCATTCTCACATCACAGGGCTGTGACGCTGACTCTTCGGCCACTCTCTTCCCCAGTAACAATCCTCGTCCTCACAGCAGACCAACCCACATAACCAGGATAAGCTTCCTACTTCAGGGTCAGCTGACCAGCAACCTCAATCCCATCTGCAAACTTAACTCCCCATTTCCACATAAGCTGACCTATTCACAGGTTCTAGGATTGGGATGTGGACGTGGGTGGGACAGTCTACTGTCAAGTAACATTGGACTATCTTGTGCCTAGGTGTGCTCTGACATGGCATCACATTCACAATTCTACAAAAGCCTTGACAAGAAAGTGTATCTTTACCAAGGATCCATTGAGGACGCTGAGAAGGGAGTTTTAGATAGTCACGCAGTAAGTCCTCTTTAGATATCTCTTCTTCCTGAAGTTTCTACTGAGTATTCTTCATAGGAACTGTCAACTCTACTTTCTCTTTATTCTCCCCATCTTCTCTCTCCCTCCAGACCTATTTTCCTTCTGAGTATCTGAGCATCTTCCACCCTTTCTCTGTTTGAGGAACCCAGCCCACTTCTGTTCTCAGCTTCCCTGTCTTGCATCCCTGTTCAACCCACAGTCAACCCCTTGCAGGAAGTAGGTATGCTGGATATACCATTTGCTCTTTCAGATCCCATCTCTGTCCTTTGGACCCTGCCTGTGCCTGGGAAGGCCACTCTTGCCCTCTGGCTCCTGGTTGGGTTAGGTACCACAAAGCATGGTGGGGGAAGAAGGGAGGTGAGGGTCTCTGCTCCCCTCTCCCCAAGGCTTCAGCTCCTGTCTGGTGGCTTTATCTCCAACTACAATTCTCCCCACAGGTTCTGGTAATCATCACTTCCCCTGCCTCCTCCAGGCCTTGGAGTGGTAACAGTTCCTCTACTGTTGCTCATTCTGAGGGCCTTGACCACCCCCTGTTGGCTTCCTTAAACTCACACCCTTATAAATGGTTCATGAAATTCTGTTCAATATCCATGGGACTATCTAAAACCACATATTTCCTGCAGGGACCCTGGCAAGAGTGGAGGAAGAGGCCTCTTAAATACTTAGAACACACACACACACACAAATTTGTGACATTTGCTACAACAACATATGAATCTTGAAGACATCATGTGAAGTGAACTAAAATCAGACATAAAATCTGTTATGATCCACTTATATGAGGCACCTAGAATAGTCAAATATTAAGTAAAATGATATTGCCAGAGGCTGAGGGGAGGGGGACAGAGTTTCTGTTTGGAAAGATGAAAAAGGTCTGGAGATGGATGGTGGTGATGGCTGCACAACGAGGTGAATGTACTTAATTCTGTGCCCTTAGGAACAGTTAAGATGGTAACTTTTATGTTGTATATTTTTTGCCACAAAAAAAAAAAAGAGAGAGAGAGAGAGAAAACTTTTTAAATACCTGTCACACACACAACAGGGATCTGAGCTTGAGTCCTGACTATGATTGTGTCCTACGATGGGATATACCTGGGCAGGTCTGGAAAAAAATAGTGGGGTAGCCTGAGACAAGTTTATGTGCAAGGGGGCTGAGAACTTAAATGCAGAAAGATCCAGGCACCAGGCTCCTGACCCAGAAACGGAGTTGAACTCATCAGGGGGCAAGAGCAAATTTCCAATTCAGGTAGGGTCCCTGCAACACAGGCTCACCATTATGCTTCATAGCATTTCCTGCAGTTGCCTCCAAGCATGTTTAATGCCTCTCTGTGATGCACTGACAGCCCCATGAGCAGGCCCTTTCTGTTCGTCCAGGCTTCTGTGACAGAACCACAGGAGGGGTGGCTTATGGACAATAAACATTTCCTTCTCATTCTGGAGGCTAGAAGTCCAAGATCAAGGCACCCACAGATCCAGTGTCTGGTGAAGACCCACCTCCTGGTTCACAGATGCCATCTTCTCGCTGTGTCCTTATGTGGGGACAAGGTGAGGAAGTTCTCTGCTATTTTTCCATGAGGGCACTAATCCCATTTACAGCACTTCCCTGTCATGACCTAGTTGCTCCCAGAGTCCTGACCTCCAAATATCATCACATTAGGGATTAGGACTTCAACACAGGTGTGTGTGTAGGGGGCACATATTCAGTCTAGCCAGGGCAAAGAATGCTTTATGCATGGCTTTGTCCCTAGCACCCAGTTTAATTACTCAGGTGGGAATACCTGCCCATTTGGCATTTGAGTAAACGAATGATTTCTGAATACGGCATGGTGGCTGTTAGCATAATCTGTTCCTTCTCAGCTCTGCGGATGCTTGTCTGGGTCCTGGAGTTAGAGCAGATTGGAAGTGAAGTAGCTGTTGCCGGAGCCCTGTAATACTCCAGGAGCATAAGCAACACCACATGGGACCTTCAGGGAGCATGACTGGCAGAGAAGAGCCAGCCAGGATGAGCCTGAGCCCCAGATTTTCAGATTTCAACATCAGCGGACCATCTGACAGCGAGGCCGGGTAAATCATACTTCCTTCTTTCTCTCCAACCCAGACTCAAAATATTGGAGATTTCAGCCATCCCAGAGCTTTAAAATGGCCTTTTTCTCCTTTTCTCTATTAGTGTTTCAGAACCACATTAATCAAGTTAGTTATATTCAACTTTAATGGATTTTGTAGCCATTAATATAATTTTTGAGATCCTTTTGCAAGAGGGGAACTTTCCCATCCTGCTCCGATGGCCCTTTCTTAGTTTATGGTGCTGATTAGCACCAATGGCTCATCATTCTTGACTTTCAACATGTCAGCTGTTTGGAGTCCTACCCTGGAGGCCCTGGGAAGGTTTGTGACCTTGGCCAGGGGAAACAAGGGAAATCCAAGACACCATTTCCTGGATTCCCTCACCACACATACCTACCCAAGTTCACTCCCAGGTGCCAGCTGGCTGTCACTGTCGGGTTCAACACCATTTGGTCTCCCAGCCCTCTCCATTCAATGTCTTGACTCAATAACATCTTTTTAAAACTTTCAGTCTGGGATCCCTGGGTGGCACAGCGGTTTGGCGCCTGCCTTTGGCCCAGGGCGCGATCCTGGAGACAGGGGTTCGAATCCCACATCGGGCTCCCGGTGCATGGAGCCTGCTTCTCCCTCTGCCTATGTCTCTGCCTCTCTCTCTTTCTCTCTCTGTGACTATCATAAATAAATAAAAATTAAAAAAAAATAAAAAAATAAAAATAAAACTTTCAGTCTAGCTATGCTTCCTCATTTGGGCCCTTTCAAATTCCCAATAAGGAAATCATTTCCCTCCTTCTCAACCAAGACCAGAAAGGAAACACCCGGACATGGGCCCAACGTCACAGGCATGTCATTCCCAGCAGGCTGTGGGATCTTTCTGCTCCTTCCACAGAAAGAGTAGAGGGAAGAAGGGGGATAGGGACAAGAGGAGGGTGTTGGGAGCACTGAGATTTGCATGGAAGGAATGTTCTGAACTGAGCCCCTCCTCCATTCTGAAGATGTTGTCATACTTTCCACCAGGACATATTTAATGGTCCTCAATATGCTACAGGATAATATTTGTAAGCACTTTTGGCAAAGGTTCCACATTGTATTTCAATGATCTATCACTCTGCATTCTTTCCCACGTGATGCATGCTCCTTTTCACTGCACCTGACTCTTGGCCCTACCCTCATCCACCTGGGCACAGGATGTCTCTGGGCATTGACAGTAGAAACAAGGTCCTGATGCATGCTACAGCTTGGTAAGTGAAAGAAGCCAGTCACAACAGACGAATGCTACATGATGATTCCATTTATGTGAAATGTTAGAGTACCCAAGTCCAGAGACATAGAAAACAGAGCAGCAGTCTCCAGGGGCCTGGGGTGTGTGTGTGTGTGTGTGTGTGTGTGTGTGTGTGTGTTTGTGTGTGTGTGTGTGTGTGTGTGTGTGTTGGGGTGGGGGGTTGGCGACTATCCCTGCAGGCAGGATTTCTTTTTTGGAGGTGATGAAAATGATTTCAAATTGCTTGTGGTGATGGATATGCCACTCTGTGATCATACCAAAAGCCACTGAATTGTATACTTTAAATAGATGGATTGTATGGCATGTGAATTATATCACAATAAAGCCATAACCAAAAAAAAAGCAACTCACAGTGAGGGTAAGGGGGTAAAGGAGGAAGTCGACCTAGGAGGGAATGAACAATGAGACTTTAGAAACCAGAGGGAGATAAAGAGAGGGTTTTTTTTTTTAAGAGAAAGGGAAAAATATGCTCTTATAAAAAATAGAGCTTTTCAAAATAAATAAATAAATAAAGCTTTTCACCCAATGCCTGAGAAGAGTGCTGTCTGTAAAGTATGTTCTGGAAACTGCAGGAACCAGCAGGAAGGGGGGGTGGAAAGCCTGGATCAATGCAGCAAAAGTGGAAAACAGACAAAGGGCCAAGCTAACAAGGGAATCAGGCACACCGAAGTGAACAGTCACATCAGGAAGCGGAGTGAAAGAGACAGCTGGGAACAAGGCACCAGGAAGACTGTTGAAAGAATTTTGAATTTTGAACTAAAAATTAAGTTAAATGAGACAGGAGAGCCCATTTGCTTTCTCCTGGCCTCTTTTTTTTTTACACCATGCGCCCCCCCCCGCCCCCCCCCCCCCCCCCCCGTGCCTTCCCAGGGAGCCTGCCTCACTCTGCTGGGCCAGCCCAGGACACGTGTGGCTGGGGACACACCGAGGACCTGCATGGTCTCCCCCAACCCAGCTCCTGAGTGCCAGCGTCCCTCCACCCTCCGACCCCAGTTCCCACCCCAAGTGGTTCACAGAACCAGGAGGAACCATCTTCAGAGTGGCCGGGGAAGTCCCTTGGTGGCAGGCTTGGTCAGCAGCTGGTGGGAGCATATGCTTTCTCTGAGCAGGTTCCCTCTACTTCCTGTCCTACCACACATCTGGCCCTGGGCACTAGACCATGAGTCAGGAAGTCCCAGCCCCCCCCCCTTTTTTAATTAAAGCTCAGCTACATCCTCTGGGGGCAAACCCTTTAAAGACAGGCTCACTGGGGCGCCTCGGTAGCTCAGTCGGTTAAGCGTCTGCCTTGGGCCCAGGTCATGATCTTGGGGTCCTGGGATCCCGCCCTACATTGGGCTCCCTGCTTAGCTGGTATTTTGCTTCTCCCTCTCCCTCTGACCCTCCCTGCTGCTCTCTCTCTTTCTTATCTATTTATTTATTTGACAGAGAGAGAGCACAAGCTGGGGGAGCAGCAGCAGAAGAAGAGGGAGAGGCGGGCAACCAGTAGAACAGGGAGCCCGATGTGGGGCTGGATCCCAGGACCCCGGGATCATGACTTGAGCCGAAGGCAGATGCTTAACTGACTGAGCCCCCAGGTGCCCCAAGAAGGGTTAAGTTTCATAAATGAAAACAATCAAAACCAAAAACCCATAGCTTTTCCCGATTCCAAATACTATATACCTCCTCTAAAACATTTAGTCTTCAAATAAAATAAATGTATGCCTACATCTCTCTCCAAAAAAGTCATACTTTTCAAAAAATTCCTTAAATTATGTAAACTTTAAAAAGTCCTTAAATTGTAAACGTTTACTGTTAAAAAGAAGAATCTGACCAAACACGAGGTCCCCTCACCATGGAAAACTTTCTTGAGAACATCTGGGAAGCTCAAGGGATGAGGAAAGATGCCTTCCCCTGCCTATTTTGTTCCATTTGGGATGACAGGTCTCCAAAGCAGAACTGCAGTGACTTGATGCCAAGGATGGGATGCCCTCATTCATATGTGTGTTCAGATCCCTACATGGCAGCTCCTTCTGAAACCAAATGTAACCTGGCTTTGCAGATACGATTTACATTTCCAGAGCTATGCATGAAATCAGACCCTCTACGGAATATATGAAAATTAGACTTTTAACGCCTGGAAAAAAGTTTTCAAAAAAAAATTACCACCATTCTACCTCTACTCCTCCCACTTTCCATCCAGTCAAGAGGTGTCAAAGAAAGTCCAAGAATGACATAATGAAAGAAACAATTTCCTGTACTATTATTCCCCACCAGGAAGCATTACCTAAGTCCCTAATTGCTTACAGTTTGGGGCTAAGCACTATATAAAGAGAATTGCATTGAATCAGTCTATCTCCTTTTCAAAGACTTTATCATGGAAAGGTAGTTAGCACTCACGTGGACCAACATGTCCAGGAGACAACGGCGCACGGGAAATGGAAAGCATACCAGTGACTGGACATTGAAGCATCAGCTTGGTCAATGTCGGTGCATTTTCAGGGAGCCAGGAAAGAGAGCATCCAGGAGTGAACAGCTGTTGGGTGTCTCGGGATCCGTAGGTCCAACTGCAGACGCTGCCCCCACCTCTTAGAAGATACCATGTCTGTCTCCTGGTGGGCAGGGAAAGCCGCAGACCTGGGTTGCAGGCAGGCGGGAGGAAGTTGGGGTACCCAGCTGGGCTGAAATAGGAGGGCAGAGGGCACCAGCAAGGGGTGCCTAGCAGAGACACCCAATGGAAAGGCCACGAGCAGCCCCACCCACACTTCCAGGCCTGGGGATTTCTCCAGCCTTCCACTCTGCTCAAGACCCAAGGTGGATTCTAGAACACTGTTGGTGGAAATGGGGAAGAGGAAGGTCTAGGTCAAGCTGAAACTGTGTGATTGGAAGTCAAGGAGGGAAGGGTATGAAAACATTCCTGCTCAGAAGAAATGCTGATAAATGACAGGATCAACTGTAGCCAGGAGAACAACATCCTTAGATCTGCTCCTGGTGATGAGAAGCTCCCAGCAGAGGCCCAGGTGTTTCTGCAGGTGAATGAAAACCACACAGCGGGGGCTGAACGGGAGCTGGAAGGGGTCGGTTGACCAGCTGACCAGAGTGAGAATCAGGCCCTGTAAGAGGGACATGGCAAGTGGCAAAACCTGACTCGGCATCAACAGCCTCCAAGTGGGAGAGAATTCTCTCATTAAAAGCCATCATGTTTGAGGCACCTGGGTGGCTCAGTGGTTGAGCGTCTGCCTTGGGCTCAGGGCATGATCCTAGGGTCCTGGGATCGAGTCCCACATCAGGCTCCCCACAGGAGCCTACTTCTCCTTTTGCCTGTGTCTCTGTGTCTCTCATGAATAAATAAATTAAATCTTAAGAGAAAAAGCCATCATGTTTACTAACTAGTAACTGTAAGCCTTCAAAACTATTTTAGGTCAACGGCAGGACCCTGGTCCCACCACAATCCAGACCCCAAACACAAGTACCATACCCAGCGAAAGTGGCCAGGTCCAAGTGGACCGAATCTCCATTTCAGCCCCTTCAGATCACACACATCTTTCTGTAACTATGCACACACATATTTGTGGAAAGAAACATCTAAGTCATGTCAGTGAGAAAAAAAAAGATGAAAAATGGTTGGTCATGTGGATAACAAATTTGCTCAAACCCCCTGCCCCGATTCTCATGGAAATACAAATCATGATAGACAGTGAGATACTGCATTTTGGCAAAACAGAGTGGTCAACATGCAAGATGATCCACAGCTGAGGTGGAGAAATAGATCCTCTCTCATACACCGGTGCACACTGGTAAGACTTTTGGGGGGTGGCAATTTGGCGGTGTCCATCTTTATGAAATGGCCGTGCCTTTCGACCATAAATTCATTTCTGGGTGTCTCTCAGTCTCCAGCTGTTCTAGAGCCTCGGTCAAGTGTATGGAAGAAACAAAGAATGTTTATTATAGCAGTGTTTACAATTTTTTAAAAAAGGAAACAAACCTAAGTAGCCATCACTAGGGAGATTAGTTACAGTCTGGCACATCCATGGAATATGGTAATGATAAAAAAAGAATGATGTAAATTTACATGGAAAAGACCACATAAATGATCTCACGGAAAGACCCCAAAGACATACTGTTCACTGAAGCTGCAAGTTGCAGAATGCTGCAGAAAGCATGACATTAGTTATGTAAATGCATACAGAAGGGTATACATTTGTCTATGCAAATACAGTCATGCAAATGCAAGCAAGAAAATCTGGGCAGATTTATACCAAACTGATAATAGTGATTACTTCTGAAGGAGGAAGAAGGTTAGGGACTGGGGAATTAAGAGGGTTTTCTGGTCTGTCTAGAAGTCTCCTTTACAAGGAGAATGTATTTGTGTGCTACTTGTGCAAGTAAAAATGAATTTTATTTTTTGACCTTTTTCAAAAAGATTTTATTCATTTATTCGTGAGAGACACACAGAGAGAGGCAGAGATATAGGCAGAGGGAGAAGCAGGCTCCATGCAGGGAGCCCAATGTGGGACTCGATCCCAGGACTCCGGGCTTACACCCTGAGCCAAAGGCAGATGCTCAACCACTGAGCCACCCAGGCGTCCTGTAAAAATGAATTTAAAAAAAACTGGGGAAGAGAAACAAGAGCGCCTGTCTTCAAAAAGCAGATAAATAAATAGTGCTGATTGCTGAGAAGGATGGAGCTTCTTCCCAGGGTACTAAGTGAGAGTATCTCCATTTTCTCTGCCGTGCCCTCTATCTCCAGAGTGGATTGGGTGTTTGACATGCAGGTCCCACCTGTCTCCATCAGGTGGGCTGCCCCAGCAATCTATTCTGAACTGTGGTTCTCCGGACGGCTGTCTCACCCCCTCAGAATGAGGCATACGCAGCCCTAAGGACGGTGGTTGTGGGAACCTCACTGTAATGCAACAATCTATAGCTCCCAACTGAACGTCAGGTCATTTCTCTTGACCTTCCCCTAAGAGAGGTGCACCACATAAGGAATTCAGAGGACCTCAACATCGCACTATTCAACCTTTGGGACTCCAAGGTATCTGTGGTTTATTTTTTTTAAGATTTTTTTATTTATTTATTCATGAGAGGCCGAGAGAGAGAGAGAGAGGCAGAGACAGAGGCAGAGGGAGAAGCAGGCTCTCTGTAAGGAGCCTGATATGGGACTCGCTCCCAGGACCCCAAGATCACACTCTGAGCCAAAGGCAGACGCTCAACAGCTGAGCCACCCAGGGGTCCCTCAACTATAGTTTTAAAACAGAGAGGCCAAAAATAAATAAAATAAATAGAATAATAATAAAATAAAATAATAAAACAGAGAGGCTGAAACAGTTTGCATGTATGGAATTGGCATTTTAATAGGTTGTGCCCATCTCTCTGGCCTAAGAACTGATAGACATAGAAAGTAACGCCAGGTCAGGCTGCAAACAAACAAACAAGCAGCAATAAAAGCAACCTAAAACTGGGCACTGGGGAAAGGAAGAAACGTGGAAATAAAAGAATACTGCAGACAGTCCCTGACCTAATGACGGTCCAACTTATGATTTTTCATCCTTATGATGGTGCAAAAAAGTGATATAGATTCAGTAGAAACCATACTTAGAATTTTGAAGTTGGATCTTGTCCTGGGTTAGTGGGGTCAGGCCTGTCTCGATGCCGGGCAGTGAGCCGCAGCTCCCAGGCCGCCAGCGATCACGAGTGTGACCACCCATCCCGACACCCATCCTGCACCCATCCCGCCGCTCTGGTCTTCACTTTCAGGACAGTCCTCAATTCATGCCGTATGACCGTCAACCCCTGATTATCAAATAGGCTCGTGTGAGGTGATTTTGCCCACCTGTCAGCTGATGGGAGTGTTTGGGGCAGGTTTAAGGTAGGCCAGGCTAAGGAAGCGATGATGCTTGGCAGGTCAGGTGTATTAAATGCATCTTCCACTGACACTGTTTTTGACTTCTGATGGGTTTGTTGGGACACAGTCCCATCCTAAGTCAAGGAAGACCAGCACATGGCAGGCCAATAAGTGTGTTTTCCTCAATAATTTCACCTTCATATACTTCACTCTTACCCCCCACCACACACACACACACACACACACACACAGGAGAGGTTAATGGTGAAGCATGAATGAACTCTTTGTCCTCAGAGAATGTTTGGCATAAAATCTTAACCACACGAGCTTTTGTTTCCTTTAGAGGAGAACAAAACAATATTTTTCATCTCGACCCAGCTAATGTGAACGTTTAAAAAATATTTTGCTGGCAGAGATTATAATCACAGATGCAGTAGAGCCAAACAGCATCACATTGCCTTCCTTGCTAAATTAATGAAATGTGACTTCACATGGCGGTTGGTTCATCTTCAAGGACTAAGTATATTAAAAATGGCAGTAAAGTCTTGACTGTTAAAATCATAATGAGAAAATATGATCACATGTTGAATCTGGGGTCCTACTATAACAATGTTAAAATATTCCTCTCTATATATAATGTATTTACCGTAACCCACCATTTGTAGGTTCTTGGCAAGCGAAATAAGACCTAATTAAAATTCTATTGTTGAATCAAGGCTGTGTGTGTGTCTGCATGTACATGTATAGTGATAAACTCTTACATATTTCTGTATATTTGAAACTTTTCATAATGAAAATTTAGAAAATTTTTCTATTGTTTTTTTCAAAATCCCTTTCAGATCACCCTGGACTAGTAGCACCTTGCTCAGACCTTCACTCGCTTGTGGGTGACACCTGTGCAGCTTCTTTCTCGGACTTTCTCTGGCCCCACTTTGCAGGCCAGCCTCTGTAGAGTGACCACATGACTCTTCTCGAACAAGCTTTCATCCACCTCGTCTCTCTTTGAGGCTCACCATAAAATGCCAAACTCCTCTGCCTGGCTTTCCCGGTTCTTAGCATCCACCCTCCGCACCCCCGCATCCCTGGGATGGGCTGATCTCTCCAGCGCTGTGTGTTTCCCTCTGTGCCTCTGCCCGGTGCCTGCTGCCTGGACTGTGCTCCCCTGGCCCTCCTTCAGCTAAACCTGACCTAGACCAGTCCCATCTTCGGCCTTTCCTCCTTGATCCTCCCCTGTCTTTAGCACTTGAAATCTGAACTGGAAACATCCAGAGAGAGTATACACCTGCCACTTGGATGCAAATTTAGCATTTCCATTAGCAATAAAATTACCCCACCTCAGCGATTGCCTCTCAGCCATTTAAAAAGCAGGAAACAAAAGAAGCAAGCACCAACTAACAGATGTTGGTGGGTAAATTATTTATCAATCTCAACTTAACGATGCTTTGAAAGGTAAACAAAAATAGGGGCACCTGGGTGGCTCAGAAGGTTAAGCCTCTGACTCTTTTTTTTTTTAAGATTTTATTTATTTATTCATGAGAGACCCACAGAGAGAGGCAGAGACATAGGCAGAGGGAGAACCAGGGTCCTCGCAGGGAGCCCGATGCAGGACTTGATCCTAGGACCCTGGGATCCTGCCCTGAGTGGAAAACAGATGCTCAACCGCTGAGCCACCCAGGCGTCCCAAGCCTCTGACTCTTGATTTCGGCTCAGGTCATGATCCCAGCGTGGTGAGATCGAGCCCCACGTTGAGCCCTATGTCATCTCCGAGCTCAGCGCAAATCTGCTTGGGATTCTCTCTCTCTCTCTCTCTCTCTCTCTGCCCCCTCCCCCACCCTCTCTCTAAAATAAATAAACGAATCTTCCTAAAAAAGTAAACAGAAGTAAATTTCCTGAAATTATGTGACCATATGTGTGTGTTCAACACATATTCAGCAAGCATTTACCATACGCAGGCACTTTTGTAGGCACTTAGGATACGCCAACGGAAAAACAGATGAGCCGTCGTAGAGCATATGTTCTAGGAGCAAACACAACTAATGTACAGAATAAATAAGTGTGTTAGTATATGTTAGTATACAGGAAGATAACAAATGCTATAAAAAGAAAAAGCTGGAGAAGTTAAAGGGGATTGGAGGGTACAGGGCAGGGAATGTTCCAGAGGGGGCGAGGTGTTAGACTTTTAGATGGCATTAATAGTATGGTGAGTGTCTTAGTCTGCTTGAGCTGCTATAACAGAATGTCATAGACTGGGTGGCTTATAAATAATAGAAATTTGTTTCTCACGGGTCTCGAGACTGGCACGTCCAGATCAAGTCACTGGCAGGTTCAGTGTCTGGTGAGAGCACACTTCCATGTTCCCGGATGGCTGTCTTCTTTCTTCAGGGGAGCTCTCTGGGGTCTCTCTTCTAAGGGCACTAATCCCATTCCTAAGGGCTTCCCCCTCATGACCTAATCACCTCCCAAAGGCACCACCTCCACATACCATTATAGGGCTCCAACACAGGGATGCTGGGGAGACACAAAACGCAGAATGTAGCAGGCAAAGGAGGCTTCATTGACAAAACGACATTTGCAAAAAGGCTAGAAGAAGGCGAGGCAGCTGGCCGGGGAGGTATCTGGGCAAACAGCATTCCAGGCAGGTTGCAGAAGGAGCCTGCACAGGAATGAGTCTCGTGAGGCCCATCCCTCGGCGTGGGCACGGTACCCCGCACCAGACAACACCAACCTCCCTTCCCGACTCCCTTCTTTCTTTTCTCTGTAGTGCTGGCTGTCTGGCTCCAACACCACCTTCTGCACTGCTTCTGAGAAATTTCCAATACATATTAAGTAGGGAACAAATAGATCATCTAAACTCTCTAACTCCCAATCATTTACGATAGCGCATCTGTTGACCGATCATGAGTCAATGGCCTCCTACATCACCAATGTCCTCACTACCATTTTGAAATCCTCTTCTTCAGTTGACTTCATGTTGTTTCCTTTGGAGAACCGTCAATAGAAAGTAGCACATGATAAAGGAATAAAAGGAAGAGGCTGCTCCAAACCTCTGATGGAAACAGGCCAAGTCAGCTTGTGAGAGGACGCAAAAAGGCAGGAGGAAGAAGTGATGAAAGAAGGAGAAAAAGTGTGGGAACTTTCTGAGCCGTGGTGTGGCCTGCCCTCCGGAACCCAGTGCCAGTGAGTTCGGCCTCACTCACCCTGGTGCCCAGGGAGGCGACAGTACTCAAGGACAACCTGGCTTAACAGGAAGTCTCTGCTAAAAGAGAGGAATGAGGCCTACCCGAGAGCTACAACCTATATATTTTCACTCAAAAGCACAAGTTATGAATCGTGTTTATCCCCACATGGAAGTCATTATGGAAAGTGGGAGATGGATAAAGTGAAGACATGAAAATTAGGATTTCATCCGTCCCCACGCCTAGTCATTTAGTATCATCCAGCTAGACACACACTTAAAACACACACACACACACACAAGAAAAGCTACCCAACTGGAAAACACCTCATTGCCTCAATTCAATTGAGTTTTATCTTAGCCATGACAGAGAAGTAGTGATTTTTCTAACTAGCAGGAAAAAAAATAAACCTTTCTCTTCAGGATTGAGACTTCTTGACACAGACTAAAGCAGGCAGGCGATGTATTTCTTCACCCTGCCCTTACACTTCTGTTGTCTTCTGCAGAACATAATCCCTTCCAGCATAGTGCCAGCCATGGTGCAGGTGTCCGCACAATGATCGCCCACCCGTGCATGGCCCTATGCCATGTGCTGGGACTACAATGCTGAAAAGACAGCCGTGGTCCTGCCCTCAGGAAGCATATCATCCTGGAAGGGACAGAGATATTACATAAAATAAATAAGAAAATTCACAAAGAAATATTTAAAGTACAGTTATAGTAAATACTTGGAAAAAGTTTAGAGGGACTTAGTCTGGATAGTGGGGGTGGGGGGTGCAGTGGGGTCAGGTTTTTCTTAAAGGAGTGATGCTTGAGCTGAGACCTGAGGCAGAACAGGCTTTAGCCAGGACATGAGGGAGGGGTAGAGGGTCCCCACAGGGGGAAGGAACTTAGTGCTTTCAACGAACTGAAAGGTAAAGGCTCCTGCAGAGAATTCGAATAGGGAGGGATTGCATTAGTCATGGTTCTCTCATGTGCTTGTTGGCCATGAGCACTGGGTGTTATGCTATATGTTGGCAAATTGAACTCTAATAAAAAAAAATTTTTTTAAAGTCATGGTTCTCCAGAGAAACAGCCAGTAGGATGTATACACATAGGGATTTCTTAGAAGAAATAGGTTCATGTGCTTCTCAAGGTGGACAAGTCCCAAGATCTGCAGGTGGGTTGGAAAACTGGAGACCCAGGAGAGACAATGGCGTATCCCAGTCTCACCTCTAGCAGATTCGAGACCCAGGAAGAGTTGATGTCGTAGTTTGAGTCCAAAGACAGGAGGAAAGCCACTGTCCCAGTCCAAAGGCTGTCAGGCAGGAGGAAGTCTCCTTGCTCTGGGGAGGTCAGCCTGTTGTTCAGGCTTTGAACTGATTAGGTGAGGCCCACCACACTGGGAGGGTGGGCAATCTGCCTTACTGAACTACCAGTTCAAGTGTTAATCTCATCCGAAAACATCCTCACCAAAACACCATATATCTGGGCACCCAGTGGCCCAGTCAAGTTGACGCATAAAATCACCCCTCCCAGGGATGGTGAGGAAAAGGGGCTGTAATGTTAGATGTAGAGCAGATGCGCGGCAGATGTACAGGGTCCTTGTCAACAATGCCAAGAGTTTGGTCTTTGTTAAACATGACCGTCTACAGCCACCAGCACCTTCACAAATGGCCAGACACGGTCATTCCACAAAATATAAAAGCCGTCACCTCAGAATAAAGGGAGCTCCTTTAAATTGAATAGATTTAGGCTTATGGAAACCTCCCCCATTCATCCTTCTTTCTGTTTGGTGGCAAACCTAAGAAACTTGCGTCACAGTCCATATGGTCTGCGTTTGCCCAGCCTGAGACACGAGGGGAGTCAAAACCACAGATTTGATGAGAATGCCTTGGAAGAGCATTCAGAACGCCTACCAGAGAAGGTGAAACAGGAGAGGACAAAACCTTAGTGGAGGTGGGCAGAGAGGCAGAGCACCGAGGGAAACAAAAAACAAAACAAAACAAAACAAAACAAAAAAACAGAAAATGAGGATAAAAGAATAGAGGGGCACCTGGGTAGTTCAGTTGGTTTAGTTAGTGTCTGACTCTTGGTCTTGGCTCAGGTCATGATCTCAGGGTGGTGAGATCGAGCCGCACATCAGGCTCTGCACTCAGCATGCAGTCTGCTTGAGACCCTCTCCCTCTGCACCCTAAAATAAATAAATAAATCTTAAAAAAAAAAAGAAAGACAATGATCCTTCCACCTTTCCAATGCAATCCGATAGCAACTTTCACTGTCATCCTTGTGTCTGTAGAGAAGGGATCTTCACCAACATGGAAGGAGGAATTCACGAACCATTGGGACCAGAGGGAAGATGAGCATGATGGCCACAACCAGAGTGGGGTTAGCAAACTATGGCCCATGGGCCAAATCTGTCCTGCTCACCGCCTGTTTTTTGTACAACCCATGGCCCCCTTATATTTCTTATTTTACATTTAAATGTTTTTTCTTTTTTAATTGAAAGAAGTCTACTATTTTGTGACATGGAGAGATTACTTGAAATTCAAATTTCACCGTCTGTAAGTAGTTCTGTTGGGTCACCGTCACCCTTAATCCTTCACATGTTGCCTGTGGCTGCTTCCAGGTGACCTGACAAAGCTGAATAGTTGTAAAAGAGGCTGTGTGTTCCACGGGGCCTAACGTATTTACCCTCCAGCCTGCAATGGTCTGAATGTTTGTGTTCCTCCAAAATTCATGTGTTGAAACTTATGGTCCAAGGAGATGATATAGAGAGGCAGGACCTTTGGGAGGTGCTGAGGTCGTGAGGGTGGAGCCTTCATGAATGGGGTTCATGTCCTTATAAAAGAGGCCCCCCTGAGCTCCCTTCCCTGCCTCTGCCATGTGAGGGTCTATCTAGAAGGTACTGTCTAGGAATTGGGTCCCCACCAAACACTGGATCTGCCGTGCCTTGATCTTGGACTTCCCAGGGACCTGTAAGAAATAAATGTCACGGGGTGCCTGGGTGGTTCAGTTGGTTGAATGTCCAACTCTTGATTTCGGCTCAGATCATGATCTCATGGACACGGAGACCGAGGCCTGTGTCAGGCTCTGCACTGAGCGAGGAGTCGGCTTGAGATCCTCTCTCTCTCCCTCTCCTGCTCCCGCTGCTTGCACTCTCTCTTTCTCTCTAAAAACAAATAAATACATCTTTAAAAAAGAAAGAAGGAGGGACGCTTGGGTAGCTCAGTGGTTGGACATCTGCCTTTGGCTCACCATGATCCCGGAGTCCGGGATCGGGTCCCATATCGGGCTCCCTGCATGGAGCCTACTTCTGCCTCTGCCTGTGTCTCTGCCTCTCTCTGTGTGTGTGTCTCTCATGAATAAATAAATAAAATATTTTGAAAAAAAAAAGAAAGAAGGAAGGAGAGAGGAAGGAAGGAAGGAAGGAAGGAAGGAAGGAAGGAAGGAAGGGAGATCTGTTGTTTATTAGCCACTCAGTCTGCGGTAGTTTGTTAGAGCAGCTTTAACAGGTGAAACATAGCACTTTACCAAAAAAAAAAAAAGTGCCAGCCCTTGACCTGGAAGCCAGAGGAAAGGGGATGGGCGGAGTAGGACCCAAGATAGGAACAAGCAGGGAGAGGTGTAGGAGTGAGGTCATACCCGGGACCTCTCGGGCTCAGATGGAGCTCTGGGCCATCGATGGCTTGGGTCGTTAGAGCCCCACAGAGTGGGTGAAGCTGACGGGGACACCCTGCAGAGCATGACAGCACGTCACTTACAGACCCGCACTCAGCTTCTTCTTGTTCTCTTTTCAACTTGTGTGTTTTCATATTAACTTTGAAAATTGTTCCTTTAAGTGAAAACAGACTCTGCTTTCCGAGCTCGACTTCCCTCCCCGGCCCCAGGTAGCGGCTGCCGGGGCAGAGTGACATTTTCTTACAACGTGGCTCATTATTTTGCTGCTGGAATCGCAAGGCTCAAATGGCAGGGTCTGAATACATCAAGGAGAGGAGGGGATCCCACCAGAGATGCCATGAAACAAAGGAAGCAAATAACTTCAAAACCACATCAAGCAATCTGGACCTGTTACAGGGCAGATGGAACTCTGAATTGTTTGATTCTATCAGCAGAACAGAGGAAGGAAATGTTTTAAAATGAGATTATGTTATTTTTCCCCAGTTCTTATTATGAAACCTTCCTGCACTGAACTTTAAATATCAGCAGCCCCTTTCATGGGGATGAATGGGATCCAGCCGGCAGGAGCATTGCAGGGAAGTGGCTCCATTATGAAAAATGTGGCGAGGCAGAGCCTGAGATGAATAGTGGATCCCTACGGAGGCCTTTGGCTCGGGGAAAAGTCAGGCTGTAAAACACAGCTGCGTGTCTCAGGAAGGGACGGGCGTCTTTGAAAAAGCTACGTGCCCCGTATAAACATTAATTACGGGGTCCTTTGCAAAAGCCATCCATTGTAATGAATAAAAAGTCTTCTGCGTTCTTTGCCCTCAACAGGCAAATGATTGACAACTGGTTATTGTAAAAAGAAGACCAAAAAAAAAAAATCCTGGAAGTTAGGGAAATCTCCTGCAAACAAAATCATGCAGTAATTCTTCCTAATGCGAGGCTCTCTACGCAGAATTTTCCAAAGGAAGTGGTCTGTATCATCCAGCCCCAAACTCTGCTTAATTATTAGCTATTTTTTTAAAAGACTTATTTATTTATTTATGAGAGAGAGAGAGAGGCAGAGACACAGGAGGAGGGAGAAGCAGGTTCCATGCCGGGAGCCCGACACAGGACTCGATCCCGGGACTCCAGGATCGCGCCCTGGGCCAAAGGCAGGCGCTAAACCACTGAGCCACCAGGGATCCCCAATTATTAGTTATTTTTTAAAAGGTGTTTTTTTCTCTTGTTCTGTAGTCAGTGACTGTCCAGGAAGGATGATGTGGATGAGCCAGAGATCTCGTGCGAGGGTGTCGCCCCACACGCATCTCTAACTGTTGGGGTTCCCCAAGACCCGCTGAGCACCAGAGCCCACATCCAACTGCTAACCTGCCCCTGCCCCTGAGAAGTCTGGGGACATCTGAGATATAATTACCTTTCCCTCGCCCTGCCAGCCTTCACAGCTCTGTGAATGGCACCCACATCCATCCACTGGGATGGATGGGATATGGCACCCACATTCATCCACTCACCCAGACTTTATAGCCTCATTGCCCAGCCCCCAGACCTTTCTTTACAGAGTTAGAAAGGATCGCATCATGAAGCCTAAGGAAGACCCTATCCCTGCCCTCCTTAAATCCTCCAGTGACTTCCAACTGCCCTCAGAATAAAATTCAAACCCTGCTCCTTAGCCTAGGAAGCCTGCATGAGAAATCTGGCTATTTCTTGAGCCTTTTCTCCATCATTCCTTTCTCGGGCACAATGTTTCAGCAACTTCAGTGTTTTTCAGTCTTGAACACTTGTGCTTCTTTCCACCCTGAGCTCCTGTGTTTTCTCGTGCCCGTGCCCTTCCCCCCTCCCACTTCAGGGACTGCCACTCTGGATATAGGACACACTCCCAATCTCCTTTCTCCTTTTAATTATCAGGGCTTGGGGCTGAGCTGCCTGCCACTGGTGGGGTTCAACGTGGACCCAAAATAGCACCCTTCCTTCCCTTCTGTCCAAGTTCTGAGCCCTGGAGAAATCAGACAAAGAAGCCAGGCAGATGGAGAGAAAAATAGCACATTTATTATTGACAAAATCCATCTTGGAGAACAGCGTGGCTTGTAATATCTGCAAACAAGCGGCTTCCTCATACCAACCCTGGGGTCAAGTTCACTACCCCCCTCCACCACCAGTCACGGGCTGGGCTGTGTGGGGACAGGCCTCCCCCGTGGGGGTCCCAGCCAGGAATACTCACGGCGGGGACAGACTGTGCCGTCTGCAGGCAGGCTGGCTCCCCAAGAAGAGTCTCCCTCTCCAAGTGTAAGTAATCCCACTTCCTCTAGGAACAGAAATGGCAGAAGGAGACCAGAAGCGTTAGGCTGGCGAAGCTCCCTCTCCATGGAAGGAAACACCAGGAGTTAAGAAACGGTCCCCACTGTGCCCCCCCATCCTCCTCCCCTAAAATGCCCTAACTCCCCTCCTGTGGGCTGGGTGAGGGGACCTGGCCTGGCTCTCCTGGTGCCCTCCGTTGCCCTGCATCCCCCTGCATCCCCCTGCATTCACCTGCATCCCCCTGCATCCACCTGCATCCACCTACATCCCCCTGCATCTACCTGCATCCACCTGCATCCCCCTGCACCCACCTGCCCTTTGCTGGTCATGATCTATGTACATACCGGTCATCCCCATCCATCTGTGACCTTCCCTAGGGCAGAATAAAGAACAGAGGGGAGAAATGCGACTGTGTACTACTTGGAGGTGTTTCCCCTGCCATATTCCAAAGATAAAGGGACAACGCATGGTGGGGACAGCACCACGGCTAGGGTGGGACTTTCGGTGAAACAGAGAGCCAGCAACGGAGGACCAGGGCAGGCTGGCCCCGGGCATGGGAGCCCGTTTCCAGAGAGATCTGTCTGTCTCAGGCCTCAGCTAGCAGGTATAAAAGGAAGGGAAGTTCTGTGCTCCTCGCCAGGGGCTTTGTGAGACAATTTCTATTTTTAACATTCTGAAGACAGAAAAATGATCCATCAGACACCGACTGCCCACGACCCTGAGGCTAAGTGGTTCAATCCGTGTCACAAGGGCTTTGGCTTCCTGTGACAGAACAGACCCTCCGACGCTCCCTTGATCTTGCTTTAAAACCGACGCAGCTGCATTTGAAGCGTCTCCCTTCTGAGGAGACTTAAAGCAGAGCCCAGACACGGGGCTGGTCACCAAGCCGGCGGGACTGCGAAGGCGGAGAAGTCGCCGCTGATAATCAACCATCTGTGTCACTGTCCCACCCTGGTGATCGCATGCCTCGCGGAGGGTAGTAGTGGGGCCCGAAACACCGCGGAGCACGAGGAAGACGGCAGCCCGGGCGGCCAGCAGCCCACAGGTGAGGTCCAACCTGCCGGCTCGGGGACAGCGAGGAATGGGGTGGTTAATACGTAAGTCACAGCCCGGATGGTATAAGCACTGCTCCCAGGACAGGGTAGAGCGCAGCCCTGTGCCGGCTCCCACTCGAGGGGACCCGGGCGGTCGGGGACCTCATGAGGCCGGCCGTGCTATCCATGGCTCCAGGGAAAGCCCCAGAGTCCCGCGGAGCGAGGTCTACACGTGCAGGTGCGTGCACAGATCTATGCCCGAACATTTGCACAATAAATCCTTAAAGAGCGGGGAATCCCTGGGCGGCTCAATGGTTTAGTGCCTGCCTTGGGGTGTGATCCTGGAGACCCGGGATCGAGGCCCACGTCAGGCTCCGTGCATGGAGCCTGCTTCTCCCTCTGCCTGTGTCTCTGCCTCTCTCTCTCTCTCTCTCTCTCTCTCTCTCTATGTCTATCATGAATAAATAAAATAAATTTTTTAAAAAATCCTTAAAGAGTCCCCCACCCCCACTATATTCCACGTCCAACTCCCAGTCACGCGGTGTCCTTAAGAAGCTTCTTCCTCCTGAAGAAGCCTTGGTGTTTCTGTTGACCTCTTCCGGGGATGCAGAACTGTCCAGCTGAGGAGGGGATGGATGCCCAGTGGGGTTCACCCATCACAGGCATGACTGCCTCAAAAAAAAGTATTAGAATGGTGTGTTCATCTCAACTGCAGAGAGACCGCTGGCAAGGCCATTCTCTTGCTCATTCACCAGACATATCTGAGCTCTTACTCTGGTGCCCACAAAAAGGAGGCTTTCTGGAGGAGCGAATCCTGCAGCTGAGTCTTACAGGAGGACTCGGAGCAGCGAAACATGAGAGGCATGGGTTTTGGGGGGTGGTGGGTGCATGGGGCTCACGGGGGGCAGCTGAGAAGCCACAGAAGGGGTGAAACTATGAGTGCCTGCAGTGTAGACCGCAAGGGGGGAGGCACAGTCAGGCCTCGTGCCAGAGCTCAGCTTGTACCCCGCAGGCAGTGGCAAGTGCCAGATTAGTCTGGGGACAATGAGAAAGAGGTATGTGCAGGAATGGGGACAGGTGGTAGAGAGGTGGGAAGGAGGGCCATTGCTTCAGCCCAGGCTCCAGGGAAGCCTCATAAAGTGGGTTTAGGCTGATCCGTGAATGTTCCAGTGGCCTAAGGAAATGAGAAGTCCCCTTGGGGGTGAGTGAAGATGCACAAAGGAATGGGGGCCAGCTGGGCCGATGGCCTCTTCCGGGCCAGGTGAGCTGCCAGGGGAGTATCACAGACAACAGCTGGCAGATGGCTCCTCCCCTTGTGTCGGTGAATGTTCTTGAAAGTCAAATTTGCTAAAGGTGTTTCAAAAGAGAAAGGACCCACTGCTGGGTATATACGCAAAGGCACTGGCAGAGGGGATTTGGGCAGATGGTTATTTGTGCACCCACGTCCATAGCAGCGTTATTCACGACCCAAAAGGTGGAAACGACCCAAGAGTCCATCGAGGGATCCGCGGCCAAACAGAGTGTGATATATACATAAAATGGAATAGGACACAGCCTTATCAAGGAAGGAAATTCTAACACGTGCTAGAACATGGATGAGCCTTGAGTACATCGTACTAAGTGAAATAAGCCAGTCGCAAGAGGGCAGAGATCGTATCCACTGAGATGAGGCATCTAGAGTACTAAAAGCCTAGAAAGTAGAATGAAGGTTGCCAGGGGCTGAAAGGTAGGAAATGGGGAGTTATTGCTTAATGGGTACAGAGTTCCAGTCTAGGAAGATTCTGGAGAAGGATGGTGGTGACAGTTGTAAATCAGCATGAACACATTGAAGGCCAGTGAACTATATTCTTTAAAATGGCTAAAATGGTAAGTTTCATGCTATAATATATTTTAACACATTTTTAAAATTTTTTTAAAAATCAAATTTCAAAAAAATTTTAGATTTTATTTATTTGAGGAAAAAAAGAGAGAGAGGGAGACTACAGAGACAGGAGGGGGGTAGAGAGAAGCAGACTCCCCCATGAGCAGAGAGCCCCATGTGGGGCTCCATCCCGGGACCCTGAGATCATGACCTGAGCCCAAAAGCAGATGCTTAACTAACTGAACCACCCAGTTTTTTTTTAAAAAAAGAGAAAGCTTCCCCCTCTCCCTCTGCCCCTCCTCCTGCTCAAATGTGTGCTCTCTCTCTCAAATAAATAATATATTTAAAAAATAAAAAGAGAAACCAAATGTGACTTAACATCCATTGAGCACCTAATATACATCAGCACTGCCCTACGTGCTAAAAAGGCTTCAGTGTATTTAATCCCAAACAGAATCCCCAGGCTTCAACTCAAGGTGACCAGCAGCCACACCTGGTCACATGTCCAGAGGACACCCCCCCTCCCCCCCCCCCCCCCCCCCCGTGCTGGACTTGAGGCCTGGCTTTCTCTGGGAAGAGAGAGCACAGCATTATCTAAGCTCCTGTCCCCAGGCAATGATCAAATCAACTGCCCCAACCTGCCAGCATTTCTCGAGAGGAGGCCCCACGTCTGGCTGCTGGCCCAGCCTTCCAGGTTCTGGCCTCTCCTGCCTCCCAGCCCAGATGAGGCTGTGTTCTTAGAGAAAGGGGTCCTGAGAGCTGCAGAAGCAGAGCTCTTGTGGCCCGGGTCACATGTGTGGCGGGAGGAGAAAAGATGAACACAGCCTCCTGGTGAGCTGGGCAGCCCACTGAGGCCCTCCAGGTGAAACCTGATAGTTCAGATAGAGACTCAGAACCCTTCTCAACACAGCGTCCTGGGGGCTATTGACACACATGGTGACAGCACTCGGCCATCCCTTGGCTTTTGTTTTAGCTTCTCCCAAAAAGGCAGTCTGGGCTCCATACCCCATCCCTTGTCCTAGGGGATTCAGACACTACACCCGGCCTGCTTCCCAGGGAGGGGACTGAGCAAACACATCTCCACGATGTCCTAAGAAGGCACAAACCTGCAACATTAACTCTGCCTCATCCCATCTCCATCTCCGGAGCCTGCCCCCCTCCACCCCCGTGTGCATCTCCGCTTCATCTCTGCCCAGCCACACGCAGCCAAGTAGAACAGACCTCTACACCTGTTCCTTTTAGAATCTCTGCCTCCCGTCACAGAGGCCCCACACGAGTGTGCATGCTTGGCCATGGAGATGAGCCCCCCCTTGCTGGCCACCAGCCTCAGGCCAGAACCCAGGCTCCTTGGACGTGCTGGGCAGCAGGAGGGCTGGGCTGAGAGTGACGGGGGCGGCCCTCCCCCGGCAGCTTGCACAAGCAGCCTCTAAACCAGATTTGCAGGCCGAGTGTCCTTTGTTATTTTTGGCACCTGCGGCCCCTGTTAAGCCAGGGGAGACTGCTCCCCTTGGAGAGGACGGAAGATGACTACACTTCATTTAAATGAGCCAGCCTCCTCACACCGGAAAATCAGAACTAATCCCGTGAGTCACTGCTTCTTCTCCGTCAGGTCATTCCAGACCCTGGTTCTCGAGGCCCTCAGGTCCTGATAGGATCTAGAATCCACAGAACCCCAAGCCTGGGAAGAGCCTGGAACCAAGTGTGAAGACTCTGCTCTGTGCACATGCCTCTCGGCAGTGGGGGCTTGCTTTCAAGGCCAAGTTTTACTTCTTTATTTATTGATTTTTTCAAGGCAAAGTTTTAAAGAGGTGTTGGGATGTAGTTTCCACCAGCCCCATGGGATGGGGCTGGGGACAGGAGTCGTTTCATTTGTCATGGGCTGAAAACAAAGGGGCAGCCCGACCTGTTCTCACTGCACCAGTGGCTCTGACAAGCACCTCCTCCTGTAATCACCTTTTGCCAGTGGGACCAGTCGAGGAAACGGATGACTTCCCCTAGAGCTGTGGGGAATGCCAGCCTGGGTTCTTGAGATTGTCCCTGGACGTCTCGGTGTGGCTTCTAATGCACTTGATTTTTTTATGTGCGTCACAGTCCAACTCAAATAAAAGTGGTTGAGGCAAAAAGAGGGAGAGAGAAGTCAGAACTACGTAGGGAGCACAATGCAAGGAAGCATTTATGTTCGTGGCCCAACCATGAAAAACGCAACCCCAATCTCGATCTACAACAGGTCAGTTGTCTGGTATAGAGGCAATTACACTCATTACAGAATGTGATTATTTCATTTTACCACCAGCAGCAACAACAGAAAAAGCAACCACGTTTCCCTTTAGTCCCTTCTCTAGCAAATTTCAAATATTACTAAATTGTCAGAAATCCAATTTATGTACATACTTTTTCTGGACCCCTCTGCCGTATAAAGCAAGGTATTCTTAGAGTCTGGAGCCAGCTGCCCACGCTTGGAAAACACCAAATGCTTTTGTAATTCTAGATAATAATAAGTACTCACTTGGCATGAAAGAACACGAAATATAAACACCAGCTCATCAAAGGACTTCAAACGGCTTAAAAATACAATCCAGGAGCCAAACGTGATAACAAACCCAAGTCATAGGATTGGTCTTCAGAGACTAAGCAGGGTTTGTGGGGCAGGAAGCCATGGTGGCAATGCTCCTAGTTCTCCCTCCTTTGTCACTGGATGGGTTGGAGTGGTGGGGTTGGCTTCCTGACAGCCCCCAGAACTCACCGTGGCTCCCCATCACGGCAGTATTATATGTAAAGCAAGACTGAGGTGTGGTGCGGGCCCAAGAAGAGGTGCATGGGTAGGGTTCTTACACGCTCCTCTTCCTGCTGGTCCTCTTTCCCACATCCGGCCCAAAGCTAGACCTTCCCCAGAGCCAAAGTACAAAGGAGGTAAAATGAATCCTTAGCTTCCTCACCCTGACCACCCGAGTGTCTTTCACTCCTCCCCTTCTCCAGGTGATCCCAGCCCGGCCGTCCTCTCCTACAGCTTAGGCTTTAAGCAGAATCCGATGGCCATTCATCAGAAGTGGCTGATCTTCGGCAGCTGTGACTCTCGGAGCAGCATCTGTATTCTTGAGAAAACCTGGAGGAAAAGTGTGATGGCTCACTTACTGTATCCACTTGGCTGGGCCAAGGGATGCCCAGATAGCTGGTAAAACATTATTTCTGGGTCCTCTGGGAGGGTGTTTCCAAAATAGATTAGCATTTGAATGGGTAGACTGAGTAAAGAAGACTGCCCTCCCCAGTGTGGGTGGGTGTCACCCCCTCCTCGAGAGCCTGAGTAGAATAAAAAGGCAGAGCGAAGGTGCTTGAGCTGGGGTGTCCATGCTCTTTTACCCCTGGACATCGACACTCCCTGGTTCTCAGTTCCTTGGATGGGGACGTACATCCTGCACCCTCTGGTTCTTGGGCCTCTCGACTTGGGCTGAGACTTTCACCATTGGCCCTCCCAGTTCTCAGGCCTTTGGGTTTGTACTAGAACGACACCACCCGCTTTCCTGGGCCTTCAGCTCAAAGACAGCAGCTTGTGAGACTTCTCAGCCTCCATTATTGCTAACAAACCTCCTTGTCTGTCTGTCTGTCTGTCTGTCTATCTCCTATTGATTCTGTTTCTCTGGAGGAACCTAATACGAAATGGAATAGGGTCTAACTGGGATTTCAGATGTCAGGACAAAAAAGAGGTACCAACAAGTATGAGGCACAGAGAGGAGTGCTGCCGAGAAACCCCTGAGGCTCACGAGGAGGTGTCACCCATGGGAGTCACACACACAAGAGCAGGCCAGGTAGTGTGGGGTAGACCAGTTGTCCAGGAGAAACCCCTGTACGGTACTGCACACATTTCTCCTTAACCACCTTTGATTATGTCCTTAGCCAGGGAACAAGGGTGACCCAACTGCCACTGACTGTGTCTGGTGTGGCCCCCGTAGTGCTCTGTGATGGGGGATGGGGGCTCTGACTCCCAGAAGAGAAGACCTTCCCTACAGAAGGGCTTCACACACAGAGCTGAAGGAAGTATCTGGAAACAGAAGACGGCACGGCCAAGCGTCAGACCAGCCCCAGGAGTGTCCCCTACTCATCACCCCAGGAGAAATGCATGCAGATATTCTGGGCTTGTGCCACTTAAACACACAGGAAGGATGGCTTGCTGGTGACCTCATTACTGTTGCTGCCCAGAGAACCAGTTACACCTGCTCACCACCTCACCACCCACAGCCTGCTGACACTGGGCTCAGATGCCAGGCCCAAGAAAGCCTCCATGAGACCCGGTGCCTGAGCAGAAATGCCTCCCTTCACAGCCACACTGAGGCTTGGAAATACTTCTCCTTGGGCGGAGGCATGATGGGGAAAGAATAAGGCGCTCTGTATTCATCGAAAAATAGATGACCCATGACTCCCAACGGGTATGAACGGTCTCTTTCATATGTCCCTCGAGCATCGCCCAACAAAGTCGTTCACAAAGCTGTGGGCCCCACAGATCAGCGCTCCTGGGCCTGAGCCCCACGGTGGCAAGGGCAGCCCCACCTTACGGCAAGGGGCCAGCCCTTTGTCGTCAGCAGCCAACACGGCCGTCGGAGGAGGTCTGCAGGTCACCTGTGTCTAGCCAGCACGAAACATTAGGGGAATCCGAGTTTACGTCTGTTCCTTTGATTCATTTTTTTTCCAGACAGGCTTCTTCATCCCTCACCGGTACGCACGTTTCTACGTTCCCTTGTTTTTTCCTTATTTTTGCATGTTTGCTGGTGCAGCCCTCTGTTTGTCTCCCTTAGAGTGTGGCTGCCCTCCCCAGGACCTGCCATTCTTATCCGATCACTTTTATGTGTCGCCTTCTGAGCTGTAGTTTGGTGTGGCGGGGGTGGGGGAACGTTTGCAGCCACAGCCCCTTTTCAGCGCCTGGTGACTTGGCAGCAGCAACACAAGAGGGAGTTTCTGTGGGGTTCTGCACAGACTTTGTTGGCAAAGCTACATCCTGCCTTCTCTTTTGAGATTGTGTGAAATGTCCTGCTCCAGTTTTTATTCTACTTCATGAAGAGTGTTTGTAGGGCCGCCTGGGTGGCTCAGTGGGCTAAGCATCTGCCTTCAGCTCAGGTCATGATCCTAGGGTCCTGGGATGGAGCCCCATGTGGGGTTCCCTGCTCAGGAGGGAGTCTGCTTCTCCCTCTCCCTCTGCCCCTCCGTCTACCTGTGCACACACTCTCTCTCTCAAATAAATAAATAAAATCTTAATTTAAAAAAAAAGAGTGTTTCTAACTACTGCATGGATCCTTTAGGTCTTTAGGTCATTCCTCCAAATTTTGTGGAGCTCTGGAAAAGAGCTAACCTCCTGAGGGTCTAGGGGGATGAACCTCATGCCACGTCCCTCATGCCACGCCCTCATGCCACGTCCTCATGCCACGTCCCTATCAGTGTTGTCTAGGCTGCTTCATTTACTCAAGAATGTTCCTGAGACTTCTCGGGATCTTACTGATTAACCTTCCTTTTTACATCCTATCTTAGGGTTACGGGGGAGGGACAGGGCAGCGGGAGGAGTTAGGAGCGACTCCAGGTGTCATGCTTCTTTCCCTGGCACCCACTTTTCAAAGCTTCTAATGTGGGACTGTATTCTTTTCAACAGTGGGTTTCTGGCTTTGTTTCGTTTCATTTTATTTTTGCTGGCATGGCCATGTTCTCTTGATTTCACTGGGCTCTAGGGAGAGAAAGAGGGTTGTGGTCTGACTTGACTTAGTCTTGGGAAAATGCAGGTCCATGGAGTTAGAAGCCAGCGGTCCACCAAGCAGGGTGTGGGCAGCAAAGAAAAGAACAGGATGCCATGCTGTGGGGTCACCTTGTGGTTCTCAACAGTGGCCCCAGCATCATCCAGACAACACCTCTGCCAGCCTTTAGCCCTGGAGATGAACTTCCTCTTGGCCTCGGCCAGAGCCAAGGAAACAGAGACCTGCTTTCAACTCAACCGACATCTGAGAAAAAGAAATGCTTTCATTTCTGTTGGAAGCCTCCACCCTCAAAACTCATCTGTTTCCTCACACCCAGCCCACAAGGATGACTTCACTGGCCGTCACCCCAGCAAGACCTCTGGGTTCTCCGCCTGTTCCTTCAACAGGTGTGCAGGACTCTTATCTTCCCCCACGAAAGAATCTTCCCAAGGCAGTAACCAGCAACTTGGGGATTTGGGGCTAGGAATATGAAAAGTGTCCTTTTCAAAATGAAAAGTGAGGGGAGAGTGGCCCCCACGTAGGCAAAGCCCCCTCAGTGCACCCTGATGTCCGTGGCCGCTGACACAACAGACACTGGGGTCACCTTGCACCCCAGCCAGACAGCTGCCCCCGTGGGGGGAGGGGAAGGGGAGAAGCATGCTAGAGCATTTTTCCTCAGGAATTAGCAGCTTACAACTTTGTCATTTTATTTTTTTTAAGATTTTATTTTATTCAGTCTTTTTATTTTTTCTTTAAGATTTTATTTTATTTATTCACGAGAGACACAGAGAGAGAGGCAGAGACACAGGCAGAGGGAGATGCAGGCTCCATGCAGGGAGCCCGATGGGGGACTCGATCCCGGGACCCCGGGGTCACACCCTGAGCCAAAGGCAGATGCTCAATGACTGAGCCACCCAGGCGTCCCTTTGTACAGTCTTTTAAAACCATTTAATCAGGGACCCCTGGGTAGCTAAGTCAGTTAAGAGTCTGACTTGATTGCAGCTCAGGTCGTGATCTCAGGGTCATCAGATCCAGCCCCTCAATGGGCTCCACGCTGGGCATGGAGTCTGCTTGGGATTCTCTCCCTCTTGCCCTCTCCCCACTCCCCTGCTCCCACCTGCGCCTGCATGCTCTCTCTCTCTTAAAAACCAAAACCCATTATTTCAAACATCCATACCATCTATAATTTGGTGTTCTGTAGCAAAGCATGAGCTCCCTGTCCTGATTTGGGCTTCACATCATCCAAGAAGTGTTCCTGATGAACAATGTGCCCTTGGGTCGGTTCCAGCCTCTCCAGGCACCAGGGTCCCTATCCTGGGATGTTATCGTGTATTCCCTCAACTTACATTCACGCAGGGCACGATGTGGGCACGGGCACAGAGAAAACCCGGGAAGAATTTGTCAAACGGAGCAAGAGATCAGGGCACCCCGAGCCAAGCGCTGCTGTAATCTTGGAGCAGGAGAAGGAATGTGGCAAGAAGCAGAGCCAGAGTTGGCAGGCCCACCCCCACGTCTGCCAGGGATGTTCGGAATTCCTCACCTGATCCCTGGCCACAGACTCCTGACACAACAGTACCTCCTCCTCCTGCAGCACCAGGAGGCACCTGGCTCTGCACCTGTGGTGTGCGGGGCCCAGGGTTTTGGGTTTTTTTTTTTAAGATTGATTGATTGATTGATTGATTGATTGATTTATGAGAGACACAGAGAGAGAGAGGCAGAGACACAGGCAGAGGGAGAAGCAGGCTCCACGCAGGAAGCCCGATGTGGGACTCGATCCTGGGACTCCAGGGTCACGCCCTGGGCTGAAGTGGTGCTAAACCACTGCCCAGGGCCCAGGGTTTGACACGGAGGGAGCCGGGGGTGCGTGTCGGCTCGAGTAGGCATCAGGACGCCTGTGTTGTGAGAATGTTTAGAGACGCGGTTACAGGCATAGAGACGCGCAGAGTCTCCCCTTTCAGAAGCAGCTCCCACTACAGACCCACCGAGCAGGTCCAGCCCCGCATGAGCAGCACAAAGTGCCGCCATCAGGGCGTAACTGTGGTCCCCCCACCATCAACAACCCATTTGAAACTGTGAATTCCTAACCCCAATTCACAGGAAGTCCATTTATCTGCCCCCACGGGGCTGTCCTTTTCCCTCTTCACCCCAAGAAGTCCACACCATCTGAGCAGAGAAAAACCCCGAGGTCTAAAAAGTCTTTGCTTCCAGGGGGCCCCTGGGTAGCTCTGGGGTTGAGCATCTGCCTTTGGCTCAGGTCGTGATCCCTGCGGGGAGCCTGCTTCTCCCTCTGCCTCTCTCTGTGCGTCTCTCATGAATAAATAAATTAAAAATCTTTAAAAAATAAAGAAAAAGAAAGGAAAGTCTCTGCTTCTGGCTGCCACACAGCATGACTGCTGGAGATGGGTGCTCCCGGTTGCACCCAGCCAGAGCCGGCCCGAGTTGCTGGTGCTCCGGGGCGGGGGGCGGGGGGTGAGCCTCTGCCCGGGGACTCGGTGTCACCCGCAGTGCCCCAAGCATGCGTTCTCAGGGCTGCTGTTTCCTAGGGCTGCCCCTACAAACAACCACAAACTGGGTCACCGAAAGCAACAGGAATGTATTCCCGCGCAGTTTAGGAGGGCAGGGGTGTGCCAGCGAGGGGGGCAGGGCCGGTGTCCCTGGGCGCCCTAAGGGAGAATGCCCCCCCTCCACAGCCCGTGCTGCCTGCCAGGGATCCTTGCCGCCCCCGGGTGGTGGCTGGCCCGTTCCCATCTCTGCCTCCTTCACACGGCCTTCTGTGCTTCTTCCCTTCTCTGTCTCCTAAGGACACCGGTCGTTGGATTTAGGCCCCACCCGGTCATTCCAGAATGTTCTCACCTTGAGATCCGTAACTTAATTACATCTGCAAAGACACTTTTTCCAAATAAGGTAATATTCTCAGGTGTGGCGGATGCATCTTTCGGGGGGGGGGGTGCCATCTGAGCCAGCTGTCATAGCTCAGGTGCCACAACAAGCTACCAAAGACCAGGGGCTGCAAAGACATTTATTTCTCACCGTTCTGGGGGTTGGAAGCCGGAGATCAACGTGTTGGCAGGTTTTCTTTCTTTCTTTCTTTCTTTCTTTCTTTCTTTCTTTTTCTTTCTTTCTTTTTCTTTCTTCTGAAGGTAGATGACAGCCTTCTCGATATGGCCTTTCTCTGTCTGCACATCCCTGGTGTCTCTCTGTGTCCAGGATTCCTCTTCTTAAAAGGACACCAGTCAGGTTAGGGGTGTCTTGGTGGCTCAGTCGGTTAAGCATCTGCATTTGGCTCAGGTCATGATCCCGGGGTCCTGGGATCGAGCCGGCATCAGGCTCCCTGCTCAGCTAGGAGTCTGCTTCTCCCTCTCCCTCTGCTCCTCCCCCTGCTCCTGCGCTCTCTATCTCTCTAATAAATAAATAAAATCTTAAAAAAAAAAAAAAAGAGGACAGCAGTCAGGTTTGATTAGGCTCCACTCTAACAATCTCGTTTTAATTTCACCACCTCTTTAGAGACCCAATCTCCAGATTCACTCACATTCTGAGGAACAGGGGTTAGAGCTTCAACCTATGGGTTTTGGAAGGACACCAACAGGCCTGAACCCCAGGTAAGCATCTTTCAGATCCCACTCAGCCCTTGGCCATGGAGCTCAGCAAGCTCAGGAGGCCTGAGCCACTTGGGTCAAGTTCCTGTTCACTCCGGAACCTGGAGCTGAGCCCAGGAGTGAGACAGCTTTTCCTTTCAAATCCCCTGAAACAAAGCATCTAATCATACTCCCTCTTCCTGTACGAGCTCAGCTGAGAAATGCTACCTTGTCTCCTCCAGAAGGAAGCACCTCTGGGGACTCCAAGGAGCCCACATCTGCCCCTCCGGGGGCACCTTCATTGACACCAACATGCCTGCCCTTGCTTCTAGGGGGGCTGCTACCCCTGAGATCTGCTCGTGGGGCCTGTGCAGTGCCCTCCATCCAAAGTGGCTCCCTTAACCTCCCATCACATCATCCTGTCTTATCATCATAGGGCCCAATACTCCCCGACATCTCCCTTACTCGTGTTCTAAAGTCACTTCATTGACTCCCTCTTTCCAAATGAGAGCATGAACTTGCCCTGGATATGGAGAAAGTGTTCAATAAATATTTGTTGAATGATTAAATAAGTGCATTAGTTTGGAGGGCTGCTATTAAAAAAACAAAACAACAACAGCAACAACAACAAAAAAAAAAAACCCATAGCACAGACCGAGGAGCTTAAACAACAGAAATTTATCTTCTCACAATTCTGGAGGCCGAAGGTTCAAGACCAAAGTGTTGGCAGCTTTGGTTTCCTGGCTTTAGAAGCTGACTTCCCCCTGAGTCTGCACATGGTCTGTCTTGTGTGTCATCTGTGTCCTACGGCCTCTTCTTACAAGGACACAAGACAGATCGGAGTGAGACACCCCCCCCATTTCATTTACAGGTCATTCATTTAACATTAATTACCTCTGAAAAGAAGCTCTCTCTAAATTTAGCACCGCCTTCTCAGTTACTGGGGGAGTAAGGGTGGCCACACATGAATCCTGGGGCGACACAATTCAGCCCATAACAGTGAAGTCGTTTTTAGACACAGACTTTGCTGAAGAAGAGGAAAAAAACCCAAATCTGTCCTCTGGGGAATTATCTGCTGTTCTGACGCCCAGGGCACCTCAGAGGACGCAGAGCGCACAGCTCCTCGCTCGGGCTACCATGTGCCAAGCACGACCCAGTGCTTCACACGTGTGAATCAGGCTCAGACTCTGCCTCCCTCTAAGTGTCACCTGTCTGGTGTCATTACACTGGGGGAGGTGTAATGACAGAAGGTGAAGGGCTGTCCCCGACCTGGTCCAGAGTTCCCTGTCTAATCACTACTCCCCCCAGTGGGGTGTTCCTCCCTGCTAGGCCAGGGGCCACTCCTCATTCCACTGGGAGGAACCCATGGGTTTCAGTCCTTGTGGTGCAGTGTGGCTACTTTTTAGAAGACTTTGCAGGGGTGGGGTGGGGGTAAAAACCAGGGCGGATCACACCTCTCTTTGTGACCCCATCCACCACTCCACTCCGTAAAATCACCAGGTTGTTAAACAAGCTCTATCTGTTGGGGACGCTTTCAATGACAAGTAAGAGCAAACCTAACTCAAAGTGGCATCAACCGTAAGGCGAACCTCTTGGCTTACATAAACCAGAAGCCCAAAGATGGATGGAGCTTCAGGCAAGGATTGATCCAGCCGTTCACAATGCCACCAGAAACCCATCTTTCTTTCCATTTCTTACCTCTGTGTGTTTTTCCCGATATTGGTTTCATCCAAGGGCCCTCTCCTCTTTGGTTACAAGACAGCCACAGGGTAGGAAGAAAATATCCTTCCCCCAAGTGGATTGCAAGTCCTGAGCATCCCATCTTTAGTCACATGCACATCTCTGAACCAGTCAGTGTGCTTGGGGGTTGGGGAACCGCCCTGAACCGCTTAGAAAAAACAAGGACCCACTCCCGGAGCTGGAGGGTGGTGGCAAAACACCCACCCCATCCAAGCCAGGGCAGGCCAGGGAGTTGAGAAAAGAAACATGATTTCAAGTCAGCTCTGACCAAGAAAGAAACACAGAAACGCAAATGGAAGTCACCGAAAATAACTTCCACCTATTTTGAAATTGGATTACATTATATTATTTAAAAATAACAGCAGCGAACCCTTTACTGAGCTTCCCAAGCTCATATTACATCCACACGCACACGCACACGTTGCATATGTATCACTTAGCGTAAAAATAGCAAACATTTATGTAGAGCTCGTCATGTGCCAGGCGAAGCAGCTCACATTTATTCGCAAAGACGTTGAGACAAAGCATTGAGTGCAAATGCTCCAGCTCCCCCACCCCTACCTGCATGGTACAGAACCAGGGGGTGGGGGTGGGGCTTAACCCCTGCAACCTAGGCCTCCCTCTAGAACCACAGCAGTAACCGCAGATCGGATGAGGGAGCAGAAGGCCGACTGAGGACAAAGCACAGCTGACACATGTGACATCCTGGCTGCCCTAAAGCTAAGGGAAGGAAAAGCAAATGGTTGGTTTCCAGAGATCACCATCCAGCAAGACCTGTGTCTCAGTCTACAAATATCTCAGGGATTTACAAGACAAAAAGGATTCTAATCCATACCCTAACTTCCATACCCTAACTCCCAACTGTCTTAATGTTAATGCTTTGCTAGAGGGAAAACAACCTCAACCTGACCCAGTCTACCTAATTAGCCACCCCTCACAAGCCCGGGGCAGCAGCTCGTCCTCCCCACCGGTCCTGTCCCCCTGCTTTAATAAAAACTGCCATTTTGCACCAAAGACATCTCGAGAATTCTTTCTTGGCCGTCGGCTCTGGACCTCACCCCAGCAAACCTCACCTACATCCCCAAACTGCACCAAATCGAAAATTCAGGGCTGAGGGCCGGGCAGCAGTATTTTTAGTCTTTAAGCTTCTGAAGTGAATCTTGATATGCAGCCAGGCTTTCACACAGACATCCCCCAGGGACGAACACCAATCCTCGGGAAGAGTATAGTAGAAACACACGGTGAGGAAAGGTTGTAGGGGCCACTTCCAGGCAACAGGCTTGAGCAGTGGACACTTGGCTGAGGCCCAAGGGGCACGGCGACCCCAGACTGAGTACAGGCAGGCCCCTCAAGTGACCCACCCAGAATATCCACAGGCCCTCCCTGACCCATGGCTACTGACAACCGGGCACAGGTACCAAAAAGGAGAGAACTTGGGGATCCCTGGGTGGCTCAGCGGTTTGGCACCTGCTTTCGGCCCAGGGTGTGATCCTGGAGTCCCGAGATCGAGTCGCGTGTCGGGCTCCCTGCATGGAGCCTGCTTCCCCCTCTGCCTGTGTCTCTGCCTCTCTCTCTCTCTCTCTCTCTCTATCATTCATGAATAAATAAATAAATAAATAAATAAATAAATAAATAAATAAATAAATCTTAAAAAAAAAAGAGAGAACCATACACCATCATCCTCACCCTTCAAATGCAGCCTCCACCCCCTGCCTCCTGGCACCCAGCCTCTCCTCTGCGGTCCTGCCTGCTGCCCCCCTGAGGCACATTCAGTCAACTTCTGGCTCCTTTGTTCTGCCCCAGGGGCATCCTTTCACCACCCCCATGCCACAGGTCCCTTCCCCGAATGGGTCGCCCCACATTTGGGGGTCCCCCCCCCGATCGGAGAGACACCACAAAAGTGACAATTTCCTCTTGTCCTCCCAATTGGGAATCCTGCCTCTTTCACAAGGCAGTGAGGCTTCCAGAGCCCTAGAGTCCCCCTCCTCCCCTCTCCGCTTCAGTCGGGCTCCTTGAGCCTGCCAGCAATAAAGCACAGGCCGCGTGGTCCTGGGCTCATCGCAGCAAGAGTGGAAACGCCTGGAAAGGACTTCCTGCAAGGGTCAGATCAGCTTGCCAGTCAATGACCCCCTACTGTCCAGGCCTCTGTCCATAAGGGGAGCTGTAGGGAGGGAGTTTTGCTCTTCCACCATTTAATTCAATCCTTAAAATAACTCTACAGGGGCTCCTGGGTGGCTCAGCGGTTGAGCATCTGCCTTTGGTCCAGGGCGTGATCCCAGGGTCCTGGGATCAAGTCCCGCGTCGGGCTCCCTGCGTGGAGCCTGCTTCTCCCTCTGCCTGTGTCTCTGCCTCTCTCTCTCTCTGTGTCTCTCATGAATGAAAAAATTAAAGTTTTAAAAAATAATATAAATAAATACATCCGACAATTGCACAAAGCAGGTGCTTTCCTCCCCATTGGCCGCCGGCAGCAGAAGCTGGGAGAGGGGCATTCAGCAGGGTCCCGAGCTGGGAAGTCCCGGGGGAAGTTCACTCAGCCTAGCAGTTCCAGAGCTCGCTCTCGGCGCAGGGACTGGGCCTGAGCCCTGGGCCCCTGGGTGCAGCAGGGGACGACAGGGGGCTGAGTTCCCGGGATAAACCTTCCCAGTAGCCAGGAGCAGGCTGAACCGTGGGACTTAATCCCTGTTAAACAAACAAACAAACAAAAAACAAAACAAAAAAACTGGCCTCTGGGTCAAAATGACACCACTGGGGGTGAGTCCCCAAACCACAGCTTGAGACCTAATCTAGTTGCAGTTTCAACCTTCCCCAGAAATGTGGCCTTAACCGGTCAGTCCGGAATGTTGGGATGAGCACTAGTGAAGTAATCTGCCCCAGGGCCTTCTCTTCCCCTAGAGGAAGAGGAGATGAGGTGATCTGCATGATAAGACCCCCCAGCTCCTCCCACCAGGGGTTAGCCACCCACCTAGAACAATTCTTTTCTCTTGCTAATAACGTCCTTGCCCCACCCTCCTTCCTATAAAAACCTGCCATTTGTCCTCAGAGGTCCCCACTACTGGCTGCCCCCATCCGTGAATCATTTAACTAGCCCAAGGAGGGCTTCAAAGGACCTCGGTTGAGTTTGGGTTTGTGCCGTTCCCCGCATCCTAGAGCCCTTGGCTGGTGGACAAGTCCAGGCCCCGCCCGGCGGGCACCCGGAGCCGAGCGGGGGACGCAGGAGTTCGTCTCTCAACCCAAGCTGCAGGGAGTGACAACCCGAAGTGGCCAGAAGCCACGTGGAAACAAACAAGGACAGGATCGAAGAGTGAGGGGCTGCTGTGCTGCATGGTGTGTCGTCTCCCCCTGCCCAGACTCCCCCTGGCCCCCAGGGCCTCAGACTGTGACTGTATTTGGAGACAGGGCCTTTAAAGGGGTGGTTAAACTAGAATGAGGCCATGGGGGGGCTAAGCCAGTCGGACTGGTAGCCTTACAAGAGGAGGGAATCTGAACACACAAAGAGACACGGGATGCATGCGGAGAGAGGAAAAGGTTGTGAGGACACAGCTCACGTGCAAGCGGCCAGAGAAGCCTCAGGAGAAACCAAACCTGCCCACACCTCGATCCTTGACATCCAGCCTCCTGAACTGTGAGGAATGAATGTCACTCGTTTCAGCCCCCGCAGCATTTTGTGCGGGCCACCTGAGCCGACTAGGCCAGATAATGAGCTGGCTGTGCCCGAGCCTGTGTCTTCAGACAAGGTGGCGTGATGTGTGGGCCGGCCCACCAGCTGTAAAGGCCGGGAGGGTGGGGGTGGGAGGTTCTGGGGGTTAGTCTAGAGGAAATGGAGAGGTCTGGGGCTGCTTCCCAAGAATAGTCTTTTCTGCTGCGGGACCGACAGGAGACACAAGGCAGGTGTCCCCTTCCCAAGGCAGAGGCCCTGCATTTGGGGCTCTGTCTCCTTCCCTGTCAACTGCAGACATAGGCTGGTGCTCCAAAGCGCACAGAGCTGTGCTAACGGCCAGCTCTGGGGTCCTGCAGCCCCAGGCTGCCCGGGTCTCAGGGGGCTGCAGACAGGTGAACGCCATCGGCAAGGCCAAGGACTCCATCGTGCTCTGCGTGACCTGCGCTGCTTCCACCCAGCCCGGTGACTGCTGCAATGTCCAGCCCAGAAGCAGGCCCTTTCAGTGCCCCACCACCATGTTTATTCCTCTTTCATTTCTTGAGGAACTGCCCCTTCTTAGGAGCTTGTACCACTCAAGGTGAGATGTGTCCTTTGCTTCCTGTTCCTCTTGGTCACTGGAAGAATTAAGCCCAATTTGGTCCACTCAGTGGTTCTCACCTCTTACAGCTTCCAGTTTAAACTGTTCCCTTCTCCAGGAGCCTGGGTGGCTCAGTCGGTTGAGTGTCTGACTTTTGGTTTGGGCTCAGGTCATGATCTCGGGTCCTGAGATCGAGTCCCATGTGGGGCTCCTCACTCAGCAGGGAGTCAGCTTGAGGTTCTCTCTCTCCCTCTCCCTCTGCCCCTCCCTCCCATCCCCACACTCTCTTGCTCTCTCAAACAATAAACAGATCTTTAAACTATCCCCTTCTCAACCCCTGACTCCCCCTCCACTTTTCCTATGTGCTATTGGTAAACAACACCCTGCCCTACACTCCTGGTTCAGGTTTCCAACCACAGTTTGAAATTCTTTGGTTCCTTAGAGACCCCTACTCTCCTCCTAGACCACAGAAGGTCTAGAAAGCTCTCAGTTTCCCCTCTCCATCACAAGTAAAGGTTCTGGTCACCAATTCCAGTGTCCTTGTGGGGCCGAGTTTCCCCACACCACCAAGCAATTCTCGGACACCAACCGTGTATCCTCCAATTCAAATCCATTCTGACACTATCTCCCCGGGGATGGCACTAGATCGTGCAGGTTAAGGGCTCCATCCTATAGAACTGACCCCACACACACATGCAAACACTTCAGATGTCATCACAAGTCCACGCTGTCACCTATGCATCCGACCAACAGGCTATAGATTGGAAGTTCCAATGACCCTCTACTTGAGTTCACTTCATTTGCTAGAGCAGCTCACAGAACTCAGAGAAACATTTCACTTACTAGATCACCAGTTTATAAAAAGGTAGGACTCAGGAACGGCCAGATGGAAGAGATGTGTAGGGCAAGGCATGGGGAAGGGTGTGGAGCTTCCATGCTCTCTGAGGGCGCCACGCTCCCCAAATCCCTGCAGGTTCACCAACCCGGAAGCTCCCTGAAGCCAGCCTTTTAGGGTTTTTAATGGAGGCTTTATTACATACACAGGATTGATTAAATCATTGACCATTGATGATTGATTCAACCTCCAGTCCCTCTCCTCTCCTTGGAGGTCAGGGGGTTGGGATTAGAAGTTCTAGTGTTCTGATCGCAAGGTGGGTTCTCCTGGCAACTGCCCCCAATCTTAGATGTGGTCCAGAAAGTTCAATTAACATAACAAAACATAACACCTTTGTCACTCTCAACGCTTGGGAAATTGCAGGGGTTTTAGAAGCTCTGTGCCAGAAATGATGAGGAAGACCAAAAATTTTATTTGTTATTATACCATGAAGTAGGTAATTGTGCTAGTCGAGGTTCCCCAAAGAAACAGAACCAAGAGGATATACAGGTGGCCCTTGAACAACAGGGGGTTGAACTGTACAGGTCTACTTACATGTGAATTTTTTTATAGCACAGTACTATACATGTAGTTTTTCTTCCTTATGATTTTCTTTTTTTTAATTTTTTTAACTTTTATTTATTCATGATAGTCACACACACACACACACACAGAGAGAGAGAGAGAGAGAGAGAGAGAGAGCAGAGAGAGAAGCAGGCTCCATGCACCAGGAGCCCGACGTGGGATTTGATCCCAGGTCTCCAGGATCGCGCCCTGGGCCAAAGGCAGGCGCCAAACTGCTGCGCCACCCAGGGATCCCCCCCTTATGATTTTCCTAATAACATCTTGTTTTCTCTAGCTTACTTTATTGAAAGAGTTCAGTATATAAAGTATAAAGCATATAACATACTAAATACGTGTTCACGATAAATTACATTTTCGATAAAGCTTCTGGTCAACAGTACGCTGTTATTAAGGTTTTTGGAAAGTCAACAATTACACTTGGATTTTCGACTACACAGGCGGGTAGGGGGGCACCAGTGACCCTAACCCCCAGGTGTTCAAGAGTCAACTCTATATAGATATATAGAAAGAGATTTATTATGAGGAATTAGCTCACAGGATTATGGAGGCTGAGAAGTCCCCCAGCTAGGGTCCACAGGCCAGAGGTCCAAGAAAGCCAGGAGTGTAGTTCCCGGAGGCCTGAGTACTAGGTGGCCAATGGCGAAAGTCTTGGTCTGAGCCCCAAGGCCCAAGAACCAGGACCACCAACGTCTGAGGGCAGGAAAAGATGGATGTGTCAACTCAACAAAGAGTAAATTCGCCCTTCCTCGGCCCATTTGTTCTGTTTAGGCCCTCCACATATTGGACGAGGTCCACCCACATTGGAGGGGAGGGTCACATCTTTACGGAGTCTACTGATTCAATTGTTAATCTCTTTGAGAAACACCCTCACACACACACACACACACACACACCCAGAAATAATATTTTACCAGCTATCCGGGCACCCCTTGGCCCAGTCAGGTTGACACATCAAATTAACCATCACAGCACTTTTACTTTCCTGTTTTACAAATGAAGAAAACCTAGGCACAGAGAAGTTAAGTGACTGTGAAAGGTGGCACAGCCAGAAGGTGACACTCAAAAACCAGCCAAGTGGCTCCAGGCCCTGCACTGTCACCATTACAACAACCCTGAGGGAGAAATGCGCCTTCAGCAAGACACTCATTTCCTTATTTTGCCAGTAGAGTGGGCGGGCTTCCTTAAGGGGAGAAGTCATCAGCCAGAGGACATGCAGCTCAGGTTTGCAGAGTGAGCCCTTGCGGACCTCACTTGCCAACTTTGAGGACACTGCATTCAGAGGTGAGGCTCCCTTCTCATTTTCAAAGCAGCCCCTGAGGCCTTTGTGACAATTTCCCCTTGGTGTGCTTCTGGAAGCTTTGCTCGCAGGAATTAATTACATCTGGTTTTGCCCTCTAATGTCAGAGTAGGGTAACAATAAAACTCATTCTAACTCTGCTCCCCATGCGCCAGGTGCTGGGCCATGAGCCTTACGGCATGTTGTTTGGTCCTTCTGGTAGCTTCTGAGGCAGACAGAGAAGCTTCTCTAGCCGAACTGCATAGCCTCGGCTGCTGAGAGGCCCAGCCCCCTGCCCAAGGTCAACCAGCCAGGAGGCAGCCAGATGAGCTCCAGACTCCAAAGTGTGAGCTGTCACATCACCCACCTCCAGATGGGATTGGGTCCTGATAGGAAAATTAGAGGGTATGTGGCAGCTTCTGAGCAGGCCCTGGCTCTGCAGAGGGGAGGGACCAAGGAAAAGCTACACACAAGTGATCATCGTTTCTTTGCAGCACAAGGTGGTGGGCGCTGGAACACAGGTCATAGGCCTTCAGCAAGCAAAGCGATAGGTCCTCGGTGTGAAGTCTGGGGAGGAGCTTCTGGGGGGCACACCACACTTATGCCAGGGTACTTAAAGAAACAGATCTATCAAATTAGAATCTGTGGGGTATCACTGGTACCTTCATTTTTAAAAAATTTACTTATTTGTTTTATTGAGAGAGAGACAGGGTGCAGGGGGAGGGGCAGAGGGAGAAGGAGAGAGAAACTCAAGCAGACTCCCCGCTGAGCCCAGAGCCCAACACAGGGCTTGATCTCAACAACCCCAAGGTCAATCCCGAGCCAAAACCAAGAGTCAGTCACCCAATCAACTGTGCTACCTGGGTGCCCCTGGTACCTCCATTTTCAACAACCCCCCAGGTAGGCTGTAGGTATGATGAAGTTTAAGACTTACTGGCTATTACAGGTTGAATCGTAACTCCCCAAAATTCATATGTTGAGGTCCTGACTCCCAGGGATAAGCATGTCCTCCAAGCACAGAGAGCATCACCCACAAAGTTCTTCAAGTGAAGTAACCTGAGAGCAACAGAAAAACCAGGGTTTGTTTTCTGGGGCGGGCACGGAGAGATGGAACAAAAGGATCTGGCCCGAGGAGCCAAAAAAAGTGGACAGGAGACAGTAAGATTAAAAGTTGAAAAAGTGAGAAATAGGGATCCTGAGAGAGAATGGGTTTTGTTTGTTATTTGTTCTTAACTTGTAGGCTGATGCTGTAGGGCGTCTTCTTTTCTCCACCTGCAGGAGTTTAAACACTGGGCTCTGTTGGCCTCCTGAGCAAGCTTGCTACTCTATAAATAAATGCTCCCCTGAAGGTCTCCTGGGTGGGAGTGAGCACCCACAGGGTTCTCCAGGATCCTGGCTTGAATTCTGCTCTAGGGTCTCTGCACGGGAAGGTGGGGGTACGGGCTGGCAGCCCTCTGGACTCCTAGTATCCATCAGAGTCTCTTGTCCCTGACAGTTCTTCAGGTTTCATGCCTCCCTGGAAATCTCGCCCTTGAAAGAAGAGAGGGGCACCTAAGTGGCTCAGTTGGTTAAGCATCTGACTCTTGATTTTTAGCTCAGGTCATGACCTCAGGGTTGTGAGATTGAGCCCCATATTGGGCTCCATGCTCAGTGTGGCATCTGCTTGAGATTCTCTCCCTCTTCCCCCTTCTCTAAAAATAAATAAATCTTAAAAGAAAAATTATCCTCTCTGTCTCCCTCTCCCCCCTCTCCCCCAAAGAAAAGAAAAAAAAGAAAGAAGAGAGCACATGGGCTTCTTAAGAACCATCATATCTGTCCCTAACTTTATTGATAAGAAATACAAGGCTCAAAGAAGTTAGGGACATTGTGTCTTGGACAATTAATGGCAGTGTGACAACTACAGCCTGAGTTTCCCAGATCCTGGCCAGGGGTCAAATTCTAGTCCCACAACACACTGGAGGGTGGGAAGGGGTACGGAGGAGGAGTTCCCTGATCAGATTTGTTTTCAAACCCCTGCAGAGATGCCCAGCCCTTGCTCACTTGGGATCTTTCCGTAAACTGGCCTCCTGCCTGAAATGCTCCACAGCCACACCCCTTCCACTCGGTACACATTCTTTTTCTTCTTCAGATCTTAACTCGAACCTCATTTCCCCAGATGAGCCATTACCGATTCCCCAGACTCAATCACATCCTAATGATAAAGGCTCCCTCACTCCCTGCTCTTCCCCTTTGGAGTACTTATTGGTATAATTGCATTCTTAGTGGGTAGTTGGTGATCCCATGCCTGTTGGCTGCTACCATATAGACTTCACAAGGACACGTTTTCCTCATCCCGACCTTTTATGCACCATGCACGATACCATGCACACAGCAGGCAATCTATAGATAGGTGCTGATGTGAGAGCTGAATCAGCTGGTTAAAGACTCTGAGAAGTTCTGCAATAAAGCACTCTGTATAACCTTGCTTTTATTCAGCATTTTCCAGCCCCACTGGACCATGGAATGCTTCTCTTGAGAAACGGGAATCTGAGGAACTAACTTATCCATATAACGAGGGCACATTTGGGGATATACTATACTGCGCTACACATGGACTGCCCCCCCACAAATAAAAAGGTTCTGATGCTCCCTGCACCCCTATCCCAGAGAAAACTTAGCATGGCTTCTTGACTACAGATAGAAGCAAGTTTGAACAACAGTCCCCACTACCTTCACAGGAAATAAATACATGGCCATCATGCCCAAATTTCATTCTCAGGTCATATAGATTGATCTTCAGAATCTAGGACTCTTTAAAGTCCAAAGTGCCATGATTTGGCTCTGACAGTAGTGAAGAAAGAGATCTTAAGTGCCTCTTGAGCTATATAGCACATCCAAGGAAGTTGGGATTTTTTTCAGAAGCCAGTGAAAGAAGTGTCAACTGTGAGTTCTAGACCAGAGTAGGGCCTGACTCCCAATCAACATGGAAGAGAAAGGTAGATGTTCCAAGTGTGATGGTTAATTTTGTATATCAGCTTGATGGGACCAAGGGATGATCAGTTGGCTGGCTAAACATGACCTCTAGGGATGTTTGTGAGGGTGTTTCTGGAAGGGGTTAGCATGTGGATTGGTAGACTGAGTAAAGAAGATGCGTCCTCACCAATGCGGTTGGGCCTCATCCAATCCGGTGAGAGTCCAAATAGAACAAAACGTTTGAAGAACCGGATCATTAGGCTGTGTTTTGCACTGTGGCTGGAGATACCCTCAGGAACATCTTCAGGAGATCTCTGAACTTAAAACCAGAATCTGGAGTGCCCTGTCTTCTCACATCCAGCAGCCAGTGGACCCCAGACACCCACACAGCCCAAGCAGAGTAATTAGCACCCTAGGCTTTCCTCTGTGCACTCCCATTCTGCAACCCCCCGCTGGCAGCCCTCGCTCATGCTCTTGGCATCACAGTCATGCCTGGGAATTTTTTCAGTGTGCCTGGAGGCACCTCTGGCCTTGAATCACTATAGACAGCTTACGTTTTCTCTCTTGGTTAAGAGGCTCCTTAAAAATCACAAAATCCTTGCTGTATCCATTTCCTTTGAGAAATATCTGCTATTTCGGGGGTCCCAAGATACCCCGCTGCCCTCTGAGAGGTTGACTGCCGTGAAGTGTCTGCGTATCCAGAACACAAGTTCCGGTAAGAGCGGTCGTATTTGCACCGCACTCGTGTGACATCACAGGAGCAGGTGTGGAATCCGCAGGAAGCCTAAGCTGGAGTGACTTTGTTTCAACTCCTACCCCTGTGAGTGTGCAAACGCTGGTGGAGGAAAGCAGGTAGGTGTGGCGGTCCAGAATGCTCACACATTCGCACACGCTCTCAGAAGAAGCCCACAACAGACTTCCAGAATGATCTTCAGGGGGATGGGGGTCAGCGTGAACTGTTTCAGGTACCCCATACCTGCTCCTCACACCTTCTGACCTCTGTACCCTCAGCTGGAACTTTTTTTTTTTTAATTCTCTTTTTTTCGGTAAGGTCTACACCCAACGTGGAGCTTGAGCTCCGAACCCTAAGATCAGAGTTGCACGCTCTACTACCTGAGCCAGCCAGCCGCCGGCTCATCTGGAGCTTCGTGAGAGTCACAGAGCGCACTGCACATCTACACGGGAGGTGGTGGAGAAACAGTTTACGACCACCTTTGCAAGACTTCAAGATCTTGGTTGGAAGGACGCCTGGGTGGCTCAGTGGTTTGGCACCCACCTTCAGCCCAGGGTGTGAGTCTAGAGACCCAGGATCGAGTCCCACATTGGGCTCCCTGCATGGAGCCTGCTTCTCCCTGTGTCTCTGCCTCTGTGTGTGTGTCTGATGAATAAATAAATAAAATATTTTTTTAAAAAAAGATCTTGGTTGGAGAACATTCCTGTTGGGGCTTAAGGTGGCAGGAACAGCTTGGGAATTGGCGCCTGAAAAGTAAAGAGGCAAAGTGTTGTTTCAACAGTGGCCTGCATCCCAGCATCTGACTGGTACGAACTGATACCTGCCTCTGACGTTACAACCTTATAGCCTGGTAAGCCTGTGAAGCCTTCTGGGGTCTCCCAAACCCAGGGTTCTGGGACCCGAGGAGCGAACCCCAGCAGCCCAAAGGCAAACCCATGCAGAAACCCCAGGCTTCCCTTCTCCCACTCCTCCCAGGCCTTGAACTGCATCCCAAACCGCAGGGGTGATGACTTAGCACCGCACCCAGGCCCTGGGCTGAGGAGCGCCTCTGAGGAGGGTAGAGGGCAAGCTGAGGGGCCCCACAGAAAGAGCTTCCTTTCATAAGCGGAGCTGGCGTGGCGGGAAGTGAGAGGACCGAGGCCTGGCTGGCGCTGGGGAACAAGGAGGGAATGTCTGGGCTCCAGGCACCACCCACAAGGAGCCTGAGGGGCCGCCTTTGTGTCAGGCCTCCCAGGGCCCCCCTCCCACCCCATCGGAGCAGGGCTGAGCCAGTGCCAGACAGCAGGGGAGCCAGAAGGAAAAGGCGGTCCAGGCCCTTGACCCAACCCCACGACAGAAGTGCCCTTGACACAAAGATGATGAACCAAGTCCTCTGCCAATCACGGTACGTCCGATCTCAAAGAAAAAGGAGGCAGGAAAGAATGCACGGAGAAGGGAAAATGTACGAAGAGTAACTTTTTTTTTCTCCAAAGTCTAGAAAGGGGGGTGCTTGGAACCAGCAAACAATGACGAGAGAGAGAAGTAATGCTCATGGTTGTCATCCAACGAAGAAAGAAGCACCCGCTGGCACCTGAGCCGGGACAGGATGCACCTGCTGAGAGCAAGGTGGGCATCATTACAGAGGACCCCGTCTGCAGGTCCCATTAGAGTGGACGGAAGGCCAGGGAGGGGTGGACGGTCAAGGTCCACGCCAGTCGTGGCAGCCGCAGGACCTGACCTGGGGGCCCAGTGGGCGACGGTGGGAGGAGGCCTCCAGCCAAGAACAAAGAGCAGGATCCAGGATGGGGCTGGGCTGGGCCCACCCCACAAAAACCAGGAAAGTGCCTCTGCGGTGGGGAAAGTGGGCGGGGAGGAGCCAGCGGGGGCAGGGGGGGGTGCAAGGAGAGGCTCAGCTGTCACAGGACGACCTGTAGGGACCCGGACACCCCACCCGACTTCGGCTACCCAGCAGATGTTCCTGTCTAGGGAAAGCCACCCTAGGCCCCCCGAGGTGAGCAGCGCCAATAAGCGTCTCCTTGTCCTGGGGACGCTGTGCAGTCACCTGAATGGGGCCTGTTGTCCACCAAGAAGCTGACTTTTCAGCTCGGTGGTAGAAAAATGTGTGCACAGGGGCAGCCGGGCTGCGGCAATAGCAGGATTTCCTTCTTTTGAGGCTGAATGAGATGCTAAGTGACAACAGCCAGACCCAGAAGGACAAATCCCGCGTGATGCCACTGACAAGGGGAAACTAAAATAGTCCAGCTCAGAAGCAGAAGTGGAGTGCTGGTTGCCAGGGCGAGGGGGAGGCAAATGAGGACAGGATGGTGGAAGTTCCAGGGCAGGCAGGGTGGGCAAGTCCTGGAGATCTACCCTACGGCAGCATACTGGTAGCCACCAGGATTATTTTGCACACTTGACATCTTGCTATGAGGGTAACTCTTATGTTAAATGTTCTTATCACCAAAAAACAAAACAAACAAACAAACAAAAAACCACCAAGAGGGTGGGAGAGAACTTTTGGAGATGAGGCTATGTTGAAGGCATTTACTGTGGTGACGGGTTCATGGATGTACACTTACCTCCAAACTCATTGAGTTCTACACGTTAAGAATGTTTACATTGACAGGTACAAATAGAGACAGCTTTTTGTGTGTCAATCATACCTCAATAAAGTGATATTTTTAAAGAAATATGTGTACACTTCAGGGAAGGTCGTCAAGATCCTGTAGATGCGGCACTTCTTTGAGAGAAATGCTCCTTTTCTCTCCCTGGGTTTGGAGAACCCTTTGCAGGAACTGTTGCTTATTCTCTGGTTTCAAATGTGGGCTATTCTGTTGTGTCATCGTTGTTGTTGTATTCTGTGAGTTGTTTCTTCCTACAGATGCCCACCTCCTACCTGAGGAGAGGCTGTGAAAGCCACCAGGTTGTCCTTGATACCCAAAGGACTTGGAAGGGGCTGGTTTGGATCACTGGGTCCTATTGGAAGTTGCTGGGCAACACCATGCCCCCCGAGTGAGGGGTGGCATTCGGACTGTCCGTCCCCCTGGAAGAGGTCCATCCTGGGGTGAGGAAACAAGGACCAAGAAGGGGGTAGGAGGCGCAGCTTCCTCCCACTGGTCCCTTCAAGACTGAGGTTGGGCCCAGACTGCAAGGTTGGGATTGGTTCAAGGGGACATTGGTTCCCACCTCACAGAACCTCACAGGCCGGGAGTCAGACAGTGTAGGCTCCGGGCTGTGGGCGAAGTTCATTTATTCAGCAAATACCCATTCAGTACCCACTCTGTGCTGGTCACTGTCCTGGGGTTACTCTCTGTGTCATACTCTCCTAAAAATAGCACCTTGCCAAATTCACAACCTGAATGGAATTGGGGGCCAGGGGAGGGGAGCAGGAAGGGGTCTGTGCCCACCTTGGGCAGAAGTTCCAGAAGCTACGGGAAGTACTCCCACAGACTCCCGCAGTGCTCACGACTCACCTCAGGGTTCTGGGGCAGGCCCTAGGCACCCAAGGCCCAGGGGCAGGGTGAGCCTCAGCCTGCCTGGGTTTCTGGGATGCACTGGGATCCTCGGAAAACTCGAGAGGAGCCCCTAGAAAAGAAGCTGATCTAGGAAAGCAAGACAAAAATGCAGCCATAATGCAGGGGAGGTACGAACCCATATAGGAGGCCTCACCTGTAGGCGATGGTTGGGGCCTACCGGCTACAACAGGAAGGATAGTCTGTTTCCGAAGGAGCATGAAAGGAGGAAAGCAGTAACTACATCCAAACACACACACACACACACACACACACACACACACACACAACCTAGTTCACAAAATCTAAAACCTCCTACCAGGACCAATGGCAGATACTTCTGCAGCTCTCAAACCCCATAAAACGGGAAAGGGTTCTTGACTCGTGGGTGACACTTTCTACTTGGTCCCCAGTCCCCGGCCCCTCTGCTGAGGAAGTTGGTCTGGGAACAACCAGGTGACCAAGAGGAAGTGACAGCTGCAGCCGGAGAGCCGGGCCACCGAGCAGCAGCCCGATTTGCGGTGACCTACGTCCCGCTGTTCCCCCCCCCCCCGGGCAGTGAGTGGTGTGGCCACAACCACGGGGGCAGCCGAGTGTTTGTTCCCTTGGCCTACAACATCCTTGCGACTTGATAGCAGCAACGAATCCAGTCACTTCCAGGCCACCCACATGCATCCCCTGGCTTCTCGGTCACTCTGAGTCAGTCGGATGATGGGCTTTTCCTTCCCTTGCGTCTGTCCAGACGGAGGTCCTCTGGCCAAGAGCCGTAGGCCGGGGAGAAATGGGGCCTTGCGGAGACGTCACTTGCTCTGGCGGTGGTGACCTCTCCCCAGGGCTTGCTGCCTCCTTGGGCTTCTCAAGATAATCCAGGCGCGAGTCATTTCTGCCTGAGAACCTTCCAAACCTTCCTCAAATTTTGCATGCTGAATCCTTTTAAAGTGTCATGAAATACACATAACTGAAAAAATACCATCTTGATCATTTTTTTAAAGATTTTATTTATGAGAGACACAAAGAGGCGGAGACACAGGCAGAGGGAGAAGCAGGATCCATGAAGGGAGCCCAATTTGGGACTCAATCCCAGGGCTCCAGGATGACGCCCTGGGCCAAAGACAGCTGCTCAACCACTGAGCCACCCAGGAGCCCCATCCTGGCAATTTTTTTTTAAAGATTTTATTTATTTATGATAGACAGAGAGAGAGAGAGAGGCAGAGACACAGGCAGAGGGAGAAGCAGGCCCCATGCCGGGAGCCCGATGCAGGACTCGATCCTGGGACTCCAGGATCATGCCCTGGGCCGAAGGCAAACAGACGCTCAAGTGCTGAGCCACCCAGGAGCCCCATCCTGACCATTTTTAAATGTACAGTTCAGTGGCATGAAGTAGATTCCTATGGTTGTGAAACCATCACCATCGTCCACCCCCAGAACCTTTCATCTTGCAAAAATGAAACTCTATTCCCAAGAAACAACAATTCTCCATCCTCCCTTCCCCCAAGCCGCTGGCACCCACTGTTCTATCCTCTATGTTTCTATACATTTAACTACTCTTGATGACCTCACGTAAACGGACTCATGCCATATTTGTCTTCTTGTGACGGGCTTATTTCACTGAGCGTAACGTCCTCAAAATTCACCCATGTTGTAGCAGAGGTCAAGAGTCTGCCTCCTTTTTAAGGCTGACTAATATTCCACGGTGTGGGTAGACTCTGTTTTGTTTGCCCCTTCGTCTGTTGATGAACACTTGGTTTTACTGCTTTTTGGCTGTTGTAAATCATGCTGCTGTGAACATGAGCGCACACATACCCCTTCAAGCCCTCCTTGCCACTCTTTCGGATCCATACCCAGAAGTGCAGCTGCTGGATGGCATGATAATTCTGGGTGTGATCAGTTGAGGAGCTGCCGTATTGTTTTCTGTGTGCGCTGCCCCATTTTTACAATCCTGCCAGCAGGGCATAGGGTTTCCAATATAGCCAGTCCTCTCCAGCTCTTGTTATTTTCTGGCTTTTTGGTAGTAGCCATCCCATTGGGTGTGCCCTCATGTCTCATCGTGATATTATCTTGAATTTTTAAAAAAGTACTTCCAATCCCCTCCAGGCTCCACTAGGGAAAGCCCTGTTGAGGGCTATTTTCTGCTGTATAGACATTATTTTTTGTATCTTTTTTAGGGGAAACCTCACTCTGGCACCAATGGGATCCATCCCAGTGTCTTCTTTATTTGGCAGAGCTGCCTGACGTTGGGCAGCAACCAGAATGAAGGAGGTAAGATGTTGATCCCTTCACCCTTTAGGTGGTCAGTCCCCCTGGATGGGTGGCAGTGGTATTGCAACTAGACTCTACAAATAAAGTATTGCCATATTGGAGGGGGGTGGGCAGCTCTGCCTCCTGGTATAATCTTTGCTGTTCTTGGGGCTTTGCCTTCTAGTGTTCAATGTTAGATTTTTGGAACTCTAAAATCCTTCCCCTTTCAAAAAAATCTCAGGTTTTTTTTTTTTTAATCTCAGTTCTTGTAGATGAAGTGAGCCTGGGCTTTAAGTCATGAACTATGACAATGAGTTTAGGGGTTACCTGAGGCACCAGGGTGGCTCAGTTGGTTACGTTTGTGACTCTTGGTTTCACCTCAGGTCATGATTTTAGGGTCATGGGATCAAGTCCCACATTGGGCTCCATGCTCAGCAGGGCGTCTGTTCCTCCCTCTCCCTCTGCTCTTCCCCCCTTCTCAAGCTCTCTCTCTCTCTCTCTCTCTCTCTCTCTCTCTCTCTCTCTCTCTCTCCCTCTCTCCCTAAAATTAATAAATAAATCTTAAATGTCATCTGAAACTCAGTTGACTACTTGGTTGTCTCTGGGCTATTCTGTGAGGTCCCTCCCTTTGGAAGGAAAGGCAGCAGACTCTGGGGAGGTTGTGGGTGGGTGGGGGGTCAGTAAGGTGTCAGCCGTCACTGACTGGCTCACAGGACAGGTGTCATCACCCTCCTGGGAGCCCTAGAAGGTGTGTCTCTTGACCCTGGCTCCGCCTTTCCAAGCCCAGAGACTGCCCTGTTGGGCACAGCAGCCAAACTGTGCTGGCTGCTTTCCCAGAAAAAGATAAAAAGAGGGAAGCACTCTGGGTGCCATCAAGAGATCAGAAAAGAGAAATGAGTCTCCTCACAGTAGGGTAGCGTTTAGCAAGAAGGGAACCATTTTTAGGAAGTCCTGGTCCTTATTCCCTCCCTCGGATACACAGGGCCGGCTATTTGAGGTCAGCTGCTTATCCTTACTCTGAGTGTCCTAGTTTTTTGTCTTCCGCAGAAAGACACTAATCATACTACAGCATGTGTTGTGGAAATGGATGAATAATCAGGGCCTCCCACAGAGGATGAATGCCCTAAAATGCAAAGTCAGGAGTGGGGATGAATACTTATCACCGGGAAGTAGGAGAGACAAGCTCCAATACCGAATTTCAGTGTCAGCTACGTAAATATGCTTAAAGGAAGGGTCTGTCCTCGAAGGGTGTGCTTCTCACCAGAGGCAGCCTGAGCAGAAGTAGTTTCTGTAATTCATAAAAAGCCTCTCTCCCTCCTGCAGAGTTCCCTGGGACGTCTGTGAGGATGAAAATCCAGGCTTTAGCTCGCTGGAGGCCTACTCGGAGTCCTAAAATGGTGTGTCTGGAAGTATCTTCTACACCTTTTGTGGTTTCATGGTCTTCAGAGCTTGAAGAAAAGGTTCTACTGATTTCAAAAAACCAACGCATTTTGGATAGAAAGCAATACCTCAGACAGCTAAGAGTGGAAGGGTTGGGTTGACAGTGAGATTGGGGCCATCCATGGGGCCCCTGGGCACCGCCCCCTGGCAATCCACAGCCCCAGGGGCCCTCCTTAGAACCCTCAGGGCTTCTCAAGACACAATGTGAAAACATCCTAGTGAAGATTCGCTCCTCAGCCTAACCTTCCCACCTGGCTTCAGCTTTCTGACACCCACCATGTTTGTTTGTCTCTGTATTGTCCAAGGATCCTGCTAATTTGGTTTAAGGAGAATCCCCAGCCTTCATACCTACCCCCTACCCCCACTCCCCACCCAGGATCAGGTCAGGTCCTTCATCGTCCAGGATGCCCCACCAGACGTTAGACCACCCTGGCCTGGCTTCAGCAAGAATCCTGTCAGGTCAGTTCACCCCTGCTGTTTCTTCACAGTAATTTCCACCCACTGAGCCTGCCCCTGCCCCTTGGCTAGAAACCCCCCTCTTGCCCACACTGTATTCAGATTGAGCCTGGCTCTGTACTAAGTCTCTCTTCCCCTATTGCAATAGTCCTGAATGAACTGTGTCTTACTGCTTTACCTGCTGTCTGGCTCTGGTTTTTCTTGAGCCACCTCAATCAAGTTACCTCTCCCATTTGACAGATGAGGAGACAAGTCAACTGAGGTTAGGTTCCCAGAACCTGAATGTCTTGATTCCAGGCCCCATTCATGTCCCTTTAAGTGACGCTGAGCATGGTGGAAGCCATTGATAATGGTGCAGTGGAAGAGGTGATGATGGCTGGGTGTCATAGCAGCGAGGCAAGGGGAAGAGAGAGAGAATGCAAAAGATGGATATGAGCAACATTTCTGCAACAAAAACAACAACAAAAATCCAGATGGCATATTTGACTGAAGAGGTCAGAGGTGGTTTCTTCATGTATAAGAAGCAGTACAAAAAAAAGAAAAGCAACCCTTTTCCCATGAGTTGGGAAGAGGGGAGATGATGCTGTGCTATTTCTTTGGGCAAAAAGATCAAATCTCTTGTGTTTACAAAGGAGCACAATTTTTTTTAAAGATTTTATTTATTTATTCATGAGAGACACACAAAGAGAGAGAGGCAGAGAGAGAAGCAGGCTCCATGCAGGGAGCCTGACGTGGGACTCAATCCCCGGTCTCCAGGATCACGCCCTGGGCTGAAGGCGATGCTAAACCACTGAGCCACCCAGGCTGCCCCAAGAAGGAGCACAAATTACTGACACTGCCAATTACTGAAACAGGCATTTCTCAAAAGTATTTCTTTCTTTTCCTTTTTTTTTTTTTGAGAGAGAGAGAGAGTGCAAGCAGGAAGAGGAGCAGGGAGAGGGAGAAAGAGAATCTTAAGCAGGCTCCATGCTTACTGTGGAGCTCCATGCAGAGCTTAATCTCACAACCTTGATACCATGACCTGATCCAAGATCAAGAGTTGGATGCTTAACCAACTTTGCCACCCAGGTGCCCCTCAAAACACTTTTTCTTAAATCAGTGACCATCTAATCTGGAAGTTACAACATTTGGCTCTTTCTCTGGAGCTTTTGCTAATTAATCTGTGAATTATCCGGAATGGTTAAACAATGCAGAAAGGTTGTAGGGATACTTGACTTACCTGTTCACCCTCTGCCCATCCCATCATGTGTGCCCACTAAGCCATAATTTTCTTGGTTGTTATTAATGCAGAGGAAGTCTTTAAAATACCTGGAAAACCTGGGGACGCCTGGGTGGCTCAGCGGTGGAGCATCTGCCTTCGGCTCAGGGTGTGATCCTTGATCCAGGGATCGAGTCCCACATCGGGCTCCCCAAAGGGAGCCTGCTTCTCCCTCTGCCTATGTCTCTGCCTCTGTCTCTGTCTGTCTCTGATAAATAAATAAATAAATAAAATCTTTAAAAAAAAAATAAAATAGGGATCCCTAGGTGGCGCAGTGGTTTGGCGCCTACCTTTGGCCCAGGGCATGATCCTGGAGACCCGGGATCGAATCCCGCGTCGGGCTCCCGGTGCATGGAGCCTGCTTCTCCCTCTGCCTGTGTCTCTGCCCCCCCCCCCTCTCTGTGACTATCATAAATAAATAAAAAATTAAAAAAAATAAAATAAAATAAAATAAAATAATAAAATAAAATAAAATAAAATACATGGAAAACTCTTTATTCTACAAAGTTGTATGTACATGTCAGTGTAAAGGCATCCAGTAGATATTTTAATCTTTGTGGAGCCAATTTAACTATATCAATAGGTGATTTCTAAGTCTAACCCAAGGTCACATTCTCTCCTTTTAAAAACACCAGAGAGGGACACCTGGATGGCCCAGTGGTTAAGCGTCTGCCTTTGGCTCAGGGCATGATCCTGGAGTCCCAGGATGGAGTCCAACATTAGGTTCTCTGCATGGAGCCTGCTTCTTCCTCTGCCTATGTCTCTGCCTCTCTCTGTGTCTCTCATGAATAAATAAAATAAAATAAAATAAAATAAAATAAAATAAAATAAAATAAAATACACGAGAGAGAGGCACCTGGATGGCTCAGTCAGTTAAGCATCCGACTCTTGGTTTCAGCTCAGGTCATGATCTCAGGGTAATGGGATCAAGCCCCTTGACAGGCTCCATGCTGCATAAAAGTCTGCTTGGGATTCTCTCTCCCCTCCCCTCTGCCCCTCCCCACTCTCCCCCCAAAATAAATAAATAAAATCCAATTTTTTGATTTGAGAGAGAGCATAAGTGGTGGGAAGAGAGATACAGGGGGAGGAAGAAGCAGACTCCTTGTTGAGGACCCTGAGCCACACAGATGCCCCAATAAATAAATATTTTTTTAAGTTTATCTTTCTTTTTTTTTAAGATTTTATTTATTTATTTGAGTAGGAGAGAGAGATAGAGAGAGAGCATGAGCAGGGGGAGGGGCAGAGGAAGAAGGAGAAACAGAGTCCCCGCTGAGCAGGGAGCCAGATGTAGGGCTCAATCCCAGGACCCTGGGATCATGACCTGAGCCGAGGGCAGACGCTTAACTGACTGAGCCACCCAGGTGCCCCCAAAACATAAATTAAAAAAAAAAAAAAGCCAAACACCAGACAGAAGAGGAACAATGTTTCTGCATGACAATTTGGCAACAAATACCAGCCAACAAGTATGCTTCTAGAAATTCAACCTAGAGAAGTATCAGAGATGTGCAGAGAAAATACCCAAAAGGTTGTTCATTGTGTTATTACTAATAACACTAAAAATTGGGAACAGGGCATCCAGCTGGCTCAGGCGGTGGAGTATGCAGCTCTTGATCTCAGGGTCATGAGTTCGAGCGCCATGTTGGGTGTAGAGATTACTTAAAAACAAAATCTTTTTTAAAAAATTAGGAACAAAAATTAAATTAAATTAAAAAATTAGGAACAATTTAAATGTAGGTCAAGACAGATTGGTTGCATAAATTATGGCAAAGCTCCATGATAAAGTAGCATGATGTTCCTTAAGCCATTTGTAGGAGAATACTGTGTCATGCAAGTATTTGTAATTTATTAAAGAAAAAAGTAAGCGGTGAAACATCCCACTGTTCCAAGTTTATGTTTTATGCTATAGAATATACACATGTAGAAAATATGTGTACCTTAGATATAAACTGGGACTTCTCTGCTTCTCGAGATGTAGTTATAATTGGTTTGGTTCCGCCTGGTGAATTCCACGGATTGTGGAAGTTCCAAAGCCTTCTCTGAGATTCCTACAGCTTCCAAGTAGGAGGGGAGGGAGAAGACACATGTTTTCATGGCCACATCATATTGACCCAGATGTGAAACTCAGCCCTGTCTCTAATTTCTATACACATATGATTGCGCACAGACACCCACACCCAGAGAGACATGCACACAATAGCATGAGGCACTTGGGTGGGTGGAGGGAGGGAGGAGGAGGAATGAAGAACAGGAGAGGAGGCGTTTCTATTTCAGCTTGTAAACCACTTTAAGTTGCACCTGAGACTTTTGTTCATTACATGCCTCTGAATTCTGCGCATGTATTCAGCTTTTTCAAATTCAGTTTATCCAAATAAATAAACATGTGAATATAAAAATGTGAAGGTCTTAGAGTAGATGAATGTGATGAGAAATCAGGAAAACAATGCTCTGACATCTGTAAACCCATGCATAACAAAGTGCCCCAGGTAGCAGGGAGGTGCTATTGGACATCCCTGGATTGATTACAGTTGACCCTAGAACAATGTAGGAGTCCGGGGCACAGGCCCAGCGTGCAATCAAAAATCTTATAACTTGATTCCCCCAAAAAACTTCACTACTAATAGCCCAGGATTGACCAGAAGACTTAACAATAGCATACACAATAGATGAACGTGTTTTGTATGCTATCTGTATTATATACTGTATTCTCATAATAAAGTAAGCTAGAAGAAAAAGGTGTTAAGAAAATCATGAGGAAGGGCAGCCCTGGTGGCTCAGTGGTTTAGCTGCCTTCAGCCCAGGGCCTGATCCTGGAGACCCGGGATCGAGTCCCACGTCGGGCTCCCTGCATGGAGCCTGCTTCTCCCTCAGCCTGTGTCTCTGCCTCTCTCTCTCTCTCTGTGTCTCTCATGAATAAATAAAAATCTTTAAAAAGAAAAGAAAAGAAAATCATGAGGAAGAAAAAGTTTATTTACAGTACTGTGCTGTAAAAAATCTACACTTAAGTGGACCCACACAATTCAATCTTGTGTGGTTCAAGGATCAACTGCATAATTAATGCTTTGCACATTTAGACCAACAGTGGGGGGGCAAAGTCAGTTTAGCCAAGGTAATGGAGCTCAGACGACCCATTTCCAACACAACATCCTGACATTAAGAATGGAAAAGAGAGGCGGCACCTGGGTGGCTCCGCGGTTGAGCAGCTGCCTTTGGCTCAGGTTGTGATCCCAGGATCCTAGGATCGAGTCCACAATGGGTTCTCCACAGGGAGCCAGCTTCTTCCTCAGTCTATGTCTCTGCCTCTCTGTGGCTCTCATGAATAAATTAAAAAAAAAAAAAAGAATGGAAAAGAGGGGCTCAGTCAGTTAGACATCCAACTATTGATCTCAGCTCAGGTCTTGATCTCTGGGTCATGAGTTTGAGCTTCACAGTGGGCTTCTGGGTGTGGAGTCTACTTTAAAAAAAGGGGGGGGGGAATGATGACATTCAAAAACGGAAGTTAAAGTCTGGGCCAAACTAACAAAAGAGATATGCCACTGACATACTGTTAGGAAAGAAGAGAAGAGTGGTGCTTTCTTATTACATGTAAGAGAGATTGTCAAACACCACCGCATATATAGTAAGAAAACAAAATCAGAGGCTCATAGGAGCTTGAAAGTCACTTGTCTGTTCCTGACAAATGTTTCAGCATTTTTTTTTATCAAAATATCAAACTGTCCGTGGAACAGCACAGAGCATGGAAGGCAGCCCCTTTCTGCACGTGACATGTGGTAATCTGCTTGGGCTGCCATAACCACATGCTTGGACTGGGTGGCTTCAACCACAGAGATTTATTTCATACCATCTGGAGGCTGGGCTTTGTAGATTAGGGTGAGGCAGGAGGGCCAGGTTCATGGTGGGGGCCCTCGCCCTGGCCTGCAGACGGCCACCTTCTCACTGTGTTGCGCACGGCACAGACCAAGTTCTGGTCTCTCTTCCTCTTGTAAGGACACTAATTCCACCTTGGGCCTCACTCCTATGACCTCATCGAAACCTACTATCTCCCAAAGTCCCCTCTCCAAATAACACCACGCTGGGGGGTTAGGGCTTCAACATATCAATTTTGAGGGGGCACAATTCAGTCCACAGCACAACCCCCAGAGCTTCTTCATTTGGAGGACCATGACCTCCATAGTCTGTGATCACAGGACCTTTCACTCAGAGAGAGCAGGTGCGTCTGGCCTTGTCCCTCTGACCACACGTGGTCTCTGGTTTTGATTTACTAATCTTACTTTGCCCACTAAATTGTCCTTTGCCTTTCCTTCCTGTCATCCACAGCTGATCAATACAACCAGTGAGACAAGATTCAAAAGAAGCCTCATCATCTTTAAAATAATTTAGAAATGAATCCACCTAGAGCAGCCCATATAGTTTTGCTTGGTTAGGGCACCCCCATGTGTCTCTGTAGGGAACTATCTACAGGAAAATGTCTACCTTCTAGAAAAACTCCCTTAGAAAAATCATCATCCCTTTGAATCAATAATCCATAATAATTTCTTGCCTTCGCTTAGATAGAGCACCTGCAACAGCGGAGGCATTGTGGGGGCAGATACAAAGGTGATTAGAACATGGGTCTCGCCCTCGAGAAATTCACGATATAGTAGAAAATCAGACACGCAGGAAGAAACTCGAAAAAAGAGGTGGAACGTGACAAATTTCTCTCATGGCCACAGAGGAAGTGCTCTGGAAGCTCAGAAAAAGGAAAAATTCATTCCAGCTGGGGGTGTCTGGACGGCTTCATGGCAGATGTGACATTTGATGCCCTTGAAGACTGGATATGATTTAGAGACAGTCATTAATTCACCCATGAAATATTGTAAGTAGTGGTAAAAATAAAGCCCTCAAGGCAGAAATGTGCCGGACCTGTGAAAAGAACAGCAAGGAGCTTTATGCTACTGGAGTGTGGATTTGTGAAGGCTAATGATGTGAATTTAGATCAAGCAAACTTAGGTTTTTCTGGGTGATGTAGTGGGAGCCAGGGAAAATTTATGAGCAGAGGAGAGATGCTCATCTATTCTTTGATTTATCCAATAGTCTCATTTAACAAATATTAGCATGCCTACCTGTGCCAGGCACAAGGCGTCCAGTACACAGAGGTAATAAGAGCACACGTGGGCTCTGCTCTCACGGAGCTTATAGCAGAGAGGTGACAAAGAAGTATTCATGCAAGAAATACCTGATTCATGATCATGATAAGGCTGATAAAGAAGAAGAACAGGACCTTATTAATAATGAGGGACTGGGGACTTTATTGGGACCAGGGGTCAGAGACCCCCTCCTTGAGACAGTGACATCAGAACTGAGATCTGAAGGTCACTTGCTGTCTGCCAGGTAAGGATTCAGGAAATGAACCTTCCATATTGGTAGAAAGGCCCTGGAGAAGTGAGGAGTCTGCTGAGCCCAGGAGACTGGGCAAAGGCTGATGTCAGTGGAGGGTCACAGCAAAGGAGGGGGGCAGAGGGAAATGGAGCTCGCCTGTGCTGGCCTTATAAGTCAGGGCAATGGGGATCCCTGGGTGGCGCAGTGGTTTGGCGCCTGCCTTTGGCCCAGGGCGCGATTCTGGAGACCCCGGATCGAATCCCACGTCAGGCTCCCGGTGCATGGAGCCTGCTTCTCCCTCTGCCTCTCTCTCTCTCTCTCTCTCTCTCTCTCTCTCTCTCTCTCTCTGTGACTATCATAAAATAAATAAAAATTAAAAAAAAATAAGTCAGGGCAATGACCTGGGTCATTGCCATGGAGAGCGGGGAGCAGAACTTGACCACGCTTGCGTGTCTAAACATCACTCTGGTACAGTATGAGGAATGTACCAAAAGGGGGTAGGGGCAGCCCTGGGACGCCACTGGTAAGGCTTCTGCAGCTGCCAGGGCCAGCTGTGCCAAAGAAGCTGTCGATGGGGGTGCAGAGAAGGCTCCCAGAAGGCTGATCTGGCCTCAGTATAGATTTCGAGGTGGAAAGGCTAGAGTCAGGGAAGCCACTGCAGCTGTCCTAGTGCGGAATGGGAGCGAAGCATGAGAGGGAAGATAGGCAGTTTGTAGTTTGGAAAAACCCCACCCAAACTCTCAGGATGGGGAACCCCCACCTAGGGGGAAAGCAAGGTTAAAACAAAAATGGCAAAATAATAATAATTAATAATAATAATAAAATAAAACAAAAAAGGCATTCATGGAGATGCGAAAGCTTTGAGACTGTGCAGGAATAAAAGGAAGAAGTGGGGGGATCCCTGGGTGGCGCAGTGGTTTGGCGCCTGCCTTTGGCCCAGGGCACGATCCTGGAGACCCGGGATCGAATCCCACATCGGGCTCCCGGTGCATGGAGCCTGCTTCTCCCTCTGCCTGTGTCTCTGCCTTGTCTCTGCCTCTCTCTCTCTCTGTATGACTATCATAAATAAATAATTTTAAAAAAATTAAAAAAGGAAGAAGTGGGATCGAATGAGGCCAGAGGATGAGTCTGAATTGGATCTCCCAACCCGGGAGCAAGGATGACACCCAACTAGCGACCTCCAGGAAGGGGTGAGGAATGGGGTGCTCTGCTGGGTTGTAATTCTCTATCTTCCGACCAAGCTGAAGTTCCCTTGGGGAATGGGACAGAACGATACCCTTTGGGGAGGAATGTGAGGGCACCACTGTGGGGAGGGTCTGGGGGTCAAGAGAAAGACAATGCAAAGGCAGCTCCAGTGGAAATTACCTAAAATAACTGCCACCTATTTTGAAATTCTATTGCATTGTGATAGAAAAACACCAACAGCTAACCATGTCCTGAACTTCCCAAGCTCCTATTACATCCGTATGTGCGTAAATACATTACATATGTATCATTTAACATAAAATCAGCAAATATTTATACAGAGCTTGCCACACGCCTGGCACCGCTCCCAGCGCTTTACGTTTATTCACTCCCTGGCACCTGGTAGGTGGTATTGTCAGCACCACTTTGCAGGCCCAGGCACTGAGGCAGAGACATTAAGTAAAATGCTCCAGGTCACTCGGCAAGCCGGGGTGAAGCCAGGACCTGAACCCGGCCTGTGTGGCTCCGGGTCCGGGCCCATCAACAATGTTCGACACCACTTCTCAGATTATAGAATCCTCATAACCGCTCTTGGAATAAGATAAGCGGCTCGGGGCAAGGTCCGCAGGCATCCCTGACTCCTCTCCTTCCCTCACAGCCAGGCTGACCCATCCACACCTCCTGTCCACTCTGCCTTCAAAATATATCCAGACTCTGCTGCTCACCTTCCCCACCACTGGCGGCACCCTGTCCCTCCTCACCTCTCAGGGGGATTAGTGCCACTTCCTTGCAGCCTGTGCCCCCCCACCTTGCTCAGAGTGAAACAGCCAGGGGCTCACTGTCACCCAATTCAAAGGACAGCGCCAGGCCCACCACCTCTGCTTCTGCCTCTACTGCCCTACAAGCCTTCCTGCCCCACTCCCATCAGCCTCTCTGCTTGCCCCCCACCCACTCACCCATGGGACACTTGCAGGACTCCCTCCCTCCCTCCCTTCTGGCCTCTGCTCCAACATCATCTTATCAAAGGTTCCCTGACTCCCCCCACCCGCCCTCCTGTAATAAAATAGCACCCCCTCCCTCCTCCCTTACCCTACCCTATCCTTCCTCATGGCATTCACCACCATCTGACACACTACTCACAAGTCTGTTTCTTTTCCACTCCCCTGCACTAGAGTTCAAGCCCTCTGGGCTTAAGCACTGAGATTTATTTGTCCGCTGCTAGCTCAGTGCCTAGATCAATACCTAGCACACAACACGCTCAACGGATATTTTTTGAAAGGATGAAAATATCATTTCCCCCATTTTGCAGATGAGGAAGCGGGCTCCGTGGTGATGTGCTCAAGGTCATCAAACTGGTGATCTAGAGACCACCAAAAACTAAACCTGCCCCCCGACCTCCCACCCCCACCCCAGCAACCAAGTGGAAATCATCCCTCTTCTTACAGTGAAGCAAACACCCCCTCCTCCCCTCTCCCCACCACTCCCGCCTTAACTGTCTGCTGGGGCTATCTGGAATATTCAGGCAATAAAGAGATCTCTCCACACAGCGGCATGTTCCCCTTGGCTGGTGGTTAACCTGCTTGAAGCCAGGATGTCCAAGGCTTTTCCTTTCCTCTCAAAATACTGAAATAATAACATAACCTTCTCTCTGTGTGGCAGGATTATAATTATATTTTTAAGATTTTATTTATTCATGAGAGGCACAGAGAGAGAGAGAGAGAGGCAGAGACACAGGCAGAGGGAGAAGCAGTCTCCATGCAGGGAGCCTGATGTGGGACTCGATCCCGGTCTCCAGGATCACACCCCAGGCTGAAGGTGGCGCTGAACTGCTGGGCCACTTGGGGCTGCCCATGGATTATAATTGTTGCTGGGTGTGGTGAGAGGCAGGTGGTGCAGCAGACAGCAGCCACTGGGTTCCCTGCCCTGCGGTGGCTCTGTGACTTGTCTTCCAGAAGCTGATTGCTCTGTGGTCTCTTGTCCCTTCCTCATCAAGGGGCGTGAATGGGGATGAGCTGCATGGCCTAAACTTCTCTAGCACCATTTAATGGATCCGATATTGAACACTCGTCTCCCAAAGGACCTCATGGCCTCCAGAAAGGTGCTATCAATGTGCACCTATCAATCAGAATCCTTTCACTTAGCAGGCTCATTCAAGCTGGTACCTCTAGCCCCGACGCAGTGCAACACACGCCCATCCAGCCATACCCCTCTTCAGGAGTTACGCAGCTCCTTTGGCTCAAGGCATGGGAGCAAACTCAAGAACTTGTGCAAAGCGGGGATAAAAGGAGCTTAATTTCATCCATGCACTCCTCCTCCCCCCGTTTAGTTTCTAAGTTATCAACCCGACTTGAGGTATGGATTCTTCGAAAAGAAGTTTCAGGCTTGGAAAAGGCATCGGGATAATGACCGGTGGATTTTAAATAAAATATAAAATAATAAAATCGGGGCATTGAAAAGCATCTGCAGCTGCGTGAGACACATTTCTGGTTTGTGGGGGACGGATGTGGGGAGAATTGGCTGGAGGGGACAGACCTGTGGTATCAGCCCGGTGCCGGGGGACCTCCACTGAAACTCGGCCCCGCTTTCGCATCGTACCTCTGAACTGTGTCATTACGCTGCCTGCCTTAGAAGAGCCTGAAATCAATAAAAAGAAGAAGTTCAAAAACCCACTCCCTAAGCTGCAGAAAATCTGCCCTTCACTTTTCTTTCTCTGCACCCGGAGGAGCTCTAAACCTTCCTTCATTCCTACATCAAGCCCGAGACAACCAGGCTCCCTAGAACTCTCTTTTCTTCTGCATTATTTCTGCAACATTTTCCAAGCATCTGCGGGTCTTTAAAGCAAATGTGAGAAGGTAGCAAAGACACAGCCGTACAGCCAAGACATGTGGCACAGGGAAGGCGCACATAAATCAAAGCCGGAGAGAAGCCTGCTAGCAACCTGGAAATCAAATTGTGTCAAGGAGAAGGCCCGTGTGGAAAATAGATTAGAAGGGCACTGAACGAGAGAGAAGAAAGACAGGCTGCCCCTACTGAAGTTAATGAGAGGCAAGGAGGCCTGGAGAAGCTGGCTGGCGCTGCTTAGGGAGGGATTGGAGGTGCTCTGAGTCCCCCTTGGATGGGGCGATGTCTGTCTCTATGCTCAGGCCGGGCTGCAGGCTCAGAAAGAGATGAGGGGAGGAAGGAGATGGGAGAGGGAGGGGAGAGCAGGCCTAGGAATTTCGAGGAGCATAGAGTGACAAGCGCAGGCCCTGACACCGAGGGGGTGGGGGTGTGTGTCTTGAAGAGCCACTGTTACTATTATTAAATAAAATCTAGGGGATCCCTGGGGGGCTCAGCGGTTTGGCGCCTGCCTTTGGCCCAGGGTGTGATCCTGGAGTCCCGGGATCGAGTCCCATGTCGGGCTCCCTGCATGGAGCCTGCTTCTCCTTCTGCCTGTGTCTCTGCCTCTCTCTCTCTCTATGTCTATCATGAATAAATAAATATTTTTTAAAAATAATAAATAAATAAATAAATAAATAAATAAATAAATAAAATCTAGAAGTGGTGGACATTGTTTCTGGAAACTTCCATCTTCCTCTGTGACTTCCAGGCCCTGAGTGTTCTCATGCTTCCTTCTTTTTCTTGAAACCCTAAACTCCAGATCTCTCCTGCATTCCAACTGCTATGTGAGGATACGGCAGGCAGTCTCTTCATCTCCCCACCAAACTTCCCACCCTGCCAACAAAATCAATCTTGGGGAGAAGGTGAGCAGTGTCTCCCGGGGGTGGACTTTGGCTCATGGTGGTGATCATTCTGATCTGGCTTTTGGATCCTGCATGACCCGCTGCCTCAGGTAGCATGATCTGCCTTTAAAAAAAAAAAAAAGATTTTATTTATTTATTCATGAGAGACACAGGCAGAGGGAGAAGCAGGCCCCCCTAGGGAGCCCAATTCTGGACTTGATCTCAGGACCCCAGGATCACAGCCTGAGCCAAAGGCAGATAGATGCTCAACCACTGAGCCACCCAGGTGCCCCTGATGTGCCTGTTCTGCGGGATTTGACATGACTAATGGAACAGATACAAATCCCAAGTGCACAAACCCAGTGTTCTAGAATTCTAAGTTCATTTTGCATGTCAGCTTAATTTCTATTTCAAATCTCCATTCTGCCTGGAGGCAGAAACTTAACCTAAGCCAATTTGGAATTTGATCACCAATCCCTGAATAAATGTAAGTTAGTTTATAACACCAAACCGGGGCTCTGTGCCTGGGAGGTCATAGTAGTCATTAGGAATTCTTGCTGGAAAAGATTCTGGCTCCATTCTTCCAAACTCATGGAGGATTGTATTTCCCTACAAGCTAAGTGTGCCCATGTGACTTGCTTTGGCAAGTGAAACATAAGAGCAAGTGTCATTTCCAGAAGGAAGCTTTAAATGCCAGTTCAAGCTTTTCCTCTTTCCTTTTTTTTTTTTTTTATCCCGTCTGCCACAAAGACTGGCAGCTTTCCACCTAAACACTGCTCCAGCACTTCCTGGGGTGAGGACAGTGCTGATCCAGCACAGAGCTTTCCCCAATCTTCAATCAACCTGTAGTGTGAGAAAGGAGTCTTTGTTATTTGAGCCACGTAGACTTGTTTTTGTTATTTTTGTTGACCTGGATATATTCTAGCCAACGTGAAGGGTACAGGTGATGAATCCATTTGAGACATCCTCATTCCCACCTCGTCTTCAACTTGGCGATCAATCCTGAGCCATCCTCCATTCCTCACTCAGGGCCTCCTGGTGTCCAGACCTTTGTCAGGTGTTTCTGAGCTCCTCTTCGAGGACAGGAACCCATCTGTTGTCACAGCATCACACACTGGGCCACGGGCAGTTCCGTGAGGTTTTCAGGCCCATGGCTCAGACATTCCATGCCACCTGGAGTCTTGTGACTCTCCTAGGAGGTTACCAAAGAAGAAGAGCAAGCCTGCTTCTGTCCTAGCTAGGGTGTCTCACCATTCCCACCTCTTCTCCAGGAGGCTTTGGCCCAAAGCTTTTCCTAAATTCCATAACAGTTGCCTCTTCCGGCTTTTCCTACAAGTCCTACTTGCCCTATCCTTTCCCCCCAAACGTGGGGGGGACCCAAATCTGGCCTCAGGCTGGAGGCCTCATTCTTACTCAGCAGCACCACCCTCCCAATTCTATTACGCCTGTTTGGTGTTCTTTCCAACCCCCAAATGCTTACAACTCCTAAGCCAAAATATGCCTCCCCTTTGTCTCTGCGTACTGCCAGACCCCCCTCTTCCTTTGAGACGATGAATGAGTGGTGGTGTAGTGCTGATGCAGATCTCAGTTGGTATTTCAGAATATTGTTCTGTCCAATTATGAGGCTGAGAATTAAACCCAAGTGCATGACTATTTGAAGCCACTGGGCAACTGCAATGGCCTTATTTAAATAGGCCTTTTTAGAATTGTGATCCTTGCAAAGCTTCTCGGTGTGAAGGGGTGGAGGGTCCTGGGCATGGTGTCTCCCCTAGAGACTGTAAGATCCTCGACAGCTGAGCCCGTTTCTCCCATGTGTCCTGCCAATCTCCAGACTTCGATCTGTTGTGTGCCTGGCGCATGAACAATAGCATAGGACAGGCTGAAGGAGCAGGGGCCAGATGTTGCAGCAGGAGGCAGAGAAGTGGCCTGATCATATTTTGAAAAGATGACTTTGTTGACTCAAATACTTGGGACAAGAAAATAGTGGAAGATAGAAGTCTATGTCCTGTGACCAACGTGAGCAACTCTGTCGGAGGATATCTACTTCTGAAAATGAGCATGTAGTCAATAAAAATTAAGTATTTAAGGAAATGTTTTTAGACCCCTGGACTTGGAGAATTTAACTAATAAACGACAATGAGGATAATCCCATCCAACTTAAGCTTTCAGGGACAGGTTATGCTCCGTCTCCGTCTAGTGCCAGCCATTTAGATCCTGAGAAGATCTCCTTTTCCCTCCCAGATGCATTTGAAAACCCGAGAGAGAAGCGCAGAGTTTTCAGGGAGAGGACACAAAGCCCTTCAAAAGTCAATGCCTGGGCACCTGGGTGGCTCAGGAGTCGAGCTTCTGCCTTTGGTTCACGTTGTGATCCCGGAACCCCAGGAGCGAGCCCACAGGGAGCTCCCTGCAGGGAGCCTGCCTCTCCCTCTGCCTGTGTCTCTGCCTCTCTCAGTGTCTCTCATGAATAAATAAATACAATCCTTAAAAAAAAAAAAAGAAAGAACAAAAACAAAATTCAACGCCTGTGTGGGATACAGCCCAGGTTGTGACCTGTGATGGCCTGCAAGGCCAGAGGGGTCTGCTGGGGCTGGGGTGCAGTGACATAGCTCACGAACCAGTCCGATTCCCTTCCCTAATCTTAGGCAAACCACCACCTGGGGTTGGTGCGGAAAGGAACGGGCCTCCCCCGAGCTCTTTATCTGGCCTTGCCGGGGCAGACACGCCTGCCGGCAGGTTAGGTCTCCGCGCCGCAGCCCAGGCCAACCCCTGGGCTCCACGGGGGCGGGGCGGCTCGAGGGGGCGGGGCGGAGGGGCGTGGCGACGCGGAGGGGTGGGGCGGCTCGAAGGGGCGGGGCGACGCGGAGGGGCAGGGCGGCTGGAAGGGGCGTGGCGACGCGGAGGGGCGGGGCGGCTGGAAGGGGCGGGGCGACGCGGAGGGGCGTGTTGGGCGGGGCGTGGCGACGCGGAGGGCAGGCGACGCGGAGGGGCGTGGCGGGGCGGAGCGGAGGGGCGGTGCGGCGCGGAGGGGCGTGGCGACACGGGGGCGTGGCGTGGCGGAGGGGCGGAACTGAGGGGGCGTGGCGCCGCGGAGGGGCGGAGCTGATGGGCGTGGCGACGCGGAGGGGCGTGGCGGCGCGGAGGGGCGGGGCGGCGCAGGGGGCGGGGCTCCGGCCTGCCGGACGCCGGAGCGGACGGAGCGAGGCCGGGCGGGGCTTGGCGGTCCTGCGGGCGGCCCGCGGCGACAGGCGCGGCGGCGCGGCGGGCAGCAGCGGCCCTGGGGGCGGCCGGGCCTCCGGAGCAGGTCCCGGGCTGCCATGGCCGCCGCCGGCTTGCGGGCCTTCGCGACGAGGGGGCCGGGCTGGCGCTGGCGCGGCCGGTGGGCGCCGCTGTCGGCGGGCGTCTGCAGCAGGTCGGAGCCCGGGGCGCGACCCACCAGCGCGCGGCAGCGGGACGGCATCAGGTCAGCGGCGGGGCCGCGGGCGCCCTGGGCCGAGCGGGGCAGCTCCCGGGGGGTGGGGGGACCCGGGCGGAGGCCGGCGGGGGCTCGGCCAGGGCTCCTCCCCGCCCCTCGCGGACCCGTTGGTCGGTCCCGGCCGCATCCCGCCCGCGGCCCGGGGTTGCCTGCCGCATTCCGGCCCCTGCAGGACACGGGGCTCTCGAGTGCGACGCGTCCGAAGGCCCAGCGCCGCCCCGGGAGCCCCAGGCCGCGGAGCAGCCGTCGTGCGCTCGGCCTGGGCGGCCGGGCAGGCGCCTCCCCGCGGCCTCCGAGGAGGGCTCTGGGCCTCTCACACGTGGGCCCGGTTGCCAGGCCAGGTCCTCAGCCGAGCTGCTCCCTGGCCCTCCCCCAGAAGTGCCCGAGTCGGCGCAGGTCAACATGCAGGATGAAGGACACATTGTACTGAGCTCTGCCCTTTGGCTCAACAAGCCTAAAACCCTTAAATCAAAAAACAAACAAAAAAGCCCAGTGCACAAACTGGAATTGCAAGACGAAGTAGCAAAGGCTGAAGGACCCCTAGCCCCATGCGGGCCTCACCCTGTTGTTGCCCGGCCAGGGCCAGGGTGCAGAGACAGTCCTACCTATCCTAGAATGCTAAGTATTTAAAAGTTACGAATCAAACCAACAGCTATTATGTTTTCTTCTCTTATCCTGCCAAGTGTACCTTCCCAAGACCTGGAAGAGCATGTTTGAATTTATAATCCTGAGGCTCCTAGAGTTCCCCCAAAGCAGTGAAGAGCCAGCTACTGGCCTGCAACTTTTTTCTTTTCTTCTCACCCTGTGCTCACCCCTTCTCACCTCTCCACCCCTCCTTCCTGCTGCTTTGCCAGGGACTTAGCACACAGGCCTGCAGACACCCCATCCAGCATGCCTATGTTCTCTCTATCCCCTCCCCACCTAGAAACAATTGCTCTTGGCCACCCCATGGGCTTAAAGATGCCCCCTGCAAAGCCAGAGAATTTCAGAGTCTCAGGTAACTGCAACAGGGTTTAGAAGGGGGTGGTGATTTCCAGGTGGGCACATCATACTATTCAAGTGGACTGCTTGCTCACCTGGCATCGCACAGCTGGAAGAGGGCCAGAGCAGCGTCCTCTAAAGTGCAGGGCCCAGGTAGGGGTCCTTCTTCCCATTTTCAAGGGCAGTTCTGCATCTGCAAATCTGGTTCCATCTGGTCAGAACTCTGACTTCTGGCCTGGCAGCCAGTTGACCAAACAAAGAAGGTCTGGTTGAGTTCTCTGGGTCTAAACATGAATCAGAGAGGGAGACCATGGGAAGAATCCATCCATCATAAACGCTCGCAATCAGTATGTAGGAACCTCCAAGTCCATCACTAAATCAGTCGTATGTTAGGTGTTAAGTAGGTGAGCTTGAACGACTCTTTTCGAAGAGTTGGCATCCCTCTGTTCCTCTCAGCAATAATGCTGGTATGGAGTGAAGAGCAGCCAGGAATTGGGTACTGTGCTGTCACTGTCCAGTCGCTACCCCTAACCTTTCCAAAGCCCATGAGGTAGGGGACATTGTCCCCATCCCACAGTGAGGAAACAAGTTCAGAGCCGTGGCAGCCGGCTCAAGGCCACACAGCCGGTAGGAAAGAAAGCCAGGAGGCAGGAGAAGATCGATCTGCCTCCAAAATTGTTTCCACTCCGTGATACAGCTCAGTGTACTCGCCACTGAGATTTAAAAGAGGTGGCAAAAAAAACTAGATGAGGTGAAAATTTAGTGATGAACTAGTGGAATTGGCTGTGAGAAATCAAAATGCTATTTAGGGTCATTAATTTGGTCAGCAGGTGTCTATTGAGTGTCTCCTCTGTGTGTGAGCATGACAGTTCCTCATCTCAGGGACCTTCTGGTGGTTTACAATGATGTGTTGGGCTCCAGGGGGGCATCCCCAGGGTCCATCTCTTCTTGCCTTGCAAACAGAAACATTGCACCTTTTATCACATGCTCTGGTGGTGACCTCACTCTTGTGATTTCCCTCTTTCAAGTGGTGACATTGCTGTAGCTATAGGTGCAAGGGTTTGCCTTGTTTTGGCCCATGTTTTGGCCCAAGACAGCCATTGAGGGGCTTCAGACTGGTAAGATCTTTAGGAGGTATCACCAGCCAGGTTTGATGGCCACTTGACCAGGGAAGAAATAGCAGTCTAAGATAGCTTTCAATTTCTGGCTTGAGCAACTGAGTGGCAGCATTAAGATAAAGAGAAGAGGGGGGCAGCTTTGGGAGTTGGGGTGACGTTGCCTTGGAAGAGTATGGAACAAGTGGAGCGCAGTAGGGAGCTATGAGGATCATTTAGGGGTGAGCAGAAGGTGAGGAGCCCCTTGAAGAACTAGAGAAGGACAGCAGACAGGAGAGCATGATCCAAATGGCCATTGGATTTGGTTCTGGCAGTTGGGAGATTCTCGGCGAGGACAGTTGAAGTGGAGTAGCAGGGAACGAAGGCTGGCTGCGCTGGGTTGAGAAGGGAACTCCGCAATTTAGAGCACTGTCAGGGTGTGGAATGCGAGAGCCAAAGGAGGATTAATGGGCCACATGTGAACAGACACCGCTGTGCAGCAAGGGCATTTGGGCACTGGCATCTTTTTACACAATTTCGCCTGAGGCCTTAGAATTTAATTTAAGCATATGTCACTGATGGGATGGCAGCTCTTGGGTTTGCCACAGAAAGCACACTCGTTATCTTTCTGGAAGGTTCATCAGCACTTCTCTTACCGCACCCCCAAAATGTGGGTTTCATAGCCTATCAGCTAGCTACAAGTCATTCTGGCACTTAGGAGGAAACAGGTTTATGAGAAACAAAACGATGACTGTCACAGCCACCTGAAGATGGCAGCAAAGCCGGAATGATGTTCCAAAGAAAATGGTTATTCTTACAGCACTGAAATAAAGTCGGTCACCAAAGCGGTTTTCCAGAAACCAGTGGCGCAGAAGACTACCTAAGGATGATCCGGGCCAACACGTAGCAGTAGGAATGTCAGATTCAAAATGAAGAATGAGATGGAGCATGTAGAAAGCATGTAGCATGTAGATGGAGACCCAGGGGAAGCAGATAACCTATAGAACAATAGTCTGGTGTTTGGCTCCCTGCCCATTCCACATACTAGCACAAATAAGACATTTCTGTGTACAGGCAGCCAGGGGACAATACCGGTTATTTTCATGAGCGTGTGGGATACCTTAAAACAGCGAGGCCTTTGCACGGCAGCTTTGTTGGATGACATGTCCAGAAGGGCCCTCTTGCTCTACGCTTCTGTCCCTCTGTTCTTCACACGCAGCCTGTTCTCAGCATGAATTATTCTGCAGAATTTCAAGATGCCACTACAAAAACCAAAAATGGAAAAATGTTGTCTTATATACGTATTGGTGGCTGTAACTGCGCTGCCTCCTCTGTGGGGTGCATGGGAGGAGATTTGGGGGCATGTTTTCATTCTCACCTCCTTCCCTAGCCTTATTCTTTTGAAGAGCAGCAGAAGTAAGTGGAAAGGAGCCACAACGTGGTAGCTTCCTCTGGCTCTGGACGACCCTGTCTTATAAACCTCCTCACCCCTCAGTCCGGGTGTGGTGATTGGGGGCTGTCACCTGCCCTTTCTGGGGAAGTGGCAGTCATTGACAGCAAACATGGAGAAAGAGAAATTCAGGGAAAGAGGGAGGAAACCCAGCCCACCTTTCAGATAGTCTCCTTGTTTTGACTCAGCTGTAGCTCCAGATAGTTGGCAGGCCCTCTGAATTGCCTCTGAGCACCTGTAATTCTCTTTTCTGGTGTTTTAAAAATAGGCCCCAGGAATTACGAGGGTCCTCACTTATTTTGACTCGCGCCCAACCGAGTAATTATAACGTGTTCTTCCCAGGAACATTGTCCTAAGTGATCCCAAGAAGAGGAATGCGCTGTCATTAGCAATGCTGAAGTCTCTCCAGACTGACCTTCTTCACGAAGCTGAAAGCAAAGATCTCAGAGTCATTATCATTTCAGGTATTCATCTGATGTCCATCCTCAGTGTTCTTGCAGGACCTGGAAGAGGGTTCCTAAAATTCTTTGGTTAGCTGAGGCATTCCCTTACTTAACGGGAGAAGTGTTTTTCGAAACTCCTTTACAAGAACCTTTTTTTTTTAATTTTTATTTATTTATGATAGTCACACAGAGAGGGAGAGAGAGGCAGAGACACAGGCAGATGGAGAAGCAGGCTCCATGCACCGGGAGCCCGACGTGGGACTTGATCCCGGGTCTCCAGGATCGCGCCCTGGGCCAAAGGCAGGCGCCAAACTGCTGCGCCACCCAGGGATCCCTACAAGAACCTTTTGAAAAACTCCTGTGTAGTTAACTCTGGAAATTATAAGATTACCGTGCAGTGAGAATAGGTCTTTTTCTTTTTGTCGGATATGTCAGATACGAAACCTTGCCACCCTTGGCCGTGCTGGCCTTCTTAGCAGAATCAGAGAACTGATTTCTTCATGGGCCTGATAAGATGGGTTTAATCACAAAGGCTTCTGGTAGACTACCTAGTTGGCTAGGACAGGCTGCTGGGGCACTTGATCGGTTTGTTGGTTTTTGTTTTTTTCTAAGATTTATTTATTTATTCATGAGACACACAAAGAGAGGCAGAGACACAGGCAGAGGGAGAAGCAGGCTCCCTGCGGGGAGCCCAGTCCTGCACTCGATCCCAGAACCCCGGGAGCAAGCCCTGAGCCGAAGGCAGACGCTCAACCACTGAGACCTCCAGGTGCCCCCAGTTGGTTTGTGTTTTCTGTTCTTACTAAGCTTTCAACTGAGATCTGTGGTCTTCTTCAATGGTGCCAGACAGCATGCTATATTTTGCTCATTTCTTTCCTTGCCCTTTTTCCAGTAAGAATTTTTATCAAATCATCTGGTGATGATGACAGTGGTATAAATAATAACAGTGCCAGCATTTTAAAACCACCACAAAAATAAAACAGATGATGTCCTATGATGCATTTTTTTATTTTTATTTTTAAATTTTGTTCATAGAGACACACAGAGAGAGAGAGAGAGAGAGAGGCAGAGACACAGGCAGAAGGAGAAGCAGGCTCCATGCAGGGAGCCCAACGTGGGACTTGATCCCAGGTCTCCAGGATCACACCTCAGGCTGCAGGCAGCGCTAAACCGCTGCGCCACCAGGGCTACCCACATTTTTTTTTTTAATTAACAATTGGTGTTCTGGAGGCAGATACTCAGAATGTTACCTTCTTTTCTGTGGTTGAATATAAATTTTCAACTTAAAATTTTTTTTAATTTTATTATGATTTTTTAAAGATTTTATTTATTTATTCATGAGAGACACACAGAGAGAGGCAGAGACACAGGCAGAGGGAGAAGCAGGCTCCATGCAGGGAGCCTGACATGGGACTTGATCCTGTGACTCCAGGGTCACGCCCTGGGCTGAAAGCAGGTGCTAAACCGCTGAGCCACTGGGACTACCCCATTTTATTATTTTTTTTTTGTGAGAAAGCGTGCATGCATGCATGAGCACAAGCAGGGGGGAGGGGCAGAGAGAGCTAGAATCTCAAGCAGATGCCATGCTTATCATGGAGCCCGATGTGGGGCTCGATCTCATAACCCGAGATCGTGACCTGAGCTGAAATCAAGAGTCAGACGCCTAACCAACTGAGCCACCCTGGCGCCCCCAAATTTTCAACTTTTTATATGGTGAAGGGAAAAGAAATAGAACAAATATTGTCCATATGGGGTGTAACCTGGATACAGTAAGGCAGTGAACTCTGAACCACACGATTTTCTCACTTGTTTACAGGGATTAATATGGTCTGTCCCAACAGCCACAGCAAAAGGAAAATGAGAGGGAGTGTTACCAGCTGATCAGTGCAATTACATCTGGTTGTTGTTGTTAATAACAACAGTAACAGTAAAAGCACGTCCTCAGATCCCTCGTAAAAATAAGGGGTTCTCTTCATACTCTGACCTTCCTGATTCCAGCCTGTGTGGGTGGCTGTTATCTGTGGACCAAAGGACAGGGACACTGTGGGAGGCACAGTGGACTCGATGGGCCCACATGAGTTTACACACTCAGGCCAGTCCAGGTCCAGAAACAAAAGTGTGAAACCAGAGGGATAACTCTGCAAAGAGTACCTTTGTATGGAGTACAGAGCCTTCTCCTTGTTGGGATTACATGTTCTCGCTGGTTCCACCAAAGACCTTTGAGAACAGATGCCTCACCTTATTTTGTCACCACAAAATACTGCCCGTCCCTTTTCAAGCTAAATGGAATTAATTCTTCTCAAAATTGAGCCATGAACTTTCTCTAAGTGTCCACAGCACCAATACGATTGCTCACTGTCCAGTAGATGAATAAGTGAACGTTGAGGCTCTAGCCATTTACATTTCTTTTTTCTTTTCTCAACTGGAAACATTTGCAGCTGAAGGACCTGTATTTTCTTCTGGGCACGATTTAAAGGAACTGACGGATGAGCGAAGCCCAGATTATCATGCCGAAGTATTTCAGACCTGTTCTGAGGTAAGCCAGGATGAGGGTCGACATTGCAAGCCCAAAAATGATAGCTACGTAAAATACTGATTTAGGCTTCCTATTTACAGATAAAGTCTTATCTATGCACCTAGTCACTGCAGACTGGTCATTGGTGCATCCTTCACTCAAGCCACCATTTGATTTTGATTTTTAAGAAATGACCATGGTTTGCGATTGATCTTGTTATACACAAAAGAGGTGCTAATTGTTGCCACCTCCAGGATCATGGGGGTGTGTCTTGGTAGATGTGTCTTAAGAGGTAAAGGGTGGGAACATATATCTTTAGAGGGGAAGAACCTAAAATTAGTATAGTTTTTTTTAAATTTTAAACTAACACAACTCTGTTAATGCGATAGAATATTTGTGAATGGAATAACAATAATGATCTTAAAGATTCTTTCCAAACCGTTCTCCCAGCCAGCCTTTGTAATCACCACCTCCAGGTGGGAAAACTAACCCCTTCACATTTACTTCTTACTGTCTGGCTCTTTAACTGTATGTGAAGGAGAGACATCGCCAGCGGAGAGGAGGAAGAGGAACGAAAAGTGTGTGATGATTATAAATATACTAAGTCACCCCCTGGATAATCAAAAATTAAAGATAGAATACAACTTTATTTTATTTTTAAAAAAAATTATTTATTTATTTATTCATGAGAGACACAGAGAGAGAGGCCGGGACACAGGCAGAGGGAGAAGCAGGCTCCCTGCACGGAGCCCGACGTGGGACTCGATTGTGGGTCTCCAGGATCACGCCCTGGGCTGAAGGCAGACACTCAACTCCTGAGCCACCCAGGCTGCCCAAGAGAGAATACAACTATAATGCATCGCTCATTTCATAACTCTTTATTGAGCACTACTATATGCATAATACTTGCAAGGCACTCGGAAAAAGACAGGAAAACAGGTTTCCTGCCAAACTGGAAATGTAGGTGAGAAGCAAGACATAAAACAGTTTCAGGGCCACCTCGGTGGTGCAGTTGGTTGAGTATCCAACTCTTGGTTTCGGCTTAGGTCATGATCTCAGGGTCAAGCCCCATGTCGGGCTCCATGCAGAACGTGGAGGTTGGCTTGAGATTCTCTCTCTCCTCCCTCAACACCTCCCACTTGTGCGCTCTCTCTCTCTCTCAAATAAATAAATAAATCTTAAAAAAAAAAGAAAAGACATAAAATAGTTTCATACCTGAAAACTTAAACCTAACTTTTCATTCATTCATTGACTTGCTCATTTATTTGGCCATTCATGATTCAACAATATTGAATGATACCTTCTACATAGACGAGAGGGAGAGAAGCACCAGGGAGGCTGACAGGAAGGTGATTAAGACACCCTCCTGACCACTGTTTGTTTCCCTTGCCCTGCTAAAATGCCATAAGGAGATCCAAGTATAGTTTTCTCATCTCATGGAGGGACAAGCCAGAAAAGCAATCGACTTGAGGCTTCATGGAGAGGCAGAAGCAAGCAAGAGCTGAGGCTTAGGTCTTTTGTTTCACGTTAATGATGTTTATGTAACATTCTGCTCTTGCATCTGCCGTAGCATGGCACTTTGAAAGGTTTTTTTCCTACAAATATCCAGTATGTTTGGCTAAAACAGAAAATTATCGAAGAGAACCACTAGAGCCCTTGCATCCTCCCTAAAGGGCCTGCTTTTATCACTGTGCTGTGGTGTCTTCATGAACTGAGATCTAAACGGGTTAGCAAAAGGGCTACAGGGGAGCCAGAGCTTCTTCAGAGGATGAAGGCCAGATTTCATGGAAACTTGCAACCCATGGATGCCTCAGGCTCCCTGAAAAAGACAGTGCATAAACAGGACCTTGTCCCAACACAGGGAGGTAGGAGTGAAAGTGTATTGATTTCCTTAATACTTTTTCTAAGGAAATCACATTGTCCTGGATAAAAATGAACATCATTAACTTGTGCAAGATTTCAATTTCCAAATGTAATCAACACAGACTGGCACAGAATGAGCTAGATATTTCACTGTTGGGTTCACGCATGAGAAAATTTGACTTTAGAGAGGAAAACAGAGAATCACGAATTGGCTTAGCATCTAAACTATAGCAGATTCCTTACAGACCATGAGTACTACCTGCTAGTTAATTATTTACAGATCAGGAATAGGGTAAATTGAGAATGAGAAGAAAGACTTGGCTATGGGAGAGCAAAAGTAACCCTTTGTGGAGCTGATTTGACAGATTTCACTGGAGACCTACCCTTGGTGTCTCTTCTTTTGTCCTGTTGAAGTTTGAGGGTGGAAACCCCAGTCCAGAAAGAGACTCTTCTCTTTCTCCTCACCTCCACCACTGAAATGGCCATGGGACAAGGCCTCTCGCAGAGCTCTCGATAATGCTGTTGAGTGAGGCTAAGGTTTATGTCACGTTCTAAAGCAGGCAGAGTCCTGGAAAAATATTTAGTTCAAGAAGGTAAACTAGGACGGATAATAACTTCTTGACTACCAAAGGACTGATTGCCCCTGCTGATTTATTATCTAGCTTGCCCTTGTTTTCCTGAATTGCTTTCTAACTTTATTTAAAATACATTTTGGTGTGGTTGGTTGGGTGTCCGACTCTTGCTTTCTGCAAGGGTCATGATCTCAGGGTTGTGGGGTCAAGCACCACATAAGGCTCCTCACTCGGTGGGGAGTCTGCTGGAGATTCTCTCTCCCTCACCCCCAGTGGTGTGCGCATGCATTCTCCCTGTTTCAATTTTTTTAAATCCTTAAAACAAAAAAAAAACAGGGGCACCTGGGTGACTCAGTCAGTTAAGCATCTCCCTTCAGCTCAGGTCATGATCCCAGAGTCCCAGGATCAAACCCTGCATCAGGCTCCCTGAGGTCTCAAATAAATTTTTTAAATATTAAAAAAAAAAAAAAAAACCAGGGACACATGGGTGACTCAGTCAGTTAAGTGTCTCCCTTCAGCTCAGGTCATGATCCCAGAGTCCCAGGATCAAGCCCCGCATTGGGCTCCCTGCTCAGTGGGAAGTCTGCTTCTCTCTCTCCCTCTCCCCCTGCTTGTTCTATAAATAAATAAACAAACAATCTTTTAAAAAATATTTAAAAATAAAATACGTGCTAGGGTGCCTGGCTGGCTCAGTCAGTAGAGCATATGACTCTTGATCTCAGGATCATGGGTGCAAGCTCTGTGTTGGGTGTGGAGCCTACTTAAAAAAAAAAAGGTTACTTAAAATACATTTTAATTATACAAATAATAGGCACCTATTATGGAAAACTGAAAATCTAGAAAAACAGAAGGAAGGAAAATAAACTGCTGGCACTAGACTATCATCATACCATCCAGAGAGAATGCTAATATTTAGTATATTTCTTTCAAATCTTGTCCCATATGGACTTATTTGTCTGAATAATCATACGTAGATGAAATTCAATTATACTGTATAATTGTATAATGGGATTATGACACTGAATGCTTACTACATGCCAGGTAATGTTTTGAATACCTTAGACATATGTAATTCTCATGTCCTATACGGTTGGTACTATTATCATGCCCATTATTATACCCAGATGTGAAGAGTGAGGGTTAGGCAGTGGGTAAGCGGCAGACTGGGCATCAGACCCCAGAAGCCTGGTCCCAGCCCACTACACGAGGCCCAGACCACCACCACACTGATATGTCTTGTGGAAAATCTCATAATGAGAACACACCATTCCATTAAATGGACAGTTAGTTTACATAACCATTTTTCATAATTTATTTTTATGTATTTACATTACTTATTAGTTTTTCACTATTATAAAATAATTTTTTGACCAGACAGCTTTTTACCCTATCTCAGGATTATTCTTTAGAAGTAATCCCTAGAGGGGATCCCCTGTGGCTCAGTGGTTTAGCACCTGCCTTCAGCCCAGGACGTGATCCTGGAGACCCGGGATCGAGTCCCACGTCGGGCTCCCTGCATGCAGCCTGCTTCTCCCTCTGTCTGTGTCTCTGCCTCTTTCTCTCCGTGTCTCTCATGAATAAATCTTAAAAAAAAAAGTAATCCCTGGATGAAACATATGAATATTTTTAATATTGTTGGAATCTACTCTAAGACTCTAAGTATTTTCTCGCCACATTATACAGAATCCTAGTGCTTTGTACATAGATGGCGCACGGGAGACAGAGACTGTTCAACACTAATCACGGCCAAATGACTTTTCATAAGCAACCAACTCATTAGGTGACAGATGACACTCAGCCAACAAAATCTTTGCTGCAAGATGTTAGAAGTTCCTGAGCGTTTTTCTCCTTGCTGTTGCAGGTCACTGAGAATTAGCTCACCTCACCCTCACCTAGAGTACTTAACCCCCCCTAAATCCAGGAGCAGTTTGGGGGGGGGTATATTTATGTGTATTCTTCCGAGAGGATTATAAACATTTATCAGATTCTCACAGGTGACTCCCCTAAAGAAAGTCCAGAACCCCTACTATAGAATAGGATATCAGATCCTTCAATATATAATTAATTATTTTATAATAAAACCGACAAATATAAAATATTTATGGATGCAAAAGACTGAGTTCCTTGGGCAAAATCTTCAAATCAATGAAGGCCATGTTTTTCGGAGTTGCCACAATGGGAAACAAGCCCAGATGTAGGAGTTTCTTGCCACCTGCCCTCCTTCCCTGCCAGGGTGCAAAGTTCAACTCTTTCTACATAGAAGTTACCATAGCAACACAATCTGTTTAGAGTGGCATGAAAAAATGGAGAAATAAACCAAGTTATTTCCTAAGCTGCAAAAGTAAGTTAAGGTTCTGGAGATTTAATGGGGTGGGGGCAGGTAGGGGTCCCATGAGCGAGCTTTCAAGCTGTTTTGGGGATTGTATTTATTCTGATGACAGCAGGGTGTCCCCCACCGTTGTAATAGACTTGGGAGAGTCTTCATGGCCATCCAGCTCCTTTTCCACCTTAGTTTTTCAAGGAAGTGCCAAATACCGGTTTCAGACTCCCAGCAGGCACAGGCCCCCAGAGATCACAGGCAGCTCTGTGCTTCGGTGGGGCTGCTGGGGAAGCAGGCAGAGGGGACCAGGGGACCGTGGCCTCACAGAGGTCCTGCCGGCCTGGAAGGACCAGGGCTATGCAGTCAGCCAGATGCAGGTTCACACCCCTCCGCCTCTGCTTGCAGATCCCGCCACCTGGGCGAGTTACTTCCCCACCCCGAGCTTTCACATCCTCGGTGTAACGGAGGCTTCCCTCCTGCCGTGGGTCTCAGGAAGACCCAACAGTCCAGTGTGGCTCACAGTTGCTATTTAATGCCCAGTCAGTTCTCTTTAGGCCACCTTTTTTTCGAGAATCTGATACAGTGATGCGCAGCGTAAGGGTGAAGTCACATAAATGATACGTGTTGATGTCACCTTTCACTCTTGGATGGAAACGAAGTTGTGTGCTTGCCCCTCCAGGTCATGATGCTGATCCAGAACCACCCAGTCCCCATCATCGCCATGGTGAACGGCTTGGCCACCGCCGCCGGCTGTCAGCTGGTCGCCAGCTGTGACATTGCCGTGGCAAGCGACAAGTCCTCTTTTGCCACTCCGGGTGTGAACATCGGGCTCTTCTGTTCCACGCCTGGGGTGGCCTTGGGGAGAGCGGTACCGAGAAAGGTAATTGAACTCCAGTTGTGCACGGGATGACGGGTTCCAGAATTTGCTTGTTACAAGCACTGTTCAAATCAGGATATCCTGCCCGAGGCGTAGTTGGCTGGATGTGCCACCATGTCCCTTCTCATGTGTGGGGGCGGGAAGGGCCAGGTGCCTGCTCCTCCGAAGCTTCTACCGTGGGCTTGTCTGTCACTCCCCGCATTTCCCTCTTGCCTCTCCCTCAGTACAACTAGTTAGGTCTCCTACTTGTTTTGTTTTCATAAAGGCACACGTTCTTGTAATCTTACTGGCAAGACAGTTGAAACTCAGTTTGATTGTACCATCAGGTGGCCCCACGAGATACAATAGCATGGTGACCTGTGCCTGTATCAAGAGGCCAGGACACTCGTGTCACTGGCTTATTGTTTGCCAGCAACCTGTCTTGTTCCAGAGAGAATTGAAAAGAGCTGATACACTGAGTGCGCCAGGTGTACAGTGGTTACATTTTAGGAGCAGGACCAGCCTGTGCTTGGTTAATAGGATCTGCCCCAGAAGGAGCCATATTACAAAGGTATTTTGTTGTCACCAACCACAGTGAGGTCCATTTCTTCACCACACTTTCTTCCTTCCTATCACATCATAAAATAATATTTACTAAACATCTCTTAAATATAAACTAGGGGTTTCCTTGTTCTAGAAGAAAAAAAGTCCTCATTCTCAACTGGAAATGTGTTTTCAAAAAGGGAAGGGGGACAAAGCCGTGTACCATTGCATGTAGGGGATCTAAACTGCTTTCTAGAGTTTATTATCCATTTTAGCATCAACTACAAAAATTAGCAGTTGCCCATGTACCTGAGGCACAGAAGAAATGAGACCCAAGGGAAATCCGGCTGCAGGATCAAGAAGTTTAGGGAAGCACTCCTTTCTTTTCCGGCGCCTTCTTGTTAGTGTTTGCAGAAATGTGTATTTGTGAGGAAGGTCTGGAGACAGAGGCCTGTGAGTCTCAGGCACACTGGCTGACAGTAGGCAGAAGGTGAGCTGTCAGACACAATTGCTTGCTCCAAGGTTTGCAGACTAAGGGGGTTTTATCCTGTCAGGACACACGTTCACCTTAACTGTACATACGGTAATTCAGTAAATGCTTCCTAAACCCAGGCTTTGTGCCAGTACCTAAAGTTGAGGAGCATTTCAAGTAATTTCAGAGCTCATTAATAAACTACCTTACAATTGTGCAAACAAAATCTCTCTCGCATAGTATAAGGCAGTTGTCCTGGTTACCCTATGTGCAGCTGTTCATCCTCTTTAACGCCTGATATTCTGGAAGGTTCCACAAGTAAGGTATTTAAATCTTTGTATCAGCCCTGCTGTGACAATAGGAATCCATTCTTTCTTAACACAAACTATTCCCATCAAGTCTTCCAGCTGAGTCCTAGAATTGTAAACATTGTATCACATTTGTTGAGTTTCAAATTTGTTTTTGAGAAAAGGGAAAAAAAATGTGACAAATAGAGGCCTTAGGTTTCCGGGAATTCCAGTGCTCAGAACCACCTTGCATAACTGCCCAGCATGACCGATGACGGGGCAGGACGTGGCAAGAACCAAAGTAGCTTTTGTCCTCCGCAGACAGTTTTGGCAAGGACCAGGCCTGCCCTGAAAATAAGGGCAGAGTCTCCCAATACTGTCCTACTCAGCTCCCTCCTCTGTGCTCCTTGTGATCTGATCCCCTGGGTTTCGTCCTACTTAGCAGTCTGAAAGTAGTTGAGAGCTGTCAATAGATGTCCTTGCCCATCGGGTTCATTACTGCACAGAGGCATGAAGCGGATACACGGGTTGGGGTCCACACTGATGATCTGAGATCCCCATACCAATAAGGGGAATTCAGTAGGAAGGAAAGTCTGTCAGAACTTAGGGCCTTCGCCAGGTTGCAGGAGCTGCAGGGCTCACCTGTGTGGCCCCTGTTGGAGGCAACAAGGAATTCATCAGAATCTAATCCTAACCACAAATACCCCTCCCTGGCATCATTGCTTGTTTGCAGCCCTATGAACACACCCACTCGCAGGCCACTGGGCCCCGGGGGCGGTGGGCACACATCCCCCACCCCCATGCTTATCCACAGGGAAGCAAGCAGGTACTTCTGCAAACCGCCTGGCCGGCAGCCCTACCCTCCGGGCCTCGGCTGCAGCCACGTGTGTGGGCCACCAGTGCCCTCTGCTGGTCCACGGAGTCAGAGGGCTGGAGGGCTGGAGGGCTGCGGCTCCTTCTGGGGGCGGAAAGGATGGGGTGCAGCCCTTGTGTTCAAGCCACACCCAGCAGGGCAGGAACAATTCACATTTGTGTGTGTGTGTGTGTGTGTGTGTGTTTTAAGATATTATTTATTCATGAGACAGAAAGAGGCAAAAGCAGGCTCCATGCAGGGAGCCCAACGTGGGACTTGATCCTGGGTCTCCAGGATCACACCCTGGGCCGAAGGCGGCGCTAAACCGCTGAGCCCCCAGGGCTGCCCAATTCTCCACATTTGGAAAGCATAATGCACCTTCACTGCATCCTATAAATAGCCCGCCTCGTTCAGGAACAGGGGGAGCCTGTGAAGGATGCGAACCCCCCCTTCCCAGCCCGTCATCTCTCGGTGGTGGGGACGCTTGCTTCCACCGCTTTGCCCGCAGTAACTTTGTGTATCCGTGGAATCCGATTTCCTCGCAGGCCAATTAGAACAGAGTGGAACTTCCAAGCTGGAAAGAGGGTTAGAGCCTTGCTGCCCTCAGAGAGCCTGAGAAATGCAGGGTCCCAGGCCCCCCGGACCCACCACATCAGAGTCTGCACTTTGATGAGATTTGCACGGCCACCGGCCTCGGCACCTTGGAGAACATGCAGCTCAATGCCCCACTTTACAAGAGGGCCTGGGGGGAGTGAATCAGGGCCTTACCTTGTGTCTCCCAGCAACTAGGCTAGCCCCTCGGGGAGCTTCCTTCCTTCCCGAGCTGTTCCTGCATCTCTAGCCAAGATTCTGAGCCGCCACCAGCTGGTTCTTGTCATAGATGTGACTCGAGGGCCCCCAAAGACCCCAGTGCTCTATAGAGTCACCCCCTTTCAGGGCTGTGGTGCCTCAAAGCCAACAAGAGATCCATACCCAGGGACCCTTTCCTCCCCACTCCTGTCTAGTCAGATGCATCCATCTTTCACAAGAAGGAAGCCACTCAGCCAGCCACCTATTCTCTTGACTTCTTCGCTTTCAAAAACTGGGGCGCCTGGGTGGCTCAGTCAGTTGAGCATCTGCCTTTGGCTCAGGTCATCATCTTGGGGTCCTGGGATCGAGTCCTGCATTGGGCTCCCCACAGGGAGCCTGCTTCTCCCTCTGCCTGTGTCTCTGCCTCTCTCTGTGTCTCTCATGAATAAATAAACAAAATCTTAGGGGAAAAAAAAATACAGAAGGAAGGGTTAGAAGGCTGGGCTTAAGGACTTGTGCCATCATGGGGACAAGTGGACTGGCAGTTAGGGGCAAGTAATGCTGGGCCCCAGCTTCCCTTCTGCAAAGTTAGGGGATGGACTACATCCCAGCATTATCCAGTGTGGGGAATGTAATGATTTTGCGTTGGGGGCAGCAAGTACGTGATGCCTGTGGGCAGCTCCAGAGACCACGTGTTAGTTACTGACCAGGAATAGTATCCTCAGTCCAAAGCAGGTTTGAAGGCCCTGATTGAAAGCAGGGCTAAAAACCAGGTCCTGCTGATGAAGGTCTGGTAAGACCCCACTGAAGACACCCAGTGGGCCACATGAAGGGGCCAGGGCAAGGCCTGCCCTGGCTCTGCCTGAGAAGCACAAGTCAGCGGGGACCCAGGTGAAAGCAGGCTCACTGCACCTTCCAGCCTTTCTTTTCCTCCATTCACGCGGGTGCCTCCCAAGAAATCCCCGTGGCCACACCAGCCTGCCCTGCTACTGTCTGGTGGGTGTGAGAACTGCAGTATTGGCTCCAGGGGACATCTGGCAGTGTCTGGAGACTTTGGTGACGGTCTCTGCTGTTGGGGTGGGACGTGGAAGTACTGGCACCTGGCAGATGGAGACCAGGGAGGCTGATAAACATTCTACAATGCACTGGACAATCTCACACTGCAAAATATTATCTGGCCCAAAATACACAATGGCACCAAGGTTGAGAAGCCTTGCCAGTAGCACGATCTAGATGCTCAGGACTCCCCAATTTATGTCTCACACTAGTCCCATTATCTGTTACCGCCCAGCGAACCACCCATAACTTAGTGGCTCAAAGCAACAACCGTGATTTGTTGAGCTCAGGAAGCTGCAATGCAGACGGGGCCCAGTGAGGAGGCTGGTCTCTGCTCTGCCACGTGTGTGGCCTCAGCTGGGGGGAACTGGAGGTTGGGGAGCGACAGTGGGGGGCGGTCGTCTGAGCGCTCATTGACCCGCGTGTCTGGCTGTGAGGCAGCCTCTCGGCAGGGACCCCAGCTGGGCTGGTCATTGGGACGCTTAGCACAGCCTGTCCCGTGCCTTGGACCTCCCCGCACTCAGCAGCCCGGGTCCAAGGCTGAGCGGCCCAAGCAGAGGAGCCAGGCCGGAGCTGTCACCACCTTGCCCAAGCCTCTAGAGAACGGGAGCATCCCTTCTGCTGCACCGTCTGCTTTCGTCCCTCCCTCCCTCAAATGACTCATCGATAAGTGTTCAGTAAGCTGCCCGCTGGATGCAAGGTGCCCCTCTGGTGCTGATGGCACAAAAACTAAGTGAAAAACAAAAATCTCTGACTTGGTGGAGTTTACCTTCTAGCAAAGGAGATAATACAGTAAATAAGAGAAATGTGCCAAATATATAGCGTGTTCAGGGGCGCCTGGGTGGCTCAGTTGGTTAAGCATCTGCCTTCAGCTCAGGTCGTGATCCCAGGGTCCCGGGATCGAGGCCCGTGTCGGGCTCCCTACTCAGCCGGGAGTCTGCTTCCCCCTCTGCCACTCACCCTGCTCATGCGTGTGCTCACTCTCACTCTCTCACTCAAGTAAAATCTTAAAAATACATATATATACAGTGTGTTAAATGGCAGAAGCACAAAGGATGAAGGTGCAGCCAGAAAGGGGGACAGTGCTGGGGTTTGTGTTGCAGATTGAACAGAGTGGCCACGGCGGAGCTTGTGGACAGGATGACAGGGGAGCTGAGACCTGTAGTCATGAGGACGCTTGGGGACGGAGCACAGCAGGTCGGGGAACAGCCTGTTCAAGCACCATGAGTGACAGCAGGCCTGGCATGTCCGAGGAACCGCAGAAGGGTGCCCCCCTGCCTGCGTTTTCCACACGCAGCAGGAACCCCTCTTTTTATTTATTTTTTTAAAGATTTTATTTATTTATTCATGAGAGATGCAGAGAGAGAGAGGCAGAGACACAGGCAGAGGGAGAAGCAGGCTCCATCCAGGGAGCCCGACGTGGGACTTGATCCCGAGTCTCCAGGATCAGGCCCTGGGCTGAAGGCGGCGCTAAACCCCTGAGCCACCAGGGCTGCCCGGAACCCCTCTTTTTAAATCACGAGTTTAAATCTCGAGAGGCCGGGCTTGGGAGAATTACAGAATCAAGGCACCATCCACCTCAGGCTATGGAATAGAGCAAAGCACAGAGCGTGGGGCACCTGCATCTGTCGTTCTGCAGGCCTGGAACACAGGGGCAACAGGGGCCGTAGGAGGGAGGCGGCATCCTGGGTGACTTACCCGTTGGTTAGTGACATCGTGCCAGGCCCCTGTGTCTGGTCCCCACAAAGCATCTCCTTTCAACCCCTCCTCCTCTGGCTTCAGAAGGCTACCCTCTCAGTCAGGCTCAGGTGGTGGCATCTGAACGTTTCCTTCTGGAAAGCAGCCACTGCATTGGTCTGTGGCAGACCTGGGGCTCACTGGTGCGGCGGTTTTGCTCCCCCAACCCCCATGAGATGCGGCGCCTGTCCCATGCCTGGGGAGCTCCTGGCTTGGTGGGGGCTGGGAGATCAGCTCTGGGGAAGGAGCAGGAGAGTGTGAAGACTCAGGCCCCTTCCTGGGCACTTGTACTGTCCTTGCTCCTAGAAGGCCCCAACCCTGTCCTGGAGGAGTCTGGGTGTGTGGCAGGCCTGACGGATGGCACGTTACTTGAGGAAGCAGAGAACTGGGCTGAGGTTATAGGGAAACGAGCCAGGTGGGAGGGAGAGGTGGGGCGTGGCGAGCAGGGGCTCACAGGAGTGTGCCTCAGTGACACACGTTTCCTCCCTCAGGTTGCCCTGGAAATGCTCTTCACCGGGGAGCCCATCTCTGCCCAGGAGGCCCTGCTCCACGGGCTGCTCAGCAAAGTGGTGCCAGCAGAGCAGCTGGAGGAAGAGACCATGAGGATCGCACGCAAGATCGCCTCCTTGAGCCGTCGTGTGGTGTCTCTGGGCAAGGCCGCCTTCTACAGGCAGCTGCCCCAGGACCTTAGGACGGCCTACCACCTCACCTCCCAGACCATGGTGGACAACGTGGCCCTGCAGGATGGGCAGGAAGGAATCAAAGCCTTCATCCAGAAGAGAAAGCCCATGTGGTCGCAGTGAGTGGCCTCATCAGAGGAGGGGAGGGCGAGTGAGCCGCCACCCCAGCTTCCAAGGCCCAGACACTGCTGCTGCCTCAAGACTGTCTCGGGGCGGCCGGCGTCTCACAAAACTAGTGGTTTCCATGTACGTGGGCCATCGGAAAAGCCGTGATCCCGCGGGGGCAGGGGGAGCTGGAGAATCCAATGCTGGCTAGCTGTGCTGGGAGGCCTGGTCCTCCATCCGGTCCTCCAAGGGCTGTGAGGGAGGGATCACCTGACCTGGGAGACGGTGGGGATACCACGCAAGCTCTGCCTTCACAAGTGTCCCTAGAGGTGCCCAGGGGCGGCCACATGTTTCAGATCTCCCCAAGATGTTCTCTGCGCTGAAAATCTTCTCAATTCTATTTCTCAATAGAAATGGCCTTGGACTAATCTGGTGTGATTTTTTTTTTTTTAAGATGAAAGATTTAGAGGGACTGGTAATGTTATCTTTCCCCAACCAGACTGCAAGCTGTCCGGGGGGGGGGGGAATCATTGAACTCTTTGTGTGCCTGTACGTATGGGCATACACCAGGGTTCCTGTGATGAACGTCCTGGCCCGTCCAAGATCCTGAAACCGGGACCCTGGGCCCGACCTGAGGGAGCGACAGAGAACACCTGTTCTGCCCATGAAACACCACCGGCTCTGGACCTGTTTCCAAGCTCTCCTCAGCCTCGGGCAGGCTGTACAAACCAGCCCCGGGCACTTGAGCTCCTCATCTGAGCAGACGCGTGGATTTAGGGCCAAAACCTGTTCCTCTCTGGCTTCTGGTCGAGCACGGCCCAGGACACGTTCTAAATCCCTCGTCCTGGAGCTTTCCCATAGGGCTTACTGTTTCTTAAAGCCAATTTCTCTTCCCTCAGAGTAGAGTGTGGCCATCAATGTGATCAGTATCAAGAACTGAAACAGAAAAGCATGTGGCTCTACCCCGTGGTCCTCACTGGGGGCTCGCACACGCCGCAATGGATGTCCCCTGGTGTTTCCACGGGTTTCTGTTGAGATTGACAATTTTTTGCTTGGCCTGAGTTTAGAAAGGTTCTTTGGTTTTTTTGTTTGTTTGTTTGTTTTTGTTTTTGTTTTTTAAAAGAGCGTTTTCTTGGAAGGAAGAGCTTGTGCTAAGATGCTCATCTTGTGCAGAGGTCATCAGAGCTACCATTTACCAGACACCTGCCAGGTGCCCTCTGCACATTCTCATTTCATCCTCAGCAGACTCAGTGGAGCAGGTGCTACCATCGACCCCATCTTACAGATGAGTCGCTGAGGCCCACTTCTGTGCTAGGTCAAACAGCTGACACTGGGTGGAGTGAGGGCTCCAAGCACTGTGCACCTGAAAAGCCACGGACACACTTGCCCCTGGCCATACCGCCTCATGGGAGAGCCTGGGCTGGTGGGAGGCCAGCCCCGGGCAGTGACTTCCCCGCTCTGCGGCAGCTTTCAGGACGAAGGAATGGACCACATGCTCTGTGCCACAGAACTCAGCGAGGGCCAGCGGATTGGAGTACTGGCCGGCCACGAGTGGAGTTTTTACCACGAAGCTAATAACAGGCTGGCTGAAGTTTAGACTAGACTGTGAAGGACTGCCTGGGCTGCCATGGTCTGCCCCAGGACGCTGCTGCCCGTGGGGCTCCTGCTGAACCTTCCCACCCCAGCGGCCCGCTGTGGAAGTGCCTACTGACAGATGACACGCCGAGGGGCAGAGGGTGAGAAAGTGACAAAGCCTTCTCACATACACACGCGTGGCAAATGAGAATCAAAAGTTACTTCCCAGTTTCTGTGCGAGCATGCATTGTACCCCGAAACCGTGAAATCCTTGGGGCTCTGGGCCGGCTTCCCAGCCTGAGGTGCACTCAGGGACCACCTATAAATCTTAATCCTCAGCTGTGGAGAAGACAATCCAGGAGGAAGATCTGCCCCCCGCCCTCATGTAATTCATCCTCAGGCAAATATAAATTCCGGGTTCATTTGCATCCCTGCTCCCCTCCACCGAGACACCGAATGAAATTTTTCTGATAATCACACACGATGATTGCTTTTGGAAAGCCTAGTATATTTGTCTTTCCCTCTGTACCAATTACTTCGCAGGGAGCTTCGCTGAGCTCTGCCCAGTGGACTGCAGCCCCGCAAGGCAGGTGCCGGGGTGACAGTGGACCAAGGACCCCTCCTGCTCGCTCTGCGTGAGAGGCCATCCCAAAGGCTTGAGCCCTGCAGGATGCAAGCAAATGGAGTGATGCCAACCCCCAGACTAGCTTTACACCAGTGAATTTGGGGTGGTTGCCACCTAGGAACCAGTACTGATTTATGGAGCCGATTCCTGCCAGGAGCCCTGTGAGTTAGCTCTTACTCCCGCCCTGGGTAGGAGACCCAGAGAAGTGAAGGCACTGGCTGCCGTCAAGCCTGTATCTGGGTTCAGACCTGTAGGCCCCCGCAGTCTGTGCTCCTGACCACCACACGATATTCCTCCCAAAAGCTTGCTGTTCCCGCCTGGGGAGACCATGCATGTGCTCAAGAGGAATCAATCAGAAACTCCTGCTGGGCGCCTGGGTGGCTCAGTCAGTTGAGTGTGTGCCTTCAGCTCAGGTCATAATCCTGGAGTCCCGGGATCGAGGCCCACATCGGGCTCAGCATGGTGGGGGGGGGGGTCTGCTTCTCCCTCTTCACTGCCCCCCTCGTGCTCTCTCACTCTGTCTCTCTCAAATAAATTATCTTAAAGGAAAAAAAAAGAAATGCCACAGCCAAGGCGGCACGGTTTTGCTTACCGCAGGAGATTGGGGGAAAGCAGGGACCTGAACACCAAGAACGCCGCCTTCTGCTTCCAGGTTGCAGGTGATGCCACTCCTTTCACTGCCCAGCTGCTCTGTCTGTAAAAATGATGCCAGTGGACTCTTCTTGTCCTTAGTGGTGACGTTCCAGGCTCTGCAATACTGGGATTTGGGAACTTGCCTCGGAACTTGAAACAGGGCTTTTGCTCAAAGGAAAAGCTCTTTTACAAATGGAGAAGGTGAGCGTTCCACCTGGAGAAGCAGCAACCATCGCAAACAGCTGAGCACGTTTGAGACCGAGGAATCCATCACAGATACTCAGAGCTTCTGCGGCCGCGTCTGCACCTTTGGGAGGTGTCCCCTACGAGAAAGCCTGGGCCCGGGGCACATCTCTTTCAAATCTGGCAGTTACCCTTCATTTTGTCTAGGCGCATTATTCAGCCAGCAAGCCACCCCCCTTCCCCACCCACCCCCTTTCATCTCCTTCCTCTGAAAAGCCCCCACACTAAAGAGTAGCATTTCCCAGGTGTGGCCCGTGGGTGACCTGGATCGTCAAAGGCAGATTCCTGGGCTCCTCACCAGAGCTACTGAATCACAAATTCAGATTTCTGAGGCCCAAAAATATGCATTAAGAAAAAAAAGGTTTCCAAGTGACTCTGCTGTGTTCTAAAATGTATGAACGCCTGCACTGGGGTGGAAGTGACCCATCCTTGTCCAGCCATATCCGTATTATCCAGTTGAGCCAGCGCAGCTTTTACGATGAGGATGTGGGCAGTCACTACTGGCTCGGACAGGAATGTGAGGCTTGAGCTCTTCCAGAAGCCTCGTGCCATCCTCCCCGCGTGCAGATCGTAAGGCCTTCAGAGGCCCCGGGTGCTCATGCCTCCGGATGCCCCACCCCATCTCACGTGAAACCTCAGAATACACCCGTGTTCCACACTGAATGTAATTCTTCTATGTAGGGAAAGGAGCCCAATGATTGGCTTTTTAAATCATTTTTAAATATGTGATTAATGATTATGATTTCTTGGCAATCATCGAGTACTCAGGAGTTAAATTCAACATTATTGCCTTGACGTGTTACAGTTAATAAAATATTAAATTTCAGTCTTGCCAGGGTTTTTCTTTTATATTTCTGAGCCCAGAGTGTATTTTTCAGGTCCCAAAGAGAGGCCCATGGAAAGCTGGCAGGCAGGGTCTGTTGGCTGACATGGCCCCACTATCCCCTCCAGCTCCCTGGTATAGGGGAGGTGGCTGTTCCACAGGGATGGGGTTCGGGGAAGGGGTTGTGGGCAAATCCAGTGTTACGAGGTCTATGCTCCCAGTGTGGCAATCCTGATATCCTTAGTGATTTTAGAACAATAGTTCCTTTGGATCGTCCTGTCCTGCCCAGGAATGTTTAAGCACAGACTCTGAAACCAGCCTGCCTGTATTTTTTTTTTAAAGATTTTATTTATTCATGCGAGACACAGAGAGAGGCAGAGACACAGGCAGAGGGAGAAGCAGCCTCCATGCAGGGAGCCCGATGTGGGACTCGATCCTGGGACCTGGGATCATGCCCTGAACCAAAGGCAGACGCTCAACCACTGAGCCACCCAGGTGCCCCAAGTGTATTTTTTTTTATGCATTTAAGCAATCTTTCTTTTTTATGTTTTCACTATTTACCTTACCAAAAGAGATAATAATTACCAATTTTAGAAATTTCTAGAAATTTAGAAAAAGAAAAAAAATGCATCAGTCAGGGAGGAATGTGACTTAGAATCCAACAAGACTTAAATTTATGTAGTGATTGCTCTGCACCAGGCACCGTTTGCAGCGTTTTGCAGATATTAATATGTTAATCCTCACAAAATCTCTATGAAGTAGGCCTTCTGAATGCCACTATACAGACAAGAAACCAAAATACGAAGTTCTTAAGTGGCTCCGTATCACACAGCTAGGAAGAGGCATCTGGTTACGACTTCACTTTCTAAGACTGATTAAGGCAATGTAGTCTGAGAATTTCAAAGACCTCTCTGTATCATGTGTCCTGTACAGGGGAAGTGTCTTTTTTTTTAATTAATTTATTTTAAAGAGAGAGAGAAAAAGAGCGCACACCAGTATTCATGTGCAAGTGGGGGTGGGGGGCAGGGTAGGGACAGAGGGACAGGGAGAGAATCTCAAGCAGACTCCCCGCTGAGCATGGAGCCAAGATGTGAGGCCCATCTGAGGACCCTGAGACCATGGCCTGAAATCAAGAGTCAGACACTTAACAGGCTGAGCCCCAGGCACCCCAGCGGAAGCGGGTTTTGAAAGGCAGCGGGTCTAGTTCTGGGGCATGGGTTTGTGGTCGCTGCCCATGTGATCCTCCTGCCCCAACTCTTGCTGTTAGGTGACCGCTGCGTTGCATCATGTCGTAGATACTTCTAGTGTGCAGGAAGCACGTTAGGTTCTTTTTCATTCATAGTCTAGTGTCTTGCCCTCCCCGCCCCCCAAGGAAGGTATGAGTTCCTGCAGGAGCAGCCAGTGCTTCCTCAGCTTGTCAATCCTCGGAGGCCAGACACGGCTCAGCACAGAGCAGTAAGATCTGCTACGGTCAGGTAGGCAGCCAGGGCACGGGCTCCATGATGTAGACGGGCTTTTTAAAATTCGCAGTTCACCTTCTCTGAATCAGTCTTGGAAAGTGAAATTGCTGAGCAGAACGTGAGTAGGGGTGCCTGGGTGGCTCAGTGGTTGAGCGTCTGCCTTCGGCTCAGGTCGCGACCCTGGGGTCCTGGATTCGAGTCCTGCATCGGGCTCCCTACAGGGAGCCTGCTTCTCCCTCTGCCTGTGTCTGCCTCTCTCTCTCTCTCTCTCTCTCTCTCTCTCTCTTTCATGAATGGATAAATAAAATCTTTAAAAATAAAAAAAAAAGAACATGAGTTAATTCACTGTTCTCTTTGTAGATCCAGGGAAGCTGTAAGCATCTCTTCAGGAGTCACATTGCTCCACTTAGATGAAATCAGTCCCAGGCGTTCTGGAAAGCCTCTTTTCTTTCTTTAAAGGCAGAGCTGAGGCGTGTTTTGGTTTCCAAACAAACACACTTCTGGTGACAAAACACTCTTCACATAGAGGACGTATAAAATACATGGTTGAGGGATGCCTGGGTGGCTCAGTGGTTGGGCATCTGCCTTCAGCTCAGGTCATGATCCCCGGGTCCTGGGATCGAGTCCCACATCGGGCTCCCTGCCTGGAGCCTGCTTCTCCCTCTGCCTGTGTCCCTGCCTCTCTCTCTCTGTGTGTCTCATGAACAAATAAATATCTTAAAAAAAAAATACATGGTTGGTTGGCAAGGGGTGAGGATATCTAATAGATCTGCATTTGATAGAATCTACCCAAATGGTTAATATGCTTATTTGAACCTTAAGCCCAAATTGTCTCGTTTGTTACTGTCGTCACAGTTACTACTCTGATCATGTAATTGTCCCTTCAGATAGCAGCCTGCCTAGTTCTTAGCAATGAAATCTCCTCGGGGCCCCTTAGTTCCTATCAGCAACCTCTCCCCATCCCTGAGGTGGGACAGACAGTTGCCCGGCTGGCTGGTTGTGTCCCTTGCCCGGCCCATACCCTACAAGGACCATCACGCCCTTCCTCCTATTAGGCCCCCAGTGTGACCGGTCCCTCAAAGGTTTCCACGTTTCCGTGAAAACAGTTTTAACTTCCTTTTAGTTGTATAGATTTCTACCCCCCTCACCCTTGGATCTATTTCCAAAAGAAACAGCCAAAAGGTGATTTTTAAAACACCCAATGCCTATATTTATGAAGTGTCTACTTAATTGGAAAGTCTGATGCTAGGCCCTATGGGATGGGTTTTTTGTTGTTGTTTTGTTGAAGTATAAGACAATGCCAACCCTCCAGGAACTGAGTCCAGGAGACAAGATAAATCACAAACACGTTAAAATTCAAATACAAGAGTCATCACGGGACAGGAGTCAGAGCTGAGTGACCTCTGAGCTCACCCTCCTCACTTGCTGTGCGATGTGGGGCTAGTCGTTCAACTTCTTTGAGCCTGAGTTTCTTCGTCGTTATGAGAGGGGTGAGAACACATAGCTGCTAAGTGGGTAAGGAGGATTACATTAACATACGTGTGGCAACATTGTGGATGGCCTACCCGTAACTCCATATCCCCATGACCCCCCGTTACGGACTGAATTCCACTCCCACAAAATTCATATGTGAAGCCCTACTCCCCAGTGTGACTGCACTTGGAGAAAGGGCCTCTAAAGAGATAGTAAGGCTTAGGAGGTCATAAGGATGGGACCGGAACCCAACAGACAGAAAAAGAGAGCACACCAGTATTCGTGTGTGAGTGGGGGTGCGGGGCGGGGTAGGGACAGAGGGAGAGGGAGAGAATCTCAAGCAGACTCCCCGCTGAGCATGGAGCCCAGATGTGGGGTCTACCTGAGGACCCTGAGACCATGGCCTGAAATCAAGAGTCAGACACCACCGATGTGTGCGCACAGCGTAGGGGCCATCCGAGGACCCAGCAGGAAGGCGGCCGTCTGCAAGCCACAGATGGAGACCACAGGAGAAACCCAACCTGCCAACACCCTGACTTCGGACCTCCAGAACTGTAAGGAAATAAATTTCTGTTTTTAGAGTCCTCCCACCCAGTCTGTGTTTTGTTACAGCAGCTTGAGCGCTAAGACACCCCCTCCCGCACTTCCGTCTCTCTGTGGCTCTGCAGGTGAGCTCTGGCACCCCGGAGCTTGCTCAGCCTTCCACAGACCAACTGGGAAGTGCGGGGAGTTAAGGCCTCGGGGGACACCCCTGGAGCAGCAGCAGACGCGAGTCCATGGATAAACGCCCCCACCCTGGTTGTCTGAGGGGACGATGCTGAGGTGTGGTGCTATCTTTTCTCACCAGGGCCCAGCAGGCTTGAGCCCCGTCACCCACAGCGCCGAAGGTTCCTTAATGTGAACTCTATCAGCTTTTCTCCATCCCTGCCCTCCCCTCCCCTGTCCCACAGCCTCACTTGGGCTTCCTGAGATCACTTTCCAAATAAACGACCGCCCCCTACGTCCTTGACTTGGGGTCTGCCTTTGGGGGAAAGACCAAACTTAAGTCAACAGACAGATTGACATTAGCCTTCAGGGAACATCCTCCTCCCCTTAACAGAAAGGTGGAAACAAGGGGCACCTGGAGGGGTCAGAGGTTGAGCATCTGCCTCCAGCTCAGGGTGTGATCCCGGGGTCCTGGGATCGAGTCCCACACCGGGCTCCCTGCAGAGAATCTGCTTCTCCCTCTGCCTGTGTCTCTGCCTCTCTCTCTGTATCTCTCATGAATAAATAAATAAATAAAATCTTAAAAAAAAAAGGTGGGGGGTAGAAACAAGATTGAGCCACAGGAGACAGGTTACAACGAAGCAATAGAGCTGGCTGCTAAATTAACATCAGAGGCAGTAGGGGATTACAGGATTCGGGAGGAAAAAACCCATTCCGACTCACTGGGGCACAAATAGGATCATTGACGTAAAGCTTCGGCTTTTCAAGCCCGCAGGGACCTCAGCTCTCAGCTTACAAACTGTGACACCGCACGATAAGGTCTAGGTGGCCGAGAAGACTCAGACCTCGCCAGGACCGGTTCCCAAAAGCAGGATCCTCGGGCCAAGCGCTCGAGTGGCCGCCCTGTCCACCTCCCCTCCAAGCCACCCAAGCCCCACAAATGCTCTAAGCTCTCTGGAGGCTTCCTGAGCCGCGTTCAGGAGGAAGGCAGAGCAGGTGTGTTGTCCCCAACCTCCCCCACCAGAGGCCCCTGGAGAAAGAATTTATGAGCTGCTGCCTCTCTGGTCCCTTCCTTGATGTTTCTTGGCTTTTTGATGAATGTTGAAGCAATTTCTCTGGCAATGGCTTCTCATTAGGGGCCTGCTCATGCACCTGACCATGATCTTGCTCAGTCTCAGGCCTGGTCACCGGGAGGGCACGAGGTTGCAGGGGAGCCCACCCTCTCTGAAGCAGTCCAGGGCCCAGGGGACCCCACCAAAGCCTCCTCCGGCTTTGCCCGTGGGATGGCTCATCCTCCGGCACCGCGCTGCCCCTTCCTTCTCAGGTTTGATTCTGTTTCTTTCCAAAATCAATTATGGAGCGCTTGCTGGCGGAGTCATCGCAGGACTTTACTTCTTAGAGGCAACAAGTTCTCGCTGTGGGAAAGTCTGGAGGTCGCAGGGGTGGAAGGAAGGTGCCCCGTTTCCCTGATGCACCGTTGGTGGTAGAGGAAAGCATGGGGAGGCGTCTGGAGTTCCCATCCTTTATCAGCAAGGGCCAACCTCCACATACCTCCCTCCACCTTTAACCTGGAAAGGCACATTTAAAAAAAAAAAAAAAAGGCTTTAGGGATCCCCGGGTGGCGCACCGGTTTAGCGCCTGCCTTTGGCCCAGGGCGCGATCCTGGAGACCCAGGATCAAATCCCACGTCGGGCTCCCGGTGCATGGAGCCTGCTTCTCCCTCTGCCTGTGTCTCTGCCTCTCTCTCTCATTCTGTGTGACTATCATAAATAAATAAAAATTTAAATAAAAGGCTTTAAATTTTTTTTTTATTTATTCATGAAAGACAGAGAGAGGCAGAGACACAGGCAGAGGGAGAAGCAGGCTCCATGCGGGGAGCCCGATGTGGGACTCAATCCCGGGTCCCCAGGGTCAGGCCCTGGGCTGAAGGCGGCACTAAACCGCTGAGCCACCGGGGCTGCCCTAGGCTTTTAATTATGAACAATTTCAAACACATGGAAAAGTTGAGAGAGAGTGTAATCCACTACCATGTCCTCAGCTTTGACAAGTAATACCCAGCTTTAGGGGTGCCTGGGTGGCTCAGTCGGGGAAGCATCTGCCTTTGGCTCAGGTCATCTCGGGGTCCTGAGATCGAGTCCTGTATTAGCTCCGTGCTCGGCAGGGAGTCTGCTTCTCTCTCTCCCTCTATTCCTCCTTCCACCCCTGCTCTTTCTTGCTCTCTTACTTATTCTCTCTCAAATAAATAAAATCCAAAAAAAAAAAACCTCCCAGCTTTATAATAATGATCAATGGAGAATGCATTAATTATCATGGCCAGTCTTACAGCATCTGCCCAAACCCCACTCCTCCCATCCCCAGACTATTTTATTTTATTTTATTTTGTTTTTGCCCCAGACTATTTTGTTTTTGTCTTTTTGCCCCGGACTATTTTGAAGTGAACCCCAGAGTGGTCTCATTAGAACAAAAGACACTGCTACCATCCAGGAAATTCCAGGGGATTTAGGGGCTCTGTGTCAGGAACCAGGGCCTACGACCAAATATTAGAACAAAAGATGCTCTTAATGCTCTTATCAGGAAATTACAAGAGTCTCAGGAGCTCTGTGCCAGGAACCAGGGCAGAGACTAGCATACATGCTTTCTATTATCTCTCAACAGCGCACTTCATCTACCTTCCCTCCTGTTTCACTCCCCCACTCCAGTGACCTGGGATCACCTTTCAAAGTAAACCACCTGCTTGTCTACCTGGGCCTTGGGCTGTGCTTTCTGTGGGAAACCCAGGCTAAGACACTAACCCAGCGTGACGGCTGGGCAGGAGGCCTGGAGAGGAACCAGCCCCAACAGAAGGAAAATAGAAGCCTCCAGAAGGATGTGTCCAGGAGATCCACTGAAAGCTCTGTGTCTGACATCAGACATACCTGACCTGTGGAAAGCTGTCCTGAGAGGCCCGAAGGAGGGAATTGGAACAGCGTGGACCTGTCCAGGTCATCACTGCTGACCAAAGGGCAGTGCAAAGGTAAGAGAAAGTTGGTGACGTGAGTCAACACCCTTAAAAAAATGGCCATACCCTGGACCCTCAGGAAAGAACCAGAAAGAGAGAAAAAGCTTTATGAAGAACTGTGAGCCAAGGTGTTAATTATATTAGCATTTAAAAAAAAAAAAACAAAAACCAAAGCAGAATCAGTTTGAGTGCAATACAGTGTGGTGATTTCAAGGCATCTGCTGGCAGGGGTATCATAAAGCCACAAAGCGATCTGCTCAATGCAATGCAGATCCCATGTCACCCAGGAAAAGAACAGGAGTCGAGAACTGGTGAGATCTGACTTCAGTCTGTAGTTGGGGTAACAGTACGTACCACCGTTCATTCCCCAGTTGCGGTGGAAAAGGGGGATAAGATGGTAACATTAGAGAAGGTGCTGGAAGAAGATACACTATCCTGGAAACTCTCCAGTAAATCTAGAATTATTTCAAAATAAAAAGTTTTTTTTTTCCTTTAAGTGATATGCAGCTGTATAGGGATTCTTGGGGAACCAGAACAGATAGGACTGTTGGGAGGACAGAGAGACAGAGATCTCTAGAAAGAGATTGATTCTGAGGCATTGGCTCATGCACATACGGAGCCTGAGTGGTCCCACCCTCTGCAGAACTGAAGGCCTGCAGAGCTAGCGCTAGAGGCCTGGTTCAAGGGCTGAGAGCCACGTCTGAAGGCCAGAGAACCAGGAGCTCTAGGGGTAGGAGAAGACCGATGTCCCAGGTCAGGCAGGCAGGGGGTGCGTGAATCTTCCCTTCCTCAGCATTTGTACCTCTGATGGGATGAGTCCCACTCGGTCCACTTTACTCAGTCTACCAATGCAAATGCTAACATCTTCCTTTTTTTTTTCTTTTAAGATTTTATTTATTTATTCATGAGAGACACACAAAAAGAGAGAGTGAGTCAGACACACAGGCAGAGGGAGAAGCAGGCTCCATGCAGAGAGCCCGATCTGGGACTTGATCCCAGGACTCCAGGATCACGCCCTGGGCTGAAGGCAGGCACCAAACCGCTGAGCCACCCAGGGATCCCCAGCTAACATCTTCCTAAAACACACTCCAGAATTCATGTTTAACCAGCTACATGGGCATCCTGGGGTCCAGTTGAGTGGACGCGCATCATTCACCATCACATTGACGCACGGTAGCTGGACAACCCAGCCCTGGAAACATACCCTCAAAATGGACAATGGTCTTTGCGTCTGGGGAGAACATGTGCCGGGGGGTCAGGGTGGGAGGGGGACTTACTTTTGACCCGATGCCCCTTTAGTACCATTCGCGTGTTTGTTTGAACACATGCACATGGCACCACATTCAAAAAATTAGAATAGTCACGGGGACACAGGATCTGCTGCGTGGGAGGCAGAGCATGAGAGGGAATTTCGTGTGCAGGGCGTATTCAGCAGGTGCCCTCAGAGGAACAGACGTGGGAGACCAGAGGGGCAAGCAGGGCCGGGCAGAGGCACAAGTCCAGGGGCAGCCGACCTGCTGGACAGAAACAGCCCCCAGACTTCTTCCCCACTGGGCCCAAACAGCAGGACCCTCGCACCTGTCTCTGCTGGGCCCTGGATGTGGCCTGTGCTGAAAAGGTACAGACCTGGCTCAGGTGGCTTCTTGTAGCTGAGGCAATCCCTGGGTGGGTGGGAGCGGGGGGCAAAGGCAGAAGCCAGGGCAGCATGGCCTTCCCCAGAAACGGGATCTAGGTGACGTATCTGCACGTCCCCCGCCCCAGCCCAGGAACAAAATACTCATAATAACATGGAAAACAGGTATGATGTATTTAGAAGGAAAAAAGGTCACAGATTTTTTTTATCTATAGCATGTAACAACTAGTCAAAACAAACAATAAAAACAAGTTTTTAAAAAGTCGTTATGTGGGCAGCCCGGGTGGCTCAGTAGTTTAGCACCACCTGTAGCCCAGGGCCTGATCCTGGAGACCCGGGATCAAGTCCCACATCGGGCTCCCTGCATGGAGCCTGCTTCTCCCTCTGCCTGTGTCTCTGCCTCTCTGCCTGCCTGCCTGCCTTTCTGTCTCTCTCTCTCTCTCTCTCTCTCTCAATCAATAAATCAATCAATAAATAAATCTTAAAAATAAATAAATAAAAAGTCGTTATGTTCCTAGAAAAAGAACTAGAAAAAAATACCCCAAAACGTAATTTTTTTTTTCTGGAAGTGGGACTGCCAAAATTTTTCTTCTTCCTTTTGCTTTTCTGTATTTTGTATGCTTTTACCAAGTTTTCTATGATTTTTAAGTAGTCAAAAGCTTAAAAAGAGCACCCTAGGATCTCTTCCGTTGGATCTGCTTCTGTTGTTTGTACCATTCAGCTCTGATACAGTTTCATGAATTTAATTCTGTGCTTATACAGAAGGATGAGGAATATTTAATCATTATCAAATGATGTCTATGGGACGCCTGGGTGGCTCAGAGGTTGAGCATCTGCCTTCGGCTCAGTGCCTGATCCTGGAGGCCCCGGGGTTTAGTCCCGCGTCAGGCTCCATGCGGGAAACCTGCTTCTCCCTCTGCCTGTGTCTCTGCCTCTCTCTCTCTCTGTCATGAATAAATAAATAAAATCTTTTTTAAAAATGATGTCTGAGGGATCCCTGGGTGGCGCAGTGGTTTGGCGCCTGCCTTTGGCCCGGGGCGCGATCCTGGAGACACTGGATCGAATCCCACGTTGGGCTCCCGGTGCATGGAGCCTGCTTCTCCCTCTGCCTGTGTCTCTGCCTCTCTCTCTCTCACTGTGTGCCTATCATAAAAATAAATAAAGATTTAAAAAAAAATGATGTCTGAACACTTGGGTACTATATAAGAAAGGAATTGATCCTATAAACCAACATAAGCCCCACCCTTGTAGGCAATCACAAGCTCAATAACAGGTTAGTGGGTCCAGACACAGTTCATTTAGGATGACTGGCATCAGGTCTCCTGGTGGCCCAGGGGTCAAGCATCTCCCTTCGGCTCAGGTCGTGATCCTGGAGGCCCCGGGATCGAGTCCCGCGTCGGGCTCCCTGCATGGAGCCTGCTTCTCCCTCTGCCTGTGTCTCTGCCTCTGTGTCCTTCATGAATAAATAAAATCTTTTTTTTAAAAAAAAAAAGCGACTGGCATCAAGTGTTTCTTGTTCCCCGCATGAAGCGGCCGTTACAAGCCTCTGCAGCAGAGGGCGCCGGTGGCCCACCTCTGGACGGAACCGCCCGCGGCCTAACGGGTTAGGTTACTGTGCGTGGAGGAATCGCATTTGCTTCTTGGCCCTGAATAAACACAACTTCTTCAGCGGGTTATATGGTGAACTTAGATGCTAGTTCAGGCCAGGCAGTGGAGAGGAAGGAATTCATAAATAGACTATGTGTTGTTGTTGTTTCAATACTAATACAGTTGGCCGACCTCACAGTGTGCAGTGAAGATTGCTCCTGATTTTTTATGCTGGGCTCCACTTAGAGGAACGGCGCTATATCACGGTTTCTCAGGCCTGGTAACTAAGGACACTCTGAGCCAGCTCCTCCCTATTTGGGGTCCCTCCTGTGCACTGCAGGATGTTGAGCTGCACCCCAGCCTCTACCACTAGGTGCCAGTAGCACCCTTGCACCAGCAGTTGTGACAACCAAAATTGTCTCCAGGCATTGCCCACTGTGCCCCGGAGGGGGAGGAGGAGGAGGAGGAGGAGGAGGAGGAGGAGGAGGAGGAGGAGGAGGAGGAGAATCACTCCCAGTTGAGAACCACTCACCGCCCTAGATAATCAATAGTCAGTTTACCAATCATGGTACATATGGTACAATCGAGGCAGGCAGTGGGCTTTGGCAGCTTTGTTTATTGAGAGCCTTCAGGCACCAATGCGTGGGGCCGCTGCTCGTGCTCCAGACCCAGCCCCACCCGGGAGCAGAACTCAGCACCTCCCAGGTCCCCGAGACAGACTCAACTCTCAGAAAGCTTTACAGAGACACGGAAACATCACCGAAGAGGTCCCACGGAGATGGAGAGAAGCCTCCTCGTCAGTCTCCCCTTGACATTTCTGCTCTTGACCCACGCCCCCAAAATTTCTGGGCGGGGGCCCCGTCCGTCTTTAGCTCCAGCTCACCCTGCACCTTGTGAGACAATGCATTACTCCTGCAGCACGCTCCGCCCGAAGATGCTCTCCAGATACTCCAACCAAAATCAACTTTCCCCCTTATGGTGATGCCTTCATCCACCTCAGTTTCTAGATGAAGATACCGCGGGATGGCCCCCAAACCCCCCAGCTGGCAAGCGGTGGGAGCGGGGCTCAGGCTCCACTCACGGAGACTGGGCTTCTGTCAGGGCTGAGAGGGACACAGGCAAGGACTCACGATCCTTTCACGGGCTCACCAAAATGTTTTCATGTTCATTTCTTTGAAAATCAGAAAAATGCCACTGTAAAATATAATTTTTTTTTCATTTGAACAAAGGGGCCCATGAAGACAAATGTGCTCAGAGTCCCCTAAAGTCACCCTACAGCCCTAATGTGCTGGCATTTTCAGTGAGGGTGTCACTGGGCCCACTGACCTGGGGCCCGTCTTGGTGAAACACAAAAGCTAACCTCACTGCCAGGGCCGGGGGTGGAGTGTAGAAGTATAGGTCTTATCCATCATGGGGTCAGTGGTATCCTTTTCAGATATTCATCTATTCACTCAACAAACATTTTGAGGGCAGCCCGGGTGGTGCAGCAGTGTAGTGCCGCCTGCAGCCCAGGATGTGATCCTGAAGACCCGGGATCGAGTCCCGCATCGGGCTCCCTGCCGATGAGTCCCTCTCTCTCTCTCTCTATGAATAAATAAAATAAAATCTTAAAAAAAATTTCGAACAGCCTGCTATATACATGAAAAATATACTGAATTTTAACATATTAATAAACTTTTGGTTTAAAAAAATACATGAATTCCAAGTTACAAAAAATACAGAGATGAATGAGACAGACAAGATTCCTACCCTCTGTATCCCTCCCCATGAGGACACACCAGGCACAAAGTAGGTGCCCAGTGATTAATTAGGGAATGAACAAATGAGTGAGAGAAAGAATGAATGAATGAGCTCTCCATAAGGAGGAGAAGGCTCTTTACCAGCAGCTTCCATCTTTGCAGGGAGAGCTCTTCACAGAGGGAGGATTACAAAAAGGAATTGAGGCCCATGAGAGAGAATTCTTAACGCAGGGAAGAGAGTAAGGAAAGCGAGATGCAAGGATGCCCCTTGATGGAAATTCAAAAACTTCCCCCCCCTAGTAATTTCATCTGTTGGTGGCAGAGACTTTTATCAAATCTGTATATTCACATGCCTTGCGCCATGGGGTGCAAGTCTTAGAGTGTGTGCACAGAATCTGCAAGTCTGCTTTGTCCAGGACTGTCCGGCACTAGGAGTGAAAGCAGGCTGCCGGCTAGGTCACCGGAGGCTCTGGTATGACAATCACTGCAATCAGGGGTTCAGGCTGAGCACGAAAAGCAGAAAGTCTAGGCGGGAGCTAATGTGTCGCAAGAAATTGGAACAACAGGGGCACTGGCATTTTCTGTGAGGTCGAAGACCAAATGTGAGAGGCCTGAGAGCCAGAAGGATAAAACCGCAGGATGGGGGAGCAGGGTGTGGCTGGTCGGACTTTCTCAAGTGGAGGCGATCCCGAGATCCCGGGGTGAGTGGGAATGGGGTGCACGCAACGGGTGCCAGAGGCAAGGGTAAGGACCGTGGGGACAGCGCACAGCTGAGCTGTCTTTACCGACACCCAGGCCCTGGCAGGAAGGGAAGTGGACGTGGAGGCTGTACTGCAGGCCCGGGGAGCGAGGACAGGCCAGGGGATGGGGGGGGGGACAGTGACTGGGGGAGGCAGCCCCAGAGTGGGAGCTTACACAACGGCCCGCCTGTGGCCGGGCTGCAAAGCATATTATATTAAATTGAGGGCTTTGCAAAAGATACCGACAAAGAGGAGAGTTACAATTCTTTCCTTCTTTTTGAGATTTATTCGAGGGCGAGAGAGCGCAGTGGGGAGGGGGCAGGAGTAGCAAGGCATGGGGAGGGAGGGGGAAAGCATCTCAAGCAGTCGTAGCTCTGAGTCCGATGCTGGGCTCGATCTCACGACCCTGAGATCATGACCTAAAGCGAGACCGAGAATCAGACACAACCGCCTGAGCCACCCGGGTGCCCAGGAGAGTCACAGTTCTTGCACGAAGCACAACATCTCTCGAAACTTCCTGTGCTTTAAGCACATAACAAAACCAAATGTCACAGAGAAAAGGTTTTTGCTTTTTTTTTTTTTTCGTTAAAGAAGGAGTAGGGGAGCACCTGGGGGGCTCAGCGGTTGAGCATCTGCCTCTGGCCCAGGGCGTGATCCTGGAGTCCCGGGATCAAGTCCCACGTCGGGCTCCCTGCATGGAGCCTGCTTCTCCCTGCTCCTGTGTCTCTGCCTCTCTCTTTCTGCATCTCTCATAAATAAATGGATAAAATTAAAATTAAAAAAAAGGAGGAGGTAATGCGCTGGAAGCAACAGTGAAGATGATGGGAGATACAGCCCAGTTCCTCCCCTGGATGGCAGGTGGGGACGAGGAGGTGCCCTCTTTTTGAGAGGACTACCCAGGAAGTTCTTTGGGGAAGAATGGAAATTTCTTTCCCACCGGGAAGGTGGCGAGAGCCCCGGAGGAGGGTGGGCATATAGGGGAGGCTGTAGACGGAGCTGCGGAGCCGGCTGGAAGGCAGGCAAGGCTGGGCTGTGCAACCTGTGCCCTGTGCGGATGAGGGAGACACACGAGGCCCAGGCTGTCCCTCGCACGGAGCCGAGTGCCCGTCCTGGTGCAGAGCTGCACCTGCTCAGAGCAAGGGGCACCAAGCGCCAGGGCCCTGCCCCAGGCCGTCCCTCCAGCACCCAAGTGCTCCCACAGCGTAGTCTTGGAGGTAGAGACTGAAGGCTCGCAGGATACGCCGCCCAAAATATGGACAGGAGTGTAGGACATGCCACCCCCAAATACGCAGCTTTGCTCTCTTGATTATTTTAAGCCACAAGCACTTGCAAAACAGCATCTGTGGGGAGACGCCTTCTCTGAGCCCCCCTTATCTGCCTGAAAACAGCTCCTCTGACAGGAGGAGTCAGGGATCGAGGTCAGGGATCCCCTCCCTGGGAGTTTCATCCACCAGAAGAGACGCTCTCATCACAGCAAAGGGGCTCTAGGAGCCAAAGCCACACCCAGACTTTGTCACAAACGGTCCCACTCGCATCTGTTCTTCTAAATCCCCTCATCTTTCCAGATAGTCACTTCCTCTCCCCTAAGAGGCCCACCTCCTCCTCCCCTTCCACTATTCGGATGGCATCTGGGCCTGAGTTCTAACTCACCTCGGAGAGATACTCTTCTTTCCCCGAGGGTCCCCCACGTAACACATGAGGTCTACATGTTAATAAACCTGTTTGTCTCATTAATCTTTTTTTTTTTTTAACAGAGGCCTCAGCTGCACATACACCAGAGACAGAGGGACAATTATTTTTCTTCCCCCATCAGGCCAGTGGTACAAGGAACTAGAGCCAGGAGATGCAGAAGAAAGAGACACCAGGCAGGGGAGCTCGGAGGACAGCCGGCAGCAGGGCCGAGCTGGTCTGCTTTCCCTGCAGGGACCAAGGCTTCTTTCCAGGGTGTGAGAGGCCTGCCTGGGTCACGGTGGCATCTGGAGCGGCTGAGAGAGTCTCATCAGGCTGCTCTGGGAGACGGCGGGCCTGCCCTGGCACTCTGAGGTCTGAATAAGGTGAAGGCCTGGGGCCCAGGGGCTGAGCAGACCCATGGAAAAAAATGCCCTATGATATTCAAAAGAGTAGTGAAGAAATTCAGCTGTTCTTTTTTTTTTTTTTTTTTTGAAAGAGAGAGACAGAGAAGATAGTGAAAGAGAGCACGAGCAGGGAGAAAAGAGAGGGAGAAGCAGACCCCGTACTGAGCAGGGAGCCCGACATGGGATCATGACCTGAGCCGAAGGCAGACGCCTAACGCACTGAGCCAACCAGGCGCCCCATAAATTCAGCTGCTCTGAACTTCTCAAAGTGGTGTCAGAGGGGATGTGCAAACCTTTGACCCTTCAAGTCATTTTAGAGGAGTGGAGAGAAGAGAAAGCTGATTTCAGAGAGAGCAGTCCGGTGATGTGATTGGATTGCAAAACCCACGACATAACACTGTACAGCACGGACAACGCGTGCTTTTGCTTTTACTCGAGAGCTACTATGGGGTCACCTAGTAAACTATCCTAGAGGAAAGGCAGCACAGAGAAATAAAAAGAAGTATGCGTGCGGGTCCTCGTTAACGAGTTTTCCAAGAGTGGACTCGAATCCCTGGACCACCTCCCGTCCACACCGCGGTGGCTCAGACGACAGTCACTGTCAAAGTGTCCTCCTGGCACCTTCCACTTAGAGTCCCCAGGAATGTTTCACCCCAGATCTACCAACGCAGAATCTCTGTGTTTGGAGGCGTGCAGGCATTTCCAGGTTTAACAAGTGCCTCTGCTGAGTAAGAGGCATTATATCAAGGCTAAGAAAAAAAAATACAATACAGATCGCCTTTCATCTTGCTCTACGTAGTTCTTCATGAAGCGGCCAAGTAGATTTTCCTGTGCAGCACAGTCCAGTTCACACTCACTAACCCTCCTCCAGGTTGGTGTTTGTTTTGTCAAGGCCTAAAGTTGCTTTTTACTAAGGGAGTAGTGATCCTAACCCATTGAGCTCCCTCCCACGTGTTTGTTGTCTAAATGGTGCTTTGATTTCACAGTCAGGCCGTGTGTATGTGACCCTCGGAGTCCTCCCAGAGAGTTTTAGTGCCAGCAAGAAAACGTGTCTGCTTTGCTCCCTCCTTCCCCCTTGAGCACGATGTCCTAGGCCGTCCCCAACGTGAGACCAAGAGCCACAGAGAGGTGCACGAGAGCTTGGCTTGGCTAGCCTTCAAGAGCAACAGAAGCGAGTCAAGAGGAAACATCTAGGGAAAAAAAAAGACCTGACCCAGGGACACTCGGAGGACGGAGGACAGTGGCAGGGGACAGAAGTCCATTTCAGTAACAATGAAAACCTAGGGCAGTTCTTTCTAGATGTGTTGCATCAATGCTTATTTCTAAGAGAGAGGTGGTCACCATCTCTCTGCTTAGGTTCCCAGAGGGATAAGGCTTTAAAAAAAAAAAAATGAGGATCTTGGACTGGATGGAAATGCCTTGAAAACGAGCTCTGTTCTGAGTTGTATTACAGCACCCAAAATAAGATACATGTGGAAAGCCTCGCTCATCTCAACAGTAAGTTTTTAAAGATTTTATTTATTTGAGTGAAAGAAAGAGCATGAACGGGGGCAGGGAGCCTGACACGGGGCTTGACCCCAGGACCCCAAGATCATGACCTGAGCCAAAGGCAGGCGCTTAACCAACTGAGCCACCCAGGTGCCCCTACCGCAAGTTTAAATCTACTCAATTCCAATGAGTTCTTTTGGTCTGTGTGTCAGAAGTTGGCAGTCAGTCCAGTATACAGAATGCTCACCCTTCCCATTCCCACCAGAGAAAGTCGATAGCACTGAACAGCCTGACCCCCAACCCCAGCACCATTCCACCTACACCACCCAGTGGGTCTCCAACTTCACCAAGAAGCTCCCCCCTCACCTGAACTACATTGGCCTTCCACACAGGATATCAATCAATAAAGGTATCCCATTCCTTTAAATTTTCTATTAAATGCTTGAAAACTATTGTCCCTAAAGTACAGTATTTGAGACCAAGGAAAAGGGATTATCAAGCAGCTTGTAGTGGCAGAGGTAGGATATATTCATTTCTTGTTCTGCTGTTAACAAGTTACGATAACCTCGGTGACTTAAAACGACTTTAAATGTATTACCTCACAGTTCTAGAGGCCAGACGTCCCAAATGGGTTCCACTGGACTAAAATCGAGGTCTTGCCAAGACTGCATTCCTTCTGGAAGCTCTAGGGAAGAACCTATTTCCCTGCCTTTTCCGCCTCGTAGAGGCCACCCACATTTTGGGCTTGTGACTCCAGCCAGCAACCACAACTCTTCACCTTGGCGTCCTTCGTCATCTCACCTGCTCCAGCTCCGACCCTCCGGACACCCCCTTATAAAGACGGTTGTGATCTCACCTGGATCATCCAGGCATCTCTTCCCATCTGCCAATCCTTTATTACACATGCAAAGTCCCTTTTGCCACGTGAAGTAATATTCACAGGTTTGGGGAATTGGACATCTTTGGGGGACCATTATCCTCCCTACCACATGGGACCAGAACTCCAGTCTGTGGACTTCTGGCCCAGGAATCTCTATGGATTTCAGGTCCTCACTGGGCCATCCATCCTTTTGGGCTCCTCAGAGTCAAGGTCATCTCTGAGACTCCGAGACAGCCACTGGGCTACACAGAGCAGAGCATTTTCTCCTGAGGTGATGGTTTACCATTGTGCACGCCCCATGTATCCCTGGTACTATGATCCGCCCCCCCCCATATTAACTAACTCTTTAGAAGAAAGGGGTACCTTTTGGATCAATATGTATCTTGGTGGTTCACTGAAAAGGGTTAGGGGGTAGACTCCTCATCCAGGAATGAAGCTAGTTCTGTTTACCTTCTGGTGTAGCTCTTAGGAGCCTGAGTACGGCGGAATGAAACACCCCAATATCTACAAGGAATGACCCAAGGGCTGGTACAGACGTGCACTGCCTGTATGGACCAGAAACCAACAAACCAGGGAATCGGGAGAAGACGAGGGGACACACAAGCTGAGCCAACAGCATGGGGAGATCCATGTGAGGCCAGGACAAGAGAGGCAGTGCCCACGGGGACGGGGAAGGGCTGACACCTGGCACTGCCCGACAGCCAAGTCGCCCTGACCTATCTCTCAGAACCCCTGAGCCAAGGCGTCTTGGCTAGAGAAGGAACAGAGGGCCACTATGACCAGAAAACACACGCCAGGCATCCCGCAAGCCTCAGGACTCTTGGCCAGGGCTCCTCCTCCCCCTTCCCACTGCAGGAGGAGAGAATTCCAGCGATGTTACACCTTTGCTCCTAGACAAGCTGTGGGCTCCAGTGGGGAGGAGCCAGGCAGCAGCAGGAGACAGAGAGGCGTTGGCTGTGATCAGGACTCCAGGCCTCACCCCTGCCTCCCCCAAGGCCAAGCAAACTAATGGGTAACCGTGGAGCCGAAGGCCAGATTTTCCTGATAGCGTGGAGTCCCCTGAGAAACCCAGCTGAGAGAGGTTTAATGATAACTAGAAATGAATGATGCCGATTCTCCAAATGAAGACGAATGATCTAATCTAGGAGGGGAAATAATAGTCTATTGAAAAGTCCTCCTCATTCCGAGGGCTGGCTTCGTGGACATGTGATGGGGGCCAGTCCCCCAGGTCCCACACTCAGAAGGAGCTCACGTTCAACTTAACATGCTGCTGTCACCATCCTGCACTGGTTAATCATTTTTGAACATTTCCATCTTGCACCAGGCCCCGCAAATCAAGTAGCAGGTCCTACAGGTATATCCTACGTGTGTTTACACAGGACTAAGGGTTAAGACAACAAGATGCTCAGAGTCTCAACTTACAAGGCAGATACCTAATCTAGTCATTGAATCAGAACTGGCGCAGAGCTCTCTCGCACCCTCACCCCACCCCCCAACACTGGCCCACCCACAACCCCGAGCTTCCCCCTTGCACAACTGACCGCGCCAACCTGCGGTTCCATCATATCCAGGTGGGACCAGGCCGTCCTTTGGAGGAGCTGCAGGGTATTTCATGGCGTTTCAGGGAAATAATTTAGGACTCAGCTGACAGGCTTATACATGTTTTTACCATGGGTCAGGAACTAAAGAGAAGAGCCGAACTTCTAAATGAGTTTGAACGTTTGGAGGTCAAGTTCTTTAACAGCCTCAACCACCACCGATCAGAGTAAGATTTAAAAATCAAAGAGCACACTACACAAGAAGGTGAAGAGAACTCTCCTTAGAAGGTGGCTATTTGAGGTTCAAGGAGGCCCAAGTGAGGCTAAGCAGAGCCTCTAGGACATGGCCCACACGTAATAAATGCTAACTAAATAACTGTAATCCTCCTTTCCTCTTTAAAACACTCTTTGTACACTCTTCCCTTCTTCCAACCTTGCCAAGTAAGTTACAACCTTATGTGGCACCTGTCCCTCTGTTTACATCAACATCTCAAATTCGTATGTTGGGGTCCTAACTCCTAGGACCTCGGAATGTGACTGTCTGTGGAGACAGGGCCTTTAAAGAGGTAATTTGATTTAAAAAAAATAATAAAAAATAAGGTCCTACAATGGGCCCTAATCCAACATGACTGGTGTCCTTACCAGAAGAGGAGATTAGGACACAGACAGGTGAAGAGGGGAGACCAGGGGGAGGAATGGGGAGGAGACAGCTGTCCAAAGCCAAGGCGTGAAAAATGCCGCCGAAGAAACAAAACCTGCCAACACCTTGATCTTGGACCTCCAGCTTTCAGAATCGTGGGAAAATAACTTTCTGTTGCTTAAGGCACCCGGTTATGAGGTATATTGTTGTGGGGGCCTGAGTGGGATGATATAGCTAACGCCATCAGGATCATGGTTCCTGCTCAGGGCCAGCCTGGTTGGTCCAGAGCAATGAAGGCACCTGGAGGAGGGTAGCACTGCTCTTCAGGAGTCTGGTGCCTGGACGCTTTCCACAGATACTCAGTCAGGCGTCTCTTCTGGGGAGTCACTGCCTCCTTGTAGACAGAAGCCACTGTTCTCTGTGGAAGGAAGGAGGGTATATATTTGGGTGTCATCTGTCACTCGTGCCGGCCCAATGTCCCAAAACTGTCCACATGCTTCTGGGCCCTGTTCTTAGACTTTGCCCTGAGCGGCAAAACGGATTCGGTCTTCCACCCAACATCTCCCACATCTTAAAAGCTCTTTTTCCTTCAATCTTTTTACTTTGTGTTGTCCAGATTATGTAATTCCTACTGATTTATCTTCATGTTCACTGATTCTTTCTTCTCCATCCCACCTCTGTTCCTGAGCCCCCAACAGTGAATTTTTCATTTCAATCATTGTACTTTTTGGTATTCCAATATTTCCATGGGGTTCCTTTTTCTTTTCTTTCTTTTTTTTTTAAGATTTTATTTATTCATGAGAGACAGGGAGAGAGAGAGAGAGAGAGAGAGGGAGAGAGAGAGAGGCAGAGGGAGAAGCAGGCTCCATGCAGGGAGCCTGCTGTGGGACTCGATTCCAGGACCCCAGGATCATGCCCTGGGCCGAAGGCAGGCACTAAACCACTGAGCCACCCAGGTGTCCCTATGGGGTTCCTTTTTCTAGTTTTTATTTCTCTGTTGAGACTCCTTCTTATTTATTGAGTCATTATGCCACATTTTCCTTTAATTTTCAAAATATGATTTCCTTTAGCTCCTTGAACCTGTTAAAAGAGTTGTTTTGACTCCTTTATCTGCTAAATTCCACATCTGGGCCCACTCAGAGTCATTTCTATTTGTTGCCTTTTTTTTTTTCTGAGTATGAGTCATTATGCATTTGTCTTGTTTTGTTTTGTTTTGTTTTTGTTTTGTGAACACTGAATGTTTCAGGTAGTATTCATTTTAGGTAATATTTTAGTGACTCTGGATTCTGATTTCTTTTCCTGAGGGTTTTATTTTACACTTGTCTGCACTTGAATGGGAGAACCTCCCCTCCTCACATTTGTGTAGCTACCGGTGTCTGTGTGTAGGTTTATTTATTTTTTTTATTTTTATTTTTTTTTTATTTCTTAACCTGATCTCCTCAGGGTCACCCTGTGCCTGTGTGGCTTGATAGTTGGCCAGTGAATTGGGGCAGAGGTTTTTCTCAAATACCATAGGCATGTCAAGCTCCCACCCCTGCACACAGATGTGGGTGAGGGTTGGGGACAGCATCTGATGCCTGGCCAGTGATAAGCCACCTTTCTACTGAGCTCTCTGGGGCACACACACATCCACAAGCAGCCAGGGATATTCCAGAGCCCATCTGCCCTTCTATGCTCTTCCATTCCAAGATCTTCTGTTACATTTATGGCTGGCCTGCTGCTTACCCCAGCCAGGAACACATTCTCACACCTGCAGAGCTGTGAGTTTTCCCCATCAGCTTCCTGCTGAGTTCTCTGTTACTGTCCACACTGCAGGTTCTTGCCCTCTGCCCAAAATTGATTTGCTCCCTTTGGCAGCAAACTCGGTTTTTTGTTTTTTTGTTTTTTTTTCAGCCCCTTGCTGATAAAGCTAGAGAAAAACAGGGGGAAGGGGCAGGGGTAGTAGCAGACAAGACCAAAAGGCTACAGAGCCCTGCTGTTCTTTCCTGAAACTCTTGCTATTTTTCATGAGTTAATGCTTCTCAATTTGTTACCTGCCTTTGGCCAATTTCCAGGTCCTAAAATGGCTGGGTTTCTTGGGGTTTTTGTTTTCCAGTTTTCTATGTGTTCCGTGATGGAGATGGTTTGCTGGACCTTTTCATGCTACCATTGCTGGAAGTCTGGCCTCTGAAAGGCTTTTTTAAAAAAATATTAAATGTGATGGGGCATGAATTTCCCAGTTGTCTACTGTTTCCACTGCCCCTAAGACCCTTCACTTATTTGCCTCATTGACTTATCTGCCTAGGCCCAAAGGTACTTGAACTTATGAATGATAGTGTTCAGGGGTGACACCTAGATAATGTCCTGAAAGTGTCATGGAATATGCACATAGTGTTAGTTCTTCCACAAACATCTGCCTTATAAAAAGGCCTGTGTGCTAGATCCTCTGATATAGAAAAGCCTTCAATAGGAGGTCCTTGTTCTCAAGGCTCCTAAAATCCTGGGAGAAATGAGGAGCGTGGACACAAAGAGAGAACTCACGTTGTAACACCTGGTGTACGATACACACAAGAAGCTTCTCTGTAGGCTGGGAAGGACAAAAAGTGATTTCATTTTTCCTTTCTTTTTTTTAAAGATTTAACTTATTTGAGAGAGCAAGCAGAGAGCACAAGCTGGGGGAGAGGCAAAGGGAGAGGGAGAGGGAGAAGCAGGCTCCCCTCTGAGCAGAGAGCTCCATCAGGACCCCAAGATCATGACCTAAGCCAAAAGCAGATGCTTAACCAACTGAGCCACCCAGGCGCGCCAAGAGTTAATTTCTCAAGTTAATGACATACACACCCTTTACAGGGTTCGGAAGGTTTCTTTTCAATTACTAAGTATTACTTAGGTACTTTTACCTAGGCATTTGGAATGAAATTGCTTCAGTTGGAGAGAATAAATTGGTGCATCCTAAGGAAGAAGGAAGTCTGGGGTGCTAAATATTACGGAGTGCTAGAGGTCATCTTGCCATTGGTGATGGAGGTGGATGGTCAAGAGAATCAAGAACCAGACTCAAAAAAAAAAAATTAAAAAAATAAATAAAATTAAAAAAAAAAAAAGACTCAGATTCTAGCCTTACCTCCACAACTACCTCACTGTGAGACTTTGGCAAAACATGTACCATCTTAAGAAATCAGTTCCTGCATCTGTAGAATGAGGAAGAGGTGGGAGAAAGGAAGGTTTTAGTTCAAATGTTCTGTAAATCTAAATTTCTAGATCTTCTCTTTGTTCCCGGGTCTGATAAGGATTGGTCACCAGATTTGGCCAAAGCAATAATCTCCAGAATGATTAAGTAGGGTTCCTGAAGTCTTCTGAGTTGATTTTAGTAAAATGTTTTGAAAACCTAATGAAAGTTACAACATCTTCATCGGGGGGGTGGGGTGAGGAGCACTACTCATATATGCACGGAATGTTGCTCTCTGCTTGCTCTCTCAAATAAGTTAAATCTTTAAAAAAAAAAAAAAAAAGAAAAGAAAAATGAAATCACTTTTTGTCCTTCCCAGCCTACAGAGAAGCTTCTTGTGTGTATCGTACACCAGGTGTTACAACGTGAGTTCTCTCTTTGAGTCCACGCTCCTCATTTCTCCCAGGATTTTAGGAGCCTTGAGAACAAGGACCTCCTATTGAAGGCTTTTCTATATCAGAGGATCTAGCACACAGGCCTTTTTATAAGGCAGATGTTTGTGGAAGAACTAACACTATGTGCATATTCCATGACACTTTCAGGACATTATCTAGGTGTCACCCCTGAACACTATCATTCATAAGCTCAAGTACCTTCAGGCCTAGGCAGATAAATCAATGAGGCAAATAAGTGAAGGGTCTTAGGGGCAGTGGAAACAGTAGACAACTGGGAAATTCATGCCCCATCACATTTAATATTTTTTTAAAAAAGCCTTTCAGAGGCCAGACTTCCAGCAATGGTAGCATGAAAAGGTCCAGCAAACCATCTCCATCACGGAACACATAGAAAACTGGAAAACAAAAACCCCAAGAAACCCAGCCATTTCTAGGACCTGGAAATTGGCCAAAGGCAGGTAACAAATTGAGAAGCATTAACTCATGAAAAATAGCAAGAGTTTCAGGAAAGAACAGCAGGGCTCTGTAGCCTTTTGGTCTTGTCTGCTACTACCCCTGCCCCTTCCCCCTGTTTTTCTCTAGCTTTATCAGCAAGGGGCTGAAAAAAAAACAAAAAACAAAAAACGAGTTTGCTGCCAAAGGGAGCAAATCGACACAGCCCTAGAAGCCCAGGCGAAGGACTCTTGAGAGAAAACAATGAAAAAGAGACCACAAAGAGCCTCAAGTTCTTGGATGCAACTCTGGCTGTTTGTAGGCTTCTCATTCTCTTTAGAACAAAGTAAAAGGAAAGTATAGTTCTGAATTAAAAATGAACCTAGAAAAATCTGCTCTAGAAAATGAAAATTGTTCCTCACTGAGAAGGCAAACTAGACAATAAGAAATCCTCTCTCTTAATAGACTCCCCAGGCCAAAGGAAGGATGGAAAATTAAAGGCATTAATATTTATCATAGCAAAAGAAGGGAAAACTGCAGGAAATGATTAGTAAGACTGCAATAGCAATTAAAACCAGACAGGAAAACTGGAATGGGAGGCTTATCTCATTAGTTAATTTGAATGCAAAACTACAGGCGAGTATTTGGGCTGGCTGCCTCAAGGGAGCCTTTCATCCTTCCACAGAAAGAGTACTCAAGAGATCATCTGAAGTCCTGAGGCTCAGTCATGCCTCCTCTTTGTGCCTTCTTCCTTCCGGAAAATGGAGAAAGAATTCTGCGAAGTGAAGCAAGCATTGTTTTGTTTGAACTTCTAGAACATTTGTGTTTGGTGTTCATTTGGAAATCTCGATCAGATAATTTTACAGAGAACCGGCCCAAGGACTAAGGTATAAATGTGTCTGATAGGGACCTACGCTGAGAATAGAAGAGGCACAGTCGGGGTTGCAGGTGCAACGAGGCCTTTGGTCGCGTGTTTAGTGCTGGGCACCCTGCACAGCGCTGGAGGGCCGGAGGTCAGAGGTCACCAAGTCCCCAGGCCAGGGGCTCTCACAGTCCCAGGTAACAGTGTCATTGTCCGCTCCCAACACTACAGTGGCACTTACGGTTTCCTTTAGTCACTTGGCCCGGGGAATGGCAGGCATCAGGTGCAGAAGGACTGAATCCGCGCTGCTTACGGACTTTGGGTGCAGAAAATAAAAAGCAGTGGCCTGTGTTCTTCTCTTCCAGGGCTGCGCTCTTGCCATTTAGAAGGCTGGCGAAGCAAGCAGCACCCGAGCGCGGTGTGAATCGGCCGGTAGTGGTGGCTCAGTGTTGCGCAGGGGTGCTTCCAGGGGGGTTCGTGGCACCTGTGTTCTGTCCCCCAGTCACGTGACTTGTGGATCCTGTACAAGGCATCAGCCCATTTTAGGCAGCTCACTTCGGACTTTCAGAGCCTCTACACGGAGATGGTAGTGAAGACCACCGGTGTTCACGAGGTTTCCATCCACTTCATTTGGTGTTCGTTTTCCACCTGTCACTGACAGGATTATGATCAGTGGTGGAGCTAAACAGTCTCCCTAACACATTTGCACACCCCTCCGCCCACCTGAGCTTCACCTGTGAATGTCTCATCAGGCATCACTATTCAACGAGTCCGACACAGAACTCTGGATTCTCTCCCCAAACTGGCTCCTCCTCCAAGGGTTCCTACGGGAAAAACTTGGATGCACCCTTGATCCCTCTTGTTGTCTCCCCTGCTACATCCTATCCATGTTCCCTGACAAATTCTAGGCTATCCTCTTGGGGTCTGACAACCTTTCACTAACCCTGCTGCTACAGCAGAGCCCAGGCCACTGTTTGTCTCACCTGGAATAAAGCAAAGGCTTCCCAACTGGCCTCCTTGGGTCCACCTTTACTCTCTACACACTAGTCTCCACGTAGCAACAGTGATCCTTTGAATGCTAAGTCAGATCCTAACACTCTCTATTCAAAATCCTCCAGACAGGGGATCCCTGGGTGGCGCAGCGGTTTGGCGCCTGCCTTTGGCCCAGGGCGCGATCCTGGGGACCTGGGATCGAATCCCATGTCGGGCTCCCGGTGCATGGAGCCTGCTTCTCCCTCTGCCTGTGTCTCTGCCTCTCTCTCTCTCTCACTGTGTGCCTATCATAAATAAATAAAAAAAAATTTATAAAAAAAAAAAAATCCTCCAGACATATCTCATCTCTCTCTGAACTTAGTCAATCCTTGCTAATCCAAGCTGCCTTTCTGATACCCTCTCTCTCCCCGCCCCTGCACTCTAGGCCACCAGGCTCCATGCTGTTCCCAGGGCACTCTAAGCTCACTCCTATCTCAGGACCTTTGCACATACTGTTCCCCCATCTGGAGTGCTCTTCCCAAATCCCTCAATACCTGCAAGGCCCACCTCCTCACCTTCCTTCAGGTTTCTATTCAAATGTCATCTCATCAGAGATGCCTTCCGGTCATTCTGCCTAAAATGACAGCACATTTTTGTCTCTCCCTTAACCTTCCTTACTTATTTTCATGGGACGTATCATTACCTAACATTACTATATATCTCTTAATTTTAAAAATGTATTTTTTTGAGTGGGAATTTTTGTCTTGTTTCCCCACTATATCCCTAGGACCAAGAATGTGTCTGGCATATAATAGACATTCAATAAATATTTTTTGAATGAATGTTATTGATTATTCTGCCTAAATGGGTGTATAATGGTAATAACTATTTTCTTTTTATAGTGAAATATCATATATACAAAAGTGCATGTAATGCATATGCACATTTGTTTTAAGTAGGCTCTACACCCAGCATGGAACCCCATGCAGGACTCAAACTCATGACCCTGAGATCAAGACCTTAGGTAAGATCAAGAGTCAGACATCTAATTGACTGAGCCATCCAGGTGCCCCTGTGTATGTATAATTTTTTTTTTTATAAATTAATTTTTATTGGTGTTCAATTTACCAACATACAGAATAACACCCAGTGCTCATCCCGTCAAGTGTACCCCTCAGTGCCCGTCACCCATTCACCCCCACCCCCCACCCTCCTCCCCCTCCACCACCCCTAGTTCATTTCCCAGAGTTAGAAGTCTTTATGTTCTGTCTCCCTTTCTGATATTTCTCACACATTTCTTCTCCCTTCCCTTATATTCCCTTTCGCTATTATTCATATTCCCCAAATGAATGAGAACATACATTGTTTGTCCTTCTCCGGTTACTGTGGCCAAGTTCAAAAAGGGTGTTGCCTGAGTTCTCCTCTGGGATTTTGATGGAATCTTGTCTCACATTTAGATCTTTCATCTATTTTGAGTTTATCTTTGTGTATGGTGCAAGAGAGTGGTCCAGTTTCATTCTTCTGCATGTGGATGTCCAATTTTCCCAGCACCATTTATTGAAGAGACTGTCTTTCTTCTAGTGGATCGTCTTTCCTCCTTTATCGTATATTAGTTGAGCATAAAGTTCAGGGTCCACTTCTGGGTTCTCTGTTCTGTTCCATTGATCTATATGTCTGTTTTTGTGCCAGTACCACACTGTCTTGATGAACACAGCTTTGTAGTACAACCTGAAATCTGGCATTGTGATGCCCCCAGATATGGTTTTCTTTTTTTAAAATTCCCCTGGCTGTTTGGGGTCTTTTCTGATTCCACACAAATCTTAAAATAATTTGTTCTAAGTCTCTGAAGAAAGTCCATGGTATTTTGATAGGGATTGCATTATACGTGTAAATTGCCCTGGGTAACATTGACATTTCCAAAGATAAAGAGAAGATCCTTAAAGCAGCAAGAGACAAGAAGTCCCTGACTTTCATGGGGAGGAATATTAGGGTAACAGCAGACCTCTCCACAGAGACCTGGCAGGCCAGAAAGGGCTGGCAGGATATATTCAGGGTCCTAAATGAGAAGAACATGCAACCAAGAATACTTTATCCAGCAAGGCTCTCATTCAAAATGGAAGGAGAGATAAAGAGCTTCCGAGACAGGCAGGAACTGAAAGAATATGTGACCTCCAAACCAGCTCTGCAAGAAATTTTAAGGGGGACTCTTAAAACTCCCCTTTAAGAAGAAGTTCAAGTAACTCTGAACGTGAATGGGCTTAATGACCCCATCAAAAGGCGCAGAGTTTCAGACTGGATAAAAAAACAGGACCCATCTATTTGCTGTCTACAAGAGACTCATTTTAGACAGAAGGACACCTACAACCTGAAAATAAAAGGTTGGAGAACCATTTACCATTCAAATGGTTCTCAAAATATACCCTAAAAACTACAGAACACTTCTGAAAGAAATTGAGGAAGACACAAAGAGATGGAAAAATATTCCATGCTCATGGATTGGCAGAATTAATATTGTGAAAATGTGTATGTATAATTTAAAGAATAAGTCGGGGCAGCCCAGATGGCTTAGCGGTTCAGCATCACCTTCAGCTCAGGGCGTGATCCTGGAGTCCCAGGATTGAGTCCCGCATCAGGCTCCCTGCCTGGAGCCTGCTTCTCCCATTGCCTGTGTCTCTGCCTCTCTCTCTTTCTGTGTCTCTCATGAATAAATGAATAAAATCTTTAATAAAAAAGAATAAGTGGATACCCAGATATTACTAGGAAGTATGCCAACAGTATCTTCTGAAATATCAAAATAGTTTTATACTAAACCCAAGTACAAAATTCTTTCACATTATGAATCCATTAGGACTCTCTTTGATATAAATATCAGAAAAGCTAACTCAAACTGGCTTAGAAAATAGAAGATTTATCATTTAAAGTCTCATATAAAAAAATAGAGACATCCCGAGGTAGGGGGAGCTTTAAGCAATGGTTAGCCCAGTGGTTAGAAGATGTCGCCAAAGTTATTATTTCAATCTGTCTTTCCATTCTGCCTTCATTGGTATCAACCTCATCCTAAAGCTAACTCCCTAACAGTGACAAGATGACCTTGGGTAGATCTAGACTATAGGCTTTATTCTATGTCCAAGAAACAGTAGGTATTTTTCTCAAGGCATCATAAACTAGAGATGCTGAGAGCTCTCTGATTGGACCCCTGGACCAAGCACACAGCTAGGGGAATGCAGTGTGCTGACTGGCCTTGGCTGGGCTCAAAGGCTCCAACCCTGGAGCCCCGGATAGAAATACATGGATCCCCCCCTAGAAATCAGGGGCTATTGGAAAGGCAGTAACACAAGCTGGGATGGCATTCATGAATAGCCACTGTACTGCTATTCACCAAAGAGCTCCTGACACCTGGAGTTCAGAGCCAATTTTATCTAGTTGTAGATTATTCTAACATATTCTAACATGCTCTCCCAGCCCACAGCAAATGGGAGAGTTTCGAGGTACACAGATTGACAAAAATAGGCAATGGCACCAAGTGGATACAAGATTCCAAAAAGTGTCATTTAGCCATAAGGGGAAACACACACACACACACACACATTGATGACAGGCTCATTGTTGACAGGACTGAACGATGCCTTAGTGCAACAGTAATATTATGATGACCTATATCCAGTGGACAAAGATTAAGAAGAAAAAAGGATGTTTAATGGATTCTGAAGAGATTCTATCAAAACAAGAACTCTTACGAGGATAAAGAGATAAGTTTCAGTTTTCCCAAATGAAGCCAACAAAATGAGCTGCTGTTAGCTGTAATTACCAAAAATTATAGTGAGATGAGAGCCTTCCTTTCCATGGGTTTAGGGAATTTCTACCTGTTCCAGACCTGTTATTAAAAGAAAATCGTAACAACGTAATGACAAAAGGAATGGTTTTGTTTTTTTTTTCATAAAAAGCAAGAAGTAGACCCTTTCAAACTCAAAACTTCAAAGGGGGAACTTCAGCTTCAGGTCACTATCTTTCCTACTTCTAGGAATAAGTATGTTGGAGCTAAATATTTACCTAATACTTAACTAAGACCCTGAATTTATTATGGTTCGAATGTCCCTGACGGCATTTTGAGCAAGGAGGTGGTGGGGTAGCGTGGCCCATGGGCTCGCACATGGAGAAATCAGGGCACAAACGAATGAAATGACTCACTTCTGGAGCTCTGTGTGTCCCTCCATGACACACCTTTTAATTATGCTGGGTTACTGATTTTGTTTTAAAGCACCAAAAATTAAAAGAGAGAGGAATTGAGGCATCTGGGTGGCTCAGCTGGTTAAGCATCCAACTCTAGATTTCGGCTCAGGTCATGATCTCAGGATCGTGAGATCGAGCTCCACATCAGGCTCTGCAATGGGTGTGGAACCTGCTTAAGATTCTCTTTCTCTCTCTTAAAAAAGAGAGAGGAATCAAGATCTGAGACTAATTAGGAGACAGGACTCTATGTGGGGATTCCATTTTGGGGATTTTATTCCATTTGAAATTCAGTGTGGCATCCCACGGCCCAAAATCTTTTTTTTTTTTTTCATTTAAATCTTCAGTAAGGCAGCTTTAATTAAGGGTAGAAATAGCAGGCTGTTCCCCAAGTGATACAATCTGAGAGCCACTTAGGAAAGGCCTTTAATCTAAATTCTCCACCAGCATTGGGAGGTTCCACCAGTAGAGGTTACTGGCATGGGGGCGGGAGGGACAAGCTATTGTTCTGCCTTCAGGGGGTCCCTGAATAAATGGTACATAATCCTGAGGAACACAGTAAGACCTTGGGCAGCAAGAAACAAGCTGGGCTGTGAAAAAGAGAAGGATGTGTGGAACCCACATAGCATGAGCAGAGTCAGACTGGTTTGTCACTTTTACTTTAATCCAGCCTTATGTACAATTATCCTCCATTCCCCACCCTTCTGAGTCTTTCTTCCTCATCTGGAACATTCCACATAAGCCGTCCCTCCAGAGCAATCCTTCAGCCTCTCATCCTTGCCTCCCTCTCCAGGGCCTTGTTCCTGCGCCCCTGATGGGTACACTTGGACAGTCCTGCATGAGTCTACCCAGAGACCACAACAAAGTCCCACACCCTGGAAAGCTGAAATCACATTTGTTCTCTCACTGTTCTGGAAGCTGCAAGTCTGAGATCAAGACTTGCAGCTGGTCTCTCTGATCCAGCTCTCCTCAGCCACCTTCTCCCTGTGTCTCTCCACATGGCCTTCCCTCTGTGTCTGGGTCCTGATCTCTTCTAATGAGGACAGCCGTCACATGGATTAGGGTCCACCCTAATGACCTCATTTTAGCTTAATCACCCTGTGAAAGGCCATCTCCAAATTCAGGCATATTCTGAGATACGGAAGGCTAGGGCTTCACACATGAGTTTGAGGGAACACAAATCAGCCCACTATGATACTTTATTTATTTTTTAAAAGATTTATTTATTTGAGAGAGAGAGAGCATGTGTGTGAGCAGGAGAATGGGCAGAGGGAGAGAGAGAGAGAATCTCAAGCAGACTCTGTGCTGAGCGTGGAGCCCGATGTGGGGCTCGATCTCACAACCCTGATCACCATCTGAGCTGAAACCAAAAGTCAGACGCTCCCCCCATAGAGTCACCCAGGCACCCCATACCTGACTTTAAAGAGTCCTCTCAAAGTGCCTCGACTCCTTTCCTAAACACCTGCCCCCGAATCCATTTCAAATTTATCATAACAGTTTTCACCTGAGGCGGGATTTCCTCATCTGAAGCCCTCCTAGAAAACATTAGGCAGGACACAGTGTGTTTAAACTTGGAGGCCAACCGTGCAGGCATCTTGTGGGTTTTTCTACTTGTCTGTTTTTTCAGAATTACGACGGGGTTCTGCGTGGGGTGCCCTGGACCGCCCCAGGGGACGACTCTATGCAGACCAGGCCTCCTTGGTCACAGGCACGCAGGGACTTCTGAGAAGCCGCAGGCCCAGGTGGAGAGCTGCCTCCCACCAACAGCTGCCAACCAGCGCAGCAGACTACAAATGAAAGCATTTCAGAATTAAAGGAAGAACGGGCTCCACCTGTGAAGTAAAAACAAAGGCCCTTGTGTCCTCCCCTGCCTGCATCCTGGGGTTTCCAGAACTCTCCAGCTGGCAGCATGAGCCCAGATCTCTGAGGGAGGCAATCCCTCAGGCTCTGGTTCCGGTTTCATCACCGGGGTTGCATACCTTTCCAAAAGAATGGCCTTGAGTCAGGTTTGCCCCGAGTCGCTGAGCGCAGAGTGGAGGCACCTGGGCAATGGCATCACCCCGAGGCCTGCTGGACCAGCGGCTCTGGGTCCCTCGGCCCCATTCTTGGCTCCGTGCCGCCGCCCTGCGTCTGAGACACAGCCTCCCATCCCCACCACCACCTCACCCCACGCTGCCCCTCTGGGCCAGGTCCGGAGTCCAGAAAGTACTCGGTAGATTCTATGCACCCTTAACTAACCCAGGAAAGAGACCTTCCCCAGGAAGGAAAGCAATAAGATGTCCTTTTCTAGAAATCCTTAGAAGTAGGTGAGAGGCTCATCTGTTGGAGGTAGAGGGCCTGTGGCTCCGGAGTGGACTCCCTCCTCGGGTCTGGGCCTCAGATGGACCCCGAAGCGGGTTCCCAGGTCGTGACTGCTGTGGACACTGTGACCTCTCCCCAACTCGGGGGCACCTGCCGCTGGGATGTGGCTGCACGAAGAAAACCTGCCTGGTCAGGCCCCATTCTCTGAGGATTGGCTCTCAGATGCTGATGCTTGGGCCCAGTCCCCGAGTTCCTGGGGGCCCTTCTAAGGGGCAATACGCACCCATGGCTCAGAATTCAGCACGTCCTGCTAGACTCCCACTGCGTCCATTCCTCCTGCTTCCAGCAGACTTGCTGAGGCTGCACGCAGGGCTGCCGCCTCTGATGCCGATCTCCAGCCTTCTGCCCCCACTCCTTGGCCCACCAGCCTCTGCTTACTCCCTTCCACTTGGTTTCCATCTCTTCCAAATCAGTTTCATTTTTTTAAAAAAATATATTTTATTTATTCGTGAGAGACACACAGAGAGAGAGGCAGAGACACAGGCAGAGGGCAGCCCTGGTGGCGCAGCGGTTTGGTGCCGCCTGCAGCCTGGGGTGTGATCCTGGAGACCTGGGATTGAGTCCCACATCAGGCTCCCTGCAGGGATCCTGGTTCTCCCTCTCCCTCTGCCTGTGTCTCTGCCTCTCTCTGTGTGTCTATGAATAAATAAATAAAAATCTTAAAAAAAAAAAAAAAAGAGACACAGGCAGAGGGAGAAGCAGGCTCCCTGCAGGGAGCCCGATGTGGGACTCGATCCCGGGATCACTACCTGAGCCAAAGGCAGATGCTCAACCACTGGGCTACCCCGGTGCCCCTCAAATCAGGTTTATTTTTGAACTGAGTTTCAAACTGAGTTCATCCCGTGTGCTGAAGGGAATGAATGAACACAGGGCCCTGGCTGCAGAGAGATCTGAGATCCATGGAAGGAGGGGGCATTGCTCAGAAAGGGCCCCGCCACCAAGCAGAACATCGCAAGCACTTTATAAAAAGAGAAAGAGGGAGAAAGGAGGAGGCAGAGATGTTTGGGGGACACTCAGGAAATCTCCACGAAGGAAGCGGGGTTCAAGCTGAGGTCTTTAATGACAGGCCAGGATGCAGTGGGGAGCAGGAGAGCAGAGAAAGCATTGGGGCCACAGAGGGTGAGAGATCTGAGGGTCCGAGAGAGGCACGTGGGGCTGAAGGGGCTGGGGAAACTGCTGAGCCCCTGAGTGTGAGTGGGACCGGGGGGCACTAGCACCTCACCCACTTCCGCGGCTTTCCAGCCCCGCTACTTATTAGTAACAAAGCAATTAGTAGCAATTATGACTGCAAGATCCCAAGTTCTTTTACGTCAAGCTTCTTGATCCCGTCCCGTTCATGAAAACCAAAAAACCCCCATCATCCGGGGGCATCTTATTCGATCCGAGGCCCCCGGGAGAAAAGTAGAAGCAAGTGCCAAGTTAGCAAAGCTCGGGGCAGAGGGCTGGGTGGCTGCCCCGTCCCTCTGAAAGCCAGGGGACCCCGGGTCTTCCCACCTCGACCCCTTGCCTCATCTGTTCCAACTTTGAGGAGAGGTGGGTCATCGCTTCACAATCTCGAAGCGGCTGCCAAAAAGGCTCTGTCCCCGGAGGACGGTTTCTGGACGGCAAGGCCGGGAGCCACGGGAGGCCTGGAGGTGGCCCGCAGCGCAGCCAGGGGACAGGGGAGAGCGATCGGAGCCCGGGCTGGTCCCCACAGGCTGGGGTGCTGAAATGTCACCCTGCCTTGGCACACGCTGATCCTCCTGTTTCAGTTACTAGATACTTTTTCACTTACTTAAACATACCCAGCCCATGCCGCCTTACAGGTATCTCTTTGCTGGCCCAGAGGACCGAGGCTATCCATTTTTAAAAGACATTTAAAGATTCTTTCTCCCAGCCCCAATCCGACGTCTAGGGCTTTTTTCAGTTAATCATCTGAAATGTGTTTTGCCTAAAATCAAAGCATTTCATCTTACTCCCTTGTTTTAGTAATACATTGCTTTTATAGCAACTCTACCTGCCTGGCAGTGTCCCTGAATCGGCAAAATTTGTTTTGTTTTGTTTTTGAAGAAGGCTACAGATTGGGGATCAGAAGCCGTATCTTTCTCCTGGTTCTCTTGGAGCTTTAGTTTCTCTGTCATCCAGTTAGTGAATTCATGTCTGGAAAACATTTTGAGACCGAGGCACGAAAACCACTTTAGGTCCAGAGTTACAGAAATAGCTCATCTTAAGCAATAGAAGCATTATTGTATGTAACCTGGATATTCTTTGGATTTTTTTTAAGAATTTACTTATTTATTAGAGAGAGAGAGAGAGAGAGAGAGAGAGTACATGAGCTGGGGGAGAGGCAGAGGGAAAAAGAGAGAGAGAGAGAAAGAAAGACAGAGAAAGGAGACTCCCACTGAGCACAGAGCCCAACGTGAGGCTTGATCCCAGGACTCTGAGATCATGATCTGAGCTAAAACTAGGAGTCCAGATATTGTGGGGTTTTTTCAAGATTGTATTTATTTATTCATGAGAGACACAGGCAGAGGGAAAAGCAGGCTCCCTGCGGGGAGCCCAATGCTGGACTCAATCCCAGGACCCCAGGATTAGGATCTGAGCCAAAGGCAGACACTCAACCATTGAGCCACCCAGGTGCTCCAAGAGTCCAGATCCTTAATGGACTGAGCCCCCTCCAGGTGACCCTAAAGAAGTCTTTTAGTAAATGCATTTAATGAAATGAAAAATTATTTGGCCCTCTTAGAAATGTTTCAAACATGTGGAATTTCTTAATACAATTTTTTTTAACAGGGTGGAAGTTAGAATGGTTTATTCTTTATCATGTCATCCCACTTATTAAATTAAATGAGTCCTTCCTTGCTAGTATATCCTCTTTCGTTCTAGAGTCAGATCTTAATTGCTTAAACTATTCAATTTACGAATCTAACCAGGCCTGTTCCTCTTCGGAGCTCATAAGCACTTCTTCCCAGGAGAGGAAGGGGAAGGGAAAGTCAATGAAAATTAAATGACTTAATTTTGCGCTTTTTAGTAAACTTGGGAAATGAGCTGATGAAAGACAACACTCAAACCTATTATGGAGTTGTTTGTACAGTCATGCCCCTTTATTCATGGGAACATGTTCCAACACCCCACAAGTGGATGCCTGAAATCAGGGATAGTTCCAAACCCTATAGATACTCCGTTTTTTCCTATACATACATAATTATGATAATAAGTTAACTCAAAAATTAGGTACAGTAAGAGATTAGTAATCTAACTAATTATAATAATAATTATAATAATAACTAATAATAAATAATAACTAATAATAAAAAGAACAATTATAATGACAGTTCTGTTAATGTGGTCTCTCTCTCAGAATATCTTGTGCTGTACTCATCCTTCTTGATGAGAAAATGCCTACAAGATGAGATGAGGTGGGTGAGTGATGTAGGGGTCATGACAAAGTGTGAGGCTACTGGTGACCTTCTGACCATTCATCAGAAGGAGGATCATCTGCTTCTGGACCACCTGGCAGGCAGATAAAAGCGAGAGGAGAACTCTTGTATACCCATTAGCCCTGAGATCCTCAAACAGTCGCTTGGAAATGGGCATATTTAATTCCCCCCTGAAAATAGTTATTCTCAGGATGCCTGGATGGCTCAGCGGTTGGGCACCTGCCTTTGGGTCAGGTCTTGATCCCAGGGTCTGGGATTGAGTCCCATATGGGGCTTCCTGAGAGGAGCCTGCTTCTCCCTCTGCCTATATCTCTGCCTCTGTCTCTCAGTCTGTGCCTCTCATAAATAAATAAATAAATCTTTAAAAAAAAAAAAAGAAAAAAAATAGTTATTTTCCCACTGTTTTGCAAGGATGGTCCATCTATTCTTCCTGGGGGAGCCAGAGACTGAAGCCAACTCTGTTCTCTGGCCTGGTCTCCTCATCACCTGCATGGCCTACACTCTCTTTTTTGTCACCCCTGCTAGTCTGGCTAAGGGCTTCCAAGCAAAACTGAAGCAAGAGGTGAAGATGGCAAGATGATAAGGTCTGTGTAGCATGAATTCTGTAGCATTAGCTCTTTGCACTTTCTGGGGTTTGGCTTGAATGCAGGGCTTTAGCGTGTCTGGGAAAGACATGATGCTTCACATGTGTTCGCTTTACTCATAGAATTATCGTGCTTCAGATTCACTTGATATATGGAAGCAAAGAATCTTTTCATAATCATGCAATGGTACTTTGTATTTGGCACTTAGCAATTCTCTATGGAGTGCTTAAGGAAAATGCTTGAATCTTTCCATCAAAATCGTAGTGGATGTAGTTCTCACCCTTTCTTTAGCTGGGAAATGTGGCTTCTATTTTTTGTTGTCCCGCAGCTGACTCCACTCAAATGAATATTGATAAGGGAAGATTTCTAAATTTCTTTTTTTTTAAGATTTTATTTATTCATTTGAGAGAGGGAGAAAGAGAGAGAATGAGCAGAGAAGGGGCAAAGGGAGAGGGAGAAGCAGACTCCCTGCTGAACAGGGAGCCTGGTGTAGGACTCGATCCCAGGACCCTGGGATCATGACCTGAGTGGAAAGCAGACACTTAAGACACCGAGCCACCCAAGTGCCCTGATTTCCAAATTTCTGATGCTTATTACTATTCCTTAAACTCTCATGCAAGTCATACTTCTCCCTGATACTAATTTGAAACCTTGAAAATTGTCGATGCCAGGAGCACAAATCCCTCAACTGGCTTTATAGAGAGAAAATGCATCAACCAGGACTGCTCTTCCTTATTGGAAGAACTCACAAAGGCAGCTCCAATGAAGAGCAGAGTCCAGCAGACAGAATTTTCACTGGGACACTTATTAATGCATGAGTTTGAGCAAGTCTTTGAACCCATTTGAGCCTCAGATTCCTTACCTGTAAAATGGGAAGAATAATACCTTCTAAGACTATTATGAGAATTAGATGTGTGTGAATGAGTTCTGTAAGCTATGAAATACGATGTAAAGATACACAGCACTATTAATACTTATACCCCTGGAATGTGAGAAAGAGGGTCTCCAGGACTTTTAAAGAGCTTAAGAGAGAAGACCAGGTCTAAGAGAAAAGATTAGGAGCCCAAGAAGGAAGCCAAAACGTGAGGGCAGCTATAGCGACACACACAGCTGGCCCCATGCGTGCTCTGGCATCTATAAAGAACAGGCACCTGATACCACAGGTCCACATCCTGCTTGTGAACATCGTATAATCCACCAATCTCCATGACCTCCTACTTCTTAAGGTCATTGTTTTACTTAATGTCAAAATTAGTGACTTAGGTAAGTCATAATGGCAGAGTCTAGAACACCCTCCCCTACTTCTCTAACATATTTCAGTGGCACGGGGCTGTGCTTTCTCACTCACACTGCACCTGATTTCTCTGCTGTCCTTTGACTCCAAACAATTACAGCTGGCTCTGTTTTGTTTCTCCTTACTTTCCTGAAAATCATGGCCTGTGACCTCTTTTATCCTCCCAAAGAACCACTGGTGTTAGGAGGTTTGGGAGCAGGGAGGTTTAGTCCTCCCTGCTTCCCACCTCTCTTGACACTTCCATTTCCTCCTTTATTTATTTATTTTTTAAAGATTTTATTTATTTATTCATGAGAGACACACACAGAGAGAGAGGCAGAGACATAGGCAGAGGGAGCCTGATGTGTGACTCCATCCTGGGATCATGCCTTGAACCAAAGTCAGACACCCAACCACTGAGCCACCCAGGTGTCCTGCCATAGCCTCCTTTAGGATCCCCATTTCCTTTCTGAGCTGCCAGTGGATCACTCCTGTTTTTGTATCATGCAGAATGATTTAACTGTGTGTGTGTCTATAGTCTCTCTCCCAGCTCAAGCATTCAAAGGAGGGAGGCGGGCCTTTCACAACCAAGGTAGGGTGATGGGTGGTGAAGGAATTTAATGAATGAGATGCCCGGCACACAGTTTAAAACAAGATTCCCAACTGAAACCAGTGTAGATGCTCAGCTTGTTAAGGGGAATGAATAACGCCCAGAGGTGGAGGTTTTTCAGGTCCTCATCATATAAGTAATATGTGAGGTCAGGTTGATGAATGTCTTTGCCCAAGGAAAGCCCGTGAACTCTGCTGAAGACTCAACTTTGGAAAAAAATACCTAGACCTAATGGACGATCCCAACTGTCAGAGATTGAAAGCCAGGATGGCCACCAAGAGAACACAGCTTCAGAATAGTTGTGGGACTAGCACCCGTTTTGCAAGGGTTTACAAAGGAATGGGAGGTGAAATGATGAAGGCCGTATATCTGTGTAGCCTGCTACATTCTTAGGGGAATCATTTTCAATGTTAGTAAGCATTTTAAGAAAAAGCCAAGGGGGAAAAAATTCTCTTTCACCTATTTCTTTGTTCCTGTAACTGGTTTATTCAGGAGTCTCAACTTGTTGGGGCATAAGCATGACTCAGTTTTATTGCTGTGAGTCTCTGCCCCCAGCTGTTCTCTGCGAAATTCTCACCTCAAACTGATGTGCAGAACATCAGGGATCAAGACTGGTCGGGTTTAACAGCCTCTCTAAGAGTTTTGGTTATAAAACCGGTCTCATTTTTGTTTTTAAGATTCAGTTCTAATGATCACAAACAACAACAAACAGAAAGCAAGTAGGACTGGTGGGGATGTGAAGAAATTCTCACGGGCGTGTGGCTGTGCGATGGCGCAGTCACTGTGGAAAGCAATATGGCGACTGCTCAAAAGGTCAAAAGTAGAATCACCATATGATTCAGCAATTCCATTTCTGGGTGAAGGCCAAAAACCTTTTTTTTTTTTTTTTCCAAAAACCATTTGAAGCAGATGCTTGGGCAGATACTAGTGCACCCATGTTCACTGCGGCCTTATTCACAAGAGCCAAAAGGTAGAAGCAACCCAAGGGTCTACAGACAGATGGACAAATAAACAGAAAGTGGTCTATCCATACAATGGAATATTATTCAGCCTTAAGAAAGAAGGGATTTCTAATATAGGGTACAACACAACTGAACTTAAAAGCTAGTGAAAAAAGCCAGACAAAAAAGACAAACGTAGGGCAGCCCTGGTGGCCCAACGGTTTGGTGCATCCTTCAGCCCAGGGCATGATCCTGGAGACCCAGGATGGAGTCCCACGTCGGGCTCCCTGCATGGAGCCTGCTTTTCCCTCTGCCTGTGTCTCTGCCTCTCTCTCTGTCTCTCTCATGAATAAATAAATAAAATCTTTAAAAAAAAAAGACAAACATATGATTCCATGTATATGAGGTACCTAGAACAGGCAAGTTAAGAGACAGAAAGAATGGTGGTTGCCAGAGGCTGGGGGAGGGCGGAATAGGGAGCTCGTGTTTAGTGGGGGACAAAGTTTCAGCTTGGGAAGATGAAAAAGTCCTGGAGATGGATGGTGGTGCTGGTTGTACAGCACTGTGAATGTACTTAATGCCACAAAATTGTACATTTAAAAAGGATTCAAACGACGGATTTAAAAATAAAATGAAATGATAAATTTTATGTTATGTATATTCTACCACAATAAAAAACAATAAAATTTTTTTTTTTAAAGATTTAGTCCCAGGCATTTAAAAACTTCCATCTCAAACTCAATTGCCTGGCTTACTGGCCCCCTGGCAGGCAGCTTACCCTGTGTCTGCCTCTCAGATAATTTCTGCATTCCTTGAGGTAGAGCCCCAGAAACTCAAAGGTCCCCTTTCCATACACTTTGAGGGACCTGGAGATCCGGGGTGGGTGGGGCTGCCCCAACTGCCCCGTCTAGTCTCCTAGGTCATTGCGTTCTGGGCCTTCAAACCGCCATATAGGGACCCCTCCTGTGAAATCCCAGCCTGGGAGCTGGCACGAGTCTTCCAAGCCTGTCAAAACCTCAGTGGGAAAGAGAGACTGTGCCATGCTCCTCGAATCTTGCTATGACCTTGCCCCACTCAGCTCCCTGTGGCCTGGGGGTAATGGAGGGTCTACACCTTAGCAAGAGTTCATATCCCCATCTTGCTGAACTCCAATCCTTTGGAGCATGTGCGTGAGCTGGGAGTGGGGCAGAGAGAGAGAAAGAGAGAGAGAGAGAGAATCTTAAGCAGTCTCCACACTCAGTGCAGAGTCAGATGGGGGCTTGACCTCATGACCTGACCTGAAACCAAGAATCGGGCACTTAACCAACTGAGTCACCCGGGTGCCCCTTGAACTCCAATCTTCATGAATGAGTGTCTTAGGATTCTCTCCCATGCTTGGCTGTGAGAATTAGAGGAACCCTTCTCCTTTGAGCTAAGCAGAATTCTAAGGTCTCTAAGGTCTCCTTGGCGTCACATCCTTGTACAATCCTCTCCCCTTGAGTATCCATGGGACCCATGAACATGACGGGAAGTCACCTCTGTGATCATGTGGCAAAGGGATTTTGTAGATAACTAGAAGAGAGATTTCCCCGGAAAAGGAATAGATCTCCCCTCATCTCCCGTCCCTGACAGAGGGCAGAGAACAGCCTCCCACCATGAATACCAACCGCACCTCCACAAAGCTTAGGACCCTCCGGCCTCTTCTTAGTTTGGAAGTGGGGGAGGCAGCTGTTGGTCCGGGGCTGGGGGGCAGTTGGGATTTTTCGACTGTCAGTAAATCCTGAGGAGATAGTTCTTGCTTAGTTTCTGGTGATGTCTCGAATTTGGAATGTAAGAGGTGGCGGGTACTGTGAACCCTCCATAGCAATTTTTAGGACAACAGGAAACACATCCCACAACATTCTATTACTCACAGTGAATGGTAGCGTGTGGTGCGATTTCCCTTTTCTTTTCCTGTTGTGATTCTCCATAGGAAGAGGTTTTTCTTTTTTTTTTAAATCCCATTTAACAATCTGGAAATTGAAATAAAATATTTATTTTAAGTTTATCAAAGGATTGCCAGTAAGGATCCCCCCATCCTCCCCTCCACCAATATTGCAACTTGGAAATGCAAATGGGACTCTAGTGCCTGGGAGGCTGGTAATGCCCAAGCAGCCCTGATGGGAATGGAGTTGGTGCATCATCGTCATCATCATTGTCATCTATAAACCTACCGGCCAGACCTCCAGGATTTCACAGTCCCCGACTTAGTGGTCACACATCCTGCTGGGTGACTCCTTTATCATCACTCTGGCTGCAACACAGAGCTTTGAGCTCCTTCACAATTCAGGGAATTAACCTCTTCAAGTTCAGGGTCAGATGAAAGAGGAAGTTCTAACTTGGGTCAGGGTGGAATTGTATTTAAAAAGTCAGCCCTCAAACTTAGCCATCTGGTATAATGAAATATTTTAACTGAAATGGGTCTACGAAAATTCAACGTAGTGGAAAAGTAACCAACTACACACAGTACTCTTCCCACCGTACTCATCTGTCCTTCCGAATGTGGTACCTTCTCCATCTGGGACACCAACTGGACCGAGTCCCACTAGGTCCTGCTCTTCCCTGATACTCACCTGAGGCAGGTGTCGGCCCCTCTTCTAATCTCCTGACACCAAAAGCACTCGGGGAAGCAGGGAGTTAGTGAAGGTTTTGTGGGAAGAGGGCGAGGGTTACCACCAGAAACTTCCTAAGACTCTCCTTGAAAAGTCCTTCCCCTAGTAGCTGTCCCACCACCACCACCACCAGTAATGCCTCCTATCTCTGCGGGTGGGAAAAGGTAGTTTATCTCACTACTGTTTTAATTTACAGAATCACTCAGATTCTATCTGTGGATTAACAGACTGTTCGAGATTAACCATTTGATCACCTGAGTCTGTCTGGGTCTCCCCAACGCACCCCCCCCGCCCCCGGACTGTACATTCCATGCAGGCAGGGGCTTTATCTATGTTGTTCACTGTTGTACTCCTCGACCTCCCCATAGCAGCACTTGCCACAGAAGAGCCAGCGAAGAATTTCTAGATGAAGGATGAATGAATGGGTGCCATACACCCTCATTTCCCATCTGGACCTCCCCCACTGGCAGGTCCTAAAGCTTGCCTGCTCGGCACTCTTGTCCACCAGGGATCTCCTGGAGACTCGCTTCTCTTCCAGAATGCTTACCATTAAATCGGACGAAAAACGCATTTACTATGTTCTTCTATATTTGTTCCTTCTACACGTTTCTCCTTCAAAAATACTGCCCTCAGATACAGACATCATCTACTTGCTTTCAGGAAGTATGAAACCACCCCATACATTTTTTTCCTAGTCTTCCTCTAAACGTGTCACCAAAAAACCTCCAGGTCATAAGTTCTTCATCTGCAGAAGTAGAATGGTTATAAATTATAAAATGGTATTATAAAACTAGATTCTATAATTAATATTCATTAATATGTAATTAATATAAGAAAGTTATATAATTATGAAAATAAATTATAAAAAATAAGAGTATTTTTAAAAAATTATTTCTTTTTTAAATCGACAAACTTCACTAGGAAATCATCCTTGAAGTGCGTCAATGTCCTCTTTTCCTCCCGTCATCTCTCAAGTATTTACTGAATGATATAAGCCAGGCTCAACGCTATGCACATTGGCATTTACTGTCTCATAAAGAAATACAATTTTTTTTTAAATTTTATTTATTTATTTATGATAGTCACAGAGAGAGAGAGAGGCAGAGACACAGGCAGAGGGAGAAGCAGGCTCCATGCACCGGGAGCCCAATGTGGGATTCGATCCCGGGTCTCCAGGATCGCGCCCTGGGCCAAAGGCAGGCGCCAAACCGCTGCGCCACCCAGGGATCCCCAAGAAATACAATTTTTGCTAGTTTTTGTTGATGCATAAAAGTAATATAGAGTCACAACAGAAAATTTGGAACATACACAATACCAAAAAAAAAAAAAAGAATCATATAATCAGAGTCAGAAACACGAACCGCCATCAATTTGACAGATTTCTAATTTTTCCATACATATATGCATTTTCCATGTATGTGGAAATACAGGTATTTTCCATGTATTTCCATGAAATAATGATTTACATACAATTCTGTAATGTTCTTTTTCTCCCCTTAACCATATATTTAGATATTTTCTCGTGGAAACTAAAAATTCCTCATTTCAAAAAGCTGCAGAATAGTTTATTTCTAATTTTGGAAGCGTTAATCATTTCTAATTTTCTGACATTATAAAAAGGAGACAGTATATATCTTTATGCACAAGTCTTTGTGCCTGTTTCTATTTCTATAGAATCCTTAGATACAGAATTATAGGATCAAAGTGTATAAACAATTTTAAAGCTGGGAAATATTTTTATAAAATTGCTTTCTGGTTAAGTTATGTCAATTTATGCTCCCACTAATAGTACATAAAATTCCCCATTTCATTGTATTCCTGTTAGTATTGAATATTAGAATTTTAGAAAATATTTTCTGGTATTTCTGGTATATATATATATATATATATATATATATATATATATATACTGTATTATTTTAAATTTTTACTCTTTCAATTACTAGGTAGTTCAGACACTTTAAATATAACATACAGGGAGAGAGCTAATTACTAATCATTTTTTGAGGAAATTTTTCCATTAAGTTATTAATGTTTCTTATCAACTTAAGGGTATTCTTGTATTGAGGATAAGATTAACTGCCAGATTTGTTATGCAGAGTTCTTTTTGTTGTTGTTGTTATTTTTTTGTTGTTGTTATGCAGAGTTCTGTAGGGTTTTTTCTTTCCTTTGCAAATTTTGTTCACAATATTTTTAGTTGTCAGGATCTAAATTTTTTATGAAATCTAGTCTAACGGTCACTTCATCTACGATTTTTCCATTTCTTTTCTCCCCTCATCTTGAGGTCACACAAATATTTGCCTAAGTTTTCTCCTAGTTCTAAAATTCTTTAATGTATCTGAGTTTTTTGTTAGCATATAAGGAAAGGCAAGAGCTTTCTTTACATTGAATATTTTTTTTCAAATTACTAGTTTTCTCAGGCCTATTTATTGAGAATCTGCCCCTTTTTCATTTATTTTAGGTGACTCTCATCACATCTTAAAGTTTATACAATGTCAACGCTATCTTTTTCTGGATTACTGATTCCATTCTACTACCTATGTCACTCAATATCTGTTACTGATCTATTATAACACTTTCAAATTATGATGGTCTTGGGGATCCCCGGTTGGCTTACGGTTCAAGTCCCTGCCTTTGCCCCAGGATGTGATCCTGGAGACCCAGGATTGAGTCCCATGTCGGGCTCCCTGCATAGAGCCTGCTTCTCCTTCTGCCTATGTCTCTGCCCCTCTCTCTCTCTATGTCTATCATGAATAAATAAATAAATCTTTAAAAATAAATAAATTATGGTATTGTACTATGCTCCAATCAAAAACAGCACAGATTATCATATTTTTCTATATTTTCACAATTTTCTTAACTCTTCTCATCTGCCATTTATTCAAATGAACATTAAAATAATTTTGTTTTAGGGGGGCACCTGGGGTGGCTCAGTCGGTTAAGCGTCTGCCTTCAGCTCAGGTCATGATCTCAGGGTCCTGGGATCAAGCCCTGTGTCAGGCTCCCTGCTCAGAGAATCTGCTTGTCCCCTGCTCCTGCTCCCTCTCCCTCTCCCTCTCTTTCTCTCTCAAGTAAATAAATAAAAAAAAAATAATAATTTTATTTTAGCCTCCCAGGGTAGAGGTTAGTAGCTTCATTTTACAAATGAGGAACTGTGTCTCAAGAAAGATAAGCAGCTCCAAATCGCACATCTGAGTGCAAGAGGCATAAGGTAAAATCCTTTCTTTTGACATCTCCTCCTTTCAGCTCTACAAGGCTATCATGTTTTGGTAAAGAAAACAGGAAAATTACTAAGCCTTCTTTCCTGTGTGCCTCCTCTAGTGGCCCTCACAGATACTGCAGTTTCTCCAGCCAGTGTTCTACGGTAATTATTTTTATAAAACAAACACGTATGTTTAGCTTAAATTTTTTTAAAGTTTTTAATTTACACAAAGCTTGTAATACTATTTGTCTCATATTTGAGGGGTCATGTACCGCCAGGATTTTCTTAACAAAGAGCAGCCTCAGAAGACATTTATTAAAAACCCCAGTGACTATAAAGTAAAATTTTGTAAATTCCATGGGTTTTAAAGGAATAACAATAGTAGATACAAAGACCCTCCAGATGTTTCTTTGTTCTTTTTTTTCCTCCCTTGACGTCATCTAGTACTTTCATGCATAACTATTTTTAAATCACCCCTCTAACCCATTTCTTGTTTTCTTACCTCCCTTCCTATTGTTCTAGTCCCTTTGTGTTATTCAGTGAGCACAAAGGTGCCTAGACAGGGGTGCAGTGGGGACTGGAAGCCAGCCTGTATTCGGATTGTCACTCTGGGTCCCTGGCTAATCCACACCAGCCCAGAGGAAGGTTCACCTGTTTGTAACCCCCACAGAGCTCTGGGGTGTGAGACACCTGGTTGAAACCTGTCTCATTTTCTTCCCAGTTCATTCTCTGTCTGTTTTTTGGTGGTGGTGGTGGTGTTTGGGGGTCATTTGTTTGCTTGCCTTTTTCTTTTCTCCTTCTTCTTTCCTAATTCCTTCCATCCATTTCTTCCTTCTTACCTCTTCTTCACCTGTCAGAAAAGATACTGAGTAAAATTTAACTTTTACACAAAAGATACCGTGTGACTCAGAAATTTTAAGTAAACTTTAAAAATTAAGCCAGACATATGTTACACGTCATGAAAACCCAACCAAGCAAAAAGCGCATTATTAAAAAGAAAAAAAAATTCTGAGAAGCCCTTGACAAAACGTCTTTTTCTTTACCTGAAATCCTTAAAGACAAGGGTTGCTTATTTTACCTCCCTCACCCACGGGTGTTTAATACTCTTTAATTTGTAGTAAGCCAATTCATACTAAATGCATTAGTATTTAACACAATATGGGACACAATTTGGGAATAAAAAAAAACAAACAGCGGAAAGCTTAGACCATTATTCATGGAGGATTAAGGACTGACAGTATTGATTCTTTCCTGGATTTGGTTCAGAAAGACAGGGATAATAATACTGGCCTAATTAACTAGCTTGTTGGGTAGATTAAAGTGCTTTGTAAACATTAATTAAAGATGCAGGGAGTTGGATGAGGCCAGCGTGTTATTAGCGCAAAAGAGGTCTCCCTCCTTTCATCAGGTATGTCTTCCTGGGGAGGACAAAGAAATGAGCTAAGGACTAAGGTATTGGGGCTCAGCCCAGAGCGCCGCCAGTGACTGTCCTTCCCTGCTGCCAACCACTTCCTTCCTCAGTTTTCTGTAAATGGGGACACGCCACGCATGGCATGTTGGGGGAACACTGCACATGGCACGTTGGGGACACACCGCACATGGCGTTGGGGGGACACACGGCACATGCAGGTTGGGGGACACACGAGCACATGGCACGTTGGGGGGCACAGCACTGAGGGACACGCACATGCACATTGGGGGGACACTCGCACATGCGTTGGGGGACACACTGCACAGGTTGAGGGGACACACACATGGCACTTGGGCACATGGCACACGCATGTTGGGGGACACTCGGCACATGCACGTTGGGGGGACACACGCACATGCACATGGGGCACTCGCATGGGGTTGGGGGGACACAACGGCACATGCACGTTGGAGGGACACATGGCACATGCAGGTTGGGGGGGACACATGGCACAAGGCACGTTGGAGGGACACACGGCACATGGCACGTTGGGGGGACACGGCACACGCACGTTGGGGTACAGGTGTTGCAATGCTGCCAGCCGAGTCCCCCCAAGCCCCGTGACCCGTGACCCCGGCCCCCTCCCTCCTTCCCTCCAGGGCCGCCCCGAGGAAGCACCGGCGCCAGCGGCTCGGCTCCCGGCGGGGACAGCCTTCCAACAACCCCGCTCGCTCGGCATTTCCAGCGCGACCAAGGGCGCTCGGCTGGCAGGAGCGGCAGGAGCTTCGCGGCGGCCCCGAGCCCGGGAGCGAAACCGGGCTCGGGCCGCGGGCTCCGTGAAGTCGTGGGCCTGTGAAAGGCCTTCTCCGAGGCCGACAACAATTCCGTCCGTCCTCGGGAGTTAGCATCACTCGACGTGAAATAACCTGTCAAAGCTGAGGGCCCCCGGGGGAGCTGCAGACGCACACCCTGCTGCTCCGCAGCGTGCGGGCCTGGCCGGGCGGCGGCGGGGCGGGCCTGTCCCTTTAGTTTAGTTTAGTTTAAATTTATTCATTCATGAGAGACACAGAGAGAGAGAGAGAGAGAGAGAGAGAGAGAGGCAGAGACACAGGCAGAGGGAGAAGCAGGCTCCATGCACCGGGAGCCCGACGTGGGATTCGATACCGGGTCTCCAGGATCGCGCCCTGGGCCAAAGGCAGGCGCCAAACCGCTGCGCCACCCGGGGATCCCCGGCCTGTCCCTTTACATGCCCGGGGCACGCGCTGTGCTTTTTAGGGGGCTGAGCCCCGGGGTGGGGGGGAGCGCGCGGGAGGGCGGCGAGCGCGCAGAAGCGGGAGCGCGGCGAGTGGGGGAGGAGGGCGCGCGGGCGGGGGTGAGCGCGCGGCGGGCGGGGGTGAGCGCGCGGGCGGGCGGGGTGAGCGCGCGCGGGCGGGGTGAGCGCGCGGGCGGGCGGGGTGAGCGCGCGCGGCGGGGTGAGCGCGCGGGCGGCCCGGGCAGCAGGCGGCGGGCGGGGGTGAGCGCGCGGCGGGCGGGGGTGAGCGCGCGGGCGGCCCGGGCAGCAGGCGGCGGGCGGGGGTGAGCGCGCGGGCGGCCCGGGCAGCAGGCGGCGGGCGGGGGTGAGCGCGCGGCGGGCGGGGGTGAGCGCGCGGCGGGCGGAGGTGAGCGCGCGGCGGCGGGCATGAGCGCGCGGGCGGCCCGGGCAGCAGGCGGCGCGAGGGCTCCGGGTCGCGCACTGCGCGTGGGCACCAGCGGCCCCGGAGGCGCGGCGGGGGCTCCTTCCAGGTGAGTAGGGACTCTCGGGTCCCCGACGGGGTGGGAGCGGCGGGCGGGACCCCGAAGGCGCCCCCTCGTGCCTCGCCTGGCACGTCGGTGAGCGCCCGCGTCTGCTGCGGGCGGACGGAGGCTCGGGCTCGGGCTCGGGCTCGGGCTCGGGCTCGGGCTGGGCGGGCGGGACCCCGAGGGCGCCCCCTCTGCCTGCGGCGGCCCCGGCTGCGCGCCCCTCGCTCCTCCGCCGCGCCCCGCGGCCTCCCGGAGCTCAGGCGGGACGCGCAGCGCCGGGGACGGTCGCCGGCCGGCGGCCTCCCTTCACCCGCGGGGGAGCCCGGCGCCTCCTTAGGGGGCTCGGGGGCTCGCGTGCGCCCCAGGTCGGGGAGGGCGTGGGGGGGCCGCGGCGCTTTTTCGGCTGGGAGGTTGGCCTGCTGGGGGGTGAGAGGTGGTCCGAGGTGCGTGTGTGACTCCGGGCGCAGGGGCTTGCGGGGTGCCCCGCGCCCCCGACACCTTCCCCGGGCGCGCGGCCCCTCCCCGGAGTCGGCGGAGATTCGTCGCTCGCGTCGCCGCCGCGGCCCTCGGGTCCCGGAGTCCGCGCCCCGCGCTGCGGAGGGCGTGGGGGGAGCCTGTCCTAAACCACCTGTTACACTCGCGTCCCGAGCAAGGTGACCCCTGGATTTCCGTCCCTACGCCCGACCACGGCAGGTAGCCGGATCAGGTGGGAGTGCCCAGGACCCGCCGTGAGCGAGTCGGGGGCCGGGAGGGATTTAAAAGGGAGAAGAAACAGTGGCCCGTGCGATGCAGTTTAACAAAAGGCAATACAATAAATTCCAGTATTTCTCCAAGGCTTTGAAAGTTTCCCAGTATTGTTTTACGGAGTCTAAATTTAAGCATCGGACTTTTTTTTTTTTTTTAAACCGCAGGAACTAACCTCAGAAAATTCTTAACTCTTTGCCAGGCAGGATAGTTGGTATAGAGTACAAAACTTAGCAGTGAGTAAAGGAAAGTAATTTTTTTTGGTGCCTCTCCCCCTCCCGACCACCCTTCCAAAGAGAGTAAAACAAACGTTCAGATCTGTTGCAGGGAGAAAAGTCCTTCTGGCTCCAATTTTAATGGAGAACTTTTTTTTTTTTTTTTGATCTGTATTTCTGAAAGATACAGAAACACCAAGCCAGGTGTCAGTGTAAACTTGAGAAAGATGCTCACGGGAGAAAGGTTTATTAAAGATACGTTTCTACCGTCTTTCTTTCTCTTTCTTTCTTTCTTTCTTTCTTCTTTCTTTCTTTCTTTCTTTCTTTCTCTTTCTTTCTTTTTCTTTCTTTCTTTCTTTCTCTTTCTTTCTTTCTTTTCTTTCTTTCTTTCTTTCTCTTTCTTTCTTCTTTCTTTCTTTCTTTCTTTCTTTCTTTCTTTCTTTCTTTCTTTCTTTCAGCACAGCATACTGGGGACCCATGCACTAAAAAGTTAGCCCTCAAATTCCATGCTTGAATGTTAGAGATTGTTTTTCTAGGTGGAGGAGGTATTTTCGTTCATGAGGCCAATGTGGAAATACAAACAAATGCCCTGTTTACTTGGGATTGGGTGGGAAGGACGGAAGTTGTCTAAAATCTCTCCTGCCAAACTTGACGGTGTATGTATGGAATCCGGTGCGTTATCTTGCCCAGGCCAATAATAGGCACTTTTAAGTGACTGGATAGATTCCTTGGTAGCAGCGTTTCAAATGAGCTTTTCTTTGAAAATTTTGGACGCTGATCATCTAAAAGCAACACATTTTCTCTGTTACTCAAAATCAGAGCAACTTTGGCTAGTAATCATTTCGAGAAGGCTGGGAAGATGAGACCTGCTCTTGAGAAGATGTGGGTGTGTCAGGCCCCGTGACGTCCCCCCTTGCCTACGTTAGTGCGGGCACGGAGCGCTGGTTACTTCATGCAGGGGTTTTGGAGACTCCCCACCTTCACCATGCCGAGTACTGAGTTCATCTTTGGGCACACAGACGTATCTAGATAACAGCCATATGGCCCAAACTGATTAAAAGCAGATCAAGTGAGCTTTCAATGGGAGCTGAAGACACACCTGGCCCCAGTTCCAAAGTTCTCAGACACCTAAGGAGTCTGTAGTTGGCACCCTGTGTTGATTCTAAAGATCATCTCAAATAACTAACTACGGAGGTAGAGTGGAGCCTTGAAGCCTAAAGGGAGCAAGGTGAAAGGTTCGGGTGGAGCCGAGCGAAGAACAGGGGAGCCTCTGGAAGAGAAGTTCAGGTGCCTCTTATCTACATGATTGTGGGACAGCCGCCAGGGGCACGGAGGCCACTCAGGGGTAGGTGCCAGGGAATCCTAGGAGCATCCCAGAACTTGAGCTCTTTGCTTTGCTCAAGGGCAGCATTGCATTTCAGTTTCCATCGGCTTCGTAGCTGCCTGCGTGCTCTCGGGAGGATGAGTCCGCCGCCCTGGCCCTGCTGCACGGCAGCTCGTCCGTCCCTCTTGAATCTTCGAGGGACTCTGCTGGCCCTTGCAGAGAAGCCTCTGTCCACAGAGGCTCTGGCACAGCAGGGTCAGTAGAGTGGAATCACTGCTGGTAGCCCCTGTCCGTGGAGAGCCAGCGGGAGGCTGTGCCTCTCAATGAATGCCCTTGTCCCCACCCCCACCCCACCCCCTCCCAGGCTCGCAGCACCAGTATTGAAACCTATTTTAAGAAAGTAGGTGCTGGGTTTACAATCCATGCAGTCAGGATTGGCGGCAGAGGAATGTGGAGAGCAGAACATTCCACCTTGTTGGAGAGAGCTGTGATAGCGCCTTATGAATGCAGATCTTCAGGCTGGATATTTCTAAAGAGCTGGCAGTGCGAAGACTCAAATCTTTTTTTAAATCGGAGCAAAACATATGTAACTTCAAAGTTGTCATTTTAAGTGAATAAGTCAGTGGCATTAAGTACATTCACATCCTATGTGTTAGAGAAGGCTTTAATTTTTTTTTTCCTGTAGAGGTCCGCAGATACCCATTCCATGACCCTTACTAATTGAATTATTCTTCACTAACTTTGTGTCTGCTTAACAGGCCAATAATTGAGAGAGGTACAGATGGTCCCCCACTTGACGATGTGTAGACTTTCCAGTGGTGCGAGAAAGTGATAGGCATTCAGTAGAAACTGTCCTGGGGATTTTGAAGTTGGATCTTGTCCTGGTTCAGTCCTCTCTCGATGCTGGGCAGTGAGCCACAGCTTCCAGGCCGCCAGCGACCACGAGGGACCACCCGTCCTGCCACCCATCCTGCACCCATCCCGCTGGATTAGAGGATTTTGCCCAACCGTAGGCTAATACGAGTGTTGTGGGTACATTTAAGGTAGGCTAGATAGGTTATGTGTATGAAATGCATTTTCAACCTAATATGGACTCATCGGGATGACACCCTATGAGATAAATCAAGGCAGATCTGTATATGGAAACATAACACTATCATGGGGGATTTGTCACTCTCTCCTTGTATTTTGAGCTAGAAAATATTCTGAGACTCTGTGCATTGAAACTTTGTATGTGAATATGTAACAATGCGCATTTGTAAGTTTATATTGGTAGGTACACAGGGTCTAATAGGAATTGAACTTTTTACTATTACATACTTTCATCTATTTAATCTCTTTTGCCTGATGTAATATAGCCAGAAGCGATCCTCTCATTGTTGCTGTTGTGGATCTTGGCTTGATTTTTTTTTTCCTATCACTTTTATTTTCTTTTAAATGTCTTTACTGGGGTATAATTGACATTCAGTAAACTGCACATATTTAAAGTGTTTAAAAAAAAAAAAAACAACAGGAAAAAAGGACATTCACAATGTTGTGCAACCATCACCACTATCTGGTTCCAGAAGTTTTTCATCACCCTGAAGGGAAACCCCATTCCCATTAAGGAGTCACTCTCCATTTCCTCGACTCCAGCCTCCTACTCCAGCCTCTGGCAACCACTAATCTGCTTTCTTTTTCTATGGATTTCTCTGTTCTGGGTATTGCATATAAATGGAATCATACAGTATGGTGACTGGCTTCTTTCACTTAGCAGTGCTCTCAGGATTCATCTGGGGGTGCCTGGGCGGCCCAGTTGCTTGAGCCTCTGCCTTCAGCTCAGGTCATGACCTCGGATGGGGTGGGGGAAGGGGGTGCCTGCTTCTCCCTCTCCCTCTACTCTTCCCTGCTATTTGTACTTTCTCTTTCTCTCAAGTACATAAAATCTTTTTTTTTTAAGGATTCATCCATGTGATAGCATGCATCAGTATTTCATTGCTTTTTATTTATTTGTTTTAAAATACTTTATTTGAGAGAGAGAGAGAGAGCACAAGTGGGGGCAGGGGGGTGCAGACGCCCCTGAGCAGGGAGCCTGATGCGGGGCTCGATCCCAGGACCCTGAGATCATGACCTGAGCAGAAGGCAGACACTTCACCTGACGGAGCCACAGCTCAGTCCCTTTTTTAAAGTCCCTGAATAATATTTCCTCAATAGACCACAATTTGCTTACCCATTTATCAGTTCATAGACATTTGTGTTGTTTCTACCTTTCGGCTGTTGTGAGTAGTGTTGCTATGAACATCCATGTGCAGGTTTTTGTTTGAACACTTGTTTTAAATTTTGGGGTCTTAGGGAGGCCCGGGTGGCTCAGCGGTTTGGCGCCTGCCTTCAGCCCAGGGAGTGATCCTGGAGACCCAGGATCGAGTCCCCCGTTGGGCTCCCTGCATGGAGCCTGCTTCTCCCTCTGCCTGTGTCTCTGCCTCTCTCTGTGTGTCTCTCATGAATAAATAAATAAAATCTTTGAAAAAACATAAAAAATAAAAAAATAAATTTGGGGGTCTGTACCTAAGAGCAGAACTCCTGAGTAACACAGCAATGCTATATATAACCCACCAAGGAATCACCAGACTGTTTGCCAGAGCAGCTGCACTATTTTACATTCTCGCCAGCCATGTATAGAGGGTTCCAGCTTCTCCACATCCCACCAACACTTGTTATTGTCTGTATGCATGCGTGTGTGCGTTTAAATTGCCATCCTAGTGGGCATGAAGTGGTATCTCACTGTGGTTTTGATTAGGGTTTCCCTCATGACTAATCATGTTGAACATCGTTTCAAGTGCTTGTTAGCCACTTAGAGGGCTTCTTTGGAGAAATATCTATTCAAGGACTCGATTCTCTTCTGTGTTAGTGTGTATGTTGCCAAAATCCTGCATGGGAGTGAGAGTAGTTATTTTTATAGGGCTTGGTTTGTATACGATGTTCCTTTTCAAACCTTCATTCTGTTGTTTTGGGGGTTTTTCCCCTGCTTTCTTTTTCAAGCTTCTGCTGCTCCTCCTAGGAGACTAATTGTCTGACTAGTGCTTTGAAATATTTAATATTCTTCCTATGTTAGTTATTGTTCCAAAGGCCTGGGTTGTTCCTTTGTTCATTCAGCAATATTTGTAGACTGGCCACCTGCATTGCACTTTTGCACTGAGCCAGTCATTGGGAATACAAACATACCAGTCCGTATATGCTTCTCTTTTTGATGTCTGCAGATACCTTTTTTTTTTTTTTAATTAACAGATTAGTGGAGCCTGGCATAAGGAAAAAGAGCAGCCCTCAGCTGGGAGGTGAGGGAGGCTGCCCCATGTTTCATCGGGTTCACCACTTCGTGTTTCTAGAACCTGGTTTCCTGGTCTGTGAAAGTTGGAGTAGGACTAAATGACTTCTCAGGCCACTCAGACCTTGAAACTGAGGATTACAAATTAAGGATTCACACCAGCTTTCTTTTACACACCTAAATCTGTGAGTGTACTTAAAATAGTTTGTGTTGCACAGTTTACACTGTCTTGTGGGGAGAAAAATGATGCTTGTGTTCTTTTGCACTGGACTACCCAGCTGAGTTTGGTCGATTGCTTCCTAACAAACTGGTGCACTTGGGTTTTTTTCTGGAAAGATTCAGAGGATTTGAAGAGCTTTAGTGAGCATTTAAGTTCCTACCATGGTGGGCACAAAGGAATGTAGAGATGGATAAGGTGTGGTCCTTGCCTTTGAGAAATTCATGGTCTCATGAAGGAGATAGAGTAAATGTTCATAGCAGAGGCCCATTGCTCTCTTTTGGGAGAAGACAGAGATATTCTTTTCCTTCAGGACATCAGAACATCTAAGGGAGAATGTAACGTTGGAGCTGGGTCAACAGGGGGAAGATACTGGAAAATCAGAGTGGTACAATTGTGGCTGTGGTTTGAACGCTGAGGAGCTTAGCCTTGCCTTGTATCTGGGGGCATTAACCATGGAAGGCTTGTCGGTTGGGTTATGACAGCAGGTCTTGTGTTCTGGCTTCACTGTGAAGTAGACTTTTGTATACACAGGGAGTAGCTTGACATTGAACAAGATGTTCAGGGTTGAGGAAGGGAGGATAGAAATAGGAGATAAGATGGTGCAAGCAAGGGCATGGCATTGAAAATGTCAAATGTCAAAGAGATGGTGCAAGAAGAGTTTTAAAAAGCGTTATTCTAGGGGCACCTGGGTGGCTCAGGGTTGAGCGTCTGCCTTTGGCTCAGGTCGTGATCCCAGGGTCCTGGGATCGAGTCCCTCATTGGGCTTCCCCTGGGGAGCCCGCTTCTCCCTCTGCCTATGTCTCTGCCTCTCTCTCTCTGTGTCTCTCATAAATAAATAAAATAAAATATTTTTTAAAAAAGTTGGATGCTTAACAGACTGGGCCACCCTGGCGCCCCTCCTATTGTGATTTTAGAGGTGTCTTCTGAGGAAAAATCATTTCTGTATTAACATGTAGTAAAATCATACTTAAACCATAATTTCATTTTAAGGATTTTTTGTCCCCATGATTATTTATTAATTCTATTTCAGGAACATTTGGTTAGCCATATAAAATTACTGATATTCAGCTATTTCGGCCTATACAAATAGCAACTTCATATGATTCAGTCTAATAATTGTGGGCTGCTTGTTAGACCCTTCCCTTTTCACCCATTGTAAGAACGTAGTCAGCAAACTGGAAAACTCACATAAAAACACAGTGCCTTTAAATACTGTGTTTCTTAGCTAATTCCCATTTTTCCAGGATGAAAGTCCTTACCGATGGTGTTGCCAGGAGGTGTCTAGGAAGAGTCTGGGGAGAAGAAGGCAGCCTCTCTATATACATCCACAGAAGGAGGGCTCCCAAAGGCCTTGGGAGATGGGGCTAAAGATCCAGTACAGTGGGTTGACCAGCAGGATGTCTTGTGTGAGCTTTGCTCCCCCTGACTTGGATCTAAATCTGTTCAACATGAGGTAAGATATGTCAATCAGATCACTTCCAATCTAACCAGGTGTTATAAATGCCAATATTAGATGAACATACTCTCTACGTCACCTTTATTTTCGTTGTGAGGATCAAAGAAACATTCAGCTAAGACTTTTGAGCTTCTCAGAAAGAAATCATATTATTTAATAATAAGGCATAATTATTAGTTCTAAGTAAAAAGTATGACATTTTGTCTCACTATTGTAGCACGCAGTGGGTGCTCTGGGAATATTTGCTGAATAAATTCAGAGAAAGCACACAAGCTTGTTTAACAAAAGTAAAAGTTAAATGGAGATTTTCTTTTCTTTTTTTAATTTCCTAAAGAATCCAGAAATCCAGAAATATGCAATAAGCATATAGGATGTCAATTTTTTTTTCGATGAGCTAAGAATTAAATTTGAGGTGTCCATCTTTGTATACATTTCACCAGATAGAACTAGATTTTGCTCCTGTCAGTGCTTTTCTGTTTGCTTCCTCGTGTTGCAGGGGTCATTCCATTTTATAACAAGGAACTCACCTGGAATCTAGTCAAGGTTATTTTCAGGAGAGGTTTCACTTTAGGGAAATCCAATTTCCACATCTTCTGTTCAGTGATAGGAAACGGATAACAGGAGACTTCTTTCCTTAGGGCCTGTTAGCCCAGCCTCACTAGGTGAGGCCTCTGCTGTGAACTTGTTTGCTTACATGTGGGTGCATCATTTACTCTCATGTGCTTCGTAGCCCTAAGTAAATTACCATCTCCTATAAATAGCTGAAACTATTCACAATTGAGACAATCTTGGTTTTTGACATCGTTCAGAAAGAGCTTTTCAAAAGGAAAAAAAAGTCTAAATGAAAGCATGGTAATTGTTCTGGGGAAGTAAAATTACTAGCCTTTAAAATGTGTAATTGTATTTAATACCCTTGAGTGCCAGTTAGAGTTTAAGGTCCTAAATTCTTACAGAAGACATTTCAGCGGTAAGGGGCGGGGGGGGGGGACCCAATCAGAGAAAAAACAAAAAGTCATGTATAAGGGATGCTAAACCATTGGCTGCATTAATGTTTTAAAATTCCAGAACAAAACTAAGTTTCAAACTCCCAGCACCAACCAGTTCCTACCTGAAGAGGACTTTCCTCTGATCTTCAGGGCTGGGGTCCAGTTGTCATTTACCAGTTGGCTCAGTGAGTGTTTTTTGGAAGCTTTCTTTCCTTTCCAAGGTTTTTGTTTTCTTGACGTTGAGAAAGAGCCTACAATAAAGAATAGTCACTACATATTTATTTTGCTTCAGCTGTTTGTTAGAGGCTTACTTTTTAAGTTAATCTTGGGCATGGATTACACCCATAGGTGTACACATGCATGCATTTACACTGATATTTATTACATGTTAATATTAGGAAACATTACCGGTTTGGTGCGTCTGATGTATTTATTGGCGCTGACTTTTTAATAGATCATAATTTGTGAAGCTAAGTGAAGCATCTCCTCCATGACTGTATTTAATGTGACTTCCCCTGTGTGCCCCATTTGCCCTTGATTGAAATATATTGGTTGTGAGAGTAATTTCTTCTAAATTTGACTGCTTTGGTCTATGGCTATGATAGGGGGATAAAGGATGGTCACCCCAATGAAATTAGTGTGTTTGACAGGACTCATATATGTTGAAGCTTTTCTTTTAGATTGAAGGTCTATTGGAAGGATACTCTAATTTAAAAGATAATAATAAGATGGTTTTAAAATTTAAATGTTGCTAAGTACTGAAGAGTCCGTCTCTGTTTTGTGACAAATGTTTTCCAAAGTCCTGTGGCTATATTGGAAAAAAAGAGAGAGAGAGCGAGCTCTCTGCCCACAAGGAGCTTGCAGTCTAATTGAAGAAAAACGATTCCTTGCAGAGTGAAACCTGAGGCGACTGGCTTGCATCAGAGCGACAAAGATTGTGGGATGTCATCCACCAGTGGCGAAATAGACCCCGTAGTGGTAAAGGAGTGAGTGGATAGGTCAGTGATGAGCAACATCAGGAAGCAAGATTTGAGGTTTGGTTGAGTTTTTGAGAGAGGCTTTGGAGGAGAGCCACAGGGGAGGCCGTCAACACCGGGCCCATGATTATGCAGAGTCTTAAGCAGACCAGGCTGGATAAAAGGGTTTATATTGTGGAAAACAGGGTGGAAGAGATACGGTGAGGCGGGGTTCTAGAGACACCTTAAAGCCCTGTGTTCTTACAGATAGGAGGACCTTTGGCAGTAAAACTGGGGAGACAGAAACTGTGCCAGCTCTCCCAGGCCTGTGGGAGCACAAGTAACCCTGGATCTTGAGAAGGTTCTTTCTGTCCTTGCGATTCACTGTTGAATGTCGGACTCTGTATTCATTTTGTTATTTTTTTTAAGTTTTTATTTATTTATTTGAAAGAGAGAGTACGTGTGTGTGAGCGAGAGGGAGAATCTGAAGCAGACTCCGCACTGAGCACAGAACCTTTGACGTGGGACTCGATCCCACAACCGCAAGATCAGGACCTGAGCTGAAACCAAGAGTCGGATGCTTAATCAACTGAGCCACCCAGGCGCCATTTATTTATTTATTTATTTATTTATTTATTTATTTATTTATTTATAGATTTTATTTATTTATTCATGAGGGACACACACACACAGAGAGAGGCAGAGACACAGAGGGAGAAGCAGGCCCCATGTAGGGAGCCAGATGTGGGACTCGATCCCGGGACTCCCAGATCATGCCCTGGGCTGAAGGCAGCGCCAAACCACTGAGCCACCCAGGGATCCCCATATTTGTTTTATTTTTAACATGAGATTTTAGAGTAGAAAACTTGGAAGACAACATGTGGGACCAACAGCTACTGTCCCCCCCACCCTGCCCCAGACCCGCGGTGCACACGGCATCTCTGTGTGCGTCCGTGCAGCCCCTGTGCCGCTTGTGCAGGGGGAACGGGAACCCAGAGCCGTTCTCAGAACCATCACCTGTTCTGGGACACCCGCTGTGAAGTCATTTTTATGGACTTAATCTGGTAAATTATCTTTAGGGGAGAAGTGAAATGGTGCATTTAGTCTAAGAATTTTGTTAAAGCCCTAATTAAGTTGAATAATAGAAAAGAAAATGTAAGTATTCAGTTTCCTTCTCAATTATGGATTGGGTTAATAAAACAATAGAACGGGCCCCTGCCTGGCTCAGTCGGTGAACATGTGACTTTTCATCTTGCATTTGAGTGTGAGCCCCACTGTGGGGGTAGAGAGGTTACTTAAAAATAAAATCTTAGAAAAGAGTCGGTGTCATTCGTAGCTTCGTCTTCTAGTTAATCTCTTGTTATAAAGAACCCATTAATTTTTTATAGACTTTTTAATTTAATTTTGTAAAAAGGTTTTATTTATTTGAGAGGGAGAGAGACCACAGCAGGAGGAGGGGCAGAGGGAGAGGGAGATGCAGACTCCCCACTGAGCAGGGAGCCTGACGTGAGGCTCAAACCCAAGACCCCAGGATCATGACCTGAGCTGAAGGCAGGCGCTTAACCCACTGAGCCACCCAGGTGCTCCTAACCATAGGGATTAACACAGACCCAGAGAGAAATGATAAAAGTAGGACTCCTGCCTTTTTGTTTGAGTAAATCAGAACAAAGTGCCTATCACATACATTAGTGTTCACATGAATGAATGTTGTCAGGAGCTACTAGCATTAAGGCCGACAAAGGCTATTTTGTGTTTACTGATTATTTCATGTAGGAGTGTGTACATTCCAGTAAAAATGGCTGTTCTCTTTATTTTCACCCACTGCTTAACCATATGAAAAAGCCCATTCATGATAATGAGCTGTAGTGACTCAGAAACCACTCCCACTATGAAACGGCTTCATTTTTAATGTTCTTGAAGGTCCAAAAAAAAAAAAAAAAACCCCTATTACAACCCCTACCTTTGAAAGTGGCTTGGCTGTTAAATTGTCATATTGGGATTGCTCAGGATATAACTTTAAGATTTTATTTATTCATTCATGAGACACATACACACACACACACACAGAGGCAGAGACACAGACAGAGGGAGAAGCAGGCTCCATGCAGGGAGCCCAATGCAGAACTCTATCCCAGGACTCCGGGATCACGACCGGAGCCGAAGGCCGATGCTCAACCTTTGAGCCATCCAGGCGTCCCCAGGATAGAGCTTTAAAGAGAATTCCTTTGCTAGGATTGTTTTCCTACTTTTTGGAACAAGTCTTCACAGAACTCCTGTGGATGGAAGTGGGAGAGACTGGACTGATGGAACGGTGGGACTTAGGTGCAGAGTGATCCTGCTCCTGTTATTTACAGGTGTGCACACTCACCCTCCTGCACAGCCTGGTGTTTCTCAGATAATTTCTACCCCTTTCCCAGCTCAGCTGTGCTTCTGCTGACTATATCTTAGCGCTGTTGCCAAATGGTGGGACCTAGACAAAGAGTGAGGGTCTGTAAACAACAGGTCCCGGAGTTCCACATCCTAGGGCCCAACCTGGGTGTTTTCTTTCGTAAAGAATTTACCTTGGCAATGAGCTGGAGCAGGTCTCTTTTTAAAGTGTCACATAGGCACGCTAAGCAAACATTAGTTCTACATCGCTCGGTGACACTGGGTCATTTCTCCATTCACGAGCAGATGGAGCGGAGGCAGGGATCACCCTCGTGATTTTGTTTAGCTTGTCTGCAGGGCATCGAAGCCCCAACAGGTAGGATTCCCTTCCCCCCACCTAGGAGGTAGAAAGCCCAACAGCTGAACGTGAGGGAACTTACTGTTATTTGTCCCAGCTTAGATTCTTCAGTAAACTGGGTCAGCCGTTCCCTGGTGAAGTTCAGGCTAAATTGTGACCTGGGCAAAGTTTATCTTTGTGGTTTCTCCTTCCTTTGAAAGTACTTCCCTCCTGCATCGCCCTGGGTTTTCTAGATGACATAGGTCTTCTCTTCTTCCCTCATAAATTCCAAACTCGTCTGGACTCTGCATCACCTCCTTTGGTGCTGGACCTTGCAGACATTTCCCAGGTGATGGAATGATCTGATAAATCATGAATCTACAAACCTCCAGCTCATCTACCTTTTCTGTTTTTTCCTGATAAATCATGAATCTACAAACCTCCAGCTCATCTACCTTTTCTGTTTTTTCCTGATAAATCATGAATCTACAAACCTCCAGCTCATCTACCTTTTCTGTTTCTTCCGTCAAAGGAGATAGGTACACGAAGGAAACAAGAAGATATTGTCCAGGAGCGCCTGGGTGGCTCAGTCAGTTAAGTGTCTGCCTTTGGCTCAGGTCATGATTCCAGAGTCCTGGAACGGTGCTCCTTCCCTCCTCCTCAACGGAGCCTGCTTCTCCCTCTCCCTCTCCCTGCTGCTCCCCCTGCTTATGCACATGTGCTCTGTCAAATAAATAAATCTTTTTTTAAAAAAGTTAAAAAAAACGATATCACCCAGCAAATGGGGCAGACCAGGTGTGTACTCTAGGACACTCATGTTGTGCCCTCCCATCCCAGCCACTGGCATGTGTTCCTGGATATGGATATAAAATACAGTGGTGTGGGTGTATTACATTTAAATAAACGGAATTGTGCTAACAATCTGATTATAATTTTTCACTCAAAATATTTTAGGACCTATCCATGCCACTGTCCAGTTGATTGCTTCTGACTGAGGCATTAAGCACGGCCAGACTGCTCCATGGAGAGGTCGTATGAATTTCACACTCTCAACAGTGAGTGGTACACGAAGGTTCCTGTTTCCCCACATTTTTGCTGGCGTTTGTTATTTTTTAGTTGTCTAATTTTTGCCAATCCTGTAGGTATAAGCTAATGTCTTATGGTAGGTCTAGTTTGTACTTCTTTTGTTTACCAGCAATGTTGAATGCCTCTCACATACTTCTTAGTCACTTGGGTTTCCTCTCATTGAACTGCTTAATCATATTCCTTGTTTGTGCTTCTTTCTGATGAGTTTCCTGTCTTGTTCCTGTTGGTGTACAAGAATTTTTTTTGTATATTCTAGCTAGCAGTTTCTTTTGTGAGACCGTAAAATGTCTTTCCACCAGCCTACCTCTTTTTCTGTTAATGTGGCCTAGAGTGCCTTCCATTTTTACATAGATTCTTTGCCATTTTCGCCTTAGGATTTGTGGTTTTTTGAATCCTAATGGACAGAAATATCAATGGAGCAGAATAGGAAATTCCGAAATAGAACCTACCATGTAAACATTAGCAGAAGATAACATTTAGTACTTAAAAACAGTGGAGAAGATGAATTTTTCAATTCTTGGTATTTGAGTTACTTCCATTTTGAATAGCCATTTGGACTTGGGGATGGGGAAATAGATCCTTCCACACTTCACACAAAGATACATTCAAGTTGGATCAGATATTAAAATATGAAAACTGAAACCATAAAAATGCTAAGGAGAAAATATGAGAAGTATTTCATTTATATCCTTTGAATAGGAAAGGCCTTTTTAAAAATTTTAAAGTAGGTTCCATGCTCAGCGTGGAGCCGAGCCCATTGTGGGGCTTGAATTCAGGACCGTGAGATCAAGACCTGAGCTGAGACCAACAGTCAGATGCTTAACTGACTCAGCCATCCAGGTGCCCCAGGAAAGGCCTTTCTAAGTTTGCAAAATCCATAAACCAAAAAAGACTGATGAAGTCAACTATATTAAAATTTAAAAATTCTCAAAGTACAAATTAAGAAAACATTTTTGTCATGTGTATGAAACAATTTCTGGGCTTTCTGGTCTTTTCCATGGGTGTATCTGAATTACTATTACTTTATAATGACTCTGGAAGCTTGATGAGGCCAGTTCCTCCAGCTTCTTTAGGACTTTGCTGGTTGTTCTTAGCTCTTTGTTCTTCCCAATGCATTTTTCTCCTTTTTTTTTTAAGCCCCTAAGAAGTTTAAAACCCAGCCTGTTGGATTTCCCACAAAACAACCCTATTGTGATTTTGATTGTTCCATTGGCTGCCATGGTCCAACAGAACTTACTAGGATGATGGAAATTTTCCATTAATTAATGCTTAAAATGTGGCTAGTGCAGAGGAACTGAATCTTTCAATTTAATTTTAATTAGTTTAAATTTAAGTAACCACATATGGCTAGAGTTTATTGGACAACCCACATCTATAGCTTCAGAGCAATTCAATTTTAGGAGAATAGCTTGTCTTAATGATATTGACTCTTCCAGTCCTGAATATGGTATCTCTTAGTTCCTTACTGACTTTCAGTAACCTTTTATTATTTGCATTTTTTTGTGCAAATCTAAGTAATATAATACATATACATAGGTATATGTTATGCTGTTTTATTTTATGCAATTTTAAGTTTTTGTTATTGTTTATAGTTGTTTGTGACTAGCAAATAGAAATTGACTTTTTTGTATATTGATTTATGTCCAGCAACTTTGTAAAAAACAGTTGTTGATTCTAATAATTTATGAGATTCTTGGAGTTTTCTACAAACACCATAACTATGCATAAATACTAATGTTTTGTTTCTTCCTTTTCAATCCTTATGCATTTTTTTCTTCTCTTATATGTAGGGTAGGACTTAAATACAGTATATTATAGAGGACAGCAGCGGTGGTAATGAGAATAGTTTGTAATATTTTGTCAGTAAGTGTGATGTTTGCTGTAATTTTTATTGGATATTTTTTATTGGGTTAAAAGAAGTTCTTCCCTCATCCTGTGTGAAGTTTATTTAAAAATTGTGCCTAATATTAAATTCATCCAGTGCTTCAGTATATTAAATCTTCTGTTTACCCCATCCACTTGAGTTTTTAAATTGCTCTTAAAAAAATTTTTTTTAAGTTCAATTTGGTTCTTTTTCAAGTTACCCTGGTCATTTTTTTATGACCAGACAGTTACCTTCTGCAAGGAAGAGAGAGTCATAGAGGTATTTTTCATACAGCATTCAGCATCTGAAATAGTCTCAATAGAACAGGCAGGCTTCCTTGTCTCCTCCAGCAGACTCTGGAAATGAGAGTTTCTTCAGGAGGCTTGTAATTTCTCTTTTCCCCTTAGCTAATCAGTAGACCTCTCCAACTCTTAAAAACAAAACAAGGGGCACCTGGGTGGCTCAGTGGTTGCCCCGGGGTCCTGGGATCGAGTCCCACGTCAGGCTCCCCACAGGGGACCTGCTTCTCCCTCTGCTTCTGCCTCTCTCTGTGTCTCTCATGAATAAATAAATAAAATCTTTTAAAAAATATATAGGTAAATAAAACCAGTGACTCAAAATACCTTTCTCCAACCCAGTTATACCTGTAGCAACTGCCTTTTTATCTTTCCCATCACACCTCAACTTTTTTTTTAAGTTTTTATTTTATTTCATTTTTTTTTAAAGTAGGCTTCATGCCTATTGTGGGCCCCAGCCCAGAACTTGAACTCATGACCCTTAGATCAAGACCTGAGCTGAGATCAAAAGTCAGCTACTTCCCTAACTGAGCCACCCAGGCATCCCTTAAGTTTGTATTTTAATTCCAGGTAGTTAATGAACAGTGTCATATTAGTTTCAGGTGTGCAATTTAGTGATTCAACATACAAAACCTGGTGCTCATCACAAGCCCGTGCTCCTTCATCCCCATCACCTGTTTCACCCTTCCCACCCTCTCAACACCCCGTCTTCCAAAACGACTCGCTAGGTACCCCACTCCTCCCATCCACGCCTTGGCCCACCGTGGGGGCTTTGGGTCATGTCTACTGCTGGCTCCTTGTAAGGTCACCTCCGCTGGGGAGGTCACTGGGCAATGTTTAGCCTTTACTCGGTTGCGGCTTTTGGCGGCCAGGGTTCCCGTCTCTTTTGTTCTTGAAATACACTCCCACCCTGCCCGTTAGTCATGAAAATTTCATAGTCCTTTCTCTCTCATCTCTCACATTCTTCTGTTCCAACCTTACGGCCACAGTAGTTTCCAGGTCTTTATCGTCTCTCACGTGAACTGGTAACAGCTGGATAGCTGCTCGGATTGTCTCCTGAACCCGACTGGATGGTGAGTATGTGCCGCATTCAACGACAGAAAAGATCATTCGTGCAGGTGCAGGTGTTGTCTCCACCCTCACCTCCTGGCTGTCCCTTCTCCCTCCCCGTGGGTAGCCGCTGCGAGTACTTATTTATTTTATTTTATATTTTATTTATTAATATTATTCATGAGAGACACACTGAGAGAGGCAGAGACACAGAGGGAGAAGCAGACTGCATGCGGGGAGCCCCACATGGGACCCAAACCCCAGAATCTGGGATCATGCTCTGGGCCAAAGGCAGGCACTCAACCGCTGAGCCACCCGGGTGTCCCTGTGACCACATTTCTGTCTGTCCGTCCAGAGAGACTCTGCACACAGGAGCACGAACATAGGTATTTTCTCATTTCTTGCCTTATACAAGTGGAAGCAGATGCAACTCTGGTCTTGCCCTTGCTCTTCCCACACACGGAACGTGTCCTGGAAACCACTCAGCTGCCCCTGCCCCAGCTTGTCGTAAACAGTGTGTGAGGGGCGCCCGGGTGGCTCAGGGGTGGAGCATCTGCCTTTGGCCCAGGGCGTGATCCCGGGGTCCTGGGATCGAGTCCCGCATCGCACTTCCCTTAGGGAGCCTGCTTCCCTCTGCCTGTGTCTCTGCCTCTCTCTCTGTCTCTTATGAATAAATCTTTTTTTTAAAGAACCAACAAATTATTTTTTAAAAATAAGCAATGCAAGGTATTCAGTTATAATTACTTCCAGCTCTGCTGCAGGTCCACCCTGCAGAGTGGTGCCAGACTTACCCGTGTGAGCCGCACGTGCCACCACGGCTCTCCGCTGGGGCACAGTCTCTTCGCCCTGGTCACCTTGCCCTCTGTTGGCACTTCCCTCCGCGCCTTTCCCGCTCCTTTCGTCCTGTGCTCCAGCTAAGTTGAGTGCTCAGCACCCAGCACCCCTGCAGCCACGTGTGGGGCCGCGCGTTTGCTGATTCTTTTCCTTCTGTTCGGGATGCACATCGTCATGGGTTTGACCGACTGTCTCCTGAAATCTCAAACATCCCAGGGGGGCTTGGCCTTGCTGTCACCGTCTGTGAAGTCTCTGACCACCACCGGGAGGACTGGCACCCCTTGCTCTGAGCTCCCGTGGTCCCTGTAAGGCACTGAGCGGGGCCCCTGCTGCGTGCAGAACTGTGTGCTGCTCCTTTAAGAAATACACCTGCTCAGGCTTTACCCCCGTCCATGTGTTCAGTAGGCCGGATACCTTACCGAATTAAGAACCGGTGCCCACATCAGGTTCCTCTGACTCACGGGTGGTTGCCTGGCACCTGGAATCTGGTCCAGGTGAGGTAGGAAAACAGCGAATATCTGAAGAATGTGCTTGGCCTAGAAAGGAAGCGAGGCCTCAAAGTGAAGCGTGTATTGATGGGTAGGAACGGAGGTGGCGTGGGGTGACGGCGAAGGCCACTTCGTGCTGGATGCGTCTGGGTCATTCTAGATCTTTCTGGAATGCACGAGGAAGATGAAGAAAAGGAGCCGCCTTCCTCTGTTGGCTGCAGGGCACTCACTTGGGGGGCGGGTCACTTGCCTGACTCCCACAGCCCCAGTAGCCCCAGGAGCCCTCCAGCCCCATAGCTGCTGTCCTTCCCACCTGCCGTGCTCACCAGGTGTAGATTTACTGAGACTGTAGATCAGCTGTGGCCTTGTCTTCCTTGTCTCTGCTCAACTGATAAACTAGACCCTTCCAAACAAGGAGGTTACTAGTAAATGATGAGGAAATAAACACAGGAAGGGTAAGAAAATAAACAGAAAGTGAGCACGGCTTGGGGGCGCCTGGGTGGCTCAGTCAGTTAAGTGTCCGACTCTTGATTTCAGCTCAGGCCATGGCCTCAGGGTCCTGGGATCGAGCCCCACATCGGGTTCTGCACTGATTGTGGCACCTGCTTGAGATTCTCCATCTGCCTCTGCCTCTGCCCCTCCCCCTGCTTGCTCTCTCTCTTGAAATAAAATAAAGTTAAAAAAAAAAGTGGGTAGAGGCTCAAATTTCTGCTCCTTGGTGTCAGGCTTGTTGGGACTTCTCAGTGAGGCTGGTTCTCCCCTCGGGTAAGAAGTCAGCTTCTTCACCTGTGGGCCCAATCTCTTAACCCAAAGGGTGAACCCGTGATTGGACAAGGATCCTAAATATTTTAGGATAGTAATGACCATCCCAGCAAGGGGCCACTGCCTTTCAGCTCAAAGGGTTACAAAAGGAGGGACACCCCAGGGAGGCTCAGTTGGTTTGTGCACTGGACTCTTGATTTCCACTCAGGGTCATGAGATCGAGCCCCACCTTGGGCTCTGAGCTCAGCAAAGTCTGCTTGAGATTGTCTCTCCCTCCCATGCTCATGCTGTCTCCTAGGAGTGGGGGAGTCGCTCCTGTTTAACCCGTCTGCCCTGCTCTCTTCCCAGTGCAGACCAGGAAAGAAGGCCACTTCCTTTCCCTTCTGTTTCAGAAGACTCCTCTCTCCACAGGGGACCACCATGCGATTCCATATTTTTAGTTCCCAGGGAAGTAGGAGTAGGAAGATGTCTTAGGAGATCACAGAGGAGGGCGCCTGGGTGGCTCAGTCGGTGAAGTGTCTGCCTTCGGCTCAGGTCATGATCCCAGGGGCCTGGGATGGAGCCCCACATCGGGCCCCCTGCCCAGCGGGGAGCCTGCTTCTCCCTCTGCCTCTGCCCGCCCCCCACTTGTGCTCTCTTTCTCTCAAATAAGAAAATAAATAAATAAACTCTTAAAAAAGAGAAAGAGAGAGAGATCACAGAAGATTGGCACCTTGAACCTGTGAAGGATTTCAGATCAAGGTTTGCACTTTCTCCCCAGCAACCTCTGCCTTCTGGAGAATTCTGGTCAGCTTCCTCATATTCTTTTGAGACAGCGATTTGTAAAAGTCTAAATGTTACAGTTTTACGGTGTCTGAATAACTTTTAAAATTGCAGTAACACAAGAAAAAAGGTGTGTTCTCCAACCTGCTGGGAAGGTAGCGCCCTCCAGCCGAACTGTGAACACCTCAGAGCGCTGCTCCTACGCACAGGCCTGTTGCACAATTCCAGGCCCTTCCCAAAGACAGGGCACTTCTGCTGAGTTCCTGCCTCCCGTGGGGCTAATCAGCATCTCACCGCCCCAATCTCACCCCCCTGTTGTGTTGGGGGAAGACTGACTGCCCTGCATCTCCATCCTTTCCTGGGAGCGGTGACTTAGTTCAGGAATGAGAGTCGGTGGGTCTTTTCTAGATTTCCCACCCACCTCACCCAGGCCCCCAACACTCACGGTCCCAGGGATGTGACATGTTATTGGTTACATAAGACTGTTTAAATAAAGTCTGTGCATTGTTTAGGCTTGCTTCCTATTAAACAAATTTTAAAGCCTTTGACGTTTTCTGGGGCGCTTGGGTGGCTCAGTTGGTTAAAGCGTCCAACTCTTGATTTCAGCTCACGGCATGATCTCAGGGTCCCGGGATCCAGTCCTGCGTCAGGCTCCGTGCTTAGCAGGGAGTCTGCGTCTCCTGTTCCCTCTGCCCCCTCCACCCCCCCCCCCCCGCTTGCACTCTCTCTCTCTCTCTCCTCTCTCTCTCTCTCTCCCTTAAATAAATAAATCTTAAAAAAAAAAACTTAAAATTTTCTGAAGTCTTTTTTTTTAACCATTTAGAATAATGGCAACTTACAAAAAGCATATCTAAGCTCAAAATCTTCTGTTTCCTAGCCTTGCTCTTAAATTGCTTGTTAACTTGGGCTGATTCACCCAAAAAATGAAGAGAAGCCAGGCGAGGAATAGTTTCCTTTTTAAGCTGTTCTCACACCTTCAGGATTTCCCTAAGGAGATCTCACAGTAATTTTTGAAGTTTTAAATGGCAAAGTCCACCCAGAGGTATTCAGTACTGATTGGACTTTCTCCACAGATGTTTGTTTCTGTTAAAAATGGATGCACATGCAAGCGTGCACACACACACACACACACACACACACACACACACACACACTTGTGCCCATGGTTATCTGAGCTCACATGCCCCGCAGAATTCTTACAAGGGCTCATAAGACCACCTGGCAGTATTTTCAGTTTAGGAATGAATGACGTGGGCTCATATCTCTCCACTGGCCCTAAAGCTCCACAAGAGGCTTATTCCCTTATTCCCTATTAATCTTGTTTGGTCTTCTAGAAGGTTTTGTTGAACTCCATTGTCCATTGTTCAGAGACTGAGCTGAATTTCCTGCTAAAAGAGAGTGTGAAACCAAGGGGCTGGTAGGGGAAATTTTGCTGTCTTTATTCCCGAAAGTAAAAATATGAACTTCCTTGTAGTATTAACTTACGGTACCTTCATATCTTATGTAGAAATTGCAAGAGCATCACGGCCCCCAGAGAGTCTAGAGTCTCAGAGATGTCACCCAGACTTCCATTCGCAATTTGCTAGCTCTTGTCACCTCACTCAGATCTGAACTGCACCGAAGCTGGAAGAGGAACCATAATTCTGTGGTGTCTGAGGTAGAAGAGACTAGAATCAATAAAGAGCCTGGGGAAATCCTGTATCTGAGTGGGAAAGAGCATGAGAGTACAGGTCCTCGGGGCAAAGGAGGGAACAAGAACTTTATCCTGTCCATGTTTCAGCAACAAAATAAATGTTAGTATGTCCCATTTTTCCCTAAAAATGATTCACCTTGGGACGCCTGGGTGGCCCAGTGGTTGAGCGTCTGCCTTTTACTCAGGTCGTGATCCCGGGGTCCTGGGGTCGAGTCCCACATTGGGCTCCCCACAGAGAGCCTGCTTCTTCCTCTACCTGTGTCTCTGCCACTCTCTGTGTCTCTCATGAATAATCAATCAATCAATCAATCTTTAAAAAAATGATTCACATTTCCATGATGGAAAGGGGTATAAAGAAGAGATGAAAATGAGCAAACAGGTTGATCTAGGGGCTCCTACTTCTCTTCATCTTGACAGCTGAGGCTGCCAATCGAGGTGACCTCTGACCCACGCGGAGGCCTTCGTTTCAGGGGACCTGGCATTCACTGTGTAGACTCTAACCCCTGTGCTTGGTTTCTCCAGACGCAGTGGCTACTTGAGAATGGCACCCTGGCCCCTTCCCCACCTCCTGTGACCGGGCCAGCGGCCGGGGCATCTGTGGGGATGCCTGTAAACCGCCAGCAGTCGGACTCTTCGGACATGGACTCGGATGTGTCCCCCAGCTGCGGACTCAGCGACCTGAGCAGAGGGGACAGCCTGGGGAGTCGAAGCAGCAGCTCCCGCTCTAGGAGTTTGACTTTGGTGAGTGACCGTCTTCTCAGATGTTCCGGCCGCGTGATTTTTGTGCCAGGCCCCTCCCTAGTGAGGAATATCTCACAACATCCTCTTGGGTTCACTAGCTTGACATCTCGGCACACTTCCTTTGCAAAGTGGCATTTTATTTGGAATCATCTTAAGGTCTGCCCAGATGCAGAGCACTCCACTGGGCAGCAAAGGGAATCTCACGCTGCAGCTGGTAACCTGGCTGCTGAGCCCCCCAAGGAGACCATGCCCTGAAGGCCCTAACACACCAGCTGGGGCCTGCTACCTTTCAGCTCAAAGGACTGAAAAGAGGGGAGCCTGGGTGGTTCAGTTGGTTTGTGCATCGGACTCTTGATTTCTGCTCAGATCATGATCTCGGGGTCGTGAGATCGAGCCCCACCTTGGACTCAGCACAAAGTCTGCTTCAGATTCTCTCTCCCTCTCCCTCTGCCCCTCCCCCCACTCATGCTCTCCAAATAAATTAATTAAATCTTTTTTTAAAAAAAAAGAGTTGGAGGGCACCTGAGTGGCTCAGCGGTTTAGTCCCTTCCTTCGGCCCAGGGCATGATCCTGGGGTCCTGGGAAAATAAAATCTTTATTGTTTTTTATTTATTCATGAGAGACACAGAGAGAGAGAGAAAGAGGCAGAGACACAGGCAGAGGGAGAAGCAGGTTCCATGCAGGGAGCCCAATGCGGAACTCAATCCTGGGTCTCCAGGATCACACCTGGGCTGAAGGCGGTGCTAAACCGCTGAGCCCCCGGGCTGCCCGAATAAAATCTTTAAAAAAAGAACTCTTTCCCCAGGATGACTGTAAGGACGAGCTGGCCAGCACACAGTGCGGCCTTACTAATGCCAGCCTCTTTGGCTAAGGCCCTCTTTGCTTCCAGGTTGTGTGGGATCCTGCTTCATCCGGTTGTTACTTCTTCTTGGATCAATGCTCTCTGTTTTGTATCTCGGTCTCATCAGTAGTCTGAGTTTTTCCTTCAGCCCCTAACAATGACACAGAAAGGGAGAACACCCATGCGTCTCGTGTACTTCCTATCCTGGCACCTGGCTTTGGAGTGAACACCCAGGATGCCTGTCCTCCACGGGTCTTTCCTCCCTGGTATGTCCTGAAGTGGTCCTGCCCTGTGTGCGACTCCTCCCTGTTCCCCCACAGCACCCATCCTTGCACCCAGTGGAGCATAATTGTGGGAAGGGCACTGCAGATTCTCCTGTCAGAAAGTGCACCATGAAATTGTATTTCCAAGATGTGTGTGTGCGTGCGACTGCAAAATCCTGCCGCGTACCCCTGCTTGGCTACCTCTTTCTCGGAAGACACATCCCAGTCCTGTTCTAGCATCTTCTACTTAGACCTCTGCTCGTTTCCAAGCATTTCTCTTTCTGGAAGATCATCGAGCCAACGTTAGCTGTCATCTGTGTCCTCGCACAATTGTGGTGGATTCTCCTTAGAGCAAACTGGCAGCCTGGGAAAACTTGGCATTTTAATTAGCAACTGAACTTTTCTCAACAACCATGCAGCACTTGACTTTTACCAAGCACTGTCTTAGCCGCCGGCCCCTTTCACCAGTGAACTAGCTACACCATTAAAAATCATGTGAACTTTTGGGGAGTCTAAATGCGGAGAGGGGCTCTGTGTGTTTTTATTCTAAGTCACAGGACTTTTTCTGACTCATCTTTTTGGAACGAGACTCAGCCGTAGTAGTTGTGCCACTTGCTTCCCTGTAATCCCCGACCTCATGAAAAGAATAGTCAGTGACAGTGTTTTTAGGCTTCTTGATTGTTTGGTGTTGGAAGTGCCTCTTGGAAGGCTCTTTAAATAAGAGATGACCTAGTTCTGACTTAGGGAAGCATTTCTTTTAAGCAACGGTTATTATTTTCTTTTAAAGATTTTATTTCTTTGAGAGAGAGAGAGAGAGAGCATGAGTGGTGGGAGGAGGAGACGCAGAGGGAGAACCAGGCTCCCCATGAGCAGGGAGCCTGATGTGGGGCTGGATTCTAGGGCCCTGGGATCATGACCTGAGCTGAAGGCAGACGCTTCACCGACTAAGCCCGGGTGCCCCAAAGCAAGGGTTATTTTTTTTTAAGATTATTTATTTATTTATTCATGAGAGACACGGGAGGTGGGGGGGCAGAGACACAGGCAGAGGGAGAAGCAGGCTCCATGCAGGGAGCCCGACGTGGGACCCCATCCCGGGTCTCCAGGATCATCCCCTGGGCCAAAGGCGGCGCTAAACCGCTGAGCGGGCTGCCCAGCAAGGGTTATTTTTAAAACAAGATAAAACATTAATGCCTGATGTTAAATGAGAGTATCCGAAAGTTTTCAACCACTAGTTGAAGGGTTGCCTGGGTATAACGGATCTTTATGGAAACGTTTCTCTTGACCAGCACAAGCTAAAAATGGAAACAGCGGCTTAAAGAGGGTGGTTCTAGCCCCCGACATGGTCGCTGTGATGACCAGGGCTGTTCTAAGAGGGCAGAGGATGCGGTCTTTATCAGGAAGAGGCTGGTTGTATTTGTATCTGTACTTTGTTTCTCTTGTAAGGAATTTTTCCTCTGAACACCTTTTAATGAAAGGCAGAGCTAAAACGAGAACAGAACGGCCAAATCCTGAAATCTTGAGTAAGAGGATACCTTTGGAACTTTTTTTTTCCCCTTTGCAACATAAGAAGGACGGTTTCAGTGCAACACAAGGCAGCACATCTTTACAAAGTGGGTGGAGTGTTTCTGGAACTAACTACCTCGGTCAGTGATGTGGATTCAGAATAAAAGCTTCTAGAAGATTCTGGAGATGCTCATAAGTGGTCGCTGTTTAAGGGGACTGAGGAAGCTTAGGTCGTAGGGTCACCTATATTCGTGACCCCTCCGGGCTGGGATCTGGAGCACGCATCTCACAGGACGCCCAGGGCTGCCTCCTGGTGCTGCGCTTAGGTGCTGCTGCCACAGCTGGGCCTGCAGCCTGCAGGTGTCCTGGAGCTCCCTCTAGAAGAGAAGGTGACCACCTGGCGGAAAAGCGAGGGAAACTCTTGACACCCACTGCTCTGAAGGGACTTGGTAAGGCACAGGCTTCTGTGTGCGTGGCTTGGGAGCGCCCCGACTCCCCAGGCATACCTCCTGTTCATCTTTACCTCTGACTTGGGCCAAACCAGCAATCCAGATTTCAATCCCGAGTGTTCGGAGGTTGACTCTGCAGTGGCCCATCCGCCCCCCTCCCTGAGCTAACAAACGTCGTGGCCCCAGAGTCACATAACAAGTCTGCGGTCAGACAGCAATTGTCAGCTCCTGATTACCCCCTTCCTTCCGCGGAGCCTCCGGGTGCCTTTTGGCCTCACCCTTTGTCAAGGAGCAGGAGGGCAGGGCGAGCAGGGGTGGCCTGCGTGGCTGGGTCAGGCGAGGTCTGGCTCCTGGGCAGCGATCGGACACGGCAGGGCCTGGAGGATCTCCAGGAGAGGAAGCAGTACGGCGGAGAGGAAGGAGAAGCCGCCTAGGTCAGCGGGGACCCCGACTTCCCTCCCATCCTGGCTCCTTACCCTCCGGAGCCCAAAACTTACGCCAAAGCTTAAATGACTTTTAGGGCAGTTCCATTCAATAAACCTTTAATAAATACCTGCTACGCGCAGGAACTGGTGGGAGAGGTCAACACGGTTTTCATCTTTCCAGGAACCCACAGCTGGGTGGCGAGAGTGAAGCTTGGGGACAGCATGACCTGCTCACGAGGGACCTGGGGTAGGGGGTGCTCAATGCCAGTCTTGCAAAGCGGTTCCATCCGTGTCAGGATGGAACTTTCTAAAACTGCCAGCCGAGGGGTGTTCAGGGCAGCCGGGAGCACAGCAGTGACCCCTGGAAGCCACGGCTCTAGATGCGTAATCACAGCGGTACGCATGGCCCGGCCCTCTCTGGTTTGTGTGTCTCTTTTCTGGCCAGAAGTATAGGTTTCAGTCCCGGTGCAAAGTCACCGTGGTGACCGGCCAGTGAACCACAATGAAGCCCTTGCCGCCCCCTGTGGTCTCTCTGGGGGGCCTGGCCAGGTCGGCACAGCGCTTGAGGCCACGTAGGGAGCTCCACGGAGGCTGACGTGGGCGGGCTGCACCCCCCAGCCCCGGCTCAGCCTTGGCTGTGGGGCGAGGGGACGCTCAAAGCCATGCTCAGGTGCCTGGAAGGTCATTTGGGTGTGTGGGCAAAGCAAACGGGGACAGCAGATCACACTCTGCCAAAGCAAAATACTCTAGGCTGCCGACCCCCGAGGCTAGCATCCAAGAGGTCTTGGTTCATCTCAAGAGTATTTTTAGCCACTGTAATCTTGTGATGACTTTTTTTTTTTTTTTTTTTTTTTTTGGTTCTAGACTAGAGATGAGCTCTACAAGGTCTTTTTTCTCCCTCACAAGGAGCTGCCACATTGTCTTAGTTGGCAGTTAAGCCACATTTCTTTATTTGATTTTTAAAAAATATTTATTTATTTGTTTATTTATTTATTTGCAAGAGAGCGCACAGCAGGGGAGTGGGGAGGAACAGGAGAGGGACAAGCAGACCTCTGAACCTAGAGCCTGACACAGGACTCGATCCCATGACCCTGAGATCATGACCCAAACCAAAACCAACAGTTGATTGCTCAACCAACTGAGCCACTCAGGCAGGCCAAGCCAAATTTCAAAGGCACCTGGGTGGCCCAGTCCATTAAGCATCTCACTCTTGGTTTTCGCTCAGGTCATGATCTCAGGGTCCTGAGACTGAGCACCACATCAGGCTCCATGCTGAGCATGGAACCTGCTTGGGATTCTCCTTCTCTCTTTGCACCTCTCCCCACTTGCATGTGCACTCTCCCTCTCTGTCTCTAAAGTAATAAATGAATTTGAAAAGAAAGAAAGAAAGAAGGAAAGAAAGAAAGAAAGAAAAAAGAAAAAACTTAAGAAATTGATTAACTCAGTACTTTTTTAGTCTATTATGAGTTTATTTTACTATGAGTGTTTTAAGCTTCCTCAACTTCTTTGTTTAGCCAAACAAAGGTCATTTTCCTCTCTGCATTTCTGCTGACGTGAAAACCTGTCCCAAATCTGGACTCCCACAAGCATATCTAGGACTGTTGACCTTTAGAACTGTTGGTAGCATTCATTATAACAGTCTGTCATCCAGGGGTGACTGGATGGCTCAGTGGGTTGAGCATCGACTCTTGATTTGGGCTTAGCTCAGGTCATGGTCTTGGGTTGTGAGATCAAGCCCTCTGTTAAGCTTGGAGAGTTTGCTTGAGATTCTCCCTGCCCCTCTTCCCCTCCCTCTTATATCAGGTAGTGCACCTGTTTCAGGTACGCCCATCAGGGGTTTTTAGTAGAGTTGTGCAGTCACCATCACAATCACACTTAGAACATTTCCACCAGCCCCAAAGAAACCCCACACCTACCAGTGATCACCCCCTGTTTCCCCCGATTCACTTACTTCCTGGCCCCACAGATTTGCCTCTTCCCCCAGGCCCACATCTTCATCTCTGGTGTCCCTGTCCAAGGGAGACAGCATGAGCATCCCCAGGGGCCCTGAATATGCTGCTCCCCTGCCCTTGGCGCTGGGGCTTTTGTCAACTTCTGCTTTCTTTCCTCTCTCAGGTGTAGGCACAGAGGCATTCCTGTGGAGGGCAGCTTCTGGTTTGGGGAATTAGGCAGCCTACGGAGCCCACAGCTTTTTTTGGGTCCTGCCCCTTAGGTCAGCGTGCAAGGCTGGGCCAAGCACGGAGAAGGTGTGTAGGGATATGCACCAGTCTCATGGCCTCTAACTCTAGGGAGAGACCTCACATGGATTGAGTTTGCAAGAATCTGAGGCCTCTCATCTTGAATCAGTATGGTCTTAGAAACAGAAATGAAGGGCAGCCCCGGTGGCACAGCGGTTTAGCGCCGCCTGCAGCCCAGGGCGTGATCCTGGAGACCCGGGTTCGAGTCCCATGTCGGGCTCCCTGCATGGAGCCTGCTTCTTCCTCTGCCTGGGTCTCTGCCTCTCTCTGTGTGTCTCTCATGAATAAGTAAATAAAATCTTAAAAAAAAAAAAAAAAGAAACAGAAATGAGTAGGGATGGCTGAGTGGCTCAGCGATTGAGTGTCTGCCTTCGGTTCAGGCCGTGACCCCGGGGTCCTGGAATCAAGTCCCTGCAGGGAGCCTGCTTCTCCCTCTGCCTGTGTCTCTGCCTCTTTCTCTGTGTCTCTCATGAATAAATAAAATCTTAAAGAAGAAGAAACAGAAATAAGTAGAACAAAACAAGATGCAAGATCAGACAAGTTCTAGTCTTGGCCACTCTACTGCGTCATTGTATGACCCTCGGGATCATTCCATTGCCCCCGAACCCAGCGTTTACATCCCCCAGTGAGAGAGCTGGGCTGATTGATCTGCATGCTGTGTCTTGCAGCCTGTGGGTCCTACAGTCTGTCCCAGAACACAAAATGGTTGTGTAGGAGCCGGCCTTTCGAAGCCCGTTTTCCAAATGAAAACATTGGGATTTCTTGCTTTGCAGTTGGATTAGATCCATGAGGGTTATATGCCCTGTTCAGACTCTCTGCCCCTCACTCACTTTGAGAAGTTGGCGTGTGTCTTAAGCTGAAAGTCTGTTACAGGCCAGTTGCCTGTTTGATTCTACTCCCTGTGCACCCGACCGAAGTAGAGTATTAAAAAATCTTGTGCATGGTCCTACTGAAACACTGAGTTGGAAAGGCAAAGTGGGAGGAAGAGGGTAGAGAGCATTCATTTATTTCCCCCAACATTTTATTTGGTTATGCTTGTTATCGTTATCATCCTAGCAACATCTGTGACGGTTGTAATTATTAACTACAGGGACCTTTGTTATGCTAAGAGCCCTAATGATTTTTAGATTTGCTAGTTTTTTCCCCGTTGAATCACTGAGCTGTGGTCGGGTGGGTCTGGGAAGGCTGAAGAATGGATGCCAAATGGATGGGGGGACAGGATGGCCTGGCAAGGATAAGGTGTGTGGAGAGAAGACGAGGCAGGAAGGCCCTGCACCATCCATGGTGACCCTCCAGATGATCCCACCACGTGAAACTCTGGGAAAGTCACAAAACGAATGATGTCCCTGGATTTCGTATGCAGCTTACCTGTTCTGGTTGTCAGAGGGACAAAGCAGCCAGACGTGGAGAGGCAGCTGACATTCTGGTCACAGTGACAAGGCAGCCTGTGAGCCCTGTGGGTGGTTCCGGGAGACAGGGGGAGGCGCACCGGCTGCATGAGGCTCCTAGGTGTGAAGTCTGGAGAGCCGGAAAGCTGGATGATGAACGACTGTAGTAGAGAATTTTAAATGAGGGGCTGATTCTACGTTTTAAATCTCTCTGAAGCCCCGCCTCCTCTCTATTCCCATCACCCCGGCTCTCGTTTAGGTGACCTTGAAGTCTCATCCAGATTGCTTCCCACATTCCATATTTCCCATGCAATAGCCTATGTCATCTCTCAGACACAGAACTACCTAACCCCGTGTCCCTTTGTGCTTGACTCTCATCCACTTCTCTCAGATTATTGACAGGTATCGTTTCCTCGCCAGAATGTTCCAGGTCAGACCCAAGAGTGTGGACTGACACCTGTTTCCTTAGCACCCTGCAGTCACCGTGTTGGAGCCATTTCCAGACTCTGAAGTAACTACCTGTTTTCTTATCTTTTTTTTTTCCTGTTTTCTTATCTAAAGCCCTCATGAGATGGTCAACGACACAGCAAGAACATCATTCACGCAATTATATTTACATTGCCTGATGCTTAGGGGATGCTTAAATATTTGAATGTCTGATTCAGTAGATGCTATGGAATAGGCTGGAGGTGTGGTGACAAGAAGGATAGACAAGACAGAGCTACACAGAGACGGGCACTGCTGACATGAAAGCCAGCAGAGGAGATGGCAAGTGGTTTGATATGATTGAAGTATAGAGCAAGAGTTGGCCAACCACGGCCTGCAGGCCAACTCTGGCCCCCCGTCTGTTTTTGTAAATAAAGATTTATTGTAACAAAGCTCTTCTTGTTCATGACCACACTGTCTATAACCTTCATACTACGTAGAGAGTTGAGTAGTTGCCACCGTAAAGTCTGCAAAGCCCAAATTTTTTACCCTCAGCCCCTTACAGAAAAAGTTACCACCCCTGGAATAGAGGAGAAAGGGAAGAGTAGTAGGAGATGAAATGTGAAAGGTTAGGTAGGGCTGGATCCTGGAATTCTCTGAATAAAGTATAAATTCCTCAGTCACATGCCCTGTAGATGACCATACTGGCTTTTTAAAAAAAACCCATTTCTCTTTCCCTTGGTCCGGTGCTCAATAGAAAGTACTCAGACATGAACATGTTGTGCTCATTTTCCCTCACACTAGCCTGCCCCTCTTCTAATGCCCCTCACACCAACCCTGTTCTTAGAGGGGGTATTGAGGTTCTCAGGGACTGTACACGGCTAGGTATGCGGACTGATAAAATTACACAGCTCTGGTTAATGTGAATGTGCTCTAATTACAGCTGGAGAAAAAGTATTCTTAAACTCAGTCTTTCCTCCATGCCCCACCCCCAAAATCTCAGGAAAGGTGGAGCAAAAAGATAAGCTATGAACTAAAATTAAAATCTTAGGGCATATTGTTTCAAAAGTTGACATTTTAAAAAGAAAGGTGTACAAAATCTGATGTCAGGGCTCCGGGGTGGCTCAGTAAGTTAAGCACCTGTGTTCGGCTCAGGTCCTGATCTCGGGGTCCTGGGATCGAGCCCCACGTTGGGCTCCCCACTCAGCAGGGAGTCTGCTTCTCCCTCTGCCCCTGCCCCTCCCCCTCACTCATTCTCTCTCTCTCTCTCTCAAATAAATAACATCTTTAAAAAAATAAAACCTGATGTCAAAGAGAGGAAACCTATAGGCCAATCTGTCTTGTGAATATGGATATAGAAATTATAAACAAAATACTAGCAAATCAAATTCAGTGATGTCTAAAAACAACGACATCACAACCAGACTGGACTTGTTCTGAGAATGCAAGGTTGGTTTAACGTTTGAAAACCAATCGTTGTAGTTCAGCTCATTAACAGAATAAAGGAGGGAAAATAGATGATCATCTCTCCTCAGGCTTCTCAGCCAGGTCATTCTTTATGTGGGGAGTTGTCCGGTGCCTTGTAGGAGGTAGAGCATCACTGCTGGCCTCCAACCCCGAGATGCCAGTGGCAGCCACCCAGCCATGACAACTGGAAGTGTGTCCAGACATCCCCAAATGCCCTGTGAAGGGTAACATCACCCTCAGCTGAGAACCACTGTAACACATAAAAAGATTTGACAAAATTCAAAACCTGTTCATTATTTTCAAATCAACATGCTCAGCAAACTGGGAATAGAAGAAAACTGTCTTAATCTGATAAAAATCATTAAAAAAAAATCTACAGCAGTGAGCACTTGGGTGGCTCAGCGGTTGAGCGTCTGCCTTTGGCTCAGGGTGTGATCCCGGAGTCCTGGGATCGAGTCCCGCATCAGGCTCCCCATAGGGAGCCTGCTTCTCCCTCTGCCTGTGTCTCTGCCTCTCTCTGTGTGTGTCTCATTAATAAATAAATAAAATCTTTAAAAAAGAAAATCAAAATGAGACACTGCCATATGCCTGCCCCAGAGGGAAAGCCAGCAGGCCGGCCGGAGGGAGTGTGTGCTGGCCGAGCCCTTCAGAGAGCTGTTTGTCTGCATCTACCAAAGCAGACACATGTTTGTGACGCACCAAATGTAGGTTTATATCCGGACCCAGCCACAGACTGGTCACCTTTCCCTGAGTCCTCCTGCCTTCAGGCTTAAACTAATGTAGCCAAGGCGAGGTTGAGAAATTTGCATGTATTCTTGGGTTGATCGTACCAAAAACAAATGAATGCTTTCAACCATCTCTGAATTTGTGAAGCCTGCAGGCTCTGCGATGGGCCTGGGAGTCAGGTGCTTTGGGTGGATGGGCATTTGTGTAACCGCCCAGATCCCAGTGGGAGAAGCATTCTCCCTGCATCACCTCAGTGAACAATTTTTTATCTTTTAAGTAGGCTCTATGCCGAGCGTGGAGCCCAACGTGGGACTTGAACTCACAACCCTGAGACCAAGACCTGACATGAAATCAAGAGTCTGATGCTTACTGATCGAGCCACCCAGGTGCCACCACCCTCCTCCCCACCCCTCTGCTGGGGTCAGCTCTTAATCCTATTTGCTTCCACCACTTTTTTGGTTGTTTTGTCGAAATTTGTACTCATAGAGGGTCAAGTAGTTTCCTAGGATTTTGAAAAACACCCTCCTCCCATATCCTACTCACTAGAAGACATGACTTTTTTCTTTAAAGATTTTGTTTATATGAGAGAAAGGGAGTGAGCAAGAGTGAGTGAGAGAGAGCACAAGGTGGGGGAAGGGGCAGAGGGAGAGGGAGAAGCAGACTCCCCACTGAGCAGGGACCCCCCGATGCAGGACTCGATCCAGGACCCTGGGATGGTGACCTGAGCCGAAGGCAGACGCTCAACCACTGAGCCACCCAGGTGCCCTGGAGGACACAAATTTAACTGCCCCCATTTCTTCTTTTTTTGCCTCTATCCCCCTCTCACTGCCATTGTCGACACTTTACTGTGTATACTTTAAGTATTTTGTGGGGGGGGGGGGTTATGTTAAGTATGTGTATTTTTTTTAAAGATTTTATTTATTTATTCATGAGAGACAGAGACAGAGAGAGAGAGGCAGAGACACAGGCAGAGGGAGAAGCAGGCTCCATGCAGGGAGCCTGACATGGGACTTGATCCCGGGCCTCCAGGATCGCGCCCTGAGCCGAAGGCGGCGCCAAACCGCTGAGCCACCTGAGCTGCCAGTATGAGTATATTTAAGTCAAATTGAGACAACTGTTTTTCTATCTGCATTTTTTTCACTTTATATTCTTTTGGAAAAAGAATGGCCTGATTTTCACTCTGGGAGGCTTTCAGGGTCTGGGTCTTTGGCATCCTGAGATTTCGGTGATGGGCCTGGATGAGGGGCTGCTGCATCCTGGTTCATTAGGCAGTTCTCATGGTGCCTTCCCATCTGGAAACTAAAAGCCCTCAGTTTAGGGAACTCTTCCTTGAATTATTTTATTTATTTTGATACTTTCTTGCCCTCTGCTTTTCTGATTTACCTTTCTGGAGCTCTTGTTGTCAGATGTTGGCCCTCATACTTCTAATTTTCTTGTCTTCCCTGTTTTTTTTTTTTTTTAATTGTTTGTTTTACTTGACTCGTTTTTCTACTTTATCTTGTGGGCATTGGTTTCATTTTTCAGTGCTGCTGTCCTTGTGTTCATTTCTAAGGGCTGTTTTTGGTCCTCTGGATTGTTTTTTTTCTTTTCTTTTCTTTTTTTTAATAGCATCACATTCTTGGTGGATTCGGTATCTCCTCATCTCTCTGGGGACATTAATAGCTATCTTTTAGAAATTGTCATCAGTTCTGCAGAGTTTGTTTTGCAAGTTGCTTTCTTTTCCTTTCTGTTTGTTCAGGTTTGTCTTTCATGGTGAAGGGTTTTCTCAGCCGCTTGTTGATCCTTCGGCGTGTGCACGTATTTAAAGAGAGGACATTGAGAAGCTGATTAGAAATTCAACAAATTCACGGTTTTGTTGACTGTGGCCTCTGCCTGTGGGGGGATCTCGCTGAGCTGCTTGGTCGGGGAACCCGTGGTGTCCGCCCCTTTGGGCCCCTGGACGTTCAGACACCCCAGGGAGGACTTCCAGGCTTCTGTGCAGAGGGTGTCGCTTTGGCCTCATATCCTATTTCCATTACGGTCCTTCATGATCAGCTCCGCTTCACATCCCTCTTTTATCTTCTTTAAGAAACAACATCGAGTTTGCTGCCAGGGTGACTTCATTCCTGCTGAACCCATTCTGCTCCTTTCACCGTCCTCCTGGCCCCCCCATCCCAGCACTGCCCTGCGCCCCGGTGCCTGAGCGTCCGAGTCCCCGACACTCAGCACGTTGGTCACCGACTGACACTCAGCTCCCTGCTGCTTCCTCACCTCCCACATTTCATTACTGCTGTCTCCTTGCCTATTATTTTTGTCTTTGTGATTTGCACCTTAAAAAAAATAATAATAGGGGCACCTGGGTGGCTCAGGGGTTGAGTGTCTGCCTTCAGCTCAGGTCGTGATCCCAGGGTCCTGGGATCGAGTCCTGCATCGGGGTTCTGGGATTGAGTCCTGCCTGCTTCTCCCCCTGCCTGTGTCTCTGCCTCTCTCTCTGTGTCTCTCCTGACTCAGTCAACCAATCAATCAATCAGTCAATCTCATTGTTTTGGTGAGGTTTCCAGAGAAAGAGGACAGAAGTGTGTGCGTAGGTACCACTCTCTTTAACCAAAGACGTGCCCCGCTATGTTGTGGGAAGACGTCTGAGAGCAGTAAGGTGAGACCAGTGTTCCAAGGAGGTCCGAAGAAGAATGATTTCTTTGGTCATTGACTCACCAGGAACCACAAGACTGATGTTGGTAATAGGTCCTAAGACCCTTTATCTGCTGTAGCTTCTTGGCCATGTTCTTTTTCCTGCAGGTTTGATGGGGAGGGACACACAGGCACACGTTTGTCGGTGGGGCCACCTGAACGGCTGACTCTCCCCAGCAGGAACTTTGAAAGGGCCGTGGATTCCACTCGGGGCTCTACACAGATCCCAGCTCTGTCTTATTTTTTCTCTCCAGACTGGCGACTATTTGTCTTATCCCTTCTGTGTCTGTAGGATGATGAGAGCCTGAAGTACCTGACACATGAGGAAAAGGATGTCATCCTGTTTTTTGAAGAGACCATTGATTCCCTGGAAGATGACTTTGAGGAGCAAGTCAAGTGTGACAGCGGCCTACACTGCCACTCTCCGGGGACCCTGGAGGAGAGCGCTTCTGGAACCTCAGAGCCAGGAGATGTCATCGATTTGGTGCAGCCAGCACTCCCCAAGGCCGAGGAACCTGAGTGCCTCCCAGCTGCGACCGAGACAGCAGGTGAGGAGCGAAGCCCCATCCCCAGGCCTCTGGCTCGGTTCATTAGTGTTTCAGGGGACACTGTGGCCTTCCCCTGTGTGTGCCGGGATGGATGCCATTGGGCCCCATTGGGTTTTTGCAGGCCAGAGGCATGCTCTTGGCAGCTTGAGTGTCCAACCAAGTAGGTGCTTTCCTTACACATATTGAAGGAAGGAAGGAAGGAAGGAAGGAAGGAAGGAAGGAAGGAAGGAAGGAAGGAAGGAAGGAAGGAAGGAAGGAAGGAAGGAAAAAAGAAAAGAAAGGAAAGGAAAGGAAAGGAAAGGAAAGGAAAGGAAAGGAAAGGAAAGGAAAGAAAAGAAAAGAAAAAAAGAAAGAGGGACGCCTGGGTGGCTCAGTGGCTGAGCATCTACCTTTGGCTTAGGCCATGATCCCAGGGTCCTGGGATCGAGTCTCGCATTAGACTCCCCGCAGGGAGCCTGCTTCTCCCTCTGCCTGTGTCTCTGCCTCTCTCTCTCTTTCTGTCTCTCATGAATAAATAAATAAAATCTTAAAAAAAAAAAAAAAGACCAGCTGAGTGTGCCAGACAACCCTGGGTAGGCCTCAACACACCAGCCTTCGAGCCTTTACTACATCCTTAACAGATACCGATCACAAGCGGCCCAGCACTGCTTGCACGTACATCCATGCACCATCTCCTGCTGCACAACCGAAAGCCTCATCTCACTTATCTCCATCCTCAGAATCTCCCGTCCTACCTGCCCCAGCAGGTACTTAAAACTACTGTGGAAACACCACCCAAGGGACGGCAGGGCGGCTTTCTCTCAGGAAGTGTTTCCCTTGGCACAAGTATATGATCTGGCATTTTTAAAGGATCAGCAGTTCAAATTAACTTCAGGAACTAAAAGTGTGATAACAACAGGAAGCTCAGTCTCTTCTTTGCCGACAAGGCTGCAAACGAGGGTCCACATGTGGAGTCTAGAACCCCGGTCTGTGAAATTTGATGGAATATGTGACCTTGCTCTCTCTTTCTCCCATTCATTCTCTCTCTCTCTCTCTCTCTCTCTCTCTCTCTCTCACACACACACACACACACACACACACACACAAAAGGAGAAAAAAATACATCTAGAGGCTTGTGACAACGGCAGTATTTTGTAGTAAGAGCCAAAATACTCTCCTTTCTGTTTCTACCTCATCCTTATCCCGTTGCCCATGTTCTTTTCCAGTATCTTTTCCAATAAGAAAAAAACAGCAAGATGATCCCCCCTCGTCCATCCCCTCTGCTCTTCCCACAGGATTCAAAAGACAAAAAGCAGGCCTCTCCTTTGCAGCCACCCCAAATCAAGCAAACCTACAAGGAAGATGCTGAGCCAAACTCTTGTCCGCTCTTTTCCTGTTTTCCTGAACCAGCTGAGTTTCCAGTCCAAATACTCTCAATTTTAAAAGTCATGCTATGGAAATAGGGCTCTAAGATTGCTCAAAATCTGAGCTCAAACCCAAAAGCTAAAACATAAGTACATTGTACGTTTTCTTCGTAAGATGAATGATTACACCTGGAAGTCATTTCCAACTTACTTTTTTCCTTCCTTCCTTCCTTCCTTCCTTCCTTCCTTCCTTCCTTCCTTCCTTCCTTAATTCCTTCCTTCCTTCTTCTCTCTAAAGGTTTTATTTATTTATTCATGAGAGACAGAGAGAGGCAGAGACACCGGCAGAGGGAGAAACAGGCCCATGCAGGGAGCCCAATGGGGAACTCGATCCCGGGACCCTGGGATCACGACCTGAGACGAAGGCAGATGCTCAACCACTGAGCTGAATAATAACCACTGGGTTATTATGCCTTCCTGGTCCATACGTCCCCAGCAGCCTACACACTCCATGTGTGTCCCAGGGACAGAGCATTGAGACTGGAACCTTCCCCATCACCAATGGACTCCTCATCCGGTGGTGGTGAGACTCACACAGGACGTTCTCCTGGTCCAGGGAGGGTAGGTGACAGGACGTGCTGCTGCTCACCCTGGCCCTGTGTCCCTTGGAGACCTCATGAATTCAGCAAGAAGGAAATGGGGTGCATTTACTTTTACCTAAGGTGGTAGCTTATGAGGATTCTGTGTCCTTTTCAGGGGCTGGTCCTGTCACGAAGGAAGACACCCCCGATGTCATCGTGGAATGCAGGAAACCAGAAGCGGGGGGTCCTCCCTCACCAGGCTCTGTGGCCCCAGAGGCCCCTCCTGTGCCACCCACCCGGCCTGTGGCCACCGCCACGACATCCCCCAGGAAGGAGCTGCTGGCCCCTCCCGCAGAGCACCCCAAACTGCCCCGCTCCGTCCCCACCCCGCTGGTGATCGCTCAGAAAATGTCCGAGAAGCTGGCGGGAAGTGAGGCACTTGCACCCCCATCCCCCTCCAAGGAGAGCAAGCCTGGGGACTGGAGGACACTGCCTTCAGGGGCCCCTCGGAACGGGGACCCCTGCCTGTGGCCCAGACCCGCGGCGCAGCCTGCACCCAAGATCCACCGCTTCCCGAGCAACATCAGCGTGACCAACAGTGCGGGCAAGGAGTTCAACAAGACCATCTCCAAAGCGGCCGTCAACGTGCAGGAGCGGAAGGCCCGGGTCCTGGCCAACATCAACGGTGTCTCCTTCCTGTCACCTGGGGCCGCGGGGGCAGAGCCCGCCGAGCCGGGGAGGAGCAGCTCTCTGGAGCCGGGGCCACGGGGCCTGAGCAAGCCGGTGGGCCCGGCCCAGGAGGCCGTGTCCACGCGGGCGGGCTTGCAGCCGGGCGCTCAGCAGTCCAGAGGTGTGCAGACGGAGCACTGCTTGCCCCTGGCCAACGGCTTCCAGAGCATTCACGACGTGCTCAGGAGTGAGCCCAGCACCTTGGTCTCGACCGGGAAGACTGTCACCTTCCGTGCAGACCCGGCGCTTGCCACCAAACTGGCACGCCAGGATGCCAGCAAGAGCTTCTACGAGCCCCAGCAGCCGGGCTGCAGCCAGGATGCTCGGAAGCGCTCGGGCTCGCTGCCCCGTGCCGTGGGCTTCAGGCCCCAGGGCATCACCGTCCAGTTCTCCGGCCGTGGCTCCACGGAGGAGGCCCGCCGCGAGGCCCTGCGGAAGCTCGGCCTTCTGAAGGAGAACTTGTGACGGGGGTGGCGGGGGTGGCCTCGAATGGATGTGCCCGCGGGAGGAGCCCAGGCTGTGGACCCTGCGGAGGACGACAGATGACAGATGACAGGTGCCGAGACTCCGCGGTCCGGGCCGCCCGCCGCCTGCCACCTCTGAGCTCAGTGAGCCTGCCAGGACAGTCTGGCCCCACATCCTGTCTCCCTTTTTCCAGGAGCTCAGAGACTAACCCCCAAAACCCTAAATGCCATTCCATACCTTTTCTTGGATTTAGAAGGAGGGGGATTGGGTCTGATTTGTTACTGCTTCAGTCGCTCATCTTAGACTTTTATCCCAAGGACGTGACACCCAAGCCAGGTTGGAGGTCTTACACGCAGTCATCGATGAAAGGGATCTTTCTCTTCCTTTCCTGCGAAAATAAAATAGAAAATGCCCGTTCAATTTCCGTAACATCTCAAAGCATCTCCTCCGGTTTTCCTGTTTGTTTTTCAGGGGCCAACGATGGTGTGTTTAGCCCTGGATGTGCCCTTGTTTCTGGATATAATTTGGTTTGCCCATTGGTGGTTGTGGTTGTTTTAATTGAAAACTGAAATGAAACCTTCAGGGTATGATTTACTGTAATTTTGAGTTACGGGAGCGGAATGGAAAGGTTGGATTTGGAAAAGGTGGTAATTTTCAGAAAGCAAGTCTCGTCAGCCTCCAGGGGGCTTTTGTCACTGGGACATACGTGGGTGAGCGTGCACTGTGTGTATACATGTACATAACGTGTTTATAGAAACGTGTGCTCACACGTACATACGTTTGTTAGTCCACATACACAGACTTCTCACGACCCTATCAAGTCACTACAGGATGGAAGCCCTTCCTCTCTCGACAGGTGCAGCCGTCCCCGCTGTGACGGTGGCACAGAGATCCGTACCTCTCAGGGCACGTCTCCACAATCAAAAGTGCTTCTTGCTCACCCCCGTGTCGCTCTGTACCCAAGGAAAGTGATATTCCAAGTAGGCTTCCAGAAAAGCAAGGTAGCTCCACGTTTTTAAGGATTTATCACCCCATCGTAACCTGATTTCAGTTTATCGCCCCGTCTTTGCCGTGCGTGCGCCAGGGTAGCTAGCAAACGGAGGGAAACAGAAACCGTTCCTGAGATCCCTCACGTTCTGTGAGCAGGATCTCTCAGGATTAGTTGTAAAGGGAAAAAGCACCCCAGCAAACTAGGTTACATGGTATGAAAAGAACTGGTCCTCTCCCAGGCTGTGGGTTACATGCTGACTTGTAGCCACGAGCCTTATTAAAACTATTTAAGGCTGGAGTCTTAAGCCTCTAAAAATAGACTGGGAAGGGCCACAGTTACAGTCACGCCCTTTTGTTATTATGTCTCAGCCAGTGTCACAGAATCGGTTTCCTCCTGTTGAGTATTATTTAAATTAAAACTTTTAAATGTGCTGCAAAGCACCTTTTTCATAGTATTCAGTTCGCCTTGTAAGTTACATAAAATGATTGTCATTTTTTTCCCCTTAGAACTACAGTATTTAGTGTCTCTGAGTCCTCCTGAAGTAATCCTGTAGGTTCCCGATGGTCTTAATTTAAATAGGTGCTTTGATTTTACAGGTTTTTAAAATAGTTTTTATTGTACTCCTATTTATGTTGCATTTGTTTGAAGAGTTCTTGAGGGCTGTATTACCTTTCCACAGAGTGAGATGCCGTACACAGTGTTTCAGAATAGAGGGTCTTGATGTGGCTGACGTTTTAAATATCCTTTACGTATGAGAATTATGTCTTTTATGCTGTCCTATGACTTTGTTGTGATTAAGGTGAACGAGACACTATATTAGTATATTTGTTCTCATAATGACGTTTTTGAAAAATAAATTTTAGAGATTTATCTTAAGTTGCAAACAGCTTTGTTTTTGCATTTTATACTTAACGCTCATTTATTTTTCTTTTAAATGGTTCTATCCTCCCCTCCTATTTATTCATAATTACCCTGGCCATTTCTTGTGCCCAAAACCCTAGTAATTAAAGCCATGCGTTTTGCACGAGGTTCCAACGATAGCTGCTAATGTATGTGTCCGTATCATGTTAACGCAAACATCTAGTTTGCAGAGAGGCATTAGTTCCCTCACCGTAACTACGTGATAGGACACTCACAAGGGGTCATCTTCAAGGTTAAGGACCACATTTCCAAGCAAAACTGTAATGAAAAGAAAAGATCGGGGATCCCTGGGTGGCTCAGTGGTTTGGTGCCTGCCTTTGGCCCAGGGCGTGATCCTGGAGTCCTGGGATCGAGTCCCGTGTTGGGCTCCCGGTGCAAGGAGCCTGCTTCTCCCTCCTCCTGTATCTCTGCCTCTCTCTCTCTCTGTCTATCATAAATAAATGAATAAATCTTAAAAAAAAAAAGAAAGAAAAGATGACTTTTGAAGTGTCCAGTTGTTGTTTTTTTTCTTTTCAAAGTGATAGCAATACCTCACTCTCCATTTTTATGAAACTCTTCATCTTAATACTTAAAATCCAGAAAAAAGAATTCTTTGCTTTTAGGAGAGGTACACGCACCCAGCCTGGAGTCTCATCTGCACACAGTAATACTCCGCAGAGACCAGAGTAACCACATCTGTTCCGAGCCCTCCTCCAACCCCGCTCCGCTGTGTGGCCCCTCTGCGCTTGCGAATCTGCACAGAAGTGGGAGAAAGGCCGACCTTTGCTTTTCTCGCCCCAGCTGGCGTCACCCTCTTAGGAGACCCTAAGTGGTGGAAGAGAAGACACAGGGCGTCCTGAGTCCGTGCAGGTGCATAAGGCGGGCCGGGCCTGAACCCTCCTGCTCTTGTGTCTTCCCCAAGCTGCACATGTGGACGTGGACAGTACAGGGTTCTTCACCCCTAACTCCCCGTGGGGGGGCTCCTAAGGTGGGCTCCCCGTTTTCATGGGGTTGATGTGTGAGGCCTCGGCAGATCCTGAGGATTGGCCTTTTTATCTGTAAGAACTCAGAGAGGGGTTCTCTTCGTGACACTCGTACAGCTCTGGCCACGGGGACTTTGACCCTTCAGTGGGTTTGGTGGGGATGTTTTTGACACAGGTGATCTCAGAAATCAGCTCTTTATGTTTATTCAGGAGGAACGCAGAGCGAGAACTAAGATAAATATGAAAACAATATGCTCTTATCAAGAAGCACCGTCGCCCTGATGGAGGTGACAAAAGGAGGCATTGTCTTCTCCAGGAGTGTTTCTCTATGACCTGGACAAGTTTTAATAAACTTTTCTCCCTCGGCTGTCCCTTGGGTTCTTAAATGTTTGTCATCAAACCCTTGAGTTCCCTAAGGGCTGGGGAGCCGGTGGCTGTGTTTTCCCCCCCACAGCCCCGCCCGCCCAGGAGGGGGGGGGCGGGGGAGCAGTGCTCACCTGTGAAAGGTTCGTGTTGTCACCGCAATGACAAGCCACCAAACAGGTTCTGTTTGTTCTTTTCACGGCGAGGCTTTCTCTGGCTTTCAAGTATGGGAACAAGTTGGCATATCCTTTTCTAATCTGCTCACTGGACAAGCCCTGCTTTCAGATACCTGAGAAAGGAGAAGGCAGGGCCGTAAGCCGCGTCCTGGGAAGACGGGGACTCAGGGACTCGCGTTGGCAGAGGAGGGCCGCGGGCCTGGGCCTGGGCCTGGAATGTGGCCACCTGCCCCCTAGCTGACTGTCCCGGTCATCCAGGCCCTGCTTCCCCATCCTGCCGGGTTCTCTCCGTTTTCCCCAAGGGCACTGCTGGGGGAGAAATCCACCTGCCCGCAAGAGGGAAGGCCAGGCATGAGGGCATAATGACCCAAGGCCACTGCCCTCAGCGTAAATGGTCAGCCTTGTGTGTGACAGTCTTCGCAGTCCTTCTAAAATGTCTCTTTCTTTCAAAACAGATAATGAAACTCTTCCCTACAGATTCCGAATTCATAAGACTTAAGAAATGCCGCCCCCTGCCATCACCAGCAGGCTGGCTCTCTGTCCTGGCTGTTGTCCTTCCAGGGAGGCCTCCGGGGCCACCGACCCCCGGGAGCCCCGCAGAGCCTGTCCCCCCACCCCCATACCATCTTCGCACCCACCCTGCCAGCCGGGCTTCTCCTTATCATCTGAATCAGATGAACTTCCTATCCAACAATGAGCTAAAGGTGCAGAAACAGGGTGATTTCCAGAAATGACCCAGAGAGTCAAAGTAGCCAGTATGTGTTCTCGAAGCTGGGTGGGGGAACCACTGGTGGCCCTAAGTTAGGACTGGCCAAGCCTGGGACGCCTCCTAGAGGTGTTTCCTGCCTTGGATGGATTCCTTGGCAGTCCCCAGACCTCTCTGCCTTGGGGGCCCATGGGCCTTCCACTCTGGGGATGTGCCAGGATCCAGAGCAAAGCCAAGTCAGAAGGAATCTCCCTGCCTCGACGGCTGAGTTCCATATAGGTTTCCCTGGTTCCCACTGCTTCTTCACGGTCCTTGAGGCCAGCTCTTTCCCCAGCTGAACAGGTCTCTGAGGTTCAGAGAACATTTCCAAGGGGAAGGCCACCCTAGTTTTGTGGAGGGCCTCAGGGTCTACTTTTTGGATGCTGGAGCTGCTAGCCTGGCAGCTTAGGTTCAGGACCCGGGGGTCACCCCCACCCCACACCTGCAGTGAAGGCCGTGGCTGTGCCGGTCGGGCCCTGGGCCCGAGGTAGGAATGCACATTCACAAGCAGAGGTTAATGAGACTTAGTCGTTGATCAGCACGTCACACTTCATAAACCAGCCTCCCGAGATTTGTGTGTGAGGCACAGCTGCCAAGGGTAATAACCTAAGTCCTGGAAATAACTTAAAGGGGTGGGGTGAGCGAACAAGGAATCTGTGTGTCAGGCAGAGAGGCTCCAGAGGACAAGGGGCCGTGTGCGCACACACGTGTGTGCGCTGGCAGGTGCATGCAAGCTCACTTCTAGGCCGCTGGTGGGTTTCCGTCCGGGACATTCGGTAATCACTGCTGAGTGGTACGTGTCCCTTCAGCGCAGGGACATGCAGCACAAGAGGCTTGCCCTTGTTACCAAAGATGCCTTCAGGTCCCCATGGTCGTTGTAAAAATCACATAAGTCCTCAGGAGTTACTGGGATGCTAACGACATAAAGGTCTCTTCTGCTTCCAACTGGTCCTCCTGTGGGACCCGGCTTCCCAGTCTATGAAACAGGACAGAATTTATCCGGTCACTCAGACATCCTTTGGTGTCTGAGCGTTTTGAAGTTGGGGGAAACAACCTTTGCCTTGTGAAGACAATTTCAAAGAGCAGGAAAGTTCAGGAAGGGCCTCTCCGGGGCCAGGCTTGCTGTGCTGGCTGAGGAGCCTCACCTCCCCGGGGCCTGTTTTCCAGCCCCAGCCTGGGGCGCCCCCAGCAGCCTCTCCCCGACTCCAGGCCAGGTGTTTGTGAAACTTCTTGTAAGGCCCTTTATTCTTCAGGCTGAATCTCCAAGACCAGATGAGCTCAGCTGAGATGTTAGTGATGGGAGGCAGTTGTCTGAAACTAGTAATTCGTGAAGCTTGGGAGGTGAACCAATTTGGGAGTCACAGGGTAGTCTCGATACCAGCAATTCACCAGGCAAGGCTTTGCATCCCTCCCGTATGGCCCATGGTGCCAGAGGTGCCACAGGTTCCCACCTCTTCCTCAGGACTGCCTGCCCAGTGGGGGTATGAGGACCACTTACAGATGAGAAAATGCAGACTTCTGTACCCCTCACAAGGGACTCTCCGGGGAGGGCAGTGCATCTACACCCTGGTTGCATGGCGTGCAAACTCCCTGCTTCCCGCACCTTCTAGGATGCTGCCCATGTGGCGCCAGGCCTTCCAGCCATCCCCTCCCCCGAGTGTGGAGAGGGCTGACCCCTTGGTGTCACGACCCCCACCATCCTGTTTCTCCTCCACAGAGCCCTTCCTGTCCCCATGGAGCCCCTTCCTCCAGTGTCCTATCTGCCCCCCACTCGCTAGGCTGGTCCCTGACTTAGAGCTAGGCCTCAGTTTATAGGGATCTGAGGGCAGGGCGTCTTCAGGGAAGGTAGGTGAGGACCGTGCCATTTCCGCAGTCAGACTTGGTGGAAGGATCATTCCAGTGGGCCACGCAGAGCTTCTGGAAAAGAGGAAAGGGAAGTGAGTTGTGTTCCCCTGCCTGGGGTTGCTTGAACCTGTCGCTGCACGTGACCTGCGCCTCGGGGGATCCAGTTCAAAGCAGGTCCTTTGGCCCCCTCCCTCCACTCCCTCCTTCAGGACTTGCTTCTGGAATCCGGAATTGCCAGTCGTGGTTTCCAACACCCCGGTGTGCAAGACTCCCACACACACACAGCCACGTTCGCCAGGGACATTGCCCAATCGGCTCCTTGGCAGTCCTCTGAAGTTGTGGTTGCTACTGGAAAGGCGGCCGGGCTTCGGTGGCAAGTCTGGGACCCAACTGCCCCAAGCAGCAGTGCTCCAAGCAGGGCAAGGGAGAGTGGAGGCCCACGCCTGGCCTCAGCCTCGCCCTCTGCCCAAGACCACCCAGCTCAGGGTGGGAGCCGTGCTGGAGGGTGCTGGGGCCAGACTTGATCCCACCAAGTTAAATCTCTAGGCACGTTTCACGCAGGACACAACTGCAGCACGAGCTGGTGGTCCTTCCTTGGTCGTGTTGGAAATTGTTACATGTCTGCCAACATTTGTAGGTGCCATTGTTTGTTTGTTTTGTCTAATATTTTATTTATTTATTCATGAGAGACACAGAGATGCAGAAAGAGAGAGGCAGAGACCCAGGCAGAGGGAGAAGCAGGCTCCATGCAGGGAGCCCAATGCGGGACTTGACCCGGGGTCTCCAGGATCAGGCCCTGGGCCGAAGGCGGCGCTAAACCGCTGAGCCACCCAGGCTGCCCTGTAGGTGCCATTGTTGACGCTTTGTCTACATTTTACTGGGACATACCAGCTCTCAGAGAACTGGGCATCTCCTTACCTTGAAAGGCTCTTCGCTGCCTCTAATAATGAATGTTGCTGGTGTTTTAAGCTGTGTTTTGGTACATTTCTTCCAGGAATGACTTCTTTCAGTGCTAATTTGGGCCAGATTTCAAAATCATTCAAGTTTATCTTTCAAACCAGTTTTTTCCTCTTAGCTGCGTCATCCACGTGCACAATGATTCCAAATGATCACTTGCTATTTCTAGAAATCAGATCCACTTTCAAAGGTATATTTTGCCCGAAGTGCACTCTGCCCGATTCCAGACTCCACACTGAAACCCAAAGGGCTTCATGAGGAGCAGAGGCCGCTGAGAGGACCATGGGAGTCGAAACTGCAGAGAGAAAAGACTTGAGAGGCGATGAGACTCGCCTCCAGAACAGGGAATTCTGTGCAGCCACAGAGATTACACAGGACAGATTTCAGCTCCATACAGGGGAACTTTAGGGGCTTTGAGCTGAGGGAAGAACTGTTCATGGGAGTGTGAGCCCCATCTCCACAGAGGTGTGCAAGCAGAGACTGTGCCAGCACTCTGGGACAGGAAAGTAGCAGGAACTGTACTCAGTGGCACCCATTCCAAATCTGAGATTTTGTGATGGGTTCATATAGAGTGGGCTTTGTGGTTACCCTGACCTGAGTTTGAATCCCAGCCCTACGACTGTTGGCTGTGTGACTTAACTTCTCTGAGCCTCACTTTCTTCACCTGAAAAAAGTGGGTGGTGACCCATACTCACCTCCTAAGGTTGTTGTAGGACTGAATGAGATCACATATGCCAAGTGTAGGCCTGGCCTACCACCACCACCAGTGCCACCATCATCACCATTACCATCATCACCATTGTCATCACCATCATTCCCACCATCATCACCACCATTACCATCACCATCACCATCACCATCACCACCATCATCACCATTACCACCATCACCATCATCAGCACCATCACCATTATCTGATCATCATCATTCGCCCCATCTCTACCTCCATCATCGTTACCACCACAAAATCTGTGCCAGAATTCCTATAGAGCCTTCTGGAATGGCCCTGTGCAAGTCCAGCAACATGAAGGATAAGCAGGCACCAGCCTCACAGCCCCATTCAGATACCACCACTCACCACAGTCCCATTCCTACATGTAGTTCAGTGGTTATTTCAGCAGGGAAGCGAGTTTTAGACTTAAGCTCCACTGCCAATTGAGAAACAGAATTTTGCCACTTTCTAAATATAGGTCTCCAGGGTTTATTTTCCTTCTCCAGAGCTGGGTAGGTCTGGCTTCCTGCTTAGATACACAACATCAGAGGACTCCCTCTTGCAAGTCCACACTTTTCCACGTCTCCTTTCCTTTCCCCTTGGACTCACAGAGCTCCTCTCAGAGCTGGGCTCTCTCGCCACCTCCCAGGTCCTCCTCCCAGATGAGGAAGTGCCCAGCCCAGACTAGCGCCCAAAAGGCTCCAGAGAACACTGAAGGATTGTCCAGTCAGAGCCCCTTGGCCGCCTCACTGCCCAGGAGGAAGTGCTTATTTTGAGTTGCTGGGCTGGCCAGACTGCGGCCCTCAGACTTTCCATCCTACCCAGCACACTCCCAGCCAGTTCTGGCCGAGGGAGGTGCCAGGGCAGACTTCAAGGAGGCGGGCGCTCTTCAGCCAGAGCTTCTGGAGAGGCTGCCGGGAAGCAGGTGGAGTGATCCAGGCCCCAGTCACACCTGCCTCAGGTCAGGGGGCTCCTGGGCCAGTTCCCTTCCCTTGTGGCACTACTTCAGCCTTCCTCTGCATTCTAGGTGGAGGGGTCCAGTAGCTAGCTCTTCCACCAAGTCACTGTTGCTCACTGCATCGTGACCCAAGCCAGTTCTCCTTCCGGAGCACAGTACTAGACCTTGCATCCCTCCATCCAAGAAATGTCCTTCTGGAGCTTTCCTTTGCGATTTGATGCCCCCTTGCTCTGACCGGACTCATCATACGTAGCCTTCTCGGCACTCCTGTGGTGGTGGGGATTTTGCAGGTGCCACCCAGTGCCACTCAGAGAGGGGGGCAGCCTCCCATAGGAAGACCTGGGCTTAAGAGCCCATCTTGGCCCTCACCAGCTGTGTGTGCTTATCATACTCAGGCGAGAGATTCTGAGAGACTGAACAAGATAATGGATGTGCGTAGCTTCTGAAAACTGTAAGAGTGGTGTGGTCTTGGGCAGTGGTTCTCAAAGTGTGGTTCCCCAGGCCGGCAGAACGAACATCATCAGGAAATTTGTTAGAAATGCAAATTAGCAGACTCACCTCAGGTCTGAATGAGACACTCTGGAGGTGGGAACCAGGAGTCTGGTTTTAACAGCCTCCATGTATGCGAATCTGATGCACTGGACTAGCGAACAGAAAACAGGCCCCACCTTCTAGGGTGCACAGCTGGGGAGGGTAACCTAAAATGCACAATAGGTGCTGAATGTAATATCCTGGAAGGTAGGGACCGTGTTCTACTATGTGCATCCCCAGTGCCTGGTATAGCACCTGCACATAGTAGGTGTTCAATTAATAGTTCCTATATAGACTAGGTGTGTCAACACTGAAAGACAAAAGTAGCTCAGAAGTCTTACAATGAATGTATGTTATTTTTATAATTGAGGAAGCAGAGAACCTCATTTGAGGAAGAGAGAGAGGTATGGGGTGACAGAAAAAATAGTAGACATGAGCCGTTCTTTTGGTGCTGCCCAGAATGGCTACGGGGAGAGGATCGGAGGGCACCTGCACCCAGAAAAGAAGCCTATATCTCCCACTGCATCTCTAGGTCTCCCTTGAATGGACCAAGAGGTCACAGGTTGGCTGTGATCAGCATCCACTGTTCACCCTCTGACTATTTGAGCACCTACTATGTGCTATCCTCGGGGCTAAGGATAGGGAGGTGAGTGGGGCATACACAGACCCATGCTCCCAAGCTGGCAGTCCAAGAAGAAGAAACACAGGAACTGCAAGAAGGTAGGACAGTATTGTGACAGGGGACAGAGGATGGGGAGCAGTGGGCAGGGAAGGGCATGCCAGAGTCAATGGGTAGAGTGTCCCAGGCAGAGGTCACAGCCTATATGAAAATCAGAGGCACAGAGGAACTGGAGCAGTCAGGAGGGGAGGGCACCTGTGAGGGGCCATCAGCCACTGGTCCTGGTATGAGATATGGTGTGAGGCAGGGGTGCAAGGCCCTGCCATTCAGCAAACACTCTCTAGACGCTGGGGAGACCCCAGAACAGAGACAGAGCACAAAATAAGACACTTGGCGGGCTTACATCCCCGTGGCCAAGACAGAAAGAAACCACAAAGCCAAGAGCAGTGCTTCAGGGAGAGGGGTAAGCAGACACCAGGGAGGGAGTGCCTGACAAAGGAGGGTGTGGGGGGCCAAGGGAGGTGAAGGTGGTGTCGTGGCACGTAGGTAGGGTAGGGTACATGCTAGCTCACCCCCCACATCACCCCACCACGCAGGGCTCTGTGACTTCAAACAGATGGTTCCAGAATGCTGGTTTGCAGTCAAAGAATGCAAAAAGTGCCAAACTTTCAGGGGGAAAAAGACAAAAAGACTACTATGCTATGCTATAGTAATAATATACGTATTTTAATACATGCTATGCTATCTGTATGCACCATACATCGCTGGTAATGCTATACGTACCGCCCTATGCTCTACGTGCCACGTAGTATAGTACTGCGTATATAGCATAGCGGAGCATAGCATAGCATGTACAACAGAGCAGTTTACTGCTATGTATGCAACCTACGGATTACTCCATACATACTGTACTGTGCTAAACCAATGCCCCACCACACTCTGTGCACTGTACTGTACGTACTATACTGTGGCACACTGAGCTATATGTACACTCTACACACTGCACCATACATACTATGCTATGCTATACACAATATGCTATACTATAGAGACACCCGGGTGGCTCAGCAGTTGAGTGGCTGCCTTCGGCCCAGGGCGTGATCCTGGAGTCCTGGGATCGAGTCCCACGTCGGGCTCCCTGCATGGAGCCTTCTTCTCCCTCTGCCTGTGTCTCTGCCTCTCTCTCTCTCTCTCTGTGTCTCTCATGAATAAATAAATTACATCTTTAAAAAATTTATGCCATACTATATACCACGCCATTATACCATAAACACAATACTACGCTACACTAATGCTATACTATGTGATACGTACACCATAAATGCTGCTAACATGCTACTACATCTGCTAAACTATCCATAGCACACTAAGCTGTATGAAGCCCGTACTATACGTACCACACTATAGTATAGCCTAATACCTGACATATAATCCATGCTTCACAAATGTTTGTGGGACTGAGCTAAGTCTTCTGTAGCTGAGAATGGGGGGAGGAGTCTGTTTATTTATTTATTTATTTATTTATTTATTTATTTATTTATTTATTTATGCTTGCCTTTGAGACTTGAGTTCTATGCCCTGAGAGCATCATTTCCAAAACTGGTTCTCTCTCCCTTCAAGTCCCAGACCTGTTCAGATACGCTCAGAGGGAAGTGGTAAATGACAGGACCAGGGAGGGGTGCTTGTGGGTGAAACATCAGCCAGGCTAATGACAGTTAATGGGAGGCTGAATCCCACACACCTGCCATACCTGCTGATCCTCTAATGAAGGAGGGTGTTTGGTGGACGTGCTTGCTGGGCTGGTGGCCTCAGGCGGACTCACCATGAGTGGGTCCTAACCAGTTATCTTCTGAAATGGGGCTTTGAACAAGAGTCATCCTGGATTCACACTTTATTCTCTACTTCCAAAAAAGTGTTTGGGAGGCAGTATGTATAGGGAAAACGAAGATGGGCTCTTGGCCCCGGCCCCGCCACTAACAAGCTATGCAGCCCAGTCACCAGCTGCCTTAGTTTGATTAGTCAGGATGGGTTAGCCTCTGCTGTGGTAACAAGTGAACCCCATGATCTTAGTGGCTGAATAAAATAAAAGTTTCTTTTACTCAGTCACTTCGTGGTCAGGATCTCTGTCATGTGACTACCCGATCAGGAATACTTGGCCTCTGGGGTCCCTGCGGCAGGGAAGGAAGAAGCTTCTGGAAGGTCTTGTCTGAAAGTGGCTGGCATCACTCCTACCACACACACCATAGCCAGCTGACCTCATCACATGGCCACACCCCAGCATGCGAGGGCCTGGAACACAGTCCCTCCCCAGGAAGGGAAAAACACATGGAGAGTGCACAGCATCACCATCACTCACTCAACTATTAAATCCAGAAATTATTTAATTATGTTTGGGGAGGGGTACCTAATGTGTGCCATGGAATTAAGTGTTAGAGCTACAGAGATGTCCTTATCTTCAGGAAGTTCAGGGAGGGAGGCAGACTGCACAGTCTACTATAGGAGCAGCACAAGAGGCACCGGAGCCAGCCTGGGCAAAGGGGTGGGCAGCAGTGTGTGCATAAGAAGAGTCACGCGTGCCTATGTATACATACACATGTTAATCGTGAACTTTCCTGACATAAAGCATATGTAGCATGTAATTTATAAACTGCTGAAATACACACAACTCTATACTATGCACAGCCAACGGATTCTCATAGAATGCATTCATTGATTTTCGCCAAACCCCCACCTTCAACCATGGGTTGATAAGCAGAGTTGCATCCCAATCAGCTCTCTCCCCAATAAATTTGTTGTCCTTAAATCTGATATGTGGTCTGCTCATACACTATCTCTCCCTTTCATACTAATTATATCTATTAAACTGAAACTTATATTATTATTTATTTATTTGTAAAGACTTTATTTATTCATGAGAGAGAGGCAGAGACATAGGCAGAGGGAGAAGCAGGCTCCATGCAGGGAGCCCGATATGGGACTCGGTCCCTGGACTCGAGGATCACGCCCTGAGCCGAAGGCAGATGCTCAACCGCTGAGCCACCCAGGTGTCCCTGAAACCTTTTTTTTTTTTAAAAAAAGGACCTATTATCTATCCTAGAGAGAGAGTACAAGAGGGAGGGCCAGAGGGAGAGGGAGAGAGAACCCCAAGCCGACTCTATGCTGAGCGTAGAGCCCAACGCGGGGCTCAGTCTTACAACCCTGAGATCACAACCTGACCCGAAACCCGGTGTCCGATGCTTCACGGACTGCCCCACCTGGGTGCCCCTTAACCCAAACCTCTTTTGACACGAGCAACTTCTTTGCTAAATCAGTGAGGTTTCCAAATGCTGAGAAATGTTCCCTCCGTCTTTTGTATTATTCACAACGTAATGGCTGCAGACACAAAATATGCTGTTGAGTTTAAACTGAATTACTAACGTTTCTTTCTCACATCACTTTCTGAAGTATAGACAGCCAATAGGTCAAGCCCTGGTTCGCAGCATTCGCCATTTCAGGGGTGTAACTACTTCACTGTGGCCAAGTCCCAGCTGCCAAGCTGGTGTTGCTGAATAGAGTCAGAAAGCAAAGTGCATGGGGATCTCTGGGGTCCCCGGGTTGAGTCCTCACGTGGTCCTGGGGTCCTGGGGTCGATTCCTGTGTCAGGCTCCCTGCGTGGGGCCTGCTTCTCCCTCTGCCTGTATCTCTACCTCTCTCTCTCTGTGTGTCTCTCATGAATAAATAAATAAAATCTTTAAAAAAAAAAAGAAAGAAAGAAAGAAAGAAAGAAAGAAAGAAAGAAAGAAAGAAAAGAAAGCAAAGTGCAGCGGTAAAAGCCAGTCTGCAATGTTTCCACCACACAGATAGAGTGGACATGCATGATATTAAGAGCACAGAAAATAACAATGCAATTAGGAAGTAATGAATTTAGGGTATTTATGCCCTTATTTAATTGTGAGTTAACATCATTTAATTTTAAGATGTTGGCTGTGTGTAACAGCCGGCCTGTAAATTCCTTGAAAACTTAACAGTTGGGCCAACCCAGACAAGCTGGAGCTCAGGGGGCAACCGGAGGGGGGTGCAAGGAGGCACTAGCTTTGCCTGGGCCGAGGGGAAGCAAGCGTCACACCTGTGCCAGAAGTAAGACGGACCATGCAGGCTGGTGGGAGCACAAGCTGAGCCAGGGAGGTGTGGACCAGCTAGAGCTGGAACTCGGTGACCCCCTAGCCAAGCCTGACCTTGATCGGGACAGTCTCTGCCTGTGCTCATCGTCCCACAGTTGCCTTTTATTTGAAGTGCTTTGTTAGGGGCAAAAATGATACAGCTACCCTCCACTCGGTGAAGAGCAGCAGCCCTCCTGGGGCCCCGGGGTCCTGTGAGGGGAACGGTGGCCTGGTGGGCAGAGAAGGCAGGTAGCAGGGCGGGGAGGAGGAGGAGGAAAGGAAATGCTGGAGCTGGCCATGGAGGTCATGTTCTGGGAAGTCAGGATAGAGAGGGAAGGCTCTGGGACCTGGGGAGGGTTTCTTCATGGGAGGACGGCCTGTTCCAGAACCAGAGCCTGTGCTGTTATTCACTGTAGCCCCCCACGGCCGGCTAGGGGGGGAAGAAAGATATGCACATGAAAGTCAAGTGTCTAGCACCCGGCCTTACAGCAATAAGGAAAGGGGTGGGCAGGACAGTGGCCAGTGGGGTCACAATTCCCCACGTGGTCCATCTTCTGTGGGGAGCTTGAAATTCCCAGGACAAAGCTGGAGCACCTCCCAGGTAAGCCCATCCTGAGGCTCGTGTGGGGGGTTTTCCCCACAGCTGGTTCCTATCTATCTCATCGGCCAGCAGCCTTCCTGAATGCCCCAAAGCCTCATCCCTCCCGACCTTACCAGTCCACGCATTTTCTCACTCATGGAGACAGGGAAGGGCAGTCCCTTCACTGGGGGAGGGAGCCAGGTGGCAGCACAGCCAAGCTAGGTGTCCTTAGTCTCCAGGGCGCAGCAGCCTGTGTGTCAGGGTGAGGCCAGACCCCTCTCTGGCATCATCATCCCAGATTCTAAACATCCTGAAACCTTTATGAGTCTTTCAAATCTTCCAAAAATAAAGCAGTTAGGGAACATTCTTTGGCCTTGGAGAATGAGGAGAAGACTAAGGGCTCTCCAAGCTGCACGACATGCACACACGAACCTTTCTTGGTCGTGTTTTATAAAGACCTAAATCGATAGGTAACACATCCAGGTGCCATTCTGGGGACGCTTCCTGCCTCTGTGTTCGGATGACACAGAGGTAGGTAGAGATAAAGTTCACATACACGGATGAGTGTATTTATCCTCACATCAGTCCTAGGAGGTGGCTTCCAGAATCCCACAGCTGAGATTTGAACCAGGGAGCATTGCTCTTGATGGCCACGTTAAGGCCACTTGCCAACCCCGGGGGGACAGGGCGGGGTCCCATCACTGGGCCTTTCCCACCCCTCTGGGACACACAGGAGCTGGGAGTCACGATCCACGTGGCATTAGATCTGGGGCAGGCTCCACCACTTAGACAATTTAAGGTCCTTCTTTAAGACAAAGACAATTAGAAAAACAAACAAACAAAACTGTGACTGCCCATCGTGCAGGCTGTGGACGCGGCCCAGCAAGTGAGGATCCCTGTACGTTAGGCCTCGTGAGCCTCGTGGTGGATGGACCCCAGCCCTGTAACCTCTGGGGCTATTGCTATCTACACTAGGGCTCCCTGAAGTCTCTTCTGCTCCCTGGCACCTTGTCTGTCTCTCTGCACCCCGGAAGGGGAATCTGCGAGGGAGTCTGCGGGAAACCCCTCAGCATAGCCTGCCAGTCTCTCTGCATGCTGTTGAGACGAGCACAGGAGCCCGGGAGCCCCGGCAGCGCCTGGGCAGATCCAGACCAGAAGCTCCTGGCACCCAGCCTGCTTCCCAGAAGCGTGCATGGCCAGAGGGATGACGTGGAAAATTTTCTGAAGCTGGTGGGATCATTAAAATGTAACCCATCTAAGGTCACCCAGGTGGCCCGAAGCTACCGTGGAAACACACAAATGGAAAAAAAAGGATCTGTTCCCTCCTGAATGCCACAAACGGCTCTTCTTTTTAAGAGGTACAGACAGGGGCACAGATGACCCGAGCTGGAGAGCCTCTGTCCCCAGGGATCGGGGCGTGTGAGGATCACCACGGGTTGTCTTCGGCTCCTAAGCTTCAGAGACCATCACCCCGGACTGGAAGATTCCACGGTCAGAGGCTCTCATGGGCAATTCCTCCCGGCTCCTTCCCTAAGCAACAGGGGTGGGGAAGGGCAAGGTCAGGCTGTGCAGGGTGGTGGGGGAGAGGGCTGGTGAGGGGAGGTGGCCCAGAGCCAGGGAGGCCAGGGTGGCGGTGGGCATCTTCACGGAGGAGGGGGCAGTGGGACAGGAGGTGAGTCACACACAGTGGGCGTCGAAATGGTAAGGGCAAGGGGAGCCAGCCTTGTCCCCATGCAGGAGGGGCCACCGCCGCAGAACCGAGGAAACTATTGTGAACCCCCTGGTGCTGGGCTGAGATCGGAGACGCTGAGTGTTTCCCATCTACATTGACAGGAGTAGAAATAAACTGAATGTAATGTGTGTAGACACGTATTCGCAAGCACATGTTCCCACGGGCTGCTCACAACCTGCAACAACCACAGGCACCTGTGACACGCGGATGTGGACTCCTGACCACTGGGGTAGAGAAGTGGCTCGTGACACGCGTGAAGGACAGGATGGTGGATGATTGGGGGAGGGGGGGTCTGTGGTAGGGGAGAACGATCGGACGGGATCCAACCCCAACCAGGACAAGTGGGGTTGCCCCCCAGGAGCAGGGTCGGGGGGGGGTGCAGAGGATAGGAAATCTCTAAGAGGGAAGTCAAGGGTAAGGGGCATTCGTGCTGGACAACCCCACAGAACCCCTGCTGAGCACTGGCCAGCATTGTAAGGTGTCCAGGATGGGGGACAAGGAGTGTGATCAGAGAGCGAGGGTGCTTGGTGGGGGCGGAAGTGGTGGCAGGGAAACTGACCTAGCATGGTTCTTGCCCAAAGGGGATTCCACAAGGACAGGAGGGAGCCCAGGATGGGCCCCACAGAGCCAAGAGCTCAGGGCAGCAAGAATAAAGTTGGATCAAGGACAGTCTTTGTCACCATCCACTGTCCCTCCAAAAGACTTGGGGCTTTTCAGAGGAATGGCCGGTTCCAGGGGTTGGAACAGGAAACTGCAAGATCAGCCTGAGACCTATTTTTGTGCCAGAGAATCCAGAAGAGCTCAGGGAACAATGCGGACACGTCAAAAGGACATAGAAGCCACGGGGACTGGGTTGCCACTGACCACAGTGGGGACAATCTGAGCATCAAGATAAAGGATAATAATAATAAATGAGTCATAACCCACTGGATGGACTAGGAAACCACAAGTCCACGTATATGCCAGTTAATTAATTATATCAATTAGTTATAATTGCATTTAACATTCATTAACTATAACTATTTGATGAGCATAAATGGATCTATTTCCCTGGTTTCGAAGTACCTCCCCACAAAATACTGAATAATCATAAATGAAAACTGGCTTCATGTGGGGACCGGGCGGACAGACCCCGATCAGGGAACCAATGCTCCGTCAGTGATGGAGCAGGTGTCGCCGGGCATCCGTGCTGTTCCCCTGCCATGAGGTTCAGAGCCCGGATCCAGGTGCGGGGGAACATCGGAACACCTGCACCGAGGGGCACCCCAGAACCAAAGGGGTCTGCAGTGCTCACGAGTCTAGACGCTGTGAAAGCGGCACAGGACTGTTACAGACCGTGGGGGGCTGAAGAGAGCTCGCGCCCAGATGTGACGCGTGATTCTCTGCTGGAGCCATTCGGCAAAGGGGCAAAAAATTGGGGACGGTGGGGGCATCTGGAGGGACCTGGGTGGCTGGGCGGTAGGGACGGAGCAGTCACACTCCCTGATCTGACGGGGGTGTCGTGCTCAGGAGCAGAACGCCCGGGATGTGCAATTACAATGCTGAAATGTGCAGCATTTACAATGCTGAAATGTGCAGGGCTGTGCAGGGCCCCAGGTCAGGAACCCAGTCCCACACAGATCTGGACAATGTTGCTTGCAACTTTTCTGCAAAAGTTTGAGGCCGCTTCTAGATGAATCAATCTTCCATAAAATTATAGGTCCCAGGGCTGGCAGGGAGCTCGGGAGATCCGTTCATGGGGCCCCTTGTCTTAGGGGCCTAGATGGGAGTTATTGGCCCCATTTCCCAGGAGACACAGTTGAGACCGAGCGGGACCAGGTGCAATGGGCCTCGTCTCCTGGCCTCCGTCGGACGTAAAACAGCGCAGGCTGCCCCTGCCCCCCTGACCCTGCACGACGCTGCGGGGTCCTCTGCTGGGCAGGAGGTCTCCGCGCTGAAATCAGAAGAAGAAAAAAATAACAGAATTATGTATAGACTTGACCATCATGGCTAAATGCGGAGGGTCGAGGACCTTCCATCTGTAAGGTCCCCTCAAGAAGAGAAGCTGCCTCTGCGGCCCGTTCACGCACCGGGTACCCCCGGGGGGTACGGGGGCAAGTGGAGAAGGAATTCAGGAGAAGCCTTCCCCATGAAAGAGGTAGATATTGCTTGTGAAAAGACAGTTATTTTCGGGGAGACAAGGACATTTATTTTAGGGGAGGGGTCCCTCACGGAAGCTAAGAGTAAGAGGTAGAAGGCCAGGCCGTGCGATTGGTGGCTAGCAGCAGGGGACACACGGCTGTTCCAGGGAGCCTGTCTGCGTGGCCCTGGCCTGTGACGGCAACAGACGGTCTCATCTCTGCCTGGAAACACTGTCTCGTCTGTGCCGGGCCCCACGAGACCCGCTGGCCCTCACGACAGCCCGGCCCAGCCACACTCAAGGTTTAAAACGAAACACAAGAATTGCTGAGGTCCCATGGCTGCTGTGTGACAGGCAGGATGGCCCCAAGGACGCACAAGGGGCACCAGCTGGAAATTCTTGCGTCAACAGCAGAGGGGACATTTTCCCCCGGAAGCCAACCTCCTGGAGACCTCCGATAGAAGACGTCAGTCATCTTTCAAAACATACAACCTGCCATAGACTTGAAAAGAAAAAATGCGGGGGATCCCTGGGTGGCGCAGCGGTTTGGCGCCTGCCTTTGGCCCAGGGCGTGATCCTGGAGACCCGGGATCGAGTCCCACATCGGGCTCCCGGTGCATGGAGCCTGCTTCTCCCTCTGCCTGTGTCTCTGCCTCTCTCTCTCTGTCTCTCATGAATAAATAAAATCTTAAAAAAAAAAAAATTAAAAAAAGAAAGAAAAGAAAAAATGCTCCCAGGTTCCTAAGGACAGACCCTGGTGACAAGGCCCTGTGAGGAGCAGCCACTGTCATTTCTGTCTTTACATATAAAGAAACTGGTCCCGGGCCACTCTGTGACCTGGTCAGAACCAGAATACAGTCCTGCTCCCTGCCCTTGGGGCTTTTCATCCCCTATCAGCTGTGTTTTTATCAAAATAACCTCAGTTTGAGGGGGTGCCAGGGGGGCTTAATTGGTTAAACATCCAACTCTTGACTTCGGCTCAGGTTGTGATGTCAGGGTCATGGGATCGAGCCCCGCCTCAGGCTCTGCACTGTGCATGGAGCTTGAAATTCTCTCTCTCCCTGGCTCTCTGCCCCTCCCCCCACCTCACGCTCTCACTCTGTCTCTAAAAAAATAGTAACAATAAAGGAGGCCTGGGGGGCTCAGTGGTGGAGGGTCTGCCTTGGCTCAGGTCGTGACCCCGGGGTCCTGGGATCGAGTCCCACATGGGGCTCCCCGCAGGCAGCCCGCCTCTCCCTCTGCCTGTGTCTCTGCCTCTATCTCTCTGTGTCTCTCATGAATAAATAAATAAAATCCAATAACAATAAATAACAATAATAAAAATAGCCTCAGTTTGAGTGAAACAGAACCAGGTTTGGTTCCCTTTATCCAGAAGCACTGACCAGTCAGCCTGCCTGGAAGTGGTCGCAGGCTTGCAGGGAAGGAGGCTGCCGGGAACGGTCTTCTCTTCTGTTTTCCGACAAACTCCTTCCAAAATTCACTCCCATGGAGACCACGCAGATGGGGTCTGGCACTTGCAGAGCCTTTACAGCATGATGTTTCATATATGTGAGAAATTACCAATCACACCCAAAGGGCACCTGGGGAGCCTATCTGAGCTTTGAGCGGCATTAGTAGGACATCAACTTGCTTGAGACCCAAATACTATTGGCTTAAGACAGAAATCTGTACTCCTGTCGTGTGAAAGTTCAAATATGCAGGCAGAGCTAGCATGGCAGGCACACAACTATCAGGATCCAGGACCCTTTAACTATTTGCTTTGCCATCTTCAACATGTGCTTCTGTCTCGTGGCCCCAAATCGCTGCTCCGGTTCCTGCCATCATGTCTGCATTCCAGCCATGAGCAAGGTGGAAGAGCAAAAGGTAAGGGCACACCACTTCCTTGAGGGACATGACCCAGAATCTGCACACACCTCACTCCCATGCACATGGCATTTGCCAGAACTTTGTCACATGGTCCCAGCCAGCTGAAGGCAAAGCTAAGGACCTAGCACCTCTAGTACAACATACTATATCATAATAACAGTACTATGCAACATAGTGCTATGTCATCAATGCTTACTGGGGCATCAGCTAGCAAGTCTGTCCCACAGTAATGCATTTTAGGGGCTCAGAACTAAGATAGGAGTCCTTTTCTCCAGCACTCGCACTCTTAGGCCGAAGCTGGACCCAGTGTCCTCGGCTCAGAAGTGCACACTGGACCTGAGCCAGGCTAGACCAACGTGCCTGCCTCGCCTCTCTCAGGAATCTGTGCTAGCATTCCACACTCTCTCTCCCTTGTCTCGTTCACATGCTTTCTGCTTTGGATTCGGCCCTGGGCTCCTGCTCTGTCTTCAGGGGGAAGCTGCCGGGTGCCTCCTCCTGCACATCAAGACTTCGCCTCCCTCCATCTGGCCAGGGAGAGGTGACCCAGGAGAAACAAGCCTCCCGTGGCAGAGGGTGAGTTCTCAAGCTCATCGACCAGCCTCCAGTGCATCCTGTGCCATGGGCCAGAGTCAGAGCCAACCTGCTGGCACGGAGGAGAGGGTGAAAGTGACCCTCACCGGCATGTGCAACCAGTGTCAGAGGCGGGTGCCCACAAACACAGGGATACCCGTCCCAGAGGCGCAGTGTGTGCCCCGCTGCGCACATAGCTGGCAGCTGCATCCCTGCATTTCTTTTGCAACCGAGCCATTCTGGAGCAGCCTCCTGTACCAAGGGAGGTGCTATTTGGCCTCAGACATTGGGCATTCGGTACGGCTTCAGCAGAGGGCAGAGATATGGGAACCCAGGGTCCTGTGTCTAACAACTCGGTGACCTGAAGGGCAGTGCAGCATGGTGGTGAAATACATAGGCTTTGGAGTCAAAACTTCTAGACTCTGGTCCTGGCTCCAATGTTTATTACCTTGGGACTGTGGGTAAGTTACCTGGTGTCTCTAAGTCTCGGCTTCCCATGTGTAAAATGGAGATGACTGGGGCGCCTGGATGACTCAGTTGGTTAAGCATCTGCCTTTGGTTCAGGTCATGATCCCTGGATTTCGGGGTCTGGGATGGAGTCCCATGTCAGGCTCCCTGCTGGGCGAGGAGTCTGCTTCTCCCTCTCCCTCTGCCCCTCCTCTGCTCGTGTTCTCTCTCCCTCTCAAATAAATAAAGTCTTTAAAAATTAAAATAAAATAAAATGGAGATCCTTGTGCCTATGTGGTGGGATTGGTGAGTAATAAATGGGTAACACAGGTGGGTGTCTGGCCTGTAGGAAGCCTTCCATGAGCATCAGCCACACTCAGTCCCTAATCTCCTTGAGCCTCAGTTCCTCCTTGCACATAAACAAGGAAACTATTTCTACACTCAGTGTAGGACATTAAGGGTGAAAATGACTTGCATCTATAAAAGGTTTTTCCCTCTTTTTTTAAGATTTTATTTATTTATTTGACAGAGAGACAGAGAAAGAGCACGAGCAGGGGGAGGGGCAGAGGCAGAGGGAGAAGCAGGCTGCCCACTGAACAGGAAGCCTCATGGGGCTCGATCCCAGGACTCTGGCATTATGACCTGAGCCCAAGGCAGATGCTTAACCGACTGAGCCACCCAGCCGCCCCAGCCATATTTAGTTTCATGAGAAACCACCAACATGTTTTCCAGAGTGCCTGTGCCGTTTTATTATGCCACCAGTAATGTACACAATGCATTTATTTTTTGACCTGCCTTGCCATAAATGCCACTAATCTCATTCTCCCAAAGTACATTTCCTAATTATAATACTGAATGTCCCTAGAACACCACCACGGGAGCAAAAGTCATCAGAGAGCAAATAGAAGCTTTGGGAACCGGAAGCAGTGACTGTCAAAAGTCAGTCCCCGCGACTTGGACTTTGAGCTGGCTAAGACGCTAGGAACTTTTTCCTTCTAAAGATGCAAGGCTTGTTGGGTGTGGGTGCAGAGCGAGGATGGGGTCCCGCACTGCTCTTGGTGGACTCTCCCCATCCAGCTCCTGTTTGACGGGCCTGGTGCTGCCCCTCCCCCTGCAAGGATCCTTCCTTGTTTTTAATGTTCTCAGCTGTCCTTGCAGCCTGTACTCTACCAAGGTTGCATTAAAAGTTTCCCCCTGTGATTCTGCAGTTTTACAGCTGGTTCAGTCACGTCTGCCTTTCTTAAAACTTGTGAGCCTTTAAGTAAACACATGCTCAGAAACACAGAACATTCCTGTGAATTCCCTTGAAGCTCCGTGTTAGGTTCAGAATGCGTAACATGGGTTTATGCCGACAGAAAGTCTGACCTTAATTTCAAAAATATTTTGTAGATGTTTGGAAAAGAATGTAAGTCTTGTATACCCGTGGTCTTTTGGGTATCCCCGGAGATTCGTGTTTCAGAAGCCAAGACTAGGGCCATGTCAAACCTGTTTAAAAAGAAAAAAAAAGACAGAGAAAGGGAAATGCCAGAGAGCTGCCAGTCTTTTACACTATAGTTTAAATGCTATGGTCTAAAGTCTACCTTTCCTGAGGGACGTTTCAAGTCAGGAGTGGGAGGAAGAAAGAGGACAGCGATGGGGAAGGGACAGCCAAAGGGGCGGAGAAGGGGGGAAACTGGGATTAGCAAAGTCAGCCTTCACCTCTTTGCATCCTCTGACATCACTGAACAGGCATTTGTAGCATGTGTGATACACCTCCTGGTCCCAGAACATTCCATTCTGAGGCTCCTTGCCAAGAGAGGGCTGTCTGAAGCCCCAGGGAGACCAGAACCTGGCTGAGACCAGGTTGGAAGTTCAGGCCACTGTAATTATCGAGCTGGGCGGCTTCCTTGGAAGATCCTTTCAGCTCCTCACGCAGCTCCTCTTTCAGTCGTGGCCCCTGGGCCGCCTGGGCCCCACCCTTGGGGAGGAGGAGGCCGAGTGTGGTGTGGCTAGGCCCATCCAAAGGTGATTTACAGGCCAGGCCAGAAGTGACATCATGCCTCCCCCATCCCCCACCCCACCCGCAGGGCCCAGAGGGCAGCTGGCCAGAGTGTCTTTTCCTCAGGGGTCTTGGGAAGGGGATTGAGCTGGTTAGTTTGGGTTAGTGCAGCCTGTCCAGTGAGTCACTGGGCCCCAGGAGCCCTTTCAGTTTAGGATGACTTCAGACCGGTCGGGTCTTACCTATGCCCCTGGGCCCCGGTGTGCTGAGGGGTCGGCATGGAGTTCACATATTTAAGTTGAGTGTGTCATTTAGGACAAAGCCCCTCCAAGGTAAGGCTGTTTCAAGGCCAAGTAGCCAGGACTCAATTTGATGAGGCCCTATGAACCTCTTGACTCCAAATGAATACTCGCTCGCTGTTCTCCTGCAGCAGACACCTTAGACTCAGTTCCAACTCCCCTCAGCTGGGAGCGCTCACAACCCCTGGTCCACAGCGGCCACACAGGCAGTGCATATTTCTGTGCCACGTATGGTGCCAAGGGCTTTATGTGACTCCACCCCATGATGAACTCATGGAATTAGCTTCCCTTATCATTTCTACTGAAGGACGAGGAAGCTGAAGGTTAGAGAGACCAAGGTCCAAGGTCACAGGCCAGCAAGTGACCGGAGAGACTGGGCACCCAAGAGGTGTCTGACGCCAGGCGCTGCACCCCACCCAGCGTCCTGTGTGATGCCATTGCTCCAGGGAGCACAACGGGCTGGCGAGGCTGGATCCACACATCTGAAGTCGAATGGCTGGGTTAGGGGCACCATCCAAATATCCTGTCCAGCTGGGTAGGATGTTGGTCAAGGGCATTCAAGAGCTGACTGGAAGACCATTATGCTCTCCACCCCTGCAGCCCTGAGATCTAAGCCACACACGGGACAGGATCCGGAGGTGGGGTAAGGTCACATCCACACTTGCAGGGGCTCCCGGCCTGAAGAATCCACACTGACCCCGGGTCAGCTAAGAATGGAAACAGTTCCCGCCACGTCAGCAGGAAGCAGGGCCTTCCTCGGCAGGCCCTTCGGGGCTTAAACGCACTCATTTCTTTAGTAAACCAAACATCGTGGAATGAAGGCTATGTGCCCACTGACCACATTTCCCAAATCACCAGTCTCCCCCCAGAGCCGCCTCTAGGGACTGTGGGGCCGAGCATCTGGAATCGGGATTGAACCAAAACCCGGCTCCTGTGGCTCTGGACATTCTGCGTCCCTCCTTTGCCCACGCACCTCTGCTCGCCCACCAAGGGAGGGCGCGGCCACGAAAAACAGAGCCAACAGCCGGCCTCGAGTTTCCTCCATCAGCCTGGTGGGATGGAAGCATGGGGTCCCATAGAGCGGGACTCTCTCCCCACCCAAAGGCAGCGGCTGAGAGAAGGGATCTGTGTTCTGTAGTCTTCTGGAATCTCTTTATAAAGAGAGGATGCTCATTATGTTATCTGTGGCCTCACAGGCTTGGGGGTGGGTGGGGACCTCAGCAGCCGGCAGCCACCCAGAGATGCCCTTCCAGCCTCTTCCTTTCTTCTCTGGTCTTCTGAATGAGGGCAGTGGCTTCATTCCACCGAGCCAGGAAACACTGAGCCCAGGTCATAATCAGGCTGTAGCAAGAATTGACTGATTCATTCTTGTGCCCTCTCATGTGGTCTCTCCAAAGACCATGTCTCCCACTGCAAATCAGGAGTGACACTGCTCAGAGTGCCAATTGCTCGCTCACATGACCCGACAAGGCAGGTCTCAGATTTTTCCTAAAAAATGGCATCTGTGGGTCTGAAAGGGATGGTGGAAATTAATTTTTTCAATGATAACATCATTTTCTCAAAAAAGAGAAAAAGAAAAAAAGGATTTTGGGCCTGGGTCAGGGCAGAATTTTGCTATCAGGGGTGTGGTATGGGAAGAGAGAGAGAGAAGGAGAGAGAGAGAGAGAGAGAGAAGGAACATCACAGCAGTTAAGGCTGTCCCAGCAGAGGTCCAGCAGGTCCGGGAGAAGATGGAGTAGGATTGCCTGCAGGGGAGCCGAGGCCTCTCAGCTGGGCTGCGGCCACCCTGCCCTCCCCACCCCCAGCCCCCACACCAGCCCCCACCCTGGGTGGCAGCTGCCCACAGCTTCTCCTGCCTGCTCTGACCCGACCTTGCCCACCCAAACTTTGGCCCCCCTCTGCAAACACAAACGGATGCTTATCTGCAATGCCTAACCAAGGTAAACAGCCCGGCACATGCTCTGCTCCCTGCCCTCACCCCCAAGGTCAGGCTGCTGGGCCAAAGGTATGCTCAGGGAGATTTTTTTTCAGGGACTATTTCCTGCTGGCAAGCCTTCTGGATTCAGAAAGCTTCGGTGGAATACCTTCCTAATTGATGTAGAAACCTAAGTCTAGATGGATCTTCAGTTATGAAATCCATTCCCAGGCCCTCTGCCCAACTTTCTGCCATTTTCCAAGTTTAAAAAAACCAACAACCCGTAATTGCCACTGGACACACTTGGCGGGGACTCAATTTTTTCAAACAGAAAGTCTTCTGAGGTCTAAACTAAACCCTTCACAGTTTGGGGTGGGCCTGTTCCCCTCTGCTCTTCTCTCAAATAAACAGAGAATTGCTGGTGAGGGGAGTGCCTATGGCAGGCCTTGCCACACTCAGTCACATCAGCTGGAAGACGCTGTCCTGGGAGATGTCAGGCCTGACCTTCAATCTAGTTGTGATGCAACTGTGTGACCTTTGGCAAACTGCTCAACCTCTCTGAGCTTCAATTTCCTCATCAGGAGAATAAGGGGGCTGGACTAAATGGTCTCTTAGGCCCTGTTATGGACTGAATTATGTCCCCTCACAAATTTGTATGTTGAGGCCCTAACTCTCAACAGGACTGTATTTGAAGATAAGAGCTCTAACCGTTTGCAGTGATGTGGATGGAACTAGAGCATATTATGCTGAGCAAAAGACGTCAATCAGAGAAAGACACTTATATGACTTCACTCATATGTGGAATTTAAGAAACAAAACAGAGGATCATAGGGGAAGGGAGGGGAAAATAAAATAAGATGAAATCAGAGAGGGAGACAAACCATAAGAGACTCTTAACTCAGAAACAAACTGATGGGGTAACTGGGCGATGGGCATTAAGGAGGACACGTGATGGGATGAGCACTGGGTGTTAGATGCAACTGATGAATCACTGAACTCTACCTCTAAAACTAATAAGACACTGTATGTTAATGAACTGAATTTAAAATAAAAACAAATGAAGATAGGTGCTGGTGCTTGGAGGGCTTCTAATTAAGGTTAGATGAGATTGTAAGGGTGGGGCCCTCATCCAGTAGGGGTAGAGTTCTCATAAGAAAAGACACACCAGAGAGCATGCATTCTCTCTCTCTCTCCCGGTTCCTGTAAATGACAGAGGAAAGGGCATGGGAAGACACAGGGAGAAGGTGGCTTGGCTTCTGCAAGAGGCCTCCCAAGGCCCAGCCCTGCCCATACCTTGATCTGGACTTCCAGCCTCCAGAGCTGTGAGAACTAAATGTCCCTGGGACTTGGTTATGGTCGCCCAGGCAGACAAACTCTTCTCCCTCTGTCATCCTGGGTGACAAGTGGATCTGCTCTTCTGCGCTGCAGACTTCGGTTGGAGTGAGACCTGGGTCAGGTCTGCTGCAACTTTCACCTTTGAGAGACATTAAGATGGCCTGAAACCTGGTGGGAAAACCAGTGACCCCCAGGCTCTCCAAATATTCTGAGTAGGAGATATGTTCCTGATGCTCTCTCTGGTGGAGAGTGTCTGCTTCTGCAGAATTCCTTCAGATACAGATAATCGTTCACTGCCCACCCCGATCCCAACACCACCCCACTGCCAAAGGGCCCCTGACCCAGAACCCGTGAGGAGCTGAAGGCATGGGGGAGCAGAAAGAAAAGGAGAGAGAAGAGATGGTGTGTGTGTGAGTGTGTCCCTACTGTTTATGACCAGGGACCCAACTATACTTCTTGAGTCCTTGTCAACCCAAACGTCCAGCAGCTACCCACATGCATCACACTGATGTGGCTGACTTTTGCTCAGGCGGCGACCTCTAATTGGACTCTTCTTTATCCAAGTATCTCCCACCACTCTTAGAAAGTTCTCAAGGGTCCCTTCCTTTGGAAGCTCCTTGCCCACCTGCTTCTTCTGGGCTCACATGGAAACTGCACACATACTATGGGCTCATCAATCCTACTAGGCTCTGGGATCCTGGGGAGGAAAGAATGGGTCTTCTTCATCCTCCCCCAGGGTGTGGAGCATAATGGGCTAACAAATGTTAGTGGATGGCAGACAGATGATGGTTGGATGGGTGGGTGGATGGGTGGGTGGATGGTAGATGAATGAATGGGTGTGTGGGTAGATGGATGGATGGATGGATGGGTGTGTGGATGAATGGGTGGGTGTGTGGATGGATGGGTGGGTAGGTAAGTGAACAGGTCGCTGAGTGAGTAGGTGGGTTGGGGAATGAATGAATAGAAAATCACTCTGCCTTTAGTTGCCCGGCTCTGTCTCACCATGGAGTGATTTGCAGGCCAATCTTCCTAAGGTCTGGATTGGCTCACTGCATGACCCAAATACCTTCAGAGGTTGTGTGATAGCTGCCAAATACAGTTTAAACTCCCCAGGCTAGAATCTGGCCCTATTTGTCTAACTCTTCTGTCCTTCTCCCCCACTCATCTCCAGCCAATTAATAGCAGATGTTCTCTACACCCTGGCTCCTCGAGCCACCCTCTGACCTGCAGCATCAGTTGGAACTCTCAAGCCCTCTCCAAGACCCACCAAATCAGAATCTGCATTTTAACATCTCCACTGAGTCACACCCACAAGAGCATTTGATAATCACTACTCTAAGCTGTCCCTAAAGCTCCTGCCAGTTATCTGTCAAAATCCTGCGCACCTTTTAAGGCCTGCTTCTCCCTTCATGGAAACCCCTTCCTCCCACTTACCCTAACCCAACCCCTAAACCTACACCTACACACACACACACACACACACAGACACGCACGCATGCACTCTTTTCTCAGAAGGACCACAACAGTTGGTTTATGCCTCTCTTGTCTCAGAGCTCACATTGTTCCTGAGGTATAAGTATTTGAGACTCTATGTCTCTGTTGTAAATTACAAATGTCTGGTTAATAAGGACGCTGTTAGTCTATTTCACCCCGCGCCATGTCTCAAAAGATGCCTTGCACCTAGCTGGTGCTAGACAAATGCATTCAGTAAGTACAGGGATTATTGGAGGAAGGAATAAATGAAAGTCAGTTTCCTACTACAGGAAGAAGGCCCATGGGTTCCCCATTGTTGGCAGTTGGCCTGGGCACCTTGGGACAAGAGTTCCATGTGCTGGCTTTTGGTTTTCTTCCCTGGAATGGTGGGGAGCATCTCAATTTGCCTGCCCAGCCCCAAGTCTGCTCTACACCCTGGAGTGATGGGAAGTGAGACATCCCCTGTGGTGGCACAAGATCCTCTAGAGACTGTTTGGCTGTCTCATCCATGGGTCTGGTGGAAAGGAGAGATCTACCCTGTTGGGGAAGCACAGCCATGCCAGCAACAGCTTCAGCAGTCCTGAGTCCAACCTCTTCAGCTACCAGCTCCAGGACTGGAAAGTCAGGACAAACTCAGACTTCCTGACCTCGGTGAGTTCATCCTCCCAACTCATTTCCTTGGGAAGTCTTTCTGGAGGCCCTTGCCCAACCCACCCACCCCCTTTACCAAGAGGCTAGTTCTTCGTCAGTATATGGTTTTCTCTGCACTATACTACATGATGAAAAACAGAATGCTTTCTTCTAAGACCAGGAGCAAGGCAAGAATGTCCACTCCCAGTATTTCTACTATCATACTAGAGATTCTAACCAGGCCAATCAGGTAAGAAAAGGAAATAAAAGATATCCAGATTAGAAAGCAACAAGGAAAACTGTATTTGTGGAATGACATACTCCTGTATGATGAAAATCCTAAGGAATCCACAAAACAACCACTAGACACTCAGACAATGTCACAAGATACAAGGCCAATGTAAAAAAATAAAAAAAAATAGACTGCATTTCTAGATGTGAGCAATGAACAATCTGAAAATGAAATTCAGAAAATAAATTCATTCACAATAGCTAAAAAATAATAATGCAATTCTTATCAAAATCTTGGAAAAATATTTTGTAGACAGACAAGCTTATTCTAATATTTATATGGAAAGCCAAAGGATCTAGATGAGCTAAAACAATCTTTTTTTTTTAAAGATTTTATTTATTTCTTTATGAGAGACACACACAGAGAGAGGGAGAGACACAGGCAGAGGCAGAAGCAAACTTCCCACCGGGAGCCCGATGTAGGACTCCATCTTGGGAGTCTGGGATCACACCCTGAGCAGAAGGCAGACGCTCAACCACTGAGCCACTGAGGCGTCCTAAGCTAAAACAATCTTGACAAAGAAGAATCAAATGGGAGGAACCACTCTACCTGATATGGAGGCTTACTACAGAGCTACTGTAATCAAGACAGTGTGGTATTTGAAGAGGACAAGACAGAGCTCAATGGAACGAAATAAAGAAACCAAAACCAGACCTGCAAAATATGTTCTGTGGTTGGTTTTTGTTTTTGTGTTTTTTTTTTCTGACAAAGACTCAAAAGCAATCCTATAGAAGAATGACAGCCTCTTCAACAAATGGCATGTAACAGAACATCCTAGGCAAAAAAAAAAAAAAAAAAAATCCTTGCCCTAAATCTCACATCTTACACCAAGACAAACTCAAAACGGATCACAGAGTTAAAATGTAAAATGTAAAACCAAAAAGCTTTTAGGAAGGAAGGATGGCAGAAAATCTTTGAGAACTAGGATTTGGCAAAGAATGGAGTACTTGGGGCATGGAATAATTTATGGGGATAAAAAAGTAAGTTGAACCTCATTAAAATTAAAAACTTTTGCTGATAAAAAAAAACACTAGTAAGAATGAAAGACAAGATACAGATTGGGGGAAAATATCTGAATATTATGTATCTGCCTTGTATCCAGAATCTATTAAAAAAAATTCTCAAAACTCAAAAACACCAGCACAAGCCTGCTTATAAAAATTAGAAAGGCCACAGACCTGAACAGGCGTTTCACCAAAGAGGAGATATGATTAGCAAACAGACACATAGAAAGATATTTAACATCCTCAGCCATGGGGGAAGTGCAAATTAGAACTACAAGGTGATACAACTCCACACCTATAATGGTAGCTAAAATAAAACAGTGGTTAAGCCCGAAAGCTGGCAACGATGTGGAGAAACTGGATCTCTCATACACTGCCGGTGCCATCACTCTGGAAAATAGCTTGGTAGTTGTTTCTTACGAAACCAGACATTCATATACCATAGGATCCAGCAAGTGCATTCTTGGACATCTGTCTCAGGGAAATAACAACTTGCATTCACACAAATGCTTGGACACTAAACTGTAATAAAGGTGGTTAAAATGGCAAATTTTGTGTCTATTTTGCCACAATAAAAAAAATAACCCGTACACAAATATTTGTAGCAGTTTTATTTAGAATAGCCCCAAACTGGGAACAATCTACATGTCCTTCAGTGGGTAAATGGTCAAACGAACTTTGGTACATCCAGCAGGATACTGCCCAGCAATCCGAAACAATAAACTTCCAACACATGCATCACCCTGGGTATCACAGTGTATGATTCAATTTATAGAACATTCTCAAAATGGCAAAACTATAGAGATGAAGCCAAATTAATAGTTTCTTGGTGTGATGGTTGATTTTATGGGTCAGCTTGTCTGGGTTAAGGGATGCCCAGATCACTGGCAAACAGTATTTCTGAGTCTGTGTCTCAGAGTGTTTCTGGAAGAGACTAGTGTTTGAATCGGTTGACTGAGTGAAGAATATTGCCCTCCCCAGTGGCAGTGACATCCTCCAATTTGTTGGGAGCCTGAATAGAACAACAGGTGGAGGGAGGGCAAATCTGCTCTCTTTGCTCCACTTGGGACTTCCACCTTCTCCTGACCTCAGACACAAGGGCTGGTGGTTCTTGGGCCTTCAGACCCAGACTGTGAATTATACCACTTGCTGTCCTATTTCTCTGGCTTGCAGAAGGCAGACTGTGTGACTTCCCAACCTCCATAACCCCATAAACCAATTCCTATAATAAATGTCCTCATATATGTCTATAAATGTCCTATTGGTTTTGTTTCTCTGGGGAACTCTAACCTACCCAGAGACAAGATAGTGCATGAATTCCTTTGTGATGATGGAAGTCCTCTATCTTGATTGTGGCAGGGTTACATGAATCCCTACATGGAATCCCATTGTACAGGACCACCCACACAAATGTGTATGTAAAAACTAGTGGAAATTGGACGAAGTCTGTAGTTATCAGTATTGAACTAATGTCAATTTACTGGGTTTGATACTATACGATCATCACCAAGATGCCACCACTGGCGGAGGCTGGATGAAGGGTTTGTAGGACTCTGTACTATTTTTGCAACCTCTCTTGAGTTTATAATCATTCCCAGCTAAAGGTTGTAAGAAGTAAAATGGGATTAGGGATTTTGTAAATATTTTAGGTTTCCTCCCTCAGTAACATGAGGGGGGTTGCCCGCCTTTCGTGCATTTAATCTCCATATTTGTTTTCAGACTGAGCCAGCAAGAACTGAGGGCCCTGGGAGCCTGTGCGGAAATACTGGTTGACCATGGAAGGGCAGAGTCACACAGAGCTGGCACTAGAAACCTAAACATTTCTGCCAGCCCCAGATCTCTCTCACCTTCCACCTTTCTCCCACCAGGCTCTGAGTTAGCAGAAGTCTTTCTCCCATGGGGGCCCTGCTGCTGATAAGAAGGCAACTTCTCCTGATTCCTACTGCAGTTGGCAGGGGAGGGGGAGCGCCCGGGTGGGGGTGGTTTGCCTGGCAATGAACCTTTAGGAAGCCCAGGGCTTTGCTGCTAAGGTGCTGGTCTCTGTGCCGCAGCTCGTGGGTGTCCAGGCTGCAGCACGGAGACCTCTGGCCTGATCCAGGTGTGCAATGACACTGCCAGCCTGGCCTCCTCTTACGTCTCCTGAGTCGCTTGGAGACAATGCAAAGCAAACAAACAAAAGTCAAATTAAAAGGAAAGGAAAATCCAGGTCACACAGAACAGAGAGAGAGGGATCAGTTTGCAATCAGCCCTGTTCTCACGGGTCTGCACAGCCCTTGCAGGGAGCATTCCCTCATGCATCAAGCCCCAGGCTCGGGGCCCAAGGGGCCCAAAGGACAGGCAGGGCCTGAGCTCTACAAGTTTCACGTGGAGCAGTTCTGGAGAAGAGGCCCCTGGTGCCTCCTTTACCTTTTCCAGGGCAACGTGATCTCAGCTGTCTGGCTAAGACCTTTGCCTGCCCACCTGCTGACTAGGAAGTCTCCAGAAACCAGGTCCATTTATTTGGCAGTGTCCATTTTCACTGGCAGCCTGTGAAAACTAGGTGTGGGGCCCAGCTCTGCAAAGGGGAAGCGGGAACCTCCATGAGACTCCCTTTCCCCATGAATGACACCTGCCTGCTTGCTCTCTCTCAGCACCCCACCAACCAACTGCTCAGTCTGGGGACGCAATGGTTCTTTTTGCCCCCTCCCCATGGAATCCACCAGCTGACCCTCTTGGCTGTCCTCAGGAAATAGGTCTGAAACCTGATCCTTCTCCCCACCATCACCCCCATGACCTCTCACCCTCTCCTCGGGGCTCCTGCCTCACGGGTCTCTCCAGCTCCCCTATGATCTTGCCCTCCACTCAGCAGTGACTCATTAAAATCAGATCAAATTAATGCTATCACACCTGGAAGGAAACTCAAATTTCTCACTCTGGCGTACAAATTCTCTCCAGTATGGGCCCTGCCTCCTACTGCTTTTCCCCTGAGTTCCTCAACAGGTCACACTCTTTCCTTTCTCTGCAATCTTATGTGGCATGTGTGTCCCCCATTTCCAAGGGCTGGTCTTTGTCATTTGTGTCTTGGCTGAGCCAGCTCTCTTTGCAGAAGGGAGGACCCCTTCTCTACAGACCCAATCTCAAGAAGACAACTGGCCACAGCGGCTCCACCAGCACAGCAGCTGGGTTACAGTGTAGTCTCAAGAAAGCAGGCCCTGAGGAGGAGTTTAGAGCATGGAATGTTTATTCCATGAGCAGGACGGATAAGTAGAGGGGCAAGTGGGCTGATGCAGGCCCAACAACACTCCTGTGGGGAGCTCTACAGTTGGAAAGGCCCTAGAGCCCTGACCAGGAACAAGGATGGTCAGGCCTTCACGCTCCTGCACTGACCAGTCTCTGCCTGTGGGCCGCCCCAGGCCACATCCGGCAACGTCTGCAGCCCAGCAGTCCCATAAGGAGCGAACCGCTGAAGGCCACCTGCCAGCAGTGCTCCCAGAACAAGGACGTCAGCCAAGGAACTCTGGAAGGCACACCACAGTAGCCATCCATTGTGGCTTTTTTAAATCTTTTTTTGATTACATGTCTCTCTCTCCTAGAATGTAAGCGCCATAGAAGCAGGATTTGGCCTTGTGCATCCCTGTCACCACAGCCTACCACATACCCGGTGTTGAACAAATGCTTCAATTTCCTTTTCTTTTTTTTTTTTTTTTTCCGAATGCTTCAATTTTCAAAACCCTGGAAAGTTCATAATTTCTCACTGAATAAATGAGTTAAATGAGGCTTAGGTTATGACACTTACCCAACAAGGGGCAGGACCAGAATTCCAGCCGGCGCTGTCCAGCATCCCTCACCACATTGGGGTCATGGAAGGGGGAAGTGCGGTGGTTGGTCCTGCGTTGACGTGGAAGGGTACACATTCTGAGTGCAGCTTTGATCAAGGTTATAACTTTCTGAAGCATTTGGGCCATTCCTTACAATTCCTCTCAATGCTTCATCAATGGCCCCTGTGCACACAGAAGTTGTAGTAAACTTGAGCTCACTGATTTGAAAGCCACGCCCCACATGCCCTTGTGCTACACACACAAGCAGGTTGTCAAACTGGTTAAAGCAAGGAACTGCACTTTATTTCAAAACTGCTTCCTGTTTCGCCCCCCTTCACTTCTCATTCTTTGTCAGCGCCCTCTCAAAGAAGCCTAATGAAAATCCCACCTCAGTCCTAATAGTGCTCTGAAGTACTTTCCTGGCCCACCTTGCCTGCTGGAAGAAGTCGTCAGCCTTTGGAGTTTCTAGGACCCCCATCTCTTCCAAAGAGCATCTGGGAATTTTGTCAGTCTGACCCCCATCCATGATATGCTTTGGGAAAACACTGGGGGTGTCCTGACCCAACAACTCATTCTCATTCAGGAATGTTAGGACTCAGAAGCTACCACGATACTTTTGGAGTCATATGAACTATGACCACCATGTAGTTCTCCTTAATATTCAAGTCAACCACTGACTCTCTGCTGTTGAGGAAGTTACAGACAGGAAAAAAATTAGTGAGAAAATGAGAGGTTTATGACTGAATTTAAGTGGATGGTATTCTTTGGGGTAGATGGGCAAGGAGACAGGACTTAGTCCAGGCCAGATTCACTCAGAAGGGTGGCTTTCCCACTGCTTTTTGGGCACATCTTTGTATGGGCAATAAAGTTTATAATTTGTTGGAGGTCATGTGTATGATTTTAGCCACCCAGTTCTGAACGTGACATTCATTCCCTGTACACTTGAAGGATTTATGAGTTCTTCAAGGGCAGAGTGTGTCAGTCAACTTTTAAGCAACACTGCATCTGGCACATAGAAGCTGTGGTGGTACTATAACTACTACTACTCCTACTACCACCATCACTACTACTAGTTAACCTTCACTGAGTACTTACTACCCAACAGCCGCTGTGTTAAGACCCTGATGTCGGGATCCCTGGGTGGCGCAGCGATTTGGCGCCTGCCTTTGGCCCAGGGCGCGATCCTGGAGACCCGGGATCGAATCCCACGTCGGGCTCCCAGTGCATGGAGCCTGCTTCTCCCTCTGCCTATGTCTCTGCCTCTCTCTCTCTCTCTCTCTCTCTGTGACTATCATAAATAAATAAAAAAAAAATAAAAAAATTAAAAAAAAAAGACCCTGATGTCCATTATGCCAATATTTCTTCATATAACCCTAATAATTATCCCATTTTACAGATGAGAAAACTGAGGTCTAGAGGTTAATAACTACCTAATGTCACATAGGAAGGAAGTGTCAGAGATGGTGCTCAATATACAACTAGTAAATGAGTGATCAGTGGTTACCTTGGCCCCTTCACGGCCCCTCTGAACATAGTAGGTATTTCTGGCCTTTGGGCTGCTACTGGAAATAAGTTCCAGACCTGAGCATCCCCTAATGGTAAGTGTATACAGGCGCACACAGTTGTTGGGGAGATACATTAAACCCATTTCTTAGATTACAAGTTTACCTCTTAGATTACAAACAGTTCATAGAACCAGAATGACATTAAAAACGTGAGCATTAAAAAAAAAAAACCGTGAGCATTTGTACACACATGTACACACTCTACAGAATTTGAAATGTTTTTCTCAAAAACTAGAAAATTAGAATTCCTTCTGAGGAAACAGTTGAATAATAAAGTTATTTATTCCTCCAAAAAAGCTTATTGAGATAACAGGTGGCTGAATGTCCTTTGATTTCCAAAAGTTAAAGAAAAAATATATTTAAATGAGAATGTCAAAAATGTGATTTTACTATAGCATGCTAAGTATTTTGAAATTTATTTTAAATGGATCCTACTTCAATTTTGTTTTCATTTAAAACAAGTCTAAGGACAAGCACCAGACGGAGAGCTCGATGCAGCCACACAACATAAAAGGGATGCTTTAATGAGAGGTTGTACAGATAAAATGTTTAGGGGTTCTTTAAAAATCAAACTTGAGAAATAAACTTAGAGCTGTGTGGGAAACCTCACATTTAACATCCGAGAACCCAAAAAAAATAAAATAAAATCTGAGAACCCCCCCCACAAAAAAATCCGAGAACCCCAAAAAATAAAATCCGAGAACCTCAATTTTGTAAAACTGAATGTAGGAATTGGCCGTCCCCCAGATAATTCGGAAGGCCCCTGCAAGAGCAGCCACGATGTCGCAGAACCGTCCCTCGACCACAGCTCATTGGCCCAAGGTCAGAAGCCTGTGCCAACTGGGGCCAGCCGCTGCGTGTATGCAGATGTGGTTGCAAACCATCAAGTCATCTCTATATCTACAGACAGAAGACTCAGCAGATGTCAGCAGCCAAGTTGATGGTGAATGCTATCAACTGAATCATGTCCCCCAAATTTCATAGGTTGGACCACCAATCCCCAGTGTGACTGTTGTTATTTGGGAGGGGCCTCTAAAGGAGATAACTAAGGTTAAATGAGGTCATAGGATGAGGCCCTAATGTGATAGGGGTGGTGTCCTTACAAGAGAAAGATGTAAAGAACGTGGAAAATGCAGAGGGAAGGCCACGTGAGGATATTGTGAGGTCAGCCAGAGAGAGAGGCCTCACCAGAACATGAGTGTGTGGCACTTTGACCTTGAGCTTCCAACCTCCACAACTGTGAGAAGAAATGCTGTTTAAGCCGCCTACTCTATGATGGCAGCCTGAGGAGACTTAAGACAGTAAGGAAGAAAAGAGTGGAGGAGCAGAGAGCACATGTGGATTCAGACTGCATGTAGTTATTTTAAAGTCCAACAATACTCCCGTGTTGGTTTCAAACTTTAGGATTCTTATAGTCTCCCATGCGTTTAAGCAAATTCAAATCTTCTGTTTGCAACTACATAGCACACTGGGCTTCTGGATAGCTAGAAGGTCATCCATAAATGTAAAACTTTTAAACCAGTTTAGAAGGAAACACAAGATGTTTCACCTCTGCCTTTTATAAGAGATTTTGCTGTTTTTTAAACGTTAGGTTTTCCATTATAAGTGCTATTAAGATTTTATACACTACAGTGGGAGTTATTAGGAAATCTAAGGGCTCTCTTTGCTATTGGCCTCACCACTTTGGGCCTATTTCCTTCCTATAAAAAAAATGTTATTTCTGCGGATTACCAAAATTCTGATTACCACCAATGACTGACTTCACTACATCAAGTGGTGTGAAGTCACCACACCCTGCAGGATGATTCACCATCTGTTCACTGTTTCTTCCGGGACTGACATTCCACACACTCCAGGACCACCAGCCCACCAGCCCGGCTCTGCACCATTGTTAGGTTTCTAGTCCTGCTCCTCTTCACCTCCTCCAGCTACTGCATACTACCATTGTCCTTCCTTCCTTCTGTCTGGCCTGGAGGTTCACATGGGGATGTTTGTGGTGACTATATGCAGAGTCAGAGAATGCAAGGTATGGGCAACTCCCACAGCACAGTGCAGGCACTCACCTAAAGAGGGACTTTTGGGCTGCCAAGAGGACTTTTTGGCTCATTAGTTCCCAAACAGAATCAAAGGATCAAAGTCTGGTATCTGATCTGTTAACACCCTCTCATCTTTGATGGGCCATTAAGAGGAAAAAGAGGCCTACAACACTGTGACAAAGTTATGAGAATCAGAATGTTTCCTAGAAGTCAGGAGGCTTCCCTTATTTATTTTTAACATAAGCAAGCTTGCTGGTGGTTAAACTAAACTATCTTCCATGGTGCTATTTCGTCACCAGTAATCTACCTTTGTTCCAGTAATCTAACTGAATAAAGTACCCATGCTACACACCATCTTGTTTGGTCCACTTTCTTGACGGTTCCCAAAACATGTGACACCCACTAGTGACCTTACTCTTTCTAAATGAAAGATTGAAGGTGAATTATCACAGCTAATTTTCAGATACTCTCTGCCTTGTACATGATACACATTAGAATTAACCTTGGCTCCCTCTAACAATTTAAAACTTAGAATACAAAAAAAAAAAAAAAAAAAAAAAGTAAACCATTGTCCCCAACACAGAATCACGAATAATGGCATATCGAACAATGATAAAGATGGCGATGAGGGTGGGAACATGGGGTTAAGGGAATTAAGTGGAGTTTTGAAACTTCCTTTTCTAATTCAAAGTTTATTTCTTTTCAAATCTGATGACTCTCAGATGAATTTTTAGAAATTTTAGCGATAGTGATTACAATCATTTCTTTTGGATTGTGTAAGGCTGCCTTGAAATGAACACCTGGAAAGAAACTGAAAACAATGGTTCTTGTGATTCCCTTCTGAGTCGCACAGAAGCTTTTGCCAACCGTGCTGCACACACATGGTAAGACTGTGAACACTGCCTCACACTGGGCCAGGCTGTGTCAACCTGTCCCATCCTAACCAGCTTTAAGCCCGTTCTGAAAATGCTTATTCTACTCGACTCCGTGGCTTCCCTCTGCACCAACCCACGGGCGAGCTGACCAGGCACCCAGGAAAACCATGCAAACACAGGAATGGTCTCTGAGACTGTCGGAAAGGACAGGGGTGACCCTGGAAGACACAGATCTACACATTTAATGAATTTCCAAAACCCAAGCCAAATAAAAAACGCAACCATGCCAAATCTAAATTACAACACTTTATTGCAGCATCGGCAAAGGTCAGATTTCTGAAGCTGGTGAAGATCGGGCAGCATTTCCATGTGAAATGTTACAACTTTACAAGTTTTGTGTCTTATTTAATTCTACATGCAGAAACTGAAACATGGTAAAAGAAAAAATGCAAAATAGCTAGAAAAAAAAGATGTAATCAAGTTGTAGCATACGGAGGTGCTCTTCAACTTAATTTACTATGCCTACCGGAAAGCCAACGGAAGACAACTACCCTAATAAATTAACAGATCGCCAGAAACAGACTAAGAACCCTCATTTCTATTTAGTGGGGCTGGGGTGGGGGGGGTCAGGGGGAACAAACAAAACAAAACAAAAACAAAAACAAACGCAAAATAAAAGCTCTACTGTTTCCATACTTTGTTTAGAGACAGAGGCTGTAAACCCATGAAGGTCAACAAAATCTTCTGATCCCCTTCTTGTTGTCCTTCGTCCATTTCCAGTGACATGCTGACCGCACGCTGTTTGTTTTCAATGATACTTACAATGGGCTCAAATCTCCCTGTTCTTGGGCTGGTGTCAGACTCCCCTAAGCCATCTGAACTCATGCTCTTGGTATAGTAAAAGTCTTCACATTTTTCTTTTACCCTAATAGGCAACTTCGTATTACTGACTCTGATGGATAAAACTGATTTTCTCCCCTCATCCCTTGTTCCTCTTGAAACAAATTCCTAAACAAAAGCCTTCCTGGTGGATTATCTGGTATTTGGTTATCTTTCATCATTTTGTTGTCCTGCATGTAAGTTTTTACTAGAAGATTTTACTGCTTGCTCTATACTTTTCTACTGTAGTCCTGGAGCCCCCAAATGTATCTTCTTCCAACATGGGATGTTCAATTCAGAGACACTGTAACTCAAATCAAATTTAAACCTCAAGTTCATTTCCCCCATACCATTACCATCACAACCGTCTCTTCTCTGGCTCAGTCATCTCACTGATGCTCTTCTGGGTGTAACTGCTCAGGAGTCAAGTTAACCATCTCATTTCTTGACTGCCATTCTCAAGAGAAGATTAACCCTCACGTGATTTCCATTACAAAAGGCCTTTCCGCCTTATCTGGAAGCGTCGGCTTGTTCCGGTGTTGGCAGAGGCTGCTGTTCCCGCCTCATGGCCCCAGCCTGTCCCAGGTTTAGATTCGCAACTCTCTAGACCGACATGCTGAGATGTGTCCACTGCTCTCATTCAATTGCTGGAGGACTCCACTATCCACAACATCAGATACAGGACCTAATGAAATGACACGTGCTGCTGGATCAACGTCTCCTGGAGGCACAAACAGGGCAACGTTAAAAAGAACTAGTACTGAGGGCAAGCTTGTGGTAAGAAAAGGCCCCCTCAACACCACCAACCACTGTTTTATGAATGCCTCCCAGGTAAATCGGTGCTTCTTAATGAGTACATATACTACTACTGGACTAAGAAACAAGAGGAGCAGAGGGCCATCAGAAACAGCAATTCTGATGGCTGGCAGGTGGGTGGCCCTGGAGTCTCTGCTATAATTACTTTCTAAAAAGCGGAGTATAGGGTTGGTGTCCCCCCCAAGTCCCCAGGCTGAAGTCTAATGCCAGCACCTCAGGATGCGACCAAACTTGGGAAGTGTTAGTGCAGATGCAATTAGTTAAAAAAAGGCCACACTGAGGTAGGCCAGGCCCCTGGTCCAGCCTGTGTCCTCCGAAGGAGGGGAAATGTGGACAGAGACACACTTATAGGGAGAATGCCAGGTGATGAAGGAGCTGCAGGGATCAACAGTACTCCAGAGCCAAGAGATGCAAAGACAGGCCAAGCAGCAGAAGCTGAGGGAGGGACCCTGAACAGACCCTCCTTCACAGTGCTCAGGAGGAGGCAAACCTGTGGACGCCTGTCCACCATGGCCTGTCAGTCAATGTGTGCTACTTCCTTCCGGCGGTGCTAGCTAACAGTTCACTACTCACAAAAGCAGCTTACATGAGCGAGAAACTGATTTCAAAGAATGAGATGCGAATATGGAAAAGTATCTTTGGCTGGATAGATCTATAACAGGACTGGAACTGAACGGAACAAGTTCAATAACACAAGTATCCCCTGAGAGAAGGAAAGTCTTTTTCCTGAAGTCAAGACCAATGGTCTAAGATAGAGTATTTTAAATAAGTACAATAAATGACAGGAAAAGAAATGTCCAGTCTTTCATAAGATAAATATATCCCTTAATATAGGCTAGAATGTCATTTGACTGTTTTATAGGCAGTCATTTTGAGAGATTTAAAAATTTAAGAGCTCAAAAAGTAACTTAAATGTACACTTTGGATTAAGCATTATTCTACAAGGGACACTATTTACAACAAAAACATCATTTATTTAGGTTTACACAGGGACATAAAGAAAATACCTAATAAAAAATACACATCTTTTCAAGATGGATCAAAAAAATTCTGATAGTGTAACACCATACTCAGAGTGTGATCTGTGTTCCAGCAGTTTTGACATCACCTGGGAGATGTTAGAAACGAGTGAGAAGAAGCAGTTTAGTATGAGTCACTATGGTTAAAATATAGTATTTTAGGGGCACCTGGGTGGCTCAGTTGATTGAGCAGCCAACTCTTGATTAAGGCTCAGGTCAGGATCTCAGGCCCGTGAGACTGAGCCTCACATCGGGCTCCATGCTGGATGTGGAACCACTTAGGACTCATTCTCCCTCTGCCCTCCCACCGTCCTCAGCTCAGGTATGTACTCTGTCTAAAAAATATGTATATATATATACATATAATGTAATTTTAAAGTTTAAGGAGCACTGGTCTAATTCATATGAATTTTAGCACAGAAACCATATCAGCACTAACACTTGCCAAAGTTGTGAAGTTTCACAGTATTTTCAACACTGGCAGAGTAGAAAACAACCTTTTCTGCATTGGTTAACTGTTTTACTAGAACACTATTGCCATTTTAACTCATTATAAGCAAATGCTTATGCTGTTAGGGCATCACTGCCCAGTGAGAATGGCTGCAACTTTAATTTACAGCTTATTTTAAGAATTCCTTGTGATTAGAAAAATTTTACATCATTATAACTAATGTCTAGGAACCTATCAAAATCTGCTTTAATAACAATGTCCAAATGAATTTTCACCTTATCTGCCATATAACATTGACAATATTAATAACTAATTTTAAAAAATAAACAGTAGTCACATTAAGAGTCAAGTTGAAAACAGTTTCTCAGACCTGATTCGAGTTTTCTCCTTCCTCCTGTTTAGGGATTCACCTCACAGCACGTTGTCCCTAAGGGATCTGATGAACCACTGCTCCAGATACACATCTCTACGGTTTGGCCCAGGGTTAAAAATAGAATAAAAAAGAGGTGCCAAACCACCAAGAGACTTCACCCCACCAGTTATGTTCCTTCAAATGACATTTCTTCACTTAAAACTTATGTTTAAAAAAATGGTTGGGGATCCCTGGGTGGCTCAGCGATTTGGCACCTGCTTTAGGCCCAGGGTGTGATACTGGGGTCCCAGGATCTAGTCCCACATCGGGCTCCCTGCAGGGAGCCTGCTTCTCCCTCTGCCTGTGTCTCTGCCTCTCTCTCTCTGCGTCTCATGAATAAATAAAATCTTAAAAAAAAAAAAAAGGCAAAGAACATTTAGTGTTTGAACGGGTCAAAAACTTAGGTTTCTGTGATTGCTTATTCCTCTACCATGTTCACTCACATCTGTATTATAAGAGCACTGGCTTTAAAAATATTATAATAATACCTCAGAGAGAGCCATTTTTTAAGAATGATGGACAAGTTAGCATTTTTTATTAAGTTATGGCTTTAAGAAAAAATTTAAAACAGGAAGAGATAATAGCTCAAGAATTGGACTTTCACAAAATCAGGAAACAAGGAAAGACGGAGCAAAGCTTAGGGAAAAAGTTTATTAGATGACTAAATACAGATTTTTTAAAAGATTTTTATTTATTTATTTATTCATGAGAGACACAGAGAGAGAGAGAGAGAGGCAGAGACACAGGCAGAGGTAGAAACAGGCTCCATGCAGGCAGCCTGATGTGGGACTCGATCCCAGGACTCCAGGATCACGTCCTAGGCCAAAGGCAGGCACTAAACCGCTGGGCCACCCAGGGATGCCCTAAATACAGATTTTTAAGAGTTTCTTTGTCCATTCCACAAATATTAATTGCGCATTTACTATGTGCTAGGCACAAGAGCTACAGAATAATTATAAAAAACAAGACAAGGCTTCATTTCTGCTCTCAATCTTCAGTCTCACGAGGTTTAGATAAAGACATCGTAGCAAGTGATGGATTACACAGGATAAGATCTGTAGAAATATACAGTGAATGAGGGCAGCATATACGCACCAACCTACATCAGATTTGAAGAATATCAAGGTAAGATCTGAAAGAAGAGCAGGAGATATCCCCAAAGGAAAGCATGAGAAAGCTCCAAACAGAGAACATTAACTAGAAGGATTAAAAGGCCAGCTTGGTTGGGAATAGAGGAAGAGAAAGAGTTAAGGCCAATAAGGTAAATACAACCAACCACCCCCCGTTCATGTAGGGCCATGGTAACCGAGTTTAGGAGTTTGGACTTTATCCTATAAGCCATGAGGAGCCACTGGTTTTAAGCAGAAAAGTTCATTTACCCAGACAACAGATGTACATTTTAGAAAGAACATGTGAGTACAGCAATGAGAAGGAATTGGAAGGGGCTGATACTGGAGACTGAGAAGTAGGTCAGGGGGCTGCTAGCAGCAATCCTACAAGAGGTGATGGTAGCTTGATCTAGCTTGATCTACCTCCTCCAGCAGTGGAGGTAGAATAAATAGGCAAGTGTGAGAGGCATTCAGTAGTAGAATCAAGATTTGTTAATTAACTAGATATGGGAACCGAGGGAGACAACAGTCCAAACTTTTCTAGTGTGGACAACTGGCCCGGCAGTGCCTCCACTTGCTGAGCCAGAGAAGATAGGAGGACAGAGCCTGGGAGCAGGTGACATACCGTCTAGGTGGTTGTTTAGAAGACAGGTGGATATACAGTCAGAAACAAAAATGTGTGACCTGAGCTGGAGCAAGGGAAGGTTACTGGGTCACAGGAGGGAAGGACACCTCCCACGGAGAGTATGCAGGGGTAGCAGTGGAGGGGCTAGGACTGACCCTGAGGGAAACCAGCATCTCCAGGCAGAGGCTAGCCCATAAAGGAGTCAGGAGACAGGAGGAGGAGTCAAGGAGGAAGAGAAAGACCAGAAGACAGGAGAGCCACCTGAGTCCAGAGAAGAGAGTATGTCAAGGAGGGGTCCACATGCTAAGTACTGGTGAGGCAGCCTGCAAGAGACAGAATGGACCCCTGGGAGGCGGCTGGGGGCAGGCAGGAGACTGCAGTCAGCCACAGCAGTGAGAGGTGAGGAATAAAGAGCAAATATGGCCAATCCTTCCAAATTTGGTTAAATAGGGCTGGAGGGAGGGGAAGAAACAAGAAGTTAACAAAGAGAATTTTGAAAAACTGAGTAACTGGTAGCAAACTAAGAAAGCCATACCTTTGTGTTCATCTATCACACATCTATTAGCATATAAGTTTACACATCTGTTTTCCCATACTTTTTTCCCCTGTTGCTTAAGAAATGCCTGGTACTTAATAAATTTTCAATGACTTTTTCAAATAAATATATGACTTGGACTTGAAAGAATTAGCTCTTTCAAATACCTATACTTAGTTTTCCTATTGGACTAGAAGCTTGTGCATAAAGACTTTGTCTCTTTTTTGTACTTTTTAATTTGACATGGTGCAGAACTGGACCCGTGGTAAGTGCAGTAGGAGTGAGAGCTCAGGGGGGCAAATCATATTGCGAGTATCAATTATGCATCAAATGTCATAGTTACTGATTCTTAAGTCTACTCAAACATTTAAAAATTAGGAAAATAATATATAGATTATATATTAATATATATAATAAATATAAATATTTATATATAAATATATATAATATATAAATATTATATATATAAATATATAATAATATATTTAATAATATATTAAATACTATATTTGCACTATGTGATTCAAGACAGACTAGATATTAATAGAAATAATCCCATTCAGAGATGTGAAGCTCTAACATGGAAAAGCGAAGTTGATGGAAAATATCAAGATAAAAATATTCTTATAGTTCTGTTCACCTATCATGAGAAGAAAAATGGGTATTATCAAGAATACTGATACATATTTAATGCTCTGTAAAGAAATGTAAAAGCAGAAAAATAAAATTTTCATGGCCTGTTAAAACTACCTAGCTTCTACATTTTAGTAGCAATAAAAGGTTTTATTAAAGGATTTTAATGAAGTGTGAATAATTAAAAATGACCTAATATCTTATGCCTAATTAGATGAACTTGTACTTCAGTTCTAACTTGGATTTCTAAAAACATTATACTCACTAGATGTTAAAAAATAGACCCCTTAACTGCTATGACAAATCAATGTTCTAACCTGTAATTTGATTAGTTGTCTGAGCATATAGGTCAAAGAAAAAAGTTATCAAGAACACATAAACAGGGGATCCCTGGATGGCTCAGCGGTTCAGCGCCTGCCTTCAGCCCAGGGTGAGATCCTGGAGTCCCGGATTGAGTCCCACATTGGGCTCCCTGCATGGAGCCGGCTTCTCCCTCTGCCTGTGTCTCTGCCTCTCTCTCTCTGTGTGTCTCTCATGAATAAATAAATAAAATCTTAAAAGAAAAAAAAAAAGAACATGCAAAGAGAGTGAGGACAAGGCAGAGACTCCTGTACTTTCTCGGCACTGTTGTCTACAAATAATGAACTATTCTGCTCCCAACCCTTAGCATACTCCTTCCACATCTACTTTGCCCACCCCCAAGAGCAAGTGACATCCTTGGGACTCTTTTACGTCCTTAGCCTAAACACTAATATCTTGAACATCAGTAAAGCAGCAAAGCCAATGTCACCTTTGATTATAACCTGACCACAAGACAGAAAATTGAGTTGATGGTATGGGTCTTTAGATCAAATCCCAGAAAAACTTTATTTATTTTTTTAATATTTATTTATTCATGAGAGAGAGAGGAGAGAGAGAGGGAGAGGAGAGAGAGAGAGAGAGACAGAGCGAGTGAGAGAGAGAAGCAGGCTCTTCGCAGGGAGCCCGATGCAGGACTCAATCCCAGATCCTGGGATCACTCCCTGAGCCAAAGGCAGACACTCAACCACTGAGCCACCCAGGCATCCCCCAGAAAAACTTTAAATAATATTCCCCCTTAAAAGATGATGAGTAGGTCTTATTAGAAAACATCCTCTAGGGGCGCCCTGGTGGCTCAGTGGTTGAGAGTCTGTTTTCGGCCCAGGGTATGATCCCAGGGTCCCGGGATCGAGTCCCGCAGAGAGCCTGCTTCTCCCTCTGCCTAAGTCTCTGCTTGCCTCTCTGTGTGTCTCATGAATAATTAAATAAAATCTTTTTTTTTTTTTTCAAAAAAGGGAAAAATCTTCTATGTGAAATTCCTTATGGAATTTTAACTGTTTCACTTTAAGCAACTCAAGTTTAAGTAGAACTGGCATGGATCTCAGCAGGACATTTTATAATTAAAAACAAACAAACAAAACACGTCAAAACAAATTCATCCTCCAGGCTTAAAAGTGTAGAATATAGGTTTTGGGTTTTGGTAAACATTAACACTGACTTGAAAAATTCTAACACAAAAGTGTCATCTATAACTAGTCATCTCTGTGAATGCAAAAGAGAAAAGTAAAGAATCCAAAGAAGTCCACTCAGAGAGTGAAAGCCAAAATCAATGGGGCTGAAATTAAAAAACTGTAATTATTTTATAATTTTTTCTTTTTCTCAAATATTTACAACTCAAAGACTTTTCTATTTTGCTAATTAATTAGGTCTTTAACAGTAAGTATAATCCAGAACTATATAATTTATTCATACCTCATGAAAAATAAGTAGCTAAAGGAAGAAAAGAAAAAAAGAGAGAGAGAGATGGTCCTACCTCCCACCAGTCTTAAAGATTAGATCCGCATTAGGTGCTCCCTTTGGATGTTGGTAACGAGGGCGCCGCTCCCGATTGGTGTTTGCTGGAGCTGGGCGCTGGGCAAGAGACTGCAGCATTTCTGTAAGCAAGAGCAAAACAGAAAAGGTGGTTAACTCTCATAAAAGCATTCCCCTCCGTGAAGCAAATAAACCCCTAAGGAGATGAAGTCTTTTAGTTCTGTCAGGTTAGCGATTAAAGAAAAACCACCATTACACAGACTACAATGATTAAGAAGTTCTGAAAGAGTACATCAAGGGAGGAGACATGCTCTGGAAACATTTAATATCCAATGTCAATTTGGCCACTATATAAGTGTCTTGTGAGGCAGTAAAACAGTATGAGAAGCAGTCTGGTTCAATAGCTACAAACACATCTGGAGCCAGACAATATTGGTTCAAATCCTAGATCTACCACTTATTAGCTACAGGACTTCCGGTTCATTTCTCTAAATGCCAAATGGGGGTAATAATAAGCACTTATCTCCTGGAATTGTGGTGAGGGTTAAGTGCTTTGTAAAAAATACATAAGACAGTGTCCAGCCCATAGTAAGCACTTACACCATTGGCTATTACTGATTGTTAAAAATGTTGATATCAACCAGAAGAGACTACAAGAGAGATTCAAAGAAAGAAAACCTAATGTTTATTTACTTAACAATGTCTCTTGCACAAAAAGCAGTTTGTCAGTACAGTGCTATATAAACCATGTTAATGGCTCTAAAATCTGGGCGCCACAGAAACGTCAAGAGGCTGGTTTATGAGGTTCATGGACCCTATACATAAGGTTACAGTTAAAACTAGAATCTTAATCTGAGTACACCCTCAAATTTGAAGAAGCGGTCCTCGAGACAAGATTCCCAAATAGACAAAATGAGATAATAATATGTGTTGAATTAATTTGCTCACAGATGACTGGAAACATGAGACAATTAAAAATGATTATCATCTCAGTTGCAAACATAACTGTAACAGCACAGAATCTAACTGAATTATGGAGTTAGCAAAATAGGATGAAAATTATATTATTGTTATTTTGTAAGTGGGAAAAATGAAAACAGAATGGAATATAAAAACAATTTCTTAGGCTCAATATTTACAAAGATGTTGTGAAAAGGAGGGGGAGGGTAAGAACTCTGGTATTCTATATTTAAAAAGCCCAAAAGACATCCAAATTTTCCATTTCTGTCTTATAAATGATTGCATACCTTGATAATCTTCTTGCTCTTGCCGTTCATTGATATCTAATGTGAGTTTTTTCATTCTCATCCTCTCTTCTTGTTCTGCCTGTTGCTGGTTCCAGTGATTTGCAGCAAGTTGGGAAGACATGGGTACATTAAGGATCTTAAACTGAGAAAAAACAACAAGGAAATCACAAATGGCTTGAGAAAATCAAAGAAAAAAAGATTTCAAATAAAATGCTAAGTAGAATTAAACAAGTTTAGAAAAATAATATCTTTCCTGTAAGTCAATAAAGACATTATCATCTAAGAACATAAGGACACAGAGACCTGTGGTCAAGATCCCAGACCTCTCTCTGATTGATCTATGCCATTTTGAATGCTTGCATCCTTGAAATGATTAGTAAAGCTTAATACTATGTAAGTCTCTGATTCATCTGAATCTGATTGAACAATCGGATTCTTCACATTATCTCAAATGTCCTCTTTTGGTAGTCTCTTTAATATGATGCACTTTTTAGTAAGTCCTCTTAAAATGTAATTCCCGGAACATGAAATGCACCAGGCCAGATACACTAAGGTGAAAAATTTTAAGTGTGGGTGTGAAACATCTACAAACCGAACTAACTGCATTTCATTTTTTATTACAGTAGATAACTATTTCCTGTATCAAAATAAAAATATATTTGAGGTAGTCCATTTGGCTACCAGCCTAGCAGACCTCACTAACTCTTCCCAATGAGATGAGTCTGACTTAATGTGCTCTTACCGGTCAAGTACAGATTCCTTGCAACTACCCTTTCTATTTATGAGCTCAAAACCATACACATACAATCAAGAAAACCTCACTGCTATCAAGATAATGAGCATGTCCATTGCTTCAAGAGGCTCCTCTGTTCCTCTGTAACCCATCTCTTCCCCTGACCTACCCCCAAGCAACTGCTGACTTCATTTCTGTCACTACTGATTAGTTTGAACTTCCTAAAATTTTATGTAGATTCAATCATACAACACATTATTTTGTCCAGCTTCTTTTACTTCCCACAATGGTTTTGAGATGCATCTATGTTGCTGTATGCATGAACAGTTTGTTCGTTTTTATTGTAGAATATACTTGTATGAATGCACTACAATTTGCTTATTTACTTGGGGTTTCTCTTTTGGGTAATTAAACTTATGTTTGTGTGGACATAGATCTCCAATTCTCTTAAATACAAAATGCTAGTAATGAAAAGCTGGGAATGGCTGGTGCATTTTACTTTTTTTATTTTTTTAAAGTAAACTCTATACTCACAATGAGGCTTGAATTCATGGCCCCAAAATCAAGAGTCACATGCTCTACTGAGCCAGCCCAGGGCCCTGTGGTGTATTTTAGTTTTTAAGAAACTACAAAAATGTTTTCCAAAGTAGTTGCACCATTTTACACTCACTAGTGAATGAGAGTCCTGGTTCCTCTACACCCTTGTCAACACTTGGTATGGCCAGTCTTTATAATTTTAGCCATTCTAGTGAGTAAAGGGTGGTATTTTCATTTTGGTTTTAATCTTCATTTTCCTCATGACTAAAATCATTTTTTAAAATTCAATCTAGAATTATACTAAAAGTTGACATCAAGTTTACTGGATTGTATTGTCTCCAGAATGTACTTTTCCCTTGCTCTTTGAGCAAGGAAATTATTTGCCCATTATGAATCTTTTGACTACTGTCTCATTCTGAAAGACTTTCAAAGTTTAACGACAACTGCTCTACAATAACACATAGAAGTTATTTCAGTCTTTGAGGATTTAACTTGTTTTTGCCTAAAGACTAGGATTCATTTAAAGTAGATAAATTATCCCTTTTGGCACTAATTTTACCCAATCTTAAACTTACCTTTCCAGATTGAAATCTTCCTTATTGATAAAAGCAAAAGTAAATTGTCCCCCCCCCAAAAAAAATTTTCTCTATAACAGTGGGATTACCCTTCCTTGTTCTTATGACCCTGAACATAACCTTTTAAAAAGTACTTCCTCAGGATGCCTGGATGGCTCAGCTATTGAGGTCTACCTTCGGCTCAGGTCATGATCTCGAGCAGGGGGTCTGCTTCTTCCTCTGCCTATGTCTCTGCCTCTGTGTCTCACATGAATAGACAAATAAAATTTCTTAAAAAAAAAAAAAAGTACTCATTTGGGTCAACTACATTCCAATTTTTTAAAAAAGCGCCTAGGGGCACCTGGGTGGCTCAGTTAAGCATCTGCCTTTGACTCAGGTCATGATCCGGGGTCCTGGGATTAAGCCCCGCATGGGGATCCCTGCTCAGTAAGGAGTCTGCTTCGCCATCTCACTCTCACCCTGTGCTCTCTCTCAAATAAGTAAATAAAAATCTTTAAAGAAAAGAAAAATCCTCCACACCCTCTTAACTACATCTCCTTTAGAAACTGCAAGTTGTGGGTTATTTCTAAATTCTACTGTATATGGTTTGATGATGGTCCATTTTTCCTTCACCCACAATTATGAATTCTGTGTTTTCCTGCCCCTCCCTCAAACTTCCTTTCAGTTCCACATTACAATCAGGGCTTTCATGAAATGTACACTTGCCAGGCACTGCTGTAAAGAAGACCATGGATTTTTGTGGTCAGACAGATGGGGTTCACAGCTCAGCCCTACTATTTATTACTACAATTTAGCAAAGCACTTAAGAGTGTACTTTCTCTCAGCTATAAAATGAGGATATGAACACTACCTTTTAGGGTTGCTGTGAGACTGAGACATATGTACAGTGTACAGTACGGTGACTAGCACACAGTAGGTTCTCCACAAATATTACCTATTAATAATGCATCAAAATAACAAAGTTCAGAATAATAGCTACCCTCAGTAGTTAACTATACAGCTGAAACTAAAACTGCAGCAAAATAAAAATCACCAGTCAACTAAAAACATTATCTTCTTAGCAGAATATGACTGACAATCACCAAGTAGAAACTGAAACGCTGACTACTTCTGTATATTGTTTTGAGGCCTGTGTAATATAGTCTGCATCAGGAATGTGTCTGTCTCAGATGGCACTTGCCCCAACTGTGTCTTATTTTTACTAACAAAAACTACTGAAACAAAGTTCAAATAAAATGGCCACCATTCTAATAAACCTTTTATTTTTCACAATCAGGAAGACACACAAAAAAAGTAAGTTAGTGGAAAAGTTCAGTCAAAATGAATTTTCTGCCACTCTTTACATGTTACCTAATTATGTGAAAGAAAAATAAAAGAAAAAGTAATAAATTTACTCTTCCTAATAAGGAGAATTACTGATTGGTCACATTAATTCAAAATGAAATTTTTAATTTTCAGCACTATTCATGAGGAAAGCATTCTGTTGCACCTGCTTTTTCAAACCCAGGTGCTATAAACTATTGGTAGATAAAATCTGAATTAGACACTGCAAACAGAGTGGGCCAGATTATTGACAGCAGAGACAGAGATGTCAAATTCTAGAAAGACCACAACTATAAGAATCATTTCTAGAATGATGACTTGAAGAAGCAATTTTCTAATCTTCCTGTAACAGAATACAATTATGAAATCTGATTACCAGATATCTAACACAAAGATTCTAAATAAAATTTAACCTACCAGTATAAATCAATAAACAAAGCTACATAATACACATTAGTTTTAAATATAGAATTGCGGGATCCCTGGGTGGCGCAGCGGTTTAGCCCCTGCCTTTGGCCCAAGGCACGATCCTGGAGACCCGGGATCGAATCCCATGTCGGGCTCCCGGTGCATGGAGCCTGCTTCTCCCTCTGCCTGTGTCTCTGCCTCTCTCTCTCTCTCTGTGACTATCATAAATAAATAAAAAAAATAAAATAAAATAAAAAAAAATATAGAATTGCACATAAAAGAACAATGTCTGAAATACACTAGTAATTCTTTTTTTTTACACTAGTAATTCAATATGTTTTAGCTGTTACTATTATCACAATTATTTTATTTTTACTATAAGAAATCTGGCAATGCGGAGTACTGTCTCAGTGAAATACAAAATACCTGTTAGGTTTCAAGAGTCATTTATCAACTCTTTAAGGCTCTAAAAAACACTGTCAAACTGCATTAAGTTCATATTCAGTATTAAAAACAAATCAACCAAGGGCAGCCCGGGTAGCTCACTGGCTTTGGCCCAAGGCATGATTCTGGAGTCCCGGAATCAAGTCCCACATCGGACTCCCTGCATGGAGACTGCTTCTTTCTCTGCTTGTGTCTCTGCCTCTCTTTTTCTGTCTCTCATGAATAAATAAAATATTTAAAAATATATAAATAAATCACCTTTATAACAATTATTACTCCAGAAAATCTAGTTTGAGTGGCTTCAATTTTTTTGTCATCTAATTTGCTATAAAGTTGTAACTTTTTAAAAATGTTTTGGCAGCTTTACAGTAAAGGCACTTGGTAAGGGTGGCATCAGGAAATTTGTGTCCTGTGCTCTCTGTATCTATTACTATCTCTTTTATATCCTTTTTAAGTACTCGAGAACATTTTCCTTTGTAAAACTTGTATCAGATCAGTCTTATAAATAAATAGAAACCTATATTTTTCACATTTTTGGTCAAATCATTATGTAATTTCTTTTATAATGTTTTATACTGTTTCATTAGTATGATAAGTACCATAATTATTAATCTCATCAGTACTGAATTATGAAGGATAGTTCAAATATTATCAGGAACCCAGTAAGGGGGGGGGGACGGCGCACCCTCTTTTCTTTGTGTTAATGTGGTGACAGATAGAAACATCTTAGAATTGCAGCTTGTGATTTCATGGTGATCAAGAAATTATGTCTGCCTTTCTTATTGGGCTGCTTTGCCTTGAGTATTTTGTGAAACAGTAATATGTCACTCTTTCTGTGTTTGTATATACATTTAAAACCAGTTTGTAAAGCTTCTCAGGAAAACCAGCTAGCTGAATAAGAGCTTTTAATATTGGAGTCTGTAACTTACCTTGAGGAACACAAATTTTCACCTCTCTTTACCCTTATCATCTCAAATAAAGCATCTATTTGGTACAAGGGACAGAAAAGGACTTAGAATTTAGCTGTGATTCTTTTTTTTAATAATTTTTTCAAGTAATACAAAATGCATAAAGTCCAAAGGTATCTTTCCCCTACCCCACCTACCCATATTCCTGGCCATCCCCACTGCTGCTGTAAACATTCCTATAAATATCTTTATATATTTGCAGAAGTATAGTCTATAGTATAGATACGTAGAAGTGGAATTGCTTAAAGGTTATAGAAATAGAAATTACTAATTTGAAAAACTAGTCATAGATGTGCTCATACTGTCTCTCAAATAAATAAAAATAAAGATAAGAAAAGTGGTTCACAAGATGTTTGCCAGTGATACAAACATTCAGCAGCTAAATTGGAATGGGAACCAAGACGTATCTAACTGAAGTTGCCATGTACTGCCCTTCACAATGGAAAAAAATCCAGGCATCCAATGAAGGTGATTTAGGTTATATTTTATTTGATTTATTTTCTAAAGACTTTATTTTATTTATTCATGAGAGAGAGAGAGAGAGAGAGAGAGAAAGAGAGAGAGAGAGAGAGAGAGAGAGAGAGACAGACAGACAGACAGGCAGAGGGAGAAGCAGGCTCCATGCAAGGAGCCCGATATGTGGGACTCGATCCCAGGTCTCCAGGATAGCACCCTGGACCGAAGGCAGGTGCCAAACCACTGAGCCACCCAGGATCCGATTTACGTTGTATTTTTTTTTTTTAAGATTTTATTTATTTATTCATAGAGACACACAGAGAGAGAGACAGAGACACAGGCAGAGGGAGAGGCAGGCTCCCTGCAGGGAGCCCGACATGGGACTCAATCCCAGGTCTCCGGGATCACACCCTGGACTGAGGGCGGTGCTAAACTGCTGAGCCACTGGAGCTGCCCTAGGTTGTATTTAAAAAAAATTTTTTTTTTTTATGATAGTCACACACACAGAGAGAGAGAGAGAGAGAGAGAGAGGCAGAGACACAGGCCGAGGGAGAAGCAGGCTCCATGCACCAGGAGCCCGACGTGGGATTCGATCCCGGGTCTCCAGGATCGCGCCCTGGGCCAAAGGCAGGCGCCAAACCGCCACGCCACCCAGGAATCCCCTAGGTTGTATTTTAAAGCTACTTCATATCTGTAGCTGAAATTGAAACATACACACAAATGCACACTCACAATCCCAAGTATAAATTGCTCCAGTCAAAAGATACATAAAACAAATGATTCCTTATAAATATTTATTGCAAAAAAGTGAGTTGTTTACGAGTATTAAGCTATAATAAATATACTGTATATTTGTTTAAAGCAATCAAAAAAGCTCATTAAAACATGATATAATAGTTCTATTACATTAAAACTTGTTTTAATGATCAAAATATTTTTTAAATTATTCTAGTTCATAAATATTTAAATCTAGAAAAATAAAATATAAATAGCATTATCCTCTTTTCAACTACTCATTTCCTTAGTACAAATTTTTATTTTCCTAATAACTACAGAAGAAAGTTCTTTCAGAGCACAAATCTGGTGCACAAAGAGATCATTCACCTAAGAACTAAAGATTCCTATAAGGCAAAACATTTCACATTTCTAGAAAAACTGTTGCACCACAAGGGCCAACACCCAAAAGTTAAATAAAGAAATAAAAATCTGAACAAAATAACTTTCTTTTTCAGACCACAAAATACCAGTGATGTTTCTTCAAATAATGTTCCTAAAATTGAACACTTTCCAAAATTCCAAATAAAGTTTATGAGTTGAAAATGTACTTAATAACCAAGTACTCTGGGCTCTCATTTCATGTTTAGAAAATGTTTCCTTAAAAATTAAACTTTCATATTTTAAGAAATATGAATTTCCATTCGTTTTGTATAAAGTTATATGGGTTATACAGAATATATACGCCAAAAATATTCCTTCTAAAAAATGAACACATATTTTTACTTTGATCAATGCAATTTAGAATTTAAGACTGCTGAAATGAACTTACCTTTCAAAGCGCAGAAGTTTCTCAGGGCAGGCTATGGTTTAATTTATGCCTACATGTTCTAAAAAGGTCAAACTGAGTATGACTTGACAAAGTTAAAATGAATTTTCACATGTGCCTCACAAAAGGGAAGGACAAATGAAGAAAACAGATTATTTAACTTTTGTGCTCATTCTGTCTCTCAAATAAATAAAAATAAAGAAAAGTGGTTCACAAGATGTTTGCCAGTGATACAAACATTCAGCAGAACTGAAATGGGAACCAGACGTATCTAACTGAAGTTGCCATGTACTGCCCTTCATAATGGAAAAAAACTCTCTTTTGTGCTCAGAAAATCTGGTATGGGGGGACACCTGGGTGGCTCAGTGGTTGAGAGTCTCCTTTGACTCAGGTCACAATTCTGCATCCGGCTCCTCACAGGGAACCTGCTTCTCCCTCAGCTTATGTTTCTGCTTCTCTGTGTCTCTTATGAATAAATAAATAAAATCTGAAAAAAAAAAATCTGGTATAGGGCACAGGGGAGGAGCTAAGAGCTTTTAAAGAAAACAGAGAATGAAGCAGACCTAAAATGTAATGATGAAATAAAAAAGTGAAGCTCAGAGAACGAAGTAATCCCTAAAAAAGAAAACAAACTCTGGGCTTTGAGAATCCTGGGAACTGTGATGAACTAGCAGTTTCAGGTGCTCTGAGGAGAGCAGTTTTGCAAAGATCTTGGTTCAAGACCAAGTGTAGGATCTTGGTCAAAACACCCCTTTATTTTCCTAGGGGCTGAGTAGAGGATGGGGGTACGAGGGAAATGCCAGAGCTCAAACTTGGCCTGAGGGTGGATGAGGACAGAGCTCTCCTAAAAAAGCAATGACCCCAGCAGCGGGGATGGAGGGGCCATGACGGGAAAAGAATTATGAAGGCAGTTTCTGAAAGACACAGCAGTGCACCAAGACTAAGCCAAAGTTAACTACTGACATACAATGTGATGTGAAGCCTTCCCTGCCCCTCCTTGCCAGGATTCTAAGTGGTGTACAGTTTTGCACCTCAAGATTTACTTGCAATATAGCAAAATAATGGTATCCTGAACAACTCTGAACCTCTGAGTATAGGAGAGGTTACTTGACAAAAGTAAAGATAGAAATTAATTTGGGCGTCATCTCTTCGTGGCTATACTAGTGGAGAGGAACAACTATCCTTTCATCAAAGATGTTCTCTCATTAGCGGTCTTGTAGACCATCACCTTCAGCACACAGACTCCCCTCTCTCCCCACCCCAGTCTCTCTCTAGCCTCTATTTTACTTTATTTTCCTTCATAGCATTTTCCCCATGTCTCCTGACATTATGTATTTTTTTTTTAAGATTTTATTTATTTATTCCTGAGAGACACAGAGAGAGAGAGGCAGAGACACAGGCAGAGGGAGAAGCAGGTTCCACTCCATGCAGGGAGCCTGATGTGGGACTCGATCCTGGGTCTCTAGGATCACACCCTGGGCTAAAGGCGGCACTAAACCGCTGAGCCACCCGGGCTGCCCGACATTATGTATTTCTTCACTGTCTGCCTCTCAGCACTGGAATGAAAAATCTCCCCTCACCACCTCCAGGGGAGGGACTCTGGTAACTGCTGTACATTCTGCACCTGGGACAGTGCCTGGTGCATACAGTGAACATCACATCAAATTACCTGTTACAGGACTAACTGAAAGAATACAGCTTGTCTCTAAGTTGTGGTAGCCACCATATTTCATAGAATCTAACATTCCCTTAATTTTAAGATGCTCCATTATTTTACATACCACTAAAAGCTGAATAAAAAAATGTTGCCGATTATCACAAGATCCCATCAATGCTAAGAGGCAAAATGTTAATGTGGGAAAACTTTTATAGTGATGGGGGATATATCCTAGAGCTGTGTCTGAGAATTGAGCTTTTTTTTTCTTCATAACATGTTGCATTCTGCAAATACATTTGTCTATCACCCTTGGCAGGATGTGAGTTCACAAGGACAGGACTTTATCTTATCTATCCCCATAGCCTCAGCAGCTAGTATTTTTGGCAGTAGTAGATGCTCAATAATCAATAAATATTTGATGAATGAGTATATAAATCCCTAAAGTAACAACTTAGCAGTCAGGGAAATGATTTTGAGGAGCGTCTACAAGATAAGGAAAGATAGGGGAAGCAGTATAAGGAGAATGGAAAAGGATCAAAGGTCAAAAAACAATGATTTTTTTTCTTTTTTTTTTTTTTTTTTTTAAAGACGGTATTTATTTGAGAGAGAGAGAACGAGCACAAGTAGGGTCAGGAGGGCAGAGGGAGAGGAAGAAGCAGGCTCCCTGCTGAGTAGGGAACCTGACATGGGGCTCAATCCCAGCACCCTGGGATTACAACTTGAGCCAAAGGCAGACACTTAACTAACTGAGCCACCCAGGTGCCCCCAAAAAACGATTTTCAAGAGAAATCTTAACAAATGAAGATTTCCTTGAGCTGTATCTGTCATCTTCCTTTCCTTTTCTACCCTGAGCTTACTTATGAAACCTTCCTCCTGAAAATCAAATTATTTATATATTCTAATATATAAGAATTTAAAATTTAAATGTCCTTTCCTTTAAAAAGTATCCATTCAACAGAAGTCAGATGTGTCTTCCATACATATAATAAATAAAATTATTTCTACCACTGAATCCTTTAAATATTTCTAACTCTTTCCTCTTATAGGCAAATGATAAACTTAGAACCTACAAAACAGTTACTACTTAAACTTGCAAACAATCAATTGTGAATGTAAGAGGACAGTCTCTTACCTGTTGTTTATTGCCTTTTCTAGTTAACATGACAAAAGGCATCGTGTCTGCAGACTCTGTTTCTCCCTCCCCACCACCAAGTGGGGGCCCTTTCCTCAGCTGGCTTTTGAGATGCAAGGGAATAGCAACATCAAGTTGGTGCACTTTGACAGATTCACCACTTCGTTGCTTAAAGACGGAAATGAAAAAATATAAATATACTCTAAAGTACACGTCAGTATATGTAAATACAAATTGCAAACAATTCATTCAGTGCCATATTTCTTAAAACACACTAATCATTAGAGCCAAAGTAATCTTTCTGAAAGGTAGCTGAAACGGAGTCCCCCACCCCACCCCGCTCCCAACTCTTTACATATGACTTGGCAGGCCTGTGGCTGGCTCCTGTTTATCTCTGCAGCCTCTCCCAAGCCCAAACACAATGCTGTCAGTTCTCCTAACTTCACTTGCTCCTGATATGCATACCCATACCACACATCTTCCTTCATAATTATCCTGTGTCATAAGTGTCTGCTCATCTGTGAGACTCTTCCACTAGGCTAGTGGGATTCAGCACTGGACACCCTTCCCGGGGTGTTCTTAGCAGTGTTTTACATACCACAGGTGCTCAATTAATATTTAAGAATGAATGAAATCTATTAATGTTCGGATTTGTTTGCTTTGTTAATATCAAGTTTTTAACATTTACACTGGATTTATCAACCATTATTTAACCAAAACTTTAATGAAGACTTACTGTGCATTACGCTTAGGGGTACTAATACTAAAAACATAGTCTCTACCCTCAGAGAGCTCATAACTTAAGTAAGAGAGAGAAATAAATTAACCACAATTTACCCAAGTTATATATATAACCTGGGTTGGGGGTGGAGTGATTATACAGGTCTGGTTGGGAGTGGGTACCTGTGAGATTTCATAAAAGACTGCATAAAAATGGGACTTGAGAATGCCTTTAAGGCTTCATATGATTTTTAATAAGTAGATGGTAGCAGAGCAATTTGGGGATATGGAGGGAATTTAGGAAGGTGAAGAACAGGTAGGTGCAAGAGCAAAGGCATGAAACAGCATGGTGCATTTCAGGAAATGCATGTATTTTCTATATTTGCTGATGGAATACAAATGAGGAAAGAGCTGAGCATGATTCTTCAAAGCTAAGCAGGTAATCCTGAAAGGCCATGAAGGTTTTGAAATTGCTTTACTACAATTTAAATGGTCTTTTGATATAGGCTCCCTATTTTCAAAAGACTTCACATCAAATAAAAAGGTAATAAAGGTGTAAAGTTTTATTTCTAAGCTCCAATTTATTAGAATTTGCCGGAAGTTCTCCAAGGCTTGTAAGATTTATAAAGACTTTTTACTTAAAATCTGAAAGGATCAGGTTAGATCACTTGATTCATAAATTACTTACTAATATAAATATAAGCTGCAACTATGTATACTGTTCTAATATTACACACGTTTTTCTTCTTTTTGATTCTATGTCATGGGTGTCTTTCTAGTTGTATATACAGAGTTAATTACATAGCTCGCCTCACTTATATAGTTGGTCCTCTATTGACAGTCTAGACTTTTTTTTCTATTACAGTATAACATCTTAGTATATCTAATTTCATGCATTTGAGAGAAAGTTAGTAAGGGTAAATTTTTAGATCAAATAGCATGCCCATTTGACAGGCATACTAAATTTTTCTTAAAAGGCTGGGCCAATTTACATATTCCAAATGTAGATGTTTATCCATATTAACCACAATGGGTATTATTATCTTAATATCTGATGATCTGATAAAAACGCTCATCTTAATTTGCTTATCTTTGATTATCAGTGAGTTTCAGCATGATTTTACCTAATTTTTTTCAATCAACAAAAAAATCCTGGGTCACTGATTGGCTGCATCACTCAGCATCACTGGCTTATAGGATCTGTTGCTCTAGTACAGCTATGAACCCTGTGTTATTTTGTAGGCTATATATATAGCCTACAAAGGGAATAAACTGCTTATCTGTCTCTCCAAAGGGAGTATGATTATGTCTTATTTGATAACTTATGCTCCTAAGTAACATGAATTTAAGACTTCATGATATTTCTATATATGAAGAAACTTTAAAATAAGTAGGAAGAAGCAAATTGGCCTAATATACCTAAAACATGAATTTGTACCTTATCATAGCTACTGGCCCTGTAGCATCCATGAAAGTAAAATCCAGTAGTTCTTTCCTAAAGAACTACTCCATCAGCTCAGAAAGAGACTATAATATCTTCCATCCTAAAAATAGCCCTCCTCTTTTACCTCGTTACCTCCCCCTTTCTAGTAAAACTCCTCAAAAGTCCCTTGTCTCTTTATCTAGTATTTTTACTTCCTCCCTATTTTCCAATGAGCCTATAGCATAGGGCCCTCATTCCCTTTCCCCAAAAGAAGCTCTTTCCTTGAGTCACTAATGGGTTTAACAACAGTCATATACAAGGTGGTAGTAAAGAGTCCAAGGTATATGACCTCTAACTAATGAAAAATATAATTAATCTAAATTCCTGCGAAGATGGAGCTTTTTATAAAATCCAGGGTATTGTCAAGAATATATTAAACAACATTTCTTTAAACATCAAATGAATGACCAATATTCCTCTAAATATTTATAATAAGTTGTTCAAATTTTAAATCAAACTTAAGAATTTGGCATATTAAATTTCTCCAAATATTTATCTTTGGCAAAGTTTGAATCCTAAACAAACTAGAAGTAAAAAGGTCTTAGAAACAGATAGGACTTCAGAGAGAAAAGGCAGAGACTGGTATAGTGAAATTACTCTGTTCTAAGTCTTATATTTACTACTACTATTTATTTTCCCGCAGTGTATCTCAAATAAATGTGCAAATGGAGATGTGGGATACAAGAAGTACTGGCAGCTGCAAGCTGTATAAATGAGGAAAAAGCTGCTGCAGAGGCAAATGTTTACATGCGGAGACCCCTGTCTCCAAAACTGAACATGCTGCAGTATTCTATAGTGAGAAGACACTTAGGGAGTAGAGTAACCGATTTGTACCTGAAGATTTTCCAGCATCATTTTATCCAGAGCTTGAATGAAGTCCTCATCTTCCACACAAGGTACATGCTTAAGTCCACCTCCCTTAATCATTACCTCCTTATTAAAACAAAACAAGAAACCAGACAAATCTTAACTATAAAGTTTTGGAGAACAGAGTCTTTTGTACTGATAACTTGATTCAACATAACTCAATGAATGAATAAGCAAAGTATGTAATATGATTATGCTAAAAAAACTTATTAATATAGTAAAGTACTTAGGAAAACAAACTGAAAATGAATTTCCAAAGGAGTATATTTCAATAATCACAAGAAACACACCTTCAGTGACTAAAACTAAAATAATAATGAGCATGTTGCATGATTTCAAAAGTCAGTTTTCAGCCATACATACAGTATTTTCTTCATCAGTTTCGTTCTCTTTATTGGAATCTGTAAGGTAATCAGTATTCTCTTCCTCTTCCTCCTCGCCTTCATCATCATCATTATCAGAACCCTCCTGAAATTATTTAACATTAGTGGAAAATTAAAACATCTTGAAAAGGGTTACTATATTTTACATGCCTTAAGATTCAAATACTTCTGTATAATCGTTCATTATTCTCAAGTTCCAGCAGTCTGCCTACAACTCAGGGCAAAGTCAGCTGGCAGCCTTAACTGAAAACTAATGCACACCAGTAGCTGGAAACCCATTCACTATCTTCTACTGATCTAATAATACAAAGATCCTTTGTAGAGACTCTTCCTTGAATTGCATAAGGAATGAGCTTCCTGAACCTTTTGTGTTATTTCTCTTCCCTATTTTTTTTTCTCTTACCTATTTTGAGACTATATTTCTCATAGTATTTCTTTAATACCCATCTAACTCTGGAATGAAACTCAATAAATAGTTCAAATTTAACATGGTTAGCAGCTGAAAGCAAGGACACTAAATTTATAAAGTGCTACATTGTATAAAGCACCTCAGCTTGGAAGGTGCTCTCACATACTTCATTTTGTTTGCTCTACTGAATTCTGAGGAAGGTAGGATAAGCTTTCATGTCTTCATTTTTATACATGAAAAAACTAAGGCTTGGATAAATTAAGTGACTTGCCCGAAGACACATTCCTTATTAAGCAAAGGAACTAGACATTCTGATCCCCCTCACCACTTCTCTCCATCCTCTCCTGCCAATGTCCCCAGCTCTTCTTCTATCAGCCAAATCTCTTTTTCAAACAGAAGACTGGACAGAACTTGAGTGATTTTTCAAAAGGGCACACACACACACAAAAAGCACACAGTTTGTACCCCATCTGCCTATTCTTCTACTTTCAACAACACGATTCACTCTCAGTTTTAAAAAAAGACTACACTAAACTCAGCTTTTCATTGTGTTAAGAGAAATAATGTGAATGAGAAATAATTCAAGAGACAATGAATTATTTAAATGTTACAACTCTTTTGGTATACATAACAATTCCCACAGTCCAAAGAGTGTCTTATAATTCACTATATAGATATGTTTTTTTTTTGTTTTTTTGTTTTTGTTTTCATTATATAGATATTTGAAGATTTTTTACTGTTCCTCAAGTGGAAATATTCTGGGAATGTAAGAAATACATTTACTTATTTCAAATGTAATGACTTTTTAAAGCATAAGTTTATGATTCAAAATCAAATTTGCTCTTAAGAGATGCTCTTAAATTTGCTTGAAAAAAGTAATCATTTCTTAACATTTAAAAAATACTTACTATTCAAAAATTAAGTTATACTAAGCTAAAATGCATTTTTTTCTCCTTATCCTTTATTATATTACCCAGGCAAAATAAAATGGATTAACTTTTGAAATTGAAATACTGAACAAGAATTCCACTATCCTAATCCCTATTTTACACAATAATCTGTAGGATCAGGAAGTGAATGGATCACAAACGCTGGCTGAGGAAAGCAGAAGGGGCAGCACACAAGTCACATTGTCTGAGTCCAGATACTGGCTCACCACTTCCTACTATGAGATTTTGGGCAAATTAACTTACCTGTGCCTTATCTTCTCTCTCATGAGGTAGGTGGTATGAGAAATGGTAATGTAAATATTATTTGCATTTACAATGATAAATCTTGTACTTACTGTTAAATTATGTAAGTGCTACAAAATATTAAATTGTAGCAGAACATTTACTTTAAAGTTATCTTTAAATTTACATAGCTGATATTCAGGAGGAAATATTCTCATTTAGGTGCTAGGAATAACTTCAACAGGCCATATGGAGCCAAGGACCAAGGTGAGGACCAAGATGAAAACAAAGTACAATTTGTCTGAAGAGTGAACTCTAGTCCCTTTTCTTTCACAGCTGAAGCAAGCAGTTGAATATCTCACACTGCTCTTATTAATCAACCTATCTTCTCTAACAATGTTCTCCCTATGCTTGGAGAACAGCTGTGGGAAAGAGTGGTCTTAGGAGGAGAAGCAAACTCTTCCAACTTCATTTATTAAACCACATCTTTTGGGATCCCTGGGTAGCGCAGCGGTTTGGCACCTGCCTTTGGCCCAGGGCACGATCCTGGAGACCCGGGATCGAGTCCCACATCGGGCTACCGGTGCATGGAGCCTGCTTCTCCCTCTTCCTGTGTCTCTGCCTCTCTTTCTCTCTCTGTGACTATCATAAAAATAAATAAATAAATAAATAAATCACATCTTTTCACTTCTCCTTCTGGATGAGGCTCAGGCCAACATCAATTGAACACTGTTATTTTTCTATATTTAGCAAACAAACATAAATCATGTAGGATATTCACAACTGCAAATGGAAAAGTAAGCAATGGTTAAAAATGATACAACTTTCAAAATTATAGACATTTACTTTTGAAAAAGAGGAAATACATCCCAAATCTTCAGATAAGAAATTTGTAGGAAAATGAGTCACTTTTTCGGTGACAAATTTACTAAGGATGTTTAATTTATTAGATTCTGTTTAAATAATGCAGCAGCAAAATCTACTCTTAAAAAATGGTCCTCGCATTCCTGGAAAGCCACAAACTACCAAAACTGGAACAGGAAGAAATAGAAAACCTGAACAGGCCAATAACCAGGGAGGACATTGAAGCAGTCATCAAAAACCTCCCAAGACACGAGAGTCCAGGGCCAGATGGCTTCCCAGGGGAATTCTATCAAACGTTTACAGAAGAAATCATACCTATTCTACTAAAGCTGTTTGGAAAGACAGAAAGAGATGGAGTACTTCCAAATTCGTTCTATGAGGCCAGCATCAACTTAATTCCAAAACCAGACAAAGACCCCACCAAAAAGGAGAATTACAGACCAATAGCCCAGATGAACATGGATGCAAAAATTCTCAACAAGATACTAGCCAATAGGATCCAACAGTACATTAAGAAAATTATTCACCATGACCAAGTAGGATTTATCCCCGGGACACAAGGCTGGTTCAACACTCGTTAAACAATCAATGTGATTCATCATATCAGCAAGAGAAAAACCAAGAACCATATGATCCTCTCATTAGATGCAGAGAAAGCATTTGACAAAATACAGCATCCATTCCTGATCAAAACTCTTCAGAGTGTAGGGATAGAGGGAACTTTCCTCGACATCTTAAAGGCCATCTATGAAAAGCCCACAGCAAATATCATTCTCAATGGGGAAGCACTGGGAGCCTTTCCCCTAAGATCAGGAACAAGACAGGGATGTCCACTCTCACCACTGCTATTCAACATAGTATTGGAAGTCCTAGCCTCAGCAATCAGACAACAAAAAGACATTAAAGGCATTCAAATTGGCAAAGAAGAAGTCAAACTCTCCCTCTTCGCCGATGACATGATACTCTACATAGAAAACCCAAAAGCCTCCACCCCAAGAATGCTAGAACTCATACAGCAATTTGGTAGCGTGGCAGGATACAAAATCAATGCCCAGAAATCAGTGCCATTTCTATACACTAACAATGAGACTGAAGAAAGAGAAATTAAGGAGTCAATCCCATTTACAATTGCACCCAAAAGCATAAGATACCTAGGAATAAACCTAACCAAAGAGGTAAAGGATCTATACCCTAAAAACTATAGAACACTTCTGAAAGAAATTGAGGAAGACACAAAGAGATGGAAAAATATTTCATGCTCATGGACTGGCAGAATTAATATTGTGAAAATGTCAATGTTACCCAGGGCAATTTACACGTTTAATGCAATCCCTATCAAAATACCATGGACTTTCTTCAGAGAGTTAGAACAAATTATTTTAAGATTTGTGTGGAATCAGAAAAGACCCCGAATAGCCAGGGGAATTTTAAAAAAGAAAACCATAACTGGGGGCATCACAATGCCAGATTTCAGGTTGTACTACAAAGCTGTGGTCATCAAGATAGTGTGGTACTGGCACAAAAACAGACACATAGATCAATGGAACAGAACAAAGACTCCAGAAGTGGACCCTGAACTTTATGGTCAACTAATATTCGATAAAGGAGGAAAGACTATCCACTGGAAGAAAGACAGTCTCTTCAACAAATGGTGCTGGGAAAATTGGACATCCACATGCAGAAAAATGAAATTAGACCACTCTCTTGCACCATACACAAATATAAACTCAAAATGGATGAAAGATCTAAATGTGAGACAAGATTCCATCAAAATCCTAGAGGAGAACACAGGCACAGTAACTTGGCCACAGTAACTTCTTGCAAGATACATCCACGAAGGCAAAAGAAACAAAAGCAAAAATGAACTATTGGAACTTCATCAAGATAAGAAGCTTTTGCACAGCAAAGGATACAGTCCACAAAACTAAAAGACAACCTACAGAATGGGAGAAGATATTTGCAAATGACGTATCAGATAAAGGGCTAGTTTCCAAAATCTATAAAGAACTTATTAAACTCAACAGTAAAGAAACAAACAATCCAATCATGAAATGGGCAAAAGACATGAAGAGAAATCTCACAGAGAAAGATGACAGACATGGCCAACATGCACATGAGAAAATGCTCTGCATCACTTGCCATCAGGGAAATACAAATCAAAACCACAATGAGATACCACCTCACACCAGTGAGAATGGGGAAAATTAACAAGGCAGGAAACAACAAATGTTGGAGAGGATGCGGAGAAAAGGGAACCCTCTTACACTGTTGGTGGGAATGTGAACTGGTGCAGCCACTCTGGAAAACTGTGTGGAGGTTCCTCAAAGAGTTAAAAATAGACCTGCCTTATGACCCAGCAACTGCACTGTTGGGGATTTACCCCAAAGATTCAGATGCAATGAAACGCCGGGACACCTGCACCCCGATGTTTCCAGCAGCAATGTCCACAATAGCCAAACTGTGGAAGGAGCCTCGGTGTCCATCGAAAGATGAATGGATAAAGAAGATGTGGTCTATGTATACAATGGAGTATTCCTCAGTCATTAGAAACGACAAATACCCACCATTTGCTTCAACGTGGATGGAACTGGAAGGTATTATGCTGAGTGAAGTAAGTCAATCGGAGAAGAACAAACAGTGTATGTTCTCATTCATTTGGGGAATATAAATAATAGTGAAAGGGAATATAACGGAAGGGAGAAGAAATGTGTGGGAAACATCAGAAAGGGAGACAGAACATAAAGACTCCTAACTCTGGGAAACGAACTAGGGGTGGTGAAAGGGGAGGAGGGCGGGGGGTGGGGGTGAATGGGTGACGGGCACTGAGGGGGACACTTGACGGGATGAGCACTGGGTGTTATTCTGTATGTTGGTAAATTGAACACCAATAAAAAATTAATTTATAAAAAAAATGGTCCTAATAAAAAAATGTCCTATGATCCTCTGATCAATACTATGATTTTCTTAAAAACAAACCACCTTAATTCCATGGGTTTTCTAACAGAAATACACTACTGGTTACAGTTCCTATAAAAAAACTAAAGAGATTTTATTTTATACATTAAGGAAGTCTGGCTTAAATAATCAGTATACTCTTGTACAAATGTACCTATTGGCTATAAATAAAAGTCATCACCTCTTCTTCTGGTTCATTTACTTCACTTTCATTTCCAGATTGTTCTTCAGTTTCAGCTCCTCCTTCTTCTTCTTCTTCATCCTCTTCAAGATTTTCTCCTTCTGTCATAGAATCTTTGGAATCTTTGTCATTAACTAGGCCTTGAAATGAGGAGAAAATGGAAAAGTACATTAAAAAGGGTAAATTTTCAATATTATACAACTTAATTCAAAAGTATGTATTAAGTAAGATAATTCAGCAGCCAATTTCTCAGACTAAAATAAGAATACAATTTAAAATTATTTGAAAAACATTTTATAAAAATTAGAGGCTTTCATTTCAACAAAAAAAAGCAGTAAACATTCATCATATATATAAACCAGCATCTATATGTGTATACAAACATATATGTATTTTTTCTCTTTCAGCTTCTGTTTATCTCCATTTCAGAAGAACACGGACACCATATACCAGCATATAAAATACAACCTCAACCATGTAAGATGCAGCTTTGGTCACACTTTTTATCAAGTGACGTTTCAGAATCTCTCAAACATCAAAGATATAAAATTATGTTGCCTTTAGGGATAACAGACATTTGGCTATCAATCTGAGTGTCTGCACATGAAGACTAATAAGGGAAGGAGACAAAAGTGTGTCACCAAAGGGCTTCATTTTTTTTCTTCAGTAAGAGTATTTTCCTCCTAAGGGAACTTCCTGGCTGGAATTTGCTTCCACCTCCCAAATTCATCCATATCTCACTATCTCATCAATTCTTCTTAATTAACATATAAAAAATTCCAAGCTACTCTATTTGCAAGATGCCTTATCTGATGTGCTCTCTCTTTTTCTGCAGCCTTCTATAGCTGGGTCTCTTCTCAGTCACAAAGCATACTATCTTGGACTCTTGCTCATCTGATATTCTTAATAGAGAATATCCTCAATGTGCACTTTCAAGTCCTCCCTATATATTCTCTAAAACTCAGTCTAAATTTTACTTCCTGTATAAACACAATGAATACCTGAATCTATCACTCTTCCTCCTACTTGCTCCTAAAACACTTGGAGAATAGCTCATAGCATCTTACATTTAAGGATACACCATGTAATGTTTTTCTCTAATGATTTCGCAAATACTACATCAGATCATAAGAACCCTTGAAGACAAAGAACTATTTTATATATTCAAAACTTATCAGAGCCCAACTGATAAACACACAGTAGATACTTAGTAAATACTTGTTTATTCAGACTCTTAGATTAGAGCAGAAAGAAACTTCAGCAATCATGTAATGATTTAACTCTTTCATTCTGAAGAATACTGAAGCCCAGAGTTTGAATAACCTAATCAATAAGAGTAAAAAAATTATTCCAGTGTCTTAAGTCTAAGAAACTAACCAAGAACTAACAAAAATATGAAAGTACAAGGTGATTAAAGTACACTTGGTACACTCAAGTGTGCAAATAAAAAAATTTTTTAAAGTTGGATAATGCTCAGAGAGAAAGGAAAATTAATGCTGAGAAAAGATGGTGTTTTGGAATGAAAATCCATTAACTTAAAATATTTTCTCTTTTCACCTATTAGTTTTCATATACAAATATATTCTAGATTTTATACACGTAAATTTTATATATTAACTTATTATTTATAGGGACTTCAAGAAGCAGAATATTGGATTGTTATTTAGGTCATCAAAGACAAAAAATTTAAAGTCACGACTGTCTAAACACTCTCAGCAAAAATATCACAGTGTGCACATGAAATATCCTTACACCTTTGTTCTTTCTATCCACTTAAAACACACTGTGGGAAGAACTATTAACGTAGAAGTTGCTTTATTTTGATAGTCATACTTCTATTTGTAAGGAAAATACATACTATTTCTAACACATTTTTATTTGCATTGCAGGTTACTTTCAAAAGCAATTTATAAATATATTTTGCATTTGCTGAACAGTATAATAATTATCCAGCTGTTGATCCCCAGGACACTGTCGATCTAAAATACACAACGAAGGTAAAAATGTACACCCACAGGATACCAGGATAACAAAATACAAAACACAAACAACAAAATGCTGCTTTGTGCCTCAGTTCTCCTGCTCAAAACAGAGAGAGTAATAATTGTAATACTTCCTTTCAGACTGCTTTAAATTACACTTCTCTGCTTACTAGACAGGTTGTGCATTTCCTGGCTTGACAGGTTAACCGAGTGTTGATTTGTCAATGACTAAAGTAATGACTAACATTACCTTCCTGTGTCATTCTAGCATCAGATAGTACTCAACAAAAACACCAACTCTCAGCTGCACTCGCGTATGTAACTATGTCATTCTATTTTATTACCAATTTGCCTGTGCTTTTTGTGTAAGTGAAACTAACCTGGCATGGAAACTATCTTTACTTTATTTTTCTATTGTATAAAAGCTTTAAACACCCAAATCTGTTGCCATGAGAGCGCTTTCTTCTACTGTTTTAGAATTTGGGAAAATTAATACCTCTCCAAATATTTGGAGATCCAGTTTTAAAAATAAGTATTTAACTCTTTAATCCGTCTGCAGTTTAGGAAGATGTGGCTCTCTATCAATTTTACTCCAAAATGCTGATCCATTGTCCTTATCCTATTTTTAAGATTCCTAGTTCATTAGATAGTAAATTATTTTCTATTTAATTGGAGGTGCTTCTAGGCCTTTTATTCTGTTCTACTGATTTTATATCTGATTTGTGAAATACACTATTGGCTTTATAATTTATTCATAAATAAAATACCTTTTCTTTTCACCTGTTTCCCTCATTTCTGTTCCTTATACTACAATACAATCTAAAAGTTCCAACCAGATTAAATTATATTGCCTATAACCATTTTGGTTTTGTTCTTACATTTAAAGAGGATGTCTTGGCCAATAATTCTATGTCTATACTTAGAAAACCAAGATATACAAAATTAACACACACAAATGTTACTTATAGTAACATAAAACTGGAAAGAACCTAAGTGTCAAATAACGGGATTAAATAAATTATGGCACATTCATACAAAGGAATACGGCCAATTAAGAAATGAAAAATATTTCATGTCAGGAAGAAATTTCATAATATTAGGAAGAAAAAGTCCAGTTATTAAAACTGCAAACATGCGAAAAAAATTTTAAAGAACAGAACATATACCAAAAAATGTTAACACATGATCATCTTTGTATATGGAATGTGATTTTTGTTTTCTTGGTATTTTTCACAATTTCTGCCATCAAAAAGTACTACTTTTTTTTTTTTAAGATATTTATTTGAGAGAGAGAGAGTGAGTGCACAAGTGAGGGAGGAGCAGGGAGAGAATCCTCAAGTGGACTCCACACTGAGTGCAGAGCCTGCTGTGGGGCTTGACCTCATGACATTGAGATCATGACCTGAAATGAAATCAAGTTGGCCATTTAACTGACTGATCCACCCATATGCCCAAACAAGTACTACTTTTAATAATTAAAATGACTTTAAAAATACAAGGGAACGTTGTAGTGCTTTCTCATGAACTATTATGTTAGCACTGGAATGTTATCAAGTTAAAATAATAATGAATTTACAAAGTGCTTGAAAACAAAAAAATTCCAAAAGCAAAATATGTTATCTTATGGTTTATCAATAAGAAATAGATTTAATATAGATTCATTCATGTACATCTTCCTCCTGATATTTACACTCTAAAACAGAGGAAAATGGGACAACTTGGAAGCAGGGAGCATACTGATTCTAGTTGCCATCATCTTTGGAGCTTGGTTCACAAATGGTGGCCTGTTTTTCCTTCCCATATTCTGAACAAGAACAGATCCCTTAAAAGAAGCCTGAGGTCCTTTAATTTAACCCTTTGGTCTATAAAGGATAAAGCATACTATACTCTTTATCGCTACCAAACTAGGTGTCAAACTAGTGTTACCTGGCACCCATACACAGAGTTCCATTTGTAAAAGTTTTGGGGAAACAAGGCTAACACTTAAGTATATCAAAGCATTTGAAGTAGGGGCACCTGGGTGATTCAGTGGGTTAGCCTCTGCCATTGGCTCAGGTCATGATGTCAGGGTCCTGGGATGGAACCCCCTGTCAGGCTCCTTGCTCAGTGGGGAGTCTGCTGCTCCCTCTCCTCACTTCCACTCCCCCCTGCTCCTGTTCTCTCAAATAAATATTTAAAATAAAAAAGTGTTGGAAGTAAAGGAAATAATTAAGATAAATTAGTACTCTTCTTGATATGATCATTTTATACAATCAGAAACCTGAAAAGGAAAAAAAAAAAAGATAACTTGGGACAAATTTCAAAGAATGAAAGAAATCACGTTAAGTCCTTCTGTGTGGAATGGTAAAAAAGTGAATAGCTGCACAATCAGTAGCACCTTTAAAATTACTGCTCAAATAGATAACAGTAAACATATTCTCCAAAGGAGGATGGACCTTTGGAGAAAGAAATACTATGAAAATGCTGGATATAATATGAAAAAAATAGTTTTAGAGGAAAAAGTCACAAATGCCTTTGTTATGAAAAGCAGTTCTTTAGATACGTAACATAGCAAGTTTATGCAATTGGCATAAATGGTGAAGCTCAAGGATCTCCTAACGACAGGCATATGGGTACCAAGTGCTAGCAGGCAACAAAACACTAGCTTCAAAGCCTAAAAACATGTTATTTTGAAATAATTATAATAAACATGCTAACATGCTAAGAACTATTAGCAAGCAAACCAGGTTGGTATGCACCTCATTCCAGTTATTTCCATTGACAAAGTTAATCGGCTCCTACAGTCTCCTGTGGGAGCTGTTCAAGAGCTAACTCTTCTTCCAGAAAAGTCTCAGAAAGATGAAAGTAAACAGACCAATTCTCCTGCAGCACATAATTCTCACATTTTCTCTAGTTGTTAGAAAGAGAGACAACTCTCCCAGAGAATAAGGTCTGAAATTCCACAGGGTAGCTCCAAACTTCTAACAGATACTCCCTCTACAGTGTCCAGCCTGAACTAATATCTTAGGAAATAATGCTCGTTGAAAACATATACTGTGTATATGAGATGCTTTCATCAAAAGTGTTTTGTATTAGCAACTGAAAATTCTAAAAAAAATTAAGAGAGGCTGAGAGGATGGTGTTTTTCCATCACTATCTTTTCCTTCAAGTCTTATGTGACTATTTTCCTCTAATTTGGGATTTAATGAAATCAAGAAGTATGCCACCGAGGACTTAACTAACACCATTATATAACACTCAACACTGAAAACAGAAAGTATACGAAAGCAAATATAACAATATAAGGCAAATTCTAGAAACAATCTGTCAAATATCATTTTCATTTTTCCTCTATAATTAATTGCTTACCTAGTTTTATTAAGAATTCTCGTTCCAAGTCATGTACCTGCCTGATGGATTCTTCCAGAGAATTACAAAGTTTGATCTTTGGTCTTAGCAGTTCTAATGTATCACTGATCATGTAATCTATGTCAATAGGAAATGGATGGTCTTTTGTCCAAACCTCCAAACTTTTCTTCCACCAAACATAACGCTGATAACAAATGAAAAATAAATTTAGCTCTAAGAAATTAATAATAAAAATATTTTAAAACAAAATATTGTAATGTTACCTAGTTATAATAACTAAGCTAAAAAGTTGTATAAAACACCTACCATTTTTATTAATGGTCAACGGTAATAATTCTCTTACAGTTTCTAAGACATTTGATTGTAATTTGAAAATTTTTATAGCAACTGTCAAAATCCTTTTTAAAGGCAAGGAAAAAAGTCATAAATAAAATACCAAATAAATTCCCAGGTAATGAAAAGAGGCAGAAATCCAACTCCCAAGCCCCTAAATGTTTAAATACTTATTTTACCAAACAACAAAAGCAACCAGATTCAAACCCATAGTTATGATATTTATTTATTATTTTCTCTATGCTACCTGCTTTGATTTCTAAGCAGGACAATTAAAGTACCTGAAAATACAGTTTTTGAAAATGTAAAAATTATTTTATTGAACTCACAAGCATTTATTGAACAACTGTTGTATATATGGTACTGTTTAGAGATCTTCCCTCTCTCTTCCAAGGCTGGTTCCTTCATTCTATTTTCTAGTTTGTAATTCGTAAGTTTAACTAAAAAGCACAACCCAAGAATTTGCTTGGATATAAATGTATACTTCCGGATGCTTTCTCTTCTCTAGGTTGGTCTAGGTCCCTGCTACTCAAAGTGTAAGTTGTTTGAGCTGGTTAGAAATGCTCTTAGACCCCCACCCCCCCATCCAAGACCAAATGAATTATAATCTGCATTTTAACAATATCTCTGGGTGGTGCATATGTATTTTAAAGTTCAGAAGTGGGCAGCCCAGGTGGCTCAGCAGTTAGCGCCACCTGCAGCCCAAGGTGTGATCCTGGAGACCAGGGATGGAGTCCCACGTCAGGCTCCCTGCATGGAGTCTGCTTCTCCCTCTGCCTGTGTCTCTGTCTCTCTCTCTCTTGGTCTCTCATGAATAAATAAATCTTAAAAAAATAACAATAAAGTTCAGAAGTACTGCTGCAGGTGGTCCTCTCCGTCTGATCTTCCCATTCTCCAACCTAGGAGAACACATTATCCTCCTCCCCTTAGGCCTCCCTCACTCCTTGCTCCCAATTCCCAGGTAATATCCTGCTGCATGTTAATTAATATGGAAAATATTTTTGTCTCTTTCTGCTCCAGGATACTTCTGAGTGGCTTTTTTCTCTCAGGCTAGGATTTCAAAGTGAATGCAATATGGACACTCTTCTGAAAGAGAGTTTACTTTTGATGCTGATAGTTACAGCTGACATTTTGCAGCAAAACTTTGGTTTTCAACAGTCTCCAACTTAAGATAGTCCTTACATACAACAGTCAATCTGACTCTCAAATTTGCCTAACTCCCCTCATTTTCTTATCAGTTCAAAAAACCAGGGAGTAACAAGCTGTCCTCTGCTGCACAGGTATAGTGATAGAACAAAGTTAACAAACTGCTCTTCCCTACTTAACATCAACCACTATATGGATGTATTTTTGATATCTCAAAAGTTAGAGTTTTAAATTTATTTTCTTCACCAATAAATAATGGAGAAAACACTAACAAGATATTCTATAAAATAGAATGATCAGGGATGCCCTGGGTGGCTCAGTGGTTGAGAGTCTGCCTTCAGCTAAGGGCGTGATCCCAGGATCCGGGATCTAGTCCCACACATTAGGCTCCATGCAATGAGCCTGCTTCTCTCTCTGCCTGTGTGTCTCTGCCTCTCTCTGTCTTTCTTGAATAAGTAAAATCTTAAAAAAAAAAAAAAAAAGAATGGAAGATAGTATAGAATTGAATGCTACTTTGGGACTTTATTTCAGTAATACCTAGAGAATTTGATAGTGAGCAATTCAACCTAATCAGTACTTAACAACATTGTATTATATGGGAAATAGTGATTAGGTTCCAAACAACCAACCTATAAGATAACTAAGGTGGAACACCAACCTTACAAAAGTTGTATAACTGTCTCCGTATGTATCTGAATTTAATTTATACCATGCTTGCTCTATACTGTAAGTTTACATAATTAACTGAACTTAGGGAAAAGTACAACCCAAAAATTTATCATGAATGAACAAATATTTTTCCTGTTTTGAAAACAACATATTTTCCAAAAAATGACATTTCTAAAAAAAAAAAGTTAAATTGTTTAGAAATAAGAATTTTAGATATACAAACAATACAAATGAGTTAAAAATGTTTACTAGATGTATAAAAATTGCAAGTAATTCATAAACTGCCATTCCAAATACGACAATCCATAAATTACTGTACCACATATAAACCATATCAAAATAATACCCAGAATTAATGATCATGGTTAATCAAAAAAGTGACAGTGCAAATTGAATATTTATATAGAATTCATCATACATTTTAATCTCTAGAATATTCTTAACAGGAAGAAAAAATCTAATGACAAACACATCTTATATGTCATACATGAATGCTACTGCATTTCTTCTCTAATATTTTTTTGTAACACAAGGAATGCATTAAACATGCCAAACTGCATATTTGAGTTTACATACCTGAAAGTATACAAGGAAGCAGTCAAGTTTTCGTTTACTGGAACCTCTATCAAAGTACTGGCCACAAGTATCCAAAATAGTGCACACTAGTCTAATTCTGAAAAGGTGCTCAGGAGGGTCTAGTGAACTTGGAGAGCCATCTGAGTTAACACCAAAGGAGGTAAAAGAATAAAGAGTTCTAAAAATAACAGCTGATTCCACCATTCGATAATTATAAAGTTCCCCTAAGAACTTGGCACTGCTGATACGTCTCTGATTAAATTTAGGTTGATTAACCTAAAGGAAAAAACACACATAGATTTCCATTAAAGAACAGTAATGTGTTGAGGTAAAATTCTCGTCTGTCACTTGATAATATCAATTACTAAACAGAAAACTAAACACTAAACAGAAAAAATGAGTTCTTCCTTCTTTTCTAAAAAAGTGATCACTCCTGGGTATTCTTTATTCCTAAAAAATGGCTGTCTTTAAAATGTTTTAATAAAAAGAACAAGTTAAATATTAAAGTTAGTATTAAGCTATCATTAACTGAGTTGATGACACAGTTAAAAATGTAATCCTCCCTATCAGTTTTCCATAACTTACTTTTTCTGTAACCCATGAATTAGGGAAACGGTAAGTCAACAGAAAGAGGAAATGGTTTACAGAAATTCTTATCAAATGATTACCAATTCACCTAATTAAGAGATTTATAGATTCCTAAAGTTGAATTCTAGTGCCCCAGAAATAGTAAAAATCTCGTATGCTCTCCAAAATAAGCCTAACTGAACTTGAGAAAAAGCAGCAAAAAACTCTCCAGCACTAGCCTGAAAAAGCCATAAAATCTGAAACAGGGTTCATTTAAAAAACGTAAGTCTGAAGAAACAATAAGCTGACATCATAAGGGGAAAGGAAGGTTTCCAAATTATTATTTTTCAATAATCAGATTTAAGAGTTGTTTGAATTCTCTACAAACTCCAATTCGATGACTTTAAGGGAAGTCCTCATTACCTCCATTCCTAACCGAATATCTTCTAAAACTCCATCCACAACATGGATTCCAACATCTTCTTGGTAGAGCACCAGTCCCGCTAAGAGGTTGGCTACACAATGAATACTATTATATTTCACATTCCAGATGTTTATCATACAACAAATAACATAGTCTTTCACTTCTTGGTCCTGCCAAGGCAACTTTCGCATCTGTCTCAAAACCTACACGAAGGGAATTTTGTTTTAATTACTAAGATAAGTACATAATACTCTAATACATCCAATAATATATTTGTGTGGTCATAGAACTTTTGGAATGAAAAATACTTTAGAGATCCTCTACCAGCTTCTTCACTTTAGAGATAAGAAAAGCGAGATATTTCTAATTATGGCAAAACTTATTCACATTACCCTTTATCTCTTCATAATGCCCCTAAGTTTTCTAGAGTTTCCAGATCTTCAGTAGTAATAGTATACACTCCTAAAATTTGTAATAGTATACACTCATAAAATCTGGTTGCTAAAAACAAATACCTATATGGTTTATGAAAAATAGTATTTTCTTTTGCATATCACTAATATAAATAATCTCAGACACTTTTTTATAAATCAAAAATTTCCAGGGCACCTGGGTGGCTCAGTGGTTGAGTCTTTGCTTTTGGCTCAGGTCATGATCCCAGGGTCTTAAGATCAAGTTCCACATCAGGCTTCCCACAGGGAGCCTGCTTCCCCCTTTGCCTGTTTCTGCCTCTCCATGTCTCTCATGAATAATCAAAATTTTAAAATAAATAAATAAATAAAACTCTACTGGTAACAGGATGGTGAGTAGAGCTCTACCTAAAATGGAGTTCCTTCCATTTTTATTCTGGGGGGGAAAAAGGATACTATTGGCATATTGCAAAGCACTCTTCTCATCTCTACTCTGTAGCCACCATTCATCTTTCAAGCCCTTAATATGTTCTCAAATCAGCTTCAGTGGAAATGTTAATGTTATCTCAAATATATAACAATCTGTATTTTTTAATCTTTTAGCTAATTCTGAAACAGCTTTCAAACTGCTTGTTTGAAACAACTACTATCTCTGACTTTAACTCAAAAGTTGAGTCCAATTTCCAAAGTCATGTGATCGTTCCTCACTACCCATGTAGACTGCATGTATTACTGCACGCCCTTCCTCCTCCCCACAGGTTTTCTCTGTCCAGCAGTCAATGTTTTACATTTTTTTTCCTAAAAAGAAAAAAGTTCTATACTGTGTTGTTTCAACTTCTAGAGTTATTCATGAAATGTTCTGTTCAACATATCTTACTTAAGAGTGAAGTTTCTAATAACTACAATAATTAAGAAAACAGGTCAGCACTTCTTAACCTTTTCTGGAAAGTGACCCCTGCTGAGAATCTAAGGAAGACTACAGATCCTCCCTCCAGAAAAATCGAAACAGCCCCAGAGATCCAAAACTATGAAATTTCAGAGAGCCATGGACCTCCTTAAGCCCATTCAAGATTAGAATCCCCTATACTGAAGCAGAATATTTAAAGTCAAATCATTTAAAATATCAGAAACAAAGTAGTAACTTCAAATATAAATAGCACCAAAATAAAAATTAGAAGAATTACTACTTCAGAGTAAGAATCATAAAAAGAAAGCAAAACATATGTCTTATATATTCTGTATTGTCATATGAATTCCATTTTAGGATTACTTGTATAGAAGTAATCCCAATTTAATTTGCAATCTAATCTTAACTCTTCTAAACCTCACCGCTGAAGCTCTGCTTCAACTTCTCCAGTTACAAAATGTGAATAAGGCAAGCTGCTTACATTCCTTACCTGTATTTTGCCGAACACTGAAGCAATTTATGAACAAACTGATCTGGAGAAACTGAAACATATGTTTTGACCTAAACAATTTAGTGCACAGGCTAGAAGCTAAGTACGTGCACTGCTCTTAAAACTATCATCATTATGATGAAAAAGAATTAATGTGGTTGAATATTGTATCTTAGTGCTACTACAAACCTCGAATTGACTATTACTTTATGGTTTCAATGAGATTTACCTTCTCAGTGGTAACCTTGGAGAGATCCTTGTACAAAAGTTTCCGGACATATTCTTGGAGAGGAGGACGTTTCTTTTTCACTGTTTTTTCAGCTGGAGGTGGGTTGCAGTAGTAGTATGCATTCTCCACCATTGTAACATACCTTGCATCAAGGTGCATTGCTTGTTTCTTTCTCATCATTTGCTCCTAAAAATAAAAACGTCGAAGTCAAAATACTTTCATTCTAAATGTTTATTCCTAACCAAATTTTTATTTTCAGAGATAAGATTTCAAGATAAAGGACTAGAAAAGGAAAAACAACAACAACAAACCAATCACTAGGTATTCCTAAAAATATGCAAAGCACACTATTTTACCAAAACCGTGTTTTTAGAACAAACTAGTCTATGACTGCAGCGTGTTAGGCCTTACACTCTGACACAAGAAAACTAAAAGCACCCAAGGTTTATAACTTGGGTTATAAACATCAACTCAAAGGCAGTGATTCAACACAGATGTAGTCAACCAACGATAAAGGCTAGCTAGCTGCTTTTAATATAAGGGGAAAGATCCACCAAGCCAATCCAATATTCATCCGTACCACCAAGATCAGCAAAACAGAGAATTCAAATATTGTAAATAAATATGACATTAAAAGTTAGCTCTCTTACATTTTTAATGCACTGTCTCATTTAACCTTGAGAGCCTGAGCCAAAGAGCAAGAACAATTTTTTCCTTGTTACAATAAAAATTTGAACTTGGAATGATTTTTAAGTGGTTAGTGTGATATAAGCCTACACAGATTTTGAAAATCAATTCCACTTGACGGCCTTCCATAATATTTTTACTAGAAAAAAAATTGTTTCTTCATATTAAATGTTACTGGCAGAAACTTCAGGTTTACGTATGGATTCCAAAAAGTAAGTTATCTAAAGCAAACGACACAGTCAAGACTTGTAGCAGCAACACTGATCTAATGACAGTATATGGCCCAGGGATTCCTAAACCTGAGCTCTCTTTAACACCAATATTCCCTCTGCCACTATACTTCCTATTTTCCCAAGGCAATGCATGGATATTATCAACAAGCATAATAACTTAATTGCTTAATAAACTTGATGACTGTTTCAGCATCCTTAAGTAGCTTAAGAAGTAACTTCCATCCCAAGTTAATTTTTCAAGCTTATAGTTTTTAATTTAAAAATTAAATTTTATATTTTTAAGCTTATAATTTATATACTGATGGCACATTAACAATGGCTTCTTTGAAGATTCAAGAACATCCATAAAAAGCTATAACAATATTAACAGTACTTGCTCATTTGCATCATCTAACAAGTTATTTGGGATTTAACTCAATCCTCCTTTAAAATATTGTGAACTCACTGACAGCCAAGTGAGAAAAATTCCTACAACTCCTGGAATGGCCACAACATATATATATGAGTGGTTCTAATTTAGGGAGAAATGCTTCTACTTATATAGCAGAGCAAGATCACAGGCACTGGTTAATATTCTAACCCCTGAAGTAAATCAAGAACTTCAAGCCCTTACCAAAAGTACGCTGGTCCTCAGGTGTGATTCTGGCGATCTGAAAAGAAATCTTCCACATGTTTCCAGCAGAGTACATGCCATTTCAATATGGTGATGGGAAAAGTCTGACAGAAGCATCTGTAATAATAATGATGATGATGAGAAAACACAAAGACAACACTTCAATCCTATTAAAGAAAGAAAATACAGATCTAATGTATATAACAACTTCAAAAATATCAGTGTGAAAAACAAAAGCTAGTCTACTTTAACTTAACAAGCTTCATTGCTGGGACGCCTGGGTGGCTCAGTGGTTAAGTGTCTGCCTTCGGCTCAGGGCATGATCCTGGAGTCCCACATCAGGCTCCCTACAGGGAGCCTGCTTCTCCCTCTGCCTATGTCTCTGCCTCTCTTTCTGCCTCTCATGAATAAATAAATAAAATCTTAAAAAGAAAAACAAAAAAAAAAGCTTCATTGCTGAGTATCTTTTGTGTTCAGCCACAAAAATTTAAATAAAAACTTCAATATACTTAACTCCTTTTCTTTCAGATAAATAAATACATGAAAACCAGTATCAAAGTCCTTTCTATAAGGACTATGAGATGCTATGTACTTAAACATCTGTGACATACACAGCTAACATTTCCTAAATGGGTTTTTTTTTGTTTGTATGACATTTACTTGTAAAGTTCTGACCTATGTGGTTAGACCACATTATAGCATTTCAATATTCATCCTCCCAATCTTTCTCTATGTTTATTTTCTAAACCAAAACAGATTCAAACAAACCACATCATTTAATGACTTGGTGTTTTTTAGTTAATATGATTTTTGCTGTGTCCTTATTTGTCCTTCTGTGGCATGATTTAAAAGGGGATCATTACTGCATAACATGAACTACACTACTGGATTATTTGTTGGATATTAAAATTGTTTATGATTTCTTGCTACTTAAACAACTGTGGGACAAACATCCTTAAAGATAAATTCGTGCATGTTTATGATTATTTCCTTAAAACAAACACAGAGAAATGGAATTTCTATGTCAAAGAAATGTATATCCTTCCGATGTATTTGTGATAATTACTATAAAGAAATATACTAATGTTTTAATTGTTCCATAGTATGAGTCCCTTCAATTACAGCATAGGGAAATCTTTCACAATCCCTCTTAAAATGCTGTCCAGAGTTTCCCTAAATGTACTCTCTTGTCTTCTGAGATGCTCCAAGTATATTTAGGAAACTTAACCCCTTGAATATTTACAATGACTATTAATATTTTAAACACTCTTAAGAAATCAAGCAATAAGAAACTTGATATATTAAATTCAGAGTTTTCCAAATGTTTTTGAATCCAGAAGTCTCACTTTGTATAATATACCTAATATCCTAAGGAAATCAATTTTTTTTAAAATTATTTATGATAGACACAGAGATTGAGAGAGAGGGAGAGAGAGAGAGAGAAAGAGAGAGAGGCAGAGACACAGGAGGAGGGAAAGCAGGCTCCATGCAGGGAGCCTGACGCGGGACTCGATCCCGGGACTCCAGGATCGCGCCCTGGGCCAAAGGCAGGCGCCAAACTGCTGAGCTACCCAGGGATCCCCAGGAAATCAATTTGACACAAAATATATCATTGTTAGTCATACTTTCCAAATGCAGAATTATTCCATCTCTGCTGCATCAACTTTACCACATATAATTACTTACCAACTTCTAGCTTAACTCCATTGTGGACAGAAAACATAATCTGAATAATTTGTCTTTCCTAATTTGCTATGATTTTTTTGATGAATTTTGATCCACCTGCATCTAAAGAGATTTTAAATTCTGATGCTCTTGGGTATACTGTTAATTAGATCCAGGTTAACTGTATTGTTCAATTCTGTATATATGTATTGATTTCGTCTGCCTCTTCTTTTAAGCTACTGAAAGGTATTTCTAAGTCTCTCACTATGATTGTGAATGTTTACTTCTTTCCTTGTTCATTTTTGCTTTATATATTTTGAAGGTCCCTTACTGGATTCATATCAATTCAGGAAAGTAATACTTTCCTGTTAAAATTAGCTTTTCACCATTACAAACTGCCCTTTATTCCTAATAAATGCTTTGTACCTTAATTGCTTGCCAATAATGATAACAGGTAAATTTTTTTTAAAAGACTTTTTTATTTCAGAGAGAGCATGAGTGGGAGGAGCAGCAGGGGAAGGAGAGAAAATGTCAGATAGACTCCATACCCGGCACAGAGCCCAACATGGGGCTCAATCCCATTACCCCAAGATCAATCACCACTGTAGCTGAAACAAAGAATCAGATGCTCAACCAACTGTGCCACACAGGAACCCTGAGACCAGGTGACTTTTAGTCAGTGTTTTTTTTTTTTTTTTTTTTTTAAGATTTTATTTTTATTCTTGAAAGACAGAGAGAGAGGCAGAGACACAGGCAGAGGGAGAAGCAGGTTCCATGCAGGGAGCCTGATGTGGAACTCGATCCTGGAACTTCAGGATTACACCCTGAGCCTAAGGCAGGCACTAAACTGCAAGCCACGCAGGGATCCCTTAGTCAGTGCTTTCATGATATATTCCACCCATCTTTTTTGTTAGCCTTCCTGGTCTTTATACTTAAGGGTTTCTTTTTTGCAGGCAACCTACAATGTTGTTTAAATCAAGTCTTATATTCTTCAGGCTCTTGTATTTTGTCCTTTTACATTTCATGTAATTGCTGTGATAGCTACGTTTCTACCTACCATATTATTTGTTTTCTAGTCTGCTCATCTGTTTAATGCTTCTTTTTATTCCTTTCTTGTCTTCCTTCAGATTAAATATTCCTTACTTATTTCATTTTTTTCCAGCATTTATAACTAAAACTTTAAATTTGTCTATTGAAAACAACTCAAGGGACACCTGGGTGGCTCCGTGGTTGAGCATCTGCCTTTGGCTCAAGTGGTAATCCTGGAGTCCTGGGATCGAGTCCCACATCAGGGTTCCTGAAGGGAACCTGCTTCTCCCTCTGCCTGTGTCTCTGCCTCTCTCATGAATAAACAAATTTTTGGAAAAATAAAACAAACCAAATAATGTAGCACTAACCTTTAAACAATGTAGTGTATCATTTTTAGTGAACATCTTAAATTTAGTTAATTCTCCAATAAAGCGAACAGTTTTGTTCTTTGTTTCAATATTGATCTGGTCCTTTTTTCGTACCTACAAATTAAGAGAAAAGAGACATTAGCTTAGAGAATTAATATTTTGAAATCTCTGTGACAAGAAATGTAATTTTAATAAGACTGCATTCACTCTAAATATTTTAAATAAATTTAGCTAAATTTCTTGCTATTCAGATTATTTTAAGTTAAGGCAAAATATGCTCTGTGGAACACGAGTGCTGGGATATGATTTGCAAACAGTTCCATGGTCAAATAATTTGGGGGAAACAATGCACTTTATTGGGCTTAAATAGGTTCAAGAAGCCTATTTAACCTAATTTAATTCAATTTATCTCAAATTTATTTAGCAATATAGACCTCCTTTTGAAATAGTAGCAACTACTAGTTAACATCCCATTAAATTAATACTATAAGGAACAAATTTTAGGAAATGCTGCTTTAAAAACAGTAAGTACCAAGAGCTCACCTTAAGCAAAACTATTAATAAGGCTTGTGTATTAATAAGGCTTGTGTGGATTTTTGTCATAAATTCATTACAGTGAAATATCCAATATAATCATTGTTCTTTTTTTATCATCGTTAACAATTATATATCAAATTTCAAATCCTTTGCAAATATAACCCCTCTAACTTAGGCACATACTTCAAGAAATATTCAGAACAAAATCCTATTCCAACAGTACAATGCAAACATGTTATATCAAGGTGTATGTAAATGGGTTACATTTTCATCAGAAAACAACCTACAGTCTAGAAACCTTTTATGTAAACAACAATGACAATAACATGGTGGTCCCTTAAACTAATTTAATGTACTTTTACAGAATACTCTCCTATCTTATTCATTTGTTCCACATGGTGCCCTGAACTAGTTTAATGTTTTCTACTTTTCCAGATTACTATCCTAATCTTATTTGTTCCACATAAAAACATCCTGAGAAAGAAACAATAGCTGTTATAATTCCGATTTAATAATTAAAACAAAACAACACAAAGCTCTCAAATGACTTGATGAAAGATCAGTACTAAAATCCCAGTCTCCTAACTATGACTTGAGAATTCTACTACCTTAGTATATACTGGGTTCTAAAATAGGGCCTAACCTCACCAGCAGCTAGACAATTAATGACAGTCATTTATATAAATACTAAGCTTCTATATACTCAGGGAGCTAACACCTTAGATTAAACTCATCATCTTCATTTTTAAGGACCTACCTTCTATAGCAAGCAAAGATAGGTGTTAAAATTTTTTAGCTCTTCAGGGATAATTTTTAAACAAAACTACTGTTTACTCATTTAAAACATCAGAGCAAACTAGAAGCTCACTATAAAGTTATTAAAGCATAATAAAACTGCATCAATTAAAAACAAAATCATAAAATTCAACTTATAGAACTTTAACCTTCCTTGACTGTTTTTGCAATTCAGAAAAGAGCACATCTTTCATAAAGATCCTTTCACAAATAAATGTTTGTTAAGTACTGCATATATGAGAAGCACTTCAACTGATTTATCTTATTTTATGAACTCCTAGGATACATTAAGAGTATGGACACTGGATCAGACTTGCTGGGTTTAAATTCTAACTCTATTACTTACTAGTTGTTAAACTCTGTGCCTCATCTCATCTTTAAATGGAATAAAAGTAACCTACCGCATAAAGTTGTTGCCTTAAGCCAACTGATACACATAAAGCATGCACAATAGTGCCTGGCATCAGAAAGAGGTCAACAAATTAGCTATTATTATCTATCTTTGCATATATGTATCACTAATATGTAGACACTAAATTATTGTGGAATGAACAAATAAATGAAAATGCTTAATGTTTATACATGTATTGTGGGGATACAAAAGAGCAAATGATCTATAGTCAGAAATCTGAGCTCCTGTGGTCATTCTGCACCATTATGGAGGTATATGACCTTGGATAATTCACATAAATTCCATGAACCCATCAGCTCAGTTGGTAAAATAAAGATAAAAATAAGGATGGTGATGATGATGGAGGTAGTGGTGGTAGTAACAATAGCTATACTTCACAGAACAAAAGATTATACCCTCACCCCTTTAAAAAGATGTAGAAGAGGTACCTTAAATGGCTGCAAAATGCTTCTCAGTGAGAAATAACAGAAAATTACACATACACTATGAATTTATCCCCCCTCCCCCTCCCCCCCCAAAAAAAACTATAGAGGAAAAAAAAGAAAATATACAAAAAGATTATTAGGTTTGTTTTAAAGTGATGAAATTATGGGGCTTACCTCTTCTTTCTAATTTATTTTATATTTTCTAAATACCCCACACAGAGCATGTGTTTCTTTCACAGACAAAAAACATATATGCAAGCATTTCAAAAATAATACACTAAAACTGAATCTTCAGAGGAAGTGGGGCTAGGAAATATACAAACATGTCTTTAAATCTCTTTGGGTGATTCTGGATATGTAAGTTCTTAATAACTGCTGTGAAACATCATACAATTTTAGGTATTACTGAGCATGGTAACTTTCAAAACATGAAACATAGTGTATCATTCAAAATTATTCTTAAATATTACTGAAAGAGGTACAACCAACATGATAGAATTTTTAAATGTATTATGAAAAATCAATTATCTCACTCCCTCATTTTCAGATGAAAAAAGATAAAGGCTTTTTAAAATGCTGTAACTTGGGGTGCCTGGGTGGCTCAGTCGGTTAAGCTCAGGTCAGGATCACAGGGTTCTGGGATCAAGCCCCTGCATTGGATTTCCTGTTCAGCAGGGGTCTGCTTCTCCTTCTCTCTCTGTTCTCTCTTTCTTTCTCTCTAGTAAATAAAATCTTTTTAAAAAATTTAAAAATAAATAAATAAATAAAAGGCTGTAGCTTATAAAAAAGACTAACTTATTCTGACTCCTCACTCATTTATTTTCCTGTCTCATTTGTTGACTCCTTATGATCACAAGGTATGTCAAAACACTTCTGCACAAGTAAATGAATTAACAATGTAAAATTTTCTATATATTTCTAATTCAATGTCTCTTATAGAATTTTACTTATATAATCAATCTTTATTAGTAAAAATGTTGCTTATAACTCATTAATGACAGCTGAAACTGAGATCAACTGAATAACTAAATTCATAACCATTAATAAAAACTCTTCAGATACATCAACATATAAAAAGTATGGATTTCTCATGCCTATCTAGGAAGATCCTCGGCCACAAACTAGTCCTTCATTACAAACTCACTCAAATAGACATTATACCTCATCCTTTATAATTTGCTCACTTTGTTCTACATAAACTGTATTCATTTAATCATTCTAATTTTTTGGAAAATCTACTATATGCGAGACACTAAGAAGGCACTAGTCTATAAACAAGTAAATTTGCCTTCAAAAAGTTTATTTATTTTATGCTGTGGACCACTGATCTCCAGGGTAGGGTAGGTAAGACTCTTGATCTACTAGAGTGTGAGAAAAAAAATCTTGGAACTTCTATTTATGTTTTTGATCTCAGATTTTTCCATTTATTTTTTTAAATAAATTTACTTAAAATATTTCATACAATTGCAAATAGACAGAATTTATATATAAATATGCCAAACTGGGATATGTAGTCAACTTATTTTACCATTATAGAGACTTGATTTAAAAAGCTGAAAGACTACTTTTTTTAAGTTTTATTTATTTGAAACAGAGAAAGAAAAGAAAAAAGAAGAGAAGAAAAGAGAAAAGAAAAGAAAAAAGAAAAGAAAAGAAAAAAGAAAAGAAAAGAGATAAAGCAAGCACTAGCACGGGGAGTGGCAGGCAGAGGTAGAGGGAGACGCAGACTCTCCGCTAAGCAGGGAGCCCAATGTGGGGCTTGATCCCAGGTGGGATCATGACCTGAGCCAAAGGCAGACACTTAACTGACTGAGACACCCAGGTGCCCCTGAAAGACCACTAATTTTAAAAATGTCAATCAGGCTGGTATGCTTATATTTAAATAAAAGCTGTCCCTTCACTGTTCTTTTTTGTTTTTTTTTTTTTAAAGATTTTATTTATTTATTCATGAGAGACATAGAGAGAAGTAGAGACACAGGCAGAGGGAGAAGCAGGCTCCCTGCAAGGAGCCCAACACAGGACTCGATCCCAGGACCCCAGGATCACCACCTGAGCCAAAGGCAGACACTCAACCACTGAGCCATCCAGATGCCCCTGTTCCTTCACTGTTAAAGAAGTAGGCTCTGTTGGGATTCCTGGGTGGTGCAGCAGTTTGGCGCCTGCCTTTGGCCCAGGGCGCGATCCTGGAAACCCGGGATCAAGTCCCACGTCGGGCTCCCGGTACATGGAGCCTGCTTCTCCCTCTGCCTGTGTCTCTGCCTGCCTCTCTCTCTCTCTCTCTCTCTCTCTCTCTCTCTCTCTCTCTGTGACTATCATAAATAAAAAAAAATTTTTTAAAAAATTTAAGAAGTAGGCTCTGTTGAAAATCTAGAGAACACGGAAAATTAGAAAGGAAAAAATACTTATTGTCCCACTATCCAAAGACGGCCGCTGCTAACATATTAATATGTAATTCTTTTCTGTTTACTTTCCAAACAATTTAACATAATTGTAAATTTATTCTGTGTAAGATTTTATAGCTTGCTTTTTTTTTTCCACCAAAAGCAGCACTTGCTATATGTTATGAAAATTTTTTGGTTAATGTTACTTTCAATGGCTTTATATCATTTCAGCATTGTCATTATATGACCATTTTCGTAATTCACTGTTGGGCTTTTAGCTTATTTTCCACTTTTTCCCTACAATTCATGATGTGAATAAAGCTTTTTTGGATATATAGGATTATTTATTGAAAGCTGTCCAATGTATAAATGCCTCTACGGATCTTGAAACATATTACCAATTTCCTACCAAATTCTGACCTCAAGTACATGTGGTTTTTCACTTCTATTATCTCTACTATTCTGTTGGTCAAATTAGCAAATTCTGTTGTTTTAACTACAATTTCTTTGACTACTAAATGAGATTTCATATAGTTTTGTTATCCAGTTTTCTCAGGTGAGGTTCTTAAGCAAAGGGCAAGTGTGATTGTGACAGTATGTTGGAATTAGACAGTAGGCCTCTAGAGACAGGGAAGCCTGAGTAAAATGCTATTCTCCTAATTCAAGCTATGAAGAGGAGATATTAGATTTGAGGAAGTGTTTCAGAAGATATTACCAACAGAATTTGGTGAACATTAGCTCTTGAATGTCCAAGGGGCAAAAGCAGAAGTATTTCTCTTAGTGATTAGAGAAAAAATATTTCAAATTTACAGATGCAACAGAAGTTGATACGAGGCAGTGAAGGATAACAATGTTTTCTGAGAAGTCATGAGTTTATTTAATGGACATATGAATTACATGAGAACTTACTAAGCACCAAGAGAGGTTCTGACAAGAGAAATGTATTGAAGCTGTTGAGAAATAAAAGTCAACTGTACCCCAGGTAAATGTGTTCTGTCAAAAAGGAGGATAAAGGAAGAAAGTGTGGGGAACACGAACAAACTCAGTTGGAAAAAAGTAAAAGGTATTTAACTATTGATAAGAGATATTGAGAGTAACAGTCATAAGGAAGAACCAGGAGAGTGGTGGGAGAGAAGGGATAATTATTACTGTAATAATACCTACGTCTGAGCACTGTGTGATGAACTTACATTATCATAACCTAGTTTAATCCATAACAACAATCCCATTTAAAAAGATATCAGTATAACTCCCACTTAAGTAACTTGACCAAAATTAACAATGCCAGCAAGTGGTGGAGACAGAATGACAGAAAACAACAGTCCAGCAGTTCAGAATCTGCAAGGACCTCAACTAACATAAAGCAATTAGGAGGCTGCTGGTGGTCCCTGCCAGGGTGAGGACAGTGAGACAAAGGGTAGATGTCAGAAGCAGAAGAGACAAGTATCCTCTAAAAAACCCCAAACAAGAAGCAAATGAAAGAGGATGGACATGAGGTTGAAAGACATTTTCTTGTGGCTATTATTTTATTTTCACTTACGGATGGGAAAGTGTCAAGCATACATACAGACCAAAAACAAGGCGTTGGCAAAGTCTGCAGACGTCATGGTAGGGAAAGATAGATCTCGAGGAGGCAGAAGTGATCCGTGACCTCAAGTATCTTTTTTTCTCTCCCCTGAAAGCAGTGGTTCCCATAGTATTCTCCCAAAATTCTGCTCCATCTTTGAGTTGTAATACAGCATTACAGCAGGAACAAAACTGCCAAATCCCTCAACTCCCATCCCAACTATCAGAGGTGGGAGGCAAAAGATACATGAATAAAATATTCTTAATCTTAAGTTTCTCACCAAAAGCACTAATTAGGCTTAGTCTAGCAACCTGTATGTTGTTTTTGGATTTGGTTGATGGGCATATGCATATAGCTCATGTAACAGAGTCATACTGTCTGCCAGTACAAGTTTCTTTTTTTGCATGACAGGATTAAATAAATCAACAAGAACATCATGACTCTTGATGCATCAGTCCCCAAACTGGCAGCATTTATCAAAATGTGTCCTTTGAGTGACTGCGTATTTGATCCCTTCCAGAAGGCTCAAGGTGCACATTACCCTATTAAAGCTTTAGGAATTCTTATAAGAAAACAAAAAACAAAACCACTTAACTCTTTTGGGCTCAGTGCTTCCAAACTGCTTTTAAAACACAGAAACTTGTCCTTGCCTAATACTATGTATGAAAATCCAAAACACACTTCACCAAAAACTGCCCCAGAAAAATCTTAACCACAAATCTCATATAAATTAACTCCTATGGCAAGAAGCCTTTAGAGGTCATCCCACTCCTCACTGAGACATTCTCCTTCCTCTGAACTCAAGGCTTTGACTCTTTTAAACAATTCACTTGGCAATGAAGCACGCAATTCCTCCTAATATCGTATATATTTAGAGTTTAAATGTTTATTTCACTCATTTTTGTATTTGTGCCTTGTCTTCCCAACTACATTGTGAGATTCCTGATCTTAGAAATTATTTCTGTTCTGAGGACTCAGCAATACCAATTTGTGTATAATGAGTGCAATAAAGTACATACTGAGCATAGCAAACATTTATTTGCATTCCAAGCAAATTGCTATAAAGCTAAGTTGTACTGACACCATTTTCCCAATGGCTAACATAACCATCTGAATTTCATGTCTTTTCAGTCTACCAATATTCACTTTCAGTCACTTTTAAGCAATCATTTTCTGCTTTCAAATGTGTATTTATACCACTTGCACAAGGTGACTGGGTGTTATGGGTTTGGAGAACCACTAACAGGCAGTCTGTTAAGATTCTTAGGACTCCAAAGGGAAAAAAGAAGCTGTCTGGAAACCAGTCCCTGGTACTTACCAGGCTACTCTTTAAAGAACTTACCACTATACAAGGTAAAGATTGTTAAGGCAAGAATCAGTAAAAACATGGGCTAAGACAGCATTCATTGATCAGATCAATTATGCAACCTTGTATGCCCCAGACATTTAGACTCCCAACATCTAAAAGAGCATCTTCCAAGCACTATGCCATGACTTGCATGGCCAATTCTATGTTTCTTCTGGGAACACAAATGACCTGCGGGCTCTCTTGACCTTAGAGAATGGTTTTTCCTTTACAAAATCAAAAAGTGTAGAACCTGTAGGAAACAAAGTAGTGGCGACAGCTCATCTCCAAATTGGAATATCACTCATCAATTTCAAGCTTTGTTGAGAAAATTTACATTTTAAAAACTCAGAAGTCCATACATTCTGAACTGTTAAACCACTATCAAATTTCGAAAATATGCTTATCAACATAATAATCATATTCTTAAAGAATCCTCACTCAACTTAGAAGTATATAAATGTGTGTATACATATATAACAAAAAATGCTTAAATACATACATGAAATCTGAAATCCCCCCTCAGCATGGAACAAAGATCCTCTGCTACATCAGACATGCAGGGATGCAATGTAGCAACCAATCTTGCATAAAATGGTAGCAAATCCAACCTGCAAAAGTTATATGTGATATATGTAAAAGGAAAGACATACCAGAAGTAATTCATTTTAAAATTTAAACTTTCTCAAATATATTCACACATTAAATGATGATAAAAACTAGTAATCGTACAGACGTGCCTATTTATTGCCATCATAATGAAGTATATGGAAATTTAATTTGCTTTGCAAAAGCTTATTAATAATCTGGTATTTTCTATTCAGTGCTTTTACTGCACATCTGTAATTTCACTGAGTATACAATTTTGATAACATGATATACTGAGTGCAGAAAACACCAAGTTTTGACATGGCCTGAATTTTTAATCACATAATTACTAAGTAAACAAACCCAATGGTAACTTAAATAGTGCAAAACCTTTTAAACCATTTCTTTCATTTATCCACAAATAAGTTATTTGGAAACTTTAATGTCTAAAGTGAAATGGTAACCAATAACCAAAAAAGCATCTAAGAAGTCAAAATATTATCACAAAACCCACACACTAATTTCTGCATCTTACTCATTATAGAACCTACTCAGATTCACCTACGGTATCTATCTTCTCTTACTCTAGACAACAACTGGCAAATATGTGATTATTCATGCTGCCACCCCCCTTTTATTATCAGAGCACTTTCTCATCAAATCTGAATGCTGCTCCAGAATCCTGCTTATTAACACAGCACTCTAGAGCGGCACTACTAATCAGAATGAACACACAAGCTAGAATTTACTTCCCATTCCTGACATAGCCATTATTTTATAAAACATGATTACCCAATGATGCAACACTCAGCAGACATTGTAGATAAGAAGCAGTGAGGAATTAACAAAAGCAGCTGCGGTGACCATATCAAGTTATGGGGAACGCAGTGATGAAGAAACCTTAAAACTATAAAAATTCAACAAAAAGCTCAAATAACTAGGCAGCCTAAAGCCATTGAGAACAGAAACACATAATCCTACAGGTTATCCCTGAGTACATCACTATAGAATAATACAGGAAAATGGTTTCATCATCAGAGAAAACAATGCACACCATGCAAGGCTTAGGATTAGATCTGGAAAACTCTCAGCATGGACAGATTAAGGCTCACCTGGAAGAAATATAGCAAAGGAAGGAAGAATGGAGGTAAATTTGAAAGGTAGAGGAAAGTGCTTAAATTCATACCTAAGAGACTGAAAACCTTTGCATTCCTCTTTGACTGTTATAATTTCTTTTAAAAATTATCATTTAGGGGATCCCTGGGTGGCGCAGCGGTTTGGCGCCTGCCTTTGGCCCGGGGCGCGATCCTGGAGACCCAGGATCGAATCCCACATCGGGCTCCCGGTGCATGGAGCCTGCTTCTCCCTCTGCCTGTGTCTCTGCCTCTCTCTCTCTCTCTCTCTCTCTCTCTCTGTGACTATCATAAATAAATAAAAAAAATTAAAAAAAATTATCATTTAGATTTTACTAACATGCCAGGCTCTGTCCTAGGCACCTAATAATATACTTTACTGAGCTTGCTAATCCTAATAACCATTCTATGAGGTGGGAATTAAAAAAAAAGACTTTATTTATTTATTCATGAGACACACACAGAGAGAGGCAGAGATATAGGCAGGGGAGAAGCAGGTCCCTATGGAGAACCCAGTGAGGGATTCGATCCTAGACCCCAGGATCATGTCCTAAGCCGAAGGCAAATGGCTCAACCACTGAGCCACCCACATGCCCCTGAGGTAGATATTTTAATCACCATTTCAGAAATAATAGATGTTGAGAGAGGTCAGGGAAAAAGTGGCTTTGTAGTAGTGACTCAATTTTGTTAAAGGCATCACATCTGTGTTTACTCTAACAATAAAAAGTTCAATCCGTTATGTAAAGATCTAAATCAAGACACTTAATGTTAAATGTTACATTAAATGTTTCTTTAAATTATTTAGAAAGTTTCATCAACGAAGGTTAACAGCCCGTTATAAAGAAAATGTGCACATGTGGGGCACATTACTCCTTGATTATTACATAAATGAAGTTTTCCTGTGAGATACTCTCATAAGTATGTAGTCATTTTCTTCATGTCTATTAGTATAAAAAAAGCCTGGGACAAATGAACCTTCAATTTTCTTGCATAACAGATTCACACTAACAGCAAGTTTACTTTCTAAGTTTTTGAACTTTGGTTAGAATATTGTACTTTAATATAACTATAATGTACATTATAGTTAGAATATATTAAGTTTTCATTTGTTTTTCAAACCCACTTTAACAACAAATACTTTCTTCTGTTTCAGTTCATAGCCATTGGCCAAACACAAATAAATGAATTTAAACTATGCCTAAGTTCTACTACTCCCAAATGCCACAATTTCAGATCAGAAAAATGAAGAATACATTGAATGAACACAAAAACTGAAGTCATAAGACAACAAAGAGGAAGGAATGTGCTCGGAGTCAGGAGGCTCAGGTTCTAACTCTCTCAAATAGTGCTTCTGTGGCTTCCAGTCTTAGCTGCCTTGGTTAAATCCTCCGATGGCTTAAATGTTCACCTCAGAGCTCCACACTGGCTCTTCTTTCAGCCGGAAGATGCTTTTTTCTTCCTCCAGATATCTACACTTATTCCCTCACAAAAGCCATGTCTTACTTCTAACTGATACCTCCTCAGTGAAACTGCTTTCAAATACTCAGCTGAAACCACAAATCTACCCAGCCCTACGCCAGAATCCCCTATTCTGCACTATTTTTTAAAGTAGCATTTATCACCTTCTTACATATTATACAATCTACTTAACTTATTGTGTTTATTATCTTGTCACCCTTCCCCACTAGAATGTAAGCTCCATGGGAGATAGTTTGCTATTATTCAACACAGTGCCAACAATATAGTAGGTGCTCAGTAAACATCTGTTACATAAATAAATGTTACTTGTATCCCACAACTAGGTTTATTTTTTTAATTATTATTATTATTTTTTAAGTAGGCTCTGTGTCCAGTGCAGAGCCCAATGCAGGGCTTGAATTCACAATCCTGAGTTGAAGAGTTGGACACTTAACCAACTAAGCCGCTCAGGCACCCATAGGTTTATTGGTTGGTTTTTTTTTTAATTATTGATAGTTTTTAGTCTAAAATATTCTTCACCACCAAAAGGAAGTACCATCTGATTTTTTTCATCTGATTTTTATTTAAGAAAAATATTAAACTTCATCAAGTTTTACATTTTATCAATGCTAGCTTCTCAAATATTTTTATGCAATTAATAGGATAATCATAGTCTCCTATTTTATGTTTCCTATTTAAAATATCTTTTTTATCCTGAAACCAATCATCTAATCCTGCTAGATTTTTATTTAATATAAACATGATTTGCTAGTTTTTACTTAGGATTTTTATATCAATGTTCAAAAGTGAGATTGGTCAAGTTTTCAGACTTCCTTGCTCTTTGTTAAGAGTCTGCCTAACTCATAGTATGAAATGGCAAGTTTGCTTTTCAACACTGGAACAAATGAGACAGTAGAGAAATCACTAGTTCCATAAAAAATTGAAAGAACTCAATAAAGCTATCTAGTCTTGGTCTATTTAAGATGAAGCTAACTGTTAACTTCACTGGTCTACTTTATTTTGAAATAATTTGGAAATGTTTATTTTTCCCCAACAATTGTTTCACTGAGATTTTCAAGTGCGTTTAAAAATATTTCTAGTGTATAATCTGGCTCATTTCTTAAACTTTTAAATGTTCTTTTTCTTTGTATTTTCTAAATGTTTTCCTATTTAGATTTTAAGAACCAGTTCCAGTTTTTAAAAGTAATTTTAATTTTGGATGTCTTTCTCAATGTATTTTTCAGTACAATTTGAGATTATACTCACTTAACACTAAAAATTTTAACCTATCATTTCCTTTTTCTTCCTTTCCTGGACAAGGCACTTATACTTTATTTCATTTTTCTTCTTCTAGGAGGTCAGCCCAATCTATATCAAAACTTTTTCCCAGTCCCAAAAGAAAGGTAGATATGGCTAACTTTCTTAAAGTGAAGCAGTCTGTGCTAGCCATTCAGGCTCCTGTCAGTGACCTGACAACTGAGGTAAGTGCTTTCAGTGCTTTTAATTTCAAAGATTTTTAAAATAATAATAATAATGATTCCCCAGAAGATCTTAACTCTTTTATGCCTTTCCAGGTAGTTAGCAATCCTGGTTTTTGCTCTGTGGGAATTGGCCACGTGAAAGTAAAGTTAGATATCCTATTTTCTCAGAATCTTCTACTTCTAAAAAGCTCACCAAGTCCTTCTCAAACAGGTTTCTAAAATTCCTTTTTCCATTATGCCTTTCACAATTAAAAGGATAGCTGATAGCAAATGCCACCCTACCTTATTTAAATCTTCAAGCTCTGTGGGACTGTTCATTCATTACTTTGCAAAATAAAATTCCTTATGTTGTAAATAAAGTAATAAACTATATAGTTCTTCAGTGTTAGTCCTGCTTAAGTGTGCTTTTCTGTTTTTTTCTAACCCTCTGTCTTTTCTGTCCCTCTAGCAAGGGAATGGAGTGCTAATGCTATACCAATCACATTAAATGTATTAACCACAAAATAAAACATTTTAATGAATTAAAGAGCAAATTTCTGTATTAAAATTTTAGCTAGATAAGTATTTTTAGATTTTTCTGAATGTCAACTAGAAAGTAAACTGAGATCTTCCCTTTGAAAACTGAATTTTTGTCTCAAAGAGTATTATTTTTATCAACAGCTAGTGAATGAACCATTTAATAAAGATTTTCTTTTCCTTTAACAATAAAACCTTGCTTACATTTTCAAGGTCTCTTAAATCACGCATTTAAGTATCTTAAGAGCACTTAATGATCAAATTAGTAAACATCCAGTCATTAACTACAAGTAATAAAAATGCAGAAACACATTTTGTTACTGAGAGGGAAGAAAAGAAATTCTTCAAGGTTTTTATCTCATATCAATCAGCTTTCTAAAAGAAATGTCCAGCTTTTTTCCTCCCTCTAAAATCTAAAGAATTTAACTGTTGGAAGCCACTGATTTTATACTATACTGTTCAACAATACCTAGGAAAAGGAGGAATGTGAAAGCACACTGCTACCACTCAATGAAAAGAATACAAAAAAATTTCATTTAAACAATGAAGCAAATGATTCAAAAAAAGATGAAACATAAAAGATTGGAGTCATACTCTGAAATCAACAATCATATGCTCTAAAGACTTTGTGACAATGTTGCAGCTCCCAGTCCAACAGCACCATCAAGTGGTACAACATGCAAAAAGACTTCAAAGACTAAAGAGTTGAAAAGTTGTTTAACAATCAGGGGAAGCACTTCATTCACTCAACAGTTTCTGTTTATATTACTCTAAGTCAAAGATTCTGATCAACCATCTATAAAAACTTGGCAAACCATATGGCTTCCAAGTCATTAAAACCAATACTGAGTTTGCCCCAAAAAAACTAAGATTCCCAGGTACTTTGCCTGATTCTGACTTTATGCTCAAAGTTAATTTAGGTGAGGGGGGGGGCCTTCTAAAGTGCTAGGCCTCAGCTCTAGCTTGATCTTGATGGTGGATACATACATATACCTAAGATGTAACCCTTCATATGAAATTTCAATTTATAAGTATTATATTACAAATTAACTATAAAATGATGTGAAATATTTAAAGCAATGTCTAGTAGGTTTCATTTCTGTGGAGCCCTTCAATAAGCTGAGATAAAATGCCAGGCTTCTAAGATTTTTTTTTTAACCAACTATTTAATGAGGGAAGAATAAAGTTAAAACTTTGGTTTGGTTTTAGACCAAACCTTTAAAAACTGTACAGATGAGCAAAGTTGTACACCTGGACATCACGTTTTAAAACTTTTGTGCTACAAGTGATACCAAAAAAGTGAAAAGACAACTCACAGAATGGGAGAAAATATTTGCAAGTTGTATTTGATAGGGCACACATATAAAAGAACTCTTACAATTCAGTAATAACATAATTAAAAAGGAGGTAAAAGATTTAAACAGACATTTCTCCAAAGAAGACCTACACACAGAAAGTAAGGACATGAAAAGATGCCTAAAACCACCAGCCATTAGGAAAACACAAATCAAAATCACAGTTGAGATACCACTTCCAACTCACCAGATAGCTATGAGCAAAAAAGGAACAGTAACAAGTGTTTTGAAGATATGGAGAAACTGGAGCCTTCATACATTGCTAATGGGAATATAAAATAGCACAGCCACTGCGGAAAAATTTAATTACTGAAAATGTTAGAGTTACCATAAGACACAGCAATTTCACTCCTAGATATATACTCAAAAGGAATGAAAACATACCCACACAAAAACCTGGTCATGTTCAGCATTTTTCCTAGTAGCTAAAAAGTGGAAACAATCCAAATATCCATCAACTAATAAATGGGTAAACAAAATGGGGTGTATCTACACAATAGAATATTCAGCCTTTTAAAAAGGAAGAAATTCTAATACAGGCAAGAACAAAGATGAACCTTGGAAACATGATACTAAGTGAAAGAAGCTGGATACAAACACATATTGTATGATTTCATTTATATGAAATACTCAGAATAGGCAAACCCATAGTAACTCAAAGCAGGTTAGTGGTTTCTTGGGGCAGGAAAAAGGGTACGCAGAGAAAGCACAGGACTGACTGCTAAGAGACAGAAGGTTATCTGTATCTGTGAACAGGATAAAAATGTTTTAAAAATTGATTGTAGTGATGGGTGCATTTATTTAGAATACCGAATTGTATACTTCAAATGTGCAAATGTATAGTATGTGATTACATCTCAATAAAGCTGTTTTTTTTTTTAAAGAAAAGATCTATAAAGAACCTTAAAAGTTATCTAGTTTAGTGCTTCCTAAACCAAAATAGAGGTTTAAGACTAGGTAAGACAGCCAAATTCACAACCAGACATATATAAAGATCCCCTGCCTTTCAAAAGTTCATGTTATACCACTCTGCTTTTGCTTCAGCCTTGTATTTTACCTGTTTTTGCTAACTGAAAAAAATCCAGAGAAGATTTTTCACTTTTATGAAAAAGGGGGAAAGTAAATATAGTGTTTGGTGCTGATTTTGAAGCAAAACAGTTGCAGAGGTGCTGCACACCAAGAGTGGCACAGCCAAGCTCCATCCCCAAGAGCTACACTCAACAGCTTGGCATCAAAGCGCCATAGCTTTGAACTGTGTGTCTGAGAGCATCTGTGCCTTACCTAGATTTATTTTGCATTCTTTTGCCAAGATGCGTCCCAAGGTATCAGAAAAGCCTAAGAAAGGCTTTTTTCTTGGGGAGGGGGAGGAGTCTGGGCACATTCAAAGACTTTTCCATATAAATTAATGGTAATTACTATTTTATACCATTTCAGCTTAAAAAAGGTTTCATAGAAACATTCTACTTTTGGTGGGGGAAACTTATAGATAGTTGATCGTTGAACACAAGTTTGAGTAGTGCAGGTCCACTTAAATAAGGATTTTTTTTCCCTGATAAATAGAGTACAATATTGTAATTGGTATTTTTCTCTTCCTTATGATTTTCTTAATAACATTTTTTCTCTACCTTACTTTATTATAAAAATATATAACACATGTAACATACAAACTATGTGTTGATCAACTGTTTATGTTATCAGTAAGGCTTATGTTCTGGGGGAGTAAGAAGTTGTATGTGACTTTTTGGCTGTGGAGAAGGTTGGTGCCTCAACCCCCATGTTGTTCACGGATCCACTGTATTTTTAAAAATCTGTGGGCCTCACAGTCATAGGCACTCAAACAACTATGAAATCATTCATTCTGACTTTGGTAGCACATTAATTGTTCAGCACAGGCGGGAGGGACTGGATGAAAGAGGGAATCTTGGCCATAAAGACACTCAAAAGAATTCATGTCCTTTGGGAAGGGTAAGGGAGAGAAAATACCACATGAAAAGAAAGATGCAAAAAAAAAATTTAAGAAAGAAAGAAAGAAAGAAAGAAAGAAAGAAAGAAAGAAAGAAAGAAAGAAAGAAAGAAAGAGAAAAAGAAAGATGCACCTTACCAAAGGGGTCCTCAGGGGTCTAGTGAGGCACTGTAGACAATGAGGCTAGATAAGAGCAAGAGCTAAAACAAGGTGTAAAGAATCTCCTCACGCCTCTTTCCCTAGTGCCCCAGCTTGTCCCTAAGTCCAGAGGCTCAAAGAATAACTGGCTACCTAGGAGAATATTCTGGCATGCACACTCTAGACCAACCTTTGTTCCCTCTCCCTCCCACTCCCCTTGAAGGGGATCAGTCATCTCTTTAAGATGGAATGAATAAAATGAATACAAGATGGAGAACAGTTTGTGAGTCTATGAGAAAAGAAAGGAAAGAGAAGAAGAAAGGGAAGAAAGGGAACGAGAAACAGGATGAGAGGAGACTTACTGGCACTTGACTATTATCTTTTTACTCCAGCCTCCCTAGAGACCAAGCTCTAATCCTCAGGACAAGCCAAATATTGCAGTTAAGGTAGAAAGATGTCAGGAGGTTAAGGACAACAAAACCCATTCAAAATTAAAGGCTTTTGCAAATCATTAAAAATATACAGTCAACAGACTAGGAAATAGCAACTGAGTCCAAGACTCTAATACACCATTTTAAGGATGTGTAAACAGAGGCCTTGACTTTTCAAGTACCCTCAGAAACATAAAAAAGGCAATGTTTTAGCTAAACACTGAAATCTTTAGAAGAGACTGGAGAGTACTATTTACACTAGAAAAGCAGATAAATGAGACATCTGTTCTCACATAAATTAGAGATTTTTCTATAACTTAGCTCATTAAATGTATATAAAATACAGAAATGCCAATAGAGTAATATTCAATGTTACTTATAAATTTCATTGTTGAAAAGACTGCCCTCTACCAGCCACACCATACTTATTATCTTTTATTATTTTCAGTAACTTACTAAAGAAATAAAAATCATAATGATCCCCAAACAAATCCCTAGGAGTATATCTGAATCAAAGGCAATAGTGCTCCCCGAGTGCTCCATGTGCTTCTCTGCGTTTTCCAAATGTCCTTATTGTCTTCTTAGGCTTTGGGCTGAGTGAAAATGATGTGTCACTTTTTGTTCAAGGTACCTAGGAATGAGCTGTGTTCACACACTGTCCTCTCATGCCACAACAATCCTGGAAGCTATGGCAATGATATAAGATGAAGTCTGTAAAACTTAATTTTTCAGAGTAAACTCAAATGTTGCATGAAGTTTGAATGGAGCTACCAAACAACCCAGATTCTATGGGTAAATGATGGCAGATATCACAAGTGAAAAGTGAATAGAGAACTAATCCAAACAGGGCACATTTTCAAAATCCATTTAGTAATATTATTAACCACAATTTATTTTAAAAATAGAGGGAGGTGCCTGGCTGGCTCAGATCACTCTGGTCTCAGGGTCATGAGTTTAAGCACCACAATGGAAATACAGATTACTTAAAATAAATAAGAAAAATAGAGAAACAAAGAAGGAAAAGAAAAGGAAAAAGTCCTTAAAATATACCAAAATTTACCAGAAAAATATTACCACAAAATAAATGAAAATTGATTTTAAAAATACTAAGTGAATCCTAAAAGAAGAAATGAGGAAGAGAGCACAGGGGAGAACAGACTTTGCAGAATTGTGACTAAAAGGCAGAGGATTAAAAAAAAAAAAAAAAAAGACACTGAGAAAAGTGATTAGTGAGAATACAGTAGCTGGAAATAAGCAAAGGAGATTCAACATATACATAACTGAAGTACCTAAAAAAAAAAAGAGAGAACAGAACAATTATTTAAATATACTTAAAGATGAAAATCAGGAAAACTTCCCTGAAGTATTCAATATGAAAACTCAAAGGGCATGGAGAATGACCCAGAATGATCAATACCAAGGCATCTTCATCCTAGGAAAGCCATTGGATTTACTAGAAAAAGATTATTTGGGCAGCCATTTGCAAGACCAAGTCAATTACAGAGGAGAAAGAGGAAAAAGGCAGGCTGGCCTCCAGGTTCTCCACAGTAATAGCAAATGCCAGATGACACTGTGGTCAACACCTAAAAGGTATTTGAGGGTAAAGGTATGAGCCATGGATCCTACAACCAGCTAAGCTGTCTTTCAAGAAACAAATCCACAGGGACACCCAGGTGGCTCAGCGATTGAGCATTTGCCTTTGGCTCAGGGCGTGATCCCGTAGGGGTCCTGGGATCGCGTCCCATATCAGGCTCCCTCTATGGAGCCTGCTTCTCTGTCTCTACGCCTCTCTCTCTCTGTGTCTCTTATAAAGAAAGAAAAAAAAGAAAAGAAAAGAAAAGAAAAGAAAAGAAAAGAAAAGAAAAGAAAAGAAAAGAAAAGAAGAAGAAAGGAAAGGAAAGGAAAGGAAAGGAAAGGAAAGGAAAGGAAAGGAAAGGAAAGGAAAGGAAAGGAAAAAGGGAAAGTAAAAGGAAGGAAAAGGAAGAAAGAAAGAAATCCACAGACACATCACTCTGAATGTATAAAATATAAAAACTCAAGGGATATTTTTTCCCCAAGAACTCTTCTTGCAAAATTAAAAGATGAACTTCAGCAAACCAAGAGATAACAGAGGAAACTAGAGAAACAGCGTTGGTGGGGGCATGGAGGATTTTAAACTGTAGAACTAATAAGATAAAAAAAAACGAGGGGGTTAGAGTGACAAATTAGGATGTAGATGTTATATTCCCTATCAAGATGACCTATCAACACAGAGACAAAAACAAGAAGAGGGTGAATGGAAAAGATGAAAAGTCAGGTTAAGTTTGCTGCTTGCCTGCCTATAGTGTGGCGAGTGAAGTAACGTTCAAACCTAAGCTGACAAACCAAATGACACAAGTATAAGCACATTTAATGCTGAAAAAGGAAAATGTTAAGTAAGATAACATTACAGACCAATACCAGTGGGTGAGGAGAGGAGAAGAAAGGAAGAGAACACAAGCTAATTTATCACTTGTGGTAGAACAACGAGGGCTATCTATAAATAAATGATCATGAAGTGAACCTATAATTATGAAGATAACTACTAAAATAAAAACACGAATTTCCCTCAAATCAAAAAATACATATACCCACATATGTATAAAAATAAAACAATATAAACAGATTATATAATGAAAGACTTTTTAAAAATTAAGCCAAAAAGAGAAATGATATAACAGAACTTGGACCAATCATATGTCTTACCAAACATATAAATACCCTAACTTGATAAGAAACATATTTTTAGAACAGATAACAAAGTAAAGCTCTAGTCAAGAATATACAAGAGACTCAACTAAAATAAAGCAATTTTGAAAGAGTGACTATAGAAGGGAAAAGCATGCTAGTAGAAGAAATTAGAAACTGTAATCTTAATACCAGATAAGGTAGTCTCAGGCCAAAAAAGCATTAAATAAGACAAAAAATGACACTTTATAGTGATAAAAGGTGCAATCCACAATGAGGTGTAAATTTTATCTTCATACCAAATAATACAACAATAATATTCAAAAAGCTGAAATTGTAGTAGTTATTAGGAAAACACCATACATCACAGTAGTCTTTAATTCACCTCTCTTTGCCCAGAACCCCTGGGTAGAGAAAAAAGTCAAGAAAATGGGAGATGACAATGTCCAGGGAAACCAAGGAAGCAGTTTTTGCAAACCTTTCCTGTCTCTAACTCTGCACATACTCAGCTGCCTCCACCAGAATGCTCTCTCTACAGTTCCCTTTCCCCAGTCATCCCTGGCCTAATTCTTTTCTCAAGACTCACATTAAATGACCCTTTTTCCAGGCAGCCTTCTTGGACTCCCCAAACTAAATCAATCAGTTCCACTTGCCATGTACTTCAAAGCACGCTGTGATTCTTCCTGGTTACTGCACTTAGAAGTCTTTGTCTTTCTTCTTTCCCAAACTGTAAGCTGTGTGAATACAAGAGCCTAACCTGTCCTGTTCACCACTGTATCTCTAGCACTAATCACAGAATACAGTAGATTCTTAATGAATTAGTTAATAAATGAATAAAATTTAGAACATAATTTAATCTTGGCTGATCACTCAAGTGGCTTATAAAAAAACCTAAATGATTGTATTTACATATTTCAGGTATGTAAGACTATATATAGGTCTCTTCCTCATGGCTCTAGCATGTTATACACTTCAAGTACTTGTCTCTTTACCTTTTGTCTCTCAAGCCATCAATTGTCACTTCCTATTACATTTAAGTCTACATTTCTAACAGATTCCAAGTACGTCTAATTTGCAACTATTCACAGAGCTAAGCAGATAAACGGAGTTATAAAGGATACAACTAGCAAAGACTAATATGTAGTTTTTGAAGACTTTCTTACGGGGGGTAGAGTAGGACAGAATGGGTACACAGGGAGACACGATGCTTTTTTATAAGTAAACTACTTAAACATCATTGCATGATTTCTTTTGTAAACAATGCCTTTTATTTTTGCTAACTTTGGATTATTCTGTTGTATATGTTCAAATAATTGTTAATACATGTTTCCTCATTCAAATAAAAGAGTTGAAAAAGATCTGAAAACAAATACTCCATTGTATAAGAATCACTTTCACTTGAAAAAAAAATCAGTATTTGAATTTTCATCAATGCAGGCTTAGTTTTTCCCACCTGCAAATACTTAAAAGTGGGATGTGTCTCACAATTAAGGACTTAAAAATAACTGGCAGTATTTTTTCTTACTTTTACATAAAATAATGATGTACCTCATAACTGATGTCACCTCAGATTTGATGAAATGACGTTCTCTCTTAATTATTATTATTAACACATTCCATCTCTCTTGTCCCATTAAGATGAAAAATCAAATGCTCATATTAATGATGCTGGCAGAATTAAAAACCAGTATGAAAGGAAAAAACAGTAGTGATTCGGTTTCACTGAGAAATCTTATATCAAGAAATCATGGGCTTCTACCAACAAATGGACCTAATCAAAACTATGCTTAAGAAATCTTTTTTTTTTTTTAAGATTTTATTTATTTACTCATGAGAGAGAGAGAGAGAGAGAGAGCCAGAGACATAGGCAGAGGGGAAGCAGGCTCCCGACAAGGAGCCCAATGTGGGACCTGATCCCTGACCCCAGAATCATGCCCTGAGCTGAAGGCAGTCGCTCAACCACTAAGCCACCCAGGCATCCCTATGCTTAAGATATCTAGTGAAACTGCTCAGAACCCTTACCTTCTGGGGAAAGTATCTACATTAGCCATGTTGTATGTAATCATCATAATAGTTAACAAAATTACTTAATTATCCATTGCTGAATAAACAGAAAGGCATCTCCTCCAGGTTCCTAAGGTCAATGGTCTGAGTGGTCCTCCATATTTCAGGGACCATTAATTTAGTGTAATTTATAGAATTACTATTCTCTAAAAGCATTATGCGACTAAATATGCTTCTTGAATTACTAGCAACATAATCACTACTGTAACTTTTAATTCTAAACTATCATAATTACAAAAACAAGAACTTTTCATTTAAATACAACTGTAAAAATGATACACTCAGTTAGTCTGATCTTTATACAAAATAAAAACTCTCCAAAAAATTTATATACCTTTTGTTATTTTTTTCTCCTCAGAGGCAAAAATGTAAACCAACTGCTTCTAGAAATGATTAGGTTATTAGTATTCTTAAGTTACTATTATTCTCAAATATTTTCTCTTAAAATAGGTAAGCATCAGAAGAAATATTTCCACTAGAGCTAATGAACAAAAGAACGGAAATCATTGAGCAACAAGTTCTAGAAAATATACTGAAAACAATGATGTCTGTTGACAATACATATTTTTAAAGAGATAATTAAATAAGGACATTATCTTACAGTCATCACTATAGAGTAAAAATACTAACAAATTACTTTTTGTCTTTTAGTACCTACCTTTGTCTGGGAACTATAAAAAGTGCCCGTACCAACTTCTTCCTATTTGCTTTTGTATTCATGTTCATGCAAAAATCCATTGCTGCCTAAAAGAGAAAAAGCAAACTTTTTTCCTTAAAAATATTTTTTAATTTAACTAATGAAAGCAAAAACCATGCATGCCACAAAGGGCTTCTACTTGCTCCTAAACATTTCAAAATGGTTTTAGAACACTAGTATTATGAGCATATGCCAAACTAAAAGATCACTAAAACTTAAATTCTTCTCTCCTTTTAGATCTAAAAATACATCTCACAGACTTTTTAATTACAACCTAGTGTTAGAAACAGAACCCCAAGTGGGTAGAGACTGAAGAGCTACCATGAATTGTCTGCCAAATAATTATATGAAACAGCAATTAATGCCTTTGAGTTTACTGATGTCAAGTAAATCAACATTAATATCAGAAAAATATTCGGACAGAATTAGAAAGTAGCAAAAATAGTTACCAGGAACCCAGAAAATTATTGTCAATAAGGATAATCAAAAAGGAACAAGGATAAACTAGAAATGAGAGAAAGGCATATATTATTCTCAAGAACATGTAAAAATAAGTGCCTCAGCACTGACTAAAAAGGTTTAGTTTAGTGTCAAGAGTCAGATTTGACAATTACTTAAAGAAACCAAATCACAGGACTGTAATAAATACCCAGAACTGTTATTTAGTACAGTATCCATTTTATACTGCAGTAACAAAGAAGTACTTAATATCTTCATCACTATGACTGACATACAAGTACATAAGAAAAGCTGGGAAAGGTGTGTGTTCTAGGAAGGGACTGGAAAGCAAAAATATGAGTAACTGGTATTTTTAAAATATAGGCATGTATATTTTTTAAATGTTAAGGATTTTCAGTATATGTGTTTTAAGAAAAATAAATTATACTTTAAAAAGGAATAAACTAACTTTAAATATACTTCCGAGGCTCTCAAATATTGTCCTTCTATAGGTTCATATGTAATGTAATGAGTAACAATTATTATTAATCTCAATCCTTAATCTGATAATTTCTTGACTATTGGATGCACATACAAGATCCACAGAGTTCCCAGATCTATTAAGAATTTCTGCTCTTCACTATGGACAGAATGCACTAAAATACCTCCCATTTGATTAAACCTTTGATAAAAGAAACGGCACAAGACTGATTAGATTCAAACCCAGGACACTAACTCACATTTCAAGTATTCACCAAGATCAAAATTTTACATCAACATTTGTCGAGAGAGTAAAATCAATTTAAATTTTTCTTCTGTTTGTAAAAAGAGTATAATAAATGTTACTAAAGCTTACATTTTATGACACTAAAGCTATCATAGCTAAGTAATAAAAGGGAAAAGTACAATAAAATGCCCTTTAAGCAATTCACCCATATGAAACATTGAAAAATTCTGGACCTAATAAATAGAAACCCCAAAGTCATGTACTCAGAAAATAGGTTAACACTGGAATATCTCTCTCTCTCACTCTCTCTTATACACACACACGCAAAACAAATCAACATTTTTGAAAATATAAAGAAACATTTTAAATGGCCAATAATGGCTTATGTTTCACCATAAATTACAAAACATGAATAAAATATATTTCAATAACTACCTTAGAACACTGTTCTTTAAAGTATGTAAATAGTTTGCATATTGTAGCTAAAAAATTTTATAAAGACAGAGAAGGAAATATCACTTCACCTACCACAATAATCAAAGGCCAGTTAGGTAGGAAAAAACCTACAATGTTCAAAACTCCACAGATTAGGAGTCCATAAAGCATGTCAATGCCTAACACACAGTAGGGGTTCAATAAATATATAGAATAAATAAAAGACAACATAAAAAAACTGTCAAGATTAATAAATTTCAGAAAAATAAGAAAAAAGTTTCATATATATATTAATTCTTAGATTTATCCAGTCCTGTCCTATGAGAAGAAATGGAAATAAAAGGAGTCTCTCTGGTGGTATGTATCTGCCTGAGGAACAACTGCTGATTGACAACTCAGTAAGCGGTATTCTGAAAACTTGTTTCAAAACATTTGAGATCAATGAAAGTTCAACAATCATTTACTTTATTAAATAAAAATAAATGTTTATGATTATTAAATGTATGTAGAAATACACATTAAAAAAAATAAACACCACCATAAATGACATTATTCACACAAGTTACCTAAAAGAAATCTTCACTCTGGTCTCTAAATTGTTACATAATTACTGAATTCAAAGAATTCTTAGATCTTTCTGTTTCCCAAGTACTTTTCCTTCTTAAGCTGTTTGGACCTTTGTGAATGTATATGGAAGAAATTCCTTTCATGAGTATGCTGACTCCCCAGAGGAACCCACTGGAGTCCAACAGAGAAGAGTGGCTCCTATTTTTCTTCTGACTCTCCGAAGGTTAACTCAGAATTTACTGTACAGTCATTACTGGCAATAGCTCTTTTTTTTTTTTTTTAAGATTTTATTCATTCATGAGAGACACACAGAGAGAGAGGCAGAGACACAGGCAGAGAGAGGAGCAGGCTCCATGCAGGGAGCCTGAAGTGGGACTCAATCCTGGGTCTCCAGGATCACACCCTGGGCTGAAGGCAGCGCTAAACCTGAGCTACAGGGGCTGCCCGGCAATAGCTCTTAATACTGAGCTGAGCGCTACAGTATACTTTATAGTGCAAACTCATAACAATATGACTATATACAAAACCAATGAGATCCTTCCCACCTTCAATTTTCATGACAGTACTCAAACTGGGGTATGGAGGTGGAGCAGGAGTGTCAAGGTATCTGTCATCCTGTTTATGCCATATAAATGAAAATATGAAAATTTGGTAGGAGAAAGTTTCAATCATATTTCAAACTTAAGTTCTTGAAAACTGTTAATTGACCTAATCACTTTAAGAAGTAAGCCAATTTGGAAACCGAGTTTCAAGTCTACTTGATTACATGAAAAGTTACTAAAATACTTCTAAATGATTTGGAGGAGGACTAAATGAGCTTTCAAAGTTAAAGAACAACCTAACTTCTATAGTTCTCTATAGGAGGCTGTCAAAGCATTATGACAAAAAAAAAAAAAAAATGGCTTAAAGCAACAGTTTTCAAACTTTGGGTATCTTTACTTTATACTCTCAAAAATTAAGGACCTGAAAGAACTTTATATAGGTTGTATTTAACATCATTTACTGTATTAGAAATTAAAACTGAGACTTTTAAAATATTACTTCACTTAAAAATACCAATAAACCTATTACTTGTTACTTTTTTTAAAGAAATAACTATATACTTTTCAAAATGAAAAAAAATTTAGTGACAAAGTGATACTTTTTTTTAGAAGATAGCTAGATTTTTGTATCTACTTATGCATTCAATCTGTTGTGATGTTTTTGTTTTTTGGATGAAGTAAATGAAGCAAATCCAGCTTCACATATATACACAGCTGGAAAAGGAGGGTGTATTTTAATATACTTTCCACTAATTGTAGATATTCTTTGATAATACACCGAAATACACTTGACAAGTGGTAGTTTCCTAATGGTTAATTGCAATGTGGAACCAAAACCATATAAATCAATTTTTCATGCTACGTTACATTAAAATCCATTGGTGTATCTTGCACTTTTGAGTGAATCTTTAACATCCAAACAAGAATTCTGTAAACACTGTCATGCACTTAGAACAATGGTTCACTGAGCTATGCAGATCTTCAACACATACATATTATATATTTAAAATTATATTTTATTTAATATCACTGCCAATTTCATCAGAAAAGTCTCACCAATAAAATCTCTTCAAAAAAGAATTGTGGAAGGAGGAGGGGCAAGATGGCAGAAGAGTAGGGTCCCCAAATCACCTGTCCCCAACAAATTACCTAGATAACCTTCAAACCATCCTGAAAATCTACGAATTCGGCCTGAGATTTAAAGAGAGACCAGCCGGAATGCTACAGTGAGAAGAGTCCGCGCTTCTATCAAGGTAGGAAGACGGGGAAAAAGAAATAAAGGAACAAAAGCCCTCCGAGGGGGAGGGGCCCCGCGAGGAGCCGGGCTGAGGCCGGGGCGAGTGTCCCCAGGACAGGAGAGCCCCGTCCCGGAGGAGCAGGAGCTGCACCAACCTTCCCGGGCGGGCGGAAAGGGGCTCGCAGGGAGTTGGAGCAGGACCCAGGAGGGCGGGGATGCCCTCGGGCTCCCGGGGACACTAACAGACACCTGCGAGCGCAGGAGAGTGCTCCGAGCTCCCTAAGGGCTGCAGCACGCACCGGAGCAGTTCGGAGGGGCTCCGGAGCGGCTCCAGGGAGGGAGCTGCGGGGCGGGAGCGCAAATCCAACAACGCAGGCCCCGGAGCACAGGGCGCCGGGACACAGCCCAGGATCCGGCCTCCCCCCGGGACAGGCAGAGGCCGGGAGGGCCCAGGACAGCAAGGACGCTCCTGCCCCGAACTGAGCAGATCAGCGGCCCCGCCCCGGAGCCTCCAGGCCCTGCAGATGGAAAGCCGAGAGCCCCGAGCCCCGTAGTTCCTGCGGAGGCTGAATCCAGGCTTCTAGAGTTGCCATAGCAACTGCAACTGTTCCTCCTGAGACCTCACGGGGTAAACAACCCCCGCTGAGCCCTGCAGCAGGCAGGGGCAGAGCAGCTCCCCCAAGTGCTAACACCTGAGAATCAGCACAGCAGGCCCCTCCCCCAGAAGACCAGCTGGACGGACCAGTTCCAGGGGAAGTCAAGGGACTTAAAGTCTACAGAAATACTCCCCCGTGTTTTTTTTTTTCTTTTCTTTTTTCTTTTCTTTTTGATTTCTGATTGCTTCCCCCACCCCCCCTTTTTTTTCTTTTTTTTTTCACCTTTCTTTCTTTTTCTTTCCCTTTTTCTTCTCTTCTTTCCTTTTTCTTTTCTTTTTCTTTTTTCTTTTTCTCTTTTCTTTCCTTCTCTCTCTTTCTCTCCTTTTCCCAATACAACTTGTTTTTGGCCACTCCGCACTGAGCAAAATGACTAGAAGGAAAACCTCACCTCAAAAGAAAGAATCAGAAACAGCCCTCTCTCCCACAGAGCTACAAAATCTGGATTACAATTCAATGTCAGAAAGCCAATTCAGAAGCACTATTATACAGCTACTGGTGGCTCTAGAAAAAAGCATTAAGGACTCACGAGACTTCATGACTGCAGAATTTAGATCCAATCAGGCAGAAATTAAAAATCAACTGAATGAGATGCAATCCAAACTAGAAGTCCTAACGACGAGGGTTAACGAGGTGGAAGAACGAGTGAGTGACATAGAAGACAAGTTAATGGCAAAGAGGGAAACTGAGGAAAAAAGAGATAAACAATTAAAGAACCATGAAGACAGATTAAGGGAAATAAATGACACTCTAAGGAAGAAAAACCTACGTTTAATTGGGGTTCCCGAGGGCGCCGAAAGGGACAGAGGGCCAGAATATGTATTTGAACAAATCCTAGCTGAAAACTTTCCCAATCTGGGAAGGGAAACAGGCATTCAGATCCAGGAAATAGAGAGATCCCCCCCTAAAATCAATAAAAACCGTTCAACACCTCGACATCTAATAGTGAAGCTTGCAAATTTCAAAGATAAAGAGAAGATCCTTAAAGCAGCAAGAGACAAGAAGTCCCTGACTTTCATGGGGAGGAATATTAGGGTAACAGCAGACCTCTCCACAGAGACGTGGCAGGCCAGAAAGGGCTGGCAGGATATATTCAGGGTCCTAAATGAGAAGAACATGCAACCAAGAATACTTTATCCAGCAAGGCTCTCATTCAAAATGGAAGGAGAGATAAAGAGCTTCCAAGACAGGCAGGAACTGAAAGAATATGTGACCTCCAAACCAGCTCTGCAAGAAATTTTAAGGGGGACTCTTAAAATTCCCCTTTAAGAAGAAGTTCAGTGGAACAATCCACAAAAACAAGGACTAAATAGATATCATGATGACACTAAACTCATATCTGTCAATAGTAACTCTGAACGTGAACGGGCTTAATGACCCCATCAAAAGGCGCAGGGTTTCAGACTGGATAAAAAAGCAGGACCCATCTATTTGCTGTCTACAAGAGACTCATTTTAGACAGAAGGACACCTACAACCTGAAAATAAAAGGTTGGAGAACCATTTACCATTCAAATGGTTCTCAAAAGAAAGCAGGGGTAGCCATCCTTATATCAGATAAACTAAAATTCACTCCGAAGACAGTAGTGAGAGATGAAGAGGGACACTATATCATACTTAAAGGATCTATCCAACAAGAGGACTTAACAATCCTCAATATATATGCCCCGAATGTGGGAGCTGCCAAATACTTAAACGAATTATTAACCAAAGTAAAGAAATACTTAGATAATAATACACTTATACTTGGTGACTTCAATCTAGCTCTCTCTACCCTTGATAGGTCTTCTAAACACAACATCTCCAAAGAAACGAGAGCTTTAAATGATACACTGGACCAGATAGATTTCACAGATATCTACAGAACTTTACATCCAAACTCAACTGAATACACATTCTTCTCAAGTGCACATGGAACTTTTTCCAGAATAGACCACATACTGGGTCACAAATCGGGTCTGAACCGATACCAAAAGATTGGGATCGTCCCCTGCATATTCTCAGACCATAACGCCTTGAAATTAGAACTCAATCACAAGAAGAAGTTTGGAAGGACCTCAAACACGTGGAGGTTAAGGACCATCCTGCTAAAAGATAAAAGGGTCAACCAGGAAATTAAGGAAGAATTAAAAAGATTCATGGAAACTAATGACAATGAAGATACAACTGTTCAAAATCTTTGGGATGCAGCAAAAGCAGTCCTGAGGGGGAAATACATCGCAATACAAGCATCCATTCAAAAACTGGAAAGAACTCAAATACAAAAGCTAACCTTACACATAAAGGAGCTAGAGAAGAAGCAGCAAATCGACCCGACGCCCAGCAGAAGAAGAGAGTTAATTAAAATTCGAGCAGAACTCAACGAAATTGAGACCAGAAGAACTGTGGAACAGATCAATAGAACCAGGAGTTGGTTCTTTGAAAGAATTAATAAGATAGATAAACCATTAGCCAACCTTATTAAAAAGAAGAGAGAGAAGACTCAAATTAATAAAATCATGAATGAGAAAGGAGAGATCACTACCAACACCAAGGAAATACAAACGATTTTAAAAACATATTATGAACAGCTCTACGCCAATAAATTAGGCAATCTAGAAGAAATGGACGCATTCCTGGAAAGCCACAAACTACCAAAACTGGAGCAGGAAGAAATAGAAAACCTGAACAGGCCAATAACCAGGGAGGAAATTGAAGAAGTCATCAAAAACCTCCCAAGACACAAGAGTCCAGGGCCAGATGGCTTCCCAGGGGAATTCTATCAAACGTTTAAAGAAGAAATCATACCTATTCTACTAAAGCTGTTTGGAAAGATAGAAAGAGATGGAGTACTTCCAAATTCATTCTATGAGGCCAGCATCACCTTAATTCCAAAACCAGACAAAGACCCCACCAAAAAGGAGAATTACAGACCAATATCCCTGATGAACATGGATGCAAAAATTCTCAACAAGATACTAGCCAATAGGATCCAACAACACATTAAGAAAATTATTCACCATGACCAAGTAGGATTTATCCCCGGGATGCAAGGCTGGTTCAACACTCGTAAAACAATCAATGTGATTCATCATATCAGCAAGAGAAAAACCAAGAACCATATGATCCTCTCATTAGATGCAGAGAAAGCATTTGACAAAATACAGCATCCATTCCTGATCAAAACTCTTCAGAGTGTAGGGATAGAGGGAACTTTCCTCGATATCTTAAAAGCCATCTACGAAAAGCCCACAGCAAATATCATTCTCAATGGGGAAGCACTGGGAGCCTTTCCCCTAAGATCAGGAACCAGACAGGGATGTCCACTCTCACCACTGCTATTCAACATAGTATTGGAAGTCCTAGCCTCAGCAATCAGACAACAAAAAGACATTAAAGGCATTCAAATTGGCAAAGAAGAAGTCAAACTCTCCCTCTTCGCCGATGACATGATACTCTACATAGAAAACCCAAAAGCCTCCACCCCAAGATTGCTAGAACTCATACAGCAATTTGGTAGCGTGGCAGGATACAAAATCAATGCCCAGAAATCAATGGCATTCCTATACACTAACAATGAGACTGAAGAAAGAGAAATTAAGGAGTCAATCCCATTTACAATTGCACCCAAAAGCATAAGATACCTAGGAATAAACCTAACCAAAGAGGTAAAGGATCTATACCCTAAAAACTATAGAACACTTCTGAAAGAAATTGAGGAAGACACAAAGAGATGGAAAAATATTCCATGCTCATGGATTGGCAGAATTAATATTGTGAAAATGTCAATGCTACCCAGGGCAATTTACACGTTCAATGCAATCCCTATCAAAATACCATGGACTTTTTTCAGAGACTTAGAACAAATTATTGTAAGATTTGTGTGGAATCAGAAAAGACCCCGAATAGCCAGGGGAATTTTAAAAAAGAAAACCATAGCTGGGGGCATCACAATGCCAGATTTCAGGTTGTACTACAAAGCTGTGGTCATCAAGACAGTGTGGTACTGGCACAAAAACAGACACATAGACCAATGGAACAGAATAGAGAATCCAGAAATGGACCCTGAACTTTACGGTCAACTAATATTCGACAAAGGAGGAAAGACGATCCACTGGAAGAAAGACAGTCTCTTCAATAAATGGTGCTGGGAAAACTGGACATCCACATGCAGAAGAATGAAACTAGACCACTCTCTTGCACCATACACAAAGATAAACTCAAAATGGATGAAAGATTTAAATGTGAGACAAGACTCCATCAAAATCCTAGAGGAGAACACAGGCAACACCCTTTTTGAACTTGGCCACAGTAACTTCTTGCAAGATACATCCACGAAAACAAAAGAAACAAAAGCAAAAATGAACTATTGGGACTTCATCAAGATAAGAAGCTTTTGCACAGCAAAGGATACAGTCATCAAAACTCAAAGACAACCTACAGAATGGGAGAAGATATTTGCAAATAACATATCAGATAAAGGGCTAGTTTCCAAAATCTATAAAGAACTTATTAAACTCAACACCAAAGAAACAAACAATCCAATCATGAAATGGGCAAAAGACATGAAGAGAAATCTCACAGAGGAAGACATAGACATGGCCAACATGCACATGAGAAAATGCTCTGCATCACTTGCCATCAGGGAAATACAAATCAAAACCACAATGAGATACCACCTCACACCAGTGAGAATGGGGAAAATTAATAAGGCAGGAAACAACAAATGTTGGAGAGGATGTGGAGAAAAGGGAACCCTCTTACACTGTTGGTGGGAATGTGAACTGGTGCAGCCACTCTGGAAAACTGTGTGGAGGTTCCTCAAAGAATTAAAAATAGACCTGCCCTACGACCCAGCAATTGCACTGTTAGGGATTTACCCCGAAGATTCAGATGCAATGAAACGCCGGGGCACCTGCACCCCGATGTTTCTAGCAGCCATGTCCACAATAGCCAAACTGTGGAAGGAGCCTCGGTGTCCATCGAAAGATGAATGGATAAAGAAGATGTGGTTTATGTATACAATGGAATATTACTCAGCCATTAGAAACAACAAATACCCACCATTTGCTTCAACGTGGATGGAACTGGAGGGTATTATGCTGAGTGAAGTAAGTCAATCGGAGAAGGACAAACAGTGTATGTTCTCACTCATTTGGGGAATATGAATAATAGTGAAGGGGAATATAAGGGAAGGGAGAAGAAATGTGTGGGAGATATCAGAAAGGGACACAGAACAGAAAGACTCCTAACTCTGGGAAACGAACTAGGGGTGGTGGAAGGGGAGGAGGGCGGGGGGTGGGGGTGAATGGGTGACGGGCACGGAGGGGGACACTTGACGGGATGAGCACTGGGTGTTATTCTGTATGTTGGTAAATTGAACACCAATAAAAATTAATTTATAAAATAAAAAAAAAAAAAACACAAAAAAAAAAAAAAAAAAAAAAAAAAAGAATTGTGAAGGTATCACGCTTATGGTGGTAGACATAAATTTCCCAAAATTATAACTTTTGGTGAAAACTTCAACTCATTCATTGGTAATACTTTGTTGCTGTCCTTGAAGTGAGATGCTCACCTTGTTCATGTTGGAAAACTGCTAAATAACCCTGGTTTGAATAAATAAGTTTGCCCATCACTTCTTTCAAGTAAAAATGATATTCTATGAAAAAAAAGGAACTAGTTCAGCTTGCAACTCAATCACACAAATGGTTTTTCTCAAGACAACCTTGAGAAAGCAGTAGTGCTTTACATGCAATCCCCATTTTTTCAGATTAAAAGGATGTGCATTCAAAGGTTGAAATGAAATAAAATCACAAACTTTTATAGAGTCATCAAGGAGATTCTTAAGTGAAAGTAACACTCTTTTTAATTGCAAATGCGTAGCAGTGAAGAATACAAAGGCTAAGAGTACAGTTTGCTACCACAGCACCCACTCATACTAAATTACAAGTTGCTTTTGCAAATGTCAAAAACAATGAAAAGGCGGGGCTCGGGGGACCCTAGTATTGGTATGAAGAGTTTTAACTTTATATAGACCTCATGAAAGCGCCTCTGAAGACTCCAGGAATTGACAAAGCATACTTCAAGGATTTCTGATCTAAAATCGTATTTTCCAAACTGTGGAGTCCCTACATGAAGGGAAGAAGTGTCAAGCCAACAGGATTCTAGACACACTTCCACATTCAAAGAGAACATCTACAAATTGGCTCCAATTTTCTGTTTATCTGGATTCCCAGTAAGATTTTACTTGAAGAAATGTTCATTCTATGGCTAACACAGTGCGAAACCCACAGACATTCCTAATTAGAACTATCCCACAAGGTCTATGTGCTTGTATAAAGTTAAACCATAATAATTATACCTTGTCTATCAGATCTCGGTTGACACAGTTGGGCAACTGCTGGAGGAAAGCATCTACTATGAGCTTGAGATGAGATCCAGTGCTGGCTTCTTCATCCTCTTGTTCTAACATAATAAATTAATTTTTAAATAGGTTAAGAAAATGTATACAGACAATACAGAGAAACATGAGTAGAAACATTCAGTAAGTTATATAGGAAATAGATAATCTAGAGTTTTTCTTACTTATGAAAAAAATGGAAGGCTTTTTTGAGCTATTACCGTAAAGTCTGGGTATCTCTCCAAAGACACTACAGTATTCCAGATACCGAATATAAAAAGGCAAACTTTCGCGTTAGTCTCAAAAACTTAAACATAAATTGCATGTAGTTTTATAGTGGATTTGTTATTTTTATCTGGTAAAGCATCCCTCCCCCATGTCTTCAAATAACAGCACTCCCATCACGCTTGTCTTTGAAAGCAACCCATGGAATTCTGATAGGGAAGGACACATCCAAAGCACAGCACATCACCTTCCGCTTAGCCACAGGCAACCATGACACAGGACTAGCCAAATCCTTCCATGACACTTATGTACAGACAGTGTGAGAGACTCTCTTTTCTTTTGATGTTACTAGCTGATAGAATTTGGGCCTAGAGCAGCCTCCAATCATGCCCACCCTCGCTTCATGACATGGAGAAAAGAAAATCTGCAGTAGGAAACAATGCACCCAATAGAGAAATAAGCAATAATGATAAAAGGTATCCTTCTAATAAAAAATTCCTAGCTAATAAATGGATAAGGAAGATGTGGTATACATAAAATATTACTCATCCATAAAAAAGAATGAGATCTTGCCATTTGCAACAACACGGATGGACCTAAAGAGTATAATGCTAAATGAAGTAAGTCAGAGAAAAACAAATACCATGGGATTTCATTTATATGTGGAACTTAAGAAACAAATGAACAAAGGAAAAAGACAAAAAAGACTCTCAAATACAGAGAACAAATTGGTGGTTGCCAGAGGGGAGGCAGGTCAGGAGGCAGATGATATAGACAAAAGGGATTAACAGTAAACTTATCATCATGACCACTGAGTAATATACAGAATCACTGAATCATTATATTGTACACTTGACACTAATAGAACAGGCTATACGTTAATTGTACTTCAATTTTAAAAAGTCTTAATAAAAAACCCAATAGTATTTATGAAATAATTAACATTTTTAATTATTAAATACAAAACATTACTCAGTTATAAAGACAAAATTACAACAGATAAACCCATCTACTAGTTGTCTTTTTACTTCTCAACCATTTTAGAGTGACTTTCAAATACTTTTATGTTAAGATTGTAAAGATTATACCATAGAATTAAAGTAAATTCAGGACAAACTAGCAAGTAAAAAAGTAGAAGAAATATCTATTAAGATATTCAGAATTTAGATGATCATTTAAGTGTGTATTCACATTATACAGACATGTGTTTCAGTTCTAAATCAAATTCCAAAAAAGTGATGGCCTGGAAACAACAGGAAAGCAGAGAATTAAAGAATAAAGCAAGAGCTCTGTGTAAAAAAATTAATCAAAAATTAAATCGTTGGCAAACAGCACTTACCTTGCTCATCAAGGAGTTTCTTTGTGAGATCCTCAGCTTCATCTCCACCTTCTAATTCTAAGGCATCATCATTAATTTCTAGATTCTCCAACTCCAGTTCCAGATCATCAGGATTTGATACCTCCTTATTATCCTTAGGTTCTTTTGCCTCTATTTGAAAACAAAGAAACAGTATCTCTGAATTAAAAGTTGTATTGATCTCCTGCCACAAAAAATAAGGATTTAGAAAATTTGCATCGTTTGTCTTAGAATCTACCCAAATACTTGGCAATAAACTTGAGGATATATTTAATATGCTCAGATTTTATAAAATGTAGTATATTTATTGAGAACAAATACCATAATTTCTTGGATTTTATATGCCATCTATTAATTGAAGGAATGGATAGATTGGATAGATGGATGGATGGATGGATGGATGGAAGGAAGGAAGGACGGACGGAGACATACAAAGCATGAGGGTCTGTAGTAGAGGTGAGAGGGAAATAAGCTGATTAGATAAAGCGAACTCAGATTAAGGTGGGTCTCAAACTCCATGGTGACAAGTTCAGACTTTCTCTTTTACACAGGATGAGCTTTGCTGGGTCATGAGCAGGAGATAACGTTTAAATGTGAGGTGATGTAAAAATTGACTTACCAACAATACACAAGATAATTTAGAAAGATAGGAAAAACAAGATGTAAAAAGACCAATTAAGGAAACATCCTTATAATTTAGATGTCAGGGGAAATAAAAAAAATGCATCAAAACAAAGGAAAATGGCCAGGAGTTGCTTATAAGGCTCAAGATAAAAGGTAAAAAAGAAAAGAGGAACTAAATTCAATTTCAACAAGTTTGCCATAATGTTGGTAATTGTTGCTGGCTGATTGGTAACTGCCAGTTCACTGTACTAGCCTTACTCTTGTGCTTGAAAATTTTTATTGAAAAAAACAAAAACAAAACACCTGAGTTCAAGACTTTATGCTTAAAAGAGTGACAGACTTCAGGTGTCAACTGAAACTATTATATTTCTCAGCCTCATCTTCTCTTACAGTCTCTAATCTCATAATTTTCTGCATCAAAAGCAGGTATGTTTTACTGATACATGACGCCATCCCATATTTCGAAGAATCAAAGCTCTAACTAATATGAATTGGTTTTGCTGCCTCTACTGGAGACAATTTTCTCATTCATTCACCCTGTCATTCAACTAACACTTAAATTCTTACTACATCCTAACTATATCCTAACTACTGTTCTAAAGAACAAGGATACAACTTTGTACCAGATGAAAACGTCTGCCCATATGGAGCATATAGTCACTCCCCAATATTCTCTAAAGTCTGGCTATCAAAAAACCAACATTTACTGATTAGCTACTGTGTATTCAAAGCTATGCCAAGCTGCTGAACATTCACAAAAAGCTTAAAATGTGACTGTGGCTCTCACGAAATGCACAATCTATCCAAAGAAATTAAATTAATATACATGAGGGAGTCAGAGGGACATGTGAGGAGAGGATTCTAAGCACACAACAATGAGGGAAGGCCCTTGAAACAAGAGGACTGTTCTGTTGCAGACACTGAAAAAACTAAGGATAATGTGATATCAGATATTGGACAGGAAGACCTAAACCAAACTATGCAGGGTCCAAGAGACAATATTAACAAGTTTACATTATATTCCAAATAAATGCAACACCCATTAAAAGATAGGAGAGTAAAATTAACTTTTTAGAATGTACAGAAGGCAGCAAGAGCAAATCCAGGGGAGCCAGGAAGGAAGTATCACATAGCAATCCAGGCTAAGAAACGATAGTACCTTAGATCAGAATAGTAGCAGTAAGGACAAAACCAATCTGAGATATATGTAAAAGGCTGAATTAATCAGACTTGATTACTACAGTGACTGCTCCTTCCTCTTCTATCTGACCCTGAAAGACATGGACATTTGTAGACCAGTCAGGAAGGTTTAGTGCCACAGAAGCCATGAAATGGAAATGCTCCACAAAGGACATAGTAAACTCTGTTGAATGGGTTGAGAGAGCAAATGACACAGAGAGTGGAAACTGCCCATGAGATTCAGCAACATGAAGGTGATTGGGAATTTTGGCAAAAACAGTTTCACGGTAGAAGTGAGGCTGGAGCCAGACTGAAGTAGACTAATGAAGTAAAAAAGTGAAGAATCTGCATCCCTCAAGAGGACTGAATAAAAGAGAGACAGGACAGTAGCTGACAAGGGATGGTTTCAGAGTACTCACAATGTATGTTTGTTTGTTTGTTTGTTTGTTTATTTATTTATTTTGACAGAGGGAGAGAGAGAAGCAGAGACATAGGCAGAGGAAGAAGCAGGCTCCATGGAGGAAACCTGATGTGGGACTCGATCCTGGGACTCCAGGATCATGCCCTGAGCCAAAGGCCGACACTTAACCAATTCAGCCACCCAGGTGTCCCAACCTGTCTTGTTTTTTAAAGATGAGAATATGTGTGAATACTGAGATTAAGGATCCAGTAGATGGAGAGAGAGACAGAGAGTTCAATACCAAAGAGATCAAAAAGTATGGATAATGAATTGCAACAAGAGAAAGAGGGAGACAAGACTCAGAACAGAAGACAGAGTGGTCTGAAATAAAAGGTGTAAAAGTTCACCTTATCACCCAGGGGATAAACATTCTATAAGCCCTAAGACAGGCAGATTTATAAATCAGAAGCGGCACACTATTGAGGGAGTTCTATCTGATGGTTTCCATCTTCTCTATGAAATACTACAATGCACATCACCCCTGCTAAGGAGGGAAGCAGAACAAAAACAGGAGAAAGAATGAAAATGTGTTATAGAGTGTGGGACAGTGAACTGAGGATAGAGATGCTGTCAAGTTTCCATGCAGTGTGGAGGACCTGATTGAGGTTGGTGACCATGAGTTTATCAAGTTATCAAGCTATCTATCTGATCATCTCTAGGAGAGCTCAAACAGTGTGGATATAGAAACCAATATGGTTGGATGACTGAATTTGTCCAGGGCTGAACTGGACAGGGATTTAGGAATGGAAGACAGGAGAAAGAATGCACAGGAGAAATATTAAAGATATATACATGCAATCTAGAAAAGAAGGTGGGCAGCCCGGGTGGTTCAGCAGTTTAGTGCCTGCCTTCAGCCCAGGGCATGATCCTGGAGACCCAGGATCGAGTCCCACGTCAGGCTTCCTGCATGGAGCCTGTTTCTCTCTCTGCCTGTGTCTCTGCCTCTTTCTCTCTGTGTCTCTCATGAATAAATAAATAAAATCTGAAAAGAAAAGAAAAGAAAAGAAAAGAAAAGAAAAGAAAAGAAAAGAAAGGAAAGGAAAGGAAAGGAAAGGAAAGGAAAGGAAAGGAAAGGAAAGGAAAGGAAAGGAAAGGAGAAAAGAAAAGAAGGTAAGTGAAGGTAGGTGGAGTCTACTGGAAAGGAAAAAAAAATTGAGGGAGCCAAGCAAGAAGTCTCAAAAAGGCAGAAGAGGGACCTGAGAAAGTGAGGTATAAGGACATATTTAAGTGAGGTATAAGGCGATATTTAAGTTAGTGATTTCAAGGGTCAGGGATACAGTTTGGGAAGATTAATTTTCCATCAAGCTGGTAAGAATGAAAGGCAAAGAAAGATGTCTTAAGTTCAAACCAGTTGCGGATATAAACTGCCCTATAGTTTTTATCCACAGAATACCTCTACCAAACAAAAGGGTATTTTCTTTTAATAAGTTCAATTGTTTAGCCAGTCACCAAATCTGATCTGGTCGGGTTTATTTCTATAGGTTAAGACCATATATATCCCCCTTCGCTTCTTTCTTATTACTGTTCCTATGACTGACCACTTATATTACTAAAACAGAGACCCAGCTGATCCACACCATATTTCTACTCTATGTACAGCACGTACAGAGAAACCTTTAACAGAAAGTATGCTATAAAAAACTTAGACAATGGCAGAAATCATATACATTTTTCAAATCCTTAAAATTGGAAGAAATACTTAGGTAACTAATGCTTTAAAAACTACTCCTCACTCGGGGCTTCAATTGTATATATGAGGAGATGCCTTCTGAAAACTTTTAACTGACAAAACTGAACAGTAGGTAACGAAAATGAGCATTTTATGTATGTTTTCTTTATACTTTTTGAAATATTTCAACAGTGCTCTTCATAAAAACAGAATAAAATTTATCTTAACATAAGAATATCTTTGAGGGGTGCTAGGGTGGCTCAGTGGGTTAAGCGTCTGCCTTCAGCTTGGATCATGATCCCAGGGTCCTGGGATCAAGCCCCTCAGGCTCCTTGCTCAGTGGAGGGGTCTGCTTTTCCCTCTGCCTGCCCCTCCCCCATCCCGTTTGTGCTCACTCGCTCGCTCTCAAAATAAATAAAATCATATATACATATATTAAAAAAAGAACATCTTTGAGATTAACCAAGAAATTTGTATTTTTATGGCACCACAAGGGACACTTGTAAAGTGTTGCCACCATAGGATGACCTCCTATTTATTTTTATTTATTTTCATAAAAATAGCCTAATTTTCACATTCAGTGTATTTTAACTTTAGATTCTGAAGAATGTTATAAAAAGAAATTGTATTATTCTTCTAATTAGTATTCTAACTAGCACCACCCCATAGTTCATTTAATATATATGTTATATAGGCCAAAAAAAAAACCCCACAAAGCTAATCCTTTAAAAATTTTTTCAGTTAAAAACTTTTGTGTTTGGGTGATAATGATATGTTATTACATACTGTGGTGGGGACGTTGACAGTGAGGAATGCTGCACATATGTAGGGGGACAGGGGATATGGTAACTGTGTGTTCTCAGCTTAATTTTGCTGTGAACCTGAATCAGGTCAAAAAATGAAGTCTAATATTAAAAAAATTCTCATAAGACAACTAAGTTAAAAGAAAAGGCACAGGACTTAAGACATTTATCCAGGGAAGATATATAAATGGCCAACAACCACATGAAAAGCTATGCAACATCACTAGTCATGAGGAAAATCACGAAAACCACAATACCATCTTTACAATGGGTGTAAGGAAAAGGGAAATCATATAATAACATGTGCTGGTGAGGATGCAGAGAAACTGGAACCCAGTACATGGCCGGTAGGAATATTAAAATGACTCAGCCATTGTAGAACACAGTTTGGGAGTTCTTCTAAAAGTTAAACACAGAAGTCTGTATCACTTAATCTCCTTCACCTTATTCTTCCATCCCTCTGCAGCCCTTCCCTTGGGCAATCACCAGTTTGCTGAGTGTATTAATAAACCTGTTCCTGTTTTTTTTTGTTTTTCTTTTGGTTTGTTTTGTTTTTCAGATTCCACATATAAGCTATTTGTCTTTGTCAGACTTACTTTACTTATTAGCATAACATTCTCTATGTCCATCCAACAACATCCAAGTTCTAGCAAATTACGAGGTCTTATTCTTTTATTTATTCATTTGAGAGGGAGTGAGCGAGAAACATGAGTGGGGGAAGGGGGGAGGCAACAGCAGAGGGAGAAGCAGACTCCTTACTGAGCAAGGAGCCCCACACAGGGCTCTACCTGAGCCAAAGGCAGATGCTTAACCAACTGAGCCACCAGGCACCCAAGATTTTATTTTCTTATGACTGAGTAACATTTCATTTTATATATATATATACCATACCCTCTTCATCCATTCATTTATTAACAGGCACTTAGTTTGCTTCCACATTTTGGCTACTGTAAAAAGTGCTGCAATAAAAATAGAGATGCATATATCCTTTCAAATTACTGTTTTTGTTTTCCTTGGGGAAATACCCAACAGTGGAATTAGTAGATTGTATGGTATTTCCATTTTTAATTTTTTGAGGAAATTCCATACTGTTTCCTATAGTTGTACTATCAATTTACATTTCCACCAACAGTGGATGAAGGTTTTCTTTTCTCCACATCCTCACAAACACCTGTGATTTCTTGTCTTTTCTGACTGGTGGGAGGTGATATTGCACTGTGGGTTTGATTTGCAGTTCTTTGGTGAGTAGTGTGGTATGGAGCGTCTTTTCATGGTCTATTGGCCAGTTATCTGTATGTCTTTTTCAGAAAAATCTATATTCAGATTCTCTCTCTATTTTTAAACCCAATTATTTGGTTTCTTGGTGTTAATTTGTAGGAGTTTTTAAAATATATTTTGGATATTAATTCCTTATCAGATGTATCATTTACAAATATCCTCTCCCATTCAGTGGTTATTGTAATAACTTTGTGTGGTGACAGATGGTAACTACATTTATAGTGGTGAGCACCATACAACATACAGAATTATCTAATCACAAAGTTATACACCTGAAACTAAAACAATATTGTATGTCAACTATACTTCAATTAAAAAAAAATGAAAAAAAAAATGGAATTACCACATAGCCCTGCAATTCCTAGGTGTATACTCAACAAACTGAAAATAGGGACTCAGATAAGAACATACTCACAGCAGCACTATTATTAACAGTATTCACAGCAGCCAAAATGTGGAAATAGCTCAAAAGTCCACTGATGGATAAATGGAAAAACAATTTGTGATATACACACAAAACGAAACTTAATTCAACCATTAACAGGAATGGAGTACTGACAAATTCACAATGCGATGTACCTCCAAAACATGATACTAAGTAAAAGCAGACACAAAAGAACATACATTGTGTGATTCCAGTTACATGAAACACTAGAAATAGGTAAATCCATAGACAGAATGCAAACTGGTATTTGCCAGGGGCTAGAGTAAGGGAGGAATGGAGAGAAATTGCTTAATGGGTACAGGAGTGATGGAATATTCTAGAAGTGTTAAAATACTTGGTACATTGGGACGCCTCAGTGGCTCAGCAGTTGGGCGCCTGCCTTTGGCTCAGGTCATGATCATGGGATCCGGTATCGACTCCTGCATCAGGCTCCCTGCGGGGGAGCCTTCTTCTCCCTCTGCCTATGTCTCTGCCTCTCTCAGTTTGTGTCTCTCATTAATTAATAAATAAGACAATAGTTATAAAAAAAAACTACTTGTACATCAAAAGCTAAGAGTATTACTTTCTAGTTTTACTGTCAGGTACATAAATTACTAATCTTAACATAACTCAAAAAAGCAATATAACATGGTAATTAAGGGCCCAAGTCATTCATTAACAAGGATGAAATTTCAGGTCCACCTCATGCTAGCTGTGTAAGTTACTTAACCCTGACAGTTACTCAACCTCTTTGTACCAGTTTCCTCATCTGAAAACAGGGACAACAGCAGCTGCCTCACAGGGATTATGAGAATGAATTTTTTACTTATAAAGTGCTAAAATGATGTTTGGCATGAAGTGATTACTAAATACAAATTACTAGCTATTAATTTTTTTAAAGGAGTTCCTTAGTAAGTATATCAGAATACAAAAGTACATTTTTAAAAAATTATCTGCTATCTCTTCATAGCCCTGCCACCATTCTCTCCCATCTCCCATCCACCTCTACAGTTTGGCAGAATTAGAATTCCCTTTAGAAAGCATGGGCTGACTGGCATTCAGGGCTTCCCACTCCGTCAATGATCTCAAAGCTTCTGATTTCTCTAATGCAACCCTCCCTCACCAAGAGCTAGGGATATCTGGCCTAGAAAGAGCCTTAGAGATAAAGAACACTACAGAACTAACACCTTCCCTATCGATCCAACTGGGGGAAATCCAAATCTTACCAAGATCTCACATGAATTCATTACATTATAAACAGACATTTTCAAATTATTTCATATTAACATAAAAATTTTGGCACTGCTAAAAGTATGTCGTTTATCAGCCTTTCATGCTCCATTCCACATTCTGTCATTCATTTAAAGACTCGATGTTCATACTGTCTAGTAACTAAAAAAAATAATTTTACAAATACTATTTTGAACCTAATTTTTATAGCACTTAATGTAAAAATTTATTGTCTAGAATTTACCTTTGGAATCATCTTTGTTGGAATCTTTATTCTGACAACTTTTCTCATTATCTTTAAACAAGATGGCTGGAACAAAAGCTTTCAGATCAATGAGGTTCTCATAAAAATTCCGAGCATCTTCATCTTCCCATATACCGCCTTCCAAGTCATATTCTCCAGGCTTACCAGGTGTAAAGATATCAATTCCAGGCCCATGCTCTATGATAAAATAAGCCACAGGGAATTAAAACCATTTCAGGTGTAGCATGCAAAATCACTTATCAACAAGATATTTTATATTTTCAATTTTACAACTGATGAATCTTGAGTGTTTCAATGAACAGAAGCTTCTTCAACCAACAAACACTCTGGATTGTTCATGTAACCATCTTTAACATCAAATTATAATTTGTGCTTTAAGTAAAAGCTCTAAACCAGGACAGACTAGAGGACAGCATATGAGAAAGATGTTTTTTCTCTTAAATGTTTTAAGCAGTTAATATGAGATGAAGTACCCACTTGATATAATAGGTCTACCCAAGAAACTTAAAACCAAAATATGAAATATATAATCCTGGCCATCCCTAAAACATCCACATTTCCCATGAAGAATTTTTTTCCATGACTCCCAACCCTCTGTACTACTTATAATTATCTTCACAAGTAAACCAAAAAAAAAAAAAAAAAAAAAAAAAGGTAAGACTTTTTTTTTTTTTTTTTAAGGTAATCTCTGCACCCAATGTGGGGCTGGAATTCACAACCTTGAGATCAAGAGTCACATGTTCTGCCAACTGTGCCAGCCATGTGCCCCAAAAGTAAATCATAAACTTTTAATTAAGAAGCATCTCTCCTTCTGATATAATCTGTGGTACAAGGCAGATTACTATAAATGGTCAACTGATAAATAACTAGAAAAGAACGGAAGGAAAGATGAAGAAATATACAGATATTTCAGAAGGCAGAAAACCATGCATATATTTGCACACATATATGCACATACACACAGTCTACCTTTTACATACAACTATAAATTCTTAAACTCAGAACAGCAAAATTATTATCTAACTTCACGATCACAAGATCATTTGTGAATTTATTCTTACTGTACTTCTCTACTAACTAGAATTGTAAAGTAGGAGAATGATCATGTAGATTAAAAATAACCATAAGAAAATGATTCGTTTCATAAAAAAATAAGAAGAACAAAAACAACAAAACACTGGCTCCCTAATACACTCCTTTAAATGCCTTACAACAAATACATTTAAACACAGGACAGTAAATCCATATGCTATAAGGGAAAAGACTGATAAATTTATAACTTTTGTTTAGTGAAAAATATAAACAAAAGCAAAGGGCAAACTAGAAGGCAATAATGGCAATCCTCGTATAAAGAAATTAATACTCATAATACAAAAAGCCCTACAACCAAAGACCAAAATCCCAGTAGAAAACTGGATAAAGCCTCTGAACAGGTAAAGGGCAAATGAAAAGAATCTTCAGTACTAAGCAGGATAATATTAAATAAAACTAACATTTATCACCTTAACACGTTAGGTTATGTTTAAAAGATTAATATCAGCAAATGTTTACAAGACCACAGGAAGTAAGCACTCTCATATAGCACTAAGGAGACGTCATCTGTCACTATCTATAAATATTTAAAATGAGTATAATCTTTGATCCTGCAAGATTCCTTCTAGGAATCTATACCAAAGAAATAAAATGTGAAGTAAGATTTACAAGGATATTCACTGTAGCACTGTTTCTAACAGAGCCAAATCAGACAGAACCTCAGTATCTACCAGTAAGGGCTGACAAACTGCATTCATACACTCTGTAATATTAATCAAATACCAAAAAATGAGGCATATCCACCTGAATTGACTGTAATTTCTCAAATGTATGTTACTGAAAGAGAAAGTCATACAAAATAACATACTACATAAATTAACAATAAAGCTATATAACAATACCTGATTATGTATTTTACATATATATTTTGTATTAAAAAGTCTGGACAGATCTATATCATACTCTTAATCATGGATATCCCAAAAAACAGATCGTATAAGATAGGAAACTTTTACTTTCTATTCTATAATATGCATGAATATTTTATATATATCAAAAATGTATTTGCATATTCATTATAAATTGTGGGAAAAAATCACCTGAGAAACAAAAAAATGCTACAAAGTCAAAAAGCAGTAATCACAGGAAACTTTTTGCAATGCATATGGCAAAGAATAATTTCTTTAACATGCAAAGTACTTTCATAATTCAATTAAAAATAGATAAATGTTTGGTTTAAAGAAAAGGTAGGGGTAAAGGATTCAAATCAATATGTCATGGGGAGGGATGGCTGGGTGGCTCAGCAGTTGAGTGTCTGCCTTTGGCTCAGGGCATGGCCCTGGGGTCTTAGAATAGAGTGCTGCATTCGGCAACCTCCAGGGAGCCTGCTTCTTTCTCTGCCTATGTCTCTGCCTCTCTCTCTCTCTGGGTCTCTCACGAGTAAATAAATAAAATCTCAAAAAAAAAAGTCACGGGAAACAAACACAGACACACACACATATATAAAACACAGCCAATAAACTTAAAAGATGTTCAACCTCACTCAGAAGGTAAAAAATCAAGAACTACAATACAGTAGTATAAGGAAACATTCCAAGTAGTTTGTGCCCCAGGATGAAGGTCAATGATATTTCTAAGAACACACAAATATCCAGCAGTCATTCAATTAAACATGATGAAATGACCAAAGTACAAAAAATACTAGAGGCTGTAGAGATCAATCATTCAATCAATTAAAACCAATGCAAAAAATTACATATGATAAAATTAGTAGACAAGGACATTAAAACAGATATTCTAACTACATTTCATATACTCAACAACCTAAGCATGTTTGAAGACCATGGAAAATATAACCAGCTTCTAGAGATAAAAACTACATTTCCACATAAGATGAATAGTATAGGACAGCCCCGGTGACTCAGCGGTTTAGCGCCACCTTCAGCCCAGGGCCTGATCCTGGAGACCCGGGATCTCGAGTCCCATATCTGGCTCCCTGCATGGAACCTGCTTCTCCCTCTGCCTGTGTCTCTGCCTCTCTCTCTGTGTCTCCCATGAATAGATAAAATCTTTAAAAAAAATTTTTTTTCAGTAGAAATAAACCAAGTAAATCAATACCAAATCAATGCTAAACAGTATGAAAGACTTTAGTTCTTGGGTGACGGGCACTGAGGGGGACATTTGACGGGATGAGCACTGGGTGTTATTCTGTATGTTGGTAAATTGAACACCAATAAAAATTAATTTATTAAAAAAAAAGAAAGACTTTAGTTCTAAAATATAATAAATATACTGAAAAACTTCCAAAAAACAAATCAACCAATTTAAAACAAACACAAATTCTACAGTGGAACTTTTTTTTTTTTTTAAAGATTTTATTTATTTATTCATGAGAGAAACACACACACGAACACACACACACGGAGAGAGAGAGAGAGACAGAGAGAGAGACAGAGAGAGAGGTGCAGAGACACAGGCAGAAGGAGAAGCAGGCTCCATGCAGGGAGCCCGACGTGGGACTCGATCCCGAGACCCCAGGATCACGCCCTAAAGCTGAAGGCGGTGCTAAACCACTGAGCCATCCGGGCTGCCCGCAGAACTTCTTTTTAAAAAATCAAAAAGTGGGATCTCTGGGTGGCGAGCGGTTTGGCACCTGCCTTTGGCCCAGGGTGCAATCCTGGAGACCCGGGATCGAATCCCACATCGGGCTCCCAGTGCATGGAGCCTGCTTCTCCCTCTGCCTGTGTCTCTGCCTCTCTCTCTCTCTGTGACTATCATAAATAAATAAAATTTTAAAAAAATCAAAAAGTTTGAGGCTCATTGATCAAGAGATACAAAATTAGTAGGAATTATATACATGATTATATATAACTAAAATAAATGCATTCACTACACACAATAGGTGTTTCTTATTGAGATATAAAATATTTTGTCTTATAAAAGAATACCTTACAAATACTTCACTCTTAAAATTTTTAAGTAAACCAATTGTCAGATAGCTTGAATAACATTAACACATCTACTAACAAAATATAATTATTTTATAAAATAGTTGGTGTGACAGATTAATGTATTAAGAGTCCTACCAACTTATGGACAATCAAAATGGAACTTTAAAACGTCTTTGAAATAGTACCGAAAACAATTTATCTCACAAAATGATAAATTTACTCACAAAGCTACAAGTTAAGCTCTAGTCCTAAATAACAATTTAAGATAATGTATCATTCAAAAAGATTCAAAGTAAAGATAAATAGGGATCCCTGGGTGGCACAGTGGTTTGGCGCCTGCCTTTGGCCCAGGGCGCGATCCTGGAGACCCGGGATCGAATCCCACATCGGGCTCCCGGTGCATGGAGCCTGCTTCTCCCTCTGCCTGTGTCTCTGCCTCTCTCTCTCTCTGTAACTATCATAAATAAATAAAAAATCAAAAAAAAAATCAAAGTAAAGATAAATATTAAAGTATTAGAATCCCTTGGGTAGCCCAGGTGGCTGAGTGGTTTAGCTCTGCCTTCAGCCCAGGGCGTGATCCTGGAGACCCAGGATCAAATCCCACGTCAGGCTCCCTGCATGGAGCCTGCTTCTCCATCTGCCTGTGTCTCTGCCTCTCTGTGTGTGCCTCTCGTGAATAAATAATATCTTTAAAAATAAATAAATAAAATAAAATATTAGAATCCCAAAGACCCAATCTATTTTATGAGAAATAAAGTGAACCTTTTCATAACCTCAAGTACGGTTTAAGACAGGCCCCTGTTGGGGGTGCCTGGGTGGCTCGGTTGGTTAAGTGTCCGACTCTTGGTTTCGGCTCAGGTCATGATCTCATGGTGTGGGATCTATCCCCACAAAAGGCTCACTGCTCAGCAGAGTCTGCTTGAGATTCTTAGATTCTTTCCCCCACCCTCTCCATTCCCTTATTTCTCTCCTCCTCCCTCAATCATGCTTTTGCTCACTCTCTCAAATAAAATCTTTAAAAAAAAAAAAAAAGAGGCCCTTATTGGATATAATTCAAAGATATCTAATATAAAAGAACTCGAGGGAATGCATCATAAGATCCTATGAGTTAATTACTGTTCTCTAGGTGCAAAGCCTTTTCCATTCATCAGAGCATTTTAAGTAGTAGCTTTATAAAGTTATTAGGTTTTAATACTACTTCATTTTAAAAACTTTAAAGGCATGTTTAAAAACTTAAATTTACAATAATATACATCTGATAAAAATAAAGATAAGTGATGGTGTTTATTGAAAAATCACAATGTTTTTAGGGTTATCTTACCTTCCGGTGTTGGTTTGTCTTGAGGAAGATCTGGCATATTTTCATCCAAGAGGTCTGCTAGGGATTGAGAATTTGCCAGCAGCTTCTGATAGGACATAGCAAATTCCTCATACTGTTTATGTCTATCTTCACTTAGCTCCCCTTTAGAATGGAGAATACGCCTATAAATAAATGATGAAATAATCTGATAATCTCATCAAAATACATGTGATCATGTATTGTTACATTGGGAATGTTCCACAAAATTTTATCACCTAAGCTTTTTGCACAATTTTCTTCAACTTATTTTTATTCACATTTTCAAGATGTATCTGAAAATTAAAACTGGTATAATCAAATTCACCTAAGCAATTAAATTTCAACATCAGTTCTTAAAAGAACATTAAGTGTGATTAACTATGCCTGCAGAAATATAAAATATAACAATGCCACTAAATAAAAATTATTTTAATGTATTTTTTTAAAGTCATACTCCCTTCAGATACACAGTTCATCAAAAAGGTTTAACATACCTAAAAAAGTTACTGTTCAAAAACAATAGGTTATGAAATCAGTATCCTTACACTTTCACAGTGATTTGAATCAGTATTTTTTGAAAAAGCCCACATCTTCCAAACAGCCAATTCTCAGTTTACTGCACAATTACTGGTTATTTATCCACTTAAAAAATATCAATGAGTAACACACTTAAGCAAGGCCAGGCCATCTCAGGAGCAGAGAACACAACTAGTCTTCCACTCTACAAACAGGTCACTAATAGTGACCATAGTTAGAAATGTAGAACTTCTGAAAATTTTCAATATGATTAGTGAAGTAAGAACCTTACTTTCTATACAGTCAAGATGCCTATATTTGCATCTATTTATAACTAAATATACACAGTATAACATGTGAAATCTATAAACTTTAATGCAAATATAATATAGATAACCAAAAATCAATTGTAAATTGTAAATTAAGTCATTTTCAAAATATTTAAAAGTTTTGTATTACTTGTCATTTGAGTTTTCTTATGAACAAGGAAGAAAATGAGGTGGGTTTTTTTTTTTTTATGATGTTATCTTCTTAAAAATCAGAAAATAGGGCGGCGCAGCAGTTTGGCACCTGCCTTTGGCCCAGGGCCCGATCCTGGAGACCCGGGATCGAATCCCACGTCAGGCTCCCGGTGCCTGCTTCTCCCTCTGCCTGTGTCTCTGCCTCTCTCTCTCTCTCTCTCTCTCTCTCTCTGTGTGTGTGACTATCATAAATAAATAAAAATTTAAAAAAAAAATTTAAAAAAAAATCAGAAAATAAAGTAAAAAATCATGCCTACACTTATTCATCCCTGCTTAGCTGGAATAACTTCCAAACTTTCCTATCTTTACCCCATTCCTACCCACATAAGCTTTTGTTTAAACGCCGTAACATTCCAGCTAACATCTTCTATGTTAGGATTATCAGCTCCAATTACAAGCACAAGGTAGATCAATGAGTAGGTTACTATTCATTACATCCTATCTTTTTTTTCAAATCCAGCCTATTAGGGATCTAAAATGAGAAATTTCCATTCATTTTCTTACAACTTAAAAGTACAATAGTATCATTCTGTGAACAAGAACAGTTTTTTCTGTCTTCAATCATTTATTCCAAAATAATCTTATAGGAAATAAGTCTTTCAGTAAGTTTTATGAATGAATTCTAAACACAAAACATTCAAAAATACTCAACTCATTCAAGAAATGACTATAACTTTAAATGAGTAAGCTTGTGATTAGAAGTTACATCATTTTTGAAGATAAAGACACTAAAATTTTTTTTAAAGACACTAAAATTAAATAAATTGCTTTATGCTCATAAGTAGGCTATTCTAAAATGTTCTGCAATGTATTTAGAAAAATTGTTAATCAATAAAAACTTATTCTAGGGACCCCTGGGTGGCGCAGCGGTTTGGCGCCTGCCTTTGGCCCAGGGCGCGATCCTGGAGACCCGGGATCGAATCCCACATCGGGCTCCCGGTGCATGGAGCCTGCTTCTCCCTCTGCCTGTGTCTCTGCCCCTCTCTCTCTCTCTCTCTCTCTCTCTCTCTCTCTCTCTCTCTCTGTGTGTGTGACTATCATAAATAAATAAAAAAAAATTTAAAAAAAACTTATTCTATAGCAAATTATGTTAAGAATTCTATAGCAAATTATGTTAAGAGTGATAATAGTTCTAAGAGATTTGAAAACACCTGACTGTTAAGATACAAAATCATTTCAGTACTTGAAAAAAAAATTGGAAAATATCTCAAAATAACAGAGCCTGGAACTTTTTTTCTCCAACAAGTTCTGATATTCTAGTCACCTGAAGAACATACATGCAGTTTTAGGTTATACAACATTCACTAAAGATTTATGACATATAAGCAGTAACAAAGTGATTACTATTTTATCAGAACAAAAAAGAACACTTTTTCCAATATCAACCCCATTTTCAAACATTTGCCTGTGATCAATTAAAAGTGATTTAATTCTATCATAGTTCCCTTTGTATGTATTCCAGTTTCTTTCCAGTCATCTTGAAACCAATTTAAAATTCTGAAGCTCCAGAGGTAACTCCTTATTCTCCCCCAAATCTCAAACCCATGATCAAGTTTTCTAACTGCTTAACTTACACGTTCTTAGGTTACTACCTAGTGAGAACAGTACTCAGGAAAAAAGGTTAGATTTTTGGTAGACTTATTTTCTAATCATATCTTACACTAAATACTTAGTAAGCAGGACTAGATACCAATGAAATAGCACTGGAAGAGTTCTATCATACACAAAACTTATGTAGTCCTACATATTTTCCTTGACCATTTATTTAATATATTTACTAAACATCAGACTAAACACACAGCATCTAGTAAGACTATAGATTTTAAGCAGAGAAATAAATGCATCTTAAGTACCTAAACATTCAAAATCCCTAGAATCATTCAGAGGTATTCATCAAATTAAAATGAAACATTTTTTAATGAACATATTATATATGGCAATTTTTTATGTTTATGAAGCCCACTGGAAAAAGATTTTCAGTTTGATTAACTTTTTTAGAAGACCTGTATGAGGGAACTAAACATTAAGCAGCACAGATGACCAAAGTACCTATCCTATTTGGTATATATCTCATCAAATTTCTTATGAGAAACAAACAAAAAAAAATATGAGAATTCCATAGGAATATATCACTACGCAAAATTAAGCTGAATATGATTTATCACATATCATTTTAAATTACAATCTCTTCAGAAACACATTCAGAAAGTTGAACAGAAGACATTCTTTTTGAGACTGTCATAAATTAGAGGTTAGCAAACTATTTCTCCAAAGGGGCCAGATATAAATATTTTAGGCTCTGAAGACCATATGTTCTTTGTTTCAACTACTCAATGCTGCTATGATACAAAAGCAGCCAAGACAATACATAAACAAATGAGCATGACCATGTTCCAATAAAGCCTTATTTATGGACACTGAAATTTGAACTCATATAATTTTAGTATTTCACAAAATATTCCTCTTTTGATTTTTTTCCAATCATCTAAAAAGGTTAAGACCATTCTTACTCTTAGCTCACCAGCTTTATAAAAAGTAGTGGTGGGTCTATCTGACCTGCAGGCCATAGTTTGCCAAACCTTGTCATAATTAGAGTTCACTGAATCAGTATCATTGTTAAATGATTACGAATAAGTACATTCCCTCTCATGACATCACTGTAAAATAGTGAGTTACTGGCATCATTTTAAAGATATGAAAAGTAAGCAATGAAAACAAAATTAATTCCAAATCTTACTCATTATAATAAAAATACAAGGTAGCAGACTTCCTTCACCCAATGTTGAGCTACCACTATCTAGAAGCAATCCTAAGGTACATCAATCTTTGATTTCTAGTGTTTTTTATATTACTAATTCAATATTGTACAACTGACAGAAAATATCAAACAGTCCATTCTGGAATTGAGTATTCTATCTCATAAGAAAAGTCATAAATGCCTCAAAAAATTCTAGTATTAAGAGACATATTTTTTGTTTTCTTTTCTAATTGTTATTCTTATTGCTTGTTATTTTGTATATTGTTTATTGTTTTGCATTATTTTAAAGATGAAATTTTTAAATAAGCTATCAAAATTTAAGAAATTTAACATACTCATTTTCAAAATCATAAAAAAAACACAAGAGAAATTCTTATCAAATCTTTCTGAGGGATTAAGCAGGCAACATATTACAAGTAATAACCAACATTTACTAAATACTTAAATGAGCCAGATACTTTAAATGCTTTTACACATGAATTTACTATATCATTTACCTTTATCTCAGAGGAAGAGTACTACTGTTATTCCATTTTACAGAAAAGACAGCTGAAGTACAAAGATGTGAGGTAACTTCCCACGAGTTACAGATCTGAGTAAATAATGGATCAGAGATTTGAACCTAAATAGCTGGCTCCAGAGCCCATGCTCACAACTACTGCACTATACTACTGCCTCTCAAAATTATCCACTTGGTACCTTATACTGAAATTATAATGTCTCTCAAATGATACATTAAAGGCAAGCCTTCTCAAACTGGGGTGTTTATTTTATATTCTTTTGGGTCCTTGTGTTTGAATCTGACTCGGTAAGCACTAAGTGGCTAAGTTGTTTACTAGACACTTTAAAATCAAGTACAAGTACTAAATGCAGAAGAAGATGACTAATATGAATGTTGTGAAAAATACAGTATGAAGAGATAAGAACTGGATCTGTCACCTGCTATATAAATCACAATGGGCAAGCGCTTTAATCCCTAACTCTATCACTTTCAAGATAGAGAGGTACTATGAGGATCAATTAAGATCAAACAAGTGATGTACTTCATCAATGTACAACAGTATTTGCATGAGGAAAAAAAAAATGCCATAGCCCACTGGAGAAAAGGCAAAAACTTCAATGCCAAATACTATTTGGTCTTGTATTAGCCAAATGAAAAAAGAAAAAAAAATCTTGGCAAGAGCACAGAAAATCCATTTTAGATTTAGAACACATAGCCAAAATCTCGAAACAATAATCATGAAGCAAACTTAGGAAAAACACTAGGTTTACTTTTCGTAATTCACCACTACTGAAAAAGAGAAACTTTTGCCACCACTCTTACCAGTTAGGAAGGAACTGACGTTTCAAAATTATCCAAACAATAACTGACTTAATATATGAATTCATGATTTCACTACTACAAGAAACAAATTCTATTACATAATTAAGTTATACATAATAAAAATTAAATCACTTCTTCAATCTTTATTAAATGCCAAAACAGAGTACGTAATATTACCTCTATGAGTAATATCTCATAGTACAAAGCATTTTAAGTATAGAGAGCTGAACGTTATAAAAAGCAAAACCTACCAAGTAAAGCTATTAACTCTAAACTAGCAGATGTTACTAGATATTTTTAAATGTGTAAATGTTAATTGTAACTCCCCAGGATCAATCACTTAACCAAAATGCACTTTTAAAATTCTCTGAAGTACAAAAAGCTTTTAAGTGCAAATTTATTAGAATTCATCAAACCCTAGGGTCAGTTGTATCACTTGCTTATAATTGTTTACTTGCTTATAATTGTAAATTCCCCAGGGGCTTTGAAACAGAACTAGCTATCTAATACCTATAGTATCAGCCCAGATAACATGAGAAAAGAACAGCTAAGACTCTACAGGTCTTACGCAGTCACGGTCTTCATTCACTCATTCATTAGTGTCTAAGAAAATACCAGAGATTTTATTATTCTATTTTTCAAATTGGTTGCAAGAATTCTTAAGTATAGACATTAATGAGTATAGACAAAGACTTCACAACTTCTATGAATAGTACCATCTCCCAAGTTAATTAAAACGACCAAAAGCAGTTGGAATTCATAGACTGAAAATAGAATGTATTTTTTTAAAAATTATTAAAGATACCAAATAAAGTCTTAAAGTAATTTAACTACATGAGTCTTAAAAAGCCCCTAGTTTGGCACTTAGATTTCCAGCCATCACCATGCCTGGGAGAAACCTTACTGGGAAAAACTATTGTCCACGAATGTTCCCATGATGTAGAATAACCTCAAAACTCTGACTAGAAGGGGAAACTTTGGGAAATCGGTCATTTTAACAGTACATTGTACTATACTAATACTAGGCCAAGGGAGTCTGCACTAATCCATTCCTCTTGTCTTCTTGGTCAGTAGGTATTCAAATCTACATTATAGAACCTGCTCAATTTGAAGCTATCCTAAAACATGAGTTATTTATTAAGCTATATGCCAATTATTTTCTATATTGTGATTAAGATTTTTCCATCTTCCAAATTACTACATCTAAGTAGACAGTATTCCATGATAAAATGACTGCTACAATGCTAAGGTCAATTTATACTAGGTAAATAACCTCCTCTAATACCACAGGTTAACAGTTCCATATTTAAATGAATAGAGTTACTAGGGAAAGCCACAAAACCATGCTCTTAACACTATACCCTGTTCAAAATTTTCATGGTGACTTGAATAATACTAAAAAAACAGGTCTGCTTATCAGAGCTGAATGTGACCAGCAGGTAAGTACATACCAATACATACAGCAGATAATAACATAAACAATGTTTAAAATTGTCATTAGGATATAGTAATATGCCAAAAACATCTAAATAAAGTTAGAAGAGGTAAGTATGCATTCAGGTTTAAAAGATTATTTCCACTAGTTCAAGGTGAAGAACTGGTTTGGCAGCAGTTCATTTGAGAAATTAAGTGTATGTAAGTCCCACAGTCAAAAGAGTGACAAGGCAGCTAGAAAAAGTAATGGAATTTGGGGTTACAAGCAGGAAAAAAATGCATCCAAAACGAATGCCCTAAGGATAGTCGTGTGGAAATCATGGAACTGAAGGAACAGGAGGTATTTAGCCTTGAGAAGATGAAAGGGAAAAATCCTGGCAGTCTGCAAATATTTGAGATACTATCATGGGTATGAAAGAGGAGACATGTCCCATGTCAGTGTTTCTCAAACTATTTCTCAAACTAATAAAGGTGTTTCTCAAACTAATAAGGGAATTCCTTTTTCCTAATCATTGCAGACAGTTTTATAAAATAAAGTAACAATATCCAAGACTATGGAAAACTGCTATAAAGGTGTCTTAAATGCTTTGTCTATTCCTATACTTAATTCATTGTGGGTAGGTAAACAGTTCATGGACCCTCACTTTAAGCAGCTTTATTCCACTGGTACAAGAAAGAAAGTAATCAAAGGGAATCAAATTTCAGCTTGAATTCCTTGTAAGTAGGTGTGCCCAACATTGGAATGGTGCTTTCAAAGGAAGAATACTTTATCTGTCAGATAATCTAGAAAAAGGACTCCTACACTGGAAAGGTGATTGGATTAAATCACTGTAGACTCTACCCTCTAAGCTTCCCTGAGGCCAATCAGAAGTAAACACACATACAAAACCCTTAAAAAGTAATCAAAGCATACTTACAAAATCAATGTGAGGCATCAGGAAGAACATAAGGGAAAAAGAAAAGGAATAGGGAAATGACAAAATACTATGTATGTCATAATTAAGAAACCTTAAAGATGTGAGAATTAATAGAGGGCCACTATTTTCTTTTTTTTTTCTTTTTTTTCTTTTTAAATTCACTATTGACTATTATATATAATACATCCTGACTATGTATAAATATACCCTGAAGTGGCCTAGTCAAAGTTTAAACAAACAGTGCTCACTATTTAAAAGCACAAAACAAAGATTTTTTTTTTAATTATTTTTAAAGAAACCTTGAGGAACACCATTGCCACCTTAAACTCTGACCTTTTGAGTGACCCTCAACCACCATGGCTTAGTCAAACAGTCGGTGCACCTATCTTGATGCAGACCTAACCGCACTACTACAGTCTTCACTTCTAGTTAAGTTCATCACCTTCCGGTGGTAACTACTTAAAATCAGTAAGTAGGTCCTGCAGGTTTATGAAAATAGACAAATGTACTCTCCCATACTAATTCTTGAAAATAGCAATTTCGGACTCCTAACCATGTACTTTAAATAAGTACTAGGTACTTGGCCAAAGGCTATTGCTTTATTGCTATATCCTTTCTGTACTCCCTCAGCCCTCCTCCAAATCCACCCTCCATAAAAGCAGACCTAATGCTTACCAACTACATCAATTTCTAGCTTGTTGATGCCTCCTAGGAACAGAGGCTACACAGCAGTATCTTGTAACAATCAACAGTGGCCCTCAATCAGGTACCCTTTACTAATTACCACTGGTAAAGGTGCATACATTATTCCTTGAAACTTTAAACAGTTGTTCCCAGGAGAGAGACTCCCAGCAATGCACTTTACATGGTAGCATTTAAGAAATTTTTTTTCACCTCTGATTTCTTGCACTGTTTTCTTAATTTCTGATCTTAAATACCACTAATAATGACTCATTTTCTAAGAACAAATATCAACAGTGACATCAATAAATTAAGATACAAAACAATGAAAGCAAACCTGCTATAGAGAGGACACAACAAACCACACCAAAATAATGGCAGTAAGTTAAAGTGACAGAAAAAGAAAATTTATCCCTCAACATTAAGGAGTTTTTAAATTATAGGAACAAAACACATCCACAAAGTAAAAATCACCATATACTTGCCAGGTTTCTTCTAAATTCAGAAACAAAATCTATCATAGACTCCCATTTAAACATGAGTACTTAAGACTGGTACACTGAAATTTTCCTGGAAATGTTAAGAAATCACCTGCAATGAGCCCTTTTCCACATGTTCTTTCAGTGGCCTGAAGACTTTAAAAACTTTTAAGTATGAGCTCCAAAATAAATTCTCAATTCTGAGAAATATTTGAAAATCACCTGTTTTGTCTCTCAGTATTCTGAAGCTCCCTGTGGTCCCTTTTCAGGTGTTTGGTCAAAGATGTAAAGTATTCTTTTAAAAGATTCTGGAAAGGTTGTTGTTTCTCTGGACTAATTATCTCACTAGGAGGAAAACTCAAATTAAACTTCTCTGCAGCACTCTTCACTTTCCGTGGCACAAGCCCAGCAATATCATCTCCACAGTGTCGACAAAAACTAATCACCACAGAAACATGAGTATGGGATTCCCGGTCAGCATTAATAATATTTTTTAGCTGTTCATAGATTAAGGAAAGACCTTCCTTGTCAGTGAAAATCCCAACTATTGTCAACTCCGCAATGAAACGCAAATCAGTTCTTAACTTGGTAATGTTAGGGGTTTTCTCTTCTTTCCTCGCTTCAAAATGTTTTTTCCAAACCTGAAGAAGTGATGGAGCAAAGTCGGCATAACGCTGGTGAAAGAGAGAGCACAAGTGCACAGCACAGTTCACATCAGATATTTTTAGCTTTGCTTCCACAATAGAAGCTACGGCTTCCGCAATGTATTTGCTTAAATTCAGGCCATTAAAATCATGGGACAAGGAGTCTCTCTGTTGTTCGGTAATAGTTTTTAGTTTCTTGACAAAAGCAGTATTTTTCTTCAAACTTGAGTCTAGTCGGCTAAAGAAATTTTCCTCTGGTCGGTTGTCTGGAGCATTTTGGTTTTTGCTACGAAGTTCCTTCCTTAACTGATGTCGTTCCCAGGCTTCCTGATGAAGCTGAAGGGATTCCTCTTTCTCTCTATATAAAAAACAAATAAGTAAATAAAATACTTTGCATATTTTGTAGAATCACTGACCAATTTCAAGAGTGAAAGACAATGAAAACGTAATCATAAACATCAGCATCTCAAACCAAGCAAAACATGCAAAAGGCCCTTTACCTACTTTTAACTTTTAAGTTTTTTTTTTTTTTCCAACTCATGGCCCTGAGATTAAGACCTAAACAAGAAAACAAAAACAAAAACAAAAAAAAGACCTAAACAAGAGACAGACACCTAACAGACTGAGCCACCCAGGCATCCCTTTAAGATTTTGTTTTTAAGAGATACCTGGGTGGCTCAGTGGTTGAGCATCTGCCGCCTTTGGCTCAGGACGTGGTCCTGGAGTCCCAGGATCTAATCCCACATTGGGTTCCCCTGGAGGAGCCCGCTTCTCCCTCTGCCTAAGTCTGTGTGTCTCACGAATAAATAAATAAAATCTTAAAAAAAAAAAAAAAAGAACTCACAATCCTGAGATCAGAAGTTGCACACTGTACTGACTGAGGAGTCAGGCACCTTTTCCAACTTTTAAAAACATTTTATTATTGACTTAAGATAATGAGAACCTAGTACACTGAAAATACCAAACGTGGCAGAATGGATGATTCTTAATAACTAGAGTAAAAATCATTCTGCCAACTGGTAAACTAAATAGATAAAATACTTTGTCAACTCTACCTCAATAAAGCTGCAAAAATAAACAAATTAAACACATGATGTATAATATGAAAAATATAAATTAATATGCCCAGGAAGGTGTAAAACCTAGAACAGGTAAAAGCACCGGGAATATAGAAAAAAAACTGTCCACAAAAAATTCTTTAAAGTATTCTTTAAATACTTTAAAATTTAAATTAAAAATTAATCTCTTAAAGTATTCTTTAAATACTAAATAATACATTATTTAAAGAATAATGTTTATTAAAAAATAATAATAAGGGGATCCCTGGGTGGCTCAGCAGTTTAGCGCCTGCCTTTGGCCCAGAGTGTGATCCTGGAGCCCTGGGATCAAGTCCCACATCAGGCTACCTGCATGGAGCCTACCTCTCCCTCTCTCTCTCTGTGTCTCTCATTAATAAATAAAATCTTTAAAAATAATAATAAAATAAAGAGTAATGTTTATAAAAGAATGCATTAAAAATGTTTTGGTATGTTAAGTACCACTCTTCCATACTTCGGCATTAGCCAAACCTCTAATAAAGTACCTTTCTCAGTTTTGTCTTAAAATTCAAATGTAATTGGGGCGTCTGGGTGGCTCAGTCAGTTAAGACTCTACCTTCATCTCAGGTCACAATCCCAGGATCTTGGGATGGAACCCGACATTGGGCTCTCTGGCTCAGCAGCAAGCCTGCTTCTCCCTCTCCCTCTGTCTCCCTCTCTGCCTACTTGTGCACTCGCTCGCTCACTCACTCTCTGTCAGATAAATAAAATCCTTAAAAAAAAAAAAAAGAGTTGAGTGTAATTAAGAAAATTTGGAACCAGGGATGCCTGGGTGGCTCAGCGGTTTGGCACATGCCTTTGGCCCAGGGCGTGATCCTGGAGTCCTAGGATCAGTTCCGTATCAGGCTCCCTGCATGGAGCCCATTTCTCCCTCTGCCTGTGTCTCTGTCTCTCTGTCTCCAATGAATGAATAAATAAAATCCTTAAAAAAAAAAAAAAAAAGGCATTTGGCAGCCCGGGTGGCTCAGTGGTTTAACGCCGCCTTCAGCCTAGGGCCGGATCCTGGAGACCCGGGATCGAGTCCCACGTCGGGCTCCCTGCATGGATCCTGCTTCTCCCTCTGCCTGTGTCTCTGCCTTTCTCTTTGCATCTCTCATGAATAAATAAATAAATTCTTTAAAAAAGCATGGTGCTCTAGTCACTGAAAGTAACAGAACAAGTAACTGAAGATACTCCCAACTCTCTTGGAATTGGACCTCAGCAGTCTGATTTCAAATCACCATTGCTTTCCTAACATTTCAATCTCCCCATTCCTTCATATCAATAAATAAAATAAATGTTCTTACTTCAACTGGGCAGCTTCTTCTTCTTGCTGACGTTTTGCCTGCTCTTCTTGCTTCTTTTTCTCTTCCTCTTCATGTTTCTTTTTTTCTTCTTCCTCTTTTTTCTTTAATTCTTCCTCAGCCTTCACCTTTTCTTCTTCTTTTTTCTTTCGTTCCTTGTCCTCTTTTTTTCTCTTATCTTCTTCCAGTTTCTTCTTTTTATCTTCAGGGACCTTAATAACCTCCTTCTTGGCAGTAAGCTTGATCTCGTCTTTTGGTTTCTCCCTGCTACTCACTGGCCGCCTTTCACTGCAGTCTTTTTCCTTGTTGTTTAGTAAAGTTTCTTTTTCTTCCATACTTGCTGGCTTCTTACGCTCAGCTGGCATTATGTTACCCAAGACAATCTGTAAAGTAAAAGAATGTCAGTATTCTTTGTAGTATTGTAAATGCAGTGACTTTTTAGTAATGTGACACTTTTTTAAACAGAACATACTAATGTAATGTTGTGAAAGATTAAATAAATGCATGTAAAATGAACACTATTTCTTTTTTTTTTTAAGATTTTACTTATTTATGAAAGACACAGAGAGAGAGAGAGAGAGAGAGAGAGGCAAAGACACAGGCCCAGGGAGAAGCAGGCTCCATGCAGGGAGCCTGACGTGGGACTCGATCCCGGGTCTCCAGGATCATGCCCTGGGCTGAAGGCGGCGCTAAACCGCTGAGCCACCCGGGCTGCCCATGAACACTATTTCTGCAATAAAATAATTTCTTGGTCACATTCCACATTCTATCTTAATTAGTTATGCTTTGCCTTAAGTACTTTTTTACTTTTTATTAAGGAAATACTCGAACACACAAATGAAAGTAGAGAGCACACTATAACCAACCTCCCTACACTCACTGCCCAAATTCAACCATTATCAACTACAAAACAACATTTAATCATAAACACTTCAGTATGTATCTGAGAATATTTTCAATTGGTTTTAATCCCAACAGTTCACAACCATTAGGAGAGGCTGGTGACATTATTTCCTACAATCTGGAACAGAAATTATTTAAGTTGGTACAAAAATGAGCTCTTGCCTCCTACAAATAGACACAGAAGACACAAACTTCACATCATCGTTCTAACCTTATCAAACTTTCAAATACAGAAAGCTTCAGCTATCAAATTAAATTAAACTTTTAGTCTTTTCATTAGTATTAGTCAAAATTAGTCTATAACATAATGATGATTCTAAAATCTGTATATTCTGTCTATGTCTGCCAATACAGTAGCCACCAGCTCAGGGTTTCTCAGCCTCAGCACTATTACCATTTCAGGCAAGATAATTCTTTGGGGGGGTTTTGCTGGGGGAGTGATGTTGACACAATTTTGTGCACTATGTGTTTAGCAGCATCCCTGCCTTCTCTACTAAGGACGTGCCAGCAGGATCTCCCCAGTTTTGACAACCAAAAATCACTCCAGATATTGCCAAAAGTTGCCTGGGGACAAAACCACCACCAGCTGAAAACCACCGCACTAGCCACATGTAGCTACTTAGCTACAGGAAAATTAATTAAAAAGTTTGAAATTTCGTTCTTCAGTCACTACCCCTATTTCAAGTGCTCAATTTCACATGACTAGTGTCAACCGCATCAGACAGCGCAGATACAGAACATTTTAATTATCACAGGACGTTCTATCGGATAACATTAGGTCTATAGTACAGGCTCTATACAGTTAACTGGAAATCAACTGTGGAACAAAAAAACTGTATTTCCCAGCAAAATTCAGCATTTTTCTTTCCTAGAAATAAATTTCTCTACTCAGAACTAGTGTTCTAATATAATTTCTTTTATGGACAGTACTTCATGTTTTGAGGCCCTAAATCATCTGAAAGCCGTATATGAGAAAATCAAAATACCTTCTATGTAAGAAATACAGAATTAACTTAAACTTCCTACTTTTTTATTAAAAGCTAAAGATATACACACTATTCTCAATTATTTTCAAATATATATTTTAAGTTATAGCAGTAAAAACTAGGTTAGCAAACAAAATATTTGCAAAAATAACTATTCTATAAACACACAATGCATTTATTTCAGCACTCCAATAAACTATCAAAGGAAGAAAACCTAGGCCAATAGAAGCACTTTAAGTAACTTTTGGAGGCACCAGCAACATTCCTTATCTTCTCCCAACCACTTCTTCCTTTCCCTTTTACTCTTTCACTCTGATTCTATATCACGTCCACATTCTATGCATTTATTTTAACAATAACACCCAAAGGCTTCAGTTAACCTCAATGGCAAAACTCAAGAAAAAAAAAGCTGTTAATCCTGTTTAAGCAACCATTATAACATGAAAGAGCATAACTACTTATTTGCTGGCAAAGCAGTGTTAACATTTATGTTATCTGTCAGCTTCAAAGACCCACCTTTAATGTGAAAAAAGACATGCCCTAAAGCAAGTAAATTTTTAAAAGAAGAAAATACTCATAGCCACCACTCACTGGCCTCACAGTAAACATCTTACGTACATTATCTCATTTAATACTAAAATCTTTATGATGAGTATTATCTTCCCTATTTTATAAATGAGTAAACTGAGACTTGACCAAGTAACTTGACTAAGGCCTCCACAGCTGGTGACAGAGCTGGAATTGGAACCCATACTCTCACCTAAAGTTATTAAGAACTTTGAGAGTACCAAACTGTGAAGTGAAAGACCTGATCTTAGATACTGACCACAACAAATCACAGAATTACGTATCTGAATAGAAAGAATCCCTGATAATGGCTAAGCAGTTTTTATATTACTTTTCTAAATTTTGGCATATACTAGTTAAAACATGTGGGGATAAGATTATTTCTAAGATAATAATACAATCTTTCTTAGGGATATTTGTCATTACGTGCAAAACATAATACTCTATATAGAGAGTTGGTATTTTCTGAAGTTTATCAACAAGCAACACTTCAGTGATACAAGAACTACAGAAAATAAAAAGAATGGCAAAAAAATTTGACAGGTAACGTCTCATTTGTGAAGGTAGTATCAGATACTAAGTTCTATGAAAACATTTATAAATTCACTTGGAATCTGACAAATTTCATAAAGTATCATGTATTAGCTTAACAGAGCCTCCTAGACTTTTGTGACTCTGTACGGTGTTCATTTCTTCAATACCTACTGTGTCAAACTGTAGTAGGCACTCATGAATTGATCCTGCTCTAGAACACAAAGAAACAGATTCCCAATAAAACCCTTAAAATCTTCGGATATATTCTTTCAATCACTTCACCCTTGTATTAAAAACATATCCAAAGTACACTTCGAACTAAGTTTCAGTGAACAAAAAATATGACAGAAATGTAAAGGTTCATGTAAAGACCAGCAATGCAACATGTGAAAACAACATAGGTTTTGAACTCAGACTTTAAGTTTGCATCCCAACTCTTCATCCTGCTAGCCGTGGGAACTTGGACAACTTAACTTCTCTGAGTCTATTCATCGATAAAATGGAGAAATTGCTACTCTTACAGAATTCTTAAGCTACTAACATTGAAGGAAGCATCAAGGCCGCACTCAACAGGGACACCTGGGTGGCTCAGTGGTTGAGCTTCAGCCTTCAGCTCAGGGCGTGATCCCAGGGGTTGGGCTCCCCACAGGGAGCCTGCTTCTCCCTCTGCGGGTCTCTGCGTCTCATGAATAAATAAATAATTTTTTTTTAATGCATTCAAGGGACGCCTGGGTGGCTCAGGGGTTGAGCATTTTGCCTTTGGCTCAGGGCGTGATCCTGGAGTCCTGAGATCTAGTCCCACATGGGGCTGGCTCCCTGTGAAGAGCCTACTTCTCCCTCTGCCTGTGTCTCTGCCTCTCTGTCTCTAATGAATGAATAAATAAAATCCCTTAAAAAAAAAAAAGGCATTCAATTAATGTCTATTGCTTCACACAGAGCACTGAAAAGTTCTTTGGAAGATGAGATTTTTTTTTAAGAATTAGGTCTACTAGACTTTACTCCAATTCTCAATTTTTACATTGACATGGCAGCAGAAGGGTGACTCACCCAATTACGCCAGTTTAATCGTTGGTTGGGTCAAGGCTCACTGTCCAGTGCTCTTATCCACTATCTACCCTGACTCAAGATTTTAAAAGCCAAACAAAATATACAAACAACCTAATTTAGACCCATATGCATGTATCTGTGCCGTCAATGAAACTATTTAGTAGTGAAATGCTAACATTTCTTTGAATCCCTCTGACAGTCCCTGCTTGAATACACAGCCAAATATTTCACCCGAATGGCTTTAAGAAGTTTTTCAAGTGAAAACCACAGTTTCAAACAGATTCTGCCTCACAATAACCCAAGATAAATCATTAGTGATCTTTTGTTTTTGTTTTTTTTTATCGGAATATCATTAAGCCCTTACAAATGACTTCACTGAGTACGAGCACAGTCAGTCCCTTAAAAGGAAGCCACGTCCTTAAAACCACCTTCCTTCCTATAGAGTGCCCTGGCCGGTGGACTGGATAATCTGGTTTTCGGAAGAGACTGTGAAAAGCCCAAAAGAAAGTAAAACTACTTTCTTGGTCAAACGAGGAGGTACCAGCAGAGCGCACCGAGGGGGGCAGAATGCAGAGAAAAAGGGGGGTGTCTCCCTCATCAAAGATACTCCTTTACCCAAGTACCATATGGACTGTATGAAATCACAATCAGAAACGCTCTGAAGACGCCCCAGAGGAAGACAAGGCCGGTTCACCTGGTAGTTCTGTGTCACTCAAAACGTCCTGAGGGCAGAACCGCACCGGGGCATTATCTCTCCACCCCCACCCCCCACCCCCACCCCCCAACGCTGGCTTTACCCAAAGGAAAAAAAAAAAAAAAAAGTGTTGAAAACCAAAGACCCACGGAAAGTTTCCTTACACACTTCACCAGAGTTCAGAACTGGCTCTCTCGACGAGCTGTGGTACCTTTCGGAGACGCCTGAAAACTACGGTCGACGGGAAGGGTGAGCGGCGCCGGGGCTGCTCCGGTCGCGGGTCCTGGCGGAGCAGGAGGGCGGCTGGCCCGGGTCGGCGGGGAGCCCCCAGCTCGCCAGCCCCACGGCCCTGGCCTCCGCGCCCAAGCGCTCAGCAGGGGCAGCGCCGGGGACCGAGGCACCGCGAGGGAGCCTCAGCCCGTGGGAGGCTTCGGGGCAAGCGGACCAAGCGCAGCGCCCCCGCCCCGAAGCCCCTTCCCCCGCACACGCATCTCCCACAACCCCCTGCTCCTGCGGCACCCTCCCGGCCCGCACTCGCGCCCCCTGCCCCGGGGGCCCCCGCGGTCACCTTCGCCGACCAGCGTCGCCCCGACGCCAACTTCTCCCCCTCACGCTCCGCACCCGCCCGACGCCCAGACGCCCCGGCTGGTCTCCCCGCTCCACGTCCTCCCACGCGCGCGCGCCCGCCCCACCTCCTCGCCGTCGCGTCCCTCCGGCTCCCGGGAGCCTTCCCGCAGCTCCCTCGCTCGACTGCACACCTCCGCCCCGCCACAGCGGCTTCAGCCCCGAGGCCCAGCCCGGGCGTGGAGGGGCGGGGAGGACACCCCCGCACCCCGCACCCCGCACCCCCCCGCCCGCCCCGGCCGCCCCTCGCGTCTGCCCCGGGCCGGGGGCGCCCGCCGTGACGGGAGCCTCCGGGAGAGGGGTCTGAGGAGGACGCCGCCGGAGCTGCGGTCCGCCTGCTGCTCGCCGCCCCCGGAGCGCTGAGGTGCCGCCGAGTCGCCTCTCGCGTCCCTCGGGGAGCAGGAGTCCAGGCCGGTGCCCCCCAGCCCCGCTCCCTCCCGATGGTCGGAGCGGAGGCGAAGGAGGCTCCCCGGGACTCACCTCGAGCCTGTCGTCAACATCAGCCCCGGGTTTCCCAGCACCAACTCCAGCGCTCGGGCTCTCCCCTCCCCTCCCCCCACCTAGCTCGCAGCCGAGGGCCCGCCTTCCCTCAGCTCCCCCTCCTCCCTCCGCCCGCCGGCCCTCCCGCCCGCCACTCACCAGCGCGGCCGGGCCGCGAGTGGGGGCGGGGCGGAGGGAGGAGGAAAAGCGAAAGCTGCCGGCCACGTGCCTGACCCAAAGCCGTCCGCGTCTCCCTTCCTCCGGCGTTTCGATGCGCTGAGGCTTGACTCTGCGGCGCGGACCGCGGCCACACGCTCAGACCGCTGCCACGCACACACAGCGGCGTGCTGCGGATCGTCCGCCAGGCGACAGGAGCGAGATTTCCAGACAGGCGGTGAACAGGGCAGCCACAACCAGCGCCTCCAGCCAGGTCCCCGGCGGAGGGGCGGAGCGTTCCAAGGCCCGAAGGCAGGAAGTGGATTGGTCGCCAGGAAAGGGAAAGCGCCTGAATTGGAGATGCGCAGGCGCAGGCACTTCGGGCGGGGGGGGGGAGGGGAGGAGAGGGGGGGAAACGCTAGAATGGGGCGGGGCGGAGCTAACAGGAGGTGAGGAAGGGCGGTGGAACGGTAGGAGAATTACGGAGCGCCGTTTGGGACACGTTTGGCCACGTGATTCTCGGGGGAGTTTCCCGGAGCGAACGTCAGGGAAAGGTCTAAGAAGGGAAAGTTTGATTGGACTAATTCGAGGGGTGAGGTTGGAGATTTGGGGAGTTGGAAACCCGAGAAGCTGAAGGATATGGCTGGTGGGGAAAGTAGAAGTTGGTTAGGAATGAGTCTAGATTTAAGAGTGCCGTCGAGTTTCCGAAAGTCCCGTTTGGGGAGGATGGGGGGTGGGGGGGAATTTCCAGAAGCACTTTTTTTTTTTTTTTTTTTTTAGGTGTTGGACGTCAAGAACGACCCAGGGTGCAGAAGGAAAAAGGTTTTCCTCGACGGATCCTGGAAAGCGCTCTGTCCTAGCAAGCCAGTTTCAGAGACTGAAATGGAATGACTTCCCCGAGTTATTAAATGTGATCACTCGTTTTAAAAAAAAACAAAAACAACAACAAACAAACGAAAACAAAAAGTTGGCCCAGTCGTCGTTTCTTCGCTTTGCGAAACAAAGTCAACCTTCCAAAAGGGGCATCAGCTTCTCCACACAACTTCACTCCTTAAATTGCTGAGGTTTGTGTATCTGGCCTGCAATTTTTTTTTTTTCTTAATCAAAACTGCTCGGATCTGCTGCTAACGTGATCTCGCTGGTTGGCTTTGTTCAAGAGTCAAAGGGGCAAAGGTGCAAAACTGGACTTGATGCTGGAGTGACGCGTGTCGCCCCCCCCCCCACGTGTGAGCCCACAAAATGAGCTGCTACCAACCGCAAACACTTGAGGCCCGTCTAGGTTCACTTGTATTCAGCTTTTGCCCATTTGCCTCTTGCAGTTCTGCTTTCCATTTATTATTAGCTTGAACATCGCCTTCACAAATTCAGTGTTGTTTCCTGTACTTCGATTTCTACCCACCCCCCCCCCAACACTACTGGTAGGTCAATCGTGAAAAGACTAGCAAGAGAGAAAGGCAAACACCGCTAATATGTACCACTGATAAGCAATTAGCAGAGGAACACCTGGGTGGCTCAGTCGGTTAAGCATTCTTTTTTTTTTTTTTTAAGATTTTATTTGTTTATTCATAGAGACAGAGAGAGGCAGAGACACAGGCAGAGGGAGAAGCAGGCTCCATGCAGGGACCCCGATGTGGGACTCGATCCCAGGTCTCCAGGGTCAGGCCCTGGGCTGAAGGCAGGGGCTCAACCACTGAGCCACCCGGGCTGCCCTCGGTTAAGCATTCTGTTCTTCGTAGACGCTCAGAGCTGGATCTCAGGGTTGTGAGTCCACACCCTGTGCTGGGCTCCATGCTAGGTGTGGAGCCTACATAAAAACAGACACAAAACCATCACGAGAGAACTGTCGCAAACCACCATACGGGGAGAAGGCCACCCCGTTCTTTTCAAAAGTTATTTTTCTCATTTTGTCTGGCTACCTTAAGCAAATTGATCTCTATGCTGTTAATAAATATATGTACGTATTCAAGTCAATCTTTGCCTTTCATGAGGTTTTGTTTTGTTTTGTTTTAAAGATCTTATTCGTGAGACACACAGAGGTAGAGACACAAGCAGGGAGAAGCAGGCTTCCTGCAGGGAGCTGTTGGCAGGACTCGATCCCAGCACCCTGGATCACCACCTGAGCTGAAGGCAGATGCTCAACCACTGAGCCACCCGGGTGCCCCCTTCATGAGGCATTAAAAGGAAATCATGTGAATACAGGGATCAAAAAAAAAAACTATTTCTATTGAGCTTTTGCTTATTTTAAATTCGTTATTTTAATTAATAATCACAATCATCATGTAGGTATCCTGATCCCCATCTTATAGAAAGATAATTTAATTCAATATCAGAAAACTAGTAAGCATAGTATTCCTTTCACACAAGTCTAACTCCAAAAACCCAAGCTTTTTCTGATGTATCCCACTGCCTTTATGCCCAGATTTTTTCACAGACTGAAAATGCACCCCATTGTTTTCTTTCTAAAGTAAGATATCAAAAGCCACCAAAGCCTGCTAATGTGGGACTATATTGCAATCTCTAACTCGAAGAAGCACATTTCTCTGAAGAAGCCATTGGTTTTTGCATTCTGATCAAACTTCACTATTTTCTGTAACTACATTGTATTTAAGCTTTTAAGTATTAATCTAGATATTTCATTATTTGACAAAATTCTAAAAAAATGCCTTTTCCTTTTTGCCTGTTTCAGTTGACAGAATTATACCATATGAAAAGAGGAAAAAACTCACAGACATGTATATTTAGATAATACTGTTTTCTGTTTAAAACCCAGTTACAACGCTGCTTTGCATTAGGAAGCAAAGGCAAGAGAAAGAGATTACAATCTCAGGCCAAGATAAACCTTAATTTAAAAAAAACAGGGCTTATGTGGCATGAACTCCCTGGTGTCCTGCTGAATATGTACTGCACCTTGAACAAGTCCACCTCTGTCTTTTAGAAGCTGACGTCTAGTTTAACTGATTTAAGCTAGTTTTGTCTCTTTTAGATTTGTTTTTTTTTTTGTATTTTTAATGAGAGATCTAGAGGAAGTATACTCATGGGAATGATCCAATAGGGAGGGAAATATTAATGATGGAGGAAAGAGGGGAAAAAAGGTAACAAAGGAACAAAATCCTTGTGTTGTGAAGAAATGGAATCCAAAGTACAAGCAGGAAGAGTGCTTTCGAAGGACAACCTGGTTTCTCAGTCAGTTAAGCATCCGACTCTTGGTTTCGGCTCAGGTCCTGATCTCAGGGTTGTGAGATCAAGCCCGTGTGTTGGGTTTTGCGCTGAGTCTGCTTGAGATTATCTCCCTCTCCCCCACCCCCTCTCTTCCTCTCTCTCTCTCTAGTAAATAAATAAATCTGGGGGGCGGGTGGATAAAGAGTGCCTTTGATAGAAGCAGTGGCACTTCCGCAAGATATTAAGAGAGAACACAAAAACGATGAGTAGGCTTGTAGACTTGGAGAGCCTCCTTGATCATTCCTATTTTCTCAATGAAATTGGCAGCAAGTTCATTAGCTAAGAGTGGGATGAGGGAAAAATTGAGGGGAGGTTTGAGAAGAGAAAGGGAAAATAGGAAAGAGACGCTTTGAAGAGCGTGAAAGCAATGGAAATGCATACTAAAGATTGCTGCTGACACACTGGTTGATGTTTCTGATGATGAATTTAAAGCCATGCAGCCCACATATGCCAATTTCTCCAGAAGAGATGAACAGTTTTAGCCAGGGTTGTGGCTTTTCTTTTCCCCCGTAAGAGTGATGGCAGAGAAAGTGAACAGTAAAGGGATTGTGTGCTTGCAAGAGGATGATCATCCTAAAGGATTGTCGAATCTCGGTGGGTATGAGGGAAATGAAGGGGAACAAGGTGTGTGTGTGAATGTGGATGGGGTTAACAGACTGACAGGAGCAGAGGTTGCCAAGAAAATGGTGACGAAAGAGCCGTTTAATAACAAAAATTCAATTGAGTAAATTTGAGGATCTAATTGGCTTTATTAAATGATTCATGAATTGGGCAGCATCTCATCTAGCCAATAGAAAAAAGCTCCCTCCAGCTGTAGAAAAGGGACAATTTTTAAAGGCAAAGAGGGGAATAAAGGAAATTATTAACAAAGAATGCACTGGTTTAGGTAAGGTCACGCTCCCGAGGGGAACGGAAGGGGTCTATCAGTGTATTTTCTAGGACTGACCAGGAAATTCCATGTTGACTGGTTAAAGGTTACCTTCCTGTGGGGATGGAAACTGCAATTACGTTAGGTATTAAGTCTCAGTTTGCTGATGAGGGGCCTGTAACGTATGTAACTCCATTTGGAGCCTGTGCTTTTCTTCTTAACAAAGGCAAAAATTTTAGTGAATTAAAGGGAACAGATGAGGACATCAGAATGTGGTTCTGGAGAGCTGCAATAACTAGGACTATGGACGGAAGGAGTGAGTCCAGAGGAGCTGAGCTTTTCAAAGAGGATAAAAGAGAACTGGCTTAGAAGCCACCATGGAAAGCAAGAAAGCAAGGTGCATGCATCTCTGAAGTCAGACTAGGTGAATTCAAATTCTAGTTCCAAGCAATTGGAGCTTGGGCTAATTCTTTTTTTTTTTTTTTTTTTTTAGATTTTATTTATTTATTTGAGAGAGAGAGAGAGAGAGAGAGAGAGGAAGAGGGAGCATAAGTAGGGGGAAGGGCAGAGGGAGAAACAGGCATCCTGCTGAGCAGGAAGCCCAACAGGCTCCATCCCAGCATCCTGAGATCATGACCTGGGCAGAAGGCAGGTGCTTCACCCACTGAGCCACCTGGGCACTCTGGGCTAATTTTGTAAACAGTTTAGCTGTGTAAACACCACCCCACAGCTTTTAATTTGTAAAAATCTTGATAATAGGGGCACCTGGGTGGCTCAGTCGGTTAAAATGACCACCTCTTGATTTTGGCTCAGGTTGTGATCTCTGGGTCCCGAGATGGAGCCCCACGTTGGCTCCGTACATGGCATAGTGTCAGTTTGGGATTCTCTCTGTCCCTCTGCCCCTCCCCCAACTCGAGTGCCCCCCCCAAAAAAAAACAAATAAATAAGATCTTTAAAAAAATCTTATTAATAACAGCACCTTCCCTTAGGGTTTTGTGAATAGAAAACGAGGTAATCAAAATAAAAGCAACTTAGCACAGTGTTCACAGTGTATGTTCTTTAAGTGTTAGCTATTACTAAATCATTTTAGAAATGGGAAACACAATCCTCTAAAAGGCTCTGCAGGTTGAGTAAATAGTGCTTCCACAGCCCTTAACTCTGGTGTAACATTGCCTTAACTCTGGTGTGACACCAGTGCACCTGAAACTTTTCCCTCCAGGCACTGGAAATCTGTGCTAAGGAAATGAACTTAAAATGAAAATTAAAAAGGAAAAAAATCAAATCACCACGACGTACATGTTAAATATTTTACAATTTTATTTTTAAGTTATACCCCAATAAAACTGAGCAGGGGGCAGGAAAGGGGAAAAAGGATAAGATTTCTCAGCTATTATAACCAAAAAAGGCAGAGGTCTGTAAGCATCATTTTTTTTTGCAGATTTTATTTATTTATTCGTGAGAGACACAGAGAGAGAGGAGGAGACTCAGGCAGAGGGAGAAGCAGGCTTCCTACAGGGAGTGCAATATGGGATTCAACCCCAGGACCCCGGGATCACACCCTGAGCCAAAGGCAGCCACTTAACCGCTGAGCCACCCAGGCATCTCTGTAAGCATTATTTCTAATTCTGGTTTCACTTCAGTTTGTCCAACAGAATAATCAATCTTAAAATTTGGGTAGATGGGGGGAACTAATGATAAGTGGTGAGAAAGCTAACCCTATATCATCTAATTATCTTAATTCCATATTTCTAAGTCTTTGCTGTGGGACGGTTTTTTTTATAATAAATTAATTTTTTATTGGTGTTCAATTTACCAACATACAGAATAACACCCAGTGCTCATCCCGTCAAGTGTCCCCCTCAGTGCCCGTCACCCATTCACCCCACCCCCCGCCCTCCTCCCCTTCCACCAGCCCTAGTTCGTTTCCCAGAGTTAGGAGTCTCTCTGTGGGACGGTTTTGATGAAATATTCCATGTATACTTCAAACCTAAAATGTCCAAAATTGAACTTCATGTTGGTCTCCAACTCTGTCTACTTTTTTTGTTTATTTTTCTTTTTCAGTTAATGGTGCTAAAGGAGGTCAGGATATGCCACCCCAAAATGTGACACTTCAGCATAATGATTATTTTGAGCTGAAGGCAATTGAGAATCAACAAATGTAGGAAGAATTCTCTAGATCTCCCCTTATCTGCCTAAAAGCAGTGCATGAATTTCCCTTTGTGAGGGCATCTGCCCCCCACTAACCCCCATGTCAGGAAGAAGAGAGGGACATATCGCTGGTGATAGAGAGTCAACACCCAGAAGGTTTGCATAAACAGATTGGACTTATCTCTCATCAGTTTCCCACATATTTCCAAGTCACACCCCCACATTCACTTATCCCTGAAAACCCAAGTCCCTTCTGTGCCTTCTCTCCTGTTAATCTGCCTTGGTTAGTTTAGTGTACACACTTCCAAATGAAGAACATAAGAGGGTAGAGGAAAAGTTTTTCCTCTCCAGTAGTTAGGTAGTTCTCACTCCTCATCCCTTATCCAAATGCAATTGATATGTTCCGGAAACATCTTGCCTGGGTCTTCATCCATATCCCTACCCACACAGCCTTAGTTCACACCCACCAAACTCAAACCCATGCTACTGGCAACCATCTCTTAGTTCTCCTTCCTCATTGCTTCTACTCTTGCCCTCTACCAACCTTGGAGAGTATTAGATCATTTAACTTCCCTTAATGGCAATCATCCCCAAAGTTCCTTGATCATATAATCATATCAGCGGAGGAGGAGGCCATCCTCCCAGTCCATGTATATTTGCTTAGATACAAATTATATATATATATGTATATATATATATATATATATATTTGTGTGTGTATACATATATATAGTACACTCACCGAGACAGAAAATAATTTTTTAAAAAACCCAGAAGTTTTGGGACGCCTGAGTGGCTCAGTGGTTGAGCGTCTGCCTTTGGCTTGGGGCGTGATCCTGGGATCTGGGATCGAGTCCCATGTCAGGCTCCTTGGGGGAGACCCTGCTTCTCCTTCTGCCTGTGTCTCTGCCTCTCTCTGTGTCTCTCATGAGGAAATAAATAAAATCTTAAAAAAAAAACAGAAGTTTCAATATTTTTGCCTAAGTAAATCATTTTACATACATCTTTGCGCCAACCCACTTTGCAAGCCACTGACTTACAGGGTAAAATTCAGATCTTTAGCGGGAACCCTTAATAATGCATACTTTTGCCTATATGTCTAGTCTCACTTCCTGCTATTTCCCTCACAGGTTTAAGTTCTAGCTAAAATAGATAACCTCCATAGACTGGACTTCATCTTTCCTTAGTGTATGTATTATGCTTCTGTCTAGAATGCCCTTTCTCTCATGAATGTTTCCTAACTAGGAGCTCAAGAATTATTTCCCTAGGGAAGCCATTCTTTATCATCACCACCCCACATATATCAAATTAGGTCTCTACCCCTTCCTGGGTCCCCATAGCAGCCTCTGAACATCTCTATCAAAACATTCCTTGAATTATATTGAAATAATATGTTCATATTTCTTTTCTCATTAAAACTATGAGCTCCTTGAAGCTATAATTTATACCTTATTAGTCTTTGTGCCCTGGGGCCATAGAAGAGACTTATTAATATTATGATAGAAGGGGCAGCCCCGGTGGCTCAGCGGTTTAGCACCACCTTTGGTCCAGGGTGTGATCCTGGAGACCCGGCCTTGAGTCCCACATTGGGCTCCCTACATGGAGCCTGCTTCTCCCTCTACCTGAGTCTCTGCCTCTCTCTGTGTGTGTGTCTCTCATGAATAAATAAATAAAATCTTTTTAAAAATATTTTGATAGAAGGATCATTAAGTGAATGAATATGAAGGGGATTACAACATTCTACTGCAAAATATGCCACATTGGTAATATGGATTATTTTGGGTTGAAGGCCATTGAGAATTAACATATGCACAAAGAAACCTTAGATATTCCATTATCTGACTGAAAGTATGAACTTCTAAGAAATGAAGACTTTCATTGATCCTCTCTCTGAGAGATTTGTGACCATAAAGATGGAAAGTTGATACCAAGATGAGTCTGGACAAACAAACCTTACTAAAGCAAGCCTTATGTTCCATTAGTTTCCACATACATTCACTTTCCACAACTTATTGCCCTTAGAAGTCCAAACTCCCCTTGTCCAGCCACTTTTCCTTAATTCATCACCCTTTGTTAAAATGGTATGTAAGCTTCTGAATCTACTTCTTTGTGATTTCGTTTCTTTTCTGCATAGCCTCCTTGAATGTAAAGTTAAAAACATGCATTAAAGTTGTATACCATTTCTCCCTTTAATCTATCTTTTGTCAGTTTAATTCAAGATACAAGACAGAAGAGGGTAGGGGAAATGTTTTTTCCTCTTCTACAAATGCTGTCATGGAAGAGGGAGAAAAATCTGGGTACTGACGCAGGAATGTAGGATTAAAATAGAGTGGAAAAAAAACCCACAATATTTTAGAGGAAACAATCATAGACTGGAGTTTCATTTTTTTATAACAAGCAATATACCAACAGCAGCCCAAATATAGGCCTCCATACCCCTTTTCATGATTTGCATTAAAGCTAACTCAAATTTTTAACACTGAGTGATTCAGCAGGTAAATGGAAAGAAATAAACAGATGCCTCTTAGTGTGCCTCCACCCAATGATCCTATTTGGTTATTTTCCTTGTTTTTAGAGATGAGGAAGCCAGGGTTTAGTGTAGTTAAATAACGTGGCCAGGATGGCAGAGCTACTAAATAGAATCTCCTTTCTTGTCTGGATTTTCTGATTCCAAAGTTCAAGCTCTTATGCAATATTTAATTCTGTTCTAGGATGTTTTCTTCACTATATATATATGAGTTCCATGCATGTAATAGTACAGATATCCTCTTTTATACAATTACAGAGAATATAGAGTAAGAAATGATATGATTTTATAATCTAGTTCTAACAAGACCAGCCAATAGTTATAATATAACAAGAATGTCTGCCTAGGTCAGACCTGTGTGTTGCTAAATCTATGCCCATGATAGTAAAAAGGGAAGGGGAAGGGCTGGAAATCAATCACCCGGTGTCTGGTCTTGGAGCCTGGCTACTGTTCATTTGACACAGTGAAACTAGGGCATGTCACTTGTAACCTGTGACTCAGATGCTTTATTTCAAAAATCAGTAGATCAGACATTTTGATCCCTAACTTCATTATTTTAATTTAATTTTGGCAACACCTCTTGTCACTGCTTCCAAGTGTTTAAGAATCCAAGTGAAAAGTGGTTGCCTTCATAACCCAGGATGATATTGTTATAATGAAAAATATAGCTGGGGAAAAAAGTTATCACCCAAAGAGTCTGACATCACATCACTTCTTGTGTCAGCTGCTAAGGGTACAGTAAAAGAATGGGTTTAATTTCCAATTTATTTTTCTTTGGGAAGATTCTGTACTGAAGACATATTATGTCTGCATTATACTTTCTTAAGTTTTCACCATAAACACTACAGAAGTAGCCATTCTACTGTGTTTTGCCCCCTTTCTTCCATCTTTGTGAAAGATTCATCTAAACAATTTGGAATAAATTTTTCATACCCAACATTCAATATCAGTTTAATAATAATGACAATAAGCTAGGGGCACCTAGGTGGCTCAGTCAGTTAGGGTCCACTTGATCTTGGCTCAGATCATGATCTCAGGGTTCTGGGATGGAGCTCACATCCAGCTCCATACTGGGCATGGAGCCTGCTTAAGAATCTCTCTCCCAGGGCACCTGGGTGGCTCGGTGGTTGAGCATCTGCCTTTGGCTCAGGTCCCGGGGTCCTAGGATTGAGTCCTGCATCAGGCTCCCCACAGGGAGACTGCTTCTCTCTTTGCCTCTCTCTGTGTGTCTCTCATGAATAAGTGCATATGTTCACTCTCTCTCTCTCAAAATAATAGTGATGATGATGATGATAGTAAGCTAATAGTAACAGTTATCATCTTGTGGTACTTGCTGTTTTTCAAGTTCTATACCACTATTCTTTTTTTTTTTTTTTCATTTTAAAACAGTGCAACCATGATACAGCTAACATTACTTAACTGTGTGTCAGGCATTGTTCTAAACATTCCACATGCGCTAATTATTTAATCCTCACAATAATCCAGTGTGATAGGTACTACTAAGATCATTTTATGGGGATCCCTGGGTGGCTCAGCGGGGATCCCTGGGTGGCTCAGCGGTTTAGCGCCTGCCTTTGGCCCAGGGCATGATCCTGGAGTCCCGGGATCGAATCCCACATCGGACTCCCTGCATGGAGCCTGCTTCTCTCTCTGCCTGTGTCTCTGCCTCTCTCTCTCTCTCTGTCTGTTATGAATGAATTAAAAAATCATTTTATAAATGGGAAAAATGAGGGATAGAGACGTTAGGGAACTTGCCCACATTCCCAGCTGGTCAGTGACAGAGCTAAGATTAGGAGTCAGGCAGTTTAGATGAAGTTACTTAGCCATGAGCCTATGCTAGCTTTCTCTAAAATAGGCATAATTGTCTCCATTTCGCAGATAGAATGTAAGATGTGTTCCACCATAAGATGTGACCAATATTAGCTATGCAGTCACACAGTAAACAATGGGCAAAGCTAGAATTTGAACCTAGATATGCCCCTTCAAAAGCCCAGTTTCCTCAAAATTCTCTAGCTGTATCTTGTTTCCTTTGCTGGCAACTTCTCAACCAACCTTTAAGCTTTTGAGGTCCTCAAAATTCTAAAGCTAGGCCTTCTCATTCATACCCAGGTTTTCAATAACATTTGTGCATTGAAAACTATCAAATGCGTTTTTCCAGTCCCTACTTTTCTTCTGAACTCTGACAGGTGCATCCAAACTGCCTAGTTAACAGTTCTACTTAGTATCACAGATAAAACTCAAATGTTCCAAGTGAACTTTGCCAAGTTTGTTCCCCTTCCACTCTTCTTCATCTCAGTCAATGGCATCAACATCAACTCAGTTGCTCCCGAAGCAAAGCGGAGAAGGGGACAGGGGATGAGTCACTTACCTTGAAGACATTTTCTGAAGGAGCCACATTTATAAATAGCTTTTAAAAACAGCATGTTTACATGATAGTTGTTATGGCTCTGATGAAATGATGTAAGAGGAAGGAAAGTTAAAGTAGGATCACAGTACAAGTAGAGAATATGGTTTTTAAGAAGGGTGATTTAAAAATACATTCCCTCCAGAGGTTCAGGGTGGCTCAGTTGGTTAAGAAGCTGCCTTCAGCTCAGGTCATGATCTCAGGGTCCTGGGATCAAGCCTGCATCTGGCTCCCTGCTCAGTGAGGATTCTGCTTCTCCCTCTGCCTTTGCTCTTCCCCCCACTCGTGCTCTCTCTCTCCAATAAATACATAAAAATCTATATATTATATATAAATCTTAACTAAGCAGTAGAAGAGAATAAGGAGCTTGTTAGAACTTGACATTGCCCTTGAGTTATCCATCCTTGATACCTCTTTTGCTTGCCTAACTCCTATTTCATTTTCAAGGTTTCACTTTACATAACCCTCCAGCCTAGATAACATTCCCCTCAGTTATGTGGTTTTATAGCATCCTATACCCATCCTTCATGATTCGTTTATAATTACAATTAATTATTTTTATGATTATTTAACTCTTATTTGAGATTGTAAACTCCTGAGTGTAGGCTTTATGTCTGACTTCTTCACTTCTATATTCCAAAGCACCCAGCATAATGCTGACATATAGTAGGTACTCAACAAATATTACTTCAGTAAGTAAATGCCTATTACTTTCCATCAGATGACTATATGCCAGATTGATCTTCAATAAAGTAAAACAATTTCATGTCTACTGTGTTAGGTAGGAGATGGGAGTCATTGAGTTATAGGATGTTAGAATTGGACTTCTCATTCTTAGAGGCCATCAGCTTTTACAGAGCACTGAATATATAAGCAAACAGTTAAAAAAATCATATCCCCACTCAAACATTTTATCTTTTGGGCGATGAGATAAGCAAAGAAAACAAATGTTCAACTGAAGACACCACCTCTAGGTGTTACAGGAATTCAGGAGAGTAACAGGTCAGCTTGGGTCTATCAGCAGTTTCACAGAACACAGTTTGGAGAGCTGAGCTGGAAGTCTCAATGGTGACATATGGACTTTCTGCAAGACTGAGTATAGAAGTGAAAATCAGAAGTTGAAAAAAGGGGGTGCCTGGATTGTACAGTCAGTTAAGCAACCAACTCTTGGCTTCAGCTTAGGTTGTAATCTCAGGGTTGTGAGATTGAGCCTCATATCTGGCTCCATGCTCGGTGTGGAGTCTGCTTGAGAATGTCTCTCCTCTTCCTTCTGCCCCTACCCCCACTAATGCATGCTTGCTCTCTCAAATAAATCTTTAAAAACAAAACAAAGAAGAAATTGGAAAAGGAAAATAACTGAAAAAATAACATTCATGATAGAAACAGAAGAGATAGAGGACTAATAAGACAGAGGGTCATGGCATCCAGTGGAAGAGTTACATGAGAGAATACATGGGTGACAGGCCAAAATGATGAGCAGAGTGCACCCTTCAATTATACATCTCTAAAAATGATTATGTGGTCACAAGGCTGTGGAAGATGGCCTGTAAGATAGCTGTGGAAGATGGCTTCAAGGATGCCAGCATCTTGGTCTTCATACCCTTATGTAATCCTCTCCTCTTGACAATAGGCTAGGTTTAGTGACTAACTTCTAGTGAGTATAATAAAGCACAAGTGATGGTGTGTTAGTACCAGTGTTAGTTTACAAAAATCTTGGAGCTTTCTCTCTCCCTCTCTCCCTGAGGACAGCCAGCTGCCATGTTGTGAACTACCCCTTGGAAAGGCCCACACAGCAAAGAATTGAAGGAGGCTTCTGGCCAACAGCCAGTGAGGAACTCAATCCTGCCAACAGCAACGTGGCTGAAATGAAAGTTGATTCTCCCACAGGTGAGCCTTCAGATGAGATCACGATCTCAACCGGCAGTCCAACTGCAACTTTCTGAGAGGCCTTGAGCCCCAGGTACTGAGCTAAGCTTTGTCTGGATTATTGACCTATATAAAAACTGTGAGATAATATGCTTGTTGTTTCAAACTACCACATTGTGGGGTAATTTGTCATACAGCAATAGGCAACTAAAATGGTGATAATCAAAATTATTGTTATTATTTTTAAAGATTTTATTTTTAAGGGATCTCTACACTCAACACAGGGCTCAGTCTCACAAACCTAAGACCAAGAGTCACATACTCCACCAACTGAGCCAGTTGGGTGCCCTAATCAAAATTATTTTTAATTTTATATGTTACATATACATTCTTATATAAGTATGTTTTATTTTTTAAAAGATTTTAATTATTTATCTATGAGAGAGAGAGGCAGAGACACAGGCAGAGGGAGAAGCAGGCTCCATGCAGGGAGCCTGACATGGGACTCGATCCAGGGTCTCCAGGATCACGCCCTGGGCTGAAGACTACGCTAAACTGCTGAGCCACCCGGGCTGCCCTATAGGTATGTTTTATAAGTTAGATATATTTCACAATGTAGAGGGGAAAGTCTTGAGAACAAAAAGATGATCTTTGGTCTAAGCTAGAGGAAAGAAAAGATATTAAGAAGTAGTTGCTTTTTAAGGAATTTCTCTTAATCAGGGAAGAAATGAGATTAAGTAACAGCAATAGAGAAAAGGTGTTATTTTTTAGCGTAAAGGATTCATTTGAATAAATTTCACTTTAAAAAAATTTTTCACTTTTTGCTCCTCACTTTCTTGGGTCAGAATAGTTAGTCATGTATACCTTACTCTTAACATCTCTAGTAAAAGTGGGCAGGGGTAAGGAAAGAAAATGAAATTAGTTACCTTAGGCAATATGAATTTTGAGTTATATATGAAAAATAATAGGGATCCCTGGGTGGTGCAGCGGTTTGGCGCCTGCCTTTGGCCCAGGGCGCGATCCTGGAGACCCAGGATTGAATCCCACGTCCGGCTCCCCGTGCATGGAGCCTGCTTCTCCCTCTGCCTGTGTCTCTGCCTCTCTCTCTCTCTCTCTCTCTCTCTCTCTCTGTGACTATCATAAATAATGAATAAATAAATAATAAATAAATAAAACTTTAAAGAAAAAGAATAATGCATGTATGTGTCCCATTATTATGATAATTTGCAAATTCCTTTTAATAAAAAGTTGCTACGGCAAGAAATCAGTCTACCTTCAAAAGTATAAGTTCTAGATTGTTGAATACTTCAAATAATAGGGCAAAGAACCCAAGAAAAGACCTTTCTTCAAAATAAAATAGGCCCGGGGCACCTGGGTGACTTAGTTGGTTAAGTGTCTGACTCTTAATTTTGGCACAGATCATGATCTCAGGGTTGTGAGATGGAGCCCTTTATTGGGTTCAGCACTGGTCATGGAACCTGCTTGATATTCTCTCTTCCTTGCCTTCTTCTCCTTCCCCATGCATTCTCTCTCTCTCTCTCTCCTCTCTCTCTCAAGTAAAATAAAATAAAATAAAATAGGCCTGTTTCTAGCCTGGTGAATTCACTATTCCCATCTTTGATTAACATTCTATTGATAAGACAAAATAAGCTGTGTAAAGGAATGAAAACCTTATCCCTCTATCCTCCTAGACTTTTAGCCTGGAGTCCTGCAAATCAGACTGACAAAAGACACATTAACAAGAGAAAAACAAAATTTATCTGCACATGTACTGCCTGCATGCACACATGGGAGAAATTCAGAGATGAGTGGTTAAAGGAGTGGTTGGAACTTGGGGTTATATAGCATCTAAACAAAAGAACAATGAATTTGTAGGGAAAAAATGAGACAGAAGAAACAGGGTTTAGGTTTGCAGGGAGGGCAAACTGTGGGAAGGTGAATATACAGAGGGACTAATGGAAGATAAGATTGGTTTCAGTGAGTTTGTTATATGGATTCCTCTGGTGCCTTCTCTGGGCTGATTAGAGTCTATAATTGTCTCCAGTGATTAATAATCATCCTTCCCTTCTTGTATTTGTTTCTGTTCAATTGTCCTCAACTTAAAATGATCCTTCTGCCAGAGTGGCATATTTTGGGGTAGCTTTCCCTGAACCCCTACAGTTGATACCTAGAATATTCCTATTATTATAATAGTCATTGATAACTGTCTTGCACCCTTACACACAGACTTATCAGGACTCATGCAGGCTAAAGATCATCACATCCCAGGAATCATGCTGAGGGCCACAACCATGATTAAGACCTTCTAATAACAATATAATAATATTAATAATAATATTAGGAAGAATAGCTAATATATATTGAGTATTTACATTATGTCAGGCATTGTTCTAAAGCATTTTACAGGTAGTTACACCAACCTTTTTAGGTAGGTACTATTACAGTTTCCATTTTATGGATAGGAAAACTAAGACTTAGAATATTTAAGTATCTTGGCCACAGATGGAAAGTGGTAGCATCAGAATTCAACATAGGCAGTCAGGTTCTGAATATCCACACATTCACTGAACAAATGTTTCTGGGGTATCTGTTTTGTGCCAGGCACTCTCCTAAGCACTTAAGACACATCAGTGATCTATAATGATCTTTGTCCTTACAGAGCTTACATATTAGTTAAGGGAGATAGACAAAAAAAAAAATGATAAACAAGTATGTTAGGAAATGATATATATAATGATAAAAATAAGAATGGTAGAGTAAGGGGGAGCAGAGGTATGAGGGGTGATGAGGTTAGTTGCAATTTTAAGAAGGACATCAGGGCAGACCTTTCTAATTTTCAGTTGTAATTTAAAAAATATTTTCTAAATGTTTAAAATTTAAAATATTTTATTTGATTTTTTCCCAATGTGGGCAATAGTTACATAAAATTATATATTTTTTTATTTTAAAGATTTTATTTTTAAAATCTCTACACCCAAGGTGGGGCTCAAACTCACAACCCTGAGATCAAGAGTTGCATGCTCTACCAACTAAACCAGCCAGGTGTCTTTAAAGTTTTAAATATTTTTAAATGAGGGGCACCTGAGTCGCTCAGTGGTTAAGCGTCTGCCTTTGGCTCAGGTTATGATCCTGGGGTCCTGGGATCAAGCCTGGCATTGAGCTCCCTGCTGCTTCTCCCTCTCTCTGCCTGATGCTCCCCTTGCTTGTGCGCTCTTTCTCTCTGTGTCTGTCAAATACATAAATAAAATCTTAAAAAACATTTTTAAATGGTGAAAAATACAAAGAATCATAAACCAAATACCCATGTTCGCATCACCCATGATTTATACTAATACTAACATTTTGGCAAATACTAACATTTTGAAATACTAACAGAGAGTAACATTTTGCAATGTTTGTATTAGACTTTTCAGAAGAGTTATAGCACTGTAAATCATAAAAGTTCCTTCCCCACCTGTCCTATCCCTTTCCATGCCCTCTCAAACACTTTACTGAAATTGATATGCATCCTACCTAACTATATATTTATACTTTTACCATATACATACAGATTCATTAAAAACACATAGATTAATTTGGTATATTTTATTTTGAAAGATTTTATTTATTTATTCAAGAGAGACCTGAAGAGATGGAGAGACATAGGCAGAGGGAGAAGCAGGCTCTCTGCGGGGAGCCTGATGCGGGACTGGATCCCAGGACCCCAGGACCATGACCTGAGCTGAAGGCAGATGCTCAACCACTGAGCCACCCAGGTGCCCCTAATTTGGTATATTTTAAAAGTTTGTGTGAATACTATTCCTATCATTTTTTCCCCTCTCAATTTATATTCTTGGAACAATTTATGTTCTATGTGCACATCTAGTTCATTCTTTTTTTATTTCTGTATAGCATTCCATTGTATAAATAAGTAAGGCCTGCATTTTCCCCTTCTGCTGAAGTGGCCCAATACATATTCTTTCACTTTTTATATTAGGCTTTAGAATCAAAAACATTTTGAACTTGAATTGACTTTAAAGGACAATGTAGACCATGAGGAAATAGAGGGGCTGTGTCCTCCCAAGGTCACATAGCCAATCAATAGAAAAAATGGAATTGGAACCCCGGGATCATGCCCTGAACTGAAGGCAGATGCTCAACCACTGAGCCACCCAGGTGTCCCTATAAACCGCAGTTTTAAAACAGCATCAGTAATGTAATGATTACAAGAGTTCTTTTTCCAGTCTGCTATGTATTTTTTTAATTGAATGCTCTTATTTTCATTCAGATACTAGCACTGTGAATCAGATGCTAATTTTTGGAAATAAGTCTTACTCAATGTGGAAGAAGTATGGCAAGGCAAGGAAAGACCCGAGGCCAGACGACCATTTAGCAAGCTACTGTGGTCCTCCTGGAGAGAAGTGCTGATGGTTCGGACTAGGCGGTAATGATGGAGAGTGGACAGATTTGAGAACTATTTCTGATATACTGTGCCCACGGTCCAGAAATGGTATCTGTGTCATCTTTATTCCCAGCTGCTGCCTATATTTTTGCACATCTCCCTGCTGATTTGAATCCATGCATTAGGGATATGTCACACTTCCTTCCCTTCCTCAGCATCATCTGCCAACTTCCTAGTTGTTCCTCTTTATTCATGAGAGCCTTCAACACATGACTAAGAGTCTTCCTCTACTTCAACTCCTGCCCTTTCCAAGGTAATATAAATGTTCCTATGGCATCTCATCTAAAAATTTGACCTTCTCACCTCTGATGACATTCTCTGTCATTCTACTTTAGTCAAGCAACCTTCCTTATCATTATCAACTAAAAAAAAAATTTTTGCATTACTTCCACAATCATCACATGAAACACACCATTTTCTTTCTTTCTTTCTTTCTTTCTTTCTTTCTTTCTTTCTTTCTTTCTTTCTTCTTTCTTTCTTTTTTTTCTTTCTTTTAGTACAAAAAAGTGTTTTTTATTAAGGCACAGGGACAGGACCTGTGGTGGAAAGAGCTGCTCCAAACACTGCATTTTCTCACTATGACCACCTGTTCTAGCTCAGATTCTCAGGCACCCCTAGTTTACCTATTCTCTAATCTCATTGGAACTGCCAACTCATTGGCACTTTCCTTCTTTTATCAGTCCATTCTTATATTTCCAGCCTTTTTTTTCCAGCATAAGAGTCCATGTTTTTTTTGTTGTTGTTGTTCGTTTTTAATTTCAATCATTCTCTAACTAGTATCTTAAATGTCTTTGTCTCTCAGACTTTCTATCATGTCTGCCTGGTAAATTATAGCCTTAAATGGATCCAATCATCATCCTTCTCATCTTCTCTGTACCAAGCAGCTGAGCACCAATGAAGAAAATCACAAAAAAGTAAAAACTGATATCTCTTTTTAGTCACCAACCTCAACTGGGTGGTCCCCAAAACTTTAGGACAATCTTTCACATTTACGACTTCCCTCAATGACAGTTTCCTACTGTCCCCACCTTCCTTCTTCTTCTTCTTTTTTCTTTCTTCTTTCTTTCTTTCTTTCTTTCTTTCTTTCTTTCTTTCTTTCTTCTTTCTTCTTTTGTTTAATTACTTCTTAGAACTTTATTTTTTTTGAAAATTTTATTTATTTATTCATGAGAGACACAGAGCACAAGAGAGAGAGGCAGAGACACAGGCAGAGGGAGAAGCAGGCTCCATGCAGGGAGCCAGACATGGGACTCGATCCCCAGTCTCCAGTTTCATGCCCTGGACTGAAGGCAGTGCTAAACTGCTGAGCCACCCGGGCTGCCCTGTCCCCACCCTTCTAAGCTCTGACTCACCTCCCCACTCCCCAGCATCTTCTCAGATAATTCTTTGGGGGAAATTATAGCCTCATACATTACATAGAGAAATTCCCTCAGAATCCCACCACTAAATCTATAATTATGATTGCGTTTGGACTAATCTTCTCTTCTTTCCACCTGAATCAATGCAAGACATGTCTCTTCTCCTTTCTAGCAACCTCTGTGCTTGGATCCTGTCCCCTCCCACCTCTGCATGGATCTCTTTCTATTGGATTATCTCTCCCTTCTGTATTTTTTATTTAGTACTTTGTAACTAAAATTGTAACTTTTGTAGTCCATCTTTCAAACATGCTCTAGACTCTTCTGTGTTAAAATTATAAATAAAAAAATCATAATCACCATAACCAGCTTCATCCCTAAAGATTCTGTTCTAGTGTCCTTTCTACTTGTAGAAGCTCCCTGGGTATACCTGTTTGTACTAGATGCTGATTTTCTTTTCATTTTAAAAAGATTTTATTTATTTATGCATGAGAGACAGAGAGGCAAAGACATAAGCATAGGGAGAAGCAGGCTTCCTTTGGGGAGCCCGATGCAGGACTCCATCCCAGGACACTGGATCACGACCTGAGCCAAAGCTGGATGCTCAACCACGGAGCCACCCAGGTGCCCCTAGATACTGATTTTCTCTGATTGCAAGGCACCTGCACTTGTCTCTGTCCAAGTATCTCTTATACTGTGTGTTGAGTTCAGTCTGCAACTGGACTGGGAACTGATTAAGGGCAGACACTGTATACCTTACTGATCCTTGGGACGTAGGAAAGTGCACAGTGGGCACAACGGTCCTGTAAGTGAGGTGGAGAGATCTCTTGGGCTCATATGTGTAATGTTCTTAGGAGTATGGGGCAGACTGGCATGATGGATGACTGATAGGGAAGGATTCAGACGCCTTCCATTCCCCACCACATTGGCAAAGTTAAAGGGTGAGTCGTGGAATAAAATAGTCTGGGAAGTTCTGTCGGAGATTGGCCAACGGAGACTCTCATTATCTCCACACTGCGTGATATCTTCCATGCTCAATTCTTTTCACTTTTATTTTATCCCTTTCTTATGAGCTCCTCCTCTCCTATTTTCTACTTTCTTCCTCAATGTTTCCCCCCTCCCAATGTTTCTTTTTCCTCCTCCTCCTCCTCCTTCTCTTTTCTTCTTCTTCTTCTTCTTCTTCTTCTTCTTCTTCTTCTTCTTCTTCTTCTTCTTCTTCTTGATTTTATTTATTAATTCATGAGGGACACACAGAGAGAGGCAGAGACACAGGCAGAGGGAGAAGCAGGCTCCATGCGGGGAGCCGGATGCGGAACTCGATTCCAGGACCCCGGGGTCACGACCTCAGCCAAAGGCAGATGCTCAACCGCTGAGTTACCCAGGCCCTCCTCCACCCTCAATTTTTCTTAAGAAAAAAAAAAGGAGCAATATTGATTTTTCTGGATCCTTCACACGACCTTTCTTGCGTCCCTTGGTCTCAGTCCCTCTACGTTTTTTTGCACCCTGTCGTTGATTTTCCCCTTCGTGTCTGTGGTGGTGCTCCGGGGCTTGCAGCAGGAGGGTGGAGGGTGAGTACTCCTGGCGGGATTCCCTGAAATACACGGAGATAACGAGTTTCGTGCGGGAAAGCCGAGCTCGCTCGGCTGCACACTCCCGGCTGGCTCAGCCTCCAGGACCGCAAGAGTCCCGCGGGTCCCGGGACGTGGCCCCGCCCCTCCGGCCGCTGGCCTGGATTGGCTGCCAGGGCCCGGCCCCTGACCAATCAGACGCGGGGGCGTTGTCCCGGGGGCGGGGCCCCGCTTCCCGCCTCCAGCGCTGCGCCTGCGCGTGTTCCAGGCGCCCAGGAGAGCCCCCGCTGGCTCCCGGCGGCTGCTGCCTCTGGTCTTCCGACCCGGGGTGCAGGCGGGACATGGCCGCGGCCACCGTGACAGCTGCAAGACGAGGCTTCTGCCGAGCCCCTCCGCTGCTCCTCCGGCGCGGATACCAGACGGAGAAGGGAGTCTATGGCTACCGGCCGAGGAAGCCCGAGAGCCAGGAGCCCCGGGGCGGCCTGGCGCGCCCTCCAGGTCGGGGATGGAGCGGGGCCGTGGGTGCAGGGGCTGGGGCAGGGTGCTCCCAGCTAGGCCCGAGGTGGGGTGCTCCTGTGGGAGCGGAGAGGCCGGGCCTGGGGGTCTGCAGGGTGCGCTCAGGCGGGTGGGGCGGGGGAGGGGGGCGAGGGCGGCAGGTGTGGGTGTTGTCAGGGTCGGGGTCGGGGTCGGGGTCCTGGTCTGACCCGCCTCGGAACTGGGGAGCCCAGGGCTCGAGGCCTCGGCGTTGGTGCCGCGCCTGGGCGATCTTCCCCTCGTTCCTGTGCGGACTGGTTTTGCGAGGTCTCGTCTTTTCTATTCCCCGTTGGATGTGAACTTGTGGGAATTTAGTTCTTTGCGAAGGCTGGGCTGCGGGGGAGGGGGAAGAAAAGAGTTCTCAGATCTCCCAGCTCCTGGGGTTTCCTCAAGGACGCCTTTCCAGGGCCGTGTCGAGCAGACTGTAGGGCGAGGGTGAAGAGGGCAGTTGGCTGGTGGTCTTGGACCACAGCATGGTGTGAATTATTTGTCTCCCTGACCTAAACTAGCCTCTTAACTTTGATTTCAGAGTTTTAAACTCCTTTCTGCATTTAGGACTGTATTACTGGTGGTCTTAATGGATTAGGAGACATGAACATAAGTGTTTGAGACTTTCTCTTTGCATGCTCATGTGCAAGAGACCTATTTTGAGTATTTGGTTTATGCTGCAAAGTTGTCTAAATTTTCTTTAAAAAAAAAACCAAACAAACATTTATTTGAGAGAGTGAGAGACAGAGCACTGCTGGCACCGGGAAGTGAGGGGAGGAGCTGAGGGAAAGAATCTTCCAGCAGACTCCTCCTGATCCTGAGCCTGCCCCTCTGGCTCCCTGATCCTTGAGATGATGACTGAGCCACCCAGGCACCCCAAGTTGTCAATATTTAATCCTTACAGAATAGAAGATGAATACAGATTGATTATTAGAGGAAGACCATTTGGCATCTCCAGTCTAGTTATGAGATTAACAATGAAGATCCTCTTCATCATATAAGTACCCAAACTTTGAATCTTATATTACCCACTGGAACCTCAATATTTTGCTCTTGTCCTCAGGGGACATTTATAGCAGACCCGATTTCTGTCTCTCGGATGTAATGGGCTTTCTTTAGGGAAAGCATTTTGGCCAACTGGATTGTTGTTAATCCCTTGAAGGTAGGACTCTTGGTGTCTTATTTCACTTTGCAAATCGAGTGTCAAGAATTTTACATGTCAATTATTCTTAGACTTAAGTGTGTATTCAAATCACTTTGAATTGGTTTTTAAAATGTCAGCTTCTGGGGAACTTGGGTGGCTCAGTTAGTTGAGCACCTGATTCTTGATTTTTGGCTCAGGCCAAGATCTCTGGGTAATGAGATCCAGCCTGAGGGCCCTGAGCTCAGAGAGGAGTCTACTGGAGATTCTCTCTCTCCTTTTCCCCCTCCCTACTGCTCTCTCAAACAAACAAACAAACAAACAAATTGTTTAAAATGCCAATTCCCAGGCCTCCCCTTATCCTACTATTCTAATTCAGTGGTCTGAGATCAGGTTCAAAAATATAGATTTTTATTTAGGCACCCCAGGTGATTCTCTAGCAGAAAATACATAGCCATCGATGGCCAAATGCTGTTATAAGTCATAAGGGATGTATGTGTAGGACATGTTTGACAATCTCTTCTTCATTTAAAATCATATTAGTGTGTGCTCAGAGTACAATTATTGTGATTTTGTTTAAGATTTTCCCTCACAATTGAGTCTCTATTTGATTTTTTTTTTTTAAGATTTTATTTTTAAGTAATCTCTACAGGCAACGTGGGCCTTGTTCCATCAGGTGAGCTGGCTAGGCCCCCCTGATTCATTTTTTTAAAAAAATTTATTGATTGAGAGAGAGCACAAGCAGAGAGGTGGGGAGACAGGCATAGGGAGAGGGAGAAGCAGACTCTCCTCTGAGCAGGGAGTCTGACTTGGGGCTCGATTCTAGGACCCCAGGTTCATGACCTGAGCCAAAGGCAGACACTAAACTGAGCCACCCAGGCATCCCTATTTGATTCTTAATAACAACCTGACAGCTGAAAACTAAGCCTTGCTTTGGAAAAACCTGAGCCAGTGGTTTTTAACTAGAAGACTGTATCCAAATCATCTTGGGAGCTTTGAGCTGGTGTGGTGTGAAACATATTTCTGGGGTTGATTTTATATATAATCCCTTCCCTCCCCATCACTAGTAATGAATTTGCTCTATTGTAAGGTGCTTGATGATATTGGAAAGTTCATTACTGAGTCAGAACTGCAGGCCAAGGGTGGCCTCATGTGGTATTGGGAGGCAAGAATGAAATCAATGCCTGGAAACAATTGTTTGTTGCAGTCATAGGGTCTAGCTTAGGGAATTTTGTTGTTAAGGGCAATAATTTTCTTTATATTCTTATTTTTTAACTACTTTGAATAAAACTGAAGGGCAAGTGGGCCACTCTGTAACTTTCTTCAAAATTACCATTGCATGAAAGATCTGTGACAGGTTTTTCTTCTCTTCTGTTTCAGAATTTACTTCATTATTTTGTAGCGACTCTGTTTGTAGATCATGATCTCCTACTAGGCTGGGTAGGAGAAAGGGGGAAGGAGAGTTGGGTCTGTCACTTCCAGTAGCAACTCTCTGGCCAGAACTTGGTCACTATATATCTTCAAAAGAGACTGGCAAGCATAATTATTATTCAGGGTGGCCAGGTACCAGCTAAAAATTATGTGGGGAAAATGCTGGAAAATAATTCATAATCACTGCACTCCACCCCTCCGGCCACTCCAATAACCTAAGCTTCCCATACATAGAATGTATTCATGTCTCTTCTCTTTCATTCGTTCTTGAAACCAGCTCAGAGTCTATTATCTCTGGAGAATGTACAGTCCTCTCTGTAGGTCTGTGTCTTCTCATGATCGGGAATGTTATAAACTGCCATGCGTCCCCTATTGACACATTCAGTATACAAAGAAAACTCTCATGTGGAAAAAGAAAGAATGAGAAACTGCAAGCAGTCACTGTTCAAACGAGTTATCAAATCCTGTTGGAGAGGAATGATAAAAGCTTCTTGATGTGACTCCCTAGTAAGGTCACTACATTCCCTTGTCTCTGCTTTCTGCGTCTTCATCCATTGTCTTCTTCTGGTGCCATTCTGATGTGGGCGTGGGGGAGTATGCCCTCCTTGGGGGCTGCACACCTTCCACAATCTACTTTATTTTGGTATAGTTGGGAGCCTGAGAGTTACTTTAAGGGTACTCAGTTGCAGGGCTTTTTTTATGACCGGAACTAGGATTAGTTTGGCAGTACAATTTTCTTTTTTCTTCTTTTTAAGGCTTATTTGTTTATTTGAGAGATAGGGGTAGGGGGAAGGGGCAGAGGAAAAGGGAGAGAGAACCTGAGCAGACTCCTCGCTGAGCGCAGAGCCAGATGTGGCTCGACCCCAGGACCCTGAGACCATGACCTGAGCCAAAATCAAAAGCTGGTTGCTTAACCCTACTGAGCCACCCATGCACCCCAGCAGTACAATTTTCTTATGACAGTTATGACTGTCTTTGCAGTCTTTTTGCTTGTGGTCATTCTATGAGCAAATTGCCTTTAGTCAAAGATCTCATCTAGACCTACTTTTAAAGCCTTGAAACCTCTGGTCTTTTACTTACTGCTTCTGTGCTCTACCCACTCTAAACTTAATGGTGCTTACCTGAGACCCTCTAGAATAATAGTGGGAAGGCAACACCCTTCATTGGACCTTGAAGGCTCAGCTGGCTTCCATTGTCTAATAGTGAATGCTTTCTAGAAGGTACTGGAAGAAGAGTTTGTGTTTTCTCTTACCTCCTGCAAAGACAGCCTCTTCCAAACCACCTTTTTCTAAATGCTTCTAGTTTCCCAAATTTGCCAGGACCTGCCTTCTAGGTCCAGAGGCCTCCCATTAGCAGAGCTAAATTTCCCTTTATCTTTTTTTGCTCAGTCTAGCTTGACCTCATCTTTCTCCCAGGGCTTTCCTGAAAGTGACAAGGAACAGTGATCACCTACTACTAAGCCATAGCCCCGTGGACATAAAGTCTGCCTGCAGGATATCACAGGTGATACTTTCACCGCGTGTTTTGTCAGCATCACACAGTGCTCATTAGCTTTCTTGTCTGAAATGTCTGGTCCTTGACACCTGCTGCCTGACTGCTAAGCCAATGTCACAGGCATTTTAGGCTCTGTTAGGGTAGCAATCCACTGGGTACCAAATTATGTATTAGATAGGATAAGTTCAGGAGCTATGTCAGAGATCTGGAGTAACAGTGACTTAATTAAGTAAGATGAGTAAAGGTCTGAGCTGGGATGGCAGCTCTGCTCTGCAAAGTCATTAGGGATTCAAGATCCCTCTGTGTTGTTTCTTCACCATCCTGTAGGTGTTGCTCTCTGCTCTGGTCCAGGATGGGTCACCACTGCATCCACAGTCTCCATCCACATCCTCCAAAAGTGGGAAGGAAAAGAGAACACCTCTCCCTTTAAGGGCAAGACTCAGAAGTTGCATACATCACTGCTGCTATCTTCTCACTCATCAGAACTTAGTCACATGGCCAACTGGCTGTCTAGAAGGCCAGGACGTATGTCTTTATTCTGGGTGGCCGTATATTCAACTATCTATTACTACGAAAAAGAAGGGAAAATGGATATTGGGAGTTGTAGGAGTCTCTGCTACAGACATATTGTAAAAATCTGGGGCAAGCAACCCACCTTCAACTTTTTCATCTCATACTAATTATCAAATTTGGAGTACTGTGTTTCTCAAAGCCTTGCTTTCTATTTTCACTACTGAGATCCTAGTCTCGGCTTTTAATTCTGGTCTGCTGCTGCAAAAAAAAAAAAATAATAATAATAATTCAAATGTTCTTAACCAAGATCCACGGATCCCTATGGAAAAGTTTCAGAGGGTCTGTGGACCTTGAGCAACTCTGTGTGTGTCTATTTTTAGGAAAAGAGCATGTAACTTTTACTGAATTCTCAAAAAAAGAGATCCATGACTTCAAAAAGCTAAAACTGCTAGCCTCACTGGTATTAAGATTTGTAGCCTAGTTCCTGTCTGGCTTAGACCAATCTTTCTGAAACATTGGTTTCATTGAGTTGTTTTCTCAACTCAGATGTCCAAAGGCTCCACTTTGCCTCTCAGAATAAAATGCAGATTCTCTAGCTTGATAGTCAATGCTCTTCATTTTTTGTGACCCATTCTGCTTTCTTTCTTACCTCTCTCCAACATAAATTCCCCCACATTCTAGGCTTTATCCTATATGCCTTTCCACTGCTTACCCATCTCCATTCCTGTCTCCTCCATGACATCTTCCCAGACAATGCCTGCCTATCCTAATCTGAGCCACTTCAACTCTTAGTATGGGATGGACTAAGATGGACTTGGACTCTATTGAGGTTGTTGTTTTTTTTCCAAGATTTTATTTATTTATTCATAGACACAGAGAGATAGAGGCAGAGACACAGGCAGAGGAAGAAGCAGGCTCCATGCAGGGAACCCGATGTGGGACTCAATCCTGGGTCTCCAGGATCATGCCCTGGGCCAAAGGCAGGCACCAAACATCTGAGCCACCCAGGGATCCCTCTACTGAGCTTTTTACGAGTGAGTGCGGTTTTGTGTAGGGACCCATCATCTCACCTTGTAAAATTCTGCCTGGTAAAGATCTTGTCTTACATTCCTCCCAGCTCTACATTAAACGGAATACCTATTAAATGACTTATTCCCACCAGGAAATGGAAATATGATTCTGTACATGTAATTTGTTTGTAACATTTAGTGCACTTGAACTTTGGGTACACCACCATCATACCAAGTATCAAGAAAGGAAGCACCATACACGTTGGGTAATATACTGTATTACTGTGTTTTAGAAAAAGTAATAATTTATTTTTTACTGATGAACACAGTGAAGACTTTCTGGGTTTTTTCTTAAATCCCATTGAAGTGTGTGCTTATGGTCAGTTCTATTAATTAGAACAGGAGTACGTGGTTTAATTAATGCCTGCCAGTTGTCCTGAAAGGTACCCTATTGGTTGAGAAGAACGATTGAGTTGATGTGAAGGATCACGTCACCTTTTTGGTATTGGCAAAGTCAATCAAAGGACAAGCCCTACTGAAAATAGTTCATGGCACCACCCACATCACCAGTGACAGTGCACTGGGAAGACTTATGATCAAAGTTATGGTGCCTCCCTCCTCCTCTTTGCCCTTCCTTTATCAGCCTTCTTTTTTCAAATATTTATCATGGCTGAAAATCAATGCTTGCATAGGACAACTGCATCATTTGCTAAGACTTCCATTACATTAAGGGTTTAAGGAGATACTGAATTTGCTTCTAGTAACCTCTTAGATGGCAGTGGTTTCACTAGTTAAAATTTGACCTATGATGAGTGTTCTTTGTAGCTAGCTGGTGATTAGTAACAGCTTGTACTTTAACCTCTGTAAACCTCAATTCAGGTAAACTTGAATTTACTTATGAACAATCCCACTTTAAATGGAGGAGTGCTGATTCATGAGTATAAATTTAATTATGGATGATTTGGATCACAAAAAAATGGCAGGATTTAGGGATCAGCAGAAGATGGGAGCCATAGGATTCCAAACAGCATTGAGTAGTTACTGACCTTGCACTGAGCTTTAATAGTTGAAGTTGTGGGTATATTGCATATTAGAAATAACAGGAGCCTTTACTGGAGTCATGGGAAAACTAGTTGAAGAAAATCTTATTGCATTAGAGATTTTTAAAAATTTACTTAATTCTGGAGTATAAATGCAGACCAAAAAAGGCTAATGGCATTAGCTTTTGTACTTTTTTTTTTTTAGTTGTCTCCGTGATTTCCAGTTCTCTCATCCCTTTTGCCATTCTAGGCTTCTGTTTTCAATTTTTTAAAAAAAGATTTTATTTATTCATTTGCATGTGAGAGTTAGTGAGAGATAGAGAGAGCACACAAGTGGGGGGAGGGGCAGAAGGGGAGGGAGTAGTAGGCTCCCCCGCTGAGCAGGAAGCTGGATTTGGGGCCCAATCCCAGCACTCTGGGATCATGGTGGCCTGAGCCAATGTCAGATGCTTAACCGACTGAGCCACCCAGACGCCCCTTCCCTTTTCAATCTTTGTTGTAGTATAATGGATAAAAGACTGAGTTGAAGTCAAATATACTTGAGTTCAAATTCCAACTTCTTCACTATCTGGTCACATTTTGGAAGTCACATAACCCTCTTTGAGCCCCAATTAATTCTTCTGCAGATAAAGATACCTATTTCAGAGTTGTTGCAAGGGTTAGGTAAGATGATATGTGTGAGACACTGACTACAGGGTGTAGCAAAGGTTAGTGCTCACTGTCATTTCATCTGTGACCCTTATCTATCTTGGCAGTGATTTAGAAAGGATTGGGAGAAAAACAGGATCAGAACAAAGTGGGGGTTTGTTTCGTTTTGCTTTTTAGTTTAGTTTTTAAATTTTTTTCAAGAAAAATATCTGGCAAAATAAATTTATTTTATAAGATACTGTGTTTGAGGATATGCTTCTGCCTTTGGCTCAGGTTAGGATCCCAGGGATCAACCCCTGCACTGAGCTCCCTGCTCAGCAGAGAGTCTGCTTTGCCATTTCTCTCTGCTGCTCTCCCTACTTGCTTGCTCTCTCCCTGCCTTTATAAATAAATAAACAAATAAATAAACAAATAAACAAACAAATAAATAAAATCTTTCTAAAAAAGCTATTATTAGTTTGGGGTGGAAAGAGAGGAAAGAACTCAGAAGAAACTGAGTTCATTTCACAGCCTACGTCTGTGTTGTACAGAATATGGTACTCTGGTACAGAGTCTTATTGTTAATGTGGTTATCTACGATGTTCCTAAGCTGAAGCTGGGGTCAGCCGTCACATTTTAATGAGGTTCAGAGGGACTCCAGTTATAACATTCTCATTTTTGGAATTTTCATGACTTCATAGATACCCAACATTCTCATTCCCACTTGCTATAAGGATATGCTGCCTTGAATACAAAGACTGTGAATACTATCTAGATATTTTTGGGAAGAGGCTATTATGACCAGATGATGAAAAAGAACTATACTGACTTTAAATATTAAGTTTAGTTTATCTGTCTATGTACTTCATAATGGTTAATATGAACCCCTTCTTCCTGAAAATAAAACATTCCTCATTGCCCCCACTGTGCTTGTTTGAGAATAAAGCAATTGATGTAAATATCCCTACAGTAATTTTTTTTTCATTCTCCTATTAGCTAAGGTTCTTTTGGTCACAAGCATCAGAAACCACTTTGGCTCTCTAAAGCAAAGAGGGAACTTTATTTGAAAGATACGAGGGAATCTCCCAGAACTGAAGGATATGTGCAGCACCCAAGACTGGGGTGGAGTGGAGGGGAAGAAGACCAGAACTAACTCTAGGAATATTGGTAAAAGCTGTGTGTGAGCTCACAGGGCACAGCTGTTAATGTACTTAGCTCCTATGCTACCCATAATGTGTGTCGGGGTCCTCGAGACCCCCCCTACATATAGAGATTCACCAGAAAGACTCATGGCACTCAGCCTATAGTTGTACTCATGGCTCAGGTTTATCACAGTGATGTAATAAGGATCTGGATCATAATGGAGAAAAGCACAGGAAAAGTCACCTCTGGAGGCACCTTTGTGCAGGCTTTCTCATGCTCTCTGTCCCATGAGGGGTGACACAGACTGCACTCCTCTTCTAGCAACACAAACATAGTAGTTCCATACCCTGGAAGCAGTTCCATACCCTGGAAGTCCATTAGCAATTTCGCCCCCAAGGTTTTTATTGGCAGATGTTCATGTAAGCATCCTCTGTGTGTGCCAAAATTCCAGACTTCCAGAAGAAAAGCAGGTGTTCAGTAGAAGCCACGTTGTTGGCACAAACAGGAGGCGTAGCGAACCACCCTTATCTCCCAAAACCAAGTCATAAATTCTGGAAAGATGAAATCGGACCCACCTTGATTCAGGTGTCTTTGGAATCTGTGAATTGGGAAGGAGGCAGAAGGGAATGTGGTAAACATGGTCTCAGGATCCTACTTTCTGGAATGAGAGGATGTGGCTCTCAGAAAGAGGGGCTCAAAGCGAGGAAGGAGCATCCACTGCAGCTCTTGTACTGTGTGTTTGAGGGCTCTGGAGAACTTTCATCAACGATGATTGTGTGACTCTCTTATGATATGCTGAATCTCAGGACTTGATTCAGTTCATAACAGATGTTTCTTGAGCATCTACTATGTGCCAGTCTCTTAAACCAGAAGCATGTTTTCGGTATTTTCCATTTTGTTTTGAAGAAGCATGTGTCTCTATGCTGCTGTTTTCCCTATTTTCTCTGGCTTCTTAGAGATTGAAACATCAAACATCAAATTAAATTCTTCTGATAGAAGAATCTATCTATCTTCTATAGATAACCTAAGTGCTAAGTTGTTTGGATGGTATTATGCCTAACATAAACCTATGCATTTTTCTTTTACAGTAATCCTTTGGTTTATTTTTACAGTGATAGAAAGTTATTTTTATGAGGAATATATGTATTCAGTTGCTGTGCTCTCATCCTCTTGTCTTTTCACTATTTGCCACAAAAGTAATACAGGTGAAGCACTTTCATCCAAGGCATTTGAAACTAGAACGTGTTAGTTTCATGTTAATTTCAAAAAGGTCATTAAAGTAAGGAGTATGAAAATGGAATGAGAGATGCTTTAAATATTTTCACAAATATATTTATTTTTGTTTTCATATTTCCAAATCTTTAAAAATAAGAGCACTTATGGAAGCAATCTGAATGCAGCATTTCTCCAGATTTTTTTTAAAGATTTATTTATTTATTCATTTAGAGAGAGCGAAGAGAGAGGCAGAGACACAGGCAGAGGGAGAAGCAGGCTCCATGCAGGAAGCCTGATGTGGGACTGGATCCTGGGTCTCCAGGATCACACCCCGGGCTGCAGGAGGCGCTAAACTGCTGCGCCACTGGGGCTGCCCCCATTTCTCCAGATTTTTATGATTTCTCCTCCAACATTTTATTTTCTCCCATAGCAACAGCCTTAGGTACAAATATACCTGATTCTTACAGGCATGAAGTCCATGGGTGGGGACAGGTGTGCCAGGTGTACTGGAGAAAACCCACTAATCAAAAGCTTTCAGAGTGTAGTAGGTGGCAAGTCAGTTAAATGGATACAATTTAAAGAGTTCTATGCATGTTCACTGTGGAGAATTTAGTAAATATGATTAGCAAAAAACCAAAAATCAGGAATTTTAATATAGGATAATCCCTAAGTTTTAGTCCATTTCCTTTACACATATGAAATATATATACACACATACATATAGGAATAATATATATACTAATATTATGCTATATAGACTGAAATGAAATATGTTTTATGTATTATACACATATACATTTTAACAAAGAGCAGGCTCCTGCTATATATGCTGCATATAGTCTTGAAAACTTCCCATACACTTAAGTTTCTCCTACAACATTGTTTTGCAATGGCTATTGGCAAAGGGAGATTAGTTGACAGCACTATGGCTTGTCTCTCGGAGGATGGGCGGTTTGCAGAATTAGAGGACCGATAGTAGGGGAAAGTCTATGAGGAACTAATAGGTACTTTCGGGGAGGGTGTGGTGATGAGTAGCTTCACCTCCTATTGTTCCCTGGGGGAAAAAAAGCAGGTTCCAGTTAGGTCAGGGCTATAAGGAATGTTTAGGGAAGAGGGAGAGAATGCAGAGAGATTTGTTAATCATGGAGCAGAATTCCCTGGAATTCCAATGGAAGGATCTGGGAGGCAGAAAGGGAAGGGATATGGAATTGGATCTTCAAGAAGAAACCAGAGGGGGGCTCCTGGATGGCTCAGTACATTAAGCGTCTGCCTTTGGTTCAGATTATGATCCCAGGGTCCTAGGATCGAGCCCTACGTGGCTCAAGTCATGATCCCAGGGTCCTAGGATAGAGCCCCATGTAGGGCTCCCTACTCAGCAGGGAGTCTGCTTCTCCCTCTCCCTCTGCCCATCCCCCTGCTCATGATCCCTCTCCCTCTCTCTCTCTCTCTCTCTCTCTCTCTCTCTCTCGCTAATAAATAAATAAAACCTTAAAAAAAAAAAACAAGAGGAGGAAGAAACCAGAACAATGGAAGGAGGGCCTGAGAGAAAATAGAGGGCCAGGATGGATATAGAGGTGCAAGGGGGGAGAGGCCCCCACTCTCTGGCTCTGCCAGAACAGCAGTGGACATGTATTCTTTGGAGTGAGCAGCATGCTTTTATGCCAACTCCTATGCCTTTGCTCTAAAGTAGCTTGAAAAGCCTGGTGAGCAGTTAAAAATGGGAGCAGTGATCTCTGTGAGCAGATATAGGTTCACTAAGAGAATGTTTTCAACAAGGCTACTAATCTGAGAATGGTGATGATAACCTTACATGTTTACTATTGGACTTGTCCCACTAGAGATGTGGTTTTGTACATGGTATTAGAAGCTGTGGAAAGTGTAGGAGATCACCCAGAGAGAAAATTGAGAAAAAGGCTCTGAGCAGACGTGCAGAGCACTATTTTAGAGATGATCAAAGAAGTGGAACTCCGCACAAAATGACTAAGGTTGAGTAGCCAGTGAGGTAGGAGGAAGGCCAGGATCTTGCAACGTCACTGAGCCCAGGGAAGAATATGGGATTTTTTGTTTTGTTTTTGGAGGGTGGAGGGAAGGAGAATGTGGTTTAATTGTGTTTTATTTATTTAAATTCAATTAATTTACATATAGCGTATATTTAGTTTCAGAAGTAGAATACGGTATTCATCAGTTGCATTAAGACACCCAGTGCCATTCCATCACAGGCCCTCCTTAATGCCCATCATTCAACAACCCCATCCCTCCACCTCCCTCCTCTCCAGCAACCCTGTTTGTTCCCTATAGTTAAGTCTTTTATGATTTGTTGTCCTCTCTGATTTTGTCTTGTTTTATTTTGATCTCTTCCCCTATGATCCTCTGTTTTGTTTCTTAAATTCCATGTATGAGTGAGATCATATAATTGTCCTCTGTTGACTTATTTCCCTTAGTATAATACACTCTAGCTGCATGCACGTCATTGCAATACTACTCAGCCATCAAAGAAAAGAAAAATGTGTTTTTAAGGAGTGGCCAGTGGGGACAATGCTTTAGATGTGGTCTATCTGGATTTTAGCCATACATCCAAAAATTTCCTACTTTGTAGCACAGCAATTGAGAACTTCAATAGAAAACCCCTGTAGCAGTTTATATGACTACCCTCCAGCTTGAAATAAATTCATTTACTGGGATTGTTTGATTAGTTTACTAGACATAGTATGGAACCTCCTGTCGTATTAGTGCAAACACATTCTTTACATATTCATTTCATCTCTATTTTTCCTGTGAGCCTGCAGCAAGCCATACATTTGGCAATCCTCTGACTACAAACCCAAGCACATATGTAGCTCACTTCATTGCAATAAATGTTCATGAACGATAATTAAATGTTTCAAAATATGCTAACAATTTTCCCTGGGTTCTAAGAATAAAAACAAACTGAAAAAATGTTCAGAAAACATTTTTCATTTTTCATTTTCTTGTGTGCACTCAAGAGCGGATCTGCTCATCTTCAGGGATTTGCAGTCAGTCTGTAAGGCTGCCTTGATGAACTGAAGGTGAATTGAATGTAAGCATGAAGGAATTTTTTTTTCTTCAAAGTTTGGAAGACCTTGCATGTGGAAAAGGGAAAAAAAGCAATTTGGGGCTCAATATAAAATCACCAATTGGATTCACTGAGAGATAATGCCTCTCCTTCAAGCAGAGACGGAGGAACTGCACATTTAGGGCTTTATAAAGGAGATTTTTCTTTCTTTATTTTTTCTTTTTTTTTATTTGCACTATGCGTGTGACAAGATCATTTTTAAGATCTTTTTCTGGTCTAAGATTTCATGAGTCTGAAATAACTGTGACCTGGGGCCTTTAAGAAATGGGGAAGGAAATGTAACATTGATTTTGTAGTTCTACCTATTTCTACTTTTTTATGTAAAATATTTAAAAATCTCAAATAATAAGAGGACTATAATCATCCCTAATCTCAGCATTTTAACAATTCTTTTCGATTTGAGGTGTTTCCTTTTACTATCAATGGACATAGTTGTTTTACAAATGTGCGCTCATAGTTCTGTTCCCTTTTTTTTTTTTCCCCAGTGTGTTTTCCTGGATTCCGGTAGTCTTTAATCCTGAGATATGGTGGGTGGAAGCAATGCATTAAAAATGTTTTGGGCTACAAAGGCTTCTTTGAAAAACTTTGTGTGTGTGTGTGTGGGGGGGGCATTTCCTAAATTGTTTGTATTATTTTCTTTTCCATTGGAATTAGTTGATCATGGCCTTGCCAGATTGGTGACAGTATACTGTGAACATGGTCATAAAGCTGCCAAAATCAACCCCCTCTTCAGTGGACAAGCCTTGCAGGAGGATGTGCCTGAAATCCAAGCTCTTCTGTCGACCCTGCAAGGACCCTTTAATACCTCAGGTAAAGCTGGTTGAGGGACGCCTGGCAGGCTCAGTGGTTGGGTGGCTGCCTTCGGCTGCCTTCAGCTCAGGTCGTGATCCTGGAATCTGGGATTGAGTCATGCATCTGGCTCTGAGAAGAGCCTGCTTCTCCCTCTGGCTGTGTCTCTGCTTCTCTCTGTGTGTGTCTCTCATGAATAAATAAATAAATCTTTAAAAAAAAAAAAAGCTGGTTGACACTAGACTGTTCATGTGACAGTTAGCTGCCAACATGAGGTAGAGCTCCTTTCTCTGTTCTTGAAGAATCCATATGTCCCCCTCACCACCCCTGGGGCTGAGGCTTCCAAGGGATATGAGCTGACAGTGAGGGGCACTTTCAAGCATTGTCTAAGAGGACCTGTCTTGAGGTTCTAGAATAGTCTTTCAGTAAGACCTATCTCTTCTGAGTTTGAAAACATATTCACCAAAGAAGACATACAAGTAGCCAGCAGGTGTATGGAAAGGTATTCAGCATTGTTCATCATCAAGGAAATGTAAATCAAAACCACGATGAGATATTATCACCTCACACCTGTTAGAATGGCTGTTATAAAAAAGACATGAGATGACAAGTGTTGATGAAGATGTGGATGTGGAGAAAAGGGAGCCCTCATGCACTGCTGGTGGGAATGCAAGTAGGTATAGCTTCTCTGGAAAACAATATAGAGGTTCCTCAAAAAATTAAAAATAGAAATACCATATGATCCAATAATCCCACTTCTGAGTATTTATCCAAAGGAATTGAAATCAGGGTCTTGAAGAGTTACCTGTACTTTCATGTTTATTGTGGCATTATTACAATAACCAAAATACAGAAACAACCTAAATGTCCATCAGTGGATGAATGAATAAAGAAATGCAGTAAAGGGGCACCTGGCTGGCTCAGTTGGTAGAACATACAACTCCTGACCTTGGGGTCATGAGTTCAAGCCCCACATTAGGCATAGAGCCTACTTTAAAAAAAAAAAAGAAAGAGAATGCAGTATGTGCACAGAATGGAATATTATTTGGCCTTAGAGAAAAGGAAATCCTGCTATTTGTGACACCATGGATGAACCTTGGGGACATTATGCTAGGTGAAATAAAACCAGCTGCAGAAGGATGGATACTACAGGATCTCACTACATGAGGAATCTCAAGTAGTCCAACTTGTGCTAGTTTCAGCAGCACAGATATTAAAACTGGAATTATACAGAGGGGGTTAGAATGGCCCTTGCACAAGAATAACATGCAAATTCATTCCATATTTAATAAAAATAATGAAATAGTCAATTCTTAGAACCCATAGAATAATGGTGCCTAAGGTCTGGGTATAGGTGGAAAAGAGAAGCTGTGGGTCAAAGGTACAAAGTTTCAATTATGAAAGATAAATAAGTATGGAGATCTTCTATACAATGGGGCCTACAGTTAACAATACTGTATTTTATACTTAAAAATTGGGTAGAAAAGAGTTATTATGTTCAGTGCTCTTTCCATAAAATAAAACAGATTATTTGAAAAATGAATAAAAAATTGCAAGCCCTGAAATTAAAAAGAAAAAAACAGTCAGACTCCCATTATGTGCCACTTTACTTCTATCATGTCAATTCATTCTCATACCTACTTCCTAAGAAGTTACTGCCATCTTTATTTTACAGATAGAACAGAAACTCAGAGAATCTAAGTAACTTGTAGCTAGAAAGTGCCAGAGGTACGGTGACAACCCGCATCTGCTTCCATTCTGTAGCCTGCACCCTTTCTGCCTGTTTTCTTTTCTACCCTGGGAACTTAAACGAGGTTGGTGCTGGATAACCAGTCAGGATCCTGGGCTCCTACCTCATGTCATATTTTATTTTTTTTTTGTTATTTTATTTTATTATTATTATTATTTAAGATTTTATTTATTCATGAGAGACATGCAGAGAGAGAGAGAGAGGCAGAGACACAGGTAGAGGGAGAAGCAGGCTCCATGCAGGGAGCTCCATGCAGGGAGCCTGATATGGGACTCGATTCTAGGTCTCTAGGATCACACCCTGGGCCGAAGGCAGGCGCTAAACCGCTGAGCCACACAGGGATCCCTTTTTTATTTTTTAAAATTATTTTATTTTATTTATTTTAAGATTTTTATTTATTTATTCATGAGAGACACAGAGAGAGAGAGAGAGGCAGAGACACGGGTAGAAGGAGAAGCAGGCTCCATGCAGTCCCAACATGGAACTCAATCCTGGGACTCCAGGATCATGCCCTGGGCTGAAGGCGGTGCTAAACCATTGAGCCACCCAGGCTGCCCTATTTTATTTATTTTCATATTTCTTTATGACTTTTAAAGATTTTATTTTTAAGCAATCTCGACACTCAATGTGCGCTTGAACTCACAACCCTGAGATTGAGAGTCACATGCTCTTATGACTGAACCAGCCAGATGCCCCTTTTGTCGTTTTTTTTTTTTAAAGTTAATGTTGGCCAATGTCCAATTCTGGTATATGCATCAATTAGTAATGTTCTAGTAATTTATTGCAGTGAAACGAACCACTCCAAAATATAGTGACTTTTAAGGGCACAATTTTATTATCTTGTGGTTCTAGGATTTGGCTGGACTCAGCTAGGTAATTCTCAGTTGGGGTCTCTAAGACAAAATCTATGCCTCTATCATAATTTAAATGGCCCTTCAGGAATGGAAACACCATTTTTATGTCATCCCCGTCTCTGTGTTGTGCCTTATTCTTGCTGAATCTGTGTACAGGTCCCTGATATTATTGTGTCAACTCATTCGTTCTTAACTTTGCATGGAATGTCCTTCTATCTTTACTTGATCAACCTATGACATTCCTGTTCATTTTTAGGATTCAATGAGCACTGACTGCTCTGTGAGGCAGAGCTACCCAGGGCTTGCTAAGGTAGAGTTCAGTATTCCCTCACCTATGCTCTCATGGTACTGTGAGTAATGTTCAACAACAGCACATCCACCAAAACAGATACAAAACTTAATATGATGTCAGAATAAGGCCATCCTAAAAATATTCTCAAGTGTTCCATTCAGCATTAACCAGAAATATGAAGTTACTTATCAGAAAGTGCAACCTTGTTACTACTAGGAAAATAATCATTACTTGTTTATAAATTTTGCTCTGTAATGCTTAAATTTCATTTAGGAAAAAGACTTTGTTTTCTTTTCTAAGTAAGGTCTAGGCACAACGTGGGGCTTGAACCCACAACCCTGAGATCAAGAGTTGCATAAAGCAACATGCTCTACCAAAGAGCCAGCCAGGAGCCCTGGAAAAGACCATTTCTTTTCTTTTTTTTTTTTTTTTGGAAAATACCATTTCTTAGCCATGTTTATTCACTCAGTGTCAATACAGCTTATGGTGTATAGTAGATTCTCCAAACTTACTTATTGGACAGACAAATCTATGTTTATCTCTAACCACATATTTGTATATCTCTTCTTTTAGAAGCATAGGTCTGCATATTTGAAATACATGTAGTTTATAAGAATACCAGAAAATGTGCGAAACAAAGCTGCATGCTTCTCTGCATTATCACATTTAATGATTTTAATTTGTTGAAAATATTAATCGGGGTAAAGTACACATAACCTTTGCCACTTTAACCATTTTTTAAATTTTATTTTAAGTAATTTCTGTACCCAACATAGGGCTTGAACTCACAACCCTGAGGTCAGGGGTCACATGCTTGACTGATGAGCAGCCAGGCACCCCACCACTTTAACCATTTTAAAGTATGTAATTCAGTGACACTTAGTACATCAACAATGTTGTGCAACCATCAAGTTAGTTCCAGAACATTTTTATCACCCCAAAAGGAAATCTTGTGCCTAGTAAGCAGTTACTCCCCATTTTGTCCTCTCTCCAGCCCCTGGCAACCACTAATGGTATTTTCCATTTCTATAGATTTGCCTATTCTTGACAATCTGTGTAAATAAAGTCACCGTATGTGGCCTTTGGGGTCAGCTTTTTTCACCTAGCATAACATTTCCAAGTTTCATCCAAATAGTAACATGAATTTGTACTTTATTCTTCCATGTGGCTGAATAATATTCCATTGTATGACTATATTACATCAGGGGACATTGGGTTATTACCTATCTCATTTAATCTTAACAACCACCCCGTTAAGTTGCTTTGACTGCCCTCATTTTATTGATTAAAATGCAAGGCAGAAAAGGTAAGCAACACACAAAGCAATTTCTATAACTTGAATGGTCAATCAGTATCAAAGAGCTAAAGTTTATTGTGAGAAACCATAAGTAATAATAAGGTAAATGTTGGTTTGTTAAACACAGGTTGTAGGTTGATGCAAATGACTGATAATTGATTTGGTGCTAAACTATTGATATATTAAAAACCTTCCCCTTTTTTGACCAGGGGTTGGGTAGATTTCCCTTTACCTTAAAATGTTGCTTTGCTATCAATATTAAGTCACATTAAGACTGACTGTTCAACAGTAGACACTACTTTATAGGTATTAATACGACTTGAACATTTGGGAAGGTATTTCAGATAAAGGTAGAACATCTGATTTGTAGCTATAAAGCAGATAAATGTCAGGTTTCAATTTTTAGTTTGAAATTACAGTAGAATCAAAATTTAGCATAAAGCAGCTTGGCTCTGTCCTTGTGGAGAAATATTTATATTCCTTCTGCTATTCTGACTACTTCTAGGCCTCTGACTCTATTTTGAGTTTTGCCTTTATAAAAACCTAGCTAGCCATTGATGGTGACCTGAGTTATACAGAACAAAATGCTCTGACTTGAAATAATTATTTTGGTATGTTCTGTAATAAATTACATGGTTGTTTTTTAAAATGATCCTTTGACTCCATTTTTAGGATTGTTAAACATGGGGAAGGAGGAGGCCTCTCTTGAGGAAGTCTTAGCCTATCTTAACCAAATCTACTGTGGGCAAATTTCTATTGAAACCTCCCAACTTCAGAGCCAGGAGGAGAAAGACTGGTTTGCCAAGAGATTTGAAGAACTGAAAAAAGAGACCTTTACCACAGAAGAGCGAAAACATTTGTCAAAACTAATGCTGGAATCTCAGGTATAAAAGTACCAGCTAATGTCAATGGAATAGGATGATTCAATTTCTGCAAAGATACATAAATTTCAAACAGAGGGAATTAAGTCATTTACCTACCCCATTTACCTCACTGCCTCAACACACCAGACAATATAACGTACACCACGCTGTTCTCAGTAGAAACAAGTAGATCGCCAAACAACAGAGCTATTGGTTCTCTTCAGAGTCAAAATATTTTTTATATATTCGCCTATTGACTCAAAGACTGCAAAATCCTTAAAATCTTACTTCTCTTTTTATTACCTGGAATGATCCAAGAAAACTATGCATGACAGCACCTGGTACAAATTAATGGAATTGAATCTCTCAGGGCTGTGATCGAGATGACAAGAAAACGATTCCCAGTAGTTTGGATAGTTGGATTGTTTGTAGCCTTGATGAAACAGTACTGTGGAGCCCTCTTCTCAAACTCATGGGCTGTGACGGTCAGAATCTCAGGCCCAGCCCTTGTTCTAGACGAACACATTCTTTTTCTTTTTTTTTTTTTTTTTAGAAGAACACATACTAAGAGGCTTCCTCTGCGGCTTAGTTATTCTACAACTCATGTTATTTTCTCTGCTTTCCTGCCGGTGTCCTTGCCAAAGCTTTCTTGCCACGCTCTGTCCATCTCTGGAGTGTGTCGTGAAGGGGTACCACTATAACCACTTGGAGTAATGTGGGGTCTTCCTACAACACACATAAACGTTGTGTGTCTGACTTTGGCCAGCTGTCTTCCTGCAACACATGTGTCTGCCGTGCTGTTCCATAGGAGTTTGACCACTTTTTGGCCACCAAGTTTGCCACGGTGAAGCGGTATGGGGGCGAAGGAGCTGAAAGCATGATGGGCTTTTTCCATGAGTTGCTGAAAATGTCAGCCTACAGCGGGATAACGGATGTTATTATTGGCATGCCCCACAGAGGGAGGCTTAATTTATTGACAGGCCTTCTGCAGTTCCCTCCAGAGGTAAGATACTTTCTCTGATGCACAATTGACTGTGACACAATAGAACCGATGGTAATAATTCCTTGTAGAAACGCGAGTAAACATCTGTACTGTTGGTCCAAGAGGTAGCTTAATTAATGGATGGATAGATTTCGTGTTTGGGTTGCTTTTCTGTGTATTCTTATATGTATCCTTTCTTCTCTCAGGGAAGTCAAAGGTTAGTTTGGTTTCTTGCAGATGATATGAATGGATTACTTCTGCTCTTTAAAGCACACTTTCCTGATTTCATAAAAATTGTTCAAACAAACATTAAGATCTGTGCAATTATTTATAATTTTACCTTCCAAGAAGTCCATTCTACCTTCCATTTATGTGCAGGGTTTATACTTAACATATTGTACTAAAGCTACTAATGCATTTTTATCCTGGGAGACCACCCACGGGAATGGTTTTATAGATAATTGGATTTTGGTGTTCTTGCTCAAAAGCCTTGAGAGTCAAGGCTGCAGATTTTATGTCCGGGAACATCAGAGCGACTTGGAATTTAATCAGATCGTGGCTACTGTGTATGACTAAACCTCACTTCTGATCTTGGCCAGGAGATTAAAAGTAATTGTAAATTTTAAAGGGACTGTGAGAGGTAATGGAGTGAATAGAGCCTATGGAAGGAGATGTTACCCATAAACCATTAGAAAATATAATACAACGTTGTGTCTCAGAGCCAAGCATTACCACTACCACTCGTACCTCAGTTTTTCTGATGCCAAGAAATTGATAATCAACCTTTCAAAGACAAATGCTTTCCAAAAGGCAGACTACGACAGAATAAAGCGATTGACAGGTGGAGGCATGTGCTTAAACACAGGCAGAAATCCCTGAACCACAAATTGCATTCCTAAATTATTGCAGACAAAAACATGACTCAAAGGTGCTGAATTATAAATGCTCATATTTGTGAGCAACGTGGATGTACCCACACTCTAATTATGTGCGCTTCTATAGGTCAGTAAGCAGCTTTTGGGTCATTCGAACCATTTGGATAAATGAGGATAACATGCTATTTTTGGTAACTACCTTGGCTTAAGACCTGGCTTTGACCTAGCCAAGGACCTTGAACAATTTTGATAATTTCTCTTGCTTATGCATTTTTAAGATGGGTAGTAACATTATGTCTCAAAGTAGACTATGAAAATGAAATGAAGTCCTTTGAGAATTGAACAGTAGAATTTTTTAGGTGAGACTTGAACTAATAGATGTGTGTCATCTTGTGTCTAAATGGGATTAAGTTCTATTCTATCATTTTCTTTTTAAAAAGATTTTATTGGGACTCCTGGGGGGTCAGTGGTTGAGAGTCTGCCTTTGGCTTGGAAGATGGTCCTAGGATCAAGTCCTGCATCAGGCTCCCCTCAAGGAGCCTGCTTTTCCATCTGCCTGTGTCTCTGCCTCTCTCTCTCTGTGTCTCTCATGAATAAATACAATCTTTAAAAAAAATGATTTTATGTGTTTAATTGAGAGAGAAAGAGAGCACGAGTGGTGGGGAGGGGCAGAAGAAGAAGAAGTAGACTTCCCATTTAAGTAGGGAGCTTGATGTAGGGCTCAATCCCAGGACCCTGGGATCATGACCTGAACCAAAGGCAGACACTTAACCAACTGAGACACTCAGGCACCCCTTTCCTATTTACCTTTAACAAGATTCATAAAAAGTCCTTTTGGAGAATATATTCTAACAGGTATATTTAAGAAAAATTATTTTGCATGTAGCAAGGCAGAGGTAACTATCCTACATCTTACTACCTAGCTTACTATCTACATGTCTAACTAGTCATGTTGAGATCTTTTCAAAGTGTTGGTATTTCATTTGATGGTGAAGATCTCTAAAGTTTGAAGTTTGTACCTTTCTTTTTAAAGAATACATGGTGATAATAGTTATACAAACATAGGTGTCAAAGTTTTTTTAATTGTATGATTTAAATTAACCACCTCTTCTCTGGTCTCCATTGTGATAAAAGGACATTTTTTCTTGTATGTTTATTCATAATAGCTGATGTTCCGTAAAATGAGAGGCCTAAGTGAATTTCCGGAAAATGTTTCAGCCACGGGAGATGTCCTATCTCACTTGACCTCCTCGGTTGACCTGGACTTTGGCGCACACCATCCCCTCCACGTGACCATGCTGCCTAACCCCTCACACCTGGAAGCCGTCAACCCTGTGGCTGTCGGGAAGACTCGTGGCAGGCAGCAGTCTAGACAGGATGGAGACTATTCTCCAGATAGTTTGGCTCAGCCTGGGGACAAAGTCATTTGCTTACAGGTACTTGTAGCTTCAGGAAGTAAAGCCAGAGGTTGGGGAGACCAGGAGGAAGGGAAGCCCAGGCTGGTAGTTCTTAAAGAAGGTGGTAGTCGTTTGAGATGAAATTGAGATGAACTTTTGGGAAAAGAAGATTCCAGGCTTGTTTTTAAAAATTAACAGCAGATATGAGGTCTAGTCTCAAAGCAACTGGCTTTACTGAGGTTTCACTGTGTTTTGTTTTATTTTGTTTTCTTGAGTTGTGAGTTATTTAAGGAGGTATCAACTGGTATCCCTGATGCTTTTCAGAGGACAGATGTCATTACTCCTAGGAAACTACCTGGTATTCATGTATCTAACAAGTCTTGCTTGTTTCTTTTATAATAAATATCTTGGGGCATCTGGGTGACTCCATAGATTAAGTATCCAACTCTTGATCTCAGCTCAGGTCTTGACTTCAGGGTTGTGAGTTCAAGCCCCAAATTGGGCTCTATGCTGGGTGTGAGCCTATTTAAAAAAATTAAATAAATAAATAAATAAACAAACAAACAAACAAAATAAAGGTCTTTGGCATTAAGGCATCAAGTACAAATTATTAGTGTGGCTCTTGCGTCCTTTACCTGCCCACCCCAGTCTTTTGTAACCCAGCAGCTTAGGGGTTTGGGCTGTGGGTCACTTTGGTTTTCTATGAGTATTCATTTAAATATGAACTTTTAACTACTGGGCAGTAGTTAATTCTGAGTATCAGTAACTGAGTTTTTAAACCCCAGAGGAATAGGTAAATCTATAAGGTAGAAAAATATTTGGCTACCTACATGAATAAGAACTGTATCTTATTCATGTTAATTTTTCATGCGCCAGAAATTTATAGTAGGTAAATAGGTGGTAGGCAGCATTGCATTTGTCTATAGTATGGTATTTTGAAATAGAAATGTTGTTAGCCAACATTCTCTTTGCCTTTCACTTGACTTAATTCATGTTACTCTGAAATATTTCAGTCACTCGCATTTACCCAGTGCATTAAGCAGGTCTTAACATGGACTTCAGGAGTAAGAGGTGGACGTGGCATTTTCTTTAAAGTGACGAGAAATTGAGTGCCCTCTTTTGTCTACTTTGTGTTCCAAAATTATTTTGCCCTGCTGTGTCTGTACATGTCTTGCCTTGCTCAAGGACACAATTCTGATTTCTCGTGAAAACTCTAAATTTGGAGCCCATAAAAGTGTGGTGGGTGAGATTCTGGATGCTACTTTTTCTGCCTGTCTTCTTCTGTTTATCTGGGTCCTGAACCCTGTGAAAGTAGATTGTCATTTATACCGTGTTTGGCTAAGTAGCTTCCACCTCACCTAGCATTTGTGTGTGTTTATGGACCCTCACTCCCAAAAAGCTTTATGGGGCATGGTGGAGTGGTTTCTCTTCCGATTTAAGAAGAAAGTAAAATTAGCAAATGGCACATGTGTGCTCTAGGGCCAAGAATCTAAAGACCATGATAAAATGATGCAAGTTATGAACAGATGTTATGTTCTTTTTTTGAAAAATTTTTGTTTGAGTATAGTTGACACCAGATGTTATGTTCTTTTTCCTTTTTAGAGAGGGAGTGTGTTGGGGGGGGGGGGGCAAGGAGGGCCCGAGGCGGAAGAAGAGAGAGAAAATCTTAAGCAAGCTCCACACTCAGTGCTGGGCATGGAGCCTGGTACAGGGCTTGATCCCACAACCCTGAGATCATGACCTGAGCCAAAATCAAGAGTCAGATGCTTAACCAACTGAGCCACCCAGGTGCCCCCCCCCCAATGTTATATTCTTATCAATGCCTCTACTGTAACATTTTTGTAAAGGAGCAGAAGAGGCACACATCCCTCCCTCTTCCTTGCTTTATTGAACTACTCTTACATCACTACCGCCTAGAAATCCCATCAGCAAGGAGGAGTGTTCAGATGCCAGGAGTCCCTGGACCTTGTGGCTAAGGGTTGGACTTTACAGCGTAGCATGGTGCAGAAAAGACAAAGACCATGGAACCAAGAAGGCTTGAGTTCAAATCCTGGCTTTGCTGCTTTCTGGCTTAGTGTGCTTGGTTCTGTTGCCTAGATTCTCTGAATCTCATAGGTCAATGGGAGTATATTACATTCCTCATAGTGTTCTGAGAATTAAATGAGAGCGTGTACATAAGTTCCTTGATCCAGGAGGAAGACTTGGAGAGGTGGAGAAACAAGTAGGAAAAAACCCCGGAGGTATTATAGAAGCCCCAGCGACTAGTCCAAAGTGAAATATACACTGTTAGTGAGCCTGGGTTTTCTCATCTGTGAAAAGAACAGTTGTGACTTCCTTATCTGGTTCCCCGACCTGGCTGTTGAGTGGATTAATGCTGTAGAGATAATGTAGGGGTAGGCTATTACTAGATATAGATACTCCAAAATGGGACTCATACCTATAGACTCCTAGCCAAGGGAAGGTGTGGACTGGAAATGTCACGCAAAGCAGTGCTTCCTTTCTTAGCCAAAACATTCTATTTACATAAAAATGACTATTTTAAAGATATTTTCAATGTCCTTTTAACAAATCTACCTCAAAGTATTCCTTCTTCACTCATATTTAGGTCTTCTGTTATTGTTAGAGTCACAATGGTTATCTTGTTAGGGCTTCTCAGATCATTTTATTCTTGAATCCAGCATTTTGACTGTTTATGATAATAGTTTTTTATCTAATTTATTTTTTACTGCAGTATATTTGACAAGATTACATAAATTTAAGGTGTATAAGATTTTGTTGGTTTGACAGGTAATTGCCTTTTAGCTTGAAGTCAGTAGAACTCATACCTTCTTCTAAGATCTTCCAGGATCTACCATTCATTTATTATTTGCTTTTAACTTTCCTAAAAAAGATTTCCCCTTTTCTCTACCACTTTCTGTCTGTCAGGTTTTGTGATAATATTGTGATCTAACAGACTTCAAATGTTCTGGATGTTGCGTGGTAGTATTTTGTTGGTTCCTCAAAGCATCCTCTCACTTACCTGTGATAAACTTTCCTCCCTGCCTCCTCTCTTTGCTGTCACATCATCCTCCTTAATAAAGTTCACAGCGGTGGCCAACACACCTAGTGGGGACCAGGCGATGCAAGCTGCACACAGACTTTTCAGGGGCAGGATGATTGAGGAAGAGAGAGGGTTCAAAACTGTGCACTCTTCCTCATGTCTTGCAGGCTGCTTTCATGAAAATTGTACTGGAGCTGATTTTCCTTCCATACCTCCAATAGCCCTTCTTTCTGCGGTGCTGCTGTGTGTTCTAGAATGTTGATGGGTATATCAGAAGTGATGGGTGTGAGTGACAATGTGGGGATAGGTAGAGTAAATAACCTGGTGGCCACAAGAAGAGAAAGGCTTTGAAACCTGCTTGAGGTCAACCTAATCATTCTAGAAAATCCTATACAGAACCAGCAGAATTTGGGGAGGGCAGGGGAGCAGGGAGAGAGAGCATGGTTGTTTTTTAGTCCTGTTACTATTGGAAAACAATTTATTCCAAATTGGGAACATAAATTTCTACACCCCTTATGAGTTCATTTTCTCGTTTTCTCCTCCATGATTTAGGTTCACGGTGATGCTTCTTTCTGTGGTCAGGGGATTGTCCCCGAAACATTTACGCTGTCTAATCTCCCACATTTCAGAATTGGTGGGAGTGTCCATCTGATTGTCAATAACCAGCTGGGTTATACCACTCCTGCAGAAAGAGGAAGGTCTTCCTTATACTGCAGTGATATCGGTATGTAAAATAGGGAGGCAGCCCTAGATCAACATCTAGTTCACTCGGAAGAGTGAATCTTGCTGGTTATCCCATTTTAAATTTTGGATCAGATATGGTCAGTAGTTACCAACAGTGTTATTAATATTCCTTTAAAAGTGTGAGTGTGATCTTTGAACCCAAGGAAATAAGACAAGAATGGAACTGAGAAGTTGTCATCTCAAATGGCCCAAGTACCCAGTTGAGTGATCTGGTGAAAACCAAAGATCAACACAGTTGGTACTATACTAGGGTACTTGTCTTTAGGAGATTCAGACCTGGGGTACCCAAGACCTTAGTCAAGAAGGATATGTTCAGTCAGTGAATTTGGCTAAGTGGTCTTGGTTAAAAATTCAGATGTGATGAAGCAAAGTTGACTTGTTTTACCTTGGAAATTGGCAGTTTTAAGACAAAGGCAGGGCTTTTTTACCCATTACCCAGTTCACAGAGTTACAAAAACTATTAGTTTGTAGGAATAGTTGTACCCAGACCCTGGCTTGGATGCCTTTTGGGGCTCTCTATGTGAATTTTCTTTTAAAGTTCCTTTATTTTTAAGCACACTCTATACCTGATGTGAGGCTCAAACTCATGACCCAAGATCAGGAGTCACATGCTCCTCCAACTGAGCCAGCCAGAGGTCCCTATCTATTTGAAATTTTTGTGATTAGTTTGTTAGAGATACCAGAAACACATTCTAGGACTTTTTTTGTTAACTCATGTATGCTTTACATCAAATAGGTAGGAGCTATTATTCCAGTTTTATAGATAAGAAAACTGAGATTCCTAAGTTTACCAAGGTCACAGAGTAAGTTGCAGAGCTGGGACATGACCTCTTTCCTGTCACATGAACTCCAAATTATGGGTTCTTAACAACCCAGCCAAACCACCTCTGAGTATGTGGGCTGCCTCCCCACACAGGCAATAGGACTTGAAGGTGGGCTAATGTCGCTTGGGGTTAGCTGGCTGGTTTCATCTGTCTTCTCTGCCTCAGGGAAGCTTGTGGGCTGCGCCATCATCCATGTCAATGGAGATAGCCCAGAGGAAGTGGTCCGTGCCACGCAACTGGCTTTTGAATACCAGCGCCAGTTCCGGAAGGATGTGATTGTTGATTTGTTATGCTATAGGCAGTGGGGCCACAACGAGCTGGACGAGCCCTTCTTCACCAACCCAGTCATGTATAAAATCATCAGGTACAACTATAGACATTTGTTGAAGGTCCCCTTGCCCCCATAGTGCTCAGATTATTTTTACTATTTTTATTAGACACTCAAGTAGGGTGACCAACTCCCTGGGTGGCCTAGCACACAGAACTTTCAGTGCTAAAACTGGAAGAGTCTTGACCAAACTGGTATGGTCATACTATGGGTCCTAGGAGAGCTCCTCATATTCTTCAAACTCTACACTTTTGCTCAATGAATGAACGAAGGCCATTTACCAACCTCATTTGCAGATGGGAGACTAAGGTAGTAGGAGACTAAGCCCAAAACCCAAAGCTATTTGTTATGCCCTTGACAGGACCAAAAACCGGTCCTCCAGGACTTACTCGGTGCCTTGGCAAGAGGTAACATGATGGATTGTAAGGAATCTTGAGAAACTTGCTGTCCAATATGAAAGCCACCACCATACATGGCTATTGAACACTTGAAATGTGGCCAGTCCTCCTGGAGATGGCCTGTAAGTGTAATATACACACCAGATTCCAAAGACTCCCTCTGACAAAAAGAATGTAAACTATCTCAATAGTTATTTTTAATGTTGATAAAGTATTGAAGTGACCATATTTTGCATATATTGAGTTGAATCAATGTTACTAAAATTAATTCCACCTGTTTTTTTTTTTTTTTTTAACCTTTACTCAGATGACCACTAAGAAAGTTTTAACTACACATTGGCTCAGGCTACATTTCTATTGGACAGTGCTGGGGCAGAGGGTTAATGTGACAGAGAGGAATATATTACTTGGGAATTTCCTTTCTTGATACTAGAAAGTACAATAGAGCCCCTTCCCCACTTTATTTCCTCATAGATATAAATGGAAGCAGAAGAATAAATTGGGTGACATTTTACAGGTCTTTCTGGATACAGGTAGTGAACTGCTTTTGGAAGAATAAATCTGGGTTCTCTGTTTTTTGTTTTTTAAAGCTTTTACTTATTTATTCATGAGAGACACAGAAAGAGAAGCAGAAACACAGGAAAAAGAAGTAGGCTCCCTGAGAGGAGCCCTGGCCTGTGGTACCCAATTCCCAACCCCGGAATCACAACCTGAGCCAAAGGCAGACACTCAACCACTGAGCCACCCAGGCACCCCTGAGTTCTCTTTTTGAATTCAGCTGCTGAGTGGCTTGATGTGGCTCAGGGCCTCATTAAAAAAATAAATAAATATCTGGCTTACTTCTCACTCTTGTCATGACTAAATACAATAAAGTATGTGAGCAAACTTTGTAGTTTCCGTGAACGTAGAGTGGCCTTATTATTGTTATTAAACTGAGGTACTGATTATTATAGTACCTGGATTACTAAAGCCACCTGAAATAGATGTTGGTAACTTTGAGTTCAATACTTTTTGCAATAAAGGGGTGGGTCGACAATGTAGGTTAGTCTTATAAAGAATAACTGTCCAGAATGTGTCAATTTATAGGAAAACTCTACTAATTACTTCTGCCTTGATGTAGATGAAAGCTTAAAAAGATGAATTTGTTTTTTCGTTATTGTTTGCAAGAGGTTATTACTCACTATTGCCTTAAAAAAAAGTGAGGTAGGGGCACCTGGGTGGCTCAGTCAGTTAAATGTCTGCCTTCGGCTCAGGTCATAATCTTAGGGTTCTGGGATTGAGCCCCACATCGGGCCCCCTACTCAGCGGGGAGTCTGTTTCTCCCTCTGCCTGCCCCATCTGCTTGTGAGGCTCTTGAATGAATGAATGAATGAATGAATGATTAAATAAATAAATAAATTCTTAAAACAAAAAGGTATTGGAGTGAGAATTCCATAACATGAAATGGATTGTGCTGAAGTGGACAATTCAGAGGCTTTTAGTACATTCACAATGTTGTGCAACCACTCCCTCTTTCTAGTTCCTGACATGTCCTGTGTGCCTTTTTTTTTTAAGATTTATTTATTTATTTATTTATTTATTTATTTATTTATTTATTTATTTATTTTTAAAGGTTTTATTTATTTATTCATGACAGAGAGAGAGAGAGAGGGAGAGAGAGGCAGAGACATAGAGGGGAAAGCAGGCTCCATGCAGGGAGCCTGACGTGGGACTCGATTCCTGGTCTCCAGGATCATACCCTGGGCTGAAGGCAGTGCTAAACCACTGAGCCACCCGGGCTGCCCAATATTTTATTTATTTATGCATAAGAGACACAGAGAGACAGAGACATTGGCAGAGGGAGAAGCAGGCTCCGTTCAGGAACCCTGATGTGGGACTGGATCCCAGGACACCGGGATCATGACCTGAGCCAAGGGCAGATGCTCAACCACTGAGCCACCCGGGCACCCCCCACTTGTCTTGTTTATAGTGATGATGCTCTGTAATACCTTTGACAATGACTGTATCTGTCACTCTTTGATTTTTACAAATCAGATTGACTTTTCTCCCCTGTTTCTTGGCCAGAGCCCGAAAGAGCATCCCAGACACCTATGCAGAGCACCTGATTGCCAATGGACTCATGACCCCGGAAGAGGTGTCAGAAATCAAAGCCTCCTACTATGCAAAGTTAAATGATCATTTAACTCACATAGACCACTACAATCCCCCGGCCACCAACCTGCAGGCGCACTGGCAGGGCCTGGTCCAGCCACAAGCTTGCATCACCACGTGGAACACGGGTGTGCCCCTCGATCTCCTGCGGTTTATTGGCAGGAAGTCTGTGGAGGTGCCAGAGGAACTCCAGATGCACAGTCATCTTTTGAAGATGTACGTTCAGGTAGGGAGCATTAAAATTTCTGGCTATTATTTGTTTGTCTTGCACAGCAAAGAAATTGGCCTTGATCTGTCTTTTCAGTTGGCTAATGATTTTGACAATCACTTATTGTATGTCACTAGGTTCTGGGAACTGATCCTAGGGGTGTTTTGGTACTGATAGTCACCTAACTTGGACTTGTCCACTTTTCCTCCATTCTTTCTTCTTCCCTTCATACACACATACATGTTTTGGTACTGATACTCCATTCAGATTTTGCCTATTTCTCATTTTCCTCCTTTTATTTATTCATACATGTTTAATACATGACATGCACATGTACTACATGTATATCATCCAAAATACAGCTGTACTGGAATGCCTGTTTTGATTTTTCTGACCAGTGAGCAGAAAATGCTTTTTGGGCGGAGGGGTAGCATAAACAAAAATAAATAAAAATCAACATGCACATCTCCAAAGGCAACCATTTAGACCCTAATACACGTTGCAGTTTTACATATTGTCTCATGTTAAATATAATAGCTTTTTTTTTTCTTTAAGATTTTATTTATTTATTTGAGAGAAAGAGACAGAGATAGCATGAGTGGAGAGGAGAGGGAGAAGCAGAGACCCCACTGAGCAGGGAGCCCGACATGGGGCCTGATCTCAGGACCCTATGATCATGACCCGAGCCAAAGGCAGATGCTCAACTGACTGAGCCACCCACACGCCCCTCATGTTAAATATATTGAAGTTTTGGTTTGCATGGGCCTCGGAAGTTTCCCAGAACATGGGACTCTCCATGCTGAAGACAGAGGAGCAAGAAGCTAAAGGCCTTTCTTAAGCTTGAACAAGGCACTGTCCTCTGGATGATCTTTACAACACTAGCTTCATTTTTAGGTTTTATTATATATAAAGAGACTTTTTAAAAAATATTTATTTATTTGAGGTAGGGGGGAAGGGGCAGAGGGAGAGAATGTCCAAGCAAACTCCCGCTGAGCAGGGAGCCCATTGCAGGGCTCGATCTCACAACGCATGAGATCATGACCTGAGCCAAATCTGAGAGTCAGATGCCTTACCAACTGAGCCACCCAGGCACTCCAGGTACAGAGACCTTTAAAACAATCTGTGAACTTACCATCCAGCTAAGGAACTAAAATATTAGTACAGTTCCCCTCGTGCCCTCCTTGGAGCCATTTCCTCCCCATGTACAGGTTAACCACTAACTGGAGTGCCTGCTTATTGTGCCTGTTTGAAAACCTACAACTGTGACCATCCTCTTACATTTCCTTCTGCACTTTCTCTATTACTTAACATTACGATTTTGATACTTCCTGTTGTTGCATTACATTTTTTGTCCTCCGTGTGAAAAAGAGGGTAGACTCTTAAAAGTGTCTTTTTTCTTTCTCATTCCATTTTTTGCAGTCCAGACTGGAGAAAGTGATGGATGGAACAAAGGTAGACTGGGCCACCGCAGAAGCTCTTGCCTTGGGCTCATTACTTGCTCAGGGTAAGAAGTTTCTGTTTAGCTGCACAGCTGGCAGGGGATGCTCTGTGTGACATTTGTTATATGTGACTCCCGTGGTTTTGAATTAGAACTATCTCCTGTCGTTTTCATTGACTAGAGAGGTTCTAAACTTTTCTTACTCGACAATGTTATTTTTATTTAATCTTAGTATAACTCATGTTGGTAACCTTCATCAGAGAAAGACTACAGAACATTTCTTGCTGGGAAACAAAGGGCTCTGTGAGGGATAAATTGGAAAGGTATTTTCCTCTAAAAATTGTAGAGCAAATGATGTCTTTCTGTTCTTGTATAATCTCATCTTCCACAGACTTTTGAGTATAGGACAGGTATATTTCATTTTTTTACTTTAATTTTTATTTTTGGACAGGTATATTTTAATAAGGGAATGTCTTTGCTAAGGAAAATTCTCAGGATGAGCTGATGTATGGGAACTGAGGGTCACCATGCCTTGTTAATGCTTAGGTTATTCATTGGAATCTGGATTTTTCTTTTATCCTTATTTATTTGCTTAAGGTTTTAATGTCCGTCTGAGTGGGCAGGATGTTGGCCGTGGAACTTTTAGTCAGAGGCATGCGATGGTGGTTTGCCAGAAGACTGATGACACCTTTATTCCCCTGAACCATATGGACCCTAATCAGAAGGGGTTTCTAGAGGTAGGATGTCTTTTTCATCTACTGTAAAACCTAGGTGCTGATAATTATACTTACAGGATTCTTTCTTTCTTTCTTTTTTTCTTTTTTTTAATTCATGAGAGACACACAGAGGGAGGCAGAGACCTAGGCAGGGGGAGAAGCAGGCTCCCTGTGGGGAGCACGATGTAGGACTTGATCCCAGGACCCCAGGATCACGACCTGAGCCAAAGGCAGATGCTCAACCACTGAGCTACTCAGGTGCCCCACAGTTACAGGATTTTTAAAAAAACTAGAAACATATGTCAGCAACTTTGGATTCAAACTTATTTTTTTTCCAATTAGTTTTCAATTCCAGTATAGTAACGGGTGTACAAAATAGTGATTCAGCACTTCCATATCTAGATAATCATACTCTTAATCCTTTCACTTATTTCACTCATCCCCCATTCTCCCAACCACCCCTCCCCAACCACTCCTCAACCCCCCATCCACTTATCCACCTGTCCCCCCCATCCTCCTATCCCCCCATCCACCTCCTCCCCATCCACCCATCCACCTCCGTTCTTGTAACAACCAGTTTGTTCTCGAAGAGTCTGGTTTTTTTTTGTTTGTTTCTTTTCATTCATTTCTTTTGTTTCTTAATTTTACACATGAGTGAAATCATATGGTATTTGTCTTTCTCTGACTGATTTATTTCACTTAGCCTTATACCCTCTAGATAGTACTCAGCCATAAAAAAGAATGAAATCTTGCTATTTGCAACAACATGGGTTCGATCCTTTTTGAAATAAAGGGTGTTGAGTGGGTGGAGAATGTAGGTCTATACACTTGGAATGCAAGCAATGCACTAGTTAGTGAGTAGACTAGAGCTATCTTACTCTAGCTACTTATCTGTAGTCATATAAATGTCAAACAGATGTTCATTTTCTCAATCCAAAATTGACATTATAATCTGTGTGTTGCTGAATTCATTAAAGTAAGCCGAGCAAGTGGACAATAAGCCAATATTTCTTGCCTGTTAAAAAAAAAAAAAAGCCCTGCTTTAAAAAAAAAAAAAAAAAAAAAAAAAAAGCCCTGCTTCAGTCAGTAGAGCACAAAGCTCTTGATCTTCGGGTCATGAGTTCAAGTGCCACAGCAGGCATAGAGCTTACTTTAAAAAAATGTCCAGCTTTCTCAAGATTACCTTATTTTTTAAGGTTTGGTGGGCTTGATGAATATATCTATTACCATGTGTTTCTATGTGCTAGTCACTGAGCTATTCTCTAGCGTCAAAGGCTAATGAGACCCTGGGTCTTTCATTCTTATGAAGACTGGGTCTTTTCATTTTTATCTCTCTGACAATTAGCATAATGCCGGGCACATAATGTTTATTAAGATAAATTATCCTTCAAGGTATACTTAGTGTCATGTCATCTTTTTTCCTACTCTAGTCATTTGTTTGAGTATAATCTTGAGTTTACTGATATTCAATATTTTAAAAAATTCACTTGTCAAAAGCAAGATTCCAGGACAATTACTTAAAGGGACATGAAGCTCATCTTTAGTCTAAAATCTACCCCTGGATCAAGTCAGGTTGGTGATCTAGATATTGAAATCTTAAGGATCACCCCCTGGCCCCAGTGTCTTTTATTGAATTGTGACTTGTTATGTAGTATCAGTTCATTTTGAATATTACTATTTAGAAAGCCCCAAGTAAATGCCTTGCATCTGTTATGAAGATGCTGTCAAAGATTTCATTAATTTTCTGATGCATGTCCTTTATATGAAGACCCTCGCAGGAACTCCTGCTTGCTTGTCGTACTGAGAGTGGTTGCAGTTCACTGAGGAGTAGCTTGTCTTTATCGTGTATGCTCCATGATTTCTGCAATTGTGCAGCATTCCCCTATCAGCAATGGCTCTCAGGAAGGGGTGGGGTCCATGGTACCCTTGGTAACTATAGGTCACTAGGTTGTCTTTCCCCTTTGTTGTATGTCTCAATCTTTATCTTTTTTCTCTCTACTTATATTTACATGATCACATTGTATATCAGGTATGTTGTGAGCCATCTCAAAAGCATTTTGGAATAAATAAAAGCAATAAATTCAAGAAATGAAGGTAGATGTTATACAAGCGTGCAAAGTACATGAATGCACATGTGAAGGTGCAGAGAGTCTACTTGGGAAGTCAGGAGAAGCTTGGGGAGGAAGCCAGATTTGAGCTGGGGCTGGAAGGACATGAGGAGTTGCCCAATCTGATGCATGTAGGGAGAACATTCCAGGTGGGCACAATAGTACATACAAAACCTGTGAAGTAAGAGGATGGGAACTCCAAATAGCTTTATGTGACTGGAGGTTAAGCTGCAAAGTGGGTACAGGAGTAAGGAAGAGGAGACTGGCCAGACTCCTTGCATTATGAAAGACTTAGAATATTATGTAAGCTGGAAACCTTGGAGGAATTTTGAGCAGGTGATCAAGATTTGTATCAGAAAGAGTCCTCCTGACCGTGCTATGGAAGCTGAAGATGGATGAGAACTTTGGATAGTTTTTCTATCCCAGCTTTATTGAGGTAAGGGCAGTTTCTAAGGAGGTTTCTCAATAGTCTAGGCAGGAAATTGTGGAGACCTGAATTAGGGCAGTAGTGGTGCAGACAAAAAATGGGGCCAGATTTGAGAAGAACAACTGTAAGACTTAGTGGTAGATGTAATGAGTTAGAGAAGAAAGACTAATCTTGCTTATCTCCTGGCTTCCTGACTCAGACAATTGCTACATGATGACAGCATTCACCCAAATGTAAAGAGAAGGAATGGGTTTGGTAAGGAAAGATGATTCAGTTTTGGACGTTTGCCTTTGATGTGGCTGAATAACATAGAAGTTTCTGTCCATTAGAGAAAGGCAATTTAGGTATGTCTGTCTGGAGCTAATGAAGGAGTGTAGTCTAGATAGAGGTACAGGTTCAGATATCATCAGGGTGTAGAAATGTTTGAACCACAGGGGTGGGATTATCTCCTTAGGAGAGAGCAGAACAAGAAGAGGGCTGAGGGGTCCTGGGAAAAGGTTTTTAAGGTGCTGGCAGAGGAAATTTCCCCCAAAAAAACATCCAGAAAGGCAGGAGGAGAACTGGGAGTCACTGTGTCATGAACTGAAGGAGAGAGAAGTCAGATGTGAGGAAGAAGAACGTGGCCATTGGATTTAGCCACTGAAAGGTCAAGGGTTGACCTCATATAGAGCTGTTTTAGTGGAGGAGTAAGAACAGAAGCTAGATTGCACTAGCTTGAGGGGTAACAGGAACTGGAGTGGATTAGATAATTCTTCTAGAAGCTTGACCATGAAAGGAAGCTACAGCTGTAGAACACTGGTCAGGGGAAATTTTTTTTTTTAAGATTTTATTTACTTATTTGAGAGAGAGAGAGAGAATGAGAACATGAGCAAGGGGAGGATCAGAGGGAGAGGGAGAAGCAGACTCCCCGCCCAGCAGGGAGCCCAACATGGGGCTAGATCCCAGGACCCTGAGATCATGACCTGAGCCCAAGGCAGGTCATAAGGAAGGTCTGTGCTCATCTTCACAGAGAGCAATAGATCTCCTTTCTCATAGAAATGTGGAGATGAATGGAAAGAACGCTCCCCTCTATGCCTCTCCTCCCTTTTGAGAGGGTTTGTGATGCCTTACTCATTCATGCCCCATCTCTCCTTGCATGACAGTATTTCTGTTCTCTCCCTTTGCATTAGGTCAGCAACAGCCCATTGTCAGAAGAGGCTGTCCTGGGATTTGAATATGGGATGAGCATTGAAAGTCCCAAGTTACTGCCTCTCTGGGAGGCTCAGTTTGGTGATTTCTTCAATGGTGCTCAGATCATTTTTGACACGTTCATCTCTGGAGGTTGGTGTTGGCATATGCATGTGGAGTGGATGCATGGTCTCAGCGTCTTGGGGACAAGTACATGGAAAGGGGCTATAGTTGCTTTTGAGATGCTGGAGCACAGCACAGCCCCCCAGGAGAGTTTGGGGGCTGCCCTGCCATCCCCTGGGGCAGGCATGGCAGCTGGCAGATGGTTACAAAAGCTGCCAGGGTTGGGGGCCGCTCAGTGACTGTGGGGGCAGCACCTTCTCAGGGGACTGTGCTTGGCCGTAAGGAGCAGGGCATGGACCTGCCAGCTCCCGGGCAGTGGGACTTGTGGGAATACGCCTGGGGCAGGTGAACAGACACCAAGCAGGCAGGGGTGACTCAGTGAGGATTTGTGGTCAGAGCGAGTGGCAGCCTTGAAAGTCCACTTCCCTCAACCCATGGATGTTTAAGTATCTGAAAGCTGGTAGTTGTGCATCTTTATTGTTTTCAGTCATCATTTACAAGAGCAGAAGCTGCTTATTGTAAAATTTCAAGTACGTAAAGTACACGTGTGAGTCCCTCTCACCCCATTTTCTGGGGGTAAGCACTCTGGGATTTTGCGCCTTTCTGGCCTCCCTGTGGCTGTGTTTCTCTGTAACCTTGTAGTTGTACAGAAGAGAAGTGCCTTAGGGAGACTGGCCTTTGACCCGTCCGGAGGCTGTCCCAAGTGTCACACCTGCAGTCTGCGGACAGTGGCCTATTTTAAGTGGTGCTGTGAGGAAGGGCAGGCGCCACTTGTTCTCCGTAGGCGCTGTGTCTGGCGTGGAATCAGAGTGGTACCTGCTGTCCTTGAAACCAGGACATTCACCTTATAATTTGTCTTCCGTCTGCTAAAGCCCTTTCAGTGAGCATGTCCTATGGGGTTTCAGCCGGTAGGGTGGATATTTTCCTCTGAAGCGTGTAACGCTGCCTGAAAGGGCATGGGATGGAAATGATGCCAGGGGATCAGACAGCAAACTAAACTTGTGTCACTGCTCAAATCACATCAGACCATTCTGCTCCTGCGTCAGAGGGTTCTTACTTCCCGTCGTGTGCTTTTCCAGGAGAGGCCAAGTGGCTACTACAGAGCGGCATTGTTATTCTCCTTCCCCACGGGTATGATGGGGCTGGACCCGACCACTCCTCTTGCCGCATCGAGCGTTTCTTGCAGGTATGTCCAACACCTTCTGCATTCCAAGAAATCCTTTCCTGCTTCCTAGGTGCTTTGAAATAGAACTACCTCCTGTGGATACTTAACGCATGCCTTAAGCTCTAAGACCTTGGAGTATTTGAATGAAATAGATTTAATGCAAAGTCATTATTCCTTATCAATCTGATGCCTTGGATATCTTACTATCATGGCTTTATGACGATTAAAGTGGTTCTTGGATGGCAGAGGTCAGTGGTTCCCAAACCAGGCTGATCATCAGAATCACCTATGGAGATTTTTTGCAAAGACACACAGGGACCAATACAAGATCAGATTATTCCAAGTGGGGCCTAGAAATCTGTATTTTTATTTAAAAAATTGTTTTTGATTAATCATAGTATTTTATAAAACAATTCATGATTGAGACGCCTAGGGGGCTCAGTGGTAGAGCATCTGCCTTGGGCTCAGGGCGAGATCCTGGGGTCCTGGGATTGAGTCCCCATCCTGGGGTCCTGGGATTGAGTCCACCTCTCTCTGCCTATGTCTCCACCCTCTCTGTCTCTCCCTCTGCCTGTGTCTCCGCCTCTCTCTGTCTCTCATGAATAAAATAAATAAAATCTTTAAAATAAAATAAAATGATTCATGATCATGAAAAAAATTTTGAATAAACACCCAGAAATAACCACTGTTATTGTTTGGTAAGGATCTTTACCTATGTCTTTTTATACCTATGGCTTCCTAATATTTTATTATGAAATATTTCAAACCTATGGAAAAGTCATAAAATTTTACAGTGAATATTCATATGCCAACCCCTTAGATGCTACCATTAATATTTTATTATACTGTACTTGTTTTAATCACATCTACACATCTATCATCCTCCTATCTATAAATCTTTATTATCTTCTGGTGCATTTTGAGTAAATGGAGACATTTATGTACATCACCCTAAGTACATGAATATCATTAGCTATTTTGGCATAAGTGCAGATAAAATATACAGCTAGGTGACAGATTAGTAGAAAGGTAGATAGAACAGTAGATAGATAGTTTATATTGATAGCTAATAATACAGGAAAATGACTTTATAAAAACTAGTTGACAGAAATAAATTGCAGGTAAGTTAAGGACTACACATGAAATACAAAACTACAGTTTGAGGAAAAAATATAAAAACAGGTGTGTGGAAGATAAGTTTGAGAGTCATCAGTATACAGACGTGTTTCCCTTAGGACAGGGATTGATTGATTGATTGATTGAATTAGGTGATCTGAACATTTGTTCCTTTCTTTTGTTTCTCTCTCAGATGTGTGACAGCAGAGAAGAAGGGGTAGATGGAGACACAGTAAACATGTTTGTGGTGAACCCAACTACCCCCGCACAATATTTCCACTTGCTCAGGAGACAGATGGTCCGGAACTTCCGAAAACCCCTCATTGTTGCTTCTCCAAAGATGTTACTCAGGTTTCCTGTAAGTAGGAAAAAAACTAGTTAGGAAGCCTTTCTCCTTTTATCATTTTGTAAAGATTTTATTTGAATTCAAGTTAACATATATGTATCATTAGTTTCAGGGTAGAATTTAGTGATTCATCAGTTGCATAGAACACCCAGGGCTCATTACATCAAGTGCCTTCATTAATGCCTATCACCCAGTTAACCCATCCCCCGGCCCACCTCCCCTCCAGTGACCCTCAGTTTGTTTCCTAGAGGTAAGAGTCTCTTATGGTTTGTCTCCCTCTCGGACTTCCCTTTATTTTTCCTTCCCTTCCCCGATGTTCATTGTTTTTCTTTTTCAATTCCACATATGAGTGAAATCATATGGTAATTGTCTTTCTCTGAATTATTTCACTTAGCATTATACTCTCTAATTCCATTCCCTTGCAAATGACAAGATTTCATTGTTTTTGATGGCTGAGTAATATTGTGTATACACACACACACACACACACACACACACACACTACATCTTTATCCATTTATCTGTCAGTGAACATCTGGGCTCTTTCCTTATTTTGGCTATTGTGGACATTGCTGCTATAAACATTGGGGTGCATGTGCCCCTTTGAATCACTATTTTTGTGTCCTTTTCATGAATACCTAGTAGTGCAATTGCTGGGTCATAGGGTAGCTCTAGTTTTAACTTTTTGAGGAACCTCCACATTGTTTTCCATGTGGCTGCACCAGTTTGCATTCCCACCAACAGTGTAAGAGGGTGCCCCTTTCTCTACATCCTCACCAGTATCTGTTATTTTCTGAGAGGTTAATTTTAGCCATTCTGACCCTTGTAAGGTGGTATCTCATTGTGGTTTTGATTTGTATCTCCCTGATGATGAGTGATGTTGAGCATTTTTTTCTTTTCTTTTCTTTTTTTTTTTAAGATTATTTTTTTAGGGATCCCTGGGTGGCGCAGCGGTTTGGCGCCTGCCTTTGGCCCAGGGCGCGATCCTGGAGACCCGGGATCGAATCCCACATCGGGCTTCTGGTGCATGGAGCCTGCTTCTCCCTCTGCCTGTGTCTCTGCCCCTCTCTCTCTCTGACTATCATAAATTAAATTAGAGAGAGGGGCAGAGACACAGGCAGAGGGAGAAGCAGGCTCCATGCAGGCAGCCCAATGTGGGACTCGATCCCGCGTCTCCAGGATCACACCCAGGCTGCAGGCGGCGCCAAACCGCTGCGCCACCGGGGCTGCCCGAGCATTTTTTTCATGTGCCTATTAGTCTTCTGGATGACATTTCTTCTTGGAGAAATGTCCTTTTATGTCTTCTGCCCATTTCTTGACTGGATTTTTTGGTTTTCGGGTGTTCAGTTTGATGAGTTCTTTATAGATCTTGGATAATAACCTTTTGTCTGATACATCATTTGCAAATGTCTTCTCCCATTCCATAGGTTGCCTTTTAGTTTTGTTGATTATTTCCTTCACTGTGCAGAAGATTTTTATCTTGATGAAGTCCCAATAATTCCTTTTTGCTTTCGTTTTCCTTGCCTCTGGAGATAGATCTAAAAATAATTTGCTGTGGCTGAGGTCAGAGGTTGCTGCCTATGTTCTCCTCTAGGATTTTGATGAATTTTTGTCTCACATTTAACTCATCCATTTTGAATTTATTTTTGTGTATAGTATCAGAAACTGGTCCAGTTTCATTCTTTTGTATGTTGCTGTCCAATTTTCCCAGCACCATTTGTTGAAGAGACTATCTTTTTTCCATTGGATATTCTTTCCTGCTCTGTTGAAGATTAGTTGACCATATAGTTGACGGTCCATTTCTGGGTTCTCTATTCTGTTCCATTGATCTATGTGTCTGTTTTTGTGCCAAACCATATTAGCTTGATAATTATGCTTTGTAATATAACTTGAAGTGTGAAACTGTGATGCCTCCAGCTTTGGTTTTCTTTTTCAACATTACTTTAGCTTTTGGGGGTCTTTTCTGGTTCCACATAAATTTTAGAATTGTTTGTTCCAGCTCTGTGAAATTGCTGGTATTATTTTGATATTGAATGAGTAGATTGCTTTGGGTGGTATAGGCTTTTTAAAAAAGATTTTATTTATTTATTTATTTATTTATTTATTTATTTATTTATTTGAGTGAGAGAGAGAGAGAGAGAACGAGCAGGGGGAGGGGCAGAGGGAGTAGACTCCCTAATGAGCAGGGAACCTGCTGTAGGTTGGATCCCAGGACTCTGGCACCATGACCTGAGCTGAAGGCAGAGGCTTAACTGACTGAGCCACCCAGCTTAATTGACTGAGCCACCATGACCTGAGCTGAAGGCAGATGCTTAATTGCCTCGGTTAGTATAGACATTTTAATAGTATTTGTTCTTCCAATGTTTTTCCATTTCTTTGTGTCTTCCTTAGTTTCTTTCACAAGTGTTCTATAGTTTTCAGAGTACAAATCTTTTACCTCTTTGGTTAAGTTTATTCCTAGGTATCTTATGAGTTTTAGTGCAGTTTTAAATGGGATTGATTCCTTGATTTCTCTTTCTACTGCTTCATTATTGGTATATAGAAATGCAACAGACTTCTGTGCATTGATTTCATATCCTGAAATTTTGCTGAATTCCTGTATCAGTTCTACCAATTTTTTGGTGGAGTCTTCTGGGTTTTCTGCATAGATATCATGTCATCTGTGAAGAGATAAATTTGACTTCTTTTTTGCCAATTTGGATGCTTTTTATTTCTTTTTGTTGTCTGATTGCTGAGGCTAGGACTTCTAGTATTATGTTGAACAACAGTGGTGAGAGTGGACATCCCTGTCATGTTCCTGACCTTAGGGGAAAAGCTCTCAGGTTTTCCCCATAAGGAGGATATTTGCCGTGGGTCTTTTGCATATGGCCTTTATGATGTTGAGGTATATTCTCTCTATCCCTACTTTGTTGAGAGTTTTATCAAGAAAGGATGCTGTATTTTGCCAAATGGTTTTTGGCATACAGCACCTATTGAGAGGATCATATGGTTCTTGTCTTTTCTTTTACTAATGTAGTGTATCACATTGATTCATGGATATTGAAACATCCCTGCAGCCCAGGAATAAATCCCACTTGGTTGTGGTAAATAATCTTTTTAATGTGCTGTTAGATCTGATTAGCTAATACCTTGTTGGGAATTTTTGCATTCATGTTCATCAGAGATATTGGTCTGTAATTTCCTTTTGTCATTTTTGTACACATTTTCCGTAACTAGTTTTATTTATTTATTTAAATTTTTTGGCTTTTTAAATTTTCATTTTGATTTGAGTTAGTTAACATACATTATTATATTAGTTTCAGGTGTACAATATGGTGATTCAGTATTTCCATATATCACTTGCTGCTTCTCTCAAGTGCACTCTTTCATCTCCATCACTTATTTCACCCATCCCTCCACCATCACCCTTGTATCTAATTATATTTAAACAGAAACATCTTTTTAGTTTTAGCTGGCCTCACTGCTTTCTCTCTTTTAAAAACATCTTTCTGGAATAACTGGGACTATAGGGAGCAGAAATGATTTTTTAGAAAAAGTTTTAAAGTGCAAATAGTATAAGCACCAATATCCTTCCTTCATCTGTGAGGAATACATTCTAAGACTCTCATTGGATGCCTGAGGCCACAGATAGTACTGAACCCTACATATACTGTCTTCCTATGCATACATCACTATAATAAAGTTTAATTTATAAATTACTCACAGTAAGAGCTTAACAATAACTAATAAAAAATATAACAATCATAACAATATACTATAATAAAAGTTATGCGAATATAGTCTCTCTTTTAAAAATATCTTATTGTGCTGTACTTACCCTTCTTTAATGGAGTGAGATGATAAAATGCCAAGGTGATGAGATGAAGTAGGTGAATGACGTAGGCATTATGACAAAGGGTAAAGTTACTAGTCACCTTCTGACCATAAGTCAGGAGGAAGATCATCTGCTTCTGGACGTAGGTTGACCATGCTTAACACAAAATGTGGAAAGCAAAATCTCAGATAACCAGGTCTATGGTACTATATTGATAGTAGCAAGTTGAAAATTCCAAATATTTTGATGAGAAGCAGCGGTGGCATTCATTGGCTTTTAGTGAGTTTTTTTTCCTGTTAAATGATTTATCACACAGAGGTAGACTCCTGTTACAAACATTATTAATGATATTGCTTATTGCTACACCGATAAAAGGGTACGTTTTTATCTTGGTTTACCTGAACTGAGTGTTAAGCTCGCGTTATGTTTTTTATTTTATTTTTAACTTATTTTTACTTTTTTTTAGAGAGAGAGAGAGCATGTGTGTACAAGCGGGAGGGGGAGGGGTAGAGGGAAAGGGAGAGAGAATCCTATGCAGGCTCCACGCTCAGCACAGAGCCAGAAATGGGGCGCCATCTCATGACCCTGAGATCGTGACCTGAGCCAAAATTAAAAGTCCAACTGAGCCACCCAGGGACCCCACAATATGTTTTTTATATCACAAGAATATGCAGAGTTCAAGATAATAAATATTACAAAGCATTACAAGCATCTATTTATACCATCTGTTAGAATCTTTTTTGCTGTTTTATATGGGTCTTAAATAGGATTAACACTCAAAAACCTTTTGCACTTATTTGGATGGTAATAAGGTGAAATAAGTCATTTAGGATGTGGCTCTTCAAGGCTACCTTGTTCTTCTCACAAAGGTTTGAGAGTGTATATTTGGAATTGAGGGATGTTGAGGAAACCGGTGAGTGAATTGCCCCCACTGGTGGCCAGCACTTGCATGAGCCTAGTGTGGGTGCCTCCTTAAATTCTGCTATGTACTTCCACTGTGTCTCCCTGGCCCCAGCCCTAGGAGTCAGTACTCAGGAAATGCACTTCCCATTCATTCACCCACAGCAGGGTTCATGCGTTTGATCTCATTCTCTAACTCAATGTTCCTTGAACAATCTTGCATACTTTGAGATGGCTTCGTGAGTCTAACAGCATCACAGGACATTCAGGAAAAACTAATGCAATCCTTTTAACACAGTCTTTCTGATGGGGCTCTTTTGACACAGATACTTTAAAACAGTAATGGTAAAAAGGCCAAGACATACTGTAAATTACTATAATTTATTTCTAAGAAATATACACATCCACGATTCATGACCCAACTTTCATTGTACCCCTAAGGGTGTCACCTGCTCCCTCAGTCATTACTATAAAGGAATATAATCCTATTAAATATAATATATGTATATTACTAAGTATTGAGTGAACAATTAGACATTTTATTGAGAATTTCTTTTGCTGTTTGTAATGAGAATAAGAGTTCACATTCTGGCCCCAAGAGTCCACTCCTCTCCCCATGTCTAATATATAACTTACCAAATAAGTGAAGCCTTGCTCTGGAACCTTAAAAATATCAACAGCTGGGGCACCTGGGTAGCTCAGTCGGTTAAGTGTCCGACTCTTGATTTTGGCTCGGGTCATGATCTAAGGGTCTTGAGATCAAGCCCTGCCATTTGGCCCCATGTGGACCATAGAGCCTGATTGAGATTCTCTCTCTCCCTATTCCTCTGCCCCTCCGCGCTCTCTCTCTCTCTCTCTCTCTCTCTCTCAAAAAAAAAAAAGCAATAGCTAACCTATAGATTTTTCAAGTGAGAAGCTAGTCTTATTAAGTAGACAAATATCTTCATCAACCATAGAAGTCCTTTTATTAATTGAAAATAAGTACCTCCATCATTAAAGTCTGATTTCTTCCCCAATATTAGATTATTGGTACCAGTGATCTAGCTGAACAGAAGTCCACCCTTTCTTTCCACGGCATATTCAGAGATGACTTGCCATGTGATAAACATGACTCAGGACTATAGGGACTTTGCCTGTCAAGTGGTACCTAACTTCTACCCAAATTTCCCACCCAGCTCTGAACTCCAGTTCCTTTTTTTTTTTTTTAAATTAGTGAGCTCTATGCCCCAATGTGGACTTGAGCTCATGACCCCAAGATCAAGAGTCGCTTGCTCCATTAACTGAGCCAGCTAGGTGCCCCTCCAGCTCCTTTTGATTCCTACCCTAGGAAGTGAGAGCTGACCAAGGGCTCTGGTTCAGGATGGAGAAAGATTGCTTCTATCGTACATTATTTAGCAATAAGAATACATAAAAAAAATAATAAATATATATGATATATAATAAAATAAATATATATCTATTACATATAAATAGATATATATTTTCTCTAATATATATTTTTATTTTATTCTCTTAGTTAATATTAAGTTTTTAGGTTATATCACAGTATCCCACATCAACATGGCTGCCTATCTATCAGTGGACTAGTCAAAATGTCATATTCCCATTCGGGACTAGACTATAGGGAAATGAATTAGAGTTGTCTACTCTAAGTTCTTTGCAACAAGTACTTATTTAAATCAAACTCATTAATAACATTTCTTTTCGTCACGGAAATATTCATGTATTGCTCCTGCTTGTTCTGACTCATTAGATTTTGCTTATAAATTATAGTCAGAATCCTAAAGATAGAAATCTCTGCCCTAGTTTAGCTGTTTTAGTTCACAAATGTCATTTCTGACTCCAACAAATGAAAGCATATTTTTATTGATACTGAAGTATGATCGAACTGAAATTTTGATTCTTAAAATTTTGTTGCAGCATCAGACAAAAAGCAATCTTATGAAATCTTGAAAGAATCATTTTGTTCCAAGATATACACCATTGGTATTTTTTTGAAAGATATTGTGTTTATGAGTACATATGTTTACTTATAGTCCTAGGAGAAAAGTTTGATGTTATTTCTTGGTAAAGATCCCTTATAAGAAAGGCATCTTCAGCTCCTTTCCTTCAGTTGATAGATTTGTGGCTTTTCCCCTCCTTAGGCAGCTGTGTCAACACTTCAAGAAATGGCACCAGGAACAACATTCAAGCCGGTCATTGGTGATTCATCTGTGGATCCCAAAAAGTAATCTGATGTGTATCTTTGTTTTCATACTCTGCAGTAGTATTCTAATTACTGGGAAGACTAGTTCACATTAAGGAACCCAAAGTGACCCAAATCTCCTCTATCCTGATAGAAGTTCTTTGCATCCATGGGACAGGAGTTAGAGTACACATGGAAGGGTGAACTTTGGAGGGGTGTGTTGCTGAAGGAGGCTTGCCAGGGCGTAGCATGTCACTGATCTCAACTACAGAGCACCCCACCGCCCCGCTTCTGTAATGAAGCATTTTCATCTTTGTAGTCTGTGCTTTCTTTTGATACAGTTCTTTCAGATATTTCTCCTTCACCCCTTGTCCCTTTTCTACCCAACAGTGTCAAGAGTCTGGTATTCTGCTGTGGCAAACATTTTTATGCCCTGCAGAAGCAAAGAGAATCCTTGGAGGCCAAGAAGAATGCCTTTGCCATCATCCGATTAGAGGAACTCTGCCCTTTCCCACTGGATTCATTACAGCAAGAGATGAGCAAATACAAACATGTGAAAGGTACAGCGTTGTTCTTGTTGGGGTTCTTTGGGTTTCAGATACCTGAAACCTATTCCAACGTCTCATATGAAAAGAGGTTCCAGGGGCAGTGAGAGTCATTAGGAAATTGAATCTTTTGGAATCTGGAAATATGAAAAAAAAAAATACTGCTAGAACCAATGTCTCTTTGTTTTTTCTGGTGTCTTTTTCAGTCCCCCATCCCCCTTCTCTCACCTAGGACATGTCATTTCTTGAGAGGTCAGAGGTAATCAGTGTCATACTATTGCTTAGGATAAATTGATGTAACTATAAAAGGCAAGCCTTTTCAACAAGTGGGCTGCAATAATTGGACATCTCTATGCCATGGGTACAGAAATTCACTCAAGATCTCAGACCTAAATGTAAAATGTACAGTTCTAAAACTTCAAGGAGAAAATCTTCATGACCTTTGGCTAGGCAAAAAGTTCTTAGCTGTAACACTATGGAAGCATGTCCCATAACAGAGAAATTGGACTTCATCAAAATGAAAGTTTTCTGCACTGTTGAAAGGCACCGCTGAGAAAATAAGCCACAGACTGGGGGGAAGTATTTGCAAATACATATCTGACAAAGATATGCAAATACATATTTGAACATCCAGAATGTTCAAAGAGTTCCCCGAACTCAGGAATAAAAATAATCAAAGTTTTCAAAATGTACAAAAGAGGGCCACCCCGGTGGCACAGTGGGGTAGCCCCCGTGGCGCAGTGGTTTAGCGCCGCCTGCAGCCCAGGGTGTGATCCTGGGGACTCGGATCGAGTCCTACATCGGGCTCCTTACATGGAGTCTGCTTCTCCCTCTGCCTGTGTCTCTGCCTGTGTGTGTGTGTCTTTCATGAATAAATAAATAAAATCTTTAAAAAAAATGTGCAAAAGATTTGAACCAAATAATGGGGTGGGAAATAACTGTATGAAAAGATGCTCAACATAATTAGGGAGCGATAAGGGAAATGCAAATGAAACCAAAATGAGACATGGCTACAGCACCTATTAGAACGGCTAAAATGAAAACAAAACAATAAGTTGGCAATATCAAGAGCTGATGAGGAAGCAGAGCAACTGGAAGCCTCAGTCACTGCAGGAAGGAATGGAAAGTGGTACAGGCACTCTGGAAAACAGTCAGTTCCTTACAAGGTTACATACAGAGTTCCCATACAACCCAACAGTCCACTCCAAGGTATTTACCCAAGAGAAATGACAACGTGGACACAGAAAAATGTCTCCAGCAGCTTCATTCATGATTGCCCCAAACTGGAAACCACCAGGATGTCCCTCAACCTGTGGATGAATAAACAAGGATGTAAGGTATATCCTTACAACATCATGCCACCCAACCATAAAAGAGAGTGAACCATGGCTACCGGCAAAATCCCTTTGCGGATTAGATCAAAGGAGCCAGAACCAAAGGCCGCATGTCATAGTTCCATTTATCTGATATTCTGGAAAAGGCAAAATTGTAGGGAGAGAGAAAAGGTCAAGGGTTGCCAGAGGTTGGGGCTGGCAGAGGAGTTGCCTTGAAAGGGCCAGGATGAGGGAATTTTGGGGGTTGATAGAATTATTCTTTATCATGAGTGAGGTGCTGGATATATGACTATACATTTGTCAAAAAAAAAAAAAAAGATAAGCAATAGCAGGCCATATCGGAAAGGCATATATTTACTTGAAGAGAGCTGTAGGTGCATACATTCTATGTATATACATGTGTATACAAATGGCTATAATCTCTCTCTCTCTCTCTCTCTCTCTCTCTCTCTCTCTCTCTCTGCATGTATATAGTGTGTGTGTATGGTAGATTTACCTGGAGTACTGAAGCGAACTTTCTTCTGTTACAGATTTTATTTGGAGTCAGGAGGAGCCTCAGAACATGGGCTCATGGTCCTTTGTTTCTCCAAGGTTTGAAAAGCAACTGGCCTGCAAGGTAGTAGCTTTCTCTCTTGTAGAGTTTTGCATATGTGCGTTATTTCTCCTGAAGGGCCAGACACTGAGTTTATCCTCTATTAGTAGTCCAATTCTTTTTTTTTAAGATTATTTAATTAATTAATTTTTTTGTTTATTCATGAGAGACAGAGAGAGAGAGAGAGAGGCAGAGACCCAGGCAGAGGGAGAAGCAGGTTCTTCGAGGGGAGCTTGATGTGGGACTCAATCCCAGGACCCCGGGATCATGACCTGAGCCAAAGGCAGATGCTCAGCCACTGAGCCACCCAGGCATCCTGCAGTCCAATTCTTTTAAAGTTAAAGTAAAATGTAAAATCTAGGAATGCCTGGGTGGCTCAGTGGTTGAGTGCCTGCCTTCAGCCCAGGGCATGATCCTGGAGACCCAGGATCGAGTCCCACATCGGGCTCCCTGCATAGAGCCTGCTTCTCTCTCCGCCTATGTCTCTGCCTCTCTCTCTCTTTCTCTCTCTGTGTCTCTAATGAATAAATAAATAAAATATTAAAAAGAAAAATAAAATGTAAAATCTAATTTAGCATATTTTCAGAATAAAATGCTGAATATTGATCAAGATATATATGTGTACGTGCTAGTGTCATATAAGAAAAAGTGATTGTACTTAAAAAAGTAAAGTCTCTTACCTGCCAGCCACCTTTCCTGCTAGTCTGTTCAGAAGTCTTGTCCTAAAGGTCACTTTCCAAGCCCTGGGGAGCAGGGTGATGAGCAGGCTAGTCGGATAATATGGAGGAAGAGATGCCCACTGACGCTTGTTCCCGGCTCCACCACATAATTGGCATCTATCAAAAGGCAAATTCCTCCTGATGATGCTCTAGGAAGGGAAGAACCATGAGAAGAGGAAATGTGCTTCCGTTTATTTTCCTATTCTGGTTTAATTAGAACTCAGTTCACACATGTGTTACGACTTCGCTGGGCCCAGATAATTTTCATTTGTTCTAATTTAGGAAACTACCGCTAAAACCAATGAATAGTTACTGAAGAAAAGGACAAATTCAAGAGTTTATCTCCCCTTACAGTGAATTTAGTTTTTAGCTGTGACAGATATCTCCTTGCAGTATATTCTAGGTAACTCATTATTTTTCCAGGAAAGGTGAGTTATGGTTAAACAAGCTAAGAGCAATGCATGGACTGCCTTGGAAGAATGAAGCAGGGCTCTGACCAGGTCAAAAGGTCATTTTGGTTTTTATTCCTTTTCTGCTCTAATCATAGCTTCGTCTTGTGAGCCGACCCCCTTTGCCAGCACCCGCTGTAGGAATTGGCACCCTTCATCTGCAGCAGCATGAAGATGTCCTCACCAAGACCTTTGCTTGATGGTGTCCTTTGAACCAAAATTACTTCATTTTAAGAAACAACCATGCAAAGAAAAGCCAGCTCCTCTACACCCTTCTTCCATTAGGTGACATGAAAAGTCTCTTCCTCTAAGTCGTTGGGATTGATGAGGACAATTTAATCAGAACCTATGAACTAGCCAAGGGAATTATCCATCAACCCAAGAATCTGACAAGTCACCTTTATCCTTAAAGGTACAACAACAGTTAGATCTGAGTGAGTTGTAGAGTTAATGCATTTTTTTTTTTCAGACCACTTTTTCTCATTAACAATATATGCCCAGGAAAAATTCTTTAGCTTGAATTTACAGAATTTACATGCAGGTCACTTTGACATCACTTCTCCATTTGCTTGATGCATGCCACTTTCATCAATTTTGCCATTCTTTATTCAAAGTCCTGTGACTGCCAATATTTTCATCTTAAGGGATCTCTGGTGCTGCTTTGCATCCACTGTGAAAAATGTTTCACCAAACACCATAGCAAAGCTGTACTAGTCCTGATGTGTATTCTTCTTCAAGAAGGTTCTATCTTCTTCAAGATAGCTGTTTTTACCCTTGTCCTTAAGTATCAGTCCCATTAATTATGACTCTTCAGTTTCACAATGAAATTGATTTGTGGTCTACTTTGTCATAGTATCACTTCCCCCCCTAAATTGTTCTTGCAGTGATATCTTAATATTTTTAATTGACTTTAGGTATCTGATATGGGGATTTCAGCCCCTGTTAGTTTTGCCTCTAAAAGGTGTGATGAAATGACATTCATTTGTGGTTTTTAAGGAACATTTTAATTTCAACATTGGAGACTTCCCAGCACCAGGTACCTGGAGATTTATGGAGATCACTAACCCACTGCATTAATTCTGAAACTTTGGAAGCACAACGAAACAGCAGCAAACTGTGTAGCTTTACATGACTTGGTGCTGCAGTGACTGTACCATTCGGGTGCCATGACGTTTTTTCTCAGAAATGATGGAGGAAGCCCTGGGGCACTGGAAGGGCCTCTCCACTTTTCCTGGCAACTGGTAATGTCTTTCAGAGTCAATGTGTAGGTCATTCTGGCCACAGGAGGAGGTTCATGATTCACATCTTAAATGTATGCATTAGTGTATTGATTTAATATTTCTGTAATATTCACAGCCCTCTTATTCCTATGCACCTTTAATGCTTCCTTCTTAAGTCAAGCTTTATAAATCATGTAACTTAGTACCATGCATGTAAATCCATATAATTACAAAGGTCTATTTAATGCAAATGGTTATTGGTGTTGTATACTGAACTTAGAAAAACAGGAAAGCCCTGCCATTTTTTTTTTCAGATGTCTTGGTTTCTTGAGTTAAAAATTTCAAAGTCTAAGCATAAAATGAGATGGAAAAGTAATTTGTTTTTCAAGTTTAAATTTCTCCAAATTTCTCTGGTATCTTATATCTTCTCCACCAGGAGCCATGAAATGTATCTTATTAAAAAAAAAGTGTCATCTGTATCTTAACCATCTTACTCTCAATCACTATTGCAACATGGGCCAACATTTTGAATTACCTTGTAGGAAGGAACTATTCGAAGAATTCTGAATCAAATATTCCCATAATAGAGTATGGGATAAAAGTATCATAGCAAAGTAAAATAAAAATATTTTATCATATTCCTCTGGGAAATTTGATAATGTGATATTTGTATCCTGTTCATATCTATTTATGCTAATTTTATATTCAATGAAGAATAGAGCTCGAATCGGTTATTCAGTGAAGAGAACTATTAACAAAAAAAATGAAAAAAATGTTGATTTTGTCTAAAGTGACATGTTCTTAATAAAATAAAATTATCTTACTTAAGAGCCATTTTGGGGGGATCCCTGGGTGGCTCGGCGGTTTAGCGCCTGCCTTTGGCCCAGGGCGGGATCCTGGAGACCCGGGATCGAGTCCTGCGTGGGGCTCCTGGCATGGAGCCTGCTTCTCCCTCTGCCTGTGTCTCTGCCTCTCTTTCTCTATGTCTATAATGAATAAATAAATAAAATCTTTTAAAAAAAAGCCATTTTGTTCAGTTTTCTATATGTATACTATAAGGAAAATATTCTAAATTATGACTTCTTTTAGTCTGGCTATATTACCTCTAAAGTTTTATTGTTTAAAAAAAAAATCCCTCAACTGACAACATAAGTAGTATCTGTTTTACAAACTTGAGGAAATGCAGTTTAAATAAATTAGAGGTTCTATAGGAATGAAGTCACAGATAAGAATCAAGACTTTTGTCTTAAGCTTCCAAAAGCTTCACCTCCATTTCTCTTGGTTGTACTTGGATATTTGCTTTTCATCTTCAGCTTCTCATGAGTTTCAGGCTAAAACCAACACCTTTGGGGGAAATTTGGACAAAATGTTTTTGAATCCTCAAAACTTATCCTTAAAACTCAATACTTATAACCCACTATTATGCAAATAAACCACTCATAAATTACTCAATAGGAGTAGTAACTCATTGTCATGTTTGTATTTAAATCTGACAAAGCGGTGTAAAGCAGACTTACTTCCCCAATGCCATTTGCAAAATCAGTTAATCTTAGAAAACTTTTAATAAAAGTGTGTTACTTTAGTATTGTTTCCTCATGTTTTCTTTGACTCATATGGAGAATCAGCTATAACTGAACAAAAGTAAGAAATGCCCCTATAAGAGTAGAATGGTATTTCCCCAATACTTTATTGGACACTTGCTGCATATATGGCATTGTTCTGGATATTAGAGGTACACAGTAGTAAAACAGAAATTGTTTGCCATTTGTCCTCAATGGACTAACAATCTATTTGAGATGACAAAGCATCTTACACATAGAGAGAGACATTCTTGTTGGATGTGCTAATTCAATGAGGGAGGTCAAAGTAGAGTGACATTCCTGATAGATGGAGATGAATTGGCATATTATAGTTACACAAGGACAAGTCCCGGGCAGCCGTTAGTAGGAGAAACACTGAACAATGTTGGAAGGATAATTCACAGAAGTTATCCAAAGTGTCAGAGCTTTTTCCTAGCCTCTTACTTGAAACATGGAGCTGTCCTAGAAATGGAAAGTAAAGAGAAGTGCAGGCAACTCTTCTGTCAGACTTTCAATGTAGTGCATCTTTATTGAAAGGATATCATATCCATGAAAGTAGCTCACAATCTAGGGCCAAAACTATATGTAAGTCAACCATTTGCAAGCCACCATAGATGATGCAAAAATTAAGTTTTTGCCATTTAGAAGTTTATAGATAGTAGGGGAGCTTAGACATGTATAAAAATGACTAATACAAAGCAGAGTGAGGTAAGAATGAAGTCAAAGGATGGGGGATTTTAACTATGACAAATTGTGTTTTCCCAAAGCAGCTGGTGCAGTATTTTGTTCCACCTGCATTTCCACAAGAGGCAAGAGGTAGAGTCACCAAGAGGTAGAATCTGTTTTCCCGGTTTTTGAGATTGAGCAGGACTTCGTGGCTGCTTCTATAAACATGATGCACTGAATGTGATTCTTTTTTTGTTTGTTTTTATTTATTTATTCATGAGAGAAACAGAAAGAGAGGCAGAGGGAGAAGCGGGCTCCATGCAGGGAGCCTAACGTGGGACTTGATCCTGGGTCTCCAGGATCATGCCCTGGGCTGAAGGCAGCGCTAAACCACTGAGCCACCTGGGCTGCCCTGAACATGATTCTTAATCACTAAAAAGGACATCCCTTGGCACCCAGCGGACATGTTTTGAGGAAGCCCAGACAACATGAAGGAGCCCTCTGGTGGGGTGGGGGTCTTGAAGAAGACCTGTGGAGATATTGAAGCTGAGAGCCAGCCACAAATGCTGGACTTGTGAGAGAGCCTTCTGATCATTTGGAGCTGTCCCAGATGACTCCAAGTGGAGCAGAGATCTGTTAGGCATGCCCAGCCTAACTTGCTCTATCTCTGTGTGTGTATTCAACAATAAGGCCTCACACCAGTTAAAATGATCAGCACAGATTTTAATCAGTAGTATAGTACTGCAGTAGGAGAGTCCAGCGTGAACTGCCCTCAACTTTGATTTGTACGGAGGTCACTGGAGTTTTTAAAGGGCGAATGACAGAACGGGGAGTGGGTGGTTGGGGCTCAGAGTCAGGCAAGCAAAAAATGTCAAAAAGCTGGAAGGAGGAGGGGTTGGTCCATGTGACAGCCATCTGGGTTTGTTAATTAGCACTTTTGGAAGTTAGGCTCCTACCCTCCACGGAGGCAGGGGGACGGAAACCCTATCCTCAGGCATTGGAACAAATGGTAAATTCTTTGGGCAGTTTTGAGTTTTCGCAAGCAGGGTCATCTTAGGGATGGAGCTGTTAGATATCATGTTTAAGGGGCACCTGGGTGGCTCATTGCTTTTTGTGTCTGCATTTGGCTCAGGGCCTGATCCTGGGGTCCTGGGATGTAGTCCTTCATCCGGCTCCCTGCAGAAAGCCTGCTTCTCCCTCTGCCTTTGTCTCTGCCTCTGTCTGTGTCTCTCGCGAATAAATAATATCTTCTAGAAAAAAGAAACTATGTTTATAGTCCGGTCTATAGTCCAGTTTATAGTCTTTAAGCTGTCTTTATAGGCCAATCAAAAGCTTAGTAGAGAAAGGGTCAGAGGAGCCTCGCTCAAGTTTGGTCAAGGAGAAAATCAACCCTTCTTTCCCTCATCATTTGTTTCCTTCTTGGACACAGATGAAAGCATTGGAACAGATCGTTGGATTTGGTGATTATGGATCATCAGTGACCTTGGAAATAGCTTGTTTCATTATAAGTTAGAGCAGAAGTTACATTGCAGGGCTTGAAAATTGAGTTAGAATACATTTGAGGGCCTGTGTGTGCTAAGCTCGTCCGCTTTCACACCTGGAGGAGGTGGCTAGGATCCTTATTTTACTGATGTAGCTCAGAAAGGTTCATCGCCCAAAGTCACTAGGAAGGAGAGGAGGGATTAAAACGCAGGGCCGGCTGGTTTCTAAGACTGCCTCCCTTAGGGCACCCCATCCATAGACGGGGTAACGGGGGACCAGGTCCTGAAGTCCTGTGCCGGGGAGAAGCTGAAGGGAGCTCCCGTGAGAGGTCGCGGGGAGTTCATGCGCTGTTAACTATAGACAGAGAGTCACGGATTTTTGACAACTTCCAAGAAGTTTCGATAAGGTGGGAGCAAAATTAAGAGGGCTGTTCGGGGCACACCGGGTCTCGGGGCTGCTCAGCCCCGTGTCTCAGGGATGCGACCCCGGCCCACGACCCTCGGGAGGCCCGGGCCCCGGACCAGGCGGTCGAGAAAGCCGCCACTGCTCGACTGGGAGCTCGGAGCCGAGCTCAGGCAGGAAGAGGCCCCGCAGCCGCGGTTCAGCCCGGGCAAGCGAGCTCCACTGTGCTGCTGGAGCACAGAACCCCGAGTGGCGGTGGGGTGGAGCACAGGGGGAGCACCATCCCCCAGCGGCGGGGTGGAGCACAGGGGCGGGAGCACCATCCCCCAGCGGTGGGGTGGAGCACAGGGGCGGGAGCACGAGCCCCGAGCGGCGGGGTGGAGCACAGGGGCGGGAGCATGGGCCCCGAGCGGCGGCGGGGTGGAGCACAGGGGCGGGAGCACGGACCCAAGCCGCGGCGGGGTGGAGCACAGGGGCGGGAGCACGAGCCCCGAGCGGCGGGGTGGAGCACAGGGGGGGGAGCACGGCCCCGAGCGGCGGGGTGGAGCACAGGGGCTGGAGCACGGACCCGAGCCGCGGCGGGGTGGAGCACAGGGGCGGGAGCACGGGCCCCAAGCCGCGGCGGGGTGAAGCACAGGGGCGGGAGCACGGGCCCCGAGCGGCGGCGGGGTGGAGCACAGGGGCTGGAGCACGGACCCGAGCCGCGGCGGGGTGGAGCACACAGGCGGGAGCACGGGCCCCGAGCCGCGGCGGGGTGGAGCACACGGGCGGGAGCACGAGCCCCGAGCGGCGGGGTGGAGCACAGGGGCGGGAGCACGGCCCCGGAGCGGCGGGGTGGAGCACACGGGCTGGAGCACGGACCCGAGCCGCGGCGGGGTGGAGCACAGGGGCTGGAGCACGGACCCGAGCCGCGGCGGGGTGGAGCACACAGGCGGGAGCACGGGCCCTGAGCCGCGGCGGGGTGGAGCACAGGGGCGGGAGCACGACCCCGAGCGGCGGGGTGGTGCACAGGGGCGGGAGCACGGCCCCGGAGCGGCGGGGTGGAGCACAGGGGCTGGAGCACGGACCCGAGCCGCGGCGGGGTGGAGCACACAGGCGGGAGCACGGGCCCTGAGCCGCGGCGGGGTGGAGCACAGGGGCGGGAGCACGGACCCGAGCCGCGGCGGGGTGGAGCACAGGGGCGGGAGCACGGACCCGAGCCGCGGCGGGGTGGAGCACACAGGCGGGAGCACGGGCCCCGAGCGGCGGGGTGGAGCACACGGGCTGGAGCACGAGGGCTGGAGCGCGCCCGCGGGAGCGGCGGCGGTAGCCATGGCAACGCGCCGACGTCCGCCGCGCGGGGGGGCCAACGGCCGGGGCCCGCGTCGGCGGGGGGCGGGGCCGGGGGCGGGCGCGCGGTCACGTGGCCCGGGGCGGGGCCTGCGCGGGGCCGGCCCGGAGCGCGTCGGGAGCGGGCGGCGAGACCCGAGCCGCGGGACGGGAGCGAAGGCCGCGCCGAGGCCGCCGAGCCCCTCCGGGCCGCCGCCATGGGCAGTGAGTAGCGGCGGCGCGGTCCCGCGGGGCTGCGGGCGGTGGGGCGGGCGGGCGGCCGCCGGGTCCCCCGCCGAGGCTCCTCGGGCGCTGCGGCCTGGCCCGGGGCGGCGGCGGGGACGGGGCCGGGAGGCCGGGGGTCCCGGAGGCCGGGGCCGCTTCGCTGGGCGGCGAGGAGCGCGGCTCGGGACGGAAGGCCGCGGCGGTGGGGCGGGGGGCGAGGCCCCGACGAACCCTGCGGGACCGCTTCGCGCTTTCCCAGGAGCTTGGGAAGCTCGTGTTTTCGTTCCCACGTCGCCCTTCCTCGGCGCGTCCGTGGAGGTGGTGCCCTAAGCGCTCTGACTTGTTTGATTTTTTTTTTTTTAAAGTGATGCGCGGCATCATTTAGGGGAGGAAAGAAGTGCGATGGGCAGCGTAGCGTTTTCCCTGAAATGTTCATTTCAGTTCTTCTGTAGCGTTGGCTGAAAACCCACCGTGTGTAAGGTTGTCTGAGCCTCGGGGACGAGGCCTTGGATCCCGGGCGTCCTGGGGGGCCGGCTCCCCACACCGCAGCCACAGGCGTTCACCTGTGCACTAGCCTAGCCGAGGAGCTGTTCGTTGGATGAATGGGTTTGCGTTCATCCACATTCCTACCTCCAGAAGTAGGTAGGATTTTGCACGACCTCACCTGCAGAACCTGAGCGGTGCAAACCTGAGCGGTGCACCCACTGGCCAACTAGTGGACGTTTAGAAAGGAAGTGGCGGGGGGGGGGGACCCCTGACCTTGAATTTGCAGTATAATCGGTGAAATTCTGCAGCACAAGAACAGACAAGCGGCCGACGAGAAGCACGGCTTGCACGTGAACTCTCCCAACACGGATGATCGCAAAACGCCACGGAATCCGGGAGGGTGGTCTGGATTGAGGTGGGATGCAAAAGGGGACGAGGAGTCCAGGAAGTTTCCTTGATGTGTGATTGACAACTTGTTTTGTATCAGAGAAGAATACTTCCGTGATTCAGGGTTGCTTTCCAAATAGTCCAAAATGGTACTTGGACGATGAATATCTCTGCCCGTGGGAATTTCTCAATTCTTCTGTCAAACATCAGTGACTTACCATTTTGAGAAGTTTCATGAGATTATATAGTCCGCTTTTGGCTAACTGTGCAAGTGTAATTAATTACTCAGGTCTATTTTATTTTATTTTATTTATTTATTTTTTACTCAGGTCAATTTTAAATCCATTTCGTGATGTTAGTATACAGGATCCAGGGTCTGTAGGGGAAGGTAACTCACAGCTGGTTGTGCCTTCTTGTGTGTCTGCACGTTACAGACGCTGGCAAAGGCAGAGGGAATATCATCTTCATTCTCCAGTTCTTTGGCAGGAGTTGACGTAAGCTATGCCAGAAGATAGTGTCTATCCTTAAAGAACCTTGGTTTGTCTTACTTTTATGTCGAATGAGTTAATCTGGGAAAGCAGTACTTTCTCATGAAATGTAATGGTCACGTTCTGCTGGGCTGGATATTGTACATACACAAGTACTTTGAGATCATCATGTGGGAGAGCAACCAAGCAGTGAAATGTTGACTTAAGTGAAATGAAGTAGAGATTGTACAGTTAAAAAAAAAAAAAAAAAAGCTATCTATGTGGAAGATGATTCTGTGATCTTTCTCAGGCATTTCAGCTATCTTTCGGCCTAAATTAAGCCAGTTCTGCAGTTTCAGCCCATTTCCTGTTGTACTTTCCTCCTGTATTCTCTGGATATGTTTTATTTTCTTCTAGGGTGCGTTGTCATGTGGGTAATGTAGTAGCTTGCATTTGCTTTTTTTCCCCCAATGTAGTGATGCTCATTGAATTATTCCTTTTCTGTATATATAAAAGGGCTGGACACACGCATGGGGAAGCAAAATCATGGTAAAAGGATATTTGTATTTGCTTCTACTGACTAAACCCTTAAACCTTTTGGATTCTTTTGTCCTTTAAATTACCTTTTTTCCCTGATACAATATTTGAAATGGAGAGCACTAGGATTACTTTTGGAGGTAGGAACGGGATGAATTACCATTAAAAGTTAGAGAACATTTATATTTGTTTCTATAAAAAGGTACATCTCTTTTTAAAGACTTTGTAACAGAGAAATTCTTTTATTTATTTATTTTTAACAGTCAAATTTTTAGAAGTTATCAAACCTTTCTGTGCAGTTCTACCAGAAATTCAGAAACCTGAAAGGAAAGTAAGTATAACATTTTGGTAATATAGAGGGTAGCTAAGTGATTTATTCTACTGACCTAGTAAGATTGATTTATTGTCCCCAACTCTTTTCTGGTTTATTTGGAGAAATATTACCTGCTCCTCCTTGCAAGAGGCACAAAGTAAGTAAAACTAGTATAGACCAGTTTAGATAGATTATCTTCTGGTTTTAAGAATGCCTGTTCTTTAAGTTGGGACATTTCCAAACCAAGCGTCTCTTTGGCGTGTGTGTTACATAAGAGACAATATTGCCCTGTCTCTGGTGACCCACCGCACTATGAATGACTCAGTGCGGTGACCCCCAGAGCCAGGTCACTTTTGAGAAGTGCAACTGTTTGACAGAAATGAATTACAATTGTGCAAGTATATACCTCCCATTTCTTGATCATTCAATACAAAGAAAAATCACAATGCATTCATAAAAAAATGTGACTGAATCAAATTATTCTTCTGTCATTGTGCACTTTTGGAGCTCAGGTATTTAAATTCAGGAATATTGTTAATCCCAAACTGGCCAGTTCCTAGACAGTCCTCTTTTGTGCTTTTGATATCTCACAAAACTAACAGGAATAGGTGTGTATAGGAAGAGATAAGTAAAACTTTTGTTAAACTTATTGTTTTATCTAGAAGTGTCTTTCTTCCTTTTTCTTTCCTTTCTTTTCTTTTCCTTTCTTTTCTTTTCTTTTCTTTTCTTTTCTTTTCTTTTCTTTTCTTTCTTTTCTTTCTTTTCTTTTCTTTTCTTTTCTTTTCTTTTCTTTTCTTTCTTTTTCTTTTCTTTTCTCTTTTCTTTTCTTTTCTTTTCTTTTCTTTTCTTTTCTTTTCTTTTCTTTTCTTTTCTTTTCTTTTCTTTTCTTTCTTTCTTTTTATTGCTTTTAGGTTCCAAAAATAGTTGTTCCAGTTACATGTTAGGCATCCCAAGAAGCTCTCACTTTCCATATCTCATGAAATATTCATATAATACTATTATGGGCAGTCCCAGCTCTGCACAATGTTATGTTAACTGAAATGCGTGCATATTGGATCCGTGTTTTGCTTTTTCATCCTTTTTGGTTTCAGTCAACATAGTATAGTGTGATGAGGCCTGCCTCTGTTTAATTTACTTAATACTTGGAAAAGTAAAGAAGGTTATGTTTGAAAAGTTGAGCTGTTTGCTTTAGCTGTTACTAATGAGGTGAGAATATCTTAGTGGTAAATAATAGAAGCATGTTGTGAAGCAGAATGTTAGTTATGCTTTAATGTGGAATTTTGCTTTGTATTTGTTATTTCTTGGTTTTGATTGATCATCTTTATTTTGTTGTACAGATCCAGTTTAGAGAAAAGGTACTATGGACTGCCATAACTCTCTTCATTTTCTTAGTATGTTGTCAGGTATGTAACCAAAATATTAATTCAATGTTTATACTGTTATGTGAGGGTTTTGATTGGTTACAATTTGAGAAATTTTATCTATTTATTTATTTAGATTTTATTTATTCATTTGAGAGAGAGAGAGTGCCCCTGAGAGAAAATGAGCTCAGTTGGGGGTGTGGGGGTAGAGGAGGGGAAGGGCCCAGAGCATGAGGGAGAAGCAGGCTCCCTCCTGAGCGGGGAGCCCGATACAGGGCTCAATCCTAGGGTGGGATCAAGACCTGAGCCAGAGGCAGATGCTTAACCGACCGGGCCACCCTCGTGCCCAAGAAATTTATTTTAGTTAAAATAATATCCTGAATTATTTTGAGCATTGTTATTTTTAATCTGAGTTGATAGTAAAAATGATTATCTTGTCCTACTGTGAATTTTTTTTTTATTAGTGGGTTTGAACATTTTTTTCTTTTTTTCTCTTAGTGTGCGATTAATGATCTTTAGCCACTTTTCTCTTGAGATACTTTTGGTATTGATTTCAGATAGATTTTTTATATGGAAAAATGTTAAACCTTTGACCTAGACATTGCAAATATATTTTCTGTTTCGTAGGCCTTTAATCATGTTGTAAATAGCATGTGTTAATTTTAAAATCCCAAAAAGTCACATTCTGGAATTCCAGTGATATACTGTATTTATAAATAGATAAAATTCAGTGATGCTTTTTATTAACATTTGCGAGATTAAGTTCACAAAATGAGGATAAAATGTGACATATCCTTGTTACAGGATTGTTGTGAGGATTAAACTAGATGATTTGGATGCAAGTTTTTTGAGGATTTTAAAAAGCTATTGAAATACATGTAAGGAAGTATAAAAAAAAATATTAGGAAGCAGTAGAGCAGATTAAGTCCATAGTCTGGGAAAAGCCAAATACTTTTTTTTGAAGAGTGAGATGATTTGGTCATTAAGATATATTACTACTGTACTTGGTTTAAAATAGTTTTGGGTGGTCAGGGAGAGAGAATTTTTTTTTTAAGTACAGAAAAGTAGTGAGAAAAAAGAATAATCATGCATATTTTTACCACCTACTTTTAACATCTTAGAAATTCCCCTCCCCTCCATAAAAAAACTCCAGCTTTATAAAGGTATAATTTATGTATCGTAAAATACACTTATTTTTTAAGTGTACATTTTGAAGGGTTTTGACAAATGTATACACCCACATACCTACTACCTCAGTGGATACAGAACATCTGTCACTCCAGAAAGTTCTGTGTAATGTCTTAGTCCCCACCTCACCCCCAGTGTCAGGCAAGCACTGATCTGCTTTCTGTTCCTATAATTTGATTTGTTTTTTTTAGAATTTCATCTAAGTGGAATCATACAGTATTATTCTGGCTTCATCATCAGCATTTTGAGATTCATCCATGTGTTTGGTAGAGCAGTAATTCATCCCTTTCTATTTCTGAGGAGTGTTCTATTGGATGACTCTACACAATTTGTTCATTTATTCACTTGTTGGATGTTTGAGTTGTTTGCAAATTTTGGTTTTGATAAAGTTGCTGCAAAAGTTCTTGGGCAAGATTTTCTGTGAATATTTGTTTCAATTTCTCATTGGTGAATACCTAGGTGTAGAATTGCTGGGGTATATGATAATTACAGGTTCAGCTTTAGAAGATGTCAAACTTCTTTCTAAGTGGTTGTCCATTTTATATTTTCACCAGTCATGTATTGGAGTTCCCGTTACTCCCCATCCTGGCCTGCCCTTTGTATTACTGAGCATTTTAATATTAGTCATTCTAATGGGTGTGGTTTTAATTTGCATCACCTTGATAAATGACATTGACATTTTAATATGCATTCCCTGGTAAATGATATTCAACAACGTTTTCATGTACTTATAGGGCATTTGTTTATTTTCTGTGAAGTTTTTTCAAATCTTTTGCCCATTAAAAAAATCATATTGTTACATTGAATCATAAGCTTTTTAAAAAAGGTTTTTATTTATTTATTTGAGAGAGAGAGCACTCATGAGCAGGGGGGAGGGACAGAGGGAGAGGGAGAAGCAGACTCCCCGCTGAGCAGGGGGCTTAACTTGGGGCCTCCATCCCAGGCCCCTGGGATCATGATCTGAGCTGAAGGCAGATGCCTAACCAACTGAGCCACCCAGGCACCCTGAATTATACGTATTTTAAAATATTTTCTGAATACAGATCCTTTGTCAGATACATATACTGTGAATATGTTTTCCTAGTCTGTGGCTTGCCTTTTCATTTCCTTAATGTCTTGTGAAGAGCAAAATTCTTTTCATTTTGAAGAAGTTCAATGTGTCTTTTCTTTGATGGTTCATGGTTTTTGTTTCCTACCTAAGAAATTTTTGATTATTTTAAAGTTGTGAAGATTTTTTCTCTGTCCTAAATATTTAGTCTCAGCTTGTATGTTTTGGTCTGTGATCTATTCCAGGTTAATTTTTGTATATGGAGTAAGTAAGCCTGGGTTCATTTCTTTCTATATGGTTAGCCAGTTGTTGAGAAGGCTCTCCTTTCTCCATTGAATTACCTTGGGATCTTTGTTGAAAATCAATTAACCGTGTAAGCGTGGATATATTTTTGTACTCTGTTCTGTTCCATTGATGTATATTCCATGGTTATGGTTACACCGTTTGATTACCATAGGTTTGTATTAAGTTCTGTAATCAGGTCGTAAAAGTCCTCCGACTTTGTTTTTCCTTTTTGAAATGGTTTTTGGTTATTCTATGTTCTTCATATTTCTGTATAGATATTAGAATCAGCTTGTCAGTTTCTCTGAGAAGGCTTACCGGGATTATGATTTATATTGCTTTGAATTTATGGATGAATTTAGAGAAAATTAGCTTCTTGACAATATTGAATCTTCTAATCCAAGGATGAGTGAACATTGTTCTGTAAAGGGCTGGGTAGTAAATATTTTAAGCTTGGCTGTCAGAACCCTAGAACCATAGGAACTGTGTTGCTCAAAAAGTGGTATTTCTCATGACTGTTTCATGCAATAAATTAATGTATGCATTTTTGTTACTTTGGTTATTTTTTCCCCTGCAGTATAATTGCATAGTTGCCAAGCTGGGTTTTATTTATGTCTTTCTTCTGCTTAGGCAGTTCTCCCCAGTGCTGGTGATTTCTTTCCACTGAATCTCAGGCAGGTTTATTTTCCCCTCCCCACTGCAGGTAAAGGGTTTGGGGGTCTCCTGTCTCACCCAGTTTTCTTTAGCCCCAGGGAATGGTGGGAGGTGAGATAAGCTGTGACAAGTGCAGTAAATGTTCCCTGGGTGGTTCTCACCAGGTGACTGAGGAGGGCTCCATTCCACTCCTGACCTCAGATCCCTCCCTTATCCCCACCGCACCCTGGCCCTCTGTCACCCATCCGTTTCTTCCCAGCTGCCATTTCTACCCAATCAGAGGAGGCTGAAAGATAAGGGTATCTGTACAGCCTGCTCTCCTTCAGGTCGTGGGAATTGTCAGCATTCGGCTGCCTTCCTGTGGTGATGGTGGGAGCAGCTCAGTGCTGGGCTCTCTGCTCCTCAGTTGTCTGCAGTTTTCTGGCCTCCGTGACCACCAGCGCTTCAAGTTCATGATCCTTTTTCTTCTTTGGTTGTTTTCTCATTGTTTTCCTTAGCTTTTTAAAATTAAATTTTATTTTTTATTTTTTTAAATAGTCTCCATACGCAGCCTGGAAGCCAATGCTGGGCTTGAACTCACGACGCTGAGTAGATCTCAGGACCTGAGCTGAGATTGAGTCGGATGTTCAGTCGACTGAGCCACCGTGGTGCCCTGTTTTTCCTTAGCTTTTTTCATTCTTGTTAGTGTCTGCTATTTTATGTGTTTTAAAAAGTGTGGTTTCTTATGCATTGGGAAGTTGTGCCCAACTACTGTTGTACGTAACCTGTAGCTGTGGATATTACTGAGAAGAATAAAACCAGACACTGAGTTTAATAATCCTGTTGACTACAGGAGAGGAAGGAATGCCGTTACTTAGGGTGGTTGGCTGACTTTTTCTTGTTCGTTGTTCCACACATCACTTAATTATGGAGGTAATGGCTATCTCTATCAGCTGCAATTAAGTAAAGTAATTTGACTGATTGACCTCTCTCCCAGTTAGGGAATATTGTGATGTGGACTGTCCTGTAGTGTTAATTAGTTTTCATACATGACCTCCTTTCTCCTTGTCTCTCACATTAGCTGAAGAGTGTTAGCAGCGTTAGGGTACACATAAAATACCCATGCATCCTGCCTCACCAGTTTTGCTACCCAGCTAATAAATCCAGATGTCGAGAGAGGGTGAGGTTGACCAGATGGATTGTTCAGAATTGTTGGCAGCATCTTTTGGAACTTAAAAAAAATCAGCTTTGTATAAAGAAAGTTTTTGAAACCGGAAATGTATTTTTCTTTGTGTCTGATCCCTGCATGGTGAGGGGAGGGGTATGGCCAGGTGCTGTGTGTCCTGGACATTGGTCATATAATAGGAAGCATTCTGAAGTTAAGAGTTTCTTTTTTTTTTTTCTGATATAGTAATTTGTACTCCTAGAAAATTTGATAAATGCTGAGAAGAATAAAGAAAAAATTAGCCATAATCCTACCACCTACAGATAATTACTCCACAGTATTTTAAATATTTACACTTAGGTTTATCTTTTACACATTTTTACAGTATTTAACCTAGATTTATACAATTCTGTACCTTTCTTTTTATACCAGGGTTTCTCAACAGCAGCCCTGAATTTTAGGCCGGTTAATTTAATTCTTTGTTGTGGGGGCATTGTAGCAGCATCCCTGACCTCTACCCACCAGATGCCAGTAGCATCTCCCAAGTTGTAACAACCAAAAATGTCTTCGGGTATTGCCAGGTGGCTGCTGAGGGGTGGAATTGCCCCAGGTTGAGAACCACAGTATCATACTTAGTGTTAAACATAAGCACTTCTTTATGCTGTTACAAGATTCTTTATAATTTTCAGTGGCTGCGTAATATTCATCTATCTATCTATCTATCTATCTATCTATCTATCTATCCTTCAGACTTATATTTGGAGTGTGGCTGTCATTGGTAGCCCTTAGCTTAGCAAAATTTTTCCTATGACTGGGTAGATATATCCTATTACTTACTGATAGGGGTATTTTTTTAATTCTAAAAAAAAAATGAAATCTACCATCTTAGCTATTTTTAAGCATAAGTTTCAGTAGTGTTAAGTGTATTCATGCTATTGTGCAACAAATCATCCTGGTAGGTGTGTTTACTAGTAGATTGCTATAGTGATTTCTAATATTTTAATTTTTGTTCAAAAACTTTCCTTTTAGGGTTACAGAACACGAGAAGTAGTGCTCTCTTTTTTTTTTTTACAGTATTGAAAATATTAAGTAATTGAAGTTTGAATTAAGTTAATTCAACTTAATTTAGATAATGCATTTTAATAAACTGTTTTATGTAATATTATAGATACCACTATTTGGAATCATGTCATCAGATTCTGCAGATCCTTTCTACTGGATGAGAGTTATTCTTGCATCCAACAGAGGTATGTACTTTTTTTTTTTTTTTTGCCTCCATACTAGGCATTAGTACTGACATCAAATAGATGTGAAAATGTAGAAATAACTATTTTGATGTCTACAGGGGTGGGGAGCATATGGTAAAAGAAACTCGTTGCCTAGGAGAAGAGACCAACATGTAAATACTTACAAAACTCTGTATGTATTGTAATAATAGAAATATGTACAGAGTATAGATGTACAACAGAAAACGGAGTGATAGCGCCGTCTGGAGCTTTGATCCTCCATCCCTTTATGGGTCATATTTTCTTTGAGACTCTATTAAATTTATTTGTACTCTCCCAAGAAAAAATTCAGATACACAGATTTTGCACAATACCTTTGGAGAGTCATGGACCCTTTGAAGTCTGTCCTTGGGTTTCCTGTGGGACTGAAAGACCCCAATCTGCAGTGTCTGAGGGGACAGTACCAGAATAGCATTTGCATTGGAGTTCAGGTTGTGGACTGAAGGCAGAGGGCGGCCTGAGCTAAAAGCATTTGTGCGTGAGGCAGGGGCTAAAGAGATAGGAGGGCCTGGATCATGGGGGGTTTTGTTGGTAATTTTAAAAATACTGATTAATCATTAAAAAATGCACCAAAATTTGTATACAGTTTTATATAAACCTGAAAATACAAGTGTTGCATCTCAGGGGTAACTCCTGGGAAGAAGATAATAGTTTGGTGAATATCCAGACCTTTTCTCTGCATATACATTCTTGTATATAAATTTATATTTAGAAAAAAAATAATAAAAAAATAAAATAAAAGTAAATTTATATTTAGTTGACCCTTGAACAACCTGGGTTGAACTGTGTGGGTCCACTTATATGTGGACTTTAAAAAAAAAAAAAAACAGTGTAGTGCTATAAATGTATTTTCCTTAGGACATTTTTCATAACATTTTCTTTTCTAGCTTACTTAATTACAAGAATATAGTATATAAAACTTACATAACATACAACCTGTGGTAATCGTCTATGTCATCGGTAAGGATTCCAGTCAACAGTACGCTATTAGTAAAGTTTTTGGTTTAGGGGAGTCCAAAGTTATACATGGATTTTTTTTTTTTATACATGGATTTTTTATTGCATAGGAGGTCAGTGTTTCTAAATTTCTAACCTCTACGTTGTTCCAGGGTCAACTGTGTGTTTTTTGTTTTTTGTTTTTAAACTAAAAAAATGAGATAAACTATGTGACTATTCTACTACTTAGTATGTTTACTTAATTTTTTGGATGAGTTATTTCATTTAACAGCCATACATGTTCCATTATATGGATATGCCATGCATTATTTAATCATTCACGTAGTTTTTGAGTTCTTACTGTGGGGCAAGCGTTGTGCTAAGTGCTGAGATTAGAACAGTGATCAAGACCGTGTCCCTGTTGCCTGGAGTTTATGTTACTCTATTTGAGGAAATAGCCTCTACACAAAGTACATTTAGGGCGAGGGGAGGGACATTGGAGCAGAAACCTGTAGGACATGAGAAAGAAGGCCATGTGATGATCTGAGGGAGGAACATTCTAGGGAATAGCCTGTGCCAAGGCCCCAAGATGTTTAATGTGTTCAGGGACTGATGAGGGGTCAGTATGGTTAGAAGGAAATAAGGAAAGGAGTAATGAGGTAGGACATGATGTTACATATGAGTCCAAGAGCCAGATCATAAAGGGCTTAAAGACAAAGCAAGGAAAAAAAAAAAAGAAGACAAAGCAAGGAGTGTACTTCAAGTGTGATTCCGGGCCACTAGGGTCCTCTTATGTCACACATTTAGTTTTTTCCCCAATTTTGTATCATAACCAGTGCTACCCTGAATGCTGTCACTGTAATACTATCTACTATAATTTTTTAATAGAATTAATTTCTAGAAGCTTCACTTTGCAATATAACATTCACCTAAATTTTTGATAGATAATGCTAAATTATCTTTTAAAAGATTATTATTTTGTACACTCAGCAGCTGTATATGAGAATGACATTTTTCTTCCAATAGTGGATATTATTAGTCCTTTAGTCTTTGAAAGTTGAACAGGTAAAAATTGGTATCTTATTTATTTTATAGTTCTTTATATATGGGCGAGCTTGAACATCATTTTATGCCTTTATTGGATATTTGAATTTTTTCTGAGTGGACTTGTTTTAAATAAGAGAAAATTACTGACTAGTTTAAACACAAAAATGGAATTTATTAGAAAGATACCTGTTGGGCAGCCCAGTTGGCTCAGCGGTTTAGCACCGCCTTCAGCCCAGGTGGTGATCCTGGAGTCCCAGGATCGAGTCCCATGTCGGGCTTCCTGCATGGAGCCTGCTTCTCCCTCTGCCTGTGTCTCTGCCTCTCTCTCTCTCTCTCTCTCTCTCTCTCTCTCTCTCTGTGTGTCTCTCATGAATGAATAAATAAAATCTTGAAAAAAAAAAGAAGAAAGAAAGAAGTATACCTGTTATGTTTTGGAATCTATAGAGGAGATAGGACAGCTAAACCTGGGCTAGGAGAGAGATCCAGGCCAGCTTTAGATCAGCAGCAGGGATTTCCTTTTCTTTGGGATTTAGCTCCCAAAATTCCTGGGTTCTTTGGTTCTTAGCTCAAAATTTCAAATTACAGAATTTACACCAGGTTTGGTTAGAGTTTAAGGTCCCCTCCTGTACGGTCAGTATTTCCCGAGTGTCATTGGGAGCAGCCATACTGTGTTAGCTATTTTTCCTTTTTTTTTTCTTTTAAAGATTTTATTTATTCATGAGACACAGAGCAAGAGAGGGGCAGAGACACAGGCAGAGGGAGAAGCAGGCTCCATGCAGGGAGCCTGACATGGGACTCGATCCCAGGACTGCAGGATCACGCCCTGGGTGGAAGGCAGGCGCTAAACCGCTGAGCCACCCTGGGATCCCAGCTCATTTTCCTTTTTAAAATTTTTTTCTATTGATTTGTTCATTTTAAATTGAGTTGTAAGAACTCTTCCCAAATTGGAGATATGAACTCTGTCATTTGTGTTCAAGTGTTTTTCTTTTAACTTTTATTAAAGCCACCTTAAAAAAAAAAAACTTGTGTAGTATTTTGCCACATGGAATTCTCATAGTTGTAGCTAACCCTAGCATCTACCTTTTTCATTGTGGGTTCTAGGTTATTGTCATGCTTAGGAAGGCTTTTTCTTTTCCAAGATGATAGGCATGCTCACTCCTAGTATTTTTGTCATATTGTCTCTTATGGTTAAATTTTCTATACATTGGGCCTTTATTTCTTTCTACTGGTTGTTACCTTTTACTGTTGAAGAAATATTTGAGAAGACATGAATCATCCTAGGATGGAATCTTTTCTCATATTAAGGGCACCTTTTCAACATTTATAAAAGCTGGGACTTAAGGTTGTGTTATGACAGAATGACCAGTGGGAACATTCTTGATTATATAGAATTACTTTGTTATACACGTTGCCTTGCACACTTGGCGTGTTTGGTTTTATTTTTCTCTATAAGTACCATGTGTTTTCTCTAAAGAAAAACTTGAAAAGCAAAAAGAAGAAAATAGAAATTATCCATAATCTCAGGGATCCCTGGGTGGCGCAGCGGTTTGGCGCCTGCCTTTGGCCCAGGGCGCGATCCTGGAGACCCGGGATCGAATCCCATATCGGGCTCCCGGTGCATGGAGCCTGCTTCTCCCTCTGCCTCTCTCTCTCTCTCTCTGTGGCTATCATAAATAAATAAAAAAAAATTAAAAAAAAAAAAGAAAAGCTCTTTAAAAAAAAAAAATTATCCATAATCTCAATGGGTAAAAATAACCATATTTTGACAGCCACACTAAAATATCAGGAAACTGTTTTTCCATTTAGTATTAAACTAACTGGCATCAAACTGTAATACTGTATTCCAAATTTTTTATTTTGCTATGTCATGAACATTTTATATGCCACTAAATGTTCTATATTGATTTGGATGACTCTGTGTCATTTTAGATTTTAAATTAGAAGAGTCACAAATATTTTTAAATGTCATTTTTTATTAACTTGATATTTAATTTTCAGGCTTGGTATGTAATTTCTTATTTTGCATTAAAATAAAATCCAATGTAAGTTTTAAAAAATCATGATTTGTGCAAAAATTTTGGATTTCCTTAACATTTTAAGTTTAGAGTTTACAGAAATTTACCTTTTTTGGGGATAGTAATTTTGATTCAATGAATTGTTGCAAAGTTGTGTTAATAAAGGAAATAAATGTGTTAATTAATAATGTTTAAAGAATGAAAATCTGCCTTTAAACATTTGAGAATGTGTTTCAGTAGACATTGTTAAGGATTGCAACACTTGTTAACTAATCTGCACTGGGTATAGTAAAGATTATTTACTTTTTCCTTCTCCTTTACAGGAACTTTAATGGAATTGGGTATCTCCCCAATTGTAACATCTGGTTTGATTATGCAGTTGTTAGCAGGAGCCAAAATCATTGAAGTTGGAGATACACCCAAAGATAGAGCTCTATTCAATGGAGCCCAGAAACGTGAGCTATTAATACAATTAAAGAGTCTTTTCCAAATTTGAGAATTTTGTGGCAAAGATATTTTTCTAGTCTTTTTGTCTTTGGTTGTAAGTATGTACTCCTTTTCCCCCAATTTTTGTCAGTATTTGGTATGATCATTACCATTGGGCAAGCCATTGTGTATGTCATGACGGGCATGTATGGGGATCCTGCTGAAATGGGTGCTGGCATCTGTCTCCTTATCATTATTCAGGTAAGAAATCCAATTTTTCATCTGCAGATAAAACAGTTTGATCCCTTTTTTCTAACAATTCTTTAGGTGATATATTAATTTTCTTACTTTTGCATTATTTAATTATAAGATTTTGATTGTTGAAGTGACAGGTATAAATTATGTTGATATGAAAGTTAAAATTTATAATAGCTTCATAGCTGCATGGTATAAAGAATTATAGATTAGCTGTACTTCATTGGTTCTGAGATGCACATTTTTTTACTTTTTGATGTATCTAAAATCAGGATTTTTTTCTTTTTTTAAGATTTTTTATTTGCGGGTGAGAGAAAGCAGGAGCAGGGGGAGGGGCAAGAGGAGAGGGAGAAGCAGATTCCCTACTGAGCAGGAGCCTGCCTCGGGGCTTGATCCCAGGACCCTGAGATCATAAGGGACTGACCATCCAGATGGCCCATAAGGGACTGAACCACCCAGATGGCCCCCGGATGTGTTTTCTTATAGCTGGTAGTGCTCTACAGTTGCTGTCAGCCAGGCAGCAATCATGATAGTAGTCTTCGTCTGCATATGTGTGTCAGCTGGTTAGAGCTATTCGGATGTTTGTTGCATCAATTGTTTATGGGAATTGTTGATGTACAATGTTTTTGAGATTAGCTGCTATTTAAAATGTCTGCAGAAGTCTATGACTTGTTATGGAACAGTCACTCTGTGTACACAAAGGCACAGAACAGCCTAGATGATAAAATCTGTGTTTCAGTCTAAAATAACTTTTCTTGTAAGTAGAAAACAAAATAACTTTGTGAAAAGCTATTGTCATAGTTTAATTGACAGTATTTTTTTTTTAGTGGTACACAAAATAATGGCATCACAAATAATATCTCACACCTAGTAAAATACATGAACCTATATACATATATATTCCATGGATTTTTAAAATAGACCCTTTGGAATTGAACTTTTAAAGGCCAACATAGTTACCCTTTACTAAGTATCTCAAAGTGTGTCAAGTTTAGAAGATACTTTTCTTTTTTTTTTTAATTTTTATTTATTTATGAGAGAGAGAGAGAGAGAGAGAGAGAGAGAGAGAATGGCAGAGACATAGGCAGAGGGAGAAGCAGGCTCCATGCACCGGGAGCCCGACGTGGGATTCGATCCCGGGTCTCCAGGATCGCCCCTGGGCCAAAGGCAGGCGCTAAACTGCTGCGCCACCCAGGGATCCCAGAAGATACTTTTCTAATGTACATTCCATAAAAATCATTTAGAGAAGTTACCCAAGAATGGAGATATATACACACACACACACACACACACACACACACACACATATACACACACACATATATGCACATATATATACACATATATATATAAAATAGTCCTGGTTATTTTGGAAATGCCTATTCTTGCTCCCTCTGTGGAATTAGGATTCTTTTAGGAAGGTTTTTTTTTTTTTTTAATGGTCACAGCATTAATTTCAGAAAAAAATATTTTTAAGTAAAACTAAAATACCAACTTACTAATACATACATAGAGAGATAGGACCATTTCAGACTTGGTATGATTGACCCTTCTTTTTAAATGAGAAACCACATAGGCAGCAAATCAAATCGTGAACAGAGTTATTATTCAGACCAAGGAGAATTAGGTTGTTCAAGTATTTATTGGTGTCATTAACAACAGGGAGAGCTCTTCTAACTAGATGGAAATATTTTCTTTTGACCACGTGAGAATTTTCATGGTAGGTTTCTGAGCCCTAGTGAGGTCCCAATTTGGGTATAAGGTAGAAATCTTTAGAGTAACGTCGTTATTTCTCCTTTTAAAAAACCTGATTGGCAAATTTATAATCTTTGAGAGTTAGAGGAAGAAGTGTTGCAGTGGCTCGGGAGAGAAAATCCTCTGAAAACTGACTTGGATCTTTCTGTGCTTAGGATGTCTCCATGTGCTTCTGGCATTGTTGAGACACTGACATATCGATTGTCTTATTTTGTTTCTTTATAGCCTTTGCTTTATGCAACCTGTAGTTCAGAATAACCCTGATCTTGAAGACACTCAGGATCGGTACCTAACTCTTAGAACATTATGCTCTAGTATGATTTTTCTAGTATTTTAGTAAGGATATTTTTGGATTCTTAAAGAACCTCATCTGATCAGTTCTGGGTTAAAGCATTGACTTCTGTGGAGTCATTACAAATTTGAATTGGAGATAAAATGGAGTTAAGGTATTTTAATTTTTTTCCCCCAGGATAAGAAGTCTAAAAATAGTTGTATTCAGAAATGAAATAAGTGGGTGTATACTTTTTTTTTTAACATATAAATTCTGTTAGATGAATACTTGTGGTTAATTTTTTCAGTGTTAATGTATAGAGAAATGTGTTTGATCATAGGTGGGTAGCATGTCTTTTAAGGCATTGCTAACATTGAAAATGTGTGGATACACTGAAGAGAGATGATTGGATCAGTGTGTTTCGCCTAGAAACATAGATTTTGAAAACTGTTTGCATGCTGTTAGGTAAGGTATTTCTCACATTAATTATTCTTGTTTCATTCACGTGATCATGTCTTTCAACTAGTAAGATTTGAAATCTTAAATGGTGGGTCTTGATTAAAATCCCAGAGTAGAAAATATGTGCTTGGCATATAGAAAAGGTAAGTATTGTTTTGTCAAACTGCGAATGCAAAGCAGAGTTGAAATGTAAAGAGTAATTTTTATGCCTAATTTAGAGATTTATATGTACGGTATATTCCACAAGAGCATCCAGTTAGCATTCAGTTTCCATCACTGTTGTAGTCAACGAGATGCTGTGACTTCCTGGTTTCTCACCCCCCCTGCCCCAACCTTAGAGGTGTAGTTCACATGCTTTTTAGTACCTTTTATCTTATTCTTTTGATTATAGAGACCATTTCTCATTTTGGCTTATTTGTAATTTCTTTGTCTAGTTAGAAAAAAAAATGAGTTTGATTTCCACCAGACATACATGAATCACTCTGTGGTCTGATGGTCATTGGTCTGAACAGGAGGTTTAGAGAATCACAGGTGTTTCAGAGTGACTTTATGACTCTAGACAGGTCATTTAATCAGAAGCCCCTGATCATACTTTTTGGTGGGCTAATAATTTATGGACAGCTCCTATTCCATGCACAGGGTTGGTTTCTGATTGGGAGTATTTATTTACTTTTTACATAATTGTGATCAATATAAAATCTCAGTAGTAAGTCCTAACTTCTGTTTTATCTTGTCAAAGTGTTAAACTTGGTTTTCAAACAGTAAAGGATTCATGAGCACTCTTAGAAGTTTGAAGAATTGTACTCTTTTTCCAATCCTTTGAAAATCAAATTAAGACTGTAAATAGACAATTTAGGCTCTGTACAACTACTGAAATGACAGTTAAGGAAAAAAAAAAAAAACACCGTGGAAGGTAAGCATGCTTGAAATGGTGTACTGTAGTTTGTTTGCTCTCTTTTGTAATGGGGATGTTGGGTAAACTGAGTAAGCAGTGGGGTGGGAGTCTTCAGAGCTGGGAAGAATGGAAGTGGCATTTCCTCACTTTGGTAGGATGGGGTTCTTAAAATGGGGACAGATGTGAGGTTGAAGGCATAGAAGCATCTTTTCTTTCCCTCTTGATTAGGTTACTGAAGTGACTAGAGGTCACGACTTGCAAGGCCAGGAGTTCTTTTTAATTGATGCATGCTTTTATAGAAATGTCTTCTCCAAGAAGAAAATTAAGAATTTTCAATTTCACATAAATTAAAGTCAGTATGCTTTCATTTTGTAAAAAAGGGTAAGGTTAAGGACCTGGCAAATCCTTTGTCTTCAAATTTACATTCAGTCTTTGTCACTTTATGTACGGAGGGCATTTCTTACATTATAATCTCTACTCATATTAATTTGTGCTCTTTTTGGCTTATTCTCTCTATATATTACAGTTGACCCTTGAACAGCACAAGGATTGGGGTGCTGACCCCTCCCCCCACAGTTGAAAACTGCATGTAACTTTTGACTCCCTTAAAACGTAACTAAGTCTATTTACCTGAAGCCTTCCAATAATGTAAATAAATATTATAAATAAATATTTTGTATATTATATACTGTGTTTATACACTGTCATAAGCTAGAGAAAAGATGTTAAGAAAATTGTAAGGAAGAGAAAATACACTGATAGTACTGCAGTGTATCTATAAACAAAAAGTCTGGGTAGGTCAAACCTGTGTTGTTCAATGGTAACTGTATATGTAATATGTAAAATATTACGTATAATATCTTAAAAATAAATTTCACATACTTTTCCTTCAGTGGTAGCATATAATTGTGTCTTGTTATTATACCATACTTCATTTAGTCTTTCACTTATTTGGAACTACTTGGAACATTTTCAGTTTCTTGCTGTCCTAAATTCAACAAGTTTGAACATTTTTGTTTTCAGTGTGCCTTTTTCAATCAGTCTTGTTTAAACATTGTAAGGGAAACTATCCAGGTGGTTTATCATCATGCTGTAAAGGTTGAAATGTCTGCTTCCTAATGTAACAATGTTTCCACCCCCCTGATCTCCAGAAGTGACTTCTCACTAAGGTGGGGTTAAAGAGGTGCTGAGAGTCATAACGGTGCTATTGCAACAATCAGGTTTTAATATGAAAAATGCCCATGCTTTTTGAAAGTAGTCAATGGTGTTCATCGTCCCCTTCCTTGAGTTTATTCTTGCTTCAGCTTACTTGCATTTCTTTCCCCACAGTTGTTTGTTGCTGGTTTGATTGTGCTGCTGTTAGATGAGCTGCTACAGAAGGGTTACGGCTTGGGGTCTGGTATTTCCCTCTTTATTGCCACCAACATCTGTGAAACCATTGTCTGGAAGGCCTTTAGTCCCACTACTATTAACACTGGCAGAGGTACATTGCACAGTGACTGCAACTGCACGAGTTTTGCTGGATGTGTGCTGGAAAGTAACCCATCACAGAGCAGGACAGGCCTGTAGGCATCCTGCTTGCTGTCCCAGGGGCCAACCGCTGCGGATTGCTCAAGAGTTCAGCAGCAGAGATTTGTGGAGTATGAAATATTACTTCACAAAGAATAACAGCTACATTTTAGCCTCTGCTTGTTGAAGATTTCAGTGGTTGCAAGCAGCTTTTTAAAATATCACTTGCTTAAGCCATTGCCGCAGAAGTCATTGATTTGTCCGAGTTCCACATTCCCAGGGGAATAAAAAGGTAGTGGATTAAGATTTTTCAAATGAAAACACTATTATTTACTGTACCATGAGGGAGCATGAATACTTTTGCTGCTATTCTACTTGGCTTGGTAACAGCAACTAAATTTTGAAATACTTCATCTGTCTTTCCCCTTCCCCATCTCCATTTGTCTCAAATGCCATCCAAGATTCATAACGGTTAATGTCTAGAATGACCCCGGCCTTAAGAAAAGAGCAATGATGGTTTATTAGTTTTCTTAAAAACAAGCTCGATAGAGTAACGTGTATCTTTTGATTCTGACATCTTTATTCTGCTTTGCTGCTGCTTTACCCCCCTCCCTAAAAATACTCCTTTCCCTTCCCTACAGTAAAAGGGAGGCAAATCATTACAACCTAAATACTTGCTTAGGTTTATTCTACTTTGGCTGTTTTCATCAAGAATAGTGTCTTGAGAAAACTTGAGATTTGTGCAAAAAAAGATTCATTTGCTTCCATGATGTAAATATTTTTAGAAGCTCCGCACATGGTTGTATTGTAAAGTAAACATTGATGAGTGATTTTGACTCCGATTTTCTGCCATGTATTGGAGTTTCAAGGGTATTTGTTTGAGCTTTGAGACAATTTTGGGTAAAGAGTTTACAGTTAATTTCTCTCTTGATTTATCAGGTACCGAGTTTGAGGGTGCAGTCATAGCGCTCTTTCATTTACTGGCCACCAGGACAGATAAGGTCCGAGCTTTAAGGGAGGCCTTCTATCGTCAGAACTTACCCAATCTCATGAACCTCATTGCTACGGTTTTTGTGTTTGCCGTCGTTATATATTTTCAGGTACGTATACTTGCTTCACTGAAGTCAGAGGGATATGGATTTTTATTTTGCTTTCAAAGAAAAGAATTCCATTTGAAATGTCCGTATTTAACCAGTGTTACGGAATCTAGTCAAGCAAATGATTCTATTCCTTAGACTCTAAGGTGCGAGATATTAGTGGTGATGACACAGAACAGGAGTTCTGTGTGGAAGGAGAAATGCCAGTGTTGCTTCTCCCACTCCCCCTGTATTGTTCTGCTTGTCACCTGTGTTCATTACTTGAGATGTGCAGTTACTCTTACTTCCTCTTCATTTTCATTTTCTAGGGATTTCGTGTTGACTTGCCCATCAAGTCGGCCCGGTATCGAGGACAGTACAGTAGCTATCCCATCAAGCTCTTCTATACCTCGAACATTCCCATTATTCTACAGTCGGCCTTAGTGTCAAACCTGTATGTTATTTCCCAGATGCTGTCTGTTCGATTTAGTGGCAACTTTTTAGTAAATTTACTAGGACAGTGGGCTGTGAGTATTTTGTTATTTATTCTAAGCATTCAAATTTACTGTAATTTGCATTTCGTGGTTGTATTTTTAACTGAAAGAGATGAGCCATAATGGAAGCCGTTGCTGTAACATTTTCAGATTCACTTACTTGTAGCAGAGTTTATCATTCATTTAGAAAGATTGATAAATGTTGTAAAACTAAGGTGGGCCAGGTACTTTGTATTAATTTACTGTTGAGAGCATTTTCACATCTCATTTGAGGACCTTAAGGTTAAAATCACAGTGGTTCTCATGAAAGTGGTTCCCTGTTTTGGTATCTTATTCAGCTGTTGTCTAGAATATTTTTTTTAAAGAAGCTCTTTGCTGATTATATGTGGGGTGCTGAGATCTCCTGCTTTGCCCCCATTTTGCATGGCTCGAGTGGCAATAAACTAGTTGTGATTAACTGGGCTAGAGATAGGCATGTGATTACTAGACTGGAGAGAGAAGAGAGTTACTAGAAATAGAATCCAGCACTTTCTGACTTCCCTTTATAGATCCTGTCATCATAGCTTCTTCCAGAGCAGTCCAGCCACGTTGTTACTGAAGTGTGAGTTCTTGTCGGATTGAATTTTACCTGGTTTAAGTTCTGTCATATGACCCAGGAGCTATTTTTCCTCCTTAAAACCATAGAATTAAAAGAGACTATGATCCTTTATTCTTTTATAGAGTACATAATTGTACAACTTGAATTTCACCAGCTATTTTTTATAGTCCTTATTTCTGAAGTACAGTGTTTATTCTATGCATTTATCTTAATATGCTACCTGTTTCATTGTAAGTTACATGACCTAACTTTCTTCTACTAAAGGTCTTTTTTTTTTTTTTTTTTAAGAGGATAAGACAGTAACTCTTGAGTGTTAGTTGAAGGAAATAGGATTTCCTTTATCCATAGTACTCTTTATCCAATCATGTAACGGAAACATGACTACCTGTGATGAGGGAAGATGTGGTCCCTCCCCTCGTGAGCTAATAATCCATCAGTAATTATTACTGTAATAATTTCATAGCAATAAATGTGTTTTGTGGTCTTATGTAGGTTGTGTTGTGATCTTAACTAAGTTCCTTTTTAATGAGAATTACTGGAAATTGAATTATCTATAAATAATGCTCTTGATTGGGGATTAGTGATTCTGGGGGCACAGTAAATAAATGATACTGAAATGTATATTCAGGAACCAGACACTTTAATGATTGCAGCCAGAAACTGCTGTTCTATCCCTCCCACCCCAAAACTTACACTGTTCCTAGTTCTGTTACTGTAAAAATTCTTGAATGTTTATCTGGATAAAAATCCTATTTTAAATATTAAAAAATTACTTCTTATATAAACCTATAAAGTTTAGGCAGTGAGTTGTTAGTCATCTGTCAGTATTTCAGTTGATTGTATTCTTCATAGAATTTTTTGAAGTTAAAGAATATGTTTTGTACTCTTGTACAGTGCAGTTTCAGATTCTAAATGTAATCAGAGATTGACTGTAAATGTAATTACATTCCTGTCTTTAAGAAGAGAGGGAAGATTTTTTTGTAGGTGTGTTGTAATGTTGGCTTTTAAAAAATCACTCTTTTGTTAATACATTCACAGTGTCCTTTATATAATACATGCTCACTATACAATTTTGGAGGAGTGAAGACATTAGACACAAAAGTCAGTCTTTCTAAGTTACATGGAATCGTTAGCTGTAGGTGCTTTGAGCTTAAAGATTTGTAATTTTTGAGGAGTTTGAAAAGTCATAAAAATGTATCTTGACCACTTGGGTTCACCATCTATCCTTTTTATTCTTGTTCTGTAGGATGTTAGTGGGGGAGGACCTGCTCGTTCTTACCCTGTGGGAGGCCTTTGTTACTATCTTTCTCCTCCTGAGTCCATGGGCGCCATATTTGAGGATCCTGTCCATGTGGTTGTTTATATCATCTTCATGTTGGGATCATGTGCATTCTTTTCTAAGACATGGATAGAGGTGTCTGGTTCCTCTGCTAAAGATGTAAGTATTTGTTATATTTGAAAATAAATGTTTTTAATTTCAAAATGGTAATTGAAACACTCTTACTTTTGTAATTTAAACTTTTAAGTCATACTTTTTTTTTTTTTTGAAGATTTTATTTATTCATTCATGAGAGAGAGAGAGAGAGAGAGAGAGAGAGGCAGAGACACAGGCAGAGGGAGAAGCAGGCTCCCTGCAGGGAGCTGGACATGGAACTCCATCCTGGGTCTCCAGGATCAGGCCCTGGGCTGAAGGCGGCGCTAAACCACTGAGCCACCCGGGCTGCCCTAAGTCATACATTCTTAATAATGATCCCTAGAGGGTTAAAAACTGGTTTCTGGAAGGTGGAAAAATTCTTAAGAGTTTTACAATGGTTTGTAAAACCACCCTCCAAGGCTGAACCCTACCCAACAAACTCTTACTCCTTAGTATTTAATATCTGTTTAGGGAGGTGATAGATTAAAAAAAAAAGATTGAGAAACACTTGTTTAATGTGTGGGTACTAGGTGGTGTGCAGCCTTGAGCCTCAGGTGTAATGGAGAGGATAGGACAGTGCCTACCTCAGGGCTCTCGTATTTTATTTAGTAGTGTGTGGGAAGTACTTCACACAGAACCTGGTAGGTAGTAAAGTGAAATATTTATAGTTTGATTTTAAAAGTTGCTTTTTCTCTTGACAGGTAGCTAAGCAGCTTAAAGAACAGCAAATGGTAATGAGGGGCCACAGAGATACCTCCATGGTTCATGAGCTTAATAGGTAAGGTCATGAGATCTAATCTGTGTATGTGTGTGTATGTGTATAGTACAAATGTATTTGGTTTTTCAACCTTTAATTTATTGTCAAATGTTATCCTATTTGAACATGAAGCATTTTTCTTCTGCTTCACACAGAAGAACCAAAATTTAACAAAATACTGAATTGTTCTCTAAAATTGTTCTCCATCAAAATTGACATCTAAATGATTTTTAAAATTGAAGTTGTGTTCCCTTCACTGCTCAGCCCAGTATTAAAATATTCTTGAGTGGAGATCCTCGTTGTCTGGCTGCACATAAAATCACCTGGGAGCTTTCAAAAAGTACTGATACTCCACCTCTACAACTTGTGATTTATTTGGTCTTGGGTCAATCCTTCCATTAGTCTGTTTTTTGATAACAGCTCTACTGTGTTATAATTCATGCCATGTAACTCACTCATTTGAAGTATATGGTTTAGTGTTCTTTAGTATATTCAGAATGTGTAATCATTACAATGTAATTTTAAAAACATCTTTGTCACTGGAGCATCTGTTTGGCTCAGTCAAAAGAATGTGCAACTCTTGATCTTGGCGTTGTGAGTTTGAGCCCCACGTTGGGTCTATAGATTATTAAAACCATAACAACAACAAAAAAAAAACCTTAAAAAACAAACCAAAAACATTTTCATCACCCGGAGAGAAACCTTGTAACTCTTGGTTATTCCCCATTCCTATCGCACCTTCCCATCCCTGAGCCTACTTCTTACTTTTGATCTCTACAGATTTGCCTCTTCTGGACATTTCAGATAAATGGACTTGTCATCTTTTATAAATAGCTTTTTTCACTTAGCATAAAGTTTTCAGGGTTCATCCATTACTTACGAATAATACTCCATTAAATGGATGTACGACAGCACATTTGTTTATCCATTGATCAGTTGGTGGAGATTTTGGTTGTTTCCAGTTTCTATCAGGAATGATGCTGTTAAGGACGTACTTGTACATGTTTTGTGTGGACATATGTTTTCAGTCCTGCAGGAGTAGTTGGGTGGTACAGTGATGCTGGTTTAATGTGTTGAGGAAGCTACCAGACTCTCCTCCAGAGTGGCTGCACCGGTCTGCGTCCCACGAGCAGTGTGGCTCGCCGTTGCTGCGCGTCCTTGCACAGTTCCTGCTTTCTCATTACAGCCACTATGTGGGTATAAAGTGGGAGCTCACTGTGGTTTTGATTTGCTTTTCCCTGCTGAGTAATGACATTGGGTACTTTTTCATGTGTTTTATTAGCTATTTGTGAATCTTCTTTGGAGAAGAATGCGCAACTCTTGATCTCAGGGTCGTGAGTTTGAGCCCCAGTCTTTTCAGATCTTTTGCTCATTTTTAATTGTGTTGTCTTTTGTAAGGTTCAAAAAACAAATATTTTGGATAGACCCCTTCTCAGGTTTATGATTTATATTTTGTTGCCATTCTATGGGTTGTCTTTTTACTTTCTTGGTCTCTTTTGATGCACAAGTTACTAATTTTGATGAATTTCAGTTTCTCTTGGTTGCTTTGTGCTGCTTTGTTTATCTAAGAAACCATTGCCTCACCCGAAGTCATAAAGATTCATTCTTGTTTTCCATTACGAGTCTCGGCTCTTACATTCAAGTCTGTGATCTGCTCGCAGCAGTTTTTTTGTTTAGTGTGAGAAGGGTCCAGATATCTTTTTGTGCATGTGGATGTCCTGTTGTTCCAGAACCATTGCTTGAAAAGGCACTTGTATTTTTATGAAACTTTACTTATTTAGAACATAGATAGCAGAGTCGTAGAACGAACCTCCAGGTACCCAGCTCCAGCAGTTGGCCTCATTCTGCTCTTCCTGTTCATCCATCATCTCCCCCCCGGCTTTTTTTCCCTTCTTTTTTGGAGTATTTTAAATACAATCCCATTATTTTTAGCAGTGCTCCCGGTGATTCTAACATGCAGCCAAGACTGTGAAGAGGATCATCCACATCTTATCACATATAAATTTGATACTTAGAAAGCATTTTGGAATTTACTCTTCATCTACAAGACTGAGCTACAGATGACCTATTTAAAATAGTAAATATTTTCATCTTCAACCTGTCGAGGATTTTTTTTTCCTTTTCCTGTCGAGGATTCTAACCTCCTGCTATTTAAAAAACAAACAAACAAACAAAAAAAACAAAACAACAAAAAAATCCTGTATGGCTTCTCCGGGCTGTTTACTGGTTTCTGGAAACCAGCGGCCCGTCTCGGCCTGGTCAGTCCGCCCCGCGGCTGTGCGCGCGCCCCACCGACCAACGGCTCTGTGTTGCAGGTACATCCCCACGGCGGCAGCGTTCGGCGGCCTGTGCATCGGCGCCCTGTCCGTGTTGGCCGACTTCCTGGGGGCCATCGGCTCCGGCACTGGCATCCTGCTCGCCGTCACGATTATTTATCAGTATTTTGAAATTTTTGTCAAGGAACAGGCTGAAGTCGGTGGGATGGGTGCTTTGTTTTTCTAAATGTTCCAATATTTCTTCTTGTGTGTGTGAAAGGGAGAAGAATTTTGGCACATTGTTTTTTGTCCAATAACGCGATTCCCCTTTTCTTCCCTCAGTTTCTTGTTTCCCAGTGCTCACCGTCCCATTTGTGCAATGGGCCCCGAGCTAAGCCTGTGTGCAGCATTAGTACCAGCTGCCTTAAAACTAAAGTTTACAGTATTCATTCACAAACGTACTTGTAGTGTCGCCCGTGATGCTGGAAACCAGTGTTCCTGCCTTGCCCTGTTCAGCCGTGCCGGTGAGATGGTGACGTGGATCAGTTTTGCACACAACATTCAGAACACTCACTATTCCCCCCACTTGTTTAAAAATAAATGTAGTTCAAATTGCCACTTTCCAGTATTTTTGAGCTTATTTAATGAGTTCTGGAACATTTCTATCTAATCTGTATTTTAGATATAATTAACTTTTTATACTTTTTTAACTCCTTGTATCCACGTTCCCACCCTCCCTCTCCGTCCACTCCCCTGACTGGTCCCCTCTCAGCTGCCACTCCGCCCACGTGGGCAACATCGAGCTTCAGTTCCAGCTGTTCAGGAACAACTGCTTGTGTGTGGTCCCCCCCCCCCCCCCCGGCCCCATTTTCATTCCTTTCTTCCCAGTGACAGCAGTCCATGCTGTTTTACTGTATTGGCTATGCCTTTGAATTCCAACACATCGACACATCACTGGAGAACACACTTTCCAGATCTGATGGCCCAGTTTTTTGTTTGTTTTTTTTTTAATCCCTAAAGCAAAGATCTAATTCTCAAGCAATGTCTGTAGTTCAGTGGGGGTGAACAATGAGTAATTCATGCTAGCAATTTGTGTATGTTGTTGTACTTTACAGCAGCAACATGAGTGTCAATAGTAGAAAATAAACTTTTATTTAATAAAATTGTTTCAGTTTGTGTTGGAAAAATAAAATCGGATACTAAATGATTTCTAAGATTATAGGTTCATCTAATCATACAAAACCCATCCTGAGAGGTCTGTGGTCACAGGTCCAATGGAATTACAGTTTTGGGTTTGATCCTGAAATTGCTCAGGAACAGGGACCAACTTAAAAGCTGCTCAGTTATGCAATGGACACTGAAAAGAACAGGAAAACTGTCTCAGATAACATCCAGCCTCCGTCTGAAACAGCAGAAAGTTTGTGCCCAGTGTCCACAGAAACCAAACTTAATCTTTGAAGTTCCTTTTCAGAAGTAAAGGTTTCCAGTGTTTCCTTTCTTAGCGCAGGAAGTAGATCTTACTCAGGTCAGGATCACAACCCAACGATGACGACAGGTGGGCAGATGCGGTAGCGGCCAGCAGGACAGGACAGTGGTCACCAGCAGGACATCGCAGGGCTTCGGGCCACTGTTACCATAGACACATGGATCCAGTGGCATTAGGATAGATGCATACATTTTTTTTCCCCCAAGAGAAGGTAGAAACAAAGTTTCTTATAGGAAACCTTTCAACTTTTAAATGCTGATAAGTTAACAGGGCCAGCCCAGGGAAACCTCCAAACTGCCAGCTCTCAAACTGCCCAAGTACAGCCTTTGATGTTGAAAGGTTAATATAAGTGGCTTTGGGGGTCCGTTCTACAATTGAGCGGTCACTTCTAACTTGCACTCTTAGGGGGAGAAATGGGCAGAAAGGACAGGTAGGGGTTATGAAGACCTCCCCTGCACCAACATTTAAGAGTCAGTTCCTCAACTCCTGTGCGGAGCGGCTTTGGAAGAGCTAGTCTGGAGACTGTGCCTGAGTCTGTATATTTCCCACCGCCTTCCGTGTCTCGACTGTGAAGGAGGGCAGTAACAAGGGAGATTAGAGAAGTCGGTCTTTGGAGAGCTCAGGGAGGAGGAGTAAGATCTCTGGAGAATCATGATGCCCATGATTAAAAACAGGATTTTTTTTTTCTTTTTTAAAGGGTTAGGGGCACAGGGGAAGGCTACTATTAGAGCAAGTGGTTGGCTACCAATATTTGCAATATTTAAAGTAGACCTGATCTAGACAGTTCTCCAGTTCCAAACACAGCTTCCCCCTTTGTCTCGGAAGTCTAATAGATGTTGTATTTTTGCTCACAAAAACACCTGTGGATACAGAGATGAAAACAGTGATACACACTGAATACACAGTGACCCTGTAGACAAATGAACTGTAGTACAGCATTTTTGGCATTAGCATCCTGGTTTTACGTGGTTCGAAGAGCCTAAAGCCAGGGCTGGACAAAGGACTTTGGGCTGGCCATGGAGCATCACCCTGAGACTTCCGCTGGGTGCTCACCTGCAGGGTGATAGTTCTGGAGCTGCTGGAGACCACAGAAGTCAACATGGGCCGAGCTCAGCCAAAAGATGTGAAAATGGCCCAGGACACTGGGAGACCTTCCGGATGACCAGGCTTTAGGCATGGCAGGAAGTGGAAACAGTGCCCTCCTGTCCTCCACTCTAAGGTGGTTGTATTGGGTTTCTGGAACTTGCTGGCTACATTCATGGTTTAAAACCAAGACAGTGATGCCCCCCACCCGCAGCCATGTAAATGGATCTGGTATTAGGAACTTCAAGTACTTTCTCAGGTAAGGATAGGAAATGAAATTCTAAAGCATATACACCTGCTTGAGAGAAGGGCCCTGTATATTCATTGGCTTCTTAACCTCGTTACAGTGAACTGTTTTCCATTGCTGAAGCGTTTGTTAACCTTTAGTATGTGGGTGGGCAGGAGGACGTTGGCCAAATGTAAACATCTGCTTCTCATAGATGTTGTTCTATGTTGACTTTACACTCTGCTATGCAAGGATGTGTATTAATTCCATATAGAAGATAATTAGGAACAACAGCAAAATCCCTACATAGGTCTTTAAAAAAAAATCTTTGTTTAAACATTAATGTAGTAATAAGCAGTTATTTGCATTCCTAGTTGAAGTTTCAGCTGAGGCTGAGAGCAGCTGACCCAATTTGGAATTCAGGTCATTTTTCCTCTAGAAATACTTCTCTATCTGTCGGACTAGATTAGATAAGTAACAGCTGAGCTTTAAAAAAAAAAAGAAAGAAACTGGATTAAAAACTGGGTATCTGCATTTATGTTCTTTCTCAATATTTGCCAGAATTTAGCACTTAAATGAAGACTACAGCCTACCTGTAATCACAATTCCATATCACCACATGTATTCTGCGTTGGCTTTTATTTAATGAAAAAACCTAATTTCAAATCTACATTAAGCTAAGCTGAATACAAAGTCTTAGTGAAGGAGGCCTGGTGGTCTTGTTTATAAAAACATGGCTACTGTCCTCTGGCCTTAAAACTTCAGGAAAGGCACTTCAAATGGCTTCGTGTTTGCATGCTTCAGTGCCAGAGCATAGGAATAGACCCTGGCGTCCACTGTCAGATGTTCTTCAGCTACCAGAGCTGGAGGAAATAAAGAACACAAGTTAGATAATGAAGGGTGTCAGGGATCATACTACCCCCTGATCAGTCATCAGTCTGGATGCTGGAGACAGAGTGGTGACTGAGACACCTTCTACCTTCAAGGGTCTTAACTCTAATAAGACAGAAGAAGAAAAGATACATAAGCAGGATTACGTTTCCAACAAAAGAACAAGAAAGCAAGCAAAGATCACACACATCAGAGATGATGCTTACAGCACAGCTCTAAGCTCACAGATCAAGGGTTAACTTCATTTATAGCCCCTCTAGGTGCTTCTTCAGTCCCTCACTGAGGGAGTCCCTGGGTCTCCTCCACTGCCGGGGAATACGTGTTTTCCATGCACATGTCACGTCGTATGCCTGTCAGGACTGGAATTCTAGCAGCAGTGGGGTCTCGGAACCTTCCACTGTACAGCGAGCTTTAACAGGAACTGTTTTGCTCAGGGGGGAGGTTATCAGACTGGGGCTCCTGTCACGTGTTTTCCTAGCCACTAGTTTAGGTTCACACTCAGAGACATGACCCTGGAAGGCAGGGTGAGGTCCTCTGTACATGGCAGGTGCCTGTAAGTGTGGAAAGCTATTCCTCGTAGCAAATTAATCCCAAAATACCTTCTCAAATAGTACTTGCTAAAGAAATGGTTTATTATATTCTGATTCTAAAAGGGTTCAATTCCCCCTTCCTCCTTCTATGGATCTGCCCTTTCCACCTTCCTCCTTCCCTCGCTGTCTTCCCCTCTTCTGAGGCTAGACGTTACGCTCGATGGAAGCGAGAAGGAAGATCTTGGAGAGGATACTTCTCTAATATAAAAACATAGTCAAGACGTACAGCATCTAACATTTAAGCCCCTTAGTGCTAACATCTCGTTTGACTCCTGCCTCCTCAGGGACAGGGCCTCTTGCTCCTGTTTTAGGAGACGAGCCGGGAGAGGCCGTGGACCGTGTTCCAGTTGGTGACGGAAACACGGCCCGCTGAGCCTCAGACCCAGGCAGACCCGACGCTTGGAGCCGTGCTGTCTGTTCTCGCAGCCACAGCTTTCTCTGGATAAACCACAGCTTGCTTCCGTGCGAGCGCTTCTAACTCAGACCCCAAGGTGCTCTTTACCTTACGTGTAGGTTTTAAGACGGCAAAGGAGGAAGGGAACTTTCTGGGAATTCTGAAACCCCAGTCCTTTTTGCAAGCTCATACTTTTAAAGCAACACGGCATCGGAAATAGAACTGTTAAGCCACTGGTTCTTAGGGAAGGGGCAGAAGAGATGGCCCTCAATGCCTCAGGTCAAATAGTGCTTCAAGTTACTTTTCGAAGTAAAAATTGTAAAACATCCAAATTACAAAGATGATCTGTTCTTTTACAAGTGAGTGAATGGGGCCCTACTGGCCCCACCGAGGAGCTCCCTGCAGGGCTTCTCTCCGTCCTTTCATTAAAGGACATTTGTCTACATAATCTTATTTATTTTTTTACCAAATCCCGTGTAATTACACGACGTCGTGTAATTACACGACGTAATTACCTGACCAGTGATTTACCAGGGGTCACACTGCCAGTTTGGTTCATTATATCAGCATATTGCTCTTCATCTACCTTAGTCTTTGTAGAAGGAATATTGTTATATTCTCCTCTAATTTCTGCCCTGCGCGAAGCCATCCAGCAGGCTGGCATTGTTGAGCATCAGCTAGGAGATACCAACTTATTAGGTCTCTGCATTGCCACGGATTACAGATTTGAGGTAGAGAGCTTTTGGCAGATCTGCAGGAATGTGATCTTGACTATTCCATAGGGAAAAAACCTAACCCTACTGAACGTTTTCACTTGACATAGAATATTTTGCTTGTATTTTCAAACTCTGCTACCCAGAAAGGAAAATTATTGTTGGTTAACTGCAGTTGTACCCCAGTCTCTAGGTGTCTGACTTTAACAAGAATATAATGACAGAAATGGAATTCCAGTAAGTGCCCCACCAGATGGGGTTGGGGATGGGGAAAATCAAAGAAGTTGGGGAATAGTCTTAAGAATGCTTACCATCAAGTCTCTTCAGCAGGTCATTCTTTGGTAAGGAAATTACTTCGACAAATTCTAAACAAACAAAGTGCGAGTGAAAACAAAGCTGAAGAAGGAGAGGGCCTACCAGAACACCACAAAATGCCTGCTGCCATTTCCACTGCGCTGAGCCATACACATGGTCAGCCACTGCTAGCTGGGTAACGTACCTCCGTCTCCTGAAAACAAACAGAAGGAGAACACTGGAGCGCACTGCGGTCAAACACCAGGAGGCTTTTGTGCGAGACATCCCAAAATGGGCATAAAACTTCCACAGAACCCTGGGTCTCCTAATTTAATCTGTGTGCATGGTGGTGAAAAGCATTCCAACAGCACAAAATTATTATTGTTCTCCAAATCAGATGTGTACTGGCAAAATTTAAAGACTGTTCTAGGATATATACGTATGTATTTTTAAGCTGTTAAAATACACAGAAAATTCACCATTTTAACCACTTTAAAAGGTCTAGTTCAGTGGCATTAAATACATTCACACTGCTCTGCAGTCCTAAGCCCTGTCCTTCTCTAGAACTTTTTCACAGAGAAAAGGCACCCAGTGAACAGTTCACTTGGCACCCAGTGAACAGTCCCCAGACACGCTGACCTCTCGTCTACTTTGTCTCTGTGACCATATGAGTTTTAGGTAGCAATATTTATGCTTAAAACTTTTTCCCCTTTTTTAAAAGTGAGCTGTATGCCCAGTGTGGGACCCAAACTCGTGACCCCAAGATCAAGAATCACGTGCTCTACTGACTGAGGCAGCCAGGCGACCCTATTTATGCTTTTTGGTCTAAACACTTGGCATGACGCTTTCGGAATTCCTGCTGTCACAGCATGTGCCAGCAGGTCTCCTTAATGGCCGGTGTTCCACTGTGCATGTACACTGCGCTTTGTTTATCCATTCATCTGTGAACTGGGTGGTTCCCCCCCTGTTTTGGGTGCCGTGAGTGATGCTTTATAAATGCTGGTGTCAAGTGCCTGTTGGAGCCCTTGCTCTTTGGGTGTAAACCCACGAGTGGAACTGCAGGCTCGTGGTAATTCCGGTCAGCGCTGAGGACTGCCAACTCTTGCACTGTGTATCATACACGTATCTGCAACGTGAACGCTGAGCATTTACAATCAGCTGTGAGGTGGCCTGGAATATTCAGGAGCACCCGAGGTGGTGAGAAGTGGCAGCGTGTGGCGGCACTACATGACTGGTGTGTGCGTGAGCACTGCCTTCAGCAGGGTGGGAGGCCACCTAGGACGGCCAGAGGCATCAAAGCTCAAGTCCAAACTTGCAGAGAAATGTAATAGCAAGGAATTTCCAAAACATTTCTCTAAGTATGGAACTCTGTGAAGAATAGTCAGCCGCTGTCCTCTAACAATTATTTCTACCATTCTTACCATACACACGAAGTCCGAAATCAGCGATTTTGAAGATTTTCACAATTTACTGCTCAGACCTGTGGCTCATGTTAAGTGGGAATAAACTCCACATAGCAAATAATGGAAATACTGCAATTTAACATTTTATAAAGAAAGCATAAAGATCAGTAGGTGCTGAAAGAAAAAGGCTAAAGGACCCAAGATTAGGAAAAGAGCCTGGAGTACTGATGAAGTATCTACAAGCCTGTTATTCTTCTGACCAGTCAGAGACTGAATCAGTAGCAAGTTGAACAATATTTAACCCAATAGAACCACGTTCCACGGAGCCACTGCACACTCACCTGGCTTTGGTTTAGGTCTCACATTTTCAGCATCATCTCCGTTAATAGTTACTGTCACGATGTGTGTGGTACAGTTTGTCAAGCCTGGATCCATACACACAGCTACGGAGAGAAGCAACAGATCATAGTGACACACACCAGTCATGTACCATTTGTTTCATTACTTCAATGTCTTTGGGAGAAAACTGGGCTCATAATTCATAGCGGACACAGAACCTGTGCAGGATAATGGATGGTTGGCCCGGTTTGCTCAGCACAGCTGTAGGACTACAGAGCACAGGTGTAGACAGCACTCGTACTTTCCCCCTGAGGTCCTAAGTTTGGTAAGTCTGAGGGGTTAAGTCTCAGGGGTAAAGACGGTACTGCCATGCTGTCAACTCCTTTCACCACTTGAAGAAAAAGATTCCAGTGAGGAGCTTGGCATGTGGATGAGCTAAGAAAGCATAAAGCTCAGGATGTGGGAAACTCTGAAAGGTAACAAATTTCACATTTCTTGTCCAGCTTTAGGGCCTTCTTGTTCACACTGGCTCTCCTGCGGATGGGAGGCTCACTCGTAGATGGTGACCACATCTACTTAGGATTTCCCTTCAGTCAATTAACCAAGACAAAAGCCATCTGCATCCTGAGCATAAAGAACAGCCCAACAGTCCTTTGCACACACAAGAATCTACCACTTGACCAATGTTCAAGAGCCTATCCCTGAGTGCACACCTGGGTAGCAGTACACACCTGGAGAGCACTCTGCGACATCACCTTTATAGCCAGTTTCTTCCTCAAGCTCCCGAAGAGCGGCTGCTTCTGGGCTCTCGTTGTCATCGATGAGACCTAGAAGTCCAAGTCATTTGTGAGGTGGGCTAGGGAAACCCTGGTTTTTGGAACCTCTCCTTCTTCTGATATAATTGCTGTTTAGCTACATGGGAAGAATCAGAGGACTGTGAAAAGTGGCTGGATGGGTAAAAGAGACTGAGGAACTTTTATAAGAAACAAAGGCCAAAGAATAAAATGCTACGCAGATTGAGTAGGTTCCATGAGCTGCCACCTGTTCCTCTTGTTTAGACCTCGACTGTTTTCATGAGCCGCTCAGCACTGTGTTGTTCTGCAGCTCAGACAGTGCGGATTCCCGCAAGGATGAGTGGCTGGGCTGTGTCACTGGCATAGGTTACAGACCCAGATATGTGACCTGGCCCACGAAGCCTGGCACACTTCAGTTTCTTCACCCAACAGTGTCTCCTAATTTGCTTCCCCCCTCACAGAGCAATCCTGAGGCCTGGAGAGAAACGCCAGCATGAGCATCACCTGCGAGGGGGAAGGATGGGAGGCTGACAGGCTGCAGGCAGCTGCTGTGCTTGGGGAAGCAGTAACTAGAGAGGCCATGGGGGGAAGACAGCAGAGCTTGGGTTATTTTACCTAAAAGGAAATAACACAAAGAAAAAGTAAAATAGAGACTATTCTATTACTTTTTAAGTTATTAATTTCTCCAGTGAAATGTCTGGTAAATGAGAAGTTGGTATGGGTACCATGGGGCTGGACTTTGAAAGTACAAAACCTACACCACTAATGATAAGTAAATGAGATGTGATTTCTTCAGATGCGAACGACCCAGTTAAGTCCTATGATGACACAAGAGCTCAAATTCAGGATAGCTCTACTTAATTGTGCAACTCAAGAGAATATTCTAGTGGAAATTAATACAGTTTCCTTGGCCTGTGTACATACAGGACAATCAAACTCATAGTGTTTGGAGTTAGGAGTCTGGCCTAGGTTACTACTGTAAATTTTTTATCAGAGGCAGATTGCTAGTGACAGAAAATGAATTCAGCTGACAAATTAGCAAAAAGCAATTACTCAGAAAGAAGCTAGAAAGAATGCTGCTGAGCGGTGGCTTGGAAAGGTGGGCTGGGACAGGGACACCACTCCTGCCTCGCCTCTCAGGCTTAGTGTGTCACTAGAATATGACCGGTGGTGCCTCACTGCAAATATGCTTTTGTTGTACTTAAAACTGGGGGAGGGGGGCAGCCAAGGTGTTCAGTGTCCAAGCGCTGCAGTTCTCAGCACAGGAACTCACCTGCGGGGAATTCTAGGCAATAGCCTCCCATCGGTGGTCGGAACTGCTTCACCAGAACGATGCACTCGTAATGAAGAGTCCGCTGCAGCACCGGGATGACTGCCACACCTGTGACCAGGAAATAAAACCAAGGAAATCCCTAATTAAACGTCCGTGAACATTTAGTACAAGGTCAAGGACAAATTACCTCTTCACGCTAACCTCTGCAGAGACAAACGTCTCACCCTGCAGCAAGCCAGACTGCTGATGAAGTGACCCTGGTTTACATGCACTCATGTTTCCTTTAAGGAGTGAATCAAGTCAGGACTGCAGTTTGTGGAATATGTAGCTAGACTGGATTTGATTGTCCTAGGATCAAGGACCTTTTCTCCCAAGAAACCTTTTACGTTGCCTTAAAACAGAGACAAAACCCCACTGCGTTCTGGAACACACAAATTGCCTACGAGGAACTCTTGGCTAACCCCTCGCCCCTGACTTTCTTGGCAGGCAAGACAGCAGCTGTGGCCAGCTACTGTTTACTTCCAGTAAAAACAGACAACAAAATGAAAAGGAAGCGTGAAAGGGAAAAACAAAGACCTACTGCCCAACTTCCCTTCGACCAGAGGTGATTTTCAATCTTTGTAGTCAAGCATTTATGCCTGGGAGGGACAGTGAGATAAATGAATAGAATAATCTTTGCCTAATTCCATGGTCCTCACCAATTTATAAAGCAACTGGTCCATCATAAAGTAGGGCCAAGTATTTTTCCAAATTAAAGGCTCTCACCCAGGTCCTTTGAACAGAATACAAAGTATTTCTAGAAGTCATAGTTAGACACAGTATGTGGCTTCAAAATAAACTGACTTGTATTTGGCTATAAATATTAGTATACCTTATCTCCCAAAACACTGTCCTGAGCCGTGATAACAAGCCAGAAGTTATTTATCAAGAAAGCCTGACTGGGATGCCTGGGTGGTGCATGTGGTTAAACATCCAACTCTTGGTTTTGGCTCAGGTCATGATTTCAGGGTTGTGAGATCGAGCCCCAGGTCAGCAAAGAGTTTGCTTAAACTCACTCTCCCTCTGCCCCAGCCACCCTGTGCTCACGAGGGCTCTCTGATAAATCTTTAAATTAAAAAAGAAAAGAAAGCAAGCCTGATTTAGTCACATAGCATTGCAAAAAGGAAAAGTAGGTTTAAAGATAAAAGGTCATAGTTGAAGAGAACTGCTCTGAGGTCTTGGTTAAAATACAAAGAAGCCCGCCTCCTGCCAATAATGCATGGTGACTTCCTTCATGAAGAGCTGTAATGAGTTTGCACTCCTACCATCAGCCGACTGTCCTTTCCTGGTTGTACGTTTCACAGTTTCCCAAGTTCTGTTCAGGCAGAGAAGAAAAAACAAAATTGTTAGTATTACAGGGGAGAATGTTCTTGGATTTTCTGTCCACAGCCAGAACTTTCGGATGCAAAGCAAGCAAGTGTACTATTGATAATGGTCAAGACCACAACCATACAAGTCTATAGGAAAAGCCAACCGTGCTTTCCTGCAGCTTCTGAAAATTTTTCCAAATAAAACATGCCATCCTTCATCTAACTCTGAGGAATATCTAAAGAGAAGGCCTGTAGTTTGCTTGAACTGCCTTTCAAATCACTCACTGGAAATATTTCAGTGTGGATCATAAATCTACAGGTGAGCAGTCAGTTAAGCCATGAAGCTACTGAACAGTCAGTGCAGATTACGCCTCTATGAAAAGTCCAGCCTTTTTGTTAAAAACAAAAAATATTCAGCATAACATGAACTACTGAGATGTTATTGATATGTGACCTAAAACAACAATTTTAAGAAAGCAGAACCATTCCATTTATTAATTGAGGAATTATTAAATTTAGGCTAAGTGCTCTCTTTTGCATGTGTGAGATCTGTCTTACCTAAGGGGAAGATCATCCACAGAGGAAAAAGTTAGATAAGTAACAGCAAGTTCCTGCTCCCTTTTATATAGCTCCAGCCTGATTAGCTGTTTCTTTCTGGGAAATCCAGTTCTGGGTACAATTGTGTTTGAAGGGGAAGGGCATGTGAGGGAAATTTCCCTTCACTCTCTTATGCCTTAAACAGAAAGGCGGGGATCCCTGGGTGGCTCAACGGTTTAGCGCCTGCCTTTGGCCCAGGGCACAATTCTGGAGTCCCGGGATCGAGTCCCGCGTTGGGCTCCCGGCATGAAGCCTGCTTCTCCCTCCTGTGTCTCTGCCTCTCTCCCTCTCTCTATCAAAAATAAATAAATAAATAAATAAATAAATAAATAAATAAATAAATAAATAAATAAACAAACAAACAAATAAATCTTTTAAAAAAAAAACAGAAAGGATCAGTGATAAGAGATGGGAATGAAGAAGCAAATCAACTTTGGATCTAAGAGAAGCAGGACATCCAAGTGGTGCTGGGGACTAGCATAGAAAAGCATCAACATTGGTCTCCCCACAGAAGAGTGGGTATGAGGAGATGGGCTGCCCAGAAGGGTCCTCGCACTTTTGACCTCCTTGTCCTTAAGGGTCAGACTGTGCCACATTTCTATGGAAAAAAATCCAGGTATTTAGTTAAAAAACAAAACAAAACCTTTCTATAAACTGTAAATCTTTAAGCATTCCACCAAAATTCTAATGGCAAATGTGTCAAAATGAACCTATGAAAACCAAAGACTATTATGATAACTCACAACTGCCCAACATTCCTGTTAGTAACAAGAAGCCAACCAACAAGCAATTCTGATCAGTAAATAATACAGATTGCAAGAGACAAAACACCTTTTGGCATAGCTCTCTCTGCTGCCTCTTAAGGTTAGTTGTAAAGACTGAAGAAGACAGTGCTGGGAGCAGCACTGAAGATGTCAACCCAAATACACTAGGAAAAGGGAAACAAAAAGAATAGCATCATTATAGTGGTTAAGATGAAGGAAAATAATCAGTAATGAGCCATAAATCACGAGCAAGGACACATAAATGCATTTATAAGGAATCCTAGACCAGGAATGCCTGAGAGCTCCAATAATCTTCAAGCGACTCTGCAAAATGGACATTTGATTGAGCCAGAAAATCTTAATCTCTATCCGCCTGCCAGCTAACCCCATACCTACAAACTCCTTGAGTGTGTTCCTATTTGTAAAACTAGGTAATTAACAGTATGTTATTTCAAAAGCTTCTTATAGCTTTAAAATTCTGATTCTAGTTAAGCTCCTCCATTTTTTGAGTCCTTGTTCTAGGAAAGCCTGTTTTTGTATAACATACTGTAAGCCTAGTCAACAAACACGAGAGACAGGAATGCAACAAAGGATGACTGTGGCTCTGTCCTGAATGTCTATAAAGGCACATATTGCCGGCAATATTCACACAACTAAAATCAATTCCATATCTTTATCCATGAATAACATGGTGGGACAAAGATTTTCTAGCTGCTATTTCATTACTGACATGCTTACATACTGGATAATGGATAAAACTAAGTTTATACATCAGGACCTATGGTAGGGAAGTACAGAGATTCACTCTTCAAAGCCTGACATTCTGGTATGAAATGCCAACATATTATGGAAGAGCACCTTGAAGTCTCGGGGAAGACCTCCACGTGCAAGAACGGAGGTGAACATGCTATAAACGGTCACATGAGTGCAGGGTATTTGGTAGGCTTAAGGGTGTACCCCTCAACTATTGAGACAGACACCCTGGGGGTGAGACCTGGATGAGAGTATTTTGGGGGCAGGTGGGAAGGAAGCCTCCAGAGGATTCTGATGCACATCTCTGATTAAGAAATGCTGAAAGAGGAAGAGGAGTCAGGTAGAGAGATGAGTTGGTGTAAACCAACACCTACTCTTTAGCTCAATTAACGTTAAGAGTCATATCTGTGTTACAAACTTAAACAACTTCATTGGGAAAAGAGCCAAACCATCTCACTACAAATTGAGTTCTAATCAGTCTACATTTTCACAAATACAAGTGTATTTGAGCATACTGTGTTCCTAAAGGCTCAGGCTGGCCACATTTCTGTAGCCACTAGTTATTGTCTATTTAGTTCTGTACATCAAACTCATGTCAAGTGTTCTACTGGACACTTTTACTGTTGGACTGTGGTGTGTTCTGCTTTCTCATTTTGAAGTTTTAATTTAATAGTGCAATGGATAGCCCATTGTTTCCCCCAGCTCTCCAACACTGGCCCTTATTAATATCTTTGCTAGTTTAGTAAATGTAATTAAAGTGGTTTCAGGGATACCTTGGTGGCTCAGTGATTGAGCCTTTGGCTCAGGGTGCGATTTCCAAGGTTTTGAGATCGAGTCCCACACTGGGCTCCCCTTACGGAGCCTGCTTCTCCTTCTCCCTATGTCTCTACCTCTCTCTGTGTGTCTCTCATGAATAAATAAAATCTTAAAAAAAAATACAGTGGTTTCAGTTACTGGCAACTCTGTGTACTTTCACAGGGATGATAAGATGTATTTCCTCAAGAAGAAACTCTGTATCCTTACCTGATTACTTAGCAAAAGGAAAAGGTTTACCACACAACTGCCATTAATATTTTGCCCGTTTCCCTTCTAGCCTTTTCTTACATATTATTTGGAAAGAATTTAAAAGACATATATACAATATCCAATGTTGTTATCAATTTAATCCCTTGTCTCATATTGCTAGATTGTCTTTAGGATCAGCTTTGTAGAGAACTACAGAGATTTTACCAAATGAATACACTAAAAAATGACTTCTCCATTTTTAAGTTGAAGAATACTTGATACACAATATTGTATCTGAGGTGTACAACACAGTGACTCAATAATTGTACACATTACAAAATGGCCACGACAGTAAGTGTAGTCCCCATACAAAGTTGTTGCAATATCACTTTCCATATTCCCTCATACACTTTTATTATATTACATTGTAACAATTGTTTCCCAGTTTTAAAAATGGTTACGGTTCTTTCAATTTGTTTTTTGTCTTTTTAAATTTTGATGAACATTTTTTCATGCACAAATCTGACTCCAAACAGTCTCTGGAGTGGGATTATTTAGGTTGGAGAGTGTCTTATCTTTATGGCAATTGGTTACTGTGAAATGTTTTGCAAAACTTTTTTCCCCCCAATTCACATTTGCATAAGCAAGGTTTAAAGGATGTAAATTTTACCTCAAACCAGGCACTATTCTCTCCTTAGGCCTTCTAATTTACAGATTTAAAACTGGTGTCACCAGAAGGAGGCAGCTGGGACTGTTAATTATTCTACTGCTTTATCAGCTTAAATGAGGCTTGGCCCAAAATTTCTGGTTCATTCAAATCTCCTCAGGGAGAATGGTGTTAAGATCAATTCCTGATTTGTTGCTATAACAAATTGACAACGTAATTTTATCCAGAGATTATAAGCAATCCAAACATTCTGACAATGGGAAGACACTGGATTAGAGTTTTCATTTAAGATCAAGTTTACAATGAGGAAGCTATCAGAGTTTATGCCAAATGCTAAACAGTGACCCTGAGAATCCAAATACCAAGCATTTTACAAAATGGAAAAAACAATTTACCTTATTTTACCAGTAGGATCCATGTATGTTGTTTTTTCAAGCTTGACCCATTTTCCTTCTGAAATTAACTAAAAGGAGACATTAAGTTGGGAGACTTTCAAACTGAGGATTTTATTTAGAAGGTTTGTTTTCTTTCAGATTTTCTCTGCCTGGCCCTCCCAGTAATGACGTTTCCCTCCCAATAGTCTGTGTGCAGGTTTTCAGTTCAATGTAAGGAAAGGGTTTTTTTTTTTTTTTTTCTTTTTTCCCTGAAGGGTGGTTCTGCTGCTTTCTGCAGTTTTGGACGTGATACTGAGAAGTGAAAAGTGATGATAATTGAAAAACTCTTGAGGTGGTGGGTAGGAGGGTGGAGAGTGAGGACCGAGGAATGAGGATTTTTCTGGGACCTAGTGTTCTACCCTCGGAGCTGGGAGCTCGTCACACAGGTGTGTTTAGCAGGTAGAGACTCATGGAAAGACACCATGTCCAATGACTGCATTTCCAGGGACACATGGGTTTCCCACCCCATTTGAGACAAGTGGCCCAGGATCGTTCCGCCTAGACACTGAGTTTCAGTTACCAGAACTAACTTACCTATGTCACTATACTGAACTGACAGGAGAGTTTCACTGTGGACATAGAGCAGTAGCCTTTTTCTTACTATCCTATCTTTCACTTCTGGCCAGCAGCAACCTAAAAATTACCAGCAGATCTATTCACAGACCACATGAAAAGATTTTTAAATCGTAAATAACTGCAGGAAGGTGTCAAGATCAGAGTTCCAAGATGAAAGATTTAAAATTTATCCACTGCAATGGTTCCTGCAGAAAGAGACTTATTAAAAGCTAAACCAAATAACAATGTAACTAACACATACATTAGTTCTGGAATTCTGACAACTAACAACTTAGATTCTTATTGTTCTTAAACATCTATATCAAGACCATAAATAGCTAAGATATGATACTTAAGTATGTAATGTCTAAAATTCTAAAACTCAAGAATAGGACTTATTCTTCTACCCAGGGAAACTCTGAATAAAATTTGAGTATTTTTGAATTGCCAAAATCCACTTTAGAAACAGCCTCCATTTCATTAGCACATATAATTAAGAGCAACACTGTTCCTCCCACACAAGAGCAAAATGTCCTAAAAAGGGAGCAGGAATAATGTTTAAAAATTGTCTTTACAGGACAGCCCAGGTGGCTCAGCGGTTTAGCGCTGCCTTCAGTCCGGGGCCTGATCCTAGAGACCCAGGATTGAGTCCCGTGTCGGGCTCCCTGCATGGAGACTGCTTCTCCCTCTGCCTGTGTCTCTGCCTCTCTCTCTCTCTCTCTCTGTCATGAATAAATAAATAAAATCTTTAAAAAAAAAAGGTCTTTATGAATTAAATACAAAAAAAGAAAAGAATTAAACATAAGCATCTGAAACCACAGTTTATACATTTCATTTAAACTCAGCTCTCTGTGGGGAGAGGGAAGGGAACTGAAAAAGAACTTATACCTCCTCTGAGATAATAGACTGTTTGGTATTTTGAGAAGGATCCGCTGGTTCTCGGTTTTCCATTTTCAAAGTAGTCTTTATAGTCTTCAAGCACGAAGTTCACGCTGTAAGATAACAAGATTTGTTTAGGCTACGTTTATTTTTCTGAATTAAACATTTGTCCAAAGGCCACTGGTCAAAGTACTTAAATGATGAAAAACTTATCTGTCATCGAAGCTGCTTTTGTCATGTGAACCTGGAAAACCTGCCCTAGACGGAACTTAAAAGCCAAGGTCCTAGGAAAACATCCAGGAAAGAACCTATCGCAGTTAGATTTAGCCCAAGTTAGCTAAGCTCCTACTGGGCAGGGCACTAGGCACTTACATTAGACACTTTTGGATTTTCTGATTTAAAAACTTTCCAAGGAGAAAATAGAAAAATTGTATACCACTCCTCATTCTCATACCTTAACTACTGACCCTTATCTATCTTCTACAGCTAAACTGTAGGAGTGGTTTGAGCTGGCTGTTTCTACCTCTTATAACTTTTTTTTTTTACCTTGTGATAAATGAATACACCATTTTAATAATTTCAAAATGTGCAAATCAGCAGAATTAAACACATTCATATTGTAGTTGCTCACTCACTTTAAAGTTTGTCTTTTAAAGATTTCATTTATTTTTTCAGGAGAGACCCAGGGAGAGAGGCAGAGACACAGGCAAAGGGAGAAGCAGGCTCCATGAAGGGAGCCTGATGCGGGACTTGATCCCAGGACCCTGGGATCCTGACCTGAGCCAAAGGCAGACACTTAACTGCAGAGCCACCGAGGCATCCTTCACTTTAAAGCTTTACCATGTATTGAAGTCACAGCTGTACATGAGTTGATGAGTACCACTAGGTCTGTTGTGGAAAGAGCATGTCCCATCCCATTTGTTATATACTACTACTCCTCTATTCTTGGCTTGTTCTCCTGTTTCTGTAGCCGGAGTGTCTGAAAATCTTTCTCTGCCCCTCATAGTGGATTGAATTACCTGGTTGCATATAGAAATAAGTGCTGAAAATAATTTTCTGCTGGAAATATGCAGGCTTTGCTCAGTTATCTTGCTTTTGGTGTTGCTGCTGTGAAATCGGAAGCCATTCTGATTCCTGATCCCTTCTCTCTGTGGCCTATTTTCTTTCTCCGGAAACTTGTAGTTACATCTTCATATTGATATTATATTGGGTACTCAAATAGGTCCTTCCTTTTTTTTTTTTTACTGCAATGTAGTTGTCATACAATATTATATTAGTTTCAGATGTACAACATTGTGGTTCAACATTTACACATATTATGAAGTCATTCCCAGGAAATCTCACTACCATCTGTCATCATACAAACTTGTTACAATATTATTAACTATATTCCCTATGCCATACATTGCATTCCTGTGTCTTATTTATTTTATAACTGGAATTTATGCCTTTTGTTTGTTTCTTTAAAGATTTGAGAGAGATAACACGTGAGTGCACGCAAGTGGGGTGGGGCAGAGGGAGAGAAGAATCTCAAGCAGATTCCTAGCTGAGCTCAGAGCCTGATGCGGGACTTGCTCTCACAGCCCTGAGATCAGATGGAATCAAAAGTTGCACGTTTAACAGACTGAGCCACCCAGGTGCCCCTGTAAGTTTGTCCCTTCAATCCCCTACCCTTGTTTTGTCAAATGGGTCCTTTCAATCTGGAATCTATACTGTGCTTCTTTATGGGGAACTTTTCATGAAATATTTCACTGATAATCTCTTGCCCTCTATTTTCTCTGTTTTTTTTCTTTTAGGAACTGATGTTTAGCTGTTAGACTTCCTGAACCCATCCTCTGTCTTGTCTTTCTCATTCCTATTTTTTGTTTCCTTGTTATTTTACCTACAGTTCTCAGTGGCTACTCTAACCCTTTAACTACTCTTATGTTGTAAAGTTCCTTAATACCTACCTTCTAATGGTAGCTCCAGGGAAAATACAGATCATCAAACATCATCTCTCCTACCAACTGTCTTTGAGGAAAGAATGTCTTTGTTTCTTTTGAGATCTACAGTAATAATTAAACCACCCATCACATTTGCAATTTTTTTTTTTATCCCAGATAGTTAAGTATGCTCCATCCTAAAATACAACCAACAAAACAAACACATTTAACCTTTTCACGACCCTGTTCTCTCCTTCCGCCTTGCTGGACTTCTTGAAAGACCAGATGACACTACTGTGTGTATTTATTCAACCCTGTGCAGTCTACTCCTCTACCATCTGCCCATCGACTTCACCTACCCATCATCCCCAAGCTAGAAATAGAGGTAGCTCCAATCCCTTATTCTCTTTCACCGACTTATAATTTATCCATTGCAAGCCCTAAAAATTTTGCCTCTAACATTTCTTAAGAGTGTCCTAACCCTACCATCAGAACTCTGGCTGAAAACCTTGATGTCTCCTACATGGGATGAAATTTCCAAAACCATCTCCTGGACACTAGATTTTTACATTGTCCAGTGTTCAACATTGCTCACAGTTGTGTTGGTATAGAATCTCCCTAAAATCACTGCTGAATAAATGAAGGGAGGAAAAAAATGATCTGACTGGGTTAGTCTAGATGGCCATTCTGTTCCTAAGAATTAGGTTAGTTTGGGGCCTGCTGAGACTTATTTTGAAGAATGATTCCTTGTCTATTTGTCGTTATTTAACTTAAGCTCAATTTCAAAATTATCTTGGCACATAGGTAAGAGATTCACACTTCCTGAATATAAAAGTTACTATAAAAGCCACAGCTATCAAGATGGTGTGGGTACTGGCAAAAGGATAGACAATATAAACTGACAGAACAGAGTCCAGAATTAAAATTACAAATTTATGGTCAACGAGTACCACCATTCAAGGGGGGGTAAAGAATATTCTTTTCAAGGGAGTGTTCTGAGCTCAGATGTATACATTCACAAGAATGAAAACAAGCCTCATGGGTGCCTGGTGGTCTGGTCGGTTGAGCGTCTGACTCTTGATTTCAGCTCAGGTTGTGATTTTGGGGCCATGGGATTGGGCCCTGTGTTGGCCTCTGCACTCAGCATGGTCTGCTGGAGATTCTCTCTCCCTCTCCCTCTGTTCCTCCTCCTGCTTGCACATGTGTGAGGTCTCTCTCTCTGTAAATAGGTGGAATATTTAGGAAAAAAAAAAAGAAGAAAATGAATTTCTACCTAACATTGTATATAAAAATTAACTCAAAATGGATCAAAGATATAAGAGCTAAAAGCTACAAAACTCTTAGAAGAAAGCATAAGTGTAAATCCTCATGATCTTGGGGTAGGCAATAATCTCTTAGATCTAACACATAAAGCAGAAGCAATCAAAGAAAATACAAATGAACTGGACTTCAGGTATGCCTGGGTGGCTCAACAGTTGAGCGTCTGCCTTCAGATCAGGCAGGGATGAGTCCCGCATTGAGCTCCCTGCAGGGAGCCTATTTCTCCCTCTACCTAGGTCTCTGCCTCTCTCTCCCTCTGTGTCTCTCATGAATATATAAGGTCTTTAAAAAAAAAACAAAAAGAAAAATTGGACTTCATCACAATTAAAAACTTGTGTTTTACATTCAAATTAGTAAAAAAAACCCAGAGAATGGGAAAAACAGTTTACAAATCTGATAGAATTGTATCTGAAATATGCAAAAAAACTCTTAAAACACAATAATTAAAAGACAACCTAATTAAAAATAGGCAAAGGATCTGAATAGACATTTTCCCACAGAAGATACACAAATGGCCAATAAGCACATGAAAATATGTTCAGCACTTTTAGCCATCAGAGGAAGGCAAATCAAAACCACAATGAGATACCACACTTCATCCCTACTATGATGACTACAATAAAAGTTGGATAATAAAAAGTGTTGGGGATCCCTGGGTGGTTCAGCGGTTTGGCACCTGCCTTCAGCCCAGGGCGTGATCCTGGAGTCCCACATCGGGCTCCTTGCATGGAGCCTGCTTCTCCCTCTGCCTGTGTCTCTCATGAATAAATGAACAAAATCTTAAAAAAAAAAAAAAGTGTTGGTGAGGATGTGGAGAAACTGGGACCCTCATACATTGCTGGAAAGAATGCAAACAATGCAGCCATTTTGGAAAACAATCCTCAAAAGGTTAATAACAGAGGTCCCATATGACCCAGCAATTGCACTCCCAGTATGTACCAAAGAGAAGTGAAACATATGCTCTTATGAAAACTTGTACACAAACGCGCATCACAGTATTATTCATAATAGCCTCAGGTGAAAACCACCTCAATGTCTACCAACTGAAGCACAGATAAGAAAATGTGGTATATCCATTCGATGGAGTAACATTCACCCATAAAAAAGAGTGAAGTACTGATACATGCTACAAGATGGAGGAACCTTGAAAACATTATGCTAAGTGAGAGAAGCCAGATACAAGAGGCCAAATATTGTATGCTTCCATCCAGAAGAGCAAATCCAGAGATACAGAAAGCAGATAGTGGTTGCCAAGGGACTTGGGGGAAGGAGAGACTAGGAAATAACTACATAGGAGTATAGGGTTTCATTTTGATGAAAAATGTTCTTAGAATTAAATAGTGGTGATGGTGGGGCGCCATCTTGCAAATACACTAAAAAACCATGGACTATTACAATTTTAAGAAGGTGAATTTTATGGTGAATTACATCTCAATTAACAACAACCTTTGCAGTCTTAAAATCCCCAAGGGACAAAGAGATGGGTTGTTGAAAGCCACGTTAGGTCCAAAGATTGGCAAAGCCTATGAGACTAGTTCAAGGAGCTTTCCTTTGAACTCAACAGGATAGTAATGTGCAGCACCACCGTACCCAAGCAATCATTTTACTGTCCTCTGGGTGTTTATTTTGCCTGACACTCAACATCTATTTCTGTTGTAAAATTAAATGTATTTCTGTTATATTATGAAGATGTAATCAACATTGTTGTTTGCAGAGTATTTTGAGGGCAAACCCAGGAATTCAATTTCCAGTAGGGACTTTGGCAAAGAAGCAAAACTTGAGGACTTAGGTAAGAAAAAGTGATTTTATGCTAAAGAAATAAAAACCACTTAATGAAGATGAGAGAAAGAAACGTGTATACATTTTCACACTCTTTTAAACCATGAAGAAGTATGCACAAACTGTGATAATGTTCATGAAAAACAAACATTGACTGTGTATCTTAGGTAACTTGGCTAACACACCCTTTGGCAGACCCACTGGCAGTGAGGTTGTGTCCTTGGCGCTAGGGCAGCAGAAAGACCCTGCCCTCCAGGAGCTTACTTTCTGGTGGGAGAAAAATGAGGAACAATATACAAAATTTATGTTGGAGACTCTAAATTTTACAGAGAAAGATTAGGAAGGATAAGAAGAGTAGAGAAGGTGTGGGTGGTGGTGGTGGTGGTGGTATCTTTATGGCGTGATCAGGAAAGTCCCCATTAGTTTGGTGACATCTGAACAGAAGCTTAAAAGTAATAAAGCCATAACCTACATGGCTATTTAGAGACAGTCATTTAGAACAGTGACTATATGCCCAAAGCATAAGAAAAGAGGCAGTTATTCCTGGTAAACTTTTAACCAGCATTGGTTTACATATGACAAATAATCTACATTGTTACAGGCGATCAAAGTAGTATGCTGACCCAGATGAAAACAAACGATAGCTACAGTCAAAGGTTGGCTAGTGATCACTGCCTGTGCGGTCTCTACATCCAGATAAAAGAATTTTCTCCACCTAGATTTTTATCTTCCAGATTTCCACTCCCTGCTATTAGTAACATATACGTCACAGAAGGAATATTTCCTCTGCTTTTAAGTCTATTACGTAAGAGAAAATAGTTTTTAGGCACCCAAGTGACCTGAGTGCACAACGTAATCTGTCTAAAATGGTGCATGATGCCTGGATGAAGTTAGAAAACTACCTCCTTTTGAAAAAGTCCCGGTGGTCCCCAGGTGAGTATCTTTAGGGGCAAAGGAGCCACTAGCTCTTTCAAATTTACATACAACTTTAAAACATTTAAATTTTCTGCTACATTCCCTTAAATTTTTCTTTATTAAAAAAAATTTTTTTTGTCTTTATTAGTTTCTCTCAGATTGTCAAAGGGACTGTTGATGGCCAAAAGGTGAGCAAGTACTGTTCTGAAGGATGGTCCCTCATCTGGTACTCCTCATTTAACAGGTTAAACTCCATTACAACACAGTTTTAGTAATCAGAAGACGAATTTTAGGTCAACAAATGTTAAGCTACAAACAGCTGTTCCCAACAGATTATATTAAAAAATATTTAAGGTAGCATGTTAGAGAGCTAGAAAGACAAAAAAACTACAGACATAAATTACAAAAAAAGAAAGAAAGTAGCAAACGGGGCTGGGCCTCTCCAGGGTAATTACTTGGAATGCAATCAGCCCCCAGAGGCAACGGTATTTTGTAGCAATCTGCTGACAGTGTAAATAACCCAAAAATGTGGTTAAAGGGTGATTTCAAAGGTATATTCTTTATTCTGTGATTCGCAAAATGTTCGGGATTATAAAATCATCTAAAAAATACTACTGAGGGATCCTTGGGTGGCACAGCGGTTTAGGGCCTGCCTTTGGCCCAGGGCGTGATCCTGGAGACCCAGGATCGAGTCCCAGGTCGGGCTCCGGGCATGGAGGCTGCTTCTCCCTCTGCCTGTGTCTCTGCCTCTCTGTCTCTGTGACTATCATAACTAAATAAAAAAAATTAAAAAAAAATATTTTTAGCATAGAGAGAGAGAGATAGAGAGAGAGAGGCAGAGACACAGGCAGAGGGAGAAGCAGGCTCCATGTGGGGAGCCTGACGTGGGATTCGATCCCCGGTCTCCAGGATCGCGCCTTGGGCCAAAGGCAGGCGCCAAACCGCTGCACCACCCAGGGATCCCTAAAAATATTTTTTTAAAAAATAAAAAATACTACTGAAACAGAAAAAGAATATTATTTCTAGCACCATTTCAAAACCAGAAGCTAAGTGGTGCCATTTGGGGACCAGTCCCTACAAGTAAGGCAGTGCAGAAAAAAAGAAACAAGGCTCCATTGCATGCTGCACCCTTGTCTCAGTTACTGTGATAGAGTTCTCCTGAGCTGACTCAACGCTATTTTTAGATTTAAAAGTAAAGTGTAATGTAAATTTTATCCACCTCATTAGCTAGAATTTCAAGTCATCTACATTTTGCTGCTAGGCTGCTAATATGTGTGTTATACTTCAAAGAATACCTGTGTACCTAACGTGTTCTACTGTTTTAACTCACATAATCTGTTTTATGTGGTTTTAGTTTGGTTTGAACACTGAAGGTCTATGATGTGTACTGTACGATTTTTCCAGGGCACCAAAACCTTTTGTGAGGGAAAACATCACAGGATTCTTAGAAATGACATACAGTGGTAGGCAGGAGGCTAACTGGCTCTATGAACATGGGCAGTTCACATGTTTGAGTACACATACATACACACATACATACGTACACACACTAAATGCAAACTGACAATGTAACCCTGCCCTTGGGGACCTCATAGTTCAACTCACAAAGAACCAGAAAGGTAAATGCCTATTATAGAGATAACGCAATACCAGAGTGTAAGTGAACAACAAATCACATCCACTTGGGAGGCAGGGAAAGTAGCAGACTGTGAAAAGGCTACTACTACCAAGAAACCATTTCATATTAAGATATGATTTAGATACCAAAAAGTCAGGGAAAGCATTTCACGTAGAACCACATGAAAAACAGACACTAATAGGGGAAGGGTTAAGAAATTACAATAGAGTTTGGCAAGCTCTGTGGTCGTCAACCTTTCCCTCCCACCCTCTCCAAAACAACAACAACAACAACAAAAAAAAAAACCCTGCAAACAAACTACCATATAATGGACTACGTTAACGTCTGCAGAGCAGCCCGGGTGGCTCAGCGGTTTAGTGCCCCCTTCGGCCCAGGGCCTGATCCTGGAGACCCAGGATCGAGTCCCACATCAGGATCCCTGCATGGGGCCTGCTTCCCCCTCTGCCTGTGTCTCTCTCTCTCTGTGTCTCTCATGAATAAATAAAATCTTAAAAAAAAAAAAATTAACATCTGCAAACACATTTTCAAGGGCTAACACAGATTTAGCTGGACATCTGCTCCTTCCTCCAAATTTCAGGGCAAAGAAAGCACCCAACAACTCCAAGTGGCATGCCACAAGCTCTTGTTACTATGTGAGCTTCTCTTGGGGATAGCACTTACAATTTTCCACTGAAGGGAGGAAGAGAAACAGTTACATTTTCACAATCTTGGGTATTTCAGTATTAGTAACAACCCCTGGATTCAGGTTAAGTGGGAGGGGGAGCTTGCACTCAGCCTTCTCATTAAGTTATTACCATACTGGAATCCCTGCAGTTTACTGAGATTGCAAAGTATAGCACAAATCACAAGATATAACATGTTGGTAACTCTTTCCCAAGTAAAAGTTGAGTATTGTAAACATCATTCATGTTTGACTGAATAAAAGGTGCAGAGGCTCAAATCATAAGCGAAGCTTCTGATTGACCAAGGTCAGGCACTTGGAACAGTTAATAATTGGATTGAGAACTTTCCAATAAGGCATTTTGAAAGAAATTAAGCGGGAAAGGATTAATATTTGCAAAAATAACTTTATGACTGTGTAAAGTCAAGCATCAAATGCCGAGGCCTATGATGCCATTCCATATTCTTTCAGAATAATTACACAGAAAAGCCTTATAATGACTTATAATGAACAAGTAATCAATTAGTATAGTTACATTTAATAGCCTTGGTTATAATCATAAAACTTTTAAAAAATTAGTTTTTTTTAAAAAGGTATTTTGAAAAAAATAAAAAGGTATTTTGATCATTCCTTCTTTTGTTACGGTGCAAGTTTGGTATCCACATCAGATGGATCCACTTTAAGTGAATTTTCCTTTACTGACAATTATCCTCAGATAATCAAGACTTCCTGTAATTTGTTAATTATGGAAAGCCACGGAGTTTCTTTTCTTTTCCGGCAGATGAGGGGTTTGGGGGAGCAGAGAGGGAACTAATGTTTTACTGAAATTACACTACTTGGTGATTTATGATCATTACATTTAGTTTGGGCTGTGAACTAATTACCCTTGGGAAGGCTAATTGGTTACAGTCCTATAGTAATGACACAGTAAAGAACCTCCTGCAATAGCCCAGGCAAGAGATACCAAAGGTTTGGTCCAGGGTGGTAGCAGTGGCAAGGAAACAGACTTAACTCCTTGCACATGAAACTTTATTACTTGTCTCAAACCAGTGTCTAGGGAAGGGGTTTTCAAAGCTAATTCCAAGGAGATGTTCTTAAAGGACATTGGGACATCAGGAGAAAGGGGTAGTATACTGTTCAAATATGGACACGCTGAGTTAGAGATGTTGGTAAGACATCCAGGTGGATAAAACCAGCAGGCAGACGGAAGTATTAATTTAGACACATTAGTCACGTTCTGGGATTCAGAGACGGAAAGGTTTCTTCATTATTTAATTTGGAATCGTACAATAAAGCCCCTCCCCCACAGTCACTTAGCTACTGGTATCTTTAGGCCTGCGTGAGAAAAAGCGACTATTTCCACTGTTGTAAAAGGTTTTATCGAAGAAACGAGTATAAACACTTCATTGGCTAAGTGAAAAGACAAACACGGTGGCTAAAAGAATAATCGAAGGGAATTTAGCTGCGTCCATTCAAAATACTGGAGCGTGTTTGTAATGTTGATTTATTTGGGACTACTAAACTGTGTAAACTGTGTAGCTAGTCAACTTAAAAATCAACCGTAATACTAAAAAAAAAGCCACGAACTCACCACTTCCAAAGTGTACGTAGAGCCCGAGGAACAGACATCTGTAACAAATTCACTCCCTGTAGTGTTTTAAGTCTACAAACTTGGCTGCTTCTCTACAAATAACCAGTTCTGTATTAATGCTTCACAGCTGCCTCAACCTCTGCAACTCGTTTCCTGGGCCGTTAAACAGAGGACTCCTCCCAGAAGGACTATAGTCCCAGTTGCTACTTAATCTTCTATGCACCCATCAATTCTTATCTTCAACAGAAAAAAAAAAAAAAAAAAAAAGCCTTGCTTCCATGCACCCCATCCGTGCTAGCATTTTCCTCCAGCAGCAACCTGTTTATTTCTAGGTCAAATCAAAACGAATAGTTAGGGACGCCCGGGGGGCTCAGTGGTTGAACATCTGCCTTTCACCCAGGACATGATGCCAGGATCCAGGATCCAGGCTCACATCAGGCTCCCTGCATGGAGCCTGCTTCTTCCTCGGCCTGTGTCTCTGCCTCTCTCTCTCTGTGTGTGTATCATAAATAAATAGAATAAATAAATCTTAAAAAAAAAAAAAAGGCAGAGGAGCCTGCAATTATCCTCACCAATCTTTTTTTTTTTTTTTTTTTGAAGAGGCCTGTTGTCCGTGCAGGTTCCCACCTCCACCTAACCTACAACCGCCGGCACGGACCCTGCCAGTGTGCAGGTTTTTCAACGAGGTCCCTAAAAATAACGTGCGCCCTCGGCGGACACAGCCCCGACTGGGACTGGGACTGGGACTGGGACTGGGACTGGGACTGGGACTGGGACGGCGCGGCCGCAGCAAGCGAGGCCGGGTGGCAGAGGCGTCCTTCTCGGCAGCCAGCATCCCACTCTTCGGAAGACGCGCACGCACAGAAGTGAACTTTTCGACGCTTCTACGATTCTACGGGTCTGCTCGCCCTCTGATACGTCACGACGGAGTGATGGAGAAAAGAGCCTTTTTTTTTTTTTTTTTTATAAGTGATCGTGCAAATTTGCAAACCTGCCTGGAGTAGGATTCGGGAATGCAGCCTCGCGGCCCGGCGACACGGGCGGGCAGTCCGGCCGCAGGCTTCCAGGCTGCTGGTCCGGCAGGGCTGGGACACAGGGTTCCTAGGCTCAACGGAGGCGCCTCTCCTCCTGCGTCGGTTTCCCCCCAATTTCAGGAGCGTCCGGCCACGATTCCGTCTCTCCCTCCACGAACCCAGAGGCGGCCCCCCCGCCCCCCGGTAGCAGATGCTCCCAGCACCGCGCTGCACCAACGGGTCACCGCGGCGCTCCCCGCTCTCTCCGCTCCGAGCAGCCCCGCCCTCCCGCCGCACCCCTCCCGGGCTCGGGTTTCCCCGGAGCCCCCCGCCCCCCCCCCCGGGTCCCCGGAGCCCGCTCCGCAGACGGGGACACGCGCGCGGCGGTCCGCCCTCGCCCCCTCCCCTCAAGCCGGGGGCCCGCGCCCACGTGCCTACCCCGAGGCGCGGCGTGAAGCGCAGGGCACTCCTCGGGGGACCCGGACGAAAGAAGAAAGCGCGACCCCGAGGCAGCAGCCTCCGAAGACCCGATGCTGCCGCTTCAGGCACAGCCGCACCTCGCGGTGGCGAGAGGAGCGCCCTCGGCCCCTCCCGGCTCCCGTAGAGGCCCCGCCCTCAACCCCGCCTGGGGAAATCACTTTCCGGGGCGGTGCGCGGCTCAGCATCCCCCTCCCCCGTCCCTCCTCCTCGCCACTTCCGGAATTCCTTTCCCGAGCCGCGCGCGCGCGCGCGCGTGTGTGTGTGTGTGTGTGTGTGTGTGTGTGTGTGCGCGCGTCCGACGCGCTCGTGAAAGGACGCCCCACGAGCGTCCTCGCTCGCGTTCCCGCTACCACCGCCTTCCTTGACGGACCGGAAGAGTGCTTGAGCCAAAACAGCTCGGCGGCGACTTCCGGGACGGGAGACGTGGGTTCCGGGAGGGGGCTTGGAAGGAGAGGGAGCGGCGGCGGCGGCGGCGGCGGCGGCAGGAGGATGAAGAAGGAGCATGTGCTGCGCTGTCAGTTCTCGGCGTGGTACCCCCTGTTCCGAAGCCTTACTATCAAGAGGTGAGCGCGGAGGGGCTGCGCCGGGGCGATCGGCGATGGGGAACTGCGACATTTTGGGGCGAGTCTTAGCTCCATTCCGCCCCCCCCCCCAAAAAAAAAAAGCAGGCCTGAGAGCGATTGGATGGGAGCGCGGGTGCGGAGATTCCGAGTTGCTGGTGGGATTTCAGGGGCGGGGGCGGAGGAGGCTGGCCCCGGCGTTCCGGGGGCTGCGCCGCGGGACGCAGCGGGGCGTTCGCGGGGCCGTGAAGGTCAGAGGCGGGGGACGCGGGGACTGAGCGGGCTGAGGCCCGGGGTCCGCGTCGCCGCCCCTAGACGTGGCTTCGCGGGGGACTTCCTGGCGCCCGGCCTCCGGGGTGCGGGGTGCGCGGGGTGCGCGGGGACAAGCAAGCACCGCGAGCGGGAGCCATGCCTGGACAAGGAGCGGAGCAGACTCGGAGCAGACTTGGTCCCCTGGCCTCCAGCGGGGAAGCCGGCCTGGGTCTGCAGGCGGGCCGAGGAGTAACTGTGTCAGCCTGCCCCGGGCCGTTCAAGGTAAAGAGAGGCAAGGCGGCTGCAATAGCCTGAAGAAGTGTTCCAGGGCGATCGTTCCATCCGGAGGATGATGAAGGAGCAGGCTTCCACGCAGGAGGAGGCAGAGATCAAAGAAGTGCGCGTTCACGGACAGGATTTTTCTGTAACTTGCCCGCTTCCCCTTTAGGCCACTCAGAGGAGCAGGTATTTATAGACCAACTGTCCTTTTCCCGTTTAGGCCTCTTGGTGCAGTGTGTGAATAGGGAGAGGGAAACAGGTTTTTTTTTTTTTCTTTTAGATTTTATTTATTTATTCATGAGAGACACAGAGACAGAGAGAGCCAGAGGCACAGGCAGAGGGAGAAGCAGGCTCCATGCAGGGAGCCCGACGTGGGACTCCATCCAGGGACCCTCGGGTCATGACCTGGGCCAAAGGCAGATGCTCAACCGCTGAGCCGCCCAGGCGTCCCCCCGAGGGAAACGGTTGTGAAATCCTGAGGGCATAAGGAGATTACTCAAAGGACGGCGGTTCTTCTCCGTCCTGTTATTCGTACATAGAGTGTGCTCCCAGGTGGAGGTTAGAGCAGCTCAGCTCAAAGGAAGATAATCTTTGCATTTGAAGGCAGTTGGAGTGCAGCCAAAAGGAAAGGAGGGGCTTCAGCAGCAGCAGTGGACATTACACGCGAATGGAGAAGTGATCTGCCCTCACGATAATCCAGTCCTTTGTTACCTCGTATAATTGAAGTAGGCTTTGAGTTTGACACGATGAGTTATTTGCTTTGGTGTGACTGAAGGGGTGTTTGTGAACCTGTCAGACGTTTCACACTGAGTTCACGTGAACTGACCTGCAACTCTCTGCAGGTGCCTTGTGTGACCTCTGGCATAGTTGGCCTTCCCCTCCAGCAGAGGATAGCGGTTCAAGAACTGGATCCTGGAATCAGGGCCCTCTGTCTGGCTTTGAATTTTGGTTCCCCCTGCTTCTTGAGCAAATTGCTTCATCTCTCTAAGCCCCGTCTGGAAATTTGAGAAAATAATAGGATTGTCATGGGAATTAGATGGGACGTTTATAATGCTTGCCACAGTTTCTGGCATGTAATAAACACATGGAGACGCTGCCTGTTGTTACTTTTTTTTTTTTTCTATTTATTCACGAGAGACAGAGAGAGAGAGAGAGAGAGGCAGAGAGGCAGAGACACAGGCAGAGGGAGAAGCAGGCTCCTTGCAGGGAGTCCAACGTGGGACTCGATCCTGGGTCTCCAGATCACACCCTGGGCTGAAGGCAGGCGCACAACTGCTGAGCCACTCCGGGGAGCCTCTCATTTTTACATTTTGGATTTAATCAAAGCTCTTTGGAAGCAAAATAATTTTGGTTCATTTAGAATGTGTACCATTCATATGAAGCTCAGAATGACAGATAAAGCAAGAGGTGGGATTTTCTGTAGAGCCCACAACTAAGCCATGTTTCCTGACTCTGTTCTTGACTCTGTCTTTAAACTGTTTCTTTAGTCTGTTTAGTTGTGCGGTCATATCACTGGATCCAAATACGTGCCAGGATATCCCTGCACAACCGGGCCAATGCGGTGGGAGCTGTATTAGCTTTGTCATTGTCATTGTCAGCTTTAATGCTGAGATCATTTTCTTGTTACTGACTCAGCATTATTTTTCAGTGTTTATTAATCACGGTTCAAAAAATGATTAGGTGGATAAGAATACAAGTTTATTTTTTTGACAAGTTCTGGAATTTTGACTCAGGCTTAAGAATCATGAGCTAGATGACTTTGGGCCCCTTTACCTTTCTAAATCTGTTACTTTTCTCAAACATAAAGGCTATATTAAATAATCCTTTAAAGCCTCTTTTTACCTCAAAAATTTTATCAGAATAACTTGTCCATATGTATGTAATTACATTCACTTGAATGGGATATGGAATAGGGTGTCGGATATATAAGGTATTGAACAGGTTATAGAATGAGATAAGTACTTTGTCACTTAATTCATTTACATCAGTCAGGCCTCATTGTATTCTCACCTGTACTTGTGTTTCAAGACCGAACTAAATTCTTCTCTGACAGCCTCACTAGCTTTGTGTAGAGCTTGCCTGGCAATGACTTGTTTATGGCCCCCAGTCTTTCAGGCACAGTTCCTCTTCTTCCGAATTTGGTAGCCCTTGGTACATACCTCCTCACCTGGGACAACACCTAACATGCTGCTGTCCTGTGATTTTTTTTTTTTTCTTTTGTATTTTTCCCCCTCATAGGCTTTGCACTCTTAATGGAACCACTTGGGTATTCTCCTTGACTTGCATAACTTAATGCACGATACCCTCATTAGGATGACTTCAGAACTGGGACTGTAGAACTCAGTGATCCATGAGAAGTAAGCAGAATCTTAACTCCACGCCAGCCACTATCTTTAAGAGTTGAAGACCCTCCAGCAGAAAGAATATGCAAAGAATTCAGCATAGAATCCAACAGTAAACAGTTGTTTTGAATCCAGTCAGGGTTGATGCCACCCGGAGGGGGAAAGTCCAGGTTCAAATCAGACCTGAGAATTAGTGTAACTCAAAACAAGGGATGTGGACTCTGAAATGATCAATTTGGGGACTTAGAGACATGACTACCAGAAAAGAGGGCTTGTGTGCTCTCATCGTGGTTGGGAATACCAGCCTAGATGTCTAGGAACTGGCATCTCTGCCAGCATTTCTCAGACTCAGGCTCCTGAGAAGGTAAACCTCAAAAATTCTCTTGGAAAATGAGTAAGAAAACTTTCAAGTTTTAAGATACTATTGGAATGTGCGCAAGAGCTTTAGATTGCACTTAGGCTTTAGTTTGCTGGCTTGGTTATAAGTTAAGTATTTGGGAAGGCTTATTTGTGATTAGACAACTGAAATATTTAAAAATAAAATTGAATAGGTTCTCTTGATAACAGAATTAAAAATTCTAGAGCAACTTTTAAGTTTCAAAGGCTCACTTCAAATTGTTTAAAACTTAGCAGATTTACAAATAGAATAGGAAGATCTGATAGTTGACCTCGAAAGCCTGAAGAACTAGACTTTTGAATGTGAAATTGTAAATTTGATAAATCAGATATTAGTCTTTAAAACTGAAATAGCCCACAAATAATGTTTTCTATGCACAGAAGCCATTTTTAATTTGCCAGAAAATAAATAAATGATGCGTAAGTCGATGGTGTTCTCGTACCTCTATCTAAGCAGGCCATCATTTCTTTTTATTGTTTAAAGAATATGTGCCTCAAAGTGATAGCATTACAATAGCAGAATTGCTTAATGATTTATGATCACAGAGCAAAAAAAAACAAATGATCCCATGAGATTTTGAAGTGACTTCCAGGTACGGCTTTACCGTCCCTTAATTATCTGAAATGAATTAAACTAAAGCAGCTTTATGGCAGGCCACCCCAACTCATCCAGACACATCATGAATTCTTAGCCTCTTGTGCGCATTGCCAGCCAAAGAATGGTCTCCAAATCTTAAGTCTGCCTCTGCCCTCTGTCTTAAGAAGATGGTCAGATGCTCTTTCTCCTTTGTTTGCTGCATTTCCTGTGTTGCTGCAAATATCTGCTGGTGTCTGATTTCTTAAAGACACGGGTACTCACACTCTTGAGCTTCTGCCTTTTGTGCTGTAATTTTATGGTTCTTGGGATTTGACTGGTTTTGTTTCTTGACCCTGATTGTGGTAATACATGAGTTGCAGTTAGTTTACCACAAGATTTATTCATATTATTCTAATTTTTAGTGTGCTGTTACCAAATGTGTATCATTAACATTTCACACTTTATAGTAAACATAAAGGGAACAAGTAATAAATTAATTGGGTTTGGAATTTTTTCTCTCTGCTTATGGTTGGGCTTTTTAAAATGATGCCTTTTTGGTAAATGCTTTTTTTTTTTTAATTTTTGTTTTTAGTGTCATTCTTCCACTTCCTCAGAATGTGAAGGATTATTTACTTGATGATGGAACTCTGGTGGTTTCAGGAAGGTAATGTATACGAGAAAAAATTCTTGAAACTTTATCATGAAGAAATGTTGTGATGATTAAATCCAATAATTTACCACGTTAAATAAATACATTAGCTTTGGCACCATTCTCTCCTTTTTTTTTTTTTTTTCCTAGTTAAAATTATGTCCTGATCTTTGTCCTGTATTTCTCGTCAATGCTCAATTAATAAGATTCAGAATTGAGTAGTCGCCAGGTATGAACTTGGGCAGTCCTTTCACCTTTTTCTTGAGAAAATGGGTGTGATAATAACTCTTCTTTCTGGAGGTAGGGAGAGGGTGGCAGGGGGAAGAGGTCATGCTATGACATACCTCTGGGATCCTTCCTCTTTTTTTTTTTAAGTTTATTAAGTAATCTCTACTGCCAACACGGGGCTTGGACTCAAGGCCCTGAGATCCAGAGTTGCATGCCCTCCTTCCTCCTCCCACTAGCCGCTGGCCACCACCATTCTACTACTTTCTGTGCCCATGATTTTGAGTACTCTAAAGACCTCACATGAGTGGAATCATGTAGTCTTTGTACTTTTGTGACCAGCTTTACTTAACCAGCAGGATGTCTTTGGGGTTTGCCCATATTACGGCGTGTGTCAGTTTCCTTCCCATTAAGGCCGCATACTGCTCAATGGTACGAGTGGGCACGTTTTGGTGCCTTACTCTTCACCCCCTTGCCTGACTTCATTTTTCTGCATAATACTTCTTTGCATCTGACATAGTTCCCATAACTGTCCTGGTATTAGAATGCCGGCTTCATCAGAACTGGGACTTGGACAGTTTTGTTCCTGGCTCTTGGAGCAGTGCCTGACACATAGAGGTGCTTGATAGACGTTTGTCGGGTGAAGGAACTTAAAAATATAATTAGAATATTGTATATGTTTTCAATACATTATTTTTTTAAAAGATTTTATTTATTCATGAGAGGCACAGAGAGAGAGAGAGAGACAGAGAGACAGAGACACAGGCAGAGGGAGAAGCAGGTTCCATGCAGGGAGCCCAATATGGGACTCGATCCCGGGTCTCCAGGGTCAGGCCCTGGGCTGAAGGCAGCGCTAAACCGCTGGGCCCCCGGGGCTGCCCAATACATTAATTTTTTTAAAGATTTATTTATTTTAGAGAGAGCAAGAGCGTGAGTGAATTGGGTGGGAGTGGGAGGAACAGAGGGAGAGAGAGTGTCTTAGACTCCACACTGAGCATGGAGCTTGGTGTGGGGCTCTATTTCATGACCTTGAAATCACAACCTGACCTGAAAACAAGAGCATAACCAACCAACTGAGCTACCCAGGTACCCCACAGTAATACTAATTTTACACCCCCCACTTTCTTTGATGAATTTTCTGTGTAGCTTTCTGGATTTTATTTATGTTTTTTGTATCCTCAGCCTCATAATAACTTGAAAATTATTAATTGGGAGCCTCATTAATTTGAAATAATTGCAGGATAAGGAGACAGTAGTTAGGCAAAACTTGACTTTGTGATACCAATGACATAATTTTTTTTATTCTCAAATCTGGAACAATAATGAAGTCATATATATGGTACTAAAAAAAATGATTTCTTACCTTAGCAAATACTGGATAGATTTCCCTACTCTAAACATATTGAAGAGCCCCCATGTTTTCCATTAGCCAGACATGTGCGGGAGCGTGTGGCAGGCCCTGTTAAATACCTTGGAACGGCTCCAGGCAGCACCCTGCTTCACAGCAAGGTGAAGGACTCCACCCTTTTTGGAGTTGACGGCTCATTCGTGTTTTGTGGGAGTTGATACAGTGTGGTGGCGCTGGTCCTTCTGTCCCACTGCCTACTGTCAAATCATATATTTGTGATTTCTAGCACTCTGTGCCTCGTTTTCCCTGATTCTATGTAAATGGGGTGACTGATATCCCAGGACTCCCCTTGGGTCATTACACAGATGAAAGGAGGTAATGTGTAAAGTGTTTCACTCAATACTGGTGTATCATATGCCCTTAGGAAACATTAACTGCTCTCACCGTCATCATGGATCTTAGTCCGAACATTATACAGGCACACCAGTAAAGATGTAAGTGAAAATTGTGATGAGACAAGAAATCACTGGGGGTGGGCTGGCTAGGGATTGCAGGGAATACCCTGAAGAAGTAACTTAGGAGCCTCTGAAATGGGAAGTTGGAGTGGAAGGTAGTCAGTTGATGGGTGGAGGGAAGAATCTTCCAGGCTGAGAGAATAGCATTAAGGAGACCTCTGAGGCATGGAAGGTCTTGACCTGCAGGACACTACAAGTGGGTCATGTGGCAGGAGCGTGGAGGGCCAAATGGTGCAAGGGTGGGTTGCTGCCATTAGGGGAGGTTGTAAGAGGGTATGTGGGAGTCCTGTTAAAGATTCTAGAATTTATTCTGAGGTCAGTGAGAATGCATTAAAGAACTCTGAGGTCCAGTTACCACATGGAAATTGGAGACCAGTTAGGAGGATACTACATTGGATCAAGAGCAAACTGGCAGTGGCTGAACTATGGTGGTGACTCTGGAGGGGGAGAAGTGAGTGGAGTTGAGACGTTTTAGAGCTGTACCTTCAGAACTTGGTGACAGAGAAGGAGGGGGGAAGAATCACCCTCTAATTTCTGACTGAACAGCGAGATGCATGAAGATGTCACTTGCTCAGGCTGAGGAAAGCCTTTGATTTGAAAAGAGTAGTAATTATAGCTTAGATTCCTTTTGTAGGTAAAAACTTGACAATTATAGGTATGATTTAAATGAAGGACATTTATAATAAAATGCAGAGGTCCTGAGTATAACATAAATACATACACCTGTTTCATTACCTTTTCCATGAAAAATAGCAAACATTCCCACTCCCCTAGAAAGCCCCTGTCCCCCTTTCAGGTCGGTCCTGCCTACCATCCCCAACCTAAGCCAGGCAAACACTGGTCTGACTTACATCTTCATGTCTTAGTTCTGTCAGTTTTAGGACTTCCTATAAGTGAAATAAGATACTGTTTATTCTTTTGTGTCTGTCTGCTTTACCTCCACATAATGCTTTTGGGATTCATCTTTGTTGCTGCATTTCATTGCTAAGTAGCTTTCTTCAAATGTCTTTTTTTTCCTTTAAAGATTTAGTTTTTAAGTAATCTGTATGTCCAATGTGGGGCTTTAACTTATAACCCTGAGATCAAGAGTCCTATGCTTCACTGACTGAGCCAGCCAGGTGCCCCTAAATGTGTCTTTTTTTTTTAAAGCTCAGTGTTTATATTTTGTGTGTGGGCTTGGTTGTGTATCCCTCTTAGTATATTCCTTACTATCCTAATCTTCTCTCTTTTCATTAGAGTCAGTGGTGTTTTATATATATATTTTTTTAATCTATAAGTGTTAATTTTTTAAAAAGTTTTTATTCAAATTCTAGTTAGTTAGCATACAGTGTAATATTGGTTTTAGGTGTACAGTATAGCAATTGACCACTTCCATACATCACTCAGTGCCCATCATGACAAGTGCACTCCTTAATCCCCATCACCTATTTCACCTATTCCCCCATCCACCTCCCCTCTGTGACCATCAATTTGTTCTCTACTGTTATCTGTTACTTGAAAAACAAGGGTTAGATGCCTCGAAATGGGTGGTAGTGCCTTAACCATATGTGTGTTGTTAGGCCTGAGAGTCTCTTCCATCCTTGTCAAGAGGAATGCTAACCTTCCTCTCAGTTAATACAATACTTTCTATCCTAATCTTTTTAACCTTCCCATGAAGATTGAGGGAATAAAAAAGTAAGATGAGAAGACCCTGTAGAGCTTTAATTAACTGAAAATAACATAATTTAAACTAAAATAATAAAATTTTAGATGAGCTAACAGTTTTGGTTAGGATGACCTTGGAGAAAAAAACAACCTCCGAATGATTAAAATCTAGAGTCACTAGTCACAATATCAACGATTAGTTATTGATCTAAGATATCAGTCAACAGAATAAATTACCCTAGGGATAACAGCACAATCCTAGAGTTTATGTCAACAACAGGATTCATGGCCTGGGATCAGGACATCCTAATAGTTTTCGTTTGTTCAACAGTTAAAGTCCTGCATGATTGAGCTCAGGCCAGAGTAATCCAGGTTGGTTTCTATCAGTAACTTCTCCCTGAGTTCAGATAGTAACCATTAGGTGAATGAGTGTGTATATAAAATATTATCTATAGAGTACTGTAACTGCATCTATTAACATATGAACATTTTAGCTCCTTTGTATGGAATGTTTCTCTGCATCAAAGAAAACAGTGTTATAGTGACAAATAAAGAGGAGTTAATGAACTAGACTTACTGAATATTCTTTTATTGTGAGTAGGCCAGTAGTGAACTAGTACTGGTTATTTGTAGATACTGAGATAGATCAGTTAGGCATCTTTCCTTAGCATGGGACTATGGGAATATATATGACTTAGTTTTTTATTGTTGTTAATTTATTCATGAGAGACAGAGAGAGAGAGAGAGAGAGGCAGAGACACAGGCAAAGGGGGAAGCAGGCTCCATGCAGGGAGCCCGACGTGGGACTCGATCCTGGGTCTCCAGGATCAGGTCCCCGGCTGAAGGTGGCACTAAACCAGTGAGCCACCCGGGCTGCCCTGTAAGACTTAGTTTTGTTGGGTAAAATAAATTCTGAAATGGTAGGGAGTGGGAGCAATATGAATGCTTAGAAATCCCATCATGTATAAAGATGCCCCCACCTCATTTTTAATTATCAAAGTAATACTTGCTCATTATCATAAACTCAAAAAGTACAGAAAATATAGAGAAGCAGGAAAAACAATCACTTATAATTGCACCACCTAGAAGCAGAAGCAAATGCTGTTCAAATATTGGCATATCTTCTCTAGTCTTTTTAAATGTATATTTTAGCCTAAATTATGAGCATACCACATACATAATTTTATATATTTTTCATTGAACACCATAGCATGATTTTTCCATGTTTTTAAAATGGCATAAAATTATTTTTAGTAATTGCATAATATCCATGTATATGCACTTGGTATAACTGATTTAATTTCATAGTTGTTGGACATTTAGGTATTTACAACTTTACTAAAAAAATTTTTTTTACAGTGAATGTATTTTTGCTTGGAACCCTGTTTGCATTTAGGATTATTTCTGTGCAATAAGAATTCCAGACTCTAGTTACAGGGCAAAGGTTATAAAAATTTTTAAGACTCAGGGCACCTGGGTGGCTCAGTGATTGAGTGCCTGCCTTTGGCTTAGGTCATGATCCCGGAGTCCTGGGATCGAGTCCCACATTGTGCTCCCCTCAGGGTTCTCCCTCTGCCTGTGTCTCTGCCTCTCCCTCTGTGGCTTTCATGAATAAATAAATAAAATGTTAAAAAAAATTTTTTTAAGGCTCTTGACCAGTATTGCCAAATAGCTTTCACTAACCATTGTACTAGTTATGCTCTTAACACTAGTCCAATAGGGTACCTATCTCAAAAAGCAAAATTTCCTAATTATGTGCTTTCCTCTAGGTTTCCAAGTTAGTTGTTACAAATAAATTAAAAGACATTCCAGCTTCTGAATGGAATTTCTTCAGTTTCATCTCCCATGAAATGAACCTGGCTTTTTGTCTGTTCAGGCTCTTAATCTTCCCAACCTGCCATCCAGTGCTTCTTGTGTTTGTTCCCTGGGTCAGTTGGGTGATTTTGGTTGCAAGTAACAGAATGTCTTCTGTGGTCCAGGTGTTTGTGTGGTCCCCAAATTCATATGTTGAAGTTGTGATGCCCAGAGATAATCCGTCTGAGGAGGTAGAACTTTTGGGAGGTGATTGGGCTATGAGGGTGGAGGCTTCATGAATGGCATTTGTGCCCTAATAAAAGGTGCCCCACTCCCTAACTCCCTAACCCCTTCTGCCATGTGAGGACGCAGCAAGAAGGTGGCCATCTGCAGCTTGGAACAGAGCTGGCCCCCTGATCCTGGGTTTCCAGCCTCCAGAACTGTGAGAAGTACATCCCTGTTTATAAGCCACCTAGTGTATGATATTTTGTGATAGTAACCCATACGGACTAAAACAATATCCAGTTTTAAACTTAACCAAGGAGGCAAATAGCTTATTTCATAAGAAGCCCTAAGACATGGCAACTATGGGAAAGTATAGTAGTTCAGTGATGCTAGGACTCAAATTCAACTTCTCTGTGAACTTCCTGGTTTTCCTCCCGAGTCCAAGTTCACCATAGTCGTTTCAAGGATCATGCCCTCACCCTATCATATCCGGAGTCCAGGATATATGAGATCCTGTCTCACCTCCTTCTTGAAGAGCAGGACAAACTTTCTCAGGAGTTCCCTGGCCCTTGTGGATCAGAGTCAGGTCCCTCACTGGCAAATGGGATAGAATAGCCATGTGTGGTAGATGAGTCTATGTTGCGGTTGGGGCAAAGTCCATTAGGTATGGGGGCACTTTGTTTCTGAAAAAATTGGAGGTTTTATTGACAGAGAAATGGGAAATGGCCAAAGGGGTCCGCCATAGCTCTTGATTCTTCATGCCTAATCTCCCATTACCTTTACATAGAGGACATTTTTTCACTCCAGACTTTCAGTTCTGGAAGGTGTGTTCTTTACATTTATAACTCAGTACAGGGATCCCTGGGTGGCGCAGCGGTTTGGCGCCTGCCTTTGGCCCAGGGCGTGATCCTGGAGACCCAGGATCGAATCCCATGTCAGGCTCCCAGTGTATGGAGCCTGCTTCTCCCTCTGCCTGTGTCTCTGCCTCTCTCTCTCTCTCTCTCTCTCTGTATGACTATCGTAAAAAAAAAAAAAAAAAAAAAAAGTATATATATATATATATATATAACTCAGTACAGAGTCTGGGCTCACTAAGTATTTGTTGGATGAGTGAATAAATGATCATGATTACTTTACTCTTTTCCATGGTGGCCTAAATGAAGTCAAATGAATAGTACAGACCAAGGGATGATTACTGGGTTTATCTTGTTTGCCAGCTCAGATCTACTGGTAATGGTTTCCTGGAGTGATGTGTTGAGAAGGGTTCTGAGGCTATATCTGGGGTTCAATGAGAAGGAATGCTTGATTCAATTATTAATGCCTACAGTGGGTAGGGGAAAGGAGGCTAGTGGCATGCATTTCTGGTATAGAGTGATTCATTTTATTGCACATTATTGGGTGTGTCCCACCCTCCTGAGATGGGTGCGGAGCATGCTGCAGAAATAAGATGGGTGGGATATCCTACCTGGGGAGTCCCTGTTTAGTAGCTAAATTAAAGATGTAAGTAAATAGAAGCCTGTTTTTTAGGGGGGAATAAAAGCATCCAGTATTCTTCTAAGAATGTTTTTGAAGTATAAATAATCACTGGGATGATTGTGGAAGTTTTTATGATAGAGGTGATACTGGATCTGGGCTCACAAGTTGGATCTGACTCAGGTGGTCTGACTCACTGCTTCCAGGAACTAATCTTTACTTACCCCTTTCTGATCCCAAGTTTGTTCTTTCCTGATCCGTCTCCCTCAAGGCAGAATAATGATAGATGCCAATCATAAAACACAAAATCATAAAACGACTCTTAGGTGTGATCATGGTTTGAATCTTCACAACTCTGTAGAGTAGCTGTTACTATGCTGGTTTTACAGATAGGATAATGGTGCAGGGTCTTAGCTTACAGTAGTAGAACTGACACACTCAAGCTATGTCTGCCTCCAAAGCCAGTGCTCTTTAAGGTTCCCCATGGCTCTTATGTTCCAGCTCTGTGCTAGATGTGATATTGGAAATATGGAATATTTTATAAATATTAGCATCATACTTTAGCCAATTCAGTCCTCAGTAATTTGAGATATACCTTAGAAAGCAAGTCTAATAAATTGGAAGTTTATTTTCTCCATCATCTTCTACAGTGACCAGGTTTTGTGACATAACGTCACAGTGGGCACTGCAATAAATTCCTCTGAAGAACTATATGGATATACTGGTTATAAATAAGATTTTTAAAATGTATATCATTTAAAAAGTGATATTTTAGAGTGGTAAAGTACATTTTCAAGTTCATTCACTGTCTTTTGTGTTGTAAGATTAAGTAAGTCTTATTAAAGATAATAATGTACTTAAAAATATGTGGTATTTAAAGAGAGATGCAAGAGAAAGAACGATTAGCTCCTTGGGCAGGGATTCACAAGTGACAGTGTGTTAATATTATCACTGTACTACAATGTCTGGTTCTTAGCTTTGTGGATCTGGGAACTCAATTCTTTAGGATTACAAAGAGTTGATAAAAATTTAGGAATTGGGGTGCCTGGCTGGCTCAGTCGGTAGAGCATGTGACTCAATCTCAGGGTTGTGAGTTCAAGCCCCATGTTGGGCGTAGAGCTTACTTTTGAAAAAGAAAATTTAGGGAACTAATTGATATACATTAACCAGTATTACAACCGATTGATTGAATGACGAGCCAGTGTGTCAATTTCTTGGTTTATAAGGGAGGATATGCCTTTCTAGTGATTGCTCCTGTAACACTTAATATATGATACACCCTCAACAAATTTGAATGGAACCACTGTCGGTAGCTTTGCATTTCATAACAATATACTTACACTGATTATTTCTTAATATTATCTCCTCCTTAGATATTATTTCTTGAATTTGTGTTATGGTATTTGAAGATTTCGTTTTCTTGTACTTTCTCTATCTTCATTACAGTTTTTGGTTAAATCAGTAGCCAGTGGTCACAATATTACTACATTATTGGCTGATTACCACTGTGGCTGATTACCCTTTCTTTACTAATAACCATGTTCTTTAAATTTGCTTTATTTTTCATGTGTCTGTCCTAATACTTAGTAACCGTTCCAATAGACAGGTCATAAGCCTGTTAACTATTTCTCTAAATACTCATGGGCACTTCCAAATTTTCCATTTTCCATTTTCCTTTCCTGAAGATTTCACTTTAGCAATCCCTCTTCTTCCTATTCCAATCCAGTAGCTCTTCAGGTCTGGTATACAGTTGTCACCTGGAACTTTACTATTTTGTGTTGGATTTTCTGTCCTTTGGATACCATATTTTTGGGTCTCTTGATTTACTTGTTTTATTGAATCTCATGTTCTACAATGCAGAGGAGGAAAAACTTTGAGTGTTTTTATACCTGAAAAAATTTTTTATCTATAGATTTTTGGCAGGGGGATGAGGGTGGATTGGTTTAGTATGGATTCTAGGCAGAAAATTTCCCTTGTGATTTTGAAGGTATGGTCTACTGTCTTCTAGAATGCTATGAAATCCCTTATCATTTTGATTTGTGTTCCTTTATTGTGTCCTGGTTTTCTTTATGATTGTTTTTTAGAATTCTTTTCCTTTATATATATATATTCCTTTATATTTTATGATAGTTCCTCTGTATTGACCAAAAATACAGACTTAGAACAATAAACATTTTGTCAGTGATTGCTCAGTTGAGAGACAATTCTTGGTTCTCTCAGTTACTACTTATCTTGCAAGCAGAGGTACTGATAGTTTTTGTTCTTGATTATCTTTTCAGCGATGTTTCTATAGCAAACAACCTTTGAAGGTAGAGATAATGGCTCCTTCCCTAGCAGAGAGCAAGTTTATTTACTGTCTAGTACAGGTAAAGACAGCCTCTCTGCCTTTAGGTCAGAGACTGAGCAGGTTTAGTAAAGATGAGGTTTCTTAAATTCAGGGTTCCTCAGTTGTGATGCAAACCTGGCTACTCCTTGACTTCCCATGGGCCAGAGGGGACTGATGGACAGATGCATCTCATACTTCATGCTGTGTTGTGAGTCTGAGTCCTTTGTTTCTGACCTAAGAGTCATATGTCTTCTGCCAGAGTCTGGACACTCTGGCCAGCTAGCCTGTTAGCTTGCAAGTGGGGTAAACTCTCAGAGCCTCTATACTTCTTGACACTGGATGAGTCTTCTGTTTGTCTTGCTAAGGTCATGTTGCTATAGTCATTTGGTGGTTCTGTTGAACGCCTGGATGCTTTTAAGGTGGCCTCATATGTCTGGCAGTTGATGCTGGGCCTCTCTTTCTTTGTGGTCTCTCATCTCAGAAGACGACTCTTAGCTTCTTTACATAGTGTTGGCAGCATTCCAAACCTGAGAGTGGAGGCTGTAAAGGCTTCTGATACCTAAAATTACATGGTGTCACTTATACATTTTGTTGGTCATGATGAGTCTTGAAGCCAGTTTAAATTAAAGGAATGGAGATATAAATGCCATTTTTTGATAGGAAGAGTGGCAAAGGTTCCTCACAGAGGAGATGGGAAGAATTATTGTGGCCACCTTCGCACATCGCCTAAGCACCCTTTCATCCCAACCATTCACTGTGCTGTGTACTTGGTGAGCCCTTCCATTCTACAGACATATTTTTCAGTTTGGGAACATTTTAAAATACTCTATCTTTGATAATTTTCTCTTATTTTCTGGTTTCTCTTTCTTGAACTTCCATTATTTCGATGCTGGATCTTGCTGGATTCTCTGAATTTTATCATTCCCTCTCTGTTGTCTATCTTTGTCTTCTTAGTTCTTTCTGGGAAATTTCCTTCATTTTACCATTCATTCTATTGAATTTTTAACTAGCAACTATCATGTTTTCATTTCTTCAAGTTCAATCCTATCCTCTGTTCCTTTCTTTGTTAATTAAAAAATTTTTTTTTTTTTTCCGGAATAGGTTTCATGCCCAGCATGGAGCTCAAGGTGGGGCTTGAACTCACAACCCTGAGATCAAGGCCTAAGCTGATATCAGAAGTTGGATGCTTAACTGACTAGGCTACCCAGGTGCCCCTTCTCTGTTCCTTTCTTATAGCTTCCTGTTCTTCACTCATGGATGCAGTATCTTCTTTTATCTTTTTCTCTTTTATCCTCTTTATCTTTTATCTTTATATTAATGATTTTAAAAAATATTTTTAATCTGGTCCCTTTATTGTCTGTTTCCTATATATACTTTTCTTCTTTTAAAAAACATTTTTTTTTCATCCTAGAGCCTTTGTTTAGTTTTCTAATGATTCTAGGCCTTTCTTCATATTTAAGAGTGAGGACACACACACTTGTACTCACACTCACTCTGTACCCAGGTGGGACTCACTAAGAGTGCCCACAATCAGCAGGTATTGATGAAAGTTTTCCGGATGACAGTAATCTGTAGGTTTGTCCTCAGGGGGTTTCAGTTTCTACAGAGAAGAATCTTGTAGTCTGTGTGTGTTCTGGGAGCAGGATGGGAGAATCACTGTTAGTGTGATTTTCACATGGCTTCTCATCATACTCTACCATTTCACCCTAATATTCCTCTGGGACATTACAGACCTGAGTCCTTTGGTTCATGGAAGGATTAGTTGTTAGGGTGTGCAGGGTGAGGAAGGCTGCTTGTGTCTTACTGCCTCTTCTGTGGACTTCACACAAGTCACCTGTTGGTAGCCCAGAGCTTTGGTCTCATCATCTAGTGGAGTTCTAGGTTCTACCTGTTGCTCACTGGGTTATCCTTCTTATTGGCTTTCTGTTTTCCAAACTTCTGTTGCTGTCTCTTTTCTGTGGTTGTCTCCTTTGGGGGGGGTGGGGATTTTTCCCACCATTTTAATGGAGCTTCAAGAGGGAACATAGGGATAGATAAATGCCTATGGTCAACCAGTAGCCTCCCTTTCCCTTCTTGTAGTTTCTTGGTACAGATCCTATGCTGGTTCTTATTCTGATTATTATTGCTTTCATTGATGTGGTGAGTTCTTCATAGCCCAGTTATTTGTGGTTTTAGTGTTAATGAGAGGGAATACTCTGTGTTTTCACCTTTGCTTCCTCCCTAGGCAATGAAGATTGGCTGCTAGCTGGTCCTTTTCTACACGTGCTTTCCTCACTGGCTTCTTCAAAGATAGCATGTCTGAGTCTTTCTTTCCCTCTCTCCCCACACCTTTCTGTTGTGCCCGTCCAAATCCAGGGACATTCTTAACACCAGCTCACACACTCTGTTTTCACTACATATGCAAAAGATCTTGATTTTGCCATTTTGGGGTATTCCAGCTCTACAGTAGAACAGCTGTTTGGGTGATTCCTTTTGGCCTCTTCATCTCACTTGATCTTCCTTGTCTGTGGCAGCATTTCTCATGTATTGGGATTCAGAGCTGTAGATGACTGCTCATGCCTTCAGAGCTGGAGTTTGAGTTTTTCCTTTCCTTGGTTCTAGTGATTTTCTGAGAAAAGGGCAGAAAGTGCTTCTTTTGCCATCTCTTACTGGAAGTGTACTAATTAATTTTATATCAGCTTTATATTAGTTTCTGCCTCAAGAAATGAACTTTTCCTAACATCCTCCAATTCGGAGGCTTTTTTTTTTTTTATTTTTTTTTTATTTATTTATGATAGTCACAGAGAGAGAGAGAGGCGCAGAGACATAGGCAGAGGGAGAAGCAGGCTCCATGCACCGGGAGCCCGATGTGGGATTCGATCCTGGGTCTCCAGGATCGCGCCCTGGGCCAAAGGCAGGCGCCAAACCGCTGCGCCACCCAGGGATCCCTTTTTTTTAATTTATAGTCAGTACACTTGAAATTATGACTACATGCATGGTATTAAAGTGTTTTCCTTGCTTAATTTTTGTTTTATGTTCTTCTAGGGAAGATCCACCAACACATTCTCAACCAAACAGTGATAATGAAGCAGAAGAAATACAGGTTGGTTAAAAAACAAAACAAAACAAAGAAAACCTTTAATAAACTGTTGTAATTTAAGTGATCTCTGAAATGATTCTGATATTTACATCTCTGCATACATTTGGTAAAGTGAGAAATTACACAAAAATCTCACTTTGACATGTAGTTTGTGTTCAGAAAGTGATGTCTCATACTTATGTATAATTTTTAGACGGAGCATTGCTTTTTGGAAGCCCAGTGCACTATCCACATTTAATACTCTGTTTCTGTCCTCTTTGTGCAGTGGTCGGATGACGAGAACACGGCTACGCTTACGGTAAGAGCAAAGCCACACAAGTGTAGGGACAGCTTTGCACTGTGACACAGGGTGCTTCAGTGTTTCAATAATACCTCTCTAAATTCCCTTTTACTGTCTAATTCATATGTAGTATGAACATTGAGAAAACATTGTATGACAAAAACAGAGGAAACTGTTGGCTTTGATTTATTACTTAGAAAAATAACTTGAATCATTGTTTATAGGCAAATATGGCCTGCCATTCTTTTCTCTTTGATTTCAAAGAAATATTTTAAGTGCATAGTCGGTGCTTCGACTTGTTTCTGTTGAACCCTGAAAGAAGCAGTCATGCCTAATATTAAACTTGGAGACTCCCAGATCTGTGGAAGCTAGATTGAGGTGAAATCTATATTCACTTACTCAGATATATTTACATGGTGTAAAATTAATTAATTTTCAAGTAAGAGTAGAAAACTGTATGGCTTTAACCAGTATCTTCTATAAAGATGTAGAAGTTGATTGAGTATATTATAGTCTTCTGAGATAAGAATGCTGTTATCCTATTCAATTTGAAATATATTTTTAATAAAAATATTTTTAAAAGAATGAAGTAAAACATATTTCTAAAAATATAGATAAATAAACTTCTCATACCTTGAGACAAAAGAGAAAGGTTTTTATAAAATTTCCTGCAAATATATATAAAGGCACAAGGGACACTAGTTTTAGGGAAGTTTATATTCTATATATTAATTCTAAATAAGAAGATACTTCTGTTTATTTTAATGGAAGAGACCTGTAATTCACAGTACAAGAGAAGTGGAAAGGCCTAAACCAGCCTATTTCCTTAGGTATAAAAAGCATGCCAACATACACAGAAAGGGAAAGTTTCCATGGTCTATTTTACTCTAGGTAACATGCAAGTTAGTCACTCTCTTGTTTCTGAAAATCCTGTTCTGTTAAACATGCATGTTAGTTATCTCATATATTTAGGATGTTATAGTGGGTTCTGAACAAAGATGAATTTGGTTTGATCTCGGCCATGAGGGAGTTTATAAACCAGCAGGGAAAGATGCCTCAGTTTGGGAGTAGATGACAAAGTGCTGTCCCAACAGAGAGAACGGTTAGAACTGAGATCATCTAGAAATGGGCAAAAGGGAAGACATGATATTTGACTTGGGCCCTAAAAGTGGTGAGGATTATCAATGCCAACTCATGCTTTTTAATAGATGGCTAGATAGGGAAATTAATAATTTATGTATGTCTATCTACCAAACTCTATTCACTAAGGACTGGAAGCAGTGATACAGTGACATCATGGTAGCCATGAGCATATCTAGTGCCCTGATCTTGGTTTCTAGATATCTTCTCCACTAAAAGGAATTGAAGCTCCTTGGAGAAAGTCAAGACTGGGGTAAGAAAGTGAAGAGGAACCTGTGACAGCTTGTGTCAGAAAGTAAGAATGAGGCAAACATGAGAGAAAGGGTACAGAGGCCAGCTTGAATGGGTTTCGAACCACTGACCAAATAGCTGAGTGTCAAAACAGGGATATTAGTGGAGTATAACCATTTGCTAAGCTCTGTGGTCTGTGATACTGACAAATAAATGGTTATATTAAAAAAATGGGAGCAGAAGCCCTTTATAGTAGAACAGGCACCACCTCACAAACATAGAAGGAATTACAGAATTGGAAATCACTATTTTGCAACCATCACAGTAATAACTGATGGAATAGATGTTAAAACTAGAGTGTAGATATTTGATGAGAACAAGGATTCTTGGATATTCTCAAAGTCTTTCCACCAAAATTACTTACTAATTATGAAGAGGAATTAGTAACTTTACAATGGAAAGACCTGGTAGCTGAATGATCAGAGGTAACCTTGTCAGTGATGGGACATACGTAAATTGTGTACCTTCTGATATAGTTCACTCAGAAGGACACATCACCTGCCAAACATCCATAAACTAAGTCTAATCAGGAGTAAACATCCAGCAAATACAACTTTTTGGAAACTCTATAGAATAACTGCCAGTACTTTTCACAAATGAAAGATGAAGGATAACAGAAAGAAGGACTGCTACAGATTAAAGATTAAGCAGACAAGACAGCTAAATGCAAAATGGTGTGATTCTAGACTGGATCCTCAGAAAGAAATGTTTTTCTTTTACCATAAAAGACATGATGGGGAAAATGGGCAATTTTGAGTGAGTTTTGTAGATGAGAAAATGGTATTCTATCAGCATTAGCTCCCTGATTTTGATAATTTGCTAGGTTCTATTAAAGAATGTTACTGCTTTTTTAGGAAACATACTGAAGTATTTGGGGTGACTTCTACTTATTTTAAGAATGGAAGAAAAACGGTTTGTTTTATATGTGCATATGTATAAACAAATGCACACATCTGCAAAGATCTGTAAGAGAGAGAGGTTTGGGGTCAGGGAGGATAAAATAAGCATGGTAAACGCCTGGCTGGAGCATATGGAAATTCTTGTTACTCTTCTTTTAATGCTTCTGAAAGTCTGAAATTATTTCAAAATAAAAAGTTACTAAAGTAACTAAAGTAACTTGGGTTTTGCTGGGTGGAACTAGATGTTGTTGAGCAGGGGAACATTAATGCAGAACACTCGTAGAAGAATGTGGGCCAAGACCCAAGGAGGGAAATAGAAGGTATTGGTGAATGGTAATAGTCCATTAATCTGAGATACAAAAACACTGAATTAAAAATGGGAAAACTCAATTGAGGTAGGTGAATCTCAGAAATGAGAGCAGCTCGCTAAAGGTATGCATATCAATGGTAGGAGTTATGTTAAATTTTTTAAATGCTATAATTTATGGACAGGCATGCATATCATTGAGTATAAATCATGACTAGAAGAATACACCCAAATCTGTAATGCTGGTTGCCTAGGGGCAGGGGAAAAGTTAGGATTAGGGAGGGGAGAGGAGAGGTAAGAATCTCTGTTTGTATTATAGCCTTGATCCCTTAAGAAATTTAAAGGTCTGGGTTAAGAGTACCAAATTGTTGAATGTATGGATCCAGGAGCACGGATATATATTTTTTTTGTATATTTTAAACATATCATGATTTAAAAAAGAAAAGAAGAAATACATTTCTGAATGGTATGGTAGGTGTAGTTGGAAAGACAGGAGAGCTTGGATCACAGAAAGTCCCCAGATACGATAAAAAATATATATATATGGATTTTATCAATCACAACAGGAACCTTTTCCTGGAAAACTGAGGTGTTGCATGTTTAAAATCAACTTGTTAAGCTATGAGCTTAAAAGAATCCTATTAAATCTGAAGAAAGGTAATTTTCAAAATAAAAAGGTAGAATTATGACTCCCATATTGATATAAAACTCTTTAACACATCTTGAAGGTTTTATTAACTCATGAGGGATCTAGGCAGATGTTTTAACCGGTTCCAAAGAGAATCCAAAGGACAGACACATTTATAGATTAGAAATAATGAAGTGATATGTAAATGAGGCAGAATTGGTTTTGCCTCCCTCAAGGGTAGGGGAGAAGATAGCTGGCTCCCTATTAGGCAGGATAGAATTTTTATGTCCATATAAATACTTTTCATTATTATCACTTACTTAGAATTTGCCAAGTTCTAAAGCAGCTGGTAGACCTAGCTAGAATCAGATAATCCAGAGGGTGTGCTGTAGGTAGATAATACATAGTCTCCTACTGAATCACACATTTTTCTCCACAATATGTAAATTTTTATAATTTAAGTTTGTTTGAGGATTCTTATAGCATGATTTCCTGACATTGAATAACTTGAGGATTGTTACCTCTCGAAATATGATACATAAATATAAATCAAGGTGAAGTTTTATGGGTTAGGAAAAATAAAATTGTTTTTTCTTTGAAGATTGAATCCCTTCATATTGTAAAATATGTAACTACACCATTGTAACTACAATGTATTTAAACACTGCTATTTCCAGACAAGTTTTAATATAAACGGAACTCAAAAATAGGACCATGGTGAAGTTCAAATGTTCTTTCCTTTTTGGTTGATTTTTAATGCAGTTTACATAAGCAAGTAACCAAAACGTCCTAAGTGTCATTTCAACCAGGAAATAAAGAGAAATAGTGTGAAGAAACAGTCTATTCATAACTACACTCTGTACTAAATTGTAACTACACCGTTCATTGAAAATATTGCTAATACTGATTTTAGATAAGTGTTTTAATGGATAGAACCCTAGGCAGGCCACATCAGCAACTTTAGCAGATCATAAGGAATTTATTGGCTTAACATAGATCATAACTTCTTCTCATGGGGAGGGGCAAATAGTAAATAAAGGACTCAGGCTGTTAATCATTTTGAAAGCCTCTCTGGCTGCTGTTTGATTTCCTGTGTCGAAGATGAAGATGTCCTTTGGAAGATGGATATGATGGCAGATACTAAGGATGCTGCCAACCTGTCTAGAGATCACAGAAAGGAAGGGGGTCCAGCCTGCCCTGATCTCTTCCTTCTTTACTCACTAGGCTACTGCTAAAAGCTGGTTTCTAGTTTGGGGATAGGTCACCTTTTTTTTTTTTTTTAACTGACATTTTTTTGGTCTCTTTCTCAGACTCTTTTTTAAAGATTTTATTTATTTATTTGAGAGAGAACACCAAGCGGGAGGAGAGGCAGAGGAAGGCTCCCCACGAACAGGGAGCCCAATGCAGGACTCGATCCCAGGAACAAAGGGTCATGGCCTGAGCTGAAGGCAGACACCTAGGCACCTCTGTTTCCCAGACTCTGAGCACAGTTTTCTCTTTGTCATGACTGAATTAGACTGTAGGGGATCAACAGAAGCCATTTGATTTATTTTTGTAAGGTGTGGTTTAGCTTATTCTAGACCTAGTCTTAACTTTTTTGACCCCACGGAAGAACTTGTCATTACTGGACCTTTTCAGAATTTACAGTTGCCCAGTAGGGGGCGGCAAATATAAAGGGATAACATGACTGTAGCGCCCTGGTAGTATTTTTCTATTCTGTCCCCTGCCGCTCCACTTCTGGTCTCTCAGTCCTCTTTTCTCTGTTAATTTCATGTGCTTCTTAGCTAGTGACATAAGGCTCACGGAAGAGTGTTTCTTCACACTATTTCTCTTTATTTCCTGGTTGAAATGACACTTAGGACGTTTTGGTTACTTGCTTATGTAAACTGCATTAAAAATCAACCAAAAAGGAAAGAACATTTGAACTTCACCATGGTCCTATTTTTGAGTTTTATTTATATTAAAACTTGTCTGGAAATAGCAGTGTTTAAATACAGTTAAGCACATCATTTATTTCTCATTCTCATGAAGGCTTTTGGGGTTATGTCCAAAAGTCTTTTCCTCTACATGGAAAGCCTTCTGGCCCTTTAAATATGAGGTGTTCTTTCGGCGCATTGGAGTATGTATACAGGTGACATTCCATCTGTCTCTTCACTTAATAACTGTACATGTTAAGAGAATCATCCAGTCCTTTCTCACATCTCCAGATGCCTCGTGATATCTGTCTTTTTAGCTTTTTGGGGTTTTTTTTCTTTTTTTTTAAATTTTATTTATTTATTCATGAGAGACAGAGAGACAGAGAGAGAGAGAGAGGCAGAGACACAGGCAGAGGGAGAAGCAGGCTCCATGTAGGGAGCCCGACGTGGGACTTGATCCTGGGTCTCCAGGATCACGCCCTGGGCCGAAGGCGTTGCTAAACTGCTGAGCCACCCGGGCTGCCCCCAGCTTTGTGGGTTTTGATTGTTTTGTAAAGTATCATTTGGGCACTTTTTTTTTTTTTTTTACCTTTCTGGTAAATATTTTATCATTGATTTTATTTAGCTCAGTTCAGAAATTTTGATAGTAATTTGTATCTAACTTATTTTTAACATGTTTAATTGTTTAACCTTGAGATTTTGATCTTGTTTTCTATATATATTGTGATATTATCAACCTGCCCAAATGATTTCTTTTTTCTCTCTGTAGGCACCAGAATTTCCTGAGTTCACCACGAAAGTCCAAGAAGCTATCAATTCCCTGGGGGGCAGTGTATTTCCTAAGCTTAACTGGAGCGCCCCAAGGGTAGGAACACATCAGTAAATCTCTCACTGTTTGAATATTCTTTGTTTTGCTACTCATTTCTTTTTATATCCTCACAGAGGGTCTAATTTTATTCCTAATTCTAGGGAAAATACTGTGGAATTTATTTTTATTTCCCGCCTCCTACTTTCCTGATTTTGCACTTTCCCGGGTCTATAAAATACTATATATTTTGTCAGAAGACAGTTGCAACCTCTTGTGTTGCTGATCATGCTAGAATCTGAGGAAGGCCATTCTCTGCCCTTTCAAAACTTTACCTGTTCAGTGTAACAGAGAAATTTTTCTCTGTTGAAAAATAATGAAAATTTAAATGTCATAGGACCTAGAAATAGAGCCATTTGGGAAATCAACTGACGTTTTCTTAAATTGTGTTTTATTATTAAAAGTTTTTTTTTTTTTTTTACGTCAAGGTCTATAGAAAAATTCACTCTTTTTTTTCTAATCCAATAGAAAACAACTAGGGCAGCAAAGCTCATTTAAGGAATCAAAGATTTATTTGCATTTTCAAAAATTAGCCCATGTGCCTTTCTTTTCTTATTCTAAAATGAATGACAAATTGTACCTAACCTACCCTTTATTTTTACTGATTACAATTAGTTACACATGTACATAATTTAAATTTTTAAAAGATCTGGACGCTTGCTCCCCATACCAGCAGGTCCAGACATTTGCTTTGCTTCACCATTTCTCACTCCTCAGAGACAACTGCATTCCCTATTTCAGTGCATTCTTTTATTATTTTACTTTACTACTTTATTCATTAGCTATAGATATTCATTATTGCTGCCCACTCAGGAATGACAACGTTCCTCACTCTCCTCTCCCATTCCCGCTGCTTTATGTTCTACTCTCCTCATTGGAGTACTATCGTGTCTTGATTAGGTCAGGATGCAGTGTTTCTGATATTATGGTAATGCGGACACTGTGTGGACATCTGATAGATATAGTACAGGGTGACTTCATGTTCCTGTTCAACCTTCTTTTTTCCCCGGAATTCATGGTTTTCTCTGTATATACTTTTGTTTCAGTGAAGGTAAATCTCTGGTCATCGTGCCATTCTCAGCCAGAAGTTCATTGTCTTTTTCATTGGGAGAAATTATAAAAAAGCTGTTATTAAAAAGTTATTGAGACTCATTTTTACTTTGTATATGAGCAGTAATTTGAATCATTCGGTATTGCTGAACAGGGCTGAGGCTTTCCACTTAAGATGGGTCGATTATTTGTGATTTGAACTTATTCACTTGTTCATTCATATTTTATTTTTTGTGTGCCTACCTGTGCCACTGCTTTCTTTCACGTGTAGATAATTAGTTTTTTTGCAATCATTAGTTTTCTCAAAATTAGATTATTGCCAAAAAATTAGATTATTGCCCTGTGTCTGATATATGGGAGAAGTATGTTTAGTAAATGACTTATTCTATCATTTTTAGGCATGTTTTGCTAAGCTTTGTGCCTAACATGCCTGCTGTGCTTACCTTTTCTTGATTCATATGTATGAGATATCCACCATTTAAAACTGTGAAGGTGCAGAGTATCTCCTTTCCTCTCTCAGATTTGATAGGAATGGGTCTAAACTGCTCCAGCCCTTACACTTGAGGTGTTCCCACTGTCACTGCCCAGAAGCAAGAAGAGAGAAATGATCTCCTTTTTTCTTAGCTGGTCAGGCTCGCTCTTTACACCTTGATCTTTAAGCTGAAGTGTCAGCACTTCTGATACTCCTTCACCCCTCTTTCACCATCAGTAAAACAAACACAGGAAAGTGCTTGGCCTAAGCAGGAAGGTGAGGACCTTAACAGCTCAATGTTTGGAACCCAGCATACAACACGCAGTGGCCCTGCTCTTGGTCATTCAGAAGTGTAGTTTGACATTGGACAGTATAGCTAAAAGTCCTCCCTGAACTTTTCCTTTAAATGTGATGTGCATTATCAACTTTGTGTAGGCCTGAACCTCATTCATAGCAACTGAGTTGGAGTATATACTAAGTAGCATATGCTTTATTATTATTATTTAGGATGCATACTGGATAGCAATGAACAGTTCTTTGAAATGTAAAACCCTCAGCGACATCTTTCTGTTGTTCAAGAGTTCTGATTTCATCACTCGTGACTTCACTCAGCCGTAAGTATATGCCTCTTGATCTCCCATCAGTAGCTTTTGTACTTAGGAGAGTTTTGCTGAAGGCGAAATCCCATTACTTCCAGTACTGTTAAAAACAGCAGTTCCTGGGTACCTGGGTGGCTCAGTCGGTGAAGCATCTGCCTTTGGCTCAAGTCATGATCTTAGAGTCCTGGGATCGAGTTCCCTGTCAGGCTCTTTGCTCAGTGAGGAGTCTGCTTCTCCCTCTCCCACTGCCCCTCCCCCTGCTGGTGCTCTCTGTCTCTCTCTCAAATAAATAAATCTTTAAAAAAAAAAACAGTTCCATATAACAAAATCTATTAAAGCCAACCTTTCTTTTCCTTTGATAGTCATTGTTCTACGGTGAATATTTATAAATATCAAGGGCTTTCTTTGTATCTGCCCATTAAATATTTTGGTAATTTTTTTTCTCATTATAAAATCAACATAGGCTTATCATAGAAAAATAAAATTAAGGATTCGAGCTAAACCAGAACAGGAAATGTAGAAGCACCCATGATCTTGCCAAAGTTGGTTTTATGCCAGAATTCTTTCTGTGTGTACGTATAATATAGATATACCTGTCTATAACCATATTCTTTTTTTTTCTAACCATATTCTGATCTTTTAAGAGAAAAATGGGATCATTTAGTTCATATTGCTTAGTAGCCTGCAGTATATAGCCAACATCTTTATGTGTCATTAAATACTTGCATGCATCATTTTTTAAAATTACCTTAATGTTGTTCCACTGGATAGCTCCAACATGATTTGTTTGATCAGCCTTCTGTTTTTGTATAGTTCCGCAGTGAATATCCCTAAGCTAAATTTTTGTACATGTTCCTAATTTTTTTCTAGAATAAATTTCTAGAAGGGGAATTGCTATTTTCCTTTCTATGCCAGTTTCTCTTTGGCTAAAGAACTTGACTCTGTGCTGTCTTTGTCGTAGGCAGGAAACATACCTGCACTGTTGACCTGCTGCTGAGCTCTTTGTACTCTCTTGCTCTGTCATTGAACAGATATTCTTCCAGATTTCTCATCCTACCCATTGTAAACAAACCAGTACTGAATTTAAACTAATACTTAAACTGACCTCTAACAGAATAAAGCATATCACAAAACCCAGCAACCAAGCAGGTGAATGGGGTACAAACGCTGTGTACACATGCCACTTCTTTACCACTCGTCCGTATAGTCTGCCTTGCCCATTCACCCCATTTCAGCCTCAGATTTTTTCTTGAGAAGGAACCTGGCACCAAACCATAAACTCACTGCATGTCAGCTGTGTGCTTTGTCTTTTTGCCTCTGAGTGCGGCTGGGGTGCTAATTTCAGTATGATGGTGATGAAGGGAATAAAGTTCAGTGATCAGAAAGGAGGCTTGTTGTATCGTAAGTTTATTATAGAAGGAGTTTACCTGTACTGCTCTTTCTAGTTCATTTACTGAGAAAAGCTTTATATGGTTTCGTTATTTCATTGTCCACCCTTTATGGTCACGTTGGCACAGATGTTACTAGGTGTTTAGTGGCCCTTGCCAGTAGCCCTGGCATTTCCATTCTCAGAGAGGCCCTCTGGCTTGAGGAAGTCGTAGCTATCATCTTTGTCCATTATAAAGCTTTTAGACATCTCGCGCTTTTGAGTAAAGAGTCCTTAAAATACATTACATTAAAAATGCTCTGTACCTGTTCCTTCATCAGATAGGGGTTCTCATGTATGTTACATAATAGTTGCAGTGAGGGTATGAGGACATCTTTTCCTTTCCAAAGATAATGGTAAGTTGCTTTTAATTCTCTATGACTGATGGTTTTTTAAATCACCTTTGTGGCTTGGTGAATCACAGCTGCTCCTTAGCCTGACTCCCCCTCTTTGTCATGAGTGAATCTATCGAGACTCCAGTAGAAAGTAAAAATACCAGTCAGTTGTTTGGCTTTCTGTGCTCTTTGACCTTTTAATGGAAGGGAAGGTAAGTTGGCAAGTGAATTTGAGGCCTTGGATTAAGAGTGTTTACCCACAGAATACCATCCTTCACCTAGTCTAAATAATTGGGAGTTGGCAGGAACAAACTCCAAGCACCAAGCTTGCAGCCTTTCAGCTGGGTGGCTCTAATTAGTTACCCTCTTCTGGAGTATTTGTCAGTAGGAGGCTGCATAGCAGTAAGTCTTGTCACCATAAAAATCTGTATTGCTAGAATCTTTAGCAGAAGATGAACTTTTGTCATATAGGCTGTTCAGAACTCCCTAAAGAACAAATTCAGAGTGTAATTCTTTAAATTAGACAGCATTGTGTCAGTGACTTAATCTCTTTTCTTCTGTCAGCTAGAAAATTGAGGCCTATTTAGTCATTTGTTCCCACAAGCTAGTTAGTAGAACCAAAACCAGAATATAATTTCAGTAACACCATTTTAAATGGTTTCTGTATTTCCACTTAGTAAAGTCATAAATTCTTCCTTTAAAAATGCTTCAAATTAAAATACAACAGAATATTATAATAAATTTAATTTTATAAGAATTTATTGTATAATAAAAATATAAATAAACCTATAAATATAAATGTAGGCTCTAATAAGATATTATGGAGTATTATATAATTATCTTCATATGTATAAGATTATATAATATTATGAAAGTGACATTATGTTGTTTATACTATTTTGGGGCTTGTCTCAAAAAAAGAAAGATATTCCAGTCAGGATTGCAAGCTAACAGAAGGCCAACTAAAAGTAGTTTACACATGCAGAGTTTTTAAAAATATACTATTTAACAAGGACTCTGGAGCATGGGTCTTTCTAGAGTTAATGGAGCCGTACATCAAGGTCTCTGGGGAGCCAGGCTCTTCCAGTCTTTCGCCCCCACTCTCATGCTTGGCATACTGGCATGGTATTTGGGATTATCACCTACTGGTTACAAGATTGGTGCTACAGTTCTGGGCATCACAGGAAGACATGACAGTATCTGAACCAAAAATAGAAGGGGTGGTGTGTTTCCTCTCACTCCTCTCTGTATGTGAGCAAGTAAGACATTTTGGAAGCTTCCCAAGAAATTTCCTGTCAGGCTCATTGGTCACAGTGACCCAGCCTAATCCAGCAGTTGGCAAAGGGAACAGAAATGCTGTGACTGGTTTAGACCAGAGCTGTCAGACATTAGCACACATCAAGACCATCTGATGGGTTTGATGAAACACAGATTGCTGGTCCTCTCCCCGAGCTTCTGGTTCAGTAGGCTGGGAGTGGGGCCCAAGAATGTAATTTCTAAGAAGTTCCTGGTTATCCTGATGATGCTCGTATAGGCCCACACCTCGGGTACGGCAGTAGATTAAGCAACACATGCATCCCTGGGATTCTGGAAGGTACTGCAGAACACAAGTGCTTCCTGCTCCAACAGTCACAGTTCTATTAGCAAGGATGAAGGTTGGGACTAGCTGGAGAGAGACAAGCAGTACTGTCTGCCACATTTGTAATCTGATACAAAATATTAAGTACTCTTATTTTTCCTGTTCTGTACACAGGAAGCTTTAAAAAGTAGAAGTGTGACAAACTTTACACAACCTGTGTGCACAGTACCCACTGAGCAAACTATTTGCCCAGATATAAACATTTTATGTGGTTAGACTTGTTGAGTCTCAAGGCTGCTTTCAATAATTATTTTATTGATTAAGTGTCACTTCGGTGGGCCATGGCCAGAAAATAATATCCGGTATTCAGTTGGCATTTAGAAGAAAGGGCTGAGCGAGTGAAAAAATGAATCCATTAAATGTTTCTCAGAGATTTGTCACCCACAAGATAGATTTGACCAAAGCTCAGGAGATTTCACTTGGCTTAGTAATTTAACTTAACTATGCCTGATGGATTGTATGCATTCTTAAGATTATCACAAAACTGGTTATTAATCTTAAAACTCAGCAAGTAGTATGAGGAGTAAAATTTTGCATGTAAGTTGGACCTGTAGAACCTGTACTTTGCAATTTTTTTTTTTTTTAAGATTTTACTTATTTATTCATGAGAGACACAGAGAGGCAAAGACATAGGGCGAGGGAGTTGCAGGCTCCTCTCAAGGAGCTCAATGGAGGGACTCAATCCCGGACTCTGGGATCATGCCCTGAGCCAAAGGCAGGTGCTCAACTGTTGAGTCACCCAGGGGCCCCTACCTTGTGATTTTTAAGGCCTGTTTAATGAGATGACACTTTTTTCTGCTGTAGATTGTTTTAATTTTAAATAGCATATTTTTGAAAAAGAATTCTATGAAAATTCAAATGAACATACCCAATGATCCTTAGTTCAGTATCATTTTACTTTTATCTTTTGTTTTCCACCACCAGTGAAATCTGGAATGGAATCTGTGCACCAATACTCTTAACTTTTCTCTTGTTGTTTTCATGAGCAACAATCTACACCACCAGGACTTTGATGCTTAATGTTCCATGGCTCTGCATTTTTTTTCCTGCCCATGATTCACACTTTTTCTTGCACTTAGCAAGTGTTTACTGTGAGGTATAATGTAGCCTTCCAACTTTTAAAAAAAGCTTACCAATGAGAATTGTGCCCTAGTAAATATCTAGGGTGGTGTGCCACTTTAAAGCATTAGTGATTGTGTTTACTGCCACTTCAGAAAGCTTTAATGAAGGTGTTTTCTCCCTACTTGTGAGAAAGTACATTGTGACCTCAGCCAATGGACTTAGGTCATACCTAAGTTGCCTAGAGTAAATAAATCCACGTAGACACTATCCTCAAAGTATACTGATAGTGTGATTCTCCTTCCCCCACTCCTGTCATGTGACTGGCCCGCATTAGAGACCCAACTCCTACCACTTGAATAGGTAATATTGCAAATCTGTACCTCCAGTGCCAGAATCTCACCCCTTACTGCCAACACATATGATTCATCTTCAACTCAAATGTTTTCCACTAACGTGGTTCTCTGTTTTCATCTCCATCTAGCTCTTTCTTGTACAGTATATTTCCTAATCGTAGCACAGCCCAGCACAGTGCAGGCACACGTATCCTTTCCTGGTCGTCTCCTGTTTTCCTCGTAACAAAGCATGGGATGCATTCTGTTTCATTTGCCTGTTGGAGTACATCCATCTTTTTCTGAGTTCCCTCGGCTCCACACACCCACATCCTTCTCATTGAATGCATTACATTTGTTCTCTTTTGATGTGTGAAATATTTGGAACAGCATGATAAAAACTTGTTGAGCACAGCTATGAAGTTCACAGAAAAAAGTATGTCAATCTTAAGACATGTTTAGGACATAATAAATAGGTCTATTTATGCTGAGACCTCGTGGCTGACAGGAAATGCAATCTTGTTGAAGTTGAGGTAATGATTTGGGCAGTAGCTTGAGTAGAAATGAAAGAAAAAAGATGGCTCTCCTGCCTGCCCATCATCAGGGCTGGTGGAGCACAGTCCTTGCCATTTTGGGCTAGAACCTCCCCCCCTTTCTTTTCTTTTTTAAAATTTGGATCTAGAACTTTATTCTCAAAAATTCCTATTAACTGGCTAGTTTCAAAATATTTTAGAAATACACTGGCATAATTTCATAGTAGCTTTCATCAGAATAGACTTTTGGGTTTTGTTGGTTTTTTTCCAAAATAAAATCTTTGCTGTTGTATCTGAGAATTTTTTTTAGTTTGTAATTCTCATTGTAGATAACATAACATTCATCATTTAATAACATTTGTGTTTATTTTGGAGTTTTAATGGCTAGCTAGAGGAACTATAGTTAAAATTCAATATAGGAGCCTCCTTTCTATCCAGATTATAGAGTGACTTTGATTTAATACTACTTTTTTTTTTACCTTGTTGAAAATTTCAAGGAAATCTTCTGAGTTAAAATAAAATACTTATCTAGGAAAAAAAATTTAGGAGTGGGATTTATTTATTTAAAAATTTTTTTAAATATTTTATTTATTTATTCATGAAAGACAGAGAGAGAGAGAGAGAGAGGAACAGACACAGGCAGAGGGAGAAGCAAGGCTCCATGCAGGGAGCTCTATGTGGGACTCGATCCCGGGTCTCCAGGATCACACCCTGGGCTGAAGGCGGCGCTAAACCGCTGAGCCACCTGGGCTGCCCAGGAGTGGGATTTAAACACACATACACCCACACAATATGCTCATAGGTGTACATGAAAATGGTAAGTACTAATTATAGCCAGACTGTTCAGGTTGGCAGAGATCTTCGAGTGAGATTCAAAACGTTCTTATTTGTAATTATAAAAGAACTGTAAGAAACTGATCATTAATTTCTGGTTTTAGCTAAGTAGCAGGCTAAGATAACTTGAAAAATCTTTTGTTACAACTTATCTAGAGATGCTGGGCAAAAAATAAACTAGAACACAAAAATTCAAAGGCATACCTGAATTCATGAGAAACAAAAGGCAAATTCCAGATGCAAGAAATGTAAAGAGGACAGAAAATCAGAGTTAGGTAGATAAGCCTTTTAGGGGTTCTTATCAGAGCTGTTAAGGGACATAACTTAATCCCCTTATGGAACTGGAGGCCAAGCATTAAGCCAAAATAAAGTGAGGATTTGGAAGAGACTGTTTTGCACCTTCAGTTAAGGATGAACAAGAAAAAAATTCATCCGTTGGCACAGAGATAAGGAAGCAGGACTGAAACCTCTTGGGCACTAGGTTTTTCATTTTAAAAAGTTGAAATGTCAGGTCTAGATGTCATAATGAACTTTGGAAAACAGAATTTAAATCACCTGCCTGATTAGAGATCTCCCAAACTATTAATGTAAAAGTCAGTCCTCTAGTCATTTTTACCCTTGAGGCACCTAGGAGATGCAAATATGAAGTGTTCTGGGAAGATGCCACAACCTAGCCCTCCTGTGGGGCCCCCAGCAAGATGAGCCGCACCAAATAGGCTCTCATGCTAGAAATAAGAAAATCTGTGAGAAAACAGTACATTGTGCCTCAAGATGAGACAACAGACAAGAGGAGGAAGTAGAGCTGTATGTATTAAAAATAACAGAAGTCTCAAAGATAACATAAAGGAAGTGTTGTAATTAATTAAACTCATAAAAAGAATTGGGACTCTTTGAACATGTTTTAGGTCCATTAATTTATATATAAGGATCGTAAAAATTCCAGTGTTGTTGGTACCCTAATTATCTTACTCATTTTTGCTTTTTAAACCTACCTCCTCCAGAATGCAAATGAAATCTAAATATTCACACACACTGTTCTTTGCAGTATTTCAGCTGAGCTCTTGAAAATGCTGTTACTGACCTTTACATTCAGGCTTAACTAGCTGGCTCTGCACTGTTCTTTCGTAGGAACCGTACTGGACCATCTGGTTAATCATCTTAATAAGAAAAAGCCTTATACAATAATCTCACATACCACAGACATTCTCACTTCTACTTTCTGAAACTAACCAAGTTTTTAAAATAACATTAAAATGTTAAACCAATCAACCCTTAAAAAATAATATTATAAATTGGGAGAATGCAAATATGTATTAAAAGGTAAAGCTGTTTTAAAGTAGCAATATGAGGATTAACCAGGGCTGAAATCCGTATTTGTAGGAATATTGAAGCATTAAAAACATTAAACAATGAAGATCTTTGTTTTAGAATTGTGCCCTTTGGGTTTCCTGTAGTATTTTAAAAATGGTAGGTATAGAACCTTAATCCACCTTGTTCTTTATAGAATAATAATAATAACTATTCTCTGTTACCAGATTTATAAAAACTGTGGCACCCACATGATTAAAATCACATTTCAAAAATGAGAATGAAAAAAATTTGTTATGTGGAACTATTAAAAAAGATGATCAATTACTTTTTTAGATGCATCTGGTATTTATGGTGTTTTGTTTTTTAGCTAAAATCTGAGAGCTTTAATAGCAGCTTTTTTTTTTTTTTCTTTTAGAGAGAGAGCATGTGGGCAGGGCAGGGAGGGACAGAAAAAGAGAGGGAGAAAAGCTGACTCCATACTGAGCTCAGGGCTGGATCTCACAAACCAGAACCGAAATCAAGAGTCGGACACAACCGACTGAGCCTCCAGGTGCCCCTGACAGCCACTCTTGAACGTCCATCCTTGCAGGTTTAGTGCCCTTCCTACCACTTATTTGATTTCGCACCTTTCAGAGCCTTGATGTCCTCATGTGATAAAAATTGATATTAATAGACTTTCTCATAGGATTATTGGTGCCTATTCATTAATACAAGAGAGAACCCATTGCTTTTCAACAAAGCATGTTGGGTGTACTTTTCTTGGTAATTCAGATCATATCTGCCCATCCATGCCTAATTGTTAGTAGGAATAAAAGTTTTTTTCTGAGAAGCTCAGCCAACCAAATAAATTGGAATTGTTATTGTTTGTAGTACAAATTACAAATGATTACAGAGAATTCCAACCTAATCAAATATTCAGGGGAATTGAAAAGCTTTTCAAACTCAATTTTACTTGTAAGTTGCATAAAAGATCTTTAAAAGTATTTTTTGTTTTGTTTGCGTGGGGTTTTTCTTTTTAATAAAAATGTCTCTCCCCTGCAAGTTTTGCTCACTCTTTAATTGTTAGTCTTCTCCAAGTTTCTGTCATCTGCCTAAGGTGATTGCTTCTATTTACTTCCTCGACTTTAGCTCTAGTACCTATGTGATTACCTCCAGATGATTGTCTTCACCTCCTCCCTCTCTTTGAGTTTCCTTATTTCCAGTTGCTTCTTAGACATCTCTGTGCAGTTCTCCTAGGATGTCTCTAACTCTCCACATACAAACATATTTCTCTACTTCACCCCTGTCACTTGCTTTTCTCTCAGTCTGAGTGAATGGCATTCCCATCACCAGCCAGCCAGGCATCAAAAGAGACCTTGGTCATCCCTACTCCATTTTCCCTCACCCCTCACTTTCAACAAGGCACCAGGCAATATTGGCTTTGCCTCCTGAATATCTTTATAAATATAGTCCTTTCTTCCTCCTCCTCCCACTCCCACTGCAGCAGCTAGACCCTCATCTCCCCCAGGGCTATTGGAACAAGCCTTCTAACTGGTCCCTCCACCTTCCTGCTACTCCTCCCCCCAAGCTATCCAGTACCGTTGCCACAGTGGTATCCTAAAGCCCTCACATCTTTAGAAACTTTTAGCTCCCCATTGTCTATATAATAAAGTATAGCCTCCCTAGAGAGACAAATAAGACCCTTCACAATCTGGATACTCCTCCTCAGCTAAGATTTCTCTCCCAACATCATCTTTTTTTTTTTTTAAACTAGAATATAGTTGACACAATGTTACATTAATTTTGGGTGTAAAACATAGTGATTTAACAAGTCTATATTTTATGGTATGCTCACCGCAGGTGTAGCTGCCATCTCTCCCCGTACAACACTCTTCCAGTGCTACTGATTGGATTGCTCATGCTGTGTCTCTTATCCCCATGACTTACTCATTCTATAACTGGAAACCTGTATCTGCCACCACGCCTCACCCTTTTTGCCCATTCCCCCCTCTCCCCTCCCCTCTGACAGCCAACAGTTTGTTCTCTGTATTTCTGAGTCTATTTCTTATAAACATGAATCTGTTTCTGCTTTTTGTTTAACATGTTTAACATGCCCCATATCTTCTTTATCCATTCATCTATCAATGGACACTTAGGCTGCTTTCTTCTCTTGGCAATTGTAAATAATGCAACAGGGAATGTAGGGGTGCATAAATCTTTTTGAATTAGTGTTTTTGTTTTCCTTGGGTAAATACCCAGTAGTGGAATTACTGGATCATATATATGGTAGTTCTACTTTGACTGTTTTGAGGAACCTCCATACATACTGTTTTCCACGGCAGCTGCACCAGTTTACATCCCCTCCAACCATGCGCAAGGTCTAACCTTGTCTTTTGGCGGTTCTCCTTGAGCTCTACACTCCGTCAGCGCAAATCTGTGGTAGTTCTTTGCATACTGTGTGACAGTTCCCATTTCTCTTCCTGCTTTAGTTCATGCTTCTCTTTGCCTTAAATATGGACCCTTCCCTTCCTGTTGAATGAAGCTTTCTTGACTACCACTTGCCCTTCTCCCACACAACAGAGAGCTTATCAGTTTTTTTCCTTGTGCTATCAGAGTATTTTTATGTTTGCTTTCAGTGTTTTGAAATTCTTTGTTAACTTGTTAGGCTTTCCCCACCAGATTAACTTCCTAAAGAACAGGGGACTCAGTGCATTTTAGCATTCCTGGTGCCTGGCTAGTCCTTGGCATAGGAAGGCATTTAATAAAAGCATTTAGAAAATATATGAAAATTGTTCATGAAATGGAGGATTTTTAGAGGGGGAAGCTGTATACTTAATGAAGGAATGACTAGTTCTGTGAAATTTTTTTTAAATGGCATGCAGGGGAAGGATTGGATTAAGTTTGTGTGGCTTTATTATTATTTTTTTAATTTTATTTATTAATGAGAGACACAGAGAGAGAGAGTGGCAGAGACACGGGCAGAGGGAGAAGCAGGCTCCATGCAGGGAGCCTGACGCAGGACTCAATCCTGGGTCTCCAGGATCAGGCCCTGGGCTGAAGGCAGTGCAACTGCTGAGCCACCCGGGCTGCCCAAGTTTGTGTGGCTTTAGATGGTAGAGGTAATGTCAACAGAGAAAGTATATTTCTGGTTTAGCCATAAAGAAGGCAATGAGAATTATAGAATAGCAGCGCCATCCTGCCTTCATTGGGAATCTATAGTTTGACAGTCTGAGTTTTAGTTCTGGCTCGCTCACTAAATTTGTCATTTTTGGGCCTAAGTGTCTTTGTTTTTTGACAGAAAAATGGAGATAATAGTAGTTTGTATGGTTATTTTGAGGACTAGTGAAATACTATTTTGGGGTGCCTCAGCTAATGTCTGAGATTGAATAGTGCTTAATAAATGGTCATCAGATTTGAATTAGCCTCCTGTTCCTGGATTCTTCTAGTAAAACCTTACGCTCACATTGGATGTAAGTAAGGTGTATACATAAACTGGCACCAAAAAAATTACTCAATTGCCTTTTTTCTCTTAAAGATTTATTCATTGTACTGATGATTCTCCAGATCCTTGTATAGAATATGAGGTAAGTATTTATTTTTTAAATCTCGAAATTGATAATCCTAAATGAAGATGTGTTGGAAATTGCTATTTATTTTTAAGCAAAATGAATAAAATTTTTTGGATCAATTTCTCTGGGAACCTAGAGCCACTGAATTTTTAAATTTAGGAAAAATTTATGTACAAGTATATACACAGGTATATACGCTATATACATACTATGGAATGTACGTATTTTATAATAAAACAAATACCTTTATGCTCATCATCTGGCTTAAGCTGGGTAAGGTCTTTAACCTAGTAGATGAAGAAAAATATAATCATCACCATTTTACCATTTAGGCCTGGTGGACCTTTTTATTTTTTTTACATTGTTCACTCATTTTACAGATTACATAAAATTAAAATGAAAGGATTGTGGAAAACATTTTTAGAAATAACTAAGAATTCAAACATAGCAAACCCAAATTTGTATTCCATATTTTCCTAGTTTGAAGGTATATACTCCTCCCCTGCCACATAACCCTCCCTGAAATGGGCAGTGTTCTTGGATGCAACTCCGTACTTGTCAACAGTTATGAGTGAATCTGGAACATACTTTTCTTTTAAATCTTGATTCCAGGTATCAACTACATCTCTGATAGGCTCTTGCTTATCATTATTCCTGGTTCTTCTTGCACTTGGATTGTCAAAATGTAATACTTTTTAAAAACTTTGACCGCGGGATCCCTGGGTGGCGCAGCGGTTTGGCGCCTGCCTTTGGCCCAGGGCGTGATCCTGGAGACCCGGGATCGAGTCCCACGTCGGGCTCCCGGTGCATGGAGCCTGCTTGTGTCTCTGCCTCTCTCTCTCTCTCTCTCTCTCTGACTGTCATAAATAAATAAATAAATAAATAAATAAACAAACAAAAAAAAAAAAAAAAAAAAAACTTTGACCGCTCATAGTTTGTTGAAGAGTTGTGGTCATCCTGCTCCATAATTGCAAACCAATTGCATTTTTGGATGTGTAACGTCAGTTAGAATTAGTCCAATGGTCGTTTTAAAAAAATTCTTCATTAAAAAAGAAAAATTCATTGTTTGCTTCCAGTCCCCTTTGCATAGACATGCTTTTAAAACTTGTCCACTGACTCACTGTACCAAGAAATTTTTAGTGTGTTGAGTGTATATTGGTAGATCTTCTGTGATTATACAACATTTGTAGAACAGTTAATTTACTATTTACTAGGCAACCAAACTGGATCTTTGAGCACGTATTATAATTGAAGCTTTTTACGTACCAGTTGTGAAGGTTTTTTTTACTTAATAGCATAGTATGAGCGTTTTCCCAATCATTAAACATCTTTTATAACATTCTTTTTTATGTATATATTATATTCTCATCTATTGTCTCACTGAACAAACATCTATTAAACACCTGCTGTGTCTTATCACTTGGTGCTAGAAAAGACAAAATGACAAAGATGATTTCCGAAGTCTTGCCCTGAGGCATAATCTTTGTTTGAGATGTCATCTTCTAGCCTTGAGATTCATTTCACCTGCAGTTTGCTCTTTATTGCTTTTTGGGGAATATGCCATCATCATGTTAGTGCATAGGGTTTAAAACTCAGTTTTAAAAGCTCAGGGAAGTGATATTCTTAGAATAATTAAAATGAAAAAAGTTGCAAGCAGAATGCTATATATGGGCTATATATGGTGTATTCCTTCTGTGTATTTAAAAAGATATATACATATTTTCCATGCTCATATGTTTGTAGATTACTTCTGGAAGGCTATATGAGAAATTGACAGTTTACCTCTGAGGAGGAGGACAGAGGGACTGGATGGGGTGGAGGGGACAATTCACATTTTTACCCTTATGTATTTATCAACTATACAATGTATGTGTTACCTTTTTAAAACATTATTTTAATAAAGATTATGCAAATTTTCCCAAAAAATTAATGTTAGTTTACAATTGCTTATGTCTTTGTTGCTTAAATAAAAATTACTGTAACCCTAAAAAATTATACTTGCCAGTATCAGCTTTTAATAGATGACAACTGTGTAAATTTTTAGTTTTTTACTTGTTTAATAGTTTCTTTTTAAAAAATACAGCATGTAAAAAAAAATATAGCATGTATAAAACTTGAGTAAGAGCACACAATAATGAAAATTGAAATCAGTGCATTAAAAAAAGGAAATCAGTGCATTTTAAAATCTTAGGCATATTTTAACAGTATTTTTTTTAAGAAGAGCAACTTACTATTAAAAATTTAAAAGTATGAGAAAATATGAGGAACTTACCACCTGGATATATCCTCAATATTAGCGTTTGACATTTAGCTTCCCTTTCCTGAGATAAGTGTGTATGTGTGTGTGCATATATACACTCTCTTCATAAAATACTTTGCATACCATTTTTTTTCACTTACAGTGTGTATTTTGCTAATTCATGGACTATTTTTTTATATCAGGATTTTTAGTGGCTGTTTATCTTATATTTTTACTGTTTTGCTTTGTAACATTTTTTAAGCACCTGCTAGGTGTTACATACTTGTGCTGGGAACATAAAGATGAATAAGGCCCAGTTCCTTGCCCTTGCCCAGTTGCCAGTTAGGAGGGAAGAGAGACTTGCATCAAATTATCATAGTACAACTGGGTATGTATATGCATACTACAGAATATTAGGTGCAAGAAACTGGGAGCACAGGATATGAGAAGGGAGGATACTGAGACCACTGGAGAGAATTCTAAGAATGGGGCTTTATGTAATTCCAGCTCCGTCTCTGAGGTCTTAAAGGGCAGAGGTGTATGCCAGCATAAGGAAGGCTGGAGGCATTGACCACTTATTACAGTTATACTTCAAAAGAGTATGACTAGTTTTCTCCAGAGAACATTTTAAAACAAACTCAAAAGCATACATTTCTCAACTATATAGTATTTATAAAATTATAGCAATTCAATAGTATAGAGTATTTATACATGATAAATAATTAATTATAGTAGTAGAACCCACTTATGACTTGGACCAGTGATGGAATTTGCTTTATTTTAAAGTACTGGCAAAATCACAGGAGAGTTATAGTGATTTTTAGTGATGAATCATAATAATTTTATCAGAGTAATCCTTACCCAGTGGTGCTAAGGTAGATAACTTGGATATCCTTTTATTTTTTTTATATACTTGAGGGGTGAAGAATGTAACGAATTGCAGGGCAGCTATACACAATGATGACAGGATTTGCCTTTATTGTCCTTGGATTTGTATATTATGTCAGAACTCAATGTGATAAGTGACAAAGATGCATTTTGTCGTAAAGAATTTTAACAGCGTTTCCCCCACTGACTGGACTAATAAATCTGTCCCCCACATCTCATGAGAAAAATGGTGTATGTTGCCTTTTCCAAACTATTTGATAATGGCAGTTATTAAGATATATGCTTAGCATAAAATTGTCTGTTAGATCAGTGAATATTCCCTTGTTACATGGTTGTGTTACATTATTCCTCTCTTTACAGCTTGTTCTTCGAAAATGGTGTGAATTAATTCCTGGGGCTGAGTTCCGATGTTTTGTCAAGGAAAACAAGCTTATTGGTAAGTTTTTCTTACCCTTTAAAAGAAGAAAAGCTTTTTTTTTTTTTTTAAGTTTATTTATTTTACCTTTTTTTTTTTTTTTTTAAGTAAACTCTACCCTACACATGGGGCTTGAATTCAAAACCCCAAGATCAAGAGTCACATGCTCCACCACCTGAGCCAGCCAGGCATCCCTAAAGTTTATTTATTTTTAGTAATCTCTGCACCCAACATGGGGCTCAAACTCATGACCCTGAGATCAAAAATCACATGCTCCTTCAACTGAGCCAGCCAGGCACCCCAAGACAACAAGCTTTTTTTTTTTTTTTTTTTTTTTTTATAAATTAATTTTTATTGGTGTTCAATTTACCAACATACAGAATAACACCCAGTGCTCATCCCGTCAAGTGTCCCCCTCCGTGCCCGTCACCCATTCACCCCCACCCCCCGCCCTCCTCCCCTTCCACCACCCCTAGTTCATTTCCCAGAGTTAGAAGTCTTTATGTTCTGAGACAACAAGCTTTTGATGGAAGTGAATTTCTAGTAATTAGGTGAGGGTGGTAATCACTCTTTATCTCAGATGCTACCTCTAACCAGTTGGTAGTGACTCTGGAATTCTATGTTGACAATGCTTCTGAAGCCATATTCAGTTTCCATAGAAAAGAATCTTGTCCATTAATCATGTCTGTCTGGATTCTGGAGATGAAAGTGATTGTCTTGACCATTCCCAGTTTAGGATATGTATCATGTTACCTGCTTTCTCTTTGGAACTTTCCTGAGTACTAACAACATACTATTTACTTTAAGCATCATAAAAAGCCAAGTTTTGGGATCTTTATTTCTATTATTGGAGCAGTGTTTATTATTCTAGCAAGAGGAAATATGTGGAAAAAATAAGTGCATTACTTTAAAAGCCACCCATTTTCTTCCTCGGATTACTGTTTAGTTAGCTGTGATGTATTCAAGTATTGAAGGTAATCTTTTTTTAATCTTTGCATGTTTTCCATGCAGTAAAACTAACCTTCAACCAAGAAAAGTGTGATTTGAATAGAACCACATCAGTACTATTTAAAAAAATTTTTAAATTTATTGTTTAAATTTTTATTTATTTATTATTATTTTCTTTTTTAGAGAGGGAGAGAGAGAGAATCTTTTTTTTTTTTTTAAGATTTTATTTATTTATTTATGAGAAACACGGAGAGAGAGAGGCAGAGACACAGGCAGAGGGAGAAGCAGGCTCCAGGCAGGCAGCCCAACGTGGGACTCAGTCCCGGGACTCCAGGATCACGCCCTGGGCCCGAAGGCAGAGGCTCAACCATTGAGCCACCCACGCGTCCCGAGAGAGAGTATCTTAAGCAGGCTTCTTGCTCAGTGTGGAGTCCCATACACAGCTCAGTGTCGCAGCCCTGAGATTATGACCTGAGCTGAAACGAAGAGTTGGATGCTTAACCTACTGTGAGCCACCCGGGTTCCCCAAATCAGCACTACTTAGTGATTGTGATGTTGACACCTGTTAACTTACCTAAAAGAAACTTGGGGTGTTTGAGTTTATCATATTATTAGATATTCTTGGAGAAACTGCAATACAAGTACAGCAAAAGAAGGGAATCATACTGGCATTGATTAAGAAATTGAGTGGAAGCCCTTCTTTCAGAATAGAAAACTTTTCCAAGGCCTAGAACAAATTGAGGGAGTTTTTACAATAATCCCTTTAGTATATTTGGAATAAAATCAGCAAGTTACTCTAAAGAAAGGAATGTTTACTTTTCTATGGCTTGAAATATCAGGCTTGTGAAGGCAGAGTAACATGTGTGAATAGGAAAAATAGCCTGTTTCTATGAAATATGATATGAATTGGAAGACATATAGAATACTTTAAGTTTCCCAAAGAAATCTACCAATTTGTAGAAACTTTGTTGGAAAAAATCAAAGAAGAAGCCACTGACTATGTGTATGGGTTCAAAATTATTTTTTACATTATAAACATATTTATGACAATTCTTTCCATTACACTAAATAAAAATAGAAACTATTTTCTAAAGACTGCATGACAACATGGAACTTAGGATATACCTAGCCATATGAATGGATAACTTTTTACAACTGGTAAGTTTTATATTATGTATATAAAAATGCTGAATCATGTATTTGTAATATTCATCTGATTGGTCTTCTGATCTGCTTTAAGGGTTCACTCAAAACGACATTGAAATTACATTTTGGTGTTTTTGAAAAGAAAGTAATGTGTAATCTAAAATATTTTCTTGTCAGGTATTTCTCAGAGGGACTATACACAGTATTATGATCATATTTCTAAACAAAAGGAAGAGATTTGCAGATGCATACAAGACTTTTTCAAGAAACACATACAGTACAAATTCTTAGATGAAGACTGTGAGTATTTTTTATTGATCTAGTGAAATGAAGTACATGAACTTTCCAAATGAAATACATGATGAATCTTATTTCATGATGGTGCAGATTTTTTTTTAAGGATTTTATTTATTTGAGAGAGAGAGCACAAATGAGAGGAGGGGCAAAGAGAAATACACTCCCTGTTGAGCAGGGAACCTGGTATGGGGCTGGAGATCATGACCTGGGCTAAAGGCAGTTGCTTAGCTGACTGAGACACCCAGGCACCCTAGTGGTGCAAGTTTTAAAACTGGATTTGACCACTATATTTTAAGCATTTTTCTGTATTACTATTTGGTATTACTGATAGTTTACATGTTAATTTTACCTTATTTTAATCAGTCACTTTTTATTACCACGGCAGTTATTTTCTTATCATTTTAGATATATAATATATATATGATAGTTCACTTTTAACTTTGAATTTTTTCTCCTTTACAGTTGTGTTCGATATATATAGAGACAGTAGGGTAAGTAACAATTATCTGATATGCTTTAAAATCAGGGCTGGTCTTACGGAGTGCGTAGCTGTTATGTATGTAAGGGGCCACCGCTCAAAAAATACTTTCTCAAACCAGCTAAGATGTTTGAAATTCATCATGGTCAGGAATCTCCCTTAACATATACTTAATATTAGGAGACACAGTATTGTCAATAGACGTGGGTCTGGCGTGTGTTTTTCTGTTTTACATTTTAAATGCTAAATGTCTCAAGTGCCCACCATCCAACCTAAGAAGTAGAGTTTGTTTTTATTTTTAAAAAGATATATTTATTTAAATGTGGCTGGGAGTTTGTCATATGATATTTAGATAATTATTTTTAGTCAACTAAAAGAACCTTAGCATGGTTGGAATTGATTTTATCTTTAAGATGAAGATGAAGGTTCACTTATTTTAAATCTTACTTGTACAATGAAAAAGAGAACAAAACCCTGACTTCATAAATCCTACAGCAGAGGTTTAATTATCAAGACATGCAAATTTTCAAAGAAATTTGGGTCACTAAATGTACTGTGATTAGAGCTCATTGACTTAGCTGCTGAGAGGACAGCAGGTGTGTTTTCCGAATATGTGACCATATGTTTTCCAAATGTTACCCACATATTTCTCATTCCCTCTCCAAGCTCATATCAGCTTCACTGTTGTGATGCTTGCAATACCTTTGAATCATTTTTTTGACAAAAGGATATGGCCCATATGGTAATGTCCCAAAGTAACAGTTAACTGTTGACTTGCCTCTATTTAGACAAAAGACATCACATACTCTGTTTTCATCTCTATGTCTTCAAGGGTGAGAATATCTATTAAGAGTTAGAAAGAGGGGGATCCCTGGGTGGCGCAGCGGTTTGGCGCCTGCCTTTGGCCCAGGGTGCGATCCTGGAGACCTGGGATCGAATCCCACTTCGGGCTCCTGGTGCATGGAGCCTGCTTCTCCCTCTGCCTATGTCTCTGCCTCTCTCTCTCTCTCTCTCTGACTATCATAAATTAAAAAAAAAAAGAGGGAAAGAGGAATGATAAATTGTATAAGGAAGAGGGATGTTACTTTACACTTTCAATCCAGTGAAAAAAACCTTAGAGAAAGGATGGGAAGCTGGTGTGATAGAATGGATAAAAACTGGAGCTGATCGACAGGAGCCCAGGCTCTAGTCCCGGCTCTGCTTCTCACCAATATACAGACACCAGTCTCTCCATAGAGAGAGCATCCATAGAGAGCTTGTACTGTCAGATGCCATGCTTCTAACAAGAGGCTTCCAACAAGAGGATTTCCTGACCTACAAAGAGCATACCTTTGAGACAAATATTCTAGGGACTTGGCCTGGTCATAAGTGGGATCAAATCAATTAGTGAGTGAGTAAACCTAGCTTATTACCCTAATGTGCAGCTCAGAAGAACTTTACTTGTATTTAACTTAGGTTATCCATATAATCCTGTGAGGTATGTATTATTCTCACTTTATAGATATTAAAACCGAAGCAGTTATATTTTAATGCAGTCATGTTTAATGGCATTTAAAAATTCGGAATTCGCCAAGGTCTCTCAGTATTTCCCTAGAAAATGTCCAGGTCTGCTTTGATTCATATTGTTAGCAGGTCAGTGCAAATATGTAATTTGGTGAAAGAGCTATATGAATGTCTTAAGTGAAGTTGGACTGTACAGAAGCAATTACTGCTATGATCTAACAGAACTGAAAGTAGTTGCATATTTTTAAAATGAGAAACATACCAGTATAAACATTCTGAGAAGAGATTTAAACCATGATGTAAAACACATTTGCATTTGCTCAGTGGCACTTGTATCACTTTTTGTTAGGCACTTTGTTGAATATATGGTTTTATGACTATTGTGGAAAACTAACTCTTTTTGGTAGTCTCTCATATGCAGTGGAACTTGTATAAGTTCCAAATGGGGTATATTTGAGTCTGGTAATATTTTGATGTGTCTACTTTCTTACTGCAGTGGGCAAGTTGACTCAGTATTGATAGATTCACTGTTGCTATCAGTGTTGATAGTCACATGACTATCCTATGTCAGAGATGGCTACACATTCACTAGGTCTGGGATGAGGCCTTGGTATATGTGTTGTAAGGAGCTGCTTAAGTGACACATAACTAGAATTTAGAATAACTACTTTAGAGACTTGAAAAATTATTGTGGTTTTCCTTATGTATTATTTTAGTGACAGCTATTGTTTTATTACTAATTACATTGCTTTAAGGACTGAACATGTCTGGTCTTGAGTCTATGATATTGTTGAGGTAGGCTTTACAACTTGGTCACTTTTATTTTACTGTTCTTTGTGTGGTTGAAAAATTACAACTAATATGTGAAGTATTCTGTAGATGTTTGTTAGATTAAGCTTGGTAATAATTGTGAAAATATTTTTGTATCTTATGAATGAAATGATGTCGGTAGAGACCTTCAAAATAATGCAGATTTGGGGGAATGGATGGGATATAGATGTAATAAGATTGGCCATGGGGTTCAACAAGATAATTGTTGAAACCGAGTGGTGGGTTGTGGGGTTCTTTATATTTTGTCTACTTTCTATATGTTTAAACTTTTCCATATAAATTTAATTCTAAAAACTGTGAAAAAAATCTATATCTTCCCTAATTTTTCATCTACTTAATTTATCAGTTACTGAAAGAGTATGTTAAAATCTCCTGCTTTCTCATTCTGTCAGTTTTTGTGTTATATATCTTGAGGTTATGTTTTTAGACAAGAACATATGTTATGTTTATAATGGTTTTGTTTTCCCAGTGAATTCTCATCATTAGGCACTGACCATATCTCTATTCCTAAGAATGTTTTTCGTGGTTTTTGCATTAAAGTATGTTTTGACTGATACTGATAGTGTTACTACAGTGTTTTTTTTGGTCTGAGAATTTACCTTTTTCCCTTTTTTTTAGCTGTTAGGTTTTAGGTTTGTGCATGTATCTTGTAAGTGGCATATTGCTGGGTTTTGTTTTTTAAAAATGGACAATTTCTGGTTTTTAACAGGTGGGTGTAGTATGCATATATTGTATTTGATATCTGAATGTTTTATAGCATCTTATCTTGAGTTTGCAATTTACTTTTCTGTTTTTGTTTTCTCCTTTGATTTGTATTACTGTTTTTTCTTTATTCTTACCACCCTACTCTTCCTCTGCAAAATTTTGAAGTTTTATTTTGTATTTGTTACTTTGGTAGTTATCATGAAATCTTAGTATGATTATTTAATAAGTTCAAAAGTTAATCTCACTTCCTGTTGCCCTCATGGTACAAGGACGTTGGAACTAATTCCCAGTGCCTGCTTACATCTTACATGTGATTTCTGATTTTTGGTTCTATTTTATATTTAATATCCCTAAATCAGTTATGACTATCACTGTTCACTTTCTTTGCTTACCAGTGCTTCTTACTACTGCTTTTTGAATGCAATTTCTCTTTAGTAGTATATACTTTAGTAGAAAATCTCTTACCATTGGCTGGAGAAATTGTTTAGCTTTCATGCGTGGCAGGCTTAGCTGGGTATAGAATTTTTGGCTGACCAGTTCTGTTGTCTCAGCATGTTGGAAACACTGCTGCGTTGTTGTTGGCATTTTTTTTTTCCTTTTCTTTTTGTCTTTTTTGAGTACTTCCTAGGTCTAAGAATTCATTTCCTTTGTCAGTTGTGAGGCACTCTCAGCTATCTTTTCAAATGTTACCTCTTTTTGTCTTTTGTCCTTGGGAAATCTGTTTTGAGGAGTGTTAGCACATCTCATTTTATCCTCATGTGTCTCAATATCCTTGTTTTCCACCTCCATTCTTTACTGTGTTGTGTAATTTTCTCAGATATATCCTCTGATCACTAGTTCTCTCAGCTGTATCCGATTGGATACATTTAACCTTTCACTAAGTTTAAATCGTATTAGCTATATTTTTTCATACCTGTAGGTTCCATTTGGTAAATTCAGTTCTGTGTATTCTTTTTTTCATAGTATCTTGTGTCTTAGGGTTTTGATATCTTTTATATTTTCAATCACTTTTTAAAAAGATTTAATTACTTATTTTAGAGAGTGCACACAATTGCGGGGATGGGGGGTGTGGCTGAAGGAGAAGGAAAGAGAGAGAACCCCATGGCCAGAGCGCAGAGCAGGGCACAGGGCCCAATCTCACGACCCTGAGATCACGGACCTGAACCGAAATTAAGAGCCAGATACCAAACTGACTGAGCCACCCAGGCATCCCTGTATTTTAAATCATTTAAAACTATTGAATTTTTTTGGTCAGAGTTTTTGAGAAATAATTTACATAAAGTAAAATTCATCCTTTTTTAGGGTATAGTTCTATGAGTTTTGACAAATACATCCATTTGTGTAACCACTACTGCAGTCAACATGTAGAACTCTTATCACTTCCCCAAATTTTCTCATGACCTTCGTTGCACCCTAGTCTCTGGCAAACACTGCTCCATAAAACCTATTGAGTTTTAAACTTTTTGGTTGAGAATATATTCACATTGCTTAAAAATTAAATCAATGTGAAAATACATGTAGAAAGTCTTTCTCTTACCATGTTCCTCTGTAATCCCAGAGGTATACTTTTATTAGTATCTTATGTATTTCTTGATGCAAAAACAGGCAATATACTTAAGTTTTTCCATCTTTCATACACAAGAGTTAGCACATGATATACTCTGCACCTTGCTTTATATACGTTTGTTTAAAAAATTGTGTTTTGGAGAGCTTTCTAGTTTCTTACAATGGTGTATTTCCTTTTGTGGATATATTATATAGTTTACCATTTTCCTGTTGATGAACACATAGCTTATTTCTAGTCTTTTACAAACTGTGCTGTGAATAATTCTGTGTACATGGATTGTGCATGTGTGTTGGACTGAGCTCTTTGAAGGAATGGATTTTGTGTTATTGATCTTTATGCTCCGTTGCTTAGTAGTGCTTGGTGTGTAGAGATTTATTTGGGCAGGTAGTGGGATGGTTAGTTGGTAGATATCAGGAAGGTCAGTGTGACCACTCTTATCTGATGGATTGCCTAAAAACAGAATTTCTCAGGATGTCTTGTGCCTGAGATGTCACGTAAAAAACACATTATAGCTATAAAATCCTCATCTTGATAGTTTCATGCCTGATGACAGCTGGTTTCTTTTTTCCTTTGTGAACTAGAGGATGCCTTCTAACTACAGAACAAACTCCGCCAGCTATCCCAACAGTGGTGATTTGTTTTTGTTTTTTATTTGTTTTGCTTGCTTTTATAGTATGGCATATTTTTAGCATGTAGAGCTCAATATTCCTATACTAACAAGTGTGATAGGGTTTTTCTCCCCCCCCCCTTTAATAAAGAGGTGGTTTTATTGGTTATAAAAACTCAAGTAGAAAGAGTTTAGAGGTTAGAAAATACCCATTTTGTTAAAGTAACATACAGTATGTTAAAGGCATATTAGTAATTACCCCAAAGCAAAGCTAAAGTCACACAAAGAAGTTGATTAATGGCTGACTTTTTTTTTCACACAAACAATGTCCAAGTGGTTGTGGAATCTGTTTGAGGAAACAGCTCAGGTGGCAAGAAAGAGTTGCAGGTTTTCTCCTGGGGGGATTGTATATAATTGGAAACTTACCAAAAAGTATGTGGTTCAAACTTCCTATAATGGTTCTTGGCTACTTACTAGATATTTCTGACATTTGAAGCTCGTCCTAATAAGATGTTTCTCATCTTTCTTAAATGATGAGAAACAGTACTAGAGATTAATAATGCCGGCTCAGCAGTCTAGTTCCTTAGGTTGATATAATTTTATACACATACATCTGTTCAAGACATGATTACATATTTAATTCTCAACAGCAAAACAATACAATTGAATGTTTCAGTGAGAAAAGTCAAGAGGAACAAAGATAAAAATTTCGAGGAAGCATTTACTAAATGTCACATGTATCTCTGTGATCAGATGTGGCTTTAATATCTTGGCAGGATTTCACAGATTTCCCCAGGTCTGTTATGTCAGTGCTATGCCACTTTATATCCTAGGATGCACCTGATTCTAACCAAACTTAGTATAACTAGGTCAGAAGTATTTCCCTGAGTCTGGAACCTATAGGATTGCCCACCAGTACTCAGAACAAAAGATAGAAATTTCTTTTAAAGGTTGATATTTTTCTTGTCCCCTTCATGTGTCACACGCTCTATCATACAAAGCAAATATTACATTAAGATTAAAGAGAACTCAGAATTTTCCTACGTTTTTTAAGGATTTTTTTAAGCCCCCCCCCCCCCCTTGCAGCAGCCTGTCAAGGGTAAGGAAGGTGCTTTGCCTCTGCCTTGCTTGCTCAGGCAAGATAACTGCAGGCAGCTTGAAAGCATTCTAGTCATGCTATTTTGGTGGAACCATTCTGTGAGATTGTCCTTTCTCCTGCTTGGATTTTTGACTTAGAATTCCTGTGTGATTTAGGCAGGAGTTGGCATATCCACCTTTGTCAGTGCTTTCACTGGCAGCCTTCACTCTGGATCCCTCACCGCTTTCTTTAGACGAGTGGCCCTTTCTCAGCTGGGACCTGGAGAAACTCTTTTGAAATAAATCACAGTAACTTCAAGATTATCACTTAGGTAAAACAATACGAAGATGATCTTTTGGATAAGACAGGTGACAGACTTGAAGTGTTTGTTTTTATACTGTACTTACTAGTTTTTCTGTCTGTACTCTAGGGGAAGGTGTGGCTGATTGATTTTAATCCGTTTGGGGAAGTAACCGATTCACTGCTGTTTACTTGGGAAGAGCTGATATCTGGAAGAAACTTAAAAGGTGATTTTAGTGAAGGAGATGCCCTGGAGCAGGTAAGAGGATCAAGGAGGATACACAGGAAACCTTCCAATCCACTAAGTAATTGCTCGCTTGTTCTTTAAGCACTAACACAGATTTACTAATAGATACATGCTCATGGAGGTGACCAAAAAGGGTGTGTGCATTGTGATTCACCTGGAAGAATCTTGACCCTGGGTCAGTTCCTTAGTTGACTCTGATCCTAGCCCTAGGCTCCTGACCCCTGACAGAGTAAAACTGTGCAGGTGCCCAGATGGGGGTCTTGTCATAGTCCTAACCCCATCAAGGGGGCCCTACTGCAGTGTCTCCCTCACCAGCTTTCTCTTCCACCCATGGTGGCCTTCCACACCCCTGTGGAGCCCCTCAGACCTCCTTGCCCATCCTCTCTTCCTCCTCTCAGCAGATGATTCCACATCCCTCTTCACAGGAAGAGAATCCGCTGGTGATATTGTGTGATTGTCCTCAAACCTCTGAGCATCCCTGTATCCCTCCTCCTCAGTCTCATAGTTCCACTTGCTCAGCATGCTGTTCCTTACTCCCTCCTGATAACCCGGTGCTGCCTCCCACTCCTTCCTGTCCCACCCTGTCTGTGTTCAGGTATCTTCTGTCCAAAGAGACAAACCTCCTTCAACCTCATGTCTTCAGCCAGCAGCTCTGTCTCCTCACCTTCACAGCCAGACTTTCTTTGAACAGCACCTTTGTGTTGCCCTTCTCTGCTTATAAAAGTAATACATGCCCATTTTTAAATAAAGAGCATTCTGATATTACCATAGTCCTTCCACCTTAAGAACCACGCTATACGTTTTTTCTATCGTATTTCGTATACTTTGGTATATATAACATGCCTGTATACACACACATAAACTTTTAAAAATAAATGAGATTGTGCTACATATGTGTTATCTTTGAGTGTTTTTTTATATCTTTAAAGAAATAGTTTTATCTTTACATGATTATTTAAAAAAACAGAGAATGAGAAAGAGGCAAAACTGGAAATCCAACCACCTGGAACTTACCATCCTTACCCCTTCAGTTAATATTGTCCAAGTGTGGTTTTATATGCAAACGCACACATCTGTTCACACTAGTGGGATCAAACTAACTTCACTCATGCTATGTGACCCATGTTTTTGTAACTTCTCAGTACTTGTACAGCCTCCCAGTGGCTTCCTCATGTGGCCACCTCCCCTGCCTGCTGCCTCTCACCTGTGTGCCCCTCCATCCCTGCTGTTCCACAGAAACTGCTTTTGGTGAGGGCTCTGCAGGCTCGCTGCGAGTGCCGGTGGACGAGCACAGCAGCATTTGAATATATCACCCTCTTCCGTGTCTTCACTGCATATCTTCCCTTGGTTTCCATGGCACATGCTCTCCTCCTGGGTTTCTTCCTGCCTTTCTGGCTGCTGCCTTGCTTCCAGTGTGAGCATCTTTTCTTTGGTCTTATCCCTGAAATACTTCTTTTCATCATTACTGTGGCAGGGCCCTCTTTGGCCCTATTCCTCTAGATCTGGCTCAAATGGGTATTTTCCTTTTCATGGTACTTGCTCTATTGTGTTGTCTTTGCTATGTCCTGCCCAGACTGTAAGTTTCTGAGCACAGTGGTATCTCTCATGTTCTCCACAGATCTGTGTTGGCCTAGCACAATTCAGCACAGTTGATTTTTGTTAAATTAATGACTGAAAGAATTTTCTTTGTGCTGGCATCTTAGAGTTGGGGGCCATTAAATCTGAATGTCAAGGAAAGAGAATGTAAATTATTCAGCAGAGGGTTATTTTTAAATATGAGGGACACAGTGGATAGAAACAGTTTGTACAAAATACACTCTATGATCCAAATCGTCTTTTTTTTTTTTTTTAATTTAAACAGTGTTGTATTGGAGGTCGGGGGGTAACAGGGAAACAGGAACTGGCTCCTGTCTTTTCCACAGAATTATGTCCTGCATGTCTCCCTGTTCTTATTCCTCTTCACAGAGACCTGGCTTTCTTTCTGGTCCTCACAACTACAAAGCTCTGCTACGGGATTTTTGCCATGGTTATGCCCACTGCCTTCCAAGCCATGCCCAGTCCCTGTATGAGTTCCCAGACCTCATTGGGCTGCTTTCATCATACTTTTCAGTCCCCATGTTCCCTCCTTGGCAAAGGGTTCCCTGACCACCCCTGTGAAGTGGCCTGTGTTTTTCTTCTCTTATTATAACACCCTGTCATAGTGTTCTTAAAACAGCTCTTACTAGCTGAAGTGACCTTGCCATTATATTTATTTGCTTATTTATTGACTGTCTGCCTGTTTGGTTTACCAGTTGATCTCCTATACCTAGGACAAGGTCAGCACAAAGTGGGTGTTTCCTAAGTGTTTGTCAGATGATTGGTCTGTCATAAGATATGGCCTGCTTTCTAGGGCTCTACGGTCCTGTTCCACTCAAGTTCCCGGCCTGTCTCCATCTGCTGGACACCATCCATCCCTCACCTAGATACCTGCCACCCATGAAGTCCAAACCCAAGGCCTTCTGTCTCTGAAATCCTTTTTGGCACAAGGCAACATGTAAATATTAAATGCAAGACTCTAAGCAAGTACATTGAAGAATGTGAAGACTTGTTAAAAATGACACTCAGATTTGCAGTTTTCCATAGGTGCTGAGAGAGATACACAAATGCGTAAGTTAAATGACTAAGAGAAGCACAGAGTGTTAGGAATTCATAGTACTTGCTTGCCCTCCCTATTAACTATATTCTCCAGGGCAATACTTCCCAACTGTGCACCTATAGAAAATGATAGTATTGATAAAGCCCTCTGGCCAGCATGAGATTGCTCAAGGCCAGAGAGAACTAGCCATAGGCCTTGGGCCCATTCAAGGACTAAGGAACCCATATTTGCTGTGCATAGTGGCTGGTAGCATTTAGGGATTGACCACAGCTCTCCATGAGGATACTGTTTTCAGATACTGTGTATTTATTTTCTAGTGAACATGTGGAAATATCCTCAAAATCTTGGTGGTTCTTTTACTTCAGAATCTTACTTTCTTTACCTAGTACAGAAGGGAACATGAAGTTGAAAATGTTAAACTAGCATCTTTTTCACTTCGAAGAATAGACTTAAAAAGGTAATTTCTCATGGACTTCCCTTTTTTTCTTTATAAAGGATTCTCCAGCTTTCCGTTGCACAAACAGTGAAGTGACAGTTCAACCCAGTCCCTATCTGAGTTACCGACTTCCCAAGGACTTTGTAGACCTGTCTACTGGGGAGGATGCTCACAAACTCATAGATTTTCTTAAACTGGTAAAGTATATGTGTACTGAGTACACATATGTGTATATCTTTGTTTTTAAGTTGACTTTGTAATGTTTCATTATACTTCTATACTATCTAGATTATATTTGGTTAGGACATTTTATAATGAAATATATAAAGTAAGCTGAAGGAATAATTTATTGCTTAGAATGATAGAAAATGTATCTTATGATGTTTATGTTTTTTGAATAATTTTCACAAGACTTCTGCTTTTGAAGAAATTCTATATGTTCTTATAGGGCTAAGGTCTAGCTCTCTGCTGTATTATTCAGGGGGAACGTGTGTATTTGTACTGTGTTTCTTTGTGGGAATGTTTGCACAAATGGAAAAAAGAGAAGTATTCAAATACCTGAAGATAACATGCCTAGGAGCCAAAGTGATAAACTTGTCTGATGAATTAATTTAGGCATGTTTTTCCATGATGATTTTCAACCTTATCTGTTGCCAAGGCCTCTAGAAAATTATACTTGCTGACAGAAAAAGTGATCTTGGCTGAACACATATCCCAACTAGAACGTGCTATTTTAATGTATCTTGGTTTCCTTTGACAGAAAAGAAATCAGCAAGAGGATGACTGATGAGAGCGGAGAGTTAAGTCCGATGTAAAGAGGAAACCACCTTGGCATCAGGAGGCTGCTCTGAGCTCACAACTTCCTGAACCCCACTCGGGTTGGGGTGGGAGGCAGCGTGAAATCAATAGCTTTTTATATCCATGTATATTAAGCTGGAAAAAAATGGAGGGACTTTGCTACTTGTAAAAATAAATAATAAATAGATCTTAAACATAGGAAACCATACTGTTCTGATGATAAAATACCTTCTCTGAAATACGTCACTCTTTTGGCTCAGTCTGTTGAGATTTATCTATGTTTCCTTGTGCTATTTATTCTACCTATTGGGTAGATGGGCAAATTTATATTTGTTATACAGAAATGGGTGCTTTTTGAATCATTACTTTTTCATGGAAAAAAATAGAACCTTATATTACTATAGAAAATGTTTTCCTACTTGAGAGGATTTTCATATAATTTTTCCATTGGTTTATCTTTGGTTTGCATATAGCTAAAATAACAGACTTCTCAAGCTATCAGATAACCATGAAAATGTCAGTATATTACAACTAGGTTAATATGTATTAGTAAAACTATCACAGATTTAGTTAGAATTTGGCCTTTTTTAAAAAAACTAGAATTTGGGGGAGGTTTATTCACTTTTTTAGGCTACTATTTGAGTAATTCTTCAGTGCTTTAATTGATGAGGATATGAGTAATTTCTAATTTACTCAGTACTTAATATCTGCTGAGACACTCTGCTATGTATGCTATGCCCTTTGGAACAGTTTGAAGGAAATCAACATTACAGTTTCCCAAGGCATCTATCTAATGTGTTATCAAAGAATATTTTACTAGTTGGAGGTGTGGTTTTCAACTTAGGAGAGCACCTATAAATGCTCCCATAGGAAGACATAAAAATGGAGTAAAATTTCCCCTTTCTGTGTGGTTAAGGCAGAGTACACATAATGATGAAAGATACTTCTTTTTGTTATCTCAAACTCCACAGCTTTTTTTGTGGTTTCTCAGTTATAATCACTTGGATATTTGTATTTTAAATACACAGTGCAAAGATCGAGTTGTGGTCTTTGTACTCAGCATATCAAATGCCATTTCCAAGGCCAGTTTGAAGTTGTGGTGCTTCAAATATTTTTATTTTTTAAACTGCTCTTGAGGGATTTGACTGCTAACTCATAATGGAAGGATTTAGTATCATGAGTTGACTTAGCCTCAGCTCTGGAACTGACTTCATCAAGGTGGTACTTCACCATTCCAAAAAAAAAAGAAAACAAAAAGTTATGTATTTAATACCAATTGAAAAAAATTGGACTGTAAATAATAATAAAAAGACTCAAGCAAAATTGGCAAATATTTTATAAAAAGTACAGTTCTTGGTATCATTAAATTTTTGCATTAATTTTCCTGAGGTATTACTGAGTTCAACTCTCACTTTTAAAAATGTGATTTTTATACATTATTTCCCTAGTATATTTAATTTTTGTTGATTATCCTGATGTTAATAGTAAATACAAGATAACATGCAGGAAATCTTCTCCTACATTCAAATATCATTTATGGCTGCCTAAAGATTAGTTTTGAATTATCCTTTTATTTGTTGGCCTTATATGTTCTTTTTTTGAGATACTTCAGGTTTATACTTGAATTTAGAACATTAATTCTTTAGCTTGGTCCTGAAATCGTACCTTCTGAAGAGAAGACATTGTAGCTGTTGGCTTATTAGTCAGGCTGGGACAAACATGTTTACTTTGTCCTGCAGAACTAGTAGCACGCAGTATGGGCCTCCAATACAGCAGACTTTGCCAAAAAGTTCTGTTTTTAAGTCTCATTTTGATGTATATTTTCTGAGTCCATAAATTTTTCCCATCTACTCAGCCATTTCTCTCTATGATAATTGAGGATCATGTCTGTTAAAAAACAAACAAATGTTACATGACTGAGGTTTTTGGGTTAAGTTTGTGTTCTTACCTATAAATTAGGAGAATAATAATCATAAGTTCATGCATCTGTTAAATGAGAGCCCATGTAAGGGCTTTCATACAGTGTGTCATAACACACTAATTCCCCAACACGTGGTAGTTACCATTATTGTTCTGCTTTGCAGACTCTATGTATTAAAGCAAGTTCTTTTTTTAGTAGAATCAAGAAAATTTTGAGTAGCAAAGGACTTCAGAGATAATTCAGCCCAGTTTCTTTTCCATTTTTCCTCCTCCTGCCCTTCCTGTCCTTTCTTCCCTTTTTTCCTTTTTAATGCAACAGAAAACTGCTGCCCAGGGGAGTTAAGATTCTGCAGCAGAAAAGAACTTCTTTTCTAATGCTCTTCTCTAAGGGCTTTTAGTCTAATATTTTTAATAGATAAGTTTCAACCAGGACAAATTATTATTTTAATTATACAGTTTTCAAAAGAAAAATTTTTTTAGTATAATTGACTAGTTGACACACATCACATTAGTTTCAGGTGTACAACATAGTGATTCCACAGGTTTATACATGATGCTATGTTTACTGCAAGAGTAGCTAGGAATTTTTACAAATTCACATTTGTGTGGAAAATTAAAAAGAAAAATTAAATACAGAAATGAAATAACTGTCTTTAAAAATTAATTCAACTTCATGTTTATATAACCAGGCTCATCTTGACAGGTGACTTTATCATTTTTAGACATTTTAGAGACAAAATTCCTATTTAATTCAGTATTCTATTCAGCTGTACTGGCTCACAGGAAACAGGCTCAGTAAATAAGAAAATCTACAATGATAAGCTCGGGACTCGCACACGGCACAGGTGTGTCGCGTATACACGTGAGAGAGGCTGGAGGAAAAGGCCGTGTAAGACCTAATCGGAGAGCAGCTGGGAGCAGCTGGGCCCGAGTTCGGCGTTAATGACCTGGGAGGGGACACGCTCAAGGGCGCCGTTTCTCACCCGGGAAAGCAGCCCAGGCCCCGCTTGTAGGACGGACAGGCCGGCCGAGGCCTCGGCAGGGTCAGCCCGGCTCCCGCCCGCCCAGGCCCGCGAGGAGGACTCCCCGAGGTAGGGCCAGGGCGGGGGGTGGGGGGGAGAGGGGGATGCCCCCGCCAGTGGGAAGCCGGTGCGGGCGCGCAAGCAGGGGTGACACGTGCCCCGGGTCCGCTCTCGGGGCGGTTCTCCCCGCCGCGTGTGGAAAGCAGGTCAGTGGGGAGAAGGAAGCCCCGGGGACCCCCTTGCGGCAGCTCCAGCTCCGGGGCCAGGTGACTGGTGGGGAGGGCGGGCGGGGCGAGGGGGAGGAGGTGGAAGAGGGGGACGGAGGAGGGGGTGCCGAGGAGGGGGGCGAGGGGTGTGGAGGAGGGGAGGCATGCCCGCACACCCGCAACAGGTCTGGGACGCAACAGGTCTGGGACGGCTCTGGGGCTCTGGGGCTCTGGGGCTCTGGCCCGAGGCGGGGCGCGGCGCAGTGGCACAAAGCCACGGTTGTCCCGCGTCATGACGATCCTCTTTGGGAGAGTCTGGCGGGGGCGCCGGGGGCCCCGGTGGTTACCCGTCCCCGCTCCGCCTGGGGTCCGAGCTCGCGTGGGCCCCGCGTGGGCCCCGCGGCGTCTGCTGCAGATTCCCTCCCTCTGCTCTCCCGCCGCGCGCTCGCTCTTTCAAATAAATAAATATAATCTTCAAAAAAAAAAAAAAGACAATGTGAGTATTTAATGTGAATTTAGAATCGTTATTTTTTTTCTTTACAGCACGAATCTTTCTTTACGCAATAGAAGACAATATATGGCAGTATAATTCTGAGACTTTTATTGATCATTAATTTTTTTAAAGCCTCCGTGTGAACCAAATATGACTTAAATTGCATTTCCTGCGTCACTGATTTTCTTGACTGAGGCACACATTTAACATGTAGAGTTCTGCAGTGGGTCCTCTCACCATGGATGTATGGACTTTTCGTCAGGTGAAGACTTAAACTGAATTTCTCCTGCAAATTAGAAGCGGCCGCTCCTGCCCTGTTCTTCGGGAAGAAAATCTGTCAAATGCCAGCACTAATTTTGGAACAAGGCAAGCATCCGGGGAGTCAACTGCCCATTCATAGTTGTATATAAACACAATCATTGGGAAATTGATTATAGATAACTTTATAAGCTTACTTCAAAGTGAACACAACAATTCTTAGTAATTTGAGGAGACATGAATTTCTCTGAGAATCTGGTGGCAGCAATGGGCCCTCCTGAAAGGGTCATAGATCCCAGATTAAGAATCCCTGGTCGGAAGCCGTGTATAATCAGATCGGAAGCCAAGGCTTCTGTAGTTCTAAGAATGGAGCCATTTCATAATGCGTATAGTGTACTCCACTTGGAATTGTTTTCAAACTTTGAGAGTTTCAAACAATGGTGTTTTTGTAATTCATTTATAGTGGATCCCTTTCAGGCTGTCAGCTCTCATAAAGTGTTAGAATTCAACCAGAGAAGCCGAACCAATAGGAGATACATAGGTACATGCATATATATGTAAACATAAAATCTACTACTTGTGTTTATATGTACACATTACACACATATGTAAGTCCATACGTGTATCTATAAATAAGGGTTTTATTATAAGGGATTGATTTATGCAGTTGAGGTGATCTGGCCAGGCTGGAACTCCATGAGCATGGGCCAAAGCTCTTGTCCACAGGCTGACTTTCATCTTTTCCTCTGGGGAAAGCCTCAACCCTGCTTTTAATGTTCTTCCACTAGTTAAGTCAGGCCCACCACGATATTCTTATTTAAAGTTAGCAGACTTTACTTACATATGCAAAAATACCTTGGCCACAGAACCTAGTTAGTGTTTGTATAACTGCAGGAAGCCATCACAGGCTGGATAAGAAGGTTACATTGTAGGTTCGAAGCTAATTCTTGTGGTGGATTATAATCTACTTAAAAAGTGTACTGCATGAACAACAAAAAAGTATACTGTGTGACTTAAATAATTCTGATTGTATTTAAAGGAGCAACTGATTATTCACTGGGATAAGTGTTATCCCTGAAAGCATGTGCTTTAGAGAAGACTACATACTTATTTTTGTGGTGCTGCCACCACTCCAAGACCTGGAAAAAAAAAAAAAAAAAAAAAACCTAACTAGGTTTTTGTTTTTTGGGTTTTTTTGAAAGTTCCATCAGATCCACTTACAAGCCACAGAAGAAAATCTATCTTCCTGTTTTATTCAATACCTGGTTTTTTGACCAAAAATGGTATACAGTTCCTTATCACTTTTCTTTCTTATTCATCAAACTTGGTTGAGAATTTTTCCAAAATTCAGATGTCAGCCTCAAATTAATCTTCCTGAAGCACAATTCCAGTCATTCTAACGCTTAGAGCCCCTCAGCTTCCCATTGCTTGCAAGCTAGAGTACAGACTTCAGTGGGCATCCAAAGTCCTATTCAGTGTCGCTTCAATCTGTCTTTATGGGCTAATTTCATCCTGAGCAGCACATACTGTTCTCCAGCCAACCTAGATTACTTGATATAGCTGAGGATGTCCTTAGCTTTTTCATCTGCTCCCTTTGCTGTGCCTCCTCCCCTCACCCCCACTCACCCCCTGCCCAGTCTTCTGGTTATTAAAAGCCAGTTTTCACAGCCTGGCTCAAGTATGTTCCTCATGAAGTTATCCAAAGATTTTCTGTGCTGGAATTTTCATAGCACTCTGATACTACTGTTCCTCTTATATTTAGAGTCCTGTGCAGTATTTGTAAGATATAGCTGTCATGATCTTTCTACTAATTGTAAACTTAGGGCAAAAAATGGTGTATCTGCGGGGTGCCTGGGTGGCTCAGTCAGGTCTGACTCTTGGTTTGGGCTCATGTCATGGTTTCAGTCCTGGGATCGAGTACCGTGTTGGCTCCCTGCTCAGTACAGAGTCTGCTTGTCCTTCTTCCCCCTCTGCTCCTCCTCTCACTCGTGCTCTCTCTTTCAAATATTTAAAAACTTACAATCTGGGTAGCCTGGGTGACTCAGTGGTTTAGCGCCGCCTTCAGCCCAGGGTGTGATCCTGGAGACCCAGGATCGAGTCCCATGTAGGGCTCCCTGTCTGGAGCCTGCTTCTCCTTCTGCCTGTCTCTCTGCCCCTCTCCCTCACTCTCTCTGTCTCATGAATCAATAAATAAAATCTTTTAAAAAATTTGCAATCTTAAAAAAAGAATGGTATACTTGTTTTCTCATAGTGGTGTGGTGCTTTAGCCTTGGCCAAATGAAATGTGATTTAGCATCATTGAACGTATTCTGACTTAGAAGCAATTCAAAATGAGTTCCCCAAAACACTTGCCACAACAGGAACATCATCCAAGCTAATGCATCACTCTTAAGGTCAACAATTTGAAAAATGCAACACTCAATTATACATGTTAATCTTTTCCATTCATGTTACAGTGTCGCTACTCCCACAGGTTGTTAGAGTTCTTGTCTTCCCTTACCTAAACTAGATCATCAAAGCCTATATTGCTGGCATCTCAAACCACAGCATTCATGATAGAGCCTGTGCTGGCCCTTAAACTGAATAAACCCCAACTGAGTAATTATTTCTGCATATCTTTTAAAAACAGCTGTAGAACTTCAGTATGTTCTACGTTTGCTTGCCTTTCCTCTTTCAGACATTTATGCCCCTTCCCGGGCCCCATCCCCAGCACTAACAAGCACTTCTTGGTATGAAGCAGGCACAAACAGAGCTGCAGCCACTGGCTAAGGAGTCATGCCTTCCATATGTCTAAGAGTTTTTCAGAATGATAACCTCTTAGGACGTGGTTTTTGTTTTGTTTCTTTTACATCTATGTGAAAAATTATACTTGTGGGTCGTTGAATGTCAGTACAGCCCTGGGAACCAGACAGCCTGGATTAGAATTGGCTTTGTCACCTACTGATCCAGGGCAAGGTATTGAGTCTGTCTGGCCCTCTGCCAATCTACAAAACAGAAATGGCAATAGCACCTACCTCTCTGGGTTGTTGGCTAGAGTCAATGTAGGACAGTTCCTGGCATCATAGTCAATGCTCAGTATATATAAGCTCTTACTTTACAATATCACTGTCATCACGTGATTTCAGTGAGCTGTAAACCTCTATATTATAACCATCCAATAGTATTTTCTGCTTTCTGTGTTTGGGGCAAGGGAACCAACATGCACGCAGCTTCCCAAGACTCTTGACTTCCTGAGTGTCAGTGTGTGCATTTCCAGAGCCACTCCTCTTGGCCCTGGACAAGAAGGGAGCAACACGGTGGGTAGACATTTAGTTGAGTATAGAACAGATGTATCAGGAATGCTTCAAATGCAATTATATTAAAGCAACACAGTAGAGACTGAAACAAATGCATCCATTCAAGAGACATAAGAAATGACCAGCCTGGTAATAAAAAATTGTAGGATAAGGGAATGCCATGTGCTTTGTGGACATTACCTAATTTTTAACTCTATAGCTATATGAGTTAATAATTTTTTCCCATTTTACGGAAAATCTGTTGCTTAATTTGCTCCAGATAACAAGCAGCAAGTTACAGACCTATGATCTACTACTTCAAAAATCACAGGAGAGGAGTGCCTGGGTGACTTGATTAAGTGTCTGCCTTTGGGGCAGGTCATGATCCCAGGGTCCTGGAATAGAACCCCGCATCAGGCTCCCTGCTCTACAGGGTGCCTGCTTTCCCCCTTTCCTTCCCTGTTCATGCTCTTTCTCGCTACCTCTGTTTCCCTCAAATAAAATCCCTAAAAAAAAAAAAAAAAAAAAAAAAAAAAAATCACAGAAGAATAACCTAAGGTCTGTTTATCCAGACTTTCTTTAATTAATCTGTGACTTTTAATTTTTCCCTACAAGTAAAATATTATACAGCATTCTCAAAAAACCCTCGTGGAGGCCACTGATACAAGAGGCTCTTACTTTCATGAACTAGATATCGAGTAAAGGAACAAATTTGGAAATACACAAATTGGAATCTCCCTAGTACTTCTAGGACAGCCTCCTTTCATTGTTCCATTTCAAGAGTCAATGGTTCTTTCACCACACCGGTCACTGCCCACTTAAATCAGTCAAGTTGGTTTATTGTAGTTCCACAATGAAATTCCCCGAGGCCAGCCATTCTTGCCAGCGTCCAGGGAGACAGGCCTGCCAGAGAGCTTGTGCACTGTGCTCTGGACTTGATGAGCAGCCTCTGCTTTGTCTGGGTTCTGTAGTTCAGTGGCAGTACTCATGGCTCCATGGGTATATTTTTTTTTTAATTTTTATTTATTTATGATAGTCACACAGAGAGAGAGAGAGAGGCAGAGACACAGGCAGAGGAAGAAGCAGGCTCCATGCACCGGGAGCCCGACGTGGGATTCGATCCCGGGTCTCCAGGATCACGCCCTGGGCCAAAGGCAGGCACTAAACCGCTGCGCCACCCAGGGATCCCTCCATGGGTATATTTTTATGTGTGCCCTCCATTAAGCTTTTGGCTTAACGAGATTCCCTCCTACTAAAGCAGTAGTGAAGCTGCAGAGCTGGGCGTTGTGCTCTTGTCTTGTTCTAGGTAGATCGTGATTGAACAGACTGCTTAACTTTCATTACATTTTAAGGAAACACCAAAACTGAAAGCTTATGTTTGGGCACTTTTTTCTTGCCTTTCTCCAGAGTATAAGCATAATGCATCTGTGTGGCTGCTGGGAATACGCATCAGGACCGATGCAATATTTTAGAATTTTCACTTGTTTCTGAGTCTTAGGTTATTATATTTCTTTTCTCTGATTTCCCTCCCTTTTTTTTTTTTTCTGATTCCCCTGGACTGATAGGAGGCGATAGTTCCTGACCTTGAGGACGTTTACAGTCCAGTGATGAAATAGGGACACACACACACACACAGAGAATGTCCAAGAAAAGATATATGGATACCCATATGTGTTAACAACCAAATAGTAGTAAAGGAAGATGTGCCTTGATTTATAGTTGGTTTTATAAGGTGTGGAAGGTGAAATTCCATAATTGAAAGTTGGTTTAATTGATTGAGTTTATGAAAACAGGACTCTGTAGTTAGAAATCCTCCCATTATGTTCCATTATGCAAATACCCATTCATCAAATGATCAGTCCTAAATATGGCTTGTTGCATATCTGTTTTCTTTAATGCCACATAGGACATCCTATCACACATGATAGGATGGCATGTGAGAAGGGAGATGTGGCTTGTTGAAGGAATTGTACTTTCCTGGCTGTGATTGGAAAATCAGGACATAAGAGGGTACTACGTGGGTGCCTAAACTGTGCTATACAGTGGTCTTTATGGAAGACCTGTGTGCAAAGCATTGAAAGGCTTTGGCTCCTGCCTTCACACCCTGCATTCATTTACAGTTCACAGGGTGTCTAACTGCTCAGAAGTTCAGCCAACAATTTCTCTGAGCAGGTGGAGGCTCGTCTTTCTTTTGATGGAATGATTTCTTAAGAAGTAAACCCATCCTTAATCTCATTGAGTTCTTTCCAGTCACATCATTGCAAAACATTGGGCTAACAGGCATGGTTCATTATTTACTTTCCTCCCCAGCTCCCAGCCCCAAATAAGCAGGGAGGCAGATGGGTAATGAGGCAAGAAGGAGCACAGAGGTTGTGTATATACATGTATGTGGGCACATGCGCCCACAAATGTTAAAGTTGATTTGCTTTGGTGTGCCAGGTGCTAGGACTTGAATTGGGAATAAGGATATGTGCCAGGGACACGAAGGAAGAATCATCAAAATATAAAATACTACAGCTTGAGACATGACTGGGAATGACCTAATCTCTGTTGAAACTTCCCAGCGGGTCATGGAGGAGGTTAAACAGCAGCGGAGCCAGGCCAGAACACTGGAAGGAAGGTTCTTCTCCAAACCATCGTGCCAGATTCACAACATTCACTAGATAAATTGTATGTCTTATTTTCTTTCTTTCTCTTTGTGTTCCCCCACCTTTGCCCCTCTTTTTTGTCTTAAGTCATCTTGTGCAGCCACAGTTTATATGTGGGGCCCATTGTTGGGGCCGGAGGAATGGGATAGGACTATACCCAGCATCGTGCATTTATTCTTATGGAAAGAACTTACCCTTTAATGTCTACAAATTGCTTTGTGATGAAAAGTGTTGCATTGATGCCAAGTAATATCGTTGCTTTTAAAAGTGTTCTCTGTCAGAGTGGTAAAAGGCATAAGTTTATCTCTAGGCCCACTGGAAGCCCAAACTTCCACAGCCATAATTCATATCTGTTTTTCTCATATACAAGAGAAGCAGAGCCTCCTGCACATGCATTGGTGACGCTGAGACCATCACTGTTCTAAGTTTTTAAAATAAAGTGGTCACCCAAAGAAAGAGGACCTTGGGTAGAGATGTGAGAGAAAGAAGGGATGAAGAAGCATATTCTCACATACTCTTCAATGGCATCTGACCTTGACTGCAAGGGAATTTTGGGTTGGAAGAGACATTTTAAACAGATGACTTTTTAAATTTTATTTTATTTATTCATGAGAGACACACACAGAGAGAGGCAGAGATATAGGCAGAGAGAGAAGCAGGCTCCATGCAGAGACCCTGATGTGGGACTCGATCTTGCCCTGGGCCAAAGTCAGGCACTCAACCGTCGAGCCACCCAGGCATCCCCAGATGACTTTATAATAGAATCTTGGGCAAATGACTGTGGGGACCTCTTCCAATAAATTATTAGGTATGAGAAATGCAAAGGTGTGAGGCTGTCAGATGGCTGCTGCCCAACACGATTTGTGTTTGAAATGGAAATGAGAATCCCTGGGGTATGCAACTTCAGAAAAGGAGGGGTGGTGCCTGGGTGGCACCACTGTTAGAGCATATGACTCTTGATCTCGGGTTATGAGATCAAGCCCCACATTGGGCATAGCGCTTACCAAAAAAAAAAAAAAAAAAAAAAAAAAAAAAAAAAAGGAGATAGAGATCCCAGGATCCCAGTGATGCTATGCTCACTTCTGGATTTTGAATGTAAAATAAAGCTGTGACACAATTTGAATAATGGGAAGGAATGTGGTCAGTCAGTAAAGAAGCTTCAGTCGCAAGGAACAGAAACTAGTTCTGATTAACTGTAGGAAAAAGGATGTACTGGAAGGATTTGAGGGACCTCAGAGACTTAACAGCAAAGCGGAATAAACGGGGACCCAGGCAATTTCAGAGACCCAGAGGAGAGTGTCACCAGGACTCAGTTGCCCAAGAGATTGTGGATTCTATACTTCTTAACAGAAGTCTGCTCAAGCCCCAGCATCCCAGGAGAAGAGGGTCTGATGGGCCCAGCTGAGGTCAGGGGGAGATTACTGCTAGTTTGAACAACGTGAGCCTTCGTTCTCTAGCAATTCAACAGAGGCAGGCACAGTGGCCCGGGAAGCTCCTTGGGACTAGGAGAGGTGTAATGTAAGGCACAAGGCCTAACATGTAGGTCGTGGCTGGAACCCCAGGCAGGGAGGGCAGAGGACTTCGACAGGCCCTGAGGAAGGGGAAGTTCCCCAAGAGAAAAATGGGAACTCGCACAGGGAGGGGGTGCTGGGTGACAAAACAGCAGAGGCCCATTCACTCCACATGGGCAGGAGATGGGGAAGGGGCAGGGGGCTGCGTGGAGACATCACTCAAGATTCTCTTTCTTTTTTTTTTTTTAAGATTTTATTTATTTATTCATGAGACAGAGAGGCAGAGACACAGGCAGAGAGAGAAGCAGGCTCCATGCAGGGAGCCTGATGCGGGACTTGATCCCGGAACTCAGGATCAGGCCCTGGACTCAAGGCAGCGCTAAACCACTGAGCCACCCGAGGATCCCCTCACTCAAGATTCTTACCAATCCTTATCAGAGATCGGGGACAGCACTCCCAGGCCTCTGCTGTATCAAAGCTTGAGCTCTTATCTCTTCTTTGTCACATGCGGTCTCATACCTGATGTCTACTTATGTTCCAATTTTATCTCGTTTAACTCTGGTCAACCACCGTGTGTGGAGCAGCTGGTACATAAGGTCATCACGCTGTGAATAATGAGATATTATCTCTGACTTAACATCTCCTAGAGGGAAGCTCACGACTTAGCCAAATGTATGCTCTTTACTCCACGACAGTTTCTCTTGTGCACCACTTATCAGCTTATCCACTTGACCAGTCCTACTGATCCATCCTTCCCAGCCTTTCACCCACGTCAGCATTTCTGGGCTGGTGCCACCGCTCGTCAAAGCCCTCATTTCTCACACTCATTTTTCTGTAATAACTGAATAGCTGAGCTTGCTAACTTGGTGTCTGCATTCCTCCTGCCTTTCTGGCCTGTAACACGGGTTCCATAGTCTCTCCAGGAATTTCACTCTGACCAATGCAAATTTATTTTCCAACACATCCACCCACCCCCACCCCCCGCCCCAGGCAGGTGGGTCTTCTGATTCTTCAGATATCCCAGGTTTTTGTTTTCATGCTCTGGCTCACATCCTCCTCCTCATCCTCACCTGCAATGCCCTTCTTATCTCATCCATCCATCCAAACCAGCAGTTTGAAGACTGGCTATGCATTTGAATCACCCAGAGAGAGTTGTTTTTGCCCTTAAAAATATATATATTTATTTTAGAGAAAGGGCACAAGTAGGGGGTGGGGAGAGGGGCAAAAGGGAGAGGGAAACAGAATCTCAAGCAGGCTTCCAGCTGAGCAGGGAGCCTGACGTGGGGCTCTATCTCACAACCCTGACATCATGACCTGAGCTAAAATCAAGAGTCAGACCCTTAACCGACTGAGCCACCCAGGCACCCCATTGTTTTGTTTTCTAATACCAATGCAAAGGACCTAGTCTGATCCCCCAGATAATTCTAAGGTACTGCTAGAGTTTAGCACAACTAGTTAAACCTCAGGCTTGCTGCCAGTGTCCACAAACCAGTTCTGCTCCTGAGGCCCTCTGGGCCGGCTGCAGCCACTGTGCCCCTGCCTTTCTTTGAATTCTAGAAAACTATAGTCTACTTTGTCCAAACCAGCAACTAATTACCTACTTTATTGTATTTTTCCTATTTGTCTCTGGTGTTCATTTATATCACAAGTTCCTCGAGAGCACAGATAAAAGACTCAGACAATTAGTAAGCTCTTCCAGATAATGACACATCAAGTAGATGGCAATCGATCCAAGAATGTTTCAGATGACCTTTCATGACCTTTTCAAGTGTTATGGGCTGAATTGTGTCTTGTTTCAAATTCATATGTTGACCCCCAGTACATCAAAATGGGACTAAATTTGGAGATGGGGCTTTTTAAAGAAGTCATTAAGTTAAAATGAGGTGGTTAGGGTGATTTAATCTAACTGGTGTCCTTATAAGAAGAGGGAATGTGGACAGAGAGACACACACAGAAGAAAGACCAACTGAGAATACAGTGAGAAGAAAGAGTATCTACAAACCAGAGAGGCCTCAGAAGAAACCAAACCTGCCAACACTTTGACTTTGGATTTCCAGCCTCTGGAACTGGAGAAAGATTACCTTCTATTGTTTATGTCCCCCGAATCTGTGGTATTTTGTTACAGCAGCCCTAGCAAACTCATACAGGAAATAAGGGGGTGGGGAAATTAAAATAATGAATTTGAGGAAGATACTCTATACTTTTAAGCTCTGAGCTATCAGATACCACTCATTAACAGAATCAGACACCATTATAGGCTGCCCTCCTAGGCAATAGTCCGATGCATTCATTGCTAAATGCAAGGATGTCTTCACCAAAGAATGTTAGAAACCCACAAACACACTCACACATGAAGCAGAGAAATGTCTACACCTGGGAGGCTGTGTGTGCAGTGGAGGTAAGCTCTTTCCTCAAGTACTCTTACTCAAAGCAGGGTTTGGATTTGTGCTGCTGGTTTGAAGATAGAAGCTGCCTGCATTCTAGAGCCACAGCAACCACCTGGAAGATCCTTCTCCAATTAATTTAAGCTTCCATTTGTGAACATAGACCCACCAACACCTGAATTTCAATCTTGTGAGTCCCTGAGCAGAGAAACCAGATAAGCATATGTTTCTGACCTCCAGAAACTGTGAGATGAAACAACTGTGTGTTGTTTTAAGCCATTAGTTTGTGGGGACACCTGGGTGGCTCAGTGGTTGAGTATCTGCCTTTGGCTCAGGGCATGATCCTGGGATCCGGGATCAAGTCCTACCTCGGGCTCCTTGTGGGGAGTCTGCTTCTTTCTCTGCCTCGCTGTGTGTCTCTCATGAATAAATAAAAAAAAAAAATCTTTTTTTAAAAAAATAAACCATTAATTTGTGGATATTTTTTACGCAGCAATAGAAAACTTACTAAGTCCTGGAAGATTGGAACTAGGGCCCATCACTGAGAGCTCAAAGGAAATTTTTGAACACCCAAAAGTTAGCATGACTTTGCAAACCAGAGACTAAATTTATGGAACCAATTATCTATCCAAAGAACCCGTAGCATCAAAAAACCAAATAGGTTTTAGAAGGATTTCCATGGATGACCTTTCTTAAAAAATGAGAGCTTATTCTCTATTTGCTTCAAAAAATGATTTGAGGTGACTTTTATAAGGCATGTTTAATGATAATTAAAAAGACAAATAGAGGGCATTCCTGGTGGCGCAGCAGTTTAGTGCCACCTGCAGCCTAAGGGATGATCCTGGAGACCCTGGATCGAGTCCCGCCTCAGGCTCCCTGCATGGAGCCTGCTTCTCCCTCTGTCTGTGTCTCTGCCTCTCTCTCTCTCCATCTCTATGAATTAAAAAAAAAGACAAATAGAAAGGATAAACCATGGAGGATGAGGAATGAACACTATGAAAAATCTTGGCCAAGTATTATAAGGAATTTTTAAGAATATATTTTATTTATTTATTCATTCATGAGAGACACAGGCAGAGGGAGAAGCAGACTCCATGCAGGGAGCCCCACGTGGGACTCGATCCCAGGTCTCCAGGATCATGCCCTGGACTGAAGGTGGCGCTTAACCGCTGAGCCACCCGGGCTGCCCTATTATAAGAAATTTAACTTTGAATTTCTTAGAAGTCAAGATATTTTAAAACATGTGAAATGATAAACTACGGGAGGGATTTTCAGTCCTAGGTGTACACAAGAATGTCTTGGAGAACTTTCTAAAAACCATCAATGCCTGAGTCCCATGCACCGAGATTCTGACTTAATTGGTAAATGACAGCGCGCCAAGAGCTGTTCAGGCTTCCAGGTGATATCAGGTGATTCTGATATGTAGCCTTGATGGTGAACCACCAAAGTGTTATTTTTACTATCAAAGAAAACTGCCCATACTGATTTATTGGGAGATATAAATTATGTTTTGGGATTTTATATTGTGAAGTTCGTGTAATAGAGAATGTCTTTATGCCTTTACGCTCAAAGAGTTTTGCAGAAAATGCAAAGATTTTTATATGGCCATTTCTTTAAAAATTGTTTATTTAAGTATAGTTGGTACACAATGTTACATTAATTTCAAGTATACAAAATAGTGATTCAATATATCTATACATTATGCTGTGCTCACCTGCAAGTGTAGCTACCACCTGACACCATCTGTTACAGCAATCATTGACTATCTTCCTCAGGCTGTACTTTTTGTCTCCATGACTTATTCCATCACTGGAAGTCTGTACACTCCCCTTTATACTGCCCATCCCCTCCCACCCCCCCTTTTCTTTGGCAGCCATCAGCTCTCTGTATTCATGAATCTGATTCTGCTTTTTGTTTATTCATTTGTTTTATTTTTGATTTTTACCTTTTTTAGATTCCACTTATGAGGAAATAATATGGTATTTGTCTTTCTCTGACTTATTTTACTTAACATAATATCCTCTAGGTACATCCATATCACAAATGGCAAGATCTCATCCCTTTTCATGGCTGGGTGATATTCCACTTTATAAATATAAAATAAAAATATATATCTATACCACATCTCCATTCATTTATTGATGAACTCTTAGGTTACTTCTATATCTTAGTTATTGTAAATAATGTTGCAGTCAACATAGGGGTCCATGTATCTTTTTGAATTAATGTTTTCATTTTCTTTGGGTAAATACCCAATAGTAGAATTATTGGATTATAAGGTATTTCTATTTTTATTTATTTTATTTTATTTTTATTTTATTTTTTTGTATTTCTATTTTTAATTTTTGAGGAACCTCATTACTGTTTTCCAGAGTGGCTGCTCCATTTTACATTCCCACCGACAGTGCACCAGGGTTCCTTTTAGTCCGTATCCTCACCAACACTTGTTATTTCTTGTCTTTCTGACTTTAGCCATTCTGACAGGTATGAGGTGATATCTCCTTGTGGTTTTGATTTGCATTTCCCTGATGATTTGTGATGTTCAGCATCTTTTCATGTGTCTCTTGGGCATCTGTCTTTTTTTGAGAAATGTCTATTCAGGCTTTCTAGGAACATTTCTTGCATCCCTTCCTCTTCTTTCTCTCCCTCTTTCTTTCTTTTGCAGGTTTATATTTTTATCTGACAATCAGCTGGTAGTTCTCATCCACATTGTCTGTAGGTTTTTGAAAGTGGTGGCAGGTATATAGGTACCTAATGTATAAAGCTTGTTTGGTGAATCTTTATTCTTGTTACATTTTCTGGACAACTGCACACAGATACGGTATGGAACATTCCTTATTCCTTCAGCTCAGACAGTTTTGTGGAGTCTGGTGTCGATATGCACATCTGGAGTTCCCATCTCCTTCATAGCAAATTCCCGAATCTCTCTGAGTGCCCAAGGGGCAAGCTTCTTGAAACCCACTACATGGGCACGCTTATAAATGTTGATGGTGTGTTCTCTGGTCATTACCTTGTTGGTGGCAGAAGGGCCCTTCTCACCGCTCTTCTTTGAGGGAGCCATTCTGCTAAGCCCAGGTTGGAAAGTAATGACCATTTCTTATATCAACCTCTGACTACACACCAAAGACATCATCAAAGTAAAATTTTTGAAGGGATTTCTAGGGAGGGATTTAAAGGACTATGTTTCTGATGATATAACTTGACAGAGGAATTGGAATTTATTTTTTTTAAGATTTTATTTATTTATTCATGAGAGACACAGGCAGAGGGAGAAGCAGGCTCCATGCAGGGAGCCCGATGTGGGACTCGATCCTGGGTCTCCAGGATCATGCCCTGGGCTGAAGGCAGTGCTAAACCACTGAGCCCTCGGGGCTGACCAGGAATTGGAATTTAAATCTCCTGGAAATGTGAATGGACACATCTTATCTTTGCAAATCTATTTGAAGTAACCATCTCGAGAAAGTTTATGATAAGGACTGGTAATAAAAAGTTCACACTGAGGTCTCCAGTGAGAATCTGTGACAAAATCGTTCTATTTGCTGAATAAAGAGACACAATTAAGCTTTATCAGGTGGCAGGTGGTACCTTGATATTCATGTGCAAAAACATGTCACTTGTGTTCTGTTTCACACCATTTACAATTGAGATTTAATTTTTTTTCAAGAGAACATTCTTGATCACTCTGATTTGAATAATGCTTTAATATGGATTCTATTAAAACACAAGTTGCATAGTATTTATTTTGAGATTAGCTTAATCCTTAGATAATTGTTAGATATGCAATTCAAGGTTGATGATACATCAGTAGTGCTATGGAAAATTAGCAATCTTTGAGCACTTGCAATAGTGGTTAACAAAAATAAGACTTACTATGTGCCCAGCCTTGTTCTAATCAGTTAACTAATTTAATCAGTTAATCTAACTTTCCATGTTAACTAATTTAATCTTCATGGCAACATGTCGGGTAAATGCATTATCATCCCAGTTTATAGATAAGAACACTGAGGTACAAAGGGATTAAGTGATTGGCTCAAGAACATTCTATTAGTAAGTGGCAGTTGCAGGATCTGAATCCAGGCATTGCACCTCCTGAGCCTTCGAACTCATCCACTATGTCAGTCACACAGCACAGTGGCAGGCACTGTAGGTGAATACTAGAATAATCATAAAGCATTTGCTGACCTTGGAGAAATGCGTTCTGGTGGGAAAGTAGACATGCATACCCACAATCCTACCTAGGAGAAAGGGGAAGTCTTGTATGGATTGCATAGGGAACTCGCCAACCTGAGTTACATGAACCCAGATACTAGCCAGGCCTGCAGCTTTTCCTTCTTCTTTCTTCTTTCTTCAGATTTTATTTATTTATTCATGAGAGACAGAGAGAGAGAGAGAGAGAGAGAGAGAGAGAGAGAGAGAGGCACAGACACAGGCAGAGGGAGAAGCAGGCTCCATGCAGGGAGCCCGACGTGGGACTCTATCCCGGGTCTCCAGGATCACGCCCTAGGCCAAAGACAGGCACTAAACCACTGAGCCACCCAGGGATCCCCTCCTTCTTCTTTTTGAAGGTCCATGTTTCTGGCTATAATCTCCCTTCAACCTGAAGAATACCCTTTAGTTCTTCTTTTAGAGCATGTCTGCTGGTAGTGAAATTTGAGAATTTTTTTTTTTTGCTTCAATTCCCCCAGAATATTTTCATGGGATACACAATTCTGGGTTGACAATTTGCTCCTTACACAATATTAAAGATACTGTTCCACTGTCTTCTGGCTCCAGTTGCTCCTGAGGTGGACTCTGCATTAATTCCAAACACTTGTTCTCTGATAGGTGAGGCAGTTTTTCACCAGCTGCCTTGGAGAGTTTCTTTTCCTTCTTCGCTTTCTGCGGTTTGCTTTTCATGCATCCGTGCATGTTTTTCTCTTTGAATTTATTCTGTTTGGGGTTTGCTGAGCTTCTTGAATCTGCAAGTTTATATCTTTCACTACATTTGGGGAGTTTGGTCATTATTTTTCCAAGTATTTTTTTCTATTTCAATCTTTCCTCTTCCTCTGGAACTCCAGAAATGAATGCCAAAAACTTCTGATACTATTCTATGGCTCATGTGGTTCTATTCATTTTTTTAAAAAAAATACTATCTCTCTGTATTCTCCAGATTGGACACACACACACACACACACACACACACACACATTTTTTCAGATTGGATATTTCTATCTTCAAGTTCACTGACTTTTGTCATTTCTCTAATCTTGCCCTCTGTTGTTGTAGACAAACCGCTTTTATTACCTACTCCCATCTACAACAGGAGATGTGTGTTTCATTCAGGGTGGAGTTGGAGAGTTGGGTGGAGAAAGCATGGAAGCCACAAAGAGGTAATTTCCCAAAGGATGGTTATACCTAGTGGCCTTGACCTGAACAGACCAAAGAGAGCCAGCCCTCCACCCCAAGTGGCTTCCCTGCCACCAGACCATCAGGCAATGTGTTGTCCACAATAGGCTGTGAACAGCAGAGAATGGAGTGGCTATTGCCTCATGGAAAATTCTGCCCTTAGTAAAACTTTTACATTGCTTCTCTTTTTCCCTTTTTCTTCCCTTGGAGTTTGTTATTCAAGATGGCCCCAGGATAATGGACATTCTCTTTGGGAGATGGAAGTGGGAGAGTAGGGAACAGTGTTCTAACGTGTCTTCCCTTATAGCACATCATGTGTTTTAGCTGTAGGTACCCCCGCCTGAAACAGAGTTTGTGACTTAATAATTGGCCTGATGAGGACAGAGGCATGGGCCTTTGGGGTGGGGAGCAGCTGGAGTTGGTTTCCTTAGAAAAGCAGGATTTTCTCAAAGCTGTGATGATGCCCTCCTACCATAAGGTCCGTCCCACTCTCCCCAAGCCCCCTCCACCCACCCCTCCCCAACCCCTAGCCCCCCCTAACCTGTTCTGGGCATGGCTCTCCCCTGCCTCCCCCACAATGACTTCTTAAGTGCTACCTTCAACTCTTCTCTGGGGCCTTGCAACTATTTCCATTGCTTCTCCCAAGACTGTGTTCTCTTCTTCAAACTGCCTCCCACTGTCTAATTATGCCCTAGGCGGTTCCCCTTCCATCTGTACCCTACCTTCTGGGGCCTCTTCCCTTCCTTCCAAGTTGGTGCATCACACACATGTCCCTGGTGTACTCTAGTAATGGAACAAGAAGGAAATGGACACCCCCAATTCCACACTTTGTCGCCACCATACCCTCACTTCCCTTAGTCATCTGTGTTGATTTTCTTTCCCTTCTAACATTTTCTGTGGGCTGTGAAGACCAACAAAAATGAATGTTTCTCATTTTAGATCCTTTCTTTCTCCCCTCCATGAAATGTCAGTGAACAGTGAAATTGGGGAGATAACAAAATTCTCCAACTCGTTCATCTAGTTGATCTCCTGTCAACATGCTTTGATCCATTGTTCCACTCGAAGATTCTCTCCAGGATAATTTCTGCCATTGGGCCTCCTTTGATGATCCTCCTTTCCTCAGAATCTGATGGCAGACTTCCAACCACATCGCTTTTCATCTTTCCCTTTTTCTCTGACCACATCTCCCTTCTGTCTCTTTCTGACTGATGACATTCTCTGTGGCTCTGTTTTTCTCTGTGGCTCTGTTTTACCTTTAAGCTGTGCCTGCACCTGGTTCTCTGAGAACTGAACTCGGATGCCCTCCTGACCTGAAAAAATAATTTTCAGTCACGCCCTCCTTGCTCCATTCCCTGAAAGCTAATTGTGAAACCTTTTGTCCATCACTGCTTATTTCTTCTGGTGGAGTGACTTCCCAACTCAGAGAAGCATGTTTACTGAAGGATGGTCTCAGCTGGGCTGGCTGTATACATCTAGCCACAAGTGAAGATATATGTAACTCTGCCTGGAATATACCAGTGGGCAGTAAATGTTTGCTTAATCTGAATCTAAACGAAAGAACTCGGAGTTTGAGCAAGAGAGAATCTGATTTACATTTTTTTGAAAGTACCACAGGTATTTAGTGGCCATTAGGTTCCAGGCATCAGGTTTTTATGATGTTCACTGTGATGAGATGTCTTACCAGTCAATGGGGCAAGAGCATCCACTGAATACTTTCTGTGAACTTGGCACAGTGGTATCACCATGAAGAGAAGGACTTGGGAAGCTTTTAGGGGCTGGGGTGTTTGACAGTTTTGGTGAATTTGGGGGGTCTGTTTGCTATAAGGCTGGGCAGGCCACAAAAAAGTCCTAAATGTGGCCTGGGCCATCTCCAGTCCCCAGCTTGGCAGGTCTGGGCATATTGTTCAGGTGTCTCCCCATGACTACCCAGCCACAGGCCTGCCATTCTGATTTCATAACCACCCAAAATGTACAACTTCACACCACTCCTAGCCAGTGTGGGTTCATTATCTACACTGAGCACTCAGATCTATAGTGAAGACCACAGGACTAGAAATGAGGAAAGCTTTGTTTCAGTTCCAGTTCTGCAAGTACACATTCAATTGTGTGAGGTTTTCATAAGTGCACAGGATGCCCTGTATCCTTGGTATGTGAGTTTCAGGGAGACACTGCTGTTTAACCTTTTCTCAAGATTAAAAAAAGTGAAAAGAAAAATCCAGAGTCCATGTGCCAAGACCTTAAGTGCCTTTTGGGTTGTTTGAAACCAATCTATCAAGGACCATCTGGAAAAATTCCCTTACCTTGTAACATGTGGACATGAGATAGTGCAAGATTGAACCTCTGCATAACATTTTTTTCCTCAAAGGAATTATGATTTTAAAATATTTTTTTCCATGAAGCAAATTCCTTCCTGAATTTTATGATTGTTGATGCTGGGTAGAGAAATTTCAATCAATATTCATTAACTTTTAGATCTAATGGATAATGTATCAAGGACTCCTTTTTTTTTTCTCTTAATTAGGAAGTGGAAACTCAAGCTGTTCTTAAACTAGTCAAAAATAGTCTAAATACTCTACTTCATAAAGTTTATGATTTTATACATTTTACTTTTATGTATTACTTCAAAATGTGATAATTCTATAAAATTGGCCTTGTTTCTTTCAAGTTGTTAAACGGATTCACCACAAGATGGCACCATGCAAGTGGTAGTTAATAAAAAGATTTAACCCTGTGCATAATGTTTATCTCACATTAGGTCCTTAGGAGCCTGGGCATATGGTAATCTGATAGTGCTGTGCATATAGAGACAAATGTCTGTCTTGCTATGTGGGTTCTTAGTGACTAAAGTCTTCCTCTTGTGTTCTTTATATGTGCTCCACCCTCCAACTAAACCTTTCTGGTAACATGCTATTATCTTGACAGCACGGAGTCAATAGTTAGTTACGTATTTTAGCAGAAGGTGGCTTAGTTAGTTTGGCTTCTGAAGGCATTTGTTAAATTTTTCCCTTAGCAAGTGATGGAAAGTATGGGAAAGTTATGTTCTGGGTCCTCTCTCTGTTGTGTTTGTTGTGGATTTCCTTAAGCACCAAACACTTGGTTTCCTTAATTTATCTGTGGAAAACAGCAGCAGAACTAGAAAAGTCCACAGGGCTTGTGATTCTCATTTCTGAGAGTACAAGCCTGAGTATGAAATCCAAGGCTCAGTGACAGCCATTTACTTCGCACGTGAAAGCAAACCTAATATTTTCTCCGTTGGGTGTTCAAATCCTGGATAACTGGATGATTTGGGAATTAAAGGGGTCCAACATTCACATGCCATTCACATGGCTTTTAACCCTTGGAAAGATAGCCATAGGAAAGGATGTCGCCTTTTTTTTATGTGTGTGGAGAGAATGGTGTGCAGGGCGTGTGTCCTTGATGTTAAATGGAACTCTAACTAGTACTGCCCTGTTGCCATGTAGCTAGGTAAATATTTGCAAAACGCCTACTGCTTCTCTGGATTTGGGGCACGTGTCTACTGGGTATGAAACAATCTCTGTGGGAAGTGAGCCTACCTAGCCCTTATCTCTCTCTTGTGACAGAGTTCACAGAATGACACAAGTTCCAAAGGGAAAGGGGGCCTGCCAGGTCTTATCTTTCCCTCTCAGTGGGCCCGGGACATTCTGGTGGCCAAGACCAATAGCTCATTTGCAGGAGCCTTGGAGATAAGAGTAGGCTCTTATGTTCACCTAACTGAGGATACATTCCCAAAGTAGTAGTATTTCCTAAGGCCTCTGGTCAAAATGCACTGAGGAATAGACCATTTAGCTCTATGGTTGTTAGGGGCATCGATCTATAAGAAACACTAAAATACTGTGGAAATATAATGAGGATAGAAAATCCTATCTTTCAGAGTACTTCTGAGATAGAATATTCTAAGGGATAGGGGTAGGGAGAAGTAATTTAATGAGTAGCTTAAGGTGAAAGTAAGATTGCACCCCTACCCTGCCATACTCCTGAGGGCATGCTGGAGTAAAGACAACAAGCCGCCCAGCAGCCTTCCAGCTGGTGAACTTGTCTGCTAAGTGAGATACCCGGTGTCAGGCCTGAGCTAAATTTTTAGGGACAAAAAGAAGAGGCTAGGTTATCAGACACTTTCATTTTCTCTGTCTCTCCATCTCTTAACCCCACAGACTCCCATAATCATCAAACAGCTCCCTAAAGACTATAGATTTAAAGGACTGCCCAGTTGTAAGCCTGTTAGAGCACTGAGTGTTGAGTGTCTTTACCCTGCCCAGGAGAGAGAGAGAGAGAGAGAGCGAGCGAGCGAGCGCGTGCGCCAGTCGCTGGGAGGACTCCTTGAAGAGAAGCACAAGAAGAGGTTCATTCAGGTGAAAAGCCTATTATCAGAGTACTCTGTAAGGACCTCAGCTTTTCGTGCCTTCCTTATTGTCTGTCTCCCGCATGAATCCCAGGACAATGATAGCCATAGATCCTGCATTTTTAAGAACAGTCTCGATTGAATATTCTGTCCATTTTGTTCAGCTAAGTATATTTTAACTTGACAGAAAGCTCTGACATCCTGATTTTTGGCTCAGAAAATTAGTTACCGCAGACACCAAAACTTTGCACTCAGCAGTTCTCTCTTTCTTGCAGTAGGAAATCCCCTACCTGGACCACTTGGGAAACTGGCAGGCGGTAGGCCTGGGGCTGGGCATTGCTTGTGTCGATCCCCTTGGAAAAATATTGTGGTTTGATTTTTTTTTTTTGACTTAAAATTGGAGTATAGCTGACACACAATGTTGCCTTAGTTCTAGGTGTACAACGTGATGATTCACAAGTTTATAGATTGTGCCGTGCTCACCACAAGTGTGACTACCACCTATCACCGTACAATGCTATTACGATATCATGGACTATATTCTTTATGCCTTGCCTTTTATTCTCATGACTTATTCATTCTGTCACTGGAAATCTGTATTATTTACCACTTCCCTTCACACAGTTTGCCCAGCCTACCTCTCCAGTCCCCTCTGGCAATCATCAGAGTTTGTTCTCTGTATTGACAAAATGGATTTTTGTTGGTTTATTCATTTGTTGTGTTTGTTTCTCTTTTTTCGTTTGTTTAGATTCCACATATGAGTGAAATCATATGGTATTTCTTTCACAGTCTGACTTTTTTCACTTAGCATAATACCCTTTAGGTCCAACCGTGTTGTCTCAAATGGTAAGCTCTCATCCTTTTTAATGGCTGAGTAATATTCGTGTGTGTGTGTGTGTGTGTGTGTGTGTGTACACGTACCACATCTTCCTTATCTGTTCATCAATGGATAAATTGCTTCCATCTCTTGGCTACTGTCAATGCTGCAATAAACATAGGTGTGCTTATATCTTTTCAAATTAGTGCTTTCATTTTCTTTGGGTAAATACCAAATAGCGGGGTTATTGGAGCATATGGTAGTTCTATTTTTAGTTTTTGAGGAACCTGCATACTGTTTTCCATAGTGGCTGTACCAATTTACATTCTCACACTGTATGAGGGTTCTTTTTTCTCCACATCCTCACCAACACTTGTTATTTCTTGTATGTTTTATTTTAGTCATTCTGACAGTTATGCGGTGATGTCTCATAGTGGTTTTGATTTGCATGTCCCTGATGATTAGTGATGTTGAGGATCCTTTCATGTGTCTGTTGGCCATCTGTATGTGTCTTTGGAAAAAAGTCTATTAAGTTCTCTGCCCATATTTTAATTGGATTGTTTGCCTTTTTGGTGTTGAGTTGTATAAATTCTTTATATATTTTAGATATTAGCCCTTTATTGGATATATCATTTGCAAATATCTTCTCCTATTTGTTAGTTGCCTTTTTGTTTTGTTTTTTTTTTTGCCTTTTTGTTTTGTTGATGGTTCCCTTTGCTGTGCAGATCTTTTTATTTTGATGTAATCCCAATTGTTTATTTTCCTTTATTTCCCTTGCCTTAGGAGACATAACTAGAAAAATGTTACTATGGCTGATGTCAGAGAAATCATTTACCTGCCTTCTTTTCTAGGATTTTTGTGATATTAGGTCTCACAATTAAGTCTGTAATCCATTTTGAGTTTATTTTTGTCTATGGTGTTAAAAAGTGGTCCATTTTCATTCTTTTACATGTAACTGTACAGTTGCCCCAACACCTTTTGTTGAAAAGACTATCTTTTCCCTGTTGTATATTCTTGCCTTCTTTGTCATAGATTAACTGATGATGTAATCATGGCTTCATTTCTGGGTTCTCTATTCTGTTCTCTTGATCTATGTGTCTATTTTGTTTTGAGTACCATACTATTTTGGTTACTACAGCTTTGTAGTACGTCTTGAAATTTGGAATTGTGATACCTCCAGCTTTCTTTTCCTTTTTTCTTTTTTAAAAATTTTATTTATTTGAGAGAGAGAAAGAGCATGAGTGGGAGGAGGGGAAGAAGGAGAAGGAGAAGCAGACTCTTCACTGGGGAGGGAGCCTGACTCAGGGCTCGATCCCAGGACCCTGAGCTCATGACTTGAGCTGAAGGCAGGATTTAACTGACTGAGCCACCCAGGCATGCTCCAGCTTTATTTTCTTTCTCAAGATTGCTTTGGCTATTTGGGATCTTCTGTGGTTCCATACAAATTTTACTACTGTTTATTCTAGTTTTTTGACAAATGCTATTGGTATTTTGATAGGGATTGCATTGAATCTGTAGATTGCTTTGGGTAATATGGAAATTTTAACAATTGTAATCCATGAGCATGGACTGTCCATTTGTGTCATCTTCAATTTTTTTCATCAGGGTTTTATAGTTTCCAGAGCACAGGTCTTTCACTGCTTTGGTAAAGTTTATTCCTAAGGGTTTCTTTTTTTGATGCAATTACAAATGGTACTATTTTCTTACTTTCTTTTTCTACTGCTTCATTATTAGAGTATAGAAATGCTACTGATTTCTGGGTGTTAATTATGTATCCTGCAACTTTACTGAGTTCATTTAGTAGTTTCTTGGTGGAGTCTTTAGGATTTTTTTAAAAAAGATTTTATTTATCTATTCATAAGAGAAACAGAGAGAGAGGCAGAGACACAGACAGAGGGAGAAGCAGACTCCTGGCAGGGAGCCTGACGTGGGACCCGATCCCAGGACCCCGGGGATCATGACCTGAACCAAAGGCAGACGCTCAACCGCTGAGCCAGCCAAGTTCCCCGTCTTTAGGATTTTTATGAATATTATCATGTCCTCTTCAAATAGTAACAGTTTAACTTCTTTGCCAATACGGATGCATCTTATTTCTTTTTCTTGTCTGATTGCTATGACTAGGATTTCCAGTAGTATATTGAATAAAAGTGATGAAAGTAGGCATCCCTTTCTTGCATGGAATGCTGTTATTGATGCTGAAGTGAATTGGTCACTATGGAAGAAGATAAAATAAATTAAGAACCAGCTTAAGGGAGAGAAAAAATTTTGGAGAGCTTTGAGTTATTCAAGAAGAGTCCTCTTGAAGGGTGAATGGACTATAGAAACAGAAATCCAGTCTCCTGGCTCCAGAATTTCACTGCTGATGGAAGGCTCTTCAAATTGTCCAGCCTCTTGGCACGTCTTTTGGGTCATATTTAGTGATCCTTTCCTGTATCTTATTTCTTTTCTTTTCTTGAATTCCTCTTTTATTTTTCCAAAGTAGTCTCTTAGGTAACCTTTTCATGGTGGGTACATGGCCAGTTATCCTTCTGAGTTTTCACATGCATTTTCCACAGTGTCTTTTGATTCCTTCACATTTGATTGATAATTTGAATGGACAGAGAACTCTAAATTCAGAGCCATTTCCCATAAAAGTTTGAACACATTGCTTCATTATCTGTTAGAAGAATTATTTAAGTTTTAAAAATTTAAGTGAGAGCTTTCTTTCAGGCCATTTCTGTCCCCCATCAAGCCTCTCCACCCCTATTAACTTCTGCTTCTTGGGCAAAGCATTTCCTCATAACCAGAATGGGATAATAACTTTTGGTCAGAACTCCCTCTGAGAATGCATCCATCTCAAGAGGATTAAGCACTTATATTCAGGGTGAAAAGCCATTAATCTTCAGGGTTAGGAGCTACAAGTTGGGCCTTTTATGGAATTTGTGGCTCATCATTCAAGAGGCTAAAAGATTAATTTACTCCTGTTGGACTCCTAATTGCATTGGGCTGAATGCCAGCTATATGGTTAAAATCTAGCACCTAGACACCATTTTAACTAATCAGAGAACTACCTATTTCTGGCTGGGTGCCAGAGTACAGAATACCTGTTTGGTAATTGTCAACTTCCTGGTCTTAAAAACATCTGCAATGTTTGCTGAGTCACAGGGAGAGAGATAGTTAGGACACTTGGATGCCAGTATAAGGGACAGGAGTAACTGATGTTCTTAGGAAGAGGTGATAGCTGATTATAGTCCCTCAGCATAACTGATGATTGAGAAGTATAAGGTAACCCAAGGGAGAACTTAACTACCCTCTGAGCTGTCTATAAGTGAGCTGGACTACCTTGGGAATCTGTGAATCCCTCACCATAAGAATTAGTCTTAGTGGAGTTGTTATAAATCAGATCCAAGAACTTACTGGGTGGTTGGAACATGTGATCTTTAAGTTCTTTTCAACCATGAGAATTTATGTTTGTAGTACTTAGTGTGACTCCTGACACACAGTAGATGTTCAATATATGCTAAATAAAATGTTTGTGGACTTGATAACCAGGCAGCTGCCAAGTTGAATGGCATCACTGTTTTTGCTTGCTGTAATTCAAGTTTATACTAAGCAAGTTTTAGCTGCAACTACTATTAGCTACTTATATTGAAAAGTTAATAAAATAATCTTTTCCACAAACAGTAGCTGAGTTTGAATTGAGGACTAGAACTACTAAAAACTTGGTGTTGAATGGATATAACCCACACATAGGGGGCACGAAGCAGTTAAACAGCAAAGCCCTTCTTAATCATGTGGATTAGGCACAGACTGAAGGGTTTTTGAATAATAGGAAAGAAGCCAGGCAACACCAAACCTGGAAAATACAGCTTTTCTTGTCTGTGAAGGTTGAAGAAGGCAGAGTGTGGCCCATCTCCCACAGTTCCTTTGTCTACCTACTTGTGGAGTGAGATTAGGGACAGAATCTGTAAGGGTGGGGACAACAGAGATACAGTTGATGGTGCCCATTCATTCAGTTAGAAAGCTTGAAAAGATGGAGTCTGCCTCTCTCTCTCTCTCTCTCTCTCTCTCTCTCTCTCTCTCTTCCTGTAAAGGAAGGGATGCTCAGGGCTGGCCTGCCTTCCTTCCTTCCTTCCTTCCTTCCTTCCTTCCTTCCCTCCCTCCCTCCCTCCCTCCCTCCCTCCAAGATTTTTACTTATTTGAGAAAGAGAGAGCATGAGAGAAAGATCACAAGCAGGAGGGAGGGGTAGAAGGAGAAGCAGACTCTACTGAGAAGGGAGCCAGATGCAGGGCTCAATCCCAGGACCCCAGAATCATGATCTGAGCTGATGGCTCAACCAACTGAGCCACCCAAGATGCCCCAAGATGGAGCCTTGCAGATAGAATCCAGAGAAACTACACAAAAGAAGCACAAAAGTCAACACCAAGAAGTTCCTGCCCTGCTGGTCCAGGTGACAGGAAACAAGAAAAGAAGGGGTCTGGCGGTCCAGACAGCCCATCTTCACCTTGCTTTGTTTCTGAATCAAAAATCAGAATTTGTGGGCAGCCCCAGTGGCGCAGTGGTTTGGCGCCACCTGCAGCCTGGGGTGTGATCCTGGAGACCCAGGATCGAGTCCCACATCAGGCTCCCTGCATGGAGCCTGCTCCTCCCTGTGCCTGTGTCTCTGCCTCTCTCTGTGTCTATGAATAAATAAATAAAATCTTAAAAAAATCAATTTGTAATCTGATAGAGGGTGTATCCTGTTTTGTGAATTTATTTTCATATATGAAAATAATATTACAACGTTATAGGAAGATCCAAAAATACCTTCTGGGTTCAGATGTCATATATAGTTCATTAGAGATAGATGGGCTGTTACAATTGTTTTTTTTTTGGGGGGGGCTGTTACAATTGTAATGCCAATATAATGTTTGTAATTGGAATATTTTCCCCTGCTTAATATATGCATTTTGCTGGATACTTTCAACTCTTGTTCTCTGTTTCACACTTCTAGCTTCTTGTGGCTAAGTGGTATTTTCTTAAGGAGAAGAAATAATAACATCTAACATGTACTGTTTATATTATTGTCACCTTTCCGTGTTTATCTGATCTATTTCTTGCAGTTCTAGGATAGCAGCTCTTTTTTTTTTTTTTTTTTTCAGGCGAAGGACTGGTAACACAGCCCAGGAGTGGCAGAGCTGGTTGTGCCCAGGTCTGATTCCAGGCCCTGAGCATTTAAGCAGAGTGCTGATCATTTCCTTTCTAAGTGGACATTAAATTACTTTTTTTTTCCTTTTGTTATTATAACCAACCCTTCAAGGAATGTCTTTATCCATAGGCCATCTACTGTATAATGTTGTTGCTCTAAATAACAAAGTCAGACTGGGAATATTTTAATGACAGTTGATGTGTTGTGCCAAAATGACTTTTAAAATAATTATGCCCATTTGTAATATATAAATGACACATAAATATATATCACCTTCTTTGTCCATCCATCTATAAATTACATCCTGCTACCATTAGTTATGTTAGTTTAAAATTTCGAAACGAAAATGCAGTATTTTAGCATTTATAATTAGAACAATTAAACGATATGTTGTATATTTGTCCACTGGCTAGAGTTCTTTGTTTTTTTGTTTTTCTTTTCTTTTTTTTTTCTTTTTTGGCTAGCATTCTTTGAATTGTAGCTTTATGTCCTTTTCCCATTTATCCAGGAGACGTTTTAAAAAGTCGATTATAAGGACTTTCTCTTAGTAATAATGATATTAACCTTTTGTTAGAGTTGGTGCAAATCTCTCTCCTGGTCTGTTTGCATTTTAATTGTTTTTCTCATTTAATATATTTTCAAAAGTTCATGTAGTCAAATATAGCCATTTCAAACATTTTTTATTGAACATGCTGCTTCTAGACAAGATTATCTCTTCCAACTTCTCCAGATATTTCAAAAAGATCTTATTTTCCTGTAGTGTGTTTGGTTAAGCAATATTGCTTGGAATTTATATTGATTTTTGGTGTGACGTATATGCCTGACACGCTCAAGGCTGTTTCATAACAAACAAAAAAATCCTTAACCCCAACCTGCAACCACCCAGCTCCCTGCCCAGTGACTGCTCTTTCTTCACTTCCTCACCTCCCACTCACACTTCCACCCACTCCAGTTTGGATTCCATTTCAATCACACCAACAACATCTCTCTCTCTCTCAGCTCACAGTGACCTATGCTTTCATTTCTGTTGGGTAAATTGCTAGGAGTTGGCAGATCATATGGTAGTTATATGTTCAGTCTTATTAAAAAACTGCTAAGCTCTTATCCAAAGTAGTTGTACCATTTTAAAGTCCTACTAACACTAAGAAAATTCCAGTTGCTTCATTTCTTTGCCAGCATTTAATATTGTCAGTCTTTTAAGTTTTAGTTGATAATTGGGTGTTAAGTGGCATATCATGCTGGTTTTAATTTGCATTTCGATAATGACTACTGATTTTGAACACCTGCTCACTGGTGATTTTTGTATCATCTTTTGTGAAATGTCTGTTCAAGCCTTTTGTCCATTTAAGAATTGGGTTTGTTGGGGATCCCTGGGTGGCTCAGCAGTTTAGCACCTGCCTTTGGCCCAGGGTGTGATCCTGGAGTCCCGGGATCGAGTCCCACGTCAGGCTCCCTGCATGGAGCCTGCTTTTCCCTCTGCTCGTGTCTCTGCCTCTCTGTGTCTCTCAGGAATAAATAAATAAAATCTTAAAAAAAAATTGGATTTGTCTTTTGATTTTTGACTTGTAGAAATACCTTATATATTCTGGATGTAAGATCTCTGTCAGATATATGTATTATATATATATATTAGTGATATATATAATATATATTCATATATTATATATATATATATATATATATATATATATATATATATATATATATATATATATAATAGATTTCTCCCAGTCTGTGGCTTGCCTTTTCAATTTTCTTACTGGTGTTCTTTGAACAGAATTGTTTTAAATTTGATTATTTCCAGTTTATAAATCTTTTCTTTTATAGTTAGTACTGTCTGTGTTCTAGGAAATTGTTGCCCTCTCCAAGGTCATGAAGATACTCTCTTGTGTTTTCTTCTAGGAGCCTTACAGTTTTAGCTTTTACTTTTAGGCCTAACATCCATCCTAAATAAATATTTTGTGTGTGGTGTGAGGCAGGGGTCAAAAAACATAATTATTTCAGTATGGATATTCAATAGTTCCAGCATGATTTGGTGAAATGAATTTCTCCTCTGAAGTACCTTTGCATCTCTGTTGAAAATCAACTGATCACATTTTACACACACTCTCAAAATTTCTGGACTCCTTATTCTGTTCCATTGATCTCTTTGTCTTTGCACCAAATCCAGATTGATTTTATTTTTATAGTAAGCCTTGAAATCAGGTAATGTAAATCTTCCAATCTGGTACTCCTTTTTTCCAAGATTGTTTTGACTATTCTGTCTTCATATCTTAGAATCAGCCTGGTAATTTCTATAAAACCTGTTGGGACTTTGACTGGGATCATGTTGAATCTATAGTTCACTTTGAAGAGAACTAACATCTTAACAAATTGAGTCTTCCAACTCATGAATATGACATGTCTCTATTTGTTTAGGCATCTAAGAAGTTCTTCTCAACATTTTGCACCTTTTAGTGTAGAGATCTTACACATCTTTTATATATTCCCAAGTATGTCATAGTTTTGATGCTATTATAATAGTATAATAGCAAATAAAAATTTTTTATTTATTTTAATTCCAGTATAGTTAATACATGGTTATATTAGTTTCAGGTATATGATATAGCAATTTAAATTTGATTTATTGCTGGCATATAGAATTGATTTTTTGTATATTTACCTTATATTCTGTAATCTCTTACTAAAGTCATATATTAGTTCTTTTAGGGTTTTTGTTTTGTTTTGCTTTTCCAGATTCCTTGGCTTTTATATGGTATAGTAATGCCATCAGCAAATAATGACAGTTTTACTTCTTCATTTTCAAGCTCTATACCACTAATGAACTTATTGATGAATTAATTTTTGCCTTATGGCACAAGCAATGTTGAAGTAGTAAAAGCAGACATCCTCACCTCATTCTGTCTTAGAATACGTTCAATATTTCAACCTTAAGTATGATTTCTTTTACCGAATGGGTGTTGAAATTTGTCAGATGCTTTCTCTGCATCCAGAGAGATAGCCATGAGTTTTCTTATTTATTCTGTTAATGTGGTGAAATATATTCATTGATTTTCAAGTGATTCAAGTTGATTAAATCAACTTTGCATTCTTGGAATAAACCCCACTAGGTTATGATATATCATTGCATATATTGCTTTGCATTAGCAAGACATTAGTCTTGTTAACATTTGCATCTTTGTTCTTGAGGGATAGTGGTCTGTACCTTTCTTTTAATATCTAATACTCATTAGGCTATTTCACAGGATTTATTTTAGACTGTTGCAGTCCTACAGGTCACTGAGTCTCTGCTCATGTTTTCCAAGTTTCTTTTCTCTTTGTTGTTTAGCTTAGGATATTTCTGTTCATCTGTCTGGGTTTACTGATTCTTCTGCAGTGAACAATCTCCTATTAATCCCATGTGATGAATTTTATTTCAGATATTTTTTCTGTTGTGGGATTTCCATTTGACTTTTTAAGTTTCTAATTTGCTTTTAAATTCATCATTTCTTTCCCTCTTCATCTATCTTTTCCTTCATGATTTTTTTTTTACCTTATTACCATTCACTAATTCCAACAAACAGGTCATCTCTGGGTCTGCTTTTATTAGCTGTTTTTCACCTTTTGTCATTGGCTATATTTTTTCCTTGCATTTTTTACTGTCTGGTAACTTCTGAATTTATAATTGTTGTTGGCGTAAAGGTTGATAACAGCAAGTTACTGGTAGCAGAACTCTTCCTTCCCTTTCATTTGTACATTAAATAAGTCAAAGTGATTTTCAAAAGTTACAAAAGCTGGGTTCTAATCCCATTCTTGCTACTTGTCAGCTCTAAGATCTTGGATTACTTAACTTTTCTGAGCCTCATATTTCCTCATATTTAAAATAAGGGAATTTGAAGAGGTACCTAGTTCTAAGATTCTATGATTTTATAATTATGAGATGATGGTGCTAGGACTCAAGCACAGGTTTGGGAACCAAATTTTTAACTCATTCACCACAGAGAGTTCTGCTGACTGAATACCCTTTTTATTGCTGAACAGTTTTGCCTTGGTGATTTCTTTCAATAATATAGCCAGCCAACTACAAGTACCCCACTCAGAAAGCTTCACCTTTGAAGTCCTTTTTGCCCCTACATCTCTCTTCCAGGAGAAAGCTACCTTTGAACTGGAAAGAGCATCTGTGCACATAAGCATGGATGAAGAACATCAAATAGCAGAGAAATTTGCTGTTGCTAGAAATTCATCACCAGTGCAAAGTTTGGCTCCACCTTGAACATGTTGAATCAAAAACTCTGGGGGTGGAGCCCAGCACTGTGTGTTTAACAAACTCTCTAGATCTGGGTAATTATAAAGCACACTCCATATTGGTACAGGGGTCCTATGGGAAAACAGAGCAGGATCTTACAAAAGGGTCTTGGGGTGGAAGAAATGGATACAACAGTAAACCACATAAATATATATTTTGCTTTTATATATATATATATTTTGCTTTTGCTCTTAAAAATAGAATCCAGAGGGCATTTTGGTCTTTGGAAAGTGGTCACTCAAAAGAGTGGGTGGCATTTCTTTTGGTGATATTTAGGCTATTTCAAGAAGTAGAGGATTGAGGCAGAAACCCTATAACTTAGGAGACAGGGTAGGATTTTCCCAGGCTGTTTTACTTCAAACCAGGTAGCTGCTTTGGTCCTCTGAGGTCAGAAGCATCTCAGGAAGGTTTCCCAGCAATCACTCTAGCTCTTGTATGGTTGGAAGTTTGGTGTTGATTTTTCCCACGTAAGAGCTTAGGCTGTCCCCTTAGCCTCACATGGGGTTCCTGTGGTGACTTGGGCATGGTAACCTAGCCTCCAGGTGCATTCAGGTTAGTAGTCCTACAAGCAGTCTGGAGGACTTGGCTGACCTGGCTTGTGGCATACAGCTTGCTATCTTGGGAACACACCAGAGCCTATGATTTTGTTTCCAAACAGGGAAAGATGGACATATTTCTTTATCTGGAGGGACAAGGAAACCAAATTCTGTGAAGCAGTTGCAAATATGAGTTGATTCAAAAAACGAACAAGGGGCATTTATCTGGCTCAGTGGGTGGAACATGTGGCTCTTAATCTCGGGGTTATGGGTTCAAGCCCCACTTTTGGTGTAGAGATTACTTAAAAATAAAATATTAAAATATAACAAGAAGGAAACCTGGTTCATGATTGGGCTAAGAAAGAGTCTTTGTTTTAGATTATTTAAACCCACAGTAGATTTATTGAAACAAGTAATGTAGGTTTGTCCATGAGAGAGAACATACTCTCATATATTTGCTGGTTTTGTAGGATTACCATACTTAAAATCTTGTTAAGAAATTTCTGCTACCTGGCAGAGCATTACTTTCATCACATCACCCTCTTGCTCAAGACTTCACTCCTGCTGGCCATGTAAGGGCTGCCTTTGCTACAGGCTCAGCCTGAGGCTCTTTCCCAGACTTTTAACCTCCTTCATTAATTTGGTTCAATTCCACCTTTCTAATTTACCAATACCAACTGCTTCCTGCTCCCAGCAGTTTCTAGATGTCTCCTTCTTACATCACCTGCTTGCACACCACCTTTGCTCAGCCTGTTTGCCTTCCCCAAGCCAACTGACCATATTTCATGACCCAACACTCCCTCCTGATTATATCAACCCACATTAGACTCTATTTCCCTAACTCAACCACCAATCTAGTGCCTAAATATACACTGTCTTGCATTTTTAACTGATAGGCTCTCTAGCTGTCATTCTGTCATTCACAGAAGCAGGAAGCTTGAAGTCAACTTCCTTTGGATTCTCCATAAGGGCTAGGCACAGGGAAAATGAAAATACCTGGTCATTGGTAGAGTTCACTGTCCTGAGAGAGGTGTTGTGACAGGGTATTGCCCTGGAGATGTTGGTGTAAGATGTTGTAGAGCTGTGTGCAAATCAGTGTCTGATTTCTGTTTTTGTGCTCTGAAGACAAGCTTACTGGTAGGACAGGCTCTGGTCCTAATGAAGCTGTCTGCCATGTTTTGTGCACATCCCAGCCTCCCTCCTGGCAGCTATTTCACTTCCCTCTGGTCACTCTGCTCCTCACTTTCTTTATACTCAACACTTTACTGCTTTTGTATCCTTTGCCCCCTAATCAACCCTGCACTCAGGAAAGTGAAACCTGGTTCATGGTGTCAGTCATTCCCACCTGGATATGAATTTAAATCAATGAGCTCATTTCTTTTCTAGTTGTTTGCATTTAAAATTTATCCCCAATGGTACAAAAAAGCATAGTTCTTTTTTTTTTTTAAGTAGGCTCCATGCCCAATGTAGGACTTGAACTCATGACCCTGAGATCGAGTCACATGCTCCAATGACTGAGCCAGCCAGGTGCCCCTCCCCCAAAGCAAAGTTTTTAATGAAAGAAATGAATCAGCTAAAAGGTTTTTGTTGTTGTTTATTTGTCATAGCGACCCTTACAAGTCAACCACATGGAGCCTGTCTAAATAGAATTAAATGCACTTGACTACCTGGGGAATCACAACCTTCCACACAGACCATTACCTAAGTTGACACTGGGCTCGGGACAAAACAGAGTGTGTGGGGAGAAGAGGGAGTCTCTCTATCATGGGAATCAGGAAGGTGACTGCTCTCTGCGTTTGCGACTCATTCCTCTGTCAGCACTAGTGGTACACTGGTGAACCAGCTCTCTGAAGGGGGAAAATGAGCCTGATTTGTAGCATTTGCTGATTTCTGTGGGATAAATGCTCACATGTGGCAGACTTCAAGCTACCAACAGTTTAAACAGCTGGCTCACTATATTCCTGACTATTAAACAACACTCTCCATTGTCAAGCATACAAAAGAATCTTCTTTTGAGTCTGGTATTTAGGGACCACAGCTGTCTCTCACCTATTTGTTTTGATGGGCACATTGGAGGAATTGCTCATCACTATTCCATATATATTAGGTACCACAAGAAATCACTCTGTGATCATGGCAGCCGACTGCTAACACTTGTCTGAAATTTAGGGCTAAATGATCTCTTCTGTACATCATGGTGCCTGACACTGGGCTGTAACTAGATGCTCACGAGCACTTTTAGGTGGGCCCCTCATTCTTGGTTGAGAAAAACTTGGGTTCTGATGGCTGTGGGAACAGTGGCCTTTCTTTCAGAAAGAGAACATATGTCAGACCCCTTAATCTCCGTGACAGCCCATCCGTTTTTGCAGCTAGCCTCAGGTAGCTGAAGAACAGGAAATGCTTTCTATCCAGCAATGCAGACAACATGAAAGAAAATGCTTATGAGTCCACACACCAACATTCTTTTCTAGATCACAGTGTCTCAGAGCTTCATGGGCATCAGAATCACCCAGGAAGTTTTAAAACTAAGGACTTTCTAGCCCCCTCCTTCCAATATTCTGATTCAGTAGGTGGGGGTTGGTCTGAGAATCCACATTTTCTCAGCAGTTCAGCTGAAGGTGATGCAAATTCGGGGTGGGTTGTGATGGTGAGGAAGACACACTTGGAGAGGCCCTGCTCTTGCCTCTCCTGACTCTTCCCATTGTATTAAGGTTGGTCATCAGACATGATGGGCCTGTAGAATCCTCCTCCTTGCTTAGCTGTAAATCAGTATCTCATGTCCTTGGTTTTTAGCAAATGTCAATACAAGAGCCAGCCACACAGAGTAAAGGTACATTTTCATGCTTGTTTAGATTTAATAATAAATTCCTTTTAGAATTTAATTCAGGGGGAAAATGCTTTTTTATTATCTGAATAGGGATTCTATCTGAATAGGGATAGAAGATCACTTTTTTTTGCCCCCAAGATGCTCAGAATGAACTAAAATTTAGCGTTCAATAACAATACTTACCCGCTCCTGGTTCCTGGTAGAACGATGAGTGCCCTCTTCTCTGTAGTTCCTGATGCCTCAGTTTTTATTTTAAGGTGACGTAAATCCTTTTTGGAAGAATACACTGTGTCTGACTATACTTTCAATAGAGGCATCAACAATACTGTGAATTGAAAGTTCATGTCTGTCCTCTGCCCCCACCCCCAAATTCACATGTTGCAGCCCTAACTCCTAATGTGATGGTCCTTGGAGATAGGACCTTTGGGAGATAATAGATTAGGTCATGAAAGTGTGTTAGATTGGGTTAGATTAGGTCATGGAGGTGGGGCCCTCCTGAGAGGGAGAGGGGAGGACACCCCGAGTACACACGCTTAGGAAAGGTCATTGAGGTCACAGCAAGAAGGTGGCTGTCTCCCAACCAAGAACCTAAGTGGCCCACACCTTAACTTGGACTTCTGGCCTCCAGAACTGTGACTAAGAAGCTAAGCCATCCAGCCTGTGGTATTTTGTTATATGGCCACATGAGCTAGCTAAGGCAAACAGTATTTATGGGCAACCTGCTTTATACCCAGTATTCTGTTTTGGCTGCTTTTTCCCTGAAAAGGGGAAAGGTAAGACAGATTTCTAAAACTGGACAAGTCTAACCTTACATTTCCTTCCCCGAGGGACTGATCTCTGTGAATTTTTCTGATAAATACAACTCCCTGGATATTACAGCTGTCCCAGGAGGAAGTGCATTCCTACCTCTTGAGCTCTGCTCACCATCTGTGGAATCTCTCACGGTGCTGGGCCGGCACCTCTGGAGACCCCTAGCAGGCAATGTCCCTGAGCCAGGTGCTCTGTGGAGCGCTGCTCACCTCAGTGGCATGGCCAAGGATTGGAGCCATCACACAGGAAAGAGTCCTTTTCAACTTTGAGTCACCCAAGGTCCCTCCAGTGATTTGACCATAGGACCCATCCCTTTTAGTTTTTACTTTTTGAATAATGCCTACTAGAAATCAGCAAAGGGCTCTGCTTAAGAGCTGACTCCAGTGGGCACCAATTGCCCTCTCCTCTCTGGGATGGCTCAGTCTTATATGCAGATCTCCACATCAGCTCCCTTCAGGGTGCTCTGACAGAGAAAGCTTCACCGCTGAAGATATGTTTGTTGCTTTTAAAAAGTCAAACGGAGATGATTCTAGAACTTATAAGGCAATTTGAACAAGGCCAGCTACAATATCTAAAAAAAAAAAAAAAAAAAAAAAAGGCTAGAGTGGTCTACCAGTGGAAGATTCTGCGGAGGACAAAACGGTTGAAAGGAAATCACAAAGATCTAAAAGTCTGTGAAAGGGGAGAAGGGTGAGGGGGAGTTGTTTAATGGGTATAGATGAAAAAGTTCTGGAGATATGTTGTTCAGCAATTAGAACTCTACTGAGTTGTACAATTAAAATGGTTAAGATGGTAAATTTCATGTTATGTGTGTCTTTTTTTTTTTTTTTAACCACAATTACAAAAACACCATCTGAGAAAGGTAAGGGAGAAAGGGGGGTGGGGTAGAAGGACGCATATCTGGAGAGTGAATGCTTAAAATAAGTATTGTAATAGGTCCACCTAGATCCAGCATATAACTGGTAGCAAGAGCATAGCTCTCTCTCATTTGCAGAACCTGCTGGAGGACTAGACAAAACTAACATGGCCTGAGAGCAGAGAGGTCACAGGTCATTTTGGCCACCTCTTTCTCAGGAGACTGAAGACTGCTTGCTTTTCCCCCCTAGTCCTCAAGACATCTCAGATAGCTTAAGAATTCCTGATTCCTCCAGTGCTAAGTCACTGCTTCAGGCCCAAGGTTAATGGATGGGGGAAAGAATTAATTCATTGATTAATATGTGGGGTCAGAGCCAGGCCTTTGTTTATGCTGAATTGTGCTTTAGACTCAGAAGTTCTGCCAAAAAAAATAAATAAATAAAATAAACAGTCCTGTGACAGTGCTATCCAATGTGAGATTGGGACCATTAACTGGAAACGAGAAAAGCTTTTCTATAATGTTTCTGGATTCTAGCCATGAGCATGAGAATGGGCCCCTTCCTTCATAGGAAACTGAAAACACTGGGTGCTGATGAGATTAACCACAGGCAATAATGATTAATGGTCATAACTAACATTTCATATCATGTTTGACATTTTACAAGCCCTTCTACCTGAATCTTCTCGTGAGGTCCTGGCGAAAACCACTGGAGGTGGTCCTAGCTCCCCTTTGCGAAGTTCAGGAAGAGTAAGCAGTTCCCTAGAAGGCCATAGCTAGTAGACTGTCTAGAGTTACAGCAACAGGGATAGAGCTAGGATTTGAACACTGTGCCTTGCACAGCCCACCACCGGAGGTAGCTTGGTGGTCACAGATGCTGGGGCACATATTGGTAAAACCAAGGAAAATTTTACTTATGGAAGGGACCTACCTAGGAAACCCCTTTGAGTTCTGATTTCTTGTTCGACGTCACTGATCCATTATGCTCTACCCTTCTCAAGGCTCTAAGAAGCCATGTGGGCTACTGTATTCAACTCAGATGTGAGTATGGTTGAACTCCTAAGGACTTGAGGATGATTTCTGTAATTCTGATAAGCATTCGATCTTTTTCCCAGAATAAGAGCCAGCAGAGAGGGAGTGGCTCTCTTTGGTCCCAGCCTGCAAAGTCATGCAGACTGCACGCTGCCAGCTTTCCACCTAGATGGACTCCTGGGTCCCGAGGCAGAAGGCCAGTGATGTAGACAATGAGGATGGGCTTTAACCTGTGAAGTAGCTCAGCTACATGGGACCATTGCAAGAAGCAGCTGGGTTTCCAGGCCATTGTGTGTTGGAGCTGGGCTGGCTGTATGTGAATAAGAACCTCCCAAAGGCAGCTGTGTTCTTAGTCCCTAGTCCTTCTTAGAGCAAGGAGCAGGCTGCAGGGACAAGAGGCAACAAGGCAACTGATCACCAAAGACTTCAATCTCTTCCACCTCTGGGTATTTATTCTTTTCCTCTTCCTGCCCTAGCAGGAAGGAGAGAGGTAGATTGCTTCTTCAAGTCCTGTTCTTGTGAGAGCGACCTTGGGTGACAAGTATAATGACCATGAACCTCAGTTTCCCCATTTGTAACAGACATGTAATTCTTCCTTAGCATGACCTACGCAGTCTTTCGATCTGTCACCATGTTTGTTACTCTCCTCTCTTACAACATGCCCTGATGCACATTATACTGACTGAATGTGTTCCCCCAAGATTTGTATGTTGAAACCCTCAATGTGATGGTGTTAGGAGGGAGGGCCTTTGGGAGGTGACAAGGCACATCATGAGGGTGGAGCCCACATGAATGGGACTAGTACTCCCAGGAAGGAGACCCCAGAGAGCTCCCTCATGCCTTCCACCAGGTAATGACACAGGGAGAAGACAGCCACCTTTGAACCAGGAAGCGGGCCACCACTAGATCCCAGATTTGCTTGTTCCATGATCTTAGACTTCTAGCCTCCAGAACTATGAGAAGTTTCTCTGGTATTGTGTAAGAATAGCCTGAATGAACTAAGACACAGCAGATGTTGGGGTTTTCCCCCCCCAATATCACGTTCTTTCTCATTTTTGTTCTTTGCTCTTGATGTTCCCTGTGCCTAAAATATTGCAACCCCAACACCCACCGATAGAATTCTTACTTACCCTTTAAGATCTGTTCAGAAGGTAGCCACTCACTCCTTTGCACTCCCATGGAACTCGGCATGTAACTCACATCACAGAACCCATCAAAATATCACCTGATTATTTTCCCTTTTGTTCCCCCACTCCTTACTGGGGGCTCCATATCTGTCAACCCCCTAACACACTTCCTGCACATGGTAGCTCGTCAATACTATCAGCTTGTAGGGATGCCAGGTGGTTCAATGGTTTAACGCCTGCCTTCGGCCCAGGGCGTGATCCTGGGGTCCTAGAATCGAGTCCTGTGTCAGGCTCCCTGCATGGAGCCTGCTTCTGCCTCTCTCTCTCTCTCTTATCATGAATAAATAAATATATTTTATAAAAAATATATGAATAAATAAAATGAATAAATAAAAAAAATACTATCAGCTTGCAAGGAATTGGTTGATAGGCAGCTTAGAGCTTTGGATGAAAGCACCAATTGGAGAATGGTAGCAGAGAGGTCTCTTAAGGGAGGTGCTGTAATTTATCTGCACAGGCTCCAAACAGGAGCCATCTATTGCTGCTCTGCTCTTGAAGAATAGTAAGGAGTCACTTCACTTTTAGCAGAGGAATCTCATTAAGTTCAATGTGCTCTAGAATGTTCCTGTGCTAACAGATTGTAGTGACTAAGAAGACGACCACAGGGGTAGAAGGGCATCACTAGGTAGAAAGCACCAGACAAAACCAAGGCAGCCTACCATTTTCGTGGACTGCTTCTTCAGGATATTTCCATCCTCCCAAAGGAACAACATGAATTTCCTCTGTAGAAGGCTCCAGACAGCAAACTCAGTCTGCATCAAACTTCATCAAGTGGCATCTGGCCTTCAGAGAGGGATTTTGTTGAGCAGAAACATCAGGAGGGAACGTGCAGCTTTTAAAGGCAAAAGTAGGACCATCTCCTTTCAGTATGAAGAGGTTCAGTCAAAGAAACCTGGGGAAAACTGATAGAAAGAAAAAAGGCTCATACCTGTCTCATCTCAAACACCTTTCAGATTCACTGTTGACTCTAAGGTAGGGAGCAGAGAAACTATCCTAACATTGTTCTATTTACTCCTATTGTCACCCTCATTACAAAGAGGGCTGGCTGGCAAAGCCACCCATCAGAACAAGCCTTAAGATTAATTACTTGTTTACTGCTAAATTTTCCACACTTCGTGTGGTGCCTGACCCATAATAAACACTCAATAAATGTTGAGTAGATAAATGGATGAGTTATCTACTCAACAATTCAAACAAAATACCCGGTTTGGGCGATTGCTTGGAGGATCAAGTCAAATATAATTTTAAGCCAAGAAAGCCTCCTGTTTGTCTCATCAATATCAATGAGACTAATCCAAAAAGTATTTTTTTATTAAGGCACATATTATTTTACTGCATTCATTAGAATAGTTTGAGTTCCAATTATGGTATTTGGATCCTTGAGGGCAAGGATTACACCTTATTTTTGACTCCTCTTCACCAAAATGCTGACGGATGCTACTATAAGGTGATTTGATAGAGTAACCTTGACATGTCTAACATTTAAATACAGTTTTCTTTAACAAAAGATTTTCTCCACTGGGGCCCCTGGCTGGCTTAGTTGGTGGAGCATGCAACTCTGGATCTTGGGGTCATGAGTTCAAGCCTCACGTTTGGCAGGGAGATTACTTTTAAAAAGGGGAGGGGTAAGCATCAGAAAATATTTTCTCCATTAATTATATTACAATTATAATAGAATATTTTGTCAATAGAAATGATCTTAAATAAACTGAGTACCTATTTGATATGTTCTTTTTCCTAAACACCCCCCCTAAAACCCCCCCAAACTCAAAACTTTTGTTAGTATTATATAAAGGACTTCTGGTACACTTATGCTTGCAAACCAGTTGTATTTCTATAAAGTGTATCTAAGTATGAGAAATTCTTATTAAAGAAAAGAAACAGCCTGTAAGAGGTAGAGATTTCATTGTCCAACATATGGTAATCTGCCTCGAGAAAATTCTCCAGTTTATGAGGAGGAGTTTTGACTGAGTGCCAGGGCACTTTCCTGACAAATGTTCTTATAATATTAAGAGGAAAAAGTTTCCTGACTTGACTTTAATTTGATTCTCAAAGATTTAAAGATGTTTTCTTTGCAACCATGACAATGTACAAAACTGGAAACTATTAAAAGGCAAATTAAACCATGAGAAGAGTAATGATATATCTATTAGAAGCAAAATAACATATCCAGTTGTTAACATTTGAATCCCCTCTCCGTCTGTAGTTTTAAGACTTCAACCCCCACAGCAACATCGTCTTTGACTTTGGAGAAACTTTGACTAGAGAGGACAACCTCTTTGTCTCCAAGCAGAACTTGACTTTGAGATGAGTTGTTCTATCCAGTGAAGAAAATTCTGTCTCTCTCCCAGGGTGAAGACGTTTCAATGAATCACAATGTTTACAGCAAATGAACTCTTCCTAACACTCCGAGTACTGGGGTAGTAATAGGTGTTCAATAAATATTTGCTAACTCAGGTAAACCAGATGTCCGGAGTAACACCAAATCACTAGGAATTTTTCTTTCTTGAATTTTTAGATCCCAATGAGCTATTGATGCGTTTTAGCTACTGCTCTGTCCTTACCTTCCTTCTCTTCTTTGATCAGTGAGGTTCTTTCTAATACTAACCCCCCAAGGAGAGAAGAGAGACTTGTCCTTCTACTTCTCCTACAGATGAAGAGGTTTTTCTTCACATTCAGATGGTCTTGCCCATCTTATCACCCCAACTCCATTCAACTTTTCTTGGCTGCACTTTTGTTTTTAAAGATTTTATTTATTCATTTATTCATTTATTCATTTATTTTGAGCATGAGAGTAGGAGGAGAGGGAGAGGGAGAGGGAGAGAAAGAGAGAGAATTTCAAGCAGAATGCACTCTGCTTGGAGTCCAACATGGAGCTCCATCTCATGACTCCGAAATCAAGCCTTGGAAGCTTTACTGACTGAGCCACCCAGGCTCCCCTTGGCTGAACGTTCTAGTTTCTGATTGTTAAAAAAATCATGGTGAACACCCCTAGGAGCCTCTTTGCCCTTGTCTTCCTCCAGCATTTAGGAGGTTTATTCCTTATCTCTCTGTATAGTAATAATTGATGATCATTCCTCTGAAAACTCTCGTGAAATGAAAGCTTCTTCCTTCCTGAATTGTTGTCATAAGTAGAAGCAGACCCAATTTTCACAAACACTAGACATTTCAGTGCCAGTTTACCCTCTAACACTTACCTGTGCCCTTAGCATATTCCCACTGCATGTGGTACTGGAAATGGATCTAGGAACTAACAACACAGAGTAGGAGTATGCAAAGAAGGTTCTAGTGAAAAACAGGGCAAAATAGGCCTCTTCCCAGTATCTTTTGCCTAAATGCTCTAGGGAATAAACATTTCTTGGAGAGTGAGAGGGGATTATCACTGGGGGCTCATATTTACAGTTATTTTTTTTCCTTTGGTGGTGTGTGAAGGTTGTTGGTGGTTTTTTTTTTTTTTTTTTTTGGTGGTTTTTTTTTTTTTTCACATGGAAGTTACTGAGAAACATTCTGCTTACAAGGGCAGCTCTTATTTTCTGGGCAGGGACCTGAAGGCAGGCAGCTGAACATATGTCACTGGAGGAAAAAGACCAAAATCTGATGGTAAATGAGTCCATCTGCCATTTGGGGCTCTAGTTTTCTTGTGAACAAATGAGGTGATCGTGATCACTGTCATAAATCCGTTAAAGCTTTGTTTGGAGGAATAAGAGACGGTGCATGGGAAGCTCTCTGCACGCTGCCCAGGATGTACTAAGTGCTCAGTAAACAGCCACCTTGGGAGACTGGTTCCTCCAAACCCTTCCTCTTTGCCACAGGGTTCTTGTGCAATCCTCGCTCTCCTTGGAGGCTGAAACTCCCTGCTGTGGCCCTCCTGGAGACCCTAGTCTGTGACCTCATTGCCTTCACAAGAAACGACAGCTAATATTTATCATGTACCTGTGATGTGTCAGGCACTATCTAAATGCTTTATATGCATAGAAGTATTACTATTTCTAATTTATATGTGAGGAAACTGAGGCTCCAGAATGCTTTAATTTGCTGCCCAGCTGTTGCAGTTTAGAAAGCCACTAGCCCCAGGGATCAGGCTCAGGGCTACCCCTTCTGTGACACCTTTAACAGTGGAGTCTTTTGTGTACCTAACCAGAAAAAAAAAAATCTAACAACTATTTGTAACACCTTTGGGAGGAAAGTGTGTTATGAATTCTAAAAAACAGCATATTCATGAACTTCTGGAACTATGTTCCTTTGTCAAACCAGGGCTGATGGTAATGGGTGGGGAGTAGGGCTCCTGGTTGTAAGTTTGGGCTGAAACTGTGTTATAAAGTAGTCACCCCCACCCTCACACAGAACTGGGGCTTAAATTTTCATCTCCCACACGTCTGGGGTGTCATCCTTCTAAGTCAGTGGGTCTGGCAGGCTTCCAGCAATTACTTGGTGCTTTTGGATCCTCCACATGGACTGGCCTCATTTTCAATGGCTTCCTACACAAAACCCTCCAGAGACAGCTGTGCTGTTTCAAGTGTTGGCTCCCATGTGGGAGGTCTAATCTAGAGAATGGGTCTTGGGGTCATCGAATATTTTAACTATTAGTTGGTACTTGCGTGAAAGCATTTTCCATGCCTTTTTTTTTTTTTAACATATTAGCAGCAGGGAGATAGACCAGCCATGTTGTCTTTTCTGTCCCTTCTTGATGTAAGGGGGGTATTTGGTGACTGCTTCTAAGGAATTCTTTATCAGTGGTGGTTGAATAGCTATGATTTCATGAGTCTGGTCTGTGTCCTGGCCCAGCCCTTTATATGCATTCTCACCAATTTCACAGATGAGGAAATAGGGCTCCAAGGAGTTCAACCATAGGTAGAGCTTAAGCTGAAACCCAATTTGGTCCAGAGCCAAAGCCTGTTTTCCTAACCACCAGGCTGTCGTGCTCTGCCTGCCTTGTGGTCCTCTAGGGGGGAAGAGTGGGAACCTGTGGGGCTAATCCAAACAATAGGAAACTTAAAAATATTCCAATTTCCTTCTGGAATCCATTATTTATGGGATTTACTTGTTTTATTTAGGTTAATATTGAAATTAATTTGCATTTTGTGGGTTTACAGCAGCTTAGGGTATGGGAAGATATGAGACTGAAGTTGGGGAGCCTGGGAATCAAAGGCCCAAACCAGACTAAGGTTAAAAATTAGCCTAATAGAACCAACAATTGGTGGCTGTAGAAGTGGGTATCCAAAATTGGGCTATGTCTGCAAGTTTTGTGGTACATTATAAAATGACGAGTTTTATTTTATTTTATTTTATTATTTTTTATTTTTTTTAAATGACAAGTTTTAATCTGTAATGCGGTTTCATTAAGTTCAGACACTTTCTCTCTCTCTCTCTCTCTCTCTCTCTCTTTTTTAAAGATTTTATTTATTTATCTGACACACAGAGACCACAAGCAGGAGGAGGGGCAAGGGAGAGGGAAAAGCAGATTTCCCATGAGGGTCTCAGCCCGACACCCACCCCAGGATCATGACCTAAGCCGAAGGCAGATGCTTAACTGAGTCACCCAGGCACCCAAGTTCAGACACTTCTACTTTGGAATTCACGGCCACTGAACAGCAGCTGAGTTGAAATTTTCCTGTGTGTACTTAGCAAAACAATTTCTTTAAAGATTATACAAATGAATAAGGTAAACAAGGACTGGAACTGTTAAAGGTAAATAGTTTTTGGTGAGTTTTGATGCCTTAGATGGACTTCTTCCCAGATGACAGTAAATATTAGGTACATGTTCTATTCCCAGATTACCAAAGTGGCCCCCATAGCTACGTCTATGAAGGAACGTTATTCTCTTGATCAGACAGCCTTGTTAGCCAAGGATGTCCTACTTTTCTATAAAATTCTGGGATTAGTATTGTCTCAGCTTGTGAGCAGTCATTCCTTCTGATTTAATGAGCTGACTTGTCTCTTGAAATTTGCATTTCTGTACCCACAATACTTTAGCAATGGTCAGTGTCTGGTAGGCAGTGCTGTCATGTGCATACTCATCGTGCACACAGAGCAATGAGGAAATTGCTGTGCATGAAGGAAGACTCAGCTAATCCCAGGAAGAAGGGCATTGGTTCCACTGTGCAGACTCCATGTTTCCTCATGGCCATTTCTGCAAAAGGCAAGCTGTCCCAGATTCAAACAATTTCAGGGCTAGACAGGAGCTTAGACGTAACCAACTCCATCATTTTCAGACCTTCCTCAGGAACATCAATTTCCTTGAATCCAAAAGAAAATTTGAGGAAAATCAGATGCCTCATGGGTCTGTCTTCCTGAACCACAGTTTGTTTTTAATGGCGGCATCTGCATATTTGTTCGCATGCACAGGTCTCTCTTTCATCTGGTTATTACTCTCGTGAAAAAAAATGCAAGGCTGACTCTCAAGCTCCAAGAAGACTATACATTGTGATGCTGTTTATCACACATATCTTTTCTGATGTTCTTTTGGGGTTGTTCAAAATACAAAGATAAAAGGAATCACATACATATTCAGACCACGTAAAAATGTCCAAATTTGCTAAGATCGTGACAGTTTATTTAGTTCAATTCCCTAGTAACAGACTTTCTTTTGAATGTTGTAATTCATTCATTCATTCATTCATTCACGAATCATGTAGTGATTGTCAGATGCCTCTGTTTATAGAAGAACGGCAAATAAAGCACAGATCTCATCCTGCGAGAGCTCACAATCAGCATGTGAGGCAGACTGACTTTGCTCTGCCTAAGAGGGTGAACACCTTCATTATTTTCTAGTGATGGCAATAGGTTGTACTGACTTAGCTCACCCAGAATTTGCTTGTGAATCAAGGTACTGATTTCTGGAAGACCAGCTGAGTGAGAGGTACAGGGAAGACTCAGAGTAGGAAGGCTCAGTGACCACGGCCCCACGGGCACCATGTTCCCATCAAGTAAGCTGGCTGAACTCAGCTGTCACATGTCTTGCAATGATGGCAAAGGCTGCAGGTCAAAATGATTCACAATGTTTTATACCCAGATGAACCATGTATTCCCAAATCCTTGGCAGTTGATCCTATGTTGAGGGTGCTCTATAGGGTGTATGTACCCATCATTGCAGACCCTCTTTAGAGAAGAATCTGAGCCTTAGTAGACAAAGTTCAATGTAAAGCCGGTGATTCATGTGTCACTTCTAAAGAGCAGGACAGATGCACTCATTTTGGCTTCTACAGATTCTCTGCTCATCCCTAAAGGTTTCTATTTAGGAAAGGAAAGCTCAGAGGACTATAACTTTCCACCTCCAAGGCCTGGCTTCCTTTTTACAAGTTCAGGTTTCCCATTCTCAACTTAAAAAAAATATATCAAAGCAAGCATATTCAGATTTCACTCCTGTTTTGTTTTGATTTTTCCAACTCAGTAAGTGTTCCATTTTAATAACCAGACCATGCTTTTTATTTTATGGGTTTTTTTCCACCAAAGAAGAGACACAGAACTGCAAGACCCATTTTTAGGTTAAGTCCACACATCTGTAGCTCAAAACGTTTGTTTTCTACATGACTATTTGTCTTTTACATGAGTAATAGCAAAGAAATGAGAGGACTAGACAGTCTTTATTTTCAAGTAGAATTATTTATGAAAGCACATGCATAAAAGATCTATGAAACAGTAGAAGTATAGTGTATGTGTATTGAAGTAGACGTAGTAGAAGTAGAAGTAGTATATGTGTATTGAAGAAGACGGTAATTAAAGCAGTGTGCTAATGGCGTAATAGAACAGAGGAGATGGCCATGAAGCCAATCCCAGAGTATGGAATAGAGAGTATATGACAAAAGAACTTTACAAGTCATGTGCTAAAGGGATGAATTTATTTAATGAATTATTTAATGAATGTTGATGGGAAGACAGGCTATCTGGGAAGTATCAAGTTGTATTTACTTTTACCCTCAGAGGTAAAGACATGTCTAAATGAATTCCAGATGGTTAAGAGTGAAATGTGAAAATGAAACCATAAAAAAGCTGAGAGAAAATATAAGTGATCTCAGAGTAGAAAAGGACATTTTAATAAAAAAAGAAATCAGCGGAAGAAATATAAAAAGGAAAGATCCACAGATTGAACGATATCCAATGGAAAGCAGTTTTTGGTCAAGCAAAATTAAAACACACATAAAAAATGGCAATCAAATATTTAAGGGTTTTATTAGTTTTTTGGTAAGATTTTATTTATTTATTAGAGAGAGAGTGAGCACTTAAGTAGCTGGAGCAGCAGGCAGAGGAGAGGGAGAAGCAGGCTCCCCTCAGAGCAGAGAGCCCAATGCGGGGCTTCATCCCAGGACCCTGGGATCATGAGCTGAGCTCATGCTTAACCAACCATGCCACCTGGGCACCCCTATTAAGGGCTTTTAAAATGCAAAATGATAAACACTTTGTACCAATAAAAAATGAGTGGAAGCACAGATGATTTGCAGAAATACATATAGATGGAAAACATATGTAAAAAATGCAAACTCATGAGTAACAAAAATGATTATTTAGATGCGGTTTTGTAATTCCATTTCTCATTTATCAAATTAGCAAAGACTAGAAAAATAACACTTAATTCTAGGGTAGATCTGCATGAAACAAGCCCTTTCATGTACTCTGGTTAAATGTGTAAATTGGTAAAAATCTTTTCTTGAAAATAATTTAGCAATATCTATTAAGAGTTTTAAAAATATTTGTGCCCTTTGCTTTAATAATTGCATATCACCAGGCAATAAGAGAGGTGTGGACCAATATTTATATCCAGGGATATTCAGTATAGTATGATTTATAATAATGAAAAATAGGAAGCAACTTAAGCACTGATCAACACAGTGCAATTGATAGCATTAATGGTACCTCAAACAATGGAATATCAGTCAACCAGTAAACATCTTGTTTTCAAAGAATATTCAGTGACATGGGGAAAGTCTTACCCCTCCCCTACTTCCGTCCACCCCTACACCTGGGCGGCTGCGTCCCTCTCTCCATCCGTCCATCTTTTTTACTTTGGTACCTGAAAGGGAAATAAATTGAACTAAATTCAGGCGCGCTAACTGCTCACTGGGCGCAGTGAGGGTGGGGTGCACCCACCAATTGCCACTGTAGCCCCTAACCTGCCACCAGACCCAGCTTGTCCCTCTGCCCACTAACCCCTGCGCAGGACTCCCAGGACCCTTCATGTCACTGGGACCCGACTTGCTGGTGCTGCTCCTTATTCCCCACATACACTTCAAGAATTGACCCCCACAGAACCCCTGAGGGCCTGTTCACCCCTTTATCCCCATGTTTCTCCCCTCAGGAACCTTGCACCTTTACTTCCAGCTACATCCACCCTTCATTAACCGCATCGCCTCCAGCATGTGTGCCAATCTCTTAACTTTTTCCCTACTCTACTGACAACAAAAAATACTTGCTTCATCTACCCTCCTCTAACTGCCCAACCCACCCTACTCCACCCCAGCCACTGCTTCAGTGCTGCATCCTAGAGCTGTGGTCACTTCCAGTAACCATCCACACTATCCCAGCCTGTGCTAGCCTTTACTAGAAGCCCAGAAAGGCCTCCTAAGTTGCCTGAGCTGCTAGTGGCTTCCAGGAAGCATAACTGTTCTACCCCTATATATAAAAAAAAAAAAATTTAGTGAAAATAGATACACTCATCCTATTTTTGAAAAAAAAATTATCTTTGAAAATAAAACGAGAAGAAAATATGCCAAAATGTTAGTGGTTATTGCTGGTTGATAGAATTACAGTTTTCAATTTTTGCCATCTTCCACGTTTTCTACAAATACATGTATAATGCGGCATGTAAGAATCAAATGGGAATAAGTCACAATGCTTATTTTCAGGAAACTGAGAAGCACCACCTACATGCAGTTTTCTTATATTTATTTTATTTTTTTCTTAAAGATTTTATTTATTTATTTGACAGAGAGATAGGACCAGAGAGCACAAGTAAGGGGAGGGGCAGAATAATAGGGAAAGGAGAAGCAGACTCCTCACTGAGCAGGGACTCCGACGTGGGACTCCATCCCAGGACCCTGAGATCACCGCCTGATTTGAAGGCAGATGCTTAACCAACTGAACCACCTAGGCGCCCCCTTTATTATATTTCTTGTACTCCATCATGGAGTCACACAATTCAGACCTTTATCTTAAATTCACATCTCTTCCTGATAGGGTCCCTACCTACTTTTTATTTCTCTGTTCCCAGCCCATCCTCCAGCTCTCCAGACCCAGACCTCTTGGTCCCCCAAACCCTTCTCACCAGCTAGAATGTTCTCAGTGCTGCTCCTTGCATTTCCAAGGCCCCTGGGGTTCACCCCTGCTTCACGATCATCTTCCCAGTTAGGCCTCTGAATTCCTAAAACCTTTATTACATTTCCCTGTTATCTAACTTCTCTGGGGGTGTCCTTTTCTGAAACTAGATTGCAGGAATCCACAGGGAGCCACCATGCATGTGCTGTCTAGAACAATTCTTGGTGTATAAGAGGTAGAGTTAGTACACACTAGGCATTCAATAAATATTGCTGATTATCTCATTCCTGATGTAACTATGGCAGTACAGTCCACCGCCCATTGGGAAAACATTTTGTTGGCATGTTTCCCCTCCACCCGACCTCCAAAACAAAGTCATTTAGAGGCGATGGGCCATCTCAGTGAGCATCCCCAAGGGAACGGAAAATAGGCTGTAGACCGAGCCCCCGTTAGGACCCTCCCCTCCTTTTTGTTGCTGTTCTTAGATCTCTGTGCTGGTTAAGGAGTCACTTTCTGTATTAACTCTAGGCAGATACTTGGATGGTCCTCTCCTTCTAACCTTGCAAAGGTGAGGGAGTTGTAAAGCATAAAGACTTCTTTTTACTGCCTTTAAAAATAAATGAAGTCATCTTTCGTTTAATTACTGGAGTGTTAGGGATAGTGGGGCCTGCTTTACAGGGCTGTGTTTATACTGGAAACTGGGGCTGGAACCAGGAGTGGTGGCAGGAGCTGGTGACCACGATGTATATAGGCAAGAGGTCATGGACTCTGACACTTATGCAGGCCATGGGTGGGAGCCTGAGGGGGATTTACCTGGCAGCTCGTGGTATATAAGCTTCCTGACCCACCACTTACTCAGGCCCTGGGAGAGGCCCTAACAACTTTATAGTTATAATTTTGATTTATTTTTCTCAGAGAGGTAGCCCCAAATTACATAAGCTTCAGGCCCCACTGGCTCCAGTGTCTGGTGCAGCTCTGGTGACTGGGGTGCCCTGTCTAAACAAGTAGGACTATTCATCTCCAAGTGATGACAGCTAATCAAAAACACTGTTAGAGCTTCTGATTTTTCAAGAGCAGCAAGAAATACAGATTTTTGTATGAAATATCCTACACTTTAAATGTTGGCAACTTTTTTTTTTAATGCTGGCAACTTTTAAACAAAAACCAACAAAGCAAAACAAAAACCTCAAAACCCCAAACCCTCTTTGGCCCAAACGAGTCACATCTATAGGCTTGATTGAGCCCAGGGGCTGCCAGACAGTGATTTCTGGTATTTGAGCCCATAGCAGTGATAGAATTGTCAAATGCTAGGCATGCTCTATGGCAGGTACCCCTTGCCTTCCCTACCCTCCACCCATGAAGAACAGGTCTGGCCATATCTACATTAGGGAGCTTTGCTTTTCTCCAGAACTTCAGTCAGCGGCCAGACATTCTCCAAGTGTCTGCCACTGGCCACAAGGCAGGGAGCTGACAGAGGATGTGGATGGAAGAGATGGTGTAAATGTCCTCAAAACTAGCAAAGCCAACCGAAGCAGGTGGCCCATGGACAGTGATGTAACAACAAAGTTACCTGTGAACATCTGGGGACAGTGAAGGATGGCCATTACCCTTCCTGGGCACTCATCAGTCTTGAAGGTGGGGGAGTATGTGTTTTGTGCTCCCCCTTAGGTAGGGCTGCAATCAACAATTTCGGGAAAGATTTATATGACCGCTTCAATGGAAAGCAAGTCACTTCTCTGTAACCCCCCAGATCCTCCCCAGGCTATGCAGCCCAACATTTCATAACTGCAGGCTTGGCACAGTGTCGACACTCTTTAAAAGCCATAAAGGAACCCAAAAATTAAAGCAATTGCTTCTGGGTACCATTTCATGGGTAGAACATGAGGGCTTTTGTAAGGCTTCTGGTGTGACAGGGGACATCAGATGGAGAAACAGGCTGGAATTTGAGGCAGAACATGGCAGTAAGGGCTGTAGGAGAGAGTGGGTGATAGAACTGTTGGGAACAAGGGATGGCCAGTGACAACCCTGTGGGCGTCGCTCTGCTGTCAGCTCAGATTTGTGATAAAGCTGCTTCCAGTGGTTGCATTTTGATTGCTGATTAGCTTGTTGTGGGATCTGCTTTGCCACAGAATGGCTTTGGGGGCTGCAGCTTGGCTTCAAACTAATCCGTTGTGGTGACTAAGAGTGTCAAGTACAGGGCCAGAGCCAGAGGGGCCTGTTGTATGAACAACTGCTCCTGGTTCCGACGGAGGTGGAAGCAGGATACAGAGGGACTAGGGGACAATTGTAGAGCATTTATTCCTACTAGAGACGTTAGGGAACCATTTTCTTGTCTGGGAAAGGGCCTGTCAGAACTGCCTGGGGCTGTTTTTGAACCACACAGCTCATACTACCTAGAGATTTTGGCAGAACACACCCATCCCACTCACAGCTGCACCCCCCCCACCACCACTGCAAGCTCTTCTTGCCACTGAGATGCTGGGTCCCAGGCGAGCGAGTGACTTGCCTACAGGGCACAGGTATCCTCTTATCCTGGCTTCTGGCCTAGCGCTGTTTCAGCTATGTCATAGCCCTCCCTGAGCAGGATGGCAGGACTTGCACAGGTAGCTGGGGTCAAGAGCCAGAGACCCCAGGAAGGCGGTTTGGGTGTAAAATGGAATCTGCCAAAGCACTAGCACTATTTTAGGACCAGGGCCTTACGGTGCTGGTGCTTAGGGCTTTTAAAAGGACTCAATACACTGCCAAACCATATAAGTTCATTTTCACCCTAACTTCTAAAAATCTTCATATTTTTAGAAACTACAGCAGATAACGCGTGATAGGAGAAGATGACAGAAATGAGATGAGTTTTTCATTTCTCTAGGGAGTAGTCTGTGTGTCTGAAACCTTCCTGGTAATCAATATTCCTGATACGGGCTTGGTAGAGTTGCCTCACTCTGCCTACAAATTTGCTCACAAATTACTGTATGACTTCCTATTGTAATTCCAGGCCCCGATTCCGAGGCTGGGCCTATAGGATGGATGATAGACATCTTGCCCTGGTGATTAGAGCACCCATAAAGAATAGCATAAAAATGAAATCGTCCCCCTTCCCTCATCACCCACTGTCGACCCAGCCTTGAGTTCTTTATTTTAGTGACTGTGGGGTCATTGGATCACACAGGTGACTGGCCACTGAGAGAAGACTGGAATAGACTGGAATGTGCTCATCCCATTTCCATCTGATTCTTTTGCTTTTGTGTGAGCTAAAAATCCTTCTGGTTTGACAGGGGACATCAGATGGGGCCACAGGCTGGAGTTTGAGGCAGAACATGGCAGTAAGGGCCGTAGGGGAGAGACAGGCCAGTGGGAACAAGGGATGACCAGTGACAGCCTGCGGGTGTCCCTCTGCTGTCAGCTCAGATTCCTGATAAAGCCGCCTCCAGTGGTTGCATTTTGATCCCCTTTTTGTCCTGCTGGCTTTCAAGAGCATGTTTCATTCTTCTGATTACTACTAACTAGTTGTGGCAATTAGAAATGTTCTAGAAACCAGTGGCGTTTCTGCTTATGTGAAAAGAAGGCCATTTAGAAATTGATGCAGGTTGCCACTCACCCAGGGAGCATGGGGCCCACCCAAGTACAGTGAGGCTTCCATGGAAAAAGGCTTTGATGGGATGGGAAGAAAGCCAAACTCGGCCTCAGGTGATCTAGGTTCAAGATTGCTCTGGTTTGGGTTGCTTACAGTTTCTTTATGTTGTGTCTAGGTGTGGATCACAAAGAACAATTTCAGGTTGCTTGGGATTTGTTGGGGTCTTGAAACAGTTGAGGTCTGCTGTCAGTTCTGGAAAATCCTTGGTTATTATCTCTCCAAATATTCCCTTTGTTCCAATAGTTCCTTCTTTTCCACCTGCCAATTCAATGTATGTTCCATCTTTTGAATGTATCCTGGTTTTGTTTTTTTTTTTCATGTTTTCCCCTTTTTACCCCCCTTTTCAGATGAGTTCTGGGCAGTATCTCTGACCTATATTCTGGTTCACTAATCCTCACTTCAGCTGTGATAATCTGCTGTTAACCCAGCCATTGGTTTTATTTTATTTTATTTTTTTTGATTTTGGTAACTGCATTCCTCAGTTTGAGAGTTTCTATTTGGCTCTTTTAAAAATCTTGTACACTAATTTTCTAGTTTCCAGTTCCCTGTCAAAATTTTCAAGCATGGCATTCATGTTTCCGAATATAGTAAGTAGAGTTGTTTTGTGGTCTGTATTGAAGAATACCCATTTCTGAAGTCTTTGTGGGCCTGTTTGCTCTCTTGGCTGTTTCTACGGTTCTTACAATGTCCTGACATTGAAACAAGAATATATAAACAACAATATATAATTGTGGAATCTTCTACTGGAGAGGCTTTCCCTTGTGTCTGCCAGGCATTAGAGCACTTCCTGTCTGAAGCCACCTTAATCCAAGTGCAAAGCTTGAGATTCCCTTGACCCAATGAGTAAGGGACCCTGTCTGTGAGGCTGAGGGCTATATCCTTCCCTTTGTCCCTCACCCTGGCAATCCAGCTTAAAATGGTGAGGGTTCCTCTGAATCCCCAACTCTGGCAGTATCTGGGCTTCGGCCTTGTGAGGCTGTCAGAATGAGAGAGCTCCTTTTCAAAGGTGCTTTTTTTCCAGATTGACAAATGCCTTAGAATAAAAGCTTTGTGTGCTGGGCTAACCTCTCTGGGGTTTGTCCTCTCTAGTTTTTGGCAGGTGTTTCTTCACTACCTTATTATTGCTTTGATGCTTTTAAGAAAATTAAGCAAATATTTCATCCAGCTTTTTAAGTTGTCTTTGGGAGGAGGGTTGATCCGAATTACTTAGTCTGCAATTGCCAGAAGCGGAAGTACCAAATGACGTAGGGTTAAATCCGAGGTCTGACACTTATCAGCTAGCTTGATGTTGGCCAAGTTCCCACATTTATCACATGGGTTCATTAAACCCTAGCTACTTGACAGCATGGCCATAAAATGTGAACGTTTTTTGTCAGGTGGTATAACTAACATTTTTGCTTATCATCTGTGTCCCCCACTAGAATGGAAGTGCCATGAGGATGGCAAATTTATTTATTTTTTACTGCAGTTTCCTCAACAATACCTGACATATAGTAGATACTCGATAAACTTTGCATAGGAGAAAGGGTTACTGCATGTATTTTGAAATGAAAACGTATTGGAAAAGTGTACTTTTGGGAGTGCCAAGCTCAAATCTTCATAACAGCTTCTATTTATGAGATCCTATTATACTATATTAATAATCCTGGTTGTTAGAGCCATACAATCCCTCTTACTTTGTTTTAGTTTCTTCACTGGATATTATTTCGACTAGAATCTACACGTTAAGTGAAAGTATTATATTCCATTGCTTTGTGAAAACAGGGTCTCCACCTCTTGGACACTTGGACTGTTTGCAGTTCCCGCTATGATAGATAATGCTGGCTTCTTTGTTCTGATGACAGGGAAATGGATAAAATGTGTCCATTGTCAAATCTTGCTGAGGCTCATTTCAGAACCAGCATGTTTTTTAGTCCTTGAAGTCTGCCATCTTTTATAGTGTAAACAAAATTGACAAAAATTGATCTCTGACTCTCCCCAGAGTAAAGCTCAAGCTGCTTCCAAAGCAGATCAAGGAAGGAGGTCATGAAATATGGGATTCAGGTTCACCGTTGCATCCTGGTGATTAACTTGTGTATATCCTTGGACAAAAATTATTTTAATAAATGCTTTATCGTTTCCACAGGTGCCTTTTTTAAAAATTAAGATTTATTGATTTATTTTAGAGGGAGAGGGAGAGCAAGTGGTCATATGAGCAGGAGGAGGGGCTGAGGTAGAGGGAGAGGGAGAAAGAAGCAGACTCCAAGCTGAACTTGGAGCCTGATGTGGGGCTCGATCTCACAATCCTGAGATCATGACCTGAGCTGAAATCAAGAGCCAGAGACTTAACTGACTGAGTCACCCAGGCACTCCTACCTTTTTTTTTTTTTAAACCAGAGTGATTTAAAAACAATAATGATCTTTATCTTAAGCTATAGGAGTCCTTGACTCCCTCATTCCACACTCTCCTGCAGCTTTTTAGATAAACAATTAAAATAATTTAGTAATCAGAATGACTGAGTAACCCAACTATGCTTTTATTTAATGATCGAATGATTGGGTGACCAAGTCATGACAACAATAAGAACTACACTTTATTGACTGCCTTCGTGTGAGGTGCTTTATAGCTCCTCCTCAGTTAATTGGCTTGAAACCATTCAGCAAATTAGATACTACTGCTATGTCCATTGTCCAGATAAGGATGTCCAGATAAGGAAACAGATCGAGGTTATGGAACCCACCCAAGGCCACACAGCTACAGAGTGACTGAGGCAAATCAATGGTACCAGTGAAGAGCCACACTCTTTCCAATGCACTCCACTATCCTCTGACTTCTCATTTCTTCAGAAAGGAAACATGACATTTCCTACTGGGGAGAGCTGCAGAGAGCTCTTCATGCCACCCTGTTTGAGCATCCTCAGGCCCATGAGGTTTGGATGTTCATTAAATTCAGTAAGCATTTTTTTAGGACTAGCTGCATTTGCCCCAATGGGTGAGGTGACTTAAAAGGTGACAAGGGGTATAAGCCATGGCATCTGCCTTTGGGGGCTCAGTGAAGAGCTGAGGAATCTATGGCCACAGAAATAAGCAACTCCAGTGGCCAGTGGAGGTGATACCCTCAGTAATTATGACACGTTTCCAGATGTAGGCAGGGCGGGTGTGCTGGCCAAGGAGGGGAAGCTGGGACCAGCCGTCTCTCAGAAGATCAGGACACCAGGGTTTAACGGCTGTATTTCATAGACGTGAAAACTGAGATGAAAGGCTCTACTGTACATAAAGATATCAATTTGAATTATCATCCAAAGCTGACTGACGTATTTAGTTTTTTTCCGAGTACCCAGGAATAGTGTAAAGCTGGGATTTGAGGTTGAATAAAAAGGTATGAAGCTCTTGGCTAGCACCCATTTGCCCCCTTCTCCCTTGGCATTTTGGGGGAAGTTTGGGGGAGCAGTAGGATGAGGTGGTACATGGAGAAAGAGGCTCTGAAAGCCTCCTTCCTCCTCCTGGTTCACTTCTGAATTGAACTGGAGCTCAGGCCCTTCGTGAGCCTGTGAATATTCTGAATTTGGGGGGAACACGTAGCATGCAGAAGGTCAAATGAAAACTTCGGGCTTTCTGTAGGCACAGTGACAAAAAGTTCAAGTGTCTTGTCCAAGGATACACATCAAGCCAGAAATAGAAGTCGGATCCCTGGCCTGCCAGTCTGGGGCTGCCTCTAACGAAACGTTCCGCGTGAGTCAGATTCATCCAGTACACGATGGCAAGCCAGGGACTCAGCATCTTTTCATAACCCTCGGTAGCTGGGTTGAGGGAAAGAGAGAAGTTTTTGTTCGTGAGCTCATTCCAATCAGAATGTGTCCAGACGCCCAAATATTTGATTTGAGCCTGGTTGCTAAGAGACCTCCCACTGGGACCCAGCTGCCTGCGGGCAGGAGGGCGGTATTGGCATTGCTTCAGATTTCTGCCAATTTATTTTGAAACCAGAAAACCTGGAACCTCGGCCTCCTCGAGGCAGCACCAGGGAGAGGAGAGATCTGAGTCAGCCAAGCAACAGAGGAAAAACCCCCACTGACCTTCTGCCGGGGATCTGTAGGAGGGTTTAGGATGATAGAATTCTTACTTCGCGATTGTTTGCTTGCAGGGAAGCATGCTGGTATGGTAATGAAGAAGACCAAGCTTGTGCTTGGTCACGCAGCGGACAGCTCGAAGCAAATCCAGAGATCCAGAGCAAGGCTGGATTTCTGAGTTACAACTGGGCATTATGAAGGATTCAAAATCAGAGCCCCACACACCCAGCTTTATGGGTTCAAATTACTCAATGACTAAAAAAAAAAAAAAAAATAATAATGACTGACTCCCCACCCTCTTCCCTCTCCCCGCCAGGGAATGAATGTCCTGAGCAAATGTGTCATAGAGAAGTGTGAGGGGACACCGGGGAAATTCCACTTTCTCAACCCAAGGCAGACAGCTGAGCATAGCAGTACCAATCTCAGGGCCAGATAAAGATTGATAGAAGACCTTACATCTTTTCTAGGATATAGGTATCCCTGCTTTTTTGAAAGTTTTGGGGGGGGGGGGAGAAACAGTGGGAAACAAAAATGGCACTTAGCATTTGTTTGCAGCCAGGCATCACAGAGGCAGCATGCACCCTAGCAGTGAGTGGCCCCCACAAGCTCCTTTCTCAGGTGCTACACTCAGTGTCTCATCAACAAAGCGCTGTAGATTTAAACCACACCTGTGAGCACCGGTGCTTTATCCTGATTTATTTTGTGCATCTTTTAACAAGATATGTCCTAAGGTATCAAAAGCCTAATGGAGGTTGTTTTTTGGGTCTGGGAATGCTCAAAAAATTTCCATATAAATTAATGGTAATTGCTTCTTTGCTTTACATCATTTTGGCTTACAAAAGGTTTCATAGGAACACTCTGCTTTTGGATAGTGGAGGAGAACCTGTATTTTCTTTCTGAACTTGGCTTTCGTACTTATTGATAAATAAATGCACTGATGTGAGAAAACGTAGGATTTTCACTTGAGAGTTGGAATGTGAAATGTGAAGGTCATGGGTGGTTACTCCTCACTTTCCCCCGAAGCCTTCCTTCCATTAATTTTACACTCAGTGGCGATATAGACCCTAGTGGGTTTTCTTTCAGTTAGAACTTTGCTGTTGGTTCCATTTTCTTGTGTGTAGATGTGTGCCTTTGGGCAAGTTGGAAGACTCAGTTTCCTCATCTGTCAAAAGGCATCCTGAAAGAAATCTTTGCTGAGTTTGAGAAGAGTGGGTAGTAGTTTGGTGCTTGGAGAAGAACAACTGGGAATAGGAAAGAACTGGAAATGAGACATGGAAACAAGAGCAAAGGGACTGGGTCTGGGTTCAGCACAGTATTGGGCACCCGGTAACCCGGTTCTGTCATTCTGGATTTGCTCTGAGAGGCTCCAGTCAAATCTGCTTGACTAGAAAGGAAGGTGAGAAAGGAGATCTATGCCCAGTTCCATGAACGGAGGACTCTGAAAACCAAAAATAGTTTGAATGTAATGTAGAAGATAAAGGGGAGTCACAAGTGCATCCCACAACTGGGTCTCATGGTTTGAGAAGGCATCAAATCAGCAGCTAATATGATTTTCACCTTGCAGACCAGGGAAAAGGCTCCCTCCTGAAAGGAAATATACCCAAATCCAGAGGGAGGGCCCTTTTTTTAAAAATTTATTTTTTATTGGTGTTCAATTTGCCAACATATAGAATAACACCCAGTGCTCATCCCATCAAGTGCCCCCCTCAGTGCCCATCACCCAGCCACCCCCAACCCCCCACCCACCTCCCTTTCTACCACCCCTTGTTCGTTTGAGGGAGGGCCCTTTAATAAAGCAAGGTTTTGGCTGTTATGTCTGTGTGCTGAAGAAATCTGTGAGAGATTTCTCAATGTGCCTGCCCCTCCCCTTTGGTTAAAGACACCATGTCATCCAAGGTGCCAGTGATTTGTTGCCATGAAAGAAGCTACGATATCACAAGGGCTGCCTCACGATGTCATCACAGCATCCCTCAGGTGTCTGACCAAGAGAGAGGGCCTCTTGTTTCAAATACAAATATCCTTGCTAATGAGAAACTGGCAGGGAGGGGAAGGCCAATCCAAAAGGATAAGTGTGGCAGAGGGAGGGCCAACTCCCGCATGGAGATCTTGAATATTCCTCGGCATATTCAGCCAAAACCTGTCTCTTAGTTTTTCAGTAATGATAGATGACGAAGCCCAGGGTAAAAATAAACCCACTTCCAGTGTTGTTTCTGGCTAGTTCAGCGGGAAACAGCATTGTTAACCTTGAGAGGACAGAGGAGCTGTCTGAGACTTGGGAGGCCAGGCCTCTCTGGGGAGGCAGATGAGGGGGGAAGCTGGGTTGCTCCCCAGACTACTATCTGGGCCCAACTTCAAGCTTCCTCAGTTCCCATGTATGCTTCATTAGCAGAAAGACTCTTCTCAAGGCCCCTTGGCTGGTTAAACACTTTACCCAAGTGCATCCATTGAAGGACAGGGGTTGCATTTGGTAGAGCACCTACATTTTGTCACGGGTGTAGTTAACGCCCCGATAGTCCCACAGGCTGGCTTATGTCCGTTGGAGGTGTAAATTCCACGGACGCCTCCATCTGTGAACCCTGGAAAAAGCACTCGGACCAAGAATGCTGTGAAGCACTTAGCTGATTTTTTTTGCCCTGTCACTTTTGGCTGGATATTCCCCCTTTACCTTTCCTGTTTTCAGAAACACTTTGTCAGCTTGCAGGAGCATATCTTTTTTTTTTTTTTTTTAAATTAAGTTACAAGTCATTTGCTTTTATAAAAATATTCATCTCTGCTTGTAGGTTTAAATATAAAAACATACGTTTCTGATTACAGATTTTTTTAAAAAAGATTTTATTTATTCATGAGAGACACAGAGAGAGGCAGAGGCATAGGCAGAGGGAGAAGCAGGCCCCTCGTAGGGAGCCTGATGTGGGACTTGATCCTGGGACCCCGGGATCACGCCCTGGACTGAAGGCAGACGCTCAACCCTGAGTCACCCGGGTGTCCCTCCGGTTACAGATTTTTAAAGTCTTGGTTTTGAAGGATTAATGCCACAGTGCCCAAGACACTCTCAGGGAATAATGTATTGGCAGGATCTGGTGAATTGATAGGTTTCCTTCAGCTAGAAAATCCCTGAGGGAGATAAGAATCTTGTGACATGGCAAGATTATTTATGTCTAATATAAAATGCAACAATCTAGTGGAAGTCTTGTGGGTAGATGTGTTTTTGGTGGGGTATGTTTTCTTTTTAGCCATTCATTTAAAACCCAGGCCAAGGCAGCCCCGGTGGCGCAGCGGTTTGGTGCTGCCTGCAGCCTGGGGTGTGATCCTGGGGACCCAGGATTGAGTCCCTCGTCGGGCTCCCTGCATGGAGCCTGCTTCTGCCTCTGCCTGTGTTTCTCTGCCTCTTTCTCTCTGTGTCTATGAATAAATAAATAAAATCTTAAAAAAAAAAACCCAGGCCAAAAAACAAATTTAAAAGCCAGATGTGACAGTGATTAAGAGAAAAAGATGCATACTATGAATACCTTACGTTTATCTATTGCCTTTCTTCTGAGAAGTTCAAAGTGTTTTGCAGATGTTATCTCCTCCATCCCCATATGTCAGCCTCATTTGAAGAAAGGACTGGAAAGTGCCTGAAGTCAGGGAGTGTATTAGACATCAGACAAGACCCGCGTTCTTACATTTGGCACCACACCCCACACTGAATACTCTGTATTCAGTGCACCAATGCTGGAACATGAGCTAGATGCCTCTAACCCAAGTCTTGTTTTAGGAAACCCCTCATTGCCCCCACTGTGCTGCCTCCCTGTTGTCCTACACCAGAAAGACTGAACATGCAAACAGATCTCACCAGACCCACTGACCTACCCAGGTGCTTGTTGGCCTTGTTTCCTGCACTGGGCAGTTTGCAAAGTCACTTGCAAGGTGTATGCACGCAGTCACCAAGAACATAATTCTAGAGTCCCAGCTCTGTTGGAGTTAAGATTCAGTGAATTGCCCCTGACTAGCTCTGAGAATAACGCCTCCAGAGATGCCCCCAATAGGAGATTGCATTTTAGAATTCTGGCTAATTCGTCTATCTTTGGCATATCCTCAGCACTTTACCCAGACTTCAAGATTCCTTAATGACTAGAAATTGAAAGCTATTGCTAACATCAAAAGTAGGAATGTAGGAAGCAATACTGCAATTTTCTCTGGAGCTGTTGGTCCAAATTCCTTTGGAGGTGTGTGGGGTTCTCTTGTGGTTCAGGCTGTGCTTGTCCAGGATTAGAAAATCCACCACAAGCCCGTGTTCTTTCCGTGAGCGACAGAGCCATTACTGAAATGCAGGGTGGGATGTTGCTAGGTTTTCAACCCCGGTTGTCATACTTGTTGAAGCACTTAACATTTTTATTTTTGGGCTCAAAGGAAGAGCAAGTTAGGCCTTTCACGAATAGATCCTTTGATTTCCTCCAGCCTCATCTGTGTTCCCCTCTCTGCTTGCTGCACTGGAGCCCCAGAAGCACTTCACCAGTTCCTGAACGCAGAGCCTTCTGTGGTGCCTTCGTGGTGGCCATTAGTGCTTTTTGCCAAATCTTGTTTTGGCTTTCTGGGTTAAATAAGATTGTGCTTCCTGGCCCCCTTGTGGTCGGGAGAGACTGTGTCAATAGTTCTGGCCAATAACTTGAGTGGAAGCGATGTGCTGCTGGTGCAAGGTGCAAGATGTGGCTGGATGTCCTTCCATCCAAGGAACTAGGAACTTGCAACTAGCAAAGCTTAAGATGGCAGCTGCTCTGCAAATGGGTCCCCATCTGATTTATGACGGATGTGAGAAACAAACTTCTGTTTTTATGATTCTGGGATTGTCACCGGGCTATTCAGAGGGATACAACTTTCTTTGACTTTTGTACCTTTAAATATGCTTTTCCCTCTGCTTGAAATCTGCACCCTCCTTTCTCTGCTCGACAAATTCTTAACAGATCCTTCCAGGCCCAGTTCACAAGTTCCTTTCTGTGAAGACTCTTTTGACATCTTGGGGAAGGTAGACGCTCTCTCTTCTGAGCTTCCCCACCAGTCTCTGTGCAAACTTCCATGATGGCTTTAATCACATTTTATGCTTGCTGTCTGTTTACGTGTCTGTCTTTGTCGCTTAGATACTGAACACCTTGAGGGCAGGAACTGTGGTTTAGTTTATTTTTCTATCCAAGTTGTCCATTCCAAAGTACAGCTCAACAAATGTCTCACGGAGAAATTAAGACACTCTGAAGAGTTGATGGACATAATTAAAATCAACCAGTCACTGACTGGTGTTACAGTTCATCATCCCAATGCCCCCAGATATACCAGAACTGGTAATCTCTCAGATACTGGAAGACAATTTTAAAGGTTGATTTCTCTCCTTTTTCAATACTATTTAAGTGACTATCATATTTCAAAAATGCTTGTGGTTCAAATAGCTAAAAGGGAAGAAAACACTGTACAATCAGGCTCCCATCTTTTGACAATTACTCATGTTTACAGGAAATGGTTTTTAAAAGATGGGATTTTGGAGAAAATCAACCTTTTACGGGCAGTTATTTGAAGGCGTTGTAGTTATGTGTCTAGGTCTGGCTCTGCTTATATGAAACAGGTATTTATGGACTCAGTGCCCTCAATTTTGGTAAATGCATTTGTGTATATCATCAAACATACCTCCCTCAGTGGCTTGGAATGTACTATTAGTTCAAATATAAGCTGGGGAGATTCTATTTCAATGTCTGTTGTAGATTCCATTCCGGGTAGAAAATCAGGGGAGGTGCCATTCTTGTTTAGGCTGGTCCCCCATAGAAGAGGCAGCACATTTACTGTTTGCAGTATCCTTCACTTTATAAATTACCTGTGCGTATTGCCAAATGCACTTCAGTGAGTTAAGAATAGACTCTTAATTCTAACAGGAACTGACAAGATGGTGTCTCAATGTCACTTGTAGAAAAAGCAAAATTCAGGTCCAGGAGAATGTCAGGAAAAGTCTCACCCTTGTCCTGGGTCTAAGGTAGAAAGATAAAGGTTGTGTCCACTAGGTAAGATCCAGGGGGTGTGTTTGCTTAAGAGTCCCTTACGGTTTGAAAACAGTGAAACTAAACATGCAGGAAAAGATGCGTTTGTGGGTCTAGCAGCCATTTGATTATCCTATTTTGGTTTTGAACAACTATCAATTCTCTCTCTCTTTTTTTTTAATGAAAAAGAAGATTTTTTTAAAAAGATTATATTTATTCATGAGACAGAAAGAGAGGCAGAGACACAAGCAGAGGGAGAAGCAGACTTCATGCAGGGAGCCTGATGTGGGACTCGATCCCAGGACACCGGGATCACGCCCTGGGTGGAAGGCAGGTGCTAAACTGCTGAGCCACCCAGGAATCCCCCCAAAAAGAGTATTTTTACATGGTGGTGGACATCTCTCCTGTTTGCTTAACATCCATTCCTCCTTCTAGTAACAGCTTCTCAGTGTTCATCTGGGGCCTGTTATTTGAGAGTGCCATAGTTACTGGCAGGGCTCTGGAGCCAGGCTGTGTGTGTTTTATTTACTCATACTGTGTGATCTGGGGTATGTTATTCAACCTTTCTAATCCTGGTCCACTCCACTATGAAATGGGAAGACGGTTATTACCTACTTCTTAGAACTGACATGAGGACTCACAAATAAATATGGTAAAGCACTTAGAACAGGGCCGATGCATAATATGAATTATGCATTAACATTAATGTAGTAAATGTTAGCTATTATTAGGAAATTCTTACGCAACTTTTTCCTTAGGGACTTTGTAAACATGTCTTCTATCATTCCCCATGGCTATAGACGTAACAGGCTGATATATTTTTTTTTCTTCAACACATGTGACTTATTTGTCTTTGCAAATCAAAGAATTATTTCTTTAGAGATAAGTTTAACTAGGGTATGTCTTGATACTGATCATCCATATATTTTCTCGTATGTGATGTGCCCCTTTGGTCCATAGATTAAAGTCTTTCCTCATTTCTGAAAAGTTTTCTTGAGTAACATCTTTAAGTATTTTTTTGTTGCATTATTTCAGTTTCTTCAGAAGGGATGCCGTTTACGAATACATTGTACTTCCTTTGTTTCAAATAATTTTCTAGCTAATCATTGTTCCATTTTATTTTCTCACTATTCTTGATTTGTCCTCTAGATCACTTAAAAGGTTTTTAGCAATTTTCCTTGTGCCATTTCTGAGATAGTCTTTGTATCTATGGTGACTTCACTGTTTTCTGCTTCCTTCCTGTTGTCTTGCCCTGTCTTTCCTGACCAAATGCATCTTTGCTTGTTTTATAGTTTGTTGTTTTGTTTTTTTGTAAATTATGATGTATTTGAACACAAACTTTACTTCCTCTATAGCAATTTTTTTCTTGTGTTAAATCTCCTCTGCTCCTTGTTCTTCCTATCCCCCCAATTTTTTTTGTTTTTATTATTTTTTAATTTTTTAAAGACAGTTTTTTTTTTAAATTTAAGATTTTATTTATTTATGAGAGACACAGACAGAAAGAGAGAGAGAGAGGCAGAGACATAGGCAGAGGGAGAAGCAGGCTCCATGCAGGGAGCCAGATGTGGGACTCGATCCCAGGTCTCCAGGATCATGCCCCGGGCTGAAGGCACCACCCAGGGATCCCTTGTTTTGGTTTTAATTGAAGGAAATGTGTGAATATTTTGTGCTGGTTCCACCTTGACTTTTCATCACACGAACCAGATGAATTCCTCTATGAATGGCTATTAATATGTAAGAGGTTCATGTTAGGGAGTGGGCCTTAGACATTTTCCAGGCTAGCTAGAATTTTCCTTGGATCATGCTCAGTTTCTTTATGACCTAGGTTTGTGACTGAAGGTTCTTTTAGTCTCTACCTTTACCAGGAGAGATCTGAAATGACAATAGTAAGTCCCTCTTCTTGATTATGCCTCCCTGACAAGCTGCTTGGCACAGAGGTGGACCTTCTCTGTAACTCCTCATTTGGCTATGCTTTTCCTAGATGTTATTGTCCTGCAGACTGGCAACAACTTATGTTAATCATCAGTATATAAAAAATATGCTCTAGTAACTCTTTTACCTATTTCTAAGAATTAAGTACACAATTTAAGATGCTAAGAACTTTGTAGTATTTACAAGAGGCTCTAATATCAAAGTGGTGTCAAACAATCCTTTCGATGAAGAGGATAACACCCAACTTTTAAGAAGGAAATGCTTTTCTCTGCAATATTTCTTGTTGAGATTTAAGTTTTTCATGTAGACTGCATCTATAGGAGGTCACCTAATAAAATATTTTTGATCAATACATTTTTGGACCAAAGAGTTCTTAAGTTTTCAAAGATTAATGATATTCTTGATAAGCTTTTCATCAAATGAAAAAAAAAACATTGATTTGCAAGTCCTAAAAATTATCGAGTTTATGTATCATTCTTCCTTCTACAACCTGCATTTTATAGGTCCAAGGAGGTCAAGTGTTTAGTGACCTGGGCCCTAAATCTAGTTTTCTGGATTTCTAGTTCTTTCCACTGCCCTAGTTTGCCTTGCTGGCTTATCACTTTAGGTATGAACGACTGAATAGGGGTAATTTAGAATATTTCAGATTAAAAAATTTTTTTTTTGAAAATTTCAGATTTAATCTATTAATCTGCTCTAGACAGTATTTATTTCCCTTACACCATCTGCCCAGTTCTGAGCCAGGGCCACATAAGCCTAATCTATTGGCTGGAGGGTTGGTGGGAGAAAGGTTGATGAGCATAATATTAGTAGCTTCTTAATGATGCATTATTAAAAGTACCTCTGGGGTGGGTGCCTGGGTGGCTCAGTTGGTTAAGCATCTGGGTTTAGCTCAGGTCATGATCTCTAGGTCCTGGGATGGAGCCCCATATGGGTTTCCTGCTCAGTTGGAAGTCTCCTTCTCCCTCTGCCCCTCCTCCCTACTCAAGTTCTCTCTCTCAAATAAATAAATAAAATCCTTAAGAAAAAAAACCTCTTCTTTGGTCTCTTTAAGGAAAATTGTAAAAGTTTTAAGAAAATATAGGGGTGCTGGGGTGGCTTAGTCAGTTAACTGTCTGCCTTCGGCTCAAGTCACGATCCCAGGGTCCAAATCTAGGCCTGCATCAGGCTCCCTGCTGATGCAAGCCTCCCTGATTCTTTATCCATCTTCTCCCTCTCTCTCTGCCCCTTCTCCTCCTGCTTGTGCTTTTTCTCTTTCTCTGTCAAATAAATAAATATTTTTTTAAAAAAGAGCTTTAAAAAAATACCGATCTAACTTTAGTAACCCAAAATATGTGACAGAGCTTTCTAGAGTGGAATTGTTGGGGGGAACAGATAGCTTTTGATGGATACATAACAATTGATGGACAGGGGAGGTGGGATAGGATCGTGAGCCTGGCAACCACCACCCGTCCCTCTAGAAAAACATGGCAGGCTGGAGGAAATGGTCAGTTACTAGAAAACATAGTCCAAGTGCGGCCTTCAAGTGAACAGAATTAGGCAGCGTACAGTCTAAGGTGTAACCATTCTTAGGAAATGGTGGGTTCTGTTTTCCACTGCAATTTCTAGGATGAGGATATTTATTTTATTTACATGAAGTTCAGTAAGGGAGAAATGACCAAGTACAGCCACACAATTAGTTTTTGGCATTTCTACCTCCTGTGGGATGTGTTCTTTTGGGTCTGGCCTCTTCAGCTCTGCATTAAATGCTTGTGCCTTTTCTCTGGGACCTAGTCCAGCTGAGCATGACTTGATAATACTGAATGAACATCATTACAAAGTTTGGAAGAGAAAAAAAAGAGTCTCTATAGCCTCCCCATCAGTACAACAAATATCAAATAGTTGTCTTGATTCTATTTCATTTCTTTATCCTTCTTATGCCCATTCATCCATCAGTTACTCTGTGTGAGTTACCATGCTAGGTGCTGGGCATACAGTGGTGCAAAAGGCAATGTGTTCCTTGACCTCATGGACCTTACAGGCTGGTAAGAACCACAGGCCGCCCTTCCCTTCTCCCCCTTCCCTTTTGCTCCTTCTGGACAACTGTCTCTCTTTGATAGAGAGCAAAATCCTTTCCTTAGTTCTGGGGACAAAAGTTCAGACTGAGAGTTATTATCAGGAGCTCTGGAGCCTGATCCTTAGGCTGGAGCAAGGGTAAAATGGAGAGGAAAGAACTGAGTAAGAAGGAGAGTGGGAGGAACAGAAGGAGGGAAGAAGATGCTTAGAGTAGGGCGTGGAAGGGTGTCAACTAGCAACTTGGTTATGCCCAGTTCTAAGTCTTCATATCACTGAACCTTTGATTAAAAGATATTGTAGTTCCTCAAACCCAGTTCTTGTTGAAACTAGTGCTTGTTTGCCTCCCACTTTGGTGATGTGCCCCAACTTCTTGCCTCCCTAAAGTAATCTGTCCTGGAAGTTGCGCTTGTCCGGTTTAGTCTGCATTTCTAACAGCCAAATAATACCGAATTTGCTCTCCTTAGCCTGGAGAGCCTTAAGCTCACAATTCCTGAAAGACAGGAAACCAGTGCGAGGTGTGGAGGGATGGGCAGGCCAGGGTATCTTCTGACCTCCTGGGGGTCAGAGGAGGGGTGGAGGGCTGGCGGTGTTCTGTCAGACCCAGGAAGAAGATGCTGGATGAAGTTTCCTTTTCAGGGAGTAGATTTTTTTCCCCCTTTACAGTGAAATTGGAACAGTCCTGGGAAAATGGGGCAGGTGTCAACCAACAATCAAGAGACAAGGCTGTTTACCCAACTCAGCAGAGGGGCCAGGAGCCCTACGGAGCCGAGCTTTAATCTGGATACAAGAAAAACTATTTTTTTTTTTTTTTCCTGAATCAAGAGGTAGTCCCTTCAGGTCGGGGACGGGGATCTGCACGCGGGTCCCCCTCTGATAGGTGGACAAGGGGAGAAGGGTGGGCAAAGAGCATCTCCGAGATGGGAGGCCAGAGGGAACTCACTCTGGTTCCTTTCTCCAGCCAGTAGGGCAGGATGTTTTGAGGGGGTACCCCACTAAGTCCGCTGCGGGTAGGGCCACGGGGGGTGTGGGGGCAGATGCTCACTTTTCACCAAGTCTCTGGGTTCCTGCGGGAAGAGGGCGGGGGGGGGGAGGCCAGGGGGTGCCGCGCGGGAGCGAAGGCGGGGATCGGGGCAGCCCGAGGGGCGCGGTCCCCACATGCACCCGCTCCCAAAGGGAAGACGAGCACGTCCTGCGCGCCCCCGTCCCGAGGCCTCCAGGCGTCCTCCTCGCCACGAGGCCCCCTCCCCCGGCCAGAATTTGACGCGAGCGCCGATTTTGGTGCAATGCGAATTAGCTCCAGCCGCCCGGTCGGGAGGGACCGGCAGGCTCCGGGAGCTGCGGGAGCTCCGGCACCGCGGGGCCCGAGTCAACGCCCACCTCCGCCCGCATCCCCCCTCGCCGCCTCCCGTCGCCATAGCAACCGGCCCCCGCCCGCCCCGGGACGCCCCGGCCGCGGCCCCCGCCCCGCCCCCACCCTCGGAGGCCCGCGGCCTCGCGCCCCCGCCCCCACCGCGCGGCCGCCGAGCGCTACGCAGAGGCGCCCCCTCCCGCCGCCCGGGGGAAAGCCCTCGCGCCCCCGGGCCTCGAGCGCACAGCCAGCAAGGCTCCGCGGGGCTGGGGTCCTCCCGCCGCGCCCCGGGCGCCCCGCACCTGCCGGGCGCCCCGCACCTGCCCTCGCCTGGGCTCCGGGGCGCGCGCCGCGGCCGGTCCCCGCGGCCGGTCCCCGCGGCCGGTGCACGGCGCTCCCGGGGCGCAGGACATCCCCGAAGGCGGGAGGCGGCCGGGGCGCGCGGGGAGGGCGGGGAGCCCGCGGGAGGAGGGGGCGGAGGGGGCGGAGGCGGAGGAGGGGAGCGGGGCGGGCGGCGCGGAGGGAGGAGAAGGGAGGCAAGAAAGTAGCAGAAAGTGAGGCTGGCAGCCGGCGGCGGCGGAGCTGGGAGCGGCGGCGGCGGCGGCGGCAGGAAGTCTGTGCCCGAGACGAGCAGCCCCGAGCCGGGGAGGGACCGCGGCGGCGGCGGCGGCGGCGGCGGCGAGAGTGAAAGAGGAAACTGCAGAAGAGGAAGCCCCGGCCCCGGCCCCCGCCCGAGCATCCCCGCGCCCCGCGCCCCCGCCGCCCTCGTCGGCCATGGCCCGGGAGAACGGCGAGAGCAGCTCCTCCTGGAAAAAGCAAGCGGAAGACATCAAGAAGATCTTCGAGTTCAAGGAGACCCTCGGAACGTAAGTGGGCCCCGGGGGGGGCGGCCGTGCCCGCGGCCCCGCGGAGCCCCCCGCGCTCAGGGCTGCCTCGGACGCGGGTGGGCGCCGCTCCCGGCCGGGGCAGGGGAGCCGACTTCCCGCCCGCCCGGGCTCCGCCGCCCTCTGGACTCCTTCCCCCCCACGCGTGACTGTGGGCCGAGCACGGTGGATCCTCATGCCCCCGGCGGCGCGGTCTCGTCGCCGCGTGTCCGGGCGCACCGCGTGTGCGGGAGGGAGACGGCCGCGAGCAAGGGGGGCTCGGCCCCCCATCCCCGCCCTTCCATCGCGTAGGCTCAGCCCACACCTGCACGCGGGGCGCAGGCACGACGGTGGGTGCCAGCGACTCCTCGCAGTGTCGGGGGTCGCGTGCGGGCAGCTCCTTCCCGCCTGCCCTGAGCCGAGGCCGCGCGCTCCGGGGAGGGTCTGTGCCCCGAGCGGCCCCGCGCGGGCGGCTGCGGGCCGGCGGTCTCGGTCCAGCGCTGGCGGCAGCCTCCCTCCCGGGAAAGCTGGACGAGCGCACGGCCTGAGCTCCCAGCAGGTGCGGCGCGGCTCCCTCTCTGCCCCTGACTTGGTTTTGGTTTGTTTGTTGTTTCGATGCGCCCCCGATTAGGTAGGGAGGCTGACAGTGAGGGAGAGTCAGGTCTGCTGGGGGAGTCTGAAGTTCGAGTTATTATTACCCCCCCCCCCCCCCGTGATGGGCATCTGCTGGTGATCAGTATCTGTCGGTATATATATTCTCTGACACGCACACCTGTGCTCCATGAACTGAACGTTTTGCAGGGGTTCATGGAGGTGTTGATTAGGCTGGGAAGAGAAAGAGGAGGTGTTTGGTGAGATAAATCACTGTGTTTCTTCTTCTTCCCTTTCCTTTCCTTTTTTTTTTTTTTTTTTTTTGTGTGTGTGTGTGGTTGGTTTGCTTTCCCAGAACCACATTTTCAGATGGCAGGTTGGCTTCTGCCCCCAGGCTTGGGGTCCACCTGGCTCCTCAGTCTTTTATTTCCCCCTCAGCCCCACCCCCACATCTGCAGTGGATCCCCCAGAGCGAAGTTGTAGAGGCCACCTTTTCAGCCGCACTCCTGTTCCCAGCAAAACACCCATTGGCGAGGCTCAGAAGGGTCTCCCGGGTGTTGTGCGCTCCTCTTTGGGGGGGGGGGCACCTGTGGGTATAGACTTTCAGTCTTCGTTGGGATGAAAACAGAAAGGACTTAGCCTTTTTAATAAAGACGGGGTTGGGACGGCCTCTTTCAGCATGGCCAGTTAAGGGGTGAGTTTTGGTCAAAACTTTTGAGAATTACTACTGAGGTTTACTCGGATTTGGGGTTTTCATGCTGAGATGCTCTCAAGTTATGGAGAAACAAGAAGCATGCCCTTGCTTGTCATCCTGAGACCGGTTATGTGGCTGCAGATGAGGGCATGGGAGAGTGGAGCCTCAGCATGTGGGAGTTTGCATGGCGCTATCCCACCTGAGCCCTTCGCTCGGGTTCCCCTTGTCTGCGGCCTCCAGGTGGAAAGAAGCAGTCTCCCCCTCTTGCTTTTCAGGAGAGCCCTGCAGCGGTGCCTCTGCAGCAACCTGGCCCGCTGAAGCTCAGTGAGCTGTGGCTTTATTGAGTGGCTCCTGCTGTATGGCAGGCGCTGTTTGGGAGTGACTGCGGGGCAGCTTTCCCTTGGGGGACAGATGGGGATTTGCCTTCTGGTGCCAGAGAGACCGGTGGAGCTGTTGCAGAACAATCTCTTGGACTCTGGTCAGGTGCCCGGTGAACTTGGGCATGGGTCTCTGTTGGGGACCCAAAGCTTTGCCTTCCTCCTTGGAAATAATGCTTTGAAAAGAAGCTTCCCACTGAGGCCCTGTGGTGCTGGCATGGGTTCGAAAAGAGTCCAACACAAATAATTAAGTGATCAAAATGCTTTTACTCAATGACACAATCATAGTCATCATAGGTGACTTTCTTAAATGAATACCAAGTATCAGGCATTATTCTAAGTGCCTTACATGTATTTTATCTCCTAATAAGCTTAGGAGGTGGGTTTTACTATTATCCCCAATTGCAGATGGGAAAAGTAAGGCAGCAGAGAGACTAAGTGACTCTCTAAACGTGAGCTTGTTATTAAGTGGTAGAGCTGATACTCGAATCTAGGCAGAACAACTCATCAGGCTCTATCTGGGGTCGAGCCACTATGCTGTTACGTAACAGCAAATGTTTCTAATAATTTGATTTGACTTTAGTATTTGGAAAGCTAATTTTAATATTAGTGCAACGAAAACATAACTGTGGGGTGAGGGTGACCTGTTATCTAAATATGGCAACATTTCAAAGCTTTTGGATTATCAGCATTATTTGGTCTCCTTGGACTTTCTAGCAGTGGTCTGATGTTCAGGATGCCTGTTTTCACCCTGGGCCAACTCCAGTGACCTTGGCCTGAGTTCAAGTAGGGAGATCACTTCCAGTCCTGTCTGTGTAGACGTGGAGTCTGGACCCCTCTCCTGTTTGTAACAACCCCCCCCCCCCCCCCCCCCCCCCCCCGCGTAAGTCAAAGGCATCACTAATCGAGATTGGGATTCATTTCCAAGGTACTCAGCAGCTCCAAGTCATTTTGTTTGTCACACCTTCCCCATATGCCTTCAAGATCCGAAGGCAGGAAAGCCCTGCCAGGAGCCAGACTGTCATCTTACAGTGTTAAAATGCTTTTAAAATAAAGCATCGTAAGGGCCCGAGGAGCACACTTTGCCAAACTTTGTCATCCGATATCTGGCTGCCAATATCCCTGCAGGGCTAGAACACATACTGTTGAAGCCAAAGGGTCGAGTCCTATAGTTTGTGTGATCAGAGGGGCCTTGCTAGAGGGTGGGGGCCAAGTGGGCGAGAAGGCGGTCCCTGGAGGGTGGGAAGGAGATTAAGGAAGCCAGGGACAGCCTCCGAGCAAAGGATCTGGCTCTGGGCTTTGGGCCTGGGTTAGCTGATGTGCCTCTGAGTCAGGCCTCAGGGAAAACCTCCCAGCTGGGTGGGCTGCATGTAACTCCCTTTGAAAGAGAATTGCAGAACCTGACCACAGCTCTGAATTAGGTGGAAGGCCTAATTACTATTTATTAATTAACGACATGTTTTCAGATCCTTGGCATGTTGTGAGAGCACATAAACGTTGTGTAACAACAAATTAGGGGTAGTGAACGTTTCTGTCAGCGTATTTGCAGAGACACCTTCAGACCATCTCTTCCGGAGATACCTCTCAATGACTTCTGAAATTTAAAAAAAAAAAAGATAATATGCCATTCGGAGAAGAATAACAGATGGGAAGAGAGCTTGGGTGCGGCGTCCAGGGAGTCCCCCAGACTCCTGGAAATCACTTCTATAATTTCCATGCTACGAAAGCCATCTGAACAGAGAAGGTCTCAGTACCTGGCATGACACAGAATGATTGTCCCAATATACCTCCTTTCCTCTGGAGTATAGGAAATGGCATGTCCTAGAAAAGAGATCTTCATCTCTGCAGGGTGTGAATACATGCTTTTCTTATAGACGGAACATTTTACGGTGAAGTAATTGCTGTCTGTAGGGGGCTGAACTAGGCATCGTGGAGGATTTGGGCCTGGTTCTCAGGTCTGGCTCAGCCACTAATGGGTTGTGTGGCCTGTCTGGACAAATGACCACACCACTCTCTCCGGGTCACAGCTTCCTCATCAGGGGGGCAGGACAGACAAGATGGTTTTCAAGGACCCTTACAGCCCTGAGGTTTTATGGCTCACCTGAACAAGGAAGGTACCTGCTGTGGCTCTTTACGAGCGAGCCTTCTGTGTGTGGCGAGCAACATTTTAGGGCTCATGCTAGTAGCAAAGTGAAACAACTCAGGACAGGAAGTCTTATCCCACTTAATGTCAATAGCATAGTGGGTTCCCTTTTTCATTAAATGAGTGCCTGCTGGGTGCTGCTTTAGGAAGAGTATAAATAGAAATATCCGTGGGGCAAGTGCGGTCCTTTCCCACTAGTATCATACTTAAACTCCTTATTCTGAAATTGCTCAGTAAATACACCTGTTGAGGACACAGATGATTGATTTATCTGAAAGCCCTGGGGGAAAAAAATCAGTCCTTTTTTGGGGGGGGTATGTGTGTGTGGGGGGGGAGGAGGAGAACGCAAAGCTGCTTCAGGTGGTTGTATATTTGATCGGCTGATTTAATAGCATTTATTCTGGGATTGCTCAGAATTTTAGAGTCTGGGTGAAGCATTTGAAAGAATTTTACCAAGAGGAACTTAGGGGTGGAAGCCCCTAGATTTCTCCCTGAGGGTGTCCCAGCTGGGGTATTTGTCAGGAGTTTGTACTTCTCAGCTCTTTTTTTTTTTTTTTGGAAGGGGGCAGGATATAAATTCAGCCTCTCATACATTACAAGATAATCTATTGAACGTGTGATAGAGTCTAGGCACTGTGGGGGGTGGCGCACAGCTGCAAGCACACAACCAAAAATGCCTGCGCTCTTGGAGTTTACCTTCTGGAGGTAGGAGGACCAGGGGATGACAAAGGTAAGTAAATCGGATGGAGAGGATGGTGTTCCATATACACGTTAGGAGGAAAGCTAAGCAGGGCAGGGGGATTTTGTGGCGTGAGGTGGCGATGGCAGCCTGAGGCCAGGTGGTCATGGATGGCCTCCCTGGGAGGCTCATATCTGAATGCCATCGAAAGGAGCCATGGGATATCTGAAGGAACAGCAAGGGATGAGGGCTTGGTGGGAAGCTTGTCTGGCATTCAGAGAGGCTGGAAGTGGGCAGTCAGGGGAGGAAGGTAGGAGCCGAGAGAAGAGAGGCATGAGGGTCAGGAAGTGGGGGCAAGGCAGAGGGGACATCGGATTCATGGAGAACCTTTGGAGGCCGTAAACTTTGCCTTTGCTCTGACAGATGTGGGGGGCTGTTGGAGGGTTTTGGGCAGAGGAGGACCTTGATCTGACTTAAGTGTTCCCATCATCACCGTACTTGCTGTGTCGAGGATGGACTGGTGGGCTCCAGGGCAGACGTGGGGAGACCCTCTTGGAGGCTATTGTGATGATCCAGGTGTGGGGCAGGTGGCTCCGAAGTAGCCACAGAGGTAAGGAGGAGTGATTGGATTCTGGATATGTTTGGAAGGGACAGCAGAGAGGAACTGCTGTGGTTGGACGTGAGATTCTCCAAGGATTTGGGGTTGGAAGAAGGGTGCCATTGGATGGTCTGGGTCAGTTTTATTCAAGGATTTTCCAAGTGCCTGCTGCTTCTGCAGAGCAGGGCTGTCCACACTTGGGAAGGTTCTTGGAAACCGTTTTTTGGGTAAACTTACGCCCTTTGGGCTTTTAGGACCCCTCAGGAGGGGCGCCTGCTTTTCAAGGTGAATTTCCTTCCCTCTGAGTTTATTTCTGGGGTGGGGGTGGGGGGCTTTTGACGTGCCCCCTCCTCCTCGGTCACAGAGGGAAAGTGGTGATAGGCTGGACATTTCAGCAGCGGAAGAACTACTTAACTTTCTGTGAAAATGCTGGGTTTTGCCTTTAGAGTTCTCGACAGGAAGAGCTGGCTCCCCTTGACAGGTGGGCCTGTAACCTTTAATTCTCCCACTTAATTTGGTGACTTAAAGCCCAAACATATGCCATGACAAATAATAAACATGAACATTCTTACTGCTCCTTTCTTTGACAGGTTGTTCTCTATTTGAAGAAGAAAAGCCAAACATTTTTCTTGATTGGGAAAAAAGATAACGGACAACCAGTGTCCTTATTGATTAGTGCAGTGGGATTTGGGAGATTGCTCTTTTGGGTAGAGAGCTTGTTCCCAGAGGGGCTAATAAGGACGATGTTTCAAGCAGAAATTTCTGATTCAAACTTGGCCACTGCACGGACAGTAATTAGGCTTGGTAGGTAGGTAGACATTTGTGTCTCCTCAGGGGAGGATTTTAGGGGTTAATTTGTTGAGTTCTTCTTTGGCTGGGTCTCCATAAATCCCTTTAATCTTTCCTTTCCCCGAATAAATCTCCTTAAATCCCCTTCAATCTCTCTCCTTCTTCTCCTCTCTCCTCTGGGACAGCTTAGGCATTGGTCCAGTGGGGGACTGTCACATTACTGATCAACTTGCATCCACAGTGGTAGACCTTCAACCTCCTACTTCCCATCCTTACTAGATTTCCCAGGAATCATCAGGGAGTCCACAGCCCCCTGAGGACTCATATTTTTAATTGAAGAAGGAACTGCTTCTGGGTGGCCACCAGGAAGCCTGGTGTCCTAGGCAGTTGCCTTGAATTCCTTTTCTGGCATGGGCAATCCAATTCATACGTAGCTAAAAGCAGAAGGATATGTGGACTCTGGGGGAGATGCTGACCTAATCTTCTTTCTCAGTTCATGTTGGTTATGGCCTTGTCTTTCTTTGGGAAGGAAACCACTTTTCCCTTGGGCTGACTTTCATTAGGTCCTGCCTGACTTCTAAACAAAAATGTTTATTCAGTGTATGGATTATTTTGATTCTAGTCAGACCAAGGGTAACATCCAAATGGATGCCACAGGCCAGGGTCATTTGGTGACACACCGGATTCATTGCACATCTCCAGCAATCAGCTCTGTGTCTTGTGCTGTTTTTCCTAGTGATTTCAGAAGGATTAAGAAACCATCTATAGTTTAACTAACTATAGGATTCAGATTCTGTCTCTTGGGTAACACCACATCTTGAGGATAAGCCTTTGAAAATCCCCTATTTGCTGAGGCCAGATAGGAGAGGCATCAGGCGGCCATGACCCGTAATGGAAAGGTGGCTCCCATCCAACCACTCCAAGCTGTGTGCCTCTGGAGAGGTTCCTTAATCTTTCTGAGTTGAGATGGAGATGGAAGTTGTTGCCTTGTGGGATTCTTGTAAGGATCCAACGATGTCTATGAGGTGCCTGGCACATAATTGGGATTAAGTCAACAGTAGCTGTCATCAACTCCAGTTGCTTTCAAGCAGCTTTGGTTGAGGGGGACTGCCTATGGGAATTCAGGGCCAGTACCATGGAGAAGAACATGTCTGAATCTGTGGGAAATGGATTTTTGGAAGCTCTTGTTGCAAAAACGCAGAATGCTACATATTTCACCTCTCCTCACCTCCCACCCCACCCCCAAATTGATTTAAGAAACCATCAACAAGTCTTCAGTCAGCCAGGGAGGAACAATTGCTGGTTGTTTTACATAGCACAGTAGTGAGTGGCTCTGAGTAGTGAGTAGGCTCTGAGGTCACTAGGACACGAGTGCAAATCCTGGTCCGCTGCTTCTTAGAGTCTGGTTTTGGGCAAATTCTCTGGCCATGCAGCCTCATCTCCATAAAACAGGATAAGACTAGCACCTTATCTCAGGACTGTAGGGAGGATTAAATGAGAGCCCATGAAGACTACTTAGTACAATGCAGGGCCCATAAATATGTTCTCAGGAAATGCTCCTTCCCTCTCATTAGCCCCTGTGGTGCTGGAACACTGCTCCTCAGAGGCCATTTGCACGGATCTGGAGGGTCTGTGGAACCATTCAACATTTGCTCCCCACAGGAGGGTGATTAGTTCATAGAGTGCTAGCATTAACCAAGAGACTCAGCCTGAAACGTCCTCCGGGCCAGCTCGTGTGCTGGAGTGACCTAGTTTGCTGTGTTTCACAGGCTCATTCCTTCCTCTGGTTATCTCATCAGCTTTGTCTCTGCACCTCTCCCTGCACCCTGGGCTGGGTCTTTTGTTTTGTTTTGTTTTGTTTTAGCCTGTCCCTATCTGCGTCAGCTTGTGCAACAGTCTCTGCCTGTAGTTTCTATCTTCCCAGGCAGCAGCCAGGTCTCCCTACAGCTGTGGCCCTGCTTCAGGCTTACAGGTGCTTTTCTTTCTGAGAATTGCTACCGTGTGTCAGCTTTGTTTCTTATTGAATAGAAGGTTTTGATTTGAGCACTGAAGTAATTTATTTGCAGTATGACAAAACATCGTAGTTTAAGGTTGATATGTCCTGAATTGATTTTAGGGGGAGGGTATTTAAGAAGTGACAGCCTGTATGTGTGTTTACCACACGGACACACGTAACAGTTTCTTTAAAAATATCTTTATGGGGATTGTTGGAGGGGGTGTGGGACCAGATCTCAGAAGGGTCATTTCCCAGGTTTCAGGATATGACAGGTGTGACAGTTGGGGAGATGCCTGCGTTGGGCAGTATCCCTCGTCTGGGCCTCTCCATTTCAGCGCTTTTAATGGGCAAAGTCTGGGGGGAGGGTGCACAATTTATTGGGATCTCTAATGGGGTGAGCAGGGGAAGAAAAGTGCCTGACATTTCTACTTGATGGAGGACCTCTCTTTCTTTCATATCCACAACACACACCAGTGCAATTGCCTTTGTATGGAATTGGATTTGATGCTGTAACTGAAACCCTAAAGGTTTTCAGTACAACCTCCAAAGTCCCTGGTTTTCACATGGCCCCCCTGCCTTGCCTCCTCACACAACTGTGTCCTGTCTCATACTGAGGCCCACAGTATTGTGTGTGTGTGGGAAAACTGCAAAACAAAAAAACAAAGACCCCCAACCCCACAGCCCCAAATCCTTTGTAGCTTTAGAAAACTTGTGGGTGGAGGGAAGAGAATGGGTGCGGAGCGGGAGGTCTGGCGGAGGGGTGGAGGTGGCAGGCGTCCCCCAGGCCTGGTGCCCCCGGCCCCAGGTGTCCTTCCGTCTATAAGCTGCCACTTCTTTAACCTTTATAGGAATGGCCACTTGAAAGTTGCCTTGAAACATCAGAAGATAGGAACACCTTGAAATAGGTCGGGGCCCAGTCATTTATGATGTAAGCGATTTTAAAGGAAGTGCTTTTTCTCCAACACCTAAGAGAAGTCGTGTTTGAATGTAAGACAGGAGGGAGATAGGTAATTGTGGTCTTGGGACTTTGGGGGGACTGAGGAGGCTCAGATGGGTTGAAAACTGGGAAGTGGAGGACCCAGTGAGGCCTCCTGCAGAGCCATGACAAAGCTGGGTACTAGCTAGCTAGTGTGGGCTCCCGAAGACGGGGTGCCATGGGGTGGCCTCTGTGTCTCCCCTATCCCTCCTCCCAGGGCCAGGTGGGACTGTTAGCAATGTATCCAGCCATGTCAGTGCCCCCAGAGTTTTTTGAGGCTAGAGTACAGTCCTAGGTAGCCCTGAAAAATTTCATTTAAGGAAGTATGCCTTAAATAATAATAAAAAGCTTGTAGTGAACATTTAGAGCAAACCTTGCATAAAAGTTGGGGAAAACCTGTATCTGATAATATGTGCAAGAGTGATACTGCTTGTGGATTCTTTCTGCCTATATTAGCACGGTCAGCAAAGACGGGGTTTGTGGTCCTGGTAATGATAAAAAAGGAATGTGGGGGGGATCCCTGGGTGGCGCAGCGGTTTGGCGCCTGCCTTTGGCCCAGGGCGCGATCCTGGAGACCCGGGATCGAATCCCGCGTCGGGCTCCTGGTGCATGGAGCCTGCTTCTCCCTCTGCCTGTGTCTCTGCCTCTCTCTCTCTCTCTCTCTGTGACTATCATAAAAAAAAAGGAATGTGGGGTTTTGTGGCCCTTTTGGCTCCTTTCACAACTAGAATATAATAACAAGGCTTCATATTTGTGTGTGTGTGTGTGTGTATGTTTAATTTGGTAAAAAAATACCTAACAGAAAAGTTACCATCCTAAACCATTTTTATTTTTATTTTTTTAAAGATTTATTTATTTATTCATGGGGGGGGGCAGATACACAGGCAGAGGAAGAAGCAGGCTCCATGCAGGGAGCCCGATGCGGGACTCAATCCCAGATCCTGGGATCATGCCCTGAGCCAAGGGCAGACGTTCAACCACTGAGCCACCCAGGCATCCCTCTAAACCATTTTTAATTGTACAGGTCAGTGGCATTGAGTCCACTCGCAGTGCTGTGCAACTGTCACCACCGTCCATCTCCAGAACCCTTTCATCTTCTCAAACTGAGACTCCGTCCCCGTTATACTCCAACTCCCTAGTCCACCTTCTCTCCCAAACCCTTGATAATCACCATTCTGCTTCCTGTCTTTTGAATTTGACTGCTGTAGGTGCCTCACAGAAGTGAAATCACAAAACATTTGCTCTTTTGTGACTGGCTTGTTTTACTTAGGATAACGTCCTCAAGATTCATCCACATAGAAGCTTGTACTAGAACTTTCTTTTCTATGTCTCCCCCCCTTTTTAAAAAAGATTTTATTTATTTATTTGAGAGAGCACGCAAACAAGTAGGGCAAGTGGGAGAGGAAGAACCAGGCTCCCTGCTGAGCAGAGAGCCCAATGTGGGGCTCTATCCCAGGACCTCGGGGTCATGACCTGAGCCAAAGGCAGGCACTTAACTGACTGAACCATCTAGGTGCCCCTCCCTTGCTTTTTGAGGCATAATAATATTCCATGGTGTGTCTATAGCACATTGTGTTCATTCATGTTGGTACACACTTGGAGTTACTTCTGCCTTTTGGCTGTCATGAATAATGCTGCATGAACGTGGAGGTACACGTATGTCTTCAGGTTCCAGGTTTCAATTCACTTGAGTGTGTACACAGAAGTGTACCCAGTGTAACACGGCTGGATCATATGGTAATTCTCTGCTGACATTTCTGGAAGTGCCGCCATATTGTTTTTCACAGCCATGTGGTGTTGTGCAGTTTACAGAATGTTTTTACCTGCATGATTCAGTTATTAGCCCTCACTTTACAGATAAGGAAATGGAGGTTTAAAGAGGTCAAATGACTCATGGGAAAAGGTTGCTGAGTGGTAGATGGGGTAGATTTAAGTGTCTTCTGAGTCCCTACTTCAGTGCTCTTTCTCCTGGGTCACATGGCTTACAAGCTGGTTAGTGGGGTTGATGGAGATAGAGAATATTAAAGAATGAAGAAGAAACGCCTCCCCTTCTGTGGACGTATTATGGTATGGCAAGGAGATGGGCTCTGATCTGTAACAACTTCTGATTTCCATAGTGTAAATACCTCCACATGGAGCAAGTTTCAAGTGGCCTGTGGTTTAACAACCTACTGCAAAATTTTTGAATCAGGCTCTTCTGAGCAGGTGTGAGGTGACTCCAGCATACTTCTGAAGGACATAGAGGTCAGGAGATTGGAGTTGAGTCCTAGCTCTGTCACTTGAGAACTGTGGAATCATGATCTTATCCTCTCTACCTCTTGAATACCTTGTTTGTTAAATGGGATAATTACACCTGCTTACATTACAGATCTGTTGTAAGTCCCAAATGAGATAAGGCATGTGTAGTATGGCCTTATACAAATAGAAGGTATTATTATTTTATGGAAATTATAGCTTTAAAAATATTCTTTTCTTATGAGTGTTAGTATCATGTACACTCTCTGAAACCTAGCTATCATCTTATGGGCAGTGTTCCCATAGTAGTTGGGCTGTGGGTCAACCTTGACTCTGGAAGCATCAACAAAAACGAGTTTCATAGTATAGTTTAACTGGCTCTCTTCACATGCTTGTTGTTTTCATTCTTAGTGTTTATAAGTGATTGGTACCTTAGGAAAAACTTAAAAAAATCATAAAAGCCACATGTTATACTAGTAGAGAATTTGAAAAATCTAGAAGAGTGAAATAAGTAAGGCAATATGACTTGACTTGTTATCTGGATGGGTCCTGGGTAGTCAATCTCTCTAGAGGGTGGGGAGATCTCAGGAGAGGTCGCAGAGGTCAGCTGTTAGGGCTACGGTAAGGCTGTGGTTATCACTGATTGGTATGAAAATATTTCAGTATTTTACTAACTTGGCTGATGGAACCACTGTGCACAGATTGGTTATCTGCTCTGGAAATAGGGGTGGTGGTCTTCGCTGAGTGCTATGGGTTTCTGAGTACTTGTGTTAGGTTCATGGTGGTGGGGGTTGAGAGTGTTGTTGGAGTTATTGTCATGATCCCATCTTTACACTTATCAGCACCTCTAAAAATCTGCAGTGGGACAGACCTGGTGCCTACAGGAGACCCTGCTCAAGAGACCTCTGCTGGCTAGTTATACATGTGGGAAGAAAGAGGTAAAACTATATCCACATGTGGCTGACTCTACCTGGTTGGGGTGGGACACAAGACCCTGGCTTCAGGCACTTCACTTATAAAACAAATATTGTTGACTATAGACTGATTTTTTTGCCTCCACCACAATTCATAGTTGAAATCTAACCCCCCAGTGTGGTGTATTAGGAAGTGGTGCCATTGGGAGGTGATTAGGTCATGGAAGTGAAGCCCGATGATAGAATTAGTACCCTTTTGTAAAAGAGTGTACCCCATGGAGGTCTGGGGCCCTTCCATCATGTGAGGACACAGCAGGGAGGCGGTCCTCCAAGAACCAGGAAGTAGGCCCTCACCACACACCAAATCTGCCGGGCGGCCCTGTCTCGGACTTCTGGTCTCCAGGACTGTGAGAAGTAAGTTTCTATGGTTCATAAGCCACCCAGCCTATGGCATTCTGTTATGCTGGGAAGGGCTAGGCCTTTGCCGTCTGCCAAACCGTTCACACCCAAAACCTTCAAGCCAGCCCCTCTTTAGGACATAGTGTTCATAATCAACTCATTCTTGCAATTACAGGCTAAAGTCTTTCTAACTCAAATTGATACTGTCAGGCCAGCTCTCTCATCGCTAGGCTGCCTGAGGTCCCACAGGTAGCCTGGACCACATCCAGAGCGTGCGTGTCATGTTATCCCTGACGATGGTGACAGTGAACGTTCAGAGGCACCACCCATCACCATCAATGTCATGACAGCGACCAAGAAGAAGCCATCCATGTTAGAGATTTCTTATTTCAGCCATTGTTATGTTCCTGTATCCTCAGTAATTCATTTTGTAGGTGCAAAATGAGCTCCTGAGGATGCATTTGGCTCCAGAGAGAATTCAGAGCCATGAACAGAGAGTGAGTGCTGTTGCTACCTCTGCATGTTTCCCCCGGCCATGCTGTGGCTTCTAGGCCATGTGTCCCCAAGTCGGTGAGAAGGATCTGCATTCAGAAACCTGAGAGCAGAGAAGGGGCTTCCATGGTTCCTACAGGGTCTTGCTGCAGAGACCCATGTTAGGAGCCTGCGTGGAGGCTTTCCCACATGCTGACAGAACAGGCCTCCCAGGCAGCGACTGGCTCACATGGGACACCTACACGTTTCATCAATGTTGAGTAAATGAACGAGTAAGTGGAATAAAAGGAGCACTGGCTTTGATTAGATTAAGAAAGTTTAAGTCCTAACTGTGCCATTTATGAGTTATGAGACCTTGAGCAAATTAGATGATCTTTCTGAGCTTCTGTTTTCTCATATTTAAGTGTGGATAACAGTACCTACCTTTCCAACTTATTGTGGCATTTTGTTATTAAAAAAAAGGGTATAGACTTGAATTTTAAGCAAGTAGATGTTAGATCCTATCATGTGATTTAAACTTCATTGAGAAGGTCTCTACTTGATGCCTTCAGGAATGCCATTAGAGATTCATTCCTTTGGCTTAAAGCATTTTCTTAAGTATAAGAAATTAAATAATAATAATAACCACTTATAGGTCAGCGGAAGAGAGTTTATGTTTTGTTAGAATGAGTTTGGAGAAAGAGATAGGAAAGTGGTCTTGAAAACCACAGGGACTGAACTAGAATTAAGGGGTAGTAGTCATGTCAGTGATGCCAGAGATCAGAGGTGCTGAAGTCAGCCAGACTTATAGCATTCATTCAGCAAACAGTTGGTGAATGTTGGCCATGTGAGAAGTACTGTGACAGCCTGGTAGTTCTGTCTCTGTGGCCTGCGATGACCATATTCTTTGTGATCCTCATAGTCAGGTGGAAGCCCTGAGGAAGGGCAGTGTGGTTTGTTTTCTGGTTGGCGGCATCACCCTTGCAGCCACCTCTCTGTGGTTCACAGGGTGGGCAAGGGAGGGGCAATGCCTGTTGTTTGTGGAAGGCACAACCCTGGCTGGTTAGTCTCCCAGGCAGGGTCCTAACTGAGTGTGGATGTGACAGCCACTGAGTCTTAGGATCCAGTGACTTGTATCCCCCCCCGCCCCCAGGTGTTCCTGGTGGCCATCCTCTTATAGAATTTTTTGAATGTGTATCCCCCAGGTGTAACCTCATCCAGGGATTGTAGAAATGGTCCAGATAAAAAAATGCAGGGACCTCTAAAAATCCTGGTTAACCCTAAAGGTCCTAAGAGGTGGGTGTCCTTTGGAAGCTTTCCAGAAAGTTAGAGTTTGGGGTCTGCTCTGTAGCTCCCACCATGGCCTGTGGGGTATTGTCTAGACAGGTGCTAAACCTGCAGAAAACTGTGGGTTCATTGGATACTGGGTAAACGGCTTCTCTTTACAAACCCAGGAGTGAGGGATGCTGAAACTAATTCTGGTGTGCAAATTTGAATGGGTGTGTCTGGTCAAAGCCATCTGGAAGTGAGCCTTCATTTATTCCCCTTGGTCAGACTTCAGATAAAATTTTTGAGAATTGTAAGACTGATGCCACAGTTTTTTTTTTTTTTTTTTTTTTAAATTCATGGGATATTAGAGGTTGAGAGTCTAGTGCCAGGCACTGAGGAGGTGTTGGTAAACAAAATGTGGTTCTTGTCCCCAGGGAACGTTTTGGGAAGACAGACAAACATGTAATTGCAATTCAGTGTGATACTGCTTTTGCAGCAGGTATATGATATGGAAGTTGAGAAGAGGGGTATACCTTGCTGGCAATGGGGCTCAGAGACAGCTGGGATTCTAGAAAGTTCTAGAAGTCGGAAGGGAAAAAAAATCTAGCATTCCTCAGTAAGTATTTAGTGAGCTTCTGCTGTATGCCAAAGAGAAGACTGGCTTCTGCAAGACAAAGGGACATAGAGTTTTAATAATAATAATAATCGTATCAGACTTTACTGAGTACTCACTGCTGGACTCTGGGCCAGGTACAGTACTTTACATGAATTTTCACATTAAATCCACCCACCATGCAATAAAATAGATACTATTGTCACCATTTTGGAGGAAATTGAGGCCCAGAGAGGTTAAACAACTTGGCCAGAGTAACACAGATCTATCTGTATGGAAGAATTGAGATTTGAACCTAGGTTTACCTGTCTGGGGCCAAAGCCAGAGCTCTTAACCATCACCCCAAAGGGGCTCTCCTGTGCGGGTTGGTACATTTTGCTTCCCGAACTCTTAGAGAAAAAGGACATGCGCCCATATGCCCACAATGGAAAGCAGTGCATGGTGATATAAACAGGCTGCAAAGTGTTTTAAGAGTTCCAAGGGAAGGGAAGTAGTGGATAGGGACCAGTTGTAAGACCTGGTAATGGAATTGTTTTTCTTTTTTTTTAAAAAGAGCCCAGTGTGGGGTTCAATCCCAGGACCCTGAGATCAGGCCCTGAGCCAAAGGCAGATGCTAAACTGACTGAGCCACCCAGGGGCCCTGGGGATTGTTTTTCTAGTAGAGCTTCTCCAGTGACCCACTTCCCAGATGACTGTCATGTATTCATTTAACAAAAGACTGTTAAGCTCTGACACATGGAGACTCTTGCTGTACCAGTGGGAGGTGTGAGAGGTGGTCCGCCCGTGTCCTACAGGTACGCAGATGTATTCCAGTCTCCTTGCCCTGGCCCTGTGGTATTGTCTGCTTCCACCACCTGCCCCATCAGGTCTCCAGGGCTCTGCTTCAGTGTGATCCCTTCCATCAAGTGTCCACCTGAGGCTCCTCTCCCCGGTTCTTCAGTCTTAGACTCATACTGTTGAGGGTCAGTTGTTCCAAGTTTTTTCTCTTATGAGACTTTTCTCTGATGAAACAGGAAGCTCTTGAGAGCAAGGGCCACCTCTCACGCGGTGTCCCCTGAAGCACCCGCAGTACCTGGCACGCTGTGCAACAGATGGAGAGTTTTGTTTGGTTCAGTTTTAAAAATCCCGAGTCGTGAAGTTGTCTCCATAGCTGCTCAGGAAGCTTGCTTTTCTAAATGTTTTCATTACTGTTAAGCTCTTCAGAATGTTCTGTCCCTCTTTTCTTCTTCTGGATTTCGTCTCTCTAGATGGTCACCACATTTCCCCCCTGTGGATTACTCACTCGAGGGATTAGCTGGGGTGAACTTTTAATCTGTGGGGCTTTGCCTTGCTTCCTCCCTTAGCCTGTTGGTAGGCTCTTTCTGCTGGCTGCTATCAGGACTGCGCTCGGGGAAAGAAAACCTAGTTGTCAGGCTCCAAAAACAGAGTCTTCCTCAGTAGGACGGCCCCAAACTAAATATAAATGATGTTTGGATCATTATACCCTTCTGTCAGTTGGGTACCACAGTTGGCAGTGTCCTGCGGTGTCCCTCTAAATACTATTTTCTGTTACTTTCCTTCCTGAGATATCCCCCCTCAAACATGGCTTGTTGCGGTCTTGAGATTCCTCATGGAAGCAAGGCGTGCTTGGCCGTTTCATCATTTCCCCTGCAAATCTGGCCTTTAATAGCGTTGTGACTATTTTGTCTGCATGCCAGTGTGTGTCTGAAACCCAAGGATGATCCCTTGGCCACGGTTATCAGCTACATCATTTCTCTTCGAAGATGTGATGTCTGTAGAGCTGCAGATTGGATGAAAAATTTCTGGGCATGCGTAGTGGTGTTTCCTGGTGTTTTCTCCTCAGAATTTATCAAGCCCTCACCGTCCCAGATGTAGTCACTCTGAGGTAAAAGTTTTCCTTGTTCTTGGACCCTCAGCCAAACCTTCAGAGTGGAAAAAAAAAATATGCATTTTTTTCTTTCACCAACATCTATTTTCCGGATCTACTAGATTTTCTGAGAAGGTTGCCAAAACCGGTGTTAGTGCAAAGGTGTGGAGGTGGTTTGAAAAAGAATACTAATGGCTAATGTGTTTCAATATCTGCTAGTCATGGGGTACCTCACGAGACACTTGACTAGTTGATAGATCACTTAATTTGTCAATGACTTTGTGTGTTAAGTATCGCTTGACTGTTGAGGAGAGCTGACTGGCCCCAGGTGACGTGATTCGTAAGTCACAGTACAGGGATTGAACCCAGATCTGTCTGAAGAGGCTCTGGAAGGCTGTGCCTGGCTCACAACTGCCCTAGGGGTACTGACAGGGAGAACTTGTGTGCTTGTGTGTCATAACTGTTGTTGCTGGGTCTCCAGAGCTTCCCTCTCTCTTGCGGGTGCTTTGGAGGCCTTGCCTAAGTGCTTGATCTGGGAAGTTGTGTTATGCTCAGCGTGCAGGTGAGGTGCCTGGGACTTGGGTTCTACGCGTCAGAAACTTCTGTGCTGAGAGAGGATGGGGCCTAATGACTAGTTTACAGGTTAAGGATCCATTTGGTTATTGGGTTGCTATTTCTGTACCAGCAGAAATGAAGAAAATCATTTTTAGCACATCCAGAGAACCCCAAGATTTCAAATCAGACTATTGGCAAAAGAAAAGAGAGGGCTCGCCCTAGAGTTCTGGCAAACAGATTCTAGTGTTCCCTGGAACTATAAAATACATATCATTTATAGCTTAGGTATCTATTAACAAAAGGTCATGCACAGTTCAGGCAGATATCCAGGAATTCAGATCAAGCCTGGTTTATTCTCTGACATGGCTAGTCAAACGTGCACAGGAGTGTGACGTCTATCCTTATTCCTCCTGTTTGAGCCGGTATTGAGCTGGTTACTGAGTGGCTTGTCCAATGAGTAGGGGACAGATATTATTCCATTGTTGACTTCCAGCTCAGTGATCTTTTTTTCACTGAACTTTTAAAAAAATTGTCTTTGTTCCAATCACACGAAAATAAGTATTTTCCTTTTCTCGTAACAAAGTATTATAGGTGCTTTTCAAAAGTTTGTTAGCTCAGATTGACTTTTTCTTGGGGCTTGGCAATTAAACAAAAGCATTATTAGCTGTGCAATAAAGGCCCCATCATATATTATGGGCCTCATGCAGTTTCTCTGTATTTTTGCTCATTAGAAAATACCAGGAAAGAGCCAATAGAAACACAAAAAGTTCTGAACACCTGCTCTGTTAAGGAAGACATGCCAGCGTGATAGATGACGGTATTTATTGTTTCTCTTCAGGATGTGTTTCGAAATCTGTTTCTCTAATGATGTGTGTGCAGGATGACCTTTTCCCACTATTGCAGGCGACACCTTCGCATAAAGAAGCAGCTGAAGCCGTATGTGTGTTGAGTTCACATCCAGAGATATCTGGAGCCAAGCTGTTTCATGTTCCAGTTTGAGGTCCTGACTGCCTGGGTTTTATTCTGGAGAAAGCATCTGACACATGGAGCTGAGCTCACAGGCCATCAGGCCTCATTCTTTTGGACTCCAGAGTAACCACTAGGGTCCTGGACACAAGTGCCCTCTGAGGCCAGCTTCTGGGTGTGGGGGCTTTACAGTGACACAGGGCCTGGTGTTCCTCTAATGGATTTCTCCCTCTGTTTTGAAATTCTTAATATTTTTTGAACAAGGATTCCCTCCTCCCCCACCCCGCCCCCATTTTTCTCTGGGTCCTGTAAGTTATTACATAGCTGGTCTGATCCCTTTTAATTATAAAACCTTCCTCTCCACCCTTCCAGCCTGATGTCGAAGGGATTTTACTGATTGATTAAACTTTTCTTAGGGTTAGTGGTTAGAATTTGTTGAATACTGAAAGTATTGGATACTTGGGGAAGTCTTGTATTGTGATATCCTGTGTGGTAAACATTACCCAGGCATGGGCATACATTTTTGGGTATATTTAAAAAGAAATATCTGAGGTTCTAGTCTGCAAAAACTTGAGGTGTTCCCTGGATGCTGTGGCCTACAGGCTTTCTTGGTATTATAATGAATTAAAAAAAGATAACTTTATTTATAGTTGTAAACTTAAACACAGAGCATCTTGGGTTCTGAATCTATGAGACTTCCAAGGTCCCTTGATCAAAGAGGGCAGCAGCAGGCAGAGAAGCCAACACAAGGGCCAATCCAGATTATTTTACTCACGAGCCTCATCCAGAGCAAGGCAAGGCCTGATCACTTTTGGATCTGGATCTCCTCTCCCTACACTGAGAGATTGCTATTTCTCAAACGGGTGGTTTGGGCTTAATATTGGGGTCTCTGGGAGCATTCTCAATCTTTCGTATCACAAAAAATCTGTCAGTGATTATTTTTTTCCCCAAATGCTACGTGCTCCCCATCCAGCCAATCACATTTAGAGCAGGTGATGAAGAACTGCCTGCCATTTGTACTGGGCCCACTGAAGTAGGCCTGGAGCTGAGCTGAATGTCTAAGTTTAAAACTTTCACCTGCAAATGCCCCCCCCCCCCCCCAGTAAATACTGGCAACTCTAGTACCATCTCCATTAACAAAATCCCCACTCTGAATCATGAAGCCCATTATGACCCTGTGGCAGGTGCTCTGTAGCCTGTTGGAACCCTATCTTTCCTATAACTAAAAAGGAGACTTAGAATGATGACAGGTCGTCATAGGCCTTTCCGGCTAACTACACACTCGAGACAAGGGACTCTCCTGAATTCTCCAGTGTAGAACTGCCTACAATTCTTGGTCATCTTAGGCACAACGTCTGCAAAGAGCTTGATCTTCATGCGGCCAACTTCCTGGCTGCCAATGCTGACATCAAAGCACAGTGGCTCTTATAAGTAGGTCATGGTCTGTGCATGGGGGTACAGCCCTCTGTAGGCCTGACTCTTGGCTCTCCTACTCACCCGCCATATGTGTGTGGAGTGCTGAGCCTCTGTCATTCATAAAATGGGAATAACAATGACATACACTAAGATTGCTAAGAGGTTTTGGTGAGATAAAGTGTGCAAGGTTGTGCTTTTTCTGTTATTTTGTTTTTATTTTTACATAATGCCTGGCATATATTAAATGCTCAATAAATCTTAACTGAAATCACTTCATTTCGGGCCCGTTTTTGTCACACTGCTTCATGGTCAAATATGACACCTTTAACTCCCAGTTTGATAGCTTTCAAAAATGTGTCACAAAGTGAATGGATCAGCATAAATCCTTAGGAGAACTTTAAAAAAAGGAAAAAAAAAAAAGGAGGGGATGTGTTTTTGAGATGTTGTCCTTGCATACGAAGGGCAGGGATCGCTTAGTTTCCTGGTAATTGGTAAATCAAAGTGTAGCCAGAAATAATATTTGGAGTGTCAAACTGAAAAGAGGTAAGACTGCAGTTCATCACAGGAACATGCACATACACACACACCCACCTCTGGTATATTATAGGCCCTATGGTCACAAGAATGAAAAGGTCACAACCGCTCCTTTCCTCAAGGAGTTCTTAGGAGGTACCCTTTCATGATATTTGCTACATGGTCCCGCAGAGCTGGAAAAAGGGAGGCATTTGCTCATGTGGTTTCTTCTCTGATGTTGCGGGTCACGGGCCATGCACCTGCCGTGTCTTAGGGCTGGCATCGCAAGGAATGAAGGGGTGCAAAAGAGAACAAGTGAGCCTTTGGCCTGGGTGACCATGAGTGGGGGTGGGCTGGGAGCAGGGTAGAGAGGAGTCAGATCTGATTTCAGATCACATGAAACCCTTCTCTCCACAGCCCTGAAAGCAGCAGAGCCTTTATTGTAATACTGTTCCAGCTGCCAGTTGAGCGGATACATGGTTTCAAGAACGAGAGGAAGGTTTGTAAGGCTGCAAGGTTTCAATCACTTGTGGCCCATTCTATGTCATAATTATCCAGTTTGACAATAGAAAGGAGGCTGAATAGTCCTTCCTTTTATGAAGCAGATAACGTAATGGCACTTCTGCTTTTTGTGTGATTATGGCTTTTATAAAATGGATTGATTTCCATCATGGTGCCTGCCCCCAAATCAACCTATTTTTAAAGAGCGCTCCTGAACTCATGTAAGGTCTCACAAATTGAATAATGATATAATCGGCTGGCCGGTCATTTGCCCATCTCTTTTTGGCTTCACGTGAGTGGCTTGAGGTTGAGAGGAAAACGATGAAAAGTATATACCTGTGTGAAAGTAGCAGGTGCATTTTATGAATTTCTTCCATTTTGATTTAGGCGAAGGCCTTCGTCTTTTCTTTAGACTTAGGGAAATAAAAAGGGGGACGGAAGTGCAAAGAACTAGCTGTACCTTCAAAATAATTGTAGAAGGAGGTAACTTTTGTACATCGGGCACCAACAATGGGCCAGGCGCCCCGGAAAGCCACAGTATTAATGCTGCCCCCTTTCCCATGTGCTTGCAGCCAAAGACTTGGATGAAGGTGATAAAAAATCTAAGCGAAATCCTAGGTAGCACTTCTTTTTTAAAAATTTAATTAATTTATTTTTTAAGATTTTATTTATTTATTCATGAGAGACATGCAGAGAGAGAGGCAGAGACACAGGCAGAGGGAGAAGCAGGGTCCATGCAGGGAGCCCAGTGTGGGACTCGATCCAGGGACCTGGGGATCACACCCTGAGCTGAAGGCAGACGCTCAACTGCTGAGCCACCCAGGCATCCCATGGATAGCGCTTCTTAAATGGGAAGCAGGAAGAACGTGAAAAACACGCCGCTTTATTGTGAAACATGTCATCTCTCAGGTTCCTCTGGTAACCGGGCTCAGCCTGGGGTTTGTATCGCAGGGTCCTCACGTGGCTTTGAGCAGATGCAGGAACATCATGGATTTGGAAGCCTCGAGAAAGTGGACTCTGTAAAGGGTCTTGCCAACATCTTGTTCTTTGATTGGGTTGAGACAACAGAGGCCTGGGATGGTTGGGGGCCTTGCACAGGACCCCACAGCGGAAGGTGGCAGATTTGGTGTAAACAGTTGGAACTTTTGTGTGCAGGGCTCTTTCTGAGATGGCACTGGGATTAGAAATGCTGACTTTTTAGGGGACACAAAGGCATGTAGGTTCTCCTTCCAGATGAATAGACATGTTGAATGTGCCTTCTTCACCTGTTTGTGATTCCTTCTCCAATTCTCAGGGAGGTTGGGGGAGTGGTAATGGGGAGCCCCTGTCTCAGCTGTCTCGAGAATTCAGTGAACTGACAGAGGTAGAGCTCTTGTCACAGCCCTGCCTCGGAGTGAGCACTCAATCACCATGAGCCCTTGCTGTCAGGGGCTGTGCGCCCTGGGTGAGCGCAGGTGGCTGTGGAGCTGGCCTCGTTTTCTGTGCTTTATTACCGTGTGGCCTTCGTCCTTCAGTGCCAGCAGCTTGTCTCTCCTCCCTCCAGGAGGCCAAGTAGAGGAGGCCCCATCTGCTAAATTATTGTTGGATTTATTTCTGTCATTGTTTGATGATTTTTAGTTGTTGATGAATGGTTTTCTGTGGCTGACATTGCTAATTAGGAGACAGCCCTGTGCGTGTGTGCGAGTGTGCGTGTGCATGCTTTCTGCATATGATAGATATTTGATACTGCTTAATTAAGTTTTGTGTTGTTCGGGAAGGCCAGGGGCTCAGCTGAGCCAAGCCCCAGGGTCCTGGGAGGCATCCAGCCTTGACTCTGGAAGGAGTGTCCCCTGACCTTCCTGAGCCAGTCCCCCTCCCAGCAACTGCTCTGCTGCAGGCAGGTCTCCGCTCCCTTGGTTTCTTTCCCTGCTTGTCAGTGGGGTGCTGGCCTTCCTGAGATAGGAACTTGTGTCAGGTGCATACAGTTTTCATAGCTAGGAAAATGTATTGTTCTTAAGACTCGTTCTTAAGCTTTCAAGGAGGACAGAGACCTCTCAGGACTGATCAGAATCACAGACTGAGTTTGCGGAAGGCAGTGGTGTGGCACACATACAGAAGCGGCCCGGGTTCACCTTCACAGCACTGGGCAGTTCTCATCATCTTGTTAATTGGACGATTTCAGATGTGCCAATTAGCCTGTGTCAGGAGCATGCTAAAATGGGAGAGATGAGGAGTTTGGCCGTTGCTGATTAGTTTTCAGAGTGCAGACGTGGCTTTTCCGGGGAGATTGGGGATATAAGGTAAAGCTTTCCATTCATTGGCCTTTTTCCTGTGCTACCCTTTGGAGGAAAACAGCTAACACCCATTACATTGGCTCAGTTTTGGAATTTATTAGTGAGGGACGCTCGGGTTGCTCAGCGGTTGAGCATCTGCCTGCGGCCCAGGTCATGATCCTGGAGCCCTGGGATCAAGTCCTGTATTGGGCTCCCTGCGTGGAACCTGCTTCTCACTCTGCCTGTGTCTCTGCCTCCCTCCCTCCCTCCCTCCCTCCTCCCTCCCTCTCTCCCTCTCTGTGTGTGTGTGTCTCTCATGAATAAATAAATAAAATCTTTTTAAAAAAAAAAAGGAATTTATCAGTGAAAACCATGGTTGAGAATGTGTGCCGAGTCCCTGCTTGCATAGTTAGCTCAAACTCCTGCACTTGCTGTCCCTAAAATACTGTGTAATGGTAACTCACATAAAGTCCTACTGCACGTGTTGCACTTATTCTAGGTTATAAAGTACTTGTGGAAGAGCCGGACACACCTCTTGGTAACTTGCATGGGATCTTACACATGAACTACTTAGGAATGAGATGGAAGACGTAGCTGTCTACCATAAAACAGATGCAGAAACTAAGATTGTTTTGGAGGATTTTCAGCCACAGGAGTTTGAAAACTAGAAATTACAGTGGATCAAACTACTCCATTTCCTGAACACTTTAGCTAAGAATTATTTTTGCTGTTAGTAATAAAAGCACCTACTATGTTCCAGGCACTTTATGAATAGCATGTCATGTGATCTTCACAACATCCCTACAAGGCAAGAGTTTTTATTCTTTTTTTTATTCTTTTTTTTAAAAGATCTTATTTATTTATTCATGAGAGACAGAGAGAGAGAGAGGGGCAGAGACACAGGCAGAGGGAGAAGCAGGCTCCATGCAGGGAGCCTGACGTGGGACAAGTTCCCAGGACTCCAGGATCACGCCCTGGGCTGAAGGCAGGTGCTAAACCACTGGACCACCCAGGCTGCCCCAGGAGTTTTTATTCTTGAAAAATTTTTAACAGTTGACACAGAAAGGATGACGCCCAAAGACGTACAGCTATGAACAGAAGGACCTCGAATTTGAAGCCATGTCTTTTCAAGTCCAGATTTTTCCCCTTGTACCTCTAACTATATAACTCAGCTAACCAAGATGTTGCTCTAATATAATTTGTTTAGGGGTCAAACCAGATAATCCGTATTTCAGAGTATAGTTTTTGATCTGAGGTATTTGGGGTGATTAAATAATCAAATTAAGTAACTGTCAAATCCCTCTTTGTTCTAGGATTTGCATATTTAAATACAATTAGAATAGATTTTCTGAAAAAAAAATTTTTTTTGGTACTGGGAGCTGCTTTTTGTGGAAGAACTAATTTTGGTGGGAAGGAGAATGAGAACTCAGGGAACATTCTAGCAGGAAAACTGACACAGAATTTCAGAACAGGCTCAGAATGAAGTCTTCCTTTTAGCAGTGAATTGAGTGACAAGCTCAGGGAAATGTCAAATTGACTTTCACTTAATGCCCACTGCTTGGGCTTTATATTAGCAGGTGTTTATATCATCAGACACAGGCTTTGGATTTCAAAATTCCATCCATTTCAAGACTTCTTGAACTTTGCAACTACCTGAGATTTCCTTTTGATACGTCACTATCCCTTTCCAACCTATTATAAGTACAAAGGATGTTGAAATTGTGTTAGAGAAATAAATATTGAGGAAACTGTGCATTGGGAAATGGGCACATTTAGGACTTTCATGAATGGGTAAAACACTAAAATGACCTTTTTATCTTCCCACAAAAATTCCAACAGTTAAGAATTTGGGAGTAATCCCAGAGCTAACATCATACTTAATGGTGAAAGAATGAATGTTTTCTCCTCAGATCAAGGAGGTGGCAAGATATCTGCTCTTGCCACTTCTATTCAACATTGCATTGGAGGTCCTAGACTGGATAGTTGGGCAAAAAACAAAACAACAAAACAATGAAATAAAAGGCATCCAGATTATAAAATAATAAGTTTCTATTTGCTGTCTCTACTTACAGATGACATGGTCTTATAGAGAGAAAATGCTAAACTCCACTAAAATCTCCATTAAAAATCTATTTAGTCTTAATATGAGTTCATCAAAGTCTGTAGGATACAAAATCAATATATAATGTACAGTATACAAAATCAATTATATATATATTCTGGCAATAAACCATTTGAAAACAAAATTAATAAAACAATTTCATTTGTAATGGAATAAAAAAAGAATAAGTTTACCAAAGAAGTACAAGAGTTATACCCTGCAAACTAAATGGAAATGGACTTGTAACTGCAAACTAAATGCAAAATAAATGGAAAGACATCCTGTATTAGTGGATTAGAAGACTTAATAGGGTCAACATAGCAAAAGTCCCTAAATTTATCCACAGAGTCAACATAATATCTATGAAAACCCCAGCTGCCCTTTTTGCAAAAGTTGACAAGGTGATCCTGAAGTTCATATGGAAATGCAGAGGACCCCAAAACAGTCTTGAAAAAGAACAGAGTGGAGAAATGACATGCATTTTTTTTTAAAGACTTAATTTATTCATGAGAGACACAGTGAGAGAGGCAGAGACACAGGCAGAGGGAGGAGCAGGCTCCTGGCAGGGAGCCTGGCATGGGACTCGATTCCAGGACCCTGGGATCACGACCTGAGCTGAAGGCAGACGCTCAACCACTGAGCCACCCAGGCTTCCCAAAATGACATGTCTTGATTTCAAAACTTATTAAAAAGCTACAATAATCAAGATAGTGTGACACTGGCTTACAGACATATATAGATCAATAGACAGAATTGAGAGTCTTGAAATACAACTTTACGTTTATGATCTATTGATTTTTGACAAGAGTACTCGGATAATTTAATGGGGGAAAGAATAGTCTTTTCAACAAATAGTACTGGGACAACTGGATCTCCGTAAAAGAATGAACTCAGATCATTACCTCACACCATATACAAAAATTAACTCAGAATGGATCTGTGATCTATATCCCAGAGCTAAAACTATAAAACACGTAAAAGAAAACAGGTGTAAGTCTGCATGATTTGGAGTAAGCAGTGTTTCTTAGGTAGGACACCAAAAGCACAAATAACAAAAGAAAAAATAGATACTACTTCATCCAAACTGACAACTTCTGTACTTGGACACCTGGTCAAGACAGTAAAAAGATGACCCACATAATGGGAAAAATTTTTTTGCAAATCTGGTAAGGAGCTATTACCTAAAATATAAAACACAACTCAGTAATTAAAATACAACCCAATGGAAAATGGACAAGGAATCCAAGTACACATTTCTGCAAAGAAATATACACATGACCAGTAGGTCACATGGAAAGATGATCAACATTGTTAGCCAACATGGAAGTGCAAATCAAAACCACAGAGAGAGATCACTTCATACCCAGTGGGATGAATATAATAAAAAGATGGGGAATAATAAGTGTCGGTGAAGATGGAGAGAACTTGGAACCCTCACACACTACTGATGGCAATGTAAAATGGTGCAGCTGCTTTGAAAAACAGTCTGGCAGTTGCTTAAAAGGTTAAAATACGTTACTATATGAGCTGACAATTCTGCTCCTAGATATATCCCTAAGAGAACTGCTAGTATGTGTCCACACAAAAACTTGCATGTGGATGTTGAGGGCCTTATTCATACTAGCCCAAAAGAGGAAACAACCTAAATGTTCGTCAGCTGGTCAATGCATAAACAACATGTAGTATATCCATACAAAGTATAATATTTAGCCATAAGAAGACATGAGACACTGATACATGCTACAGTATGATTGAACCTTTGAAAACATTAGGTTACATGAAAGAAGCCAGTCACCAAAAAGCAATAATTGTGTTATTCCATTTATGAGAGATGTCCAGAATAGACAAATCTGTGGAGATGGAAAGCAGATTAGTTGGTTGCCTAGGACTAGGGGTGGAAGGGCTTTGAGGGAATGTGGAGGATGACTGCTAAAAATGTGCCAGGTTTTTTGGGCGGGATGATGAACATGTCCCAAAATTGATTATGGCAATCATTGCGCATACTATGAATATACTGAAACCACTAAATTGTCTACTTTAAATTGGTGAATTGCAAATTATATATCCATAAAGCTTTAAAAAATTTTTATTTATTCACGAGAGACGCAGAGAGGCAGAGACATAAGCAGAGGGAGAGGCAGGCTCCCCATGGGGAGCCCAATGTGGGACTTGATCCTGGGATCAAGGATTATGTCCTGAGCCGAAGGCAAGACACTCAACCACTGAGCCACCCAGCTGTCCCTCTCCATAAAGCTTTTATGGAAAAAAGGAAATCTGTTTATCTCTCTATCCATCCACTGGTATTTCCTATAGTAATTGACAGTTGGAAACAACTCATTTAATAATATTTATAAAATATTATAAAACATTAGCACCTCAGTAGAATGTGACACTCTGCAGGCTTTAATTCATGATGCAGAATATGATTTTAGGGCACAAGTAAGTGACACACCATTTAATGTGAAAAACATAAGTTATCAAATAACATGCTCCCAATTTTGTGGAAAAGCATAATTATATGCATAGGGAGAGGTCTGGAAGTATGTACATCAACTATAGTGATCGTAATCCCCTCTTGGGGTGTTGAAATAACAGAAAGCTTAAATTTTCTCCTTTTTGCCTTGCTGTATTTCCTAGAGTTTTAAAAAATTCTAATCATCCATTAGTTATCAGAAAAGACATTTTATGTACAATTTACACACAAGAGACTGGTTTTAATACTTCACTGAAATCATAAGGACCTAAAAGAAGATAACCTTCTCATCGCTTATTCTCTTTTACAATTATTACTGTTCTCAGTAATAGTGACATTTTTCCATGTTTTGACACGCACACACTATATGCAGCATATAAAACAGTTAACTTTCACTGAGAGCTTAAGAAGATGTAATATGTATATTAGACATTGTAAGCTCTTACTATAAATTGTAGGTGTGTATTTTAACCAGGTGATAATAATTGCAAAATCAATGTTCCGGAATGTTAGTTCTGAAATATAATATTCATCTCTAAAAATTGGGCGGTAGTAACACCTCTTTCACCTGCCTCCCGTCCCTTCCAGTAGCACGTTGCTTTCATGAGTGAACAGCGTGGAAATGGAGCCTCTAGGGGCAGGGAAGAACCTCAGATGTTTCTTTCCTGGGCTTCACGTCCTCTTCTGCAGGCACCTGCCACTTAGCATCTCTTATGCAGCTCATGTTTTGTGTGCGGCCCCAGGCGGTACCTGGAGCGGTGATTCTCAGGAGATGTCCACTCTCCAGTGATGTCTGTATCCTGTGGCTCCTTGAGCGATATTTTGGGAGACTGTTTTGGGGCACTGGGTTGTTTTCCCCTATGCTTTGGGAGGATACCTCTTTTTAAAAATTTTTTTATTTATTTGATGGAGAGAGAGAGAGCGCACAAGGAGGGGGAGCAGCAGAGGGAGAGGGAGAAGCAGACTCCCTGCTGAGCAGGGAGCCCAAGGTGGGCCTCAATCCCAGGACCCTGGGATCATGACCTGAGCCAGTGGCAGATGCCCAACTGACTGAGCCACCCAGGAACCCTGATGAGGAAGAGACTTCTAAGCCCTTGTTACTGTAGAATTTTACCTGAGTCAGCCCTGAACTTAATAGTTTTCTCATATTCAACTTTTTTTTTTTCACATTCAACTTTTTCCCTCAGACGTGGCTTCTAGGTCCTGTGTCTGCAGATAGACAGTGTCAGGTAAAAGCAGAGGAGAAGAAAGCCCTGGAATGTGCTGGTGTGCCTGCTTTTGCAGGAAATACTTTGGCGCTGTCAGTGTTTGTGTCTCTGTTGTGTGATGTTAAGAGGCTCAAGGAGAGCTTCAGATCCGATCGGCTAATTGCAGAGGTTAAAAGCAAAAGCAAGAGCACATCTCATCTAACGTGCCTCTTAAATTAATAAGTTGTGAAAGATGCACAGTGGCAAGCTCTCTGAGGTATCCTTAAGCAGCTCTGTGATCGCCTGGGGCTAGAGGCTCCGACAATGTTTTTGGATACACTGTGCCAACGTGGAGGTCTGTCTGCTGTGAAAAGAAAAACGTCACAGCCCGAGGAAGTCGTGAGATGTGGCACGAACGTGAGTGCATTACAAAGCTCCCCGAGTTGCATCATGTTCTCCTAAAAACTCTGCTGTTGGAGGAAATGCTTTATGAGCCTTGGAGAAAAGGTGAGGCTTGCGATTCCACTGGTGAAGATTTTCATCAAATCTGCATGATGATTTCCATCCCAGGGAGCTGCCCGAGATGCACCTGTGCTCATGGAAGATGCTTCCAGTCCATGTGGTGCAGGGCCTGGAAGGCGCAAGAGAAGGGGCTTGTCACCCAGGTTAATGACCAGCTCCTGAGTTAAAGGACTGTGTGTGGTTGTGGTGTGAGTTGAAGGGTTTGGGTGGACGGTTGCAGTGTGTCCCAGGTGTCTTTCATGCTGTCACGCTTTCACACAACCCTGGATGTGTGCTAGAGCACTGCTCGTGGAACAGGCTCTCTAGAATGTCATGTACTCTGGAAGCCTCCTGCCTCAGCTTCCCGTGGCGGGGCCTGTGTGGCCAGGGGCACCTTCCAGTGGCTTCCTGAGAGATGCTGAGCACAGAGCAGGAGTGGGACCCGCTCCTGCAGCAGGCAGGCCCGAGTGGGACCGTGACCTAGTTATGTGCCTCCCAGCACGTTGGCACAATAACCAGACCTTCCTCCTCTCCTCACAGCAAGAATAATTCTGCTGAGCCTTTCGGAGGCCGGAGGGCCAGTTTTAGTAACGTGCCCTTTCCTGGCTGGCTCTTGTCCATTTATTTTGGGTGAGTGTTAATGGCCGTGAGTTTGAAAGTTTTATTTATAAGGAAACTGTCTCTTCTTGACCCTGGTGTCCTTGTCAGACTGCTAAGCTGTCTGAAGCCCCTTCTTGGGGGAAAAGGCTGGGGACAGAGTGGTCACAAAATCTGTGCCATTGGATTGTCACCTGTGGTTTTCTCTTTTTTCCAATGTCTTCCATGTGGATTTAGGCAGGGTCGGGTGGGGGTGTTGAATTCACTGTACAGACCTGTAGTGGCTCTCCGGGAGCCCCAGTGAAAAGGTCACTTTCCCTGTAGGTCATTTTTGTGCTGCCATGGGATGTACCACCTCTCTCCCCCCCCCACCCTGGTCCCATGGTGCAGGGTGACTAACTTTGAGGGATGACTGGTGGTCTTGGATGGAATTTCCTTTTGAGTCATGGGTATGACCAATCGACTGCTCTGACTTCTCTGCAGGAACGAATACGTAATGTTTATCCTATACTTGACCTCTTATAATGCACTTGCTCGCAAGGTCTGTTCATTTTCAAAGCCGATGCAGAATTTTTGCATTCCTTTTGTCGGTGATGTGCACCAAGGGACTGAAAAACTATAAAGTGGTTCAGTCTCTGTTTTAGTCCCGAGTGGAAGGGATTTCTCTGACAGGTAGGATTCTAGAGCTAGAAGAGGCTGTGTATATATACAGCTTATCTTTGTGTTTTACAGAGGAAAAAAAAACAAACAAACACCACCACCAAAACCTGGCACAGAATGGTTCGGCATGTTCAGGCCCACACAACTAGTTAGGGACAGAATAGAATAGAATGTAAGAGCAAAACCCAAATAAGAGAGCAAGGCCAGGGCACAGAATGGCCCCTAGGGACGCTTCTGAAACTCTGTGTCCAGGCTCTCAGCCCCCATGCTCGTGTTGCATGAGAGCAGGAGCATCCAGTCACATGTGTAAATGACACAGGAAGAAGCAGAAGTCCAGAGGGGCGGAGGGCCTCACACCTAGTGAGCTGCTGATCCTGGTCTGAAATGCAGGTGCAGCTGTCCCCACCAGGTGGTCTTTCTGGCCCACCACATTCCAAATGGACCTAGTTAGTTAGGTTCAGTGTGCATGAAGTGGAATGCTGCTTGTACGTTATCCTGACTTGATGAGTCAGATGGATGGGATTCAGTTTGGGGTCGCTAATGGGCTCAAAGCCTGCCATTGAATGGGGGTGGGGGTGGGGGGGTTCGAGCCCTTTCCAGCTGGCTCTAGAGCTGACGTGTTGAGCCACCACCCTCTTCTGCCCAGGGTGAGGAAACCCTTTTCTTGGGTCATGGAATAGGTAGGGATTATATCCTAGTCCCTATACCTATTATTATCTATAGGGAGAAGATTTAACTTCCGTTTTAAGTCAGATTTCTGCCTGGATTCTTGTTATTCTCAATACAAAATCAAATGCTTTAAAGACTGTTGGGACCCTGGGGACAAGTTGTAGGTGTGCTTTCTTTGGATTAAGTGGGAATCATTATGTAAATGAGCTTTCCAGAGTACTGTTTTTGGGAATTCCTAAAGCAGTCTTAGGGTTGGTATCACATGTAATTATGACGGCAACTTCACCTCAGCTGGGATCACCGGGTGCCTTTTGCATTCTTAAATCTTTTGCCAATTTTCCAGATGCTTTTGGAAATTCATGCTGACCGTTTTTTTTTTTTTCATTCCATTTTGAGTACTGAATATTTTCCTGTCACTACTTAAACTGGCATGAATAAAATATTCCTTTTCAGGATGATGTTTTTCAAAAAATTTTTTTTTTTTTTTTTTTTTTTTTTTTTTTTTAAGAAAAACAAGGGACGCCTGTGTGGGTCAGTGGTTGAGCGTCTGCCTTGGGCTCAGGGTGTGATCCTAGGGTCCTGGGATCGAGTCCCGCATCAGGCTCCTGCAGGGAGCCTGCTTTTCCCTCTGCCTGTGTCTCTACCTCCCTCCATGTGTTTCTCATGAATAAATAAATAAAAGTTTTAAAAAGAAAGAAAGAAAAACAAAACATACCAGTTGGTTAAATTTGTGAGGCCTGTTAGAATGTCCTTACAATGCCAGTGGGTGAATTTGGGAATAGGCATTGTCTTTCTGTAGGCCACATAGCGTCAAGTACAGGGTTTCCTGGTAGTAGGATACATGAAGGAGCTAGGAGAAAATAGATAACTTTGAATGAATGGAATTGAATCATTCAAGACTTAGAATAGAGTTTTCCCCTCAGAACCATCTGGATATCTGTACTGTCATTAACAACAACTTGGGTGAAAATGAGGAATGATTAAAAATAATACAGAGTTCGGGAACCTGAGTGGCTCAGTCGATTAAGGGTTCACCTCTTGGTTTTGGCTCAGGTTGTGATCTCAGGGTCATGGAATGGAGCCCTGCATCGGGCTCTGCGCTGGTCATGGACCCTGGTTGGGATTTTTTTCTCCCCTTCCCCCTCTGCTCCTCCCCCACCCCCCTCTCTGAAAAAAAAATAGTAATAAAGAGTAAGTATAAAATATCCCATTGATCTCTTCCTTCATTTGATAAATTGTTTCGCTGTTACAAAGTGTAAGGCCTTGTGCTGGGTCCTTTGAGAAACACTGAAATACGCACTCAAGGAACTTCGAGTGTCAGTAGGAAGAAAACTTATAAGCCTAATAGCTATAATAAAATTTAGAGAAGTAATAAATTCCACAAGAGAGGGCAGGTGAAGAGAACTTAAACCAAGCATTTTGCATATATTATCCCCATTTCTCCTCTCAGCCACAGTGAGATGGGTTCAGAGATCTTAATTTTCTGACCCAGAGACATTCAGCTAGTAAGCGGCAGAGCTGGGACTCCCAACTCCCGACAAGACTCTCCTCTGCCTTCCCTAAGCAGGGATGAACGCCCTGCGAGCTGGAAGGGGAGGCAGTAATTCTGCTGGCTGGGAGATGTGATGGAAGCCAATCCTTGAAGCCTGGCAGGGGGGGTGTCCAGCTTTGGAGGCAGGAGCCACAGCCAGGTGAACAGGCCAGGTTGGAGGTATCACCATGGGGGACGGTGGGTGGGTGTGAAAGGTGGGGCTCAGGTCACTGGTCGAGAAGGAAATGAGTAGGACGTACAGTTATAAAGTAGGTACAGGGTCAAATCATGAGTTTTGAAGTTGAGGCAATATTGTGTTTAATTTTAGCTGATGATATAAGCTATTAGAATATAATATTCTTTTTTTTTTTTTTTTAGATTTTATTTATTTATTCATGAGAGGCAGAGAGGCAGAGACACAGGCAGAGGGAGAAGCAGACTCCATGCAGGGAGCTCGATGCAGGACTCGATCCCAGGACCCCCGAGATCATGACCTGAGCCGAAGGCAGACGCTCAACGGCTGAGCCACCCAGGCGTCCCAGAATATAATATTCTAAAGTTAGAATGTTAGAAACTGACCTTGGTGTTTGGGGTATGGGGACTGGGCTGGGAGGGCCTGCAGGCCCACAGGAGAGCTGGGGGTTGGCATGGTGGTTCCAGTGCGGGGGGGCGCTGATCTGGTGTGGTCCGGAGAGCAGAGGAGGGGAGCAGGAAGGAGAGCTACTGTACGGGGTTTGGGCCTTGTTGGGGTCTAGTGGCCATCTCACCTGGGAGCTGGGCTTCTTATTCACTGCAGCACGGTGTCCCTCCAGCCTGACTTGGGTGTAATTTGTAGTTGCTTCTTGATGGTAGATAAAATGGTTATATAGTTTTATTTGAACACATATTGCTTTATGTCGCATTTTGTTCCAAGTGCTTTATGACTCACTCATTTACCCTTCATGACTACTCCGCAAGGCAGGCTGTGATTGTTATTCCCATTTTACAGATGAGACAATGAAGGCTGGCTCCAGGGTCTGTACTCTTAACTATCACTGTGGTGTAAACAGTACATTTGACATTCACATTTTAGCATATTTCCTTGAATCCTGACTCTCTTCCCTTCCTAAAATAAAACGATCATAAGTATCCTTTGGATCCATAATCTATGCAGTAGAAGCCTCCCGAAATGAGATTTGTCATGAGGGTCATTACAGGATATTGGATGGGAATGGCCAAGCCAGGAGAACAAGAGCTTGTTGGAGTGAGGAGGACCACATAAGAGATGATCTACTCTCGAAATTTGGGCCCCGCCTCCTCAGCACCCAGGTAGGGAGAGAGATGCAGGGAGGGCAGGTGGTTGGTGGGGGCCATCAGGACAGGGCCTGGTGTCTGGGGCGGTCGGGAACGTTCTGTTGCCTTTGGGCAATGCTAGTTTTTCAGCACCAGGGAGCCCATGTCTTGGGCTTCTCAGACGGAGGCCCCAGTGGACTTTGGGGAGTGATGCAGGAGGCCACAGCCCAGTCCCAGGGGCTCCTCCTCACACTGCTGCTGTCCCCTCTTTTGTGTGTCTTCATTGTCTCCCTTTGCTCCTCTTGCCGATTTAAGAACTTTGGCAACTGTTGCACAAATTGTCATTTTTCTGGTGAGTGCTACAGAGAATTTTTCAATACTAAAGCTTACATCCAACAACAGCGTGTTCAAATTCCGGATCCCCAAACCAGAATTTCCATAACTTAACTCCTACGTAATCTCCTTCTTGCTGCCAGTGGCAGGGGGTGGGGAGATTAGAGCAGTTCTCCTTCGGAGAGAACTCCCTTTCCTAGCAGCTCCCTGTGGGGTCAGGGCTCTGTGGACAGTGTCACCCCATTGTTCTGGATTCTTTCCTCTTCCTTCCTTCCTTCCTTCCTTCCTTCCTTCCTTCCTTCCTTCCTTCCTTCCTTCGATTTTATTTATTTATTATGAGAGAGGCAGAGGGAGAAGCAGGCTCCCCATGGGGAGCCCGATGCGGGACTCGATCCCAGGACCCCAGGATCATGCCCTGAGCCAAAGGCAGATGCTCAACCACTGAGCCACCCGGTGCCCCACTCTTCTGGTTTCTTATCTCTGCCTCTCATCGAGGCCTTTCCTGGGCAGATCCTTGACATTGTTTTAAACAAGCACTTAAAATCTTGCTTGAGTTTAGAGTGACAGTTGTATTCTTTGCTCCCATAGCTGGTCCCTCTGGGCTGTGGCTGTCCTTCTGCAGCTGTTGCGGCTCAGAAGTTCAAGGCCCCAGAGGTCCCCTGCTGGCACTGCCCACAGGGCGGACTGCATGCCTGGCGCATTGGAGTCCTGCTGCATGCTGTTCCTGAGATTTGGGTTTTTGACTCAAGCGTCATCCCCAGGAATTGGAATTATAGGGCCTAGGAAGAAGCAGGTTTTATGCAACATCTTCGCGTTTGGCCTGCAGCTGTGTTTGTGTGATCTTAAAACAATTTCTCTCTCCATCTCCACTGTGCCCTATCGGCTGCCCCAGCTCATCTGCCACCATCGGTAATCTCAGTTTTAATTAATCTTTCAAAGAAACAGATTAAGTTGATTGCTTTACAGGCTGAGTTTTGGTGTACGTACCTTTCAGCTGCCTTCCAGAAGTGATTAAAGGAAGAATTTTTATATGAGCTTTTATGCCCAGTTAAGATTATTTTTGGATCTTGTCTCAATGGTTTATTTCCATCATGTGCCTGTTTTTAACAGAGGAACTGAAAATGAGGAGCGGGGCTGGGTTTTGTCTCACTGTGGGTGTTCTTTGCATTCAGATATCCTGCTATGTTCTTTGCTTCTGTCTGCCTGGTTGGCCATCTTCCAAGGAGCCTTCCCCAGGTAACGTTGCTTAGTCACCAGCGCTGAAGTCACATCTTGTGCTAGTTGTTCAGGATGCTTCTACTCCTGCCTTGTCTTCCCCCACTAAGCTTTCACAAATAAACCATTTATTCCTAAACCCACTCAAGCCAAGGTCCCATGGCCACTGTACCGGGATCTAACTGGCACTGACTTTAACAGCTGGTATTGCAAAAGGTTATCTATCTTCCTTGAGGGCACTTTTGTATTTCTGCTGTCCCTGGGTCCTGGAACACTAGGAGGTGTTCAGTGAGGGTTTTTTGAATGAGTGGCTCTCCTATCAGCATATGGAAAAGTTGACAGAAGATGGTAACTATTGCTCAGAGTCAAGGTAGAAAAAATGTTGGCCTCCAGACGTGTTTCATTTGGCCTGCACACTGTTTAAAAAATTTCTGAACCAACATATTACAAAAATAGGTAAACTGTACATAGAAAATCCAGATTTCCAGCTTCTCTTGCAAAATGTTAAGACCCATACTAGGCTGGAACTACCTTGGAGGGGCCAGTGTTCTGGCTTTTGCTCACGTAATCCCTAAAATAGTTTTTTTTTTTTTTTAAGATTTTATTTATTTATTCATGAGAGACACAGAGAAGGAGAAAGAGAGAGAGGTAGAGATACAGGCAGAGGGAGAAGCAGGCTCCATGCAGCGAGCCCGACGTGGGACTGATCCCGGGATTCCAGGATCACGACCTGGGCCGAAGGCAGCGCTAAACCTTTGAGCCACCCAGGGATCCCCCCCGCTAAAATAGTTTTGTAAAGAAAGCCATCTATCCCCTCACACACTTTGTGTTGATAGCTAACATTTTTCATCATAATTTAAGAGTTGCAAAGGATGTTATTTCTAGCTTATTGTAAATATGACATCTTTAAATAAAACTTTACATCATTCTTTTAAATATAACCAGTGGAAACTGAATACCACAGAGACTTGATACCGATCATCACCCATTTAAAAAGTACTTGAATTGAGCCTTCTGTAACCATTGGAATTTCTACCTCATTCTCCCTTTTCCTCTGAATTCATATTCTATTCCCACAGACTCTTGTCCTTGGGAATTATATTTATCCTTGCAAAAATCTGTACATACATTTAAATTTCCTATGACTGTAAGGGTCTAAGTATTAAAAAGCTCTGGTATTTACTTATTGTGGTTGATTATTGTTATGCATTTGGACAAAGCATAAATCTATTACAAATGTAGCTAAATATATTAACTGGAGAATACAAAATTTGCTTGGAAACACACCTCCTAATAAAATGCATAGAGCCCTCTGTGTTTTCGCAATTGTTTACTGTATCCATGGATGAATATCACTTATTGCTGAGTAAGAAAGTTCAACACCAGTTCATTCCTGTTTTTGTGGTTTAACACAGATGAAAGCACAAAGAAACCATATAAAACCAAATAAGTATATGGGACCAGGAGTTGTAATAGCAGTCCTGTAGTCCCTGGAACTGTGTCTGAGTTATATGCCGTGTTGTTACTGCATCCATGGTCAGTTGCTGCTCTTAGTTCCTTTTCAGAAGCTTGGGAGCATGGCCCTCAGGGCGGTGCATTGGCATCGGCATGGGGGTTGCGTAGGGTGCTGTTCAACTATGCATGTGTCTCTCCCAGACTCACTGGCACTGCATCCTCAGAACATTCTGGAGGATTAATGATGAGGGTCATCGCTAGACTGTAGCTCCATAAGAATGAGAACCACACCTGTTGAGCTCCCCCACAACACCCAACCTGGTCTGGGTTATGTCTGGGTTAGTCTTTCTTTCTTTTCTTTCTTTTGACTTTAAGAGAGAAAGAATGAGAAAGAGAGAACGAGTGGTGGGGAGGGGCAGAGGGAGAGGGAGAAGCAGACTCCCCACTGATCAGGGAGCCCGATGCGGGGCATCCCAGGACCCCAGGATCATGACCTGAGCCAAAGGTAGACACTTAACCCACTGAGCCATCCAGGTGTCCTGGGTCATGTTTCCAATGTAACATGAACTACAGTCAGTCCTCAGTATTCCCAGATTCTGTATTTTCAAATTCATCTACTCACTAAAATGTGTTTGCTACCCCAAAACAATGGTTGAGATGCTTTTTGTGGTCCTTCCTTGTGCCAAGAGCAGAGTGGTGAACAATCTGTCCCTGAGTGCACGTGTTCCCAGCTGAGGTTGACCAAGGCCATGTGCTGCCTTCTCTTTTCAGCTCTCGCACTGGAAACAAGTGTCCTTCCCATGGTCTGTTTAGTGCCATGTTTTTCACATTTTTGCGCTGTTAGTGATGTCACTGCTAAAAACGGCCCCGACGCAGATGCCGAAGTGCTGTGTGGTGGTCCTGATGAAAGAAGGCTGAGATGTGCAAACACATGTGCCAGACAAGCTTGTTCAGGCATGAGTTATGGTGCCGTTGGCCGTGTTTCATGTTAATGAACCAGAAATATATATTAAATAAGGTGTCTTTAAACAGAAACTCCCATAAAACAAGCTCTGTGTGGATCAGTTGACCAAAAATGCTGTGACCAGAGGCCCAAAGGAGACTGATGCTGTGTTTCCCCTAGGAGCAGTGGTTCAGTATTTGTAATTTCACTGTGCACCATGATTTTACAGGACACAACTACTGTGAATCATGAGAATCACCTGAATGTGGGGGATCCCTGGGTGGCTCAGCGGTTTAGCACCTGCCTTCAGCTCAGGGCATGATCCCAGAGTCCCGGGATCGAGTCCCACATCAGGCTTCCTGCATGGAGCCTGCTTCTCCCTCTGCCTGTGTTTCTCATGAAATAAATAAAATCTTTAAAAAAAAAAAAAAAGAAATCACCTGAATGTACAGATAGTCCTCAACTCATGATTTTTCAGCTTTATGATGGTGCAAAAATGATATTCAGTAGAAACCATACTTAGAATTTTGAAGTTGGATCTTGTCCTGGGTTAGTGGGGTCAGGCCTGTCTCAATGAGCCGCAGCTCCCAGGCCGCCAGCGATCACGAGCGTGACTACCCATCCCGACACCCATACTGCACCCATCCCGCCGCTCTGGTCTTTACTTTCAGGACAGTCCTCAATTCACGCCGTGTGACCGTCAACCCCTGATTATCAAATAGGCTCGTGTGAGGTGTTTTTGCCCACCTGTCGGCTGATGGGAGTGTTGCGGTCATGTTTAACATAGGCGAGGCTAAGCCATGATGCTCAATTGGTGAGGTGTATTAAATGCGTTTTCGACTTACCATATTTCCAGCTTAGAATGAGTTTATTGGGATGTAAGCCCATCTATAAGTCCGGGAAGATCTGTAATTTGCACATGGCTATTACAGCTTTAGAAATTTAAGTACCAGGGAACCCTGGGTGGTGCAGCAGTTTAGCGCCTTCCTTTGGCCAAGGGCGCGGTCCTGGAGACCCGGGATCGAGTCCCACGTCGGGCTCCCGGTGCATGGAGCCTGCTTCTCCCTCTGCCTATGTCTCTGCCTCTCTCTCTCTCTCTCTCTGTGTGACTATCATAAATAAATAAAAATATAAAAAAATTTAAAAAAAAAGAAATTTAAGTACCAAAAAAAAAAAAAAAAGAAAAATTTAAGTACCAATCTCAGGGTAATGTCTAGGTAGGCAGGCTTTTTACTCAGAAGATGAAGTGTTTTATTTTATTTTTTACAAGATAGTCTTTTAAAGCATTTCCCTAACAGGATGGCATTCGTTCGTGAGTCTTTAGGGTTCATCAAAAAGGGGTAATGTTCTAATGTTGGTGGATGCCTTTGCTACTTGGACTTGACTGTGAACTTGTGCTCATGGCACACTTGAAGTCTGAGAGTCAGACTGGGGGCTGAGTGAGAACAGCATCTGAGTTACTCTTTTATTATTCGACTGAAGCTTCTGTGCCTGGAAGATGAAAGAGCTCAGAGAAGCCCGGAGTTCGGAAGCCACATGGATCTCCTAGTTTACATTCAGAGCCATCATTTAGTCTCTGATTTCACATGACTTAAATGATTTTTTTTTTTTAAACAGCCGCTTGTCCCACAACCACTAATCCCAACTAAATAGTACATAAAGATGTAATTGTTGTGGTTTACAGAAATTTATATTCTGAGGAGCAGAGCGTATTTTAAGATGTGACTTCATCTTTCTGGAATCCCCGCCTGAGGGCTTTGCGTTTCAGTGGACGGGGACAACCTTCACCCAGGGTAGGACACCGGCATCCAGGAAGGATGTGCTCCTTATTGAATTCCCTTCTCCACTGGGACAAATCTCTGGTCCAAGAACACCTTTCCTCTCCTCACTTCTTCCCTTAAGGGGATGTTTTATAAGCTCAAATCAGATTCCAAGACTGGTTCTCACCTCAATAAATTATAAAGCCAGTGGTTTTCCTCCCTTCCCATGTATGTGGTTTTATTCATGTGTATTTAATAAGTAGATATTACAGAGCCCCTACTTTGTGTCTGGGTCTGTGCCAGGTGCTGGGGTGATAAAGAGAGCCAGCCCTCATCCCAGGGAAGAGGAGCCCCCTTTCTGTTGAGAAGAATCTGTGTTGTAGTGTGGAGAGGCTGGCAGGCGAGGGTCCTTGAGACGAACCTCAGAAGGGTATGGTTGGGGTGTCCCAGAGGGAGAGTCAAGGAAGGCTTCATAGATGAGGTGGTATAGGGTCTGAGGCTTGAGGGATGGGTTGGAGTTGATGTAAGCAGAGCAAGGGAGAGAGGACGTCCTAGTAGTAGACGGTCCCACTCTAGTACTGTACTCCAGAGCATGAAAGAGCACAGTCTGTTTGGGTGTTCAGGCCACAATAGGGGAGTGGTGAGAGAAGAAGCTGGAAATGGAGTTGTGGTTTCAATGACTTTTTATGCCACATTTAGTAATGTGGAATTTATCCTGAAGGTGAGGGAATTGAAGAGGAACCATGATGAGCCTGTCTGTGCATCTGGAAGCCCACCTTGGAGCTGTAGTTGGGAAGTTTCAGACAGTGTCAAGGGGATTGCTCTAGATTGCTCTTAGATTCATGGAAGGGTTCTGGGGTAGAGGTGAAGGGTACGGGGACCGGAAGATGGGACGGACAAACGGCATGCTGAAGTAGGTCAAGTTCAGTTCTTTGGGATCATTTTAGATTTGGGACCATCCCAGAAGGAAGGACTAAGAGGGTTCATGCTTAGGCAGCTGGGTAAAAGATGATGCCCTCTCCTGAGAGGACACGCAGGAGCGGGTCTAGGGGAGAAAGGTAAGGCGTTCTGAATGCAGAGAATTGCCTTGCAGCCTCAGAGTGGAGTTACCCAGTCACAGGTGAATAGATTCATCATTATGGCATAAAGACCCAGGGTTGCATCCCCGAGGCAGGGTTTGGTTTCGTTTTGTCTTATTTGTGTGTTTTGGCCTGCATTATCCATGTAATTTATGGTGATCTGTTTGTTGGCGGAAAAAGAGCGTGGAGCAAAATGTGTCAAAGTACCTGGGAAGAAAGAAAAATCTCTGACGATATGGTCTGCACACCAGTGTGGGCACACGAAACCAGATGCACTAAAAGGCTGTGGGCTGGTTTTCAGGTGACTTAGAACAATTTGTCCCCTTCTTGCCATCCTGTGTCCACACCCACCCTGTGGAATTGCCAGAGGCTAAGGACACCAACTCTGGGTGCAGGTGGACCTAGTTTATCCCGTCATGGGCGGATTCACATCCCCCTTGTGCAAATCCCTGCTCTGTGTCTAAATATCTTTCTTGCATAGTGATGATAATAGAATCCACTTTATTTGTGAGGATTAAACGAGATAATTGATGCTATTTCTTAGCCCAGTTCCTGGCATAGTGAGCTCTCAAAAAGATTACATCTCAAAATAATTACACGAACAGTTCTTATATAATGACTCTAAATTCACAACCAAACATAAAACTGAAACTCAGGTTTGGTTTTCTAAGAGATTCGTTTCTCGTTTTAAGCAGGGATGCACCGCAGAGTCCCTGTAGAAGATCTTCGTACATTTAAAACTATTTGACCTGCAATAGTTCTGTACGTTTTACCATCGTAGTCCATTATCAATAATAATAATAATAATAATAATAATAATAATAATAATAAGATGATTTATTACAAAATTCACTTACAAAATGAAAATCAACTATATTTTATAACGCATTGATCTCTGAAGTTTCTCCCCCCTACATCCTCTCACCTGCTTCTCTGGTAGAGGCTTCACAGTCAAGCTGGCCTCGCTGCCCTGATGTTACTGGTGATGATGCCAAGGCCAGGGAGCTTCAGGGACATCACCACCTAAAAGAACCTTTCCTGTGCTTTGGAAAGAAAAGAGAAAAGAGAGGAATATCTAGTTGCTTGAGCTTTTTTTTTTTTTTTTTTTAAGATTTTATTTATTTATTCGAGAGAGAGAGAGAGAGAGAGAGAGAGAGAGAGAGAGAGAGAGAGAGAGAAAGAGGCAGAGATACAGGCAGAGGGAGAAGCAGGCTCCACGCAGGGAGCCTGATGTGGGACTCGATCCCGGGTCTCCAGGATCACGCCCCAGACTGAAGGTGGTGCTAAACCGCTGAGCCACCCAGGGATCCCTTGAGCTTTTTGAAGAGGTAGAAATTGAGGAAGAACCTGCTAACTGAGCAAATCCAGGCCATCCATTCCTTACTATATCTTCAGAGAACATACAGTGGCAGCTAATTCTTTTTGGAAATCTGGCACCCCTTATAAATAAACTCTCCTTCAATTAGTTGAAAAGCTATCAACAAGTGTAGGGAAGCCAAGAGAGAAAGCTACTTGTTACTGTTAATTATGTATTAAGGTTACCCTAAGAATGGGTTATTCTTGGTATGAATAACTTCCTGTGAAAGAATCCTAGAACTTTAGAATACGAGGGATTTTAAAGATCACCTTTTAATCACAAGGAACAAGGAAAGTGTATTTTTGAAGTGCTAATCCATTTCCTTTATAGTTTTATTAATAAAGGACAGACCTCGCTGCTAGCGAGGGCTCCTCCTCCGTGAGCTGTCACCACGGCCACTGCCCGTTGAGTTGACATAATTCTAGGCCAAAGTAAATACACGTTAGCCTGTGCCATCGTATTGTGGGTGAATGTGTGGTTAGTGTTGGGCCTTTCAAAATACTGGAAGTAGCTGGTGCTCCCACTGCTCCCTCCGGGGACATCCACAGCCACCTGCAGTCCAGGCACCTCATTTTGTAGACTTCAGGAGTTGAAATCACTTGCCCAGGTCAGAATCATAGGGCCTTTGTAGGGTAATGCGTTATATGCAGGACAGAGCTTGAGGGAACTGTGGGGCCAACCCCTGATGTCTCTGTAAAAAATCGTGGCCAGAGAGCAATAATACTACATGCCATTTTCATGTTCAATAGAAAGGCCAGCAGAGAACTGGCTCTGCACCTCCACTGTCTGCTTCGAGCACCTCTGTATTGACTCGCATGCCCACTGCCCTGAGCAGCTCTCTGCAAAAATTAGTCAGTCTGTCAGATAGGAACATAGGACAATTAACACCTGCAGTTGTCTGGCCCTAGAACCCTGGCATGTTAGAACCCCCAGGGAAACCTCATTTATAGAGACCTCCCTACCTTTGGAGTGCCAAGCAAAACTCCACAGGGGTAGGCTGGAGTTTGTTCAAACCAGGATCTACGAAAAAGGAGTTTGCTAAGCAAATGAATTGTATTAACACGGACGCACTCATGTTGTTTAACCACTTAGCTTTAATATTTGCACGTGTAGTTAAGTGTTTGTTACAAGTAATTCTTATCAGGAGCAGTGAGACTCCTGCTTAGCAATGCTTGGCTGGTATTTAAAAGTTGTTATGAATTTCGAAGCATTTAGATTGCATTTCTCCATGCATGTTTTAAGATCAGTGGGGAAAGGGCATGCATTAGTGTCTCTCTTGTGTGCGTAGTGCCAGCAAGAGGACCTGTCTCGGAGGGGGCGCCCTGTGCTTCCTTGTCAAATGTATAACTGAAGGTGTGAATAAATACAATGACACTGGGATTGTGGTCTAACTAGTTAGAAAAAAGTAATATATTGTGTTTTCCAATGGCAGGTGCTATTGGTACTGTGGCCAAGGTGGTTCTTTCGGCTTAACGCTGCCTGGTGCATCTCCGGACACTCAGTATCCTTGACTTCCATCCACTAAAGGGCAGTAGTGCCCACCCCACTGAGATGGACCACCAAGCCCTATTTGCTTCCAGATACCCCCTGGGGGAGCAGTGCAGTCGCTAGTTGGGGACCACCACTTCCCCTGCAAATGCCAAAATAAATTACAGATATTAGAAAATTAAATGTAGAAAAGAGATAATAAAAAAACAAAAATAAAAAAATAGGGCAGCCCGGGTGGCTTGGCGGTTTAGTGCTGCCTTCAGCCCAGGGTGTGATCCTGGGGACCCGGGATCGAGTCCCACGTCGGGCTCCCTGCATGGAGCCTACTTCTTCCTCTGCCTGTGTCTCTGCCTCTCTCTCTCTCTCTCTCTGTGTCTCATGAATAAATAAATAAAATCTTTAAAAAAATAAAAAATAAAAAAAGCACACAAAAAATAAAAAAAGATAATAAAATAGAAGGAAATATAAGTTAGTCTCTGAGAAAAAGATTAGAAGAATTTAAATTGTTGGGTTCTCTGCAAAATCAGGCTTTCTAATTCTACCTGGGTCCTCTGCTGTTTTTAACCTCAAACTGCCTGTTAGATTTTCTCATGGGCTGTTCCAGCCCTTTCTCAGTGTTCTCTGCCTCTTTACAGGGGACTGAGGCCAACCAGAGTGACTTGTGGTGTCATCTCTCCAAACCTCAGAAGGCCTCAGATTGCTTCCTTCCTTCTCGCTGGAGCCTTGCTGCCCTGGCTTGCTGTTCTTAGGCTACGCCTCCCATCTCTAGCATTTTCCATTTTGTCTTCTCTCTTTCCACACTGCATGTAAACCTTCTCAGATATCCTGAAATTCTAAAATAAATCTTTAACGTCCACATTCCTGTACCATCATCTACTGGCCTACCTTGGTCCTCACGTTCATGTCTAAACCCCTGCATACATTCTCCTTCGCCTGGTGGAAAGGGCACAGGTCCTGCAATGGGCAGCCTCAGAGCAGATTCTGGCCTGCTTGGCCTCTCCCAGCCTGATGAGTTAAATGGGGATTGTAATGCCCACCATGGAAGGAAAGGTCACCATGAGTGCTGGATCTAAAATGCAGGTAGGGGGACACCCGGGTGGCTCAGTGGTTGAGCATCTGCCTTTGGCTCAGAGCATGATCCCGGGGTCCTGGGATTGAGTTCCGCATCAGGCTCCCCGCAGGGAGCCTGCTTCTCCCTCTGCCTCTTTCTCTGTGTCTCTCATAAATAAATAAAATCTTTAAAAATAATAAAATAGAGCGCAGTTAGGGTCATGTCACACCCCAGCTTAGAATCCTTCAAGAGCTTGCCATTGCCAGTGGGCGAGAATCTCAGCCAATCATACAAGGCCTTGCTTCTTTTGCATGTGTTCTTTTTCTCAGCATTCCCTCCTTCCAGCTTCAGATTTCAATCCCATTCAACTGTTGATGGCACCATCATCATCCCTGTCTGCTTTGCTATTGCCTGTCTGGGTCTTTTCTGATTGGCTGTCTGCATCCAGTTCCCTTCTTCCTCTGCCATGGTTGATTCCTGCTTGTTATTTTGCAGTAAGCCCTCCTTCGGAAGTTTCCTGGAGACCCCACCTCCCAATCTATCACTGTACCCCTACATTATATTACAGGGGTGGTATCAGGCTCCTCCTGCTACACTGTGAGTGGCCTTAATGGCAAGGAGGAAGCTGTCTCAGGAGATATCAAGGGGTTAGTGCAGGAATATTTGGTTGGATGAATATCCAGTCTGGGAGGAGATTTGACCCATCAGTTCCAGCTGTGTTAGAAGTTGACAAACATCATGCAAATAGGTGATTTTCTTGAGCACTTTACAGCAGTCATGGTCTAAGTGCTTTTCCCAGGGACACGGTTTGCCGACTGTCTCATTTTCTCATGCCCTATCTAAAACACCAGAGCCATGATTCCAGGTATGCGTGTGGCACAGTTGACTTCCTTTGCTTATGAAAAAGTTTGGACCACAGATAGGTACCCTGTCAGATGTTTTTCCTGAGAATTGTTCATATCCAGTGTAGACGGGGGCGGGGGGGTGGGCGCCGGCTTGCGGTGACCTGGGAAAGCTTGGGTGACTCAGGAGCTGAGACATGTGAGGGGCTCTCTTTCTTGACTCACATGTCACACGCAGTATGTGTTCCAGTGGTGTACTTGGCCACTGGTTTTCTCCTGTGTTCATTCTTTTTAGGAAATACAGGCGTTTTTCTCTTTTATAGTTTTTGTCCCTTTCTTGCCTTTTCCATTCCTTATTTACTCACTTTTTTTTTTAACTCATTTATAAATGAATATTCAACACCTTTCGTGGGCAGACTCAGGGAAGACAAATGTGTAAGACACCCTGGGCCCTGCCTCTGTGTATTGGGTCCTTACACTTAAGGGTAGGAGAGGAAATGAGATGTAGGCTAGGAATGTATGCACAAAGAAATAAAACAGTTCCACTCATGATGAATGCTGTGATAGGGAATGAGGGGAGATGACGGAATGTTATTTTATGTAGGGTGATAGGAAGCTCTCTTGCACCACTTGATTTTTTTTTTTTTTTTTAAAGCCAATCCTGGGACACATGGGTGGCTCAGTGATTGAGCATCTGCCTTCAGCTCAGGGTGTGATCTCAGGTCCGGGGATCCAGTCCCACGTTGGGCTCCCTGTGGGGAGCCTGCTTCTCTCTGTCTGTGCCTCTGCCTCTCTCTCTGTGTCTCTAATGTATGAATAAATTAAAAAAAATTTTTAAAAAAACCCAATCCTTTTGAGGTATAAATACAAATCAGAGGCCATAGAATTCATCCATTTAAAGGGTTTTTTTCAGTGTTTTTTAGTATATATATATATAAATATATATATTACTATATTATTTTCTGTAAATTGTGGATACATATATAGATCTCAAAGTTGGCCATTTTAACCAATTTTAAGTGTACAATTCAGTGGCATTAATTACATTCACAATGTCCTGCAACCATCACGGCTGTTTCCAAAACTTTTTCATCATCTCAAACAGAAACTCTAACTATAAAGCAGTAACTCCCCAAACCCCCTCCTCCCCACCAAGCTCTCATCTGCTTAATGCCTCAAGGAATTTGCCTATTCAGTGTACTTCCCGTTAGTGGACGCAGACAGCATTTGTCCTTTTGTGTCTGACTTATTTCACTCAGCATGATGTCATCGAGTTTCATCCATGTGGTAGCAGGTGTCAGAACTTTTCCTTCTTATGGCTTCATCATATTCTTTTGTAAGTATATACCACGTTTCTTTTTTTTTTTTTTCTACGTTTCATTTACCCGTGTCATTTGAAATCTTGATGCATGCTTTGTATTTTCTTAGGGCTTCCCCAGAATTCTCAACAGATTAATTTGCCTGCCATCTGGCTGGTAAATATTTCATGATTGCTTTGACTAACAATTTCCAACAAGGTGATGGTAGTGACAAGTCAGAAATGCCATTTCCTGGTGTGCATGTATGTAACTATGTGCTTTTTTTTTTTTAAACTATGGCATTTTCTTGAATGTGTGTATTTCTGGGACCCTCATAAGTGAGGTCATCCAGTTGATAAACCTGTCTGGGGAAGATAATATGAGGGGTCAGGGTGGCATTGCAAGGCCTTGGGATAATTCACCCTCCTCCTTGCTCCAGAGGTATTTAAAAGAAAAGCCAGTTCTTGTGATGCTTAATATCATCCCAATTTGCTCTTGCAGTCTGCTCCAAACAGATTTATATCTGTCTCCTTATAATAAATGTGTCTCATGGGGCTGAAGAAACACAGGGACAAAATGTACTTCTTTGGTGGGCTGCTCCCCAGGGAAAGTGAATTGATAAATCTTTTTTTGTCATTGGTTTCACAAATCAAAGGAGGACACATCCAGTACTGTAAGGCAGTGGGGCAAATATATAATGTGTTTGATGACAGACATTAGTTCTCTCGACTGGAGAGGCACACATTTAATGGGTGGCCTGAGGTAAAGTGATTCTAGACCTCGGGACCGCCTGGGGTCTAGGCCTTTGCTGAATCTCAGTTTCACCTTGGAAGATATTCCTCCCTCTGCCCTTTGGTATAGACTGTTTTTAACCCATTTTGCAGATCTCCTTCGTGCTTTTGCTCTTCTTGGGTTTGTACTCATTACCAAAGGTGTCAGGGCATAATGGCTTGCGATAGTGGCCAATGTCTGTGACATTTCTAGAATGCTCGTGGTGAACCGTTGCTCTTCCCTTCCTCATCTGTGAGATACATGCTAAAAAATCCAGTGTGTTCATTCATTACTAAGCTTTGAGCTTTCCTCATGGGGTCCCCTGACACCATCTCACTGAGCACTGACTCATAGAGTATTTATTTGGGCCAGTCTGGGTGCTGAGTAACCATCTCTGGGACAGGATAACCTCGGCTAGCCCTCTGTCTCTTGTTTTCTTATTCCCTGGGCATACCTAAGCCTTGACTTACACACTGCAGGCTCCTGAGTAGGGAAATATTGTAAATGCATTCTAATTTGTAGTGGTAGTCTAACTCGGCCTCTTATGCTCATTGTTGACAATAGCTACCAAGGCAGGAATCAACATAATGATTCCAAAACAAAGGCTGGAAGGTCTGCTGGTGTCTTTTGATCGGTCTTGTTTGAGGTTTGAGTCCATCAGAGTGGCTGGCATCTCCGGTGACATTTGTTGAGAGAAACAAAGTAGGAGACCGAGCCCAGGGTTCCTTCCCACCTGTTTACAACACAACATGTTGTAAATGATCCTCATCTCCTGTTATTTCCTGGGGCTTCACCTGTGGGATGAGCTTGTGGCACCAGTGGCTCTGGATGCGATGACCAGAGGGGAAGCAGGCTGCCCCCCCCCCCCCATTCCTGAGCTTACTTTGACACTCTGACACCTAACACATTCTCTGCTCCTTTTCACAGCCACTAAAGAAAGAAAAGTCAAATGGTGTCTATTAAAAATGAAACCAATCGTAAGCTATAGCAGATGCCTGGGTTGAGTGTAACAGAAACAGGCCAGGGTAAAGTGGGGGTGTTCAGTACTAAATTTTCCAGGCTTTTTTTTTTTTTAAATCTTTCCCTTAGATGAATCACTTGCTCATCTGTATTTGGCCCCCCTGGGTTCTTTCTGTCCCTGGAAAGCATTCATGAATGCACGAACATCTTCTCACTGTCCTTTTCTACTCGACTCACATCAGGTCCTTGTCCACTCTGGGTCGTGTTGCAGGGTGGTGGGTTCTGTCCACAGTGGAGTGACACACAGCCCCTGTACCCCCCTTGCAGCTTCTTTCGTGGGAGTTGGGCCGCTTCTCCTCTCTGAGGGACCTTGTGGTCTCGCTGCTCCAGAGCAATGCCCATATCTCTTGGCAGGTGAGAGGTTTGTTCAGAGCTTTGGGAGAAGTGGCCCACCTGTTTGGCAGAGGGGAGGGCTGGCCTTGCGGGGGTGCAAGGGGACCCAAAGAAAGGAAGGTCCCAGGGATCCATGACAGGTCACCCGGGTGTGCCCAGGTTGCGCTGGAGACCTTCTGGGGACGTGCCAGGGACTTCTGTGGTGTTCTGTGTGTGCCATATATCATGACAACACTCTCAGCCCACTTGGGAAGTGATGAATTTGGGGATTGTACTGTGGTAAGCAGTCTTCTCGTGCTGGCTTGCAAGGGAAAGAAGGGAAGTTCGCTACTTTAAAAACAACAAAAAACTGTCAAGAGCAATGATGATGAGATAGATGCTCAAGGCGGCTCACTTGCCCTTGGCCAAGCCTCTGGATTCATATCTGCCAAATGGGATGTTGGTATCTGTCACTACAACAGCTTCACAGGGTTGCTGGGTCGTTCAAAATAAAAGTGAAATCATGAATTTGAATGTTATCCTAACTTGTTATGTGGTGTAAGTGTCATATGAAGTTAGTCCTGGTGATGATGATGGTGACAATGATGAGTCAATCCGGAAGGCCACGGAGCCATGTGTTTGAGGAAGTTGCTGGTCATTTGCTGATTTTTTTTTTTTAAGATTTTATTTATTTTTTCATGAGACACAGAGAGAGAGAGAGAGGCAGAGACATAGGCAGAGGAAGAAGCAGGCTCTCTGCAGGGAGCCTGATGTAGAACTCAATCCCAGGACCCTGGGATCATGCCCTGAACCAAAGGCAGGTGCTCAACCACTGAGCCACCCAGGTGCCCCCATTTGCTGATGTTTTGGATCTCTGCATGTGGGGTAGATATTTCAGATATTCTGTTCAATTGTCATACCATGTATTTCAGATCAAAATTGTGCCATTGTTTGCTTGGAAAAAAAATACTGTTTTCAGAGTTTAGAGATGAGAAACCCAGGTCTGCCAGCCTTGAATCAGGTTCCTTGGACTTCCTTCCCAGTTCTGAAATGCATATGCTTTGGATTATATCATTGGTCTTTAAACTTTAGCAGGCACCAGGATCACCAGGAGGGCTTGTTAGGTACTAGGCTTTACCTTAGAGTTGCTTGGAGTTAGAGAATTTGCATTTCTGACAAGTTCCCAGATGATGCCACTGCTGCTGGTCCGAAGCCCACACTTAGAGAACCACTGCTCTGTACCACATGGACCACTTTGTCTCAACACGGGCAAAAATGCACCGGGTTTTCAGAAATCCAGAGGCATCAAGTGGAAAAGATAAGCCTCCTTTTCCTTGAAATCTTATTTTTCTGTTTTCTGATGTTCAGTATCCTGCCTTTCATGATATGATGGTACTATGTGGGTAGTTTGGATGTACGTACCTTAGTGGAAATTCACAGCTGGTGCTCTAATGCTGTTCCTTGATTTTTGGGCTCTCTGAAAGCCAAAAGTCTGAGGACCATTTGCTTCAACATGGATAGAACTGGAGGGTATTATGCTGAGTGAAGTAAGTCAATCGGAGAAGGACAAACATTATATGGTTTCATTCAGGGAATATAAAAAATAGTGAAAGGGATTAAAGGGGAAAGGAGAGAAAATGAGTGGGAAATATCAGAGAGGGTGACAGCACATGGGAGACTCCTGACTCTGGGAAACGAACAAGGGGTAGCGGAAGGGGAGGTGGGTGGGGGGATGGGGTGACTGGGTGACGGGCACTGAGGGGGGCAGTTGACAGGGTGAGCACTGGGTGTAATGCTCTATGTTGGCAAATTGAACTCCAATAAAAAATATGCAAAAAAAAAAATCAAAGGAGCAAATACCATATTACAGTTTTCAAGATTAGGCCCTATGCAGAGTATTGGATTCAGGTCTGGACAGCATATTTAAAATCTGTTTTTTTTTAAATAATAAATTTATTTTTTATTGGTGTTCAGTTTGCCAACATACAGAATAATACCCAGTGCTCATCCTGTCAAGTGTCCCCCTCAGTGCCCATCACCCATTCACCCCCACCCCCTGCCCTCTAAAATCTGTTTTATGCATCCTGATTGATGAAGTATCTGAAAACTTTGATATTAAGAAAAAGAAGAAGAAAAGAAAAAAAATAAGTAAAAAGAAGCAGGAAAAAGATTTGAAAGAACTGAAGACATTTACTGTGGGGGAAAAAAAGGACTTTAGAAGAAAATATTGCCTTCCTTCATTGCCTAGGGGATAGTGACGTTTTTGTGATATATGTGTGTGTGTGCCTGATTCCCTAGGAATGATAAATGAATGGTTGGAACTATAAGGGGCTGTTTTAGGTTAATTTGTGTAAATATTTTCAAAACAATAAGGTGTGAAAATGTACTCCCTAACACTAAAGGAAAATACTGTGTCCTGAGCATGGAGGAAACAGAATTATTTTGATATAAGTGATATTTTAGAACTTAAATCACTGATAATCTCTATTGTTAGCTTTAAAAACATTTATTTTTGTGTTTATGTAGACAGTGATCATTGTATTACATTTCTTCTTTTTTTTTTTTTTTTTTTACATTTTCTCATCCATAGAATTGGACCTGTATGCCCACTTTTCATTAAAATAGAACAGTGCTGAACTATTTATACATAGCCAAAATTACATTGTGAGTACTAGAAAGAAATTAACTCAAAAGATTCTAAAATGCACTCAGTTTTTTCTGTAAATCCAAAATTAAAAGTTGTTTACTAATCTAAAATTGGTTAAGAAATTGCTACATATACTTGTCATTATTAAGTAAAATGTGTTTATTTCCCAGCCTATTAAAATAATGTGGCAAAATAAAAACAACAACAACAACAACAACAAAAAACCCCAGAAGTCTGAGGACCATCATCTAATAAATGTGCGGTTTATTTCCTTAATTGGAAAATTATCTGCTTTTACACAGGAGGTAGGATAATGGAGCAGGTGAAGTAAGAGACACTGTTTCTTTGTTTGGCCAAGTCTTCAACTGTGTTATTTTCTGATGATAATAAATGTGGTAAACTTTATCCGTTTTGCAAAAACTCTGGAAGCAAGCTCACTGTACAAAGAAGACAGCAGCCTGGGTACAGTTGTGACATGTTTTATCTGAAATCATCTCTTTCCCTCTGTGGTTTCAGAAATGGCTGGAGAGAGTGACAGCTACACGGATCCTGGCTAGAGTTTTTTTTTTTTTTTTTCTTTTAATCTGGTATTTTATCTGTTGTGCCTCATTGTCTCATAGTTGGTGGGAGATGTTAAATTTTGTACAAACAGCTTGCATTAAAAAAAATGGATAGCTTTCTTAAGCCTCACTGTTTGAAAAAAATCTAACACTGATGCCCACTTGTAGACCTCTTTCTGGATGTGTTTTGATGAGCTCTCACCATTATTTTTGGAGTATTTTAGGCAAAGTGTGGAAGACAACTTAGCAACCTTCCCCCATTAATTTGAATTTGGTCACAGTATCCCAGCATTTTGTGTCAATTGGTTGGATGCTTGATTACCTTCATTCTCTACTTGGCTTTGCCTGTGTAGATATACACTTAGTTGAGGCTTATCAGATCTTGCTTGATGGCCAAATTCTGTTCTCATTCAGGAGGTAAATTAGGGAGAATCAGTATATTTTTTTGTGCTCAAAATATTTCCCTAAACATTCATTTTGGATTTCTATTGGAAAAAGAAATCTAGTTGACTCTCTTTGATTTTTCCCTTGTAAATCTGTCTTGTTTCCCTGTTGGATCATATTACCTTCCCAGTTTATCGATATTTCCTCTTTCATGCTCATCGGTCTCATGATAACCTGAGGACCTCCTTCCTTAGCTTATTAACTTCCCTTTTCTTGAAGAATCGTGCTGCATGCTGCTCAAGCTTATCTGGTCTGTTAATATCATTTGCAATATGTGTGATTTTTCCTTTCAAAAATAAAGTTACTTACTAAGTCAGCCAGTCACTTATTTTAGTATCCAGAGTGTATGTTAGTGATACACATTTATTCTGTATTGAGTTTTTCTAAAAATTATTTCTTCTGAGCATTACTGTGACTGCTTATCAAGGTCTGATGGACTTCTGCACATTTTGCTTCATTATTCTAAACTCAGTGCTGAGAAACAACTTCCTTGTTTGAACAGACTGAAGTCATGGTTATTTTGTCTTCTTTGAAAAAGATAGGCATTTGACTGTGGGACAAAAGCATTTATTAATATATGATTGTGGCTATTCTTGTGCCAAGAGTGGTGCTCTGTAGAGCAGAATAAAAGACAGTTTTACAATTCAGCTTTAAAATTATTTGTTGGTCTTTAGTGTCTTCATAGTTTTTTCCTTAGGAAATACAAAATAGTCCCTTTAAAAAAAGAAAGTCAGTATTAAACATATTAACGGAGAGGTCTCTGCAAATGTCATTTAAAATTGAAACATTTAGTTTGGATTTAACTTTTTATGGAATTATTCATGTAATGCCATTTACATTTGCTGAGATTTTGTATTATTAATAGAATAGACAAATCAGCAGTTTGCGGTGTATGTAAGACTTTGCTTGTTTTTCCTGTCTTGATTGCTGGTTGCACATAAAATTCAGAGAAGGAAAAATTATGTAGCACAGAGAGGAAGGGTGTTGGTAGAATGACTCAAGGCTGCCAAGTCCTGTTTCTCCTTCTGCTACAGCCCCCTGGCTGGAGGGCTTCGTTTTGGATGGGGTTTGATAATCCCAGCCCAGGACTCCCAGTGGCCCTGCCAATAATCCCAAAACTGCGCTGGGGAGATGGTAAAGGTGGGAATGCTTCACGTGCTGGCAGGAGTTGCTATGAGGCAGGGATTTCTCTGGGCACCCGAGGGGGAGGTTCTGACTAGAACTTGGTGGTGGAAAGAGCTAGAAACCATGGCCACAGTCAGTGTCACGGTTTTTCCGGGGTGAGTGGGATTCTCCCTGCCCGTGCGCTCTGCTGCCCTCGTGGTCCTGTTCCTTCCTTGCTCTTCCCTCCTTATTCCTCCAGGCTCCCAGCTTTCCAGCCATGTTCTACCAGAAATGGGCCTCATCGTGGGGGTGCCCATGTGGTCTGCCTGGCGGGCCCCCTAAGGGCCTTCCAGCATGGAGATGCTGAGCCCCTGGACTTCGGTGTGACTGTGACCTTGTTGGGGCTCCATAGCCACACTGCTGGGGTGTGGGTCCTAGTTCAGTTGCATGATGTTGGCTGGGTGCTTAAGCTCTTGAAGCTCTGTTTGCTCATCTGTGCAATGGGGGTAGTTAGGGCGCTTGTCTCGCAGGACAGCCCATGGAAAGAGCCTATGAGCCCAGAGCTGGCCTAGAATAAGTTTTCAAAAAAACGTAGTAGCTATTATTATCGCCCAAACAGGATGATGGACCATGACCTTGTGAATTTTTTCCCGTTCTGTGTGTATGTGTGTGTATGTGTGTATGGGAGGGAAAGACAAAGACAGGGACAATAGCATAGCCACTCTGTGGACTGTGGGGGATGTTTCAGTGTCATCCCTTTGAAAAGAGCCAGGAATTTGCGAGTGCCACCATGCCAGAGAAAACAGGTTCCAGAGAAGGAAAACAGAGGTGGGATCTCTCGCAGAGCAGGAGGTGGCCACAAGTTATTTAGGGTGGCATCCAGCCAGGGGGATTGCTCAGAAGGTGGCCCTGGGCCCCAGGCTGGGGCGGAGGAAGCATTGGCTGGGGTTTTGGGGAAGGGGTGTGGGGGCAGTTGGCCTGGGAACCCAGGTTAAGCCACAGTGAAGTGCAAACCTTCTGGGGTTTCCTGCCTCATGGGTCCTGCAGAAATGAGGCCTGGGCAGGCCCACCACGGGCTACTCCTGGTGAGCACGAGACAGAGTTGCCCAGAGATCTCTGACGTAGGGGCCTCACTCCAACACTAACCAAATGGTCACTGGGCTTCTGTGTTTTCTTTCAAAGAAACTTCTTCCAGCCAACCGAGCACTCCATGCTAACTGGCACATAGCAAGATGAACACAAATGACCGAGCATCCCCAGGGTGTCCAAAGCAATGTTTAAACCAGTCCCTGCCTGCAGAGAGCTGTTAGTGTAGTGGGTCAAGGGAGGTAGAGATAGGTCATCAAAAGAAGCCTGTGGTTACAATACTGGGGCACCATATGGAGGATAAAACATTGGCCAGCTGTTGACAGATTAGAGACGCAGATGAGCCCACTTTAGCAGTAGAGAAGGACTTGCTTTCTTACGGATTCCTCCTAAATTATTATTATTATTATGCTCATTAAATTGCATTTATCTAAGTTGCTATCACATTTACTATATAACTTTCAACCTGAATTTTTTTATTCCATTATTACATCTGGAAAAATGTATCTTGAATTATATGGTTGTTTGCAAATAGGCTTTTCAGTGACTTTTTAATATCTCCTTGTCTGGCTATGTCCTCTTTTATTTATCCAGTCTCCTGTTGTTCAACATTTGGCTTATTTCCTTTTTTTTTTTTTTTTACTGTTATAAATAACATGCAGGGAACATCCTGTCCATACATTTTTCTGCACAATCCTGATTATATTCTTTTTTTATCTCCTGGTTTTGATATAATTTTTTTTTCAGTGTTCACTTTGGCAGCACATATACTAACATCGATATTTTTTTTCGGCTTTATTGATGACAAAGTGGGAAGATATTTAAAATGCATATTGTGATGATTCAATGTGTGTGTACATTGTGAAAAGCTGCTGCCATCCAGTTAATTATCACATCTATCACGTTTATATTTTTTTGTGTGTGTGAGAACATTTAAGTTTTATTCTCTCAGAAAACTTCAGTGATACAATACAGAGTTATCTACTATAGTCACGATGTTATACATTAGATCTTCAGATCTTATCATTCTTGTACCTGAAGTCTGTACTCTTTTATGAATCACTCTCTTTCACTCATTCTCCAGCCCCTGGCAAACATCATTCTACTCTCTGTATCTACGAGTTTGACTTTTTTTTTTTTTTTTAAGATTCCACATACAAGTGATATCATGTAGTATTTGTCTTCCTCTGTCTCTCTTATTTCCCGTAGCATAATGCCCTGACGGTCCATCTGTGCTGTCATAAATGGCAGGATTTCCTTTTTTCTCATGGCTGAATAATATTCCATTGAATGTACATACCCCGCATCTTATTTATCTCTTCATCCATTGACAGACACATAGGTTGTTTCTCTATCTTGGCCATTGTGAATCCTGCTGCTATGAACATGGGTCTTGAAACAGATTATGAGAAAGGAATTAAATATCTTTATTTTAAGGGCTTATGTGATGTCATCAAAGCTCTTAGAAAGATCTTTACTAATTTATACTCCTACTACTATTACTAATGAGCATGTCCATCATACCACATCCTTGAGAGTGATTACCATTGATTTTTATTTTTTGCTAATTTGAAAGTCCAAAATGAAACCTTTTAGGAAACTAATCAAGGTATTATAAGAAAACACTTGATGTTCAGTAGAGTGAAGATCCCAATTACTGCATTTGCCAGGAGTTTCAGACCTGTGTTTGGGTAGAAGATGGGGGGGTGATAGTCTGTCTTTGCTGAGAGATATCCATAGGTTTACTATAGATGGAGGACGTGAACTGAGGTTGGGATGTGGTTAACGCATTGCTCATATGAGACTTTTTTTTTTTTAAGATTTTATTTATTTATTCATGAGACACAGAGAGAGAGGCAGAGACACAGGCACAGAGGGAGAAGCAGCCTCCATGCAGGGAGCCCAATGTGGAAATCAATCCTGGGACTCCAGGATCACGTCCTGGGCCAAAGGCAGGCACTAAACCGCTGAGCCACCCAGGGATCCCCATATGAGACTTTAGAACAGTTGCCTGATGCTTTTTTGCTTGGCTTTTGTGAGTAAATGAACTTGTGTCTCTTTTTTATGTAAAATCAAGAAAAGTCCCTGAGAAGTCATGCATCTCCATTTCAGACCTCATCTCAAATAAATGGAAATCCATCCTACTTTTTAAAACCCTGGGGATGGGAGATCTCATAAGCATTATGATTTTTCATATATTTTCTTCAAAGGTTGGCAGACATAATCTCATCAATCGCTACCCTTCCATATGCCCTCCACTTCAAAAACAAAAAATTAGGCAAAATTGAGAAAATTCAGCCAGCGAGGTGAGATTGCTAGCTTGGAACTGAAGGTTCCAAGAATAGAACCAGATTATTTCGATACCCACTGGCTTTGGGCAGGAACATTTTCCAAGTTACCATGAAAAATGGGAAAATCCACTAGATAACCAGAGCCAAGTCCTGTTTCTTGACTTTTCCACAGGCTTTATTAACAACACACAGGGCACACATTAGAAATGAGTCAGACCCATGGTTTTCCTAGGGCATAAAGCACTGAGCACAAATAACTAGCTCCCCATTGGGCCTCAGTGGATTCTGAATGAAGCCAGAAAGTGATTCAGCCTTAGATCAAAAGAAAAAACACACACACAGACAACCAAAAAGCAAAAGAGTTCCCATTATTTCGAAGTTGCAAAAAAAACTAATATTGGAAAAACTCATTTTACGGCTTCTTAGGATTTCATTTTGTATATTGGGTTTTTACGTAAGATTTCCATCACAGCTCATCAAAGCTATTCATCTGGAGCATGACTCTGGATGGAACCTACTTTCATAATGACTTCAATAACTAAATTGAAGTTTAAAAAGTTTTTAGTAAGTGATAAAGAATTGGATATAATAGTTTTGTCCAGGTTTTGTGAAAAGATCGAATCTGTGCAACTTTTAAAAACATGGCGCTTTTGTGATAAAGTGGATGCATGATATAATAGTGCTTTCATTATTTTACATTGATGGACCATTTCTAATGAATGAACATGTGTAATTATGATTATTATATTTTTAAGATTTTAATTTTTTTAAAGTAATTTCTGCACCCAGCATGGGGCTCGAACTAATGGGGACCCAGCAGGGTCAAGATTCACATGCTCTACTGACCAGCTAGGTACCCCTAATCATTTTTATTATTTTATAAATTATAATATTTGTTTTTATAATTCCAACAAGGCCTTATTGGTAATGGATTTTCTGGATTAAGAAGATTTTCAGGTAACTTAGGCTCGCTCATTTAACCCTTTTTGGTGGAAATCTTAGTCAAATATATTCCTTTTTGAGTCTGCCTAGAAGAATGCACTATTCCAGACTCCTTGCAGTTTCTGGTTATTCTAAGAGCCTCTCTCTTGCAAAGGGCCATTGTGTAATCTAGGAAGACTGAAGATTTCAGGAGAAAACCAAGTGCATTACAGCAGCACTATTACCACCAATGCCTGCCTGAGAGTAATCCGGCTTTTATAAAATAAAGTGTCAGATGTAATTTTTTCCATTCCCAGAGGGCCATCATCTTTCCTCTGGGCTCCTCTGGGCTCACGTTGGTATCTGGGGGCAACTGAGGAGTCCAGTGCTCTGGCCATCAGACAAGGAGGAGGGTGGAAGTGTGCAGACGGGCTCCTGCATCACTTATAGGGTCTGTTCCATCTAAAAGACATATGCATGTTGCTTTTCTTTATGCCTGAAGAAGCCCCGCTTGCCAGTTTGATCTGCCCACTGGGTCCTTGCAGAGTTTATAATACTCTGTCCAGTTTTCCACCTCTCAGGAGGCAGGAGGCCCTGAAAACGAGGTCATGGTTTCCAGTGAACCCAAGCCTGGCCACTGGCCTCTCTGGGTAAGGAATTCCAAGACCAGGCAAGTAGAGGCTCCAGGTGTTTGGGCCTGCTGTCTTTCCCACTTACACATCCAAGTGTAGGAAGAACCTTTGCTCAAGTGTGAATCGGCCTGGGCTTTGCTCTGTGAGCTTAGCAAGAGGAATGAAATTCTCTTAATAAAGCACCTTTGCTTATTTGACTCATCCTGAGGGTCAGAGCTTTGTGGGCAGAGCTTTTCATCAAGATCAGGGGAGCTTACAAACCCGTGTGTCCTCCAGCCAACAGAATCACCAAGTATAACCAGTACAAGCCATTGACTTGTGCCTTGTGTCACTGGCCATGGTTTGGGCAGAGCCAACTTTGCCTGGATTCTGTTTGAATGGTTCCAATTATGCCCTTGTGGGTTTTTTTTTTTTAATGCCTTTGAAGCCAGGCGTTCAGGAATGATTTTTCCCTTTATATTTGGTGGTTACACCAATATGAAAATTCTCTCCTTGGTTCAAGCACTCACAGACACTGAAGGGCGAGTAAATCTGTTGTTGATCAATCTTTCAGTAAGGATTTTAGTTGTGTTTAACAAGAGGGGCAGAGTGTTTCCTTTCTCTGGTTCCTCTTGATTTTCAGCGTCTGTTGGTAATGGGATAATTACACAATGATCAAAAAATAACTCACCAGCTCTGATGAGCAGGTGCTCATGTCCACGAGCATTACTGCATAATAACAGGTATTACGAGAGGACGCAGCTCCGTGGATGTGAATAGCTGTGTACTTCAAGCTCCAGCATGCCATTGGAACGCCCAACCAAAATGGAAGGGAAGCTAGGAAATTAAAAAAAAAAAAAAAAAAAGACTTAACAGGTACATGGAAAACAGGGTTATGTTGTTCCAGTCTGAACTCTCTTTAGGAAATGTGTATATATGTAAGGATTTTTGTTTGTAAAAATTTACGCAGTATTCTCTATTTCTTTTGAGGGAGTGTTCCTTATGTAATGGAGCTCGGGCTTAGATCCAGTAGGGAAGGATGATTTCGTGGAACAGAGCAATGGAGGAAAGAGTGATTTCTGTCCCTTCCCTGTACTTCTAGGCACTAGAGAGACAGTTTCGTCTTGTACTACCCATGCACTTCATCTAATATTATGAGTGACCACTTAATTGTATTAAAAATAAAGGCCCTGAAATTTTACCTGTGACAGATTCTGTTACCTCTGACCACTGAGGGAGAGAGGCTCTGGAATTCCCTCTGTTTGTCTGAAGGTGTCAGTGATGGAAATTTAGTCTTCCTCTCGCCAGATTGAAGCCAGCTTGAAACGATAGCTTGAATGTCCCAGATTTGGATCTAAGGGACATTTCCCTTCAGGTTTGTTCATATATCCATGAATGTTTTATCCTGACTAATTTGGTGGTTTTAGGGGTTGACTTCTGTGGAACTGAAATGAAGCAAAAGATTCTGAATGGTGTGTATTTGAATTTAGAGGGACCTTTTGCCGTGACATCGTATCTGTTATGACATTCGTGTCTCAGTAGTCAGTACTTCCTTTTTTCTTTTTTTTTAAGATATTTAATTTATTTATTCATGAGAGTTACAGGGAGAGAGGCAGAGACACAGGCAGAGGGAGAAGCAGGCTCCCTGTGGGGAGCCCAATGTGGGACTCGATTCCAGGACTCCGGGATCACGCCCTGAGCCGAAGGCAGACGCTCCATCCCTGAGCCACCCAGCTGCCCCTAGTCAGTGCTTCCTGTTCAAAATCTTGCTGTCTTATTAGTGCCAATCAGATGACACCCTCTAAGGCCAAATGTCTTGTCAGATTTACTTCTTCATCCCTTCACTTCTGCGCTCACTGCAGCCTGTATCCCCCAGTCTTCCATGAGGACTTCTCAAGGTCACTGGCACCTGCTCCAGGGCCATTTGCATTGTCATGCATATGCTGCTAACTAAGTCCGAGTCCTGGTCCCGTTCCCCCCCACCCCCACCCCAGTCTCCTTCCTGAGCCCCTGCCCCTCTATCCAGTGGCTCCCTGGATGTCCCTAAATGATGTGGTCTGGCATGGCTCAAGTGTACTCCCCCTCCATCCCACTGCTCTCTCCCATGGGCTCCTCCATCTCCCATTTCCCAAGGGCCGACGTCCTTCACCTGCCCCCTCCGCCAAGGCATCTGGTTCAGATTTGGGCTCCCTCCTCCACCTCTCATATGTCCTCCCAGCCCCCATTTCCAGCCACTGCCCTGCATCATCTATTTCATTGTCAACCTCTTTAATTTCTCTGTGAACCATGACCCTTCCACCCGCCCCCTTCCCAAATGCAGGGAGCCCTTGTCTCTTTCCTGAACTTCTCCAGTAACATCTTCACTGCTCACTCTCTTGTTCTTCAGTCTTGGCTCCTCTCCAGATTATTGTCCATGGAGGACCCAGAGTGACTTTCCGATGGTGTTACTCCTCTGCTCTGGCCCATCAGGGACTTCCCATTGCCCACGAAGTGATATAAGCATAGTGACCGTGGTCTGCTGTGTCTCTTTTCCTAGGGCAGGTATGTCTCTCTTCATGTCCCCAGTTTGGATGATAAACCGTAGGGGCTCCCGACTTATAACGACTTTCGAGGGGTGCCACGCATCACCTGCACCTCACCTCTGCCCTCTGGTCACATTCTGCATCAGCTGTATGGGATGTTTCCTCTCCTCCCTCCAGCCTGTACACACGTGGGGCCAGCTGCCTGGAGCCTGACCCTCTGCCTCCTCTCTCAGCTGGCCCCTGTACTTCTCCTGGGTTCTGCTTAGATTGTATTTTCCAGGAAACCTCCGTGTAATCTCCTCCTCACTAGACAGGATGTCCCCTCCCGTGGGCTCCCCAAGCTCCTGTACTTGGTTAGCTCTGGGCGCTGCCTCTGGCCTTGTGTTTAATTGCACATGCTTCCTCCTCTCCTCAGCTAGATGCTCATCTCCTTCAGGGGCAAGGGCTGTGTGATGGTCACTGCTCTCTAAGGTTTGCTCAGTGCCCACCAAGTAGCAAAAAGTAGTGATTGATATTGTTTAACTGGGGAATAAAAGGTTAAGATTAAAGTAGGATTCCTCCCAACTGAGAAACTGTATCAGTTATCCCAACTCTTAGGTGCCAAGAGGAACCCTTTAAACCCCAGCCCTGGGAACCATTTCGATTGTGTTGCTGGAAACACTGGGAAGAGAGATCCAAAGATTCTCACCCTGCTGTTGAATAATTCAGGCCCGCGGTGATGGTGTGGGAGAACAGAGCATGCCAGGTGTATGTCACCTCTTCAGCTACATTAGCTGATCCTGGTATTATTTTACAATTTCCTCTGTAGCGCACCGCTCGTGATAAGCTGTTATTTTGAGCACTACAGTGATTCCTCTTTAATGAGACATTTGTGAGCTTTGGAATAGTTGGGCCAGATATGGAGTCAACCCGCTGATACTAGGAAGACACCTCCCATTGCTTGCTGGGCTCCAGAGGGTTCTCAGGACCACTGGGCACCCCTGGTTTTTTAGATGGTGTCCCAGCAGGAAAGGGAGCTCATTCCAGATGGTTCTGGTGAAGAGAATTTACTAGAGGGGCTAATGGCAGAGGTATAGGCAGGGTGAAGGAAGTCAGTGATAGCTGTTTGGGTGCCCAGAGCTTGTGCTGCCCCTGGGCACCAACCCAGGGAGCCATGGAGAATGGTGCCAGAGTGAATGGCTTGGGGACACAGCCATTGCTGGAACCTTGGACCAAGGCCTGGAGGGGATAGAGAGGAAATACCCTGATCTCTCTCCTCTTGGCCTCTCTGTCCTTCTGATGGGTCCCCCCCTGGCCAACCCAAAGCCAGAGGGCCTGGGTGATGCCATCAGCAGGTTGGCCTCTGGGACACAGAGCAGGACACAGGGTGGACAATAGACCCAAGAGGGCAGGGAATAACCAGTGGTCCTGGAGGCTGAAGCTGTTGCCCTTCTTTTGGTTTCATCCATTTTACTCCATGGGGAATGTCACAGGGCTGGAAATACTCTTCTAGCTTTATGGAGCTTATCCTTCCTTGACAGACAAGTGCTGGATCAGGCGTGACCTGCTGCAGGTACATACCTATTAAAGACGCAAGCCTCCTAGTTCCCTCTCATCAGGGTTTCTTTCTTTATCCTATTTTCAAAATCCTGCCTGGTGTCATTCCTTAGGGTGTCTACTTCCCTCCATGTCTACCTTCGCCCTTGATGGAGGCACCATCTCCCTCTCCTGGCAGATGAAGTGGTTTCCAGTGGCTTCCTCCCTCTTGTTTTGTCCCTCCTCAGTTTGGCCCCTCTCTGGGAGCCAGAGCAATCCTGAGAAAGGGCAGGCAGATCCAGGCACCCTGTGCCAACGTCACCTTCCTGCCGCAGCCAAGTGCACCCCAGCCTCCTTACCTGGGCTGAGAGGCCAGACTGGGGGGCTCTGTGTGCCTCTCACTTCCCTGCAGGCACCCTGCATCACTGCCCCTTCAGCTGCACTGGCATCCCTGAGCTCCCCAGCTCTCCAGGCCTTTCTCACCTTGCCCTGTGCCCGTGCTCCCCCTTAGCTGCCTCTACCTCCCCACCTTCTTCCTCTGCCAGGCCGGCTTCTTCTCATGCTTCACCTACCAGTTTATATGTTACCCCTCAGGGCCTTCTCTCCCGACTCCTGAAGGTCAAAATGGTCCTTTCCTGCCCCCTCATCTCTCCTGTAACACCTGTGACCCCGCTCGCCCATCTCGATGTGCCTGCACTTGGGACAGGAGCTGGTACACGTTGGCACCAGTTCGGATCTGAGGAAGGTGCGTGTGGGAGATCTGGGCAGAGGATGCACCTGCAGCCACACTCCTCCTGAGGCTTCACTTCTGGGGAGTCCCTGGGCTGTGTAGGTACAAATGCTTCCATGAATTTAATTTGCTGGTTTAGGATCTTATGGGCCACAGGACAGGGAGAAGGGAGCCCGTAGAAGTACAGGCCACCCCCTTCATCCCCCAAGTGTGGGTGTCTTTTAGGTGGTGGCCCTGGGTCAACCTCCCATCTATTTTGTCTCCCACATTCTACCCGGCTGGCTTTCTCCTCCTGTTTTTTCAGCCTCTTTCTGACCTTCTGGCCTCATTTTCATTGCCATACCCACATTTGCGCCCCCCCCCCCCCCCCGCCCCGTCTCTCTCGCTGCTGCTCTCCGGGACAGAAGTCAGCAGCCAGGATAGTCATTGAAAACCCTTATCATTTCAGATCCGCTCTTTGGGAATTTGCGAGTGCTTGGATGGTTAAGCTGATGTTGACCTCTGTACCCGCCACAAAAGAGGCTTTGCTCAGCGGAGCAATAGCAGCAATAGAAGCACCTGCGGGGAGCCCTCCTCTGAGAGAAGAAAGCATCTTGGGACACTTACCCCATTGGTGGGTGATTAATACCAGGGCTGCAGCTCTGAGCTCTTGTTTCTCACAAGGGTGAAAGGGATCAAGGACCTTCAGCTCCCCCTAAATCAAATTAGCCATTACCCCAGGTCATTTGAATTAACTATGCAACCTTCCCTGTGTCCTATGTGTGGCATGTGGGCCACATGCTGTAGTCTGAGAATGAGGCAATATGTGGTTTATTTTGCAAATGAAGAAACTGAGACCAGACACCTGCCCAGACTCTGAAGATCACAGAGTTCCTTAGGGACAGAGCTGGAGCTAGAGTCTTGAGCACTGGATCTCTCTATTGTTTCTCTCTCGGAGCTTTTATGCATCGATGTGATTAGTATTTTTCAATTTTTGTTGCTGTGTTTTGAATAACAAATCAGGAGATTTGCCTCATTTTCTTATTTTTTAAAAATAGAAGCTTTCTCCACCTTGCTCTTATTGCCTGGTTATTGTCGTAGAGAAAGGACAAAGCAAAATTAAAACAATAAACCAAAATGTTAAAGGCAGTTTCGTGGCAAAGTTGATCAAACCCATATTTCACCCACATTTGCCACTTGGAGGCAGGAGCTATTGTTCACAGCAGCAGCATAATCCCTGCTTGGTGAGGGCGGGAGTGGAAACCGAGACCAGCTCTGAGCTCACCCACACCGAATGCTAGAAGGTTCAGTTGTTAGAGGGAACCAGGGCAGTGGTTGGTCTGGAAGTATCCAAGGCTCTGATCACTGGGTCAGGGAGGGGGAGCAGCGAGAGAAATGGGAGATGGAGAGATTGAGTGGGTGCAGGGCTGGTTCTTGGACACCCCCAGGAAACCCAAGTAATCACATACTACCAAGAGGTGATAAATGACCCTCTCACTTCCCCAAGGAGTGATTTGTTTAAAAGATACTCTAATCTTCAAGAAAAACCAGTGTGGCTGTCCGGAGCACCAGCCTGGCTAGCAAGAAGCAAACCAAGTGGCTGTGGGTGGAATGAGAGTGTCCTGTCTTACCCCAGGGGGGGTGAGGTGGGGAGCTGGCCATGCTCTCCAGGACTCTCATCTTGCCTGCATGACCACTTCTGCTGATTCCCTCCAGGGATTAGCAAGGAAAGTTTGAAGTCATGGCTTTTATCCATTTCCCTATATGACATTTGAAGATTGACAAACCTCCTTGCTTCAGTTGAGGATTTGGAGACCTTCTTTGCAACTTCTTATAGCCCCTGACTTCTTTTCTTTTTTTTCTTTTCTTTTCTTTTCTTTTCTTTTCTTTTCTTTTCTTTTCTTTTCTTTTCTTTTCTTTTCTTTTCTTTTCTTTTCTTTTTTTTTCTTGAGAGTCTTATACAAGGGCCACAGAATTAAAGTAGTAAATACAAATGGTTTCGCAGTGATCTAGCAATCTCTGAACTGTGTCACCGAAGAGCTGCAGAGAACCACAGACTGCCCAGGTGCATGCTGCGCAGGGGGCAGATAGAGCATGAGTTACATCATCCTGCCAGGGAACAACGGACAGACCACACACCAGGTGCTAGGGCAGATTTCATCTCAGCCAACCTCAGAATGACCCTATTTATACTGTTTTCTTAGAGATTAGACAGGGGCATGGAGATGCCCGCCCCCCACCCCCATGCCAGTCTCCCAGATGAAAACCCTTTCTCAGCTCAGCCACTTTAATGCCTAACACTTTCCTGGAGATTCTCATCACTACCAAGTGCCCTTCTGCAAACCAAAGGATTTAATTACTAACAATTTCTAGTTTTCTTTTTGCCCTCATTTCCCTCTCCAGGTGTGTAGCTTTTTTTTTTTCTTTTTTCAGACAGGAAGGTTTGATTATTTATTTATTTATTTATTTATTTATTTATTTATTTATTTATTTATATATTTTTCACTTCTTTTTCTTTTCTTTTTTCAAATTTTAATTCCAGCATCATTAACGGAGCGTCAGGTTGGTTTCAGGTGTACAGTGTGGTGAATCTACAATTCTGTACGTTACTCAGTGCTCATCACAAGTGTGTTCTTCATCCCTTTCACCTGTTTTACTTGTTCCCCACCCACCCACCTCCCCTCTGGTGACCATCTCTTTGTTTTGTATAGTTAAGAGTGTTTTTGGTTTGTCTCTTTTTTCCCCTTTGTCCATTTGTTTTGTTTCTTAAATTCCACATATGAGTGAAATCGTACAGTATTTGTCTTACTTCTTGTGACTTACTTCACTTAGCATGACACCCTTTAGTTCCATTCACGTCATTGCAAATGGCAAGATTTCATACTTTTTGATGGCTAATATTCCATTGTATATATACATCACACCTTTATCCATTCATCTGTTGGTGGACATCTGGGCTCTTTCCATAGTTTGGCTATTGTGGATATTGCTGCTATGAACATTGGGGTGCAGGTGCCCCTTTGGATCACTGTGTTTGTATTCTTTGTATAAACACCTAGTAGTGCAATTGTTGGGTTGTAGGGTAGCTCCGTTTTTAACTTTCTGAGGAACCTCCATACTACTTTCCAGAGTGAAAAGTCTGTTTTCTAAGCACCGATTATTCCATGAGGAGAGGTCCCTGGGCATGTCTGTTCCTTGTGGGCGCATTACTGTCTGTCATGACCCCTTTTCACTCATCTTAGAGTTAAACATTTTAATGAAATTTGCCTAAGGCTACTAACCTCTCAGGGTGCTGAGTCTACATTTTTGATGTTTGCTAGGGATTATTAACCCTGAGATTTAAAATTCTCACAATCCCTTCTGAAGTTTTGAGGGATTGTGGTAGAGATGTGTTAGATTTGTTCTCTGTAACATAGAACAACATTTGTTCTCTCCTTCCTGTCTGGTTCCATTCTACCAAGTAGTGAATAGTTAATAGTTTGACTTTAGTTTAACAATAAAGTGGTTTAGACACCGAATACAAACCACACCCTTGGATAGCACTATATCTTTTTTTTTTTTTTTTAGAAAGACATACTACTTCTAATTAATGTTGACTTTTCACAATATTTTCCCAAGATTTCAGCCTTCTGCTGCAGGATTCTTTCCCATTTTCTGCTCCCAATTATTATAACGGAGCCATACACTCTTGGTGCGTGGGAGACCGTAGTCTGGGCAGGCCAGATGTCAGGCACTCCTGTCTGTGTCTACCAGGATCTATTATCCAGGCCCAGTGCCTGGCTGTCTGAGGACTATTGTTCTATGTAGCACAGGGTAAAATTATTTTTCTTTTCCACAACTCATTTTTGAAGTTATTATGACAGGTGCTTTCTGGGGTAAAAACACTGCGTGTGTCTCCGAGACCAGAATGGTTGTCTGTTCTGTTTTACTATTTGTTGAAAGTATTTGTCTAGTGCATTTATTGACTGGAGACCAGCTAGCAAGAGCCACACGTTTTCAAAATTATTCTGTGAATGCGCATCCCTTTATGTTTGCATTAAGCTTTATCACCTTTTAGTTGAGCTGTGGAGATTGGATTGATAGGACAGAAATATTGTGTGTTTTATTATTTGCCTGCATTTTCGGGCTTCATTGTGGTAACGACTGTGGATATTTCGTCCTCCCCTTTTCCATTAGCATGGTCAGTGTGAACATCTGCTAGGTGAGGCTGCAAAGCTGCACCCCTGAGTGGTTTGTACTTGAATCTGATGGTCCCACATTCCTGAGAGGGGGCAAGAAGTCGCTTCGTTTTTCTGCTGTGTCTGTCACTAAAGAGGCTGAGGAGATTTTTTTCCAAAAAAAAAAAAGGGGGGGGGGAAGAAATTTGGTGGCCTGATTTGTGTTGCTTTCTAGCAGGAGCACCTCTTTGTATCTGGGGACAGGTGGAGCTGGGGCTGCCCTGGCCTGGGGTTCAATGTCTTGTAATTCTTTAGAAGAGTTGCTTTTGGGTCACCTGGTATTTATGAGCTAGTATATCTGTTGCTTGATCTTTTTTTTTCCCCCTCCTGCCATTCATGTTATAATTAGCCCTTTTGGATACATTTATAATGTTTGATTGTTGTTGTTTGTTTAATTTGTGTGACAAAAGCCAAACTTTTTTTTTGACCCTCAGTCTAAACTTTATACATTCCTCTCAAAGATGGGGACTAACCCCCCCATAACCTGGGAAGAACTTGGTAAGAGTTCATCTCAGTAAAGTTTCCAGAACATAGAATGGATTAGAAATTGTATAAAATGAATTTTCTTGCCCAAAAAGGTGAAAAAAAATGGAAGTTCACAAGCTATTATTTTTTAAAGATTTTATTATTTATTCACCAGAGACATAGGGAGAGGCAGAGACACAGGCAGAGGGAGAAGCATGCTCCATGCGGGGAGCCTGATGTGGGACTCGATCCCAGAACCTCAGGATCATGACCTGAGCCAAAGGCAGATGCTTAACCACTGAGCCACCCAGGCCTCCCTTACAAGCTATTTTTAAATTTATGAAAGAGAATCTCTGGTGGCATACAAATGCGGCCAGTAATAATTCTTCAGGTCTTATTAATGATTTAGAATGGACTAAGGCTCCATAAAATTTAAACCAAAGGCTCAAAGAGTTATTACAGGAGTCTTAACTAGTTGTTTGGTTCCTGGGGTGCCTGGCTGGCTCAGCTGGAAGAGCATCCAATTCTTGATCTCAGAGTCGTGAGTTAGAGCTCCACATTGAGTGTAGAGATTACTTAAAAAAAATAAACAAAAAACCAACTTTGGTTCCTCTTAAATGTTATACAAAAATGGAACTTTGTTCTGCTAATAGTTAAATTCAGATGGACCTGCAAAGCCCTGCCGAGATTTGTCACCCTTGTAGCTGCCACCCCAGACCTTGAATGTTCACCTTCAGAGTTTTCATATGTGTGAAGTCTAATTATTCCGCTCTTTTCATTCATTCATTCATTCATTCATTCATTCATTCATTCATTTTAAAGATTTTAAGTAATCTCTAAACCCAATATGAGCTTGAACTCACAACCCGGAGATGGAGATTTGGGTCCTACATCAACAGAGCAAGTCAGGCACTCCCATTCTGTTCTTTTAGATAGAGGAAGGTTATATGTGGCATCCTTTTCTCTTCCTTTTTTTTTTTTTTTTGTAACAAGGAGAAGATCAAAAGGGAATGATCCGCCACTGTTAAGCATTTTGGGGGAAATGAAAACCTGCTTCCTCCACTTCATTTGCAAGGAGAAGCACCTTAGAATCAAGTATACTTGGAAGCATCCACAATGCTGTGGGGAGGAGGCGGTGATCGCAGATTCCAGGCAAACCTCTGAGGAAGGAGGAGAATGTCTTTGCCTCCTTTCCCACCTTATCTTTCCTCTCAATTCTTTACTCTTTCTTTTTCTCCCCACTATTTCTCTCCTTTTTTACTTCCATTCAATTTTGAGCCAGTTTCTTTTACTCCTTTTATGTATTATCTCACAGTAGTAGAGAAAACAGGGGCACCCCTGTCACAGAGATCTGCTTTGTTGAGGACTCTGGACGACAGAGCCAAAGACATTAACCCTTAATAAGGAAACTTTGGCTTTAATGGGAGGGACATTTATGAGCAGAAGTTCTTCTCAGGAATTGTCTGTTTATAAGATCTGTTCACTATTTATGGGACAGAGATGATGGATGCCCACTGTGTGCCAGGTGCTGCTGTCAAACATACAGGTGGATAAATGATGTCCCTCACATTTTGAGGACCCTGCAATGGCAGGGGAAGGGACAGACAACATAGAAATTAGTAGTTACCATATAGTATTGTAACTGCCTTCCTGGAGGCATGAACCACGTGTTGTGTTCACATAGTTAGATGTGAGAACAACCATGGAAACATCCATTCTCCCGGTCTAAGAGACTTGGAAGAGAAAACTGTGAAATGAGGCAACGTGAGAGTTCTGGAATGAAACCATCCTAGAGGTTTGAGCTCTTGAGGACTAGAGTTGAGTTAGACCTAGCTCTGGTTCTGCCATCTTTGTTTTGGCTTCCTTCAGCTTCCCTCCTCTTGGGATTCGACTGTCTTCTGTGTCAGTGTTGCTGTCCTGAGTGTGAGATGCAGAGCTCAAGAAATATGGCCCAGAAGGGGATAGACATGAATGGCTGCAGAGTAGACACATTCTCCTTTGGGTATTCTTTTTTTTTTTAAGTAGAACTACTTTTTTTTTTTCTTTTTTATTTATGTGAGTCACAGAGAGAGAGAGAGAGGCAGAGACACAGGCAGAGGGAGAAGCAGGCTCCATGCACCGGGAGCCCGACATGGGATTCGATCCCGGGCCTCCAGGATCGCGCCCTGGGCCAAAGGCAGGCGCCAAACCGCTGCGCCACCCAGGGATCCCCATCCTTTGGGTATTCAAAGTAGCATCACCTTACAATGTTAACACACAGTTTTATTTTTTTATTTATATTCTTTGTTGAAAATGTGTTTAAAATTTTGTGAACACAGATTCAGGTCTATAGAATAAAATGATATCTATATCTTAATATTCATGTATACATTCATATTTTATGGACAGGTCAATGACCTCCAAGTGAATATATATATATATATATAGTTAAATACAACTATATATAGTTAAATACATGTATACATTCATATTTTATAGACAGGTCAATGACCTCCAAGTGAATATATATATATATATATATATATATATATATATATATATAGTTAAATACAACTATATATAGTTAAATACATGTATACATTCATATTTTATGGACAGGTCAATGACCTCCAAGTGAATATATATATATATATATATATATATATATATATATATATATAGTTAAATACATGTATACATTCATATTTTATAGACAGGTCAATGACCTCCAAGTGAATATATATATATAGTTAAATACAACTATATATAGTTAAATACATGTATACATTCATATTTTATAGACAGGTCAATGACCTCCAAGTGAATATATATATATATATATATATATATATATATATATATATATATATAGTTAAATACAACCTGGAAGGGCAGCCTGGGTGGCTCAGCGGTTTAGTGTGGCCTTCAGTCCAGGGTGTGATTCTGGAGTCTCGGGATCAGGTCCCATGTCAGGCTTCCTGGATGGAACCCGTTTCTCCCTCTGCCTCCCTCTCCCTGTCTTTCATGAACAAATAAATAAAATCTTAAAAAAAAAATACAACCCGGATTACTCCATTCATTAAGAGAAAAATGCACCATGGGAACCGTGGGCCATTTTCATTTAAGTACCGTGTGCTAACCGATTGTGCCACTGGAGCTCCTTGGGCCATTTTCAAAAGAATTGTTAGAAGAGCCTTATTATATATAGACTTTGCACTTATGTTAGTTGATTTTGGGGGTGGGTTAAAATAAGCAGAATTTTACTCAGGGTGATGTATATCAGTAATCAGGTATACTTTTATGATTGGTAATTTCATCTCTAGATAGGTAATCCCAGAACAAAACTATAGCTATAGTCAATAAAAAAGCAGCAGTTGTCATACTGGCTTGGAGAAGGGGGATAGTCAAAATTTTGTGACTTGAATGATGTCTTTTTTGTTGTCTCTGTTCACATCTGATTACAGAGTAACACACAGTTTTAGACAGGAGATTGCTCCAAGATCTTTTTTTGACTTGCCTTTAGCCATTTATAATCACCACATCTGCTGTATCTACAGTAGTCGCAACAAGAAAAAAGTTTCCCAGTCTTTTTAATGTGAAAGTCATAAACCATGCCTGGACAATGCAGAAAATTTTATCACTACTTTATTTTTATTGTTAGCATAACTCTTAATTGCCTTCCTTATCTTTGTGCCTGCCTGTTGTTTTCCGGGACAAAGTTAACCGTGTTTGGAAAGTCAGTTCAGAGGTGAACTAATGATGTAGTCATAAGAGCAGATATAGGCATGTTGTTGGCATTTGGTGAATGTCAAATACTAGTTTTAATGATAATAAATTCTGGGGAGGAACGAGAAGTTCCTCTGTGGGAGAGACGCTTGTCCTTCAGCAATAGCAGTGTTCATTTCTATTGCAACAGGAAATATGGCTTCTTGGCCTTGATTATTAACTTTGTCATTCAGCCTGCTTATATTTGAGGAAGCTCAGCTTTTTCCAGTAGGGACAGTAGCCACAATACGAATCCTTTCTCTTCTTGTAATCAGGACCCTTTGTGGCAACCTCCATGCCAGTAATCACCAAATTTGGAGATTTTGGCCAAACTTCAGAGTTAGGCCACTCAGTTGGTGCTGATCTGGTTTTTAGGCTCCCCTTCCGTCTGTGCCTTCACATGCTACCTTTGCCGTATCTTCATTTGACTTTACTTCTGTTGAGAATTCTGACTTCTATGATGACATGAGCCACCCTTCATTTATTCCTGTTGGGATAATTGGGCTAATGGAGGGAGGAGCTCTGGAATAGAGCTGAACACCATCCCAAGGTGTTAGTTTCTCCAGTTTATCCTAAGACACCTCCCCTTTTCTAGGATTTGAATCTGATTTTGGGGGGCTTTTGTCTTATTTTAGCTTTGATGGCACAGCGTTAAAGAAGGAATTGAATCATTCAAAGTTATTGTCAGTACTGAGAGATAGTGCAGGTACTAGAAGGTTGACTGCATTGTCTTTTATTTCGTGTGTGTGTGTGTGTGTGTGTGTGTGAAGACTTTTCTACAGAAAGTCATCCAGAACCCTTCAAGGGAATGACTGGCTTCTTTCTATCACATCATGATGAGAGGCTGAATGGGCAGCCTAAGGCCTCTGTTGTCCACTGGGCAGCCTCCAGATAGTTTTCTAGAGGAGAAATTGCAGAGCTGCCTGGACTTCTTACTCATGTTTGTTTGAGGAAGAAAGTTAAACAGCATGTGAATAATTTGAATTTTTTATAAGGAAAACACAGTGAAATATTTTTATGAAATCAGACTATTTTTTTTGGCCTATGGGGCAGATTTTATTTTTCTCTTTTGGTTTTTAATCTGTAGGTTTTTTTAAAAAATATTTATTTATTTTAGAAAGATTGAGGGGGGTGGTGGGGAGGAGCAGAGGGAGAGGGGCAAGCAGACTCTGCTGAGTGCAGAGCCTGATGCAGGGCTCAATTCCATGACCCATGAGGTCATGACCTGAGCCGAAACCAAGAGTCAGATCCCTGATTGAGCCATTCAGGCGCCCCAATTCTTCGGTAGTATTTTTAAACACAACAATGAGAAAGAATTATCCCTGGACCATTTCTCCCAGTGAAAACATTAGGTGTGACTATGAAGAAATGGCATGTGGCCATGAGGAGAATGTATGGTAGAGTCATCCAAAATGCTGCCTCTGTCCCTCAGGGCTCTGTGGGCTTGGCAAGTTTCTTAAACTCTGTGTCCCACTCACTGCATCTACAGGATGGAGACAATAACCTCTTGGATGTTGTGGCGATTAACCAGGATCATTTTTGTCAAATGCTTAGAATATTCCTTGGTACACAGTAAGCAGTTCATGGTTATTATGTACGATTATAAACTAATTCTGTTAGGTCATGTTATTACATTATGAAAGAATTGAGTTTCTTGGTATGCTGATGTGGTCTTAGAAACTTTCAACAAATGTCCACCCATGCCAATGTTTAATGACTGTGTGGCCATTACTTGGTTATTTGGATGAGAGGAGAAAGCCAATCTAGCAACTTTTTGTCATCGAAACTCAATTTACCATGCTGATTGGGAGCCTGCAGGACCCCTCCAGAGCTGAATGGGCAGAGTCCAAATGGCCCTCTACATATTTGCAGTCACCTTGAGTAGCTGCTCTGGTGTAGAGGATATAAAACATCACAAATGGTGGTCTTTTGTAAAACATTAGAGGAAGGACACTGGACTGTTAACCAGCCCCACCACTAACCAGCTGTGTGAACTCTGGGTCAGGCCAGCTATTCATTCATTCATGCCCTCCATTTGTAAAAAATGCTAAAATATTTTAAAGTAAATTAAGACATCTTATTGCACAATTTAACAATAGCCAAGACATGGAAACCACCTAAGTGTCAACATATGATTGGATATATAAGATGCGGTTCAATGGAATATTATTCAGCCATGAGAAAGAAGGAAATCCTGCCGTATGTGACCACATGGATGGACCTCTAGGGCATTATGGTAAGTGAGATAAGTCAGAGAAAGACAAATAATGCATGATACAACTTATATGTGGAATCTAAAAAAGCAGACCTTGTGGAAGCAGAGTATAGAGTCAGGGTATATATAGGTTACCAGGGCCAGCAGGTGGGGGAATTGGGGAGATATTATTGGTCAAAGGATGCAAGCTTACAGTTAGAAGCTGAGTAACTTCTGGGGAATCCAATGCACAGCACGGTGATTAGAGTTAACATACTGTATTACATACTTGAAAGTTGCTGAGAAACTAGGTCATAAATATTCTCAGCACACAAAAAAGTGGTAACACCAGTGGAGGTGTTCGCTGACACTGGGATGGTACCACATCAACACATTGTGCACCTTTAATGTTCATTGTATGTCAGTTATATCTAAATTAAAAAAAGATATCTTGACATGCCACCCCTAATATAATATGGCTTTCTGTCCTCCCCCAGCCCCCCAAGAAAGGAAGGAAAGGAGGAAGGAAGAAATGAAATTTCCCAATGTACCCCAAATACCATTAACATAACTAACACAGTTAATAATAGGTCTTTAATATCCTCTCATATCCAGTTCATGTTCAGGCTTCCCTAGGTACGATCAGGTCATACACTGAATGTGCTTTATGTTAGTGCAGTTGCTTCGAATGGGGGATGAGGGGGTAGTACCGAGTAAATGGTCTCTAAGGCTCAGTGTTCATGTTTTTGTTTTTTCTTTTCAGTGTTCATGTTTTAATACCTTCAAGCAAGTGCTGCTCTGATTCTGTTCATTTCTCTCTTGTTCTTGGAGAAGGAGGATACAAAACTTAGAGATATTGACCATGGCTCTATAGCATGATGAGATGGAATGTGAAAATTATTTTGACTCATGGGATCAGTCGAGACAGGTGTGCGGGTGTCACACTGGGTTGGGCAGACCTGTGTTAGGTAGGTGGTGCACATGCCAGAGAGAAAGAGTTTGAGGCCCAAGGGTGATTTGCATTTTGTGCTCCATAAGTGTTGAGTGCCATTTACAGTTACAAGGAGGACTTGGACAGGCCTTCTGTTTTCATTTTGTTATCTGAGACTCTGGTATTTTCTTCAGAGAGACTAAATGTTGGGTCTCTCTCTCTGGTTGCCTGTCTAGGGAAAGTCCCATTATTCCAGAACAAAAGAGTGAAAAAGTCATATAGTAACAGCCTAGGGGATGTTAGGTGCTTCAGCCCCAGGGATCACCAGCCTGTTGGCACATTCTCTGCATTGGGTGGATGTCCCTATGAAGCCACTTCCCAGCATCTTAGCCTTCTCCTGACAAACACCTGCCTGGGGCCACCCTGTTATGTGTGTGAGGTATGCGGGCCAATTAGGAACATGCTCTTCCCATCTGTGCTCTGAATCATATGAGAAGTATGGTTGAGGGGTCAGGCAGGTGGAGGTCAAGGTAATAACTATTTCTGATCAAAGTTAAATTGGAGGCTGTAGTATGTGACAGTAGAGAAGCTTCTTAATTCGGAACCTCCAAATCTGGGGCACTGCCCACTACAGGCACCCTCCCCAGGCAGATCCTTCTAGCAGGCTCCTAAGGGAAAGAGGGAGAAGGGGCTAAGCATCCAGCCCTCCCATTCCTCTGGCCAGCCAGGCAAGTCTCTGCTGCTCCATGGAGGAGAAGGGGAGGGGGAAACCTTCCCCCTTACAGTTAACCTTCCTCTTGGGACCTGGCATTCCTCAGTGTCATGGGTGCCTTGTGGGCTCCTTCCCACTGTCTCAGCTTCGTAGACTACATTATTTGAGGAGAGAGAGAGAGAAATGAGATAAGTTCTGATAATAGTACTATTCAATAGATATTGTCATTCGTGTGATACATACTCCCTGAATAGATAAGTCTTAAAAAAAATTCAACTTCAAAATTTCCCCCAAAGTCTGAATATTTATTGCGTGAATGAATATACCAGTCACCTATTTGGATTTGAGGGGCAGAGACTCAGGATGGATGTGTGTGTGTGTGTGTGTGTGTGTATGTGTGTGTGTTGGGGCAGGAGCAGAGAGGAAGTGGGAGGAAGAGCCAAGGCTTTCTGAAATTACCTGGAGGAATTTCAGGCTGCTCTGAAGGGGTGCCCATGCCCTGAGTGTCCTGGAAGTCAGCTCCCTTAACTGACGGACCTTTTGCCCCTGCTTGCCAGGAACCAGGGCAGAGACATTGGGGACTTGATGTGGCACTTCTTTTGGGAGCACCCTCCTTTCACAAGTGACCAGCAGTCCTGTCACAGAGGAAGATGATCCATTTGGGTCCCAAGAAGTTGGTGTGACAGGGGAGGAGGAACAGGGGCTGGTCGAGCAGGCAGATTGGGTAGGCAGCATTTACTGACCTTACAACGTATGGACACCATACTTTGTTTTCAGGCATATTCTGAGATTTAAGCATAGAGCAGGACAACAAACTTTGTTCAGATTGATGGAGCCAAAGATTGCATGACATTTAACTGGTAGAACAGGGATGTCTTGGTGGCTCAGTTGGTTAAGCATCCGACCCTTGATTTTGGCTCAGGTCATGATCTCAGAGTCACAAGATTGAGCCCCAAGTTGGTGTGTGTGGGGGGGTCTTTGCTCAGTGGGGAGTCTGCTTGAGATTCTCTCCCTCTGTTCCTCCCTGTGCGCGCACGCTCTCTAAATAAACAAACAAATAAATAAATACAATCTTTTTTAAAAAACTGTGGTAAAACATATATAACATCAAAATTTACTATTTTAACAACTTTCTCAGGGATCCCTGGGTGGCGCAGCGGTTTGGCGCCTGCCTTTGGCCCAGGGTGCGATCCTGGAGGCCCGGGATCGAATCCCAAGTTGGGCTCCCGGTGCATGGAGCCTGCTTCTCTCTCTGCCTCTCTCTGTGACTATCATAAAAAAAAAAAAAGTTGACTGATTTAAAAAAAAAAAACAACCAACTTTCTCAGTGGCATAAATTCATTCACAGTGTGCCTCCCCTGTCCATCTCCAGGACATTTTCATCTTCCCTAATTGAAAATCTACCCACTAACCACCACCAGTAACCAGCCCCTAATAATCACCATTCTATTTTCTGTCTATGAATTAGACTAAATCTAGGGACCTCAAATAAGTAGCATCATACAGCATTTGGCTTTTTGTGTCTGGATTATTTGACTTAGCATAATGTCCCCAAGGTTCACCCACATTGTAGCAGGTGCCAGAATTTCCTTCCTTTTTAGGACTGAACGATATTCCACTGTATGGGGACATGCCCCATTTTGTTTCTCCATCTGTCAAGGGGCCCTTGGATTGCTTCCCCCTTTTGGCTTTTGTGAATAATGCTGATATGGACATTGATGTACAAATATCTGCGTTATATCTTTTCAAAGTAAACTTTCTTTTTGAAATGTAATATATGCATTACATTTTTGGTGACCATAGCATATTTCCAATTCACACTGAGCCTGAGCTTCTTATCCAAAACCCCTAAAGTTTTAAATGTCACAATTATAATGGATTTTGTCATTGATCTTTGCCCCTTTTGTCTTGAGTTGTTAATTTTTGTACACCTAACTGTATATTTAATCTTGTTAAATCTAGTTCACCGAATTGCCTGACAAGACCTTTTAGAATTCTGAGTCTTTCATCTTGTTTAATTTTGGGTCGTTCACAAATATGATCGTATCCTGTGTATCTCTGTGCAAGCCTCCAAGAGTTGTGGGTACTGCTGGAAACCTACCTCCCTGGTTGGCTTCTTTCTCTGGGTGTCACTGTGCTGTCCTATGCCCATTTATCCTGCTTTTCTCACCTCTGGTTCCATTCTTCATTTTGTTCATAAGGAAACATGTTACCCTCCAGCATGCATGTCTGCACATTTTCATGCTCTAACAGTCTCCAGACTTGACAATGGAAATTAGCCAGACTGGTCATACATGCTCTTAAGTGTTTTGAGGTAGGGGATGGTAACCACCAGAAAGTTGTAGTTGAATGGGGATTAGCTGTTCTCTTACAGCCTCATGACCAGCTTATAATGAAAGCAAATTTCAGAACAAATTCAGCATCAGGACGCTTCTTAAATGGGTATTAGTCAGCAGAATGTAGTTCATACGTTCTGTGCTGTATCCTGAAATCCCAGCTCTGTGTCCTCTTAGGTACTCCGACCACCACTTAGGATGAAAGCTTCCCTTTAAGCAAAGCTGCCAATATTCCAAAAGCAGGATTACATTTCCGTTAGGATAGGCATCAGGCAGCTAGAAATCCCTCAAACCAATGGATAGACCATTTTGGGATCAAGTCGAAGGGTACAGGTCCTGAGCCTTTTCCCTGCCTATTCAAGGATAGAGATTATCTAAAATATTTTTCCTCATTCTTAATGCTCATCATGCTAATTAACCACTGATTTCATCAAGAAAAAAAAATCATTCCTCACATTCATTTTGCTAGTTAGCAGAGGGGCTAATATGACTCAAATATAGATAACAGAAGGGGTTCTAGTTGGCTGCTTCTGGGGTAAGGACTTCTTGGCTGAGGATGCTAGCTGACTAGCTCAGGATGCTGAGATATACTTTACATATAGTAAAGATAACAAATCTCAGAATTTTTTAACCCATGTAAGGACCACCTAGATCAAGATGAAGAACATTTCCAGCACCCTCGAAGTCCTTCTGGTACCATTTTCCCCGTGAGAACAATGCCCTTCCTTCCCAAAGGTAATTACTGTTCTGACCTCTGTCACCGTAAATTAGTTTTGCCTATTTGAATTCCGTATAATGGGATCATATTTAAGTTTTGTGACATTCATTCATGTTGTATAATTGCTCATTTTTTCCCATTGCTGTGTAGTATTCCATTGTATGAGATTTAGATATCCATTCTACACTTGGTAGACATTTGATTATTTCCAGTTTGGGGCTATTGTGAATAAAACAGCTAAAAACATTCTGGTGCATGTCTTTGGTGGATGGACTATGAGTTACTGATTAAGGTGACTGTAAAATTGGTTTATATTCATCAACACAGAACATCATGTTGGCCATGACACATGTTTTTTTTAAGTATATTGAACAGATCATACAAAACTGTATCAAAGAAAGGGATACAGTCTGGTATGTTGGTATTTACCAAAGTATATGCTGGAACAAAAGGAAATCATTGCTTTTGTGTTCCTTGACTTTAATAAATATTCTAAGCCAGAGGGTGCGTTTCCTGAGAGCTGAGATTCTCATGTGAAAGTATGTTGTTTCCTCATGCCTTCTCTAGAATGGGTGGGAAAAGGACCTTTTCATTGATTCTGCAAATAGGCATCATTTTCTAATTTTAGATAGTCACTCTGAAAAAAAGTCATGAATTACTGAAAAACTCTGAGAATATCAACTACTTTTGGGGGTCCCCTGCATTGGAATGAATAGGGTTTTTAAATATTCATTTATGTTTTTCTTTCCATGTCATTTTGGGTATTGTGATGAAAAGAAAGCATTTGCTGCTGATTTAGAATCCCTGAATACTCTTATAAAAATTTAATTCCACCCATATTAACTAGGCTTTCAAGGCTTTTTTAGAGGGCCTGTTTTCCTCTAATAGGTTTCTAGAGGAAAAATCTGTCAGCCTAGAAAATTGATGGTTGGAAGTAGAATAGGGGAGCTGAACTCTGGCTACCATTGGGGGATGCTGCATCAATTTAAAATTTCAAAGGGTCTGTGTTGTATGAAAGTGAGGAATTCAGTTAGCACTCCCCTTGACAAGAGTGGAAAAAATTCTAGTGCCCTGTAGCACACATGTACATGGATGCTATCACCCCCTCTTTATAGCACCTAACAATATTTCTTAGCAACCCTATGGTGTAAACCAACATTACAAATGTCCTGTTCCGGGAATCTTTTCCTACATGCACACCTGCACCCATACTGAGGGGACACCGGTACAAGCTTTGTGTGTAACACCAGAGCACCAGAAGCCACCAGATGCACGGTGGTCTATGAGGGAGTGGTTGAAGGATGGCGTCTGTGGGCAGTGGATGCTGTGTAGTTGTTGATGAGAGTGATGATGTGTGTCGTGACATGGAATGGTGTCCAGATACACGGCCAAGTGAAGGAAACAAGCTGGGGACGAGTGTATAGACTATATTACCTTTATGCAAGGAAGGTGAGGATCTGGAAATATGTAGGGAAGTTTGTTTATATTTGCATAGAGAAGCCCTGGAAAGATAACAAGAAACGAAGGTAGATGTGGATAGGTAGCAGGCAGCGGTGAGCATAGGGACTGGCAGTAGGGTGGGAATGGCTCCGTCCACCTGTTTATATTGTGTTGACTTTTGGAATCACACAGTAGACAACCAACCAACAAAAGTGATTCTGTGCCCCTTGACATTGAACTAGACCAAGAGCAGGTGGCAGAGAGCGAAGCCGGTTGAATGCATCATGAAAGGGTGAGGTCATCCACTCCATATCCATTCTCAGAAGCTCTCAAATTCAGACATTCAGTAGCAGGTGCTTACTCAACCGGTCTGCCAATCTGATGTGCCAGGCACTGGCTTAGGTGCTGTCATTGGGGGCCTTAGGTCCAGGCTTTCATGGAGCTGCTTGAAGGGACGGACCACGAGGAAATGATGAGCAAGCAGGAGGCTTATTCTGCCAGGCCCCAGGGAAGGAGGTGAGAGCAGTCCTTGCTGAGGTCCAAAGGGAGGTTAACTGCTGAACTATATTCTGCATGTCGAGCCGAGTTTGTGAGCAATAAATTGGGGGTAAATTCTCACTTTTATTCTTTTCACCACTGCGCTCAGAATGTCATTTTTTTAAACCATAATCTCATTATCCCTTCAGTTAAGTTTCAAATAAAGAAATAAACACAGAATAGAGGTCACTGTACTCCAGTCTACTACTGTGTTGCCCAGAAGACCATAATTTAGGTGAATAAGTCAAAGTTGAGTTGACCATTACAGTTTTTTTCACAACAGTGGGGCTGTATTGGGGATTATATTATCTCTATGATTTGTGTGACTATAACCATAGGTTATTAAACAGACAAGATATTAGTCTGACAATCTGTTACTCCACTCTGGAAGCGGTTAAATGTAAATTGTCCCTTTACTGTGACATATTAGCTATAGAAAATTCAAACACGCGCTCTTCTCCCTCCCACTCCCCCAACCCAGGGCTCACATTCCTCGTATCATCAAGACAATTATTTTCTGAAAATACTATGGAGATGTTCTCACGGTAGATGGTGTAGACATTTGCAACATTTCTCCTCTGTTTATTTTTTTCTCATTCTGATCTTTTACTGGCAGATTTCTCCTTCACCGTTTCTGAATCAGATGAAATATTAATATGGTTATTTTTAAAAGTTTCTACGATGACATGATTTTTTAAAAAGGAGAGATATTTTTTTTTCCTCTGTTTCTTTCGATTCCATTAAGCTTCGGTGAAACTTGAGAAACAGATCAAAGGCCATAGGAGATTGTGACGGTCAGCATGCTTTTTCGCATCTCCACTTCTCCAGCCACTTAAGTCTTGCTCAGATTTGACGGAATAAAAAACACAGACTGGCAGCCAGAGTTGGGAGTCTGGAATCTTCCTGGCAACCAAAGCCCAAAATACAGATCTCTCTGGAGCCAGCATATTCATAAACGATCGGAGGTTTGTGACTTAGTTAAGAAAGCACCAGAAGTCAGATTTAAGTTAAAAAAGAAAAAAAGCAGAGTAATGCAGATCCTTATTTTATAATCACAACAAAGTGCTTTCTATGGAATAGTAAGAACCGCTCAGGGTCCCAGGGATCCTCTGTCATCCTAGGGGATGCTCAGAAAGGTGATGGCCGTGGAAGCTGGCCAGCGTGCTTACCTGTTGCTTACTTCTTGAGAGACTTGGGCCTCACAGGAAGGTGTGACATCCCTGGGCCTGGCGGTGGGAGTCACCGGAGCTGCCCCCTGATGGGGTGACTGTTCACAATGTCCATCACTAGCACAGCAAGGCAGCCTTGCAGAGAGTGAGGTGCATTAAGCAGTTCCACACATGCGTGGTGCCAGGCATTTGGGCACAGTGAGGGTGTATGTCCGGTGCTCACACTAGGTTGTGTTTTCTTTCCGAATGTCATTTCCAGAGAGGACAGTAGAACAACAGGGATGCAAAGGTGAGAAAGGGCAATGGAGCGAGTTCCCTGATGCCTTTTGCTGTTTGGGGGGACGTTTGTAGAGTTAGCATATCCAAAAGGGGTGCCTTGGCCTGTGAAATCTCTCATCATTTGGGGGTGTTCTACTTCTCTGTGGTCCCTTCATGCTTCTAGTAGTGGACCAGTCACACTGAGTGGAGACTGCGTTGCTTCGCCACAGCAACTTTGGAGGAAGAAGTTTATTGCTTGTTACAGAAACCAAAGGATTGCTTTTCTTGGAAGCAACTCCCTGGTTTCTAAACCACACAGTAAACTGTTCTCCGGTGTCCACTTTGGCCGAATATTCTCAGCCAACGCTTCTTCTATCTTCTGCACACAGCATGATCCTTGGCTCCTTGGTGAGTCAGGGAAAGAAGATGAATGTATGTTTGCAGTAGTTGTAATGTTCCTCCAAAGCCCAAATTCTGTTAATTTCATTAAAAGTTTTTCATATTTTACCGAATTAACAATTTGTGTATCTGGCCTGTTAAGAGTTTTTTTTAACTGCTGCTAGGCATTTGACCATATCTGTGGGAGCCTCAAAGCAGTCCAGCAGGTGTAAAATATAGTCATAAGGACAAAAAAAAAATAACTGGCATTTGTACAGTGCATTGGAGTTCATGACATGCAATTTCTGTGTCGTGTGTGTTACTCAACAGGAGATGGATCAGAGGACAGAGCCAACAGGCTCAACAGGCCAATTTGAGTCAAGGAGCTTTTATTTCTAACCAGTGGTGGTAATGGGGTCCTTTCATGTTGGTGAGAACTCAGAGGGCAGCACTTAACAGCAGCAGGGACAAGGGAACATTCTGAGTGGGCTGGAGGGAAGGGGTGCACATTACGCCAGAGAAGGTGCATCTCTTGGCAAGGTTCTGTTGAGCAAACAATGGCTGAAATTGGTGTCAGTAACAACCTATTTCCTGCCTGATTGGGTTAGGAAAAGAAAATAAACTCTAAGAGTTTTTTTTTTTTTTTTTTAAGATTTTCTTTATTTTCTTTGAGAGAGATGAGAGTGAGTGAGCGCAAGTGGAGGGAGAGGGAGAGGCGGAGGAAGAGGGAGAGGGAGAAGCAGACATCCCCCCTGAGCGCAGAGCCTGGCATCTAGCACAGGGCTCCATCTCAGGACCCCAAGATCACAAGCTGAGCCAAAGTCAAATACTTAACGACTAAGCCACCCAGAAGCCCCTCTAAGAGGTTTTTAGCAAAGTATTACATGTATATACACGTGTCACATGTTGGTGCTTATTAGTATTTATTAGTCGATTCACTCATATGTTTATATTCAGAAGTTGCCCTTTTTAAGTAAACAAAATCCTTAACCCGCTAGCGTATGTGTGTTTTTTTTAAAAAGATTTTATTTATTTATTCATGAGAGAGAGAGAGAGAGAGAGAGAGAGAGAGAGGCAGAGGGACAAGCAGGCTCCATGCAGGGAGCCTGACGTGGGACTTGATCCCGGGACCCCAGGATCACGCCCTGGGCCAAAGGCAGGCGCTTAACCGCTGAGCCACCCAGGTGTCCCCTGCTAGTGTATTTGTGTTTCTATCAACCAGTTTTCTCATGTCTGATTTTGTTGCCAATGTTTTCACTACCAAGTTCCTTGTGCCCCCTTTTTTTTCTTTTCACTTAGAGCCAGTGACTTGAAGGATTTGATATTAATGTTGAGCTGGACTCTGAAAGCCTAGTTAAAATGTATCTCAAAACAATAATAAAAGTCACTGGCTGTTCCCTTTCTTCTTCCCATGATTATTGAATGAGTAAGTGAGGAATTTAGATGATTAATGTGCAAACACCGAGCACTGGCCTTGGCAGATGAGTGTTCAGTAAATTAGTATTTTGCCTCACCCTCAATAGTGCTTTTCTTTCTTTTTTTCTCCTTCCCCCCTCCTCCCTTCCTTCCTTCCTTCCTTCCTTCCTTCCTTCCTTCCTTCCTTCCTTCCTTCCATCCATCCATCCATCCATCCATCTCCACACCCAATGTGGGGCTTGAACTCACAACCCTGAGATCAAGAGTTGCATGCTTTACAACCTGAGCCAGCCAGGCGCCCCTCAATAGTGCTTTTCATCCTTCTTCTGAGTACTCTCAAGTGCAGAGAGTGGTAGACGCATGAGCTTAGGTATCTCTGGGTGTCTCACGGACTCCCATTGAGGAACACTGATGTTCTTGGAAGATGGGCCCTTGTAACCTCGTGGCTCTCCCTACCCCTTGGCACACATACTATAATTTGAGAAGTTTGGTGTTAGCAGCTAATGTTGGAAAGACAGAAGGGAGTGGTCAGTGTATTCACCACAAATGTTTTGTCACGTTTGATATCCTTTGAAATTTGGTCACATTTGTGTGGTTTATAAGGCCATTCTCTTGGGACACGCTGGGTGGCTCAGTGGTTGAGCAACTGCCTTCAGCTCAGGGCATGATCCTAGGATCCTGGGATTGAGTCCTACATCGGGCTCCCTGCATGGAGCCTGCTTCTCCTTCTGCCTGTGTCTCTGCCTCTCTCTCTCTCTCTCTCTCTGTTTCTCATGAATAAATAAAATCTTTAGAAAAAAAAAGGCCATTCTCTTATATTAGAACAGCCCACCTGTTCCCCAGTCATTCTGGACATTGGGCAGGGAATCATTTTTCCTCAAATTTCCATTTGCTTGTACGGCTAAAATGTGGAAATCTGCTGAGAATACACTTGCACTTAGTGTCCTGTGGATTTTAGTTACATGCAGAGTTTTAATGGTGGGTTTCTTATTGGAGGGTAAGATAATAGGACAATATTTTTTTACTAACTCAGATACATGAAAATAAGAAAGAAATCCTTCTGATCATTTGGGCATTTCTGTAGCAGCTGCTAATTACAGATGATCCTCAATTGCCCATGAATTCAGGGATTCTTATAGATAATATGCATTCTTTGATAGTCAAAAAAAAATTTCACTTTGGTTGTTAGTTCTTATTTCCATCTTTTTTAAAAGTTATTATTTATTTGAGAGAGAGAAAGTGAGTGAGAAAGCATGAGCAGGGGGAAGGGCAGAGGGAGATGTGGGGCTTCAGTCCCAGGACCATGACCTGAGCCAAAGGCAGATGCTTAACCAACTGAGCGACCCAGGCGCCCCTGTTAGTTCTTGTTTCTTGTTTTTTTTCTTTTCTTTTCTTTTTTTTTTTTTTTAAGATTTTATTTATTTATCCATGAGAGACACGGAGAGAGAAGGCAGAGACACAGGCAGAGGGAGAAGCAGGCTCCATGGAGGGAGCCCGATGTGGGGCTCGATCCCAGATCTCCAGGATCACACCCTGGGCCGAAGGCAGGCGCTCAACCACTGAGCCACCCAGGTGTTCCTAGTTCTTGTTTCTATGGAACCAGTCTTATTTTGAAACCAACTTTTGACAGAAGACGTAACATTGTGAGCAATCACCACTTGTTCTATCTAGGTGTCTCATTTATTCATTGCTTTAATCCTGCAATGTGGGTGTTACTCCCCCCAGTGATGGATGAAGAGACAGAGGTTCAGGGAAGCTAATGCAGGACCACCCACTGAGTCATGGAGCTGGGCCCTAACCTCACCTCTCTGACTCAAGACTCATTATCTCTCTCTCAAACTACTGCCTCTCCACTGGTAGAAATATGGTAAAATGTCCTGTAAGATTGGAGGAGGCCCAAAAAAGGCTAACATAATCATGATTCATCAATTCCTGCGTAACCAAGAATTGACGAATATTTGGGAGAGTTAGCTTGGGTTTCTTCATACCAAAGTATTGACAAGCATTATAAGGAGCAAATGAGATAATGGATTAGAAATGCACTGGTCAGTACAACCAGCCCTATGCATACTAAGGAGGATTGTCAGTCCCTTAAACCTCTGCCCTTTGAGAAGAATTGGTGCCTGGGACGGTGCCTTCGGCCCCTCTGAGTTACAGGTTGGTCACTGTGATAGCTCGGCACGGCTATTTACACTAGTTGAGACCTACATCTGGTCTAGACAAATGAGAGCTGCCAAACAAAGCAACGCGTTGAACGAGGATTGTCATGGCCAGGAGCCCATTTTCTTGTTTAAGATCTCTGGAACTTTCCTGCTAAAAGGCAGACAAGGTTTGGATAACTCATTTGAAAGCAAACCAAGTACTATGTTCTCCCTCAGCCACTTGAGAAACTTGCTCAAAAATATATGCGGAGCAGAAGGAATGGAAAGACGCTGCCATGTTTAAGCGTGTAGCAAGCAGTGAGTCGGTGGTTGGGAACCCACCGTCATGGTGCCTTGACGGGTGAAACTCTTGTCACAGATGAATTGTTGCTTGAGCAATAGTCTTCACCCAGACAGTGCAGTTGCCTACTGTGTACCTAAACCTCTCACCTCTGTTGAGAATAATGAAATGGCCAGTTACACAAGGGCTTCCTCAATGACTTTTCTCTCATCCCTGTTCATCTTCTAAGAACATCAGTTGAGACAGACGTTGTAGTGCCTGGTACAGTAACTGGCACGTTGAGGGATGACATACATACTTCTTGAATACGTGTACTGCAGAAGCATCTCCTGGAAGTCAGGCTCAGTTTGAGCATCCGTGAGTAGGGTGACCTCTTGATTGGTCTTTATTCACATGAAGCTTATAAAATACATTCTTTAGGTTTCTTTAATTGAAATTTGATTGAGGTCAAATTTGATTGTAGATTTACATGAAGCTGTAAGGAATAATATAGAGAGATCCTGTGTACCTTTTATATAGTTTTCCCCAATGGGGGAAATTTTTCTGACAAAAACACAACACAATATCAAAATCAGGATGTTGGCATTGAGACAGTCCACCCATGTCGCTCATATGATCTGATTTTGTTCAAATGTATTTTTTTTAAAGATTTATTTATTTTTAGAGAGAGAGAGAGAGAACAGAGGGAGGGGCACGGGGAGAGGGAGAGAGAGAATCTTTTTTTTTTTTTTTTTTAGAGATTTTATTTATTCATGAGAAGAAGAGACACAGGCAGAGGGAAAGCAGACTCAATGCAGGGAGCCCAACGTGGGACTCGATCCTTGGGACTCCAGGATCACGCCCTGGGTGAAAGGCAGGCGCTAAACTGCGGAGCCACTCAGGGATCCCCAGGAGAGAGAGAATCTTAAGCAGACTCCATGCTGAGTGTGGAGCCTGTCACAGGGCTCGATCCCACGATCCTGAGATCACAACCTGAGACAAAACCAAGAGTCGGAAGCTCAACCAACTGAGCCACCCAGACTCCCCTGTTCAAATATTTTTTTAGTGTGCTTTTAAAATGGTGAAGTATGGGATCCCTGGGTGGCGCAGCGGTTTGGCGCCTGCCTTTGGCCCAGGGCGCAATCCTGGAGACCCGGGATCGAGTCCCACGTCGGGCTCCCGGTGCATGGAGCCTGCTTCTCCCTCTGCCTGTGTCTCTGCCTCTCTCTCTCTCTGTGACTATCATAAATAAATAAAAATTTAAAAAAAAAATGGTGAAGTATGCTTGGGGAGGGAAAAAAGCCAGACTGTAGGCTCCTGTGGCAAAGCTGGAACTAGAACTTTGTGAACGTATGTTGGGGCGAGGCTGGTTTCCAGTCCAGAGGAGAGCTGAGTGTGGGATGACTCAGGGGGTCCCCTGTGGGGGAGCAGAGGCTTCTCAGGGCAGTGAGCCTTGGGGCTGAGAGCAGTAGGCGTCTGTTTGGCAGCCCAGAGGAAAGGAGGGATCCTTGTCCTGCATTTTCCAGGGCTGAGGCTGCCGCCAGTGGGTGCCCTTCCCACCAGTGACCTCCTTGCTCCAGCCACGCGGCGGGAACACGTGCCATGGTTTGGGCTTACAGGGGCCCGAAGTCTGGTCTACACCCAAATCCCAGACCACACCCGCCCCTTCTGAACCAGAATTTCCAGAAGCCTTGAGAATTAGCCCCAGTCTCTGTCATTCTTTCCTTTCCTGTGGTTGTTTTTCTCATTGGATTCAGGCGAGCAAATAATGAGGTATTGGAGGGCTGGTGGTGCCTCTTTTTATTCATTATTTAGCAGTCTCTTAACCAAATCTCATCTGCCCTGTGCAGCCCGCACAGCATTGTGCTGGAAAGGTGGGTCATTAATGCTGATGGAAATGAAGTCAGCTTCTCCCTAGGGAGACATTTCCAGGGAACGAGGACCTGCAACTCCCCTGATGTGGAGGAGGTGGGGTGAGCAGAGGGTAGTGGTGCAGAGGGCAGGAGCCCATTATGTTTCTGGGACCCTTGAAGCCCAGGGTCCCACAGAGCTGAAGGAGCTTCTCTGAAGTGGGAACGTGGCCTTGTTTCTATTTAGGGAGAGAAAAACCACCCAGTATTTTTTTATGCTCCCGAATTGAATCCAGCCTTCTAGGTTAGAAGATAGAGGTCCCCCCTACCATCCCCTTTTCTGACTTAAAAGTGTCTGGGTTTCAGCCTGTGTGAGTAACTAACTCACAGTTAACTCTTGCGTCTGAGCCAGGCCTTCCCTTAGGGGTGGGCAGGCTGCTTGCTGGCTTTACCACCACTGCTTTTCCTGGGGCAGAGCCAAGGAAGGCAACATTTGCATAATATTCCCTTATTTGGCTGGCCACCTTCTGCCATAGATTTGGAAAATAAAAGACACACCTTTCCCAGGAATTACTAGTTGTCCAACAAATAACTACATAACAACTGCTTACTATGTGGGAACCCTGAAAACTTTTTCCAGGAAAAGCTAATATAATAAAATACTTTGGCAAATGTGCTTATAGTATAATATTATTTAATAAGGTTTTAAGAATCCGGTTTTTAAATTTGCAGCTTCTGGAGGAAATCACGTTTTATTTTACTTGGAGAACAATTTAGTTGAAATGACCCTTGCAAGGGATTTGGAAAATGCATGTGTTCAGTTATTCTTCTAAGCCTTTTTATATAACCTGTTCTCACAGAACCTTGTTATTCCTGGCAGATTTTTCCCCCCCTCTGTTCCCACTTTTTTGGTTTACCAGGTTATTCTTCTTTTTAAGTATTGAACATTTTCTTCGGAGCATATTCTGATATTTCAGTAAATGGATGAATACCAGAAAGAAAGGATGGTGAATTTCTGCTTCATTGCTTTGGATGTTTCTTTGGATCCAAAGATATGTCTCAATGATTCCAAATGTTCACATCTCAGTAAGCAACCAGATAATGAGTTTCTTCGAATTATTGCAGAATGTCCATTATTATATAGATGCAGCTAGCCTTGAGGGCTACATTTGCCTCCCGGATTTTATGACAACTTTCTGGAATGCTTTTGAAAACTTTAACTATATAGTACACATAGGCTCGCTTTGTAAATTAAAGAAAGAGTGCATCTGCACCCCCATCCCTTATATGATAACGACTTGGAGAAAAATATGAAAATTGGCTCTCATCCTCAGCCATAACCACTGTTAAATTACAAAAATGTATTTTTCCAGGCTTTTTCTATGCATAGTTAACGATTACTTTCCTTGTTGTGTATTGTTTCTTCCATTTATCATTAAATGACATATCCTGGGCATTTTCTCACATTGTAAATCTTTTCCCCAAATACTGTATATGCCGTTTGAATCCCAGGAAACCCAGGCCTAGCTTGAAGTGTGCACCATGGCCCGCTGCACCCCCACTTCTGTATTGACCAGGGCCCCAGGGTGTGTGTAAGGGAGGAGGGGGTCCTCTTGCCTTCCCGAAGTCAGAGTGCCATAAGCATCCTCTCATTTCTCTCCATTCCTTCTCCTCTTTGTCCCCATGTGCATTTTCCTATGCGTATTTTTAGTTCCTTCTCACTCGCCAGTATCAATCAGAAGCTGGGGGCCGAGTGGCGGTCCCCTGGCCACGGCTTCTCTGCCCACGGGCGTGCCCGCTGCAGGCTTGCTCCTCCTGGGAAGTGGGAGTTAGCCCCGGCCTGCATCCGAATTGTTCACTACACACGGGGGTGGCTGCCTTTATGATATTTGGTCACGTTTTCCTTCTGAACCCATGATCATTCATTCTCCTTGTTGACTTCTAACTGGAGACAGGCCCTCACTAAACATGGTGAACCCGTATTTTAGTGGCTGGTGCGGGGCTGGCTTTGCGTATCAGGTGACCCTGTGATACGTGGCCTGGCTCTTTGACTAGAGCTTAGCAACCCAAAGCCTGAGGATGCACAGGTCAGGAGCCAACCTGATTGCCAGGGTACAGACCAAGGGCCCCTTAACCTGTAAGTTCCTGAGAATCAGGAAAGGCAGGGCTGGAGCACTCCTCCCCACAGGCTCTCCACTCCTCTCTCCACCTGCCGGATGGGTGTCTGATTTTTTCCTTTATTGCTAGTGTAGAACGAGGACAGATACGTTGGAAAGGCATGGTTTGGAGCTTGACTGCAATTCCCCATTTAACATGAGAGGTCTCTGCCTTTCTTAGTCTCCCCTTTGTCAGGATGCAGCCACTCTGGACGTGTCACGCCCTTTACTGAGGCGCGAAGGCGTGTTGAGATACAGACAACATGCTGTCCGTGGGGTTCCCCACCATTGCTCTCTTTGGGTCTAAGTCTGTCATGTGCATTGATGGTGCAGGCCCTGGCAGGAGCTGGGAACCTTGGGAGCCTGTACACAGCATCCCTGGTTGCTTGGTCTCCTCTCTTTCCTGTGATTAAAAACCTTGCTTCTCCTGCTCCTCTTTCCTAAGTGCACCCCTCTTCCTCCATGGAGGCCTCATGCAACTCTATTCCGGCTGCCCCACCTGTCTCCTTCCTTCCTCCCTTCATTCCTGGGCTTAGTCTCACACTTCTGTTGCACGGCATTCATTCATTCATTCATTCACTCATTCATCTGTGATTGTGCCAGCCTGTAGCTTGAGTCTTAGTGCGTAATGATACGCAACACAGTTCCTGCCTCCACCGGAGCCTGCTGCTCATTACCTGGGGAGTCAGGTAAGCTGATGACTGTGCAAGGTAGGGGTCACAGGGTCCAGCAGAAAAACAAGAAAGTGGGCCTAAGTCTGTGCTGGAGTCAGGAAAGCCATCAGTGGTGAAGTGACACTCCTCAAAGGGTTTGTGAGGCCAATGTGGGGCAAAAGGAAGAGGACAGGCCGGCAGAAGGAATAACACATGTGGAGGTTGGAGGCATCGACAGTGTGGCACGTTCATGAAAATGAGCCATGCGGAAAGCCAGATTAGAAGTGACACTGGGAGAAAGGTTGTGGCCACATCACAAAGGCCCTTGTATATCGGAATGGTAGCAACCCAGTTAACGCTTCCATGGTCCTTATTATGGACAAGACACTGAGCATTTTATAGACATGGGTTCATGTATTCCTCGTACCAACTCTAAGAGGTAGCAACTGTTACTGTCTCCATTTTACAGATGAAAAAACTAATAAGACCAGAGAGACTGGGATGGACAGAAGGTTCTCCGGACAGCAGGGGTGGATCTGGGCTTTGGGCCAGGGAGTCTGCTGTGGGACTGCATGGCCCAGAGCTGGCTGTCCTCGTGGCCCAGTGGCCACATCTCACACTCCAGAGCTGGACTTCATCACATGGGCCTCGGGGAGCAACGGGAAGGGGTTAACTCGTGGGGAAACAGATCTGAAATTTGTTCAGATAGTTCTTTAGAGACAGATGGAGATTTGATCCAGGAAGGCTGCTTAGAAGTCCCTGCCGTTGTTGTGTGGGAATCTGGTGGAACGTCTTTTAGAATGGCTTTCTCAGAATTCTATATCCTGAAAAGGCAGCTCTGCAGCCTATTTTTAAACCAGTGCTAGTTTATAACGAAACATGCCCTATATGCTGATAGAATTTAATGTGTGAATTTGATAATCAATATGTTTATGTGATTTTAAATATTTTGCTGTACAATAAAAGGAACAATTTTTTTTATTAGGCACTTTTCTTAAAGACCCTTTGGATCTTCCTTCCACTTCTCGGTCTGATGGGAGGCTGGCAGTTTCATTAACAGTACCCCTGGGGAAGCAGCTGGCTCCTCTGTGACGGTGTCCCTAACTGGTACCTCTTCCAGGAGGTTTTTTTTTTTTTTTTAAACAGTTATTTATATTGTAGTATGGGGTGCCTGGTTGGCTCAGTTGGTTAAGCATCCGACTCTTGGTCTCGGCTCAGGTTATGTTCTGGAGGTCATGAGATCAAGCCCCGCATCGGGCTCCACGCTTAGCAGGGAATCTGCTTGACATTTTCTCTCCCTCTCCCTTTTCTTCTACCCCTCCCTCTGATTGTGCGCTCTCTCTCTCTCTCTCTCTCAAATAAATACATAAATAAATAAAATCTTAAAGGAAATTGTAGTAAAATATACATACCACACACTTTACCATTTTAACCATTTTTAAATGTACAGTTCAGTGGGATTAAATACATGTACCATGTTGTGCAAATATCACCACCATCCATCCCTATTCCTTTTGTCATCCAGAACTGACCAATGAAGCAACAACTCCCATACAACCTCACCCTCCAGCCCTTGGAACCCACATTCTACATTCTGTCTCAATGGATTTGACTCCCATAGGTACCTCAGGTAATTGACCATTTGTGTCTGGCTTGTTTCACTTATAATAATATCCTTGAGGTTCATCCATGTTGTAGCAGGTGTCAGAGTTTCCTTCCTTTCTAAGGCTGAATAATACTCCACTGTATGGATAGGCCACATTTTGTTTATCCATTTAACCATCAATGGGTGCTTGGACTGCCTCCATGTTTTGGCTGTTGTGCTCAATACTGCTGTGAACATAGGTCAGTATCTTCTGTTTAGGTCCCTGCTTTTAGTTCTTTTGGGTATTTCATGAGGTTTTGTTCCCTCCTAGGCCTCACCTTGGGAACTGTAACATAGCTGTGCTAATGGGGATAGACATTGCCTTCTTCTCTCTACTTTTGCTACCATGTCAAATGAATCATACTTAATATAGTAGTAGAGGTAGAGTCCAGGAATAGTATGTTTTAGAGTGGGTCCTCTTTCCCACTTTTATGGAACAGGAAGCCTAGTAGGCATTAAACAGGAAGCATTCCCTGACAAACCTCAAGTAGGAGGTGACTGCTCTCTGAGCTGTAGAAGATCAAGGGAAGGTGTGGAGTGAGGGAGGGACAGGGCTGAGGGGCAGTGCTGATTGGGGGCCCAGTCTAGGAAGTAGAATTTAGGGCATTCATGAGTTTGCATTTCATTGTAGGGCATGAGGAAGAGAGAAGAGTCTGGGGTGAACCCCATATTTCTAGTTTGGGTGGCTAAATGGTCCCCAGAACTAGGATGACTGGCAAAGGCAGGGGAGTCCTGGGAGATCATAGAGCATACATCTATTTTGGACTGCTACAAAATAGGGGAAGAAGCTTCATGGGCCTGCAGATGATGTGCAGGGTAAGGATCATTACAATGGGACTATATAGTGAAACTGGAAAAATATAGTGAAGTTACTATATAGTAAATTATTGTGAAATTATTATTAAATTATAGTAAATTAGTGTGAACTTATTTTTTTCCAGTTACATTGAAGATAATTGTTATAACCAACTGTGTAAGTTTAGGGCATAAGGTTTGATTTACATATATTGTGAAGTGATGACCACAGTAGGTTCAGTTAACATCCGTCTTCTCATATAGACATGATAAGAATTAAAGAAAAAAAAAAGGAAAAAAATGTTTTCCTTGTGATGAGAACTCTTAGGATTTGCTCTCTGAACAATTTCTCCATATGCCGTTATCTGTGTTCACTATGGTCTCCAGGCTGTACATCCATCCCTAGGACTTAGGTATTTTGTAACTGGAAGTTTGTATCTTTTGACCACTTTCCTCCTGTTCCCCCTCCCCACCCTCTGCTTCTGATAGTCACAGGTCTAATCTTTTTTTTTTTTTTTTTTAAGATTCCACATAGAAGTGAGAACATACAGTACCTTATTAATGTCTCACTTATTTCAATTTGTGTAATGCCTTCAGGTTCTATCCATGTTATAGCAAATGATAGGACTTCCTGTTTTTTAGGGCTGAATATTTCATTGTGTACATATACACCACAACTTCTTATTCAAAGATGGTTACATTTCTTTACAGAAATTCTCTTGTCAGGTCAGGACTTTTTATTTTGGGTGTCTGTCATGAAGGTTAGTATTTTCTTAATAAAGTCCTCATTCCTAACAGACCTGGCTCTTCATTTCCTTTGCTCCACAACCTGTTACTTTAGAATCGGAAGGGACCATGCAGGAGGAGGAATGGACTTAGGGGAAGGCTAATGGGTTCACTTTCAGGTGTCTTGATCTTGAGATGCTGGTGGACCATTTGGCAGAAGTATGTAGGTGGGTGGTGTTGAAGATCTGGTGCTCAGGATTGACCAGAAGCTGACATAGCTATGGACACCATCCTAGAGCCCAGGGGGATGAGATTGCCCGAGTTCAGAAAGAAGGCAGAGAGGGGAAGACCATCCTCTTCTTTGTCTACTCCTGTTCCATTTTGAGGGACAGAGTGAACAATAGGCCAAGTTTCAGAGGTGGCCTCCAGCCTGGAGCCATGTCCCATTCCTCTGTCTTCATGGGCACAGACTCCAGAGGGGAAGAGTAGGGTTTCAGGAGAAACGCTGGAGAGACTGGCTGAGGTGTGGCAGCCACACGGGTGGCAGGAGAGGAGCCTACAGAAGAGGCTGGGGTGGGGTGGGCCTGGGGTCGGACTGGTGATCCTAGGCACGTGGTGCGCTGGAAGCCAGAGGGAGGAGGTTGAGGGAGGTGGGAGGGACCACATGCTTGACAAGTGTCCACTTGGCTGTTAGGAGGCCCTTGTCATCTCTTCTAGAATTGTTTCAGGTCATGGTGGTTTACAATCCAAGATGGGATCCTTCCAATGTGCTCTCCCCTTAGGTCTTGAAGTCCAGAAGCTCTGTCAGCACATGATGTTTCTTATCACCGTTCCTTACCAAAAAATACCCTACCCTTCAGCAATTTAGAACATGTTCTAAACACTTCCGTTACATGTTTTAAATACCACCATTTGAACTCAGACACATCTAGTCCTCTCTGGAGGCAATTCCTCAAAACTCATACTATCCTTATTTTAACAATATAGTGGGGTACACTTTTATTCTCTGAGACTCCCAACCTGCAAGATGCTCGAGGAGCCGGAGTTTGTAGGGTCACAGGTGGCATGAGATGGTGACCCCAAGGCCCCTGGGAACCTGAGATAATGCGCAGTATTATCTGCTGGTTTTCTCCCACTTCTCTTATCCCACTGTCCTTTAAACCACATCCCTGGGCATCAGATCTGTCATGGATTCACGCTCACTCTAGCTGTTTCTGAATCTGTTCCACTGACTGTTGGTAATAACAGGTGCAGTGTACGGAGTGCCGACTATATTTGGGGCACTGTTCCAAGTGCTTGATGTATATCATCTCATTTAATTCTTGCACTACAGCCTGATGGACTATAGTGTTGTTAACCCCTTTTACTGAATGAGAAAACTATGACTCTGGAAAATAGAAGTAAGTTTCTTGAAGCCGGTGGTCCTCAAATTTGAGTGGCCGTTAGAATCTCCTGGAAGGTTTGTTAAAACACTGGCTGCTGGGCCCCATCCCCAGCGCTTTGGATTCAGGAGCTCCGTACGTGATGGAGCCAGAGAAGTTGCTTTTCTCACGAGTTCCCAGGTGCTGCGGCTATGGGCGTTAAGGACCACACTTTGCTGGATGCAGGACTGGATATAGGACGGGGATTCACACCAGGGCCGGGCTGACTGCAGGTGTGCTCTCCACTTTATGGGAAGTGCACTCTGGGAACCTGCAAGGAGGGAAGCCCTCTCACTGCCCGGGATGGACTAAGGGCATCCTAGAAGATTCAAGGGGAGGAGTTATTTCTCTTTCAGTGGAGCTGCTGGCCCGTGTAGGCAGGTGTCCTGAGGCAAAGGAATATTTGGCGGCAGGAGCTAAGGGAAGGCCTTGTCTCCCCAGGACTTAGAACAGTAGAAACATCAACTAAAAGTCGGTCTGCTTTAGTATCACCCTGTCCTGGCAATTCTAAGCAGTGCCTGCGATAAATACTCTTCTCCCCACTGCCTTGTATCCATTGCCTGGCAGCTAAAGGTAAAAACACCCGAACACCCTTCATTGTTGGGGCTCTGGGACCTGTCTTCCTATCCCTGTCTTCCACAGGACTGAGTCCTCAGGCCACGTCTGATTGGTCAATCCTTCCTTCACCTCGATTTTAAGGCCATGGTCAATCCTTCTTCCTTCACCTCGATTTTAAGGCCAATAACCTACTTGAAAATACTCCAGGAAGACAGAAAAGACAGGCAGAGCCGTGCCTTTGGTAGGCATGTTTCACAGCAGCGCCTCTGTAGCAGCCACCCCCTATCAGACAGTGGCCTGACCCCCAGACAAAGGTGAACCCTTTGAATTCTCACAATGACCTTGTGAGGTGGGCTCTGTCCTCGTCCCTGTGTCACGGGCGAGGACACGGAGGTGCACAGAGGTTAGCAAAGGGACTTGCCAAGGCCAGACAACTAGTGAGCGTGCACAGCCAGGATTCCCGCCAGGCAGCCCTGCGCCAGTGCCCCGTGGGCTTCACCACTGTGCCCTGGGGCTCCTTGGGCAGACAGTCTGTGCTTCATAAGTGCACAAGGGAGGGCCGCACGGGAGCAGGTGTGTTAGATGCCCATTGGGGTGGGGTGCTGCGAGGACCACTCACTCTCTAAGGTGGTTGATTCCTCTGGGTCCACTCAGGCTGGTGGAAAATCCTTCCACGGGGCATCACGTCGTTCTCACGGGCTCTGCAGTGCTCACCTCCACTGTAATGAAATGTGTTTTCCCTGGAGGGGGTGGTTACGGGTATTTATAGAGCGTCTTATAGCTGAAGAGCTCCAGAAGCAACAATTACCTCTGTAATCCTCTTAGCATCTCTGAAGGGAGGGAAGTGAACTGGCACAGCCTGCCCCAGGCTCCAGAAAGCTCTGCAGCGAGGTGGGAAGGGGAGGGGCCTTGGGAGGGAGGGAGTCATTTCTTGGAGTTCCCGGGGCCGAGCTGGGGAAAGCGGGGGGCCTCCTGGAGGAGGGCTCAGGGCAGCTCACCTGCATCCCACTTCCTTTGTACTGCCTGGTAGCTAAATGGAGAAATAACCTTCTTCCTGCTAAAGAAAGCTCACCAGCCCCTTTCACTATTCGCCTTCCGCTCAGGGAAAGAAAGTTTGAATAATAGAATTTTTTTTTTTTTCTTCTTCTCAAGCAGTGAATTCTTGTGTCTTGGCAGCTACAGTGTTCAAGACAAGCTATTCAGAGGAATAGCCGAGAAAATGAAAGGGGATGAGGTTCTGGGAAACTTCTTTTCAGTGTGAGTGGGTTTTTTCCATATGCGCATATATATTACACACAAGTATTTGCATCCTTGCCTGCTTGGAGCGGCAGCTTACTGGGCGTGCATGATAAACAGCCCGAGGTTGTGACTGTCTTTTGTTATGGGAATGTAATCGAATTGAGTGGCAGCACCTGAGGATATACTGTGAGGCCATCAGGCTTATTTTGATCACCTGACCTCATTGATGAGCTGCCCTGATGGTGATGGATGTGGAGGGGTCCCCCATTATACCAATATTTTCTGTTACTAAGGGTCGAATCAAGCGTGGATGAATAAGATCTGTTCTTGCTTGGTATTTGGGAGATTTTCAGACAGTATGATCTCCTGTTTCAGGGTTGTCAATAATCATTTCCCTGGCCAGATCACGGGGCTAGCTAAGTGTGCAAAAGAGGTAATGTAGTTAGAGAAATGTGTGCTCTTAGCTCTCTGTTCCTTTTACCTTGTGATCCTTCACGATCACATCTGGCTGGATCAGCTTCTCCTACGTGCCCTTAAGCATCTCTGCCCTGCCACTTCACGCGGCCTGGAGCTCCCAGATCCTGCACTTTGGGAGACTCCCATCTATCTTATTTGAGGGGACTCCCTAGGCTCCTGCTTTGTTGTAAAATTGTTTTTGTATTTTTAACAAGGTGGTTTCATACCTGGGGAACGTGTTGGCACCCAGCCAACAACCTGAAGCCAGAAGGAGGCAGGGCAGAGTTAGCATCCTGAATGCTTCCTTCTGTGCTCATCCATGTGCCTGTCACCCACGAGCTTGGCCATGGGAAAGACAACTGTCGCACCAGCTGTGTTCCGAGCTCTGGCTTACACACCCCCCCCCCCGCCCCGCCCCAAGACTCTGGCCTCCTCCCTGGTTTGGCCCCATTCCAGCCATCCCTTCACCTGTCCCCTCCTTGCCTGCCTTCTTTGCAGCCCGCAGTACCCACTGTGTCCCTTCGTGATACATCTCCAGGTGGAAGAACATGTGTAAAATGTGGGTTAGGAGAAAGGAAGGCCAATAAAGGGGATCCCAGGACAAAACAGGAAGAGGGATGCATGAATTAAGGCCTCTGAAATTGGTCCCACAGTCCTTCCACCTCCTTCCCTCCAGGAAGGCAAAGATCAGAGCCGGAGAGCTGTCATTATCCTCCACATAATTACAGGGGCCAGCCCAAGTTCTTGGAAACGCCAGGGAAGTCAGGGGGCTCTTCAAAGGCGGCCCAGGGAAGCCGGCGGGGACCTGAGCTTGGGGAGGATGATCTCCTGCGAGGGACCACTGTGCGGTGCCAACAGTCACCTCCCCAGGCCGCCACCGCACAAAACCGCTTCCAGGGCCTGGCTTGGGCTGTGCGGCTTCAGTGAGAGGCCACTCCGCAGCTGCTCTGGGCCCGTGCGTGTGCCCACGGCCGGCGGGTGTGCCAAGGCGCGGGCGGCTCCACCGTGTGTGCCCAGCCCAGTCCCTTGGTGGCTCCTTCCCTCCTTCCCCCTCCGATGCAGCCTTTTTTCTTTTGCATCACTCATTCCCACCCAGTGAGGAAATCACTAATTCCCCTTTGGATTTGCGTGCGGAGCAGAGCAGAGGCGCCGGGAACCTTCCCGAAGGAAAACCTACAGCGCCCTGCGTGTTTTCGCCGCCACCCATGCGAGTATTTCTAAGTAAGAATGCAAACAGGCCGGAAATAGAACGTATTAGTAAGCGTAACAGGGAGACAAAGTGTATTTTTAGCAAATACGGCTGAAGCTGAGGGGTGCGGTGAGAGATGGGTGCAAGGGAAGGGTGGGAGCTGGGCCCTATGCTCGGCTGCCTGGGGGTGGCCCCCTGCACTGGAAGACCAGTGGAGCCTGAGGATGTCGGGGCTCCTGGGGGGGGCGAGGCTTCTTGGGGGCACTGTGCTGGTTCTGGAGCCCCTCATGCTCCTGCTTCTGCCCATGGTGGCGGTGTGATCGTGGTGATCTCAGGGGAGGGGACCCGGGGGGACCAGCTTGGCAAGCCCACCAGGTGGGGGGAGGCTCGCCCACCCAGACTTGGCTGCCGCCAGCTGCCTCTCTTGGGGGAGGCCTGTGAAGGCCTGTGAGAGGAAGGCCAGAGAGCTGGAGGACGCCAAGTCTCTGGTTGGTGGGCTGTGAGCGCCGCAGGAATCCTAGGGGCTCAGGTTGTGAGGGCCACACCTCCCCAGACTCTAATTCAGTGGACAGGATGTTAATACATTCTCAGGGAGTCAGGAGTCCAAACAAGGTCACAGAGAAGGGAAGGTTAGAACTTTGAGCAGAAAATTGTTCGAAATGCCAAGATGTGACATAACTTGTTTCCCTGCAGATTAGCTAGGGTGTAACACCTGATAGCGACAGGAGTCTTACAAGGGCACTAATCACGGTAGAACAAAGTTAAACCCCAGGCGAGTCCTCCTGGAGTCCATCTGAAGTTCTGGGTACCGGATTGCCCCGACCGCCTGGTGCTAACGCAGTTGCCCACCCAGGGTTCCCATGGCTGGGCTCCATCTCTGTAGTCTGGTCTCTCTCTGTTGGCCGACTTCACTGGGATCCTCAGATTCATGGGGGTTCGGTTCACCTACTCCTGTGTTTCTCTTCAGAAGGTGGCCATCACCGTTGTCATGGTTAATTTTATGTGTCGGCTTGACTAGGCTGTTGGGTGCCCAGGCATTTGGTCAAACATTATTCTGGGTGTTTCTGTGAGGGTGTTTTTTGGATCAGGTTCACCTTTAAAAATCAGCGGACTGAGTAAAGCAGATTGCCCTGCCTCATGTGAGTACCAATCAGTTGGAGCCCAAGTAGATCAAAAGGCAGACCCTCCCCCAGCTTTCAAAGGGAAGTCCTCCTGCCTCTTGGCCTTTTAACTGGGACATTGGCCTTTTCCTGCTTTTGGATTCCAGTTGAAACATTGGCTCTTCTGGGGACTTGAACCTGCCAACCTTCAGACTGAACTACACCACCGGTTCTCGGGTCTTCAGCTTGCCGACTCACGCTGTAGATCTTGGGACTTGTCTGCCTCCATAATCATGTGCAGCAATTATAACTATAATAAACCTCTTTATTGGTTCTGTTTCTGGTTCTGTTGCTTTGGTTTCTCTGTAGAACCCCAACTAATACAACCATCTGCCAAATAAAAGCATGCTTTGTGGCCCATCCAAAACGCCCTCTTCTCAATGACAGGATTTCATGAAAAGGCAGGGAGTGAGCAGAAGAGTCAAACTTGAGTTCTTTCAGCATTTAGTCTTTGTGTAGCAGGCAGTGGGTCAAAGACTTAGAGCCATAGGGACCCTACTTTTTTAAAGTAATTTTAAAATTTAAATTCAGCTTAGTTAACATGTAGCGTATTACTAGTTTCAGGGGTAGAATTTAGTGATCCATCAGTTGCATACAACACCCAGTGCTCATTCTGTCACGTGCCCTCCTCCTTCATGCCCGTCACCCAGTTACCCCATCCCCCCCATCCATCTCCCCTCCAGCGACCCTCAGTTTGTTTCCTATAGTTAAGAGTCTCTTATGGTTTGTCTCCTTCCCTGTTTTTATCTTATTTTAGTTTCCTTCCCTTCCCCCTATGTTCATCTGTTTTGTTTCTTAAATTCCACATGAGTGAAATCGTATAGTATTTGTCTTTTTCCGACTGACTTCACTTAGCATAATACCCTCTAGTTCCATCCACGTTGTTGCACATAGCAAGATATCATTCTTTTTGATGGCTGAGTAATATTCCATTGTGCATAGACCACATCTTCTTTATCCATTCATCTGTCGATGGACATCTGGTTTCTTTCCATAGTTCGGCTATTGTGGACACTGCTGCTGTAAACATTGGGGTGCAGGTGCCCATTTGGATCACTATGCTTATATCCTTTGGATAAATACCTAGTAGTGCAATTGCTGGGTCATAGGGAAGTTCTATTTCTGACTTTTTGAGGAACCTCTAGACTGTTTTCCAGATTGGCTGCACCGGCTTGTGTTCCCACCGACAGTGCAAGAGGGTTCCCCTTTCTCCACATCCTCGCCAACATCTGTTGTTTCCGGTCTTGTTAATTTTAGCCATTCTGACCCATGTGAGGTGGTATCTCATTGTGGTTTTGATTTATATTTCCCTGGTACCAAGTGATGTGGAGCATTTTTTCATGTGTCTGTCAGCCATTTGTATGTCTTCTTTGGTGAAATGTCCATGTCTTCTGCCCATTTCTTGAGTGGATTTTTTGTTTTTTGGGGGTGTTGAGTTTGCTACGTTTTTTATAGATTTTGGATACTAGCCCTTTATCTGGATATGTCATTTGCAAATATCTTCTCCCATTCTGTAGGTTGCCTTTTAGTTTTGTTGATTGCTTCCTTTGCTGTGCAAAAAGCTTTTAATCTTGATGATGTCCCAGTAGTTCATTTTTGCTTTTGTTTCTCTTGCCTCTGGAGATGTGACTGGTGAGAAGTTGCTGCAGCCGAGGTCAGAGAGGTTTCTGCCTGTTCTCCTCTGGGATTTTGATGGATTCCTGTCTCATATTTAGCTCTTTCATCCATTTTGAGTTTATTTTTGTGTATAGTGTCAGAAAGTGATCTAGTTTCATTCTTCTGCATGTGGCTGTCACACGGGCCCCGCTTTCAAGAAACTCAATGCACAAAATTTAAACCTGTGCAAAAGGAGAAATTAGAGGCTAACTTTTCACATTGAAATAGGATTCTTCTGAGGTCCCTTTGATGAACAAGTTCTCTGTTTTATTTGGAAAATTCTGATTTGTGCATAGATTACCTCAAATGAACTACCCCTCTACTATCAGCATCTACTGCATAATATTGAGCAATCTTGTTGATCGATTCACAAGGTTTACATTTGATTTATCTCAGAGGCTGTTCTCCAGTGACTGGTGTGGCCTTGGGAGTGACCCTGTGACACAGCGAGCATTGGTTGATTTGTACTTCTTTTGTTTATTTGGGTTTGATTTCATTGGATTGACTTTAAGTCAATCCTTGAGTCCTTTGTAAACCTTCAATGCCTGCAGCAAGCCTCAGCTCAGCCCCATAATGACACAGATCCCAGAAGAAAGGCATCAGGTAACTGCAATCATTTCTGATAGGTCTTACTTACAAGGGACTCCTGTCATCAGAAAGATGGTATCAGGCTCTGAAGAATCATTGGGACTGAGATTTTTCTGTTCCTACAGCAGAACACTGTGTTCTACACAGACCCTCAGTGGTGTTTGGCAAATACTGAGATCTGAAATGGAGAATGTGAATTTGGGACAGTGTATTACCCATACTGTAAAAGTATTTATTAATGTGTGTAGAGCTTGTGGGTTCATGGCCCGTCCATTCTTGTTTTAACAATTTGGGGCATTGGGATGCCTGGGTGGCTCAGTGGTTGAGCATCTGCCTTCAGCTCAGGTTGTGATCCTGGGGTCCTGGGATCGAGTCCCGCATCGGGTTCCCCGCAGGGAGCCTGCTTCTCCCTCTGCCTCTCTCTCTGTGTCTCTCATGAATAAATAAATAAAATCTTTAAAAAACAAAACAAAAAACCAATCTGGGCATTTCGGGATCTCATCAGGGTGACTTCTGATGAGCACAAGCATGAGAAATACCCCCTTCTCTTTGCTAAGTCCCCTGCCTTCCCAGATGTGGTCTGCTCCCATTCTCACCCCATCATTCACTCTAAGGTAGGAGTATCAGGAGCCTAGTATCATGCTTTGTAGAGGAGCAGGTCTGAGGTGAGGTTTCCAAGGTTAAGCCTTTGAAGGGTGCTGATTGTTTTCTGAGGATGGAAAACTTCCAAGCTCCCTGAAACTACAGAAGTGGGTGCTCAAATCATGTAAGTGATGGTGGTGAGATACACCCGGTGATGCTTCCTGTGCCCTGGATCTGTATCCTACGGGGAAATGCCTTTACCTTCAGTGTCCCCTACCAAGCCCCACCCAAATGTAGGGTTGATGTATCAGGCCACATCAGTGAGCAATAGTGACCATATGATGCAGGTGCCAGAGTCCACTTTTAACTTGAGGAGGCCATCTACATGACCTAAATGAATGGATTGCTTTCCCACCATCCCCTCCCAGAGTACTTACTATAGGGGGGAGCTGTCTGCCTTCCTTGTATCCATTCGTGTTCCATTCTGTGCTTTTCCCTTGGGTTGCCTTGGCTTGACCACGTGCACCAGCGGCTGTTTACAGGCAAGGCCAGCCCGGGCAGAGAGCCATGTGTGGCCAGGACCTCGGCGCCCTTAGCACGAGGGGAACGTGTTGCTGGACACCACGATCCCTGCCCCAGATAGCAGGGGGCCGGTGTGAGGGGGCCGCCACCCTTGTAGGCGCCTCCCTCCAGGCACTAAAGGTGTTAGTGTCACGTGGCCAGGCCAGGGGAGGGGACAGGCTGGTGCCACTCTGGTGTGTCTCTAAGTTTGTCTGGGTGCAATCTCTTGTAGCCTCCTGCATGACAGCAGCACTCCTTGCACCACAGCCATTGCTGTGAAACCTTAATTGGCTCGGGAAACCACTTGAGGGGTTGTCCCCTCCCGCCTGGTGCACCAAAGCACAAGACTCGAGGGACATTGTTTTGAAATTAATTACAGTGTGATAAGTGTCGGGAAACAGCAATACTGCCCTTGGAACTGTCATCAAAGCCAGCTGCTTGCAGGGCGCTGGGACACACTTGACTTGCTAGATTCTTCTACCACCCGTGGCTGTTAGGTTCCTGTGGTATGGAAAGGGCCCCAGGGACCTGGCTCAGCTTAATCAGAAGACAGGGAAGTGGTGGTGGTGGTGGGGTAGCAGGGGCGGGGTAGAGGCTTTACAAATGGAGGGAAGAGACAGGATGGTGATGAAGAAGAATGTCAGGCTGCCAGCCCCACTGCCCCTCAGTTGGCGTGCTTAGGACGGAGGCAGGCCGGGCTCACCGGCTTCACTGGCCAGGTAATGAAAAGGAAAATGAGGCTGTGTGGCCCCTGGAGATTTGATGCATGTGCATTGGTTTGGGCACATCACATGTCCATGGCCCATTCCCTGGCCTTTACCAGAATCCTCCTGCCCCGTGCACATTTGGTTGTAACTGCGGGTCACTGGAGGTTGTGAGCGTGCGTGTCCCCCCAAGCATTGAAGGTTGAACCTAACCCCCAGTGTGATGGTGTCTGTAGATGGGGCTCTTAGGTCACAGGTGGAACCCTCATGATGGGGTTAGTGCCCTTCGGGAGGAGACCTCAGAGGCCTACTCTGAACCAGGAAGGGGGCTCTCAGCAGCCCTTGATCTTGGGTTTCGCACCTTCAGACTCCTGAGAAATGAGTACCTGTTGTTTAGAAGCCTGCCGGCTGGTATCTCCTTACTACAACACCCTGAACGGACCAAAGACCCAGTGCCAGGTGTCTCAAGCTTTGAAAGAAAATGTCTGGGAATGTCTGGGCTGCTCTGTGCTGCTGCGTAAGTGATGGTGGCTAATCACTCATTAGGCTGGACAAAGTAGTTGCCAGAGTTGGGGTGATGCTGCTTTTGTCAGGAATACTTCTATTTATCTTATTAACTTGTTTTCTGCTATAACATTCATCCACCCCCTTGGGCAAAGGTCATGTTAAATTTACTTTTTGAGCGGATGCAAGGATAAGGAGATTACATATATATATATATATTATATTATTTTTTTCTTTTTCTGTGTGAGGGTCAGGAGAAGAAATTCCTGTGTCTAAAAGAAAATCCTGCCAGAATAAAAGATCCCCAGATCCACCACGGGAGACTGGGTAGCAGGTGACGTCTGACTGCAAAGTGAGGCAGTCCTGGCTGGATCCTCTCTCTGTCGCTTACCAGCTCTGAGAACCAGGCAGGTCTTCATCCTCACCTGTGAAGCATGTCACAGGGTTAGCTGAGATAAAATAGTGGGAATTTTGTGACTGCAACCCCAGGGCCTGTGCTCCCTGCTCCAAGGCTCTTCTCCAAGGTTGGAGGTTCACAGCAGAGAGCCTAGAACACCTTGACCATGGATCTGATTCACTAGAGTGACAGGAATACACACACACAGGGGTGCCTGGGTGGCTCAGTTGGTTAAACAGCCGACTCTCGATTTCTGCTCAGTTCACTGACTGCCAGAAATGTACTTATGGACCATAGCTAAGGGACAGTCGAGCCAGATACTCTGGTTCACCCCCCATTCCTTGATTCACTGGTGAAAAGATTATGTCTAGACTTATTTCCCACCGCCTATCCGATTAGCGGCAAACCAGGCCCAAGAGCTCACAGAATGTGTCTAGACTCTTGATCCAGTGCTTTTTATAACCTATGATGCTTTCACCTTAACCTCTCTCCTTGACTGCTCTCAGTTACGTTCACACGAAAACGACTCATCTTCTTGCATCTCAGTGTAGACTGTTTATTTCAGTTGTTTTCCCAACCCAGCTAAGTAGAGGGGAGCCCTGTGTGTCTTGACTGTCTGCTTCCCCCTCCTCCCCACCACCCAACCTGAGAATTTACAGCTAGTTCTGGGAAGGAGAGTCTGTGACATCACTGCTGGCCATGGGGGCTTCTATCTCCCTTTACCCTATGCCCTCTTATTAAGCAGTAGTTTGGAATAGCGAATAGGATCATTTTAGATCAAAAGGTGTGCTAGTTTCTGGGATGGTTCAACCGGGGAACTTAACAGAAATGGATTATGTCAAAGTTCTGGGGGCTGCAAGGCTGACAGCGTGATTCTTTCGGGGCTGTGAGTGAGGGATCTCTTCCAGGCCTCTGTCTTTGGCTTCAGGTGGCCTTGTTTTCCCTGTGTCTCTTGATATCATCTCCCCTCTGTGTGTTGTCTGTCTGTCCAAGTTTTTCTTTTTTGAAAGGATGTGAGTCATGTAGAAAATTAGGGCCTACCCTACCTTGATCACCTCTATAAAGACCTTGTTTCCAAATAAGGTTGCATTTCTAAAACACTGAGGATTAAGACTTTAGCATATGAATTTTGAGGGGGCACAATTCACCTCATAATGGAAGGCATTTCCTGATTGGCAGGTCTTGGTAAGACACCTCAGTGGCCCAAGCTTGACCTCGTCCAACATGCTTTCCATTTCGCAATATATAGCGTCTGATTTATTGAGACTCCATTTACATACTTTTCCTGTAGAAAGTGACAAGACAGATCTTGGAAATGTTGGAGAAAACTCTTGATTTTACTGGCCCACTTGGCAAGTATGCTGACCACCTATCCTGCGTCAATAACACATTTGCTTGGAAGTCAGGGTGGAGGGAAATAAACACATTCATTGGGTGGTTATGATTTTCCTGCTGGAGCCAATGAGGTTGGGTTTGAATCTTGTATCTTGGTTTTCAAGAGTCTCACTGCTCAGACCTAATCCCCGTTGTGCGACGGTCATTGAGAATGAACTTACCATCGGAATGGTATTTTTATAAATGGTGTCGGTTGCATTTCTTTTCTTTTTTTTTTTTTTTTTGGTCGGTTGCATTTCTTTGGTAGTGGGGAAATCATACTCCCAGAGAATGAATGCAGAACCAGATTAAAGAAACCACCACCAACGTAAATCGATGAGGAGTTTATAAGTACATTCTAATCCACATGGAGGAAATATTAATTATGTGCTGTAGTCCAGAATAGTGTCCATGACCCCGACCTGTTTGTGTACCTGATTTAAGTTACTCAGTTTATATGGGATGGGTTCAAGTGGATTGAGGTTACACTTGTGTTTTTGGTAGAAACCCCTCTCTTCTTCTGAGCTGTTGAAGGAAAGTAGAAAATGCATGTTGTTTTAAAATGTGGGAGTTGCAATTTGGAGACAGTGAGGGGAAATGTGGTGAGGATAATTGAAGGGATATTATAGGGGATTTAGCCTTGGACCTGAGACCTGGGTTAAGGTAATAGACATCTCTTCAGCACAGAGCTTGTGGAGGGGGTAATACAGGCTTGCTGGTGGTCTCCAGGGGGAGCTAGGAAGTGCCCAGCAAGATGGGGGTATCTCAGGACTGGCAGGTGTCAAGTCAGTCCTGACAAGACAAATCTCAGCCATTTATAGTACAGTACATCAGATGTAGGTAAATACTAGAAGCAGCTTGCAGCTTAAATTCTGTTATAGAACCAGATTATCTAGGGTGGATTATCTATGGGGAATGTTGCATCCTGGGCTAGCTTCACTCTGTATATTTTTGGCATGCAGCTTATTTTTGAGCCATTTTTTTCTTCTTAGCTGGTTTGTGTTAGGGAATACATGCTAATTTCTAACATTAGAGCTTCTCTCTTTCACATATATTATATTCCAAAGTCATAGACAGGAAGGGAGATTTGCTGCCTCCTTGCCCTCCTCCCTTCCCCACCACTGTCACCTAGTATGTCACAAAGCCAGATATTTTTGCGTTCACTTTCGTATTCACCGTTGTCTTGAATTTTCCTGTCACTCTTCACCTTCACTGGTTTGGTTGGTGAAGAGCTGACAATCTCACTGTTCTCAGTTTGAGATCCAGCAATAAAACTGATTGTAAACATAAACTGGAAATCTGTCAGGTAAGAGTCACTCAGAGGTGGAATTTCTATTTCAGGGGAAAATCTTCTTATTTAGAATTAAAAGCACCACTGTCAAAATCCTTTAGAAGAAAAAAGTCAACTGTGAACTTTTGTGGATTGAAAAATTCAGATTCTGGTTACTTCCAAAGCAAGCACATTTTTTTCACTTTTGTGAATTTTGTGGCGCAAAATTCACTGGCCCAGTTACACCCATGACATTTATGAAAAAGGAAGATGCCTTTGACTTGTTTGTGGCCATAAAGTTCCCAGATGAGAACCAATAGTTGTTTCTTCTGCAACCTGTACGTAAGACCTTCTAATGATGCAGGACATCACAATGATGTCAATTTTAGTGACTGTGTAGAATGAGCTAAATGTTATCAAGGAATATTTCCAGTTGTTATTAAGGAATGTTCCAATTGGTTCAAACAATAATATTCCTTTTTCAATTTCCAAGGTACTTTTTTTAAGATTTATTTATTTATTTCAGAGGGGAGGGTGAGCAGGGAGGGGGCAAAGAGAGGGGGAGACAAGCAGACTCCCCACTGAGTGCAGAGTCCAGCTTGGGTCTCCATCCCATAACCCTGAGATCATGACCTGAGCTGAAATCAAGAGTCAGACACTCAACTGACTGAGCCACCCCCATGATGCCCAAGGTTCTCTCTTTTAATGGGTCCATTCTTCCCAATTAAAAAAAAAATTATCTTAATTTTAAGACTCAAAGACTTTTTTTTTTTGCCAGTTAAGGCAGCAAAAGATTTAGCTCTCTAAGAAATGCAGAATGCCAAAATGGTTCATCTGGGTATATTGCTCATTCAAGGTTTTATGTTCTTGGGAAAGTTGAGGAATAAACATTTACACAAAATTTACAGGAATTTTAAAAGGATGAAAACATTCCAATGTGTTAGGCTAGTAGAATGTTGGAAGAATGCACAAGGGGATTTATTGTATTATCTGTCAAGGATTTGATGATGTGAAATGTCGAAAAAATTGGAAATATATACATCTACTGTAGGAAAAACTTTTCTTTTTCTTCCTAAAACATTCTTTTAAACATATGTTTTATCAAATATCCCTTTGTTCTCTAAGGGATGTGGACAAGTGTCTTTGTAAATTATTTTGGTTGTTAATGTCTTTATGAAGTTCACGTCCAGTTTTACAACTTTCAATTCTTACTCTTTAATGATTGTATCAGTTGTGATTAGATTGGCTGCAAGTCATAGAAAGCTATAGATAACTGTAAGTCAAACAGAATAAGGGCTGTTTCTCTAGCACGAGTGTTGGTGGGTGGTGTAGGGCTGGCATGATTTTCTTGGTGTGAGAGACCCAGGCTCCTTCTGGCTTGTTGCTCTGCCTTGTGTGGCCTTAATCTCCAGATGTGAATTGGGGACAGCCTTGCTTCAGGCAGCAGAATGGAAGAAAGGACAGAGAGATAGTAGGGGCAAAGGGAACATGTGAACTATCCAGAGCTTAGACAGCTGGGCATGCCTGACTGCAAGGGAGGATGGGAAATAAATTGTCCATTTTGGGGTGTGTGGGTCAAGCTGGAAATCAGGGGCCTCCTCCCCATAGAAGAAAGAGAGCATAGCTAGTAGGGGATGGCTAGCCATCTCTGCTGCAGTAACAGACTTTAGCTGCATTACAGTGGAAACAATCTATTCATGACATTTGAAAACAAGTTGAATTTCTTTTTATGGTTGTTATGGGCTTACATTCTATTAGTTTTAAGATTTGGTTTGCCCTTGTGTATAAAGACCTGTGGTAAACATTATTTGTTTAAAATGGCAAAATGCACTTGTTCACACGTTAATACATTTTATTTAAATTTTTTATTACCTGTACCCCAAATGACTGGGGCTGAAAAGTACACAATAATTCACAAAAGCCTGGTTTGTGAAAATTGACTAAACTTAGGCCTACAAATTGGCTAGAGAGTATGAACTGCGTGATTAGAATGGAAAGTACTGAGGCCAGAAGCAAGCAATGAAGGATGTGGCAGGAACCTGTTTGTTTGAATGAGGGTGGGGAGGAACCGGAGGCAAGAGAGAAGTTGGGGTAAGAGGAGGCTGTGATAGAGGAAAGCCAGACAGATGTGATGATGGGGAACCTAGGCCTGAGTGCTGAGATAGCCCGAACCAGGCTGGAGGAACTGATGTGTCCCATGGCCAGATCTTAGAGTCTTGGCATTTGGTGCCAACAAGACAAACAAACAAACAAAAAAGAAAAAAAAAGACTTCCGAGTTATCCAGGTAGGGAAGACCTTATGTAGGCCAAAGTAGATGGGTTTGGGTAACAGAGTTCTCCAGGAGCTCCTTGGCTGAGATATGGCTAAACTCCAGAATCATTGATGTGCCCAACTTCCAACTGGTATAAAACCTGGATTCTGAAGCAAGGGACCATTTCCGGAAGCATTGAGTTAATTCCCATGTTTGGATGTCACCAAGAGAGGTTTGGTAACAGAAAAGAGACTCTGGCTTCTAGATTCGAGATGGTGAGGAACGAAGGGGGAAAGTGACCTTCGAGGTGGATGGGGATGATGGGAAACTGGCTGATCTTAAGACCCCACGCTGATCTTGGGTTTTAGAAAACATCAAAGTCGTTGTTGCCTGAACATACTTTCTCATGCTACTACCTGGTAGTGTGCCTTCAGTCCTGGGAAGTCCCACTTCAGGAAGTCTTGAAGAGGAACAATGCCGGTGTTGCCTGGACTTCTATGCTGTAGCTTTTCTTTCACAGAATGTCATCTAAGTTTTTTTTTTTTTTTTTTTTTTTTTTTAGATTTTATTTATTCATGAGAGACACAGATTGAGAGAGAGGCAGAGACACAGGCAGAGGAAAAGCAGGCTCCATGCAGGGAGCCCGATGTGGGACTCGATCCCAGGTCTCCAGGATCACACCCTGGGCTGAAGGCAGGCACCAAACCGCTAAGCCACCCAGGGATTCCCAAATGTCATCTAAGTTAAGAATTTCTGTCAGTTTTCTCAGTAGAATTTAGGTGGCAGATATTCACGCACACTTCTAGCAGTGGCTACGTTAAGACATCGATTGTGCATGACTTGCCTTGGGTCATACCTGAAATCTACTTTCTTGGCCTCTAGACTAGTGGGTTTTTTTGTTTTGTTTTGTTTGTTGCTTTTTTTTTTTTTTTACATCCATATCAAACTTAGTACTTTAATACCATTTATCTTATTGATTAAAGAGCCACAAGGGATAGAAAGGGTGTGGGGTAAGTAAAAGCTTCCTGGGTGGTTTTTCCTTATATTTTCTTTTTGATCAATCTCAGTCCTTAGAGCTGCCCTGATGAGGCCACTTAGGGTGACCAGTAACCTTGGGTAAGATGCGGATGGATGATTCTGGGTCTTGTTTCACTGCCAGGAGACTATATCTTTTTTCTCATTCTGATAAGAACTGTTCTGCTTTATCTTTGCTGCCCACAATCCATATCTGCATGCATATTTCATGATTTTCTTACCTTCCAGTTGCTTCTGAAGAAAAAAAATGAAAAAAGGACATGGGAGAGCAAAGGCAAAAATAAACACTTTCATGTAGCTGGCCCTGGGGCATTAGGATCAATTTTCCCCCCAAATCTGAATCTCTCACCAGGAGACTCTATCTAGGGGGTGGCACACATGGGGCTTTATGATAGGATTTGCCTAGAACAAAGCAAAGAAGGGCTATTTTTCTCCTGTTTTCAACAGATGGGCTTGAAATGGGGAGATTTTCACCTTAATGCAGACCAAGAAGAGCAGAGCATAGAATCACTGGGGGATTGTCTGCCACTTAGCTGTGAGGTTTTGAGAAGGCTCTTTTACAGGATGTTGATGGGAGTTAGCAGCCCCATTACTTAACGGGGCGTCTCTGTCATAGCCTGTGTAGAGTTCCAGAACCCCTAATAGATGCAATGGGACAGACTGACATTGTCCATGGTCCATTGGAGAGAAGGAATCCTAGGAAGAAGAACCCTCTGTCGGTCATTGGATGGGGCCGTGGCAGAGCCGGATGCCCAGAGAGGGTGTGATTTTGACTGTGCAGATGATTAGGAAGGAGAGGAAAGCTTTCCTCCTTCCTTGCCCTCCTGGGGCAGAATCATTCAGTGCCTGCACCTGTCCTGGGCTGGACTTTAGACCTCATGGAGGACAAAGGCATCATCCAGTGTGAATCTGCTCTGGAGGGGGTATAGGTAACCAGCAGCGGGAGCCTTTTTCTTGTAGGACTAGAGAAGCCTTTGCTGTCACTGCTATTGTTAGCGTGACCTGCCTTGCCTAGTGATCAAGAATATACCTAGGATAGAGGAGAAAAGACTGGATTTTGAAGCCTGATACTACTGTTTGCCTTGTGACTTTAGGCAAGTTATTTTACCTTTCTGGACCTCCATGCAGAGACAATTAGCTGTCAAAAGTGGCTTCGATATTCCACCACTTTGTCATCTAATCCATATTTCTTTTTCTTTTTTAAAGATTCTATTTATTTATTCATGAGAGAGACAGAGGCAGAGACATGGGCAGAGGGAGAAGCAGGTGCCCTGCAGGGAGCCCGATGTGGGACCCGATCCCAGGACCCTGGGATCACGACCTGAGCCAAAGGCAGATGCTTAACCACTGAGCCACCCAGGTGCCCTTTTAAGATTTATTTATGTATTTTATGGGGAAAGAGAGAATCTCCAAGCAGATGCCCCACAGAGTACGATGTCTGATGCAGGACTCAATCCCAGGACCCCAAGATCATGACCTGAGCCAGAGCCGAGAGTCAGATGCTCAACCGACTGAGCCACCCTCCTGGGTGGCCCACAATACACTTATTTCTCTAAATAAACCATGAGCCCTTGGAGAACAGGGTCCATGATATTTATTGATTTTTATTTCCTCCCCAGCACCAAGCACAGGGCTGTCCAATTCCTACTGGAATAAACAGACAAATGAATGACTATGTGAGTAGCCACAGAGCAGGGCAGTGGCTCGGGAAAGCATTTAGCACAGAGGAACCTATATCTCCAGGTAAACCAACGCCTGAACATACATGAGGCCCCCCATGCCCTTTACTATATCATAAACAAGAATGAGATTTTCTGAATCACTGCACCCTGTAGTCAATTCCAGCCAGGAGATAGTGCTTCGAATATAGCAGGACTCAATAAAAGTTTGAAGAATGAGTAACCTCCCCCCCACCTTCCCAGAGCACTATTTATAACAAAACTTATGAACTAAAATTAACAGGAAATTCTACTACCCAGGTAGAGTGGGACAAGCTTTTCCCATTTTCCCTATTTCCCTTCCTTGCTGTAGAAGCAGAATGGCTGTGAGCTGAGAAACCATGGCAGCATGTAGAGAAGGGCTTGGCAGGCAGGTGGGCACAGATCTGGACGCCAGATACATCCATTAGAAGCTCAGACGTTGCTGGCGAGCTGCCTCTGGGAGCTCCACTTTCCTCATCTGTAAAAGGAGAAATAGAACGCCAACCACAGAGGGTTACGTGAGGCTTAACGGAGGCAAGTGTGGGAAAGTCTTTCCATAGTAGGCTTTCCATAACAGTACAAATTCCTCTTCTTTGGGCCATCCAGAGAATTCGACAGTGTGATTTCTAATCAACCAGATGTTAGGTGCAGAGCACAGTGCTGTGCTTCATGATAAGCCCCTTCAGACCATGATTCTTCTAAAAGAAACATCCCATCGGGCGCCTTCTTCTCCCTCTGCCTGTATCTCTGCCTCTCTCTCTGTGTCTCTCATGAATAAACAAAATCTTAAAAAAAATAAATTAAAAAAAAAGAAGAGTCATTCTCAACTGGGAGAGATTTTGCACATCCCCCAGTGGGACATTTAGCACTGTCTGGAGACATTTGGGGGTTGCCCATGCTTCTCCTGGAATCTAGTGGGTAGAAACCAGGGACGCTGCTTAGCAGCCTACAGTGCACAGAAGGGCCCCCACAATGAGGAATGGTCCCACCAAATTGTCAGTGATGCTGAGATCAAGAAACCCTGGTGTCCTGAGGGTGCCTTCCCAGAGCCGTGTGGTGCTCTGGGGGCGGCCTGTGATGGTTGCTGAGGAGAGCGGTCCCTATCCGAGCCTGTGGCAGAGAGCCCCACTGCCCGGGAGCTGGGGTCGCATTTAGGCAGCTGGCAGAGGCTTAGTGCTAGGAGCGGGGTGCAGGTGGAGCGCGGGCCGGGCTGCCGCCCTGGTGGACAAGGGAGGCTTTTGGGGCGGTGGTAGGAGTGCCTTGTCTGAAGGAAGGAGTCTCCAGAAGGGAGAAAGGGGTGCCTGGCAGCAGATGGAGAAACAGATGGCACTATGCTCTGCAAGCCGGAGGGAACATGGGCCATAACCCAGCTGGTCCTCAGTTTCCCCTAAGAGAACCCGGGGCAGACAGATTCATGTCCTGGGTCCTCGGCTTAGCGAGGGCAAGGCAGGGGCTGCACCCCAGGAGGTGTGTGCTCCGGACCCCTCGGGAGCCGCACGCCCAGGGCACGGGGTGTACACAAGCGTGCAGCAGTAGTGCAGGGGGGGCCTTCGCAGCCTAGGCCTGGCTCTGCGCTGGCAGCCGGGCTTGGGGGGCCATGCACCTGGCCCTGGGGGGGCTAGAGGGGGGCGAGCATGCGGCCGGGCCTGCCTGGTACTTGCATGTCTGTGTGCGCCCCAGGTCCCCTGCCACCGTCGGCTTCCTCCCTTCCTCCTTGGAGCCCGTCTTTGGTGTGGGCCGGAGCAGCCTTGGCGGCCCTTCTAGCTTTCTCATGCGAGCGCCTCTGCCTTCGTGCCTGTGGCACAGGCTTCGTCAGTCCTGCACTGATGCTCATCCCATGTAGTAATGTGTGTGTGTGCGCGTGCCTGTTTGCATGTGAATGTGCACGTGTGGGTGTGCATGCATGTATGCATGTGTGTCTGCATACGTATGTGTGTGAGTGCACCTGTGCCTGTGCGAGTACGCATGTGTTATGTGTGCACATACATGTCCGCACACACACATGCCCATGCGTGTCTCTGTGTGTGCTGCACGTGTGTGCGTGCATGTGCTGCTGGGATCGCGGGAGGAGCTCTTGCTTCCTTGCCTGCCTGTGTAGCCAGGTGGCTGCATATAATATATTCAAATACATTCAATGAGATGCGTGAACCAAAAACAACTCCTGGGAGCCCGCTTACAGCAGAGTAGCAGGTCCCTCCCGGCGTGTGTCACCGCCGTCTGGCAGCCTGGGCTACTTTTAACAACGGAGGAGAGGGCGGGCCGGGGAGGGCGGTGGCTGGGCAGAAGGAGAAGAGAGAGGGGGAGTCAGTGGCGGGGGGTGGGGAGAGGGGACATTGGCAGCAGCGGGCTGATGGGGGGACGGGTGTGCGTGCATGTGCTCCGGTGTGTATGCGTGTGTGCATGTGTGTGTACCCATGTGTGTGCACATGCACGTGCATGGGCCTGCTTGTGAGTGGAGATCTTATTGTGAGATGGGAAGCTCAGGCGAGGCACCCCCTTCACCAGGCTGGCTCCACCTTTTGTGAGTAGATACGTTTGAGGGAGAATTAACTGAGAGAGATGACTTGCTCTGACATATGTATACATATTTTAAGCTTTTATTTAATTTTTCATGAGAGACACAGAGAGAGAGAGGCAGAGACACAGGCAGAGGGAGAAGCAGTTCCCCGATGTGGGACTCGATCCCAGGACCCCGAGATCACGACCTGAGCTGAAGGCAGGTGCTGAGCCACCCAGGTGCCATTTGCTCTGATATTTTTGTTTTGTGCTTCCTAATGGGTCCTATCTCCTTCCCCATGTTGTTAGGCCAGCCTTTGAGAGTTGGGTCTGCAGACTTCTGCAGGGTCATCTGCTGGGATGGAAGACCATATTAGAGTATCTTCTCTTAGGGTCCTGCTTTGTGGTGATGTTAAAGTCACCAGGTTTAAAAGCCCTGGTTCGTAGGCGGGCATGATACTGGCCTGTGGATAGTCATTGTTTCTCAAGGAGACTTGGACTTGCCGTCCGAGGGCATCTGGCTGGCACGGATATGGAAAAATATCCCACAAGTGTCCCTGGTTTCCTGTGTTAGCTGAAGCCTGTCTCCCTGGCAGAGACCTGGAGTGTGTCAGCCAGAGTCAGAAAGGCTGGCTTTGCAGTCCTCTGGGAACCAGTCCTGTCAAAGGCCCTGGTGGCCCCTGTGGCCCCTTCTTGGTTCCTCCCAGGAGGTGGCTGCTCTCCCAGCGTTGCCTCTGGGACCTTCTGTGCACAGCCTTGGGTTAGTGCGGACCCCGTCCTGAGGTATGGGCCCTGTTTCTTGGAGGCAGGGGAGCAGCTGCCCCAGGCAGGACCTTTCTGTCGAAGGCAGCAAGGCAGGGGTACGTGTGAGCCCAGGGTTTCACCTCCTTCTGCTTCTGACGGGCACCAGGGCAGCCACGGCCCCTTAGTCTCTGGGGTGTTGTTGTTACTGTGGACAGAAGTTTATTTTTGAGCTGTTTTACGATCATGCTTGCCTCTATCATGTCCAGATTGGTGCAGAAGCAGTGCTAGTGCAGCAAGTCCCAGTGGAAAGAGGTGTATGGTGGCAGTGGCGCTACAGGGAAACTTGACGGCAGTGCTGGCCACTTGCTGGGTGTCCCTCTGAGCCCGAGAGCAGGTGGCCTCCTGAGAGTCTTCAAGAACTGAACATGTTTGTGAGGAGAGAGCTTCTGAACCTCTTTTCTCTCACGGGTGCCAGGGAAACCCACATTCTTCTGCAAAACCCAGTGTGGCTCAGGCCTGCAGAGACCCTGAGGCCTGCTCTGGAATTTTAAAGGCAATAAAAGTGGGATGTAGAAAGCTTCTCAAAGGTGGATCAAAAGCTTCCAAATGTCATTACAATCCCAGTGAAGACTGGCCTCTGCTTTCTGGAGGGGACATTCCTGATGGAGTGGTCCTCCTGGCCGCTTCCCTTACATGGATGGCGTTTACGCTACCTTCTTCACAAGCCCTGTCTGTCCTTTATTGCTTATTCAGCACGATTGCACAACCAGGAATAAATAACAGTGAAAGCAAATGGGCCAGCATCAGTGTCTGGTTTACAAGAATTTAATTACGCCTCTCTTGGCAAAGTTGGATCTCTTCTTTGCCTTGTGGCTTTATCACTGTTTGGTCTTCATTAAGGCCAGCATTACATGCTCTGGCGTGTACCACATACTAACAGCACGGGCCCAAGAAGAGCTACTCGGATGGAACAAGTGATTTCAGACAGGTGCCTTTCTCCTCCCTGCTCCTCCTCCTCCTCCCCTGCTCCAGCCCCCATCCCTTTCCATGTATTTGAAAATCTGTCATTTCCTCCCAAAGCAGGGGCACCCCAGAATTCATTCTTTTGTATGAGAGTCATAAGTTAGAGGAATGGGGAACCTAGGAGGGCTCCAGGCTCTGTCACATACTAAATGTGCGAGGACTGACAAGTCACTCAACTCCCCAGATCTTTATTTTCTTATCTGTATAATGGGTGTAGTATGTCTGTCTGGCTTGTTTTTGGGGGCTCCTGTGAGCATCAGAAGAGATAATGTGTGAGTCAGTGTTGGGAAGCTTACGATTCTCTACGTACTGTGAAGGAGTAACTGGAGGGACTCAGGCTCTTTCTTTCTCTCATGTTCGCCCAGTGCTTGGTACCACTGAACCACTAGGGTGGGGACCCTCTGTCCTTGGGTCCCATTATATCCTTGGTTCCTAGCACAGTGCTCAAGAAATGTTTTGGGGGCAAGATAACGGTCTTTAATATTCCTTTTACAAAGGCAGAGCTGGGAACATTTTTCCAATGAACTGTTCTAATTACTAGAGGAGTTGATTTATTAGGTTGTTTGTTACAATGCCGAGCACCTCATTAAAAATTTTAAGGGTAGCAAAAGAATTGAAACTGGGATCTCAAAGAGCTAGCTGCACCCCATGTTCATGGCAGCGATAGTCATAATAGCCAAGATGTGGAAACAGTCCAGATGTCCATCAGCAGATGAACGGGTAAAGAAAATGTGGGATACGCACACAATGGAATATGGTTCAGCCTTACTGAAGAAGGAAATCCTGCCATTTGTGACAACATGGGTGAACCTAGAGGACATTGTGCTAAGCCAGCCCCAGACAGACAAAAACGGCATGAAATCCACTTTACATGCTGTATTCACAATAGTCAAACTCATGGAATTGGAGAATAAGATGGTGGCTGCGAGGGGCCTGGGGGGGAGGGGGAGGAGGGGATTGTTTTTCAGTGGGCATAGAGGTTGTGTTAGATGAAGAAGTGCTAGAGACCCACAGTACGCCTGAGTTCCTATAGTTAACCATATGGTATTGAATGTTTTCATTATATTAAGGGGATGGATCTCATGGGGAGTGTGCTTCCCAAACCAAACCAAAAAAACTCCACCCCAAAACACAAGGGGAGGAAAAGTCTTTCTCCATCATCAGACCAGTCTGACCCGAAAATGTGACAGTAAATATCCTGCTTGCATTACTTGTAGAGGATAAAAAAAATTGTTTAAAAGGAAAAACTGTTCTTGAGGATGGGTGAAGATGAATTTCTGAAGGATTTTGAAAACTTTACAGCTCCTGTTTGAATACACCTTGCTGTCTACAGGAAGGCTGCAACCTGGGTTTTCTCATTTCCCCATGACTCTTCCTTCCACTGGGTACTGTGTGTAATCCATCCCCAAAGCTGGCAAGCATAGTACTGGAAACAAAGAGGCTAAGAGAGCCCTGGAAGCCCTGGACCTACGGAAATAGAGTCTCCTGGATCAGCTTAGCGTGCATCTCTCTGCTACCGGTGATAGCTTTGAGGGTTCTGGCCTTAGAGACGGGGGACACCCAGCATCGGTGGGGTGTCTCTCTCTTCTCCTCTGAATTTCTGTTAAGTAGGTGGGGAGCACTTGAGCTGAGAGAAGAAGTATCTCCACTTCTGGGTTCCGTGGATAGAGTGACTTCCCACTGACGTCAGGACATCGTGTTCCATTTCTAGGAGTAATGGGGGAGCAGGGACAGTAGCCCCTCAGCTGCTTTGATTTCTGTAGCTTGCTGGCTGAGGGGTGCCTAGAGGAAAGGAAGCTTTTTCAAATTTGCACAGAGGTACTCCGTGCAGGTTAGTGACACCCCGAGAATCCACTTCCTAGGAGATGGCTGACCAGCTCCCCCTGACTCACATTGTTTACCCTCAGCTGGGCCCTTGTTGCCATTCCTGATTCTTTTTATACATCTCTTATTGATTCCCTACTGCATCGCCACATGACTAATTCATCTTTCCTGTCTCCGGTCATGGCTCATTTTGATCCTTCCTTCCTGTGAATGTAGATGCTTCTCAAGATTGTGTTCTAGAAGTGCACCACCCCTCTTTTTTTAAAAATTTTATTTATTTATTCATGAGAGACACACAGAGAGAGAGAGAGGCAGAGACATAGACAGAGGGAAAAGCAGGCTCCCTGTGGGGAGCCCGATGCTGGACTTGATTCCAGGACCCCTGGATCACACCCTAGCCAAAGGCAGATGCTCAACCATTAAAACCACCCAGGCGTCCTTGCACCGTCCCTCTTTATACAGTCTGGCTCTTCACCTCTTCTTCCCCCAGGGCTCAGCCATCATGTTTAGGCCAAATTGTTCTCAGACCTCAGTATCTCCTAGACAGCTTACAAAATGCAGAGTCCTGAGTCCTGTGTCTAGCCCATCTGATCCAGGAGGCCTGGGGTAGAATTGAGCCATTCGCACATTTAATGTGCATCCCAAGACACTGAGAAATAGCCCTCGGATGATGATTCTGAGACTCCGGTCTCTGGTTTTCTGCCTGCTGTCAGCGAGAAATCCTCATTTCCTGCTCTGTGCTGGCTATTTCCCTCTAAATTTCTTTGATAACTCAGACTAATCCTTCCAAAAAGTAAACACATCATTATTTGCGATAGCCATAAGGTGGAAACAACCCAGATGTCCCCCAACAGATGAATGGATGAGCAAAAAGGTGGTAATCCATACAGTGGGCTATTACTCAGTCTTAAAAAGGAAGGGAATTCTGATCCATGGTAGGGCATGGATGAACTTTGAGGACATAATGCTGAATGAAAGAAATCAGCCAGACATGGAAGGACAAATACTGTGTGATTCCGCTTATATAAGTATCTGGAGCCGTCAAATTCTCAGAGACAGGAAGTAGACTGGTGGGTGCCAGGGATGCAGGGAGGAGGGAAATAGGGACAGAGTGTCCCCATTAGTGTGTAATGCAGTTTGGGAGGATGAGAAAATCCTAGAGATGGATGGTAGTGACGGTTGCATAGCACTGTGGGTGGACCCAATGCCACTGACCTGTACACTTAAAAATGAATATGATGATAACTTTTATGTTATATGTATTTTATCACAGTGAAAAGAAAAAACAAATACATCAGTCCCTTCCTTCTACCTTCCCTACTAACGTCTCATCTTGAGGTCCATCTTGAGTTGATAGAACTTTAATAAAGCTTGGAGAACCCTCTGGAGTTAGTTTCTGCATTTAAGCCAAAGCAATAAAAAAGGAGTGTCCTCTGTCCTTAGATTCTCTTTAAGATTGTAAAGGAAATTTTTTTTAAATTTTACTCATTTATCCATGAGAGACACACACAGAGAGGGAGAGACACAGGCAGAGAGAAAAGCAGGCTCTATGCAGGGAGCCTGATATGGGACTCGATCCCGGGACTCCAGGATAATGCCCTGGGCCGAAGGCAGGTAGGTATCCAACCGCTGAGCCACCCAGGCATCCCGAAAATGGGTTTATATAGGCAAATCAAGACCTCTGGAAAATTACCTCCCTGACCTGGATGATGGGGCTGGCAAGTTCTGAGGATGTATGAAGTCATCTGCGAGAGAGGGATGTGGGGACACAGGCTGCTGTGACCATCACATCTTATTAAATTTTCTGAGATGCAGGAAGGCATCTCAGAAGAGGAAGCGGCACGTGCCAAAATTCAGTGGCTGGAGAGAGCCATCATTTGGATAATTGCATGTCTTTCCTTTTAGCAGCTGCTCGTGGGAAGGGCCGCAGGCCAGAGGCATCACTTGCCTTTCGTGGGTGTGTCCTGGCGACCCTGAGCTTGGGCACACCACAGCCGTTTCCTGCCCTGGAATCCTGCTCCAGGAGGAAAACTGAGTAGAGACCAGTATTTGACCAAACCAGTGTGAGTTCTCATCACATGCGTGAGCACGAATCCTCAGCTTCCCTTGGATGTGAATTTGCACATTTCGACGTGGGTGGGGCGATGGGTCTTTGAGAAAGTTGAGGTTTTAGAAGGTGAAGTCTCAGTGATCCTTGTTTGGAAACAGCTCTAGCAAAGGGCCTGCCATTGTGCTCAACACACAGTAGTTTTTCCTGTGTTCGCGTGGAGCGTTGGCAATGACTATGGTGCAGAAGTAGCCACGTGGCAGCAGGTGAATTCCGTCACGGCCTGGGTGTCGCAGCCAATTTCTAGGCTCCCCGGCTGGATGAGTATTTCCATTTTACGCGCTGGGATTGCAGATAATAACATTCTTTGCTGTTGCCTGCTTTCATTATTGTAGCTCTTAGATTTTCAAATGGATACCAGGATGTGGGCAAGTAAAAACCTGAATGTAAGGGTGCCTGCGTGGCTCAGTGGGTTAAGCGTCTGCCTTCAGCTCAGGTCATGATCTCAGGATCCTGGGATCAAGCTCTGCTATTGGGCTCCCTGCTCAGTGGGGAGCCTGCTTCTGCTTCTCTCTCTGCCATTTCCCCTGCTTATTATACTTGCTCTCTCTCTCTCTCTCTCTCTCTGTCAAATAAATAAATACAACCTCTAAAAAAATAAAAATAAAAAATACAAATCCAAATGTAAATTCAGACACTAGTCCTCAGCATCGGTGTGCCGTGGGGGGGGGGCTTTGCTCAAAGAGCTGTGCTACTCAGTTCTAGGTGGGTTGGAGAGCTGTGTTGGCTTTTTGAAACCTTTTCCCAAACTGTCTTAAGATCTCATGTAATCATTTCCTTTTTTTCCACCCCAAAATGTTCCTTCATTGACAAGCATGTCTGAGAATGGAATATTCTAAGGTGGCCACACACACGAGTACAGCAGAATTGGACCATTTTGCTGAGGGCAGTGTGGTCCTGGTCCTCATGCCAGCTCCCAGTCAGCCTCCCGGGCCACGCAGTAATTCAGCCCTTGCCCAGAGTCACCAAATGAAATTTCATTCTGGCCTGGCAGAAATTTCATTCTGGCCTCCCCTGAATGAATCCTAGGAGTGCCTTCTGCAGGATGCGGCGAGGACACAAATGTACAAGCGTGGCACTTTCTGGATTTCTATGCATCCATTCTGCAGGGAAGACAGTGGAAATGAATGCAAATGAATGCAGAGCGGCGGCCCCGAGGAGCGGAGAGAAGCCTTAATTCAGCAGCGTGTACATCATTGATTTCTCATTCTCGAAGGCGGTCCCTGCGCTCTGCTAAGAAATGGGGTGCGAAGGAGAGAAGGGCCCTGGCAGCTAGGCTTTGCAAAAGAGCTGGCTTCTGCTCCCCAAGCAGGATGGTTTGACCTTCACTTTTCATTTTTTTCCAGCACTTCTAGTGTGTGTGATTTTAGCGTGCAGTCGGTGGTCTGCTCTGTCACAAAGGGGCTCATGGTTTTCTTCACAGGTACCTGCCTTGTCTCCCGACTTCAGTGCCGGAGAGATTTTTGATTTTGGAATTGAACCTTGGTTCCGTTGGGTTTTAGGGATCATCGCTGCAATGCTGGAGGCAGCTCAGATATTTATTACTTAGTAGGACCTCAAGACTAGTGGTTTCCATCTGTAGATGAAAAGTAGATGCTCTGGGAGGAACTTTTTTAAAAAATTTTTTTAATTTATGATAGTCACACACACACACACACACAGAGAGAGAGAGAGAGAGAGAGAGAGAGAGAGAGAGGCAGAGACATAGGCAGAGGGAGAAGCAGGCTCCATGCACCGGGAGCCTGATGTGGGATTCGATCCTGGGTCTCCAGGATCGCGCCCTGGGCCAAAGGCAGGCGCTAAACCGCTGCGCCACCCAGGGATCCCTGGGAGGAACTTTAAAAGAAAGAAAATACACCTACCTGGGCCCTGTCCCAGTTCAGTTGGATCAGGATCTCTGGGTGGTGCCTAGGCATTGGTATTTTTAAAAAGCAACTTTTTGGCTGATGTGAATGTGTGACAGGATCCAGAACCCCAGGGCCCTACAGAAGGATGGACAACAAAGACTTGATCCAACACACAGATCATAAGAATGGACTGTCCATAGTTTCTCACCAGGCCAGCAGCATCTCTGAGCAGTCGGGGCAGCACGTGCAACCTACGGCCCTGGAGATTCTAGAGCCTGTGCTGTTAACAAGCTGCACGAGTTCACTCCCCGTGTATGTGTTTGTCTCAGTTTCCTCATCTGTGAGATGGGGATAATGATCCCTACTCTGGGATGTTAGAAAGAAGCTGATGAAATCGTTCAGGTATGGGAAAGCACACCCATGGAGGAATCTAGCAAAGCACTTTGCTAAAGGAAGCCTTCATTATTCCCTGGCATATTTCAGTGTAATGAAAAGCTCAATGCCCTGTAACCTTGTCTAAAGCCTTAGCATGTGGCTTGAGTGCAGAGAAGTATCAGTATGTGTCCCCTCATCAAAATGTTCATAACACTCTTTCTAACAGAGGCCCAGGGATGGGTGGAGCCAGACATCTCTGTGGTTCAGTTGGCGTCGGTCCAGACTCAAGAAGGCAATGCCTTAACCTGCTCTGTTTGCAGACCACCTGCTTCACCAAAAGCCCACTGTCTTGGCACCTGCCCATAGGGAGATCTGGGGCTGTGATGAAATAGAGCATGCCTTTATTTTCATAGCTACGCCTTCATTTTGGCTTTCAGGATTTAGACCCCTTGGTTGCCACTGGGGTATTGTCTTCGTCATTTCCAGTAGCCCCTTAGTCGATGTCTTGGAGTCTGGAAGTGGGTGTGATGCGGTGGACTGACTCTCGCTGTGTTTTGTTAAACCCAGGAGAAAGGTTGTGTTTATGAAAGCTCGCTAAAGCTCTTTTGGGCCTTTGCTTATTTCCGAAGGAAAGATTTTCGTGGTTCAGGTGAGTTCATTGTGTTCAAAGAGCGCAAGGGAAAAACAAGCAAACCATATGTGGCTGATGTTGACAATTCCCATAATAGAAGGACCAAGGCGAACACACTTGGTTTAACTGCTTCGGCTCTTTTCTTCTCCTGAACGGGATCGACAGCCCTGACCTCAGAGCATGCAGTCAGGATTGTGTTAACCCATCACGAATAGCAAAGGTTTGGATTTACTGCCCAGTCCAGCCCCAATGAGGAAATTCTGATGGGGACTCATGATCATCTGTTCCCCAGCTGAGTGTTTCTGGCTGCAGCTGTCTAGCTGGGGCTTTTGCTGGCTTCATTGACTGGCCTTTACTTTTTTTTTTTTTTTTTTTGCCTCTCCAAGGGTCTTTTTCCTGGCCTTTCTACAAGAGGTGTTAGGACAGCCAGTGGAATAATTGGACTCGGGCAGCCTCAGGGAAGTCATTATGTCAGGCTTTTGAGTTCTTGGGGTGGGACATACATAAATCATGTGAGCCTCTGCACATATTATAAATACGTGGGCTTTCTGGATTTCAGCACTAACCTGCTAGCTAATCGAGTCATTATAATGTGTAGCAGGCCCACTAAGGAAGGCCTGTTAGGGATATGTGAGCTTCTTAAAGGCAGGGCCTGGGACTTCTTCATAGAAAGTGCCTAATCGATATTTGGTGAGCTGATAATGCCTTATTCTCTATTTAAAGTGAAGTCTCAAAGTAGTGAAAGCCTAAGTGATGGATGGGGTCGTATCTCCACGTTTGTCTCTGTGTTTAAATCAAACATTTGTTCCCCTCTTAGTGTACGCGACTGCAGAGCTGGGCAGTGCTTGATTCTAATAGCGTTATAAATTACACCTTCCCCATGTAGGCGTTTGTCACTGTGCTGTGCTGGAAAGAACAGAGCTTCCCTGGCTTGCTGCAGTGGGGTAAGGACATTAATGGATCCCAGTGTGCTTTTTAGCTGGAGAGTGGTACAGAAATATTAAGATTTCATTAATGCTCATACTCATTAGTTGTTTGATCAGATTGGTCCCATTAGGAGACAAGAGGAGGATATGACACATTGTGGGTTATTAGCACGGGGTAACCCCCTCCCACACATATGTTGTTTATATTCAGCACCTTAATTCATGGTTAGGCAAATTTTGCAATAATTTAGGTCCACCTTGGACCACCGCTGCAGCATTTGCATCAGTAAACAAAAACTTACGAGAAAAAGAATAACCTCCCTTCGACTCTAGTCTGCCGTACGCTAGGTGCTGCACTGCAGGCTTCCACTATCTCATTTAATTCCCACACTGACACAGTAAGGTCAGGGTGCTGTTTCCTTTTTGCAGTTAAGAAAAATGAACCGACTTATCTCAAGTCATATAGGAAGCATGAGGGGCAGGCAGGATTTCAAGTCACAGGCCTGCCTTCCTTCCAGGTCTGTACTGTTTGTAATTAGGTTTTAATAATAATTTTGTTCAGTTGGCTCCCTAGCGTGGAATTAACAAAGAATACTGGTCCAAGCTGGGCTTTGGTCAAAGCAGGGCTGCCACTCGAGGGACGAAGCTTCATTATTTATTTTCCCCACCCAATAGGAGGAATAGGAGGTGCCTAAGACAGGGCCTGGGACACAGCCAGTGCCGTGTATTTATCGGTGTATATTTATATACCCTTTAAAAAAATGCTTTTTAATTTTATACTGTAAAAATTGCTGTTTTGGTGTAGCGTGCCATGAGTTCTGATACATGCAGAGAATCAGATCATTAGCATCACAATCAAGATACAGAACATTTCCATCACTCCCCCAGACTCCCTCATGTTGCCCCTTTGTAGTCGGATGTACCCCCTCTGGCCCTAATCCTTGGCAACCTAGTTCTCTATTTCTCTAATTGTTCTTTGCCAGAATGTAATATAAATGGGAGCCTACAGTGTGTAACCTTCTGCATCGGGCTTCTGTCAGCACAATTCATTTGAGAATCATCCACATTGTTGCATGTATCAGTAATTTGCTACTTTTTATTTCTGAGTATCAGGCTGTTGTACAGATATCCAACAGACCATTTGCACCATCCTCCAGTGGAAGGACTTTGGATTGTTTCCCGTTTCCACAATTATGAATATAGCTGTTATAAGCATTTGCATATAGGTTTTTGTGTCAATAGATTTTCATTTATCTTGTAAGTACTTGAGAGTGGATTACTGGGTGATAAGGTAAGTATATGTTCAACTTTGTCAGAAACTGCTAAGGTCTTCTCCAAAGTGTCTGTACCATTTTACAGTTCCCTTCGCAGCAGATGATGGTCCTAAAGTCCTCTGTGTTCTCGGTGTCTCTTGGTATTGTCAGGTTTTTAAGAAAATTAGCCATATTAATAGTTACATAGAGATATCTCACTGTAGTCTATAGTTCCCTAATAACTCATGATTTTGAGCATCATTTTGATGTGCTCGTTTACAATCTGTAGTGTTTAAATCTGGTTTTTCAAAAATTAGATTGTTTTTCTTATCAAGCTTTTAAGAGTTCTTTATACATTTTGGATACAATTTCTTTGTCGGTTTTATTTTCCAGTATTTTCTCTTGGTCTCTGGGTTTTCTTTTCACCCTCTTGAGAGCACAAATTTTTAATTCTGATGAAGTCCAATATTCCAGTTTTTTCTTTTCTGGGATTGTACTTCTGATGTCATAGTTAGGAACTCTTGGATTAAAACAACAATTTAATAGTTTTGTAGTTTACTTCAACGTGGACGATCCATTTTGGATTAATTTTTGTTTAAGGTAGGAGTTGTGTGTTGCCATTCTTCTTTCTACATAAGGATTGTCCTGTTAATATTTGTTCAAAAGACTATTCTTTCTGCCATGCACCTTTGTCAAAATTTGACCGTATTCGTGTGGGTCTATTGATAGACTAAGTACTCTGTGTCTCACTGACTTATGTGTTACTACCTCTGCCAGTACCACACTGTTTTGATTATTGTGGTTTCATACTAAATCTTGAAATCAGTTAGTGTGAGGCCTCCAATATTTTGCTTATTGTTCAGAAAGTTTATAGCTATTGTATTTCTTTTGCCTTTCTGTAAAGATTTTAGAATTATTTTGTCAATTTCCACAAAAACACAAAACTGGCATTTGAATTGGGATTGCATTGAATCTGTATATCAATTTGGGAAAAACTAATATCTGAACAATGTTAATCTTCCAATCCATGAACGTGATCTGCCTTTCTATTTAGATTTTCCTGATTTCTTTCTTCAGTGTTTTATATTTTTTGGTACATAGATCCTGTACATATTTTGTTGTCCTTATAGCCAAGTGTTTCATTTTGGGGGGCAGCTATTGTAAATGGCATTATTTTTAAAATCTTTATTGTCAATTTTTCATTGTTAAGATTTAGAAATATAGTTGGTTTTTAAATATTGATCTTGAATCCTTTAGATCTTCTAAATTCATTTAGTAGTTCTAGATGCTTTTTTGGTAATAGATTCTTTGGGATTTTCTACCTAAACAATTATGTCATCTACAAATGGAGGTAGATTACTTCTACTTTTTCAATCTGTGCCCCTTTGATTTCTTTGTGTTGCCTTATTGCACTTGCTTGAGTGTTCAGTATGATGTATAATGAGAGATAGGAGTGGTGAGATCTGACATCCTTGATTTGTTTCTGACCTGAGAGGAAAAACATTCAGACTTCTTTCCTTAAATGTGATTTTCTTGATTTCTTTTTTCAGTGTTTTATAGTCAAAGTTAAAATCCTTCCAAAAAAAAAGGAACTCAAGGTCCAGACAGTTTCACTGATGAATTCTACCAAATATCTAAGGAAGAAATAATACCAATCCTAAACAATCCTTTCCAGAAAAATGAAGGGAAGGAAACATTTTCCAACTCATTTTATGAGTCAAGGATTTCTCTGGTATCAAAGCCAGTTATACAGTGTTGGTGGGAATATAAAATGGTAAAAATAAATTTCATGAACATAGACACAAAAATCCTTAACAAACTATTAGCAAATTGAATCTAGCAATATATACTAAGCATAAGGTACCACCACCAATTTTCTTAATAGATATGGGTCTATGTTCGGGTTATCTGTTTTTCCTTGAGTGATAGTTTTTGTTTAAAGGAATTGGTCAATTCCATCTAAGCCAGTCATCAATAAGATAGGGCCCACAGGCCAGCCATTTATTCCTATAAATAAAGTTCTATTAGAGCACAGCCTATTTATTTACCTAATGTCCATGGCTACTTTGCACTGTAATAGCAGAGTAAAGTAATTGTGACAGAGACCATATGGCCAAGAAGCTTTAAATATTTACTGACTGTCCATTTACAAAAATGTTTGCTCACACTACTCTGAGTTGTCAAATACACAAGCTGACTTGTTTATAATATTTTTTATAGCCTTTTAATGTTTATAGGGTCTGTAGTGTTATTTCCTCATTCATTTTTGATATTAATAATTTGTATTCTCTCTTTTTTCCCTTTGGCCAGCCTGGCTAGAGGTTTATCAATTCTATAGATCTTTTTAAAGAACAAGCTTTGGTTCTATTGACTTTTCTCTTTTGTTTTTCTGTTTTCAATTTCATCAATTCTTGCTCTTATCCTTTTATGTTCCTTCCTTAATGCCAAATTTGGGTTTAATTTGCTCTTCTTTTTCCAGTTTCTTGAAGTGAAATCTTTGATTATTGACTTGAAATCTTTCTTATTTCTTTTTTAAAAATTTTAAAAAGATTTATTTATTTGCTTCAGAGAGAGAGCATGTGATCAGGGGGAGGGACAGGGGAAGAGGGAGCAAAAAGCCAGATGCAGGGCTTGATCCCAGGACCCTGAGACTGTGACCTGAGCAGAAACCACGAGTCAGACATCTAACTGACTGAGCCATTCAGGCGCCCTGAGATCTTTCTTTTTTCTACTACAAGTGTTTAATACTACATATTACTAATTTGTCACAAATTTTTGATTTGTTGCAGTTTTGTTTCAATCAATTTAGGACATTTTCTAATTTGTCTCTTTTGCCTCCTGGGTTATTTAGAAGCATGTTGTTTACTTTCCAAATATTTGGGAAATTTTCTAGATAATCTGATATTGGTTTCTGATTGAATTCCATTATAGTTAGTTAATATACTTTGTATGATTTCAGTTCTTTAAAAACTTTAAGGTTTGTTTCATGATTCACAATGTAGTCTATTTTGGTGAATAGTCCATATGCACTTGAGGTCACTAGCACATGCTTCTCTTGGTCACCCATGAGGCCCGAGCTCAGCTGTGTTTCACCATGTGCACTTGAAAAGACTGTGTGTTCTGTTGGTGGTGGGTACAGTGTTCTATAAATGTCAGGTCAAATTATTTGATAGTATTATTTAGGACTTCTAGATCCTTGCTGATTTTTTGTCTACTTGTTCTGTTGATTACTTAGGATTGTTGATGTACCTATCCTGGTATAACATCGATTTTGCTCTATTTTTCCTTTTAGTTTTATAAATTTTTGCTTCATATATTTTGAAGCCCTATTTTTAGATACATACACATTTAATATTGTTATTTATTCTTGGTAAGTTTATTCTTTTACCCTAATGTAACAATCCTATTTGTTCCTTATTGTCCTTGTTCTGGAGTTTATTTTGTCTAATGTTAATAAACAACTGTCTTTTGGTGTTTCCATAGTATATCTTTCTCAATCCCTTTAATTTTACTCCATCTATATCTTTATATTTTTAGATGTTTCTTGTAGACAGCCTATACTTAGGTTCTGGTTTTTTATACAATCTTACCATCTCTGTCTTTTAATTGGTTTGCTTGGATCATTTACATTTAATGTAAGTATTCATATAGTTGTATATAGGTCTACCACTTTATGATTTGCTCTCTGTCTTCTTTTGGTACCTCTCATTACCACTTCTTCCCCTTTGGGGGATTATTTGATATTTTGAAGAGTCCATTAAAATCTCTCACTTGGACTTTTGGTCATATATATACATATTGTGTGTGTGTGTGTGTGTTTGCTCTGGGGATTACAATATACATGTCTACTTTTTCATAATCTATTTTGAGGTGGTATTTTATTAATTGAATAAAGTTTAAAAGCTCTACAACCAAATAGATTTCTTTACTGTATCTTTGTTATAGTACAGTTGTCTACATACATTAAAAACTCAATTTTTGCTTTCAGCAATCATCCTAATTATAAAGAACTTAAGCAGAGACAAATAATCTATCATAATTACAGAGATCTTTACAATTTCTTTAGCTTTTCCTTTATTCTTAAAGTTTGAAGTTATTTTAGTATTATTTTCCTTCAGTTTGAAGAGCTTACTGTAGCACTTATTTTAGTCCACGTCTTTGGGTGATGGTTTTTCTCTTTTTTTTTTTTTAACTTCACTGAGAATGTCTTTGTTTTACTTTTATTCCTAAATGGTATTTTATTGGCTATTGACTTTCACTGGATATAGAATTTTAAAATCTTTAAAGATTTTTTCCATTGTCTTCTACCTTTTGTTATTTCTGATGAGATTACTGTTTTCTCTCTATATGATGATTTTCTTTCTTTTTTTTTATATGATGATTTTCTTTGATTGCTGTCAAGATTTTTTATTTTTGGGTTTTTTAGCAATTTGATTATTGAATGTGTATTCTTTTATTTGAATTTATTTTGTTTACAGTTTGACAGACTTTCTGAATCTGTAAATTTATGTCCTTTACCATATTTAATAAAGAATAATATTATTCTTTCTTCAAACATCCTTTTCTACACTAATCACTTTCTTTTCTCATTTTGGGATAGCAGTGACATCAATATTAGATCTTTTGATATTGCTCCACAAATCCCTAAGGCTCTGATAATTTTTTTTCTCAATTTGTTTTTTCCCCACCCTTAATTCAATAATTTTGATTGTTCTGTTTTCAAATTTGTTGACCCTTTCTTGCATCTATTATTTCATGCATCTAGTGAATTTTCAAAAGAATTCAATTATTGTACTTTTAAAGCCTAAAATTTCCATTCAGTTCTTTTCAATATTTGGGAACTGAAGGCTTCTATCTTTCCATTAGTTTCAACAGTATTCACACTTACTCCTAGAGCATAAGTATACTAAGTGCTTTAAAGTTTTTGTCTGATAACTCCAATATCTGGATCATCTTAGGGTTGGCATCTCTTGATTGTATTTTTCCTTTTTTTGGCATGTTGAATAATTTTAGATTGTATCCTGGATATTTTGAATATTGTGTTGTGAGACTCTGGGTCCTAATTAAAATCTGCTAGAAAATGGTTTTGTTTCTTTCTTTCGTTTTCTTCATCTTCATCTTCTTCTTTTTTTTTTTTTTTTCTTTTGTTTTAAGAGAGCCAACCAGATTAGGCTCAGATGACAAGTCTGTCTTACCTTTCATGGGTCGTGGCAACAATGTCCGTTTAGTTTGCTATGTTGTTTGCATGTGCTGTTCTGGATTAGTTTGGAATTTATGTAGTGCTTTATATCATAATTTACTTCTTGAGGCCATTGCTTCTTTGGGTGTGTTTCACACGTGCACAGCTCATTAGGAACTTGTTTTGATTCATATACAGTTTTTCAAGATTTCTTTCTCTGACTCTCCCCTCTCTGGGATTTTCTTCACACTCTCAGGGGCCCCTTTTCCCAGTTCTTATCAGACAGGTGGATATGTCTCAGAGTTTTATCCTTACACCACAAACACTTTTGTGTAGCTTTATGGACTGCTGATGCCCAGAGGGCAAAGCAGTGAGAGGAGAAAGAGAACAAAAATAACCAGCATCTCTTTCCACTCTTCAGACCACACAGGATTCCTCCTTTCCAGTCCTTTGGCCAGAGGCATGGGTTATTTCCTGGGGTCCTAGCTGCTCATGTTGGCCAGGACTGGCCTCAGATCAGGGCAGAGAGAAGAGGAAAAAATGCCAGGGATATCTCATCACACTCTTTGGTTTTCAAGGGCTCCTTTTCCCAGTTCTTTGGGCAGAAAGGGGAGATTTTTCTTGGAGTTCTCATGTTCTTCCTCCTGTACAGTTCCTTGATTTGACCCATTTTTGGATCAAAGTCAAGAATTAAAAGAGGGAAATTTAATACAGGAAATTTACCAATGTATATTTCTTCAAGTTTCAACTTCTCTCTCAATTTGTCTGGTATTATTTACTTTTTGGAGTCATCAGGAAGTTGATATTTGATTCTGTATAGACAATTCACTTGTAATCAGTGGGAGATGTAGGCTTTTATGGGGCTTGCTCCAGGTGGACCAGTCCTGTAAGTGTTACATCCTCCTTTTTTTTTTTTTTTTTTTTTTAATTTTTTAATTTTTTAATTTTTATTTATTTATGATAGTCACAGAGAGAGAGAGAGAGGCAGAGACACAGGCAGAGGGAGAAGCAGGCTCCATGCACCGGGAGCCCGATGTGGGACTCGATCCCGGGTCTCCAGGATCGCACCCTGGGCCAAAGGCAGGCGCCAAACCGCTGCGCCACCCAGGGATCCCTACATCCTCCTTTTAAAAAATAAACAGTGGCACAGTATTTGGTATACCATTTAACATATTGTTTAGTGCTTGCTTCTTTTTCTTTTACTTAATAATATATTTTGGAGATTTTGATAATGCTATTAACAGTGACAATAAAACAACAATTTTCAAATGCTTTAAGTTCTAGGCACTGTTCTAAGCACTATATGTATATTAACTCATGAGATCCTCGCAGCAATCCTATTAGTTAGATAGATAGTATTATTCCCATTTTACAGATAATGATACCTCATGAGAGAAATTAAGAAACTTGTCTAAGGTTGCATAGCTAGTCAGTGGAGGAGCTACCTAGGCAGTCTGGTTCCAGAGTCCATACATATAACAAAAATTATGTAATAATAATGGCAGTGATAATATCTAACATGTAACTAGCACATATTAGTATATGCTAGCCAGAGAATTACTATAGAAATGAGTGTACAAATAGTCTTTAGAATGAAGTGTATTTGTTAGCCCATCACGTGTATCATTCTCAGGGAGCAAGTATATTCATTCATTCTACATGTAGGAAATTTGAGAAAAGTCAGGTGACTAGCTGGAGAGAGGTCAGTAGGATTCTCTAGTGCAGATGAGAGGTCTTTTCAATGACTATTGCTGCCCCTCTGGACAGTACAGTACATTTCTAGCCAGTGTATTTTGGAGTAATAGTATCATAGGCGGTTAGAGTTGGAAGTGACACACAGGGTCTAAGTTTACCCCCAAATTTTATAAATCACATACCATGATGTATCGGAAAGTGCCTTGTAAAAGGTAAAGTGATATGTGACCATTAGTTATAGATAAGGAGACAGTTCTAAAAGAGCTAAAGTGATGAAATTCTCATCTTCATTACCATCTTCGTAGCTGCATTTATAGAACACAAATGTTCCAGGCACTCTGCAGGACACAGCTCTGATGTTTAAAATAACCGTCAAAATAGCTGTTATAATCCCCATGCCTTTCATAGGAGAAAATGGATGCTTGGAGATGATAGGTAGTAACTTGAAGGTAACTTACTCAAGCACAGTAGCATACTTGGGTCAAGAGTCATTCACACTTCTTTCCTGAGTACTTCCTACCTATGAGTATTTGCCATATACTCATCATCCTTGTACTTACCGTGTAATGTTTGGTTCCAGTTAGGGTCCTTTTTCTGGGGGGGAGGGTGAGTACTAGTAGTAATTATACTGGGACTGTCCTGGGCAAACTGAGACAGAGGGTCACCTTAGCTATGTACCTTTGTTTCTTGATTGCATCATTTCTATTTGCCTTAGTTTGTTTGATTTAGATGATATAAAATGTTCTAGGGGGCCAGTGTCCATAAGTATTTATTTTAATGGATCTGCCAGTCTGTTTTCCAGGTTTGTCAGAGATGAACCACACAGAGCTAGGTATTCCTTAATGTGTGGACAGAGGTCACTTAGAAATATTGCTCGTTGTTGCTGAGTGAGAAAGGACATCCTTTTAGCAAGTGCAGTTTTAAAATATGACTGCTGTGCAAAGTCATGAAGAAAGCCCTTAAACCAATATATATTTTATAGATTTTTTTTCTCTAGGGCTGAGTACTCATGAACCTTTCAGGATGAGTATAATTAAATATGAGTGAGAATAGATATGTTTCCCCCTCTATTAACACTGAGATGAAGGAAAATCCATTGTCTTGTGCTTCATGGAGGTAGGGCTTTGGAAATATGAATGACTTAAATATGAATTTTTTCTTACATACTTGTGAAAAAGATAGCTAACCAACTATCTGGTCATGATTTGTCAAGCTTGGTAATACCTCAGTATACATAAGCATATAATACTGATTGTAATTCCAAAGAAAGGAATGATCTCCCTATTTTGTATGGGGTAGGCAGTCGTTATCATGTGCATTTTGCCAAGGACTGTTTTGGGTATTACTTTCGGAGATCCTTTCCATCTTTCCATGTTGCCATTCCAAGCCTCCTTCCTTCTCTTGCATCGTTAGTCTGGAGGCCAATGTGATCTGAAGTCTAATTGTCCAGGATAAGCCAATTGGAGCACAGGCTTTCAAGGACTCTAAATGTGAGGCTTCCCCTGTGGCAAGTAAAATGGGTGGAAACTACATGAAGTTTACATTCAACGTCAGCATTCTTGCTTTTTGGACATTACTGGTGAGACCATCACGTTTCGATGATGAACTGCTGGTACTTGCTTGTGTTTCAGTTTCCAGAAGTATGTAGTATACTTAGGAACCCGGTCAGGCACAAAGCAAGTCTCTACCCAGAAACCTGCCCAGGGTGCCTTCATTCTCCCTTCTGCCTTGTGCTGAAATGAGATAATGGTTGCCAGGGACTCATGGAAATTACCAACATCAGAAGATTTCTCGTGCCCTGGCCCTTCCTAATCTGTATGCATCACATTTGCTTAAACATATTGTCTGCGGGCAAAGTCCAATTATTTGGAACCAAGTTACTAATGATAAACATAATGACTACAGTGTCTGTCATTGTACACTGCCATGGAGTGGGGTGGTGGCGGGGGCTACCAGGAATCGTCAGAATTGAAAAAAAACAAAACAAAACACGTCTGGCACAGAATAGCATGGTGGGGGGGCACTCGTTCAAGATTCATCTTCCATGCTGAAGTGATAAATTAGAGAATGCAGAGTAATTATAAATAAGAAACAAGACTCAAAATTGCTGTCACCTGACATTACATTCCCTTTCTTTGTTTCCTAGCAATAATTTTCTCATAATGTTCTATCTGGGTCTGTCACAAACTGAAAAATGACTTTTTACTGTTTTCCTCATGGGGTGGTTGATGCAGCAAATAACTGTTAAATGATGAATCTGGGTATTGTTACAGAGGCCGGGGAATTGCTAATAAAGGTGAAGATTTTCTGTCTCTAGTTACAAAGATTTATAATCTAGGAATCCGAGAACTCTCTCAGTTCAGTTCTAAAAGGGACCTAATCCAGCTCTTCCCAGTAAGGGATATTCCGAACACTACCCAGTGGAGACCTTTGGCCGGGCTAGCTGACCACTTACTTGACCACCCTCTCCCTGGGAAGGTTATTGAGCAATTAAATCATCCCTAGAATGGGAAAAAAAAATCTTCATGTTTTCCATTCGTAATTGGGTTTCCTTTTTTAATCTGATAGGGCACCTTGCCCTTTTTCTTCTTTGTTTTTTTTTAGGCTTTGAAAAAAAATACGTGTTGTCTCCATTCATTCATTCATTCTACAGCTGAAAATTGATCACTTGGTCCAAAGAGTCATGTTTAACTCTTCTCATTTTCATGACTGGTCTTTGAGAATGCATCACGTTCTGAACCATCTCCCTCTTGCATTGTTTGTCTGGTTGTGAGATAATTTGAATGGAAGGAAGTGTCTCATGCACTGCTCCATGTGCCATCTCCCGGTCATCATTCCATAATGGCATGCCATACTCCTTCATGGACTGACTAGTCATGGGTTTATCTTTTTAAAGCCTCATTTTCATGCCATAAACCACCAATTGTGCTTACACTGTGACCACCATGTACTTTTTTGTACTGTGCTTTCTGGATATGGTTTTCCATGCTTCTTCAGTCTGCGTTGTCATTATTTTAATGGCTCTGTATTATCACCACTATCGATCTTTCCTGCCGCTAACTCTTTGGTGTGACACAGAACCTCCACTCTAACTGGATAGATTTTATGGCCATTTTACTAGTAAGGAGGTGAGTTTGGCTGATAGTAAATGGAGTTCATATTAATATGGCATGAACAGGTTATGCATTTTTTATCTCAGGTAAAAGAATTTAAAAAATCAGGGATCCAGGGCTAACGTGGTTCTTGGAAGACACAAGGAACCTGGGTTCTTTCTGTTTTTCTATTCCATAACCACAAGTGAGGAACTTCTATCCTCATGGTCACAGCCTGACCACCGGAGACTCAGCCATCATGTCCTTGTTCTAGAAGAAAAGAAAAAGCAAGGGACAAATCAGTTCTCCTTTGAAAGAGTTCCTGCATAAGCCTCACATGGTGACTTTGGCCTCAATCTCATCGGCCACCTCTAGCTGAAAGGGCAGTTTGGAAATGTAACTTGGCAGATTGGCATAGGAGAGTGAGGTTAGCGATGGTAACAAATAGACCTCTGAATGTAGTGGCTTCACATGATAGGCCTTTATTTTTCTCTCATTGGAGAAAAAGTTGTCCATTGTTGCCAGTAGGCCTCCCACATGGGGGCTCCCTCTCAGGCTCCCTGCACCTGTGGCTATACCCTTCTCTAGGACCTGAATTTTTTCATTGAGTGGACACATGGTGAGCAAGAATGGAGAGTCATGAGTGGGAGGTGTTTCTGGGCCAACCTGCAAGGGCCCATATCATTGGCTTATGTTCCATTGGCCAGAGCTCAGTGACATGGCAGGCCACATATCCCTGAAAGGCTGATACTCAGCATCTAGCTCTGTGCCTCTGATGAGATGGAAATGGGCTTGCGGAATGGCCAGCCACCGGGCAAAGTGCTGCCCCAGTACTGCCAGGATTCTGTTCCTGGAAAAGACGTTCAGCACATTGAGACATGTGAAGTGAGGAACAGTCTCAGCTGCAGCTTCTGCTCATTTTTCCCATGGATCCTCCTTCTGTTCCTGGTTCCCCCAGGTCGGGCCTTATCCCTCCTGGGTCTATGTGGTGACACCAGCCCTCACTGTGTTCTCCATTCTCCAACTTCTTGTCCATACTGCCAACTTCAGCTCCTGATTCCATAGTGACTTATTTCTATTTGTTCAATGTTTCCTGGGTCTTGGGTTTTGCACCCTAGCCAGGTGAAAGCAGGGATTTTATTCTCTTCTTCCATTATCATTAACAGTTAACTATGCCCTAGTCAGCCATGTGTCCTTTTCATGAGAATGGCCAAGAAGTCCTCGATGAAATCTGTTCAAAGAGATAACGAGGCCAGGAGTTAAATAGTGACTGACACTGTTGGGCAACATCCAGAGGCCATTCGAAGGACCACCAGGCTTCTGTGGTTGCGTGCTAACTGTCCATTGTGTGACCTGAACCTGGACAGGGCCCTCTCTTTCCTAGGTTGAAGTTTACTATAGAAAATTCCTCCTCCTAAAAGGCTACTCATCTGCCTTTGCTTTGTGAAGGTTCAGTGCTCAGTTTTGGCCAGGCAGGTTTTGTTCTTTTTTCTGAGTTCTTACAATGTTTTGTGAATATCTCTGTTGTAGGGCCTATTTCCTCATCAAAATGATTAGTGTTTCCTGATCATACTATGGAGTGAGTATAATCTTTCTACTTAATCCTTACAACAGCCCCATGAAGTATATGGTCTCACTTACCCCCATGTACTAAAGAGGAAAAGAGGTTCAGCAAATGTGCCTTGTGAGCGAAAATCAGGTCTGTGATTTACCATGGTGTGTTGGCACGGGTAAAAACTGGCACTGTTCTAAGGAAAGCAGGATCCGGGGCCTCTCTCCTTACATGCCCCTAGCTCTGCAGTTTCCTGAAGGCACTGCTGGCTGTTCTGCCTTGGGTTAAATTAAAAAAAAATCATGAAATATTCAAATTTACCAAGAAGTACAGAAAAATAAATGAACAGATTACTATGTAACCACCACCCAGATTGAGCAAATGTTGAATAACATTTTGCCATATTTGCTTCAGATTCCTCTCTCAAAAATGTTATAGGATCCAGTTATGGATACACATCCCATTCTCTTCCTCCCCAGAGGCAATTTGTATCTGAAACTCCTGTGCATTCTTGTTATGTGTCTTTAGGCTTTTACCACATATGTCTGTACCGTATGTCCTAGCAATGTAGGGCCTTAGGATTATCGGTGCAAATGTGTGTGCATTTTATAGAGGGACCTAAGCGGAGTCAATCCTGTAGGTATCTCTTAGTAACCCGCTTTTGCTCACCTATTATGTTTTGGAGACTTATCCCTGTTGATTAATGATACATCTCATCATTTAACTGCTAAAGTATTCCACCGAATGGCTATAGCATAGCTTAGTTTTCTCATTTGGGGTATTTGCATCCCTCTAGATTAATTGGGATGTTACATCCCTTTAGATAAATACATGTAGCTCTAACTCTTTTCATTAGCCATATAGTATTCCATGATAGGGACTCACTATTCCACCATTCCTGGCCATTCATAGTGTTTTCATTATATTCCATTTCTTAGAGCTCTGCAATAAGCATTTTCACACATCCATCATTCTATCGTGTGTTTACTTCTATAGGTTAGATTTCCTAAGATGAAAGTTAACAGGAACAGCCAGATTAGTTTCCAAAAATGTTATAGCAGTTTCCAGGCAGTAACTTTCCCATGTAAATTGACCTTTTCCCAACCTGGTGGGAAGGAAGGCATCCTGTTGAGGTTTTGTTTGGCATTTCCTGGACCACTAGTAAGGTTGGGCATCAGTTAATATGTTCATTGGCCATCCTGTGAACTGTGTGATTGTATCCTTGCCCACATCGAATTGCCGGACTGGAGCATCTCTGCTGGGCATAGTATCTGTGAGCAGTGCCCTCCTGCAGGTGTGTGTGGCAGCCTCAGTGGGAAGCCCTTTTTGTCCCTGGGATATTAACTCTTGGTCCTACGGCTTGCAATTATTTCTCCACCCCTATCTGAGCCTGTTATTTTTTATACTTTGCTTACAGTATCTTTTACTATGCCCCAATTTCTTACTTGAAGGACTTGACTACTTTCTCTCTTCCAACATGATTCTTGGATTTTGTGTCTTTAACTTATGACATTTGTGTCTTTCACTTGTGACATTAACTTTTGCAGACCTTTTCATTCTTTCCTCCTAAAATGTTTCCAGCATTTTTGCTGTAGCTTTACTTGGAAACTTAAGTAACATCTTCAGAGAACCCAGGTTTTCTAGGTATTGTTATTACAGTGCAGCGAAGGCATCAGAACCCATTTACTAAATATCATTTGCCTGGGTGCTGTATCAAATGCTCTGCCAGGGAACAATGATGTGACATGTGTTCTCATCTTTTCCATTTAAAAATTTCCACTATGATCTTTCCTGTTCGAGTACTGTGGAGCTCACACAGGGAGAGGGTGGCCAGCTGGTGGCTCCGCGCACTTGGAAGGAAGACCTGGACTGGTATTTTTGTTTAAAAACCAAATAAAGAAACAAGGCCATTGTAATTGTCCCTGATATTTACCCTCAGGAAAGATGCCAGGACTGAAGCATCCTGGAAACTGGCAGATGATGTCTTCAGCTCCTGCCATTTACCAGGGTTGAGACAGTGATTTTTTTTTTCCCCCGTAGAGGAGAAGGCAGGCCACAGTGAGAAAGGGGTTCATTTTACTGCTGCTGCTGGTGAGGTAGATCTAATTTAATGGTGAAAACAATTTGTGGCTCCAGTTTCTATTTTTAAGCGTACTCTTCAGAAGCATTAAAGTGTGTGGCAAATGAAAAAAAAAAAGTTAAATCGTTTTAGTGTTATATTTGTGTGTGTGTGTGTGTGTGTGTGTGGTTTAGATAAATTTCCGTTGCCTCCTTTTGTCGGTAGGTATATGAAGCGCCTTTGGCCATGATGAGGATGAAGTGCCAGTTCCAGGAAGGTCCTGAGGAGGTGCAGACCAGTTGCAAGGCATCCAGCAGAATTATTATCCTCCATGCAGCCAGTGTGGAGCAGAAGACCCAGACTGAGGGTGGGAGGCGAACCCCTGGGGTTCAGGCCTCTGTTCACGGTGGGTGGGAAGGCGGGCCTGGCCTGCGCCTCTGCAGCTCTCCCTGGAGTGGAAGGCAGAGCACGGTCTCCCTTTTGCAGGTGGCAAAACAGAGGCCTAAAGAGGGCGAGTTTCAGCACCTACATGAGACCACTCAGGCTAGAACTGAGGGCCTTCCCAGCTTCTCAAGGAACTGGGGCTAAATCAGTATCAATTCCACTTTTTTAGGGAGCTTAAGAGTATTAGTTAATTTAGCTAAAATGATGGCATTTGTAAAGCCAGTGTGTGGCTTGAGTCTTTGTGCTTTCTATTTTTTATTTATTTATGTTAAGATTTTATTTGTTCATGAGACAGAGAGAGAGAGAGAGAGGCAGAGACACAGGCAGAGGGAGAAGCAGGCTCCCTGCAGGAAGCCCGACTCAGGACTCAATCCCGGTACTCCAGGATCACGCCCTGGGCCGAAGGCGGCGCCAAATCCCTCAGCCACCCGGGCTGCCCCTCTTTGTGTTTTTTTAAAAAGAGCTCACACAGGAGGCACCTGGGTGGCTCAGTGGTTGGGCATCTGCCTTTGGCTCAGGGCATGATCCCAGGGTCCTGGGATCGAGTCCCGCATCAGGCTCTCTGCATGGAGCCTGCATCTCCCTCTGCCTGTGTCTCTGCCTCTCTCTCTCTCTGTGCCTCTCATGAATAAATAAGTAAAACCTTAAAAAAAAATAAAGCTCTCACGCAGAAGAAAAATGTGTCCCATGACCGATGGATTGACATCTTTCAGGAAAAATACTCCACACCCCACCAAACCCTTGTCATGGTCCACAGGCGCTAACGCTGTTTCTGGATCTCATGATCCTGTCTCCTTCCTCCTTTTTGCAGCTGTGGCAGCCTGCTTGCTTTTTCTGCAACCTGGCGGGGCCCTTCATGTGTGCTTTGCCATCCTGGAAGTCTTCTAGATACGCTGTGATCTCCTCCTTGTGCTGTTCAGTTCTCAGCAAAGAGGCCTGTCCCAGGCACCCCATCCATCAAGGCCTACTCTTTCCCCTGCCTGCTTTGTCTTTGTTTCCAGCTCTAACCAACACCTGGCACGGATATGTTTACAGTCTCCCTCTCTCTCGCTGGCATGGGAGCTTCCTGGGGCAGAATGTGCTTTTCATTCCCCTCCATCTCCCCAGGGCCTGCCATGCGAGAGTGCTCACCACTTCTCTGGGGACGAGGTGGCCTGTGCTCTTTACTCCCTGCCCGCTCACGGATGTGTGACCTGCTCCCCGAGGCAGCCAGCAGGGTCAGGGGACATTGCCACTATGCCTCACCACCTGCAGAAAGCAGTGCAAGGCGACTGTGCCACATACGGTGGTTGGCACCAGCTTGTAATTCAGGTTTCTGTGAAAGTGGAGTCTGTCTTCCCAGGGCTGGAGCTAACTAAGTTTAAACTGTGGATTGTTAACTACTGCCAGTAGGGCTTGTTGCGAATGGGTGCTTGTGTGGCTCCCAGGAAACACACTTGGGCTTCAGGGGAGATGTCCATAGCTATGTCCCTTGACCCAGAGAATTGGCTCAAGCTCCTCAATGGGCCAATTTGGGGAGATATCTCTGAGCAAGCAAGCCTTTTGGAACCCCTCAAATTCACCTCCCTGGGGAATCTCATAAATCTCAGAGCAACCTGACCATCAGCTAGTGCACCATCAAGAAAGGAGAGCCAGGGAGTTTCTAATGGATGCCTTCTGCCTTACATGGTGAGAGAGATAGGTGTGCTGCTGGGCCATCATGTTTCTCTGTCCTAACGGAAGAAGCCAAGCAGCCTGTGCCTGGGGCTGGTGGCCTCTGCAGGGGTCAGAGCATTCTGGGCACCATTCTTACCATTTGAGAATTGCCAGGGCCAGTAGAGGTGGAGCAGCCTGTACATTATTTCCATCATCTCTGATGTGTTATAATTTCCATGACCCGGTCATGAGAAAAGCCCAAAGAACAATATCCCCATGTGTCTGCCTCCATTTTGTGTGCAGTGGTATCTCAGGGAGTGATCTTTTGTTTTTGTGGGTAGCCACTAGGCAGGCTTATTCTTACTTTCACCCAGAAGTAATGTAATCAGCACCTCACAACAAATTGATTGGTGGTTTGTGTTGTGCATGATTGAGTGGTGAATAAAGCTTTGCACCAAGTCACAAATGCCCATGGACATGCGAACTTTTCTTTCAGCTGGGACAATGTTCATGTGATCATATTTTGGGAAATGGGAGAACTTGTCCATTGTGCTTGGAGATTAAGTTCACTCTGGTAATCGAGACATGAATATCGAGATGCGTGGGCAGTTGAGAAAGAGAAATTAGCAGGTGGGTAAGTATAGGGGTCCATCTTGAGTCTACTGAATTTTTGTCTTTTTGAAAAGAATAAAAATTATTATGTAGAATTTTAAGACATAAAGGCAATAAGGAGGGGGCCTAATTTTAAAACAGCGAGGAGTAGATTAGGAACACAAACATAAAATTTCAAACTGAAAATTCTTCCACTCTCCTTTAATGGAGAGCGTGGGTACCTGGAAATCCGAGGCAAGAGAACCTTCTGTCTTCAGTCCTTGGGATTGACATGGGCAAACACTGTCAGAAACTTAGAAAGAAGCCAAAATTATTAGCCAGAGGGTTCTCTGGTTAAGAAAATTTCAGTGATTTTTACTCCTCAGAGCCCAGGTTGCTGTTGATGTAGCGTGGGTGAGAATTTCAACTTTCTTTTTTGGAGCAAAGTATAGCAAAAACCCCCTCTGCATCCTATGCACTCTTGTTAACTTTTTTTTTTTTAACTTTTTCTTAATTATGAAATTAACTCTACCTGAAGAGGTGGCATGGTTTAAAAATGAAGTAGCATGATTCTTGCAACAAGTCAGAGTTAGAAATCTGTTTTTTTTTTATCTCATTTGTAAAAATTTTAACCTTGTTGAACTTAGATTTCCTCAGGTGTTAAGTGGGGCCTAATGTTGGCATGCAAGGTTATTGGTGGAATTAGAAGATTATTGGCATATAGTTTTCAAAATAAGCTTCTAATATGGCTTAAATAAGCAGGATAGATGGTGGTGGTGGTGATGGTGGTAATGGTGGAGGTGATGGTGGTGGTAGTGGTGGTGGTGGTCATGGTGGTGGTGGTCATGGTAGTGGTGGTGATGGTGATGGCGGTAATGGTGGTGGTGATGATGGTGATGGTGGTGGTGATGATGGTGATGGTGGTAGTGGTGGTGATTCCCTAGATTTGGGAAGTTTCATTGTTTGCACAATAACCTATCTACCTGGCAAAGGGAATTGTTCCTCACAGTGAAACTCTACACACACAAGGAAAGCACAGAATAACTTACATCTTGACCAAGTTCAGACTACAGCCTTGTTTATGGAACGGCCCACAGTACAGCTCAGTTATGAAAAGATGAGCAGAGCATTTCATTGGTTAGTGTAGGGAGATTCAGCCAAATGTGGAGTAATCACTTACCAAAGCAAGAATAAAGAGAATAGAATTTTCAAGTTGAAAGTAAAGAAAGCATCTTTTATATTTTACTCAGTAGCATCACTGGGGAAAATGTTTGCCATAAATAAATTTCTCAGATGGCAAAACCATATCACCTTGCCAAGGAAGACACTTACCTGTTTCTGTTCAAATGATGTAAAAGAACACAATTGCCTACAACAAGTTTGGTCATATTGAGAATACCTTATATGAATCAGCTCTGTTCATTTCCTTCATTTGTCCAAAACCTCATGTCTTGTTACTGCCTGCTGCACCGAGTGATATTATCCATCTGATCTTTACAATGTCCATGGCGTCTCTCAAGCTACTTCTCCAGTGGCAGCATTCCATCAACCCCTCTCAACTGGGTTTGAGTTCTGGTACCGCCAGGCACTGGCTTCGAGATTTGGACAAGTCCTTGCACCTTGATGAGGTCAGTTTCCTCATCTATAAGATAGGGATACATGCCAGTCATACGGATGTAGATATAGCTTCTTATTGCTGCTGTGACAATTTGCCGCAGACTTTGTGGACTAAGACCACACACATTTATCTTACAGTTCCAGTCAGAAACCCAGAAGTGGGTCTTACAGGCTAAAATAAACATGTTGGCATGACTGTGTCCCTTCTAGGAGGTCTTGGGAGAACTTGTGCTTAGCCTTTTTAAGGTTCTAGAAATTTCCAGCATTCCTTAACTCACGTCGTCCTGCAACAGCGTCACTCTGAACCCTGCTTCCAGCATTCCGTCTCCTCTGATTCTGGTCTTCCTGCCTCCCTCTTATAAGGACTCTTGTGATTAAAATGGGCCACCTGGGTTATCCAGTGTAATAGCCCCATTTTAAGGCCCTTAATCTAATCACAGCTGCAGAGTCCCTTTTGCCATGTCAACTGCCATTCTTAGATCCCAGGGGTTAGAACATAGATATCTTTAAGGGGCCATTAGTCTGTCCGAGGGCTGTGTACATCAATGATATGTTTTATAGTTTTACACACTCATGCATACAGTTTGTTCTTAGCTATATGCTCTGCACAAAAAACCATGCTGTCTTCCCACAGTCCCCTCATGTGTTTATGATCTGCCCTATTGAGGGCGCTGGCTCTGGATTATGTTCTCCTTCTGTCAACCTGCCTTTCTTGACTTCCTTCCTTCTACCTTGATGTTTTTGTTGAAACAAACTCATCCTTCAGAGCCCATGTGAAGTTACATTTCCCCACGAATAAGTTCCCCGATGTCTTATATGAATGATCTCTATGAAGAAAAGTTCCTTGACCCCCTCTTAAAAAAATAGCTTCATTGGTGAAGGTGTCAAGGCTAAATGTGAACCAGGTATACAAGGCTGATTCATACCGGTGAATACCAGCCACATTTAGATATCCAGGTATCATAAAGGGTAAACTTCACTGTATAATGGGGCTGTTACTGACATTTCATATCAGTAGGGTATAGCAGTTGGACCTAGTAAGAGGCTTTAGTGAGCTAGATAGTCATTTTGTATAGATGATTATCAATTGCTTCCACTGCCTTTTCCTAAAATTTTCTGTACTTCATTAAATAACTTTTCATGAAAAAATAGTGCACATATGTGTACATAGTAAAATGGATAAAAAGTAACTCCTATCATTCTTAGGCCTCTTCCCAGAGGCAACAGTGTTCTTGTCTCTTTCCAGAGATTGTATGCGTGCGTGTGTGTGTGTGTGTGTGTGTGTGTGATGTGTGCACGTGTGTTATGCAAATAGGAACATAATGGACACTTTGCACCTTCACTTTCTGCACTTGACAGTATATCTTGGGGATAATTCTATATCAGCACACATAAATCTACTTGATTATTTTAAATGGCTGCCTAGTACTTCATTGTATTTTTAGATCCTAATTTACTTAACCAGTCCTCTATTATAGATATTTTGAATATTTACAGTGATTTGCTATTTTAAACTTTTGAATTTTTTTTTTTAAGTAACTTGTGCACCCAGCATGGAGCTGGATCTCATGACCCTGAGATCAAGAGTCTCACATTCCACCCAACTGAGCCAGGCAGGTGGCACTTAAGCTTTTGATTTTTTTTTTTACCAGATTATTGATAGATTTCCTGTTTTTTTTTTTAATGTAGATATAGCCAATGTCCCTTTAATGTAGTAATTGCTATTATTATTATTATTATTATTATTATTATTATTTTTTATGTAGGCTCCATGCCCAGGGTGGAGTCCAATGTGGGGCTTGAATTCATGACCCTGAGATCAAGACCTGAGCTGAAATCAGGAGTCAGACACTTAAGCAACAGAGCCACCCAGATGCCCCTAATGTAGTAATTATTATACTAATAAGGACTCTTTTTTTTTAATGTGAGGCCTTGAAAAACTAATTAGAAAGGATATTGATGTGTGAGTTTGGCTGGCATGGAACTTGAAAGATTTTTCCTACAAGTTACCTTTTGATCCATCTGCCCTTAACCAAAATTAAAATAGATTTTAAAAAGTGCTTAAAATCAGAGCTTTCCAGCAGGTCCCAAGGAGTAGGAAGCCTTGTGAGGGTGGGCCAGCTGGGATTATCTTAAAACAGCCACGCCAGCTTTGCTGTGAAGATGTTGCCCATCATTTATGATGATGTCCACCAGCCTCTATAAAGGAATATGCATTTGGCATTAGGAGGACCTTGAATCTTTGTAGCTGTCACAGGAGAAGGAGGACATGAGAGCCTTCTAGTTCTGGTCCCTTACCATAATGGAGAGTGAAAAAGAGGGCCACTCTGAAGAGCAACTTCTGTGGGGAGAATCTTTGTCAAACAGGAGATCTGTGTAGCCCACAACAAGATGTACCACCTGAGAAGTCTAGACAGTCAACAAAGAAAGATGGAATATATACTGGATGTTCCAGTTTCATCTGAGTCATTGCCTTGTCGAGGAGCAAGATTTCCTGTCCCCCCAGAAGTCCTTCTAGCTGGACAAAGAATCAGATTGACATGTGATAGATTAACAGGAGAGAATATTTTTTTTTCCACTGAGAAAATAAAATGTATTAGGCATACATACAGGGAATCCACATAGACATGGGAATTCCAAAGAGGCAAAATGAGGTGTGTATGTCATTCTGAACAAAGGAGAAGGGGGTAGGAGTCTGGGACTTCAGAGGAAAAGAATGAACTTCACAGGGTGATGAGAGGAACAGATATTTGGTAAGTCAATGGTTGCCCTGCCATATAGATGGGTCACTCAGATAAAATTTATCTCTTTTAGTAACCCTTATTTTGGGAAAGACCCCCAATTTAGATTTGTCCATGTGATTAAGGGAGGGACAGAAGTTTCTCTTGAGACTGCAGGGTGTCAAATGCCTTCAGCTCAAAATAATCCACATGTCAAAGTGGCCCATTTGGGGGGGGTGTAGGGCAGCTGTCCTGAACCCCTTCAACCTGTGTCATCCAAGTGAAATATGCCCTTGCAACAAATACCCATGTGGCCCACACAGACACTTTATGTGCCTTTCAGTGTTACGAGCCTTTTAGCTGTGGCTATAGGAGACTTTGTAGTCTCAGAAGAACCAAATCTTTTGTCTTGTCACTGCCTCTGTGAACCAGGCTTCCATTAATGCTCCCTGTTGGTGAGCTAAGGAAAAATGACTGACGTAGTCGGGCTCCATATCAACCTTTCACAAGTGACTGGAAAAATGGCAGAGATAAAATGTGAGGCCCTGTCAGAGAAGTGAGGGGGAAAAAGTTGTGGTATTAAATGAAGCTAGTGCCTTCAAATATGGCGGTGTGCATTCATTTGGAATTATTTGTCTTCTGCATTTGGATCAGTGAAGCAATTAACAGCAAAGATGTAGTGCCACAGAAAAACCTTAAGAACCCAGAGATGTCACATGCAATGACTATGCCGGCATTTTGATGCCTTCCCCTGTGACAGGCATTGTCACCACCCAAACTGCTCCAGTGGTTTTAGACACAGGGACATATTCAGAATAAGAATTGATCTGGGCAAAAATCAGGCTAATGGTATGAATATTTAAGAACATTCCGTCATGGTTCTTGAAGCTATTAGGGAAACTTGCTAGTCATTGTGGGATTTACCAAGTCGAAGAGGAAAATGGGATTTCGGAGTGAAAAAAAACTAGCTATTTTCAGTAGGAGCCTCCCTATTTGTATGCATAACTTACTAAGGTCAAGGATATGTCTCTAATTTGAACTGGTTGGTGAGGTGCGGGTACAAATTAATAAGGGTCTGACTTATAGATTATTTTTTTAAGAAATGGAATTTTGATACATTTAGCTCAAGCATTAACATAAACTCACATATGGCTTTCTATGTAATTGCCAAGCAGAGGTTTTAGAGGACACACTCTAATGAATAGATGTTCTGTCTAAATGGGATGCCAATTTTCGTGGGTGCATATTTATTCTTGAAGCATGTGATGGCAAAACTTTTCCTTTTGCTTTGTTTTCTTTGTCCGCCTGGGCATGGCTTTCTTTAGTTCAGTGGGCTGAATTAGCACGACACAATGTCATCAGGGGTGTGTGGATTAGTGGGGATTTTAGACCGAAGATCTGACCAGCAAGAGTTAATGCCACTTCTGAAAATTGTCTAATTTCTCTAATGTCTGCCTGGAGAGTTGCTTAGACCATCTGACTCCACTACTGTTTTTTATCTGTTTGGATCCTTTGGGGTCAGTAAGATTATTGTTAGAGTTAGCAGATAGGTGTTCTTATTTTAAGAATTGATTCTGGTCTGGAACAATAGGTCTAAAAAGCCACCTGTCTGTTTTTTTCGATGTTCTAAAGTGAAAGATCACCAACTTCATTTTTCCTGTGCAGTTTTCCCCCCACTTCTCCTCCCTTCAGCCGTTAATATTGTCCTGGTCTGACACTGAGGAAAATCGTATGCTTAGTGGAAAATACTATGCTTAGTGGAAAAGAACATTTTAATTTATAGCCTGAGGGCTGAGGGTAACGTCTGACAGCCCAGTCACATGGCACAGTGATGGTCATAGGCCAGAGATGATGGTGTTAATACAGTTAATAACACAATCAATCTGATTTGTATGTAGAATGATTAAAAAGAATGAGAAGGCAATGATCCAATAATAGCTGACTCTAAGCTAATAGGGCAGATCATTTCAGCACCATCTGATTATTTCTTGGTCTAATTTGGGATGGATATAATTTTACCGAGTGATTGGTTTAGTGAACTGTCGTGAATCAAAGAGGCAACTCTGGAATTCTGATTCTTGTTGAAAATCAGAGGCATCTTTTTCTAAGATGTCACCAGTTCAATTGGATGGACATTGGTGGAACATCTAAAATGTGCAAGTCACTATAGGTTGTTGGAGGCTACATGTGTGTTTTGTGATTAAATTGCTATTGTATGAGAAAAGAATTTGTTTTTAAACTATATGCACTTAAAGTAGCCAGCATATGCACTATCCTTTTTTTTATTATTAAAATCTTTTATTTATTTATTCATGAGAGACACACACAGAGAGAGAGAGGCAGAGACACAGGCAGAGGGAGAAGCAGATCCCATGCAGGGATCCCAATGTGGGACTCGATTCCAGGACTCCAGGACCAGGCCAAACCGCTGAGCCACCTAGGGATCCCTACTATCCTTTTTAAATACTATCTCATGTATGTTCTTAACAACCTCAGGTTAAAGATCATTAGAAATTGGGAAAGCAGAATTCATAGATTCTTGTTTTTGCTTTTTATGGCAATAATTGGTAGTGAGTAGGTGGGTTAGCCAGCATAGCTCTGGGCGTGGCTTAGCTCTGAGTTCTGGTCCCCTTTATCATGGGGGGCCCCCCAGTGCTGCCTGAAATCGCAGATAATACCAAATGCTGCACAACAATGTTTTTGCCTATATATGCATGCCTATGATAAAGTGTAATTTATAAGTTAGGCACAGTTAGAGATGAGTCAACAGTAACCATAAAATAGAACAATTGAAACAATAGACTGTAATGAAAGTTACAAGAGTATAGTCTTTCTCAAAATACCTTGTTGTGCTGTACTCATCCTTCTTGTGATGATGTGAGATGATAAAATGCATATGTGATGAGATGGAGTAGGTGAATGATGTAGGCATTGTGACAGAGCGTGAGGCTTAGAAGAGAACCATCTGCTTCCAGGGCTTGGTTGGCTGTGGGTCAATGAAACTGGGAGTGAACCCAGGGTTAGAGGGTCTACTGTCTACAGAAGCAGTTATGGAGGTGAGGTGACTTTTTTTGAATGTCTCTGTGACTTTTTTTTTTTTTTTTAAACAAAGGGCAGGTAAAGTCTATCTGTAGTTCACAAAACCATAACTGTTGCATTTTTAGGAAACTCAGGAATGTAAGGAATTCCCAGAGCCCAGCCTTATTTTCTGTGTCCTTCCATTGGTCCATTGGAAGGGAATCTTTTTCCCTCAGGGAGGACTGGGTACCTCCAGTAAAGTACTCAGGGGAGTACTTTATAGCATGCAGAGTCTAAGGCATGGATGGTCCATTAGGACAGTAGGATTCCATTCTCACAGCTGACTGGATAAAGCAAAAAGAAACAACCTTTTTCAGAGCCATAGTTTACGAAGTTAAAAGCAAAAGTAGGGATCCCTGGGTGGCGCAGCGGTTTGGCGCCTGCCTTTGGCCCAGGGCGGGATCCTGGAGACCCGGGATCGAATCCCACGTCGGGCTCCCGGTGCATGGAGCCTGCTTCTCCCTCTGCCTGTGTCTCTGCCTCTCTCTCTCTCTCTCTGTGACTATCATAAATAAATAAAATTAAAAAAAATAAAAATAATAAAAATAAAAAAAAAAGCAAAAGTAGCTGTTTAGAATTCTTTAGTCAGCGTAGAAAATGTGACATTTTCCCGAATCTTGGAAATTCAGCTAGGAAAACATCGTTTATTTCCTCCCCGGTGCCTGGCTTACAATCAGGGTAAGCTGCCTCTAGGTGATGAGATTTGATTTTCTTTGAAATGTGAAAGAGAAGGAGGAAGGATTCAACTCTTGTAATTTGTACAGTTTTATCTTCAGGAGCTGGAAATATGTAGCATTTCAAGAATAACTTTTTGTTTGACCTTTCAGTAATTTGTCACAGAGATTTAATTTAGATGGAAAATTGGTGTTTTGGTTTTGTAAATTTTAAATGGAAAGTTAGTGTTCTTTAAAAATCAAATAAATATGTTTTTACAAGTCAAAGAAATGCAATCTTTGAAACACCAAGATTTTTATTTCTCCTAGGCATATGCTTTTCCAAAGTCCTTCCAACCATCTAAAAATCTGCCCTCTCCTCTTTCCTACCAAATTTGACTTATTTAACCAGGATGAAGGTTTATGGGGGAGAGATCATCATATTACAATGTCACAAATTTAATATTTTCCCCAGGCAGGTCAAACAGTGATCTTGGGGTTCTTCAGCTGGAGAATATCTCTCAAGTGTTCAGGCATACAAATGCATGGTCTAAAATCTATCCAGAAAGCCTCAAAGAATTTTTATGCTTCAAGGGAAACCTTTGAGGTTCTTTCTGCACACACTTGCATAGAAATGTGGAGGAAAATGTTGTGAAGGAGGACCAGATTATTTTCCTCAACACGCAATGGAAGGTCATTAGCGGATGTCATTTATTTTGTGGGTCTACCACACAGGGAAGCTGTAGAAAGCCAGAGGGAAGTGATGAGGATCATCAGCACTGCCTTGGGCACCAGTTGGTGCCAGTATTGTTAGACCTGGAGACACAGAGAGTGGCTTAGGACGCCTGCTGTCACGGAGACAAGCACATCAAGGCCCACGGTGGAACGTGTAAGTGGGTAATGCAGGGATTGCCAGCCATAGGAGTCCCAGAAAGAGGTCCTCATTCTGTTTGGGTGGGAAGGCAATTGAGAAAACCTTCAAAGAGAGGCGAAGTAGACCAACTGGGTCCTTTAAAATACAAATGGAATTTTGCCAAGCAGAAAGAAAAAGGAATGGCGTTCAAAGGAAGTGGGGAGGTGGGCAGGACTCAAGCAAGGCCAGGGGTATGAAAGGGCGTGGGCGTGTTTGGGAAGCAGCCAGGTGACTGATGTGGTGGGTGGAGGCCCTGTGTGTATGGCGGGGGTGTGTTTGCACTGGGGAAGGTTGGCTCCAGAGCGGATGAGCCTGCAAAGCTGGGGTCAGCTTGAGGAGCACTTTGAGCGCCACAGATGCCTTGCAAAGGAGTTTCAACTTGATGTCGTAGACACGAAACCTCAGGGTTTTTTTTTTTTGGGGGGGGGTTGGGGGGCAGCAACATAACCAGATCTTGGCTTTAGAAAAGTATCACCGGTAGCAGGTAGGAACAAGCAGGTGGGAGGTGGGCTGGGGGGGCCAAGGGGCCAAGGGCGTCCTGAAAGAAGTGCAGGGTGAGATAACCAGACCCGGAGCCAGCGCAGTAGGGCTGGACAGAGGGCATCTGAGAGCTTTGGTGGGAGCCCGAGCATACTTGGTGATGGAGATGAGCCAGGGAGGAGCGAAGTAGACGGGTTCTGGGCTGCGCTATCGAATTGGTAGAAATTAGAGAACAGAGAAGGAACTTTGGGGATAAAGATACTTTCTTACTTTGTTTCTGGTGCTCTTCAGAGGCGGTCGGGACATTCAGCCAGGAGGCCCTTGAAAGCAGCTGGAGAGATGAGGTTGCACGTGAGTCAGGTTAAAATTCAAGTGAAGGTGAGGGGGCCACGAGGGGACAGGGGGCTGAAACTGGAAAGAAGAGATTTTCTAGGGGGCAGGTGTGTGGAGTGGGATGGAGGGAGAGCCAAGGATGCAGCCTGGAGGGGGGGCATTGCCGCTTTAGGGGAGGAAGAGGAACAGGTGGAGGTGGAGACACAATGGGACACAAGGGAGAAGGTGAAAACTGTGTGGTAGATCCAAGAAGAAGTGAGTTTTAGGAAGGGGCCCACACGAGAACCCAGGGGGATGAGCAGCAAGAAGCCATTGGATCTGAGCTGTTGGGAGGCCGCCCCTCCCCTGGGGCCCAGATCACCTGGTTCCAGGCAAGTGGTAGTGGGGGTGGGGGGTGGGGGGAGACTGCAGACAGCAGGGGGTCCTGGGGGCCCTGGGCCCCGCAGAAGCCGACTGCCATTTCAAGACACAGGTGCACTCAATCTGGCTGCAAGTCTCTTCTGTTTTGAAGGTGCAGCTGATGGAAGAACCTCCTATGATCTCTCCTTATTTTTATTTTATTTTATTTTATTTTATTTTTTTGATCTCTCCTTATTTTTATTATTATTTTAATTTTTATTTATTTTATGATAGTCACAGAGGGAGAGAGAGAGAGAGAGGCGCAGAGACATAGGCAGAGGGAGAAGCAGGCTCCATGCACCGGGAGCCCGATGTGGGATTTGATCCTGGGTCTCCAGGATCGCGCCCTGGGCCAAAGGCAGGCGCCAAACCGCTGCGCCACCCAGGGATCCCTCTCTCCTTATTTTTAAAGCTCCGTTACTCTCTGTCCCCTGCTTGTGTTCCTAGGAATTTGTTTCATTGGGTTGTCTGAAACCTTTAAGGACTTTCGGATCACTTTTCCTGCCGGCTTCCTTCCTGCCACCAGCTCCCTCCCCACCCGCCTCCCCTCCCTCCAACACCCCCACCCCCAGCCCAGACACACACATCACTTTGTTGTGCAATTACCTTGAAAGTGCCCAAACTCTTCATTCATGTGTTTCTGCTTCTGATGGTTTTAATTAGCTTTCCTGCAACGGGGGGGGGGGGGGGGGGGGGGGGGGGGGAAGAAGTGTCTTCAAGTGATTTCTATTTATTGCAGGAACAATAACAATTTATGCTAATCTTACATCCCCTAAAAGACCAGAGAGCTTTGTCTTTGAGAAGCTTGAAGAAAGTAAATGCACACTGCTTGCTTAAATGAGGAGACCGTGAGGTGGATTCGCACGCTTGGGGAGGGTTGGCAGGTCACGCAAAGAGGGGCAGGGTGACCCTCCATGGCTGTCACCCTCCGTGCTTGAGAGGCAGGCTTCTTGCCAGCAGTGCGCATCAGCCCAGCATAGTGTATGGAAAAGGACATCGGACGGGTTGGGAAACCTAAATTTTCTTTTCTGAACTTCCTGCCTGTGCGACTGGGGCCTCAGTTTTTTTCATCTGCAGAGTGGAGGTGGCAGTCACGCCCTGTACACTTCTTTTTTCTTTTTTTTAAAGATTTTATTTATTCATGAGAGACACAAGGAGAGAGGCAGAGACACAGGCAGAGGGAGAAGCAGGCTCCATGCAGGGGAGCCCGATGTGGCACTCGATCCCGGGACCCCAGGATCACATCCTGAGCCAAAGGCAGATGCTCAACCGCTGAGCCACCCAGACGTCCCACCCTGTACACTTCTTGAGGTTGCTGTGAGCATGGGACTCGTTGACATGTGCCAGGCGCTCTGGGAGTGTCAAGGGGGACACAGCCCCTGCTGTTATTTGTTTCTTTCTCCTTTAGGAAGGTAGTGAGAGAAAAGGGTTGTTGAATTTTTTCCGCACGTCCATCCCCAGGTGATTGCCTTGGATAGAACCAGGATGACTTTTAATTCTTTCTTACAGTAAAACATACATAAAATAAAATGTGTCACTCTAACCATTTTTTAAGAGTGAAGCGTAGTGGTGTTAAGTCAATTTGCACTGTTATATACCATCACCACCATCCATCTCAGATGTTTTTTATCTTCCCAAAGGGAAACCCTGTCTCCCTTAAACACGGACTCTCCATTCTCTGCTCCCCCAAATCTGGCAGCCGCTGTCTCTCTTTCTGCGTATGAATTTGACTACTCAGGGTCCTTTGTATAAGTGAGATCCTACAGTATTTGTCCTTTTGATTCTGGCCTAAACAGTATCATGTCTTCAGGGTTCATCCATGTTGCAGCAGGTACTAGAATTCCATCCTTTTTTATGGCTGAATAAGAGTCCATTGTGTGGGTAGACCGCATCTTGTTTATCCGTCCATCCACTAATGCATATCTGGGCTGTTTCCACCCCTTGGCTGCTGTTGTATAACGCGGCCACGAGCATGCGTGCACAGATATCTGTTTCCATCCCTGCTGTCGATTCTTTTGGTAGCTTGCCCAGGAATGGGATTGCAGACTGAGTTTCAGCCTGAGAGGATGGGACTGTGTAGCCTTGGCTGGGTGACTTTGCTGGGGAACTGTGGATGGAGACTCCTCGAGGCATGGCGGGCGTGCTTGGCCATTGGGGGCCTGCCTTGTGTCCTTTCATAGGTAACTTGGGGTCAAGCCCCAGCCTCTTCTGAAGCCCCTTAATGTATTTATGTCCCACCACCCTGTCCTCACCCAGGGTCGCAGATAGTCCATCCCTCCTGAAATCAGGGACAAAGGCAGAGAGCCCTTGATCCAGCAGCACTACTCACCTTGACCTCTGCTCCCTGCAGCAGCCCACCAGCCCTGGCTCCCATGGAGAACCAAGTCCCCTGCTTCTTCTGTTGTGGGTCCAGGGGTCAATTCACACAGAAGCTTCACTTCCCACTCTATTTTCCAGGCAGGGAATGATCCACAGGATAAAGGGGCATTTTCTCCCATAAGCTCTTGATAGCTACCACTAAGCAGAGTACCTCTTCTGCATTGACCATAGTCTGTTACTCTCCATGCAGATTCTGGAGAGGAAGGAGCATGGTGGGTGTGGAGGGGGCAGGGGGCAGCTGAGAGGTCTAGCAGGTCCCAGCCCAAACTCTGGCAGCTTGGTTACTGCTGCTAAAGAGCTTCTCTCCCTTCTGGAAAATGGGGATAGTAAACCCAACAGACTTAGAAACCACTGTGGTGTCATTAGCGTCAGGGACTCAGGTGGCAAATAGGGATGCTGGAAACAAATGCATGGAATCCCTGGCATAAAATCACCCATGGGGCTAGAATCCTGGTCTTGCCTCCCTGATTTTTCTTATCTCTTATTCTTATACTCTTCTTCTACCTCCTGGAGGGGAGCGAAAGGGAGCATATGCACAGGTGTCCCTGATTTTGTCCATCTCAGACCCCTTCCCGTGAAGTGATTCCATGTCAATCCATCCCAGAGATAGAGGTGAGGAGGAGAGAGAGCTGGGTTTGGGGGGATTCCTTCAAGTTGTCAAGAATTGGTTTCCTTGGGCGAAATCTGTTGGTGGTGATCAAGTGTCCCTGGGAATGTCTGAGTCTATTTATCCCTCTGTGATAAATCTATTGTGGGTTTTCTTTTTGTATTTATAGTTCATAATCATCATTCTGGTTGGTTCTAGAATATTACTGTCTATGTGAGGCATGTGATACTGTGAGGGAAAATCCTGCTCGACCCGTGATTTGTGGACTTGGGCAGAAGATCTTTGTTCCAGTAGTTTCCATTTGGTTCTTTGGTGGAATGCCTGTTTTCTGCCCCTCGGGTTTTATATAATTAGATACAGACATGGAGGTAGCTGAACTTCTTCTCTCGAGTTTATGTTCCAGAAGGAACGCTGTCTGAAGATTCATGGTTAATTCTACTAAGTAGAGTGAACTCCTCTCACTGGAAGAGATTTTGAAGAATATATGTATATTTATATGTTATTTGGTCTGTGATGGATACCTACCCTTGTCAGATGGGTAAGGAGAGGGAGACAAAAGTACATTTTCCTTGCTTAAGCATCTTTTTGATGTTGAAGAAAAGAGCCCGGAGGCTCTGGGATTGGAACGACCTTGGTCCTTCTAGTGGTTTCTTTTGATGCAGGAGGGTTTGTCTCTAATTATAACTGGGTAGAAGTCACGTGTGGTGTCTCTCTGAGGAAAGAATTGCTGCTCCTTGAAGTCTAGAGACAGGGAATGACTCAGTGGACCGTGGCTTTTCCTTGGCCTGCATACACAGAGCTCAAGTTACTGGGGCCCCGAGTGGGCAATGGAGAAGCCTACTTCCTTAGGGGAGTTCTGCACCCCCAGCCCGAGTGTGGCACCCAGGCACTGCCTGCTGGCAGAGAGAGGAGGTGACAGGACTGGGGGACATGGAGGTCCCTGAGGTGCTGGCTCTGGGGCTCACTGACCACAGTGGTCTTCTCTGGAGAAATGAACTCTCTGACCCCAAATGTCCTGGTCATATTTTCAGTTTGTGGCTCTGCCTTTGCAGAGTTCAGTTTACATTTTCAGGCAGAAAAGTCTCCCCAAATGAAGGCATCCTGATTTTGTTTGTTTGAAAAGACAACTTATTGAAAACTTGTGTGTCCCTACCAATTAATTAACCCCGTGTCAATACCAGGTGTCGCACCAACTCACACTTCAATCACATTCTTACGTATCTGTGAGAATTAATTAATGTTTGCTGCATGCTCCGAAATTTTCTTGGAGTGGAGGCGCCTGTGAGGAATCTAGAAATTTTAGCATCACTTTCTCATTTACTTGGGGTGGGGTACTGGCAACGGAGATGGACAGGTGCTTTCTTTTTAGGAACCATTCTGTTTGCTCCAAAATAATTGCCACTGCATTGGTCTGTAGGGTGGCAGGTGGCACTGGGAGCTGGCCTAACCCAGGGCGATATCCATGTGTCCCCTTGCATGAGGGCATCCTTGTGTGTGTGTACTTGTTTGCATAAAGAAGTCCAATGGGGAGTGATGTTGGCTAAAAACCTAATAGTAATGCTGGCGATTATTGTTATTTTTCCTTAAACCTTGGTAATGGGATTGGAGGAGCTACTGGGGAACCCCTAATTCCTGAATCTAAGCCGCCTCTTTTTCTCCCTCTTTGTTCACAGCGGGGCGTTTTCTGAAGTGGTCTTAGCCGAAGAGAAGGCAAGTGGAAGACTCTTTGCCGTCAAGTGCATCCCGAAGAAGGCGCTGAAGGGCAAGGAGAGCAGCATAGAGAACGAGATAGCGGTTCTGAGAAAGTAAGTGCCCCCGGGGGATGGCCCTCCCCGCCCCCCCCCCACCTGTCCCACCACCTTCCGATGTTTGGGTCTCCATCCAGGGGAAGGAGAGATTGCCAGGAGCTGGGCGCCTGGAGGTCAAAGAGGCCAATCCGAATGCTGGAGGGGGTGGGTGCTGTTACCTAATTGATGTTCTTCGGATGCATTCAGAGCATTTTGCATATATACGTATTTGTATATTTAAAATCTCACAACTTTGGTGGCAGTCATTGGAGTTACAATTTCCAAAGAACACAGCGGTCAGGGAGACTTGGCTTTGAACTCATTGTAGCTCGGTGACCTTGGGCTGGTCACTCAACTCAGGGCCTTCTCCATGAGCTGGAGTTAATAACTCTCCCTCACAGGGGTCCTCGGGAGTAAGGGAGGTGGTGCTTAACAAGTGTTTCTAGAGCGTTTTCAACAGGGTAGCTGGTGCCGTCCGGCCCTGCTGTTAGTACTATTTCTGTTTCCTTGTTGTTGTGACTTTATTTTACAAGAAGCGGATGAAGCTCAGAATAAAGTCACTTGTCCAATGCCTCGTGGCTCACGTGTGGCAGAGCCTGGAGTGCCAACACCACCGGAGTCACACTCTTTAATGGCTCTTCTACTTCCTGCCACACGCATGGCACCTGGCACCCAGCAAGTTCCACTGAGTTCCACTGTTCATGTGCTTCCCTTCTTCGTTGGGTCTTAATTTTGTTCCCCAGACCAAAATCTGGCCTCTAGCATAGTGGCACACACACAACCATTCTGATGCGGCTGGATCCACCCAAAAGATGATGTCTTATTGGTGTGCTGTCCAGCCTGTTCCCCACATCATCATGATCAAGCCATTTCTCCACGTCTCACAGATTTGGAGGAAGAAACCCTTATGCGGTACCTGCTTTTGCATGTTGGGAGAGCGTATCTGAGCCTTATGCTATGAGATTTTTAAGAGCTTCTATTAGTAAAGGATGTTAGAAATATCCTTGAAGTTTTGGGGGTTTGGAGTCAGCACACAGCAGGAATCTGTGTACAGATAAGCAAAGCAGAGTGGAAACAGGCCTTCTAGGGGCTCAAAACAAAATGTTACATGCTCACATTCTTTCTGAATAATCAGCATCTCCCTCTTGTCTCTCTGGGACCAGCGGTGGCTGCTGAACGATGCTGTGTTGCCATTGGTACAAACCCAAGGTCACCAAAGTGGTCAGGATGGTCTGTCCTGTTCTGCATTATATGTGATTGGTGTTCTGGAACAAATAGGTCTCGACAGCTTTTTAGCGGAAGGCTTTTCACTTATTTGTTTGGTTGTTCGGTTGGTTTCTAGGTTCTCTGGATTGTGTACTAGGGACCCAAAGAGTTTCAGATTGTCCTGGGGAGGATCGTATGAAATGATCCTACGGAAGAGAAATTGGGCAAACAAATTACTCTTAAGTACATTAGCATCAAGCAGGAAAACACTAGGTTAATGAAACATTTCTTTAAATTGCTCATTTTCCAATATGAAGTCAGCCCTTGGGGAAGAGGGTGTTTGCAGGGTATGGCAGCCACGTTGCAGGTACTTGACATTTCAGTTGGAATTTTGGGTGCGCCTAGAACCTTCCAAAGCTTTTACCTTGTTTGGGCACAGGGGCTGCCCACTGCTGAATTGGGAACGGCACCTTTATTTTTAGGTGACTCCCTCGTAGGCTTAGAAGAAGCCACAAAGCCAGGGAAGTCTGTTTTTATTCTCAGAGTTATTCTGTATCTGCATGGGCAGGGGTCACAGATAGAGATTTCCTAAGCCAGTCTCGCTTTAGGCCGTGCTCATTCTGCTTTAATTAGTGTCTCAACCCTGTGCCTGAGTCAATAATCACTTCCAGGGAGAGGGCTTTGAACTGGAGGGAGGGCCGGAATTTGGAATAACTCATTTGGTCATTCTCACCATCTGCTGTTGAAGGGCCTTGATGTGTGACCCTTATTTCAGGAATAAAGAACAAAGAAATAATTTCTCAAGGGATAAGAAGGTGATAAATCTCCTGTGCTGATTTATTTATTTATTTTTGGTCCCCCGCAAATGACTTCCAAGGGGGAATAAGAGACGGGCCCACGTCATAAGCAGCTGAAAGCAAAGTGTGTGAGTGGTAAAGAAAGCAGTTTTGGAACTGTTGGAATGCCACCATCGCAACATTCCAGCGATAAACATTCAGTGTAATAACCAATATTTATGAAACTCCTGTGTGTCAGGTGGCTGCTAGGCACCGAGGTTGGAAAGATAAGATGCAGTTCTTGCCTTCTGGGAGCTTACTGTTGTGTTAAAAATAAGGGTGATAATGATGTAGATGCCATGACAGGAGACTGACCAGGGGCTCAAGGTGTGGACTGCCCAGCTCTTCTTTTGGGGAGCGGTGTGAGCAAAGGTTTCATGGAGGAGGTGGGTCCATACAAGGAGTGTATTTTGCTTGGGAGGGGGGCAGAAAGAGGGATATTCCAACCAGAAGGGAGCCGCCCCCACAGAGGTAAGAGGATGGAAGGCAGGTTGGTGTGCTGGGAACTGCACGTAGTTCATGTGACTGAGGCAGAGGGTTCGAGGTGACACACGGAGGCCTGAGTTTGGAGAGGTTGGATTGGAGATTGGATCACATACCCCGCTTTGGACTTTGAACATCATTCCATAGACAGTGGGTGTAGCCACTGAAGGATTTTAATGGAAGAACGACGTGATCAGGATTGTTTCGTTAAGATTATTATGGTGGGGGGATCCCTGGGTGGCACAGCGATTTAGCGCCTGCCCTTGGCCCAGGGCCTGATTCTGGAGACCCAGGATCGAGTCCCGTGTCGGGTTCCCTGCACGGAGCCTGCTTCTCCCTCTGCCTGTGTCTTTGCCTCTCTCTGTCTCTCATGAATAAATAAATAAAATCTTAAAAAAAAAAGATTATTATGGTGGAGCATAGGATGGACTAGAGGTAGCAAGACTCCATGAAGGGGAGCAGTTGGGGGACGGTCGGAGGAGTCTGGAAAGCAACACATTGAAACAGGAGCTATGAGCCTGGAATGTCCAGGACTTAGGGATTTGGGAGGGGTGGGGAGAAGGTGGAGAGGAGATAGGGTTCTAGGGTAACTATCAGGTTTCTGACTGGCTGACTGGGGTGGATAGCACTTCCCTTAACTGAGATCAGAAATGCAAGCCCTGGAGGGCAGGTGGTGAATTCTGATTTAGGCACACTGAGTTTGAGGGTCTTGGGATGGCCAGGTAGGGATGGCCAGTTGACCAGCTAGGTCTGGAACATAGTCATGATCTGGGCTTGCTGGATGTTCAAGCTTTCTGAAACAACATAGAACAAAACACCTCTTGGCACTTTCCATAGCTAAATCATTGTAGACGGGGTCCCAAAGAGACCTGCTTTGTTCCAGATTGTGCCATATACTAGTCATTTGTGTATTTCGGTGTCATTTTTCATCCAAGCAGACCCATCAGAGGATGGCTTGTCCTCCCATGTGCAGAGCTTATTGTGGGGTGAGAGATTTATGTCTTTCATTGAACTGAAGGAATGTAGCTAATTTATCCTTAAGACTGTCTTCATACTTGCTCTGAAAATAGATCTAAAGTGAATTTTCTACTTGATAAGTAGATATTAAGCCAGGCTCAGAGGGAATAACAAGCGACAAGCATCAGAGTGGACAGTTACCATGTCGCAGAGAGCTGCTGGTCTGACTTTGGCGTTCAGGGGGCAGGACCTCTATGGTTCCATGTGAGTCTCTGCAGCAGAATGGAGTGTTTCGTGCCTTATGGAATATCATGTCATCAGTGTTACATCCCCTGATCGCATTATAGAGCTTCTAGATTTCGTGCTGTTATTTACTTAGAGGGCAGGCACTACCCAAATCTAATTTCAAGGCAACACATAAAGCATTTTTGGAGAAGCAGAAAGGCAAGCATTTAACCAGGCTGCATTTAAATGAGAGATGCAGAAAGAAGGAGAAGGAAAACAAATGTATCTAGAGGATCCCTTTTCCTAAGAGGGGGGAGACTGAGGCTCAGCTGGGATGCAGAGGCACCATCTGGATGAAGCAAGGTCCCAGGGTTCAAGATGTTGTTCCAATGCATGCTTTGTAGGCTACAGTGATTATCTTGCAGTGGATGTGGGGGTGGGGGTGGGCAGAGGGCAGGGATCTCAGTAGGAAAGGCCTTTAAAGTGGATGTCCTCCATCTGGGTACACTGGAGAGTCTCGGCTGACCGTCTGTCATTTTCTCCCTGAATCAGTGGTGCTCCACCCACATTAAAATCACCAGGGATGCTTTTTGGAACATCAGATGCACAGACTCCATCCTAGTCCCACTGTGTTGGAGATTATGATGGGCACTTCCCCTGCTCCCCACCTAGGGATGCAGACATGCAGCCAACTCAGTGTTGAGAAGAGCAGCTTAGGGCCCTTGCCTTCAAGTCTCACCGCCCAGGGGATGAAAGTGCTCTTCTGTGGCCAGCAGCATGGAAAGATGTGTCCACGCACAAACATGCCAGATGATGCTTCCTTTAGGTGAGCTGTTTCACTTAGAGGAGGGAACTCAAATATGGTCCATATTTGAGTTGGATTTCATTGTAAGCAAGGGGAATTGACAGGAGCCCATCATCCCATTAGTGGGGAGCAGGCCTCAGCTGCTGGCTGAGTTTGAGATGGGTAGTAACGACCAAGTAGGGGTAGTAGTGGTCATTGGTGGTCGGAAGAGCCTGGGGTCCAGGTTGGTCAAGTTAGCACGACTTGGTGACAGGTATGCTGTCAGAAGGGGATCAGGGCTGTGAAAGGTGGCAAATATCAAAGCCCAGGATTCCCTGTGGCCAGGGTCAGGATGGGCTGCAGGAAGCGTGGTGAGGCTGGGCCTTCCAGAGAGAAAGGGAATTGACACTTCACGAGGTACCAGCAGGACTCTAAGGGCCTGGGTGCTCCTTGCAGTAGCTTGGTTCTCTGGTTTTTTTAGGCCAGACCCATTTCTCTCAGTGCAGATTAACTAGAGGGAAGGCATCTTGAGCACCCAAAGGCAAGGACAGCTGGCTGGTTTTGTATTAAGCAATAGCCTTCAGAGAAAGGTTTCCCCATAGATTAACTCATTTAGATCTGGCTCGCTTCTGTTCCTGCAGCTTTGTTCTCATGGCAGGCTGGCCCTGTTCACTTGTTTAAATCACTGCCAAATGCCAGTTTATTGTGTGTGTTAGAGAAACATACGCTTCAATAGAAATTCATCGATTTGGGGTGAACAAAATCACTTTTCTAGCTACTGAAAATGGCTAAGCTAGTAAAGCTGATACTTGCGTTTCTCAGGTACCAGGATAGCTTTTTAAGGATCTAACTGATCTGTTTAGAAGATTATATTCTAACACAGAGACCTTTTCTTTGGAAGCGTAATTTTGGAATTAAGGACACAGGCAGGAAGTGTGGGAAGTAATGGCAAAGGCCATGTGATGAGCCCGTAGAGAAGGAGGTATATCTTTTAGGATCCTAGAACCCTTGAGGACTCTGGAAAACCCTTAGTGAAATTTCCTTGAGGTAGGAAAAAAACATGTCATTCAATGAAAACCAAGGCTGAGGGAGGTGGCTTGTGGTTTGGTCGCTGTTGTTGTTGTGTGATTGAAGACACCATTGTGCCAAGCTTGGAGCACACTTGTGTGGGTGTGTCTGCTGAATCACCCCATGCCTGCTGGGATGTGGATACAACCCAGTGGGGGATCCGGTCAAACCAGGCTCTGTGAAAGAGCAGACTCTCTTCCTTATGGCCTTGCCAGAGACCTGACCTCAGTCTTGCCTGATTCCGTGTGCTTCCCCTTCTTTTGCTCTAGGCCCAGGCTTCTCTATTTCTGAGAGTCCTGTGGGTCTGCCTCCTGAGTGAGGTGTCCGTCCCTGCCAGGCAGACAGCACACTCAGCTTTGGTCAGACCACCCTTTGGTAGTCATTGTTTCATTTCATCTTAGCATCATGTGTGTACGTAAGAAATAAAAATGGTCTGATGCCAACACAACTGTACAGCCAGAGAAGCTACATTTTGTACTTCCTAGTGGCCTTCCTCTGGTACTTTGTCCATAACAGATAATCCAGGAACATTTTGTATTTGATTTGAGATCCAGAATCACTGTATTCTTATTGTTATAGTGGTTTTATTATCAGTATATTTTATTGTATTATCAATTTCTTGGTGATTGCTTACAGAACTCAAAGGATGGATGCAGATAGGATTGGTGGGATCCCTTACTAGAAAACAGGGATGTTCAAACCAGCCTGAGCAGGCGTGTTGGTCTATCTGTCCAGTGACCATGAACCTCTGGAGCCTCTCCCTGCCTATGGTTTCTGCTTCCCAAATACTACCTTTAGTGTGGGTTACATGGACTAACTGGTCTTCTTTCCTCAGTGCTTGCTCCCATTGCACCGTGAAATGAGAGCTTAAATGCATGTCTGATGTTAATTCCACAAAGTCACCTGCATGATGGAATCCAAACTCCTTTGTGAACAAGCCCTTTGCTTTGTGATCTTGCTGCCTAGTGTGTACCTCCCTGCCCCAACACCCCATATCATAGTTTAGGCCCCCCAAAAGGAACAGATGATTCCTGAACAGACGATTCAGCCTCTACCTCTCCCTGCCTCTCTCCCTTGAAGATCACCCCTTGATTGTTCTTTCTCTCTGAGACGCTATGGCATCAATATTGACCCTCTGTCCCTCCTGCCTCTGCCTGTGAGGTCTGCTTCCTGAACCAAAGGCATGACTGTAAGGATGGAGGCCAGGGCTGGGTGGGAGATTCAAGAGATAGAAGGAGGTTAGAAGCCCTGAGCTTGGGTACTGAAGGGAAGAGGGACCAGGGTAAGCAAAGAATCTGTGCTGATTTACAGCCCTCTTTGGCTCTGTGACCCAAAGCATGACAGGTGCATCAGCCCACACAGGGATTCTAGAAGAGGAGGCAGGTTTGAGGGGAAGGTGATTTTCCTATGGCAACAGAGCAGACTTAAATCCAGTCTGGCTGTTCTTACCACCTTTTATACTATATATATGACTCCACAGATATTTAGAGTAGTTGAAGAAACAATGTGTTTTATCACACTTTAGAGGCAGTGTCAATTACTGGCAGGCTCGTTTCCATGCACTGCTTCCCTGCCACCTAATCTGGTGCTGGGGGAGTCAACCTTGCGTGGGCTGCTTGGTGGTTTAAATTCCTCTAATAATATATCTTGGCAAATGTTTTCCCCCCTTCTTTTGTGAATTGACTTAGCTAATGATTTATACAAATTTCACTTATATGGTTCCAAGAGAAACATATATAGATTTTGCAACCTAATATTCCTAAAAAGTCAGAATAGCTTAATAGTGGAGGATCACACAGCAGGAACAATTAGGTATGGGAGTCCTGAGATAGAGGAGGATGGCAAAGACAGAAAAAGAAATAAATATACACCTATGGTTTGCTGTTACTTTTCTGTTACACTTTATGCTTTGTAAATTCTGTTCTCTGCATGGTTTTGGCATATTTATATGGACAGAGAAATGATTTTAGTGAAGTTTTATTTATGATTGATCATCTAGTTAAACTATGCATGACTTGGTGAGTAAATTTTACTTTACATACCTGAAGTGCAAGGTTGAGTGGCTTAAACCGTCACCATTTTAAAGTTGCTGGACTGACTTCTTGAAGTCAAGCTTGAAACTGAGGTCTTAGGTGACTGGTCTGAAGTCTTTAGGAAGTATGTAACTAAAGAAATCATGTCTAAAACAGTAGTTGCATGGGATTTGATAAATGGGATTCAGTATCCCATTTTTGGCCATGTGCATTTTCTTTTAGAAATATTTTAAAAATAGTGTTGACTATAGGATTCAGACATGTGGTAGGTATCAGTGGGGAATCCAGAACATGTGCAAGGGTAATTGTGAACAAGTACTGTGGTATGATAGATGGGCTGTCTTCGTTGTTCCTGAAGGCTGCAGAACTAATGTGCTAAATGCGTGCATGAGTACGTGTCTCTTTGTGCATATATATACATATATAATATATATATATTCATACATGTGCATATACACATATACTCACACTTTAAATACATTTCAGTATTTTTATTTCTTTCTACTGAAGAGCAGAAAATTATTTTTGCTGAATTTAGCAAATACTTAATAAATAATAGTAAATTTAGTAAAATACCGAGACTGTTAAACATCTGCTGTCTAGGTACCTAAGTAAGGTAATAAGACATAGGAAAAGCATTTTGAAACTTTGAAATGTTTGGGTGTTAGGAATTACTACTCTCATCGTAATATGATAAGAGTTGGGAATATCTCTGTGGGAGAGGTGAGAGTGGAAACTATTGCATCCATTTCACGGAAGGAGAACCTGAGGTGCCCAGTATATAATTTGAGCAGGTGATGGAGCTGGGGAGGCGCCAGAGAGCTTCTCACTTGTGGGGCTGCCTTCCATGTTTTAAGGTAGCCAGTGTTAGGAAACTACCATTGGTGCTTTGGATGAAACAACTAGAAACAACTGGTAGGAATCTTAGTGCTTGTACTAAGATATAAATATCGATAGATTTCAATTGATGATAATGTAGTCAATAGATTAATTGAAATAGATGTGAATTAATTAAATTAAGAGACTGAGAACTCTAAAACCAGAATTCAGATTTTGTCTCATCCTAGTCCGCTGAAGTCTAGAGCAGTTTAGGGACACCTGGGTGGCTCAGGGGTTGAGCATCTGCCTTTGGCTTGGGGCATGATCCTGGGATCTGAGATTGAGTCTTACATCAGGCTCCTTGCAGGAAGCCTGTTTCTCCCTCTGCCTGTGTCTCTGCCTCTCTCTCTCTCTAGGTCTCTCATGAATAAATAAATAAAATATTTAAGGAAAAAAAAGTCTGGGGCAGCCCAGGTGGCTCAGTGGTTTAGCCCAGGACATGATCCTGGAGACCCAGCATTGAGTCCCATGTCGGGCTCCCTGCATGGAGCCTGCTTCTCCCTCTGCCTTCTCTCTCTCTGTCTCTCATGAATAAATAAATGAAATCTTTAAGAAAAAAAAGTCTGGAGAAATTTATACCTATCTTTTGAGTTTTTTTTTCTTTAGATTTTACTTAATTTATTTGAGAGAGAGAGAGAGAGTGTGAGTTGGAGAGAGAGAGAGAGATGAGCAGAGGGAGGGGCAGAGTGAGAGGGAGAAGCAGACTCCCCACTGAGCAGGGAGCCCAACATGGGGCTCCATCGCAGGACCCTGGGATCATGACCAGAACCAAAGGCAGATGCTTAACCAACTGAACCACCCAGGTGCCCCCCCTTTGAGATTTTAAATACAGATATTCTCAGGGTGCCTGGGTGGCTCAGTTGGTTAAGCGACTGACTCTTGATTTCAGCTCAGGTCATGATCTCAGGTCGTGAGATGGAGCGCTGTGTCTGGCTCTGTGTTCAGTGGGGAGTCTGCTTGAGACTCTCTCCCTCTGCTCCTCCTCCCACTTTCCCTGTCTCTCTCTAAAGTAAATAAAAATTTTAAATATGGATATTCTCAGTTTGTCATAACTTAGAAACTAGCCGGGACTTCTACGAGAACTATTTTAATGTAATCCTATAAGGTACATATTATTATCCACATCTTACAGATGAGGAATGGGTTCCTTATGAGAAATTTCCAGAGGCTATGTAAGTAGTAACAGGTAGAGCAGGAAATCAGACCCAAATCTGTCCTTCTTTCCCATTATGATTTGATCCATCTGGTGTCTCCATGTTGTCTCTTTAAGATAGGGCCATGTATTGTTTGTTGCTTTTTTAAGAGACAGACAGTGTAAGTGGGGATAGGGATAGAAGGAGAAGGAAAGAGAGAATCTCAAGCAGACTCCCCACCAAGTGCAGAGTCTGATGTGGGATTTGATGCAGGGCTCGATCCCACGACCCTAAGATCATGACCTGAGCCAGTCAAGAGTCAAATGACCAACTGACTGAGCCACCCAGGTGCCCCAAAACAAGGCCATATATTCTTGATGTAGGCAACACTGCATGTGGGGGTGCTCATCAATGGTGAAAGAATAAATCTCTAATTGTCTATTTTGTACTGTCATCAGAGGGGCAGTGCAAAATATTGGTGAAAGCCTGAGAACAAGCCTATCTAAGTTTTCACACAACTACAACTTAGAAGCTCTGTGACCTCAGGCAGATTATTTCAGCTCTGTGCCTCCATTGTTGGGAAAAGGAGAATAACATTAGTGTTTTCCTCACATAGTTGTTGTAGAGATTGAAGAATCAATGCACATAAGGCGCTTAGAACAGTGCCTGGCACATGGTATGGGCTCTCCAAATGCTTTCTGTGTATATTCTTATCACAGGTACAGGGGCCATCTTGCTAGACATTGGGAATAGTGGTGATAGGATGGTGGGAGTAGATGCCTTTCCAGAAGTTACATCACACAGGTCTGTAAGGTGCCCTGATGGAGCCCAAGGAAGCCCTGCTGGCAGAGGAAACAGCGCCAACGGCAGGAGGTGCCTGGATACCTGGTGTAGCTGCAGTGTTGCTGAGGCTCTGTCAGCTTTGCTGTTTTTTCTTGCAGAAAACAGGCATGAAAACTGCTGTTCTCCTTGTCTGTGTTCTGGTCTACTTCTGCTAACGTTAGTCAGAGGGCATTAGAACCAGAAAAGGAGCCTAGAGATCTGGGTCCAGTTCTGTTGACGTCCAAGTAAGGAGACAGGCCCAGTGAGGTTAAGTGACTGGGCCAAGGTCACCGAGCTAACTCGAGCAGGTGTGTGTTCAGAATGGTGGTTTCTGGCCTCCCAATTCAGAACCCTCTCCACATAACCCTGCTGGCTCCCTTGGAGAGCGTCCCTTAGGAGAATGAAAGAAGTAGCTCGCTTATTTATTAATTAATTATCTATCTATCTATCTATCTATCTATCTATCTATCTATCTATCTATCTATCTATCTTTCCTCATCTTTAAAAGCCCCTTGGTGGGGACACCTGGGTGGCTCTGCGGTTTAGCGCCGCCTTCAGCCCAGGGGATGACTCTGGAGACCTGGGATTGAGTCCCACATCGAGTTTCCTGCTTGGGGCCTGCTTCTCCCTCTGCCTGTGCCTCTGCCTCTCTGTGTGTGTGTGTGTGTGTGTGTGTCTCTCATGGATAAATAAGTAAAATCTTTAAAAAAAAAAAAAAAAGCCCCTTGGTGTATTTGGCACAGACTGAGGCCTCTGTCCAACCAGCCTGGCCTGATGCTAGTATGGGATATTGAATCTGGTTTCAGAAAGTCTCCTGGTGATTTCAATTCGATACGGCGTTCATTCCGCTTCCCCCTCTGTGGTGACGCAGCAGTGCTGTGGGCTGCTGTGATTGCTGTTGTGTCCTGCCCCACACTACCTCTGCTTCTCTGGAATTCACCATAAATGGGCTCAGGGCCCATGTGAAAGATGAAACATTGGACTGCTTTGCCCTTACTTCAGGTATATTTGATGACGTTGGGCCTCTGTGCCAGTTTCTTGTCCACAGAATGAAGATAGTACCTCTCAGAAGTGCAGTACGAGGAAGCCAGCTGCAGGATGGGGAAGAATTCAGAAATTGTGGGACAGTGCTACTGTGGGGGTGCAGTTGTAATCCAGAAAACCTTCTCCACTGTCCCCATCTGGCCACAGGCCAGGGAGGTGTGCTGAACACCTGAGCCCAGCTCCTATTCCTTCTTTGCTCTGTTTGATCCTTTCCAGCATGTTCTAGAAACAGAGAGAGGGAGCTGCCTTCTCACACAGTGTCCTGGACACCAGAGTGGGTGTGAGGGACACTGGGTCAGCTGAGGGCAGCCCAGTGTAGGTGGAGCAGGGCAGGGGAAGCTACTGAGCAGATCTGAGTCAAAAGGTACTCTTTGGGGGGTAAGTGTACCTGTTCCAGAAGCTGCAAAATTTTTCATTAGTGGTAAGTTTTTATACAACAGTATGTAACCTTTTCTAGGTCTAAAGGCAAACCTACAGGAAGAAGTTTTCACTTAAGCATGAGATGTTCTTTCTTGTGAGTCTCCTAGCTGGAGAGCAAAGGGATAATGCAGTTATTTCTTTGAAATGAAGGTTTCCCTGGGTTAAGTTGGTGGATCTGGACTGTATTTGCCCAATTCCAAACCCCGTTCCCTAGCTGGGAATGCCTGGTGTTGTTCTTGCCTTCATGCTTTGTTTAATCCCGATAGGGTGCCTCCAGGACAAAGGCACTGATCCGCCCCTGGAGACTCCTACACCTGCTACTACTCAGGTTTTCTTGAATGATGTCAATACAGTGGTTGAAATTTTGATGAATTTGTTCTTACGACCAGAGTTCATTCCTTCCTTCCTTGTTTGCCTTCCTCTGTCTTCCTCTCTCTCTCTCTCTTTCTTCCTTTCTTTCTTGAGTGCTTCATTTTTAAATACCTCATAGAGGATTGTAGGGATAGGAGAGTAAGCTAATACGCCTTGATCTGACCTACCAAAAGTATTCAGGAGTAAGTTGCTGATTGTCACTTATTCCATAGTAAAGCTGAAAAAAATAAAACCCGAAGTTGCTTATTGATATAATTTCCTGGGGGAATATAGCAAATGGTTTTTACTTTCCAAAACATAGTCATTTAATGAAGTGACAACAGTATTTTATTATGCAGGCTTCGGTGCTTTAGCTCATCTAGGCACTTTGGAGGCAATTGTTAGTAAGTTATTATGAAGTCCATTATTATTAACATTCAGTCAATATAACTTTTCCAAAAAGATAACATTCCTGCTTAAAAAACCAATTTAGAATGAATGTTTTTTCCTTTATAAATACAATAATGTCAAGCAGCACAGCACAAGCTTCTGAATGGAATTCTGTTCTGAAGAAACTACTTAAGCAAGAAATATGCCTGATATTTCCACACTGTTGTTGCTGAGTCAGATGACCAGATGGCAGTGAGACTTTGCAGAGAACGTATTTCAGACTCCCGGATTCTCTGTACTGAAGAGTTTTCTTAGTGTGGACAGTTTTTCATCTCCTTTTGCAATACTGACCTGCATTCACTTGTGTGCTTAAACCATAATTTTTTGGATGCCCTCACCCATACTATCAATATATCATATAGAATGTTTTTCATTGTGTCTCTTTCTGGATGGTGCTAGATGCTACATTTAGTATATAAAATCTTGTTATTTTGAATTTAGTTTATCAGGATACAGATCCGGTTGAAATTTGTCTTTTCTATTATAAAGGAAACCTACCTAGAGAAATAAATAGTTGTGTGTTCTTGAAACCAGTGTGCTAAACGTTGGTAATTACCTTTTCACTTAAAGTGATATGGCAGTGACCCTGGGTGGCCATAGGTTCAAGAGCCTACAAGTACTTGAAATAACTCTGTTCCCTTTAGCAATTTTTTATAGCTCAGACTTTTAAATTATTTAGATGTGTCTTCTAATTACTCTAGAGCTCTCAGATCTACTTAAGAAGGCCGGATCACCCTTCCAAGATTGCAGATAGTTTCCTACTTTCCAAATTCTTGTCTCCCTTCATTTACCTCTTTAATTAAGATAGAGAGAAAAGGGGTGGTTTGCTCTGGGGTCTCTCCTCCAGCTGGGCTGTTTTCACATCCCCTCTTCTGCTGGAATGCACTTCCTCCTCAGCACTGGGCTGGTCTGGTGCTTTGCTCCTCAAGAGTGTGGTCCAGGACCACCATCTGCAGCCCGGAGCTTCTTAGAGACGCAGACTCTTGGGCCCCCACCCTGGGCAGCATCTCTGAATCAGAATGTGCTTAGAATGTGTGGTGTAACCAGAAGCCCAAGTGATTTGTTTGCACATTTGTCTTTGAGATGCTCTGACAGAGGAAACTTCCCTGCAGAAAGCAAGATGACTTAGCTGCCCATTCTGTGAGATCCAGTCATGTCTGGATTCTTCTCCCTTGTACCCACTCACTACAATATAGAGTAATTAACCGTGTCCTTGTCTTTCTTTCCCCCTGCATTGAAAGCTCCTTGAAGACAGGGGTGATCTCTGAGATCCAAACATACTTCTAGTACCTTCCAGAGCTCCTGCGACATAGTAGGTGCTTTGTACGTTTTGTTGAATAAAATGATACCAGCTTTACATGAGGGAGGATTGAGGAAGATGATAACGTATTCCCTTCTCTCTAAAAAAAAAAATTCAAAGTGCTTTATTTCTTTGAGTGAATAGAATCTTCAGGCGCTTTGAAAAACGTAACCATGCGTATCTCAACAAAATGTTTGAGAGTGACAAATTTGTATTCTTTTCAAAGATGGAAACTGACACTAAAAAAAAAAAACAACAAAAAAAGCCCTGTTTCAATATAATACGTGAATCCCCATCAGAATTGGCATAGAATTTCTACTTTTGTTGTCAGTTCTTTTCAGATGGGACACATAATACTCTCTTTTAAAATGCAGGCTGAGGGAAATGTGTGAATGGCACACCAATGACATACCCCTACTGTTTAAAACAGTTCTGGTTGAGATTTGCCTCTCATGTTTGCAACTTTGTCCAGCATTTTAAATATGAAAGAAAACAAACTATATTCATGGCTCTAAAGTTCCAATGAGAAAATCACCTTCTGGAAAGAAATTGGCATTAATTTGTGCTGAATTCCTAGATTTCATTTCTTGAACCTTATTGATCCCTGGACACACTTTTTCACAAACAAGTGAAATGCAGTCAACATCTCAAGGAGCTGATGTGTTGAGACAGGCAGCCTTCCTGGAACAGCTGACAGGTGTGCATCGGGTGGCCCGAGCACACTGCAGAAGGGGCACAGGTGCTTGGCAGAGAGGTGCTGAAGAGGCATCTGGTTAGTATTGTAGTGACCTTGAAGGAGGGTAGGCTTTTCTGGGGTGGAGGCAGGGGGAAGGGAGATCTCAGTGGATGGAACAGCTGGGACGCTTACATAGGCAGAGACATATGCAATGTGTGGGCTGAGTCTGGAAGAGGCGCTGAAATGATGGAGAAGGTGCATGGGAGCAAGTGTGGGGAAGCCAGGTCAGAGCATGGAGATGCTCAAGGGTGAGGCTAGAGGGTTTGTACTTCCTCCATGGGCAGTGAGGTAGCCTCTGCAGTGTTTTTCATGGAAGGAGGTGACTGGGAGGGCATGCTGGGGAAATGAAGATGGCTCCTGAGGTGGTGGGAGGGATGAAGGCTGATCAGAGCCATGCAGCGGTTGGGTAGAGGCTGGAGATGACCTGGCATAGGATTGGGGGAAGTCCTGGCCAAGGCATGGGGCCACACAGACTTCACCTGGGACGTGAGATAGAAGGATCAATGGAGCTCTGCAAGCATAGGGAGGTAAGACATGAGGGAAGCGGGTCCTTAAGTCTGAGTGTTTGGGAATGTGCTGGGGCATGCACAGGAATAGAGGAGCCAAGCCAATGGCAGTACACAGCATGGGGCATTTTTCTCTCCTTCCAATAGGATGTCTGATGACAGAATTAATTACCATGACCCCATAGGCCTGAGAGAAATGAGGCCAGCACAGAAATCCATCAGGCTACAACCCTGCAGCCTACATAAGAACACAGTGCTTCAGGTGCTCCTGGGTGGCTCAGTTGGTTTAGAATCTGACTTTGGTTCAGGTCATGATCTCAAGGTCCTGGGATTGAGTCCTGTGTTGGGCTCCACACTCACTGTGAAGTCTGCTTGTTCTTCTTCCTCTGCTCCCCACCCCTACTCATTCTCTCTCTCTCTCTCAAATAAATACATAAAACCTTAAAAAAAAAACCACAGTGCTTGTTATAGTTGGCGACAGTTGGTAGAGGTGTGCTGTGATAGGCACGTCACGCAGTGTAGGAGAGAGGGGGCATGCTGGAAATGGAGCAGTCTCCCCCATATTCAGGACTGGTGTGCACAGACACAGATGAAGAAGAGGTTGTGTATCATGGTGGTGTATTACAGTTAGCACTGCCGAGATGCGTTATATTCATTAGGATGAACATTTAGGCCCATGAGGTAGGTCATGATTATAGCTTGGATTTTTAAGATGGACCAAATGGACCAAACACTTATTATTATTGGTAGTATAGAGTGGGAGGATTCATCTTCTGAAGTTCTGACTTACAGGTTAGTGGTTTTCATCACTGAAGATTTCAGAATCTTGTTTTCCCTTCCCTTCCCTTCCCTTCCCTTCCCTTCCCTTCCCTTCCCTTCCCTTCCCTTCCCTTCCCTTCCCTTCCCTTCCCTTCCCTTCCCTTCCCTTCCCTTCCCTTCCCTTCCCTTCCCTTCCCTTCCCTTCCCTTCCCTTCCCTTCCCTTCCCTTCCCTTCCCTTCCCTTCCCTTCCCTTCCCTTCCCTTCCCTTCCCTTCCCTTCCCTTCCCTTCCCTTCCCTTCCCTTCCTTCCTCTGGCCTTCATTCACTACCAAACTTCTTTAATATTTCTGCATCTACTGCTGTACGTCCTCACTCACCAGCTCAGTCACTAACCTCTTAAGACCTAGTTTCTGCCCAACCATGGCACTGCGATTGTTTCCTCAAAGATCACCAATAATTTTGAGTTGCCGAGCATCACAGCCCAAGTATAGATTCCTTTCAATTTTTCTGAAATGGTAGACCCTGTTGACCTATATTTGACCAGTGCTCTGTTCTTTAAACTCTAGATTGCTTAATTATGACATTGTTTAAGTACTCCTGCTTCCTATATTAGTATTTGGGCTTTGCTGTAACAGAAAAACAGAGGTTGGATACCTTATAAACAACAGAAACTTCTTTCTCATAGTTCCGGAAGCTGGGAAATCCAAGAACAAGGTACCACTTCCTGGTTCATGGATGACATGCTTTTGCAGTGTCCTCATGTGGCAGGAGTCTGGCTAGGGGACTCAGAGGTGGGGGGAGGGTCTCCTTTATAAGGGCACTAATCCCACATTCATGAAGGTTCTACCTTTGGGGGGTAAGCACCCTCCAAAGACCCCACCACCTAATACCTTGATACTGGGCGGTAGGACTTCCTGCCCTTCTCACTCGTGGCTGGCTCCAACACTTGGTTCTGCACATGGTGAGAGCGAGCCTTTGTAGATGACTCATGAGCAAGTGCAGAAAGGAAACCTGAGGGTTTGAAAGCACTGCCCTAGGGAAGATAAGTGGGAGGTTCTCAGCACCTAGCATGGCTCTGTGGGGTGGAGAGAACGCATACCATCATAGGAATTACCACCACACCCCCCAAGAGGAACAAGAAGTGTGGTGCCTCCATAGAAAAAATCTGAGAAAATCCCAGAATCTCTAGCCAGAATGACAGATGATGAAGGTATCTCTCTTATGGAGCCAGTCAGTAAGAACCAGAAAAAATGACTCTCTCTTCTAATGGGAAGACACACAGCAATGCAAGGCTTTGAAGGATGTGAAAAATCAAGGAAACCTGGTACCACCAAAGAAACATAATAATTTTCCAATAACCAACCCCAAAGAAATGGAGATCTAAGAATTACTGATCAAGGAATTTTGAATAATTGTTTTAGGACACTCAGAGAGGTATAAGAGCACACAGATGGAAAACTCAATGAAATCACAGAAATAATACATGAACAAAATGAGACGTTCAATAGATATCATAAAGAAGGGCAACCCGGGTGGTTTAGTTGTTCCCCGCCGCCTGGGGTGTGATCCTGGAGTCCTGGGATCGAGTCCCTCGTCAGGCTCCCTGCGTGGAGCCTGCTTCTCCCTCTGCCTGTGTCTCTGCTCCCCTCAACACCCATGAATAAATAAATAAAATCTTAAAAAAAAAAGAAATCATGAAGAAGAAACTAATTCTAGAGTTGTTGAAGGCAGTGAAGGAGATGACAGATGAAAGATGCAGCAGCGGACGCACATGTTCATGGACATCCTCCCCTTGGAAGAGGGAAGAAACAGCCAGAGTGATGGGACGAGCATGAACAGGGAACAGCCCTGGGGAAGCATGATGAGATGGAGACCTGCTCTCCTGTTTCCACCCCTGGGCTTGTGCTGATAAGCCCACTCTGATGTCTTTCTCTTCCTTTCTTTTCCTTCTTCTGCCTTCCTGTGCTGGGCTCCTGTTGCCTTAAACCGGGATGGTCGTGACAGCCTTTACTCTCTACCTCTTCTGATCTGTTGTGTGTCACGAAAGCCAACCAGTCTTACAGCACTGTTTCGTTATCTCACTCTCTCTCTCAATTAAAGAATGGCTCTTCAGTGGCCAAAGCATTTAATCTGGCATTCAGATACCCTCCATATTTGGGTGTCTGTCTGTTTCCTGCTGTGTCTTGCATGACTTGTCCCTCTCTTGCCACTGGGCAAACAAGAAGAATTCTTGTCTGCTCTCTCGATAGACTGTGCCCGATTGCCTATCTCCATGCCCTTGTCTTGGCAGTTCCATAATCCCCTTACCCTTTCTCTCTCTGCCCCTGACAAATCTTAGCCATCTTGAAGGCCATCTCCCAGGTTCAAATATAACGCCTGTCCTGACCATCTGGCCAGAATCCTCTCTCCCCTGTCAAAGGTGCTGTTGCCATCACCTTGGGCCGCCTCTTCTCTTGTCCTTGTTTACAATCTTTAAGGCAGCGTCTGGGTTCTGTTTTCCATATCCATCCACATCCTTCCCATCAAGGAAACCCAGAAATTCAGGGAGTGACTTTCAGTTTCAAAGGTGCCTGAAAACCTCCTTACTTAGGTGGAATCATTTAAAAAGGTGTGCACTCTAAGCTTTCTTTCTTGTGTGTCTCCTTGGGCATTTTCCCTTGAGCAGAGAACTCAGTGACCTGATGTCTTCTTTGGAGGGAAAGATTGCCTTGTGAGGCCTCATCGGGTCTTTGGACAGAGCCAGAATTCCCCAGTGACCAATATCCCAAAGATTTAGTTATCCAAACCTGGCTGTATGAGCTAGACCTCCCCCATCTCTAGATATTCCTGAAGGCTACAGTTTGCTTGTCAACATGATCTGTAAGCAATTTGATTAACAGATGCCTTTGAACTGGAAATCTAGGCTGTACCAACGTAGTCAGACTAAAATATATGCTTAAATATATAGATATATAATCTTTCTCTCTCTGTCTCTCTCTCTCTCTGAATCTGTATCTCTTCAATGGGAGATTGGAGCCTGCTGGGGCTGGCGGCTTGTCTCCTGGGCCATAGGACTTTGTGTTAAAGCTAGTGACTCTGAGAGTATTGAGTTAGCTACAGATTAACTCCTCTGAGACTCTGTTTCAGATGACAGTGAGAAATACACTTTGTATGCGCAACGTTACTGTTCAAACAGGGTTTGTTAACTCACTGAAATTCCACTTTGTATTTGAAAAATAGTACATAAATCCTAACTAAGTGATGTATCATTGAAGTCGCATTAGAGAGAAAAAAAGCAAGAGTCATGGGATACTGCATCCCGCTGTTCTGGAACCAGCCTAAGAATAGGAGAGCACTTTGAGAAGTTTCCATGAGGAGCCACAAGAATGGCCAAAGGTTGGAAATTACGTTCTGGGAGGAGAGCCAGAAGCAACTGGCATTTGTTAACCTGGAGAAGTATGGCAACTGGCATCATTTCACATATATTTATGATTGTATTTAAGTGGCCAGCATTCGGGGTGGGGGGTGGGGGGCACTATACTTTTTAAAAAAAAAATCCTTGAAGATTTAGAATCATAACATGTGGACATAATAATCCATCTCTTACTTCATTTTTTAAAAAGTTTGTAGATTTTATTTATTTTAGAGAGAGAGTGTGTACACATGAGTGAAAGAACACATTCTCACAAGAGCTGGGGGGAGAAATGGGGAGGGAGGGAGAATCTGAAGACTCTACATTGAGCATGGAGCCTGATGCAGGGCTCGATCCCATGACCCCAAGACCATGACCTGAGCCAAAACCAAGAGTCACACTCCTAACCGACTGAGCTCTCACAGTTGCCCACCCCCACCCACCCCCCGCCCAGCTCTTATTTTAGAGTAAGGATTATCCCAGAGAAATTAAACCACCACAGTTCACCATTTGTCATGGGCTGGGGGAGGGGCAGGATGTGGGACTTGAGGACACAAGTGTATGGGGCAGACTTCTTTACCCTTCTAGGGGACCTTTTAGGCTGGCCCTTGAATTGAATTGATATAAGATGGATCAATGGGAAAAAAGCATACCGATGCACTGATCACCAGTTTTGTGTGGTACAGAAACCTTTGTGATGAAGAGAGACTCAAAGACATGGGGAAACCAACTTGCTTTTGCCCTGGCTGCCACAAAGACAGGCTTGTGGATAAATGACTCAACTCCATGAGGGAGTTAAAGGTAAATAGGAATAATTTTAACAAGGTCCACTTGTTCAGAATTCTCCTGGTCTCAACTTGTTGTCCTTGCTGATAAGAGTGTTCCTTTTCTTTTGGTAGAGGAAGGAGATCTTTCACATGGGAATTTCCTCTTCTGCCTTTGAGAAAAAGAAGGAAAGTTAGCATGTTTTGCTCATTTTTGCCATTTTAAACTCAAAATACTCAATATGTCAGAATGGCAGATTTGGCGGGGGGCATGTTTTGAACTCCAGAAGTCCTAGATGAAATTGAGATTGCATAAAAACAATCTTCTGGGGATGCCTGGGTGGCTCAGTGGTTGAGTGTCTGCCTTTGGCTCAGGTCATGATCCCAGGATCCTGGGATCGAGTTCCGCATCAGGCACCCCGCAGGGAGCCTGCTTCTCCCCCTGCCTACTTCTCTGTGTCTCTCATGAATAAACAGCTAAAATCTTCAAACAAAACAAAAAGACCAGTCTTCTGTTGGAGAAGCTTATCTAATATTGAAATGGAGGAGACTATAGTATTTTATCTGGAGAATTTAAAAAGTGCAGTTTCTACAGGGACAGTTACAGTTCTGCCCAGAGGAGGAAAGAGGGAGCTGATTTCTCAGTGACTCTGTAGTATGAGGGCTCCAATTATAGGAGTTGGTTATTCTTTGGCACATATGTAAGAGAAATTATCCTGGCAAACATGTAGTTTGATACCTGACATTGTTAAAATAGCATTTTAAAAATGCTAATTCCAAGAGAGTTAACATACAGTGTTACCTTAGTTTCAGGTGTACAGTATAGTGATTCAGCAATTCTGTAGGTTACTCAGGGCTCATCGTGGCAAGTGTGCTCTTCATCCCCAGCGCCTATGTCATTCAAGCCCTGCCCCCTGCCCTCTCCTCTCTGGTGACCATCTGTTTGTTCTCTAGAGTTAAGAATCTATTGAAGAGTCTGGTTTTTGTTTGTTTGTCTATTTTTATGTTTGTTAAAGTGACATTTTTAATCTCCTATTTTCAGCCAGGTTTGCTTTAAGACAAACAACAGGATGACACTGTTTTCCATCAGGGTCCTTAGTTTTTATCTGATGTTGCCAATAGCTGAATCCGTTTGTGTATTCATGATGTATTCCAGGATTTAGGCTTTCTCATTTAGGTGGTGTTTCCACTTTGAGTTCTTATCTTTTCAAGGACTGCCCGAGTGTGATTGTACTAAGCAGATTTAGAGTAATCAGAACATTATGATGGCAAAGTGGCTGTCAGCACTCTGGCGCTGTTTTCAGTGGAAGCAATTTCTGCGCTCCTGGGGACATCTATTTTTCCTTTTGTCTTTGCATGCTTGGAGAGCAGAAAGCTGGACCTGAATCTCTCAGGTTTTGGTTAATGTGAGTATTGATTCGTGAAATGATGCCTGAACCCTAAGATTTATATAAGTAAGTAAATAAAATCTAACAAGGCTAAGGGGCTTGTACAGGTATATTACACTTATTTGGAAGAATGGCAATAAAATTTAAGTGTTAACTAAGGACGAGTAATGTGATTCTCCAGGGGGGAAAAAAGTAGACTTCCTTCTGCAAAACCAAGGAGGCCACTGTCCCAAGAAGTAAGACATAAATATGATTTGGTGGGAGAGAGATGATGATGATGAAGGTGAGGGTGCTGGCGCTGGTGCTGGTGGTGGTACTGGTGGTGGTGATAGCATCTCTGGTGTCGAGCACACGCATTATCGCGGGACCGTGTAACACCACCATAAGGCAGGTGTTGAAGCTCCATGTTACGGAGGAGGAAGCTCAGGGAGGTCAGTTGCTTGCCAAAACTGAGATGAAACTCTGTTTCTTAAATCTAAGCCTTGTGTGTGTGTGTGTGTGTGTGTGTGTGTGTGTGTGTGTGTGTAAGCCAACCAATTGGAATAAGGGAAATCACACAGAGCTCAGAAGGCTACCGGTAAAGTTTGTGGACCACCAGGTAGTGAGCTGGGAGCCATATTCAGACCACATGGGCTGCCCTTCCCTCCAAAGAAGTAAAGTTGAGGAGATACCTTGCTGAGGTATTTTTTACAACTTGGCCAGTCTTTAGTGGGATTAATTAGAGATTTAGGCTGGTGATTCTCCCAATTCAAGAGGTATGGGAATCACCTGAAGGGATGGTAACTATACCGATTGCGGGGCTCAGCCCGAGATTCTGGCCCGCGGTGCTGCATTTCTGCTACCCAGGGATGCTGATCCTGCTGGTGTGGAGACCACACTTTGAAAAGCACTCACTTGGCTGTCTCAGCCCAAGGTCTGCACTCTGATCCTGCAGTTGTTTCTCCAATGTGATGACCAAGCACAAGAGCCTGTGAGGGCCTTGGGGCTCAGCCTGGACAGCCAACGCTGGTCTTCAGTGACTTGCCAGCTGGCTCAATCTAGGGCCTGCTGGAGGCTTCAGGACAGCAACATCTGCCCTGTTCAAGAGAGCATCTCCCCCTTAGTACATGGAGCAATCTGAAGTATGCCTGGTACGAGTTATAACAGAGTCCGCTGTGGCAGGTAAGCCACTAATGCCATTGGCTTCTTCCAGCCTTTTGAAACAAGAGGCTTGCTAGAGACACTGCTCTGACAGGTGGTCTCTTGGATATGGCACCTCAGAACCTGAGTATTCATGAGTATTCGTAGCTTCTGGCACTTTGGAGGGCCCGCCGTGGATAACTAACACAATGGCTTTCTCCCACCAAACCTACATAAAGTCTTTCACAAGATTTTGAAAAAAGATTTTCAACGTATTTAATTGTTTCTGTTGTGTTTTTCAATACTAGCTGCCTAACATAGACCTATAGCATTTTTGTATTAGAGAAAACTGCTTCTGGTTAGCTCAAGTAAAAGCTGTTTATTAGCAGAATACTGGTTTATCTTAGCTAATTGAAGAGAAAAATGAACAACCAAGACCCTCCTGGAGGGCAATCAGGTCTGTTTCTGGAATGTCATTTTAGGAATTCACAGTCCTCTTCATAGGATATAACCACTGGTAAAACTCAACCTAATAATTCTCATCCTCCTCCCCTCCCCTCCCCTCCCCTCCCCTCCCCTCCCCTCCCCTCCCCTCCCCTCCCCTCCTCTTCTCTCCTCTCCTCTCCTCTCTTTTCTCCTCCTCCTCCTTCTTCTCCCTCTCCCTCTCTCCCCTTTCCCAAACCTCAGAATCCTGGGACAGCATAGACCTGTCTTGGTTTAAGAGTTATCCTTGGATCAGGCAGCTAAAGTGAGACTCATGTGGCATAACCGTGGCCCTTGGTGACTCCTCTTGGTATATTAGGAGCTATGGCCAGAAAAGAGTGGCATCTTGTCAACCCAGCACCCCACCCAGAGTTGTCCAAGGTGTTCGAACTTAAATGGCAGTCAGGGAATTAAAGAAGCTTAGTTGTATTCCTCTGAAGAGGAGCATCTCTAGGGCCATAAGAGAGGTGTGTGGAACTTGCCCCGCCTGCAATAAAATTCTGTCCTCACTGCTACTCTTACAGGGTGCCTTGTAAGGAGAGACTCAGCCTCCAGAGAGCTTCAGAGCATTCTGATAGTTGACTTTTAGCAAGAAAGATTTGCCTTCATTTCTGTTTTTAATGCTATGAAAGCTCAGATAGTTTTGAATCCAACTGAGTAAAATACACACATAAACATGTGACAGTCTCAAGGCCTGAACACTCTGGCACCGATGTTTCCTCCTGAAGCCTGCTGCTACCAGAGCTGTCTGGTGCCGTGGGTTGCAGGGGCTGAGCAAGGAGTTGGGGCTCCAGATGGCTCCCTTTCCGCCCTCCCGCAGAGCACTCACTTTCTAACCGGCTCCTAATTCCTCAAGAGCTAAGGACCTCCTTGAGCCCGGAGGCTGTGCTCAATTTGAGAAAGCCATTGTCTAGGTCTCTATGTTCCAAGGGAAGGAAACAGTGAGTCAGGGTCAGGGGAAGCTGGGAGTGCCCCTGACCATGTGCCATCTTCTGGGACTCCATGCGGTGGAGGGGAGAGCTCGAGATGATCCTAAAACAAGACCAACTATGCGTCTGAAAAGTCAGCATGTTTTGTACAGTAGCAATTGGAACGTACTAAAAAGGAAGGCAGCCAAGGTTCAGTTCAGTGGTTGGGTAGTCTGACTTCCTTTATGAAAAACAACACCTGTTCTTCGAAGCTGGTTCTGAGGGAAGACCCCACTAGAGAGAGAGCATGACCCGCAGCCTCCCCTGAGCCCAAGGTAATCTCAGTTTGGTGTTTCATGCCTGGGAGCGTGGCCACCCACTGCTGTCCCTTGACACGCGGGCTCAGACACAGGCAGACAGGCTTTCTCCAGTGTCTCTTCCTCTGGTTCCCGGTGGCACTTTGAATCATCACAGAGGCAAAATGAAACATGGCAAGTTCCATAAATCAAGGCACGGGGTAGATTTTGCTGTCTATTGCCCAGGGGTTCTCTCCATACATGTGGGTTTTGGAACATGTGGGTTCCATACATGTAGGTCAGGAATCTGCTTTCCTGGTTCCCAGGTTGTTTCTACAATCTCTCACCTGCCATCTGGAAGGAAAATGCTGGATTTACGGATCCCTTAACAACTCTGGGCCAAGAGAGAAGGTCCGGGTTCCCCTTCTGCTCTCGTTCCCTTTTATAACCTCACTTTCCTGTCTCTGGAGGGCCCCCTCGCATGCCCTGGGTGAGGGGCACCCATAATAACCCCACTTTTCTGGCGAGACCTTGCTGCCCATCTCCCCTAGACAGGCCCATATCAGAATGTAAAAGGAGAGCTAGGGCATTCAAACAAGAGGTAGTCCCCGAGAGTTTTGGAAGATGTGCCCTTCCCCTCAACCCCCCTTCACGACCACCCTGCCTGGTCCATTGATCCCATATAACCAACTGCAGCGCATCGTGGATGAAGCGAAGGCATCTGTCCTTCTCGAGACACCAATCAGTTGCTGGTTGCCAAAGAGCAACCTGTGCCCTTGTGGCTAAAATAAAAATGCACCCTGTGCCTCACCCGGGGCACAGTTACTTAGGGTGTACACGAGCTTTCTACTCCTCCCTTCGGTTGTTCAGGAGACATTTCTGGGGCTGCTACTTTGTATACACGCATCCACACCAACTGAATCTGCCCTGAGAGTCATTTCACAGAAGAACTTAAGGGTATTAAAAAAATACAGGAACGATGGACCCTCAGAACAAAGAACAATCTAATCTCTTAATGAAAAAATGAGAAAAATACCCCCAAACCGTCCTCTTGCTAAACCGGCTTTTCTGAGGCCATGACTGACAGGTAAGGGCTTGCCTGGCCCCGGCCCTGGGAGCAGCTTCGGAGAACTGTGCTGCTAAGGAACGTGAGCCACAGAGAGGCTGCTAGCTACCTACCTAGTGCGCAGAGCCCTACTCTTAAGCCTCATCTGCTGCAAGAAAATTTGGACCACCATCTACTTTACTTGGCTTCCTCTCACTTGGGGCAACTTCCCTTTAGCAGTTTTCATTTTATTTCTTCTTGGCTTCAGTTTCCTGCTTTGCAAATTGTCTAGGTACACATGATCTCGGAGTACCGTGCTCTGATTTTATAGTTTCCTTTCCTTTTAAAGGAAAATAGACTTCCCTACAGCATCGAGAGAGGTTCTCTGTGGTATAGTATCTAAAATTACTGAGTGATCACTCAAGAGGAGCCATCCCCCTCTCCGGTCCTAAAATGCACTTTGACCTCCAGCATAAGTGGGCACAGACAACAGTGTGTAGCCCCCCTAATGATATCCTGGATACAAAATTCGGAGAGATCCGGAGCTAGCAGCGTATTGACTTTCTAGTTGTCTACATTTGTTCAGGGTTAGGTGGTGGATTGCAGTGATTTATTGGCTTTGATTACAGCCTGTGGTTCTGGACTCTGGCTGCATGTTAAAATCACCCATTTCAGATCAATTAAATCAGAATCTCCGGGATTAGGGTCAGGACATGAGTATTTAAGAAAACAACAACAACAACAACAACAAAAAACCCCGGATGATTCTAATGTGGAATCAGGGTTGAGAACCCTTGGACCTGACTAATGCGGCCTGAAGGACCAGAGCAGAGAGGGTCCCCCAGGAATGTGCAGGTGGGATGATCCGGGGAGGCTGCCAAGGAATTTATTTTCTTCTTGTAAGAAAACAATTCATCTTTCCATATTTTGGGAAACTATTTCTCACCCCTACTCTTCTTTTTCAGGGCTTAAGAGAGAATATTTGGGTTTGCTTTTGCATCTCTCTGGATTGTTCTGTAGATGCATGAGCCTGTCATCAATAAACCCAAGAGAGAAATGAGGAATGGCTGGCTGGCTGGCTGTAAAAGGATGTACTGTTATCAAAGATTTTTGCCTTCAAGCTTTTGACAACAGTGACTTTCTTAATTGCTTTTTTATTTTGTATTTTTTAGGATATATTTACTTGGAGCTTTGCAGGAGAATATTAAGTAAAGGAATTAAAAAAAAAAAAGGAATTCACACCTATCTACTGATGAAATGAGTTAGTTTATTGCAAGTCAGTATAACATAAGTGAATATTCCAAAGAGGGCAAAACCAAGCAGCCAAACAAATACAAATCTGGGTAGTTCAGTACTTATAATTGGCAGGGCATTTGGGGATCTCCTTTTGTCTCTTTGCATGGGTTAGCCACCTGCAAGGCCCAGAGCTCGCCAGATGTATACACTAGTGACTGGGTGGGGAGAGTCCCCTAGCTGGTTTGGCCACAAGTAGCTGGTGAACTTGTTAAGAATAATGATTAGGCACTCTACAGATTTAGCATCATCCCCAAGGGCTTTTAGTCACAGAATTTAAATAGGCACACCCATGAGAGTTTGCAGGAAAACAAAGAGAAACCCTACTCTCAAAAAGCCACCCGCTAATTGTTTGGGGGGAATTTGTGAAGATATGCAAAACATCAGCAGGGACCTCCGAATCCCTTGCCAGATTTAGTAAATATTGAGTCAGTATTGGGGCGCTTGTTTTTACTAATTGACAAACCAGGAGCCCTTGGTCTCTGAGAACTTCCTGTTTCTTTCATGCGGGTCTCTCTCCTGGCCACAGTGCACCTGCTCAGCCTCCCTGTCACCCCGAAAAGGAAGTAATAGAGAAAGCAAGCCTCTCCACTGCTCTGGGCATCCCTGCCTCCCACCCCACACAGGACAATCAATTTGCCATTTGCCAAGGCTGCTCAAGAAGTAACTAATGCTCCGCATTAAAGGAGAGACGGTGCTATCGATTTAAGGTGCCTCTCGTGTGTCATTTTTGTCACAGGGAAGGGGGTGTGTTAAATGTGACCCAGAGCTGTTGTTTAAGAGACTTGTGCACTGTGACTGGAGGCCGGCTGAAGAGCATCCCTGCAGGGAGTGGCTGTGCCTCCTGGGCAGAGGGCACTTTGTATTTTGTGATTTGCATGTTTCTCTTAAATGGGAGAAAACTGAAGCATTTGGGGGCAGCAACAGGAGAGCTGCTGACATTAAAGTCTGGCTTGCCCAGGCAGGAAGGGGCAAGTGAAAAATCTCCCCTAACCCTCTCCTGCCAGTGGAAAAGAAATGAAAGGCATCCTGAGTGTTAGAGAGGTACTTTTTTTTTTTTAAACCCACCCCTCCCAACTGCAAGTAGCTTCAGATGGGGGTGGAGGGAAGCAGGAAATGGCAATTTTCAGCATTTACTGCTTCCGAGGAGGAACCAGAGACTTTAAGGAAAATCAGGCTCGTGGGAACATTTGTGCCCCTTCTTTGCAATTACTTAGTAATTTCTGAGACTGGGTTTTCTCTGGCCAGAACATCCTGTAAAATGTAGAGTTGCCAACCAATATTCTGGCATAAACCTTCTTTTAAAATGCCCTTTGCATAAATAAATAAATAAATAAATAAATAATAAATAAATAAATAAATAAATAAATAAATAAATAAATAAACAACAAAAGTAAGGTAAAATGCCCTTTTGCAATAGAGATCTGCTGTAGTACTCTGATGTGCCAAATCCCATAGCCAGGGGTGAGGGGAAGGCGGGGGGGGGGGGGGAGGGGAGGGGATGAGAAGCAATGGGAGCAAATGAAAATTCTTTGCAAATTATAATAGGCTAAAAAAATGCAATTACTCGCTGATTCTTTTTTTACCACCTTTAGTGAAGCCTCTCAGCTTGTACAGAGTATTTGTCATTTTCTGCAGCACTTTTTGTATCATATTAGGGCACTGAATACTTTGTTTCTTGCTTAGAGTTAATTATGTGCATACTTAACTTCTCAGCTACAGTCCTTTGGTGCTGGATCTTTTCTCTTTGTTTCTCCCATGGCACCAAGGAGAGTGCTTTATTCATAGTTATTGTTCCATTATTATTGTTGAATGAATGCACTTTTACAAAACATGGGTATGATTTGTTTTGTTTTTTTTCAAATTCAGCTCCTAATGAATTAATATATCTAGCTGGGCAGACATAAAGCTGCCATTTGTAGAATAAAAGAACTCTCCAAGTGACGAGAATCGCAGGACCGGAATATTTTGCAACCATAAAGGACCTGAGTGATTTTAATTCAGCCTATTTATCTTACAGTTGAGCAGCTATGGCTGATGGAGACCAAGTGCCTTGCCCAAGGTTGCAGAGCCAAGTAGTAGGCGAGTCAGCCCCTTGATCTACTTGGACGTTGATGGGTCTCCTATAAACTGACTTTGCTGGCGATTGTTTTAGCTACTCCTCTGGTGCACTTACATTTCTTTATGGCCCTGATTTCCTCGGGGAAGATATTTAATTGATTTTTAATTTTATCTCCTGTGAATTTGGGGCTAATGAATTGCATGTTTTCTTTGTCTACTTGGTCAACAGTCTTCATGCCACCTTCAAGGAAATCCCCCCCCACCCCACGGCAGTCTATTATTCTCCCCATATGAGACGCAGAAGGGTGGTGGATTAGGGACGTTATGCAGGTAGACAGTGGCCAGACCATAAGTGACTCTAGGACTCTGACCTCTAATCTGCAGCATCAGGCCAGGGAGCAAATCAAAAACCCCTGTGGCAGTTGGCCCTGAGTGGTCAAGACTTGATTAGTTATTAGCACTTCCCTAACTTTTGTCTTTGTACCCAGGGTAGGGCCAGCCTGAGACCTCAGCCTAATGTGCTCCCTAAACCAGCCACAGAGGATGCCCTGCTTCTAGTTAGGCCGACTACAGCCTCAACATGCCGGCAGCCTCCAACCCAGAGTGGAGCCTTCCACTCCTCTGCCTGCCTTTGAGTCTCTGCCAAACTCAACCGATGGTGGCTGAGTCTCTTGCTCTGGCAAGCTCTGAAAAAGTAGCCTCTGCTTTCCTCATTTGGGAGGGCTTCCCTCACCTGGAGAAAGATAGAGAAAGAACACCAGCCCTGCCAACTCCTCAGTGTTCTCTCTGGTTATGATTGGGGAACCAGTAATACATCTGCATAATAGGTTCTTTTTGTTTGTTTTGTTTTGTTTTTAAAGCCCATTTGTTTCTTTCTTTGCCCAAGGAATGGGTGTAAAAGCCTTGGTCGATCACGCTGTGTGGCATTCCTCTGACCTGTCAATGTGGTGACCCTGCCAAGATAGGAAAGGAGGTTGATGTGGCTCAGAGTCATTACCTCAAGGTTTTCTGGATGCTCCTAAAACTTCCATTTAATAATCTCTCTAGAATTTTCAAGGAGGATGATAACAGGCATCATTGATCCTTTTCTGGAATCCATCCTTTTCTCTTATTTTGGGAATCAGGACTTTTCTTATTCTCCATATTTCCCAGTATAGATTTAAAAGTCTGAAATCACAAATCAGGTTGACAGTTTACCAGCCAGGGGTCTCCTTCTTTTGAATGTCAATAATTAAAGAGAGAAAATTATCTTATTTTTCAGGACCATCTTGCGTGTCAGTTCCCTGTAAGTAGTGACATCGCGAAGGGGGTACTTGGCCAGGGTTGGGGGGACAGGAATCGGGCCTCCCAGGTGTCTGTCAGCCTAGTCCTACCCCCCCAGTCCTCTGCAGTGACCACTTGGCATTTTGTCAATGTTGCACGAAGTGTGCATGCGGTTGTCAGGCCCTCAGTTGTAAACATGTTGATGCCATGAGCCCCTGTAACAGGGATAGAGAGTTACCATGTGTAAGGTGCTTAGTGCATGGCCTGGTCCGTAGCCGTGGCTCAAGGTTTGCAGCTGCTACTGCTGTTATCAGTCGATGTCGGGGGGCTGGTACCGTCTCTAAGTCCAGTTTGCTTCGCCCCTTCCCTTCCTTGAACACACGGAGCTCTTTCCTGCCTCTGGCCTCCACTCACACAGTTCCCTCTGCTTGAGACCTCACTCTCTTCTTTCTGGCCGACTCATTCTCCTCTGTGTCTCAGATCTCTCTGAAATGCCACTTTCTGCAGGAAGCCTTCCTAAACCCCCGTCTAAGTTAGAGCCTCATTTTATTCCCTTAGACTGGGGGTCAGTAACTGTTTTCTGGAAAAAAAAAAAAAAAACCAGTAGTCAGTGTTCAGCCTTGCAGGCCATGCAGGCATCTGCTCAACTCTTCAGTTGTAAGGCAAGGGCTGCCATAGATAATATGTAAATGAGGAGGTGGGCTGAGTTCCAGTAAAACTTCATTTATAGAAACAAGTAGTAGATAGCTGGCCATCGTTTACCAACGCGTTTAAGAGCACTGTGTAATTTCTCTGCACAATAGGATCATGTGATTATTTGCTTATTATCTCTCTCCTCCCTGTGGACTGGAGCTTGTTAGATCCAAGTGCTGACTGATGTCCATTCTGCGCCTGTAGGACAAGCATAGTGCTGGGCACCCAGCAGGCACTTAATAAGCATTTGCTGAATGACTGATGCAGTAGACGTGCAGCAGGCGTTGAGGTGCGCCTTCTGCTTCCTATCTGTCAGCAATACACTACACTGTCCTGGGTCTGTCTGCCAACCCTTTCCTGTATCTCCCAGCTCTGAATATTTCTTCTGAATAAAATCCTCTGTGGTCTTTGGGCTTGATTCGCCTCCCCTCCAAGCCTAGATCCTTCCGGACTTATCTGTCTTCCCAAGCTCAAGCCACTCAATTGGTAATTACCTTTGGTCAGGCAGTTGTGGTGCCAGATGGGGGTTTGTGATCCCTTCTCTAATTAAAACCTGAGTGAAGTTATGTGTATGCCATCATGAGAGATGAGCTCATCTTAAGAGTCTTATGGCATCCACATACGGGGAGGAACGCTTGGCCGTGTCAGACTGTCATTAGTGTGATTTGGGGGGAGGGAGAAAGAAAAACAGCCACCAAGCATTTCGGGTCTACGCCAAGCATTCCAAGATGCAGCTATTTCTTTTCTACCAAACGAGTTTGTTTTGTTCAACCATGCGTAAGTCTATAGGTGTGATCCTTATTTTTATAGGCGACTAATTGCAAAGTGACATTTTTAGATGTGCTGATCTCAGTTGTATTTTTCTTGCTTTAAAAATGCCTTCAGTTGAGGCTGTCAATGCTTCTGAGTCTCCATAGAACCAAAAGTTGGAGGAACGTGGAACCACCCACCAGCAGAGCCAGTGAGGATGGACTTTCCCGATGGTAAATTTGCAGGGAGGCAGTGAACTCAGGCATTTCTCAATGTCTGAGATGTAGAAATGTTTCCTATGATCAGGAGGTCAAAGGCTACTTTTAGGTTATTAGCAGTTTGGGAAATGCATAGTTTTTCAGACACTCACTTTCCTGCTAAAAACAATTTCCAGGAGGTTGATCCTGTGATCCTCATCTGCACCAGCCTGCTCAGTGTTCATGGGGTTCCAGGAAGTGGCTGACTTAGGTGCCTAGGCAGCCTGATGTAGCCACGCCCAGGGGCCCGGGGCCCCAGGACTCTGGGAGGAGATTCTACTGGTTTCCACTGCAGAAAGCAGAAACTCCTGAATATGCACAGAGTGAGCACCACAGGGTGTCTTAGCTGGGGCTGCTGTCACAAAATACCACAGTCTGGGGGGGGGGGGGCTTAAGTAACAGACATTTATTTCTCATAGTTCTAGAGGCTGGAGGTCCAAGATCAAGGTTATCAGATTTGGTGTCTGGTGTCTAGGAGAGCTCTCTGGCTTGCAGACCTTCTTGCTGTGTCCTCACATGGCTGAGAGAGAGAGTGGAGGAGAGAGAGGAGAGAGAGAGAGAGAGAGGAGAGAAGGCAATCATACAAGAGAACATGTCTCTTCCTCTTCTTATAAGGGCCCTAGTCCCGTCATGAGGACCCTACCCTGATGCCCCCACCTATACCTACTTGCCTCTAAGCGGCGCCACCTCCAGTACCATCACATGGGGGGGGGGTCAGGGCTTCCGGATGTGAATGTGGGGGGCACAGCCAGCCTATACCAGAGAGGTTCAGGTACTGGCACAGTTGGAAGTGTTAGGGAAGCAGAACTGCCAGGAATGATTCTCGGAATGATTCCAGGGAGAGTCCCTGTTTGCCAAGGCCAGGAGGCGGGGAAGGATCAGGAACACAGAGAATGATCCAAATCTGGGGATTTCCTACGATGCTGAGGCTGTGGCATCAGCCCTGCTCCTTGCCTCATGAACTAGGGCCTGCTCCCCAGGACCTGCAGCTATGGTGGCCAGTACATCAAGGACCATTTTGAAATTTTTAAATCGCTTTCTGTTTGCGTTTGTGTTTTGTGAATCAAGTCCAGCCAGCATATGCCAGGGGCTTGGAGCCTCAGCTCACAGGGGTTCCCCTCTACCATCCGGCTGCCTCTCCAGGGTGAGTTCTGCTCTCTCCCATCACCCTCTGCAGCTCCCATCCCCACCCCACACCCTCGCCCCCCACACCCCTATGCTGGCTCAGGCATGGCTATGGGGAGGGGAGGGAGAATCAGGGCCTACAGTGGAGGTGGAAGGGGGTCACTGGCCTAGGATATTTATGACAATAAGAAGCAGATGACAAACACCATGGATGGCAGATTGAGAAAGAGACTGTGGAAACAAGGGGAAACTTTCCTCCCTGCTTTTTGCACAAGGGTCCCTGCTTTTTATTTTACACTGGTCTCTGCAAATTTCATGGCTGGCCCTGGATGAATGTCATACCTCGGTGACTGTGAGTAGTAGCCTCCACCTCACTTCATCCACCTTCCTTGTCCTCTAGGGTTCAGTACCTGTTGGGCAGAACCAGCCACGGGGGAGTCTGGGAAATGTAGTCTGGGTAGGGCTCCTCCTTGGCAGGCCTAAGACCACCTGTGCAGGATGGGGACGAGGGAGCCAGCAGTCCTAAAAAGGGAGATGACCCAGTAAGACCCCAGAAAGGGGGAGCAGGGAGCGGGGAGAGTGTGGAGAAATTTGGGGGCAGGGTTGAATTTATCCCCAAAACTTCCCTCTGTAGCCTGTAGATTAGTGTTGCTCAAACTTAAGAAGCAGTAGGGGAGAGTATCTAAAAATGAAGCTGTGTGGATCCTTACTCCTAAAAAGTGTGATGTTGAAATCCTGTGGTGCAGTTCAGAATTTAATTGGGGGTGGGGGGTGGAGGTGGGGGTTGTTTGGAAACCCTGTCTAAGGCATGATTCACGCCTATCACTAGTTCCCTGGACTCTGGGCCTCCAGGCCTCCTGTCCCACTCACCACTTGCATTTTTTTTTTTTTTTTGGTCCAGACCTGACTTTCTTTTTTCTTTTCTACATTTTTTTCTCGTGGCTATTGTCTTTGTCTTCATGAACTTCCTCCATGGTCAAGGAAAGCAGAGTATTTTCTTTCCTGGGAGTATTACAGCAAACTTAGCATGTTGAAAGATAAATGTTGAGAGGAGGCTGCGAAGCTATCCGTTGGGGTCGGGGGTTGAATGCATTCAACATTTATTGGGCCCCTACAATGTCCCAGTTAGTGGGGATGTTGAATTCTAAATACACACCTCGTGCTTTGCAACTTCGGGGGCGGTGGGGGGGAACCTTAGCACTGATCCCCTTGCTTGGTTCCAACAGTGGGGAGAACAGTATCTATTTGTACAAAAACAAACACTTCTGCAGATCACACTTGGGCTCTGTGGTGACTGCTCTTAATTTCCTGAATACAAGGGGTTGAGCTGAATCTGTAATAACGTCCATGGTTGGGGGAACATCTGTCACGCCCCTGCTCCCCTTGAGAACAGAATTCAGCTGTGATGTGATGTTCCAGCTGTTCCAGCTCAGGAGACTTCACTTTGAACTTCCAGGAATTGAGGCCAGGCCATTCTCCTGGTGGCATCCTGCAGTTCACAGCTCTGCTAACTCAAGGTCGTTGGCCTGTGGGGTTGAAAGTCTCCTCCCACAGAAGCATTTACCATCTGGAGGGAACAGGATTTCCCTTTCTGGGAGATACTTCAGTAAATGAGGGGGGTGGTTCAGAGTAACAGCCATAGAAGGGGGCAGCTGTGACCTACACTCTGAGCACAGACAGGTGTCCTTCTGGTGACAGAGAGGCATGTCTGTGACCCAGGTGTTCGCTAATTCACGGTGTGTGGAGAGAGCCAGCTGCTTGTAAATTGTAGCTATGCCAACTTTAGATCCTTGATTCCTTCATATCCTTGGCCAGTTCTGTACCAATTTGCCAGTTCTCCTGGGCTGCCATCGGTGGGTATTCACCATCTACTATCAGCTGTTCTCTCTCTCTCCAAAGAGAAAGGAAGCTTGCTATTTGCCGATATCTGTGCCCTAACCAGATCTCTGGGAGGTGTACAGGCAGACTGGAGACATTGCAGGTTCAGTTCCAGAGCACGACAATGAAGTGAATATTCCAGTAGAGTGAGACAAATGAATGTTTTGGTTTCCTAGTGCATAGAGAAGTGGAATTTATACTGTACTGTAGTCTATTAAATGTGCAATAGCATTATGTCTAAAAAAACAATATACAGGGGTGCCAGGGTGGCACAGTTCGACCAAGTGTCTGACTCTTGGTATTTTGGCTCAGGTCATGATGTCAGGGTCGTGAGATCAAGCCCCACATCAGGCTCTGCACTCAGCGAGGAGTCTGCTTAAGACTCTCTCTCTCTCTCTCTCTCTTCTGCCCCACCCACCCATGCTGTCTCTCTCTCTCAAATAAATAAATCTTAAAAAAACAATATACATACCTTAATTAAAAAGACTTTATTGCTGAAAAAGGCTAACCAACATCTGAGCATTCAATGAGCTGTAATCACAGATTGCAGATTCCCGTAACAGAATAACAGTGAAAAAGTGAAGTACTGTGAGAATTATTAAAATGTAACACAGAGACATGAAGTGAGCAAAAGCTTTTGGAAAAATGATGCCAGTGGACCTGCTTGCTCCGACGTTGCCACAAACCTTTAATTCATAAAATATGTGATATCTGCAAAGCATAATAAAGAGATGTGCAGTAAAATGAGGTATGCCTATATTCTATCAAAACACCTGGGGCAGTTACCTGGACATAAAATTGGTGCTGCCATCATTATTGAACAATAGCAACGGACATTTGCCAGCACCAAGTGCGTATGTTGCCATGCTAGACTCTGTAGAAGAGAAGCACGGGCACAGTCCAGTCTCTCAGGAGCTCACATCAACACTATAGACCACATGGATTGCAAGTTACACAAAGTCTTGCTATGCGAGCACTGCAGTCCCATTTCTTTGGTGAAGGATAATCGCTTATTAGCTCCAGAAGGACCTCATTCATGCTTGATTTTCAGTGTTGCCACATGAAAGCAATAGCTAAACCTGGGTCCCTGCTGTGAAAATGAAAATACTCGAGGATATTCGATTGCTTTTCCATTATTCATGTGCATCCGTGGTAGACCATCATGGTAGCGCATCTGCTCAAAGCATGTGATTATGTGTGGGCTCCCACTTCAGCTGAGATTGTTTCATTTCCTACAGCTGTTCTCCAGCATGATAAAATTTGAATGATGCAGACATTTTGCCCATAAAGAGCTCCCAAGATGCATCAATTTGTGCTTCATCCAAAGAGGGAACCGAAGGAAACAGATGACCTAGAGAACCTGAGGAATCTTAGCTAATATTTCTTGAGTACCTGCTATGTGCTGGGCACCCTTCTGTGTATCTCAGGAAGCAAACTTGTTTTCAGAAGAAAATGGAGTGTGTTTCAGGCTAGTCTACTTCCTGCAGATTTAGAACACCCCACTGAGAAGCCAAATCCCTGGATACTCTTTTTTGAGTTTGGCATAGTCTGATAAATGCTTATGTCATAGAGTAACACTGAAAGCAAATGATCTTTGGAATACTGTCTGGGTTGTAGGGATGAAGGCTAGATGGAAGGACTGACGGAGGAGAAAGATACTATAGTGTCAGGTTCCTGAAACTTTTCTTTGTCAACTGAACTTCTTGCTTTTGTCCAGGGGCAGAAGCAAGATTAGGCCAAGGCAGATTAATCTTTGAACGAGGGGCTTGTAAATGACAGACATACTATCTGCTCTATGTGCAGTAACTGGATATAGCAAATCCCTTTTCAGTAGGTCTACAAAGACCAAAATATCTCAATATATGTGATGTGATGTAATCTCTGTATTTGGGGTGGGAGGTGAGTAAGCAGAGTATAGGGAAGACAGCTACCTTGGGATCAGCAAAAGAATGTACCAGTATTCATAGGATTGAAAAAGGGGATGCAACCTCCCCGTAAATTAAAGAAGGCGATAGATGTGTCTGAGGATTCTCTGGGTCCACATGGTCCCATGGCTAATGATAAATGTTTATCATCATCATTTATTGAGAAATAGTGGTGACTTAGTATCTTTTTTGGATTAGTTGGGCAAATCATTCTGTTTTCTTGAGTTGTAAGATTATGGGTCAGGTTTTGGGTTAAAGTGTTGGAAATAGAAGGGCCTCCCTATCCTTTGCCCTATTTTAAGAGTTGATTAGGGAAGCTTCAGTCAGTTCAGGTAAGATGCTGCTGTTCCCTAGATCCTTGTTTAACAGTTGTGGTCTTGGGGCCCCTGGGTGGCTCAGTCAGTTGAGCATCTGCCTTCTGCTCAGGTCATGATCCCTGGGGTCCTGGGATTGAGCCCCACATTGGGCTCCCCGCTCAGCGGGGAATCTACTTGTCCCTCTGCCTCTGCCTGTTGCTCCACCTAGTCTCTCTCTCTGTCTCCCTCTGTCAAATAAATATATAAAATCTTAAAAAAACCAAAACAAAACAGTTGTGGTCTCCTAGAGCCCAGATGGGGTGGCATGGGGCTGCAGAGAAGACACAAGCATCTGGCTCACTGGATCCTGGGAGGTTGCATGACTTCATTGTACCCAACTGGCATCACAGGAGTAGGAGAAATCCTCTGACCAAGACATATACAAAGTAAGAAGAAAAGCCCCAACCTTTCACTCTGCAACTCTTCAGTGTTTCCTCCTTGTGGAGTCCCTTTCCCAACAAGCCCTTCCATGGTAAAGACAGGAACGGGATCAGGAGAGGTCGGGCAATGCCGCCACTTTGGCTTTGTCTCTCCAATTAGAGATGCTCACATTTGATGAGCACTTGTGAGCTCTTGCCTTTAATGATATAGCTCTCTGGGATCCCTGGGTGGCGCAGCGGTTTGGCGCCTGCCTTTGGCCCAGGGCGCGATCCTGGAGACCCAGGATCGAATCCCACATCGGGCTTCCGGTGCATGGAGCCTGCTTCTCCCTCTGCCTGTGTCTCTGCCTCTCTCTCTCTGTGACTATAATAAATAAATAAAAATTAAAAAAAAAGAAAAAAAATGATATAGCTCTCTGCCCAGAAATATTAACACAGTTTCCACATGGGCTCCAGGGAGAGGGCTGCAGTCCCTCCAGTAAGATCCCCCATGTCAGCCTCTGGAGAGGAGAAGAATGTCAAAATTGTATAAATTCCTTATTATCCACCAGAAGATGCTTGAATGCATGCATAAAGGCAAATGAGTGGCCTGATTTTGTAAGAAAATAGAGAACAATAGAAGGCTGTAAAAGCATTAGGTCTAGGGGAAAAAAAAAAAAAGGAGAATTACTAAAGTAGATTTGATTGTAGTTCCCACCTGCCGAATAAGCAGGAAGCTAGGAAGGTGCCCCCAAGTGAGTAAATGTTCCCTTTGTGATGAATTCAACTCAAAAAGAGACTTTCAAAACAATGGATCCTACATTTTCACTCAGATGCTTTATGTAACTCAAGGAAAACTTAGAAAGAGTCTCTGCAATGCATTCATATTCTGTTTTTAATTTAGTTTTTTTTTTTTTTTTAACAAAATATAGAGGGGTTGATGAACCTGTGTTTTGATTTGGAGGAAATTCCAAGCTCCTGTGTTTAGCAAATGCTGATCTAGTGAAATGTGGTAGCCTCTCCCTTTTAGCAACCACAGTGTCTGATAATGAAAGAATTTTCCCCGATTCCCTGAGCCATACAAGCTGTTTGCTCCAAAATCTTCAATTCCTTTATTAGTCTTTTCCGGCATGAACTTCTACCCACAAACATTCTATGTCCTGTAAATAGTAAATAGTGTGAACAAGTTTTTCTTTTATGACCCATCTTGTTCCATTTTGTTCTGGCTGATTCTTATCTGACAACACATGGGAATGCACAGGCTCTGGCGCTCCCTTGAGTCTCACGTGGTCCCTGACCTGGCAGGTATGTGGAGTGATGGGGCCTCTTCCATGGGGGTCTCCATTCAGTCCTTGAAGATACAGGTTGAAGTCTTGAAGTCTTAGAAGGGCTTTCTTCCCACAACCTCCTTAGGTCATTTCAGCCCAGCTGGTGTGCATCAGGCGCCTGTGGCCTGGGAACACAGCTCTTAGGAGAGAATAAGAAGTCCCCCTGCCCCTGGGCCCTGCCAGAGGAATGGGACTGCTCACAGGAGGTAGGACTTCAGAATCTTCCAGAACTAGGGAAATGCCTACCTATGATTTGAAGGACCTCTCCCAGGATCCTGTCTGCCTTTCCATACTTTTGTGAAACTCCTCTTTCATGTGACCAGTTCTTTATCTGAGCAAAGTCTGATAATAATAAAATAACTGGAAAGCTCATTATGAGCTCCCTTGTTATCATCATTCACAATCTCTTGTTTACTTCACTAGCAAAAGCAATCCAAGGTAACGGGAATCTCTTCAGCCAACTATTTTCCGAAGCCAGAAAAGGTGTGAAAACAACCCCAGTGACAGGAAGATCCCTGCATGACAGAAATTCTTTATGTTGTACAAGAGAGAGTGGCCTTCCGAACACAGGGTGGGTTCGTGGGGGACCCTTGGAGTTAGAGCTTCATCCTCCTGGATAGCAGGTCCATCTTATGTTGTGAATTCCTGGAACCCCAGAAACACCTCTATGTGAATGGAAGTCGGAATCAAAAGTTTGCCTATTTTTTGAGCACTTAGTAGACATTTCTTTGTGGGGCACCTGCATCATCTGTGTCCAGCTTGCTGATGGCTGGGTGGGTGCTGGGCCTGCACGGACGTGTGGAGGCTGTCCACTGCACACCCTCTGCCGTGCAGAGATTTGGAAGTTCAGGATGTCTGAATACAGACTCGTGCTGCAGCTCCAGCCCTGATTCTGCCTGTGAACTGTACCCATGCATTTCTCTCACTGCTGGCTTGGTATCCCCCAATATATGTCCTGCGATTACCTCAAGCTCAGCATGCCCAAATGCCTTATCCCCCACCCAGCCTTGGCTTTTCCTGCTGTGTGCAAGTCTCAGTTGTGGTGGTGGTGGGGTGATGCCACTTGCACAGTTGTCAAGGCCAGGAAAACCTGGGAATCACGTTTGGTGCTTCCAAGAGAAAAAGTCACAACTCTGCCCCTGCCCACTGGTGCAGCCATGGACATGATCCTTAGGGCACCTGGCTTCAGCCTTCGAAGTGTCTTAGGTTTGTCAGCTTTCTTTCCCCACCCAGCACCATCATCATCCCTGATGTGAACAATTGAAACAGGTCCCCTAGCTGCCTTGCCTTCCTTCTCCAACTCCTCCTTCACGTTTTCACCCATGTAGGACTTTCCCTGAGAGCCCAGCCAATGCGTGGGCTCCACCTCTCTGAACTCATTCTCCCGTCTTTTCTGTGTGAATATTCTCACACTCAGACCTGATTACGCCACCCCCTTCTGGACACAGTCTTCACGTGTTCCTCCTCCGTCTCTGGAATAAAGGCTGAACTCCTTACTTTTGCACGTCAAACCAGTCATAAAGTGGCCCCAAACTGCCTTTCTAGTCCTGTTGTTTAGCCCTGCCTGCCTTGGAATACACATTCTTGCTGTGGCTTACCGGCTGCACTTTCCATTCCCAAAATACCCTGTGCCTGGAGTCCCCCTGGGGCTTTGCATTACCTTGGTGCCTAGAGTGCTCCCACCTGCCCTCAGAGTCACTTTCTGCTTCACAACTCTCCTTACATGGCCTTTGGGACAGCTGGCCAAGTCTGCAGGCAGCACCGGTGAGACCTTCCCCTGTGCCCCTGGGAGTGTCCGTAAGTGCCTCTCATGGTGGCCTTTGCTCCAGTCACTTTCCATCATAAGGCATCACGAATCCCTTATCTACCCACCTGCCTGCCTTCTCAGGTGGGAGGTGTACCACGTGGGCTTGGGATCATTTCTCACGTTATGTTCAAATTCTTAGCACCCAACCAACCAAGCCAGTGTCTGGCGCAGGATCATTTCTCAGGGTGAACACATGCAGCAAGAGAGACAACACAAGGAGATGGGTGTGCGCAAACAAGTCAGGCAAAAATCCCGAGGCTGGTAGAAACTGGGCACGGGAAGCAGTACAAGTGCCAGCGTCTTTGAAGATGATGGATGGTAATAAATAATGAAATGAAACATATATGGTAAATCTTTGATGCATTAGCAAAAGTGCTTGTGTGGCAGCAGCACAAGGGAAACTGAATTTCTGTCTCCTCCAAGGTGTAATCAGTGTGCTTGGCTTCTCTGGGGAACTTTCTGGAAACTCTTATTTGATGCTATTCAAAGGATTTCAGGAATTTGAGGGTCAGTCTTAATTATCTCGAGTTGATTCATTCCTGAGAATAGAAATAATTTACCACCTGTTGCTTGCGAGTAGTACTTTGAGCATTCCTAGGGATTGCTTCAAACGTTTCCGGTTCCAGTGAAGTGTCAGGAGGCGCGTTGTTGATCTGTTGTGTATCTAGGGGTGCTGAAAATGTGCAGGGGGTGAGTCCTAGTTGCAATGGAAATATTTAAGAATGGGAGAGGGGTGTGCCTATGCTGCTAGTGCCAGGTGTTTCCAGACTTGGTTGATCCCAGAATCCTCTTCCCTGGACACTAGTGCACCACAAAACCACACTTTGGGAAACCCTGACCCAATGTGATATTTTCATTTTGCAGAGAAAACAGGTGGGGCCCAGACAGATGAAGGCCGTGAGACTAAGAAGTGATAGTGCTGGGACCTGAGCCCAGGTCTCCTGGCTCCTAGGTCTGGGTACCTCCCTGTGAACCGCACGGCTTCCCATGTAGGGTGAGAAGGTGGAGAGAAGTGTGTGTGTGTGTGTGTGTGTGTGTGTGTGTGTGTGTGTGTAAGAGAGAGGAGGGCAAAGACACACACACACTTTGGCCAGAGCTGGCCCTGGGCAGGAACTTACTCTGCCCACTTATCAATGGCATTTCACCCCCGGCTACCCATGCTTCCCAGCACCCGGTGATTTCAGGCCATCAGGGGTCCACTGTGACCCCCGTGGCTCTTCTCTCTCTCTTATTCTGTGACCCAAGCGGAGCTTCTACAGTCAAATTCCTGTTCACTGCCTTCCAAGGAATGATCCAAAAGAGAGATGCTGTCAGGAGTCAGCTGGTGAAGGTGGGCACAAGGGAGCGGCCGCCACTGGGGCAGATGTACCATGACCACGGTCCTCAGAGCCCACAGCCCGTGTGGCCTGTGCTTCTGCCTCAGGCCTTGGCTGCCCCTGGACATGGCTGTTTGTGGCCAACTCCCTCCCTCTCCAGTTGGCAGGGAGCTCTTGGAAACAGGAGTTATTGGGAAACCAGAGTAAACAGGCCGGCCTCTCCCCGAGGCCCTGGGCCTGGAGGGGCTGTGCGTGGATGCAGGTGCTGGGAGCCACAGGGCAGGATTGGGCCTTGCCTGGTAACCCCTGTCCTGACTGCCAGGGACCAACTGAGGTCAGAGAGAGAGACCCTCTGCTGGTTTCTCAGCCGTGTACCTCAAGGTGCGAAGCCACCAGACTAGCTCTTCCTCCAAGTGAAAGCAGCAGCTCCGTCCTCATTTCCACCTGAGCCTAGAGGGTGTGACTGACCAGTGTCCCGCAGGAGAGGGACCACTAGACCTCAGACCCCGGGCCCTCTGACCCACGTGTTGCCTTCTCTCTGCCCCAACCCCCCTACCCCCCAGAGCCCCATGGAGAGGCGGAGAATCCATGTCTCCGAGAGGCTGGGACCCCGGATGACTATGAACAGGCCAAGCTCTCCTCTGCATTTAGGCTCAGCTCAGCTTGCCCTGAGGTTCTCCAGACAGCAACCTCAGTAGATTTGGGCTTCACTCCCAGATCTGCTGGACAGTGGTGGGAACCCTGGGCTGTCCTCACAGGGCGGAGTTGCTAGTGGAAGGCAGGGTTTTTTCTTTTTCTTCCAGATTTTAATTTAAATTCTAGCTAGTTAACGTAGAGTACGATGTTGGTTTCAAGAGTAGAATTTAGTGATTCATCACTTCCATGCAACACCCAGTGCTCATCCTAATGAGGAAGGCAGGGATTTTAACTCTTGGCTCCCTGATAATTTTGAGTGCGGAAAACATCCTTTCCTGCCAGGTCTTCGTGCTACTCCTCGATTCAGGCCGGCTCAGAGGACTCACATTGTTCTATTTCATGACTGTGGTGTGCATGACCATGGCTTCCATTTACTGATTCCCTATGGGGTGTCAAGCACCACGCCAAGCACCTTGTGGATAAGAGCTTTTTAAACCACTGCAAGGATGCTGGGGGTTAGATGTTATCATACTCATTTCATGGAAGAAGAACCTGAGGCTCATCTTGCCAGTGGTCTGGCAAGGAAGGAATTAAAGAAATGGCAAATACTCAAGCCCAGTTGAGTTCCTGTAGCCCAGACTCATACCTACCTCCCCATAGAGCCAATACCCCTTAGAATGGACCAGTTCTTTTTTTTTTTTAAGATGTTATTTATTTATTCATGAGAGACAGAGAGAGAGAGGGGCAGAGACACAGGCAGAGGGAGAAGCAGGCTCCATGTAGGGAGCCCGATGTGGGACTCAATCCTGGGTCTCCAGGATCACAACCTGGGCTGAAGGTGGCGCTAAACTGCTGAGCCACTCGGGCTGGTCAGAATGAACCAGTTCTTTGTTCCTCCTAGCTTTATGGAAATATAAGTGACATGTAACAAGTTGAAGGTGTATGACATGATGGTTTAATACACGTATATATTGTGAAATGATCACCACAGTAAGACCAATACCTCTCTCACCTCCTATAATTACCATGTTGTGGCGGTGGTGGTCAGAACACTCAAGAATTAACTAACCCTCTAAGCAACTTTCAAGGATACGGTATTGTAAACGGTAGTCATCACGCTGTATGTTACATCCCCAGGACTTAGTCATCTTACGACCAGCAGCGTGTGTGCTCTGACCAGCATCTTTCCATTTCTCCCACCCTCCAGTCCCTGGCAATCACCACTCTACACTCTGTTTCTCTGGCTCTTTTAGATGCTTCATGTCAGTGAGATCATCCAGTATTTTGTTTTTCTCTGACTGACTTGTGTCACTTAGCATAATGACCTTGGGTTTCATCCATGTTGTTGCAATGGCAGCATTTCTTTATCTTTTTTTGGTGGCTGAATAATATTCCACTATACACATATACCACCATTTCTTTTACCCATTCATCCATGGATGGACACTTAGGTTGTTTCCATGTCTTGGCTATTGTGAATAATGCTGCAGTGAACACAAGACTACAGGTACTTTCTCAGGCTCCTGAGTTCATTTTCTCTTGTTATATATTTGGGAGTAGGATCACTGGATCATATGGTAGTTCTAGTTTAAATTTTTTGAGGAACCTCCATACTGTTTTCCATAATGGCCATCCAATTTACATTCCCATCAACAGTGCATGAGGGTTCCCTTTTTTCCACATCCTCACCAATGCTTGTTATCTCTTATCTTTTTTTATACTTACTAGCCATTCTTTCAGATGTGAGGCAATATCTCACTGTGGTTTTGATTTGCATTTCCCTGATGACCTGTGATGTCAAGCAGCATGTCATGTACCTGTTGGCTGGGCCAGTTCCTCCTTATCCATCTGACCACTGATGAAGGGGAGAAGAAATACCTGAAACTCAGCAATAACAGAGAGCCTTGCTGTCCACTGCTTGACTAGGAGAAATGAATTCACTTGTTTTCCTTTCCGTAAAGCAAAAGGGAGGGATGGTTGAGGGGGGACGTCGTCTTCCCCCTTGAAAGGCTGATGCAGTGCCCATTTTGCGGGGTCAGGCGATATGACATGGTGGTCAAAGAGAGGGTCTCAATCTGCCTGGATACATAAACTGAGGGATCAGTTTAGTTCTTCTCTCTGTGCTTCAGTTTCTCCATCTGTACAAGGAAACTAGTGCTTCTCTTGATGACTAGTGTGAGATTAAATGGATTGATACTCATGAAACACCAACAACAGTGCTTGCCTTGTGCATGCTCAATTAATGTTATCTACTTGCATTAGTTGGCATTTTCTACATATTATCCTTTGTTTTTTTTTTCTCCCATGTTTCTGTGCTCCAATACTTCTTTAAATAGTTCTAGAAAATCACTAGTTCTTCTGCTAATATCCTGTACCACTGGAACCAGCAAATGTGAAATCTTATGAGCTGATGATTTTTGGAGAGAGGGAGTTTATTTATTTTTTTTAGAAAGAAAGAGAAAGAGAGTGAGAATGCAAGTGGGGGAAGGGACAGAGAGAGAGTGAGAGAGAGAATTTTAAGCAGGCTCCATGCTCAGCAAGGAGTCCAGGACAGGGCTTGACCCTGAGATCATGACCTGAGCTGAAATCAAGAGTTTGGACACTTAACCAACTGAGCCACTCAGGCGCTCTATTCAGGGAGAGGGAGTTTAAAATGAGGAATCAAAAGCTCTGTGCTGTGATTGGACATGTGGGAGCTCTTGCACTATTTTGCATCCTTGACAACTCTAACCTCTGACCTCCGCAGCAGAGGATGTACCCAGAGGTCATAGCTATTTGCAATGGTTCCTAAGGTCAACAGAATCATTTTGCAAATGAAATCTTCCAAGACATCATCAGGGTTTGTATCTATCTTTGGAAGATGTGTGTTAAAGACATTATTGTAGTGACGAGGTCTGTGGGATTGATGAGAAAATAGTGCCCTGTTTAGTCTCTCCTGTCCATCCCTATGTGCAGTGCTTGGCCAAATCACTTGCCAACCAGGATGCCAATTGTGTGCTGACAGCACAAGCTGGCAGGGTTGGTGCTAATCCTGCTGTCCTTCCTCCCTGGGTGACCTTGGGCCCTGGTCCCCACCTTGCTGAGCCTCACTTTCTTGTCAGTAGTAATGTGGAGATCTGGGAGTCAGAGATGCAATCAAACTGACATGAGAACATCACTCAGAATAAAAATTGCATTCTCTTGGCCTCAGACTTCCAGGAGCTCATTCAGCAGAAGCTCCTCATTGGCCTCTCTCCACACTACTGCACAGTAGGGGGAGCAGCCATGCAGCAACAGAGGACCTGGGAGATGGATCTGAGCACACAGCTTAGCCCCAGATGGGGCTCTTGTTTCCTTGGCAAGTGCATTCTGATCCATCTGCAGCCAAGACCCGCAGCTGTCCTTCAGGGTTAGAGGTTGCAGATTGGGCTACAGAATTCAGGGATCAACCAAAAACTACTAGAACTGATAAATTAATTTAGTAAGATCGCAGGATTCAGAAGCCAATGTACAGAAATTTGTTGGATTTCTATACAGTGATAATGAAGGAGCAGAAAGAGAAATTAAGATAATAATCTCATTTACAATTGCACCGAAACGAATAAAATACCTAGGAGTAAACTTAACCAAGAGGGGAAAGACCTGTACTCTTAAAACTATAAAATACTGATGAGAGAAATTGAAGGGGACACAGAGAACTGGAAAGACATTCCATGCCCATGGATTAGAAGATCAAATATTTTTAAAATGTCTATCCTACGCAAAGTAATCTACACATTTAATGCAATCTCTGTCAAAATACTGACAGCATTTTTTATAGAGCTAGAACAAACAATCCTAAAATTTGTATGGAACCACAAAAGACCCTGAAGAGTCAAAGAAATCTTGAAAAAGAAAAAAGAAATCTTGAAAAAGAAAAACAAAGCTGGAGCTATCACAATTCTGATTTCAAGTTATACTACAAAGCTGTATAACCAAAACAGTATGATATTGCACAAAACAGATACACAGGTCAACAGAACAAAGAACCCAGAAATAAACCCCCAATTATATGATCAATTAATCTTCAGCAAAGGAGGCAAGAATATGCAATGGGAAAAGACAGTCTCCTCGACATATGATGCTGGGAAAACTGGACAACTACATACAAAAGAATGAAAGTGGACCACTTTCTTACACCATACACAAAAATAAACTTAAAATGGATTAAGGACCTAAATGTGATGGGACGCCTGGGTGGCTCAGGGGTTTAGCGCCTGCCTTCGGCCCAAGGCATGATCCCAGAGTCCGAAGATCGAGTCCCACATCGGGCTCCCTGCATGGAGCCTACTTCTCCCTCTGCCTGTGTCTCTGCCTGCCTCTCTCTCTCTCTTTCTCTGTCTCTCATGAATAAATAAATAAAATCTTAAAAAAGGACCTAAAAAAGGACCTAAATGTGAGACCTGAGGCCATAAAAATCCTAGAAGAGAACACAGGGCAAGTAACAACTTCTGTGGCATCAACCATAGCAACTTATTTTGAGATACGTCTCCTGAGGCAAGGGAAACAAAAGCAAAAATAAACTTGAGACTATATAAAAATAAAAAGCTTCTGCACAGCGAAGGAAACAATCAACAAAACTAACACACAACCTACTGAATGGGAGAAAATACTTGCAAATGATATATCTGATAAAGGGTCAGTATCCAAAATATATAAAGAACCTTATAGAACTTGACACCCCAAACCCAAATCGTCCAGTTATAAAATGGAGCAGACATTTCTCCAAAGCAGACATCCAGATGGCTAACAGAAACATGCTCCTCATCACTCAGCATCAGGGAAATGCAAATCAAAACCACAATGAGGTATCACTTCACACCTGTCAGAATGGCTAAAATCAGCAACACAGGAAACAACAGCTGTTGGCAAGGACATGGAGAAAAAGGAATCCTCTTGCGCTGTTGGTGGGAGTGTAAACTGGTGCAGCCACTGTGGGAAACAGTATGGACTTTCTCTCAAAAATTAAAAATAAAAAAAAATTACTACAATCCAGTAATTGCACTACTGGGTATTTACCCAAAGAATGTGCAAACACTGATTTGGGGATCCCTGGGTGGCGCAGCAGTTTGGCACCTGCCTTTGGTCCAGGGCGCGATCCTGGAGACCCGGGATCGAATCCCGCGTTGGGCTCCCGGTGCATGGAGCCTGCTTCTCCCTCTGCCTGTGTCTCTGCCTCTCTCTCTCTCTCTGTGTGTGTGACTATCATAAATAAATAAAAATTTAAAAAAAGAAAACACTGATTTGAAAGGATATATGCACCTCTGTATTTATTGCAGCGTTATTTATAAAAGCAGCCTGTGTCCATCAATAGACGAATAGATGAAGAAGAAGTGGTATATATACATAATGGAATATTACCATAAAAAAGAATTAAATCTTGGGGAACCTGGGTAGCACAATTGGTTAAGTGGCCAACTCTTGATTTCAGTTTAGGTCATGATCTCAGGGTCGCGAGATTGAGCCCTGCATTAGGCTCCACACTAAACATGGAGTCTGCATGAGACTCCCTCTCCCTTTGCCTCCGCCCATCCTCTCTCTTTCCCTCTCATTAAATAAATAAATAAATAAATAAATAAATAAATAAATAAATAAATAAATAAATCTTTAAAAGAATTAAATCTTGCTTTTTACAACAGCATGGATGGATTTAGAGAGCATAATGCTAAGTGAAATAACTCAGTTCAGAGAAAGACAAATGCCATATGATTTCACTTAGGGGGATTTTAAGAAACAAAACAAATGGACAGAGGGTAAAAAACGGAGAGTGAGAAACCAAGAAACAGACATTTAACTTTAGAGAACAAATTGATGATCACCAGAGGGCAGGTGGGGTGGGGGTGAAACAGGTGATGAGGATGAAGAGTATACTTACCTTGGTGAGCAATGAGTAATGTATGGAAGTGTTGAATCACTGTATTGTACACCTGAACCTAATATAACGCTGTATGTTAATTATACTGGAATTAAAACAAAAAACCAAAAATAAAAACAAAAGGAATATAGGGGTCCGTGTAACCCACTCAAAGGTGTAAAGCCAAGTTCCCTGGTTGACTTCTCAGGAACGAAGCTCACATTTTCATCTCCGTCCTCTGTGTGTAGCTTCTCTGACTCAATTTTCTATTGTTTCTAAACTCAGCAGGAGAGGAAAGGGACGTTTGTATGGGTGCCCCCAAGCCCAGGAACACTTAGGCAGCACTTGGCATACAGTGGTTGACATCCAAGATAGCAGTGGTGGCAGAGGACCGGACTTGGAATCATGGTGATGGTGCTTACAGCTGCCATCCGTACCAGGTGCATCCTCCCTCATATTTGTGACATGACACCCGAGGCCCAGTATTTCTCATCTGCTTTTGTCATTATCCCCAAGAGCTGGATCTTCCCAAATAGATGAGGGAACAAACTCTTAGTGATCATGCAGCCAAAGAATTGGCTCCACCCAGTGAGTGGTAGTGAGGGAGAAAATGTGTATGCAGTCATTCTACCCTTAAAAGAAGGGAATGGAGTCAAATCTCTGGTGAATTATACTTTGGGGGTCATATCAGGGCTCCCCATTCCTGGGCCCCCAACACCTGTTTGGCGTAGGAATGTCTTCAGACGGGGAAGAACAGGTTTCTAATGAACATTTCTTTTCTTGCATTTCTCTTTCTTTCCTTCTTTCCTCCCTCCCTGCCTCCCTCTTTTCCTTCTATCTTTCCTACTTCTCTTCCTTCCTTCTTTCCTTTCTTCCTTCCTTCTTCCTTTCTCCTTCTCTCCCTTCCTTTCTTCCCTGTCTCCTAGTCTCCTTCCTTCCTTCCTTCCTTCCTTCCTTCCTTCCTTCCTTCCTTCCTTCCTTCCTTCCTTCCTTCTTCCCTTCTCCTTCTTTCCCTTCCTTTCTTGCCTATCTCTGAGGCTTTCTCTCTTCCTTCCTTCTTTTCTTCCCACCCTCCCTCTCTCCCTTTCTTTCCTACTGGGCTTTAAAGCCAAGCACACATTTATCCCCCACATGTCCCATTCCCTCATCAGTGAGGATACCCCAAGGCTGACGGTACAAGAACCTTCTAATAAACTACCCAACACACTGTAAAGGGTAAGCTGCTCTTGAGAATTATGGGTTTTGCAATGAGAGGAATTCAGAAAACCTCCTAGGCCATTTAGTGATGTGTTAATTTTCCAGGAATATCTCCCCTGCACTGTTCACGTTCACTGAGCATCCCTGAGCATGTGCTGCCTCCACCACAGACACAAAAGCATAAACCTTCCAGCAAATGCCTGGCATGCTCTAATTACTCTGAGGATCCGGAGCAAGTCACAGCTTTGCAGATTGCTCAGATGTATCATGGCACTTTCCTACCCAAACACAAGGATACTTCTGCTTTTACAACTGACGGGAATGCAAACCCAGAGGACGCTTTGTATTTTATTTTTTGGGTAGGGGGGAACCTGAGATTTCATAGCAAAATGGAACAGATCTATGAGAGGTAATATACAGACACCGATAAATCCATGGAACCCATGGAACTAATAGCAGATTTACATAGTTTACAGCGTTTTGCTATTTGTGTGGAGAGATTTAAGATCATCAGGTTTTAAATAGTATTTTTTTCTTCTTCCATGCCTCATTAATATTTTCACTAAACTGGTAAGTTGTGTTTTACAACAAAAATCCAGCCCCTGGGCCTGAATGGCAGCTGTCAAGAACCAAGTAAATCAGAGTTAGGAATTATTCCATTTATTTAACAATGTCATAGACAAGATCTTGTGTTAAGATTGCAGAACATTTACTTATTCAAGATGTCCCTGCCTCTCCATTCCTTTCTTTTCCTCTTCAAACATAGGATAAATCAAGTTTTTGGGCTACGCCAACTGGAAAAGGCATCATGGAGCAATGATTACATCTGTTGGCTTCAGTGCCTGCCCTCTGGAGTTCATATCAGTGTGTAATCTTGGGCAAGTTATTTCAGCTCTGCTAGTGTCAAGTGTCTCATGGGAGAAATCACAGGGGTGGTGTAAAGAGTAAAATGCAATAATCTCTGCAAGGCGCTTGGGACAATGCCTGGAGTGCGTAAGTGCCAGTAGCAGCTGTTTATCATTATTGTTTTTATTATTGTTGCTTTACTTCCAAGTCCTGGTGTTCCAGGCCCTTGCCCTCTAGCCAAGGGAGCTCACCAGTAGACAGACATTTATTTGTGATGGAGATAAGGTCAGAAGTGTTCTAGAAATGGGCATGTCAGGGAAGACCAGACCAGAGGTATCTTAAAGGTTCAAGAGGGAGGAAATGATCGCCCGTCAGACGCTCTGGAGAGTTTGAGAAAAATTAAAACTAGACAGTGCCAGTTGAATTTAGGGACAGCAAAATCATCTGGTCCCCATATGAGCCATTTTAGTGAACGGGTGGGGACACAGCCCAGTGGTGTGCTGGTGAATGCCCAACAAGGGGCTCTCTTCTAGTATCTACCGACATCAAGGTGTAGACTCCCAGCATGGCTGATTGAAAGCTTGAGGTCGCTGGATCCAGACTGGAAAGAGATGTTCACAATCCTGACCTCAAGGTGGAGATGGGCAGCAGATGGCTTTCATTTTCAAGTTCATACGCTTTGTGTAGAATGGATATAAACGAGGCGGTGGTACGTATGCTGTGTCAGTGCTGCTGCCTTCACTGAGTCTGGGTACTGACATGTGGCCTTGATCCCTTCTCTCTGGGCACACCCCGGATTCTAGGAGGCTTCCCGTGTTCTCAGCAGACCTCCTTCTGTCATCCGCCGCTCAGAAAAACCTGCTGCCTCTCCCAAATCCTAAACATATCATTGCAAATGGAAGAGTTTGGGGATAAGAGCCGGTCCGTCTGTCTCTAACACATTTCAAGGCAGAGTGTGTCCCGATCCACCGACACCAGTCTTCGGGTCCACTTGGCAGGGATGATCGGCAGTGGAAAAATGACTCAGTCTTGCTTTGTGTGGCAGCCCGGAAGGATGATCCGACTTTGGACTCAGAAAGCAATCTTTTGATCTTAATGTGGCTTCTCAAGTACACTTCTGTTATGTGAATGAAAATATACTGTCCAACTGACCCCACTTTTTCTGTCTACGTGGTGGTTATAAGTCTCAATTCAAAATTATGCATAGACTTTCTGACTGATACATCAGTTTCCTGTCAGTTTGGTTAACAGGATTCAAGACCCGAAAACCCCAGGGGGAAATGAAAATAACAGCAAGTACTTACAAAGCACTTATAACATACAAGGCACTCCTATAAGTACTTTACGTGTCAATCTAAACAAGAACCCTCTAGGTCTCCATTTTATTGAACTGAGGCACAGAGATATTTAGTAATTTGTCCAGGGTCACGCAAGGATCAGAACCAGGATTTGAATATAGACCTTTGGTTCCCAGTGGTCTAACCACTACCATAGGCTGGTTCCTAACTGGTGAGTTCCAGAACTTAGAATGAGACCCTGAATTGTTGCAGAGAACCTGGAAGATTCCATTTATGCTGCAAAACACAAGATCTCTGCCTGTCCTGGAAAGGATGCAACAGAGGCCATCCCAGGACCATAAGAGCCTCCTTCCAACAGGAAGCTCTACTGCCTCTGCTTCTGCAGCTGTACTGCCTACATCTGGTTCTTTTGGTTTCTGGAGACTTACTCTGTGATCATTCTTGCCCCAGACCTCTGCTTCCTGGTGAGAAGGCTCAACCCTGGCCCTGGGATCACACGTCTGACTACCTGCCCAACTAATGGACCCTACCCTTCCTGTATCCCTAATTCCCTGGATACTTCAGGAGGATGCCGCCTGAGTTTCTCTTTGCCCCCACGTATCCTGATAATGCCTCATTGCCCCGCTTGGCTGGGCACTTTGTGTCTGAGGCTAGACCACTAAGAAGCTAATTAAAAGGGAACTGGGATGCAGTAGCTAAAAAGTTATTCCTCCTAAGACTCTCCTTGGCTCTTTAGTACCTTCTGAGAAGATGAGAGGCCTCTGCCTTCCCCATTCCCTCCTCCTTGGGCCTCCAGCAGATGCCCCTGCGAGCCGCTCTTTGAGAGCTTCAACACTCTGAGCTGGAGAAGAAATGACAAGTCACCTTCAAGGTTTACAAAGAGGCCTCACTGAAAAACAAAGTCTCAAGGCAGAGGGATGGAATGATGTCCCTTGGCATTTCCCTCTGTCTGTGGTCTGAGGTCTGGTTTTTATAATGTGGCTTTAAGGGTACCCTGGCTGTATCAGGAAGTTCTCTGGATCCGGGGAAAAGACAGCTGATTTTCCCCCAGTCGTCCTAAGTGGAGGAGGAGGACCTTTGCAGAGAGAGAAGGGGAGGTAGTGTGTCTCTCCTGGTACAGCTCCGGCAGGTCAGCGTCATTCTTTGAGCATTTGGTGTCGTTGCCTAGACAATGAAAGGCTGAAGCTCTGTGCTTCCAGGACACCAGTACACTTAGAATTTTCATGATTTTGTTGACAGTGGAAAGTTCTCATAGAGACTCTTATTGTGAGCATTGTTGTACTTAAAAAAAAAAATCTGATCAATGTAGTCATGGAACGTGACTCCTCCAAGGCAGATGTATGACAGCAGTTCATTTGGGAGATGGTATCTGTAGGGCCTCTGATTCCCTAATAGAATGCATGTCCCCACTTCCATCTCAAGAACTGACTAGATGGTGTGGCGTGGTGCCTCCATCCTTGGTGGCAGGAATCATGGTAGGTAAAGCTGGTGGTTGAACACCCACGTCCTCTCCTCCCGTTTATGCATAATTCATCCCAGCCTTCTCCAAGGACTCAGTTTTCAGCATCCTTAAGCCCTGCCTCTTGCAACCCCAAGGCTTTGGGAAACTAGCTAAAAGCTCTTTCCGCAGACAAGAGTTTGGGAATCTGTGTGCAGAAACGTGTCCCTTCCAAACTGGTCTCTGAGTGTAGCAGGTGGCTCCTGGACCTGGGCGGCTGGTGCTCCTGACAGCAGCCCACTTGGTGGGAATATCACAGCCATGGCCATCATACGAGATGATGGAAAGCCGTAAAGAACCCAGGACAGTGTTGATCGGAATCCTGATCTGCATTTCCATCATCTGTAATGTGTGAAGTGGCCGTGGAAACTATAAACTTTTTCTATTTTGAAACCTTAGAATCCCCTTCAGCACTTTAAACTGAATGGTTGTGGAGGGTCAAAGGCAATTTTTCCTTAATTTTTTTTATGATTTATTTTTTTATGAAAGAGAGAGAGTGCATGAGCAGGGGGTAGGGGCAGAGGGAGAGGGAGAGAGAAACTTAAGCAGGCTCCCTGCTAAATGGGGAGCCCAATGTGGGGCTTGATCCCAGGACCCTGAGATCATGAGCTGAGCCAAAACCAAGAGTCGGATGCTTAACTAATGTATCATCCAGGCATGATGACCACTTAGCTTTGTTAACTGTCTTTCTTATAAATCCACTGGCTATTCTTTTTTTTTTTTTTTAAGGGATACAAAGTCAAGTGAAAAGCCATTAGAAGCATGGTAAGATTTAAGGGCATTTACCTAAACTGAACTGAAGCTAAAGGCATAAACTTATTTTATTCCTCTGTTATTTCTGTTCTCGGTCTGGATATGTGACTCTACTTGTGATGTTGTGGAATCATTGGTTCATAAAAATGTCAGATGAGAAGTTCCTAGACCACCATCTGAGTAACACCCTCCAATGTTGGGATATTATCTGTTAAGTCACAGACAGGATAGCCCATAGTACAGAGGTTACTACCTTATAAGGCAGTGCCCTTTATTTTGGGACAATTTAACTATTAGGAAATGGATTCTTATGTTTGAATCTCTGGCTTTGTAGACTCCCCCTGTTGTTATTATGTAATAACGCTGACAGTGATGGATAATTTTATTGAGTCCTAACTATGGGTTGAGTACTCCACGTAGGACTTAATGTACCAGCTCATTTAATCTTTGTAAGGATTTTTCAAGGTAAGCCATAATATTCCTATTTTGCAGGGAAGAAGACCAACAGGTGAAAGGAAAATGTGACTCGCCCAGTAAGCACGGGAGGCTGAGTCCAGAATCTGTGCTGGAACTCTGGGTTCTTCTGCCCTCCTTTGGTTTCTCTCCCATCTTTCGCCCCCACTCCCTTCGTCCCTTCATTCCCCCATCAAATATATTATTCCACACCCCTGCCTGTCTCTTAAAGCTTTTGGTTTAGAAATATCACAGGAGTTGGCTCCCAGTAATTCAGATGCGAGCTGATCTTTCTAACAAACGTGCAGTGGGACCTCTCCTGGCCGTTTCTGGAGCAAGTGTTGACGTGGTCCAGGAATCACACTTTTGGGCGCAGCCACATCACATTTTTGCCTTACCTGAGTTTGTTTTCGACTGAAATCCACGGGATTTCCCCCGCCACCACCACACGTACAGTCTTTGCCAATGTACAGCTGCTAAGGGGGGCAGTCAGAGTAGGGCATGGTTAGGTGGCCGGACTGCTTTGGTCCTCAGACCACTTGGTAGCCCTGTCACCTTGAGCTGTGACTTGGCCTCTCTATGTCTCAGCTCCCTCATCTGTAAAGTGGCATCATAATAGTGCTTATTAGCTCACTGGGTTGTGAAAATTGAATTAATAACTTGTAGGCACTTAGCCCAGAGCATGGCAGGTAGCAAGTGTTCGGTAAATGTCATTGTTGTTATGCCCAAACTGTTGCTGTTGCTCTCAGATCAGTGATGAAAAAAAATTGAACTGTGGATTTATATTACATATACATTAAATTCGAGCAAATTCCATCAGCTGCATCTCTCTTTCATGTGATTAAAAATACTGTAAAGTGGGGTGCCTGGGTGGCTCAGTCAGTTAAGCGTCTGCCTTCGGCTCAAGTTACAATCCTCAGGGTCTTGGGATCGAGTCCCCACATTGGGCTCCCTGCTCAGCAGGTCAGTGGGGAGTCTGCTTCTCCCTCTCCCTTGGTGCCCCTGGACCCTACTCATTCTTTCTGTCTCAAATAAATAAAATCTTTAAAAAAATACTATAAAGTTATTTTTTGCACATAGTGAGTGCTCTATACTACACAATATCTAGAGTTTTTATATATTACTAAGCTCTAAATATGTAGTAGGTTATTAGGCTAAATGTTTAAAAATGTGTGCACCATACTTTCTGGGCAATGGAAGGAATTTCTAAGGGAAATTTTGATTACCATGTACATAATTTTTGCCTTTCTGGCTGATTTAGACTGCGTTTGAACTCAGCCTGCATAGGGAAGTCTGTGATAAACCACTGGAACCCCCATCCAGCCTTCCCGAAGTTAACTAGTTACCTACTAGTGTGCTCCTCCTGCCCCGTACAGCCCGTTCACCATGCAGAAACCAACAGAGAAGTGTTGCAGGGCTACAGGCTGTTAAAAATACAGAAAGATGGCTGTGTCTCATGTCCTCTGATTGTTTGAGTTCCAGCCAGACCACCATGTGTTAGAAACTGCTGACCAGCAGAGAGTCTCCAATCTTAAAGCCACGTGCCCTAATAATTACAACACAGTGTGGTGAGGGAAACGCATTCCTGACTAATCTTCCATGCCATGGGCACCCAAACCTGGGGATCCCCAGGGGAGGCAGCATTTGAGGTGAGTTTTTTTTTTTTTTTGAGGTGAGTTTTAAGGGTTGGTAGAAGCAGCTGAGAGGGAGGATGGAGAAAGAGTGGCCTATAGGAAGCCCAAGAGCGTGGAGGGGTATTTGGGGGTGAGCCAGGAGCCAGTGACTGGAGGGTGCAAGGGAGGAGGCCAAATGGGACCAGGCAAGATGTCCTCAGGTCACTGAGAGCCATTGATAGAAGAAGCTCAACTCCCTGCTTTTGACTCTTGATGGGGTTCTCAGATTCCATTTCAATCTAAATATGGAAATATATTTGAGTAATTCCATTAAGTATAGTTTCTAAAAGAGAATTGTTTCAGTTCTTTGCCCCTCTTTGGAAATGGAACTGAGGAAATGAATGTGTGTGTGTGTGTGTGTGTGTGTGTGTGTCTTTAATGTATAGTTAAAATTGATAAGGAAATACAAAGAAATTAGTTTCCATGTTGGGGAAGTAGGATTATGGGCAAACAGATACATTTCTTATATGATGTTTTAAAACTGAATGAATAACAGAACTTAATTATCTTGACAAGTAATTACAGAAGTTAACATTTAGTGATGCTTCTGGTTCTCTGAACTATTCTACATCTTTTCTACGCATAAGCTCCTTTAATTCTCATATGAGCCCCTCACATAGGTATTGTTTTTACCCACCCATCACAGAAAAACCTAAAAGACAGAGCAAATATCTTTGTCTTTTTTGTCAAGACTGAAGCTTGACAGTGAGGAAGTAGAGGAGCCAGTGTGGGGGACCCAGGCAAATATGCCTCCTGAGTTCACATTCTTAGCTGCTAAGTCCTAGGACACCCACTTCATGGTATTTTTAAAGTAAATTGACTGTGTGTTTTGGGGGTAAAGTAGGAAGAAGTGGTAGCAGGAGATTTAGCTGTGGGATTGCTTTCTCAGTGTTTGGCCATGTCCAGTCGCAGGAGCTCAAGACATCCTATGATAATCCAACACACTGTGATCATCTCATAAACAAGGTGAGTGGTAGGTTTTTTCCCTCAAGGACACACATGGCCAGTGGGTTTCAGAATAATCAGTCGTTGAAAATGCATTTATGCTTTGCAATACAGTTACCAGTGCACCAAAGGAAAATGATTTTTAAGCCTTCTAACTGATTAACTGGTGCTATTATTCCATTTTGAATTTTTTTTTTCTCACAGCGACCAAAGCAATGTGTGCTCATGGAAGATAAATTAGGAAAAGTGTCTAAGGAGAAAGATGAAAAACATTCAGAATCCCACATTCCAGAAATCCCCGCTGTTCACATCACATATACATTAGGGACTGCCAGTCACCCTAACCTCTCTCCACCCCAATATTTGAATCCGCATCAGCCTTTCCTTGGAGTGAGAGAAGGAGCCACTGTGTGTGTGGTAGGCAGGTAGGGCCAGAAAAGGAGGTGGCCCAGGGCATGGTGATTTGTATTTCCTGCTCGTGAGAGAGCGGTTCATTAAACTTCAAGGAAAAAAAGTAATTTTCTGTCCCACATGCATCTGGATTCTGACCTTGGGGACCAAACGCAAAGGACCGCGAGTGGTGCACACACCGTTCTTCAGCTTTTCCAGATGCTGAGATTCTTGCCGCATTATTTTCACTCCTCTGGGTTGTGTGTCTCTGATTCACTAGCGATAAAAATATTGAATGTTCAGGAGAGACAGAAATGAGAAGCTCATACCAGGGCGCTGAAATGCTGTTTCCACCAGCGACATTCTTGAAATCCTCACAGTGACTTTTCCAAAGAGAAGAAGAAGCAATAGGCGTTTTCAAAGCATTGATTTTGTTGCATAACATCCATAATTGGAATAGAGAAGTTTATATTTCTTTGAAATGACAATTCACAGTTGTCTCTTTAGCTCCTGCCTCTCTCCCACAAGGTCTGGGGTCCCACTGTCACCATTTACGTAATTACTTATTTTGTATGAATTCATATTTGTTTTGGATTCAGGTATATGATTGGAGTATGTCATCCAGTCTAGTTTGTCAGCAGCAGTGGATTCCAGGCTCTTCTGGATATTTTGCCTTTTTTTTTTTTTTTGATCTTTATCATCTTTGACCTCTGTCTTTCCTGTCACCTGGTATCTACCACAACGGATTCCATATATCTCCTGAAGACATGAGCATCCTCCTCAAATTGTCAATGACAAATTGTCATTTTGTGGTGTATGTGTGTGTGTGTGTGTGTGTGTGAGTGAATTTGTGTTTTTATTGTTTTATCTTTTTAAGTTTATTTTATATTCATTTTTTAGTCATCTCAACACCCAACATGGGGCTCGAACTCACGACCCCAAGATCAAAAGTCGCACGCTCTTCCGCCTGAGCCAGCCGGGTGTGCCGAGTTTGTGTTTTTATTTTCATGAGTGCTATTCTTAAATAAACTCCATTCTGTGGCTTACTATTTTTAATTCACACTGTTTCTAACATCTGGCCTTACAACTGTATTTCCCTCCAGTCTGTTGATTTTAGCTGCTTTTGCTCCATCCATTCTACTCTCCGTCTCCCCAGAGATAGATATGTGGGTTGCCAGGCTTTCCTGCCTCCATGAAGAGTATCATAATGCACGCCCTTGTGCAAGCCCCGTCTTAGGCTTATAGGGGAATTTTCTCAGGCCTTATAATCAGGAGAAGGCATACATGATTTCGTTAGGGATTGCCAGATTATTCTATTTTTTTAGTAAGTATTTGTGGAGTCCTTTATGTGTTTATTACATTATCTTTGGTGTCAAGATGGATTCCTGAGAAAAAAGCAGAGGACTATGTTCTCAAGAAGCTTAAAACTCAAGTGGGAAGAAGGTAACAATAAAGAGAGTACATAAGTAATCATAATAGTTATCCTTCCTTTTTTTTTAAGTAAGCTTCATGCCCAAGGTGGAGCCTAACACAGGGCTTGAACTCACAACCCTGAGATCAAGACCTGAGCTGAGATCAAGAGTCAGATGTTCAACTACCGAGCCACCCCGGCGCCTTACAGATAGTTACCATTTATTGATGATTTGCCACGTGGCAGGCATTTATATGCATCATTTCAGTCCTCCTAACCTTATGGGATGTGTGTGTATTATTCACTCCATTTTGCTGTTTAAGAGAAAGCAGTTCAGAGTGGTTAAGTTAGTTGTCCAAGGATGCACAGCAAGAATGGTGGTAGTGCTGGGGTTCTGAATCCAGGTCTCTTGCTTATCCCAAAATGAGATGCTTATTTTTATTTTTTAAAAAAGATTTTATTTATTTATTTATGAGAGATACAGAGTGAGGCAGAGACCTAAGCAGAGGGAAAAGCAGGCTCCCTGCGGGGAGCCCGATGTGGGACTCAATCCCAGGACCCAAGGATCACGACCTGAGCCGAAGGCAGATGCTCAACCACTGAGCCACCAGGCATCCTGAGATGCTGATTTTTAAAGAAATTACTGAGTCTTGGCCTATAGCAGGTGCTCAATAAATACTTCTGAATTACTGCTTGAAATAAGAGTGGCTAGTATTTTTTGAGTAATACCTGCTAAGCTCTGTTTAAATATTTAATGTGTAGTAAACCCTCCAATATCACAATAATTTTATGAGGTTGGTGTTATTACTATTATCTCTGTTTTACTCCCGAGGAGACTAAGGCACAGAGAGGCATAGAATAATTGACCAAATCTACACAGAGCTGAATTTCTTAAAAACTCCCAACATTTTATTTGAGAGGATTATAGATTAAATGCAATTGCAGGAAATAATACAGAGCAATCCCATAAACCTCTACCTGGTTTCTGCCATTGGTAACATCTTGCAAAACTGAAGTACAGTGTCATAACCAGGATATTGGCAAGGATACAGTCAAGATACAGAAGGTCCCAGCATCCCTCATGATGTCCTTTTGTAACACACCCAGTTTTCTCTGCTCCCACCCCCCTCCTTCACTCCTAGCAACCTGTAATCTGTTTTCCTGCTCCTTCCTTCCTTCCTTCCTTCCTTCCTTCCTTCCTTCCTTCCTTCCTTCCTTCCTTCCTTCCTTCCTTTTTTCTCTTCTCTTCTCTTCTCTTCTCTTCTCTTCTCTTCTCTTCTCTTCTCTTCTCTTCTCTTCTCTTCTTTTCTTTCTTTTCATTTTATTTATATCAGACACAGAGAGCACAAGCAGGGAAGATCATGACCTGAGCCAGAGGCAGACTATTAACCGACAGAGCCACCAGGCACCCCTGCTCTCTGTTTCTAGAGTTTTATTTTTAAAAATAATGTCATGAAAAAAAAATCATGAAATTATACATGTACTTAACATGTACTGTAAATTAACGTTATGATGTTATACATACAGATGTAAACCTGGGATTGTCTTTGTCACTCAGCCATCTCTGGAGGTTCTTCTAGGTTGTCACATCTATCAGTAGTTCATTCCATTTTATTGCTGAGAAGTATAATGTGGAGTTGGGTGGATCACAGTTTGTGTAACTACTCACCAGTTGAAGGACATCTGGCTTGTTTCCATTTTTTAAGCCATTAAAAATAAAACTATAAACTTCTGTGTACAGGTTTTTGAGTGAGCATAAATTTTTATTTCTCTGGGATAAATGCCCAGAAGTTCAATTGCTGGGTTATATAGTGGTCGCATGTTTGGTTTTTTAAGAAATTGCCAAACTGTTTCCCAGAGTTGGTGGACCCTTTTACATTCCCACCAGCAAAGTATGAGTGATCCGGTGCTGTCACTATTTTTTATTTTAGCCATGCTGATAGGCATGTAATGACATCTTTTTGTGGTTTTAATTTGTATTTCTCGAATGACCAACAGGGCCATCTGTTTACCTTCTCCGGTGAAATGTTGCTTTGTGCCCAGGTTCTATTTGGTTGCTTTTTTAGTGTTGAGTTTTGAAAATTATTTATATAGACCAAGTATATAGTATACAGTCTGAGTAGAGTCATCCTTTGTTGGATATGTGGTTTGCAAATAGTTTCTCCACTCTGTAGCTTGTCTTTCCATCCCCAAGCAGGATTTTTTTTTTAAGATTTTATTTATTTATCATGAGAGACACAGAGAGAGAGGCAGAGACACAGGCAGAGGGAGAAGCAGGCTCCATGCAGGAAGCCCAACACAGGACTCGATCCTGTGACTCCAGGATCACGCCCTGGGCTGAAGGCAGTACTAAATTGTTGAGTCACCGGGGCTGCCCCCCAAGCAGGATTTTTTTAAAGAAGCAAAAGTTTTTAATTTTTCCCTCTCTTTTATATTTTTTAAACATTTTATTTATTCATTTGAGAGAGAGAGAGAGTGAGAATGAGAGCATAAGCAGGGGAAGGAGCAGAGGAAGAGGGAGAAGTAGACTCCCTACTGATCAGGCAGCCTGATACAGGGCTTGATTCCAGGACCCTAAGACCATGACCTGAGCTGAAGGCAGCTGCTTCACTGACTGAGCCCCTCAGGCTTTCCCTTCCTTCCTTTTATACAGGAAGGAGGGCCCTTCTCATTTAGAAAAACAAATGCCTTGTTCCAGGTAAGACTATTCAGCTGGTAGTGATTTCTGCTGAAAGGTCAGAGTGACAGATACTTCCCATTTATCTGGAACCCTCTAAGCCTTAATTTCTTCATCATACTCTTTTTATCGTTGTTGTAAGAATTAAAGGACATAGCAGGCAAAGTATCCAGAACTATGCTACATGGGCACATGACTCTGGATGGAACCATCCTTCCCTTCCCCGGTACTCCCTGCATGCTGGCATATGCTCTGCTTCAGCTGTCTCTCACCTCCTGGAAATCTGTGAAGGGCTAGATTTCTGATTGCTTGGAGTCAGTATGTCAAATTATAGTAGACTCCATAGATGTCTTTGCTTGGTTTTAAACAATTTGCCAAGATTACATGTGGGCATATCTGGGATAAAATTTACGTTTCAGTAAGTCTGGACTTTTGGTAGAGTTTAGGCAGGGGTCCCATATTTTTATGATATTAGATCTGTAGGAATCTTAGAGATCATCCAGCTTAATCCTTTTTAGTCAATTTTTGCTGTTGTTGAGTTTGTTTTTTAAGATTTCATTTATTCATTCATGAGAGAGAGAGAGAGAGACAGAGAGAGAGGCAGAGACACAGGCAGAGGGAGAAGCAGGCTCCATGCAGGGAGCCCGACGCAGGACTTGATCACGGGTCTCCAGGATCATGCCCTGGGCCGAAGGCAGGCACCAAACCGCTGAGCCACCCAGGGATCCCCTGTTGTTGAGTATGTATGTATGTATGTATGTATGTATGTATTTATTTATTTATTTATTTATTTATTTTGTTGAGTTTTTAATAGCAAAACTAATATACACTTATTATAACACATAAATGACTCAGAAATGTATGTGGAAAAAGTCAATAATCTACTACACCACCTCTGTAATCTTTAATTCCTCCCCTCTGAGGTGGCTAATGGTAACTTTTTGTTGTTCACCATTCTTTACTTTATATTCAAAAATTCCTTTACCTCTATCGTTAGTTTTTGTTTTTAAGTGAAAGCTATATCATACTCATACCAAAATCATGTTTCTGCACTTAACAGTATGTCATGAATATTCTTGTAGGTCTTTACGTAATTTAAATTTTTTTTAAAGATTTATTTATTTATTCATAAGAGACACAGAGAGAGAGTCAGAGACATAGGCAGAGGGCGAAGCAGGCTCCTCACTCGAAGCCTGATGTGGGAATCGATCCCAGGACCCGGCGATCATGACCTGAGTCAACGGCAGATGTTCAACCACCGAGCCGCCCAGACGGCCCTACATTCTTTTAAAATTTAACTTTACTTTTGTCAAAGCAAGACCCTTGTATATTGTTTTAAAAGTCAATAGTAGCACTAGACGTCAACTGAATAATTGCGGCCACTTACCCCAGTCCTCCCTACTCTTGGATTCTCTCTTCCCAAAGAGACACGCTGTGAACTCCTTAAACTCTTTCTTTGGGTATTTACCTCCAAATTTCTAAACAATATGTTTCTACTATGGTTCCTCGATTCATCTGTTTTAGAACATCATCTGTTGATGTCATACCAACAAGGGGATTTAGCTTTTTTATCTAACCACACAAAACAGATATGTTCACACACACACACACACGTTTGTCTTAAACGATCAGTGCTTATGTCAAAGATCAGCGCTTATATTATGTGGCTATGTAAATAATATTCACAGCAAAATCATAAAAGTGTATTAGGATTACATTTCCTTTCTTATACTTATTTTGTTTCCCTTGGATTTACTAATTACCCTAATTACCTTGTTTATGTTTTTCATTTTAATGACCTCTATTGGAGTTTAATTTATATACAATAAAAAACATCCATTTAAAACACACAGTTCTATGAGTTTTTGGCTAGTGTATACATACATGCAGGTAATCGATCACCAGCCCGATCAATATAGAGAATATTTCCATAGCCTCAAGAAAATGCCCTGTGTCCCTTCCCTGTTAATCCCCTTCACCTTCTGTCTCAGGCAACCACTGATCTAAGATTATTTTTTCTATTTTTAATTTTTTTCACTATATACATTTATTTTTTAAGGTAGGCTCTATGCTCTTGGGGCGCCTGGGTAGCCCAGTCAGTTAAGCATCTGCCTTCATCAAGGTCATGATCCCGGGTCCTGGGATCGAGCACAGCATGGGGCTCCCTGCCCCATGGGGAATCTGCTTCTCTCTCTCTCTCTCTCTGCCCCTCCCCACTTGTGCTCTCTCTCGAATAAGTAAATAAAATCTTAAAAAAATAAAGTTGGCTCTACGCTCAACATGAGGCTTGTACTCACGAGCCTGAGATTAAGAGTCACAGGCTCTACCGACAGAGCCAGCCAGGCGCCCCTGCTATAAATTATTTTGCCTGTTCTAAAACTTCATGTAAATGAAATCATACATCATGTACGCCTTTGGTTTGGTCTCTTCCCCTCAGCATAATGTTATTGGGCTTCATTCATGCTACTGTATTTGTTCTTTACTGCTGGCTAGTATTCCACTGTATAAACATATCACACAGTGTTTACCCATTCACTTGTTGGTGAATACTTGGGTTCCTTCCAGTTTGGGGATCTTATACTAAAGCCGTAATAAACATTTGCATTCAAGTCTTTGTGTAGATGTGTTTTCACTTCTCTGGGGTAAATCTTGAGGAGGAGCACCACTGGGTAACTTGGTAGGTGGTGTGCTTGTTTTCCAAAGTGGTTGCACCATTTTCATTCCCTCTAGTAACGAAGAGAATTCTGATTGTGCATTAATAGTTGGTGCTGTCAGTATTTTTAATTTTAGCCATTTTAGTGCATATGTAGTTATGACTCATTGTGGGTTTTTTTAAATCAGTAGATTTTATTTGTTTGTTTAAGCAGTTTCCAGAAAAATTGAGTGCAAAATACAAAGAGCTTCTATAAACTGTCACCTCCAGTTTTCCCTATTTTTTAAAAAAATTTTGTTTGAGTACAGGTGACACACAATGTTACATTAGTTTCAGGTGACAGTGTCTCCTGTTATTAATAGGATTGTAGGATCAGAGGTGTGTATGTTTTACATTTTAATAGCTATCGTCTCACACTAGTGTGATACATTTATTACAATTGATTGTTAGCTAGACTCTAAAGTTTACATTAGGGTTAAATCTTCTTATTGTATTTTGTGGATTTTAACAAATGTGTGATGACATGTGTCTGCTGATACAATATCACATAGAATAGTTTCGCTGCCTTAAAATCCCCTGTCCTGCGCCTGTTCATTGTTCTCTTCCCCTTCTTCTCCTTCCCTCCCCCTCCCCTCAGTCCCTGACCTCTTTATTGCCTGCATAGTTTTGCCTCTTCCAGAAAGTCCTCTAGTTGGAATCACCCAGTATATAGCCTTTCCAGATGGGCTTCCCTCACTTAGCCTCCTCCATGTCTTTTTTGTGGCTTGATAGCTCGTTTCTTGTTAGTACTGAATAATGTTATATTGTCTGGAGGGACCACAGCTGGTTTTTCCATTTGCCTACTGAAGAACACCTTCGTTGCTTTCTGGGTTTGACAGTTACGAATGAAGCTGCTAGAAACATCCACTGGTCTTTTTTTTTTTTTTTCATCCACTGGTCTTTGGTGGACATGGAGGTCGGATGCCAGCATCTGGGAGCTGAGTGGGACAGGGACAGGACTCTTGTCCTCCTGGAGTGCTTCTGTCTCCCCCTCGGCCACTGAGCCTGTCTGAGTCAGCTTCCCTGGAGAGCGAGCCTCCTCCAGCTTTCTCCCTTGGCTTGCTTGAGGGTAAGAGAGACAATCTGGAATCGGAGAGGGTCTGTATGGTCCTTCTGAGGACCAATCCATCCCATTGTTTTTAAACCAACCTTCTGAGGTATCTGGTACCTTCAGCTCCTGAGTCTGCCAGGGCTCAGTGATGCAAACCGACCCTGGTTTGGTTTACTTCCCACGCTGCCCTCTCCGGCCCACCCTTGGCCTTCGATTTGGGTCTGCTGGTCCATCAAGTCAGTTGCAACTTGTCCATCTGCTTCTACTGCCATAATTTTGTTGACCAACCTTGATAAGACATTTCTTCCCCTCCTCTACCTTTTCTGTTGTGCTTAATGAAAACCCCCAACTCATTCTTCTTACAAAGATCCTTTTTGGATACTATAATATGAACATACCATCATTTATTCAGCCATATTGCTGTTGATGGGCTTTCAGTTTGGTTTCTGTATTTTTATTATTATTATTCTTGGCTCTACCCATAATGCTTGGATAAACATCCTCCCGCCCATATCCTTTCTCGCTGGGTTCTTTTAATTCTGTAGAAAGTCTCCTCTGCGTGGGATTATAGGATCAGAGGTGTGTATGTTTTACATTTTAATAGATATTGTCAGATTAATTTTCCAGAAGTTGGTTGCAATTTACACTCCCATCAGCACTGGATTCCGTTTCACTTTCCAAGTGAGAAAATTAGGGTCCCAAGAGGGCTGAGCATGCAGCAGCATTTTAAGCAGTGGACTTGAGATTAGCTGATTGCTTTTTTTTTCAATAGTAAGTTTTGATAAATGCTGCCAAATTATTTTTAAAGTGAAGGGGGTTAATGGGAATATAAGCGAAGGCTTCTCAGGTTGGCAAAGGAACATTCCCTGTGTGATATTCCACGTGGCGATGATGGCTTCAGTTGGACCTTGAATTGACAACCTCTATACTCCTCCTTGAGGAGGTCATTGTTTCCTTGGTGGCGGGCTGTGGCCATCCATGCACACCCTGCAGGAGTCCCAGCAGGGACACTGTTCACCGCATTGAAAAGGAGGGTGCGTGGTGTCTGGGTGGCTCAGTGGTTGAGCGTCTGCCTTTGGCTCAGGTCGTGATCCCAGGGTCCTGGGATCAAGTCCCGCATCAGGCTTCCTGCAGGGAGCCTGCTTCTCCCTCTGCCTATGTCTCTGCCTCTCTGTGTCTCTCATGAATAAATAAATAAATCTTAAAAAAAAAAAAAGGAGGAGGGCTGCGGGTGTTGCTCACCTGACTGATCTCAGATGTTTTTTTCTTTTAAGAACAAAGCATTCTGTTCTTGTGGCCCTTAGAGGCCCAAAGCATTTCTTCCTTCTCTGGGTCATGAAGAAAGGACCCAAACTGGTCTTTTTAGGCATTGTGACCCTTCCCATTGGCTTTTTCACGGTTCTGATTTTAACCTCCCTACAACTAATGAGTCTATGTATGTGGACAGTGGAAGCAGATGCCACACAATCCCAGGCCCCCTGCACAGGGTGTGCATGGGGACTGCTCCCAGGGACGGTGTGTCTCCCAGAGTTGGAAGCTCCAGGGAGGCATTGGAGGGGGACAGAGCATGGCAGCCTCATTAGCCTGCCAGGGGCAGAGCAGTAGCTCTGAGCTGAGCATTGGAAGGACCGGGTTCTAGGTGCAATGCAGAGTTTTCTGCATTGGCCCAGGGCATCCCAGCTTCTCAAGCATCAGATGGGTCATCCTTAGAGCAGTGATGACATCTCACCTGTCTTCTCCACCAGGCGGGAGGGAGGATGCCAGATGATGTCTGTAACAGTAAACCCACACACTGGCTTAGGGCCCTGTGCCAATCTCCCTGTGACTTTCCTCCCCGGCCCCTCCCCAGGTGTTACCTTTCTCACGGTGGTCAGTGGAGCGCCACTCGTGTCTCCACAGGCCAAAGGCTGCCCTTTGCTTACCACTGGCTCACTAGCACCTACACAGCATTGCCCAAGTGAATGAGTGAGTAAATAAAAACACAAGTAGCTAGCTCCCTGTCACCCTCTGTGACTTTTGAAAAACCACAGGAACACCTGACTTTCACCATCATCACAATGACCTCAGTGTTACAGACCCGTTCGCTCCCTGCCAGAAACCCTTCTAAGCACCTGACATTGCTATGTTACAGCCAACAATATATATATTGTGTTATTATTATATAATTTTATTATGCTACATAAATAATTAGGATTATTTATATATCATTTATGTGACCCTCATAGCAGCTCTGCAAGGCGTGTCCTAAAAGTGCCCCCATTTGACAAAGAACAGAAAGGGGTTAAGAACAGCCTGGCGCCCCTCAGCTGGGATTCAGACCCAGAGCCGAGCTCCTCACCTTCACGTCCGATGGCAACTTGCTCTCTTGGCAATGCTGCCCTCACATCCTTTCCCTCAGTGTCCCCTCATGAGGGCATCACAGTCTCCTGAGAGGCTTCTCCTGGGTCATGTATTAGGACAATGCCAGTTGATGTATGAATCCATTTAACAAACCAAATGCAGTTAAACAGACTCAGATTCCGCTGTATTACTGTGTCCCAGATGCTTCATCTGCACAAATCCCACTGGGCATCAGAGCAGCCCCGTGAGGTGGGCACTATGATCATCCCCATCTTATAGGTGAGAAGTCCAGGCACAGAGAGGGCAAGCCACCTGCCCGAGAGCCCACAGCTGGAATGTGGGGAGCTGCGATTCACATCCAGGCGGCCTGGCTCCAGAGTCCATCTCCTCATTCTTGTAGCAGCTTCTGCACCAGCAAAAGTCTTTGGTAGCGACATGCTTGTTAATTGAGAGGTGTTTGGATCCTTTGCCCTGGCCTACGGAACCCTTCAAAATCCTTCAGAATTGTTCTCCAGTTTACTTGCTCCTGCCTCATCTCCAGGAAACAGCTTCAGTCGCTGCCCCTTTAGCTCCTCGTCTATCTCGTCTACCTTACTACAGAGTCTGGGCTCCGGCACCTTGAAGTTCCTCCTGCGTGTTTGATTTAGGGCATGTGCAGTGGATTTTCCAGGACATACTGAGGACTGTCCTCACCACCTGCTATGGGAGAACTAGATTGAGGCACAGCCCTGTGCCACTTTAGTTGGAGGAAATGAACACATTGCAGCAAGGGTGGACTCATCTAGATCCTTATGGAAAGCCACTTACTGTACCAATCTCCTGTCTTCTTTCTCAGAGTCTGGGACCTTTCTGCCCTTTGGAGTAAACTGATAGAGATCTTCTGTTCAGAGAGGAGAGCTTCATGTACAGAAACCTATGCTGGTTTCTTTCCAGGAATACTAGAATGTTTTCCATATTTTGCATTTTCTTCATAGAGCTTATTAAAGGCTAAAATTCACAGTTAGAAAATAACTTCTTTGTCTTGAGGAATACTTTTTTTTTTTTTGATGAGGAATACTTCTTAACCGTAGGTGTAACTGAGGAAAACCTGTGGGCTCCCCTCCAGAGATTGACTCACGAAGCCTGGGGTGGAGTTCTGGAATTTGTCATTAGAAAAGCTCTCTCTGCTTGGTTCTGATGCATTCCCCCATCTGAGCATCCTGGTGTTAGGATACTGAAATGCACTTAGCCTTGGAAGAGGTGAAATGTTAAGCATCAGCTATTTGGGAATCCAACGTGCTTCCTTGGTCTCACGGTAATTCAGTTCCCCTAAAAGGTGTTAGGGAACAAGGATAAGGTAACAGGGCAAATAATGGTCTGTACTTGAAAGGGGATAGTTTTATTAGATGCTGAGTTCTTATTTGTTAACAAAAAGCCTACAGCATGTATTACCTTTCCATTTGATTTTACCAAGGGGTTGATTTCATTGTGATTTCAAAAGCTGTGACTTTATGCAATAAACTTTGCACTCCACCTGATGCCATGGAAACATCTTGTTCCAAGGCACTGAAAGCCCAGGATGATAACAAACAAACCAGCAAGGAAACAGAGCTAAAAGCTTGTCCTTTCTTCCCGAGCTCTTGTGTGTTGTTCCCACGTCGAGATTGTCAGAACATCACACGGAGCAAAGTTAGAGGCCTTCTGTGTGGCTCTCAAGTGAAGAGCTCATTGTGTGGGAAGATCTTGATTATAGTCATTACAGATGGGGACATGTTCTCTACCTCTGGTTTTGTTTCAACCTCCACACTAACTTGCAGAAAAGTGCCAAATGGTAACTCTTACAATATCCAAACAGTTGTTTTTGAAAATATTAGAGCTCTTGATTTTCTTGTGATGTTCCATTTCTCTGGGCTCGAACAAATGTTGCTGGGTAGCATCGTGCAAGTGAGGGGCTCCAGGTACTGAAGGAAGAGGACACTGAGATTGTTAGGAGCTCCATGGCATGGACCTAGAAGGAAGGTCACAGAGGCAGGGCTGATGACCTGGCCCTTGGTGAGCTCTGATGGACCTCAGGGCAGCTCCCAAAGTGGGCTTTTCTCTTCCTTCTGGGTATAGTTTGGACAAATGACCTCCAAAATCCTTTCTAACCCTGAAGATATAGGATTTGAACAATGAAGGCCAAATTCCTCACCTTGCTACTTGAAGCCATTTGTCACCTGGTGATCTGTTACAGAACTGTCATACTTCTTCCCCACATCTTTTCCTCGCTGGCAGGCTCACTTCTGCCTCTGGAACTTCCATCTTGCTTTTCCTTGTGAACCCTGCACCACTCCCTGCCCCCCCCCATCATGACCACAGGTAGGACCCCGCTTCTCTTCTTTCCTTATCAATGTTCTGCCCAGTGAGATTTCCTTTTTTCATCTTGCCAGTGAGCTTTCCCTCATGACTGAAGCATCCCTCCAAATTTCCCTTCTTTGAGACCTAATTGTAGCTACTTCCTGCGCAGCACGATCTCAAGCACATTATAAATGATGTTTTTAGGGCGAGAGTCGGTAGAGCCTTCAGGACTTAAGTGTAAAGATGGGTAGATGAGGAAGCAGGGTCCCCTCCACCCCATGTCTCCATGAACATTCCTTAGGAGAAGAAACTACACCTTATAATCTTCCGTCTTAGTACTTGATGATTCATTATTTTACAACACAAACAAAAAGGTAGAGGAGCTGTTTTGAGGTTGCAGTGAAGACTTTATCTCTTTTTAAAGATTTTATTTATTTATTTGAGAGACAGTGTACATGCACAAGGAGGGGGTAAAGGCAGAGGGAATCTCAAGTGGAATCCACGCTGAGCTCCCAGCTCAACATAGGAAAGGGTGGGTGGGGCAGGCTTGATCTCATGACCCTGAGACCGTAATCTGAGCTGAAATTGTGAGTCAAGTAACCAACTGAGCCACCCAGGCACCCCAAAACTTTATTTTGAAAGCGAGGAGCAATTTAAATCTCCAGAGGTCAGCACAGACCCTCTGAAGCTCTGTATTGCTGTTTTCACGGCAATTTTTGCAGGTGCAAAATTTTTGTTGGTAAAGGGTGGGTAGGTGCTTTAAGGGCAGTGGTGAATCTTAGTCAGAAGGGCTTCAATACATTGAACATGGACACAAAAAGTCAAGACATTGGCCATCATTGTTCAGGGGCCTTTGTTCAGAATAATAAATGATTCAGATCATGTGCTATGAAGAAAATACAAGCACGTGAAGGCAGAGAGTGGCTGGAGGATATGCATTTGCCCCTCTGGGAAAGCTTATCTAGTAGGATACAAATACCATGAGAGCAGAAACTCTGTCTCTATCCTGACCCTGGCATGCAGGAGGTGCCTATCATATATTTGTAAATATCGGTAAATATTTGTTGAATGAATGAGTAAATGAATAAAAACTCTAAAGCACTATGCCAAGGTTGGTTGTTGCCAATCCAGCAGAACTGATCTGTCTCTGGCTGGCTGATGATGATGGCCCTACCCCCTGGCTGATGGATGAGGTCTCTATTTGATTAAGGCCACACTGAACTCTATTTCAGGCTTCTCTGTGATTTACAGACTGTAGCTAAGATTCACCTCCCTCCTGAAAGAACCTGCCCCTGACCCCTTCCCCACTTCACATGTGACTATTTTGGATAGGGGATCAGAGAATGTCACGTTTTTGTGCAAAAACAGTAAGTGTGAGGAGCCAGCCATGGAGAATCTGAGGATGAGAATTCCGAGTGGGGAAATAAGAATGTGAAAGCCCGGAAGAGGGAGGGTGATCTTGGAGTGTTGACAGACAGCAGGAAGATCCACATGACTGGTGACAGTGCACTGAGTGGTCAGAAGGGCTTGTGGGCCATCCTGGGGAGACTGGATTGTATCCTAATTGCATGGGGAGGCTACCCTGGGCTAGTGCCTGACATAAGTGTCTCTATATGTATTTGAACCTCACAGCAGCCTGGAGTAAATCCATTAGATGCAGTTATTCCCATTGTAGAGATGAAGGAAATGGGACTCTGAGAAGTTCACAGGCTGGAACTCAGACCTTCGATGCCCCATAGGACTTCTCACTGTTTGCTGCCTCCTGCCTGGCCTGAAAGGTGCAGTGTCCCCCAGACTGTGAGCCTCCCCTTGGGAGGCCCCAAGAGGCTGAGCCACAGCAAGTCCATCGTGCCCCTGCTCTGATAGGGAAAAAGGCTGTGATGTATGTGTTGGTTGCTGAGCAGGAGCCGAGAGAAGCCACCCCTTTTTCTTGGTCCTATCCTTGCAGTGGCAGATTCAGTTTTGGCTGCCCCACTTTGGGAGAAGGTGGGGGAATGGGAGAGATGCCAGGAGGCAAAACTGAGATGCGGCAACAGTGGTCTCCAAGTGACTGAGGTTTCTGTCCAGTTATTTCCATCTGCACAGGAGATTAAACTAGAGAAGGTCAACTTCAAGTGTAGCCATACAGAGCGATGCGGCATAGTGAGCTTCCTAGCAATAAGCAACGTTGGATACCTACGCAGCCCACACAGGGCACTTCTAGAAACTTGGTTCCAAGGAAATCGCAGAGCTGTTCTTCTAGAAAGGTTAGCATGGGCTTTCGTCAGGGACGCTCTGACCTTTTACAATCACTTGACTCTTGGAGGCTGTGATCCCAGTAAGTGTGACATTCACACTGAAAGAAGAGTTTCCAGGTCTGGCACAACCTGCCCCTGGACAGAAGATCCCCTCCGGCCTCGCAGGGGCGCTGTGGGTGACGGGCAGTGAGGCTGAGGCCTACTGGGGAGAGTCTCCGTCACCACTCAGAGGAGCTGTTTTTTTGTTTGTTTGTTTTTGTTTTAAAGCTTTTATTTTTTTATTCATGAGAGACACAGAGAAAGAGGCAGAGACACAGGCAGAGGGAGAAGCAGGCTCCATGCAGGGAGCCCGATGGGGGACTCGATCCCGGGTCCCCAGGATCACACCCTGGGCTGAAGGCAGCGCTAAACCACTGAGCCACCCGGGCTGCCCAGCTGTTTGTTTTTTAAAGGCTGACTTTCAGCCTTGTCCTGGTTAAAAACAAGTGTTTTCCACGAGGCTGGAGCAATCCTTTGGCAGGTTCTTGTGTGGGAGCACCCACCCTCTTATCTGCACCTTCCTCTTCTCATGCTGTGCAGCATAGAATGTGCAATGATTCATTTGGAAAAGAAAGAATAAAACATAATAACGAAACCCCCCATCTGCTGTCAGGAGTCACCTCCAAACAGATGCCTTCTTGGACCCTTTTGGCAGGTGTTTTCAGCCATAAGTCAGCCCCCCAAGTGACCATCACGTTGTTCCACCAACTGTCCTCCAGGCCCTGATTCTATAGGGACAGATGGGGGAGAGGAATTTTGAGGCTCATCACATAACTGAGCGGCATGGGGGCCCAAGGAACTCTTGTTCCCTGTCCAGCTGGTGTAGCCAGCACAACCTTTTTTTCTTCTGTGTGCATTCTGTTCAACACTGTGCCCAGGCCTCGGGAGCTGCCTAATACCTTCCCTGCTGAGTCTCAGCATGATTCCTGACTTTTTTTGCGGTGCCGGTGTGCCATGTCCTTGCAGCTAGAGTCTGGTTCAACTGTTCTTCCTACCAGCCCATTCCCGGTCACTGTCATTGTCCCTTGCCATGGAGATGCAGCGTCCCAGGGTTCCCAGGGGAGGGAGGGAGCCTCATCATAAAACAAGCCGGGCATTGTGAGGTCGTGGTGGTGACCATGTTCAGTGGGGCTGGGGTGACAGCATAAGGAGAGGATTGGGATTTGTTTTGTTCAATCTTCTATTCGTTCATTCATTTGTTCCCTCATTCATTCAGCATGCGCCAGTACCAGGCTAGGAGATGGGATACAATAGTGATCAAGACAAAGTCTTAATTTTGATGGAGTTAATAGGGCAGGGGTAGGGATGGGGGAGGTAGACAGTAAACCAGATGATTTCAGAAGTTGACGTGCACAGGTGAGGGCATGAGCTAGGATGCTGTGGGGGTCAGTGGTGGAGAATGAGGGCTTGGGGGCCGGGAGGGCCCTGTGTGGAGCGTGCACGGGGAGCCCCACATCCCGACACCAGGCCTGTGCAGGCGGGGTCCGATCTGCTTGTGGCCACAGCAGTACAGAGAACTGCCCGCCCCTGTGACTCCCAGCCCAGCTGAAGTGTCTGCTTCCTCCCTTCCCTAGCAGCTCACCGACCCTCGCAGCTGTTGGTTTGTTCTAATGAATATAATCATGGAAACATCTGAACGAGTGCAAAACTGTCCAGACTTCACCATTTGGAGTAAGTTTAACGTTGTATTCACTCACTGGTTGCTTACCAAGTGCCCCGGAGCCCATGGCATCCTGCAGGAGCATGCAGGGGGTCCTGCCCACAGGAGCTCCAGTCTGGAGCTGGGTGGAGGGACAGACCACTGCTGAGAGACAGGAGGACCCAGGGGGCCTGCCCAGGGATGGAAGAGGCTGCCTACAATTCAGGGCTACACATTCACAGTCCTGCAAAGGTCCACAGTCAGGAGGAGTGAGGCCTACATATTTTAATGCAGCAAAACCGGTTTTATTTATAAATGTTAAACCCAAATTCAGAGCAGGGGCAATGATCTGGAGAACTAGCACTCTTTGTCTTCATTCTAATGACAATGGATTCTTTTCCTCCTCTCCTAAGATAGGTGATTCCTGATGAAAGCCAGCGTTTTCATTTTATAGTTCAGCGATGCTCCATTGAACATTTTATTAGTACCAATTCACTATTTAAAATGCATATTTCAGTAATGAGAAACAATCCATTAGGCTGGAAAGAAAACTAGCCTATTTAAAGTGGAAGAAATCTCCTGTGAGTTTCTCCATCCACACATTTTAAATACTTTCCAAATTGTCCTTGGTGGGGTTTTTTTTTTTTTAAAAGATTTTATTTATTTATTTGAGAGAGGGGGAGATAGTGAGAGAGAGCATGAGCCAGAGGGGAGAGGGAGAAGCAGGCTCCCCACTGAGCAGGGATTCCCAGGACCCTGAGCTCCATGACCTGAGCCAAAGACAGCCACTTAACTGACTGAGCCACCCAGGTGCACCCTTGGCATTTTTTTTTTAAATGTAGTACAATATACATAAAATTTACCATCTTCACTGTGCCTCAGTACAGTTCAGTGGCATGAAGTACATCGCGTTGCTGTGCACCCACCACCACCATCCATCCATAGACTCTTCGTCTTGTTCAAAGGCCTTGGAGTTTGTACAGCTTCCCTTGCTTATAGACATGTTTTATTTAGCCAAATCGCCAGGTTTTTACACATATTATCTGATGTAATTGTCACCGTAATCCCATACGGGGACATTCTACACCTATTTTCACCGTTGAGAAGCCAGGCCTAGGGGGTTAACCTGCCAGGAGACATGGGGATGGGAATTTGGACTCAGTTGCCTCCGAAGCCCTGTTTTTTTTTTTTTTTTTTTTTTTTTTTTCCCGGTGATTTTCAGCTTGAAATTTTGATTCTGGCATCTTGCCTTCTTTCCATCACTGTCTCCAGCGCAGACCAGAGCACGGTTTGCATCTTCTCAGAATGCTAGGCATCTTTCCTTTGTGTTCAGATTTTCCTGATCAATAAATGTGAGTGCCAACACAACAGGCATCTGCAAAAGCAGCTAAAAATTAAAACCATATTTTCTTGTTGAAGACGACGTGGAAACATACTCCTGCAGTGTGACGACCGGGTACCTCTGTTGAGAATATTCCCCCTCTAAAAACCCACGCCATTGGTGTTTCTTTCTTTCTTTCTTTCTTTCTTTCTTTCTTTCTTTCTTTCTTTCTTTCTTTCTTTCTTTCTTTCTTTCTTTCTAATGCAAGGCCATGAATGTTGTCACTGTTATATGTAATTTTCTACCCATTGACGGTGGCATCTGTGTCTTTCTTTTGTGAAAACACGTGGACCTACGACATAAATGTCCTTAATCTCATTACTGGCCAGGATGCCTGCAGAGATAGGTGGTGGAAATGTTAGTACCATAGAAGGTCCAGGGCACATCCCGGTGTTGGTGTTCCTGGACCTGCGAATGTATAGGTGCCCTCATTTTGATGTGGGGGAGGGGGCACGTGCAAGTCAGTTGCATAAAATCGTGCAAATGTTAGCAATCTTTTTTATTCTTGGAAGAAACAGTCTGTTAGAGAACATGGCTAGGAATTAGCAGTAAAGCATCCTTGGCTCCTTCCCCTTTATGAGGCTGCGGTGCTATATTAAGGCATATCACTCAGATGGTAACATCAAACATATGGTAAAAGAAGGAAAGAAACATGTTCTTTCTCTAGTTTGACATGCAAATAAGAGGGAAAACACTGCAAAGGCAGAAGCTGGCTTCTAATATTAGAGAGTAGGGGATGGCCACCCAACGCCCCAACCCGGGAACCCTATGACACCCCCTCCCCAAACCTCCCCACGGCGGCCCCTCCCACAGGCCGGTGCCTCCAGTGGCCACAGGCAGCAGAATGATGGGGGGAAGCTGGCAGGGCTCCTGAGATCCTTCTGGCAAGAAGGTCCTCAGGGAAAGGAAGGCAGTGGCACCTGCCATGTGTGTAGGAGCCCCCCACCCCCTGTCTCCCCACCCCTCATCTCTGCCTCCCTCCGCCCCCTCCTCTGACACACACTGCAGTGCCTCCCTCATTGAATGACCCAAAGGTCAATGTGAAGGGCTAGGGATTGACAGAGGCCAAACTCCCAGCTAATTTTTCAGTTTTTTTTTTCATTTGCAGATCTATAGTTTTTGTCATATGACCCTCCTCGGGTCGACTTTTAATGGCTCTGCATTGCCATCTGGATGAAATCCAAGCTCCTGGCCTGGCTGCTGTCCATGATCTAGCCCTTGTTCTTGGCTTCATCCTTGTGCCTCCACCAGCCTCCCCCCTCCCCACCCCCAGCCCTTTATAATCCAATCACTGCATGCTGTTGGCCATGAACTGTGCTCTCTCGCTGCCCCTGCCCCTTGCAAAGGCTCTTCTCTGCCTGGAGGCCTCTGTCTCCCTTACTCCCACCCTACCCCACTTTGCTGGAGTAAAGTCTACTGGTCTTTGATCTGTGCCCTTTATTCCCATCAGAAAGTCTGTTCCAAGCCCCTATAACTGGCTAGGCTCCCCTCCTGCATGATCCCACAAGCCCCAGTTGACGTGTTGACCCACAGCCACAGAGTAGGCTCCCCACTAGGGTCTCCTCAAGTCCCATCAGACAACCTGGCGGCGGGGTTGGGGTCAGCTCTGTCCTCAGATGCCTGAACGTCTGCGGAAGGAACAGGTGCATTTCCTCGGGCCCTGCCCATGCCTCATTTTGGATCATCAGATCTGTAAATGTGGAAGAGGACGGGAGGGGGAAGGTGAAATCCTCCCTTCCCGCCACCATGCTGGGGAAGCCTCTCAGAGACACATTGTGTGGCCACCCTCGTCTCCATGACTGTCCCTCTCGCCGCCACTTCCTTCCCAGTGCTTAGGTCCATGAGGAGCCATCTCAGCTGTCCGTTGTTCTCCTCCCGGGGTGGGAGCCTCATCCCTCAGCATCCTCCTGCAGCACACGAGCTGTTCAGTATCTTTGTGCTGAATTCATTAATTCAGATGGCAGCGAAGGAAGAAGGCCTCTTTCCCTTTATTTGCCTTCAAATATCGAAGAAAAATTTTTCAAGAGACGGGGTCAGAACCAGAAAGGGCTTTGGGGGTTAGTCCATCCAGCTCATCCTCCGCTCCCAGGAGCCCCCAGGAGAGTGTTCCTCTCCATTTGCTCCAGGACACGCTCATGTGAAACCTGTTTTAAAGGAGATGTAATGTTTATTTACTTTTTCATTAACATTTTGTTTTTCACTGTCCATCTGTTTATTATGTGTTTAGTTATATTGATTTGCATATTACTGCATTCATTACCGGATCATTTAAGCCCTTAGGTGTTTCTCATCCCAGGGCTCTGTGGGAAAGGGTTATATAACAATCTGATGACTTGTGGATATGCATTCCTTAATTGGAGATTCTCTCTGCAACCCTGGTGTTCAACTGGAGACTTCGATGCACCTGAAATTTTTATATGAAAACTCCCTCGGTAGATCTGCTGAAATCATTGATGATTTCTAATAGCACTAGTCCCTCAAACTCTGTGTGACTTTAATGAGAGGGAGGAAAAAAACTGTATTGGATGATAGAAACCGACAGATGTCCTTATTATTATTCCACAGAACAGCTCCTTTCTCTCACCGAGGAGAATCTGTGTTCCTAGACTCAACGGTTTCTGCTCCTCGAAAACTCTTTCCGTTCACTCTGCTCGTGAGAATGTTTCTCCTGCTTTGGGATTTTTGTTTGCTGTCAGCTTGCCTTCGTCCCATTCAATTAGGCCAGGCTTTGTGGAAGTTACAGGTTTTGCCAGTGGGGTGGGGGAAAGTAAAAGGATTTCAGATTCCGAAAACCTGGCACCCTGGCATTCAGCAGCCAGCCAGCCTCCCTGTTCCCAGGCCCCCTGGCTGTAGACATGGGGATCCTGCTGGCTGTCCTGCAGGTGGGGCCTGCACCTGCTAGCACACAGCTTTCCATGTCACTTCTCCGTGAACGAATGTCGTATCAGTGGCATTGAGCTTCATTTGGGGAGTTTATTAGGTGCAAACCAGTTGGACACATCAGCTACAAAATCCTAGCAGCAAAGGGTACTTTATTTTCTCTGTGGAAACCATGAGAATGTTAGAAATGGACCCCTAAAAATGTTTTTTGTTGTTGTTTCATGAGAGAAAAATCAGGCTATTTGCATCTCTCTGTAATTAGTAAAAAGAAGATTAAGCATGCTTTTTACATTCTCAGAGAATATTCCTGACCAAAACTCTCCTGTGTACTGGTCAGTGTGTCCTGCGACAACTGACTTTGCTGGGCGAGGTCTAGCTCTGTTTTTACTGCAGTGCTCTACAAATAAGGTCTCTTTTCAGCCTGGGGAAAAGAGGTGAAGAAGACGGGGAACCTCTTCCTAAACCACATTTTCTAGATAAATTCTTTCTTTTGAGTTGATTTTAAAGAATGCTTTATCAGGGGCACCTGGCTGACTCAGTTACTAGAGCATGTGACTCTTGATCTTGGGCGTGAGTTTGAGCCCCATGTAGAGAAGACTTCAAAATACAGTAAAAAAATAAATAAAATATTCTTTTAAAAAAAATTATCAGGGATCCCTAGGTGGCTTGGCAGTTTAGCGCCTGCCTTTGGCCCAGGGCGCAATCCTGGAGTCCCGGGATCGAGTCCCACATCAGGCTCCCTGCATGGAGCCTGCTTCTCCCTCTGCCTGTGTCTCTGCCTCTCTCTCTGTGTCTATCATGAATAAATAAAAAATAAAATAAAAAAATTATCAGTCATCATAGATATCCTTTGTCTTAAAATACAATTCTCATAAGCTACCTTGATGTAAAAATAAGTAAATATTTAAATAATAGAAACATTTAAATCTAGGACTCTAAGAAGTAAGTTGCTTCTGCATAGACTATAAAACACCTTATGGAAGAGATAGGTCGTGAGCACCATAAGAAAAAGAAGCTGAGATAGCTTTGAGCCAGCATTGAATCTTCCGTAAAATTTTGACCTAGATGAAATTTCATGTGCCAGAGATGTCATACCTGTCACCGTGTGTTGTAATTACTAACTGGCCCATCAACAGACAAGACTGTGATTTCTTGGAGGCCAGGGCTGAGAATCACTGAATGCAGCCCTTGTAGGGCCTGGAGCATTCTATGTTTCAATAAATGATTGTGAATGAATTAATGAATATCCTTCTAGGTGAGATAGAAAAAGCGTGAGCTACATAATATCACACTTAAATGGAGGGATGACTGGTTGAACTGTCATGTCCCAAAGCTGTTGATCACTGGGCAGTAGAACCTGAAAGGAAATTTCTAGGGATTTTCCTCAGGGCTGGCTCAGAACATATTTTTTTTCCAATACTGCAAAAAGGAAATAATTTAGAAGAAGGCATGGAAAGCATACTTATTAAATTTACATATGGCCAGAAGCTAGATTCAAAAATAATTCTACCAATAATAGATGACACAATAAATTACATTTACCCTTTTTTGAATGCTTTTTTATGCTTTTAATTTAATTTTCCACCCACTCTCTTTAGTTTATTTTAGGGTTTCTAGTGATGATTGGATTTTGACAATATGGAAGAAGATAGATGAATGCTCTGTAGTCATTTCCAGGGAGTGTAGGGGTATATTCTGTGAAGAAAACTTCGGAGTTTTTCCTAGTATATACGAGGTTTAGAAAAAAAAAAAAAAAACAAAAACCAACACGATGAGTCAAAAGTAGTCTTAGAAGAGTGAGTTACATAACTTTTCCTTTTCCAAATGACTATAAAAGCTCGGGATAACTTATTCTCCTTGGCAAATGACATGTTCGTTTCATGTGGTTGGTACGAGCCAGGCTTCTTGGGGGTGTAAGAGCCCCCTACCCAGGCCTCTCACCCACTTGCCTCTTGCGCTAGAGCTGCCTGAGTAAAACAGGACGGAGTTACCTCTTGGAATGTCTCAACAAAAATAAATGTCTCCTTTTCCATTAGTGTGAGTCAACAAAATAAAGACAAGCCAAACCCAAGGATTGTGCCAAGTGACTAAACATTTAACACCAAAATTCAATCCCTTTCATGTTTGTGACAAATCAGATAAGTCAACATCTTAATACACCATCAAATTTAATATTTCCTTACCTAAAGCTTTTGCCTCGTCACTGGAAGCCTCCATGACCCTTCTCAGAAGCTGGCTTGTCTTCTTTCCCTTCTTTCGAGATGTTGTTGCTCTCGCCTCAGTGCTTGGCTTACCTTCACTTTTCCCTGAGTTCCTGGCTCTTCTCAGCCACCTGGGCTTTGGAGCTTCCCCTGGAATTTCAGTAACCTCAAATGTAGAGCCTTTCTTCTGATTCTGAGCCCTTTCTGATTCCGAAAGGGCTCTAGGCCTTTCATACTAAATTATACATTTTCCTTACCGGCAGTGCAAGCTCTGATTCGTATCTTGTGTAACTTTCTCCATTATTTTTTCATAAGCCATTACAAGTTAATATTAATCTCCTGTTAACATTCCAAAAGGCTGTACTCAGTGGATCTTTTCCTTATCGCTGAAGAAAGCAGAAATATGTGTCAGATTGCTCACACAGAAGTTTTGCGTGTTAGGATTAGATTTCTGATATGCAGAAACCCAAGTGGGATTGTTTGAAGGTTAGACAATCTCCACAAATGGTTTAAATGCGCTTCTTTCTTCTGCAGAGCTGACTTTTCTTAGCATCTGACCTTTACCATGTGTCTCAGGTCTCTCAGAAATCATTCCAAAGTTCATATCCTCTTCTGTCTTGTTCTTTTCATGTGTTTAAGTGCCTGAACATTTTCTTGAAGTGTATGAGGAGCAGTTAAGAGCTTCCCACACTTTCTGTTTGACAGGGGCAACCATTTACTCCCCACTGTTTATGGCCAGGATCAATGGTAATGACATATTCATTATTGCACTAACACTATGGTTTCCAACTGGATTTCTTTCTTTTTTTTTTTTTTAAGATTTGTTTATTTGAGAGAGAGAGAGAGAAAGAGAGAGGAGAGAGACAGAGCATGAGTAGGATGAGGGGCAGAGGGAGAGAGAGAATCTCAAGCAGATTCCCTGCTGAGCATGGAGCCCAACATAGGGCTCTGTCTCAGAACCCTGAGTTCATGACTTAAGCCAAAATCAAGAGTCAGACACTTAACCAACTGGGCCACGCAGGTGCCCCTCAACTGGATTTCTAAACCTAGATATGAAATATACCTCTATTTTAGTTTGCATTTCTAGAACAACTTAGAAATATACAAACTCCTTTAGTTGTTGGTCTATCTGTATCAATTGGGATGCATTTGATTGTTAGCAACAGAAAACAAAGCTCAAGTTGGCATCTACCAACCATTGGTTGATGTGTCTGGTCCTTCAAAGACAGGATGGGTTGCATTTGGTTTGATTCAGTAAAACAATACTGAGATCAAGACCTTGGCTTCCACCCATTTCTTTGTTCTATTGTCCATAGCTCCATTCTAGAGTTTCTTCTTTGCTCACAAAGATGACTGCCAGCATCTTCTAGAACAATGGTGTCCTTGCTCCAGGCCTGAGCCAGATGCCCTGGATCTTACTGCCAGGAGTAGTAGAGGTCATTTTCCCCAAAGTACAAGTTGTGAGTCAGCAATGAGGACCCACTGAAAAATCAAGAACTTAACAAAGGAAAGGGTACGCGGCTAATGAGAGGCAACCTAGTATCCATATCCACCACAGCATCTGTGGGCAGTTCATCTAAAAATACTGCCTATTTGCCTGTGTTGCAAATAGGACTAAAGAAATGTTACAGTTAATCTGTCCATTTTCATTATGAGGCTATCTGACTTCATTTTGATTATTTTCATATTATTGGGAGAATTTCTGTAAATTCTCACACATGCTTAGTTTTTATTTTTAAGAACTTGAAACATCATAAATAGCTTCTGTTTAGAATCTTCCACTAAACAGAAAATAAATTTCTATGAAAAGAATTACTTACTCTTCTTTTTTATCCCGTTAAGTATTTTTATCCAGAAACTGGATAAAACCTTAAATCTTAGTATGAGAGGTGATTTCTGAAGTAAAGCATTCCTGTAATCGATTTTAAAATAGTTTTTTCAAGGATAGTAATTTCCTGAAATGTCAGTGAGGCTTTTTAATATTCTTTCATTTTAATAGTTCATAGCTGCTTCTTGTCTGGCTTGCGTAGCTTTCAAGAACCCTCTCTGACTACAGTTACAGATAGAGTAGAAACGTGAAAAAAATCTTGTTATGTAACTAATATAACTAATATTGTTATGCTGTTACAAAAATAGTAAAACGTGTTTCTCTGGAAAAAATTTTTTCCCCTTCTGGAAAAATGGACTTTTCTTAAAGAGACATGAAGAAATGCATCCACACATTCTTTGCAAAGGCAATTCCTGTAGTAGAAAGAAGTAAAACAGTCATGGTTTGGAATTCAGAATAAGCCACATAAGTGATCTCAGGCCGATTACTAACTGGAATCTCAGTTTTCTTCCTTGTAATATAGGGAATAATAGACCCCTCCCCAGGCTTTTTAATTGTTCCAATAAGATATTGAAATGAAGGGTGATTAACCCAGTGTCCTGCATGGGGAGAACTCTAAGCACATGATGGTGATTTCGAAAAATATGAGACTGAACAAGAAAACAAATGCCAGCCTCCGACTGAGTTGTAGAAAATTATTCTATAACCTAGAAACTTTAGAAATTCTCTATTCTTTGTCATATTGGATTCTTTTTCTTTAGAAACATAACAATTTCCTTCAAAACGTTCTGTATGCCAACACTTAGTAGAAAAGCTATTGACATAGAAACCTATATGCATAGCTGCATATGTGAGCGGGAAAGAGGCTGGCTTTCATCAGGGCAGGTTCTGTCTCCACAAGAGGCTCTGTCCTGGTCCCAGGCAAGAAGAAGAGCCCTGGTTCGTGGTCCCATCCAGCCCCATGCCAGCCATGCCCTTCTCCTGAGTGAGGTGTCTGCAGCATCAAGGACAGAGGGCCAAGGGCATGCTCCCGCCCAGTGTACGTACCCTCCACCTTGACCCCAGAGATCCTACCCATGCCACCAGCTTGAGAGGAATCTGAAAATCCAAAATTCAAACCTGGTAGGAGGTAGAACATGTTCCACTTAATACTTTGTTGTCTTGATTTATCACTTTATACAAAAAAAAATATATTCCTCCGTAGGATATAAAGAAATCATACACTGGGACATATTGTCATTATAACTGGGTCAGAGTTTATTGGATAGTCCCCTAATTTCTCCATCTGTAAATGGAGGGCTGGCTAGAACATGGGTTCCCAAAGTTGGGTAATCAGCACAATCACCGAGGACTTTAAAAAATATCCATAGTTCCCAGGTTCCACCGGCCTAGCAGTGGTATTTTAGTAGAGTTGAGTAAGTCCTGGAAATGTATGTATTTATATATTTCATGCAGGAGCTTGCTGATCAGTTGGCTCTCCCTGCCACTCTACTAGACAGACGTTAGGGTTATTCCGTTTACTTTATTTATTCTCCACTTCGAAGCTTCTTTTCCACCATATGTGGAGATCAGGGGCATGTGTTCATGGGGAGACACTGTCTTTTTGATATCTCTTAAGATCTGTGCGTTGCTTTGCCTGTTAGAACACACACCAATACAGAGAGGCAGCCGTGAGGTCCACGGCCTTGACTTGCAGTCTGTGTTTTTAGTAGGAACCAAGTTGGAGTGACAATTAAGAAGAAAAAAAGAAGATAGTCATACCTCTGAAAGGAGAGAGAGGCCAGACCAATAAATGGCCAGAGGCTGTGTGCTAGAAGCCCAAGGAACATTAGGTGGGTTTCTGGATTATCAGAAATTCCGTGTAGTAATTGGCATTTTCTCTATTCAAAGTGTTTGTGGTTGCCAAAAATAAAAAAAAAAAAGTCTTTCCAATATGTACAGTGTGTTTTCTGGGGACAATGAGTCAATGGCATTCCAGTTTTGGAGATGTAGGAAAACTCTGGAGAACGAGACCCAGATAATGACAGTTATGTTTTCTTTCTCACAGTCCCCTTTTCCTTTCGAGGGAAAAAAGAAACCAGTGCAAAGAGTCATGAACTTGACATTTTGCAAGATTCTAGTCTTTCCATCACTACATACTAAGAACTCCCGAATTAGCCTCCATCCCCAAAGAAATCGAGGCATTTACACTATGGTCCACTTGACTCCTTATACTTGTTTGTGACGAAAGAGAAACACGTATATGAACTTTCCACTTGGGAAATTAAAAGCAGAGTGGAGCAAAGTGAATTTCATGTTTAAAGTTACACCATTTGTAGGAGAGTTGGCGTAGGTCATCAAGCACGATTTCTTTTTTTTTTTTTTATGATAGTCACACAGAGAGAGAGAGAGAGAGAGAGAGAGAGGCAGAGACACAGGCAGAGGGAGAAGCAGGCTCCACGCACCGGGAGCCCGACGTGGGATTCGATCCCGGGTCTCCAGGATCGCGCCCTGGGCCAAAGGCAGGCGCCAAACCGCTGTGCCACCCAGGGATCCCTCAAGCACGATTTCTAAGGGACTCTAGCACGTTGCTCACGTTAAACATCCCTGCAAAAAAAACCACTCTATTTCCTTTTTCTCAGAACGGGTCTCAACACTTGCAAATTGCTTCTTAGTTCTCTTAGCATAAAACCCACACTGTTGAACTCGGCTCCAAAGCCCCTCATGATGTTCCCCGGTGCACACTCATCGACTCATCTCCCCTGACCCCCACCCACCTGAGGACTCTTATGTCCCAACACAGCACACCTCACCTCACTTTTCTGTGCCTTTGCACATGCTGTTCCTTCCCTCTGGTATGCTCTCTTCCTTGTCTTCCTTTACCCTACAAACTTGCCAACACTCAGAGTGCGTGTGGCCTGCCCAGAGTGCTCAGGCCCAGTAAGACAGGGCACAGGCCGTGTTTCCCCAGCTCATGGCCAGCTTCCTGGCAGGACATGGGGCGTCCTGTATCATAATGTTTATAAGTACATCTGTCTTCCCACACTGGCCTGGGAACTACTGGGTTTCAGGGACTGGGTTTTGTCTTTATGTCCCCACTGCTTAGCCTCATGTCTGGCTCTTGTAGGTACTCTCTTGATGTTTGATGAAGTCTAGTAGGTCTGTGAGTTTTCTGCAAGTTTTCTGCAAATCATGTGCCATGATGCTTCACCAAGGGATGCTGTGAGCATGGGAAAGGACCATGGCAATAGTGAGAGGTCGTGCCTCTCCCCTTCCTTGCCCTTCTCCCTGCACACACTTCAGCCCTCGTGCGATAGTGTTCATCGTGTGCAATGTGTCCCATCATGACACCGGATGGACCATCTTATCAAGCAGAACTTCTCCGTGTTTATTCACTATCAAACCATGTTAGGCCTCTAAATGCTACATCCACCACCAGCCCCGTTCCTCACCCCCCAAGAAAAAAGAAAAAACAAGAGAAAAGAGGAAAAGCCACCAGATGGTCCTTCTGACTCCACCTCCTTACTGCAAGATCCTAGAACTGCCAGTCTTCATTCCCTCAAGGAGAGCTTGCCTCCCCTAAAGGTCCTGGGATCTAGCAGCACGCATCCACGCCAGGCCTGCGGCTGCCTTCTGCTTTTACATCAGGAGACTGGGAAATAATCCTGACTCAGGCTTGTGTGTGCTTTTCAGAAGGCACACACTTTGCTCCTTCCTCCACACACACCCTCCTTTCTGTTTCTTTGCCCCTCAAATGTTCTTGGCACCCTTTCCCTGAGATAAATCAGTCTGCCAGGTTCTCTGCCTGCAGAGTGGATTACACAGTCCTGGTTGTTCCCCAGCCTCGGGTGAGGAACTCTAGTGCTGTGGACACAACACTGTGACTTGAGACTGGGCTTACAGACAGTGGCTTCCAAACTGTGTGCATGTATGTGTGTGTGCACGTGTGCCTGTATGTGAGTGTGCATGTATGTGAGTGTGCATGTACATGCACACATGTATGCATGTATGTGTGTGTGCACGTATGTGTATGTATTTCTTTCTTTACCACCCTGCCTGTCTCTACTGTGGCATTGTTAGTTTCTAACTAATTAAAAAAAAATGTAGGGACGCCTGGGTGGCTCAGTGGTTGAGCATCTGCCTTTGGCTTAGGTTGTGATCCTGGGGTCCTGGAATCCAGTCCCGCATCCGGCTCCCTGCAGGGAGCCTGCTTCTCCCTCTGCCTGTGTCTCTGCCTCTCTCTATCTCTGTCTCTCATAAATAAATTTTAAAAATCTTAAAAAAAAATTAAATTGTACTTATCTGCTCTTCACTGGTGAAGTACATGGTATGTAATTCATAGGGCACAAAAGAACAGACAGTTTCTTCCTGATTGTAGCCTAATTAAAAAAAAAAAGAGATCTAAAGAGGCCAAAGTTTGCAGAAAAAGAAATACATTAGCATCTCTGGGGATGCCTTTCTGAGCAGCAAGACTTCTCTTTGTATCTGAAGATAGATTAATATTGTCTTCTTCTAGGGAGGAAACTTTTTCCTTCACTTCTTCACTATTTACTGCACTGGTTTTGTGTCTCCTTCCCTTCCCCCCACCCCCATTTTATTGTTTTCTTTCCTTTATCATTGCTGAGTAGCAGAACCCTTTTTAAAAAGTAAATTTTGGGCAGCCTGGGTGGCTCAGCGGTTTAGCACCGCCTTCGGCCCGGGCCGTAATCCCAGGGTCCTGGGATCGGGTCCCACGTCAGGCTCCCTGCATGGAGCCTGCTTCTCCCTCTGCCTGTGTCTCTGCCTCCCTCTCTCTCTCTCTCTCTGTGTCTCAAATAAAATCTTAAAAAAAAAAAGTAAATTCTTACATAGAACCCCCAAACATACACAGGTCAGTATTTTATCAGTGTGAACTTTTACGTTTACTTTTATGATGTTATGATGAATCCTGTCAACAAGGACACCCGCGAACTTGCTGGCACTCTCTGCGGTGTGTTCACATCTGGTATCTGTTGCACTTGGGGCTGTGCAGTTGTATTTCATTGCACTTTCTAAAATATTTATTGAGAACCTGGAGTCTCTGGAGGAAACCAGATTGAAAAGCAGCGGCCAAAAGTGACCTCAGTGAAGTCTAGCCATTGGCCTAAAATGCTCTGATGCTTAGAGGAAAAATATCCCTATGCCTTGTTCGGAAAAAACAGCAGAATCACCTAAAATGCCCCTGATGGCCTGTGTATGACCTCAGCCTGGCCCAGCTGGCCCTGCTCTGTGGCTTTCGGACTGTGGCCACCACCTGGACATACCAGATGCTCTGCTTGGGCAGAGGAGGGCAGCCACTACTACCACCCACCCCCCTGTCTGGCTACCTTTGTGTGATCAGCAGGGCCAATCCACAAGGCTGAGTTTCTCCCATCCCTCATCCCTCAAGGTTGCAATTGCTGTCCTTAATTCCCTTGCAAACTTGGAAATGGAGAATTTGGGTGATCTGGCAACTGTTTATTCACGATTCTCAATTAGTACTAGCATTCTTGAGAATTTGCATGTAGCCCTGGAGCTCACCCTGGCAAGTTTCTTAAGAACCAACATCCCTTGGGTTATCATCATGTTTTATGAGCAGGACATAATAAAACTGTAAATCCTGAACTGCCTCATCATTTAACACCCATCTCCCATAAAACTGTGCATTGGAAAGGCAATGTGTGTATCACACACCTCAAAAAATCATCAACAAAGCAAAACATGCTGTTCTTTCTAATCAGGTCTCCAATCTCAGTTATGAAGAGACCGCCCTTGCTTTTCCGTGAGAAGAATACAGAGTTGCACTTAACTACACACATTCACAGAAATGATCTCTTGTGTTATTAAAATGCGTATATTGGGGCACTCGGCTGGCTCAGTCGGTTAAGCCTCTGACTCTTGGTATTGGCTCAGGTCATGACCTCACAGGTTGTGGGATCAAGCCCCACGTGGGGCTCTGCACTCAGCGGGGGGTCTGCTTGAAAATTCTCTCCCTTTGCCCCTTCCCATACTTGCGTGCACATACTCTCTCTCAAATAAAATAAATCTTTAAAAAAATAAAAAATAAAACAAGATGTATATATTATACACAACCAACCACAAACACCCTTTTGAATTCCCAACATGTGAGTCCTTGAAAAAAGTGGTGTTTTCTATTTGAATGCATCTGACTTGGTGAAGCCAGGGTCTGCCCTGAACACGTTATGTGACAGCATTAATTACTGATGTGTAAAAACTAAAGAACACTCAGTTCTGCACCATTATCTCTGAACCTGGGTACTTTCCTAGAACAGCAAGGAATGCTTTATGGTGTGTGGTCAACCCTCTGCAGCCTGAAAATGGATTGATATTAGATAGTTGTCCCAAACCACCTTCCTTCCTTTTCTGTTTTGCTGCTTACTCCTTTCCACCCCATCTTATTCTTTTACAATTTGCTTCTCACCGTATAAACAAATGGCATGCTATTCCAGCAGACTTAGTGAGATGCTCACCTGGCCTTTAATGCTTCATTATCAAAAAAAAAAAAAAAAAAAAAGCTTCATTATCCAGAGCAGACACAGGCCACAGCCCTTAGCCGCATCCCTGGGTCTCTGTGTCAGCGAGAAGGCTGTGTCTGAGCCTGCCAGTCAGGATACCTATTACCTCAGCATGGTTCTGGGTTCAAGTTGTGAAACCCAGCCTCACGGTCTGGGGATCAGCATGGGGAAAGCATGGGGCTTTCACGGGAGGAAAGAAAAAGGAAATGATGCCTTTCACCAAGATTCTAACACATTGTTTTGATCCCCTTTCCTTTTTGCTCACATAAATCCAAGTGTTCAGAGCTGGAAGCATCTAAGATGCTTCTTGAATTCCAGCCCAGAGTCTTCTGTCTGGGGCGCAGACTGTGTGTGATGAAGCTGCCGGGTGCAATCCAGGCGGTCAGAGCCTGCTTATGTATGTCAGCAGTATTTCATGTGGGCATGGCTTCTAAATTCGCATTATCATTCTCTGCAGTGACCCTGGAACACCTTTGCATGCTGTATTTGCATATCAGCAGAGCTAATAAATCAGAGTTACAAGGCCTCATCTCTGTTCTGAGACAGGCGAGCCCCTTGACAGCTTTAAGGCTCCAGACAGCTATTCTCATGTGGAAACATCCAGAAAATGTATATTACCCTTTGGCAAAAGGTTACCAAAAAATTAGGAGAAAGAAATGATAACATTCCCTTAAACGTCTTAGTGTTGTAAGGCCTGATTGAGAAATAATAGAAGCTAATGTGACCAGGTGACATTTCTTCATTTTTCATACCCTTTTCCAGAGAAAACTAAGGTATTGGACAAGTAGACTTGAAGCTTTGTCCTCAGGACACCTTACCTTTAAATCTGACCTACTGTGAAGTAAATGTACTCAGGTATCCGGCTTTTGAGTATCTTTGGCATGTAAGACTTTGGTAAGGCCAGAATTAGCTGTTCATTCATTTATTTGTTCTTCAGAACATTCACTGAATGCTGGTATGTGCCAAGCACTGGGCTTCGCCCACTGATTGGACCTAACTTATTTCTCTTTTGGACTAAAGACCACTAGGCCTTGGCTGGAGCTATTCTGGACATAAGCAAATTAGTTGGCCATTTCTTTGTCCGTCCATAGCATTGTCAAGGCTGGCTGCAAGAGAAGTAAAAGGAGGTTTTTTTCCGTGTAAATGGCTTCCTGTCTTAAGGAATTCTATTCCACGTCTAACTTGACAAAGTTACTGATGCAGAAGAGCCTGTTGACGCATGTGTTGTCATCCATGCTTCCATGCAGCAAGCTCTATCCTAGGGACCCCTGAATACTGGTTTAGGGTCAAGCTTTGGGGACCCATGTATACTTTAGTACACTCTGCCTCATTATAATTTTAAATTCATTGATTATTAGAGAGGGCCTCAGCGAGGATCCTGTTTGACAAGTTCATTTCTAGATGAGAAAACTGAGACCCTGGGAAGGGACATGACCAGCGAACCATCCCATAGAGACAGAGCCAGCCAAGTTGGTGCCCCTCCCAGGGTACCCTTACAGACCCCAGCCCTGCCTCCCTAGGGCCATCAGGGAATGCTGGCCAGGCGCCCCCTTGCCCCCCACCCTGTGCGTTCTACAGTGTGCTAAGGATGCCTGAGATGCTTTTTTTAAAAACAAAAACAAAAACATCATCAGCTGCGCACAAGGGTTTTAATTGTTATTTGTTTGTTTTTAAGAATTCAAAGCAAAACTTATTTCACAATGAGAGACTATCACATGTGGTACTTACTCCTTAACAACAACACTGCCTTGCATTTTTAAGATGTAGTTTATTTACTTACCAGTCTTTGCTCCTTAGTCTCCCATTGATTACAGCTCCATCTGCTGGCAGCAAACAGAGGTGATTGAAGATTTGGATTTTGAATTCTCGTCTTTCCCAAGGCGGCCTATATATTTTTATATTTTTTTTTCTCTCTTTCTTTCTTTCTTTCTTTCTTTCTTTCTTTCTTTCTTTCTTTCTTTCTTTCTTTCTTTCTTTCTTTCCTTCCTTCCTTCCTTCCTTCCTTCCTTCCTTCCTTCCTTTCTTGTCTTCCTTCCTTCCTTCCTTCCTTCCTTCCTTCCTTCCTTCCTTCCTTCCTTCCTTCCTCGTCTGCCTTCCTTCATTTCTTTCTCTCTTGTCTGTCTGCCTGCCTGCCTTTCCTTCCTTCCCCTCTTTCCCTCTTTCTTCTCCCTCTCGCTTTCCTTCCTTCTTTCTTTTTAAGATTTTGTTTATTTTATTTGAGAGAGAGAGAGAGAGAGCACACACAAGCGGGGGCAGGGGTGGAGGGAGAGAATCCCAAGCCGACTCCATGCTGAGCACAAAGCCCTATGCTGGGCTTGATCACACAACACCAGGATCATGGTTGGAGTCAAAATTAAGAGTGCCATTCAGCCGACTGAGCCATCCAGGTACCCCAGCCTATATTCTTATTAGACACGATCTCTCTATATATGTAATATGGTACATACATGTGTACACAAAGCATATTTTACCTCTACATGTGTGTATTTCTATTGATAGATGATGAGACCACATATTTTAATGTTCATTTAACAGATGAGGAATTCAGGTCAGAAAGTATTTAATGACCCATCTAAAATCCTGCAGCTAGATGTGTGAGAACTGAGACTCAACCTCATCTTTTGATGTCTTGAGCAGTTAGACTAATTAGTATGAATTTCTTTAGTCCAGCATTATGTATTTTGGTGAACCAAGCTTTAATGATTTTGATCAAGAACTTTTAAAAAAGCACTTCTTTGTAAAAATCTGGCAGTACAACAGTCTGACAACCTTTCTCTACTTGGGTTCAGTGAGAGAATGGAGCCCTAATGCCCTAAGGTGTTTGTTGTATGTTCTGAATTAACTTTCTCTCCTATGTAACTAGAAGGGTACTTTCCTTGGGAAAACTGAGAAAATAGTCACTCAAATAATTTTTCTTCTGTTTTTTGGCTCAGAGGAAGAATCTCAGTTCAGTAAAACTGCGAGATGAAAATCCTCTAGCACATGTTCTGAGGTATTTGTAACTGGTTTGATATGTATCCTTCTAGACTTTTTTCTCTGCATATAAAACCATCTAAATATGTACACACATATCCATGCAGACAGTGGATACAATGCAGTACAACAGCAAAGTGATAAAAGAATTGGGCTGGCCCAGAAGAGAGGATCCATCCTACAGGAGTTGAGGAATAGCAAAGGGTTCTCAGTGGATGATGTAGAATGAGTCTTGTATCATGTGTAGTTTGGTGAGAAGATACGAGAGGGATGAGCACACCTATGTGGCCGGAGAAGAAGGTGTGCACAGGTGTACGGGAGCTGCCCTGGGCCTAGGAAAGTTTCGGTGTGGGGCAATGGTGGAAGGTGGGAGGGGTAGGTAAGGACCAAGCGACAGGGTCCTTGTAAGTCATGTCAAGTCTTTTGGATCTTATCTTGGACTATGAGGAGCTATGGAAGGATTTCAAGCTAAGAAGTTTAGATACTTCTCTTTTGTGGAATGATGGCTCAGGAGACAGCATGGAGAGTAGTGAGACAGCAAGAGCGAGGGAGGGAGAACAATTACGTGATTATAAACTGGGGCTGATCATCTATAAAATAGGAATAATAATACCTACTTCATGGAACTGTTGTGAGAATGAAATGAAGAAACATCTGTGAATGTGCCTGTTAAGTTAAAAAAAGGAAAGGTATTATTTTTTAATACCATCTGGCAAATATTTCAACTCTACCACTTTCCCTTGTGACTGATGGTATCCTGATTTTTCTCAGCATTATTTCCTGTACTGCTTCTAATGGGAGGAGGGGTGGCGATAATCTGACCCAGGAAAGGAGGAAATGGTTTGCTTTATTTCCAAAAAGCATAGTGTTTACTTAGACAAAGAGTGTTTGCCAAGACATGAGAATATTCTTCGAATGTTTTTGAGGCAATTTGCCCGTGCCAGGGAACCATAGCATCTTTTTTGTGAATAACATTTAAATTTTCCAGACCATTTAGAAAAACGTCATGGTGGATAGTGAAAGGCCTAGTCCTTTACAATCTTTGTCTGAAAGAGGTGCTTGCTTTTCTCCTGAGAGGGGCGTTTTCCTGACTGGACAATTAATGCAAAAGTGTTGAGAGAGAAGGACAGGAAATCAGTCACAGCTCATTGTCATAACTTCTGTGTTGAGCCCCTGCTGGGGGATCTGGTCCTCCCATCCTCCCATCTCTCATCATTAATAATCACCTTGTCTCCTGTCCATCTCTTGCCCTCCAGCGACTCCTTTAATCTGAGTAGATAAGCGACCATTTCCAGTGACCACACAAGAGAAAGGTGTTTTGTTGCCTTTTCTTTCTTCTGATAATTTTCATTATACTCGTTATTGCTGCCACAATCTACACCCATCCAGCTCAATGAGCCATGATAGGATGAGAGAAACAATATGCTGAACTTTCCTTTCTCTCCTCTTCTGTGTTTTTCTAACATTCCTTGTTTTACATGAAGTTCAAAATTTGGGGATTCTTGAACTGTGAAGAATTAACTGGAGGGAGAAATGGTGTGGCTGTTTCAAAGAGGCATGTGTGTTCAATAGAGAGCCTGTTCTCTGGGTCTTGATGTTCCCTCCAGCTTGGGGGCTTTGGAACAGGGCCTGCTTGTGCATTTGGTACGATTTGTTGCATGAATTAACTTTTAAATGTTTTCCTGGCTCTTTCTGGGGATTTCTTGCTTGGCTGTCAGTTAAATGCACGCAGGCGTCTGCATCAATGTCCATATATGCTGTGATCCCATTCAGCTTCCCTCTCTCTCTCAGCCTGAGCCACTTCCCTCTATCCAGCTCATCTGTCTTTTATTGGGGATTATGGAGACTTTAGCATAGATTGCCATATAAACCATCTACATTCTGTACGTGGATGTACCAGCTAATGTTTAATTGGGGCCTGGTAAATACTAAGTGATTAAAATTAAGTGAGGTTATTTTCATACCTACAGTTGTTTTTCATGACATTGCTTCTTTGAAATATGAGCATTTTAGAAAGGTTTGTTGTTTGGGGATGAACATTCCTTATGCATGAAGGTCCTCTTGGTTGTATTTTAGAAAGACTGAGTGCTGATCTATAGGATTTAGCAACATAAGCTCTGCAAGGTTAATGGTACCTTGATTTTCCATTTGCTTATAGCTGACATCCCCGCCTCTTCTCTCTACTTTATTCTTATTTTCGATGACACTAGCCGATCTGGACTGATGAAAGGCCCTTTCTTTTTTTAAAAAGTATTTATTTATTTATGAGAGAGAGAAAGAGCACACGCGAGCTGGGGGAGGGGCAGAGGGGAGAATCCTCAAGCAGACTCCCCACTGAGTGCAGAGGCTGACACGGGGCTCAGTCCCACGACCCATGAGATCATGACCTGAACCAAAACTAAGAGTCCGTCACTCAATGACTGAGCCATCCAGGCGCCCCTAGGCCTTTTCTAATTATAATTATTTCTGGACTCCTAACTATTCCTTCTGCCTCTGAATATCTCTTCCTCTAGTTCACTTTGACCCCCTGGGATTTCATATGTGAGGATATTTATAACCAAATATCTTGAGAGCTTCCAGTAGTGTTCAGAATAGTTCCAATCTCCATACCTCCAGAAGTTGGATATTATATCCTTAGTAATGAAATTTAGGTGTTAGGATTTCATACAAATAACTGAATTTATATGAGCTCTTCCATATTCTCAGTATAACATAGTTACTGGAAAGTTATAAGTGCTTTAACATGGGCTCGGGAGTTAGACTCTTAGTGATTTCTATCCCCAGTTGTGTGACCTTGAAATATGTACTTAATATCTTGGAATCCTAGTGTTCCTCTTTTACAAATGAGGGGGATTAATAGACTAAATTAAGTTTTTCCATTTTACTCTCTCCTGTGTAGGGAAAACCCCAGGTCTTCCCCATTTTGTGATTCTTCTCTCTGTATCTTCCTTTATTACTTACACGGAACACTGCAAAGGTCTGCTTCTCGTTACTAAATGTGTGTGGGTTTCCCCCACATCAAGCAATTCTTGGACACCATCTGGGTGTCCTACAATTTAACTCCATTCTAACTGTGTCTTCCCAGAGGTTAGAGTCAGATCCCATAGGTCAAGGCGCAGTCCCACAGGAATGCCCCCAGCACACAAACACACACTGGTGCAAGCCCAGGTTGTTATTTTGTGTTTCTGACCAACCAGCTCTGGAGGACCAACCTCCAGAGTGGAGGTTCCAACAACCCCTTACTTGTATTCCATTAGTTTGCTAGAGTGGCTCACAGAGCTCAGGTCTATTTTTACCAGTTCATTAAAGGATATGGTAAAGGATACAGATGAACAGTCAGATGACGAGAGACACAGGGTGAGGTCTGGGAGAGTCCCAAGCATAGAACCTTCTGTCTCTATGGATTTGGGGTGTGTCATCCTCCCAGAATGCATGTGTTTGCCCACTTGGAAACTCTCTGAGGCCTATACTTTTGGGATATCATGGAAGTTTCATCATGTAGGTATGATGGATCATTAACTGTTTTCAGCCCTTCTCTCCTCTCCAGAGAAGAGGAGGATAGGGCTGAGTATTCCAGTCATGACCCTGGTTTTTCCAGTGACCAGCTCTGACCAAGGAGCCATCCAGGACCCCAGTTAGGTAGTTTCATTAGAGCAAAAGACACTCCTGTTACCCAGAAATTTACAAATTTTAGAATCCCTGTGTCGGGGTGCAGTGAAAGACCAAATATTAGAACAAAGCAATGCTCCTAATATTCTTATCACTTAGGAAATTACAAGGAGTTCAGGAGCTCTGTGCCAGCAACCAGGGGTAGAGACCAGTATTGTCTCACAGCTACCTGATAGGATTGGTATATTAAACACAATAATGAAAAATACTTAGTTATGGTCTTAATACCTATAGGCATACTTCATTTTTGTTTTTTTTAAATTAGGCTCCATATCCAGACTGGAGCCCAACATAGGCCTTGAACTCACAACATCAAGAGTGAGATGCTCAACCGACTGAGCTACTAAGTGCCCCAGGGCATAACTCATTTTATTACAGTTTGCATTTATTGTGTTTTCTGTTTGTTTTTTACTAACAAAACTGAAGACGTGTGGCAACCACGTGTGGAGAAAGTCTAACAGTACCATTTTTCCAACAGCATTTGCTTGCTTTGTGTCTCTGGGTCACTTTTTTGTAATTCCTGCAGTATTTCAATCTTTTCCATTATTGTTATATTTGTTACGGTGATCTGTGATCAGTGATCTTTGCTGTTACTATTGTAATTGTTTTGGGAGCACCACAAATCACGCCATACAAGACGGCAAGCTTGATCCTTAACGTCATGTGTGTCCTGACTGCTCCATCCTTGACTTGCCCTTCCCCCACCTCTCTGCTCCTCAGGCTGTCCTGTTCCATGAAACACAACAGTCCTGAAGTTAGGTCAATTAATAATCATGGAATGGCCTCTCAGTCTTCAAGTGAAAGGAAGAATTGCAGCTCTCTCACTGTAAATCACAAGCTAGAAATGATTAAACTTAGGGAGGCAGGCCGGAAGCTGAGAGAGTCTGAAAACGAGATCCCTCAGGCCAAACAATTAGCCAAGTTATAAATACAAAGGAAAAGTTCTTGAAGGTAATTAAAGGTGCTACTCCAGTGAACACACAAATGCTAAGAAAGCAAAAGAGCCTGATTTGCTGATGGGGAGAAAGTTTTAGTGGTTTGGAGAGAAGAATAAACCAGACACAACATTCCCTCAAGCCACAGCCTCACCCGGAGCCAGTTCCTTATGCTCTTCAATTCTGAAGGCTGAGAGGGATGAGGAACCTGCAGAATAAAAGTTTGAAGCTAGTAGAGATTGCATCATGGCATTTAAGGAAAGAAGCCATCTCCATGATAGCAAAGCATGAGGTGAGGCAGCAAGTGCTGATGTAGAAGCTGCAGCAAGTTATCCAGAAGATCCAACTGAGATAATGGATGAAGGTGGATGCATTAAACAAGAGTTTCAGTGTAGATGAAACAGGCTTCTATTGGAAGAATATGCCACCCAGGACTGTCATAGTTGGAGAGGAGAAATCAGTGCCTGGCTTCAAAGCTTCAAAGAATAGGCTGACTCCTTTGTTAGGGTATCATGCAGCTGGTGACTTTTACATGAAGCCCTTATCATTTCAAAAATCTGAGGCCTTTAAGAATTATCCTAAATATTCTCTGTGTCCTTCCTTCCTTCCTTTTTTTTTTTAAGTTTTATTTATTTATTCGTGAGAGGCACAGAGAGAGAGGCAGAGACACAGGCAGAGGGAGAAACAGGCTCCATGCAGGGAGCCCGATGCGGAACTCTATCCCAGGACCCCAGGATCCCGACCTGAGCCGAAGGCAGACGCTCAACCACTGAGCCACCTGGGCACCCCACCCTGTGTTCTTTCAATGGAACAACAAAGCCTGAATGACAGCACATTTGTTTACAACATAGTTATTGACTATATTAATCCTGCTGTTGAGACCTGACAAAAGGATTCCTTTCAAAATATGACTGCTCATTGGCAATGCACCTGGTCTCCCAAAAGCTCTGATGGAGATGTGCACTGTGAGATTAATGGTGTTTTCATGCCTGTTAATACAACATCGTTCTGTAGCCCATGGATCAAGGAGTCATTTTGACTTTCAAGTCTTATTATTTAAGAAAAACATTTTTATGTGAGGGTATAGCTCCCATAAACAGTGATTCCTCTCATGGATTTGGGCAAAGTAAATTGAAAACCTTCTGGAAAAAGGATTCACCATTCTAAATGCCATGAAGAACATTTCTGATTCTGGAAAGAAGTCAGAGTATAAACAAAAACAGGAGTTTGGAAGAAGTGATTTTAACTATCTTGAGTAACTTTGAGGGCCTTAACACAACAGTGGAGGAAGTTACTGCAGATATGGTGGAAATAGCAAGAAAATCAGAATTTGAATTGAAGCCTGAAGACATGACTGACTTATGTCAATTTTATGATAAAATTTTCATGGATGAGGCATTGCTTCTTATGGACAAGCAAAGAAAATATTTCCTTGAGATGGAATCTACTCCTAAGGAACATACTGTGAGGGTTGTTGAAATGACAGCAGAGGATTTAGATATTATATGAATCTAGTTGGTAAAGCAGCAGTAGGGTTTGAGAGAACTGACTCCTCTTTTGAAAGACGTTCTACTGTGGGTAAAAATGCTATCCAACAGCATCACATACTACAGAGAAATCATTCATGAAAAGAAGAGTCAATCACAACAAATTTCTTTGTTGTTTTATTTTAAGAAATTACCATAGCCAACCCAGCCTTCAGCAACCACCACCCTGATCAGTCAGCCACCTTTAACATTGAGGTGAGACCCTCGACCAGCAACAAAATTATGACTTGTTGAAAGCTCAGGTGATGGCTAACATATTTTTTAAACAATCACGTATTTTTGTAAGTAAACTCTAGGCCCAACATGGGGCTTGAACTCACGACCCCAAGATCATGAGTTGCATGCTCTACCGACTGAGCCAGCTATCACCTAGCAATAGGTATTTTTTAAACTAATGTATGTACATTATTTTTTGGACATAATGCTATTTCACACTTACTGGACTGCAATATAGTATAAACTTAACTTTTATATGTACTGAGAAACCAAAAAATTCATTTGATTCTCTTTGTTGTACTATTCACTATATTGTGGTGATCTGGAACCAAACCAGCAATATCTCCAAGGTGTGCCTGTAGTTAACACTCAGGAAATGGCTCATATAAAACAGCTATGTAAGTAGGGCCTAAAGAAAGTGATAATATTAGTTCGTCCCTAGATTTAGATGTCTCACATTCCAAGAGACTGAGGAAATTGTACTTATCACAAAAGAGTCACGGGTGAAATGTTTGAGAAAAGAATATAAAAGATGGCAAAATTTCCAAACATAAAACAGGTAAGCTATGAGATGTATAGATTGGGAAGTTTGACTTCAGTGCTCAGCACAAGTCTGGAACAGTAAATTAAGCAGATGGTTTGTGATCATTTAGTAAAGACTGTAGTGGTTGCTAGGAGCCACCATGGGTTTACTAAGAACAAATCTTCCCAAACGTTCCATTTCCCTTTTAAATAGTATTACGTGGTGTGTAAATCTGAGGAATGCCATTTCAGCAAGGAGTCTAATTGTCTCCTTATGGGTAAGATGGTGAAATATAGGCTAGATGATAGTTCTGCTGGGTTTACGGCTTGGTAGCAGTCGAAGCCAGCTGATTCATGTCATGGTTATCTTGATGGGGGTCTCTAGTGTGATACCAGAGGCCAGCTCTGACCTGTAACCTTCCCATTTAAGACTTTAGGAATTTGGATCAAGACATATGGGATGAAGGGCACCTGAGTAGCTCAGTTGGTTAAGTCTCTGACTCTTAATTTTGGCTAATGTCGGGATCTTAGGGTTGTGAGATCAAGCTCTGTGCTGGACATGGAGCCTGCTTAAAATTCTCTCTCTCCCCCTCCCCACCTGTGCACATGCACACGCATGCGCATATGCTCTGTCTCCAAAAAAAAAAAAAAAAAGAGATGGATGTGTACCAACCAACCCGATATGTAGATGGCCCAAAGTTGAGAGGGATAGTAAATATAATAGACAGGAGGATAAATTCTCAGAATAGTCTTGATGATCTGAAACACTGCATGGGAACCTAAGAGATTGAATTTAATGAATCTGAAGGTGAAGACTTGAAGCTCAAAAGCTCGACTGGATAGGAAAAGAGATCTTGTTTAGTAGAAGTTTAGGTAAAACTGATCTGGTCATTTTATTGACCCAACACTTAATATTCATTCATTCATTCATTCATTCATTCATTCAACAAGTATGTATGAAAGTATCAGCTGCCGTGCACTTCTCTTGGCAGTAGGGAGATGGTAGTGAACAAAATAGTTAAAAAGCCCTACCTCCGGGGAGCTTATGTTCTTCATATGCCCACAGTTTGTGCAACTGCTTTAAATAAGATGAACCTAATATTAGGCCTTATTTATAAAAGTGTAACATCCACTCATGATGGTTAAGAGTTCACCTCTCTTATATAATACCTCATTCTTGGTGGTCTCATTTATACTGAGATCACTGCTCTCAGTTCTGGACAAAGGAGAGTGATAATAGCAAGGTGAGAGGAATGCAAACCATGTTGGAGGAGGATTGGTTGGCCCCAGGGAGAAACACTAAGTCAAATACTTGTAGGAGTATGACAAGAAGGTGTTAAGCTTGTTCTGTGTCATGCTCAGGAGTCACTAATAAGTACAAGGAGGCTGATTCCTGGTGATAAAGAGAGGCTGATTGTGGAGTATCCTTGCTGCACCTGGAAACCCACCTGTGGGAGCTCCGTGAGGGCTGCCCTGGTACTTTGGGGACTCCTTGTGCGGTGCCTGGTATGTGGTGGGTGCCCAGACATATGTAGGTGGATGTTCCTATGACGTTTGTGAAGGTAACCTAGGTACCCATTGTTAAAACTTCAAGCTCGATTTCTGTATGTCTTAAGAGTCTGAGGGTGGAATAAAGTACCTATGAACAGCTGTTGGGGGCCAGAATGTTTTCTTCTTCTATCACGTTCCAACATCTATAAGTTAGTTAAAGCCACTTAAGAGACATTTAAGAGGCCATTTGAGGATTTCTTTGAAATTTCTGAAGTATACTCTTCAAACATCACTCATCCAGCACGATGCTCATCACTTTTTGAGGCCTTCACTGTACTTCCGGCTCTGTAGCCTTGCTTTTTCTGAACTTAACAGCAATGCTACAGAGTTTAGCATTTAATTTTTTCCTAACTGCTCCATGGGTCTCTCCAGCTAGATGCTAGGTTTTTTGAGGGCAAAATTTTATTTTATTTTTTTCTTATATTCTTTCAGAGACATAGCAAAACTCAGGAAATGACGATCGGGTTGACTGCTTGATTTATTTTTATTAGTTGAGGGGGGGAGATTTATTAGTTGAGTGGGAGAGTCAGGAGCGGTATCATTCCAGCCACTGCAAGAAGTCATGTAAGACATGGCAGGTTAAGTAGACTTTAATTTCTCTATCCCTTGCATCCAAAGAAGGGATTATATTCTTAATTTATTGGAGTCTCCAATGTTGGCTGGGCAAGTGCTTTGCACATAGTTGAGTCTTTGTGTGTAGTGGAATCTGTATTAATGGCTGTATTCCAGAGCTCAAACAGCCTTCCTGGCTCAACCTCTGAGGGGAGGTGGGACAGCAGGTACAAATCTCGAAGCTCAGTTGAGAGACCCATTGACAAGGATTCATGTACTAGGGTGGCCAGATTTAGCACGTGAAAATGCAGGGTGCCCAGTCACTTTTGAATTTCAGATAAACAACAATGCAATATATTCAGGACATACTTACACCAAAAAAAAGTGTTGTTTATCTAGAATGAAACATAACCCAGGGGTCTGCATTTTATCGGCAACGCTTCATGTAAACCCTACTATTTCATATCCCCATGAGCCTATGCTCTTAGCGCACCCCCAAATTCTTTCTTCACTGAAAGAAAATGCTTGCGCCCCTGGGTTGGGGGGGATTCTAATTGTGAATCTTTAAAAATTAAACCAGGAGCATCCATATGCTGTATACTTTTTGTGGTCATCATTCTTTCAGGATATCCAGTAATGATCATTCCATAAACATCCAGGACCTTGGCAGTTCTAACTTAATTCGTCATGGTTTCCTTGGTAGCATATTTAGTTGGTTCCTATAATATACTATTATTTATATATTATTATATATAATATGTTTATATTACTATTTCTATAATAATACTATGTTATAAAAGTAATTTCTATAATGTGGGTATTGTTTTGCTCAGGTATCAGAGTAACCACTGCTAACAAATAAATATTGGGCTGTCGCTCTGTGCACGGGAGTCAGATGAATGTGAATCGCATACACTCTTTCCTCTCTGCTCCTCCAGACAACCGCACTGACTACTCAGAGCTGTAGAAATCAGAGCAAGCCATAGCCACCCTCAACGAAGTGTTTTGTTCTCTTCTCTCATCTGCTCAGAGGAAAGATGATATTCTGATTTGTTGCACTTTATAAGCTTCCGTTTGAGGGAAAGACAGCTCACACTTGGGAAAATTGCCTCCATTTCCCCTGAATAATGGTTCTTGCTGTTCAGTAGGGACAGCTTTGAGTATCATTCATTCACCCAGGAGATATTTATTAAGCAAGTGGATGCTGGGTAGGAGGGGAAACGAAATAAGTGAGACGCGGTCCCTGCTTTCAGGTGTTCAGGGGAATCTGCACATGACACACTTGCTTTTCTGGGATTCAGTAGTCATTTCAGTGAAAGTCTTCTGGAAAGAGTTCATTAGCTCGTAGAGTAATGAAATGATTCTTCTTGCAAATGCTTTAAATAACTAGCAAGCCTTATATTCTGAGCGAAAGCTACTCTAATGGGTAGTGCCAGGGGCCGGCGTGAGGCTGTGTCCTTCTATCTTGGTTCTGTAGTGAGGACTTTGCTACTCTTAGAAATGCAGATGCTCCAGGGCCTGGGTGGCTCAGTTGGTTAAGCGTCTGCCTTCAGCTCAGGTCATGATCTCAGGGTCCTGGGATTGAGTCCTGCATCGGGCTCTCTGCTCGGTGGGGAGCCTGCTTCTCCCTCTGCCTCTGTCGCTCCCCCTGCTGTGCTCTTTCTGTCAAATAAATAAATAAATAAATAAATAAATAAATAAATAAATAAATAAATAAATAAATAAAATCTTTAAAAAAAAAAGAAATGCAGATGCTCAGGCCTGCCCTGGCTCCACTGAATCAAAATGGGCAGTGCAACCAGGATCCCTGGTGACTCACATGTACACTGAAGCTTGAAAAGCATGGATTGGGGCGCCTGGGTGGCTCAGTGGTTGAGCGTCTGCTTTTGGCTCAAGGTGTTATCCGGGGTCCTGGGATCAAGTCCCACATTGGACTCCCTGCAGGGAGCCTGCTTCTCCCTCTGCCTGTGTCTCTGCCTCTCTCTGTGTGTCTCTCATGAATAAATAAATAAATACAATCTTAAAAAAAAAAAAAGAAAAGCATGAGTCTACTATAGAATTTCTGCTTTGTGCATACGGATTATCTGAGGAACTTACAAAACCAGTTCCTGGGCTCTGCCCCTCAGGGATTCAGAATCTGTTTGACCAGGGTAGGGCCTGAGAATTTGCATTTCTAACAGGCTCCCGGGAGATGCTGTCACCATGTTCGGAAACCACATTTTGATTAGAAGCAGTCCAGTTTGCTGGGGTCCTTGAGGTTGGCCTTTGGTGGTGGTGGTGACTAGGCCCCCAGTGAGGGGTCAGTGGGGGTTTCCTCTGCCTGCACCGGAGTCCCGCACATGACAGGGGTCTGGAAGGGAGTCTGGGGCCAAGACTGAGCGGAGTCTCCAGTGTCACCTTAGGAAGTTTGGATCCTGTCTTAGAACTTTTTTTTTTTGCTATAACAACATCTGTTTTTAAAAAGCCTTCGTGTCTGATCATACTCACTCTTTTTTGTGGTTTTTTTTTTCCCCCTTTCAGGATCAAGCATGAAAACATTGTTGCCCTGGAAGATATTTACGAAAGCCCCAATCACTTGTACTTGGTCATGCAGCTGTGAGTACCTCGAGTGCCTGATGGGTGAGGAAGAGGGTGAGGGGAGTGGGGATCGCAGGCTAACATGAAGGTCCGCCTGTGGTCTAGGAAGCGGGGGTGGTGGTGGGCCAGGTGAGCCATGGGGTGGGACTGGGGACTTGGGCAGCCACGGCACCAGACTGAGCATCTCCATCCTCACAGTGGAACCCGATGCTGCCATTGCAGGGCGCCTGTATTCGGGGTGCATTTTGCTTTTTCATGCACGAGGTCCAAATGGTGCTTCCTGAAAACTCTCCAGTGGGCCCACCGAGAAGTACACTCTGCTCCCGTCTCTAGGAGAAACTCCCACCTTGTCTTCATTTCGAGGGATGCTGGGGGAGGGCAGCAGATGGTCCCTGTGGGCTCTGTCCTGCCATCGACTCTGCCGGCAGATAAATGCACATGTGAGTGAACTGGAACTTGTGCCAGGCCTAAGACAAGTATAGTTGGGTCACACCATGACACTGTCACCACCGGCGGATTATTTCTGCTTGCCAGTGAGGCTGGAGATTATCAGAAGAGGGGAGAAATAAAAAAAGCTGAATATTCAGGTCGAAACTTGACTTGAATCTGTAAGGCACACGTAAATGTAACACGTCCACTGTTCAATGAAATTAGTCTCTGCATTAGTAGGGTTGTTGGTTTTTTTTTTTTTTTTTGCCTGAACATTTTTATAGGACACTGTAGGCCTTTTTTGTACCAACATTTTTAAAAGCATCCAGTCTGGAAGCACATGGACAATTTTTCTCTGTCCTAGCTGGCGATGGATGTAGGAAAATGTTGGGGTTCAGAGCTGACGGCCAAGAAAGATTTCTTGAGATGTCAGTGCAAAAAGGTGGTTCTATTAAAGCACTGGGACAGAACCTGTGGGCAGAAAGAGCTGTACTGGGGTTGTGATGGGCGGTTGATTATATACTTTCAAGTTGGGAGGAGGTTACAGACAGCACAAGCCTCCAAGGTATTTTGGAAACAAGAGTTCCAGAATCCTGAGGGGGCTAGCTGTTGTTAGGAAAAGGTTATTTATGGGACGCCTGGGTGGCTCAGTGGTTGAGCGTCTGTCTTGCTCAGGTCGTGATCCTAAGATCCTGGGATCGAGTCCTGCATCGGGCTCCCTTAGGGAGCCTGCTTCTCTCTCTGCCTGTGTCTCTGTCTCACTCTCTCTCTGTCTCTCATGAATATATAACTAAAAATCTTTTTTTTTTTTTTAGAAAAAAAGGTTATTTATTACTGTATGGAAAAAAACTCTGTCATGAGACTCTTCAGATGTGTATCAGTGGGCCATATGCTTGGAGAGTGATTGCCAGCATGGATCTTAGAGGGGTAGAGCAAAAGGAAGCTTCCAAAGGAATTTTTATATGTTAAAGTAGACTTATAGGATCCTGAGGGCTGGGCTAAGATTGCCTCTTGCCCTTAGCAAAGTATTAACATCCAGGCAGCTGAGTTCCTCGGGGAATGTCACTGCCTGTTTTAAGGATGTGTCAATGGGCAGTAAGTAGTATGAAAATATAACTTTTTCTTTTGCCTTTGCTTCCCACATCAGTGACCAGAAGTTTTACACCTTTGGCTGTTACTGTCTGCCATGAGACTGGTGGCTTAAGCAGTTTCGACTGCTGGCTCCTCATTTATTCCCGATTACCTAAATGTAATCTTTCCTAGTTCCTTGCTATACTGTTTGTTTCGTAATTCGCCACATTCTGGTTCTTCCTTGAGAGCAGTAGCTCTCCCCAGATTTGGGATACTCCCTAGAAGCTCATGTGACTTTGTTTTATATCGTGTTAAAAAAAAAACCAGAATTCAGCCGAGTAAATGTGAAGATCTAGTTGGCTTTATTAAATGATTCATGAGTTGGGCAGCATCCCATCTAGCAAGTAGAGATGAGCTAAACAAAAGAAAGGTTTTTTAAGGCAAAAAGAGAGCACTTGAAAAGAAAAAGAAAGGAACTTATTAGCAGGAATGCATTGTTGAGGCAAGCTTGCCATCCTAAAGGGGATAGAAAGGGTCTATCAGTAAATTTCCTAGTATTGACCAGGAGATGCTATACTGACTGATTAAAAATTACACTCCTGGAAAATTGAAACTGCAGTTAGGTTAGGTATTAAGTCTTGATTTATTGACTTGGGGCCTTAACCTAAATGGTGCCATTTTGGGCCTGTGGCTTTCTTTTGAACAATAGAGACTACTTTTTTTTTTTTTTTTTAATAGAGGCTACTCTTACGCAGGTGAACCACTTTCTCCCCAAACATTAACTTCCCAGTAGGAAGAATATGGCATTTTAATGACAGGAAAAAGCCCCACAAAAATGTCGGTAGTATATTTAAATGTGTGCTTTTTTATTGGTGATGTGAAAAAAAAAAGCATTAATATTTGGATCTATTGCTCTATGTATTCCCTTGCTTTAAGATCTCTGTTTATGGATCTGTCACTAAATAAATCAGTCAAAAGCATCCCCTTATGTAAATCTCAGCTTTGCCTCTTATTAGCTAGGTAAATACGGGCAAATAACTGGGTCTCTCTGAGTATCAGTTTCCTTAATGGAAAGAAATAATAATATTGACATCTTCATCATCATAATATTTATATTAGAAGGTCTTAGTGAGTCCTGAATGAGAAAAATGTATAAAAATGTATTAAATATAAATAATGCCATAAATAGAAGGTCCCCAATACGGACTGTCTCTTTATGGACATCTGTATTGTTTCATTAGTATCTCTGCAGATGGTCTTTTCATTTTATGAGATGAAGTTCAAGTGGATTTGAATTCTAACTTTCTAAGCAACTTGATTGTCTACTTACCAGCAGGAGTTTATGTAAAGATGGGTCGGCATTGAGAGCATAAAAGTGTCTGGAATGGAACAAACCTGGGAACAGACTTTGGAAATCTTCTTGGGGCCCAGCTGTCCCCACTCGTTCACCGAGCTTTTCTATCAGGGCTTTATCCCCTTTCACAATCATTCTAAAACCTCCTCAATATGGATCACATTCGTTCAGGATTTGTAATAACACAGAGGAGTCAGGCTAGAATGAACTTTTGGGGATCCCAGATGAGGTTTGTCAGGCAAGTTGGTGATAGAATCCAGATCTAGAGGCAAGGAATGTTTGAAGTGCTTAAGGAGGACACGATTTATGTGCACCGTTGAGGAGTTTAGAGGCGCTATTTACACAAATGTTGGATTTGCTAATTGCAAGCTGTTAACTTGTATATAAATTCTTTTTCCATTGGTTCTCATTACTTTATTTTTTATTTTTTTGTTTCTCATTACTTTTTTATTTTATTTTATTTTATTTATTTTTTTATTTATGATAGAGAGAGAGAGAGAGAGAGGCAGAGACACAGGCAGAGGGATAAGCAGGCTCCATGCACCGGGAGCCCGATGTGGGATTCGATCCCGGGTCTCCAGGATCACGCCCTGGGCCAAAGGCAGGTGCCAAACCACTGCGCCACCCAGGGATCCCCTCTCATTACTTTTTTAAAATTCAACTTTGTTGAGGTATAATTTACATCCAATTAACTGCACCCATTTAAACTGAACAATTCAGGGGATCCCTGGGTGGCTCAGCAGTTTGGCACCTGCCTTTGGCCCAGGGTGTGATCCTGGAGTCCCGGAATCGAGTCCCACATCGGGCTCCCTGCATGGAGCCTGCATCTCCCTCTGCCTGTGTCTCTGCCTCTCTCTCTCTCTATGTCTATCATTAATAAATAAATAAAATCTTTAAAAAAATAAATAAACTGAACAATTCAGTGATGAATGTGGAAGCGAATCATACTGGTGAAACCACCACCATAATCAAGAACAGAAAATTTTCATCACTCCAAAGATGCCTTTGGCCCCTTTGACATGCTCGCTTCCTTACCCCTGACCTTGGAGGCAACTATTTTCAATCATTAGAGTTGATTTTGAATTTTCTAAAATATTATGTACATGGAATTATATAGAAGTCCATTTTTTTTTGTCTGGCTTATTTTACTCATCATATTTACTGACATTGGTTCGTGTGGTAGCATGTTCTTTTTCATTGCTGATTAGTATTCTATAGTTACAGATGAGTCCACATTTTAGCCATTTGCTGTTGCTGAAATATTTGGATTATTTCCAGTTTGGATGTTAGAAACCAAGCTTCTGGGAACATTCAGGTACAGCATTGGTGTGGTTATATGTTTGGGTGAAGAGCTAGGACCAGAATGAGTGGGCCATATAATGGGGGTTAGGTTGAACTTTTTAAGAAACTGTCAGTTTTCCAAAGTGGTTTTTACCATTATACATTTTTGTCAACAGCATATGTAAGTTCTTGTTAATACACATTCCCATCAGTGCTTCATACTTTATCTTTTCAATTTTAGCCATTTTAATGGGTTTGTAGTCGTATCCCACAGTAGTTTTAATTTGCATTTTCCTGCTGATAAATGATGGTGATCACCTTTTTATGTCCTGATGGGCCATTTGCATATCTCCTTTGGTAAAATGTCTCTTCAAATCTTTTGCTCACTTTTTATTGGATGGTTTATCATATTATTGGGTTGTGAGTGTTCTTTATCTATTTTATCTTCTGTCAAATATACGTAATATGAATTTTTCTCCCATTCCATAGCTTTTTATTGTTTTCTTAATGAAGCCATTTTAAAAACTCGCCTTTTTGAGCTATAATTCCATACAATATACATACAATATAATTCCATGCCATACAATTTATGCATTTAGAGTGTACAATTCACTGGTTTTTGTTCTAGTCACAGAATCGTACAGCCATCACACAATCTAATTTTAGAACATTTTATATTCTAGAGGTGAACAAATAAAAGAGATTCATACCCATTATCACTCTCAGTTCTTCCTTCCCCAACCTCTTACTTTCTATTCCCAAGGATTTGCCTATTCTAGATCATATGATATGTGGCCTTTGGTGATTGTCTTCTTTCATGTGGCTTAATCTTTTCAGGATTTATCCATGATGTAGCATGTGTCAATACTTCATTCCCTTTTATGGCCAAATAATATTCCATTATAAGGCTATCTTACATTTTATTTATCCATTCATCGGTTGATGGACATTTACATTGTTTATACTTTTCAGCTATTAATGATAAAGATGCTAGACATTTCCATGTACAGATTTTTGTGTGACCCTATGTTTTTATTTCCCTTGGGTGTATACCTAGGAGTGGAATGGCTGGGTCAAATGTAACTCTATGTCTAACATTTTAAGGAACTTTTGAACTGTGTTCCAAAGTGGCTGCAGCATTTTACAATCTCACGAGCACTATATCAGGATTCCATTGTCTCCACACCCTCTCCAGGACTTGTTAATTATTTGTCTTTTTGGTGATAGCCATTTTTGTGGGTGTGAAGTGATATCTCATTGCAGTTTTGATTTACATTTCCGTGATGACCAGTGATGTTGATCATCTTTTCCTGTGCTTATTGGACACCTGTATATCTCCTATAGAGCAGTATCTATTCAAATACCTTATGCATTTTTAAATTGGGTTTTTGCCTTTTGTTTTTGAGCTTAAGACTTCTTTATGTATTCTAGTAGAAGTCCCTTATTAGACATGCATTAGAATGTTTTCTCCTATCCTGTGGGTTGTCCTTTTACTTTTTCAGTGGTATCACTTGTAGCACCAAATTTTTTGTCTTGGTGTAGTTCAGCTTATTCGTTCTTTTGTCACTTATGCTTTTGGTGTCATACCCAAGAAACCAACACCTAATGCTTAATGGTACCTTTGGAACAGGAGAAGTTTTAATGATGATAAAATTCAACTCATCAATTTGTTTCCTTTTATGATTTGTGCTTTTTGTGTCTTTGCCTACTGTAAGTTTGCAAATGTTCTTTTCTTCTAGAAGTTGTATAGTTTTAGTTTTCCACTTAGGTCTATTGTAAGACCAACTTCAAATTAATTTTAATACATGGTGTGAAGTAAGGAGGATACTTTTTAATTTTTCCATTGGGGTATCCAATTTTCAGCACCATTCATTAAAACGTCTTTTCTTTTCTAAGTTAATTGCCTTGGTACCTTAGACCATATAAGGCTGACTTAATTTCTGGACTCATTCTATTCCATTACTCTATATTCTGTCTTTTGTCAATACGATACCAGCTCATTTACTGTAGCTTTCTTGTAAGTCTTGAAATCACGAATCAGAGTCCTCTAACTTTGTTATTATTTTCTTAAAATTCTTTTTTTTAAAGATTTTATTTATTTATTCATAGAATGCAGAGAGAGAGAGAGAGGAGAGGCAGAGACACAGGCAGAGGGAGAAGCAGGCTCCATGCAGAGAGCCTGACGTGGGACTCGATCCAGGGTCTCCAGAACACGCCCTGGGTTACAGGTGGCGCTAAACCACTGTGCCACCGGGGCTGTCCTATTTTCTTAAAATCCTTATAATTCTTAAAATTCTAGAGAGGTGCCTGGGTAGCTCAGGTGGTTAAGCTCAGGTCATGATCTCAGGGTCCTGAGATTGAGCCCCGTGTCAGGTTCAGCACTCAGCAGGGAGCCTGCTTCTCTCTGTGTATATGTCTCTCTCTCAAATAAGTAAGTAAATCTTTTTAAAAATTGCTTTGGGGGGAATCCCTGGGTGGCTCAGCGGTTTGGCGCCTGCCTTTGGCCCAGGGCCTGTTCCTGGAGTCCCTGGGATCGAGTCCTGCTTCGGGTTCCCGGCATGGAGCCTGCTTATCCCTCTGCCTGTGTCTCTGCCTCTCTCTCTCTCTCTCTCTCTGTCTGTCCTGTCATAATTAATTTTTAAAAAATCTTAAAAATTGCTTTGGCTATTGTAGATTGTTTGCATTTTCACATGAATATCAGAAACAGTTTATCTATCTATCTATCTATTTATTTATTTATTTATTTATTTTGCAGAAGGGCTTGTGGGAATTTGGGATTGCATTGAGTCTTGTATATTAGTTTGGAAACAACCAGTAGCTTAAAAAAATCAAGTGTTTCAGTCCACAAACATGGTCAGTTAATCCCTCATTTATTTAGATCTTTCATTTCTCTTAATGTTATATAGTTTTCAATGTGTGACCCTTCTATATTTTTGTTAAATTTGTTCTGAAATATCTTCTTTTTTTGACTGATTTGATTTGATTTTGTTTCTAAATACTTGGGGAGTGTCTAGAGCGCAACATTTGGGGGGACTTATTTCACAATATTTGTGCCTGGGAGGTTTTTGGTTTCCTAGGAAACATCATCTTGGGCACTGATGCTCAAATATAACAGGGGCTGCTCAGCACCCTAATTTTATTACTTAGCTAATTGCTATTTCGATTCTGAGTACTGTAGCATATTTGTCCCTTTGCAAGCTACAGCAGAGACTTGATTGTTTATAGTGGTCTATATTTACAGTTTTATTTGGGTTTTGAGAGAATTATCTTTTTTTTTCCAGAATGCTAATTTTTGAACCATTCTTCTTTAGATAGTATAAGGTCAATATGACATTGAGATAAGATGCAGTTGAGAAGTCAGTTTATTTAGAGTTTATTCCTCATCTGCTTTGGTTGTGGCGTATCAGCCCATATATTTGGTGATAATAAAGGCCCCCCCTCAACTCCTCCCCTTTGATGTCTATACCAGCATGGGATGTAACATATACTTCAGGCTGGTATAATTCAAAGGACATACCGGGATGACTATTTTTTTCTTATAAAAGTATTTTATTTCCTATTGAATTATATCTTGTTTTCAGTAAGACTTAAATTTCTATATATGGGTCACTCTCAAATTTCTATCATCAGCCTGGACTCCTCCCCTGAAACCGTGCGTGTATATCCAACTTTCTGCTCGAGAGTTCCACTTGGCTGTGTAATAAGCATCGCTCACTTACCAGATCCAAAATAAACTCCTGAATTTTACACAAAATCTGCTTCTCCTGCTGTCTATCTCATCTCCGCAAATGGCAACTTTGTTCTTCTGGTTGCTCAGGCCAAAAGCCACAGTCATCCTTGACTCATCTTCTGCTCTTCCGCCCCACCATCCTATCCATTGGCAAATCCCATGGTCCCAGTTTGGGACTATTGGTAATCCAACCCCTTCGCCATCATCTCTGCAGCTACCACTCTGATTCAAGCCACCATCATCTATGAAACGTATCTTTGTCCCCACAACCTTCCCCTCTGCACTGTTCTTTCTTAGCAGATCGGCCAGGCTTTACTGTTCCTCTGTTGAGAGCTCCCATTTGCTTCCCATCTCGGTAAAAGACCAAGTCCTTAGAGCGACCTCCAGGGCACTGTGTGTCCTGGGTCCCTGGTAACCTCTCTGACCTCAGCTTCCCCTTCTCTCTCTCATGATTTCATTCATCTGCAGCCACACTGGCCTTGCTGTTCCTCAAAAGGCCACGCCTGCATGACTGTGGGCCTGTGGGCCTTTGTTCCTGTTATTCTTTCTGCTTGGAGCACTTTCCCTTAGAGATCTTAATGCTATCGTGGAATGAAGGAAATATTCAAAATTTTGCCAGATAACACTTTCTCATTGAGATATTCCCTAGATCCCCTATGTGAGATAGCTACTCCCCCACCACCTCCTGCCACACTCGTCTTCATTCCCTGTCCCCTTCCCCAACTTGGTTTTTCTCTATAGCATTTGTCACCCTCAGAAAATTTTTCTCACTTCTGTTCTCTGCTAGAGCAGTGCTTGAATGATATGGTAGGCATTTAATACGTATTTGTTCAGTTAATAGAATTACATATAAGAAGGATAATGGTTAACACTTAGTCACTTAACCCTGACAAAAAACTTAGGAGCCACTTTTTTTTTTTTAAGATTTTATTTATTTGAGAGAAGGTGAGCAAGAGAGTGTGAGCAAGAGAGCGAGGCAGAGGTAGAGGGAGAAGCAGATTCCCTTCTGAGCAGAGAGCCAGATGCAGATGTGGGGCTCCATCCCAGAACCGCGGGTTCATGACCTGAGCCAAAAGCAGATGCTTAACCGACTGAGCTACCCAGGGGCCCCAGGAGCCACTTTTATCCCAATTTTACAAGGAGAACCTGAGCAGAGGGGTTGGATTGTTTCCCCAAGCCAGCAAGTGGCCCAGTGAATGCCCTTAACCAGCATAATAAAATACACTGCTGATATTTTCTAGGAATAAATCTAGTAGGTAACACTAATGTGAATAGTTTACTTGGAAAAAAATATATTATTTGTGATTAAATAAGTATTTTAAAAGCAGAGCTAACTAGAAAATGCCCTGTATTTTGTCATGGTTTGTGCGGGGGGAAAAGTTTACTAAATAATATCACAGGAAATCACTAAACTAATCTCCACATACATAGCAATGATCATGTTTCTTTCTTAGATAATTTTGTCAATTAATGAAGGAATAGATGAGCATGTTTTACCAATATTATGATAGGTTGCATTACGTATATTCCACATAAGATACAAATATGTCTAATATTTCTTTAATTTTGTGATAGTATTAAGATATGTAGAAGTTACCTGCTGAACTAGAAACGCTAATAATTGAATGCACTTTCTCTAAAGAATTTTAGATTCCTGAGTAGTCTAAGACATGAAAATATATGCAGCCTTCAAGAGAAAAGTGTGGTTTATCTACCCCATTGGCTTCTGCATGAACCTGTTTGTGGGGGTTGCCAGTGGTAGTTTCATGTGCATATTGTATTCATAATTCATGCAGTGTTTTCCCAGAAACAGTTTTAATTAGAACACAAATTATTACTCCCAAGAGAAAGTCTTTTCAAACAGCCAAGAGTAATAATGAAGACAAAAGTGTTTCTGCCTATGATACCTTAATATATTTACATATAAATTTCCAAAGTCTTATCTTTGTTCACAACAGACTGTAATTGAGAATCTAGGGTCTGATGACTTTTGTTTAGTACTAGGTGAATGGGAACAGGTTGGGGCCACAGCTGGTCTCTCCAGTGGTTTTCTTTGTGGAGGAGCCATCATGATGCACAACCACTGTACCCCTTGGGGTTTGTGTGGGGACTGTGGGTCACAGGGAAAGCTGTGTGGAGGAGATGCACTTGGATAGAGGGTGATTGGGACAAGCCAGATGAATGTGCTTGGGATAGGTGGGGTGGGGCCTGTTCCTTCAGCCCTTCAGCCTGATACAAGGAGAAATATTAAGGAGCCTGGGTGGGACATGGAGGGTTTAATGTGTGAGGGGGTCCAGTCTGTGAGGGGTCTAGTCTGGGGGGGGTTTAGTCTGTGAGGGGGTCCAATCTGTGAGGCGGTTTAGTCCGTGAGGGGGTCCAGTCTGTGAGCAGGTTTGAACTGTCTTCTCTTTTAATGTAAGCAGTTATAACTATAAATTTTCCTCTTAGCACTGCTTTTGCTGCATCCCATGAGTTTTGGGATGCTGTGCTTTCATTTTCACTTGTCTTAAGATATTTCCTCATTTCTCTGTGATTTCTTCTTTGACCCTGGGGCTGTTTAAGAATGCATTGTTTAATTTCTACATTTCTGTGAATTTTCCAGTTTTCTTTCCATGGTTGATCTTCTAGTTTCCTTCTGCTATGCTTAGAAAAGATACTTTGTATGATTTCAGCTTTTTAAAATTTATTAAGCTTTAGTGTTTTTTTTTATTTTGTTTTGTTTTGTCTTATATGGTGGAGAATGTTCTGTGCGAACTCGGGAAAAATATGTGTTTTGCTGTTGTTGGATGGCATTCTATGTGTGTGTGTTAGGTCCAACTGGTCTTTGGTGTTGTTCATGTCCTCAGTTTCCTAACTTAACGTTCCGTCTGGTGGTTCTATCTGCTATGAAAGGTAGGGTATGGAAGTCTCCTACTATTTTTATAGAACTGTCTTTTCCTCCCTGCAATCCTGTCAAAGATTGCTTCGTGTATTTTGGAACTCTGCTATTCTGCGCTTGTTTGATGCTTGTATCTTCTTGGTAGTTGACCCTCTTATCATTGTATAATGTTCTCCTTCGTCTCTTGTAATAGTTTTTCCTTCTGTTTGGAGAGAGAGAGAGGAGAGAGAGAGGGAGAGAATCTTAAGCAGACTCTACGCTAAGCACGGAGCCCTATGAGGGGCTCAGTGTCATGACCCTGAGATCATGATTTGAGCAGAAACCAAGATTCAGATGCTTAACCCATGGAGCCACCCAGGTGTCCCCAGTTTTTACTTTTTATGACCACATTCTTATTACAATCATTTTTGACTTAAAGATTTTCATAGTACTTTTCTAAACATCATCTTTTCCATTCTTTCCCATTCAAATGAAACAACATATTTCATTAAATTTCTAATGAGTTCTTTAAAGTTCTTTAATGGGATTTAAATATCCCATACATTATAGAACAATTGTAAAAAAACTTTTGTGTTTTTTTAACAGTTTATTTTAATTTCAGTAGAGTTGCCATACAGTGTTATATTAGTTTCAGGTGCACAATTTAGTGATTCAGTAATTCTATGTATTACCCAGTGCTCATCACGATAAGTGTATCCTTAATCCCCTTTACCTGTTTCACCCATCCCTCCTACAATTGTAAAAATTTTCATAGGTAACAATTGGTTATTAATACTCAAATTTGAGAATCCATAAAAGTTCATAAAGAGTAAAGTCATGTTTAGAATATACAGCATCAATTTCAGAAATTATCCATTTATTAACTTATATGTTGTGCAAATATTTATTTGATTTGAGGAAATATGTAATGCTCTAAAAGCCAGCAAGCCGAGGCTTGTAAAATTAAAAATCCAAACGGTATCACCATGAACTTCTTTGCTTCTAATTTCCTAAGTAGATAAAAACAGGGCTTGTACAAAACCTGCCTATGCAGTAATCCATTTCTGAATATATCAGATTATACCTTTTGGTTTGAGATGCTCCTGAACTGCAGTTCTATCTGATAACTTACTAAAAGAAACAGGCTCTCTGCTTCAGCTAAACCAGTTTCCTCACGCCCTGCAAATGGGATGTGTACATTCCAACCTCCAGGTTTGCTCTCATGTTTTTCCAATCTCGATAATGCTCTTTTTACTCTTGTCAGGCATCTAGATCCTTTCTTTCTTTTCAGAGCATCAGGGTAAACCCCCTCACCATCCCACCCAGGCTCCTTACAATGCTGGTCTTTGTACCAGCCCTTCATCCTGGAGCACAGTCATCCCCCACCCCACCCCCAGGTCCCCAGCTTCTTCTGTCACCTTCCCTGGATAGGTTCTTGGCCGCCCACTCCCCTAGTCCCAGCCCGGTGGGGACCTGGGCACCAATGTGGGGGGTGGAATGAGATGCATGAACACAGCTCACCAACGTGGGCTGGAACCCCAGGAGCCACAGGGGTCTGCACGCAGCCTGCAGACGAGTATCTGCATGACCAAGGAAGCATGACATTAAATAACAGATAAAAAAAACACCATGACAGGTAGAATGAGAGTACAAGAAAGGAAGCAATTTTTTTTCCTATTTTTTTGTATAAAGAATATACATTTTTACTCTGCACTGGACCTAGTGGATTATGTGGCCAGCCCTGCATGTGATTGTCAGAAAAAGCACATCCTGCCAGTGGAACAGTAGGATGGGTATGAGCCCCCACGCCCCTGTGCTAAAGGAAGCTCAGTGCCCCAAGGGAGTCGGGGAGTGGGTGCAGCAGTGGGACTCTCAGAGCAGAGAAGGGCCCCATGAATGGGCCATGGGTTCAGGAGGAGAAATAGCAGTTGTTTCTTAAATTCCACCTATAAATAAAGTCATGTGGTATCTCTGCCTTGTGTCACTTAGCATTATACTCTCTAGCTCCATCCATGTCATTGCAAATGGCAAGATTTCATTCTTTTTATGGCTGAGTCATGTTCCATCGTGTATGTATGCCACTACTTCTTTATCTGTTCATCAATCCATGGACATGTAGGCTGCTTCATATCTTGCTACTTCAAATACTGCTGCAAAAACTTAGAGGCACAGGTATCTCTTTGAATTAGTGTTTTTGTATTCTTTGGGTAAATACCCAGTAGGGCAATTGCTGGATCATAAGGTAGTTCTATTTTAAATTTTGAGGAACCTCCATTGTGTTTTCCACAGTGGCTGCACTAGTTTGCATTCCCACCAGCAGTGAACAAGGGTTCCCCTTTCTCCAGATTCTCCAGATTCTCCAGATTCTCACCAACACCTGTTGTTTCTTGTGTGGTTGATTTTAGCCATTCTGACATTCTCATTGTAGTTATGATTTGCATTTCCCTAATGATGGGTGATGTTGAGCATCTTTTCATATGTCTTTTGGCCATCTGTATATCTGCTCTGGCGAAATGTTGTTCATGTTTTCTGCCCATTTTTAATTCGATTATTTGTGTGTGTGTGTGTTGAGTTGTGTAAGTTCTTTATATATTTTGGATACTAATCCTTTATCTGATATATCATTTGCAAATATCTTCTCCCATTCTGTAGGTTGCCTTTTAGTTTTGTTGATTGTTTCCTTCACTGTGCAGAAGCTTTTTATTTTGATGAATCTCATGTTTGAATTTTGCTTTTGTTTTCCATATTTCAGGAGACATATCTAGAGAGACGTTGCAAAGGCTGATTTCAAAGAGGTTACTACCTATGTTCTCTCCTAGGATTTTTATGATTTCAGGTCTCATATTGAGGTCTTTAACCCATTCTGGACTTATTTTTGTCTATGGTATCAGAAAGTGGTCTGGTTTCATTTTCTTTTGCATGTGCCTGTCCAATTTTCCCAACACCATCTGTTGAAGAAAACACCATTTGTCTTTTTCCCATTGGATATTGGAATATTGGACATCTCCAATGATGTCTTTCCTGCTTTGTCAAAGATTAATTGACCATATAATTATGGGTTCATTTCTGGGTTTTCTATTCTGATCTCTTGATCTGTATGTCTGTTTTTGTGCCAGTACCATACTGTTTTGATTACTTCCACTTTGTACATAACTTGAAATCCAGTATTCTGATATCTCCAGATTTTTGCTTTTCTTTTTCAAGATTGTTTTGTCCTCAGGGTCTTTTTTGGTTCCATATGAATTTTAGGATTGTTTGTTCCATTTCTGTGAAAAATGCTGTTGGTATTTTGACAGGGACGGCATTAAATGTGTAGATTGCTTTGGGTAGTATAGACATTTTAACAATATTTGTTTTTCTGGTCCTTCTGAGGAAATAACTGCCCCTTCATTAGTATCATGGAAATTCAAATGGTTTTCAGATTGTTTCATGAGGAAAGGTGGGATTATTAGGTGCAAATCCCCTCATGTTCCTATTTGGGACATGATGTCAGGCATCTGGAAGGAGATTGGAGGGAGATCTCAAAGGAATTATTTGAGAAATTTATTTAGAAATGCTGTGCAGTGGGAAGATCACTGGACTGGACACACAAGCTGTGGATTCCAGGCTCCCTTCTGCCCTTGGTCTATATGATAGCGCTGTGCCTGGTCTCCCTGGGTCTATCTGTAACGTGAAGAGTCCTTCTTGTTGTTTGTTCATTTGTTTAAGACAAGCCTATGGCCTCTGGTCCTAAAATCCCATCCCTTTTTGGTACTCTCCATTTTCTCATTGTAAATCCCCATGGAACAAGCACAGATGTTAGAAATCTGTTGGATTTTTCAGCATTTACTAGCTAAGTCTCTCCATTTCCCAAGATGTTGTTTCCAAAACCATGTCTTACCTATTTGACTCCGTGGCTTTATAAATAAGGCATGTAGTGCTGAAGCTGGCTTGGCAGCCTGATGAATGTATGCAATTTGATATTTGACATGGTGAGAGAGGGAGGCTGGCGCGGGAATGGCTGGGTTATAGAGAGGGTCTCTGTTTCCTGTTTGGAAGCAGGCATTTAGAATCCTGCTGGATCCCCCTATGCTGCATCCAGATGATTAATTTTACATCTGGAAATAAAAAATTCTTGTTTCCTTCATAGCTTAGGCTCTCACGCTCTATTCCAGCCAGCCTTCCTTGCTCTTCTCCTGCTCACGGCCTCTCTCTAGAATGATGGTCCCCAGAGCTGCTGTGGCTCTGTCAGCTTAGTCTCCACCACCCCCTGTCTGCCTTCAGCCCAGTTGACAACTACCCCTAATGCTGTCCTTCTTGCCAATTCTTTGACATTGCTGGAAACCCCCAATGCCTCCCTCCCTCTGGGCTTCCCTACCCAGCCTCACCCCTTGGAGGGCTACTGGCATTCCCCCGGCCAGTGTGCCTGCTGCATCCACCCAGCAGATGCAAAACTGGATATCAGTGCACCTGTCTGCATCCTCTGCTCCAACACAGGGCTGCTGGGTACTCCTGGGGGGTAGCACACAGCCTGGTGGCTTGGAACTGCTGCAAATTAGATGGTGCTCACTTCAGAAGCAGCATCACCTCTGTGATAACCACTTCTCAGTCCTCAGCACCACTCAACTCCCCTGTCACATGCTTCTGGTTAGATTCTTCATTCTCTTATATTCCATTTATTCCAGACTTCTGTTATTCTTCCAAACTACCTACTCCACCAGTTGCCTATTAGAATGGTCTGAGCCTTTGAGGGCGGTACTTTGTACTTCAATTTAAGTATACTAAATAGTACCAAACTTCTCTGTATATAAATTCCCCCCCCCAAAAAAATAAATTCCCCATATTTTGATGGCATTGGTGAAAAGACAGTTGGAAATCTTTAATCAAAGTGTTCAATGGGTGAAGTGTGAAAAACAGCAACTTTTGAAGCTTCTAGCAAATTGCAATTATTGAAAACAAAACTTGAAAGACATCCCTATGAAGGAAAGAAAGAAGCTGAACAAATTAGGTGATGAGAGCTTGATAGTGTATCAGAGTTAGTTTTGAAATTCTAGAATTGTGCTTTGGAATAACTCAATCTGTGGGAAGTGTCTTGGTTGGAGCTCCTATTTTTAATTGGATAATTTTATATCTGTGCTGCAATGGAATGAGATTGAGAAGCCTGATTATTTTGCAGCATCCAAGTTTGGAGAAGCACTTAAAAAACCATTAATAGAGACAGTTTGACGAAGTTTATCTTTTAAAAATATTTATCCAAGGAAGGTATGATTTGTTGAAGGAGGGTAGCAAAATGACAGTAGTAAAAAAAAATTGGGCCTGAAATATTTATACATTTTGATTAAGAATCTGTCCATTTAGCAGGATTGCAGGCATCAGAGCCCTTGCAGTGTTTTCCAAGTTAAAACATTATAGTCATTAGAGACGAATTCACCGAAGGTGTTGACAGGTTCAAACTTAGTGATCATAAAATACGACTGTGAGGGTGATTGTAAGACAGTTGTAAGCAATCTTATGAAAAAATACAAAGTGATAAATCCACCTTGGAACAAAGTGAATTCTTCAGATAAATGCATTTAGATACGGATATGAATAAAAATTGACTAAAATATGTGAATATGTGCCAAGAGTAATTATTATGTTGAGATTATTTTCTGATTTTCAGACAATGAACAGAAAGAAGTTAAAAGGGTTTTTTTTTTAATTATACATGGATATGTTATTTTAATTTTTTGGTAATAATTTTGCTTTAAAAATAGTTGTCAAACAATTCCTTTTATGGGCCTTACTAATGTGGTAAATCAGTTTGTCAGTCCATAAGTAAAAATTTCAGACATTATAGGGTTTTATTAGTCTGAAAATGGACTGATTCGATACTAAATTATATAGCAGTTCTCTCTGTGATGCTCTTTTTTTCTTTTTTAAAGATATTTATTTATTTGACAGAGAGAGAGAGAAGAGAGAATGACCAGGGGTAACAGGAGAAGGAGAAACAGACTCCCCACTGAGCAGGGAGCCCAATGTGGGGCTCGATCCCTGGACCCCGGGATCAAGACCTGAGCCAAAGGCAGGCGCTTAACCAACTGAGCGACCCAGGCGCCCTGCGATGCTCTTTCTAAGCTGCCTTCTCCCTGAGAATGAAGCCTGCCCTTCATGGCTGTTGCACCTGTGCTCACACATAATTTTATGATTTTTTTTCCCTGTTCTTATTTGCTCATATGTGTCTCATCTAACTAAGCTCCTTGAGAACAGGATCTCATCTTACTATTTTTGCACCTTTAAGGTCTACCCCAATGCCTGGAACATAATAGGTCTGTCATAATGATTATTAAGTAAATGAATTTAGGGATTGAGGGTTTTTCTTTTTGTTTTTTTCAGTAGAACTCCCTAATAAATGAATCCATCGGTAAACATTTGTATTCAACACTACGCCTTTCTTTTCATTACCCCTGTGATAACCATTTATTCAGACCCCTAGTGACTAAGCAAATGAGACAGAGATATTACAGGGCAACTAAACCTGATATTTCACTCATAATGGATGTACAAGTGTGCTCTCATAGGTGTGAGGGTGCATTGCATACAGATGTGGCATCTGATGCTTTTTTTAAGGCAAGCAAATTAAGCCATAAGGAAGACAGGACATTAAGGTAGGGCAATTTCTTGTCTGTGAAGAGAGTGATGTGCACAGATGCCCTTAGTACACACACCACAGAGCCCAGAAGCCCTTTGGGGTGGCTTACAGCAAGTCAGAGAGCTCCTGTGCGGGGACTCAGCCCCAGCAGGAAATTTGTAACATCTTGGTATTTTAAGAAGCTGTTGTTCCTCCTGGGAGAGTGGAGTACTTTGAGTTAGGAAGGGCTGTGGATGGATCAGTGACCTCCCACTGCCTCTCTGGAGGGTCAGATGGGATGGGGGGAAGTGGAGAAACTGTCTTGGGTCAGACATGGGGTCAGTGCATTAGAGAAGTGAGTATCTCAGAAGCAGTCCCAGCCAGGGTAGTTCCCACTGATTGAAGCCAAGTTCTTTGGAAGAAAGGACTCGAGACATTTTAAGTTATGAGTCCTTGATAAGGATCCCAGAGGGAGGTAACTGAGTTTTTTAAAGACATCTCTAAGTATAGTAGAAGATTATTGATTCCCATGTCTAAATAAATGCAAATAATGGGATTGTTCTAAAATGTTTTTTTTAAAGATTTTATTTATTTATTTATTAGAGAGAGAGAGCACCAGTGGGGTGGGGGGAGGAGCTGAGGGAAAGGGAGGAGCAGACTTCCCGTTGAGCAGGGAGCCCAATGCGGGGGCTCCATCCCAGAACCCTGGGATCAGGACTTGAGCCACCCAAGTGCCCCTAAAATATTTTTTAAAAAATCACATCACTGTATAGATCAAACAACTTCTTGAAGCCATGAAATGTAAAGATGATGTGGTCTGTCAGCTTCTTGTGTAATTATATTACACATCCCATGATAATCCCTATAATGAAAAAAACAACTAAGAGATTACGTCTGGAAGATGTTGGGAGTTGAGCAAAATCCCTTTCCACCATTGTGCTTCGTATTTATTTTTTGGCGTTGAGATCTCTAAACTGAGGAGTAGAATTAGCCTGGAACAGGTTCCCTTTCACTGTAGAAAACAAACAGTGGCTCATAGGAAATCCTCCAGATAGAAATGGGAACAAGAGTAGCTGCCCCCTGAGATCCCAGCAAGGTCTGGAACTGAGGGATGTTTTCCAAGGGCTTCTAAAGGGTGAAACCTTGTCTTCCAAAGGTTATCTAAAAATTGTCATTCCTGATTCCACACCACCAGGACTGTGACCTTGAGCGGAGACACGTTAGAACAAAGAGACATGCCTGAGTTTTAGCATGTTTTACAAGGACTCAGGGCTGAGGGACTGTGCCTCCCACCCTGGAGGAGCCACCAGAAGCCAGTCACAGGTACAGTATTCACTTTGCTCGAAGGGCAGCTTGTTGCAGTGATGGCAGCTTGACCAGGTCCCCTTATGAAAGGACTGCGTTGTTCATCATCCCCAGGAATAGTTCTTCAGTCACTGAATTCTGCCTATTTTTATTCAGGAAAGTCACCCGAGGCCCCTCTGGGCAGTGATTCACTCTCTCCCTGTTCTCAATCATCTGGGCTTGAGAGGGAGAGAGAAGGGGTGGCAGTTTTGAGTGGTGGAAAGTCATGGAGGATTGATGACTGGTGCGTGCCTGGGGATGGACAGCCTGGCACCTGGGAACAGGTGAGTGGGCAGTGGTGGGAACTCTAGACTTTTCCAGTTTTGCAGGAGATGATGAGGCTTAGGTTGGACTCTGCCTTGCGTGTTTCTGCCCGACAGGTGTATCTCAGGCCATCCTATCAACCCCTAACTCTACCTTGCCCAGAGAGCTGGGAACAGACCCTATTTCCCCGATCGCAGTAACAGTGGGAGCCACGAGTCCCATCAAGTGGCAACTGCGACTTTGAGCAGTAGTAGCTCCACGGGGGTGGTTTGTTTCTCAGATTCTTTGGTTCTCAGTTCAGCTTATTGGGAAGTTAACACTATTTATTCTTAGAAAAGTTCCATCATTTGTGCTACATGCATCCATGGAAATATTAGATCCTGGATGGGGTTACTTCGTAATATACTGATCTGGGATGGTTGTGAAGATGTGTTCACGCATGACCGCTCTACTAACACTGAGGGCTGTACACTCTTATTTATGTTTTAAAAATAAGGTTCCATAGACACATAGATGCTTATATGCATAGGAAGTATCCAGAGGCATGTTTAGGAAATTGCTAGGGGTTGATTCATAGAGGAAGGATTGGGTGTTTGGAGTGGGAAGTAAACTGTTTTTACTCTGTGCCCTTTTGTACAAATAAAATTTCTTATGTGGCCATATCTTTTAAAAATGCCTTTAAAGAGCCTCCTTCTGCACTTATTCCCAGAGCTCTAAGACCCTATTGTGAAAACTGTTTACTGGATCTTTAAGAACTGCGGTTACTTAAGCAAGACTGGACTTTTCACTGCCAACTTTGAATACTAATGATTTCGCTGCCACCAAGAATTGTCACAATGAGAATCAGTGTTCAGTATGACAAACAACTTCATTTTGCTGGCGTAATCAGAGCCCGAGTCCTCCTGTGTAAGGATGTGATGGAGAGAGCGACGGAGGGGGATTGATGGGTTATGTCAGGCTCGAAATGGGAAAAAGTCTGATGTGGTGTGTTTCCAGAACAGATTCATTTTTAATATCAGCCTTTGTACTTGAGCCCTTAATGATTTGGGTCGTTAATTATCTCACTGAGCAATTCATGTCGATTCAAGATCAGCCATTCTCTCTGATTTATTGATTCTGTGCTCAGGAAAAAAAAATATTTTACAGTATGTTTTGACAAAGAGCCTTTTAACACAAGCCTCCTGTGCTGTGGCCCGACGACTGTGCGCCAGAAATCTTTACATCTGTTCTCTCCCTACTGGGTTTTACACTTGTAATAGATTAAAGTTGCTGTTTCATTTTTATGAGGACTCTAATATAGGATTGTGCAATCTTTGTGAGTTTATGAGCTTCTCGTTTTGTTGTGATGTGAGCTGGTTGATGGATGATCTTGAACGGTGGCTAAATTCTAACAAAATTGTACTTTCTCATGACCGAATCACTAAACTAAACCAAAGGCCCCCTGTGTGCCCGGCATAGGAGTGTCTGAACCAAAGGGCACACGCACCAGCCTGGGACGGGAGGCAGTGTTTGCCGCAGTGCAAGCAAGAGAGCCATTGGCTGGAATAAAGGCCACTTCTAATTCCAGAGAGGAATAAAAAAGAGGGGAGCACTGAGGTGAACAGCTGCCAAGGGCTGCAGGGGAAGCTTGGCTGCCCCATCGAGGGAGCCTTATGACTATAACGAGTTGTGCATCCCACCAATTATCCCATGTTCTTCCCTCACAGTTTCTCAGGAACATTAAGGCTCATAAGCTCCAGAACAGTGTGTTTCAGTTTTTGTCATCGAGGACTTTGAGAGTGACCATAAATACAGTTGATGAATGATCTATATGCATGTGGGTCTTTCCTCTGACTGTAAAAATCTGTTGAAAACAAAGAATCCCCACTCACCAGAGATGGGCACGATGAAAGGCAGCAGGGGAAGAAGGTAAAAATGACAGATCGTTTTCATCCAGGCTCTGCTCAGAAAGTCTTCCTAAGTTCTCGTTTTGTTTTCCAAGGTTAGAAAATACCCTCGTGGTCTGAGTCCTGTCATTTGCCACGATAGTTCTTCAGGGCTGTTTGGTTCCTTCCAAGGTCTGACATCTCTCCCGGCCACCAGGCGAACAAGTGGCTTTTGGCGATGGCCATGTGGGTCAGTTGGCAAAGCTCCATCTGGCATGAATGACTGCATCATAGTGTCATGGCATCAGGCAACCCTGGGCCTCTTTCATCCTAAAAAATAATAATAATAATAATTTATTGAAATAAGAACAGGTACAACCCAATCACTAATAAATAACCTCTGTTCTCAAAGATGAATAACAAAGAGAAAGACATAACGAAATACAAACAGCTCAATAGGACTTGGTGCCTTCATATTGCAGTTTTACTATAATATTGGCACTTTCCCCCTGCCAAGTTTGGGTAGAGCACTCATCCAGGATCCTAGAGATCCGCAGGTCAGTGAAGTGGTATAGATCCTTCAAGAAAGAGCCTAAAATTCCTTTAATTTCCAAAATGCTCACAGCTTCAGTGTATCCTCAGGTATCTCTATAATGAGTCTCTTCTTTCAGGGTTTTGGGAAGGCTGTTCATGCTTCTGAGAAAGGGAGATCAGAGTTCCCTTCTCAGTGGTCCCACAGAGGCTCCAGAAGGGAGAGAGGGATGTGCTCCTTTGCCTTCTCCTTCCTACAATTTGGAATAAGCTGCAAGAAAGAGGTTATGACCACCCTACGTGGTGACTGCATTTTTTTCACCTAGAAGGCTTCCCTAGCAGCTAGTTGAATAACTTACTCGTTTCTCTCCTCCTACCACCTCCTCCCCCTTTCAAACACCACTTAATCCTATTAACTGGTTAAGTATACTCATTAACCAGACCAAGTATACTCTCTAGTACCCTATTTCTCATTTTGGCAGCTTGATAGCCTGCTTCATAAAGAGATTTTTTTTTTAAGATTTTATTTATTCACTTGAGAAAGAGAGAGAGAGAGAACGCGACCTGGGGGGTGGGGTGTGTAGGCAGAGGGAAAGGGAGAAGCAGACTCCTCCCTGATTGGGGAGCCCAATTTGGGGCTCGAGCCTGAGATCATGACCTGAGTGGAAGTTGGATACTTAACCAACTAGGCCACCCAGGTGCTCCTTATAAGGAGACTGTCTCTCACCCCTCATCCAAAATTTAAAATCCACTTGAACAGAAAATCCACTTAAACACATAGGTAAAGTGGTTTTCTCACAAAAGTGTAGCTATTAGGAATTGGTTTAAACTGAGCTGAGTGTACTATTTATAACTTAAGTTCTATTCCATGTCTATTTATATTCAGCTTATCATTAAGTGGAAAACAAAATAAGGTTGACATTTGGTCATTTCATTTTTATAGTTCACTCTGATTCACAATTGTGTTGAAAAGTATACAAAGTGAGCAAGACGTCAGCATACAGAGATGTCTCCAATGTGCCGAGATCGTGGATGTGATAAATATTTATAGTGTTTTGTGATTTGGTCTTGACAGGACCCCCACCCTTTAATCAGAGCACCGTCCTGTATGCTGAGGACTGGCCGGTCCTCTGATGTCCACATGGACCCATGAGCTTCTCCCAAACTTTGCAATGACCACATGTGCCATGTGACCGCAGACTTGCTGAGTGGGAGGGGGGACTGGCAAAAAATCAGAAGAGCTACCACGGCCCATGCACTCTTTGTGCCTTGACTCTTAATATTTCAGTGCCCACTGATGTCAACTCCAATCATATTTTCTACTGACAAGAGGTTGACCCCATTGTTTCATAATATAGATGATCACACACATGTGGCTGAACCACTGGTCCCTGAAATAACAAAGAGGGTCTCTAGAGACTTTTTCTTCCTCTTCCCCAAATTCTTGAAGACCATCCCTGAGGTGATGCTTGAAGTAGAAGAAATGCCAAGGGAGGTAGGGCTTCCCAGAAGTTGGACTGACGCACGATTAGCAGAGTGTTGGAAGCAGAGCAGCTGAACAGATAGGAAGGCGGTCTAGTAACAGTATGAGCTGGCACTGAGTATGGGCATTCGAGGACTCTGGGCAAAAGAGGTAGGAGACCTGGCATGGCCCCAGTTCCTCTGTACTGTGATATGCAGCATATGTAGTGTGTCTATTCTGTGAATAAAATGAAGAGGAGAGGGAGGCCTTGCATAACCAGACCAACTCTCACATCCTGGGGCTGTAGATGTTGAGATTGCCAGTGACAACAAGTGAAAGTGACTCTGGCTCCTCTCTGTAGCCGGGGGACCACCTCTGGCCTTCCTGCCCAGTTCACTTTGGCTCCTACAACTGGCATAGTTTAGTAGTGTCACCTTTGATTCCAAAGAGAGAGGATACAGACCTGGCAATTTCTATTTTGCTCATTTTGCTTTAAAAGGCCAAGTTATGTAAACCACATGGTTGAACTATTTTTCCTGTCACAAAGGGCTGTTTTAACAGAGCACCTGTTTTGCTTCACGCATCGTGAATGTTATTTCTCCTTCATAGGTATTTCTGTATTTTGATACAGCTTTTCAATTTAGCAGCAAAACTAGCCCATTCAGTAATCTGATAATAGAGCGTGGCCTATTTCTTACCGATAGAGGAGAGGTCGTTGGTACAGAGTGATTTATGTAATATGTGATGTTGGTGCAAGACAGATAAAAGGATGGAGGAGAGAGTTCAGAAAATAGACACACACACACAATTTAGTATATGTTAAAATATTTCAGACCAGTGGGGAAAGTAGATTGTTTAATAAATCACGCTAGTAATTTAGGGAAAAAGTGGATCTCTACCTTACTAACTCATTTTTTTAATAATTTTAAGATTTTATTTGCCCCGCACTCTGAGCTCAACAAACCTAAGGAAACGCCACATCACTCTTTGTTTTGTTATTTTTAAAAAGATTTTATTTACTTATTTGAGAGAGAGAGAGACAACTGTTTGTGAGATGGGACGTTTATACAGTCTTTATGGAGGACAGTGTGGCTGTATAGCTCAGGATTTTATTTATTTTTTATTTTATTTTATTTATTTATTTATTCATGAAAGACAGAGAGAGGCAGAGACACAGGCAGAGGGAGAAGCAGGCTCCATGCAGGGAGCCCGACATGGGACTTGATCCGGTGTCTCCAGGATCATGCCCTGGGCTGAAGGCAGGTGCTAAACCATTGAGTCACCCGGGCTGCCCTCGCTCAGGATTTTAAATGCACATGCTCTTCTTAAAAATCTCAAGTTTAGCTGGCACACAGTGGTACATTAGTTTCTGGTGTACAACATAGTGATTCGCCACCTCTTACACCGTGCTCACAAGTGTAGCTGCCATCCGTCACCTTACAAGGCTATCACAACACCATTGACCATATTCCCTGTGCTGTACCTTCATCCCGGCGACTTACTCATCCCATAGCTGGAAGCCTGTATCTCCCAATCCCCTTCATCTGTTTTGCCCATCCCCCCAGCCCCTTCCCTCTGGCAACCATCAGTTTGTTCTCTGTATTTTTAGGTCTTCGATTCTGCTTTTTGTTTGTGTATTCATTTGTTTTGCTTTTTAGATTCCACATAGGAGTGAAAGCATATAATATTTGTCTTTGTCAGTCTTTACTTACCCATAATACCATGTAGGTTAACCCATATTGTTGCAAATGGCAAGATCCCATCCTTTTTTATGGCTGCTTAATATTTAATATTTATATATACACAATATAGCCAGCACACAATGTTATATTAGCTTTACATATATATAAAATAAGTTGTAGTATATATAGATATATATATATTTGTGAGACAATATGATATATATATATATATACACATACATAAATATATATATATGTCACATCTTCTTTATCCATTCATCTATTGATGGACACTTAGGTCACTTCCATATCTTGGTTATCGTAAATAATACTGTAATAAACACATCTTTTCAAATTAGTGTTTTGGGGAGTTAATTATTGGGTCATATGGTATTTTTTGAGGAACCTCCTTATAGTTTTCCACAGTGGCTGCACCAGTTGCATTCCTGCCAGCAGTGCACAAGGGTTCTTTTTTCTCCACATCCTCACCAACACTGGTTATTTCTTGTCTTTGATACTTCTCATTCTGACTGGTGTAAGGTGAAACCCATGGTAAAAAAAAAAAAAAAAAAAGAAAAGAAAAGAAACCTATGGTAGTTATGATTTGCATTTCTCTGATGATGAGTGATATTGAGCATCTCTTCATGTGCCTGCTGGCCATCTGTGTGTCTTCTTTGGAGAAATATCTGTTCAGGTCCTCTGCCCATTTTTTATTTTTATTTTTATTTATTTATTTTTTTTAATTGGAGTTCAGTTTGCCAACATATAGCATAACACCCAGTGCTCATCCCGCCAAGTGCCCCCCTCAGTACCCATCACCCAGTCACCCCCAACTCCCCACCCACCTAACTGCTGCCCATTTTTTAAATTGGATTGTTTGGCTTTTGGTGTTGAGTTGTATCAGTTCTTCATATATAAATGTGCATATTCTTAAACCCGGCAATTCCAAGTCTGGAAATTTGTCCAACAAATCAATTTATTGCTTCATTTGTGATCACAAAACAAAACAAACAGAAGTGGAAACAAGCTATTGATAAGAAACTAGTTAAATAAATTATGGAACACTAACATAGCACAGCAGTGTACACAGATGGATGTGTGCTGATATGAAAAATTGCCTACCTTTATTATTCATATGTAATATTTGTTTAAATATGTATTTATTGGTCATATGCTACACAAAGACTCACACATACATATACCCCTTTTAGGGGAAAGAGGGCATATTATGTATATTTTGTATTTCACAATCAATTGTGTAGGATGGATGTGTAGTAAATTTTAAAACAGACACAAGGGGTGCCTGGGTGGCTCGTTTGGGTAAGCATCTGACTCTTGGTTTCAGCTCAGGTCATGATCTCAGGGTTGTGGGATTGGGCCCCACATTGGCCTTGTGCAGAATCTGCTTAGGATTCTCTCCACCTCTTTCTTTCTCCCTCTTCCACCCGCATGCCCCCCCCCACTCTCTCTCTCTCTGTCTCAAATAAATAAAGTCTTGAAGAAAAAACATAACACAGAAACGCCTTTGGCTAATGATAAAGAGTGGGATGGAGATGGGAGCAACCTCTCTGAACTGTTTGCGGATATTAATATTAGCGGAAATTGGTTGTGAGATTTTTGGGAGTTTGCTGTACTGTCTTCGCAGTTTTTCTGGGTTAAGCGTCCAACTCTTGATTTCGGCCCTGGCCATGATCTCAGGGTCGTGGGATGGAGCTCTGTGTTGAGTTCTGTGCCCAGCAGGGAGTCTACTTAAGACTCCCTCTCTCCTTCTCCTTATCTCCCTCACCCCACTTTCTCAAATAAATAAATGTTTTAAATAAAAATGTATTTAAAAAATACACCTCCCCCAAAGTTTGAAAGTATATAAATTAAAGCATCCACAGAAATTGTCTTAGGATATTGGCATAATAGGTGGTTTATTTTCTTCTCTCTATATAGTTTCATACAATTATCATGTATGATTTGTTTAATTTTTAAAAAATACTGAAGAGAGTTTTTAAAGCGTAGCGCTGGCTGAACTAAAGATGTGGCTAGTAGGTTCTGGGCTTTATTCTCTTCTTTCCCCCATGCCCCCAAATTTCTTTGTCGTCTTTAAAGTGTAGAGAATGAGTATTTTTATTTGAAGAAGAAAGAGAAGTTTTGTAATGAGTGTATAGAATTCAGGGCTCATTCAGGATTAGCAACCCAGTTCACCCTGGCTTGAGCAAAAAAATATTGCTGCAAAATTGAAAGTCAGTGGGGGCTAAAACTTGCTTCTGACACAGTTGGATTCCAGTCCAAATCTGTTTTCATCTTTTAGTTCTGCATCCTCTTGGGTTCTTTATTTTTAGGTGTTTTTTCTGCAGACAGCCCCTTCACCCTGCAGAAAGAACTCTCCTTTTGTCCCTAGAAGTTCCAGCAGAAAGCAGGCCAGGCAGTGGCTGCCTGTGGCCCCTTAGCAGCCCTCCTGAATGTCCAGGCCCTGGGATGGAGCACTTGCCGTGGTTTCCACTGGGACCATGGCCCCACAGTGGAGGCACTGTGTGTCCATGCCCGGCTCTAAAATTGAAGGGGTTTAGGATGTAATCCGTGTAACAATGTAGTCGACTAAAAAACAGAGGAATATTTTATCTCTTTGGAAATCCTGCCATACCTTTGACTTAGAAAAGAGACAAGTGGAGCTTGAACGTTTTCCAGATTTTTTTTTTTTTTTCAATAATTGTCCTGGGGTGAAAAAGCTTGAAAATTACTGCTTTAAGATGATCCCTGGAGTCTGAATGCCTGCAGAAATATCCATCTACCTAAGTTAAACATTCATATTCATGTTCAACAGTAATTGTCTCAACAGATGAAAATGTCAGTCTCTAAAAGCTGTCATTTACTGACTAAATTCTACTTATAATTCTTGATGTTCTTCTTCATTATGTTCAGAAACATTAAGAATTTTCCACTCAGTAGGACAAGTGGTTCTAGAAATAAATTTCAAAATCTTGCTTTCATAGGAAAACAGGTCTTTTGAAGAAAACAGTTTATGAAGCTGTGTTAGTTTTATGTAAATACCAGTTTGGGGTTCAGAATGGCTTCGTTTTGGCTGTCTTGTTTGATGTTCTAGGATATTTATCTAGCTGGATCCTTTCGAAGTAGATCAGAGTTCCCAGCTAAGCAGTTTGTTTGCTGTCACACTCGTGGGTACTTTTCACTGATCTGAAGAAAAAGAAATGATACTGAATTCAATATAGTTGATGGTTAAAGAGCAGCCTACCTTAGGGGCAGTGTGAAGTAAAGCCCAAGGGCAGGCTGTACGAATAATCCCCGAATTCACCCAGAATTTAGAGGAAACGGTGGATTGAGATTTGGGTTAAATTCTCCTAAAAACTCTCAAAATCCTACTTGCCTTTCCTATGTCTGAGAACCAGAACTAGAGCTTGGTCTTCTGTAGGCACCAGAAGAGATTTCTTTGTGATGACCTCCTGGCTTGCTGCTCCATTGCTAAATGTAAAGCAGGGAAAATTAAGAATCTGCCTTAGGCCTTTGCAGTGTTGCCAGGTTTTTGTGTGTGTGTGTGTGGTTTTTTTTGTTTTGTTTTGTTTTTTGTTGTTTTTTTTTTTGAAAGTACAATGATGGTTTTAAAAATCCAAGGATAAGGGAAAGACCCTTGACACGGACGCACTTCCTGTGTTTCCACTGATGGTACCGAGCCTGCGGCTCTGGTCTGGATTTGGGCCAGGCATTGCTCAGGGTTTGGAATAGGGGTGGTGGGGTGTGTTCCTCTTAGCAGCCATGCAGCGTGAAAGGTCAGTGGGCTTTGTAGGCAATCCTCAGGAAGTGGCTCTGGTCGTCTCCAAAGCTACTAAATCTCACAAAGGCTGTTCAGTTTATTGGCAAGGGTTGTCTGTTGGACAGGAAAGCTTGCATGGCCTTGGAAAGACTGCTATTTATTGAAATTGTGTTTTCTCAAGGTATTTACTCTGTAAATATGGCTCTATTGTCAGGACCGATGGGGTTTTTAAGTATGCTTAAGTTGCAAAAACATGTTTGTGAAAATGTTTAGCGCGATGTGTAATGCATAGGAAATGCCTCTGCAGCTCACCTACTGCAATTCTCAGGTGTAAAAAGTCACCACGAACACCGAACTAGCAAATCCTGAGCGGTCGCTCCCAGGGGAAAACAGGATGAGGGGCCCTGTGAGCCTCTGGTCCCAACTTTTTCATCAGCCCATCAGTACATAACCTCATTTATTTGCATTTCTGTTTAATACGTACTATTGATTCATTGCCATTGAACGCACAGCCTCCATCAGCTCGGGCCTGAACAAAGCTTATCTAGCACATGTGCTTTTGCCGGAAGGCACATCCCAGCCTTCTCAAAATCACAATCGGGGAAACCAGGCAGCATTTCAGTCCTGTGACTAGGAGCCGTTTTAAACAACAAAATCACCAACAAAAAGCATGTGCATTAAATAGACTTCAAAAAGACACTTATTTACAGCATGAGAGCTGAAACAAGAAGGCAAAGCTGTCGCCTCGTTTGACCCAAGCTGGAGTGAGTTGGGGTTCACATTTTCTCCCCCCCCCCCGCTCATGTCCACGCATGACCCCAGAAGTGCCACAAGTACTGATTTTGGTGTCACAAAAAGATGTTTGCAAGTAGAGCATTTGCAAATCTGCAATCCACAATGAGGACTGGATGTACTCGTATTTTAATTTAGCTTACTATATACATATCTTTCTCTACAAATTTATAAAGCATAAAAATTAGGCATTTCCCCCTTTTGATACCAGCCAAAATCCAGACCAGAGCCATAGACTAGGTCAAGGGCAGTGGAAACACAGGAAGTACATCTGTGTCAAGGATCTTTCCCTTGTCTTTGACATTCCCCAAAAGCTTGGCAACACTGCAGAAGTTGAACTCAGATTCATATTCTTCATTTTCCCTGCTTTCCATTTAGCAACAGAGTGGCAAGCTAGTGGGTAAAAGCCTGGAGACTCCTAAATTCTAGTTCTGTTTCCAGTTCTAGGTCTGATTCTTGAACATATGAAAGTAACAACCATTTTGAGAGTTTTTAGGACAATTTAGCCCAAATCTGATTTCAATCTGTTTTTCTAAAATCCGGGTGAATCTGTGTTTTATTCCTGTAAACTGCTTTGGGCTTTACCTTACACTGCCCCTAGATTAGCCATTTTTTTTAAAAAAAACAAGAAATTATATTGGATTCAGTATTGTTACCCTCCCTTGGGTATGATTGAAAATGTACTGTTATTCAAAAGCTGACATTTCTACTCTGTAGTGGCTGTAGCTGATTCTTCAGTGTGCATAGAATTTTCACTTCTGATAGCTTATTCACTAGAATTCTAAACTACAGTGACTTGCAAAAACAAAAACCAAACAAAACTCCACCAAAATTAAACACCTGAACAGTGTTTTTAACTAATAAATGAATGGCAATTAACTGTCCTCATTTCTGTTTTTAAATACATAGTTAGCAGGCTTCAGTAGGAGCTGGGCCGGGGATCAGGAGAGGAACAGAAGGCTGCTGATCTTTCTGGCTGGCTACATGGCCTCTTCAATTTTGTTTAAGTTAGTGTGGCTTCTTAAGTGACATCTCTGTGATAAACCATCCTGTGCTTTGCACTGTAAGATGTTTCTTAAATGTCCATCTTCCCGTGAACCTCTGGTCATTCCCCTGCATTTACTGTGGGAGCCTTGTTTAAATAAAGGCAGTTTTCTTTTTCTCCAGACACACAGTGCATGCTCACTTGCTCCTCCTAGAAAGGAAATCTAGAGTTCTTTTCCTGCTAGAGCAGATAAATCCCAGATCTTAGGGGCTAAATATGATAAGAAGCACATTTCTCATTCATGTGATATCCAGTTGGAAGCCTGGCTGGGGGCCAGGGGTTCTCCTCCAGCTTTCATTAATATTCCCAGGCAGGCAGAGACTCATAGGTACAAAATATGCAGCCAGTAGCAGGGAAAAGAAAATGAACAGACAGCCAGGCAGGAGGTTTTTATGAGGCCCTAGAAGCAGTGTGCATCGCTTCTCCCCACATTCCTTGCTCGGACTCGTGTGTGTGTGTGTGTGGCCTCCCCCTTGGGTATAATAGGGTGGGGGCTGGAATCGTGCACCCTGGCGGGGCAGCCACCTCCCAGGGGCAGGGCTGTGAGCCGTGGAAGGGGAGCATGAAGTGTTCACGGGCAGCTAGCCGTCCCTGGTCCGCAGCAGAAGGCCGTGTGGGGCGCTGCTATTGGGGCACTGTAGTGAAACAATAGGGCAGCTGATGCCAACATTGAGGAGATGAGCTTGTTGGCAATGTTTCCATCAAAATGTCCCCATGTTCAAGCTGAGCTCTATTAGTGTCGTACCTTCAAGGTACAGAAGCCTTGTTTTCTCCATTTAGATTCCAGGCAAATCCAGGATAAGGCATGGAATCTGGTATTTTGTTTTTGCTTTTGCTTTTTTTGAAAATGTCTTATTTATTTATTTATTCATTCATTCATTCATTCATTCATTCGAGACACAGAGAGAGAGGGGCATAGACACAGGCAGAGGGAGAAGCAGGCTCCTTGTGGGGAGCCTGATGTGGGACTCAATCCCAGGACCCCAGGATCACGCCCTGAGCCAACCTGAGCTGAAGGCAGACCCTCAACCCCTGAGCCCCCCAGGCGTCCCAGGAATCTGGTTTCGACACTCACTGGAGCTACTGGCAGACAGGCTCCATCTGAGCCTCCTACAAAGAAGGCACTCAGTACGTGCGAGTTGAACACACATGACACGAGCTAATGTGTACTGTGGCCGGGGCTTGTGCTGAGCACTTAACATCTCTTATCTCATTTAATCTCTAAATCCCCATTACGACGCAGCCTCTATTAGTGTGACCCCGATTATACAGCAGAGGAAGTCGTGTGCACAAGGCACGTAGCTTGCTCACAGCACACAGCCTGGAAATAGCGGAGCTAGGATTTGAGCCCAGACCACCCATGGAGGGTAGGGGAGGATGGATGAAGAAAATGAATGGTGCTGGGAATGAATGAGACTGACATGTTCTCCCTTTTGGTACATTCTGAGGGTTTCACATAGCGTGCTCCACGATGACTGAAGGTCATTGAACTGCATTTTTTTTTTTTAAGATTTTATTTATCTGATAGAGACAAAGAGCACAATCAAGGCTAACAGCAGAGGTGGCAGGGGAGAAGCAGGCTCTCTGCTGAGCAGGGAACCTGACTAGGGGCTCGATCCCAGGACCCCAGGATCATGACCTGAGCCAAAGGCAGATGCTTAACTGACTAAGCCACCCAGGTGCCCCGGAACTGCATTATTTTAGATCCCTACCAGGGAGGCGCTGTTGTTCCTTTCAGATCATGAGGCCAGAGACTAGGACTAATGGGAATGTTACAATTATATCCCTATTTTACGGACAGAGAAACTGAGGCTTGGTAAGTAAATGCCTGGCCCATGGCTACATAGTAGATCAGAATTGTCTCCCAAAAAGTTAATTCAGTTTTGGGGGTTCCTTCTGAGCATAGCTTACCACCATCAAGAAGATAACCAGTTGTGAAATAAACCTGAGATTTTTCCTGAAGTTCAGCCATTTTTATTTTATTTTAAGTTTTCAGAGAGAGTGCACATGCTCATGAGGCAGGGAGGTACAGGAGAGAGACAGAGAGAGAGAAACTATTAAGCAGGCTCCATGCTCAGCACAGAGCTGGAAGTGGGGCTCGATCTCACGACCCTGAAACCATGACCTGAATTGAAATCAAAAGTCCGGTGCTTAACAAAGAGCCATTCAGGTGCCCCTAGCCATTTCTTTCTTTCTTTCTTTCTTTCTTTCTTTCTTTCTTTCTTTCTTTCTTTCTTTCTTTCTTTCTTTCTCTTCTCTTTCTTTTTTTTAAGATTTTATTTATTTATTCATGAGAGACACAGAGAGAGAGAGGCAGAGACACAGGCAGAGGGAGAAGCAGGCTCTCTGCAGGGAGCCAGATGGGGGACTGGATTCCAGGACCCCGGGATCATGATCTGAGCCAAAGGCAGACACTCAACCCCTGCCCCTAGCCATTTTTAATTCAAAAAATTTCTTAACATATAGAGTAATATTAGTTTGAGGTGTACAATATAGTGATTGAATAATTCCATGCATCACCCAGTGCCCATCATGACAATTGCACTCCTTCCACAAGTTTCACCATTTTTTAAAAATAAAGCTTTCGGGAACCCTGGGTGGCGCAGTGGTTCAGCGCCCGCCTTTGGCCCAGGGCGCGAACCTGGAGACTCGGGATCGAATCCCACGTCAGGCTCTCTGCATGGAGCCTGCTTCTCCCTCTGCCTGTGTCTCTGCCTCTCTCTCTCTCTCTCTCTCTGTGTGACTATCATAAATAAATAAAAAAATTAAAAATAAATAAATAAATAAATAAATAAATAAATAAATAAATAAATAAATAAATAAATATAAAGCTTTCATTTGGCAGATTGCTGTCTGTCTCATAAGCAATTTTAGTCACTATCAATACATTGATCTTTCCCGAGCTGGGACACAAATATGGTGCTAACCCTCTTGGACTTAGGGGCTCAGCCCCAGAATCAGTGGCAGGTGAGGGATGTGGTGGCCTGGAGTTGACGTTCTATACATTGCAAGTGGCAGAGGCTCAAAGGGTTCCCCTGGCGGGGCTGGGGACAGCAAGTGTGGAAGACTCTGGACCCGCGGGGTGGTGGGCATTGGAGTCCCCAGGTTGTCTCATCTCCTGGTGACTTAAATGAACCGATAACGCTGCAGGAAAGGCACTTCCGTGCCACCGACCTGGAAATGATACATATTTAGCTGCTTTGTCAAACAGCAGCCTTTTATACATCGCCCAGATCCGTTTGAAGCTGATTTTGAGTTCAAGACAGTGAATCGCTATCACAAAGTGAGCTCTCATGTTTATCCAAAGGTGCACATTCCACATCCATCCATAGATGGTATGTGATTCACTTTTCTTGATGAGCCAAAAATAAACCAATATTGTTCTCTGAATTATTTCCCAGCATTTTTGAACCGTGTGTGTGTGTGTGTGTGTGTGTGTGTGTGTGTGTGTGTGTGTGTAGATGTGTGCGGGATAGGTACTGACCCTACAACTTATGGTATTAATGAGCCCCTCCTGTAGGTGTGCTCACAGCTATCCTGTGTTCATCCCTTTTCAGTCTTTTAAATATAAGTTTAAGTAGAAGTAGACTCATTAGGCAAGGCTAAAAAAATAGAACATTATTTATGTAAAACCCCTTGCTGGTGTCAGGGTTTCTTAGAAATGTGGCTGATTACACTCAGCAGTCCCCCACCATGGCTGGAATACAAACACGAGCTCATTCTCATAATTACATTATTATCATCTCAGTCTTGTGTGAAACGCTGAATGACAATGGCTAGGGACAGATGAAAATGTAGGCAGGGTGCCATCCACCCACAGACCCTACATTCGGCCATTGGGGTTTTGAGTTAAGACCTTGGTCTGCATAGACAGTCCTCCCAGAAGATGTCACATTTTCAAGAGTCTCTCATTTTCTGTATCTAAGGTGTTAACACTCAAAAAAGAAGAGAGACTTCCCCAACAAAGAGTCGTCAAGTATCAAAACTCAGGTGAAGTGCATTTTCTGGATGATTAACGAGCTATAAAATGACACCTGGGAATAACATGGCTTTTGTCAGACTTTGTGTGTTGGGGGTGGGATGGGACATAGTGATCGTTAGATTTAAGTGTTGCTTGTGTCATTCCTTTATGTTTAACGACATCCCTTTATGTTTGTGTCATTCCTTTACATTCGATGGCATTCATTCTATGCATCTCCCATGGAAAGTCTACTTTTTGGTGTATATTTATAACATGAAGTTAAATATCACTTCTTTCTCTTCTTGCTCTAGTAAATTACTCCCTTGCAGTGGTGGTGTTGGTAGTAATTTTGGTTTCAGAAGCGTGAGGTAAGACCTGGTAAAGGTTGTTAGAATTAAAATATAGAGGTAATGGCTATGCTGTCTCTCAGAGCTGTTTTTCTTGACCAGTGGGGATCAGGGATAAGTTAAGGCAGCTGACTTGTGTGCTGTTTAATTGGTGGTTTTGGGATACAGTGGAGATTTCTTTATACCCAGGTCTTGACACACCCATTGGATATAGAAACCACTTCAGTGGATTGCAACTGGCTTTGAAAAAACAAAACAGAACAGAATGGGCAATAATAGTATACTATACACAGTAAAGATAAGACTGTTTTTTGCAACTTTTGTTTCACTTACGTGAACATGGGTGTGTGTATGATATACTCTGGTTTAGGAAGACTAGCCTGGTCTTTGGTTGTGAGGATGGCGGTCCATTTCCAGTTGGACCACTACCTCTCTTCAGCTCTCGTGCCGAGAGTGGAGACTTACTTTCTGCCAGTCTCACCGAAGTGTGAGATATGGTGTGTGCTGCTCTAAGAGCAGCCATCTCTCCCTTAGCTGGACTGCCCAGAGGATAGGAATGCTTTTATGAATGAGACAGTGGGATTAATTAAAAGTGATGTTAACTAGAAACTCATGCTTTCATGATTCCTGCAGTAGTTGAGCATCTCTATGAGATGCATTGGCATGCTTCGGCATCCTTATTTAGCACTTAGTTAAACTAAAGTCATTTCATCTTTATCGATTTAGGAAATTGCAGCATAATCGTTCTGAAATCAGGAACTAACCGTGCAGCAATGTAGATGCAAAGATAGAAAGTGGGAAAGATCTCTTTTTCATTCATGCCCTCATTTTTCTTTAAAGCAAGCATTTCTGGGGAACAGTTTTTATGTGCTATGCTCTGGGAACCCACAGATGATCACCTTGGCCCTTGGTCCAGACTCAGAAACATGCATGTAGATCCACAGTGGCAATTCAGGATGCTAAGTGCTAGAATTAGAGAGAGAAAGAGAGAGAGAGAGAGAGAGAGAGAGAGGTGTAAAGTTATCTGGGATTTTAAAGGAAGCAGAACTGTTGAGTTTGGGAAGACATTGCCCATCAAAGAATCATCAAAATAAAACCCGATAGGCGAATAAGAGTTTTCCAGCTGGAGAAAGATAGGAGTCAGGGGTGGGAGACGTAACCTGACTCTAGAAACAGTGCAGGATCTGTTCGGCTTAGCACGTGATGAGCTTTGAGTATCGATGATCTTTCTCTTAAAATTGATTTCAGAATAAAAGTATTTCTAGTTTTTCGGAGTACCAGTTAGGGAAGGTCTGGCTGGTTAAGGTTTCACTGTAACTTCAGTGTACCAGAAAGCAGGCTTATCATAATGCCTTTTTTTTTTTGTTTTAATTGGATCTATCTAGAGTTTTTCACTGGTTTTTTGTTTGTCTTGCCTGGGGTGGAAGTCCATGTGTGAAATTTCGATTCCGAGTCCTCCCTTACAAATCCAATTTGTCATCTGACATTTTCTTCCCAACAAGAATTTAGTGTTTCTTGACAAGGGAAGAGAGATAAAAGGCCAAATAAAGCATAGCTAGCAGGGAAGGTGGCCAAAGCCGGGGAGGAAGCAGGACGTGTCTGCTGGGCGTGGTCAAAAGACAGATGAGGTGAGGACAGCTGTCAGGGGAATTCCAGAACACGCAGGGCAAAGGTCGATGCGGTTGATTCAACATTGCTTCCTGCCTCTGACCTCTCCCGGACTCTGTTCTGTGAGTGTGATGAGGACAGTGGGGAGGTTCAGAGGGGTGTAGCAGAGCCCAAAGAGCCTGGGTTCTAGATCTGCTTTCAAAGTCCAGGCCTAGAATCTCTTTGAGCCTATGTCCTTAGCTGCAAAACCAGCCCCCAAAACGACTCCCTTCAAGCCAGTGTTTGGTGGAGATTCTGTGCATCTGCTTCAGCACAAAGCCCGGGGCATTGGAGGTGCTCCTTCGGTGGTTTACCTCCGCCGCCCCTCACCTCCCGTGCAATCCTGTGTCAGCCTGTCTAGGAGTCATCCAGGTGACTGTCACTGCAACGACCAGGGCACACGTTGTATTTAGTTTAAAATGCAGAATGTATCTCTACAACAGAGCCAATGTCAGAGTAGCACAGAGTACAGTCCTTTTAGCTTCAGCCTCCGCAAGCCACCCCACAGTCGCATGTGTGCACTGTCTGCCTTCTGCACTGGGACTCAGGCTCGTGGCCCAGCCGATGATGCACCCCCCACCCCCCACCCCCGGGGAAGCCTGGGGGCTCAGTGCCAGGGGGTTTGCGTGTGCTTACGCCCTCTGTTGTTGCAACATACGGACTTGGGGGTGGTAGGGAGGTAAGGTGTAAGAAGAAGCAATTTAACTCCATTTGGAGATTGAAAAAGCGTAGGAAGGGTGACCAGCGTGGCCTCTATCTTTACTTCCCTTCTCTTTGCCTCATTGCTGATCCCAATCAGATCTCTCAACTCAGCGTAGCGATGATCAAGGTAGCATTGATGCAAATTGGTTTTTTGTTAAACCCAGTGGCATGCTTTCATTATTCGTTTCTATAAAATCTTTGGATGACCTCAGCAAAAGAACTGGGCATCTTTTCCTTTGCCCATAATTTAAAAATATCTTGCATGTGTCTGTGCTCTTTAACAGCACGGGTTTCCTTGGATCATTTTATACATATTAACTCCCAAGACAGTTCAGTCATTATAGCCTTGCAGACAGGTAGGCTGTTAACTTCTTTTCCTTTTTTGTTATATAGTGAGTCTGTGTGTCATTTTACTGATCGAGGGGGTCATCGGAGATTAAATAAATACAGGCCACTCGCCTGATGTACTGGAGCATATTTTAAATGACCCCACTTGGATGTGAGGGTCCTGAAGTTCTCAGGTACACAGTAAGAAGCTGAGCTGGAATCCACACTCCAGTGTGAGTTTTCTCCTGCCTCTCTCCATTCTTGTGGGAGTTTCTTAGGTGGCATTAGCCCCCAGATATTTGATATTTGGAAATACGTGACACAGACAACTATATACCATATACAGCTGCGTACAGGTCCACATTCTTTCAAAACCCTGCTTTGTAAAATTAGAGTTGGGCCTTCATGTCCCAGTTAAGGTGCTGAGTTGGGGGAAGGCTTATTAATTGCAGGGTGGGGGGGAAGGGCAATCAATGTTCATGGCTCTAGGGTTCCCTGAAATCCTTAAAGTGAATTCCTTCTTCCTTTAAGTCCTGAAGGAAATGGAACTCTCCAGGCAGAGGGTGAGTGACAACTTGTATCACATAATTAATCCAAAATATTATGGTCAAAAAAAAAAAAATCTCCCAAGGCCAGAGCTGGCTGGGCCTCTCCCCATGGCCTCAGTGGGGCCACGCAAGTGCCTGCACAAACTGCAGGCTGTGGATGACTTCTCTGGCTAATTGGGGGCATTTCTTTTGTTTATTCATGAGCCTGGGGAGCTGCTAAGAAAACCTTGGGGATGATTCGTTTGGACACTTCTTTGCAATTTTGAAGCCCTCGTCAGAAACCCTTGACATGCAGAATTTGGGGAGTTAAAAAACAAAACAGACTTCCTCACTGTGGCCCCTTGAGCAGGTAACTTGGCTCCCAGGCAGAGATTTCCCACCCTATAAGATTGTCAGGACCTGCCTTGCCTTGCTCGAGCGTTGTAAGAAGCAAAAGAAATAACTAAAGCTCCCCCGGCCTCACCATGTAAAATGGAATATCTGAGAGTTCAAGTCCGTGAGCCCTGACTGCCTCCTGCATGCCAGGCATGAGAAAACTATGGGATTGCAGGATTGGATAGGGGTGGAGGCACTGAAGTGAAGTTCATTGTCAGAAGTACCTAAGAGCAGTCCATGAGGTGTGATGCTTAAGACCTGGGTGCTGGAGATTTGAACTGAACCCGGATTCAAATCCAGATCTAATAGTCATTGGGAGATTTGGAGGCCGGGAGCCTTAGAGGCTGAAGGGATCTGTGAGAGAGTGGGGCTGCACTGGTGGCTGCTGGCCTGACCTTAACCGCGTAGCTGTGAGCTGGAGGTAGGAGCCTGGCAGAGGCAGAGGTAGTGTCCCAGCCTCCCTGGTGCCTGCATTGCCAAGGGAGTGGCCCTGACTCTCCCGGGGCTTGCATTGTGGCGGGGGAGGAGATCCTGGTGACAGCCCTGCACATTGTTAGGCCTTCCTCCTGGGTGAGTCACCCTGTCTAGGGGGGCGGCTGAGAACCTGATTGGGGAGGCTCGGGGAAAGCCCACGTGAAGCCTGGAGCCTCCACAGTGATATAAATGGAAAGTAAAAAGAAAAAAGACAGCGAGGGTTTGTAAAGATGGGATGCATTGTATCTGAGAACATTCTTGGCTGAGAAAATGTGGGGTGAGCACCCAGGCCCCTGTTGGAGGGTTTCTGCTGTTGCTGGCTCAAAAGGGGGTGAGCCGGCCCCCTTCCCTTTGCCATTGTGGAAACAGACAAAGGGTGGGGGGAGACTTTGCAATGCAATTAAGAGTCTGGGGAGGCAAAGTGAAAGAATGAGGAATATAAAGAATTGAATGCAGGCTAAGTCTTAGGGAGATAAAAATATCTAGAATGGAGGCTAAGAGTCTGCTAAGTCAGAAACAGCAAGAAGCATTTGCTTCAGGAACTGCAGGATTGGGTCATTCTGTGTCCTGCCTGGAGCGGCATCCAAGAGAATATCTGTGTCACCCACTGCCTGGGGAAGACATTAGAAGAACTTATGATTCAGGCAGTTTCAAGGTATTTTGGTAGAGTTTTGTCACTAATTTAATTTTTTAGTAGCTTGTGGACTTTAGGCCGATTTAGCAGGTGGGATGTTTCGAAGGAGAGGTTACTTTCGATAGGAAGCCAACAGGAAAGGAATTCAAGGCAGTGGACTAGTTGCCTGGAGTTCCTTGCTTTAAATACTGTTGCCCATAATTACTCTCTCTCTCTCTCTTTTTTTTTTTTTTTGGTGGGAGGGATTTGTCTTTGTTTTTAAGCTTGTCACACTCACATAGAGACCACTTAGGGCACTTCTGAAAAATAAAACAAAAATGAATAAATAAAAAAAAATAAAAGCCTGTGGAGTAGAATTAAGGGAAGCACCTCAAAGTGACTCAGGTGCCAGGTAGCAGCTGGTTGACCCCTGCATCTGGGAAACCATATAAGGTCATCACTGGTTTTGAGGCAGGCAGCTGGGGTTTAAGGACCCAGAGGGGATCCCATAGGACCAGCCAAGAAGGTCCTTGGCTCTGCACAGGATAGAAATCAAATAGGAGCCCGCAGACAATGAAAGCAGAGTTTACTAAAGGTATAGATTGTGGTCTGGTGTCTGTGTCCCCTCAGGCATCCAGAAGGGGTTGGAACAAAGGCTAGCCCCCAGGTGTTATTCCTTGGAACCAGGGAGCCTTGGCATTAAGATGTCTAGCACAGGTGGTCTGGAATACGCATATGATGGCTTCCTCTGGTCATTCTCACCTGGTGCTTCCTGAGATGTCACCTGTTCTAGAGAAATCCTTCACTCCTGGTACCTTACAGGAAAGATAGACACTATCTGCATTCTGAGGCATGTGTGGAGTGGGGTGGGAGTGCAGGTCCTAGCAAGAATAGAAGCATGGAAAGGAGTGAAAAGCAGATTTTTGCAGAGTCCTTCAGTTTCCTTGTCTCAGTGTTGGCTATTTCTGAGGTCTTGTGCCAGATGCAAAAGTAGACACCCTTATTATTTTTTTTTATAGAATTTTTCCTGAAATTTTTTTTAATTTTTATTTATTTATTTATGATAGTCACAGAGAGAGAGAGAGAGAGAGGCAGAGACAGGCAGAGGGAGAAGCAGGCTCCATGCACCAGGAGCCCGACGTGGGATTCGTTCCTGGGTCTCCAGGATCACGCCCTGGGCCAAAGGCAGGCGCCAAACTGCTGCGCCACCCAGGGATCCTATTATTTGTTTTAATAAAACTTGGAACATGCAGGAGAATCCATTTTGAAAATTGCAGATGCCTGTGGAACAGGTACTGTCTTCTAAATTCCCAACATCAACCACACTTTACATCTGTGGAATCCTTGTACCTTCCCCCGTAGTTTACCACTCGGTTATCCCACAGCCTGTTGGCAGCCCCTCCCCTGCCGGCCTGACCCACTCTCCCTGAGAAAAACCGAGAAGTATTCTCATTTTAAAATGTTTAAAATGAAAAAAAAAAAAAGAAAAAAAAAAAAAAAAAATAAAATGTTTAAAATGAGGCCGGGAAGAGATGTAAATTATCCCATCCAAATTGTAACTCCTTGGCTATTTAGCACAGAAGACAATTCCAGATCTCTTGGTTCTTAATCAGGGATTTAGGCCATTAAACCAGGCCCAGGGAACCTACTGTCTGCGGAGCTTGGTCTTTCTTTCTTCTTTTCTTTCTTTTCCTTCCTTCCTTCCTTCCTTCCTTCCTTCCTTCCTTCCTTCCTTCCTTCCTTCCTTCCTTTCTTTTTTTTTAAAAGATTTTATTTATTCATGAGAGACACAGAAAGAAAGGCAGAGGGAGGAGAAGCAGGCTCCATGCAAGAAGCCCAATGTGGGACTCGATCCGGGGAATCCAGGATCATGCCCTGAGCCAAAGGCAGATGCTCAACCACAAGGCCACCCAAGAAAGCCACCCTATTGCTTTCATTTTATCAATAGGTTAAGGGCAAAGGGATATCTCCTTATCCGATTGCAGTATCTTCTTAGGAAAATCTAACAGGGCTTTAAGAGTATTTCAGATTAAAAAAAAAAAAGAATATTTCAGATTATATCACAATGGCTTCCTCTCCCCCTCCCTTTGTAAATTCATTCATTAGTTTCTTCCTTCCACAGCTATTCTTAAATACCTCTGTGACCACTGTGAAAGGTGCTGAAGACCAGAATACATATATATGCACACATACACATAGATATAACCATGATAGCACCATTGTCCACCATTGTCCTTCTTATAATATGAAAGAGGGGAAAACCAAATTAGTGCAATGGCATTCTATCTCCTGGAATTAGAATATATGTATCCTCTAAAAGATAAATCCTTTAAGGTAGCTAGCTCATTATAAAGGCTTATGAATGATTAAAATTCCCTAGTCAAATTTCTTTGCTCCCGTATATTACCAATCACTCTATATTCAGTTTTAGACAGAAGCTGATTTGGGATCCTACTTTAATAAGTTGATTTGGCCAGTTGAAAAGGGATAGGGCCAGGGGATGGAGGGGGGTGGGGTGGGACTATAATCCTAATCTCAGGATTCTGCTAGAGGTGGTGTGACATTCTCCATTTTCTGTGATAGAAAGTGGTGCTTCAATTGGCACCCGGTGGTTGGTCCCAGGCTTTGAGCTTCTCTGAGCATAAGCCCCGGAAAGACTCCAGTAATGCAGGAAGAGGTGATCTGATTACAGGAACAGACGGGAACCCATCCATCATCTTTCACTCAGTAAGCATTTAGCCTTAGAAAAGGAGCCCCTGAGCATCATATATTTGCTATTAATTAGAAAAGCATGGGATGCCTGGGTGGCTCAGTGGTTGAGCGTCTGCCTTCGGCTCAGGGCATGATCCTGGGGTCCTGGGATCGAGTCCTGCATGGGGCTTCCTGTGAGGAGTCTGCTTCTCCCTCTGTCTATGTCTCTGCCTCTCTCTCTGTGTCTCTCATGAATAAATAAATAAAATCTTTAAAAAAATAAGAAGAAAAGAAAAGCAGAGCTGTGGTTGTAGAAATACTCCCAGGATAATAGCACAGAGTTATTTATCAGTCTGTCCACAGCTCTTTACAGCAGCTGATAGGGCTTCTGAACAGAAGTTTTCAAACTTGTGCCCAGGAGCCCTAAGGTATGCTGGGATCCCGGGGTAGAGAGAGGGAATGGAGCCCAGTGGGTAGCACCAGTCCCCCAATCCTCCTTCCCCTAGAATAGGTTCACCTTTTTGTGATTGCTGTGGGCACCACCAGCCGTTTTGCCTCTGCCATCTGTCGCTTGCAGTGGCACTCTCATCAGAGGATGGTGTGAGATGCTGGTTATGTGCACTATAATGACAATGCAGAAACAGAAGTCAGTGACTGCTGGGTGCAGCCTCCTCGTGCCAGCGCAGCCCTGATGGACGAGCAAATGGAAGGGGATTAGCAGTGGTCTCCTTATGCAGAAGAAAACATCTTAGCCATTGAGAAGCTCCAGATTCTTCCTTTGTCTCATTTTGTATAAACCCCCCATGGAATAGCCAATCCTGTTTGGAGAGGGTGATGAAAGCCAACATTGAATTATTTCTGTAAAATGAAGAACCTGAAAGTTCCAATGTCATGGTTCTCTCCCTTTCCCAAAAAATACAAATACAAATAAAAATAAAAATACTGGATGTACTATAATAATGTAGGGGTTTGAAATTATTTTATTGATTGCATCTCCTGTTAATTCTAAGATTAGCCTGTGTGGCAGAGGCTGGCTAGCTATTTATCAGACCCATTTCTTTCTCTTCCTGGGCACAGAGCTGCGTTGTACTTTTCCAGTCAGTGGTGCAGCTACATTCAGCCCCACAGGGGTGCTCTGCCCAAACGTATGTAAGTGGAAGTACTGTGTGCCGCTTCTGGGCCTGGCCCACCGTAACCACCCGTTCAAAATTCTTCGTACTGTTTCTCCTTCCACTGAATTGATGAAGCTACACACCCTTCGTGTTGAAGATGAAAGAACCCAGGGGAAGGATCTGGGGTCCTGGAGTCACTCCGGACCAGTTTGTTTGTCCCAACTGAGCTTCGTTAGATTATTTCATTCATCCTGATTAGACAATAGGATCTCCAAGAAGCACTTGTAAGTTCCAAGAACAACGGAAATTCTGAACCGAAGTGCTAGAAAACTTCCCTTGGTGGATGATGGATGTATGTGTAGGAGCAATTATGGATGATCAGCTACTGATAAGGTTGAGTAAGGTCAGATTTGCAAAAGCCTGTCCTCCCCCATCCCTTCTACCTCCCAGCAAGAAGTTACTGGTATTAGTGTGGGTGCTGCTTAAGACTTTCCATTAATGGAATTGGAGACACCCACACAGTACAGGGAGGCAGAACATGTAGTGATTCAGAGAAACAGCTCTCAAGTCAGACCGCATGGGTTTGTACCCTGACTCTGCAACTTACTGTGTGACCTCAGGCAGATCACTCAACTTCTCCATTCCTTGGTTTCCTCTCTTTAAGATGTGGTAACCAGACCTTACTTTACAGATCATTGTGAACATTGAATGACATATTATATCAGTGCTTAAAAGGGTCTGTCACATAATTTTTCAAAGAAATATTGACTATTATCACATGCAGCTCACTGAGTCAAAGACACTTAGATTCTTAGTTTTCTCATCTAGAACCCAAGGTGTATTTCTACAAATAGGTGTAGTAGCTGGGTCCAGATGGAATGGAATTGGCTTATAGGTAAGTGCTATGCCACCTCCACCAGGACACTTTGGACAATCTGTTGACAGCTTCATGTAGTTGGGCTTTCCCTGAAATTCCTTCTGTACCTGCATGGGGATCACCTATCCAGGACTATGGACAGCACCAGCTGTGGCAGATACCCAGGTGAAAAATAAAGAGTTTGCAGATTAGTGACAGAGACAAAAAAAAAAAAAAAAGTACTTCTGCTGCAGTGTAATAGCTCTTCTTCTTCTTCTTTTTTTTTTTTTTTAAAGATTTTATTTATTTATTCATGAGAGACACACAGAGAGAAGCAGGCTCCCTGCAGGGAATCTGATGCAGGACTCGATCCCAGGACACCAGGATCACGACCTGAGCCAAAGGCAGACATTCAACCACCGAACCACCCAGGTGTCCCAGTGTAACAGCTCTTGATTTTTGTACATGATAGTTATTAGCACTCTGGACAATGACTGGGGAGATCAGGGCCATAGACTTGTATGGGGCTCAGGTCCTGCGAATTGTAGGGTGGAGGATGGAATAATGTGGGGCCAGCAATGCTTGGATGCATCCACCTGCTGCAGCCCAGAACACTTTCCAACCTTAGCCAGTGAATATGCAGTACTTCAAGAGACAGGACCCAGGCGGAGGGAGATTTGGTAAAGAACAAACTCTATCCCACTAAGAGCAGATAACAACCACACATCCTACTTCCAGTTCAACCAAGAAACCTGGGGTGAACAGAACCCTATCATGGACATGGCCCATGACCAAGTGTAAACTGAGGAATCCATGGGCACCACCAGTGTGCAAAAAGTTACTGTAGTGTTTGACATTTGCTCAGTCAGAGTTGGAATTTTCATCGTGTTCAGGCCGTAACGTGGGTTTTTGTTTGACAGAATGTGTTTTTGTGTGTTTTGCTGGTCTGATTCATCATGAAGTCAAAATCCACCCCCCACGTAAAACAGTTGCCTTGAGCTCCCAGTCATGGATGCCTGTTCTTTTTCTTCTCTGCCTCTTTATATTAATTTCAGCTTAATAAGGTGTAATGGCCCCGTGCTTCCCAGAACAGTTGGTTTCTGGCTAAAAGCAAAACAGAAAACTGCCCCTTTTAGTTACATAAGGTGATGTGGTGAGTACTTGATTCTGAGGAATCAAGGTCTATTAATATCGGGGGAGTCTGACCAGGCTGGACCAGAGGCGCCACCTGCAGGGCCAAGAGAGAAAAACCCAGTAAATAAGGAAAGGCAGGAAAAGCAGACGGAAAGGCAAAGAAGCCCAAGAAAGCAAAGAACTCAGAAGGATCACTTGCAGATAAATATATATGGCAACACATCCTTGCAAGACTTCTGACAAATGCCCTTCGTTCCTGTATTTTCTATTTTTTTCCTTCCCAGATTGGGAAGACATTAATTTTCCTTCAGAGAACTTGCTGCTTAATGCTGCTGCTGGGGAACCCTGGGTGGCGCAGCGGTTTAGCGCCTGCCTTTGGCCCAGGGCGCAATCCTGGAGACCCGGGATCGAATCCCACGTCGGGCTCCCGGTGCATGGAGCCTGCTTCTCCCTCTGCCTATGTCTCGGCTCTCTCTCTCTTCCTGTGTGTGATATATAAATAATTTATTTGTTATTTTGTGGTTAACATATACATTTTTTAATTAGTAGGACAAGTAAACAGAGTTTCTCACAGAATTGGAGGAAATTATATATTATTGTTACTGGAAAAATTTATGATATATTAATATTAAAGTCTAAGTCTTCCAGATTTGTCTGTACATATGATTTTCATCTTTTTTTTTTTTTTTTAATTTTTTTTTTTTTATAATTTAATTTTTATTGGTGTTCAATTTACCAACATACAGGAATAACACAGTGTATCCGTCACGTGTCCCCCTCCGTGCCGTCTCCCATTCACCACCACCCCCCGCCCTCCTCCCTTCCACCACCCCTTGTTCATTGCCCAGATGCAATGAAACGCCGGGGCACCTGCACCCCGATGTTTCTAGCAAGCCATGTCCACAATAGCCAAACTGTGGAAGGAGGCATCGGTGTCATCCGAAAGATGAATGGATAAAGAAGATGTGTTATATATACAATGGAATATTACTCAGCCATTAGAAAACAACAAATAACCACCATTTGCTTCACGTGGATGGAACTGGAGGGGGTTTTTTAAATTTATGCTGAGTGAGTAAGTCACTCGGAGAAGGACAAACAGGTATGTTCTAACTTATTGGGGAATATGAATAATAGTGAAGGGGAATATAGAGAAGGGAGGAATATAATGTGTGGAGATATCAGAAAGGGACACAGAAAATAAATAAATTTAAAAAAATTTTTTAAATGCTGCTGCTGGCTGATGTTTTAATAAAAAGCAACACCATGCAAAGCATTCTTTGTTTTCATAAGACAAAGGGGATGTTATTGCAGACTCGGTTTATATGTGTCAGGGAAGGGTGTTCGGCCTCAACCCACTGTCCCCAAACTGGGTGTCGGCCCTTTCCAGCAGCTCTAAATATCCAGTCCCCCTGCGCCCACCCACCTATTCCGCAGAAATGGTGCTAGTCTAGAATTAAGGGAACATTGGTAATGGAGACTATCAAACATTCGCTTTTCTGCATGCCATGAAAAATCAGTCCAAAATAAATTTCCACCAGAATTCTTCTGTTTAAATGTATACTTTCATAAAGGGAACACATTTTTCTTGGACAGACCTAATTTCAAATATTCTGCGTGCCGTGTGATCTGATCATGTTTCCCATATGCTCAGCCACATATCAGCTGTTCTTCTTTTAGTTTTGTTTATTGCTGCTTTCAAGGGGGCAGAGTAGGGTTTATTCGCAGATTTATAGATCTTGTCAGTATCTATCTGTGGAGCATCTGCTGTTGTGCCAAGAGCAGGGGACACAGCAGATACAAAAGGGACTTTTAAGAGTGTCGCCAAGAAGCTCGAGTCAGAGTTTCGATGCCTCCCATGGAACACCCACTCTTCTTTACCTGAAACTCCTCAGAAAAACACTCAATAGGAACTGACTCTTTTTTTTTTTTTTGGTTTTGTTTTAAAAGATTATTTATTTGAGAGAGAATGAGAGAGAGAGAGAGAGAGAGAGCGCATGAGTGAGCAGGAGGGGCAGAGGGAGAGAGAAACTCAAGCAGACTCTGCACTGAGCACGGAGCTCAACTCAGGGCTCGATCTCACAACCCTGAGATCACGACCTGAGCTGAAACCAAGAGTCAGATGCTCAACCAACTTTGCCACCCAGGTGCCCCAGAACTGACGTTTTTTGAAGTATCAAGTGTAGTGGTCATTGTGGACAATTTAGGGATGTTAAGATGTAGCCCTTGTTTCTAGAATGGAGGGTAGGAGTTTGGATAATCACGTACCTAAATATCATTCAAAGCCAACCTCATGAAGTGCCATGGATAGAGTACACAGGGCAAAGGAGGAGTAGGTTCAGTTTCGGGTTATATGAATCTAATATCCTTCACTGTCCCCCAGTGCACACATTCACACCTTTACTGACAAGAAGGCTAAAGTACAAAGGGCACAGAGCTTAGCAACAGCAGGCTACATTGTCGATCTGACACTTTGAGGAGCTTCAAAGACCACTGTCTATGAAAGGAGCGAAGCCTCGTCATGTGGAAAAATACATTTCTGTGCAGAAAAGATCCTTTTGAGATTCCTGGAGGCACTGAACCTATTTCAGATCTTTTTAGGGCTTCTGCTAAGTGGGTGCCTCCTTTAAGAAATCAAAACACAGGAGACATGTGGGAGCCGCCTCAGGTTTGTTGTAGGTCTTGTTCTGGCCTTGGGGGTCTCCATGAATTGCCCTTTGCCCAGATGTTGGTGGAAGGGTGGCTCTCAAGACTTCCTGGGGTGCTCAGTGCTAATGGGTTTTTTGCAGCAGTGACATGAATGCCTGGTGCACCTTGTTGGTGTAGTAGATCCTCACTTGCTGCTTGTTTGGGAAAAAACAAAACCAAGGAGAGAATGTGGTCGTGTTTGTAGAATCCAGAGTAGAGAGAGAGAGAGAAAGAGAGAGAGAGGGAGAGAGGAATAGAGGCTAGGCCACCCCCAAGCTTGAAATTCATTGAGCTGCAGATGATGATTAGGATTGAGGAAGACCTGAGAACGTCAGCTGCACACATAAGCAGCCCCCAATGAGTGGCATTTACCTGGATCCATGAATTCCCTAAAGTCCAAGGTCTAGACCTCAGCTGATGGGTCAGCACACCAAGATCAGGTCTTCTGGTCAGAGCAGAGTCCCAGTAATCAACAGTGGGAGAATGAGAGTTTTAGTAAATTCTCATGAAATATATAATTAGCCAGCAGGCTTGTGTTTGCTAAGCAGCATATTCTTTCCCTTTATGCAAAAATACCTGGAAAGGCAAAGTACGGTCAGAAGACTGCCGGGATGTATAGAATCAGTGTGAGAGGTAGGAGGGGGTTTATTTTAATGGCTGCTGCCATTGGACTGGCATAGTGTGAAGTCTTCCCTCCCCTGCAGGCAAATCCGGCCACAGTCCACGGGCAGTGGGCCAAGACTGCCTCTGCCAACAGTGTGGGGAGGCGCTGCTGCCCTGGGGATGGCCGACCTCTCCGACCTTCTTCAGTAGGCTGCCCTTGAGGGGTGACCCCTCCCGCCTTTACCAGAGCCCCAGAGGCATGTCCTCACTCTAGAAGATTAATACAGACAACCCTCTTACTTGCATGTACCGTGTATTTCCCCAAACGTGCATGTGCTAATGTGCAAAACTCTGACACTGAGCTGACATGTTTCTATGCCAGGAAGATTAAAAAATACATTAATATTTATACGAATGAGCATATAAAAATACAGGAGGTCCCTCATTACCCCTAATCCCTTAGCCACAGTTCCTGATTATATATTTCCAGATTCCCGTATAGTTCTTTGATTTTTGTGTTTTCATAACTAAATGCAAACAGTGGGCAAGCTAGAGTCCAACAAGCTCCCTATTGGCCACTTTCTCTCCATTTAGGGAGTTCCTGCTTTGTCTTCTCTCAACTGCATTACTGTTGTAAATTCTCCATTTCTTGCTTCTAGTGGTTTCAGTTAACATTTTATCATTTTCAATTTATCTATTTATTTATTTGTTTCTAAAATTTTATTGATTCACAGAGAGAGGCAGAGACCTAGGTAGAGGGAGAAGCAGGCTCCCTGCGGGGAGCCCGATGCAGGGACTCGATCCCAGGACTCCAGGATCACACCCTGAGCCAAAGGCAGACCCTCAACCACTGAGCCACCCAGGTGCCCTTTGAAGTAGTTCATATCTCTTTAGAGCAGAGATTCTCAACCTCAGCCTCAGCACTAGAGACATTTGGGGCTAGATAATTCTTTGTTGTAGGAGGCTGTCCTGTGCATTAGAGGATGTTTAGTAGCATACCTAGCTTCTACCCACTAGATGCCAGTGGCACTCCCCAATCATGAAATAAAAAATATCCTCAGATATTGGCATATATTCCCTGGGGGACAAAGTTGCCCCCAGTTGAGAAGCACTGCATTAGACTGTCCAACTTTGTTGACCCTTCCAGGAAAATTTGCATTGGGCCTCCCTACTGCTCCAGCAAAGTGTTCTACTTCTTGAGTCCGTTTGCTCACAAAGCTTTCAGGGCTGTAGACGGGAGGCAGGAGGGGTATAGGGAGGCCTCACATTCATCCTGTGCCAGTGAACACGTGTCACTTAGTGAAAACTTGTATCACACACACTCACATCTGTGCACCCAGCACCCCACCTCCTTGGCCTGCTCCCCACCACACAAGATGAGGCCTGTGCCTATGCAGTGCAATTTGGACAACTCCGCCACACTCACACTATGGTATTATGCAGACAGTGCGCCTGAAAAACTAGTGAGATATTTCATGAACTCCGTTTCTGGAATTAAACTCAAGTCTTGGCCTCTGGTACACTGGAACATAAGGAATGACAACAGTGAGGGGCTAGTCAAGACTGATTAGAGGGCAGGCCACCTCCATCATCCTCAGCCCAGCTGTTGGGACTCTCTTACTGGAGCAACAAAGAGAGCAGAGGACAAAGGAGAGCAGAAGGACAGTGATCTGCAGTCTCTTCCATATACCAGGTGCCATAAACAGTGCTGCTGGCCACAGAAGTAGTCAGAGAATATATTCACTGGGACTACACTGATAATTTCTCATTTTAAGTGTATTGGTTAACATTTAAAGAAAATGCCAATCATAAAAATAGATCAATGGAGCAGAATAAAGAGCCCAGATATAAACCCACAATTATATGGTCAATTAATTTATGATGAAGGAGGCAAGAACATACGATGGGAGAAATACAGTTCTCCAAATGGTGCTGGGAAAACTGGACAGCCACATGCAAAAGAATGAAACTAGACCACTTCTTACACCACACACAAAAAGAAACTGAAAACAGATGAAAGATCTAAATGTTTGACCTGAAACCATAAAAGTCCTAGAAAAAAACATAGGCAGTAATTTCTTTGACATCAGCTGTAGAAACATTTTTCTGGGTATGTCTCCTAAATCAAAGGAAACCAAAGCAAAATTAAACTGTTGGGATGATACTAAAATAAAAAGGAACAGGAAAGAGACCCATCAACAAAACAACAAGACCAACCAACTGAATGGGCGAAGATATTAGCAAATGATATGTTCCATAAGGGGTTAATATCTCAAATATATAAAGAACACATATGACTCAACACCAAAAAAATTGATAATCCAATGGGCAGAGGACCTGAATAGGCATTTTCCCAAAGAAGACATACAAATGCCCAGCAGACACAGGAAAAGATGCTCAACATCACTGATCATCAAGGAAATGCAAATCAAAATCACAATGAGGTATCACCTCCCACCTGTTAGGTTGTCTAATATCAAAAAGACAAGAGATGACAAATGTTGGCAAGAATGTGGAGAAAGAGGAACCCTCATGCACTGTTGGTGGGAATGCAAACTGGAGCAGGCACTGTGGAAAACAGTGTGGAGGTTCCTTTCAAAAATTAAAAATAGGGCAGCCCGGGTGGCTCAGCGGTTTAGCGCCGCCTTCAGCCCAGGGTGTGGTCCTGGAGACCTGGGATCGAGTCCCATGTCAGGCTCCCTGTATGGAGCCTGCTTCTCCCTCTGCCTGTGTCTGTACCTCTCTCTCTCTCTCTCTGATGTTCATGAATAAATAAATCTTTTTAAAAAAATTAAAAATTAAAAATAGAACTATCATATAATCCAGTAATTCCGCTTCTGGGTATTTATGCAAAGAAAATGAAAACACTTATTTGAAAAGATATATGCACCCCTATGTCTATTGCAGTGTTATTTGTAATAATAGCGAAGATATGGAGACAACCCAAGTGTCCATCCATAGAGGACTGAATAAAACACACACACACACTCAGGAATATTACTCAGCCATAACAAAGAATGAGATCTTGCCATTTGCAAGCACACCGGTAGACCTAGGGGGTATAATGCTAAGTGAAGTAAGTCAGTCAGTGAAAAACAAACAATTTCACTCACATGGAATTTAAGAAATAAAACAAATGAACAAAGAAAAAAAGAGACAAACCAACAAAACAAAGCCCCCAGATTCTTAAAAACAGAGAATAAACTGACAGTTGCCAGAGGGGAGTTGGGGGGGATGGATGAAATAAAGGGGATTAAGAGTATGCTTATCATTGTGCGCACTGAATATTGTATAGAATTATTGGGTTATTATATTGTACACCTCAGATTAACCTAACATACTGTATGTTAGTCATACTTCCATTTTTTTTTTAAGAAAAGAAAATACACATTACAAATAAAAGAATGCCCCTGGGGTTTGGGCAGTTGGGTTTGATCTGAGGGTCTGGGCAGCAGAAGGCAGGGAAGGCGCTGCAGAGCCACTGGGGCAGGGCCAGGACTGGGGGTACGCAGCTGCAAGCCAGGGAACCCCAAGGATCGACAATCACCACCAGCAGCCAAGCGAACGCCATGGAACAGATCCTCCCCGCCAGCCTTCAGAGGGAGCATGGCTCTGTCAACATCTTGACTTCAGACTCTGGCCACCAAAACTGGCAGATAACACATTTTTATTGTTTTAAGCCTCCCAGTTAGGGGCCCTTTGTTACAGCAGCCCTAGGAAACTAATATACAGGCCAAAAAAGGTGTTGGGACAATTGACTTTTCCATTTGGGAAAAAACCCATGAAGGTAGATCACTACTGTCTACTATCAAAAAGCCATATTCTTGCTAAATTAAAAATCCAACTATGAAAAGCAAACCTTCAGCCTTCTGGAATAAAATGTAGAAAATCTTTGTAGCTTCAATGTAGAAAAGAATTTCTTAAAATGCAAGAAGTGAAATGACCTAAGAGAAGATTTATCTATTTGCATCAAAATTGAAAACTCCTGGGATGCCTGGGTGGCTCAGTTGGTTGAGCGTCAGACTATTAACCTCAGCCCAGGTCTTGATCTCAAAGAGGCTCAGGCCTCCCATTGTGTTCCATCCTGGGCATGGAGTTTACTTAAAAAATATTGAAATTGAAATTAAAAATTTTTTGAAAATTGAAAACCCCTGTACACTATAAGACACCACAAATAAAATTAAAAGGTAAACCACAGACTAGGAGAAAGTATCCGTAATCTAATGTAGTCCATAAATAATCAATTTACATGTTATATAAAGAAATCCTAGAAATGAAAGGACAAGTGACCCAATAAAACCACAGGAGGATATGAACAAGCACTTCACAGAACTGAAAACAAACGGTCAGTGTATAAAAATGGATTAAAGACTGATCTGTTGGGAAAAGGGAATGCTATACAAAATTAAAATGAATCAGTTCTGTATATATCAAGGTATACAGATCTGAAGATGTTAAATGAAAACTGCAAGCTGCGGTGTAAGAAAGCACTTGTCCATAAAAGACGAAGCAATACCACATAGTATGGGTGGATACCTACATAGACTAGAAAATTAAAAACATGAACTGAAAAGTTACTACATTCATCGTGTTTGTTTCTAGGGAAGAAAGAGAATGAGACTGAACATAAGAACAGGATTGAAGATGGAAACAGGGGGAACTTGAGTTTCCTCTGTCATGTTCTATTGATTTCATTAGGAGGAAATCTGAAGAAAAATGTTAAATTTGTTCAATTCGGTGGTGAATCCTAGGGTGCCTGTTACGGTGTTCTCCGTAAGATTTTGGATCTCTTGAACTCCTGAAAATGCACGTAATAAACAATTAAAGGCTTTCCGGGCATTTCTTGAAAACATTTTAAGAGTAAGGAATTTAATCAGAGAAGAGGTGTTTTTAACAGAGGAACAAAACCATGCATTTGGTTCTGCGATAATACATCATGTGTGTTGCTAAGACTCACAGCGTGATGCAAAATCATGCATCAAACCCACAGAACTTATGGGGAAAATGGTATTAGGTACACCATACTCAGTCTATTCATCAGTGATGTGTTAAGATGGGAAGATAAGAACCTAATGAAAATAGCCCAGTTTTATGCATGTTAAGTGATTAAGAAATGAACAATTCCCTTAAAAACTGCCTGAAATTTGTGGAAGTGGGCGTAAGAAGGGATAGACTAGCTTGTGAGTTATTGTGAAGCAATGGAAGGAAGGTTACCTGAAATCTAGTAATTTGTGACAGCAGGTGTGGCTAGGCAAGGCTCCCAACATGGGGTAATCCAAGGTGGCTGGTAGGTGCTGGAAGGGTAGGTGTGTGTGCGTTGCAGATTCCTGCTCAGCTTCATTCCCTGTGTCCACCCAGGGCAACCTTTTGCACCCTTTTCACTCCTGACATTTTGTACTGCATAGTTTTGTGTTGTGCAAGCTGTCTTGCACATTGTAGGATGTTCATCATCTACCCCAGTAGATGCTGGTAGCAGATCCCTCAGTCATGGCATGAATATCTCTAGACATTACCAGATGTCCTCTGAAGGGGCAAAACCACCCCGATTTGGAACTGATCTAGTGTTTCTGACAGACAGAATTGCATAGAAGTAAATATGAAATGTTGTGATATATTATTCCCTAATATATGAATCATGGTAGATGAAACAAGTTCCTATTTTCAAAGCACGTATTATAGCAAAAATGGCTGGATTTCATTAAAGTACTGAATTTGTGCTTTATATATGAAGGAATCATTGTGTTTTAAAAACTGGACTCTAGGGACACGTGGGTGACTCAGTGGTTGAGCATCTGCCTTTGGCTCGGGTCATGATCCCAGGGTACAGGGATTGAGTTCTGCATCGGGCTTCTTGCAGGGATCCTGCTTCTCCCTCTGCCTGTGTCTCTGCCTCTCTCTATGTGTCTCTCATGAATAAATAAATAAAATCTTTAAAAAAAACAGACTCTAGGTTTCATATTGAATATAACAAAAAGATGAATATAAGCTAACAATAAAAGTCAAAACAACTTATACTTTAATACCTAAATAAATATACATGGCAATAACAATTGGAGGTAAGCTGACTTAAAGAAAACAGTTCAATAAAAAGTGGAACACACAATTAATGTAAGTAGAGTGTTTTGAACTAACAGATAAAGAATTTCCATACTTCTAGTTATGAACCTCAGAAAATGTTTAGTAGATGCAAGACAACCACGATAATAACTAAACAAAAATGTTAGGCTTCAGTTGAAAAAGGACCCAGAATGCCATCAATTTAGGAATAGTCCAGTGAAAAGGTGTATTTCATAGTACACTTCACAGTTTTAATATTATATTTGGTTTAAACTATAGAAGACATATCTCTTTTAAAAGTAGTCCTTGTATTGGTTTTGTAAGTAATTTGGAAAATTGCATTTTGGTTTTTAACATTTACGCCAACTTTCTAGTACATTTTTACAGCCAATTTATACTTTAATAATGGGGTATAAAGGCAATTATGAGGAACTCTTCACTGCTTGTTCTTAATGGTTGCCAGTAAAATCGGTATAATTAGGCTTTCATGTAAGGAACTGGGTTTTGCTCATGCAAGAAGAAAATCATTTCTGGTAACTTATTTGGGACTGGGCAAATTGGAATGATAGAAGCTTTAGAAGAAAACTTTATGAAGTGTACTGGTACAGAAGAGCCATCTCTTACTCAACGCAATCATCTGAAATTTTGAAGTGATCTTTCCTTCATAGAGTGATACATATACATTTTTCAACATGGAAAAAATGTAGAGAAAGAGTATTTGAAGAAATAGACACTGCAATGAAATCATTAGCAATTTTAGTGTGACATTGTAGTCCTGAAAGGAAGTACGCATTAAATACTAATAAAAAATAATGTTACTTTTGTTTTTAATTTTTTATTATTTTTAAATATTTTATCTATTTATTTGAGAGAGAGAGAGCACGAGAGGAGGGCAAAGGGAGAAGCAGGCTCCCACACCCAGGGCTCCATGCCAGGACCCTGAAATCATGACCTGAGCCAAAGGCAGAGACTGAGCCACCCGGGCACCCATAAGGTATTTTTAATTACATTGCTCAGTCTGAACTTTTTTATTTTTCTGAGCAGGAGCGGCATCTTCCCACCCTACTCTACTGCTTCTTTTACAAAGTGGGAGCAAGATAATAGAGCTAAGTAAACCTATGCATCATTTCAGTGAGCCATTGATTCATGGTTTTTGGTTAGATTTCAAGTTTTGTAATTATTGAATTAATTGTCTCCGTATTCTATGTAATAAATGCAATCTTGAAATGGAGTACAAAACACAACTTTTTGTTACTCATAGCCATTTTGGTTTCTTTTTCAGAGCAGGTAGGGAAGATAAGATCAGATTACTCTTAATCGTATCCAACTTTAATTTTGGTTTGATTGTGTCTAAATTGCACTGTTCGGTTTTCATACAACATCAGAATGCTTTCTGTCAGTCCTGGTTTGTCTTGGGCCATTTGCTCCAGTGACAGTGCTCATAGGACATCAATCCTGTGCCCAAGAGAAGAATGTTAGTTAGTAGGCACACAAGCCACCAGATGGCTCCCTTAGTTTTTTGAATTTCCACTTAGATAAATAAGTTGGCTTTCTCTGAAAACATTACTTGAGTAAATTTTGCATAATGCCCTAATGTGGTAATGTGAGCAGATCTTCATGATTTCAAAGTGAATTTACAGGTTTAGAGCTGGCAGGAGGTTATTATACAAGATCATCAGGATGGTTTTACTACATGCATCATGACTTACCATCTTCGCTGGCTTTTCTTTTTAATTTTTTTTTTTTTTTTTTTACTCAAAGTTGAAATGCCTCATCTTGTTTCTTATTCTTTACACTGTGCCTTAGAAGTCTGCTTACTGGGCATGAGCTTCCCAAAGACAGGGTTGGAAGTTCACACCTAGAGCAGAATGTAAAAATTGTGTGTTGCTCATCTGACATAAATATTCTCTGCTAATCTTGTGTACTCGCTTCTCATAGTTCTCACTACTGGGCACCTTCCCATCTGTAAAGTTCTCCAAAACCCAATGGGAGCATCTTTAACTAAAAGGAAACAAAAGCAAGGGATTATGGGAGTGTTTGCTGATTGTAGTAAGAATACAACATGAGATATACCATCTTAAATTTTTAAGTGCACAGCATAGTTATCACTAGCTGTAGGTACAATGTTGTGCAGCAGATCTTCAGCTGAAGAAGTTCTAGTGTTTTTGGTAATAGCCATTCTAACAGGTATGAGGTAATATCTCACTGTGGTTTTGCTTTGCATTTCCCTGGGCATTAGTGACACTAAGCACCATTTCGTATACTTGCTGGTCATTTGTCTTCTTGAAGACATGTTTATTCAAGACCCTTGCCACCTTTCAAAATCTGCTTCTTTGATGTTTTTACTGTTGAGTTGTAAGAGTTCCTTATAGACTTTGGATATTGACTCCTTATCAGACATATGGTTTGCAAATATTTTCACCCATTCCTTAGGAGGTTGCCTTTATGTTCTGTTGATTGTTTCCTTTTCTGTGTAGAAACTTTTTAGTTTGATGTCATCTCATTTGTCCATTTTTGCTTTTGTTTCCTGTGCTTTACCTGTTCTTTTATCTGAGAAACCATCGCTAAGACCCATGTCAAGGAGCTTTCCCTCTGAGTTCTAGGAGTTTTACGGTTTCAAGTCTTATATGTAAGCTTTATCCATTTCATGCTGATTTTTGTGTATGGTATAAGAGAGTGGTCCAGTTTTATTTTTGTGTGTGTGGATGTCCAGTTTTCCCAGCACTGTTTGTTAAAGAGATTATTCTTTCCCCATTTGTATTCTTAGCAACCTTGTGATTGACCAGTTGACCATATGTGTGTGCATTTATTTCTGGGGTCTTAATTCTGTTCCATTGGCTTATATTTCTACCCTTATGCCAATACCACACAGCTTTAATTATAGTCATTTTGAAATATATTTTAAAATCAGGAAGGGTGATGCCTCCAGCTTTATTTGTCTTCCTCAAGATTATTTTTGCTATTTGGTATTGACTGTGGTTCCTTATAAATTTTGGGATTGTTTTGTTTCTGTTTTAAAAATGTCATTGTGATATTGATGGCTTTGGGTAGGTAATATTGACATTTTAATAATATTATGTCTTCTAATCCATGAACACAGGGTGTTCTATTTACTTGTATCTTCTTTATTTCATCAATGTTTTGTAGTTTTCAGTGTACAAGTCTTTTTTTTAAAGATTTTATTTATTTATGCATGAGAGACACACACAGAGAGAGAGAGAGAGAGAGAGAGAGAGAGGCAGAGACACAGGCAGAGGGAGAAGCAGGCTCCTCGCACGGAGCCCGATATGGGACTTGATCCTGGACCCTGGGATCATGACCTGAGCTGAAGGCAGATGCTCAACTGCTGAGACACCCAGGCGTCCCAGTGTACAAGTCTTTAACCTCCTTAGTTAAGTTTACTCTTAAGTATTTTTTTATTCTATTGAAATGGGGTTGTTTTCCTAATTTCCTTTTTGGATAGTTCACTGTAAGTGTACAGAAATGCAACTGATTCTTGTAAGTTGATTGTCCTGCAACCTTATTGATTACTAATAGTTTTCTGGAGTCTTTGAGTTCTTTACATAAAAGATTGTGTCATCTGTTAGATATGGCCTTTACAATATTGAGAAATTCCTTCCAGACCTACTTTCTTGTGGGTTTTTATCATGAAGGGGTGTGAATTTTGTTGAATAATTTTTTTCATCTATTAAGAGGATCATGTGATTTTTTTTATCTTCCATTCTGTTAATGTGGTGTATCATATTAATCATTTTAGATCTGTTGAACCATTCTTGCGTCTCACGATTCAACTGCACTTGGCCATGGTATATGACCTTTAATGTGTGGTTGAATTAGGTTTGCTGGTAGTTGGTTGAGGTTTTTTGCTTCTCTGTTCATCAGGCATATTGGCCTATAGATCTCTTTTCTTGTAGAGTCTTTGGGTGGCTTTGGTATCAATGTAGTGCTAGCTTTATAGAATGAATGTGGAAGTGTTCCCTTGTCTTCAGCTTTTTGGCATAGCTTCAGAAGGATTGGCACAAATTCTTCCTTAACTGGTTAGTAACATTCACATGGGAGAGCATCTGGTCCTGGGCTTTTCTTTGTTGGGAGCTTTTTGATTGCTAATTCAATCTCCTTACTTGTTCATGGTCTGTTCAGATTTTCTATTTCTTCATGATTCAGTCCTGGTAGGTTGTATGTTTCTAGGAACTTATCCAATTCTTTTGGTTATTCAGTTTGTTGGTGTGTCATTGTTCATAGTAGTCTCTTACAATCTTTTGTATTTCTGTGGCATCAATTGTAATTTCTCTTGCAAAGTTTCTCATTAAAGATTCACCACAGGAACTGTTGAGTGTCACTCATTTCCTAAATGCACCACTCTAGGTCTCGTGGTGCAGGTTATCATAATGATGAAAGAAATCCGTGAAGAGAAATTCACCCAATATTCTTGTGACCACCAGATATTAGGTGACGAGGAGGAGGCTGGCTGCACTGAGCAGACCTTCATCAATAATCCTCTTTTCTTTTTAGGGTTAGAATCACTTTGTATTGGCCTCACTGAAAACCACTCACCAGAAAGCTCTAGGAACTCAGAAAGTACTAACTCCTGCTGGTGAACCTGTGTCTCCCTGCCAACCTTACTCCTCCTTCAGTCACTTTTTACGTAGCAAGCTTCTTTTGCAGTTATCCGAGGGCAAAACCTGTGTATAACTTTGTTAGCAGCTGTAGGGGCCCCAGGAAGGATGGCTGAGAAATCTACATGGGAAAAGTTTTAAAGCAGTAGATCTCAGATTTTAGCACACATTAAGAATCACCTAGAGATTTTGTTAAAACAAAGATTACTGGGCCCCACATTCAGAGATTGGGGTAGGAAAAGAGGTATAAATTTGCATTTCAAATGAGCTCCCTGGTGATTCTGGTGATGCTGATGCTGGTGGTCCAGGGACTAGCCTTCATGCAGAAAGACTTTTGAAAACATGCTTTTAATACTCAGTTTTTGTTACCTGTCGGGAGGGATGCCTTTGTAGGTAAACAACAGGCCGCAGCCACATCAAACCATTTGCAAGTCCAAACCAAACAGGGTTTTATGAGACTTGGAACTCCTAACTTTCATTAGGGCGCAAAGAAACCTAATTTGGCCCATCTCCAGAATTCCTATCAAAGAGAACTTTTGGGGTATCAATGTGAGAAGAGGAAGAATGTTGGAACATCACCTAGAGAATGTTCCTACTTGGTTTTATGTCTTCAGTTATATCTAGAAGCGATGATTGAGATATATCTCAAGACATCATCCCATTAATAACACAGAGGGATTGATGCCAGTTGTTGAACCTGAGGAGACATGATGAGTGATGAGAAATGTGGCAAGTCTGTGACCAGCCTCCTCCAACAAGTCACTGCAAGGCATTCTTACCAGTCTTTCAACCCAACCATTACTTCCGGGCAATGAGACCCAAAGGTGACATCTTAGATAAGATGACTGCTGATGGATCCTCTAATCTCAACTAAAGTAAACAGAGATCCATTGTCCCAAACCAGTGACTGGCACAAAGCCCTGATTCTCTTGACAGAGAGTATACATGAAATAAGAGCCTTTCAAGCCTTTGTTGAGAATGATAGTGCTACTCTGGAGAAAAAAATTCATTTTTTGAATGGCCCTGCTGAATCAATAAGGATTCATATCTAGGCTTTTCTCATCCATGGAAAGGTGGCTACTCTTGGCAGATGATGCTGAGGACCTATTGTGTGTGCCATCATCCTTTAGCCTTTTCCGCCTTAGAATTAATTGCAACCCAAGGACATATATCAAACCATGTGTTTGAGTAGTTCTCAGAAGCCAACAATAGGGCACCTATCTTCTGGAATTTATTAATTCACTCAACAGAGACCTTTGGTAAGACTCTGTGAGATGATAGAACACAGGCCCTGACTCTTGGACTTGCTGCCTTTGGGTGAGGTGTAGATGTATACACACAAATAATGACAGACTTGTTAATTTACATTACATGAGTAGCAGACATTCAGCCACCCCCAGTGTGCTTGGGCAGCATCAGGGATGGAAGGACTGGCCTGGAGTGGTGCAGATGGTACAACCTTAAGGAAGGAGGATTTGCGAGGCAGAACCAAGATTTCAAGACCAAATGGCCAGAGTCTGGAAGAACATAGACATATGGACATGAAGAAATGTCCATGTTGTAACTTGTGTAGTCTCATTGCCTACGCCTAGTTCTGGGACATTTCAGTCACTCCATAAGTATTTTGAGACTGATTGCAATATATTTTTGTTTTACAGGGTGGGCAGCCTTGATGAGAGCTAACAGTTTCTCTGCATCTGCCTCCCTCCACATTCAGCTTAATAGAAGACCTTGTAGAACTCCATGTAAGAAAGAATGGAATTTCTTTAGAAGAGATGTATTAAGGAGATTATTTATCACTCAATGCTGCACTGTTGATGGCAGGTCAAATCTGGGATTCTGGTGTGAGAGAGCTTAGAGCTTCAACATTCCACGTTGCTTTCTCTGACCACTATTCATTCATATATTTGTTCATTCATCCAAAAAATATTTACTGAGCACATCCTTGGTGACAGGCCCTTTCTAGGCATCATTAATACAGCAGAGAACAAAATAGTCAAGGGCCCTGAACTCACAGAGCTCATTACCTAGGAGAGGGAGACCTGTAGTAACAGGTATACACATAAATGATCACAGATATTTCCAAATAAGGTAGTGCTGTGAAAACCTGATGAAGAATCACTGGTGGGAAACAGTAGGTTTTGGTTTTGGAAGTTAAGTGGTGGGAGACAGGTTTGGCTGGTTTCCGGCCTGCAGGCAGGTACCGGTTATGGACACAGTGCTAGTCTCTAGAAGTCAGATTACTGGTAACATTTGATAACATTTGCTAACGGAAGTTTTTGTAGGAGTTATTTAAACCTCTTGCTGGTTTCTAAGAGAGGCAGGGTCTGTAACTGGAGGGTCCCCGTTTTACTGATCACAGAGGCGCATTAGGGGGTGTGAGTGGAGAAGCAGCTGCAGGGCAGAGCAAATTGATCTGTACATGGAAAGAGTGAGAAATAGGAGAGATCCAGGAGAGGGAAACCTGGATCTGGACATGCCAAGGGGGAGCTGGGGGAAACTAGAGCCTCTGATGAGAGCTTGGGCAAGGAAGGATTTTAGAGCAAGAACAGAGCTGGCTCATCATGACGTGTGTCCCTGTTGTTGTCTGGGCAGAGTGAGAGGCCACCTCTGTCCTTCGTGCTGCCTGCAAAGCTCGGCAGGGCCTTCGTTGCTCGTTGATGCTATTCTGTGGCTGGATCCTTTTTGGTGAATTCAAAGCAGGGTTGAGTTGGGTGTCCAGGCAGGCGTGGCGCATCACGAAGTCCCATCACGGCCGGGGGAAGTAGGAGATCGGCAAGAGGAGTCAACACCTGGGCTGCACTCTAAAATAATTCCAGAGAGGTCTGAAATTAGCACAGAGTGTAAAGTCATCCCTTGGAAGTCATAGAAATGTGTCCTTCAGGATCCTCATGTGGAAAAGAGAGAAAATCATTCTTTATGGAGCTATTGTGAAGATTATGTAGCCAAGTGCTTGCCACCCTGTAGCTGTTATGGACTGACTGTGCGCCCCCAAATTCATGTTGAAATCCTAACCTCTAAGGCGATGGTATTAGAAGGTGGACCCTTTGGGAGATCGTTAGGTCATGAGGGTGGAACCTTGTGATGGGGTTAGTGCCCTTGGAAGAAGAGGCAACAACAAGCTCTCCCTCTCTGCTCTCCACCATAGGAGAGCATGGCACCATTTGTAAACCAGGAAACCAGAGGGGTCAGCACTGGGAGCTTGGACTTCAAGAACTGTGAGAAATAAGGGTTTGTTAAAGCCACCAGATCTATGGTAATCTGTTAAGGCAGCCTGAACTAAGACAATAGCCATTCCATTCAATAAACGTGGATCTCCTCTCTCATTGCCTACGGGGGCATTTGGACCAGGTGACCTCTAAGGGCCTTACCATTTAAATTTGATGAAAGAGGGGCACCTGGGTGGCTCAGTCGGTTCAGCATCTGCCTTCAGCTCAGGTCCTGGAATCGAGCCCCACATCGGGCTCCCTACTCAGCGGGGAGTCTGCTTCTCCCTTTGCCCACTTGTGCGCTTGCTCACTCGCTCTCTCTGCCAAGTAAATCAATAAAATCTGTAAAAAAATAAATTTGATGAAAGATAAAAATCTCCATTCTTACTGAGTTTCTGATATTATCGCAGGAACAAAAGAAACATAATCATTGAGATGAATGCAGTGTCATTGAGACCACTTGAAACGAGTAAAAAATGAGAAAACAAGGTACACAGTTCACAAGATACTATTTAATAAACAAGTGACAGGATCCTGAAAGTGCTAATCGGCCCATCTCTAATGGCAGTACATTGGAAAGCTGTGTGGACTGGACTTGGAGTAGAGTGTAGATGGGGGGCGAAGGGAGAAGAAGGATAGTTTAGAGTCCCTGGCGGAAGGAAGACAATATACACACAGGCTTGGAGACAAGAATCCACGTGTTTCTGAAGAGACTGAAGCCTCCGGGGCGTCGGGCTGTGGGTGTGCACGCTTGTGGGCCCACACATCTTAATCAAGCAATCTCACTGAGTCACATGTAACTAATTTAGAACTTAACAATTATTTGGAAAGAGTCTGCAGTTGGGGAGGACGAAGATTTGTTCACTTTTTGAACACTCCAAGCAGGAGAATTGGAGAATTATAGCTCAAAAAAGGAAAAGGTGAGGTACCTACAGCTCAGAGAGGTTGAGGAACTTTCTTAACCTAATGCAGCTAATGAGTAACAGAATTAAAACAGGCCTGCCTTTCCTGGCATCACTTTCAGGGCATCTCACCTCAGAAAGAAGTGGTTATCTACTTAAGGAAACAAATCATGAAAAAGACCATAGAATTTATGTGAAAGCATGCCAAATTGCAGCCTGGCACAGGTGAATGTGAGTCTTCTACTAGTCGTCTCACCAATCAGCCTGTAGATTAAATGAAACCAAGGCCTCCTCCATGAGGCAGCAGTTTCTTTGTAAGCCAAAAATCATTATTTTCCAATTAAAATACACCCTAAATGATCATGCTCAAGTTTCTGCAGTAGTTTTAATATACATGAGCAGGTTTTAAAAATGTACTTCTGGATTTATATCTCTTTATCTTTGGTTGTATCTTCAAAGGGTAAGGAAAATGGCACTGGCCGAAATGGAGAAGGTTCCATGTTTATACTCTGGGGCTTTTATTTCCCTGAGAGTGTCCTGTAGTTAACCAAGGGAAGGAGTCCCCTCACTGCTGAGGCTTGTCACTTCCTCAGATTTCTTACAGCTATAACTCTGGGTCTTCTGATGTAAGAATGGAATGCCATTGTTGGACAAAACCAAAATTTTGTAAATCTGCTTTAAAGAACGCAGTTGCATACATTCCTATTGTTGTGAATGCGGAGAAGCCCCGGCATTTAGAAGGCTATTTGTGGAAGTGTTCGTATTTTAGAGCTTGATGGCAGGCAGCCTGTTGCCTGGGATCTAAATGGAAGAAGATGCTCCTTCTGTGGTCAAATAAAGCCCTGCTCAGCTTTCCTTTTCTAAATCTTCCTTTGGGTCTCACCAGGTAACATAATATGCTCCATCTGTGTCCAGATTTCTGCCTCCAGAGGTATTTGGTGTAACTGTGGAAGTATTAAGGGCACATTTCCTTCCACCCAACTTTTTCAAAAATATAAATGTCTCAGATAATAACTAAGCATGTTTGTCTAGCAATCCGCAGAAGAAGAGAGTCCCTGACGTGTCTCTCTTTAGCCATGTGATGAGGGGGAGCACCCCCAGATCCATGATCCTCTGTCGCTGAAATCATCTTGCAGACTCCTGTCCTTGCTCCCCCCTCTCCAGATCACCAAAGGCCTGAATAAGAACATGCATGTGAAAGCACTTGGTGGTCACAACTTTGGAAACCCTCACCAATGTCAGGCATTGGTATGTTTTTCTATGTGTGAATGGATTTCGAAGCTCCTTTATACCTAAACTCAGAAATAGGCTGTTTTATTCCTAAACAAAAAAGACATGAAAATAGCCCTTTTAAAGAGAAAGTAGAATGTAACCTCAACTCAGAAATATTAATCCAAACGGGATTTTTAAAAATCCTTTCAGAGAATGACTATTCAGCCAGAATTGTTACTAATCATACAACCTGTAACGGCTCCCTTAAAAAGTTCCAAGTACATGCTGGCAAAGTCAAGTGATGCTTTATTTTCTCAATGTTCGTCTCTCATCTTGGAATCTGGCAGGTGAGATTAGTATCATGAGGCATGCCTGCACCTGTTCCCGAGAAGGAAGGAATGTAAAGGATTCCAAAGCAGGTCATGTTTTCCTGGGAGATTAGACACTGTGGAATAGTCTGGTGTTGGCTTGATAGATTGTTGCTCTTTTTAGGGAATATTCCTAGTTCATACATGTTGAAGGTCAGAACGAGTTTTTTTCTGTTTTATTTATTTAAGGCCAAAACCATTTTAATGTGCATCTGAGTACTTTTAGTAACAGACATATCCCCAACATAACATTTGCTGTGGACAATTTCCAATTTCGTTCTACATCAAAGAACACTGCAGAATGAAATTTTGATATCGGATATTGCGCATATTTAAAATTGATGTCTCCTGCCCCACAGGGAACATTTTATCACCTATTTTCCTTTAAATCCGGTTGTTTCCATAATGGATTTACAGGCAGCACTTACATTTTTCAAAATAAAATAAATGCTAATTTCTCTCTCTTTCTCCACACATTACAAACACATTGGAAAAGGATTCTGTGGCACAACTTTCCAGTGTTTCATCACTATGCACACACCAAATGCTTTTTCTAGCTAATGCATACTTTATCAGGATTCTTACTTAGCTTACAAAATAGGATTGATGACATTTAATATTACGAAGAGAAGACTGAAGTCAAATACAAAACAGACTTGCATCTTGTTGACTTTAATTAGATGCTTTTCTGCTACAGAACTAAGAAAGCCATGTCCCAGAAAATAGTTTTCTGGAAGCTACAATCAGAGCATGTTACTGTTAGTAATTTTAGAATTAGAGCAAACCATTTAGTTCATAGAGCAAACCATGCTGAGCACTGGTTATTTATTAAGTCCTCACACCCACTCTGTGCTGGTTGAGGAGCAGAGAGCTGGACAAAGAAGTGACTTGCCAAAGTGATATAACTTAGGTTTGTGGTCCTGTCTCCCAGTTCCCAAACTGTACCTGTGACAACTGTGATTTTCAAACACAGGGCAGGGCTTTGAGTTCCCACTTTTGTTTCCACCAGAATAGCCCTGCTTCCTCGCTTGTGGGCAGTGTCTCTCCTCTCTCTCTCTCTCTCTCTCTCTCTCTCTCTCTCTCTCTCTCTAGTTCAGATGTTCCATGGAGCCAGATTTCCTCTGAGCTGTGCACCCAGGCCCATCACATTAAACCCATGCCTCTAGCAGCTGAGACCGTGACCACAGGCAGAGCCACCCTTGCCATCCGCCAGCTGCTCTGCCCAGGCGCCTGGCAGCATGCGTGGGGCTTGTGGGTGGTGGGACTGAAGAACTGGCAGCTAAGGCTTTGCTGCCTTGTGAAAACTCATTACCTAAGTGAGGGAAGCAAAAATCAGGCTCATTTTGATTACAGTAGGCTACAACTTAAAGCCTTCCACAGACTTTAAACAATCCTTTTCAATTCCAGAAAGAATAGAGAGGTCATGTCTCAAAAACATCAAACCAGGATGTATTTGTGATCCGGGGTTAAGTAATCATGGGTCTGCGTCTATTCACAATATTTCTTAACGTCTTGCTTCAAGTAGCATTTTTACTGACAGCATATGAATTCCTAAGCAATTTGCCTTTTGACGTTTGTACTGTGCTTGTATACACTGTGTCCAGATGATAAATAATTTAGGGGTCTGTGTTACAGACAGAGAGTGTCTTTGGGTGCTCTTCTATACAGGTGGTGACCCCTGGAAACTACCAACATTAAAGAAATTAGGCCTTTCATTTTTATTTATTTTTTTTCAAAGATTTTATTTACTTGACAGAGAGAGAGAGAGAGAGAGAGAGAGAGAGAGAGAGAGCATGAGCAAGGGGAGGGGCAGAAGGAGAGGGAGAAGCAGACTCCCTGTGGAGCAGAGAGCCCGATGTGGGGCTCCATCCCAGAACCCTGGGATCATGACCTGAGCTGAAGGCAGATGCTCACCCGACTGAGCCACCCAGGTGCCCCAAGAAATTAGACTTTAAAAAAAATCTTCAATTATACTCAAGGTCAGATTCCAGTGCATTGCTCTATATATATCATAAGATAAATCTATGAGCCACAGACTTTTTCAAATGTAGCATATTTCTAAGTAGATCGTGGTGGCCGTTTAGCCTGGAAAATGTGCTCAAATGCCTCCCTGTGAGTGATGCAGAGATGCTGCCTCCATAGGACTGAACTACATTTCCAGACTTGCATCGCGCATTGGAGGGCTGATAGGGTCACGGCATTGCATTTCTTAATAAATGTGGTGGCAGTTTTTAAAATTAAAGACCTAAGGAAATACTGCATGTTTTTCTAGCAACCATTTTGTGCTAACATCTTGCAGGGACAGCCCTTCTGCTTTGTGATTCCAGTTGGCTGCTTGTAGAGATCCTGGGGCAGCACTGGCTATGACGGTGCAAGCATTTGAAATGCATTACAATTTTAGTCCATTAGCAGGGCTCCTGTCTGACGGTAATGGCCTCTGCAGGGCTGAGATAGTGTGTGATTGTGAATTGGCATCAGAGCAGTGATAAGTGGCTTGACATGGCTCACATTTTAAGAACTGTAGGCTAAGAGTTACAGTCTCTTGGAAGAAGTGCTCCAGCACTGCATTGTTGGTATGGTAACGAGACCAAGCCGGAGACTTTGCTTGCACAGTCCCTTTAAAGGAGATGCTATCTTTGTGCTCTTGATGGCTGCCCGAGATGAGGCAGCCTGGTTCCTCTACCTGCCTTTTTAACCTCACCTCATTCCCCTCAGTGACCCATGCCACAGAGCTGCCTTGGTTGCCAAAGTCAATGATTCCATAGAGGTCGCCACTGTTGTTTGGCTTTTGGTATATGTGTCCATATGTGTCCATATGTGTCTCTCCAGAGAGAGACAAAGACATAGGCAGAGGGAAAAGCAGGCTCCCTGCAGGGGGCCTGATGTAGGACTCGATCCCAGGACCCCGGGATCACAACCTGAGCCAAAGGCAGATGCTTAACCACCCAGCTGCCCCTAAAGTTCAGTATTTTGATTGATTCCATCCTTTATGCTTTCATGTCCGTGTGGTTGGGATAGTAGGATTCCCAGCATAATGGGGCTTTGGAACATGGGACAGGGCAGTTCTGTGTGTGTTTTTCATTGAATAAATCTTTTTTTTAAAGATTTATTTTGAGAGAGAGAGAGTGGAGGAAGGTGCAGAGGGAGAGAGAAAGAGAGCATCTCCAGCAGACTCCCCTGCTAAGCACAGAGCCCGATGCAAGACTCCACCTCACGACCCTGAGATCATGACCTGAGCCAAAACTGAGAGCCTGACACTCAACCAGCTTTGCCACTCAAGTGCCCTTCATTCAACAAATCTTGTGTATTGTGTATGCAGTGAGTGCCAGGGATGGTTATAGTTTCAAAACAGACAAAGTCTCTGCCTCTGTAGATGGATAGAACCAATAAATAAGTATAGTCTTTAGTATGGGGGAAGGTATTCTAGAGAAAATTAATCGGGGTTCCAGGAGGATATGGTAATCAGGTATAAACCTCATTGAGCAGGTGACACCTGAGCAAAGACTTCAGGAGCTGAGGGGTAAACATAGTGGGTATTGGGGGAAAGAGCATTGCAGGCAGAGGGAACAGTAGAGGAAGACCTGAGGCAGGAATATGCCTAGTATGGCCAGGGAACTGCAGAGAGGCTAATGTGGCTGGGACAGGGCAAGGTGAGGGGATGAGAGACAGACACAAGGCTCCAGCTGCAATAGGAGGCTTACTACTATAGGACTGTGTAGCCTTATGTGGACTTTAGGACTTTGGGTTGACTCTGAGGAGAATGCAGGGCTACTGGAAGATTTTTAGCAGAGGTAAATTGTGATGTGTTTCTTTTTACTTTTTTTTTAAAAAGATTTTATTTATTTATTCATGAGAGGCACAGAGAGAGAGAGAGAGAGAGAGGCAGAGAGACACAGGCAGAGGGAGAAGCAGGCTCCATGCTGGGAACTGGACATGGGACTTGATCCTGGGACTCCAGGATTATATCCTGGGCTAAAGGTGACGCTAAACCGCTGAGCCACCCGGGCTGCCCGTTTTTCCTTTTAAAAGAATCACTCCAGGGGCACCTGGGTGACACAGTTCGTTAAGCATTAGACTCTTGGTTTCAGCTCACATCGTGATCTCAGAGTCTTGGGATCAAGCGCCCTGTCAAGCCCTGCATTGGGCTCCACAATCAGCGTGGAGGTTGCTTGGAATTCTTTCTCCCCTCTCCCTCTGCCCTTCTCTCTCTCTCTCTCTCTCTCTCTCTCTCTCTCTCTCTCTCTCTCAGTGAAATCTTAAAAAAAAAATCACTCTGGTTGCTCTGCTATGTTGAGAATGGACTGTAGGGGCAGTGGTGGACACAGACCATCACAGAGCTGCTACAGTGATCTATGGTTGCAAGGGAGATAAGCAGATATGGTAGGTTCTGGATGTTTTGAGGGTCAATATTCTCTGGCAGGTTGGATGTGGACCAGTATGGAAAATAAGGGACTCAAGAGTGACATCAGGATTTCTGTCCTGAGACATTGGAAGGATGGACTTGCCATCAACTGAGATGGGGTAGATGAGAGTTAGAGCAGATCTGAGGGAAAGGTCAAGAGTTCACTCTTAGACATGCTGAGTCTGAAATGCCTGAGACCTATCCAAGTGGACAGTTTGAATAGGCAATTCTGTGCATTTATGCTTGAGGTCTGGGCTGTAGATAAAAAGTAGGGAGTCATTGGCATTGCCATTTGAATTTTCATCTGTGACCCAGGATGAGTTCACCAAGGTATGAGGATACATAGAGAGGAAGACAAAGACTGGGGCTCCCCAACATGAAGAGGCTGGGAGAAGACGAAGAGTCAGAAAGTAAAGTGGAAAGGAATGACTGGTGAGGTGGGCAGGAAATGAGAGCCATCCCTTGGAAGGTGAGTCACGAAGTGTTTCCAAAGGATAGCCATGGCCACTGATGTCCGGTGCTGCTGGGGGTCAAGTAAGTTAGGACTGAGCCTTGACCACTGCTTTGGAAACCCTGATGAGAGTCTTTTCAGTGAAGTGTTAGAACAAAAGCCTGATTGGAGGTGAAGAGAGAATTGTAGGGAGAAGATTTAAATGTGAGCATAGAACGTGTGTTTGATCTGCTTCACTGCCAAGGAGAATAGAGAAATAGGGGAGTAGCAGGGGTGGGGGAAGTGAGATCAAGTTAGGAGGTTTGTGTGTGTGTGTGTGTGTGTGTGTGTGTGTGTGTTTTAATGGGGAAAACTACAGTATGTTTGTGTTCTGATGACAGTGATCCAGCAGAGAGAGGAGAAGGTTGGTACCATGGAGGGAAGTAAGAATCGTTCAGATGGGTCCTTGCATGTGGAGAGGGGATGAGGTCTGGTGCAGGAGCAGAAGGACTGGTGTTAGGACAGATGTAGTTGCCTGTGAAAGAGGAAGAAGACAGAGTAACTCAGATGCTTTATTTAGGTGGTGAGAGTCTGTGGAATTTCTCTGATTTTCCTAGGGAAGGAGGAAACCAGGTTTTCTGCTGAGAGTCTTGAGCAAGAGAGATTGGAGAAGGGGGAAAGTTGCAAAATGGTCATCTGTGGGGAGGAGTCAGACAGTAAATGGCCTGGGGAAATAGACTATGACTGCCAGGCATCGTCTAAGGTCAGCATGGTCAGGAATCTAAAGTGGACCAGCTGGCAGGCTTGTGTGTCTTTCTGCCTCTGTGTTCAGCTGCACAGGTGCAGGCACGGAGTAGGCAAAGGGTTAGCTACAACCAGGGTCATGGCTTTGCCAAGTAAATAAGCTAGAGAGAGGACCAAGGGCATATGGGAGGGGTGATTTTAATGACTGGCTGTGAAATTTAATCTGGTTAAGGGAGCAAGAGAGAACGTGGATTTGGCTAAGGACAGTGAAAAGATGGTGGGTGAGAGGCCCCAGTGGGTTGAAGGATTATAGGAGTCCTGGTATGAGATGGAATGGGCTGGAAAGATTGAAGGTAGAGTTCAGAAAGGAGGAGACATGCCTGATATTAAGATTATGGAAGGGTTGCAGTTATTGGTGATGACAAGCAAGGTCTCAGTTATGACTTCGAGCATGAATGGATGATGAGGTTGGGTGGAGGACTAAATCCTTGGATGATCTGAGAGGACCTCCTTTCAAGACCTGAGGGTCCCATGCATGGGCAGTGTGATCTCCATGCATATTGAAATGACTAAGTAGTAATGGTCTTGAAGAGTGTGACCATGAGCAGGGAGCTCAAACCATTGATACACGAGGGGAAGCGATCTGGGGTCAAGAGTCACCAACAACAATGAGGAGCAATGGTGCAAGCTAGTGGTGGTGGCAGGATCATCTGTGTCATGTGATTTGACAGGCATTGGCATTGGTGCCACAGTGGACCTCATTTCCAATCTCCACTCCATCACTGCTGCCTGGCAAATACTGACCCCTCTCAGTCTCCTTTTCCTCATCTGCTCAACAGAGACAACAAAAGTACGTACCCCAAAGATGAAGCATTTTGTGATGGTTAAATAGATGGTGCATATAAAATGTTAAGCACAGTGCCTGGTAGATAGTAGTTACCTAAAATATCACTATGATGTCCCTCTCCTGCTTTGAATCTTCATGTGAGACCCTGTGCCTCTAGTTTGGAGCATTGTGGCAGTTTATCTTTCTATTTTTATGTACCAGCAACAAGTTGCTAAATAGGGTTCATTTGCCTCCATTTCTTAGCTTTTGCTACATAAATGTATGGAGGGCAACTTTGAGAAGGATTGCCCAGAAAGAGGGAGTGCAGCTCGAATATTATTCTAAGAGCTGAGGGAGGAGAAGAAGCCACCTTCCTTAGTAGGAGAGGAGATGAAGATGAGAGGAGAGATGAGAAATATGTCAAGAGCATAAATAGGCAAAAATTGAAACCTGAATTAATGATGGGTGGAGAGTCATGGAAGGTCTCCCGGGTTTCTGCCTCCGGTGACCACACAGATGGAAAGAAAGGCTTGGAACACTTCATGGCAAACAGCTGCTTCATTGATTGAGTGGGTTTCCATCAGATTTGGCAATAATCAGGACATGGACCCATTTCCAAAATCCTCAGTGTGTTGGGAACCCTTGAAACAGCCACAGAAGAATTATTACACAAGGTAGTGTCTTAGAAACATCACAATTACAACGCCAACCAGTGTCTCTTTACTCCGTACATTTCCCTATGTTCTGCACACACCCCCTGTCCAATTTGTTTGTAATGATCATATATGGTAGTATTTCTTGAGCCATATATGGCTCAAATGGTTTCATGGTTCCTGAATTGTACTTGTTTCTCTAGCCAATAAATTCAAAACAGACATTCATTTTATTGTGACTTTCAAAACCATATGTATCTCTTATAAATGCACTCATTGTACATGTGCTCAATTTCTAAATTATTTTATAATTTTTTTTTTGAGAGAGAGAGAGAGTGAGCTCACATGCGCATGGGGGAGGGACAGAAGGAGAGGGAGAGGGAGAGAATCTTAGGCAGGCTCCATGTTCAGCACAGAGTCCAACACGGGGCTGGATCTCATGACCCTGAGATCATGACCTGAGCTAAAATCAAGAGTTGGACGCTTAACTGGCTGAGCCACCCGGGTGCCCCAGCTTCCGAATTATTTTAAAGTTTTTGAAAGGCAAGACGTTCAAAGGCGAGAAGATGAAATCTTGAGCCTTGCCAAGACTGTGTGTGATTAAGCTTTCTGCAGTGGCCTCCATTCAGATCCTCATCCCTTGTGCTTCCTACACACAATTGATTTGTGTGAAATTATGGACACAAGCCTCTTGCACTTAGCTGTAGGAAAATCTTAGAGCCACATTGTGACCTGGTTCCACCAAGTACGGAGAATGTCATGGCTTTGCATGCTCACTTCTCCCCCACCCCACCTTAGCTTCATTCTGTTCCTTAATTTTATTTCTTTTTTTTACAGTACATATGCTTTCTCTTTCTTTCTTTCCTGCATCCTTCCCAACCTGCTCTCTGGAATAGGGTTGGGCATAAAAAGTAGTTCCTTTCGATGGATTGGAGTGTTTGGGCAGGTTCCTCCCCACTCCTAAGAGAATGGCTGTCACAAAACATGCATCCAGTAAACATTTGCTAAATCAGTGCAAGTTTACTAGACCCCCATCTGTGTGATGGAGGTACGATCTCAACCATTTGCCTAGCTTGAAGCATCTTAAAATAAAAAAAAATAATAATAATAAAAATAAAATAATGGCAAGTATGTATAGAGGGCTTACTCTGTGTCTAATTGTTTTTCATACAGTATCTTCATCCTAATGGTCCTGTGAGATAAGTGCAGGGTTTTTTTATAAATTTATTTTTTATTGGTGTTCAATTTGCCAACATAGAGAATAATACCCAGTGCTCATTCCATCAAGTGCCCCCCTCAGTGCCCGCCACCCAGTCACCCCCACCCCCCGCCCACCTCCCCTTCCACCACCCCTAGTTCGTTTCCCAGAGTTAGGAGTCTCTCATGTTCTGTCTCCCTTTCTGATATTTCCCACTCATTTTTTTCTCCTTATAAGTACAGTTTTTATGCCCATTTTACCTCTGTGAGTGCTGGAGTGGAATGTATCTTATCCAAATTCAGGGAACTAGAAGTAGAGGAGTGAGGATTGAAACTCCAGCACCCGGAATCATAGCACTACCCTGCAATGCAGCATCCACGTGATAAACTGGCAGTAGCGTGTCTTCCTAGAAGGAACTTATAATACTATAATTTATCACAGGAGACAGCAAATAGACATTTGGTTTTTGTCCTGGTCCTGGCACAGAGCTCCTAAAACCATTGGAATTTTCTAAGTGACAAGAGCAGCCACAAAGTTGTCTTTGTTATGTTAATGAGGCAACTTCTGGAAAGCTCTGGGGGAACCAACCAGGTGATTAGAGCTTTGTAACTTGGTGGGTTATACCTGCCAGACCTTCTGGGAAGGGAGGAGGGCTGGAGACTTTCAGTCACCCATGGCCAAGGATTTAATCAATCATGCCTGTGTAGCGAAGCTTCCAAAAAACCCCACAAGGATGAGGCTCAGGGAGCTTCCAGATTGGCGAACACAGGGAGATTTAGGGAGAGTGGCATGCTCCAAGAGCACAGAAGTTCTGCACCCTTTCCCCTACACTTTGTCCTACACATCTCTTCCATCTGGCCATTTCTGAGTCCTATCCTTTTATAATAAACCAGTGATTTAGTAAGGAAAATGTTTCTCTGACTTCTGTGAGCCACTCTAGCAAATTAATCAAACCAGAGGAGGAGGTCGTGGAACTCTCTGCCTTATAGCCAGTGGGTCAGAAGCACAGTGACAATTTGGACTTGGGATTGGCATCTGAAGTAGGGAGGGGACAGTCTTATAGGATGGAGGCCTTAACCTGCGGGATCTGACGGTATCTCCAGGTAGACAGCGTCAGAATTGAGTTAAATTGTAGTCCTGCAATTAGGACTCTCAGGGAGCCCTTTGATTCAGGTCACCAAAGTCCATGTCGGTTGACCTGCTCTGACCTGGGAACCAGGAGCAGCAGTCTAAGATGTGGGGCCCACAGCCTAGCAAGTTCTAATCCCAGTAGAGTTACAGGGTAGCAGAGTCAACCAGTGTTTTTTATTTTTATTTATTTATTTTTAAAGAAACAGAAAAACATGAGAAAACTGTACTTACATGCAAAGACATGGACGAAAGTTAACTGCATATTAGTAAAGTGGAAGAAGCCAATCTGAAAAGGCTGCATACTGTATGATTCCAACTATATGACATTCTGGAAAAAAGCAAAACTATAAGGATAATAAAAGAAACAGTGGTTGCCAGGGGTTACTGAGAAGGGAGGGATGAATCCGTGGAGCGCGGGGAGGATTTTTAGGGCAGTGAAACTACTCTGTATGCTACTAAAATGGTAGATCCATGTCATTAGACATTTATCCAAACCCATAGGCTGTACAACCCCAAGAGTGACCATAATGGAAACTGTGGACTGTGAATGATAATAATGTGTCAGTGTAGGTTCATCAGGTGTGACAAACGTAGCACTCTGGTGTGGGAGGTTGACAATGAAGATGCTCTCCATGTGTGGGGGCAAGGGATATATGGAAATCTCCGTACTGTTCTCTCAATTTTGCTGTGACCCTAAAACTGCTCTAAAAAATCTGTTTAGGGATCCCTGGGTGGCGCAGCGGTTTGGCGCCTGCCTTTGGCCCAGGGCGCGATCCTGGAGACCTGGGATCGAATCCCACATCGGGCTCCCGGTGCATGGAGCCTGCTTCTCTCTCTGCTTGTGTCTCTGCCTCTCTCTCTCTCTCTCTCTCTCTCTCTCTCTCTCTCTTTGACTATCATAAATAAATAAAAATTAAAAATTTTTTTTTTAAAATAAAAAATCTGTTTAAAAAAAAGCTGCACCCCTTGTACCCTTGACCAGCAGACTCCACTGCTATAGGGTTGATAGATGGATGGCAGTTGCTCAGATTGCAAGGGGAAAAGAAGGATAAGCTGATTTTGATTGAAATTCCACTGTAAGCATCTTGAGGAATTTTAAAGAATCTCTGAGCCAGTGAATGCTGTGGGATCCTTTTGTTTAGATTTGGCACTGGCTGGAAGGCTGTGCTACCAGGGGGAGCTACTGTGGAGGACAGCCAGGTCTGCAGCAAGTCCTGAAATGTTGCCCCTTTTTCATCCAGAGATTTCGATCATGGTGCCAGAAGCCAAAACTTCTGTGGAGTCTGCTTTGCCTCAAGCACCCCACAAGTGTCTTCCTCGATGACAGAAGACAAGCCATGCTTTCTCTTTTCTCCTCTCCCCCACTCCCTCACCTTCTCTTCTGAGAGCCCCAGCCCCACCCTTCACTCTTTCACACACACCCCCACTGCCCTCCCCTCTGTGTCTCCAGGGAGTGTGCAAGAAGTGCATGTGCTGAGAGTGGCCTCAACCCACAAGACCCAGGTCTCTCACCATTGAAGGGATAAACCTTGCGCTAGACTGGAGAGTTTTATTCATTTAACTGCCAAACTCTTGTCAAAGTAATACTGACAATTTTTTGAAAATTTCTTTAAACAATTCAATTTTAGAAACAAAGCAACTTCTATCATTTAAAGTTTTCTGGGAGTTCTTAAATAAGGATTTGTAGTTTATAATTTTGAAAAAAACACTTCAATGCAAAACTCAAAGACTCTGTGACAAATGAATAACAAGAAAGCCAAGGCTATATGCTTATGTATAAGCACAGGCTGTATGCATCTACTTGGATATATCCACATGCTCTAATTTCAAACTTTCTGTTCCCTTCTAGTACATTTCCTTCCACCTGGATTGCTTCGCTAGATGAATGCCCCCATCGTCTACCTGGTTGCCCAGGCCAGAAGCCAGCATGACATTTGTTTTTAGTTAAGATTCCTTTGGTTGGGGCGCCTGAGTGGCTCAGTAGGTTGAGCATATGACTCTTGATTTCAGCTGACATCATGATCTCAGGGGCTCAGCATGGAGTCTGCTTGGGAGTCTCTCTCTCCCTCTCCATCTGCCCCTTCCCCTTTTCACTCTCTAAATGAATGAATGAATGAATAATCAGTCTTACAAAAAAGACTCCTTTGGTTGCAAGCGAGAAGCAACCCCAAGCAGAAGCAAGCCCCAGAATGGAGCTCCTTTAGCCCGTGCTGATTCTCTCATGTTCGTTCATTCTCTCTCCTGGCCACTCTCAGTGTCTCTTCTTTCATATTCTCTCTGTATGTTGAGTTCATTTTTGCTGCCATGGATCAGCTTTGCCCCTGCAGTGGGAACCGTGGCCGAAGGTTTGACTCATTCTGGCTTACCACCCCAAGAGAGGAGCGAACATCCCTGAACATGTTCAGGAGATGCAGCTTCGAGGAGGACATGCACTGGCCTAGCCTAATCACAGAAGGACCCTCACAAAGCTTAAACCTGTGTTTTCTCAATTGTGTGTTTGAGCATTTTAAATGTTTATTAGCCTTATCTAAGTCATCCATGTGACTCTTTGTATCTCCTGCTAATTACACGAGCTTACAGTGTCCTCTTATTGGTACAAAGGCTGCTAGACACACACCCCACTCGCTCTCAAAACTTCTCCCCACCCCGTCCTTCCGTCCTGCCAACAGCCAATTAACCATTGAGTTCTGACAATCCTTTTCCCTGACAATCTTAAATTCTTTCCTCCCTTCCCATCACTGTTGCTCCTTTTTTTTGTAAATTTATTTTTTATTGGTGTTCAATTTGCCAACATATAGAATAACACCCAGTGCTCATCCCATCAAGTGCCCCCCTCAGTGCCCATCACCCAGTCACCCCCACCCCCCGCCCCCCTCCCCTTCCCCCACCCCTAGTACTGTTGCTCCTTTTGGGCAACTTCACTCATCTTTCTGGCCTGTTGCTGTAGCCATTTGACAACTCCTGCACCTTGGTTATTTTTTTCCCTCAGCTCATCTCAGCTCTGGAATGCTCATTCTAGAGCATAACCCTATACATGAGATTTCTGTGCTTAGAACACTGTCTTTCCTGCCAGCAGAATAAAGTCCCAAGGCCTTCTCTCCATGATTTGGCCACTCCACTAATGTCTATGATGATAGATAATACTGCTACCATCAGCACTTTATCTTGTGAATGTTGATTTATATAGGTACTGAGTATTGAGTATAGTATATTCAAAATTTTCCATAATTGTCACTTATTACCACATCCTAGATTCTATAGCTTTCTACTCACTTTTAGGGAACATGAGCTGCAAGATGAGCACAAATTAATAAGAAATACTCTAAGAATGAGTGTTATAGTATCCAAAATCAACAAAAAATACCAGCACTTGAGATTTATTGACTTCATGTGCCAGTTATATTACACAAGACTAAACACCAAAACAAACTCTAGGTGGATTAAATAACATAAAATATCAAATCAAATCACAAAATCTCTGGGAAGAAGGAGTTATAAGATTTTTGAAAGAGAGAAGACCTTTCTTCAATGAAAGAAATGAAGAATAGGGGTGCCTGGGGGGCTCAGTTGGTTAACTGTCTGCCTTCAGTTCAGGTCATGATCCCAGGGTCCTGGGATCAAGTCCTGCATCAGGCTTCTTGCTCAATGGATAATCTGCTTCTCCCTCTCCCTCTGTCCCTCCTCCTGTTCATGTTTTCTCATGCTCTCTCTCTCTCAAATAAATAAAATCTTTAAAAAAGAAATAAAGAATATGTGGACAGATTTAATGTCCTAATAAAATTGACAGCAACTGTAAGTGACAAAGCATGGAGGAGGGATAACATTAAAAGTAAAATACTAAACTGTGAAAAATATTTCAAAAGTTGATAGACTCTAGGATTCATATCCTTATCATACTATGAGCCCATACTAATTTCTACCTTAAGATGCCTGACCCAGTGTCTCTCATGAATAAATAAATAAAAACTTAAAAAAAAAAGATGCTTGACCTGGTGAAATGAGTAAATAAAGGATATAGTCATATAGATGCATAAGGTGTGGTGAATAAACATGTAAAATGTTGCAACTCACCAGTAATTAAAGACATGCAAATTACAGCAGCGTATGTGTGTGACCTACAGAATGGGAAAAAATTTTAACCTCTTTTGGCAAGGCACCAGACATTCTATAAGAGACTGTTGATATGAGTGAAAATGAGCACTTTCTTTCCTCCTAGTGTCTTGTCAGTGGGATATAGTTCTTCCTAGCAGTGGACCCCAAAGGCATCATCCAAAATATAAACAAAGGCGCTTAGACCAAGTTGTTCTCATTATTTTTAATAACCAAAATATCCCCAAGGACTATATTGTTCAATTATTTTTAATCACATTTTGTGAAAACCTCAAAAAGTATTTTGTGAAGTATCTTTATTAAGGTCAAGAAACATTTGTTATATCATATTACTTGAAAAGCTCAATACAAAATTATATATTGATGTAATTTGGTCTCCATATAACTTAGATAACAGATTGAGAGGTTAAAGGCAAAGTGTTAATTATGGCTGCCCCTGCGGGTAGTTTTGGGTGATATTTTAAAGTTTTGTATGCTTTGTGTGCCTTCCATATTGTTAATAACAATCATCTATTATTCACAATCAGAAATTTGGAAGCCCTCCAAATTTGTGGTACTCTCTGACTTTGTGTTCATTTCAGCTCAGCTACTAACCAGCCGAATCATTTATCTTTTCCATAACCTGCTACTTTATCCTTAAAACAACACCAGGAATAGCTTGCCTTGTGAGAAGCAACTAAAATTTGTACATTTGCACAAATGCCTTTCCCCCAGTGTTATTGCCATATAATGGATATATGATATTGTATAAATTTAAGGTGTACGGTGTAACTTGATACCTGAATAAATTGTGAAGTGATTATAATAGCATTAGTTAACACATCCCTCAGCTCACATAATTATTTCTTCTTGTGTGTAGTGAGAACATTTAAGATTTACTCTCCTAGACACTTTCAAGTGTATAATACAATATTATTAATTGTAATTACCACACTGTACATTACATCCCCCTTATTCATCTTTCCACTGGAAATTTGCCCCCTTTGACCAACATTTGTCTGTTTCCCTCACACCTCAGCACCTGAAAACCACCATTTCTTTTTTTTTTTTTTTTAATTTTTTTTTTAATTTTTTATTTATTTCTGATAGTCACAGAGAGAGAGAGAGAGGCAGAGACATAGGCAGAGGGAGAAGCAGGCTCCATGCACCGGGAGCCCGACGTGGGATTCGATCCTGGGTCTCCAGGATCGCGCCCTGGGCCAAAGGCAGGCGCCAAACCGCTGTGCCACCCAGAGATCCCCCAAAACCACCATTTCACTCTCATTTCTGCGAGTTTGGCTTTTTTAGATTACACGTGTGAGAACATACAGTACTTGACTTGCCTTTCTCTGTCTTATTTCACTTAGCATTATGCCTTCAAGCAGGATTCACTATGTCACAAATGGTAGGATTTCCTTCTTCTTTGTAACTGAATAGTATCCCATTATATATATAATATTATAAATATATAATATCCCATTATATGTGTATATATATTATGAATATATAATATCCCATTATATCTATCTATCGATCTATCTATCTATCTATATCTATTTCACATTTTCTTCATCCACCTATCTCTCCATGGACACTTAGGTTGTTTCCATGTCTTGGCTATTGTGAATAATGCTGCAATGGACACGGGGGTGCCGTTATCACTTGGAGAAAGCAATTTCATTTCCTTCAGATATATGTCCCGAAATGGAATTCCTGGATCACAGGGTATTTTTACTTTTAATTTTTTGAGGAATCCTCCATACTATTTTTGGTAGTGACTGTGCCAATTTAATTTCCAACAGCAGTATTCCAGGGTTCCCTTCCCTCATGACCTCACCAATACTTGTTATCTCTTATTGTTTTGATGACAGCCATTCTAAAAGATATTGAGTGATACCTAGTGTGGTTTTGACTTCCATTTCCTTGATGATTAGTGATGTTGAACATCTTTTAATGTACTTATTAGCCATTTGTGTGTCTACTTTGGAAAAAACGTTTGTTCAGGTGCCCTGACCACATATTGATTGGATTATTTGCAGTTTTTTTGCTGTTGAGTTGTATGAGCTCCTTACATATTTTGGATATTGCAGATACACAGTTTGCAGATTTCTTCCCCTTTGTAGGATGCCTTTTCATCGTATTATTTCCATTGCTGTGAAGAAGCATTTTAGTCTGATGTTCCCCTTGTTTATTTTTGCTTTTGTCACCTGTACTTTTGATGTCCTATCCAAAAATTCATTGCTGGAACCAGTGTCTCAAAGTTTTTCCCCTGATTTTCTTCTAGAGTTTTGTGATTTCAGGTCTTTTAATTTAAGTCTTTAATCCATATCCAGTGAAGTTTTGTGAGTGGTGTAAGGTAAAGGTCCAGTTTCATTCTTTTGTTTTGAATATCCAGTTTTCCCAGCACCACTTATTCGAAAGACTATCATTTTCCCATTGAGCATTCTTGGCTCTCTTGTCAAATATCACTTGACCATATATATTCATAGGCTTATTTCTGGTCTCTCAAGGCTGTTCCACTGCATTGGTCAATGTGTCCTTTTTTATGCTGGTACCATACCATTTGGATTACTGTAACTTTGCAGAATGGTTCAAAGTCAGGAATTGTGATGCCTCCAACTTTTTTTTTTTCCTTCCCAGGATTACTTTGGTTATATGGAGTCTTTTGTGGTTTCATAAGAGTTTTAAGATTTTTTTTCTATTTCTATGAAAAACTCAGTTGGAATTTTGATGGGAATTGTATTGAATCTATTCAATTATTTTAGGTGGCATAGACATTTTAAAAACATTAATTCTTATGATTCATGAGCATGGGATATCTTTCCAGTTATTTGTGTCATCTTCAATTTCTTTTATCAGTGTCTTATAGTTTAGTGCACAGATCTTTGCCTCCCTCGTTAAGTATATTTCTAAGTATTTTATTTCATTTTTGGATATTATTTTAAATGATAATATTTTCTTAATTTCCTTTTAGATAGCTCATTGTTAGTGTAAGAAATACAACAGACTTTTGTATGTTGATTTTTGTATCCTGTGACTCAACTGCATTCTTTTATTAGTTGTAATAGGTTTTTTGTGAAGTCTTTAGGGTTTTCTTTACATAAGATCGTATTATCAAGCAAACAGAGACAATTTTACTTCTTCCTTACCTATTCAAATGCCTTTTATTTCTTTTTCTTGCCTAATTGCTCTTGCTAGGACTGCCAGTACTAGGTTGAATGCTAGTGGTGGGAGTGGGCACCTTTGTCTCGATCCTCATCTTATAGGAGAAGCTTCCAATATTTCACTATTAAGTATATGATTTCTGTAGGCTTGTCAAATATGACTTTTATTATGTTCAGGTGTATTCCTCCTATTCACAATTTGTTGCAAGGTGAAATTTGTTTCCATGAAAAGATGCTGAAATTGCCAAGTGATTTTTCTCCAACAAGAAGATAGTATGATTTTTATCTACCGTTGTGTTAATATGGTGTGTTACATTGATTGGTGTATGTTGGACTATCCTCATGTACCATGGATAAGTTCAACTGATCATGGCATGTGTTCTTTTTAATATGCTGTTGAATTCATTTTGCTAGTATTTTGTTGAGGATTTTTGCTTCTGTGTTCATCAGGTGGGCCTGTAGTTTTCTTGTTGTGTTCTTTTCTGGTTTTGGTATCAAAGTAAGGCTGACCACTTAAACTGAGCTTGGTAGTGTCCTATCCTCATCATTTATTTTGGAAGAGTTTGAGAAGGTTGACACTAATTCTTCTTTAAATGTTTGGTAGAATTCACCAGGGAAATCATCTGCTGTGAGCTTCTCTTTACTGGGATGTTTTTAATCACAATTTACTCTCCTTGTTGTCTGTTCAGATTTTCTATTTCTTCTTCTTCTTTTTTTTTTGGGGGGGGATTTTCTATTTCTTCTTAAACTAGTCTTGGTAGGTTGTATGTTTCAAAGAATTTATCTGTTTCTTTTAAGTCATCCAATTTGTTGGTATATAACCACTCATAGTAGTCTCTTATGATCCTGTGGTAACAGTGGTAATGTCTCTTTTTTTTTTTATTTATGGCTTTATTTGATTTTTTCATTTTTTATAGTTAGTGAGTTAAAGGCTTATCAATTTTGGTTATCTTTTCAAAAAATATCTCATGTTTTCATTAATCTTTTGTTTTCCTGATCTCTATTTCAGTTATTTCTGTTACCATCATTTTCCTTCCTTCTCTTAATTTGGCAGTTTTTTTCCCTTGTTCCTTGAAGTGTAAAATTATTGTTTATTTAAGATCTTTCTTTTTTTCTTTTTTTTCCCACTTTTATTTTATTTTTATTTTTATTCATGAGAGACAGGCAGAGGGAGAAGCAGGCTCCATGCAGGGAGCCTGACGTGGGACTCAATCCCGGGTCTCCAGGATCAGGCTCTGGGCTGAAGGTGGTGCTAAACTTCTGAGCCACTTGGGCTGCCCTATTTTTTAAGTTTTTATTTAAATTCCATTTAGTTAACATATAGTAATATTAGTTTCGATAATGGAATTTTGTGATCCATCACTTACATAAAACATCCAGTGCTCTTTGCAAGTGCCCTTCTTCATGCCCATCACCCATCTAGACCATTCCCCACCCTCCAGCCCGACCCAGCAATCCTCAGTTTGTTCTCTGTAGTTAAGAGTCTGTATTATGGTTTGCCTGTCTTTTTTCCCCCATTTTCATCTGTTTTGTTGCTTAAATTCTACATATTAGTGAAATCACATGGTATTTGTCTTTCTCTGACTTATTTTGCTTACCATTATACTCTCTAGCTCTATCCACATCTTTGAAAATGGTGAAAATTAACAAGACAGGAAATTACAAATGCTGGGTGAGGATGTAGAGAAAGGGGAAGGCTCTTGTACTGTTGGTGGGAATGTGAACTAGTGCAGCCACTCTGAAAAACTATGTGGAGGTTCCTCAGAGTTAAAAATAGAGCTACCCTATGACCCAGCAATTGCACTGCTGGGGATTTACCCCAAAGCTACAGATGCAGTGAAAAGCTGAGACACCTGCACCCCAATGTTTATAGCAGCAATGTCCACAATAGCCAAACTGTGAAAGAAGCCTTGGTGTCCATCGAAAGATGAATGGATAAAGAAGATGTGGTATATATACAATGGAATATTACTCTGCCATCAGAAATGACGAATACCTACCATTTGCTTCAACGTGGATGGAACTGGGGAGTATGATGCTGAGTGAAGTAAGTCAGAGAAGAACAATCATTATATGGTTTCACTTATACGGGGAATATAAAAAATAGTGAAAGGGATTCAAGGGGAAAGGAGAGAAAATGAGTGGGAAAAATTAGAGAGGGTGACAAAACATGAAAGACTCCTAACTCTGGAAAACGAACAAGGAGTAGTGGAAGGGGAGGTGGGTGGGGGGATCGGATGACTGGGTAACAGGCACTGAGGGGGGACACTTGACGGGATGAGCACTGGGTGTTTCTTTTTTTAAGATTTTATTTATTTATTCATGAGAACAGAGAGAGAGAATGAGAGAGCCAGAGACACAGACAGAGAGAGAAGCAGGCTCCATGCAGGGAGCCCGACGTGGGCTCGATCCTGGGACTAGGATCACGCCCTAAGCCAAAGGCAGACGCTCAACCACTGAGCCACCCAGGCATCCCAGTATTTTTGTGTCCTTTTGATGCACTACCTAGTAGTGCAATTGCTGGATCACAGGATAGTTCTATTTTTAACTTTTTGAGGAACCCCATGCTGTTTTCCAGAGTGGCTGCACCAGTTAGCATTCCCAGCAACAGAGTAAGAGGGTTCCTCTTTCTCCACATCCTCGCCAACACCTGTTGTTTTCTGTGTTGTTCTTTCTTTTTCTTAATATAACCATTTATCTCCATATTTCTAAAACTTCCCTTTAGAACTGCTTTTACTGTGTTCCATAATTTTTGGTATATATTTCCATTTCCACTTGTTTCAAAATTTTTTAAATTTCTGTTTTGGCTTTTATTTTGACCTATTAGTTGTTCAGGAGTGCTTCATTTAATATCTAGTAATTTGTGAGTGTTCTAGTTTTCCTTCTGTTTTTCTAATTTTACACCATTGTAATTGGAAAAGACACTTGGAATGGTTTAAGTCTGCTAATACTTGTGAATACCTAATATGTGATCTATCCTGGAGACTATTACATGTGTACTTGAGAAAAATACGTATTCTGCTACTGTTGGATGGAATGTCTGTATATGTCTGTTAGGTCCATTTGGTCTAAAGTATAGTTTAAGTTTAATATTTCTGTATTGATTTTCTGATGATCAATCCTTATTAAAAGTGGAATATTAAAGTCCTCTACTATTAGTGTATTATTGTTTATTTCTCCCTTCAAATAAGTTAATGTTCCAATGTAGGGTGCATATATGTTTACAAGTGTTGTATTTTCATGATGATTTGACCCACTTATTAATATATTATAACTTTTTATGTCTCTTGTTACAGTTTTTTACTTAAAATCAGTTTTGTCAGGATCCCTGAGTGGCGCAGCAGTTTGGCGCCTGCCTTTGGCCCAGGGCGCGATCCTGGAGACCCGGGATCGAATCCCACGTCGGGCTCCCAGTGCATGGAGCCTGCTGCTCCCTCTGCCTGTGTCTCTGCCTCTCTCTCTCTCTCTGTGACTATCATAAATAAATAAATTTAAAAAAATTTAAAAAAAATCAGTTTTGTCTGAAAGTGTGGTTACCCCTGCTCTCTTTTGTTTTCCATTTGTATGGAATATCTTATTCCATTCTTTTATTCTGAGCCTATATATGTCCTTTAAACTGAGGTGGGCCTTTTGTAGGCAGCATATAGTTGGGTCTTGTTTCTTATACATTTAATTACTCCATGCCTTTTGATTGAAGAATTTAATTAATTTATATTTAAAGTAATTATTGATAGGTAAGGACTTACTAATGCCATTGTATTATTTTCTCGCTAGCAGTTCCTGTATTCCCGGCTTCCTCTCTTACAGCCTTCCTTTATGAATTGATTTTTCATAGTGATATAGTTTGATTCCTTTCTTTTTATATTTTGTGTCTCAACTGTAGTTTTTTTGCTTTGTGGTTACCATGAAGCTTACAGAAAACATCTTAAAAGAGATAATGATCTATTTTGAGCTAATAATTACTTAATTCCAATTGCACACAAAAACTCTACCCTTTAGTCCCCTCCCTAAAAAGTCATGTTTTTTGATGTCACAATTTACTTCTTTTCTATATTGTATATCCACTGACAAATTATCATATCTATATTTTTTAAATACTTTTGTCCTTTAAGTTTATACTATAAGTTTATACTAGAGTTGCTTAACATCCTAGCACATTACAGTATTAGAGTACTCTGAATTTGACTATATATTTGCCTTTGTCACGGTGTTTTATATTTTCATGGTAAAATTAGCATCCTTTCATATCAGCTTGAAATCTACCTTTAAGCATTTCTTGCAAGGTAACTCTAAATGGTAATTAACTTCCTCAATTTTTGTTTGTTTGGGAAAGTGTTTATCTCACATTCATTTAAGAAGGAGGACTTTGCCAGGTAAAGTGTTCTTGGTTGGCTGTTTTTTCTTTCACCACTTTGAATCTATCATTCCATTCTCTCCTGGCCTGTGAGGTCTCTGCTGAGAAATGCCCTGATAGTCATATAGGAGTTTGCTTCTACGAGAAGAATTTTCTCCTCTTTAGTTTGCTGCTTTTAAAATTCTGGTTTTAGTTTTAGATAGTTTTATTATAATGTGTCTTGGAGGATATCATTTTGGGTTGAAATTTTTGGAAAACTCATAAGCTTCATGAACTTGAATGTCCAAATGTCTCTCTAGATCTGGGAAGGTCTCTACCATCGTTTCTTCAGATAAACTTTCTGCCCCTTTCTCCCTCTCTTCTTTTTGTGGCACTCTGATAATACATATATGTTGTTTCTCATAATGATGTTTAGTAGTTCACAGAGGCTTTCTTCACTTTTTTTCATTCCTTTTTTTCGCTTTGTTCTACTCTGACTGGATCATTTTAAATGACCTGTCATCTACTTCCCAGATTCTTTCTTCTGCTTGATCCAGTCTGCTGTTGATACTTTGTATTGCATTGTAAAATTTCATTCATTGTATTCCTTGTCTCCAGTACAAATTTGTTTCTTTTTTATGATTTCTGTCTCTCTGTTAAACTTTTCATTTTGTTTGTGTATTGTTCTTCTAATTTGCTGAATCATCCTTCTATGTTTTCTTATGAGTTCACTGAGCTTCCTTAAAACAACTATTTTGAATTCTTCATTAGGCAAATCATAGATCTTCGTTTCTTTGGGGTAAGTTGTTGGAAAATTATTGTGTTCTTGTGGTGGTGTCATGTTTCCTTGATATTTCATATTCCTTGAAGTCTTGCTATGCAGTCTTTAAAATGAAGTCACCTTGCCCAGTCTTTACTAACTAGCTTCAAGAGAGAAATACCTTCCATTAGCTCTGCTAGAGATTCTGAGGTTTTCTTAGACCTTTTCTGTGGATAGTCTTTCTCCACACTTTATGCTCTTTCTTGGGAAGAAATTCTTAATATTATATGTATTCTACCATTTCCGCAAAGTCATACCAGGTGCTGACAGCCTCTCTTTTTCTTGTTTTCCCACAGGCAGTGGTGAAAATGCTCAAGTCTGTGTCCTCTATCCCAGTCTCATGGAGCTGGCCCATTTTTTTTTTTTTGCATGTGCTTATTAGCCATCTGCAAAGGCTCACTCTTGCTACCATTTCGGAATATGCATAAGGGAGCTGGCCTCAGGGTGGGAGGTTCAGGTGTAAAGAGCATTAGGGTTGCTTTTGGGCTAGTTGGGAGGATCTGCAGGTAGGACATCTGAAGGCTCATGGTAGGCTTCCTGATAGAGTCAGTGAAGCAGTTAGTGGGATCCATGTCCATTGGAGGCCATCAAAGAGACCTGACTACTGGTCTGCCATTATCTGCTTGTCTTTCAGCTATACAGTATACCACAGTTTTCTGGTAGGGTGAGAAAGAAGTGGGTCTCTTTGGTGGTGTCCTGCAGATCTGGGGAAGCCAAATGCTCACTCATATGTTCTCACTTCCCCAAATGGGAGAAATCGTGGACCAAGAAGGTCTCCCTTGGCCCTGATCTATGCCACATTGGGAGAAGGATGACACAGGTAAAGCTAAACAGTTCCTCTTACCCTCTTCAATGACTCCAATCTCAGATTTTTTTTTAGGCTCCATTGGTACACTGAAACATCTTCTCTGGAGCTCCATTGGTACACTGAAACATCTTCTCTGGACTGTTAGGCTTTCACAAGGCATCCTCATTGTGGGTGATTATCAAAATATGTGCTCTTTGAAAGAAGATAATAGAAAACTTCTATTTTGCCATTTTGATCTCACTGATATTTTCAAAAAGTAAAAGATTGGCAACAGTTATGAGTTGAAATGTATACTATTTGTGTCAAATGTTTCCTAATTTGTAAAAATATAATAGCATGATCAGAGAAAGACAAATACCATAGATCTCTCTTATATATAGAATCTAAAAATAATTAATTTAAAAAACCAAGCTCATAGATGTAGAGAATAGATTGGTGGTTGCCAGAGACAGGGGGTGGGAGATGGAGAAATGAGTGAAGGACGTCAAAAGGTAAAAATAAAATAAAAATAAGATAAATATAAATAATTTTTCAAAATAGCATGGTAAAGGAGTAGTGCTGTTTGCTATTTCATCCCACCATTTGGGGTTTCATTTTCCTGATTTCTCACTGTGTGCTTCTCTGCCTGTGCCCAAGAAATCCCCTGGTCTCTCCTCTATTCTCCACTTGGGCAGTATTCCCTGAAACTGGTTTGGGGTTTTAGAAAGGTATGTGCAAAGAACAGCCTATTGGGGAAATTTACAAATGGGAGAGGGTTTTGTGTTATAAGTAAGAGATTCATTCGTGGAAGTACCACGTCAAGGTAGAAAGACAAAATCAGAGGCAGGAGATGGAATCAGAAAGGTGGGCAGGACAAATGGATGAACATGGATGGTGGATGGGCTTACAACTGGAGGAGCTAAGACCGAACCAGGTAGAAATAGGTAAACTAAGGCAGTTCTGTAGCAATTTGTAAGAATTTGGAAGGCAGTGCCTCCCCTGGAGAGAAATGTTTTCACATAGGACAACACATTCCATCATGCTGGGTACTGAATTGGACCTAGCACAACCAAAGCAGTAATTTATATCTCTTTGGTTGAGGACAGTTAGTATAGTACTAAATGGGCCAATGGGAGTTAATGATGGTTAGATAACCAGAGATGTCTAATAAGATTTGGGATTTTTTTTAAGCCAGGCAATTTCAGACAATTGGTTCCTGGGCTCCCTAAGGAAAGGGGATTTTCCAGATCATCCTTTTGATGTAACGGAAAGAATATGTGGAATGTTCCCTAAAATGTTATAGTATCAGTGACTTTAAATAATTTAATCGCCAAAATCTTATTATCCTTCTGCCTGTGGGCTTTCTAGCAGAAAGTGCAATTATATTAAATGTAGAAAACAAATGGACTCTAAATTCAAGTGTGGGTACAGACTTACTTGGCATCTCATTGCCTTTCTGAAAGTCTCATTACTCTTAGATTCCTTGTTTTTCTTTCTTCATGCTTGGCAGGGACCGCATACTCTTAAAATGATTGCAGACAGTCAGGGCAAAAGGAGGCCTGAGTTCAACAACCCCATCTACACAGATGAGTAAATACATCTCAGTACTTAACAAAGACCGAGGAAGTGACGATAAAGATGAGCCTGGGTTTTGATGTAGAATTTATTGAATGACTAATTTAGTATTGGCTACACAGTCTGGGAAACTTCAGATATATTGTTCCTAGAGTTTGTGGTATTTTAGTTTGGGTTGTTTTTTGTTTGTTTGTTTTTTGGGGTGTTTTTTTTTGTTGTTGTTTTCTCCTTATTATGAAAAATTTTAAACGCTTGCAAACACAGAAAGAATATATAATGAGCCTCAGTCTTAAATCAGGTTCACTGGAGACCGACTCGGACTGACGCAGGGGTTTGGGTGCAGGTGGTTTTCTGGGGAGAGCAGTCGTGATCAGCTTCTGCAGGAAGTAAAGGAAGCAGGCCAGGCCAGAGGGAGATGCTGAGCTGAAAGTCTCAACAAAAGCCGCAGCCAACTCTGGGACATCTGGATGAGCATGGCCCTTAAAGGATCTCTCCTTCCTTGAAACACATGTCTCCTCTTTGTATGTGGGCTATGCCCAAAGAGGGAGGCACAGCCTCAGACGAGCAGTGCTCTTCCACTAAGGGAAATACCTTTGGAGGGACCCAGCCAAGAACCTTCCTCAGCCACCAGTCCCTCATCTGGAGTGGCCTGAAAGAGAGTACTAGGCACTGCCCAACAGTATCCACTCCATTTATCCACCACTCATCTTCCACGATTGTCCACCTTGAATCCATTGTGTCCACCTCCACCTGCTTCTGACCCTTCCAGCCCCGTGGTTTGTTTATTTTTTGGTGTGGGTTTTTTTTTTGATAATTTATTGAGATATAATTTATATACCATAAAATCCACTCATCTTAAGTGTACAACTCAATGACTTTTCAGTACATTTCACCAAGTTATGTAAACCTACCCCTCATCTGGCTTTAGAATCTCTTTATCACTCTAACAGCACACTCCCTTTTTTTAAAAAAAATTATTCCTGGTATATTTTGAATCAAGTCACTTCAGTGAAGTTTTAATGCAATTAAGTTCTTAACTGAAGGGATCTGTTGATAGGAAAAAGACAAGACTTACATTTATATGAGTGAGGTGCCATTTACAAGTTATTTAAGGTCACATCATGTAAGACTTTGGGAGATGTAAAGAAGGCTCTTTCCAGAGAGAATGACTGTCCCTCCCTTTAAGTGAGTTATTCCCAGAGGTCATCTAAGAATAACATATCTGACAGACCGCTCTGTGCATTAAAGTTCTAGGGCATTCCTCAAGAGAACTCTTCTATCAGAGACAGGGAACTGTTCAAGTATTAGTGTGTGCAAGACAGCAGGCAGTCAAAGACAGCTTTCTAAAATAGGAAACAGTAGCTCCAGTGAGAAACCACCTTTAGATGGAATCATGAAGAGGAGAAGGAATAGATGTGGAAAAGATGGGAATAAAGTGGTAAAAAGACAAAGGAAGAAAATTCCATTTGTCAAGGGGCCAAGGCAGAAAACAAGGCATTCTCTAGGATTTGTATAAAGCCTTTGTATATGTGTCATCCTGTTGATAAAAGAAAAGTTCTGGAAACCCAAAAGAGAGGATTTTTAAGCTAAAATATAATTCACTACCATAAATTCACCCTTTTAAGGTATAAAATTCAGTGGTTTTTAGTATATTCACTAGATTATGGAAACATCACCACTATATAATTCCAGAAACTTTTTATCACCCCCAAAATAAACTCTGTACCCATTAATGGTTACCCAGCCTTCCATCCGTACTCCCTCCCCTCGCTTCAGCCTTCAACCACTGATCTTTTTTCCATCTCTATGGATTTGCCTATTCTGGACTTTTCATATAAATGGAATCACACAATGTGTACTCATGTCTCATTTCTTTCCCTTAGCATAATATTTTCAATATGTTTGCAGTATTATATAGTATGTACCAGTACTGAATTCCTTTTTATGGCTGAATAATATTCTTATATGAATTATATGGATATACCACATATTGTTAATCCATTCATCAACTGATGGCCATTGGGTTATCTCCACTTTTTGGCTGTTATGAGTAATTTTGCTGTGAACTTCATGTACAAGTTTTTATAGGCATCTGTATGTTTACTGCACCCAACCAATGAAATTGCTGGGTCCTATTGTAAGTCTCTGTTTAAATTTTGAGGAACTGCCATACTGTTTTCCCCAGAGGGGTTGCACCATTTTACACTCCCACTAGCAATATGGGAGGATTCCAGTTTAACTACATTCCCACAGACATTTGTCATTTCTGCTTTTTCGTTTTGCTTTGTTTTTAAATTATAGCCATCCAAGGATGCATAAAGTGGAAGGGCACACTTTAAAAGACTCTGACAGTGAAGAAAGGTGAATGCTAGAAACATGAGTTCTGTGTTTGGGGCCCTCAGTTCTGTGTTTGGTGAGGGGGTTTGGTGGCCGCTGGTGTGGAGAACCCTGTCGCTTGCAGGACCATGAGGATGCCTGTTCTGGTCTCACTCATTAAACAGAGCCTGCTCTATTTTATAACAGCCAGAGTGTCAAAGCTCATGGCTAATTTCAAATAAATGTCCATGTAAACACACGTCCTGAACTGAAACACTAGAAACAGAATGTGCTAAAGAGAATGGGAAAGGTAAATCATTGTGGTCGGTCTCACTGAAGAAAGTGTCCCTGCCCCAGGTGGTTTTTGTAAGTTTTTTAAGTATTGCCATATATGGGGGGGGGGGGGTGAGGTTTGTGTGTTTTTTTTCCAGATATAAGAAAGGGTGGTATAAGAACTTTCTTCTAGAAAACTGTGAATTAAGGATAGTGACTTTGTTGAAAGTATGTCCCAGGGCCCCTTTGGCACTTGGACAGCATGTTAGGCTGTAGTTGGCCTTGGAGGGTTTTTGTCATCAAAGGGACATTTAGTATTTGGCTGGGTGCCTACAATTACCTGTAAAAGTAAAAACACAATTTACTGAGTCTTAGATCTGTCTGCTTGAGGCTGAAGTACCTTAGAAGAGCTTGCCAGAAATCGTGGGAGGATTTGGAGTAGTAGATGAATTATTTATAAATATGAATTTCCCATGTTGTACACTCCCATTTCATTACAGAGAAAGTTTTTTGGGGAGGGGGGTCTGTGTTGGGGGGGGGCGACACAATGGTTTCTGAATAGACAGCTCCTGAAACGACTTCCTCTTTTTGTGTTCTTTGCTGCCTCTTCTGTTCCAGTCTTCTTCATCTCCTCTTCTTCTGCTACATTGTTGTTTCTACTCTCTGGTTTCTTTTCTATTTTTTTTTATTTATTTATGATAGTCAGAGAGAGAGAGAGAGAGAGAGAGGCAGAGACATAGGCAGAGGGAGAAGCAGGCTCCATGCACCGGGAGCCCGACGTGGGATTCGATCCGGGGTCTCCAGGATCGCGCCCTGGGCCAAAGGCAGGTGCCACACCACTGCGCCACCCAGGGATCCCTCTGGTTTCTTTTCTAGAGTAGTGACTAGGGTTGCAGAGAAAAGTGGCCTTTCACAGGAGGCAACACCAGGCAAAGCCAGGAGGCCCTGCCATTGAGAACTGTGTGACCGTGGGTGAATCACACTGTAGCCAGGGCCCCCTTTACTCATCAGCAGAACAAAGGGCCTAACCAGATGGCCTCAAAGGAACCCACGTCTTGGAGGCCAGATATTTTCCTGAATACCATAGATGATGCCATTAATTGGGGTTGGGGTTGAACCAAGGAGTTCTAGAAGCTTCAGAAACTTGGAAGCTGAAAGTCCCTGTACTTGTCATGCATTAGTTAAGGCTCCCTAGACAAACAGAGCCAATAGGGTGTGTGTACACATGTTTTATATATTTTATATGAATATAAATATATTTGATGAATACACACACACACACACACACACACATACACCTCTATATAAAATACATATAAAGAGTTTATTGTAAGAAACTGGCTTACAATTTTAGAGAGGCTGACAAGTCCCAAGATCTGCCAGGTGAGTCAGCAAGCTGGAGATGCAGGACTGCTGATGATGTGGTTCTCATCCAAAGACCAATAAGCTCAAGACTCAGAAAGACCTGATGTTTTGGCTCAAGTGCAAAGGCAAGGAAAAACAGATGTCTCAGCTTTAAAGCCCTCAGGCAGAAGGAGTTCCCTCCTCCTCAGCCCTTGTGTTCTATCCAGGCCTTCAACTGATTGGATAGGGCCCACCCATATTGGGGAGAGCAATCTGCTTTACCCAGTCTACCTATTCATATGTTAGTCTTGCCCCCAAGCCCCCACCCTCACAGACACACACAGAATAGGGCATCCTGTGTTCCCATAGAGTTGAAACACAAGTGAACCGTATCAGCCCCAGTCAGAGATACAAAGAAGAGAAGCTAAGGAACTATCCTGGTGTCTAGTTTGGCCGGCACTACTCCACTCTTCACCCCTCACAGCTCATTATATTTAAACTTTTCCAGTTGTTATTTGTTAAAAACATATATATATTTTTAAATGGTTCAAAAGCAAGCATACATAGTGTGTCTTTCAGAAAAATCTTGAATAAGAAATATTTCTGTCAAAGTCCTTTTGTCAAACTGAAGTATGAAGACCCATTCTGTGCTTAGAATATCAGGAAGAAAGAAGGGGAATTATGCATGAAACTCCTGTGAGGCTCAGGCCTTGGGTGCTAGAGACATGCTTGGTGTTGGAAGAGGGACCAGGCAGGCAGGGCTCAGAGTTCTCCTTTGGCTCAGGTCATGATCCCAGAGTCCTGGGCTCAAGCCCCACATCGGGTTCCCTGCTCAGCAGGCCCACGGGGAGTCTGCTTTTCCCTCTCTCTTGTCTATTCCCCAACTTGTGCATGCTGATTCACACTCTCTCAAATAAATAAATAAAATCTTTTAAAAAACAAACAAAAAACTCAAGGAGGGAAGAAAAGCATTTTTGGCAAGAGCTTCCTTTTTGGAATCTGAAAAGCCACTGAGAGTTGCTCCAGGCCTCTGGTTTGGGGATCATTGGCAGACCAGAGTGACTCTTTCATCAGTAGGATAGCAGCTACTTACACAGCCCGTCAGGAGGGGCTCTTCACTGTGCCATGTCCCCAAACTCCTGTTGCCAATGGACATGGTTGGGCAAGGCCTGATGTTCCTTAATGGTGATTGATAAAAAACAAAGTTTGGGCTATAGGGATTCAGATTATTTCCATGACTTCTTTTTCTCTATTGATTGTCACTCAAGGGGTTTTTTACACTCTTATTTAATAATCTGTGTTTACAGAGAGACAGTTTCATTGTAAAAGTATGAACTAGGGGTCTTATCGGTGACTCATACCATGACCAACAGACTTTGCCCAACAGCCGCTCCTAAGTTTTGTGCACAGCTTCCAGGAGACAGTAATTCTAAATTATCACTCAAATTTCAGGATGGTAATTTTCACAAGGTTGCCGTTCACTCTTTGAGGTTAGTGGCATGCATTCTTTTTTTTTTTAAAGATTTTATTTATTTATTCATGAGAGACACACAGGGAGAGGCAGAGACATAGGCAGAGGGAGAAGCAGGCTCCTTGCAGAGACTCGATCCCAACGCCTTGGGATCGTGACCTGAGCCAAAGGCAGATGCTCAGCCACTGAGCCACCCACAGTGGTGTGCATTCTTAAGGGCCTTGTCAACTTGGAAGAAACCTTTGCCAATTTTTTATATGAAGGCTCATGTTAGACACAAACATAATATGGTTTTAGAGGTTGTTACCTGTTGTCTCTGAACATGTAAGGATCACATTCAATGTCATGTTGCATCTTATTTCCCCTCTATGCTAAGTGGGGAAGGTCAATGTGTGGGTGCTAGAAAGAAAAAAAGAAGAAATGCACCAGCAAGCATTACTTAGCCCAATATGGGGACTAGGACACCTAGGAAATATGTTCTAGGAGCTGCTGGCAACATAGCCCTGAGTGGAGGTTTTGTTACATCCTCAACTCGTCGCAGTTTGAGCAGAGTGAAAGAGCAAGTATAGCGGCTGGTTTACCTGGAATGTCTGGCACTTGCTTTGTTTTATTACCTTCCTCCTAAAAGAGCACATTAATTGAAGAAAACATTTCAGTGGACATATAATGTGTATTCGTACAGTTACAAGGGGGTGCTTTAAAATACTTAGCCGTCAAGATGTACAAATGACAACAATCTCCATGGCTTACCTGCTTTTGTTTTGCAGCCTGTTTGGGTCTCTTTTGTTTGGTGCTCTGTGGCACATTCTTTGGCAGTGTGCATGATTGCTAAACGATGCCATGCCCAGCAAGACCCAGACCACACTCACTATGCATTTCTTGTGCAACATCTTTCTTTATTCAGCAAATAGTTTGTTAGCTTTTTGTCTGTGCAGGTACCATGCTAGGCCCTGGGTAAAAGCAGCAAAAAGGCTGACCTTGCCTCTGCCTACATGGAGTTCACAGTCTGGGATAGGTCGGGGCAGGGTAGGAGGACAGTGCATTACACAGATGAATATACCAATAATTAACTCTAACAGGTGAGTGTTGTGTAGAAATGGAGGCATTAAGAGAATGTATTGACTGGCGGTGGGGGGGCAACTAATTTAGTCTGGGGAACAGAAGAGGCTTTACTGAAGTAGTGACGTTCAAGCTACAACCCCAACAATGAGCAGGAATCAGATTCAGAAATTATCTGAGGGTTCAACAGGTACAGAGGTGGCTTGGAGCCAGGGAACCCTGCAGTGGGCAGCTGTGACCATGCCCTTGGTCAGGGCTATTGATAGGAAGTAAACTTGGGAGGTCCACGGACTTAATCAGCAAAAGCATTGAGCATTTTGCAAGCCTAAACAGTAGGCAGGCCATTTTTATTTTGTTTTTGCTCTTTTGAGAGCAGTGTTAGATCTTTCTCCAGTTCCCTAAATACATACGCTCTCCCACACATCTACTGGAAGATTTTTCGGAAGAGACCCCCTTTAGCCAAGAAACACTAGAACTAATATAAATACATATAGCGAACTTAATTAAAACTGGACAGAGAAGAATTTAAAATGAGCACTGGGTGTTATTCTATATGTTGGCAAATTGAACACCAATAAAAAATTTATAGATATATTTCAACCAAAAAAATAAAAAATAAAAAATGCAGTTTTTAAGCTTATTGTAAAAGTAGAGCCTTAGCCAGTTGCCTTCAGAGTCTGAATCTCTGAGCACGCATGAAAGTATGCGGTTGCTCTCTATCAGTTTTGAACACAGCCCATTACCCAAGATAGACAAAGATGTGCTTACAGCCCAGTGGCAACTCCCTACATGGGAGTTATAATTTATGGACTATCTGTAACCAAGCCATATTCCTAGACCTATTCCAGAGCCGTTTCATGCCTCTTCCAGTTGTTATCTGCTCAAGGAATGCAAAGCTGCTCTAATATTAGAAAAATCATAACAGTACAATGTGTTGCCAAGTAAAATCTTTCTAATTGAGACTAATTCTGGAAAGCCAGTGTGTAATGGTTCTTTGCAGAACTTTTCTCAAAATTGTATTTAAAACGTTCAAGATTGTTTGTTCATACAAAGCGCTTGCTGTGCATGTTCTTTCAGAGGGTCACTATGTGGGGCAGTGGCATGTTTAACGTAGAACATTTCAGGAAATAGGCCATACTAGGTTGATAGCATTCTGACCACCACCACCCCCCTTAAATCCTCATTATTAAGGTCATAGAAAGAAAAATTAAAAAAAAAAGATAACTAATTAATGCAGACGAAGTCACAATACAAAACTGTGAGATTATGTAATAAGGCTGAAATTTTCACAAATCTCCATCCTAATAAAGGGCATGGATATTTTCCAAAATCCCCCTTGTGTCTGTGGGGAGCAGAGAAATTCAGGGGCTCTCCTGTCTAGAGAACCAAAGGCTCTGTGCCACCGTCCTCTGGGGGCAGTTCTGTTCCTAGCAGCCCTCTCGCAGATGCCTTGTCAGTGGTTTGCACCTGCCCAAGGTCCTCAGTGGGAGGAGAGAAGGCATGGACTTTCACAGAACAGTGAGGAATGCCGGGAGTCTACCTAGGGACTTCCCTTGCCTTCATTTGCTTTAATTCTTAAAGCAAATATAATTACCCCTTTTACAGAGGAGAAGAATGAAACTCAGAGAGCTCAGTCCTGGGTACCCATCTCTTCTCTGTGTCCTCAGACATCTCCAGCCCCACAGTCTAGATGCAGTCTCATATGTCAGTGACTCCCAGCTCTCTGCCTCCTGTTCTGGGCTTCGTCTTGCCCAGTACAATGGATGTTTCTCTGTCCTCATGATGCTTGACCTCTCAGACCCTCCTTGATTTCCATGGTACCGCACTCTCCTCCTTTGCTTCCTACCTCTGGTCCTTTGCTGGCTCTTCTTTATCTGTGTATTGGCATTCCCAGGAGTCAGGCATCTTTTTTTTTTAAGACTTTATTTATTTATTCATGAGAGACCCAGAGAGAGAGAGAGGCAGAGACACAGGCAGAGGGAGAAGCAGGCTCCATGCAGGGAGCCTGATGTGGGACTCGATCCCCGGTCTCCAGGATTACACCCTGGGCTAAAGGCAGGTGCTAAACCACTGAGCCACCCGAGCTACCCCCAGACGTCTTTCTCTTATCCAGCTGCACTCTCTCAGTGGTCAGTCACGTCTAGCTTCTTGGCTCTGGGGACCATCCCCATATGGATGACTTGCTAATTCTAAACATTAGCCCTGATCTTGTCCTTGAACTTCAGACTTATACCCACGGCTGTTGCTTGATATCTTCATCCAAAAGGCACCTCAGATTTCACATATCCTACCCAAGGCTCTAGGTCTGAGCTATCCAATGTGGTAGGGCCATGTGGCTGCTTACATTAATTAAAGTGCTAACATATTTCAAATGCACAACAGCCTCCTGTAGCTCGTGGCTGCCAGGTTGGACATTGTAGGTAGAGAACATTCCATTGTTATAGGAAGTTCAGTGCTGCCTCAGCTGTTTTTACCCTTCCAAATCTGTTCTTTCACCAAGATCCCCTTTTCAAATAATGGCACTACCCCCGGGTGTTTTTCAAGTAAAAAATCAGGAGGCATCCTTGATTCTTCTCCTTCCTACATGCCCATGTCAACCTCATCAGTGAATCTTACCTACTGTGTCTCCAAAACATACCCCACGTGTGTCCACCTCGATTTCCAGTGTTCCCCAGGCTGAGCCACTCTCCTCTCTCACCTGGAAGGCTGCAGTAACTCCTCGGTGATCTGCCTGCTTCCACTCTTGCCTCTACAACCCATTCTCCACAGAGCAGCCAGCGTGATCATTAAAAACAAAAAAATAATTTCACCTGTCCCTCAACTGAAATCCTTCTAATGATTTCTTACCAAACAGAATAAACACACCACAGTTGGAACATTAGTTTGCATGGTGCCCTAGTCCATTTGGGCTGCCAGTACAAAGTGCCATAGACAGGTGGCTCGTAAACAACAGAAATTTATGTCTCAAAGTCTCTGGAGCCTGGAAGTCCCAGATCAGAGTGCCAGCACAGCCGGGTGCTAGTGAAAGCCCCATTCTAGGTTGTAGATTGCCAACTTCTTGTTGGATCCTCATCTGGCAAAAATAGGGCAAGCTAGCCCTCTGGGGTGTCTCATAAGGGCACTAATCCCATTGGTGTGGGCTCTGCCCTCATGGCCTATTACCTCCCACAAACCCCACCCCCAAGTACCATCCCATTGGTGATTAGGTTTCAACATTTGAATCAATGGGCAGGAGAGCTCAAAACATTCAATCTGTAACAAGCAGCTCCATGTGATCTGGGCCTTCCATTCTACCCATTGCCCAGCAGATTCCATTCACTCTGACATTCTTTCTGGTCCCCAAATTCTGTAAGACCTTTGCTGTCCTGAGGATCTTAGGATTGTCTCACCCCTTTACCCAGACACTCTTCCCCTCCATGGACACTTGGCCGGCTCTTTCCTGTCGTCTAGAGGGGCCATCCTGGAGCCCACTCAAAAGTGGTGACACCATGCAGCTTGTTTCAGTTCTCTGCACAGCATTTTGGACTCTGAGTGGTTTACATTTCTTCATTTGTTGATTTATGTCTTTTCTTTTTCTGCATTTCCCACTGGAATACAACAGTTATAGATACTGAGGATTCAATAAGAATGAGATATGCTTTGCCCCCTTGGAATACCAAAAACTAAAAATGATTTGTAATTATCTTTTTTTTTTTTTTTGAAACGTGAGCAGGTGCTTGGACTTAGAACAGATGAGTTATTTTCTCTTGAAAACTTGAACATGCTAATAATTTCTCAACAAATCCTTTGACCCTTTTCTCATGAGTAATACAAAAGTAGAATTTCTTTATGAGGGTCTCAGCAAGCAAGTTTCCCATACAAAATTAAAATGCCTTAGTTGTTTCTTATCCATGGTTTTGGCTATTACCACACTTTCCCTGGCCCTCCTTGAGGGGCAGCCAGCTGGGAACCGAAGGGGTGTAGTTGGAAACCGGGAGAGAAGACAATTCCAAGGAATCCCTGAGGCCCCACGGAATGCAATGGAAGTTGCTGCCTGGGTGGGTGGAAAATTAGTGCGCACTGCAGAGCTGGCCAGCGTGGATTTGGAGGAATGGGTTTGCTCTTGTGAGCACTTCTGAGGGTGGCAGGAAGGCTACAGGACCGGGAATCTGAAATCAGTAGGCCTCCAGGATGGCAATGGCAGACCTTCATTAGAAGACGCGTGACCCCTGCCTTCAGGAATCGTCTTTCTGTTAGCATTGTGCTGGACTCTGGAGGCAAAAGGGAAGTTAGGAACTGTCCTGCAGGCAGTGTCCTCTCCTCACTGATGTCTCCCCTCTGCGATGTCCTGTGGTACTGAGCTGGGGTCATGGCTTGGCAAGTCCTTGCTTGCTAGTAGTCTGAATTGTCAACTTGGGCTTCTTTACAGGCTAGCACTGCCTGCGGAATGTTGGGCTTATAAAAGGCATGCCGTCAACACTTCTTTCACTGACTATACTTCCCTAAGGATATTCAGTTCACCAAAAGACTCCTTTCATGACAATTCAAATTACTGGTGTCGGCCTACCCCCTGCACTTTTTGTCCACTTGACTAAATATCAGTCCCCCTTTAAGACAGCTCAGACTCATCTTCTCCTGCCCTGCCCCTGGGACCCTCCTCGGTGTCTTTCTGGGATTTTCCAAAGCACCTTCATCAGCCTCACCCCCACCCCCCAACACCAGAATGCCAGAAATTAAACTGGTCTATCTGGTCCATGAGGTGGAGAGGCATGCCTTTGCGTTTTGGAATCTTCTGAACAGCTTGAGCCAGGAAGATATTGTGAAACTGAATTCTAAGAAAAAAAGATATTTTTATTATTAAAGTAGGATTTGTCAAGGGAGGAAACTTGGAGGCTAGAGGTTGCATGAAATAAACCCTTAATCCTTCCCGAGCGGGCAAGACAGTCCCCTCGGGAGCAGGGGGTGTGGGTGCCAAAGCCAAGGGAAGCCGTGAGGATTAAGAGCACAGGCCCGGGGGCTGGGGAGCTGGGCGACTGCCCTGCATGGGAGGAGGGAAATCCCGGGGACCGCCAAGTTGGGACTTCATTGAGGAAAGGACTGAGAGGATGGGCCCTTTCTTTCTCCAGGCTGGCTGAAAAAATACAGACCTCTGCCATCTGGGCCTTGGGGTCTCATGGATGAAAGATGCCTCACTTGTAGCCTCTCTGATTCACATCCTGCACATTTCAAGAGGACCCTCCTCTTAGGATGAAATGTGAATGGGGGGAGATGGTTCTGAGAAAACACATGTGTAACCAGCCTTGCTCTGGGGCACAGAGAGGCGACCTTGCTCCATAGCCAGGTCTCCGGCTCTTTTCCATTATCACCCCCTAGTTAGGTGAAGGTCTTTGTGAGTTTCAAGGCATATTTGCTATAGCACTGCTTTTTTTTGTTTTTATTATCTCAGCATGACTGTTTATATTTCTCAGAGTGCTCTCTAAAATTAACAGCACAGCCCTATACTGCTTGGCTTTTTAGGGAGATACAAAGTCTTCCTTGACCTCTGTCTGTGGGTCCCTGGCTGGTTCTTAGGGTCAAACTGACAAAGACCCATTAAACGGGAAGAAACTAGACACATGTTAATGAAGTTTGGCAGTTACTTGGGATCCTTGCTCAGAGAATGAAGACCTGGGGGAGTGATCAGAGCTGGAAGCTTTTATACCTTTTACACAAACAATAAATTTGTGAAGAATTGACAACACAGAGGGATTTGGGCTGGGGATAGTAAATGGTGAGGAGACTAGAGAGATAAAAAGATTAGTTGAAGGAGGTTTGTTTGCACATTCTTCTGGTGCAGTCTGTGGGTTGATAGAGTCTGTCTCCAAGAAAAGGAGAACTCATTTCTTGCCTTTAGACAAAAGAGGGAGACTTTTTTTCTTGCATTCACTGCTTCTTAATTGCTTGGAACTCAAAATAAATTTTATGTCAAGGAGGCATATTCTGGTTTCCTGCCACCTTCTTCATATTTTATTATACCTAACTCCTAGAGGAACAGGTTTTTGGAGCCCACTTTTCAGCATTAGCCACAAGTACTGTCTCTCTTTTTTTTTTTTTAAGATTTTATTTATTTATTCATGAAAGACAGAGAGAGAGAGAGAAAGAGAGAGACAGAGACATAGGCCGAGGCAGAAGCAGGCTCCATGCGGGGAGCCTGATGCCTGACTCTATCCCAGGACCCCAGGATCATGACCTGAGCCAAAGGCAGATGCTCAACCACTGAGCCACCAGGTACAGCCACCCAAGTGCTGTCTTTTAACGAATGTGTAGATATTGTTATAAGATTTTAAAAAACATTTTAAGTTATAATTAACAGTGACTTTTAAAACAATGGTATAATACCTATGGAAACCGCATGGAGAAGTTCAAGTGCGTGTAAAGAATGGCTCCGTGTACCCAGTACTAACAGTGGGTGCATGGTACACTGACTAGGGTATGTTGCAGTGTGCCGTGATGGAATCAGAACTTGATCCAACAACTTTAACATTATGTTTCTTGACAATGATTTTTTTCATTTGAAGAGATTTGCACTACTTAAAATTTTACAAATAAACTGAAATTTGGTTGAGATTGTGACATCGAACCATTTCATATTTGCAGATATAAAATTCACGTGCAGTGATAGCAGTAAAATGTAATAGACACAGGAGATAAGAAACTGAGCAAACCCAAGGTCGATGCAAAGACAGGTTGTTCTAAATGAATGTCAAATGAGAAGAGTAGAGAATTTTTGCACGATCTCTGTCCTCTCCCTTAATCTTTAATAGCCAGTTTCTTTCTTTTTTTAAGATTTTATTTTTAAAAATTTATTTGAGGTGGGGGGAGGGACAGAGGAAGAGAAAATCTGAAGTGGACTCTGTGCTGAGCACTGAGTCCTGAGCCCATGACTGCGAAATCACAACCTGAACTGAAGCCAAGAGTCGGATGTGTAACCAACTGAGCCACCAGGAGTCCCAATAGCCAGTTTCTTTCTATGTCCACATTCCCCTAATGAACCTCTCTCCCATAGCCACCATTAGTTACTTTTATTTGTTGATCTGTCATGATGGTTCTACTCCTTTTCCCCAATCACCTGACCCCTGGCCCTTCTAACTTCCTTCTGATGCTTGACGTGCTCCCATTGGGGAACTCCATTTCTAACGTAGAGCTATAAACCATGCACTTGGGAAATTTGCTGTAGAAAGGGTATTGATTGAAGAAAGCAGCCAGTCAGTCAGCTCAACAGCCAACCAACCGACCTAACTCCTGATCTGTGGGCCTGAAAATGAGATATACCCTCACCACAATTCTAAACTTATTTCCCCATTAGTGATTCTAGGATTCTGGTTGTTCACAAATGGTTTTCAAAAGAAGTAGGTGTCTTAGCTCAGGTTGCCACAACAGAATACCAGAAACGGGGCAGCTTAAATGACAGACATTTATTTCTCACCGTTCGGGAATCTGGCTTATCCAAAACCAAGGCGCCAACTGATGTGATTCCTTTTAAGGCCTCTTCCTGACTTACAGATGACTTCTCCTCAACGTGTCCTCACATGGCATGGAGGAGATGGGCAGGGAGAGGAGAGAACTGGACTGGACTCAATGGTTTCTCTTTGTATAAGGACACTAATCCCGCCAGAGGGCCCCACTTTCACGAACTCATCTCAACCTAAATACCAAAGGTTGAGGCCAAAGGCCCCATCTCCCCTGGGGGTTCGGGCTTCAACATGAGTATGGGAGGGGGCACAAACATGTAGTACGTAACAGTAGCCATTTGGAATGTATGCTTAAGGAGATTTTTGAAAAATATATGGTGATTTGCAAATTTTAAGGCATTTTTATGAGTATTGTTATGGGTTTTTTTTTTTTTTTTGTGAGTTTTTAGACTTCTCCCCTGTGCCTTGGTTTCTAAGGAAACCATATACTTTCTGAACACTGTTCGGAAGAATAAAGCCTTGGTGTGATTTGAAATTTCAGAAGTGAAATAAATGTGCAGAGCATTGGGACTGTGACAGAACATGGTGCAGCAGTGTCTTACACTTCGACTCTGTTGCTTCAATTCTTTTTTTTTTTTAAGATTTTATTTATTTATTTATTTGACTGAGAAAGAGAGAGGGCACAAGCAGAGGGAGTGGCAGACAGAGCAAAAGGGAGAAGCAGGCTCCCCATCAAGCAGGGACCTCACGTAGAGCTTGATCCTAGGACCATGGGGGTCATGACCTGAGCCAAGGGCAGATGTTTAACTGAGCCACCCAGGAGCCCCTGATGCTTCAGTTCTTACTGCACTGATGCCCAGAGTGCAGATGTTCTATTAATACCTAATATATTACATGGGAGAAAGGAGGACTTGGAGAGAATGGGAAGCAGGAAAGATCAGTTGTGAAGGAGGGAGAGAATCTGGCAAAGGTGGGTCACTTCAGTTGAAGTGAGCGCCCGCAGGGTCACCCTAGCCTTGGCAGCAGGGCATGCTCCATAGTACACCCTCAAGGTCTGCAGAGCTCTTCCACTGAAACTCATTGCAAGAAGGGTCTAGAAACATGAAGACTGGTGAGAGCTTGATGTTGAGCTGCTGAGAGGGGATGTCTTGGGATTTTGGTTTACATAAGGATGGGCCATTTTGGGATCCCTGGGTGGCGCAGCGGTTTGGCGCCTGCCTTTGGCCCAGGGCGCGATTCTGGAGACCCGGGATCGAATCCCACGTCGGGCTCCCAGTGCATGGAACCTGCTTCTCCCTCTGCCTGTGTCTCTGCCTCTCTCTCTCTCTCTCTCTCTCTCTCTCTCTGTGACTATCATAAAATAAATAAAAATTAAAAAAAAAAAGGATGGGCCATTTAGACAACCTGGTCATCAAAAGGTGTAGTTTCTCCTTGATGTTTCCATTTCTTTTCACTCTCTGAATTACTTCTTATTTCTTCAGAGCGTCTTTCCTTTTCTTGTCTTGATTGTTCAGTTTGCTTGGGAAACAAGACATTATCCAAGCACAACATCGCTTAGAATGATGCTCGGTAATGGGAGAAACTCAAACACCTTGGCGTTTTATAGCCACAATTGGTTTTCTTTATTGGTTTTTTTAAAAGGAGGGTTTTGATGGATCAGATATTGCACATTAATTGCTGTGACTTGCAGAAAATGAATCAGAGCTCTGAGTGTGTTTGTGTGTGTGTGTGTTACTGCCAGGGCATGTCTTTTACTATATCTATTACAGCTGTAAAAGTTGTTTGTGAAACTGCTTTAAGATTTTAGTGTCTCAAATAAATCGTCTTCATTTTGGTCTTGGAAATCGTTTCTTTTTATGCAAGAGAATAATGTTAATATATCCCTCGAAGCTAATTTCCAAGATGGCTTAATTATCTGAACGAAGCACTGTTTTTCTTTGAGAAGTATAAATTCTACAAATTTGAAGGCTAAGGGTTGAATTGTTCCTAGGCAGAATTGTACAGCTCTGTTACTTTGTTCAACTCAGAGCAGCACCAAATATCGGAGCTGAAAGGGGCTAGAGGGCCTGTCCACCAGGGCTTTTTGAACTTTGCCAACCAAGGCAATAAATATAATAAATACCAAGAAAATATCTAGTGCAGTATGAAATTCAAAGCAAATTAAAATTTAACTTAACATTGTCACCAAAAACAGTATAAAACAGTATAATGGGGTGTCATTCTTTCTTTTTTTGTAAATTGCAATTGGCTTTCAGGTTCTCATGCCTCAGAGATCCCCTTATTTTACAGATAAAAAACTGGGGTCCAGAGATTCAAGGAATGCCCGTGCCCCCACCATGTTAGGAGCAGAATTTGGTCAAGAACCCAAACATCATGTTGGCTATTCTTTGCCCACAGCGCTGCTCCTCCCATGCTCTCTACCCCTCCAGACCTTGAAGACCTTGAAGACCTTGCAGACCTCGCTTATGCAGAAGAAGCATCCTATCCATCATCTCCTTATATCTTATGATGCCAATATTCTGGAAAGTTGTTCTGACTTTACATTGTCATAGTGGGATGGAAGCAAAGGCCAGAGGAGACTTCTCAAGCCTGGCTAGTCCATGAGTCCTGGTTTATTTTTATTCCCTTCATTTCATTCCAGATAATTATACCATCATGACAGAAACACTTCCCTGGCATAGTGTCTGTGGAAAAGATGGGGCAAAACTTAAATCTGAAAATGAATTTATTTTGGAGATAAAATTTGGTTTTTTGTCAGACTGAAATCTCTTATTGATGGCTTCCCCTGAACAATTCCACAGGTCCTCTCAAATTTCTTATTTGTTCTTTTTTTTTTTTTTAAATAGTGTATCTGGTGGAGAACTATTTGATCGGATAGTGGAGAAAGGATTTTACACAGAGAAAGATGCCAGCACTCTGATCCGCCAGGTCTTGGATGCTGTCTACTATCTCCACAGAATGGGCATTGTCCACAGGGACCTCAAGGTAAGGCCGTCACTTAGCAACGTCCTCCTACCACTCTCCCACCCACAATGCACCTGTCCTAGAGGATCAACCTCAGAAGACGGATGAGGTTGCCTGGATGGATATATGGCTGGCATGAATGGGGGCATTTGTGTACTGTTAGTTGTCAGGACCTTTGGGACCCAAAGAAAGATAAAGATCAGTGGGGCCAGCCATCATTTGGGAGATTTTATAATCACGTGCAGCCAAAGGGCCACAGGGAGGTAGGTTGTGTATTGCTTTCAGCCTACCTGAAAGGTAGTTTTGTTCAGGATATATTGGCCACGAAAAGCCTTCTCCCAGTGCAATTCTACACAGCCTTCCCACAGGTCCAACCCCATTTTAGCACCACACTGCATGAAAGAAATGGAACAAGTCTATAGAAGGCATGACAGAAGAGGAAAAATGGAAGGTTATGCAGAAAGAAAGAAATGCCCTACAATCGCAGCCTTCCCCCAGTGTCCTGTTGGTTATAATCTGATCTTTTCTTGATGAAGAGTTGGCATACTGACCCTTCACCCAATAGCACTAATGGATCGGAGCCTTCATTACGCAGCTTGGCATTACATCCCTTCCTGGTCAGTATAGATACCGAAGGGTAGATATCAATCATATGCTACCAAGTGCAGGTGGTGAACATATTGGTTGGAGGAACAGTAACAAGCAACATTGTTAACTCAAGGCTGTAATGTGGCTTCATGCTACAGTGGCCACAGGTATAGACCCCAGAGCTCACTGCACCAGTCAGGACAGAAGCTTCACCCCAGCCCACATACATGCGACTCACATCATAAACACAGGGATTATATCGTACTGGAGCCATGCTCTGCATGACTATGTGAAGTCTAAACCGATGTAAAGAACAAACCATAAGCATTTTTTTTTAAAGATTTTGTCTATTCATGAGAGACACACGGAGAGAGAGGCAGAGACCCAGGCAGAGGGAGAAGCAGGCTTCATGCAGGGAGCCCGATGTGGGACTCGATCCCCGGTCCCAGGACCACACCCTGAGCTGAAGGCAGCACTAAACCACTGAGCCACCCAGGCTGCCCACCATAAGCATTTTTTAAAACAGAATTTCAGCATCTGCCCATTTTTAAATACTGGGTGTGAATAAACAATATAGCTTTTCTTTTCATAAGGTCTCACTCGAAGTTCTCTCCTCTTCTTCCCAGTGGCATTTTCCAGGAGCTGGGGTAGTAGCTTCCAAATGTTAGCCTACATGGAATTGTCTGGAGCACTTGTTCAATCAGGCTGGCCCTAGCCCAGAGGTTCGGAATCTGTAGGTCTGCAGCAGGGCCCAGGAACTCACATTTCTAAGGGGTTTACAGGTGATGCTGGTGTTACCCTGGGAATATTCTTGTAAAACTGCTGGACAAGGGTATTTGGAAATGTTGATGGAGTCCTTACAGCCTTTGCCCCTGGCAGGCTTCTTGACAGCTAAAATGGGCTGTGAGCATTAATCTTCAGAACCTCGAGGCCCTTTCAAGTGCTAAGCCCACTTAGCCTCTCTCTGCCAGGCAGCAGTGCCCTCACCAAAGGCCGATTCCTTGCTTCCAGAACAGAGGAGGCAGGCAGCTCTCTGAACAAGTTAGTGTGGGAACTGACCATGGGGGTGTGACGGGATAGGCTGGGTTGTTTGTACTTCATAGAAATCATTCCTACGCAGATACCATTTCTAGAGGGGCACTGTTTATTCCCCTTTCGAAAGGCAAATGGGCTGCACAGGAGAGACTGCTTTTTACGCCCACATAGCACTTTCAGAGAAGCACTTGCAGCTCCCAGCCTCTGCAACTGTGAGACTACCAGGCTTATCGCTGTGGAAAGAACAGTGCCACGTTGGGACCTCTTGTCACTGCTTTTCAGAGTCACAGAGGAATTTGATCTACATGGCAGCAGTTGGGATTGAGTTATTAAATTTTCATAAACATCTTAGAAAATGAAAACAAACTAGATGATCCAGGTCAGAGCAATAGAGAACATGATCAGGTTCATTGAAGATTAGGGCACCATCTGGGATACTGTGGCACCCTCACATGCGAATATACCCCCTCCGTCCTCCAGAAAGGTGGTCTTGTGTCTTCTTGCCCCAGGGGCCTACTGGAGACAATCAGTTGCCCTTTTATCTTTCTCTGTGTTTCTCTCTCTCTTTAAAAGATTTTATATATTTATTTGAGAGAGAGAGCACAAGTGCAGAGAGGGGCAGGAAGGCAGAGAGAAGCAGACTCCCCGCTGAGCAGGAGCCCTACATGGGGCTTGATCCCGGGACCTTGGGATCATGACCCGAGCCAAAGTCAGATGCTTCACTGAGCCACCCAGGCATCCCAGTTGTCCTTTTTTCAAAATGTGGGAAATGTCCAGTACTGCCCCCTCACATCAGGATAGGGCTTCTCAGTCCTATGTTCTTTGTGGGGGGTGGGGGGCTGTCCTGTGCATTGTAGGATGTTGAGCAACATCTCTGACCTCTACCCACTAGATGCCGGTACCACTCCTGCAGTTTCGACACAGCCAAAGACATTGCTAAGTGCCTTCCTGGGGTGCCAAATTGCCCCAGTTGAGAATCACTGGATTAGGAGTGTGTTTATGTATAACATTAACTTAATAGGAAGTGTTGATTCAGACGTTTTAAAAGCTTGTTATATAAACTATTAAAGGGTTGGCATTGACCTTCCAACTCCCCAGTTAGCCATCCGTTTTCTTGCAAAGATGTCATCAAAGGAACAAGGTTTTTTCAGGTGAATCCTGGGCCTCTTGTGACCCCAGGCAGATTTGCTGGATCCCCCCACCCGCGCCAGGCTGTCTGCCTGATTGAGCCCTCCTATTGCCAACTGGGAGCCTCCCTCCAGACTACTCTGGAACCTGTCTTCTCTCCCACTTTCCTGTTCCCCCCCACTCCCCTCAAGGAAAAGCTATATCTTCACTAAGTCAGAAGATGCTTGCGGACAAGTAATGATCTAAGTTGTGAATGACCAGTGGCTTTAACCCTCCTTGGTAATCATCCCGCAAAAAGAGGGCTTTATGACCCAAATGTATCCCCTGGAGGAAGAATGTGTAAGGGGGATATTTGTCTCCATGGCAATCTCTTGCCTAGATGCAGCCTTGTTGAGGAGCATGAGGCCACTGGCTTCGCAATCCTTGCTTGGGATAGAAAAATTAAAAATCAGAAACTTAAAAGTCCTCTCCACCCCCAAGGTCAGATCCTTCCTGTTTATCATGAACCACATATGCACCTACGAGCGCGCGTGCACACACACACACACACCACCACACACACACCACACACCTTTTGATTAGATTATTTCATCCCCACTCTAAGCATTGTTCTTATTTTGATTATTGACTGGCCCATTTTCTTCTCTCTTCAAACTCCTTGAAAGCACCCTCAAGCATACATTTGATTTTCTTCTACCCTCATGCTTCATCCATGGAATTCATGTCACTGTGAATGTTAAGTGTTATTCCTTCTCAGGGTATGATTTGGGGTGAAGGATAGTATTTTTTTTTTCTTTTGAGCTCTGTAAAAAAAAAGAAATTATTCTGATACTTGTTAAAATAAAGGAGACTTTATTTAAGGTTATTGCAGGAAGGGTATGACAATGGAGGAGAGAATTGGGTTCAACGCCAAATTCTTCAAGGACCTGTGGGGGGTTTATAGCCATTAAGCAGAATGAGGGGCATGGATGGAAAATTGCCAAAAGAGAATATCAAGGATGGGGGGATTCTTGATAAAAGCCTGGCCAAGAACTTAGACATTGGCAGACTCTCTCCCTTGACCAAACTTGAGTTTGGCCCCTCCTGAGTCTTCTTTCTGACTAAGCTCCATGGGCTCTGTCCTTAGTCAGTTGGCTCTGGCCATGTGGTCCAGGCTGAGCAAGAATCCCGCTGAGTCACGTTGGTGAACATCACCCATGCTTGAGTGTCTGAACAGATTCCTTATCTTCCACCCTCCGTATCCGCCCACCCTGGCCTGCCCTCAAAAGGATCCTCTGAGATCGGTGTAGCCCCAATCCTCCCACTCATGATATTCTCTCTTAGTGATTTCCCATCCACTGACCCTCCTCCTGCTCCTGGGTATAGGTCTCCACTTGTCTTTGTTGCATTAGGACATGAGCCCACTCTTCCTCTCCTACTGTAGAACCCCACTGCAGTGCCCCCCCCCCCCGAATTAAGTCTGCCGACTGTCTTTACCAAGTGTCTGAATAAATGTTTTTGAACAATATCCAAGGTGAGAGGTGACCAGCTTGGCCAGATATCAAGGGTGAGGGATTCTCTCTACCTGACTTAGCAGTACTCTTGCTAAGACTGGACTGTGCAAGCCCAGCAAGACAGGAAGGACACAGAAGGCCAGGATGGAGGCCCCGTTAAGAAGAGGGCTTAGTGAAAGGGAATAAAGGGGAAGGAGAGAAAATGAGTGAAGATATCAGTGAGGGTGACAAAACATGAGAGACACCTAACTCTGGGAGATGAACAAGGAATAGTGGAAGGGGAGGTGGGCAGGGGGTTGTGGTGATTGGGTGACGGGCACTGAGGGGGGCACTGGGCGGGATGAGCACTGGGTGTTGTGCTATATGTTGGCAAATTGAACTCCTATAAAAAAAAAATAAAAAAAAAAAAGAGGGCTCAGAGTGGCCTGACTACGGTTTCTTCACAAAGGGTGTCTTGAGCAGTTCCCAGGATTTCCTCACAGCAGTGGTTGCACCTCAGAATCCCACCCCCACCCCTTCCATGGATTTTAACACCCAAAGGCCCTGGGCCCTTCTGAAATCTCCTGAAAAAGACATGCAGACATTTGCTGCTGTCGGAGGGGATTCTGCTGCACAGCCAGGCCCAGAACCACTTCTTGACACAGGCCTAGTCACTCGATGAGAGAATAGTTCCTCAAATTCAATACTCGGGAACCAAAGACTCACCACAAAGCGCTGACCAGAGATGCTCTCGCTTCACTCTCAGGGATGGGAGAAGAGCCAGACAGGAAATGGCGTGGGGAAGGGGCCTGCTGAGCTCCTGTCCTTCCTGTGTCTGCTTCCTCTAAGGTTAAATGCGAATGAGAGAAGCGATTGCTTATTCACTGGGTCAATCTTCAGAATTTTCCCAGTGGGGGGAGAGGGGAGGTGTCATTCCTCAACATTATCTCTTCAGGGACAACATCATTAATTGAGGCAGCCCATCTGTGTTCAGGCTCTGCCTGGGGAAGGACTGGCCCAGTCCCGAGGCTGAGACATCTCCCTCTGTCTCCTTGAGCTTCTCTTTCTCTCTCTCTCCCCCTTTTGGCGAAGAGTGACACCCCAATTTTTCCTAGAACACTATGCAATTAACGCTTCGTTGTCTCCCGCTCCACCCCTGGATTGCGTTCCCTCGGCCCCCCCTTTGGAGCTGCCATGCAGGTGCCCCTGACTGCAGGGCTCTGGGGAGACAGGACCTCTGCCATGTGTCAAGCATTCCTACCCTCTGAGCTCCATCATGTACTGTTCTGGGAAGCAAATGAAGAACCACTGCAACCCATGTTTTCCAGGAAGGCAAACAGAGCTCAGAATCTTTAAGGACACGTGCCTACACGGTGCTGGATCTTTGGATTTGATTCAACCATGATGAGATCCCTCTATTTCCCAGGAGGTGGGGGAGCAGGGGTCAGCTGGCTCAGTAGAGGGGAACGAGGGACACATCTGCCAGAACGGCAGGACATGGGACGTTACCAAGGGCTGGGAGAGGGAGCCTGGGATTACAGAGAGGTTGCTGACAAGGGTCAGAGAAAGGGAACAAGAAATTCCACCTGCGGAAGGAATTTCATTTCTGTGAGTCCCCCCTGCTCCAACCCAAGAAATACACTGACAGATCTGAGAGGATTTCGAGGTCACCCTAATAATAGAGGGTTCACTTTTTTAAAGCAGAGAACATACTGATAAGTGAAAGGGAGTCACATTTCTTGAGACCTGAGTGCCCAGTGCTGCGTAGGGTCCTCTACATTGCTCTTACCGAACACTGCTTTCCTTGGTGCATTTACTCTGTCTGAAGTTTAAGCATGTGCTTAAACTGTGACCAGATTAGGGGATCCCTGGGTGGCTCAGTGGTTTAGCGCCTGCCTTTGGCCTGGGGTGTGATCCTGGAGTCCCAGGATTGAGTCCCGCGTTGGGCTCCCAGCGTGGAGCCTGCTTCTCCCTCTGCCTGCCTCTCTCTCTCTCTCTCTCTCTCTCTCTCTATCATGAATAAATAAATAAAAATTAAAAAAAAGCTGTGACCAGATTACGTGGCTTGGTGTGTCTCCCACAATTAACCCCACTTTAAACATCCTTTGTTGATTTTTTGCTTCTTATTTTCTCTCCAGCCTGAAAATCTCTTGTACTACAGTCAAGATGAGGAATCCAAAATAATGATCAGTGACTTCGGATTGTCAAAAATGGAAGGCAAAGGAGACGTGATGTCCACAGCCTGTGGGACCCCGGGCTACGTTGGTAAGCACAGTGTGCGTGTGTCCGTGTCTGCTTCGTCTGTCTTAAGCGCTCAAGCCTGGCATGGGATCACAGCTGCCTTCGTTCCCCTCGAGGGGAGAATAAAAAGGCTGAGAGACATTGGAACAAAATAGAAGGGAAGCATTTTCCCCTGAAACCTTTGAATAGTTGGGGAGAAATCCTGTCTAGTTCAAGTGTGGGCCTGGGCGCGGAGGCCTGAAGTTGATTTGGATGAGCTCCCGGGTTCTGATGCCAGAAATATTGCATACATACCTGTGTTTTCAAATGATTTACAGCGAGACAGTGAGACACTGACATAGCAGTGAGGTGCAGACACACAGAACATGTAAAATATGGAGATAGAAGCTGCTAGAAAGAGAACATCCGTAGGAGGAAGCTGCTTTGTACCTTGACGAAGTCACTCTTGAAGTAGCCGGTCCGGATCTGTCCTGGAGAAGCCAAGAATGAAAGTCCTTCCTAAAATCAGAGCCCCAGATCCTTTGTACCAAGCATTTGGAATGCAGAAAGGGCAAGAGCACTTGCACGCTCAGAGTCATCGTCTGCCTTTTGGGGACCCGGAGAAAGGCCATGGGCACCGTTGGCAAGGGGTCCATGACCCTGGTTTACACGAACGTGTTCACTCCTGCAGCCAATGTATACACGAAGGTTTCCACCACGTGCCAGCCGCGGTGCTGGGCACCGGGGTGAAGGCAAGGCACGAGACGCAGGGTGCCTGCCCTCGAGGAGCTTACATGTTACTTGGGAGTGGCAGACCACAGCCAAAGAGGTGAAGAGCAGGGTCGTTTCAGGCCATGGCGAGGGCTATGAGGAACAGAAGTGGGAGCTGGCAGCAGAGTGGCAGGGCACCGGGGAGATGGGGCTGAGGACGCAGCAGGGCAAGCAGCCTATTCGCCTGCTTGTGGAGAAGCAGGCGGCCCTGGGACGTGAGGGCACGGAGCGTTGGCTGGTGCCAGAGCCCCAAGTGGGAAAAGTCTGGGGAGTCGGTCCGAGCTGGGAATATCCGAGGATGCAGATGCAGAACAAGAGACCAGGCCTGGATTCGTGTACAAACCATGATGGCTTTTCCTAATGAGAACAGGACGCCCACCCTGAAAGTGAAGAGGGAATGTTCTCTGACGGGCATCACTCCTGTCTGATTTTAGGTCCAAGCACATGGCCTTCCCAGGCCAGGCTGCGGGAAGCGGGCCTCCCACCTGAGGAGCCAGGGGCCTGGTGCATAGTGGGAAACTCCACTAAGCCCTTCTTGGTCCTTCCACCGCGGGCAGGGGTGTCAGGGCGTTAGGTCGCAGCCGTCCCATCTTTGAAGGTACCCACAGGACAGGAGAGAGGAGCCAGCTGGGGGCTCCTGGGGGGGGGGGGTAAGGTGAAGGGAAGCCACAGACTCAGGAGGAGGTAATGCCAGTGTGGCCAAGGCGGGTGTGGTGTCCCGCTGGTGTTCTGACCACGGAGAGGCCACGCAGGCCAGGCCCCGATGAGATTGACAGTGCCCCAAGCAATCCCTGTCCTGGGCTCGGGAAGTGATGCAACAGGACCCATCTGGGCCCCATGGGGTGGCGGGGACTTGGCATCACGGCTGTGGTGCAAGATGCACACGGGAGCACACGCGTGTGCCTGGGAGTGGGGGGGTGTGCGGTGCGCACGTGGGATTTCTCCAGTTCATTCCAGGCCAGGCGAGCAGCAAATAAAAATGAAAGAGGTGCGCTTCTCAGTTCTCGTCAAAGGCCCAGAGGAGAGAAACCTGTTCCACCAGGCGAATCAGAAAATGTAAAGTGGCACTTTCTCTGGGTTTCTAAGCGGCTGTCATCCGGGGGGTCTGGTTCTGTGCAGGCGCTGACGAGTCCGGGAACCGAGAACACCATGTAGATGTGGCCCTTGCTGTGACCACCCTAAATGGTGGCAAGTGGAGCCATCAAGTAATTCCATTGTCAGATTGGAATTTTCTTTGGATGAGGAGGGAGAAGAGGAGCTCTGTGGGAATGTAGCAGCTCCGTACTCATATTTGTGAGCACTGAGATGCCTGGGGAGTCCTCTGAGAGCAAGGAAGGGGCCACGCTGGGGAGCTCATGACTTGTAGACCTACATCTTGAGCAGGGAGCAGCAGAGCTTGGCCTGTTTCCTCCCCACTCCCCAGGCTGCATGCAAACTACTATTCAGCCCTCAAAGCCCACCTCACAGGTTGCCCCCCCCTTTGGCCACTTTCCCAACACCCATTCTTGCTCTCTCTCTTGTTAAAGATTTTATTTATTTATTTATTTATTTATTTATTTACTTACTTACTTACTTACTTACTTACTTACTTATGAGAGACACACAGAGAGAGGCAGAGACATATGCAGAGGGAGAAGCAGGCTCCCCGTGGGAACCCAATGTGGGACTCGATCCCAGGATCCCGGGATCACGACCTGAGCTGAAGGCAGACACTCAACTACTGAGTCACCCAGGTGCCCCTCATTCTCTCTCTTGTCATCCTACTCATTTTCCTAACCATTTCTTCATCATGGCTCTGATTACATTGCACCAGGGTCCCTATGTATTGGTGTCTCTTTCCCACTGCACTGCGGGTTTTTCCTACATTCATCTTTAGGAATTTTCTCACTCATCCCTGTGGAGATGCTTGTTAAATTGATAAAAATCCAAGGTTGGTGAAAATTAGCATTTTTCTCTCTCTCTCCCATTCAGCATGTATTTATTAGATCCCTGTTACGTGCTGAGCTCGGTGGCTTGGTGTTAGGAATATAAATATATAGTGACAGGGTTTCTGACTTCAAAACGCTCACAGTATTGTGAGAGACAGAGGACAAACAGGCAAATTGAATAATATCTGGTAAGTGCTACATTATTCATCACCTAAGGATTATTTATTTAGTGCCTACCTGCTGTTCTAGGTACTGGGGACACATCAGTAGAAAGGAAAAAAAAGGCAGATAAAAATCCCTGCCCTCAATCAAGGGGCTTACATTTGAGCGAGAGGGAGACGGACTGTATGCAAACAGCTAAGTCTATTCTTTAGTATCTTAGATTGATGAGTGCTATGAAGAAAAATAAAGCAGGTAAGAGAGGAGTGTGTGTGTTTGTGTGTGTGTGTGTGTGTGTGTGTGTGTGTGTGTGTGTGTAGGAGGTTGTGATTTTAAACATAGTAGTCAAGGCAGCCCTCACTATGAGGGTGACAGTGAGGTCAAGATTTGATAGAAGTGAAGATGCTGGCCATGTTGTTACTTGGAGGAATAGCATTCCAAGGATAGTGCAAAGGCCCCGAGGCAGGGGTATTTGGGGGAGAAACGGGAGCCATGTGAGCAAAGAGGAAAGCAGTGGAGGATAAGGGCAGAGAAGTAACAGGCAGGGCACGTGTAGCTAGGACTTTAGAAGTCATTGTCAAGACGGTGGCTCTTACTCAGGGTGGTAGGGGAGCCATGGGAACGTTCTGACACAAGGCATGGCATGATCTGACTTTTACCAGGATTCCTCTAGGAGACAGGCCGGGGATTAGGAGAGATGCCAGGGTGCAGGGCCGGGGTGGAAGGAGGGGAGAAATGGTGGGGTCTGGGCTGGGTTGACAGAGTAGAAGTGGTGAGAAGTTGTCAGATAAAATTTGAAAGTAGTGTCATGGAGGTTTTCTGGAAAACTAAAAGTAGGGATTCAGAGAGAAATCCGTGATGATTCTAAGGGGTTTTTTTGGCCTAAGCCCCAGAAAGGGTGCAGTTTCCTTTAATTTTATTTGAGATGTAAAAGTCAGTGGAAAGAGCAGGTTGCAAAAATATTATCAGGGGTTCAGATTTTGATGGGTTCGAATTTGCAAGGTCGAGGAGGCAGTTCCTCCTGGAGTTCTGGGGAAAGAGCCGGTCTGATTCTCATTATGCACAGGAATTATGTCCTGTAACATCACTGTCGACGCTGAGCTAGTAAAGACTGACCTGTCGTTCCCAGGGGAGGTACAGGGTCAGGTTCCTTGTGAACCTCTGGGCACCACATTTGCACCTCCTGATCGATAAATGACCTTGTTTTATGTGTATTTCTGTTCCATGGCACCTTATTTTATGGACAGTCTTGATTCATGAACGTTGAACTCATGGCCAGCAGCCCCATAACTTAGCCCTAAAGGAGGCTTATCTAGCTGCATATTTTCTCTATAAGCACATCTCTGCTCTCTGGTGCCAGGAACACCAGAAGGCACTTCATCATGGCACTTGGGGGCCGTTTTAAACCATGAATCTACAAAAATGCACAGAAATGGGAAAAACATGACCCTAACTAGATCATGAAAATGACAGTTGTTTATAGTGTGAGCGTCGAAACAGGAGGGCAGAGCGTGGCCTTGTTTGACCTCAGCTGGGAACGTGTGCCTCGGAAACAGTTTGAGCCTCTCTGCTCATGTCCACAAGTGACCTAAAAGCATGGCAAGTATTGATTTGGGAACTACAAATTTAGCAAGTAGGCAAATTAAAAAGGACAGAATCCGTGTGTGGACTTGAGGATGGACTAGACCGGGGGTCTTGACAGCTTCTGGATGTATTTTGAAGCCGTGAACCCAGATGAAATGGCTATGGGGGTTGGACAGGGAGAGATGGAGGCAAAGAAGGACTGAGGCTGGAGGCCGAGGAACAGTGAGTGGGGAGCATGTGAGGCAGAAAGAGAACCAGGGTGCTGTGGTTACCTCGGAAGTACCTTGGGTTGGAGAGAGTACCTGTGTCCATTGTGGCTATTAAGTCAAGGAAGATGAAGACTGGGTGTTGGCCATAGGCTTTGGGGGCCTTGAATTATGGATCTGTCCCAGCCAGTGGGATCCCGACAGCCAGTGGGCAGAAGATGAAGTGGGTCTCTGTAAGGGGACCCCAACATGCTGTCAACCCTAGCTCTGGACACCCCCACCTCCACCTGCTCCCCACTCCTGGCTTATCTCTCAGCAAGACTGGGACACTATTTGGGATCTTGGACAAAGAAGCCACAGCCCCATCCCTACTGGGCAGTTTGAGTTTAAACACAGCAGAGCCCAGCTGCAGTCAGCCCTCCCGATTCTGGAGGCCATGCTGTCCAGGAGCCCAAGCCAGGCACAGAGCACCACTGTCTGCTTTCAGCTTTGGTCCAGACTCCTTCTAGGTCCTTCTAGGAGTATTGATTTCAGTTTGTAAAGGCCATCGCGTTCTTGTTCTCTCTATTCTTGTCTACATGACTATTTGGCTAAATAGTGAAGTTTGGCAGCATCAAGATACCTTCAATTTCAATGAGCTCTCTAATGATGAAATAGTGAGGAAGAAAGGGCTGTTTATCCCAAATATCCCGGTGCACCCAGTGCTTGAGAAGGTGAAAGGATCCGAGCATCTTGAGCTTCACCCTTCACCCTTCGCAGCTGTTAGATATTACATGTCCTCTATAAGGAACCAGGGTGCTTGCAGAGCATCACGTCAGTGGTGGCAGGAGACCATGAGCATCCCCCATCGCTGCCGGCAGCTCCTAGAGCTCGCTCTCACACCTAGGGCCCCTCCAACGGACTCCGGCCAGGGGGCGATGCAGACCCATAGAAGGTGGCGCGTTTGCAGTATGCCATCACTGGACAGGTGTCACAAGCAGCCTCACAAATGCAGGTGAGAGAGGAATCAACAAGGGCTGGAACGAACAGGGGAAAGCTCATGGAGGAGGAGTGATTGGAAGGAAGAGTAGAATTCTGGGCCAAGATGAAGAGAGAGCCAGATGTGGGCAAGCAGAAGAACAAAGTTCCAGAGTCTCAAACTGCTTCTTGTCAGGTGTGGAAGAAGTGAACAGACTCATTTGGCTTAGAGAGGGGACTTGCATACACAAGTTCTTGGAGATAATTTAAAAGAAATGATGGGGCTATCCGGTGGTCATCAGCTCCTCGAGGTAATGTGGTGGCCATCAGTATGGTATTTACCTGGACTTGGAATCCACTTGATTGAGCCAGGTGAAACGTTCCCCTTGGTGTCGCCAATAAGGCAAAAGTCCAAGCTTAGAAAGTTAGTAAAGTTACTTGTGTCACTTGTTCTGCTACGTAAATTAAGATATCTAAGTGGGCTCTCTTTTGAATCACTGAATGGAAACAATAAATCCCAAGGATGCCTGGGTGGCTCAGTGGTTGAGCATCTGCCTTCGGCTCAGGGTGTGATCCTGGGGTCCTGGGATCGAGTCCCTCATCAGGCTCCCCCGCAGGGAGCTGCTTCTCCCCCTGCCTATGTCTCTGCCTCTCTCTGTGTGTCTCTCATGAATAAATAAATAAAATCTTGAAAAAGACAACAGTAAGTCATGGAAAGCACCCATTTTAGTCAAACTAAAGATGACAAATCTCCTCCGACTGGTAGAGGACAGCGTGTTGTTTTATTTCTTGATGTCGCTCTTTGTGCACTAATGCGATTTCCCCAGTTCTGTGGGTCTGGTTCTCCTGATTCCAAAAAGAAAAGTAAACAGTTTCAAAGAACTTCAAACCACCATCTGTAGATTGAGTGACAGGGGTGCCTCGTCAGAGGAAGGCGACTTCTCTTGCTAGCAGGGTGACTCGAGAGTCCCAGACTTCACCTTAGAAAGGACAAGAAGGGTGGTAGAGTCTTTAATTGCTTTGTGATGTTTCTGAGCTAAACAAGACTTTCTTTTCTCATCGAGCCCTACCGAGTGATGATCCACCGCTGTGCAGTGCTTCCTCTGGAGTGCACACCAGCAGCCACACTGTTTCATGGTGGGATGTTGCTCAAAAATAGGAAGGCGCACTTACCTCCAGTCCACCACTGCGTTTAGGAGCAGAAGCACACCATGGTTCTGTACGTGGTGGCTGATTGTCATATTCCTAACTCGGTGGGAAAGGAGTCCTTCTGGTTTCCTTCCCTAACTTACTTGTAGTACTGCCTGCACAAATCTCTGGTCTAGCTCTGGCTTAACTTCCCTAAAATAGTTGAAACAAGTTTCATCGTGTTCTCTTGTAAATGGAATGAAGAAAGGCTGGTTGATATTCTTGGCATATTTTTTTTTTTGATAGAGGAATGCCCTGAATTCATGAGACCACAGCATCTTTAGAGCTTGATCTGGGCCCTGTGGCTCCTATGAGATCTTGGAAAACGGTGGTTGCAGCCAGCATGGTGTTGGGACAAGGACCCAACTTGTTCTCCAAGCCACCCAGCCTCTAGTTGGTGGCAGTCACAGCACTGAGACTTGCATGCGAGTCGCCTGCATGTCTCTGCCATTGGTTAGAGATGTGGGAGGCCAGAGCCCTTCATTAAACTCTTGGGTTGTCAGTTTCTTGGATATAAAATAACTGTGCTGGACTAACCGAGCTCCATGATTTTTTCTGGGTCTGCCCTCTTGTATTTCTAGAGACATGTGACTCACGGTCCTCTAAGTATACAAATATCCATGTGTGGAGGATCTTGACTGCCACTTTTCCCACCTTCACTCAGAATGGATAAGAAAAGACTAGAATAAGTTGCTATCAACCATTTTTGTCCTGGTCAACAACCTTTCATGGTGATTCCTCTCATCTTTTCCCCGTGGGCCCTTGCTCTTAGCCATTCATCCCTACTCTTCTGTGTGGCTGTTTCTCCCACAGAGCTTGATTTTTTAGTTTGCTCCCTTATTTATTTTATTTTATGTATTTATTTGACACAGAGAGAATGAGCATAAGCAGGGGGAGGAAGAAGGGGAGAAGCAGCCCCCTCCCCCACCCCATTGAGCAGGGAGCCTGACATGGGGCTCGATCCCAGGACCCTGGGATCATGACCTGAGCCGAAGGCAGATGCTTCACCAACTGAGCCACCCAGGAGCCTCTATTTGCTACTTGAAATTTCACATTTTAGTGTTTGGCTAAAAATACCACATCATTCTCATGCTCTTAGGCTGTTGGTGTTGAAACAGGGTTTCTAGAACTCGTAAATGGCCATGCAGGGTGCAGATGAGTAAGCGGAGGACCCAGAGAAGAATTTTCCCTTTCTTCCTTTCCCTGCAGCTAGCTGGTGACAACCAGCAGTGAGCGTTTCGCCACACGGGGTGCTGCAGCCAGACCCCATTCGTCAGAGAGAACAGGGCCCCCCTCAGTGGAGACGCTAGCCTTGAGGGGGCAGGAGCTCCCTGTCAGCACATGGGCAGAGAGTAAACCCTTGGAGGAGCACCCCCCCACGTGCCCAGGCACCCTAACTCACTCTTCACACTCTTCACCCTTCTGCGATTGCTGAATGGCAGAAGGACAGACTAGCAGGTGCCCTTCGAGACAGGAAACTGAGGCACAGAAAGGTAACCAATTCTCTGAGATATGCTGGCCCCGGGCCCAGCCTGTAATTCTGTCCTCTGATTCCCTGCCGGACCTCAGGAGGCAGAGAGGATATTGGGATGGAGTGTCAAAGTTTCTAAACTGGTTCCACTGGGTGGAAGTGGGCTGGGGTGGCGAGGAAGAGAAGGAAGCCTTGTGGCACTTTGGAATTTATTCTTCTCCCCCCCACCTCTCTTAATGATTAAAACCCCAAACACCAGAATGGCCAGAATGGCTCCGAACGTTTCACTTCTTCCCTTCCACTGAATTCCAGGTCTCTCCCACATTTTATTTTATTTATTTATTTATTTTAAATTGGAGTTCAATTTGCCAACATAGAGCATAACACCCAGTGCTCATCCCATCAAGTGCCCTCCTCAGTGCCCATCACCCAGTCACCCTGTCCCCCTGCCCACCTCCCCTTCCACCACCCCTTGTTCATTTCCCAGAGTTAGGAGTCTCCCATGTGCTGTCACCCTCTCTGATATTTCCCACTCATTTTCTCTCCTTTCCCCTTTATTCCCTTTCACTATTTTTTATATTCCCTAAATGAATGAGACCATACACTGTTTGTCCTTCTCCGATTGACTTATTTTACTCAGCATCATACCTTCCAGTCCATCCACGTTGAAACAAATGGTGTGTATTCGTCATTTCTAATGGCTGAGGAATATTCCATTGTATACATAGACCACATCTTTATCCATTCATCTGTCGATGGACACCGAGGCTCCTTCCACAGTTTGGCTATTGTGGACATTGCTGCTATAAACATTGGGGTGCAGGTGTCTCAGTCTTTCACTGCATCTGTATCTTTGGGGTAAATCCCTAGCAGTGCAATTGCTGGGCTGTAGGTGCCTCACTAGCACAGTAGGTAGCGCTTCAGATTCATAATTCCCCACATTTTAAACCACCGGCTGCCCCCCGATTTTTCCACTGCCTTCCCGTTCCCCGGCTTCGCCCCTCCAGGCACCGGCCGCACTGTGGCTTGGGTGGCACCGGCCTGGTAAGCAGCCCCCATCAGCCCGGGTTAGACAGCAGCACGGCACTTTCCGTGGGGACATAGCCTGCCTGCGGTGGAGTTCAAGGGGCTCCAGGAAAGCCAGGGTGAGCTGCAGTTTTGTGATGCGTTTTTAGTAACTGGCAATTCTAAGGGCAGCGTGAGAAAGTGCAAGGGAACCCATATGGGCAGGACAGGGCTGTCCCAAGAACATGCTACTCCTCAGAGCTCCCATGACATTGGGCTCAAGGCAGAGCACAGGCGAAGCATCAATCTGTGTTGCAGCTGTATCCTTTGCCAGCAATCCCGGTGGCGGTCCTCTAACCCTCGGGGAAGCTGCACCGCTTGTGAGGACGCTCATTGGAAAGCCCCTCGTTATCTGGGCTTTTACCCATGTAATCCCCCTGCTGCTGCTGGAACTTCCACCGACAGAGTTCTGACTCCTGCGGTCAGTCCTACTCCTTGTCATCAGTTCTTCCTGAAGCCGCATCTCCCCCCTGAAAGGGATGCCTGAAATTTATTTTCCTTATCTGTAGAATTTTATTTATCATCCCTGAACAGGTAGCTACTGTGTTGATATGTCCTTTTTCTCCCCCAGTGTTTTTTTTTTAAGATTTTATTTATTTATTCATATATATATATAGAGAGAAGCAGAGACACAGGCAGAGGGAGAAGCAGGCTCCATACAGGGAGCCCGACATGGGACTCGATCCCAGGACCCCAGGACCGCGCCCCAGATCAAAGGCAGGCGCCAAACCGCTGAGCCACCCAGGGATCCCCTCTCTCCCAGTGTTTAAAAGAAATCCCTCTTGTCACTTCTCCAACCTACGCCGTCACTTAACTCTTTGGGGCCGGATTCCAGTTTCATTGAAGGCCTCGTTTACTCATCCACCAGCAAGGAAGCTGCTCCTTCTCACCACCTGTGGAAATCCTCAAAAACAGGAAGACTGGGATCCAAGTGGCTAGCCCTGGACACAAATCCCTAAGCGTATTCCTTCCCATGAAGTGTCACGGACAACTCTTCACTTGAGCTCAGATTCTTTACCACAAAGGCATAACTTCAGGACAGAGTAGCAGGTGCCCTTGGAGACAGGAAACTGAGGCACAGAAATTTAATGAATTCTCTGAGATTTGCTGGTCCTGGGCCCAGCCTGTAATTCTGTTCTCTGATTCCCTGCCAGATCTCAGGGGGTGGAGGTGAGAGTGCCACTCTCTGTGTGCACAGTCTCATCAATTTTTTAAAAGATTTATTTATTCATGAGAGACACAGAGAGAGAGAAAGAGAGAGAGAGAAGCAGAGATATAGGTAGAGGGAGAAGCAGGCTCCTCGCAGGGAGCCCGATGCGGGACTCGATCCCAGATCCTGGGATCACGCCCTGGGCCAAGGGCAGGTGCCTGACCGCTGAGCCACCCAGGTGTCCCAATCTCATCATTTTTTTTTTAAAGATGTTATTTATTTATCCATGAGAGACACACAGAGAGGCAGAGACATAGGCAGAGGGAGAAGCAGGCTCCCTGCTTAAAATCTTTAAAAAAAAATTTTTTTTTTAAAGCCATTTTCAAAAACAGAAGCTCATTCAAGGAAATGTAGAGTGCTGTTAATCTTGGGGTCTGGTCATCTCTGTTCTGCAGGTAAGGGAAATGGCAGGACTTTTGCAAACTCCAAAGAATTAGAAAAAAAATAGGATAGATTCATATTTACTTCTGAAGCAAATTTTTCTAATCTCCCTTTAAGAAAGAATTATAATTGAGGCCAGTGAAAAGAAGAATTGGGCTGTAGCTGGGCATTGCTCCCTTGCTGCTAGTTACACGACTGAAGAGAGCTCAGGGTGATGGCAAAGGCAATCTTGATACCCCTGGCCTGGAGGTAGGAGAGGGTGGGATGGGGTGAGGGAGGGCCGAGGGCCAGGGAGAGAGAACGTAGGAGGAGTACAGTCTCTCTCTTCCCTCCATAAATACAAAGCCATGAAGGGGTCACAGTGAGCCAGTGTCCCTTGGCCATGGTGGGCATCGTTAATATTATGACAGACAGTTCTCATGCCCATGGCGCTGTCAGCAGTGATGACAACCCAGTTCTTGGGTTGCAGTGTCTAGAACCGTGCCTGGACTGAGAGAGGCCTGTAGAAGTGTGTTGGCGAATAAGTGAACAAAAGATCAGTAACTCAATGGACAGAGGGACCAACAAGGCAGGAGGTTGGTATGGGGGGTTTGAGGTTTGCCCTCGAACTCAAAGATTCAGATCCTCAGCTGTGCCTTTCCATTGCTTGTAGTCCCCGTTCTGTTCTGATTTCAGAAGGTTCTAATGCAAAGGAAGGAAATCTCCCATTTATGAATCATTTCCATTAGGTAAAGCTAGAATGAAGGCAGGGTACCGAATGAAATCAAGGATCTGTCCATCCTTTATTCTAAATTCTAAATTCTACAAAATAATAGAACCTCCATTCTCTCTCTCTGTGGTTCTCTCAACCTTTTGTCCTTACATAATACACTATTGGCTCTATCTGTAACTTTATTATGGTTATTATTTTCACTAAGCTTCATTACAGTCCTGAAGGTCGGGCTCTGTGAAGGTGCCCATTTTACAGATGAACAAACTAGAGGCTCAAAAAGATCAAATGACTCACCCGAGTCCACAGGTGGAGTAAGTGGCAGATCCCAGATTTCTTTTACTGAAGAGTCAGTGGGCCTATTTAAAACTTCTTAAATACAGACAGCTAAAGTTGTTTGAAGTTAAAACCACCTACATCCGAGCAACCATTTCACATCCTTACCCCCTGTGTAATGAGAAAACAAGCCCCCGTACCTCTCCTACTCCTCATCTCTAAACCAATTACTTTATTCTTAGAGCACAACTCAAGGGCATATTCTCACAACAGACTAGCGACAGCCTTTCTTCCCCGCTGTTTGACTGTTGGAGGTAATATATCCCTTCCTAGATATTTTTGAGTTTTATTTAGAGCAAGTGCAGTATTTTCAGAGTTTTATTCAGAGTTTTAAAAATCTTGCCACGATCTTGTCTGGCTTGGTCTGACCGTCTCCCCTAGGAGGGCAGCTGTGGCTGGCATGACTTCTGTGGCTCGTGTCCACACTCAGCACCCAGGAGGAGGGGGCCGGGTCTGCTTCCTTCACACCGTACGCCCAGTGCCTGGAACAGAATCCAAGCTGGTAAACAATTGAAGAATGCAAGAAACACAGCCTAGGCCCCGTGGTTCTGGGCTGTGGGGTTCCGTTTCTGGCACTGAGGGCTGCTCCTTCCCGTCCCAGGCCACCCTCTTCCTAAAGTGACCCTGTCCTTCACGCACTGGAGGTGGTCAACTGAGGTGCTGAGTGCAGTGGTACTCAGACTTCCACAGAGGAGGACAAACGGCCTTGAAGTTGCACTTGGTGACCCGGTGAGATCTTCTCAATCTCCTCCTCTCTCTCCAGTAGACAGCGGCTCTTCCTGCTTCCAGTTAGACTTGGTTACACCTTTTTCTTCATTTTCAGTAAGGAAAATGGGCAATTTAATTGTTTTTAAAAACAAGACAAAAGGTTTGTGAAAAATTTTTTTCCTTTTTTTTGAAACCTCTGGAGTTTACCAGGAACCCTAGCTCTCAACCAATATAAAACAGCTCAGGTTGTAGGATGTGTCCCACCAAGTGGTATTTATCACGGTGGGTCAGTGAGTCTCACAGCAGTAAATTCAGTTATTTTAAATCTTGAACCACTGTTTCACTGAAGAGCATGAGAAAAGCCTCAGAAGGAGGACCACATCTGTCTGTCCGCAGATATCTCCAGTAGCTTGGGGATGCTCTGCTGAAGCTGCATCCTTTACGTATTAACTCCCATTTGCTGGAATAAACTAAACTGGCCAGAGGGATGCTGTTCCCATCAGGGGTGGCTAAGAAAACTGAGTTGTTAACCCCAACCTTGGACCAGGGAGGAAGTTCTGAGAGATCACTTAACAGAATATCTTTTCTGCCCATTAGACCTAAAAGTAGTAATCCTGAAATCTCTTTGCAAACAAGGTTTTAAAAGGAGAATGGTATGAATGACAGCCACACGCAGAGAATTGGAGCTAATTCAGCCTGTTTTATCCCTAAAATTCATGTTAGGAATAGCCACTTGTTAACCAAATGGAATGTGCTAAGCCCTAAAAATATAGACCTGAGATATGTCCCTGGTGTCCGGTGGCACGAAGCCTGGTATTTGACGGTGTGATTCACGCAGCAGGGAAAAGATGCAGAGGTGTGGTGGGAGGTTCAGGAGGCTGATGTGTTACAGGATTTTTTTTGTTTTTTTGTTTTTTTTTTTGTTTTTTTTGCTGAGTGGACCCAGGAACCCAACACGTGTCACCTAAGTAGAGCTGCTCCCACTCAACCACTGCCTATCTTGCGTATGTCCCTTTCAGCATCACTAGATGGGTCTCTTGCCACTGATGGTCCCCAGGGACTGTGCCTGGAGATGCAGCGGAGGAACATATGTGTCCTCTTGCCTCGAGTCCTTTCCTTCTGTCTAGGCTGACCTGGAGACTAAGCCCTTTCCTGCTCTGCCCGGGGGCTGATAGCATCACCAACAAGCTACGGTGCCTTTTAATGACAGCTCTCTTTTCCGAGTGCCAGTAGTTCCAATTATTTCAGTTCAAAGCCTCCCTCTATTAGGAGGTGTGGGGGTGGCGAGAGTCATTGTCACCCTCCCACTACACATGCATTGAGCTGAATACAGTCAGAAGGGAAAATTGTTTCTCCTTGATGAAGAAGTTCTTCAGCATCTGACAGCATTGGGGGAGCGGTGGATGTGTGGTGGGCACGGCTCAGAGAACCCTTCCCACTTTGCAAGGCTCCTGGCTGACTGTGCCCTGGGCCTCCTCTGCCTGGAAGCTTATTCACTGTCTGAGAGTTTGTAAACTGGATGCTGTGACTTTTTAGGATTACAGCTGAATTCTTGCCAAGAATTACATGGTATAAGATTGATATAATCCAAGGGAGCGTGGCTGGTTCTCAAAGTGATCAGAGCCAGAGGCGGATTCTCACAGAGCACAGTCTACAGGCTGAAAGGATTAAGGAAAGGGTAGGAGGGAGGCCAAAAGCCAGGAAGAATTCAACAGGTTGGCCAAACAAGAGGTGCCAACTGCAGGACCCAGAGGAGAGCAAGAGAAAAAGACATCCCAGATCCCAGGGATTCAGCATGATTTGGTTGCCGTATCACATTGTCAGGAAGGTTTTGATTATTGCCTGAGAATTGACGCTTTCCAAGAATCACTATGAGATGAAAAGTAGCTAAAGGGATATAGGTAGGCTTGTTCAAACAACGTCCCAGAGAAACATTTGGATTTTTTTAATTAAATATTTTATCTATTTATTTATTTAGAGAGTGTGAGCCAGGGGGAGGGCCAGCAGGAGAGGAAGAAAATCTCAAGCAGACTCTGCACTGAGCACCGAGCCCAACACAGAGTTCAGTCTCATGATCCCAAGATCATGACCTGAGCCAAAACCAAGAGTTGGTCACTCAACCGACTGAGCCATCCAGGCACCCTGAGAACATTTGGTTTCAAGAATCAAATCAAAAGTGGAATTGGAAGTAAGGCCATTAGTGCGTGTTGCCATTGTATAGTTTTTTAAATATTTTAGTTTGGTGAGACTCTCCAGATCAGTCTGCTTTCCCTTTTTTATTGTTATGTTACACATCCAAGGACTTCACGCTCTCCATTTGTTTCAAGTGCTGTGAAGAACCTCACCAGCAGGCAAGTGGTTCACCTGCCAACAACTGGTTAAAAAATGTTTACTGTGCTGTTGTTGATAGAACCTAGATAAGACACAACACCAGAAAATTAACAAGAAATGTTTGGCACAGGTACATAGACTTCCACCCCCGGATTGCTACCTTGATGTTTGCCTGTTAATCATTTAGAACTTTCCCCTCTAAAACCCATGCTTCTGATCCTGGCACCTTTCCATCAGTGTCTCCCTTTTGTCAGTTGTGAGACCAGAAGCATCTAAGAAAGAACCAAATACCTTTTTTATTTTTTTTTAATTTTTATTTATTTATGATAGTCACACAGAGAGAGAGAGAGAGGCAGAGACACAGGCAGAGGGAGAAGCAGGCTCCATGCACCGGGAGCCCGACGTGGGATTCGATCCCGGGTCTCCAGGATCGCGCCCTGGGCCAAAGGCAGGCACCAAACCACTGCGCCACCCAGGGATCCCTCAAATACCTTTTTTAAAAACATACTTGCTGTGATAAACTTCGCTATTTACACAAAATCGCATATTTTAAAAATTATATGTGGTATCTGTGGCTTCAAGAATCTAAACGTCTCAAGTAACATCCCAGTTCCACGCTGCATAAAAATCAGCCACTCGCTGCTCAAGTGCACGTAGGCCCCGGCACAGTTCTCCCAAATGGGGGTGGCCCTGACAGCCTGAAGGTGAGTTGCCAAGTGTGCGTGTCCCCGTGGGTATACAGACTTCCATAGGGACACCATATTCTTTATTCTTTTGTTTTCTGAATAATGGATGGTGGCCAGAACATCCCTCCTTCTAAAAGGCAGGGAAGGGGGAAGAGGAGAAGGAGGACAAGGATGTTCTGTTAAGGAGCCCTCCCTCCGCACGCCCACAGTGCCAGAGAGCATGAGGATGGAGAGTTCCAGAGAACACAGTTTCAGCTCCTCCTAGGGGTGAGATCTGCTTGCAGGCTAACCCTCTACTAATCACGGCTCAGGGGATCAGCTCAATCTTTGCTTATAAACTATGGAAACAGCCATTGGGGACGCCAATATTTTCCTTCTCGGGGCTCCTTCCCCACATCTGTCACCATGTCCCACCTGGTATGTGACGTGAGCTTGTGCCCCGAATCCTGTGCTGCACTCTAGCTGCCCCCGCACCACTGTTTGACATCTGGTGCCATGCAGCGGCTGGGCCTGGCTGGCTTGCCATCTCCCCAGAGAGCCCAGCAGATCCCATGACATGGAAGCCAGGGCACCTGCCCGCCATCCTGCCTCTGTGCTCAGGATTTCTGCCATCTGTTCTGCTGGAAAGCAACACTGGGTCAGAAGTCACCGGTGAGCCTTATCCTGCCTCCTGAACTTTCCATCAAGCTACATGGATGGCTCTGGAGACTCAGAAATAAGCTCCTTGCAGATGCAATCACCTCCACCATCTGTGCCCTTGCAGCCACTCAGGCCAGAAGAACATCAGCTCTGAGAGAGCTTACTTCCTAAATCAGCAAGACATTTACTGTGGGAAACGGCTCCCTTTTGTCAGTTGCCATAATAGAAGTGTCTGAGAAATATGCTCTGAGCAGTTACAGGGAAAAGGACGTATTGATGCAGCCAGCTCCCAATTATCCAAGGGCCTCTTCTCTGATACGTGAGTCTCCTAACTTTATAGTCCTGTTTCTCCTCGTGCCATTGCATTGAGGGTGAACACAGTCAAGAAAGGACACGCAAGCGAATTTATTTTGCTCTGGATAAAAAAGCAAAGTAAAGCTTGATTTGAAGTGTGGAGGAATAGGGGCTAAAATTGAAAAGTAGACTTGGGTGTTATCTGTGGATTGTATTTCTTACCATCACAACCAGAAACATTCAGCAAATGATGTGTCCCTCATCCTGCTTAGGAACTTTTACCTTAATGAATATAAGAGAGGATTTCCCTGTCGGTTTTTCTGCAAAAGGACTTTTCTTATAAGCTAAAGAAGCACTCACCTTCACAGTAAATATATTCCAATGATTGGAACTGGAACAAGGAAGAGACTGACCCGGTTCAAATCCCAACTGGTCCATGTCTACTGTGTGGTGTCAGAAAAAGAACTTCTCTGAGGCTCATTTTCCTTAGATCAGGTGCAGAGTGTGATAAGTGTGCGGGTTGCCAAAAGGGTTATAGTAGAAAACATCTATGAATGCCTGGCACAAGACCCAGGCCACGGCAGGCACTTCTTTTAGGTTAAACTTCAGAGAGGAAGTTGGTATAGAGACCACTTGCTAGCTGGATCACTTTGTGCAAGTTACTGGATCTGTCAATCCCTCTGTGTCCTCACCTGTGACTAGGGAGTCCTCATAATAATGTTAATTAAACTCTTCCCCCCAAAGCCAGGTGAGTAAGTGAGTTAAGGCATCCCAAACCCATAGAACACACAATCCAGCAGACAGCCCATGCCTGGTAGTTTTACTTTGTGTACTCTCAAGTTTTCTGGAAAGTCTATGCTAAAGACATGCTAGTCAAGTGTATTTGGGTAAAAGGGGGATTTTGCTTGTAAAGATGCACTGTTTTCTCTTGTATTTACTTACTCTTTGCACAAAATGTATGGCAGCCACTGTTGGTTGCCAGATACTTGGGTGGATATCCAGCCCAGGGCTGGAGCCACAAGGCCAGGATTAAAAAGCACGAGAAGACAAAATAAGCTGAGACACACACACCCCTTCCTGGGATGGAGCATTCTTGGGTTAGAACCAAGGAATCAGGATCAAAGAGCATTTTTGCTGTTTCACGGATGAGAAAATGAAATGATAGTATTGACAGGTCACTTGCCCAATGCCTTAAGAGTGAGCTGAGAGCAGGCCTAAGGCAGGCTTCCCAGGGACCAGGTCTCAGGTCTCACCTCCACTGGATCATGAGCTCCATGAAGGCATTAGGAGGAGGCTTCACGCTCACACCCCCACAGCACCCAGGCGGGCCCTACCCTGGGGCCAAAAATTCTTCCCTGAATTAATTTTAGGTGAGGTCACCCCCCCCCCCCAGGCTCCAAGTGGAATATCCTTTTCTCTGACTCAGCCTCATCTGAGCTGCAATACCTAGCATAGCACTAATATAAAATAGCCACCTATTCCGATTGATAGATTGATTTTTTTTGTTAATCTCATTACACACACACACACAGATTTTTTTTCTAGTTAAATAAACCAAAATATAAAATAAGTCCTATATCTCTTTTTTTTTTTATGATAGTCACAGAGAGAGAGAGAGAGAGAGAGAGAGAGGCAGAGACACAGGCAGAGGGAGAAGCAGGCTCCATGCACCGGGAGCCTGACGTGGGATTCGATCCCGGGTCTCCAGGATCGCGCCCTGGGCCAAAGGCAGGTGCCAAACCGCTGCGCCACCCAGGGATCCCAAGTCCTATATCTCTACTCAGTTTTTAGTCACAGAAAGTTCAGGCTGAGGGGCAGACAGATAAAGAAAAGAAAAAATTTTTAAAGATGTTTTATGTTGTAGGCGTTTAAATTGTCAGGCTTGTGTCTCTCCTTTATCTTTTCACAGCTCCTGAGGTCCTGGCCCAGAAACCATACAGCAAAGCTGTTGACTGCTGGTCCATCGGGGTGATTGCCTACATCTTGTAAGTATTGCTTGCCACCTTGGCTCCTTTTTTCTTTCTTCCTTTTTTTTTTTTTGTTTTATTGTGGCAAAATATACATGACACAAAATTTACCATTTTAACTATTTTTAAATGTACAGTTTGGTGGCATCAAGTACAGGCACCGTATTGTGCAATCGTCACCACCATCCGTCTCCAGAAATTCCTCATCTTCCCAAACAGAAACTCTGTCCCCATTACACACTAAAGTTCCTATCCCGCCCCCCTCCCTGAAGACCCTGGCACCCACTGTCCTACATTCTGTCTCTGGGAACTCAACGACTCTATGTTCCTCACATCAGTGGAATCCTACAGTATTTGTCCTTTTGTGACTGGCTCTTTCACTTATCATAATGTCCTCAAGATTCATCCACGTTGCAGTAGGTACAGAATTTCCTTCTTTTTAAGGCTGAATAAGTGTCCATGATATGCATATAAGACACTGTATTTTTCCACCCATCCATCAGTGGACACTGGGTATTTCTGCCCCGTGGCTATTGTGCGTAATGCCATTATGAGCATAGGTGTACAAATGTCTGCCTTTGAATGCACACCAGAAGTAGGGTTGCTGGCTCATATGGTAATTCTGTTCAGCTTTTTTGAGGACTCTCCATACTGTTTTGCAAAGCAGCGCCCTCACTTTTGCATTCCCAACAGCAATGTGTAAGTGTTCCAGTTTCTCTGCATCCTTCCCAACACTTACTTCCAATGTTCTATAATAGCCGTCCTGATTGGCCTGAAGTGCTTCCGTTTTGGATTTGATTTGTGTTTCTCTTTTTAAAAATTTATTGGTAATGTGTTTCTTTGAATATAGTTGACACACAGTGCTAACATTAGTTTCAGGTGTACAGCGCAGTGATCCGACAACTCTATGGGTTATGCTGTGCTCACCACGAGTGTAGCTGCCATTGGTCACCTGACAAGGCTATCTCAATACCATTGGCCATGTTCCTCATGACTTACCCACTCCCCTTCACCTATTTTGCCCATCCCCCAACCCCTTCTCTCTGGCAACCATCAGTTTGTTCTCTGTATTTATAGGTCTGATTCTGTTTTTTATTTGTTTTGGTAGTCATTTGCTTCATTTTTAAGATTCCACATATGATGAAATGATATGATACTTGTCTTTCTCGCTCTGACTTATTTCACTTAGCTTAATACCCTCTAGGTCCATCCATGTTGTGAATGACAAGATCTCATCCTTTTTATGGCTGAGTAATATTCCTGTGTGTGTATGTGTGTGTGTATCAATGGACACTTGGGTTGCTTCCATATGTTGACTGTTATAAATAATGCTGCAGTGCATTTCTCTTATGGTTAATGATGTTTAACATCTTTTCTTGTGCTACCTTGGATTTCCTGGGGATACAAACCAGTATTATGAAAGTATTAGGACATCTCCAAAAGAAATCAAAATGAGAAAAAAAAATGTGATGAAAATGGGAAGGTAGCCTTTAGATTCTCATTTCCTTTCAGGTGCCTCGTCTCCCCAACCCAGGAAAGGCCATCTGGACATAAGGTTTTTGCATTTCTTTCAGGGTGATCAATATTGGGTTTTGTTGTTATTTTTCATTTTGCATAAGTCCACTGTAAAGCTATTTTTTAATTATAATTTCTTTTTGCAATGATACTTTCAAATGCTTACTACAGAGCACATTCCTAGGGTGGGTTTGGGCCAACTGGTGTCTGTAATTGATAGGAAATGAATTTCTCCCCGGGGAAGGGAAGGCTTTCTAGCAGATAGAGCGCACTACACACAATGAAAGACTGTGGAGGATTGTGATCAGAGAAAGGTCTGACAGCATGTGGCATCCTCAGGGACTACTGGAAACATCCCCCCTGTGTTGGCTTTGTCTCATTATCTGGAAAGCAAGCGGTCTTTCTACAGCCTACATTCAACTGGGCAGCTCTTGTAGTTTAGTGTGGATTTAGTTGACAGCTCCTGTAGATTCCTGCCATTATCACAGGATTTTTCCATTATAATATCCTTGGCCCCTACAGCCCCCACTTATGGAAATGGATAAAGGCCAGATTCATCTGAGCTATAAAACTAGCATATTGCACTTACATACTGCTTTCACTTTCAAAGCACATTGACTGTCTTCTATGGTAGTTTCATTCTTTTTTTGTGGGGGTGGGGAGGGTTATAGACCCCTTGAGAATCTAGTAAAAGCAATGGATCCTCTCCCCTAATAAATAAATTCACACACACACACACACACACACACACACACACACACACTTCTGCATACCTCATTAGAGAGCTTCCTGGGTAAGCAGAAAGCAGACATGGACTGTGTGTCATTTACTCTGGCTCCTTAAAACCCCAGCTGAAACTCTTATCAGAGGTCCGACCTTGCCAGACTTGACAAGGAAGATTTAAAGAAATGAATGATGGGCCACTGTCCTTCCTGCCGAGGACCAAAGCTGGTGTCATCTAGGGAAATCTGGGGCCAGGCAAAAAATGCCGCCCGCCCCCATCTGGGCTTCTACTTGTTTGTTCCTTCACATCTGGCTGAATCTTGAACCACTACTCTGGTCTACATTATAGTGTCTATAGATTCCCTTCATATATACAGCTGTGTATATAATTGTCTCCCTAAAGTCTTGGCATTTGACATACCACAGCTATGAGGAGGTACAGATGGCTTTACTGGGATAAGCAGTGGTGTCTTAGACACCTCTGGCTGCTAGAACAAAAAACATCATAGACTGGGTGACTTAATCAGCAGGTTTGTTTCTCACAGTTCAGAAGGCTGGGGGGTCCAAGATCTGGGAGGTCCTGCTGATTCAGTTCCTAGGGAGGACCTTCTTTCCACCTTGCAGACCACCACTTTCTTGGTATGTCCTTAAGAGGCAGAAGGAGAGCATGCAAGCTCTCTGGTGCCTCTTCTTATAAAGAAGTCCCCCATTATGGGGGCCCTATCCCCATGACCTCATCTATACCTAATTACCTCTCAAAGTTCCCATTTCCAAACACCATCACATTGGGGGTTAGGGCTTCAATATATGAATTTGAGGGGGACACTATTCAGTCCATAGTAAGTAGTTTGGTTGTGCTATCCTTAATAAAATTATTACAATGGAATCCCTTTAAGATATGAACATTTCAGGATGGACATAGCACCTACTTTATAATAATGCTGACGTCAAACATCTGTATAACACTACAAGAATATAAATACGGTCACAAGTTTTATCTCCCTTCACCCTCTTTCAAATCCTACAAGATAGGGGTAGTTGTTTTAAACCCACTGAGAAGATAACTTCAGGGAAACTAAATAATATCACTTGGTAGCAGAATCAACATTTGAACCCAAGCCCAGCTCTGACTTCCAGTCCAGCTCTTTGTACTATACCGTATACCCCTCCCATGGGGATGTGGCCATGTCATTGAGGGTAGAGAAGATACTTTACTCCATGTTCTATCCAGCTTGTATTTGTTTATCTCTTTCCACAAATGTTTACTGAATCTGTCCCATGCACCTGCCACTATGCAAGATACTGAGAATGAGCGCTCACCAAGACATATGCAGCCCCTGTTTGTAAACAGGCTCACAGTCTCGTGGAGGAGACAGGCATTCAAAGAAATCTCATAAATGAACGTGGAATTTTAAAATGTGCAAATTGCTTTTAAGAGAAGAGCACAAGGTACCATGGCAAAGTAGAACAGAGATTACCTATTTCCAGTGGGTGGCTGGGGAAGTCTTCCTTGAGCAGAGGGCCTAAAATGAAACCTAAATGATGAGTAGGGAGACAAGGAGTGAGGAGGAAATATTCCAGGCAGAATGAATAGCATGAACAAAGGATGCTTTCAGCTTCAAGTAACAGAAAAACCTGGCCCAACTAGCGTAGGCATTTTTAAGAAGTCATACCTCATGTAATAACAAGTGCATAGGTAGGAAAGCACTAAGATCACCTAAGTCAGAACCTCAGTCCCAGATTATATCCATCCTTGCTCTCCACCATCCTCAATGCATTGGTTTTTCCTTGTGCCCTCTCCAACCAAACAAGATGGCTGCCACAGCTTCTGGCCTCATGGACAGATGCTGCACCAATTGGTGGAAGAAGAGGTGATATTTATCCCCATGTGGCAGTTAGAGCTAGACTATCTTCCCCAGAAGTCCCTCAGCCAACTTTTCCTCATGTCTCATTGGCCAGAAATGCCTCCCGTGCTCATTTCTAAAGTAGTCCCTAGAAAAGAAAATGGGATTTCACAGCTGGCCAAGTGAAGCAGGTGACCATGTGCAGGAGGGGCAAATCACAGGTGTGCAGGTGAAGAAGAAAGTAGGAAATGGATTTGCAGTAGGTAAAGAGCATGTCTGCCACGATCCGTAGGCATGATAGCAAGACAGGATATCAGAAAGTTAGATTCCAAGAGGTACGCAAGGGCCTGGGGAACAAGAGACTTAGAAAGGTTTGGTTTAACACAAGTGATAGGAAGGCAAAGAAGAATTTGGGTCAGAGGTGTGAACTGACCTGATTTTCACTCGAGGAATATTCCAGCTACTCTGGAATGAACAGGGCAGCAGTGGGGGGTGGAGACTGTTGGGAGGCTCGTTCAGGTGAGCAGTGAGAGTTGTGTCTACCGGGGAAGCAGTGAGGGGGGTCAAGTGGTAGGTGTACTTTGGATGTGGGAGATAAAGGAGAGGGAAGTTTCGAGTATAATCCCAAGTCTTTGGCTTACGCAATCATGTAAATGGCTAAGAAAAAAGAATAGGGGGTGATGGAGGAGCAAGTTTAGGGGGATCAGCGAGATCAAGAATTTTCTTCTGGGCATGTTAAACTTGAGACCCCTTTGAGATATCCATGGAATGGTTATGGAATCACGTGGAGGACAGAAGTCTGGGGGAGAGATAATACCATATACATCATTGGGTATATAGTTTGAACATACTACATCCAAATCATCATAATTATAGTATATGATACAATACTTGACTGGGCTAAAATATTGTATTAAATTAAGTTAAATAAAGCAGTACTATCTTTATTTCTATTTTAAGTTTAAACTTGATATGCTTCAACCTGGTGGTTACCTGGTCACCACCAGTTTTGCTCCAGGAATTGGTCTCAGGTTGATTTAATGACTATGTCAGACTTCAAAATGGCAGCCAGGGTCCTGGTTTCCTTGATGCCTTCCAGAGCTCTGAGAGTCTCAGGCAGAGAATGAATGGACGTTGAACATCTCACTTATACCTCCCAAGATGTTCAGATCCTTTTGAGTGATAGGCCAAAGTCTAGATGTAATTTTTCTACACAGTGTGGCTCTATGTTTTGAGAACCTCTAGCTTTGAATTTATCATTATCAGTGTCAACAACTAGCATTTCTTCTAAAAAAATATATTTATTTATTCATGAGAGACAACAGAGAGAGGCAGAGACATAGGCAGAGGGAGAGGCAGGCTGCCTGCAGGGAGCCCGATGAGAGGTTCGATACCCCAGAATCACAACCTGAACCGAAGGCAGACGCTCAACTGCTGAGCCACCCAGGCGGCCCAACAGCTAACATTTCTTGAGCACCTTCTCTATTCCAGGCACTGCATTAGGTGCTAAAGATATCAAGATGGCAAAGACATGTTGCCTCTCGTGAGAAAATTAACAATGTATATGGCGGGACAGGAAAATTCATTATTAGATGACGTGACATGCAGGGAGGCTTGTGAACAGCCGTAGGAATTCCTGGGATGAAGCCACCACTGAGGACAGGGTATTCAGGAAGAGGGAGGCACCATTCCAGGTATGTCTAGAAGGCTGGATAAGGAGAGGAGAGGAATGCGGGCACAGGAACGAGGTCGCCTGAGGCACATTGTAGGGCTGATGACAATGTTCTGTGAGAGGCCTGTGGCCTCGGCCTAGCAGAAGGCTGGCTCGGTGTTGAGATGAGGATTAGAAGTTAGAGCTTACAGATCTCCCTCTCAGACTTCCACTCCTTCCCACTGACGCACTGCGCCCAGACACCCCACCCTTCAGCTGGAGACCGACGAGCCAGGCTGCTGCACAACGTGTGACCCACAGGCAGCACGCAGGGGAAGCCAGCTCTGCTGCGGGGGGCCGCGTGCAACTACAGTCTTCGTGTCACCTGTGATGGAAAAGGGGTTAGCCTCTGCGGCTTTTTGGGGTGCAGCATTATTTTCATCTGATAACCCTGTCACACTGAGATATCCGATCACAGCAAAAGCGGTTGTGACAGGCCAGGTACCAGACGTCTTCCTCTCTGCACACCAGGCAAACATTCTGCATTTTGTCAGCACGAATACTTGAGCAATTGCTTCTCTTGACCTCTGCACACATGCATTTCTATGTTACCCATCATTCAGAAAGAGAAATACATTTTTCTATCAGGGATTCTCAGTGTTAAAAATACATCCAATGGGTCCTTGTCCGGAATCTCTCTTTGGGGATCAGGATTTACGGAAGAACATCTTTGCCTGCATCACGTAAGCTACCGAGAAGGATGGAGGACACAGTGTGCTGGGCACCCTGACGAGCATGTTGGTGTCCAGGCTGGAGGTGTGGCTCAGCCAAGGTAGCACAAGTTCTGAGGACATAGAATCACCATGTCACTGACCAGATGGAATTTTGTGATCACACATATGTTGCCTTTCTTCTCGAAAGTTTAAAGACATGAGTTCATGATGGCTTGCCTAGATTACACTCGGGGATACAGCATGCCATGGAGAAGCACAGCGGATGTTTGCCCCTATAAGAAATGGGCTGAGGTCTTAAGGAGTTTAGGCATTAGAGCCTTAGGGTGGGCTGGATGGTGAGGGAGGGTCTGCCATGGGTGGGGAGGGCCCCTACCCATGCCACGACCTCTGACTTCTCTGCCTACCAGAAACTCCAGGCCGCATATTGATGGTAACCCGCTTGCTTTTCGACTGTCCTCCGGCATCGTTCAGCCTTTAAAACGAGGTGACATAAATATCAATTGGCCAACATACACAGCGTAATTGGCTTCGTAAGAGTGGCTCTGAATGCCTAATCCTCATGGTAGGTCCATTTTCTGAGACAAAGAATGCTCCTCGCCAAAAGAGTCATCATGATTTTAAACCATTGACAGCTGCCTCTTTCTGGCTACACATGTGCCAGGGAGAGAGCATGAACCCCAGCTCCAGTAGGAGAGAATGTAGTGTAATTAGCCCCAGGGAAAGAACCAAGCATGGGGCATCATGATGGTGGTTACTTCCATCAGCATGAGGAGCGTTAACACTAATAGAAATAATTAATTGGCGTTGCCAGCAGACAGCCATCATCTTGTTATATTCATAAGCTTTGTGGGATGGGACACATTGCCTTGTTTAGGCTGCCTTCAGGCCATGGTCTGGACTTTGGCTTTAGAAGCTCAGAAACTAGATTAATCTGTTTATTCGTCTTGCTCAGATGATCCCAGTGAATTGATTCACACTAGCCAGACTCGAGAGATTTAAAACAAAAAACCTGGAGTGTCAGTTTACTAAATGATGGGATCTGTGCCTCACGGGGTAATTGGATATGCCTGTCCTCAAACTAGCATATTCTCTCCCCAATAGGAAATGCTCCATGAGAAAGCAAATTAAAAGCAGAAGTATGAAGTTTCCTTTACGAACAAGGAATCAGAGCCCTAGAGCTCGATGGCCAGACGGGTTTTCACAAAACCTATAGTCGTCTCCAGACTTTCTGTGTTCCGCCCGCTGTGGCAGGGCCGTTCCTGGTGGCTGGTCAGAGTGGCCACTTGCTGGCCCATGCTCACGCCTCCCTCTCCTGCCTCCTGCTCCCTCTCTCTTTCCTTTCAGGAATCATCACTTGTATTTCAAGCAGGCTCTGGTGGTGGTAATTCTCAGGCTCACTGATTGTATTCCACCGATTGCATTTCAGTGTGGCGCTTTCCAGAAAGGTGCCTCATCTCCCCTCCTCCGTCTACACTGAGTGGATCCTGTGTGTGGCTCAATGCCTTTTGATTACCTTTAATCTCAGAAGCAGGTACTGCTTGACCACATGTCTGCTTTGTTTGTGAGCCTGTGGCCCTCTCTCTGCTGCTCCTGGAGAGAGACTTTATTGGTTGTCTCTTGCAAAGGCCCTGGGGTAGAAAGGACCCCTGAAGGGAGAAGCAGGAAGGGGATGTCTCACCTGTATCACCTTTACACTCAATGGTGTGGTTTCAGGCTGGATGGAAAAACATTTCACTGCTTTCTCGTGTTCATGTCAGCGTCGGCTCCTGGAAACCTTCACTTCAGCAGCAGCTAAATGCTTCAGGATATTTAGCCTGGAGAATGGAAGGCAGGGGATTGACATTCTCTCACTTAACTCTCATTTATTGAGCCTAATACATGTCAGGCAGTGGGGTTTTAGAGATGGATTCATTACCAACCCGGCCTTGGAGATGCTTGCTGTCTGCTGGAGGCGACAGACCGTAAACAGATCAGTTAAAACCCAGTCTTGCTGGGTGTCACCGAGATGAGAGCCAAGAGCTCCCAGGGCAGAGCCGTGAACACTGGCCTGGCCTTGAGGAAGTCTCCACGACAGAGGTGGTGATCTGGCTCTGGACAGACTATCTTCAAATATTGGCCATCATGCGGGGAGATGGATGGCTTATCCTTCAAGACCAGTTATCTGAAAAGATGATGCACTTACTGTGTTTGAGACAAGATGTACCATTCAATCTGAAACATAATTTTTCAAATAGAGCTTGAAAGATTTGATCCGGCTTTGACCTTCTGATGTCTAAAACTTGGTGATGGGAAAAATATAGTCTTTGAACGAGCAGGATTTTTAACTCACCAATCACCATAGTGAGCAAACGGAAGTCTGGAAAGAGACCTTAAGGATGTTTTACCATATTAACCATCTGATACGGAGCACAGCAGCCCGGAGGCGGGAGGGAGGTGGCCCGCAGATGTGGGAAGAAGCAGAAAGCACATCGGAGGTGCAGTAGCAAGGCATGATTTTGGACCACTTACTCCATGCTGGGTTTGTGACCAGGAGGCACAGATGATGGAGACAGGAAGGGAAGTGGCTCCGATTTCCAAGAGCAAGCCAGTAACTGCTCGTGGAGGTAATGGGAAGACCCACGGAAGAATGGACTAGAAGCTGAGCAGCACGGTGTGCACTTGGCCAGACCATGCCAAGGACTGCCTTCGGGCCTTCTGGTCCCCTGCCCTGCTCTGAGGATGCTCTGTAAGACAGTAAGCAGAGGCCAGTGGCCAAGTGACCAAACCAGGGGCCAAAGGCCAAACCCCACGGTGTGGCCACCCAGGGAAATTTCCCAAATGCAGTCCACACAGAATCATAATCACTTACCAATCGGCAGGTGAGAGAGAGAGGGCAAGAGAGAGAGGAAAGGTAAGGGCGGGGGAGGGGGTAGGAAGCAAGAGCCCTGAACCAAGAGAAGAAAAAAAAAAAAAAAAAACCTCTAGATGCAAAAGTCGAATTGGAAGTCCGCCCGGGCTTCAGAATCATCAGTTAGCGCTGGTGTTAATCACCTCCAGAATGGATGTCTACACCCCGCAGTGCTTCGGGATGAAATCCATTACTCGTGAGAACTAATTTTAGCTGCTGGAAGTTGCACTGGGTTTTTCCTAACACAACAGTCCTGGCTGTTAGAAGCTGTCCCTGCTCATCCTCTTCCCCACCTGCCCTCCCTTCCACTGTCCATGCCCTCCGAGTGCAAAGGAGCACAGTCTGGGCTTCCTCTGGCTGTGTCTGACCTGCAGGAGGAGGCCCAGAGCCTCTGCCCCTGGGGTCCCCAGACCCCTCAAGGCGCTGTCCATCTGGCTCACGCAACAAGCAAAAAGTAATACGCTTGGAAGTGGGACCGTGGATCACAACACAACAGCATTGTCCAGCCCACTCCTTTAAGATGGTTTTACTTCACATGGAATATGCTACTCCCTTCGCTCGCTTGGGGAAGTGCTGGGTCTCCCCCCCCCTCCCCACTCCCAATCTTCAGGTCCAGTTGTGTATAAATGTTCCAAGAAATGTGTTTCCTTTCTCCCCTACATCTTTCCCTGATCTGCTTACTCATTCTCAACTTTCAAGGCATGATCCAAATCTCCGGGGCGGTGGGGGAGGCATGGGGCATGTATCCCCTGAATTTTCATCTATCCCGCTTTGCTGAAGTCAGCCTGCACATGGTTTTAATATGTAAACCATTCCTAGTTTCTCCAGCCTAATCTCTTCCAAGTTTGCTAGAAAAAAGTTCTGGAACGTGCATAATCAAACATATGGTTGTTGAAATAATTGGATTACATCTTTGTGATGATTCGGGTCTCGTTGGTCATTCTGTTTTATAAATCCAAATAATATGCCGAAACCTGTTTTGTTCTCTAAGTGGGCATTGCAGCTAAGTACAAGAGGTTTATCAGCTTAAAAAGCTTTGCTTTATTTTATTAAAGTCTGTCATATTATCCAGAGTAAGATGAATAACACTTGGATTCTTTAGCCCAGGCCCCAGACATTCGTAAATACCCACTGGGTGCCAAAACAAAAAGGCAAATAGGGGCTTCCCGGAGTTATGGCATATCAGACAGACGCCCGTCTCCAACGGAGAGACACCCAGATTTGACTGGCTTTGTTGGTGTTTTTCAGAGACTCTTTGGGCCTGCGTTGGCTTTCTGTGGCTTCCTTAGTTTGTAATAATATACATAGAGTTTGGTTGTTTTGGTCATTTCCATGGCACCCCCAGTCGAATTGCACAAAAATATTCTCTCTTCACAAATACACCTTTGAGCAAATGTCCACGGGGATCCTTGAGCTCTTCCTGGAAGTGAGGGGCTCCCGAGCTAAATGCTTGGAAATAGTGGTAGACAAAGAGCAGAGTGACGAGCTGGTCTCTGGTACGCCCTGTCCTTATTTTCACGACACAGTGCACAAAGTTAGGTCCATAATTCAGTCACGGCTCTTCCTCCTTTTCGTAGCAAGCTTAGAAGGCCTGAGTGGATGATTTGTAGACTTTGCACAAAGTGTAAAAACATATTGCTTCGTTTTCATGTTGAGGCCGTTGGACTGAGTCCCTCAGGATTCATCTGCCCTCTGTCCCCTTTCTATTGTTCTTGCTGGTGCATGAGCAGCGTCCCACTTGCGTGCTTCAACTGAGGGACCTGAAAGGGAATACACAGTGTATGACAGCATTTTCCTATTTTCTACCTGTTACCTGTAGGTTTCTGTGTCCCTCTATCCATCTATGCATGTGTCTCATAAATAGCACCTATTGTTATATAGTTATGTGTTATACATGTCATGTCTGTCTCTACGGTGGTCACTATTATCCTCATTTCCAGAAGAAGCTAAGCCGTAAAGACGATATGTCATTTCCCCAAGGTCACTCAACCTGTACTTGTCAGAGCCGAGATTCGAATCTGTGTCTTTATTTCTCTAAATCTCAGGCTGAGGAAACCACACCATGAAACCTCTGAGCACAGAGTGACAGAGTCAGCCCTCAGAGGACAACAGCAAACCTTCCCTTGAAAAGCCACGTATCCGTTCTCCTTCAGAGCTCTTTTATCCAATTAGACTACATGGCAAATTCTGGGTTGCCTTTTCCTAGTGATTATTTCATTGTCATTGTGGACTGTCACACCCAAATGCTTTCTGGATAAAATATTGAAAATAATTGGGGCAACTGGGTGGCTCAGTCGGCTGAGCATCCAACTCTTGATTTCCACTCAGGTCATGATCTCAGGGTCATAAGACTGAGCTCTGCACTGGGCTCCGCACTGGGCGTAGAGGCTGCTTAAGATTCTTTCTTTCTCCATCTGCCCCCCACCCCTGCTCACACATGCTCCCCCTCTCAAAAAAAAAAAAAACCACAACTCTAGAATATTGCAAATAAGTTTTGGCACTTAAGCCCATTTCAGGTGCTTAGAAAATTCACCTATGTATGTTATTTGATTTCCCAACTACTCTGGGTTGGTGAGGCATGCCTGAACTTCTGCCCGTCCTGCAGAGTTCCACAAGATCTTGACAGAAGGATTTCTATCTTTTACATCCCCTTGAGGCTCCCCATGGGAGCTCAGCGAGGCTGCTGGATGTGATCATATTGGAATTTGGTTCAGTATAGACTCAATCCCTGTCTCCCACAGCTAGGCCCTAGTAGTCATCCCTAGGGAGCCATCCTCCTCTGCTCTTTCCAGAAGGCAGGCTGGGTTGATTTTCTGAGTGCAAAGACTCAGCTGGTCTTCATTTCTTTGGCATGTCTTACAGCCTTGTTTCTGGCCCTGCTTCATATATCACATAAAAAACGCACAGCACCCTGACTTCAGAGGCAGGTCTAGGAAGACAGCGTGTATGCATTTCCTCATCTTTGCCATGACCTATCTGGCAACAGAGCCCACATGAAAGGTTAATACAATTTGGCTCTGGAATTGGATGAGAAAAGTTAAAGTTCTGTTCTTCTCATATATTCCCTCACCTGGAAATGGAAGACAGACATGCTTAGGTCACAAGTACACACGTCTCATAAATGGGAAAGGCGTGTAAGCTGCATTACCCAGTACCTGGCACACAGTAAATACTCCACACGTGGTGGCTATTGTTATTAAGTTTACAGGACACACACAACATAGTGTGTCCTTTATAGAAAAGTCAGTATCCCGCTTGTGCTATTCACATATGGCTGGATGCTAAACCCTGGGAATCAAGAGCAGGGCCTGTCTTCTTCACTACTATATGATCAGCGTTTGGCACAGGCATTGGTGCTCCATAAATCTCTGTAGAACTGGGCTGAAGTGGCTTTTGTTTTTGAAGCCTGAGCCCTGGGCAGATAGATGCTCAGGCCTGCCACTTGCTCTGGTGGAGGTCACTTCTTCATCTCCCTGGGGCCTACTTTCCCAGTCTCCTAAGAGAGGGTGGCTAGGGCCAGATGAGGACTATTGAACTCCAGAATAAATTTCTGTGATTCTGTGCAAATCCCTCTACTATGCAAAGTTGTTTTTCAGCTTCTGGCTTAAGGATTCGGGCTGGGAACAGAGGGTAGGATCTATGGGTTGTGTCATCTCATGGGCATACCCTGGATGGAAGGAAAAGAGGTCAGGGAGATTGATGCATGGTGGAAGCCCTCAGGGTACGGGGCAAATGTGAGCACAGAGAATAGTTGTTGACGAGTGGTGTGCTCATTCCCATCCACTTCGAAGGACTTACAACGGACATTATTGGGCATTAGCAGGTTTCACTGCAAAGCTAACTGAAAAATTGTAACTCATGAGAAACTGTAGTTAAATTATTTCCCCAGAGGAAACATCCATTTCAGAGTGTTCAACACTACTTCATAAGTCAACTCGAGTGTGTGCTGTTGTGCATGCAAACATACACAAGCAATTTTCATGTAAATGTTTCCCATTTAGGAAAGAATAGTTGACAAATATTGATTATTGTTGAATGCAGAAGTGTTCTATAGTTTTTAGGGTATAGATCCTTTACCTCTTTGGTTAGGTTTATTCCTAGGTATCTTATGCTTTTGGGTGCAATTGTAAATGGGATTGACTCCTTAATTTCTCTTTCTTCAGTCTCATTGTTAGTGTATAGGAATGCCATTGATTTCTGGGCATTGATTTTGTATCCTGCCACGCTACCAAATTGCTGTATGAGTTCTAGCAATCTTGGGGTGGAGGCTTTTGGGTTTTCTATGTAGAGTATCATGTCATCGGCGAAGAGGGAGAGTTTGACTTCTTCTTTGCCAGTTTGAATGCCTTTAATGTCTTTTTGTTGTCTGATTGCTGAGGCTAGGACTTCCAATACTATGTTGAATAGCAGTGGTGAGAGTGGACATCCCTGTCTGGTTCCTGATCTTAGGGGAAAGGCTCCCAGTGCTTCCCCACTGAGAATGATATTTGCTGTGGGCTTTTCGTAGATGGCTTTTAAGATATCGAGGAAAGTTCCCTCTATCCCTACACTCTGAAGAGTTTTGATCAGGAATGGATGCTGTATTTTGTCAAATGCTTTCTCTGCATCTAATGAGAGGATCATATGGTTCTTGGTTTTTCTCTTGCTGATATGATGAATCACATTGATTGTTTTACGAGTGTTGAACCAGCCTTGCATCCCGGGGATAAATCCTACTTGGTCATGGTGAATAATTTTCTTAATGTGTTGTTGGATCCTATTGGCTAGTATCTTGTTGAGAATTTTTGCATCCATGTTCATCAGGGATATTGGTCTGTAATTCTCCTTTTTGGTGGGGTCTTTGTCTGGTTTTGGAATTAAGGTGATGCTGGCCTCATAGAATGAGTTTGGAAGTACTCCATCTCTTTCTATCTTTCCAAACAGCTTTATTAGAATAGGTATGATTTCTGAAAGCAAATGAAAGATCCAAAGAAAAGCAATATATGACATCGTCTTTCTCCTGTAGGAACTCATGATTGAGGTGGGGAGACACATGTAATAACCACAAAATAATCCTTTCTAAATGTTTTGAAAAGACCCAAGAGATGGAATTGAGGTAGAGTGTAAAGAATGGGAGGTGTTCAGAGAGGGGTTGAGTGCAGTGGGGGTGGCAGTCCCTGAAACACTGAGGTGTTGACAGGCTCATTCATCCAGCAGGGTTTTTTTTTCAACTAGTCTTTATTTTCCGTTCTTTTTTTTTAATAATAAATTTATTTTTTTTGGTGTTCAATTAGTCAACATACAGAATAACACCCAGTGCTCATCCCGTGAAGTGCCCACCTCAGTGCCAGCCACCCAGCCACCCCCAGCCCCCGCCCTCCTCCCCTTCTACCACCCCTAGTTCGTTTCCCAGAATTAGGAGTCTTCCATGTTCTGTCTCCCTTTCTGATATTTCCCACTTATTTTTTTTCCTTTCCCCTTTATTCCCTTTCACTATTATTTATATTCCCCAAATGAGACCATATAATGTTTGTCCTTCTCCGATTGACTTACTTCACTCAGCATAATACCCTCCAGTTGCATCCATGTTGAAGCAAATGGTTTTTGCTGAGCACATCCTGGGCTGGTCCTGGGGTTGGCGAAGATGAATGAGGCACTGTCACCACCCTCAGGGGGCTCAGAATCTAACAGAGGAGATGACATGTGTGCATGATGGCTGTGCCAAAAAGGCTGGGAGCTCAGAGGAAGGGTTGGGACAGGTTAGGGGTGAGACATGTGGTGCCCTAGGAGCAGGGAGGAGCCACAACAGTGGACACAAGAGGAAGAGCATTCCAGGCGCAGGGAACAGCGTATGAGAAGGAATACTCTCAAATCAGAATGAAATGCTGTGGCTTCCTGTGATCACCTTCCCATTACCTTTCCTGTCTACTTTTCTATTTCCTGTGTATTTTGAAACTTAATGTTGAGTGTCTCTCCCCTTGCCCCCCAAATAGAATGTAAAAGCCATGAGAGTAGGACTCATGGTCTCTCCCTATCCCTAAGCCTGGGACATAGCCAATGTCAATCAGCATCTGGGGCCTGCCAGAGGACTACCTAATGGGTAGTTGTTCATACTCTGTCCTTAGTGGGGACCTGGGGAGAACACTTAGGGAAGGTACATGTGGTTTGGGGAGGGTGAGGAACAGCTGCCGCAGGCCTGTGCTCACATCCAGGGCAGAAGGCCGGAAAGCCAGCCAGCTAATATTTGACAGAAACCTACCAGGGAAAAATCAGGCGTATTCCCCATGAAGAGGGATCACTTGGGTTCATGCTGAGTGCTCGCTGGCCTGCACAAAAAAACAAACCAGCTGTCCTTACATAGCCATCCAGTCTATGCTGTACATCAGGTAGTCTGAATTCTGGGACCCCATACACATACTCCCTTGCTTTTTTCATGTGTATATCTTCTTTGGAGAACTCAAAAAGAAAAAAAAAAGAAAAGAAAAAGTGTTGGTAGGAATATGGGCAAAGGGGAACCCTTGCATACTGCTGGGGGAATGCAAAATGGCACAGCCACTGGGGAAAACAGAATGGAGGTTCCTCAGAAAATTCGAAATCAGGGTGCTTGGGTTACAGAGTTGGTTAAGCAACCTGCTCTTAATTTTGGCTTGGGTCATGATCTCAGGGTCATGGGATTGAGCCCTACATCGAACTCTCAGCGAGGAGATTCCATCCCTCTCCCTCTTTCCCTTCCTTCCCCTCCTCAAATAAATAAATAAAATCTTCTTTAAAAATTAGAAATAGAGCATATTATATGATCCAGCAATCCCAGTTCCGGGTATATATCCAAAAGAATTGAAATTAGGACCTCAAAGAGCTAATAGCACGCCCATGTTCGTTGCAGCATTATTCACGATAGCAAAGACACGGTGACAATGTAAATGTCCATCGACAGATGGACAATGTGTTCTATACATACAATGGAATATTGGATAAATCTTTAAGACATTACACTAAGTGAAGTGATTCAGTCACAGGCAGATGAATAATACTGCATGATTCTACTCATATGAAGTATCTAAAATAGTCAAATTTATAGAATAAAGAGTGAAATGGTAGTTGACAGGGGCTGGAGGAAGGAGGAAATGGGGAAGCAACAGGCATAACATTTCAGTGACCCGACATGAGTAAGCTCTAGAGAGATCTGCTGTACGACATTGTGCCTGTAGTCAACAGTACTGTGCAAGACACTTAAAATTTGTTAAAACAGGAGATATCATGTTTTTTTTTTTACTGTAATGACATCTTTTTAAAGATTTTATTTATTTATTTGAGAGAGAGAGAGCATGGGGAGGGGGAAAAGAGGGAGAGGGAGAGGGAGAGGGAGAGGGACGGGAAAACTCCCTGCTGAGCACAGAGCCAAAGCTGGTTCAGTCCCAGGACCCTGGGACGTGACCTGAGCCAAAGTCAGATGCCTGAGCCACCCAGATGCCCCCGTAATAACACTTGTTAAAAAGTCACTGCCTAATGTTAAACATAGCTGGTACTTTCTCTACCATGACCTTTTTTTTCAATAAAAATTGTATATATTTAAGGTTATAATGCGATGATTTAACATACATAGTGCAGTGATTATTACAGTCAAGCTAATTAACATATATTCTGACATTGTTACTCCATTTTCTTATGATGAGAGCACCTGAGATCTACTCTCTTAGCCAATGTCCAGGATTCAGTATAGTGTTATTAACTGTAGATCTCACACGGTACCCTAAATCTCTAGACTTATTCACCCTATGTATATGTGACTTTGACCTTTAACCACCATCTCCCCATTTCCCTCACCACCCCCTACCCCGTCCCTGGTAACCACTGTTCTATGCTTCTATGTATTTGACTTTTTTTAGATTCCATGTATAGGTGAGATCATGCAGTATTTTTCTTTCTATGTCTGGCTTATTTCACTTAGCATAATACCCTCCAGTTTCAACCGTGTTGTTGCAAATGACAGGATTGTCTTCCTTTTATGTCTGAATACTATTCGATTTTCTATATATGCCATAGTTTATTTTATTTTAAGGCTTATTTATTTATTTTAGAGAGGGAGGAAGGGGCAGAGGGAGAATTCCCAAGCAGACTCCCCACTGAGCACGGAGCCCAATGCAGGGCTCCATCCCAGGACCCTGAGTTCAAGACCTGAGCCGAAATTAAGAATCAGATGCTTAACCAACTGAGCCACCCAAGTGCTCCATATGCTGTAATTTCTCTATCCATTATCTGTCAATGGACACTTGTGTTGTTTCCATTGTCTTGATTATTGTGAGTAACCCCGCAGTGAACATGGGAATGCATATCTTTCTTCAAGGTACTGATTTCATTTCCTTTGGGAATATATCCAGAAGAGAGATTACTGGATAATATGGTTGTCCTTCTTAAAATTTTTAATTAAAACCTCCATACTGTTTTCCCCCAGTGGGTTGAGGTGAATTGTGGAAATAAAGTTACATAAAAGAGTAAAGTGGTAATGACTTATTGTTTCTTGGGAATACTGTTAGCCTGTCCATTTTCAGTGGGACCCAGATACGTGGCCAAGGGCAAGTGAGCAAGAAGAACATATGCAGCCTAATTACCCCGGTAAACTAGCAGGGCCTCTCAGGAGCTCTTAAGCTAATACAGCATTTTAGTTTCCAAGAAAAATTGTGCATTGCCGAATCAGCCACGGTTGGCCATTGCTGATTTTTACATTCGTTTATGTGAAAAGCCCTCTCCTTCATGGAAAATCTCCTTTATGACATGCATCCACACCCAACAGGGACATTTAAGGTCATCCAAACCGCATTGCCTTCTCTACAAAGATAGGCCAGATTGCTCCCAACACTGGGCCTTGCCCATTGAATTCTTCTGGAATGCCTCTTAAAGATGCAGAGTATACTGCCTCCTGGTAGGGGTACTGTATGGGAAGGAGTCAGGGTCGGTGGGATCTTTGAGGGCTCCCTGGGCTGGGGCAGAGGTAGGTTCACCTACATCATAGATCCTTGTCTCTGTTGCAGAGCCCAACCAGGGGGCTCAGCAGCCAAGATGAAGCCTCTTCTTCGAGAATGCGTTTGTTCATCCAAGCATTTACTCAGCATCTGCTATGGCAGACCCAGGGCTGGCCACTGAAAAATCAAAGATGAGAGTAAGACCTAAGACGTGGTCCTGCCTTAAGGAGCTTGAGGATAGGTCAGGGCAGCAGGGCAGCATGCAGTGTAGGAAGTGTCACTAGGAAGGGCCATCCACTGCCCCGGCGGCACAGAGCAGAGCACCTACCACCTGGCAGAAGGGGGCTAGGTCTTCAAGGGTATTCCAGAGGCAAGTGAAGGGGGAAGGGTAGCCCAAGTCAAGCACATACCTTTACCTTGGTCCAGAAATAAAAAGTGCCCAGTGGGGAACACACTCTGAGCATCTTAGCATTTAAGACCCAGAGTGTGGGAAATGGGGTTGGAAAGGTAGGATCCAGTCACCAGGTTCTAATTCCAGGTGAAGGAGCAGGTGGGCAAACTAAATAATGACCTACAGAGAGCATTCAAAGTCAAGATTGAAACATAAGGTTCATTTCTCAAGCCTCCTTCCCTTGAGTGAATAAACAAAATAGTTAAGAACACAAAGCTGGAATCAGATGGAGAGGCCTGGACTCCTGACTTTGCTCTGTATTTCAGCCTTCGAAATAGGAGTTATACAAGGGACTGTGACCCTAAGCTTCTTAGCTGCTGAGCCATAAACGCCGCTAGACCCAAGGTGGTAAAGGGAGGCTGGGAGAAGTTACCAGAATCTGAAGAGGAGTGCGTGGTAGGGTGTGCTCCTTAAGAGGAACAGTGGCCCTCACCCATCTCTACGATGGTCTGAATGCTGGATGAGAGGGGTCAGGCCAGTACATACCCTTGTCCGGTATCTCCCCCTTCTTTCACCATCTCCACTTGGGGCCCCATTGGCCAACTCATACCAGATGTTACGGAGTTCACCCCTCACTCAGGGATACAGGTCTGCCTCCCAGGGCACAGAGTGAGTGGAAGGTGGCTCTAAAGTACAAACAGAAGGTGTCAAGGATGCCCACCTCCCGGGGAAGAGGAGCTTGAGTGAGATAATACTTTAAAGCTCTTAGTGGTGTTTTTTACTCAAAACAAGTGCCTGGTCAAGGTTAAACTAGAATCTAGCAGTACATTTGCACCAATGTGCCACAGGTAGACAAGATGGCAAAGTAGGAAAGACTGAAGGGATCAGGGTTCTCCCTGGATGACCATCCCGAGGCTGGGAGGGATACAAACGATGAGCCCCAGGAACATGTGTTGCCCATAATTGGGCATGACCATCAGTCATCGGGGTTGGAAGTTTAGATGTTATTCTGAACCACAGACTTTTTAGGTCTAGAACAGTTGAGAATGGCTTTATGGTCTTTGGGTACGCATGGTGAGATAATTTGTACGTTACTTAAATGGTTTGATATGTAAAGTAAGAACATAGAGATTCCACTTACAAAGAGGTCCAGACCACGGAAGTCCATGTTCTGTATATGGAGAGAAATAGGTCAAAGTTGTTTGTTCTCCTATTTGGACCCTGAACACAGACCTACTAATGCAATAGCCTGGCCAGGGAGCTCTGTGAAATTTCTAGATCTGGGGAAGATGGTACGACTTCTATTTGTCCTTCTTTTCATTTCCCCATCCTTATTTTTAAAATCCTCTTTCTTAACATTAACTCAGTCTTCAGGTTAGATCCACATCCTTTTCTTCTGTCCTCCATATAGCCGCATAAACAGTATTCTATCCCCCACTCCAAAAACCAGAAGAAATTGGGATATACATTAAGAAAATTGGCACAAGAAGAATAAATTTCTTAGAATTTTCTTAAAGATTTTTCCCTGTTGAAAAGAGTGCCAAACTGTAAAGTAAAACACACTCAGTTGTTAATAAACAAAAACCTCGCATATCTAAAATTTAGTTATTTTCCAAGTCGAACTAACATTTTGCTCTGTCTGCTTTTCCTAATATGCACATTTCATTTAAGCCCAAATCCTCATTATGGGAAACATTTACATATCCATCTCCAGGCTCCAGGGTTTCCTGGGCAGTAAAATATGCGCTTGGTGGTTTCAGAAGCACTGGCTCTAATTCATTTTGCCAAAAGCAGCAAATCTTTAAAAAATGAAATTTTCCAGGCACTTAGCCCCTAAATCAACCTTGTGGGGATAGATGATTTTGAATCTCATCGGCCCGCAAAATGTCTCACAGCCTTTAAAAATGTCATCGGCCTTCCCCCTGGGCAGCAGGACCGGTGACACCATGTGTCACAGCAGGAGCAGCTGAAGAATGAGTGTACCAAGTCTGCATCTTGAACCTTATTGGGATTCCTTATTTGCCCACAGCCTAATCCCTCACAGGCCTGTTGATTCCTTTTCATTTGTTCTCATTAAACAGGTCTCTAAGCTGGAGTTGGGTCTTGAACAAAGTTTGGCTAGCTGGGGGAGATTCAGGGCTCGTTTGGGGGGAGAACTCCCCCACCACGTGGGTGCCCCCCAATGGGCTGCCACAGGCCCAGAACCAGGGTCTACACCATGCTGCTTTGCACCTGGCCTTCTAGAATCCAGCCTTGCCTCTTCTCTGCCCGTCCCTGAGAGCTATGAGCTAAATCTTACCCCTTCCCAGGATGCCCTGCCCCATGTGGGCCTCAAGCATGTACTAGATCCCTCCCTAGGTCTCCCTGCTGTGCAAGCCAATTGAAAGAGGGAGTCATAGAGCCATAGTGTCTTCACGCCACAAAGAATATTAGGAATTTCCTGGTGTGGCCTCCTCATCCAAATGAGGAGATCTTGGTCCAGAACATACACCAGTGGCACCTGTACTGATGGTACAGGTCACATCAGAGCAGAAAACAGAAGTGGAGTGAGAGCCCGTAGTAGTCTCAGGCGATGAATTGTATTGGGAGTGTGTAATGAAAATTTCTACTCGTGTTATGCCGGTCAGATAACTGTCGGTATCTCTAGAACTACATGTTACTTGCACCAACATCCTAATATTATCTTTTAAAAAATCAATTTTGAGGGTCGCCTGGGTGGCTCAGTGGTTGAGAATCAGCCTCTGGCTCATGGTGTGATCCTAGAGTCCCAGGATCGAGTCCCACCTCAGCCTCCCCTAGAGGAGCCTGCTTCTCCCTCTGCCCGTGTCTCTGCCTCTCTTTCCATGTCTCTCACGAATAAATAAATAAAATTAAAATAAAGCAATTTTGAAAGGGTTCAGGGGGAAAGTGGTGATAGCATTATGAATTGTGCCGACTTCTGCTTTTATATTTAGTGTGTATTAATGGCCCAAACTGGAACCTTCCAAATTACCCAATTTGGGCCTGGTAGGTTGATAATGTGCATGTGAGGGCAACTTACAGCAAGTTGGTTACCAACCCACTGACCGTTGGGGATAACGTTACAGACAGTACGATCAATAGCACTTACACACAGAGGGTTTAGGGGTTGATCTGGGAATATTACAAGGCTCTGGTTAATAACGTGGAAAAAAAAGCTGGGCTTCCGTATGTGTTCACCTTTTTGCCATCCATCAAATCGCAGCTTTAATTCTGTTCCACCTCTGCCCACAGAATGTGTGATTTCTCTGCTCAGGTTGTATATGCAACACACAGTGCAGGTTTACTCCCCTTGAGTACAAATGGCTCTTCCTCCGAGGCGGAATGGCCAGTGACCACGGTGGACATAGAGCCACACGGGTCCTGACTCTGTCTTCTCTTCCAGGCTCTGTGGCTACCCTCCCTTTTATGATGAAAATGACTCCAAGCTCTTTGAACAGATCCTCAAGGCAGAATATGAATTTGACTCCCCCTACTGGGATGACATCTCCGACTCTGGTAGGTGTCCAGGTGCCCCAGGGCTGGCCCCCAGGATCCCTACACTTGACCCGGACAGGCCTGAGGGTTTCGGGGTGGTCCTGAGGCTCCCAGGGAAGCTCCGTGAGCTGCGTACTTGACTTGGCAAAGCAGAAGACAGGCTGGAGACCTCTGCCTGGAGCCACACTGAGGGTCGGGGCCGACTCCCCTACCCCCCCGCCAAGCCATGCCCTGACCTGGGCACTCCAGGACTGCCGCAGTATAGGCTAGTGTTCATTGAGTGCTTGCTGTGTGCCCCCAGCGCTGTGAGCTCCGCACACGCACTAATGCACTCAGTCCTCTGGGATGTTCCCCATTCCCTCTTCAGGGATAAAGATCAAAACCAAGGCTCTGGTGGACTGACGAGCCTCTCGAGCCTCAGTGTCCTCCTGACAAGGTCGGGATGGTAACAACAGGCCTCCCTACCACAGAGGGTGGCACAAGGCCCAAATAAAATAATAAATGGGGCAGAGCCATTCCCATCCTGCTGAGCTGTTCAAATATCACATGTATTATTTGTGTTATTTCCTTCTCACTGGAGACACTGCTTTATTCCTCAGTCTTCTAAAAGCTGGTGCCCGAGTACAGTTCTCCAAGGCCTGCAGGGAAAAGTGGCATGAGGAATGTTTGATTTCTGAGCTCAGAGGGCACAGTCCTCCCCCCAGGAGCCCCAGTCCTGTGGGCAGAGAGCTGCCAGGCCCTGCGATGCCACAGGTCTCTGGCCTGGCACACAGGTGTCATCCTCAGGTTCTGTGACCCAGTCCCTTGTGTTCTCAGGGTCCCACTTCTGGGTCCTTCCTCACCCCGGGTCTCCTAGCACTCTGCCCTTCCCCACCAGGGCACATTTTCCTGCATCGCAATTTCCTGCTCATCGTAGCTGCCTAAGTGGGCTGCGTATCTGCAGTGCCTGCACAGCTCGGCGGCCCGAGCAGGGGCTGCAGGGACCTTCTGGAGTCAGTAATGTCTAAAACACAGAGAGGACGTCAAGAAAGCAGCTTCCCAAAGCAGTGAGCTCAGTGAGAGGCACGTGATGACAAAGATGTTTGATTTCTGAACCAAAGATGTCCCTGGCTGCCAAAAGGAAGGGCTTTGGGTTGTGAAGGCAGGGTCCCAGGCCTGGCTTGGCTGCCTCCCCATTCACCGTGTTCCCTCTCAGACTGCCAAGTCGTGGCTTCCTTTTCTCCCAACTGCGGAATCCTGTGGGCCTTTTGTGCTAAAGCTGCCACAGGGTCAGCAGCAGGGCTGGCCTGTTTTTCATGCTCCACACAATATTCTCAAAAACCCAGTGGCATCAAACTGTCGCATCCCAAGTCACAAACTGATCCCGCCCCTTGTGCTTTCTTTTTCAACAGCAAAAGACTTCATCCGGAATCTGATGGAGAAAGATCCAAATAAAAGATACACCTGTGAGCAAGCAGCTCGGCACCCATGGTAAGAGAGATCACCCACGGGGAAGACCGCACTATCTGATGCCTTCCCAGAGCAAACCTCCTCGGCCGTTCTCGGTTCTGGAATGATTGCATCTCATTCTGACCACTGGCTCTCATCCCATCCCCACAGCAACACTGGAACTCTTCTGTTCCCTCGGCACACAGGCCTTTGAATGCACGGGTGACAAGTTCAGTGAGCAAAAACTAGCTGAAGGTTTTTCATTTTACATGAAGTATTTTAGGATCGTTTTTACTGCAGGTGGTTCTCTAGGGAGGCATCAAGACTGGAGTTTTATTCCTTGAGCTTACTGTTCTATAAGTAAGTAAATTGATGTTATATATGTTTTTCTTTTTAAAATGCTTTTCAGGGTATCTGGGTGGCTCAGTCGGTTAAGTGTCCAACTCCGAATCTCAGCTCAGGTCATGATCTCAAGCCCCCCAGTCTGGACGTGGAGCCTACTCAAAAAAAAAAAAAAGAAAGAAAGAAAATACTTTTCAAGTTAATGTGTCTTCAACCCCAGCAGCATTTATTAATGCTTGTGATGTTCCATGCCACGCTTTCAGCGGTGCTCTTGAGGCCACCTTTTTTTCTGTGACTTACTGGGTTTGAAACCAGCTTCATTATCAACTAGCTGTTACATTAGGTTTATACTTAACTTCTCTAAGCTTCAGTTTTCTTATCTTTATTTAAAATTTTTTTTAATATTTATTTATTTTAGAGGGAGCGTGTGTGTACAGGGGAGAGGAGAAAGAGAAACCCAAGCAGATTCCACACTGAGCACGGAGCCCGGTGAGGGGCTTGATCTCATGACCCTGAGATCACAGCCTCAGCCAAAAATAAGACTCAGATGCTTAAATGACTGCACCACCCAGGCGCCCCCAATTTTCTTATCTTTAAAATGAGAACATCTGTAAGCTAGATGATACCTAGCTTACAGAGTTGATGTAAGAAATAATTGAGATCATGCCTATCGGGTTTAGCGCAACGTCTGGAACATAGCAAACGTTTCGTTGGTTATTGTCATTAAACCACTAGGAGCATCCATTTAGAAACAGAGACTGGGGATGGTAAAATGTATCGTATGATGACAACAAACACTTAGACTTCAGGAGAAATTCCCCTAAGAAGCAGTCTAGGAAACTGCCGCTTGTGTGTTCTGTTGTCCCCTGTGGCATTTCCTCCATAGGGTCACATGCTGGTTTGTCTTCCAAAGGGGAGCTGCTCAGGGGAGTGTCACGACCTGGTTTCATAGTACAGATGGCCACTGATTTAACGATGTTTTTTACTAGATGATGCCAATGTGGTGCCGATTCAGTAGGAACCCTTCCAGTTTTGAATTTTGATCTTTTCTCAGGCTGGCTGTATTAGGGAAGATCTCCTCATGTGATGCCGGGCTCTGGCAGCCACAATGCCCTGTCAGCCATATGATCATTATGGTCCATAACCAATACCCTGACAACTGTTCTATCTCTTGTACAACCATTCTGTTCTTCACCTTCAGTGCAGTATTCAATAAATTTCATGAGCTGCTCAACACCTTAGCATAAAATAAGCTTTGTGTTAGGTGATTTTGCCCAACTGGAGGCTACCGTGAGTGTTCTGAGCACGTTTAGGGTAGATGAGCTAAGTTATGTTTGGCAGGTTTGGTGCATTAAGTGCATTTTCGCTGTATGATATTTTCAATTTATGATAGGTTTATTGGGACATAACCCCTATTGTAAGTTAAGAAAGTTCTGTATTTTCATTTATGACAATATTTGTCACTTCTTTTATTTTTAAAGGTTTTATTTATTCATGAGAGACACAGAGAGAGAGAGGCAGAGACACATGCAGAGGGAGAAGCAGGCTCCACACAGGGAGCCCGACATGGGACTCGATCCCAGGTCTCCAGGATCACACCCTGGGCTGAAGGCAGCACTAAAACTCTGAGTCACCGGGGCTGCCCAACATCTGTCACTTCTTGAGCACCAATTCTATTTCAGATCCTATTCTAATTGTGTTAAAATATCATCTTATGGTTTCTTTTTTTTATGATGACCCAATAAGGTAGGCTTTATCTCTCCATTTCAGAAATAATAAAATTGATTTAGAAATAAAAGGTAACTTAGCCTTAGCCAAGACTGCATAGCCTCTACCTAACGGTAAAGCCACAATCGTTTCCAGCCAGAACGGATTCCAAAATAAATGCTCTTGACCACCACCCTGTAAGGAGAAGTAAAAGAAGGACAGGAATAGTTGAAGGGGAGGGAAAGATACTTCCAAATATGGAGACAGGTTTGGTCGTTTATATTTTTAGTAAGTTTAAAATAAATGGTATTTTATTTTGTAATCAGTTACATTGGGCAATAGGTCAAAGTGTGTGATGATAAAGTTAGTAAAGCTTTTCTTACTTTATCAACAATTGGCCCTCAGAGCTATATGAGAACTTTGTCTTCTTCCAGTTTTATGGAAGTATGTAGTTGTCATACACTGTGTAAGTTTAAGGTATAGAGCATAATGACTTCACATATGAATATATTGCAAAATGATTACCGTACTAAGTGTAATGAACACCCATCCCACCCATCCCACCCATCCCCTTATGTAGGTCCCCAAAACAATTTTTTCCCTGGGTTGAGACCTTTGAGGGATTTACTCTTTAGTAGTTTTCCAATAGATGCTGCAGTCGGCCTAACCATAGCCATCACATTGTACATTACGTCCCAGCCCATATTTATCTTGTACGAAAGAGACTTTTGGGATGATCTGATGGAGGAGGAAAGTGATTTCTAAAGAGGCGAAGTGATTTGCTTCTTTGGACCAGTTCACTAATCCAGCCTCACTCTGTGGAAGACAGGAAGGATGCCAGCCAAAACTTCGTCTCTCCTTCACCAGACATTTTTGAGAAACCAAAGAAGGGAGAGGTCGGTTTTGCTGAGGGGCCTGGCAGGGGACTTCCCAGAGGGCCTGCCACAGGCTATCCAGGGAGGGGAAGGGAGAGGAAGGGAGAGGGATGGGGTTCCGGGCAGGGCCAGCGGCCTGGGCCTTGATCAGGGCCTAAACTGCGCCTCTATCCCAGAGCCACGGTGCTCGGTATTCTTTTTTTTTATAAATTTATTTTTTATTGGTGTTCAATTTGCCAACATATAGAATAACACCCAGTGCTCATCCTGTCAGGTGCCCCCCTCTGTGCCCATCACCCAGTCACCCCCACCCCCCGCCCTCCTCCCCTTCCACCACCCCTAGTTCGTTTCCCAGAGTTAGGAGTCTCTCATGTTCTGTCTCCCTTTCTGATATTTCCCACTCATTTTTTCTCCTTTCCCCTTTATTCCCTTTCACTTTTTTATATTCCCCATATGAATGAGACCATATAATGTTTGTCCTTCTCCGATTGACTTACTTCACTCAGCATAATACCCTCCAGTTCCATCCACGTCGAAGCAACTGGTGGGTATTTGTCGTTTCTAATGGCTGAGTAATATTCCATTGTATACATAGGCCACATCTTCTTTATCCGTTCATCTTTCGATGGGCACCGAGGCTCCTTCCACAGTTTGGCTATTGTGGACATTGCTGCTATAAACATCGGGGTGCAGGTGCAATGAAACGCCGGGACACCTGCACTCAGTATTCCTGGAGGAGGAGTGGACAAAGGAGTGAGGCAGCAGAGAACTCGAAGGGAAGGCCCGACCAGCAGGGTTCTGGCACCTGCTCCAGCGTAGCCTCTAGGGCAGCGTGAGCTTTGAGTCCAGGTCCCAGATTCCCTTTGTTACTGCATGGACGAGCTCCTGAGCCCTGGGCTTCCTTGTGTCGAATGAACCAAGATCATAAATAACAGTCCATATCCCATGGGGCTTTTCAAGGGATTAAGTGAGACATTATATACAAATAAGAAGAAGACCTAGTACCGAACAAATCTCCAATCTATATGAGTTGCTGCTAATTTATTATCATACTAAAGTAATCTGTACTTTCCCCATCGGGCATTGGAGGCCCCTGAGAGGTTTTGAGCAGATGATCAGATTTGCATTTCTGAGAGCTCAACTGGCTGCAGGATGGAGGTTGGAGGAATTGCTGGCGCTGGGCCTAGGGAGGCTGACAGGGCAGTGCAGACTGGAGGCCGGGCTGCGGCTGGCCCAGAGAAGGGTGGAGGGGGCCTGCCCGGAGCCACAGGGATGGAGCAGGATGGAGAGCAGGAAGGACATGCCAGGGCTGGGGAGCCACAGTTTGGGACAAGCAGGGTCTGAGCTTATTCCCAGGGTTCCAGTTGGCGGGACTGGGCAGGTGAGATGCCTCTACTGGGAGGTGCCGTAGCCTGTGCTAGAGCAGGAGGGAGGGCCCAGGACCGTCCACATGGAGAGCTTCGGGGACCCTTTGCTGAGTCCGGAGCCCAGGAAAGATGTCGAGCTAGAGACGGATTTCAAGGTCATCGGCCCGGGTCACATCAGGATTTAGTAGCACGTGAGCTGCACAAATGGAGGCCTTTTTACTTCAGAGCTGGGTTTTTGCCAGCGCTTTATTATTTCTACCATGCATTTCAAAAGGCCCTGGAAGCCAAACATTAGAAAATGGTGAAAACGAATGCATTTGACTCAAATATCATTGAAATGCTCCACTGCCTGCATTTGTGATATCCTTGTTTCTCTTATGTCAAACTGCCTGGGCCAAGAGCACGGGTTCGACAGAGATCTAGCAGAAAGGGGAGTGATTACTCTGGTGAAGCTCAGCTTCTCAGCAGCACTGTTCTAGAAGCTGTGCTCTGGGCACATCGATTATATCCAGAGGACATGATCTCTTACTCTGAACTTGCTCCTCCAACTCAATCAAGGCTACCTGGAGCCTGGACGGCCTCAGGAAGCCACAGACCCCTTACCTCGGCCTCAAAACAGACTACTCCAGACAGGACAGGGCTCCTTTCAAAGCTGTCCATGTGTGGGGAGCGCCTGGGTGGCTCGGTGGATTGAGGGTCTGTCTTCAGCTCAGATCATGATCTCAGAGTCTGCTTCTCCCTGTACTTCTGTACTCTTGCTCTCTTGCTCTCACTCTCAAATAAATAAATATTTAAAAAAAAAACTGTCCATATAGAGGACCATCAGTCCATCTTGCCAGATGTTTCCTGTGCCTCTCTCACTTGAGGCTTTGCCTTCTCATGGTGGTGCATGATAAGGAGCCAACAGCCTGCCCTCTGCCAGCCAAAGAGTAGGGTCCGGTAAGTGGCAGGCTGGGAGCCCATCCCTCTTACAGGGAAGCACCCTGATGAGGTTTGTTTGTCTGGTTCAGATTGCTCTGAACCTCAGTCTCTAGTTACCCTGACAAGGAAACCAACGTGATGATTCCCAGGTTTCCATGCTCCAGGCGACGATACTTGGCAGTGTGCCCGCCTGGGGAGACATGGTGTATTGGCCAGGCTGGATGGCATCTGCAGCCCCCTCCTCAGTGTTCACTGAGACCCCTCCCCTCTCCTGGGCTCCAGCCAGCCGAGCCACAGTTGACCACAGGAATGGGGAAGCAGCCCACTAGGAGTCTGGGAGATCCCATCCTGGGGGTCACCCAGGCATCACCAAGCCTGTCTTGAGCAGGTGGCTAGGTAAATGCAAACTCAGAGCTGTGGAGATACAGCAGACTAAGTACAAAACAGCAGAAGGCAAGGAGAGAGGAGTTTGATGACTTGCGCGTGGAAAAGGAGGCAAGACCTCACAAAGTGCAGTCTCTGTGAATGCCATCTGTGTTGTTAGCAAGGGGTTAAGACAGGAAAGCGGATGGGCACCTGGCTGGCTCAGTTGGTAGAGTGTGCAACTCGATCTTGGGGTTGTGAGTTCAAGCCCCATGTTGGGTGTAAAGATTACTTAAAAAGGAAAAAAAAAAGGGAAAGCAAAGGACACAAGAATAGAACATGGGTGTCCATAGCTATTTGCATGTGTGTATATACGGATTTATAAGGAAATTCTGCCGTATCAGAGGCATTGCTCAATTCCTAGGACCATCGAGGCAAAACCAGAGTCCCTTCCAATCCTAACATCCCGCGCCACCAGTGTTGTTGATGAATAAGCTGAAGCTAGTAGCACCAAGCATCGCGAGTGTCCTACGTTGTCATTGTAAACTCTCTGGCTCGTGAGCAGCAGCAGGCATTCCCAGGACAGTGCCCATTTGAGGAAGATGGTGTGCTGTCATGGGCCAAGGGGGCCACATCTCCCCAAGGAGAGGGCCTCACGGGAGCCTCTGGGCCATGTCTGCCCTGCTGGGTCCTCCTCAGCCACAGCACTCCCCAGCACGGTGGGAAGTGAGCACGGAACATTCCTAAAATAATTGGAAGTTTGCATTTTCCTTGCATCTTAGCCCATGCTAACCCACAGAGAAGGGAGTCTCCCTGCCCCCCTCGCTGGACTGTTTGCTTTGGAGCACGGCTCTGCCCTGCGGTGCTGCTCAGCCCGAGGAACCCCAGACTTCTACCACTTGTGCCTGCTTGTTTCCAAGAAGGCACTGGCCACCGATGAGTTGGAATTGGCCTTCTATTCTGAGGCTGTAGCTTTTTCAAACGGTGTACGAGGAAACACTCAGATGAATTATCTAGAAGGAAAAGCCCAATGAAGATGACTGCAGTCCCCTAACCTCATCCCCCTTGTTTCAAATAGATTTGCCCAGTATTCTATTTCATTAGTGTGTGTGTCTGGGGAAAGGGGGCGACTGACAGTTGTTGGAATGGAAACCTGGTTCCCTTGAGTTAGTTTCTGAGTGTCCTCTTGACTAAGTATTTCCAGCCCTGCTGAAGGAAAGACCAGAGTCTATGGTGGGAGGGGCAGGGGTTGCTTTTAGCTGGGAATATCAGACTGCATTCCAAACGTAGGGCCAGCCTGGCACAGACTAAAGGTCCAGGTCATCAACCGTGCTTTCAGTTCTCAAGTGAAGGGCTGGGTAAGTGGGGACATACTTTTTGCTCAGGGATGATTTCTTGTCTGAATAAGCCCTAAGCTTGCTCCCTTCGTGTCCTGAAATGCTTGTGCATTGTAGTGTGAGGCGTCCAGGCTGTTTTGGGTCTACCTTCCAGCCAGAAAGGATGGTCAGTGTTCCTGACATCTATCTGTCCCTTAACTTTCCAAGATGCAAAAAATTATTTTGGTATCAGGTACCGACCTAGAATCTAATAGTTGTTAAAAGAAAGGGAAGACATGGAAGGTTCTAAGTGCAGAAGAGAATGAGAGCAAACACAGCTTCCTCTGAAACTGGGGGGATGGAGGCGGGAAGGCCAGGTGGCTCAATGTAGCGGAGGGATGGTGTTGACGTTGAAAGGGATGTGTGGGAGAAGAATGAGCCACGAAGGACCTCCAGGTGACCAATGGGACTGGAAATTGTGAGCCGAGAGAGAGGAGGGGAGTGTGAGATGGGCGTAGGGGGTATCTACCTATGATAAAGCTGAAGGAGGTAGGAAAATTGGACATCCACATGCAGAAGAATGAAACTAGACCATTCTCTTACACCATACACAAAGATAAACTCAAAATGGATGAAAGATCTAAATGTGAGACAAGATTCCATCAAAATCCTAGAGGAGAACACAGGCAATACCCTTTGAACTTGGTCACAGCAACTTTTTGCAATATACATCCACGAAGGCAAGAGAAACAAAAGCAAAAATGAACTATTGGGACTTCATCAAGATAAGAAGCTTCTGCACAGCAAAAGAAACAGTCCACACAACTCAAAGACAACCTACAGAATGGGAGAAGATATTTGCAAATGACCTATCAGATAAAAGGCTAGTTTCCAAGACCTATAAAGAACTTATTAAACTCAACACCAAAGAAACAAACAATCCAATCATGAAATGGGCAAAAGACATGAAGAGAAATCTCACAGAGGAAGACATAGACATGGCCAACATGCACATAAGAAAATGCTCTGCATCACTTGCCATCAGGGAAATACAAATCAAAACCACAATGAGATCCCACCTCACACCAGTGATAATGGGGAAAATTAACAAGGCAGGAAACAAATGCTGGAGAGGATGTGGAGAAAGGGGAACCCTCTTGCACTGTTGGTGGGAATGTGAACTGGTGCAGCCACTCTGGAAAATTGTGTGGAAGTTCCTCAAAGAGTTAAAAATAGACCTGCCTTACGACCCAGCAATTGCACTGCTGGGGATTTACCCCAAAGATACAGATGCAGTGAAACGCCAGGACACTGCACCCCGATGTTTCTAGCAACAATGTCCACAATAGCCAAACTGTGGAAGGAGCCTCGGTGTCCATCGAAAGATGACTGGATAAAGAAGCTGTGGTCTATGTATACAGTGGAATATTCCTCAGCCATCAGAAACAATGAATACCCACCATTTGCTTCGACGTGGATGGAACTGGAGGGTATGATGCTGAGTGAAATAAGTCAATCAGAAAAGGACAAACATTATGTGGTCTCATTCATTTGGGAATATAAAAATTAGTGAAAGGGAATAAAGGGAAAGGAGAGAAGATGAGTGAAAATATCAGTGAGGGAGACAAAACATGAGAGACCCCCTAACTCTGGGAAATGAACAAGGGGTGGTGGAAGGGGAGGTGGGCGGGGGGTTGGAGTGACTGGGTGATGGGCACTGAGGGGGGCACTTGGCGGGATGAGCACTGGGTGTTACGCTAAATGTTGGCAAATTGAACTCTAATAAAAAAAATTTTTAAATATGTATCTGTGAAAAAAATGAAGGAGGAAACAATAGGACGAGGAGGGTAATTTGTAAGTAGTTTCTAAGGACAGAGGTGAAGAGCAAACCCACTTCTCCCCTTCCAACAGAAGGCTATAGAACATACAGTAACTAATGCCCTGTGATACCAGGGACCCAGCAGAGTGCAGAGTGGATTTGGTCCTGGCAGTTCTGAGAATTTTCCAAGGAAATGCAAGGGAAGATTTGCCAAGCAGGGGTGAGCTGAGGCTGGGCGCCTTCTCACTGAGCATAGAGGAGGTGAGGGGGCGCCAGGTGTGGGCGAGGAGAGCGCCGCAGAGCTTAGTTCTCCTAGATGGAGCCAGAAGGATGCTCTGGGCCCCATGGTGTGAGCAGGGCCATGGAGCAATGGGCAGAGAGGGCAGAGAGGAGGAGCCTAGAGCAGGAGGAAGCTGGGAAGGTGGCCCCGGGTAGGGATTTGGTGGTCAAACCAGGCAGGAAACACATGTGGGACCTCGGAGGGGAAGCACTACTGGTAGAGAGCAGGTGGGGAGGGAGAGGGAAGGGAAACTGGGTTCAGGTGACCTTGTGGCTTCTGAGGTTGTAGGAATTGCAGGCAAAAGGAAAGAAGTGGGAACCAAGCAGAGAGGTCAACAAATTCCTGGGAGGGTGGCGAGTATAGAAGGGGACAGGAGGGCAGCCCGGTGGCTCAGTGGCTTAGTGCCGCCTTCAGCCCAGGGCTTGATCCTGGAGACTCGGGATTGAGTCCTGCATCGGGCTCCCTGCCTGGAGCCTGCTTCTCCCTCTGCCTGTCTGTGTGTGTGTGTGTGTGTGTTGTGTGTGTGTGTGTCTCTCATGAATAAATAAAATCTTTAAAAAAAGGGGGGGGGGACAGGAATTTGAGCATGGTGGTGGCCGGTTATGTGTGTTCAGACAAGAGCCACGCAGCCTAGAAGGGCAAGGGCAAGCCACCCTCTCGGTAAACCTCCGATGGGCACATGATGGAGGCTTTCCTGGGAAGGCAGTAGGGGACCCAGGGTCTGGGCACCCCACCTCCACCCCAGAAACTCTTTAAAAGAAGCATCTCTGCCTCTGTTTCAGGATCGCTGGTGACACCGCCCTCAACAAAAACATCCACGAGTCGGTCAGTGCCCAGATCCGCAAGAACTTCGCCAAGAGCAAGTGGAGAGTAAGTCTTGAGTCTTTATTCTTGAGATTTAATTAATCCGAGGTGAACTGAAAACCCCTCCCATGACACTTGCCTGTGGTTGGAGCGTTATTATTTCTAACAGTCACTGTCCCCCAGGTCTGATGACAGTCCCCAGAACCTCACCCAGAAAATCTTGCTAATTTTAAAACCGATAATGATGAAGCCTCAGAGGGGGTGTCGTGGTGTGGGAGGGGTAAAGTCCGCGATTTAACATTCCCCCTCTGCGATTCAAAATAGCAATGGTTCATGCCTTTTGCCCATTTCATGATTGGATTGTTTGTTTCTTTGCTGTTGAGTTTAATAAGTTCTTTATAGATCTTGGAAACTAGCCCTTTATCTGATACGTCATTTGCAAATATCTTCTCCCATTCTGTAGGTTGTCTTTGAGTTTTGCGGACTGTTTCTTTTGCTGTGCAGAAGCTTCTTACCTTGATGAAGTCCCAACAATTCATTTTGCTTTTGTTTCTCTTGCCTTCGTGGATGTATCTTGCAAGAAGTTACTGTGGCCAAGTTCAAAAAGGGTGGTGCCTGTGTTCTCCTCTAGGATTTTGATGGAATCTTGTCTCACATTTAGATCTTTCATCCATTTTGAGTTTATCTTTGTGTATGGTGCAAGAGAGTGGTCTAGTTTCATTCTTCTGCATGTGGATGTCCAATTTTCCCAGCACCATTGATTGAAGAGACTGTCCTATTTCCAGTGGATCGTCTTTCCTCCTTTGTCGAATATTAGTTGACCATAAAGTTGAGGGTCCACTTCTGGAGTCTCTGTTCTGTTCCATTGATCTATGTGTCAGTTTTTGTGCCAGTACCACACTGTCTTGAAAAAAAAAATAGCAATAGTGGCGGCTCTTACTCAGAGGCTGTTTCTTAGGAACATAATTCCTGTTGTCTGCCTTTCTTTTGCTAGAACTTTGATTAGTTGACTTCTGTTAAAGCGATATGAAAGGGGTGGCAGGGGGCACCCAGGGAAACCCTGTTTAGGAGAGTCTAAACCCTAGGTTCTAATCAGTTTGCATAAGTTGAGAGCTGGCTGTGTTGCCAGGAGACACTGTACAGAAACAAAATTAATTCCACGGACCTACAATCAGCACACTCGCACCAATAGCAGGAAAATAAAAACTACTGAAAACATCATCAAAAAGTACCACTTAGGATACGGTCTTTTTACAATATGCCTTTGATTCTAAAAGGCACTTCTCTTAAGTGACGGAGAAAATTGGTTTACATTTATTCTAGATGTTTACTAGGTCAGAAGAGAAGAGTATCTGTTTAAATCTCCAAAATACATCTCCTTGGGGGGAGGGGGCGCCTGGACACAAAATCCCTGTCATTTTGGGAGAAGGGGCAAGATGAGCATCCGCTCTAAGGGATTGTGTGAGAAGGCTCTGAGAAGTCTGAAATGCTCCGGGTAACGGGAGAAATGACAGGACACGACTCTGAGTCTTTTCTAAATTGGCCAGACTGTGTTGTCTGATTCTCCCCTTTCTTAAATTTCAGCAAGCATTTAATGCCACGGCCGTCGTGAGGCATATGAGGAAGCTCCATCTCGGCAGCAGCCTGGACAGTTCAAATGCAAGTGTTTCCAGCAGCCTCAGCTTGGCCAGCCAAAAAGATTGTGCGTATGTAGCAAGGACTGAACTTTTCGACTGGCATTTCAGGCCCCGCTAGGGTGGGGAGGCGGGAACCCACGTCTGCGAGCACCCCGTGTTTGGTACTTCATGTCGTGTAACGTCCCTGCCAACCCTGGGACATTGTTTAATTTGAAAGAATCTCTGCTAGACGTTTAATTATTGGATATTCACACAATAGTGGGCCTCATTATTCCCATTTTTAGATGAGAAATCTGTGGCTCCCGGCCCGGCCTGGCCATGTCTGTCTGGACAAAAGCCCAGACACTTTCCGATCTGTCTCCTTCCCCTGAGGTTTGCTCCTCGCCATGCGTCCTTCTTAGGGGTTGAGGAAGCGATGGCGGAGGCTCATGACAGCCTGATCTCAATGGGTTTTAATATCTGGCTTTTTTGATGAGGATGGTGATCACTGGGCCTGAAGCAGATGACGTGCATTGGCTTTGGAGTCCGAGTAATAGTAAGAATATTAGACAGTCCCTCATCTTTGCGTGGACTGTTAGGTCTTTGAGGGCACGCTCACACTCACACTTACTTTTCCCTCCCCCACTCCCCACCACCCCCTAGTATATTTATCTTAATCCCACATTAGGCCGCCCCAGTGGCTCTTGTCCACTTCAGAGCAGTTGCTTTGATGGTCCCATTGGCCCTCATCTCCTTGATCATTGAGGCGTTTGGTCTCACACTGGTCATCACATTTCATCCCATTACCCTCGGAAAAGGTAACCAATAGTCCCTGTCTAAATAGTCTTCCTGTCTCATCCAGGAATGTGAGCCCTTAAATTTTCCCAATAAATCTCCATGAGCATCCCCTGGCCTAGCTGTGCCCTGTGGTACACCCACGTATATTGGATCTCCCTATGTGGGGGCCTCCCAAGGTCACAGGCAAATGCACTACCAGGCCGAGCTGTAGGGGCTTCATCCCACATCAGGATTTTCTGATGCCAACACATGCCCTTGGGGAGCATGGCAGTGCAGCCTATGAGGGCTTTTTCTAGGCCAGGGCTGCTGGAACAGGAGGAACAGGGGATTTCCCACTGCAGTCGCTCTGTGTCACAGACGCTTCTTAGCCAGGAGTACAGAACACACACCACACGGGGGTCAGCAGGGGGATCATATTCTTTCTTTATTCTTCACATCTCTATTCATGGAGCTGTTGTGACAGCAGTTCTTATAACGACAGTATGTATTCAACACCGAGCCTGAAGCCTAGTACGTAGTAAGTGGCACCTGGTTCTGTTAGGGTGGCTAAACCATGTCATCTTTGGGTACAAAGCAGTTATGATCATATTATGAGAATGGGAGGGAAGAGTTGAGTCTAAGAGGAAAGCATTTTAAGGACCCATTGCAAACATTTTCCCAGGTAGGAAAAAATTTACAGTCAAGTGTATAAAAGTTTACCACCACCACCCCGACCCTGCTCCAAACCCAAAAGGGGAAAGGGGAAGCAAACGTTATCTTCTGAAGCCTTGACCCTGCACCCCTGTATCTGCTGTCCCCCTGCAGGTCTGGCACCCTCGACGCTCTGTAGTCTTGTTTCTTCTTCCTCGGGGGTCTCTGGAGTGGGGTCGGAGCGGAGACCGAGGCCCACCACTGTGACCACAGTGCACTCTGGAAGCAAGTGACTGGCTCTGGAGGCAGGGCCAGGGCAGGGGGCCCCCAGCGCCACCTGCCCCTCCAGAGTGATCCCACCTTGCATGGTGCGCCTTCCTGCACAGGACTGGAAGACAGAAGTTTTTTATGGCCATATTTTATACTGCAATTCTGAAGTGTTCATTTCTCACAAACTGTACTGACTCAAGGGAGCTGACGCGTAATAGGATCTGGTGCTGTACATACGAATCTTGCAAAAGCTCTGCAGGAACGGACCTCCCTCGTCCTCTCCCCCAAGCCCTGTCACTTCCGCTCTTCTCGGTATGGGTAACCGTCTATGTTGTATTTTTTCATTAATGACAAAAAAAAAAAAAAACAACCAAGGTTTCAACTGGATTATTTAAGTATTGGTAAATATTGCGCATTAGGGTTTTATTTTTTACCTTTTGAGAAATAACGCCCTTCTGATCTAGACTTAGTCACATGATCTGTATCTTTGGCTTGTCAGTAGTAGAGTTTTATGTTAACCTTTAAGAGATGTTTTGTTTTTCTTTCTTCTCTCCCCCCACCAAGGGGAATGTAAAGGTATTTTTTAAAATTCTAATAAGAGGATCGAGAATCTGTCTCCAAGGCGAAGAGTGCACTTTACTTCTATTTGTCCTCCTTCTCTCTCCTTCCCTGGAGGAGCAGCCCTCTAAGAAAACAACTCCCCGGTTCCTCGGGGCTGTCTCATGTCCAGGGCCCGCCTTGGAAAGGAACCTGCAGAAAACCTTTGCCGGCACCCACCCCCTCCAGCAGCCCCCTGGCCACCTGGAGACCCCAGGGGCCTTCTCCCACCAGTGGTCAGAAATAAAGGAGCCTGCTGCCCCGAGACGAAGGCTCACCTAAGGAGGCTTTACCTGCTGTGAAGGAGATGCCCAGCAAAGATTTAAGAGCCTGCCTTCCAGAAGGAACCAGCCACCGGTGTGTCAGAAGGGAATGCCCCGCACAGCTCCTGTTTCTCACGAGGGTGACACAGAAAGCTCGGCTCTCAGCTATGCAGTTTTGAAGTTAACCTCTCTGTTTTTTAAAAATGCATTTCTAATCTTAACACTTAAAATGGCCTCCACCTCACAGAAGTCGTTTCTGCAGATTTTTACCCTGTTCCTCTATGAGTGTTACTACCAAGGCGAGGCGAGGGAGAGAGTCCGTTGACCTGGGGTGGGAGGGAGAGGTGGCCTGCCGAGCACGCGGGACAACTGGCCCCCATGGTGAGGGCCAGAGCCAGCCTCCGCCAGGCCCCGCCAGCCCTGGGAGCCCTCCTTCTGACCAGGGCAATCTGAAAACCAAAGACCTGTGAGGGTGGTGTCACAAAAGGGCCCGGTTTGCCTGGGACTGAAGAATTTCTTGGGGTGTAGGACTCTCGTTGCTAAAACTGGCACTGTCCTGGGCGAACTGGCCACATTGTGCGTCCATGTGGTGTGTAGATGTGTGGGTGGGAAACCCAAGGCAAACCACCTCTGGGGGGTAGGAGGCTTCAGGGATGCTCCCTTGCAGAGGCATGCAGGTGGCTCCAAATGCTAGCTTTGCAAAAGCCCTCCCTCAGCCCTCCTGTCCACGCAACACCAGGAGTCTGCATTTTGCACCATCAGCCTCAGGCTGGCCACCTGTCCCTGTGGCCCAACAACTTTACAGGCAGAAGAAAATGGCATGGAGATTCTAAAGAGCATCTGAGAAAGCTGACGTCTCTCTCCGGGGGCTTTGTTAGGGTGTTGCAAAGGTGCACCTTTGTTCTGTAGTATCAGAAAACAAGCCATCAGCTGTTACAGGGGCTGGTAATTTGCCCAAATGTGGTCCCTATCACGTGTGCGTGAATAGTTGTCAAAGTAGTTGTTTGCCCCGTGAGCTAGATGCAGCCAGGTGCATTGGGAGAGCACCTTAGAAGCCAGAGTCACTGACGGGTGACTACATTATTCCCTAGAGCTGATATTTGGGGTCCATGTTCCCATCCATTAGTTTGAAAGTATGTCTCACGGGACAAGTGCAGAACAGGTCAAAGATGAGCCATGTTGCAAGCGTCCCCTCTGGGGTCTGGTCAGCCCTTGGCCATGCTAGGCCTGTAACGCTCCGGGTCTCGACAACAGCGTGCAAGGAAATGGTGACTGCTTTCAGGCCAAACGTCGACTGTGTTGAACTTGACATCAGGCAAATCCATACCGTTTCAAAGTCACCAGACTTCAGTCATTTCCTATTGTTTTAGGAAGAGGAGAAAGAACTCTTGCTCTTTGAGAGAGCCTCTGTGGCAAAAGGATCGAGGTTCTCTTTCAACCACATTTGGTATAATTTATGCTTTATTATCACATCACATGGCAAGAGAACCCAGAATGTGCCTTCTGTTGAGACCTGCCGAGGGGGACGGCCAGGCCCCAGGACCCTCGCCAATGTCAGATCCCACCAGTAGTAGCTGAGCATCTCCTATGTGCCCCCGGCCTCCACTCCCTGTGGAAGCCAGTGTGTGGCCGAGGCTCAGGGACGGCCACCGGCCCCCTCGTGGGCTTCCTTTCGACCCCAAGCTCCTCACTGGTCTCCTAAGCCTCTCAAAGCAAGTAGATGATTTTTTTCACTTGAACATGACCTGTTGAAATTGTGTTCTCGAATGGTCTCTCCCTCAGCTGCCTATCCCTCATTTCCCACTTTGCACCTCCTCGGTGAGGCTGTGGGCGAAGCGAGCAGTGAAGCAAGCAGAGCGTGAGCCGACACGCGGGCCCCCCCAGAGCAGTAGCTGATCGCTCCTAACCAGGGTACCCCAGAGTCTGGAGCGCTCACTGCTCTCCCTCGGCGAGCACTCTGGGGCCTGGGGTATTGCACTGGGATGGGGTGTAGGCAGCCGGAGCCGAGAGGGGCAGGGAGTCCTGATGGGAAGTACACATGAGCACAGAAAACTCTTAAAAAAGGAGAAGATGCCCAGATAGATTGACCGCAGCTCCAGGGCAGCGTGTGGCCCCTGGAGCGGGCAGGTGTCCCCATCTCCCACTGCCTCCGACCCCATGAGAGAACAGCAAGGATAACATCCCCCTTCATGTCTACTTTTTAAAGAAAAGAGCTATGCAGAAAGCATGCCAGAAAAAATTAAGCTGCCAGGGCTTAGCGCTCTTGACTATGGCAATGGTTCCGGTCACTTCTGAAATCCCAGCTGGGGAGCGAGGAGCAGCTTCACCTCCCTGCATGGGAGCCTGTGGCCTTCGAGAGGGTCCCTTTCTCCAACCAGCTGCTAGCGTCATGTTCAGGGAACTCAGCAGGCTGGGGCTGAACAGGCAAGGCTCCAGCACTTAGGAAGCAAGGGCCATCTGATGACAGGGATCATCATGTCGTGACCCCCAGACTCAGTTTACCTGCCCGGCACTCACCTCATCCTGTTCGTTTATCTACCTTGGCATCCAACACATCCCAGATGGGCTGTGGGTGGGAGAGAGGAACTCCCCTTCAGGATGAAGGTCAGGAACACGAGGGACCACCCCCCCACCCCTGAAAGGGGGTTGAGCCTCTCTCTCTCTCGAGGAGTGACAGCTTCATCTGATGACCCCACGGGATGTGACATTTTAAGAGCAATCTTAAACAGCAAAGACCGTATCCAGCGGAGATAACTCAGTACTTGAGCCTCGGCCTGCACTGATTCTCGCCCTGGAGCAGCCACACGGGAACCGGGGCACCGGGGCTGAGGACAGAGAGCTGGGGTGACTGCTGTGCTTCCCCCAGCAACGCTCCCCAACCCTGCGTGGCTCCCAAGGTCTCCTTCTGATGCGTGAAAGGAAAGCAAGGGCTGGCAGAGGGCAGCTCCTCCCATTTTGCAAACGAAATAAGATGTACTGCTTCCCAGGTTCACGCGCTCGCTTCTGGCGAATGAAACGAAGGGCCTCTGTTTCAACCAGCGCCCGAGCCCGTTGCATGTTCTCCTGAGACCGTCAACTACGTCCACGTTCTCTCTGCCCAGACTCGGCAATGTTTGCCTTTTCCTTAAAACACATTCCAGACCAAACACTGTTCGGTTTGTTCCAAACAGCCACAACGACAACGAAAGATGTGTATACCTGTATGTGACCCACCACTCTTTTGGGGTGCAGGGGGCACCTGGCCCTAGATTGGGGCTGCAAGTGTCCCTGACATTTGCAAACCAGCGTTCCAGCCCTTTGGTTTTCGGAATGGAAAGTGTTGAGATAGAAAAGGTGAACTGGACAGAGTCCTACACTTGGGGTGGGGGGCGGTGGGGGGGTATTTCCTGAAGACACCGAGGAACCCAGTCTGCAGCTGAGCCGGCTGCGGAGGCCAGCAGGTGGGGAGGAGAAAGGAAGGCCGTCCCCCTTCCCCCCCTGCACCCTCCTCGTGGCCCAGCGTGTCAGGCTCTGCAGCCCGGCCCCACTGTGAAGTCGCCCCCCTGCCACCTACTGCCTGAGCCGCCATCCGCTTCTGGCTCTGGGGGGCCGGGGGCTCCGCTTCTGCAAACCCGAAGGCCGTGCGTTTGGCAGCCAACCCCGCAGCATGCGGCTGCCAGGTCTGGTTTCGTGGACAAAGCAAAGTGTGGAATGGCTTCTCAGTGTCCGTATCTCTACACCAAAGGGACGAGCTGTCGCGTTCACCCCGTGTCCTGTGGCCGCTTCTGCATTTGCCGTATCTATTTTTAACCTTTTGGTCCCCGGGGGAACTTCTCATACAGTGATTTTTGTCTTCTGATTACTTACTGAATTATTTTACTTAGAGGTGATTTTATTTTCTTATGGACAGGAAAAAAACAAAAACAACACAAAGAAAACGAGAGGAGTGTTTGAGGCTTCAGTCGTAGAGATAAGTCATCACCGGGGACTCCAAAGCCCCAAACACTCGATAAATTACTCCTCAAAGGAAAACCTTAATCTGGACAGAGCGAGATTGCCAGGCGCTCGAGCCAGCCTTGCATTTCGGGGCCTGGGGGCTGGGGCTGGGCTGGCAGCCGGGCTTTCCAGGGAGAAAAAGAAGGAACAGGAGCATCGCTCGCTGGGACATGGGTCATACACACAGAAGCCTGCCACCCCCATTCCCAGGCCCTCGCATTGGAGTGTGTGACATGCCGGCCAATGACAGCAGAGAGGCCGCAGAGCATCTTTGTTTCCAAAGATGGGCGGCATGTTTTAGAGAACACTTAGTGCCACTTTCGGGTTGGACGGCATGAAAAGGCACGTTCTGTCCAGAAAAAAAAAATTGGAACAATTTCTCAATTGGCCTTAGTCACTTCTCAGAGCCCTCCCAGCAGCGAGTGAGCATGTTTTCCAAAAGCTTACAACCGGCGAATCCAGGTATGTCCCTGCGTCTATTATTATGAGGCTTGTGATTGGTTCAATTGTCCCATAAAAACACGTTTGTCCCAAAGAAGGGAAACTGTGCATTTATTCCATGCATGTAACAAACTCTGCAAGAAGTTTAACCCACATAGGTTTGCGGCACTGCAAAATTGTTCATGGGCCTATGTAGCAAATGATTCTCTGCCTTGACAATCATGTACACATATCAAGATTTCTATCATAATGATAACGAGACTGATGACTTCTTGTTTTCCTCCAATAAAGACAATTAATCACCTTCAGGGGTATGCGGTTTGTTTCCTCCATCAAGAGCGGGACTGGGGGCGGGAGGTGGTTCCAACAACTCTCTCCTCCTCTTTCCAAAGTTTGGATTTGAAGTCAGGGAGTTTGAACCGATTCCCTGGAAATTCATGAGGTTCCCTAAAATATTTCCTGTCACCTGCCCGATGAGCCCAAAGTGCCAGGAGAGGGAGGGGTGGGCGCATCTTGGCTTTGGGGCAGGTGCGAGGTGCCCCCAGTCTACCACCCTGCCCAACAGGAGAGCTCCCTTCATGAATTGCTCATTTCGAGGACCCCTCTCTAAGTAGGGTGAGCAGGCTCCCGCCCACACCTATCGGTTTGCACCCCACAGCTATGGAGTTCTCCAGGCCCAAAAGAAGATTGGTTCTGCACAGAAGGCTGCCTGCTATCTTTCCTTCTCTTGGGGGGGGGTGGGAGACAAGCATTTCACAGGTCATCAAATATATTGTGGGGAGTAGGTCTGATGACCAGACGACTCCCCCAATCCAAACAGTAAGTGGCCGTTTGCAGAGGGAAGTAAACCGCAAGTGTGTTAGAAAAACCACAGAATCGACGCTGTCCCGTGCAGCCAGTATCAGATGAAACCTGCACAGGCCTTTGTGGGAATAAAGGGCGCCCCGGAAAAATCTGGTGCACGCCGACTGACTTCTAGCCTTTTCGGAGTTCCTTACGGCTTCTCTTAGCCCAGACCCTAATTATGACATACAGCAAGCAAACATCATTGGGTGGGTTCACAGGTGACACTGTTAATGGAAATTTTATGGAACAAAAGAACTTTGGTAACCTAACCTCTTTTGAGAACCCTTTACAAGGATCTAGTAAAGACAGGACCCACCAAGCGTGATGGAAAATGTAGCCAAAGCAGATGCACTGAAGCATAAAACACGCCCTGGTGGAAAGCTGGTGTTTATTGATGCCTTGGCGTCGAAGTGTTTAAGGTCAGCTTGTGCCTGGCTTCTGGCACACTGACCAGCCCAGCCCCCTGCCCTTCCTACATTTACCCAGCCTCCCTGTGGCTCTGGGGCACTGAAATTCACCCCAAGTATCCTGTATTTTCCAGATATCACCTGGTCTGACACATTCTCTTGTATCTATCATCCGTCATGATGTACTTAGGGGCTGACAGTCTAAGAAGTAAAGACTTTTTCTGGATTGTCCATCCAGAAAAGAGCCGTGCCTGATAACAGCAGGCACAGAGCTTGACGGCAAAAGGGGATACAAACTGTGTCCAGCCAAAATCCTCCTGGCCCTACCCCCCTCACCCCCATAGCAGGACGACTACAGCAAAACTATTCCATGGAGAGAGTTTCTGAAAACAGAATGTTCACACACCTGCCGAGCCATCGGGCTGGGCTAGCCGTGGTCTCGGGGTGTGCACGTACTTGGCTATGCCAGAGAAAGATGGAGGGAGGGACGCTGTCAACCTGTGCTGAGCCCCCAGAGCATAGCCTTTCCAAAGAGCACCCCTGTTCCATGAGCTCTTCATAACGAGAGAGTGTCGCGTACGCACACACACGTGCTCTTGGACCCCTTGCAGGGGGGCTTCTGGTTGAGGGAGTGTGTAGTGGGGGCCGATCCCAGTCTGCATTCTCCAGGCCAGGCCTTGCACCCTGGCTCGGGGGGAAAGGGTCCTGGTCTCTCCACTTGATCCACACAAAGGTGCCACCCAGGGGCCAGCGGGCTTGCACATGCCCGGCGGACCGTGGAGCATCAGACTGAGCGGTGGGACAACCAGAACTTGGAGCAGGCTTTTGAGGCTGGAGAGGGCAGCCAGCGGAGAGCACAGGCTCCGGGGGAGCTCACCCAGGGGGGGGAGAGGAGGGGAGGAGCATGAGCCTTCGAGGCCATCCCTGAGGGTGGGTACACATGACAGCACTTTACAGACACCAAGTTGGCCTCAGGGCTGTAGGAAACTGTGGGAGCCTGCTTGGCCGCACACCAGGGACCCAGGGAGAGTTTATCTTTCCTTCAGGTCCTTTGGCAGCAGAGAAATTAGATCCCAGGGCCTGTGGAACCCACAAACCCTCCTTCACCCATCCCCCCACCGAGTCCCACCCTGGCCCTTCACGTGGACCCTGTGATAAGCTTTCATTCATTCATTCAACATCTTCTGGGCACCTACTATAATCGAGAGTTTTCATGCATCCTGCAAAAACAACAACGACAACGAGGTAAATCTGCCACGGACATGCCCCTCTGAGGCTGCAGGAGAAAGGGACTTGCAGGAGGGGCCTGGAAGCAAGGGTAGAGTTGGAGGGCAAGAAGCAAGTAGGGGCAGTGCGAGCAAGGACGTGGGTGCAGACGCAACAGCACGAATCTCCCAGGGCAAGAGGGGGGTAGGCAGGCCAGGGGAGCCTTGGCGTTAGCAGCACCCACAAGAATAGTGATGATGACATCATGTGCGGACCAGTCACTGACTTCTAGATACTGTGTAAGGGCCCCCCCCACCCCGTCCAGCATCTTGTTTACCCATCAGCCTGATGGGAAGGTGGCTTCAGCTGGGACTGATACCAAGGCCACTGTGCCACCCGGCCTCGCGTGATTTTGTCCAGGTCACTGGAGTCAGAAGCATGAAATCTGGACTTTATGTAGTCAGTGCGCAGGGACCACTGATGATTCCTGAATTCAGGGTTGTCGCAATCAAATCAGTTAACTCTTCAGAACCACTGTTCCCGGGGTCCAGTCCACATCTCCAAGGGACATTCATCTTCCTTAGTAGCTCAGCCCGGGCTTAGGTGTGACCCAAGAATGAGGGCCCACGGGGAGGGCAGAGGCGTCCCTCTGCTATGCTGTTCTGTTGTCCCATTTCTCAAGGAGAAATGCCACAGAAGCTGGATTTGATCTAGAATCAGAGATGCAGACAATAATCATAACACGGCTGGATTTATTTTTTTATTTTTATTTTTTATTTTTTTTTTGCAATCAGTCTCTTCTCTTGCTTGGATTCGTATCTCCGGAAAGTTCCATCCGTGCACACAGTTTCACATCTCACATGCAGACTTCCTTGTCATCTGCTATTCTCCTGCAGATCATCTTCAAAGCCGCTGATTTATTTTCAAGAAAGTGTCTCAGATGTCTTGTTTTCTTCCAGCCTCCCCTGAGAGGAACTGGATTTAGCATGAGCTCATCCACCTAATATGTTTCCATCAGTGAGGGGACTCTTTCCAGAATGACAGTGGGCCAGGAAAATGCAGCTCATGGCCAATTTATTAACCCTTTCCCTCTTGCCCACCTCTCGGCCCCTTCCTCCCCCCCCCGCCAACATTTCGCTTCCACACTGTCTTCTTCCTTGAGTGTGTCCAGATGGATTCACGTGGGCCTTGCTATGTGTGTCATCAGCTGGCGGAGAAGTTCACTCGGGACGCTGAGCCACCAGCCACACCTGGCTCTGACGGTGAAGAGCACCGCCTCCCCCCCCCCCCCCCCGCCGCCCATCCAGGGCCAGGTGGGCCCCAGCTCCTAGCTGGAGAACAGCTGACTTACGCACTCACCTGGCCCAACGTGCTCACCACATGGCGCCCCTGAGGGAGAGAAGAAGGCTTACTCAGGTGGAAGTCTCTAAAGTCATCGTCTTGTACGGGGACAGCAGTCCCCACCGTGAAGAACTGCCTCGAGGGCACAGCGAGTGGGGAACACCTGGTCTCCCTCAGGCTCAGGTGAGTCCAGCTGCTCGGAAAGCTGCACCCCAGTGCTTCACACCCATTCTCCGGGGGAGGCGTGCTGGGGTGCAGACCCTGGTTCAGCAGGTGGAAGCTGGGGCCAGGCCTTCGGCCTTTCTGACAAGCTCCCGGGCGCTGCCACCGGCCCTGGGAACCCACTTTGAGAAACGAGGGACTCGCAGGAGCCTCTTCCTCCGCATCTCACGCCTGCCTGCATGTTTGAATCACCCTGGGCACTGTTTGAAAATGTCAATGCCCCTCCAGCTGAATTGGATCTCTGGGGAGGAGAGGTGGCCTCGGGGACTCGCAGGTGCACAACCAGGGCAGCCTCGTCATCAAGCCACCTGAGCTAAGGAACCCCAGAGCTTGCAGGGGGCACCTCAGGACCATCAGCAGCCGCCTGCCTTCCCCTGAGCACCCACGACCCCAGCCCAGGCCTTCCAGCACCTGCTTCAACAAGCTCGGGCCATCTCCTCTGGTCCGAACTAACCTCTTCTCCCCACCGTGCTTTCTGGAACCCACCGTCTCTCATCAGCAAAACCCCCTACATCCTACCTGTACATGGAGAGGGCCCAGGATCTGCTTCTCCAGGCAGCAGGGATGGACCCACAGACCGGGTCACTGGGACACAAGAGACTGATTACCTCGTATGACAAACATGAGTAGTGTGCAAGCGGCCACTCGAGACTTGGGCCACGCGTATCACAGCCCTGTTATGACCCGGCTACTGCTATGGGCTCAGTTTTCTAGATGAGGACACTGAGGCACGGAGGGGTTGGGGGCTTCTCCCAACCACACCGCTAGCGAGGGGCTGTCATGGATTGAACATTGCCCCCCTAAAAATTCATATATTGAAGTAGTGACCCCCAATACTTCGGGAATGTGCCCTGATTTGGAAACCGGGTCTTTGGGGTGGATTCGAATCCAATCTGACTGGTGTCCCTATCTTTTTAAAAAGGAAATTTTTAAAGACACACAGGAGGAACAGCAGTGAAGATGAAGACAGAGTTCTGCAAGTGAGGATGCCAGAGATCCCCAGAAATTAGGGGAGAGGCCTGAAGAGATTGCTGACCCCACAGCCCTCGGAGGGACCCAACGCCTCCAACATCCCCCTCTCAGAGGTGTCACCTCCGAGAAGGTGTGAGACAACTGATCTCCGTGGTTGAAGCCACCCAGTATGGGGGACTTTGTTGTGGCGGCCCAAGGACCCCATCCAGTGACAGAGCCAAGGTTTATTTTTTTTAAGATTATATTTATTTACTCATGAGACACACAGAGAGAGGCAGAGACACAGGCAGAGGGAGAAGCAGGCTCCATGCAGGAAGCCCGACGTGGGACTCGATCCTGGGACTCCAGGATCACACCCTGGGCCAAAGGCGGCGCTAAACTGCTGAGCCACCCAGGCTGCCCTAGAGCCAGGGTTTAAATGCAGGTGCCTGATGCCAGAAGCCAGGCCCTTAGCCACCACCTGGTGGCTCCGTGGGTCACCCCACGGAGGGGGTGGCTGGGGGCACTCAGTCCGGCAGAGATGTATCCAGACTTCGTGTCTTTTCCTTTACCCTCTTCTCTCTCCCTCTTCCCTTTATTTTCTCCAGTTCTGTCGTTTCTGCTTATAGTTCTTTCCATGCATATTCATTAGCTACTGGCTGTGCGACCAAATAGCGCCAACGAAGACTCCTCCAACAGCAAATGCTGGCTCTCTCGCGGTGTCTGTGCATTGGGAGTTGCGTGCGGCCTCGCTGGGTGCCCTGGCGTCAGGTGGCTCACGACATGTGGTCCAGCTGCTGCCGGCTGGAGCTGGGACCCCTCAGGATCCGCTCGCGTGGTTGGGGCCCCTCGCTCCCACCCCCACCTCTTCGTAGGGCCTCTTTGTAGGACCGGCCAAGGAGGACGAGAGAGAACAAGTACCCAGGATGGAAACCAGTCTTTTTATGGCCTACCCTTGGACGTGATGCCATGCTGCTTGTGCCATGTGCATTAGAGCCAGGATTACCCAAGGGTGTGAGTGCCAGGACCAGGGGATCACTGGGGGGCTCTAGAAGGCTGCCCGCCAACCATCCTCCCTCCTTGGGTTTCCTCCCAACTGCTCGGTTACCCTGGCTGCCCGGGAGATGGGGTGGGGCCTGGGCTCTGATTTGGGTGCTAATATGAGCGGAGGGGCAGTGTGGGGACCAAACCACTCATTGGGTGCTGGAAAGAGCCCCGTTGCCTCCCAACTATATACCTACAATTAAGTCTTTAAAGTCTTGTATTTATTATAAACACACAGGACAAGGTACCAAAGTATTAGCAAACTGCCCTAAGGAAGCTTCAAGAAGACAGCAGGGCCTGTGTGTGCTAAGGGGCTTTTCGCTCCTCAAAGGAGGAGTGAGCTTTGGGCAAATGCCTCGAACCCACAGGTGCACCCTATGTGCCAGATGAAGTCAATGAGTCCCTTTGGAAAGAACTCATGAGTTCCAGGGCGCCTGGGTGGCTCTGTGGGCTAAGCGTCTGCCTCTTGGGGTCAGTTCAGGTCATGATCTCAGGGTTGTGAGATCGAGCCCCTCAATGGGCCCTGTGCTGGATGTGGAGCCTCCTTAAGATTCTCTCTGTCCACAACTCTTTCTCTTTAAAAACAAAAAAATCCCTCCTGCATTTTCTGCTGCACGTGGAGCCAGGAGGGCATTAAGTTGTGCCCCGGGGCAGCTGGTCCTCCGGGCTGTTAAACCCAATCACAGACTGGCTGGAAAGAGGTTTTCTTCCCAACGGCTTAAAGCGGATCCCCGTGCCTGCCCATGAGTAGGAACAAGCCCCCAGGCAAAAATCTGCTCTGGGATCAAGCAGCCGGGACCCCAAATCCGCCCTGGGCTCAAGCAGCCCGGACCCCTTCCAGGGGGACCAGCGCACCTGCAGAGGGGTTGCCCATGTCTGTAGCTCTTGCTCGAGGATTCTCCACTCCTCACACAGCCGGTGAGGTGAGCGGGAATGGCATACATCTTATTGCCTTTTTAAAAGATTTATTAATTCTGAGAGAGAGAGAGAGAGAGAGAGAGAGAGAGAGAGAGAGCCCGGGCAGGGAGGGGCAGAGGGAGAGAGTCTGAAGCAGAGCACTGAGCAAGGAGCCTGAGGCGGTGCTCAATCTCCCAAACCTGACCTGAGCCAAAACCAAGAGTCAGAGGCTTAACCACCTGACACCCCCGACTCCGGACATTATTATTCCTCTGCTTTGTGCAGGAGGAAGCGGAGTGTCAGACGCAGGAAGTGACGGGCACAAGGGCTGGAGGTGGGCCTGGGGCTCGAACCCGCTCCCCGCACATCCCAGAGGATCTCTCCCTCCCCCGACTGAGCAAACTAGGAAAGGCAGCGGCTAAGTTGAGGGTGGATCTCGCTGAGGCCTCCTGGGTCCGCAGCAGACCTCCACAGCCTCGGGTGGCCCACAGCCCCAGAGGAGGGCCCCCCGGCCCCGGCCCTTCCTGACCCACCTCCTGCTTGGATGCCCCCCACAGGCCCAGCATGATCTGGCCCAGAGCCGGGTCCTCTGCACTTGTCCCCCCTCCCTGGGTGAAGCCTTCCCCACTCCTCAGCAATTTGCTGAGCGCCTCCTGCTCCAGGCAGCGAGGTGATGCAGTGAGCAGCACACCCGCCTGCCTCTGCCCACCTGGAGCGCCGTGCCCCCCCCCCACTTTCATCCCGGGCCTAGTCGGCCCTCGGGTGTGTGCGGGAGCTGCAGGCCTGATCAGAGAGCTGGAGTGTGTCTACCACCAGGGTCGAAGAAGCAGCGAGAAAGCTTCCTACTCTCCCAGGGGTCATGCCAAGCAACCTTCCATCCCTCGTATTGGGCCTCCCACCACTGCCTGGAGCCAGTGTGCATGGGAGGTTCCAGCTAAAACGCTCACCAGGATCACTGAGCTCCAGACATCATTTGGCATCATAAGCCAAGAACTCCCCAAGTTCCTCATGATGCCCCTGCCCCACATCAGCCCTCAGGGGACATCAGAAGGTTCGAGAGCTCTAGTGGAGACCAAAGACTGGGTCATGGTCTCAGACGTGCCAACTAACAAGCTGTCAATCTTGGGTGAGTTGCTTCAGTTTGGGCCTTCTGTGTCCTCATTTATACAGCGATGGATCCCAAAGGCAGCTTCAAGTTCTAGAACTCTCTGGCCCTCAGACCCCTCTGAATGCCCATGTCATGATTGCACTGGATTCTAGTGCCTCTCTTTGCATTTTTCTCCTTGCCCGGAGAAAGGTGTTGGGTGTCAAGGAGACCCCATCTGCTCCCTGAGGACCGTGGAGATGGGTCTCAGGTGAACCTGTGAATTGCAGGTTTCGGACTTGGATCCCAGCCCCGAGGCAAGGGAGAGCATGAGGTAGAATTGTTCTAGTACTTAGGAAACCCACATTTCCTGTCGTTTCTTTCCAAGCCTGGTGTTAACAAGCTCAAACGAGTGTTAACAAGGATGACTCAGGTGTAGAGAATGCAGTAGCCTGACACTGGCTTTAAATAATGACAGCAATGGAAACTTGTCTGATCCATTTGTTGACAAGATAGCGAGAGATCGTTAATCTAGTTCAGTGATCTCTAAAGAGTTTCATTGTCCACCCTGATGATAAAATGTTTTTGAGCATGCAGGCGCTCCGAACATATGAATATTTACATATTTGGAAATTATAGGCATGGAGTATTATACCTCCCTATGAATCCATAAAACACACACAGAAAAATCACGAAGGCAAGATCAAAACAAAAGAAACATTTTTTTATCTTTGTTAGATTAGTGTGACTTAGGCAGCTATTTTTGTAATAGAGTTTGAAAATCTGATTTTTAAGTCTAGTTTATCTTAATTTTTGGATTCTAAGTATTGTTGTAATGGAAAAGTTGCATTGCAAAAATTTGTAGATCTAAACAGAAGAAACCTACCGATAGGGGGCTTGTAATTGGGGATGTGATCAAATCCAAACCAGAAACTTCTATGACTGCAGGTAGTGACAGTACAGCCAATCTCTTTCTACTCTTCCTGCCAAGGACCCTTGGGCCCCTCTAAGTCATGTGACACAAACGTCACTATAATCCAGGTGCAAAAAGTTCCCCCTAAGACCCTATTTCTCTGCAAATTGACAGGTCAATGTTTATATGTTAGTTTTTGATGAACACTCAAATCTTCTGAAAACTCACAACTGAATAAAAATATGTATTAATGCATCTCTCTTGATTAAGGCCGTCCAGGGAGCTTGGAGCTTCAGAGCACTCAGAGCCGTGGTCCCCCAAATCTTGAAGAATGTGGCCTCTTTTCGGAGTACTCAGCACACTAGCAAATAGAACTGGCTAGGAAAAGACGCAGGGCCAAAAGTTTACAAATGTGAATTTGTAGAGAAAGGGAGGTATATACCTCCGATGACATAGTAGCCAGCCTTAAAAAAGAAGGAACTCCTGCCATTTGTGACAACATGGAGGACATTTTCAAGTGAAATAAGCCAGGGACAGATACCACATGATTCCACCCATTTGAGGTATCTAAAATAGTCACATTCATAGAAGTGGAAAATATAGCAGTGGTTGTGAGGGGGGAAATGGAGATTTAGTTACTCAATGGGTATAAACCTTAAGTCAAGTAAGATGAATATATCCTAGAGATCCGTTGTACAGTGTGCTGTTGACAGTGAGGTCTTGGACATTTCAAAATTTGTGACGAGAGTAGATCTCATGTTAAGTGTTTTTACCAAAACAAAACTAAAATAGCAACAACACAAAGAACCCCAAAGAGACACAAGAAAACTCTGGGCGGTGTTGAACATCTGTTACTTTGCAGTGATCATGTCACGGGGGTTTACAGAAGTCCAGACTCATCACATCGTGCACACTAAATATGTGCCATCCTTGGGGGCGCCTGCGGGGTGCAGTCGGTTGAGCATCCAACTTGTGGTTTCACCTTGGGTAGTGATCTAGGGTCATGAGTTCGAGCCTCACATCAGGCTCCGCGCTCAGTCGTAAGTGGTAAGTCCGGATCAGGAGGGAGGCTGCCCACCCGAGTAACTCCTGGGTGTTTCCTACGGCCAAGTCAGATGGCACCTTTGGGATAAACCTCTTTAAATTCTGATTCCATTCCCTCCAAAGAGCAGATGTAGCAGTGAAGCCAAGGAGGAGCCCTGCAGGCTGGAGGGGACATTGACCGGAGGCCAGCCTCGCGTTAGGGAAGAGGCAGAGGCTGAATGGCTGAAGGTGAAGGTGAAGGCTACAGGCAGATGAAGCCCTTGGGTGATGGCACGGAAGCCTTCCACCTGACACTCTTCATAGAAAGTCCCCTGTCATCTGAGTCACCAGGGCCACAGCCCCAGGAGGAATAAGCTGGCTCTGGAGTGCGGGACGGGACTGAGTTTCCAGCACCCACACCTTGAAGGTAAGACTCAGGGACCCCAGAGGCTGTGGGGGTGCGGGAGGGACAGCTACTTCTCTCTCTCAGGACCATGTAGCTTTTCCCATCATCTCCTTTCCCGAGGAAAGCGACCCTCTGTGACTCCAGGGTGACATCCTGGCCCCCGCACTACTGTGAAGTGACTGGAAACTTCTATCGTCTTTAAAAAGAGAGAAGATGAAAGATTAATCGGTGCTTGGGCAGCATCTCCCCTCCCAGCGGCGATAAAAGCTTTTAGACTTGATTAAAGGGAATCAGAGCACCCTCACCGCTCCCCAGGGGAATGTGTGCAATCCTCTTTTTCTCAGGGGAAGTGAGATGGTTTTGAAAAGCTTCCTAAGGCGACTGTGAATTAGCTCTTAAAAACATCCACCCCAGATTCACACTTTGAGCAGACCTGCTAGTGGATCATTTTAAGAAGCTTCTAGGTGAATCTCCCCACTTGGGGGATGTGAGTGAACCCTGAGGGCAGGGACCGTGACTGCTCACCTCCTTGTCCTCAGTACACACTGGGCACCACGACACAAGTGTTTGCTGGATGACTTAATGAATCACCCAACTGCTGAGCCAGTGAATGGACTGGCTTCCTTGTCTCCTGGGGGGGGGCAGCCTCTATTACACGTGCTGCGTGAATGCACAGATCCCGGGGTGCTGCTGCCCTCAGGGTGCTCCTTCCTGGAGCACACATACTAGGGCACTGTCAGTCTCTGCTTTTGTGGTTCCTTTTCCCCTTGTCCACACCATGTTCTCCCTCTGGCCGTTCGTTAGCCTGCTAGATTTGGGGCCCTCTTAGGGGCCTCCCCTCGCTCTGCCTCCCTGCATACTGAGGATGGGTAGGACGAGCCTTGTCGCAGGTCCCTCCCCGAGCATGTATCACCAGCCCATGCCTCTGTTAACCTGCTTGTGGGAGCTGTGAGAGACAGGGTTCCTGGAAGGTGGGGTTTGGCCACATTGCCCTTGAGGCCCAACTGGGGTAAGCAGAGCTCAAAACCCTCCTTCTACTGCCTTGATCAGAACTGAGCATCCCAGGCTGGCATGTAAGGGCAGTAATGGCTTTCTGGAGGTGGCCAGAGCCCACGTGGAGCCACTAGAGACCGGAGTCCAGCAGCCTGCCCTGGACTTTGCCCAGTGTCAGCCGAGGGTCATCTTCGAGTCAACATAGTGTCATCCTACCACTAGGATGGCTGTTGACGCAATATTCGGTTTTAACCACACCTGGCCCACTAGTGATAGTCCTAGCAGCTAGAAGGGACCATGTTCCAAGATCTTTTAATCAGAGACAGTTCCAGCTGTTTCCTTCCAGTTGGCCAACTGTGTGTGTCTGATGCGTTCAGGATGCCTCGGAGACTGCCAGGAGCTTCAAGCACCTGATCAAGAACAGACACGGTCAGGCGGCAATTGCCAAGGGTAGGCCAGGAGGGAAGGATGAACAGGTGGAGCAGAGAGGATTTCTTCAGGGCAATGAACACACTCTGTGTGACACTGTAACGAGGGATCTGTGTCATTATATATTGTCCAAACCCACAGAGTGCGTAACACCAAGGGTGACCCTAACATGCACCATGGACTTGGGGTGATGACGATGGCTACATGTGGGTTCGTCCCTTGTAACAGACATTCCTGTCTGGTGGGGATGCCGCTAAGGGGGGGGGGGCTGTGTGTCTGTTGGGGCAGCAGGCATATGGGAAATCTCTGTACTTTGACAGCAAAATGGAGAGGAACCTAAAACTGCTCTAGAAAATGAAATCTTAGAGAATGAACACGATTTCCTCCTTCGAGCAGGGCAGGGAGTGTGTTGGCAGGCCGAAGAATGAGTGAGCCAGGGTTGGGGCAGGGAGGGGTTGAGAAGCCCCCTCCTCAGGTGCCTTGTGGGGGATTCTGAGGCTCTGAGGAAGATCTGCTCCTCTGAGATGAGGTGGCAGGGATAGAAAGCCACGGATTAGAACTTGGAGCCGCAGGGCTGCGCTCAGGCCCATAGCTCTGAGGGGTGGGTTGAGAGCGGGGAAAGAGCAGGAAAGAAACGTTGTCCTTGTTTCTGTTGCACAGAAACTCATCGAGGGCACCTTGCCCCCACCCTGCCTCCCTCCCCTCGATCACTGGCTTCTCGTTCTTTGCCTGGAGAACAAGCACTCAACTGTGGGGGTAGGCATGAAACTCGTGTTCTCTGCCAGACGCTTTGTTTGTTCTGGAGCAGGCTGGAGTCAAGGATGGGCCTCCCTAACTGCTTCCCTGTAGCCCAAACACCTGCTGGTGTGGCCACTTTGGGGGAAGCCTGAAATGAGGGCCCCATGCCCTGTGGCAGGGGTGCCCACGGTGTCCGAGCAGGGAGGCCGCATATCAGCAAACTCCCATCTGGCGGTGATGCGCTTACTCCCGGTAGCTCCTCGGATGGAGGGTGCACAGCCTGAGGATGACTCTTGTCACTTGTTGGCATGTTTGCAATTCGCCCAAATCTTCTTAGGGGCCTCACTCAGTGATTCTCAGCCTGGCTCCATGTGAAGTCACCCGTGCAAGTCTTCGCTGGTTCTGATGTCATTGGTCGGGGCTGTGACCTGTGCCGTGGGAATTTTTAAAGCTGCCTCAGATGATGCTAATGTAAGGGAAAGTGGGACTCACTGGGCCAGCTGAAGCTTTTCTGTATCTGATGAAGATAAGAGAGCCTGACCTTGAAACTCCTTACCGCCCTTGTCTGGTTTATACAAAGCAGGGGGTGACTTGGAGAACAAAGATTCAATTAGGCTGCTTCTGTCTGTGGCTTCTGTAGAAACACTTCTGGTCTTCTCTCCACGTTCTTTAAGGGCAAATCCAGCAGGTGCTTGATCTCTGTCCTTTTGAGCAAAGGATTTAAAACAGTTTTGACACAAATTTTATATCCCAAGTAACAACAGTTAAAATATGGAACACTCGGTTAAATTTGAGTTTTGGGAAACAATGAGTTCTTTTTTTACTATAAATGTATCCTAGGCAACATATAGGACCTACTTAAACTAAGAAATGGTTCAGTTTCAACTGGGCATCTTGTATTTTTACTTGATAAATCTGGCAACTGTAATAGATTAATCAGACCTTTTTGGTACAGGTAACAAAACCCAACTCTAAGAAATAATAAAATAAAACAAAATAAAATAAAATAAAATAAAATAAAATAAAATAAAATAAAATAGTAATGGGTTGATATCATTAAGAAATCTATGTATTGGGGCTGTATTCAGATGTATCCAGGGACCTCTCTTCATATTCCTTAGCTCTTCTTTTCTTCATCCGGTTTTTTTAAACAGAAGGAAAGAAGGCCCCCTAATGGCTTACGATCCTACTGGAAGGAAGTCTCCGTGAGAGCTTCAGAAACAGGGAAGGCTGATGATTCTAGCTCGAGACACAGTCTCTCACTGAGTCACTGTGGCCAAGGAAGTTGAGTATTCGATTTGCCCTGGTGTTGGTCATCCATACCTAGGGCCAGAGGGGCAGTTACTCCCCATCCAAATCACAGGAGATGATCAGCTTTAGGATATACCATGTATGGGTGGTTTTCCAAGGAAAAGGATTTTGAACAAACACATGTGTGCTCCATCCAAAGAGGAAATGCATTTCTTACTCATCCCAAACATATGAGCATTACTGCCTAGGGAAGGGAGGACCCAAATTAGGATAGCTATGAGGTCACTGAGTAGGTAATTCCCTACTAAGGGTCTCTAATGAGCTGTGTAGATGCTCAGTAGGTCTAGCAGGAATGCACACCACACCTTGCCTCCCGCTCTGCCATCCAGCAAGAACCTCTGCCTGGAGAAGAGATGGTGGTCATTAGTGTAGAATTTAATGGGCTAGAGGGCCAATGCTGTGCTCAAAGGAAGCAGCTTTCTTCCAGCCCTATTCAGCTATTATGGAAGAAGGGAGAAACCTCTCAATCTGTTGTGGTTGAAGACACTCGCTTCTGATGCTTGAGGGACTCATCCATATGCTCTTGACCCTCACCAAGGTGACACCTGAAAATCCACTAACTCCACAGGCCAGTGGGTAATTAGGCTCCTCAGGGAGCAGGAGATCTGATCTACAGAAGCAGCACCATTCTGCTCTGTGAACTTTCTTTTTTTTTTTTCTAAGATTTTATTTATTCATCACACATACACACACACACACACACACACGCAGAGACAAAGGCAGAGGGAGAAGCAGGCTCCAGGGAGGGAGCCTGATGTGGGACTTGATCCCAGATCTCTGGGATCAGGCCCTGGGTTGAAGGCAGTGCTAAACCTCTGAGCCACCTGGGCTGCCCTGCTGTGAACTTTCTATTCAAGTATCTCAACTATTCTACTGGAGTGTAAGCTTCTGGGAGTTAGAGATTCTTTATTCTTTCATAGAATCCACACCGGGACTTTATTGAAGTTACTAGAAGGATGGAGAGGAGTCTCCTTTACCCTCTTGTCCCCAGTTCTTGTTAATCAGCATTCCTGTCTAACTTATCTCTCCATCAAGAGGTGCATATCAGAATCAACTTTTAGAGACAAAGTCACCTATCGCATATTTCATGGAATTCTGACTGAGAAGATTGAGATGTAGGGTTGGATTGGAATGTATATTTTGGTTTTCCACCAGTAAGTCTGATAAACTCTCTTCTTCCCACAAACCAACTTTGATTGAAAATAGTTTGAAATTAATTCTCTTCAATTGCCTGGAATATCAGAACTAAGTCTAGAGCAACAATGCCTGTGGTTTGACTTCAACACCTCCTCACACTCTGGTCTACCACAATTGCGATGGAAATAATTTAACAGAAATGTGAGCCAACTTAAAGTTGCATACTGCTAACCAACTCTAGCTTTATTTACTTATTATTTATTTTTATATTTAGAACTACTTTCATGAAAGCACACAAAAAAAAGATTTCTAGAAAAAAAAACCACATTTCTTAATTAGGGGAGGTGGTTCCTCTTCTCTTAATGGCTTAGGTGTAGTTCTGACACAGCTTGGTAGTAGAATTCCCATGTCTTTCTCTCCTAACTCTTGGAAAACATGTTGTGACAGTAATCCCCATGATTATCTTGGGGTGGAACTGCCATTGGCAACACAGATATTAAATGTGATGAATGAATGCTCATTGTATTATCTCCTGTTACAATGAATAAGAATTAGATCCTGCCCAATGAAGCCAAAAGGAATGGGGAGCTGAGAAGTCTAAGTAATAGCACAGTGGGATTGCTAGGCTGGTAAAATCAGAAAGTGTGGATGAGAGCTTGGAAACCCTCCCACAACCAGAGGCTTTGGCCCACCTGTGATGTAGACACCACCTATTAAACTCCATTATCCCAATGACCAGCCACCAATAGAAGAGCTCTCCTATACACAGGTGTCTTACATGTCCATCCCACTAAACTCCAGGTAAACTACTCTTATCAAGAACCAGGGGAAAAACAACCAAACTCTATGGCTATCTTTTTTTTTTAAATTAATTTTTATTGGTGTTCAGTTTACCAACATACAGAATAACACCCAGTGCTCATCCCATCAAGTGTCCCCCTCAGTGCCCGTCACACATTCACCCCCACCCCCCGCCCTCCTCCTCCTCCACCACCCCTAGTTCGTTTCCCAGAGTTAGGAGTCTTTATGCTCTGTCTCGCTTTCTGATATTTCCCACACATTTCTTCTCCCTTCCCTTATATTCCCTTTCACTATTATTCATATTCCCCAAATGAATGAGAACATACACTGTTTGTCCTTCTCTGACTGACTTACTTCACTCAGCATAATACCCTCCAGTTCCATCCACGTTGAAGCAAATGGTGGATATTTGTCGTTTCTAATGGCTGAGGAATATTCCATTGTATACATAAACCACATCTTCTTTATCCATTCATCTTTCGATGGGCACCGAGGCTCCTTCCACAGTTTGGCTATTGTGGACATTGCTGCTGGAAACATCGGGGTGCAGGTGTCCCGGCGTTTCACTGCATCTGAATCTTTGGGGTAAATCCCCAACAGTGCAATTGCTGGGTCATAGGGCAGGTCTATTTTTAATTCTTTGAGGAACCTCCACACAGTTTTCTAGAGTGGCTGCACCAGTTCACATTCCCACCAACAGTGTAAGAGGGTTCCCTTTTCTCCGCATCCTCTCCAACATCTGTTGTTTCCTGCCTTGTTAATTTTCCCCATTCTCACTGGTGTGAGGTGGGATCTCATTGTGGTTTTGATTTGTATTTCCCTGATGGCAAGTGATGCAGAGCATTTTCTCATGTGCATGTTGGCCATGTCTATGTCTTCCTCTGTGAGATTTCTCTTCATGTCTTTTGCCCATTTCATGATTGGATTGTTTGTTTCTTTGCTGTTGAGTTTAATAAGTTCTTTATAGATCTTGGAAACTAGCCCTTTACCTGATACGTCATTTGCAAATATCTTCTCCCATACTGTAGGTTGTCTTTTAGTTTTGTTGACTGTATCCTTTGCTGTGCAAAAGCTTCTTATCTTGACGAAGTCCCAATAGTTCATTTTTGCTTTTGTTTCTTTTGCTTTCGTGGATGTATCTTGCAAGAAGTTACTGTGGCTGAGTTCAAAAAGGGTGTTGCCTGTGTTCTCCTCTAGGATTTTGATGGAATCTTGTCTCACATTTAGATCTTTCATCCATTTTGAGTTTATCTTTGTGTATGGTGCAAGAGAGTGGTCTAGTTTCATTCTTCTGCATGTGGATGACCAATTTTCTCAGCACCATTTATTGAAGAGACTGTCTTTCTTCCAGTGGATAGTCTTTCCTCCTTTATCGAATATTAGTTGACCATAAAGTTCAGGGTCCTCTATGGCTATCTTGTATAGATCCTTTGATGTCCCAGTCCTCAGGTCTTAAATGAGAACAAGTCAAAACCATTCACAAAGGGACCTCTCCTTCCCCAACTCTTCACACCCCCTCCCCCAAACCAAAGCACTATTTTCCAGTCAAGCAAAGTCTCTACAGTGCAGGTTTCTATAGGAGCATATTAACATCCAACCAAATATATTTTCAGATTCCTATTTTAACTGAAATGATGAGACTTTATAATTGAAGAAGAAAATTCCCATAGAGTTCCTTCTCTAGCAGTGGACAATATTCCACTGAAATATGGCAATATGCCTTCCTACCCCCTTCAATGGGATCTCAACTCACCATCTAAAGAAGCTGTCTGCAGGCCTAAAACTTATCTGAAGTCTTAAGATATATCTTGAAAACCACTGAATTTTGTTTCTTATTCTACATCATGTGGGATTATTTTAATGTAAAATAATACTTTATTTATTGGGAACGCTGAATTAAACATAGGTGATACCATATAGTCCTATGTTAGGGTTATAAAATTGTAAGAACATAGATTCACAAAAATATATAAATGGTTTTTTCACTGTCTTACAAGTTAAGACAACTGATTATTAAGAAAGCTTCCCAGAATATTGCCAAAGAGCTGGTATGGTATGTTTGGGGCCATTTTTGTTGTAGATTTCCTGAGACAGTGAGGTTGAATGGTAGAGTGAAAAAGTTCCTGATCCACTATATCTCTTACTATCTTGCAAAGTCTTTTACTTACTTACTTACTTATTTATTTTATTAATTATGTGGACTCTGCGCCCAGCATGGAGCTTAATACTTGAGCTCATGATCCAGTCTTCAGATCAAGACCTGAGCTGAAATCAAGAGTTGGATGCTTAACTGACTAAGCTTTGTGAGGAGCCACCCAGGCACCTCACAAAGCCTTCATCAAGGACATCTTCTACCATTTGGTGGATTGAGTCCCCTCCTATGCCTCCTCCAGAAGCCCCCCATTCCTCAGGCCTGGGCCAATAAACAATTCAATCCCTAAAAAATAAAATAAAATAAAAATATGTGAGGAAAGATGATGGGTCCTTAGATAGGGTCATTAGTTTTACCATCAATGCAATGGTTTTTGTTATACATCAAGTAATTAAGAGTCCCAATCAATGTAGAAAAATAGTTCTTTCAACCCATTCTCTTCACCTAACTCCCAAGCATTTTTTCTCTCTTCACTGAAGAGATCTTGTCATATTTAGTTGTTCTTAAATGTGGCTTTGCCTTGAAATTGTTGAATGTATTCAGACTTGGGAACCCTCTTACACTGTTGGTGGGAATGTGAACTGGTGCAGCCACTCTGGAAAACTGTGTGGAGGTTCCTCAAAGAATTAAAAATAGACCTGCCCTACGACCCAGCAATTGCACTGTTAGGGATTTACCCCGAAGATTCAGATGCAATGAAACGCCGGGGCACCTGCACCCCGATGTTTCTAGCAGCCATGTCCACAATAGCCAAACTGTGGAAGGAGCCTCGGTGCCCATCGAAAGATGAATGGATAAAGAAGATGTGGTTTATGTATACAATGGAATATTACTCAGCCATTAGAAACAACAAATACCCACCATTTGCTTCAACGTGGATGGAACTGGAGGGTATTATGCTGAGTGAAGTAAGTCAATCGGAGAAGGACAAACAGTGTATGTTCTCACTTATTTGGGGAATATGAATAATAGTGAAGGGGAATATAAGGGAAGGGAGAAGAAATGTGTGGGAGATATCAGAAAGGGACACAGAACATAAAGACTTCTAACTCTGGGAAATGAACTAGGGGTGGTGGAAGGGGAGGAGGGCGGGGGGTGGGGGTGAATGGGTGACGGGCACGGAGGGGGACACTTGATGGGATGAGCACTGGGTGTTATTCTGTATGTTGGTAAATTGAACACCAATAAAAATTAATTTATAAAAAATATATATATATGTTGGCAAATTGAATTTAAATTAAAAAAAGAATTTATGCAAAAAAAAAAAAAAGAAAATATATCTGCCTAAATAAGCCAATTTTGAGACCATATTTTTAAAAATTTATTGTTACTTTTAAGCAGTGGTGTGCTGTTAAACCAGTTTGCTGAGACAGGAAAATATCCTGGATTGTTGTATTGGCCAGTTACTGTGGTGTAAGTACCCCTTCCAAGGCTGGTTTCAAGCTACCAACGTGCATCACTGAGTGCAGAGGTGGGCAGAGCCACACCACAGGTTCTTACAAGTTGGCTCCAGCACACCATTGGTGTTAATCTATGCACATAAAGATGTACACCACCTGTACACATAATTTAACAAATACCTGTGAAGAAAATACCTACGTAACCCCACCAAGGTCAGGAAATAGAACATGGCCAGTACCCCAAAAGTCCACCACATGATCTTACCCATCTATGATCCCCTTCCTCCCCGTTAGAGTTAACAATACCCTCATTTCCATGGTGATCTCTCCCGTGCTATTCTTGATGCTTTGACCACTTATGTGTGTATCCCTAGACATCCTGATTTAATTTGGCCTATTTTGAACTTTGCGTAAGTTAAATCATAATATGTGTTTTTTTTTGTGGTTTATTTTGCTCGACATTACATTTGTGAGACTTATCCATGTTAGTACAGGTAGCTATAGTTCGTTGATTTTTATTGCTGAACAGTATTCCAGAGTATGAATCTACTCAGTGACAGTGACAAACTGGGATGTATGTCTGTTAGATCATAAGGAATTTCGCAAGTTAATTGATACCATTTTGGTAGCCTGAAATTTGCTATAGTAAGAATACTTAAATCCTGAAAATTGGCAAATGCTACAAATCGGGGGTTTTCTCCTCTTGTTGTTAAATACCTGCCAGCATGCTACTGCATACTATAATGTATTTATCCATTCTACAGTAAATGGGCATTTGGTTTGTTTCTAGTTTTTGCCCATGAACATTCTCTGACGTGTGCTGGTAGATACGTTGCTGAAGGTTAGGATATCCCCTCACCCCCAGCGGGAAAATTAAGCCACAGGATACACACATGTTCAATTTTAGTTCATAATGTCAAAAAAGTTTCCAGAATGTTGTACCAATTTACACAGAATCCCAGCAGCTTTGTTGAGATATTACTCAATATCCTTGCCATCCCCTGGTATTGCCAAGACTTCAAACTTTTGTCAAATTGTTGCTCTATATTTATACATTATCATGGTTTTCAGTTGCATTTTCTGATTTCTGATAAGCTGGAACACCTTTCCTAAAGTTATTTGGCCCATTTGAGTGTTTTCCTTTGAAAAGCACTTTTTAAAGTCTTGCCACTTTAAAAAATCTTCTGTCACCAATTTTCACATTTCTTTTTATTTTCTGGATATTCTAATAGAAGTATCTAATTCTATACATGTCCCTTTCTTCTTGATCTCTTCCTGAAGTTTGCCAGCATAGTTGCTATGCCATTAACAAAAATACCTTGTTTATGGTTAATAAGGGCATGTTAATACATATTTTCTACTTACTGTGATGTGTGCATGAATTTTGTGTGACACACTTCAACTCTGGAATCACTTCGTTTCTTCTGATCCTGAGCTATAATCCAAAGATAAGTATAAATATTCTATTTCTCTGAGGCTCAAAGAGGCAGCGAGAAGGTAGGGAAAATTCTGCTTGGGTTGTGCATGGGATCCTGTGCTCTACTCTCCTACCTCAAATATTTTTGAATATCTTGGGTCCAGTCTGTCTAGCCAGTGTATTTTATTCTCTTAGATTCTAGAAATGTCTGTAACTCAGCACAGTATACTGGAAGATAGCATATCCCCAATATCCTGCCTACATCTGCTAAGGTTCCATTAAAACCTAACAAAAGAGAAAAAAGGAAGCAAAGATTACCATGCAATCAAAAGACAAATGTCTTAGTCTGCTAAGGCTGCTATAACAAACTGCCATAGACTAAGTGGCTGAATTTTTTTTTTTTTTTTTTTTTTTTTTTTTTGCAGTTCCGGAGGCTGGAAAGTCTAAGATCAGGGCACCAGCAGATGGTGGCCAGTGAGAGCCCACTTCATAGATGGCTGTTCCTAGCAGACTGAGTAGACTCATACTTTGGAATATTTCTCAGCAATAAAAATCAACAAACTATAGCTATATGTACCAACATGGATAATCTCACAAATGTAATGTAACTATGTATTATATTGCAAAAAGAGCAAGAGAGCTCTCTGGTGTTTATGAGAGCACTAATCCTATTCTTTTGCTCCACATCCCACTAATGTTCTCCCTACCTGCATGGTCAGGGAAATCTCAATACCTCTACCTGCCCCAGCCCGTGAGAAGAGAGAAGGAAGGATGAACAAGTGCTCCCATTTCAGTGTCCAATGGGAATTGTATGGATCACTTCCACTCACTTAACTGGACAGAACTTAAACATATGGTCATACCTACTTGCAGGGAAGGCTGGGATTTGTAGTCTTTAGCTGAGGAGCCAACACTTGAGGAGTTCTAGTAATAAAAGAAAGAAGAGAAAAAGGTCTGGGGGCGGGTGGTCAAGTGTCTTCCATGGGTCCTCAGTTAAGCTGCCTGGTGACAACATTCTGAGATCACCAGGGAAGTGACCTACTCCAGCCTCTATCTCTGCTCTCACTTTCCTGATAAGTATTTTCCTCCCTTTGTGTTTCTGCCCTTATTCCCTTCTTTTGTTCTTCACCACCTTTGAGATATCTGGCCTTCATAAGTAGTTCAGATAAATTCTTTCAGAGCCCACAAGACTCTATAAAGTAGGAACTCTGGAAAACCCAAGGAGTATCTCAAAGAAGATTGTACCTATAGTGTTCTGCGACCTTAGTCCTCTGGTTTGGTGATGATAAAAATGCTCATTTTCATTTTCCTAGTATTTGGGGTTTGGCCAAGGAAAATATAGCTGCTTGGGGGAAGGAAAGGAGACTCGAGAGTGGGGTTGGCTCATCTATAAGAGAAGGTGTTGATCACCAGTTCTTAGGGTGATGGTCACCCAGGGAGCTTCAAGTTACCACCAAGGCTAAGAACCACTGGCCTAAGTTATATATAGAGAGAATAGATCTCCATTTTGGAAATTTGACTGCAAAGCTGGTAGTAGTCACTTATGGGTTATGGGGCCCTTGCCATCCTTATGTCACAACTCTGGTTGCTCAGAACAATATTACCTTGCCCTGGATGCCCCTCCATAAATGTTTGTACACCCTAAAAGACCATTTAGAGTAGGAGATAGAAACCAGAGTCCTGTAATAATCCAGTTATCTAGGAGTGAAAAGTGAATCTGATTCTTATTTCACTTGCTACATCTGTCAGCTTTCCTTCTACTCTCTTCTGAGCAGCTTCTCTTGTCCCCAGGGCCATATTTAATGCCCTGATATTGTTGCCAATAATAGGGGAAAGAGAACAGATGGAGAATTAAGGGATGGTTTTCAGAAGGACTTGAATACCCTGGAGTAGTTCCCATTTCTAAATCTTCTCTTTTGTGTGTTTCCCTTTATAAAGTGAATAATCACACATGAGGGCAATCCTCTCTGGAAGGAGATGGACATATTGAAAAGAGGGGGGATCCTTCACAGACCCTACCTCCACTGAACACCCATACCCCCAACATCTAGCTTTTTTCTCCTCAACATTTTGGGTTTTTCCCTTTGTTCTTTCCATGCCAACTCCGTATCTCTTGACCACTAAAAATCATCTTAATGTTGGCTTCTGAGACTTTGTTTTTCTATCATTCTGAAAACAATATATATCTGCCGCGCTTCTGCTAAAGAGACCAGTGTTCAGCCCTCCTCTTGTGGCTCTTCTCCCAGTTATAATCTCCACAAAGAAGAGATTTCACCTCTCTTTACATAAGAAGGACTCTCAAATACACTACATGCAGAACTCAAAGTGTGGTCTGTGATGAAAGAAAATACAGAAAGTGAGTGTCAGCATCTAGAAAGGTTTCAGGAAGTTTCTATTGCTACAACATCTAAGTGGGTTATTTTGAGCTTTGTATGCTATTTCCCATTACCAGCCCCCTTCCAGTTGTTAAAGCGGACTCTAGAGTCGCTAAGGCAGTATGGGGAGAATGATTACTCACGTGGCAAGCAAGTTCTTACAGCATTATAGTTGTAACACTTAGGATGTAGGAGGACCTGTGTCTTGGTTTGTCTGGGACAATCCCAGTTTAAAACTACTGTCTTGGCAGAAGTATGTTAGAGTGCTCCTTCCACACTCAGCATCAAAGTTTGGACAATTACATGGTCACTCTACTTGATCCCCATCCGTAAGACATACCCACTCCTCACCCCATATCTTGTAATAAGCAGCCACAGTGATTTCAGGAGAGGTTGGAGAAACCTTTCATCCAAGTCAAATAGATTTATACCCCAGGAATCTAATCCAGTGTTGTTGCTGTTTTGGTAAGCTTTTTGTGCCTTGTGAATTACATACCAGTCATCACTGAGAAATCCCCTCAATGAGCTTAAAGAGCCTTATTCAATAAGCAACTTCCTACCATGAGACTTCACAGGATGCAAGGAGACAGAAAAGGGTGATGCTTTCTTTTCACTCTGAGTTGACTGGTGTTTTCTGTAAATGACAAATGGGTTTATCCCAACCTGTAGTTACTGCCTACATGGTCTCACTGGGAAAGCTCTGGAAATCCAACTTGCCTACAAACATATTTGCCCCTTAACCTGTTACTATACCTAAAATGCTTACCTTCAGAGTGGTTCTTTCTGTTACATTTGGGAGCAGACCTCTGTTAAAAGGCAAATACCATAGTGTAGAGAGCTAAACCCTAAGAACACTTTCGTGCCAAGACTAAGGGCCCTGGAAGAATGGAACATGGACATTTAAAAGGGATGCAAGTCAAAGAACAGAGCAATAGAACACTTATTGAGATAGGTAGGACCGGGGCATCCACTAATGTGGGTGATGTGGTAGGAGGCCATCGGGCACCAAGAGAGAAAGTGAGGATGCATCATCTCTACTCCATAATTTGGCCAGTCATTGGACTGAGGTCACTGTGTGTAGGAGAATGCCAGGTGCAGCTTTGCTGTTCTCTGAGAAGTTCAGCTGAGGCCCAAAGTTAAAAGGTTCTAAATAAGTACCCCTACCTTCCACAGTGCGGTGCCAAGGAAAGTCTCCAATGCTTGAGGCTTTGACACAAAATACCACTCCACCCCCTTTACCTCTGTCTTGTCATCATCAAAAGAGGAATGAAAGGGGGGGAAATGGAGATTGTCGTTACTTTGGTGGGCCATGCGTGTTCACAGTGGTGAACTGTCTGTAGGGGGAAGAGGTGTGTCTTGTGCCAAATGGAAAAGATTAGGTCCCAAGCAAGAAAGAGACCAGCATTTCTATTTTCCAGTTGAGCTTCAGTTTGGGTACCTGCCACTTGGGCTTCTCTTCCCAGGGAAGGACACATTTTACTTAACCATGCCATGCCAAAGAATGGCTAATCGCAATCCATGCTGCCTAACCATGGATGGCTCACTTTAGGTATGAGGGGTACCTAGCATAGCTTTTTGGGGTTTTTTTCCTCCCAGGTTTGGCCTTTAACTGAAATCCTGGGGCAAGAAAAGTCTCCATCAACACTTCTTGACACTGATCCTTGGTCTCTCCAATCCCCCTCAATTGTCATTATTTCTAGCAGCTGAACTGAGAAATCAAGGCTCTCCCCACTTGAGCAACCTGTAGGAATCAGGGCCTGAAATGAGCCATGAGGACATTCAGAAAGCTGACACTAATGATGCCCTGGCTCCCGACAGGGCAGGCAGGTGCAAATGGACATAGAGCTTATAGCAGGGATGATGGTGGACCAACAAGCCCAGGAGCATGGCAGGAATGGCTGAGTTCCTGGTAGACTTTGGGGAGTAGAAAGATTTTATGACCAGCTTGGAGCAGAGAACATGAAGAAGAGCCCCAAGCTCTTAATGTCTGCCAAACCTGGCTAGCACTCAATGATGCTGGCAGGCTCAGCTAGAAATCTGTTTACCCAAAGGAACGAAGCATCAGATAAGCTTTGTGGTGGAACAGAGCCATGAGTCTTCATGCAAATTTTGCAATTAGAGGGAGACACAAAGCTTATTTAATGGAACATGAGGTTGTGGTGAAGCTCTGGTGAATCTCAGGCAGAAATGTGGGTCTGGGGTGAAGCCTTGTTTAGTTTATGGAGACATGATCCTATGCGGAAGCACTTTGTGGCCAGAGTTTTAAAGAACTCTGGGTTGTCTCAGAATTAGACCACAGATTTAGGAGTTTGGTGTTCTTTGCTTTTTTTTTTTTCTCCTGATTTATTTTCTTTGGGATTTTATCTAAGTTATGTTTGGTAGAAAAAGACTTATCAATTGGCAAATTATTACTTTTCTTTTCTTAGCAATATGGGTTCCACTAGGGAATGAGGATGATTAAGAAGTGGGCATTGTGGCTTTTATGATAGTAATACTCAGAGTTCTCCAGAAAAATGGAACCAGTAGGATGGATGGATGGATGGATGGATGGTGGATGGATAGATCAATCAGCCAATATAAAAGGAGATTTACTCTAAAATATAGGCTATATGTATATACATATATTTAGAAAGAGAGTTATTATAAGATATTGGCTCATGCTATTAAGGAAGCAGAAAAGTCCATGCTCTGTCACGTGTGAGCTGGCACCCCAGGAAAGCCAGCAGTGGAGTTCCAAAAATAGAGAGCTACTAGTATAGATACCAGTCCAAACCTGCAGGTCTGGCAACCAGGAATATTGAAGGCAGGAGAAAAAGATCAATGAGCTCATTTAGTCAGGCAGAGAGCAAATTCAATGTTCCTCTGCAATTTTTTCCTACTCTGGCCCTCAGTGGATTGAGTGATGCCCACCCACATTGGGAAGGGTCATCTGCTTTACTCAGTACACCAGTTCAAATGCTAATCCCTTCCAGAAACACAGACACACCTATAAATAATGTTTAACCAGCCATCTGCTCCCCCATGTCCCAGTCAAATTGACACACAAAGCTAACCATCACAACGAATGATGTATTGGCAGCCATCATGTGCTGGTAAAGCAGATCTCCATGGGGAGAAATAAGCCCTAATTTGTATCCTTTGCTAATGTCTGTGATGTAAATAGTCCTCCCATTACCAATTTTGAGCTACCAATGAGAAATCACTGAGCACTGAGCTGGGAAGGTATGCACACATTTGGCTCTCACAAATGTCTCTACGATCTGGCTCCAACACAGGATGAGTTAGGAACCAACATTTGAGACCAAAGTCTTTTAGGCTGACCACATTCACTACTCTACTAGAGAGGTGTGGAAGGCCTAATTTGGGGCATTGATATCTTTGTGGTAGATGTTTTGGAATGGTTTTGAAAATTAAGCCACCTTCTCTGATTGTCTGTGGGATTGAGGAAATTTGATCCCACCTCTCCTGTGAAAATTTACATCAAATCACTTTCCTCAAGCTGGAGAAAGTGTTAGGGATCTTCTGTCCTAACCCATTCATTTCGAGATGAGGAGATGAAGGCTCAAGGTGATAAAGTGACTTATCCACGATCTCAGGGAATGTTCTTAAAGAAGCTAAAAGTAGAGTCTAGTTCTGCTCTCTAGCCAAGCATTGTGTGTGTGTGTGTGTTGTTTCTAACTACAGTTTGCTGCTCCTCAAAGATGGAGGGCCCACCTCTGAATGACACAGGAAGGGAGAGCTCAGAATGGATTGTTCTGGATGGCCTAGGAGTAGACATCAGCCCACCAGGATAGAAGACATCACCATGCCTCTATATTCTCGCTGTGATAGAAGGCCAAGAAGTAGCATCATGGGAAGAAGAAAATTTAGGTTCTGATCACAAAATTGCAGCATTTCCCTCAAAATCAGATTGAACATACACTGACAGAACCTAACACCAGATCCCAGAGTATTAGATCCATGGATCAAAGGAAAACCATGTCTGATGCTAAGCTCTGTTAGAGGCAGAATTGCACAACACTTGGTAAAACTGTAGGGGTGTCTTGTGGTTGTTGGGAGATGGAGTGGGTAGCAGAATCAGTGGCAACAGTGGTGGAGAAAAAGAGCAAGAAAGTGGAAAGAAGAGAGGAAGCTACACACTTTCTCCTCAGATAGAGGACGTCATAGCCAAGAAGCCACCAGGAAGAGAGGACCCTGCCCTCCTATCTCTGGTAGCTGGTTTTTTTTTTTTTTTGGCTGGGTACAGTATACTTTATTGATGGTACATGACAAGGTAGGGCTCCCCAAACCCCTCCCCTTCCTCAGGGTCTAGGATGTAAATTGGAGGTCAGGAGATTCTCAGTGTGTTGGGGGATTAAGTCGGGGCAGAGACTCCCCAGCAGCTGAGGGCCTTGCTCTTCCTCTTGTTCTTGCTGGGGCTGGTGGTCCAGGAGGCTCTTACTCCCTGGAGGTCATGTGGACCATGAGGTCCACCACCCAGTTGCTGTAGCCAAATCCATTGTCATACCAGGAAATGAGCTTGACGAAGTGGTCATTGAGGGCAATGCCAGCCCTGGCATCGAAGGCGGAAGAGTGGGTATCACTGTTGAAGTCACAGGAGACAACCTGGTCCTCAGTATAGCCCAGGATGCCCTTGAAGGGGCCCTCCAATGCCTGCTTCACCACCTTCTTGATGTCATCATATTTGGCAGCTTTCTCCAGGAGGCAGGTCAGATCCACAACTGATACGTTGGGAGTGGGGACACGGAAGGCCATGCCAGTGAGCTTCCCATTCAGCTCAGGGATGACCTTGTCCACAGCCTTGGAGGTGCCGGTGGAAGCAGGGATGATGTTCTGAGCAGCCCCTCAGCCATCACACCACAGCTTCCCAGAGGGGCCATCCACAGTCTTCTGGGTGGCAGTGATGGCATGGATGGTGATCATGGGGCCCTCCACAATGCTAAAGTGGTCATAGATATCTTTGGCTACAGGAGCCAAGCAGTTGGTGGTGCAGGAGGCATTGCTGACAATCTTGAGGGAGTTGTCATACTTCTTGTAGTTCATGCCCATCAAAAATATGGGGGCATCAGCAGAAGGAGCAGAGATGATGACCCTCTTGGCCCTGCCCTTCAAGTGAGCCCCAGCCTTCTCCATGGTTGTGAAGACCCCAATGGACTCCACAACATACTCAGCACCAGTATCACCCCATTTGATGTTGGCGGGATCTTGCTCCTGGAGGATGGAGATGGACTTCCCATTGATGACAAGTTGCCCGTTCTCAGCCTTGACCATGCCGTGGGTAGAATCCTACTGGAATATGTACACCATGTAGTTGAGGTCAATGAAGGAGTCATTGATGGTGACAGTATCCACTTTGCCAGAGTCAAAAGCAGCCCTGGTGACCAGGCACCCAATATGGCCAAATCCGTTCACTCCATCTTCACCATCGTGTCTCGGGGCCATGGCTGGCACTGCACCAGCAGATGTGGCCATCTGTCAACAGGGAGGAGCAGAGAGCCTGGTAGCTGGCTTTGAGCTAAAATGCAAAAGAACTTTAAGATGAGAGATTAAGTGGCTATTATTTAAGAGCGTGGCCATACAAATAAAGCCTTTGCTCCTCTGCCTTGTCATCTGATGCTAAGAAAGGTCTTGGTGGACCTTGAATGGTGAGGGTCGTCAAAGAGGGAAACCAGAGTATTATAATCAGGGGAGCCTCCCTACTGCCCTCCCACTCGCCCTTCTGCTTCTATTTTTAAAGCACCAACAGCACTCTTGCCCTCGGGGAGATGGTCCCCCTGAGAAGCAGCTGTTTCCTGTCCACAGGCACTGAACTCACTGCAGCTCCCACCCTCCCCAAGGAACGGTGTTCATATTTGTAGACCTTCCTGAGAACTGTGTGGGAATCTCGATGGGCGGGGTGGGGCTCCTATGAAGTGATGATGGCATCTCCCAAGCAGATGCCTTTTATTGTTGGACACTCCTGAGTGGAGACTAGAGCTAAGGTAGAACTAACTCTTAGTTCCCTGTGGAGCTCAAGCATCAGCCTCCCTCCATTTCCAGGCCGCCCTCTTCCCAGTACACATGGTGAAGGTGTCCGTGTTCGTCTTAGTTCCTCCTGAGAGACCATTAGGCCAAACTCCTGGAGTCCGAAAGCTTTCCTATCCTTCCAGGATCCTACTTTCCTGCTGCCTGTAATAGGATGCCACTCCCAGCTCCTGGGTACCGGCAGAAGGAGGGATGTGGGACCTGTCACAGTGCCCTCCCTGTCCCTCACATTGGGGCCCATACTGGCACCATATGAAGCTGAAGTCCCTACACAACACCTCATGAGGTTTGACAGACTAGATGGGAGAGAAACCACCAGGCAAGACTTCCCTCATAGTTGACAGAAAACTTGCCCCAGAATTTAGCCCTCCATGGACGATACATTACCTACTTCAAAAGTGTGGTATTTCTTCATGTACTGATATGCAGCAATCTCCAATATACATTTTTTTCTTTTAAAGATTTATTTATTTATTCATGAGAGACACAGAGAGAGAGGCAGAGACGCAGGCAGAGGGAGAAGCAGGCTCCAAGCACAGAGCCCAATGTGGGACTTGATCCCGGGTCTCCAGAATCACACCCTGGGCCAAAGGCAGATGCTCAACCACTGAGCCACCCAGCTGCCCCTCCAATATAGATTTTTAAGTGAAAAGTTAAAGCGCAGGATAATACATTGTGTGAGTGTGTGTGTGTGTGTGTGTGTGAAGGAGTACACAAGGGTGTGATAATCTGGGCTGTTGTGAAGAGGAAACCCAGCCATTGCTGGGAGACTCAGGTAGGACATCTCCGTGTACATCCCTTGCTACCTTTTGAATTTGGAATCATGTGAATGTATTGCCAACTTAAAAATTAAAAGTGAAGTTCTCCATTTTATTTAAAAGAGTTTGAGTTAGGTTTTCTACCATTTGCAACCGAAGAATCCTGACTGAGATATCATATATATATATATTGTTTCCATCATGAGGCAAATGTCCATTTCTCACATATGAAATTCGCAATGTCAACTTATTTCCCTTTGCCTCCTTAATGAATTCTGGATGGATTTCTCCATGTTTCCACCCACTCCCTGGTGCCCTCTACTGAAGAGTTTGTCGGGTTAAATGGAGTTTCATCATAGGGGTAAGGAGACCTCATAATTGCATGTTAAATATGACTTGCCTCCAACGCCGAAAAGAAAGTAGTTAAAATTGAAGCCTTTCCAGGGGATCCCCTTGATAGCATATTCCAGTTCCTGCCCATTTCCCAAAGTGCTTTGCCTCTGTAATCATCCACCTTGTGGGAATCTTTGCTTACCTTGAGTGTGTTTTACAATAACTTAACATCTAGCAAAGGTTCCCAACATAGAAGCACTCACTAGCATTGCTTCTCTGCAATTAGCTTTTTGGCTAAGAGAGTCCTTGGGGGTGAGATAGCTCAAGGTTCACCATCCCAGTTCCACCACCCACTAGCCTAGTCAGTGGGAGGAAGTTAGCCTTTCTGAGTTTTATGTTTTTCCCCTGAAAATGAGGCTCCAGGATGGTTGTGTGGACTCAGTGAAATAACATGGTTTGAAAGGCACTTAACCCAGAACCAGGTGCAGAGTCAACAACAGCCCAGTCCTCAAGTGGTGAGGACTCTTCATGGGGACCATGAGCCATTAGCCATCATTGTATATTCAAGGACAGTTGTCTGCCAATCAGAGGGCAGCTCTTCAATGGTGCTGAACATCTTGTAACATCTTGCCCTTACTCTAGCCTTCACCACTTTCTCCATCTCACAATACCTGTTTTAGGAAAGAACTTCTTGATGATATCAAACAAGGCCACCTGCCCAAAATTAAGTTTTTAAGTGTTTAATGTGGCTCTACTTTGAAAAGGACTGAATGTCTCCCAGGAGATCTGAGAAGTATTTTCCTTTGGGAAATATACCATTTTATTCTCTCAGCACCCTTAGATTGGCTATTCAGGAAGCATTATATTTTTGGATTCAGTAATTAAAAATTAGGCTCTGTCTCAATGATAAAATAGGGGGGACTTCCTATACCATCTCTCTTACTCTTGCTCTCTTTCCTGAGATATAATTGACATTATAGCATTGTCTTAGTTTTAGGTGTATGTATGTATATATTGCACAATGTCTGCCACAGTCAATTTAGTTAACATCCAAACCACACATATGTATAATTTTTCATATTATAAAACTTTTAAGTTCTACTCTACTAGTAACTTTCAAATGTGCAATACAGCATTGTTGACGATAGTCATTATGCTGGATGTTACATTCCCAGGGCTTATCTATCATAGAACTGAAAGATTGTACCTTTTGACTATCTTTACCCATTTTTGCCCACCCTCCATACCCAGCCTCTGGCTGCCGTGGTTTGTTCTGTGTAACTTAAGTTTGGGATTTCATAATAGAAGTATAGTTGGTATAATGTTACATTAGCCTCAGGTGTAAAGTACAGTATTCAACAGGTATATATTATGATATACTCACAAGTGTAGCTACCATCTGTCACCATACAATACTATTATAGTATCATTGACTTTATTTTCTCTGCTATATTTTTACCCCTGGGATTATTTATTCCATGACCAAAATCCTGTATCTTCTACTCTCATCACCTATTTTGCTCATCCCCCCAACCCCCTCCCCTCTGGCAACCATCAGATTGTTCTCCATATTTATGTATCTATATTTTCTTTTTGTATGTTTATTCATTTGTTTTCTGGATTGTACACTTAAGTGAAATTATATACATGATATTTGTCTTTCTCAATCTGACTTATTTCACCTAGCATAATACCTAGAGGTCCATCCGTGTTGTTGCAAATGGCAAGATCTCATCCTTTTTTAAGGGTAACACTCCATTGTATATATGTACCACATCTTCTTTTTTTCAATAATAAATTTATTTTTTATTGATGTTCAATTTGCCAACATACAGAATAACACCCAGTGCTCATCCCATCAAGTGTCCCCCTCAGTGGGTGGGCCCGTCACACATTCACCCCCACCCTCCGCCCTCCTCCCCCTCCACCACCCCTAGTTCGTTTCCCAGAGTTAGGAGTCTTTATGTTCTGTCTCCCTTTCTGATATTTCCCACACATTTCTTCTCCCTTCCCTTATATTCCCTTTCACTATTATTTATATTCCCCAAATGAATGAGAACATACACTGTTTGTCCTTCTCTGATTGACTTACTTCACTCAGCATAATACCCTCCAGTTCCATCCACGTTGAAGCAAATGGTGGGTATTTGTCATTTCTAATGGCTGAGGAATATTCCATTGTATACATAAACCACATCTTCTTTATCCGTTCATCTTTCGATGGACACCGAGGCTCCTTCCACAGTTTGGCTATTGTGGACATGGCTACTAGAAACATCGGGGTGCAGGTGTCCCGGCGTTTCATTGCATCTGAATCTTTGGGGTAAATCCCCAACAGTGCAATTACTAGGTCATAGGACAGGTCTATTTTTAACTCTTTGAGGAACCTCCACACAGTTTTCCAGAGTGGCTGCACCAGTTCACATTCCCACCAACAGTGCAGGAGGGTTCCCTTTTCTCTGCATCCTCTCCAACATCTGTTGTTTCCTGCCTTGTTAATTTTCCCCATTCTCACTGGTGTGAGGTGGGATCTCATTGTGGTTTTGATTTGTATTTCCCTGATGGCAAGTGATGCAGAGCATTTTCTCATGTGCATGTTGGCCATGTCTATGTCTTCCTCTGTGAGATTTCTCTTCATGTCTTTTGCCCATTTCATGATTGGATTGTTTGTTTCTTTGCTGTTGAGCTTAATAAGTTCTTTATAGATCTTGGAAACTAGCCCTTTATCTGATACGTCATTTGCAAATATCTTCTCCCATTCTGTAGGTTGTCTTTTAGTTTTGTGGACTGTATCCTTTGCTGTGCAAAAGCTTCTTATCTTGATGAAGTCCCAATAGTTCATTTTTGCTTTTGTTTCTTTTGCTTTCGTGGATGTATCTTGCAAGAAGTTACTGTGGCTGAGTTCAAAAAGGGTGTTGCCTGTGTTCTCCTCTAGGATTTTGATGGAGTCTTGTCTCACATTTAGATCTTTCATCCATTTTGAGTTTATCTTTGTGTATGGTGCAAGAGAGTGGTCTAGTTTCATTCTTCTGCATGTGGATGTCCAATTTTCCCAGCACCATTTATTGAAGAGACTGTCTTTCTTCCAGTGGATCGTCTTTCCTCCTTTATCGAATATTAGTTGACCATAAAGTTGAGGGTCCACTTCTGGGTTCTCTATTCTGTTCCATTGATCTATGTGTCTGTTTTTGTGCCAGTACCACACTGTCTTGATGACCACAGCTTTGTAGTACAACCTGAAATCTGGCATTGTGATGCCCCCAGCTATGGTTTTCTTTTTTAAAATTCCCCTGGTTATTCGGGGTCTTTTCTGATTCCATACAAATCTTAAAATAATTTGTTCTAACTCTCTGAAGAAAGTCCATGGTATTTTGATAGGGATTGCATTAAACATGTAAATTGCCCTGTGTAACACTGACATTTTCACAATATTAACTCTGCCAGTCCATGAGCATGGAATATTTTTCCATCTCTTTGTGTCTTCCTCAATTTCTTTCAGAATGTTCTATAGTTTTTAGGGTATAGATCCTTTACTTCTTTGGTTAGGTTTATTCCTAGGTATCTTATGCTTTTGGGTGCAATTGTAAATGGGATTGACTCCTTAATTTCTCTTTCTTCAGTCTCATTGTTAGTGTATAGAAATGCCATTGATTTCTGGGCATTGATTTTGTATCCTGCCACGCTACCAAATTGCTGTATGAGTTCTAGCAATATTGGGGTGGAGGCTTTTGGGTTTTCTATGTAGAGTATCATGTCATCGGCGAAGAGGGAGAGTTTGACTTCTTTGCCAGTTTGAATGCCTTTAATGTCTTTTTGTTGTCTGATTGCTGAGGCTAGGACTTCCAATACTATGTTGAATAGCAGTGGTGAGAGTGGACATCCCTGTCTTGTTCCTGATCTTAGGGGAAAGGCTCCCAGTGCTTCCCCATCGAGAATGATATTTGCTGTGGGCTTTTCATAGATGGCTTTTAAGATGTTGAGGAATGTTCCCTCTATCCCTACACTCTGAAGAGTTTGATCAGGAATGGATGCTGTATTTTGTCAAATGCTTTCTCTGCATCTAATGAGAGGATCATATGGTTCTTGGTTTTTCTCTTGCTGATATGATGAATCACATTGATTGTTTAACGAGTGTTGAACCAGCCTTGTGTCCTGGGAATAAATCCTACTTGGTCATGGTGAATAATTTTATTAATGTGTTGTTGGATCCTATTGGCTAGTATCTTGTTGAGAATTTTTGCATCCATGTTCATCAGGGATATTGGTCTGTAATTCTCCTTTTTGGTGGGGTCTTTGTCTGGTTTTGGAATTAAGGTAATGCTGGCCTCATAGAATGAATTTTGAAGTACTCCATCTCCTTCTATCTTTCCAAACAGCTTTAGTAGAATAGGTATGATTTCTTCTTTAAATGTTTGATAGAATTCCCCTGGGAAGCCATCTGGCCCTGCACTCTTGTGTCTTGGGAGGTTTTTGATGACTGCTTCAATTTCCTCCCTGGTTATTGGCTGTTCAGGTTTTCTATTTCTTCCTGTTCCAGTTTTGGTAGTTTGTGGCTTTCCAGGAATGCGTCCATTTCTTCTAAATTGCCTAATTTATTGGCATATAGCTGTTCATAATATGTTTTTAAAATTGTTTGTATTTCCTTAGTGTTGGTAGTGATCTCTCCTTTCTCATTCATGATTTTATTAATTTGAGTCTTCTCTCTCTTCTTTTTAATAAGGCTGGCTAATGGTTTATCTATCTTATTAATTCTTTCAAAGAACCAACTCCTGGTTTTGTTGATCTGTTCCACAGTTCTTCTGGTCTCGATTTCGTTGAGTTCTGCTTGAATATTTATTAACTTTCTTCTTCTGCTGGGTGTAGGATCTATCTGCTGTTTTTCCTCTAGCTCCTTTAGGTGTAAGGTTAGCTTTTGTATTTGAGTTCTTTCCAGTTTTTGGATGGATGCTTGTGTTGCTATGTATTTCCCCCTCAGGACCGCTTTTGCTGTATCCCAAAGATTTTGAACGGTTGTATCTTCATTCTCATTAGTTTCCATTAATCTTTTTAATTCTTCCTTAATTTCCTGGTTGACCCTTTCATCTTTTAGCAGGATGGTCCTTAACCTCCACGTGTTTGAAGTCCTTCCAAACTTCTTGTTGTGATTTAGTTCTAATTTCAAGGCATTATGGTCTGAGAATATGCAGGGGACGATCCCAACCTTTTGGTATCCGTTCAGACCCGATTTGTGACCCAGTATGTGGTCTATTCTGGAGAAAGTTCCATGTGCACTTGAGAAGAATGTGTATTCAGTTGAGTTTGGATGTAAAGTTCTGTAGATAACCGTGAAATCCATCTGGTCCAGTGTATAATTTAAAGCTCTCGTTTCTTTGGAGATGTTGTGTTTAGAAGACCTATTGAGTGTAGAAAGTGCTAGATTGAAGTAACCAAGTATAAGTGTATTATTATCTAAGTATGTCTTAATTTTGGTTATTAATTGATTGATATATTTGGCAGCTCCCACATTCGGGACATATATATTGAGGATTGTTAAGCCCTCTTGTTGGATAGATCCTTTAAGTATGATATAGTGACCCTCTTCATCTCTCATTACAGTCTTCGGGGTAAATTTTAGTTTATCTGATATAAGGATGGCTACCCCTGCTTTCTTTTGAGGACCATTTGAATGGTAAATGGTTCTCCAACCTTTTATTTTCAGGCTGTAGGTGTCCTTATGTCTAAAATGAGTCTCTTGCGACAGCAAATAGATGGGTCCTGCTTTTTTATCCAGTCTGAGACCCTGCACCTTTTGATGGGGTCATTAAGCCCATTCACGTTCAGAGTTACTATTGAAAGATATGAGTTTAGTGTCATCATGATATCTATTCTGTACCACATCTTCTTTATCCATTCATCTATTGATAGACACTTGGGTTGCTCCATATCCTGGCTTCTAAATAATGCTGTAACAACCACGGGAGTGCATATATTTTCAAATTAGTCTTTGTTTTCTTTGAGCAGATACCCAGTAGTGGAATTACTTGCTCATATGGTATTTCTGTTTTTAATTTTTTGAGGAAATTTTTCCCATAATGACTGCCCTCATTTATACTCACACCAGCAGTGCATAAGGGTTCCCTTTTTTCCATATCCTTGCCAATATTTGTTATTCTCTTTTTGGTAATAGCATTCTAACCGGTATAAGGTGATATTTCCTGTGGTTTTGATTTGCATTTCCCTGGTGATTAATGATGTTGAGCATTTTCTTCATATGTCTGTTGGCCATCTATGTTATCTTTGAAGAAATGTCTATTCAAGTCTTCTGCCCATTTTTAAATTGGATTATTTTTTATTTTTGGTGTTGAGTTGTATGTGTTCTTTATATGTTTTAGATATTGACTGCTTGTGAGATATATCATTTGCCAATGTCCTTTCCCATTCAGCTGGTTGCCCTTTCATTTTATTGATGGGTGATTTTTTTTTCATTGTGCAAAAGCTTTTTATTTTAATGTAGTCCCAGTAGTCTATTTTTGCTTTTGTTTCTCATGTCTGAGGAGACCTAGCTATGGCTGATGTTAAAGAAATTAATACCTATGTTTTCTTTTAGAAGTTTTATAGTATTGGGTCTTACATTTAGGTCTTTTATCAATTTTGAGCTGATTTTTGTGTATGGTGTGAGAAAATAGGCCAGTTTCATTCTTTTACATATAGCTGTCCAGTTTGCCTAACACCATTTATTGAAGAGATTGTCTTGCCCCTGTTGTATATTTTTGTCTCCTATGTCATAAATGAATTGACCACATAAGCATGGATTTATCTATGGGCTCTCAATTCTGTTCCATTGATTTATATGTCTATTTTTGTGTTGTGTACCATACTGTTTGATTACTACAGCTTTGTAATATGTCTTAAAATATGAGATTGTGATACCTCCAGCTTTGTTCTTTTTTCTCAAGATGTTTTGCCTATTCCCAGTCTTGTGTGGTTCCATACAAATTTTAGGATTTTTTGTTACAATTTTGTGAAAAATGCTGTTGGTGTTTTGATAGAGATTGCATTGAATCTGTAATTTTCTTTGGGTAGTATGAACATTTTAACAATGTTAATTTCTCCAATTCATGAATATGGAATATCTTTTCCTTTGCATGTGTCCTATTTTATTTCTTTCATCAGTGTTGTATAGTTTTCAAAATATAGGTTGTTCACCTCCTTGGTTAGGTTTATCCTTGGGTCTTTTATTCTTTTTGGTGCTGTTGCAAATGAAATTGTTTACTTAATTTCTTTTTCTGCCATTTTATTATTAGCGTTTAGAAATGCAAGCAATTTCTATATATTAATTTTGTATCCTACAACTTTACTGAATTCTTTAATTACTTCTAATGTGGTTTTTTTTTGTGGGGTCTTTAGGATTTTTTTAATGTATGGTATCATGTCATCTGCAAATAGTGACCACTTTGAATGCTTTTTATTTCTTTCTCTTATCTGATTGCAAAGCTGAGACTTTCCAGTGCTATGTTAAATAAAATTGATGAGAGTGGACATCCGTGTCTTATTTTTGATCTTAGAGAAAAAGCTCTCAGTTTTTTACCATTATGATGTAATCTGTGGGGTCTTCATATATGGCCTTTATTATGTTATATTCCCTCTAAACACGCTCTGTTACAAGTTTTTTTTAAATCATAAATAGATGCTGAATCTTGTCTAATGCTTTTAATGCATCTATCAAAATGATCATGTGATTTTTATCCCTTGTTTTGTTGATATGATGTGTCATAATAACTTGTGAATATTGAACCATCCTTGTATCCCTGGAAGAAATCCCACTTGATCATGATGAATGATCCTCTTAACATATTATACAGTTGACTAATATTTTGTTGAAAACTTTTACTTTTAAGTTCTTCAGGGGAATTGTCCTATTTTTGTTTTTGTAATGTCTTTGTCTAGTTTTGGCATCAGAGTATTGCTGGCTTCATACAATGTATTTGGAAACTTTCCTTCATCTTCTATTTTTTGGGAATAATTTAAGGAAAATAGGCATTAACCATCCTTTAAATTTTTGGTGGAGCACACTTATGGTTTGCCTCCCTCTCTGTTTTTATCTTCTTTTATTTTTCCTTTCTTTCACCTATGCTATCTTTTTTGTTTCTTATTCCATATATGCATGAAATCATATGGTATTTGTCTTTTTCTAATTGACTTCTTTAGCTTAGCATAATACCCTCCAGTTCCATTCACATCATTGCAAATGGAAAGATTTCATTATTTTTGGTGGCTGAGTAATATTCCATTGTGTGTATACCACATATCTGTCAATGAACATCTGGGCTCTTTCCATCTTTTGGCTATTGTGGACATTGCTGCTATAAACATTGGGATGCATGTGCCCCTTCAAATCACTATGTTTGTATCTGTTGGATAAATACCTAGTAGTGCAATTGCTGGGTCATAAGGTAGCTCTATTTTTAACTTTTTGTGGAACTTCCACACTATTTTCCAGAGTGGCTGCATCAGTTTGCATTCCCAGCAACAGTGTCAGAGGGTTCCCCTCTCTCCTCATCCTAGCCAACATCTGTTATTTCCTGGGTTGTTGATTTTAGCCATTCTGACTGGTATGAGGTGGTATCTTATGGTGGTTTTTATTTGTATTTCCCTGATGCCAAGTAATGTTGAGCATTTTTTCATGTGTATGTTGGCCATTTGTATGTCTTCGTTGGAGAAATGTCTCTTTATGCCTTCTCCCCATTTCTTGACTAGATTTTTTTGTTATTTAGGTGTTAAGTTTGATAAGTTCTTTGTAGATTTTGGATACTAGCCCTTTAACTGATAAGACATTTGCTAATATCTTCTCCTATTCCACAGATTGATTTTTAGTGGTTTTTTGTATATTTTTATTGTAGTTTGATTTGTCAACATATAGTTTAACACCCAGTGCTCATCCCATCAAGTGCCCCCCTCAGTGCCCATCACCCAGTCACTCCATCCCCTCCCCCACCTCCCCTTCCACTACCCCCTTGTTCATTTCCCAGAGTGAGGAGTCTCTCCTGTTCTGTCACCCTCTCTGATATTTCCCACTCATTTTCTCTCCTTTCCCCTATAATCCCTTTCACTAATTTTTATATCCCCCGTATGAGTGAGACCATATGATGATTGTCCTTCTCTGATTGGCTTACTTCACTCAGCATCATACTCTCCAGTTCCATCCATGTTGAAGCAAATGATGGGTATTCATTCTTTCTGATGGCTGAGTAATATTCCATGGTGTATATAGGACCACATCTTCTTTATCCATTCATCTTTCGATGGACACCAAGGCTCCTTCCACAGTTTGGCTATTATGGACATTGCTGCTATAAACATTGGGGTGCAGGTATCTCAGTCTTCCACTGCATCTGTATCTTTGAGGTAAATCCCCAGTAGTTCAATTTCTGGGTTAGGATAGCTCTATTTTTTAACTCTTTGAGGAATTTCCACACAGTTTTCCAAAGTGGCTGCACCAGTTCACATTCCCACCAACAATGCAAGAGAGTTCCCCTTTCTCCACATCCTCTCCAAAATTTGTTGTTTCCAGTCTTGTTAATTTTCACTGTTCTCACTGGTGTGAGGTGGTATCTCATTGTGGTTTTGATTTGTATTTCCCTGATGGCAAGTGATGTGGAGCATTTTCTCATGTGCTTGGCCACAGCAACTTCTTGCAAGATACATCTATGAAGGCAAGGAAAACAAAAGCAAAAATGAACTATTGGGACTTAAGATAAAAAGCTTCTGCACAGCAAAAGTAACAGTCAACAAAACTAAAAGACAACCTACATAATGGGGGAGGCTATTTGCAAATGACATATCAGATAAAGGGCAAGTATCCAAGATCTATAAAGAAGTCATTAAACTCAACAGCAAAGAAACAAACAACCCAATTATAAAATGGGCAAAAGACATGAACAGACATTTCACCAAAGAAGACATACACGTGCTTTTTAGTTTTGTTGACTGTTTACTGTGCAAGAGCATTTTACCTTGATGAATTCCCAATAGTTATTTTTGCTCTGTTTCCCTTACCTTTGGAGACATGCCTAGCAAGACGTTGCTGAGGCCAAGGTCAAAGAGTTTGCTACTTGTGTTCTCCTCTAGGATTTTGGTGGATCCCTGCTCACATTTAGGTCTTTCATCTATTTTGACTTTATTTTTGTGTATAGTGTAAGAAAGTGGTCCTGCTTCATTTTTCTGTATGTGACTGTCCCAATTTTCCCAACACCATTTGTTGAAGAGACTTTTTTCCATTGGATATTCTTTCCTGCTCTGTTGAAGACTAGCTGACCATAGAGTTGAGGGCCCATTTCTGGGTTCTCTATTCTGTTCCATTGATCTATGTGTCTGTTTTGTGTCAGTACTATACTGTCTTTATTACTACAGCTTTTTAATACAGCTTGAAGTCCAGAATTGTGATGCCTTGAGCTTTTTTTTCTCCAGCATTCCTTTGTCTAATCAGGGTTTTTTCTGGCTCTATACACATTTTAAGATTTTTTTTTCAGCTCCTTGAAAAATGCGGATGGCATTTTGATAGGGATTGCATGGAATGTGTAGATTGCTTTGGGTTAAGTAGACATTTTAACAAATCTTTATTCTTCCAGTCCATGGGCATGGAATGTCTTTCCATTTTTGTGTCTCTCAATTTCTTTCATAAGTGTTCTATAGTTTTCAGAGTACAGCTCCTTTACCTCTTTGGTTAGGTTTATTCCCAGATATCTTATGGTTTTTCATGCAATTGTAAATGGGATTGATTCCTTGATGTTTCTTGCTTTTACCTCATTGTTAACATATAGAAATGCAACTGATTTTTGTGCATTGTTTTTATATCCTGCAACTGTGCTGAATTTCTGTATCAGTTCTAGCAATCTTTGGGTGAAGTCTTTGGATTTTCTACATAAAGTATCATGTCATCTGCAAAGAGTGAAAGTTTGACTTCTTCTTTGCTGATTTGGATCCTTTTATTTTTGTTGTTGTCTGATTACTGTGGCTAGGAAGCACTATGTTGAATAACAGTGGTAAGATAGACATCCCTGTCATGTTCCTGACCTTAGGGGAAAAGCTCTCAGTTTTTCCCTTTAATGATGATATTTACTGTGGGTTTTCATATATGGCTTATTTTCCTTCTATCCCTACACTGCAGAGAGTTTTTATAAAGAAAGGATGCTACATTTTGTCAAATGCTTTTCTTGCATTTATTGAGAAGATCATATGGTTCTTGTGTTTTCTTTTGTTAATTAGTGATTGATTTGTGGATGTTGAACCACCCTTGCAGCCCAGGAGTAAATTCCACTTGGTCATGGTAAATAATCCTTTTGATGTGTTGTTGCATTCTATTAGCTAGTATCTAGGTGAGAATGTTTGCATCCATGTTCATCAGGGATATTGGTTTATAATTCTCCTTTTTGTGGGGTCTTTGGTTCTGGGATCAAATTAATACTGGCCTCATAGGATGAGTTTAGATGTTTTCCTTCCATTTTTATTTTTTGAAACAGTTTCAGAAGAATAGGTATTAATTCTTCTTTAAATATTTGGTAAAATTCTTCTGGAAGACCATCTGGCTCTGGACTCATGTTTGTTGGGAGATTTTTTTATTACTGCTTAAATTTCTTTGCTGGTTATGGGTCTGTTCAGGTTTCCTATTTCTTCTTGTTTCAGTTTTAGTAGTTTATATGTTTCTAGGAATGCATCAATTTCTTCCAGATTGCCTAATTTGTTGGCACATAATTACTCATAATGTTTTTATAATTGTTTGTATTTCTTCAGTGGTAGTTGTGATCTCTTTCATTCATGATTTTATTTATTTGGGTCCTTTCTCTTTGCTTTTTGATAAGTCTGGCTAGGAGTTTATTAATTTTATTAATTCATTCAAAGAACCAGCTCCTAGTTTCATTGATCTGGTTTTTTTGTGTGTGTGTGGGGGGTTAGTTTGTTTATTAGAGAGAGTGAGCAAGAGAGAACACAAGTCAGAGAAGGGGCAGAGGGAAAGGAAGAAGCAGACTCCCTGCTGAGCAGGGAGCCCAGTGTGGGACTTGATCCCAGGATCTTGGGATCATGATCTGAGCTTAAGGTGGATGCTTGACTGACTGAGTCACCCAGGCACCCTGTTCTACTGTTGTTGTTGTTTTTAATTTCTATATCATTGATTTCTGCTCTAATCTTTATCATTTTTCTTCTCCTACTGGATTTAGGCTTTATTTGCTATTAATCCAGCTCCTTAGGTGTAAGTTTAGGTTGTGTATTTGAGACCTTTCTTGTTTCTTGAGAAAGGCCTGTATTGCTATATACCTCACTCTTAGGATCACCTTTGCTGCATCCTAAAGGTTCTTAACTGTCATGTTTTCATTTTCATTTGCTTCCATGTATTTTTAAAAATTCTTCATTAACTTCCTGGTTGACCCATTCATTCTTTAGTAGGATTCTCTTTAACCTTCATGTATTTGTGTTCCTTCCAAATGTCCTCTGTGGTTGAGTTCAAGTGTTAAAGAATTGTGGTCTGAAAATATGCATGGTATAATCTCAATCTTTTTGTACCAGTTGAGACCTGGTTTATAATCCAGTATGTGATCTATTCTGGAAAATATTCCATGTGCACTCAAGAAGAATGTGTATTCTGTTGCCTTAGGATGAAATGTTCTGAATATATCTTTTAAGTCTATCTGGTCCAATGTGTCATTCAAAGTCCTTGTTTCCTTGTTGATCTGCTTAGATGATCTGTCTGTGCACGGGGTGCTAAAGTCCCCTAGTGTTACGGTACTATTATCAATGTGTTTAATTTTGTTATTAATTGGTTTATAGTTGGCTGCTCCCAAGTTAGGGCATAAATATTTATAATTGTTAGATCTTCTTGTTGGATAGAGCCTTTTATTATACTATAGTATCCTTCTTTATCTCTTGTCACAGTATTTGATTTAAAATCTAGTTAGTCTTCTATAAGGATTGCCACCCCAGCTTCCTTTTAATAATCATTAGGATGATAAATGGTTCTCCACCCTCTCACTTCAATATGGAGTTGTCTTTGAGTATAAAATTAGTCTCCTGTAGACAGCATATTGATGGGTCTTGTTTTTTTTAATCCAATCTGATAACCTATGTCTTTTGATTAAAGCATTTAGTCCATTTACATTCAGAGTAATCATTGAAAGATATGAATTTAGTGCCATTTTATTACCTCTAAAGTCATCACTTTTGCTGATTATCTCGGTTCCTTTCTGGTCTTTGTTATTTTGGGGCTCTCTCTTCTCTCAAAGCATCTCCTTTAATATTTCTTGCAGGGCTGGCTGAGCGTTTACATATTTCTTTCATTTTTGTTTGTCCTGGAAACTCTTTATCTCTCTTTCTATTCTGAATGACAGCCTTGCTGGATAAAGTCTTCTTGGCTGCATATTTTTCTCATTTAGCACATTGAATATATCATGCCAATGCTTTCTGTCCTGCCAGGTCTCTGTGGACAGGTTTGCTGCCAGCCTTATGTTTCTACCCTTGTAGGGTAAGGACCTCTTGTCCTTATCTGCTTTCAGGATTTTCTCTTTATCTCTCAAATTTGCAAGCTTCACTATTATATGTTGTAGTGTTTACCTATTTGTATTGATTTTGAGGGGGGTTCTCTGTGCCTCTTGGACTTGAATGCCTGTTTCCTTCCCTAGATTATGGAAGTTATCAGCTATAATTTGTTCAAATAAATCTCCTGCCCTCACCTCTGTTTTCATTTTATGGGATCCCTATTATCAAGACTTTCTTTCACTTGAAGATCTCGCTGGTTTCTTGAAGTCTCCATGATCTAGTCTTCATGATCTAGTAGTTGTTTTTCTCTCTTTTTCTCAGCTTCCTTATTTACCATCATTTTGTCTTCTTTATCACTGACTCTGTCTTCTGCCTCATTTATCCTCATTGTTAGAACCTCCATCTGTGACTGCATCTTAGCATTTTTAATTTCAGCCTGATTAAATTTTAGTGCTTTTATTTCTCCAGTAAGGGATTCTCTAGTGTCTTCTATGCTTTTTTCAAGCCCAGCTAGTATTTTTATAACTGTTATTTTGAATTCTAATTCCAACATTTTGCTTATATTCATATTGATTAAATCCCTGGCAGTGAGTACTATTTCTTGTACTTTTTTTAAAAAAAGATTTTATTTATTTACTTGACAGAGAGAGCTAGCGAGCAAGCGAGAGTATAAGCAGGGGGAGTAGCAGGCAGAAGGAAGGGGAAAAGCAGGCTCCCTGGTCTGCAGGGAACCCAATGCAGGGCTTTTCATCCCAGGACCCTGAGACCATGACCTGAGCCAAAGTCAGACACTTAACTGACTGAATCACCCAGGTGCTCCCATTCTGTTCTTTCTTTTGGGGTGAGTTTCTCCATCTCTCATTGTCCAGAAAAGAAGAAAGAGAGGGAAAAGACAAAGTAAACAACAACAATGCTAGAAAAAAGCCAGAAGAAAAACAAAACAAAACAAAAATCAAGCAAAAAGTAAAATGGAACAAAACACTAAACTAGATCCTAGGTGTGTGTTTTGGTCTGCTTGTTAAAAGAAACTAGATCTCAAAATAGAAAAGAAAGAAAAACTTTGTATACACATATATATGTGTCTATATGTGTGTGTATGTATATATAGAAAATATATGGGGGGGAGGGGCAAGATGGCGGAAGAGCAGGGTCCCCAGGTCACCTGTCCCCACCAAATTACCTAGATAACCTTCAAACCATCCTGAAAATCTACGAATTCGGCCTGAGATGTAAAGAGAGACCAGCTGGAACGCTACAGTGAGAAGAGTCCGCGCTTCTATCAAGGTAGGAAGACGGGGAAAAGAAATAAAGGAACAAAAGGCCTCCGAGGGGGAGGGGCCCGCGAGGAGCCGGGCTGAGGCCGGGGCGAGTGTCCCCAGGACAGGAGAGCCCCGTCCCGGAGGAGCAGGAGCTGCACCATCTTCCCGGGCGGGCGGAAAGGGGCTCGCAGGGAGGTGGAGCAGGACCCAGGAGGGCGGGGATGCCCTCGGGCTCCCGGGGACACTAACAGACACCTGCGCGCCGGGGAGTGCTCCGAGCTCCCTAAGGGCTGCAGCGCGCACGGCGGGACCGACCGGAGCAGCTCGGAGGGGCTCGGGCGGCGGCTCCGCGGAGGGGGCTGCGGGGCGGGAGCGCGAATCCCACAGCGCAGGCCCCGGAGCACAGGGCGCCGGGACACAGCCCAGGATCCGGCCTCCCCCGGGACAGGCAGAGGCCGGGAGGGCCCAGGACAGCGAGGACGCTCCTGCCCCGAGCTGAGCACATCAGTGGCCCCGCCCCGGAGCCTCCAGGCCCTGCGGACCGAGAGCCGAGAGCCCCGAGCCCCGTAGTTCCTGCGGAGGCTGAATCCAGGCTTCCAGAGTTGACATAGCAACTGCGACTGTTCCTCCTGGGGCCCCACGGGGTAAACAACCCCCGCTGAGCCCGGCAGCAGGCAGGGGCAGAGCAGCTCCCCCAAGTGCTAACACCTGAAAATCAGCGCAACAGGCCCCTCCCCCAGAAGACCAGCTGGAGGGACCAGTGATACTCCCCCGTGTTCCAATACAACTTGTTTTTGGCCACTCTGCACTGAGCAAAATGACTAGAAGGAAAACCTCACTTCAAAAGAAAGAATCAGAAACAGCCCTCTCTCCCACAGAGTTACAAAAACTGGATTACAATTCAATGTCAGAAAGCCAATTCAGAAGCACTATTCTACAGCTACTGGTGGCTCTAGAAAAAAGCATTAAGGCCTCACGAGACTTCATGACTGCAGAATTTAGATCCAATCAGGCAGAAATTAAAAATCAATTGAATGAGATGCAATCCAAACTAGAAGTCCTAACGACGAGGGTTAACGAGGTGGAAGAACGAGTGAGTGACATAGAAGACAAGTTAATGGCAAAGAGGGAAACTGAGGAAAAAAGAGACAATCAATTAAGGGCCCATGAAGACAGATTAAGGCAAATAAATGACACTCTAAGGAAGAAAAACCTACGTTTAATTGGGGTTCCCGAGGGCGCCGAAAGGGACAGAGGGCCAGAATATGTATTTGAACAAATCCTAGCTGAAAACTTTCCCAATCTGGGAAGGGAAACAGGCATTCAGATCCAGGAAATAGAGAGATCCCCCCCTAAAATCAATAAAAACCGTTCAACACCTCGACATCTAATAGTGAAGCTTGCAAATTCCAAAGATAAAGAGAAGATCCTTAAAGCAGCAAGAGACAAGAAGTCCCTGACTTTCATGGGGAGGAATATTAGGGTAACAGCAGACCTCTCCACAGAGACCTGGCAGGCCAGAAAGGGCTGGCAGGATATATTCAGGGTCCTAAATGAGAAGAACATGCAACCAAGAATACTTTATCCAGCAAGGCTCTCATTCAAAATGGAAGGAGAGATAAAGAGCTTCCAAGACAGGCAGGAACTGAAAGAATATGTGACCTCCAAACCAGCTCTGCAAGAAATTTTAAGGGGGACTCTTAAAACTCCCCTTTAAGAAGAAGTTCAAGTAACTCTGAACGTGAATGGGCTTAATGACCCCATCAAAAGGCGCAGAGTTTCAGACTGGATAAAAAAACAGGACCCATCTATTTGCTGTCTACAAGAGACTCATTTTAGACAGAAGGACACCTACAACCTGAAAATAAAAGGTTGGAGAACCATTTACCATTCAAATGGTTCTCAAAATATACCCTAAAAACTACAGAACACTTCTGAAAGAAATTGAGGAAGACACAAAGAGATGGAAAAATATTCCATGCTCATGGATTGGCAGAATTAATATTGTGAAAATGTCAATGTTACCCGGGGCAATTTACACGTATAATGCAATCCCTATCAAAATACCATAGACTTTCTTCAGAGACTTAGAACAAATTATTTTAAGATTTGTGTGGAATCAGAAAAGACCCCAAACAGCCAGGGGAATTTTAAAAAAAGAAAACCATATCTGGGGGCATCACAATGCCAGATTTCAGGTTGTACTACAAAGCTGTGTTCATCAAGACAGTGTGGTACTGGCACAAAAACAGACATATAGATCAATGGAACAGAACAGAGAACCCAGAAGTGGACCCTGAACTTTATGCTCAACTAATATACGATAAAGGAGGAAAGACGATCCACTGGAAGAAAGACAGTCTCTTCAATAAATGGTGCTGGGAAAATTGGACATCCACATGCAGAAGAATGAAACTGGACCACTCTCTTGCACCATACACAAAGATAAACTCAAAATAGATGAAAGATCTAAATGTGAGACAAGATTCCATCAAAATCCCAGAGGAGAACTCAGGCAACACCCTTTTTGAACTTGGCCACAGTAACCGGAGAAGGACAAACAGTGTATGTTCTCATTCATTTGGGGAATATGAATAATAGCGAAAGGGAATATAAGGGAAGGGAGAAGAAATGTGTGAGAAATATCAGAAAGGGAGACAGAACATAAAGACTTCTAACTCTGGGAAATGAACTAGGGGTGGTGGAGGGGGAGGAGGGTGGGGGGTGGGGGTGAATGGGTGACGGGCACTGAGGGGTACACTTGACGGGATGAGCACTGGGTGTTATTCTGTATGTTGGTAAATTGAACACCAATAAAAATTAATTTATAAAAAAAAAGAAAGAAAGAAAAAAAAATAAAGAAACAAAATGCAACAGGAAGAGAAGATTCATAGACTTAGCAAATAGGTCTTAATAGTGTTTGTTTAGTTTTCAGTAATAGTCTCAAGTGGGGCTCTTCTCAATATCCAGTGTAAGAGGTTGGCAGGAACACTATACCCCAGGCACAGCCTTAAATTCAAAAAAATTGAAGGGAAACTCATCCAAATGAAGAGCACAATTATAAAGTAAAATTAAAACTTATTTCAATAAATTTCTTTACAGCTGCAAAAAAAAAAAAGAAAATATATAATAAAATACAGTGAAAGGGAACAAAAAATTAAAAATACACATATATAACATACATATAAAAATAAATTTAAAAGGAATTTTTTTAAAGAATTCAAAAAATAAAATAGCTTTTAAAAAAAAAACCCTTAAAGACTAAAGAATAAGAAGAAAATACAAATGCTTATACTGTTTTCCCCAAGAGCTGAAGTTTTGCAGTTTTCTATGGTTAGTAAGCTTGGTGCTAGCTGACTGTTCCTGCCAGTCCTCTGGGAGAGGGGCCTATTGCCCTGACTTCCAGGTGTCTTTGCTCTGGAGGAATTGCACCTGCCCTTGCCAGGGGGCGGGGCTCAGTATCAGGGGCTCCAGATTCCACTATGTGGCCCTGTTTTACTCCCTGAAGGCTTTCAGCACCAATGGGGGAGGTGGAAATGGCCTGTAAGCAGGCTCTCTCCCCTTCTCCATATCCACTAACATATCACCCCGATTCCGGTCTCTACCTCCTATATTCCAAAAAGTCAGTGCTTTTCTATTTGAAGAATTGCAACAATTCTTTTCTCAAATTATGGATTGATTTCACAGGAGTTCCGAATGGTTTGATAACTAGCTGAATTCCAGGGACCAGATGAACTTAGGGTCCCCTACTCCTCCACTGTCTTAACTCAGGTTTTCTCTTTTTCTTGATATATCTTACTAAAGGCTTATTAATTTTATCTTTTCAAAGAACCAGCTCTTGGTTTCATTGGTCCTTTACATGTTTTTGGTCTCTATTTGCTTTATTTCTGCTCTGATCTTTATGTCCTTCTTCTAATCTTGGGCTTGGTTTACTCTTCTATCTCCTTTAGAGGTTAGATTGAGATTTTTCATGTTTCTTGAGTTAGACCTGTATTGCTAGAAATTTCCCACTTAGAACTGCTTTTGCTGTGTCCCAAAGGTTTTATTTTATTTATTTATTTATTTTTGTCCCAAAGATTTTAGACCATTGTGTTTTTATTTTCATTTGTCTCATTTCTTTTGTATTTTTTTGTATATTTTTTATTGGTGTTCAATTTGTCAACATATAGTATAACACCCAGTGCTCAACCTATCAAGTGCCTCCCTCAGTGCCTGTCACTCAGTCACCCCATCCCCCTGCCCACCTCCCCTTCCACTTCATTTGTATTTTTTTTTATTTCTTCGTTGATCCCCAGGTTGTTTAGTAGCACATTGCTTAGCTACTACATATTTGTGTGGTTTTTGTTATCTTCTTGTGATGACTTTGTAGTTTCATCCTATCATGGTCACAGAAGATGCATGATGTGATTTCAATCTTAAATGTATTGGGATTTATTTTGTGTGGCCTAACATCTGATCTATCCTGGAGAATGTTCCACATGCACTTGAAAAGAATGTGTCTTCTGCCTTTGGATGGAATGTTCTGTATATACCTATTAAGTCCGTCTGGTCTAATGTGTCATTCAAAGACACATCTTATTGGTCTTCTGCTTAAATTATCTATCTAAAACTTTAAGAAAGGTGTTAGAGTCCTCTACTATTATGGTGTTACTGTCAATTTCCCTTTATATCTGTTATTATTTGCTTAATGTATTTACGTGCACCAGAATTGAGTGCATAGATATTTATAATTGTTCTATCTTCTTGTTGAATTGACCCTTTATCATTATATAATGTCTTTTGTTTCTTATTACAGTCTTTTTTAAGCCCAGTTTTGTCTGGTGTGAATATTGGTACCTCAGCTCTTTTTTCACTTGCGTTTGCATGGAATATCTTTTTCTATCCTTTTACTTTCAGTCTATATGTGTGTTTAGGTCAGAGGTGAGTGTCTTGTAGGCAGCATATAGATGGGCCTTGTTTTTTTTATCCACTTCACCACCCTATAAGTTTAGGATTTTTTTTTTAAGATTCTGCATATAAGTTGAATCTTACAGTATTTGTCTTTCTTTGTCTTATTTCACTTGGCATAATCCAAAGTCCATCCTTATTGTCACAAATGGCAGGATTACTTTTTCATGGCTGAATAATATTCCATGTGTTCATATAGCACGTTTCTTTTATTCATTTGACCACAAATGAGCACATATCTTAGCTACCCTAAATAATGCTGGGACAGTCATGGGGGGGTACAAATAACTTATTGAGATAGTGATTTCTCTTCCTTTGGATAAATATCCAAAAGTAGATTTGCTGGTTCATATCCTAGCTTTGTTTTTAGTTTTTGGTGAGTCTCCATTCACCGAAAGTTTTTCATAGTGGCTATACCAATTTACATTCTCACAGGTCACAATTTATAAAGATTTTTCTCCCTTTCAGTAGGTTGCCTTTTTGTTTTGTTATGATAACCTTTGCTGTACAGAAGCTTTTTAGTTTGATGTAATGGTATACTTGCTGTTGCTGTGTTTGTTTTTGGTGTCAAAAACAAAACAAAAATCATTGCCAAGACTGGTGTCAAGGAGCTTACTCCCTACATTTTCTTCTAGAAGTTTTATGATTTCAGGTTTTACATTGACATCTTTAATTTTATTCTGAGTTGATTTTTATCTATGGTATAAAATAGTAATCCACTTTCATTCTTTTGCATTTGGCTATCCAGTTTCCTAGCACCATTTATTGAAGGAGCTATCTTTTACCTATTGTATATTTTTGCCTCTTTTGTTGTAAATTAATTGAGTGTGTGTGTGTGTGTGTGTTGTATGGTTATTCCCGAACTCTTTATTGATCTACATGCCTGTTTTATGTTAGTACCAAACTGTTTTGATGATTGTAGCTTTGTAATATGGTTTGAAATCAGGAAGTTTGATGCTTCCAGCTTTGTTCTTTCATAAGATTGTTTTATAGTTTGGGGTTTTTTTGTATATCCATACAGATTTTATGTTTTTTTTTATTACTGTGAGAAATGCCATTGAATTTTTTAAAAGATTATTTATTTATTTATTTATTTGAGAGCGAGAGAGAGCGCACAAGTAGGGGAAAGGGGGAGGGGCAGAGGGAGAAGCAGACCCCCTACTGATCAGGGAGCCTGATGTAGGACTTGGTCCCAGGACCCCAGTATTACGACCTCATCTGAAAGCAGATGCTTAAATGACTTAGCCACCCACGTCCCCCCACCATTGAATTTTTGATAGGGATTGCATTGAATCTGGAGGTCACTGTAGGTAGAATGAACATTTTAACAATATTAATTTTTCCAATCCATAAATGCACAGATTATCATTCCATGTATTTGAGTCTTCAATTTCTTTCATCAGTGTTTTCTAGTTTTCAGCATACAAGTCTTTTACCTCCTTGATTAAATGTATTCCTAAATATTTAATTGGTTTTGATGCTATTGTAAATGGAGTTTTTTTTAAAACACTCCCTCTAGATAGTTTGTTGCTACTGTATAGAAATGCAACTGATTTTTAATGTTGGTTATTTATCTTGCAACTTGATTGAATTTATTTAGCAGTTCTTTGTGGAGTCTTTAGGGTTTTATATATAAGATTATGTCATCTGCCAATGGAGAATAATTTACTTCATCTTTTCCTTTTTGAATGCCTTTTATCTTTTCCTGCCTAATTGCTCTTGCAAGGATTTCCAGTACCATTGTTGAATAAAGATAGCAAGAGTTTTCTTGATCCTGATCTTGTAGGAAACTTTCAGCTTTTTACCTTTGACTTGATGTTAGCTGGGGACTTGGCATATACAGCTTTTATTATGTGGGGTAAATTCTCTATCCACTTTGTTGAGAGTTTTTATCATGACTGGATGTTGAATTTTGTCAGATGCTATTTCTGCATCTCTTGAGATGATCTTATGGTTTTTTATGCTTTATTTTGTTAATGTAGTATATGACTCATTTATGGATGTTAAACCATACTTATATCCCTGGAATTAATCCCACTTCATCACAAAATAGGATTCTTTAAATGAATTATTGAATACATTAAAACCATGGGAAGAGCACCTATTTAAAGTCAGGCATGTGGAAGTTTCTTTACCTATATAATCTTGTGAGTACTTGATTCAATTCAATGGGTTTCTGTCATCTTCATTTCACAGATTCAATTCCAGAGCTAACTGACCCAATAGCCTTGCCTTTCTACTACTGTCAATTTTCTCCTCTCTGTAATTGAGATCAGACAACCACCATGTAGGGTTACTAGTCAAATCACCAATTCTACAAGGAAATATGGTACATATTTCCACTATCATTATTAATATCATTTCAATGGCTTTAATAAAGGGGGAGGAAGACTAGAGCAATGGAATAAGCATGTCTGCAAGGGCCCTGGGTGAAGTCTCAACTCTGAAGTTTACTAATTGAATGACTCTATGATAATAATAGCTTCTATGGGTCAAACTGTGACTCTCCCAAATTATATGTTGAATACCTAATTCCCAATATGATGGTATTTATAGATGGGTCCTTTAGGAAACAATAGAGACAAATGAAGTCACAAGGGCAGGACCCTAATCTGATGGGCCTGGTGTCCTTAAAAGAGAAAGTGAAGACACCAAGGAGCTTGCTCATTTGCTTTATCTCTGTACCTGCACAAAGGAAAGTCCATAAGAGGACACAGAAACAAAGTAGCCATCTACCAGCCAGGGGGAGAGCTCTCATTGGGAGCTAAATATCATCTAGAAACTCAGCTAGCACCTTGATCCAGGACTTCCAGCCTCCAGAACTGTGATATAATCATTTTTTAAGCTGCCTAGCTTGTGCTACTTTGTTATGATAGCTAAAGCAGACTAATACATATTTTGATACTGAAAAGTGGGATGCTGCTATAACAAATACCTAAAAATGTGAAAGTGGCTTTGGAATTGGGTAATGGGTAGAGACTGCATTGCTTTGAGGAGACCATGGATAGAAAAATGAACATTAAGGTAATTTTGGTGATCTCTCAAATGGAAGTGAGGAATATGGTTTTAGAAACTGGAGAAAAGGCTATTCTTGTCATAAGGTAGCAAAGAATTTGGCTGAATTGTGTTCTAGTGTTCTGTGGAAGATAGAACTTGTGAGTTATAAAATTGGATATTACCTGAGGAGATTTTAAAATTTAATGTTTATTGAGGTATATTGGACATAGCTGAGGAGGTTTTAAAGCAAAGTGTTAAAGGAGTGGCTTAGCTTTTCCTTATCACTTACAGGAAAATGTGAGAGGAGAGAGAGAAACTGAGGGAATTATTAAGCAAAAAGGAACCAGAACTTGAAGATTTGGAAAATTCTCAGGCTTATCTTTATTGCAAAAAAATGAGAACATATACTCTGAAGAGAACACTCAGGATGTGGTTGGACAGAAATGTGATTATCCCAACAGAGACTGCCAGCTTAGACCAAAGGGAACAATTTGGCTGTAAACATTTTCTTTATGCTACACAAAAAGAGAAAAATGACCCCAAAGGTGATCCAGAGATCATCCTGGATGTCACTCCCACCCCAGGCACAGAGTGTGAGGAGGTTTCCTTCTTGGTTTCAAAGATTTCAGAAGATACGGTTCCCCTCCTCAGTTTCTCCATGTCAGGTGGCCCACCAAGGACCTCAAGAGTGGGGCCACTGCAGAGAGCTGGGGGCAGGGCTGCCGCCTAAAGCCATGAGAATGTTGTGGACACTCCAGTGGGCACAGCATTCAGCAAAAGAAGATTATTCCCTATCCTTAAGGTTCAGTGGAATTTGTCTTGCTAGATTTTGGAAAAGTTTGCAGCATGTCTCCTCTTCTTTCTTTTTTTTTAATTTTTATTTATTTATGATAGTCACACAGAGAGAGAGAGAGGCAGAGACACAGGCAGAGGGAGAAGCAGGCTCCATGCACCGGAAGCCCGACGTGGGATTCAATCCCGGGTCTCCAGGATCATGCCCTGGGCCAAAGGCAGGCCCTAAACCAATGCACCACCCAGGGATCCCCTCTTCTTTCTTTCCAATCTCTCCCTTTTAGAATAGGAATGTCCCCATGCCTATCCCACTGTTGTATTTTAGAAAGCATATCACTTGTTTGGTTTCATAGGTTCATAACTGGAGAAGAATTTTGCTCCAGGATGAATCCTACCTCAGGTCTCCCCTATAACCATGATTCAGATGATACATAGGTGAAACTCTGAACTCAGTGAATGCTGGAATGAGTTAAGACTTTTGGGGCTGTCGGGATGGAATAAATGCATTTTACATGTGATAAAGATATGAATTATAGGGGCCCAGGAGGCAGAAGATTATGAACCAAATTATATTATCTTCCAAAGTTATATTTTGAAACCCTAACCCCCAACATGATTATATCTGTAGATGGGGTCTTTGGGGGGTAATTAGGATCAAATGAGGCCAAACGGATGGGCCTTGATCCAATGGGATTTGTGTCCTTAGAAGTGGAGGAGGAGACACTAGAAAGTTCACTCTCTTCTCCATGTTTTCCCAAAGGAAAAGTCTGTGAGGACACAGTGTGAAAGTCATCTTTTACAATCCAAGAAGAGAGCCCTCACTAGAAAATGAATCATTTGGTTCCTTAATTTGAGCTTTTTAGCATCCAGAACTGTGAGAAAAAAAAATTACTGTGGTTTAAGCCACCCAGTCTGTGGTATTTTGTTATGTCAGCCCAAGCAGTCTAATGCAGTGGCTGACACCATTAGAAGCATTTTACGTACGTAACTATTCTGATGATGGATAGGCTGACCCTGAAATGATGTAGGGGTTGGGGGTGGCAACACAATCCTCACACAATCGGAAGTCCATGTATAACTTTGAATTCCCTGAGAACTTAACTACCAATAGCCTACCATTGACTGAAGCCTCACCAATAGCATAAACTTTATTAACACATATTTCATGCGACATATGTATTATATGCTGTGTTCTTATCATAAGCTAAAGAAGAGAACATTTTGTTAAGAAAATCATAAACTATATTGATAATTCTCTATGTATAGTTATTGAAAAAAACAATCTGTGTATAGGCCAGCCAGGCTGGTGGGACAAGGGTGACAGCAGTGGCAGGGATCTGGCTGTGAGATGGTGACGTCCCACACTCTGGTGGCCTCAGCTAAGCCATGGCAGCTGCTGGGTGGGTCTACCAACCTTCACAGCAGCCTAGAGGCACAATATAGCTGCTCCACCTGCCTGAAGGCATACTCCTGGGCTGTGACCATTGACAATTGTGGCCACATGTGTGTGTGCTGCCCTCTGGGAGGCCACAGGGTGGGGGTGGGGGTGGGGGTGGTGTGTAGTGGGGAAGAGTCTGTATCTGGCCCAGTAGAGGCCTGAGGCAGTTGGCTGGCCCTGTGCAGCCAACTGCACAATTGAGCAGCACAATTGCTGTGTTCTGAGCTCAGCACACAGAATTGTGGGTGTAAGGGAGCAGAATTTGCTGTACAGCACTGTTCCTGCTCTCTGGACACATCTGTCCACTCCAGCTAGCCACCTGCCTGCCAGCTGCAGGCCCTCTACCCAATCACCTTGTCAGCACCTAGGGCAACCTCCAGTCCTGCTGGTCCTGGGACCTCCAGGGGCTTCTGACTGCTATGCTGGCCTTCCTCAGGTACTCAGCAGGGAGCAGATGTGTCCTCTGTGATAGTCACCTTCAATTTGGTCCTGTGAAACTGGAGCTAACAATTGTAAATAAATGCCATGTGTCTTTTGCTTTCAACTCAAAAATCTCTATAATTCAAGCCTATGTTATTCAAGGATCAACTTTATACAATAAGGAAAATAATGTAACTATCTACTTAATACAAATGAGAAACCTGAAGCTTAGAAAGGTCATATCCTTTAATGCTGAAAATAGTTCAGGCATGTACACACACACACACACACACACACACAATAAAGTACAGGCACTGATGAAAAGATTAGTAGTTGCCTAATGAAAGTCAGTGGGGATTGGCTGCCAAGGGACACAGGGAAACTTTATGGGATGACAGAAATATTCTATATCCTGTTTTATATCACGGTATTGGTTTCATGGGTGAATATATTTGTTGAAACTCCTCTGACTAATATGCTTACGATGGGTATACTTTATTATAGGTAATCCATAACTCAATAAAAATGATTAAAATTTTTAAAAGAAAACTCAGATTCTTGCTATTAAAAAAAGATAACTAGAATTAGACTGCTTGGGTCTCAATTCCTGCTTCATTACAAATTGTGTGATTTTGACTAAGTTACTTAGTCTCCCTGGTTCTCTCTGTCTCCAGTTCCTCATCTGTAAAATGAGGATAAGAATTTCTACATATACATTTTATTTTTTATATTTTTAACTTGTATTCTTAATATATATTTTAAGACTGTCATAAAAATATTTTATAATATATTTTATTGTTTATGCATTTATCCCACATATATAAATGAGTATGCAATGTGTCAGGCTCCATTCTAGGTAGGAAGAAGGACCCCACTGTTCTGGGAAGTGTAGCAATAAATAAAACAATATTTCTATGTCCATGGTGCTAATTTTCTAATGGGGGTAGAAGGAGACAGTAGACTAAAAAAAAAAATGCAAGTAGAGATAAAGGCTATGAATGAGATTAAACAAAGTAATGCTATTAGCTAGGGAATGTATTAGCACACTGAAGGAAAAGTCTCCTGATGGGTGACCATCTTAAGGAGGAGGAGGAGAATTTGCAAAGATCTGAAGGATGAGGGCTCCAGGCAGCAGGAATAGTGTGTGCAAAGACCCTGGGTTGGAACAAGCATGGACAGTCAAGGAATGAAAATCCCAGTATGCCTGGAGTGGAGGGAGCAAAATTGTGAGTCAGGAACAAGGGGAATGGTCTGAAATAGGTCCAAAGTGGGCATGGATTAATGGCTTTTCAGGAATTATGAAGGCCATGAGAAGCGCTTGGAAGGTTTACAAAGGAAATTAAGAAGATCTAATGTAACATTGAAAGAAATTAGTTATAGAAGCTAGAAAGTTTGTAGGAAGCTGTGGCAGTGGTACAGGCACCAGGCCTTGGGCCATGGTGGTGGCCTTGGAGAAGGAAAGATGTGGATGGATTCTAGATAAATTTTGGTGAAAGACTCAACAAGTCTTGCTTATATATTACATAAAGGGGATGGGAAAAAGCAAAGAATCAAGAATGACTCTTGGGTATTTTTAGCTTGGGCAACTAGATAGATGTTGGTGCCATTTGCTGGAGGTAACAGAGTCTTAGGCAGAAAATCAAGGATTCTGTTTAAACCTGCTAAATGTGAAATTCATAGACAACCATATGGAAGTGCCAAGCACGCAACTTAATATGAGAGTCTGGAGCTCAGGGGCAAGATGGATGCTACAGACGTGAGGAAATGTCCCTAGCAATATAAAGTGTATTGTTATCACCTCTTGGAATTGCAGGGGCCATCATTTCTCCTGTCTCCTCCTAAGGTACAGTTCCGTCTCCCCGGATGCCTACTGGGAGCCGAAATGTGGGGCAGGAAGGGGAGGTAAGCACAGAAATGGTTCTCAGTGAGCACTGACAACCAGTTACCACAGGCCAATGAATATTTCTCTTTCCTGTGGGATCATATATATACTGGCAAACTCCTAACTTCTCCTAGTCTCATGTTCAAGGTCACTTCTCAGAAAGACCTTTTCTAACCATCCTATGTAAAAGATGTCTCTTTTCTTGGTTTCTACCCCCCACTGCAACATTTCCTCATTCAGCATATGACATCATTCATATCATTCATTTACAATGATCAGTTTATTATAGTTTTTTGTTCCTAGTCTCCATTGGAGAGAGAATTAAACTGCATGATGGAAGGTAGTCTGCCAGTTTTGGTCACCATTATCAGCCAGAACTAGCACAGTGCCTGACACATGGTAGGTACTCAGTAAATATTGTTGATGAAATGAATGAACTCCTCCTGACTGAGATATGAGTGAGTTAATTAGACCTCAAAGCATGTACTAGAGTAGCATTATTCTAAATCACCGAGCCCTCAGCCCAAGATAAGGAATGGATTTTGTTTTGTTTATTGTGGTAACATTTAACATGTGATTTATCCCCTTAACAAAATAGTGAAACTCATAGAAGCAGAGAGTAGAATGGTAGTTGCCAGGGCTGGAATAAGTGGGGAAGGAGGAGATGGTATTCAGTAGATGCAAACTTTGAGTTACATAAGATGAATACAGTCTAACAAACTGTTTTTTTAAGGATGGCACAGGGAATAATAATGAGGGAATATAGAGGCAAACAAGATGCTAGATTTCCAAGACGCTTGAGTGCTGGGCACCATTTACATCAATTACTAAGTATCATGGTATATGCATCCTTTTTAGGAGGATCATGGTCTGGATATAGATGGATCTACTCCAACTCCCTGCTAAACTTCTCAAACAAAAGACTTTTAAATGTTCGTTGTGTTGTTCTCATGAAATGTCAGGGCCAGCAAGCTGAAAAACCATGTGGCTATTTGCCAACTGCTTGATTTAAAATCTAGTCCCTTCTATGGAAAAGGAAATTGAGAAAATATTTCAAGATTTCTAATCAGGATCTAGCCCCTGCAGGGGAGAAGGCTATTTTTATGTTCCAAGCCAACACACTAGAGAGTTCTGGGAATGCAGTATGTATCCAACTTCTTTGAGAAAGACTGGAATGAGAAGCTAAAGGCTAGCTCTCCTTCCAAAGAAGAAGCTGAAAATATCACAGAGGTCTCTGTTTCTCAGCAAGGTCTGTTTTCCAGATCTATTGCAAGATAACAAGAAGGGACACAGTCCAGTTAAAGTAGACCACGAAGTGGCAGAAAAATTATAAAAGGATGTTGAAATGGTGAAGACTTTTGTTAATCTGAACAAAGGGCCTCATACCATTCTGAAGAGTATTTATTTATGAATGTCAATTAGCCGATAGGGAGGCATAAAGGCAGAGCAAACCTGGCAAAACTTCCATCATTCTAGAGAGATCAGAGTTCACGGTCTGAGAGAAATCATGATGCGTGCGGGAAATTGTTAGCATTTGTTTTTCTTTTGAAATGTTGTTTATGCTCCTCTTTGATGAAAAGCTGTCTCTTTCTCACTAAATAGTTAGTATGATAAAGTGCTGAAACATCTGTATGTATATATTACAGTATTTTGCAAGGAGAAGGAAAAGGGAGGGCTCAAATCTTTGCAGCCTGAGTTTCCAGGAAGAAGGAACTGGTAACTCTACAGGCCAAAACTTTGCAATAGTGGATTGAGAGTCAGAAAATGGAAAGTGCTTGATTTGTACAGCCTGCTGGCTTTTTGTGCTTGAGACCAAAATGGTGAGACAAGTTGAAAGTGGAGACTTTTCTTCAGAGGTGTAAGAATAGTCTTTGTGACATGCTTTGTAGATTTACCTTTTGGGTCCTCTGCTTTGTGTGTGTGTGTGTGTCTTTTTAAAATTAAGATTCATTTGTTTATTTTAGAGAGTATGACCAGGGGGAGGAGCAGAGAAGAGGCAGAGAATCTCGAGCAGACTCTTCACCAAGTTCAATCACAGGGCTCAATCCCAGGACCCTGAGATCATGACCTGAGCCAAAGTCAAGGGCCATCCAGGTGCCCCTGATTTGTGGATTTTAATGTTCCTTTTTATCACTACTGCCCTCCAAAATGCAAAGGACAAAAATCCAATTTTTGAAATGAAAGTCTGAGTGCAAAAGTAAAATTAAAACATAACCCAACAGCATGGGTGAAAACATGTATAACCGTGACCACCATATGATTTTTAAGCAGAAATGTGTTCTATGTGATGGGAAATAGGACTGTGGGAGATTCCTCCCATTGATTTCTGCTCTTCCTGAGCTGAAAGCCAGTTTAGCTTCCCCAACCCCAATGGCTTCCACCCCCTATCATTCCACCCCACTGCGTGTCACTAATGGGCCATTGGTCATGGTATGCACATGAAGGAGGGCTGCTGGAGGCTCAGCCTCATACTGCTTGCAGGGGTGGAAGGTGGATGGGATGAGAATGCTGTAGTAATGGCAGGACAGATAGTCTTCCATCATCGCTGATGCTCATGACCAAAATAAGAAAAAAAAATAGGGAAATTTTTTTTAAATCATGTCTTTTAAACTGATGTGTTGACTTGCTCTCAGAATTCTCCATGGTGTGTAATTCTTGGCAATCATGCAAACTGGGTGGATGTGAAAGGCTTATGCCTCTGGGACATTGACAGGGGTTACCTGGAGGAGAGCCATAGAAGGGCTCAGTTAGCTTTTTCCCTCCAGTTGGTGCTTAGAAAAACTTTCCACTTGGCCTTGGATTAGGTAATCTAGAGATTGGCTACAGCCTCCATCTTATAATAATTCAGGGTCTGAGTTATTAACTCCAAGTAAAAAACTGCCTTGGGGAATCCAAAGCAAAATCAAACACAGAGAAAGCCAGCTTTAAACACTGCCTATAAACAACAAGGTGCAGGCAGAGCTGCTCTTTGGGAGAGATCCATGTATTTGAACAAGTGTAAAAAATTCAGACCTCTTTATATAGATACAGAGCTGATATATAGATGATATATAGATACAGAAATGATAAATTGATTTTTTAAAATTTATTGATAGGGAAATAGTACAGAGAAGCTAAATCACCTCCACAACATCACAGAGAAAACATCTCTAAGGAATGTGAATAAAACTCAACACTGTTGGTTTGTCTTTCATAATGATGGCATTCTGCTTGGAAAGCATTCTCATTGAAAGTTCCCCCAAGGACCCTGAACAGTCAACAGAGAGTGCTATAGTCTGAATGTGATGCCGGCCTCAAAACTCATATGTTAAAATTCTAATCCCCAATATGATGGTATTTGAAGATGGGGCCTTGGAGAAGTGATTAGGTCATGAGGGTGGAACCCTCATGATGCAATTAGTGCCCTAATAAGAAGTTACACAGAGAGCTTGCTTCCTCTCTGTTTTCTACCATGTGTGGATAGAAGAAGACATCCAGCTGAAAAATTAGGAAAAAATGTCCTCACCAAATACCTAATCTGCAGGCAACTTGATCTTGGACCTCTTAACTTATAGTAATGGTTTTTTTTTAAAGTTTGCTGTTAAAGCCACCCAATCTATGGTATTCTGTTCTAATAGACAAAACTAAGTTAGAGGGCTAAAGAAGGGATTCAAATATAAAGCTGGTCTGCAGTCTTTAGTTCCTTTTCACCCTGGATCTCTATGACCTTTTGATTGACTCTCATGGTCATTTTTCCCCTGGATGTTGAACTACATCAAGGAGACAATAGGTAATTTATTAGTGCTTCTGATAAACCTGACAACCTCCAAGGTTGCCAGTCATCCTTCATAAAAATATCTAGCCATGAAAATGGCGAAGACAGTGATCAAAAATGTGTTTATAGGAATCCTCAGTCAACATTATTCTCAATGGTGAAAAGCTGTGAGTTTTTCCTCTGACACCAGGAATAAGACTTCTCACTACATCTATCCAACTTTGTATTAGAAGTTCTAGCCAGAGCACTTAGGTGGGAAAAAGAAATAAAAGGTATACAAATAGGAAAAGAGGAAAAATCTTATCTTTTGCAGATGATATGATCCTATATAGAGAAAACCCTAATGACTCCACCAAAAAAACTGTTAGAATTAATAAATGAATTCAGTAAAGTTGCAGAACACAAGATCAACATACAAAAATTAGTTGTATTTCTATATACTAAAAACTATCAAAAAATAAAGTAAAAAATTCTTTTAAAATAGCATCAAAAACAATTAAATAGTTAAGAATAAATTTAAGGAGGTAAAAGATTAGAGGTACAAGAATTGTAAAACTTTGAAAAAATTGATGAAGGCACAAGTAAATGGAAAGATGCCTCATGTTTGTGGATTAGAAGAAATAATATTGTTAAAATAGCCATATTACCCAAGCCCATTTACACAATCTGAGCAGTCTCTTTATCAAAATTTCAATGTCATTTTCCACATAAATAGAAAATAATCATGAAATTTTTATGGATCTACAAGGTACCCCAAATAGCCAAAGTAATCTTGAATAAGAACAAAGCTGGAAACATTACACCACCTGATCTCAAAATAACAACAAAGGCTACAGTAATCCAAACAGTATGGCACTGGCATAAAAACAGACATTTAGGCCAATGGAAGAGAATCAAGAGCCTAGAAATATATCCACACATTTATGGTTAGCTGATCTTTGACAAGGATGCCAAGAACACGCAAATGGGGGAAAGGATGGTCTTTTTAATAAATGGTGTTATATAAGCTAGATTAATATGCAGAAGAAAGATGATAGACATCGTATTCAGGAATTAACTCGAGGAGCACCTGGGTAGCTCAGTCATTTGAGCATCTAACTTTGGGGTTCACCTCAGGTCATGACCTTAGGGTCATGAGATCAAGCCCTGTGTCAAGCTCCACACTTTGTGTGGGGTCTGCTTATGCCTCTTCCTCCTCCCACTCACTTGTGTGCTCACACTCTCTCTCTAAAACAAATAAAATATTTTTTAAAGAAACTAACTGAAAATAGATTAAAGACTTAAATGTAGGACCTGAAATTATAAAACTAATAGAAAACAAGGCAAAATATTCTTGACATTGGTCTGGGCAATAAGTTTTTGGATATTCCCCCAAAAGCACAGGCAACAGAAGCAAAATGGGCAGTGGGGTTGCAGTGTGGTTGCATCAAAATAAAAGGCTTTGGCACAGTAAAAGAAACAATGAATAAAGGGAAGAATCAATATATGTAATGGGAAAAATATTTGAAAACCTTATGTCTATAAGGAGCTAATATGAAAAATATATAAGGAACTCAACTCAAAAACAAGAGAACAACCCAATTTAAAAATAAGCAAAGGATCTGAATTAGACATTTCTCAAAAGAAGTCAAATGACTAACAGGCATATGGATAGGCATTCAACATCACCAATCATCAGGAAATGTAAGTAAAAACCACAATGAGATATCACCTCACACCTATTAGAATGACTATTACCAAACAGATAAAAGATAACAGGTGTTGGCAAGGATGTGGATAAAAAGGGAACCCTTAACACTGTTGGTGGGAATGTAAATTCATATGACCACTATGGAAAAACTCTGTGGCAAATCCTCAAAAAATTAAAAATAGGAGTTGGGATCAAAATGGTGGCATAGCATGATCCTGGAGTCACCTCTTTAAACAGACAAACCAAATCTATGAGCACATATGTAATAATAATAATAATAGCCTCTGAAATGGACCTGTAAATGGAATAACAGAGCATCCGCCCAAAGGATTAAAAAAAAAGCAGCATCACAAAGGGAAAGAGAAGCAGATGCGCAGCACCATCCATGAATGCATTGCAGCAGTAACAGCCACATCCCACATCAGACCAAGGACCAACCCCAATCCAACAACGTGCCACAGTTGTGTTCTTGAAACAACAGGAAGGCTACACAACCCACATACAGCAGACCTTTCAGGTGCCTGGATCTGGTGACCAAGAGAGGTTGTGATCCTGGGCCTCATAGGACATCTCCTACATAAGGCCACTCCTTCAAGATTAGAATAGGTGTCTCACCTACCTAATACACAGAGAGTAAACCAAAATAAGCAGAGAGAAGAGTATATTCCAAACAAAAGAGCAAGACAAAACCTCAGAAAAAAAAGAACAAAATGATGATAATAAGCAATCAACTTTATAAATAATTCACAGAAATGGTCATAAAGATGCTTACTTAACTGGGGAGAAGAATGGATGAACACAGTGAAAACTTCAATAAAGTTATAGAAGATATAATACTGAAGAGACATTATAACTGAACTGAAAAACATATTTCAGGGTTGAACAGCAGACTAGATGAAGTAGAAGAACAGATTAGTGAACTGGAAGACAAAAATGGAACTTATCCAGAGAGCAGCAAAATAAAAACATTAAGTGAGGATAAGGGGCATTTGGGACAACATCAAGCAGAATAACATTTGAATTATAGAAGTCACAGAGATGAAAAGAGAAAGGGCCAGAAAATTTATTTCAAGAAATAATTGCTGAAAACTTTTCTAATCTGGGGAAGAAATCAAACAGCACATCCAAGAAGCCTAGAATGATCCAAATAAGATAAACCCAGAGAGATCCACACCAAGACACATTATAATTACAACAATAATAGCTCAGGATAAAGAGAATCCTAAAAGCAGCAAGAGAGAAACAACTTGCTACATATAAGAAAAACCTCATGAGGCTATCAGATTTTTCAGCAGCAATTTTACAAGCCAGAAGAGAGTGGCTTGACAAAGATCTGGAAGGAAAAATTCTCCAACCAAGAACTCTGCTCAGCAAGGTTAATAAACAGAATCGAAGGAGAGATTGAGCTTTCCAGATAAGCCAAAGATAAAGGAGTTCATCACCACTAAAACTGTATAAGAAATGCTAAAAGAACTCCCTCAGGCCACAAAAGAAATGGCACCTACAAGAAGAAAACATACAAAAGTAAAAATCTACTGGAAAAGGTAAATATGTAATGAAGATAATTGATGAATCACATGGAAATCAAGCATAAAGGTTAAATGACAAAGGAGTAAAATTAACTGAAGTTACAATACTTAGACAAAGGAACATAACATAAAAACAGGTAAAATGTGTTCATCAAAAATATAAAATGTTGGATGAGAGTCAAAAGGTAAAACTCCAAAATGTGTTTAAAATTAAATTGCTATCAACTTGAGACAAATTGCTATTTACATAAGGATATTGTATACAATGTCAACCTCATGGTAACCACAAGGAAAAAATTTATAGTGAGATCACAAATTAGAAAGAAGTGTAAACTTAACACTAAAGGAAGTCATCAAACCGCAGAGAGAGAAAAAAGAACAGAGAGGAACTAGAAAAACAGCCAAAAAATTTTAACAGCATGGCATAAGTATGTGTCATCAATAATTACTTTAAATGTAAATGGATTGAATTTACCAATGCAAAGACATTGAGTGGCTAAATGAATAAACAAGACCCATCTGTAGGCTGCCTATAAGACACTCCCTTCAGAAAACAGGACACGCAGACTGAAAGTGAAGAGATGGAAAAACATATTCCATATAAATGGAAATGGAAAGAAAGCTGGAGTGGCTATACTCTTATCAGACAAAATACACTTTAAAACACAGAATGCAATAAAAGACAAAGAAGGGCATTGCATAATGATAAAAGGATCAATCCAGCAAGAAGATATAACATTTACAAATATGTGACATGGGAGCACCAAAATATGTACAGCAAATATTAACAGACCATAGGGGAGAAATTGATAGGAATACAATAAGAGTAGGACACTTCTGATACCCTACTTCCATCAATGGAGAGATCATCTAGACAAAAAAAAAAATCAATAAGGAACATTGGCTTTAAACCACACATTAAACCAGATGGACTTAACAGACATATATAGAAAATTTCTTCCAAAGACAGCAGAATACACATTCTTTTCAAGTGCACATGGAACATTTTCTGGGATAGATCACATGTTGGGCCACAAAATGAGTCTCAGTAAATTTAAGAAGATTGAAATCCTATCAAGCATCTTTTCTGACCACCATGTCTGAAACTAGAAATTAATTACAAGAAGAAAAATGGGAGAAAACAACAAAAAGGTGAAGATAAAACAGCAGAATACGGAACAATTTATGGATCATCAAAGGAATCAAAGGAGAAATAAATACAGAGAGAGAGATGAAAATATATACTAAAATAAATGGAATGCAATGAAAGTGAGTTTAAGAGGGAAGTTCACAGCAATACAGGCCTATTTTGATAAAGGGCTTACCTCAAGGAAACCATCATCAAAATGATACGGTAGGGCAGCCCCAGTGGCCCGGTGGTTTAGTGCCGCCTTCAGACCGGGGTGTGATCCTGGAGACCCCAGATCGAGTCGCACGGTGGGCTCCCTGCATGGAGCCTGCTTCTCCCTCTGCCTGTGTCTCTGCCTCTCTCTCAATCTCTCTCTCAATCTCTCTCTCTCTCATAAATAAATAAATACATACATACATACATACATACATACTTTTAAAAAATGAAAGGCAGCCTACTGAATGGAATATTGCAAACCATGTATCCAATAAGGTATTAATACCCAAAAAATATAAGGAACTCCTATAATTCAACAACAAATAAAGCAAACAATCTAACTTAAAAATGGGGAGGGAATCTGAAGAGACAGTTCTTCAAAGAAGACATACAGATGGCCAATGGGATGCAAAAAAATGCTAGACATCACTAAGTATTAGGGAAATGTAAATCAAAACCATAATGAGATATCTATCACCTAACACCTATTAGAATGGCAATTATCAAAAAGACAAGAAATAAGTACTGGAGAGGGTGTGGGAAAAGGGGATTTTTTTTTTTTTTTTGGAAAAAGGGATTTTAAGTTGGTGCAGCCCCTGTGGAAAACAGTATGGGGTTTCCTCAAAAAATTACAAATTAAAACTACCATATGACACAGCTTTTCCTCTTCTGGGTGCTGATCTGATGAATATAAAACACTAATTCAAAAAGATACATGTGCCTCTTATGTTGGTTGCAGCATTATTTATAATAGCAAAGACATGGAAACAACCTAAAAGTCCACCAGCAGAGGAATGGATAAGGATGTGGCCTATTTATACAATGCACTATTACTCAGCCATAAAAAATGAAACTATAGCATTTGCAACAACATGGATGCACTTTGAGGATATTATGGTAAGCAAAATATGTCAGACCGTGAAAGACAAATACCATATGATTTCACTCATATGTGAAATCAAATAAATAAATAAGTTAATTTTTTAAAAACCCCTAGATATAGAGAGCAGACTCTCTTAGAGAGAGAGTCTTAGAGATATAGAGAGCAGTAGTTACCAGAGGGCAAGGGAGCTGATGGGTGTGGGAAATAAGTGAATGAGATTGAAAGAATGGTAATGGATGGTAACTAGTCTTGTGATGATTATCTCTTTGTAGTGTATACAGATGTTAAATTATAAAGCCGTACACCTGAAACTCACATCATAAAAAAATTACAAATAGAACTACCATATGACCCACTAGTGCCACTCCTGGGCATATATCCAAAGGAAATGAAATCTCAAAAAGAGATTTTTGAGGGGTGTCTCAAAAAGATACCCGCATTCCCACATTCATTGCAACATTTACAATAGCCAAGATATGGAAACAACCTAACTGTCCACCGATGGATGAATGAAGAAAGATGTAGTACATACGCACACTGGAATATTATTAAGCCTTAAAGAAAAGGAAATCTTGTTATTTGTGACAACATGGTTCAACCTGGAGGTGAGATGAGCCAGAAACAGAAAGTCAAATAGTGTGTGGTAACACTTACACATAGAATCTAAAAACGTCAGTCTCCGAGAAGTGGACAGTAGAATGGTGGTTACCATGGCTGGAGGGTTGGGGGAAGGGGGAAATGTTAATCAATGTGTACAAAGTTTAATATATGCAGGATGAGTGAGTTCTGGATATCTAGTGCACAGGAGGTTGAGTCCAGTTAACAGTACGGTACTGTATACATACAGTATATGAATCTTTTTTGAGATTTCCTAAGAGGGTGGATATTGTTATTAACACACAAACAAAAAAGGTAACTATGTGAGGTGATGAATATGTCAATTAGCTTGATTGTGGTAAACATTTCTCACTAACCATATATCAAAACATCGGGTTGTACATTTTAAATATATATAATTTTTGTCATTTATACCCCCAATAAAACTGGGAAAAAATATCAGTAGAGATAGATCCTACTCACCAAAGGACAGATTTTTATACCACCAAATTGAATTATTCAAGCCAAATTGTGGCAGGCAAACTCTCAGATGGCTCTCACAGATCCCCTACTCCTGATATTCATGTGCTGTGTTTTATCCTCCCTTTGAGTGGATGTGGGATCTGTGACTGGCCTCTAACCAATAGGATATTACCAAGATGATTGGATGTTATTTCTTGATGAAGTTATAAGAACTAATTTACATCTTGCTGGAAGGCTTTCTATGTTGCCCTCTTGGCTTGTACACTTTGATGAAGCAATATATACCAGTCTAAAGTATTTGCTTTTGGATCAGTTTACCAATATTCAGAGGTGTTCCGAGCACCTGAACTTTTATCTTCTTATCAAGGATCCTCCCCAAAATAATTTGTCCAAAATAAGGTGTTTAGAGGTAAATAACCTATTTTACCCTCAGAGTGACTTCTCAATCTCCACTGCATTACCATCATCATATGAAAGGTATTTTATTTTGTTTTTTTGATTTGATTGGTTTTGTATTTAAATGCCATGATGCTAGAACCCCATTCAGGTACAACAGAGGGTGGGTTGGGGATGGCATCCTTTTATTTACATTGTTTCCAAGGACTGCGGGGGTCGAGAGTCACCAGTTTAGAGTCACATTATATAACTGGCACTTTTAGAATGGCAGTTTTTTCTGTTTCCAGCATTCAAAGAGTTAGAAATGTTGAGGTTCACTTTCAAAGTACCCAAACTACCCAATTAAGAAATGTTTTTAATAAAAGAAAAGAACATTTCAGTGTCTGGTTTGAATTTTCTCATTTTACTGGGCAGGAAGAAATGAAATGCCAGGCCATCCAGTTCATGCCCAGCCATCTGGCAAGTGGGGATTCATCTCAGAGGGACATAGTGATGCAGCCAACTCATGATCCTTTAATGGGGAGCAGGATTAATTGAAAAAATCCAGATCATCAAAGTTTCATTTTAGTTCTTTTGTAAGCCTTCAGCAAAAGCTGAAGAAAAGCAGCAAAATTATAGTTTTACCCCTTCCCTCTGTACAGCTCTTAGTGTCAAAGACAACAAGCTCTGTAGACACCAAGGGGGTGGCAGCCAGGAATGAAGAGGGAGGAGAGGAGCAAGGGGCTTTTTAATTTCCTCCCTGGAGAGATCATGTCTAAATAACCAGAGTGATTTTGCCACATGGTTATTTTCTTGCATGTTGGTCGTATAAGATGACAAGCAGCTGGGACCACTCGAGGAGGCTTCCTATGGTCCTATAGTCCAGAGAGATGAAAACTAGAAAGGGGATAAATATTTATACACCCAACAGCTTTGGATAATGGCAGTTCACCTGCTCTAGGACATTAGCCATGGAAGAAATTGCTTCAGAGGCAGGATTTTCCTTGAGGCTAGCCGCTGACAGGATGCTGGAACCCATGGAGTAATCCCCATGGTCCCTGTGGTTGGCCAAGGCTGAGGCAAGACATCAGGCCTAGACAGAGCAAGAGGAGGAAGCCTCAATGGTAAAGTCATTTTTGCTTCTCTCCCTTCATGTCCCCAGTTGTCAGACTTCTGGGAAGCTCAGTTTCTGAGGGAAGGCATCCTTCACCCCTTTATTTTTAGTTCGATGGGCATTTGGTTAGTGTTGCTCAGTTGTGCTCTCCTCTGATAATTCAGAGCAGAATTTGCCACAAGCCCTGCCCTGAAGAAGCCCACAAATTAGAGAAACAGAAACACAGTGAGCCAGAAAGAATCTAGTCAAGACTAGAATGGAAATATGCCCCCAAATGCTATGGGATCACAGAGGAGGGAGTAATTGATTCCAATTAGGGGGATGGGAAAAGCTTCACAAATCAGGGTTTAAATGGGTCTCAGTTGTTGTGCAATGTAATGTCACAAACACTACTGAACTAGACTCTTAAAAATGGCTAAGACAAGAAATTTTACATTAGGTTTTTTTATTGAATTAAAAAGAATAATCTTTAGTAAAACTTCACAACATACATTAGCTAATCACCCAAGGCTTCTCAGTAGATACCCGCTTGTGAACTTTAAAGTGTTAAAGAACTAAACGTGTTGCTGTGGGGAATGAGAATCATGGTAGACTTGGAGCAGATTTGACTTGAATAAGCTTTTCTGAGATGGGACAAAGAGCAAGACAAAAGGCAGGGCAATGGTATAAACAGAGACATTGGGGGCAGATTGAGTTTCATACAGTGTGACTTAGGTTGAGGGCAGGAAGAACTGAAACCATGCCCTTTTTACTGAGATAAAGTTTGTATAACAAAAAATCATAAGGTGTATAATTAAGCAATATATTTACAACATTGCTCAAACATCATTAATTCCAGATCATTTTTGTCATTCCAGAAGAAACCCTGTACCGACTCTCCATTCACCTCAGTGCCTGGCAACCACTAATCTATTTTCTGCTTCCCTTTTTCTTCCCCTCTTTTCTTGCTAGGATTCCCATTATTGCATGTTGGCAAGCTTGGTGCTATCCTACAGGCTCCTTAGTCCCTGCTCATTTTTCTTCATTCTTTTTTATTTCTGTTCATCCGACTGGATAATCTCAACCTACCCTTAAGTTCACTGATTATATATTCTGTTTGTCCAAATCGGCTGTCGAGTCCCTCTAGTGAACTTTTTATTTTAGCTATTGTGCTTTTCCAATTCCAGGATTTCTATTTCATTTCTTTTTATAATTTCTATCTCTTACGGATAGTTCCTATTTTGTAAGATGGTGTTCTCACTGACTCTGTTTTGTTCACTATTATATACTGTAACCTTGCTGAAGAGGAGATGCTTCAGGGTTTTCCCTTGACCTTCCCTGCCATAATAGCCTTAACCCCATAGTTCAGGGATCCAATATGGACATCTACTAGACACTAGGAATATCTATTCTAATCACATACTCAGAAGCTGGGGTAAATAACCACAGTATGGATTCACAAACCCATAAGATTTACTGTAAGATGGACTTGGGCTAAGACACCATTTACTATATGACCCTCTTAAACATCCCCTCTGACGGTTGGCCCAGGAATAGCTCAGCACCATTATCTAGTCCCATAAAGGTTTTAGGATTTCCTTTTCTCTGGTGCATGTTTATTCTGGTGAGCATCTGCAGGTCCTTGGTAGACAACTAGGAAGGTGTGTGGCATCCTGTAATGTTACTACAGGGTCTTCAAGGGTTTCTGATCTTCCATTTTATCAAAAGACTCTATGAACTATCTCAGGTCTTGGAATTCATTGAAGACCTATGACTAACCCATAAGTAGAGACTCAAGGTGAGCTCCTTTTTGAGATATATATCAAATATAAATATTTTATATATCAAATATAAATATCAAATATAAATGAAAATCATGATCAATCCTTTGGATGGCCTCCTTGGTCATGCTTTCCGTTAACTAAACACCCACTCTGTCTCTGGAGGGCAAGCATGGCTGCAGGGTTTCTGTATGCTAGGATCCCATTCTACGTTGAAATTAGGGACCCATTTCAAAGACAGCATCCCCCACATTCATCTCTGATCCTCAAGACAGCCACCTCCACTTTCAAGTATCCTTGAGTAACACTCAATACTTTTATTTTTCATCATTTTTTACTTTGCTGAGATTGTAATGCTATATGTTGGCAAATTGAACTCCAATAAAAAATTTTTAAAAAGATATAATTGACATACATTAATTTGAAGGAGTACAATGTGTTGACTTGATCATTTATATATTGCAAAAATGATTACCACCATAGTGTTACTTAACAGCTCCATCATCTCACATATATACCGTTACTTTTTTTGTGGTGAAAGCATGTAAGATTTACTCTGCTAGGATATGATGCTGAGTGAAATAAGTCGAACAGAGAATAGCATATAGCATATGATTTCACTTAGTGTAGAATCTAAAAACAGACACAAAAAAGCAGAATCAGACCTATAAATAGAACAAACTGATGGTTGCCAGAGAAAAGGGGGATGGGGAATGAGCTAAATGAGGGAATTGGGGTTGGAGATTCAGGTTTCCAGTTATAGAATGAATAAGTCACAGGGATGAAGGGTACAGTACAGGCAATATAGTAAGTGGTATCATATTAGTGTCATATGGTGACAAATGGTAGCTACACTTAGGGTGAACATAGCATAGAGTTGTCAAATCAATATGCTGTACACCTGAAACTTATGTAACCTTGTATGTGAACTACACTTCAATTAAAAAAGGAAAATGTGGTAAATGTTATATTGATAAGTCTAGATAAAGGGTTTATGGATGCTCATTGTAAAAAAACGTACTCTTAGCAACTCTAATGTATATAATACAATAATATTATCTGTAATCACTGTGCCAAATATCAGAACGCCAAGTTAGTCATTTTATAACTGTAAGTTTGTGATCTTTGACAAACATTTCCCCATTTTCACCTTCTTTTTATGTCTGAATAACCATCCATTGTATATATACATATATATATACACCATATTTTCTTCATTCGTTCATTGACAGACACTTAGGTGTTTCCATATCTTGGCTATTTGTGAATATTGCTACAACAAACATGGGAGTGCAGATATCTCTCTCTATTTACTTTTTTCCTTTAAATATATACCCAGAAATGGGATTGCTGGATCATATGGTAGTTCTATTTTTAATTTTTTGAGGAACCTTCATACTGTTTTCCATAGTGCCTTGCACCAATTTACCTTTCTGTCAACAAATATACAAAGGTAGCCTTCTCTTCACTTCTTTGCCAAGCCTTTTTATGTCTTGTTTTTTGTTTTTGTTTTTGATGATGGCCATTCTAACAGGTGTAAGGTAATATCTTGTAGTTTTGGTTTGTATTTCCTGATGGTTGCTGATGTTCAGCATCTTTTCATATATCTGTTGGTCATTTGTGCGTCTTCATTGGAGAAATTTCTATTCAGATCCTTTGCCCATTTTTAAATCATATTTTTAAACTATTGAATTGTGTGAGTTACTTACATTTTTGAACATTAGCTCCTTATCAGAGGTATGATTTGCAAATGTTTTCTCCCAACTAGTAGATTGTCCCCTCATTCTATTGATTGTAATTTATTTTGAAATCAGACAGTGTGATCCTTCTATGCTTTGTGTTCTTGCTCTAGATTGCTTTGGCTGCTTGGGTCTCTGTGAGTCCATATAAATTCTAGTATTGTTTGTTCTATTTCTGTTGGGTAAAAAAGGCTATTGGAATTTTTATGGGAATTGCATTGAATCTGTAGATCACTTTGGGTAGTGCAGACATTTAAATAATATTCTTCCAGTACAAGAGCATGGAATATCATCTCATTTATTTGTTTGTTCTTCATTTCCTTTTATCAGTGTCATAGTTTTCAGCATACAGATCTTTCACCTCTTTGGTTAAACCTATTCCAAGTATTTCACTGTTTTGACACAAATGTAAATGTGATTGTTTTCTTAATCTCTTTTTGACAGTTCATTTTTAGTGTGTAGAAAGGCAACTTATTTTTAGGAGATATACTTGACATATAGCACTGTATTAGGTTTCGGTTACAACATAAAAATAATTTGATAGGTGTATTTATTGCAAAATGATTACCACAGTAAGTTTAGTTAACACCCAACATAGCTAAAATTCTTGCGTGTATAAAGACTTTTAAGAACTACTCTCTTAGCAACTTAAAAAAGAAAAAAAAACAATACAGTATTGTTAACCATACAGTACAGTCACCGTGCTGTACATTACATCCCCAGGATTTATTTATCTTAGTAACTGGAAGCTTGAGTCTTTTTATGACCTTCACTCACTTAACCAACCTCCCACCTCTGCTAGCCACCAATCTTCTCTGTGTGAGTTTGTTTGTTGTTAGATTCTGCATATAAGTGATATCATATGGTAGTTGTCTTTTTTCTGTCTGACTTATTTCATTTAGCATTATGCCTACAAGGTACATCTATGTTGTCCCAGATGGCAAGATTTCCTTCTTTTTTTATGGCTGAAAAATATTCCATTGTACATATATACACAGTATATTTCCTTTCTCTTTCTCTCTTTGAATGAACTTTGGTTGTTTCCATGTCTTTGCTATTATCAATAATGCCAAAATGAACATGGAGATGTAGATATCTTTTTGAGATAGTGATTTTGTTTTTGGATAAATAGCCAGTGGTGAAATGGCTGAATTATGTGGTAGTTCTATTTTTAATTTTTTGAGGAACCTCCATACTGTTTTCTACAGTGGCTGTATCAATTTACATTCCAACCAACAGTGTATAAGAGTTCCTCTTTCTCCACATCCTTGCAGCACTTATTTCTTGTCTTTTTGTTTCTAGTCACTCTGACATGAATAGAGTGATATCTCATCATGGTTTTGATTTGCGTTTCCCTGATGATTAGTGATGCTGGATATCTTTTCATGTGTCTATTGGCCATCTGTATGTCTTCTTTGGGAAAATGTATATTCAAGTTCTCTGTACAGTTTTAATCAGATTGTTTGGGGGGATTCTTTTAGAGCATTGAGTTGTATAAGTTCTTTATATATTTTAGATATTAACCCTAATTGGATATATCAGTTGCCAATATCTTCTCCCATTCACAAAATTTCATTTTGTTTTAGTTTTTCTTTGCTGTGCAAAAGCTTTTCATTCTGATATGATCCCAATAGCTTATCATTTGCTTTTGTTACCCTTGCCTGAGGAGGCATTGCTAGAAAAACATTGGTACAGCCAAATATGAATGCTGCCTATGTTTTCTGTTTAGAGTTCTATGATTTCAGATCTTACATTAGGTCTTTAATCCACTTTGAGTTTATTTTTGTGTATGGTGTGAGAAAGTGGTCCAGTTTCATTCTTTTGTATGTAGCTATCCAGTTTTCCCAGCACCATTTATTGAGGAGACTATCTTTTCTCCCATTGTATATTTTCCCCTCCTATGTCATAGACTGACTATTTAAGTGTGGGTTTATTTCTGGGCTCTCTATTCTGTTTCACTGATAAGTGTCTATTTTTGTGCCAGAAGATACTGTTTAGATTACTGCAACTTTGTGGTATATCTTGAAATCTGGAATTGCAATGCCTCAGCTTTGTTCTTTCTCAAAATTGCTTTGGCTATTCAAGGTTGCATGTGCTTATATACAAATTTTAGTTTTATTTATTACAGATTTGTGAAAAATGCTGTTGGCGTTTTGATAGGGATTGCACTGAGGGTAGATTGCTTTGGGTATTATGGACATTTGCAATATAAATTATTTCAATCCATGAGCATGAAATATCTTTCTATCTGTGTCATTTTCAAGTTCTTTCATCAAAGTTTTTTTTTTCATCAATGTTTTATAGTTTTTAGAGTACAAGTCTTTCACCTCCTTGGTTAAGTTTATTCCTAGGTATTTTATTCTTTTTGATGCCATCATAAATGGTGGGTTTTTAAAAATTTATTTTGCTGTGTCTTTGTTGTTAGCGCTGAGAAACTCTACCAATTTCTGGGTATTAATTTTGTATCCTGTGACTTTGCTAAATTCATTTATTATTTCTAATAGTTTTCTTTGTGGAATCTTCAGGATTTTCTGTGTATAATAATATCCCATCTGCAAATACAGACAGTTTAACTTCTTTACCAATATGGATGCCTCATTTTTTTTTTCTTGTCTGAATCTTGCGGCTAGAATTTCCAGTCTTATGTTGAATGAAAGTAGTAAGACTGGACATCCTTGTTTTATTCCTGACCTTAGAGGGAAAGTTACCCATTTTCACTATTGAGTGTGCTGTTAGCTATAAGTTTGTCACATGTGACCTATATTATGTTGACGTATGTTCCCTCTAATCCCATTTTCTTGAGAATTTTTATCAAGAATGGATGATGAATTTTGCCAAATGCTTTTTCTGCATCTATTGAAATCTATGATTTTTAAAATTTTGTTGATGTGGTGTATGAAGTTTATTGACTTATCAATATTTGGCCATTCTTTCATCCCAGGAGTAAATAAATAAATTACACAGCCATTTAATTTTTCATAGTATTCTCTTATAATCCTTTATATTTGTGTGGTGTCAGGTGTTATTTTTCTCTTGTTTCTGATTTTATTTATTTGGATCCTTTCTTTTTTTTCTTAATGAGTCTGGATAAGAGTTTGTTGATTTTGTTTACTTTTTCAAAGAACCAGATCTTGTTTTAATTTTTTTCCTATTATTTCTGTAGTTTCTATGTCATTTATTTCTGCTCTGATATTTATTACTTCCTTTCTTCTACTCACCTTGGGCTTTGTTTGTTCTTCTTTTTCTAGTTCCTTTTGGTATAAAGTTAAATTGTTTGAGGTTTTTCTTGCCTCTTGAGGTAAGCCTGAGTTGCTATATGTTTTCCTTTTAGAACTGCTTTCACTGTGTCCCAAACATTTTGGACCATTGTGTTTTCATTTTAATTTGTGTACTCCTTGATTTATTTCTTGATTGTTTCATTGACCCATTGGTCATTTTGTATCATGTTGTTTAGTCTCCATATGTTTATGCTTTTTTCAGTTTGTGTGTGTGTGTGTGTGTGTGACTTATTTCTAGTTTCATACTATTGATATCAGAAAAGATGCATGGTATGATTTCAATCTTCTTAAATAAATTTATTGAGGTTTATTTTATGGCCTGATATATGATCTATTCTGGAGAATGTGGCATGTGACACTTGAAAATGTATGTATTCAGTTGATTTCAGATAGTATGTTCCATACATATCTCTTGTGTCTATTTGGTCCAATGTGTCATTCAAAGACATTGTTTCCTTGTTGATTTTCTGTCTGGATAATTGATCCATTGATGTGATTGGAGGGTTAAAGTCCCCTACTCTTATTGTATTACCATCAACCTCTCTCTTTTTTATATTTGCTTTATGTATTTAGGTGCATGTGTTGGGTGGGTAGATGTTTACAAGTGTAACATCTTCTTGTTGGACTGATCTCTTTATCATTATGTAATGCTTTTCTTTGTCTCTTGCTACAGTCTGTTTCTGAGTCTGTTTTGTCTGATATAAGTGCCGGTACCTGGCTTTTTTTTTTCCACTTGCATTTGCATGAAGAATCTTTCTCCATCTCTTCACTTTCAGTTCAATCTGTATTTGTCACCGTAGGTCTAAGGTGAGTCCCTTGAATGCAGTATACTGGTCCAGGGAGCTAGGGTCCATCTGCTTCTCTTCTATTTTTAGAAGAGTTTCAGAAAGATTGGTATTCTTCTTAAATTCTTTGAAAAAATAAATCAGCAAAACTGTCTAATCCTGGGTTTTTTTTTAAATAATGAACTCAGTTTATTGCTCTGGGTTAAACCAGTTGAGGCAGGACCTAACAAGCATGAGGGGAATGCAGGGAGTTGGTGAACATTTCCTCCCCCAGTGAAGCTCTCAGCATCTTAGAAAGCTGGCTAGCATACTCCAGATAAACCCAGACATTTTGGGAAGGTTTTTGATTACTGATGGAATCTCCTTACTATTACTTGGCCTCTTCAGATTTTCTATTTATTCATAATTCAGTCCTCATAGGTGTTATGTTTCTAGCATTTTCATAATTTATTTTACCTTATCCAATTTGTTGAAATATAATGTGCATAGTAGTCTCTTATGACCCTTTATATTTCTGTGGTATCAGTTGTAATGTCCCATCTTTCATTTCTGATTTGTGACTTTTTTCTTGATAACTCAAGCTAAAGGATTGTCTATTTTGTTTATCTTTAAAAAAAAACAGCTCTTAGTTTCATTGACCTTTTGTATTGTCACTTTGGACTCTATTTCATTTATTTCTGCTCTGACCTTTATCATCTCCTTCCTTCTACAGACTTTTGTGATTAGCTTTGTCCTCTTTTTCTAGTCCCTTGAGGCAGAAAGATAGGTTGTTTATTTGAGATATTTCTTGTTTTTCAATGTGGGCATTTGCCATTTGAACTTCCCTTTAGAATAAGTCAATCAGAGAAGGACAAACGTTATATGGTCTCATTCATTTTGGGGAATATAAAAAAATAGTGAAAGGGAATAAAGGGGAAAGGAGAAAAAATGAGTGGGAAATATCAGAAAGGAGACAGAACATGAGAGACTCCTAACTCTGGGAAACGAACTAGGGGTGGTAGAAAGGGAGGTGGGCAGGGGGTGGGGGTGACTGGGTGGCGGGCACTGAGGGGGGCACTTGACAGGATGAGCACTGGGTGTTATTCTGTATGTTGGCAAATTGAACACCAATAAAAAATAAATTTATAAAACAAAAACAAAAACAAAAAAAACCCACAAAAATTATGAGATGTAGCAAAAGTACTTTTATTTTTTTAAATAAATTTATTTTTTGCTGATAATGCTGCTATAAACACTGGGGTGCATGTATTCCTTAAAATTACTATTTTTGTATCCTTTAGGTAAATACCTCATATTGCAATTTCTGGATTATAGAGTAGTTCTAGTTTTAATTTTTTGAGAAATCTCCATACTGTTTTCCAAAGTGTCTGCACCAGTTTGCATTTCCATGATTGGTAACTTTTTATATTTTCTCTTTGTTGAAGCTTTCATTGTGTTCATCCATTCTTCTCCTAAATACAGTAAGTATCTTTAGGACCATTATTTTGAAGTCTTTATTAAGTAGGTTGCTTATCACTGTTTTATTTAGTTCTTTTCTGGGTTTTTTATTGTTTTATCATTTGGAACATTTTCCTATTTCCTCATTTTGCCCAGCTCTCTATTTCCATTTATTAGGTAGTTTAGTTATGTATCCCCATGGTAAAAATAGCTTGGTACAGGAGATGTCTTAACAGGACTCAGAAGTGCAATCACCCTTGGCCACTAGATCCAGGCATTGAAGGGGTGTTTCCTGCATGTGCTACCTGTACTCTCCTGGTGGGTGGGAGGTGGCCTCAGGCCTAGCTGGTTGCCATGCCTGATTGAATCTTTGGGGGCACACTTGTGGGTGGGAGGGGGGTGGCTCCCAGTTATAGCTACTTTTGGGACTTTGATGGGCAAAGCTGTCAACCTGTTGACTTTGAGGCCCAGACAAGGTGTAGGGGTATGTAGAACTCTCAGTAGAGCATGCTTCTAGCATTAACAGTCTAGAGGGAGAACTAAAAATGGTGACCACCAGCGCTGGGATCAGCATGGTAGTATTAGATAGCAAAAACTGTTGCTATCAACACCTCAGTCCCTGGTGTTAGGTCCAGGCTCCTCTTGGGTCTCTGGCAGGCATTTGAAGATTAATGACTCTCCTTAACCTATGCTCTACACACTCTCTGATCTGGTGTTTTTGCCCTGGCTTCTGGGTTGAGTATGTGCACAGGCTTTTTAAGAGTGGGTTTTCCTTTCCTTACAGTTCTGTAGTTTGCCAAGACCAACCCGCCATTCATTTTCAAAGCCTGTGTTTTAGGGGCTCATCTCTCCTATACAGGACCTAAGGGCTATGGTACCTAATGTGGAGCATGAATTTTTGCTCCTCAGGGAAAAGTTCTGTACCTTTGAGATTCTTCCCAACCATGTAACTCCAAGCCTGGGGTATTTTGTGCTGTTGTTTTTTAAACTTGGTGAAACCATCTCTCCCTTTTATTTGTCTTTTTTTAATTTAAATTCAATCTGCCAACATATAGTATAACATCTCTCCCTCTTCTACCTGTGTTATCCTTTGTTGTGGAGGTTCTGTTCATCCAATTTCCAGGTCACCTTCAGAGGGAGTTTTTCCACATTTAAGTGTGGACCTAATGGGTCAATGGGATGATGTGAGATCAGGATCTCCCTACACCACCATCTTGAGCCCCCTCCTCTGGGCAATTTTTAAAGTATCAAAATGGACCCCATTCTGGGAAATACTAGATGTTCATTTTCTCTGCTGATCCTGAAGTGACAGCTGGATTAAGTAGGTCTGTGCTCATTAGCAATTGCCTTTTTGTTTGTTACAGTCTTGTAGGACTTGCAAACACAAATCCCACTGACTTTCAGAGTTAGGTGTTTTGAGGGCTAGTCCTGAAGTAGAAGTCTTAAAAGTTGGGGCTGTAGATGTCACATCCCAAGCCTTCTCTCAAGGAAAAGCCAGTATTTGGAGATTTCCTTCTGATTGTATAGCGCTGTACAGTGGGTGGGCACCATTTATGGCAAGAGCATGTCTAAGCCTTTTCTACTCATTTTGAGGTCCTTTTAGTTGTCTCAGCATGGAAGATTTGCGTGGCTAATTTCAGGGTTTTTTTCAGAGGGAATTATTCCATGTGTCACTGTGTCTATGGGAACGGGGGTTTAGGAGCCTTCTATGTTACCATTTTTTTAAAGATTTTATTTATTCATGATAGAGAGAGAGAGAGAGAGGCAGAAGCAGGCTCCATGCAGAGAGCCTGACGTGTGACCCGATCCCAGGTCTCCAGGGTCACACCCTTGGGGCTGAAGGCAGCACTAAACTGCTGAGCCACCTGGGCTGCCCTATGTTACCATCTTTAAAGCTGCCTCAATACTTTCTTTTTCTAAACTTTTTTTAAATAATTTATTTATTTATTCATGAGAGACACAGAGAGGCAGAGACCTAGGCAGAGGCAGAAGCAGGCTCCATGCAGGAAGCCTGATGTGGGACTTGATCTCGGAACTCCAGGATCACACCCTGGGCCGAAGGCAGGCGCTAAACCACCGAGCCACCCAGGGATCCCAATACTTTCTAAACTATGTGTGTTTGAGGGTTTTTTTCCCCCTTATGATGGGGAGAGTGGAGCATGGCCGGATTATGGGAGCAGGAGTCCTGAGGAAAATATTTATGATAAAAAGAAAATATTGTGGGGAGCTAGGTTTTAAGAGGTGCAATATGAACTCAAGATAACAGGAACAGGCTTGACCCTGGATGTGGTCAATAGGGATGTGCCTGCCTTGAAGGTGGAAGAGAGGAGAGGATGACAGAACCACACAGCGTCAGGGATATTCAAGGAAGTTGAGAAAACATTTCTGAGTGCACTGTGTTTTCTTGGTAAATTTGGAGGAACAACTACTAATTTTGAGAAAAAGGGAGGTGGCTCAGTGTTAAGGAACATAAAGAACTGGAGATGCGGTGACTGGAAAGAGGGATAGAATTTAAGATAAAGATTGGTAGGAAAATTATATGGAATCCCACCAATACACTCTCATTTCTGACATGCATTGGGCCTTTGTGGTGAGTATTAGAAACAAAAATTATTCTTGTAATAGCTATTGAGGACAGAGGGTCAGGAACCAAGCTAAGCATTTAAATGAACTATTTTATTCAATCTTCTGGACAGCCTTTGAGGTAGAAGTATTTATTATCCTCCTTGTACAGGAGCCAGTATAAAGAGAGGAATCAAGATGGCGCTGAATCCTTGATTGGCCACCTATACTACTTGTATACTACTTGTGTCCACTGGGCAATTTATTTAATCTCTTGAAATTCCAGATTCCTCAAGCATGGGGAACAGGGTCACTATTAGAAATAGTAAATGAGACTATGGATAAAAGAGCTTAATACATGCTGGGTACTTGATTCTTTAAAACCATTTTAGAATATGGACTGTTACTGAACTAACAATTTGATTCAAGTCACTGATTTGAGTTTATGTTTTCTCTCCCCTAAGAGAGATGGAGTGTTGCACCACAGATGTGAGAATACCTGTTAACTTCTGTTATCAGGCAGGTACCAGGAAAAGTGTGACATAGGCTGGCCTCAAAAAATATTCTTGCAACAGTGGTCTGGAGTCCAAGAAGGGCATTCACATTCAACCACACTGTGGAGGCCTAAGGAACTACCCCCACACTAGTTGTGGCTCTGTGGCTTCTGTAGTTGAAGGCTTCTAGATGCTGTCTGCTTCTCTTTTGTGATTTGGTGTCTGATGAGGCCAAATGACTTTTCCAAAGTAGAACTCTTGGTCTGCATCTCAGAGATAATGCTACAACAGGTTGGTTAAGCATATCAATTTTGCTGTACTTCTTGGGTTCTTTTCACATAAATTCCTACTAGTAAAATAAACAAGTTGCAAGGGCTACAGTGAGATGACAGTGCAGCAGACAACAGGGACCTGGGGACTTCTCTTTGGCAATAGATTCAAATGTATTTTTGTAGACATTGATAAATGAAGCTTCTTGTCCCCTGTGAGGAACAGGCCTGGATACCATTGCTTTTCTGCAGGTGTGTGGAGAGGTGGGAACCCTGGGAAAGAGAGGGTCAAACCATATCCTCAGGGTAACATCAAAGGAGCTCTGATCTCAGTCTCCTATAGGCCTCAGGTGTGACTCACAGATGCTTCCCCAAACGATTTTTAAAGTGCTTTTCCAGGCCAAAGCTGGAATCTCCCTGACCCAAAAGAAATACACATGCCTTACCATTGTGGCTGAAATACTGCTCGTATTTATTAAAAAGGTAGAACATAATGCATCTGTAGGGATCCAGGTTCCACAGTTCTCAAAGCACTAGCTGTAAATCACCTTTAGGTTTGTCATTCCCTTGGGTGGAAGCAAAAGTGCTTTAATGAAATGGCCCCAGAAAGAATAAACTATTGTACCATACTATGAAGGATGCTGCTAATAAAGGAGCAGGAGAATGTTGGAAAATGAAGCAAAAGCTGCCATTCTATCTAGTTCAGAGTGCAGACATCTCCCCTTATATCTCCCCTTAGCGGCAGCCCCAAGTAACACAGATCCACCCTCCCAACCAGCTGCCAGAGCAAGAATGTGGTTTTCCTAAAGGCAGTGGAAGGGAAATCTGACAGTATGATAGCCATTTCCAATGGAGAGGACAACACTGTCAGGTGCTGCAGTGCCTGGGGTGGTCTAGGGGGAGACTTCCCGATGAAGAACCTGCAGGTTCCATCTGGAACAGCACAGAAGAGAGACTTGTAGATTTCGAGGTCCATCAGAAGACAATTGTGGGAGGATCACCTGCCTTCTTAATGACAACTGGGACTGGATCAAATGTACCTAAATTAAGGGCTCAGATGTTCTATATAGTGGATACTCTTTGTACTTGTAGTACCGTCTTTAAAGGTTTCTTTCCAAACAGGGTGAAGTGCTCTGAGGTCATGTACAAAATCTGACACACTGACAAGTGGACTCATGTGCAAACATTATTCCCAGGATTGGAAAGTGTTTGCATTCAGAAGCAAGAGTTTGGAATGCCTGGAACCGTGTCTGGCATTTCCACCATAGGCATCTTTGCCACAAGTATTTTCACTGCATAACTCATTGGCCAGAAGGCAATTTGGCCATTGAGGGGCCAAATAAAATAACAAAATATAAAAGAGGGACCTTAATATTATTTCTTCATTTTGTCCTTTTTAAGAGAAGTATCAATTTTCCAAATACTGGGATGCATATTTTAACTGGGTTTTGTATTTCATTATGAAAGCCTTCTACATTGTTATTCCATCTTTAGCATAATGAGCATGTCTGTCCATAGACATTCAAAAGTTCTATGGGACATGCAAAAGAAAAACTATAATGCATTTCTGAGTTATTACAATTGATAAACTACTACTCTGTATTACAGTATGGTATGCAATCTGGCCTTTATACTCTTATTTCACACTTCTAGTTAGTTACTGTATTTTCTATCAAGTTGATATATGGAGTTGTTATCCACTATTTTAAGACCACCCTGTATACTGGTCATAAACTTTTAAGAGGCCTAAGATTCATGTAATTGTAAAAATGGGAACTTAGTTTGGTTTCATTTCTCTGTTGACAGTTATTTTATCTCTGACAACAACATTGCCTTTCACCCAATTAAGTGGTGAAAAATGTTTGCATCAAGACTCTGTAGAACTGTGTGAAACAAGATCTTTGGATGCCTGGATGGGAATGAGGCAACATCACTTGATTCCAATAGGTAAGAAGGTGTCTTTGCGGAACAGAAGTTAATAGTGTACTGGGTCAACTCACCTCAAATTCAGAGCAGTTGAGTTAATGAGCAAACCGTAAATTTGCATTTAGCAATGGCAGAGATATTGCACAGGCTCCTTCCAGCTCAGGAACATGGTTTGATAAACCACGACCAGTCCCCAATGGCAGTTCCCCTTTATATTAAAGTGGCCCACAGATATCCACTTTAACTCTGGGTAACTGGTGCTGGAAATCAGGAATAATTCATCTTATTCAATTGTCTGCTGCTACTCCCTACCCCCAACTCAAAGCACTACGTGTTATGAGCTATGCTTCAGCTGTGAAGAAATGCTGGTTAGAGTAGGGACACCATGCATGTGTTTATTTACAGACATCCTTGGGTGCTTTGCAAGGCCTCCATCCTCCTTCTGAAAAATGTGACGAGGCACCAGAAGGTTCCAGGACTTGCTGCTCAGAACTAATGGTAGTCCTGGAGCTCAGAGCTGGAGATCACACTGCCTCTCTTCTGAAATAAGGCTCAACCCCTTGATTCTTATACATCTAGAGATTCTAAAATATTCTTTCCACAGTAAGTACACTTTCCTGTGTGCTCCTGAAAGCTGAGGACAGGCCCTCAGCAAGCACATGATATTCCAGGATCCTGCCTCTGGATTTACAAGCAGGGAAGGGTAGGAGCCGAGCAACTAAGAAAATAGCAAGACGTGCCCCTTAAAGTAGCTAGACACTACCAAATGCATATTAAAAATATCATCCACAATATTTTTTTACCTAAGTGCACATTAAAACCTATCATCACTTTACATTCCCTGGCAAGAGGCAACATGTTTCAGCAGAGCCAGGCAAGGCCACTACTCAGTCTCTGCTACCCCCGCAGGTAGGTGGCACCCGGTGGCTCCTGCCCCAGGGCATTAATGTGTGGGATGGCACCTGCTGCAGCTGCTAACTTCTCGCTGAGCTTCTGGTTCACCAGCTCCAGGTGGCGACCATTCTTCCGTGCCTGCCTCAAGGACCTCTTGACTTTCTTCACCCGATCCCGAAGCTGCTTGTTACGCTTCTCCAGGGTGGCTACCTTCTGCTGCAGTTTCTTGACATGGTCCTCCTCCTCAAACAGAGCCTTCTGTACTGATGAACACATGAGCTGGGGAAAGAAATGCCATGGGAGAGGCAGGTGAGTTGCTCTAGGGCGGTTTTGTGAAATTTCCCTGGGTGCTGCCAAGCACCCAACACCACAGACTCTGACTTAGCCAATGGCTCCAACCCCAGGATGAGGACAACCCTCAAGGCCTTTTCTTGGTTTCACCCTGTGAACCCTGCCCTAATAGCAAATATAAAGTACCCTCTTTGGGGTACCTTTGATAATTTAATTTTTCAAAGCTGTTGCATGGTTTGTCTTTTTACATGCTTACCAACTTGTATACTATTAATTCCCTGAAGGGGTTGGTGACTTTCCACTTTTTGATTCAGCAATTTTTTGCCTGTTAAATTCTAATCTGGGTTTAAAACATTTTCCAGAAAAGCCAAAATTTGAGGATCAGCCACAAAGGGCCTTCAGGGTATTTCTACTTAACAGGCTTTACCTGCATTATGCATCAAATACATAATGGAAATTATTCTGGTCATGGCAGGATGGACTTCAAGTACAGGGCATTTTTTAAAACAATTTTTCTTTCTTACCTAAGCCACCTGGTTCTACTTGTGGCTTCAAAAGCCACCAGGCTTATGTCTACCACCCCCTCAGGACCCAGTGCAGAGGCAGCAGCCTCAAAAGCACCCAATCCTTCTGTGAAAGAAGCCTGTTTATCTTAGAGTTTTGGCCTGAGAAACAGACTTCTAATTTAACACACAACTGAAGACCCACTGATAAGACTCTCCAAAGACTGTGGAGGCCAATGGGAGTCAACTTCATACTCCCCCTATGTCCCAAGTTGCCAGTGTCTCCAAGAAAGGAGCTTGTATACACATCTGGCACCCTGGCTTTTGTGTCTGATGCTCAAAGAACACATCCCTTGAGACTATGGCATGTGCGTGAGTTCATCAGGACAGTAGCAACCAGAGAAACACTTCTTAACTGTATCACCAAAGAGCTCGGCACAGAGGGAGCAGACAGAAATGCCCATCTCCCCATCTTCTCCTGGAAGAGATAAATCTGCCAACTTTAATAGTTGCTACCTGAAGTTCTGGTTTCCAACCAGCATGAATCTAAGTGCTGAGATCCTCCCCCTTGAGACACTGAAAGGTCTTGGCACACCCTCCACTACTGGGAGCTGCAAGAATGAAGTAGGCTGCTCAGTCACAGAAATTGAGAGACAACCAAGAGTTCATAAGCCAGAGGAGAATGAAAGATGTGGCTTTTTTATCTAAGGCTTAGAAACCAATACAGAGAATAGATCAAAATGAAGAAACAGGAATATGCTCCAAGGAAAAAAAAGAAGATAAAATCCCAGAAAAAGACCTTAATGAAATAGTGAGAAGTGATTTACCTGACAGATCAAAACAACACGGATAAAGCTGTCCACTGAATTTAAGAGAGTGACACATAAACCAAATGAAAATCTCAACAAAAAGAAAATAAAAGTACCTAATAAAAGTGACAAAGTTGGAGAATACAATAACTGAATAGAAAAATACTACAGAGGAGTTGAACAGTGCACTTGAAGACACAGAAAGAAAGGATTCATGAACTCAATGACAGGTCAGTGTAACTTATCCAATCATAACAGCAAAAAGAAAAAAGATTGAAAAATAGTGAAGATAACTTAAGGGACTTGGGGACCCCATAATGTGAATATTGGTCTGCTTGATGTTGTCCAGGAAGAGGAAGAGAGTAACAGGTAGAAAATGTATTTAAAGAATAATGGCTGAAAACTTCCCTAACCTGGAGAAGGAAACAGGCATGTAGATCTAGGGTGCCCAGAATAATAAGAGGAACCCAAAGAGATTAATCACAATATATCTCAGTGCTAAAGTGTCAAAAAAAGGGAGAGAAGCTTAAAAACGGGGGGGGGAGCTTTTTATGTACAAGGGGACCCCCCCACCATGAAACGGTCAACAGATTTTTCAGCAGAAATTTTCCACACCCATAGAGACCTGCATGATAAACATGGGCATATCTCATTTTGTTGTGCTTCACAAATACTGCATTTTCTAACAATTGAAGATTAATGGTGATTTGCTAAACAAGTCTATTGGTGCCATTTTTCCAACATTTGTTCACTTTGTGTCACATTTAGGTAACTCCTGAAATATTTCAAACTTATTCATTATTAAGTGTCATGGTGACCTAGGATCTCTGATGTTATTCATACTTGTTCTAGGGTGTCACTAACCACACCCACATAGGAAGGTGAACTTAAATGTTTGTATTCTGACTGCCCCACCAACTGGCCATTCCCCCATCTCTTTCCCTCACCCTGTTCCCTGAGACACAGCAATAGTGAAATTAGGCCAGTTTATAAGCCTACAATGGCTTCTAAGTGTTCAGTGATAATTCAGCTTAGTGAGGATGGCATGGCAAAATCTGAAACAGGATGAAAGCTAGACACTTTACACAAAATAGTTAGCCAAGCAGTGAATGCAAAGGAAAAATTCTTGAAGGAAATTAAAGGTACTACTCCCATGAACACACAAATGATATGAAAGCAAAACAGCCTTATGGCTGATGTGGAAAAAGTTTTAGTGGTCTGGAGAGAAGATCAAACCATCCAAAGGATTAAGCCAAAGCCTCATCCACAACAAGGTTCTAGAGCTCTCCTTCAATTCCATGAAGTCTTAGCGAGGTGAGGAAGCTACAGAAGACAAGTGTGAAGCTAGCAGAGGTTTAAGGAAGACACCATCTCTATAACATCAAAGTGCAAGATGTAGCAGAAGTGAGGATGTAGAAGCTGTAGCAAGTTATTCACAAAATCTACCTGAGATAATGAAGTTAGCTACCCTAAAGAGATTTTCAATGTAGATGAAATAGCTTTCTATTGGAAAAAAGGATGCCATATAGGGCTTTCATAGCTAGAGAGGAGAAGTTAATGGCTGACTTCAAAACTTCAAAGGACTGACTGACTCTTTTGTTAAAGGCTAATGCACCTGGGGACCATAAAGTTGAAACCAATGCTCATTTACCATTATGAAAATCTTAGAACCCTTAGGTATCATGCTCAGTCTACTCTGTGGTCTATAAATGGAACAAAAGCAGGCTGAACACACATCTGTTTACAACATGGTTTACTGAATATCTTAGGTCCACTGTTGAGACTTGCTCAGAAAATAAGATCTCTTTCAAAATATTACTACTCATTGACAATACAGCTTGTCACCCAAGAGCTCTGATGGAGATGTACAAGGAGATCAATGTTTTCATGCCTGCTAACACAATAACCATCTGCAGCCCATGGATCAGGGAGTCATCTTATACTTCAAGTATAATTATCTAAAAAATACACTTTATAAGGCTATAGCTGCCAAAGATAGTAAGTCCTCTGATGATCTGGACAAAATAAACTGAAAACTATTCTAGATGCCAATAAGAACATTCATGATTCATGGGGAAATGCCAGAACATCAACATTAACAGGAGTTTGGAAAAAGTTGGTTCCAACCCTCATGGATTACTTTGAGGGGTTCAAAACTTCAGTGGAGGAAGTCATTGCAGAGAAGATGGAAGTAGAAGAACTAGAATTAGAAGTGGAGTCTGGAGATGGGACTGAATTGTTGCAATCTCATGATAAAACTTGAACAGATGAGGAGTTGCTTCTTATGGATGAACAAAGAGAGTGGTTTCTTGAGATGGTATCTACTCCTGATGAAGACACTGTCAAGATTGTTGAAGTGAAAACAAAGGATTTAGAATATTACATAAATTTAGTTGATAAAACAGCAGAGCAGGGTTTGAGAGGAATGGTTCCAATTTTGAAATTGGAAGGTCTACTCTGGGTAAAATACTATCAAACAGCATCACATGCTACAGAGAAATCCTTCATGAGAGGAAGAGTCAATCACTCTAGCAAACTTCACTGTAGTCTTAAGAAATTTCCCCAGTTACCTCAACCTTTTGCAATCACCACCCTGATCAGTCAGCAGCCATCAATGATTACTACTCCCTGAAAGTTCAGATAATGATTAGCAATTTTTAGCAAAGTATTTTTAAATTAAACAATTTTTACATACACTAGGAAACAAAAAAACTCATTTTACTTGTATTGTGATATTCAATTTATTGGGGTCATCTGGAACTGAACCCATAATATCTCTGGAAATTAAAAAAAAACTGCCAACCAAGATATCTTGCCCTGCAAAAGTGTCCTTCAGAACACTCAAGGACACTGGAAGTTTTCCAGACAAGCAAAAGCAAAAGAAGTTATCACCTCCAGACCCACCTTTCAAGAAACAAAGTTGTTCTTTAAGCCGAAAAGAAAGGGTGACAATATATGAAAGTATAAATCTCATGGGTAAAGATAAATATATACTAAAATTCAAAATAATGTATGTTATAAAGGCAGTGGATTAATTGCTTATAAAGCCAATATGAATGTCAAAAAACAAAAACAAAATAACCATACACATATATGTTAATGGATCAAAAGATTGTGACATCAAAAACAAAATGGAAGGAAAGAGTTAAAGTGTAGAGCTTTAGAATGCTATCGAAAATAAGTTCTTATGATCTTTAAAACAGACAGCTGTACATGGCTTTATATAAACTTCATGGTAATTACAAAGCAAAAACCTATAGTAGATACACGAGATAAAGGTCTCTAAGCATACCACTATAGAAAATTATCAAATAACAAAGAGAGCAAGAAAAGAAAAAGGAATAGAAGAATTACAAAATAACTGGACAATTAACAAAATGACAATAAGTACATGTCAATTATTAAAGGTTAGTGGTCTAAAAGTTTCAATCAAAAGACAAAGAATGGTTTTAATGGATCAAATGCATGACCCATCTATATGCCTACCTATTAAGAACTCACTTCAGCTTCAAGAACACACCACAGACTGAGGGTGAAAGGATGAGAAATTATATCCATGCAAATGGAAACTAAAGGAAAGCTGAGGTAACTATGTTGTCAACAGAAAAATAGACTTTAAGAGACAGGCTAGTAAACACAGATCATGATATAGTGATATAGTGATCAATTCATCAAAGGGATAACATCTGCAAGTATTTATGTACCCTTCAGAGGAACACTGAAATATACAAAGGAAATATTTACAGACCTAAAGAGAGAAATAGCACTATAGTAATAGGGGACTTTACTATCACCTCCATCAAAAATGAATAGATTATGTGGACAGAAAAATAAGGAAACATTGTACTTAAACTACATGTTAAACCAGATGGACCAAAAAATAAAAAATAAAAAAGTAAAAAAAAATAAAAAATAAAATAAAATAAAATAAAATAAACCAGATGAACCTAACAGATATATACAGACCATTTCAGAAACAGACGAATACACATTATTCTGAAATGCATGAAACCATGGAACATTCTCTATGACCAATCCTATATTGAGCACCACGTCACACATCTTAATAAATTAGAAGACTGAAATCCATATATCAAGCTGCTTTTCTAACCAAAATACTATTAATTACAAGAAAATTGGAAAATTCACAAATGTGTGGAGTTTACTTGTTTGATCCATTGGTTGAGAGCATGTTTAATCAAAACCAGAAAAAAAATACAGAATGCAGTAAAATCTAAGAAGAAATTTCAAACAACCTAACTTTATACCTCAAGGAACTCAGAAAGGAAGAAAATACAAAGTTAATGAAAGGAAGGAAATAATAAAGATCAGACCAGAAATAAATAAGAGAGAGAACAAAAAGACAACAAAAAAAGATTAGCAAAACAAACAGAATAGACCAGGAATCAAAGAGCTGTTACAACTTTTACCACAGAAATTGGGCAATGAGAAGAAATGGATAAATTCCTAGAAACATACAACCTAGCAAGAGTGAATCACGAAGAAATAGAAAATCTAAACAGATTACTAGTAAAGATATTGAATGAGCCATCTCTAATCAAAAACTTGCCAAAAAAAAGTCCAGAACCAGATGGCTTCAGTGATGAATTCTACCAAACATTTAAAGAAATATTAATACCATTCCTTGTGCAAAACTTCCAAATTGATTTTATAAGGCCAGCAATTACCTTGATACTAAGATCTAACATCTAAGATCTAAGATGACACTACAGAAAATAAATTATAGGTCAATAATCCAATGAACATATGTGAAAAAATACTCAAATTATTAGCAAATGAATTTAAATATTAATAAGATCATACACCACAATCAAATAGACTTGCTCCAAGGATGCAAGGGTGGTTTAACATCTGTAAATCCATCAATGTGATATATCATGTTAATAAAATGAAGGATAAAATAAAATGATGGATAAAAACCATATGATCATCTCAATAAATGTAGAACAAGAAACTGACAAAATTTAACATCCCTTCCTGATAAAAATAGGGAGGGAATATACCTCAACATAATAAAGGCCATATATGAGAAGCTCACAGCTAACATACTCAGTAGTGAAATGCTAAAAGATTTCCCCAAGATCAATACCAAGACAAGGCTGCTCACTCTCACTACTTTTAAGTGCTAATATAGCAATTAGACAAGAAAAAGAAAAGGCATTCAAATTGCAGTACAAAAAGTAAAACTGTCTCTTTACAGACATGATATTATATAGAGAGAGAACCCTAAAACTCCACAGAAAGCTGTTAGAATAAAAAAGTTCTATAAAATTGCTGGAGAAACTGTGGAAGGAGCCTCGGTGCCCATCGAAAGATGAATGGATAAAGAAGATGTGGTTTATGTATACAATGGAATATTACTCAGCCATTAGAAACAACAAATACCCACCATTTGCTTCAACGTGGATGGAACTGGAGGGTATTATGCTGAGTGAAGTAAGTCAATCGGAGAAGGACAAACAGTGTATGTTCTCACTTATTTGGGGAATATGAATAATAGTGAAGGGGAATATAAGGGAAGGGAGAATAAATGTGTGGGAGATATCAGAAAGGGACACAGAACATAAAGACTTCTAACTCTGGGAAATGAACTAGGGGTGGTGGAAGGGGAGGAGGGCGGGGGGTGGGGGTGAATGGGTGACGGGCACGGAGGGGGACACTTGACGGGATGAGCACTGGGTGTTATTCTGTATGTTGGTAAATTGAACACCAATAAAAATTAATTTATAAAAAAAATAAAATAAAATAAAATTGCTGGAGATATTAATATATTAAAATCAGCTGTGTCTCCATTCTCTAATAACAAACTATCAGAAATAGAAATTAAGAAAACCCATTTACAACTGCACTAGAGTGTATATAAAATCTAGGAATAAATTTAACCAAGAAGGTAAAAGATCTGTACAGTGAAAAACTATAAAATTCAATTCAATCCCTATCTAAATGCCAATGAAATTTTTCACAGAAATGGAATAATCATAAAGTTTTTGTGTGACTACAAAAGTCCCTGAATAACCAAAGCAATTTTGAGCCACAAAGAGGAGACAACACACTTGCTAATTTCCAACTATGTCACAAAACTATGGTAATCAAATAATATGATACGGGCATAAAAACAGACATAAAGATCAATAGAACAGAATCCAGAAACAAACCCATGCATATACAATCAATTAATTTACAATAGGGAGGGAAGAATATGCACCGGGGAGAAGACAGTTTCTTCAATAAAGGGTGCTGGGAAAACTGGACCCCAATCTTAATGCCATACACAAAAATTAACTCCAAAGGAATTAAATACTTTAATGTAAGATCTGAAAATAGAAAATTCTTAAAAGGACAAATATAGAGTAAGCTCCTAGACACAGGTGTTGGCAATGATTTTTTTGGATTTAACAACCAAAACAAAAAAGAAAAAAAAACAAAAGTAAACAGGTAAGACTCCAACAAACTAAGAAGCTCTTCTGCACAGCAAAGGAACTATGAATGAAAAAAAAAGAAAAAAAACTACCTAGGGTAGACTGGGAAGATGGTATGAGGTTACTAAACTCAACTTGTCCCACAGACACACAGAGACAACCACATGTATTGTAACTCTCCCAGAAAACAACTTGAAGACTGGTAGAACAGATCCTCCACAGCTAGCTGTAGAGAGAAGGCCACACTGAGAAGTGTAGGAAAGGATAGAAATGCAGTCAGGAACCAAACCTCTGATACAACCAACCACAAAAGTGAGAGTCATCACAAGTATGGAAAAAAGAGGACATCAGACTCCACATAGGGCACAACCACCTGCCTCCTAGGGACCCACACAGAGAAAACAAGTCCCTATAATGTCTGGCTTTGAAAGTAGTGGTTCTTAACAACACCAGGAGAGCCTAAGGGTGATAAGAAACTGAGTTCCCACCCTTTAACAGCCCGCATTTCAACTAACTCTGCCCAAACACAGTTTGAAAAGCACCTATGATAGATGTGAAAGAGAATTGTTGACTAATTTTAGGATGAGTGCCAGAAGTGCAGCCATCTGCAGATTTCTCCAGGAACAAAAGTGCTGACAGGTACCATTTTTCCTACCTTCCCCCATCCTAGACAGCCTAATACTTGGAGAGTATTAACACTTGCTGTCACATCTACCATGATAGCTGCAAACCCCACCCCAGCAGGCAGTCCTCCAATGTGGCTTCTGCCCCACCACACCCAGCAGGCAGCCCAGGATGGGAGTGGTACCTCTCCAAAGTGACTCCTGCCCTGGGGTGGGGGTGGCTAACCCTGTACACACTCTTATACCCACAGCTCCCACAGCCAAGCCTCTTACTGGCTGTGCAGGGAGCAAACCCTACTCATCAGTACACTCACAGCTGTCCTAGTATTAAGTGTAGACACCCAGGTTAAGTGCCAATCCCACCCACCAGCCAGCCTAGCCTCTAAATTGCACAAAAGAGCAAGAATTGTACACAAGTGTGCCCATGGCATTTACAGTGGGTCATTCATTTCAGCCAGCTGAGCTGAAGGCCAGCTCCACCATCAAGCATGCTCACATCAATTATGGTTCAGCCACATACAGGGGACATCCCTAGAGCACTCATGACCAGAGGAAACTGAACCACAGGGCACTAGAGGATCCTATATACAAAAAGCTATCCTTTCAAAACTCAGTCGGCCTACCTAATTCATAGAAACAAGCACAGAGATTTGATGAAATGAAGAAAGGTATAGATCTCAAATGAAAAAAAAAAAAGACAAAAGTCCCAGTAAAAGAGCTCAATGAAACAGATAAGCAGTATGGTTGATAAAGAGTTCAAAGTGATGGTCATAAAGATATTCCCTGGACTTGAGGAAAGAGTAGATGAACTCAATGAGAACTTCAATAGAGGCGAAAAGTATAAAACAAAGAATACACTAAATGAAAAGTATACTAGGGGGAAATCAACAGAACAGAGGATGCACAGAAAGGATGAATACTTAACCATTTGCTTCAATGTGAATGGAACTGGAAGATATTATGCTGACTGAAGTAAGTCAATCAGAGAAAGACAATCGTATGGTTTCACTCATGTGGAATATAAGAAATAGTGAAAGGGACTCTAAGGGAGAGGAGGGAAACTGAGTGGGAAAAATTAGGAAGATAAACCATGAGGGATTCCTAACTCTGGGAAACAAAGGGTTACAGAAGGGGAGGCAGGTGGGGGAATGTGGTAACTGGCTGACGGGCACTAAGGAGGGCACGTGATGAGATGAGCACTGGGTGTTTTATGTTGCCAAATTGAATTTAAATAAAATATAGTTTTAAAAAAGAGGATGCAGAAGAATGAATCAACTTTCTGGAAGGCACAGTAATTGAAAGTAACAAAGTTGAGCAGACAAAAGACAAAAGTATGTTAAATGAGAAGGGAAGTGGAAGCAGGGTGAGGACCTAAGCTCACCTCATCCCAAGAATACATCTAAAAAACTATCAAATCATCCTAAACACCCCAGAAATCAACCTGGAGACTAGCAGAACAAACTTCACAGCTAAAGGTAGAGAAGACGCCATGCCAAAAAAGGTAGAAAGTATAGAGACATAGTTTGGGAGAGAAACAGATCATTGTCACTATAGTCATGGAGAAGGATGAAAGACAAGAGTGCATAGAGGAAAATTAATCCCTATAACAGGTGGCTTAGAAAGTGAGAGATACCAAATTTCATGACTTCTAGCAACGAGTGGGGCTTAAAGTCTGAAGTTTTAAAGGTCAGTGGGCTTCAACTGGACAGAGCCCAGAGTGCATTGAGGCTGCTCTTAGAGAGAAGGCAGGGCAAAGGGCCTGCAACTTACAGCATGGAAACAGTGATCTTTAAAACACATGGGGAATACAGTAGGGAGGTTATTTGGTTATCTCAGAGTACATCCCCAAAAGGCAGTGTTCATGGAGAGACCCCTTCAGGAACAAGGTGCCATTTCTCTCCCTCACCACTCAGCATAATCAAATGAGCACCTACAAGAATTAGTGCAGAGCAAAAACACTGGCTACCTAATTTGCTTACATCAAGCCCCCCCCAACACACACACACAAACACAGACACACACATACACACAGACTCCAATGGAAGTGCTCTTCCCAGTCATGATTGCTTTAGTCCAGCATAGCAGGCCCTATCCCATAGAAGATCATCCCAAACCCTTACTGACACCATGTATCCCTACCCAGGAACCAAACACTGCCCATAATTAGCAAAGCCTTACCTCTGCAGATGACTGGCCTGAAAAATAAACAGGCAAGGACTAAACAGCAGAGTGCATGCAGCACACACTGGAGACATTCTGTGAAGTGCCAGGCCTGCTACACAACAGGGTACTACAGGATTTCCTCTTCATAAAGCCATTACTCTCAAGAACAGGAAATGTAGCTGACTTTCCTAACAAAGAAGCAGGCAGAGAGACTTAGACAAAATGAGAAGACAGAGGAATTTGTCCCAAATTAAAGAACAGGAAAAGACCACAGCAAGAGACCTACATGAAAGAGATAGAATAATATACCTGATAGAGAATTTAAAGCCCAAAGATACTCAATGGGCTTGAGAAAAGAATGGAAGGCATCACTGAGACCCTCAACAGAGAGATAAGGAATAATGTAGCAGAAATAAAGGTTAATAAACAAAATGAAAAACACACTTGATGGAATGAACAGCTGGCTGGAAGAAACAGGAATAAATTAATGACCTAGAAAACAGAGTAATGGAAAGAAAACCAAGCTGAACAAATGAGTGAAAAAAGAATTATACAAAATGAAAATACTCAGAACTCAGTGACTGACTCCATCAAATGTATTAACATTGACGTTACAGGAGTCCCCAAAGAATAAGAGAGAGAAAAGGAGTCAGAGGATTTATTTGAAGCAATAATAGCTGAAAACTTCCCTTATCTGGAGAAGGAAGCAGATATCCATATCTAGGAGGCACAGACAACCGCCAACAAAAGCAGATCTACACCAAAATATATTGTAATTAGTATGACAAAATATAGTGATAAAAAATAGTAAAAGCAGCAAAAGAAAAACAGTAACATACATGGGAAACCCCATAAGGCTAGCAGGGGATTTTGCAGCAGAAACTTTCAAAGCAGAAGAGAGTGGCATGGTATATTTAAAGTGCTGAATGTGAAAAAGCTGCTGTCAAGAAAACCCCACCCAGCAAGGATATTACACAGAATAGAAGGAGAGATAACATCCTTCCCAGACAAAAACTAAAGGAATTTATGACCACTAAGCCAGTCCTGCAAGAAATATTAAAGGGTACTCTTTAGTGAAAACAAATATCAAAAGTGAGAGTATGAAGGTAAGAAACACAAAAGCAGGAAAAAATAAATATTTCTGCAAAAAAAATCAAGGAACTCACAAAATAAAAGGATATAAAATATGAGGATGGGTTCAAACTTAAACAATCATCACCTTAATATAAACTGCTCTATACTGAAGATGTTATATAAAAGCCTAATAGCAACCACAAACCAAAAACCACTAATAAAGGGTGCCTAGGTGGCTCAGTCAGTTGAGCATCCAACTCTTAGTTTTAGCTCAGGTCAAGATCTCAGGGCTGTGAGATCAAGTCCCACAACAGGCTCTATGCTCAGCAGGCAGTCTGCTTGAGATTCTCTCTCTCCTCCTGCCCCAACCCCTGCTTGCCCTCTCTCTCTAAAATAAATAAATAAATCTTTTTAAAAACACTAATAAATATGCAAAGAATAAAGAAAAAATCCAACTACATCACTAATGAAAACAAGGATGAGAGAAAATCTTCAGAAACAACCACAAAAAAAATAAGGTGGCCATAAATACATATCAATAATTACTTTGAATGTAAAATGACCAAATACTTCAATCAAAATACATAGGGTGAAAGAATAAATAAAAAATAAAAGACCCATAGAGATGACTACAAGGGACTCATTTGAGATCTAAAGCCACCCACAGATTAAAAGGGAAGGGATGGAGAAATATTTATCATGCAAATAGATGTCAAAAGAAAGCATGACTAGCAATACTTTTATCAGACAAAATAGACTTTAAAACAAAGACCGTGACAAGAAATAAAGAAGGACATTATATAATAATAAAGAGGACCATCCAACAAGAAGAAATAATAATTGTAAATATTTGTGTACCCAAGACACCTGGGTGGCTCAGCAGTTAAGAGCCTGCCTTCGGCTCAGGGCATGACCCTGGGATCAGGAATTGAGTCCTGCATCAGGCTCCTTGCAGGGAGCATACTTCTCGCTCTACCTGTGTCTCTGCCTCTTGTTCTCTCTCTTTCTCTCTGTGTCTCTCATGAATAAATAAATAAAATCTTTAAAAATTTTTGTATACCCAATGTAAGAGCACTTACATACATAAAAACAGTTAATAACAAACAAAAGAACTGATAAAACAATAAGCAGGGGACTTTTAACACCACACTTAAATCAACAGACAAATAATCTAAACAGTAAATCAACAAGAAAACAATGGCTTTGAATGACACACTGGGCCAAATGCACTTAACAGAATATTCCATCTTAAAACAGAATACACATTCTTTTGAAGTGCACATGGAACATTATCCAGAATAGATCATATACTGACCCACAAAAGAACCCTCAACAAATTCTAGAAGACTGAAGTCATACCATGCATCTCTTCTGACCACAATACTATGAAACTAGAAGTCATTAACATGAAAAAATCTGGAAAGAACACAAATACATGCCACTAACAATGAATGGGTACCAGGAAATAATGGAAGAAATGAAAACAAAATTGTTTTAAAACCTTTGGGATGCAGCAAAAGTGGTGCAAAGAGGGAAGTTTATAGCAATACAGGCCTACCTCAAGAAGCAAAAATCTCAAACAACCTAATCTTACACCTAAAATACCTAGGAAAAGAACAAACCCAAACCTAAAATGAACAGAAGAGAGGAAATAATAAAGATTAGAGCAGAGATAAATGATACAGAGACTATGAAAATAATTGAACAGATCAATGAAACCACGAGCTAATTCTTTGAAGAAAAATAAATCAATTAAATTGATAAATTCCTAGCCAGACTTATCATGAAAAAAAGAGAAAGGAAGGACTCAATAAATCACAAATTATAGAATAAAAACACCATAGAAATACAATTATAAGAGGACATTATTTCAAAAATGCCAACAAATTGGACAACCTAGAATAGATAAATTCGTAGAAACCTAAACTACCAAAACTGCAACAGGAAGAAATAGACTGAGAAACTCAATCGGTAATCAAAAAATTCCCAAACAAAAGTCTAGGACCAGATGGCTTTATAGGCGAATTCCACCAAACTTTAAAGAAGAGTTAATACTTATTCTTCTCAAATTATTCCAAAAAAAAAAAAAGATAAGGAAGGAAAACTTCATTCTATGAGGATAGCATTACTCTAATACAAAAACCAGATAATAACTCCACTAAAAAAAGAGAACTACAAGGTAGTATCTCTGATGAACATAGATGCAAAAATCCTCAATAAGGAGGGCCTGGTTGGCCCAGTTGGTTAAGCACCCAACTCTTAATTTCAACTCAGGTCATCCTCTCAGGGTTATGATATCAAGCCCTGCATCAGACTCCTTGAGATTCTGTCTCCCTCACCCATTGCCCTCCCCAAATAAATAAATCTTTTTTTAAAAACCCTCAACAAAATACTACCAAACCAAACACAATACATTAAAAAAAAATCAAGTGGGATTCATTCCTGGGTTGCAAGCATGGCTCCATATTTGCAAATCAATCAACATGATACATAACATCAGTAAGAGAAATCACATTACTTCAACAGATACAGAAAAGCATTTGACAAAGTACAACATCCATTCATGATAAAAACCCTCAACCAAGAAGACTTAGAGGGAACATACCTCAAGACCATAAAGGCCATATATGAAAACCCACAACTAACACCATCCTCAATAGGGAAAAAGAGCTTTTCCCCTAACGTCAGGAACAAGAAAGGGATGTCCACACTCACCACTTTTATTCAACATAGTGCTGGAAGTCCTAGCCACAGCAATCAGACAACAAAAAGGAATAAAAGACATCCAAATCACCAAAGAAGGAGTAAAACTTTCACTCTTTGCAGAAGAAAAGATGCTATATATGGAAAACCCAAAAGACTCCACCAAAAAACTGCTAGAACTGATACACGAAATTCAGGGAAGTCACAGTATACAAAATCAATGTACAGAAATCTGTTGCATTTCTAAACACCAGTAATGAAGCAGCAGAAAGAGAAGTCAAGGAATCAATGCCATTTTCAAAAGTACCAAAGACAATAAGATGCCTAGGAATAAAACCTAACCAAAGAGGTAAAAGACCTGTACTCTGACAATTGTAAAACATTCATGAAAGAAATTGAAGATAACACAAAGAAATGGAAAGACATCCCATGCTCATGTGTTAGAAGAACAAATATTGTTACAATGGCTTTACCCAAAGCAATCTACACATTTAATGCAATCCCTATGGAAATGCCAACAGTATTTTTTCACAGACTAAAACAATCTTAACATGTATATGGAACCACCTAAGACACCCGAAATAGCCAAAGCAATCTTGAAAAAGAAAAGCAAAGCTCGGGTCATCATAATTCCAGACTTCTAGTTCTATTACAAAGCTACAGTAATCAAAACAGTATGTTATAGGTACAAAAACAGACACATAGATCAATGGAACAGAAAACCCAGAAATAAACCCACAATTACACGGTCAATTAATTTTTGACAAAGCAGGAAAGAATATCCAGTGGGAAAAATACCGTCTTTTCAACAAATGGTGTTCGGAAAACTAGACAACAACATGCAAAACAATGAACTGGACCGGTTTCTTACACCATACTCAAAAATAAATTAAAAATGAATTAAAGATCTAAATATGAGACCTGAAACCATAAAAAGCCTAGGAGAGAACATGGGCAGTTAACTCCTCTGGTATTGGCCATAGCAACTTTTTTCTAGATAGGTCTCCTGAGACAAGGAAAGCAAAAGCAAAAAAAAAAAAAAAAAAAACTAGGGTGACTATATCAAAACAAGAAGCTTCTGGGGCACCTGGGTGGCTCAGTGGTTGAGCATCTGCCCTTGGCCCAGGTTGTAATCCCTGGGTCCTGGGATCGAGTCCCACATCAGGCTCCCTACAGGGAGCCTGCTTTTCCCTCTGCCTATGTCTCTGCCTCTCACTCTGTCTCATGAATAAATAAAATCTTTTTTAAAAAAGAAGTTTCTGCACAGCAAAGGAAACAAAACTAAAAAGCTGTGGAATGGAAGAAGATATTTGCAAATGACATATCCAATAAAGAGTTAATATCCAAAATAGATATAGAACCGCTACAACTCAACACCTCAAAAACAAATAATCCAGTTAAAAAATGGCCAGGGGACTTGAACAGACATTTCTCCAAAGACGACATCCAGATGGCCAACAGACACATGAAAACATGCTCAACATTACTCAACACCTGGGAAATACAAATCAAAAGTACAATGAGATATCACCTCACAGTTGTCAGAATGGTTCAAATCAACACAAGAAACAACAGGTGTTGGCAAGGATGTGGAGATAAAGGAACCTTCTTGCACTTTGGTAGGAATGCAAACTGGTGTTGCCACTGTGGAAAACAGTCAGAGGTTCCTCAAAATGTTAAAAATAGAACTACCTTATGATCCAGCAATCACACTACTTGTACCCAAAGAATACAAGAACACTAATTCGAGCAAATATATGCACCCCTATGTTTATAGCAGTATTTATAATATCCAAGATACAGAAGCAGCCCAAGTGTCCACTGATTGGTGAATGGACAAAGAAGATGTCGTATATATATGAATATTCATATATAGGAATATATATTTTTATATATAGGAATATAAATGGATAAATATGTCATGTATATATGAATATTCATATATGTTAATATAGGTGTGGATATATATGAATATTCATATATGAATATTAGAATTGAATATTATTCAGCCATAAAAAGGAATGAACTCTTGCCATTTGCAGCAACATAGAAGGAACTAGAGAGTATTTTGCTAAGCAAAATAACTGGAGAAGGACAAATTTCATATTACTTCACTTGTGGAATTTAATAAAAAGACTCCTAACTATAGAGAACAAGCTGATGGTTACCAGAAGGGAGGTAGGGGAGTGTTAAACACATAAAGTGAATTAAAGAGTATACTTGTGAGAAGAACGTGGTGATATACACAATTGTTGAAGCACTCTCTGTATACCTGAAACTAATATAACATTGTTAAATGGAATTAAAAGCTTAAGAGAATATTAAAAATGAGAATAAAGAGATCCCCATGATATCATCAAGCATAATAACATTCTCATTCTAGGGGTCCCAGGAAGAGAAAAATAAGACAAAGGAACAGAAAACCTACTTGAAGAAATAGTAACTACAAACTTCTATAATCTGGGGAAGGAAACAGAAGTTTAAGTCCAGGAAACACAGACCACCCCTAACAAGATGAATTCAGTGAGGTCCACAGCAAGACACATAATTCCAATGACAAAGATTACATATAAAGAGAGAAACTTAAAAGTGATAGGAGGCTATCATGTGACTTACCGGCAGTCATTTTGCAGGCCAGGCGTATGTGGCACAACATATTCAAAGTGGTGAAAGCAAAATAGCTACAGCAAAGAATACTCTGACTGATAAGTTTATTTAATTGAGGGGAGGGGGAAAACTAAAAGAAAATTATGAAAGGAAAAAGTTTCACAAGTAAAAACAAACATATAGTAAAAATAATAAATTACTTAAAAAGGCAGTATGGAGGTGAACACACAGAACTAGTGAAATTATATCTAAAATAGTTAGTCAAGGGATACACAAAGTAAAAACATATAAAGCGTGACATAAAATGTGGAGATGGTAGTAAAATTTGAAAGCTTTTGGAATGGGTTCAAAATTAAGTGACCAGCAACTTAATATAGACTGCTAAACACATAGGATGTTATATATGAACTGCATGGTAACCACAAACCAAAAACCTGTAATAGACACAAAAATATATATAGAAAAAGGAATCTAACCATAACTCTAAAGAAAACTATCCACCCACAAGTCAGGAAAGCAAAAGAGAAAGAAAAAGAATTATAAAATCAGAAAACAGTAACAAAATGGCAACAAGTGTATGCTTATCAATAATTACTTTAAATATAAACAGACTAAATGTTCCAATCAAGACATATGTGACCAAATGGTTAAAAGAAAAACAAGACCCATCTATATGCTACACCCATCTATGTGAAACTCACTCCCCACCTAAAGACACATACAGACTTAAAGTGAAGGGATGAAAAAAAAGTATTTCATATAAATGGAAGCAATGAAAAAAAAAAACAGGTACCAATATTTATATCAGAAAAAATAGACTTTAAGACAAAAATGGAAAAAAAGACAGAAAAGGTCATTACAGAATGATAAAGGGATCAGTCCAACAAGAAAATATAACTATTGCAAATATCTAAGGACCCAACATAGGAGCACCTACATATATGTAAATATTAACACACATGAAGGGAGAAATTGACAGTAACGCAATAATAAGACACTTCATCAGTAAGTAATTGGGCTTTGAATGACACTTTAGACCAGATGGACTTACAGATGTATACAGAATGTTCCACCCCCATACAGCAAAAACACACTCTTTCAAGTGCATATGGAAGATTCTCCAGGATAGATGATACGTTAGGCCACAAAACAAATCTCATAAAAATTTAAGAGGATTGAAATCATATCAAACATCTTTTCTGACCACAATGGTATAAAACTAGAAATTATATAAGAAAAAAAAACTGGAAGAAGCATGAACACATGGAGGCTAAAACAACATTACTAAATGATTGGGTCAATAAAAGAATTCAAGATTAAATCAAGAAATTCCTGGAGACAAAATGAAAACCAATGGCCCAAAACCTTTGAGATGCAGCAAAAGCAGTTTTAAGGAATATTATAATGATACAGGTCTACCTCAAGAAACAAGAGAAATCTATAAAAATCTAACATTACACCTAAAGGAACTAGGGGAAAAAAGAACAGAGCCAAAGTTAGAAGGCAGAAAATAACAAAGATTAGAGTAGAAATAAATGGAGGAGACTTTAAAAAGCCCAATAGAAAAGACCAGTGAGACTAAGATCTGGTTCTGTGCAGAGATAAACTTGATAAGCCTTTAGACAGAATAATTAAGAAAAAAAAAGAATGGACTCAAAATCATCTTTTAGATGAAAGAGGAATTAAAATTGATATCATAGAAATACAAAGGTTCTAAGAGATTAGAATAAAAATTATATGCCAACCAACTGGACAACCTAGAATAAATGGATAAATTCATAGAAACAAAAATCTTCCAAGGCTGAATCAGGAAAAAAAATAGAAAATCTGAACAGACTAATTACTAGTAACAAAATTCAGTAAGTTGTCAAAAAACTCCCATCAAATTCCAGGCCAGATGGTTTCACATGTCAATTCTACCAACATTTATTTGTCTTTTTTTTTAAGATTTATTTATTTATTTTTATTTATGATAGACAGAGAGAGAGAGAGAGAGAGAGAGAGAGAGAGGCAGAGACACAGGAAGAGGGAGAAGCAGGCTCCATGCCGGGAGCCCGACGTGGGACTCGATCCCGGGACTCCAGGATCGCGCCCCGGGCCAAAGGCAGGAGCCAAACCACTGAGCCACCCAGAGATCCCCCTCTACCAACATTTAAAGGGTAGTTAATACCTCTCCTTCTCAAACTGTTTCAAATAGAAAAAACAGAAAACCTTCCAAATACATTCCACGAGGCCGGCATTATCCTGATATCAAAACATGACAAAGACACTCCAAAAATAATAATAATTAGACCAATATCCCTGATGAATGTAGATGCAAAAATCCTCAACAAGATAATAACAAACCACATTCAACAATATTTTTAAAAGATCATTCAAGATCATCAGGTGAGATTTATGTGCAGGCATGTAAGAATGGTTCAATAAATCCAAATCAACCAATTTGATAGATCACATTAGCAAAGTGTAGGATAAAAACCATATGATCATTTCGATACATGCAGAAAAAGCATTTGACAAAATTCAGTATCTCCTCATCACCAAAACTCTCAAGAAAATAGGTATAGAAGAAACATACCTCAACACAATAAAGGCTATATGTGACAAACACACAGTTAACATCAAACTGAATGCTGAAAGCTTTTCCTTTTTTTTTCATGGATTATTTATTATTTTATTTATTTATTTATTTTTTAAATAAATTCATTTTTTATTGGTGTTCAATTTACCAACATACAGAATAACACCCAGTGCTCATCCTGTCAAGTGTCCCCCTCAGTGCCCATCACCCATTCACCCCCACCCCCCGTCCTCCTCCCCTTCCACCACCCCTAGTTCGTTTCCCAGAGTTAAGAGTCTTTATGTTCTGTCTCCCTTTCTGACATTTCCCACACATTTCTTCTCCCTTCCCTTATATTCCCTTTCACTATTATTTATATTCCCCAAATGAATGAGAACATATAATGTTTGTCCTTCTCCGATTGACTTACTTCACTCAGCATAATACCCTCCAGTTCCATCCACATCGAAGCAAATGGTGGGTATTTGTCATTTCTAATGGCTGAGTAATATTCCATTGTATACATAGACCACATCTTCTTTAACCATTCATCTTTCGATGGACACCGAGGCTCCTTCCACAGTTTGGCTATTGTGGCCATTGCTGCTATAAACATCGGGGTGCAGGTGTCCTGCTGTTTCATTGCATCTGTATCTTTGGGGTAAATCCCCAACAGTGCAATTGCTGGGTTGTAGTTACCCAGGGCAATTTACACGTTTAATGCAATCCCTATCAAAATACCATGGACTTTCTTCAGAGAGTTAGAACAAATTATTTTAAGATTTGTGTGGAATCAGAAAAGACCCCGAATAGCCAGGGGAATTTTAAAAAAGAAAACCATAGCTGGGGGCATCACAATGCCAGATTTCAGGTTGTACTACAAAGCTGTGGTCATCAAGACAGTGTGGTACTGGCACAAAAAACAGACACATAGATCAATGGAACAGAATAGAGAACCCAGAAGTGGACCCTGAACTTTATGGTCAACTAATATTCGATAAAGGAGGAAAGACTATCCATTGGAAGAAAGACAGTCTCTTCAATAAATGGTGCAGGGAAAATTGGACATCCACATGCAGAAGAATGAAACTAGACCACTCTCTTGCACCATATACAAAGATAAACTCAAAATGGATGAAAGATCTAAATGTGAAACAAGATTCCATTAAAATCCTAGAGGAGAACACAGGCAACACCCTTTTTGAACTCAGCCACAGTAACTTCTTGCAAGATACATCCACGAAGGCAAAAGAAACAAAAGCAAAAATGAACTATTGGGACTTCATTAAGATAAGAAGCTTTTGCACAGCAAAGGATACAGTCCACAAAACTAAAAGACAACCTACAGAATGAGAGAAGATATTTGCAAATAACATATCAGATAAAGGGCTAGTTTCCAAGATCTATAAAGAGCTTATTTAACTCAACACCAAAGAAACAAACAATCCAATCATGAAATGGGCAAAAGACATGAAGAGAAATCTCACAGAGGAAGACATAGACATGGCCAACATGCACATGAGAAAATGCTCTGCATCACTTGCCATCAGGAAAATACAAATCAAAACCACAATGAGATACCACCTCACACCAGTGAGAATGGGGAAAATTAACAAGCCAGGAAACCACAAATGTTGGAGAGGATGTGGAGAAAAGGGAACACTCTTACACTGTTGGTGGGAATGTGAACCGGTGCAGCCACTCTGGAAAACTGTGTGGAGGTTCCTCAAAGACTTGAAAGCTTTTCCTTAAGATCATGAACAAGACCAGGATATCCACTCTGAACATAGTACGGAACTTTGATTCAACATAGTACTGGAAATCCTAACCATAGAAGTCAGACAAGAAAAACGAAAAGTATCCAAATTGGTAAGGAAGAAGTGTTTACCCCTATTTTCAGATGATATGATACTATACATAGAAAACCTTAAAATTCCACCAAAAATGATTAGATCTTATAAAAATCTATAAAGTTGCAGAATACAAAATCAATACACAAAATTTGCTGTTTCTGGTACAGTAATAATGAAATAGAAAGGGAAATAAAACAATCTCATTTACAACTGCACCAAAGAAAATAAAATACCTAGAAATAAATTTAGACAATTACATGAAGGGCCCTTTATTCTGAAAACTAGGACACTGATAAAAGAAATAAAAAGTGACACAAATAAATAGAGACACCATACTCATGGATTGGAAGATTATTATTAAAATGCCCATACTACCCGAAGCAATCTACAGGTTCAATGCAATCCCTATCAAAATACAAATAGTGTCAGGGCAATTATGTGGCTCAGTCAGTTGGGCATCTGACTGTTGATTTCTGCTCAGGTCATGATTTCAGGGCTGATCTCAGCAGAGTTTACTTGAGACTCTCTTCCTCTCCCTCCCTCTCAAATAAACCTTTAAAAAGTTACAAATAGTGTTTTTCACAAAAGTAGAACAAAAAAATCCTAAAATTTGTAGGGAACTCCAGAGAAGACCCCCAACTAGGCAAAGGAATCTTAGGAACAAACCTGGAGGTTTCACAATACCAGATTTTCAGATATACTACAAAGCCATAGTAATCAAAACAGTATGGTACTGGCACAAAAAATAGACAAGCAGATCAATAGAACAGAATTGAGAGCCCAGAAATAAACCCACACATATAATGGTCAATTAATTTATGACAAAAGAAACAAGAATATACAATTGGGTAAAAAGCAGTCTGTTTATTAAATAGTGCTAGAAAAACTGGATAGTTCTGTGCATAAGAAAAACTCTAAATGAATTAAAGACCTAAATGTGAGACCTGAAACCTTAAAACTTTTTTTTTAAATGCATAGGCAGTAATCTCTTGGACCTTGGCAATATTTTCCTGGACCTGTCTCCTCAGGCAAGAGAAATAAAAGCAGAAAAACAATTGTGATCACAACAGACTAAAAAGCTTTTACACAGTGAAGGAAAGCATGAACAAGATAAAAAGGTGATCTACCAAATAGATGAAAATATTTGCAAATGATATTATCTGGTAAGGGATTAATATCCAAAATATATAAAGAACTTATTACAACTCAATACCAAAAAAAATAAGTCCAACTTAAAAATGGGCAGAGGATTTGAATAAATATAGAGAACTGGTGGTTGCCAAAGGGGAGGTGGTGGGGGTATGGGCAAAATTAAGAGTTACAAACTTCCAGGGAACCTGGTTTGCTCAGAGGTTGTGTGTCTGCCTTCAGGTCAGGTTGTCTGCCTCTGGTCCTGGGATTGAGTCCCACATCAGGCTCCCCAAAGAGAGCCTGCTTCTACCTCTGCCTATGTCTCTGGCTCTCCGTGTGTCTTTCATGAATAAATAAATAAAATCTTTAGGAAAAAAAAGAAAAATATTATATGTAAACCATACTTCAATTAAAACTTTTACAAATTAAAAAAAGCAAATCCAAACCTATGAAATAGGAAGAAATATTTGCAATTTATCCAATAAGGGGTTAATAACCAAAATATATAAAGAACTCCTACAACTCAATAGCAAAAAGATAAACAATTTGAGTTAAAAATGGACAGAGGACCTGAACATTTTTCCAAAGAAGATACGTAATGTCCAACAGGTACATGAAAAGGTGCTCATCATCACTATTCATCAGGGAAATGCAGATCAAAACCACAATGAGATATCCCCTCACACCTGTTAGAATAGTTATCAAAAAGACAAGAGATAACAAATGTTGAGGAGGATGTGGAGAGAGGATGTGGGTTAACCCTAACCCTTGTGCACTTATAGTGGGAATATAAATCAGTACAACCACCATGGAAAACAGTATAGAGATTACTCAAAAAATTAAAAATAGAACCACCATATGACCCAGCAATTCCCCTTCTGTGTATAGATAGAAAAGAAATAAAAAAAAGAATCTTGAAGAGGTATCTTCACTCACATGTTTACTGCACCATTAGTCAAAATAGTCAAGATATGAAAACTACCTAAGTGTCCTTACAAGGATGAATAAAGAAGATGTGACATATATACAATGGATTATTATTCCTGCTGTGAGAAAGTAAATCCAGAAATTTATGACAATATGGATTGACTTTGAAAACATTATTCTGAGTGAAATAAGTCAAAGAAAGACATGTACTGTATGATTTAACTTATATGTAGAATATTAAAAAGCTAAACTGAGAAACAGAATAGAATAGTGGTTACCAGGGGCTGGGAGGTTGGGGGAAATGGGGAGGTGTTGTCAAAAGTTATAAGCTTCCAGTTTTAGATAACAAGTTATAGAAATCTAATGTAAAGACGGTAATTTTAGTTAATGATACTGTGTTAGATACTTGAAAGTTGCTAAGAGGGTAGATCTTAAACGACCTCACCACAAAAGAGAAGGGGTAGTTAGGTGACAGGATGGAAGGGTTATCTAACGCTCAGGTGGTAATCGCTTTGCAACATATAAAGAAAGGTGTCAAATCAACACACTGCACACCTTAAACTTACATAATGTCAGATGCCAATTATAGCTCAGTAAAACTGGGGGGCGGGGAGAGAAAATTGAAAGCAATCTAAAAATGCCAATCAAAAGAGGTTGGTTCAATAAATTATAGTAATCCACACAATGGAAACCTCTGCCATCTAAAAGAAAAAGGCAGCAGCATATGATTGGAACTACAGTGATATCAAAGTTATGTTCTTAATATAAAACTAAAGCACAGAACAGTGTGCATGATGTAATACAAGAGTATAAAAATATGGTATCCATCTCTATCTATACCGAAGTATGCATACGCTGTGTCTGGAAGAAGACGTAAGAAACTGGTAAGGATGGCTGTGGCCAGGGAGCAAGAGGACAGGGGTGAGGAGGAGATTTTCACTGTGTACTCCTTCATACTTTCAGAATTTTGCACTTTATGTTAGTATTCCTTTTATCGTGGAAAAAAAAATCTCACCTCCAAATTGCTCTATCTACTCCACATGTCACCATTAAGACTTCCACTGCCAAAGTAAGGCTTGAGCTGCAATGTACCTCTGCTTAGAAATCTCCATCAAGCCCCACTGTATACACTGCAGTATAGTGCAATGGTGAAATGGCCAGCCTCTGAGGCCAGGCTGCTTTGGTTTCAAGTCCTGCTTCTTCCACTGATGAGTGGGGTGACCTTGAGCAAGCTTAACTCAAGATGGTAGGATCTGTGCTACACTGGCCAGACTCTGCTGGCCTACAGTCCCCCCAAACAATCTCTCCAGAAACTGCCCCTGCCTTAAGAGAGCCACCACACCTGAGGTCACACCTCCTTCCTGGGCACTCACATCAATGACTGGTTGACACAAGGGAATCAAAGCCAGGACCCTCATTCCAACTTGGAATATGTCTGAAGGGAACTCCACCTCAGAGCACTCCACGGGGTAGGACAGGAACCTTTGCTGAGACTACATTGCAGTCCAGCTTCTGTGGCCAAATTCTGCTCTTCCCTCTCCTTCCCATCCCTTCCCCAGAAGCAATCTAAAAAAATCTTCTCTAAAAAAACCCAAAAACCCAAAACAGAACAAAACAAAACCTTCCTATATACTACTCTCAGCTCAGAGTCTGCTTGCCGGGGAACCTGACCTGCCATACTTACGTACTTTCCCCACGTGTACAGTGTGATAGTCGTGGTACCCGGCTCATAGGGTTGTTTCAAGGATTTAATGAGTTCACCTGTAAGGTGCTTAGACCCCATACCGCATGCTATGGTTTGAAGGTTTTGTATCCCCTCCAAAATTCCTATATTGAAAATCTAGTATCCAATGTGACACTACTGCAAGGTGGGGCCTTGGGGGCTGGTTAGGTCTTGGCAGTAGAACACTCATGAACGGGAATGATGTCCTTATAAAAAGTGGCCTGAAAGCTCCCTTGACCCCTCTGCCATGTGAGCATATGACTAGAAATCTGTGACCTGGAAGAGGCTCTTCACCTGACCGCACTGGCACCTTGACCACAGACTTCCAGCCTCCAGAACAGAGAGACAAAGATTTCTGTTATTTATAAGGCACCCAGTCTATGGAGTTTTATTATGGCATTACCAATAAACTAAGACCCCCTGGTATGGAGGAAATGTTCACTAGATGTTAGCCATTAATTTGAGATAAGGTTCAGTCTCTTAAAACCTTTAACCTCTGTGATTGGGCTCAGCCAACATCTCCTGTCTTACTTCTCATTCTTCTATTCACGTTCTTTGTGCCCAAAACAACCTAGCTCCTGGTTGTCTTTTGGTTTGGTTTGGTTTTTGTTTTTTTCCCCTCATCTCCGGGCCACTGCAATGTTTTCCCATCCTCCTGGAGAGTTGGTCTCACCCAGCTGCATCTGGCAATCCTATAACCGTTCCATAGTCCATCTCCTTACTACTTTCCACAGGTCCTCTGAGTGTATATAACGTCTGCATAGCACTCTCTGGGTATTCACACAGCACTGGCAATAATGTCACCACCCTGGTCACATGACAAACTCAAGGCTACCTTCACCTTTGCCTTTGTAGCCTCGTTTCACTGGCCTTTTTAGGCATATCCCAAAATATCTGAATCTAGTTAAGCGTTCCAAAAGTACCTGTCATTTAATAAAAGGCTTTGGTCCCCTGGAGCTGCCATTGTTAGTGAAGGGGAGACCAACCCATTCAATGGTGCCCTCTTCTGGCCAAAATGAGCCCCCTAAAGAGAAAAGAAGTTGGGCACAGGTGACATCAGAGAACTCCTTATTTATGTTGTATAGGACCAGACATTACCACACTTACTGAGGGCTTCCTATGGCCACATACTAGGCTAAGCACTTTATATTCACTCTCTCATTAAATCATGCCCTTTCTAGAAGGTACAGCAGATTCTTCAAGAACAGGATCAAGGAGTCCAAGCAAATTCTATTAAAACAGGAGTACTGGGTTTTAACATGTTTGTTCAAATTTTAGAAGGACAGAATCCAATATTGTGTTGGAACATAACAAACAGAAGGTTAAGTTCTATTTTATGACATTCTTCAAAAGCCGCATTATTAAAACAATAAATAAGTCGAACACAACAAGATCCATCCTCTTGGCGGAACTTTAGTGATCACTGCTAAGACATCAACATTCTCCAAGGCCAAGTGTTCTCTACTCTAGGGAATTAGAGCAAGAGGAAGACCACTTGGAAAATGGGCTGAAGAAACCAGATGGAACAAAGGGGTCACCTGGAAGTGTGTGACAGGGGGAGCTAAGATGGGATGGACAGGATGACTGGATTTCCTTAGTGAATAGGTCATTCTTGATCCCTGTAGCCTCTCCTTGATCTGGATAGGGTTTGAGTTCATGCAGAAAGACACAGAAGGGCTCTTGGTAATTTGTCCAATGTCACCAATCCAGGCTGTGACCCAGGATCTCTTCCCAGGCAGAAGGTCTCTCTCTCTCTCTGTATATGTGTGTGTGTGTGTGTTTGTGTGTGTGTGTATGTGTGTGGAAAGTGAGCTAATGCCTCCAAGTAGAGAGACCCTCCACCCTAACAATAGAGGCTAACCCTATAAAACAAGGAAGCCGCCTGAATCTTGCCCATAGCCTCTTGAAGAAGCAACAATTTCTACACAAGAGCTATGCTTTCAAATACATGTGTTTAAGAAATTGTCCTTTCTCTGGGATGCCTTCCAAATGAAATTAATTTCTTTATAAATCTGCTTTTAAAAAATATATAAAAATATGTCATTTGCCCACTTTGCATTGTAGTAGTTTTTGGTACATTGAGGAGGGGAAGAACAAGTCAAGCTGAATTGGGTACATTTCCTTTGAAGAAGAACCAAAGAGAAACAAATGATCCTATTAGGTGACCCCAAAACAATAGATTCCTAATCACTAGTGCTGATTGAGGAGGAGAAAGCTCTTGCCCAGCAGATGTCTGAGCACCCCCAGCATTAGCCTATGGCAAGGAAGTCTTTCTCTGGAAAACTTTACGTGACCATTCAAGTGCCTGCTTCAGGGTCGATGAGCAGATCATCATAAGGGAGCCTATGCTCTCATTCTCAGCAAGACCAAAGGTAGACTAAGACACCTCTTCTTCATCTTTTCAAAATAACATCTTTTGAATTATAAAAGTAAACAGTTGTTTATTCTAGAGAAACTTTTTTAAGCTATGTGACCGAAAAAAAAAAAAAGGCAAAATCATCTGTCATTCTACTATACAAAGATAGCCACTGTTGACATTTCAGTGTATTTCTTCCTAGGATTGTTTCTGTGGGTGTAGACAAATATTTAAACATAGTGGGGATCATGCCACCTTAAACTTAGATCAAGCCACTGGAATCATGCCGTCAGTTCTAATTATTTCCCTTTGGCATTTTGTCATAACTAGTTTCTGGGACATTCATTTTTGTGCACTCCCATTGAGCATTTCAGTGGGAGCTGGGGAAGGGTGAGTCAGGTGGTTGTGCCTAGCTACCATGAACTGCAAGACTGCTCACTAGTTGCTAACCCTCCTCTATCCTTAGGACCCGAGGCTGACAGGGAAGGTTGCCAAAATGGGCCTTCCGGCATCTGTGAGGCTGAGTGATCTTAGCGCGGTCTTTTGGGTTGTCACCTGTCTCCAATGACAGGAAAAACCCGGAGAGTTTCTCACTGGTAGAGTGCCTCTACCTAAAACCTTTCTAGGTATTCTCTGCTTTCCCTCTGCTATGGGAAAGTTTCACAAAAACATGAAAGATTAAGGAACTGTATCCATGTTACCATCCAGACTAACCACAGAGAATCACCATAGAGAATCCATAAACCATCAGATCACTTCTAAATGATTTCTAAATTTATTTCTAAACAGTTTCAGCTTCTGTATATGCACTCATTCCAGCAAGAAGCATTTATTATTCATGCTTGGCACCATACGGTGTAAACTTGTACTGAATTATTCTGTAATATACCAATAAACTCCGTATCTAGCTAAACAAAAAGACAGTGCCCTAAAAATTACTATTTCATGGCAAGCAGACATACCAAATACTCAGAGAAGATTGTTGCCTTCCACAGCTGCTTTCAATTTAAATAACCACCTATAAAGACAAGACAAAGTGTACTTTCTGAAATGTTAAAAATGAGGAAAGTCAAGTCCAAAAGAAACAACACAAACCGACAGCTTGCTTTTTTAACACTTTGTTCCTCTTCTTGGGATTCAAAAAAGAATGAAAAAAAAAAGAGAGAGAGAGAGAAAAAAAAGAAAATCTCGACCAGGGATCAGCCAACTACAGCCGGTGGACCAAATCAGGCCCCCTGCCTACTTTTGCAAATAAAGTTTTATTGGAACACAGCCATGCTCGTTTGTTTACATATTGTCTGCGGCTACTTCTGGGCCACAGCAGCAGGGCTGAGTAGTTGTGACACAGACTGTATGGTCCAAAAGGCCTAAAATATTTATTATTTTCCTTTGCAGGAAAAATTCCCAAGCCTTAACCTCCAGAGAGGCCCCAGGCAAATGGAGATGCAAAGACAACAGCTGACAACTGCATGGGTTTGGAGGGGAAACTGGGCAACCGAAGAATGAAGAGCAAAGGGACAGGAAAAACACCAGGTATCCAAGTTCCCCAAGGTCCTCACTGCTCACACCTCACCCTTCTCACACTACTTTCCCAACACTGATTTGCGATGACTACCCCGGGCTCGCAACCATCCCTTTTCACTCCATCTACTGGACTGCTGCCAATCTCAAACCTCCAGACGGAAATTAACAAAACAGCTCTTGGCAAAACGAGGAGCCAACTGTTCCCAAAATGCTTCCCCAGCGACCCTGGAAAGATACGCTCTCTAGAACCCACAAATGTGCACTGCTCAGGAACATTAATGATCGGTATGGAGATTAGGGGATCAGATGGTCATGCCATTTGTCTCTCAGTTCTAGAAGTTTCCATTTGCTGTGTTTTCTGACCCAGTCAAGGGCAGGGGATTCCTTCATTCTCTGGATGATTCAGGAACCCTCGGGGGGTTTTGGTAAGCCTCAGTGGATTCTCCAAGGTCTCTCTGCTCTGATCTTTGTTCCATTATTGCTTTAAACCCCTGAGATGTGTGAGGAAGTGGGCAGCAGTGGCAAATCCATGTAGAATGGTTTCCTGAATGATTCAGCACCAACAGGCTGGATGATGCCCAGAGCTACTGAAAAATACTCCCAAGCCACGGAAACGACAACAAGGCAGTTCTTCTGAGGACTCTCTGGAGAAACAACCTGAGATTCCTATGACTGTATTTGACTTGGCGTCCGGTTCTTTGCTCCACCCAGAGTCCAAAGAGGAGCCTCCCTGTGCCAGGAGCCCAACAGATGGGAAAGCAAATGCCCCAGACAGGCTGCAGTTGGAAGGTGAGGGAATGAGGACAGGCAAGTGGGGTCTGGGGAGGGAGCTGGAGGAGGACTGCTCTGCCACTGGGCAGCCAGGCTGAGGGTCCCTCTCCACCTACCTCTCTTCTCCTCTCCCCTCCTTCCCACCACTCTGCCCAGGCAAGTGGGCGGTGGCTAGTATTTTTGAGTAGGAACATGGGATATGAGTGCCTCCACCACTGACTTACTACAAGGGTAAAATCAGGTAATATGTGTTACACATTTGACATAGTATAAAGTGAACAATAAATGGAGTTCTTCTATTATTATTATTCACCTACACATGAGCTTTCCTAACCAAAGTACTTGCTTCCTAGCCACCCCGGGCTCTCTCCCATAGCTATGTCTTTGCGCATGTAGTTTCCCCTGCATGGAAAGATCTCCACCAACCCACTCCTCACACTTTTATCCTACCGATAGAATTCTGCTTCTCCAAGTCTCAGTTTAAAAGTCATCTCCTCCGTGAAGCCTTCCCTGATTCCTCCAGGCAGAGCGCTGTCACCATTTCCTGATTCCATGGTCAATTGTATCACATTGTGCCCCCTCGGAAAGTCCAGTTTCCTCCTAATTCCATGAACCCCTCAATGACAGTGGTTCTAAGCTTTTCGTCTTTGTAGCCAGCACCCTTGTACACAGCAAGCACTTCATAAAAGAAGGGATGCAGATTGAAATAGAAACAAATTCAATGACTTATAAATGAGTAACAGAAGCAAAAACTAGCTTTTGAAAGTGGGTGCTGAGTTCACCATGATCTCTCTGAAGTCCTGAGTGAAGAATAAAGTTGGTTTTGACTATCAATTCTGGGACAACCAGGAACTGGCTTTCAGGACTGCTGAAATTAATGCATTTCCCTTTTCTGATATTCTCCATATACACCAGCTGGCCAGGTTGTTTCCTATATCCCCATACCAAATCCCACAAAAGTTGCAGAACCAGAAGGAGGAAAGGCAGTGACTTTTAAGGAGGGATGTTGAGCTAGAGGACACCCAGGTTAACGCAGGAGATGGGATCCTATTTCAGACGCTGGCTCCAGGGAGCAGCAATGGCTGGGTGGGGAGAGGAGGGGCAGAGGGTCTTAGAGAGCCAAGGCTTTAATCCTCAACTGACCACAATTAAAACCAGGAACATCCATGCTGTCTTGGGTCACTGGCTGCCATCATGAAGGGGTAAGGTCATTTGTTAAGTTCAGTTACAGAGAAGTAGTTCTATCCTGAGATAAATTCACTATGAAGTGTTACCTTCATAGTGAGGCTTACAAAGAGCTTCTCATCTCAGGATATGCTTGCATGGGGACAAAAAAGGATTTTTTTTTTCTAAATAAAGTTCAAAAATGCTGCATATGAGATCTCTCTCTTTGATGTAATACTCATTAACATATCAGCCTTGCACACTGGTCCTACATTAAATAAACCTCTTATAACTCTGTTTTACCCCAAATCTCAGCTGACGATGGCATAGCCCACCAACAGGCAGCAAGAACAGACCACAAGGGTGTGGATACTTTGATCCTCTTGGCCAGGGAGGTGCCCAGAGCCGCCAGCCGGTCCACTGCAGCTCACAGCATTTTCTCCAGAGAACTTTTGTTCAATGTCAACTACAAAAATCCTTTCATATGGTTGAAAATGGCCTGAGCTAAGGAGTTCAGTAACTTCTAAAGTTTAATTTTGAAGACATTTTTATTACCACTCATACATAAAATGAATAGATTTCCTCATTAAATCCCCACTGTTCTTTCTCAATAAATATTACTCAATTGTATCCAAGTGGACCTCAACGATGGAAAAACTGAACGTGTCCCGTTATGTGACATTTCAATCTAGGTTCTAAGCTTCTCAGGGGTGAATCTGCATCCCTCCAGAGAGTTTTGCAAATATCATTTTCCATTGTCTAGGATATAAAGAAGAATGCCAGACCACAGAATACTGATTCTAACTGCCAATGCTTTTTGAGAACTACCAAGGGGAAAAAAAGAAAAAAGGGAAATCACAGATCCCCAGGTAAGGGAGCTGCTAAGCAGTTCTCAGCAAATGCTACGCACTTTCCAAGGTGCAGTGGAGAAAAAACTCCCAGGCAAAATAGGCCCACTACGGACTCGCTGATGCCGGAGTTCCCTTGGGAGAGACAGGGTGCTGTTTGTGGTCACTAGAATCTCAGGTTTTTGCAAATATCTGGCCACCCGCCTTCTGATGTGTATGCACTCAGCCTCTGTGGCACCTGCAGACTCATGGAGAGGAAAGGAAAGGGCCTGATAATGCAACCTCTCCCCCAAACCCAGCAGATGACAGATGTGCTGCCACTGGGGGGTAGGGGGCCAAGTTCACTTCTGGTATGCACTGGGTATGCTGACCCTCACTGAGTAAGTTACATTGGCCCACTTAATCTCCATGCCTCTGGTCCCTGCTGTTGCCCAAGGGAACAGTAGGTCATTAACCAAGTCAAAGCTTCCACCTTACCCTGTGGGCCTCCGAACTTGATCCAGGGTGATCTAAAGACAGCCCCCCTCTGATCTCAGTACATGCTTTGGAGGATCTGGAGAGTAAGAGGGCTGGGCCATGGCCCCAGCAGTCTATTGAGGAGGGGAACCCGGAGCCAGCCTGCTAGCAGCACCAATGGCCTGACTCCCCTCTGATCTGATGCTCGTTTCACTGAGGTCTTTCAAGGTCTTGAGTTCTGAGTACTTGGGGTCCAGTCTCTAAGCTCTTTCCCTGACAAGGGCAGCTAAGGACCAGACTCTACTTTTCCTCCCAATGGCTAGTATGTTTTCCTGGCATCCTCACTGGCTGAAAACCCCAAAGAGTTCCTGCCACCAGCCCTTCTGGGGAATAGGATGGAGATTTACGAGCTGTGAGTGTGCTCCTGTTTACTTCTCAGCGACCGATGACTTGTCCACGTGGCCACATCCAGGGCCTGACTCAGCATAAAGTCTGTTTATCAAAGCCAGAAACAGGTTTTTCTGCTACTGAATCAAGACAGGTGGCCCTTGGAGCTGTCTCTTCTTTGAGTAGAAAGAGCTGGGGGTGGGATTTGGTGGGATCTTGCTTCAAATCTGGCTTTGCCATGCTGCCTATGTAGATGGTTTCCTTCTTTTTTTATATATATAAATTTATTTTTTATTGGTGTTCAATTTGCCAACATATAGAATAACACACAGAGCTCATCCCGTCAAGTGCCCCCCTCAGTGCCCATCACCCAGTCACCCCCACCCCCCACCCACCTCCCCTCCCACCACCCCTAGTTCATTTCCCAGAGTTAGGAGTCTTTCATGTTCTGTCTCCCTTTCTGATATTTCCCACTCATTTTTTCTCCTTTCCCCTTTATTCCCTTTCACTATTTTTTATATTGTCAAGTAGAGACACTGATAATCTTGGTGAGAATATACATAAAGGTAGTTAGTAAGCCTTAAAGCCACTAACTGTCAACTATCATCCCTACATATTGCCAGGCTCAATCAGCTCATGTCCCAGAATCAATTCACAGTTAATATTAGGTAAAAATATTGGAAAACCTTTAAAGAATAGATGCCAAATGGATACTGAAGCACAGCAATGGGTTTCTGCCAACTTCCAAGGGCTGTCCTTTCTGGTGTGATATCTGGCACAAGCCCTTGTGAGCTTGAAAGTTTCAATAACATGGTCCAGGCTAAATTTACATATGAAAGGCATGACATTACAAAATTCTATCCAGTGCGTGGTTACAGCCAGACTCTGTGACAAATGAAAACTGGATATTAGCTACGAGGAGAATTTTAAATATGCCTGCATTATGATTCCATTATATAAACAATGCAAGCTATTCGTGGCCACCTTTTCAACCATTTGCTGTTCCATGTTTCTGGAATGCTGTTCCATGACCCTGCACGATGAGCTCCTGTGCAGCATTCTGGTTCCTGTGTCACCTCCTCAGATGTCTATCCTTACCACCCCGTGTGTGTGTGGCCTCCCCAAACGCTTACCTCAGCACCCTGCCCGGGCCCCAAGCAGCACTAACAAGTCTGTGGTTAATTGTGTCTTTCTTACAAGACACTAAAAAAAAAAAAAAAAAAAAAGGACCTGGTCTCTCATTTTTACTACTATAGCACTAGTGCCTAATACAATGCCTGGCACACAGTAAGTGTCCAAAAGAGTAACTGTTGACTCAAATAATGAGATCTAAAACTATTATATGCTAATTTGCTTAAAAATTGGAAACTACTGGAAAACAGAAAAAAATAAAAGTCATCCTCAAAGACAATTTTCTTTTACATTGGTATGATTTTTTAGACATAGTTATAAACTTGATATATTTTAAATGTTGAGTTTTGTTTTGTAAATTTATATTTCATTAAAAAATACAATCTAAGAAGATCATTATTCCACTAACCTTTATCACTTGTTATAAGTTTTTATCTGAGAGACAGAGTGCAAGTACCCTCGTGTGCAAGCCAGGGGAGGGGCAGAGGGAGAGAGAGAGAATCTTAGCTGGTTCCACACCCAGTGTGGAGCCCAATGCGGAGCTGATCTCATGACCCTGAGATCATGACCTGAGCCAAAATCGAGAGTCAGATGCTTAACCAACTGAGCCACTCAGGCACCTCTCCATTAACTTTTTAAATAAAGTTATTCTTTAACTTACTCATCCATACTCCTTTTCTTGGGCATACGCATTGCCTAATGCTGTACTATTTTAAATAAGGTTAAAGAGAATAACACCACATTTTTCTTTATCCGGATTATTTCTTCTAGGTTGATGTTTGGAAATGAAATTATTAGATTATTAGACTCAAAGTCAATAAACATTTCTAAGAATTTTGCTTTATATTGCCAAATTGTTTTCTAAAAGCACTGTGCTCCAAAGATAAAATCAAAATGGATGAAAGATCTAAATGTGAGACAAGATTCCATCAAAATCCTAGAGGAGAACACAGGCAACACCCTTTTTGAACTCAGCCACAGTAACTTCTTGCAAGATACATCCATGAAGGCAAGAGAAACAAAAGCAAAAATGAACTACTGGGACTTCATCAAGGTAAGAAGCTTTTGCACAGCAAAAGAAACAGTCAGCAAAACTCAAAGACAACCTACAGAATGGGAGAAGATATTTGCAAATGACGTATCAGATAAAGGGCTAGTTTCCAAGATCTATAAAGAACTTATTAAACTCAACACCAAAGAAACAATCCAATCCTGAAATGGGCAAAAGACATGAAGAGAAATCTCACAGAGGAAGACACAGACATGGCCAACAAGCTCATGAGAAAATGCTCCGCATCACTTGCCATCAGGGAAATACAAATCAAAACCACAATGAGATACCACCTCCCACCAGTGAGAATGGGGAAAATTAACAAGGCAGGAAACAACAGATGTTGGAGAGGATGCAGAGAAAAGGGAACCCTCTTGCACTGTTGATGGGAATGTGAACTGGTGCAGTCACCTGGGAAAATTGTGTGGAGGTTCCTCAAAGAGTTAAAAATAGACCTGCCCTACGACCCAGCAATTGCACTGTTGGGGATTTACCCCAAAGATACAGATGCAATGAAATGCCGGGACACCTGCACCCCGATGTTTATAGCAGCAATGTCCACAATAGCCAAACTGTGGAAGGAGCCTCGGTGCCCATCGAAGGATGAATGGATAAAGAAGCTGTGGTCTATGTATGCAATGGAATATTCCTCAGCCATTAGAAATGACAAATACCCACCATTTGCTTCAACGTGGATGGAACTGGAGGGTATGATGCTGAGTGAAATAAGTCAATCGGAGAAGGACAAACATTATATGTTCTCATTCATTTGGGGAATATAAAAAATAGTGAAAGGGAATAAAGGGGAAAGGAGAAAAAATGAGTGGGAAATATCAGAAAGGAAGACAGAACATGAGAGACTCCTAACTCTGGGAGATGAACAAGGGGTAGTGGCAAGGGAGGTGGGCGGGGGGGTGGGGGTGACTGGGTGACGGGCACCGAGGGGGGCACTTGACGGGATGAGCACTGGGTGTTATTCTATATGTTGGCAAATTGAACACCAATAAAAATTTATAAAAAAATAAAAAATAAATAAAAGCACTGTGCTCGTTTAAGTTTTAATTTTTATATGTATTTCCTGAAATTACTTAGAACTTATGTGGGTATATGTGATGTGACTATATAAATTTAGGAGCCAAATTTTTTAAATCCAGAAGGATGCTAGAATAACTTTAAAATGTCTGTGCAGCTCTATACATATTTTGAATAGATCAAACACTGGACTAATATTTAATTATCACATAACTTCAAAAATCAGTTCCAAGTTTAGCCATTCTGATTGGTATGAGGTGGTATGTTGCTGGAGGGGAGGTGGGTGAGGGATGGGGTAACTGGGTGATGGGCATTAGGAAGGTACTTGATGTAATGACACTGGGTGTTTTAATGCAATGGATGAATCACTAAACTCTACCTCTGAAACTAATAATACATGTTGATTAAATAAATTTAAATTTAAAAAAATTTAAATAATAAAAATTAGTTTCAGGCATATTCTTTTCCTGATCAATCTCCCTATTTTTCTTTAAATACACTCTTGATTCTATATCCTGTTCCTGTTGAGGGAATAAAGCAGGAAATTTTATGTTACATACTGGATTTAACCTATAAAAGTTGCATTATCCCCTCTTCTCATTCCCTAGTTAGAAAAATATGCACAGATGTTCCTAATGACACAAACAAGGATGGTTATGCAGAACTCTTTATAAGATTGGAAAATTGGGAACAACTTTCATGCTCATCAATTTATAAAGGAACAGCTAAATAAACTATAACTCATCCACCCTATGAAATACTACGGGATACGAAAATACGAATGGGGACAGAGCTCCAACATATATTACCAGGTTATCAAAAAACCATCAGGTTTTAGAATCATTCATGTTGTAGGATACCATTTATGGGAGGGGAGAGCCCACAAAATTATTTCTAAGGTCCAAATATCTGTATATAAAGCCCTGTTCAGAAATCTAGAAGGATCTTTACCATTAGCATGGTTGCTTTTGTGAGAAGCTTGGGTCTGAGTGTGTAAAGGAATCTGTGCTTTTATTTGTAACACATCTTTTATACAGATAATGTATTCAAACTGTTTCACATGGGCAATTAGAAATTATTAATGAGGGGCACCTGGGTGGCTTGGTCAGTTAAGCATCTGCCTTCGGCTCAGGTCATGACCCTGGGATCCAGGGATTGAGCCCTGTAGCAGGCTCCCTGCCCAGTGGAGAGCCTGCTTCTCCCTCTCCTCCCTGCTCATGTTCTCTCTCTCTCTCTCTCAAATAAATAAAATATTTTTTAAAGTATTAAATATTTACAGGTCATATTCTTTGAAGGGATTATCAGCACTTAGGTTGCATTTCTCTCATATATTCCCTGGTGCCATAGCACCACATAGTTCCTTCTGTGGGTGCCCAGCACAGCCCCAGCAGGCACCCAGGGCATTAACACTCCACAGTAGAGGTGGACCCTCAGCTATGAAGAAGTCCTCACCCTGCAGGAGTCACAAAGACTCTACCATTTGAGGTAAGAAAACCATGCTCAGCAAAGAGGAGGGCTTGCCCAGGGACTGGCAGTGACTCAGAGCATTGCACAAGTGCAGTCTAGGCTTTCCAACTGTCATGAGGGTGCTAACTGTCCCTGTCCATCAATGACTGATCAGATAAAGAAGATGTGGTTTATGTATACAATGGAATATTCCTCAGCCATTAGAAATGACAAATACCCACCATTTGCTTCAACGTGGATGGAACTGGAGGGTATTATGCTGAGTGAAGTAAGTCAATCGGAGAAGGACAAACATTGTATGTTCTCGTTCATTTGGGGAATATAAATAATAGTGAAAGGGAATATAAGGGAAGGGAGAAGAAATGTGTGGGAAATATCAGAAAGGGAGACAGAACATAAAGACTCCTAACTCTGGGAAATGAACTAGGGGTGGTGGAGGGGGAGGAGGGCGGGGTGTGGGGGTGAATGGGTGACGGGCACTGAGGGGGACACTTGACGGGATGAGCACTGGGTGTTATTCTGTATGTTGGTAAATTGATCACCAATAAAAAATAATTTTATTATAAAAAAATGATCAGAGCTGGTTAATGGCTCTTGGAGGGGGTTCCTGGGGAGGAGATAGTTACTTACCCAAGGCACTAAGATCCCAGACTTGGGACTTCATCTTCACTATATTCTGGTATTAGAGAATAACAATAACTGCCACTTACTGAGCATTTACTATGTGCTAGGCACTGTACTGGGTGTCTTGGATACATTCTCTTACTAAATTCTGACATTCAGCTCATATAGTAGGTTGCACTATTTCCCCCATTTTAGAGATTACAAAAATACTCAGCTGAAGAAACCTGCATAGGGCCCCACGGTATGTGATGGAGCTTGAACTTGAAATCAGACCATCTGTCTTAAAAGGCATGCTCTGGAGCTCTCTGATAAACTACTAAGGCTTTCAAAAAAGATGATTTATTTGCAAGCCTGGAAGCTCAAGTGGAGTTTCTAGGGAGCTTAGCTTTCCAGTCTCGGCTTTCCCTGACCCTCAACAGCACGCCCAAAAGGGCACACTCTTCTTGCACAACCACCACCTCCCAGCTGCTCCCATGAAGACAAACTCCATATGATACTTGCCTGGGATACGGTGGTTCTAATTGCCAAAAAATAAAACTTGAAACCACCCTTCCAGAGAGCTGCCTTCCCCTCCATGTCCATAATCCTGCTTGTGAACAGTCTGGATATTCAATTTAAAATGAATTAGGATGGCAGCTTGATTGAGGAAGGAGGTCAGCCCAAGATTTCAAGAACTCAGTTATGAACGTGGAATTCCACTCTGGCCCCTGAGAAAGGTGACCTTCTGACTCATGAACCTTGTACATCCTCTGTGGCCAGAGCCACTGCTGCACCGCGACACCATCCCTAGGCCATGGGAGGGCAGCCCAGTGTAGGCAGGGCCCCCCATTCACCCCAACACGGCCACTCACTGGACTGGAAGCCCCGAAGCCCCACCTGCTGACAGACTTCACTGTCCAGCAGAAAAGTCAGGCTTTATAATTTTTTTTAATGATTGTTTTACCACAATAGAAAAAAAGAGAACGTAAAATGCACCATTTTCACCCTTTTTAACATAGGCGGGTTAGTGGCATCCAGAACATTCATGTGGTTGTGCAGCCACCACCACCGTCCACTCCCAGGTCTTACCTTTGGACTCCCAAAGTATCTCCACCCTGCCCTAACTTCTCTCATTGGGTCCACTTCTCCAGATGGTCCTTGGATTTTCACAGAGGCGCCGTGTTTGTGACCAGTCCACGCTGCTCAGGCTCCTGCATGGCCTCCACTCTGCTGACTTCCTGGGCCTCTTTGCAGGCCTGGGGAGACCTCCCTGCCGAGGGGGCTCAGGCCAGGAGGAGGCCCGGCCCTGCACCCATCCTCCCTCCCTCTTCCTCCTGGCTTTCCTACAGCAGGAGCCCCAGTTACCATCTGGTACCTGCTCAAGCAGCTATGTGGCCCTGGGCAGTTGACCAAACCTTGTGGAGTCTCTTGACTTCTCCATAAAAGGAGACCACCACCTATCTAGCCTGTGGGGGGGTTGTCAAGGTCAGGCACCTGGGCAGCCGTGTCCCACACTGATGTCCTGCCCCATCTGTCTGATACTTGCTGATACCTGCTACTCCCATTCCAGTCCATCACCTTCCTCCCCATTCTCATCTTCCCTCAATCGACCTCCTCACTCGTCCTATAGTGGGAGGCAACTAGTCAACCGAGTTCAAGTTGTCCCAGGAGGTGCAGAAAGTTAAGAGTCTCTCAGTTATTTGAACCCTAATGACCTTGCTTTACCAAACTCTTCCCTTTGGAGGAACCTGGTTGAAGATGCCCACCTTAGATGTCCCATCTCACAGTGCAGATTGTGCAAAAAGAGACAACTACCCAAAAGCCAACTTACAGCCAAGCAAGGGAGCCTTTGAGGCTCTGGAAAATACACTCATGTTCTGATGCTTGCCAAATCACTGATATTCAGACTTAGGACATCCTTTCTGTGCCTCCTCTCTTTGAGAGACAAGAGAGGCAAATCCCTTGACAGGTTTGAAGGATGAGTCATTTATTTTTAAAAGTCAGTCGGGGGAAGGAGACGATCTGGAGTCTTTGAAAGCCTCAGAACACAGGAAAGAAAATGAGTAGACAAAACCAGATTGGAAAGGCCTTCTATTAGACGTCCCATGGGCCCACTGTCTGTAACTTTAATCTTCTGGAAGGGAAAGTCATCTCTGGGTGATGTTCCCCTGCTTGGGGAACACATGCTGGTCACTGGCATTATGTCATTTCTCTGCTCAGAAACCTTCAAAGGCAAGGAGAGCTGCCAGGAGATGATCCTCACTTAGCTTCCTGATTTAAAATTCCTCTTTCACAAGCCCTAAGTTACAGCCACACTGAACTGTTCTCACTGTTCCCTAAACATGCCCCAAAGATGGCTTCTGAATCTATTCTCGATGATTCCTCTACCCAGCAAGTCTCTCCACCACCATTATCTTAGACAGAACCTTCCCCTTGGCCTGTCTCTGATGCCACCTCCACAGTCTTTCCTGGATCCCTCCACTGCATGTAATCTACCCACTTGGAAGTCCATGGCACTTGGAGCCTCTCTGTTTGCATCTATCTTGCAGAGGCAACAATTAAGACTAATTATGTTATATTTTGTTATCAAATAGATAGGTCTACCTTTGAGATACACATCATAGTCACGTACACCTCATCCTCCCCTCTACACTCAATGATCAGCTCTTTAAAAACAACATATGGGTCTGTTCCGGTCTCCATCACTCACCACCTCACTCCATGCTTGGAATTTGTTGGGTGCTCAATAAATATTAGTCTGTTAAGCTTTGCAAGCCATAATCCTACTCTAAGCATACAGCCTGTGGACACAACCTCCCCTGCCATGCGTATCTTTGCCAACGTTGATAAGAACGCCTGACCTCAGCAATGCACGCGTCCCTGTGGAATGGCTGCACTTTGCAGAGAAACCAAGAGGGATTAGAATCTCCTTCCTTTGGTGAACTGATGAAACACTAGTTCTGATGTGAGATTGATTTGTGAGCTCAATTTTGTGCCTTGGAAGAGATTGGTTTCAGACGGTTAGAATTGTCGTGGCCTCAATTTCTGCTGTAAGTATCTGGCATCATTAATGTAGGCTATACAACCTCCTTGATGAAGCTCAGAGTTTTTAGATCCCTTCTCAATCTCCCAGGAAGCTGCAAAGAAGTCAAAGAGCTGGACATTCCCTATTTCCAATTTATCTTTAAATCACTTTGCCCTACAGTGTGGATTAAGACACAAAATGTGTTACACCAGGAGCCTGCAAAGACTTTTAAGCAGAAACAAGCTTGTTATATTCTTCTGTTAGGTCTTAGGAAAGCCTATGCCTGTGGGTCGAAGTAGAAATCCTAGAATGCCTCCCGAAGTAGAAATTCATTGCCAAACCAGAATTTATAACTCAGTTGCCATGGCAGCCAATCTGTCACGTTTCACTCAGCCTAAGAATATCTAAAACCTGATAATTCTGAGAACGGGCTAAGTGGAAGAGCCAGGTGTGATCACTGTAAGGGCCCCAGGTTAACATTCATTTCTCTGCTCCTCATCCACTGCTTTTCTATGGATCTCAAAAAAAATCTCTGGCTTCTTCCTCAGAATGTCATCGTTGGGACACAGGCTTTCAATCTGGAGTATCCAGGCTTTAACTCCTACTCTTCCGCCACATTCTCTGTGTATGCATATGTGTGAGACTCTCCAAAATACGTGGGAAGCATGGGTCTCAAGAGCATGGGGGACCATGGATAATAATGGAAGAAGATAAAGTGAGAATGCCTATGGATTTTCAAGGAAGACTTGCAGTTCTAGAAAGTGAGAACTACATATGACAGTGGTAACACTGTTACATGTGTATAGGATGGGGTCAGCCTGAAGTTCTAGAAGCTTCTGTGAACAACCCAGTAGGTCTCCATCAGGAAGCAGGTTGGTATGGAAGGGGATCCCAGAAAGGGCACAGAAGCAAAGCAGAGATGCTCAAGGTGCCAGGAAATACAACCAGTGGGAGGGCTGTTCATGTCCCCAAACTGGCATGCACTCTGATTCCCTGGGTTATATTCAACAGGTAATTGATCCTAGACAAAAAGAACAAGATTTCCTTTCCCCCCTTCAAAATCCTTTGTGGCCTACATTTAATCAACAATACTTTCAACATCCAGACCCACTAAATCACATGTTTCAAGGTCCCATAGGCAACCTCTTATCCATTGGTGGCATATACTGAGCATCTCCTCCCACAAGTGGTCAGCCCCCTGTGGCAAGACAATCCAGCCATAGCTGGTATCCAACCCACTATTTGTGTCTAGCTCAACAACCTAACCCAAAGGTAGATATACCCATATGCCTTATAACAAAATGTAACAGACCCTGTTTTACCTCTTGCTTCTGGAGTCACACAGAATAAAGCCATTTCCTTTTTACAACGTAGCAGGCCAAAGGTTTGAATACACATTCTACCTTCCCCTCCATCCTCTCTATCCTACGGTAAACATCCCTGGGCACCTGGACCATTTCTCACAGTACAGTTTTCCAGGCCCATCACGGTCTGACTCTGCATCTCAAGAAATTCTCCAAACCATCCTGATATGGTGCCCATAGCTGAACACTGACTGTGCTGAAGGGTAGTCTGACCCAGGCTGTCAAAGCTCAAACCTTATGTATGAAGCAATAAGGAGCAGAAGGGAAAAGCTGGGAACACCCAGAAGGCCCAAGACTAAATATGCTACTTAAAAGGGCAGAGACGGGGATCCCTGGGTGGTGCAGCGGTTTGGCGCCTGCCTTTGGCCCAGGGCGCGATCCTGGAGACCCGGGATCGAATCCCACTTCGGGCTCCCGGTGCATGGAGCCTGCTTCTCCCTCTGCCTGTGTCTCTGCCTCTCTCTCTCTCTCTCTCTCTCTCTCTCTCTCTGTGTGTGTGTGACTATCATAAATAAAAAATAAATAAATAAATAAAAGGGCAGAGACGATCAAATTGGACACAAAAGTAAAACCCAACAATATATGCTGTTTACAAGAAATGAGCTGTAAATTCAGAGACACAACTAGGTTCAAAGTAAAACAATGGAAAATGTATACATGCATATCATGGAAATACTCTGGATAAGAAAGCTGGTGTGGGGCACCTGGGTGGCTCAGTCAGTTAGGCTTCTGACACTTGATGTCAGCTCAGGTCACCATCACATGGGTTGTGAATCAAGCCCGGAGTCGGGCTCCACACTGGGCATGGAGCCTACTTCAGATTCTCCCTCCCTCTCCCCCTCCCCCTGCTCACAGGCTCTCTCGAAAGAAAGAAAGAAAGAAAAAGAAAGAAAGAGAAAGAAAGAAAGAAAGAAAGAAAGAAAGAAAGAAAGAAAGAAAGAAAGAAAGAAAGAAAGAGAAATCGAAGAAAGCAAGCATGCTAGCTAGCATCACCTTTGACGTGGCTAGCTAGTGTGGCTACACTGTTATCAGGAAAGCAGACTCCAGCACAAGGAATTATTACTTAAGATAATAGGGAGTATTTTATCAAGGGTCAACTCAATGTGAAGACCCTACAATCATAGATGTTTATACTCCTAAACACAAAAAAAAAAGTACAAGTCAAGAAACACTGATTTAGTACTGAGAGCATTAGAAAGATTAATAAAACATAGTCACTTCCCCAGAGGAACTTCCACTTGCTAAAAAACAAACCAAAACGAGTATTTAAAGATTTTCAGAATAGATATTAGGAGAAAAAAAAAAAGACACCCTAATAGCCCAGTCTTTTTCCTATCAGCTGATGTGCTATTTGCCAGCTCCTGTTTTCCATCTCCACCCAGAAAAAGAATCTTTTTTAGAAAATCTTTCTATTATGGAAATTTCCAGAAACACATAAAAGTAGAGAGGTTGTACTGGTATAGTGAACCTCCATGTACCTATCACCATCCATATTCAACACTTCCCAGAATTTACTTCTGTTTCATCTGCTCAATGGTCCTTTCCTATTTTTTGAAAAAGTATTTTAAAGGAAATCCCAGATATCACATTATATAACCTGCAGATACTTTTGTAGGCTTCTCTAGCTGATGATAAAGGCATATTAAAAAAAAAGCATAACCTCTAGGGTGCCTGGGTAGCTCAATCAGTTGAGCCTCCTACTCTTGGTCTCAGCTCATGTCTTAATCTCAGGATTGTGAGTCTGGGGCCCTGTGTTGGGCTCTATGCTGGGCGTGGAGCCTATTAAAAAAAATACAAAAAAACCATCCCTCATAATTTATCAGAATTAATAATAATTCCTTACTATTAGCTAATACCCAGTACAAATGCCTCACAGATGTTTTTTTCCTTTTCATTTATTCAAATGTGATCCAAGTAAAGCCACTATATTTCATTTAGTTGTTAGAGTTCCTGAGTCTTTTTATGCTGTAATAATCCTTTTTCCTTTCTTTTTAATGCCATTGATTTAAGAGAAACTGGGTCATTTATGCCAAAAAGTAGCAAAAAGAGCTCTTTGATTTAAAGATCTCATCTAGAGATGATTACTACCACCACCTAAATAAAGAGCAATAATATGAAAGCTTAAGAGTGAATTCTTTAATATATGCTCTTTGTTTTGAAACACTATAGAAATTGCTTCTTCTTGCCCAAGGAATTCACTGAAACTATTTAACTCAATTTGAACCACATTAGAATCCCGTAGACCCCACTAGAATCACCAGGGGCAGAGACATTTTTTTCAATTCAATTTCAGGTGAAATTCCATCTGCATTTCCAAAGCACGAATGAGATGTGTTAGGTTCTATCCATCTCAGACTACAAGCAAATCCCAGAAAATTAACTAAAATGGAGAAAGGTCTTCAGAGAGCCCCGTAAATCTGAAGGAGGTGAACAATGCCAAGTCGTAACTAAGTTTCTTCTAACCTCAAGGCCTACTGGGGCATATGGGAGCCATCAAGGAATGCAGGTGTGTACACCCAGGGCTTCAGCGTGTTCAAACACAGCCAAGTAAATGGCATTCTCAATGCTTTTCAAATACAGCTTTTAATATAGATGTACTCAGAGCTTGGAAGAGGTGCCTATGAAAACCACGGCCCAAGGCATACGTGGTGTTAGCCAGCCAGGACCACAGGAACTATTTCTGACACTTGCCCACAACAAACCCAAAATCTTGGGAAGAAAGTTCAAAAGGCTCAAAAGAGAAAATACAGGAGAGAAAACAACAAAAGGAAAGAAAGACAAAGCATGAAATGACTGGCTTTTCTTAGCTGTTTCCTGCAAAGGCTCTGCTTTTTTCAGGAATTGTAATCTTGATATGCTCAGTCAGTTGCATCAGTGAACCGAAGGGAAGAAATAGCAGGGTATCATACATCCTCCTGCCCCTTGGCAGGGCTGCATACTGCCATCAAAACGGTCCCTTAAATAAGGGAGGTTGTATAACTTCAGTCAACTCCTCCTGGAACTCCCTTTAGGGGAGTATAATTTATATCAATAGTCAAGTCTTAATTTTGATCCATATCACCTGATCAGCCAGTCTGTCCACACTGCCTCCCTGCAGGAGGAGATTCTGCACACGGGTATCTGGGTAATCTGTTCTCTGACTCCCATTCCATTCCCAGAGCAACTGTGAGGGTCGGCACTCCCCAGAGAGCTGGTTTTGATGTGGCAAGGAGCTCTTGTTCCACTGAGGACATGCCTGGTCCCCCAACATCCAAGAGAGAGGACAGGAAGGGCTCTATCACTGGAGCACCAGTGCTAAAGGAGCCTCTCTGGCACATGCCCAGAGGGAGCAACAACCTGGTGCTTGATGGGCACCAGGTTGACCTCACCTGGAGGGGAGTATGATGGGTAATTTTATGAGTCAACTTGGCTGGGCTGAAGGGCGCCCAGAGAGTTGGTAAAACATTTGCGGGTGTGACCTTCAGGGAGTTTCTGGAAAAGATTAGCATTTGAATTGGTAGACTGAGTAAAGATCACCCTCCTCAATGTGGGTGGGCATCATCCAATCCTTTGAGGACTGGATTAGAACAAAAGGGCAGAGGAAGGGCAAATTCTTGCTTTCTGCTTGAGCAGAGATGTCCATCTTCTCCTGCCCCCCTGACACCAGCACTCCCAGCCCCCGGGCCTTCAGGCTCAAACTGGGGCTAACTCCACTGGCCCCCTGGTTCTTAAGTCTTTGGATTTGGACTAGAACTACACCACTAGCTATCCTGGGCCCTCAGCTTCCAGAAAGCAGATCATATGAGCCAACCTCTTCTAAGAAATCTTTCCATCTTCCTCTTGGTTCAGTTTCTCTGGAGAACCCTAATTACCGCATTGAAGATCCAGCCAATTGGGACCATCAAGCTAAAAGTGTTCTACAGGGGAAGTGCTGTGTAAACAGGACCCCTGCCCAACTCTGAGTTTTATTTTTGCACCATGGCATTTTTTTTTAATTTTTTTTTTTATTTATTTATGATAGTCAGAGAGAGAGAGAGAGGCAGAGACACAGGCAGAGGGAGAAGCAGGCTCCATGCACCGGGAGCCCGATGTGGGATTCGATCCCGGGTCTCCAGGATCGCGCCCTGGGCCAAAGGCAGGCGCCAAACCGCTGCGCCACCCAGGGATCCCACCATGGCATTTTAGACAAACTATTCAACCTGCCTCTGCCTTTTCTTAAGGTCACAAACTTTGATGTGCCAGGGCCATGAGGGACTCTGATGAGGCCCCTTCACAAAAGCAGAGCTTGGGAGCACTGCGTGAGACAGCTGCTCTGCTTCAGTGGCTCTACAGTTTCCCTGTGATGACAACCACATATACAGATGTTGATTATGGAGCCCCCTCTGTCCTTTTTTGCCAAAGATGCTCTCTACCACTATCAGCCACATGCCACTGACCCCCACAATGATGTCCTCATCCTTCATGGCACCCCAGTACTGGTTCAGCCCTTCTCCACTGGTGTGTAAGACCAATATGCCTTCTAATAATGATCCCATATAGACAATCCAACACCATGATCTTGAGTTTGAAGTTTGTTTGTTTGTTTGTTTGAAAAATTTTATTTGAGAGAGGGGAGAGCAAGCAAGCATGCAAGTAGGGGAGAGGGACAAGCAGACTCTCCCCTGAGTGGGGAGCCCAACAGGAGCTCCCAGGACCCTGAGGTCATGACCTGAGCTGAAGGTAGACGCTTAACTGACTGAGCCATGCAGGCACCCCTAAGCACTTTAAGGCTGTTTATTTATATTTAAAATGGGAGTAATGATGCCAGTCTTACCATTTGGGGGAGAATCCAACATAGAAATGTATATGTGAGGTCTCTGAAAACTATAGAATGCTATACAAAAGCAGGCTAAGAAATCAAAGTGGAAGAGGTAAGGTTATCACCTGCAGGGCACAATAGGAGAAAAGCTATAATGGGAAAGAATGGTTTGTTTTTTACCTGGCCCCTGAAACGTCTTTTTGCAATGAGTACACGGGAAGGTAAAGAGTGGTAGAAAGTGGTTTCCAAACATAAAATGAGGAACGATTAACAGTTACATTTTCAAATAAAAATCACTGTTTGCACACGTATACGTAACCATGAGAGATGCTAACTTGGGGGCAAGTTACAATGATGATTTCCTTAGTGTTCCATAACTGAATAGTTAGAACAGAATTCCAGATATCCTCAAGCTCCTTCCTGCTCTAGGCAGAACCTCAGCCAAATCATTCTCATCAAATAGGTCTCTAAACCTTTTTTAAAAGCTGTCCAGGAAAGGAGACTGTAAAGTTGGTCTCCAAAATGGTTCAACATTTCTCAGTTTCTCTTCTATTCAGTGACAATAGGTCACCTACTTGCAACATTCCCTCAGAAAACATGTCACAAAAGCAATTTGCAAACATTTGACAGAGTGAAAAGTATAATCATCTATTATTTGGAGGGAAAAGTGTTACTTAATTTCTGGTGGCAAACACTGGAAACAGTGGAAAATGTTCTCTCCTCATGATCGAAATGACAGTTGCCCTTGATTTGTGAATGTTCCCCTGTGTTATTAGTAAGAGGGTAACATGACGTAAAGGGGATGGGATGTCATTCTGACATGTGCAGAACTGTCCTCTTGTGCAAACGACAACTGCCACAGCAGATACAGGCTGCAACCATTTGGTTAACAGCTGAAATCCTGTCCTAGAGCAAAGGTTCTCTATCAGGGATGATTTTAGCCCCTAAGAGACTTTTGGCAGCATTTGGAGACAGTTTTATTTGTCATGACTTGGGGAATAATGCTACTGCCAGTAGTATCAGGGATACTGCCAAATATCCCCAATACACAGGACATCCCTACCGTAAAGAATTGTCTATCCCCAGATGTCACTAGTGCCAAGGTTGAGAACCCTCATCCTAGGAGGAGATTTGGAGCCTATATAGAGCAAAGGAGGTGCTTGTAAGGATGGGGCTTTGGTGAGAACTCCAAAGACCTGTGTTTGTCCCAGGCTCTGGTCCCACTCTGACTCTACACAGTGAGGAGCACAAATCACTCTAAAGCTCTCATAATTATACTGCATTCACAAAACTTTATAAGGACAATTATAAATGTCACAATTACCAACTGTATTCATTTCTAATTAGTTATTTACAATGTATGGCAGCTATAGTGGAGTGAGAAAAGCCAGAAATCCTCACATGTCTGCATTTCAGGAATATGGTCCTACTTGTGTGCTTCCCCTATGCCAGGTTCTTAATCTGGGGTCCCACCACCCAAAGGGCCTGTGAGTAGAATTCAGAGGCTATGGGGATTTCAGTGGTAAAATATTACCTATTTTTTTCACTAATCTCTAACTGAAATAAAGCATTTTGCTCTATTACGCATGTGGTCAATATAGGCCACAGCAGTATTAGCAGTACCTGATATTTTATGACCAATAAAAATCATAAGAATCTTGAGGTGCCCTGTGGCTCAGTGTGTTAAGCTTCTGACTCATGATTTTAGCTCAGGTTACGATCTCAGGGTCATGAGATTGAGCTCCACATCGAGCTCCATGCCTGCTTAAGATTTTCTCTCTTCTTCTTCCCCATCCCCTCTCCCTGCTCACACTCATGCACTCTATCAACAACAACAGCAACACAGGAATCTTTACCTTAATTTTTTGTTCAATTGGAGTTCAATGTGCCAACATACAGCATATCACCCAGTGCTCATCCTGTCAAGTGACCCCTTCAATGTCTGACACCCAGTCACCCCAAACCCCCGGCCACCTTCCTTTCCACTACCCCTTGTTTGTTTCCCAGAATTAGGAGGCTCTCATGTTCTAAGGTTATATATTATTTATGTCTATCATCATTACTTGGAATTTATAATTGTTATTAGACCTGCTGCTAGTTCTGGTCTTCTAATGTATTAATAAGAGAGCATGAGCATTTCTACATTGCAAGTTTGTTTCTCACAATCTGATAACCTATGTACATTGAATTGGTTGCCTTCGTACTCCTGGGCACCTTCTTTGATGCATTTAAAGCAGTCTGAAAAAGGGTCCATTAGCTGACTGTCAAGAGCTAGATTGTTGAAGAGCTCAATGGCAAAGGAAAGTTTAAAAACCCTGTTGGCTAGGGATATAGTATGACTCAGAATAAGCCCATTCACAGCTTATTGCTGAGGCTAAGGGAGAGCTGATGGTCTCGTGCAAAGTGTGTCCAAGACATTTCACCAAAGAAGACATACACATGGCCAAAAAGCACATGAAAAAAATATTCCACCTCACTTGGCATCAGAGAACTACAAATGAAAACTGCAATGAGATACACTTTACACCAATGAGAATGACTAAAATTAGCAAGACAGGAAACAACAAATGCTGGCTAGGATGTGGAGAAAGGGGAACCCTCTTGCACTATTGGTGGGAACACAAGCTGGTGTAGCCACTCTGGAAAACAGTGTGGAGGGTAGTTAAAAATAGAGCTACCCTATGACCCAGCAATAGCATTACTGGGTATTTACCCCAAAGATAAAGATGTAGTGAAATACCGGGACACCCACATCCCAGTGTTCACAGCAGCAATGTCCACAACAGCCAAACTGCGAAAGGGGCCTCGATGTCCTTCAACAGATGAATGGATAAAGAAGAGGTGGTCTACATTCACCATGGAATATTACTCAGCCATCAGAAAGGACGAATACCCATCATTTACATCAACATAGATGAAATTGGAGGGTATTATGCTGAGTGAAATAAGTCAATTGGAGAAAGACAGTCATACGGTTTCACTCACATGTGGAATATAAGAAAGAGTGAAAGGGATCGTTAGGGAAAGGAGAGAATTTTTCCCTGAGTGGGGAAAAATTAGAGAGGAAGACAAACCGTGAGACTCCTGACTCTGGGGAAACAAAAGGTTGCAGAAGGGGAGGTGGGTGGGGGGACGGGGTAACTGGGTGACAGGCATTAGGGAGGTCACAGGATGAGATGGACACTGGGTGTTATATGTTGGCAAATGGAATTTAAATTAAAAAATAATAATTTTTTAAAAAGGAGTGTGTTCATTGTTCTGGCTCAGATGGGAGGCCTTCCTGGTCCCCCTGGATGAAAGCTGGAATGGGGGTCTCGGTCTGCATGGAGGCCCAGGCAACCTTATACACACCCGGATATGGAACCTCAAAGGCAAAACAGTCCACCATGTCTCAGTCATTACCCAGAAGGTGAGCCCCTTCAATATGTCACCCTTTGCACTACTTCCATTCCAAATTTCTATGTTCTTATGCCCTTGACCCAGGCTCCCCAAACTCTCTTCCCTCCCCCATCCCTGGAATCTAGTAGTATAGAAAATAAATTCCCAAACATCTTCAACTCATGCAGAGTACACTCCTTCCATCTGGCTGCTTAGCTGAAGCTTGGCTCCTTCCCAAGAACACAGCTTCCCAATCCCTCAGACTCAGGGTTGGGAGGAGGCTTAGCTCCTTCCTCCCCCAACAATGGTATTTCCAAACTGTCCCTCCTCCATTCACATGTAACAACCCTTGAGCTTTTGGACTCAGTCCATCTGATTTTATCATCATCTCCACCTCTTCATTTTGTCATCTACTGGCCTTCTAATCACCAGCTACATTTGTGAGTGCTTTTAGTCTCGAGCCCCTAACTCTGTCAGTATTCTAGGAGACATTAGTAATCCCATGAAGAAGACACCCAGCCATCTTGCCTCCAATGACCTTCGCCCACACTCGTCTTTAGCCACTTTCTCCTACTGCACGATCAATCACCTGGAACCTTCCACCTGTAACATTCTGCATCCCATTCTGACCACAGGCTCTTAGAGGTAGTATAGCGCAGTGTAGAAAGATTGAAAATTGATGCCAAACTCCTTGGGTTCAAATCCCAGCTCTACTGCATGCACTAACTGGGAGACACTGGACGAATTATTATATCTTCCTACACTTATAAAATGTAAATAATAATAGTTCTACCTCATAGGGTTACTGAGAGATTCAAATGAGTTAATGTGTACAAAGCATCCATAGTAGTTCCTGGCACAAAAACAGAACTACTGAAACACTGGCTTGTTTTCATACTTCCAGATTTCTCATGCCCTCACTTCCTTGGTTATTCTTCAAACCTCCTGAGGCTTTTCATCTCCCAACCCTCCATTTCTTCAATACTATCCTTTTGGGGCAGCTCAGGGGTTGAGAATCTGCCTTTGGCTCAGGGTGTGATCCTGGTGTCCTGGGATCGAGTCCCACATCAGGCTCCCTATAGGGAGCCTGCTTCTCCCTCTGCCTATGCCTCTGCTTCTGTGTCCCCCATGAAAAAATAAAATCTTTGTTTAAAAAAAATACTATCCTTTTACTCCCATCTTTACCTCCTTCCCTAGCTAGTCACAGTCTCCCATGGTTGCTTAAGAAATTTGTTTAATGTATGAATGAATCAATGATCCATAACTTCAACTACACTCTTATCCATACCTTCAGCTCTCTCTTTGTCCTTTCTACTAAACACCCTTGACAATACACCTGCCTTAGATCTAACAAAAAAAATCTTTTTTCTTCCTACCCTTGTTTACTGCACCCACCACAACCTTAGCTCTGCCTTTGTGTGTATCTAGCCAATTCTCTTTCCAGTCCTCATAATGATGATTTCTAACCTTTAACACACTTCTCAAACCCCTCTTCACCATTGCCTCTTTCTTCATTCTTGGCAGATAACTTTGCTTATCTGTATCTGTATGTGTAAGGCTTACACATATACAAATACATAGAGAAATAAACACCCCTCAGCTTTCTTCCCCATTCTTCAAATGTATCTGCACCCTCTAATCTTCCTGATTCTAGTAGAAAAGATGTCCCCTCTTTGAGGTAGGTCAGTTTCTACTGCAGTCCTCAACCTCTGTCCAACCCACTGGACCTGTAGGGGTTTTTTTTTTATGGTTTTTTACTTTAATTCCAGTATAGTTAACCTGGAGTGTTACAGTGGTTTCATATGTACAATATAGTGATTTAACAGTTCTATTCAGTACTCAGTGCTCATCATGGTAAGTGTAAATTTAATCCCCTTCACCTATTTCAAGCATCTCTCCTCTGGTAACCATCAATTTGTACTCTATAGTTAAGAGTCTATTTCTTGGTCTCTTTTTCCTGTTTGTTCTTTTGTTTAAGTTCCACATATGAGTGAAATCCTGTGGTTTCTGTCTTTCTCTGACTCATTTATTTCACTTAGCATTATACTCTAGTTCCATTCATGTCATTGTAAACAGCAAGATTTCATTCTTTAAGGTTGAGTAATATTCCATTATATTTATATACCATCTCTTCTTTATCCATTCGTCTATCAATGAACATGGGCTACTTCCATAATTTGGTTATTATAAATAATGATGCAATAAATGTAGAGGTACATGTATGCCTTTGGATTAGCATTTTTGTATTTTGGGAGGTAAATATTCAGTAGTAAAATTACCAAGTCATTGGGTAATTTCATTTTTAACTTTTTCAGGAACCTCCATACAATTTTCCAGAGGGGATGTGCCAGTTTGCATTCCCACCAACAGTGCAAGAGGGTTCCCCTTTCTCCACATCCTTGCCAATACCCGTTCCTTGTGTAGTTGATTTTAGCCATTCTGACAGGTGTGAGGTGACATCTCGTAGTTTTGGTTTGCATTTCCCTGATGCTGAGGGATGTTGAGCATCTTTTCATTTGTCTCTTGGTCATTTATGTCTTCTTTGGAGAAATAGCTGTTCATGTCTTCTGCCCAGTTTTAATAGAATTATTTGTTTTTGAGGTGTGGAGTTTTATAAGTACTTTCTCTATGTTCTATACTAGCCTTTATTGGATAGGTTATTTGTAAATACCTTCCATTCAGTGGGTTGTCTTTTAGTTTTGTCAATTGTTCCCTTTGCTGTGCAGAAGCTTTTTATTTTGATGTAGTCCCAATAGTTTTGTTTTGTTGGTTTTTTTTTCTTTTCTTTCCCTTGAGACATATAGTTTTTAAGCTGCATGAGAAGGAAGCTTTCTATTTCATAATGAAGATTACTAGTAGGTAATAAATAGCAAGAGTGGATCAATTCTGTCCAGATATCAGCTGGCTTCAAAGAATAAATGAGACACTCTGTGAAAGTCCATCTCTCATATAGGACTATCCAAAAAAGTACTGCATGACTTAACAGATTCTGACCAAATCATGACAATTAAAAGAGTGACAAAATCAAGCCTGGTCAATCACATTACCACTGACCAAAAATTAACCTTTCTTACAGAGAATGATTTAATATAAATATTAACTAATTGGCTAATCCTAAGAATTTCCAGAACATTAAAATTGTTCAGTACCAGCACAGTTCACCAAAGGAGGTTGGAGGCCTTTAAAAGTAGGATAGACCTGGCCAGGGTGGATTAAACGCCCATCCTAGGACCCTCACCATTTCTACTTTTTCTTTTGCATGAATAGACCAGACCTAAATGTCTGAAAACATGCAGATTTTTCTGAAAAGCACAGGACCCTGCTGGCAGATGTTTTACACAGAAAAGAAAACAGCTGAAAATACACCAGACTATTTCAGTTACAGAAGCAACAACGCAAAAAGAAAACGAAGGCATCTGGAAAAAGAGTCATTGAAATCATTTTTTCCCTAAGCCACAGCCCTGTTCAGTGTTTCTCCTGGGAGTGAGACTGTACCACTGGGACATGTGACGGGGGAAGAGTTATGGCCTTTCAGGTATATGGCTGCCACATAGGAGACTGCAATGACAGGGTCTGGAGGGCCTTCTTACCACATGACCCTTGAAGGGCTTCAAGTCTGCAGAATTCATCTGAGGGTCATTCCATAGCCCAAGGTGGGAAAGCAGAGCAAAAAGAGCCTAGGGTCTGCAGTCAAGCACATCCAAGTCTGAATCCTACCCACCACTAACTAGTTGCCTAACTACCACTCAACCTCTCAGATCCTTATCTGAACATATAAGCACATTTCCTTCCTAACATTGGTGGTAAGGATTAAGCTAATAATGTAAATCAAGTGTACACAGAAGGTAGAAAATGAACATTTCTCCTCTGTCTCCTGCCCCTAAACCTAGACAATGCAGAGCAGAGCAAGGAAGCCTCTAGCCAGACCCCTGATGTTACTAGTTCTGCAGAAAGAATTGATCAACAATAGGGAGTGGCCTGTGGAAAGTCTGGAAGTCACTGCAGCCTCTCCTCATGAATAAGGGAAGATAGAAGCCAAAAGAAGGAATCAAATCACAGAAAACCAAACAAAAAAGCAACTAGGGGCCAGCCCTTTTATTATGGTGTTCTCTCCTGTTTCTAGACCCAGATAGAAAACATATAAATAGAAATATCTTCTATTTCCATCAAAAAATGCCCCTTCCCCCAACTGTGAGTTTCCAGGGGAAATCACAGCTCTGACTCCTGCCCGGATTGTGGTGTGTCTGATATAGGCTTGGAGCAACTGCCGCCTTCCTGCTCTGACACTACTTCAGAAAGAGGCATCAGATGGCAAAGGGGCTCATGACTAGGGGTTTAGCTTGTCAAGGGCCTTGCATATCAAACATCTGCTACGTAGGGATTAGATTTGAGATTCTAGTAAGCCGAAGGACAGGACTGAGGGATGCTTCCTCCAGTTTATGCCAGAAATGGCCAAAGATTCCACATTGGAGCAGTTATATTCTACTTAGTTCTCTACAACAAACATTTCTTGAGCACCTACCCTATACCTGGGAGCTAGGTGCCCAAAATACATTAAGGAATCACAGTTGAGTTTACTTTCCTCCTCCATGGTGGGCACACCATCACCTCAGGTACGAGCTACCGTATCACCTACAGTGTCCACATTCTCAAATAGATTACAATTTCCCTGTGGCAAGAACCTGGCTCTTCTAATTATTCTATTAATAATTCTTATTCTAATTATTCTGTGTGTGTATGTGTGTGTGTACAACAGAAGGAGGCAAATGGAAGGTGTTCAGTACTTGACAGAATAGAATATGTTACAACGAATGAATGAAAGTGCCTCTTGCATGAAGACATGAGTGGCTTATAGATTTCCTTTAGGATGATAACTAATAACAGTGGAGATCTGTGGAGACCCTACCAAGGGCCAGGTGCCATGCTAAGCTCAGCTTCCTGACAATCCCGGGGGATGCTTTCTATGATTAGCATCATCCCTAGTTTACAGATGAGGAAGCTGGGTCTACAGGACAGGCCCGAGATGTCCCAGCCAGTCAGCAGCAGAGCCAGGCTTTCAACCCCTTTAGTCTGACTCCAGAGTCTATCTCTTAGCCACATTCTCTCAGTCAACAGGGAGACCATGGCCTCACAAGCATGGATGTCAGGGCTAAGAATCTGATGTGGCTGAAGGAAGGCAGGCAGTGCACATGCATCACACAAGAAGACATCTCCCCTCGCCTTGGGCCCCTCTTCTTTTGTCCTCTTGCTCTCTACTTGCAGGGCTTTTCCTATGGTAGCAGAAAGGTCTCTTCAACTTTAATGTGAAGGCCACTGTCAGACAGGATTGGCCCTTCTTAGATCCAGGGTCTTATGCCTTTAGTCACTAAAAGCACTAGAAAAAGATCTGAATCAAATGAAGACCAACCGGTCTGGTCACAATTCAAGTCTGCTCATAAGCCAGTTCACTTTATCTTGTGACATTATGAGGATCCTGGGGCAGCAGCCGGGCTGTATGTGGATTGCATCATCACAGAAAATTTTAGGGTTCCTGGGAGGGAAGACTCCTGGCTAGCTAAATGGCAAAAGAGCCAGAAACCACTGCCAGTGGCTCCTCAATACTGGTTCTTCCTTTTCCTCAGTATCAGAGAGCTCCTAAAGGCACTATATAATTGGGCACTCAGCTGCCCAGTATAAAGACCACATATCTTGACTTGCCTTGAGCCAAATGTGCTCACGTAAGTTCTGGCGTGAGAGGTCAGTAGGAGGAGTATGTGCAGCTTCTGTGATGTGCTTCATTTAAAGGGAAAAAGCATGTCTATACCCTTTTCTCCTTCCCTCTGGCTGGAATGCAGACATGATGGCTGGAGCTGGAGTGAACCTTGGACTGTGAGGTGAACTTCATCATGGAGAGACTACGCACGGTGCAGCAACTAGATGGAAGGCCTTGACCCCACGGAGTTCCATTCCAGCACGGATTCCCTAATGACTGTCACATGAGACAGGAACAAATTTCTACTTCAGCCTCCTGGGTTTTCTGGTCCTTGACCTGAGCCTACTCCTGCAGAACACAGGCCAATTAACCCAACATAACATGACTGGCTTGCTCACTGGAGAAGTTATAGCAGGCTCTCACTCTAAATCAATAGAAGTAATAGCCTGGCCTGTCTCTTTGAGGTCATAGTAGATTCTTGGACAAAAGATTCTTCCCTTAATACCAAAGTGTCTGGATTTTCTGACCAGATAAGAGTCACCACGGACTGCTCAGAAAACAGATCACAATGGGTGCAGACTGTCGAGAAAGGAGATGCTCATATCAGGTTGAGGTTATGTACGTTTGGTGATTGTGTAGACCCCAGAGACCTATGCATCAAAATGGTGGCAAGAATGGACTGCGGAAGTGCACTGCACCTGAGTATGCTTCAGGTGCACACACCTGACTTCCTTCCTAGCACACCAATGCTTCTGTGTCCCCCGGCTGTCCCCTCCCCAGGGCCTGCACCCTTTGACTTCTCCTTCCTGCTCTGCTATTTTCTTTACAACACAGATCCAGCCCCGTCACTTCCTGGAAACAGGTCCTTTTCTCATTCATCCTTCCAGAAACTCTCATCTACGCACTGACTAACCCAAGGGCTCTCGCTTATAAGCTCAATAAATACTTAGCAAAATAAACTAAACATGATCAATAGGGCTTGAAAGTGTGTATTTGTGCAAGAGAGAATCAACCCAAGGAGTTACCAGGATGGTCTGCCTGGTGATTGGTCTGCCCAAGGGATTTTTTCAACTAAACATAAAGGACATTGCAGAAATGCTAAGCAAGAACCCAAGGAAAGGAATTCATCCATCAACTATTTAGTTTCTAGCAACTGCCACTGAGATTAGTTCAGAAGGAAACAGCAGAATGTGGTGAAGCATTCTCTATTAAAACAACATGAAATGCTTTGACAGGTCAGGGTTGGTGAACCCCAGAAAAAAAAATGTGTATTTGTCATCCCCCCCCCATCCTGGATTTTCTGGCTAAATGTCCTGCACACCATTGGAACAGAGAAGACAAACATTTCTAAATTTCCTACCTCCTCGCCCATATCAGAAACCCTTAAAAGAGCCCATGTGCTCCAACCAGAGCCGAGTACACAAGCTCAGACCTGCAGTCTTCTCAGGGGAAAGGTGAACTGTCAGGATCATTTATTCAGCACTAACAGTGGGGGCCTCTGTAAGGAAGGGAGTGTGGAGAGGCCACTACGCTCCCACATCTGACTCTGTTTAATGCCCAAAGTAATTACCACAGGGCAGCCTGAATTACCCCCTCCAGGGGCAGAGCATGCAAGGGGCATGGAGGACCGAGTTTCTCTGGTAACACAAAGACTAAATGATCTATAGCTCAGTTTGTATATAGCTGCTTGGGTTATAAAAGGCCAAGTAGAAGCTGAAACAATTCATCAACAACTACTTCGTGAGAACTGAGAGAAATAAAGTTTAAAACCCCATGTCAGCCAGCAAGGAATGTTCAACTTCATGCAGGGTTTCTTAGCTTGGAGGCAGTGACCCAGTCGCGGTGGGTTGTGAAATCAATTTAGCAAGTCCCTGCCAGCATTTTTAAATAAAGCAGGATAACAGGAAGTATCAGGGCATCACTTTCATGATTTTGTGAAACTTCTTTTTTGGTTCTAAAATGTTGTTCTTTGGGCCACAGCCAAAAATGTTGGGAAGCCACTGACAGAACAAATGATGGATAAATACACATTTTCCTGGGAACTCCTCTTTTTATGTCTCATGTGCATTCACCTTCCCTGGCATTCAGCCCCCACCTGCAGAGCGACAGATATTGTTCTTCCGGTGTTTGCACCAAAACAGCCATGATAACACCCTTTTGACCAAAATGTGCAAAACAGAAAAGGACTCCTTGTGGCCACACAGAAAAGAGGCTGTTTTGGCTGGGCCAAAACAGATAAAACCAAACAACAGGTTTCTGTGGTTCTCCCCAAACCTTCTATGTAACCAAACATAGGGCCGCAAAAAGCTAGTGGGCACCAGTTAGAACATAAGCTCCACAAGGGAAAAGTTTGTTTGGCTCACTGCTCTATCCTCGGTTCCTGCAACACTTCCTGGCACAAAGTAGTCCTTACTTGAATGAATAATTTAACAAAGATATTAGGACAATCCCCAAACCCCAAAAACACTTACTGATGTAAACATTTACCTAAACCTACAAAGACATGTTTCACTGAGGTGTAACAAATATGCTTAGCTGGATTTAAGAAAACTAGTTTGAAACAGAATGAGGATTAGGTCTCCAGTTTGAAATGTTTGGTTGGCATCCTCCAGACTCAACTCTAAACTGACTCATGACACCTCTTCCTACCTCCCAAGTTCCCTCCTACCTTTCTAGCAATACCTTCTTCCCTCCTGCTCCATCTTAAAACTTATTAACAAAAATGAACGAATTTGAATTCTCCAAACACATGGGGTTGTTTTAGGATTTGGTGCCATTGCACATTCGGTGTCCTTTGCCTGAAATACTGGCTTCCTTTGAGAGTCCAGACAAGTAGAACCACCCTCCCTGAAGTCCCAGGCCAGGTATGACCTCTTCAAAGCCTTACCTGACCAGTACCCTTAACTGGAGTGCTACCTCTGCACTGTGTGCATGTCTGTTATGTTTCAAATATCCTGTTGCACTTTATGTGGTATGGCTTTATTCCCTCATGGGATTTTGAGCTCCCTGCAGGTTACAGTGGAGTTTATTCAGCAAGCATTTACAAGAGGTATGAATGAACGATGATCCAGTCTGTCCTCTTGGACTCCTTACTGCCCAGTCTTACTTAGCCTGCCTCAGCATATCCCCAGAAGTTATAGATATGGGGAAGAGCTGAGGAAATTAATAAAACGATTCAAATATACACATGGAAATAAAATACTGATATGCCCTGAAGCAAAAGGAAAATAGGAAGTAAATGATTAATCATGTTTTCATAAGACTACCATGGAGATGTTATTCATCTGCTACTCAGGCACTAACTATTTATATGTAGGCAGGGAAAATTCTCCCCTGAGTCTCCCTCTTCATTTGCTGAGGGACAATGAGCCAAGTGGAAGGCTCACTTGGGTTTTAACCCTCTGTAATTGTAATTTAAGAGGAGCCCCTGGGAGCTCATGGGCGCTCAGCCCAAGGGAATGCTCAGACAGCTTGACCCCAAGTTTGTAGGAAGAATAACAGAAGTCACTGAAAGGCCCTAGTGCAGGGATAGCCAAACTTTTTGGTAAAAGGCCAGTTAATATTTTCAGCTTTTTAGGGCCTCCTGGCCTGTGACAATTACTTATCTAGGCCACTGTAACATAGACACAGCCATATTACAATATGTAAACAGTCAACCAAAGCTGGGAGCCAATAAAATTTGATTTAAACACATTGAATTTGGGGCCCCTGGGTGGCTTAGTGGTTGAGTGTTTGCCTTTGGCTCAAGTCATGATCCCAGGGTCTTGGGATCAAGTCCCATATCAGGTTCCCCACAGGGAATCTGCTTCTCCCTCTGCCTATGTCTGTGCCTCTCTGTGTGTCTCTCATGAATAAATAAAATCTTTAAAAATAAAAATAAACACACTGAATTTTGAATTTCATGCAATTCTGTGTTACAAAATTTTTTTTACATTAAAAATTGTCAAAACCATACCTAGCTACATCCTGGCAGTGGGCTGGATGTAACCCGCTGACCAGGTATGGCCTGTGGACTAAAGTTTGCCAACCTCTGGTCTAGTATGGAAAAGTCATGCTATATAATAATATCTAAAAATCCTCAGTCAGAAAACAAATACTAATTTACCCAGAATGCCCATTCTATTCTAATTCTGACCTGTTCTAAATTATTACTTCCAGAACTTGGATATTTTAAATCCAAACATGATGTTCATGAAAGACATCATGCAACTCAAGTGTTTTTTTTTTACTTTGAATGGTATTGTGTTTCTTTCAATGATACAGATTCTTGAATAGGATATATAATATATATTTGCTCAATTATAATCTAACACTCCAAAATGACTGTTATCCATGAAAACTTAAGAGACCTATACAGTCACGATGCGTTTGTCACCTGTGAGACTGCCAATGATAGCCCTGCCAACATCCATTACCATCTGCCTCTCCATTTTTAGCCTATGGACTAGCCCACCTAGACATCACCAGTTGTCACTCACAGCCCAGTACTTCACGCGATCACCACACACCACCCACAACAGCAGACTGTTTTTCCATTTTTTGAGATGAATTATCACTTATTTTTAAAATGTTTAGAATCATTCTATTATTGTTCAGATGTGTCTGGCCTTTAGACTTTTTGATATACCAAACAGAACTATGAGTCACCAAAATTGTTTACTTCCATTTCTATAAAAAGTCACTATAAGATCCTTTTACATACTAAGTTCTTCTAATTCAAAACCTAATTAACTTTTCAAGGACATATTTTGTTAGGCAACCTATAGTCTTTTGCTGAAGAGAATTCCTACTACCTGTTCTCCAATGAGGATTCCACTTTTCATGCCTTGTTACTACAAGTCAGGGTGCTGGGAGCGAAGAGGGGGAGGTAAGTTCAAAGTGAGGCCTGTGGATCATTTGGTTTGTAACCAAGTCCCAGATTCAGTAACTTCATCCTTGTCTTAGTGACTTGTGGCCACTATGTAGCTGTTCTTTCAAACCACCATCCCCGTGGTCGAAAAGAGGAAACCATTCTTACCCCATCATTCTATCCCTTTCAAGATATATTGGGCTGTCCCTGAGGGAGCAAAACAAATTAGGCCCTTCAGACCAATTTTCATCCCTCTAGAATTTCTGTGGAGCAGGAATATGGTTAAGATGAACAACAACAGGCCCTCTGCCCATCACAGGGGGGGTCGGCATAGAAATCCACAGGGATACCATCACTCATCCTCTTCTTCCTGCCAATGGAACCTTGATTTTGTCCACCAGCTCAGAGAAAAGGCCCTTCCCAGCTCTAGGAGAGGAATCCTGAGGAGTCTGTTAGACTCTACACTAATAACAGAAATCACCTTTCTTTTGCCACAATATAAGCCTAGAGCTTCTTATGGCTTGGTCTATCATATGCTGATAATTTAATTCTGTCCAAGGAAATGACAAAAACCTCTCCTTGACCAAGGTTTTGGCCTTGAAGCCCCCCCCACCCCAAAACCAGGCCTCCACCTTGTGGTGAAAGAACAGTGACTTTGGGCATGAAGGACTCTCTCCACTCTACCACACTAGGAAACTCAAGCAAATTCTAACATGGCTTCTAGCTACCTACGGTCATGTCTCTGGCTTGGCCTGGTCCCCCCTTGAGTTCATGTCTAAAAAATCTCAAGGCTGTCAGAAGAATTTACCATTTGTTCCAGCCAACAACCCTCAAAGGCCTCTGACCTTACTTTTCATAATATATTTAAAAACTTACAGTTATGAATCCTTCTCCTATTCCTTTGAGATATCGATGTATCTCCTACAAGCCTAGAGTAGCTTTCTCAAGAACCTGTAAGCCACTCCTTTGAAATGCTATCATTAGAAAGGATAGGACCCCTGTCCCCCAGTCTCTGTGGGAAGGTAGGAGCCTAACTTCGATAGGCCACCTGGATTTGCTAATGGGTGCTTATCACACTGACCAACCTACCTGCTTTTTGTGATTTTCTACTTGCCTGTCTCCACTCAAGCCCCCTCATTTTCCCTTTAAAGCACCCAGGCACCTCTACACAGATCAGACACGCACTTGCATCTCTTTCCCCTATCATTGCAAAGGTAGTGAATGAAATCTGCCTTTACCACTTTTAACTAATGTTGAGGTCTGCTTTTCTTTAACAGAAATATAAAGGTAAGTCTGCTAAAGGACTGCTAGAATTTTTCCCCTCTGATCTAAACAGAAATGAGACCCAAAAAAGCAAACAAACCAAATAAATCAACAACCCAAGACTATGAAGGAGTTTGGGGAGAAACTTCCATTTAAAATAAAGCAGCTATGCAAGGAGGCAATTTCTAGAGCTGCCACCTTGCACCACAAGGGTGACAGCCTTAAGGGCTAAGCCAGAGCTGCAGATGACAACCTAAGGATGGATGACCCTAACTGCCAACACTGGACCTATGTTGCCTGGGGCTTCTTGTTATAGTAGACTGATAAATACTCCACTCATTTAAGCTGCTGTGGGTACAGTCTTGAAGTCAAAAGCATCCTGATTCAACCCGTAAGGTAAAAAGCTGCCCAGAGGACATGACAGAAAGGCAGTAGTGCCTGAAGAGTAGTACTGAATGAGACTCAATTATAGGTGACAGACACTCAATCCAAAACTTGAGCAGGGAAAAAGGAATATATGGCCAATATCACTGACAAGTCCAGTCCTCGCTTTAAGTTCTGGTAGAGCTGGACTCAAGGGAGCTGGATTCAAGATATGATGATGCCTTCAGAAGTCCCCTCTTCTCTGCTCTGCTTCCCCCCAGCATCAACCTCACCCTCAGTGGGTTCAGCCCATATCTCGATGAAGATGGCCACCAGCAGTATCCGGCGTGCCTGCCTCCCGCCTGGCAACTGCAGAGGGAACAGAGACCCTCTGTCCCTATAGTTCCAGCAAATCTTATTGACATGGCTTAAATATCTGCTTATTCCTTCACCACTGGCCATGGCCAGGGAATATGGGTTCTACATGGCCAGACCTAGATTGGAGAGGTGGTCAACCCAGTGGAAAGGACAGTCAAGGAAAGTCAGGGTGCCATTACCCAAAACAAGCAGGCAGATGCAGCAGCTGTGCACAAGTAGGCAATGAAAAATTCAATCTTAGAGTCTAACTGATGGACTACAACTGCCCTAATTCACCATCAACTGGAGTAGGCCGCCACTCCCATCTTGTCCACCCTCATTATTTGACAAGCTACAAAAAATAGGAGTATGCTTTATTATTCCTCAGCAAATACTAATTACCCAAGTCTTCTATATATACACATAGGGGTGAGGGTCCAAGGATCAGCCCATGGGAAATCATCTTTATGGAGGTATCGCTTCCACCCAAATAATAGAATGTTGGAGCTGAAAGACACCTCAAAAAAAAAAAAAAACGCTTGGTTTACAATAAATAAGCAAACATACAAACACCAGAGGCCCAGAGAAACTAAGTGCTGTGGCCTGAATCTCAAAGCCAGTCAGGGCAAAAGCCAGGGCTGGGGCCACTTCCAGTCCAGTACTTACCACTGTGTCACATGGCACCCAGAACATGTACATGTGACACAGTACATGGAAAATTAGAATTTTCTTTGCTTTCTTTAAAGTTTTCTCAGCGTAACTGTACTGTCCTTGGGGGATGGGGGGAGAAGAAATAATAAAAAGAACAGATATAAGACTTCTGAATAACTGTGGTGTTTTTATCCTTTAGCACTAAAGACCTTTGGCATTGTTGTATTGTTTCTTCATGTTTCTGTTGTGTTTGGGAAGAGATGGGGAGAAAAGCCAGGATGGAGGAAGGCTGGGCAAGATAGACATGTGGTTTGGCTCCTCGTGATCTGAGTCCTGGTGCCTCAGAGGGTGGAAATTCCCCATTGCTTGCTTCAAGGCTTATCTGTTTATTGACTCAGGGAAGGCAGCTGCCAGGCACGGGAGATTTATAATACGTCATTCCAACCCTGACCTATATGGAACAAATGGAAGCCCACAATACTCAATGTGTGTCCAATGCTTCCGAATGAGGCTTAAGAGCTTTCCCACCACAACGACAAGCTATAAAGAATCAAAATAGAAGATGGGGAAATGGAACACAATAGTAGTGGGGAGTGGGGAGCAAAAAATGTGAGAAATAGCTAGGAGACCCCCAGAAGGGATCAAGACTACACAACCCTCTCCTAGAAGACAAGGGTCTAGAAAAGTTCACACTGATCCCAAGTAACTCTGCTGGCCAAACTCAAACTGCCATATCATAAACTTAGGATTTCTGCTCTGACCCCCAAAATGAGCCCTACCAACCAAACCACGCAGGGTAGTAAATGGAAAAGCACTCTATAGGATCAAAAGTGCTCTGTACAAACACAAGGGAGTTTTTGCTGACAATTAGACTTTCTCACCCTTTACAGTTTGAGTTGGTATTCTTAGAATATGGTATCTCAGTGGAGAAAAGTAGATAGGGGGAACAGAAGAGCAGAAGCGGGGAGCCTAGAAATACACTGTCCACTTAGCAATATGGGTGTCCTTTAAGGTGCTGGCAGAGCACACCACCATCCAGAAATAGCTCTATGTGCTACTGTGAATGAGCATGGGCTTGGAATCCCACAGACCCAAGCCTCAGACAAGATTCTGTCCTCACTAGCTCAGTGGCTTCAGCAAATGGCTTAACCATACCACGCCTCCATTTCTACATCTATGACATAAGAGTAATAACAGTCTACACACCTCAGGACTGTTGTAAAACTCTAGCATCACCAGAGCCCTACAAGTAACTGCTACCCACAAAACGTGCTCTTCCCAACATGTCAGGAAAGAATAGAGCAGGTGGGTCAACTCTTTTTAAGACCAGTATTTCCTCTAAAGCCAAATAGTAGGAATAAAGCCAAATAGCATGTAAAGCAGAGAAAGGGGGAAAGCTTCCATTGGTCTTAAATTGTCCTAACTACAGGATATGTAGCAAAACTATTAATAGAAATGGTCACTGTAAGCTTTCATAAAGATGTTGGCACACATAACTTCAAGTGTTTTTCCTGTTGCTTCTTCCCAAAGGCTCTGGGATTGTGGTATACATGTATCTCAGCTCTCCAACCATATCTGCTCTTAAGCCTACAGTAACTCAGTACAGCTGGTGAAGTCCATTAGCTTGATTTCCAACAGAGGGTTTGCTTTGCATCAGGAAGTTAATGGAATTTACGTCCACAGCACAGTAGATGCACAAAGGCTCTCCCACCCCTAAGTACTCAGCCGAAGTCAGCACAGTTCCCTTCCCCTTTCCCGGGGAGGTTTGCTCTAACTACCCTCTCTTACAAAGCTTCCAAGTAGCTAGCTGCAGTCTCAACTTCAAAGAGAATATTCCAGAAATGTAGAGAAACATCCCTGATCCCTTTTTGAGGAGTATAAATGGAAGGAAATGTAAGCCTCTGATAAAGGATGATTATTTGGACTCGTAGATGCTAAGTGCCAAACCAGATAGACTGGCAAACATCAGATTTCCTGCCGTTGATTATAAATAATGGGACATGACTTTCTTTGACAAGATTCAAAGTAAAATTTGATAAAAGCCCAAAAAGCATGAAAACAGAAACTGCCATTTTCACACCAGAGTAAGAGCTCCAAAATTTCTCCCTGCCTTCTTTGGCTTCCCTGAAGTTGAAGGATCTGATATGACAAGTTCCACTGTCAGACAGACACCTTTCCTTTAAAGTCACTTGCTTTAAGAAAAAAACACATAACAAGCAGGAAACACCCAAAATCTCTTCAAGACTATGAGAATAAAATTCAATGCATTAGTGTGAAATGGGTTTTTACATTTAGAACTGCTGCTTCCTGTCTTCTAAAGAAATGAAGAGTCGTTTTACAGTTGTCACCTGTCACATTTAAGATGCCATATCAAGTAGCCAGAACAAAACCCTAAGTCCCAAACGGCATCAAATGCCATCAGATAGAACAGGGACCCTCTTTAAGTCACACAGCATGAAAATGAACTCTAAAATTCAAGATACAGAGGAGATTTCTCAAGTAATGTATCAAGTACGGACCAAGAAGATTATTTTTAGTTATAGCTAAAAAGCTTCAAGAGCCAGCTTTTATCTTCTCCTTTTTCTTGGCTAGGACAGTTATAATTTTTACATGGTTTCTTACAAGTGTGTGTATGTCTCATAAAAAGGCATTTAAATTTACATTCATAGACACACAACACACAATTTTCTACCTCCATTCATCCCCCCATGACAAGCAATACAGTCTAAAGTTTTTGTTTTGTTAAGAAACCTCTGGCTGTTTTAAAAGACTTCTGTTAAATACCACTTTTAACCAGTGAAAGAAAATAGCTGTGGGAAAGAGACTAGTAGGACTGGAACTCATTAACACTTTGGGCAATAGCATTTTTCCTTTATTTAGAAGGCAGGGCTAGCTCCTCCCAATGGAAAGAGGATGACCAAATATGGGCCAGCTGCTCACTTAGTCTCTCTCCTCTTTGCCTCTAAGTATCAATGAGATTTCCTCCCCCGTTTACCTTTACCATCCACCTCTTTGGTTTCTAATAAACCACCACCACTCATAATGTTATTTCTATGGCTGAGGCACTCAGAGTTATCCGACACATAAATTCATTACAACAAACAGATATATGGCACTTCCCATGCCCCAGGCAGTGTTTGAGGAGTTTTTACATGTTCACTCATTAAGCCATAGGTTACACCACATATTCTTCATAATAATCCTATGGTTTTATTATGTTGGTTGTTTCAATCCTTTCCCCCAACCTAACTAGCGCTAATTTTGTTACAGTTCCACCCTTTTTCTCATGGCCATTACTTTTGGAGAGGCTGTCCCAGGAGGTGGGTCTTTGATGTTCTAAGCTAATTAAGGAGACCACCACCACCCCCAGGTACAGGTATGTGACACACTTATTTCTGGCCAATGACCCGAGAGAAAGCCTGCTGGTTGAGGGGAAGGGGGATTGATCATGAGAATAATTTGTTTTTAGTAAAAGCCACATGGAATGAGAGAAGGTCTCCCTCTTTTGGATCTTGTCAGGCCTGGAGCTGATGCTTAGAACTGCTGCAGCCTTCTTGCAATGATGAGGAACGCTAACCTGAGGACAAAGGCACCAGAGACAGAAGACCAAGCCAGGAGAGTCACCCAGGGGGACCCAGAGCCCAATTATGTTCTGTCTGGAGCTGCCATAGCTTTTGTTCTTGCCTCATGTGATAATACATTTGCTCATTGTTTTACATTAGTTGAGTCCAGATTTCTTCTACCTGCAGCCAAAGGCAAACTTAATGATGTAGTTAACTCTACAGATGAAGAAAGACAAGCTAAGAGCGCAAGAGACTTACAGAAAATTACACTGCTAGTAAATGTGCTAAGAACACATGGACTAAAGGGTATATATAAAATTATTCTGGAGGGTAAAAAAGGACTTTCAAATACTAACATTTTACAAATTGGATGTAGGCATGTATGCATATTTTCACAATCACACACTCACATACACACTAATCTTAAAATTATGGTTAGCAAGTTCACCACCTAGGGCTCCATATATATTTTATTCCTACTCCTAAAGATTGTTAGATTTTGATTGTGTGTGTGTGTGTGTGTGTGTGTGTGTGTGTGTATGACAGAGAGAGGGGAGAAAGGGAGAGAGAGAATAGATATGAGTCACTAAAGGTCTCATAAGGCACATGGAAAGGCAAAAACATTGTTATTAGTTATTAAACCCTAATGCTTTTGACTAACAGTTCATCTTAACAAGTAATTAGCCATGACAGGCAAAGTATATACACAGGCAGTAATCTTCAGTTAATTGTTAATGCTGCTTTTCTCCTACAATCATGAGTCATTAACTTCTGGATGCTTATCTTTAAAGAAAAGACTTCATTACTATATACAAACTATAAAATAACATGTAGAAAATGGAGATCCCACTCAAGCAGCAAATGGAATTCAGAATACTACTCACTTCGGATCACCAATCACCGAGTTCTAGGAAAATGAATAACAAGGTCATTTTCACAACTACACATCATTAAGAGTCTCCAGCATTTAAAAAAAGTGAATCTGTCATCTGAGCATCTTACTTATATGTCCTCTTTACAAGCCTTTGCCCAGATATTCCTGAAGTCATGTCTCAATATACTTGTCATGGTCTGTAGACAAGAAGCATCTGGAAGTGATATATAAATAGGCTGTATTGAATTCAGAGCCCATAGCACCTATTCTTGGGCAAGGAGTTCCTTCTAAATGGTACTATTTATGGGAGGACACTCCTCTCCACTGATGTCTAGTTTCTCTGTAGAGGGTCCTTCATTAAAAGTAGTTCCTGGTCTCCATTGGGACCCTCACTCTGCCCTAGGCAGAGTGAATTCTCACTGGTGTATTCAGGAACAGGAGGTGAGCATGTGTCACTCCATCCTATCCTCACCCCTTATCCTCTTTAGATCTAGCTGACTGCAGGAAGCTGCCAGTCCAGCCTTCTCATCAAAGCTGAAACTGTTAGATCATCAGGGCCCACAGACATGGTCTATGGTTTTCCATGGCTGCCTGAGCCCCCACCTGGGAGGGCCAGTCCATAGAATCCTGAGTTTGGGCATCAGCCTACTCACCTACAGATAGGAACCACATTTTCCAATGGCATCTTAATCATTTTTTATAAAATTAAAAAAGTTTAAAAATCTCCCACACATTTAAGTCAGAACACGGCTAAGGAAGCCAAGGATGACTAATTGAGCTCACTCAAACCCCATTTTCCAAAAATGGAGAGGCTTCCCTACACCATACTTTGTGTAGTACTTGATGGCAGTCAAAGCAATCTCTGGTATTTTATCTCTTTGGGTCATCTCAACAAACCTGGCAAGAAGGCAAGTTTTATTATCCCAGTTGGTCTCCAGTGTGGAAACAGATCCAGAAATTCTAAGGGACCTGTCCAGGGTACACAGTTCTACACAACATGTAGATCAACCTCCCGGCTTCTGTTTTTTTCTGGAATATCTTCCCCCCTAGCTTCCTCTAGCACCGTTAGAGTCTAATGAGCTGAGTGACTTACCCAAGATGGGGCAGGATGTAGTAGACACAGGTCTCTTTTCACATCTCCCCTCAAGACAACAGTTCTGCTTTTTTGAAGGCTACTTTAATACATAACACAATGCATTGACTTTGGTGTCATTTAATAAATAGCCTAATTTACCAGAAGCCCCAAGTTTTGTAAGCTTTGGAGGCTTCTACCAGGCACAGAAAATAATTAAATTAATTCTTCTGTCATTGTAAGTGACCTATTTTTCATTCTTAATCAGTATGTCTCTACACAAATTAGAGACTCTTACAAAGTTCTTTAAAAGTCACTCCACAAATGGACTACTAAACTAAGTAATTATAAAGCACTTTGCAAGGCCAGGCACATCATTAAATCCTGAGTTCTCAACTTCTCAGTGTACATAATTTAAATTGGAAATCTATCTACTTCCAGGTATAGATAGTGTCAAGACTAATCTAATACAGAAATTGACCAAGTTGGCATATCTTGAGGGGAAGGAAAGTCCTTGACGGCCATTACATGGGATCAGGCCCTAAGTTATCTATTGCCTCCTTCCCCATCATCCCTGGGTGAGGCCTCATAGGTTCTATTTACACCATGGAGTAAAACTACCTTGCTAAAGTTAAGTGGGAAAGGGGTCGTTGTGATCAACTGCACCAATGCTGGGGCAGAAAACACAGTGGCTAGTATCCTTTCTAAAATGAATTTTTCTTGTCATAATAGATCCTATACATTGAACACATCTTAATCTTTGAGGACCCTCAGAGCACTCCCTCAGAGCACAACTTCGTATCGTAGACACCTGTAGACAAAGCTTTGGAAAAGTGGGAAATTGCTCCCTGGGGTCCTAAATGGCTTCCTTCTTGCCAAATCCAGTGTCCTTTCTGGGCCTTGAATTTCAGTTCATGGCACTACTGCCCTTTTCCTCCTGACTGTCTCCTTGTGTCCATCCCACCACACACACTGTGGTCTTCCGTTCTTCCACTCATGGTTCTCAGGGCTTACCGTCTGTCTGCTGGGCTGAGTCTTATCCCTATTTCCAGCCCCAACTGCAACCAAGCCCCATGGCTACACTCTTCTATCTCCTCTGAGATGTCTCCTCTTCCTCATGGCTCCAACCAACCCACTCCCAGGCTAGGAACATATTTTGTCCTCACCCCTCATCCCCGCTGCCTGTAGGACAGGACCCTCAATGTCAAACCATCATCTCAAACCATCCACAACCCAGACCAAGCTCATATTTCTATACCAAGGCCTCCAAGGCAGCCCCTCTCCCCAACTTTACTTGTGATATTTTGTTTTTGTCGTTCTATTCACAGCCACACAGGCTTAAACTCCAAGAAAGCACAGCTTACTCAGGATTCATTCGCACCTTGCCCCCAATTTCCAACACGATCACTTTGATGCTCCCAAGTCTCTGCCATAGGTCCAGGCCACTTATTTGAGCTTCTGCCTTGTTCTCTAGCCTGGCATTCTGGATGCCCTGCTGGACTTCACTCCCTACCCTGAGCCACACCCCATGCTGGAGACCCGTCTTAGTTCTTGCCAAGTCCCCTCCCACCAGGATGGTAGAGAAACCCCTCCTATAGTCACTTAGAGACCCCAAGTTCCTTTAAAATGAGGAATCCCAGAAACTGACTCAGTCTGGGGTGAACAGCACAGCAGGAGGAAGTAGGGTGGTACAGAAGAACCCCAACTTGGGGTCTGGACTGACCTGGGTTTGAATCCTACTGCTCCAAATCACTTACAAATGTGATTGGGCAGACTGCTCCTCCAAGTCTGGTTCTTCATCTGTGAAATAGGGACATCAAAAACCTTGTTTTCAGAATTGTGAGGAATAAAGCAAAATCATAACACTGGTACCAACTACTATTATGGAGCCCTTACTATATGCTCTGCTAGAGACCCACAGAAGACAAAGCAAAGCCCACAGCTTGTTTTATTTTTTAAAGACCCGAGGTCTTTTGTGCTGATCAAATCTTCGGGGCACAGTGGGGGTAGGAGATTAGCTGAGACTTGCCCGTAGGGGTGTAAGAAGCAGGGTACCACAGCATAGCACAAGCCCCTAACCCAGCATGGGTCCTAATACGGGGCCCACTGCAGCAGCCTAACCCACAGGGTGAATTACAAGGCTGAACAGAGGCGGCTCAACAGAGTCCAACAACGGTAGGAGGCCTAAGCAATGGGAAAGGGCAGGACAGCAAGCAACACAACTCAGCCTCATCCTTAAGTCCTGAAGGGGATCTTCTGGGAAAGGCCACTGGTCCTTGCCTGTCTGGACTGGCACTATCAGTTCAGGGAAAGGAAGGGGGAGCCAACCATACTCTTCCAATATGGAAGTCTCCTCCAAAAGGTCAGAGACTATGATTATCTAGTGGGCTCCCAGCGCCACCTGAAGGCTGTTGCTGTCTCCATGTCAATGAGGAGGCATCCTCTCACTCGTGGCACATGCTTCCCAACTTGTACTAGACTTTGTTCTCCCAAATTAACCTGACCCAGGTCTCCTATGCCCAAGGCCTCTTGTAAATGACACCCTAGCTCTTCTCCAAGCAGGATGATGTAGAAAAAAGAAGAAAAAAACACCAAGCAAAACATTAGAGAACCTGGATTCTTTTTCCTACCTATTACCAACCTCTATGACCTTGAGTAGGTCACTTACCTCCAGGTTCTCACCTATAAAGTCATCTGTGGTTGTGAAGGCCAAAAGAGACGTGAAAACATCAAGCACTAGGCAGACACCCAGAAAAGTCCAAGATTGTCAAAGGACACAGCCAATAACCCTTCTAATGGTAGAGGAGAAGGAGCAATGGCCAGAGCATCCCAAATCTGAAATAACCTCAATCACTACAATGAATTTTTTTGGACAGGAAAGGCCTATTGGGTACAGTGAAAAAAGTAATAATCGCATCCATGCAGAAATCAGGGCCAGGTTCTCAAACTTCCTGTCTGGAGTTTCCATTTGTTAAACAGGCTGTTTTCTGAACCTGGCCAAGCCAGTCTGTGTGTTCCATGAAAAGCGTCATCGACAGAACACAAGAACAGGACAGTTCAGTGCAGGCCAGAGGTTTCCACTGCCACTGAAATGACTGTCCTGCTGGCAGGGACTGGCCACATTCCTTTCCTCCTGTTTTCCTGTGAAATTGTTTTTACAGCTATCTCTACCAGCAGAGAGGATAGAGTAGACGGATAGTAAATGGACAGATTTAAATGATAGATCATATGGAATATGGAAAAGATACATGTGGCCATTGTATCCACTGAAACTTGGCCTTGTAATATCCTTGAAAAGACAGAGGGGTGTGAAGGGCAGGGAAGGAGGAAAGGAATGGTGACACAGCCAGAACAGGAGACGCTGGCAAGTAGAGGGCATGGTGCAAAGACTGAGTGAGCTCTGGGGCTGAGACCTGAACTATAGTTAGGAAGCTCCAAGTGGAGCTGCACCCCCAAGCCAACAGGATACCCCTAGCTTTTGAGGAGAAAGGAAGAAAGGCCAGAGGGTCAATAAGAAGACTAGTTTTCAACAGTAATAGGATCTCCCCCTAAAATCCCCCCCAAAAAAGAAACTGGCACATTGTGTTCTTCCCACAGCCCAGAGAAGCCCCATGTGTACCCAAACCAATGGTCTGCTCGTTTCCCCTTTGCCCTTCAAGGTCCGCTAATGATACACTCTTGCCAGCTCCTGCGATGGTAGCAACCAACCCCATGGAGAACAAGATATGATTTCTTCCAGGCACAAAGGAAGAAAACTGGGCTACCTCAATGCATCAAAACAGGATGGATGGGAAATGGGGGCGGGGAGGATAAATACAGCTTCCACAAGACAGCTGGTCCCAACAATCCATACCCTTTCTTGGAAACTTCTTGAAACCCAAACTGAAAGTAGAGTACAGAAGATGGAGGTATGGGGGAGAATACAGAAGATAATCACAGTAATAAAAATAGAACCATTATTTACTGAGCCTTTACTATAAGCACATTAAGTATGTAACCATGAGTTAATATATTTAACCCTGCTAACAACCGCTTACGAAGTAGGGTATGTGATCCCATCTTTTACATGAGTGGACTGATCCCAGAGTTCGTACTGTCATTCATATTCATGGTTCACATTCACAGGTCTTTTAAAAATGCCTCTGAGACCTCCAAGACATGATTTAACTGTTATTTTGAGTAACCAAATGGAAAAGGGCAGCATGTCTAGGAAATGCCATTCTGTGTAGCAAAAGAGGAGCATGGCATGCTATTGTTGAAAGCTTCTCTAAGACTGTAGGAGAGAGAAGTAGATGCAGATCTGAGTGGCCCTGGGGCACCCTCTGGTACTGACGCTCTAGAAGAGTCACCTACCCTTCTGAGCAGCTGGGCCCTTGCTGCCCACTACATGGATAGGTTCCCATCATCTTAGATCACTGCCCAGCTGTGGGGCTTTCTGTGGGCTTTTGGGGTCTCAGAGATCTTGGATTCTTCAATGTATCTTAGATTTCATTAGATTTACAGCATAGTCTCCTCAGTAACAGACTAACAGTCCTCCCCTAGTTAATAGTTGATAGAAGGTGTTTGAAAAATGGTAATTGTATCAGAGACTTGTAGTTCTTAGTGTTCTATATACACTCTCTCATGAAATCATTACCCAGTCAAGGTAGGTATTGTTATGCCTACCTTGTATGTTTGTGACAGATGAAGAATCTGAGGTTCCCATGGTTAGGAGATTTTTCAAATTTCAAGAAGCTAGCAAAGCCAGGAATCAAGGGCAGCCAGGGTGGCTCAATGGTTTAGCACCACCTTCGGCCCAGGGCCTGATCCTGGAGACCCAGAATCAAGTCCCATGTCGGGCTCCCTGCATGAAGCCTGTTTCTCGCTCTTCCTGTGTCTCTGCCCACCCCTCCCCCCCACACACAAATAAATGAATAAAATTTTTTTTAAAAAAAGCCAGGAATCAAGTCCATGCTACATGATTATCATTAAGTGGGCTTCTGGTCAGTCCCACCGTTAGGTTTAAATTATCTGGTGCTAACTGTGGAAGGAGCCACAATGTCCTTCGACAGATGAATGGATAAAGATGTGGTGTGTGTGTGTGTGTGTGTGTGTGTGTGTGTACACACACAAAATGGAATATTACTCAACCATCAGAAAGGATGAATACCTACTATTTATATTGACATGGGTTGAACTGGAGGGTATTATGCTAAGTGAAATAAGTCAATCAGAGAAAGGCAATTATCACATAGTTTCACTCATATGTGGAATATAAGAAATAGTGAGAGGGACTATAAGGGAAAGGAGGGAAACTGAGTGGGGAAAAATTAGAGAGGAAGACAAACCATGAGTGACTCATAACTCTGAGAAACAAAGGGCTGCAGAGGGCAAGGAGGGTTAGGGGATGGGGTGACTGGGTGCTGGGCACTAAGGAGGGCACTTGATGGGATGATCCCTGGGTGTTATACTATATGTTGGCAAAATTAATTTTAAAAATAAAATAAGATAGTAAATTATCTGGTGTTGGGACACCTGGATGGTGCAGTCAGCTAAGTGTCAATTTTTGATTTCACCTCAGGTCAAGATCTCAGGATTGTGAGATCGAGTCCACTTTGGGCTCTATCCTCAGCAGAGAATCTGCTTGAGATTCTCTCGCTCCCTCTCCTCCTACCCCTCACTCCCATGTTCTCTCTCTAAAACAAATTTTAAATTTTTAAATTGTCTAGCACTGTGGGCTTTAACCCCCTGTTCACACCTTCTTCCCAAGCCTCTGACTCAGTAGACAGAAGGGGCCACCCATCACCCCACATAAATGTCCTCCACCCAGGGTCTTTTTGTCATTGGCCCATCTTAGAGGGCTTAGTAAAGAAGGCCTCACTGACCCCACTCACCCACCCACCCCTTACACACACGTGCAATCCCAGCCCTCTGAAAGTCCTTCAATAGAAACAAACCAAGGTTTGTTTTGGGCCTCGTCACCAGCTCAAGACCTGAACAGACAAGAACCTTCTGATGTGCTGTTCAGCTCCCACTCTCTCTGCTGGGTGGGCATTAGTTCAGTCTTATAAAGGAACAGGAACATGATGAGGTTCCAGAAGCCTTTGAAGAAAAAGGCTTAAAGAAAAAGCAGATCCATCAAGCCAATCCACCCCTGGTTTTCAATTAGAGGAGGGATGGGTATATCAATACTGAACTATCCCACTTGTGGTCTGAGGACTCAGAAGTCTTCCTTTGTGTAGATGGCCATACTTGCAGCAGGAAGCTCTGAAGGCAGGTGCCCACTGCCAGGCCTCAGGTGAGTAAGTCCTGCTAATAGTAGTTCTGTTGCCAGCACCCTCTGCCATTCAAAGGGGGTGAGCCTAGCAGTTAACATTAAAAAATTGACACATGGTACATTTAACCAGCAACTTTTTACAGAACTACCTCAAGGCATTTCACTCTTATCACCCTTTAACCATGTTACTGAGGGTGACGGAGTTAACCCAGTCCCAAGTGGCATGTGCAAAATTTAACTTCCTCAGGTTTCAATGAGGTGGGATAAAAATTCAGGACAGGTGCAGTCATGGCACCTTGGTCCCTAAGACATACCCTTCCATAATGTCTCCTACTGCCTTAAAGACAAATGAGAATCCCTGCAGGGTTAAGTTGCTATTATCTGCATCTAAGCCCCCATGTTTCCCCATATGGGGTCCAGGCAGTGGAGCAATCCCATCCCAACCAACTCACAGCTCTCTCTACTCAAAGCCATGTGCCTTGGCTTGGTGAGAAGAAACCTGCTCCTGTCTCTGAAACCCAGGCCTCTGCCCTAATTCCCTCAGATAGAATGGTAGAAAGATGGACAAGAGCAGCAGCATAAGTGAAGGAAGGGAGGCCTGTGGTCAGCAGAAGATTATGGAAAAGCTTGAATGAAAGCAAGTGACAATTTAGGAGCTGGTAGGCAAGCATCTACTCATTCACTCACTGAGCATTTGCTAAGCAACTGATGTGTGTTAAGCTCTAGGAGACAAAAAGACATGGTCCCCACCCCTCGACTATCTAGCATAATGGAGAAGTGAAAGATGAGGAGTGGCAGAGATGGGGAGCAGAAGTGACTACGAATTCTAAGACAGAATTGTACCACATGAAGTTGAATTATCAAGGCAAGAATCCACAGCCACAAAGAAACAGGTTATGGAAGTTTTCTTCTTCATCTGATCCATGAACCTACTATTATTCATAATCTTATGATACATACATAATCTTATGTAAAAAGACACATAGATCTTGAAATATGCCCTGATAAGCAAAATAATTTCTTGTTAAAAATCCAGTAAGACTAAAGAGGAGAGATGAATGAATTGACAGAGCATAGGAGAATCTTAGGACAATGAAACTACTCCATTTGATACTAAAATGGTAGCTACAGGTCATCATACATTTGTCCAAATGCATGGAATGTACAACCCCAAAACTGAACCCTAATGTAAACTATGGACTTCAGGTCTGATGATGAGTCAATATAGGTTCATCTGCAATATATATGCAATTCTGAGAGGGATTTGATAATGGAGGAGACTATGCATATTTGGGGGCAAAAGTTATATGGAAAATATCTGTGCCTTCTATTTGATTCTGCAGTGAATCTGAAATTCTCTAAAAAAAACCTTTTTTAAAAATCCAGTTAAGACCACTGGATCATAATATTGACAGGTACCTTAGTCTATTCAGCCTACTTTTAAAGTTACTAAACAGAATAGATCTATCAAATAGCTCTGAATGTAAACGGACTAAACACTCCAATCAAAAGACATAGGGCAATAGAATGGATAAACAAAACAAGACCTATTCATATGCTGCCTAGAGTAGATTCATTTTATACCTAAAGACACCCACAGATTGAAAATGAGGGGCTAGAGAAACATCATGCAAATGGATGTCAAAAGTTGGAATAGCAACTTAGACAAAATAGTCATGAAAACAATGACTGTAACAAGAGACAAAGAAGGAGACTATACAATAAAGGAGACAATCCAAAAAGAAGATATAACAACTGTAAATATTTATGCACCCAACAGAAGAGTATCCAAAAACATACAAAAGTTAAGAACAAAAAGAACTAATAAAAACAATACAATAATTGTAGGGGACTTTAACACCCCACTTACATCAGTGGGCAGATCATCTAAACAGAAAGTCAACAAGGCAACAATGACACACTGGAACAGATGGATTTAACAGATATATTCAGAACATTCCATTCTAAAACAGAATACACATTCCTTTCAAGTGCACAGAATATTCTCCATACTAGATCACATATTAGCCCACAAAACCAGCCTGAACAAATTCAAGAAGATCGAAGTCATGCCATGCATCTTTTCTGACCACAATGCTATGAAACTACAAGCCAACCACAAGAAACCATCTGGAAAGACCACAAATAACATGGAGGTTAAATAACATGCTACTAAACAATGGAAATGAAATTAATAAACAAAATGGTACCTGGAAACAAATGAAAATGAAAACACAAGTCCAAAACCTTTGGGATGCAGCAAAAGCAGTGCAAAGAGGGAAGTTTATAGCCACCTCAACAAGCAAGAACAATCACAAATAAACAATCTAACCTTATGCCTAAAGGATCTAGAAAAAGAATAAAACAAAACCTAAAACCAGCAAAGGAAGAAAATAATAAAGATTAGAGCAGAAACAAATGATATAGAAACTTAATAGAAGAAATCAATGAAACCAAGAACTGGTTCTTCAAAAAAAATAAAACTGATAAAACCTCTAGTTAAACTTACCAAGAAAATAAAGATAAAGGACTCAAAGTCCCAGATCAGAGGAAAACACCAAAGAAACATAGTTATAAGAGAGAATATTATGAAAAACAATATGCCATCAAATTGAATGACCTAAAGGAAATGGGTAAATTCCTAGAAACAAACTAACAAAACTGAAACAGGAATAGAAAATTTAAACAGGCTGATAACTAGTAAAGAAATCAAATCAGTAATCAAACTTCTAACAAATAGACGTCCAGAACCACATGACTTCACAGGAAAATTCTAGAAAACATTTAAAGAAGAGTTAACACCTATTCTTCTCAATATGTTCCTCCCCTGACCCCCCAGGAAAAAAAAAAGAAAAGGAAGGCAAACTTCCAGATTTCTTCTGAAGCCAGTATCATCCTGATACCGATACCAGATAAAGACATTACTCAAAAAAAGAGAACTACAGGCCAATATCCCTGATGAACCTAGATGTAAAAATTCTCAACATAATATTGACAAACTGAATTTAATAATACATTAAAAAAATCATTCACCACAATCAAGTGGGATTTATTCCTGAGTTGCAAGTATCCTTCAATATTCACAAATTGGGGCCGCCTGGATGGCTTGGTAGGGTAAGTGTTTGCCGTCAGTTCAGGTCGTGATCCCAGGATCCTGGAATAGAGTCCCACATCAGGCTCCCTCTCCTTCTGCCTGCCACTCTCCCTGCTTGTGCTCTCTGTCAACTAAACAAATTCTTTAAAAATTTTTCACAAATCAATGTGATGGATCACAATAAAGGATCAGAATCATATAATCATTTTAACAGATGCAGAAAAACATTTTACAAAGTATGAGATACATTCATGATAAAAACCCTCAACAAAGTAGGTTTATTTTTAAAATATTTTATTTGAGAGAGAGAGAGAATGAGCAAGAGAGAAAGAGAAGGAGCACAAGCAGGGGCAGAGGGAGAAGCAGACTCTCCACTGAGCAGGGCCCCAAAGTGGGGCTCAATCCCAAGACCTGACTGAGGTCATGATCTGAGCCAAAAGCAGGTGCTTAACCAATTGAGCCATCCAGGCATCCCAATAAAGTAGGTTTACAGGGTACATACCTCAATATAATAAAGGCCGTATATGAAAAAACAGCTAACACCATCCCTAATGAGGAAAAACAGAGCTTTCTCCTTGACATCAGGACCAAGACAGGGATGTCCACTCTCCCCACTTTTTTTTTAAAGATTTTATTTACTTATTAGACACACACACACACACACACACACACACACACACAAAGGCAGAGACACAGGCAGAGGGAGAAGCAGGCTCCATGCAGGGAGCCCGATGTGGGACTCCATCCTGGGTCTCCAGGATCACGCCCTGGACGGAAGGCGGTGCTAAACCGCTGAGCCACCCGGGCTGCCCACCCCACTTTTTTTCCCAACATAAGTACTGGAAGTCCTAGCCACAGCAATTAGACCACAAAAAGAAATTAAAAAGTCATCCAAATCAATAGGGAAGAAATAAAACTTTCACTATTTGTAAATGAAATGATACTATATATAGAAAACTGCTAGAACTGAAACAAATTTAGTAAAGTCATAGGATACAAAATCAGTATACATAAATCTGTTATACTTTTAAACAATATAGCAGCAGAAAATTAAGAAAACCATCCCATTTACAACTGCACCAAAAATAAGATGCCTAGAAATAAATCTAACCAAAAAAGTGAAAGACATATACTCTAAAAACTACAAAACACTGATGGAAGAAATTGAGGATGACACAAAGAAATGGAAAGACATTCCATGCTCATGGATCGTTAAGACTAATGTTAAAATGTCTGTACTACTCAAAGTAATCTACACATTTACTGCAATTGCTATCAAAATACCAATTGCATTTTCCACAGAAACTAAAACAATCCTCAAATATGTATGGAAGCACAAAAGATACCAAATAGCCAAAGAGTCTTGAAAAAAGAAAAGGCAAAGCTGAAGATGTCACAATTCCACTCTTCAAGGTGTATTACAAAGCTGTAGTAATCAAAACAGTATAGTACTGGCACAAAAACAGACACATAGATTCATGGAATAGAACCTTCAACTATATAGTCAATCTTTTAAAAAGAAGGAAAAGATATCCAATGGGAAAAAGTCTTCAACAAATGGTGCCAGGAAAACTGGACAGCAACATGCAGAAGAATGGAACTGACCACTATATTTTACCATACTCAAAAATAAATTCAAAATGGATGAAAGATCTAAATGGCAGACCTGAAACCATAAAAATCCCAGAAGAAAACATTGGCAGTAACCTCCTTTACATCAGTGATACCAACTTCTTTCTTATCTGGTCTCCTGAGACAAGGGAAACAAAAGCAGGAATAAACTATCTGGACATCAAAATAAAAAGCTTCTGTACAGCAAAGGAAACAGTCCACAAAACTTAAAGACAACTTATGGAATGGGAGAAGATATTTGCAAATGATACATCTGATAAAGGATTACTATCCAAAATAGAGAGAAAAACTTTAAAAACTCAGCACTCAAAAAAAAAAACTAAATTAAAAATGGGAAGAAGAACAGACATTTTTCCAAAGAAGACATACAGATGGCCAACAGATACATGAAAAGCTGTTCATCATCACTAATCACCAGGGAATGCAAATAAAAACCGCAATGAGATATCACCTCACACTTGTCAGAGTAGCTAAAATCAACACAAGGAACAACAAACACTGGCGATGATGTGGAGAAGGGAATCCTCTCTCACTGTTGGTGGGAATACAAATTGGAGCAGCCACTCTAGAAAATACTACAGAGGTTCCTCAAAAAGTTAAAAATAGAACTATCCATGGCCCCACAATTGCATTACTGGTTATTTACACCAAAGAACACAGAAACACTAATTCAAAGGGATACATGCACCCCCATGTTTATAGCAACAGTATTTGCAATAGCCCAGATAGGGAAGCAGCCCCAGAGTCCATAGATTGATGAATTGATAAAGAAGAGGCGGTATATACCTACAATAGAGTATTAGTCATAAAAAAGAATGAAGTCTTGCCATTTCCGACATGGAAGGACCTAGAGTATAATGCTAAGGGAAGTAATCCAGAAAAAAAAAAACAAATACCATATGATTTCACTCATACATGGAATTTAACAAACAAAATGAATGAGCAAATAATAATAATAATAAAAAGAGACCAACCAAGAAACAGTCTTAATTATAGAGAACTAATGGTCACCAGAGGGAAGGGGAGTGAGGGTTGGGTTAAATAGGTGATAGGGATTAAGGAGTGCACTTGCAATGTGCTCCAGGTGATGTATGGAATTATTCAATCACTATATTGTACACCTGCAACAAACATAACACGATGTCAACTAACAGGAATTAAAATAAAAAGTTTAAAAAATTACTCAACAGGGTGGCTATTATAAACATTAAAAATTTACTTCTCACAGTTGTAGAGATTAAGAATTCCAAGTTAAAGATACCAGCAGACCTGCTCTCTACCTAGGACCACTGACTGGTTCAGAGATGGACCTCTTCTCAGGGCAGAAGGGACAAGGGAATTGTTGAGGACTCTCTTAAAAGGGCACTAATTCCACCACATAGGTTCCACCACTGCAATTAAATCATCTCCCAGTCATCACACTGGGGATGAGAATTTCCCCATATGCATTTAAGGAAACACATTCAGTCTATGACAACAGGAATTCTAGGCATCCAGCCAGCCTACTCACCTCAAGTACTCTCTTTGCAAAGAACCCTTTCCATGGCAGGCATCAAATACACGCTGTCGGGATCCCTGGGTGGCGCAGCGGTTTAGCGCCTGCCTTTGGCCCAGGGCGCGATCCTGGAGACCCAGGATCGAATCCCACGTCGGGCTCCCGGTGCATGGAGCCTGCTTCTCCCTCTGCCTGTGTCTCTGCCTCTCTCCCTCTCACTGTGTGCCTATCATAAATAAATAAAAATTTAAAAAAAAAAAAAACAAATACACGCTGTCCTGGGAGAATCCTACATACCAAAACAGGAGACATTTCATAGCATGCCAGGTTTGGGAGTCTCCTTGCCCACCCTCTGGGATCTAAGATTTAAAGAAAAGAAATGTCCCCTTGGAAGCCTCAAATCTCTTGATCTACAAGCTCTACACATCCTAAGATGGCGATTAAATGGGCCAAAATGCAAGCCATTTGGGGATTTACCAAATTATAGAGCTCCCATCCACCAGCTAGACACTTCTACTCTGTGTCAAGCATGTTGCATAAATACCTCATTTAAATCTCAAAATAATCCTGTGAAAAGAAGTCATGATCCCAGTTTTGCAGATAAAGCAGCTGAGACTCAGAAGCTGAATGACCTGTCCAGAGATGAAGAATTAGTGTAGAGCAATACTAGGATTCAACCACTGGGTCTACCCTAGTCCCATACTCAAGATAGTATCCATCACTTTAGTGTGTACAAAAAAGCCTATGAAGCACCTTCTGCATTATTGCTTGGCATCTCAACGTGCCTGGTAATATTAATACTGATAAGGAGAGCAAACCCTCTCCCCATATAGTAGCAGATTACAATGCTGACAAAAGCATCTAAAGCTAATTTCCTCAGATCCCTCCAGAAAGCTTATAACTCTAGCTGCAAAAGAACCCTATTTGCAATATGAATTGGCTAGAGGGGAAAGAAAGGACCTTCACTAGATTTCAACTAATCAGTGTTTCTTAGAATACAAAATCCAAGCCCTCACAGGGCCTTTCCAACAAGGCTTTATAAGCACTCTGCAAACACTAGGAAACTCCTAGTGACTCCTTCAATCATATTAATACTTCATTAGTAGATCCATATTAAATTCCTACTATCCACAAAAAAGAATCAGATTAAAAAGACAGGATTCCTGTTCATTAGTAGCTTATAATCTAATTATACACAGATACTTAGAAAAGACGTACCTAGCATAAATGTGACTTAATCTTCCTTAGTAACAACGGGACAGAAGAACAGAGTCAGGCCTGATGTAGCATTAATAAAAGCGACCTTCGCCCTCTTGCGACCTTCCCCCTCTTGCTTGAAAGGCCTGCTCCACTTACCTTAATCCAAAAAAAAAAAAAAAAGCATCAAAAGCTTTTAAATGTACAAGTTTAGAGAAAGCAAATAAATAAATGTCACGCTTACCATTTATCACTTTAACTTGACTTACTCTAGGCGATCAGCTTCAACTGTCTAGCGAAGCCTTGGGGTTACAGGACATGGACCTGCCAAGTATCAGTAGGGTCTAGACGATGAATGGTACACAAAGAACGAAACCAAGCAGGAAGCCGTGGGCATCGGGCCGGCAGCCAACCTGGGTCTGCAGGGAGAACCCAGGGAGGAAAACCAGACAGAGACAGCACAGAGAGACCAGCCTTGTCTCCATGCACAACTACAACCATCGCCCAGAAAACTGAGAAGTTGATCCTGCTCTCCAGGCAGAGAGCAAGCACATGGAAAAGGCTCCTCCTCTCAGAGAAAATAAACCACATAAATCAGAAGGCACCTATAGAGTCACCATCTGATACTGTGCAAAAGTGTCCTTCCTTTACTTTTTGTGTGCACGTGTGTGGCTGTGTGCGTGTGCACCGGTTCACCTCCTCCTTTGCTATGACCGGTTTGCTTCACTACAAAAGCTGTGACAAACGCTTGCATGCTTTTGGAGCCCTATGCTAGTTTCTAGTTTGTTAACAGATCATTCAAATTACAATTATTGGATTTAAAGCTAAAACTGCATCACTAGGCTGCATGCTAAGAGTTGTAGCTGTGGGTGGGTCTTTGTTTTCCTAGGAAATTCTTTGGTGATGCTGCATTAAGAGATTAGATTAGGTGGCTTCTCAGCTCCTTCTAGCTGCGGATATTCTTCATCCTGTATCTGCACAGGAAAAAAAAATGGAATGACCCTGAGTGTATTCCAGGGACACTGACCCTCAGAACATGCTGGCAGCATCCGGGTTTGCTTAAGTCCTGGAGTGGGGGCAGGCAGCGAGGGGTTGGGGGGATGGGGAGGGGAGAAAGCATAGCTCTGCCAGGTGTCGCAGCTGATTGAACTAAAAGAAGAGAACCAGCCACAGGAACTGAAGCTTGACAGTGTCCCAGAGGGTCTGTCCAGTGACAGCCGGAGCAGTATGGGGGAGACAGGAGAGACCTCCTATGGCCCAACATTCGCAGGCGGTGTTTGTTCTAATGCTGAGATCAACTCCCAGAAAAGTCCCCTCCTGTCTGTAAAACCACAGGGTGTGCTAAGAAAGGAGAGATCTGAAGCTGCTGATGGATTGCTAGGCAGGATAATGCGGAAGCAAAGGGCCTTCAGGGAGGAGGGGGTGTGGGGATTAAGGCAAAGAGATCTTCCACTTTTGCAAGAAAAGCTTCCATGAGCTAAGATGTCCACAGGGAACGCTCAGATGGTGGCAGATTTTCTGCTTCCAAGACAGAAGAGGGGAAAAATGATCACCATTTCTTACTGAAAACCACATCCCGATGGCCAGAGATCTTACAAAACTCTTGTGCCTCTGTAGAGCCCCTGCACAGACGGTCAGCACATTCAGCCTCCTTGTCCACATGGGGGACAAGGAAACATTAAGAAAAAAAATTAATGAACAGGAGGATACTTTGGGAACAGAAGTCAGAACTTTGGGAACAGAAGTCAGAACTTCTATTTTCCGGGCTGCAAGACTAGGAATGCTTTATTGCCTTCACTTCCTGTCCTGGAGCACGTTTCCATAAAAACTCTCCAGGATGAGGTTGCCTCCCTTGGCCAGGTGGAGGCTGGCTAGGGGAGTCTCCTCTTAAAGAGCCCAGCAGAGCCTCCATGAAGAACCAGACTCCCACATAATTCCCTCTCTTTCCATCTCAGTATACAGAGACTGAGTACTCTGCAAAGGCTTTGGGATTAAAGTGTGAACTTCATTATGCAAGAAATTAAAAATTAAGGAAGAAAGGAAGCCACTCAGTGAAGCTTAACAAACCAGGATGAGAACTTTGTCCTGCTGACTTCTGACTTTCTGGAATAGATGCTGTAAGTGACAGCATCTGTGAGGTAATCCATAGGACTAGAGTACTAAATATTTACAAAGCTCTGAGTTTAATTACTCCTCCGTTCCCATGCCATGATGACCCACTGTTACCCATTTGCTGACAGAGAAACAGAGTCCTGTTGAGATCCTGTGCCTATCAAGGAGTTAAACATGAGAACTGACCTAGCATGGATCGAAATCCACAGCTATAGTTACATGCTACACATGGATAAGGCTTGAGGACATCATACTAAGTAAAATAAGCCAACTACGAAGGAAAAATATGGAATGACTCCACTCGTATGAGGTATCTAAAGTAGTCAAACTCCTAGAAGCAAAAAGTAGAACAGCAGTTGCCAAGGGCTGGGAGGTGGGGGGAATGGGAAGCTGCTATTCAAGGAATCTAGAGTTTCAGTCATGCAAAACGAAAAAGTTTCAGAGATCTGCTAGAAAGCAATGTGCATATAGTTAACACCGTCCTGTACACAAAAATTTATTAACAGGGTAGATTTCAGGTTCTATATTTTGTACTACTATAAAAAATCTATAGTTATGGGTGGCTTAGCAGGTGTCTCTGATCCACTTTAAGTGTTACTGCAAGAAGTTTGAGGATGTTTAATTTATAAAGGGAAAGGTCTACAGCCATTGGTCCAGTAGGAAGAAATGACAAACACTGACAAAGACTGAAATAGACATTTTACTCAAGAGGCCATACAGATGGTAAACATGCGGACATAAAGATGCTCAACTCATTAGTCATTAGGGAAATACAAGCTAAGACCACAGTGAAAAGACAGCCCACAGAGAGAGAAAATGTTTGCAAATCCTATGTCTGGTAAGGGGCTACATAGTGGAAGTGGCTTGATATTAATTTTTTATAATTATCATGTAGGAATCTGACCTTAAACTTTTAATTGCCAAGGCATCCATTTCAAAGACCTCTGTCTTGAATAAATCCATTGCCAGATGGAGGACACAGCTAGTAGCTGAACAACTAGATAAAAACCCAGGCTGTCCACCCACCGTGAAGTTCCCCTCTTATGAAACCCTGGGTAACCTAAATAAATGACCACATGAGTGACTCCACTTTCCCCTTCCTGTGCCCCAGTTCCTGCTCTTATGTTTTCAATTCCCCAATGAAGCACAAACCTTTTAATACCCTAGCCACTTTGCGCTTGGACCCTACTAAAGGGAGAGCCCCAGGTCTGTGTTCCCCTTGCTCTCCCTCAATCTCTGTGACCTTGCTGTGTAGCCCTCAGAGTGTTTGGGTCCTCAAGAACCTGTAATAAGTCCTGGGGCTCCCTCCTTCTCCATGAAGTTGCCTATGGCTGCTGCTGATGTGCATCTTGCAATCAATAAGAGCCATGGGGTACACAACATGGCCTCCAATAGGTAACATGTCTATGGTGGCTTCACCACAAGGAGTATAGGCCTGGGCAAGCACCTCAGACATTCCTAGCTAACAGCATTGTTATCAATAGGCTGCAATCTGATGCAATAGTCTAGTATATGGAACATATAAGGTTGTAACTATTACAACCTGATGACAAAAAGACAACCCAATTAAAAACCTAGCAAAAGACTTGAATAGACATTTCTCTAAAGATGTGACAAATGGCAAGTAAGCATACGAGAAGATGCACAACATTAGTTACTAGGGAAACACAAATCAAAACCATGAGATACCACTTCATTCCCAATAGCACGGCTAGCATCAGTAAGATAAATACTAATAAGTGTCGGTGAAGATGGAAAGAAATTAGATCTTTCCACTGGTTTTGCAGATGCTTTGGGCAAGTTTAGTGGTTCCTCAAAAGGCTAACCACAGAGCTACCACAGAACCCAGGAACCCAGTCCTAGGTATGAACCCAAGAGAAGTGAAAACATACATCCCCACGAAAACTTGTACATGGATGTTCACAGTAGCATCATTCATAACAGGCAAAAATAGAAACAATTCAAATGTCCATCCACTGATGAATGAACAAAATGTGGTATAGCCACACAGTGAAATATTATTCAGTCTTATAAAAGAATGAAGTACTGATTCATATTTCAGCTTGGATTGATGCTGAAAACATTACTCCAAGTTAAAGTAACAAGACACAAAAGGTCATGTACCATAAGACTCCATTTCTATGATGTGTTGAAAATAGAACCATAGACACTGCAGATTAGTGGTTACCAGAGTCTAGGAAGAGGGTAGAATTAGGGTGACTGGTAGTGGGTACGGGTTTCTTTTTGGAGGATTGAAAAGGTTTTAGAAATGAAGGATGGAGGTGGTCATATACTTGTGTGAATATACTAAAAAAAAAAATACTGAGTTGTACTCTTGAAAAGGTAAAAAAGTTTTATGGCCTGTGAATTCTAGATCGATAAAGTTGAAACCACAGTAAAATAGGTGTGTAGTACTATCAAAAGGCTGAAACCAAAAACAGTAGCTGAAATCAAAAACAGTGAGAATACCAGCAAAAATGCTGGCAACAATGCAAAAAAGGAGATCATTCACCCATTGTTGGTGGGAGTATAAATGATTCAGCCACTTTGGAAAATAGTACGCATGTTTCTTTTAAAATGACAAATGGACTTCCCATATATGATCCAGCAATGATCCTGGGTATTTATCGCAGAAAAATGAAAACATAGGTCCACATCAAAGCCTTGCCTGAACGTTTGGAATAGCTTTATCTATTATAGCTGATAACCAGAAACTACCTAAATGTCCTTTAGTGAGCCAATGGTTTAACAATGATGGTACGTCCATAACATAGAATATTACTCAGCAATAAAAAGAAATAAAACTTGGATTAAGCTCAGAGAAAGGATGCCGAGTCAAGAAAATCTCAAAAAGTTACATACTGTGTGGCCTCTAGAACACCTGAAACCACAGAATTCTCGATGGGAGAGAACAGATTAGTAGCTGCCAATGTTCAGGAATGGTCAAGAGAGAAGGTAGAGCTACAAAGGGGTAGCACAAGGGAGCCTTGGGGTGATGGGACAGTCCTGTACCTTAATTGTGGTGGTAAGGACAGAAAGCTATGCATGTGACAAAACTTCATAGATTTTGTGTGTGCACATGCATAACTGAATCAGCTCTGTGGACTTTACCAGTCAATATCTGGTTTTGCTACCACATTATAGTTATCCCAGATGTTTACACTGGAGAAGAATGGGTGAGGGGTACTGATCCCCCTCTCCCTTTCTCGGCAACTGCCTGTAAAACTATTCTAAAATAAGTTTTTTTTTGGGGGGGGCACCTGGATAGCTCAGTTGGTTAAGCATCTACCTTCAATTCAAGTCATGACTTCAGGATCGTGAGATCAAGCCCTGTGTCAGGCTCCCTGCTCAATGTGGAGTCTGCTTGAGGTTCTCTCTCCCTCTGCCCCTCCCCCTGCTTGTGTTCATTTTCTCTCTCTCTCTAAAATAAATAAGTCTTTAAAAAATAAGTTTTGTTTTTTTTAAAGTAACTATACAGTGATGGCCTTAGTCAATGTTTAAGAGTAATGGCTGTTTCAGTAACTCATTTGATGGCAAAAGAAATGATCACCTGCATGGTACAGCCACAAGCCATCACCTCTATATCACCTCTCTAAAGTGAATTCCTCTCTAGAGGCATCCTCCTCTTAGTGTCAGCTGCCCATACTCAAAAACAAGTGAAAAACTTCCAGTGGGGACACATTCATTTCTGTATCCTCATTTGTCCTCTTTTGCCCATTATGCAGCTCTACTGGGCTCTATCTAACATGCGCTCGGTCAGAACCCGAGGCTTTCATTCACACTTTTCTTCCCCACCTATCCAAACCTTTCCCATCACATAAGGCCCAGCAGCAGCAGCAGTATCCAGCCTTCCACATGGGTTAAGGTCTCTAACTGGATACTGGAGTTTGGACTCCAAGTTTTCTTCTATATTCTCCATAATACACAACACAGTGCAAAGAATGCAGGAGGTACTCAAAAATGATCACTGATGGAATAAAGGCCTGTCAGCCTCAAGATCTTTTATTCTTCTCTTGTGCTCTAGGTGATGAAGGAAAGTGGGCATGTATATAAGGGCATGAGAGCCATGATGGAACATTTTGCACATACCCGGTACTCTGTATGTTTCAATAGGACCTTTCATTTATTACAGCGCTATGAATGAAGCATAGTAGGTAGAATCAGACCTATTTTGTAGATAAGGGAATGGAGTTCAGAGTGGTTAAGTGATATTGAAAGTCAAAGTTGGTATGGAGTTGGGTTAGAACCCAAGAGTAGGGACACATGGTTGAGCTCAATGGTTGAGCATCTACCTTTGGCTCAGGTAGTGATCCCGGGATCCTGGGATCCAGTCCCACATCAGAGTCCCCACAGGGAGCCTGCTTCTCCCTCTGCTTAGGTCTCTGCCTCTCTGTGTCTCTCATGAATAAATAAAAGTCTTAAAAAAAAAAAAGAACCCAAGACTTATTCTAAAGCCCTATCAAGAGGCAAACTGCCACCTTAAGAGATTAATTTACAGTGTTCTATTAGTCAAGTGTACAATACAATGATTCAATAATTCTATATATTTCTCAGGGCTCATCATATTAAGTATACTTTTAATCCTCCATTTCCCCCATCTCCCTGCACCCACCTCCCTTCTGGCAACCACCAGCTTGTTCTTTGTATTTCAGAGTCTGGGGGTTTTTTTGGTCTTGTTTCTTTATTTTGTTCATTAAATTCCCACCTATAAGTGAAGTCACATGGTATTGGTCTTAAAGCTTTATTTTTAAGGAGGCAAATTACAGGTTAATAGATGCAAATCTTAAAGCAAGTGTAACATTTTGCTGCACAAAATAGGATATTTAGCCAACAGCTTGGGGCTGGCCAAGGCCCTGTAGGAACAGGACGTAGAGTAAAGGCCTTAAAAAGTAGGGACATAGGAGTGGATTGATCAAGGACGGATTGGAAGAACACAGGAAAAGCTCCACTTCCAAAGTATATCCTGGATCCAGTCATTTCTCTCTAGTGCCACTGCTGTCTCCCTCATCAAGCTTTTATCACTCAGATTAGACTGCCCCAACCAATGGCTCCCCAGAGCATCAAGGGCTAAACTTCTTACCTTTGCTTAGACAAGTCTGAGTAGTCTGGTTTCTGCTCACCTCTCCAAATTCACCTTGTTCCACTCTTCCCCGACCAACAATGCTCCCTTCACATTTTCTCATCCTCACACATGCCAGGCAGGTTCAGCCATCACTAACGGCATTGGCTTTTTCTTCTACCTGAAATGCTTTAATGCCTCATCTTTGCATGGCTGGCCCTGTGGGATTCAGATGTCAGTCTGATCTCCTAAACCTAAAGAACCTACCTATTCCCCTCTATTATACCATCCTTTTAATTCTTTGCCAAACACCTATGGTTATCGGATATTTTTCTTATTGACCCAAGGATCTATGGATTTATTGACTGTCCCTCCCTCACTACACTGCGGTGTAAGCCTCAAAAGGCAGGGGGCAGGATCCCTGGGTGGCGCAGCGGTTTGGCGCCTGCCTTTGGCCCAAGGCGCGATCCTGGAGACCCGGGATCGAATCCCACATCGGGCTTCCGGTGCATGGAGCCTGCTTCTCCCTCTGCCTGTGTCTCTGCCTCTCTCTCTCTCTGTGACTAACATAATAAAAAAAATAAAAAAAATACTGTATGTTAATTATACTGGAATTAAAATTTAATGGATCCTGGGTGGCGCAGCGGTTTGGCGCCTGCCTTTGGCCCAGGGCGTGATCCTGGAGACCCCGGATCGAATCCCATGTCGGGCTCCCGGTGCATGGAGCCTGCTTCTCCCTCTGCCTGTGTCTCTGCCTCTCTCTCTCTCTCTCTGTGACTATCATAAATAAATAAAAAATTTTTTAAAAAAAGGCAGGGGGCTTATTTTCTCTTGTTCTCTTTCGAATTCTCAGTATCTCACACATAGTATGTGTTTAATAAATATGCATCAAATAAAAGGTATGGATGAAGAGAAAAAGACCGTTACCCTATGTACTTCAGTTTTGGCTCTTTCTGGCCAAAGGAATGGTCTAGTAATGACAATCTGAGAGTAAGTTAATAGTTTTCACCTAAAAGGTAAGTAAGTGAATAGTATGAGGAGGCTACATACCTTAAAATACTTCAAAAACCATCTAGGACAAGTCATCTTACTACACCCAGATCAAGTCCCCTCTCTTCCCTGAGCTCTTCCTAGACCAAGACCTTACTAATCCCTTCTTTCTCTGACTTTCTATAGTTTTTATTGTCTTGATCAATCATGTAAATTAGGAGATTATTAAATATCACAGCAGTAAGAGGGCCTACCGTGTGAGGAAACCATGCTGGATCCTGGAAATACAGTAAGTAGCTTACACGGAATTTATACTCTAGATGGGGGACATAGATATTAAACCAATATTTGCACTAATGATTAATTATATTTGCGATAAGTGCCACAAAGAAAATTAAGTTTGTTCTAATAGCATAATTGGAGGACAAAAGCAGACCAGCTGGATAGAGGAAGGAAAGCAGGTATAGAGTCAGAGAAGTAACAGTTACTCTATAAGCAGATATGGGAGGCAAGAGACCACTGGGCAGGAAGAAGGATGAAGATCATAAATAGCATGGATCTGAAATCAGGAGATCACGATCTCACTTCTAGCTCTGTCACCATCTCCCTACATTCCATTTGACTGGTCCAGGCTCATCTGATTCAGTGCTGTTATTAAGAACAGAAATAGGGATCCCTGGGTGGCGCAGCGGTTTGGCGCCTGCCTTTGGCCCAGGGCACGATCCTGGAGACCCGGGATCGAATCCCACGTCGGGCTCCCGGTGCATGGAGCCTGCTTCTCCCTCTGCCTGTGTCTCTGCCTCTCTCTCTCTCTCTGTGACTATCGTAAATAAATAAATAAAAAACCTTTAAAAAAAAAAAAAAGAACAGAAATAATGCTTTGTGTTTATAGAACCCTCTGAAGAGTAAAATCCTTTCATTTTCTACAGATGAAACAATTCCAAAGAACAAAATATTAAGCATGTATTTATTATGTGCTAGGCACAAAGATCCATAAAGGTGAATGGATTTGCCTAAGATTCACATTAGTTAGTGGGTAGTGTCTCAATTAGAATCCTTCTCTCCTGAATCCCAGCTCTGGATTCTTTCCAAAGGCATCCATGGCCTTCCACATTGTGGCCTAACCCTAACTATGCATTTTTCCACTATTCTCAGTGCTATGTGCCCAACTGCTGAAATCATCCCCAGATCAATGCTTACTCCACGCCATCTAAAATTCTGGTCCCTAATGTGAGGTCACACAGTTTCACAGTTCAGATTGTGAAATGTTCCCTACCCTTGAGTGCTCAAGTACCACTTCCTCTTCTACTATTCTCCCATCACCAAGTTGCTCTACAGCAGTGGTTCTCAAAGTGTGAGGATTCTTGAGGGATCCCAAGAGCCTTTCAGGCCATCCAAGAGATCAAACCACTTTCAGAATAATACTTAGAGGTCTTTGTCACTGTACTGACCTTTGCACTGCTGGCATAGAAGGAAAAGCAAAACTACTGGCCCCTGGTGCAAATCAAGGCACTAGCATAGAATTATACTACTAGTTACTATATTCTTCAGTGCTCTGTGTTGGCAGAAAAAAAAGGCATGCTTAACTTCCTATTTTTGATAAAGCAGTAAAAAAAAATCATTAAAAGTTGACCCTTGGATACACATTTTAAATACTGTAAAGAAATCAGAAGTACACATAAAGCACTACTGCAGTTTATCAAAGTACAGCAGTGATCTCAAGGAAAAGGACTCAGGTGATTGAGTTGTGGGCTGATCTAGTGGCTTTCTTCCTGAAACACTATTTTTGCTTAAAAAATTACAACTGTACTTATAAGATTTGAGCATTTAATAGACATTTCCTTCAAAAGAGATAAAGTAAGGCTGTAACTTCAAAGAAAAACACAGTATTTGTTGCCAGTGATAAAGTTCAAGATTTCAAGCAAAAATTGGAATTCTAAGAAACTTACCTCAGCGTGCTTAACATTTTCCCAATGCTAAAAGACTTTCTTGATGAGATGGATGATTATATTTATAGATTTTTTTTAATACTGTATAACTAAAAGTCTCAACATTTATAAGATCTGTGCAATTCTGTGAACTAATTTTCCATATTGTCAATTCATCATGTTACAAAATCATGCATGGGTTAAAAAAAATTCCTTTATTTTTTTATTTATTATTTTTTTATTTTTATTTACTTATGATAGTCACAGAGAGAGAGAGAGAGAGAGAGAGAGGCGCAGAGACACAGGCAGAGGGAGAAGCAGGCTCCATGCACCGGGAGCCCAATGTGGGATTCGATCCCTGGTCTCCAGGATCGCGCCCTGTGCCAAAGGCAGGCGCCAAACCACTGCGCCACCCAGGGATCCCAAAAAATTCCTTTAAAGTACAAGACAGACTAAAGATGGATTTTCCTGTAGGAATACAATAAGTTCATTGATAAGGTTTCAGGTCCTGCACTGTAACTTTTTTTTAATAATAAATTTATTTTTTATTGGTGTTCAATTTACCAACGTACAGAATAGCACCCAGTGCTCATCCCGTCAAGTGCCCCCCTCAGTGCCCGTCACCCATTCACCCCCATCCCCCGCCCTCCTCCCCTTCCACCACCCCTAGTTCGTTTCCCAGAGTTAGGAGTCTTTATGTTCTGTCTCCCTTTCTGATATTTCCCACACATTTCTTCTCCCTTCCCTTATATTCCCTTTCACTATTATTTATATTCCCCAAATTAATGAGAACATACACTGTTTGTCCTTCTCCGATTGACTTACTTCACTCAGCATAATACCCTCCAGTTCCATCCTAATTGAAGCAAATGGTGGGTATTTGTCGTTTCTAATGGCTGAGGAATATTCCATTGTATACATACACCACATCTTTATCCATTCATCTTTCAATGGACACCAAGGCTCCTTCCACAGTTTGGCTATTGTGGACATGGCTGCTAGAAACATCGGGGTGCAGGTGTCCTGGCATTTCATTGCATCTGTATCTTTGGGGTAAATCCCCAACAGTGCAATTGCTGGGTCGTAGGGCAGGTCTATTTTTAACTCTTTGAGGAACCTCCACACAGTTTTCCAGAGTGGCTGCACCAGTTCACATTCCCACCAACAGTGTAAGAGGGTTCCCTTTTCTCTGCATTCTCTCCAACATTTGTAGTTTCCTGCCTTGTTAATTTTCCTCATTCTCACTGGTGTGAGGTGGGATCTCATTGTGGTTTTGATTTGTATTTCCCTGATGACAAGTGATGCAGAGCATTTTCTCACGTGCATGTTGGCCATGTCTATGTCTTCGTCTGTGAGATTTCTGTTCATGTCTTTTGCCCATTTCATGATTGGATTGTTTGTTTCTTTGGTGTTGAGTTTAATAAGCTCTTTATAGATCTTGGAAACTAGCCCTTTATCTGATACGTCGTTTGCAAATATCTTCTCCCATTCTGTAGGTTGTCTTTTAAGAGACTCACTTTTTAAGTTCTGATGTGGTATTTTCTTGATTTTAGGATTTTCCTGATTAACTGCAGACTCAAACCTCACTTTAAGAACTACAGATCCTCTTTCCCATTTCTATTTGCTTTTGATCATGATCAATGCTTTTGATCTCATTTTTTGAGATAAAAATCAATTAAATGCTATTCTTTCCCTCCCTGCAATATGTTCTACTCAAGCTTGACTAGATGTTCTTAATGGACCAAATCAAATAAAGATCAACTTCCAGTGCTATTCAAGATAAAACAAGCTGAATACACCTACAGCTTTTATTGGTACAATTAAAATCTCTTCACAGAATACAAAAGGCAACCACCTTAGGACTCTGAAAACTAAGAAATTAGAGACAATAGAACCTGAACCAACAGAAGCTGAATCATTATATTATATAGCACCAACTCTAGGACAAATCCCTCTTACCCAGAACATCCAGGAAACAGGTCCCAGTGTATTAGAGAGTATAGAGTAATTCTCTGGACCTTTTTCCTTCCTCTTTTTCACCACCGTGTCCTAAGGCTAACCTAGCCTCAGGTCTGCACAGTCATCATGATATAGGAAGGTAGAAATAGGTAACCTGAGTAGACTCCCCTATTAAAGAAATTTAATGAGTTTGAAACCTTCCAATAAAAGAAAACTCCAGGACCAGATTCACTTAAAAAGTCTACCAAACTAAAAAAAAAAAAAAAAAAAAGTCTACCAAACTGTTATGGACCTGTGTCCCTCCAAAATTCATAATTAGAAGCACTGACCCCTACTACCTCAGAATGTGACTGTATTTGGAGACAAAGCCTTTAAAGGAGTCATTAAATTAAAACAAGGCCATGAGGGTGTGCCCCAACCCCACTTGACTAGTATCTTTATAAGTAGAGATCAAGATGCCTAAAGAGACACTAGCGATGCTCACACACAAAGGGATATCATGCCCCTTGCAGAGGGCAGTCATCTGCAAGTCAAGAAGGGAGCCCTCAGAGAACCCCATCCCTGTTGGCACCTTGATCTTGACTTCTTGCCTCCAGAACTATGAGGGAAAAAAAATTCATGTTTAAACCACCAACCACAACTGTATAGTATTTTGTTATGGTATCCCTAGTAAATTAATGCACAAATATTTAACAACAACAAACACCAATGCTATACAATCTCATCCAAAAAAATCTTATCTAATATCTTATTCAAGAAGAGGGAACAAAACTCATCTTGTGAAGTTAATACTACCCTGGTATCCTTTTTTATTATAACTACAAATATTCCTCAGAAATATATTTTAAAATCCTCAACAAATTATTAACAAAATTCGTCCATCATTATATAAATAGTAGGGCTTATCCTGAGACTATAAGTATGGTTCAGCATTTGACTCTCAATGTAGTTCACTTTATTAACAAACTAGAGAAAAATCTCATGATCATCTCAAATGCAGAAAGAGCAGGAAACAAAATTCAACTTCAACTCACAGTTAAAATTCTTAGCTAACTAGAAATAGAAGTGAACATCCTTAGCCTGATAAAAGTTATCTACAAAAAAAAACTATAGCTAATGTACTTAAAGTAGGCAGTCCACTCCCACCACTATTATGCAGCTTATATGGTAAGTCCTAGCCAAATGCAGTAATAACAAAAGGTACATAGACCTGAAAAGAAGTAAAACATTCTTCATTGACAAAATGATCATTTACATAGAAAATGCAATCTACAAAAAGCTTTTAGAATAAGTGAGGTTACCAAAACTGTGGGTTACAAGGTTAATATGAAAAATGTATCAATCGTATTTGCATATAGCAAGAGACTATTAAAAATAAAAACATTAAGAAGAGTACCATTGATCATAACACTAAAAAAATGAGGTATAAATCAAACAAAATAGGTATAGGATCTGAATGCTACAATCTTAAATATGAAAAGTACAAAACAGGAATCCTAGAGCTAGAGAATACAATAAATGAACTTAAAATTTCAATAAAACAGCTCAATAGCATAACACAAGTGTCAGAAAGGATTGGTAAACCTGAATGCAGGCAATGGAAATCATCCAGTCAAAGAAACGAAAAGAAAAATATGAAAAAGAGCAAAGATAACTTAAGAGACCATCAAGAAAACCAATCGATATGTATTATGGGAGCCTCAAAATGATGAGAGAGAGAGAGAGAGAGAGAGAGAGAGAGAGAGAGAGAAAGGGGCAGAAAGCCCCTCAAAGCTTACTCAAAAGAAATAATGGCTGAGAGTTTCCCAAACTTGGAGAAAGAAATACACACCCAGATCCAGGACACCCAAAAATTATCAAGAAGATAAACCTCAAGAGACCCATACCAGGACACATTATTATCATACTATCAGAAGTTAAAAGTAGAATTTTGAAAGCAGCAAAAGAAAGGTGACTAGTTACACCCCTCCCCAGAAAGACTGTCAGAGGATTTTTCAGCAGATAACTTGCAGGCCAGAAAAAAGTGGGACGATATATCCAAAGCACTGGGGGAAAAAATACCAGCTAAGAATAATAACCTTCAAAAATGAGATGGAGATAAAGATTTCTTGAGACAAACAAAAGATTAGAGAGTTTACCATATGCCTCACACAAAAAGCTAAGGAGAATTCTTCAAGTTGAAATAAAAGACACTTAACAAACCTAAGAGAATAAGAAAGTATGAAACTCATTAGTTATGGTAAATATATAGACAAAAATAGAATTCTGCAGTAATATGGAACTCCTACTTCTATAAAAGCTAAAAAAACAGATTAGAAACACCTAAATTATGTTAATGAATATACTTATCAAAGGTAACTGTGACATTAAGAACACAGAATGTGGGGGATCCCTGGGTGGCTCAGCAGTTTAGAACCTGCCTTCAGCCCAGGGTGTGATCCTGGGGTCCCAGGATTGAGTCCCACATCGGGCTCCCTGCATGGAGCCTGCTTCTTCCTCTGCCTGTGTCTCTGCCTCTCTCTCTCTTTCTCTCTCTGTATCTATTTCTCTGTATTTCTCTCTGTTTCTCATGAATAAATAAAATCTTAAAAAAAAGAACACAGATTGTGGGATTAGGATCAAGATGATAGAATAGGAGGGTTCTGAGCTCATCTCATTCGACAACACACCAAATCTGCAATTACATATAGACAAGTCTGAGAATAACCTAAAGCCTAGCAGAACAGGTCCTCCACAGCCAAAGATATAAAGGCCATATCCATCATTTGCTTCAACGTTGATGGAACTGGAGGGTATAATGCTGAGTGAAGTAAGTCAATCAGAGAAGGACAAACATATTGTCTCATTCATTCGGGGAATATAAAACATAGTGAAAGGGATTATAGGAGAAAGGAGGGGAAATGAGTGGGAAAAATTAGAGAGGGTGACAAAACATGAGAGACTCCTAACTCTGGGAAATGAACAAGGGGCAGTAGAAGGGAAGTGGGTGGGGGGATGGGGTGACTGGGTGACAGGCACTGAGGGGGGCACTTGATGGGATGAGCACTGGGTGTTAGGCTGTATGTTGTTGGCAAATCGATCTCCGATAAAAAAAATAAAAAATAAAAAAGACAATAGAGGCCATACTGAAAAGGATGGGAAGTGGGGAGACACAGTCTAGTTAGGATCCATACCCCTAGCTGGGCAACCCATAAGCAGAAGGGACATCATAGGGATTGAAGTCCTCCATGAGAAGTGAGGGGTTCAAACCCCACATAGGGCACTCTGAGACTTGCACCAAGATGAGCCACCATAATGTTTGGCTTTAAACACACACACACACACACACACACACACACACACACAACAGTGGAGTTTAACTCCAAGAGAGAAGGGCTATAGAAAACAAAAACTCTGGGACGCCTGGGTGGCTCAGCGGTTGAGCATCTGCCTTCAGCCCAGGGCGTGATCCTGGAGTCCCGGGATCGAGTCCCACATCAGGGTCTCTGTGTGGAGCCTGCTTCTCCCTCTGCCTGTGTCTCTGCCTCTCTCTCTTTCTCTGTGTCATAAATAAATAAATAAATAAATAAATAAATAAATAAATAAATAAATAAATAACAAAAACTCCACTCTTAAAGGGCCCACATACAAACTCACTTGCTCTGAGACCCAGCACAGAGTAAACAGTTTGAAAAGCACCTGGACCATACATGAAGGACATTTGTTGAATTTTAGGGCATGTGTCAGAGGGACAGAGATCTGTAGAAAATTTTACCCAGGAATTTAGGTGCTGGCAGGTACCATTTTTCTTGCCCTCCTCCTGTCTAGCTAGCCTGACATGGATGGGAACCAGTTCTGACACTGCCCGCTCATCTTGCTAACACGGTTTACCATACGCCCGCATTTGCACTGCAGATGTGCCTTGCCCAATCGACCCACCCCGGCAGGGACCCATCCAGTGTGGTTCCGGCCACACCACATCTGGCAGGTGGCCTTGGCAGAATGACCCACCCCACTGAAAGCAGCTCCTACTCAGCACACATCCTCAGGCAAAACTAGTACCCCCCAACAGCTCCTGCTATGCCAGGCGTGCCCCCCTAACCAGTTCATACCCGGTCACACCCAGCAGGTGGCCTCATCTGGGACTAGCACCCTTACAAAGTGGCTCCTGTACCCCCCCACACCTGGCTAATGGCCTTGGAAACCATGCTCCACCAAAGCAGCTCCTGCCCAGGGGTAGGGAATGAAGCCCTGTGCAATAGTACACACAGCAACTGCAGGCAGGACGCTCAGCCAGCTGCCACTCACCAAGGGGTATATCAAGTCCACCCACCAGTGTGCCCACCTGTCTCAACCCAGCTATGAGAGGAGGGTGCATGTACCCACTCAGGGGACACCTCTGGAACACCTGGTTCTGGTGAGCAGTAGGACTGCACTTCTGGGCTCCAAGGGACTTCAAGATCAGGAAAGATCTACCTAATCTGCCTGGTACACAAGAACAAAGACAGAGAGCCAGTTAAAATGAGGAGAGGGGACAACATTCCAAATGAAAGAACAAGACAAAAATCTCAGAAAAAGGACTAAATGAAATGGAGATAAACAATGCCCCCGGATAGGGAATTCAAAGTAAAATTGTCATAAAGATGCTCAGCAAACTTGGAAGAAGAACTGAAAGAACTGAACACAGTGAGAACTTCAACAAAGAGAAAATATTTTAAAACAACTGGGGCACCTGGGTGGCACAGTCAGTTAAGCATCTTCCTTCAGCTCAGGTCATGATCCCAGGGCCCTGGAATCAAGCCCTGCATCGGGTTCCCTGCTCCATAGGGAGTCTGCTTCTCCTTCTGCCTGTCGCTCTCCCTGCTTGTTCTTATGTTCGTGTTCTCTCTCGCACGCGCGTGCTCTCTCTCTCTCTTCCTTCTTCCCTCAAATAATATATACATACGTACATACAAATCAGCTGAAGAATAAATGAAATGAAAAATCCACTAGAAGGATTAAACAGCATATTCAAGGACACAGAAGAACCAAGAGGTAATCTGGAAGATAGGGTAGTGGAAACCCTCCAAGACGAACAGCAAAAAGAAAAAAAAAATTTAAATATGAGGATACTTTAAGGGACCTCTGGGACAACAACAAGCAGATTAACATTCCCATTATATGGTTCCCAGAAAGAAAAGAGAAAGGGGCAGAAAACTTATTTGAAGGAATAATATCTGAAAGCTTCCCAGGTCCAAGAATTAGAGAGTCCCAAACAAGAGGAACCTGAAGATGTTCACGCTAAGACACATAATAATTATAATGTCAAGAGTGAAAGATAAAAAGAGAACCTTAAAGGCAGCAACTAGTTATGTACAAGAGAACACTCTTAACACCAAGAATAGATTTTTTTTTCAGCAGAAACTTTATAGGCCAGAAAGGAGTACAGCAAAGTATAATCTACATAATAAAATGGAAAAAAAAAAACCTATAGCCAAGAATACTCTACCTGGCAAGGTATATCATTCAGAATTGAAGGAGACAAAGAGTTTCCCAGACAGGCTGAAGTTAAAGGAGTTCATCACCACTAAAGTGGCAAAATGGCCTTACAAGAAATGTTAAGGTACTTCATGAAGCAGAAAAGAAAAGGCCATAAATAAGCTTAAGAAAACTGTGAAAGGAAAAATCGCATTGATAAAAGTCAAGAGTATATTGACTATAAAGCTATTATGAAGGTTAAAAGACAAATAGCAAAATCAAGTAGGTCTACAATAATTGTTTAAGGGATAGACAAAATAAAAACATGTAATATATGGCATAAATTACACAAAATGTTGGAGGGATGTTAATGTAGGCTCTTAGAATATGTTAGACCTTAAGCAACCAACAATTTAAAATAGACTGTTATGCATTGGATGTTATATATAAACCTCATGGTGATCATAACCAAAAAACCTTTAATAGATACACAAACAATGAAGAGAAAGAAATCCAAGCATAACAGTAAAGTCAAAGTACAAGGGAAGAAAGCAACAGAAGAGCTACAAAAACACTATATACAAAAATAAACTCAAAATGAGTTACAGACCTAAATGTGAAACCTGAAACCATAAAATTCCTAGAAGAAAATATAGGCAATAATTTCTCTGACACTGGCCACAGAAACATTTTTCTAGATACATCTCCTCTGGCAAGGGGAACAAAAGCAACATTAAACCACTGGGACAATATCAACATAAAAACCTCTTGCACAGCAAAGGAAACAACAAAACAAAATGGCAACCTACTGAGTGAAAGTAGATATTTGTAAATGATACATCGGATAAGTGGTGAGTATCCAAAATATATAAAAGAACTTATACAATACCAAACAAAATCCAATTTTAAAATGGGCAAAGGATCTGAATAGACTTTTTTCCAAAGAAGACATCCAAATGGCCAATAGACACATGAAAAGATGTTCAACATCACTCACCATCAGCATAATGCAAATTAAAACCACAATGAGCTATCACTTTACACCTGTCAGAATGGCTAAAGTAAAAATGACAAGAAATGACAAGTACTGGCAAGGTTATGGAGAGAAAGGAACCCTGGTGCACTGTTAGCAGCTCTGCAAATTGATGCAGCCACTGTGAAAAACAGTATGAAGGGTTCTCCAAAAATTTAAAATAGAATTACCATAGAATCCAGTAATTCTACTACCCAGAAAACACAAAAACACTAATTCAAAAAGACATATGTGCTTCTACGTTGACTACAGTATTTATAATAGTCAAGATATGGAAGCGACCCAAGGGTCCATCTACAGATGAATGGGTAAAGATGATGTGGGTAAAGATGATGTCCATCTACAGATGAATGGGTAAAGATGATTCCATGTACACAATGGAATATTACTCAACCATAAAAAGGAGATCTTGCCATTTACAACAACATGATTTAGAGGGTATAATGCTAAGTGAAATAAATCAGAGAAAAACAAATACCATACAATTTTACTTATATGTGGAATTTAAGAAACAAAAACAAAAGTCTGCTTTTTAAAGATCTCAGAGAGAAATGCAAGAAAGAGAGCAAGAGCAGGGAGAGGGGCAGATGGAACAAGAGACCCAGACCCCTCCCCACTCTGCAGAGCAGATAGCCTGATGTGAGGCTTGATCCCAGGACCACGGCCAGAGCCGAAGGCAGATGCTTAACCGACCGAGCCACCCAGGCACTCCAAAACAGAATCTTAAATACATAGAACAAATCGGTTGTTGCCAAAGAAGAGGAGAGTGAGGGGCTAGGTGAGATAGATCACGAGAACTTATGGTACACATATCCTGATGAGCACGGAGAAGTGTACTGTTACTGAACAAATGTAAAATGGTAAGTTAGTTATACTTCAATAAAATTTTGCCAGAAAAATATAATAAATTAACAAAATAGTAGGAAGTGCATAGCTACTAAGGATTCCTTTAAATGTAAATGGTCTAGGGATCCCTGGGTGGCGCAGCGGTTTGGCGCCTGCCTTTGGCCCAGGGCGCGATCCTGGAGACCCGGGATCGAATCCCACGTCAGGCTCCCGGTGCATGGAGCCTGCTTCTCCCTCTGCCTGTGTCTCTGCCTCTCTCTCTCTCTGTATGACTATCGTAAATAAATTAAAAAAATAAATAAATAAATAAATGTAAATGGTCTAAATGCTCCAATCAAAAGACATTGGGTGAGAGAATGAATAAAAAAAAAATGAGACCCGCTATATGCTGCCTATAAGAGGCTCACTTCAGACCTAAAGACACATACATACTGCAAGTGAAGGGATGGAAAAAGTTTTTAAGATTATTTATTTATACATGAGAGACAGAGAGAGAAGCAGAGACACAGGCGAAGGGAGTAGCAGGCTCCCAGCAGTGAGCTCGATGGGCAACTCGGTCTCAGGACCCCAGGATCACAACCTGAGCCAAAGGCAGATGCTCAACCACTGAGCCACCTAGGTGCCCCGGAAAAAGATATTCTATCCAAATGGAAATTATAAAAAAAAAAAGGCTAGGGTAGCAACACTTACTAGACAAAACAGACTTGAAACAAAGACCATCACAAGGGACAAAGAAGGGCATTGTATAATGATAAATCAATCCAACGAAAGGACATAATTATACATACCTATCTACCTAACATAGGAACATACGAATAGATCAAGCAAATATTAACAGACATAAAAGAAATTGACAGTAATATACTGAGACCTTAACACCCCACTTATAGCATTGATACATCATCCAGACAGAAAAATCAATAAAGAAAAAGTAGCTTTAAATGACATGTTAGACCAGATGGACTCAACAGACACATATGCAACATTTCATCCAACAGCAGAATACACATTCTCTTCAAATTCACATGGAACATGCCCCAAGATAGATCACAAGTTAGGCTATGAAAGATGTCTCAATTAGGGGCATCTGGGGGGCTCAGTGACTGAGCATCTGCCTTTGGCTCAGGTCATGATCCCGGGATCCTGGGATCGAGTCCTACATCAGGCTCCCCAGAGGGAGCCTGCTTCTTCCTCTGCCTGTGTGTGTCTCTGCCTCTCTGTCTCGAATGAATGAATGAATGAATGAATGAAATAAATAAAAATCTTTAAAAGGAAAAAAAGTCTCAATAAATTTAAGAGAACTAAATTCCTATCAAGCACCTTTTCTGACCACAAAGGTATGAAACTAGAAATTACAAGAAAAAAACTGGAAAAACACAAACATAAAAAGGCTAAACAATATGCTACTTACCCAGGGAAGAAATAAAAAAAAGAAATCAAAACGCATCTGGAGATGAATGAAAATGGAAAATTGTTCAAAAATCTCTGAGACACCGTAAAGGTAGTTTTAAGAGGGAGTTTTATAGTTATACAGGCCTTTGTCAAAAGAAAACAAAACAAAATAAAAACCTCAAAACAATCTAAACTTACACCTAAAGCAACTAGAAAAAGAAAAACAAAGCCCAACGTTAGTAGATGGAAGGAAATAAAGATCAGAGAGGCAATGAATGATATACAGATTAAAATTACAATAGAAAAGATCAATCTAGGAACTGGCTTTTTGAAGATTAAAAAAAATAAGATCAGGTTTTTTGAAACTGATAAATCTTTAAACAAATCATCAAGAAAAAAAAAAGAGCAGATTCACACTCAAAAGAGAAGTTACAACTAACACTTCAGAAATACAAGTGATAAAAGACTACCAACAATTGCATACCAACCAATTGGAAAACCTAAGAGAAACAGGTAAATCCCTAAAAACATAGTAACATAATACTGAGTCAGGAAGAAATGTAAAATCTGAACAGACTATTAGTAAAGAAATTGAATTAGTAATCAAAAGTTCCCAAAACTCCAGAACTAGACACTTAACACCAGTGAATTTTACCAGACTTTTATTTTTTATTTTTATTTTTTTAAAGATTTTTTTAATTTTTATTTATTTATGATAGTCACACACACACAGAGAGAGAGAGAGAGAGGCAGAGACACAGGCAGAGGGAGAAGCAGGCTCCATGCACCGGGAGCCCAACGTGGGATTCGATCCCGGGTCTCCAGGATCACGCCCTGGGCCAAAGGCAGGTGCCAAACCGCTGCACCACCCAGGGATCCCTTATTTATTTTTTAAAGACTATCCATTCATTCATGAGAGACAGAGAGAGAGAGAGAGAGAGAGAGAGAGAGAGAGAGAGGCAGAGACACAGGCAGAGGGAGAAGCAGGCTCCATGCAGGGAGCCCGATGCCCAACTCGATCCTGGGACTCCAGGACCACGCCCCGGGCCGAAGGCAGGCGCTAAACCACTGAGCCCCCCAGAGATCTCCTTTACTACACATTTAAAGTGGAATTAATAGCTATCCTTCTCACACTATTCAAACAACTTAATGTTCCCAAATACATTCTACAAGGCCAGGATTGCTGTTATCAAAACCAAAAATACTACGAAAAATTATAGGCCAATATTCCTGATGAACATAGATGCAAAAATCCTCAACAAAATAAATTCAAAGATTTATTAGAAGGATCATTCAATACAATCAAGTGGGAATTATTCCAGGGATGACCCAACAACCACAAAAATCAACATGATAATGCACCTCAACAAAATGAAGGATAAAAACCAGATTATTGCCATAGATGCAGAAAAAGCATTTAAGAAAATTTCAACATCCATTTTCGATAAAGAAACTCAACAAAGTGAGTTCCGAAGGAACATACCTCAACATAATAAAGACCATGTATGAAAAACCACAGGTAACATCACACCCAACAATGTAAAGCTGAAAACTTATCCTCTATAATAATCAGGAACAAGACAAGGTTATAGTCACTGCCATCACTTTTATTCAACATAGTACTGGAAGTCCTAGCCAGAGAAATTAGACATGAAGAAAAGGCATCCAAATTGGAATGGAAGAAAAACAATGGTTTCTATGTGCAAATGATAGGACATTAAATATAGGAAACCCTAATATATAAAATCAATATACAGACATCTGTTGGATTTCTATACACTAATAATGAATTATTAGAAATAGAAATTAACAATCCCATTTACAATTGCACAAAAATAATAAAATGCCTAAGAATAAACTTAACCAAAAACGTGAAACATATATACCATGAAAATTATAAGGCACTGATGAAATAAGTTGAAGACCCAAATGGAAAGACATACCATGCTCATGGTTTGGAAGAATTAGTATTGTTAAAATGTCCATACTACTCAAAACAATTTATATATTCAATGTAATCCCTATCAAAATACCAAGCATTTTTTCACAGAAATAGAACAATCCTAAAGTTTATATGGAACCACAAAATACCATGAATAGCCAAAGCCATCTTGATAAAGAACAACAAAGCTAAAGGTATCATCCTCCCACATCACAAGCTACACTACAAATCTACAGTAATCAACACATTATGGTACAGGCACAAGGACACAGAGATCAAAGGAACAGAATAGAAAGCCCAGAAATAAACCACATACATAGGGTTAATTAATCTACAAAGGAGGAGACAAGAATATACCATAGGGAAAAGACAGTCTCTTCAATAAATAATGTTGGAAAAAGTGAACAGCTGCAAGAAAAGAATAAAATTGGACCACTTTCTTACATACAAAAACTCTAAATGTATTAAAAACTGTAAACGTAAGACCTGAAAGTATAAAACTCCTAACAGAAAACATAAGCAGTAAACTTGTGGACATTAGTCTGAGTAGATTTTTGCATAAGTCTCCTCAGGCAAAAGCAACAAAAGCAGAAATTAAAATGAAACAACAAAAGCAGAAATTAAAACCGCTTCAAACTAAAGCCTTTTGCACAGTGAAGGAAACCATCAACAAACTGAAGAGGCAACCTACTGAATGACAGAAGATATTTGCAAAGGATATATCCAATAAGGGGTTAATATCCGAAACATATGAAGAACCCCCATAACACCGAAAAAAAAAATAATCTGATTTAAAAATAGAGGATGGCAAAGGAAACGATCAACAAAACTAAAAGGCACCTTTGGAATGGGAGAAGATATTCACAAAGGACATATTAGATAAGGAGCTAGTATCCAAAATCTATAAAGAACTTACCAAACTTAACACCTCCAAAAAAACAAACAATTCAGTCAACAAATGGGCAGAAGACATGAACAGACATTTCTCCAAGTAAGACAAACATCCAACAGACATATGAAAAAATGTTCAACATCACTCAGCATCAGGGAAATCCAAATCATAACTACAAGGAGATACCACCTCACACCAGTCAGAATGGCTAAAATTAACCACTCAGGAAACAACATGTTGGCGAGGATGCGGAGGAAAGGGAACCCGCCCTACACTGTTGGTGGGAATGCAAACTGGTGAAGCCACTCTGGAAAACAGTACAGAGGTTCCTCAAAAAGTTAAAAATAGAACTACCCTACAACCCAGCAACTTGCATTCTTAGGTATTTATCCAAAGGAGATAAAATTAGGGATTTGAAGGGGCACATGCACCCCAATGTTTATAGCAGCATTATCAACAATAGCCAAAATATGAACCCAGATGTCCATTGACAGACAAATGGAAAAAGGTGTAGGTTCTGTGTGTGTGTGGAATTGAATAGAATTTTATTTAGATAAGAATGAAATAATGCTATTTTGCAATGACGTGGATGGAACTAGAAGGTATTATGCTAAGCAAAATGGTCAGAGAAACACAAATACCATATGATTTCGCTCATATGTGGAATTTAAGAAACAAAACAGATGAACATAGAGGAAGAGCAGGAAAATTAAAATAAGACAAATTATAAGAGACTTTTAACCATAGACAACAAACTGAGGGCTGCTAGAAGGGATGTGGGGGAGGGGATGGGGTAACTGGGTGATGGACATGAAGAAGGGCACTTGATGTAATGAGCTCTGGGTGTTCTATGCAACTTATAAATCATTAAATTCTACCCCTGAAGCTGGTAATATATGTTAACCCAATTGAAATTTAATTTTTTAAAAAATGGGCACGGCAGCCCGGGTGGCTCAGCGGTTTAGTGCAGCCTTCGGCCCAGTGCCTGAGATTCTGGAGACCCAGGATCGAGTCCCTACATCGGGCTCCCTGCATGGAGCCTGCTTCTCCCTCTGCCTGTGTCTCTGCCTCTGTGTGTGTGTGTGTGTGTGTGTGTGTGTGTCTCATGAATAAATAAATAAAAATCTTTTTAAAAAAATAAAAATAAAAAATAAATTTTAAAAAATGGGCAGAGGACCTGACTAGCCACTTTTCCAGGGACATACTGAGGGCCAACACACATGAAAAGATGCTCAACATCACTAATCATCAGGGAAATGCAAACCAAAAGCACCATGAGGTATTTATTACCTTGCACCTGTTAGGACAGCTATTACCCAAAAACTAGAAGATACCACGTGTTGCAAGGATGTGGAGAAGAGGTAGGTCCCTCATATACTGCTGATGGGAATGTAAATGGATACAGCCACTATGGGAAACAGTATGGGGGTTCCTTAAAAAATTGAAAACAGAACTGCCAGATGATCCAGCAATCCCACTTCTGGGTATAAACCCAAATTGGATAAAATCAGTACCTTGAAGACTTATCTACACTCCCCTGTTCAGTGCAGCATTTTTCACAATAGCCAAGACAGGAAACAACCTCCATGCCCAATGGCAGATGAAAGGATAAAGAAGATGACTGGATAAAGAAGATGTGGTCTATGTATACAATGGAATATTAGCCATTAGAAATGACAAATACCCACCATTTGCTTCCACGTGGATGGAACTGGTGGGTATTATGCTGAGTGAAGTAAGTCAATCGGAGAAGAACAAACATTATATGTTCTCATTCATTTGGGGAATATAAAAAATAGTGAAAGGGAATAAAGAGGAAAGGAGAAAAAATGAATGGGAAATATCAGAAAGGGAGACAGAACGTGAAAGACTCCTAAATCTGGGAAACGAACTAGGGGTGGTGGAAGGGGAGGCGGGCAGGGGGGTGGGGGTGACTGGGTGATGGGCACTGAGGTGGGCACTTGACAGGATGAGCACTGGGTGTTATTCTGTATGTTGGCAAATTGAACACCAATAAAAAATAAATTTATAAAAAAAAAGAATCTGGGGAGAAAAAGAAACTGTGGTATGTATACACACAAAGATTATTTGGCCTTTAAAAAGGAGACCCCGTCATTTTCAACAATGGACGAAGGATGGACCTTGAGAGCATTATGCTAAATCAGACAGAGTAAGACAATTGCTGTCTGATTTCATTTACATGTGGAATCTAAGAACAAACCAAACACACACATATACAATGAGTTACCACCGCACACCTATCAGCATGTCTGTTTTTTCTGACCATACCAAGTACTGACGATGATGCAGAACTGGAGCTTTCATTCATTACTAATACAAATCCAAAACATTACTGCTGCTCTCAAAAAGAATTTTGCAGTTTCTTACAAAATTAGACATACACTTACCTTATGACCCAGCAAACCCATCCCAGGTATTTACCCAAGACACACTGAAATTTATGTGCACACCAAAACCTGTACGTGGGTCTTTTAGGTCTAGTAGCCTAAGATTGTGAACAACTTAAATCTCTCTCAACTGACAACTGGATAAATAAAACTGTGGTACATCCCTACAGTGGAATACTCAGCAACTAAAAATAAAGTGAACTACGAATGAACACAAAACAATTATCAAATGTATCATGCTAAGTAAAAGCAGCCAATCGAAAGGAAAAAAAAAAGCAACATACTGTATGAGTCCATTCATAAGGCACTCTGGCAAATGCACAACCAGTGTTGGAGATCATATCAGTAGACCCCATGAGTTCAGGTTAGGAAAGGGTCTGACCAAAAAAGGGAAGAAGGGAGGTTCTTTGCAGTGATGGTACTTTTCAGGCACTGGGTTATAGTTTTGATAAATACGCATGGTTGTATGATCACAACTCTTAACAGCATATGCAAGAGAGTCAATTTTACTGCATATGGATTTTTGATATTAATGTAGAAAATGAGACAGAAGGCTTCTGCTTACTTAGGCATCCTGTCTTTCTGGATGAGAGACAGGATGTCTAAGTAACAAATGTGTAAAACCCATAAAGGGGTGCACCAAACCTACAACAGTAAATAAAATAGTTATCCCTGCCCTTGGGTAGTTTGGACAACCTGAGTAGGCAGGGTCTGAATAGCAGGAAAACAGAGACCAAGTGGTGTGAACAGGATGGCTGCCATCTTTAAATACAACAAAACCCCTTCCCTCAACTATTCTACCCCCTTCACCTGCAGCCTTAGATGTATGAAACCATCCACAGGCAAACTTCAACTCCTTGATGAGTTGTCTACCCTCACTCATGCCCCACCACCTTACTCCCTCATGTTATGGAAAATGTGTTCATTTAGGTCACCTAAGAGAGCTTACTCCTCCGTCATCATTTTACTTGACTTCGCAACAGTTTTTGGCTCTGAAGATCACGCGTCCTTCTAGAAACACTCTGTATCCTTGACCCTCTGGGCTTTCCCTCTACATCTCTGAATGCTCCTTCTCAACCATTGTTAGCATTCCACAAGGCTCAGTCCTACTCTAGGGCCTATATTCTGCTCTCCCTATGTGCAGAAAATCCCTGAAAATCTCATTCACATCCAGTCTCACGACACTGAATTATTGTTAAGTCCCAAAGGTCGATTTTCCACTTAGAGCTCTTCTAAAAAGCTCCAAACTTACGGATTCAACCCCTATTCAAGAGCTCACTTGGCTCAAAATGACTCAGATGGCTCAAGAACCCCTCAACTCTGTACGTTCAGCATCCAACACCTGAATTCCCCTACCAAACCTTTCCTATTCACATCTCTCAGCGTCTGTCCTGGCATGCAGCTCACGCACCAGAAACACAGAAGTTAGCTTTGACCCTCCTCTACCTCTTTGTGACCAAACCATCAGGAACACCTAATCTTATTCCCTAAATCTCTCTCAAATTTGTCCACTTTATTCCATCCCTACTGCCTCTACATAGTCCAGCAACTACCTGGGAGCTTTATAACCACTTCCTGTTCTCACCACATCACTTGAATTCCCTCCAACCCAGTAGGTTTTTCAAAATGTAAACTTGATCCTGTTCCCCTTCCTTTCACAACATAAAAGGTTTCCCATCACAGTTAGGACAAAGCCCAAATCCTCACTAGGTCTGGCCCCAACTCAAGCTCTTGTCCCATCCTCCTCAGTCACTCCCTTTGCTCCAGCCAAGGAGCTTTCTTTCATTCCCTCAAAGGCATCATGCATTGTGCTGCCACAGGAACTTTCCAGATTCTTTGGACTGCTCTCATATCTCCCTGATCCCAGCATTAACTAGGATGCCTCTTCATCCATCAAATCTTAGCTTCAGTATCAATTCAACAGAGAAGGCTTTCTTTACCCTTAAGTCTAGGTCAGAATCCCTGATTTTTTTTTGGGGGGGGGAAGCATATGTTTTCATTTAAAATTATGAGATCATTAATGGGGTCTTTTGATTCTGTCAATCACCAACACTAGGACTATGAGCTTCAGGAGAACAGGGGCTTTGTATTTTGCTCAATATTGAAAAACTAACATCTAAAACAGTAGCTGCTTTATAGTAGGTATACAGTATTTGCTAAAGATTGGACTCTGCAGTCCCACAAACTGATGTCGAATGTCATATATGTCCACACACTTTGTAACAGCAACATACTGGAAACAAAGCTAACCACCTATTAACAGAGGACTTGATTAAATATATTGTGATACATGCACTCAATGGAATGTTATGCAGCCATTTAAGGCAACTTCATCTACACTGATATAGAAAGATCTTCAAGATCTACTTGTGAATAAAGGCAACTTATAGCCAAGTATGCGTAGTGGGCTGCCACTTGGGTCAAAGGAGACCATAAATAACACAAGTTTGAATTATTTGTTGGATGAAAATACTCATTGAACAGTAACTCTTTGTTTAAAGGGTAGGTGGGAACCAGGTGGGTAGGCATCAGACGTGGAAGAGAAACTCTATTGACTACCATTCTACACTTCTAGATGTGGGACCCACGTGAGCCACTTACCATGTGCAAATCAGTTCATCAACCCATAAAAATAGTCCTTGTCCCATGAGATACCTACACCCTCCCCCCATCAGAACACTCCTAGCAGTCTGTCACACTGCCCTAAAAACATGGGAGACATGGCCTGGGCCACCTCCTCTACTGATCTGGTCCTTCAGTCATCCCAGCTTGAGTAAGGCAGTGCCATCTGGGAGAGCGACAGTCTTCAAAATCTCCCCACAACTCTGACATCTGTCCCATATGGGCAGATCTCTTTTACATTTTCATACCCCAAATTATCTTAACCCTTACATTCCACACTACTTTGGCCACCCTGTGCCTCCAGGTCTTCACAACTAGAGTTAACAATCGTGGAAGGGTTAGCTAGGACAACCATTTCCTGGAGGACTTTCTCTTCTCCCTTAGAAGATTCCCTAGAGCCTTATGCTATCAATAACAGAAATGATATAATAATCATAACAGCTCTCATGTACTGAGTACTTACTCTGTCACGCACTATGTTATAGGCTTTACATATTTTTTTACCTTTTTTTCTTACATAGGTAAATCATACTGCATCAACCTTATGATGTACTTTGTTCCCATTTTACAGGAGGAGAAACTGAGGATAGGTGCCCACCTTCATTCAATCTGTTCTCTCACTTTTGAGGAACCCCATACCAGCTAGTAAAGTCTCAGGAATTTAATTAGTTTATGAGAAGTTTGTTTGTTTAAATGCCAGGGGAATGGGAATGGTCTGGGCTTCTGGAAGAGTACTCTTGACTCCTTTAGTCACAAAATTCAGACAAGACGTAGTTATTCAATTATTTCGCTGTGACAAGGGAACAGTCAATTCTTACCCTATTGTCTTCCTGGATCTCCCAGTCACTGGAAAAAGTTGCCAGTTGCTGCCCTTGAGAACAGTTCGAAAACTGGAAAAGGCTGGAAAACATCCTTCTGTTCTCTTGAGTGTCTGGAAAGATGGCATCTTGGAAATTGACTCCGTGAGGCAAGAGATTATAGTTTTCATCCATCCTAATGGGAACAAAGAGGGAAAAAAGCAGAACTGTAGGCTGTACAGCCATAGGGTATACCAGCTTTAATCAAGAGTTGTAAAGACGGACCATCTTGCCATTACACAACTAGGTCTCACAGGACTCTCGTTAGAGAGTTTCTAAGTGTTTCTCTGCCTCACCCTACAGGAGTCTATCCTTAAGGTTTTCCAAAAGGGGAGTTTGGGTGAAGGGTTGCGGGGGAGGGACGTTGTGCAGATGTGTTTGTCTACTTGTATATCTCCCAAGTGGCCTACTTTTTCACAGTGTTCCTTGTTTCTCAATCAAAGGAAATGAAAGCCAGTTATAATGACCGAGGTTCGAATCCTGCCATTGCTACTTGTCACGTATCTGATTGGAGAGGAGTTTCCTGGATTATCTAAGCTTCACTATTCCAGTCGCTACTCCACCACCATGATGGTGGTGCAAGGACCGCATTAGATAAAGTATCTGGCATAGAGCAAGTGCAGTATAGACATCAACATTTTCATAGAGCTAAGAATAAATAGCCTGTTGGAAAGATAAAGAAATCACGTACAAAGAAGAGAGGGAGAAGTTATCCTCCAGCACAAATAGGGACTCACCAGTGAGCCTCCACTGCCACTTTTCCCTGTGACACTGCCCAGAATCTGTCCTGATCTCACCAGGTCCCAGAATAACAGGGGAGGAATGATTTGTATGCCGTTGTTAACACACTTCAGGGCAACACAGCCCTGTGAAATGCAAATCTGTCAGACTACCAGTGGACTCTGTATTTCTGCCCTAAACTTTCTGTAAATATGTCAGAGGGAAAGATGAAAGGGCTGGCTGACCACCACAGAGCCACTGGACAAAGCTCTTTCATGATAAAAATCAGGAAAATATAATGTCTGCTCAAGTTCTCCAGCTTTTTTCTTCGGAAAATAAAGTTTCAGCGACTAGTAGCTTTATAGCTGGGTTCTCAGTATCCTTCCTCAAGAAAAACAGGAGAAATCTGAGTTTCTTTGTATCACCTCACTCCTTGCTGACTTTATTTAGAAACTATACTTCCCCAGCAATTTAAAAAAAAAAGGAGGGGGGGGGGGAACCACAACATAATCTCAGCAAACTGCCCAAGCCAACACAAAGCACGCCATGTATTCTAAACTTAGAGGTTCTGGCTCCAATATGGAAAACATGTGTTGCCATGAGCTTACGAACGTCCCCGGGTGGATCTTATGGTTTTCTTGTTCAGGCTCGTGTGAAATCTCAAGAGCTAAAAGTGAATCTGCAGACTGAGGGCATGGTCATTCCAAAGGTCCTCGTCGCTGCTTCCCGGACTGGGGAGACTAGAGCCACTGCCAGTCTGGACTGTGGGTTCACTCACTCACTAGCTAGATATGTAGGTAACATTCCAGGTCAACGTTTCTCGCAGCTGCTCTAGGGCACTCTAATTCAACCGGCGGCAGCCAATGCATTTAGGGTTCCACCTGCTGTTCTCTATCTCAAACTTCAAACCCATTGACTGAACTCACACGCGTGAATTCCATCTTGACTGCAGGCCAACTTTCATGGAACTTGACAAGATTCCAGGGGTCTCCAGTCGGAGGGGGCCTCCTGCCTGCTTCACCTAGACTCTTCAAAGCACTGGGAGCCAGGTCCTCCTCCCCAGCAGGCCCCCCACCTAAATCTCTGCTATTTTGAAAAGCCAGGCACTGAGATCTGCTGGTGGTGGACAAGGGGTGAAACAAAGGGACAGCTGGGCCGCACGCCTCACCATCCCTAACTTGGCATTCAAGCAGGTGCGGCAAAGAGGAACTGGGCCTTCCTTAGCTCACCTGCACAGGTGTGCTGCGGCTTCACTGTGTTTTCATCTCAACCAACCTGGTTTCCCGCGTGGCGAGAGAGGGAGGCAACTGAGGTTCTTCCCAACACAATTTGTTCAAAAATTCACAGGGAGGGCAGAGCTGGAATTCCAACAACAGTCTGACTTGAAAGTTGGTGCCCCTGCCCTCACCATCCCAAGCTACTCCCAGTGAATCCGATTATTTTTATTTTTTTATTGGAGTTCAATTTGCCAACGTATAGCATAACACCCAGTGCTCATCCCGCCAAGTGCCCCCTTCATTGCCCATCACCAGTCACCCCAGCACCCCCGCCCACTTCCCCTTCCACTACCCCTTGCTTATTTCCCAGAGTTAGGGGTCTCTCTAAAAGAATAAAAAGAGGAGCCAAGTGGATCGCTGGAAACCACCTTGGGCTTTTGCCTGCAACACTCTTTGATGCATTCGGCCCAGAAATCCTCCCTGGTTTCTGTTTTTTCAGGGGCCTTAGCCGAATACACCCAGGACCTTTGTCCAGACGTCGCACGGAGCAGGAGAGAATAGAGAGTTAAAAGGAAAGTTGCCCAAGGCGTATTCCAGGATTCCTTGGAGTTCCCGGGCTGGCTCCAGGTGCCCCTGGGGGGGGGGGGAGGGGGGCGGGGGACGCGAAGAGGCGCGGGAGGAGGCGCGGGCCGAGGTGAGGTGCGGCGCTCACCTGAGGAAGAAGAAGTAGGCGTAGTCCTGGACCACGGTGTGGGAGTGACACGAGAAGTAGCCCAGGCCCGTGAGGTTGAGCCTGGAGCCGGCGGGCACCTCGAGCATGCTGCCCCACGCCTGGTCGCACAGCATCTCGATCTCGGCCGAGTAGAAGAGCCCCGCGTCGCCGGCCTCGTACTGCCACGGCAGGTAGTTGTACGGGCCGTGCACCTCGTGGTGCAGCGCCAGCACCCGGGCGTACACGATGATCTCGGCCAGCTCGGCGCGGCAGCCCTCGCTCAGGGGCCTCCACTCGGACGGCAGCTGGCAGCCGCGGGCGGCGTCCGGCCGGCCGGCCAGGCAGAGCGCGGCGAGCAGCAGCGGGCGCAGCATGCCGGCGGGCGCGGGGCGGGCGCGGGAGCGGGCGCGGGAGCTGGACCGGCCTGGGGGGGGGGGCGCGCTAGCCCGGGCGCATGGCGGGGACCCCGGGGCCGCGGCGCGGGGCGGGGCGCGGGGAGAGCGGCGGCCGCCGGGAGCCGCCGGGAGCCGCCGGCGTCGGGGAGCCCGCGGAGCCCACAGCGCCGCCCCGCCGGCCGGCCCAGGGCAGCCCGCAGCGCAGGGCTCGGGCGCCGCTCTCCCAGCCGCGGGGCCCGCCGCGCCCGGCCCTGCGCGCCGCCTTAAGTAGGGGTCTCGGGGCGGGCCGCCGCCTCCTGCCCTGCCCCCCGCGACGGGGCGTGGGCGGCGGAGGGCGGGGGTGCGGGGGCCGCGGCGCGCGGCGTCGGTGCTCCCAGGCCCCGCGCGGTGCAGGGGGAGCGGGGGCTGCGCGACCCGGTCACCGGCTGCCGCGGTGCGCTGGGCCCGCTCCGGACGCGAGGCCCCCTTGCAGTCCTCGCTGCTTGGCCGCAGGACCCTGTAGGCGCGTTTGCGTGGTCCCGGGAGTAGTTGTTGTTAGTTGTTGTTGTTAGTTAGTTAGTTAGTTGTTAGTTAGTTAGTTAGTTATTAAGATTTTACTTATTCATAAGAGACACAGAGAGAAAGGCAGAGGGAGAAGCAGGCTCCATGCAGGGAGCCCGACGTGGGACTCGATCCCGGGTCTCCAGGATCACGTCCCGGGCTGCAGGCGGCGCTAAGCCGCCCAGCCTCCCGGGCTGCCCTCGGTAGTGCTTTTACAGTCGAGAGATCCGCGGAAATCAAATCTGCCTTTTGCTTTGCAAAAGTTAATTTGGAAATGCAGCGTGCGCTAATCAACTTTTTTAGATTCCCCCCCCCCTTGCTCTCTTTCATGTTGCTTATTATCTCATGATAATCTTCGGAAAGCCTTAATGAGAGATTTGAAAAGCCATTCTTGTCCCGATTTCCCTAAAGCTGAGTGATTTATAGAATCCCTGCTTCCAGATTCTGAACCTCCGACACCTGAGGAATAAATTAAGAAGTGAATTCCAACCAGCTTTTCACAAGTCAGTGCGTGAGTCTGAGGAGACCCAGGCTCAACCAACAGTCTCTTTCTCTCTACACTCAGCAGCAGCTCCTTTGATCTCCTAATTGCCCTAAGTGTTCCTAATGTAGTAAGAAGAAAAAAAGGAGGATGTTTATTTGTAAACATGTTTATAGTATTTTTCTATATGGATTACATCGTGCATATATAATCGTGCGTGTAATATGCGCTTCATGGTACATGTCATCCATATTGTATGTAATATATATTTATAATAAATGTACGAGCAGAACTGCCTTAAAAATGGAAGACTCTTTGTTCCACAAGCATCTCGTTTACCAAGGTTTCTGCAAGTCTGAGTCTTGGAACCAGCTAACTTCTTCCATTCACTGAAGAGAAAGTTCTTAGGGAATTCTGGAAGGAAAGGTAAAGAAAAAAGAGGATAAAGAAGTGGGAGAGGAAGTTTTGAGGCTGGGCCTCACCTCTCTATGGTCCCCAAATCTTCTTCCTGTGATCCCTAAATCTTCAATTCGGGCGATTTAATTCACCAATGCTTGTTGTGACTGCAGTCTTTGAAAGGTAACTCTGTGGTCCAGACCTGGCCCTGGCAGGCCAGTGACTCTGGAGAAAGAGACCATGAGGAAGCATAGCTTCAGGCAACAGGCGGACATCCATGGGAGGACGTTGGGCATCCCCAGAAGCGGGATGATCAGGACTCCAGCCAGCCCTGCCCAGCTGGTGAGGGAATGGCGAGCTGCCGCTGACATGCAATCACGTTAGCCCAGAATCTGATCAGTGACTCAATCGACCAAGTTCTTGTTCCTACAAAGTCATCTGTGATGAGCCTATAAGCAGACAGAAATAAGAATGAGGGGGGCACCTGGGTGGCTTAGTGGTTGGGTATCTTCCTTTGGCTCAGGTCATGATCCCAGGATCCTGGGATCGAGTCTCACATCAGGCTCCCTCAGGGAGCTTGCTTCTCCCTCTGCCTATGTTTCTGCCTCTCTCTCCGTGTCTCTCATGAATAAATAAAAAAAAATTTAAAAAAAATAAGAGTGAGAGCTTCTCACAGATAAGAACTAATCCCTCCATAGCTAGTAGTCAGCCTAGACCTTCGATGAATTTTCCAGAAAAACCAGTTATCATTAGAGGGAATCAAGTCAACAGTTGTCCTGATGATATGACCCCTCCCCCATACACACACCCTGTGGTAGATACCAGACTTTCACAATGGGTAAATGGTGTTCAAGGATGACTTCCAACACCATATGTCAGCACTGTTCACTTGTCTCTCACTGAATATGTAAATTAGGAAACCTTGTAATGTCATGGTCATAGTCTACTAGGGCTGCCGTAACAAAATACACAGATGATGTGGCTGAAACAACAGGCATTTCTTTTGTTACAGTTCTAGAGGCCAGAAGACCAAAATCCAGACGTCATGAGGGTTGGTTTCTGGGGAGGGCTCTCTTCAGGCTTGTAGACAGCTGCTTCACCCCGTGTCTTCACATAGCCTTTCCTTTCCTGCATGGAGAGAGAGAGAGATCTCTGATGTCTCTTCCTACTCGTATAAGGACACCAATCCTATCAGATTAAGGGCCCAGCCATGTGACCTAAGGATGTAATTACTTCCCTAAAGTCTTCATCTCCAAATACAGTCTCATTGGAGGTTAGGGTTTCAGCATGTGAATTTAGAGGGAAAGGGAAGGAAACACAACTTGGTCCATAACAGATATTTAGCAGGTATTCTGTAGGTTTGCTAGAGAAGGAAAGAGAGAGGATATAAAATGCTTGATATTCCCAGCAAGCAGACTTCAAGCAACCATGGACAAATTATAATATTAACAACTGCTAACATGTATTCATTGCTTACTGTGGGCCAAGCACTATTGTAAGGGCTTTGAATGTGTTACCTTAATTCTCCAAACAACACTCTGGAAGTACAAACTACTCTCATCCTCCTTTTGTAGATAAGGAAACTTAGGCCTAACTAGGTGAGTTTAATTGACGTACCCAAGATTACAGAGCTGGAAAGTGACTGAGCCAGGATTCAAACAAACCCCAGCATCAGACTCCAGAATATATACGTTTAACTACAACATGAGAATGTGGACAAAATAGGCAATGTTTTCAAGATGCAAGTAAACCATTCATCTAGAAGCGAATATATGCATAGTAATAACCTTAGCGTACTCATCAGTGATGGCTAGAGCAGTATGTAATTGGACAAACATTCATTTTGTATTAACCAGCAGCCCGGCTCTGTGTTAGTCTCATGCTGTAACTTAAACAGATGAGATGGTAAGAAAGCTTTTCCGTTGCATCTTCGAGCATCTCAGAAGCCTGGGAAAGATTTGTTCACTTCAACAGATCTTAAAATCCTGAGTTTTCTTTCCATTTAGACAAGCAAATAAAAAATCAGTATGCATAGCTGATTTCTCCTTGCATAAACTTGACAAAATCCAAACTCTTCCAACACCATGCAGAATGTATTTTCCAGAAATGAGCATCATTGAGAGATTGTCTTTCTCCTAGACTTTTCACAGAAACATCAGTCATGCTTCTCTTCTCTGTCAGGTCTGGCTGAGTGTCACACTGCCTGGGGTTCTTTACCTGGGGTCATAGGGGGTGTCCTCTGGTGAGCAGCTTCTCTTTGGAGACTAAGAACTCCATATAAACCAAGCTCAAGGTGGCCAGGGTGGGAAGTAAAACTTCTATCAATAAATGTTTGGGCTTAAAAGTGAATGAGCCACTTCTACTCCTTGATTCCAAGACCCATATGTTCTGACTATGGGGAAACAGCACCCTGGATTGTTCTCTGTTTCAAAGCACATCTGGAATTCTTTAATATAGCACCTGTTCCTTTCAGGGTGGGACTCTCAACGGACATAAATGAGTCTTCAGTAAGCCATTAGTGAGCTTTCAAAACTTGTCCAGTTGCTTCTAGTTGATGGAGCAAAGGATAAGACCAGTTGATTCCATGGCCAAGAGCCCATTGCTATTCCCTTTGCAGTAGAAGAAGCAATGCTATGGAAATCACTGATCAGAAACAGTGCTATGGGAGATACCATGATGGGGGGTAAGGTAGTGCTACTGACAGAAGCACTGTGTGGCAGGGAAGGTGTATCCATCCATGTCCAGAACATGCCTGTCCCAGTGAGGACAAATCTCTGCCCCCTCCAGGATGGAAGAGGTTCAATGTAATCAGCCTGCCACCAGCTGGCTGGTTGGTTCCCCTGGTGAATGGGACTATATCGGGGGATTAGTACTGGTCTCTGTTGTTCACACAGTAGGCTCTCCGCAGTGGTGTTTGCCAGATCAGCCTTGGTAAGAGTAAATCTATGCTGTCAAACCAATGCATAGCCTCTATCCCTACCACCATGGCCGCCTTTTCATGGGCCCGCTGAGCAAGCACTGGAGTGGCTAGGAAGAGACAATGATATCCTTAGAGTACATGATTTGTCTGCCTAGTTACTGAGAGCTTCTCTTCAGTGAATGCCTTTGGTCATCATTTATGTGGGACACAAACATCTTATAATCTGACCATTCCAAGAAGTCTATCCACATACCTCTTCCCCAGACATCCTTGTCACGCATTTTCCAAACCTATTTCTTTCAAGTCCCTGGTAATCTATGATGGTTAATTTTATGTGTCAGCTTAAATGAGCCACAGGGCATCCAGATTAAACATTATTTCTGAGTGCCTGTGAGGATGTTTCCAGATGAGATTAGCACTTGAATCAGTAGACTCAGCAAAAAAGGCTGGTCCTCAACAATATGGGAGGGCATCGTCCAATCCACTGAGGGCCTGAATAGAACAAAAAGTGGAGGAAGGAGGAATTTGCACCCCATCTTTTTTTCTTCCTGCATCACTCCTTTAGCTGGGACATCTCATCTCACCTTCAGAATCTACACCATTAAGTCCCCTGGCCCTTAGACTCAGACTGAATCATACCACTGGTTTTTGAAAGGAGAATAGTCAGATCCTGAACAAGGCATAGATTTGATCCAAACTTCTAGAGCTTGGTGCTGGGACTATCCTGTTGGTGCTTGCCCAGAGTCTCCTTACAGCATTCCCATTTCCCATAGACACGTTAGATATCACCGGACCTAATGGGTAAACAAAGACCCAAGTGATACAGCAGCTTAAACCACAGCGTGAACTTGCAGTGGGGCATTCTTTTGCTTGTCTCAACTTAAAACTGGTAGCCTTATAGTTGACTCTGTAGACAATCCAAGTAGCACATTCAAGTGCTGTATATACTGTATATATTGCTGCCCAAGTACAAAAAGGCTCACCAAGCATTTTTCCTCTTTTTTCATTGCAGGTGGTCCAAAGAACAGCAGCATTACTTTCACTTCAGAAAAGTGACATTTTTAAACCTCCAGAAACTTCACTGAGTTCATGGGCCCCTGAGTTTTTGTAGTATCTCTTTCCTACCTTCTAGTTCACATTAAGAAGGCCTCTAAAGTATCTACTATTTTATGAACATCAGAGCCAATCATCATAATGCCATCAACAATGTAGAGAATGATCTTTTGTGGAATGTCAAGACAATCAAGATCTCTATAGAATAAAATGTACCAAAGAGTAGTATTGGCCTAGCCTGAGGCAAGACCGTGAAAGTGTACTGCTAGCCCTGACAAGTAAAGGCAAACTATATCTGGTGGTCTTTACAAACTGGCATAGAGAAAAAGACATATACCAGGTCAGCATCTCCAGAGCAAATGCCAAGGAACATGGCAATTTGCTCTAGGAAAGATGCCACACTGGGGGCAGCATTTGAAATTTTAGTTACTACCTCATTAGTTTACGGTAGACTGCTCATTCTTCAAGATCTGTGCGACTTTTGCCCAGGCCAAACTGATGAGTTCAATGAGATGTGATAAGTATTGTGTTTTGTGTCAGTCTCAGCTGGAGACCAAAGTCTGGACCAGCAGCCCTTGTGGTTCTTATTATGAATCCTCAGCAATAACTATCAGGAAAATTTGAAAAACATGTTTATTACTTACAAGTCCTGGAAATTACACAACACATCTGAGGCCACAGAGTAATCTCACAAGGTAGAAAAACAGAGCAGGGGCCGCGAGTTCTCCTTTTTTTAAAAAATTTTTTTTAATTATTTATTTATGATAGTCACACACAGAGAGAGAGAGAGAGGCAGAGACATAGGCAGAGGGAGAAGCAGGCTCCATGCACCGGGAGCCCGATGTGGGATTCGATCCCGGGTCTCCAGGATCGCGCCCCGGGCCAAAGGCAGGGGCTAAGCCGCTGCGCCACCCAGGGATCCCACGAGTTCTCCTTTTATTGGAGTTGAGGGTGGGATGCCTAGGCTTTAATAGACTCACTCTTCATTGGTGAATTTAAACTGTAAGAGCAGAAATTTAAAGCATGGGAATAGAAAAACCAGCTGCTCAGATGTTCGTTATCAAAATCAACTAAAATCTCTAAAAGAAAGGAGCCTGAGGGCAGCTTGACTCTTCTTGAGTCCTGTGGCTGGCACTGTGTTTATTCAAGATAGCTGTCTTTGAAGTGCATGCTTCTTTGAAGTGCATGCCTCAGCAATCAAAGCTTAAATCAGGTATTTGCATCACAAAAAAGAGAAAAAAACAACTGTCAGGGCTTACACTACAGTGCACTACCTGCACTTCTTTCAGGGCTTCAGTGGCAGCATTAGTTTGTGCAATCCCCCCAAGGATTGCAGTATTACTTCTGACTTACTTTCTTGGTGTGAATGGAAGTCCTAGGGGCTTCCACTTAGCCCTTCCTACCATAGCAGCCATCACCCAGGGGTCAAAGAGCAAATATGGAGATTCTGCTAGTTGTCAACCATGTCTATTCCACGTATACCTTCAGAAACTGGGAAAACAACCAATAGCTGAGTCTGAACCAAACTGGCCTGATACAGATCTGATTTGAACTAAACTTCATCTATAATCTGAACATTATAAAATTTCACTTTGGTCTTGAGGCCCTCTGGGATTAATATCATTTCAGAGCCAGTGTCTAAAAATCCCCAAAAGGTCTTGGTACTTCCTTTTCCCAATGTAGTCATTCTGGTCAATTGCCTCTGGTCCTCTTAAAAAATCTTAGAAGAAAAATTGCAATGTATACTTGTGGCAATGGTTTGGAGTCCTTCCTCAAGGGTACCTGGCCTACCCTTCAATCAGAGGGCTCTGTCTCTGTGAATTTACCTATGTCTGGAAACTCGGTAAGAGGGCTCTCCTCTGCGGCAACTTAAGTCGGTTTCTTCTATGAGGCTTACAGTTTTTCCTGTTATATAGATCAAGCAATATTCTAGTAGACTCCGTATATTTACTTCTGAGGGACATCATGATCAACTAGCCACTGCCAAAGAGCTCCAACATTCAAAATATTCTGATTACTAGTATGTCCCTCCTGTCCTTTACGGTAAATGTATTCACCTGCCTTAGGCAGTTGAATGTGACTGCTTATCCCCTGCTATTTCAAAATCCCATCATCCCCTTTGAAATCAGGAACCCAACTAAACAGTGGCATTCTCTACAGTCATACTTTGCCTAGGAAGAAGAGCAACCACAGAGATTTTTAAGGATGTGGGTGTTCCCCTCACTAATATATATCTCATTGCTTTTGTGAAGGGAGTACCTTTGGGCCATCTTGTGGAATGTAGTTGGGAGTTGGCCAAGCAGGTCACACATAAAACATTCAGTTCAATATTCCTAACTTCATAAGCCTTTGGATTCCCTCCTCCACATTATGCCATGGAAGCTCTGACATATCAGCCTCATTGAATAGATGCTATCATGGACTCTAAATTTTATTCAACCAATCAAGGAAACTATTAGAGCCACTCTAGAAGTACATTGAATTTACAATCTCTAGTAAATGTGTCAGTATCAACAAATTTGGCCAGAACTGGTGTTATACTCAGCCCACTTTAGTTCCACCCAGATTCTTTTGATATATATTGGCAAAGTCTTGCAATACCTTTAGTGTGTAGGCTATTTCCCCCTGGGTAATAGTTGTACCTGCCCCCTGAAGCATACTGAGCTTTGTCCTTAAACACAGCTCTAGCTGACCTTAATTGTGGCTTCAGTTGCCTTGTGGGAGATTCTCCTGCAGTGACAGAGCTGGACCATCCAAAGATGGAGAGACCCAGTACTGCCAATATGTCATTTCCTTCTAAAATAAGTTTGAAAAAATCCCAAAAACATGATGCAAGTTTTTTGAGTTTGATTTTAAGAAAATTATTCTAAGTTAATCACAAAATGTAGATGAGGGGCAGCCCAGGTGGCTCAGCGGTTTAGCGCCGCCTTCAGTCCAGGGCATGGTCCCTGGAACCCAGGGTCGGGCTCCCTAGATGGAGCCTGCTTCTCCCTCAGCCTGTGCCTCTACCTCTCTCTCTCTCTCTCTCTCTGTGTCTCTATGAGTAAATAAATAAATCTTTTTTAAAAATGTAAATGAGCAAGTTCTTCCTCTTCTTCTTCCCCTTCATATCATTTCCTGAAAAATTCAGCCCTAAACCCTTTGTTTGGGACCAAGCATGTTACATGTCCAACCTGGGGTAGAAACAGATATATAGGAGACCAAACAAAAATAAGTAGTTTTCCAAACACAACTGCCCATTGCAGGCATGAGCCACAAAGGGTAAGGACAGCTCCATGCAAAGGAGTGGCCCAGCACAGGATGTCAGAGCTCCAGCAGGGTTGGGAGGGAGTCTCTGCATATGAACTGTATGTCATGGGGTTTTGGAACCCAAGAAGGTGAGGAACGTAACCGTGGGAGAGAGCAGCCTTTGCAGAGATGCATGTCTAAGTAGGCCAAAAGGAGGCCTTGTAGGGGTAACAGCCCAACATGGGTTTCACAAGCCAAAAGGGGTGAGGACACTCACAAGTGTCTAGTACAGGATGTCAGTGCATAAGCCAGTGGGAAGGGCTTCCACGTGGAAGGTGATAACAAGTGCAGAGCGTCAGAGCATGGTCAGAATAAGGTGGTGTCCATGCAGAAGAGCAGCTCAAGGCATGGAGTCGGAGGCTTAGCAGAGTAAAGGGGGTATCCATACTGGGGCAGGCATCAGCAGTCCAGTGAGCGTCAGAACCCAGGTGCATCTGCAGGAGGTATGAGATTGTGGCAATGATAGGCTGAATACACACAGGAAGTTAACCAATTATGCAAATACATTAAGGATAATGGAATCCAGGTTTCAACTGTCAGAGAAAGGAGTTTACAAATATGAAAAGGGAGAGAAACAGAATAAATCATGTGGCTCATGATTATAACAATTGAAAACAATTATAAATCGTTTTTAAGTAATGTACAAATATAAAGGTGTGTGACTATGCATGTATGGATATACATCTTTGTCTCAAAGTCTTAGTGCAACTTCAAGCTTTAATAAACTCAGAAATATACGTGTTACATGCTTATAAGAAAGAGAGAGAGAATTCTTGATTAAAAGCTCTCAGCAAACTAGCAATAGAAGAGAATTTCTTCAACCCAATACAGAGCATCTGTGAAAAATCTCTTGCTAACATTAATGTGAGACACTGAATATTTCCACTTAAGACCACTCTTACCACTTCTATTCAACACATTATTGGAGGTGGTAGCCAGCATTAGGCAATGAAAAGAAAAAAAAAGGCATTGTGAAAAGGAATAGGTAAAATTCCATTTATTTACACTTGACATAATCATGTATCTAGAAAATACAAGTGAATCTAGAGAAAAACTACTAGGACTAATAAGCAAGCTTAACAAGGTGCAGAATGCATGATCAATAGACAAATATCGGTTGTATTCTATACACTAACAATGAAAATTGGAAATTGAAATTTTAAAAATACCGATTTGGCACACCTGGTGGCTCTGTGGTTGAATGTCTGCTTTTGGCTCAGGTCATGATGCTGGGGTCCTGGGATCAAGTTCTGCGTCAAGCTACCACAGGGAGTCTGCTTCTCCTTCTGCCTATGTCCCTGCCTCTCCCTGTGTGTATCTCATGAATAAATAAATAAAATCTTTATAAATAAATAAATAAATAACCCATTTACAGTAGCATCAAATACATGAAATAACTAGAAATAAATCTGAAAAAATACGTGGAAGATCGTACACTGAAAACTAAAAAACATTTACTGAGAAAAATTGAGGATTTTGAGAAATGAGGATATATCCTTTGCTAATCGTTGGAAACTCAATATTGTTCATGTGTAGATTTTAATCAAACTGATCTGCAAATTCAATGCAATACCAATCAAAATCCCAGCAGAACATTCAGTAGACATTAGCAAGCAGATTTTAAAGTTCATGGGGAATGCGAACATCTCAGAATAGCCAAAATGACTTAAAAAATGAAGGGCAAAGTTAGAAAGCTAATATTACCTGGTTTAAAGACATAAAGTTAGAGAAATCAATAAAGTGTGCTTTGCTGTTAGTCTCATAGACACATAGGTCAATGGAACAAAATAAAGAGCGAAGAAATTAACTCATATATGATTTTCTACAGCTGATTTTCTGCAAAGATACAGAGGCAATCATTGAAGAAAGGGAGATGTTTTGAACAAATAGTGCTAGAACAATTGGATATCTATATGTCAAAAAACAAATCAAAACAAACAAAAAAGCCTTGAATCCATACCTTGCATCATGTGCAAAAATTACCTCTAAAGCTTTTAAGAGAAAGCCTCTGATAACTTGGGGTAGACAAAAATTGAGCTTTATCTAAATTTAAAACTTCTGCTTGAGCAGCCCGGGTAGCTCAGCGGTTTAGCGCCGCCTTCAGCCCAGGGCGTGATCCTGGAGACTCGGGATCGAGTCCCACGTCAGGCTCCCTGCATGGAGCCTGCTTCTCCCTCTGCCTGTATCTCTGCCTCTCTCTCTCTCTCTCTCTCTCTCTCTCTCTCTCTTTCTGTGTCTCTCATGAATAAATAAATAAAATCTTTAAAAAATAAATAAAATAAAACTTCTGCTTTTCAAAAGACATGGTTAAGAGAATGAAACATCAAGCTACAGGCTGAAAGAAAATATTTGCAAAGTCTTTATCTTATAAAGGATGCATAACCAGATGCAAAAAGAACTCTCAAACCCAATTTAAAAAAAAAGGCAAACGATCCAATATAAAAATGGGCAATAATAATAATAATAATATAAATGGGCAAAATACTTGAACAGACACTTCCCCAAAGAAGATATCAGGTTGGCAACTAACTGCATGGAAAAATACTTAATATTGTTAGTCACTACAGAAATGCAAATTAAAACCACTGCAAGATATCCTACAAACTTGTTGGTATGGCAAAAATTAAAGAGACTGACCATACCAAGTATTGCTGAGAATGTGAAGCAATTGGAACTCTCATGCTGGTAGGAATGTAAACAATACAACCGCTTTGGAAAACAATTTCTTTAAAAGCTAAATATATGATCAAGCCATTCCACTCCTGGGTATTTACCCAAAGGAATTAAAGTATATTCAATACAAGAATTTGTATATCAATGCACATAGCAGCTTTGTTTGAAATAGTCAAAAACTGGAAACAACCCAAATGTCTACCCACAGGTAAATGGGTAAATTAACTGATATTTAATGAAATATTACTCATCAGTGAAAAGGAATGAACTATTAATACACAAAAAACATTAAAGAATCTCAAAATAATTATGCTAGGTGAAAAACACCAGATGCTTCAAAAAGTAATATATCATACGGTTTCTTTTATACAAAATTCTAAGAAATGCAAATTACTATGTAGTATCAGAAATAAGATTAGGGGTTGCCTAGAGCCAAGGGAGATGTGAGAATTATAAAGAGATGTAGTGAAACCTTTGGAGATGATGATGAATATCCTAGTTATTTTTATTGTGATTATGTTCTCAGGAGTATATTCATATGTCAAAACTTACCAAATTGTACATTTTAACATGTGCAGTTTAGTGTATGTCAATGGTAGTAAAGAACACTATGTTCTAAATTTACATAATTACTATATTGCACTACATACAATTTTAGTCCATTTTCAAATTTTATAACATTAAAGATTTCCTTTATAATTCTAGCTTTCAGATGCTACAAAAAATTAGGGTTTTAGAGTCTCATTGGTTTTGCTTTTCTTACTGAGACATAATTGGCATTACATAAAATTCACTCTTTTAAAGTATACAATTCAGTGGTTTTTAGTATATTCACAAGGTTGCATAACCATTGCTGCTATGTAACTCCAGAACATTTTCATTACCCCAACTTCAGACCCCAGACCCATTACCAGTCACTGCCAATTTCCTCTCTAATTTTTGGTAACTGCTAATCTACATTCTATATCTATAAATTATCTCATTCTGGACACCGCTTATAAGTGGACTAAAACAGTATGTGAACTTTTGTATTAGGCTATTTTGACTTTGCATAATACTTTCAAGGTTTTTGCATGTTAAATATTATTTGGTGCTTCATTCCTTTTTAGGGCTGAATAATATTCTATTGTATGGAAATATCATATTTTGTTTATTTATTAATTACTGAACATTTAGGTTGTTTCTACTTTTTGTCTATTATCAACAATGCTCCTGTGAACATTCATTTAGAAGTTTTTATATGAATTAATGTTTTCAATTCTCCCAGGTAAATACGTAAGAGTGGAATTGCTGGGTCATAAAATAAATATATGTTAACATTTGAGGAATTGCCAAACTGTTTTCCCAAGCAATGACACCATTTTACAATTTCATCATCAATCTATGAGGGCTCATATTTCTCTACATCCTCACCATCATTTGTATGTGCTTTTGATTCTAGCAATTGTGTGTTAAACCAATCTTGCATTCCTGGGATGAATCTGTAGATCACTTTGGGGAGTATTACCATATTAATTCTTTCTTCAGTGAATGTGAGATGTGCTTCCATTTATTTAGGCCTTCTTTAATTTCTTTCAATGGTGTTTTGTAGTTTTCAGTATATGTCATGCACTTGTTTGATCCAATTTATTCCTATGTATTTTATTCTTTTTGATATTATTTGTAAATGGAATTGTTTTTCCAATTTCATGTTTGTCTTGTTCATTGCTAGTGTGTAAAAGTACAACTGTTTTTGTATATTGATTTTGCATCTTGTAACTTTGATGATCTCATATATCTGACAATATTTTTTGTCAATTTCTTAGGATTTGTCTATAAAATATCATGTCACTAGCATATAGAGGTAGTTTCACTTCTTTACCAATCTTAATGCCTTTTTATTTCTTTGTCTTGCCTAATTAGCCTAGCTAGAACTTCCAATACAATGTTGAATAGAAGTGGCAAGAACAAAATCCTTGTCTGTTTCCTGATTAAAGACAGAAGCTCTTAGTCTTTTATCATTAAACATGATGTTAGCTGTGAGCTTTTCACAGATGCCCTTTATCACATTAAGGGTGTTACCTCCTATTTCTAACTTCCAATTTGTTGAATGTTTTTTCTTTAAGGATGCTGGGTTTTGCCTAATATTTTTTCTTTGTCTATTGATTTGATTATGTGTTGTGTTTTACTTCTATTAATACTGTGTATGATTTTCATGTGTTGAGCCAATCTTTCATTCCTGGGACAAATCCTAGTTGATCATGGTGTACAATCCTTCTTATATGTTGCTAGATTCAGTTTGCTAGTATTTTTTTGAGGATTTTTACATCTATATTCATGAGATATTGGTCTGTATTTTTCATTTCTTGTGGTGATGAAGGGGTTTTTTTCTTTTGTTTTGGTATCAAGGTAAGACTGGTCTTATAGGATGAATGAGAGAATGGCCTCTTATCTTTTTTTTTTTTTTGGAAGATTTTGTGACTTGGTATTAGTTCTTCTTTAAATGTTTGGTAGACTACACCAGGGAAATCATGTGTTCCTGAGCTTCTCTTTGTAGAAAGAGTTTTGATTACTAACTCAATCTCTTTATCTGATATAAACCCATTCAGATTTTCTAATTCTTTTTTAATCAGTTTTGGCAATTTGTGCCTTTCTAGGAATTTTTCCATTTTACCTAGGTTCTCCAGTTTGTTAGAAGAATGTTGTTTTGATGCATAAATAACAGTTTTGACAAGAAAAACCTAATGGAGATACATCAGGTAACAAATGTGGCCAAGCAAGGGAACCTCCTCTACTGGGAACCAATCCACTGGTCTTAGAAATTCTCATCCATAAAACTATCACAAATAAAACCTTAAAATAAAAATTTATTCAAAATTCAAAACACGAAGTGTAAAGAAGTATAAAACTAACCTTCCCAATGATTTTTATTTATAGCATATGTACTTCTGAAGTTATCATAACCTAAGACTGCACTAAGACTTAGGGACACCCTGATATGCACGCTGTGCGCGCGCGCACACACACACACACACACACACACACTCCCCAGCTCTGTCCACTGAGAGAACCTAGGAGCCATAACACACAGAAGAAATAAGAGCACTTAGTGCCAGATCTAGGTTTCTAAATATAATTCTCCAATAAAGGAAACAGGGCTCTTTGGAGAAATGGCTGATTCTATAGAGTAGTTATGGAATGAGTTAGGAATATTGCTGTGCCAAAAGTCAAAAAGTAAGGGAGTACTCAGCAAACAATAGGGACATGTCAACACACACACACACACACACACTATCTAGCCTGAAGGAGCTCCCAGTGATCAATTAAAATTAATAATGATAGCAATGGATTATACCCTATAGTTTATTATTTATGACAATTATAGTTGTAAATAGCTATACTATTTAAAATCGTAAATGCATACATGAATGGATAAATAGAACATTTTAAGGATATGTTTACCTGGTTATATATAGCTCCAACAACATATTTGTTCATTACAAAGGAAAAGAAGAATAATCTATGGTTTAAAAAGCCTGGCAAATATCACCTTCCTCACAATAAACATCCTGAGTAATGGGACACATGGAAATCACATGATACTTGATAAAATGCAATGAGAACATCACTTCTATGATGTTCCTGCTGAAGGTAACACAAACAGTGAAGAAACATCAGACAAACAAAACTGAGGAATATTCTACCGAATAACTAGCCTATAGTCTTTGAAAGTGTTAAGTCCACAAAAATCAATAAAAGACCCAGTAGCTGTTCCAGGTTGAAGGAGATAGAAAAGACATGCAAAAGTGTAAATGCAAAGCATGATTCTGAACTGGGTCCTTTGATATAAAGGACATTATTGGGACAAGTTGCAAAACTTGAGTAGAACCTGACATTTCAATGATGACAATATATCAGTGCTAATTTTTTATTTCTACGGCCTTGAGTGTAGGAAATGCACACTAACATATTTGCAGGTAATGGGGCATCATGAACCAATTTATTTTCAAATGGTTCCAGAAAAATTTGTTGGTACTAAACCTGCAACTTTTCTGTTAGTTTGAGGAAGTTTCAAATTTAAAAAGGAAGGAAAATTAATAAGTGGAATAATGTTTAAAAAGGACTGGCAGGAAAAATTTGCCCTTCCAGATATTAAGGTATACTGTGTAGCTACAATGCTTGAAATGGAAGTAACTATGCAAGAAGCAACTGGCATATCAGGAGAACAAAAGAGATCTTGTTCATAAGAACTTAATGTAGTATGTGGAAATGACCCAAATTGCCAAAAATGAGGGACTGCTTTATAAACTGTCACACATTTATAGATTAAATATTTATCACCATTGAACATATTTTAATAAATTCCAAATGACACGCACATGATGTAATGCTAAGTGAGAGAAGAGTAGAAATGACCTGTGTTCATATGATGAATTCTTAAGGTTGTCTTGACTGTGGTGGTAGCCATACGGTCATTAATTTTGTTTCATAAATCTGTTCTACATATTTTCCTGACATTTGTTACAACAAAATATCTTTAAAGGACATCAAGACCCTTTATCATATGGACTATATTTCAAATATTGAGCTGCTAAATAGATCAAATTTTAGCAGTCTCCCATGCACATGAGGAACCATGTTCCAAAAAAGTTAAACCATTGCTGTCTGGGAGTGGATAGATACCAAGGCCAGGATGTGGACTCCTCTGTGCTTTGGCCACAGCACTACCCTGTGTCCTCAGCATTAGTAGTGAGAGGGACAACAGCTACTGTGATTACATGCCCCAAAAGTATGTCAGACAGTGAGCTGAGCACTTTACACATATCACTCATCTAACCCTCACGGTAGCCTGCAAAGAGGATATATTACTCTCAGTTTTCAACTAAGGAAAAGCACACAATATTGGTGAATGAAATAGCAGTTCAGACCCTAGTGCACTCATTAGATGAACACTAATTTGCAGCTCTATGTCAGGCTCTGGAAAGATATTGGAGACATAAAGATGTTAAGACACAATTCCTACCCTCCAGGTGCTTACTATCTTAACGGACTCCAAATTTAGGCCATTCCATCTATGCCTACAGCTGTTCTTCAACAGGAGTTCCTATCTGTTTTGCCTAAATACAGCCCAGTATCAAATACTTCTCCCAATAGCAATCAAGTTACCTCACCCCAAAGTTAGCAAATGAACAAAAAACCCCAGTAGCTATGATTTAGAGTTATCCTATCTGAATTAGATTCAGAACTTTCTTTGTACGTTTGCCTATTCTTTTACTACTGTACATAGAGAATAGACCCAGAAAGATTGACCAGAGACCAACTTAAAGATAAAAGATGTTCTTCCTATTATATCATATTTCCTACTCATGCAGTGCCTTTCTTGGAGGCTCCCAATGCAGCTATGTAAATGTTAACTCGTTCTTCCTTCTGGTATCCTTGGGAGGCAGGAAGCCAATGTTATTTCATAGATAAAGAAGCTGGAATCCCAAGTGGTGAAATGCCTTACCCGGGGTCACATAACTATAGGCAGTTAGGGGTGCTGGGAATGGGGCATGGGGTTAGGAGTCCCTGCCTGTGGCCCCTGGCTCCCAAATGGGACCTCCTTCTTATGAAATAACTTTGTATGTTAAAACTCTGTTGGAATCTTGCCCCATCATAGGAATGTTACAGGACTGCTGAGAAAAAACTTTAATGCATGGTACGTGTTTTCAGGAGGTGGATTTATAACATGTAGCCACTGTCTATAATAGTTGAAAATACATCCAATTTGGAGACTAATATTTAGCCAAAATGACCCTTCCAGTGACCATGAGTCTATGACAGTCCTATCGAGAAAGGACAGAAACAGGAGCCTAAAACTCATGGAAGACATCTCAATCTACGCCATTTTGGTGTCTGCATTTCGGGGGGGGGGGGGAGATGAGCTAAGTTTGGAGTTGACACGTACCCCATAACAATGCAGTATGCTTCCTTCCTTACTCTACTGCCTTGGTGAAGACACTACCAAGAGCCCCTTCACAGCTGGAAAAATAGAAACAGGGAGACCAGTTGATTTTTCAAGTAATCAAGATGAGGCTTTTAGATTCTTGTTATAATTCTAAGTCCATCAAATCAAGTTCTCAACATCCTCTGTGTAAATTTTCAAATATGAAATGGAAATACAAGGCATGGGTTGAGCATTTTATACTCTACTCTGTAATCATCACTCTGTATTTGTTTCAACATCTATGTTTCAACTACTATGGGCCAGGCACTATTCAGGTCCCTGAAGAAATAGAAATGAATAAAATAGAGATCACATGCCCATATGGGGTACACACATCCACCAAAAGTCAAATTGATACTATCAATAAATTGGGGAGAGGAAAAATGGCCTTTGAAGGCATAACCCTTATCTTAGAAAGAACAGCTTGAAAATCTAGTTCAACATCCTCTTTAAACACCTTCATTTAAATGTATGTGTAACTGACAAGGTTAAAGTAAAGCATGCCAGGTGTCAGGTGAGTCCCTAAGAAGATACGCCCCCTTTATTTATGTTATAAATAACAACAAATCCTTGGAAGGACAGCAAAGTGGTTTTCACTGACCATCCTTTCACATCAATATCCTTGGAATGAAATGGTAAAAAAAAAAAAAAGTCAAAGTTAAGGAGGGGTGGAAAGAGGGTATATATGTGATTATCATAAAGCTGCCCTGAGTTTCCCTGAGATACTGTCAACAAGTGGCTCTTTCCCATAGGAAGTGAAGTCTCCTGGGGAGATAGTAGAAGCCATGGAGGCTGGAGTGGAACAAAGTTCTTAAAAGGGAAGAGCCCTCCTGCTGACGGGAAGGCCCACAGCTGGGCCCACTCAATAGACTGTAAATTCACAAACTGTGCATCCTAGACCAATTTTCACCTCTGCGCACTTGCATGATATCTCAGCTCATCAGTATCTGCTCAGGGAATGTGCACAGCCGATGGAATAGCATGCATGGGAAAGTTTACAAAGACTCCAAACATACATACCACTATGTGTTTTCAATCTGCTGGTTCAATGCTTTTGCCAGCTGACGGAAGAGTTAAAATCCTGTTGAAAAGCTTGCGGGAGAAATGTCTTCTTATTCTAGAGGAAGGATCTCACAGGATTTTTGGCTTGGTAGGACATTGTGATGACCATTAAGAAATGAATAGAAAGTGTGGAAGAAGTTTAGGTATTCTCGTGTTTACTACAAAAGCACTGTATTAAAGGGCTTAACAAATATTGCTCTGAAACATAAATGAAAGTAGATAGTGCTGATTACAGCCCTTTTTGGGCACCTAACTGATTCGTTTATAACAAACCCCAAAGGCATCACAATTAATGTTTTTTCCCTAAGTGATTTTTCACTTGCACTCTGCATTTACTAACATTTCTATCTGTGCTCTCATTGCAAAGACGTAGTTGTGGTACTTCAGCAACTTCTATGCCTAAGGTAAAGTACTTTGTAGAATATCTGCTTTTTCCAAATTTTCCATTACTGACTTTATTCCACTTAAAAATATTATGACTTAGCGCCAGTGACCCCACTTTTATATGTTACAGCTTTTAAAAATAAGCTTTCCAGATCTACTTTAATAATATGAACACTAGATATAGTGACTGGCACTCATCAGGCGCTCAATGTTGGTTGAATGAATTAACGGATATGTATGTTCCATAGCTATAAATGTACAACTTCAGCTTTTTGAAAGTTTGTTCCACACTAAAACTATTTATTCAGTTTACGTGTTCTCTTGTGTATTGAATTTGTATGTTTAAACTCAAAAGGGTAAAAAAGAAATAAACTCCAAAGGGTGGGCTTTGAGGGGTAGTTATAGCTATGCTATAAAAGAACTATAAATGTTCTGCTAATTATTTACAAAAATGAATTTTGTGGAAATAACTAAGTTTAACATTTACCAATACAAAGTACATCTAACTCTTCTGGAACAACCTTTTATTTTTGTTTGTTTGTTTGCTTTTCCTTTATTTTTTTATATAAATTTATTTTTTATTGGTGTTCAATTTGCCAACATATAGAATAACACCCAGTGTTCATCCCATCAAGTGCTCCCCTCAGTGCCTGTCACCCAGTCACCCCCACCCCCCACCCACCTCCCCTTTCACCCCTCCTAGTTCGTTTCCCAGAGTCTCTCATGTTCTGTCTCTGGAACCTTTTAAAGTAAACCCATTCAAAGTACACCTGTTCCTTCCCATCTTCGTACTCTTCTCAATCACAGCTTGATCTTGCCCCCATTTCTAGATCTTCCCTAAAGAACAGTTCCCTCCATTTCAAGCATCTTTGGAGGTAGTGCCCTCCTAGTTGTAGTGTAAACTTTAGGAAAACTTGTCTTTAAAAACTCTTGCAGCTTTTTTCAAGAATAAGTTATGAGAATTTCAACTCAGACAAGCTCATGTCCTATGACCACCTTCTCTTAGTCTTTTGCTAAGGTGGTTCTGCCCAGAGGAGCAATTCCTTTGCTTAGTTCTCTCTCCTCCTTTCCATGGGGAGAGAATGAAGAGAGAAATACAGAGTGATCTGCCCTGAGAGTGTAAGACTTGTCTTGTTCCTCAACTGGTGACTTCCCCACATCTCATCACCCAATGGGTAGATTCTCCTCCAGGAAGATGGTTATTGCCGAGGGATAAGATTCTTCAGTCCTCTCTTTCTACTCTTCTATTTCTCTATCCCCTCCTACCTCCATCCTCCCACAAAGGATGAAGATTAATTATTTTATTGATGAGAGCCCAGGGCATTCACTAGGTCCCACCTACCAGTGGGCAGGTTCTTGGTACCTTTAGGGGTGCCAAGGGTAACAGGTTAGCAGACCCCTTTCTCTTCAGCCTCCTCCTGTGTAGACTGTGAAAAAGCTGAATTCTCAGAGCATTCATCCATCCTTTTCCCCACCTCTTCCACACCTGTAACAGCATGCTAGAACAGGCTTGGGGATCCACACTTCTCTCTACTTCTCTTCCTTCCTGAAGTTTAACCTGAGTGGGTTGTGCCAAGATTTAGATTCATGGTGGAAAGTAGGAAACTCCTCTTAGAACATGAACCTAACACGCATGCTTCAACTCAGTTTTTACCAAAAAACCCAGCATTGAAATGAACTAGGGGTGGTGGAAGGGGAGGAGGCTGGGGGGTGGGGGTGAATGGGTGACGGGCACTGTGGGGGACACTTGACGGGATGAGCACTGGGTGTTATTCTGTATGTTGGTAAATTGAACACCAATAAAAATTAATTTATTAAAAAAAAACTAGCATTGTCTGGTACCAGGGCCTGCTCAGCTATAAATATAGCAGCACAGGGCATCTCTCATTATATGAACATACGTTATCTGATCTGTTGAAGAGAAGCAAAGTCATCATAAAGCAAAACTATGTATTGACAAACTGACTTCTTATAAAATTAATCTCCAACCAAAGCCCTTTTCATTCAAGACATCAATATCTACCTCACCATTATAGCAGATAATAAATTCAAATACAGTAGAGGTGTACTGTGGAAAGGAATGGTAAATACTGCAAAAGATGCAGAATTTCATGAAATTAATGAAAGAAATGTTGCAAAACTATTTGAAATATATGATGACATAGCACAATTTTCCAGGTAACAAAGAGAAAATAAACAAGAACAATAACATAAAAGATACTTTAAAAATAAAGATATTCAGGTCACCTGGGTGGCTCAGGGGTTGAGCATCCGCCTTTGGCTCAGGGCATGATCCCAGAATCCGGGATTGGGTCCCACATCAGGCTCCCTGCATGGAACCTGCTTCTCCCTCTGCCTGTGTCTCTGCCTCTGTGTGTGTGTGTGTGTGTGTGTGTGTGTGTGTGTGTCTCATGAGTGAATAAATAAAATCTTTTTTTAAAAAATATATTCAACTATCAAAAGATTAACAAGCACTTGGGAAAAACTAAATATAACTTTTGAATACTTTTACAAAGAATAGCCCTTTGATTATACGGCAAAAGTCAAATGTGAAGTGAAAGATATTTTATCCTGTTGTTACACAATTTTATCTAAAAAGTATTAGCTTTCTGTTTGGCTTATCCATTGCTGTGAAACAAACCAACCATACATTTAATAATTTAAAAGAATGACAGTGTAATATTTCTCACAGTTCTATTAGTTCATCTGATAGTTCTTCCACATCACATGTTATTGACTGGGATGCTGGATTGACAAGGAACTCCAACATGACATCATTCGCATGGCTGGAAGTTGGTGCTAGCCATTAGCTGGGTGTCTAACTTCAAGTGTTTTCTGAGGTCTCAGTTTTCCTCTGCATGGTTGCTTGGGTTTTTCATAACTTAGTGTCTACATTTCAAGAAGTACTGCCCCCCCAAGAGAGCAACACCCAATGTACAAGTGCTTACCAAGTCTCCTATTGCATCAAACTTGCCAAATTCCCATTTTCCAAAACTAATCACAGAGCCAAGCCCAGAGTCAATGTGGGAGGGAATACCAGGAGATAAAGTTCACTGAGGGCCACCAAAGTACAGTCTACCCCAAAGAACCCTCTGGCTTCTAATGGGTCATGTCTATTCAACATTCAAGATACACATACCTTCTTCAAAGATCCCAAAGCCTCATCCCATTATGCCATCAAGTACAGACTTTCATCATCCAAGTCAGGTCTAGAAGCAACCAAATTCTCTTGAATGGAGCTCTTTTTTTTTTTTAAACAGTTTTGTAGTATTAACTATTTATTTTATTTTTTAAAAGATTTTATTTATTTATTAATGAGCGAGAGAGAGTGAGATAGAGAGAGAGGCAGAGACACAGGCAGAGGGAGAAGCAGGCTCCATGCAGGGAGCCTGATGTGGGACTTGATCCCAGGACTCCAGGATCAGGCCCCGGGCTGAAGATGGCGCTAAACCGCTGAGCCACCCGGGCTGCCTAGTGGAGCTCTTTTTGATCTGAAGAAGTGTGAACTAAAGAGACAAGTTTTCTGGTCCTCACACAGCCAACATGCAATGAAGAATCAAGACAAAGAAAGCTACAGTAGATACTTCTACTCAAAAAGGTTGAAAATGGGAGGCACACAGCAGTTACTGGTCCATGGCAATCTTGAGGTCCAGCCAGGCACATGTAGCCAGTTTCTTGATAATGATTCAGTTCTATTCCCTGAGAATGATTTTCTGTGGCTCTAACCTCCACCCTCTGTGCTCTAGACTCTGTTATGAGCTATTATTTTCCAAAGAGAAATGACCCAGGGGTACATTTTTTTTTCTCAGCTTGCTTTCTCCTCCCCATAGGAGTTTGAGGATCTTGAGGCATCTTCTTATTTTGAATTATCTCTGTCCTTTTAATTGTGTAATTTCATCACATACTTTGTATTTTTTTGAGAGAGAGAGAGAGCATAGAAGGAGAGGGAAATGGAGAAGCAGATTCTCCACTGAGCAGAGAGCCGAACATGGGGCTCAATCCCAGGACCCTGGGATCATGATCCAAGCTGAAGGCAGATGCTTAACCAACAAAGCCACACAGGTGTACCACATACTTTGGTTTTTTTAGATATCAAATTATAATTCACCTTATTAAATAAAACCACACTCACAAATCTCTTTAATAAAATCCTCTCTGTTTGGGACTCCAAATCAGAATCATATGGGAAAATATCCCTTAGATTCTTAGAAGTCTTCTTGTCTAGGATCTTTGAGATACTCCTCATATCTTTCAGAGGCCTTACTACAGACCTCGACCCTGAGGGTATATTTCACTACCAGCACCTTGGGTTTCATCTTCAAACCAGGCCATTTCTTATTTGAGAAAATTGTTTTTTATAGAGACTGGGGATGAAAAATAGCTTTATTATCAAACCCTCACATTCTAGCCCCTCTTTAGCTCAAATTCCGCTGGAAATTTGTACAGTTCCTTCTTTGGCAGAGCTTGTTCCCCCTGTGCTTTAGTATAGGCAGCTAAAAGAAGCCAGATGGTACTTTCCACATCCTCCCAGAAATCTCCTTAGCCACATCCACAAGTTCACCAGGTACCCTCTCTATTTCCCATAATACCACAAGCAGTTTTGATCATTGTTCTGCCAACACATAACTCAGGTTCCCTGTTCTTCAGCTTCTGAAGGGAATTTCCTCACTAACTTCCAGCCTCCACTAACAATCTCCTTGTGATTCCTCCAAATTTCTCCCTTCCTTCTACAAGACTCAAAGTCAATGCCACATGTCATGGCAAGACCCCACTTTCAGGTAATAGTTTCTGTTCTAGTTATTTGTTCCTGTATGACAACCCACCCCAAAATTTAGCCACTTATCACAATTTGTTACTTCTTAGAACTCTGTGGGTTGACCTAGAGATTATTATGCTTCACATATTATTGCCTTGAGATGTCTAAATGGACTCTAAGTGGAGTCTGTCTAAATGGACTCACGTATGTGGCTGGAAATGGTACTAGCTACTGGCTGGGAACTCAATTAGAGTTGGCTAGAGGGCCTCAGTTCTCCACCATGTGGGCCTCTTCTCATGGTTGCTTATGCTTTCTCATAGCATGGTGGATGGGTTCCTAGAAACATCCCAAGATAATAAGGCCCAATGTGCAAGGATTTACCAGTCCTTCACTTGCATCACTCTTGCTAATGTTCCATTGGCCAAAGCCAGTAACATGGTCAAGCCCAAAATCAACATGTAAGAGGACTCATACAAAGAAACATGGTTCATTGAGGGCCACCAAAGTGTACCACACCCCTCAAACCAACACTTGATTTATTCAGCAAATGATTAATGCATAATTATCATTATAAAATTATTTTATTAATTATGAGCTGAAATAAACTTTTATAAGTTTTTGTTTTATTTTTCAAAAATCCTGTTTTACATTGTCTACTATGACATTTTGGTTCCTACTTTAAGTGGATTCCATTTGAATGGACTTTTTCTGGTTATTCTATTTCCCATTTGGATTTTGGGCCTTAGTTTCACTGTCAGGTCAAGATCCCTTTGCAGAAGAAGAGTCACAAAACAGAATCTGGGCATCACTAGTCCTTGGAAATAATACCATCATAATAGCATCCACATATTAGCCCTCATCCTGACATAGTTTCTTAACTTCACTCATAGGGAATTAAATGGTCACTCTCTCAGCAGCCAACTAGGCACTGGTAGGCAGATGTGGCTTGAAATTATATACAGTAATACCTTCCTCATCAAGCCTAATAACCTACAGCTTTAATAAACTGCTTCTGTCTGAGAATTCTACACAAATTAGTTCTGAAAGGCCTAGAGTCTATACAAAGAACATTTAAACAGACATACTTTTTAAATAGAGGTTTAATTTTGTTCTCTGCTACATGTGTAAGTTTTAAATGAAACTTTAAAGAATAAAAGCACTTCATGTTTTATAAGACTATGCAGTCTACATTTGACATTGGATAGCTGGGCTATGTCTTCTTTACATAACGATAGAAAAAATCTGGAGGGTCTGAAATCACTGAGATTTAGGATGCACTCTCCATTTTTATTTAATCCTTGATGAAATTACAGGTGATTTGTAAAGGACAAAAAACAGATTTAAAGTCCAACTAAAAGGTATATATGTTGACCATTTTGTTTTTCTCCCATGAGATTCTCAGCTTAATCTATACTAGTCTACGTAACATAAGCTTTTTTTTTTTAACCCCAGCATAAATCTGACAGGTAGTGTAACTGAAACTAATCAAAACGCTTCAACAGAGCCAATGATTTCAACAGTGCTGTTTTGAGCCTCCCCAAGGGTGTTGTTAACTATTTTTTCATTTCCTTTTCTTAAACAGATCTATCATCTTACCAGGCATAAACTTTCTATTCCTTTCACGTAACTTCATAAGCAATTAACAAAGAATGCCCCCGCCTTGGAGTTTTGTCATTTTAACTTCAGTTTCCATGGTAATCTCAGTCATTTTTAAAGGACCTATAAATGCTGCTTCAGTATGAGCTCTGTTTTTGTCACATTTGAAAACAAAACTTCCAAAGGCAAACAAGCTAGTCTGTCACCAAGCGAGAAGGTAGGACCTTTATTAGTGATGAGTTTGTGAGAAGCATCAATGTCTAGGGTTCATACGTGAATTTCAGTAGCAATTCCTCTGCTAACAGCATTTCCCAGAACCCAAAGTATACCTCAGGAGGTGGTCCACTGTACAGCAAACTCTTTCAACAAATGAATACTGTCTTATATTAAAGAATATAATGAGAAAGAGATTCAATAGCTTACTTCAGAAGTACTTTCTGTTAGTTACGATATATCAGGAATTTCTTCACATCCCTTAATATTGTGAAGTCTTCCCCTTTTTCTTTCTCTCTGAATTCTCAGTACAGTAAAACACTAATCATTCATTCATCCACAGACACCATTCACTGAGCAGCCACCATGTGCCCATATTATATATCAACATTCTACTGGGTACTTTATCATTTCATCACTGTAAACTTACAAGGTAAATATTTGCTCCATCTCATTGATAATGAATTAAAGCAATAAAGCAACTATTGATAATAGTTAAAGCAACTGTTGCTTTAACTTGCCCAAGTTCTCATGGTTATACAGCTAGTAAACGCTGGAGCCAGCATTTAAACCTCATACTCTATCTTCTCAATTAGTGATGGAAGCCAAGATCAACACTCCTTCTAGGGAGATATCATTATTCTGCAGTAGAATATTTACCATATGTTTGACTAGGACCTCTTGGCTTGCATGGCCAGGTTGATGCAAAAGACAGTGTCACAATGCCAATAAATCAGAGGAATAGCCCAAAACAGAATTTAGAACACATGTGACCCAGACCACCCAGACACTTGAATGACCTTATTAGGGTTTCAAGTTTATTTTTTTCTTTTTTTTTTCCTTATTTTTTATTTATGATAGTCACAGAGAGAGAGAGAGGCAGAGACACAAGCAGAGGGAGAAGCAGGCTCCATGCACCGGGAGCCTGACGTGGGATTCGATCCCGGGTCTCCAGGATCGCGCCCTGGGCCAAAGGCAGGCGCCAAACCACTGCGCCACCCAGGGATCCCCAAGTTTATTTTTTTCTAATGTGAGTACTCAATTCTCAATTCATAGAGCACCCACAGATGATAGAGAAGAACCAAACTTCTAGGAAATTAAATGGATTGTCTTATTTCTCATACACACGCACAGGCACGTATGCGCCCACACGCGTGCGCGGATGCACAGGATCAGTAGAGTCCTACTACTAGTCCATAGGATCACCTCACATAATGTTGCCAATTTTTTAACAACCTAGACCTCATCCACTAAGTAAATGGTTTGGGCAGAAGTACAAGGAAGATTAATTGATGGCGTACAAGTACATAGAAATAGGAAATAGATGAACAGTAAAATCTAAAGGGCATTGCCTCTCTAATAGTCAAATCTACCAAAACCAAGATTCTGCCCCTTTACAAACAAGGTATCTTTCCAGACATTGCTGGACTATATAAATGACCTGAGGACAGAAAGAACAGTGTCTTAGTCTCTACCACACCACAGTATCCTGCAAAATGACAGCTATATATTATTAACACTCAACAGATATTGATTGGAATTTCCCTCTGATTTAGAGTACCCTGTTCTACACCTAAGCCAAGTATGTGGGTATGTGATCAAGGATTAAAGTGGACCCAGATGAGTTACCAGCTTCTCTCCCTGTGCTGCTATGGTGTAGTCTGATCCACTGCCTTTACCACAGGTTCTACCTCCAACTCTCAAACTTCTGGAAATTGCCACAGCATAAGAAAAGTTGTTTTCACATTGCCTCAAAAATCAGTTTTGTTTTGTTTATTTGAATTCAAAACACGAATAACTAAAGGAAATTTATAAAACCCACTCCTAGCATCATTTCAGGATGCCATAAATAGAGAGCACTGTTGCGCTCTCCATTTCCAGATGGTAGTCTTACAGATGGAGCCTTTACTAGGTGGAAGTGGCCTCTGCATGGCTTCAGTGCATTTTGCTCCTATTTCTGCTCTAGCATGTCTTAAAGTATTTTTTCTTCTAACTCCCCAAGAGCTAGACAAAAGAAATTCACTTTTTGGCATGACTCCTATCATGGTCTGGTAACTCGGTTCTGGAATGAATGACTATATCCTTCAAAAACACTTTGCCAGGACAGGCCTCCTACCCTATGGAACCCTTTCAAAAAGATTCAACTTTCCTGTGGTTCCACATTTGTCATTTTGGCTAGACCTGTGAGCTTTTCAAGGACAAGAAACATCGTGTTTATATATGTTCCACTGAACCAAAATTATTCTGCTTATTTGATTCGTATTGAGAAAGGGCCATGTTATCCAAAGGTATTTGTTAAAATATCAAGAATACTAAGGAGCTCCTAAATACATAAAGCAAATATTAACAGACCTAGGGGAGAAGTAGACAGCAATATAATAATAATAGAGGACTTCAATACCCCATTTCCATCAATAGTAGATCATCCAGACAAAATCAATAGAAACCATTAAACACATTGAACCAGATGGACTTGACATTTAGAGAAACTTTCATCCAACAGTAGTGGAATACACATTCTTCTCAAGTGCACATGAAACATTCTCCAGGATCAATATTAAACCACAAAAAAGTCTTAATAAATTTGAGATTGAAATTATATCATCTTTTCCAATCACAATGGTATGAAACTACAAATCCATTAAAGGAAGAAAACTAGAAAATTCACAAATATATGAAGCTGAAACAACGTGCTATTGAAAAACTAATGAGTCAAACAAGAAATGAAAAGAGAAATTTAAAAATACCTTGAGACGAATGAAAATGGAAATGCAACACACTAAAAGTTATGTGATACCGTAAAAGCGGTTCGAAGAGAGAATTTTATAGCAATAGACACCTACATCAAGAAAAAAGAAAGCTCTCAAATAAATAATCTAACAAGGAACTAGAGTAAGTTAGAAGAAATCAAGCCTAAAATTAGCAGAAGAAGAGAAATAAAGATGAGAGCGAAATAAATGAAATAGAAATAAAAAAAGGCAATAGAAAAAATAGATAATTAAAAGCAGGTTTTTTTTTATTTATTTATGATAATCACAGAGAGAGAGAGAGGCAGAGACACAGGCAGAGGGAGAAGCAGGCTCCATGCACCGGGAGCCCGACGTGGGATTCGATCCTGGGTCTCCAGGATCGCGCCCTGGGCCAAAGGCAGGGGCCAAACCGCTGCGCCACCCAGGGATCCCAAAAGCAGGTTTTTTAAAAAGTGTTAACAAGTATAGTCTAGACAAGGCTAGCTAGACTAAACAAGAAAAATAGAGGACTGAAGTAAATAAAATTATAAACTAAGGAGAGACACTATAAGTAATACCATACAAAAACAAAGGATTGTATGAAATTACTATAAACTATATGCCAATGAATTTGACAAGGTAGAATAAATTAATAAATTCCTATAAACATACAACCAACCAAGAATGAATCATGAAGAAATAGAAAATCTGAATGGATCAATTCCTAGTAAAAAAAACTGAATCAGCAATCAAAAATCTCTAAGGAAGGAATGTCCAAAATCTTCAGACTTGTCCAAATTCAGCAATACATTAACAGGATCACACACCACAGTCAAGTAGTATTCATTCTGAGGATGCAAGATAGTTTGACATCCACAAATCAATCAACATGATACACCACTTTAACAAAATGAAGGTTAAAATTTTTATGATCATCTTATAAATATATTTGATGTGGAAAATGCATTTGATAAAATTCAACATCAATTCATGACAAAAACTCTCAACGAAGTGAGTATAGAAGAATTGTACCTCAACATAATATAGGCCATATATGACAAACCCATAGCTTGTACTCATACTCAATATCATATTCAATGGTGAAAATGGAAAGCTTTTTTTCTAAGGTCAGGAAAAAGATGAGGATATCCAATCTTACCATTTTTAATCAACATACTACTGGAACTCTTGGCCATAGCAATCAGACAAGAAAAAGAAATGAAAGGCATCCAAATTGGAAATGAAGTGAAGAAGTAAAACTATCTCTGTTGAAGAAAACACAAGAAAATGGAAAGATATTTAGCATTCATGGGTTGGAAAAATTAATATTGTTAAAATTTCCAACTACCCAAAGCAATCTACAGACCCAATGCCATCCCTATGATGGTATTTTTCATAGAAATAGAACAAACACTCCTAACATTTGTGTGGAAGAGAATTGTATGGAAAACAATAGCCAAAGCAATAGCGAGCAAGAAGAACAAAGCTGGAGGCATTACACTTCCTGATTTCAAACTATATTATAGAATTAGAGTAATCAAAGCAGTATAGTACTGGCATAAAAACAGGCACATAAATGAATGGAACAGAATAGAGAGCCCCCTCCCAAAAAAAAAAAACACCCATATGTGGTCATTTTTTGACAAAAAAGTTAAAAATATGCAACAGGGAAAGGACCATTTCCTCAATACATGGTGTTAGGAAAACTAGACAGCCACATGCAAAAGAATGAAATTGAACCACTTTCTTATACCACACACAAAAATAAACTCAAAATGTTCTTAATATTTGTATGTTAAAGACCTGAAACCATAAAACTCCTAAAAGAAAATATAGAGGGTAAGCTCCTTCACATCAATTTAAGCAATGACATTTTTTTATTTAACACCAAAAGCAAAAGCAACAAAAGTGAAAATAAACAAGTGGGACTATATAAAAGTAAAAAGCTTCTGTACAGCAATGGAAATCATCAACAAAATGAAAAGACAGCCTACCAAATGGTGAAAAATATTTGTAAATCATATAAATGATTAAGCGGTTACTATCCAAAATAAATAAGGAATTCATACAATTCAATAGAAAAAAATAATTAAAAAGTAGACAGAGATTATAAATAGACATTTTTTCCAAAGGCATACAACTGGCCAATAGATATATGAAAAGGTGTCAACATCACTAATCATAAGAGAAATATGAATCAAAAACACAATATGAAATATCACCTCATACCTGTTAGAATGCTATCATGAAAAAGATAAGAAATAAGTATTACTGAAGACATAGAGAAAATGAAACCCATATGTACTGCTGGAAGGAATGTAAACTGGGGCAGCCACTATGGAAAACAATATTGAGGTTTCACAAAAAATTTAAAATAGTACTACCATATGATCAAGCAATTTCAAAATATCCATTTCTGAATATTTATCCAAAAGAATTGAAATCGCTATCTCAAAAACATATATGTACTTCTATGTTCATTGTAGCATTATTACAATAGCCAAAACATGGCAGTATCCTGAGGGTCTACTAATGGATGAATAAAGACAGTGGGATAGATAAATAAAATATTATAATATATAGAGGTATATATAACACATGGAATATTCCATATATTACTCACATAATATTCCATGTAATATATGGAATCATGAAATATTATTAAGCCATAAAACAGAAGGCAATCTTGCTATTTGGGACAACATGGATGAAACTCAAGGACATTAGGCCAAGTGAAATAAGTAAGACAGAGAAAGAAAATATTGTTATAATCTTATATATGGAATCAAAAAGCAAAAACCAAACTCATAGACACAGAGAACAGATTGCAGTTGCCCAATGGCAGGAGATAAAGGGATTGGTGAAATGAGTAAAGGTCATCAGAAAGTACAAACTTCCAGTTCTAAGATAAATAAGTCCTGGGGGTGTTATGTAAGACATGGTGACTCCAGTTCAGGATACTGTATCACATATTTGAAAGCTGCTGAGAGTATAGATCTTAAAAATTTTCATCACAAGAAAAAAAATTTTGTAATTATGTATGGTGATGGATGTTTAACTAAACTTACGAGGGTGATCACTTGGTGATATATACATATAGTAAGATCATTACATGACACACCTAAAACGAAGACAATGTTATATGACACTTATATATCAACACAACATATATTATTTAAAAGAAAAGAACAACAAGGTGTTATGGTCACCACCCACATACAACTCATGGTTCTTTGACTTTAGGCATCCTACAGTTGAAACCACTTGGGATGACATTTCAGAAAATGGACTTGAACGGAAATGTTCAGACAAACAAAACCTTTTCCCCTAAGGAGAAAAGCAAAAAGGAGCTGAAGTGTCTAATACTACCAGGAAGTGCCCATCCACCAGTGTGAAGGAATAAGGAGAACGTGGGAAACAGATTGCCCTGGTGAAAAGAGCTATTATCATGAATCCTACTTTATCTCTTGAACTGTGGACATCCATATGTTTACCAGTATTTCCGGAACATTAAAAAAATCCATAAAATATATAGAATTTTAAATTTCAGGTAAACTGTTCCAAACTTTGCACAGATACCTCTTTCCCAAAGGGTTTAAATGAACAATTGTTTTTAAAACTACGCTTTCTCTAAACTCGACAGAAAGTAAAGGCCTTATATTGAGTACCTTTATCACACAACTAACATCCATATTTCTATATAAGATATTTAATTTTTTGTGTTAAATTATTTTGATAAAAATTTCCAAATGTACCCCAAGAGTATAACAAACCCAGTTATCCACTTAATAATCATCATTTTGCCATATTTCTTTATCATTAATAACTTTTTTTAAGGCTAGAATAGATTAAAGCAAGACCAAGTTTTTAAGTCGTTTTGTTTCAATAGGCATGTTAAAAGAAAAGAATGCTCTAGCACATAACCATAATGCCATTAGCATCCCAACAAACTAACCTGATGCCCAACTTCATAAAAGTACCTCAAATGTCTAAACAATCTTTTTTACCATAAGTTTGGTTGAAACACTATATAAGGTATTATGCATCTTAAGTCTCTTTTATATTTCTTTTTTTATTATTTTTATTTAAATTCAATTTGCCAACATATAGTATAATACCCAGTGCTCATCCCATCAAGTGCCTTCCTTAGTGCCTGTCACTTAGTCACTCCATCCCCCCACCCTCTTCCCCTTCCACAACCCTGTGTTTGTTTCCCAGAGTTATGAGTCACTCATGGTTTGTCTTCCTCTCTAATTTTTCCCCACTCAGTTCCCCTCCTTTCCCTTGTAATCCTTTCACTATTTCTTATATTCTACATGTGGGTGAGACCATATGATGATTGTCCTCCAATTGACTTATTTCATTTAGCATCATACCCTCCAGTTCCACCCATGTCGAAGCAAATGGTGGGTATTCGTCCTTTCTGATGGCTGAGTAATATTCCATAGTGTACATATATTACCTCTTCTTTATCCATTCATCTGTCAAAGGACATCAAGGCTCCTTCCACAGCTTGGCTATTGTGGACATTCCTGCTATAAACACCAGGGTGCAGGTGTCCCAGCATTCACTACATCTTTATCTTTTGGGGTAAATACCCAGTAGTGCAATTGCTGGGTCCTAGGGTAGCTCTATTTTTAACTTCTTGAGGAACCTCCACACTGTTTTCCAGACTGGCTACACCAGCTTGCATTCCCACCAACAGTGCAAGAGGGTTCCCCTTTCTCCACATCCTCTCCAGCATTTGTTGTTTCCGGTCTTGTTAATTTTAGCCATTCTCACTGGTGTGAGGTGGTATCTCATTGTGGTTTTGATTTGATGCCAAGTGATGTGGAGAATTTTTTTCATGTGCTTATTCTCCATGTGTAGGTCATCTTAGGAGAAATGTCTGTTCATGTCTTCTGCCCATTTCATGACCAGATTGTTTGTTTCTTGGGTGTTGAGTTTGATAAGTTTCTTATAGATCCTGGATACTGGCCCTTTATCTGATACATCATTTGGGAATATCTTCTCCCATTCTGCAGGTTGTCTTTTAGTTTTGTTGATTGTTTTCTTCCTGTGCAGAAGCTTTTTATCTTGATGAAGTCCCAATAGTTCATTTATATTTTTTTCACACTAGAGCATTGCCCTCCCCACTTCCTCCCCATGCCGTTGGGTAGTTGAAGAAACTGGATCAGTAGTCTTGAAGAAATTGTCACACTCTGAATGTGGTTGCAAAGCCACTCCTAAGCTCTGAACACTCTGGTCAGGTGAGATTTCCCAGAGGAACATTCTTGGGTCTTGTGGGGACTCTATTGCCTTGTTTAGTGAAACTGGCAGGTGTGCAGTCTGAGTGTCCACACAACACAGTTCCCCTAGATCTCGGTGAAGGGATGAAACCGATCACTTAGAATCCAAGACACAGCTTTTTCAGGGAGATCCCTAATAGATTTTACTGGAAAGCTGGAAGACCAGAGTAGCATTCCCATAACTCATTTATGAGAGAGAGCAGCCTAGGGCTGTGTAGGAGCTCTGCTGGGAAAGAACAAAAGTTGATTGTTGAAGGGGGGGGGAACAACATTTATTTCCAGAAGAGGAAGCTCGTATCACAGACAAATATATAGGACTTACTAACGCTTAGAAGTAGGGGTTTAATGTCTCTTGTTGGAAAGGCACGTAGCAAGAAGCAGCCTGGGGTGCTCAGATGCGTTTGTTTTGTCTACCCAGCCCCATTCCTTTCTTATTTGCAACACAGAGCCCAGGATCTGCAGATTAGAAAAAACAATCAAGATGATGTTTGTACAGCACCTTGTTCCAGGCAGTTCAGAGCACTTGGCAGGCAGCCTCTTGCTCAAGGTGCTAAAACTCCCAGGTGGGAGGGATTTATGGGCTGGCAAGGAGGCTTGCTCTGTGTACCCCTCCCAGCAGTCCCAATGGCTTGTTTTGACCACCTCTTGCACACCTGCTTTCGAGGAGACTCCTTCAGTTCCCACTCAACCTGGACTTATTTCCGGGGTCCAGTTTCCTCTCCACAATCCAAGCAAGCCGGAACCAGAGCCCCTGGAGTAATCAGAAATGAAACTCCAAAGATACACCTTTTGACAAACTGGGAGAACTGCCCAAATGCAAACATGCCTTTGCCTCGGGTCCAAGGAACAAACATTGGCCCGCTGCCAGCTTCATGCCAGGCTTAGCGCTGGGACGTAAAGGGCATGTTCCAGACCTGTCCTCTGGCAGCTGTCACTCTGGGCACCGCTGTGCTCTTCTATGCATCTGTGATCTGTCTCTAAGAAGTACTTCCCTAATGGATTACCACGTAAATTTTTATTCTGTCATTTACACTGTTGTTCAAAGTGCCTTGTGCTACAAATCGATAATAAATAATCTGAGATATGTAGTAGGTTTTGCCTAGAACTATAAAACATTTCACCAACATTGCCCATTAATAGTAAATTAACACCTTGTCTACAGATGGATAGTAGCAGTAGGGCAATAAAGTCAACAGATGGCAGAGGAAAAATCTGACCCCTCTACTAATTTGCATTCTGACCTCAGGCAAGTCACTCCCCACTCCCTGAACCCTGGCGTCCTCTCTATACACAGCATTGTCAGCTGAAAGTCCTATGACCCTCTACTCCTCTCCCCACCGTATTTGGAAATGTCACAGTAACTGCAGCAGATGCATTAATGATGTTAGGGGCCAGGGCAGGGTGCTGTTTCTCCTGCACAGGAACATTTCACAGAAAAAGTTTTTCTGGCCCCAAATGTCAAAAGCCCCAAACTGACCCTGGGTGGTCACTTACACCCAAGTAAATGACCTCTAACCCCCTACCCAGTGTTACAGACTACGTACAACTGTCTCCGAAAGTTCAGCCACAAAGGGATTAGGCTCTATGTTCAAGCAGTCCGTCTCATGCTCAGTGACGTTTCAGAGGGCATTTCAGTACCAGAAGTGAGCACAGAGAACCAGCAAGGTGACTACCATCTGCAAGGGCCCCACCCACTGTTTCCCCAGATTTGCTTTTTAAGTTCCACCGAAGAATTTAATATTTGTAACCCTGTCAACATGTGTTAACATGTTCACCAGCCCTAGATCAAGTCACAAAAGCAAGCAGGTCCCAGCCTGAGTAACCATCAAGTTAAGCTGTGCTCCAAAGTAAACAGCTGGAGCCAACCAATGAGAACAGGTTTAATAAGTTCCAGGTGGCTAACCTCCTAGTCATCTGCACGCGTGAACTTCCAGGTGGTCTTTGAGGCTGATCCCCGGCTGTTTACAATGCTTCAGTTCTCTCTTTAGCAAATTATTTCTTTGTGTGTGCTAAGAGGCCTAAAATGATTTACCATCTATCTTAACTACATATTTACTCCTTTACGACTGAGAGAATCCATCACTTTTAGAAATCCCACTTATAATGTTCTTGAAGGGTCAGCTTCAATGAAATACCTCACACTGAGGAATCAAAAATCAAGGCCCCAAAAATAGAGTAATTATTTTATATTTTATATTTAATTAATATATGTCTAGCAACTTGGAAAAAAAAGCTCTCCTCAAAAGTTTGCAAACACACACACACACACACACACACACACACACTAAGCATAGAGAAAGTCAACTTATTCAGCCAGAAATACCTATTAACTTGGGCCTTTTGAGGTTAATTGAAACAGATTTAGCACTTCAGTTGGTTTCTAAAAGTCTTTGTCTTCAATTAAAAATAAAAACTGAAGCTGGATGATTGGTATTTTGACATGCAACCAAGTGTTATTTCTGGTACAACTATACAAACTAAAACGCCACTTGCAGCAAATCTTGTGCATTTTTATGTGAATGTTTGTTTCTACTCATCTCATCTTGGCTCCACACCATCGTATCTTGTTCCACATCAAGTATGCATATGTGTTGACTTCCCCCTCACTGTCTGTAAGTCTATTTCAAGCTTCTGGCAAAGAATCTTGATGGAGACCCCCAGGAGGGGCCAGCAGACAAGGACACTGCACGAACACCCATCACCAACTCCAGCTGGTGGGCTCACTAAGGCCATGAGAAGTGGGCCTCTCCAGACCCGGGAGATCCCAATTGGTTTGCTTTCACCTTGGACTAGAAAAGACTCTCAGTGGCAGTGAGACATCATGGATAAAGCATAGATTTTTTTTATGACAGAGGACCCAGATCCAGGTGTTAACTCCACCATTTCTTGCAAATCACTTCAATCCTCTGAGCTCCAACTTCTTCATCTAATGCAGCGGGTTGTGCTAGAGAGTAAATGAGAGAAGAGGGAAGCATTTCAAAGACTGCGAACCTACAAATTAATGCTAATTGTTGAGATGGTGATGGATGGACTGGAATCAGAGGCCTGGACCAGCTGTGAGCTTCCTATTATCTGAGAGTTTCTTGGATTAGGGCAAGAATGATGTGAGGGCATGTAAGGCAGTGAACCAGGAGGTGTCCAGAGGTCAAGTTAACACCATTGGTTATCAAGTCTAAAGGGAAAGAGTGCTGGGGCCAGGAAGAGGAGGATGTTAGGGGTAAGGTAAGACATTACATTGGGCAGTGAAAGACCTAGAGCTGGAATGATGGATGGATGGATGGATGGATGGATGGATGGATGTGCCAGACCAGAGCGAGGGCTCCATAGAGGGAGGAAGTGAGAAATGGGCATGGGGCAGGAGGGACAACCTGAAGCTGATTCAGGCCAAACATTGCCATCTCTGGGTCCATACCTTTTCCTTCTCCTTAAGTGCTACTAGACCCAGAGGCTTCAACTCTCTGCTCGGTTACCCCTGAAAATAATTTTTTTAAATGACATGTCTTCTCAAACCCTTTAAGGGTAACATCTAAAATATCTCTTCAAAAAAATAAAAATAAAAAAATAAAATAAAATATCTCTTCATCGGTTTAAATAGTTACAAAGGATATAACTGCTGGCAAATGGATATACTCGACACTAAAAAATAAAACTCATATGACCTTCAAAACTGTTTCCAGTGCAATCTAATGCCATAGCAATTTGATATCCACCATAATTCATTTTAAACATACACCAAGAAGCAAAAAATTATTTCATTTACTCCTAAAATTATATTTCCATTCTATTTTCCCCACATAAATGTATGATAATGTAATATTTTCTGCCTGAAATCCTTTTATTGACCACCCATAATTATCTGCAGCAGAAATATGTATAGAATTTGAAATTAATCTTGCCCATTTTAATTAACTTGAAGTTAATGTTTAAAATTTCCTGTGACTATATAACTCTAGGTACCAAAGAAATATTTCCAGACTGAGTTATCATTATAGATATTAATACACAACTTATGAAAATAACAGAAATACAATGTTTGCAAATAATTATTCAACATAAGATAAAAAATTTTTTGGAAAAACTACTCGTCATCAGACTTCTTAGTAAAATAGATGAGATTTCTTATGAATATTATTCCCATCTTGCCATTACGGTTGCTACAGTTATTGTAAGCACTCCGAGGCCATTTTCATAAAAGTAAGATTAGAATGGAAGGGTTTTATCATAGCTATGTCAATTACTGAGCCCCTTCTGTGCGGCAATCTATCATCAAAGTTATTATTAATGATCTGATTCGCTGACAACTCCATTAGGTCTTCCCTCAATTTGCATGAAAGCAAAGAATTAGAAATCATCAGAGTTGCAAGATTAGTCAATAGACACATTCACGTTCTCAAAAAAAAAAAAAAAAACAGCATTTGTCAGGCACCCCAGAGAGCTGCGTACCCTGGGGCAATGGAGCATCACAAGAAGGGCAGCCAGTGTGCAAGAAGAACAGAAAAGAGGCTCCGCATCCTGCAGGAATGGCTCACTGCCACCTGGCTCTCTGCAGAGCAATTAGAGGCAAATGTGCCCATGGAAGTGGTGGACCTAGAATTTTTTTTTTATCCTTGCATTTATGTACTCTTAGCAAACCTTTATGTTAGTTCCCACTAGGTAGGTCTCCAAATGTGAAGCCCATTGGGCTAGGACCTGAGTGTCACTGTAGCTGGTGACCCTGGACAGCTGGGGCTTCTCTGACTTCTCCAAACGGCATTCTCCAAACTGGGTTTTGTGGAATTTTAGTGCCCTTTGAAACGTTAGAGATTCCCAGTGAGGAAGAACTCCCAGGTCAAAGATGCTTGGGAAAAGCTTCCTATTATTATGTACCCCTCTGAAGAGATTCACAATAAAATCTCAATATTAAAGGCTGAAGAAACCTGTCTCTTAATGCAGGTTTTTTTTTAATGCAGGTTTTTAATGCAGAATTTCCCAAATGAAATTTGATCCAGTCCCATTTTCACACACACACACATGCCCTGGAGAATACCTAGTTATATATAAAGGCACCTTAGTAGTCTGCTATGGTCCTGACAGCTCCAAGCTCAATCTCCCGTGTCTTCCACTACGTGGCCTGACTTACCCAGGACAACTGCAGATCTCTCGAAAACACTCCAAAGAGACCAAGACCTCAGACTGCTTTGTTTCATGGACTCTGGTACCTACGAAGGAAATATTACCTTTTGCTGTTGATTTCCTATTGAGTTCATCCATTTTTATTTTTCAATTTTTTAAAGAGCTATTTATTTTAGAGAGAGCAAGCACAAGTTGGGGGGAGAGGGAGAGGGAGAATCTTCAAACAGACTCCCCAGTGAGTGTGGAGCCTGACACAGGGCTCCATTCCAGGATCCTGAGATCACGACCTGAGCTGAAACCAAGAGTTAGATGCTTAACCAACTGAGCCACCCAGGTGGCCCGAGTTCATCCATTTTTAGATAGAGGCCCTGATAGAACAGGAAGGTTTCTAGGCTGTTGACTTTGGGTAGCAGCCTCTGGGGCCATGAACTTGAAAGTGCTTCCCAAAAAGCCACGTGTGGATGATCAGCTTGGTGCTTTCCCAGCTGTCCCCCTGGGTCCCCTGGTCCCCTGGTCATAGGCAGTATAGAACAAGCCAAAAGAGGGTTATAATTAGATGCAAAGTAAAAACCCAAACATATATGAGTGGGATGTGTGTGTGGGAGAGAGACATCATGTCTCCGTAGATGACTGTTTTTCATTATATCCATGGCCACGTGGGTTTTAACCATCTATTTTGAATTTTCCATCTTTTCGTTGCAAAACATGAAAAGTCAGCTATATAATAATAATGGTTATGAGCACACGAAGTTCACGTGTCACAGCTGGAGGGAACAGTCCAGGAACGAGGGCCAGGTCACTTGACGTGACTCCTGGTTTAGAATGTCTTAGGTATCTGATTCCTATAAGACATCACCATTGAAAGTAAACAAAAATATGCCCCTGCCACCCTTTCCCTTTATTCACCGGAGAGACTACCGGACTCCAAGTTAGAAATTACTCAGTATCCTGTACACAAGCCCTGAACATGTCAGTTAGTGGGGAGATCCAATTAGACGCTCCATTCTTGACTGGAGCTCAAAATTCAAACAAATCAGCCAATACCTGCTGGAAAAGGAGGTTGGAGAGTGAGCCTGCAGAGCACCTTTATTCTTGGAATACAGGAACCACAAGGCATGTCTGTGTCTCCATTCGCACTACACACCTCCTCAGAGCAGGCAAGGTGGATAGAGCCAAAGGCCAACAACACTGATTACTGACTCTACCTCAGGCAGAACCCACTTTGCTCTTTGGAAACCTCTGCCCTCACCTGTGAGACTGGAAACTCATGCATTTTTATGAGCCTCTGCAAACCAAGGTGCACAAAACTCAAAATAGCTGCAAGAAAAGAGATGAAGAATCAAAACTCGCTTTTGATTGAAACCACTTGAGATTTCTTGGAGAATTATCCCCCCTAATCCCTTTCGTGGGAAGAGAAAGGCAGCAGAAGCCAAATGATTGGCCTGCAGTGTCAGAGGGAGTGAGCCTGGGAATATGAAGGAAATAGAAGAGCCCTCAGCCCTCCAGGTGTGGGGTTCTAGGAGCTAAGGTTGAGAGAAAGCCCCCCTGGAGTAGCTGGAAATAAAGAACAGGAGCAGGACCAGCAGCTGGACACTCACTTGAGGGGAAGGAGGTTTTCTAAAACCCTCCATCAGCAGGCCGTCCCCATCGGCTGGGGGAAATGCACAGGCAGCCAGGGGCTGTCACCTTTCCCTTGGCAAGGAAGGGACCCCCACCCCGTTTCAGGACAGCTGATGCCCTACGTCCTGGTTCCACGTATGCGGGTGTGGAGCGCAGCTGGAGCGGATTTTCCGCACACCTGCCTCAGCCTCTTCCCCAAGAAACGATGTTCTCCGCACCAGCACAGCTCTGGGGGGAGTAGCTACGGGAGGTGGGGGGGTCGTAGAAGGAACCTGCGACTCCAGGACGCTTTCCCATCCAGACCCACAGCGTTGCGTAAATCTGTTGTTTTGTTTGTTTTAAAGATTGTATTTATTCATTCATGAGAGACACAGAGAGGCAGAGACACAGGCAGAGGGAGAAGCAGGCTCCCTGCGGGGAGCCTCATGCGGGACTCGATCCGGGACCCCCGATCACACCCTGGGCCCAAGGCAGACGCACAACCGCGGAGCCACCCGGGCGCCCCAAAGCTGTTGCTCTGATTCCGCTGGAGACACAGCCGCAAACCTGAAAGGTGGACAGGTGAAGTCAGCCCAGGTGTTAGCCAGGATGTGAGGCGGACTGGAGGGAAACTCTGTCATGGCCCCGGAGGCGTGTGGCAGGGGAGGGTCTGGTTTCAGCCCGTGGAAGTGGCTGCGCCCGTGGTCGTGGCCGTGACTGGGGATGTGGCCGTGCCTGTACATGTGGCCGTGCCCGTGGACGTGGCTGTGCCCATGGATGTGGCTGTGCCCATGGACACGGTCATGCCCATGGACGTGGCCGTGCCGTGCCCGTGGACGCGGCTGTGCCTGTGGACGTGGCCGCGCCCATGGACATGGCTGTACCCGTGGATATGGCTGTGCCCGTGGACGTGGCCATGCCCGTGCATGTGGCCGTGCCCGTGGATGTAGCCGTGCCTGTGGATGTGGCTGCGCCCGTGGACGTGGCCGTGCCCGCAAGTCTTGCGACCGAGGGAAGTGCAGCCCGCAGGGGCAGCAGGCGGGCACGGTCGCTGTCGCTGTCACTGGGAGGGAGGAACCACGTCAGGTGGACTACCCAAAGCTCTAGACGTTGGAATTCCTTTAAGTTATTATTCTGACCGCCCCCAGGTGAACCTCAAGTATCTCCAACCGCTATATTTTATTTATCTATTTTGATCACGGCCTGCAAAGTAGATTGTTTGCTTGGAGAGGAAAGGGGGACTTCTCTTTCAACACTGCTTTGACATTAAAATAATGCATCCCTCAGCACACCGGGTACTGGTGAGGAAAGCCCTGGGGTGTGGCAGAAAGATCTTGGCTTTGGTCGAAAAGGGGTCCTTTGGGTACAAATCCCAGTTCGGGTGTCTGGGCTTACAGTCCCAGTCGCAGTGGTGTGGTCCCAAAAGGGGGAATGACAGCACTCTCCTTAAAGAGTTGTTGTCAGCACTGGAGACTATCTGTAAAGCACAGAGCACCAGGGGGCATACAGATGGCAGTTGTCACTACTGTTATTATGGTATGATTATTGTTCCTTCAAAATCAGGGAAACAGGAGGGGGCACCAATCCATTAAGGACAGAGTGTAGATATCACCAAAGCAGGGCTGGGGTAGCAGCAGCAGCGGCTGCTGGAGATGGTGGCCAGGAGCTCAGGAGGTGGAGTGCCTGAGACAGGGAATGATCGACGCCCCCACCCAGGGGAAGGGAGGGCTGGGAGGATGGTGGAAAGGTAACGTTCAAATCACCAGACAGGAGGGAAAGTACTAGACTGGGCAGGAGCAGGCTTCAGGACCAAAAATTCTGCAACAAGATAAGCAGACATGGACCAGAGCCTAGAAAAGTGCTGCTGGGGAGGTGACAAGAGGTGCTCACTTGTCTAGGTTCCTCCTGCACAAGGTGTGCGGCTACTCACCTGAGGGGTAAGGATAGGAGGGCCCCTCCTGTGGGACTTTAGGAGGAATCTGCTAGGGTGTACGTTCTCCAAACTTTGTTTATTGCTTACCTGATGAAATTAGGTACTTTCCATATACATATTTTTATTTACACATTATTCATCTGCATTGATTACATATAAAATATGGCTTAGATTTTTAAAACACATACATGAAATGGGGCACCTGGGTGGCTCAATCCGTTGAGTGGCCGGCTCTTGATTTCACCCTGGGTCATGATCCCAGGGTCCAGGGACTGAGCCGTGAGTCAGGCTCCACACTCAGCGGGAAGTCTGCTCCAGCATTCTCTCTCTCCCTCTTCCTCTGCTCCTCTCTCCCTCCCCACCCCTCTGCCCACTGGCTCACTATCTAAAATAAATTAATTAAAACACACACACACAGATCTCCTGTACAACACCATACCCACAGGTAACAGTACTGTATTGTGCACTTCAAGATTTGTCAAGAGAGGAGATCTCATGTTAAATGTTCTTACATAATTTTTTTTAATTGGAAGTTTCAGTGGCTTTTTTTTCCCCTGCCCCGCAGTGGATCTTCTTGCACACCCAATTTTGGATACTCCTCACCCCCAAAATGGGAGGTGGAGGAGGCAGGGGAAGGGCATTCGCCTCCATTCTCAGAAAGGTAACAAATCCTTTTTCTTTCTCTAATACCAGTCATCTGAAAGTGGAGTTATTCGCATTTTTTGCTTCTGTTTCTGTAGGTCGGAGGGGTAAAATCAGAGAGAGAGGAAAACGTTTGACTTATGTAATAAAAGCACACGGAGCCCACAGCAATGCTCTTTAGAAAAACAGGAGGCGATAGAAACAGAAAGATTACCACTTCTGCAAGTGAAGGATGTTGACTCGTTATCTTGTGTCACTTACCCTGTGCCTGGTACTTCGTCTGTACACCACTGGGACCAAAATAGGAGCTGCCTGATCTGCTCCTCGTGAGGTGTATGGGCAGGCTCTAGGTCACACAACTCACCGTGTCAGTGGCACAGTGTGGCACTGGGTGCAGCCAGGTAGCCGTGGTAAGGCCCAGGGATCGCAGCAAAGGTGAGCCTCACCTGCTTTACCTGCTCTCAGTCCAGCTATGGCTCAGCCTTGTGTTTGTCCTATTTAGGGCCCGTATTCAGCCCTCTCCGTCTTCATGCCTACTCTCCCGCTGCCTGGAATGCTTTGGTTCCTCCCCTGCAATCCTCTCCAGAAACTCCTTAAGTCTACTCAACTTACAAACTCAGTTTAAGCTTTTCAAAATGGATCACTTCCACTGATTTGCCCCCCAACTCAGTATCAGTTCCAAGAACTAGTTGTTTATTTGCATTTCTGTCTCCCTCTGTTTTGCCACAAGCTCCATGAGGGCAAGGGGTGGGTCCCCCTGGCCTAAGAGTCTCAAGCTCACAGGGGGGACTTCAGTAATTCATGCTCCTGGAACTCCCCCAGTGTGGGTCCAAACTGGGGAGGCCTCAGCTCCATGTAGTCATTCAGGGACTCAGTGTGGTGCCAACTCTGCCACCTTCATCCTACGATTCCAAGGTCATCCTGGGCATTGATACCCAGCTAGAGGCGGAGGGGAAAGCACAGGAGACTCATCGGCCAAGCCTGGAAATGGGGAAGATGAGGATCACTTTCTGCCACACCACATTGGCCACAGCTCCGGCACTGCAACGGAAACCAAGAAGTATAGTCCAGTTGTGCGCCCAGGAGGTGAGGAAGCAAGCTCAGTGGTGAACCAGCAGCCTCTGCCACAGCGTCCCCGGCCGACTCCCACTCCCTGTGAGCCCTCAACCCCAGAAGAGGTGGGTGAGCTTGCCTCTGCAATGAAGGCAGGGTTTTGCAGGGAGCTTGAGCACATTTTCTCTCAACATCTTTCCAGACTTGTGCACAGTGCCATCTGCTGCTCGGAATCAAAAGCAGGAAGGGAGGTGGCATTGGGTCTGGGGATCTGAGGAACCAGGGTAAGATAAAGAGCCAGAATTTAGTGCTCTGGAATCTTCACTGGCTTGGTAACCAGAGGAGATTAGAGGAAATTGATAAGGCAGTCATTTTCTTTTCTTTTTTTTAAATTTTTTTTATTTATTTATGATAGTCACAGAGAGAGAGAGAGGTAGAGACACAGGCAGAGGGAGAAGCAGGCTCCATGCACCGGGAGCCCGATGTGGGATTCGATCCCGAGTCTCCAGGATCGCGCCCTGGGCCAAAGGCAGGCACCAAACCGCTGCGCCACCCAGGGATCCCCAAGGCAGTCATTTTCATCTCTGACCAGTAACTGTGAGGACAAGGGAGAGTTGCTGCTTGGGTGGTTTTGGAAGACTTAATTTTTCTGTGAAATTACTAGGAGGTAAACAGAGAAATGAAAATCAAGAGGAATATGTGAACGTTCTTATGTTGGAAGGAACTAAGTCCAAGGGAGCATTTGATTGGAGTCAAAAGACCTAGATTTGACCCCTGGCTTTGCCACTAGCAGGCTGTAGTTTCCTTGGTTTTAAAATGAGGGAACAAGAAGATATTTGTAGGGCAGCTCCCGGGGCCCAATGGTTTAGCTCTGCCTTAACCCCCGGGGTGCGATCCTGGAGACCCAGGATAGAGTCCCACATTGGGCTCCCTGCATGGAGCCTGCTTCTCCCTCTGCCTGTGTCTCTGCCTCTCTCTCTCTCTCTCTCTCTCTCTCTTTCTCTCTCTCTCTCTCTGTCTCATGAATAAATGAATAAAATCTTAAAAAAAAAGAAGATATTTGTAGACCCCCTTCCAGCTGGGAGTTCTAATCCAGTCATATAATAGACCCTTTTTTAAAAGTTTTTATTTAAATTCTAGTTAGTTAACATACAACGCAACATTAGTTTCAAATGTAGATTGAGTGATTCAGCACTTCCATACATGACCCGGTGCTCTTCGGGAAAAGTGCGTTCCTTCATCCCCATCACCTGTTTCACCCAGCCCCCAGCGCCCCTCCACTCTGGTGACCATCTGTTTGTTCTCTATAGTTAGGAATCTGTTTCTTGATTTCTCTTTTTTTCCCCCTTTTTTGCTTATTTATTTGTTTCCTAAATTCCACATATGAGTGAAATTATATGCTACTTGTCTTTGACTGACTTATTTTGCTTAGCAGTATACCCTCCAGCTCCATCCATGTTGCTGCAAATGACAAGATTTCATTTGTGGCTGAATAAATATTCCATTGTGTATATACACCATATCTTCTTTATTCATTCATCAATTGATGGACACTTGGGCTGTTTCCATCATTTGACTATGGTAGGTAATGCTGGTGTAAACATAGGGGTACATAGATCTCTTTGAATTTATATTTTTACATTCTTTGGGTAAATACCTAGTAGAGTGATTGATAGGTCATAGGGTAGTTCTATCTTTAACTTTTTTGGAACTGCCATCCTGTTTTCCACAGTGGTTGCACAAGTTCGCATTCCCACCGACAGTGTGCGAGGATTCCCCTTTCTCCACATCCTTGCCAACACTTGTTGTTTCTTGTGTCGTTAATTTTAGCCATTCTGCTAACAGTGAAGTGATATCTCATTGTAGCTTTGATTTCCCCAATGAGAAGTGAATTGAGCATCTTTCCATGTGTCTGGTAGCCATTTGGTTGTCTTCATTAGAAAAATATCTATTCATGTCTTCTGCCCATTTTTAATTGGATTATTTGGGGGGGGGCATTGACCTTAATATGTTCTTTACAGATTTTATATCAGATATGTCATTTGCAAATTATCTTCTCCCATTCCATAGATTGTCTTTTAGTTTTGTCGATTGTTCCATTTGCTATGCAGAAGCTTCTTGTTTTGATGAGTCCCAACAGCTTACTTTTGCTTTCATTTCTCTTATCTCAGGAGACCTAGCTAGAAAAAAATTGCTAAGGTCAATGCCAAAGAGGTTACTGCCTGTGTTCTCTTCTAGGATTCATATGGTTTCAGGTCTCACATTTAGGTCTCTATCCTATTTGAATTTATTTTTTTGAGTATGGCATAAGAAAATGGTTTTCCCAACGCCATTTGTTGGAGAGATAGTATTTTTCCCATTGGATATCCCTTCCTGCTTTGTTGAAGATAAGTTGGCCATATAATTGTGGGTTCGTTTCTGGGTTTCCCACTCTGTTCATTGATCTATGCATCTACTTTTGTGCCAATACCATACTGTCTTGATGAGTAGAGCTTTGTAATAGAACTTGAAGGCTGGAATTGTTATGCCTCCATCTTTGTTTTTATTTTCCAAGACTACTTTGGCTATTTGGGGCCTTTTGTGCTTCTATACACATTTTAGGATTGTTTTGGTTCTGTGAAAAATGTTGGTATTTCGATATGGATTGCAGTAAATGTGTAGATTGCTTTGGGTAGTATAGACGTTTTAACAATATTTGTTCTTTCACTCCATAAGCGTGGAATGTCTTTCCATTCCTTTGTGTCATCTTCAATTTCTTTCATCAATGCTTTGTAGTTTCCTGAGTACAGGTCTTTCATTTCTTTGGTCAGTTTTATTCCTAGATTTCTTATGGTTTTTGTTGCAATCATAAATGGGATTGATTCCTTAATTTCTCTTCCTACTGCTTCCTTATTGGTCTATAGAAATGCAACAGAACATGAAAGACTCCTAACTCTGGGAAACAAACTAGGGGTGGTGGAAGGAGAGGTGGGCGGGGGGTGGGGGTGACTGGGTGGCGGGCACTGAGGTGGGCACTTGACAGGATGAGCACTGGGTGTTATTCTGTATGTGGACAAATTGAATACCAATAAAAAATAAATTAAAAAATAAAAAAATAAAAAGAAATAAAAAAAAGAAATGCAACAGATTTCTGTACATTGTTTTATACCCTGTGACTTTACAGAATTCTTGCATGAGTTCTGGCAGTTTTTTAGTGGAGTCTTCTGGGTTCTATATATAATATCATGTGACCTGCAGATAGTGAAAGTTTTACTTCTTCCTTGCTAGTTGGATGTCTTATTTCTTTTTATTGTCTGCTAAGGTTAGGACTTCTAGTAATTATGTTGAATAAAAGTGGTGAGAGTTGACATCACTGTCTGGTTCCTGACCTCAGGGGAAAAGCTCTCAGTTTTTCCCCAGTTAGAATGATATTGGCTGTGGGTTTTTCATATATGACCTTTATAATCTTGAGGTATGTTCCCTCTACACCTACTTTGTTGAGGGTTTTTATCATGAATGGATGTTGTACTTTGTGAAATGCCTTTTCTGCATCTATTGAGATAGTCACATGGTTCTTATCCTTTCTTTTATTAATATAATGTATTGCATTGATTGATTTGCAAATGTTGAACCACCCTTGCAACCCAGGAATGAATCCAACTTGACTGTGGTGAATGCCTTTTAAAATTCATTGTTGGATTCAGTTTGCTAGTATTTTGTTGAGAATTTTTGCATCTATGTTCATCAGGGATATCGGCCTATAGTTCTCTTTTTGAGTGCTATCTTTATCTGGTTTTGAAATCAGGGTAATGTTGGCCTCATAGAATGAATTTGGAAGTTTTCCTTCATTTTCTATTTTTTGGATAGTTTGCAGAGAATAGATATTAACTCTTCTTTAAATGTTTGGTAGAATTTGCCTGTGCAACCATGTGGTCCTGGACTTTTCTTTGTTGGGAGTTTTTTGATTACTGATTCGATTTTTTTTTTTTTTTGCTGCTTATCAGTCTGTTCAAATTTTCTATTTTTTCCTGTTTCAGTTTTGGTGGCTTATATGCTTCTAGAAATTTACCTATTTTTTACCGGATTGCCCAATTTTTAGCATATAATTTTTCATAATATTCTCTTATAACTTTGTATTTCTGTGATATTAGTTGTTATATGTCCTCTCTGATTTGTAATTTTATTTGGGTCCTTTCTCTTTTCTTTTTGTTAAGTCTGGCTAGAGGTTGATCAATTTTATCGATTTTTTTCAAAGAACCAAATCCTGGTTTCATTGATCTGTTCTATTTTTTAAATTTTGTATCATTTATTTCTGCTCTAATCTTTATTGTTTCCTTCCTTCTGTTGGTTTAGGCTTCATTGATTGTTCTTTTTCTAGCTCCCTTTGGTGTAAGGTTAGATTGTTTATTTGTGATTTTTCTTGCTTTTTGAAGTAGGCCTATAGTGCTAAAAACTTCCCTCTTAGCATCACTTGTGCTGCATTCCAAAGGTTTTGGACTGCTGTGTTTTCATTTTCTTTTGTTTCCATGTATTTTTATTTATTTCTTCTTTTATTTCCTTGTTGACCCATTTCTTGTTTAGTAGCATGTTATTTAGCCTCCATGTATTTATGGTCTTTCCAGATTGTTTCTTGTGGTTGACTTCTAATTTCATAGCATTGTGGTCAGAAAAGGGCCATGGTATGATTTCAATCTTCTTGAATTTGCCGAAGTCTGTCTTATAGCCTAATATGTGATGATAGATTCTGGAGAATGTTCCATGTACACCTGAAATGAATATGTATTCTGCTGTTTTAAGATGGAATGTTCTGAATACATCTGTTTAGTTCATCTGGCATATAGAACCCATTGTAAAGATGGTAGCTGAAGCCATAGAAATACATTGGATCCCCCGGGGAGAGTGGCTTTTGTTTCCTTTTTAAAAAAAATCCAAATCCATATGTTTTAACCTTCATATCAGAAACATCTATTTCTTGCATTTAAAGACACATAAATGTGTATTTTTTAATTAGGTGAGGACTCACTGACTGATTGGCAGTCCGTGATGAGGGAAGAGAGTTTCTAGGTTGGTATAACAGGGCAGCTGATGAAGCCCTGCAACTAATAACAATAATAGTTAACCCACCTGTGAGCACCTACTGTGAGTCAAGCACATTCTAATTGCTTTCCATAGGTTTTCTCACTTTTCACAACAACCCCTGTGAAGAGCACAACTGTTGGCATCTTTCACAAAAGAGAAAACTGAGGAGGCACCTGAGTGGCTCAGTTTGTTGAGCATCTGCCTTTGGCTCAGGTCATGATCTCAGGGTCTTAGGATCGAGGCCCACCTTGGGCTCCCTGCTCAGTGGGAAGTCTGCTTCTCCCTCCCCCTGTGCTCTTTCCTCCCAACTTGTGTTCTTTCTCTCTCTCTCAAACGAAATCTTTAAAAAAGAGAGAGAAAACTGAGACTCAGAAAATACTGGTGGAAGAACAAATGAGGGAGGAAAATGACAGATGAAGACCTCTCCACCAAAATGTAGTGCTCTGCTCCCTCTCACGGTGCAGACTTGGTGCTGGGATGTGCACTCTTCCCCTGGCATCTAGGTGGCCTAATGGAGCAGGAATGGAAGTGGCATGATGCTAAAACACAGATATGCCCGTGCCATGCTCTCCTCGGCCCCTTCCCTTGACTCCATGTTGATCCCAAGGCAATCTTGGAAGCTACCTGTGGAAGATGGCAGACCCTTCTTGAGTCTGGATACCTAAATGACCTTGTAGAGCAGACCTCCTGTGCCACATGTCACCCTCCACCTCCTGGCCTACCTTGGAACGTGACACAGATGAGAAATAAATTGTTATTGGGTAAGCCACTGAAATTTGGAAGTATCTTAAAACAGCAATTATAGAGACTGAATATCTTGCTATATCTGAGTAAAACTGAGGGAGAAGTAAAGATGAGGAATAGCAGCCATGTTGAGTTTGAAATCATTGGGAAAACCAGGGGATGGACAGCGGAGACACATGGGGTTGCCGTTAATGCACACAAATCCACCTGTGTGCTTGATCGTAAGTAAATAACAGAGGGAAAGAATTTTCTCCTTCTGCCTTCTCACCCCATAGCCATAGGCCCTAAGCAGGCGGTGAAATGGGAGATATGAACATGTTCATTCTCCAGGCGGTCTCATTTCCTTCATATGTCCTCATAATATGAACACCTCACACTCCGAGTAGAACTCCAGTCTGTAATGAAACAGTTTTTTCTACATAATGGCTCCAAATTGGAGCCAGCTGTTTCATCTCTTGTTCAACCAAAAGAAAAAAAAAAAAAAAACAATGAACAAGTCTCCCGTTGAAGAAATGTTGTTTTTCCTCAGACCCGGGTCTTAGAACTCAACCTCACAGAGGATGTGACTCTCCTGCGTAAGTCTGGGCATTACTGTTTCCAGGAGGGCAGCAGATTTGTGCGAGAGGATTGGCTCTCTTGGGGAGTATGAAGAGAGGGCCAAAGATGGTACCCTGGGGGCCCCAACATTTGGGAGGCAGAAGGAGGAATGCTCTTATGGGCTAAAGAGCAGAAGTGGAAGGTGAAGTAGGAGAAGGACCAGGAGTATTTAGTGCTCCCCAAACCAAAGGAGAACTGAATGCCACAGAGTGAATAACATTGTTTCAAATGTAAAAAAAAAAAAAAAAAAAGCAAGCTGAGAAAAAGGACCCTGCATTTGATAATCAAAGTATCACTCGTGACTATTGCCAGAGCAATTTCGGTGGAGCTGCAGGCATAAAAATCAGATGTTGATGGATAAAACAGTGACTGAGCAGTGAGCTGGAGGGAGCAGGGCTCTGAGATGTCTGGTACTTGGTCAGGTCCGAAGGTCCGGATGAGCTCAGAGAGCCAGCCCCTTCATCCTCCACCACCATTTTCTCACCATCCAAGTACTCTCCAACTCAGTTTCTTTATCTGTAAAATGGGTTTAAGGATCCCTGTCCCAGAGGTTTCTGAGGATTAAATGAGAAAACAGTCGTGATGGGCTTTTAAGAAACAAAACAACTTGGAATGCAAGAGAAATTTTGGGCATTCCAGGTATTGCAAAACCTTCCTCTCAGTGAGGATGGCCAGGCAGCCGAGCACCTGTCCACAGGTGCTACACAATTCCATCTCCTAGAACTGTATCACTGAAGTGCCCGAGGGTGATGATTTGAGGAACATAATCAGAGCAGCCCTGTGAAACCCTGTAGTTCCATTGCCGGAAAGCTGTTGAAGATGTTGTGTATTGCATTACAAATTCTCCTCCTAAGCTGACCTGGTGAGTGTTCTCCCAGGTCATAATGGTGTAAGTAATTGTGTTTCTCCTGAACAATGGGCCTGTTTTTATCTTGCAAATGATCACGTTCCACTTTTCTGCAGTGATAACCGGGAAGCTTAGAGACAAATGTGTGGTCCACCCATTGCAGGTACAGAAGACACCATGTGTACATTTTTGTACTAGACTCCTCTCCAGTACTTTATGTCCTTGTTACTCTCATTTAAAATGTGTGTTATTTTATTAAGCATTCTTAGAGTCTAAATGTTTACTGTTACAAGAGAAGATAGAATTTTCTTGGGGGTGAATAATTTTTAGCCCCGTATTATAGCTGATTTTCTTTTTTTATGATTTTATTTATTTATTCAAGAGAGAGAGAGAGAGAGAGAGGCAGAGACACAGGCAGAAGGAGAAGCAGGCTCCATGCAGGAGCCTGATGTGGGACTTGATCTCGGGTTTCCAGGACCAGGCCCTGGACTGAAGGCGGCACTAAACCACTGAGCCACCCGGGCTGCCCTATAGCTGATTTTCAAATATATATTAATACCTCTCCAGTCTACCTAGATATCCTATAAAGCTTGTCCCTGTGTATCGTCTTTAATACCAGAGCTCATGACAGTAGCTGACACCAACTGAACCCCTGTTATGGGCTGTTCTAAGTGCTTTTATATGTATAAATTCATTACTTATCATAAGAATCCTACTTATGTCTGCTTTACAGATAAGACAATTGAGGCCCAAAAAATTAAGTAATTTTGCCAAAGCTATACAGAAAGTGATGGACCTAAGATTAAAAACCCAATTCTTTGGCTCCAGAGTCTGTGTCCTTTCTCACCAAGTATGGAGTTAGAAAAATGCCACTCCTCTACATGCTCAGAGACATAATACTTTAAATATTTGATTTCTGATGCTTTGTACGATACTGCCAAAAAGCACTGAGGAAGGAGAACAAGGTAGCTGAATTAATATTTTTTTCATGTAATGAAATGGGCAAAAGACAGCTAAGAAAAGTACCATATCTAAACATAAGTATTAGGAATACAGCTCTCTTTGTTAAATAAGTGATTTTTGATTCAACTAATCTCCCTCCCCTGGCTTCAAACAGTCCTAATCTTTCTCTAGGGTGCTAATTGCCCATACCTGTCATGTGCCTTATAATAATTTTAACTTTTTGAAGGCAGCTGGATGAAATAGATATCAGTCTATGAGGAAAACAGGTTATTTGTAATAAACATGTCAAGCGTTTCTACCCTTCATCAACTTAGCAAAGTAGAGAGTGGTTCAGTTGGATATTGAAAAAACAAGGAAATGACGTTGCTGGTTCAGGAATTTATGGCTTCTCACCTTTATTTCTCCTCAGAAGGCAGTTAACGAGATTATACTTTTAATTGCTGGCCGTGCATTGCCACTCTGCTATCTTTAGAGTGGCATTGCACGGCTTATGGATGATAATATTCTTGCTTAATAAGGATATGAAGCTAATGCTGTTCCCACATTTCAAATATCCTACTCCCTCTCATCATTCAGGCCCCAGGCCATGTCCCACCCTTTCCACAGAATGGTTCCTCCTTCCCTGAGCATGCCAGCTCACGTGGACAAGACTTCTTTCTCAATCCCTGCAATACCCTTTGACACCCATATCATTTCTACAAGCACAGTACTTAACACCTGACATTGTCATTCATGTTGCTACGAGAATCTGTAGCAGGCATTATAAGTTCCTTTAAGCAGGAACAGAGTTTCCTTATATTAACTATGTCCCACAGCACCAAGTTCAAAGGTAGGGCACCAGAAATATTAGGTGAATTATGTGTTCAGAAGAAAGGGAGGGAATGAATGAATGAATGAATGAATGGAAAGAAGTTTGAAGGTTTCTGTGATTGACTAATCCTACCTTTGCTTAGGGTAGTATTTCTCTAAGGACGGTCTTTCCACCTTCTGCTCTGAATTACTCGAAATGAAGAAATTAACTATAAATTCAAATTCCTGAGCTCCACCCCCAATCCCTACAACCAGAATATCTGGAGTTGGGGTAGGAATTTGCATCTTAACAATGTACCCCAGATGACTCTTTATTTTAAGTAGGCTCCATGACCTGGAGCCCAATGTGGAGCTTGAACTCAGGACCCTGAGATCAAGACCTAAACTGAAATCAAGAGTCAGATGCTTAACGGACTGAGCCACTCAGGTGCACCCCCGGCCCCCAGCCAGGTGAATCTTTGGCATACTACTGTTGAGAGCTACTGTCTTATCAGGGTATGTTTACAAAATATTTTTTGAATCATGAATTGGAATAATCTGGATTAAACACTGTTCCTTTCCATTGATTTTGTAATTAAGCTCAAATTTGTAACAACCTGGGTGTCATACTCTTTGTAAGAAATCAACTCTCATTGGGCTCAGCGGTTTAGCACCACCTTCCGCCCAGGGTGTGATCCTGGGATTGAGTCCCACATGGGGCTCCCTGCATGGATCCTGTTTCTTCCTGTCTCTCTCTCTCTCTCTCTCTCTCTCTCTCTCAATCATGAATAAACAAATAAAATCTTTAAAAAAAATCAACTCATAAAAGAAAGGGATTAAAAAAAATTTTTTTCGCAAGCAGTGTTGTAAATCCACTGGAATTGAGGTAAATCGCAAAGCCCATAATTATATACTATTAGGATTCAATGACACTTCTGCCTGTAGCATCAGTTCACTTGAGTTTTTTAACTTGCACATTTCCCAAGAGAAGCCATATCCCTCTGGGCAAACTGTGGTAGGATCTTAGTTTGGTCTTCAATGTATGATCATTGGACTATCTCACAAATTCTCTCCTTGTGTCTTCCCTTTTGAAATGTCTCCATGTAGAGGCCCCAGGACACAGACAAAGAACCATTTTTCCAAACTAGGGCACTGGTCCTACTCTGGAAGCAGCTTCTATTCTGAGCAATAGACACCCCCAAACACAGCAGGAATAAACCCCTTCTTCATATCCTCCTCCTTATCTGATGCAGACTTTTTATTTCAATGGGAGATTTTTCTTTTTTATTTAAGATTTTACTTAGAGAGACAGCACAGGGGAAGAGCAGAGGGAGAGGGACAAGCAGACTCCTCACTGAGTGTGGAGTCTCGAGGCACCATGGGGCTTGATCCCAGAACCCTTAGATCATTATCTGAGCCAAAATCAAGAGTTGGATGCCCAACCGACTGAGCTGCCCAGGCACCCCTTCAATGGGAGAACCCGGTAGGTCTACCATGACCGCTCAACTCTGTTTTGCTTTTCTCTTTCTGCAGTAGAGAACAGCCTCTCTCAGAACCCAAAGCTTTGATGTCACCTTCCATAACAGGCACTGTGTGCATATGGGTCCTTCCTAGTCTCTGAGAGTGCAGGAAAAATGCCTTAAAAGGAATTTCACTGAATTGGCTCTAGACAACTTTGAGTCTTTTTTCCTAATCCTCTACTTGCATGATAGTCATTGAAATTCAAGTCACCTGTTAGGATTGAAGAACTAGAGAAATGGGACCCTTTCTTCTGGAGTTTCCAAGTTAATAGTTTCAAAACTGAGTTCCCTGCTGTGGTCACTGGAGCACACTCTTTCATCTTCTCCAACATTTAAATTCTCTTTATAGGTTTTTAAATACTTTCTCAATACCTTTTTTTGAGGTGTTTTCATCACAAGTATGCACGTGCACACACACATAGACACAGACACACACAAGTTTCCCATGTCTGCCCCATATTTGGGCACTACTTTACTAGGCTATCTCTTGTGTTTCACCTACATTTCCATTATTCCACAATAGTGTCACATTCCAGTACAGGCAACCGTTTTCTTGTCCACTTCTTATTTTGATCCACAGGTCACACTAAAAGCAAAAGAAAGGGTCTCAAGGGGCAGCTGGCTGGCTCAGTTCGTAGAGCACGTGACTCAATCTCTAGTTGTAAGTTCAAGCCCCACGTTGGGTGTAGAGATTACTTAAAAATAAAATATATTTTAAAAAAGAAAGAAAGGGCCTCAGACAGACACTATAAGTGTCATGTTTAAGAAGCCGGCTTCATAGAAATAGATTTCATGTTTTCCAGAGGAAGCTGTGCATCCTACTATAACCAGTTGTTTGGTGCCATCTGCTGGACACAAAGCATCACAGGTTGAGGGGAAGCCGATCTGGTTTAACCGGCATCAGGTACCCCCTGCATACCTGGAACTGTTCGTGCTGGAAGGATGCTCTCCATCCCTTTATGACAAACTCCCCAACTTTTAAGAAATATCTCAAAAGCCAAGGGCCTTTTCTATTCATATTTCCACTGCACTTCATAAAGCGCCTTTGTTTATTTAGTCGAGCAAGTCAGGAGAACTAAGGAGCTCATGATAACCAACAATTAGAAGTCACGTTTCCTTTGTCACTGTGTCCTTAGAATCCAGCATAGCAACTGGCACATGGTAGCAGCTCTGGCCTTGATTTTGTTTTTGTGGCATTTTTAAAATATTTTATTTATTATTCATGAGAGACACACAGAGAGGCAGAGACATAGGCAGAGGGAAAAGCAGGCTCCTCGCTGGGAGCCTGATGCGGGACTCGATCGCAGGACCCTGGGATCACAACCTGAGCCAAAGGAAAATGCTCAACCACTGAGCCACCCAGGTGTCCCTGTTTCTGTGGCATTTTGAATGCAACTGTAAGCAAGTATTACCTGAGGTGGGTGCAGATGACTCACAGAAATCTTTATTTGAAGAGAGAGCTTTCTAGACTTCTCTGCCTCGGTAGGTCCTTAAAAGCTCTTAACCAGAAACCTTCCACATCTTATGTAATAAATCTTTATTAAAGGAAGAAACACCATAAGTAAAAACAAATCAGTAACAAACTCCTGGACGGGGGCAGGAGAGACTAGGATTTTGCATTCTAGGTACTCCATGAAACCGAGCCTAAAACTGGAGCAATAGTAAATGCCTAAAATATATTTTTAAAACTGATAATTAAAATACTTGCTCAATGTGCTAGTTAATTTTATGTGTCAACTTGGCTCGGCCTTTAGTTCAAGTTGTTTGATCAAACACCAGTCTAGATGAGGCTGTGAAGTTATATTTCAGATGTAATTAATATTTAAATCAGTAATGGTGAGTAAAGCTGATTACCCTCCACAATGTGGGTGGGCCTCATCCAATCAGTTGAGGGCCTTAACACCAAAGACTAAAGTTCCCCAAAGAAGGAATAGCTTCCGGTCAAGACTGCAGCATAGAAACCCTGCCTGAATTTCCAGACTGCCTACTCACCCTGTGGATCCCAACCCTCTCTCATCTCACTCTTTCTCCCCATATAGAGAAAAAAAATTTTCCATCTGGAGAACCCCAATATATCCAGTACAGTACTTCAATGTGCATGCTACATCACTGGTTCTCAAACTGATAAGCATTAGGATACACACCATTTACATCATTGTCTCTGAGAGTACAGCCCAGGCGCCTGTATATGTAGTAAGTTCTACAGTTGGTACACTAAGTTTAGCAATGTGCATTACACCAGGTTCGATTAAGACCTTTTTGATACACGTTATGTGCTTATTCTTTATAGCCCACATATATTCTTTTTTTAAAAGATTGATTGATTTGAGTGAGGGGAGAGAGGGCCAAAGGAGAAGAAGAAAGTGAGAAGCAGAGTCCCTGCTGAGTGCAGAGCACAATGTGGGGCTCAATCTCAGAACTATGAGATTATGACCTAAGCTGAAATCAAGAGTCAGATACTGGGACACCTGGGTGGCTCAGCAGTTGAGCATCTGCCTTTGGCTCAGGGCGTGATCCTGGTACCAGGATCGAGTCCCACATCGGGTTCCCTGCAGGGAGCCTGCTTCTCCCTCTGCCTGTGTCTCTGTGTCTCTCATGAATAAATAGATAAAATCTTTTTTTAAAAAAAGTCAGATGCATAATTGACTGAGCCACCCAAGCACCCCTAGCCCACCTATATTTTTTATGTGCTTAAAGAATATATTCTTTATAACCTGCATAGCTTATTCTTTATAGAAAGGGGAACTAACGTTTATTAAGTACCTCCCATGTGCCAAGTCCTAGACTAGGCTTTGAATGTATTATCTCATATCTCACTCAACTCTCTTGTTATAGAGGAGACCTAGTTATCTCAAGGTTAGTAACCTGTTCAGGATACACATTCATTTGTTCATCAGATAATGCAGAGCAGCTGCTATGGGTCAGGCACTTTGCATGGCCCTGGAGCTGGCAAGGTGAATGAGAGACACGGTCCCTTCATGGAGCTAATTCTCTAGAAAGGATAACCAATAACAGTCAAGTGAACAAGAAATGAATACTGCCACAGGGCATGTGGATTGTGCCACCCAGGAAATGAGTAACGGGAGGTGACCGAGTAACTGGAATGGATCCACCCTGAGTTAAGTTAGTCACAGAGGGTGAACTTCAAGCTCAGACCTGCCTTTGTCAAGTTATACCGGAGCTGCGTGTGCAGCACCCCAGTGGAGGCATTTCAAGGAGGCAGGTCGACAGAACAGCATGAAACTCAAAGAAGAGGTCTGACGGGGGATATAAGCTTAGGTGTCACCACGGAGAGATGGGACTTAAGGACATGGCAATGATGAAATCCCCTGGAGAGAGCTCACACACAGAAGCAGAGCCCAGGAGCAAGACCTGAGGAGGATTCCAGCCCCAGACATCAACAAGAGAGTACCTGCTGAGGCGAGGCCACCTCCAAACAGGCAGCAGGAGGACCAGGAGAGAGGAGTATCAGAAACACAGCTAGTGCATGACGGGTCCAGAATTCAGATCTGAGGTCTGTGTCCATTGCTCACTGCATTCACTTGGTGCATTTGGAGAGGGGAGCATTGCGTTTGTATCATGCTCGGACAGCCACGCTGGCGTATGTTAGCTCAACTGATCCTAATGGCTTTAGAAGGCGAGCAAGGCAGGTGTTACTGTTTTACAGATGAGGACACTGATGCTCAAAGAGGTGAGGTAACTATTGGATGGTGGAGCTGGGACCTAGCCTAAGTCTTCAGATTCCTGGCCAAGCATCTTTCCTGCTTAGTTCACATTCTCAAGGATCATTTTTATGACTTCTTTACCAACAGGGAAAATCTTGCCTTTTTAAGAAAGTATCCATTTGCATGAGATAGTGTGCAAAAAAAAATTGTTGCAAATTACTGGTGAAGAGGTTATCTGTGCCAAATGTAGGCAAAGAGAACGCACCCATTCCAGTGTCAGGGATCAGAACCTAGAAGAACAGGGAAAGAAAATATGGATTGCGGGTTTTAAAAATAAAAACTCATGTATTTTATTTTTTCTTGACCTAAAATCTGCCAGTCAAAGCTCCCAGGGCTTTCTCTCAACTCCTTGGCTTCCAACACATCATTTTAGTGACATTAGGGAGACAGCTGGCTACCTGCTAAAAGACCTGGGAGAGCTTTCAGCCTCAGGACCTGAAGGAAAAACTGGAACTTTTGACCTAAAACTTAGTCCATCGTCACTGAAAGCAGGAAAAGCACATCTCAAAGGCATCTTGTAGTTTTGGGGGACTGCACTCTCCAAACATGAGAATAGATAGATGACAGTCATCATGGCAGTATAAGTGGGAGTGGGGGCAGAGGAAGTGCCCTTTCAGCCATATGGCAAAAGTTCAGCTACTGAGACAGCTATGTGTGGGGACAGTCTTGATGAGCCCCGACCGTTTGAGTTACCTTCCCCGACATGGAGGTAAATTCATCTTTGAAATGGCTCCAGCTCCAGCTTCCATCTGACTGCACCTGCATCTACAGAACAAAATAGGGCAAGAGCTGCCTAGCAGACCCCATCAAATCCCAGATTCGTGAGCAAAATAATTGCAATTGTTTTAGGCCACAACTGAGGGAGGAGCAATTGTTACACAGTAATAGGTAAATAGACAATTGTTAAACCCCCACCGCATCCCCAACACACACATGCAACTTTGATAATCGTATTTTAGTAATTAAGAAGCATTTATTGCTTAATTTCATGGGTTCCTGGGTGACTCAGTCAGTTAAGCATCTGCCTTCAGCTTGGGTCTCATGACCTCAGGGTCCTGGGATGGAGCCCTACATTGGGATCCCTGCTCAGTGGGGAATCTACTTCTCCCCCTGCCCACTCTCTCTCATGCTCTCTCCTTCTCTCTCAAATAGTCTTTAAAAAAAACCTTATTTTAAAAAGTGTTTTTTTTTATTAATTTCAATGAGAAAAACACTGTTCTATATATACAAAGCTGGGGGGATGCAGAGCAAACACATAATCTCTCCCTCAGAAGCTTTTAGACTTATGAGAAAGAAAAACCAAGAACAAAACAAAACCCCATAAATACAAGGTTGTAAGTGCAGTAATCAAAGCCTGATGAGATGGGGCAGCTGACTCAACCTGCAAAATGGTCGGAGGGAATTTCAGCTGAACTGAGCCTCAAAGGAAAAAAAAAAGAAGAAGAAGAAGCCAAGAAACGACACCAAAGAGGTAGGCAGGGTTGTGCCTCCAAGAGCTCAACGCACTGGTAAGGTGCATGGATTGAATCACCCAGGAAGCCATCAACGTCATTTCTGCAGGGGAGTGGCATGGTCAGCACTGAGTTTAGCAGCTGGCTACAGAATGTCTTGAGGGGAGAGGAGTTTGGAGAGGGATGGGCTGAGAAGCACCAAGGAAGGTTGGGGCAAGTGTGGACTGGAGCTGGTTTGTCCCATCTTGCAAAACCCAATGAAGTTTTTAGAAATTTGGGGGAAAGACTATTGGATGGCTTGAAATCAGCCATGGTGGGAGTATTTATGCCATAGACATCAGGCAAAAGGTACAAATCAAGGCTTCCCCTCAGAGCTATTTGTTAGTCACCTACCAGCACACTACTGATGGAGGCAGAGATGCTAACAGATTCCAAAAAAGCTTAAAAAATGTTGTTTAATGGGTCAGGTCTTGATGACTAAGTCAATGTGGGAGGAAGAGTCAGAGGTGCCCCTAATTTCTAACTCATACAACTGTCTGAACATCCATGACATGAATCAAGTTGAAGAATAGAGAGAGAAAACCAGTTTGGCCAAGGTGATGAATTCAGAGGTTGTAACATGTTGATTCTGAAGTGCCTAAAGGGTCACAGCAAGCAATTGGTCAAGAGGGTCTGAGGCTGGAAGAGACCAAGAGCAGGACCAGGAGTGGGAGAGAGACTTTCCAGGGTGAGGAAGGAGAGCGTTGAGCAGTAAGCATCAAAGTGCACTAAGAGGAGTATCAGGAAAACAAATTTCAGCTGTGAGGGAGGCCAGATGGAGCACTCAGGGCAGCGAGAAGAGAACACAGCAGCTACGTGTATGATCACAGCTGTGAAATGCCGCAGAGGCATCAATAAAATAACACAAGGGAAGCATCTATAAGTCGTGCATCCTATCACATCCCCTTGAGGTACAAAAAAACAGCATTTTTTTTAAATTTTTATTTATTTATGATAGTCACAGAGAGAGAGAGAGAGAGGCGCAGAGACACAGGCAGAGGGAGAAGCAGGCTCCATGCACCGGGAGCCCGATGTGGGATTCGATCCTGGGTCTCCAGGATCGTGCCCTGGGCTAAAGGCAGGCGCCAAACCACTGCGCCACCCAGGGATCCCCAAAACAGCATTTCTTTAGAATTCAGACCACAGTACGTTCCCAGCTGTAAGTGCCAGCAGCCCATTCTAATGTTCTTAAGGTTCCTATCGCAGGTAGGGTCTGAAATCCCCAGGCAGGCCTATACCGTGAAAGAGAACCATCCGAAGAAGTGTCACTTTACAGAGAAGGGGCAGGAGAGGTGGCCAGTCCTCCACGGTGTCTCTGCTAAAAGCCACCAGTTCCGTGCCAGGGATTTGAAACCATTGAGGCTTTTGATGTAGGATTTGGGAGGCAAGATTGCCTGTGTCCTCAGTTTTACCTTGAGCTATGGTGCTACACGCCAAAGTAAGGCAAAGCTTCAAGGTACTACTCGATGTCACACACTCACACACACACACACACATACACACAATGCAGCCATTTGCCCCAAGACCCCCTATCCTTTGGTGTGTTTGGGACAGAAGCAATGACAGCATCGGTGACCTGTGCGTGGAAAGCACCCCCCCATCAGGTACCCCAGGGTGCCTTCCCATCAGCTGATCTTGTTCTAACTCTCCCTGTCCCATTAATCATGCTAACACAGGTCAGGGGGACATATGTCTATGCCAAGTGTTTCCTGCAGGAAGAGAGGTAGGAGGGAGCTCACTTGGGGCCACCCTCCTGGATCTTGCCCATTTACTTACTTCAACCTGGGGGTGGGGCGGGGGGAGGCAGGGTGACTTAAATTTGGGAGGACTCAATGCTGCATATCACATGTATTCCCTCCCTTCTGTTTTTCTTCTCCAGATGGAGTTGCCCATGAAAGCCTGAGCTCTGCTTTGCTCCCCCAGGGTCCCCAGGGGTGTGGTTAGCCGGTCAGGGCCTGGGTCGAGGTGTCTGTAAAAACTTAGGGAGCCAGTTTCCCCAGTAGATAAGCCACACCCTCCAGCCAAGCCTTAATCAGTCAGAGGAAAATGTTAATTTTCCATCTGCCCTTCTCTCTTGTCTTATTTCTCAATTTGTTCAGAAGCCAGGCAGGGAGGAAGATCTTAGACACAGCAAAAGGGCTCTCAGTCAAAAGCGTTCAGGAAATACTGACTCCTGTGTGAATAATTCATGTCAGCATTTTTAAAGGCCGTGGAAAGGGAAAGGTCCTATTTTCAGAGCTCCCCACCCAAAGCCCCTGACAAAACCACAAAGAGAAAAGTTTCTAGTGTCTGTATCCTTTCTCCCTGAAAGGTCTTGTCCCTTGAAACCATCCCAGCAACATTTACCTATGATCGAGGTATGGGATCTACCTCAAGCCAGGGTCCCAGCCCCTGCCTGAGGAAAAATTAGTAAGTAAGCATGCTTGGGCACAGGTTCCCCAGAAACGTTGCAGCTCAAGAGCTAAAAGGGGCGATTCCCATAGCTCTTCCCAGAACAAAGAAAGTCTGCTCCTGGATGATTGGGGTGTCCCAAGCCAGAAATAGAAAGGGCTTGAAATGTCAGCTTCTTCTGCCAAAAAGCAATTCTTCATCCTGTTACACATCCATTGAATTTAGCGACTGGAGGTCCTCAGTGTTTTTGGACAGAGCCAAAGGGTTCTCAGCCAGAAACATTCAGGAAATACTGAATTCTGTGTGAATAATGCATATCAGCATATTAAAGGGCATTGAAATTTTCCTCCTAAATTTTGCTTAACAGAGACTTTTTGACCCACAATCATCCCTTTCAGGCCAAAATCCTATGAATGCTTTCAAGAAACATTGAAAATTCAGGGAGTCCAATATCATTTAAGACATCTGGATACAGGGGCTCCTGGGTGGCTCAGTTGGTTAAGCATCTGCCTTGGACTTAGGTCATGATCTCAGGGTCCTGGGATCAAGCCCTGAATCAGGCTCCCTGCCCAGTGAAGAGTCTGCTTCTCCCCCTCCTTCTGCTTCTCTCTCTCCCTCTGCTCCTCCCCCTGCTTGTACTCTCTTACTCTTTCAAATAAACAAAAAAAATATTTTTTAAAAAAGACATCTTGGTACAGAAAATTAGAAAGGATGCCTGATGGTTGTAAAGAGAAGAGTAGAACCAAGACAGGCCTTTTTTACTTCATGATGGAGTTAATTTGGAAATGGTAGGGACCACCTTTATGTTTGTAGGCCAAGGGAGGAAGCCCCAAGAAAGGGACAGATGGTCAATAGGATAAACACAAATAATCTCAATCCCTCAAGGAGTTCATAATCAGGTAGCTTTGACTTGGTAAATATGTCCCGTGTCAATGTAAATGAGAGGAAGCCTCAAACGTAAACATTGTAAATGCAAAATACATGGGTAATTACCCTTTTCAGGTATTTCCAAAGATGTTGGCCCCCACCATTTCAAGTCACTCTTGCTGATATTTATTTTTTTAAGATTTTATTTATTTATTCATGAGAGACACAGAGAGAGAGAGAGAGAGAGAGAGGCAGACACCTAGGCAGAGGGAGAAGCAGGCTCCCTGCGGGGAACCCAATGTGGGACTCAATCCCAGGACCCCAGGATCACAACCTGAGTCCAAGGCAGACACTCAACCACTGAGCCACCCAGGTGTCCCACTCTTGCTGATATTTAAAATGTAAGGCAGTTGTTCTTAATATTGGGGGTGTTATGAAAAAAACTCTAATTCCCTACAAAGGCTCCTACAAAGAGCATCAGGGATTTACCCCTCATTTCCAGACTAGTCCCCAGAGCTGTGGTCCAGAAGTCAGAAAGTTGCAGCTGCCACCCAGAGGTCAGCAAAATGCAGAAAACCATTCTCAGTGGTCACAGGTGTCCACAACCTGGGGACTGAGAACCAACAAAGGTATGCAAGAGGGGTACAAATCCATCTGTTGAAGCCCACATACTTGGTACAGCCATAACTTTCCCAGCCTGGCACAGATGGATTTTTTAATTTAAATTCAATTTGCCAACATATAGTATAACACCCAGTGCTCATCTCATCACATGCCCTCCCTAATGCCCGTCACCCAGTTACCCCAACCCCCCACCCACCTCCCCTTCTGCAACCTTTTGTTTCCCAGAGTCAGGAGTCTCATGGTTTGTCTTCCTCTCTAAATTTTCCCCACTCAGTTTCCCTCCTTTCCCTAATGATCCTTTTCACTATTTCTTATATTCCACATGTGAGTGAAACCATATAACTAACTGTCCTTCTCCTATGGACTTATTTCACTCAGCATCATACCCTTCAGTTCCACCCACGTCAAAGCAAATGGTAAGTATTCATCCTTTCTGATGGCTGAGTAATATTCCATGGTGTATATAGACCACATCTTCTTTATCCATTCATCTGATGAAGGACATTGAGGCCCCTTCCACAGTTAGGCTATTGTGGACATTGCTGCTGTGAACATTGGGATGTGGGTGTCCCAGTATTTCACTACATCTTTATCTTTGGGGTAAATACTCAGAAGTGCTATTGCTGGGTCATAGGGTAGCTCTATTTTTAACTTCTTGAGGAACCTCCACACTGTTTTCCAGACCTGCTGCATCAGCTTGTGTTCCCACCAACAGTGCAAGAGGGTTCCCCTTTGTCCACATCCTCGCCAGCATTTGTTGTTTCCTGTCTTGTTAATTTTCCCCATTCTCACTGGTGTGAGGTGGTATCTCATTGTGGTTTTGGTTTGTATTTCCCTGATGGCGAGTGACGCGGAGCATTTTCTCATGTGCTTATTCACCATGTGTAGATCATCTTAGGAGAAATGTCTGTTTCTGTGTCTTCTGCCCATTTCAAGACCAGATTGTTTCTTTGCTGTTGAGTTTGATAAGTTCTTTATAGATCTTGGACACTAGCCCTTTATCTGGTATGTCATTTGCAAATCCATTCGGTAGGTTGCCTTTTAGTTTTGTTGACTGCTTTCTTTGCTGTGCAGAAGCTTTTCATCCTGGTGAAGTCCCAGTAGCTCATTATTGCTTTGTTTCCCTCGCCTTTATAGACGTGTCTTGCAGGAAGTTGCTGTGGCCGAGGTAAGAAGGGCTGCTGCCTATGTTGTCCTCTAGGATTTTGATGGATTCCTGTCTCACATTTAGACCTTTCAACCATTTTGAGTTTATCTTTGTGTATGGTGTAAGAGAATGGTCCAGTTTCATTCTTCTGCACGTGGCTGACAGATGCAGTTTCTAAGCCCTATCCTGAAGCCTCATGGCAAGGGAGTCTCAGAAATAGAGTTTCCAGACTTCTAGCATCTCTGACACAGGGTAGAGTATAAGACCATAGGGATACCACTGCCCCGTCCCTTCTCTATGGTCACCCCTGTCCCTCTCCCCATGAAGAATCAACAACGGGACACTCAGTGACAAGACCAGATGGAAGCTCTGGAAATCAACACAAGAGGAATCAGAACCCTGGAAGTGGGGTGCGTAAGAGAAAAGTACAGAAGGGTTATGGGTGACAGAAGGGAAAAAAATAGGAGGTCTGAAGGGAAAGGGGCTTTTCTCCTGACCAGAAGATTTTGGCCCTGTTGGTGCAAGTATGGTCTGGCACCAGTAGAGAGTGGGAGCAGGGAGCTAGTTGCTTAGCAGAGCAGCCGTGGCTACACAGACCTTGTGAACTCTGTAATGGCTGAAGGCAAGATTTTTTTTAACAAGTTCTTATTAATTTATTTGACAGAGAGAGAGAAAGCAAGCACAAGCAGGGGGAGGGGCAGGGGAAGAGGGAGAAGCAGGCTTCCCACCCAACAGGAAGCCCGACCGTGGAGCTCAATCCTAGAACCCTGGGATCATGACCTGAGCCAAAGGCAGATGCTTAACCAACTGAGCCACCCAGGGCGCCCCTGACGGCAATAGTTATATCTCCTTTCAGAGTTTAAGACAAGGTCTACACTGCTCCCTCCCTTTGGTGATCGTATGGTTGGCTGAGGAGCTCTATAAAATGATCAAATCCAGTTCTCCGATGATCAATGTAGGGTCTTTGTGTAAATTAGAAAAAGGAATTGCTTCCCTGGGGAGAGGCAGTCACACTCCACCAGTGCACGGCTGGGGGCTGTGTAAAGTGCCAGCTGCCCGGCAGCCTGCATTGGTTCCCACGGCCAAGCGCCACTATGCCACAAATAGCCTGCACAATCGTGCGGAGTGGCCTCAGGCAAATCCTCGCAAGACTAAACCACAGTAAATTCACATTAGCAAATTTATATACAGAAAGTTTGGGCCGTCTTACTCACCATTAAGTCTTTTTTTTTCCCCAGATTATTTATTTATTTAGTTGGGAGAGAGAGAGAGAGCTGTAGAGGAGGAGCAGAGGGAGAGGGAGAGAGAAACTCAAGAGAACTTCAGGCTGAGTGCAGAGCCCCACACAGGGCTTGATCTCAAGACCCAGGAGATCCCGACCTGAGCTGAAACCAAGAGTGGGGCACTGAACTGACTATGCCATCCAGGCAACCCACCACTAAGTCATTTTTTTATTGGCTTTTTCTTCCCCATTGGTTCTTAGTTATCATAAAAAGATTCAAGAGTTTAGAGACAGTGTTGAGAAGGATCAAAAGGATTTACATGCTATTTCAAAGATAGAAGGAAGGATTCCAAGTCCATAGCAGAGATACAAATCTTGGAATCAACGAAGGGGAAATATGAAATGAGCAAACTAGTGTTTACAAACACAAGGAAGGAACATGGTGGGAAGACGTCCCCTAAAATCCAGCAGAGTCAATATCGGCTATAATTAGCACCAGCCACTAAGTGGGATGAATCATGTCGAAAAATGAGTTTTTGATCTTGAAAGTTAACATGAGCCCCAGGGATAGAAGCTAAGCTGAAGATCTCCCACAGATGACATTCTAGAAATAACCAAAGCCACCAGGTGAATATTATGAGACAGGTTGTCTCTCACCTGCCTGCTCTTGTCACCAAAAAATTAGGCAAAGGAATTAAACAAGGCAATAAGCAGCATCAGCGAGATAGGATGAGAAGGAGGAAAGCATCCTTTTATTAACTGAATATTGAGATACATGCGGAATTAGGTTTAGAATAAATTTTCTCCTCAAATTCTCTAGGGTCTGAGTAAGGTCCAAGAAATATATAGCTGACCATATAAACTATATCTTGCAGCTTACGTAGAGAATCTGTAGAGAGTCGGTTTTATATAACAAGTTTATTATTTAGCATGTATGAGCATATGTAATCAAATAAAGAACACAACCAGGGCAGCCTGGGTGGCTCAGCGGTTTAGTGCTGTGTTTGGCCCAGAGAGTGATCCTGGGGACCTGGGATAGAGTCCCACGTCGGGCTCCCTGCATGGAGCCTGCTTCTCCCTCTGCCTGTGTCTCTGCCTCTTTTTGTGTGTGTCTCTCATGAATAAATAAATAAAAATTTTTAAAAAAGATTTATAAAGATAAAAAAGGATTTACATGCTAAATCTTAAATAATAAGATTTATTATTTTATTTATATTTTTTAAAGATATCTTATTTATTTATTCATGAGAGACACAGAGAGAGAGAAGCAGAGACACAGGCAGAGGGAGAAGCAGGCTCCATGCAGGGAGCCCGACATAGGACTCGATCCTGGGTCCCCAGGATCACACCCCGGGCTGAAGGCAGGCGCTAAACTGCTGAGCCACCCGGGCTGCCCAAATAAAATCTTTTAAAAAAATAACACAACCAAACAATTTAGCATTATTGCTTTATTCTCTTGAACTCAGTGGAAATGGATTGACTAAAGTCTCCAAGTTTCACACTTACTTCTCTGCTGCCATCCTCCTGATGGTTCTACAGCTCTTGATACTACTCTCTCTCCTGAGTTTCATTTTCTCAAATGATGTGGACATCACACACCTACCCCACAGGTACTTCACTCACCTGTCCCACAGGCACTTCCCATGCCTGCCCTACAGGCGCTTCCCACACCTGCCCCACAGGCACTTCTCACACTTGTCGCACAGGTCCTTCACTCATCTATCCCACAGGTGCTTCCCACACCTGCTCCACAGGTACTTCACTCACCTGTCCCACAGGCACTTCCCACATCTGCCCCACAGGCGCTTCACTCATCTATCCCACAAGTACTTCACTCATTTATCCCACAGGTACTTTCCACACTTGCCCCACAGGTACTTCCCACACCTGCCCCACAGGCCTTTCCCATACCTGCCCCGCAGGTACTTCACTCATCTATCCCACAGGTACTTCCCACACCTGTCCCACAGGCACTTCCCACACCTGCCCCACAGGTAATTCACTCATCTGTCCCACAGGCACTTCCACCTGCCACACCTCCACCCCCACAGGTACTTCACTCATCTATCCCACAGGTACTTCCCACACCTGCCCAACAGGCGCTTCCCACATCTGCCCCACAGATACTTCACTCACCTATCCCACAAGTACTTCACTCACCTGCCCCGTAGGTTCTTCAAATTCCTCAGATAGGACTAGTCATCTTCCCACCAACACGAATGTCCATCTGTGCTCCCATCTCAGCTAATGATTCTACCATCTATACAGTCACCCAGGGCAGAAATTCGTAATTGTCTTCAACTACTATTTTCTTCTCATCTGTCACATCTCATCATCCTGAAATTGTCTGCTCCACCTGTATAAAAACTCCCAAATGTATCCCCCCTTTTCATAAGAGTCCAATATGAGACTTTATTTGTAGCTGAGACGGAGGTCCCCGATTTCAAGCTTACTGGGAAAGGCCCAAACCTGAAACAAAATCCTCCCTGCTGGTGGATCCCTGGAACTCCTCTAACAGGCAAAGTTTTTATCACAATGTTAGAAATGATCTGAAATGCAAAAGGGTCTGGAAGGGTGACAGCCTGCATTGAAGCACACCAAGGTGTCGCTGCTCTATCACATAGCCTTCAGGAGAGGTGGGAGAGGTGAGGGCACACACAGAGAGTGAGGCTGGGAAATCAGGGAGTGGGAGATCAGAGCAGGAAGGAAAGGGTGTAGGGGGCAGAGAGAAGTCGCTGGGTGATATTTCGTGAACACATAGGCAAACAAGGTATGCTTGAGCCAACCAAGCCAGAATCAACTAAAATATACTTTTTGCACTGAAGGTGAGTAAAGGAATTCATGAGGACATGAGCCAAGGCACAGGAAATGGTTTTATAAAAAGATCCACAGAGACTCTTCTCTTTTTTCTGTAATAAACAGAACGAAGCAGTTTCCCAGAATTTCAATAAGACCCACTGAATGGGAAAGCTCTACATTTATGTAAGATCTCTGAAATCATGGCAGTGGGAAATAATGCCTCAGCACTTCCAAGTTCACAAATAGACCTTCCTCTTAGAGTGTTCACAGCCAGCTTTTCAAAGCTTGGCCCCCACTGCCATAATATTCCATGAATATCCAATTGTCTCTGCAAGAAGCGTATTTTGGCTGAGACTTTTCCCCCCTCCCTGGGGTTGGATCACATTAACTTGGTGAAAACTGCTTTGTGTGAATTGCTTTATATGACTTCCACATTGGAATGACTCCTGTGTAATCAAAGTCATTTTTCCCCTTAGTTTCCAACGGAACCAGAAAGAGGAATGGATGAGGACAGGAATGTCAATGGAGTCATTGGTTGCAAAATTTAATGTTATATTAGCTGGAGAATTGACCCATGGACCTTAGGAAAGAAAGAAATGTGTTTCTGGCATCCACAGTTGTGAAGATCTGAGGAGACCAACCCTAGAGAAAGCTGATTTGCTGCTCAGCAGAATATCATGTCTATAAATTTAGTAACTGTCTACTGGCCTATGATGAGGGGAATAGGACCTCTGTCCACAAAACCAGAAAAGGGTGAATATAGTGTGCTAAGGGGAGCACTGAGGCTTTGTGGGTACAGAAGGTCAGGGACAGTCCAGCTAAGATTTTGTGTCCAGGTTTATCATAGTCTATATGGAAGCCAGGAATGAATACATTTTTTTCAAGACACCTGTGACTTTTCAAATTGCAAAGTCACTTACGATCATTTAACTAGCCAAGTATTAAGTCAGCTTTATAGAAATATGACAGTTAATTTTACGTGTCAGCTTAAAACTTGACTGGGCCATGGGGTACCCAAATATTTGAAAAACATGATTCTGGATATTCCCATAAGAGAATTGTAGCATGATTTTAACATTTAAATGAATAAGACAGAATAAAGCAGATTGCTCTCCCTGGTGTGGGTGGGTCTCATCCAATCAGTTGAAGGCCTGAATACAACTGGATGCTGACCCCTCCTCCCAAATAAGAACAAGTTCTTTCTGCTTGACTGCCTTCAGCTAAGGCATCAGTTTTTTCCTGACTTTCAGGAACAACTTCATGGGTCTCAAGCCTGCCAGCTTTTGGACTGGAATTACACCAACACCTCTCCTGGACCTCAGCTTGCCAACTGCAGATCAAGAAGCTCATCAGCTTCTATTGGCATAGCCAATTCCTTATAATAAATATATTATTTTGTATACATATAATTCAAATTGAAAAATCAAAATAAAATTGTACAGACACAGGCAGCCCCGGTGGTGCAGAGGTTTGGCGCTGCCTGCAGCCCAGGGTGTGATCCTGGAGACCTGGGATCGAGTCCCATGTCGGGCTCCCTGCATGGGGCCTGCTTCTCCCTCTGCCTGTGTCTCTGCCTCTCTCTCTCTCTCTGTATCTCTCTTGAATAAATAAATTTTAAAAAAATTTAAAAAAATTGTACAGACACATACACACATCTATCCTATGAGTTGTTTCTCTGGAGAACTGTGATTAACATATGAAAAAAGAAGTCGAAACTGAAATTCAGTTAATTTGGCATCTACTAAAACAGAATACCAAATATAATGGACCAAAAGGAATGCTTTTTCAGTGTTGGAGGAAGCTAAGAGATCACCTGCCCCAGCGTCTCTACTGATACTGATACAAAGGCCAAAGCCCAAGGAACTTTGTCCCTTTCTTGTGCTCTCAAGTCAGAACCAGGTAGCCTGATACCCAGAACTGTGTCCCCTACTCCACCCTGCACTTCTGAGGAGAAATTTTATTCTAGAAAAGAGTAAGTAAGATGGAAAAAAGACCAATCACATGGGCTTCAACAGTGACAGATGAATTATTTAATCAAAAGCAAGGAACTCTGTAGAAAATGAGACACCCAGGCCATTTCTCACTCACCAGGCATACAACGAAGACAATGCAATGCTTCGCAGACCATGATGAAGAGCTGTGGTGTCTTAGAGTGATTATGTTCCCGAATCACCGGTTCTGACTAATAAGTACTTTGATAGAAAATTTTGTTTCAGGAATTTTTAACAGTTTGATAGCAAAACACAGAAATAAGAATTGAAGGTGTAATCTACGTTCTGCTTTGACTTGAGAGAAAATGTGCCAGAGTCTAGGATAGCGTCTGTATGTACTTAATGGAGAGGGGCAGGAATTAATGGTTAGGTAGTAGCATTACTATGGTGTGTTTTTTTTTTAATATTCACAGAGGACCAATGATCCCCTTAAAGATAAACACTGACTCCTCCCCAAAGAGTTCACTGTTTCAAGGTTTACAGTCATGAGGCAAAGGAGAGGAATTAAAAACAGACCACATTCACGCTGTGCTCTGGCTTTTTAAAAGCAGAGTCATTGTTCCTAGCATTCAGGATACTTGGCTTGCAAACTGGTGGCAGGTTAGACTCTGGTCCCACAGCTCTCTTCTGATGGAAGCCTCCACTACACACCTCATTCCTCCTATGGCAGATACCGTTAGAAGAAATACACAGGCTCCTCTGAGTCCCTGTTTTCAATCCTTGGGGGTGTATACCTAGGAGTGGAACTGCTGGATCATGCGGCAATGCCATTGAACTTTCCCAAGGAACCCATCCTCAGAATGTGTGGAGCCAATGGTGAACTGAATCTAACTAAAATTCAAAGGAAGCCCAGACCCAGCTCAGCTGCAGAGGGGATGATGGCCATGGGCGCTAGACCACCCATCCAACAGAAGAAGGGGTGTACCCTTCATCAGACCAGGATTATTCGCTTCTGGCTCCAGGGTGTTTTTTGGTGTTGTTTTTGCAGCTCTACTGAGGTATAATTTACATTCTATATATTTCACTCATTGTAAGCCCAATGTTTCTAATTAGGCCAATAGCACCGTACAATGATTGTTACTATCAGTTTTAGAATATTTTCATCACCCCCCAAAATTCCCTTGAACTCACTTGCAGTCAAAGCCACTTCCAATCCCAGGTAACCACAGTGCCGCTTTTTGTTTCTCCTTCCCTTTTCCAGACATCTCATACATATGAAATCATACTACAGGTAGACCTATAGTATAATTGAGGTGTTTTTTTCATAGACTTTATTGTTAAGTTGCAACATACATGGTTTAATACAACAAAAAAGTATTTAATAAAGTGAAAAATAATAAACTGAACAATAAAGAAATCAATACTCCAAACAAAAAATTTTCCACTGGAAGCATGTTACGATGGTATTCGGTTTTGTTACCACCTTATTGCAATTTTCCTATGTGTTCCTAGCCTACATAATCATGCAGATTTGAATGGAAGTTTGAATGATCATATAAATAAAAAGTTTGTTTACTGCAGAGAATCATTTCAAAAGGAAGCCAAAGTAGGTTTGGAGAACATTATTCAAAAACTTCTCCACGTCGTTAGGTTCACTTTATAATCTACGAAGCTTAAGCTGTTCCTCTGTGTCAATGCCAACGTCTGAGAGGCACTGAGAAATGTCTTTTCTTTGGTCACCCCAAGGCTAGATAACCTCAATCACAGTATGGTTATAGGCAAAGGGGCTGAGGCTCGACTCTGTGATGCTCCTGAGACCACCAACCTCTACCCCTCCCACGCAGCCCTTCATCTGCTGTGAAAGCTCTCCACCTGATAAAGAAAATTTCAACTTATACTGCTGTGGGCTCCTGGGATCTCAGGGAAGCTATATTTTTAACTTTTACCAAGATCAGAATGATTTAACCAAACTTCAGAGCGCAGGCATTATTTTTGCTGTGAGCACACTTTATACATCTGCTTCATTAGCAAATTACCTAAAATAAACATTTCTAGAGTTAAAGAATCTCCCTAAGTTCCCATATCTCTCGGCAGCCCGGCAGGCTCAGCGGTTTAGCGCTACCTTCGGCGCAGGGCATGACCCTAGAGTCCCAGGATTGTGTCCCACGTCAGGCTCCCTGCATGGAGCCTGCTTCTCCCTTTGCCTGTGTCTCTGCTTCTCTTTCTCTTTGTATCTCCCATGAATAAATAAATAAAATCTTTTAAAAAAAAAAGTTCCCATACCTCTAAGCCCACAACTGTGTACATACTAAAACATAAGAGTTTGTAAGTTTCTGAAATGTCTTATGTCATGGTGAATTGTAACCCTTGGTGCAAAAATATATATGTATATATTTAACCTGTATGTTGACCCTGTATCAAACATTCTTTCTCAGGAACACTCTCTTCTTTGTGAAGACAGTGTATCCAGGGCAGCTGTCCTTACTTGGGCTCAAATAAAACTTTCTTCCTTTTTTTCTTAGAAGCTAAAAGTTGGGGCACCTGGGTGGCTCAGATGGTTAAGCGTCTGCCTTTGGCTCAGGTCATGATCCCAGGTCCTGGGATCGAGCCCTGAGTCAGGCTCCCCATTCAGCAGGGAGTCTGCTTCTCCCTCTGCTTGTGCTCTCTCTTTCACAAATGAATTTTTAAAAATCTTTTTAAAAAGAAACTAAAAGTCTTGTTCATTTTGCTTTGACACATACCACCTGGCTTCTCCCCCTCTTCCCTCCAGGACACCTGGGGTACATAAGGTATAGAAAGATAGTTTGTCCAAGAGTCCTGCAAACACCCTTGAGGTAGGAACCAAGGAATGAACTGCCTTCTCCAAACAGAGGGGGTGAGAGGGTGGGGAGCAGCATAGAAAGCATCAAACAAGTGAATATCTCAGTAAATATCCTGCCACACTGCTCTGCATTCACCTACCACAAAACCACAACAGTGAACAACTAAAAGCATGTTATAGTTTTAGTTTTATCTACCCTTAGATTCCATCTACTCACGGAAGTGCGAGAGGAAGGAGGCACCACCCTGGACTAGGCAAGCGAAGAAGCAGGGCAGGCTGTCCCACCAGCAACAATAGCAATGACACTGTGCCCCAGTGTTACTGTTACTTGATTTAGCCCTTCATTCTCACAATGGCCTTCAGCAGTCGGAGCTGTAGATCCAGATCCCTTATTTAAAGCCTTCGGAATAAGCTCCAGTTTTAGAATTCAGAATTTTTAAGAATTCAAAAATCTCAAAAACTCATTGAGGATTTTTAATATCTAAAAAGGTGATACAGTAATGTATTGCAAAGTATGTAATTTATATAACATACCTCCCCAAGAGTGTCTGAAGCAGATCTCATACAAACCAATTAACGCATCTTCAATGAAATAAATGATCGCACGAAGTGGTCTAGAGACTGCAAGTAGCTTTCCATCGGTTTAGGTCAGGTTTTGCCACCAAACGAAGTAAGAAAGCCTTTGGGTTCTCAGGACTTTTTGGATTTTACAGATAAAGAGAATGTGGCCCAGCGAGATCAGGCAACTTGCCCAAGGTCACACAGCTAAGAAGTGGCAGGGGTGCGCGACGCCTCAGGGCCCCCCTTCCCTAACTCCCTCCACCACTTTCTCCACCAGAAACTCAACTCCAACCTCAGTACTCCTCAGCTGAGGGCAGCCTGTAAACGACCTTCCTCCTGTACCTCCCCGCCCCCAAATCCTCTTATACTCATTTTATCTTACCTTAATATGGTTTAAAATAGCAGAAGGAAACCCAGCGGGAGTGGGATTCACCCCAGAGACCCCTGCCAGACCCCGGGGAACTGAGTGTGAGATCAGGTGCTGCCTCGCTACCCTTCTGCCCAATTCTAGAGTTTATTCACTCACAGGTGGTATAAAAGACCGGCAGGGGGAGCCCGACCAAAGCAGTCGGTATTGAAAGTGAAACTGAATCCTTCCGAAATCCCAGAAGAGGGCGCATCGGCCTTTTCCGATTTGGACTCGGCTTTTTGCCTTGCCTTCCAACCATTGGGCAGTTTGGACGCACAGTCACGTGCTGCGAATGACCACCGAGCAGAGTCAGCATCTTCATTACTAAATCAAGTTCTCCCCATGTGAAGTCCTTTTATTTATTTATTTATTTATTTATTTATTTATTTATTTATTTATTTATTTATTTATTTATTTATTTATTTTCCCCTTGGTTAGGGGTTAGGGTTAGGGCATGTGCCTGGTATTTTGCAGTTCCGAGGCTCCAGAGAATAAAACCCCAGGTTTCTGCTGGGGTCACGGTTGACGGTTAGAGTTAGGGTATAAGTCTGGTGTTTGAACTCCTTTTTGATCTTTGGCACAAACCTATTCTCAGACCCTCTCCTCCTCCCCTTCTCCCATTTCTGTTTTCTCATCTTGCACCGCCTGGGCGGAGACCCTGCCCAGACCTTGACCTCACTATCACTTGCCTTCGGTGTCCTGGGTCTGCGTCCTTGCTCAGCCCTCCTCGCTGTGCCTAGGATGCAAATTATTGTGGTTCTTTTTCCTTCCTCGTCTGGTTTCCTCCCTTTTCATCTTAATCCGGAGGCATCCTCCCTCCTCCGCTACAGTAGATCAATACTTCTGCTTGCCTAAACAATCCAGGTCACCCCAGTAATCCCACCTGCCAGGGGCACCCCAACCATGCCGGCGTCAACAGTTGGCCTGTCGCCTGGGACCAAAAATCCTGCAGGCTTTGTGTTTTTAATGAAAGGTCTTTTTTTATAAAATAAAAAATTCATGAGAGACAGAGAGAGAGAGGCAGAGACACAGGCAGAGGGAGAAGCAGGCTCCAAGCAAGGAGCCCTATGTGGGGCTCGGTCCCGGGTCTCCAGGCTCACACCCCGGGCTGAGGGCAGGCGCTAAACCACCGAGCCACCCAGGCTGCCCTGAAAGGTCTATTTTAAGGGCAAAGTCGGATGGAAAGCCATGCAGGCTCAGTTTACTCCATCTAGATGTAAGGCTTTTAACAGAGGTGGAGGGTTCGCGCAAAGCATGCCTCGGACGTCCTCCTCTTACCGTGGGGCGCAGCGACCCCTGCGGCTCCGGCCTCCTAGAGGGACCCCAGCGGAGGAGACCGACTCCGCAAGAGCCTTTAATTGGTAATTTATTTAAATGAGCACGACGGATTACGGCCGTTCACGGGCCCGCGTAGCCGAGCTTTCCCGGGTCGCGACCTCTCCAAGATAGAGACGCCGGGTGGGGACCGCGCCCGGGAGGAGGGGGCGGGGCCCGCGGGTGGGCGGGGCCTCGTGGCAGGGCTGTGGTGGGCGGAGGCTGCGAGTGGGCGGGGCCTCGGGGCGGGGCCTCGGGGGCGGGGCCCGGGAAATTCCCGGCGGGGCGGGGAGGCGGGCGCGGCGGTCAGCTGAGCGGCGCTGGGCGGGGTCGCGAGGCCGCGAGTCCGCCCGAGGCTCCCCGAGCGCGCTGCCGCCGCCCCCCGCCGGTGCCCAGGTCGGCGTCTGCATCCGGGTCCGGAGCCCTCCCCCCGCGGGCACCATGGCGAGGAAGCAGTGACCCCGAGCGAGGCCGGAGCGCGGGCAGGGGTGAGCGGGGCCGGGGGCGGGCAGGGGCGCGGCAGCTCCCTTGCGTCCTTGGAAGCGGTTCCCGCGGCTCCACCCCCCTTTTCCCTGCGACCCCGAGTCTGTCGGGGTGTGGGTGGCGGGGGATGGGGCGTCCTCTAGACCCCCCGTCGCTGCCGCCGCCCGGGGGAGGGTTTCCAGGCCCGGGGGTGGGGCGGGGTGGGGGGGATCCTGACCTGGTGGGAAAGGGCAGCCGGGGCGGCCCTCCGCTCTTTCACCGGCCCGGCTGACCGCAGGTGACTTCCTCTGTAGGGCACGGAGGTGGTTTAAGGGTGACATCCTCCCGCAGCTTGGGAATGATTGTACAGCCAGTTCCTCTCTATGTGGGGAGTGGTTAAAGGGACACCTTTGAGAAACAACCACCAGCTCGATGTCTGTATCTGTGCATGTACGGACATACACGGTGAACACTCAAGGAGGCTGAGAACCCCAAAGGAATTGTTTATACTGTCGGAAAGGTGTGAGCTGGAGGCGGAGTAAACATCGCTGGGAGAAAACGAAACCCAGAGTCTGGTCTGGCCTCCTCCTCCTCCTCCACCTCCTCCTTCTCCTCCAGGAAAACTGTTGTATGGAATTGTATGCCCCAGAGCTGTGGAAGGATGAACTGGAAAACAGAACCGTCGGCCAGTGAAGGTGGTGTTAGGTGGGACCTCAGAGCCTCAGATCTGGTTGAGCAGGGCATCCCTACTAACACAGGAGCCAGCTCCTCCCCCTGCTCTTTGCTGAGGGAGAGAAGAGCTAGGCAGCCCTGGCTACCTCCCAGGATATGCTTGCCCAGTTTGTACTGGGCTGGAAAGATCCTGGAGCAGAGGCTGAGGCCAGGAGCTGTCCTGGAATGGAGAAGGTAAGTGAAGTTTAAATGTGGCCCGGAGAGACAGGACAGTGACTGGAATCTTCCAAGTGACTGATCTGTTTTTCTACTGGGCCAGTTCTAGTGGTTCTTTGTACATGGTACACAACATTATAAAAATAGCCTCTTTTTTTTTTTTTTTTGTAACTGATCTCAAGTTGTATATTATGCTATGGAATCCAACTAAATCCTCCAAAAAACAAAAACAGGCTTTATTCTTTAAAGGAATTGGCCATTGTACTACAGAACCTTCTCCCTTAAGTAAGGATGCGTGGGTATTTTCTTCTCCTAGCCCTGCTTTTTCCGAAATTTTTTTTAAGATTTTATTTATCCAGTCATGAGAGACACAGGTGGAGGAAGGAGCAGGCTCCCTGTGAGGAGCCTCATTTGGAACTCTATCCCAGAATCCCGGGATCATGATCTGAACCAAAGGCAGAATGCTTAACCACTGAGCCACCCAGGTGCCCTTCCAAATTTTATAGAGACTTGGGTTATTTGTTATGTTCTTTGGAATCAATGGGATTAGTAAATCCAAATGAAAAGGAAGGAATTAAACTCTGTCTTTTAAAAAGTGAAGTCTGTTTCATCCAGAGAAAAATATTATTTGGAAGGTTTGACATGTATATGAGGATGGAATGCTAGAATGCGTGTTACAAAATGACACCCAGATCTTTTGGGGATGGCAAAAGAAAGAGTATTAATTTTCAAAACAAGTTCTGAAAGTTGAGTTCGAGATTCGGGAGAGGAGTGCTGTAGAGCTGTAGAAAAAAATACTACTAGCACCGCTGGCTTTGTCACCTACAGAGCAGAAAGTGTTTTACAATTGCTAGACCTTAAAATACCTCGTTACGCTGTATTTTTATTTCATTTCAACGAACATTTACTGAGAGCCTGCTATGTGCCGCTCACAAGGAAAAATAAAATAGAGACCTTTGCTGAAGTTTGATGCAAGATAGACTGGAATGGGAGGATTATAGGACTTTGCAGAAAGAGCCAAGTGCTACTGGGTACTTAGAGGAAAGAACTTTAACACAGGACATGCATTTCAGCCGGACATGAAACTGTCTGGTGAGTATTTGCCAGAGCAAAACTGTGGCCAGGCATTTTGTGCAGAGGGGAGAACAAAACAGAGACAAGGGCAGAGAAGCAGAAAAAATCAGGGAACTGTGAACTCTTTCATGTGCCTTGCGTGTGAGTGGCATGGTGATGGGAGATGATACCAGTGGGTAAGTGGGGGCCAGACTCTGAAAGGCCATGTTTTTCTCATTTGGGAGCTGGAACTCTGTCCTGTATGGGAAGGGTTTTAAGCAGGAGAGTGACTTCCTCCTGGGAAAGAAACCGTGGTGGTAGTGGGACTGCAGTGTAAAGAGGTGAGTCAGACCACGTAGGAGGCTATTCAGCAAGTATTCTAGGTACTGGGGACACAGTGGTGGACGAAAGAGACAAAAATCCTGTACTCTGCGGAGTGCAGCATTGCTGTAATTGAGACAAGACAAGAAGGGCCTGACCTGAGCTGGCAGGGATGGGAGGGAGGTGCAAGTGCCAGCACTTGGTCACCCCTCAGACTCGAATGGAGCATCAAGACACTCCCAGGCTCCTGCATTATGTGATAAGGTTAAATCGATTTCCATTTTCTGTATGTTAGCGAATTACCAAATCAGAATACCATTTCTGGCGTAGGAGCTTCTCTTACCCTCTTAAAAGGATACATACTTTGAGTTCTTTTCCTCTTAATAGGATACATACTTTGAGTTCTTTTTCCAGGATGATGATAATTTTAGTTGATGCAATCTTGGGTTCTTCCTCAGCCCTCTCATGATCCCAAACCAGAATTTGTCAATAGCCACTTATTGTTTCTGATCAAGAAATAGGTTTGCACTGTTTAAAATTAATTTATCCATGTGCGGATTAAGCCTGTGAATGCTTATTAAGCAAATTTGGAACGTCAGCCATAGCAGGGTAAGGGCCTGGACTTACTTTGTATTATGCTGGTTGGTCCAATGTCCAGGGAGTAGAAGTCCGCATAAGGCAGATTTTTGTTTGATACAAAATGACTTTCTGACAATGGTAGTGGTCCTCCAATAGAACGGGCTGTTGCCTGCTAGTCATTGCTCATATCTTCTGTCATTGAAGCCTTTCATGCCTGGTCTATATGACCATCTTCCGTGGAGACCAGATAAGACATTTTTGCATCGAATTAGTTGGAGTGGATCATTTGTAAGGCCACCTCAGAAATAAGATTTAAGCTCATGCTCACATCCACAAAGTCAGGTCATTGATATAATTACTTGACTTGTGAAAGTAAAACTGACATTTAAGAATTCAAACAGATCTGAGAATAAAATCCAAGATGTTTTGCTATTGCTCTTCCACATTCCAGGTGGTTTGCCTTCTTCCTTACTGGTGAAATCTTGGCAAATCCTGTGCTAAATTAATTCACCCTTCTGTAGTTAAATACCACCTTAGCTTAGGAATGACACATTTCAGGAGTGCCTGGCTGGCTCAGTTGGTAGAGTTTGCGACTCTTGATCTCAAGGTGGTAAGTTCAAGCCCCATGTTGGACATAATAGAGTTTACATTAAAAAAAAGAAGAAGAACAAAGAAAAAACTGACACATTTCAGATCCAGATTAGTTGGATTTTTATGAGACATTCTGTTACTAAAAAAAGAAAAAAGAAATTCTGTTACCAGATAGAACCTTGGAATAAATGGCTTAGTTTCAATTTCTATAACCTTTGAAGATATGTGCAAGAATTTATAATGCAGGGATCCCTGGGTGGCGCAGCGGTTTGGCACCTGCCTTTGGCCCAAGGCGCGATCCTGGAGACCCGGGATCGAATCCCACGTCGGGCTCCCGGTGCATGGAGCCTGCTTCTCCCTCTGCCTGTGTCTCTGCCTCTCTCTCTCTCTCTCTGTGTGTGTGACTATCATAAATAAATTAAAAAAAAAGAATTTATAATGCATCTCTGTGTTCAATTGAAAATAGCTTAAGATGATGTTTAAAGATTTAGAAAATTCAGCTTTCTCTGATGGGTGTTCTACCAATAGATATTTCACTTAGTGTATTCGTAACTCATAATGATGCCCCCAAAATACCTAAAATCATCATATGCTCTTTGAGCCACCAAAAATCAAATGTATTGCTTTTGGTAAAAATTTGGTAGTAAGTATTTACATGCTTATGTTTGGCATATATGTTAACTTCTTATTACTCTGACATTTCAATTACCAAATAATTTTTCCTCACAGTGCTGGAAAATGAAGTGTTTGCAATGATTAGGACAGGCATATGTATTAGTGAGAGAGGGTGGCATGGCCATAATGGTGCTGGGGTGTATGTGTTGGATGGTAGGGTTGGGCCTTCCTAGAAACTCAAGAATACTTTTCATTTGCTTTTTGAGCTGAATGCAAATGTAAGAATCATCATTTGTTAGACAAGTCACTAAATTACCATAAGAGGTCACACATTTAGTTGAGGCACTCTGTTTTTTCTACTGTCCGCCTTAGCATAACCCTGTTTTTTTTCCCCTTCTGTCCTCCTAATATCTGGGCAACCTGATAAAGGTAGGAGCACTGATATAACCGGTAGAACCAATTTTTAACTTTACTGTGGTTGTGTCTAAAGGAGGCACAAAGGAAAGTCGAAGAAGAACAATACCTGGATAATTTTCAAGAGAAAATCTTTCTTTTCTCCCCTCTCCTGCCCTTTTCTCTTCTCTCCATCTCTCCCTTTTCCTCTCTCTTGGAAAAAACATTAAGGAGAAATGTGTATATAATAAAATGAAACTAAACACACTGGAAGAGAACTGCTTAGGAACTTCTTTTAAAAAACATCTATTGAATGTTTCCATTTACTTTTGCAAAGTGTGTTATAATCATTGAATACCTGAGCAAATTGAATGTTGACAAGTAAATGATCCACATTGTAAGGATTTAAAAAATTTTTTTTGTTTAAACTCAATTTAGTTAATATGTAGTGTATTATTTGTGTCAGGGGTAGAATTTAGTGATTCATCAGCTGCCTAGAACACCCAGTGCTGGGGCTCCTGGTGGCTCAGTGGGCTAAGTGTCTGCCTTCAGCTCAGGTCATGATCTCAGCGTCCTGGGAACAGGCCCCAGCGCTGAGCAGGGAGCCTGCTTCTTCCTCTCCTTCTTCCACTCCCCCTCCACTTGTGCTCCCTCTATCTCAAATAAAGTATTTTAAAAAAGAAAAAAAGAACACCCAGTGCTCATTCCATCAAGTGCCCTTCATTAAGAAGCCCATCACCCATTTACCCCATTCTCCTACCCACCTCCCCTTTAGCAACCCTCAGCTTCTTCCCTAGAGTTAAGAGTCTCTTATGGTCTCTTATGGTTTGTGTCCCTCCCTGTTTTTATCTTATTTTATTTTTCTTACCCTCCCCCTATGTTTATCTGTTTTGTTTTTTAAATTCCACATAGGAGTGAAATCATATGATATTTGTCTTCTTCTGACTGACTTATCTCGCTTAACATAATACCCTCTAGTTCCATCCACATTGTTGCAAATGGCAAGATTTCATTCTTTTTATGGCTAAGTGGTATTCCATTGTATATATATATATATATATATATATATATATATATATATACCACCTCTTCTTCATGCATTCATCTTTCAGTGGACATCTGGGCTCTTTCCATATTTTGGCGGTTGTGGACACTGCTGCTATAAATGTTGGGGCACACTGCCAGGGTAGGTCTCTTTAGTATTCCTGTTATTTAGTAAAAACCCACGTTTGTGAATATTAGCTCTAACATCATACTGTGCAAAAATGAATTTTATGGAAAGCCAGAAACTGGCTTTCTCCAAATTACTTTTGTCTAAATTATTTTATACAAATTATTGGGGGGGGGGAGGGAGAAGCAGTCTCTTCTAGCCACTGAATGCTAAGAGCACACTTCAGCATAATCTCTTTTCTAAATGCATTAGAACGCCTGAAACAGATACCTTCTAAGGCTCATAGTTGAATAATATGCCTCATCAGTGTTTTTCACTTCCTAAGATTGCCACCCTCATTAAAGCATTTCATGGGGCTACCATTCTTCAGATGGCTGCTCTGGGGAGAAGAGCCACGGTAGTACTGTCTCTCATGGCCTGCAGGCTCCTTCAGACCAAAAGCAGGTCACCATCGGGCTCCCTGCTCAGCCTGCTTCTGTCTCTCCTCCCTCTTTGCCCCTCCCCCAGCTTGTGTGTGTGCGTGCTCTGTCTCTCTCTCTCTCAAATAAATAAAATCTTAAAAAAAAAAATGAACAAAACAAAAGCAAGTCACCAGGCTCTTGAGTCCAGGGACCTCCAGAGAACCCTTAGGCGTTGCTTCCAGTTGGGGGGGCGGGGAGGAAGCACCACACCCTGTGTGTTTGGTTGCATCTTAATATATGGCCAGCAAGAATGACTCTTAGATGTTAATGATACAGTGATGTATCAGAGTGCACTTATCTCTCTCCATCTTTCATGACAAGGCTTATCATCATCTTCATGAAGTACAGAAAAGAAAAAGAAAATATTTGCCTGTAGCATGTCACCAGTTGTCAGATTCCTGTGTATGCCCAGGTGGAAGCACATACTAAGTGGATTTGGGATACACTTGTCTATCTTATTTATGTCCACATTGACCCCTGTACAAAATGAAGTGGTATGCTTAAAATATTCTCAGGACATGCAGTAAGTGAGCACGATACCTTAGTCTTTTTAGTATGCCTTGCAGAATTATCAAATATGGAAGCATAAATATTCAGTAGCATCTTTATTGTATTACGTGGCTGGGTTTTGGTCTTGTTAATTAACAATATTGTCAATATTGTTGCATGTCTTGTTAAGTGACCTTGGCTGAGCTATAAAGCCTCTGTGAATTCAGCTCCATATCCTAGAAAATAACTATCCAGTTGGGTTTTAGTGAGGATTAGAAACTGACATGTCTGGTGCGGTGATTCAGCACATAGTAAGCATCCAAAATATGTTTGTTCTCCCTTTCCACTTAGCCAAAAATACAAGAGATAAAATATGGAGATTTTGCAACAGTTTCGGCCAAAATAAAAAGAGCTGAGCTTTAAAGATTTGCATAGGAAAACCAATTTAAGGATCCTTTACCCACATGCACGAATATATGGAAGCTTTCTTGAATTCCTCTCTTGGATTCCCAAGTCTCATGATATCATCGTCTTCTCTCCCTCCTCCATCTAGTGGCCCCTCACCACACCCACAGACACACTAAAGCTAGAATACACTTTTTTTGTTTAAAAGGAAGAACCAGGGGCACCTGGGTGGCTCAGTGGTTGAGTGTCTTGCCTTGGGCTCAGATCATGATCCCAAGGTCTTGGGATTGAGTCCCACATCAGCCTCCTTGCAGAGAGACTGCTTCTCCCTCTGCCCTGTGTCTCTGCCTCTATCATTCTGTGTCTCTCATGAATAAATAAATAAAATCTTTGGTGGGGGGAAGGAAGAACCAAAAATGTCCAAAATACAATTGGAGAGGAAATAGACAGCTTTTGGAATACTGAAGAGCAATTGCCAGTGGATCTGTGGGACTTGTAGGGAGACCCCTTGCTGAGAGAAGATGGCTCTATTTTCAGGTTGTGACATTTCCATAGGTCCTACTGCCATGTCCCACCAACCGCTTAGCTGCCTGACTGCAAAGGGGGACAGCTCCAATGAAACCACAGGAAATGGACCCCCCAATCTGGCTCACGCAAACCTGGACACCTTCACTCCAGAGGAGCTGCTGCAGCAGATGAAGGAGCTTCTAACTGAGAACCATCAGCTCAAAGGTGAGCAGCATCTGGCCCCTATGTTTCTTCATTCACCCTGGACCTTGGTGAATGAAATATTTTTGCAAAAAGGCTTGTTGTTGCATTCCCTCCTCTCTGTTTCACTAGCAGGAGCAAGAGCAGAGTTTAGCTTTTGGTAAGACTAAAATTGTTTCCATTGTTCAGTTTGAGATACAGGTAAGAATAAAAAGCACTTGCATACCTCAGGCAAATGGCATAATGACATGTAGTCCATTTAGAAAGAAACAGGAAGAAAGGCTACTATTTTTACAGAGTTAGTCCTAAATAGTTCACAGAAGGCATCCTTTGTCTCAGGCCATGGCCTCTGGCAGGACTAGTGTTCAAATGAGTCCTCTAGCATGTGAGCTGTAGTGGAGGTACCCAAACCCATTTTGTTTTCTGGAGTCTTTGAAGCACTGGAAATGACACTAGATGCCCTAGTCCTATCTGGAAGCAAAAACCACCCACCTTGGTCTTTTTCTGGCCAACCCTGGGGTCCAGGCCAAGCATGGCGTCTTTAGATATAGAACTATGTGTGAGGGTGGTCTTGGAGGTTGGATTCATCAAATCGATACTGATGTAGGACAATCTCATTCCGAACCCCATGCAGAAGCCATGAAACTAAATAATCAGGCGATGAAAGGGCGATTTGAGGAGCTTTCAGCCTGGACAGAGAAGCAGAAGGAAGAACGCCTTTATTTTGAGGTACAGAGCAAAGAAGCCAAAGAACGCCTCATGGCTTTGAGTCATGAGAATGAAAAATTGAAGGAAGAACTTGAAAAACTAAAAGGGAAAACAAAGATGTCTCTTAAGGTGAGCAGACTGATCAGTTGTGATTTGATTTGATTTGATTAATATTTAAAGTGTAATCTCACTTGTCTAGACTTCTAGATCAAAACCTTTCATGGTTCAGGCTAGATGAGTATTTTGCATCGTCTTGAAAGAATTGTTCTTGCTGAGAAGGTTGGTTGCAATATCAAGGGTCGTGTACAATCTCTGTTGGGGGAAGGAAATTTGTACGGTTTTGACCATATTGATTATAGTCAAAAGAAGGTTGTAGTCATCAATCAGTATTTTGTATTCATTATAGATGATGCAGGAAAACCTCTGCCTAGAACCATCCAAGTGTTAGTTTCTAGTTTCTCTTTGATATAAAATAACATTTTAAAAGTCTGTTACTCAGAAATTTTATTTACTGATCTTATCCTTTCCCCAAGCCTAAAATAGAGATTCCTCCCTTTACATTTTACGTCTGCTTTTGAGAAATGGCATGACATATGTCATGTTGTGATAGAAGGCTATCAGGTTGTCACATTTTCATTGACCCAAAGAATCTGAGAAATGTGCCCGTAGCCAAGAGTGGATGTCAAAGATGTCAGTGAAAAAATATGTATCAGAACACATGTGAGGGCAGCCCAGGTAGCTCAGCAGTTTGGCGCCACCTTCAGCCCAGGGTGTGGTCCTGGAGGCCCAGGATCGAGTCCCATGTCGGGCTCCCTGCATGGAGCCTGCTTCTCCCTCTGCCTGTGTCTCTGCCTCTCTGTGTCTGTCTCTGGTCTCTCATGAATAAATAAATAAAATTAAAAAAAAAAAAAACACATGTGAACCATCTGCCCACATTCTAAGGCTCACTGGATATTGTTCATTAGGGTGCACATCTGCCGTTCCTTCCCAACCTAGAACTTAGCAGCCCCCTGAAGGATAGAATCCCAGACATCAGTGATTTTCCTTGAGATACCTTGAACCCTGTTGATCTCTTATTTCTTGGGTAAAGTATGCAAACAAAGAAAAATAAGAAGAAATAACAAAAAAGGATGATACAGAATAACGTGAAGAATGAAAAGTTGTTAGAGAAATTGTGGTTTATGTCAGTGCTTTATTCATCAGTCCCTGCTCATGGGATGATGTGAACATTCTGCTTTAATATACTTACATTTGCATAGGAAATGACTCATTGTTGATTAGATTTATCACATCTGATGTCTTACACTTCAAAGAACACTAAGTCACTTCTTTGGGGGAAATCTCTTAGTATCTAAATATTTTCAAGATAGGATACTCTGAAGAAATGATGACCTAGGATGTATGAATAATTTTCTGCTCCCTGGAAGAAAATATCTTACACTGTTTTCCTCTTTTGGCTTTGGGGATGTGAACTGACAGTTGTCATCAGCCTGGTGGGACCTGTCATATTGAGGAGCCTTCCGGAAGCAGTTTGTCTGCTTGAAATAGTCTGCCTATGGGTTTTCCGAAAAAGTCCTAGTATTAGAAGAAGTTGAGAACAGAAGCTAGAGCTCTAGACAACAACTTTCAGTGCAGAAGATCAGGTGAAACAAGCCATAAGCAAAAGCAGGACTCAGAAGTGAGTCCTTGGGACAGAGGTATGTTGGACAGAGAGATATTTATGGGTCTTTAAAACCCTTGGTCATCAGCTTTCTCCCCCCAAAATGTGCCTTCCAGGCCTGCCTATTACCTCCCTGTCTCTTTAATTTTTATTTCATGGACCGGTTGAGGTGATTTGTAAAATTGAGGCTCTCATCTTCCTGACTTAAAGCTCTCAAAGCCTCTGACTTGTCTCACTCTTGCTGTCCATCCTTGCTGCTGTTCCTCCAGGGAATCCCCTCCAGCCACTAGGGCCTCTCATGTGTTCTATGCCACACAAGGAAAGGATTAGGGAATTTCTTTTGGAGATCTGCCTTCTGATCCTCAGGGTAAGGCTGAGGTTTTAATGGTTCTTTCCCATTTCACAGAATTATACGTTATAAGCATCTGTAGAGAGAACTTTTTAACTTTTAATTGTACCAATTGCTAGGCAGAGGTCATTAGATGGATGTTTCCTCTAGGATTCTAAAATGGCATGTTAGTCTGGGCGGATTTGCCAGACAGCAAGATGAAGACATGATACAAGTACACAAGAAGGAGAGCCATTGTGTTGCATGAAAATCAATGGCCGGCACTCAAAAGTGGAAAAGACAGTAACAAATAGTGGAATTGAGGTTGATCAGAGAGATTAAAACGTGTGACTTCTAGTCTAAGAAGGGAATGGAAAGAGTCTCAAGTAGTAAAATGAAGAGAGATTTAAAATGTTAATTTGTGAATTGTTTTATGGCCAATCAAGTAGATTCAGAATTTCCAAACAATGGTGAAGGGATCCTTACCATTGCAAAAAAACAAAACCTGACAAGTCTGCGATTCTAGGATCATCTTATATCCCTGGTCCTTGGACACTTGCTTAAAACTCTGTTTCCTACTCTTATACCAGGGTGGTTTTAAAAATCCATTCTGGGCCACCTGGGTGGCTCAGTTGGTTGGACATCCAACTCTTGATTTCGGCTTAGGTCGTGATCTCAATGTCATGAGATCAAGACCTACGTCAGGCTCTGCACTGGGTAGGGAGCCTGCTTGGGATTCTCTCTCTCTCCCTCTGCTCCTCCCTACCCTCGCTGACATGCTCACTCACCCTTTAAAAAGAAGAGAAAAAAAAAATCCATAAAATGTCCTCAAAGGGGTCCAATAAGAAAACGCAAAGATTCCTAAAAAAAGCATGGCCTTCCCCTTACCCACTTGCTTCCTATTTCCAGGCTAAGCACCTCTTCTTTGATCTCCCCCACCCCCTTCACATTTACATTTCTTTCAGATGAGTCATTACCTAGAGAGGATGCAGAGGCTGATAACCTTTTGCTGCACACCTACCTCTTCAGCCTCACAAAGAGTTCTTTTCTCTCAGGCCCGTAGTGGTTTCCTGGCAAGAGAACACTCCCAGTAAAGGAAGAGCACGATCTCACTGGTGTGAGGGGCGCTCCCATGATACATGTTAATACCTTTCCTTCCAGGTTTTAATAGTTCATGGACCAGCTGGTTTATGCATGTCCTTTCTGGTGCTTTCTTGGTTTTGCTCCCCGCCTTTGGGTCTGTTTGCAGTTCCTTAGGAAATCTATCAACAGGCATGGGTGTGTGTGAGAGAGAGTTTTCTGAAGTGTTGTCATTCTCTGATGATCTCAAGTATATATTTCTGGTGGCACCATGCCCAGAAAAGCAGTGACAGTTTCCTGAGGAGGAAATCAGAGAGGCCTGCCTAGTAGGTCACAGCTGGAAGGTACCACAGAGACCATGTAGCACCTCATCTTCCTAACTCAAGAAAACCAAGCCCAAGACATTAAGCGAATCTTCTCAAGGCAACACACACAGGGATTAGCAGGGTGTAGACTGGAATCTGTTTACTCTACCCCGGAGTGAAAACACTTCATGTAAGCAGGGTCCATCTCTGACAACTTTGTCATGTGCAATAATTGTAATGAGGAACACAATACATACTGGTGTTAGTAAAATATGAATACTTACCAATGTTTATATAGGCTGAAAGTTAATTTTTTTACCTTTGGTAGCACCCTCTGAATGTTCAGTTTTCTTATTTCTCCCCAGGGTTACTTTTAGCAACCTAAAAACACCATCATAGAGTATGATAGCCACCAGCTTGCATGCCTGAGAGAATTTTGGACTTTTCATGGTCTTTTGCCATTCATGTATCAAGTAATGAAATATTTTGGTCCTTTGGCTTCTGATTGCCCATGATAAGTATGGGGAGGAGTACGGTTGGGTCTGCATCTGTGGGAGAGAAAGAAAAGGCAAGAGGTTGATTCTGGCAGCTTTTTGTCCTTTTTGACATTTTGGACTACAGCTTAACAGTCTACCATTGACAAAGTCCGATTGGTCATTTTTGTATCAGATTATTCTGTGGGCTGAGGAAGCTTCTCTTTCTTGGCATGAGGTTGTTTTAACTTTCTATTGTTTGGCTATAATAAAATAATGTAAAATTTTCCATTAGAATTGATGTATCAATATAGATCTCCTAGAAAAGGCTAGAATTTTCTACCATAAGGCATTGCTGCCTTGCCAGTGGGTGTGGGGACACTTGAGTGTGATGGTCAGGTGTGAGTTTGATTCACTTTCTTCTTGTCATTTCCAGGACCCGGCTGGGGACCTCAAAGCCCCCAAAGCAGAAGCAGACCAGGAAGTGGAACAGCTGAAGACCCAGGTGGCCTATCTTCAAGCTGAAAAGGCCGATCTGCTGGGGATTGTGTCTGAACTCCAGCTCAAGCTGAACTCAGGCGGCCCCTCGGAAGACTCCTTTGTGGAAATCAGGATAGCTGTGAGTGTCCCAGCTTTGATTCAGTTTTAAGCAAATTACAGAACCTCACCTAGACACCTAGATTACACCCCATGTCTCTTCAACACATGGAAGCCAAAAAGTGGAGAAGTTTCAACATCAACATCGCCAAGATAAATTGGCTCTTGTTTTTAAGTAGCACATAATCCTGGGGCACCTGGGTGGCTCAGTCAGTTAAGTGTCCATCCAACTCCTGATTTCAGCTCAGGTCCTGATCTCAGGGTCATGAGATCATGCTTGGAGTGTGGAGCCTGCTTGGCATTCTCTCACCCCCTCTGTCCTTACCCCTGCTCACGCGCACACACAAGCACTCTCTCCCTCTCTCTCCCAAAAAAATAGTGTAATATAATTCTCGTGAGGTTTATCATGGCTGAAATGGAAGACGATTGATTACCTTTTATGACAAAAGAGATAGTTTCTTTTTCCTTCCCATAGGTCCTGGCAAATTAGACATTTTATGTCTGACCTAAAAAACAAAAGAGGGCAGCCCGGGTGGTGCCGCCTTCAGCCCAGGGCGTGATCCTGGAGATGCAGGATCGGGTCCCACATCGGGCTCCCTGCATGGAGCCTGCTTCTCCCTCTGCCTGTATCTCTGCTTTTCTCTCTCTCTCTCTCTCTCTCTCTCTCTCTCTCTCTCTCTCTCTCTGTGTGTGTGTGTGTGTGTGTGTGTCTCTCATGAATAAATAAAATCTTAAAAAAAAAACCAAAACATAAACTTTTTCAGACCAGGTCCTCAGCTGTGTCTGGCATTGCACTTAGGTGAGCAGAATCCTGAGCAAGTGCAGTGAACTGACTTTAAGACAGTTTTTTTTTTTAAGATTTTTTTATTTAAGATTTTATTTATTTATTCATGAGAGACACAGAGAGAGAGAGAGAGAGATTCAGAGACAAAGGCAGAGGGAGAAGCAGGCTCTATGCAGGGAGCCTAACATGGGACTCGATCCCATGTCTCCAGGATCACACCCTGGGCTGCAGGCAGCACTAAACCGCTGCTCCACTGGGGCTGCCCTTTAAGACACTTGTTAATTATAGAACCCTTTTTTCAGACCAGCCTTACAAGGAACCTCAGTTTATTAAAAACAAGAAGTGGAGAAAAGAGCGAGCAGAACCGCTGGGGTTGTGATTGAGGGTCCACCTTGGCTTTGCCCCCGCTTCTGACAGCAGCTGCCCGGGCACCTCCGGGCACCTCCGGGAGCAGAGTTGGGAGCCCACAGCATCTGACACATTTTTTTTTTAATTTTTTTTTTATTTATTTATTTATGACAGTCACAGAGAGAGGAGAGAGAGGCAGAGACATAGGCAGATGGAGAAGCAGGCTCCATGCACCGGGAGCCCGATGTGGGATTCGATCCCGGGTCTCCAGGATCGCGCCCTGGGCCAAAGGCAGGCGCCAAACCGCTGCGCCACCCAGGGATCCCTGCATCTGACACATTTTGGTGAAACCAAAACTGAAGTGAGCTCAGTGATGTGGTGTGCGCTGGGCCATTCTTGAGCGCATGAGTAGCATCTGTTGTGACCGAGTCTGGGTGTGTGGGTGGTCCGGCTAAATGAAGAGCAGGGCAGGTAGGTGATGGTCGCTGCATGAATAGTGAGGGAGAAAAACAAGGATTAGACCTTCTGTGATACACACTGTGGCATTTTAGCTTTGTCAAACTGCACATCTGACATAGGAAAAGAGATAGCGTCTCTGAGAAAGAAGCATGTACCTCGTAGATAATATCTGGGGAGCTTGTAAAAAGCCAAACTCCTGGGTGTGTTGGAATTATTAGCGTATGACTTCCTTTGCCTTCCAGTTCTTTTGCTGCACTAAAGAGTAACAGCCTGGGGAAAGGGCACTTAATACCTTGGCCCCCCATGCCCTCTAATAAATCTTTGGGTGCCTTCATAGCAGTTGAAATCAGGAGAATTGAAATACCAGATGGAAAGCACACTTCTGTAGACAACCAAAGATGATGAAACACAAGTTTGATCAAATAGCTTTCACCTTTTGCAAATAACTGGCAAAATTCAGGGAGGCCAAAGAACAGATGAGAAGTTTCCAAATGAGGCTTCTTCCTTTGAGGTGCACAGTTAGCATAATATGCTGCTTCACTGATCTGATGACTGACAGTTATTTTTAGCATAAACATGCTTTTCTTGCCTGGCTTCTGTAAACTAGAAAACATTGCCCAAGATTTAGGAAGAATGTATGCATTCAGAATTATCTAGAACCATCTTTGTGCATTTTTGGAAGATTTTCCTGCTAGCTCATTAAAATATAAGTGTCTTTCAAATCATTTAACTGGTCTTAGACTTCTTGTTCCTTAAGTGGCCCACGATGTGTTCACATTTCTGATAGGAGCCAACTTTGTGCTTTGGGAGCTTTGCCCACAGAAGACAGCCTCTTTTTCAGCATTGCTTCAGCAAGTTCTGACATTTTGCATTTTAAAGGCCTGTACAGGGAAGGCGTGTGGAGTTGTCACTAGCTCTATATGACCTTAACTTGAGAGAGAAGGGACCTGCCAAGGAGAGGGAGGAGATAAGCTTTCATGTGTTTGGGGTCAGGTTGACTATTCTGGATGAGACACCAATCTTCACACCTTGGCCTAGATATTTATAATCCTGACAGGATGTGCAGGGTGAGGGAAGAAGGGTAGATTTCCATTCCATTTCCTTGACCTTGTTTAAACATCTCGCATTTAAATGTTGGTAGGTTCCTTGGGTTGCAGGTCATCAAATTCTTGATCTTTTGCCTTTTTCTCTTTCATAATTTGTCTTGCAGACATTATCATGTTAAAGCCCTTTCATTTTCTGCCTTTACAGGAAGGAGAAGCAGATGTGGCAGTGAGAGAAATCAGGACAAGTCCTGGTCCTACAAGAACTGATTCCATTGACACGTATGTGAAGAAGGGCTAGGGCCGTCGGAGACACCCTCGGGCAGTCTTGTCACTTGCAGCTCGCCACTGGGAGGTCAAACATCTTGGCTGCACAAGTTGATTCTTACTAACTTATGCCTTTTAAGAATGTCGGTTTGAATGTGATTTGGTGTTGCAGCCCAAACTGGCAGAGAATAAACACTATGTGTGATGCCTTTGTGGGCTAACAACCCTCACCACTCTGTTGAGAGGCATTTCATTTCATCTGCCATAAGATGAGAAGTGAAGACAAACTTGTCCTTCATCAAAAGACTCCTGCTTCCTAATTTGTTTATCAGCACAATTTGACCTGGACCAGGCTGTCCAGCTCGATAAGTGGGATGTTATCATTTTGTCTTCCCTGTTCATTCCCAAGGATAAGCCCAGGTGACTGATACTGAGTAATCTCTAGTGAGGACTGCGAGTGTTCTGAGTCACCGCCTTACCCAGTGGCCAGATGTCTTACCCGTGGCGTCTCAAGTTGACCTGTTCCCAGTAGATATTAGGTAGCATACATCTTAAATGGCAGAGGGGCTTGGAGGAAGAGATGGCAAAGGAGCTGGGCATTTGAGCCTCTCCCCATTGCAGGCTATTGACTCATCCCCTGTAAGCAGGTTACTGTTGTATTAGTCTATTTGAAAGAGACAGTTACCAGAAAATTTCTCTAGGAATCTTTTCTGTCTAAGGCTTTTAGTATCTTTTTTTCTATAACTTGACGAATGTTCTTATAAAACATGAAAATGGGCTAGTTTTTTTTCCCCCACTTATGCTCCCAAGCCCTTGCATCAGGGAGAAAATAAGTGTTAGATAGTATTCTATCATCAAACAGGGCAGTTGGTATAAATGAAAGTTACTCCCTAGCTTAGTTAGCAGTTCCTCAGCTTTTCCCCTGTATTGCTTTTTTAATATCGAAAGACTTTCCTGGAAGTGGTGGGAAGGAAGAAAGCCCTGTTTGAAATTTCCAAGCCACTTCCTCGTCATTTATATCAACCTGCCAAAACCACTTCCTCTTTTAAGCCACAGGTTTGTTTGTTTTTTTTTCTCTAAGGTTTTATTTTTAAGTGATCTCTACACTTAGCGTGGGGCTTGAACTCACGATCAAGAGTCCCACGCCCCTCCAAATGAGCCAGCCAGGTGCCCTGAGCCACAGTTATGTTTTAGTAACAGCTTCCTTACCTCATTTGAAAATATATTAAGGAGGCAGAGATTGATTTCTGGGTATGGAGTTCAGAGTCTGGAACTGGGATTTAATCCTGGCTGTTTATAAGAGGTGTGAACTGGAGTAGGTGCCATGAGCATCGGCGCAGTCACCCGGGAAGTGTAGTTACTGCACCGGTGGTCCTGGTTTTGTTTATCATCCAACAGCTTCTTGATGTAATCAGATTTCAAAGTCAAGGAAAATATTGTACATTATCTATCAACAGTGCCTATATTTCTCTGCTGTAATTACTTGAAATCAAAAACAAACACTATTTTCTTCTCCTAACTTGAGAATATAAAGTTAGAGAAAGGCTGGTGGTCTGCATGTCTCCAGGCTGCACGCCTGCTCGTAGACTTTGTGTGACTTTCCTCTTCTGTAGGAAGGCCGGGCACAAGAAACCAGGGCCACCTCTGCTCCACCATTCCCATGGGTACTGGGGTCTAATGTTATGGGCACACTGGCTATTAGGAGAAAGTGAGCGTGTGCATGCAAAGTGAGCCTACCCGAGAGCCCCCACTCCTTTCTTGGAAAGCACAGAGGAGTATGGCCCCAGTGGTCACAGGGCCAACTGCGTTTGGTCTGTAAATGAGAATTATTTGGAGAGTGTTCTGGAAAGAAGTTCCTTTATGTTGGTTCCAGTTCCATTCTTAGACACTTTGACATTGGTGTTTTCTGATGAAAACCTGTTAATCTTTATACTGTTCTCGATGTAGGAACAAATCTACAGAAGGTGCAAGGAATTATTTGGAATTTGAGAAATTAACTGTGAGCCAGCTCCTGCTTTGTCTAAGGGAGGAAAACCAGAAGGTGGAGAAGCTTAAAACTGCACTCAAGGAAGCCAAAGAAAGGTATGAAATAGGTAACTCTAAAGTATGCATACATTGCTTTTTTTTAAACGGTTTTATTGAAATAGAATTAAGACACCAAATAATCCATCCATTTATGGTATACATTTCCATATTGTATAGAATATTCACAGGTTTGCAGCCATTACCACATTATAATTTTGGAACATTTTTTTCTCCAGATAAGAAACCCAGGACCTGTTAGCACTGATTCCTCATTCTTCCCAGTAATCGGTTCTCTGTCTCCAAGATTTGCCTTTTCTCAACACTTCATATAAATGGAACCATTTAATATGTGGTCTTTTGTGGTTGACTTTATTTAGCGTCATGTGTTCAGAGTTCATCTACGTTGTAGCATTGTATCAGTTCTTCAGTTCCTTTTTCATTGCAAAGTAATAGACCATTGTGTGACTAGTCAGCATATTGTTTATTCATCAGTTGGTGAACATTTTGGTTCCCACTTAATGTTACTTCTAAATATTCATGCAGTTTTTTGTGTGGACATTTTTTTTAATCCCCTGGGGGCATCTACCCAGGAGTGGGATTACTGGGTCATTGGCAACTGTGTGTTTGATAGTTTGAGGAACTACCAAGCTGTTTTCCACAGTGACTGCACCACTTTATGTTTCTACCAGAAACATATGAGGGTCCTACTTTCCTCCACATCCTCCTTAACCCTTGTAATTGTCTTCTTGATTATAGCCATCCTCATGGAATTAGAGTGGTACCTCATTGTGATTCTGATTTCATTTTCCTAGTGACTGATAATGTTGAGCATCTTTTCATGTAGATCACTTATAGATCTTCTATGAAGAAATATCTTTAAAAAAAGAAATATCTATTGAAGTCCCTTGCCTATTTAAAAAAGTTGGATTTCCTTTTCATTACTAAGTCATAAGAGTTCATTATCTATTCTAGATGCAAATCCTTTATGAGGTATATGACTTGTAAATACTTTCTCCCATTCTGTGGATTGCCTCTTTACCTCCTGGATGCTATCATTGACAGCACAAAAAAGTCTTTTTGGATGTAGTCCACTTTATTTTTCTTTTGTCACTTGTGCTTTTAGTGTTTTTCCTAATGAACCATTGACTAATCCAGGGTCACAAAGATTCACTCCTATATTTTCTCTTAAGAGCTTTTTCATTTTAGCTCTTACATTTAGGTCTCTGACCTATTTTGAGTTTATTTGTGTGTATGATGTGAGATAGGGGTCCAGCTTCATTCTTTTGTCTGTGAATATCCAGCAGCACTAATACCATTTATTGAAAAGACCATTCTTGGGATTCCCTGGGTGGCGCAGCAGTTTGGCGCCTGCCTTTGGCCCGGGGCACGATCCTGGAGACCCAGGATCGAATCCCACATCGGGCTCCCTGCATGGAGCCTGCTTCTTCCTCTGCCTGTGTCTATGCCTCTCTCTCTCTCTGTGTGTGACTATCATAAATAAATAAAAAAATTTAAAAAAAAGAAAAGAAAAGACCATTCTTTCCCTCACTGAACTGTCATGACACCCTTGGTGGAAATCAGTTGGTCATGACTGTAAAGATTAATATCTAAACCTTCAATTTTATTCCTTTAATGTATATGTCTATCCTTTGCTAATACTACACTATCTCAATTATTACTGTTTTGTAGTAAATTTTGAAATCAGGAAGTATGAGTTCTCCAACCTTGAAAGATCATTTTGGCTATCCTGGGTTTCTTGTTTTTCTGTATAAATCTTAGGATAAGTTTGCTAATTTCTGGGGGTGGGGGGAACCAGCTGAGATTTTGTTAGGGATTGCATTGAATCTGGAGTTCAGTTTGGGGAGCATTGCCATCTTAATAATATGAAATCTATTGATCCATAGAAGATAACACATAGATTTATTTAGGTCATCTGTAATGTATTTCAATGATGTTTTGTCATTTTCAGTATACAGGTCTTAAGCTACTTTTCAAAATTAGTTACTATGTATTCTAGTCTTTTTAGTGCTGTTTTACATGAAATTGTTTCCTTAATTTCATTTTTGGAGTATTCTTTGCTTGTGTACAGAAATATCACAACTTTTTTATATATTGTACATTGATCTTATAGCCTGAAACCTTGCTAGAATCATTTATCAGCACTAATAGTTTTTTCAGTGGATTCCTATGCATTTTCTTTATATAAGGTCACATCATCCTTAAAGAGAAAGTGTTACTTCTTTCTTACCAACAAGGGTACCTTGTATTTCTTTTTCTTGCATGATTTCCCTGGCTAGAACCTCTAACACAATGTTAAATACAAGTGGAGAAAGCAACATGGTTGTTTTGTTCCTGATCTTAGGGGGAAAGTGCTTTTATATATTAGCTGTAAGGTTTCATAGATGCTTTTATCAGGTTGAGAAGCTCCCATCAATTTCTAGTTTGTTGCACTTTTTATCATGACAGGTTTTGAATTTTGTGGAACACTTTTTCCATGTCTATGGGGATGATTACGTGGGTTTTTAAACTTCTAATAATATGATGTATTTCACTTATTGATTTTCATATGTTAAACCAGCCTTTCATTCATGGGTAAATCCTATTTGGTCATGATGTATAATCCTTTCTATATGTTGCTAGTTTGGGTTGCTAGAATTTTGTTAAGGATTTTTACATCTTTATTCATAAAGGGTATCAATCCATAGTTTTCTTGCCTTGTGATGTCTTTGTCTGATTTTGGTAGAAGGGAAATACTGGCCTAATAGAATGTGGTATACACGTATACACATATGCACTTACTTTGGAGTAAAATTCATCTGTGTTATAGAGTTGTGAAGTCAATGAATTCTTATGTGCAAATGCACTTTTTAGAAATGCAAAAAAAAAAAAGAAATGCAAAATGCTAAACCATGTAAGACATGGGAAAGGTTGTGCAATAGTTAGGGTTCCCATGATTGCAACATTTAATCATAAATATACTATGACATAATTAATTCCCTCAGACATTATAAATGGCTTGTTAATCTTAAAATTATAGCACTGCAAGAATTAGCACTTTCTAACTGAAGCAACTTAGATTTTTTTTTAAGATTTCTATATTGGGGGGGGGGGCAGAGGGCAAGGGAGAGAGAGTCTCAAGATCATGACTTGAGCCAAAACCAAGAGTCATATGTTTAACTGAGCCACCCAGGCACCCTGAAGCAGTTAAAATTTTTAACTATAAAAAGATCTTTTCCTAAAATATGAAACATAAGTTATTTATTCAGATGAGGTTAACCTGGCAGACACATCAGCAGTGGTCCAATAACTTATTTGATAGCTTGTTTCAAAAGCTACAGAGGGCATGCTGTCTCTTAAATCCTAGGGGTTTACATCATATACTACTGTTGTCCCTTAGAAGATTTCAAAGGTTGACTTCTAGGAGACTAGGGCCATGTATTCTAATAGAGCAAAATATTCATCCTATCTTTTAGACAAATCCCGAAATACAGTAACATACATAGATAGATGGTAAGGTAAATAAAAGCACCCTTTTTACACCTTAATTACCACAACTGGTTTTTAAAGGGAAGATGTTCCACTTTGAAAAAGACCATTACTACCTATGAATAATTGGCATGTTTGTATTCTGTGAGCACCTTTACTCCACCTGTGTTCTATCCACCATTCTCAGAAGTCAAGTTTAGCCAGTAGTTCATGCATACTTAGACAACATTATTAGCCTTCATGATGAAAGTGTCAACTTAGGAATTTGCTAATTAATACCTCCTCATCATTCATATGATGTATGTAATTCCTACTTTCAGAATAATTCTAGCCTTCTCTCTGCAGCTATAGCTCTTCAGATAGCACTAGGAAGTCAGGCATGCCTTTGAGATGGCTCTGTTTAGTCTCCCACCTTAAGCACCTGTAAAGGGTCCCTTTCTCAATAGTATTAAATTTCTACTCTGTAAGCCAGCCTTCTCTCAGTATTTGGTAACTGGCACGTCAACAGTAGTTAACAAGACTTCATGTTCTCTGGGTGGGTACCAGAATGGTGATTTCTCCCTTGCTAAGATAGGCCTGAAACCAAGAAATTAAACCCCTGATACCTGAACAACCTGGCTTGCTTTCCAGGCTGTATAGGATACAATGAAAATGTATTATAAGACCCAATACGTCTCTCTCTCAGACAAGTGAGTCTTCAACTATTTTCATGAATCACAACAAATGAGGGGTATGGTATAGACAGTATAAAATTTATTCTGAAAACTTTTAGGAGACTTGTGGGGAAAAGGGATCATAGATTGAGGGTTTTTTCTGATTGTTTTCCAGGATTAGTATTTCATGTAATTTGCATTTTCTAAACAAATTTGAACTGATAGCAAGTGAAGAGGGGGAAAGTGCATAGCAAGAGAATCAAGAGGTAGCAGAGACAGTCAGTCCAAGATGAAAATTTGCCCTAGGAAGTAAAATAAGTGATCATTCAAATGTAGATCAGAACCCTAGGTCATGCTTGAGTGACATGAAAAAGGCTCATCCATCAACCCTGCCGCAGCTGGCTCTTAACCCATTTAAGCCTGTCTTAATGAAACAGTGCCTCTGCACCAGTTAGCCTGCCTTAGCCTGAAACAATGCCTGTGCAGCAGCTAGGTCTGGCACTTTGCAATGGCTCTAGCTATTTTGATGCTTACCTCCATGCACCAGACTTAAATTACCTCCATGCACCAGACTTAAATCCTACTGAATTGTAACACACAATTAGCTGACCTCACATACCACAGATGCTCCTGGACCCAGCTTACCTGTTCCATTTCCAAAATTGGCTATATTGAAATTCAGTTAGATAACTACCCGGTGTTTACATTATTAGGCACACACAGGGAGTACTCAGTTGAACTCTGTGCCTTTTCCTTTTCTTATGGAACTTTTTTTTTTTTTACTTCTATGCATAATTACATCTTTAAAATTTGCTTGGTTTCTCCATGCTCTTCCCCAATGGAGAAATCGCTCAGTTACATTCAGACATGTTAGGAGTCTAGTGGTATTCTCTCTGGTGTCTGACCTACTTGCTTTCTAGGTCCTGCCACATGGTATCATCTTGGCATCTCCCTCTACCTTCACCCTAAGGAATTCCTTCACTGTCTTGTGTTCCATCACCTGTTTCCTGAATCCATTGCCTTTCCTACTCTTTTTTGAATGTTTTTTTGTGTTTTTTTTTCAAACAGAGTTCACTACATTTCCACTAACTTACTGAAAAAGAACATATGGGCAGTATATTTTCTGAGACCTGTATATCTGAAAATCTCTCCTGCCTTTATACTTCATGGATAGTTTGGCTGGGTATAAAATTCTGTAATTGGATAAGATTTTACCTTCACATTTCAATAACATTGCTTCATTGTGTCCCAGCTTCTGGTCTTAATGCTGAGAGACCCACTGCCATCCTGGTTCTTCATCTTTGGGAATGAGACTTCTCATGTGCTTTGGTTTGAGCCCGTTTTTCATCTGTTTATTCTGGACACACTTGGGCTTTTAGTTCTGCAAACTCATGTCCTTCAGTTCTTGAAACATGATCTTGAATTAATTTAGTGATAATCTCTTACCCTCAGTTTTCTTTGTTCTCTCTTTCTGGCATTATTAGTATTTTGGATAGGATCTCTTCTAATTTTTTTAGCTCCTTGTTCCTTTTATCTCTCTCTTTTTTCCCCTTCTGCTAGATTTGACCAACTTTGATCTTCTGTTTTTTGCAAGGGAGAACCTTTGAATGTTCCTTTTTACTGTGTTTTACTTTTTATGGTTATAATGTTTCCTCCTATCTCTAAGGATATTAGTGATACTATTTTGACTTTTTCCCTCCACTGGCATTTTCTATTTTCAGTAAGTTACTTTTTCTGTTTCATATTAATATTTTCCTTAAATGTCTGGCAATCTTGGCTGTTTGACCAGATTTAGCAGAATTATAGGGTGTTAGAAGCTGAGCACATCTAAGGAGATCTGGCTGGGAGGTTTCCTTGGGGAAGCCCCACATCAGGAATTTTAAATCTTGGGGCATTTGGGTGGCTCTGTGGTTGAGTATCTGCCTTTGGCTCAGGTTGTGATCCCAGGATCCTGGGTTCAAGTCCCACATCAGGCTCCCCACAGAGAGTCTACCTCTCCCTCTGCCTGTGTCTCTGCCTTTCTCTCTGTGTCTCTCATGAAAAAATAAATAAAATCTTTAAATGAATGAATGAATGAATGAATGAATGAATGAATAAATAAATAAATAAATAAATAAATAAATAAATTCTTTAAGAAATTTAAATCTTTTCCCTTATCCTGGTTACATACTGCAGAGGAGACTCTTCCAGCCTCCTGCCTGGAAGATGTTGAAGTTCTTGAGATGAGTAGAAAAAGGTGGGTGAAGGTCTTAGTGTTCTGTGTGTAACTGTGTGTCAGTTCCCCTTATGGAAGAACCCACTTCTCATCTCTAACATCTCAACCCAGAAACCTTTTATTTTGTGATATTCTTTCATTGTAGGCTCCACACCCAGCTTGGAGCCCAACATGGGGCCTGAACTCACCACCCTGACATCAAGAGTCAGATGCCCAACTGACTGAGCTACCCAGGCACCCCTTCTAGTTCCTCTCTCTCTTTTTTTTTTAAGATTTTATTTATTTATTCATGACAGACACAGAGAGAGAGACAGAGACAGAGACAGAGAAACAGGCAGAGGGGGAAGCAGGCTCCATGCAGGGAGCCTGATGTGGGACTCAATCCCGGGTCTCCAGGATCACACCCCAGGCTGAAGGCAGCACTAAACCGTTGGGCCACTGGGGCTGCCCCCTTCTAGTCCCTCTTAAACAGGCTCCACCTTTGTCCCCGTGTCCAGAGGAATCTGCTGTCACTGACTCCTGAGCCTTCGGGTTGCCATAATGTCAGTTGGATTATATCTTGGCTTTCCCTGCTATGGCTTCAGACCTAGCCTTACTGGGCTGCCAAATCAGTTCATTCATAGCCATGCCTCCTAAATCTTGCTGTTATTTTCTCTCCCTTTCTCTTTGTTCTTGAACGTTATGGCTTTTTTTTTTTTTTAAGATTTCATTCATTTATTCATGAGAGACAGGCAGAGACATAGGCAGAGGGAGCAGAAGGCTCCCTGTAGGGAGCCAGATGGGGGACTCAACCCCTGGGCCCTGGGATCATGACCTGAGCCAAGGGCAGATGCTCAACCACTGAGTCACCCTGGTGCCCCTGTATATGGCTTTTTAAAAGTCATTTTGGTGGCATCTAGGTGGGAGAAAAATATATTCAGTTCACCGTTTTTAACTAGAAATCTCTTCTTTCATTTGCATTTGTGTTGGGCTGGCCTTCAGGTGGTTATTATTCAGTATAAGAATCTTGGTACTTTTTGTCTATTTTTCCTTTCTCTGCTGAATCCTTATAAAGGGACACACTCATGTAACACATATGCTTGTGTGTACATACACACAAAGACAGATTTTAAAAATATTTCTGTGTATTACTGAATACACAGAAAGAGGCAGTGTTTTTCAGTGTTTGTGATGATTTATGCCCATCTTTTGCCTCTGCATGAATTCATGCTTTAACTCATGTCTAGCCAATTTTAGGATGAAAAGCTAAGCCCAGAAAGGTTAATAGAGTAAATGTAGAGAGATTTTGAAGCCCCTGATCCTTTATCCAAATTTCAGACAATGTTCTTTTTAGTGTTTCTGCAATTGTTATTCCTCTTAAAGCCAAAGAGAAAGTAACTTTAACATATTCTGTATTTTTCAGAGTTTTATATTTTGAAAAGAAAGCCAGTGGTGGTTCTGAGATTGAGACCCAGACAGAGGAGAGCACAGAAAAAGAGAAAGAAGAGGAGAAAGACCCAGAAACTGTGGGTACTTAAGTTCTAAGGCTGTTGTCACACCTCCATTGTACATAAGAGTCATATCTGAAGTCAAGTCTTGTGCTGTTACTAGCTTTAGAAACAGAAATAATTTTAATGTTGGATATATTCTGTTTCTCTCATATTTCCTTGTTCTGATTTGAATTTCATCCATAGTAAATTGTAGTGAGATGTGTTCCCATCCCAGTTATTGTAGGGAATCATACCTCTATCTCTTCTTTTTTTTTTTAAGATTTATTTATTTTAGAGAGCAAGAGTGTGCGTGAGTCAGGGGGAGGGGCAGAGGGAGAAGGAGAAAGAGAATCCCAAGCAGACTGCCCTCAGAGGGCAGAGCCCAACACAGGGCTCCATCTCACCACCCTGAGATTAGGACTCCAGCCCAAATAAAAAGTCAGATACCCAACCAACTGGGTAGGCCACCCAGACGGCCCTACCTCTAAACTCTTCATGACTGATTTTCTTTCCTAACTTTGTGAATGAACAGATCCACTAGCAAAGAAAGCAATTTTGTCCACTTTATAATGAGCTTGAGAATATGACCCAGAAACTTGAGATAAAATTGAAAGACCTTGATTCTACCCTACTACTGGTTTGAATGAAATAGTTTGAATGAAAAGGTTTATGTTTCTGTAGCCAGTGTTCTGTGGCAACTCAGAGATGTGCATTGGAGCCTGTCACACAGTCTTAAGCTAAGGAAAGGTTGACGAAGCCAGGAGGTTGTAAGTGCCTCAGTCATCCACATGAAAGACATTTATGTAAGATGCTCACTTTAGCCAGTTCATTTATTCAGCAAATATATGTTGCATGCCTACTATATGCCATGCTCTGGGCTGAGTCTTCTACTTTGAGAGACCAGAGAACATTTCAACACTGAGATCAAGAGACAACCAGTTATGACAGTGCATCCAAATTGATCTGTTATGTAAGAAAAACAGTTTTATATATAAATATTGCCAGATGTATTAGTGATTATATATGTAAATTACATATTATGAAATGTAAAATGTTATCTGTAATTAGTAAATGTAAACATATAAGGGAACAGAGTTGTATCTAAAACATTTCTTTTCGTGTAAGATATTTAGGGCATTGATTGTCCAAAATTTAATCACCGGTCTTCATTGGATACTAATGGTTCACTCTATTTTCCCACAAAGAGAGTCATTTAATCTCTGATATGAATCACTTGTGCATGTTTGGAATTTCTTGAATGACAGGTTGGCAGTGAAGTGGAGACGTTGAACCGTCAGGTGACAACCCTATTTAAGGAGCTTCAAGAGGCACATACAAAACTCAGTGAGGCTGAGTTAATGAAGAAGAGACTTCAAGAGAAGTAAGAATGAGAGATGAATTTTATTCCCCTTCAGAAAATGGACATTTTTACAAAATGTATTACTATGTGTAAAAATATGGCTTTGTTACTGTGTAACCCAAAGAAAAGTAGAAACCGAATTAAAATATGAATTCAGAAAATGCTAACATCAAGATTAATGTACAGGTTCATTTATAAATATGAAATACTTGCGGATAGGGGGATGGTGCCCAGGGAAATCTGATTCTGCTGTTCAGAGATGTTTATTATGCATACTAGAGCCTCTGTGAGGACCTGTAAAAAAGCAGTAAGCCCAATTTTCTGACTTATGTGAGCTGACAATATTGATGTAAGCAAACATAAATGAAAACTGCCAAAGAGAAGGAAGAACTTGAGTGAGATTTATTGAGGAAAAAATTCATTTTTAGTCAATTATGAAGGCTAATATTTAAACTGAGACCTTTGCATTTGCTTGTTTTTCTTGATGTAGCAAATTACTTGAAATTTAGAAAAGCTAAGTTGATGTTGTTCTTTTGGATTAGTTGGCAAACATATATCCAGCACAACACATGAGTGTACGTTGCCTTAGAGCTACAGTATTATGGTAATCTGGCACAGCCTAGCAGCTAAAGGACTTTGGACAAACAGACTTAGTTGACATATGGATCTGGAATTTATCTGTGGTATTACCTCGGGCAAATTATTTATTAAGCCTCTGTGAGCCTAGTTTATCATTTGTAAAACGTACACGTGTTGTTATCCCTACTTCATAATATTGTATTGAGATGTTTAACATGCTTGGCGTTAACGCCTTGCATATATCAACCATGAGTTCATATTTGCTATTATTATATTGAAATTCTCTTTCTGATCTTTAAGAGAACTTAGGGCGCTTCCTTTTCCCTTATTAAATCCTCGCCAGAAGTCATATTCTTTGTGCTTAAGGGAACCCAGACTTCTTAAAATATTGAAGATATCCATGGATCACTATATGAAAAGCATCTTTAGCCAATTACTATTTTGGTCTATATCTGACCAACAAAAATATACTTGTGTGACTACTGAAGACGGTTATTCCAAGTGGGCCATAGCTTGTGTGGTCTTAGATCTGCACTTTTTTTATGTTAAGCATAAGGGTTCAAAATTGTGTAAATTTCTTTTCCAAAAAAAATCTGTATTTTTTTTAATGTTTAGTCATGAGGGTTTAGAAATACTACTTGCTTCTGGTAAAGAAGCAAGGAGGATAAAATATTATATTTTGCCGTTATATCCTTGAAAAATGCAATCCTAAAAAAAAAAGAAAAATGCAATCCTAAATTTCTTTGTGTTTGCTACATAATCTTGGGATTTGTTTAAAAGCCACTGAGAAATGAAGGAGTGTTGTTTATCCTCATGAAAATTTGATATTTCTTAGATGTCAGACCCTTGAAAGGAAAAATTCTGCAACCCCATCAGAGCTGAATGAAAAGCAAGAGCTTGTTTATAACAACAAAAAGTTGGAGCTACAAGTGGAAAGCATGCGATCAGAAATCAAAATGGAGCAAGCTAAAACCGAAGAAGAGAAGTGAGTATCCCACGACTGAATGACCCCTTGCTAGGAGAAGATACAATAGTACTTTTATAAGATTGGAATTAGGATTTAACAACAAACTTTAAACTTTTTTATGTAATTGAAGGAGTACTAAGACTTTTCTGAGGAGATAAAATTTGTTCTATTATAACAGAATTATTAAAGTTCCTTGTAACCTATAGATTTTTTTAAAAATATTTTCTTTGAGAGTAAGAAAATGTCAGCAGGTGGTGAGATGGTAAAGGTAGGAGAGACGATTTTGCTAGTTGAGTGTTCAGAAGAAGATTGGAGAACAAATCTAAGTTTTTATCATATTTCCCCCCAAGATTCAGTTTCTTAATTTCTTTTGAATAGGTCCAAGTTAGCCACTCTCCAGTTGACACATAACAAGCTTCTTCAAGAATACAATAATTCATTGAAAACAATCGAGGAACTGAAAAGGAAAGAGGTACTCATAGAAAAAAATTATTTTCATGGCCTCATAACAAACAGGCTATAAACATTTTTATATGTAAAGCAGTTGTGTTAATCCTTAAGTCTGTTTTTCAAAGGTTGTTCTTCAGTTTTATAGTTGATTTCTTGTGTCTAAGTGCATAGAACTTCTGATGGTCCACCTGTGTATAATTTGCTTCATGTGCAAAGATCGTGCTAATGTCCTACAGTCAGGGAGTAAGCTTTTAGCACTTCTTTTTTTTTTAACATTTATTTATTATTTGAGAGAGAGAGAGAGAGAGCATGGTGAGCCTGGGCAGAGAGAGAGGGAGAGAGAATCTCAAGCAGACTGCCTGCAGAGCACAGAGCCCAACTCAGGGCTCGATCCCACAACCCTGAGATTATGACCTGAGCTGAAATCAAAGAGTTGGCTACTTAACCAACTGAGCCTCCCTGGCGCCACAGCCTTTAGCATTTCTAACAGGGTGGGTTTGTAGGAGAGCTACCAGTGTGGGCTCCCACAGGAACAGGGTGCAGCAAGATTGTGGGCTGCCACTGGAGGGGTTGTCTCCATGGAGCTGTTACAGGGCTAGCTTGCTGCTGTCAGTGACCTGGAGACCCTGGATTCACCAGATTGCAACTTACATTAATAGAATGCCAGTGTGGTGCAGCAGTTTAAACATGAGTGGATTTGTGAGGTGTGATAGGCATTTTAGTTAATCGGGTGGGGTCAACCTTTTCATGCTACATATGCATATCAAATTGTCACCCTGTTCACTTTAAATCTTACAATTTAATTTGTCAGTCAGTTTTACTTGGATAAAGCTGGGATAAATAAGTGAAGATCATGGAAGCTTTGAATTAGTAGAAGGGGGTCTTTGAGTTTAATATGCTTATAAATGTACTCTTCATTTTTCTTTTTTTTTTTTTTTTTAGTTTTATTTCTTTTGAGAGAGAGAGTATGTGCACAAGCGGAGGGAGGGTCAGATGGAGAGAATCTTTCAAGCAGATTCCCCGTTGAGGGCAGAGCTCAGTGATGCAGGACTTGATCCCACAACCATTTAAATTATAACCTGATTTGAAACAGTCAGATGCTTAATTGACTGGGTCATTCAGACATCCTTGTTGTTGTTCTTCTTTTTTTTTTTTTTTTGATAGAATATTGTTCCTTTCTAGAAGCTAGTAAGTTTTTTCATTATTTATTTATTTGTATTTAATTGAAGTCAGTTGACCTACAATGTCATACTAGTTTTCATTGTCTAACAGAGTGATCAGATGTTTATACACATTATGAAATGCTCATGATTGTAGTTACTATCTGTGAGCATATAAAGTTATTACAATAGTATTGACTGTACAGTTGATCCTTGAATAAAAAGGGTTTGCGCGGGTCCACTTAATGTGCAGATTTTTTAAAATACAGAACTATAAGTGTGTCTTTTTCTTCTTTGTTGTTTTCTTAATAACATCTTTTCTCTAGCCAGCTTTATTGTAGGAATACAGTATATGATACATATGTGTTAATCCACTAAATTATTGGTAAGGTTTCCTGTCAACCATAGTCTGTTACTAGTTAAGTTTCTGGGGAGTCGAAAGTTACATTGTGAATTTGCGACTCTGCAGAGGGTCAGTGGCTCTAACCCCTATGTTGTTCAAGGGTCGGCTATATTCCCTCTGCTGTACTATACATCCCCGTGACTTATTTATTTTATAACTAGAAGTTATGTGCCTCTTGGTCCCCTTCATTCCCATATCTCCCTCTCCTCTGGCAACTACTAGTTTATTCTCTGTATTTATGTTTGTTTCTATATGTTTTGTTTTTCAAATTCCACATATAAGTGAAATCATATGGTATTTGTCTGTTTCTCTGACTTACCTCACTTAGCATAGGTGGACCTCTAAGTACATCCCTGTTGTGACAAATGGCAAGATTTCAGTCTTTTTATGGCTGAGTGATACATCTGTGTGTGTGTACATGTATAGATCACATATTTATCCATTCAGCTATTCGATGGATATTGAGGCTGCTTCCATATCTTAGTATTGTAAATAATGCTGTAGTAAAAATAAGCATGGATATATCTTTTTTTAATTAGTATTTTCATTTTCTTTGGATAAATATCCAGAAGTGGGATTGCTGGATCATAGGGTAGCTCTATTTTTAACTTTTTGAGGAACCTCGGTACTGTTTTCTACCGTGGGTATACCAGTTTGCATTCCCACCAACAGCCCAGCAGGGTTCCTTTTTCTCCACATCCTCACCAACACTTGTTCTTTTTTGTCTTTTTGACACTAGTCATTCTGACAGGTGTGAGGTGACCAATTTTTAATATAAACATGTTTCTTCTTTTCCTCTGACTTCACCAAGTAACAGTAATATCAGTGGGGAAGATGACAGTATCAGCAAGTTACAACCTCACTGAGATCAGGGTTTGTTATTATTTCCCTTATTTCAGTGGGTTTTTTAAAATTGTTTTAAACTAAGAAAATGTAATTTGCAAGCTATAAGTTAAATGAATACAATTTTCTCAGTAAGTTATCATTGATTGCTAATTAACAGAACAGTTTAGAAGCCAGTCACTTAAAGAAATTAAACTTCATTTAATATTTTACTAAAATAGGTTGAATTAGGGGCCCCTGGGGGGCATAGATGGTTAAGCAACCGACCCTTGGTTTTGGCTCAGGTCATGATCTTAGGATTGTGAGATCAAAGCCTCACGTTGGGATCTGCACTCGGCACGGAGCCTGATTGAGACTCTCCCTCTTCTTCTGTCCCTTCCTGACCTCACTTATGCCCACACTGTCTCTCTTTCTCTCTCAAATAAATAAATCTTAAAAAAAATAGATTGGATTATTTCACAGCCATTTCTAGAATAATCTTGTCTCTTTCAGTCAGAAAAAGTAGATAAGGTGATACTGCAAGAACTAAGTGAAAAACTGGAACTGGCAGAGAAGGCCCTGGCTTCCAAGCAGCTTCAGATGGATGAGATGAAGCAGACCATCGCCAAGCAGGAGGAGGACCTGGAAACCATGACCATTCTTAGGGCTCAGGTAAGCTGTGTTCTGAAACATGAATTGAGTAAGGCCAACCTTGATCGTATTCTCATTTGGAAAAGCAATCGTGTTTAAAATATATTTTTGGATTTTATATAATTCCCACCAATATATTAAAAAAAAGTTTTATTGAAGTATATCATGTGTGGAAAGTGCACCAAATTTTTAAGGGTATAGTTCAATGAATTTATCCACTTATGGTTGATAGGTAGTTAGCTTATTTTCAATTTGGAGCGTTATGATTATGGTTGCTCTGACATTCTAGTGCCTGTCTCTTTGTTTGGTTTGTGCGTTCATTTCTGTTGGGTGCATATCTCACAAGTGGTGGAATGGCTGGTTCATGGAGTACACGTATTACTCAGTGTTACTAGATGTCACCAACAGTTTTCCGAAGTGGTTGTACCAGTTTTCACTCCTATCAACAGACTCCCCATTGATCGACATCCTTACCCTTACCTGTATTATCAGAATTTCAACCCAAGCCCTTTATAGCAATTCATTTATTTGAGTACCTCATGGTATTGTTGTCATATCATTTGTCCTTCGGACATTGGTTGTGTTTTGATAGGTACTCTCACTCATTCAGCCACTGCTTTTTGAGCACCTGTAACATGAGCCACTGTTGTCATTGCAAGGCATGTATAGGAATGGACAGAACGACCCAGGTCTGACTGGCTTAAAGCTAATCAGAGAAAGAAGTAAGACTATAACTCAAATTGAGATCTGATTCAAAAAACCCCATGATGCATCAATGATAGCATAAAATGTTGGAGCATTCACAGATGGCAGGAAGTCCCTTAAAATGACCTTTTTATTACATGGTTGTAGTGAGGGGAGGTTGGTAACTAAAACTGTGATAGAATATTTAAATTTTTATTAATTTTACTTTTAGAGATAAACATTTGTATCCTAGAACCATAAAATTTGGGGGGGAAAAACTCATTTTAAATCTGGGAAACTAAAAACTGGTGTTAGAGTAATGTTCATTTCACTATTGAGTTCATTTTTACTTTAGAGAATTTTGTAACAGGAAATCATATCACGCCATAATATTTATATATTTCTAGATAAGAAATTACCCTCCAGGGCAGCCCAGGTGGCTCAGTGGTTTAGCGCCGCCTTCAGCACAGGGCGTGATCCTGGGGACCCAGGATCGAGTCCCATGTCAGGCTCCCTGCATGGAGCCTGCTTCTCCCTTTGCCTATATCTCTGCCTCTCTCTCTCTCTCGCTCTCTCTCTCTCTCTCTCTCTCTGAAATAAATAAATAAATAAATAAATAAATAAATAAATAAAATATTTAAAAAAGAAAGAAATTACCCTCCAATTTAGCAGCTGAAACAACAACAAGCATTTGTTATCTTCGAGTTTCTGTGGGTTGGGCATCCAGGAGCAGCTTAGCAGGATGATTCTGGCCCAGGGCCCCTCATGAGGCTGTACTCAAGATCCGTTTCCAAGCTGGCATGCTCACATGGCTGTGGGCAGGAGGCCTGAGTTCCTCACCCTGTGGGCCTCCAGGGTGTACACAGGCAGCTTGCACACCCTCATGACATGGCAGTGAGCTTCCCCTACAACAAGTGACCCAGAAGAGAACAAGACAAGCCACACACCATCCTTTCTGCAATATCCCAGTGGTTACACAGGTTGGCTCTATTCATTGTGGAAGGGGACCACATAAAGGTGAGGATCACTGGAGCCATCTTGGAGGCTGGCTACCATTGTGGGAAATGGCATAGAATGTGGGCATCAATCTTGGTTCAAGTGCTGGTTTAATCACTTACCTAATTTACCCAAGATTGAGCGCTGTTAAACTTGTAAATGCGAAATGAGCATAGCAATTCCACATTGCTACGTAGAATTTTTTGATAAGGTGAAATGAGGTAGGAATACAGACACCCAACATAGAACCTTGTACATGTTTGGAATTTAATAAATAGTATCTATTTATTATTATTATTTAAAATTAAATTAAAGACCAGCCTTTATAAATATAACTGGCAGAGTAAGTAAGCTATTAAGCTAATCTTGAATATTATTTTTTTAAAAGGCCAGAGAATCTTACTGAACAAATGTTACATGTGGTATTTAAACCACCTATATCAGTGTCATTGTCAGGTTCTAATTGTCTGACATGCTCACACACGCGTGCGCGCGTGCGACTTGTCTCCTCTCTGAAGGTGGTTGGAAAGTCTCAGTCACCACACTGGTTTCCAGCAGGAATATGTGCACCCATTACTTACAAGGCATATCACATGAGGCAGCACTCTGTCTGCACCCCATCACCAGGTGGGTGAATCTACATTTGCCTAGGAGGTGACTTCTGCCTCTTTTGCCTTCTATCAGATGGAGGTTTACTGTTCTGACTTTCATGCTGAAAGAGCAGCAAGAGAGAAGATACATGAAGAAAAGGAGCAGCTGGCGCTGCAGCTGGCAATCCTGCTGAAAGAGAATAATGCTTTTGAAGATGGAGGCAGGTAAGGCTCGGGAAGGCTCAGGGCACCCACCTGGAGCCCAGGGCACAGGCTGAGGACAGGTGGCCTGTCAGAGGTGGTGCTTAAGATGAGCTGTAGAAATCACCCTGAGTACACTTCACTTGATTGTGTACCTGACACTCAGCATAACTTAGGAAGCTCGGCAGCATCTTGTAGGAACATGATAAGTTCTTTGCTTTTGGACGTGCTGTATAAACATGACCACATGTGTTCCAAAGTCCTATCCTGCCGTTGTCAGTGACACATAGTCTTAACACTTTAAACAATTCTGTAATAAGCTTTAAAAGGAAATATTGCTCAAATTACTTCTTTCTTTTAAGTTTCCATTTTGAGGGGCTCCTGGATTGCTCAGTGGTTGAGCACCTGCCTTTGGCTCAGATCTTGATCCCCAGGTCTTAGGATCAAGTCCCGCATCAGGCTCGCCACAGGGAGCCAGCTTCTCCCTCTGCCTGTATCTTGTCCTCTCTCTGTGTCTCTCATGAAATAAATAAATAAAATCTTTAAAAAATATAAATTTTCACTTTGAGAAAAATTTGGAACAGAGACATAGAAAAATACAGGGAATAAAATAACACCATGATGTATCCTATCCAGAGTTGACAGTTACATATATTTATTTGCATCATGTGTATTTTATCAAAAAAAAAAAAAAGGGTGTCATAGGCGAAGTTGGAGGCTCCTCTGTTCACCACCCTTCATTAGTGTTTCTCTCCTTGCCCCATACTGCCTGGATTTTGGGGAGTAACATACCCATCCGTTTTATGCTTTTATGTAGTATCGATGTCATGTCTTGAAACAAGGTAATATTAATTTCTCTATGCTTAAGCTACAAAGTGATCACCAAGTATTGTTCTACAGCTTGCTTTATATAAATAACATTGTGATTTTGAACTCTGAGGGTGTGTGTGTGTGTGTGTGTGTGTGTGTGTGTGTATACACGTGCAGATATATTTCATTTTCTTTAACTGCTCTATACTGTCTTGTTTTAGAAATATGCCACTTTTTTTTAATCCATTCCCTTATCAGTTGACAGTTTAGTCATTTACTAGTTGATTTTTAAAATCTTAATTGTTAGTATCTTTCACTAAACTATGTCCTAGTGCCAATAACATTTAAAAACTCAGGTTAGGGCAGCCCGGGTGGCTCAGCGGTTTAGTGCCGCCTTCAGCCCTGGAGTATGATCCTGGAGACCCGGGATCAAGTCCCAGGTCAGGCTCCCTGCATGGAGCCTGCTTCTCCCTCTGCCTGTGTCTGTGCCTCTCTCTCTCTCTCTCTCTCTCTCTCTCTCTCTCTGTCTCTCATGAATAAATAAATAAAATCTTAAAAATATATATATTTAAAAAAAAAAACTCAGGTTAAGGGGCACCTGGTTAAGGGGCTCAGTCGGGTAAGTATTTGCCTTTGGCTCAGGTCATAGTCTCAAGGTCCTGGCATCGAGCCCTACATTAGGCTCCCTGCTCAGTGGGGAGCCTGTTTCTCCCTCTGCCCTTACCCCAGCTTGTGTGTGCTTGCTTGCGCTCTCTCTCTCTCTCTCAAATAAATAGTCTTTTTTTTTTTTTAAGATTTTATTTATTTATTCATGAGACACACAGAGAGAGGCAGAGACACAAGCAGAGAGAGAGAAGCAGGCCCCCCTCTCAGGGAGCCCAGTGTGGGACTTGATCCCAGGACGGGGATCATACCCTGAGCCAAAGGTAGATGCTCAACTGCTGAGCCACCCAGGCATCCCAATAAATAATCTTTAAAAAAATTTTTTTAAAAACCTCAAGTTAATCCTTAAGATCTGTTTTTTATGGACCTTATATCTTTTTTCAAGTCTTTTTTTCCAATACTGTTGAATACCTGCTTAATGTTTCCATATGTCAGGATTTTAGAACATCAGTATGTGTTACTTTTCATCCCAGTAGGCAGTCTTTGATGGAGATGCAGAGCCGTCATGGGGCAAGAACAAGTGACCCTGACCAGCAGGCCTACCTCGTCCAGAGAGGTGAGTCGCGTGTGATTGTAAGTATTCAGGGTCTCAGGGAAGACCTATCCTATGAAGAGAATGCTTGAAGACAAATTTCACTACATTCTGCACAATTCCAGCTCAAACTACGAAAGTAAAGCACCTTTCAGTATTCCCCAGTACCCCGCTCTCCATACCTTACCAACTGAATCTGGACACCATACTTTCTTCATGCTGGCAGTTAAGGCCTGGCATAGCCCAGCTTTTAACCTTTCCCCCTCTAATTCCCTACAGTTGTTAGCCAACTAAATCACTCCCTATTCCTTGAACTTGTACAAGGCTAGTATACCTCCTTATGCAGCGTCCTTCCCTCACTCACGTCCCTGTCTCCCTCCCGTCTCTTTCCAGTGAATTCCTACCCCATCTGTAAAACCCATTTCAAATACTATCTCCATGATTCCAGCAGAATGTGACCTCTCCCTCCTAAATTTTCAAAGTACTCTCTTACTGTTGTAGCACTTGTCTGCTGTTTTATATTATAATTCTGTGTTCTAAATGTGCTCCTAAGTACCATATTAACTAAGCTCTCTCAGAACTCGTATCTTTACCCATTACCTAGTATTATGCAATAATAATGTGAGCATTTACTGAGTTTACTGTGCACAAGTACCATGCTGATCACTTCGTACACATTATTTCTTGTGATCCTCACAAAATTCCACGAGTTATAGATGATCACAATCTTCCAGAAGATGAGATTAAATAACCTAGGATCACAAGGTTAGTTAGGGGCAGAACTGGCCATGGAACCTAGGCTTATCCGACTCTAAATGGTACTACATGTAATAAGTTGTCATCTAGTTTTTTATCACATCCAGACTTTAGTTGTCTAAGTGAAATTGATCGTGGCCCTCATTAAAAGTATGATGCTGTGTTTATTACATGGTTTAAATACACTAGTCATAATGTTCTGTAACATATAATAAATCCCTATGTTATAGTACATCAGTGAAAGGAAAGTAGTATCCTGGAGTCTAGATTTGAAAAAACATAAAATTCAAGGGGTCGAAGACTGACATAGCTAGACAAAAAGTCACATGGCCACTGACATGAATCTTAGTTTAAGATGCCATCCTAAATTTCACATAAAACTGGCATTTTAACCTTTCTTTGATGGTGGACCAGTCTGAGTTCCTTCCACATGCCAACTGATTACCAAGGCAAATTCTCATCACAGTGTTGGCAGCAGCAAGGAAGCAATGTTAGTGTGTGTCATCGACTGTTAAATCTTTAGGAAATTTCTCCGAGTATCCCTCCTACCCCCTTCTCTTCCTGTTCCCCCACCAAAGTTCTTTTATAGGAAGAAATAGGTTAAAGTAATTGAGATCGAAAATAAACAGAGTATTCATGGGGCATATGTGGAAGTAGCAGGTAGACAGACGTGAACATTGGCCTCAGACATGGTTAGCATCACAGGGTGAAGCTGTGCTCTTCTTTGGAAGCTACATCTACCCACCTGAGCACCATCAGACATTTTCTCTAATCCGATTTTAAGTATCCCAGAAACACCCGTCTATACCTCTTTTATCAAAAGTGCCTGCAACATTGTTTTGAGTCCAAATAGACAATCTCTTGCACCTGAATTTCTTAGAGGAAGATTTTCTTTTGTCATAATTAAAGAAGGCACATGCCTATTTATGTTTTAAAAAAGTCAAACACTCTTTGACTTGTATTTATAAACTAAAAACCATCACAGAAAAAAAAATAATAAAATAAAAAAATAAAAACCATCACAGAGTACAGATTTAGTCATGATAATCCTAATATGCTTTTTGTCTTGTAAAAAGCAACATTCCAAATAGAGACTGCATGAAAATTTTTATTTTATTTTTTTATTATTATTTTCTTAGCTTCATAACAAAGGTACCTTATCTTCACCATAAGTCATCCTTATTTATGGTCTTCTGTGGCCATCAATGCATCTGCCCTGATCCAGGACTCTCAGCTGAGAACTAAAAGGGAACTAAAAGGCACAAGGCAAGGTCAGGCCTGCACAGCGTATAGCCTAGTTGGAGAGACAGGCTCTGCACAGAAAAGGATGGATTCATAAAATAAGATAATATTTAAGTAATAGAAATAATGCTGCTGGAGGTCAGAGGACAGTTTGATGACTGAGGACCAGGGGAGCTGAGAAAGGCCTTGAAAAGGTGTGACTTTAAGCTTGAACTTGAAGCTAGGATTCACATAAGCACAGGATGAGAATGAGGGGTCCAAGGCGGAGAGGAATGTGATGTGTTAACAGCAAAAACCTTGGGCAGCCCCGATGGCTTAGCAGTTTAGTGCCGCCTTCAGCCCGGGGTGTGATCCTGGAGACCCCGGATCGAGTCCCACGTCGGGCTCCCTGCATGGAGCCTGCTTCTCCCTCTGCCTGTGTCTCTGCCTCTCTCTCTCTCTCTGTCATGAATAAATAAATAAAAAATCTTAAAAAAAAAAAAAAAGCAAAAACCGAAGAAGTTTTTTTTATAGCAAAAAGCCAGGAGGTACAGAGAACCCATTAATGGACTAATAGCAACAATCAAAGTCTGAGTGTCGAAACCTAGATCAGGACCTAAAAAAAAAGGCACAGGTGGAAGCAAAAAAGTTTAAAAATGAAGAATCAGCAGTCGCTGATCAGTGACCAGTTGTCATCTACAGTGGAAAAAGTTGGCTGAGCCATGATCTAGGATCATGATACCACGAGAAAGTCCCCAGCTTTCAGAACTCATGTCTAGGGATCAGTATTTCTATTCAAGGGTGCTTCTGGAATTTGCTGAACACACACTGTCTGCAATAGTCTCACATGTTATTCAGTTCAAATAATATGCTCAGAAGCCAAAAATTACGTATAAGATTGTCAGCCTCCAAAAGCAAACATTTCGGTGGGCCAACTGAAAGTCTTGAGACCAAAATGGTTTGCTTTGGTCCAGAAAGGTCAGACCAAGGAGATGTCCCAGGAGCTGGAAGTCATTTCCAGTTTTCACACGTGGGACCTACTTAGAGTCAAGGCTTATCTCAAACATTCTTTATTTTTTGAAAAATTTATTTCTTTATTCATAAAACACAGAGAGAGAGAGGCAGAGACATAGGCAGAGAGAGAAGCAGGCTCCCTGTGGGGAGCTTGATGCAGGACTTGACCCCGGACCCCAGAATCACACCCTGAGCTGAAGGCAGATGCTCCACTGTTGAGCCACCCAGACATCCCATATTTAATTTCGACCTGACCCTCAGTCCAGTTCCAAAATTGGACAAAATGACATGACCTGTTATTCTATTCTTTCTCATCATTGACTTTCCCTGAGCAGCCTTTACTTATTCTTAAAACTCCTCTCAAGTGCAACGGGTCTCGTCAGGGGACCTTTCTCTGTCGTCCGACTAACCCACTAACAGGACACAGTGTGACCCTTCCGTCCTGCACTCCTGCTGTCATTTTTCTCACCCAAAGTCCCCACCATCTCTGTATCCCTCTCTACATCCTCCCAGGTACTCAGACACGTGGGCCAAATGAATGTCATTATTGTCTCTGCTTCCAAGAAGGTTCGCACTGTTGTGAGATTTCCTGCCCACATGCTGCTCACTGTTTTCTCCACCTTCTCTTCAGCTCATATCCTCATCTATCTTGTTCCTTCCCTCAAATATTCTTGTTTTCATTAGAACACATATTGTCCTGTCCCTAGAACTGAAACCACATATTTTCACATGCCTACAACCTGAACTAGAGTCCAAATCACAAAGTAATAGGAAAGCAGGTACCATTTTGGGAGATTTTTCTCTGTGTATAGATTTCTTAAGTTAATAAGGACCGCCCCTCCCCCAATAAAAAACCCTTTATTCACTCCCCACTAGGTATCAGTCGCAGAGCTTAATGGGTGTTAACATTAATCACCCATTATTAAAATCAAACAAAGTCACTTGCAATGTGAAAGAAATGGAATAGCTTTTCATTGAATGCTTATTCCCAGGAACTGAGGATAGAAGCTGGCAGCGGCAGCAGCAGCGGAATATTCCGATTCATTCCTGCCCCAAATGTGGAGAAGTTCTACCCGACATAGACACACTCCAGATCCACGTTATGGACTGCATCATTTAAGTGTTCAAATGTAACTTCCACCAAACCGTTGGTAAATATCAGATTTTTTCCTCCAAGAGTTGTGCTTTTGTATTATTTGTTTTCACTCACACATTTTGCCTCATTGTGTTTTAGGAGAAAGAAAATCAAAATGTTCTAAGTAGGACATTTTCTGTGGATTTCCTTAGAATCCTTAACATACGATTCTTCTGATAATAGATTATTTCTTTTTTCTTTTCTTTTCTTTTTTTTTTTTAATGTTCTGTGTATGTGAGCTAAACTGTTCATGAAGCTAATGAGTGTGTGACATCATGGGACAGAGTTAATGTAACCAAAGGAAGAGGCCTCACAGATAAACTTTGAGGATCTTTTCAGGAGGCAGGAAAAATGATCACAGATTTAATCAAGAAAAGGACCTTTGGAGGTTTTTTTTTTTTTTTTTTTTTTTTGGAGTATTTTTTAAATAAATTATATTGTTATTTTTCTCCATCCATTTAAGACACCTCTGTCTGGGGTTGTGTGTATGTTGGGGTTTTATTGCAGCCACAGTAATTATACCAAAGTTATGATATGGCTCTTTTCATATGAGCACTGTGGGCTTTTACTTGATTGTTAGGACAAGTGAAAATACACTGGCATACATGAAGTACATACATGAGGTTTGCTGGTTTCATGTGCCACAGGTATACAGGCTTATACAGTAGATGGTTTATTAATTTCTAAAAAGCACTGTTTACTATAAATTTTCCTAGATTAAGCTGTATATACATAATCACAAAAATAGGTATTGCAAAATAAAATTTTGCTTTTGAATCGTTCATATTGTTTGTATATGACTGGCCAATTTCATGAGACATGTTTCCCATATTCAGCTTCATATAAGCGTAATACTCAGATCTGTTTTGCGAATTCTGTGAATATGAGCAAATCCCTTTACTAGAAACAACTGTGTGTTGTTTGAATTTGAAATTATTCTTGCTAAGGAGGTAAAGAGAGAGGGATTTGCTGTATTTTGTAAACCCACAGTTTACTGAGATTAGCTAATACTAGGCAAGTCATAGAAGTAAACAATGTCTTTGTCTATATCCTAAAACATTTAAAAGAAAATTAAAAGATCTCCTCTGGATTTGTTATAATAACATCTCTTAGGCAAACTTGATTTAATACACACACACACACACACACACACACACACTGTTCTTCTAGGAATGCCTTCCCTCAAGGGGAACTGTTTTACCAGACCCTGACCTGCTGGGATATTATCAGAGCCTGACTGACCTGGAGGAAAGGAGATACCCAACTCCAGCCCCCCTCTAGCTTTACTCCTCTCACTCAAGGAGGAGAAAAAAAGTCTGAGAAGCACTTGTAAGGTCACAGCCCAGAGGCAGAAGCTCAGTAAAACTGAGAGCTTATTGTAGGACTGTGGAATTTTTCTCACCCATACCTACCTTACCACCACATCAACAAGGTGCTTGTATAATAATGGGATTACAACTGGATAAACTGCTCATCTTTGGGTGTATTGAAGAAGTGTATTGGGAAACTCAAAGACAACAGAACAAAACAAGGACACCAGAGGAAATTTTAGCCTATAATACCCACAGCTGCAGCAGACAGTAAACATAGTCCAATTCTTAGCCAGGCAAACATAAAATCTCACACTACAGACTTATTTACCTCAGTTCCTTTTACCTACTACATCATTTCCATTTTTCAACAAGAAATTATGCTACATACTAAAACACAAAACACAGTTTGGAAAGATAGAGCAAACGTCAGATATGATGAATATAAGACTAGAAATTTAAAACAACTATGATTAATATTGTAAGGGCTCTCGTGGGAAACGTGACAACGTGCAGGAACAGAGGGGTAATACAAGCAGACACATGGAAATTCTAAGAAAAAATTTAAAGGATATACTAGAAATCAAAGGCGCTATAACAGAAATAAGGAATGCCTTTCATGGGCTCATGAAAAGACTGAACATGGCCGTGAAAAGAATCTGTGTGCTTGAAGCAATGTCAATAGAAACTTCCAAAATTGGGATCCCTGGGTGGCGCAGCGGTTTAGCGCCTGCCTTTGGCCCAGGGCGCGATCCTGGAGACCCGGGATCGAATCCCACGTCGGGCTCCCGGTGCATGGAGCCTGCTTCTCCCTCTGCCTGTGTCTCTGCCTCTCTCTCTCTCATTCTATGTGACTATCATAAATAAAAAAAAAATAAAAAAAAGAAACTTCCAAAATTTAAATGCAAAGAGAAAAAAAGAATGAAAATAGAATATCCAAGAACTGTGAGACAGTGTTTTAATGTAACATATGTGCAATGAGAATATCACAATAAAAAGAGATTGTATTAAGTAATTAATTATGACTGAGAATTTTTAAAAATTAATGACAGATACCAAACTACAGATAAGGAAGGTCAGAGATCACCAAGCATGTTAAATACCAAAAACTCTTCGCCTAGGTATATTGTATTCAAACTGCAAAAAATCAAAGGCAAAAAGAAAATCTTGAAAAAGCCAGAAGGAAAAAAAAACTTACCTTTAGGAGCAAGAATACGAAATACATCAGATTTCTCTTCAGAAACTATGCAAGCAATAAGAAAGGGAGTGAAACATTTAAAGTGTTGAGAGAAAAATCACCAACATGTAACTCTGTGTCTATGGAAATTGTTCTTCAAAAGCGAAGGAGAAATAGCTTTCCTAGACAAATAAAAATTGATGAACTTTTTGCCAGTAGGCCTGCTTTGTTAGAAATGTTGAAAGTTCTGCAGAGAAAATGGAAGCTACATGGGTAGGCAGCCCCAGTGGCCCGGTGGTTGAGCGCACCGGCTTTTGCCGGGGGTGTGATCCTGGAGACCCAGGATCAAGTCCCATGTCAGGCTCCTTGCATGGAGCCTGCTTCTCCCTCTGCCTGTGTCTCTGCCTCTCTCTGTGTGTCTCTCATGAATAAATAAATTAAATCTTAAAAAAAAAAAAAAGGAAGCTACATGGGTCAGAAACAGATCTACATTTAAAAAAAAGGAAAATCATTAGAGAAACAATAAATGAAAACAAACTCATGTTTTCCATATTATTAATTGAACAGATTAACAGTTGGTTCAAAATAATAATAGCCACATGTATTTAGTGATTATAGCTAATGGATCAATGAAGTGAATAATAGCAATATTATAAGGGATGGAAACAGGGCAAGCAGGATATTCTATTACAGGGTATTTGCGCTATACATAAAGTGGTATAGTGTTCCATGAAAGTGAACTTGGATTGGTTGTTTACATTGCAAACTCCAGTGCAACCACTGGAAAAGAAATGTTAAAGAAGTTTATGCTGAGATATGCTAAGGGAGGAGAGAAAATGGAATAACATAAAATGCTGAGTTAAAAGCAGAAAAGCCAGAAATAGAGTGAAAGACAATAGAAGAAAAACAAGGGCAATGGATAGAAAACAGTAACAATTATAGTAGATATTAATACAATTGTATCAATAGGTTAAATATCATTGATCTAAATACACCAATTAAAAGACAGAAATTGTCAGAGTGGATTAAAAAAAAAAAACAAGCTTATCACCTATATGCTGTCTGTAAGAAACCCACTTTAAAGACACATAGATTGAAAATAAAGGGTGGAGAAAGAAATAGCAAACTAGCACTAATTAAAAGAAAGCTACGGATGCCTGGGTGGCTTAGCAGTTAAACTGCCTTTGGCCCAGGGTGTGATCCTGGAGTCCCGGGATTGAGTCCCACATCGGGCTCCCTGCGTGGAGCCTGCTTCTCTCTCTGCCTATGTCTCTGCTTCTCTCTCTGTGCCTCTCATGAATAAATAAACAAAATTTAAAAAAATAAGAAAGCTAAAGTAACTATACTAGACTTCCAAGCAAGAAGGATTGTCAGTGATAAAAAGAGATTACAAAATGACGAAAGGATCAATTCTCCAAGAAACATAACAGTACTTCCTGTATATACACCTAACAACATAGCATCAATATACATAAAGCAAAAACTGATAGAATTGCAAGCAAAAATAGATGAATCCAGTAATACAGTTAGAGAATTCAAAATCTCTATCAGTAACAAACTGATAAAAAAAAATGAGTAAGGACATAGTTGAACTGAGTAACACTATCAACAGGATCTCACTGACATCCACAGAATACTTCATATTCTAAATATAGCAGAATATGCATTTTTCTTAAGTTCATGAAGAACATTTCACCATGATAGACCACATTCTGAGCCATAAAATACAGCTTAACAAATTTTTTAAAAATGCAAGCCATACATAATATGCTCTCATACCACAATGGAATTAAGCTAGAAATCAAAACCAGAAAGATACCTGGAAACCCTCAAACATTTGGAGATTTAACACACTTGTCAATAATACGTGGGCTAAAGAAGAATTCTTGAGAGATTTAAATAAATTTTTAACTAAATTAATTGGAAATATAACACAGAATTTGTGGGCTGAAGTGAAAGCCTTGTTTAGCAGATGTATAGCATTGAATGAAAGATCTAAAATCGGTAATTGAAGCTTCCACTTTAAGAACCTAGGAAAAGAATGGCAAATTAAACACAAAATAAACATAATAAATAATAAAAATTAAAACACAAATCAATGAAATTCAAACCAGGAAATCAGTAGAGAAAATCAATGAAAATGAAAGCTGTTTCTTCGAACTAGGGGTGGTGGAAGGGGAGGAGGGTGGGGGGTGGGGGTGAATGGGTGATGGGCACTGAGGGGGGCACTTGACAGGATGAGCACTGGGTGTTATTCTGTATGTTGGCAAATTGAACACCAATAAAAAATAAATTTATTATTTAAAAAAAGCTGTTTCTTTGAAATCAACAAAATTAATAAACCTACCTAGCTTAATTAAGAAGATGGAAGACACAAATTACCAGTATCAGTATACCAGCAATGAATGGCTGGAACTTTAAAAACACAATAATAATAACACATTAGGGGCAGCCCCTGTGGCTCAGCAGTTTGGCGCCGCCTGCAGCCTGGGGTGTGATCCTGGAGATCCGGGATCTAGTGCCACGTCGGGCTCCCTGCATGGAGCCTGCTTCTCCCTCTACCTGTGTCTCTGCCTCTCTCTCGGTGTCTATGAATAAATAAATAAAATCTTTAAAAAATAATAATAATACATTAGTACCAAAATATTAAATACTTAAGTAGAAATCTAATAAAATATAGGATCTAATTAAAGGAATCAAAGAGCTAAATAAATAAAGTGATATTTCGTATCCGTGTATAGGGAGACTTAGTATCATCAACTTGATCTACAGAGTCAATTACAATCCCAAGAAGTTATTTTGTGGTTGTTGACAAAGTGATTCTAAAAGTTTATATGAAGACACAAAAGACCCAGAATAGCCAACATATTATAGAAGGGGAACAAAGTTGAAGGACAGACACTACCTGCCTTCAAGACTTACTCTCAAGCTACAAGAATCAAGATTGTGATATTGATGAAAGAATAGACAAATATGGGATCCCTGGGTGGCGCAGCGGTTTGGCGCCTGCCTTTGGCCCAGGGCGCGATCCTGGAGACCCGGGATCGAATCCCACATCGGGCTCCCAGTGCATGGAGCCTGCTTCTCCCTCTGCCTGTGTCTCTGCCTCTCTCTTTCTCTCTCTGTGTGACTATCATAAATAAATAAATTAAAAAAAAAAAGAATAGACAAATATATAAATAGAGCAGAACAGAGTGCCCAGAAATAGACCCAGATAGTCAACTGGTCTTTGATAAAGGAGAAAAGGCAATTCAGTGGAGAAAGGATAGTATTTTTAAGGAGCAATATTGGATACCCACGTAAAAACAAAACAAAACAACAACAACAAAAACGAATCAAGACACAAACCTTATACCTTTTACAAAAATAAACTCAAGCCACAGACTGGAAGTCAGTCTTTACAAAACATTATCTGATGAAGGACTGGTATCAATATATACAAGGAATTCTTAAAACTCAGCAACATGAAAGCAACCCAATTTAAAAATGGGCAAAAGATAACAGATACCTCACCAAAGAAGATATATAGTTGGTAAATAAACACATTAAAAGTTGCTCGACAACATGTTATTAGGGAATTGCAAATTTAAACAATGAGATACCACCACACACTTATTAAAATGGCTAAAATTCAAAACACATCAAGTGCTGGAGAGGATCATGAAATAACAAACTGTCAGTAATTGCTGGTGGAAATGCAGAATGGTGGTTTGGAAGACACTCCAGGGGTTTCTTGTAAAACTAAGTGCACAATCCTTGGTACCTACCCAAATGAATTGAAAAGTTATGTCCACACAAATCCTGCCCATGAATGTTTACAGTAGCTTTATTTCATAATTGCCCAAACTTGGAAGCAGCCAAAATGTCCATCAATAAGTAAATGCATAAATAAACTGTGGTACATCCATACAGTGGAATATTATTCAGTGCTAAAAAGAAATAAGCCATCAAACTGCAGAAAGACATGGAGGAACTTTAAATGCATATTGCTAAGTGAAGGAAGTCAATCTGAAAAGGCTGCATGCTGTATGATTTGAATTGTATGGCACTCTGGAGAAGCCATAACTGTGGAGACAAGATCATGGATTGCCAGGGGTTAGGTGGAGGGAAGGATGAATAGGTGAGAGCACAGGATTTTTAGGGCAGTGAAACTATTCTGCCTGATACTGTGATGGTGGATACATTTGTCAAAATCAATTGAATGTATAAGTATGAATCCTAATGTAAACTGTGGACTTCAGTTACGAATAATGTGTCAGTGTTGGCTCATCCATTGTAACAAATGTCCCATACTAGTGCAAGATGTTGCAGCTTTTAAGTATAACAGGAATCAAGTATATGAACCAACATTCTTAATGGAATAACAAAAGGTACCAAAACTGCTTTGCTCTGAAAAGCAAATAAAAAATAGAAATAATTGTAGTCTTTTGAATCCTTTGATTTAGAGTCTATCATTTTAGTAATTACTGAAATAACATTATGTTCTCATTGCAAACATGTTAGTCATCACTGAGTAGCTTTTTTTTTTTTCTAGCTAAGTACTTGCAAAGCTGTGAAATACACAAAAAAAATATTCATTCAGAAACTCTGCGTAAGTTGATGGATTTAGAGAGCAGTTTGGGCTTTTTAAATATATGGAGCCATAATTATGGGTAAAATTTATTTTGTATATATGTACATGTATTATATTTTAGTAGTAGTAGTAGTAATAGTAGTAGCGGTGGTGGTGGTGGTGGTGGTGGTGTTATTTGCTGGGTTTATAACCCAGAAAGGAAGAAATGTGTTGAAAGAGTGGAAAAAATGTGTTGAACAGTCTTATGAATGAATTAAAACCAGCACGGCTGCTGGTTTTATTGGCTTCCCTTTGGAAAATATCAGTTGAGGTAACTACAGGAAGGAACATACCTCCTTGTTTAAAGTAACCTCTAGGTTGATTAAAAAGCAACAGATACTTCCTTGCACAACAGAGACAATATTCTGTTAGTAAAATCAGGGCGATGGGATTTCCCCTCATTCTCTAAGTAGAGAGGTTGCCTCTGAGCAAGGATAACATTTTTCTCAGGACAGGATCTTTGTCCTCAGACAGACTCAAGTTTTCGGATAAGACTCTAGAGAGTTCTGCACATATGGCAAGAAGACATGAATGCAGATGTAAACAGATGCGTGCAGGGAGGAGTTGGTGGTGGAGGAGCTTTGGAAACTGGCTATTACTCTCAGTAGAAGGTCTGACTTTCTGATTTTGAATAGCATTGCCTGCCAGGCCTTGGATGGAGGAAGTGGTTTAATCACCTGGTGCATTAACTAGATAGACATACTCAAGGACATTCTGCTTCTACAGCCTCTGCTTTGGAGAGCTCAAGTACACTCACTACACCACATGCCAGGCCCACGCGTGGAGCCCTGACATATTCTCCAGCTTCCGTCACATAGTTTAAAGGCACCTGCTGAAATCTGCACTGTCACCTCAGACTGAACTGGCCATCTCGCTCCTGTCCACAGCAAGCTCCTTCTGGACACTCTAGTCCATTTCTGTGAGGCGCCAGGTATTGCCAACCAGGCCATCATCCTCTCCTTTTCCTGCGAGAGGTCACTTTCTTCGGCCAGTTCTTTTGTTCCCAAAGCAGACAGACTTTCCTGTCTGGTGCCCTCTAAAGCTTTAGAACCACTGCTGTAAAAGATGCAGCGACCACAAGGCTGAATGCAGAATGTTGGGTCCAACCCTCAGTTTCTGATTCAGTAGGTCTGGTGTGAGGCATGAGCATTTGATTTCTCAGAAGTTCCCAGGAGCTGCAGCAGCTACTCCTCCGGGGACCAGCCCTGGAGAAGCCCTCCTATGTCACATTGATATTTGCCATTTCCTTCTTAACACACTCTTTCCTCAGCATCCTGGGCCATCTCTTTCCTGCAGCTTCACCACTTACACTGGAAAACTCTGGGGCCTGGATACAGGCAGAGATCCTATGTGTAAAGTTTTAAAGTTTAGAAATAAAGCTCATAGTCTCCTTGGAGTTTCGTACAGAAGCATGGCACCTTGAGAATTGGGCCCCAGCCCTGCAAACCCTGCTTGTCCTCTCACCTGGACTCAGTTCTGTGTAGCACTTGGCAGCCTCTCTCCACCCCTCCCTGCTGTTCAAGCTCCCTTTAACTCCCACTCTACCCACAGCCCACCCACCACCAAATAGCCACCCCTTCAACAGAGGGATCTGACCTCAAGGACAGCTAGGGGAAGAGGACATGCCAGGCCTCAAAGCAGACTCAGAGCCATTGGGTAAGAAAAAATCCCAGGGTCCCAGGATTAGAGCTTTGGGTATCAGGGGCTGCCCCAGGTTTGGATGAGTGCATCCCATCGGCCCTGGGACACCTCACCCTGTGGAGGGACAGTGACATAGCTAGAAGAGGATCAACATAAGGCCATGTGAAGCTTAGGCCTAGACCTAGGGCTGAGAGTGGCACTGCTTTCCTAACCACTCCAGCTGCTCCTGTTCAGCTTCTGTCGCTGGCTCACATGTCTCAGGTTTCTGGCTTTCAGGTTCTTAACTCAGAGTGTCTTTGGGAAAATACGTGAGTCCCCTCAGAAGGTATACAAAATCTTGAATGTAGGAATGTACATTTTTCTTGGGGGAGAAAAAACATTTTCCTTCTGTTCTCAAAGGCGTCCGAGATCACCTATGCCAAAAAGATAAGAACCACTGCAATACGGACCTCTCTTTTGAATCCCACATCTGCAGATCAAGTTTTTCTAAAGCAATATCTTTCATACCTCGTTCTGAAATCTAAAACCAAGCCTGTCTTCTCCCCTAAACCTGTTCTGTGCTTCCTATGTCCCCTGCATCAATGGATTGCCTCAAAACACCCTAAACTTTGGTGTTTTCCTACCTTCCTCCCTTCCATCAGTGGGTCCTGAAACTACTTTCCTAATTCTTTCTCAAAATCACCACTCTACTAACCCCAATAATAATCTCTCTATCCCTCACTGGAGGGAAACTTGAGAGCTTAGATCGGTACTATCTTCTACTTCTTGCATGGATTTGGGTGCAAAGTAGACCTGGAAAGTCAAGTTGAAGAAAAAAACTTTGGGAAACAAATCAGAATTGGTCCAGGAATGTCTGCATAATGGCCAGTAAGTCTGTGATGAACCTTTACAATTAGATGTGGTGATACATTTAATTTTCTTCAATTTGATTATAATAGTTCCTCCATTGCTGTGAATTTCTCAACACTAGCCGCTCTCGAAAGTGGTATTATTCCCATTCCTGGGACACTATAATAAGCTCAGATAATAAGGAGCATTAATACTCCATTAGGACACAGGGAAAAAAATCAATGTAGATGGTATCCAGACTGTTTATTTTCATCCTAAAGCTGATTTTAGTTTTTCTGAAAACAAAGTCAAACACAATGGATACAGTCTTACATGGAATAATTAGTGGGGCAATGCAGGGCCTGAACAGTGGCTGCAAGAGGGGGGATTTTAAAAAAGACTTAAAATGGTTATTTGCAAGTCCCAGAGAAAGACAAAAATATGCTCTCACTCATAAGTGGAATTTAAGAAAAAAAAAAAAACAGATGGGGGCCACCTGAGTGGCTCAGTAGTTGAGCATCTACCTTTGGCTCCAATCCTGATCCCGGAGTCCTGGGATCACGTCCCCACATCGGGCTTCCTGCAGGGAGCCTACTTCTCCCTCTGCCTATGTGATGGAAATTGAGGGCACTTGGGATGAGCACTGGGTGTTGTATGTAAGTGATGAAGCACTGAATTCTACTCCAGAAACCAATATTGCACTGTATGTCAACTAAAATTTTAACTAAAAAGTTAATTTTAAAAGTCATTTGTTCCATCAAAAACTCTTCTGCTTTGAATTCTGTTAAATTATGTAATTATTTAATAAGCTAACTTTAATTCTGCACTTAAACATGGCAGTCCTCAGAATTTGGTACAAACACAATTTTTAGAATGTAATTACCTAACAAAGTCTGAATTTTACTAAAAAAAAAGAAAAAAAAAAAGGCAGCTCTGTGAAAAACATGGTCTCCTAACAAGTTAACCTGACGCCAGTTACAATTCTGCAAGTCTGTGGACTGTCACAAATTCCTCGGTCAAGAGCGATTTCTTTAATTTTTTTTTTTTTATTTATGATAGTCAGAGAGAGAGAGAGAGAGAGAGAGGCAGAGACATAGGCAGACTCCATGCACCGGGAGCCCGACGTGGGACTCGATCCCAGGTCTCCAGGATCGCGCCCTGGGCCAAAGGCAGGCGCCAAACCGCTGCGCCACCCAGGGATCCCTCAAGAGCGATTTCTACCGCATCAAAGGATGTCATCTAGACTTCAAGTCTCATTTTACAGACGGTGAAGCAGAATCCCAAAGGGACAAGTTGCTTCCCCAAGGTCACACAGAATCAAAAGTGAACCAGATTTGTGTTCCCGGGTCCATCCATCTGCACTGAACACAAGAGGCTGTGAAATAACCAAGTAGCTTATTCAGATCCCTCTAGGATCCACCAACCACAGGACGTTTGAAAGGGCGGGAGAAACGCCTGGAATGTGCGCCCTGTAGGAGAGTTCCCGGCCTCAGGCCTCACCCTCCAGGTGGAGGCTCCTCAAAGAGTTAAAAATAGAGCTACTCGGGCAGCCCCGGCGGCGCAGCGGTTTAGTGCTGCCTTCAGCCCGGGGCGTGATCCTGGAGACCGGGGATCGAGTCCCATGTCGGGCTCCCCCATGTCTCTGCCTTTCTCTCTGTCTCTCATGAATAAATAAATAAAATCTTAAAAAAAAAAATAGAGCTACCCTACGACCCAGCAATTGCACTGTTGGGGATTTACCCCAAAGATACAGATGCAATGAAAAGCCGGGACACCTGCACCCCGATGTTTCTAGCAACAATGTCCACAATAGCCAAACTGTGGAAGGAGCCTCGGTGCCCATCGAAAGATGAATGGATAAAGAAGATGTGGTTTATGTATACAATGGAATATTACTCAGCCATTAGAAACGACAAATATCCACCATTTGCTTCAACGTGGATGGAACTGGAGGGTATGATGCTGAGTGAAGTAAGTCAGTCGGAGAGGGACAAACATTATATGGTCTCAATCATTTGGGGAATATAAAAAATAGTGAAAGGGAATAAAGGGGAAAGGAGAGAAAATGAGTGGGAAATATCAGAGAGGGAGACAGAACATGAGAGACTCCTAACTCTGGGAGATGAACAAGGGGTGGTGGAAGGGGAGATGGATGGGAAGACGGGGTGACTGGGTGACGGGCACTGACGGGGGCACTTGACGGGATGAGCACTGGGTGTGATGCTTTATGTTGGCAAATCGAACTCCAATAAAAAAAAATACAAAAAAAAAATCGAGAAGGAGGCTCAGAAGGACTGCACGAGGCGGCCCCAGAGAGCGTGAGGAATTGCGTCCGACCTCCGGTGTAAACGCCCTGCAGGACGCTCGGGGGCGCCAGAACACTGCGTCTAAGGCGCGCGGCTTCACCGGCCGGAAGTTTCCGGGCCCCCAACCGAGAGGGGCCCTCGTCACGTGGGCCAATCAGATGGCTCTACGCAGCCGGGCAAGTCGCTATTTCTTCCGGGTAGCTCACGTCAAGATCGCTGACGTAGCCAATCAGCGCGGCCTTACGTGAGCGTGCGTCTGGCGTTAGGGGAGGGGTGGGGCCAAGTTGGAATTTTGGCGGGTCTGGCTGCCGGGCGGGAGCCGGCGCGGAGGAGGGTAAGAAGCGGGGCCGTGGGCGTGTGGCTGGTCTCCGACGGCTGGTCCCGGGAGAGCGTGGAGTGGAGGGTGGGCGGCGCGGAGCCCCGGGCGGTGAGGCGGGCGACGCCGGCGCGGGGCGGGCGAGCGCGCCGCGGGGCGGTGGCCGCCGCGTGAGGAGCGCCCGCAAAGTGGGGGCGCCGCTCGCCCGGGCTGAGGGGGTGCCGCGCGGTGGGCCTTCTCTCTGCTTTAGGGGCCAGGTTTGTTGGTTGTTGGTTTTTAAGATTCTGTTTACTTATTCCTGGTTTTTAAGACTTTATTTACGTATTCCTGAGAGACACACAGAGAGAGGCAGAGACGCAGGTCCCCTGAGGGGAGCCGGATGTGGAACTCCATCCCGGGACCCCCGGGGTCACGCCCTAGGCCGCAGGCAGGCGCTCGACCCCTGAGCCGCTCAGGCGCCCCTGTTTGGGTTTTTTTCCTACAGGAACCTTTTTATAAATGCCTGCCGAGCGCCTGCGATGTAGACATCTTATTTGTTCATTTTTTTTTTTTTTTAAATTCACGATTGGCTCCTAGTCCCTGAAAGTGTGCTGTGCGCAGGCCTCCAACATCACTTACGCCCTGCAGTTTAGGCAATAAAGAGAACATGAGGTAAGGAGCACACCGCAGTGGAAAGTGCTGTAAAGTCGCGGAGAAGGTGCGGGGCTTGGGGGGAGGGCGCTCAGAGAAGTGGGAGCCTGTGGGGTGAGAAGGAGCCGGGGGAGCCTCTCCCCAAGAGCCGGAGGCCTAGGGAGCACTCCGTGTGTGGAGGAAGCTGAGGGCAGGCTGGCCTGATGGAGCAGGGAGCGGCGAGAGGGAGTATCCATTTCTTCATAGACTTTTAAATTTTGTTCTAAGGCAAAAATCATTACAGAATCTTTTTTTTTTTTTTAAGATTTTATTTATTTGAGAGAGTGGGCGCGCAAGAGTGAGGAGAGAGGGAGAGGCAGAGGGAGAAACAGACCCCCGCCCCCCTCCCGGCTCAGCCCCAGGACCCTGAGATCAGGACCTGAGCTGGGCAGATGCTTAACCAACTGAGCCACCCAGGCGGCCCCTGGCTAAGGAATCTTTACTAAGGGAATACCACGGTTAAGGTTCATAGAAGATTATGAAGGAAAGAAAAGATTATTGTGGCCACTGTGTGGAGAAGAGGTAATAGAGAGACAAGAGATCAATACCAGAAGCTCATGCAGTCGTTCAGGCAAAAGACTGAACGATATTTTGGAGACAGCCACTATGGGCTCATAGCAGTTGGGTGGTCCTGGACGTGAGGGTGACATAGAGTACACGGCTCTGGGGGGAAAAAGACGCTTGGTCATAGGGATGAATGAGACCGTTTGCTTACCCTCAGGAAGGTTACAACTCAGCAGGTTTCCCAGGAGACAGTACAGTGTGGTGTACACAGTAGTTCCATAGAAATATTTGTTGAGTAAATAAAAAGGAAGCATCATAATGAATGTTTGACATTGGACAGACGAAGATTAGCTCTGAAGCTCTTATTAGTTGAATAGTAATGTAGAAGAAAGTTTCCTTTTTTCCCTCGCAGTTCTTAAAATCACTTAAATGAAATAAGACAAGTGCACAGAAGTATACGAACTTACCTTAACTTAGCTCTGCCAAGTGTAGGTTTTGCTAAGTAGTACTGAATTGAAATCCTGATGTGACAAGGGTGCAACTAAATAAAACCACTCACTAGACTGCTGTGGATAAGGTAGCTGTCACTTGTGTCACAGTCAGTAAAATGGGATAATAGCTCTAATATTTAAGCCACCCTCAATAATACTTGTTCCCAATCTGTCCCATCCACATAATCTAGTATCCTACAAATGACTCCATATTGCAACCAAGTTTCTATAACCACAGTGTGAAGTCATGATAAAGTGGGATGGTGTTGGTGGTGGGGATGAGAAATGGCCAGATTCTGGATGAGTTCTGAGCTTCAAGCCTAGGTTTATTACATATGCTACGTGAGAGAGCAAACAATCAAGAGTGACTTCTCCCATGCTGATTTCGTAGCATAGCCGAGATTCGACATTATTGCCATTTCCTGGGCACCTGATTCTCCTTCAAAGTTCTCCATCACAACTGTTCTCTTCGCGGCATGGATGGTAAGTTCTGTTTGTTTCATTGAAAACCACCCTTTTGTCCACAGTAGATTTGTTATTTATTCTACTTAGAAAAAAGCAAAAGTACCACACCCTTGAGTATTGTCTGAGTGGTTCAGAGAAGATCTCATGTCAGTGAATGTTGCTCGTTTTAATCAGGTGGGATTTTTATCTCCTGGTAGTGGTGATTGTCTTTTATGATAATGGTAGTTGGCATGTACTTACAATGTGCCAAGCACTGTTCTAAGGTCTCTGCTTATATTAAATGTCTTAGTCCTCTGAGCAGCCATATTTTTTATCCTGGAAGACAGATGTTTAGTGTAATTTGTCACAGATGAGACTGCCAGAGCAGGGGTTTGAACCCAGGCAGTCTGACCTCAGAGTTCACAATTAGTATTGAAATCTGTTGAAGTAGATTTAGTCCAACTCTGAATTAAACTCTTGTCCTTTCTAATCTTACTTTGTAAGGGTATGTACAAAATTTTACCTAGTAAAGAGATGCTACTCTAATTAGCAGAGCTTAGCCTGGGAGCAGCACAAAAATGATGATGCTGGCTGCAGAGAGACCCTGACTAATAAAACACTTTTTTTTTTTTTTCTGGTTGTGTGATTGAGCTCATTATCTGAAACTGGATTTTGTTTTTAAATCCAGGTTTATTATACCTTGCACTTTTCAAAAAACGTAGAACCAAATGTTGTTGAAACTCTTCGACTATGATAACATGTAACGTTGATTATACCTTTGGTAGATTAATAATGTCCTGTTTCCTAAAATCATCAAATTATCTTCAGGGCAGTTAATGTATATGTATAAAGCATAATTGTTTGCTATGAGACAGTTAAGAAAATAAGTGGCAAATGGTATGTGTTTTCTAAGAAATCAGTGTATCTAATAAGCATTCATTTGGTTGGCACAGTGTTAACAATTTGGTCCCATATAAATGAAATCGAAGTGTTTACTGGTGCTAGGGATACACGTTTGAGCAACATTTCTGCCTCCATTCTAGTACAGAGAGCATGATGATAGCAAGTAGGAAAATACCAGGTAGTTCGTAAGAGAGAAGAAGCTAGAATGAATTTGTATGCTGAGAGGAATGCTCCAGAAGATAGGGAATAATGGGCAATGTTGGGAAGAGAGCTGGTGATTATAGGCTGAAGTCCCTGAGGAGCTGAGAGGAAGAGGGTCTAGTATATATAGCAGAGTGAGGAAGCAGGGAGATTGGGTCAGCATACCATGCAGAAGACAGGATTTTTGGTGGTGCGTGAGTTAAACCAGGATGGGAGGTAGCACGGGATTATCTCTGGTGCTCTCCTGATAGAAAATGGGGTTGAGGAAGGATATGGAGGCCAGTTGGTAAAATTTGTCACCTGGGGCTCCCAGTGGTGTGAGCCAAGGTCTCTTTTTAGGGTGTGCTCTCTTCCACAGCTGGGAACAAGACAGAGGAGGGTCTGTTGGCAGTCTTGAGGCAATGTGGCAGTCTCACCCCTTGCACAGGGAGCCAGACTGCCTCTTCTGTCTTGCTGCACCCTGCAATTATGGAGTGTTTTTGAGTAAGCAATTCAAATTATTATGCAACCTTTGACTTCAAACTTTAGACCCTTTTATCAGATTTCTAGGACATAAGTTTGGCTACTGGTCATTTTTCATCTGATGAGAGTGCAGAGTGGTGGGAAGAATACTGTTTGTTAGCCTGGATATCTCCATCCTAAGCCAGGATCCTGTGCTGACCTGTCTCACCACACATGGTCCTGAACAGGCCTTTGACCTCTCTGGACGTCAGCCCTTGTCTTTGAAGGGAAGGGGATGCATGAAATATCCTTGATGTCTTTGCTTTAAAATGGCTCAGATTTATAAAAGATTAATGCCCAAATAGGAAAAAACGGTCACAGAAAATAAGCAAATCAAGAAAGAAGAAATCCAAAGGGCCAATACAGTAAACAGTTCTTTGCTTTGTGAGATTTCTGGAAACGCAAATCAGAACAATGAGATGCCTTTTAAAATCATCCATCAGACTAGCACAAAATTTGAAGTGAAAGATATTGGTGAGGGGGTAAGGGAGAAATGGTACTTGCATACAATGCTAGTGAGGGTATAACCACTTTGGGAGCAGTTCGACAGTGTCTGGGAAAGTTGGAAAGTGTGCATACCCAGCAGTCCAGCAATTCCACTTCTGATAGGTATTCCCAGGAAACTCACATGTATGGCAAGGCAGATTTTTGGTTGCCACCTAGTTTGTGGTGGGAAAGTTGGAACTAGCCCATCTGTTCTTAACTGGAATATGAGTTAATAAAATGGGATAGTCTTATGGAATGCCATCTAGCAACTGAAAGAAGTAAACTAGAAGTCTGTGTTTTGATTTAGATCAGTCAGATATGCAATGTTAAATGAAAAAGCATGAAAAATACCTGCCCCTTACACCTTAGCCTGGTGCCCACTAAGCACTTGGGAAGAGGAAAGGTGAACACAAGACAGCAGAGTCATTTCAGTTGCCCTTTTTTTTTTTTTTAAGATTTTATTTATTTGTTCATGAGACACAGAGAGAGAGAGGCAGAGACACAGACAGAGGGAGAAGCAGGCTCCTCACAGGGAGCCCGATGTGGGACTCGATCCCGGGACCAGAATTACTCCCTGAGCCAAAGGCAGATGCTCAACCACTGAGCTTCCCAGGCGTCCCTCAGTTGCCTTATTAATGGTGAATGTTTTAATTCTCTGTGCTTTTTCTCCAAAGCACATTTGATACTTCCATTGATACTTTTTCTCAGGTAGGTCTATTTTCGATCCTTTTTCCCCAGGGGAGGAAGATGACTTATCTCTGCTCACTGCACTGCTGGAGGAGAATGAGTCTGCCTTGGATTGTAATCCAGAAGAAAGTCACCCCTTGACCCAGGAGAATCGTGAACCCGACGCCTATGATGAGCTCTTTGATGCGGATGACGATGGTGAATCTTACTCGGAGGAGGCCGCTGATGGAGAACTGGGAGAGACTGCAGTGCAAAAGGAAAATTTGGCCACTCTCTTTGGAGATATGGGGGACTTAACAGATGAAGAAGAAATTCCCACACGGCAGTCACCTGAAAATAGAGTCCCCTCCGCTCCTGCTCCCAGTCAGGGGAAAACTAATCAAGAGTTGCAAGGTGCCCTAACTACTAGCTTTTCTAATTTCTTCAAGATAGACTAGGTGGAGCCTGATGGTTCTCATCAAAATAGCTGCTGAGTCAGGTGGAGATAAATGGCTTGGCAAAAAAAAAAGTGTGGGACTTAGATAAGACACTTAAGGCAGGCATTTCAGCACGTAGAGGCCCCCTGTCTCAGTGTCAGCCAGCTATAATTGGTCCTTCCCACAATGGCTCCAACATCTTTTCGTGCCTATTAACAAAGAATCTTACTTAGAGATTTGTATGTGGAGCCAGGGTCAAGACTGCTGGCTCTTCCACAGTCTGTTTGGGCAGGAGATCCATTTCTGAACAGAAGCTTTGAGGAGCGCCCTTTTCTTATTTGTGACATCGGCTCACACATTTTGAAATTCTAATAAAATTCAGTGGTTGGCTGTTTCTTATGGTAAAAGAGCCCTTATTTATTGTATATTAATTATGGTATTCAGTTTATAAAATAATAATCATTCCCTGACACCGAAAAACTTGTTAACTGGGGATATGGATCTATGATATTTGTCAGTAGTACCAGTTCCTAACCAGCTTAGGTATTACAGGCTCGATTACTGAAAATACCAAGTTTCTTTCTCTGAGGGGCCTCTTTGAGGTACAAATTTGGTGGTAGTTCTCAGTATGTGAATATACTGTCTTAGAGTTTCGAGGTGGGGGGAATGGCACCAAAAATAATTCCAGCATGTTTATCATGTATAATATTTCTTCTGTTCTGGATCTTAAATCAATATATTTTTTTCTTTTCTAGATGAACTAAGGAAGTTGCAAGAGCAGATGAAATGTTTGCAAAAACAACTAGAAATAGCAACAATTAAACAGCCTACAAGTCCACCCCTTCCACCTAAATCTGGTAATCAGACTGTTAATTCTAGGAATACTATGCAATTCCATTATTAAGAAATTATAGCATTACTTCTGCATCCAGCTGCTGGTAAAATAGCCTTTGAGCCCCTTTCTGAATCTCCTTTTCTTTTAATAAAGTAGATAAGTCATCACGTCCACCTCTTAAAGAGAAGAAAGTTCAGAGAATTCTGGAGTCAACGTGCTTTTCTACAGAGCTTGATGTCCCTCCTCTCCCAAAAACCAAGCGAGTGGCTCGGACACCAAAGGTTTCACCTGCAGGTATAGTACTCAAGGTCTCCCTGGTTTTTCACTACTTTTGCTCTATTTGAAACTCACTGTCATATTGGTCTGCAGGGAGCACTGTCACCTCTGCCAATGGGAGAGGGCCAGAGCTCTGTCTTGTCTGCCTATTGAGAAAAGTAAGTTTGTTGGGAATGAGAGCCATTGCTGTATTTTGTAATCTTTCTCTACATCTCAAAGTGCTTAGAAATCCTTAGGTACAAAGTGGATATTCACTAAAACAATGAATTGAAGTTTTCTTAAACTCTGTAGTCCTGTAGTTGAATTATAGTAAGTATAACTACTGGCTTGAGTTCTCGTGCAGTCTAGAGATTGAATCTTTGGGCTTGTGAGTTCAAGGCACAGATTCCTTTCAAAATGGCTAAGTTTTATTTGAAGCCAAGTTGTATTAAAGCAGACGGTCCATTCTTTGGAGAAGATTTCTTTGTCTGGAGTAGAAATGTACACTCAAATATCATTCTAGTTCAGCCCACATATAAGCCCTACATACTAATTTTGTTGCATTGCCTCAGTTTGCAAATGGTGATAATTCTTCAGAAGATCTAAGACAAAATGGTCTGGATAACAAAGCTCAGAGTAAGCAGCATATTCCTAACCATTCATGTTCAAAAAGGTCCTTTTGAATAGCAGTGACGTATGATATAATTGCAGAGAATAGCAGCTTCTCTGTATTTATATTTGACTTAAATTATATATTCTGCATATCCACTTATGAATGGCATCCTTTCCTTTAGGACCTTTGGCATTACTAAGGTATTTCATTAGGTCGTGTCCAAAGTTTAGTTTTAAGGTGTGGGGCATGGGTATGCTTTCTAGAGATTCTAAAGTTCTAGGATTGTCCTAGCTCCTAGCTTGGGAGCAGTGACCCAAAGTTTCTTTGAGGGTAAACAACAGTGTTATTTAAAAGAAAGCGGTATTTTTTAAGGAAAACATTCACGTTTTCTGACCTTCAGGAACATTATCAAACACTTCTAGAAGAAGAAAAATACAGGGATATTTAATGCAAGCAAGGCAATAAAATACCCTGGTTCCCCTAGATCACCATCACCACAAATAAAATCAAATGAAACAATGGAATAAGATGAAACCAGAAACAAGAGAGCTGACTTTAGGTTTTCTTCAGGTAGAGGTTGGTCTGCACACAAATCACTAATCATTGCTTCCTGAAGATGGCTCTTACTCCCTTGTGGAGTGTACCACAGCATTCTGTATGGGGAATACTCAGGAAATGCCATTGCAGAAAGGAACTGTGTTTGAAAGCAGCACTATAGTACAGCCACCACCTGCTACATGTGGCTAATTAGGCTTTAATTGGATGCAGTAAAATTAGACATTGATTTCTTTAGAAACATTCATCCATTTTAAGTGCCCAGTGCGTGTGGCTGGTAGCCACCCTATGAGACCACATCGGTATAAAACCTTCGCATTGTCACAGGAAGTTCTTTCGGACTGCACTGCAGAGATTTGGAGGGTAGTACAGAAATGGTCTTGTGGGCTTCCTTTGTTCTCAAGATTTGGTTATTACATATGTTGATTTAAAAAAAAACAATTTTATATAAACAAATTTTGTAAGGATCAGTGTGACTTTTTTCCTTTCACTTTTATGTTAATTTTCTAGAGCCCAAAAGCTCCTCTTCAAGAATGACAAGTACACCCCCTCAACCACTCCGAACTACTCCTGGAAACAAACCTAGTGGGATGGCCAGAGGTCAAAATGCAGGGACTCCTACGAGTTCTGGGGAACCGGCTCAGACAGTAGTCTCCGTGGAAGCCTTCTCAGGCCTGAGGCTCAGGTCAGTAACTGTAAAGGCGTCTCACATGGTTTTCATGCCCCACTAGATGCCTCTCCTCCTTCCCAAGGATTGAACCTTCTAGAAATGACGTGTTTGTACAGCAGATCCACTTAACACCAACATCTCTTTAATTTGGCAAACGTTGGCAGTAAGACTAGCCATAACATCCAGTACACTTCACATGTGAAATGTCTAAAGGCGACTTTTTCTTATTTGAGTGATGAATAAAAGATGATGTATCTGTAAAAGGGAAATGGACAAGTAAATAATAGTATATTTAATCAGAAACTGTGATAGAGATTATTTTTAAGTCCATAAAGGTGTATCCAGTTTAACCAGAATAGTAGTGACTTCTTGTAACTAATGTTAAGAAAAGGACCTTGTGCTCTTTTTCTAATAACTTTTAAGGCAAACTTATGTCCTTTGCTTCAGTTATAACTGTGGGGAAATGAAGATACTCAGTTAAAATAGGAATAAGTCCCAGGATCATTTGAGTTAAAAGCTTTTCAAATCTTCTGTGCTCCATATCACTACTCCATTGTATCTCTATTCTGTCAAAGCCCAGGGCAGAGCAGTAATTCTTACTCTGAGACCAGATTGCTTTTAGTATAGTCTATCTGAGTAGCTAAGTGCAATCCCTTTAGAACACCTAACACTTGTCAATCTAAACTAAAACTGCTAAGGTCTTAAAACTGCTAAACTAAAACTGCAGAGGGAGAATAAGCTGCCACCATGAAGTAAAATCGTATTGTAAAGACTCCATACTCTCCAAAATTGGAAGAAAGTATTCAGTATCTTAATTACATCTGAGACAGTCTGTGGGCTGGGATACAGTAAGAGCTATGGTTTTCACTGCAGGGTTTTTTTGTCTTAAGGTAAACCACCCCCAGCAAGATGATAGTGCCTGCTGTAACCAGTTCTCTGTTGAAATTTCCCACAGAGAGATGTTGCTAATCAAAGTGTACATGCAGTAGACAGCCCAAGCTTCTGAGTGGCCTACAGATTTAGGGGACCACAATTGTTTGAATCTCTTTGTAATTGTTGTACCTGGATCTCAGGCTCTGAAAATACTCAAATACTCCAAAGGGCAGTAATGTGATAGTAATCTATTAATTCACAGAAATCAAGCCACAAAAAGGATTTCTCTACCTACATCAGTGTTTTTCTCCCGAATATTCTTCATTGCTTCAGAGTTAGCTCTATGACTTTTTATTTCTAAAGACCTTTGAAATAATCAAAAGGCATGTTTTATTCTGGTTTTTCTTTTGTTTTTGAATATATAATATGATCTAGTACGGAATAGGTATTAATATTCCCCCAGAGAAAAATAGCTTTTGCAAATCCACCAGTTTGGCCAGTCATTAGGATTAAGAAAATATTAACTGAAACTAGATTATAAGCTTCTATTTATTGTTATATGAAAATGTTGGGTTAAAAAAAATCCAATTAGAAATTAAAGACCCTGGGCAGCCCGGGTGGCTCAGCAGTTTAGCGCCACCTTCAGCCCAGGGCCTGATCCTAGAGACTCGGGATCGAGTCCCACATTGGGCTCCCTGCATGGAGCCTGCTTCTCCCTCTGCCTGTGTCTCTCTGCCTCTCTCTCTCTGTGTCTCGTGAATAAATAAAATCTTTTTAAGAAAAAAAAAATTGTAGACTCTGTGAAATTATTACAGAATTGATGAAATTTAAATCTTATTTTTAATATCAATTCATCATTTTGTATTAAAGTCAAAAGAGATTACTTTCAAAAGACTATTATAACATGTTATCATTTATAAGAACTTAGAGTGTGTACAATCTTGTTTTCTGTATAAGCTCCAGTTCTCTATCCAAGTAAGGATAAACTAGCCTTAAGAATTATCTTACTTTGGGCAGCCTAGGTGGCTCAGCGGTTTAGCATTGCCTTCAGCCCAGGGTGTGTGGTCCTGGAGACCTGGGATCGAATCCCATGTCAGGCTCCCTGCATGGAATGGAGCCTGCTTCTCCCTCTGTGTCTGTGCCTCTGTGTCTCTCATGAATAAATAAGTAAAATCTTAAAAAACTTATTTTTATTTATCTGCCATAAAAATCTTTCCCTTGTCCATACTATATAACTAAGCCTCCCTGAGAACAAGTACTTCAGAGAATAATTTCTATCCGTAACGTCTCTTCTAACCAACCTGCTACAGTGCTAGGTAATCTTTTATTAGAATGATAATCTAACCATTGCTGGTTTCTTGACCCAGGCGGCCTCGAGTGTCCTCCACAGAGATGAGCAAGAAAATGATTGGCCGAAAACTGATCAGACTGTCTCAGCTCAAGGAAAAGATGGCAAGTGAGAAGCTAGAAGAAATAGACTGGGTGACTTTTGGGGTTATATTGAAGAAAATCACTCCGCAGAGTTGTAATAGTGTAAGCCATCTTACGGATTTCTTAGCTGCTCCATCACAAGCTGACCGTGGGGATTCATGTTCTTGATTTCTCTACCCCAAGCCTATTAGTATTTTATTTTGAAATAGCTGCTAGTGAGTTCACAGATTGCCTCACCATCGTTGGATTGCTATCTGAAGGTTAAATACGTAAAGAATGTCCTACTTAACAGACCTGATTGTACAGGGTCCTTGGGCTTTTCACTGTATTATTCCTGCCATATTTCACTGGTCATTGTTTTGGTGGCACAAGGGTTGCCCCTGTGATACTGTCATCCCATTTGAGGGGGAGAGGTCGAGTACCTGGATCCTCTAAAGAGCCTTTCTAGAAAGAAGAGGTCAGCCTCAGAAGTTCTGAAATTGCTGACTGTGCCAGCACAGTGCATATTACAAAATATCTAACAGATTTTAAAATTGCAGTTGATGGAGAGGTAATGAGAAGATGACTTTGTGGTGTGGGAAGTCAGAAAACCTTCATCCTAAGCCCCATTCTCACTAGCTATGTGGACTTAGCCTGACCTTTAATCTTTAAGTACTTTCATTTCCTTATTTGTAAAAGGAAGGAAATGGCTTTTGTTTATATCAGAATTCTCTTCCAGCTCTCAAATACTAGGTTTACTCATGCACAATCCTGTTTTCATTCTCTAATTGAGATCTTGGTCAATCTTATATTGTTCTACAAGTCCTGCTCTAGCCCTCTTACTGTTAAAAGTGAAAGTGAACACATCTGGTTCTTTTAAGTTCTTAATTGTGTCACTACTGGTATTGTGGCTGGTAATGACTAATGACACTGGCTGTAATGATTTGAAATGATAGGTGTAAAATTTTATTTGAACCCTCCCAAGAAAGGAGTTGTACACATCCATGGAAACATAGTTAAAACACTTGAATGCAGTCAATAACTCAGCATAACCTATAACCACACCCATTCCAGGATGCCTGTGTGAAATAGCTTGATTGAATATTCAGATTATTTTGCCTTAAAAAAAAAACTGAAAGCGGACATTTTTATTTAAGTGGTTAGCATTTTGAGTTGCATTTCTTCAGATATAGAATACTTCTGAAATTTTACAGTTAAACATAAACCAGTTGTCTTTAAATATGCTTTTGTTTTTCTTATAAGTTAGGCAAAGATTGAATAGCACAGAGCTGACACCTTTTTATTAATATTAATATTAATATAATTAATCAGTGATAAGTAACAGATCCACTAAATTTATATCAATAAGTCATTAAACGGTAGTGCCACAACTTGACTCTGGTCCTTTTAATATTGTGTGTGTGGTTAGAAAGGTGGTGCTATCCCATTGACGATTTAGACCTGAGAATTAGAGACTTCACTAACGTGTGTGCTTCTGGCTTGTCTTAATTTCATTTCTAAAATGAGAAAGGTAGTAAATACTAAAGCCTAGAGGTAGGATTAATTCATAACAAACAGGCATTTTCAAGATTATACAATAAGACTGGTTTATGTTTATATATGTTCCCACAGTAGAGGACTTGAAACACAGTATAGCCCATTGTGCAAAATTTATTAAAAAGAGGGGTAAATATTTATTCCAGGGGAAAACATTTAGTATCTGGCGACTGAATGATCTCCGTGACCTGACACGGTATGTGTCGTTGTTCTTATTTGGAGAAGTTCACAAAGAACTCTGGAAGACTGAACAGGGTACTGTCATAGGTCTGCTCAATGCTAACCCCATGAAGCCCAAGGATGGTTCAGATGAGGTAAGAATCTGTTTCCATGATCTTTCTTTCTCTTTCTCTCTGGTCTTTACAGCTGAGCCAAGTTCTATCAAAAACTGGTCCATCTCCAGAACTGAGTCATGCTTTCATATATCTCCAGTTAGATTACTGGAGCTAGATTGCTTTTTGTTTGTTCCTCACCCACCAATATTCTGAACTTCTGTCTACTCTTAAATGTTCCACAACGATTGCTTTCATTAAATCTTTCCACATTAGTTCCAAGTTTCCTAGAGTGTTTTAAACTGTTCTGCTCAGGTCTCCTTAGATCTTCTTCATAGATCTCCATTGGCGGCATCAAGCAGGCAGGATTTTATAGTTGATTCCATTAGTTGTACAGCCATAACTGCAACTTAGAACCAGAGTGATTTCATCTTCTCAGCAGCAGCAGAGGTTCCTGCTGCTATAGCCTGAGATCTATTGTGAATAGCAACAGACCTTTTCTCCACCCAACCAGCAAGAAGTATCATTTTGTTGTTACTATATGTTATCATTAATACAATAAGGGAGAGTGAGAATCAGAATTATTTTCTTTTCTTCCTTTTACCAGAGAACAGCAACAGATCTTCCATCCTTACATATTAATCCCAACACATAGACAATGTAGTGATGTCAGGGCCAATGTCTATGAGCCTCTCAGCCTTCTCCTCTTGGTCACTGCATGGCTTTGAAGCTGTTGCCCTCATACCACCATTCAAGGCAGGAGTGACCCAGCCCTGCCCTGTCTGCTTTTTTGGGACCTCCTGAATCAGTCTCCTTGGCCAGAACGCAGTCCTGTGACCATCACTACCTGCAAGGGATGCTGGGAAAATGAACAGGATCTGTCACCTGAGACTGAGCGTTGGCCCACCCAAAGAAAATCCAAATTCTGCAGCAGAAACAAAGGAGACAGGAGAGAATGGATACTAGGTAGAGAATTGAGCATATCTCCTATACTCCTGTTCCTAAAGCTGCTCTATAGGGTCCTGGCTTCTAATTCCTATAGACTGCTACAGCCTCACTAACTCCCACCAACCAGCCTCTTACTCATTCTTGCTGATAAAAGGACAGCTTTTAACTCCCACTCTGTGTCTTCTCTGTAGGTGTGCTTGTCTGTTGATCATCCTCAGAAGATCTTAATCATGGGTGAGGCTCTTGACCTAGGAACCTGTAAAGCAAAGAAGAAGAACGGACAGCCGTGTACACAGACTGTTAATTTGGTTGGTTTCAACTCTGTTGGGTTGGTTTCTGATGAGGACGGGATCTAATGTGACTAGGTTGTAGATAGCATAGTGGTAATGGTCAATTTGGAACAGAGTTTCCTACATAACAGAAAGCACCAAAGTAAGAAAATTCGGTGTGTAGTTAGTAACTGCCAGTTTAAAAAACTGAGGACAAGAGAAGGATTTAACCTCTCAGAAAAGCGATCTTTTATTGCCAACTGACTGGAAGGTATAAGGAAGACAGATTTTTAGTTTGCCCTAAATTCTGAGCAGTGCCAGAGATCAAACAATGATGAAATGCACTGAAAACCTTATTTTCATCTCTTTAAGTCCAACTTGTATTTTCTTAGAGCCTTTTAAAATATAAGTCCTAACTTAAGATCCTCATGTACCATACAATTCACCCTTTTATGTACAGTTCAGTAGTTTTAATGCTGAGGTGTGCAGTTATCACCACTATGTAATTTCAGACCCCACCCCACCCCCACGAAACCCCATACTCCTTAGCAGTCACCCCCCCATTACCTTCTTCCCCCAGCCCCTGGTAAGTACTACTCTGCTTTCTGTCTTTATGGATTTTTCTCCTTTGGACATTGCATGTCATGGAAATGTACAACACGTGACCTTTTGTGTCTAATTTCTTTCACTTAGCACGATGTTTCTGGGATTTGTTCACATTGTCACATGCATCAATATTTCATCATTTTCATGGTCAAATAATATTCCATTGTATGCATACAGCAGTTTGTTTATTCATTAGTCATTGGGCATTTTATCAATACTGCTGCTATCAGCATTCTTGTATAGGTTATTATATAGATGGATGCATGTTTTTAGTTTCCTTGGAATTTCTGGGTTGCCTGGTAACCTCATGTTTTGGCTTTTGAGAAACTGCCAGATTGGTTTCCAAAGTGGCTTTTACATTCTCACTAGCAGAGAGGAGGGTTCCATTTTTTCCACCTCCCAGCCAGCCCTTGTTTCTGTGTACTGCCGATGACAGCCATTCTAGTAGGTGTGAAGTGGTGCTACTTAGAGTTCTGTGAACAAATTAAATGGCGGGTTTTGGTTTCATCACCTTTTAGTTCCCTCATTGCTTCCTAATAGATGAGCTAGTGAACAGGAAATAGCAGGAGATAGTTGGAGAAAGAGGTCTCAGAAGAAAGTACTTGATGGATCTCCACAGACCATTGTGATCATTAAAACCCTATTGTTGCCCATCTAAGGCCTCACCCAGTAGAATGTTAGCATGTTTCCCCCTTTTTTTTTTCACTGAAGTGAAGATAGTTTTATTCTCTTTTTTTTAAGAGAGTATGCACGGTGGTGGGTGAAGGTGGTAGGAGTAGGAGGAAAGGGAGAGAGAGAATCTTAAGCAGACTCCACGCTCAGTGTGGAGCCCAACATGGGGCTTAATCTCACAACCCTGAGATCATGACATGAGCCGAAATCAAGAGTCAACCCCTAACTGACTGAGCCATCCGGGCACCCCTGATTTGTTTTATTCTTAAATCAGTTTGTATTGAGGTAAAATACACATAACCTGTAATTAACCATTTTAAAATGTACACTTGAGTGATATATTCAGCATGTTTCCTCTTGTGCAACCACCAGCTCTCTACTTTCAAAACCTCACTACCCCACAAAAACACCCTATACCCATTAAGTAACCATTCTCCACCCCTCTCCTCCATCCCCTGGTGATGGGCCTAGTGTATCTGACTTCTTTTATTGTCAAGGTAGAGCGAGGGCTTATGAGGTGAACAGTATCATTTTTTCTTTCACCCAACTAGAGCTCTCAAGTGGAATTTCAGAGAAGTCACTGCATAGCTGCACTTGAGGAATGGCCCTGGAGATCAGTAGGGGGGGGCTCTACACTCAGTAGCACCCCATGAAGCTGGGAGAAAAGAAAGTGTTTATTGACACTGTCCCCGGGTATGTCACCCTAATCCTGATGCAGCCGCTCTTCCTTTTACAGAACGACTGTGAGTACTGTCAATATCACATCCAGGCTCAATACAAGAAGCTCAGTGCCAGGCGAGCTGACCTGCAGTCCACCTTCTCCGGAGGACGAATTCCAAAGAAGTTTGCCCGCAAAGGCAGCAGTCTAAAAGAACGGCTATGTCAGGATGGTTTTTACTATGGAGGGGTTTCTTCTGCATCGTACGCGGCCTCAATGTAAGACATTCTCTGGGGCTTCTTTCAGGACAGGGATCTTGCTTGTCTCCTTATAAGAACAAACCAAATGGTTGTACTTCCCTGTAATGGTCCTAGAAGACTTGTACAGGTTTGCTCTTTCATAAATTCACTGCCCAGAACGAGGTAGACAAGGACCTCCTTTATTCCCAGGGAAAGAGGAAAAGGTTTTCCTCTTAGATGGCCAACTTAAAGGTAAGTTGTGTCATGATGGTCTTTAACATAGAGCCCACACTTCTTTGGCTTCTAAGGTAAATGGTGCAACTTTGTCAGGGTTGATTATACGGCCACTGAAAGTCCACTAGTCCTAGTGTTTTTGGCATCCTCTGAGTCCTTTCCTTCACAACTCCTACATTGAAATGACAGACCTCTTAGAGGCCATGTTTAACTCAGTGAAGTAATAGCAGTGAAGCCTCACATAGGATTGGGATGCTGCTGAGGCAAACATTTGTGGCCTCTCTCCTGGGCATGTCAGGCCTTCCATAGAATCCTTGAAGTATGTGATCGATGGCCTTGTCCCTGTAGAATAGAAAGCACATCTGAGGACATGGCCAGTGGGGACCTGTCACAAAGGAGCTACCACTGGTTGAGAACAAAACATTTTGTTTCTAGGCTCATAGAAATTGGGCAAGGGAACTCTCACCTCTTGCCTAACTTATCATATCAAGCACATTTAAAATAATGCTTGTATTTTCACAAACTACAAAAAGCAGTTCTTCTACATTATAAAGATGTATCTGTATATATATACAGTTCAGCCAAAAGGAGACAATAAAAACTAGGTGTAAGATAATCATTCCTTGCTATGTATCTTTCTAGATATTTTTTCCCATATGTATAAGTTTCCAGTAATACAAAATGAGATCATACTGCATCTATACTTTGCAGTCCCCCCACCATAAAATAATTAATGCTTTCATTATTGAATATGCATTTACGGCATTATTTTTAGCAGCTACATTGTTTTTTACATGGCTCTGTGATAAAATAGTTCCTTGTGGATAAACATTAATGATATTTCTAACTTTTAACATTGAAAACAATATTTTACCCCATTAATATCCTAAGTTTTTGCCTAGTCCTTAATTTTTTAAGGTAAATTTCCAGACTGCTTGATCAAAGTGGTGGCATATTTTTTATTTCTTTTGCCATATTGCTTTTCCAGAATGGCCTTCACCAAACTTGGAGGTTGCCTGACATGATGCATTCAGTACCTATATTGTAGGACTGTGGTATTAAGAAAGTTTCCTTATACAGTGCTTTGAGAAGCTTCGACAGTTTGTAATAAATGAATACTTCTGTGCTTTTATCAGAGCATTAGATTTTAGTGACTATCCTTTGGGGGGGGGTGACTCTTGTCATTTCAGTGCGGCTGCTGTTGCTCCTAAAAAGAAGATTCAAACCACTCTGACTAATCTGGTGGTTAAGGGGACAGACTCGATCATTCAGGAAACCCAACAAAAACTTGGTAACTTTATTTCTCAATACTATATTTCTTTCTGTAGCTTAAATATGTAGTCTTTAGGATTGAAAATGGTCACAGTTGTTCATGCCCTAAATTATAAATACCCAGTCATCACTATAGTTACCTAGTCATGTGGCCTAAGCTGAAGCAATCAGGCTTGCTTGGCTGCATCTTAAGGAAAGCATATTAATCATAGCTGAGTCTTTATGTAGATGCTGTATAAATTTTCTTTTCTTTCTTTTTTTTTTTTTTAAATCTTTTTTTAAAAAAAGATTTTACTTATTTATTCATGATAGACATAGACAGAGAGAGAGAGGCAGAGACACAGGAGGAGGGAGAAGCAGGCTCCACACCGGGAGCCCGATGTGGAACTCAATCCTGGGTCTCCAGGATCATGCCCTGGGCTGAAGGTGGCGCTAAACCACTGAGCCACCCCGGCTGTTGCCCTGAATGCAGTTTTAAAAGTACATATAATCTCAGACTGTTGGAACTTTGAGTCCTCTAAAGCTGATGTTTGTATATTCCAGGAATACCCCAGAAGAGCTTGTCTTGCTCTGAGGAATTCAAGGAACTGATGGACTTGCCTACATTTGGAGCCAGAAACTTAAAACAACATTTAGCCAAAGCCAGGTTACCAGGTAGAGTCAGCCTGCCCCTGCTCCTGTGCCCACGCCTGCGTTCCCACAGCCCTTCGGAGCCCCTCAGTCTGTGGCTTGTGTTTCAGGGATAACAGGAAGCCCGAAACCTGCTTTCCAGTCTGTCTCAGCATCAGCCCTCTTAAAGCAGCAGAAGCAGCACATGCTGGAGATGAGGAAGAAGAGGTCAGAAGAAATACAAAAACGGTAAGAATAATGGGTTTAATATTTCCTATTTAGATAGTTTATCTCCGGGATCCTCAGAACATCTTAATGGATTTCCAAAATGTGGCTTTAAATTTTTAGATGGTTGGATAGCTTTTTAACTTTGAAAGTTCCAAAGCAATTTTAACATAACCTAAGAACACAGCCTTTCGGGTTCTGTATCTCTGACTCACGCTGGTGAATTTGAGACCAGGTGGTACAAGTTATAGTAATTAATACCCCAACACCCCAGGGAAGAAGGGAAAGAAGGAACGGTTAAAAAGGGTATTGTGAAAGGGAAAAGCGCATGTTGACCTCTTTCTCTCATTTTTTAGTTCTACCACAATTAGTTTTTTTAAGTACAGGCTAAGCCAGTAAATAGATTTTACAGTTGCTCACGTAAATGATAAAAGTGAGGCAGTGAAAGTGGAGAGTCATTTTAGAGGCAGAAACAAGTGGAAAATGGTGCAGAAGGTAAATGAATCAAAGATTCTTAAACTCAAGTTATCAGAATAGTGATAAGAGTATCAGTTTAGAGATGCTTAACAGGTATGGAGCACATGCTATACATCAAATCAACAGTGTCTCTTTTAGTCCTTACCATAGTCTGTGAGATTCTGTTATCCTTGTTTTATGAGTGATGTAACTGAGTGCCAGAGAGCTGGTTGGTGATGGAGTCAGGTTTGGACTCATTCATACCTGTTCTGCCCTAGTTAAAACAGTTAGGCTGCCCCAGATCTGGGCCACTGAAAGGTAGATGGTTCAATAAATAGGAAAGTCCACTTTAAGCTACCAGGAAATTCTTTGGAAAAATCCAGAGCATAGATTTGGCTTCAGGCAGGTGAGTTTGAGGTGCTGATGGAATATCTCTGGAGATGTTCTTCATGTGGCTACAGATGATATAGATAACATGGGGTTGTGGCCTTGTGTGAAATAGGGGGCACCTGCCCATTTAAAGGTGTTACAGTTGGAAGTTCTTCAGAATTTTGCTGGCCAAATAACATATCACTGGGCAGGGTCTCATAGGCAGTTATAGGAGTGGGCATGTGGTAGTGGAAAGAATCCTAGCCTGAGATTACCTGGAACTAGTCATCAGCATCCTTACAAGCAGTAGGATCTTGGCCCTCAATTCCTTCATCTGTAAAATGAGAGTTCTGGACTACATAATTTGTGGCACCTGTTGTTTTTCATTAGCCCTTTTGACTGCTTACAAAATAAATCACCATGTGAATTATGTCTTTCTGTGAAGGATTTTCACATATATCCTGTGTGTTACCTCTTCCCAGTAAACTAAAATGAGACCTTCCATGAGTTTCTGAAGGTCCCAGCTAACCAGAGAGCTAGGAATACAGCACACATCTCACCTTCAGGGCTATGTTCTATTGAGAGGCACCCACAAGAAAGCCAGTTGGCAAAAATAGTAATCAGTTCTAAATCGCTAAAACAACAAGAGCTTATTCAATGAATAGTCAGTTAACCAGAGTTAGGAAAGCCCGCACATTCTCAGTGTGTGCTGGTCTTGACCATGGAGGAGCAGCTATTTTACTAGTGACTACTTACCAGCTGGTGGCCTATCTACAGTGTCCCAGTCAGCATACTTTGTGACTATGTATTTCTTTAAAGATTTCTCCAAAGCTCAAGTGGGATCAAGAGCCCAGCTGTGACACCCTCTTCTCAACGGGTCCCTTCCCAGTCTCTGCAAACAGCGGCTGTGTTGCCCAGCCTGGAAGGAGCACCAGCCACACAGATGCCCAAGCTGGGGCGAGGCATCTCAGAAGGAGATGATGTTCTCTTTTTTGATGAGTCACCACCACCAAGACCAAAACTGAGTGCTTTAGCAGAAGCCAAAAAGGTAAGTGGCATCAATTTTTTTAACATTTGAATTTGCATTCTGTAGGCCATAGCTGGAGTTGAAAGAGAGTAATAGATATTTATTGATCATGAAAATTAGAGTGAAAGGAATATCAAGTGATAATGGCATCAACATAATGCCACTGGTTCAATCCAAGAACGTTACCCATTGTCAACACTGTTCCTTGTGAGGCTGAGGGAGATGTTCTAAACTCTGGCTGGCCTGAGGGAAGCAAATTCTGGGAATTATTAACACAAGACTGTAAAATGGTGGTTTACAGAATCCTTTGAAAGAAATCTTACACAGGAGCTAAGTTGCTCTGATTGCCGTGCTCAGAGCTCCACTTTTCAAACCCTTCGTGAGTCAACCCGAGCCCCAGTAAGAGCCTGTCTTCTCTTTGTCCTAGTTAGCCACTATCACCACTTGAAGGGCAAAGGCTAGTCATAAGCCAGAGCTGCACCTGCAGTAATGATAGTGATAAGAGCACCTGTGATCTTGGGTCATGAGTCCAAGCCCCACCTCAGGTGTAGAAAAACAAAAAACCCTGTAAAACAAAACGATTGGACATGTGCTTGTGGTATATACACACATGCTGTTTAGTCTGTATAGATTCGTGCTTTGCCCACGTTCTCTCATCTGCACAGCCTAGTAAACACTATCATCTTCATTTTACAAATGTAAAACCTGAGGCTGAAAAATTAAGTAATTTACATAAGGTTACAAACTAGTAAGTAGCAGAGCTAGAATCTTATCCTGATTCTGTCTGATTGTAAAACAAACTTCCACAGTGTTTATGTGGTTCCTCTATGGGTCCTGAAGCCCATAGTGTAATGATTTTAAACTTGGTATTTAAGTAAGCTGAAACTTTATTAGCTTATAGAGCTGTCTCCATACTTTTAAAAAAATTTTTTTTATTAATTTTTATTTATTTATGATAGTCACACAGAGAGAGAGAGAGAGAGGCAGAGACACAGGCAGAGGGAGAAGCAGGCTCCGTGCACCGGGAGCCCAACGTGGGACTCGATCCCGGGTCTCCAGGATCGCGCCCTGGGCCAAAGGCAGGCGCCAAACCGCTGCGCCACCCAGGGATCCCATACTTTAAAATTTTAATAACTGGGTAATGTTATAAAGAGAAGATATATTTTGCTAATTTATATTTGAGAATAGAATGCACTCGTTAATAACTAGAAAAGGGGTACAGGGCTTTAGATAACTGTCTCATTAAGATTTTTTCATCTCTTTTTTCTAGTTAGCTGCTATAACCAAATTAAGAGCAAAAGGCCAGATTCTGACAAAAACAGACCCAAACAGCATTAAAAGGAAGCAAAAGGACCCCCAGGATGTCCTGGGAGTGAAGGACCGTGTAGAAAAGAACCACAACTTTTCTCCTGAAGGTACTGTGGGTTTTAGAGTTAGCAGTGGGAAGGCCGCCATCTGTAAGATGTTCTAAACCATAACCAGCATCCCTGATAACAGAAATTTTTGTTTTACTTAAATTTGCCTCTATTACAGTACCTAAATAGAATTTCTGCAACTGGAATTGACCTTTTTTTAAAAAAAAACTAGTTTATTTATTTATTTGAGACAGAGAGAAAGAGAGAGAGGCAAAGACACAGGCAGAGGGAGAAGCAGGCTCCATGCAGGGAGCCTGATGTGGGACTCGATCCTGGGTCTCCAGGATCATGCCCTGGGCTGAAGGCGGAGCTAAACCGCTAGTGCCACTGGGGCACCATTTTCAATGATCCCATTAAGTTGAAGTGAAATTATACACAATCTAAAAGCTTAAGAAAAAAGATTACTTGGGACGCCTGAGTGGCTCCGTGGTTGAGCATCTCCCTTCAGCTCAGGGCATAATCCTGGGGTCCAGGGATTGAGTACCACATCCGGCTCCCCACAGGGATGCTACTTCTCCCTCTACCTATGTCTCTGCCTCTCTGTGTGTTTCTCATGAATAAATAAATAAAATCTTAAAAAAAATAAGAAAATGATTACTTATTAGATCTTTGTACAGAGATATATTAGTATAAAGATTTACTTTGAAAGAAGTAGAATTTGTTTCCAAATTGCCATTTTTATTTTAAAAACTCTGAAGTTGGCGGTGACATTTTATTATCAGTTTGTAAAAAGGAGTTTTCTTGACATTACTTATCATCATAGTCTGTTCCTGTCTTAAGAATGGAAGAGATTCTAATCCAGTGGTTAAATCTGCCATTCCCCATATGCTAGGGCCTACTTGTCAGCTCACTCCTCAAGAGTTTTTCTCTGCTGGTACCGATTGGGGTAAATTAAATTTGAAGGGCCTTGTTGTCAGAGATGGAGAGAACAGGAAGAAGCTGAGTCCATGAGGCTCCTTGGCTTCCTGAAATTTCTCAGTGACAGCTACTGTTTCCTTTCTGCTCTAGCTGAAGATGAGTTGGAGCCTGCCAGGAAAAAAAGGAGAGAACAACTTACCTACCTGGAATCTGAAGAATTTCAGAAAATTCTAAAAGCAAAATCAAAGCACACAGGAATACTCAAAGAGGTAAAAGCCAAAAAAGGTCAAAAATGATAGTGATGCCCTTCAGACTCGCACTTTGTCATGGGACTAAGAAGAATCTATTTCTTCGACCTCAGCCAAGACATAGTTTTGTCTGAGTTGACTTCAAGGAACAGGAACATTCTTGATAGAATTTAGCTTTGCCTCTGTCCTTGTGAAGAATATCATTTATCTTAATTTTAATAGACATCGATGTTATAAAAATGGTGCTTTCTAGGTATAGCTTTGAATTTATCTTTCAGTGGTTTGCCACTATAGCTGTTCTTTTGAATATCAGTATAGGGGTACCTGAGTGGCTCAGTAGGTTAAGTATCTGCTTTTGGCTTGAGTCATGATCCCAGGGGCCTGGGATTGAGCACCGAATTGGGCTCCCTGCTCAGCAGGGAATCTGCTTCTCCCTCTGGCTCCCCTCCTCCACTCTTACCCTCTCACTCTGTCTCTGTCTCTCTCTTTCAAATAAATAAATAAGCTTTTCCCAAAAAAGGGTATCCATATCCTATGTGTAATGTAAAAATTAGAAAAGGAAATATTTATATTAAAAGTATATATTTGATATATATTTGATTATGTAAATCAAATATTTGATGTAAACTATCCCAGAAGAAATAAGAAAGTTGTCAGAGGATTGGGTTATAAACATAAATAAGACAAATAGAAATGAAGTCTTCTTAGGTGTGGGTTTTTTTGGTTACTTAAATACCATGGTTCTGTTTCTCTGACAGTGTGCTTTTTTTTTTTTTTTTAAACAATAAATACTCCAGGGAACTTTTGAACACACCAAACTATGGTTGTCCCTCTATATACACAAGAGTTGCCTAGTGTGCTTTTGGTATATTCAATGTATATTTGAATGATGCACAAATGTAGGGTCGTATATAAAGCAGTTAGTTTTGAGAGTTATAATGGGGTTTTTCATCCACATGGGTGCCTTTTAAAACAGTCGAATGAATCCTTTCATATCAAGGGACTGTTTGGTGCATTGCGGGTGCAGTTTCCCTGGTCTCTGCGAGTAGCAGGGAGGGGTAGCAATCATTGGGTTAACAAAACAAGGGCTCCCACCAATTTTTACGGTGTCTCCATTAGTGCCAGTACTCTGAATGCTCTGCTCTGAATGTTGTGCTTTTGATAAAACTACTGACTAATCAGACAGTTGTGTATCCTACCACTCTACCAGACCAGAAACTTGGCCCGGAGAGGTGCCAAGGCCATCCCTGAGAGGTTGCAGAATTGAGCTCCTGGTCTTTGCATCCACCAGAGGCCTTGGGCCTTGTGCAGCTGCACTAACTCCAGAGCTCTGAATATCTCTTCCCTCACCCAGAGATGGCTCCTGCCAAGTGCTCGGTCTAGAAAATAGTATCAAATAGACTGGGCTGTCCTAAGTGGAGAGGCACTGAATACTTTCCATAGCTTGAGTCTATACGGGCACAGGAGAAATAATTCCCTTCTGGTGCACACACGCAATGTGATGACACTGTTAATAATGTTAGTATTTAAGTTTGTATTTCGTGTTTTAAAAATCACCAGGTGCCTTCAAACCAGTTTTTGGAAAAAGTAAGAGCTTATGTCTACTTATGATCATCTTTTGGTTTGCAGTTCTTTGAGTTCTTATCAGGTGTCCTCATAACAGCTTGTCTCTGGTGGTTTTTACTATTATTGAATTGGTGCCTGAGTACAAGTTGGATTTGGTGCAAGGTCTCTTGTATGCCTTGTCATTTCCAGGCTGAGGCTGAGCTGCAAGAACGCTATTTTGAGCCATTGGTGAAAAAAGAACAAATGGAAGAAAAGATGAGAAGCATCAGAGAAGTGAAATGTCGAGTAGTGACATGCAAGACGGTGAGTGGAGGAGATGGTTCTAACCCTGGGCCCTGTTCTGAGCTGTTGTGACTCAACAGAACATGGAGATATATGGGATATGGGGCCATGTCTTGTGACTGGAGTCCTGCACAGGTCATTTAATTAGGCTGGAAACCAAGTGGTTCACGACAGCCAAGGACCTGGCTGCCAGCTGACTTGGTCTCTGAGCTCTGGTGGCAGAGCATTGACAGTGAGATTCTTCTCTCATTTGACCACAGCTCCTGGTTCTGCAGGCAAGCCTTGAACGTTGGATCCAAGTTATTCTTAACTGTCCTTCTCAAGTTTCTAGCACATCCATAGTCCGTGGTTCACAGTCCTGGGACATGGTATGATTTCCTTTGGCATCACATGTTATGACCAACTACTATTGTCCCTTGCTACTCAGGGCTTAGCTTGCTAAATTGAATCTCAAGGCAAAGTGTAAATTGCATTATTTTCAGTGTTTGCAGAATTTTTACACTAAATCCATTAGAAAAATGATAATACCCTTGTCCATCAACATTGACAAATAAGACCAAAAAATAGTTCTTGCAACAGTATCCTTTCATTACCACTCATTTTATACTGCCTGGCTAATCTTCCTTGTAAGCATACATAAGAGGAGGAAGAGGCTTAGCTTACCAAGTACAATTTTCTCTGTCTTTATTCCTTTTCAAACCTCCGACTCTCCTTTACATACATACATACATACGTACATACATACATACATACATTTATTTTTTATTTTTTTATTTAAGATTTTATTTATCCATTCATGAGAGACACAGAGAGAGAGGCAGAGACACAGGCAGAGAGAGAAGCAGGCTCCATGCAGGGAGCCTGATGTACGACTCAATCCCGGGACTCCAGGACCACGCCTGGGGCCGAAGACAGATGCTTAACTGCTGAACCATCCAGGGATCCCCTCTCCTTTACATTTAGAGGATGGCCCTGAACCAGCTGTCACCAAAAGGCAGGGCTGCCTTTGAAAGTTCAGAATAAGTAACGGTTTTACTTCAGATTAACAGATTTTATGCTGATACAATGGCAAACCTAAGGACATAGCTGGTGTTAGTTTCCCATTTCTGCCCAAACAAATAACCACCATCTTGATTGTTTTAAAAGACACAACTTCTTTATTTTGCTCTTCTGTAGTCTCTGTGGGTCTCACAGGATTAAAATCCAGGTCAGCCAAGACTGTGTTCCTTTTGGAGGTTCTAGGGGAGAATCCATATACCTGCCTTTCCAAGCTTCTGGATCCCACTCGTTATTCTTTGGCTTGCAGCCACTTCCTCTTCAGAGCCAGCCATGGCAGGCCCAGCCCTCTTATCACATCCTCTGGCTGTCTCCCTGTGGTATCCCACTTCCACTTTTAAGAGCCCTTAGGATTCCATTGGGCCCGTCTGATAATCCAGGATCATTTCCCAATCTTAAAATCCCTCTTTGCCACGTTATCTAAAATGCTCATGGATTCTAGGGAGTAGGGTATGTATGTCTTGGGCGGGAGCATCTGTTCTACCTACTACAGCTGGCATACCACTCTGCTCTGTACTTTATGAGGCTGCCAGAACCAAAAGTTACCAGAAACCATATGCTCTGTCCCAGCACCTACCTGTTTCGACGTTCACCCTTCATTTCCTTCCTTCCTTTCATTTAAATGTCTCATACAATTCCATTTATGCCAAATACAAAACCAGACAAATGAATCTCTGCTGTTAGAAAGCAGGGTGGTGATTATGATTACTCTTGGGGTGCAGGGGGAGCAATGCCTGGAAGGGGGCATGGGGAGGGCTTCAGAAGTACTGGGGAGGTTCTCTTAGTATGGTGCTGCTTTTTGTTCCTATTTTATTCAGTCATTCTGAGGATCAGAATTACAAGTCAATTATTATCATCTCCACTTGATTTTGCTGCCTGTGAAAGAGGAGTAATTATAAGCTTACATCCTTTTCTGAGGCTTATTAAGAGGAAATGCAAGGGCTACTGCATAGGCCCCACTGTCGGTGTCCTATAACCAAGCAACTGGAGTGAATTTAGGACAGACCTAATGAAGCTATTGAGAGGTTCCCAGTGCTTTTGTCTTGATGTGACAGAAGGTTATTGTACTTCATTCCTGCCCCAAAATTGTGGCAAACACAAGAAAAAGTGGCATCATTCTGCAAGACTTGAGAAATCATAGGCATCACCACAGCTAGTAGATAAGGCGGTTACTCTGCTCATAGCTACCTGGGTGGTGGTAAGAAAACAGAAGTTCTCTGGAACAGAACACCCTCCTAACAGCCAGTTTCTCCTTCAAAGCTCTTGACCAAATGTGTGCCCTTCTATTAATTATATGCAGTGCGCCTATACCCACTTCAAGCCTTTGGAGACCTGCATCAGTGAGCAGCACGACTACCACTGGCATGACGGCATAAAGAGGTTTTTCAAGTGTCCCTGTGGAAACAGAAGCATCTCCCTCGATAGGCTCCCCAAAAAGCACTGCAGGTAGGATCGCCTGGTGTTCTTTAACCTTCTTTCCAGTTCCCATATGATGCCATTCTACTGGAACATTGGTCAGTCCATTTTGAGGGTCAGGCCTTCTTTCCATCCCTCTCACAGCTCCGGGTCATCTCCAAAAGCTCATGGAGAGAAGGGACCCTTCCCTCGTCACTGCTTTATCCCCAATACTTGGTATAGTGCCCACCCCATGGTGGGTCCTGACAAATGCTTGTTGAATAGATGACAGAAGTCATTTCTCTGAATGTCCTGGAGTTGCTGGGACAAGAACTAGGGAATCAGAACCAGGATATAATCTTAGAGCCATGAGCTAACTAATTTCTGTGGCCACTTTTGCCTTGGGAGCATTGGTGGACTCTAGCATTGGTTGATATTCCCTTTAGGATATCTATTCCATTCAGTTTTTCTAGTTGTTCTCAAAGTACTTGTCTAAGGTCTATCCCACTCAGAAGTAGAATTAGGATCACATTTAAGTGAATAAAACAATTTTGTGGAAACTAATAAAAATGTCTTTTGTGGGGACTAATAGTGTCTTTTATATATAAAGTCATCCCTTTTTAAGATCATGAAGTATCTTCCCATTTATTCATCTAATCCTCTGGCTTTTATTAATTTTTAGAATTATCTCCACTTCAGATGTTGAATATTATTAATTCTTAGATGAATCATCGTTTTTGTTGATGCTGTGAGTGGCAACTTATTTTTTAGTATTTTGTTGTTGCTTATTGGTGTAGAGAAATGTTATCAAATTTTTTATGTTGATCTTGCCTCTGGCAAGCTTATTAAAGTCTTATTAAACTAGTAATTTGTCTGTTAATTTCTCTATGTAGTTCATCATCCACAAACAGAGGCAGTTTTACCTGTCTTGTTCTCATCCTTAATACCCTCTATTTCTTTGTCTTTCCCATAGGGTTGGCCAGACCTCCAAATAATAGTGATGATAATGGGCTTTCATTTCTTTATCTTTAAGTGAATATATCCTTCACAGATTTCTCCTCCAAGGGTAGCCTTTACCAACTTAAGGAAAGTTCTTGTTATTTCCAGTTTACCAAGATTGTGAGTAGGTATCTTTTTTTCATTTTATGATCTTATCCTTTAGCTTATCAGTGTGTTGTTACTGATTTCTTTATGTATTTTGCATATTAACCCCTCATCTGATAGATGACTGGCAAACATTTTCTCCTGTTCTATAAGTTGTTTTTTCATTCTGTTACTTGTTAATTTTGCTGTGCAGAAGCTTTTGAGTTTTGATGTGGGCCCATTTGTTGATTTTGTGCTTTTGTTCCTTGAGCTTTTGGCATCGTGTTCAAAAAATCAGTGCCAAAACCAATATTGATGAGCTTTTCCCCTACATTTTCTTTTAAGAGTTTTATAGTTTCAGATCTTACATTTAAGTGTTCCATCCATTTCAAGTTAATTTTTGTGAGGGATGTGAGATAATGGTCCAATTTCCTTGTTCTGAGTGTGTTTCTCCAATTTTCCCAGCACTGCTGGTTGAAGAGACTGTCCTTTCCCCATTGGATATTCTTGGCTCCTATGTTGAATAGCAGTTGAAATATTAGTTGACCATATATACTGGGATTTAAATCTGGGCCTTCTGTTTTACTGGTCAGTATATCTATTTTTGTGCCGGTATCATACTGTTTTTATTACTATAGCTTTGTAGTATAATGTGAAATCTGGAAGCATGATGTCTCCAGCTTTGTTCTTTTTTCTCAGCATTACTTTGACTATTAAGGATCTTCCTTGGGTCTGCACAATTTTTAGAGTTTGCGTTCATTTGTTCTTCTGTCTCTCTCTTTGAAGAATGCCTTTAGTATTTTGATAGGGATTACATTGAATGTCTGCAGATTCCTTTGGGTAGTTTGGCCATTATAACAATATTAATTTTTGCAGATCAATGAACTCTGGGTTGTCTTCCCATTCATTTGTGTCTTCAGTTTCTTTCAGGAAAGTCTCGTAGATTTCCATTCACTTCCTTGGTTAAATTTGTTACTAAGCCTTTTATTGTTTTTGAGTATATCCTGAGTGTAAAGGAAGGCAATTGATCTCTGTGTGTTTGTTTGTTTGTTTGTTTATTTATTTATTTATTTATTTATTTATTTAAGATTTTATTTATTTATTCATGAGAGAGAGAGGCAGAGACACAGGCAGGGGGAGAAGCAGGCTCCATGCAGGGAGCTGGATGTGGGACTCAATCCCGGGTCTCTGGGATCCACCCCTGGGCCAAAGACAGCGCTAAACCGCTGAGCCACCGGGGCTGCCCTGTGTGTTGATTTTATATCCTGCTGCTCTATTGATATTGTTAATTAACTCCAGTGTTTTTTTTTGGGACTGACTCTGGGATTTTCTACATATAAGATATGTCATCAGCGAATAGTGACAATTTTACTTGTTCCTTTCCAATTTGGATACTTTTTATTTCTTTGTCTTACCTAATTGCTCTAGCTCTAGCAAAGATTTCCAGTACTATACTGAATAGGAATGGTGAGAGTGTGCATCCTTGTCTTGTTCCAGATCTTACAGGATATGCTTTTATTTTATCCCCTTGAGTATGTAATGTTAGTTCTGAGTTTGTCATATGTGACTTTTATTATGTTGAGGTATGTTCCTTCTATACCCAATCTGTTAAGATTTTTATTATGAAAGGGTGTTGTATTTTGTGAAATGCTTTCTCTGTATCTATCAAGATGATTGTATAATTTTTATCTTTCATTGTGATGGATTAAATTTGTTGACTTGAAAGAAAAATAAATTTGTTGATTTGTGTATGTTGAACCATCCTTGCATCCCAGGGATAAGTCCTACTTGGTCATGGTGTATAATCCTTTTAATGTGTTCTTGAATTTGATTCACTAATGTTTTATCGAGAATTTTGATCTTTATTATTTCCTTCCTTCTGCTAAATTTGGGCTTAGTTGGTTTTTTTTTTTCCTAGTTCCTTGAGGTATAAAATTAGATTATTTGAGATGTGTCTAATTTGTTAATATATGCACTCACTGCTGTAGACTTTCCTTTTAGAACTTCTTTTGCTGCATCCCACAATATTTGATTTGCTGTATTTCCATTTTCATTTGTTTCAAGATAATTTTTTATTTTAACCCAGTGGCTGCTTAGATATGTGTTGTTAAATTTCAACATATTTGTAGATCTTCTCACTTTCCTCTTGTTGATTTCTACTTTCATACCATTGTGGTCAGAGAACACAGCTGTATGATTTAAGGTTTCTTAGTTGCTAAGATTAGTATTGTGCCTGTCTTGTGATCTACTCTGGATATGCTACCTGCACTTGAGAAGAGTGCATGTTCACTGCTGTTGGATGGGTGTTCTGTATATGTCTGTGAAATCCATTTGTTTTAAAGTGTACACCAATTTCCATGTTTCCTTGTTGATTTTCTTTCTGGGCAATCTATCCATCACAATACTGGGGTACTGAAGTCCCCTACTATTACTGTATTGTTATCTGTTTCTCCCCTAAGATCTGTTGGTATTTGTTAATATGTCTCGGTGCTCGGGTGTTGGAGCATACAGATTTACAATCATTCTGTCTTCCTGATGTATTGATTGACCCCTTTATCGTGACATAATGACCTTTTTGTCTCTTTTCGGCTTGAAGTCTATTTTTGTCTGATGTAAGGATGGCTCTATTTGCCTTCTTTTGGATTCCATTTGCCAGAGATAACGTATTCCATCCTTTCACTTTGCGCCTGTGTGTTAGAGCTGAGATGTGACCCCTGTAGGCAGCATATGATTGGGTCGCTTTCTTTCCATCTAGCCATTCTGTGCCTTTTGACTGATGGATTCAATCCATTTAACTCTTGGGTGATTATTGATAGGTCAGGATTTACTACTCTTTTCTTCTTCTTTCTTCTTTCTTCTTCTTCTTCTTCTTCTTCTTCTTCTTCTTCTTCTTCTTCTTCTTCTTCTTCTTCATTTTTTGGTCTCCACATTGTTTCTTTTTCCCATTTCTGCTTGCTTTTTAAGTTAGTAGTTTTCCGTGGTGATTTGCTTAGTCTCTCGTCTTTTATGTTTTGTGTCTCTGCTCTAGATCTTTGCTTTGTGGTGACCATGAGGTTTCCATAAAACATCTCTTCAGTAAAATACTTCTTTCTCTGCTGTCAGCAATTTATCTTCACCTATAAAATTTATGTCCTTTTTCTCTTCCTTTTATATTTTATGTCATAAATTATTTCCTTTGTGCTGTGATGTCATCACCAAGGAGTAGCCATAGTTCTTTTTAATGCTGTTTTGCTTTAACCTTTATACCATAATTAAGAGTTTAATATAATATTCCAGAAAAAACTTAATTTTCTGATTCTGACCATTTATCACTTTAATCAGAGTTTCATGTATTTCTGTCTGTTTCAGCTTGAAGAGCTCCTTTCTGTGTTTCTTATTATGAGGCAGGTCTAGTGGTGATGAACTCTTCAGTTTTTGTCTGTCTAGGAAAGTCCTGATTTCTCCTTCCTTTATCTCCTTTAGGATAATTTTGCAGAATAGAGTATTCTTGGCTGGCAGTTTTTAATCTTTGAATATTTTTCATGTCATTCCACTCTTTCCTGGCCTGTAGAGTTTCTGCTGAGAAATCTGAGAGCCTAATCCTTTGTAGGTTTCTACCTCCACCCCACCCCGCCCCCTGTTGCCTTTAAATTTTTTTCTCTATCATTGACTTTTGACAGTTTTGATACAGTTGTCTTGGAGAGATCTTCTTGAATTGAGATAAGAAGGTGTTCAACTAGCTTCACAGACTTTGTGTATCCAGGTTTAAGGCATTCTCAACTATTATTTCATTAAAAATCTCTCTGTTCATGTCCTCCTCTCTTCTCCTCCTGGAATACCCATCATTCTTACTTGAGCTTTTCCAGTGAAATCTATTTTCTACATGGAATCTCAGAGGACTTCATTTCTTTTTTAAAATCTTCGTTCTCTCACCTCTCCCATCTGCATCATAAATTTTTAGGTTTCGGTCTTCTAGCTCACGCATTCTCTTTTCCATCTGATTTGCTATATTTCCAATGCATTCTTTTGCATTCTCCATCTTACTTAGTTCTTCCACTCCAGAATTTGTTTAGTTCTTTTTTAGAATTTCTTCTGTGAAGTTCTTCTGTTCATTAATTTTATTTCCAAGGTCTTTCTAAGTTTCCTTGTAGCTTGCTGAATTTCTTCATAAAAGCTCTTTCAAATCTTTATCAGTTAGATCAGAATGTTCTTTGGACTCTTTTGCTGGAAAATTGTCGGGTTGTTATTGTTTTTATTTTTAATACTAAATTACTGTGATTTGTCATGCTGTCTGAGGAAGAGTGTCTCTGCCATCACATTTGATGTAATGAGCCCTTTTCTTACTTAGGCAAAGTTTTGTTCACTTTGATTCTGAACATTCAACCCCTTGGTAATTAGGAGCCTTTCTTTTGTTTTCCAGAAGGTGGCACCATAGCATGTGTTTTTTTGTTTCTCTTGGCAGAGTGCACTAAAAAAGTAAATAAAAATAGAGTGGGGGGCTGTGGCCAACTAAGGGGAGGTATGTACTTAGCACTCTGGACTTTGAGTGAGCCCAGAAGTACATGGGCCTGAATCCCTGGGCAGGCAGGAGGAGACACTTCCCTGCAGTATCTCCAGCTGAGGAAGCTGCTGGATGGTGGCGGACCCCCACTTAGCACCTTCACTCTCCACCTCCTACCAGAAGGGTGTTGCTGACCTGCCATCTCTATGACCACTCCCCTCCTTCTCTGCTTTTCCTGCTCCAGTTCACCCCTGATAACCTGGTATGCTGTGCTCAAGTACATTTTTTTTTTTTTTTAGTTGTCCAATTACTTGTAAATCAAAGGGGAGAAGAAAAAGGAATAGCTCCCCTTTTGATGATCACATCACCTTGTGAAGTATCCTTTCATTCTTTGCGTAAACCCTACCTGAGGGGATCCCTGGGTGGCTCAGCAGTTTAGCGCCTGCCTTTGGCCCAGGACACGATCCTGGAGTCCCGGGATCCAGTCCCACGTCGGCTCCGGCATGGAGCCTGCTTCTCCCTCCTCCTGTGTCTCTGCCTCTCTCTCTCTCTCTGTCTATCATAAATAAATAAATAAATCTTAAAGGTTTATTTTTTTTAAAAAGTCAGCATTTAAAAAAAAACCCTACCTGATGTTTTTTTTTTTTTAATCTGAAATTCTATTTATCCATTCCACTCATCTCACCGCTGACCTCTCCTCTAGCAACCACCAGTTCTCTGTATTTAAGAGTCTGGTGTTTGGTTTTTTTTTTTTTTTTGTCTCTTTTTTTCTTTGTCCATTTGTTTTGTTTCTTAAATTTTCTCTGACTTATTTTACTTACCATTATACCCTCTGAATCCATCCATGTTGTTGTAAATGGTACAATCTTAGTCCTCTCTATGGCTGAGTAATACTGCATTGTATGTGTGTGAGTAGGTAGGTATATGTTTCCATAATTTGATTAGTAAATAATGCTGCAGTAAACAGGGCTGCACATATCTTTTCAAATTAGTGTTTTCATTTTCTTTAGGTAAATCCAGTAGTGGGATTACTAGATCATAGGGTAGGTCTGTATTTTATTTTTTTAGGACCTTCCATATGTTCTCCACAGTGGCTGCAGCAGTGTGCAGAGCACCATATCCTCACCAACACTTGTTATTTCTTGTCTTTTTGATTCTAGCCATTCTGACAGGTGTGAGGTGATATCTCGTGGTTTTGAATTGCATTTCCCTAATAATCAGTGATGTTGAGCATCTTTTCATGTGTCTGTTGGTCAACTGTGTGTCATTAGAAAAAGGTCTATGCATATCTTCTGCCCATTTTGATTGGATTATTAGTGGTTTGGGGGTTATGTCAAGGATTTCTTATTTTAGTATGCAGTTATATTCAATTAGCTAATATTTTATGAAGGATTCAATTGCCTAGCTCCACTTATATGCAGATTTTTTTCAATAACTATGGTACAGTACCTAAATGTATTTTCTCTTTGGATTTTTTTTCTTTTTTCTTTCTTTTTAAAGATTATTTATTTATTCATGAGAGACATAGAGAGAGAGGGAGAAGCAGGCTCCATGCAGGGGGAGAGAGAGAGAGAGAGAGAGAGGCGCAGAGACACAGGAGGAGGGAGAAGCAGGCTCCATGCAGGGAGCCCGACGTGGGACTCGATCCCGGGACTCCAGGATCATGCCATGGGCTGAAGGTGGTGCTAAACCACTGAGCCACCTGGGCTGCCCAGGATTTTCTTAATAACATGTTCTTTTCTCTAGCTGACTTTATTGTAGAAATATGTGTTAATTGACCATTATCAGTAAGGCTTTGGTCAGCAGTAGGCTATTAGTAGTTAAGTTGTGGGGGGAGTCCAAAGATACATGCGGATTTTCAACTGCGCAGAGGCCAGTACCCCTACTCTCTCTCATCTTCTTCAAGGGTCCACTTGTATAAGTGAGTTAGACCTGTTTTCAACTGTAAAATTATTTAGTTCCAGGCCTGGGTTTGGGGTCCAGGAGTAGCTTGATTACCATTTCAATTTCATGGTCTCTTCTGCCAATTTCAGCTTCAGCTTTTTTTTTAAATTCATCTTATTTAGGTTTTCAAATATATTAACATATGGTGGTTCCTAATAAATTTTCATTGTTTTTAAACTCTTACCCCTTTTTAAATTTTTTTTTTATTTTTTTATTTATTTATGATAGTCACACACAGAGAGAGAGGGAGGCAGAGACACAGGCAGAGGGAGAAGCAGGCTCCATGCACCGGGAGCCCGACGTGGGATTCAATCCCGGGTCTCCAGGATCGCGCCCTGGGCCAAAGGCAGGCGCCAAACCGCCGCGCCACCCAGGGATCCCACTCTTACCCCTTTCTATTAATAGGCACTTACTATACTGTGTTTTGTGCTATTATATCTCTTCTCTTGTTTATGATCAGCTTTGACATAAGTCTTGTTATTCTGTTTCTCTTTTCAGAAAACCATCTTTTAGCTTTCTTCATATTTATTGATTTTCTTTCTGTTTTACTGATTTCTGCCTTTATCTTTCTGTCCTCCTTGTTTCTTTGGGTTTTCTCTGTATCCTTTTGACAACTTCAGCTAATTGCTTACACTCCGCTTACTAGTTTTTAACTTTTCTTGTTCCCTCATCAATGTGTTTAAAGCTACATGTTTCCCTCTAAGGAGTCCTGCTTCAGTGTTTCCCATTACATTTGGCCTGTAGTTAAAAAGTATTTCTTGGGGGACCTGGCTGGCTCAGTCAGAGGAGCTTGCAACCTCGGGGTTGTGAGTTCAGGCCTCACATTGGGTATAGAGTTTACCTAAATAAAATTTTTTTTAAGTATTTTTTAATGCCTTTGATGACTTCCTGTTTCATCTAAGAGTTAGTAATACTGTTTAATTTTCAAATATATGGGATTGATTTTTACTTTTTTTTTTTACTTTATTGACTAATTCTTAAAGGATCAAATATGATAATGAGTCTTAGGCAATTTCAAGATCTCCTTAGGCTTCCCAAGAATGTCTCTCCAGGATAGTGTCACCTCCTACTTGCTTGTATTTTGTGTTTTGTTTACTTCCTGGAACTCATACTTCACTCCCAAGTTTCTCCAGGGCTGATTGGGATTGAGGAGCCCCAGACCCCATGCTAGTTCATTACCTTGTCAGGAGTTGGTTTGTGAAATTGTTACAATCTGGATTATAATTTTTCAAAGTATCTCTCTGTATATTGATACTTTTTTTTTTGTATATTGATACTTCTCCGAAATATTTTAACAGCAAGAGCTTCTATAAAATTGAGTATCAGAAAAATTCCATGAATAAGTAATAAGTACAATTCACAAAGGGAAGAGCAAGATGCTTTTTCATCCTCCAGGCAGTGCTATTATTTTTGTCACAACTGCTTTTCTAGACTTTTTCTTGTCAATTCTTGATCTAAAACTGAACAAGGCAAACTTTTTCTGTCAAAGCCCAGATAGCAAATATATTATGCTTCATAAACCAGGTGGTCTGTTTCATGATTACCCAGCTTGTGTTAGACCTCAAAAGCGACGTAGGTAATACAAAAACAAACGGACATGGCTGTGTTCAAATAAAACTTTATGTTCATAAGCAGGTAGCTTTATTTCAGCAGAGTGAACGTTGTGGAAAAATAAGCTTTCTGTGTAGTAGCCATATCTCTTCTCAGGGTTGGACTCATCTTGAACAAAAGTCTCTAGGCCCTCTGAACAATAGGAGAGTAAACATCTTTAAGTTTGAAAAGGGGGGAAGGATTGGGCAGATCAGAAGGAAGATTAAACTTCTCTTATCACAAGCTTTTAGTTCCAGAAAAGGGGAACGGGGGAAGCCATAACTACATGGCGTCAGAGGGCTAGCTTCATATTCTATGTCTCTTCCTGATGCCCATCAGTAGAAGCCACTCTTGTGTTTATCACCTGCCATGTGCATACCCTGTTACACTATGATTTCATATTCCATCTTTGAAGTATCTAGCTTTTTACAAAAGATCTGAAGACTATCTCTCAAATCATTGGACTCTGTATTTTCAGTAGCATTAGAACGTAACCTGTAATATGAGTGTTACCTTATCTTTTGTTTGGATGGCAGGTTCTCTTCCTACAAGTGCAGTGAACCCAGTTGTTTTTAAGTATCAGCCCATACTTCACCATTGAGTGAATCTCATCTGTTCTGTTTCAGTAACTGTGGCCTCTTCAAGTGGGAACGAGATGGAATGCTGAAGGTAGGTCATTTGCAAGGTAACCAGTTTTAGTGATCTATGCAAATAATGTTGATCCATTTCTCACTAAACTATTTTCATTTTTCTAGGAAAAAACAGGCCCAAAGATAGGAGGAGAAACCCTATTACCAAGAGGAGAAGAACATGCCAAATTTCTGAATAGCCTTAAATAGCCCTGACTTCAAACAGGTACCCACGACCTACATTGTTTCTTACAGCTCTGGAAAAGCAAGGGTATTGGCTCCATATTGCTCATTTTCCTGATTCACACAGTCCAAACAAGTACTTGTTAAACCTACATGTTTTCCATACTTAAATTTGGTATCAAAGCAACAAAACAGAAAATAACAATGATCTTTAAGTGATGAATCAAATTACTGTTTTCTCCCGTGTTCTTGCTACTGATGGCTGCATTTGTGCAGATTTTTTGCTCAGAAACTGAAAGGTAAATTGAGAGCTGTGTTGCTGTATGTCTTGGGTTATATAATGTGTAGCGTTGCTTCTTGATCAGAGTAAAGTTCTCGTATTTATATGGGCACACAAAAGTAAAAGAATTAATTTAGCTCACCCTGGATAGATTGTGTAACTTCTAGGCTTCTGTTTTCTTACCTAGAAAATGAGGAGGCTTGGAGTAAATGATGTTGAAGTGTACTTTTCAGCACTCAAATTCTGCAAATAATACAACTTTTCCCATATGGATAATTATATTCATCAACCTTGATATAATCTTGATATATTGACATCAAAGCCAGGTTCCTTCTCTCAATTCCATTCTTACCTTACTTTTGCTTTTCAAATATAATAATTCACTGCCTCATGTGGCATTTAATTCATATTTATATGGTTTGTGCCTTTACAATATTGTGGAGCTCTTTAATAGAAACACCTAAACTCTCATCATTTTAAAGTACACAGCTTTGTTTAAATGTGGCTTAAAGAAACTTCAAAACCTCTAACCAAAATGAATGCAGAGTTTAAGAAGGTGTGAACAATGATTGAAAAACAAAAACAGGGCACCTGGGTGGCTCAGTGATTGAGTGTCTTCTGCCTTTGGCTCAGGTCATGATCCCGGGGTCCTGGAATCAAGTCCTGCATCAGTCTCCCTGCAGGGAGCCTGCTTCTCCCTCTGCCTATGTCTCTGCTTCTCTATGTCACTTATGAATAATAAATAAAATCTTGAAAAAAAGAAAAACAGAAACATCTCTGAAAGACAGGGAGTTTGAGATTTGCAGATATATTTTATCATACACATCAAGAATTATAAGGTCAAACCTTGTTCAAAGTAGCACCCAAAAAAAATGCTGTTTAGGAGATTCCTACACCTGGGCAACCTGCTTTTCCAAGTGAATGCTGATACCATCCAAAGATCGAGTAAATTGGTAAGATTATTATATTGGGATTTTAAATTCTATCTAGAAATAGATCAGGTTTCCCCCATGATGGTATTATGGTAGGGCATAATGCTTACAGGAGCTCATTGTGGGAAATGTTTGTAGATTTTCAAGAGCCAGAAAACATTATACATGCCTTAGATTTCATCAAATTCTGCTCAATAGGAGTAGAAGGTGCTGTGTCTGACCCTTTGCATTCCTCCTAGGGTTATATTGTAAAAGGTATATTTTTAGGAGTATTTCACTTCCCAGGAGCTGTTTGTTTTAATTTTTAACTAATGAAGAAAAGAATAAAGTGTTTGATTCTTTTTTTTTTTTTAAAGTGTTTGATTCTTAATAAGGACCAAAGGCACTTGAAACTGTGATATTTTTAATGGCTCAGTTAGTTTATGCCTTAAACTTAAATTAGAACAATGTATGTGAAGAAATGCCTGACAAGGACTTGAACGCCAGCAATCCCATTCATATGAAAGAAACGTACACGTTCCTGTTGGACCCAAGGGCGCCATAAGAGTCCCCGTTCACTTGTATATCATAAATAAGTATTATAAGGTTCTATAATAATTTAAAAAATCATCAAATTCTCAGTTACTCTAGATGTTGGGGGGGCTTTCATTGGAGGTCTCATAGAGTACTCAACGATGAGAAGGGGCGGAGGGCCAGAAGGGGAACTTACTTGTTTGGATTGAAATTATGATTCATCAGTGAGATCAGTCTTTTAATACTATTCTGTTTATCAATGTATTAAATGCTTATATAAGTCCAAACATGTGTTTAATTTTTCCTTACCCTGTCATTGGCAATGTAGGGTTTATTATGTGATCATAGTCCATCCAAACAGAGGAAGTACACAGTGATCTAAATTAGCAAACAAAAACTTTTTAGCAAAGTTGACAGGAAGAGATAACATGAATTGGATTTTTATGTAAAAGTGGATGAGGATGCAAGTGAAGCTTGATGTGTATAGCAGATTAAATGTGCCTGAGAACGTGGATTTTTAAAAGTCAGGAGAGTAAATCTGTTTGCCTAAGTGTGTCACTCATAGAAGCACATCAGAGCTGTCCTTGACAGGTAAAATAGACATCTGATCCCATGGGTAGATGTTTGGAAACAATATATTTTATTTATTTATTCATGAGACACAGAGAGAGGCACAGACACAGGCAGAGGGAGAAACAGGCTCCATTCAGGGAGCCCGACGTGGAACTCGATCCCAGGTCCCCAGGATCACGCCCTGGACTGAAGGCAGTGCTAAACCGCTGAGCCACCAGGGCTGCCCAAAGTTTGTTTGTTTTTTTTTTTTTTTAATTTATTCAGAGAGAGGGAGAGAGCGGCAGAGGCAGACACAGGCAGAGGGAGAAGCAGGCTCCATGCAGGAAGCCTGATGTGGGACTTGATCCCCGGTCTCCAGGATCACACCCCGGGCTGCAGGTGGCGCTAGACCGCTGCGCCACCGGGGCTGTCCCTGGCTCTTGATTTTGGCTCAGGTCATGCATGATCTTGGGGTCCTAGGATCAAGGCCGGAATCAGGCTCCATACTGGGCTGGGAGTCTGCTTAAGGATGCTTTTTCTCCCTCTCTCACTCTCCCTCTTGCTCACCTTCCAGTCAAATAAATAAACCTTAAAAAAAAAAAAGTTGACAGTATAGGCACAATGCCAAACTGTATAGATCAAAATGAGAATGAGCCCTGCTGTGCCCTACACAGGTTAGACCACACAGACTTACATTTTGTCTTACATTTTGTAACCTTGTTTTATGTGTGTTTCTGTTTAGACACCATTTTAAGTAAATATTGTTGGTACATTAATGTGGAGCTCAGAGAAAGCAGCACTATAAATCATGACTGAATGAAGCTGATCTTAGCACATATATCTTCTCCACATGGCACACCACACAACCTTCCTGTACTGAAGAACACTAGATAACACTTAAACCATTATGCTCAGGGCCATTTTGAACAGCAAGATCATCCACAAAAAGCACAAAAATGTGAAAAACATGACAAAAAAGGACATTTGCTTACAGTATCAGGGCTGAAATGAGCAAGAATGTCAGTTTGACACCAGCTGGGAGTGTGTGCATTGTGTAACTCATATTTTTCATTGCTCTGCACATACATAGATGACCAGAAAGACCCCACAAGTAATGATTTTGGGGTTATTAATAAACTTTAGCAATTAAGGGAATCCACGAATAATAAGCAACTGTATGATTTTTTTCCAAAACAAGACCAGATTGAGTGTGTCTCCTTTTTGCAGAATTAGGAAATTGATTTAAGGGATTCGAAAACGTGAGTTGAAACTCAGATTGGAACAAAGGCTGTGGTAATATTGCTTGAGCCAAGACTTCTCTTTTGGTATCTTTCTTTCCAGTTTTAGTATCTCTGCTGCCGAAGCAAGCAAATATTGGTCTTTTTCTTAATCAGCTTTAGTAAGGCCTAAATTTCACATAGTAAAGGCACACATTTTAAGTGTATGATTCATTAAGTTTTGATGAATACAGACACCCAGGTAAGCACCACCACAAGCAAGATGTAGGACATTTCCATCCCATCAGCAGCTTTTGCATTTCCCTGTCTTCCACCCCCATCACAGATCCGCTTTCTATCCCTGAAGTTTCAACCTGCCTTTTGAGCCTCACTTAAATAGAATCCTGCAGAACACCCCCTTGTATTTGGCTTCCTTCATTCAGTGTATTTCAAAATGCATCCGTGTAAGTGCATAGATCAGTAATTCATTGTTTTTTTATTGCTGAGTATTGTGCTGGATGGATATGCCCCACAATTTATTTATTCACCTGTTGATAGACATCTGAGTTAGAGTATTTCCAGTTTGGGGCCACTATGAATAAAGCCTCTACCAATATTCAGGTAGAAGTCTTTCTTTGCTTATGTGTTTTTGTCTCTCAGGTTAAATATCTAGGGATGAGATTTCCAGGTCAAATGGTAAGTGTATGTTTAGCTTTTTTTAAAAAAAAAGCTGCTAAACCAGGGTGGCTCAATTGGTTAAGCATCTGACTTCAGCTCAGGTCATGGTCCTGGGGTCCTGGGATCAAGCCCTGCATCAGGTTCCCTGCTCAGTGGGGAATCTGCTTCTCCTTCTCCCTGTGCCCTTTCCCTCCACCCCTCAAATGAATAAATACAATCTTTTTAAAAAAGGAAAGAAAGAAACTGCCAAAATATTTTTCTAAAGGAGTTGTACTGGGGCGCCTGGGTGGCTCAGTCAGTTACACATTGATTCATGATTTCAGCTCAGGTCATGATCTCAGGGTTGTGAGATCAAGCCTGCCTTAGGCTCTGTGCTGGGCATGGAGCCTGCTTAGGATTCTCCCTCTCCCTCTGTCCCTCTCCCTGCCCCTCCCCCTTGCACACACTCTTTCTCTTAAAAAACATTTAAAATAATGAGTTTTGAAGGCACCAGGCTTGCCTCAGTGGAGCATGCAACTCTTGGCCTTGGGGTTGTGAGTTTAAGCCCCACATTGAGTATAAAGGTTACTTAAAAATAGATAAAATCTTAAAAAGTAATAAAATAAATAAATAAAAATAATGAGTTTTTGCCAATTCATCCTTCAACAAATTTGTTTTTAACCACTTACCTGGAATCCCTATAGGACTAGGGGAGAGTAATGAAAGAACAGAGGAGTCCAAAAGGCCACACTTTTGACAAGGCCAGTCCCTAATAAAGTATAAATTGCTTCATTACTGATTTCCTAGTAAATGTGGGTGCCCAGATTCCCGCTCGTGTTACCTTTGGCATGTTTGTCCCTACCCAGGAAAAATGACTGATTGGTTTTCAGTGAAGGAATTCTGGATGGAATTTGAAAATACTGAGGTATAATGGGGTCCTTGTTAAGGATGGGGGTAAAATGAGGTAATTGCTTTTTTTTTTTTTTTTTTGCCAGAGTTCTTTATCAGGGGCCAACGTGCCAAGCATAGCCATTGAAGAGGCAAAGACAGACCAGTTTTATTGTCTTAAACTGATTATTCAGCCCCACTGTCCTGGATTCTTGACATCAGTATGGCCTGAGCATTCCTTCCTGCTGGTGTGGGTGGCTGTGGGTCTGAATCCATCAGCTGCCCTCTACCTAGTTGCTGGCCCTTTTATCAGAAGGCATTTAGATGTGTTATCACCAGTAGGACGCAAAATGTGACTCCTCCATTTTCATGGCTAAGGTGGAGAGCAGTGCTTTGCTTTTTGTTTACATAACTTGGATGTGTAAACACACACATTCCCCCTTGTCAATTAGGGTTACCAACCGAACGGCTCAGAGACTGGATCTGGCCAACCAAGAAGACTGTTTCAGTTCCATGTGGTTGATGTAAAGTACAAGGTACTTACACCTGTATCCCTGACCCAGCAGCCTGCGGACTGGCCTCGGGATCAGAGCGAGCCGTCAGCTCAGCTTGCAGTGCTTGTGCCCAACTACCAGCCCTAGTTGGTTGACTCACCAGGTCTTCTCTCATTTAGTAACCCAGCTAAGGACAGGGATGTGTTGCTCCTACATGCCTCTCAGCGAGAATTTCTCATCTAGGTGTGGGATTAGGCACTACAATGAGGAGCCCCACCCGCTAGAGCAAGACAGAGGCAGGGATCTGGTCTGCCAGTCAGGGGTGCAGTAGGAAGCAGATGGGAGCCCACGCATGCATCTCCTGCCCAACAGTTCAGAGAGGAACCTCTCTGACCTTTTTTTCTACACAAGCTGATGAATGTCTCCAGTTGAGATCAGAGCTGGGAGGTGGCTAACAGCAGGCAAACTCCATTCCTTTCTGTTGAGATTTATGTTTTGAAACTTTGAACTCTCCCTTCTCAAGTAATTTGTCTCATCAGGTAATAAGTAAAAATAGTAATAAAATATTGAGCCATCTGCAAAGTTTCTCATTTAAGGCTGCCGGTCCTTCCATTGAGGCTTTGGGGTTGTTGGTCGAAATGTATGGCTGCTATACATGGGTGTGATTTGGAGGCTAGACCTGAAGGGGACGTTTGCTGTCTGAGGAAACACCATGGATTGCATATCCTGAAAGAGTTCCCCCGTCCTAGCCTTTCCCCCAATATTCTCAGTCTAATTGGTATAGGAAAGGATTGGCAGATGTGTACAGTGACAGCGCATAGAATGTCTTTGAAGAGAAACCTGATTTATCCAGTTTAACGTGTATAAGTCCTGACCCATCATTTCATTTCCAGAGGTTTGTCTTATTAATAGAGGCATGGGTAAGTAAAGTGGCATTTTCACCGACGTGCAAAGGGAGCAAAGACACACACAAACACCCTCCACACACACACACACATACACACACACTCAGGCCATGTGATGAAAATACAAAATGGGCTTATTGAGAGATAACTTAGGAGCCCAGACAATTACCTGAGCACCCCCTATCCCTTGCCTCCCAAAGAAGTGTGCTTACACTGCAGAGAGCCATACCAGCTGCACCGTGAGAAGGTTTACGGTAAAAGGACCTGATTCAATTATGATCTCCTTGTTTATGGAAAGAAGCAAGGAACATGCCTGTGACAATATAATAATGGGCTACGTGGTCAAGGCAGATACTCTTGTTAGATCTTGTTAGAAAGAGGGAGCTTTCAGGGACGCCTGGGTGGCTCAGTGGTTGAGTGTCTGCCTTCGGCTCAGGTCGTGATCTCAGTCCTGGGATCGAGTCCCACAGTGGACTCCCGGCAGGGAGCTGCTTCTCCCTCTGCCTTTCTCTGCATCTCCAATTCTGAGGGAAGTTTTCCTTATTCTCCTGGTTCCCTTTTGGAAGCATTCTAGTTTGATCCAACTTAGATACCCACAGACAGCGAAGGCGTATGTTGGTAGCACAGCTTTAGCATACACACTGTGGAGCATAATCAGAGTATTCCAGAGGCTCAGCTACTAGTCATCATGGTTAAGGCACATTCAACACAAGTGCGTCATGCCACTGAAAAATTGGGCACTGCTTTGGCTTTTGTGCAGGGACTTGTGCCCCAAGCCTGAATCTCCAAAGTATGAATCCCAGGACTCCTGAGAAGAGAAGGGCCCCTCCATTCCACCTGTCCAGGTGACAGCGTTTAATGATAGAGTGTACCCTGTGCCACTGTTAACTCCCCGAGGCCAGTTCAGCTCCTGCTTGGAATTTGTGAGAGAAAATAGAGTGCTAACTATAGATGAAGTGATTTTTGGATATGCATGTTTGCTTAATCGCTAGGTTTTATCAGCCTTTTAAAAGATTACTTAGGGGCACCTGGGTGGCTCAGTATTCTGCCTTTGGCTCAGGTCATGATCTCAGGGTCCTGGGATCGAGCCCATTGGACTCTACTTAGTGGGGAGTTTGCTTCTCCCTCTACCTCTATGCTCTCTCCCCTGTCTCAAATAAAAAAAAAATTTTTTAATAAAGATTACTTTAAAATACATGCATTTGGTACAAAATGTCCTGCTCTGATAAATCATCCCATCCCTGGTGAAGAAGTATTTTACCACAGCTGAGTGGCTTTTCCTTAAAGCAAAGTCCCTCTATACTGCCCTGAGATCCCAACCTCAGAAGCAGGGTGGACTGGCTGGCCAGGGACCCAAGTCTCAGGGGAAGCAAAGGACCCTGGGGTAGGGGCAGGGAGATGGCTAAAAGAGAATGCTTCATTTAGAGTCCTCTGTATTTTCTAATATACTATGACCCCACAGAGGTGCCTGCTATAATTGTTCTTGATCGTTCTGCATTCTTAGTGTAGAATTGCTGACGGTAGTTGAGAGCAAGGATAAAGTAGGATAGTTGGTGAGTCTGGGGCTGGAAGCAAAGTGGTTTGGAGAGAAGAAAGGATCACTGTAAGAAGCTGGTTGCATCCTCCCCCACCCCTTTATTCAGTATGACTTCTGTCCTTACAAAAAGGTAGAGCATGCAACTCTTGATCTCGAATTTGTGAGTTCGAGGCCTATGTTGGGTGTAGAGTTCACTTTGAAATGATATTGAGAAGAGATAGAGAAACACAGAGGGAAGAGAACACAAAGGGAAAGGTCCTGTGACAACAGACATGGAGATTGGAGTGACGCTGCCAACAGCCAAGGAGTCCTGCAGCCACCAGAAGCTGCAGGAGGCAAGGCAGGATCCTCCCCTAGAGAGAGAGAGGGCATGTGGCTGTGCTGACGCCTTGAATTTGGACTTCTAGCCTCCAGAACTGTAAGAGAATACATTTTATACTGTGTGAAGCCACTGGGTTTGTTATGCAGTGTTATAGCAGCCTTAAGCTAAGGTGTGCAGGCAGTAGGAGGGAAACTGAAGTACCTAATACCAAGCCTACATTTCTTCTGCTTTATTGTTTTGGTTACAGTTGGCCTTGCGGTAACCCTGGCTTCTGATTTGATGCTGTTAAGGAACCGCAGTTGAACCTCAACATGTCAGAGACATGGGGAAGCATCTGGGCCCAGTAACTCCCAGAGAATGGTCTTAATCTAAACAATTGTGTGAACATTTCTGTTGTGCTTATGTGACTTGGTGACACAGAGAAGAATCATGAGCCATACTCCTTGAGTTCAGGCTTTCAATGCCTAAGTCAGAGTAACTTGTCCCTAGGGGAGACAAGTTGGCATGGCTCCGTTTGATGAGTTTTCAGAAGATAATACGCAGGGTCAACTCAGCACATTTATTTCTAAGCTGTAAGCAAACATGTCATCTTTTCTTTTTACTGTGATCCTTTTCATTGTTCTACAGGACAGGAATCTTACTGTGGGAGACAATGGCCAAGTAAGGGGAAGTCACTGTTAGTTTGGTGCTAGGAAGCCCCACAGATGTTTGCTCACCTCAGAAAATCATCTGCAAAGAAGAAAAGCCGGGGCATCTTAATCAGAGCAAAAGGCTTGTGTGTTTACCACACCAAGCCCCAAGTTGAGACCCTCCAAAGAGGCCTGTTTGTGTGGAAGCGTCGTTCAAACACGTGGGGTAGGTATGTGAGTCTCAGTCTCCATCGTCTTGGTCAATAAAGATGAGGTCAGATGTGGTGGCGATTATAGAGATACGATGGGTACAGGCCATCATAATGCCACTGGCGCCACTGCTCAATAGCTTCCCGGCTTCTCTCTTCCTGTTCTGGGGAGCAGAGGTAAAGTCGTGTTAGTATGGAGAGGACTCTGGTCTGAGGAGAACCACCAAGCAGTCATCAACCCAAACTGCCTACCCTGTGATGACATGAACACACTGTGCTTGGGTGTACTGGTGACAGAACAATCTGAGCTTGAAAGACCTCACAGAACAGAAAGTCCAAAAGCCTCACTTTGGGGACCAAGCCAGGCAGGAGAAAGAGCTGGTAGCCAGGAGAGCCAAGATCAAGAACTATTTCCCAATTCTGTGCTCTTTCCCCTACACAGCCAGCAAAGCAGGGAGAAGTAGCTAAGAAACAAAGTGCAAAGAGGACAAAACAGCATGGAAAAGAAATGACAGGCTTTACGGTTGAAAAACTAAATCACAGAAAGAACTATCAACTTCAAGTGATGGTGTTATAAGTAATTTTTTTCCTCAGGCTTTAAAAAGAAAATTATGTTTTAAAAACTAATGAGAAAATGGGGTGGATGAAGTGGAGGGAAATTTGATAATCGTTGATTCTGAGTGATGGTTATATGGGGGTTCTTTGAACTACATTGCCATTTGAAAATTTTCAAAGTAAAAGGCTAAAAGAACAGAAGGGAGTTTTTAGTGAGTAAAAGAGTCTTATTTAATGAGTTAGAAAGTCTTGATTTTGCTGCCTTTAATCAGTTCTCTGAATTACAACTTCGTTCAATTGTCAAATTAGGCTATCCTGATGGCCAAGTCCACACTGCCCGTTGTTGGTAGGGACCACTAAAGCACAAGCAGATTTACAAGTCCCTCAGTGTGTAAAAAGGCAACCATAAGGCTCCTCAAAAGTTCAACAGCATTACCACATAACCTCACAATTCCACTCCTAGGTATATAACTAAGAGAAGTGAAAATAGAGACAAATGAATGGATAAACAAGAAGCTACACACACACACACACACACACACACACACGTATGTATTATTCAATCATAAAAAGGAATGAAGTTCTAATAACATGCTACAACATGAATGAATCTTGAAATGCAATCAGTGAAACATGCCAAAAGACCCATACTGTGTGATTCCACTTCTATGAAATACTTAGAACAAATTGGTAGAGACCAAAATGTATTAGAGGTTAGCAGAGACTGGGGGGAAGGAGGAACTAACTGTATTATAATGGGTACAGAGTTGGTCTTTGAAGTGATGAAAGGGGTTCTAGAAATCCCTAAGTGTTGCTAGTTGCACAACCGTGTGAACGTACCAAATGCCACTGACTTGCACACTTAAAACATGGTTATGATGGCAAATTTTACATAGATTTCTTTGCCACAATTTTTCAGTGTTTGTGGAAAATGTTGGAAGGATAAGTTTTAACAGAAAAAAGAATACTAAGGGTTCAGAACGCCAAAAGTTGTCCTTGCCTACCTCTTACTTTTTTAAGTGTGGGCTTCACCACCAAAAAGCCTGTGAACCTGACTTTGGTACTTGAGAACCTCATTCTCTGGGGCATTGGGTGAACAGCGTGGCCCGGTGGCATCAGGGTTTGGAGAAAATGGGTGTCCCCATGGTCCTTAGACACCCATGAGGACCAGATACCGTCACCAAGAAGGACCCCTTGTTACCACTGGGTATGTTTCCTTCCTGTGTGAGCTAAGAGTCAGTGCTACCCTTGATCTTAGAAATCCCTTTTGGGACTTAGTAGCCCAGAAGAGCCTAGAGCTTAGAATCAGGCCCCAGCTGGGCTTTGCAAAAGCCCATCAGACCTTTCTCAGGCCAGATAGATCATAGCTACTCTTTGCCGATCTTAAGAGGCTGATTTTGACATAGAAGTTGATTTTTTTTTTTTCTCCAGATCATGCCAATTTCTTCATACACCATTTCACTTAGACAAATTGAAGGCATCTCTGGTAAAGGTGCTAACAGCATGGCTTTTTTGTAGGGGACCACTTTCAGCTGAGCAGCTTTAGCCAAGCCAGGTGTCATGCAACCAATCCCAGATGGGCTGACCCAAGCTTCTTGCTCTGAAGGTGGAAGCAGACTTTGGCTCCCACACAGACCTTAGAGGTAGGAGCTCAACACAATTTATCCTGGCACTTCCAGAGGCAGAACTCAAAGGCCTAACGGCATCTTTGGCTCATAAAACTGGTGATTTTGAGTAGAGAAGCAACCAGGAGCCACAACATTCCCAGAACAGGTCCCGTGTCCTGGATGGACGGATGGGCTTTTGAGATGGAGTGCTCAGGCTCTCAGGAAGGTCACTCTGGTCCAGATCACATGCCTAAACTTCCTCCTTTGGAAATCCTAGTCCTTTTGTTTAGCCATGGTCATCCCTCAGCTTTTGCTTTTAAGGGGTGGGGACAAACCTGCAACTGCTGCCAGTTATTCTGAGAATAAGTGACACTGTCAGATCATGATAGCCAACTGAAAAACCAGTGTCCTAACTGAGGAGTATGTGGGGGCCTCAGCACTACCCAAGGGTCAGGATTTCACCAACCTGGCTACCATGCAGCAGTTTTCTGGGGCATACGTGAGGGAAAAGGAGGAAAATTGAAATGCATTTCATGTCATTTACTCTCAGGTCGGCTGGACCTGCTCCATCTCTGCCTCCTTTTATCCAGCTCTGGGGAGACTAGGGAGTGGGGGTGGGGCACACTCTCCTTACCTCACTCTGTCCATCTGCAGGGACCAATTCCTGGATTGAAGAAGGTTCCCCCAAGACCTCCACACATGTGATTATCCTTCATTTATAAGAACATTTCTAGGCTGGCAAACATACCTTGGTTCAAATCCCTGACTAGCTATGGCAGGTTGGATATTTAGGCACCCTTTCTGAGCCTGAGTTTTTAAAACAAAAGCACGGAAATTTTAAGACCCAAGAGGCTGGTATAAGGGTTGGGTAGTTCCAAATAGCCTCCGTCAGAGCAGGTGTTCAACCAGTGACAACAGCTCTGTCACTACAGTGCCCTTAGACCCACAGCCTGGCCTGTGGAGTCTTCATCTTTGTGGGTAAGTCCTGAGGCCCCTAAATGCAGTCTCCTCTGCCTTTGGTAGAGGGCTGGTCATCCCTCAATTGCCTGACCCCTTACCCCAAGGTTTTGTTCATTGTGAACAAAAACAGTGAATATTCTCCACCCAGATGCTAGGGATTTGGACCTGAAACATTTACAAATGCCCAAAATAGATGACTTAAAAGAACCAAAAAACCCTGAAGGAATTTTTGCAGGCCATATTCTCGTTTTTTAAATGCTTCACCTTAAGTTGTTCACAAAGGTAAATAAATGTCCAACAGAAATATTTGCCTCTGAGTTACAACAGCCTGGAGTTTTTTCCAGGATGTTCCCAAGAAAGCTTGATTTGGTAGGATCCAAGCCCAGCACCTGTTTGCAGAGCTCCAGTGCCACTTGTGAGGCAGTGGGCATGGGGCCTGCAGCCCTTGGGTACCTAGTGATTGTATCCTGTTTCTAAGAAATGCCCTTGGAGAGCGTTACCCCCCAAATCCACAAGAGCGTACAAGCCAGGAGGCTTATGACTTATGAATGAAAATCAACTCTCTAGCAAAGGTCACCTAAGCTGTAGCCTTTTCTCCAAGCTCATGGGCATTAAGGAGCTTGCTTGGGAACATTTCCATCTTGAAGTGTGAGGAAAGACCCAAATAGAAATAAACATAAATACATACCCTGGATTACTAGCCTTAGCCCTATTCGATATTTCTATGGGGTTCTGCTCTGGGTGACACTTGGGAACACTTATAGATGCAAAGTCCCGTCCCATGCCTTGGGAGGGAGACTGGTTCAAAGATAGAACCTCCCTCTGCCTACACCCAGCTGCCCCACGGAAGACTTGGTGAAATAAGCATTTCCTGAGAGAGGGAGGAGTCCTGTCTGCCCAAGGGCTGAGGCAGGGAATGATGTGTGCTGTTTGCCTGGCAAGAGACTGAGGCAAAGGCCCAGGCTTAGGAAAGACCAGTCATGTAAGGGCACAAGCAAAGCATATAAAACTTACAGCGTGCCCAACATTGTGGGTGAGTTGTTTTCTGAGGTCAGGTTTCCTGGTTTGGTTGCACGAGTCAGGTAAGACACTGATTATTAGAGTGATTAGGTGAACAAAGGCCAGAATGAGTAGTTCCTAGAGCCATCACGTTGATGGGAATCCAGGGCGGGTTCCAGGGGGGGAAAGTGAGTTTGAGATCTTTCCAATCCACATGTAACCAGAGCTAAGTCACCAGTGTAGGTGCCAAGACAGAGAACATAGGCCTCCGTCGTGATCCCCCAAGGAGAATGAGAAAATACAATCAGCCAGAAATTCCCCGAGCCTGTGTAAATCCAGGTGTTTCCTCCCTCTTCATGCCTTCTCAAGTTCAGGAGCCATTTGTGTGACTTTCTTCCTTCAAGACTCCAATAGATGTGAACTGAGGAAGGAGCCTCTCCTACCCCTCCCGCCTTCAATTACAATATAGGGAGAAGTGGAGGCAACTTTTGATTTTCCCCCAAAGACCCACTTCCTTGAAGATGCTGGTGCTAGAGTTCTTACCGTCATTTTGTTCCTCTACGAAGTTCTCAGACTCATTCCTTTGTTCCTCATGGTACTCTCTCCGCAGCTCATCAGCCCGCAGTTTCTGCCTGTTTTCCACTGGGAAAGCGCAAGAAGTGAGAGTTGCCTTCAAGAGTGGGGGCAGTTGTACACATTTAGGGGAACACAAATCATTTTGTCTGAGAAACTTTAACCTTCAAGAAGATGATTTACTCCTGAGACAGACTTTAAAACATGAAGGACCCAGGAACTCACCTCGTCCAAGCACTGCGTTTTGCAAATGAGAAAATCAATTTTACTTCCCTCATAAAATTAATGGTGCATTTAAGTAAACAGGGCCAGTTAGAAACTAGAAATCCAGTGATGAGAAATGAATTCTAGGGGCGCCTGGGTGGCTCAGTGGTTGAGCATCTGCCTTTGGCTCAGGATCCTGGGATTGAGTCCCTCATCAGGCTCCACACAGGCAGCTTGCTTCTCTCTCTGCCTGTGTCTCTGTGTCTCTTGTGAATAAATAAATGAAATCTTTAAAAAATAATAATAAAGAATTCTAGGAGGGAATAACCAACTTAAAGTAAATTTCACATTGGAACATCTGGGGGGCTCTGTTGGTTATGGGTCTACCTTCAGCTTAGGTCATTATCTCAGGGTTCTGGGATAGAGTCCCGTTCAGTGAGGAGCCTGCTTCTCCCTCTTCCTCTACCCCTCCCCCTACTCGTTCTCTCTCTCTCTCTCTCTCTCTCCCTCCCTCCCTCGTGCTCACTCTCTTTCTCACTCTCTCATGCACTCCTTCTCTCTCAAATAAATGAAGTCTTTTTTTTTTGTTTTTTTTAATTTTTTTTTATTTTTATTTATTTATGATAGTCACAGAGAGAGAGAGGCAGAGACACAGGCAGAGGGAGAAGCAGGCTCCATGCACCGGGAGCCCGATGTGGGATTCGATCCGGGGTCTCCAGGATCGCGCCCTGGGCCAAAGGCAAGCGCCAAACCGCTGCGCCACCCAGGGATCCCAAATAAATGAAATCTTAAAAAATAAAGTTAATTTCACATTAATATCTTCAAGTCCATCTTTGAGCACTTGTTCCAGCCAAAATGCGTGCCAGGCACAGATTAAAAAAGCAAGAAAGATTCTGTTCCTCTATTTTAGAGGCCTATCGTCCGGATAAGGAGAAAGATACAAAAATAAGTCATGCCCAGCATTATGGCTACTGTGATAGAAACGTATGCAGGGCACAATTATGGTAGGGATGATAAAATTAGGTAGGGCAATGTGGAGGATCCTTGATATTTGTGCCCTTAGGCAGTTACCTCCCTTTATGTGGGCTGGCCTTATTGACTCTGCTAATGAACAGAAGATGGCAGACATGATGGAATGTGGCTTCCTTCTTGGGAGTCCCTTGCTCTGAGGGAAGCCAGCTGCCATGCAAGTGATCTTCTGGAAAGGCCCACTCAAGGCAAGGAACTGGTGGCCTTGATGGGTAGCCAGCAAGGCGTAGAGGCTTGCTTGAAGGCAGATCTTGCAGTCAGGCCTTGAGATGACTGTAGCCTGGGAGGGATGCTGACCCTGAGGCCCCCAGCTAAGGCATAGCTGGACTGCTGATGCCAGCGACTAGGAGTCCGTAAATGTGGTTTTAAGCTGCTAAATTTAGGGGCCCATTGGCATACAGCAGTAGGTAACTGGTACAGAACATGAGGTGACCAGGTAAACTTCCTGATGAGGAAGAGACCAACTGCTTATTTTGTAAGGCAATGCATTCTAGTAAAGGTGACCGTTAACGTGTTTTGTTTTTGGTTTTTTTTTTAAGATTTTGTTTGAGAGAACAGGGAGGAGCAGAAGGAGAGAGAATCTCAAGTGTAGAGCCCGACGCAGGGCTCGATCTCTTGACTTGAGCTGAAAGCCAAGAGTCTGACATCTAACTGAGCCACACAGGTTCCCTGGCTATAAACTTTTTATGAGAAATATTAGTTTGAGATGATAAAATTGGAGGGGGGGAGGGTACACCTCTATGGTCAGAAGAAATACCCACAATGATAACTGAAAACTCACCCAACTGTACCTTGAGCCCCAGCGGGAACCCCCACCTGAATCACTACATCACGCTTTACCTGCTCCAGCAGGTGCAGCTGTCTCTGCTTTAATTTAGCCTGAAAATCGTTCTAGATTGGAGGCTTTTTGTGTGTGTGGGGGGGGGAATGTAAAATAGTTTCCAGGTTCATCCATTTCTACCCTTAAATCTTGACCTCTTTCCATGTGAGAGCTCTAGTTGTCTGAATGAAATTACTGAAAGCTCTCTTAGTCTCAGAATTGTTTTTAACTGGGCTTCAACTGAACAAATCCACAACAGCAGGAAGGCCATGTCTGATACCAGAGGAACTGGCCCCTCAAGGACAACTCTACTCCTCTGGTATGACCACATCAAAGAGGGGAGACTGAGGTGGTGTTGTCCCCACCAGTTTGGCTGTGCAATAGGAAGTCAGGGGCAAAGTGGTGACAGAAGCCAAGAAATTGAGGAAGCCATTGGTTTCCTGCCCCACCCCACATTACAGTGGTGCTGGCACAAACAACACAGTATTTCTTTGTGAAATGATAATACCATAAACCATCTGAAATCTTTGAAAGTTAAGGGGCTTAGAGTAATACATAAATACTAGTTATTTATATTATGTTATTTTAACTCCGAGTAAAAGTCCAGTTACCTGTGAATTGGTCTCACTGCAGATTCCTCAGGGAAATCCCATGTTTTTCCCACACTTGCCCCTTTACCCACATAGTTGTAGGACTCTTGAGACTGGCGAAGGAATTGGTACTCCAGTCCTCCCCCATGCATCCACCTCCCCACCACCACCACCAGCTTGCCCCACATCCATACATTTCTCAAGAGGGAATTGAGGCTCAGAGAGGGGCAATGACCTAATCAAAGTTACACAGCTGGTCAGGGCATCGCTTGGGATGAGCAGAGCCCCAGGTGCCCATGCTCCAGGCACCAGAAAGCCACTGGGGATGGCAGGCAAGGGGGTCTGGAGTGTAGGAAGCAGGTGCTTAATGAGCCATCACCAGTTCATAACTAAGCATTTTCCATTCCTTTGTACTTCAAAAAAAAGCGGTCTTCCCAAGTTGCCTTTCTGGAGGAGCAGCAGATGGGACTCTGGCCTCAGCGATGGCTACGGACAATTTAAGTCCCGGGACAGAATGCCATGTTAACACCGTGCCTCCTGTGCACTGTGTACATCCCTTCTCAGGTTCTGCATTGTATTCTCAGTGTCTCCTCTCATCCCAGAGGAATATTTCTCATCTTTATCCAGAAGATTAGAGATGTCAGATGCCTGTTTCCTGGTTCCAGATTGCATTCTATCAATGTTACCTGCCTGTTACCCAGCCTGAGACATAACTGGGCTCTGTTCTCCTGCCCCTGCACAGGAGTTGACTGGGTGACAGCAAGTGAACTCAGGTGTGTCCTATGTCTTCACTAGGCTGTCCTGGCCCCACCCCACCCTCCACCCACCCACGACTGACCCACAGAGCTTCTGTTTGAGGAGAGGACCCCATGGCTTCATCACACTCCTCATGGTTTTGAATCAGCTTAGGAGAATGGAAAATATTCGCCTCTCCCAAATTCACGCCTGTTCCCCACTGGAAGTCTGCCAGGAGGCCGCTTCTCTGATCTCCATCACAAACTGCCCAGCCTTTATCACAGCCCTTCCAGTATTCGATGTTTGCTAACTTCTAAATCTCAAGTTGTGAGAGGCCTGGAGATTTTCCCGGTGTGGTTCATTCTTATCCAGTTGGAGGGGGTGGGAAAGGAATTTCATCTCCAAGCCTTTTTCATTATTTGAAAACAGTCTTGTTATTTTTGACGGAGCTTGTAAAGCTTTCTGAGTGTGCCGAGGGACACAAAGAGTTTATTCAGACACGTGCACAAGTAATGAATCAAGCCACAGCCTCAGAGACAGAGCTCAGAGTCCTTGGAAGAATCTAGTCCAAGGGCAGAAAACTCAGATGCCTTCCAGGGTCAGCAGGTCATGGAAATGAGGGTCCTTGCCAGGCAGGGGACACCAGGGCCTACTTCAGACTGAGAAGGAGACACGCTTCCAAGCTCAAAAGTCTTCCAAATACATTGGAAATGAAAAATTACAAACACAAAAAACCCCACAACCACTGCTGGCTGAATACCACAATTTCAGGAACTTATAAATAAGGAAACTTGGGGCCAAGGGGAGGAAGTGGCCAAGGCCACTTAGCATAGCTGTCACCAAGCCCACAGTCCGAGCTCCCAGTCCTGTGTGCCCTCTCTCTGCTATAGTGCCATTTGTTGCTCTTGCATGGGGGGCACTGCCCGATACCCCCAGAAAGCACACACCCAGATACTGCATTCCCTCTTGACTAGAACACAATTCTTAACATTTAAACTTTCTGGAATTGGAAAGCGTCTCATCCCTATTAGGTGCATTCAGTGTTGCACTGTCTCTTTGTGTGTTCCTTACCCTGATGGGGCAGTCCCAAGATGTGACCTGCAGTTGAGGAAATGTGGAATTTCTAATTCAGAGCCGCTGTCACTTTGATACCCGATAGTCTATGTGGAACCCTCCCTCTGGGCTCCCTTTGCAGTCCCCAGAGCCCAGCTGACTGTGAGAAAGGAATGGGAGGTGGGGGTTAGGTGCAGATCTCCAGCATCCTTACCATTGGCCTCATCTCGGGATTTGGGGGACCGCTTGTCACGCTTCTTGAGGAAATTTGAGGCATCTGATTCCTGCATGAAAATCTTCTGTTCCACATCTGAAACCCGAGAGAGGCCAGTCATGACCGATGCAAGTTCCCCAGGGCTACTACAGTGGCTGGCCCACCTGCTTTGCACCCTTCGGTGACTCTTGCACTCACCTTCCTGGGCCTCTTGTTCTGCTACCTGCTGGGTACCCACTGATGCACCAGTCCCCTCCTGCAGCACTGTGGGAAAGCACAGCATTGAGGGCTGCAGCACCCCAAGAGGAGCCTTTGCCCACCTCACCCACAGCTGGGCTGGGACAGTCCTTCCTGAACACTGAGACTTGCCAGGCCCCATTGTGGGGCCCTGGGTCCCTCACATCCTAGCTGCAGAGCAGTCTCCCCAGGAAACCACCAGGCAAGCTATTCTTTCTATGTTGTATTGTGTTATACACACACATAACACACACACACCCCAGGTACTACAGTAAGCACACACACCCGATCTGGGCCAGCTGAGAAGCCTCATCTAACACCAATCCATCCTGGAGCCTCCCCCCCATACTCACTGGTCAGGAGCACAGCAGCTAAGAGCCCGGAGGCAAGGAGCAGCTGTCTCCAGGCCATCTTTGCCGGGGGTTTGAGACTCCGTTAGGGAACCTCAGGGCAGAGAGGGTTCTACAGGACTTGAAGCCGGCCGCCAGATCCTCACTTCTGTGCCAGGCATGCCAGGAGGGAGGGAGGCAGGAGACCTGGATGCCCCTGGCAGGGGTGGGGAGGGGTGGGGGGGAGTAGGAGGGGTCTCAGTTGTGACTTCCATTGGCTGCTCCTTCTGGAGCACTGGAGATGTTTTTGGCATCACGCAGACCTTCACAGAAGCAGAGCCTGTTGTGAGGCTCCAGCCGAGACAGTTTTGAAGTGGCCTTTCCAAGATTCCGCACCCAAAGAGTTGCTGTTGGAATTCCCAGCCCAAGAATCAGGATTCCAAAGACTTCCAAAGAGATCCTGGCATCTGCTTCAGGGAAGGTGGGGACTCTAGTCCTGGAGGCTGAAGCCTGTGGGGGGAACCAGGTTTCAGTGGGAGACTGCCTGAAATGTCCGGCAAGGAGGGACCAGAAAGCCTGGAAGACCCCCTCAGGTGACTCTCACATGAACATATAGGCTGTTACGACAGTAACCAGAGTACCCCTCAACTTGAAGTATCCCCCAGCTGATGTTCACTGTCAAGCAAAACATAGACTCCTGTGCTGGGGTCCCAGCGCCCTTTCAGGACTTTGAGGGAAGAGTGCCAGTAAGCCTTTCACTGCAGAGAGAGAGCAGTGCACAGTGTGTGAAGATCCCACAGTTGAGCATGTGTCTCTGGAAGGAGACAAAGGTACACTCCATGTAGGGAAGGAAGTGAGTTCCTAGAAGTGAGAATGCTAATGGGATCATAGCTCTGTGTAGCCATCAGGGTACAGTCCCTTTGGAGGTATGTTCTTGACATTCTCCTTTATTATGAACGATCCTCAACTCTCTTACTAGCTGAAGAGTTGCATTTTGGACATTGTTTATAGAGTTTTCTTAATGGTGACCATCACTAAACCTAGAGCACAGCCCACACCTACCTGAAAGTGTGGGGAGATGGAGGGCACCCATAGGAGTCATGTCCCCCAGTTGTCTCATCAATGAACTTTTTGGCCATACCCGAGGTGGCAAGGCTAATAAGAGGCCATTTCGAAGAAATGCAGACAGTTCAGTATTTCCAGAGCCCCGGAGCCTTTGGGGAGCAGGGGTTAGGCAGGGCAGAGGTCACAGGAAAATTTTGGTCTCCATCGTCGTGAGGCAGCCTAGTGTGTGGGCTACAAGCACAGACCCTGACCAGGCTCCCTGGATTCAACTCCAGCTCCAGGCTTGGCCAGCACACGGCCTTGGGTAGATCATTTACCTCTTCATGCCTAATCCCCTTCTCTGCCACATACTGATGTGAGGATTAGAGTTAATGTACCCAAAGTCAGGATGGTGCCTGGCACACATGGGGCATTGGATATGTGTTTGCTGTCATGACACAGTCATGAACCACTGAATGATTTTGAGCAGAGTTGGGACACAAGGGGTGTTTTTAGGAATACTGCCCTCCCAGTGATGTGGAAGGTGGGAGGTATTAAACTCTAGGACTTAGAGAAGGCTTTCACAGTAGACCAGGTGGGACATGATGTCAGGAAAAAGGCAGGAGGATCAGGAATGGAGAAGACAAAACATTTCAAAATACTGAAGAAAGAATTGATAGGGCTCCATTGATTAGCTGAGGGCAGCGAGAGGCTGGGAGATGTGCATTCAGATGGCTCCTGTGTATCTGGTTTGGGGAACCAGGCGGATGGATGGCAAGACCATTCAATGAGGCAGAAAACACAAGAGAAAGTTCAAAGGACATGCATTTGACAAGTCAAGTATCTGACACTTGTGTTCCAACCAGATCTGCTAATAGCAAATCTAGTACTATTCTCATTTTCTCACAACCATAATATTGTGACTCTACTAAATCATCACCACAGTCCATTTTAGGACACTTAACCACGCCAAAAAGAACCCCCATACCCATTACCAGTCTCTCCTCATTTTCTCCAACCCCGAAAGCCCAAAGCAACCACTAATCTGCTTTGTGTCTCCGGATTTCCCTGTTCTGGGCCTTCTGTCCAAATAGGATCATACAGTGTGTGGTCCATTGTGACTGGCTTCTTTCACTTCAAATACTGTGTTCAAGGTTCTTTTATGTTGTAGCGCATGTCAGTATCTCATTTCTCCCTGCTACAGAAAAATCTGTGTACAGATATGCCATATTTTATTTATCCATTCTTCATTTAATGGGCATTTGGTGGTTTCTACCTTTTGACTATCATAAATAAGGCTGTTACGAACATTCCTGTGCACAGTTGTGGGTGGACATACATTTTTATTTCTGTGGGGTAGATGCCTAGGAGCAGAATTGTTAGATCACACGGTTCCTTCATATTTAACTTTTGAGGGACTCTCACATATTTTATATCTTCATTTACTCATCTTTCATCTTCCTTGCTTAAGAAGTCTCTTTGAAGAGAAGTTTCCATGTTGCTCTACTAAAATGATGCCCAGCATAGAATAGGTACTTCATAAATATTTGTTGACTTATTCAATGAAAATAGTCTTGGGTGAGGGCATTAAAAGGAAACATTTATAAGCTTATTTCAGTGGGCTATTCATAAACCCACACAGAGACTCAAAATTTCCAAGTTAATGTATCCATGGGTTCAGGATTGTTCTCAAGCAAACAGGAACAAATTCTGTGGTGCCTTTATAGATTGCCTTAGAGGGTAGCCAAGTTGACTAACATTTTCCTCCATTTGACTAAAGTTTAGACAGGTTTCTTCCTGATGGCAGGCCCCTGACCTCCCTTTTCTTAGAGCATTTACTTTAGAAAACTTGCAATTTATAAATTCTTTTTCTGCCCCTCTGAAATCTATACAGATCTTCTTCCAGTCTTTTGCTGGTCTTACAGTCCAGGAATATCTTTCTCAGGGACCTGGAGACCTTCTTTTTGAGATGAAAATATCACAGGAGATAGCATCCCTATCTCCCAGTCTCTGTGGGAGGGTAGACACTTGTCTTTGGTGGGCACCTCGCTCCAATTGTGAAGGGCAGGTAACAAATGCAGGTGGCCTGAGATTCCCCTGACCCCACCTCTTAAAAACTCACCAGGTCCTTGCTTCAGTGGAATTGAGTTTAGTGTCACTACACTATTGCAATATCCCTGAATAAAGTCTTCCTTGCCTTTTTAACTTTGTCTTTTACAATCTTAACTCTGAAAAAGTCATTGATTCAGCATATCACCTGATCCACCAGGGCCTATGGGCATGACTCATGTAAGTTGAAATGGCCCTTGGGGACAGTGTACCCAGCCAAATGAGATCACTAGATGCTATGGCCCATAGTAAATGTTCTCCCAAAACAAATATGTAAATCCCATTTTCAGCACCTAATATTAAGAATATATTATGCTCTGGGGCTCCTGGGTAGCTCAGTCAGTTGGACTTCCAACTCTTGATTTTGTCTCAGATCATGATCTCAAGTTTGTGAGACTGACCTCCTGGTCAGCTCCACACTCAGCAGGGAGTCTGCTTCCCCTTCTCCCTCTCCTTTTGCCCCTCCCCCTACTCACACACTGTCTTTCTCCCTCTCTTCTCTCTATAAATATATGGGTCTTTTAAAAAAAAGAATATATTATGTTCTTTCATGTTATTTCATTTTCAATGGACTAATTATGTTCCTAAGCTCATTCCCCCTGCCCATTTGGTAGGGTGAGTTAAGGATTATACCAAAGAGGGATTCATGGGACACCTGGGTGGCTTAGCAGTTGAAGGTCTGCCTTCAGCTCAGGGCATGATCCTGGAGTCCTGGGATCGAGTCCCGCATTGGGCTACCTGCGAAGAGCCTGCTTCTCCCTCTGCCTCTTTCTCTGTGTCTCTCATGAATAAATAAATAAAATCTTAAAAAAAAAAAAAAAAAAAAGGAACTCATGACCCTGGGAACAAGGAGATCCCCAGAACTCAACTTCCTCAGGAATCCCCGTAGCAAATATAGATGAACATTTTTTTCTGCCACCTCCTCAGGTTGCAGGAGCAGTTAGAAAACCTTAGATGTGAATGTGAAGGCTTGTTTTTTGGGCAAGAGGGTGACATTTACAAAAAATGTCTCACCTGGTTTGATGTTCCTGGAGCTAATGGTGTTGACACAGTGGGGTGTGGACAATGAGAGCTTCGTGAGTCAGGACAACATTTCTAAAACCTTTCTTGTTGGTTATTTTCCTGTGAAATACATTTATTTCTCTCCTAGAGTGTCATGGAGCTTCTTTATAGATTTTCTCCTCATGTCGTGTGACAGAATTTTATTAGCCCCTATGAAAATGGTCTCTAGTGGTCTCCCTGTGGAACTAAGTCTGACAAGAGTTGTCCCCGTCAGAAAAAGGCACGAAATATTCTAAAGCTGCATAGAGTACTGCCAGGAGATCACTCGTATCTGGGTTGATCTTCATTCAGCAGGCAAGCACTGTGTTGGCTACAATATTCCTAAAATATTAAAATACTTTCTTATTAGTGGATAAATAGCCACTTTCTTGAGCCATCTTCCCAAAGCCCTCTTCTGCCCCCAGTACTCCAGGCTCTTCTCCATAACCCAGGCTTTCCACAATCCATTCTCGAAAGGGGTGATGCTTGGCCCAGCAGGGAACTTGCAGAACCCTGCTGTGCTCCCACAGCTCACCTTGATTCTGATTGATCACTGTCTGGCCTATGCCAGCTAAGCATATTTCCTGTCACTCTGAATTTAGGGCTTTCTGATCACCCCCTGTTCCTCTGAACTTACCTTGTGTTTTGTCTACCTCTCAGGAGCAGTGAGGAACACCTCTGTTCTATTTTCCATATGAAGTACTACCCCCAACCACCGTCATAAATTCCGTACCAGGGCTCTTGGGTGGCTTGGTCAGTTTAGCATCTGCTTTTAGCATCTCAGCGTCATGGGATCAAGCCCCACATCAGCTCCGTGCTCAGCGGGGAGTCTGCTTCTCCCCCTCCCCCTGGTCCTCCCCCTGCTCATTCTTTCTCTGTCTTTCTCTCAAATAAATAAAATCTTAAAAAAAAAAAAAAAGGCAGCTCAGCGGTTTAGCGCCTGCCTTCAGCCCAGGGTGTGATCCTGGAGTCCCAGGATCGAGTCCCGCGTCGGGCTCCCTGCATGGAGCCTGCTTCTCCCTCTGCCTCTGTCTCTGCCTCTCTCTCTGTGTCTCTCATGAATAAATAATTTTAAAAAATCCCACATCTACTACAAACCCACCATCCCAAGACCAGATTCCCAAGATACAGCCAAGGCAGGCTTTGCTGCTGCCCTCAAGAACCCTGATGTACATTGGGGAAGAGACTGAATTTCTGGACTCTGCCATTGTCATCAGATGGGGGTCTCTAATGTTCTCATTCTTGGGATGGATGGAGGTACATTCACTTTACTCTGAAGGGTCTAGAGATGTGGACCTCACATTTGCACATTCAGATCTCCGTGGTGCTGTAAAAATACACGGTGCCTGGATGTCAACATCTGTGTGTGTGTGCACATGAATGTGTAATCAGTACATGCTGATTAAAAATCTACGTATTTTTTCCAACTTTATTTAGGTATAATTGACAAATGGAAGTTATATGCATTTAAACTGTACAACTGATGTTTTGATGTGTACATTGTGGAATAATCATCACAATTAAGCTAATTAACGTATCCATCACCCCAACCTGTAAGGCTTTTGTTCAGTTTATGTGAGGTCTGAGCACTGATATCTTTTACAATCATTGGAGGTGGTTATGATGAACAGCTAAGGCTGAAAACCACTGGTACAAGTATATATATATATATATATATATATATATATATATATAATACTTATGTAGAGATACACATTCACATACTCATCCAATTTTAGATTTTATTTATTTGAGAGAGAGCACAAGCAGGGAGAGGGGCAGAGTGAGAGGGAAATGCAGACTTCCTGCTGAGCGGGGAGCCCAATGTGGGGCTCGAACCCAGGACCCTGAGATCATGACCTGAGCCAAAAATCAGATGTTCAACTGACTGAGCCACCCTGGTGCCCCTCTAATTTTTTATTAAAGTGTGTGTGTCTGTGTCTGTGTTGGAAAAAAACTTATAATAGGAGTGGTCTTGATTTTCTTTAGTTTTTTGGGTTTTTTTTTTCAAGTTTTGTACAGTGTCATGCAATCATTTATAATCACAAGAAGCCAACGTGCTGTTTGTAAAATAACTTTACTGACCTTTCTAGATCAGCTCAGCTTTCTGTCTGAGCCCCTTCAACACCCAACAGACTTCTCTCCCCTAAATTCCTCCCTGCCTGTGGCCATTATAGTGCCTCCAGCACTTCACAGAGACTACAGATGCTTACTCTTTGTTCATGCTGGTATGGTGCCTCCCCCAGCCAAGGAGTGCCCGGAGGGAAGGGTCTGGCACATCTTTGCAGGGACAGAGGCATTATTGATAACTTGGGCCAGAGCTGGTGCCAGGAGTCATTCAGTCCTCTGAACAGACACTCTCTTTCTCTCTGGAGATGAAGCCCAGAGCAGCTTTCTGGTCTCCGGATGGGCTATCTAGGAGAACGGAAGGGAAAGGATGGAAGCATTGGCAAGGTCTGTGGAGGAACATACAAGTGAGGTCTGTGGGATAAGAAATGTGGGCCAAGCTGACTAGGGTTTCTGTCTGTCCAGGAATCTGGTGAATGTATGACTTGTATTCTGAGTTCTTCACAGTTCTGGCGGCTTGACACATCTTGAGGCAGACCCAGTGAGGAAAGGAACTGAGTCACGTCAGGAAGCCTATGTAGAGGTGAGCTGTGCCAGAGGAAAACAGGCACACTGGCCCCTGCCTTGCCATCCTCATGGGGATGGCTTTGAAGGCAAGCCTCTGTGGGGACTCTGTTTGGTAAGTCCTGCATTGGAAGTCTGAGAAACCAGAGGGACTAGAAAATGGCAGGTAAGATCCCTGGCCTTCTTCCTCCTAGTAAATGTCAGAATGCATCTTACTTGGAAGGAGAAAGTGTCATCCTATGTGACTTCCCAGTTGTACCCTAGCAGTGGGGAATATATTAGGATGTAGCTTCCCTAAATTTTGGACACACTAGCACACCAAAATGCTTGAAGACAAAAGGGTACCAGAGTCAAATAAATTTGGGAACTACTAGACTATCCCTCTCCTCGCTACCAGATTCACAATGCAGAAGCATATTAAAGGCTCTAACAAGTCCTGCAGCTGGAAAATCCCAGCATGCCTCCAAATTTAGTTGACCATACCATCTTAATTCAGGGTATACCTGTTAATATTCAGGGTCCATTTTGGGAAGATCTGAATCGATTACTTTATGGCAAGAGAGTCCATAGCTAGAATGGTATTTGTCATTAATCAATTCCCTTTCTAAGAAAAAGCTTAATTTGGGGCACCTGGCTCACTCAGTCAGTAGAGCATGTGAGTCTTAATTTCAGGATTGTGAGTTTTAGCTCCATTTTGAGTGTAGAGCTCACTTAAAAATAAAATCTTAAAAAAAGCATAATTAATAACTATTACATATTTGGGTCACTGTCCTCAAATAATATACTGGCCAATTGACAGATTATTAACTGGAAACAGTTGTGGGTTTTTTTTTTAATGACAACATAATAAGCTATGAGCACCAAAGTCATTGATAGGGACATAGAATTGTCCAGAAAAGAGAGTGGTCAGTGTAAGCAGGAAAGCTTCTAACAGAGTGCCAATGTAAAAAAAGATGCAAGTCTCTGAAGGATGAATACAGTATGCTTCAGGATATAGAGTAGGAGAAGAAAATCATGTCCCTCCTATGTCCAACTTTGGACCAGATTGGAAAGATTCTGAATTCGAGGCCATCTGTTCTGACCAGCGACAATATCAGGAAAAATGGCATCTCATCCTATGACCTAGTTAGACTCTGATAAGCATCCTTTTGAAAAACAGCCCAATTTAGGGCATGGAAGCTCAAAAATCATTCATTTGCATATAAACAAAGCCTTGAACATATAATAAACCTGTCCTAGAAACAGCAGCCCTTGACATCTCCTTACATGCACACTATCCTTCATGTTATCGATTCTCCCATCATCTCTGGGAACTCAGGGCAAGTGGCAAGCTGTGGCCATTGTTGCCAGGGCAGGCTCCTGCCCCAGCTCTCTGCTGCCAGACAGCCTCCAAGGAAGGCTGGCTGGCTTCCTTCTACCTAGCTCAGGAGCCTGGCTCTTAATTTTGTTTCGATCTGTTTATTGTTTTCACTGAAGTAAAACAAGGGAAGGGGCTACTATAAGATCGTACAGTGTGTTAACAGCATGAATTGTCCATGCTGGTAAAATGGTTAAAATTGAAAAAGAAAACAAAGTCCATAATATACAAGTGGACAGGGCAAGGCCTGGTCTGAGTATGCATAACCAAGCCTGATTCTGGTAGCCAAAGATCAGAGTTAGGACCAAAGAGTTACCAAGGCTTACAACCAAAAAATCATATTAATCAAAGCCCATGAGTTGGAGTCTGAGACTAAACCACAAATAATACCATGATCTTCCAAAAAGATTCAAGAATGTACAAAGTGCAGGAGCTATAGACTGGCTTGGACAGTGTCAAACAACCTACTAGTTTGTCTCAAAGCATGCTGTGTACTCTGACCCTGTACTTCATATCCATCAGAGTACAGCCAAGAAAACATACCAAGACTATACCTGATTCACAAGGTGATAATGAGGAATCCTATTTAGTTCATCATAGTAAAGGTGTTTGCCAGATCTTTGCCACTGGCACTTTTTAGCACAGCTGATTCCAGGGAAGGCAGCTAGAGATGGACAGGTAGAGAAGCAGCTCCTGGAGACATGGGCTGGAGGGAGGCTGATCCTTGAGGCTCTCATCTTTATAGAAATAGCTGGGGAGTGAGAGAGGCAGAGACTGGCTGTCATGTGGTACAAAGAGGGTAAGGGGACAGAATCTTCCAAGCATGGAAAGAGCTATTCAAGGAAAAGGTAAGAGGAAGCTTATGTATGATCTTGTAGAGTGTCTGGGTTGTCCCAAGGCCAGAATTACCACATTTGATTCTCAGAACAACCCTCAATGCCGTGGTGAGGGGACTATCACCATTTCAGAGATAAGATTGCTGAGGCCCTCTTTTTCTCACTGGGGTCCTAGACAAATTAACAAAACTTCTGTGAAGGTGGAGGTTAAAACGTCACCTTTATGACTCAAAATCTAGAGTGTGAGGAGCCAGCAATGTATATGAGTTCCAGTTGCTCTACATCTTCACCAACATTTGGTGATGTTACTGCTTTTAATTTAGCCCATTGAGTGATTGTTATTAAAACTATATTATGCTATAGTTTCAGTTTGCATTTTGCTGATGACTGAGGATGTTGAGCTTTTTCTCATGTTTTTACTGGCCATTTGTATGTGTTTCTTTGTAGAGTTCCTGTTCAGGTCTGCTCTTTTTTTTTTTTTTATTGGTTTGTCTTTTTATTATAGATTGTTTATGTTCTTGATATGATATTTTGTCAGATATAAAATTTTTAATGTATTTTTAAGTACTTTGTACAAGGTTTCAAAGGTCTTCTCTAATTTCTTATACAAGTTTTGTATAATTGGGGTGCCTGGGTGGCTCAATTGGTTAAGCACCTGCCTTTGGCTCAGGTCGTGATCCTGGGGTCCTGGGATCCAGCGCCACATCAGGCTCTCTGCTCAGCAGGGGGCTTCTCCCTCTGCCTATGTCTCTGCCTCTGTCTCTCATAAATAAATAAAAAGCTTTTAAAAAAAAGTGTATAATTCACCTTGAACTGATTTTTGTGTATGGTATGATATAGGAGTCAGCATTTGTTTCTTCTCATTTTGGATATCCAATTGTTCAGCACCATCTGATGAAAATTTTTTCTTTCTCCATAGAATTGCTTTGCTGTGTCTGTCAAAAATCAGCTAACCATGTATCTGTGTGATTATTCTGTTCCATTGATCTGTTTGCCTCCCCTGATGTCAATACCAATTGTCTTCAGTTCTGCAGCTTTTTATGTCTTAAAGGCACATGGCCTAAGACCTCCAACTGTGTTCCTTCATTCTTCTCTACTTCCATATACATTTTAGAAGCACTTTAGGTGGATTACTTTGGGGACAATTGCAAGCTTAACAATATTGGTCTTCCAATCAAGGGGCATAATGTCTCATTCCATTTATTTTAATCCTCTTTAATGCCTCTCAGCAATGTCTTATTACTGTTCTGTATAGAGGCCCTGCACAGCTTTTGTTGAATTTATTCCTAGGTATTTTATGGGAGTTTTTATGGAATCTAAATTTTTTATTTTTTAATTGTTTGTTGTTAATATATGCATATTCTATATATTTTTGTGTATTGACCTTTTCTCCTGCAATCTTGATAAATTCCCTTTTTTATATTAGGCTTTTGTAGGTCCTTAAGGATTTTCTATGTACACAGTCATGTTATTTGTGAATAAGAGTTTTCCTTCTCTCTTTCAAATCTGTATGCTTTACATTCCTTTAGGGCAGTGGCTAAAGTCTATGATGAGAGGCTGCGTAAAAGTGGAAGAATACCATCTCGGGGAAAGTATAGTTTGTCCTCACTAAGTGTGGTGTCAGCAGTTGGTTTTCTGCAGGTGTCCTTTATCAGAATGAGATCGTTTCCTTCTACTTCTAACGTGCTGGGCTTCTTGTTGTTAATGTTACTGGGTTTTGTCAATTGCTTTTACTACATCTACTGAGATAATGTACAGGCCTTCTTTTATTACCTTAATGTGATGAATTACAATGATTGACTTTCAAATGTGAAACCCACACACCCTGTATTCCTGGGGTAAACCCTACTTAATGCTACTGGATTATCTTTATTATTTACTGCAGAATTGTACTGTGCTCGTATTTTATTTACAGTTCTTGGATCTGTGTTTTAGGCTATTGGTCGTAGTTACTTTGTAATATCTTTTACTGATTTCAGTGTCAAGGGAATGCTGGCCTCCTTGAAGGAGTTAGGGAGGTGTTCTCCTCTCCTTTCTCAAAGATGTGTTTAAGATTCATATTATCTCTTGAAATGTTTGATAAATTCACCAGTGATGCCATTGGAGCTCACAGTTTTCTCTGAGCCTGGAGTTTTGTGGGAAGTTTTAATTACAGCTTCAGTTTTTTTAAACAGATACAGATATGCAGATATATAGCTATTCAGATCTTCTATTTGATGCAAGCTGCCAAATTAATTGGAAGAAAGCTGGACATAATATCCTGTTCTTTTTCTAATATAAACATTTTCTAATATAAACATTTAAAGTCATAGAGTTCTCTGTCAGCACCGCTCTAGTCACATATCACAGATTTTGATATGTTGTGTTTTTGTCATTGGTTTCTAAATGTTTTCTGAGCTCCCCTGTGACACCTTTGACCCGTTCATTATTTAAAAGTATGTTGTTTAATTTCCAAATAGTTGGGAATTTTCCAGATAACTCTTCCAATAAATTGTATGATCAGAGAATCTATTTGTATGATTTCAGTCCTTTGAAATTTATGGAGACTGGCTGTATGGCCAGTGTTTGATGTATGTCGCTAAAAATCTGGGTTCACTTTGATTCCTGCAGTTGTTGAGTGTCACATTTTAGCAACGTCAAGGTCTAAAAAAAACTTTAAGGGGTTCCTGGCTGGCTCGGTCAGCAGAGCAAGTGATTCTTGATCTCAGGGTGGTAGATTCGAGCCTTATGTTGGACATAGAGCCTACTTAAAAACAAATTTTGTTCTTTAAGAACTAGGATTCTCCTCATGCCTTTTAAGGTGGCAGCTGCAGTTTGCTTATAAGTTTAAATAATTACAAGTGATTTTAGGCATTTTATAGGCATTCATATTTTTAAGTAAAGTTACCATATTGCTCTTTTAAATGTATAAAGGGAGGGCAGCCCGGGTGGCTCAGCGGTTGAGCGCTGCCCTCAGCCCAAGGTGTGATCCTGGAGACCCTTTTGGAATCCCATATCCGGCTCCAGGCATAGAGGCTGCTTGCTACTCCCTCTGCCTGTGTCTTTGCCTCTTTCTCTCTCTCTCTCTCTCTCTCATGAATAAATAAAATCTTTTTAAAAAATTAAAAAAATAAATGTATCAAAGGGAATCCAAATACAGTAGTGATTTTATAGCCACTATCATTCATTTTCTTTAGAAATAAAGGCATGAACAGGCTCTTTTTTAACAGTTGGAAATTTGACATATTTTCCTCTTTCTCCTTGAACTCTTATTTCCAATCGATTGACTGAAATGGCAAATGGTAAGACCCTAGAGCCTTTCCATTCCACTTCTTCACAAATATTTTCCTAATGCAATATGTCTTTAAGCTTGTAAGTCATTCATTTATCACCGTGTCATTCTCCTTTGCCAGTGTTTTGTTGTTTGGGGTTTTTTCCCTGACACCCTAGTGTTGAATTTTTTCTTCTGGATTGAGAGTTGTCATTACAATTAATATTCGTACATAACTGATCAAACAACATAAATACTACTTATTAAATTAGAAACAACAAATGAAGACTTGTAGATGTTAGTCATTAAACACTTCTTTGTGAAATGAGTGTCATTGTTTGCAAATTAGATTTTTTTTTTAATTTTTATTTATTTATGATAGTCACACACAGAGAGAGAGAGAGGCAGAGACACAGGCAGAGGGAGAAGCAGGCTCCATGCACCGGGAGCCCGACGTGGGATTCGATCCCGGGTCTCCAGGATCGCGCCCTGGGCCAAAGGCAGGCGCCAAACCGCTGCGCCACCCAGGGATCCCCTGCAAATTAGATTATATACGTATGGGTGGCTCTTATTGCTAGATTGGCACAAGATTTAGCAACAGTTTTTCCTATTTTTTCATTTTTATTGACAGAAGAACTGATGAAAGTTTCTCTTGTAAATACATAGATGAAGCAAGGATTTTTAGTATCAAAGCTGTCACCCAATTCTTTTAAAGTCTTCTGAATTACAAGCCAAAAATCACATAGTGATCTATCATCAAATATTATTTACAAAGACCTATACCAGCTGACAGGTCTATTAGACCTTCTTTCAATTTTGGTGAAAGCAAGGAATTGGAAACCAATAGAGTTGGAAGAGGATTTGTAACCTGTCATTAGAGTCATTCGTTCTCCTAGATTCTGAAAAATAGAATAAGAAGGATTTTATAAAGACTTCTTTTTTTTAATTTTTTATTTATTTATGATAGTCACACAGAGAGAGAGAGAGAGGCAGAGACACAGGCAGAGGGAGAAGCAGGCTCCATGCACCGGGAGCCCGACGTGGGATTCGATCCCGGGGCTCCAGGATCGCGCCCTGGACCAAAGGCAGGCGCTAAACTGCTGTGCCACCCAGGGATCCCCTATAAAGACTTTTAAAATTATTTATTATTAAATTCTTCTTTGCTAATAGAATATTTTAACAAAAATTTCATCACAAGCATGCCTTCTGTTAATTTTATCGAACACTGGGAGCTGCGTATTTTGTTCATTGCTTCAGGGGACATGCCACCTAACCAGGTTGCAAAGAACATCGTGTTGCCCCATCATAAAGTCAGATCAGTCCCCGCAGACTTGCGGTGGGGAGGGGTCGTCAAAAGTCATCAAAAGTTTGGCTTTTTCTTAGATTAAATAAATCTGCCTAATGCACTTCCTGGAACAACCATCTTCTGAATTCTGCTTCTAAGATGAATAGATAAATCACAGAGCCTCACCGAGTGCCTCTGCAATGAAATCAGTCCCCTTGCCTACAGCTTTTCTCTCTGACATTCTTTTTGCTTTACTCTCACCAGAAGTTCCTCAGAAGCAGATAGTTCTGGAGGGTGTTACTCCCTGGAGCAATGAAATCAGAAAGATATGGAAGGTCTTTTGTTAGAAGTAAAAAGGAGGGGACTCCTGGATGGCCCAGCAGTTGAGCCTTTGCCTTTTCGCTCAGAGTGTGATCCCAGGGTCCTGGGATTGAGTCCTGCATCAGGCTCCCTGTGGGAAACCTGATCTCCCTCTGCCTATGTCTGTGCCTCTCTGTGTCTCTCATGAATAAATAAGCAAATCTTTATTTAAAAAAAAAAAAGTGGAAAGGAGAACCTGCACCTCCATCCAAGTACATTCTTGGGCAGAACATTTTTGGGAACAAAACGTATGGAAATTGAGGACTTCAGTCTGGATCCTCTTTAAAGGGTCTGTGGCCCATACACCTAGCTAGACCCCAGGCACCACTGTCTGAAGTTCTCTGGCCTAAATAGCCTAAGGCAGGCGCAGATTTAGAGGTGAGGGACTGAAGAGGAACCAGCAGGGGAGGCTGAGAAGGAACAGCCAGTGGGTTAAAAGATTCAAAAGAGGAAGGTGAGTTCATGGCAAAAGGAACCACACACCTCTGGTCAGCATGGGCACCCATGCTCAGAGGGATCTCTAAGGGTTTGGAAAGCTCTTCTTTTGGAGAGTCCCGAAGTGGCTTTGCTGCGGTCTCTTTGGTGAATTTGGCACAGTAATGTGCCCTGAGGCACGAGGGGTTACCTGGGCTCCTCCTCCTCCCTCATCGTCCACCTCTCCCTTCTTCCATATCTTCTATGTTGCCATCCACTCTAGTCCCTTTTTCCCTGAATGCATTTGCCCTGGTTGAGGCTGTCACCTCCACCACTGGTTTTCCTGCTTCTACTCTCATTTCTCTCTTACTTATCCTGCAAACTAAGATTGTGGAGTCACTGATCTACATTGCAAATTTGACTGCATCACACCACCACTCACAAGCCCTCCAGGGGGCTGCCACCCTTTGCCAACAGAGCTAAGATTTTTGTCCAGTCCTCCGTCAGTTGTGGGCTTCTGGGACCCATGGACTTCCATCTCCAGCCCCAGGGGATGGCTCTTGATTCGTCAGGCCTATCAAGTAATCCTCTTGCGAATGACTGGTTTGAGAAAGGGCATATGAACTTGAGGGGTGAGAGGAAGCTCACTAGATTGGGGGTGATTCTGGTTCAGGATTCTAAAGAGGGGCACCTAACTGGCTCAGTCAGAATAGCATGCAGCTCCATCTGGAGGTTGTGAGTTTGAGTCCCACGTTGTATGATGTAGAGATTACTTTAAAAAAAAAAAAACTTTAATTAAAAAAAAAAAGAGAGACTCAAAAAAGAACAAATTCTTTTCCACCTCTGAATGCTGTGTGAGGATGCAGTGCCTGAGGCCACTGCAGCCACTTTGTGATTGTGAGCAGCATGATGAGGACAGAATAGGAAACAGGTGAGAATAACCTGGGTCTTTGATGACACTGAGCGTATCATACCCTTACTCTGGGCTTCCAGTTATATGAGTTATTCCATTTTGTTACTGGTTGCCTCCAGAATCAACTTTTTCTGTTACTTGCCACCAAAAGCATCCTGAGTGACTCATCACTGAATATTGAATAAATTCCAAATTACTTTGCACAGCAAAAACGCATTTTTCATCATCTGTCCCATTTTACCTCCTGGTCCCCATCTTCCTGCTGTCTCTCCCTCTGCACTCTAGCATATCTCAACCCTAGCCATACCCTGGGGATTGATTCTCCCTTTCTTCAGACCCTCTCGGGTGAGCATCCTCTCCTCCTTCCCCATCTGGCAAAATCTTTTTAATTTTCCAAGATTGTTCTCAAGCATCCCCTTCTCTTCAACACCTGACCCTCCTGACACTTTCTCTACTTTGTGGCCCCACTTCTCACTGTCCCCTTCTCCATACCTTTTCCTTGTTCTTACCTCAGTTTTAGGACTAGCCTCACCCCAAGCATTTAGGGGTTTTTTACACAGTTTCCCTGCCCCCCACCACCACCAACCCCCTTTTCCAGTAAACTCAGCGTTTCCTGGGAGCAAAGACCACCTCTTCCTCAGTCCTGGGGCTCCCATGGGGTCACGACAGTGCCCAGCATGGCATGGTCACCCATATATATATTTGTTGCAGGGGATTTCTGTGGACAACTTGGAAGAAAGCCGGAGATGCAGCAACAGACGCACGTGTTGGCTGGCATCTGGGCTTCTCCATTGAGGAAATAGCATGAAAGGGTGTCTGTGTGGACAGTGCAAGTGTGTCAACAAGCGGGTGAATGTGGGCTTGTGTGAGGGAAGTCTTCTGTGTAAGGGTGTGTGAAAGGGAGTTTGTTCTGCGACTGGAGGAGTCTGTGAAACTGTTTGGAGTGCAGTTCTGAGGGCTGAGTCAGAAGTGTGGTGGGAACATAAGTAAATTTTTCACATCACTCAAAAGCGTGGTCAGCCTAAGATCTCTTCTAAAGCTGTCTTTGCCATCTTGTAAGTCCTAGCATCCAATCCTCTAATTATTTCATTTCCACTCATCCTGCCCCAATTTCCCACATCCCTTTCAAGTTACCTGCATTTAATGAGGCAAAATGTTTCTAATAATAAGCAGATTATCACCTATTATATACATAAATATATAATAAAAAAATTGTGTTTTAAAAAAAATAATGAGCGAATGGAAACAATCTGAGGGTCTCCCAAGCTCTGGCTGATGTGAGTGTTTTTCCTTTTGTTTTTGTTTTCTGGTCCCATTTGAGCAAAGAGGGACCAACACAGGATTAGGGGCCCATGGGTCACCCTCACTGAAGCTGGTCTGGGACATCCCTCTTCCCTGCCTGATTCTAGCAACATCCTACTTACAGTTGATACTGATTTGGGGGTGGTTTTCTTTGTTTTTAGTGATAACATGAACTTCTTTTTCTTTTTAAGATTTTATTTATTTATTCATGAGAGACACAGAGAAAGGCAGAGACATCAGCAGAGGGAGAAGCAGGCTTGCTGCAGGGAGCCCAATGTGAGACTCAATCCCCAGACTCCTGGGATCGATCCCCAAACTCCCAGGATCACGTCCTGAGCCGAAGGCAGAGGCTCAACTGCTGAGCCACCCAGACATCCCATCATGGACTTCATTTTTTTTAAGGTTTTATTTATTTATTCATAAGACACACACACACACACACACGCAGAGGGAGAGGGAGAAGCAGACTCCATGCAGGGAGCCTAACATGGGACTCCCGGGTCTCCAGGATCACGCCCTGGGTTGAAGGCGGCGCTAAACCGATGAGCCACCCAGGCTGCCCTGGACTTCATTTTTAAGATCTTTGCTAAATTGAAGTCTGAATAGACTTCTCAACAAACAATAAGAACAGGAAAAAAAGTAGCCAACACCCTTATTTCATTTTCAAGACCACCCCAGAGGCTTCATCATATAAATGAAGAAACTGAGGTCTAAGATGTTGAGTGACGCTCACAGTGAGTCAGTAGTAGAACTGGGATTTTACCTCTGGCCTATCTGAGGGGCATCTTTAAGGAAATCTCTAAGAAAAGCTGAGGACTGTTGTGGTTTTGTTTTGGGCTTCTCTGGCCCTGTGGGAGGTCTGGGAAATGCCCACAGACTGGGAAATGCTGGCCAGGAGGGGAGTCTCCAAGGCACCTGGTGAGGAGAAAGTGTTTTTTTAGAGGGTTAGCCACGCGTCTAGGACTGAATCACAAAGCCCCCAGGATCTGTGCTGCCCTGAGTGCCTGACTCTGCTCAGGCTCAGAGCTGTGGGCAGTTAATGCAGGGGCACCCACCCTTGCATGGCCAGGACTTCATCCAGGTGCCCCATTTGAAGTCTTTCTAAGCGAGGAGAAACCTTTTTCCTCAGGTTATTAGGGTTTGGTGTATATATATTCCTTTCTAGTATCTTAGGAAATTTGGGTGTGTTTTCTTTTTTCAGTATTAAAAGTTTTCTGTTTTATTTTTAAGACTTTGGTAAAATACATATAACGGAGAAGTTACCATTACCATTAAGTAAAAGGTACCATGAAAGTCTTAACCATTCGACTCAGCCAAGTCTACACCCATCACATGCAGGTCTCTTTTCATTTTCCCAAACTGAAACTGTCCCCATTAAACACTAACTCCCCATCCTTCCTGCCTCCAGCCCCCGGCTGCTGCCATTCTGCTCTCTCTGTGAATATGACTGCTCTAGCTACCTCATATAGATGGAATCATATGATACTTGTCCTTGTGACTGGCACATTTTCTTTGGCATAATGTCCTCATGATGCATTCATGCTGTAGCAGGAGTCAGGATTTCCTTTCTTTTTAAGGCTGAATAATATTCCACTGTATGTTTACACATTGGGTTTATCCATTCATCCCTTGATGAACACAGTTGCTTTTGCCTTTTATCTACTCTAAGTAATGCTGCTGTGTACATAGGCATACAGAGATCTCTTGGAGACTTTGTTTTCAGTTCTTTTAGATATCTATAAAAAATGGAACTGCTGGATTGGATCAGTGCATTTTTTTGTTTTGTTTTATATTTCTTTCTAAGAATAAGTCTTCTTTTTTTTAAATTTTATTTATTTATTCATGAGAGACACAGAGAGAGAGAGAGAGGCAGAGACACAGGCAGAGGAAGAAGCAGGCTCCATGCAGGGAGCCTGACATGGGACTCGATCCAGGATCACGCCCAGGGCTGAAGGCGGCGCTAAACCGCTGAGCCACCCAGGCTGCCCCAGTGCATTTGTTTAATGCAAGTTTCTTTCTTTTTTAAAATTTCTTTCTGTTTATTTATTTATTTAGTAATCTCTGTACCAATGTGGTCCTCAAACTCACAACCCCAAGATCAAGAGTTGAATGCTCTTCCGACTGAGCCAGCCAGGTGCCCCTAGATCAGTGCATTTTTAATAGAGATGTGTTGCCTAGTATATAGACTGTCCTAGCCACAGCTACATTGTCTGGTCAGCTTTTTTCCCTGCCTTTGCCTCACCTAAACCATACCTCTTGTTCCTCAACCTTCATCCCCCACAGCCTGAGACACTTGATTGGGTACTAGCTATACTAGCCTTACTTAAGGGAGAAGCTGACAATGCTAAAAAATAATTGGATCAGGGCAGGGCACCTGATCTAAAATGAGCCAGTGAGCTTCTTTCCTAGGAATTCCTAGGAATTCCTGGAATTTATTTTATTTTATTTTTATTTTTTTATTTTAATTCCAGTAGAGTTGGGGCACCTGGGTGGCTCAGTGGTTGAGCATCTGCCTTTGGCCCGAGTCGTGATGCCAGAGTCCTGGGATCGAGTCCTGCATCAGGCTCCCCACAGGGAGCCTGCTTCTCCCTCTGCCAATGTCTCTGCCTCTTTCTGTGTCTCTCATGAATAAATAAAATCTTTTAAAAAATCCAGTAAACACACTGTTATGTTAGTTTCAGGTGTATAATACAGCAGTTCCATACATCTGCTGGTACTCACCACAACAAGTGCATTCCTTAATCCCCTTCACCTATTTTCCCCATCTTCCCCACCCCATCCCCACCCCCTGATAAGCAAACAGTCTGTTCTCTAGAGTTAAGAGTCTGTTTCTTGGTTTGTCTTTTTTTTTCCATTGCTTGTTTGTTTCTTAAATTCCACATATGAGTGAGATTCATATGTGGTATTTGTCTTTTCCTGATGTACTTCACTTAGCATTATACCCTCTAGCTCTATCCATGTTATTATAAATGGCAAGATTTCATTCTTTTTTATGGTTGGGTAATATTCCCTTGTGTAAGTATACCACCTCTCCTTTATCCATTCATCAATCGGTGGACACTTGGGCTCTTTCCATAATTTGGCTACCGTAAATAATGTTGCTATAAACATAGGGGTACATGTATCCGTTTGAATTAGCGTTTTTTGTATTTTTGGGGTAAATGCCCAGTACTGTGATTACTGGATCATAGAGTAGTTCTATTTTTAACTTTTTGAGAAACTTCCATACTGTTTTCCGGAGGGCTGCACCAGTTTGCATTCCCACCTACAGTACATGAGTGTTCCTTTTTCTCTAGATCCTCATCAACACTTGTCTCTTGTATTTTTTTATTTTAGCCATTCTGAGAGGTGTGAGGTGACATCTCATTACCGTTTTGATTTGCATTTCCCTGATGATGAGTGATGTTGAGAATCTTTTTTTTCATTTGTCTGTTGGCCATGTGTCTTTAGAGAAATGTCTGTTCATTTCTTCTGCCCATTTTTATTTCTTTTTAATTTTTATTTATTTATGATAGTCACACAGAGAGAGAGAGAGAGAGAGAGGCAGAGACATAGGCAGAGGGAGAAGCAGGCTCCACGCACCGGGAGCCCGACGTGGGATTTGATCCCGGGTGTCCAGGATCGCGCCCTGGGCCAAAGGCAGGCGCCAAACCGCTGCGCCACCCAGGGATCCCTTCTGCCCATTTTTAAATTGGATTATTTGTTTTGGAGGTGTTGAGTTGTATTAGTTCTTCATATATTTTGGATACTAACCCTTGATCGGATACGTCATTTGCAAATATCTTCTCCCATTCCATAGGTTGCTTTTTAGTTTTGTTGATTGTTTCCTTCGTTGTGCAAAAATGTGTTATTTAGATGTAGTCACAATACTTTATTTTTGCTTTTATTTCCCTTGCTTCAGGAGATATGCCTAGAAAAGTGTTGCTATGGCTGATGTCAGAGAAATGACTGCCTGTGCTCTCTTCTAAGATTTTAATGGTTTCTTGTCTCACATTTAGGTCTTTAATCCATTTCAAATTTACTTTTGGATATGGTGTAAGGCAGTGGTCCAGTTTCTTTCTTTTGCACATAACTGATCCATTTTCCCAGCACCATTTGTTGAAGAGACTTTTTCCCTTTGGAAATTCTTTCCTTCTTTATTGAAGATTAATTGACCGTGTAACTGTGGGTTTATTTCTGGGTTTTCTATTTTGTTGCATTGATCCACGTGTCTTTTCTTGTTGCCAGTTCCATACTGTTTTGATCATTACAGCTTTGTAATATAACTTGAAGTCTGGAATTGTGATACCTCCAGTTTTATTTTTTCAAAATTGCTTAGCTACTTGAGGTCTTTTGTTATTCCATATAAATTTTAGGATGGTTCGAGTTCTATGAAAAATGCTGTTGGTATTTTGGTAGGGATGACAAGGAATCTGGAATTTTTTTTTAAGATTTTATTTATAAAAAAAAGATTTTACTTATTCATGAGAGACACACAGAGAGAGAGGCAGAAACACAGACAGAGGGAGAAGCAGGCTCCAGGCAGGGAGCCTGATGTGGGACTCAATCCGAGTATCCTAGGATCACTGCCCTGAGCCGAAGGCAGACACTCCACCACTGAACCATTCAGGCGTCCCAGGAATGTGGAATTTAAATTGATATTTTCACCATCTGACTGCTCCATTGGACAGGAGAGACATAAACTCAGCCCTGTTGATGAAAGCTCTTATCTGGCATCAGCTGGGGCTCAGGAGAAGCTGATCATGGGGAGAGAGGACAAAGCAGCTGGGAGAAAGGAGACCTGGATTCCCTGAAGCACTATGTTCCTGCCAGGAACCTGCAGCCCAACTCTCTAAACGTCATGGCATGGCCCAGGATCCTTATCATAAAGACCCCATTTTGCTCAAACTAATCCCTGCAACCAAGGTTTACTCAGCTAAACACACATGCCCAACCTAAAAACACTTTGGACTTAATGACTTGTTTCTGTCATAGTATCTGCTATTTTCTGCAGGACCAAAAAACAAAAACGACTTCAAGCCCCTTAGCTTATTAGCCTAGTGAAATACATTGTTGGTTTTTAGCACCAATAGTCATTATCATGAACTTTTAAAAACAATTTTTAATTGCAGTACTATATGAATACATTCTCTTTATAGAAATTAAACGATTATAGACATTTTAAGGTAAAGTATTGTTTAGGGGTTTTTAATTCTCCTTTCTTGGTTAACAGTCAATAAATTGCAGACACATGTATCAGCCCAGAGAGGCCCCCCCCCCCCACCTTGAGCTCAGGGTTTTCTCATAGCCCAGAGGTGAGTTCATTGAAGTCAGAAAGTGTGTCCTAATCATCTTTATGTGCTTCACACTCCATGTATGCCTGTGCCCAGACTGTTGATAATTGAATGAATGAATGAATGAATGAAATCAGAGGATTGGACTATATGATCCTTAAGACTCTCTCTGTTACGTCTTGTGTATTCTGATTCTATAAACTATTCATCTGCCCACTGTTGTTTATCAATGGATTGCTAGACACAGTTTCTGTGCATACAGTAGAATCCCTTTACAATACCAACTACCATAAACACGATCAATATCTATATTAAAGATTATTCTTACTGTCTGCCATTGTTACTTAAAGAAATATAAGTTGAATTGTAGTATAGCTGACATTTTGGAAAAATTTGAAGTTCTTAACATTATACGAAATAAAATCAATCGCCAAAAATGTGTAGATGATCTTTTAATGCATTAGTCCAATGATGAAGTGGCAAGGACTCCACAGCCCGATTGCTGGGGTTTAAATCCTACCACTTGCTAGCTGTGTGACCTTAGGCAAGTTACTTAACCTTTCTGTGCCTGAGTTGTCTCATTTGTAAAATGGGGATAATGATTGTATTTAGACTGTAGAGTTGTTGCAAGAACTGAAAGCATCAGGATGGGGAACTTGGGTAGCTCAGTCAGTTAAGTGCCAGACTCCTGATTTCAGCTCAGGTCCTGATCTCGCAGGGTTGTGAGATTGAGCCCTGCATCAGGCTCTGCCCTAGGTATGGAGCCTGCTTAGGATTCTCTCTCTCTCTCTCTCTCTCTGTCTCTCCCTCCATGCGCTCTTGCTCTCTCTCTCTCTCTCTCTCAAATAAGTAAATCTCTCTTTTTTTTTTAAGATTTATTTATTTATTTATGATAGACATAGAGAGAGAGGCAGAGACACAGGAGGAGGGAGAAGCAGGCTCCATGCAGGGAGCCCGACGTGGGACTCAACCCCAGGACTCCAGGATCGCGCCCTGGGCCAAAGGCAGGTGCCAAACCGCTGAGCCACCCAGGGATCCCCTAAATCTCTTTTTTTAAAAAACAATACTACAAATTCCAGGCTCACAGCACTGCCCAGCGCATAGTAAGGCATAATATAGGTAGTAGCTGCCATTGCTGTTACTAGTTAAAAGGAGAGATTGGTATCGTTCAAACATAATTGAACATGGTACAGATGCACCACACAGGAACCTCAGAAGCTGAATTCCCCAGCAAATGCCTGGAGAACCAGAAACACAACCCAGGAGGGAGAAGGGAAAGACTAAAGCTAAATTGCTCAACTGCTGACTCACTCTTCTTCCTGCATCAGGGACTCCAGGAAGCCTCTGTGTGGCCCTAGGATAAAGAACAGGCTGTTCTGTTGTGACACACTGGCCACGTGCCACTCACTTCCTCCTCTTTCCTGCCGCACATCCTCTTTCTGGTCCCCGAGCGACTGCATTCCCCAGTCAAGACTTGGGATCTCCACTTTTGCCTCCACCCATGATGTTTAAGGAACTGGGGCTAACATAGACATTTCGCATTGCATATCCTCCACGCTTCACGAAAGAAAATAAACCACAGCCCATGGTTTTCTTTGGAATTATGGGTAAGGAGCATCAGCAGGGGTTCGGAGTGTGGTGTGGTAGGAAATGCCTAGACTGAGAATCAGAACTCTTGGATTTACCAGTCTCCTCTCTTGCCCAACCAAACTCCTTTTCAGGGAACATATTACCATAAAATGGAGCAACATATATCCTTCCTCCCTACTTCACACTTATGAGGATTCATACATACCACAACTAGTATTTATTCAGTGCCTGCTGTACTATATGATCTCTTTTGATATTCCACCCACAAACTGGATGGCTTTACTTTGAAAGACAGGCCTTATCACTTCCAGTTTTCAAATGAACACTGTAAGGCCCAGAGAGGTTAAGTGATTTACCCAAGGCCACGCAGCTCATTAGCAGTAGAGCCATGAATTAAATGCAGATTTGTCTGACCTCCAAGCTCATCATCTTTCCACCGCTATTCTGCTTGTCCAAAGAATGAAATGCATACAAAAAGATTTTAAGCTCCATCATAATAACATATTAGTAAATGCACAGTAAAATGTACTCTGGGAGTTAAAGACACTGCGAGCCACATTTATTCTCATAGAAGCCATGTTGAGTCATTTTGATCTGGAAATAAGACAGAAATCAGTGACTTAGGGAGACAAGTTACTCTATCCTGTTGGTCCATAGTCCTTCATTCTGCTAGAAGTATCTCCAAACCATCCTTGCTGTAATTTTTGAAATTGTCTCAGGCCACTAACAAAGATGGCTCTCTCTAAACTATAAGAGGTGTAAATTATACCAAGCCATACCGATTCTACCAAGAAACAAAGGAATCTGGATGCTGGAAAAATAAAGACATATATTAAAACTATAATCGTGTTTGGAAGTGGGGTACTAAAGAAAACAAAAGCAAAGCTGAAGCTCCTGAAGCTTCATCAGCTGCTTGAAAGCTTCAAGGTGTGTGTTGTGGGTTGAGTTGTGTTTCCTAAAATTCCTAACCTCCAGTAACTCAGAATGTGACTGTACTTATAGATGGGATCATTAAAGAGGCAGGTAGCAATAAATAAGGTCATTGAGACGGGCCCTAATGCAGTGTGACTGGTGTCCTTGTAAGAAGCTATCAGGACACAAGATGTGTGGAAGGAAGACCGTGTGAAAACACAGGGAAGATGGCCAGCTATAAGGCAAAGGAGAAAGGCTCAGAAGAAACAGCCCTAACTGCACCGAGATCTCCAGAACTAGAAGGCTGTTACTAAGCCGCTCATTTGGGATATTCGTGACAGCAGTCCAAGCACACTAATACAGTGTGTGTGTCATGAACAAGACTCATGGGCTTCCATTCTTTGTGACCACAGTCAAGAGTAGGAAACCCATTTTGCATTGTGACCCAAATTTTACACACAGAAAGTTTTACAAAACAGAAGCATTGCTTTCCCTTGCCTTATGTGGTGCTCTCTCATTTCTTCTCTGTTTTTCATTTTAGTCTGTCATTTTATTTAGCAGTTGAGGGTACAGGGGCACCTGGGTGGCACAATCAGTTGAGCATCCAACTCTTGATTTCATCTCGGGTCATGGTCTCGGGGTCATGGAATTGAGCCCCATTTTGGGCTGTGGACATGAAGTCTGGTTGAGGTTCTCCCTCTCTCCCTCTCCCTCTGCCTCTCTTCCCCCACACACTTGCTCTCAGTCTCTCACAAAAAGAAAATTGAAGAGGTGACCTACTGAAGTACTGACAGTGACCCCTTAATGGATCCCCACATCAGCCTAAGGAATGCTGCACCAGGCCAGAGCTCCTGTGGGCCAGTGTGCTTCCCAGGTGATGGGTGATGAGTCTCTGTCCTATGAGGGCTGAGACAGGCACCTAGGACACAGCCTTTCCCTTCATCACATTCACAAGGGGTTTTACCTTTCCTGTGCAGGAAGACTGTGATATGCAGGTGTGGGGGTGTTACAGCAGATGGTGACACTTTGTCCGTATTCTTTCTTTTGGCAACTGGATCTTGCTTTGCGGCAGCCCCAGCCCACCACAAAGTGTGGTCTTAGGATACGTGGTAACATCCTAAAATAGAGAACCAGAAAGGCCCATGTTCCTTATGTGTCCACCACTGCAACAGCCAGTCATGGCATGTGACTCACACTCTGTCCCCAGGACCTGTCCCTAGGGCTTTGACTCCAAAGCAGGGGCTCCAAGGATGCAAGGGCTAGGGGGCAGAGGCACATGGATCACTCATAGCCATTGTGCTGGTCTCTTGTCCACTGTGTATCTGGCACCTGGCACCCCCACCCCCTACCCCTGCCAGCCACACAGCAGTTCCCTAAGCCCTGGAGAGCCTGCTAACATGGTTTGATTCCTGTCTCCCATGGTTAGGGTCAATTTCTGTTGTTTGCAACCAAGATTTCTGATGGATACTAATGTGTACACTTAAGTAGAGTCCTTCAGTACTGTGTATCTCCCACCCCATTGCAGAGCAGCTCCTTTCTGGCCTACAAGTTATACCAGCAGAGTCAGGGAATAAGTCTTCACATGGTATGCCAGAATTGATCTACATGAACAATTGGCCATATGGAGGAGAAAAAAAAAACCCAAACAGTTGCACATCACATAAGGAAGCAAGCTGTGCTTTGCACCGGGCGGGGCCAGGCTCTCCAGCACCTTCCTGTTAATCTCCAAAAAACAGGGAGGTCTACTGAAGCAATGCTCTCACAATGCCAGGTGCTTTCTGCCAAGGCACACTGGCAATTGTTTGCTATTCGTAAATAGACATATTCATCCAATGCAGGGCAGGCAAACAGACCCCCTGGGGTCAAATCTGGCAGACTGCCTGTTCTTGCAAACAGAGTTTTATTGGATCACAGCCACACCTCTTCATTTACCTGTTGACCCTGCTGTAACAGCAGAGCTCAGTAGTTGCAGCAGAGTATAGCCCATGAAGCAGAAAATATTTACTCTCTGGCTCTTGACAGAAAAAGGATCACCCAACTCCCAACCTAAGGCAGAAATCCCCAAATCAACCAAGTTTGTGTTTCTTAGTGTCCGGTTCCTAGATTGCTCACAATCTTTTAAAGATTTTATTTATTGGGCAGCCCCCGTGGCCCAGCGGTTTAGCGCCGCCTGTAGCCCAGGGCGTGATCCTGGAGACCTGGGATCGAGTCCTGCGTCGGGCTCCCTGCATGGAGCCCGCTTCTCCCTCGCCTGTGGCCTGTATCTCTGCCTGTCTCTCTCTCTCTCTCTCTCTGAATGAATAAATAAATCTTTTTTAAAAAAGATTTATTTATTTATTTATTTATTTATTTATTTATTTATTTATTTATGAGAGCACAAGCAGGAGCAGGGGGAGGGGCAGAGGGAGATGGAGAAGCAGACTCCTCACTGAGCAGGGAGCCCGACACAGGGCTCAATCTCAGGACCCTGAGATCATGACCCAAGACCTCTCAATGTGTTCCATTTATCTGTGTGTTTATGTTTGTACCAATACCAAGATAAAGGCAGATGCTTAACCCACTGAGCCACTCAGGCGTGCCATGCCCCCTGTTCATTTATATACATATAGATCTATGTATATAGGTGTGTGTGTGTGTGTGTGTGTGTGTGTGTAAGTTCCCAGTGTAGAGCTTTATAATTCAACATCTGTATATACTACAGTGTGATCACCATTACAGTTTAGTTACCAAACATCATCATGCAGTTGGCTTCCTTCACATCATTTGCCTACCCGCCACCTCCTTCTCCTCTGGCAACTAGTAGTCTATTCTCTACATCTTTGAGTTTGATTCTTTGAGTTTGTTGGGTTTGGGGTTTTTTTGTTTGTTTTTTTTTTTTAGATTTTACAAAGGAGTGAAATGCTATATTTTTTTTCTCTAACTTATTTTACTTAACATAATACTCTTACATTCAACCCATGTTGTCATAAATGGTAAGATTTCATTCGTTTTTGTGGCTGAGTAATATTCTATTATATAAATATACCAGATCTTCTTAATCCATTTATCTGCTGCTGAACACTTAGGTTGTTTCCTTGGCTATTACACAAAATGCTGTAGTGAACATAAAGGTAAAACATTATTGAATTAATGTTTTTGTGTTATTTGGATAAATATTGAGACGTGGAATTGGTGGGTCCTGTTGTTTTGTCCTTAATTTTCTTTTTTCTTTTTTTTTTTAAGATTTTATTTATTCATGAGAGACACAGAGAGAGAGAGGCAGATACACAGGCAGAGGGAGAAGCAGGCTCCATGCGGGGAGCCCAACATGGGACTAGATCCCAGGTCTCCAGGATCAGGCCCTGGGCTGAAGGTGGCGCTAAACCTTAATTTAGAAATTAAGAAAATTAAGAAATTAAGAAATTAAGAAAACAATCCCACTTATAACTGCATCTGAGCCACCTGGGCTGCCCTGTCCTTAATTTTCTTAAGGAGTCTCCATAGTGTTTTCCACAGTGGCCACACCAATTTACATTCCCTCCAACAGTGCATAATGGTTCCCTTTCTTCCTCATCCTCTCCAACACTTGTCTTTTTTGTAATAGCCATTCTAACAGGTGATGATACCTCATTGTGGTTCTGATTTGCATTTCCCTTATGATTAGTGATGTTAAGCATATTTTCAAATGCCTTTTAGCCATCTGTCGTCTTTGGAGAAATGTCTATTCAGGTCTCCTATCCATTTTTTAAGCCGGTTGTTTGTCTTTAAGTTGTTGAGTTGTAGGAGTTTCTTATATATTTTGGGTATTAATCTCTTACCATTTATATGATTTGCACATGTCTTCACCCATTTCATTGCCTTTTCATTTTGATGGTGGATTTCTTTGCTGTGCAGAAGCTTTTTGGTTTCATAGTCCCATTTGTTTATTTTTGCTTCTGTTTCCCTTGCCTTTGGAGTCATACCCACAAAGATGCCACTAAGGCACACGTCAAGGAGTTTACTGCCTTTGTTTTCTCCTAGGAATGTTACAGTTTCAGGTCTTACATTCAAGTCTTTAATCCACTTTGAGTTAATTTGTGTGTGTGGTGTAAGACAGTGGTCCAGTTTCGTTCTTTTGCATGAAAACACCATTTGCTCAAGAGACCGTCTTTTCTCCATTTTATGTTCTTGGCTCCTTTGTCAAAGATTAATTGTTCATACATCTGTAGGTTTTTTCTGGGCTCTCGATGTGTTCCATTTATCTTTGTGTTTATGTTTCTACCAATACCATACTATTTTGATTACAATAGTTTTGTGATATAGTTTGAAATCAAAAAGGGTGATACCCTCCAGCTTTCTTCTTTGTCCTTAGGATTGCTTTGGTGCATAAGGATCTTTTGTGATTCCATACAAGTTTTAGAGTTATTATTTCTATTCTGTGAAATATGCCATTGGAATTTTGGTAAGTATTGGACTGAATCTGTATATTGCTTTGGGTAGTGTGGACATTTTAACAATATTAATTCTTCTTATCCATGAGCACATACTATCTTTCCATTTATTTGTGTGTTCAGTTTCTTTCATCCTTGCTTTATAGATGTTAGTGTTCAGTTTTCACCTCTTTCGTTAAATTTATGCCTAGGTGTTTTATTGTCTTAGATGCAGTTATAAGTGGGATTGTTTTCTTAATTTCTCTTTCAAATGTTTCATTATTAGTGTATGGACACCACAGATTTCTGTATATTGATTTTGTATCCTGCAAGTTTACTGAATTTATTTTGTTCTAATAATTCTTTGATGATTTCCTTAGGGTTTTCTATCTATACATATCATGTCATTTGCAAATATTGGCAGTTTATTTCTTCCTTTCCAACCTAACTGCCTTTTATTTCTTTTTCTTGCCTAATTGCTGTGGCTAGGAATTCCAGTACTATGTTAAATAAAAGTGGCAAGTGTGGGCATTGTTATCTTGTTCCCATCCTTAAAAATTTTTCAGCTGTTTCATGATAGAGTATGGAGTCACATATGACCTTCATTATGTTGAGGTACATTCCTTCTATACCTACATTGTTGAGAGTTTTCATCATAAATGGATGTTGAATACTTGAATGCTTTTTCTACATCTATTGAAATGATCATATGATTTTTATCTTTCATTTTGTTAATGTTATATATCACATTTATTGATTTGCAGGTGTTGAACAATCCTTGCATACCTGAAATAAAACTTACTTGTTTGAGGTATATGATGGTTTTAATGTATTGTTGAATTTGATTTTCTCATACTTAGTTGAGGATTTTCACCACTATGTTCATCATGGATATCGCCCTGTAATTTTTTTTTGTGGTGTTTTTGTCTGCCTTTGGTATCAAGGTAATGCAGTAAAATGTTTTTGGAAGCTTTCCCTACTCTTCAACTTTTTGGAGAATTTGAGAAGGATAGGTATTACATATTCTTTGAATGGTAGAATTGGACAGTGAAGCCATCTGGCCCTGACTTTTGTTGGTTGGGAGATTTTTGTTTACTGCTTCAAACTCTTACTAGTAATGGCTCTTATGAGATTTTCTACTTCTTCATGATTCAATATAGAAAGATTGTATGCTTTCTAGGAACTTATCCATTTCTTCTAGGTTGTCCAAACTCTTGATATATAATTGGTCACAGTAGTCTTTTATGATCCTTTGTATTTCTGTGGTATTAGTTATAACTTTTCCTTTTTCATTTCTGATTTTATTTAACTTTTCTCTCTTTTTTTCTTGGTTATTCTAGCTAAATGTTTATACATTTTCTTTATCTTTTCAAATGATCAGCTTAGTTCATTTGAACTTTTTCATTTATTTCACTCTGATTTATTATTTCCTTCCATCTACTGATTTGGCATTTCATTTCTTCTCTTTCTAGTTACTTTAGCTATAAAGTTATATTGCTTATTGGAGATATTTCTTGCTTTTTGAGATAGGCATATATTGCTGTGAGTATCCCTATTAGAATCATTTTGCTGCATCTTACAAATATTGGTATGTTGTATTTCTTTTTTTTTAAGATTTTTTTTATTGAGGATCTCCGGGTGGCTCAATGGTTTAGCGCCTGCCTTCAGCCAAGGGTGTGATACTGGAGTCCTGGGATTGAGCCTCACATCAGGCTCCCTGCATAGAGCCTGCTTCTCCCTGTCTCTACCTCTGTGTGTGTGTGTGTCTCTCATGAATAAGTAAATAAGAAAGTCTTAAAAAAATACTTTATTTATTTCTTCATGAGAGACGAGAGAGGGAGAGAGAAAGAGGCAAAGACATAGGTAGAAGGAGAAGCAGGCTCCATACAGGGAGCCTGACGTGGGACTCGATCCCAGGTCTCCAAGATCACATGCTGGGCTGAAGGCGGCGCTAAACCGCTGAGCCACTCAGGCTACCCAGTACGTTGTATTTCTGTTTTCATTTAGCTCCAGGTATTTTTTTTCTCCTTCGATTTCTTTGATGACTTATTGAGCATGTTGCTTAATTTCCACATTTTGGCGGTCTTCCTATTTTCTTTATGTGATTAATTTTTATTTTCATACCATTGTGGTTACAAAAGATCCTTGACATATTTAAATTTTCCTGAATGTATTGAGACTTGTCCTGTATCCTAAGGTTTGCTCTGTCTCAGAGAATGTTCCATATACATGTGAGAATAATATGTACACTGCTGCTTTGGGGTGGAATGTTCTGTATGTATCTATTAGGTTCTGGTTTAATTGAAAACCATCAATTCCTTATTGATCTTTTTCTCTGGATGATGTATCTTGTACCCATTGGGTAAAGGGACCTGGGTGTAAGTTACTCTGAGTTGAGATACCAGGGATGGGAAGCAGGGGGAATGCTGCTCTGGAAATAGTGGACAAAGACTGAGACAGCAAGCGGAACCCAGGCCCCAACCTGCCACAGGGAACAGCCTGCTTTGAGAGCCTTCTGGAGCCTGGCCATTTTCCTGGAGTGCTTCCAGTAAGCCTGATGAGTTACCCACTTCTCAGGAACTTCACAACTGTCAAGATGTGCCACATTCCTGTCTGCACGATATCTAATTAATGATACCCTCATTACATACTTTAGACATCACCCCTGCCCAAACCCTCGTCCCCACCCTTCTTCCTCCCTACCTACCAGGACATATATCACCACTCCTCAGTGGGTTCAGGACTGGACGTCACATTCTGCTTCTGTTAAAGTCCCTGAGGCAGGGAATAACAACATGGAGTAAGGCATGCAGTGAATGAGAAGGAAAAAATAGGCTAATCTCTCAAAACATTTGAGCCATGTATGGCTATGTGAAATCTTTTCTACAACTTTTGTAGAAGAAGGTGTACCTAGAACTAAGAAGAAACCAGCATTTAGCAGGTCAGTCACAGAAAGCCTATAAAGATGAGACAAGTCAGGCAGCCTGGGTGGCTCAGTGGTTTAGCACCGCCTTCAGCCCAGGGCGTGATCCTGGAGACCCAGGATCGAGTCCCATGTCGGGCTCCCTGTATGGAGTCTACTTCTCCCTCTGTTTGTGTCTCTGCCTCTCTCTCTCTCTCTCTCTCTCTCTCTGTGTGTGTGTGTGTGTGTGTGTGTGTGTCTCATGAATAAATAAATATAATCTTTAAAAAAAAAGAGAGACAAATCCTCAATCTCATTATTATCAAAGGAATGCAAATTCTTTTTTTTTAAGATTTTATTTATTTATTCATGAGAGAGAGAGAGAGAGAGAGAGGCAGAGACACAGGCAGAGGGAGAAGCAGACTCCATGCAGGGAGCCCAACATGGGACTTGACCCCCGGTCTCCAGGATCGTGCCCTGAGCTGAAGGCGGTGCTAAACTGCTGCACCATCCAGGCTGCCCTTTATTTTTTTTTTTAAAGGAATGCAAATTCTAATAATCACTTACATGTCATTTTCCTCTTACATAGTCAAAAATTAAAAGGATTTGGACCATCTAATGCAGGCACAACTTAGAGAAAGAGACACCCTGAGCCGAGAGACATTCTGAAATGGGACGGCCCATTAGAGTTGCCTTGAGTTGGGCTGAAAAGTGTCAGCCTTGACACCCCCTACATAGTACCAGCTGTAACACTGTACCAGCCACTGTAACAGTACCAGAGCTGCCTTGGCCACTTGACATTGGCCAGGGCAGCTCTGCAGCTGAGGCCCTCTCTTGAGGACTGACACCTGAAGAACATCTGCTGACAGCCCTTCCAAGACTAGAGATATATATTTTTTCTTTTGTTTTGTTGTTTTTTGTTTGTTTTTTAGGGAGAGAAAGTGCACACACATATCAGCTGTTGAGAGGGGGTGGTAGGGAGAAGGAGAGGGGGAGAGAGTCTTAAGCAGGCTCCAGGCCCAGAGCACAGGTGCAGAACCTGATGTAGGGCTTGATCTCATGACCCTGAGATCATGACCTGAGCTGAAATCAAGAGTCCGACACTCAACGGACTGAGCCACCTAGGGGCCCCAATTCTTTATTCCTGAAAATAATCTAAGCAGTGCTGCATGCCCCATACCATATATTCTCCTGTTTATCTTCTACTGTCACCGTAGAGGTCAAACATATGTGTTGCTACCTTAGATTAAGGAAACAGGCTCAGGGACATTAACTTCCTAGGAAGAGGCAGAGCCATTCCACCCCAATATCAAAACCTTCATGTTCCTGTGAAATCCCTCTCCTCCAAAGCCTCCAGGAGGACCATCTGTGTTTGGGGCGGCGGGGGGGGAGGGGAGCAGAATCATTGTGCCAGGGTTTCATTTGCAAGGCAACCACAAGTCCTGCATGCTTTATTAGCATGATCATCATAAACAATAAACATAGAAAACAGCTTTGTAACATCATCACTCCCTTCTTTCTTTTTTTTTAAGATTTTATTTGTTTATACATGAGAGACAGAGACAGAGGCAGAGACATAGCCAAAGAGAGAAGCAGGCCCCATGCAGATAGCCCAATGTGGGACTCGATCCCGAGACTCCCGGATCACGGCCTGGGCCAAAGGCAGGCACTAAACCGCTGAGCCATGCAGGCGTCCCGCATACATAGATATTATTCAGACTTCAAAAAGAAGGAAGTTTTCACACATCAGCTACAACATACATCAACTCTGAGGCCATTATGTAAGGTGACTAAGCCAGTCACACAGTAACAAATACTGTAGGATCCCCCTTGTCTGGGTTATCCGTGTAGTCAAATTCATAGAGATGGAAAATAGAATGGTGGGTGCCCGGACCTGGGGGAAAGGGAATGGGGAGTTAGTGTTTAATGGGACAAAGTTTCAGTTTTTCAAGACGAAGAGTCCTAGATATGGATGATAGTGATGGTTGCACAACGATTAGAATGTACTTAATGCCACTGAATTGGAGGCTTAAAAATGGTGATGATGATAAATTGTATGCTCTGTGCATTTTATTACCATTTTAAAATTCTTTAATAATATCAAAACTAGAGGTAACTGGGTGGCTCAGTCAATTAACCATCTGCGTTCTGCTAGGTCATGATCTCAAGGTCCTATCCACCCCCACTTCAGTTCTCTGCCTGGCAGGGGTATATTTCTCCATCTCCCCTGCTATCCCCCTGGTTTGTGCATAGGCCATCGTTTATAATCTCTTGAAAAACAAAACAAAATAAATTTAGGGGTGCCTAAGTGGCTCAGTTGATAGAGAGCAGACTCTTTTTTTTTATATAAGATTTTATTTATTTATTCATGAGAGACACATAGACAGAGAGAGAGAGAGAGAGAGGCAGAGACACAAGAAGGTGGAGAAGAGAGCTCCATGCAGGGAGCACAATGTGGGACTCAATTCTGGGACTCCATGATCACGCCCTGGGCCAAAGGCAGTTGCTAACCGCAGAGCCACCAGGGGCCCTGAGAGCAGACTCTTGATCTCAGGTTTGTGAGTTCAAAACCCACGTTTGGTGTAGAGCTTAGGGGCCTACCCTCTCTATTTGGGAAGGCAGGATCTTAACATGGGAAAAAAAAAAAAATCAACCCTTCTGGAAAAGTATCAAGGCCAAGTGGTGTGCTATGCTGTACATACAGGATGGGTACGGGAGCTGAGCTGCAGACCTGCCCAGGGTTAGTAGGAAAAGGTCTTGCACAGGTGGATTTGGTTTGAACCATGCAGCCATATTACTAGGATTCGCTTTGGGAAAGGTTACCACGCTTTGTTGATTCAATCAGAAGCTTTTCAAGCTGGTTCAGTCTGTGGCTCACAAAGCAGGAACTCCAAGCAGATACCAGGAGCCAAGGTCTGTTTTTCTGAGGCTGTCAGTGCCAACCATCAACAAAAGGGATCCTTTCTATTTGTTTTGGTCTGCACTTGGAGTACCTCCTATAGTCCTTTGACGTGAGTCTCTGGGGAAATAAAAGGTTAGCCCAGGATAAATCCCTCCCCTTTACAGCCACTAGGAAACCAGGCTGCTCCTCATTCTGCCAAGATCCGGTGGTAATCCCCTCCCAGCTCTCCATTCTGCAGCTGATCCTCATGCCCACCTCTCCCAGCTGGGTCCACACAGACAAAATGAGCCGTCCTAACTCCTCCATTTGTTGTCTTTCTTCGACATCTAGTCCTATTGTGCTGAATAGAAATGGATGCTTGGATGTTTGGAAATGAATTAATAACACCAGAGACACAGAACAAATTGGAAATGAGTTGTTTCCTGAGAGACTAGTTGGCAACCAGAAATGCCTAAGGGACATAAACTGTGCTCTCTGCTTTCCTTTTTTTTTTTTTCTTTTAAGATTTCATTTATTAATGAGAGACATAGAGAGAGACACAGAGGTAGAGAACAGGCAGAGGGGCTGTGGGAATCAATCTCTGGACTCCAGGATCACAACCTGGGCTGAAGGGAGGTGCTAAACCACTGAGCCACCCAGGGATCCCCTGCTGTCTGCTTCCCTATTGAAGTTTATTTTTTCATAAGTATTTGAAATTTGAAAAGAGTTCGAAAGGTTTTTGCTAGAACAGGGCTAAATACATGCTGATTACACTGCATTCCTTATGTACATTTTATGACCAATTCTTCCATAATCCAATTTCCTTAAAACCTATCAGGAGTTGTCTTGTCTTTTCCAGTTTCCAGCCGGACATGAGCTTAAACTGTGGCCTCCTGGCGCCCGGATGCTCAGTAGCTTAAGCATCTACCGTTGTCTCAGGTCATGATCTAGGTTCCTGGGGATCAAGCCCCCATTAAGCAAGGAGTCTGCTTCTCCCTCTCCCTCTGAGCTCTCTCTCTCAAAGAAAGAAAGAGAGAGAAAGAGGAAGAAGTAAAAAAGTGTCCTCACAAAGAAACCAACAAAAAAGGTGAACGTACATTTAGGACAACTTGTGCTTAGCAGATTGAAAAAAAGGGACTCCTTGTTGTTCCTGATCTAAATTCTAACTGGTATGCTTAACAATCAGTAGTATGTGTCTTTGCTGCCCTCAGTTGGTGTAGGAACACAGCTCTGTATTACAAGAAAGTCCCCATGGGGCACCTGGGTGGCTCAATGGGTTAAACATCTCTGCCTTAGGCTCAGGTCCTGATCTAAGGGTCCTGGGGTTGAGCCCCCTGTCAGGTTCCCTGCCCAGCGCGGAGTCTGTTTCTCTCACTCTCTCTGCCCCTCTCACCTGCTGCTGCTTGTGCGCTCTCTCTCTCTCTCTCTCTCTCTCTCTCTAACATAAATAATCTTTAAATGAAATAAAACAAATTTCCCCAGTTCGTGGCCATTAGAAATCGAAAGTAACAATTTCACTGTAACTTGAGAGAATTTAGGTTTCATTCATAAATGCTGAGGGTTTCGAGCTGCCTAACTCAATAAAAACTAGCAGAGGGAGTCACTTTTGTCTTCCTTGTTCAGCGACAGAGAAAGGGATTTGGAAAGATCCTGTCTATTTTAAGGAGGCTGGCTGGGTTGGAGTAGTCATGCAAGGGACTCCTGTGTCAAAGCATGAGCATCCACCCTCGTCCTCTATCCACAAGGCCCTCCATTAAACGTGTGTGTAGAGGACAGTGTTCTAGATCTGAGAAGTCTCTCATGCCATGAAATCTGGTGGTGGGATTTCCAGAAGAGGGATGCAAAAAAGTCAGCAGACCCTGAGTTTAGAGCATTCCTTCTTGCTTGGGCAAAGAGCTAACTGAATGAAAGTAACTGAACACACTTAAATTAGACATCGGTGACCTTTATTAGGTGCAAAGTAGTATTCCTGACGACAGTAATAGGCCAGTGTTACATCTGTTCATCCATTAAAGCAACAGCCCCTCACCCAAAGCTAACCAGATACCATAAAGTTCCCTGTAAGTGCGTTGTGATCTTCATAACAAGTGACAGGAAACATTAGGACAGCTCATTAATAAAACATGTTCCATAGGCGTCTTGATTCCTTTTGGTTTCCTCTCAAAGAGCTCCAGCAGGCGGCTACTTCAAAGGCTAATTCTTCGTCCTCTCACCAGCCGGGCTCGATATCTAGACACCTCCTGGAAATAAAGCCAAATACAGTGAGTCCATGGAACACTGAGAATCTGTTGGGCATCAGACAAAGAAGATTTCTAGCATCTACCAATAGTTAAATGGAAAAACTCTCACAGTGGTCCTATCAGTAAATGAACCATATTCTAAGACTCCCAATAATTTACTTGTCAACATCTGAAATCGTGTTGAACAAAATGAGAGAGCCAGAGGCCAGTCAGCCTGTGCCAATTGGTGCTCCTGTTGACTACAGGTGTCCTCAATAGGCTGGGCAGGCTTTTGGTAAAGGAGACCCCCACTCCTTGTCTGGCTTTCCTTTATCCACTCGCTGCCTCATCTAGAGTGATCTGCTCCTCAGTGAAAATCAGGTCATGATTTGGTATTGGGTTGATTTGGTATTATTGCTTTGTTCTTAATCAAACAACTGAGACTTTTGATTCAACAAACTTTCTGGTTTCTTGTTTATTTTTGAGCAGACAGCAAGGTCTGGTGGAACGCTTAATTTCAGAATTCAGCCTGACTCTGAAATGTAGCTCTGTCACCTGCATCACTTCTGGTAGCCTCTTGGACTTTTCATTTTCTCCTTAAGAGCGTGGAGGGCGGGGCACCTGGGTTGCTCAGTCAGTTAAGAGCCCAACTCATCTCAGGGTGGTGGGATGGACTCCGGGTTGGGGTCCTGGCTCAGTGGGGAATCTGCTGGAGATTCCCTCCCTCTCCTTCTGCCCGGACCCCCACCTCCTGCTCACGTTCTCTCTCTCTCTCTCTCTCTCTCTCTCTCTCTCTCTGTCTCAAATAATTGAAAGAAATACTGGAGGCAGTTCATTCATTTACAACCCTGACAAACTGCTAACACAACATATGCTTTTTTTTCTGCTGCAAGAATCAGTGTGTTGCCCGGAAGCCCCACTTGACAAAAGAGGATGCCTTCATAAAAGCGTTTTAAAAACTGGGCAAAGAGAGAAGGACAAGACTTCCCACCATCGGCAAATGTGAAATGAGAGCCTCTTCTGATATGGGGTAGATTCATAGGTTCTAAAGGGAGAAGGGGCCAAGGGGGAAGTAAGATTCTTCAGCTGGGAATGAGTTTCACAAGTTGATTCCCAGTGGCCCAGTAGCGTAGTGCTGGTGTGCGGTACTCTTCACAGTACTAGAGGGGCCGAGTTATCATTACATTCAGTCTACGTGGAGGTCCTGTCACCCCCTAGGAAACACATATATTGGTGATTCCTGCAAATTGGAACATAGGATCAGCCTCTTGGTTCAGAGGCTAAAATGTCTTTGTCTACCAGGCAAATATGTTTATTTCTTTGGCTTGACTGTAATTTGTCTGGGGATCAGCAGCAGCACTGAAGGCCCACTAGCTACACGCAACTACTTTACAATGTTGTGTATTAAGTAGCAAAGCATATGAAATGATGTCTCATGTCCCCTCTTGATAAGCATCAGTGGTTTCTGCCATCAGCTCCATGGAACCCCAGATGCTAACTGACCCACACAGAAACCTGCTTGAGAATTGCTTCTGGGACAGTTATTGGATCTGCATATATGTAAATACTCTGTTGTAGAGAAATTAAGGGAGGCCTATGGGTAACACCCCAAACCTTTAACTTTCCTTATGTGCATTCAGAAGGTGGCTTTTGTCGTTCACTTGCTCTCCTCCAGATCTGCTGTTTCCTTTCCTACCTGCCTGTTCTGGAACAGGATAGCCTACACAGCACAGGGCGGCCAAAAGACATAAAGAAGTCTGGGATGCTCAGGTGGCCCACGTGGGGGAAGCAAGTATTAGCTGAAATTCCAAGGTGATTATCAGCGGATCTCAGGAGGCTTCTGCACGGTGCTCTAAACGATGCACATTATGCTTCCAAATTAAATCAGGGAAAACTCAGGTGCCTGGTGGCCCAGTTGGTTAAGCCTCTATGTTCCACTTAGTTCATGATCTCAGGATCCTGGATTGATCCCAACATCATGCTCCCTGCTCAGCAGGAAGTCTACTTCTTCCTCTCCCTCTTTCTCTCCCCGCTGCTCATGCTCTCTCTCCCTCTCTCTCTCTCTTTCTTTCTCAAATAAATAAAGAAAATCTTTAAAAAAATAGATATGAGTATTGTCATGCATTGAAGAAAATAGTCTTATAAATCTTTCATCTCAACAAACATACCTTCAGGCTGGTATCTTTCGGGAATCCATATAATCTGTGTACTAACTCAACAAGTTCCCTCTCAGCGATTTCTTGACTGGTTCCTTTCACATCGATGTAGTGGCAATCAGCACTGGCGAAATGGCAGGAAATTGCCTGTGCAGGGTGAAATGATTAATATTGGGGGAGAAAAAAATCTGTTAACAGCAACAACCAAACAGAAAGACTTCTTTTAGAACATCAGCTAGTTCACTAGCATTTGATTTCTAGAATGTTCCATCGTGTCTTGGATTAGTCTCTTTGGGGTTGGGGTCTTTTCTCCCCCTAGGTACAGCTAAAGGCTGACTTGAGAATTTCCAAGAGGTTTTAAGCTCCCTGGGATACCTGTTTTCAAAATGGGTAGAGAACATAATGACAAGAGTAAGAGGACTTTAAACATGTGATTTTTCTAGCGAGTGCATGTCCTCGAGTCCTAAACAGGAATGGGTTCCAGGATTCTTCATCCTCTTCTTAGTCACAGAAGTTAGTTACTCAGCTTAATCAGGGGGGAAAAGAAAAAGACAAAAAGACCTTGCAAAGATAAATAATATACACACCCACCCTTGTCAAATCAAAAGGACATTTGAAGTCCAATAGCATTCCTATACGGCAGTCATCTTGTTTCCTTCTGAAGGTAAGAGGAGGTTACTTGGTTCTCCCCATTCTTTTTTTTTTTTTTTAGATTTTATTTATTCATGAGAGACAGAGAGAGAGAGGCAGAGACACAGGCAGAGGGAGAAACAGGCTCCCCACGGGGAGCGCGATGCTGGACTCAATACCAGGACCCCTAGGATCATGACCTGAGCCAAAGACAGACACTCGACCCTCGAGCCACCCCAGTGCCCTGGTTCTCCCTATTCTTGAAAAGGTTATCAGCAGATAAACTTAAAACTCACTTTCCTCGTCGCACGTTAGCTCTCTTGTGGTGACTTCGCTTCTCAGAAGGTCTGCCTGCTTTGCTTGCAACATGAGATTTTTTTTTAAGGTTTTTATTTATTTATTCATGAGAGACACACACACAGAGAGAGAGAGAGCAGCAGAGACACAGGCAGGGAGGGAGAGGCAGGCTCCATGGAGGGAGCCTGATGTGGGACTTGATCCGAGGATTCCAGGATCACGTCCTGGGCTGAAGGCTGCGCTAAACCGCTGAGCCACCGAGGCCGCCCTCAACATGAGATTTCTAGACAGTGGTATTACAAACTCCATTTCCCATGGATGCCCCCACACTACACCAAGGAGGCCAGAGGAGATAAGTTCATTACTATATACGTGTTTTGAAGTCTTTTTGTAAGGTTCATCTTTTCCCAAATTGGTAGTTGAAAAACTATTGAAAAAAACTGCAGTGTTAGGATGTTATCAACCACATTACTTGGTTTTCTTATTTACCTTTTAGGTCCTACAGTAATCATTTTATACTATTTTCTAAGGATTTGACATGAAATCTTTCAATATGTAGCTATCCTATATTACTTTATGATGCTGATCATATAGGAAGTAATATAATTTTCTAACTCATACAGACTTTCAAACTATTTATCTTAGCTTCCTGTTTTGATACACATATACCTAAATTTCCATTTTTCATTTCAAGTTGAATGTTGACACCAAGGATACATGATAAGGCCCAAATTCATGAATTTCACAACACTCACATTATTTATGTCTTGTTTCTGTACCTCCTGCTTGTATACTTCTGAGGGTCATGCTGGTGGGGAGTCTGATCTAGTCTTTATTTAAAATTTTGGCATTGTGTTCATCATAGATATTTTTTTGCATTGATGTTGATTTTCTAAATACTGCCTTAAGCTATCATTTAACTTGATTGTTGAGGTATTTTAGCACCATCCTCCTAACCCCGTTATATTTTCCCTGGAGGAGAGGGCTTTCTTGCCTCACCCTCATCCTGGCCCTGTTGACCTGGTGGAAATATGAATGAATAGAAGATGAAACCTGGTAGCTAACCCTGCACCTAGGGAGACAACGGGTGTTGGTGTGACAAACTGGCAGGCTTCACTCAACCCCAAACCCCCCTAATATATTGTAGTAAGAGCCATGTAATGTGGGTAATGTCAGTCCACAGTGCTGTCAGAGCTGCTGAATTTTTTAGAAGAGAGAAATCTGGGAATATGGGAAATTTTGTCGAATTTTAATGTAAGCAATGAAATCAATAGGTTTTTAATATATTCATAGCTAAGGGGCAAAAAACATGGCTCGCTGCTAAATCTTATTTCTGGGCAGCCAATTCAATAACAAAGCTATTATATGCTGCTGTCATAAACGGTTCCTATATCCATTTCCCATTTTAAGATTTTAGTACATCAGCCATTGTTTCTGTCTCCAAAAGCACAGGCTGTGGGCTACCAAATATGTTCTTTCTCTGAAGCAATTCTATGAATGTTCCTAATTCAGGATAAGTAGGATTGGGAAACTGAGGTCACTTGCCTCCTATTGATAACTTAGCAAAAAAAGCATGAGGTATCAAATATATTTCCTGGTAAATAAACCAGAGCAAGAGCAGTTTAGTTAAACATCACAAATCTCATAAAGTTTCACATATCTTGACATTTTTGCTTCTAACCTATTCGTCTTTGGAAAGCACAGTGATGTAATGCATACCTTGCGGTATCCTTGAGTTTTGTTCCAGCCAGATCCGTGGATGAGCAAAGGATGAAAGAAAACGGTGTCTCCCTTCTCCATCACAAGGTGCACGCGGGGGCTGTTTTCATCATAGTCCTGGATCCCATAGAACATTAAGTTCACACCCCCCTAGAACACATAAGAGAACCCAACTCTGTATTTGAGGAACCCAATGACTAAAAATTTTATCAATGACTCATTAGGAAAAGCAAAGGTTTCCTAAGCTCTTCCAAGAGAAAGATAAATAGATTCTTAACAGGTACTGCAAATATACAAAAGCTTCTCAGATGTGTGGCTGTGAAAGTCACATTGTGATATTAAAATCATGGATTTAGGGAGGCAAAGGAAGATGCTGAAATTTCCACATACCCGTCATAACTGTATTATATTTGAGGATCTAGATCAACGTTGCATTTTGCAGTTAACATGGGAGATCACCTTTCAAGCCTGAATGTATAATCATTCTTTCCCAGGATGATATTCTCCTCACCTAGAACTTTGCCTGAACCATTCTTCTATAACTCAGGAGTACCTCTAAGAAGCTAACTATTCTCCCAAACCAGCAGAGCGAAAATCTCAATTTTTCTCAGCTCAGAAAGCACTGGTGTCACATCCAGAGTAAGGAAAGAAAAACAGTAAATTAAAACATTCTGTTTTTTAAAACTATTTCCCAAGTCAGTTATTTCATTAAGTAACAGTTATGGTGGGAGAACGGCATCACATTTCCCTTCCTGAGACTGTGCCACATTCTTCTGGGGAAAGGACTGCTTTCCTGCTGGACTCAGTTGTGGTTTTCATCCAGTGAACTTCTCTCCTGGCCAGGGTTGATACGTGACCTAAGCTAAGTCAATCTAACCTCCCACTGTGGTCACTTTGAATCTGAGCAGAGGATGGAAGGCACTGGTCATGATCACAGTTCAGTTGACCCCACCAGGTGCCCCACCCTGAGTGTTCCCACAGAATATAACCCCCACTTTCCCGCTCATGAGAGCTAGCCAGCCTTTCCATGGACTCAGCAGGTGCCTGCCACCCTCCAAAACACTCCGTTTGGCTTAAGTCTGCCACAGCCCACTTCTGTTGCCTGCACCAAACTTTCCCCAAAACTCAACTGAATTTCTGAATCTCATAGTTTCAGTTATATCAGAATCCAGACCCCCAGTATTTTCCTTGGCACTAATCCTCAGCGCAAGAATCTAACTAATTGAGACAGAAGTCCTGAAAGCCAAATTCTTTACTTCCTACAGATCACATCCATTGTTCCTGCCTTAACAAACCGCGCTCTATCCCATTCTGACCATCATTATGGGATTTCAAGACCTTATTGTCTGATACCTAAAACACATATCACCTCCTCTCTGGTTTCTCTGCCTCTGGACTGTCACCTCCAGTATATTCTTCTCTAGGCCTCTAGATTATCATTATTGAAGGACCAATTTGATGTCACCATTTATGGGCTCAAAAGCTTTCTATACTCTTCCAACAGCACTAGCTCAATCCATAAGCCATGCAACGGTTATGAAAGGAATACTACTCATGCTTCCTCAGGGTCTCTGTTGATCTCTCTAGAGAGAAAGAGATGATTCCTCTCTCTTCTTTATACCAAGAGCCATCAATCAGTGAGTAAGAAGCACTCGGCACTTGACACATGCATGTGGTGTTGCAAATGTTCCCTGATCCTAATTCCAAAACCATGTTTTCTTAAGAAGGAAATGCCAAAAAAAAAAAAAAAAAAAAAGAAGAAGAAGAAGAAATGCCATCTCATTGTTAAAGCTCTTATGGATACTGTTGTAGAATCAAAACAAAAAATATTATGGTTAAGATTTCTCCGTGGGAGCCTCGGTGTCCATCGAAAGACGAATGGATAAAGAAGATGTGGTTTATGTATACAATGGAATATTACTCAGCCATTAGAAACGACAAATACCCACCATTTGCTTCAACGTGGATGGAACTGGAGGGTATTATGCTGAGTGAAGTAAGTCAATTGGAGAAGGACAAACAGGGTATGTTCTCATTCATTTGGGGAATATGAATAATAGTGAAAGGGAATATAAGGGAAGGGAGAAGAAATGTGTGGGAAATATCAGAAAGGGAGACGGAACATAAAGACTCCTAACTCTGGGAAATGAACTAGGGGTGGTGGAAAGGGAGGAGGGCGGGGGGTGGAGGTGAATGGGTGATGGGCACTGAAGGAGACACTTGACGGGATGAGCACTGGGTGTTATTCTGTATGTTGGTAAATCGAACACCAATAAAAATTAACTTATTAAAAAAAAAAAAGATTTCTCCCTGGGACACGTGGGTGGCTCAGCGCTTGAGCACCCATGTTGGGCCCAGAGAATGATCCTGGAATCCTAGGACTGAGTCCCACAGTGGTCTCCCTGCATGGAGCCTGCTTCTCTCTGCCTATGTCTCTGCCTCTCTGTCTTGTGTGTCTCTTGAATAAATAAATAAAATCTTAAAAAAAAAAAGGATTTTTGCCTCTAGGGGTCCTGGGTGGCTCAGTCAATTGGGTGTCCAAGTCTTTTAGCCAGCTCAGGTCATGATCTCAGGGTGTGAAGTTCAAGCCATATATCTGACTCATGCTCAGCAGAATCTGCTTGTCCCTTCCCCTTCCCTTCTGTCTCTCCTCCCCTCTTCTCCCAAATAAAATCTTAAAGATAATAACAACAACAACAACGAAAAAGATTCCTCCTCTAACAATACATACCTCCCAGTTTGGATAATCGTGTGGCTTCAGAGAGCCTTTGTGTGTGCCTGGAAGCACACACAGGCAGCCATTGTTCCTGTCGATGTGCTCCATGGCTGTCCAAGCACAGACAATTTTATTGCTGGGCCTGAAGGGGAAGTAGTGCAGATCCTGGTGCAAGGGATGGCGGGATGTCTTCTTGCCTGAAACAGAACCTGCTGTTAACACACACTTGCATCTCAGATTTCATCTCTTCTGCCTGCAAAAGCACGACAATGACTATTCCTGCAAAACCCAAAGAAGTGAAACAACATTACAGAAAACCAGTCCAGAGAGATAAGCATCAAATTCGAATATCAAATCCAAAGGGCAACTCCAGATCCTCTACTTTTTTTCTGGGTTCCTGGGAGCCAAGGACTTAATGACACACAGCATTCACTAGCAATTCATACACTGAATTGTCATGAACTCTATTGTATTTTATTTCTTTGTAATTGTGGTTTGGGTACAGAGCAGAGTACCAAAAAAAAAAAAAGTTTTAATACTTGAAGAGAGTAACCAAATTGGAAATTCTCTGTTTGACCTGTTAAGTGGCTGATGCAAAAAAGGTATCATTAACTAAATTTATAAAAGGTTTCCAAAAAGTACATCACAGAACGAAAAGCACTTGGTGTACGTCACCATGGAGGATCACAGCTCCCTCAGCCATGTTTATGTTTGTTTTAAGTTGTATGACGTCTCTAAACAAGACATCCAGTGTAGAAAAGATTTGGTGATGTTAATTAAGCTATAAGCCTGTCAAATAAAGTTCTCCTGGCTCTTTTTCTCCAGAAAAAGTGGAGAAGGATAAAGGATCTTGAAGGATCAGTTTATTACAGGTAGAGCAGAATTTCTCAGCATGGTCCAAGAGCTAGGGATGGCTTCAAAAATGCAGATTCCTTGGGGCACCTGGGTGGCTCAGTCAGTTAGACATCTGACTCTTGATTTCAGCTCAAGACTTGATCTCAGGCTCATGAGTTCAAGTCCCGGGTGAGGTACACAAAATTTTTTTAGTAATACTCATTCCTGGGTTTTAGCTTTCAAATCACTTTCTGTGGTAATGAGATCTTAGGAGCTAATTTCAGCAAGCACAAGGAATTTTTTTTTTTTTTTTATGACAGTCACACAGATAGAGAGAGAGGCAGAGACACAGGCAGAGGGAGAAGCAGGCTCCATGCACCGGGAGCCCGAAGTGGGATTCGATCCCGGGTCTCCAGGATCACGCCCTGGGCCAAAGGCAGGCGCCAAACTGCTGCGCCACCCGGGGATCCCAAGCACAAGGAATTTTAAGAGCAACTGTAGTTTGTGATTCATAAATATAGTTTTAATCATAATATCTTAGTTAGTAATCATAATATCTTCAATCAGAAAAGCAAAATTCACCCTATCATAGGTGAGAATGGTTAACAAACCTTACAGGTGATGATTATAATAATAGCAACCGATGGTATATGAACAGTCATGTTTATTTAATCACACTTTTTAGAAGCAAGCCTGTCTTCTGAAAATGAAACAATAACTCTCCAGTTAATATCTGAAATAACTATTCTACCTCAACTATTATGATGTGTGCTGTTTTGAGACGTAAATGAAAGTATATAAATATTTATTTATCGAAGTTTAGCAGTATTACACACAGCTATAGTTGGAACGCTTGAAACTTCCTGTTTGTTTGTTTTTCTCCTTGAAATTAGAGTCCTTTACCAGAATCTGGTGGTTTGTTTATCAGCATTGTATGCATGGCCATAATACTGGGTCCAGTGAAGCACTCCACATATTTCAGAATCTACGAGAAAACAGGAAAAAAGTTTCACGAAAAATCAAATAAACAGGCCCATGGTACAAAGTACAAGTATCTATTACAAAAGTCAGGCCGCCAATAGTTAGCAAAACACTTGATAGAAGCTCCTGGGTGACTCAGCTGGTTAAGCATCGGATTCCTGATTTCAGCCCAGGTCATTATCCCAGGGTCATAGGATCATGGGCTAGGTTGGGCTAATTGCTCAGTGGCAAGTCTACTTGTGTTTCTCTCCCTCCGCACCCCCCCCCCCCACTTCTAAACTTCAGTGACTCGAGAGCCATTTTATGATGTCTAGCATACGTTGCTAAATGCTCAATATTAGTCAATAATTTTCCTGAATAGCAGCCCCGGTGGTGCAGAGGTTAAGCGCCTCCTGCAGCCCGGGTGTGATCCTGGAGACCCAAGTCCCATGTCGGGCTCCCTGCATGGAGCCTGCTTCTCCCATGCCTGTGTCTCTGCCTCTCTTTCTCTCTCTTTCTTAATAAATAAAAAAAACTTAAAATTTTTTTTTTCCTGAATTAACTCTTGTCTTATCCTGATTAATAATATTCTTGAAGTGATAAGTTTGATGCCCTGGTTACTTTTTCCAATACACATTGAAATAAATATCCAACTACTAAATCATCCCTACCTCCTAAAAAATCATTGCATGAACCAGCAGGTGCATGGTGCACACCTGAGAATGGTGGGAACCCTGGAGGCCTCATCAGGATTCATCTAACACAAGTTGCCTCTAACTTCAGGCTTTTCCTCTTTGATCAATGCTCACAAGTCCATTGCCATAGCAGGACTTGAGAGTGAGGAGAATGGATGGTTCAGTTAGACAACGTCCCCCTTTGTCCCCAGCCCAAGGGGGGCTGGACATCATAGGTGGCCTGTGTATACGATCTTCTCTCAGGAGGGAAATTTTCTCTTTTTTTTTTATTTGTTTAAAGATTTTTGTTTAAGATTTTATTTATTCATGAGAGAGAGGCGAGACACAGGCAGAGGGAAAAGCAGACTCCATGCAGGGAGCCCGACATGGGACTCCATCCTGGGTCTCCAGGATCACACCCTGGGCTGAAGGTGGCGCTAAACCACTGAGCCACCTGGGCTGCCCAGATTTTTTTTATTTTTATTTTTTATTTTTTTTAAGTTTTAAGCAATGATCACACCCAAACTGGGGTTCAAACTCAAAACCCAGACATCAAGAGCCACATGCTCGGGTCACCTGGGTGGATCAGTTGGTTAAATGTCCACCTCTGGATGGGGCTGAGGTCATGATCTCAGGGTCTAAGGGTCCAGCCCTGTGTTTTGCTAGGCACTCAGCACTCAGCAGGGAGTCTGCCTGAGGATTCTCTCTCTGCCTCTCCCTCTGCCCCCTTCCCCTTCTCCTGCCTACATAAATACGTAAATCTTTAAAAAAAAAAAAAAAGGCGCATATCTTAAAAAAAAAAATGTCGCAGCTCTTTCAACTAAACCAGCCAGGTTCCCACGAGTCAAATTATCTAATAGCTCTTGGGGTTATACTTTCCAAAATGTTCTATATGCAAAGTGTCCCATAAAACTATTCAAGGGACACATGGGTGGCTCAATGTTGAGCATCTGTCTTTAACTCAGGTCATGGTCCTGGGGACCTGGGATCAAGTCTCACGTCAGGCTGCCCACAGGTAGCTTATTCTCCATCTGTCAATGTCTCTGCATCTCTCTCTGTTTGTCTCATGAATAAATAAATAAAATGTTAAAAAAAGAACCATAAGTAATAATATGTAAGTGATATGGAAAGATGTGTGAGATCTGTTATAAGTGGACAAAACACAGTGACAACCAGTTTGTACCGTGTTACACAAAACGTGGGGGGTTACGGACGCATTTTCATGGCCATGAAAGAATCCTAGTTGAATACACCTAAAAGCTTGGCAGTGAGTGGGGCTGAACGTTGGGAGACTTCACTTTACATTTTCTATATTATGTGGATAACTTTATAAATATGATTTATGCTTAAAGAATGATGATTTTTTAGACAAGGTTAACTCTAAAGACCTACTTAAACCTCTACTACAGATTCACAGAACCAAAGCAACAATAAATGGATGTACAGTGAGTGGGATCTGCATGTGACTCCTGTTGATATGCCCATATCCAGTGTGAGAGAGGCTCCCCCTCTCGACTGCAGAATTCCTGCCCTTCTCCACCAGATTAATTACCAAGCGCCAGAGCAGGGTATCTCCGCCTGGCCAGTATTGACATTTGGGGCCGGATAATTCATTATTTGGGGGGAGGGGACTCTTCTGTGCATTATAGGCTCCCTGGGCTCCATTAGCGGCATGCCCAGGCTCTACAGACCAAACCTTGTGACAACCCGACAGGGCTCCAGGCGACACCAGATGTGCTCCTCCAACTGAGATCCACTGCTCTACAGCCACCAGTAAGGGGCTCAGATAAAGGAAAAGCAGGAATGCCTGAGGCAGGCATGTAGGTGGGCTGTTAACCTAAAAACAAAGAAAACACAGAAAGGTTCTCCAACCTCAGGGAGAGTGCAGTATCTGAAGAGTTCCTTGTCGTCTTCGAAGTATTGGATCTTTGAAATCATCCTTTCACTTGGAATATATTCTGATTTTGCAATGGACACATCTCTCATTGTCATCATTTGTTCTGGTTTCACCTCCCCTCTGCAGATCCTTTCAAACTGGTCCCTAGGAAATGAAATTGGCAGATGATGTCATTACTGTAGGCTCCAGGCACCTGCCTGGCCAGTTCTGTGGAAAGATCCACAAAGACTGAGGAGATGGTGTCTCTGCACCAAGTTGACCTCCAGGCCAGGCTGAGCAGCTCTGAGCATAGGGAGGAGGAAATGGCCAGCTCACAAGCCCCTGCCTCCTCACTGTGAGTCCAGAATTCGCTGTGAGAACTCACATCTTCCTTAGCCTAAGAAAACAGTGGGGAAAATCTGTGATTTGGTTGCATCTGAGTAACAATGGCAAATACTTCTCTCCTCCATTCCATGGGCCAGGCCCCTTTGGAAGCACTCTGGGTCTTTTACTTTATTCAGTCCTCACAACAACACTAGGGCTCAGTACTATTATCCCCATTTTTTTTTAAAGATTTTATTTATTTATTCATGAATGACAAAGACAGACAGAGACAGGCAGAGGGAGAAGCAGGCTCCATGCAGGGAGCCCAACATGGGACTTGATCTGGGGGTCCAGGATCAAGCCCTGGCCTGAAGGCGGCGCTAAACTGAGGAGCCACCAGGGCTGCCCCTATTTTCCCCAATTTACAGATGGGAAAGGAGAGACATGGAAAGTAAGTTGCCCCAGGCACACAACATTAAGTAGAAGGGCTAAGATTAAAGCCAGCCTTTCTGGTTCCAGAGCTCATGTTCCCAATCAAGTCCCAAGGAACCAATCCCTGAAAAATATCTGAACACGCACACTCTCCTCTTACCCATGTTCCCAACGCAAATGTACAACATATCTCTTAAAATAACGAAAGGTTACTGTACCTAAAGCGTTGAATGTCAGCGTCAGACACCAAATTTTTAATGACAAGAAACCCATTTTCTTCATAAAATTTTCTCTGTTCTAGGCTTAGGACATCATTATCCCGAGTATACCTAAAAGAAAGAAAACTTTCAAATTATCATAGAGCCAACTCATAATCCCGAAGCAAGTGTCATGTGCTCTTTCTTCTGAGTGAGCCAGCTAGGAATGCCTAATGTGAACATTTATTTTAAAAAGTTTTAAATCCAAAACATTAACTACTGTCACCAAAAAATAGAAAAACAATTAAAGACTTATATCTAGTCAATGGGATAGGTAGGACTCAGGCATTAAAAGTGAAGAGCATGTGCCCCCGGTAATTTCCTGTCAAGTCATGATCTTAAGGGTCCTGAGATAGGGCCCCCATGATTGCTGCCTGCTAAGGGGAAGTCGGCTTCAGAACCTCTCCCTCTGTCCCTCCCCTCACTCGCTATCCCTCTTGCTTTCTGTCTCTTAATTAAAAATCTTTTAAAAAATGAAGAATTTAAGAGCATGGACAGTGATTATAATATAAAATATAGATTTGTGCAAAACCAAGACACTACTTGGAAAAAAATGAAAAATAAAAAAAGAACCACATGTTTTAAGTGATTGCCTTTATGTAATGGAATTGTGGGTGGTTTTTTTTTCAATTCCTTTTATTTCTCTGATTTTGTAATTTGTAATTTGTCAGGAATATTATGACTTTTCAGGTGGGAAACAATCCAATAGATCTTATATTTTAAATTTTATTTTACATATAACACATTTTATATTTTATATTAAATCATACATTCTCAGAAGAAATCAAAGTGGCAAAAAGCAAACTCAGTGCATAGCATAGGCACAGCTCAGAGCACCCCATCCATTATTCTAGATCAGAATTGTGGCTCAGTGATAATATTCCATGATTATCAAGTCTTCCCCGAGAAAGGTAATTTAAGATAAGCCAAAGATACCAGCTAATAGAGCAGTATGGCCACAAACTAAGGGCTAACTTCAATGAGATGTAACATGCCTGAATTTGAAATAATCAGACTATACACTTCTGATATTTTTTGCCTTTCTGGATGTTAAAATACATATAAGTATTAAAGTCAAGGTCTTTAACATTTTCCCTAGGTTTAAATAGAACAAATAGAACTTGTTCTATTTAAACAACAGAGGATTTCTATAATGAATTATATTTTTAATTTTATTTATTCTCTTTAGGGAGGGAGGACAGGCAGGGCAGGGTGAGGAGCAGAGAGATAGGGGCAAGCAGACTCCCTGCTGAGCACAGAGCCCTCCATGGGGCTCCATCCCACCATCCTGAGACCATGACCTGAGCAGAAATCAAGAGTCAGACACTTAACCCACTGAGCCACCCAGGCGCCCCGCCCCCTGTGTAATAAATTCACCAGACAACATGACATGTTGTATTTTATATCTTAATTCCCACTAGAAAAAGCTGCATATATGTATATCATATGGTTTTTAATGACCATTAGATCTACTTACTGGAATTGTGGAGGATGGAAGCTGTTTGGAGATACAGCCCCCGAAGTGGGGTAAGCTACCTACGATATGAATTAAGGCAAATAAAATTAAATTTCAGAGTCAGCATTTTCTGGAAACCACAGTTGGCCCTGGATTAGCCCTCATCCGGGAAGACACGCAGAGCTGATGACAGGTATGCACCCTTGCTTCCATCATTTCATTTCACAAAATCCTGAGGAGGGGCTGGAAGCCCCAAGACCTTTATCAGCATTCCTGCTGCCCAGAGCAGGTGGCCTAGACCCCTGGGCTCAGTAACTGGTCCAAGGTCACCCAGCAGAGAATGGCTGAGCCCACACTTGAGCCATCACTGTCTCCTTCATAGATTTCCCTAGTTTATTCTATGTGACTATTCCTTCCACTAAACTGCTGAACAAATAAACATTGTAAGGTTCATGTCTAACAGTGAAGAGCAATGTACTCTTCAAAAGAGGTATTGAAGTTAGTGGCAGTCCAGACCAAAATAGGAGAAGGAGTATGGCTCGTTAAAAAATTAAACAAATAAAGAGTCTATTAGATCAACAGGCTCCACTCCAGAGCTGAGCTAGAAACAGGAATCAGATGCCTCATGGACTGAGCCACCCAGGGGCCCATGATATCAAATGTTAACAGTCGTACCAGATTGGACCCAGTTATCCCTAGTCCCAGTATGTTGGTGCTTCTCACTGTTGGGCATGTATCCGAAACAAGTGAAAACAGATGGCTGGGCCCCACTCCCAGGTGTTTGGAGTCCAGGGTCAGAGATGAGCCTGGAATCTGCCTTTCTAGCAAGTTTCCAGCTGCTGTTGACGGTGCCCGTCCCGGGAACACACTGCTTTAGTTGAATGGCTTCGGTCAAGGCTGTGCCTCTCCCCTGGCCTGGGTTTCTGCTTTCTGGCCCGTCGGATGAGATCTCATCATCAGCCTTGTGGGAGGGCGGCTGGACTCTCGTTTACCGCCGCATCGAGGCTTGGAACTCAGAGCAATCCTACAACAGCCAGTCTCATTTGTAGGAAAGATTTCAGGACCCTGCCCTCAGCAGGACAGAGACTAGTCCCGCGGCTGAAGGGAAAGTCGCGCGCAGCGTTTCCCGGGCTCCCCGAAGTGGCCCCCAGAGGGATCAGGAGACCCGGTTCTATCCGGCAGTTTGGTGTCCCTGTCCTGCAGCGACGTGTCCTGGATGCCACAGCAGTGGCGCCCACGGCGCCTGCGAGCTGCCCTTGCCCTCGTGAAGGCCGAGGCCGAGGCCGCGGAGAGCGCGGGCCCCTGGGCTTGGCGGGCGGCGGGGCGGCGGGCGGCGCACGCAGGTCCCGGGCGGGAGGGGAGCGCCGGGGCCGCGGCCAGAGCGGGCTCCCCCGCGGAGGGGGCCGGCCCGGCCCGAGGGTCCCGCTGCCGCCCGCCCGGCCGCCCCGGGCAGCTCCGCGCTTCGCCTTTCCCGGGCTCCGGGCGGCCGCGGCCAGAGGCCCGGGGAGCTGCGCGCACGCCGCCTGCTCTCCGCCCGCAGCGCAGGGCCCCGGGCCCGGGACGGCGCGGAGGCCGGGGGCTGGGGGCGCGCATCAGCCCCGGGGCCCGCACTGCCCGCGCCCTCCGGGCGGCCGGACGCCCCCTGCTGCCTGCCCCCCTGCCCCCCTGCCCCCCGCCCCGGGCGCCCGGAACAGGCGGGACCATCACGGGGACGCGGGCGCCGACCCAGGGGACCCTGGAGGCCACCGCCCCTGCAGCCCGAGCTCCCGCAGCCCAAAGGATACGCCGGCCCCGGCCGAGGGCTGGCCGAGGTGTCCCAGCACGACGCGCAGGCGGGCGGCTGCCTGGCACTGGTTCATGGCCCCGACAGGAGGCGGCTCAGCAGGGCCTGACAGCTGCTGCAGGGCTGGGCGTGGGGGGGTGGGGGCTGATGAGGGGCAGTAGTGGCCCAGGCGGAGGGCGTGGAGCTCCCGGATTCTTCTCCGTCGTGCGGAGATGCCCCGGGCCTCCTGGGTCCAGGCACTGGGCTCCCCGGGCGGAGAGGATGGATGCCCGCACACCCTGCTCCTCCGAGATCGCAGAGATCCTCACTGCCTCCCAGAGCAGGGCAAGTGCTTTCAAGGGCTTCTAACCCGGTGAAGGTCGCCCAGGGAGAAATGAGCCAACACATGACCCATGCTCCCAACTGGGACTTTCAGTCTGTTTCATCCCACGTGACGGTGCCCGTCCCTGTGCAGATGCTCTGACAATTCACATGGTCGTTCACCTGGACAAGTAACATGCTGATCCAAAGAGGAATTTGGGGATCCAGTCTGAGGTAGCCGAAACATATTGGCTTCTCATTCAAGAAAAAGAAAGTCCCTGAAGGAATGACTCTGAAGCTAGTGTGATCCTCACAGTCTAGTATTTTAAATTTTCTAAAACTCTCAAGTTTTATCTTTCTCTCTCTCTTTTTAAATTCATTTATTTGAACTAATTTCTACCCTCAACATGAGGCTCGAACTGACCACCCCAACATCAGTAGTTCAGGATCCACCAACCAAGCCAGGCCTTCCCTTCCCTTCCCTTCCCTTCCCTTCCCTTCCCTTCCCTTCCCCTCCTTTTCTTTCCTTTCCAACAATTCAGTTTCTTTGGGGTAAGTATCCTGCCACCATCATGGAGGTCATAACCACCATCCCTTCTCAAAGTTTTCTCCTGTACTCTTCACCTCACTATTTTGTTTGTATGTGGGAAGAACACAAGATAAGATCCACTGTCTTAGCAAATTTTAAGTATATATTGCAACATTGCTAGCTGTAGACACTATGCTGTAGTATAGACTTCTCGAACCACTTATGTAGCTTCACTGAAAGTTTGTAGCCTTAAACCGTCCCCTCTCCATTCTCCCCTCTCTTTAACCCCTGGTAACCACCATGGTCTCTGCTTCTATGAGTTTGACTCTTAAATTCCTTGTGTAAGTGGGAGAAGGAGGTACCTGTCTCTCTGTGACTGGCTTATCTCACTTAACCTAGTGCCCTCGAGCTGCATCCATGTTGTCACAAATGGTAGGATGTCCTTCCTCACTAAGGCTGAATCATATCCCATTGTATGTGTGTACCTTGTTTTCTTTACCTTTTCACTTGTTGACCACCACTTAGGTTTGCTTTATCTTGGCTCTTGTGAATAGTGCTAGGTGCAGGGGGAAGTGGAGATATCTCTTTGAGATCTAATTTCAGTTCCTTTGGATAGATTCCCCGAAGTGGGATTACTGGATCATGTGGCAGTTCTTTTTTTATTTTTATTTTTTTTTAAATAAGAGAGACACACACACAGAGAGAGAGGAAGAGACAGAGACCTAGGCAGAGGTGGAAACAGGCTCCCTGCAGGGAGGCCAATGTGGGACTTGATCCCAGGCCGTGGAATCACCACCTGAGCAAAAGGCATCTAGATGCTCAACCACTGAGCCACCCAGGCGCCCCTTATATGGTAGTTCTAGTTCAAATTTGTTGAGGAACTTCCATACCGCTTTCCATAATGACTGTAAGAACTAGAAATTCTTTCTAGAATATCTTTTCATCCAGTCTCTGCAGTTGATTGACATAGCATCTCATTGTTTCTTTTTTCTTCTTCATTTTTCTCATTGTTTCTTTGTCTTAAAGAGTTACTTCAGGAATGTCTCACCTTAGAAATATGTCATCATTTTGGTTTCTTAAGATTTTATTCATCAGTTTGAGAGAGAGATAAAGGAAGTAGGGGTTAGGAGCAGAGGCAGTGGGACAACAGAGTACATGCTTAGTGCACAGCCTGATACAGGTCTCAACCCCAGAACCCCCGAATGATGACCTGAGCTGAAGGTGGACGCCTAACCTACTGAGCCACCCAGGTGCCCCCAATATGCACTATTCTCTCTAGTGAGAAAAGGTGCAAAATTACTGTTGAAAGTAAATTATATTATCTATGCAACCAATACCTTGTCTAGAGAAAAAGGGTGCTCTGAGCTTGGGGGATGAGAAGCTCAAGGAGGTAGGTTGGGGGAAATCTAGACCTCTCTCTGTGTACCCACATACATGCACATACAAGATAGTTACGTATCTGAAACATCATTATCTATGCTTGCTTTATTACTTCTGAAAATAAAGAAAAGCATCGCAGTGGTAGTAGAGTATAGCTATTCTGGTCTCTCTTTACAGAATAAAACTGTAAAACTTAGAATTCGATAACTCCTTGAAAGCAACGCTAAATTCAGACCAAAACTGGGGTTCAAACATTTCAGATCAGAACAACTTAAAACACTCGCATTTATTCATCATAAGGCATGCAGAATTGGAGACTACAATGTACTAAGTTATTTTTAAAATATTTGGCCAAAAAGTACATATTGCTTACACAGTATTTCAGTATCTCTTCCTAGGCAGAATTCCAAGTTTCAACACAGCCTGTTCAAATAAACAAATTGAGCCTTGATATTGACAGGTAATTCCTGTTGCCAATAGGAATAACCTACCTCACCAGGGCCCTGCCCTTTCAGGGTGCAGTAAAAATGCCGTGCATTTTAACAAGCTGTATTTTTGGATGCAACATCATAGGATTTAAGGAAAACAACTCACTATACAAAGGTCAATGTGAAGTTTTAAAATGTTACCAGGAAGTCAAATAATTGTCTATTTATTAACTATTCACCAAATTGGAACATCTCCTACACAGATTTTTCTAAGAGGTCAAAATTCAATCACTTGATTCTTCAAGGAACTCTCCAATTTCTTGGGTGTGGGTGCTTTCAAGGGATTCTAATCCGGTGAAGGTCATCCACGGAGAAATGAGCCAACACATGACCCATGCTCCCACCTGGGACTTTCAGTCTGTTTCATCCGACGTGACGGTGCCCCTCCCTGTGCAGATGCTCTGACAATTCACATGGTCGGTCACCTGTAAAAGTAACAGGCTGATCCAAAGAGGAATTTGGGGATCCAGTCTGAGGTAGTTGAAACATATTGGCTTCTCATTCAAGAAAAAGAAAGTCCCTGAAAGAATGATTCTGTGAAGCTAGTGTGATCCACAGTCTAGTATTATTTTAAATTTTCTTTAAAAAATAGAAATGAAAAAAAAATAGAAATGATTTTTCTTTTTCTTTTTTTTTTTAAGTTTATTTTTTAAGTAACCTCTTCCCCCAACCTGGGAATCCAACTCAACACCACAACATCAATCTATGATCCACCATGTGCCCCTTTCTTCCTTTCCCTTCCCCCTTCCCCTTCCCCTTCCCTTTCTCTTCCCCTTCCATACTATTTTCCATAATGACTATAAGAACTAGAAATTGTTTCTGTAATATCTTTTCCATCCAGTCTCTGCAGATGATCGACATAGCATCTCATTGGTTCTTTTCTTCCTTATTTTTATCATTGTTTCGTTGTCTTAAAGAGTTACACCAGGAATGTCTCACTTTAGAAGCATGTTATCATTTGTTTAAAAAGATTTTACTTATTAATTTGAGAGAGAGAGAGAGAGAAAGCAGGGGGGAGGAGCAGAGGAGGAGGACAGGCAGCCTCTAAGCTGTGTGCAGAGCCTGAGATCATGACCTGCGCTGAAATCAAGATTCCGATGCTTTAAAATTAATTGATTGATTGATTAGCTTAAAAAGAAAAGATTCAGGGCAGCCTGGGTGGCTTAGTGCCACCTTGGGCCCCAGGTGTGATCCTGGAGGCCTGGGATCAAGTCCCACATCGGGCTCCCTGCATGGAGCCTGCTTCTCCCTCTGCCTGGGTCTCTGCCTCTCTGTGTGTGTGTCTCTCATGAATAAATAAATAAAATATTTTAAAAAAAAGATTCAGACACTTAACCAACTGAGCCACTCAGGCACCCCTAAACATGTTATGACTTCTTAACTGATGTCTTTTTTAAAAATTATTATTATTATTATTATTATTATTATTATTTTTACATGAGAGAGGCAGAGACCTAGGCAGAGGGAGATGCAGGCTCCTCACAGGGAGCCCAAGGTGGGACTCAAACCCTGGACCTCGGATCACACCCGGAGCTGAAGGCAGATGCTCAACCGCTGAGCCAGCCCGGTGTCCCTCAAGTGCTGTCCCTATATAACGTGGTGAACTGCCATCCTCACGGAGAAAAGCAAGCCAGGACTCAGAATTGTTAGCTGCTGCCTATTTCATCTGAGGCAGGGTGGAGAATCGTCAGCATCCAGAGCAAGGCTTGCCTTCACCTCACCTTCGGGTTCTCTATTATTTTTACATGATTCCTCCTTACCCAGACTCTCAAATCTGATTGACAGCAATGTCCTGATCCTTCCCTCAGGAGCTCTTAACCTCATCTCTCGCAGATTGATCATCACAGGCGGGCCCCCAATCCTGAACTCGTTGATTGGATTGCCAAGGGTTTTCAGGAGAGGCACTTCTGTGTATCATAGTTAAAAATGAAGTATCTGGCCCTTGGCAGGTATAGGAAAGAGAATCTCCATCTTTCGGATTCCTAAAAGGTGCTGCTCCTGGACTGGGCCTGGGTGACTAGGTGAGTCCTTATTGCCGTCGTGTGGTGGAAAGTGGGTACTACTAGGAAGGAGAAAATGTAACGAGTTCAGGCCAAAGCAAATTATATGGGGGTCAAGACCCTTATCCACACAGGCCCTGAACCGTTACTGGCCTTCCAGACCATTGGGAAAGACAGTGAGATGAAACTACCTACACCTGTAGTTTTAATGTTCCCCCAAAATACCCCCATTTTACAAGTGTGTGAAAATCCCTGCCCTCTCTACCCTAAGGTGTTTTACAATGGATCTGTTTAAGTTTATAGTTGTTATAAAAGATGAAGGAAATCTTTGAATGCTTCCAAGTATTATCTAACTTTTTTAAATCAGAGGATGCTGGGTTTAAAATTTTTCATTTAAGATCCCATGGGGAATTAGAACTATAATTTCTCCTTAGGTAACTTGATGAACGTTCCTAGTTTTTAAAAATAGCAATTTGGATTATTTGGAAATTCCCTAAGTAGGCATCTTTAATAACTGTGCTATTAAAATAAAAATGTTTTAGAACAATTGAAATAGAACACCATGAAACATAAGCATGATCGCAAGAATGATCATTTCTTTCTCCTTCAGCATTTGGTAATTATTCATTTCTAGTAATGTTGGAGCAATGTGCTTGAGATTGAGTCCCACATCGGGCTTCCTGAGACGAGCCTGCTTCTCCCTCTGCCTGTGTCTCTGCTTCTCTCTCAGTGTCTCTCATGAATAAATAAATAAAATCTTGAAAAAAAAGATTTATTAATAATGACCATATTTGACCAGCTAAGAAAAAAAATAGCATGATCTAAGAACCTTGAATTTAATTGCTCAAGAGTTGTGCACCCTTAAGACAATTTTTTTAAAGATTTTATTTTTAAGTAGTCTCCACACACACAGCTCAAAGTCACAACCCGGAGACCAAGCATTGCATGCTCCATCAACTGAGCCAACCAGGCACCCCAAATCAATTTCATGATATGAATGAGAAATTGCAATCAGTCCCAGATTCAAAAATGCCAATCCTTCTTGAGAAGAATAGATGATCATAGCCAGGTAATTTAGTACCAAGTTTTATTTTTTTTTTAATTTTTATTTATTTATGATAGTCACACAGAGAGAGAGCGAGAGAGAGGCAGAGACACAGGCAGAGGGAGAAGCAGGCTCGATGCACCGGGAGCCCGACGTGGGATTCAATCCTGAGTCTCCAGGATCTCGCCCTGGGCCAAAGGCAGGCGCCAAACCGCTGCGCCACCCAGGGATCCCTGAATAAAGTATTTTAAAAAAATCTTCAAATCTTGGGGCACCTGACTGGCTCAGTCAGAGGAGCATGCCACTCCTGATCTCAGGCTCATGAGCTCGAGCCCCACATGGGGCGGGGAGATTACTTAAATAATAGAACTTAGAAAACTCCTCAAATTTTATTAGCTAGGGTATGGACATACAATATCTAGGTTTTCAACATTCCGAGGATTAGCATTCAACAAAACTTAAGGTGAATGGACTGGACACAGGAGTATCTTCAAAAATTGTCTGTATTTCAGTGACTGAGTATACCAACGAAAACTATATTCGGGTTAACATGAATGGGGATATTTCTGATCTATGATTGGAAATTATGATAGGAAATTATGTCCAGGATCTATTAACTGAGAATAAACATGTTGCACAACCATATATATGACTATATATGAGTACACGCCAATTTTTTTTAAAGATCTATTTATTTTAGATTGAGAAAGACCGAGAGCACAAGCAGGGGGAGGGGCAGGGGGAGAAGGAGGAGAGAAGCCGACTTCCCACTGACTGGGGGAAGACTGACTCTAAAATCATGAGCTGAACCAAAATCAAGAGTCAGATGCCCAACCAGGCACCAGGGTGGCGTCCCTATGCCAGTTTTTTTTTTTAAGTTCCACCTCTCATTTGGTATTTCTCTTAGTTTTGCTCCCTTCAATTATTTTATACCGTTAGTTCTTTCATCCTATAAAAAGTGCCACGAAAATACTATGGCTAGATTCAAGGCACTCTGATCACCTGAAATCATCTGATCACCTGTGGAGGTCCTGCTCCCGCTGTTTCAGTGTCACAATGTCTGCAATTCATTTATGAGAGTGGCTCTACCAAAACAACAAAGGAATGGCCGTGTGCATACATTATAGACGAGAGAAGGCAGGCGTTGTGGAATATCAACAACTTAACATTTCTAGAAGTATCCATTGTACTACTTTGTTAATTTTAAAAATTTTTCGAAGTAAAAGGTTGGGCATCAGAAATAAATGTCACCCGCATTTTAAGCACCCCACTAACGTAATGGAAGTGGAGTTACTGGATCGATTTCACTAGCTAAGGTGGATGATGGCTATTTAATTTTATGACTTTTAATTTTTTAAGATTTATTCATCTGTTTGAGAGAGACAGAGCTCTCGTGTACCCACACACAGGAGCAGGGAGGGGCAAAGGGAGAGAATCTTCAAAGAGACTCCCCACCTGATATATAGAGCCCAATGTGGGGCTCAACCCCATGACCCTGAGGTCATGACCCAAACGGAAACCAAGAGCTGGATGCCCACCTGGCGGAGTGACCCAGGCACCCCTTTATAACTTTAAAAAATGTCCATGTTGGGCAGCCCCAGTGGCCCAGTGGTTTAGTGCCACCCTCAGGGGTGTGATCCTGGAGACCCGGGATCGAGTCCCATGTCGGGCTCCCTGCATGGAGCCTGCTTCTCCCTCTGCCTGTGCCTCTGCCTGTCTGTCTCTCTCATGAACAAATAAATAAAATCTTAAAAAAATGTCCATGTTAACGGTATTATTCTAATATTTGAGAAATCTTTATAGATGTATATCTGATTCCTTTGTTTCTTAACGTGCTAGAAATAGAATCTAGCGTTTTATTTAAAACTTAAACACGAGGGATCCCTGGGTGGCGCAGCGGTTTGGCGCCTGCCTTTGGCCCAGGGCGCGATCCTGGAGACCCTGGATCGAATCCCACGTCGGGCTCCTGGTGCATGGAGCCTGCTTCTCTCTCTGCCGATCTCTCTCTCTCTCTGTCTCTCTCTCTCTGTGACTATCATAAATAAATAAAAAATTAAAAAAAAAACTTAAACACGGTACATGGATGGACCTAGAAGGTATTCTAAATCAGAGAAAGACATACCATATGATATCACTTGTATGTAGAATCTCTAACACAAAGAAAAAGCAGAAACAGACTCATAAATACAGAGGACTGACAGTTGCCAGAGGGGAGAGTGGAGAGGCGAGGGGCAAAGTGGGTGAAAGGGAGTGGGGGTAAGGCTTCTAGGGATGGACAAGGTAAGATACGGGGAGCACAGGGACAGGGTTTGACTGCTACAATTTTCTTAATTATCCAAAATGGACCAAAGCGGGGCCATGTTCTAGAAACCAACTGTATACAATTCTCTTTTAAGAACTAGGCAAAATACAAGACTTGATCATTAACTTACCGTTTCATAGATCTCCATGAACTTGTAGGTGCATATGCTTATGTTCTTGAAATACAGAATGAAAAATACATTGGCTGTTCTGCAACCACATCACTAGTAGAGTGAATTTTCTATTTCCTTCCACCAAGTGTTGGCAGGCTTCATTATATGCAGTCCTCCCAACCATGAAACTCCCTCCACAGGCAACAGGACTTGGAAGGGCAATCAGATACCATCTGAAACCAATCTGAAAACATCCCGTGTGTATGGAGTCAGAGATCAAATATTTAAGAACTTAAAAATAGGAAATACAGGGCAGCCCGGATGGCTCAGTGGTTTAGCACCACCTTCGGCCCAGGGCGTGATCCTGGAGTCCCGGGATTGAGTCCCATGTCGGGCTCCCTGCATGGAGTCAGCTTCTCCCCCTGCCTGTGTCTCTGCCTCTGTCTCTCATGAATAAATAAAATCTAAAAAAAAAAAAAAAAAAAGGAAATACAGGAGACCCTACAGAGATTAGTCCAAGACCTATTCACCCAATGTTCACTCACCTATCCAAAGCAACTGGCAGGTGTGGATTCCAGCACCTCTTGAACCTGTCTAGATATCCAGGAGTACCCTGTCCCACTGATGGCTTCACTTGATGAAGGCCAAGTAAAACCATGGGTCACTGGGTTGAGCCATGTTTAGGTTTAAGACATGGAGACTCAACCAAAGGCAAAAATGGTATTTCCATGCTCCACATTCAAGAATTGGCTTTTGAAACTGTTGGTTTACCTTGTGGACACTGGCATGTTCAACAGTTGCATTGTTCATATGAAGACTTCTAATAAGGAAGGTACAAATTACTGTTGAAAAGTATATTATCTATGCAACCAATACCTCATCTAGGGCAAAAGGGTGCTCTGAGTGTAGGGAATGAGAAGCTCAAGGAGGTAGGTTGGGGGAAATCTAGACCTCACTCTACGTACGCACATACATGTACACACAACACAGGTACGTATCTGAAGCGTCATTATCTATGCTTGCTTTATTACTTCTGAAAATAAAGAAAAGCATCGCAGTGGTAGTAGAGTATAGCTCTTCTGGTCTCTCTTTACAGAATAAAACTGTAAAACTTAGAATTCGGTTATAACTCTTTGAAAGGCAACGCTAAATTCAGACCGAAACTGCTGGCTCAAACATCTCAGATCAGAACTTAAAACACTCGCATTTATTCATCATAAGGCATGCAGAACTTGGAGACTACAACGTACTAAGTTATTTCAAAAATATTTAGCCAAAAAGTACATATTGCTTACACAATATTTCAGTTTCTCTTCCTAGACAGAATTACAGTAAAAGCTTCAACACAGCCTGTGCAAATATAACAAGCTGAGCCTTGATATTCCTTGATAGGTAATTCCTGTTGCCCAAAGGAAGAACCTACCTCACCAGGGCCCTGCCCTTTCAGGGTGCAGTAAAAATGCCGTGCATTTTAACAAGCTGTATTTTTGGATGCACTACATCATAGGATTTAAGGAAAACAACTCAACTCACTATACCAAGGTCAATGTGAAGTTTTAAAATGCTATCAGGAAGCCAAATAATTGTCTATTTATTAACTATTCACCAAATTGGAAGATCTCCTACACAGATTTTGCTAAGAGGTCAAATATTCAATCACTTGATTCTTCAAGGAACTCTCCAAATTCTTGGGTGTGGGTGCGTGTTTGCTGGGCCCAGAGGTCACTGAACAGAGTGGTCCTGCCAGAGCAACTCCGCTTTCCTTCCCTCCTTTGCCTCTCCTGGCCCTCTGGGACACTCCTCAGATCTGTGGTCCCAACTTCAGTGCACGGAGCCACCTGGGATGCTGGTGGAAGACAGACTCCCTGGGCCACCCAGAACTCGGACCCTGCGGGTCTGTGGCAAGACCTGAGACCGTGCCCGTGACAAGCACCCCCAGGTGATCTGGAATGCTCTCTGGGAAACCCTGCTTTAAAGACCAGTTCTTCCTCCTCGGGATTACATGAATCACACAGACCTGCATGTACCCAACATTTTACAAAAACCAATCTTCACGAAGATGATTTCCTCAGGGACATCATCTGCTTAGCTCCCTGCCTCTCAGGAGACCTGCCATCGAAGAAGCCACCAGCATTCAAGACATGATGGACATTCAAAAGAATTCAGATTTAGTCATCACCAGTATACCAAAAAAAAAAAAAAAAAAAAAAGCCCAACAGTATGTTCACCTTACTCAGAGGTTTCATGAGAGACACAGAGAGTGAGAGAGAGGCAGAGACACAGGCAGAGGGAGAAGCAGGCTCCATGCAGGGAGCCCGACGTGGGACTGGATCACTGGTCTCCAGATTCACACCCTGGGCTGAAGGTGGCGCCAAACCGCTGAACCACCTGGGCTGCCCTTATTTTATGTTTTTAAAGATCTTATTTATTTATTCATGAGAGTCACAGACACAGGCAGAGGGAGAAGCAGGCTCCCTGCGAGGAGTCTGATGCAGGACTAGATCCCAGGACCCAAGGATCACCACCTGAGCCAAAGCACACCCTCAACCCCTGGGCCACCCAGGCGTCCCCACATTTGTTTTTTAATGTTCAGCAGTTATACACAAAGCTATAGTTTGAATCCTTGAAACTTTTTCTTACTTTTCCTTTCTCTATTTTTTTTTTGGCTTCTACTTAACAAATAACAGCACTTTACCAGAATCTGGAGGTTTGTTTATAAGCATTGCATGCATGGCCATAATATTGGGTCCAGTGAAGCACTCCACATATTTCAGAATCTAAGAGTAAAGAGTTTCATGAGAAATCAAATAAACAAGCACGTAATGCAATGTACACTTATTTGTACAGGAGTCAAAATGCACATAGTTATACAAAACACTTGGTAGAAGTGCCTGGGTGACTCTGTTGCTTAAGCATCCATCTCCTGATTTCAGCTCAGGTCATGTTCTCAGGGTCATAGGATACAGGTCTGCCCTGGGGTCCTTGCTCAGTAATGGGTCTACTTCAGGTTTTCTCCTTCTGCCTCTCCCTCTCTATCAAACAATTATTTAAAGAAATAAAAACAGTTGGTATTTCCCAACGTTGCAAACAAAGAATGAAAAAGTCAGCACTGGAAATCTGCAATACTCTGAATTAAAAAGGTTTTTTTTTTAAGATTTTATTTATTTATTCATGAGAGATACAGAGAAAGAGAGGCAGAGACACAGGTAGAGGGAGAAGCAGGCTCCATGCCAAGAGCCCGACTTGGGACTCGATCCCAGGTCTCCAGGATCATACCCTGAGCCAAAGGCAGCGCTAAACTGCTGAGCCACCGGGGCTGCCCTTAAACAGGCTTTTTAAGCCAGTTGGAAACCAAACCCCATTTTCTATGAGAATGCAAAGAGTTTCTCTCAGCTTTCAACTGGGAAGGGCAGGAATACCCTCCTTTCACCTGACACTGTCCATAGATGCCCAGGGAGAAGGCACCTTCCTCTTCCCCTCACGGAGACTCTTCATAAGAAGGGACCACGAGGGGCACCTGGCTGGCTCAGTCACTAGAACATGAACCTGTTGGTCTCGGGGTCGTGACTGCAAGCTCCTCCTAGAGTATAGAACTCACTTTTAAAAAAGGTGGTAGGGGGACACCATTGCAGCTCAGTCAGTTAAGCATCTGCCTTCAGTTCAGGTCATGATCCGATCCCCATGTCCAGCTCCCTGCTCAGAGAGGAGTCAGCTTCTCCCTCTCCCTCTGCCCCTCCCTGCCACTCATGTTCTCTCTTGATCTCACTCACTTTCTCTCTCAAATAAGTAGAATCATTAAAAAAAATAATAAATGAAAGGACCATGAAAGGCCCCAATAACGTGCAGCTGCCATGCAGATCCCAGGGGACAAGAGAACAGCAAAAGGGGGATACTTCACACTCAGGCCACCTCCCTTTCCACAGCTCTTCACTGAGGGCTACAAACCAGACAGTGATAGAAAAGGACACGCAGCAGGGAGTGAGATGAGCAGGTCCCTCCTCCCATGGCGTCTATATTCTGTTGGAAGGATGTTAAATAATGACATGGGCACTGGTGCTTGACACCAAGGTGCAGTTACAGAGTATGAGGGAGCGGAGGCGGGGTGGGGAGGCTGAATTTGGCCAAAGGTCTGGCAGTGGGTGTGCTCCCTCCTACATCTAACCCACTAGGGAGGAAAGCACTCAGCTTTGCATGCCTACCACCTGCCAGGGGCTTCATGTGTCAGCCACTTACGTATCACAACAATCCCTGAAAAGTAATGCCCCCAGGAATTAAAGATCCTTTAATGATCATTATCCTGCAGATAATAAAGTGCCCAAGGTGGCAGAGCAATTTCAACGAAAAGGACGGTATTCCATCTCCAGTTCTGTCTGACTCCAAAAAATGAAGCCTCTTCTACTGCTTTCTCACTACTTGATCTCCCATATAAGCCATATTGGCAATTTGAGCATGAAACACTCGAAATGGTCCAAAACCCTAGGAGTCGGGGCCCATATTTGTTTTTTTTTATAAAGGGTGTCTTCTTTTATATTTTCTTGTGATATTTTCTTTGAAGAATATATTCCTCAAATACATTTCTTCATATATTTTCCTTTCCTGTTTCCTGGATTTAAGTAATCTCTATCGCAACATGGGGCTTGAGCCCACGACTCTGAGATCAAGACTCACATGCTCCATCAGGCCATGCCTGCCCAGCATCTCCTACCAGTATTTTCTAAACTTCAGTGACTCAAGAGCCATTTTACCATTTCTAACATATGTTGCTACCTGCCCAATGTTAGTCAATAATTTTCCTAAATTAACTCATGTCTTATCCTGATTAAGAATATCCCGAAGTCATAGGTTTGATGCACCAGCTACTTTTTCCAATACATATTGAAATAAATACCCAACTACTATATCATACCCATCTCCTAAAAGTCATTGCATGAACCAGTAGGTGCATGGTGCACACTTGAGAACAGTGGGAACCCTGGAGGCCTCCGGGTCCCCAGGGCCTCAGGCAACACAAGTTGCCTCTAACTTCAAGCTTTTCCTCCTTGATTGGTGCTCACAAGTTCCATTTCCATTGCAAGACTTGAGGTTGGGAAGAACAGATGATTCAGGGACCTTGTCCCCCTTTGTCCCCAACCCAAGGGGCTGGACATGATAGGTGGCCTGCCTGTACAGTCTTCTCTCAAAGGAAAATATTCTTTCTTTTTTTTATCATTTGTTTAAAGAATTTTTTAAATTTTAAGTAATCTCCACACACAACCGGGACACTTGGGTGGCTCAGGGTTAGGCTCTGCCTTTGGCTCAAGGTGTGATCACAGTCCAGGTATCAGATCCGGCATCGGGCTCTGTGTGAGGAGTCTGCTTCTCCCTCTGCCTATGTCTCTGCCTCTCTCTCTGTGTCTCTCATGAATAAATAAATAAAATCTTTAAAAAATAATAAAAATAAAACTAAAAGCATTTGAAATAAATGGTTCATAAACTGTGGTACATTGATACAATGGGATGCTATGCAGAAGTTTGCAAGTATGATATAGATATAGATAGACAAGTGATAATATGTAAGTCACATGGGAAGATGTCTGAGGTCTATTATACGTGGACAAAACACAGTGACAACCAGTTTGTTCCCGTGTTACACAAAAGGTGGGAACCCTGGAGGCCTCATCGTGATTCATCTAACACAAGTTACCTCTAACTTCAAACTTTTCCTCCTTGATCGATGCTCACAAGTTCCATTTCTATTGCAAGACTTGAGGTTGGAAGAATAGATGATTCAGGGGCCATGTCCCCCTTGTCCCCAACCCAAGGGGCTGGACATGATAGGTGGCCTGCCTGTACAGTCTTCTCTCATGAGGACAATTTTCTTCCTTTTTCTTTATTATTTATTTAAAGATTTTTTTCCTAAATTTTAAATAATCTCCACATGCAACTGGGACACCGGGGTGGCTCAGCGATTGAGCATCTGCCTTTAGCTCAGGGCATGATCCCAGTCCAGAGATCAAGTCCTGCGCAGGCTCCATGTGAGGAGCCTGCCTCTGCCTCTGCCTCTGTCTCTGCCTCTGTCTCTGCGTCTCTCATGAATATCTCATGAATATCCTGAGTATCTCACTTGGTTAAATGTCCACCTCTGGGTTGGGGCTCAGGTTATGATCTTGGTGTAAGGATCCAGCACTGTGTCGTCCTCTGCACTCAGCAGGGAGTCTGCCTGAGGATTCTCCCTCTACCTCTCCCTCTGCCCCGTCTCCTTCTCATGCCTAAAATAAATACATAAATCTTAAAAGAAAAAAGTGCATACCTCTTAAAAACTAAAAAATCCCCCATGCTCTACCAACTAAAGCAGCCAGGTTCCCATTAAGTCAAATTATCTAATAGCACTTGGGGTTATAATTTCCAAAATGTTCTATATGCAAAGTGCCCCTTAAAAAAAAAGTGTGCCATGTGTCAAGGGACACATGAGTGGCTCAGTGTTGAGTGTCTGTCTTTGACTCAGGTCATGGTCCTGGGGTCCTGGGATCAAGTCTCACATCAGGCTGCCCACAGGTAGCTTATTCTCCATCTGCCTATGTCTCTGCCTCTCTCTGTGTCTCATGAATAAATAAAATCTTTAAAAAACAGTAAAAAGTCTAAAACCATTCTAAATAAATGATCCATAAACTGTCATATATTTATGCAGAAATTTGCAAGTATGATATAGATATAGATACATAAGTGATAATATGTAAGTGATATGGAAAGATGTCTGAGATCTATTATAAGTGGACATGACACAGTGACAACCAGATTGTTCCCGTGTTACACAAAAGGTAGGGGGCTACGGATGCATTTTCATGGCCATGAAAGAATCCTAGTTGAATACACCTAAAAGCTTGGCAGTGAGTGGGGCTGAACGTTGGGAGACTTCACTTTACATTTTCTATATTATGTGGATAACTTTATAAATATGATTTATGCTTAAAGAATGATAATTTTTTAGACAAGGTTAACTCTAAAGACCTACTTAAGCCTCTACTACCAGATTCACAGAACCAAAAGCAACAATAAATGGATGTACAGTGAGTGGGATATGCAATGTGACTCCTGTTGATATGCCCATATCCAGTATGAGAGAGGCTCCCCCTCTCGACTGCAGAATTCCCGCCCTTCTCCACCAGATTAATTACCAAGCGCCAGAGCAGGGTATCTCCGCCTGGCCAGTATTGACATTTGGGGCCGGATAATTCATTATTTGGGGGGAGGGGGCTGTTCTGTGCATTATAGGCTCCCTGGGCTCCATTAGCGGCATGCCCAGGCTCTACAGACCAAACCTTGTGGCAACCCGACAGGGCTCCAGGCGGGACCAGATGTGCTTGCTCCTCCAACTGAGAACCACTGCTCTACAGCCACCAGAGAGGGACTCAGATACAGGACAAGCAGCAATTCCTGGGGCAGGCATGTAGGTGGGCTGTTAACCTAAAAACAAAGAAAACACAGAAAGGTTCTCCAACCTCAGGGAGAGTGCAGTATCTGAAGAGTTCCTTGTCTTCTTGGAAGCCTTGGATCTCTGAAATCATCCTTTCACTTGGAATATATTCTGATTTTGCAATGGACACATCTCTCATTATTATCTTTTCTTTTGGTTTCACCTCCCCTCTGCAGATCCTTTCAAACTGGTCCCTAGAAAATGAAATTGGCAGATGATGTCATTACTGCAGGCTCCAGGCACCTGCCTGGCTAGTTCTGTGGAAAGATCCACAAAGACTGAGGAGATGGTGTCTCTGCACCAAGTTGACCTCTAGGCTTAGGACATCATTATCCTGAGTATACCTAAAGGAAAGAAAACTTTCAAATAAGTCCAACTGAAAAATCACAACCCAACACTATGTATCAAGAACCTGAGAAATGTTTCTACTACTCTTCCATCTGGCATTTCTATTTTTTATTTACTCTAAGAAAATAATCTGAACCTTTTTATTTAATGTCTAATGGTTTCCTTTAAGTTTGTTCATTTTTTAAAAAGTAATCCCTATATCCAACCTGTATCTATATCCCATATGGAGTTTGAACTCATAACCCCAAGATCAAGAGTCATGTGCTCTTCTGACTGAGCCAGCCAGGAACCCCTAAACTCAACATGTATTTAGAAAAGGTTTAAATCCAAAACATTAACTACTGTCACCAAAAAAATAGAAGAATAATTAATTACTTATGTCCACTCAATGGGATAGATAGGACTCGGGCTTTAAAAGGAAAGAGCATGTGCCCTGGGGTGGCTTAGTCGGTTAGCGCCAACTGGTAATTTCACATCAGGTCATGATCTCATGGGTCCTGAGATCGAGCCCATGGCTTACTATGGCCTCAGTGGGGAATCTGCTTGAGATTCTCTCCCTCTGTCCCTCTCACTCACTACCACTCGTGCTTTTTCTCTCTTAATTAAATAAATATTTTTTAAAAATGAAGGACTTAATAGCATGGATAGTGCTTATAATAGTAAAATATACTTAGATTTGCATGAAACCAAGATACTACCTGAAAAAAAAATGAAGAGAAATTTTTTTAAAAACACTCTTTTTAAGTGATTGCCTTATGTAATGAAATTATGAATGATTTTTTAAAATTCCTTTTATTACTCTGATTTTGTAATTTGTTTTGTAAGGAATATGTATGGTTTTTTTAGGTGGGAATCAAATTCAGTAGATTTTATATTTTAATTTTATTTTAAATATAACAGATTTTATGTTTTATATTAAATCATACATTCTCAGAAGAAATCAAAGTTGAGAAATCCAAGTCAGTGTATAGCATATGCACAACTCAGAGCACCCCATCCAATAATTTACATCAGAATTGTGGCTCTATGATAATATTCCATGGATATCATGTCTTCTCCTACAAAGGTAATTTAAGATAAGCCAAAGATACTACCTAATAGAGCAGTATGACCACACACTAAGGGCTAACTTCAATGAGGTATAACATGCCTGAATGTGAAATAACCGGGTTAGGGGATCCCTGAGTGGCTCAGTGCTTAGCACCTGCCTTCCGCCCAGGGCATGATCCTGGAGTTCCAGGATTCAGTCCCGAATCAGGCTCCCTGCATGGAGCCTGCTTCTCCCTCTGCCTGTGCCTCTGCCTCTCTGTGTCTCTGTCTCTCTCATGAATAAAAAAATAAATAATCTTTAAAAAATTTAATCAGATTAAACACTTCTGATATTTTTTGCCTTTCTGAATGTTAAAATACATATAAAAATTAAGGTCTTCAAAAAAATTAAGGTCTTCAACATTTTCCCTAGGTTTAATTATTTTTTTAAAAATTTTTTTAATTTTTATTTATTTATGATAGGCACACAGTGAGAGAGAGAGAGAGAGAGAGGCAGAGACACAGGCAGAGGGAGAAGCAGGCTCCATGCACCGGGAGCCTGACGTGGGATTCGATCCCGGGTCTCCAGGATCGCGCCCTGGGCCAAAGGCAGGCGCCAAACCACTGCGCCACCCAGGGATCCCCCTAGGTTTAATTAGAACAAGTCCTGGCAACAGAGGATTTCTATAATGAATTATATTTTAAAAAATATTTATTTATGTATGTATGTATGTATGTATGTATTTGAGAGAGAGACACACACACAGGCAGAAGGAGAAGCAGGCTCCATGCAGGGAGCCAGATGCGGGACTTGATCCCAGGTCTCCAGGATCAGGCCCTGGGCTGAAGGCAGGTGCTAAACCGCTGAGCCACCTGGGCTGCCCCATGAATTATATTTTTAATTTTATTTATTCTCTTTAGGGAGGGAGGGAGGGAGGGAGGACAGGCAGGGCAGGGTGAGGACCTGAGGGAAACGGGCAAGCAGACTCCCTGCTGAGCACAGAGCCCTCCATGGGGCTCCATCCCACCATCCTGAGACCATGACCTGAGCAGAAATCAAGAGTCAGACACTTAACCCACTGAGCCACCCAGGCGCCCCGCCCCCTGTGTAATAAATTCACCAGACAACATGATATGTTGTATTTTATATCTTAATTCCCACTAGAAAAAGCTGAATATATGTATATCATATGGTTTTTAATGACCATTAGATCTACTTACTGGAATTGTGGAGGATGGGAGCTGTTTGGAGACACAGCCCCCGAAGTGGGGTAAGCTACCTACGATATGATTGAAGGCAAATAAAATTAAATTTCAGTGTCAGCATTTTCTGGAAACCACAGTTGCCCCTGGATTAGCCCTCATCCGGGAAGACACGCAGAGCTGATGACAGGTATGCACCCTTGCTTCCATCATTTCATTTCACAAAATCCTGAGGAGGGGCTGGAAGCCCCAAGACCTTTATCAGCATTCCTGCTGCCCAGAGCAGGTGGCCTAGACCCCTGGGCTCAGTAACTGGTCCTAGGTCACCCAGCAGAGAATGGCTGAGCCCACACTTGAGCCATCACTCTTTCCTTCATAGATTTCCCTAGTTTATTCTATGTGACTATTCCTTCCACTAAACTGAACAAATAAACATTGTAAGGTTCATGTCTGAAGATGAGGAGAGGAGCACCTGGGTGGCTCAGTGGGTTAAGCATCTCTGCCTTAGGCTCAGGTCCTGATTTAAGAGTCCTGGGGTTGAGACACCCCCCCCTCAGGTTCCCTACCCAGCAGGGAGTCTGCTTCTCCCTCCCCTCTGCCCCTCCAAATCGCTGCTGCCTGTGCTTTCTCTCCGTAACATAAATAAATAAATACTCTTTAAATGAAATAAAACAAATTTCCCCAGTTTGTGCCCATTAGAAATCGAAACTAACAATTTCTCTGTACCTTGAGAGAGTTTAGGTTTCATTCATAAATGCTGAGGGTTTTCAGCTGCCTAACTGAATAAAATCTAGCAGAGGGAGTCACCTTTGTCTTCCTTCTTCAGCAAGAGAGAAAGGGATTTGGAAAGATCCAGTCTATTTTAAGGAGGCTGGCTGGGTTGGAGTAGTCATGTAAGGACTCCTGCGTCAGAGCATGAGCATCCACCTTTGTCCTCACTCCACAATGCCCTTCATTAAACGCGTGTGTAGAGGACAGTGTTCTAGATCTGAGAAGACTCTCATGCCATGAAATCAGTGGGTGGTGATTTCCAGAAGAGGGATGCAAAAAAGTCAGCAGACCCTGAGTTTAGAGCATTCCTTCTTGCTTGGGCAAAGAGCTAACTGAATGAAAGTAACTGAACACACTTAAATTAGACATCGGTGACCTTTATTAGGTGCAAAGTAGTATTCCTGACGACAGTAATAGGCCAGTGTTACATCTGTTCATCCATTAAAGCAACAGCCCCTCACCCAGAGCTAACCAGATACCATAAAGTTCCCTGTAAGTGCGTTGTGATCTTCATAACAAGTGACAGGAAACATTAGGACAGCTCATTAATAAAACATGTTCCATAGGCGTCTTGATTCCTTTTGGTTTCCTCTCAAAGAGCTCCAGCAGGCGGCTACTTCAAAGGTTGATCCTTCTTCCTTTCACCAGCCGGGCTCGATATCTAGACACCTCCTGGAAATAAAGCCAAATACAGTGAGTCCATGGAACACTGGGAATGTGTTCAGCATAAGACAAGGTAGATTTCTAGCATCTACCAATAGTTAAATAGAAAAATTCTCCACAATGATCCAATCAGTAAATAAACCATATTCTAAGACTCCCAATAATTTACTTGCCAGTACGATCTAATTTAGATTTTACTATCTAAAATTGTGTTGAACAGGGGTGCCAAGGTGCCCAGTGGTTGAGCATCTGCCTTTGTCTCAGGTAATAAACCTGGGATCTTGGGATGAAGTCCCTCATTAGGTTCCCCAAAGGGACCCTGCCTCTCTCTCTATGTCTCTGCCTCTCTGTCATGAATAAATAACAAAAATCTTTAAAATAAAATAAAGCAAAATAAAATAAAATCGCATTGAACAAACTGAGAGAGCCAGACGCCAGTCAGCCTGTGCCGATTGGTGCTCCTGTTGACTACGGGTGTCCTCAACAGGCTTAGCATGCTGTTTGGTCAAGAAGACCTGTATTCCTTGTCTGGCTCTCCTTTAGCCACTCGCTGCCTCATCTAGAGTGATCTGCTCCTCAGTGAAAATCAGGTCATGATTTGGTATTGGGTTGATTTGGTATTATTGCTTTGTTCTTAATCAAACAACTGAGACTTTTGATTCAACAAACTTTCTGGTTTCTTGTTTATTTTTGAGCAGACAGCAAGGTCTGGTGGAACGCTTAATTTCAGAATTCAACCTGACTCTGAAATGTAGCTCTGTCACCTGCATCACTTCTGGTAGCCTCTTGGACTTTTCATTTTCTCCTTAAGAGCGTGGAGGGCGGGGCACCTGGGTTGCTCAGTCAGTTAAGAGCCCAACTCATCTCAGGGTGGTGGGATGGACTCCGGGTTGGGGTCCTGGCTCAGTGGGGAATCTGCTGGAGATTCCCTCCCTCTCCTTCTGCCCGGACCCCCACCTCCTGCTCACGTTCTCTCTCTCTCTCTCTCTCTCTCTCTGTCTCAAATAATTGAAAGAAATACTGGAGGCAGTTCATTCATTTACAACCCTGACAAACTGCTAACACAACATATGCTTTTTTTTCTGCTGCAAGAATCAGTGTGTTGCCCGGAAGCCCCACTTGACAAAAGAGGATGCCTTCATAAAAGCGTTTTAAAAACTGGGCAAAGAGAGAAGGACAAGACTTCCCACCATCGGCAAATGTGAAATGAGAGCCTCTTCTGATATGGGGTAGATTCATAGGTTCTAAAGGGAGAAGGGGCCAAGGGGGAAGTAAGATTCTTCAGCTGGGAATGAGTTTCACAAGTTGATTCCCAGTGGCCCAGTAGCGTAGTGCTGGTGTGCGGTACTCTTCACAGTACTAGAGGGGCCGAGTTATCATTACATTCAGTCTACGTGGAGGTCCTGTCACCCCCTAGGAAACACATATATTGGTGATTCCTGCAAATTGGAACATAGGATCAGCTTCTTGGTTCGGAGGCTAAAATGTCTTTGTCTACCAGGCAAATATGTTTATTTCTTTGGCTTGACTGTAATTTGTCTGGGGATCAGCAGCAGCACTGAAGGCCCACTAGCTACATGCAACTACTTTACAAGTGTTGTGTATTAAGTAGCAAAGCATATGAAATAATGTCTCATGTCCCCTCTTGATAAGCATCAGTGGTTTCTGCCATCAGCTCCATGGAACCCCAGATGCTAACTGACCCACACAGAAACCTGCTTGAGAATTGCTTCTGGGACAGTTATTGGATCTGCATATATGTAAATACTCTGTTGTAGAGAAATTAAGGGAGGCCTATGGGTAACACCCCAAACCTTTAACTTTCCTTATGTGCATTCAGAAGGTGGCTTTTGTCGTTCACTTGCTCTCCTCCAGATCTGCTGTTTCCTTTCCTACCTGCCTGTTCTGGAACAGGATAGCCTACACAGCACAGGGCGGCCAAAAGACATAAAGAAGTCTGGGATGCTCAGGTGGCCCACGTGGGGGAAGCAAGTATTAGCTGAAATTCCAAGGTGATTATCAGCGGATCTCAGCAAGGCTTCTGCAAGGTGCTCTAAACAATGCACATTATACTTCCAAATTAAACCAGGTAGCTAGAGTGCCTTGGTGACTCAATTAAGGCTCTACCCCTTGTTCTCAAGGTCCTGGAATTATGTTTTGTTTTTTTTTTGGAATTATGTTTATCATCAGGCTCCCTGCTCAGAGTAGACTCTGCTTCACCCACCCCCCACATTCATACTCTCTCTCTCCCTCAAGTGAATAAATAATATCCTTTAAAAGTAAACCAGATATGAGAATTATCAAGTATCTGAAGGAGAAAAGAAGTTTAACGTGTCATCTCACCCAAACATACCTTCAGGCTGGTGTCTTTCGGAATTCCATATAATTTATGTCCAATCCCTACAATATCCCTCTCAGTGACATCTTGACTGGTGCCTTTCACATCGATGTAGTGGCAGTCAGCACTGGCGAAATGGCAGGAAATTGCCTGTACAGGGTGAAATGATTAATATTGGGGGAGAAAAAAATCTGTTAACAGCAACAACCAAACAGAAAGACTTCTTTTAGAACATCAGCTAGTTCACTAGCATTTGATTTCCAGAATGTTCCATCGTGTCTTGGATTAGTCTCTTTGGGGTTCAGTATCTTATCTCCCCCCAGGTACAGCTAAAGGCTGACTGAGAAATTCCAAGAGGTTTTAAGCTCCCTGGGATACCTGTTTTCAAAATGGGCAGACAACATAATGACAACAGTAAGAGGACTTTAAACTTTTTAACATGTGATTTATCTAGCAAGTGCATGTCCTCGAGTCCTAAACAGGAATGGGTTCCAGGGTTCTTCATCCTCTTCTTAGTCACAGAAGTTAGTTACTCAGCTGAGTTTGTGGTGCTTTGTTATTTTAATGTCTAAAGATCAAGAAAAAAAAAACCACACAAAATACCTTGCGAAGGAAAATAATATACACACCCACCCCTGTCAAATCAAAAGAACATTTGAAGTCCAATAGCATTCATATACGGCACTCATCTTGTTTCCTTCTGAAGGTAAGAGGAGGTTACTTGGTTCTCCCCATTCTTAAAAAGGTTATCAGCAGATAAACTTAAAAACTCACTTTCCTAGTCGCATGTTAGTTCTCTTGAGGTCACCTCACTTCTCAGAAGAGCTGCCTGCTTTGCTCACAACATGAAATTTCTAGACAGTGGAGTTATAAACTCCATTTCCCATGGAAGTCCCCACACACACCAAGGAGTAGTGACACCTGAGGCCAGAGGGGATGAGTACATTATATGTGTTTTTAAGTCTCTTTTGTAAGGGTCCATCTTTTCTCAAATAAAGTAGTTGAAAATTGCAAAGTTAGGATATTATCATTCACATTACTTGGTTTTCTTATTATTTACCTTTTAGTTTCATACAGGAATCACTTTACTATACTATATTTTCAGGTTTTGACATGAGATCTTTTGGTATGTAGTTATCCTACTCAGTTTATAATCCTGATCATATAGATAGTAATATAAGGGGATCCCTGGGTGGCTCAGCAGTTCCGCGCCCCCGCCTTCAGCCCAGGGCGTGATCCTGGAGACCTGGGATCAAGTCCCACATCAGGCTCCCTGCATGGAGCCTGCTTGTCCCTCTGCCTGTGTCTAAGCTTCTCTCTCTCTCTCTCTGTGTCTCTCATGAATAAATAAATAAAATCTTTCAAAAAAAAAGTAATATAATTTTCTAACTCATACAGACTTTCAGACTATTTGTCTTAGCATCCCGTTTTTACACACACATACACATAAAATTCCATTTTCATGTCAAGTTGAATTTTGACACCAAGAATACATGATAAAAGGCCCAAATTCATGAATCCCAAAGACATTCACATTATTTATGTCCTTGTGGCTGTACCCCTGATTGTAGAGTTCTGAGGGTCATGCTGGTGGGGAGTCTGATCTAAGAAACTAATTTTAAATATAAGTATTTAAAATTTTGGCATTAAAAAAATTTGGCATTGTGTTCATAACAGATATTTTTTGCACTGATTTTGATTTTCTAAATACTGCCTTAAACTATCATTTAACTTGATTGTTGAGGTTTTTTAGCACCATCCCCCGACCTCTGTTACATTTTCCCTGGAGGAGAGGGCTTTCTTGCCTCACCCTCATCCTGGCCCTGTTGATCTGGTGGAAATATGAATGAATAGAAGATGAAACCTGGTAGCTAACCCTGCACCTAGGGAGACAATGAGTGTGTTGATATGACAAACTGGCACGCTTCACTCAACCCCAAAAAACCCCAATATATCGTAATAAGAGCCATGTAGTGTGGGTAATGTCAGTCAACAGTACTGTCAGATCTGCTGAATATTTGAGAAGAGAGAAATCTGGGAATATGGGAAATTTTGTCAAATTTTAATATAAAATGAAATCAATAGATTTTTAATACATTCTGGGGATAAGGGGTAAAAATAAGGCTGGCTGCTAAATCTGATTTCTGGGCAGCCAAATCAATATCAAAGCTATTATAAACTGCCGTCATAAATGGTTCCTATATCCATTTCCCATTTTAAGATTTTAGTACATCAGCCATTGTTTCTGTCTCCAGAAGCACAAGCTGTGGGCTACCAAGTATGTTCTTTCTCTGAAGCAATTCTATGACTGTTCCTAATTCAGGATCAGTAGGATTGGGAACCTGAGGTCTCATGGCCTCCTACTGATAACTTAGCAAAAAAAGCATGAGGTATCAAATATATTTCCTGGTAAATAAACCAGAGCAAGAGCAGTTTATTTTTATTTTTTTTAAAGATTTATTTATTTATTTATTTATTTATTTATTTATTTATTTATTTATTTTTTGAGAGAGAAAGAGAGAGAGAGAGGTAGAGACACAGGCAGAGGGAGAAGCAGGCTCCATGCAGGGAGCCTGACGTGGGACTCGATCCCGGGACTCCAGGATCACACCCCGGGCTGCAGGCGGCGCTAAACCGCTGTGCCACCGGGGCTGCCCCCAGAGCAAGAGCAGTTTAGTTAAACATCACAAATCTCATAAAGTTTCACATATCTTGACATTTTTGCTTCTAACCTATTCGTCTTTGGAAAGCACAGTGATGTAATGCATACCTTGCGGTATCCTTGAGTTTTGTTCCAGCCAGATCCGTGGATGAGCAAAGGATGAAAGAAAACGGTGTCTCCCTTCTCCATCACAAGGTGCACGCGGGGGCTGTTTTCATCATAGTCCTGGATCCCATAGAACATTAAGTTCACGCCCCCCTAGAACACACAAGAGAACCCAACTCTGTATTTGAGGAACCCAATGACTAAAAATTTTATCAATGACTCATTAGGAAAAGCAAAGGTTTCCTAAGTTCTTCCAAGAGAAAAAGATAGATTCTTAAAAGGTACTGCAAATATACAAAAGCTTCTCAGATGTGTGGCTGTGAAAGTCACATTATGATATTAAAATCATGGATTTAGGGAGGCAAAGGAAGATGCTGAAATTTCTTCTTACCCTTCATAACTGAATTATAAATGAGGTCTAGATCAACGTTGCATTTTGTAGTTAACATGGAAGATCGCCTTTCAAGCCTGAATGTATAATCATCGTTTCCCAGGATGATATATTTTTGTAAAGATTTTACTTATTTATTCATGAGAGACACACAGAGAGAGGCAGAGACCCAGGCAGAGGGAGAAGCAGGCTCCATGCAGGGAGCCCGATGTGGGTCTCGATCCCGGGACCCCAGTGTCAGGCCCTCCCTAGTCCAAAGGCAGGCACTAAATCGCTGAGCCACCCAGGGATCCTCTCTTTCCCAGTATGATATTCTCCTCACCTAGAACTTTGCCTGAACCATTCTTCTATAACTCAAGAGTACCTCTAAGAAGCAAACTGTTCTCCCAAACCAGCAGAGAGTAAATCTCTATTTTTCTCAGCTCAGAAAGCACTGATGTCACATCCATAATTAAGAAGAAAAACTTTGGGGATCCCTCCATAGCCCAGCGGTTTAGCGACTGCCTTTGGCCCAAGGCGTGGTCCTGGAGTTCCAGGATCGAGTCCCACGTTGGGCTCCCTGCATGGAGCCTGCTTCTTCCTCTGCCTGTGTCTCTGCCTCTCTCTCTCTGTGCGTCTCTCATGAATAAATAAATTCTTTAAAGAAAAAAAAGGAAAACATTGTGTTTTTTAAAATAACTATTTCAAAATCAGTTATTGCATTGCATTAAGTAATGGTTATGGGGGGAGGACGGCATCACATTCCCCTTCCTGAGGCTATGCCACATTCTCCTGGGGAAAGGACTGCTTTCCTGCTGGACTTCATTGGGGCTTTGATCCAGTGTACTTCTCTCCTGGCCAGGGTGGATACATGATCTAAGCTAAGTCAATCTGACCTTCCTCTGTGGTCACTTTGGATCTGAGCAGAGGATGGAAGGCACTGGTTATAGTCAAAGTTCAGTTGCTCCCACCAGGTTCAGTTCCCACCTCCACTTTCCTGCTCATCAGAGCTAGCCAGCCTTTCCATGGACTCAGCAGGTACCTGCTACCCTCCAAAACACTCCCCTTGGCTTAAGTCAGCCACAGCCCACTTCTGTTGTCCGCACCAAACTTTCCCTAAACCTCAATTCAGTTGATGAATCTTATAGTTTCAGATTTTATATCAGAATCCAGACCCAAATATTTTCTTTGGCACTAATCTTCAGTGCAAGAATCTAACTAATTAAGACAGAAGGCCTGAAAGCCATATACTTCCTACAGATAACATCCATTGTTCCTGCCTTAACAACCCATGCTCTTCCCATTCTGACCATCATTGTGGGGTTTCAAGACCTTATTGTCTCATACCTAAAACACTTACCACCTCCTCTCTGGTTTCTCTGCCTCTGGACTCTCACCTCCAGTATATTTTTCTCTAGGCCTCTAGATTATCATTCTTGAAGAACGAATTTGATCTCACCATTCATGGGCTCAAAAGCTTTCTGTACTCTTCCAACATCACTAGCTCTATCCATACACCATGCAACAGTCATGCAATGGAATACTACTCATTCTTCCCCAGAGTCAAGTACTAACTTCATGTTATATAATGCATTCATGAAGGGTGCGTGACAAGTACTTGGCACTTGACATTGGATTGTGGTATTGCAAGTGTTTGTCTTACTTCTTCAATTAGGCTTGATAATCTCAGATCCTATACAGCACCTACCAAAGCTCCCTACACTGATCAGCTTTCTAACACTTCATGAAGGAAAAATGGTTATTTTACCTGACATCCTTGAATCGTCCCTGATTCTAATTCCAAATCCTATAACGATGTTTTATTAAGAAGGAAATGCCAAAAAAAAAAAAAAAAAAGAGAGAAGGAAATGCCATCTCAATGTTAAAGCTCTTTATGGACACTGATTGAAATCAAAACAAAAAGTATTCTGGCTCTCAGTCCCGTGCCCAAGATGGCTAAGAAAAGAACGAATAATGGTCGTGCCAAAAAAGACCGTGGCCACATGCAGCCTATCCGCTGCACCAACTGCGCCCGTTGTGTGCCCAAGGACAAGGTCATTAAGAAGTTCATTCTTCTGAACATAGTGGAGGCCGCTGCTGTCAGGGACATTTCTGAAGCAAGTGTCTTCAATGCCTGTGTGCTTCCCAAGCTGTATGTGAAATTACATTATTGCATGAGTTGTGCCATTCACTGCAGGTAGTCAGGAATCGCTCTTGTGAAGCATGGAAGGACCGAACACCCCCACCCCAATTTAGACCTGCAGGTGCTGTCCTACAACCTTCACCGAAGCCCACGTAAGGAGCTAAGTCCTTTTTTTTTTCAACATGTTAATTTTAGTGTGTGTGTGTGTGTTTAATATTTTATTTATTCATGAGAGAGGCAGAGACACAGGCAAAGGGAGAAGCAGACTCCCTGTGGGGGGTCCGATGTGGAACTCGATTCCAGGACCCCAGGGTCACGCCCTGATCCAAAGGGAGATGCTCAACCACTGAGCCACCAGGTGCCCCTGTGTGGCTCTGTTTTGAGTCCAAATCTGCTTCATTGTAATTTTCTGTATCCTTCTTGCCTCATTAAACCTCCATCCAAGCCTCTCTGTCCCCCAGCCTTACTCTCAAGGAGCTAGGTCCTTAACAACTGAAAAAAAAAAAGTGTTCTCCAGAAAAAAAATAAATGGCGATAATACTTTAAAATATATATATATATATTCTGGTTAAGATTTCTCCTCTAGGGGCGCCTGGATGGCTCAGTCAGTTGGGGGTCCAAGTCTTGATGCCAACTCCAGTCATGATCTCAGGGAGCGAAGTTCAAGCCACTTATCTGACTCAGCAGAGTCTGCTTGCCCCTTCCCCTTCCCCTCTATCTCTCCCCCACTCCTCTCCCACGTGCTTGTGCTCTTTCTCTCTCTCTCAAACAAATAAATAAAATCTTAAAAGAAAACAACGACATAAAAAGGTAAGCTTCCTCCTCTAACGAGACATACCTCCCAGTTTGGATAATCGTGTGGCTTCAGAGAGCCTTTGTGTGTGCCTGGAAGCACACACAGGCAGCCATTGTTCCTGTCGATGTGCTCCATGGCTGTCCAAGCACAGACAATTTTATTGCTGGGCCTGAAGGGGAAGTAGTGCAGATCCTGGTGCAAGGGATGGCGGGATGTCTTCTTGCCTGAAACAGAACCTGCTGTTAACACACACTTGCATCTCAGATTTCATCTCTTTTGCCTGCAAAACCTACAAAACCCAAAGAAGTGAAACAACATTACAGAAAATCAGTCCAGAGAGGTAAGCATCAAATTTGAATATCAAATCCACAGGGCGACTCCAGATCCTCTACTTTTTTTCTGGGTTCCTGGGAGCCGAGGACATACTGACACACAGCATTCACTAGCAATTCATACATGTCATGAATCCTTTTCTTTTTTCATGTCATGAATTCTATTGTGTTTTATTCCTTTGTAATTGTGGTTTGGGCATAGAACCTAGTATTCAAAAAAAAAAAAGTTTGAGTAATTGAAGAGAGTAACCAAATTGTTGGTTCGCAGTCAGCCTTCTAAGTGGCTGATACAAAAAATATCAGTTAACTAAATTAATAAAAGGTCTCCAAAAAGTACATCACAGAATGAGATGCACTTGGCGTACAATCACTATGGAGAGTCAGAGATCTCTCAGCCATTTTTATGTTTCTCCCTATTTTCCACTCTGAATCTGGTGCTCCCCCATCCCCAACCCGACGTCTCTAAACAAGACATCCAGAGTAGGAAAGATTTGGTGATGTTAATTAAGCTACAGGCCTGTCAAATAAAGTTCTCCTGGCTCTTTTTCTCCAGAAAAAGTGGGAAAGGATAAAGAATTTTGAAGGATCAGTTTATTACAGGTAGAGCAGAATTTCTCAGCCTGGCCCAAGAGCTGGGGATGGCTTCAAAAGTGCAGATTCCGGGGATCCCTGGGTGGATCAGTGGTTTGGCGCCTGCCCTCGTGCCCAGGGCGTGATCCTGGAGTCCCACTATCGAGTCCCACATCAGGCTCCCTGCATCTCCCTCTGCCTGTGTCTCTGTTTCTGTCTTTCTCTCTCTCTCTCTCTCTCTCTCTCTCTCTCTGTGTGTGTGTGTGTGTGTGTCTCTCATGAATAAATAAGTAAAATCTTTTTTAAAAAATGCAGATTCCTTGGTGCACCTGGTTGGCTCAGTCAGTTAGGCATCTGACTCTTGATTTCAGGTCAAGGCTTGATCTCAGGGTCGTGAGTTCAAGTCCTGCATTGGGCTTCACAAAATCTTTTTAAAGTACACATTCCTGGGTTTTAACTCGCAAATCACTTTCTTTGGTAATGAGATCTTAGGAGCTACATTTGAGCAAGCACAAGGAATTTTTAAAAGCAACCGTAGTTTGTGATTTATAAATATAGTTTTAATTTTGTTAGTAATAATAATGTCTTCAATCAGGAAAGCAGAATTCATGCTATCATAAGTGAGAATGGTTAACAAAGCTTAGAGGTAATGGTTATAATAATAGCAACTGATGGTATATGAACAGTCATGTTTATGAAATCACTTTTGAGAAGCAAGCCAGTCTTCTGAAAATCCAAGTAATAATTCTACAGTTAATATCTGAAATAACTGGGCAGCCCCAGTGGCTTAGCAGTTCAGTGCCGCCTTCAGCCCAGGGCCTGATCCTGGAGACCCGGGATCGAATATCACGTTGGGTTCCCTGCATAGAGCCTGCTTCTCTCTCTGCCTTTCTTAAAAAAAAAAAAAAAAAAAAAAAGATTTATTTATTTATTCATGATAGACACACACACACACAGACACACACAGAGAGAGAGAGAGAGAGGCAGAGACACAGGCAAAGGGAGAAGCAGGCTCCATGCAGGGAGCCCAACGTGGGACTCGATCCCGGGACTCCAGGATCACGCCCTGGGCCAAAGGCAGGCACCAAACCGCTGAGCCATCCAGGGATCCCTCTCTCTGCCTTTCTCTCTCTCTCATAAATAAATAAATAAAATCTTTAAAAAATATATCTGAAATAACTATTCTACTTCACTATTATGTGTGCTGTTTTGAGACATGAATAAAAGTATATAAATATTTATTTATCAAAGTTTAACAGTTGGGGATCCCTGGGTGGCTCAGCGGTTTAGCGCCTGCCTTTGGCCCAGGGCAGGGTCCTGGAGTCCCGGGATCGGGTCCCGCATCAGGTTCCCGGCATGGAGCCTGCTTCTCCCTCCTCCTGTGTCTCTGCCTCTCTCTCTATCTGTGTGTCTATCATGAATAAATAAATAAATCTTAAAAAAAAACAAAAACAAAACAAAGTTTAGCAGTTATACACATAGCTATAGTTGGAACGCTTGAAACTTCCTGGGTTTTTTTTTTCCTCTTTGAAATAAGAGCCCTTTACCGGAATCTGGTGGTTTGTTTATCAGCATTGTATGCATGGCCATAATATTGGGTCCAGTGAAGCACTCCACATATTTCAGAATCTAAGAGAAAAGAAGAAAAAAAGTTTCACAAGAAATCAAATAAATAGGCCCATGGTACAAAGTACAGTATTCTGTACAAGAGCCAGGATGTCAATAGTTATACAAAACACTTGGTAGAAGTTCCTGGGTGACTCAGCTGGTTAAGCATCCGACTCCTGATTTCAGCTCAGGTCATGATCCCAGGGTCATAGGATCATGGGCTAGGTTGGGCTAATTCAGTGGTGAGTCTACTTGTGTTTTTCTCCATCTGCCCCTCCCTACCAAGAATACATATTTTTAAAAAACTGTTGGTATGTCACAACATTGCAAACAAAGAATGAAAAAGTCAGCACTGGAAATTTGCAACACTCAATTAAACAGGCTCTTTCAAGCCAGTTGGAAACTGGATCACTTTTTCTTTTTTTTTTTCTTTTTTTTTTTTTTTTTTTTTTATAAATTAATTTTTATTGGTGTTCAATTTACCAACATACAGAATAACACCCAGTGCTCATCCCGTCAAGTGTCCCCCTCCGTGCCCGTCACCCATTCACCCCCACCCCCCGCCCTCCTCCCCTTCCACCACCCCTAGTTCATTTCCCAGAGTTAGAAGTCTTTATGTTCTGTGTCCCTTTCTGATATCTCCCACACATTTCTTCTCCCTTCCCTTATATTCCCCTTCACTATTATTCATATTCCCCAAATAATGAATCACTTTTTCTATGAGAATGGGATGAGTTTCTCTCAGCTTTCGACTGAGAAGGACAGGAATACCCTTCTTTCAACTGAAACTGTCCATAGATGCCCAGGGAGAGGACACCTTTCTCTTTCCCTCACGGAGATTCTTCATAAAATGGGACCGTCAGGGGCACCCGGCTGGCTCACAGATTGAGCGTCTACCTTCAGCTCAGGGTGTGATGATGGGGTCCTGGGATCAAATCCCCCATTGGGCTCCCTGCAAAGAATCTGCTTCTCCCTCAGCCTATGTCTCTGCCTCTGTGTGTGTGTGTGTGTGTGTGTGTGTGCGCATCATGAATAAATAAATAAAATCTTTAAAAAAAAAAAGAAAGAGAAAAAAATGAAGGGATGAGAGGCCCCAACACACGTGTAACTGCCATGCAGAGCCCAGGAGACAAAAGAACAGCAACAGGGGGATACTTCACACTCAGGCCACCTCCCTTTCCACAGCTCTTCACTGAGAGCTACAAACCAGACAGTGATAGAAAAGGACACGCAGCAGGGAGTGAGATGAGCAGGTCCCTCCTCCCATGGCGTCTATATTCTGTTGGAAGGATGTTAAATAATGACATGGGCACTGGTGCTTGACACCAAGGTGCAGTTACAGAGTATGAGGGAGCGGAGGCGAGGTGGGGAGGCTGAATTTGACCAAAGGTCTGGCAGCGGGTGTGCTCCCTCCTACATCTGAGTGCTTTCCTCCCTAGTGTAGGAAAGCACTCAGCTTTGCATGCCTACCACCTGCCAGGGGCTTTATGTGTCAGCCACTTAAGTCTCACAACAATCCCTGAAAAGTAATGCCCCCTGGAATTTTTTTTTTTAAAGATGTCATTCATTTATTCATGAGAGACACACACACACTCACACACAGAGGCAGAGACACAGGCAGAGGGAGAAGCAGGCTCCATGGAGCCCGATGCGGGACTCAATCCCTGGACCCTGGGACCACACCCTGGGCCGAAGGCGGTGCCAAACTGCCAAGCCACCTGGGCTGCTCTGCCCCCTGGAATTAATGATGCTTTAAAGAATCATTAGCTTGCAGAATTGCCCAAGTTGGCAGAGCCAATTGGAATGGATGATATTCCATCTCCAATTCTGTCTGACTCTAAAAATAAGGCCTCTTCTACTGCTTTCTCACTATTTTATCTTATGTATAAGGAATATTGGCAACTTGAGCATGAAACACTCAAAATGGTACCAAAATCCTAGGAGTTAGGCCTCATACTTGTTTTTTTTTATAAAGGGTATAACCTTTTAGGATTCCCTTAGGCAAGTATTTTCTTTTCCTGTTTTTTTGTTTGTTTGTTTTGTTTTTTTAAGATTTTATTTACAGAGAGAGGCAGAGACATAGGAAGAGGGAGGAGGAGCAGGCTCCATGCGGGGAGCCCAAAGCAGGTCTGATCCCGGGACTCCGGGACCGTGCCCTGAGCCAAAGGCAGACACTCAACTGCTGAGTCACCCAGGCATCACTTTTTTTAATATAATCTCTATCCCAACGTGGGGCTTGAGCTCACGACTCACATGCTCCACCCAGCCAGGCCAGCCCAGCATCTCCTACCAGTATTTTCTAAACTTCAGTGACTCAAGAGCCATTTTACCATTTCTAGCATTAGTGACAGAACTACCCAATATTAGCCAATAATTTCCCTAAATTAAATCATGTCTTATCCTGATTAATAATATTCCTGAAGTCATAGGTAAGATGCGCTGGTTACTTTTTCCAATACACATTGAAATAAATACCCAACTACTATATCATCCCCACCTCCTAAAAATCATTGCATGAACCAGCAGGTGCATGGTGCACATTTGAGAACAGTGGGAACCCTGGAGGCCTCATTGTGATTCATCTAACGCAAGTTGCCTCTAACTTCAAGCTTTTCTTCCCTGATCGATGCTCACAAGTTCCATTTCCATTGCAAGACTTGAGGTTGGGAAGAATAGATGATTCAGGGGCCATGTGCCCCTTTGTCCCCAACGCAAGAGGCTGGACATGATAAGTGGCCTGCCTGTACAGTCTTCTCTCATGAGGAAAATATTCTTTCTTTTTTTTTTATCATTTGTTTAAAGAATTTTTTAAATTTTAAGTAATCTCCACACACAACCGGGACACTAGGGTGACTCAGTGGTTGAGCCTCTGCCTTTGGCTCAGGGTGTGATCACAGTCCAGGTATCAGATCCGGCATCGGGCTCTGTGTGAGGAGTCTGCTTCTCCCTCTGCCTATGTCTCTGCCTCTCTCTCTATGTCTCTCATGAATAAATAAATAAAATCTTTAAAAAATAATAAAAATAAAACTAAAAGCATTTGAAATAAATGGTTCATAAACTGTGGTACATTGATACAATGGGATGCTATGCAGAAGTTTGCAAGTATGATATAGATATAGATAGACAAGTGATAATATGTAAGTCACATGGGAAGATGTCAGATCTATTATAAGTGGACAACACACAGTGACAACCAGTTTGTTCCCGTGTTACACAAAGGTGGGAACCCTGGAGGCTCATCATGATTAGGCTGTTAACCTAAAAACAAAGAAAACACAGAAAGGTTCTCCAACCTCAGGGAGAGTGCAGTATCTGAAGAGTTCCTTGTCTTCTTGGAAGTCTTGGACCTTTGAAATCATCCTTTCACTTGGAATATATTCTGATTTTGCAATGGACACATCTCTCATTATCATCATTTGTTCTGGTTTCACCTCCCCTCTGCAGATCCTTTCAAACTGGTCCCTAGGAAATGAAATCAGCAGATGATGTCATTACTGCAGGCTCCAGGCACCTGCCTGGCCAGTTCTGTGGAAAGATCCACAAAGACTGAGGAGATGGTGTCTTTGCACCAAGTTGACCTCCAGGCCAGGCTGAGCAGCTCTGAGCATAGGGAGGAGGAAATGGCCAGCTCACAAGCCCCTGCCTCCTCACTGTGAGGCCAGAATTCGCTGTGAGAACTCACATCTTCCTTAACCTAAGAAAACAGTGGGGAAAATCTGTGATTTGGTTGCATCTGAGTAACAATGGCAAATACTTCTCTCCTCCATTCCATGGACCAGGCCCGGTTGGAAGCACTCTGCGTCTTTTACCTTATTCAGTCCTCACAACAACACTAGGGCTCAGTACTATTATCCCCATTTTACAGATGAGAAATGAGAGGCGTGGAAAGTAAGTTGCACCAGGGCACACAACATTTAGTAGAAGGGCTAAGATTAAAGCCAGCCCTTTTTGTTCCCAACCACTTCCCAAGGAACCAGTCCCTGAAAACTATCTGAACATGCACACGCTACCCTTACCCATGTTCCCATTGCAAACATACAACATATTTCTGTAAAATAATGAAAGGTTACTGTACCTAAAGCGTTGAATGTCAGCATCAGACACCAAATTTTTAATGACAAGAAACCCATTTTCTTCATAAAATTTTCTCTGTTCTAGGCTTAGAACAGCATTATGCTGAGTATACCTAAAGAAAAGATAAATTTCAAAGAAGTCCAACCGAAAAATCACAACCCAACACTATGTATCAAGATCTTGTGAAATGTTTCTACTACTCATCCACCCAGCATTTGTATTTTTTATTTACTTTAAGAAAATAATTTGAGCATTAAAAAAAAAAAAAGTCAGGGATCCCTGTGTGGCTCAGCGGTTTGGCGCCTGCCTTTGGCCCAAGGCATGATCCTGGAGTCCTGGGATCCAGTCCCGCGTCAGGCTCCCAGCATGGAGCCTGCTTCTCCCTCTGCTTCTCCCTCTGCCTATGTCTCTGCTTCCCTCTGTGTGTCTATCATAAATAAATAAATAAATCTTAAAAAAAAAAAGTCGTGGGTTTTTTTTTTTTTAAGTTTGTTTATTTTTTTTAGTATTCTCTATACTCATCGTGGACTTCTAACTCATGACCCCGAGATCAGGAGTCACATGCTCTTCAAACTGAGCCAGCCAGTCACCCCAATCTGAACATTTATTTAAAAAACGTTTAGGGGCACCTGGGTGGCTCAGTGGTTGAGTATCTGTCTTTGTTTGGCTCAGGTCGTGATCCTGGGGTCCTGGGATCAAGTCCTGCATCAGGCGCCCTACAGAGAGTCTGCTTCTCCCTCTGCCTATGTCTCTGCTTCTCTCTCTGTGTCTCTCAAGAATAAATAAATACAACCTTTAAAAAAAAAAGGTTTAAATCCAAAACATTAACTACCGTCACAAAAAAAACAGAAGAATACTTAATTACTTATATCTATTCAATGGGATAGGTAGTACTCAGGCATTAAAGTGAAGAGCATATACCCTGGGGTGGCTTAGCCGGTTAAGTGCCAACTGGTAATTTCCCGTCAGGTCATGATCTCACGGGTCCTGAGATTGAGCCCCACGAGGTGCTACGGGCTCAGGGGGGAGTCTACTTGAGATTCTCTCCCTCTGTCCCTCCTCTCAGTCGCTATCCCTTGTGCTTTCTCTCTCTTAATTAAATAAATCTTTAAAAAAAAATGAAGAACTTAATAGCATGGACAGTGCTTATAATAGTATAGTTATATTTATGCAAAACCAAGACACACACTACTTGAAAAAAATGAAAAGAAATCATAAAAAACACATTATTTAAGTGATTGCCTTTATGTAGTGGAATTGTGGATGATTTTTTAAAATTCCTTTTATTTCTCTGATTTTCTAATTTGTTCTGTAAGGAATATGTATGGCTTTTTGGTGGGAAACAAATCCAATAGATTTTATATTTCAATTTTTATTTTATGGGATGCCTGGGTGGCTTAGTAGCTGAGCATCTGCCTTTGGCTTGGGGCGTGATCCTGGAGACGCTGGATTGAGTCCCGCATCGGGCTCCCTGCATGGAGCCAGCTTCTCCCTCTGCCTGTGTCTCTACCTCTGTCTCTCTCTCTGTGTCTCATGAATAAATAAATAAAAAATCTTTTTAAAAAATTAAAGTCAAGGTCTTCAACATTTTCCCTGGGTTTAATTAGAACAAGTCCTGGCAACAGAAGATTTCTATAATGAATATTTTTTTAATTTTATTTATTCTCTTTAGGGAGGGAGGAAGGGAGGACAGGTGGGACAGGGTGAGGAGCAGATGGAAAGGGGCAAGCAGACTCCCTGCTGAGCACAGAGCCCTCCATGGGGCTCCATCCCACCATCCTGAGACCATGACCTGAGCAGAAATCAAGAGTCAGACACTTAACCCACTGAGCCACCCAGGCGCCGCACCCCCTGTGTAATAAATTCACCAGGCAACATGATATGTTGTATTTTATATCCTAATTCCCACTAGAAAAAGCTGAATATATGTATATCATATGGTTTTTAATGACCATTAGATCTACTTACTGGAATTGTGGAGGATGGGAGCTGTTTGGAGACACAGCCCCCGAAGTGGGGTAAGCTACCTACGATATGAATTAAGGCAAATAAAATTAAATTTCAGAGTCAGCATTTTCTGGAACCCACAGTTGGCCCTGGATTAGCCCTCATCCGGGAAGACACGCAGAGCTGATGACAGGTATGCACCCTTGCTTCCATCATTTCATTTCACAAAATCCTGAGGAGGGGCTGGAAGCCCCAAGACCTTTATCAGCATTCCTGCTGCCCAGAGCAGGTGGCCTAGACCCCTGGGCTCAGTAACTGGTCCAAGGTCACCCAGCAGAGAATGGCTGAGCCCACACTTGAGCCATCACTGTCTCCTTCATAGATTTCCCTAGTTTATTCTATGTGACTATTCCTTCCACTAAACTGCTGAACAAATAAACATTGTAAGGTTCATGTCTAACAGTGAAGAGCAATGTACTCTTCAAAAGAGGTATTGAAGTTAGTGGCAGTCCAGACCAAAATAGGAGAAGGAGTATGGCTCGTTAAAAAATTAAACAAATAAAGAGTCTATTAGATCAACAGGCTCCACTCCAGAGCTGAGCTAGAAACAGGAATCAGATGCCTCATGGACTGAGCCACCCAGGGGCCCATGATATCAAATGTTAACAGTCGTACCAGATTGGACCCAGTTATCCCTAGTCCCAGTATGTTGGTGCTTCTCACTGTTGGGCATGTATCCGAAACAAGTGAAAACAGATGGCTGGGCCCCACTCCCAGGTGTTTGGAGTCCAGGGTCAGAGATGAGCCTGGAATCTGCCTTTCTAGCAAGTTTCCAGCTGCTGTTGACGGTGCCCGTCCCGGGAACACACTGCTTTAGTTGAATGGCTTCGGTCAAGGCTGTGCCTCTCCCCTGGCCTGGGTTTCTGCTTTCTGGCCCGTCGGATGAGATCTCATCATCAGCCTTGTGGGAGGGCGGCTGGACTCTCGTTTACCGCCGCATCGAGGCTTGGAACTCAGAGCAATCCTACAACAGCCAGTCTCATTTGTAGGAAAGATTTCAGGACCCTGCCCTCAGCAGGACAGAGACTAGTCCCGCGGCTGAAGGGAAAGTCGCGCGCAGCGTTTCCCGGGCTCCCCGAAGTGGCCCCCAGAGGGATCAGGAGACCCGGTTCTATCCGGCAGTTTGGTGTCCCTGTCCTGCAGCGACGTGTCCTGGATGCCACAGCAGTGGCGCCCACGGCGCCTGCGAGCTGCCCTTGCCCTCGTGAAGGCCGAGGCCGAGGCCGCGGAGAGCGCGGGCCCCTGGGCTTGGCGGGCGGCGGGGCGGCGGGCGGCGCACGCAGGTCCCGGGCGGGAGGGGAGCGCCGGGGCCGCGGCCAGAGCGGGCTCCCCCGCGGAGGGGGCCGGCCCGGCCCGAGGGTCCCGCTGCCGCCCGCCCGGCCGCCCCGGGCAGCTCCGCGCTTCGCCTTTCCCGGGCTCCGGGCGGCCGCGGCCAGAGGCCCGGGGAGCTGCGCGCACGCCGCCTGCTCTCCGCCCGCAGCGCAGGGCCCCGGGCCCGGGACGGCGCGGAGGCCGGGGGCTGGGGGCGCGCATCAGCCCCGGGGCCCGCACTGCCCGCGCCCTCCGGGCGGCCGGACGCCCCCTGCTGCCTGCCCCCCTGCCCCCCTGCCCCCCTGCCCCCCGCCCCGGGCGCCCGGAACAGGCGGGACCATCACGGGGACGCGGGCGCCGACCCAGGGGACCCTGGAGGCCACCGCCCCTGCAGCCCGAGCTCCCGCAGCCCAAAGGATACGCCGGCCCCGGCCGAGGGCTGGCCGAGGTGTCCCAGCACGACGCGCAGGCGGGCGGCTGCCTGGCACTGGTTCATGGCCCGGCAGGAGGCGGCTCAGCAGGGCCTCGGGCCTCGGCCTCGGTCCGGGCGGCGGGCGGAGCGACGAGCAGATGTAGGTCGGAGGAGGGCGTGGAGCTCCCGGAGTCTGCGTCGTGCGGAGATGCCCCGGGCCTCCTGGGTCCCGGCACTGGGCGCCCCGGGCGGAGAGGATGGATGCCCGCACACCCTGCTCCTCCGAGATCGCAGAGATCCTCACTGCCTCCCAGAGCAGGGCAAGTGCTTTCAAGGGCTTCTAACCCGGTGAAGGTCGCCCAGGGAGAAATGAGCCAACACATGACCCACGCTCCCAACTGGGACTTTCAGTCGGCTTAATCCCACGTGACGGTGCCCGTCCCTGTGCAGATGCTCTGACAATTCACATGGTCGTTCACCTGGACAAGTAACGTGCTGATCCAAAGAGGAATTTGGGGATCCAGTCTGAGGTAGCCGAAACATATTGGCTTCTCATTCAAGAAAAAGAAAATCCCTGAAGGAATGATTCTGTGAAGCTAGTGTGATCCACAGTCTAGTATTATTTTAAATTTTCTTTAAAAAATAGAAATGAAAGAAAATAGAAATGATTTTTCTTTTTTTTTTTTTTATTTTTATTTATTTATTTATTTATGATGGTCATCACAGAGAGAGAGAGAGGCAGAGACAAAGGCAGAGGGAGAAGCAGGCTCCATGCAGGGAGCCCGACGTGGGACTCGATCCCGGGTCTCCAGGATCGCGCCCTGGGCCAAAGGCGGGCGCCAAACCGCTGTGCCACCCAGGGATCCCTCTTTTTCTTTTTTTTTTAAGTTTGTTTTTTAAGTAACCTCTTCCCCCAACCTGGGAATCCAACTCAACACCACAACATCAATCTATGATCCACCATGTGCCCCTTTCTTCCTTTCCCTTCCCCCTTCCCCTTCCCCTTCCCTTTCTCTTCCCCTTCCATACTATTTTCCATAATGACTATAAGAACTAGAAATTGTTTCTGTAATATCTTTTCCATCCAGTCTCTGCAGATGATCGACATAGCATCTCATTGGTTCTTTTCTTCCTTATTTTTATCATTGTTTCGTTGTCTTAAAGAGGTACACCAGGAATGTCTCACTTTAGAAGCATGTTATCATTTGTTTAAAAAGATTTTACTTATTAATTTGAGAGAGAGAGAGAGAGAAAGCAGGGGGGAGGAGCAGAGGAGGAGGACAGGCGGCCTCTAAGCTGTGTGCAGAGCCTGAGATCATGACCTGCGCTGAAATCAAGATTCCGATGCTTTAAAATTAATTGATTGATTGATTAGCTTAAAAAGAAAAGATTCAGGGCAGCCTGGGTGGCTTAGTGCCACCTTGGGCCCCAGGTGTGATCCTGGAGGCCTGGGATCAAGTCCCACATCGGGCTCCCTGCATGGAGCCTGCTTCTCCCTCTGCCTGTGTCTCTGCCTCTCTGTGTGTGTGTCTCTCATGAATAAATAAATAAAATATTTAAAAAAAAAGATTCAGACACTTAACCAACTGAGCCACTCAGGCACCCCTAAACATGTTATGACTTCTTAACTGATGTCTTTTTAAAAAATTATTATTATTATTATTTTATTTTTACATGAGAGAGGTAGAGACCTAGGCAGAGGGAGATGCAGGCTCCTCACAGGGAGCCCAAGGTGGGACTCAAACCCTGGACCTCGGATCACACCCGGAGCTGAAGGCAGATGCTCAACCGCTGAGCCAGCCCGGTATCCCTCAAGTGCTGTCCCTATATAACGTGGTGAACTGCCATCCTCACGGAGAAAAGCAAGCCAGGACTCAGAATTGTTAGCTGCTGCCTATTTCATCTGAGGCAGGGTGGAGAATCGTCAGCATCCAGAGCAAGGCTTGCCTTCACCTCACCTTCGGGTTCTCTATTATTTTTACATGATTCCTCCTTACCCAGACTCTCAAATCTGATTGACAGCAATGTCCTGATCCTTCCCTCAGTAGCTCTTAACCTCATCTCTCGCAGATTGATCATCACAGGCGGGCCCCCAATCCTGAACTCGTTGATTGGATTGCCAAGGGTTTTCAGGAGAGGCACTTCTGTGTATCATAGTTAAAAATGAAGTATCTGGCCCTTGGCAGGTATAGGAAAGAGAATCTCCATCTTTCGGATTCCTAAAAGGTGCTGCTCCTGGACTGGGCCTGGGTGACTAGGTGAGTCCTTATTGCCGTCGTGTGGTGGAAAGTGGGTACTACTAGGAAGGAGAAAATGTAACGAGTTCAGGCCAAAGCAAATTATATGGGGGTCAAGACCCTTATCCACACAGGCCCTGAACCGTTACTGGCCTTCCAGACCATTGGGAAAGACAGTGAGATGAAACTACCTACACCTGTAGTTTTAATGTTCCCCCAAAATACCCCCGTTTTACAAGTGTGTGAAAATCCCTGCCCTCTCTACCCTAAGGTGTTTTACAATGGATCTGTTTAAGTTTATAGTTGTTATAAAAGATGAAGGAAATCTTTGAATGCTTCCAAGTATTATCTAACTTTTTAAAATCAGAGGATGCTGGGTTTAAAATTTTTCATTTAAGATCCCATGGGGAATTAGAACTATAATTTCTCCTTAGGTAACTTGATGAACGTTCCTAGTTTTTAAAAATAGCAATTTGGATTATTTGGAAATTCCCTAAGTAGGCATCTTTAATAACTGTGCTATTAAAATAAAAATGTTTTAGAACAATTGAAATAGAACACCATGAAACATAAGCATGATCGCAAGAATGATCATTTCTTTCTCCTTCAGCATTTGGTAATTATTCATTTCTTAGTAATGTTGGAGCAATGTGCTTGAGATTGAGTCCCACATCGGGCTTCCTGAGACGAGCCTGCTTCTCCCTCTGCCTGTGTCTCTGCTTCTCTCTCAGTGTCTCTCATGAATAAATAAATAAAATCTTGAAAAAAAAAGATTTATTAATAATGACCATATTTGACCAGCTAAGAAAAAAAATAGCATGATCTAAGAACCTTGAATTTAATTGCTCAAGAGTTGTGCACCCTTAAGACAATTTTTTTAAAGATTTTATTTTTAAGTAGTCTCCACACACACAGCTCAAAGTCACAACCCGGAGACCAAGCATTGCATGCTCCATCAACTGAGCCAACCAGGCACCCCAAATCAATTTCATGATATGAATGAGAAATTGCAATCAGTCCCAGATTCAAAAATGCCAATCCTTCTTGAGAAGAATAGATGATCATAGCCAGGTAATTTAGTACCAAGTTTTATTTTTTCTTTAATTTTTATTTATTTATGATAGTCACACAGAGAGAGAGAGAGAGAGGCAGAGACACAGGCAGAGGGAGAAGCAGGCTCGATGCACCGGGAGCCCGACGTGGGACTCGATCCCGGGTCTCCAGGATCTCGCCCTGGGCCAAAGGCAGGCGCCAAACCGCTGCGCCACCCAGGGATCCCTGAATAAAGTATTTTAAAAAAATCTTCAAATCTTGGGGCACCTGACTGGCTCAGTCAGAGGAGCATGCCACTCCTGATCTCAGGCTCATGAGCTGGAGCCCCACATGGGGCGGGGAGATTACTTAAATAATAGAACTTAGAAAACTCCTCAAATTTTATTAGCTAGGGTATGGACATACAATATCTAGGTTTTCAACATTCCGAGGATTAGCATTCAACAAAACTTAAGGTGAATGGACTGGACACAGGAGTATCTTCAAAAATTGTCTGTATTTCAGTGACTGAGTATACCAACGAAAACTATATTCGGGTTAACATGAATGGGGATATTTCTGATCTATGATTGGAAATTATGATAGGAAATTATGTCCAGGATCTATTAACTGAGAATAAACATGTTGCACAACCATATATATGACTATATATGAGAACACGCCAATTTTTTTTAAAGATCTATTTATTTTAGATTGAGAAAGACCGAGAGCACAAGCAGGGGGAGGGGCAGGGGGAGAAGGAGGAGAGAAGCCGACTTCCCACTGACTGGGGGAAGACTGACTCTAAAATCATGAGCTGAACCAAAATCAAGAGTCAGATGCCCAACCAGGCACCAGGGTGGCGTCCCTATGCCAGTTTTTTTTTTTTAAGTTCCACCTCTCATTTGGTATTTCTCTTAGTTTTGCTCCCTTCAATTATTTTATACTGTTAGTTCTTTCATCCTATAAAAAGTGCCACGAAAATACTATGGCTAGATTCAAGGCACTCTGATCACCTGAAATCATCTGATCACCTGTGGAGGTCCTGCTCCTGCTGTTTCAGTGTCACAATGTCTGCAATTCATTTATGAGAGTGGCTCTACCAAAACAACAAAGGAATGGCCGTGTGCATACATTATAGACGAGAGAAGGCAGGCGTTGTGGAATATCAACAACTTAACATTTCTAGAAGTATCCATTGTACTACTTTGTTAATTTTAAAATTTTTTCGAAGTAAAAGGTTGGGCATCAGAAATAAATGTCACCCGCATTTTAAGCACCCCACAAACGTAATGGAAGTGGAGTTACTAGATCGATTTGACTGGCTAAGGTGGATGATGGCTATTTAATTTTATGACTTTTAATTTTTTAAGATTTATTCATCTGTTTGAGAGAGACAGAGCTCTCGTGTACCCACACACAGGAGCAGGGAGGGGCAAAGGGAGAGAATCTTCAAAGAGACTCCCCACCTGATATATAGAGCCCAATGTGGGGCTCAACCCCATGACCCTGAGATCATGACCCAAACGGAAACCAAGAGCTGGATGCCCACCTGGCGGAGTGACCCAGGCACCCCTTTATAACTTTAAAAAATGTCCATGTTGGGCAGCCCCAGTGGCCCAGTGGTTTAGTGCCACCCTCAGGGGTGTGATCCTGGAGACCCGGGATCGAGTCCCATGTCGGGCTCCCTGCATGGAGCCTGCTTCTCCCTCTGCCTGTGCCTCTGCCTGTCTGTCTCTCTCATGAACAAATAAATAAAATCTTAAAAAAATGTCCATGTTAACGGTATTATTCTAATATTTGAGAAATCTTTATAGATGTATATCTGATTCCTTTGTTTCTTAACGTGCTAGAAATAGAATCTAGCGTTTTATTTAAAACTTAAACACGAGGGATCCCTGGGTGGCGCAGCGGTTTGGCGCCTGCCTTTGGCCCAGGGCGCGATCCTGGAGACCCTGGATCGAATCCCACGTCGGGCTCCTGGTGCTTGGAGCCTGCTTCTCTCTCTGCCGATCTCTCTCTCTCTCTCTCTCTGTCTCTCTCTCTCTGTGACTATCATAAATAAATAAAAAATTAAAAAAAAACTTAAACACGGTTCATGGATGGACCTAGAAGGTATTCTAAATCAGAGAAAGACATACCATATGATATCACTTGTATGTAGAATCTCTAACACAAAGAAAAAGCAGAAACAGACTCATAAATACAGAGGACTGACAGTTGCCAGAGGGGAGAGTGGAGAGGCGAGGGGCAAAGTGGGTGAAAGGGAGTGGGGGTAAGGCTTCTAGGGATGGACAAGGTAAGATACGGGGAGTACAGGGACAGGGTTTGACTGCTACAATTTTCTTAATTATCCAAAATGGACCAAAGCGGGGCCATGTTCTAGAAACCAACTGTATACAATTCTCTTTTAAGAACTAGGCAAAATACAAGACTTGATCATTAACTTACCGTTTCATAGATCTCCATGAACTTGTAGGTGCATATGCTTATGTTCTTGAAATACAGAATGAAAAATACATTGGCTGTTCTGCAACCACATCATTAGTAGAGTGAATTTTCTATTTCCTTCCACCAAGTGTTGGCAGGCTTCATTATATGCAGTCCTCCCAACCATGAAACTCCCTCCACAGGCAACAGGACTTGGAAGGGCAATCAGATACCATCTGAAACCAATCTGAAAACATCCCGTGTGTATGGAGTCAGAGATCAAATATTTAAGAACTTAAAAATAGGAAATACAGGGCAGCCCGGATGGCTCAGTGGTTTAGCGCCACCTTCGGCCCAGGGCGTGATCCTGGAGTCCCGGGATTGAGTCCCATGTCGGGCTCCCTGCATGGAGTCAGCTTCTCCCCCTGCCTGTGTCTCTGCCTCTGTCTCTCATGAATAAATAAAATCTAAAAAAAAAAAAAAAAAAAAGGAAATACAGGAGACCCTACAGAGAATAGTCCAAGACCTATTCACCCAATGTTCACTCACCTATCCAAAGCAACTGGCAGGTGTGGATTCCAGCACCTCTTGAACCTGTCTAGATATCCAGGAGTACCCTGTCCCACTGATGGCTTCACTTGATGAAGGCCAAGTAAAACCATGGGTCACTGGGTTGAGCCATGTTTAGGTTTAAGACATGGAGACTCAACCAAAGGCAAAAATGGTATTTCCATGCTCCACATTCAAGAATTGGCTTTTGAAACTGTTGGTTTACCTTGTGGACACTGGCATGTTCAACAGTTGCATTGTTCATATGAAGACTTCTAATAAGGAAGGTACAAATTACTGTTGAAAAGTATATTATCTATGCAACCAATACCTCATCTAGGGCAAAAGGGTGCTCTGAGTGTAGGGAATGAGAAGCTCAAGGAGGTAGGTTGGGGGAAATCTAGACCTCACTCTACGTACGCACATACATGTACACACAACACAGGTACGTATCTGAAGCGTCATTATCTATGCTTGCTTTATTACTTCTGAAAATAAAGAAAAGCATCGCAGTGGTAGTAGAGTATAGCTCTTCTGGTCTCTCTTTACAGAATAAAACTGTAAAACTTAGATATCGGTTATAACTCTTTGAAAGGCAACGCTAAATTCAGACCGAAACTGCTGGCTCAAACATCTCAGATCAGAACTTAAAACACTCGCATTTATTCATCATAAGGCATGCAGAACTTGGAGACTACAACGTACTAAGTTATTTCAAAAATATTTAGCCAAAAAGTACATATTGCTTACACAATATTTCAGTTTCTCTTCCTAGACAGAATTACAGTAAAAGCTTCAACACAGCCTGTGCAAATATAACAAGCTGAGCCTTGATATTCCTTGATAGGTAATTCCTGTTGCCCAAAGGAAGAACCTACCTCACCAGGGCCCTGCCCTTTCAGGGTGCAGTAAAAATGCCGTGCATTTTAACAAGCTGTATTTTTGGATGCACTACATCATAGGATTTAAGGAAAACAACTCAACTCACTATACCAAGGTCAATGTGAAGTTTTAAAATGCTATCAGGAAGCCAAATAATTGTCTATTTATTAACTATTCACCAAATTGGAAGATCTCCTACACAGATTTTGCTAAGAGGTCAAATATTCAATCACTTGATTCTTCAAGGAACTCTCCAAATTCTTGGGTGTGGGTGCGTGTTTGCTGGGCCCAGAGGTCACTGAACAGAGTGGTCCTGCCAGAGCAACTCCGCTTTCCTTCCCTCCTTTGCCTCTCCTGGCCCTCTGGGACACTCCTCAGATCTGTGGTCCCAACTTCAGTGCACGGAGCCACCTGGGATGCTGGTGGAAGACAGACTCCCTGGGCCACCCAGAACTCGGACCCTGCGGGTCTGTGGCAAGACCTGAGACCGTGCCCGTAACAAGCACCCCCAGGTGATCTGGAATGCTCTCTGGGAAACCCTGCTTTAAAGACCAGTTCTTCCTCCTCGGGATTACATGAATCACACAGAACTGCATGTACCCAACATTTTACAAAAACCAATCTTCACGAAGATGATTTCCTCAGGGACATCATCTGCTTAGCTCCCTGCCTCTCAGGAGACCTGCCATCGAAGAAGCCACCAGCATTCAAGACATGATGGACATTCAAAAGAATTCAGATTTAGTCATCACCAGTATACCAAAAAAAAAAAAAAAAAAAAAAAAAGCCCAACAGTATGTTCACCTTACTCAGAGGTTTCCAACACATTTTATTTTGTAGAGCACTGGTTTGTCGCTTTTGAGGACCAACATGTGTATAAATCCCTATAAAATGTCCAATTACTGTCAGTTCCGTAGCAGCCTGTCGGGTCCCGCACAGCGTACTTATGGCTTGAGTTCCAATCCCACTTGCAGAAAGGCTGCCCTCTGGCTCCTCGTGGAGGGTGCATCCAAGCCGAGCCTCTTCTGGGGCTTCATCTCCAAGGGGCGCTTCCTTTGGGGAGGACAGGCAGGCTCTGATGTCCAGGCTTTGGTGCCTGGAGGCAGGAGGCGTTGGGAGGCTCGTGGGCCGGGTACTGTTTCTCTCAGGCGGACACTCGAGGAGTAGCGCTTGTGCTTAATGACCACAGTCCCTCTCGCTTTTGTGGGTTACAACAGAAGGAAGCCTCTGTTCTTAAGTAACATGGATAAACACCTTTTTAGATCGCCTATTTGTTCTAGAACTACAAAATTTAATTCAAGAAAATATAGGTCCCATGAAAGACTTAAAAGTTTTATAAAACTAAAATCTAGTTTTCCCCAATAAATTGTACTTTTAGCCAAAACCCTCCCAACGCTTCTAAAATAATACTAAAGGGGGCATCTGATTATACAAGAGCAATAAAAAAAATTAAATATTTATTTGAATAACAAGTTTAAGTTCGAACTGTGATGTTGGCAATGCGGATTTTTAACACAGATCACAAAAAGCGTGCACAAAGTACTGGCGCCAAGGACAAAATAATGCTAAAAATTCGGCTAAATAACTGCTGATTTTAAGAAAACAAAAGGCCTGAAATCACTATACAAAATATAAAATGTATTAAACACTACCATCCACAGAACAGTCTTTATTATTGATTATATTTAAAAATTATTTGTGTAGTTAATTATATATTGAATTGTAAATGAGTATCATACATGAACCCCCTTCCGGAAGGCCAATTCCTTGTCTTACTATAGAACATCTAATTACATGGCAAAAAGTATCCTTTCTTGCTGTCGATAAAGGAAACAGTTAAATGGTATTATTGTAAATATTAGGAAGCCTACCAAAAAAGAAATTAAATTTCTTTTTTGTCTTCCAAGTGCTTTCCATGCAGAGTTAAGCACTTGCCTTGTTTAACTGAATGCTCTCCTGGGAAAGTGTCCTGGGTCAGAAGAGATGCTCTCGAATTGAGAAGACTGGGCTTTACAAAGCAAAGGCTGGAAGGAACCATATGACCCTCTCACTATGGGGATATCACTGTGTCACTTACCACTTCCATCTTTCCAGAATATCATCCAAGACACTTAAAAAAAGACCAGACTGATAATGATAAATACGCACGAAATGAACAGACACCAACTGCTCTCTGACACCACAACCGGTAATGTCTGTGCCACGGGGGAGCACCTTTAGAAAGAGCCTACGCGGCAAGAGATAAGTGTCTAAAGATTCAAAATGAATCAACAGTATTGGATAACAATATAATTCTCAACTCAGAAGCTGCCTCAAGATTAGGTGCATCTTCAGTTAATGTAACAGGAAAAAAAGGCAATGGATTTTATTTTATTAATTGCATCCACTCACAAATCGACCTAAGGTCACCAGATGTGTAGACACAATGAGATTTTTGTTGTCGTGTATCGTCTTTAATTGAAATGATGAAAAAAGAAATAGCTCTATTTGAAAACAAAACCAGATAGCTACTTGGGTCTAGATTAAGAGGTGGCACCCGGGGTGGGGTTCACGTTCTGAGTGGCCACCTGCGGTGCAACTTCGATGATCCGGGGCTTGTCTATGATTCTGGCAGTGCGGTTGCCTTTCTCCACGATCCCAATAATCCATGCCTGGTGGCCCTCCCCATATTTGGGAGACTTGATCTCTGCACAGAACCGGGCGGCTTGCTCTCGTGGTAAACAGATGAGGAGGCCTCCTGACAAAGGGAAAAACAGAGAGAAAGGATCACGGTCGGCAGTGATGCCATGCCAGCAGTTCCCTTTGCCACCAGTTTTTCAGGGCATGTCCGCCCAGGCAGTCGATTGGCCCACTGGCCCACAACCCATTTCTGTCTCTACACAGGGACTGCCCTCTCCCATCCACTAACATCCCACAGATGTTATGTCTGGCAATTATTGACTTTGGTTGAACTACTACATTAAAGAACACATACAACCAACTTTCAAGTGTGGGAATGACCAGGCTGCGAAACACTGAAAACTGTGCAGGAGTGAGGTGTCCTAATAATATATGTGCTAGTTGGGCAGCCCCAGTGGCGCAGCGGTGTAGGCCACCTGCAGTCCGGGGTGTGATCCTGGAGACCCGGGATCGGCCTTCCTACATGGAGCCTGCTTCTCCCTCTGCCTGTGTCTCTGCCTCTCTCTCGCTCTCTCTGAATGAATAAATAAATCTTTTAATATATATATATATATATATATATATATATATATACGTTCTGAGTGGCCTAGTTTCCCATATTCTCCCTCCGTCCTGTCCTATCGCCAAACAAATGCTGAGTTGGAGGTCACTGGATCACACACAGACTGGCGGGAGTCAGGTGACCCACAGCACCCAGGGGAGCTATGGACATTGGTGTTAAGAAGGCCAAGGTTTCTGGGAGCACTGACCTCACGCACAGTGTGTGTATGTATGTGTGTGTGTGTGTGTGTGTGTGTGTGTGTGTGTGTGTATATATGCTAGCTACTATCTTCTTGCTACACTGAAAGAAAAACAATTTTTTTAAAAGATTTCACTATTTGAGAGAGAGAGAGAGAGAGAGAAAGGAGAGCCACAGGGAGAAGCAGCACCCCCTCTTGTGCAAGGAGCTCAATGCGGGGCTTGATCCCAGGACCCTGGGATCATGACCTGAGCCTAAGGTAGATGCTTAACCGAATGAGCCACTCAGGCGCAGCTTCAATGAAAGAAATATTTAAACCGTAAGAGAATTTTTCCTGACTTGATTTTCTACATAGAATCCTCTTACACAAAAGACTTTTTGTATTCTTATTTTTTAACTTAAAAATTAAGATCATGAAGGAGTGTATGCCTCAATGGCTCTGTAATCTTCAAAACAGAAAAAGCTGAAACATGTTGGAAAAGCCTTCATCAAAAAAAAAAAAAAAAAAAAAAAAAGGAAAAGCCTTCATCATAACATCAGTAGCAAAGACAGAAAAGTGTATGGATTTCTAAGTAGAAATAACGCATCAGGAAAAAATACGTATTCATACTTTTTTTTTTTGTATTTATACTTTTACCAAAAAGTAAAAACTTCTCAATTTTGAATAAAGGAAACAAACAGGATTTGTTGTTAATACCTGTTAGTTCATTCAACCTGGATTCTAGGCCCACCACCTGGCAGGCACTGTTCTAGCCCTACACTGAACCAACACAGGAGTTGTCCTCTTGGAACCCTCTTTCTAAAAAATGGATTTGGTTTGTTGTTGTTACAGAGACAGGACACTGAAGAGTCCTCTACAGAGGCCCTGGGAGGCCTATTAGAGAACAGCGGCCCTTCTAGAGAGCTGGAGTGTGGGCAGGGCTCTGTGCTCCTCGCCTCTGGCTGCCTCCCAGAACCCCCTGGGGCACCGCTACAATTGCTGCTGACCAGACCCATCCCAGACTGGCTCAATCAGGATTCCTGGAGGTCAGGTCTTGGCACAGATATTTAAATCTCCAGATGATTTCACTCTGTGATCGGGGTTGGGAAATAAAGATGTTAGAAAAGAGAAATACAAAAGATCGAAAAAAGGGAGGCTATCCAGAGTGGAAGCCAAGAGTCCAGGTAAGGGGAACTCTGGAGACATAATATTCTATCTCATTCTTACAATGGCAATTTTGGACATTTTCTGCAAGGCAAATATATAGCATGATCAATGTACCCTAGAGGGATCACAGTTAATTCAAATGCTAAGTGTCCCATGAGTAAGGACTCATTTTTCCCATATTCTCCCTCCATCCTGTCGTATCGCCAAACAAATGCTGAGTTGGAGGTCGCTGGATCACACACAGACTGACAGGAGTCAGGTGACCCACAGCACCCAGGGGAGCTAAGGGCATTGGTGTTAAGAAGGCCAAGGTTTCTGGCAGCACTGACCTCACGCACAGTGGGGTCGTGCTCGTGTACTTGGCTTCTTCCTTGTCAGGTTAGCCTGGCTACTTTACTCCTCAGACCTGGGCCCAGGGTCCTCGTACCTGATGTCTCTGGGCAGGTCCCATGCATGAGGCCAAACATGTTTCCACAGGCCTTGCTCACAGCAGCCATCTTGGCCAGGACAGGGAGGTTGTGAATCACGAAGGACACCTCGTTCCTCTGCTGCTTGGCTAGGTTCTGCGCGTGCCCCAAAATCCCAAAGCCCGTGATGTCTGTGGCGGCGTGGGCATTGAACGTGTGCATGAGTCCCGCAGCTAAGAGAACACAGAGGAGCCATTTATTACCTAGTGACATAAGTGAAGATGGAGGAAAGAAACACCTTTCCTCAACTCAAAATTTTAAAATACACATTGTTCTCAGAATTCCCAATCTATCAAGGAGATGGCACACTGGAATAATGAAAATGTAATTTCTAAAAAAAAAAAACAAAAAAAAAACAAAAAAAAAAAAACAAAAACAAAAACCAGAATAACATTCTGAAAATTGATTTTTTTTTTTAAGATTTTATTTATTTATTCATGAGAGACAGAGACAGAGGCAGAGACACAGGCAGAGGGAGAAGCAGGCTCCCCATAGGGAGCCAGATGCAGAACTTGATCCCAAGACCCCAGGATCACACCTTGAGCCAAAGGGAGACGCTCAACTGCTGAGCCACCCAGGTGTCCCTGAAAGTTGATTTCTTACTCTACTGGAACCATTTAGAACGATCAGTAGCTTCAATCAATAGTACTTTTCCAGTAAAGTAGAAAAAAGTCTGTCCAGACGAATCACTATCTCAACACAAAGTAAACCGGTCTAAGTCATCCTAAAATCAAAGAACAAGGCTTTTTAATATGGACCTGAATTCAAGGCACTCTCAGTACAAGTGAACTGACTTGTTCTGCACAGGTTAAATTTTAACAACTACAAAAAAGTTCTCAGTGTAGTTTCAGGTTTGAAGAGAATTGAATGGGAAGAACAGGAGGTTCCTAATAACTCCGCCGCCCCTTCTCCTGCTATTAATATCCAGCATTAGGTGGTACATTTGTTACAAGTGATGAGCCATTACGGATACATTATAGGTAAGTGAAGTTCTTACTTTACATACACACTCAGTCTTGTTGTACAGTCTGTAGGCGGTTGAGGAGTGACAGGTATCCATCCCTAGAGTATCCTACACCCTGTTCGCTGCGCTAAAAGTCCTGTGCTCCCCCTTTCATCCCACCCCTCTCCCCAACTCCTGGCAACCACTGATCTTTTTACTGTCTCCACGGTATTGCCTCTTCTGGATTATCAGAATTGGAATCGTAGAGCATTTAATCTTGTCAGATTGGCTTCTTTCCCTCAAATATGCTTTTAAGTGTCCTCCGGGTCATTTATGGCTCAATAGCTCGTTTCTTTGTAGGACTGACTAATATTCCTTTGCCTGGGTGGACCTGTTTACTTATCCATTCACCTACTGAGAGACTTCTTGGTTGCTTCCAAGTCTTGGCAGATACAGATAAAGCTGTGAAGAGATCCGGGTACAAGTTTTTGGGTGGACAGAAGTTGTCACATTCAGTTTAGTAAATACCAAGGAGCATGACTGCTGGATCGTATTAGTATGTGTTTTATAAGGACTTTGTCCCAGTCTATGGCCTATCTCTTCATTCTTAGTGTCTTTCACAGAGCATTTTTTTTTTTAAATAAAGTCCAACTTGTCTAGTTTTCCTTTAATAGGTCATTGCTTTCCATATTGTATCTAAACAGTCATCAACAAACCCAAGGTCACCTAGTTCTCTCCAACATTACCTTCTAGGAATTGAACATTTAGGATCGCGATCCATTCTGAATTTTTGCCTGTGAATGTCCAGTTGTTCCAGCAACACTTACTGAAAGGACGATCCGTTCTCCACTGCATTGTTCTTGCTCTTTTGTCAAAGATCAAAGTGTATGTATGTGGGTACACTTTTGGACTATGTTGTGGTCCCACGGATACACGTATTATTCCTGTGGCAAGGACTGTAGCTTACACTGTTCTGAAGCTGGTAGTCAGTCCTCCAACGGCTCTCCTTCAACACAGTTGGCTGTTCTGGGTCTTTTGCCTCTACACTTAAACTCAAAACCTGCTTGTCAATATCCACAAAATCATGGGTTAGGATCCTGAACGGGACTGCCCTGAATCCATACATCAAGTTGGGAAGTACCAACATCTTGACAATATTGAGTCTTTCGACCTCTGTACCTGGAACTCTTCTCCATTTATTTACATTTTGACTTCTGTCATCGTGTTACAGTTTTCCTCATGTGGAGCATGGACATGCTTTGTTAGATTCATCCTGATGTATTTCATTTTGGGGAGGAGTGAAAGTCTAATTTTTAAAAAATTAAACACCTTGGGCAGCCTGGGTGGCTCAGCGGTTTAGTCAGACTACGTCATCTGTAAATATTTCAATATGGAACTCTAAAAGATAAAAATAACTTGTTAACCACAATACTACTATCATTCCAATGCAATTAATACTGTAACAGAGGTCTCTTAAACCTCTGAATTTTTAAGAGTTTCTCCTCCTTCTCCACTATGGGGCGTGCATTCGTTATAGAAACAGTCATCTTTTCTGTAAAAGTTCCTGTGTTCTGGATTTTGCCATCTTCCTTCATGGTGACAGGTCCATAGCTTGATGAGATAGATTCAAGTTGTTTTTCTGGCAAGAGTACTTCATTGGTGGGGACCAGGGCCACTTATCACTTCCACATGAACCTTTCACCTAATGGTTTTAGAAACCATGGATGCTTGTTGTTGAGGCTTGTTAAATCAAGCGGGCAGCAAAATGTCAAGCGTGTGATTCCATTATTCTTCGTGCATTTATTAGAAGGGACTATTCTAAGGAATTTTAAAAACAACTTATTTAGATTTCCTGAAATACAGTCTGTACAAGAGAGGTGAAATGTGTGATTGATTCCTAATTAATTTATTTTCAGAATACATTAGTGCTCTAGCAACCTCCAAAGGTAGCCAAAAAGTTTTAATTATCTTTATGGTCTCACTGATGGATACTTGGTATGCTTCATCTGGCTTCACTCTTCTTGATGTTCAAAACGTTCCTGCCCCATTTGGTGGGAGCCTCCTCAAGTTCTGGTGCTGTGACATTACCCATTCGTGGATACCTCTATTACCCTCTGGCATAGGAGGTCCCAGGCTTATCTTCTGTACTTCCTTTCACAGAGTTGGAATCACCCATTTCCCAAAGGAGACCTGGCACTTTTTCATGGGAAATGTTAATTTTCAGATCAGAATCTGGGCACCAGGAGTTCATTACTAGTGGGTTATTGCTGCTTCTACTATGCCTTTTTTTTTTTTTTAAAGATTTATTTATTCATGAAAGACACAGAGGAGAAAGAGAGAGGCAGAGACACAGGCAGAGGGAGAAGCAGGCTCCATGCAGGGAGCCCAATGTGGGACTCAAACCCGGGTCTCCAGGATCCACCCTGGGCTGAAGGCGGTGCTAAACCGCTGAGCCACCCAGGGATTCCCTACTATTTTCAACAGGCTTGGAAAAAAACATTTTTTTGGGGGGGGGGGAATCTTGAGTTCATACTAATAATTCCAAAGTAAAGACCGCAGTTATTAACTTGGCTTTTTTGGGCTTACTTTTTTTTTATTATTATTTTCTATTTATTTTTTACTTCTTTTTATTCTTAAAATCTTTGTTCCAAACTATATTAACTCACTTGCTTTATCATACTATCCCGATAATCTCACAAACACAAGCCCACTGAATACAATGAGATATCTTTGTGGGTTTTTGTCCTGAGGATACACATTGAAAATATCAGGTTTGGGATGCCTGGGTGGCTCAGCAGTTGAGCGTCTGCCTTCGGCACAAGGTGTGATCCTGGAGTCCCGGGATCGAGTCCCATATCAGGCTCCTCGCATGGAGCCTGCTTCTCCGGTCTCTGCTTCTCATTGTGTCTCTGATGAGTAAGTAAATAAATTCAAGAAAGAAGAAAGAAAGAAGGAAAGAAAGGAAAGAAAGGAAAGAAAGGAAAGAAAGGAAAGAAAGGAAAGAAAGAAAGAAAGAAAGAAAGAAAGAAAGAAAGAAAGAAAGAAAGAAAGAAAGAAAGAAAGAAAGAAAGAATCAGGTTCAAAGTAATTTGAAATAATTCTTCCCCATGTGGTTTTGGCAGCTTTTTAAAATATTTGGTTTAGATTTGTGAGCTATACGATTTTCAATATAATTTTTTAACTACAGAAAACATTCATTTTGAAGGCAAACTTCAAAGAGAGGTCTACTTCCTCCCTAATTTCCTCTTACATGTAATTATTTTTATTAATGATTTTCCATGGTTTCTTTCTTTTTTTTTTAAGATTTTATTTATTTATTCATGATAGACACACAGAGAGAGAGAGCACCAGAGGCACAGGCAGAGGGAGAAGCAGGCTCCATGCAAGAAGCCTGATGTGGGACTTGATCCCCGGACTCCAGGATCAGGCCCTGGGCTGAAGGCAGGCACTAAACCACTGAGCCACCCATGGTTTCTTTTTAAAAGTATACAATACGTATTATTCACACATAAACACACAAAATGCAGCACATCGTATACGCGTTTCTGTCCCTTTTTTATTTGATCCTATCTTAGAGCATCTGGGAATAAAGACCTTGCATTCCTTTTTAGTGGCTATATAGCATTCCACAGTGTGCACGTACACTAGACACCTACTGACGGACATTTGGATTGTCTCCTTTTGCAGTTATAACCAGGGCTTTAATGCAGAATCTTGTATACATGCCATTTCCTATTTTGACAAGTGGAGCTTTAAGGCAGAGTCACAGAAGCGGGACTGTGAGGTCAAAATAAATGCACACGTAATTTTGCTAGATATGATCAAATACTCCTCCATAAGCTGCCACATTGTCATGACCAGCAGTATACAAAAGGACGCAGAATCTTACATGCTCAAACACAAGCAAACTGAAAATTCATACAAATAAAATTAAATCATTACAAGTCCCTTTCTTACTATGAAACGATTTTATTTGAAGAACCAAAAAAGGGGAAAGGACTCCTTAAACAGTGTGAGTGGCACAGGAGTAGAGAAACGCAAAGAAAAAGCCCTGGAGCTAAGTGATGAAGCATCTAAGGACAAAGTGTGACTTGGGATACAGCCAACGAAATATTCCTGGAATGCAAAAAACAAACCATGGAAAAATGTGAAATGTGATCACCCAAAAAACTATTCAGGAGTGGGCAAAAGACGAATTCTTATGTTACAGCTCTCTAGTGGACCATCCAGGCATTAAAAATTAAGTATACTAGGGCTATATAATGTGTAAAAAAGAATTCAGTCATATTAAGTGAATATAAGCAGATTCCAAATACAAATAAATGTATGATAATCACTAGTTGAAAACATGAATAATAAAACAACAGTAAACCACTAACCAATAACAGGAAAAAAATTCTGAAACAAAACAAATATACTCTAAAAGAAGCTGTTTTGGGTGGTAAAACTGGATAAAGTTTCTTCTCTTTTTTCATTTCATTTCATTTTATATTTTTTTATCTGAGAGAGAGCACAAGCAGGAGGAATAGCAAAGGGAGAGGGAGAAGCAGACTCCCCGCTGAGCAGGGAGCCCTACAACAAAGGGCACCATCCCATCATCCTGGGATGGACCCTGGGATTCTGACCTGAGCCAAAGGCAGATGCTTAACTGGCTGAGTCACCTGGGTGCCCCAAGCTTCCTTCAAGCTTCCTTCTTAATTATTTAATAGGACTGATAATTTCTACATACATAAGAACGCCAAAAAAAAAAAAGGAGGGAGTAGAAGATGTTTGAACTATATCAAGTAATTACCTTGGCATGCAATGCTGCTTTCTAGAAGATGAACTATGGTTCTTGAACTTCCCGGCTTCATTTTAACCTGCCTTTGAAACTTCGTGTCATACTAAAGTATTTGCTCAATTATCATATAGACTGTGGAACAGCCTCAATTTCTTACTTAGCTGTTCAGAAAGAACAGACTGTGATACTTCAAAGCGTTGTAAACAGCAGTTTTCAAATCCCAGGTTCCCACTGACATGCTGTGTGACCCTGAGCAAGTTACTTCTCTGTGAACTGAGGATAGCAGGTACCTTCAAGGCTGTCCTAAGAATTAAACAGGAAAGCAGGTTGAGTTCCTATCAAGGTAATTACCAGATAATTGGTAGCCACTATTTTATTATTAGTATTTTTTATCCGTATTAAGAAGCTAGACAAGGGGATGCCTGGGTGGCTCAGTGGTTGAGCAACTGCCTTTAGCTTGGGTTGTGATCCCAGGGTCCTGGGATCGAGTCCTGCATCGGGCTTCCCACAGGGAGCGTGCTTCTCTCTGCCTGTGTCTCTGCCTCTCTCTGTGTCTGTCATGAATAAACAAAATCTTTAAAAAACAAATAAAGCAAGACAAGAAATGAAATGTAAAGAAAAAATGATGATATAATGCCATTACTCATTTATGCACACAAACGTGGGAATTATAAATAAACAATGCACACACCTTGAATTGATATGTTAAAGACTTTTGAAAACACATTATACAAATTTCTTTCCCATTTTTATTGGGGCACAAAGGAATTCAATACTGCCTATTATCCCAGAAATGTAGGACTGGAAGGAACAGAAAGAAAATATAACCTCAACTCTGTGAGTTGAAACTGAATTCATGTATCTGTCCATATTCTCTGCTGCTTCTCTATGCCTGGCACCGTTGTCACTGTGAGGGAATCTACACCACAGGGAGAGCCACAGTGCCCTGGGACCCCAGGGACATAGCTGAAAGCGTGCTGTAGGAAGAGCGGTCATGACCTCACGACCTCATCTAACATGTTTCCCCTAATCCATAGTCTTCATTTTCTTTTTTGCAAGTCACATTTAAGACACAATTCTGACAGGAACACACAGTGTACCTGGACTCCCACTAGTGACTGAGGGCCCCAAGCCAGGCACCAATAGAAGAGGGTCTCCCGCACTGGCCGAATCTGGCCCCTGGCCTGTTTCTCCAGCCAAGAGTGTGGGTTTTTTTGGTTTGTTTTTAACATGTTTAACAAATTGGTGCCAGGGGACGGGGGGCAAGGCAGCCAAGACTGTATGTGGCCCGCAAAGCCTAAAATGTTTCCCATCTAGCCGATCCCTGCCAGAGATGAGCCCTCCTGCCCCGATACCTGTTCTGTTGAGCCTGGCCATGTTCATCATCGCCTCCTGGTACGCCAACTCTACATCTTCTTGGGTGACCACTAGCTTGATCTTATTCCATTTTTCAGGCTAGTAAGAGGAACAGAGATTAGGAGGAAAAGAGGGGGAAAAATGTGATTCATCTTCTAACCACTCAAAGAAAAAGAGCGTATTTTGGGGGGAGGGGTCATCTTCTGGGGGTTTCATTTATCTAATTTTGTACACAAAGTGAAGTTTTCTAACTTTCTCTTCCTGTGACTAATGTTTCAGGTGCCTCGTTAGACGCTGAACCATGCAATTTTTTCTATTTTCAACCCCCCCTCTTCTGCGGTCCTGGCCACATACTAGTTTCCTGGCCATGTAAACCCAGCAGGACGCAGGGCTGCAGCGTGCATGCAGTGAGGCTTCTCCCCACCTCCCCACCGCGGGGCACAGATCACACTGTCCTATGCTCTCATCTCCTCTCACAAGCTGAGGCTTGCATTTTCACACAATTATACTTTTACTTTTCTGCACTGAGCCATCTTGATGGATGTAAACAATTTGATTGCATGCACCCCGACAGCCCTGGGTGACTAGAGGAGGTCACAAAGGTCAGGAGAAAAGAGGTTTCCCTTTGTCCTCAGTCTGATTTTCAAAGACTCTAGCATCACGATATGGTCATCCAGGCATTTTTTTTTTAAATAATACCCAGGAACCTACCACCCAACGCAGTAACTCAAGTCCATCCACGTGCTTCCCCCTTAACCCACACCTCTCTGTATCTCCCCCAGAGCTAACAACTATTCTGAATTTTATACTCGTCCAACTCCTGCCATACAAGAGAGAATATTCTCATACACACAGATGCCAAAACAATATGCTCTTTGGTTGCTTCTGACCTTTATGAAAGGGTCTTATGCTGTTAGGTAATCTTTGTGCCTTGCTTTTTTCAATTCTGAGCATTAAAAAAAAAAAAAAAGAAAAGAAAAAGTAAAGGTGGTGTCAGGTTGGGGGTAGGGAGAAGGATCCCAAACTTCTCATCTTGGAGGCTCCTTTGTCAACCTGGCTAGGTTACTCAGACCCTGGCAGTTGCTTGGAGAGCCACTGTGGATTACTGGCCTGAAGGCCTTGCAATCTGATTTATCGGTGAGTCTACCTGTTGGGAAATCTCCCCTCATCACCAGATAGAAGGGAAAAATAACTCAAGGATGTGGCTTAGGGATTTTCTCTGCTCTGTTGTAACTTTTTTTTTTTAAGAGTTTATTTATTCATGAGAGACACAGGCAGAGGAAGAAGCAGGCTGCATGTGGGGAGCTCTATGTGGGACTCGATCCCGGGACCCCAGGATCACACCCTGGGCGGAAGGCAGGTGCTCAACTGCTGGGCCACCTAGGCGTCCCATCTACTCTCTGTATCAAGTAAGATGTATCTGGTTGATAAATAACAAAGTTGTTACTCCTTTTCGACTGTTTCTTAGTAATGGTGGTTCAGATGACAGTGGCAGAAATTAAAAGCACCAAGATATGTGAGACTAGGCCACAACTGTATTAATTATTGTATTGTTATGACAAGGAGAAAAACCCTAAATGAAGTGTGATCACAGCTCAGTGATAAAGTGACTCAGTATAAATATCCTTCATATTCTAGATGCTTTCTCCATGGGATAGTTATCAAAATGTTGCAGTTACTAAGTAGTTTAAAAAGACAACCAAAGAAAACCGCCAAAAACCTAGTGAATAAAAGAATTTAAAGTGTCAACAACCCTGCCCATATTTATACCCCCAAACACTACACTTTCCATATATTCTATGATTTTTTTTTTTTTAGTCATACTTAAGATATGAGCGCTAGAGCACTCAATATGTGGAACCTTGATTTAATAAAAGACGGGGACGCCTGAGTGGCTCAGCGGTTGAGCGCCTCCCTTCAGCCCAGGGAAGGATTCTGGGGTCCTGGGATCGAGTCCCAGGTCGGGCTCCCCACATGGAGCCTGCTTCTCCCTCTGCCTATGTCTCTGCCTCTCTCTGTGTGTGTCTCTCATGAATAAATAATTTTTTTTTTTTTTTTTTAAAGAAGAAGACAGACAATCTCTCTACAATTTCTGAAGGACATAGCTGATACGACCCTCCCTGGAAGCGGAACTAAAGGGGCTCATTTGTGAAAGACAGAGTGCAGATGTGTAGATGATCTAGATCTGGAATGTGTGCAAACAGGTGCAAGGGGAAGGGCTGACTTCTGGATGAGAAGCAGTGCTCGCTCTGGAGCAGACACATCTTCTCGAGCACGTGTACTCTGGCAGGAGCAGATGGAGATACTCAGCTGACCTGATGTGCAGAGCAAATGCCCTGCTCCCCAAACCCACCAACAAAAAAACTACCAGGGCTCGGAAAACATGCTGCCCCCCTGTCCACACCCAGTCCCCGGCAGGCAGCGCTTCACTCACAATGTCCAGCCACTGGTGCACAGCCACAGCCACCTGCGTCCCCAGGGGCTTCGTCAGCACTAGCACATCCCCCGGGACTGCGTTATCTGGCCTGAAGGAGAGAACAAGGCAGTAGACTCTAGTCAGTGTAATCAGGGATATAAACTCACTCTCAGAACCAGAAAGGCTGGTAAAAATGTACACATGTCTGCAAAACACATTTAGGCAAACCACCGCCAGGACAGCAGCAATGCTCAAAGAACTGAAGAGTCTGCCAATTACCTGCCGCCGCCCCCCCCCCCCCCCCCCCCAGTCCCCAAGAATGGAGGAAGAAGCAAATCACTTTGCCTTCAAAGGCAAAAGCCTTCTCGGGCCCTGGCTCAGCCCTGCTCCTGTGTAATTCTCAGTACCCACCCCCCTCTCCATGGCTCTGGGGCAACTGAGGTGGTTCCACCATCCTAGAGGAGGGAGAGACGCGGGGGGACGAGGCTCCAATCTGTGGGTCTAACGTTGTGGTGATTTCAGCAAAGTTCTCAAACTCAAACTGACCAACATTACGTTTCCTACCTGCCACCCAGACAGACTCCCTGGTTGCTATCTGTCTTAAAGACAAAAGGCCAACACTAAAACCACAAAGACCGATCCCCCTCCCCCCACCCATGCCAAATGCTCATACCACATCCTACTAGTTGCTCGTGGGGGTCTTCCCCGCCTGGGGTCAAACTGTCCACCTTGCCACTCCATCCTCCAACACTGACCCACATCGATTACAAAGCCAGGGGACCAGACTTACAATCAGTAACTAGCTCCTCAGCTCATCCTGTGACATCTGTATTCACTACCTTTGAAAAACGTTAATTTGGTTAACAGTATGTAGAAAACTGATTTTCCAAAAACTAGACCTGAAAACATATCTTTTTTTATTTATTTTATTTTATTTATTTATTTATTTTTTTAGATTTATTTATTTATTCATAGAGATGCAGAGGGAGAGAGAGAGAGGCAGAGACACAGGCAGAGGGAGAAGCAGGCTCCATGCAGGGAGCCCGACGTGGGACTGGATCCCGGGACTCCAGGATCACACCCTGGGCTGCAGGCGGTGCTAAACCGCAGCGCCACCGGGGCTGCCCTCTTTTTTTTTTTTTTTTAAAGATTTTATTTATTCATTTCATTTGAGAGAGAGAGCACGAGCAGGGGGGAGAGGGGAGCAGCAGGGAGCTCGATGTGGGGCTCTACCCCAGGATCCACCATTGCCTCCCCCTACCATCAAGTAAGATTTTATGTATGTATTTGAGAGAGAGAGGAGCACACAGAAGGAGAGACAGAAGCAGACTCTCTCCTGAGCAGGGAGCCTGACACGGAGCTCAATCCCAGGACCCTGGAATCATGACCTGAACTGCAGGTAGAGGCTTAACCTATTGAGCCACCCAAGCGCCCCCATAAATGTCTTTAATTCTGACTCAGCCACAACTTAACACCGGTATGTTCTTGCACCATCACAGGTCATGTGCCACCCACAAAAATTATCATCAAGTTACGTGCAATAAAACTACTACATTATTTTTAAGTTTATAGGCACTATTTAATGAAATATAACCACCTGTGGAGGCTCATTCATGTTTTACAAACTAAATATACATGCTGTTGTCCAAAAAAAAAAAAAATCTATTGAAGCTTGTTTTATTATTTTCTCCTCTCAAATTTTTGCAACTGCTAAGTTCTTTTTCTATTGAAAAGCTGAAATCTGTGAGGGAGATGGACTCCAGGATCTCTTGTCCTCTGTGTGGAGGTTTGAGAACTACCAACATAAAACATAGGAAAACAAAACTCTGATTTAAGTAAAATGCAAGACGTTTAACATGAAAGCTATCAGATAGCACCTCTAAAAGGAGTTCTCTCATCAATTAAAAAATGGGCAAAAGACATATATGAATATATGAAAAATAGGTTCAACTTTACTCACGAAGGAGTAAGGTTTAAAGCCAGCAGACAGACTGGCAAAGAACAAGAGGTCTGTTACCATGCTGTGTTGGTTAGGATGTCCCATTCACTATTGGCAGAGCCTCCATGAAGGGCAGTCTGGAGAGATCTATCATAATTACTCTACATATAGATTTGACTTAGCAATTCTATTTTGAAGAATTTCTTACCAAGAGTTACACATACCCACAATGATCTATGTATGTAGTTACACATTAAAGCACTATTTGTAATGTCAAAACTATTGAGTAATCTAAATATCAATAATAAATGGACTAAAAATTGGTAAAAGTAGTTGCCTCATCCAGGAAGGAAAACTGGTTATGAGGAATGAGGAAGGGACTCTGCATTGTAGATCTTTCTGTATTTTTTTAATACTGAATCATATGAACACTTTCTGTTAGTACTTATCCACAAAAACAAATAAACAAACAAACAAACAAAAAACCAGGGGCACCTGGGTGGCTCAGTCAGTTAAGCATCTCCCTTTGGCTTAGGTCATTATCCCAGGGTTCTGGGGTTCTGGGATTGGGTCCCGCATCAGGCACCCTGCTCAGCGGGGAGTCTACTTCTCCCTCTTCCTATACTCACGCTCTCTAAAAAATAAAATCTTAAAAAAAAAAAATAAAGGAAAACAAATGGAGTTTCTAGTTCCTTCAGAAAACAGAACATCTGGGATCCCTGGGTGGCGCAGCGGTTTGGCGCCTGCCTTTGGCCCAGGGCGCGATCCTGGAGACCCGGGATCGAATCCCACATCGGGCTCCCGGTGCATGGAGCCTGCTTCTCCCTCTGCCTGTGTCTCTGCCTCTCTCTCTCTCTCTCTCTCTCTCTGTGTGTGTGACTATCATAAATAAATAAAAATTAAAAAAAAAAAAAAAAGAAAACAGAACATCTTCTTAAGAAGACATCAAACATGTAAAGTTAATAACTTGTATTAAGAGAATCTTTCAAAAAAAAAAAAAAAAAGAGACTCCCAAAGATCTGGGAACTTAGAAAGTAAAGACATTCATGTTATTATCTACCAGGGAAATGCCAATTTCACACCTTATACCTACTAGGATGGCTATTACCAAACATGAAGAAACAGAACAAGTACTAGCAAGGATGTGGACGCTGCCATTCTACTATGTTGCTGTTTTTTTTTTTTTTTAAGATTATTTATTTATTCATGAGAGACTGGGGGGGGGTTTGGGGGGGTAAGCAGAGACACAGGCAGAGGGAGAAAGGGAGAAGCAGGCTCCACGCAGGGAGCCTGACATGGGACTTGATCCTGGGTCTCCAGGATCACAGCCTGGGCTGAAGGCAGCCCAAAACCACTGAGCCACTCAGGTTGCCCATGTTTTTTTTTTTTTTTTTTAAAGATTTTATTTATCAGAGACACAAAGAGAGAGGCAGAGACATAGAGGGCAGAGGGAGAAGCAGGCTCCTCACAGGACTTGATCCCAGGACCCCAGGATCACGCCCTGAGCCAAAGGCAGATGTTCAACCACTGAGCCACCTAGGTGTCCCAATGCTGCTGTTTCAAATGTAAAAATGGTGCCACTGCTTTGGGAACCAGTGTGATGGTTGCTCAAGATAAAGTTACCACACAACTCAATAATTCGTAGGTATATAACCATGGGAAATGGAATTTAGGTCCACAAAAACTTGCACACGTAAGTTCATAGCCGCACCATTTTAATAGGTGGAAACAACCCAAAGGTCCATCAACTGTGAACACACAGTGGTCTATCAATCATTTAGCCATAAAATGGCATGAAACACCAACATACACTCTAACATGGGGTCTGAAAACAGCATGCTAACTGAATGCCAGACACAAAATACTGATATATCATATGATTGATTCCATGCTCTCTCTCTCTAAAAAAAAAAACAAAATACAATAAAATGGGCAAATTCACAAGACAAAAAAGTAGGTTAGTGGTTTCCAGGGCATAAGGCAGTGGGTGGGGGAGGGAATTGGGAGTGACTGCTTATAAGTACAGGGTTTCTTTTTGAGGCGATCAAAATGTTCTGGAATTGGACAAGGATGATGGAGTGACAGTTGCACAACCTTGTGACTATCAACAGCCAGTGGAGTGTATATTTTAACAAGCTGAATTTCATGGGGGTCCTGGCATAGTCCGTTAAGTATCTGACTCTGGTTTTGGCTCAGGTCCTACATCAGGCTCTGTGTTCTCTGTGTGTCTGCTTGTCCCTCTCCTTCCCCCCGCAGTCTCCCCGCCTCAAATAAATAAATATTTTATTTTTTAAAGATTTATTTATTTGAGAGAGAGAGGAGCACACAGAGGGAGGGGGAGAAGCAGACTCCCTGCTGAGCAGGGCGCCTGATGCAGGGATCAATCCCAGGACCCTGGGGGATCATGACTTGAGCTGAAGGCAGACACTTAACCCACTGAGCCACCCAGGTGCCCCTCAAATAAATAAACATTTTTTTTAAAAAGTTGTATTTTATGATGATGTGAAATTGTGTTATATGAATTATACTTCGGGGGGGGAAATAACCTCACCTCAAAATTAAAAAACAAACAGGCATAAAGTACTACAAAACGGACCTTAAATATATTATGTATGCTAGTATCATGTGACATGGAAGAAGGCAGAATGGAGCACAGGTAACGTGGAGTGACAGTGAGGGGGATGGGTCTTCAGCTGGGGTGACTGTTCTAAAATCAACTCTGGTGATGGGCATGTAACTCTGTAAAAATACCAAAGACCATTGACAGGATGCGAATTTATATGTCAATAATTCTCTACCAAAAAATTAAAAAGAAAGGGAGAATCAGGCCAGGTGATGTGAAACAAAATCAACTTACATGATGAATTCATTGGGCTGGCAGACAGTAGTAGCCACTCCTCCTAGAACAATCCAGGGGTTTAACACCGTTTGGCCACCAGTCACAGACGTTCCTGCCTCCTCTGCTGCATCTTTAAAACCCTGTATAATTAGGGGCATCACTTTATCCCTCTCCTAGGGTTTAAAAGAACACAAATTAAAAGTCAACATAATTCAGTTCCACAACCTAGAGAAAAGGATCTACACTTATAATAAAATAATAAAAAATCTACACTTATAAGTGTATATAATAAAGCATTATATACACTTATAATCTACAACCCTTAAAGGGAGTCTTGAGGTTGACAGCCAGGGCAGAGAAAGAAGGAGGAACAGTTTACATTGTTGCCATTTTATCAGAAGCTGGAAGTCGCTCTAGGTTACAATGTGAATGAAGCCCAGACAACACAGAACTAAAAACTGGAATATGGCTGGACACCCAAGTGGGCCCTGAATCTGAAAGCCAGCTCTTGAAGTGGTCCTTAAGAATTCTAAGACTAGCTTTACATGCATCCACATGCCTCCTGCAGAGGCTGTAAGGGACCCAAGACCCAAGCACACTCTGTGGGAGCACAAAAGGGCCGGCGGAAAACTCATTTCTATGAGGCACAGTGAAACTCTTTCTGAGGCATGAGAACAGATACCTTTCAAAAACAATCTAAGGGGAAATCATCTCTGTCAAACGGCAGGTACCGGCAGCGAGGCCACGGACACTGCTGTGTGAGCACGTGAACACACTGACCTCCCTCCCCACCGCTGCACCGCCTCCAGCAGTGACCGAAGCAGCAGGCAGAGGCAGGCGCCCGCCCTGAATGCCCTAAGTGCCCTGGGCCTGCATCTGTAAGGCTGGGCCTGGACCACGGTGGGCCTGGGGGATGTGCTAGTACTGCGGCCTCGACTTTATTAAAGCAAACCAACGTACGTGTCTTGGCTTCAGTCTACCTGGAAGAGAGGAAGGGAAGCAGGTGGTAGAAACGAAAACAAGAGGCCAGACTCTCTATTTTAATTTATGGACAGCTGCCAAGAAATAAACGGGGAGCCCGACAGAGCAGGAGAGCCACGCAGCCCGGGTGCCTCACGTTACAGATAGGGGACAAAGGGCTACCCAGGCAAGTGATGCCATCAAGACAACAGACTACTTACCCTGTCAGTCATTTTATTACTGATCCCAAGGAGCATCAGCATATTGTCACATTCCGTGACCCCCATGGCGTAGAGGTCACTGAGGACGTTGGCACATGCTATCCTGCCCTGGAAGAGAGGGGAGGGGTGAGAAATGACAACTGGGGGACTTTCCGTGAGGGCCTACAGAGCACCTCCCAGGAGAACTCGGGGACTTTCCAGGGACATGGTCCCCGTTTTGTGTCCTTTTCTTAATCACTAGGCTACTCCTTCCCACTTTCTGACATTCCTGTGACCGCCTCTTCTTTTTTGTGCAGAACAAATAATTTCCGTGTTGCTTCCCATTTTAAATACCAGGAGAAGCCTGCAATTCATTTAGATGGGAAATGGGGATTGGGGGCAGATGCTGGGGCGGCAGGCTGGAGCAGATGGGTCTGCAATGGAAAGGTTGGAAAACAAGTGTCCTAAAGCAAACTTGGAAACAGTGACGTATCCTAAACAGACTCTAAAAATACGTTCACCTTGTTGGTTAGAGAGAAGACGTTTTTTATAACACAGGGACGGAGAAATTTTGGTAGTTTCTTTTCAAGGCTATAGAAGATAAACAGGAAAAACATCTTGCTTGAGAAACTAAAAAATAGAAGAGAAAAAACATCTAGGCCTGAAGTCAGACTGTTTTCTAAAGCACATAAAAAGCATGTCCAGTAAACTATTATTTAGTAAAGAACTTTAATTCAATAGAAATATGGTAACAGGGACGCCTGGGTGGCTTAGTAGTTGAGCGTCTGCCTTCAGCTCAGGGTGTGATCCTGGGTCGGGGAATTGAGTCCCACATCAGGCTCCCTTCGAGGAGCCTGCTTATCCTTCTGTCTCTGCCTCTCTCTTTCTGTCTCTCATAAACTTAAAAAAAAAAAAAAGGTAATAAAGATTTTTTTTTTTGAATCTCCTCTGGAGATATACAAGTTGTCGGGGGCACATGGCTGGCTCAGTGGATGGAGCAAGTGACTCTTGATCTTGAGGTTCTAAGTCGAGCCCCAGGTTGGGTATCGAGATTATTCAAAAATAAAATCTTAAAACAGGGACACCTGGGTAGCTGAGTCTGTTGAGCATCAGACTCTTGATTTCAAGAGTCATCATCATCATCATCATCAGGTGATGATCTCAGGGTCAAAAGATGGAGTTCCGTGTTGGGCTCTGTTTGTGCTGGACACAGAGCCTGCTTGAGATTCTCTCTCTCCCTCCCTCTGCCCTCCCCCAACCCTGATCCAATAAATAAATAAATAATAAATGTAAGTTGTCATTTCTAGACTGCAAAGGAGAAGATAACAAATTGTTCTTCTGACATAAGGATAATCAAGCTCCCAAGTGTGATCATTTCAGCAGCTGGCTCACTGTTCAAGGTTTTTTTTACGACTTCCTAGCAGACTGGCGGTGAGCTCAGAAGCATCAACAGCAGGGGTGACTGGGGTTTGGCAACTTGGAGGTGCCCACCACTGCTTGGGGCTGCAGCGATGTTCTATCCTCTCTGATGCTTTGAAGAGATGCTGGCTAAAGACTGAGCTCTGGAATTTGCCCCCTCTGCCCCCTGGGTGTAGCATGCCTCAGCCTCTCAGGAGTGCTGCTCCTGGGGATGGAACACAGGGACGTGCAGAGGCCAGATGGGTTTCTAGTCAAGTGTATGCCTGTCACTGGTGCCTGAGAAGAGACCTTCCTCCTCCCCGCACATAGCTGTCCCCATGCGTGTAGCTCAAGTCCAGTGCCCTGGCACACACGTCAGCCCATCTCCTAAGAGCAGGATGTCCCCGGTCACTTCGTCGGCTCTTCGTCTGGTAGGGCAGGGAGTTAAAGTCGGGTAGACGATGGGGTTGCTGGCATAACCATGCACTGAGCAAGTGGGAAATAGATTTGGCAGGCCACGATCAGTAGCTAGGAACTAAAATGCAGCAGTTCAAGTACATATTCCACACGGTGGCACCTAACACACTGAGGTGGGTAGTGACCAGAATTGGAATAAACCATCCAGAAGTTTTAACTGTGGTAAGAGGCTGAACTGTGTATTTCTGGAAGGAAACCTCTAGCATCAGTCCTGCTGCCTGAGATGTAGGCATGTGGAGCTTACCAGTGTCAGAGAACAAATGAAAGAAGACTATAAGCAAAAAAAATAAAAAATAAAAAAAATAAAAAAAAAAGAAGACTATAAGCATGTCACAAAAGACATGCTGAGGACACAACAGGTGTTCTCACAGACACACGCTCAGATACTAGGGCAGCAGGGGGCTTCCCACGCCTGCCTCAACTGCCTTCCACACACACGGAACCATACCAAGTGTAAGCGGGGCCAGACCCAAAGGCTGCAAGGGCAGTAGTGGGATGGGAACCACTGGCATGTAACAAAAGCCCCAACCCACGAGCAATTCCAGACGTACAAAACCCACCAGCGTCAAACTCACCATCATGTAAGGGTCATCAACGATGGGGTAAATGTAATCCGTGGTTTGAACCAAAGAAAGACCGCCATGCCTCAAAGGAATGACGCAAGTATCCATTCCAATGCCTGCAAAGATGAAAGTCATCAGCATCCAAAAATCAAAGGAAAAGCCCTTCATTTCATACCATCCGTGCTCCGGATAGGAACAGTCTTATGCACGACACGTATGGAACACTGCACCCTGCCAATAAAGCAATGTGTTTCCTATCAAGAAGCGTAACTGAAAATAAACGTGAAACATAACTAGCTTAAGATGGAAAGTGAGAATAAAATTTGTTAGTCATGAAGATTCAACTTCAATATGGTACAGTTTTTAAGCTTTACTGATGCCTCCAATGGAAATTGTTCCTTTGTATTAACATATCACGTGGCTGACACCACAGAAAATTTCTTTAAAGCTAAGAAAGCAACAACAGAACTTGAGTTGTCATATCTACAGTTACTTTTCGAGTAGATCTTTAGGCATTATTTTCCCCAACAGAAAATCTTTTTTTTTTTTTTAAAGATTTATTTATTTATTTATGATAGACATAGAGAGAGAGAGAGGCAGAGACACAGGAGAAGGGAGAAACAGGCTCCATGCCGGGAGCCCGACGTGGGACGCGATCCCGGGACTCCAGGATTGCGCCCTGGGCCAAACGCAGGCGCCAAACCACTGAGCCACCCAGGGATCCCTCCCAACAGAAAAATCTATAAAATCTTTTACACATATAAAAAATGTTATAATTACTTCTCTATTTTAGTCAAAAATGAAAACGACAAAGAGAGAGAAGTGGAGGAGGGGGGCCTGGCTGGCTCACTCAGAGGAGTGTGTGACTCTTGATCTCAGGGTTGGGAGTTCGAGCCCCATGTTAGGTATACCTTAAAACAGAAAGAAAGAAAAGAGAAAGACAAAATTGAAACAGGTATTCACCATTTCCAATCAAGCATGTACATACACCGTGGTGCCTACATGATCTGTTATATAGGTTCCCAAATGTGTTTAAGAGGAAACTTTAAAATTCCATTTTATTCCTCTTGTGGAAAACTTGTAAATGTCACCTTTATTAACTTACACTATAAAGAGGGAAAATATTTTGCTAAATAAGCCTGTAGGAAATATTTCAATTTACCTTTATTATTATTTTTTAAAGATTTTATTTATTCATGAGAGACACAGAGAGAAAGAGGCAGAGACACAGGCAGAGGGAGAAGCAGGCTCCATGCAGGGAGCCCAATGTGGGGACTCGAGTCCCGGGTCCTCAGGATCACACCCTGGGCCAAAGGCAGGTGCTAAACCACTGGGCCACCCAGGGATCCCGGAAATATTTCAATTTATTAAAAATTATTTCTAAATGCTTAGAAATATGGACAACAGATGATCTAATTAGAAATAATTCCCTTTTACTGAGTCCAGTTTAAAAGTAGCCCAAACTAAAAAAAAAAAAAAAAAAAAAAAAAAAGTAGCCCAAACTAAGCTACTAGAGGCAACATTTCTTTGGGAATCACCTGTAATGTAGTTATTTTCAAATTTAGACTGGCCTAAGTAAGTTGAATACTGAGCACTTTCCCTACACTTCTCTCGAAAGGATGCCCTCCAGTCCCCTTATGAGGATTTCAACTTCGCAGCCCAAGAGCTAAAGGCAGAGGAAAAAATCAAGATAAAATACCAAAGGAAGCAAGTCAATGGGACCTTCTTAATTCAGAATTCCAAATGCAACAAACAAATCAGTCATCCCTGAGTCACAGTGAAATGAATACTTGAGTACCTTTCATAGTCTGCTTGAGTAAAACTGCTATGGTACAACTAGCCTCAGCACCATAACGGCAAAATACCCACTAGAGGCCGAGTCATAAGGGCACCTTATTTTCCCAGCTTTTGATCCATTATTAGTATCACAAAACTAAAAATCGAGTTTAATAAAAAAAAAATAATAAGGGTGGCCCCGGTGGTGCAGCGGTTTAGCGCTGCCTGCAGCCTGGGATGTGATCCTGGAGTCCCGGGATCTAGTCCCATGTCGGGCTCCCTGCATGGAGCCTGCTTCTCCCTCTGCCTATGTCTCTGCGCCTCTCTCTGAATGAATGAATGAATGAATGAATGAATAAATCACAGACTTTGCAAAGGTGGGCTTATTTTCTGCTACTAGAGATGGCAAGGGAGGGTCCGGATGGCAGGTTTCACAGATTTGTGACAATGGAGCACACTGCCCAGGTCATGAGTGTTCATGTGCATTAAGTGGAAACACCTGTGATAAGTCATCTCAATGACTATGTGCACACCTCCCAGAAACTTCACCTGAAGGCTGTTTGAGCACTTAAGGGGAAAGAGGGCAAGAACCACAACTTTACTCATACTGAGTCTCTCTAAATTGATAATCCCAACAGGTCATTCTGAGAATGTTACTGTTTGCTTTAGGAAAGAGTGAAATGTAGTTTTCTTTGGGGTTTTCATGTGTAAACTACAGCACCATGGAAAGAGAGACTGAACATAGTTGCTGAATGTTAGCTTTAAATGTTTCTAATCGGGGCCCCTGGATGGCTCAGGTCATGATCTCAGGATCCTGGGATGGAGCCCCACCGTCTATCGCCATCACCCTTGCTCAGCAGGAAGTCTGCTTCTCCCTCTGCCCCTCCTCCCACTCAAGTTCTTACCCTCTTCTCCCCTCTCTCAAACAAATAAAATCTTAAAAAAAAAAAAAAGTTTTTAATCTGGTTACTCCTAAATTTGAATTAAATAAATTTGATTTGTGAAGGATTTAGTTTCTATTTATATGTATCAACAGAGCTTTTTAACTGATGACTCGAGCGTGTATACCAAAAAACCAACATTTCATCAGGAATATTTTAAGCAATTATGTGTTTAAGTGGGTTAAATATATTAGAATTAATTTCACCTGATGCTTTAAAAAAAAAAAAGATTAGGACATTTGAAAATACACGTATGGCTCACATGGTATTTCTTTGTGCTGCACCAGTCCACAGTGACTGGGGGAGAGAGGGCAGGGCATATCTGAGATGGGCCACTGGCCTTGAAAAACCAAAAGATCAAGTTGGGAGAGGGACTGTCCAGGGAGAGGGCAGGTGGTAACAGATGAAAATACCACAGGGTGGAAGAAGCCTCAAATACCAGACAGAGCAGTGTATTTAATTACGAGTGGGTGGTGGGAAATTTTCAGCAAGCCTGAAACCATCAAGAAAAAGAATCCACTAACATACCCCCACCGCCGGCAGTGATCAATACTTGATAGCTCTTTAGTCCCAGGCAAGAAATACTTAATTCTTTAGTAAGAATACATCTAATAAATCAGTACATTTAACAACTGTCATCATCTTACAATCCAGGAAAGCGGACACTCTTTTAGAAAAATAACTTAAAAACAGACACACTGGCATCCATCTATTATTACGTGTCTGTTTGGGTAAAGATACACGTGGTACATATACATACACAGATCATTTCTGGTACTTCCAAAACTTCCAAACAGTAAGTATTATCATTTCATTTTATAGACTGGGAAATTGGCTCAGATTAACACTTGGTGACTGTGCCAGAACATGAATCTAGATCTGATTCCCAAGCAAAGCTTTGGCTATCCAGATGTTACCACTTCTGGACAAGGTTTTCCTATTGTGCTTCCTTTTGCTGGTTAGCTGGGATCCAACCACCCTGGAGAATGCCATGAATGCTCAATTTTGTGAGTGCGCATTTTTCTGGCAAAGGGTCATGGCTTCCAATTACTTCTCAAAAGCCCTAGGAGACTAGGCTTCTTTGCTACAGTGTTCTCATAGCAAGCAACTTTCTCCTGCCTCTGCCCTTGCTGTGGACATCTGTCTCCTCCACCACTGCTAGGCTGTAGCTTACAGCCGCCCTGCTTCTCACTTCAAACATGTCGGACTTAGAAATCAGATGACAGACAGTCTGGTGGGCAGAGGAGTCAGCAAGCGTGGATTCCAGGTCCTGCTCACCAAATGACATGGGTTGCTCGGCCTTCCTGAGCATCACGGGGTGGAGGGAAGGAGTGACTGACCTGACTCATTCTCAAAGTGCTTAACAGTGCCTGGCATGCTCAGTGAGGTTGACAGGAAGTTCTAAAAAGAAATTACTACTGTATCCATAAGTTTTTTTTTTAAATTTATGATCTTTTTTTTTTTTTAAGATTTTATTTATTTATTTGAGAGAGTGACAGAACAAGCATGAACAAGGTGGTGAGGGGATGGGCAGAGGGAGAGGGAGAAGCAGACTCCCCTCTGAGCAGGGAGCTGATGCAGGGCTTGATCCCAGGATTCTGGGATCATGACCTGAGCCAAAGGCAGATGCTTAACCACCTGAGCCACCCAAGCGCCTGATCCATTTTTTTTTAAAAGATGTTTTTTTTTAATTTATTTGTTCATAGACACACACATGGTGGGGGGAGGGCAGAGACACAGGCAGAGGGAGAAGCAAGCTCCAAGCAGAGAGCCTGACGGGGGACTCGATCCAGGGTCTCCAGGATCACGCCCTAGGCTGCAGGCGGCGCTAAACCGCTGCACCACCGGGGCTGCCCTATCCATAAGTTTTTATTGCCATTTGTTTTTGCCCATTTGGCAGCTTCTTTCTCTTGACAAAGTTCTCTGACAGCTTTCTCATTAGTTCTTATTTCTTGACAAGCCAGTATCTAATCCAACTCATTCAGCTGGTATTTCTCCATGCTCCGGCATCAGCTAGATGAGGCTGGTTTCCAAACTGAACTCCTGGGAGTCAGCCCTGCAGACCCTTGGAGTGCATGCAGCTTCCTCTCTCCCAACCAAAGCAGCTCTGCTTTCGTTATTTTTATTTTTTAAAGATTTTATTTGACAGAGAGAGGGAGCAGCAGGCCCCCCACTGAGCAGAGAGCTGCTGTGGGACTCCAGCCCAGGACCCTGAGATAATGACCTGAGCTGAAGACAGACGCCTAACGGACTTAGCCACCCAGGTGCCCCATCAGCTCTGCTTTTATATTTGCTTTAAATATCAGAGAAGGAGTGTCCTGGGTTGTAAGACAGAACTGCACAATAAAATGGTGAAAAATGAAATGAAAACCTTATTTAAGAAAGCTGATCAGGTCACACAGCAGGACTACCAAACATTCAAACTCCTAGACTACACGCCAAACATTCAAAAGGCAAAGTGATCACCATCTCATGCCATGTCCTTAATGCACCAAACAAGGAGAGCTAATAAACAGTATCCTGGTAGCCCAGAATTTCTGAGCTCTGTGTTTGGGAAGAGGCAAACCATGGAAGCATCAGGTATTTAGTAAAGAAAAAAAATAAAATAAAATACACTCTCAATTCCAGATGATGTTCGGGGTCAGGCAGACTTAGTCCAGGCTTCTCCTTCCTCCCCACCGGAGCTCATCAAACAACGCATATTGCAGAAGAACCTCTGAGCTCCCCCGCAACCCAGTCACTGCCCTCACAGCACCACACAGTGACAGGGAAGCACCACCTCTCCTAAGGCGAAGGAAGAGAATGCAAGCACTTTAAGGAAAATTTTAAGACAGAGGCATCAAGGAGTTTCTGCTTAATCCTCAGCTAACTACAAAATTCAATTTAGCGAAAAACACTCTTACTGTAATAGAATTGTCTCAGTTGCACACTTACACTTTAAAAATGGCTAGAGCCCATTTCTTGATGCTTTCCAAGTACTTCCTCCAAATAAGTTACAATAATCAGATAGTTACTGTGGCTGTGCTCTTTGAATCCTCGTAGAAATGAGCCTTTTTAAAAAAGGCACCATGGGAGGATGGAAATTTGGCTTTTGACTCCTTGACTACAACTGCAGCCAAGATGCTCTTCCTTGGGGAAGTATAAAAGAAATAATGGTTCACATACCAAGCCTTGGCATAACTGCTCCCAGAAACTGCTCATCTTCTTGGAAGTGATTCTCTTGTAAGGATTCCAGCAATTTCTGCAGGACATCTTGGGGCACTTTGCAGCCGGTGCCCTTCAGTTCAGTGAATCTGGTTAGCCGGAAGCTCTTGTCCAATTCATAACTTTCCGGGTTAAAGGACTCCCGCGTAGACATGGTTCTTGGGAACACACACTTCACAGCTGGGCTCCTCCCCTCCCTCTCCTAGCCGGCTGGTTTCTTTACGGATCCACCTAGGTATCACCCAAACACAAAGACATCATTAAAAGAATCCTCACCAGTACTTGCTAAGCCTCAGGTGGATATACAGGACAGTGACAAGTAAGTGTGAAAAGAGCTGAAATCAACCGGACCCCAGGGATATGGCAGGGATCAGAGGCCACACAAGTTCCTCACGGTGATGCAAAAGCCGGAACGATCATTTTAAACATGGACTGTACCACCACAGACATCTTCTTCTACAGAAGATCTGACGTCTGTGTTGCTGTCACTGTGGCTCTGAGGGGACAGGACACCTCCCCTGAAGAAGGCACCATGGGCCAGCTGGCACAAGACACAAGGCCATTTTCAGCAGCAAGTCCCAAAGGTTCTTCTGGCGGCCAGCATTGTGAAAAAACTTCCAGTCACTTCATCTGTCAGCCTAGAAACACTATGGCTTTGAAATTAGAAGTCCCAGCTGAAGGGACTTTTCTGGAAAACCTTTTAATATCTTCTGCTGTCTCAAACAGAAAAATAAAATGCCCACCAGACACTCTGCAGGAAAAGGATGTTGATGGAAATGCATCTGATGGAATTCTTCATGATGCTCAATTCAACTTGAGAAAAGCAGGTTCTCACTTTGAGCCAAAAGCACAACATGATCCAAAACTAAGGAAGCCTCACTGAACAACACAAGTTGAAAAGTGGAAAGGCTGTTTAACGCAGCAAGATTAATCCTCTCCAAGAGAGCAGTGGAAAGTTCTCTTAATGTTTTAATGCAGTGCTCTTTCCTAGAAAGCAAACATCCCGCCCAACAAACCAGTACACACACATCACTGACAAAATATGCTTGCTCCTGCTCATTACGGTTTCACTGCAGAACTAAAATGAGAAATTAAACTGCACTTAAATCACTAGCAGTCATGGTACTTGATACTGTGGAAGTTTCTAGGGCGAACTCTTCTAAATCTGAAGCCTGGGAGGTTACACCAGAATCTTACATGTGCTCCCAGGGTTTACAAACCTCCAGAATGATATTTTATTGGGCATAGAATTACAAACACCCCAAGTTTTAGAGTCAGTTTCCCCTATAAAATTTATGATCAAGAACATAATTCCCATTTATATAGAGTTTCTGATCTCCTGGGAAAGACATCACTCATTTAAAATAAACCACACACACACACACACACACACACACACGCACATGCACAATAAACAAATAAAATAAATCTCACAAAGCCAGACTTTGGGCAGTAATCCAAATCGTCTTTACAAAAAAGCATGTTTGGGGTGAGCAATCATTTTGGCTTGAAACCTACAACCGTGCAGGAGTAAAGCTTCCAAGATTTCAAGAAAACAACCTGTCGGAAAGAAGGGTGTCAGGAGAGCAAAGCAAATTACCCAGAGGGGAATTCTGAAGCCATTTTAGAGTTAAGGAAGAGTCCAACAGCACTTTGACTTGGAAGAGTTTGGAACAAAACAGTCCTTTGCTCACAAAACGCCTCGCATTTAACACGCCTCACTCCTACGGGGTGGGGGGGGATCCAACTCACGAGGCATCCAGTTATTTTCCTACTTCCAACCCTAAACCACCGCCACCCTCCTCCAGAAAGAGGCGGGGAACTTGGGGAAGCTAACTTCCTTTTCAACCTAATTTCTACTTTCCCAGATTTTTAAGAGGGGGAGGAAAAAAAAAAAAGTCTAAGGACACCTTAAGTAAAAAAAAAAATAATAATAATGAATTAAAAATAAAAAAGCACTTAGGAGTTTTAAAATACTAAACGGAACGAGGGACACCCATCTCACACACACACACACACACACACACACACGAAATCTTGCAAAAGTTAGTTTTTGGAGGGTGAATGTGAGAAACCTGGGGGTCCGGGGGGAGATGCTTGGGGAAAGTCGTCATGAATGGAGAGGGGGGAGTCAGTCTGCCTAAGAGGGAGTGCACCGCCAGCCAGAGCCGCCTGTTGACACCTTTAAAACAAAGATATGAATATTTAAAGGCGGTTAACCCTTTCCTTCTCGGCCACCTGATTCTTTCCCCCCCCTGCAAAGGCGGGCGGAGCTCGGGAGCCCGGCGCGCGGGCCCGGTACCTACCTCCCTGGCCCCGGGCCCCCGGGCCCCCGGGCCCCCGGGCGCGCGGGCCCCGCACGCGAACAAAGGGCTGGGCTGCAGGCGGGCGCGCGGGGGCCGAGCGCGGTCCATGCGGCGGGCGCGCGGGGCCGCTCAGGGCGCGGGGGCCGCCCCGGAAGGCGCGCGGGGCCGCGGCTCTTTGTGCGGCGCCGCCGGCCCGGCCATGCCCGCCCTCCCGCTCTCCCGGCGGCGGGATCCCGGCCCGGGGCGCCCAGGGCCAGGCGGCGCCCGCGGGCCGGGGAGGGGGGGGGGGCGGGGAGGGCCCCGAGGTGCCGCGCGCCGCGCCCCGGGCACCGGCCTGGGCTCTCCCGCCGCGCGCGCGGGCCGCCGCGCAAAAATGTCGGCGGGCGAAAAAATTAACCCCTGCGTCGCCGCCGCCGCCCTCCCCCTCCACTCCTCCCCCGCCCTCTGCTCCCTCCCTCCTTCCCCGGCTCCGCGCGCGCGGCGGCGGCGGCGGCGGCGGCGGCGGCGGCGGCGCGGGCGGTGCTTCTTTTTTAAAGCGGCCCCACCAAGCCCTGGCTCGGCCCCTCTGCAGGCAGCGCTGGGGAGCGCCGGCCGTGCGCGGCTCCCGGCGGGCCCGGGCGGCCCGGAGGGGGATCCGCACGGCCGCCGCGGGCCCGCGGACGAATGTGCCCCTTTAAGCCTGGCGTCGCGCCCCCCCCTCCCCGAGCCGGGCGCTTACCGGTTCGCTTGGCGCCCTCCTCCTCCTCCCGAAAACGGGACTCCGGCGCTCCCACAATGCACCGGGCGCGGCCGGGCTCCCTTAAGCGTCGCCTGAATAAAAATGCCGCTCCCGGCGGCGGCGGCGGCGGCGGGGGGCGGCGGGGGGCGGCGGGGGGCGGGAGGGCCCGGGAGGGCCCGGGCCGCGCCTGGGCGCCGCGGGGGCTCGGCCTGCCTCGCCGGGCCCCTGCCGGGTACCGGGCCGCCGTGCGCCGCGCGCGCGAGGGGCCTTTAAGGGCCGCCTACCGCCCTTTAAGAGGCGGCGGGCCGCGGCCGGAGCGGCTCGGTGGCTGCGTGCGGCCCGGGAAGGGGGCGGGGGCGCTGTGCAGGCCCGAGCGCGGCAATGATTGGTCTCGGGGGAGGGGTGGGGGGTTGCAAACCCGAGCGGCGGTGGCATCCGTTGCAAGATGCAAAAAAAAAAAAAAAAAAAAAAAAGGATTGATTTCAAAAGTTGCGACTTGCATTGGCAGCAGCCTTTGGCGCCCGGGCCACCTACTTTCCCTGGACCCGCCGGAAGGGGCCGGGAATGCTTTTCCCCCAAAAGCTGGCCGGGCTCCACCGCGCTTGCACCCTGCGGGACGTTGTACCTGCTCCCCGGGCGCCGCCGTCGTGTCGCACTGGGAGACAATGACCGTGCAGACGGTTAGAGGAGGGGCAGGAGCAGAGCCAGAGCCGCCTCTGCTACGAGGAGAGATTTAAAAAAAAAAAAAAAAAAAAAAAAAAAGCACACAACCTACACGGCGCGCGGGGCTAATAGGGACTCCGGTCGGCTCTCTATTGTCTGGGCGGGCCCGGGAGCTAACGTGAGCCCCGGTGGGCCCGCAGACGTCCTCCTCCTGCAAAGTTTGCTGAACGCTCAGCGAGCCTGGCGGGGAGGGCGAGCTCAGGGGTCCTCGGTTACAAGTCCCAGAGAGCAGGGCAGCCCAAGAGTGCGCGGTTTGAATGAACGCTGCTCCGGGAGCTTCCGCCGGCCCAAGTGCTTTCTCCGGGTTTTCCACTCCCCGATGCGTCGCTGATGGAGGTACAGGCAGATGCTTCCCAACACCGAGTCCTGGAGGGCTTCCCTCAAAAGCAAGGGGCGTGCGGGAATGCCGACCAAACTTTTCTGGGGTGGTTGGGCATTTTCTCAATGGATCGGGGTGGGGGGCAGGAGCGACTTTGGTGTCCCCCCCACCCCCCAAAGGTGCTTCTGCTGCGCATCAGCGTGGCAGGCTGGGCAGATGCCCGCTCCTCGCTCTTACAAATTCCTGCTCCACGATTCCTCAGGGTTTTAATCTCGGTGAGGCTGCAGAAGTGATGTCACCTCGCAGGCTGGCTGATGCGGGCTTTTCCGCCCTTGTGTTTGCGTGTGTGTGTGTGTGTGTGTGTGTGTGTGTTTCTTTTCTAGCTACCTCTACAGTGCATTAGGAAAGAACATAGTAGCCTGGATTCTGTAACGTGAGTTGTTGGACTTTTGTAAGGATGGCACAAACGTGGGGTTTGGCAAACCTGGATCTGCCCCTGAATCACCTGGGAAGATGCCTCTACACACGGTCCCCAGGCAACCCTCCAGACCTCCCGAATCTGGGAAAGAGGACGCAGCGTCTTTATTCCTCGTGCCCTCTCTCTTTTGAGATTCGTTTTGTAAGTTGTTGTGGGGTTTTGGTTTTGTTTGCGAGGGTTTTTTTGGTTTGGTTTGGTTTAGCAAAAAAAAAAAAAAAAGAGTTTGGGGTTTCCAGGCTAGGTAAGTAGGGCCCTCCTGAAGATGATGTGTCATGCTGGGGAGTTTGGTATTGCTGCCGTCGTCTGCAGAGTTTTGTCAGATTTGTTTTTCACAAGGTGAGCTTGTAAGAAAGGCTGTACCACATCTGGGAGGATGCCCTCTCCCGGAGGGGAAAAAGAGGCCGAATCTCTAATTAGGAGGTCAAGCACGCAGTTGAGGGCATTTAGTGTGTGGTTGGAGGAAGAAGCATGAAGACGACCCCCAGATTTCTAGTTTTGGGGGGCTGGGTGGGTAGTAATGCTAACTGAATTAGAAACAATGGGAGGTCGGGGATCCCTGGGTGGCGCAGCGGTTTAGCGCCTGCCTTTGGCCCAGGGCGCGATCCTGGAGACCCGGGATCGAATCCCACGTCGGGCTCCGGGTGCTCCCGGTGCATGGAGCCTGCTTCTCCCTCTGCCTGTGTCTCTGCCTCTCTCTCTCTCTCTCTCTCTCTCTCTCTCTCTCTCTCTCTCTCTGTGACTATCATAAATAAATAAATAAATAATTAAAAAAAAAAAAGAAACTATGGGAGGTCAAACAAGTTTAGGGGTGAGTTCAGCTTTGGAGATGTTAAATTTCAGGCACCTGCCTGATCTTCTAGCCAGATTGCAATTGGTCAAACAGGAGCTGGCACCGAGGAGGGGGGGTCTGAGTTTGAGATGCAAATGTGGGGCCATCAGCATGTAAATAGCCTCGGAAAGTGGTGGGATTTACCGGGAAGGAGAGTTCTGGTTGAAAGTGAAGGAGACCTTGGACAGAGGCTGGCGAGGCTTTGCCAGTGGAATGGCAGGGCTAGCGGGAGGCTGCTCCCTGCAGAGTCTGTGGGAGGCCAGCATCCTCAAAACCTGCTCCTTCCTCCCCCAGCACCCCCCAGGCGCCCCACCCCCGGGTTGTGAGCTCTTCGCAGCTCCACAACAGCTAGAGCCAAATTCTTCTGGGCAGAGGCTGTAGACTCTTGGCTAAGCCGTGGATGCCTTCATTCATACGGACTCCGGCTCCAACCTTGGGGCCAGAGGATCCACTGGATCTCTCCACCCCCGTTCTTTGCCTTAAATGCATGCCTCTCTGTGCTTCCCCCGGTCGGCTTTTCTCCCACCAGCCTTCTTCCGAAGTCTTTGGCAATGGAGCCGTCTTCCCGGAGTTTTCAGGTCCTTACAGGCTCCAACTAAAAAATGGTTCTTCCGGCTTGCTTTACCTCGTGGACCCTTGTTTAAAATTACATATTTTCCAGCCCTGCTCCAAAGATTGTATTTAGCTGGCATAGTGGGTTGAATTGTGAGAAAGATCCGTTGCTTGACCAAACTTTAGTCAGGTTCCGGAAACTTCTAGGCCCATCTACATGCTTCCTTGTAAAATCCGGTTTTAAGCGAAATCCCACTCCCCCCACCATACCCCAGGTGATGTCTGAACACCCTGGCCTGCCTTTTTAGCAAGAATCCTGTTAGGTCAGTTTAGCCAGAATCGCCCCCACCCCTGTTATTTCCTCTTAGTAAATTCCACCCGGGGATCCCCACCCCTGCTCCTTGGCTATAAATTCCCTCTTGCCCATGCTCTAATCAGAGTTGAGCCTAAGCTCTCTCACCCCTCACTGCAAAATTCTCTTGCAATGGTCCTGAACATAGTCTGTCCTCACCTGTTCAACGCATGTCATAAACTCTTTTTTTCTAGAATAATTGTGTCCCCAGCCAGAGATATGTTCAAGTCCTAGCCCTCAGCACCTGTGAACATGGCCATATTTGGAAGAGTTTTTGCGAGTGTCATCAAGTTAAGAGGAGGTCATGGTAGATGAGGCTGAGCCCTAAATCCAATAATTTATGAGAACTGGGAGATTTCAGGGACTGAGACACAGGATTCCCAAGGATTGCTTCTGACCCCCAGAAGCAGGGAAGACCCTTCACAAGAGCCATCAGAGAGAGCATGGCCCTGCCAACACCTTGACCTGGACTTCTGGTCTCCAGAACTGGGAGAGGATACATTTCTGTATTCTGCATCACGCCGCCCAGCTTTGTGGTATTTGTCACCACAGCTGCAGGAAAGTAACAGAACCGGTTGGAGGTATATGTTGGGAGGAGTACTAAGAATCCATGCTTTTATTTATTTATTTTTTAATATTTGATTTATTTATTCATGAGAGACACCAAGAGAGAGGCAGAGACACAGGCAGTGGGAGAAGCAGGCCCCATGCAGGGAGCCCGATGTGGAACTTGATCCCAGGACCCTGGGATCATGCCCTGGGCCAAAGGCAGACACCAAACTGCTGAACCACCCAGGGAGCCCCAGAATCCATGCTTTTAATGGGCTCCTCTGGTGATGCTGATGCTGGGCGCGGGGGAGACACTGTCCTAAAGAATTCTGCTTTCTCAGACACCCAGAGGGACAGGAGGCAGCCTGTTCCACCTCCCACATTCTGCGAGCTTGAAAGCAGCCTCAGTGACATTACTTGCCTTCTGTCCTGACTCTCACTCAGGGTTTTCGCCTTCCAGCATCACCACTGGGGCAGTCACTCCCCTACGTTGCCTGAGTCCTGCCCGAGTCATGCCCGTTCAGAAGCGGTCTCTGATTTGTCATCGTGGCAGGTGGGAGGACTGTCTGGTCACGGCTAAGACCTGGTAGGTGATGGACACCTCAAGTCTAATAGATACCTCAAAGCTAAACCACTTCAGCCACCTGTTCTCATGTCTGCACTATAAACTGTCCCTTCCCTGGGAATATTAAGCACCAACATCCTACCTCTGATCCCGTAGTCCCCTCATTGCTGTACACCTGGCCACCTGCCCTTCCACTATATGGGAGTCACCGATCTCTCACAATGGCCCCTTCCCCTTCCATCTAGCCTGGAGCCTTCAGTACACCCCACAGCCTGGCCTCCCGCACTGCCCTTTGACCACATCCACCCTGAGACGGCCAGCCTTCTGTCCCTTCCCCCCACCATCTTCCCTATGCAGAGCTCAGAGATTGTGCCTTGAGGGGTATATGGTCTCCAATGCCCACTGGGCTTTCCCAACAGCTCAGAAGTCCTTAATTATGCTCTTGGGAATGTTCATTATTGTCCCCAAAAGTCTGTACCACACTGTACTGCCCTCAGAAGCAGATGCAGCTCAGAAGCAAAGGGATGCCCTCAGAGGAAACCCTCCAGCTTTCCCACCCTGCCGCCACCCTACCCCACCCCACCCCTCTGACCATCAGGGTCTCTGAGGGAGAACTATCTCTGTCCAAGGCTGGCCCCTCCCTGTGCACCAGCACCTCCCCTCCAACAGTAGCTAACTAACTGTGCACCCTGCCACATAGACCCTTTTATGAACACGGACCCCTAGAATTCCCCCAGCAGCCTTGTGAGCTAGGTACTATGATAGATTTTGCTTTCATGGGAGGAAGCTAGTGCTCAGATTGATTAACTTGCCCAAGATCACGACTTTACTTTAGATTTCTCTGAGGCATCAGATCTCGAGATGAGGATCTGGGGGAGGGGATCTTATTTGGGAGGTGCTCTCAGGAAGCACAAGGCAAGACGCGGGCAAAATGAGTCAGGGAAGGGAGAGCCCAAGAGAAGTGAGTGGGTCACCACCGTGGCCTCTGCCCTGTTGGCATCTAGCTGGGAAACTGTCAGGAACCCCTTTCTGGGAGGCAGACTAATGCCCCTGACCCCACAGCTGCCTGCGTCCCCATCCCTAGGACGGTGAACGTGTTTTGTTAAGGGTAAAGAGGAATTCGGGCAGCCCCTGTGGCTCGGGGTTTAGCGCTGCCTTCGGCCCAGGGTGTGATCCTGGGGTCCTAGGATTGAGTCCCACATCGGGCTCCCTGCATGGAGCCTGCTTCCCCCTCTGCCTGTGCCTCTGCCTCTCTTTGTCTATTACCTGAATAGATAAATAAAAAATCTTTTTAAAAAAAGGGTAAAGAGGAATTCAGGTGGTAGAGGGAACTATGTTTGACCTTAAGGAAGTTATCCTGGATTACCTGGGTGGCACAGTGTCATTACAGGGTGCTTAGATGTGGGAGAGAGAACCAAAAGAGGGACCCAGAGGCAAGGCAGTGTGACAAGGGTTCAGCCCAGTGTTGTCAGCTGTGAGGGAGGAAGAAGCCACAAAACGGGAATCAGGAGCCTCCGGCATCTAGCAAGGGCAAGGACACAGTGTGTCCTCTAGAGCCTCCAGAAAGGAATGCTCCCTGCAGGTAGATCCTTTGCCCTTTGCCCAGTGAGGTCCCTGTCAAACTCCCTCTCTTCCACACTGTTGGTGATCTGTATTTGCTGGAGGCTCATCACCTGCTGGTAGGAGCAGGGCCGTTCATGGAGTTCCTCTGAGGCCCCATCTCCCTGCTGGACTCACTGCTCCCTGTAAGGGGAGACCCTTTAAAATCTGCTTTCATTATGCCCTGGGTCCTGCCCCTCAGAAGCATGGGCCTTTGAACATACTTCTTAAACAAAATCTGTAACTTGGTGCTTGTTGATGAATTGCAAGCTGGCCTTGCAAATGGAGATATCTATCTTTCAGTTTATTTGAAAGAGGTCTGGTTTAACAAAAAAAAACAAAAACAAAAACAAAAACCCACAGAACTGTCCGATCACAAAAGTGTCTGTGCTCACAAAGTAGTAGTAGGTCCTGGGTCAGGGCAATGATAGAAAACAAATACACCCTCGAAATCACACCGCCTGCAGACTGGGAGGCTGAGACGTTTCTTCAGAGACTCTCATCCCTCACTGGCTAAGGCTTGTCCCTGGGGGCAGGGAGCCCCCAGTGCCTCCCCCACCCTGGACGGGAGGAGTCGCAGAATTTCCTCCTGGAAAAAGCAGCCCTGCTGTCAGGCGCAGGCTGGTGACCGAGGGGGCATGCTGTGCATGGCAGGATGCTGTCCTTGAAACTACAGGGGACCTCCAAGGTGGGCTGGCATCTACAGCCCCTGTCACAGCGCCCAGCAGTAAGTAGTCGAGCCAGGATTCAAAGTGGGGCTAAGTCTGGAGTCCATGTGCCTGGTCCTGAGGACCTCCCTACAGCATCTGAGGCCATGAAGCCCATATTCCTTCTCTTCTTAAAATTCTCTGGGTGGGTTCATGTTAGCTCTTCCCTCATTCTCCTCCTAACCTCTTTGGCTACTTCATCATCTTTTTTTTTTTTTTTAGTTTTTTTTTTTAATTTGTTTAAGTAATCTCTCCACCCAACGTGGGGCTCGAACTCACAACCCCGAGAGCAAGACTTGCATGCATTTTTGACTGAGCCAGCCAGTCATATTATTCTTTTTTGATGCCTCCCCTCCACCATCCTTTACTCCCATTCACACCCCATGCGATGTTCATCAGGTTTGTCCTGATGTCCTTCTCGTGCCATCTGTCCCCGCCTGCAGCCACCCGTCGTGGTGGAATTCTGAGCGCTTGGCATGTCTGGATTGAGAGGGCCTCTCGGTGTGTAAAAAAAAAAAAAAAAAAAAAAAAAAAAGAGTTCGAAGACCTAAAACGGGAAAAAGAGTGTAAAATATCTCAATGGTTTTTATATCAGTCTATTTTGAAATCTAATAATTCAGATATGCTGGATTATATAAAATATTAATTTCATATGTTACTTTCTACTTTTAACGTGGCCACTTGGCCACTGAAAGTGGTGTGGGGGGCTGACCAGGTGTTTCTTCTTTTTTTTAAAGATTTTATTTATTTATTTGTGTGAGAGAGAGGTAGAGACAGAGGCAGAGGCAGAGGCAGAGGAAGAAGTAGGCTCCCCACAAGGAGCCCAGTGTGGGACTCGATCCCAGGACCCCAGGATCATGCCCTGAGCTGAAGGCAGATGCTCAACCACTGAGCCACCCAGGCGTCCCTGACCAGGTGTTTCTCCTGGACAGAGCAGGTCTGGACTGAAGTAATCATTTCCTTCCGACCCCGACCCCCACCCCCACTCCCTTCACTATGTTATCGACTCTCCTCCTTATTTACAATCTTGGTGAATGGACAGCTATCCATGGCCGTTACCCCAGTGGCTCTCCTCAATCCCCCCTTCCTTTTCCAGCCTTCACTGTCTTCACTATCATCCAGCATTTTCACCTCCTTGGTGCTATATGCACCCAGCCCTCCCCTCCCTTCTGCTCCCATGGTCCTGTCTTGATTCATTTTCTTATCTCTCACTTTGACTATTACAGAAGTGTGCTAACTTATGGCCTCTTTGTTACAATTTTCACTTGTTTCCATTCAGTAAGTATGTAGTAGTAGTATTTAATGTTTTTAAATGTCATGAATACGTCACACAATGCATTTCATGGTGCACTTACTGTTCATTATGGGGGGTTTTATTGTGGTAAGATATATGTATAATATAAAATTTACTACTTAAACCATTTTTAAGTGTACAGTTCAACGACATTAACTACAGTCCTTCATGTTTTTCCAGTCAGAATTGTTTTCAGCATTTTAACTGCTATATAATATTCCACGATCCAATATGCAACATTTATTTTCTACCACTGGAGTGGTATTTATCAAAGGCAATCCTGACCATGTTCTTTCCCTGCCTAAAACCTCTAGGTGGTTTACACTACTTCTGGCTCTGTTTCTCCAAGGATGGTGCCCATTCAGGGGTGTGTGTGCATGATTTTAGGTGGTACATGCAAGAAACATTTTATTTTCATAATTATGTGTTTGTTTTAAGACACATTGGAAAGATATAACTAATATAAAACCTGTCATTTCGTGGGCATGATTCTTTAGAACAAAAAAAATGAGTCAAGGAGATTTTAGTTTTTATATTTGTATTTGTTACTTTAAATTTTATTTATTTATTTGAGAGGGAGAGAGAGAGAGAGACTCTCAAGCAGTCTCCATGGTGATTGTGGAATTCAACATGGGCTCGATCTCATGACCCTGAGATCATGACCTAAGCTGTAACCAAGAGTTGGATGCTCAACTGACTGAGCCACCCAGGCCCCCCTTTATTTATTTGAGAGAGAGAGAGAGAGAGAGAGCACAGGAAGGAAGGGGGGAGAGAGAATCTGACTCTGCTCTGAGCACAAAGCCCAACACGGGGCTCCATCCCATGGCCCTGAGATCCTGACCCCAGCCAAATTCTGACTCAGCCAACTGTGCGACTGAGGTACCTGAATCAAGAAAATTTTAAAGCCAACAGTGGCCCCTTTAAAGTGATAGCATTGTTCAAGGAAATGTCAGATACTTTTCAGACTCTTTTTTTTTAAGATTTTGTTTATTTATTAGAGACACAGAGAGAGAGAGACAGACAGACAGACAGACACAGGCAGAGGGAGAAGCAGGGAGCCCGACATGGGACTCATTCCGGGTCTCCAGGGTCAGGCCCTGGGCTGAAGGCAGCGCTAAACCGCTAAACTGCTGGGCCACCGGGTCTCGGTGCTCAGCGGGGAATCCGCATGTCCCTCTCCCTCTGCTCCTCCCCCTACTCATGCTTGTGCTCTCCCTCTTTCTCGAATGAATGAATGAATGAATGAATGAATAATAAATAAATAAAATCTTTAAAACAACCTGGGTCAGATAAGCGTCTTCTTAGGTCATGATCCTGAGGGCCTGGGATCCAGCCCTGCATGGGGATCCCTGCTCAACAGGGAGTCTGCCTCTCTCTCTCCCTCTTTCCTTCAGCCCCTCTCCGCTGCATATTCTCTCTCTCAAATAAATATATAAAATCTTTAATCAATCAAACAGAAGCTGTGTGCCGCCGGCCTTCTTCTTAGGGCTCTGCATGTATTTATTCATTCAGTCCTGTAACAACCCAATGAAGTAGGTACCATTATTTTTTTTAAGACTTTATTTATTTATTCATGAGAGACACACACACAGAGAGGCAGTTTTCAAAATTCTGCCTCTACACCCCCCAAAATGTAGCCACATTCCCTAAGATCCCACTAGGCCATGGTCGTTTCCCTGGCAAATACTGTTTCTCTCAAGCACAGAGGACTAATTCGGTGCTGTAAAGTGAAGATTTCATTGCACCCTGAGATTATCTAAGGCTACAAAATTATTGAGTTCTCCCTTTTTCTTATGCATGAAAGACAACACTTTGGGGTGGGGTGGGGTGGGGAATGGCTTATTTTTTTTTTATTGCATGGTCCACCCTTCTCTTTTCCTGTCTCCACTGCTTAAAATGAGTGAAGTTTTGCATCTAATTTCAAAAAATGCGTACACCACCCCCCTCCTAAATCTTGAGTCCCGGATGTACCCTCTTGATTGTTTATCCAGTTCTTCCCTCAAACATTCAATTCTCTCTTTTCAAAAATTTTATAAAGATTTCATTTATTTATTTGACAGAGAGAGAGCAAGCCACAGAGCACAAGTAGGAGGAGCAGCAGAGGGAGAAGCAGGCTTCCCCACTGAGCAGGGAGCCCCATGTGAGGTTCGATCCCCGGACCCTGAGATCATGACCCGAGCCAAAGGCAGACGCTTAACCCACTGAGCCACCCAGGCTCCCTCAATTCTCTCTTTTAAGAAAAGCTGCCCTGGGGACGCCTGGCTGGCTCAGTTGAAGCATGCCACTCTTGTTCTTGGGGTCATGAGTTCAAGCCCCGTGTTGGGTATAGAGATCTTTTAAGGAAAAAAAAAAAAAAAAGACCCTGCTCCTGCTTTCTTATCAGGTAACCTATCCCAACCACTTCTATCACATCCAGCCTCCTGTCCGGCAGGGATTCTGCAACATAAGGAAAGAAGAGTCTTGATTACCTGGGTTTGGGCACATCTCTTCCCATTTTTCTGCATCACATGTCACTGGCTCTCTTCTCTCCTCCGCTCAGGATCGTATTGTAATGAGTGATGGTTGTCAGAAGCCAGATTCTCCTGTGTATGTGCTGGGCGCAGGAGAGGAAGGGAGAGAGAGGAAGAGCGAGGTGGAGAAGGCCCGAGTGTGTGGATACACGTCCCAGGCTTCCTGTCTGTCTCCTATTCTCGGAATTGGTTCAATTCAAGTGGGGCCCAGAGCTAACTCCTAAATTAACCAGAAGTCACTGTTCCTCAAGCAGGAGAGCAGGCTATTCATTCACAGTCTTTGTTCACAATGCTCCATCCAAGGTAGACTTTTACCCTTTACCCCCAAATGCACCATCTTCCCTAATTATCTCCTCTGGCCAAAGGTCACTTGGGAAAATACTTACAAACTGAGTTCCTCCTACCCCGACCGTGACTGTCCTTACTGGACACTCTGTGTTTGCGACGTGCTGGGCATGTGCTCAGGAATGGACGTGGCCTTGGGGCCTCCAGACTTGAACTTAGGATCCAAGATGAGAAATAGCAAACAAATTGGACAGCCCGGGTGGCTCAGTGGCTTAGTGCCGCCTTCAGCCCAGAGCGTGATCCTGGGGTCCCGGGATCGAGTCCCGCGTCGGGCTCCCTGCATGGAGCCTGCTTCTCCCTCTGCCTGTGTCTCTGCCTCTCTGTGTCTCTCATAAATAAATAAATAAATAAAGTCTTTTAAAAAAATAGTAAAGAAATAATGGCAGAGGCAACTGTTGTTTTTATTTTAACTCCCTTCAGAGCAGCCACATCTGGAATATAGGGAGCGTGTCTGGTTTTGGATGGTGTTCAGGTTTGGCCCTCCTCCGCTCAAATTTCCTTCGTGGTATCCTGCTCTTTCACCAGAGGGAGTGGGAATGTTTCCGTTTTGATGCTTGGCAAGCGTCTGCCACACGTGGGTGGTTGTACTAGAAAAGCACTGAGGACCTTTTTGGCTTGGAGATTCTGTGATTCATTTGATGGGGAGGTGCACCCATGAGGTTTTGTTGGTGGTGATTTCCTCTGCTCAGTCTGGCTTCCCCTGGATCTGTACTTCTCGGAATATTGGTCGAATCCATTCACTTTTGTCCTTCTCCACTGATTCTTCGTAAATTCATGTTTCATTTGCCTAAATGACTTGCGGTGGTCTCTGGACTGGATCTTTGTTACCTTTCAAGATGCTCCCTCCTGTGGTGGTAGGAAGTGGGGCCTTTGGGAGGGCTTCAGTTTGGTTGAGATGAGGTCATGAAGGTGGGGCCCCATGATGTGATCAGTGCCCTTAGAAGAAGCAGAAGAGACCAGGGCCCTGGGAGGCTCAGCTGATTAGGCGTCTGGTCATGATCCCTGGGTCCTGGGATCGAGCCCCACATCGGACTCCCTACTGAGCCTGCTCCCTCTGTCTCTGCTGCTCCTCCTACTTGTGCTTTCGGGCTCTATCTCTGTTAAATAAATAAATAAACAAATAAATAAATTCTTAAAAAAACAACTAAACTAACTAAAAATAAAAGAAGGGAAAGAGACCAGAGCCCTCTTACTCTTTCTGCCTCGGAAAGACACAGCAAATGTCTACACCTGACAAGGGCGGCTTCTATCTGCTGGCATCTTGATGTTGCACTTCCCAGCCTCTAGAACTGGGAGAAAATGTTTGCTGTTTAAGCCCACAGTCTATGGTATTTTGTGAGAGCCGCTAAGTCTCTAGTCGCTTCCATTCTCTTGTCCCAACCCTGTAACACATCTCCCCAGTTCCATCCTATGGCACAGGTAATGCCACCCCCCAGCCTGAAAACCTAGAGGGCCCCCCCCCCCAACGCCTGGGGAAGCAGGCCTACATCTTTTAATGCAAGTAGCCCTGCTTGGCCAGTGGTGACGTCCTCATCAGCCCCACTGTTACCCTCAGTGTCAAGATGCTGAGACCCTGCTCAGCTAAGGAAGCCCTGCCTTTTGCAGCGCCTCGCTCTCCGAACTTCCTGGACATGTCCAAGGTGCTTATATGTCCCACAAAGCAAGCCCAGTTATTATGACTCATTGCTCAGTGCCAGATACTTATCCTCACTCTTTTTTTTTTTTAAAGATTTTATTTATTTATTCATGAGAGACACACAGAGAGAGAAGCAGAGACACAGGCAAAGGGAGAAGCAGGCTCCACCCAAGGAGCCCGATGTAGGACTCGATCTTGGGACTCCAGGATCACACCCTGGGCCAAAGGCAGGCGCCAAACCGCTGAGCCACCCAGGGATCCCCTCATCCTCACTCTTGAAATGGGGCAGGTGAATACCAGAGGCCTGCAGAAGTTGAGAGCATAGAGGCCAGGGTGTCTTCCGTTGCTTGAGCTTTAACTTGAAAGCTTAAAAATGCCAAAAATTCTAAATAGGAGTGGTATAATGGAAATGTATATATTTATCAAATTAATGCTTTTCACATACACAAAACCAATGCAATATAATGGTGCAAGTTGCAAGGTAATTACAAGATTTATTGAGGAAAAGTGAATCTTTTTAAAAAAAAAAAACATTTTATTTATTCATGAGAGACACAGAGAGAGAGGTAGAGACATAGGCAGAGGGAAAAGCAGGCTCCATGCATGAAGCCTGATGTGGGACTCGATCCCGGGACCCTGGGATCATGACCTGAGCCAAAGGCAGACGCTTGACTGCTGAGCCACCCAGGCATCCCAGAAAAGTAAATCTTTTCACTTATAAAAGGAAATATCAGAGTTTATGTTTTCTGAGCAAGAAGGATTTCTGTCTTTTTTTATTTTATTTTATTTTTAAGTAATCTCTATGCCCAGTGTGGATCTTGAACTCACAACCCAGAGATCAAGAGTTTCATGCTCTACCGACTGAGCCAGCCCAGGTACCCCAAGAAGGAGTTTTTTAAAATGAGACAAAAAAGCACATATTATAAAGAAAAATATCAGTAAGTTTGGCTATATTAATATTTAAAACATCTGTATAATAAAGAAAAAATACTTAAACCAAGTGAAAGACTAGTCACAGACTGGAAATAAATATTTGTAACTCGTAATCAACGAAGGAACACCTTCCAGAATATGTGAAGAACTCACACAAATCAATAAGGAAAAAAAATCTGACAGAAAAGAAATGATAAAGATCTGAATGCGGAATTCACAAAAGAGGACATCTAAGTTGCTAATACACAAGAAGATGTGCAACTTCACCAAGGAATCAGCAGAATGCAAATTAAAACAAGATACCCTTGTATAGCTACTAGATTGGCAAAAATTAGCAAGATCACGTGAGGTCAGGAATGTGGGGGACTTGGTGCTGTCTGATGCTGATGGCAGGAACAGAAATTAGTGAAGCCATTTTGGAGAGAATTGGATGCTCCGTAGTAAAGTGGGAAGGTGCATGTATCTTCTGACTCATTAAATCCTCTAGCGAGTGGGTATATGCACAAAGAGACCTATACAAGGGTATTTATAAGAACCAAAAATTGGGAATAATTTAAATTTCTATCTAAAGGGGGGTTCCTGACGGCCCAGTCGGTGGTTGAGCTGCTGACTCTTGGTTTCGACTTCAATCGTGATCTCAGGTCGTGAGATCAAGCCCCGCCTCGGGCTCCTCACTCAGCACAGTCTGCCTGAGTTTCTCGGTCCTTCTCCCTCTGCCCCTCCCCTCGTGCACTCTCTCTGTCTCTCTAAAATAAAAAATATAAAATATAAATATTTTTAAAAACTTCTGTCAAAATGGGGGTGGAAAAATAGATGTTGCATATTAGATCATGGAATATTATATAGCAGTTTAAATTATTAAAACAAAAAAACCAAAAAAATAAATTATTAAAACAATTCTAATGGGATCAACATAAATGAGTAGTTAATGCCATTGAACTGTATGCTTAAAAATAGTTTAAGAAGTAAATTTTAGGGATCCCTGGGTGGCGCAGCGGTTTGGCGCCTGCCTTTGGCCCAGGGCGCGATCCTGGAGACCCAGGATCGAATCCCACGTCGGGCTCCCGGTGCATGGAGCCTGCTTCTCCCTCTGCCTATGTCTCTGCCTCTCTCTCTCATTCTGTGTGACTATCATAAATAAAAAAAATTTAAAAAAAAGAAGTAAATTTTATGTTATGTATATTTTACCACAATAAAAAAAAACATAATGAACAGAACAAGTGCACCATGAAATGCATTGTGTGATGCATTCGTGACATTTAAAAACATCAACCACTACTACTACTACATGCTTACCGAGTATGTGTATGCATCATAAACACTTGAAGAAAGGATCATATCAGATCTAAGACAGGCTGGCTTCTGGGAGGGAGAGAGGAGGAGAAAGCCTGAGTTGGTGGCTACGCTTGGACTCTATACGCGACATTTTATTTCATTAAACAAATCTAAGGAAAGTCATGAAAATGTGTATACAAAATGAAGGTCTATTGCACTAGTCTCTGTATTGTTCTGTCTGAAGATAGAAGCAAATCCTCCCTCCCATGAACGCACATAAAATGGGGCTCTATCTATCCTGCTATCTGGCGGGGCAGTTGTTTATTAACAGATCTTATCTCTATATTTCTGAAAGGCCTTTTATGTCTCAGGCACTTTGCTGCGAGCTGGGTACTTCGTTTTGAACGGGCATTGGGTTCTACACTTAGCATTTTCCTCCGAGAGATGTTCTTGGACAATGGCTTTCAAAGGCTGGTCTCACCTGGAAAGTTATTGGAAATGCAAATTTGGGGGCTGCCCCCCAACTCAGGTGCTTCGGAGGTGGGGCCCAATAGTCTGTGCTTCAGTGAGCCCTCCAGGTGATTGTGGCGCTTGGGCACACTTGGAGAACCCTTGTTCTTCTAGAATGAAGAGGTTGCTGCCTGCTTTCACCCTCTCTGAGGCGAGGAGAACACCCAGGAGTTTCCCAGAAGTGCTACAGCTCCCATGGAAAAGTAGAATGCTGCTGGACACCTGGGTCCAGGGGCTTCTGTGCTCCACCAGCCCACAGACCCTCCCCGAACACCACCCCCAGCACCAGTCCCTGCCTGGCCAAAATATCCTACTAGCCTCCTTAGCTTGGCTTTTAAGACCCTCAGGAACCTGGCCCCATCTGCCCTTCTGTCTCCCCCAAAATCTCCTTTGTCTCTGGAAAGACAGCAGTCCTTCCTCATAGAAGATACTCGTGCTTTCCTGTCCCAGAGGCTTGTATTTTATTTTATTTGTATTTCTTCTTTCTGGAAGAGTTTCCACATGTGACAACTCCATCCCCACCCCCACCCCATCCCCACAGACATAGCTTATCATTTCAGATCAGTCTCAAATGCCATTTCCTCCTTCCCTAGCTGGAGGCAATTGCTTCTTCCTTTGTGTTCGCCTAGTAGAGGGTTTGATCAGCTTCTGTAACTGTCATTTATCTTTCACATTCTATCTGGTATTCCAGTTTAGGAATATGTCTTATTAGGTCAGAAAACCTTTGATTCAAACATCTTAGTCAAGTTGAAGCCTTTAATAATGCTGAGCATATTTTTAAATTCCAGTGATATAAATAAGTGTATCATTCAGAAATACCAAAGACATGGTCTGTCCTCAAATTGCTTGAGGTCTAGAGGGTGAGAGAGGCAACCTACAAATAAGGCTACAGAGCTAAGGACAGGCGGTGGGGTCGCAGGGAGGACAGAGAGGCTGAGTCAGCTTGGGAAGAGGTGCAGGGGTGGAGGTGGGCAGAGTCTGGGTAGGAGGGGATACCGGATGCTGTCAATGAGGACACGCTGAGACCAGGCACAGACCTCCTCCCCTATCCTGGGGTTGGGGGTGCCAGAAAGGCTTAGGGCCAAAGAAGAGAAATAAGTTCCATTTCACAGAGCCAGGGCAAGAGTATGTTTCTGTAAGAACAGAGCAATAAACAGCACCAAAATTAAGTACAGAGACGCCGTGACAAAAGGTCATCATTACTTGCAAGACTTACCTTGGGAAGCATGCAAGGTGCACGATCCTGAGCTCTGCTTTGCAGAGTCTCCCACGGAAACTGAAGGCACCTTCTAGAATTTAAATCTCGGTTGCTGTTTGAGCTTCTTCATCTGCATGAGTTAGAATTGTGCTTTTCAGTCTGGGGACTGCAGATATATATAAAAGATATTTTTTCCCCCTTTAGAAGGAGTCTATTAACGAAGCACTGAATTTCAGGTTTCCTACCTGTGGGTTGTGCAATGTCCCACTGTGGCCAGCAGGAGGCAGCACAACCTCATGTTCTGTGTCAGGATGCTCCTTGCTGGAGTGAGGTCGGCCCCTGGGGGGGGAGGAGGAGCTGCCTGTGTTCCCTTCTCTGTATCCTGAAAACGATAGGAATTAAGTCGTGGCCAGACATCCTCAAACATTCAGGGATGTGGGGGGTGCCGGGCCTTAGCCCTGCAATCTGAAAATCTCAAAGCTTTTTGCAAAGGAGTCTTGTTCTCATTTCTGCAAATGGAAACCGGTCTGTACTTCACAGTAGGCCTGCAATGTAAAGTTAAGGGAAGGGGCCTGGTGGGTCCCTCGCATGCAGATGTAACCAAACTAAACTAAGCATCTCAGCAAACTTCCACCTATTAGGAATGAAAAAGTGGAAAAGCACAAAAGAGAATAAATATATAACAAGAACAAGATGTTACGTGGGGAACGGTTTTGTGCTCGCCTATGGTTTGGATACCCTGCCTGCTACGGTCTCTTACAGATTCGTAATGCTCTTCAGTGTGCTCATAGCTCATAGTAGCTGTGTCCCGCAGAAACAGAATACGAGCCACAGATGCAGTTTTAGATTTTCTAGCAAGCCACGTTATAAAAGTAAAAAGAGGGGCGCCTGGGTGGCTCAGTCGATTGAGCATCCAACTCTTGATTTCAGCTCAGGTCATGATCTCTGGGTCCTGGGATCAAGCCCCACATTGGGCTTCATGCCTAGCATGGGGCCTGCTTGAGATTCTCTTTCTCTCTCTCTCTGTCTCTGCATCTTCCCCCCATGCTCTCTTTCTCTCTCTCTAAAAATCAATCAATCTTAATAAATATAAAAGAGGAAAAAGGAACAGATTAACTTTAATAATATATTTTATCGAACCCAATATACTCAAAATAGTATCATTTCAAAGCGTCACCAATATCTTAAAAATATAAGTGTCAGGCAGCCCAGGTGGCTCAGCGGTTTAGCACTGCCTTCAGCCCAGGGCCTGATCCTGGAGACCCAGGATCGAGTCCCACGTCGGGCTCCCTGCATGGGGCCTGCTTCTCCCTCTGCCTGTGTCTCTGCCTCTCTCTCTGTTTCTCGAATAAATAAAATCTTAAAAAAAATCTATCATCTATCTATCTATCTATCTATCTATCTATCTATCTATCTATCTATCTATCATCTATCTATCATCTTCATCTTTGACACGGGGAGTGTATTTCACACCGAGAGCACACCTCCCTGCGTGCGTACTAGGACTACGTCTTAGTCCCGGAGGCTTGGTGGCTGTGCGTGGCCGGGGGCTGCCGTGCTGGACATCTGGGGCTCAGAGGACCCAGGCCTAGAGGGAACCCCACGGAAAGCGGACATACCACCAGGAGGTTACAGGGAAAGGTGATGGAAAAAGAATCGAATACACATTCAGGTTAACTGAAAAGCCAAGATCTTGGAAGAGAGCCTGGAGGGGGTGGCGGGGGAGTGCTAAATGACAATGACTTAAACTAAGATGAGAGACCCTTGCCACTGCCCTTCTCATGATGCCCCAGGTGGAGACGGGCGGAGGCGCTCCGGTTGGAGGCCAGGAGGCAGGATAGTTTCCTATGTGTTTGCTGTTTTGGCTTCTAGCTTCTTCCTTCCTTCCTTTTTTATCTCTCTCTTTCTTTCTTTGTTTCTTTCTTAGTTTCTTTCTTTGTTTCTTTCTTTTTTAGATTTTATTTATTTATTAAAGGGGGGGACACACAGAGAGGCAGAGACACAGGCAGAGGGAGAAGCAGGCTCCCTGTGGGGACTCGATCCCGGGACCGCCCTGAGCCCAGGGCAGCCTCCCAGCCGCTGAGCCACCCAGGAGCCCCTGGCTTCTAGTTTCAGCTCCTGCCTCGCTGCTTCTGGGTGTCTACAGGTTGAGGCCGTGAGGCGTTGGGCGATCTTTTTTCCTTTGAATCTGCAAATCCTGTAGAGTATCAGCAACTACTCCTCAAGCTCTTCAGCACCAGATCATCGTGGCTCCCCATCTCATCCCAATTTTCTGGTTCCCAAACTTTTCGCTGTGTCCGCGTGCAGACACTCTTCACTCCCTGCCCCGATCGACCCCCACCTTTGTCTCACCTTTGGGCCGGATTCCCAGAGACAGAAAAAGTGACAGACCTGAAGTACTCGGTGTCCCCTCCCCCTCCACGACCTGCTCTGCTACTTGCTCTCAGGAGCCTCTGGAGAAACGCTTTAGGATCCCCCATACTGATGGGTGTGGTTCTTCAGCAGGTGCCACATAATTGCACCATGAACTCAAGTCAGCAGGGCTTCTCTAGAACTTTCTGTGCTGGCTCTGGTGGCTGTCGGGAGGATGATGGCCGTGGAACGAGCAGCCCAGGCCTTTTGCAGAATGCCCACACCTACCTCGGAGCCCAGCCAGAGGCTGTTTGCTTTTTCCCCTCAAGTACTTCGCTGGTTCCACGGTCTGTTAACAATCTAAGAGCCGAGTCCTCCTCTAGGGTTACTGAAGGGGCATCTTTTGTTAGGAAAGAAGGTGTGTCATTATTTTGCTCAGGTTCAGACACCTGATCCAAGCCAGCAGATCTCCCAAGGATGCTCCTTTTTTATTTTTATTATTAAAAAAAATTTTTTTTAGGATGCTCTTTTTTTAAAAAAAGAATTTTTTATTTATTTTATTTAGTATTATTATTTTTTACATTTTACTTATTTATCCATGAGAGACACACAGAGAGAGGCAGAGACACAGACAGAGGGAGAAGCAGGTGCCCTGCGGGGTCACTACCTGAGCCAAAGGCAGGTGCTCGACCAGCCACCCAGGTGACCCCCCCCAGGATGCTCCTTAAGTTACTTGCTGAGTTACTTCCTCGAGTGGGCAGCGCCCCGAAACCAAACCAGGCTCGGAGGAACCTGTTTCATGTAAACACGCACAGCTTCGCTCTGTCGTCTTGTGACTTGTGCGTAGATCCAGGGAACCGAGCGGGGACCACATGCTTTCGATAATTCTTTTGGCAAGTAAGCACTTCCTGAAGCCAGGATTTCTCATTATCCTTTCCCTTCCTTTGCTGTGGAGAAAAATACGTACATATTTTGTTGATTGCACTTTCTGAAAGTCACTTGTGTGTTTTTTGGTGTCTGAAACAACTTCCACAGCCAAGAGTGTTGCTGGGGTTACTTTCCCTCCTGTGGGTGAAGTTACTTTCTACCGTGGGAGCTGAAAAAATGACCTGCAGAGAAAAAGGGAGGGTAGGTAGGTCAGGGTGGGTGCCCCCCATGCTCCTGGGGCCGCCTGCCCGGGGCTCCCGGGGCCTGCTGTTCCAGCCTCACCCCTTCCTTCTCAGCTAGCTTTGCTCTCAGAAGCTGAAAAGGGTCATTTATGCCTTAGGTTTGGGGGTTGTTGTTTTTAGATATCATACATGTATCCTAAAAATTCAATTCTTTAAAGTGCTTTTTTTTTTATAAACAAGATTTTATTAATTTATTTGAGAGAAGGACGCCCTGGTGGCTCAGTGGTTGAGCATCTGCCTTCTGCCCAGGGCGTGATCCTGGAGACCCGGGATCGAGTCCCACATCGGGCTCCTACATGGAGCCTGCTTCTCCCTCTGCCTGTGTCTCTGCCCCGCTCTCTCTCTGTGTCTCTCATGAATAAATAAATGAAATCTTTAAAAAAAAATTTATTTGAGAGGGGGCAGGAGAGAGAGCACGAGCAGAGGGAGGGGCAGAGGGAGAAGGAGCCTGATGGGGGGCTGGATCCCAGGGCCCCCAGATCATGACCTGAGCCACCCAGGCACCCCTAAAGTGCTTTTTTAGTATATTGCAAGATTGTACCACCATCACCCCTATGTAGTTCCAGAATATTTTTGTCACCCCAGAAAGAAACCTCATACCCATTAGCTGTCACCCTCCTTGCTGCTGTGAGCATGTCTTTCTGTACATGTTGCTGCGTGGACCTACTTTTTCATCTCTCTTGGTTATACGGTTTGGGATGGAATTTCTGGGTCCTATGGTAACACCACGTTTAACTTTTTGAGGAACCTTTCTCCGAAGGGCCCGCTGCATTTTACATTTCCCCCAACAACGGAGGAGCAGGCTCCATTCTCTGCATCCTCACTCCCCACCCACACTGGTTATCATCTTTGGGCTGCGGGTGTCCTCAGCAGCAGGCAGTGGGCTCTCCGGGTTGTTATTTGCATTTCCATAGTAACTGATGCTGTTGAATGTCTTTTTATGTGTTTATTTCATTGCCTATCTTCTTGGGAGAAACATCTCTTCAAACCCCTTTGCTCAGTTCTCAGCTGGGTTATTTGCCTTCTCGGTGTTCAGAGTGATTTGTGTATTCTGAATATTAGACCCATATCAGGTATAAGATTTGCAAATACTTTTTCCCATCCCGTGAATTTTCTTTTTGCTTCCCCGATGGCTCCTTTGAAGCACACGAGTTTTAAATTTTGAGGAAGTCTGAATTATCTATTTTATTTGGTTGCCTATGTTTAGGATTATTTTTAAGCTACATCACCTCTTTCAGTGTACTTACCTTTTAGATCTTAGCTTTTTTTTTTTTTTTTTTAGATTTTGTTTATTTATCATGAGAGACATACAGAGAAAGGCAGAAACATAGGCAGAGGGATAAGCAGGCTCCCTGTGGGGGAACCAAGTCCCAGGACCCCAGGGTCACACCTTGGGCCAAAAGCAGATGCTCAACCACTGAGTCACCCAGACGTCCCATGACTCCCTCAAAACCTTAACTACTAACAGTCTATCGTTCATCGGAAGCCTTACCAATATCATACACAGTTGATCAATATGTATTTTGTATCCTATATGTGTTATATGCTATATTCTTACAATAAAGAAAGCTAGAGAACAGAAAGTGATATTAAGAAAATCGTAATCATAAGGGAGAGAAAATTTATATACTGCACTGTATGTACATATGTATGTATGTATGTATTTATTTTTAAAAGATTTTATTTATTTATTCATGAGGGACACAGAGAGAGACAGAGACACAGGCAGAGAGAGAAGCAGGCTCCATGCAGGGAGCCCCAAGTGGGACTCGATCCCGGGATTCCAGGATCACGCCCTGAGCCAAAGGCAGACGCTCAACCCCTGTGCCACCCAGGAGTCCCCATATGTATTTATTTTAAAAGATTTTATTTATTTATTTGAGAGAGAGAGAGAAAGAGCATGAGTGGGGTGGGGGGAAGGGTAGATGGAGAGGGTGAGGAAGCCGATGTAGGGCTCAATTCCAGGACCCTGAGATCATGACCTGAGCCCAAGGCAGATGTGTATCTATCTGATTGGGCCACCCAGGTGCCCCAAATATGTATTTACTCTCAGTAGTCTTCTGATTATTTTAAAAACACGCACACATAAAACACTTTTAAATGATACAGCAACACTTTCAAATTCTAAGCCACTTGGACCTATTAGAGAACTAACACAAAAATTACAGATCAAAATTAGAACCGGTTGTTAGCAGGGGACCAACGAGATAACTCTACACCGGGGAGACAAGGGCTGGTTAAGCTACCTGTGATCTCAAGTGAACTGAGTTGCAGTGTCTGGCATGTAGTAGGCGCTCAGTAAGTGGTTATTGAAGCCATGATCTCAAGGACTGAAACAATTATTCTCTCTCTCTCTTTTTTTTTTTTAAAGACTCCATTCATTTATTCACAAGAGACCTGGAGAGAGGCAGAGACACAGGTAGAGGGAGAAGCAGGCTCCATGCAGGGAGCCCGACGTGGGACCCCAGGATCGTGCCCTGGGCCGAAGGTAGGCCCTAAACCGCTGAGCCACCTAGGGATCCCCTGAAATAGTTATTCTCTTGGTAAAAATAGTGGAAAGGGAAAGCCCTGACATGGGGAAGCCAGGGTTCTAAGCTCAACTGTATGACCCTGACAGATATACACTCTCTGCTGCTCATCCCCCTCATCAGTAAGGTGTACAGGTATGGGTGTAGACCTCTAACTTAGGGCATGTGGATTGCTGGCCAAATGTGATCCATGCAACCTGGAGATTGGTTCTTGTTCCTTCTCTCTGGGCCTGTGTGTGTGTGTGTGTGTGTGTGTCTCTCTCTCTTTTTTAATATTTTATTTTTAAGTAATCTCTACACCCAATGTGGGGGTCACATTCAAGACCAAGATCCAGAGTTGCATGCTCCACCGACTGAACCAGCCAGGGACCCCTCTCTCTGTGTGTTTTAATCCAAGTAAAATTCATATAACATACAGCTAACCATTTTATTTTATTTTATTTTTATTTTTATTTTTAAAGATTTTATTTATTTACTCATGAAAGACACAGAGAGAGGGGCACAGACACAGGCAGAGGGAGAAGCAGGCTCCATGCAGGGAGCCCGACGTGGGACTCGATCCCGGGTCTCCAGGATCACGCCCTGGGGGCGCTAAACCACTGAGCCACCGGGCTGCCCCAGCTAACCATTTTAAAGTAAACAATTCAGTAGCATTCAGGACATTCTCAGTGCTGTGCATACACTACCTCTGTCTAATTCCAAAACATTTTTATCACCCCCAAAAGAAATTCCACCACCTAAATAAGCAGTCACTCCCCATTCCCCCCTCCCCCAGCCCCTGGGAACCATCCATCTGCTGACCCTCTCTATGGAGTCCCCTATTCTGAACGTTTCCTATAAGTGGAGTCATACAGTATGGGACCTTTTGTATCCGACTTCTTTTCACTTGGCATAATGTTTTGAGGGTCATCCATGTGGCGGGATGTTCTTCATTCCTTTTCATGGCTGAATAATGCTCTGCTGAGTTGCCCTGCTAATACATATATATTTTTAAGCAAAATTAAAATTCATTACTTACTTTTCCAGAAACAGAGAGACCAACTGTCTCTACTAGCCCTTCGCCATATTATGTAACCACAGCCCGTTGGGCAGAATGTTGCACTAACAGGATTGGACCTATTAGTCACTGTAGTCAAAGCCAACTCTAATTAATCAGATAATGGAAGCCGGTCCAGTTTAATTCCACTCAAATAACATCATGACATCTGGGCACTATCAGGGATTATTGGCAGAAGAGAATAGACAAATATGATTAAAGCCTCTGAATGGATTTGATTCCTGTCTGCGGCATGCCATGGACCACTGTCGTGAAGGGCCAACCTCCCTGCTGCCCTCATCAGTAGAACCCCCCCACGGCCGGCGTCACAGTGGGGAAAAATGCTCTGCTCTGGGGCCTTTCCAACTCCCAAAATACGTGATTCCGTGATTCCGTGGGTCCTTAGTTTACTTCTGCCCAGAAGTGCTCAGATTTCTGCATCTAGAGACATTTGGGGAAAACCTCCAGTGTATGTGACAAGTCAGCTGAACCGTCATCAGGAGCGCCCCCCCAGGGCAGTGAGGACGGGGTTTAGATTCAGAGGGACCCTTGAGACCTCACACAGGAAGTAGTCACAAAAGCTAGCTTGTGGTTGAACCCCCAGACATGGGCATCTGGAGAGCCAAGGTTATGGGTTCTGGATGCGGGGGTAAGAGTTGAGCTTCCTTTGGGTCTCTTATTTCATTTCATTTCTTTTTAAGATTTAATTTATTTATTTGGGGTGGCTGGGTGGCTCAATGGTTGAGTGTCTGCCTTGGGTTCAGGTTGTGATCCTGGGGTCCTGGGATCAAGTCCTGCATTGGGCTCCCCACAGGGAGTCTGTTTCTCCCTCTGCCTGTATGTCTGCCTCTCTCTGTGTGTCTCTCGTGAAAAAAATGAGAGACAGAGAGAGTGAGCATGAACAGTGAGCAGAGGGAGAGGGATAAACAGACTCCCTGCTGAGCAGGGAGCCCAACTCGGGGCTCCATCCCAGGACCCTAGGATCATGGCCTGAGGCCAAGGCAGACGCTTCACCAACTGAGCCACCCAGGTGCCCTCTTCTTCGGTTTCTTTTACTCTTTCTCAGGGGTAATGGGAGAAACCAAGGGACCCTCAGTAGGAAGGGAAGGAGCAGAGTAGATTTTTTTAAAGCAGTGGCAGCTACGTGAATGAAGTGCGAAGGGAAGAAAGTGGAGATGTAGAACTACACAAGGTAGTCGAATGGAGTCCTTTGGAGGTCAGGTCAGAGAAGCAAAGGGATGAACTCTCAAAGCCATGGTTTACTCAACTGAAAAATATGACTAATAATCAAAAAGCACTTCTCCCTTATAAGTGAAATCAAAGACTATCTGTCTTTCTTTATCTGGCTTATTTCACCTAGCATAATACCCTGTAAGTCTGTCCAAGTTGTCGCAAATGACAAGATTTTATTCTTTTCAGTGGCTGAGTGATACTCCATTATATATTTAGATATATGTATATATATGTCGCATCTTTATCCATTCATCTATCGATGAAAACTTGGGTTGATTTCATATCTGGGGTATTGTAAATAATGCTGCAGTAAACCAAAGAGAACCTATATCTTTCTGAATTAGTGTTTTCATTTTCTTGAGGTGGGCACCCAGCAGTAAAATTACTGGGTAGGATGGTACTTCTATCTCTAGGGTTTGTTTTTTTTTTAAGATTTTATTTATTTAAAAATAAATAAATAAATAAAATGTGTCTCTCATGTGACACGTGAAACACACAGAGAGAGAGGCAGAGATATAGGCTAAATAAATAAATAAATAAAATGTGTCTCTCATGTGACACATATGAGACACACACAGAGAGAGGCAGAGATAGAGGCAGAGGGAGAAACAGACTCCCTGGGGGGAGCCTGATGTGGGACTCAATCCCAGGACCCCAAGATCACGACCTGAGCCAAAGGCAGATGCTCAACCACTGAGCCACCCAGGTATCTTCAAGGTTTTGTTTTGTTTCTTTTTTTCCCCCCTTATGCTACATTTATTTATTTATTTATTTAGTAAACTCTACCCCTATTGTGGGGCTTGAACTCCCAACTCCAAGATTGAGAGTCCTACACACTACCAAGTGAGCCAGACCAGCACCTGAGCTATCTTTAGTTTTTTGAGGAAACTTCACATTGTTGATCCTGGTGGTCACGCCTATTTACATTCCCACCAAGAGTGTACGGTGGTTTCCTTTTCCCGACATCCTCTCCAACACTTGTTATTTCTTTTCTTTTTGATACTAGCTGTTGTGATGGCATGATACACTATTGTGGTGAGCATTCTATAATGTATATAATTGTTGAACCACTCTATTGTACACTTGAAACTAATTTAATATTACATGTTAATTATACTTCAATTAAAAAAAAAACAGGGGATCCCTGGGTGGCTCAGTTGTTTAGCGCCTGCCTTTGGCCCGGGGCGCGGTCCTAGAGTCCCAGGATCGAGTCCCGCATTGGGCTCCTGGCATGGGGCCTGCTTCTCCCTCTGCCTATGTCTCTGCCTCTCTCTCTCTCTGTGTCTATCATGAATGAATAAATAAAATCTTAAAAAAAAAACACTTCCCACTATAAGGTGCCAACAGAAAAATGTCAGCATTGGTTGCACATACTGGTGATGCCATTGAAGAATCAGGATGTCCCACTCCACAATATGCTACTTTGGAATAAGGACTATTTTGGACTGATGGCAATTGTGGATCAACAGATGCAGGAAGGGTTCTCTGGCCTCCCCTTATCTGCCTAAAAGCAGAGCATAAATTTCCTCTTGTACCAGGCAGAGGAGAGCAACTTAGCACTGGAGACGGAGAGCACTGAGATGAGTCTGCATAATCAGATGTTACTAAAGTAACACTTATCTTCCATCTGTTCCCCCATATATATCCTAGTCACTTCCCTATAATTTATCATCCTTTGAAGCCCAAACCCCCTTTCCTTTGTTAAAATGGTATATATGCCTCCAAGTCTAACCACCTCTTTGAGTTTTGCTTCTTTCTGTGAATTCCCATGAAAGAATATTAATAAATATTGTGTGCCTTTTCTCCTGTTAATATGTCTTTTGGTGGTTTAATTTGCAGGCCCTCATGAATGAACTTCAGAGTGTAGAAGAAGTTTTTCCTCCCTTATACCATGTACCTTACAACATGGATGGACAACCCTGAGGGGTGCTCCGCATTTTGCCACTGTGCCTCCTCACAGCTTGATTCAATGCCTCGGTATTGTAAGAATTGGCCAAAGCTATTTTTCTGATGGCTGTCCACTAGAATTGTTTAGTAAATACCTGTTGACTCATTGGCTGAGGACATGTTAACAGGAATTAGCAGGGAACAGCTTTCTTCTAAGGAGTTTTAGTCACAGACTCAGATTGCAAAAGGGAGTAGAAACAGGCAGATGGTGAGGTGGGGCTTGGAAGAACAGAAAACGTGTTTGCTGAGAAGTTTCCTGAAAATTGTCAGAAGCACAAATGGTAACTTTGTTAGTTTCTTTCATTTTCCGTAAGACGCAAGGAAGCTCACCAGTGTAAAAGAATCTTAATGCAAACTATTGACTGATTTGAAGAGTGGACTATCTGGTCCTTTAGAAAGGATGTATCTCATCAGAAAAATATTCCAAGGCAGGAATTTTGTGTAGCGAATGTAGATGACAAAGTCTCTTGACTGAAATCCCCAAAGACATGTGGGTGAAATTTTAGTTCCCAGAGTAAGTGTGTTATTAAGCCTCCAGAGAAGGACAGTACATGACACATCTTAAAAAATATTTGGGCATTGTATAGAGAAGATGAACCACTGCCTTGTTCACCTGAAACGAATGCAACACTGTGTGTCAACTCAACTAGAATAAGAAAACTTTGCTTTTTTTTTTGAAAGATTTTATTTATTTATTCATGAGAGACACACACAGAGAGAGAGGCAGAGACACAGGCAGAGGGAGAAGCAGGCTCCCTGCAGGGAGCCCAACGTGGGACTTGATCCCGGGACTCCAGGACCACGCCCTGGGCCGAAGGCAGCCGCTCAACCACGGAGGCACCCAGGTGCCCCAAGTAAGAAAAGCTTAAAGAGATATTTAGGGATCTTAGTGGGGGCCTCTGATTTAATATCTCAATTGCGCAGTACCAGGCAGGACAAGAAACAAATTGTGTTTTACGTCTTAAATGAGAAATAACATGGTTACCAAAGGTTGCTATTTTAGTGTGGCTCCGAAGCCACTGCGATGCCAGCAGGGAGATGCTGGGACCATCCTTCCCAAGGCGAGAGCAGAGCGAGGTTACCCGTCGCTGCAGAGCCTGAAGCTGACCAGGCCGGCCGTGCAGGCTGCGGAGGTCCGCGGCCCGGTGCTGAGATGCCACCTCTGACCACCTCTGACCATCTCGGAGATGGGCCCGTTTGCTCCGGGGTCAGACTAGAGGAGGAGCCCGTAGGGGGTCGTGTTCCCCCACCTCCCCGGCCTCCCCACCTCCCGAGGTGGCTCACACCACGGAGGACACAGTGCAGAAAGGAAAAAAAAAAAAAGAGCACTGGATCAGGAATACACACACACACGAATAGGAAAAGTTTGGTCAGCTGGAAAGGAAGGAGCAAAAGGGGGAGGGAAAAAAGAGAAAAATGCAGCGTGGCGCGTCCTTGTGGTCAGCGGCGAGAGTCGGGGCAAACTGGCTGTTCTTACTCGCCGTGCGCAGAAGTCGCGGCCAGGCCAAGGGCAGATAAAGGAATCCGAGGCCGGCGGCCAAAGACCGGAGGTCAGACTCCGGAGGAGTTCAGAAGTTCAGGAAAATAAAGCGGATTATCGCTGAAGGGTTCTGTGAACCAGAGAAGGTGGGACGACAGGAAGCCCTGGGCGTGGCCGGGGCGAGGGGGCGGGGCGGGGGCGGGAGAGGGGGAGATGGGCGGGGCAGAGAGGGGAGATTGGAGGGGCGGGCAGAGAGGGGAGGGGGGCGGGGCACAGGGGAAATGGGCGGGGCGGGTGGGGAGGGGCGGGGAAGAGGGATGATGGGCGGGGCAGAGAGGGGAGATAGGCGGGGCGGGTGGTGAGGGGGCGGGCAGAGAGGGGAGATGGGCGGGGCGGGGGGAGATGGGCGGGGCGGGGGGGGCGATGGGCTGGCTCACAGCCGGTCTGGGGTGCAGGGTGCTGGGAGCGAGGCAACCTCAGGTCCGCGGGTGGAGGTGGGCCGGCCTTGCTTCTCACAAAGCGCTTCATCAACCAAATTAGCTCCTTAAAAAAAAAGAAAAAAAAAGAGGTTGGAGAGGACGGTGGAGGACGATTTCCAGGCAGGCTCCATTTTCCTACTCTGGGAGAGCAAATTCTTTCTGCCATGGCCTTCCCGTGTGTGTTCCAAGTGTGTCAGTGCTCTATGTGTACGTGCATGCATGTGCACACGGTATGTATATGCAAGTGCATGTGCACATAAGTGTGTGTACACACACGCACACACACACTTCCGTTTTACATAAAACCGTGGCTGATGAGAGAAGGCGCTCAGAGCCGCATGGAACAAAGGAAGCCGCAGAGGTAGCTCTGCGCTCCTGGCAGCCCCCCACCCTGCAGGACCCCCCCCCCCCAGAGTCCAGGCGACTAGGAGATAGTGAAAAAGATGGAGAGGTAGTAAGTGGGGTGTGGGCAGGGCAAATCAGAGAGCCGAATTACTGCCCAGAACAGGAGACACAAATCAGCAGGAAAATATTGACGGCGAGGAAGAAAAAGGGAAATTTGTGTAAATGGTGAATGTGAAAGATCAAATGGAGACAAACACACAAGTTCAAGAATAAAATCTAAAGCAGAAGGCCAGGCAGGCCCTAATCAAAGCCTGAAGCAGGAAGGCCCGTGGAGGGAAGGGAAGAGAGTCACAATGCAGATAAAAATTAGGATAAATAAAAACGGATGAAAAGAATTTTGTAAAGATACAATTTTTAGTATGCTCAAGTTTCAAGGCTTTCTTAAGATGAAGCAGACGGGACACAATATTTAGACTTTTATTTTTTTAAAGATTTTATTTATTTATTCATGAGAGACACAGAGACAGAGAGGCAGAGACACAGGCAGAGGGAGAAGCAGGCTCCATGCACCAGGAGCCCAACGTGGGATTCCATCCCGGGTCTCCAGGATCGCGCCCTGGGCCAAAGGCAGCGCTAAACCGCTGAGTCGGGGATCCCTGGGTGGCGCAGCAGTTTGGCGCCTGCCTTTGGACCAGGGCGCGATCCTGGAGACCCGGAATCGAATCCCACGTCGGGCTCCCGGTGCATGGAGCCTGCTTCTCCCTCTGCCTATGTCTCTGCCTCTCTCTCTCTCTCTCTGTGACTATCATAAATCAATAAAAAAAAAAAATTTAAACCGCTGAGTCACCCGGGCTGCCCCAATATTTAGACTTTAAAGGCCGAGTTTAGAGCTTGAAAGGTAAGAAGGAAGACAAAGAATGTGTTTTTTGTTCAGCTAGACTTACTGTTGATTTAAGAAAATAATAATTTTCAATATTTGGTCATAAGGTTTTGAGGCATTCTTAGAAATTTGAAATGATAGCCAAAAGGGAATTCAGAGATAATTTTTAAAATATATATTTATTTATCCAAGAGGGAGAGAGAGCAAGCAAGACAGAGCAGGGGGGAAGAGGGAGAGGGGCACAGGGAGAGGAAGAAGCAGGCTCCCCACTGAGCAGGGAGCCGGATGTGGGGAGGGGGGGCAGGCTCCATCCCAGGACCTATTGTGCCCAAGATTGCGAATCCGAGAAACCACCAAGGAGGGGATCCCTGGGTGGCACAGCGGTTTAGCGCATGCCTTTGGCCCAGGGCGTGATCCTGGAGACCCGGGATCGAGTCCCACGTCAGGCTCCCGGTGCATGGAGCCTGCTTTTCCCTCTGCCTCTCTCTCTCTCTCTCTCTCTCTCTCTCTGACTATCATAAAAAAAAAAAAAAAACCACCAAGGAGCCGATACCGATGCAAGCGCATGAGGGTTTATTTGCAAGCTCCAGCTTGGGTCCAAGCATCCCGGACACAGCAGACCAGGGACTTGGACCCCGAAGTGGGTTACAGCTGGGTTTTTTATAGGCTGGTCTAGGGGATTTTCAGAAGGGGTGGAGGAATTTCAAGTTCTGTTTACATTATGATATGGGGCTTTCAAGGGCATTGAGCTCTGTTCTCATTCTAATATGGGACTTTCTACCACGGGGGTGGGCTCTGTTGTCTTTCTGATATAGGATTCCCTGCCAAGGACATTCTGCAGTTTTTCCTGTGAAGTTCAGCTCTTATTCACAGGGGCCAAAAATGGCTGTACTTGTGCTAATGCTAAACTTTAGGTGGAATGGCCTTAATTTTTCTCAGCCTCCACAGACCCCAGGATCATGACCTGAGCTGAAGGCAGATGCTTAACCGAGTGAGCCACCCAGGTGCCCCCAGAGATCATTTAAAAAAAAAAAAACCAGCAGTCTATATACTCTCTTTCCCTCAATCTCTCTTTCACATACACTCAGATATTCTTTCTCTGAAACATGTGCAGACATCATGATGCTTCGGTATGTTTTTCTGCCGAGTAAGGACATTCCCCTCCATGCCCACCAAACCACCATCCCCTAAGAAAACTGGTAATAATTCCATAGTAGCTAATGAGCCATCATATCAACAATGCCAAGAATAGTTTCAGTTGTTTTTCCTTTTTTTTTTGGTAAGAATCCAACCAAGGTCAGCCATCACATGTGCTTGCTTTGTCTCTTGGGAGTCTGTAGACCTTCTAGCCCAACCTTGTCATTTTGGCCATGAGAAACATTCTGTCGGGATAAGGTGATTTGGGCTCAAGGCCATTGCACAGCACGCACTCCATTTTACGTAAGCAAGATTTCGTGGTCAAGAGAGCTTTAAGTTTTAAAATCCTTTTAAAATGATGAGTATCAAAAGTGGCATCACAGCACAGGAATGACTACTCCTCCCAGCAGGACTGAGCCCTCTCACGTGTCACATAGTATAGGGACACTTGCATTCCGTAGTTCAGTGAATGCTTCTGCAAACCCCCGGGGTGACAGCATGGAGAGCTGTGGTCCCTGTCGGTCTCTGTCTGTCCCTGTCACATAGGAGAGGCTCAGCGCTCTTTGCCAGTCTGCCCGAGGCCTGGTGGCTGGTGGACAACCCGGGTGGAACCTCGCTGAGCTTCTCTCCCGCTTTTCTGCCTGGACCCTCGGAGCGCCCACCCATGCTGCTGCTTCTGAGTCTCTCAAGACCTTATCTGCGAACAACACGAGGTAAAATCTTCAGCCTTTGCCACTTAGGCCAATGCACGTTAACGGGAATCGGAGGCCACATTTTTACAATAAAGGGAGACTCTGGGACATTTTGTAACACTAAGAGGAGGGACAGATTATGCAAATGAGAAATGCTGTTTGTGTTGTCAAGTGAACCTACATTCAGAGTTGGACGAATAGAAGTGGATCTTCTTCTTCTTCTTCTTCTCTCTCTCTCTCTCTCTTTTTTTTTTTGTAAATTATATGAAGATGCCAGGAAGTTTAGGATCGATATTATGCTTTATGCTTTATTTACCTTTCCATTCCCAGGATTTAGTGCATCATTCAGAATATATGTAGATATTCAGATAATACTTTGTTTCAGCACATATTTCCTGAAGGCAGTCTGTGTGCCAGGTACTCTGCTGGCCCCCGTCCCCAGTAAGAAGCAGACACACAGGCTACTTCCGCTCTGATACACAGGTTAGATGATAGGGTAAGTACCTGGTGTCCTGGGCATGAAAGGGGATCACCTGATACAGGCTAGATAGAACAGGAAAGGCTTCCAGAAGGACATGTCATTTCGGTGGAGGTGGAAGGTTGAGTAGCAATTCAAGTGTGCTGAGCTGAATGTTTGGATTTTCTTGTAAGTAGCTTAAAACGACAGGGCAAAGTAAACCATTCACACAGACCTTTCTTGTTTGAATTGGCAAATGATATCCACAGTCCCTGAGCTGCAAGAAACTGGTGACAGCGGTAACCTGTGTGTAAGAGACTGAGTGACCAGGGCAGGCAGGTTCACCCTTTGCACCCCTTGAATTGTTTACTAATTTGTAAAAAAATATTTATTTATTTGGGAGAGAGAGAGAATGAGTAGTGGGGCTGCAGAGGGAGAGGGAGAAGCAGACTGCCCGCTGAGCAGGGAGCCCGACACAGGACTCGATCCCAGGACCCCGAGATCATGACCTGAGCCAAAGGCAGACGCTTAACTGACTGAGTTAGCCCACAGTGCCCACTAATTTTTTTGAGTAATTAAAGGTGAATGTATGTTCTCCATGTAAGGTCATGGCAGAGAAGAGCTGGGAAGGACATAAACGTATCATCCTTTAGTTTAGGAAAATTTGAGGATGCTGTGGTCTAAGGGAAGGAGCACTACTTCCCAATCTGCCACCACTCTGTGGGCTTCTTCAGAGTCCAAAGATGGAAGACTGTGCCAGGGAAGCTGTTGGAGGGAACGAATAAAAGTGAATGGATCCCCTCATAGTCTTGGCAGTGTTTAAAAGAAAACCTTTAGAAACAGAAATGGGGAGAAAGTCTGGGAACAGAAGAGGAGAAAAGAAGACTCTTGGGAGTATGATGGCAAATGCATCCTGAAGCAATTAATGAAAGTTTTTCCATCCTTAGATTTGTGGATTTTTTTAAAGATTTATTTATTCATTTAAGAGAGAGAGAGTATGCTCCTGGGTGAGGGGAGGGGCATAGTGAGAGGGGAAGAGAGAGAGAGAGAAAGAGACGCTCAAGCAGACTCCTGGCTGAGCTCCAAGCCGACACGGGGCTTGATCTAACAACTCTGAGATCATGACCTGAGCCGAAACCAAGAGTTGGACATTCAACCAACTGAGCCCCCAGGCTCCCCTCCATCCTTAGTTTTTTTTTTTTTTTTCCATCCTTAGTTTTAAATGGCAGTGGTGGTTCACAATGTGAATCAGAGAAAGAGGAGTTTTGATGAGGAAGTTTTGTAAAGGCGACATGTCTCATCTGTGTGCAAGAGGGTTTGCATTCCTGTCTCAGGGTGTCCAAATGTGAATTTTTTTTAATGGAGTTTTTTTTTAAAGATTTTATTTATTTATTCATGAGAGACAGAGAGAGAGAGGCAGAGACACAGGCAAAGGGAGAAGCAGGCTCCATGCAGGGAGCCTGACACGGGACTCGATCCCCAGTCCCCAGGATAATGCCCTGGGCTGAAGGCAGGCGTTAAACCGCTGAGCCACCCAGGGATCCCTTAATGAAGTGATTTTTTAAAAAAGAAATTTGAATAAGGGCAGTGCTTTAAAGAAAACATAAGACTTCTGTTAGTTTCAGTGCAAAATAAGAAGATGCTCTGTAGTGTCTGCAGGAAGGGCGTCCAGACCGAGTCAGAAGGGCTGGAGTTTGAATCCTGGCTCCACACTCAGTGGTGTTGGGACCTTGGGGATATTATTTAATTTCCTTACACTGCCGTGTGTTTATCAACAGCACAGGGGCGTAGCCCACATGACAGGATGGTTGTGCAGGCAACAGTGAAGTAGGAGCTCGCAGGCTGTCCCCCGTGTTACTTCCACGCGGCGGCGTGGCCAGAGTCCTAGGAGCAGGCCAGGGCAGCAGGCTGCTGCTGGTTCCAGAAAGGAGATGTGAGAAGTGCAGTCGAGGGGCACCTGGGTGGCTCAGTGGTTGAGCGTCTACCTGTAGCTCAGGGTATGATCCCCAGGTCCTGGGATTGAGTCCTGCATCAGACTCCCTGTGGGAGCTTGCTTCTCCTTCTTCCTGAGTCGCTCTCTCTCTCTCTCTTGCTGTCTCTCATAAATAAAATCTTTTTTTAATTTAAAAAAGTTTTTTAAAAAAATATTTTCTTTATTTATTCCTGAGAGACACACAGAGAGAAGCAGAGACACAGGCAGAGGGAGAAGCAGGCTCCCTGCCAGGAGCCGGATGCGGGACTCGATCCCAGGACCCTGGGATCATGACCTGAGCCGAAGGCAGACGCTCAACCTCTGAGCAGCCCCAGGCATCCCAATAAATAAAATCTTTAAAAAAAAATCCATCGGTGTACCTCTTTTTTTTTTTTTAAGATTTATTTATTCATAGTGGGGAGGGACGAGGGAGAGGGAGAAGGAAAGAGAAACCCGAGCAGACTCTGCGGTGAGCAGCGTCATTAACCGGAATATAATACTGATTTCAACTCCTACGCCATTCCCACATGCACTCCTGCTAAGCTGCAACCTTTTGCACTCTCTACTGGCTCTTGGGCCCTACACAAAACCTCAGGTTGCTTTATGATGATTAAGTTTCCTCTTATTGTTTGGGATGATTGTGAAAGGTCATGAAATTGTCAAAATGATCGCAGAGTCTCTTTCAGTGGATTGCTGGGTATCAGCTAGCAGGTTCGTCCAAGTTGCCTGATTTTACTGAGGTCTGTATCTCCCACTGTGTGTGTGTGTGTGTGTGTGTGTTTTAAAGATTTTATTTATTTCTTTGAGAGAGAAAGTGAGAATGAGAGAGAACACGAGTGGGGGGAGGGGCTGAGGAGGAGGGACAAGGGACTCCACACTGAGCAGGGAGCCCAAGACCCTGGGATCCCCACCTGAGCCAAAGGCAGATGCTTAACTGACTCAGCCAATCAGGTGCCCCAGAGCCCTGATTCTTCTTCTTCTTCTTCTTTTTTTTTTTTTAAGATCCTGAATAGCCAAAGCAATCTTTTTTTTTTTAAAGATTTTATTTATTTATTCATAAGAGACATAGAGGGAGGGGTAGACACACAGGCAGAGGGAGAAGCAGGTTCCCCACAAGGAGCCCGATGTGGGACTCCATCCTGGGACCCCAGGATCACAACCTGAGTCTAAGGCAGATGCTCAATCACTGAGCCACCCAGTGTCCCCAAAACCCCGATTCTTTTTTTAAAAATTTTTATTTATTTATGATAGTCACACAGGGAGAGAGAGAGAGGCAGAGACACAGGCAGAGGGAGAAGCAGGCTCCATGCACTGGGAACCCGACGTCGGATTTGATCCCAGGTCTCCAGGATCATGCCCTGGGCCAAAGGCAGGCGCCAAACCGCTGCGCCACCCAGGGATCCCCAAAAATCCTGATTCTTAAACACAATCTTTAACCCTGATTTTCTCATCCCTTCACAATTGGAGAGGCTCGAACAGGGTAGAAATGGAGACTAATCAAACGCTAAAGACCCTGTTTTATTTTAAATTTTATTTATGAGAGAGAGAGGCAGAGACACAGGGAGAAGCAGTCTCCATGCGGGGAGCCCGACGTGGGACTCGATCCCAGGTCTCCAGCATCAGGCCATGGGCCGAAGGCGGCGCTAAACCACTGAGCCACCCCGGCTGCCCAAGACCCTGTTTTAGATTGATGTGGGACTACCAGCCCATATCTCTAAGTAAAGTTGTTCAACCTGTTACTGATCCACTTAATCCTACCGACATGCCTCTACCTACAAACAAGCTGCCCACGAATCCGTTTGTTTGTAAGTTCAAAGTGATCAAGAGGGGTTAAAACTCCCTGTCCCCACATGCATTCCCACCAATGATGAGCAGAGGTCAGACGTTTATAACTTTCAAATCAGTCATAGATTTCTCCTTGCTCATTTACATCTTAATGAGTACCCTTTGCCAAGATAGATGAGTGTTACCTACACTGAAAATCCTTAATGATCTTGTTGGATAGGACCGAGCGGGAGAAATGTGCTGCTCTGGAGAAGGGGAACCGGGGGGTTGGTTAGTAGAAACAGAATGTGGCAGGTGAATCAAGTTAAGATCTGTAACAGGCCAGCAAGATGTAGTGGAGCGGGAAGGGGGGGCTGCAGTGACTGCATTTGTGGCCACATGACAGTGAGACACTAGGAATGCCATTGGACTGGATGGAGGAGAGGGTATGACGGACCCTGAGTGGTGTAGGTGCCCTTCTCCCTGGAAACCAGGCCCTTCCCACAAGATGTTCGATGACAAAGCAAGCACACGAATCCTGACCTACGAGACCCTATGTCTAGTGACTGCACCCCGGCAGAAGAAGAGGGGTTGGAGGGGGGCTTTGCAGCAGTCGGAGGATGAGGCGCTACATAGGAAAGATTGAGTTAGGAGAACAAGAGCCGACAAGGGAGGTCCTGGGGATTGGAGACCTTTGTGGGTCCTTGCAGATGGGTGTCTTCTCCCAGGCGCGGTTTGGGGCTGAGTATGTGATAAACCAGAAGGAAGCCCCCCCACCCATGCCTTACCATGGCCCCCGCTGCACTAGAGGCACATTGAGAACCACAGGAGAGGCGAGGCAACAAGTTTGGTAGGTGTGCAGGACATTCCTTAGCACTTGGTGTGTTCAGATCCACAGAAACTAATGACAGTGGCAGTGCGGTGGCTGCTTTACTGCAGTTCTGGAGGGTGAAGCCAGCGAGCCACCACTCTGGACCTGCTTTCTCTGCATCTGTGAAAGGTCTTCTGCTGAAAAGCTCCCACGAGATGTTTTAGCCCACGCTTCTCAACCTCCTCTCCAAGGATGAGAGACTATTTCATGTCTTGCTAAAGACTTGACCCGGTATGCTCAACACATTTTTTCTAATTTCCTGGGGTCACCGTAGAAAGGAATTAAATTAATCTTGCCTAACACAGTTGTACCTTGGAAAGACTAAGTTGTCATTGGTGTGTGGGATGTCTGGGGTGATGGGACAGAGAGGGGAGGAAGGAGCGTCAGGGAGACGGTGCTTGCGGTTATTGTACCATGGACAATGGCAGTTGACTGTGTAGGAGGTTAAGGAGATGGAGAGGTGGGGAAGGATGAGCTGAGTGAAGGCTTTCAGACAGCAACTAAAAGGTCATTGGAGACCTTGGGGTTGAGGGGGAAACTAGGTTACAGGGTTAAGGAAGGAGTGGATGGGTAGGAAATGGAGAAAACAGGTGTAAACTACTCTTTCAATCAGATCAGTGTGAAGAGAAGGCAAGAGGTAGGATGGGTAGGGGAGTGGGAAGGAGGGTCATTTTTAGGATTGGGTAGTTTTGGGACAGTCATAAAAAGAGAGGAAGCAATTAATGTATTTGGAAAGACTGAAGATATGAGCAGAGAGAAGACAAATGGTGGAGTGGAACCCTGGGGACGATGGAAAGGGTGCCATTAAGAGCATGAGCACCTCGATGAAGGTGCCCTGGGAAAACAGGAGGATGCTAGTTTCTGAGAATAAAGGTGACAGTTTGGATGGACAGTCAGGAAAATGTTGATGTAAAATGAAGGCATGTTGGAATAGGTCACTTCAGATGCTGATGCTGTCAAACAAATTTTAAACATTTATTTATTTATTCGAGAGAGGTGGGTAGTGAGAGCCCTCAAGCAGAGGGAGGAGCAGAGGGGGAGGGAGAGGGACAAGGAGACTCCACGCTGAGGATGGAGCCCAATGTGGGGCTCCATCCCAGGACTCCAAGATCATAACCTGAGTTGAAATCAAGAGTCAGACACTCAACCAACTGAGCTACCCAGTTGTCCCAATGCTGGCAAATTTTTTAGGGCAAGGCAAACTTAAGCATGAGGAATGGAGCGAGCTGGAGACTCAACCACTCACTCAGATGCCTTGATTTTGCACTTAACTCCTTAATGCCTTCATGTCCTTGACCTATTGTGTCCAGTCTGCTCAACCCTACCTCGGAGAGACAAATGCCCTGTCTTCGTGGACTCTACATTCAATTGACGTAGCTGGAGAATAAGCAGTGGTGTAGTAGTAATAATAATAATATTACAGGATGGTGAACTATACAGGGTAATAGAGTATAGAGGGTGTTAGAGAAGGGAGGGTGGCTATCTCAAAATGGCCAGATTACAGATGATTTGTGGGGTTTTTTTTTTTGTATTTTTCTCCATTTTCCAAATTATTTGCAGTAAACGCACACCCTACCCATTTAATTAGAAAAAAATAAAAGTGATGGGGAAGTGTTCTGTTAAGTTGCAATGACAGGTTTTAGACTCCTGTTCACTTTCTACCTAGTTCTTTTTTTGGCAAAAGTCTCTTTGGTTTGTTGTTTGCTGGTCCTCTGACTGCGAAGAGTGAACTTCATGGGAAAAGCAGGAGAGAAAGGGCGGGTGGATCTACGCCTTTCTCTTTCTTTACCTTAACCTGTAGGCAGACTGTGAGAAACCCAAGGCTGATCTTGGTAGTTCTTGGGATTGTGATTTGGCAGAGTGGGAAATCGTGCCTTGGGAAGCTGGGGTCCCACCTGGTTTACACTCTTCCTCGGTTATTATGTGTCTATCCTCACCATAAAGAAAGAGCACCTCTGGGATCATCCGAATCCACAGCCTCCACCACGGACCACTGTGGCCCAGCCTCAAGGCTCGGTGAGCATTGTGGTTGACAGCCCCCGCCAGCAGAGCCCTTGTACCCACCCAGTGCCACCACGGGAGGGACTTAGGCAGCCCCTGGGTCGGAGCTCAGGGAACTGAGCCCGGGGCACCTGTCTGTAACCTGCTTAGCAGTTAAGGAGTTCACAGAGCCAAGTCATGTGAAGATGGCAAGTGGATAAGAGGCCACGTTGGAATTCAGCATGGAGAATCTGAGGAATTGAAACCAGCTGTAGGCTGGTGTTTTAAGAGAAATACCATAATATGAGACGTTGGAGAGAGATGCTGGGCCAGAGAGTTGTAAAGTTCTGTGGGTTCTTGGAAGTTAATGCTATTAGATCTCAGCGTGTCACTTGTTGGGATGTAGACGTCCTCTGGGCATCCTGGTTCTTCCAATCTTTCAAGATACCCTTCAGCACATTATCTCCCCACCTGGTAGATTATCAAATAGAAAGCCTTTCATTCCCTGATTGGATAGGATATAAGGATGAAAATGTAAATTCTGTGCTGTGGATGCCGAGCTTACTGAGGCCTGGTTCTGGCCCTCTGGGGAACAGTGTGGTAGGAGGCAGGGTCCTGTGCCAGGAGAAGGGCAAGATGCGGGAGGCAGTGGATACAGGAATGTGGGCTCTAAATGCAGGTATAATTTCCACGAATTATACACTTCAAACATGAATGAATTTTTCTTTGGGATATCATTAACTGAATCCACTCCACAACCTGCCTTTTTCATACGAGGACTCACTCCACTGACTGATCCCATGCCGATCAAGCACGCAGTGGCCCCTCCTGCCGGCTATCGGTGCTAGACCCAAACTCTAGTGTTCTTTGCTGAGGAACTTTAAAAGTCATGTGGATCAGGGCTCAGTTGGTGAAGCATCTGCCTTCAGCTCAGGTCAGGATCTCAGGGTCTTGGGATCAAGCTCCTTATCAGACTCCCTGCTCAGCATGGAGTCTGCTTGTCCTTCCCTCTCTGTTCCTCCCCTGCTCATGCTCTCTCTCTCTCTTAAATAAATAAAATCTTTTAAAAAAGTCACATGGATCAACTACAAAGTGAATTAGTGTATCATGATTCGTGAACTATAATATAGGAATAAGGTCTTACGTCCCTGCATTTGTTTCCTGTTGCTGCTGTAACAAATAGCCCAAACTGCCACAAACCTGGTGGCTTCAAACAACACAGATTTGATCTCTTAGAGCCCTGGAGGTCAGAAGTCTGAAAGGAGTCTTAGGAGGCTGAAATCCAGATGTTTAGGCATGGCTGAACATGCCTTCCAGAAGCTGCGGAGGAGAATCTGTTTCTCCAGGCTGCCTGTATTCCTTGGCTTCTGGCCCCTTCCTCCACCACAGAACCTCTGTCCTCGCATCCCTTTTTTTCTGATTTTGACCCTCTTGTCTCCTCTCCTTTATCTGCATTGTCATTTAATATATGTAACATAAAATTGGTCATTTAGCCATTTTTTGAAGTGTATGATGCCATGGCATGAAGTACATTCACAGGGTAGTACGGCCACCACCATGATTTGTGAACCCTTCATCACACAAGTAGAATAACCCCCGTCCTTTCCTCCCCTCGGCAGATGGGGACTCCAAATCTACTTGCTGCCTCTATGAATTTGCCATTCTACACATTCCATGTAGATGGAGTCCTGCGGTATTTGTCTTTTGTGTTTGGTTATTTCACCTAGTGTAAGTTCTTCAAGAGTCATCCAAGTTGTAGTGTGTTCTAGAATGTCATTCCTTTTATGGCTGAATGATATTCCATTATATATGCATATATACATATGTATACATATGACATTTGTTTATCTGCTCATCTATTGATGGACCCTGGGTTATTTCCATGTTTTAGCTCTTATAATTAATGCCGCTATGAATACTGGAGTTGAAGTATCTATTTGAGTTCCTGCTTTTCATTCTTTTGGGTACATACCTAGGAGTGGAATTCTGGAATTATGTGAAAATTCTATGTTTAGATTTTTTTTTTTTTAAGTAGGCTCCACATCCAACATGGGGTTTGAATTCAGGATGCTGAGGTCAAGAGCCACGTGCTCCACAGACTGAACTAGTCGGGTGCCCCTATGCTTAGAGTTTTGAGGAGCTGCCCAACTGTTTTCCCTAGTAACTACGTCATTTAACATTCCCGCCAGCAATGTGCAGGGTTCTAATTCTTCCAATCCTTGCTTAACACTTGGTATTGTCTGCCTTTTTGATTCCAGTTACCCTAGTGGGCATGAAGTGATATCTCCTTGTGGTTGTGTATTTCCCTAATAACTAGTGATTAGATGCATCCTTTCATGTGTTTGTTGGACATCTGTATATCTTTTTTTAATAATAAATTTATTTTTTATTGGTGTTCAGTTTGCCGACACATCTGTATATCTTCTTTGGAGAAATGTCTATTCGAGTCTTTTGCCCCTGTGCTAATTGAGTTGTTCGTCTTTTTGTTGTTGAGTTGTAAGAGTTCTTTACATATTCTGGATACTAATCCCTTATCACACATTTGATTTGCAGATCATTTCTCTCATTCTTGGGTTGTCTTTTCACTCTTTTGATGGTGCCTTTGATGCACAGAAGTTTTGCCTCCCTCTTATAGGGATCCTTTTGATGGTAGATCTTGACGATAGGATGTGAACATCTTTGAGGGAGCCATTACTCTATCACAATTTCTTTCAAAAAATGTCTACAAGGTCAGAAGTTGTGAATGTATTTTTGCAAGAAGGTGAGAGCAAGCAGCTTTGAAAGAGAGCAACCTGTCTGGTGTGCAGCTTTCACTTAGGGCTTCTGCCCTGAATTCTCCACTTTGGCAGGATGCCCTGTGCTGGGTTACTTAGCTTCTCTGTTTGTCCTTAAAATGGGACTAAATGTCCTTCCTTCTTTCCTCCCAAGAGTTTTTAAGGGTAAGAGATAAATAGACTCAGTTTGGGAGTGTCTGTCCTGTGCATGAAACAGATGTCCCAAATATAAAAGGCATTTTAGGGAATATCAAAAACCAGGAGCACAGGGATGCACAAATATGCACCAACAAATACAGTTTCTGTTTGGGTCTGTATCAGAAAGAAAAATCACAGAGCTGTGAAGATTAATGAGACCATCTCTGAAAACCTTTAAGTCCTTCGTAAATGCCAGCATTTCTGTGCCTCTCCTCACCTTTTCCCTACTAACAGCTGTTTTGCCTCTTGATGCCCTGTATCTATCACAACACCCTGTAATTATGGGAAGTCCTAATTGTGCTTGGGTGGAAAGGTGGGCAGAGGATGAAGATAGCCCTGGCAAGAATGTAGGCCCAAGTGTTGGATTAGCATCAGGGGAGGGTCCAACAAATTTTACCCTGACCCACGAAGTCACAGACTTGGAAAGATGGCTGTTTCCCTGTGTTCCAAAAGCCTTAAAAGCAAATGTGTGCATGTTTGGACACAGTAAGTCCACTTATAGGAACGTAGCCAAGGGAAATGATCAGAAATGCAGGCAAGGGTGTATGCCAAAGATGAAAGGTGTTTGTCAGCGTTATTTGTAATTGTTAAAAACTGGAAACATTAAAAAAAAAAACAAAAACCCAAACTGGAAACAATCTAAATTTCCCATGACTGGAAATGTTTGAGTCAATTGTGGCATGAAACACCATGCAATATTATGCAACCATTCAGCATATCAACAGATCCTTTTTAATTATTATTAAAAAAAATTTTTTAAAGTAGACTCTACACCCATCATGCAGCCCAACAAGGGGCTTGAACTCATATCCTGAGATCAAGAGTCAGGCATCTCACTGACTGAGCCACCCAGGTGCCCCATCAATGGATCCTTTTTAATGGTGTTTGGAAAAGGGTATGATAAAACCTAACAGAAAAAAAGCAAGACTTTGATTTCAATGTAAAGGATACTCTCACCAATATGAAATATTGATGGATGGAATAATAACAGGAAGGGAACACAGCATGCTACCACGAGCCTTTTCTGCGTGGTGGGATTATGGATGACGGCCATCAACAATGCCCATGGAGGCTGGATTCCCTTGCTCACCGTCTTGCTCATTACTACAGGTGACAGTAACATGTGGGGTTGTTTTCTGATGTCTGCTTTGCTTGGGGATGGATCATAGAACCAAAGTATTTTATTTAATTTTTTTTAAAGATTTATTTATTTATGATAGACATAGAGAGAGGGGCAGAGACAGGAGGAGGGAGAAGCAGGCTCCATGCCGGGAATCTGACGTGGGACTTGATCCCGGGACTCCAGGATCGCGCCCTGGGCCAAAGGCAGGCGCTAAACCGCTGAGCCACCCAGGGATCCCTGAACCAAAGTATTTTTAAAAATCAGGAGAAAACCATAACTAACAAATACTGAGATTTGAACTACTGTAGGTGTCATTTTTGACATCTCATTTACAAGCAGTGAAAGAAGAAATGAAGATAATAAGACAATAGTTTCTCTACCTTCCTTGCTAAAAATTAAACTATTTCCAATAAGTCAAACAAAGTGTTATTTTTTTTAAAGATTTTGTTTATTTATTCATGAGAGACAGAGAGGCAGAGACACAAGCAGAGGGAGAAGCAGGCTCCATTCAGGGAGCCTGAAGCAGGACTCGATCTTGGGACCCCGGGATCATGATCTGAGCTAAAAGCAGATGCTCAACCGCTGAGCCACCCAGGTGCCCCAAACAAAGTGTTATTGATCAAACTTGTGCTAATGCTGCAGGCTGCAGAGTCTCCAAGGTCATTACCTACCGCGTCATGGGCTGGATTGTGTCCCTCACCCCAGATTCATATATTGATATTCTAACCCCCAATTCCTTAGAATATGACTGTCTTTGGAGATAGGCCTTCATAGAGTTGACTTAGGGGCACGGGTGAAGTTGAAGTCAGTTAAGCCTTCAACTCTTGATTTCAGCTCAGGTCACGAACCTGGGGGTCCCGGAATCAAGCCCTGCACCTGGCTCCACACTCAGCAGGGAGTCTGCTTGAGATTCCCTCTCTCCCGGGGCGCCTGGGTGGCTCAGTGGTTGAGCATCTGCTTTTAGCTCAGATCATGATCCCGGGGTCCTGGGATCGAGTCCACATCAGGCTCCTTGCAGGGAGCCTGCTTCTCCCTCTGCCTGTGTCTCTGCCTCTCTCACTGTGTCAGTCATGAATAAATAAAATGTTTTTTAAAAATTAAAAAAGAGAGATTCTCTTTCTCCCTCTCCTCCTGCCTGTCTGTACATGTGCTCTGCTCTCTCTCCCTCTCAAGTGAATAAGTCTTAAAAAAAATAAGGAGGTGATTTAGGTAAAATCAGGTCATTTGAGTGGATCTGGTGTCCTCATAGGAAGAAATGAGGACACAGACACTGCTATGGATCGAATGTTTGTGTCCTCTGAAAATATGTTAAATCCTAACCCCCAAGATATTGCAATTAGGAGGTGGCATCGAGAACGCCTGGGTGGCTCAGCAGTTGAGCGTCTGCCTTCAGCCTAGGGCATGATCCTGGAGTCCCGGGATTGAGTCCCACATCAGGCTCCCTGCATGGAGCCTGCTTCTCCCTCTGCCTGTGTCTCTGCCTCTCTCTCTGTGTCTCTCATGAATAAATAAATAAAATCTTAAAAAAAATAAAATAAAATCTTAAAAAAAAAAAAAAGGAGGTGGTGTTGTGCCCAAGATTGTGAATCCGAGAAACCACCAAGGAGCTGACACCGATGCAAGCACACGACGGTTTAGTAGCAAGCTCAAGCTTGGGTCCACGTATACTCAACACAGCGGAGCAGGGACTTGGACCCTGAGGTGGGTTCCAGCTTAGTTTTATGGGCTGGTCTAGGGGACCTTCAGAAGGGGTGGAGGAATTTCTCAAGTTCTGTTTACATTCTGATATGGGGCCTTCAAGGGCATTGAGCTCTGTTCTCATTCTAATATGGGACTTTCTACCATGGGCATGGGCTCTGTTGTCTTTCTGATATAGGATTCCCTGGCAAGGACATTCTGCAGTTTTTCCTGTGAAGTTCAGCTCTTATTTACAGGGGCCTAAGATGGCTGTACTTGTGCTAATGCTAAACTTGAGGTGGAATGGCCTTGATTTTTCTCGGCCTCCACAGTGACACCTTTGGGAGGTGAGTAGGTCATGGTGCCGTCACACATGGGATTGGTGCCCTTGTAGGAGAGACCCCAGAGAGCTCCGTTGCCACTGCCACCGTGTGAGGTGCCAGAGAGCCAGGAGGTGGGCCCTCACCAGTCACCAAATCTGCCGGTGTCTCGATCTGGGCCTTCCAGCCTCTCTGGAACTGTGAGAAGACCATTTCTGTGGTGTAGGCTCTCCAGTCTGTGCTACGTTGCTATGGAAGCTCTAGCAAACCATGTAATACACACATTGAAATGTGTGCATGTCCATTTTTGCAGATCCCGAACACCTCAGGGCAGAGGTTGTTATGGGGTAGTTCGAGGTAGGAAGAAGGGTGCGGCCGGGGTGCGCGGTGGGTGAAGGTATGCGCCTAAAGCCCTATGCTTAGGGACAGTGAAGCAAGAAGGTGCGGCCTGGTTTTGAAACTAGAACTTGGGCTGCCCTCCTTGGATTTCCTTCTGCGGGGCTCCGGTTCCCATTCCCCTGACCAGGGTCACCCACCTCACTCACTGAGAGAGGCCTCGCACTCACCCGCCCAGAACATCCGCCCCAGCTCCGTAACCGGGGCCACAGGCCTTCCCACCACAGAAGGGAAGGGGGCCCCAAAGGTAGGGTCAATGGTAATGTCCAAAGCAATGGTGATTGATCCTGTTGGATTCGGACTTGGGGACAAGGCGGGTGGGGTTAACCCCCACAGGGGGTCAGGAGAGAGTCTGGCTTCTTGGTGCTGGGGGTGCCTGACCCTGGCTGGGCCTACCCCCTGCTCCCAGGTCATTCACAATGAGCGGTTCTGCTGCCTTCTGCCCTCCCGACACCCCTCAGGCCTCTTGGCCCTTTCCTTGAGCAAGGGAAGGGTTTTGCATCCTTGTCGCCAGGCCGTGTTTCTCATCCACTCAGACCCAGCCTGCCCTGAGCCAGAGGTGGCCTGTGGATCCCTGACGGCTTGGGATGTGTTTCTGAGCGAGGGAATTCTGGTCTCTAAATGGGATCCACATGAGTGCTTTGCACCTTCCCATCTGCCAGCCGGGCTCTCGCTTCGCTTCGTAAATAAGAACCTCTGGCCTCCTTGGTCCCCCCACAGCATTGTCCCAGCTGCGGGCCTAGAGTTTCCATGGCTTTGGCATGACTTCGGGCTGAGAAGTTTAATTGATAACACAGCAGAGCGACCCAAAAATAGCACAGTAACCACTTCTCTTGAATACCAAGGAACGGCGAGCCTCCCCCTGCCCGCCCCCGCCCTGGTCCACCTGTTCTGGGGTTGGGGTGCTGCCCCTCCCGGCCCCGTGGGCCGGCGGTGGGCCATCCTGACTTCTCACACCCAGCAGGACACCCCCCTGGGAGTACTTCCAGGGGATGTCTCTGATCATAGAGCAATTTTTGCAAAGGTGATGAAATGATTTGTCACCCATAATTGTACCCTCCCTGCCTTCGGTGGTGGACTTCTCATGTCTCTGCAGCCCAGCCCTGTGCTGGGAGGTCACGTCCAAATACAGTGGAAGGCCAGGACCTGGCTGCTTGTGAGCTATCAATTCAGCCTTCAATTTACAATTTTTCTCTTTGTTTCTTTTTATTGTGAAATGTGTTCTTCTAGTGCATGACATAATCTCTGTTGATAGGTAGTACAGTAGGTTTATTTATTTTTTTTAATTTTTTTTAAAGATTTTATTTTATTTATTCATAGAGAGAGAGAGAGAGAGAGAGAGAGGCAGAGACACAGGTAGAGGGAGAAGCAGGAACCACACAGAGAGCCTGACGTGGGACTCGATCCCGGGTCTCCAGGATCATGCCCTGGGCTGCAGGCGGTGCTAAACCGCTGCGCCACCGGGGCTGCCCTTTTTTTTTTTTTTTTTTTTTTTAAGTAGTAGGTTTAAAAGAATGTTCGTGGCAGGAGTGGTGGTGGTGGTGGTGGTGGTGCACCTGGGTGGCTCAGTCGGTTAAGCGGCCAACTCTTGATTCCAGCACAGGTCGCGGTCTTGGGGTCCTGGGATCGAGCCTCGCATTGGGCTCCTTGCTCAGTGGGGAGTCAGCTTGAGGATTCTCTCTCTCCCTTTCCCCCGCCCCCTTCCCCAACTCACACACACACACACACACACACACACACACACACACACACACACTTGGGCTCTCTTTCTCTAAAATAAATAAAGAAGTCTTTAAAAAAAAAGAAAAGAAAAGAAATGTTTGAGCTCTGGTACCAGACTCCCTGCCTCCAAATCTGAGCCCGGCCAGTTGGCAGCTGTGTGAGCGTAGGCCTGTTACTTAATGACTCTGGTCATTGGTTTTCTTGGTTGTAAAATGAGGTTGATAATATTGTACCTACTTTCTTTTCTTTTTCTTTTTTTTTATTGTTCTCTGTATTTATGAGTGTTTATCAATCTGCCTGTTGTCGTTTTTGTTTTTAAATTCCACATAAAGGGATCCCTGGGTGGCGCAGCGGTTTGGCGCCTGCCTTTGGCCCAGGGCGCGATCCTGGAGACCAGGGATCGAATCCCACGTCGGGCTCCTGGTGCGTGGAGCCTGCTTCTCTCTCTGCCTGTGTCTCTGCCTCTCTCTCTCTCTCTCACTGTGTGCCTATCATAGATAAATAAAATTAAAAAAAATAAAAAATAAATAAAAAAAATAAATTCCACATAAAAGTGAAATCAAATAGTATTTGTTTTTCTTTGACATATTTCACTCAGCATAGTACCCTCTAGGTCCAGCCATTTTGTCACAAATGGCAAGATTGTTTTTTTGTTTTGTTTTGTTTTAAGATTTTATTTATTTATTCATGAGAGACACAGAAAGAGAGGCAGAGACACAGGCAGAGGGAGAAGCAGGCTTCATGTAGGGAGCCCGACGTGGGACTCGATCCCGGGACCCCAGGATCACGCCCTGAGCCAAAGGCAGATGCACTTAACCAGTGAGCCACCCAGGCGTCCCGGCAAGGTTCTTTCTATGGCTGAGTAATATCCCATTGTGTATACACACGTCTTTATCCATTTATCTGTCGATGGGCACTTGGGTTGCTTCCGTATCTTGGCTGCTGTAAATAATACTGCAACAATCACACGCTCACCAACAGTGCACGAGGGTTCCCTTTTCTCACCAACACTTGTTATTTCTTGTCTTTTTGGTACTACTCATTCTGACAGGTGTGAAGTGATACCTCATTGTGGTTTTGATTTGCATTTCCCTCATGATGGGTGATGTTCAGCATCTTTTCATGTGTCTGCTGGCCAGCTGGATATCTTTTTTTTCTTAAAGACTTTATTTATTTATTCAAGACAGACACACACAGAGAGAGAGGCAGAGACACAGGCAGAGACACAGGCAGAGGGAGAAGCAGGCTCCATGCAGGGAGCCCGACGTGGGACTCGATCCCAGGTCCCCAGGATCACACCCCGGGCCGAAGGCGGGGCCAAACCGCTGAGCCATCAGGGCTGCCCCCATCTGGATATCTTATTTGGAAAAATGTCTATTCAAATCCACAGCACATTTTCAATTTTGATTTTTAAATGTATTTATTTTTAAACATGTTCATTTATTTTAGAGAGAAAGAGGGGGGAAGGGTAGAGGGAGAAAATCTCAAGCAGACTCTGTGCTGAGTGTGGAGCCTGCCTGCCACAGGGCTCAATCTCATGACCTCGAGATCATGACCTGAGCTGAAACCAAGAGTAGGACGCTTAACTGACTGAGGCACCCAGGTACTCCTACTGCCCATTTTTTAATCAGTTGTTTGATTTTTGGTGTTGAATTGTATTAGTTCTTTATATTTTGAATGCTAACCCCTTACCGGCTATATCATTTGCAAATATCTTTGCCCATTCACTAGGTTGCCTTTTGGTTTTGTTAATGATTTCCTTTGCTGTGCAAAAGCTTTTTATTTCAGTGTATTCCCAGTGGTATATTTTTTGCTTTTGTTTCTCTTGCCTGAGGAGACAGATCCATAAATATGTTGCTAAGGCTGATGTCCAAGAGATGACTGCCTATATGTAGTGTCTACTTTTAAGATTATTATGGGCATTGGGGCGCCTGGGTGGCTCTGTTGGTTGAGTGTCTGACTTTGGCTCTGGTCATGATCTCAGGGTCCTGTGGTCGAGCATCTTGTTGGGCTTGGAGCTCCAGGCTCAGTGGGGAGCCTGCTTCTCCTTCCCCCTCTGTCTCCACTCCCCCCACCCTGCCAGCTCAAGCTCTCTCTCTCAAATAAATGAATAAAATCATTTTATTTTACTTATTTTTAAAAAAGAATTTATTTACTTATTAATGAGAGACAGAGAGGCAGAGACACAGGCAGAGGGAGAAGCAGGCTCCTTGCAGGGAGCCCGACGTGGGACTCGATCCAGGACCCAGGATCATGCCCCGAGCAGATGCTCAAACACTGAGCCATCCAGGCGCCCCGAATAAAATCATTTTTAAAAAGATTGTTATGAGGGTTATATGAGTTTTAAACAATGAAAGGACTTAGAATAGTGCTGGGCATATAGGAAGCACTCAATAAATAATAGTACATAAGTTCTTTTTTATTGTGATGAAATACACAGAATATAAAATTTACCATTTTAAACATTTGTAAGTGTACAGTTCAGTGGCATTACGTGCATTCACACTGTCATGCAGCCACCACAACCATCCATCTCCTGAACTTTTTCATCTTCCCAAATGGAATCTCTGTCCCATTAAATACTAACTTCCCATTCCTCCTTCTCTCCAGCCTCTGGTAACTACCATCCTATGAATTCGACTATTGTAGGTTCCTGTCCTGTTGTGACTGGCTCATTTTGCTTAGCCTAATGTCTTCTCAGTTCACCCATGTTGTAGCAAGTGCCAGAATTTCCTTCCTTTTTTTTTTTTAAAAGATTTTATTTATTCATTTGAGAGAGAGCGAGAGAGCGAGAGCGAGCTCATGAGAAACCATGTGCATGGCAAGGGGATGGACAGAGGGGAAGGAGAGGTGGGCCGATTCCCAACCCAGGGCTCAATCCCAGGACTCTGAGATCATGACCTGAGCCGAAGACAGCTGCTTAACCAACTGAGCCACCCAGGTGCCCCAATTTCTTTCCTTTTTAAGGCCAAATGAGATCCCATTGTATACATATAGACCACATTTTGTTTATCCATTCAGCTATTGATGGACACTTGGATTGTTTCCACCTTTTGGCTGCTGTGAGCGATGCTGCTGTATACACAGGTGTACAAACATCTGTTTGAGTTCCTACTCTGACTTCCCTTGGGTGTATACCCAGAATCATTGAATCATGTGGTAGTTCTGGGCTTAATTTTTATGAGGGCCCACCATGCTGTTTTTCATAGCAGTTGCACCATCATTCTCGTTTCCTATATACCACGGGCTGACAAATTCCAGCTTTATGCCTACAGCTTTATGACTTGCCTGAGCTGTAGAAAGATACACACAATCACCTACTTGATCTTGTCAGTGAGATGTCTCACAGGCATCTTGAGATTCAGCAAGTCCCAGGTGGAACCTTTGACCCCAACCCCTCCTCTTCCCTATTTTGGTAGTAATGAAGCCTCCAGGTGCTCAAGCTGGAAACCTTCAAGTAGGGCCAGCTTCATGATTTGCCAGACCCGGTGCAAAATGAAGATGTGGAGCTCCAGTGAGGCAGGAAGCCCATTCCCTCTTCCCACAGGTCTGTTGCCCCCTCCCACAGTGGGTGGGCCACCTGGCCGGGCTAGCAGCCTCCAGTCCGGGTTGTGCTCAGTATCTGGATCCAGCGTGGCAGAGAGCCCTCCACCGAGGTCACTACCAGCCCAAGGTTGGGATGGCTCTTGCACTGGTCAAGTGCCCGTGTAGCTGGCTCCTCCTTCAGTGAATCCTCGATTCCTGTTGCCCTCACCCTCCACATTCACTGTGCACCAGGACCTGTAAGTTCTACCTCTAAAATAAATCTCAGCCCTCTGCTTCTCTGTCTCTGCTGCCATGACCCACATCCAAGCCACCACTTCTTCTATCAACCCCCCCAGCTGGTCTCCTTTACTCACATTGGCCCCTGCCACCACATTCCACATAAGAGCCAGAGTAATTACTTCCACAAATAAATTGGTCCATGTTTACTGTCCAGTTTTAGAACATCCATGGGCTCCTCCGCATACTTAGAACAAGATGGCAACTCCTTGTCATGGCATACAAGGGCTCATACTGCCTGCTTCTACCTACTTCCTTGGCTTACTTCATAGCTCTGTTCTCTCTTCTGTTCTTCTCCAGGCATGGTGTCCTGCTTTCTACACCTTGAAGATGCCAAACCTGTGATGGCCTCAGGCCAGGGTTTCTCAACCTTAGCACCCTTGACAATTTGGAAAATTCTTTGCATGAGGGTTTGTCCTATGCAAACTGTAGGATGTTTACTTGCATCCCTGGCCTCTAACTACTAGAGGTAGAAGCTTTGCTCCCTACCACCGTGTTGTGACTACCCAAAAGTCTAGACATGGCCAAATGTTCCCTGGAGGTGGGGGTCGGGGGACAAACTCCATATAATTTTGAGAACACTTCCTTGTAGCCTTGGGGCCCTATTTTGTCTCTCTTTGTAGATCATTGCCCCCAGTGCTTTCTTGCCCTTCAGGTATCAATTTAATGTCACCTTCTTAAAGAGGCCTCCTTTGATCAACCAATGTAAAATGGCCACTCAGTCACTCTCTGGTTTAAGTTACTTTGTAAACACCCACCAGGCTCTGATAGCTCTTTGGGGCAGTTATTTCCATGGTTTTGTTGGGTGCTATTTCCCTAACACCTAGAATGGAACCCGCCACAGAGTGGGTGCTCTGTACATACTTGCCGAATGAATGAATGAATTCACTTCACTTTAAATCTGCTCTCTTACTTGTGCCTGTGTACTTATTAGGTCATTTTCATGTTTTTCTAGTTCTTCCTCTGCTTTCCCTTTTTAAAATTAGAATGTAGTCAACAGCCAGTGTAATATTAGGTTCAGGTGTGCAGGATAGTGATTTGACGCTTCCATGCGACACCCGGGGCTCATGATGGTAAGCATACGCTGCATCCCCATCACCTGTTTCGCCCATCCCTCCCTTCTGGTAACGCTGGTTTGTCTCCGTTGTCCTTTGTTTGTCTTGTTTCTTAAATCCCACTTGAGAGTGAAATCATATAGTATTTGTCTTTCTCTGACTTATTTTGCTTACCATAATACTCTTGCTCCATCCATGTCATTGCAAATGGCAAGATTTCCTTCCTTTTTTTTTTTTTTAAGATTTTTAAGACTTATTTCTTCATGAGAGACACAAAGAGAGAGGCAGAGACACAGGCAGAGGGAGAAGCAGGCTCCTCACGGGGGAGCCTGATGCAGGACTTGATCCCAGGATCACCACCTGAGCCCAAGGCAAATGCTCAACCACTGAGCCACCCAAGCATCCCTGGAGAAATTTTTTTTTAATGTGAATTAAATTACCTTTATTTTTTAAGAACAGTTTTAGATTTATAGAGAAATTATCAAGACAGTACAGAGAGTCCCAGATATTTCATATCCAGTTCCCCCTATAATTTACATCACCAATGACTGTGGTACATTTGTCACATGTAGTGAACCAATATTGATATATTATTATTAACTAAAGTACATACTTAATTCATATTTCCTTAGTTTGTACCTAATGTTCTTTTTCTCTCTCAGGAGCCCATCTAGGATATCACATTTATTTTTATTTACTTATTTAACTTTTTGGTAACTATTTTATTTATTTTGGAGAGAGAGAATGATTAAGGGGAGGGGCAGAGGGAGAAGGAGAAGCAGATTCCCTGCTGAGCAGGGAGCCTGATGCGGGGCTCAGTCCCAGGACCCCACGATCATGACCTGAGCCAAAGGCAGATGCTCAACTGACTGAACCATCCAGGCTTCCCTCACATCACATTTAGTTGTCATATCTCCTTTAGGCTCCTCTTGGTTGTGAATATTTATTGGATTTTTCTTGTTTTTGATAACCTTGACAGTATTGAGGACTACTGGCCAGTTATATTGTAGGATGCATCTCTACTAGAATTTTTCTCATGGTTAGACTGCAGTTTATGGTGTCTGGGAGGAAGACCGCAGGGGTAAAGGGCCACATTCACCACATCGCATCAAGGGTACATACTTTCAACATGACTTATCATCGCCAATATTGACCTTGGTTACTTGGCGGGTGTAGTTCTTGTCAGGTTTCTCTGGTGTGGTGATACTTCCTTCCTTCTTTCCCTTTCCATACTCTAGTCTTTGGAACAAAGTCACTATGTGCAGCCCACATTAAAGGGAGGGAGGGCGCTTTGCCTCCCTGACAGTGTTGTTGCATTTTTTAAATTTATTTATTTGTTGTTATTGTTGTTGCCTTTTTATTTTTTTATTTTTAATTTTTTAAATTTTTTTTTTGTTGTTGTTGCCTTTTTAAAAATAGCTTTAGTGAGGTATAATTTACATACCAGAAAATTCACCTGTTTTAAGTGAACCGTTTGATGAGTTTTAGGAAATTTAAACAATTGTGCCTGAGGGGACTGGTCTTTGAGCTGGCATCCAACAGATGAGGAGAAGCTACGTAGGCAAAAGAAGGGAGAGATGATTCCAGGCAGAAGAATGTTCAAATCCCCCAAGGGAGCATGGAGCATTCGAGAAACTTGGGTCCACCCCAAATCACCCAGAGAGGGGACAACATGTCCCCAACCTTCATTTAATATGCTTCATAAATATTTTCTTCAAAACATTTAAAAGTCAACAGCCTTTTATTGCCTAAATATATAAACTTTAGTTCTTTGAAACACTTGTCTGTCTGGAATAGCTCAGCCCCTGACGGTTTATCTAAGGTTTTACTACAACAATAAGTAAATATTAGAGTAGTAAAATGCAGAATGGTCCCTGAGGAGAAGAAACTGTCATAAAATTTCCTTCCCTTTCAGGCCTTGTTTAAACAAGAATGTAAAGTGCAGGTACTATTTCCTTTCTGATAAGGCCTTGATTTATTTCCCTTTGGAACAAACCCACCACAACAAAATGAGAATGGGGAAGGCGATTCAGAGGGAGAGGAAGGGAAAGGAGCTATACCCTGCAATATATCCCCATACACCCTTAGGATGGAAAAAAACCCAGTTAGCAAAAACACTGCAAGGTTTTTTTCAAGTGTGAAGTAGCCAAGAGGCTCTCTCAGAACTTTTTTATTTTATTTTCATTTATTCATGAGAGACACAGAGAGAGGCAGAGACACAGGCAGAGGGAGAAGCAGGCTCCATGCAGGGAGCCCGACATGGGACTCAATCCCGGGTCTCCAGGATCACGCCCTGGGCTGAAGGCAGGTGCTAAACCACTGAGCCACCCAGGGATCCCCTCTCTCAGAACTTCTGAGGGTCACTGAAAAGTCCTGGTGTGTACGGGCTGCCTAGTAGTCAGGATAGGCAGGGAGCGCTGTGGAAACAAAAGGACCGTGTTCTTAGTGGCTTGTAGCCTAGGTCCCTGTTTGTTGGAGACCCAGTGGCTCTCCTGCAATAACTGCTTCAGGAGGCTAGGCTCCGTTTGTCTTGCCATAGTGTCATCTTAATCCTGTCCTCAACGTTTGCCATGGAAGAGGAAGAGTGAGTGTGGATGATGTCACAGGAGATATTATGGTGTGGAAATGGCATATATCACTCCTGCCCACAGCCCTTCGGTGAGAACCCGGTGACATAAGCACGTTGGGAAGTGTAGTTATCTTGTGTACGCAGGAGGGGGAAAATAAACTGGGGTTTGATGAATGCATAGTATTTGCTGCAAGCTCTTAAACTTTCTTTTTTTTTTCTTTTTTTTTTTTAAGATTTTATTTATTTATTCATGAGAGACACAGAGATCCTGGACCCCAGGATCATACCCTGAGTGGAAGGCAGATGCTGAACCACTGAACCACCCAGGTGGCCTGCTCTTAAACTTTTTTTATTTGATGTTTCTCAAATGGTAAAACAATATATGCTTGTTATAACAAGTAAAACACAAGTGTATAAAAGTGAAACTAAAAAAAAAAAAAGTGAAACTAATTGTCTCCTTACCTCCTGTAAACCCTCCCTTTTTCTTGTCTGTGCATCGCTTCTTGTCTGTGCATCCTGCCCCGTTTTCCTTGTTCCTATGACTGTATCCCACCTATGTGTGGGACTCGGGAGAAAGGAACTCTGGAAGACACTTCCGAACTGGAGTTTTCATGGTAATGCTTCTAGTTGCTAAGAAACACTCGAATGAATTCTTCATCCCAGAGGTACCTCATGCTGACAGAGTAAAGATAGACTTTTGCTGGAATTCAAAAGAGTGCTTTTGTTTATGTTTGTTTTGGCTTTTCTACAGTTTGTTGGCATTCACTCCTCCTCTGGGAAGGCTTTCCGGGTTCCACCTCTGAATGATGCCAGCAGCTGTGGCATCAGAGAAATCTGGGTTCAAATCCCAGCTCTGCCTCCTATAATCTCTGTGATTCTGGACAAGTAATACACTCCTGCAAGAATTATGGAAGCATTCTTGTTCATTTGGGGGATATAAATAATAGTGAAAGGGAATATAAGGGAAGGGAGAAGAAATGTGTGGGAAATATCAGAAAGGGAGACAGAACATAAAGACTCCTAACTCTGGGAAATGAACTAGGGGTGGTGGAAGGGGAGGAGGGCGGGGGGTGGGGGTGAATGGGTAACGGGCACTGAGGGGGGCACTTGACGGGATGAACACTGGGTGTTATTCTGTATGTTGGCAAATTAAACACCAATAAAAAATAAATTAATTATAAAAAAAAGAATTATGGAAGCAAAAAAAAAAAAAGAATTATGGAAGCATAACTACCTCATATTGGAAACAAATTTAGTACCTGTCACTTGGGGGTACTTTCACTACTACAAAGTATAAAGTCTACTCGTAAATCGTCCAGGTTACTGGACATCTGTGACATCTTAAGGCCCATAACTAGAGACCAAGGCAACTGGTATTTACAATGTGTGCAGGGGCGCCTGGATGGCTCAGTGGGTTAAGCATCTGCCTTTGTCTTGGGTCATGATCTCAGGATCCTTGGATTGAGTCCCATGTTGGGCTCCCTGCTCAGCGGAGAGTCTACTTCTCCCTCTCCCTCTGCCCCTCCCCTGCTCATGCTCTCTTTCTCAAATAAATCTTTAAAAATATATTTTTAAAATGTGTACAGTGTGACTGAGAAGCTGAAGTAATCCTCTAACAAAAACAAAGTACTATAAGATGGGGAAGAAAGGGAGAGAAAATATAGACTGGAAAATGTTAGTGGGCTGAAGAGGATTTGGAGTATTCATTTAGGAAGGAAAGAAGATGTGCAGGGAAATGAAGATCGGAAGATGTAGAAGTTATTAGAAACATGTTGAGACTGATCAGGCCATTTCGCTCCCAATTTTCCTCTTCATTAGTTATGCATAGCTCCCAACAACAGGGGCAGAGTCCTGCTGGGGCAGACCTTTTTTGTTAATGACCCAGTGGAACAAAAGGTTCCCTGGAACCTGGAGATGTTCCCAGAGGAAGGGGCTGGGTCTGCTCAGTGCTTTAAACATCGTCATCATTTTGCAGTTGAATGTAACAGGGAGCTCGATTAGGGGCAAGCATCCAATTTTGCCCATGTTGAGAGGGTGGTAGGAAGAAACACTGGCAACCACAGAATTAAAAACAGGAAGATCTTGTCAAAGAACTCCAAGGACAAAGGACAGGGAGCCAAACATGAAAACCTGAGTATCAATACAAATATCCAGAAGGAAAGATGTACAAAAGAAAAAAAAAAAACCCAAAGGTTCATCAGTAGGTGCCTGGAAAACCAGAAATCACTTTAGGTATTTCAAGGAAAGAGGGATTCATTAATTTTTTTTAAAAAAAGATTTTGTTTATTTGAGAGAGAGAGAGAGAGAGAGAGAGAGAACAGGTGGGTGTAGGGGCAGAGGTGTCTGTAGAGACAGACACTTCACTGATTAGGGAGTCGTGGGGTTCCCTGGGATCATGACCTGAGCCCAAGGCAGCCGCTTTACTGACTGAGCCACTCAGGTGCCCCCAAAGAGGGATTTGATACAGAGAATTAAGTCTTAAAGTTGTTGGATGGGCTGGGAGAGCAAAAGGGAGAAGGTATTGCTTCCCAGACTTCAGAAATTCAGGCAGCTGGGACCTATCCCAAGCACTTCAATTCTGGACATTGAACACCCTTTATCACCCAGTGTTTTGAGAACAGCTCTGTAGGGCCACCTGCATGGCTCAGCAGTTGAGCATCTGCTTTCTGCCCATGGCGTGATCCTGGGGTCCCGGGATGGAGTCCCACATCGGGCTCCCTGCAGGGAGCCTGTGTCTCCCTCTGCCTGTGTCTCTGCCTCTCTCTCTGCATCTCCCATGAATAAATAAATACAATCTTAAAAAAAAAAAAAAGAAAAAGAGCTCTATAGCCTTGGTTTAATCCCAAACCTTAATTTTGTGCAGTTCCCTGTGGGTGCTCAAGGCTACGACAATGATCATGCAGTAACAGACGGGCTATGAGAACTGATCCAGGGTGTTTAAAAACTTTGGCCTGCTAGCAGCCGTTCGCACAGATGGGCCGGTAAGATTCCCTCACTTGGTTTTGCCTTAATCTGATTCGGGTCAGGGGTGTGTTCATTCTGTGATTGGCTGACATTTGTGTAAATGAAGAGATTGTGTGGACTGCCTTTTCCTCTCAGGTGCCTTTCAGAACGAGAGTTCTGACAAGTTCCAGGAGCTGAGTCTAACGTACTTCACGGCCAGGCTGACAGCTGGGTGGGCGAACATTTTCATGGACTACTTGGGTTCCTGAGTGTTCGAAGGGAAGCAATTTGTGAGGAGCACTATGGGGACTTTTTGGCAAGGTATGGTGTGGGGAAGCCTTTGGTTCTAGGTGGTTCCCACGTAGGCATCTTTGTTGCATGCGGTTTTGCTGTGTAACTAACTGACCATAAGGCAATTTTCTTGAGATAGAAAAATAGCTGTTTGACTATTTGGTTTGACAATTTGTTGTTGTTGTTTTTTAATATTTTATTTATTTATTCATGAGAGACGGAGAGAGGCGGAGACACAGGCAGAGGGAGAAGCAGGCTCCTTGATGCAGGACTTGATCTCTGGACCTCGGGATCACACCCTGACCTAAAAGCAGAGACTCAACCGCTGAGCCACCCAGGCTTCCCAATTTATTGATTTCATCAACTGGTTTTATTTCTTCATTGACACAGTACTCCCATTTTTATTGTATATAAATCTTAGCCCTCATAATGCTCGTTACAGTGCTGCAAAGTTTTGAACCCACATTTCCCAAAGAACTTTGGACCGTTTATCAATGGACATGTGACAATATGCCAAGAACAAACAACAGTGTAGAGGCTTTCAAAATGCAGAGGCTTAAAAAAAATAAAAATAAATTTAAAAAAATGCAGAGGCTTTCACAATGCAATACAAAACTCAGGTGCAAATCATGCATCGTAGTATTTGGAAACCCAGACCTCTCTTAACAGAGAAAGACATTTTAGCAAAACAAGAAAAAGTAGCTGCCAAACCAGGAAATTAATTGACAAACAGAAGAGAGAGAGAGAGAGAGAGAGAGAGAGAGAGAATAATACTATGAAGGAAAGATTTTGAAGACAAGTGCTTAATACAATCCACAAAATCAAATCACTTATTTGTGCAGGGTGGGCATGAATCTACACACATGTGAAATGTATTCAAAGATTTTTGTTTTTGCAATGTAGTCTTTTTAATTTTGTTGTATGTTGTTCATGTTTCACTATGTGCTTTTTAAATGAAGGTCCCTCTTTGATTTTTTTTTTTGCTAGTTTGTCTTTTATGGCCGAGCAGGTGGCAAAAATGCTTGTGGGGAAGATGCTGGCAGTGACACCAGGGGACACTGCAGCCACCTGGAGCGCCGCAGCCTCGTCTCGCACCCCCGGGTCGTCCTCGGGCACCAGGGGACCCTTGGGCCTGTCCTGCCAGCGCCATCCCTCCCACACAGGCTGGAAGAGAGCAGCCCCTGGGGCCCACTCTTCTGTACCTGCCCACTGTCGCGTACACTGTGGGTGCTGTTACGGGGGACCCTAAACATCCCAGCTGATCTGCCATTGGTGGTGGCTCTGTTGGCAGAGCCTCTGGTGCCCATGGGGAAGTGCTAAGTCATCTGTTTTTCTGCTCTTCAGCCCTGCTTATTGCTCTGGAGCAGGCTTATTGGGGGCATTTCGAGAGCAATGTGTGTCCCTTCTTTGGCCTTCACCCTTCACGGAAGTTGGGAGATTATGCATCAAGCAATGAATGTAGCCACTGATCCTCTCCCAAAGAGCTCTCCAGTCTCCCTAAAGTAGGTTCAGGTTCCCCAGCCTGAGAAGTGTGTTTCAGACTTGGTGTGGTACCCAGCTTGGCCTGGAATCCCCCCCCACCTGGTGCAGCGGGCTGTTGGGTCCTCCCCCCAGCCTCTTCCTCTCCCATCCCACATTTAGTTCCCTCCTTTACATGGCACTGCTGCTAAAAGCTCAAAGCTCGTTCAGCAGGGAGCATCTTAGAGCAAGCAGTCTCCCAACACCTCCCCCCAACCCCAGCCCGCCCAAGGAGGGCCGCATTCTAGGCAGCTCCTTAGGGAGGATGTTCTGGAAGCCTACAATTACCTCTCCTGAGCGTGATGGCTGGGAGCGCTGAGACCCAAGAGTTCCTGCCAGCTGACGAAAGGCACGCGGCCTCCCCCTTGCGCTGTGATCTACAGTCTGCAATGCATCTCACATCTTAACACACAGTCATTTGCTCCTCGTGTTCTTGATGTTTCACAGATGACAAAATTGGAGCTCAGGGATTAGCGAATTTAGGCCTGGTCACATAGTAGGAAGTTGGGCGAGAAATCCACTCCAGTATCTTCAGACTTTGACTTCAAGACCCTTCTCCCTATGAAGCCACCATGAGTGTGAGTCTTTCGAGTGAATTTGTCCTTCCAAGATCAAAAAGATGAATTTGGGGCATGTGGGTGGCTCAGTTGGCTGAGCGTTGGACTCTTGATTTTGGCTCAGGTGGCGATCCCGGGGTCATGAGTTCAAGCCCAGCGTTGACTTCGCACTCAGTGCACAGTCTGATTGAAATTCTCTCTCCTCTGCCCCTCCCCCCATTTGCACGCCCTTTCTAAATCAATGAAATCTTTTTTTTTAAATCAATGAAATCTTTAAAAAAAAAGTGAATTTACCTTTCAGAGCCTGATGAGGAAGGGAAGGAAAAAATGAATAGAAAATGGAAAAAAAAAGAAGTATAAATATACATCGTACTCACCATGAGCCTCGTTTTTCCTGGGCCTTCATTTCATTGGCTTCACTTCCCTGAGAATATTCAGGGAGAGCTGTCAAACAGATGAGTTTGAACCGGTGTTCTCTTCCTTTACCTAAGCATTTTGCATCATTGCAGTAAAAGAAACTTGTTTATTTTAATGTGTAATGTATTCTTACCTCTCAGTGAAGATTGGGAGAAGGAGCAGTCTGGTGGGGAAAAAAATTACTCTAAGCCTGGGCCTTGGAGTACTACTTGCAGCTTGCCTTTACTGACTTTGACTTTGTTGTAGACGGTTTCAAGCACTGACATGTGGTGACCTGTAGTAATCCTATGAGATAAGTGCTATCACTGTTTTATTGTACAGATGGGGAAATGGGGGTTTAGAGAGATTAAGTAACTTTCCTGAGGTCACACAGCACGTCATTAGGGTAGTTAAGATTTGAACCCAGGCCATGGGACTCCTGAGCCCAAATTGTCAATGACTCCCCCATAGGGTCAGGATATTGCTCAGTCTCTGAGCCTCAGGATCCTCATTTGTAAAATGGGGATAAAGGCATCTTGCGCCAAGTGGTCAAATGAAAAAAGAGACTTAAAGCATCTGGCATGCAGTAGGTACTTATTAGATATTGGTTCTTATTATTACTGTGTTTGAAGCCTGCCCAGTGGTTCTTCTGAATTAAAACTGTGCTGTGGGACCCTGACAGCTTATAGGGAAATAAGTGATATTTGGGAAGTTGTTTAATTTCCCTGAACATGTGCCTCATTTGTAAAGTAGAGAGGATAATAATAATACTTATCTATTAGGGTTGTTGTGAGGATCAAATGAGAGCGTGTGAGCATGCCTGGCACATGGAACATGTTCAGTGAATGCTAGCTCTTATTATTTATTAAGGGTACATTTTTGAGGGACACCTTGAGTGTCTGCCTTTGGCTCAGGGCATGATTCTGGGGCCTGGGACCGAATCCCACATTGGGTTCCCTACAGGGAGCCTGCTTTTCCCCCCTGCCTATGTCTCTGCTTCTTTCCTTTTCTGTGTGTGTGTGTGTGTCTCATGAATAAATAAATCTTTTCTTTAAAGAAAGAAAGGGTACATTTTTGTAAAGGTGTGGAGGCCGAGAAAAATTAAGGCCATTCCACCTAAAGTTTAGCATTAGCACAAGTACAGCCATCTTAGGCCCCTGTGAATAAGAGCTGAACTTTACAGGAAAAACTGCAGAATGTGGAGATCCCTGGGTGGCTCAACGGTTTAGTGCCTGCCTTTGGCCCAGGGCGCGATCCTGAAGTCCCGGGATCGAGTCCCGCATCAGGCTCAGGCATGGAGCCTGCTTCTCCCTCTGCATGGGTCTCTGCCTCTCTCTCTCTTTCTGTCTATCGTGAATAAATAAATAAAATCTTAAAAAAAATACAAAACTGCAGAATGTCCTCAGCAGGGAATCCCATATCAGAAAGACAACAGAGCCCACCCCCGTGGTAGAAAGTCCCATATTAGAATGAGAACAGAGCTCAATGCCCTTGAAAGCCCCATATCAGAATGTAAACAGAACTTGAGAAATTCCTCCACCCCTTCTGAAAATCCCCTAGACCAGCCTATAAAAACCCAGCTGTAACCCACTTCGGGGTCCAAGTCCCTGCTCCACTGTGTCCGGTATACTTGGACCCAGGCTCGAGCTTGCAAATAAACCCACATGTGCTTGCATCGGTGTCGGCTCCTTGGTGGTTTCTCGGATTTGCAATCTTGGGCACAACAAAGGAAGGCTCTTGTGATGGTGGTGAGAAAGTGAAAGCATGGTATGGCAATGAAGGACCTCCATGGGGGTGCTGTTTCAGAATGTTTTCCAAAGATAGTGTCTTTTGATTATTTAAAAAAAATTATATATATATATATATACATATATATATATATATATACACACACATACGCACACACCTCTCTGCAAAATATGGTTGAGAGAAGAGAGGTTTGACTCTAAAATCCCCGGTGAAGGTAATGGAACATGGTGTAGTTTTATGCTCCAGTCTCCCAAACCAGCTTCATCCCTCTGATGCTAAAACTTAGGTATTTTCTCAGAGGAACAGGAGAAGGACTTAAAACATACAGGTTTTTTCCCTGTTGTGACATCCTGGGGCCCTATACCTCTAGTAGGTCGAGAATTGCCAGCCAAACTTTAAATCTCCAGGATTCAGGCCTCATCTGGGTTTGCCTGCGGGGCTGGTGGGGCAGATCCTAGTCCCAGCCCCAACCCTGAAGGGCAGTAGGTATGTCTGTATGTATTTTGAAGATTTTCTTTATTCCTTTTTAGAGGGGGGGGGCACTGAGTGCAGAGTCTCACGATGGGACCCATCTCATGACCCTGAGTTCATGACTGAACCAGAATCAAGAGTCGGATGCAAAGGATCCCTGGGTGGCTCAGCAGTTAAGTGTTGGCCCAGGGCCTGATCCTGGAGACCCAGGATTCAGTCAGATGCTCCACACCTGAGCCCCCCAGGCACCTCTAAAGGGCAGTTGTTAGCACAGCAAGGCCACACGTCATCCTCCTGGACAATCCCCAAGGAATTTAGGGTGCCCGGACACCCACACAGCGGCCCAACATTGGAGGGAGGAGGTGCTGATGCCTCAGGGCCCTCCTTCCCTGAGGGAGAGCGGGTATAAGCAGGTGGTGGCACCGCCGTGCTGGGCATTGGCAGGCAGCCCCTGCTCGACTGTAGCCACCTGAACGGGGGCTGGGGTGGCACCTCTGCTCCCAGGGAAGCAGAGCTGGAGAAAGTCCTGCGTGCCGCCTGGCTGTAAGAGGACACACAGATACCCATGGGACGTCCCAGAAAGGACGAGAGGCCCTGTGGTGGCTGGGTCACCCTACAGTGGTAGGCAGGGTCGGAGCCAGAGAACTCTTCGTGACCTCGATGTGAAATGTCTTGTCTAAGACCTGTCCACTGCCAGGGAGCAGAGTCCTCACCCTCCTGTCGAGTGGCCGCTCGGAGGCAGGGGAGCTTAAGGCCACCACGGAGCGGGTGTTAGAAGAGATGCTCCAGGGCTTCGAAGGCTCACCTCGTTGGTGCTCATCGTGTTTGGTTTGGCTCAAAAGAAGGGCATTCTTTCCGCCCAGTAAACCCCAGATCAAGGGCTTATAATCTAAAGTATGTGTGGCAAAGGTGGCGAGCCATCTGTCTTTCATTAGGTTTCTTAGGGCAGAGCCATGCCTGGCTCAGCTTTTTCTCACCCCCCAACCTCTCATCAGCCCCTAACATATGCTGTTTGTGGACTCTGATTGGACTGGGTGACAGGGCCAGCAATCCTCCTGGATGCCCTGTGTGAGGACTGAGCTAGGCCCCACCTAGCAGCCACCCAAGCATGCCAGGGAGGGGACGGAGGGCCTGGAGAAGAAAGGGAGACAAGTTTGCAGCAAGGGGGGAAACAAGAAAGGAGAGGGGGTGTGCTCAGGAATGCCGGGCGAGGAAGTGTGGTGGGTGACTGCTCGCCTCGTCCTAGCCAGGGACGCGAGGTAGATCACTGCTCCCTCTGCTCCCCTGGCCACGTAAGTCTGCCCTGTGAACAATGGCAGGGGGCCAATGTAACATAACTTGTGGGGAGGAAAACGCCCCGGAGACACTGTCACCTCCAGGGCTGATGCCGCAAAATCTCCTGAGCTTTGACACTGGATCTTGGACTTGATCTTTAGAAGGTCAGGGGGAGCAGGGGCGGCAGTGGGAAGGTGACGGCTCCTGACTTTTGCCATCCTTGTTGAGCACGGAGTGGATTCTGGATGCTGGGTAGTATCAGCAGGTCTGCAGTGGCCCAGATGGAACACCCTTAGTCTCTAGGATGTGACATGCCACCTAAATCTGAGGGGCTCTGTCCTCTTAGGGAGGGCTGGCTTCACCTAGAACCCCAGGCACAGAAGGGCCCTGCCTTGATTAATGCTCTGTTGCTGCCGTATTGAAATTCTTAATTTTTCTTATTTAATATACATGTATATTTTATAAGATTTTATTTTCATCTCCATCCCCAGTGTGAGGCTCAAACTCATGACCCCAAAATAAGGAGTCACAGGTTCCTCCAACTGAACCAGCCAGATGCCCCAATAATTTTCTATTGTAGGGGTACAGGGGGTGCTCAGTTGGTTAAGTGTCTGCCTTCAGCTCAGGGTCCTGGGATTGAGCCCCACGTTGGACTCCCTGCTCAGCGGGGAGCCTGCTTCTCCTTCTTCCTCTGTCCCTTCCCCTGATCATGCTCTTTGTCTCTCTCAAAAAAAATTAATCTTAAAAAATGTTTTTTTTCTATTGTGGCCAAATATGTATAACATAGTATTGTACCATAATTAAAAGTAAAACATATCATAAAATTTGACATTTTAAAAAAATTCCAGTATAATTAACATCCAGTGTTATGTCAGGTTCAGGTATTCCCTATAGTGATTCAACACTTCCATACATCACCTGCTACTCATCACAAGTGCCTTTCTTCATCCCCATCATCTGTTTCTTTTTTTTCTTTTTAAGATTTTATTTATTTATTCATAAGAGACAGAGGCAGAGACACAGGCAGAGGGAGAAGCAGGCTCCCTGCAGGGAGCCCAATGTGGGGACTCGAGTCCCGGGGCTCCAGGATCATGCCCTGGGCAGAAGGTGGCGCTAAACCGTTGAGCCCCCCGGGCTGCCCATCATCTGTTTCATCCATTGTCCCCTTCCACCTCTCCTCTGGCAACTCCAATTTGTTCTCTATAGTTAAGGGTCTCGTATTTTGTTTGTCTCTTTTTTCTTTGCTCATTTATTCTGGTTTTAAAATTCCATATATGAATGAAATCATATAGTCCTTGTCTTTCTCTGACTTATTTCACTTAGCATCATACTCTCTAGTTCCATCCATGCTGTTACAAATGGCAAGATTGCATTCTTTTTCATGGCTGAGTAATAGTCCATGAGATATGATAGATCCAACTTACTTGTTTATCCATTTATCTAATCATGCACACTTGAGTAGTAAAATTTGCCATTTTATTAACTAATTATTTATTTTTAAGATTTTATTTATTCATTCATGAGAGACACAGAGAGAGAGAGGCACAGACACAGGCAGAGGGAGAAGCAGGCTCCATGCGGGGAGCCCGACGTGGGACTCGATTTAGGGTCTCCAGGATCAGGCCGTGGGCCAAAGGTGGTGCTAAATCGCTGAGCCACCCGGGCTGCCCAGCCATTTTATATTTTATTTTATTTTATTTTATTTTATTTTATTTTATTTTATTTTATTTTATTTATGAGAGACCCAGAGAGAGAGAGAGGCAGAGACACAGGCAGAGGGCGAAGCAGGCTCCACGCAGGGAGCCCGACATAGGACTTGATCCTGGGACTCCAGGATCACGACCTGGGCTGAAGGCAGGCCCTAAACTGCTGAGCCACCCGGGCGCCCCATCTCAGGGCTATTTTCAGAAGTTATCAAAATTGAATTACCCAAATTACCTCTCCTTTGGATGGCTCAGCATGTTACCAGCCCTCTCTAGCCAGAAATGAGCCACCATGACTATCCCAGAGCCTGTGGACAAACATGGTCTACTTGTCTGTTTATGTCACACTCTGGAAGGAGAATGGTTCATGTCAGGTCTTTAGCTTGAGAACTGAAGCCACCAGCTCCCGCTTCGCTTACTTACATCTGCAGCAATGTGCCTGCGACCAAGCAGTTCTCCCTAAACATGATTTAATTCCACTGTCTTTACCAATACGATTTTCCTATGACAGAAACACTTGCTGAAGATAAAAGTTGCAAATAACTATTGTTTTAAGAACTTACCAAAGCCCACTTAAAACTGCCTCACTTTGGGGCACCTGGGTAGCTCAGTGGTTGAGCATCTGCCTTTGACTCAGGTCGTGATCCCGGGGTCCTGGGATCGAGTCCCTCAGACTCCCAACAGGGAACCTGCTTCTCCCTCTGCCTATGTCTCTGCCTCTCTGTGTGTCTCTCATGAATAAATAAAATCTTAAAAAAAACCAAGTGCGTCACCTCAAAAAATAGCGGTAAATGACTATTAACCCACCTTGCTGTGCCCACAATCCTGAGCTTTTATATCATGAAACTTCATCAATCCTAACCCACTCCACACTGAAACTCTCACCATAAATGATGAATAACCTGACCTCACCAGCCCCACTTGGAGACACTGTTAAAACTGCCATCAAGAGGGCACCTGCCTGGCTCAGTTGATGGAGCATACTGCTCTTGATCTTGGGGTGGTACGTTTGAGCCCTACTTTGCGTGTAGAGATTACTTAAAAATAAAATCTTTAGGGCAGCCCGGGTGGCTCAGCGGTTTAGCACCGCCTTCAGCCCAGGGGCTAGCACCGCCTTCAGCCCAGGGGCTGATCCTGGAGACCCGGGATCGAGTCCCATGTCAGGCTCCCGGCATGGAGCCTGCTTCTCCTTCTGCCTGTGTCTCTGCCTCTCTCTCTCTCTCTCATGAATAAATAAAATCTTAAAAAAAATAAAATCTTAAAAAAACCCATCAAGGAGTGACCTCTCTTAATGTCAAGAGCTTTGCCTTATCAGCAGATTATCTTGGTATTATTTTATGAGAGACTGTTTGATAAAGTTCGGTTTTATCTTCACACTATGCATTTGCTCCAATCCTATTTTGGATATTTGATCCAATATCCATTCATCCATTGATGCGTTGAGTGCTTGCCATGTGTTAGGCACCATTGGATACTAGTTCCATGATGACTGGGACAGATACAGCTTTCATTTTTATAGAGCTCACTCTTTCCTTCACCCTCATGTCACATTCCTGCTGCTAGGGAGAGTGGAGACCAAGGACCATTTTCGACTTGAATTTATTTGAAAATGGAGCTTCTCCAGCAAAAAAGCTAGATCTCTGCTTTTTAAAATCTGGATGTCTTGATATCATTAAGGAAGAAAAGCTTTTCTTCTGTCCTCTTAGGTTCAGTGCCTGGGGGCCTGCAAATTTAACCAACAAAAAAAGACAGACAAACAGGAGAAAAGGCATACAAATTTTATTAATATCCTTCTTGCACAGGAGTTCACTGAAAAGAGGTGGTTAGATTTGACCTTGGGGCTTCTGTGTCATTTTTATCAAAGGAAAGGAGGTTTGGGTTTTAAGGAGGTGATTAAGATATGGATGGGAAAATGAAGGGTTTTTTTTTTTTAAGTAAAATCTATTAATGCAGACTCATCTTCATGATAAGAGTCCCTCTCTTCCTTTTTTTTTTTTTTTAAATTTTAGCTTTAAATTTTTTTTGAGTCCCTCTCTTTCTAGTGTGGGAGACAGGGACACCTTCACAAAGAGAAATTTATGTTCTGCTTTTAGGCAGAAAAGAGGAGGGAAGAGAACTCTTCCTGCATTTTGTTGATTCTCAGATGCCTTCAGCTTAAAATAATCCTTACGACAAGGTAGCATGTCTTGGAATGGAATATCTTGATCCCCTTCAACTTGATCTTTATTTATTATTATTTTTTTAAGATATATTTATTTGGGATGCCTGGGTGGCTCAGTGGTTGAGCATCTGCCTTCGGCTCAGGTCGTGATCCTGGGGTCCTGGGATCGAGTCCCGTATCGGGCTCCCTGGATGGAGCGTGCTTCTCCTTCTGCCTATGTTTCTGACTCTCTGTGTCTCTCTTGAATAAATAAATAAAATCTTTAAAAAAAAGAGATTTATTTATTTATTTGAGAGAGAGAGCAGGCTTGCGAGTAGGGGGAGAAATAGAAGGAGAGAATCTTCAAGCACTTCCTCCACTGAGTGCGGAACCCACTGTGGGGCTCGATTCCACGACCTGTGAGATCAGGACCTGAGCCCAAACCACGAGTCTGACACTCTACCGACTGAGCCACCCAGGCGCCCCCAACTAGATCTTTAGATGGCCAGGCAGCAAGATGTACTTAGAATGAGTTGTCACTCATAATGATTACTGATCACTGCTGTGCTTCCTCACCTCCCAGGCACTCCTTGCCCTCCGGTGCTGCCCCATGCCACTGCTGCAGGGACAGAGCCCAGGGCTTGGCAGCCACAAGGTGGCCCAAGCCTCCCTAACATATCTGCTTTGAAGCCCAGTGTCCAGTTGGTGAAATGACCCCCAGGAGGCACAGAGGAGCCCCCAGAGAGATATTTCCAGGTTATGTGATGGGTCTGGTAAGTAAGGGACCCTATCAGAGGGCTTGGCCAAGAGATATGACCTGCCAAACCGGTTTGTCAACCAGCTCCAGCCACTTTGGGGTGACCGTTGTGCTTTTGGATGAACACAAATCTGAATGCTCAATTATCTCAATGTTTGGTTTTCTTTTAACTTAAGAAGGGTTTGCACTTTTCTTCCCATTTTATCTATTTTGCAGCTGGTTCTTAGATACGCTGTAGCCCAGTCTGTTTATTTTGTGAGCTTCAGAAGCCCCCCTCCCCCATGGCTCCTTCCCCATGTGATTACATCTTTCCTTGGTTAATGGGGTTTTGACTGGCCTTTTGTATCATGCTAAGCCACAATGGGACAAGAATATTCTCCCCTTATTTTTATCAGGCGCTTTTATTTCCTGAGCTGTTTTTGTCAGTGCATGTTTCTGGTTTTGCTCCTCATCTGGAAAGGGGCCCGGGATTCAGGGATAAGATTAGATGCCCTGGTGTGTCAATGGGTCTTTAAAAGAAAGAAGCAAAAGTTGATCACATGCTGCAGCTCAGGGCCAATGCAGAGCTACCTCCCAAGAGGTCAATCAATTTCAATTAAGGAGATTAAAAGCCCTGAGCACAGAGAAGCCTGGTCATGGGTTTCTGAATGCCTTGCTCCTCCGCAGCCTAAAAGCAGGCAAGGGACCCCAGAAGCCCTGGATATTGTCCTCTGGGCCAATGTCAAGACAGCAGCGAGGGAGTGAATGCAAAAGCAGCAGCTAGCTGAGGGGGGCTCAGTGATCCTTCCCTGGGCCCTGCTGGCATCTGGGGCAGACTGACCGGTCACTGTCCTCACCCCAAGTATCCAGACCCAAATCTCTGGGCCAACCTGGCCCCGTCCAGGCTAACACCCGACACACTTCCCACGGGCAGAAGGACCCCGGGTTCTCATGGTCTGTCCCCCTCCGCGTCCACTGGGCGTCGCAGAGGCTCCGGGCCTGCTGCCTTCCTCCTCCCATTCCAGGTCCCCACTTCCCTAAGTGCCAGGGCATCCTAGAGCCCTCGCCACAGAGGGGGAAGGGCGGGGGCCAGAGCGGGGTGCCTGGCGGGAGAGAGGGGCTGCAGCACCACGTAGGAGCAGGATCGGGGCTGAGCCCGCCTCTGCCTCCAGCTCTGCACTGGCTCTGAGTTGGCCCTCGGCCGGGTCTCTTAAGACCAGCTGCCCCCAGGTTTCCACTTTGCTCCAGGTATCTAAGTGCGCCTCACTTCCCATGTTTGTTTGTTTATAGATTTTATTTATTTCTTCATGAGAGACACAGAAAGAGAGGCAGACACAGGCAGAGGGAGAAGCAGGCTCCATGTAGGGAGCCCGATCCAGGACTCGATCCCAGGACTCCAGGATCACAACCTGAGCTGAAGGCAGATGCTCAACCGCTGAGCCACCCGGGCACCCCACTTCCCATGTTTATGAAGATAAAAACTCCCATTGGCCTCGCAGGGCTTGCCAGGCTCACGGGAGGTGAAGTACACACACCATGCACCTGCACTAGCCACCCCCTGCAGGCCACTTTTCTGATGACAAGGGCCCTGGGCAGATACGGGAGGTGGGGGAAAATTATATTGAGCTCCGCAGATCTGCTGATTTTTGTTCAGAAACCGATGAATCAACAGTGCTGTGGGTGCTGGACGAACGTGCTTGCTGTGTAAGTCCGAGGCCGGGCACAGGGGTGGGGTGGAGGAATAGGAGAGCCAGGGGGGGCTGCGGGCTGTGGCCGGCCGGGTGGGAAGGGGGCTGATGGAGGAGCAGGGCTGCTGGCGGGCAGGAAAGAGAAGCCAAGTGCAGCTCCGTGCCCAGGAGTAGCTGCACAGACAAGGTCTAGCAAACTCCAGGAGGCCGAAGCCACCGCTCACCCCGTCACCCCGTCTCCCACTGCTGCTCAGTTTCTGGTTCTTTGCTGTGACCCGGCAGCCTGCAGAGGGCCCGCAGTGGAGGAGGGCGCCCTCCAGGCCGTGGGGCAGCTCCCCGCGGGGCGGCTTCTTCTCTAAAGGACGGAGGGGCCCCGTGGATGGCAACTGCACCAAGAAGTCAGGGGTCAGGGGCACCTGGGGGCTCAGCGGTTGAGCGTCTGCCTTTGGCTCAGGTTGTAATCCTGGGGTCCTGGGATTGAGTCCTGCGTCGGGCTCCCTGTGTGGAGCCTGCTTCTCCCTCTGCGTATGTCTCTGCCTCTTTCTCTGTGTCTCTCATGAATAAATAAAATCCTAAAAAAAAGAAGTATGAGGTCACAGCACCCCAAACCCTGTGGGGGGCCTGGTGCAGGGGGCTTCATGCCCAAGGTCACTTGGGTTCAGGGCAGGGCCATTTCCCGTTGTCCTTCTACTATACCTCCCAGCCTCCTGGGCCTGCTTTCATCCCTGACCTACTTCTCTCAAGATAATTGAGAAATGAATGACTGAGGCTACAGGCTTAGGCTTGTTGTGAAGGCTTGGGATGGCCATTCATCAACTGAGGCATCTGGGTCTTTTTTTCCAAAACAACAAGAAAAGTAAGTCATGTGCAGATTGATTGCATTATCTAAAAAATGGCATCTTTCTTGGTATAAATTTATTTTATTAATGTAGAAAGATGGAATTTACTATTCATATCAGAGAGGAGGAAACTCTTGCTGTATGGAGTTTTAAGGAAGCTTTATTTTTTTAAGATTTTATTTATTCATTCATGACAGAGAGAGAGACAGACAGACAGACAGAGGGAGAAGCAGGCTCCATGCAGGGAGCCCGACTCGGGACTCGATTCCAGGTCTCCAGGATGAGGCCCTGGGCCGAAGTTGGCGCTAAACCGCTGAGCCACCCGGGCTGGCCAAGGAAGCTTTAAATTGCTAAGGAAGGAGTAGGTGACCCTTGCCTCGAGGTGAAACCAGCTTTGCAGGAGGGGAGGGACTGAGAACCACCAGCTCTTCCTTCTTGAGGGAGAAACCTGTGGGGTGGCCACACACAAGGGGCATGAGGGTGTGGCGTGGCCGCCCCATCAGGCAACAGGAAAGAACTGGGGTATGATGTGTCCTGAGATTTGCCTTCATTTTTTTTTTAAGATTTTATTTATTTATTGGACAGAGAGAGAGAGAGCAGAGAGCACAAGCAGGGGGAGCAGCAGAGGGAGAGGGAGCCCAATGTGGGGCTCGATTCCAGGACCCTGGGATCCTGACCTGAGCTGAAGGCAGGTGCTTAATTGACTGAGCCACCCAGGCACCCCCGGGACCTGCCTTCTAACACAGTACAGGCAGGTCTGTGTCCCAGGGGGTTGGCTTTGTCATGCCAGAGGATGGGAACCCAGGCCAATTTTGATAAAGACCTGGGGGGAAGACAGGCCTCCAGTGGAGGGAGAGCAGACAGCAGGAGGTGGCCTGGGCCACAGCTCCTTGGGCTGTCAGGAGGGGAGCCTGGTCTCTGTCTGTTCAGGCCGTCACAACAGACACCGCAGACAGGGGTCCAACAACAGACATTGGCTGCTCAAGGTTCTGGAGGCTGCAAGCGTCAGGCGGATCAGAGTGCTGGCTGATGCGGTTCCTGGCGAGGGTCTCCCCGGCTTGCAGGCCACCTTCTTCCTGCAAGACCAAGAGCTCTCGTCTCTTCCTTTTTTAGGGACACGAATCCCATCTTGGGAACCCCCGACCTCCTGACTTCATCCAAAGCTAATTTGCTCCCAGGGGCCCTGCCTCCAAGTACCATCAAGATGAAGGTTGGGGCTTCGGGCTTTAAGGCCCAGTCTCTGCACTTCTCTATTATTATCTTTGTGTCTCCTCAGGTGGTCATGCTGAGCTGCTCAAACGGTCCATGGCAAAGCCGTGTGATGTGTGATGAGAAAGATGAAATTATTGTATAAAAAAGACATGAAGAGCATCCCTGGGTGGCGCAGCGGTTTAGCACCTGCCTTCGGCCCAGGGCGTGATCCTGGAGTCCCAGGATCGAGTCCCACAGCGGGCTCCTTGCATGGAGCCTGCTTCTCCCTCTGCCTCTCTCTCTCTCTCTGTGTGTGTGTGTGTGTCTCATGAATGAATAAATAAAATCTTTATTTTAAAATCTTTAAAAAAATAAAAAGACATGAAATACAAGCTCACATCTTTTTTTATTATGAGACTCCACTGACATAGCATTGCTGGTAAACTGGTATGGATGCTACCGAAGGCTCACTGTCACCTCTGTGTCCACCTCCTGGTGGAGAGGTCACCAAGCCACTCAGGAACCAGGCCCCCTGTGCAGGCCCCCCTGTGAGTGGTGCTGCCTAGAGCCCCATGGAAATCACTCTGTCAGCCCCACATCAGTGGGACTGTACCAATGACAGAGACAAAGACTCAAGTTGGGGTCCCAGTGAAGAAGCAGGACTCCTCCCCAGGGGACAGAGCAGCCTGCTTTGCAAGAACAGAGGGGATCCTCTTTCCCCAAAGCCCTGGATGTCAGAACAGAGGTGGCTTGGGTGGGCGAAACCTCTGGAAATCCCAACATGAGTGAGGATTTCTCAGGGGCAACTCTCCTGGCAAGAGAACTGGGGAGAGAGAGGTAGGATGTCAACTCAACCTCCGACAAGTTGACCACATTTCAAATATTTCATTAAGATTTGCTGACCAGGGGCGCCTGGCTGGTTCAGTAGGTGGAGCATGCGACTCTTGATCTGGGGGTTGTGAACTTGAGCTCTGAATTGGGTGTAGAGATTACTTAAAAATAAAATCTTAAAAAAAAAAAAATGCTAGGCACCTAGGTGGATCAGTGGTTGAGCACCTGCCTTTGGCTTAGGTAGTGATCCTGGGGTTCCGGGATCGAGTCCTGCATCGGGCTCCCCACAGGGAGCTTGCTTCTCCCTCTGCCCTCTCAATCTGTGTCTCTCATGAATAAAAAAATAAAACCTTTTTTTTTAAAAAATTGCTGACCAAAGAGGAGAGTGAAGCTGTGGGTTTAAACAGTCCCTCCCTGGTGTCTAAGCTAATCTGGGACTTGTAAGCACCCAACAGCAGGCATGTCTGTGCTTTCTGGGCTCTGGCACAGTAAACCCCACAGGCATGATCCTGGGATACTGGGCTGACTGTCAGGAGACCAGGGGTCTCTAATTCATCAACAGTAAAGTGGCAGCAACAGCCCTGGTATTAGTTGGCTCAGGATGCTCTAACCAAGCTCCGCAGGACGGGTGGTCGAAACAACAGAAATTTATTTTCTCACAGATCCTTCCCTCATGGCATCAGCAGGAACCAACCCTTGCCCATACCTTGATGTCAGATTTCTAACCACCAGAGCCATGAGAAAATAAATCCCGCCAGCTGTGAAATAAGGGCCAAGCCTGCGATCCCCCCTAGTCCAGCCTGATTGTAAGCAGATTGTGTCCCACGCCGCTGACTGTGTGACTTAGGTCATGTAATCTTTCCAGATTAAAATTTATTTATAAAGCACAGATAATAAAAATAACATCTACTTATCTCCCTAGGTGTTCCGAGGCTTTCGGTTATGGTTGCAGGGATGATGCATCACAAAACCAAACAAGGCAGTGCTTGGGACAGACGACCCAGGGGCAAATCACCCACCACAACAAAAAAAGACAAGCTCTCAAAGCAACAAGAGAAGACAAGACTCTAATGCCTTCCTAACAACGTTGCTTTATTGATGCGATGCAAGGAAAACTACATTAGATTCTATTGATTCTCTTTGAGATCTAATAATATGCTTTATTCAGATCTTATTCACATACCACTTCCTCCACAGTCTTTCTCAGGAGCTGAAATTGGCCGGTTACAAACAGAATTCGTTCTCCTGTCCTCTGAAATCACAGAAGTGGACGAGTTTCAGAACCCAAAGATAGCAAGCTTTCACTGGGAAACAAAGCAGAGCTGGGGGGGACAAATCTGCCCTCTAAACAAAATTGAAAGCACGCCTTACTTTGGATTTATTTGATTACAAAAGTCTTTCTCAAGGCTAATCAGTTTTGGAACCCGTTCCTATTGGCACCAATGAGCCAATAAAAAATCCAGGAGAGAAGACGAATCACAACAACTCAGGGAAACAAGGTTGTTCATTTTTTTTAAAAAAGCATTGAATTAATGTTTATGCCACTGAGTCAAATTATTTATACATATGCCATAGGTTTTGTAGCCCTAGAATTTGTTAGCATTCAGAGTATGATGAATTGTACTTGACTGACTTGTGAAAAATCATCTTGAGAGGTTTTTTTTTTTTTTCTTTCTTTTTTTTTCCCTCCAGTGGGAAAATATGTAGATGACACAAGGTGGCTTATTGAAACTGTTCTTCAGGTGTCTAGCCTGAAGGGAGAGGCAGGGTTTTAGATGTCACGGCGGATGGTTAAGAATTTCAGCTGTGGGGCAGCGTTAGAATGTTCATCAAGCCACTTCACTTCTGTGCCTCACGTTCTTCATCTCTCCTGTAGGTTCCAAACTCAGGGTTTTCTGTAAATATTCAAAAGGATAATACATGCAGGCGGTTCTACATGAGCCCTCCCAGGATTAGGAATCTAATAAATGCCAGCCCCTGTATCATTATTATTATAGAGAGTCTTTTCTTGTTGATATTTCATCCACAGAAAAATTACAGAAAGGATTAAATTTGTTGGGAAAAACAAAAAGAAAGTAGGTCTCGGGTCTCCCTCGCACATGTGCTCTGTCAGTTCTAAGAAGGAATGTTAGCGAGTGTTAGCAAGCCCGAGGAGACACCAGAACCCTCACGTGCTGCTGGTGGGGTGCTAAATGGTCAGAGCCTTTGGAAAACTGGGGGTTCTTTGCATTAAGCACAGAGTGGCTAAATGGCTCAGCAGCTGCACTCCTGGCTGTATATATACCCAAGGGAATCGCCAATATGGGTCTATGCAAAAAGTGTTTACAAATGTTCATTGCAGCATTATTCACGGTAGCCAAAAGGTGGAAACAGCTCAGGTATCTATCAGCTAATGAGTGGATAAAGAAAATGTGGTGGGGTATTATTTGGCAAAAAGGAGCAATGCTACACTGCAACGTGCTACAACAGGGAGATAAACCATAAGTACATTGTGCTAAGTCAAGGAAGCCAGGTGTCACAAAAGACACCCTTTGTATGATTCCATTTTTAAAAAAATGTTGACTTAGAAGTTTATTTTTACCACTTGCAAATTGTATTTTCTCTTCTGCTTTTTAAAGACAATTATGGGGGCAGCCGGGTGGCTCGGCGGTTCAGCGCTGCCTTAGGCCCAGGGCGTGATCCTGGAGACCCAGGATCGAGTCCCACGTCGGGCTCCCTGCATGGAGCCTGCTTCTCCCTCTGCCTGTGTCTCTGCCTCTTTCTGTGTGTCTGTCATGAATAAATAAATAACATCTTAAAAAAAAAAGACAATTATTTATTTTTAAAGCAATCTCTATGCCCTGTGTGGGGCTTGAATGCACAACCCCAAGATGAAGCATTGCATACTCTTTTTTTTTTTTAATTTTATGTATTTATTCATGAGAGACAGAGGCAGAGGGAGAAGCCCTCTGCCCACATTGCATGCTCTTAACGACTGAGCCTGCCAGGAGCCCCTCTTCTGATTATTTTAATATAATATTGTTAGTGTTGGGGTATAACATAGGAACTCACCCTCTGCATGCATTCTGGAATGATCACTTTGATAAGGCTAGTCCCTGTGGATGATTCCATTTCTGTGAAACACCCAGAATGGGCAAACCAGAGAGACCAGAAAGTAATCAGTGGTTGCCCAGGTTGGGTCAGGGAGCAGTAATGGGTATGACCGCTAACGGGTGCAGGGTTTCTGGAATTAGGTAGTGACGATGTTTGTTCAACTTTGTGAATATACTAAAAACTACTGAATTGTACTTGATATGGTTAGTTTTAGGGTCTATGAATTATTTCCGGGGAAAAAAATTGATGAATGTTTGATGTGCAAAGTAAGAAAAAAATTGCGGCATCCAGAGATAATCACTGCAAACGTTTTGATGTAGATCCTTCAGACTCCCGCAGATACTTAACAAATATTTAAAAAATAAAATAAAATGGGGTCATACAGCATGTACTGCCGACAGTTTTATTTTTATATTACTGTTCTATATTAGGAAATCGCCTCTGCATATCGGTGACTTCTACCCCTGGATGTCCCCGAATATCTGGCCTTTCCACATTTCTTGCTGTGTTCTTCTCTTCCCAAAGCTCTTCTTCAGGAGGACTTTTCAAACTATGCTGCACTCCTTGGGTCATCTGCTGCTTGCTGTCACAGCTTGCCCTGTGTTAGAAGGTATTTCATGAACACCTATGATTTCAACGGAATGGATTCCTAAATCCATATTTCTACCCTGACTTTTTATCCCCTATACCAGTCCTGCATCTCCAAATGCCTACTGGAAATTCCCACTCGGGTATTCATCACTGACATTATTGTAGGACAAAAATCGAACTCATTATACTTCTCAGTGCCACGGTCTGGCACGGTGCAAGATGAGCTGAATGCTGAAGCTTGAGAGTGGAGTTCATGCCCACACTTAACCTTTTTCATTCCAATCAGGCTTCTCGGAAGTTATGGAGACCTGCCCTGGCTAATTTAGACAGAATAAGGAATGCAGGGAGGGAGGGATGTGTGGTGAACCAGATGGGGAAGGGGGGCAGGATGCAGGGCATCCCAGAGTGGCCAGGCCTCTGCTGCGGCCTGGTGCAGATTTTTGCCCCTTTGCCTCAGGGGAGGTCGGACAAGGCCCCTTAGTGTTTCTCAAGAGTGAAAACAGGGGCTGGATATGGGATGGGACAGGGCAACGAAAAACACCCAAACACCTGTCCACTTTGCCTAGCCTGAAACTAGAGAGAGCCGGAGATCATCTCACCCCCTGCCCGGTGGGATTATAAGGACAACGGGGCTGGTATTTTGGAAGATGCCTCCTGCACCAGGAGCCCCTGCAGGGCTGTGAGGTTGGTCAGACCATAAAGGGAGGGTTTCCTTCCCACCCCTGTTCTGTTCCTGACCCTGTGTACCTCCGTGCCCCCTCAGTGTCCCCACATACCCATCAGCACCCCCTCCTCGCCTCGGTGACCCCTCCCCCTCAGCACCTCCGTATCCAAGCCATGGGGTTTTGTTCCTTATCCCTTCACCTTCCCCCCACCTCTCTCCCTCCATCACCACTGGCACCTTATTCAGCTGCAACAATGGAAGCCGGTCTTGCCCAAGCTTGATTGTACATTGGACTCACCTGGGGCGGTGATTCTGCATCAGAGGGCCTCCACAGGTGGCATCTGAGACCAATTCTTTTTTTTTTTAAAGATTTATTTGAGAGAGAGTGCGCCTGAGCAGCAGGTGGGGAGGGACAGAGGGAGAGAGAAACTTAAGCAGACTGTGCTGAGCGCAGAGCCTGATGCGGGGCTTAATCCCAGGACCCTGGGATCAGGACCTGAGCTGAAACCAAGAGTTGGCCTCTTTACCGACTGAGCCACTCAGGTGCCCCCGAGGCCGTATTCTTAAACAAGCTCCTAAGGAGAGCACGGCAGGAACATGCCTATGTCCAGGAATCTACAAACCGAGTTTCTCACGTGGAGCACTTGTCCCCAAAAAGGGGTTCCCTATGGAAGTAAGTCTGGGAAACGCTGCCTCCAACTCTCTCTTAAAGATTCAGAATTCAAGAGGTCCTGCAGGTAAGATACCTCCTGTGAGACTGTGCAAATGTGTAAGGCCGAGGCAATTGCAAAACCGTTCTATCCGGCGAAGCTGTGCTTTATGATAAGAGATACCTATTTGGTTTTGTTTCTGGTGCAAAATTCCCCAAACCCTTGGAATTTCTTAAACGATGAGAGCAGCGAAGGTGTTGTTTGTGACGTTAAGGAGGTGACTTGTGAACCTCACCCTAAGGTTAGGGCTGGTTGGCAGGAGAACCAGTCTTGTGCCTCCCCCACCCCCACTTTCGGTGAAGGGAGAGGAGCTGGTGATTGAGTTCAGTGGCCAGTGATTTAAGCAGTCAAACCTGTGTAATGAAGCCTCCGTGAAAACCCAAAAGGAGATAATTCAGAGAACTTTCAGGTTGAAAGTCTCAGGGAAGCTCCGCATGCCTTCCCCACACCTGGCCGTTCCTGCGATGGATCCTTTTATATAATAGATCGGTCATCTAGTAAGTAAAGTGATTCTGAGTTCTCTGAGCCACTCAAGCAAATTAATCGAATGTGAGGAGGGAGTCATGGGACCCTCTGATTTATAGCCGGGTCGTCAGAAGGACAGAGAACGAACGACCTGTGTTTGTGACTGGCATCTGAAGTGGGGGTGAGTGGGGAGGGGCAAGGAGCAGTCCATAGGGCTGAGCTCTTGCTCTGTGGAATCTGATGTTACGTCCGGATAGATGGTGTCAGGACTGATGAATTGTAGGACATGCAGCTGGTGTCCTGAGAACTGCGTGTTGAAGCACCTCATTGGAATTGGCACCAGAACCCGCTGGGTCCCCTTACATCTATTAAAATTCTACAGCGAGAATGTTCTGAGAAACACACACATTGGGAAAGCATGGCCTATACCATAAATGTTGATTCCAAGGATTTTGACCATTTGGCTCTAGGCTTCCTCCCCCATGTGTCTACATGTACTTCCAATGTTTGCCAGACTTGCGTTCTCCCACAAAACAGATTTGTGAGCTCCACGAATGCTGCCTTTTTTCACACCGAGCCTTCTGGTACTGGCCCCTTGGCTGGTGTGACTGCCACCCCTCCTCTGGCCCTGCACACATTCTCTTCCCCCTGAGACTCAGCTCGGGCCCCTCTTCCTTCACAAAGATTTCGAACAGCATCCCTACCCTTGGAATTCCTAATTTTGTGGATTGGAACCTCCTTTTGGCCAAAGACTGTGTGGTGCCTTGTGAAATCTGTTTCTACAGTTGGGAGCTTGTGGGTTTACATTTTGTCTCCTCACTGACACTTTGAAAGCGGTGACTGTATATAGGTTTTTACTTTTATTATTTCTTAAAAGATTTTATTAATTTATTTTAGAGGGAGAGAGAGAACACAAGCATGGGCAGAGGGAGAAACAGACTCCCCGCAAAGCAGGGAGCCTGATGCGGGACCCCGGGATCATGACCTGAGCCGGAGGCAGATGCTTAATTAACTGAGCCACCCAGGCACCCCATATAGGTTCTTTTCATCTCTTTTCCTGGTGGAGCTACAGTAGATGTACAGTCAACAGTTGTTGGTTTGCTTACTGTCTTTTGGGACTTGGTGGTTTTGATACCTTCTCAAGCTGGTGCTGCCGGACGTCCTGGCCCATGATGCTGGTGGCATCAGGTCATTCTGGAAGGCAGAGTGCTTGGGGGAACCAAGCACAGGGAGGGAAGGGAGGCCCATGGAGGTGAGTTTGGTGTTGGCCTCTGCTCTGTTCCCTGCCCTCTGGGGTTTTCAGTGCCAGCAGCCCAAATGCGAGTGAGCTTCACCTTCTACCCACAGCACTCTGACTCCATGGGGTGGGGGTCCCTGGAGATTATGGCATTTCCAGTTGCTTCTGTAATGCCACCCACTTCTCTCCAGGATGTAAAGGGCAGGGATGCTATCACAGGGAAAGCTTTGAATCTGCTCTATTCCATTAAGGGAGTGAATTCACACCTTGTTCTCACTGGTCACAAGTTACAGGTGATCCCCTCCACGGCTCCGGGGGGTGGGGGGCTGCTATACCTCCCAAGTGTTCTGGGCCCCTGGCTCCCAAACTTCAGTGTGTGTCAGGAGGACCTACAGGGTGTGAAAACACACCGGGCCCCACCCCAGGCTCCTGGGTCAGCTCTGGGAGATTCTTCAGCTCCACCAAGTTCCAGGTGACATTGGTGACTTCTTGGCCTGTTTCTAGCAGTATGTGGGGGATATTTCAAACAAAAATGCTTCAAGCAGAACACTTTTTTTTTTTAAAGATTTTATTAAAAAAAGATTTTATTTTTGTTCATTCATGAGAGACCCAGAGAGAGGCAGAGACACAGGCAGAGGGAGAAGCAGGCTCCTCAAGGGGAGCCGGATGCGGAACTCGATCCCGGGACCCTGGGATGGCACCCTGAGCTGAAGGCAGATGCTCAACCGCTGAGCCCCCCAGGTGCTCCTCTGGTTAGAACACTTCAGGTTTGCTCTAGAACAATCTCCAACACGGTGCCGCAGAGGTGCATCCTAAAGCGTAGGGGGTAGAAGCCCGGCCTCCAGAGAAGGCCTGCACCTGAATCCTTGCTTGGTCACGTTCCAGCTGTGTGACGACAAGGGATTTCAGCTCTTTGCAACTCCTCCTCCTCAGCTGTGGGCATGCGACTGGGGACATGATCCCAGACCCCCCACTGGAGACGAACTGCATTCCTATGGGTAAGACAGGTAAGATGTGGAGGGCAGCCCCTGGCTCACAGGAGGCCTCGTGAAGAGGGCTCTGGGCCGGCTCAGTGCTCTCCTGCAAACTGAGGTGTGCAAGGCCCGGGAAGGCACCTCCTACAAGCCCATCTGCCCGGGGTTCTTCTCTCACCAGAATGTGGGGAGTCAAGGCACACCCCTGGTTTCACATCTTGACTTAGGCCAGCCCTCTCGGTCCTGGGAGCTGAGGCAGAGTACCTTATTTGTCCCCGCCCGTTAAATGGGGACCACAGTCCCATCTCCTGCACTTGCACTACGCGCGAGCCAGACATCTGTAGGTGTGCAACGTTGCACAGACGAGTGAAGGTGTGCAGCATTGCACAGACAAGTGTAGGTGCAACATTGCACAGACGAGTAAGAGGCCAGTGAGCGAACAGACCCTCACGGCCCGAACTGTCTAGATTTTTGGCCTTGTTTGCTGCAGCAACCCCAGTCCGTGTTTTCTTTTTCTGAGGTAGTCACTCTGCAGATCCCAAAGGCCCTGACGGACGGTATTGTTTTTTGAACCGATGTGTCAAATGCACGTCTACCTCAGATGGGCTGCTGCTTGTCTTGCAGCTAATACATTTTTTATAAAGCATCATCTCCAGTTTCCCTTCAAGCTATGGAGAGGATATCCTCTTCCTGTTAGGCTGCGTAACGTGTTTTTGTTTTTTTTTTTTTTTTGCCCTTTCAAAGTAAAGCATGAACCTCCAGAGTCTTGTAAGTAGGTGCAATGTACATATTATTGGAGTAGCAAGGTGGTGTTTTCACTGGAGCTGAAATGTGACATTTCAATGTCACTGAAATGTGACATTTCAGAAGTCTGTATTACAAGAGGTTACACTGATATTTTCAGGTATTTCTAACAGTATCCAAGCGGCAGGTGTTACATAATCACAGATATGCAGACCACTGAGCCCTTTCTTCCTAGACCTATCTCTTTTACAAAATGCACTAGGTTGGCAGCAAAACATCATCTTTATCTTTTTAAAGCCGTAGGTGGCTGTTGGTATGTTTTTGGACATGCTGCAATTTGTGTATGTAGTCACAAGTACCATGAGTTCTAACTTTACGAAAAGAAATGTGTTTTGGAAATTAGAAGTACAATCAGGCCTAACATACTATCTAACAGTAAATATATCACGAATGTTTCTCCACACCATTAAATTTTCTTTATTATTATTATTTTTTAAGACTTTATTTTTTCTTTCATTCATTCATTCATTCATTCATTCATTCATTCATTCATGATAGACACACAAAGAGAGGCAGAGAGATAGACAGAGGGAGAGGGGGGAAACAGGCTCCTTGCAGGGAGCCTGATGCGGGACTCCATCTCTGGACCAGGATCATGCCCTCAGCTGAAGACAGGTGCTCAACCACTGAGCCACTCACGCGTTCTGAAATTTTCTACATTACTAGAAAAATCTTTAATTGCCTTTCTTTTTTTAAAAAAACATTTTTTATTTATTTATTTTATGAGAGACACAGGCAGAGAGAGAAGCAGGCTGCCCTGATTGCCCTTCTCATTGCAAAAGCAGCATGTCCTCTACAGAAATACTAATTTAGGGAAACAACAGGAAGAAACTTTTGAAGTACTTATAATCTCACCATCCAGAGATAACTATCATCAATGGCTTGGTGTATGTTTTCTGAGACTATTTTCTATGATTATTGTGCATTAAAAAAAAATCCTGCAGTACCTATTGTTCTGTGACCTGTTTTTTTTTCTTTTTCTTTTCAATTAATTGATTGTGGATCTCTGTGTATGCCACTAAAAATGGATGCCTAGTATCCCATTTTAAGGAGGTATTGGAATTTTTTTTTCTTTTTTCTTTTGGAATTTGAAGTGTTGTTGGATATTGTATATTGTTTTGTTTACTGGTTGGTTTTATTATTTTAACTATGTGTGATGAACACCCTGTGACTTTGTGGCTTGATCTTTGGGTAAATCTTTACTGCTTTCAGAAAAATTCCTGAATTTTTAGAATTGCTGGGTCAAAGGTTTTAAGCAAATTTGATTTACATTGCCTAACCACCCCCAGAAACACCGTACTAGTTGACATGCCTATCAGTGCTAAGTTCCTTTCTTTGCAAGAAACACTAGTGTTACTTTTCAATTTCTGCCAGTTGAAGGAATAAACAAGATATTTCATACTACTATTTTAATTTGTATTTCTTGGTTGGATTTTAGCACTTTAGTATTTGTTGGCCATTTGATTTATGATTGGGCTTGTACTAATAATTTTTTTTATTGTTTTAAATAAGTATACTCTCAAAGACCATTTATTCTGCAAACATTTTTCTCATTTCGTCATTTGCTATTAAATTTCATAAAATTTTGGGGCGCCGGACTGGCTCAATCAGTGGGGCATGAGACTCTTGATCTTGGGGTTGTAAGTTCGATCCCCATGTTGGGTGTAGAGATTACTTAAAATCTTTAAGGGGCGCCTGGGTGGTTTAGTGGGTTCCCCCCTGATGTTCACTAGGGTAGTGATCTCTGGCTCAGCACTCAGTGGGAAGTTTGCTTCTCTTTTCCTCTGACCCTCCCTGTGTTTGTGCTCTCCCTCTCTTTTTCTTTCTCTCTCAAATGGATGAATAAAATCTTAAAAAAAAAAATCTTAATTTTTTTTTGGTAAAATTTTGGAAGTAAAATTTTTTAATGAATTCATTTTTACTTGATATTTTCATGTTTGGGAAATTCTTTCCTCAAGCTTCTGTAAATATGAATTTAAAATTTCCTAGTGTTTTTGTTTTGCTTAAATCCTTGAAATACCTGGAATCAACTACCACATATAGAGTAAGGTAGGAGGGTCTAACTTTATTTGTAGTTTTCATGACTTCTCAATTGAGATAGAATTCACATCCATAAAAGTCACATACTATGTACTGAATGTTCATGGATAAGTCTTTATGTACACGTTTTTGGTTCTCTTGGGTCTATTCCTAGGAGTGTAACTGTTAGGTCTTATGGTAAGTCTACGTTTAACTTGTTCAGGAGCTGCCAATCTGTTTTCCAAAGAGCCTGCACCATTTTACATTTCCACCAGCAACGTGTAAGGTTCCAATTTCTCCACATTCCAACGCGACTCTGTTGTCATTTGATTCCAGCCTTTGTGGGTGTGAAGCGGTTTCTCGTGGTTTTGATTTGCATTTCCCTAATGACTGTGGTGTTGAGCATCTTTTCATATGCTTATCAGCTTATTGGCCATTTATATATCTTTGAAGAAAAAGTCTGTTGGAATCTCTTGCCCATTTTTAAATTGGGTTATCTTTTTATTTTTGAGTTGTAAAAGTTCTTTATATAGCCTAGATACAAATTCTTTATCAGATAGACGCTTTGCAAATCTGTTCATCCCTTCTGTGAGTTGTCTTTTGACTTTCTTTGAAGCACGAAAGTGTTTCATTTCTAGGATGTCCCGTTTATCTCTCTTTGTTCTGTCGCTTGTGCTTTTGGCGTCCTTATCTAAGAAACCATCGCCTGACCCAAGAGCGTGAAGATCTACCTCTCTGTTTCCTTCTACGAGTTTTATAGTTAACACTTTTACATTTAGGTCTGTGATCCATTTTGAGTGAATTTTGTTCTTACAAATGGCTAGCCAGTTGTCCTCAGTGCTGTTTCCCGAATCATTTTTCCTTTCCTGGCAATTAAAATGGCACTTGCCGGACTGACAACGAGTTGTCCCCAGTGTCCATTCTCCCACCCCTGGTAGTAAAAGAATACAAATTTTAGCTAGGCACATAGCCATGCAGCTGGAGATATATTTCCCAGCCCCTCCTTTGCTGTAGCAGAAGTGATATATGCAACCCCAAGATCATGTTTTCTTTTCTTTTTAATGTTTTATTTATTTATTCATGAGAATACACAGAGAGGAGAGAGAAAGAGAGAGGCAGAGACACAGGCAGAGGGAGAAGCAGGCTCCATGCAGGGAGCCCGACATGGGACTCAATCCCTGGACTCCAGGATCAGGCCCTGGGCCAAAGGTGGCACTAAACCGCTGAGCCACCCAGGCTTCCCAAGATCATGTTTTCATAAGGATATTTTTCCCTCCACTAAATTTTTCCTACCTTCCCAGAGTCTCAAATGTAGACTTAGGCTTGTGAGACAGCTTTGGCCACATGGATGTGGACATCCTCCTGGGGGTCGCAGAACAATAAGCTATGACTGAGTTTCTGGATGATCTCATGGAACAGGGCTACCTACCAACACTATATGGACCACCCATTCATATCCGGGCTATTAGGAGTTAGAAGGAAAAAAATCTGTATCCATTTGAACTACTTTATATTTAGGTCTCTTGTTATGGCAATACCTTTAGTACATGCTATATGTCTATATAGACAAGGTTTTCCTTAAATTCTCAGTCTATTTTATTGATCTATTCTTATACCCAAACCACAGCTTCGATTTCTGTAGTTTTTATAATATGTTTAAATGAGGGTATGAGGGGAGAAGAGTAAGTCTCACTCACAGTTTCTAAAGCATTTCTTGGCTCTTCTCCTGCATTCAATCTGCCCAATGAATTCAGACTAATTTTGTCAACTTACACCACCTCCTCCTCCCCACCTCCAAAGCCACTGGGTGCTTTCCAATCAGAAGTCGTTTCTTGGTCGTTGAGAGTTTGTTCAGTCTTCTAAAGTTATATGTTCTAATGCCAGCTTAGGCACGATCAAGGTGCATTTGGGCTCCCATTGCTTAATATGGGCAGGAGCCAGTGTCCAGAAGTCAGCCCAATGTTGAAATACACCCCCTCCACCATGACTGGTGAGCCAGTCTTATGAGCATTAAGTAAGGAGGTGAGCTGTGGTTATTGCTCCCAAGGAGCCCTGACATGATGGAGTGAGTAGGGCAGATGTACTTGAACAGCGCGTAGCACAAACCAGAGAAGCAAAGTCTTCACTGGGAGTCAAGGCTGCCCACAGCTGTAGGTCTGTGTCACAGGGAGAATCGGGAAGAGAAGCAGAAGGAGGTGGCATTGCTTCACACTGTGAACTATTTCCCCTGACCATGCGGTGTTATACACAAGGGGGCATGGGGTTACCACGGGGGCTGTTAACTGAGTCGCTTCATATTTCCAGTGGTTAGAAATACATCACTTTTGGAGGATCCTTAATTCCGTAATATACAGAGTAAGTGCCATCTATTATAATGTATTCTTTTTCTCCCCGTTGCTAGAGTCGAGCAGAAAGTAGTTTTTCTACCAGAATATGCAATTGGCCTACCACTTCATTGAACCAATTTAGGACGCTCAATTTCCTTTGGTAAAATTGATTTTCACTCCATATTCACATCAAGGGCCCTCCACTTTTTGAATCTGTGATGGCAGCGTGGTGGAGAGTATGAACAACTAGAAGTCAAGAGAGCCAGTCGCTGACCAGCTCCTCCATTTCACACGCTCACATCAGCTTCATTTTTGGAAAGTATTTTAAAGGAATTATCTAAAGTAGCTTAGTTTTATGACTTTAGGTTTAAAATGTCCCTCAATTTCACAGCATTAACAGATAAAAATGACAAAAAAAAAAAAACAACAAAAAACCCCACCCCAAACCCACGCAATTAAAAGGCCCTTAAGTATCAAGTCTCTTTGGACTATCTGTATGTGTAAAGCACAGCATCCTGCAGATTATCCCACCTGGGCTTCATTTCCAGACTGTTCTTTGGCTTTTTTTCAAAATGGCTCCTTCATATGCTTTTAATTTCACTGATAATAGAAATAAAAAACACATATATATTTGTATAGAGATACATATACATTTGTATATGTATATGAAACATATCTTTTATATATATGCATATACATATATATATTTTAGGAGGATGATCAGTTGCATACTGTTCAGGTTACAAAGTACAGATGGAGTTAATTTGTGTAAATTCAAAGTGTTGCTCTGAATCATCTGAGTTACCAAATTCTCATGGGCCACACCCAGCACGTCTCGTGGGGATCTACTGACACAATTTCTCCCTTGTTGATGAAGAGTGTCCATGCAGGGACAAAAGGAAGGGCACATGATCTAAGACTATGGGACAGAAGGAAGGAGAATGCAGTACCGACCCCTCATCTGTCACTGTCCACTCTGTCTCAGGGAGAGGATATTCTGAAAATGTCTTCACCAGGGCCTGGAACCCTAAAGGCTTACAGAGAAGGTCCCTGACCTCATGAGGCTTAGATGCCAGTGCAAAGTAGACAGTAAACCCACCACGTCGTTCAGCAAGACAGTGTCAGAGGGTGGTGGGTGACAAGAAGGAACTCAGCCCATGACCCGATGGGGACTGGTGGCTGCTTGTGAGCCACCGGTGAGGGCTCGCTCTCTGCTGAGTTTTTGTGGAGACTTGAATTATGCTGCATGAATGGTGCTTCAGGACTTGGTCGCCTCCAGTCTGGGGCAGAGCTCACCTCTTCTCCAGCTCAGGAACACACGGTGTCTTACGTGCTGGTGTTTCCTCACACTTTGTGACTGATGGGCTGGGTGGGCTCCATGCCACTCACGGGGACTTTGGCTCACTGCTCTACTGGCCGCTAGAGCAGCACTGGGCACGCCCAAGTGTTCACACGTGTGTTGAATGAATGGATGAATGAATGGAGTAACATCAGCACCTGAACCTGTCCATCGTTCTTCTCCCAATGGCTCCTCCCCAGGGAGCAAAATGGCAAGGAGGTTCCCCTGCCAGAGCCGGTCTCCTTCCTAGGGCTGCTCTTCCCTCTCGCCCCCAGCTAGGGAGACACGGAGTCCCGCTCCTTCTCTTTCTTATACTTGAGCACATGGGGTTGTGTGCTCATGGGAGCTCAATGTATCTCTTGCTATTCCAACAGCTTTCTTTTTTTTTTTTTTTTTTTTTAAAGATTTTATTTATTCAGGAGAGACGGAGGCAAAGACACAGGCAGAAGGAGAAGCAGGCTCCCTGTGGAGGGCCTGATACGGGCCTCGATTCCAGGACCCCAGGACCACACCCTGAGCCTAATGTAGCACTCAACCACTGAGCCACCCAGACACCCCTCCAACAGCTTAATTTTATTTTTTTTTAAAGATTTTATTTATTCACAAGAGACAGACAGAGGCAGAGAGAGAGAGGCAGGATCCCTACAGGAAGCCCAATGTGGGACTCGATCCTAGGACTCTGGGATCACGACCTGAGCCGAAGGCAGATGCTCAATCACGGAGACATCCAAGTGCCCCCCTCCAACAGCTTCTCAACAGGACTTCCTGCTTTAGGCCAGTGACACGTAAACGTGCAGGGGGGAGGGCATCCTAGGGTCTTGGGCCAAATAACATGATGTGGGCCCCCTTCCAGATAGTTCCATGGCCCAAGAGCTGCATGAAGCTCTAGGGGCATTGTGGCAGTTGGGGCAGGCTGGTGTCAGGCATCCAGGAGGTGCAGGTATGCGAGGGGCTCCAGCTGGGTGTTATTTTTGCAAGCACCTCACACTGTGCTTTCTCACCAGCAATCCAGCTGCTGGCTTCTGTGGCAGCTGCTCCCCACCCACCACCCCACGCCCACCGCTGCTGGCAGCTGCAGAGTAGCTCAGGGCCCTGTGAAGCGAGGACCCACAATCAGACCTCGAAGAGGCCAGGAGAGAACGGACAGACCGGCCTGGGGGTACTCCAGGCTTGGGGGCCTGGAGGGTTGGGAGGGTCGGGGGAGGGGGCGGGGCCCAGGGAGGAGTGGCGCCCTCCTACGTTCAGAGAGGAGAATAAAGCAATTATGTCTTACCAGCCACTTTGCATTAAAGAAGATTGATTTGTCCTTCTGATGTGTTGTTTCCATAGAAGCAGGGCTTAACCTTTTAAGTGAAGATTATAAAGCTACCTAATTCATTTAAAATTAGGCTTCAAGCCTATCAGTACTTAATGCTCAAGTGTTACAGTGGGACCGGCTCCTGCCATTCGTCTGACTGCCACGCAGAGACTGACTTTCTGTATTTGAAGACGCTCTTTCGGGTGGCAATCTAGTTTGTTTATTTTTAAAAATTAGCTTCCTGAGGAGATACGGCTTTCTGTGTAAGATCACCCGAGTATTAATAAATACCTTTTAATTAATGATTAGCACTGACTCCTCTTCATAAACACGGGAGGACTGGCACACAGGCACAGAACAGGCACGTTCAATTAAAGTAATTTATTGTGTTCTTCTGGAACGGACATAAAGAGCATCTTGGGAATTGATAGCACAACACAATGTTATACACCATTTCACAACTAGCCTTGTGTTGAAATTGTTTTAAAGAACATAGTCATTTTAAAAAATCTAAATATTTACATATTAATAAAACATATATACAGAAGATTGAGACATTATCCATAGATATGGAATACTTTTTTTTTTACTAAGAAAGCCTATAAAAAGGATTTCTGAATAAAGTCTGAACAGTAGTCACAGTAAACACAAATACAATTATAATGTACAAAATATGATTTCACTGTTGCAGTTCTGTGATATGTATTTCCAATTTGTGGATGCATTGCACGTACTCGTGAGTTGAGCAATCCCCACCCTTCCTCAAGTATTGAAAAATCCAAGCTGTCACCCAGTCTTGGAAGGAAGTGCTTTCGAAGGTTTGTGATGCATATTTAACAGATCTCGCAGTTGTAAGGTAAATATTTCTACCTTTTAGTAGCAACATACTCATCTTACTGTAATAGAGTTGAAAGGTCACTAATTAATCTTTTCCCTTCCCTTGAGAAATATTTCCTTCTCAGGGGCAGAAGACAAATTTTAAAACATACGTTGCAGAACAACAAAAGCCCTGGTTTGTAGGACTTCATCAGGCCGCCGGATGATGACCAATGGGACCAGTTTCAGGGAAGGGATTACTAACTGGCCTAAAAATGTAAAAGGCTAGTAACTATAGGATGTGATGGGAACACTTTCTCTGAACCTTCCCTGTAGCTTCAGAAATAAGACAAAAGATGCACAGATATGAGATGTAGCAGTCTAGCGGTTAGATTGATTCCACAAGCCACACCTAGAACCGGCTTTGTCACATTTCAGGGATGCCTATCTACTGTCTTCGGTTGATGAGCTGGTCTTCAGTGGAACACAGGATTGCCCCGGAGCTCCCCTCCCAGCTCAGGCTGAGACGTTCAGTGCGAGATGGCACAGGTACCTTGGACAGGGTGCCTCTACAAGAACTTTGAGCTCTAATCCTCCATGACTTGGTTAAAGTGCCAGGGAAGGGTGTGTAAAGGTCAGCACAACAGTATTTTCCCCCTCTGGTTTTGGCATTTCTACGGTCCCAATTTCTTTCCAGCCAATTTTTGGCCTTTGGGTCAAGTGCCCGAGATTTCATGGTAATTTGCTTTCTACAGTGAATAAGGGCTACGTGCAATGTTTCTAAGTAAAATGGTATTTTTAAGTTCACCATCTTTTTGGAGAAAGGAATCTGGAGGTAAATATTTCTGTAAAACAATACCCACATGGCAAGCTATCTCTTTAGTATAATCTCATATTTTCATATGTCGGTTTCATAGGAAGTGGAGGGCGAGTGTACTAGGAACCAAATAAAGTATATAATATTAAGTACGTTTGTGGCTGGTTGCCACACCATGCCAAAACCCTGGACCCCACAGTTTAAAACCATCTGTGGAAACAGTTGTTAGGTATCATATGGGTCACCGGTTACTTTGAGTTTCTCACCTTTTAATTATTTTGTCACTGGGTTGACACAATCTTTGTGAAAAGTTTTTCTTTCTCAAGAATTCGTAGATCCTTCGCACTTATTCAGTTACAAATGGCTATCTTTGGAGGAACTGATGTCACAAATGATTTTGTCTAATAGGACAGAGCTATCCTGTCTCCCACAACAACTTTTTCGTCTTCTAAGCCGCTGAAGGCCTAATTAATGCTGGCCTTCCCAACTGCTCCCTCAGTGCTGGAAAGAGCTATCCTCCTCTATACAGCATCTAAGCAGTGCACATTAAAATAAAAATGCTTCTAATCTCTGTAATGTTCACATTGAGCTTATGAAAAAAAAAAACAAAACTGCTTTTTAATGAACAATGAACGCAATGGTCATACGCTGGATTTTTAGAAGGTAATGAATGAGTCAACTCTAAAAACGATTTCTAAAGACCTCATACCAAACTGGAGGCTTGATGATCACATGTGACAAAGTCTATGAAAACTATTCAGATATGACAGGAAAGCTTCACAGAACACCCACACTTTGCAGTAACCTGAAACGCTACGTGGATCTCTGAGAGAATTCAAACAGCAGAGTTACATGTGCTAATGAACAATGTCACTACAAGGGGAGTCTAGGCAGTGAAATCTGGCTCTGTGTCTTCCGTGTTTCCTCTCCTGGTGTCAAATATATTACCTACAACAGAGACAAGACAATGAAGGGGGGCCACTTCTCTAGAAGAGAACTGCACACTTTTCTGGGACGGGGTTAGAAGCAAGTATGCTGGGTCGGTGGAGAACCTCGCTGATGAAGTATCTGTTTCGCATTTAAATCACTAATTTTTCGGCCAAGGCTTTAGTTGTGCTGAGTGAGCAATTTTGGCCACTGGAAATCTGTAATGATTATTTTTACAGGAAAGTCCATGACTGTGTGTTACTATTGGAGTTAGGTCCACATATTGTCCAGGAATAGAATATGGCTAAATAAAATACAGTTTACCTGTAAAAGAGAACATGATGCAGCTATTAAAATAATGTGTATGAAGACTTGTGGAAAGTGGAAAATGCTGGTTAGGTCAAAAAAAGAAAAAGAAAAAAAAACCCTTAGGAAACAAAATATTATGTATTTGACCTTCACTGTGTAAGTAAATAAAATAAATAGAAAAATCTGGGGGGGGGGGGAATACCCAGTAATAGTTGTCTCTGAGTGGTAACATTAATTTATAGTTTCTTCCTTTACTTTTGTTAATTGTTTAGAAGTTTGTAAAAGATTGCTGATGTATGACAAAAATGGCTAGGCCCCGGTGAGCTCTGTGCTACCTCCTTTCTAAATTTTAGAAAGCACTGTTTGATTTTACTTTCTCTGTCCTTTTTTTTTTCTACCCGGCACAGTGTTGCCCAGTCCTGGGTGGTTTCTCGGGGTTATCACAGTGCGCTGTCTGCACCCGCAGCTGCCTCACATGGGACCGGGGCTCCCCGAGGGTGGGCGTTTGTTCACAGAACCTGACAGTGCTGAATCCTGGGAGCTGCTCCAGCACGCTTACAGCTTACTGACAGGGTGGTGAGGGAAAAGAAATGAGGAAAATGTGTTCTTCCACTATAAAAGTGGCACACGTTGTGGTTAAAACCAGACAAGCAGAAGGTTGCTTCCATGTAGTGGACTGAGACACATATCCTTGGGCTGCTGCCTGCCTGTAACCCTGACTTGGTTGATTCTGGTTCATGGACACACTTAAAGGATTTACACCCTCTTCCTGCCCCTCCCCGGCACAGCAGAATTTGGAAGAAGGATAAAGACCTTCAAACGGTAATAAAGGGTGTTGCTCAATCTCTCAAAAGGAGCCACACGGTTGCCAGCTGAGATAAAAGAGATAAGGAAGGTCTGATGAGGGAGTCTCAAAGGCAGGGGTGAAGCGAGGTGTGCAGGAAAGGCACACTTCCCCTCTGGGGCGGTGTCCTGGGGCCCACTCGGGGAGGGAGGGTTGGTGTAGTGCTGTCTTCACAGATGCCGCCCCGACCCCAGATTTTACTTTAGAGGCAATTGAGACTTGCTAGTAGTCTAACCAAGACAATCTCATTTCAACACTGTGAAATTTAAGCACCAATCTGCCAACTTCTTTACCCCTTTGCTACAGGATCAACAGTATTATCTGTCGTGCTCTTTAGTGTGGGTAGTCTAGTGAAGACACCTGCAGGGTGGCCTACCACTACTGTCTCTGGCAGGACCTTGCGGCCTTGGGCAAGGTTTGAGAGAGGACTCCCAATGAGTGAGTTTCAACTGCAGAGGACTTCACGCAGACTTACAACAGGCATTCTAATTGTGAAGACACACGGTGGAATGGAATCCTAAAGGGATTAGTACATCCATCGACTCTTAGGGTCTTTTAAGAAACATGCAGAGGAAAGCTGGCTTTGGCTTAGATGTGAGAAAGCTATGCGGTATAAAGGCTGGAAGTTGAGAGGCCGGGGCTCTGGCTGGGCCACCAACCAGCTGTGAGACCTTGAGAAAGTCATTTAGTGTTTCTGGGCCTCAGGCTTTTTTACCTGTAAAATAAAAGGACTGGATAAAAAGAAGGGAAGGGACTAGATGATCTCTAACGTTCCTTCTTTTCTCAGATTCCTTGAAATTCTTTAGTTCCATGAGATGGTTCTATCAGCCTGTGTTCAACTCCCTCATCTGAAGCATCTCTCTGCCTCCATCTTCAGACAGGAAAATGCAAAGGTATCATTTCAAGGGGAATGTTTTTCAAATAAGGATAGCAGTACTGCTAATAATTATAAAGCCCAAAGCGTGTGGATGACCGTGAGGAAGGGGGCAGCTCATGGACCCCAGGGCAGCAAAGGCAGGGAGGAAAGCTGGAAGGCACAACCAAACAGCTGGGATTCTTCCAAACTGCCTCCTGAAATGCGCCATTTCATTACTGGTAGTAATATTTCATGCGTCTACTGGGAGTGGGCCAGGTGTGATAAGAACAAGGCTAATAGGAGTCGTCATGATGGACAAGGACAAGATGGGAAGGAACAGTAGAGATCATGCATTTCAATTATCTTAATTCATAAATGTGGAAACATAGACAAACAAGCATAGAACTCCCTCTCCTATAATGGCTGTACGCAGGAAGAACTTGATGTAAGCGGGCTGTTTTCGCGCTATGCGCCTCAGTTCATTTATTTGACCATCGATCTGTTGCCTAGCTACGTGGTGACCGGGAAAGCCCGTGCATCACTTACATGGGTGAGCTTTCTTGCGGTCCTGACCTGCGTCTATCCTACACCTGCAAACTCTGCTTTCCTTGCCATCCCTGGACAGGCGCTACCAGTGAATACCTGACCTGGAGGAGCTCCTACAAAGATCAGCTCCTCTTCTATTTGCCAGGGTTTTTTTTTTTTTTTAAAGATTTTATTTATTTATTCATGAGATACGAGAGAGAGAGAGAGAGAGAGAGAGAGAGAGAGAGAGAGAGAGAGAGAGAGAGAGAGGCAGAGGCAGAGACACAGGCAGAGGGAGAAGCAGGCTCCATGCAGGGAGCCCGACATGGGACTTGATCCCAGGACTCCAGGATCACGCCCTGGGCTGAAAGCGGTGCTAAACCGCTGAGCCACCCGGGCTGCCCTATTTGCGAGATTTTATGGAAAAACTTATCATCCCTACATCTGGAGTTGAGCTTTTTTCACTTAGAGGTTTTTTTTGGGGGGGGAGGTGTCTGAGGTTTGTGGGCAGAGAAGTCTCCAGGTAGTCTTTTGAGGGTGGTCATTAAAGAGTCCTGATCATCACATGGCTCAGGGATCGGACCCTGTCCCTGGGGCTCTCGGGTAGGAAACAACAGAGGCAGGAGGCCAAGGTCAGAGTCAAATACTACGAAGTCGGATGGCGGTCTGTGGCTTCGCACTGCAGCAGATGTTGCAGTGAAACGCTCTACTCGGCTGATCTGTTTCTAGGATGGGGAATGTGCACCCAGGCTAGAGGGACAGGCTTACTCTGTCACTCAGTTTTCACTGGGTGCCTGTTAAAGGAGGAGCAGTGACCTCCTGCCTCTCAAAACCCTTTCGGGAGAGACGGATGAGGACAGAATGTATGTCAATTTTTTCAAAAACCTGGTGGTCCTTTTTCTAGGAAGAAATATCATTTCATGTTAAAGTACTTTTAAGGTCTACGGGTTTTGGGAAGCATGATGTTGTGACACTAAGTTCTTAGGACTTGCTGCTCTGAGGCTCTTGAGGATATGAGACCATGTGAGAAAAATGGAGCTTTTCATACTCCATGTAAAAATATCTCTGAACACAGGGCCCTGAGAACCTCTGATTACAAGGGTCTGGGCCAGAAGCCATTTGCTCAAGCGTCTGCGTCTCTGACGTTTCAAACATTTTCAATGCAAATATTTTCATGCGCTGTATTTTCCAGCGGGTGATGAAAAGGTAAATGTGTTTTACCTGTTGGTGGTAGAGAAATGCTGTCCAGTCTTTCATCACCGTCAGCTACCTCTGCTGGTTACAAACATAAAACACAAATCTCATTAGTTTCAGGGAGCACATTCATTTCCCTGAATACAGTAATGCAATTTAAAAACTCCAGTAATGCATAATAGTTTCAACTTTCTTCCTCGTTGGTTCATGGTACAGATTTTAGTACCATTAGTTAAAGTATTTTTTTAAGATAATGATATAAAATCTTTTTTCCTGCATTAAGTTTTTTGGAGGTCTCTTATGAACCTTATTCTATCAATCGTTGATGATCTTAGTTCATTTTCCCTTGTTTGCATAGGCTTAAATATCCACCCAGAATCTGGGGGGTATTGTTTGAATATGATCATCGAAGGACAGACTTCGATGGACAGAATATGATCATCGAAGGACAGAATCCCTGTGGTAGAATTTTCCCTTGTCATCCCCAGAACCATCCCCGTGGGGGAGGCTTAGGAAATCCTGAGAACCGGCCTTTCTTTGGAGATGACTGAAATTCAGATCCTAGAGCTGCCTGTCTGAAATCGGCATCAATTCAGTCATAAAGGAAATCAGAAGGAGTAAGTGTATCTTCAAAAGATTCGTCTCTGTTTCAAAGTGCAAACCTTTGCTCACGCCTGATATGTTTTAATCTCCTTAAGGGTTTTGCAAAGGTAGGTCCTTCAGTCACAGAAAACCCTCCATTAAATACAAAAAAAGAAAGTGCTCGCATGTCTCCCGATAACTGATGGGCTTGCCACTCTCCCCAGCATGCTGGGAACAGGTCACCACGTTTCATCACGGCCACTTGGATAATTTCGCCTGTTGTTCCCTGGGCCCCGGGGCTAGTTCCCTCTCCCAGCCACCCTCCTGCTGCCTGCATCCGGGTGCGTGGGGCTGGTCCCACGGGGGCTGCCACGTGCCATCATCACGTTGTAATGCTGAGCCGGTGGGAAGCAAAAGTAATGCTGCACTCCTGTGTTTATTGCTGAGGCTTTCAACACAATCGGGGGCCGATAGGGCTAGAAACATTCAAAGACTTTCACTCTGGCTCATCCCCTAACACCTTGTCCTCAGATCGCTACACACTGGCGCTGGTGAAAGACCCATTGTCTGCTGACCTGCTGAATCCACCAGAGAGAAAATGCTGAGAGGAGACACAGTAGTTAAGACCAGTTTGGGGCAGAGAAGAATTTCTGCTCCTCTTCTCTAAAATGATGTTGTAGGTGAATATTTAATAACGAAACATTTGATTCAAGCGATAGGAAAAATGGTAAGATTAAAAATGTTAACATAGGCTTATAGACAAAATACAGGACATACTAAAATGCAAAGTGTTCCTCTCTGGATGAAAGGCTTATAGGCATTTAAACTTTTGTTCTTTGGGTTGTTTTTTTTTTTTTTTTAAAGATTTTATTTATTCGTGAGAGACACACAGAGAGAAGCAGACACATAGGCAGAGGGAGAAGCAGGCTCCCTGCAGGGAGCCTGATGTAGGACTGGATCCCAGGACCTGAGGATCATGCCCTGGGCCAAAGGTGGACGCTCAACCACTGAGCCACCCAGGTGTCCTTGTTCTTTGGGTTTTAAAAATTATTCTATATACTTAGAAAATAATGGGGGGGGGGGCGCGCATGGGTGGCTCATTTGGTGAAGTGTCTGCCTTCTGCTCAGGTCGTGATCTCAGGGTCCTGGGATCAAGTTCTACAGCAGGCGCCCTGCCCAGCAGGGAGTCTGCTTCTCTCTCACTCTCTGCTCCTCCCTCCCAGCTCGTGCTTGCTCTCTCTCAAATAAAAATCTTCAACTAATGAACAAATGTTATTTTTATGAAAGAAGACACTATTTTCTTCTAAATGGTCTGAGTGAATTTGAGGAGGGAGATGAACTATGTGGTAGTCCTTTCATTGTCTAGGATTTTAAAAAATTTTTAAAAAATTTTCAACATTATTAGCAATGAAAGCCACCACCATTTATTAACTATTTACCATTTACTGAGCACTTTACATATATCATCTAACTCTTAGAAAACCCTACAAGGTAGGGCTATTATTCTGGTCATTTTAACAAATGAAACCACCGAGACAGAGGTTAAGAGACTGAGGGAATATGGGGTGCCTGGCTGGCTCAGGAAGAGGGTATGGCTCTTGATCTTGGGGTTGTGGGTTCGAGCCCCATGCTGGGTGTAGAGATTGCTAGATAATATAACAAAACTTAAAAAAAAAGAGATTAAGGGAATGCAGCTAGTAAGTGACACTGTAAAGGCTGTGAGTCAGGTGCAAACCTGGGCTCTTAATCTCTTTGCTATGAATAGTCCAGATGTATTTCTCATGGTATCACTGTGAGCTAATTTTTAAAATCTTCTAGTTCATTGTATACTTCAGTCACTTTCCCTACATAAATACTTTCTCTTTAGTTATAACAAAACCCTTCCCTTTTTAATTTAGCCATTCTCACTTTTAAAAACCAGGCCTATACAATCCTGTGCTATAGTAAAAACAGAATGTTCACATCTGAAAAATATACAAATTATTGGATGCAAATGTGTGTGCTGGCTGCAGGAGCAGGACCAAGCGTCACGGGTGAAGAACACGGCTGTGCTCCTTAAATTTAATTATAACATCTGTCTGTAACAACGAGCTCCTAGTCCTTCTCAGGTGACAGTCAAGTTGTGAAATTTAGAAAAGATTGAGCAAGTCCAATAAAAATTTAATAGCAGTGACAGCTTTGCTCTTGGATCTCCCACAAATAAAAAACTGTGGTTTCAGCTCTGAGGAAATAGCCTAATGAAAATGATTAAAAATCCACACTAGCAAAGGAATCATTCCAGTTACAGGAGAAAATTATTACATGTGATGAGAGTCCCCAGATGAATTTCTATGTGGATTCGCATAACCACCTTTCAGATCTGTGTGGGGCACTTCTCTTTCCTAGAGGCAGGGTGGGCTTCCGTAAGCAGCGAGCTGACTGGCTTGCGCAGTGGGGTCTGTACCTAATTCCAGGAATTGCACCAAATATGATAAATAAGGTTGAAGTTGTAGAATGTCTACGAGATGCTGTTTGTATTATTGTCTGGACTGGGAATACTCAAGACGAAAAAACGTGAGTGGGAGCAACGTTATTGACCCAGGCCACTCAGTTCCCATCAGCCTCAGGAAGGAAAGGCAAGTGGCTCTAGTGTCTATCTGCTAGGGTCCCACTTTGGTGCTGCTTAAGGAGAATGCGGCGAAAAGAGCATTTGACAAAACTGGAAGATAAAACCTTTCTGGCAGGTCACCGCTGATGCGCTGTCCTTTGGTCTAGTTTGGTTTGCAGGTCAGGGCTAGTTTTGTCCTCAAGCCATCTTCCCCCTTTCAGACGCAGGAACGAACCTGCCAGGAAGGCAGAGAAGTGCCCAAGGCGCCAATCACAAATATCTAGGCGGACCATATAAGCCCAGTGGTTAGATGTGAAAACACCCTAAATCAAATATGATGATGACTCTGGAACCGGGCAGCCAACATCCTGAGCTCGTGAGAGGCTCCCACAGGAGGGGAAGGGTAAGGGAGTGGCCTACACTTTGGATCCCACACTGCAGAAATGGGCAGGTGGGTGTGAACCAGGTGCGTCAGATGAATTACTAACACAAACGCTGGGACGGTTAAGAAGGGGTTTACTGGCCAGTCTGCGGGAAATCCAACCAGTAATGTGGAGGGAAGTCCCCACTGTGTGCATGTGTATTCTTTGGGGCGGGGGGGGGGGGGGAAGCAGGGAAGGGATTGGAGACCAGAACTCATAGTAATTGGTCTCAGCATCTGGCACTAGGGAAAAAAAAAAAGAGGTGTGCTTATGTATAAAAGATATGGTATGAGAAAATAAAAATTATCTTTTATTTATCAAACATAAATTTATATGAAGATCAACTTTTCCAACCAGCTTACAAATGGATTTCCCATCTTCCTCATTAAAAAATGAATGGTATGGAAACAATACGCTGAAGATGTTTCCACACTACCTTACAACAAAGAGACACAACTTAAACCAAATTTCCTATTTTAGTCATGCATCCCGCTTTCAGTGTTGGAAACACAATTCAACTGAGTAAATGCGAAGATCTAGTTGGCTTTGAAGTGATTCAGGAACCAGGCAGCGTCCCATCCAGCAAATAGAGGGGAGCTCCAAAGGGCTCCAGCAAAGTGTTAAGGTTTTAAGAGACAGGACGGGGAAGTCATAAACAGGAAAAAGCAGAATTGTGGGAAAGGCCACCTTCCCTTGGGGACAAGAGGGTCTTATTAGGTGGATTGCCTCCTCTTGCTCTGGGAGATGGAGAGGGTCCCGGCCAGAAAACTGCTGACTGATCAGTTAAGACTACGTTCCTGGGGGAGGCTGAAAGTACCATCAGATGAGGTACTGAGCCTGCTTGGTGATGTGGCCCGAGCACGAGAGACTCCACTTTGGGCCTGTGGTTCTCCTTTTAACACCAGCAAGGCTGTTTCTGTGTCTCTGAAAATAGCCTTCCACAACACACTCGATATATACTCAATACTCTACTTTTCATGTCTTCTACCTTCAAGGGTTTCTCTTCAAACTTAAACTTTTCAAGTCCCCCTGGGACTTGTAATCATTCTCCTCAAGCCAGAGGTGCATGTTCTGTAGCATGAAGCTGTCGTCTTCCTTCCACTGAGTTGTCTCTGCAGCTCCTGGATAAGTAGCGTCGGTACTCTGGATTTATACAGCTCTTGCCCCTCAAATTCCAAAGTTGCTCGGAGTAGTTCCCATATTTTCCCTTTCTGCCCCCGCCCCTCAGGAAGCAGGCAGCTTCTGTGGATTGTAGGCAGAGGGAGTGAAGTGCTAACCAACCTCCGGCCTAGAAGCTGGGGGCATCCTCGGGACCAAAGGGAAGCCAAGTTGCCGGTTCTTGGGGTACTCTGGCCTTTCGTTCTCTTCTGGGCTTATGGAGCATTAAAGTCAGGTCGGTCTCCCCTGCGGCAGATGTCAGAGTTCTCTCAGGCCTGACTATTCTACTTAGTGTCTTTGATCTGGGGGAGCTTGAACAATTTCCCCAATAGGTAAATAGAGTCCTGACATACCCAAACAGGTCAGACCACCAAGGCAGGACCAACCTAATACTTACTAACAAAAACACCATTCAGGCTTTAATAAGTGAAATCTGCTCTGGGAAATGAAACTGAGGAGACACGGCGCCCCACGTGGCATCAGTGTTCAGTAAGGGGTTATTTGCTGTGGACTCTATTGGGCAGTTGTCTTTTGATAACACCCGTCATTCAATTGTAAAAAAAAAAAACAAAAAAACAACTTTCCCTCCTCAGCTCTTTCCTGGAGCCTGACGTCTAAGGAGGCTGAGGTAATGAAAGGCGGCCTTTGTGAGGCCAGTCAGGCTGAGGCAGGAGACCTGTAGCCTAAGGAGGGGTGAGACACCCACCAGCCAGGAGTTAATCTTCCTCAGTGTTACTCAGTTAATCTACCTGAAGAGGGTGAGGTCACTGGGACTCCAGACTCACAGCCTATGTGGGAGGAAGGGAGACGAGGGGAAACGGAGGGGACTAAGGATGTAGGGGGCTGAGAAGGAAATGAGAGCCCCTCATTCCCAGGGACAGAGCTCAGGGATGCTGCCCCCTGGGTTCTGGGGGTCATGGAATGAGTACTTGAATGCTAAGTAAGGAACTGGTGGGAGAGTCTCCGGGGTCTCACATGACCAGGATCAGCTAAACAGTAAGACCTCTTCACTGTGGGTTATTGTCTCCTTTCCACTGACTGATCTGCTGGCTCACTCAACGAATATTCTCGCATGTCCACCACGTGCCACACACTTGGGATCGAAACACACTGCAGATGCAGACTCTGCTCCTGAAGATCTCATGGTCAGTGGGGGAGACACAGGAGTGCCATTATTCTGGGGGCAGAAGACCAAAGGGCCAGGGCCACCTCTGAAGGCTCCAGGAGGAAGTAACCTTTAAGATCTGTGACGAGGGGGCAGCCCCGGTGGCGCAGCGGTTTAGCGCCGCCTGCAGCCCAGGGTGTGATCCTGGAGACCGGGGATTGAGTCCCATATCGGGCTCCTTGCATGGAGCCTGCTTCTCCCTCTGCCTGTGTCTCTGCCTCTCTTTCTCTGTGTTTCTCATGAATAAATAAATAAATATTTTAAAAAAAAAAATCTGTGACGAGGGATCTTTGGGAGGCGTAGAGGTTTAGCGCCTGCCTTTGGCCCAGCGCGCGATCCTGGAGACCCGGGATCGAATCCTACATCGGGCTCCCGGTGCATGGAGCCTGCTTCTCCCTCTGCCTGTGTCTCTGCCTCTCTCTCTTTCTCTGTGACTATCATCAATAAATAAAAATTAAAAAAAAAATCTGTGACGAGAGGAGGTGCCGCCTCCCAGGCAGAGGGAAAGCATGTGTGTGAGAGCCCAGCACGTTTCAGGACAGGAGGGTGTCTGATGAGGCTCGATGCACAGGCCTAAGACTGGAGTAGGAGTAGGTGACTAGGATGGGCCATCTGTCAAGGGCCCTGGGTCCATGCTGAAGGGGCTTGTAGAAAGGATGGTATTTGGGGAAGACAGGAAGCTGGCGAAGTCTCTCATCAGGAGTGGGACATGATCAGATCTAATTCTCAGAGAATGAAGTCTAGGGTCTCAGGTACGGCCACATCTGGAGCTGCACACTGATGGGCCATCGATGGTCGGACAGTTCAGGTCCTGGGTGAGGCTGGAGAATAACAACAGCACCAAGAATGGAAAGCCAGCCACTGAGTTTCAGAGGCGGGCCCAGGAGGCAGCGGGAGACTTGGGAGGACAAGCAGACAGGGAAGCCCCAGAGCCCAAGGGAAGAGATCCCATGGAGTCAAAATCCACAAGCAGGTCAAGTAGAGTGTTAATGTCAACAGGAATCTGATCATCCGGGGGATACAGCAGGAGCTCCTGCCCTGGCGTGGGGCCACAGGGCAAAAGGCAACGGGTTCTGAAGTGGACAGGACGGGAAGCCAACCAAGGCAACGCAACCCCTTTGGGAGGAAGTCCGACCAACACCGTCCAGGAGAAAGAGCCAGCAGTGGTTTTAAGAACCAGCACGGATGGAGAAATAGCTGTGCTTTGTTCAGGGCTGGCAGAGAGAAGGAAGATAAAGGCATGACGCATCGGTTCTGTGAGTGGCAATACTGACACCGGCTGATTCTAACTCTGAAAACAGCCCTGAGGCAGGTATTAGCCTTGCTCTATAAATGGAGAGCCCGAGGCTCCTCGAAGGTCCCAGGAATTTGTAATCGGCAGATGGGAGCCAGAAGGTGAGGCCCATTCTTCCCAGCGCACCCCACTGTGTTCACGTGCAGTCACGGTCATTGGTATATGGAGAGAATGGAGGCAGAGAGATCGGAGAGACCCAGGGGCCGGGCAAGCAAATGATCTATTTATTATCCAAGCCTGAAAACCCTTCGCAGGCGAAGAGGGTGAGAGTTGTGCTAGGACAACAGGAGCAGAGGGCCCACGGGGCACGGTGGGCTGTGTGGGCCCTGACCCAGGACACAGGCTATGCTTCCTCGGCTGCACAGACGTTTTCATAAGGCACACCAGGTTCATTTATGAAGACACCTACGTATGACACAGGTCTGGAACCTCACAACAACCAGGACACAGGCTTTATCTTCCTGACCGCTTTGTGACACAGACACTGGGGACTGACTGGCCCAAGGGCCAGGGCTGGGGAAGAGCAGAGGAGAGACCTGAAGGCCAGGCCTTCTGGGCTCCACAACGACTTACTGCCCAAAGCAACAATACGTTTCTACCAACGACAGATGGCCAGACAGCCGTGGCCCACTGCTCTTTATAAAGAGTATCAATTAGGGCAGCCCCGGTGGCACGGCGGTTTAGCGCTGCCTGCAGCCCAGGATGTGGTCCTGGAGACTGGGGATCAGGTCCCACATCGGGTTCCCTGCATGGAGCCTGCTTCTCTCTCTGCCTGTGTGTCTGCCTCTCTCGCTCTCTGTGTTTCTCATGAATAAATAAATAAATCTTAAAAAAAAAAAGTATCAATTAGTATTAAAGGAAGCAAATGGAAAAAAAAAGGAAGATTTTAATTAAAAAAAAATTATCTAGTGCTAAATATTTTAGAGTCCTGATAGCTGCTTTACAGAAGAGGACCGGAGATGCACTGGGTCCCTTGCTCCCTGGTCTCGGGTATGGAGGCACTTCCCCAGCCCGTGCGGGGAGCTCTCCTCACTGGGGGCGGGGGTCCACCAGCTGATTCAGGCTCCTCACTGTGCCCAGGACACTGAGTTCACACAAGGGATGAGTCAGAGACCCAGGCCTGCGCGTGTGCGCTGCTGTCCTCCAGGCCTCCACACCAGCCCGCTGTGCCACGGTCAAGTCAGCCTCTGGAGCCCGTCTCTGAAACCTACGCTCTGCAGCTATGGAAGCACGTAGGCTCTTGGCAGACCAGGCATCCTGAGGTTTGATTGGAATTGTTTGTTTGCTTAAAAAAATGTCTGGAGGTTTGTGGCCTCCTAGAGATGATTATTCTTACATGATGACAGAAAACGGACTTCAGAGGAATTCCTTACTGGTAAATAGACCAACTGGCGTTGAGACCCCAAATGACCAAATCTAAATAGTCATAATTCAACTGGTATTCACTTACCTTGGTAACATCATCTCCGAACCACCAGAGCCAGATTTGAATAATATCTATGTGACTTCAAATCCCTTTGTCTATTCTATGCAGTTTTTCTGGTGGGAGGATTATTACTATTTATCTTTTTTTACCTCAAGCCACTGGTACTTTTTATAAAGTCATGCTGATCCAAACACACAAAAACCATTAGCAAATAGAAGCAGATCACAAAAGAGAGGTCCAGCTTTGCAGGTAAGATGCACAAGGCCACAAATGAGATTAGCAATCTTCTTTGTTTGTACTAGTAAGAATAAATGACCTGATGTAATTTTTACTACTTAATCTTCAGGTGAATTTCAAAACTCACTTGAGTAAGACTTTAAAATGCAAAACCACCGCACATTCTATAGAGCTTTTCCTTCAAAAGACAAAACAGTGAAGTGCCGTAGAGCAGAGAACTGTACTTTGTGACGTCTAAGAACTCAGTAAAGGGCTTCTCGTGATTATTTTCCTGCAGCTTATTCATACCTGAGCCTCTTTTTAACCTTCTTCTGGCCAGTTTGATCTGATCCTGTAGAATCTGTACCCAGTCTCTTGGGCCAGGAAGTTTATCCACATGGTTAGCAGTACAGTATTTTTCTGTGAAGACTGAAAGAGAATGTGAAATATTGTTAAGTACTTTAACAAATAAAGCATGCAGATCTGAAATAGGAATCTATCCTAAGAAGAAAAAAAAAGTGTATTTCTATAAGGCCGTAAGTTCCGCAGTGGGAACTTCAATGTCTTCAGTGTCTATACTACGTTCCTTGGGTAAAGATGGAGATTGGCAGGACCCAATCTCCCAGCTTACATACAGCGTATGGTGCTTCAAAATCCAACTGGCTATACAAAATAAGTAGTTCTGATGTAACCACTCTATTTGTTCTACATGCATGTATACATGTCTTATATGGGCAGAGGAGAATATGTTACCTATGGGACCACTGGCACCATGACAAAATTCAGCAAATGGATCGTTACTGTTGTTAAATCTGATCTCAGGCAAGATCACACAAAATGTAATGCAAGATTACACAAAAGGATGGCATTCTCATGGTGTTTCCCACTAACTCAATCAGCACTCAAATAATAATGCAGCTGTATCTTAATGCAAGTCCTGGTTGTACTTTGTCAGCCTCTGGTGTGCTGGGCTAGCACCTAGGAGAGCACCCAGCGAACTGTGGGGAGCGTTGCGGCAGGACAAGAGGGAGACAAGACGGTGGCCTTCTGAAAGCCACACAGCCATCCGCACGCTGCTGCGGACATTTGGGCTTCCCTCCACTTTGGAGCACTTTCACACCCCATCTGTGCAACCTGCTCTCCGTAAGGACAAGGCGTAGCATGCGGTCACCTCACGCTGCCTTCTTGGTATTTAAAATACTGGCAGTTTTAATGTTTTAAAGGTTTCTGTTAAAAAGAAATGACAAGGGAAAATGTTGACAGATTCAGCCGTACAAAACTGTAAAATTTCTATTGAATGAAAAAGGAACATCTCATCAGAATAAGAAAAGCTGGCTGTGCTCAATATGACTGAAATGGTTCAATAACTACCACCACAAAAAAAAAAAAGTTCAAATACAAGTGAAACTTCAAAAGTCTCCATAGATAAATAGACAAAGTGTATGTAGGAAAAACGGTCAGCTAATATATAAACCAAAGAATTGCAAAACACACTCTATGGCTACTAAATTAGAAAAACAATGTTAGAAAGCTAATCCTTAATACTGATAAGCTCGTGGGGACCTGGCACATTCAAACACTACCATTGGCATAAATGGCAAAACCCTTTTGGGGAATAAGGTGGTAAAATATGATGAGAGGCTTTTAAAACCTAATACCTGTGGCCTGAGCCTCTCACTCCCCGAAACTTATCCTAGGGAAATGATCTGAAAGGAGGAGGAAGGCCACATACAGAGGCAGTGGATCCAGTTGTGCAGGAAGCGATGGCCAGCAGCAGTGGGGAGGCTGGTTGTGAAGGGAGTGGGAGCTGGGGTGTCCCTGGAGGAAGCCACTGAGATCCTCTGAGTCAGGGCAGCGTGAGTGAAGGGGGCGGGGGTGACCAGACCACCAGACCGGTATCTAGAACTGGCATTTTTGGTGAATCCTATGACCTGGTAAACATGGGAGAAAGGGAACATTTGAGGGGAAAGGTGGGCTGTACTGGGTTTGGTTGGGGACATGCTGATCTGGGGTGTTTGTAAAAGCACCCCTGTGGGGACCACTGGCAGATATTTCGGCACAGAAACCTGTAGTTCAGGGAAGGGATCCAGGGAGAAGATCTGGGCCTGAGAGGTACATACCTATACGTGGTAGTCAGAACAGCAAGAAAAAAATGTTGGGCAATGAGAACATATGGGATGAACAGAGCACTGGGCCAGGCATGGAGCCAGAGGGAGCCCCAGCCAAAAGGAAAGGTGTGCACAGGATGGATGAAATCAGGAGACCTGGGAAGTGTGGTCTCGTAAAGACCAGTGAGTGGCACTAATGAAAAGAAAGGACAACAGTCTACTACGAGCAGAAGAGAGCGTCAGGCACACAGTTTGCAAAGTGTCACCCGGAGGTCCTCAAGGGAGTGGTGGGGTGGCCACAGAGGACATTCCCCAAAAACCGCATTCAGTGGGGTAAGGAAGAAAAGAGGGGTAAGATGGCAAGCTAGAGAGACATGAGCATGGTTTACAGGCTGAGGGAAGCAGCCAGCATTCTGAGGCAGGCAGGATCCAGGAGAAGGAGGGAAACAGTTACAGGAACCTCACCAGAGGGAGGTGGTGGGGTCTGGAAATGGGGGCTGCCCTTGAACAGGACCAAGACTTCCCCCTCTGAGCCCTGACAGAATGGGAGACAGGGTGGGTTTAGAAGGGGTCTATGTTGGAGCAATTGCCCCTAAGACCTCGGTGACCCAGTGGCCAGGGGTATAGAGAACATGGAAAAGATCTGGAATTGCTTCTAAGAGGAATAGGAAAGCAGCAGACGTTGGATGTGAGGCTGCTGAGCAGAAAAGACGCCTACATGCTTGTGGTGGCAACAGTCCTGCGGCACCCTGCAGCTCTGAGCTGGGAGTGGCGCCACTGGATGGTAGGCCTGGTCCAGGTTAGGATTCTGCTGGATGGTTCTGGCAGAAGGTCAGGGACATAAAGCACTTGCAGATGCCAGCTGGACTTAATTACCTCTGCTTTCTTCACTCCCCTTCTCCCTACCCACATATGGAAGGAAAGCAAAAGGCTCCTGTACTTGAAAAAAAAATCCATGGGGATCAGGGAATGGAGTATCAGTGGGGTTGGCAAGGATGTGCCATAGAGTAAGGGCAATTGAGAATATCACCCTGGAGTATAAAGCATCAGCGGTGGAGCCGTTCCATATGAGCATGCTAAGGCATGGTCACTGCGGATGAGGTCTGGACACGATGTGGCAAGGGGGTCAGGTGGATTTTTTGTGAGGACAGTGAAGTCACTCAAGGGGCCAGCAGAGGGAGAGGAAGGTGTGTAGCTGTGATAAGAGCCTTGATGGAAAGGGTCCACCCCAGCACCAGCCGAGCAGAGGAAGGGCGAGGACTAGGAAGCATAAGTCCTTACTTATGGGGACTTATGGGGAGAACTCAACCAGGCTTCCCAGTATGTGGCCTGTGGGCTGGGCAAGTAGGTGGTCTCTATGCGGAAGGGATGCAGACAGAGTGATATTCCTGGGCGTAGGTGTGCTCTTGAGTCCCCTACGTCAGATCACAGACCTCTTCAAGGGTCTTCATTTATCTTGTCTCCCTCAAAGCACCAACCACAGTGCCCTGTACTGAACAAGAAGTCAAAAATATTTAACAGACACGGGTTTGTTTCTAATGGCAGCAGGTATAATAGCTCATGAATTTAGGAAGTTTTAATTCATGGAATATAAAGAAACAAGTCTGTATTACATCCAAATGCCTACAGTAACATTTCCTAAGCAGAGAATTGCCAAAAGGTTCTCGAAGACCCATTTTTAACAAAGAGAAGAAAATAACTGTATTTAGCGCAGTTTATATGAAAATGTGTACCACAAAAATGACGGAATGTATCATCTTACCAGGAAAACATCTCCCTCCCTGTAATATTATTTGTATAATTAATTTCCACAGCAACCCCTCTTAAGATTATGAAATGCGTGTGTCCAAATTAGCACACACTAGAAAGTAGTGGTTCCGAATTACAAAGTCGATGTGGGTTATGCTAACATCAAAAGGACTCCCGGCAACCAAGCATGTCAATGACCAAGCATAGGAGAGCCAGAGGGAAGGCTCTGGAATGTCTTCTCCCAGTCGGTGAGGGACTTCCAAGCAGATCCTTCTAATCTAACCTTGGGCTTAAATATTTTCTCACCCACTAAAAAGGTGATGGTTTCTGGTTATTTATTTTCTCCTTTCAGTTACGATTTATCCGTTTACAATTAAGAAGAAGCCGGGGAAATCTCTGTCTTCTGGGTCTGTGTCTGAGACCTTTGAAGGAACAGCATTAGGCTTCTCGAAAAATACCTGTACCACCAAATATTTCCACTGGGTGTATTACTGAAGTTCTATTTCATGGATTACATTCTAACTTAAAAGAGACTTTTAACTTGGATCTATCTACTGAAGAGGAAATCCTCTTCTCTGTGACACGCGCAGATGAGGCCTTAGAACAAGGCCAAAAGATTGTCATTGTATTGATCCGAAAATGCTCAATATGCTATGTGAATAGAGGTATTGAGTAAGCAGAATATATTTTGCCGTCTGAATCTATAGCTAAAGGTCAAGCTATTATCCTGGTAACAGTTCCATTAGGAGTAATGATGTGAAAAGAGGCACTGCATTAATGCACTGGGTTTCCTACTATGTTAATGGTGGGTCATTAAGAATCATAGAACAATTTGCATTCATCCTTTGAAAGCAATAGGTACTAGAAAGAAATTTCCCTCTTTTTTTCTATTTTCGTATATTAAGGAGAAGCAAGGACTAATTTTAAACAAGTCCAAATAATCTGAGCAAGCGGATTAAAGGCAACAATTAAGCTATATAAAAGAGTTAAGGCATCTCTTGTGCTTAATATAATTTGAGGTCCCAAGGTACAAAGAGTATGTTAAGTCACCAGGGAAATGACAAATGTTCAATTTGATCTGTACATGAATCATGACTTTTCTCATATGCTTGTGTTCATTTGAACCATGCCCTTTAATTGTATATAAATAATGAATAAGCTGGAGGTGGCTGAGCAGAGCCTTCCCTGAGAAGTGCAGCATCTAATGTAATCATCAATGAGCAGGGGGCGTATAGTGTGTCTGAATGTGACACGCTGAGAACACGGGAATGGCCGTGCTCCCCAAACGGCTGTTCACACAGTGGTTTCTAGAGGGCCCTTCATTTGGATTTTTTTCTGGCTCCCTATGCTGGGAAAGGCAAAATATGGGGTGGATTGTTAGAGGAAGTCACTGGATCACACAGACACTTTGAGAATCAGGGGGAGATCTGCAGAGCTTTGGTTTTTCCATGGCACCTGCAGAGAAGGCTACGGCTGACCAGCGGAGAGCTCCACTTCTGATCTCGTGGAGCCCCACTTCTGATCTCGTGGTGCCGTTTTAAGTTAGGGTCAAACAGACACGTAGAAATCAAGGTGGACGGCAAGCAGAACTGCAGCTGGTCCTCCTGGGACTGGCCCCTCTCCCAAAGCATGAGAGGGGCCAGGGATGCGGGTGGGAAAAAGGGCTCTCTCTGGGGTAGGTCAGTAAGTAGGTTGGTGGGGTGTTGGGGCTGTGCCAAGGAGAGGGAACCCCGGGGGCCCAAGCCTGCAGTGGGAGTAGAGGGAAGTTTCCCTGTGGGCTGCTCCTGGGAGCAACCAGAAGACCACCAGCATCCTCCCCTGGCTCCCTCCTCCCTTTACTCTTTTAGAAACTATTATGTAGAACTTCCCATGTGCTAAATCTGTATCTATCTCATTTAATGGTTGCTGTAACCTGATGGTGCGGGATCCTGCATTATAGACAAAATCAAAAGACAGGCAGGTTAAATAACCAGGCCCAGACCACATGGCTAATAGGGATTATTTTCCACATAAGTTATATAATTTTTAATTTAAGGTTATATATGAGCACGTAGACTTTATAAAAGAATAATGATTGAATTCTAAATATAAGCGAATTGATAGTTAAATTAATGTTGTGAATGTTGTGAACACTGGGCTTACTTTCATCTACACAAAAGAGAAGCACAGGCAGGGGGACGTGAGGAAGGACGAGTCAGATAAGTTGGGTGTATGAGATCACCTGCCCTTCTAGATCATGTGGGGATGGTCGGCCTGCAGGAAGGGAGGGTGAAGGAAACTAGGTGTTGGGGAGGATGGGTGGATAGGCATTTTCAACTCTGAGACTGAGGGCTCTGGTCCACATCTGACATGGCTCTAGTAAAGAATATATTTTTCTCGAGGATAATAAAACTTCATTTCCCAAGTTCATGGGGACAACTGAAATCCATAAATTGTAGGCTTGATACCCATTCCAATAGTTTCTTAAGGTCAGGAGAGATATGGAAGTTAAGGTACCAGAAGAGAAAGGGAAAGAGCTAGAAGGGCTGGTGGATGCTGCAGGGTGTTCTGGTGCTCTAGATCTTGGGGCAGGTGCTACTGTTCTATGGATTGGATCTCAGCTGTGCAGCTTCAAAACTGGTTTTATCAGATCACCCAGGGGTTCATGCCTGAGAAACCAGCTCACAATAACTAAACCTACAAGGGACTGATCAATAAATCACGATGCAATTAATTAACATGTGTGGGAAGGATTATCTTTCTAGTATCTGAAATCTTTGATGTCATAACCCAGTACTCTCACTTCTTGGGACCAAGGTGCTGGAGTGAAAACTAACCGAAGGTTTGAGTTGAAGCAAAGGCAGTTGGATGGTGTGGGCTCAACACACCTAGCCAGGCTCAACAAGGATGCCAAAGTGCCGTCAGCTTGGCCACGGCAGTGATGGGCACTTGACCTAAGGGAAGCCAAGCCCCAGATAGCACAAAAGGATGAGCTTTTCAGAATAGCAAGCAATGAGAGAATGAGGGCTTGAGCAGTAGCTGCAAAACTGAGACCTCAGGGCGCGAGTAGCCCTGACACACCTTGCAAACCAGAATTGTGGAGGGCAGGGGGCAGAAACGAAGTGGAGGAAGCCAGCTGGTGAGGAAGATGAAGGCGATGTGTGGAGAGAAGAGGGGAGCCAGAGAGTATGACAAGTGTCTGGGGACTCCGTTCCCACAACATCTATTGTGCAGCCCCACAAAACAGCTTCCTCCTAAGGGAGTGTTAGGGACACTGTGCTTTGAGACCAAAAGAGCCTTCTTGAGAACATTTTATACACACTGAAGTAAAGCTGCCTCCTCCCCCCCCCTTTTTTTAAAGTGAGCTCCATGTCTAGCGTGGAGCCCAATACAGAACTTGAACCCATGACCCTGAGATCAAGACCTGAGCTGAAATCAAGAGTCAGACGCCCAGCCAGGGGCCCCAAGTAAAGGCTGATTCTTAATCCACCATCGGTTACACACAAATGACCACCAAACCCTATGATTACAATTACAAATTAGTTCACCAAGCAAATTCATAAGAATCTATACCTAGACTTATAATAAAGGAAACAGAGAATACCAAAGGCAAAGTGATCTTAAAAGCAGCCAGACGGAAAAGACAGATTAACTACAGAACAGACTGATGGCAAACCCACAACAGCAACCAAACTGCAAAGCCAGTGGGAGGTTTTCACATCGCTCTGCAAACACAATCCCCCAGTCTAGAGCAAAGTACTCCACTGGACTCCATGCCAGTCGATTGTGAGGGTGAAGTAAATGATCAAAACAGAGACTGAAATAACTCACCCCACGAACCCTCAGTCTTTACTGAGAATTACTACAGGTCACAGCTGAGGAAGAAGAGCAATGAAAGCAGAAGGGAAGTCTGGAGGGGGGAGGGAGAAGGGGAAGGAGAGCACAAGCCGTAAGATACTAAAAACTCCGGCAAAGCCAACCTGATAAAAACTGTAGCACTGGCTCAGAGGCAGACAAAAGGCCAAGTGTAAACAGGTAAAGTGCGACCTCAGTATAGGACCAAGGGGGAATGACGATTCATGTTTAAAAAAAAAAAAAAAAGGATGGTGCGAAAATGATTGATTGCCCAGAGAGAAAAACAAATTAAATTCTTCCCTCACATTTTAGGCAAAAGTAAATTCCAAGTGGATGAAAGATCTGAATATAAAAGGTAAAACTTTAAATCTTTGTTGGGGAAAAAATCAGGAATACCGTTATATAAGGGTGCCTGGGTGGCTCAGTGGTTGAGTGTCTTACTTAGGCTCAGGTTGTATCTCAGAGTCCTGGGCTCAAGTCCCACATCAGGCTCCCATTGGGGAGCCTGCTTCTCCCTCTGCCTATGTCTCTGCCTCTCTCTCTCTGTGTCTCTCACAGAGAATAAATAAAAAAAATAAATAAAATCTTAAAGGAGGGATCCCTGGGTGGCGCAGCGGTTTAGCGCCTGCCTTTGGCCCAGGGCGCGATCCTGGAGACCTGGGATCGAATCCCATGTCGGGCTCCTGGTGCATGGAGCCTGCTTCTCCCTCTGCCTATGTCTCTGCCTCTCTCTCTCTCTCTCTGTGTGTGTGTGTGACTATCATAAATTTAAAAAAATTAAAAAAAGTCTTAAAGGAATACCATTATATAATATAGTAGGGAGAATTTCTTGAAATGGGCAACCACCCCCCCCCCCGCCCCGTCAACCTCAAAACCAACCACAAAGCATAAAAGTAGTCTGTCTGGCTGTTAAATCTAAACTTTGGTGTGATAAAAGAGATCATATGCAAGGTTTTCACAGGCTAGAAAATAAGAGAACATTTGTAGCACATGCAACTGACAAAAGAATTCATCTAAGTCAACAATAATACAATGGCCTATTGGAGAGAGAGAAAGGATAGAAATTCACAGAGGAAAAGAACCAAATAGTTGTCAATATGGACAACTGTAACAGGGAATCCACCACTGAGGTGTCACTTGAGACCAATCAGACTGGAAAAATTAAAGTCTGTTAAAACCATGTGTTGGCAAAAATGAGGAAAAATAGGATTTCTTATTTGCCGCTGGTGGATATGTAAGTGATATGTCACATCAGAGAGCCATTCGGCAAGGCTTAATGAAGCTGAAGACGCTCACACCCTGTGGCTCGGTTCCATGGTGTGTCCCCTGGAGAAACTCATATATGAGCCCCAGGAAACACAAAGGTGACTGTTGCCACCAGTAATCGTGCACAAGAACCACTCTAACTGTCCCTTAATAGCAGACTGTGGAAAAATTGCTTTATTCATATGGTGGTTAGCAGTTAAAATAAATAAACAGGATTTATAATGTAAAAATATGGATAAATCTAGGGGGGAAAATGGATGGAAAGTTGCAGAAGTACAGGATGAGGCTCTGTATGTGGATTCATAAGTTTACAAGACAGTAGGACAGGTGATTTATGGACACACGCTTAAGCAATAATGTAGGAAAACATGAGAAAGAGTCACATCAGCTTCAGGTTACTCTGGAGTGAGCGGGAGAAAGAGAAAGGAGATGGGAGAAGGACATTTCAATTTTTTTTTTTTAAGGAGGAGGAGGGGCAGAGGGAGAGGAAGAGTCTTAGGCAGGCTCTATACCCAGCGCAGAGCCCCATGCAGGGCTCATTCTCACCACCTGAGCTGAAATCATGACCTGAGCTGAGATCAAGAGCAGGTGCTTAACCGACTAAGCCCCCCCCCCCCCCCCCAGGGCACCCTGAACATTCTGATTCTTAAAAAAAAAAAAAAAAGACCATGGGCATGAAGTCAATAAAACACCTGTTTTAAACCTCCATGGTAAGGTGGGGAGAAAACGAATCCATGCCATGCTCTCATCAGCCTACGAATCAATCAGTTTCTCCTACGATGTTGCTGGGATGACATCACTTCTGACTGGACCTCAAGTCCGCTCCTTACGCCCACTCTCTCGGGGGGGTGGGGTGCAGGTGAAGACTCAGTACTCTGTCTGCTGGGAGTAGGAGCTGGAATGTGTCATCCACCCCCCCCCCAGCTGAAATGTGACCGTCTCAGGCAAGGCACCCACCGCCTCCCCGAGTTCATCATCCAGTGGTTTTCAAAATAACAACATGTAGTAATGAGATTCTGCACTTGACAAGGGCAGGGGTCGCGGCTCCCTGGTGCACAGTGGCTGGCACGTGTCAGGCAGCAGTTCATGAAAGAATAACCCGAGAAACGTTTTTTTCTCTGGTCTGTGACTTAACCTGAAAGAACTAGAGAATTTCTTCAGTAAAGAGCTACAGGTCTTGAGGTCACACTAAGCCCTGAAGATCATTTAACTGTAAGGTTTAGCAAAGTTCATTGACTAATGCACCTAAAAATGAAATCTTTAAGTTATGAGCTAAGAAAATACAGTAAAGCAAACAAGAATGCATCCATTGATGAAATGAGAATATCCTCCTGGATTATCTATGCAGGAGACTGTGGGGCAGGCCCGCTGGTCAAGTAGGGTGAAAGGTGACCATAAGGACCATCAGGGCTGGAACTTTCAGCTCGTGGCTGTAATGAAAGGGGCCCTTGGTATCTGTAAGATTGATTCACAGTCATATTTCTTTAATTCTCTAGGTTTACTTCTGAGAATCTGGACTAAAGTTACCAAACCATAGAATTTCTGAACTGGGAGAGACTTCTAAAAATTAGCCAACACCCCTCCCCCACAAGAGAAGGTCGTCTTTCAAGACCTTAGTGGCAGAGGCAGAAGTTAAGTCTATACCCACAATGCTCCTTTCACTATCCCCAAACTGGTGGGACTTTGAGGTCTCAGCAATCTTGTTTAATCACAGCAATTCTCAAAGATTTGAGGCCAGAGCAGTCTGGTAGAAAAGAACAATATCCCTTGTCTTGCTTTTGCCACAATGGCATCTCTGTCTAAAAGAAAGTGCCTTTAGTGGTTTCTCAAATTAAGCAAAGTTAATTTTAAATTTACTTCGATTTAAGAGAGCCCTCAGCAGAGCTCATTTATGATACAACTTAGTGGGAGATATGATTAACACTTTCCTTTGGCTCGCTGCTACAACACATGTTTGTTTAACATGTTTGGTATATTTCAAGGGAATAAATTATATCTGTGAAATATTAAGGTCTGGATAATAACCAGTTTTGCTGTAATGGTGTTTTGCTATTTACTCCCTTTTCTGGGCAAAGAAAAATGTTTCAGAATCACAGATTTATGGAAATTCTACTTGGAAGGCATCTTGGAAATAGTGTAACTCACTTATCTTCTAGAGCAGAGCTGAGAGAATCATCAGTTCAAGAAGTCGGGCAAGTGGCATAAAGACCGCTCGCACACCAACGCTCCCTCTACTCAAGCTCTGCTGCACGGGGTGCTTCTAGATTTGTCTGCTCTGCATATAAATGATGAGAAAGTACTGATTTTTTCTCTCCCTTTTAAAGCCCGGGTTTTGTGCAATAGGAACTTTCGAAGTCATTCCCATGAGGTCCTGGGTTCATGTCCTGGCCAGTAAATCTGGAAGCTTTGTCCACGGTAGCACAGTAAGTTAGGGCATGTTCTGGAAGTTCAGGTACTGTCCTGTCCCTCACAGCCACCTATACTCAGAGATGGCAAAGGTAGTTAGGATGAGAGTGATGAGCTAGGAGGGCAGTGGTAGCAATAGAGCCTCACCTATGAGGATCAGTACATTTGCCACCATGCCTGCCACTGCTGGCCTATGGGTGCTGTGTGGTGGTGTGACATCAGGGTGATGACACTGGGTGTCAGGACAGGCCGATACCTCAGAGTTAGGCTTTTGTTTCCCGTTCTTTTTTAATGGTGACAGCCCCCCTCTAATTGAGATTGGCTTTAGGAGAATTTGGAGGCTCACATTTTGAGGCTGACAATATATAAGTTCTCTTTGATACTGTCGAGGCGCCATGTTGCCATGATGATGAGTACAAGGATGGATAAGCAAACTGAGGTATCCAGAAGTCCTGAGATGGCAAAAACCGAAACACTGGCACACTGAGCCTGCTTGTGGGTTGCATTATGGGGTTTATTTAAATCACAGTCCTGCAACACCATTATTAACATCTTAAAGATGATTACTCTCTGGTATGAATGAAAGCACGACATGCTACTCCTTCCATGCAGCATACGAGGGACACTGCTATGACACTGAACGGAAGTCAGAGCTCTCAGGGCCTCCATCATACAGGGCAGGTTTGATATTCGGGATCACCTTGATGCTTCTCACTCACAGGATTTCTACCAGCCCCGATTGCTGTGCACCACTTGATTTGTTTGTTGGCATTGTTTCTTCTCATCTTCAGACTTACATTCTGCCTCCACTGAGTTGTCACAGGGAAGCTGTGTAGTTATCCTGTTATTCATGCCCTGTGTGCATCCAATGTAGTGGGGCTGTGTTTGCATTTTTAAGAAACCACCTTTTTCAGTGAAGATACACTGACCGCATCGTTCCTTCCATCCTTCTTTCCTCCCTTCCTGTATTTATTCATCATTGATTATGTGAGTGGCACTGTGTCACATGCTGAGGAACACGCAAAGCAAATCTAGGATGTGATCTCTGGCCCACAGGGGCTTGCGGTCTTGCTGAGAAGACAAGATGTCCAAATGTAAATAGGATGGCCACATACCCTGATTTATCCAGGACGGTTCAAAGTGCCTGTTTTCCTGGTGAAATGGTTAAGACCACTATCTTCACTCTACTAAGTGTCATGGTTTGGGAAATAACTGATATTGTCACCTTCCACATAAACCATGAGTAGCAAAGCAAAGGGTTAAGGTAAACTACACAAAGGTAATGTGTGCTACAGGAATGCAGAGAAAGGAGAAATCCGTGTAGGCTGGGACATGGAAAGGAGAAATCCGTGTAGGCTGGGACACTGGGGAGAGTCCCCTTGTAGAGGCCATGAGACATGAGCTCAGCCATGACGGGTTAGATTTGTTTAGAGAGAGAGGGAAGAGCATTGTAGCCCTGGGATATAGCGTGACTCAAAGTCCACAATGAGAATGTGATGCCCGAGGAATAGTGTCCACACTGGGCTGGTTCACCTGGAAGGAACACTGGGACAGGTAGTTGCAAGGAGAGAGATTCCAGTAAGGTAGAGTCTGGAAGAGCCAGAGTTTGGACTTGATGTAACGGGCAGAGAAAGGTAGGGGAAATGTCAGGAAGTTTTATAAGGAAGTGTTATTTGGCCACATGCTAATACAGCAGGAACTCGAGTGGGAAATGCAGGGGAGGGAGGATATTTAGAGATTTTCCAGACCAGCAAGGACAAAGTGATGCCCAGCTGGATTAGGATGCTGTCACAGAAGCTAGAGACCAGTGACGAGGGAGCAGTGACCAAAGAACTGACAAGGCTGGGTTAGCAGGCAGGATTAGGGGCAAAGGCAAAAAGGCGCTAATGAAAATTCTGAGCTTTCAAACGTAAGAAGCAGAATGTTGATGCCTCTACCAACGGTGTGGTTGTGAGGGGGTGTTATGTCCGAAGCCCCAGGCCACCATTCAGGGCGTGTACTGTGGGCGTAAGAAGGACACACTTGACTCTTTCAAAAGAGGCCAGGCCCCAGGCCCTGCAATGAAGCTGGAATGTTCTGCATATCTTAGCCCTCACTGTCAATGATCTCATTTGCTCCTGGCTTCTGTGCACATTTCTCATTACGGTTGGCCCCCACTTAGTTGCACATGGCTAAGCTGATGGTATGGGTGGTGATGAAGAAGAGGTGTGGGAGGGGTCTGCTTAAAATAACGACCACTGGATTTGTTCTATGATCAAAGGTACAGGGTGGATGAGGGGAGGCGAAGGTTCAGAGAAACACCAGGAGCTGATCATGGAGAGGCATCAAAACCTAAGAGCCAGATGTGAGAAAGAAGAACACGGAAACAGTCAGTATAACGGGAGACGTGAGCATCGGGAGCAGCCCGTGGGAAGACAGGACTAGTTTCCAGAGGCAGCCTCTCTTCTAAGAGTGCTTTTAACAGGATAGACGCATGCTTGCTTTTAGACAAAGATGTCTTGAAGGCAGCCAAAATCGATGACCGCTTTCAGTTCAATTTTAAATGAAGGTCTATGGATTTTCAAGGGGTTTCCTTAATGGAAGCTGACATATACTCTTAGTTTTTTTGTGTGGGCTTACCATCAGTCCATAGTACTACAGGGACGAGAAGTATTCCATGATCATCTGCACGCGTGCCTTAAGGGCAGAAATTCAAGCGAGCATCAATTCCTGAGTCTCTCAGATTTTTGGGGCATAGCTTGTATGAGATAGTAACTGTTGATGGAACGGAATCAGACCATTTGTCAGATTACTGGTGCCCACGATAGGCCCAGGAGAAAAGGTACAAGGAATGTAATTTGACCAACTGTTGACTTCTTTTTTTTTTTTTTTTTTTTTAATTTATGATAGTCATACAGAGAGAGAGAGAAGCAGAGACACAGGCAGAGGGAGAAGCAGGCTCCATGCACCGGGAGCCTGACGTGGGATTTGATCCCGGGTCTCCAGGATCGCGCCCTGGGCCAAAGGCAGGCGCCAAACTGCTGCGCCACCCAGGGATCCCCAACTGTTGACTTCTTATACAATTCTGCTCCCCTACAATGGGAAAGAGAACAGGGGTGGGGCATTATTGCCTTATGATGCTGGTGAGCACCTTGGATCAGCCACATTACTGGGGGAGCCACACAAGAAAGGCGATGGGTCATGCAGAAGACACCGCTGTCTATTTCCAGGGCCATGGCTGGCCTGTATGGTGCCATGGTGCAAACCAGGAAGGCACCCCTTCCTCAGGACATTTTCCTTGCGTCTGCCAGAACACTGTCATAATAAATATACAAGTTAACAACATCAACAACGGGAAGGGTGCCCGTAACATTGTGCAATGCACAGTCACGCTGGAGTGGCCTGTTTGTGCTACAGAAACTTCTCTCTTTTGACAGGAGGCTGTTTTTTTCAACTTTAGCAGCAGTGTTAAAACGCAGGCTTTGTAAGAATTCAGTGACTGGGAGTTAGAGTTGAATCCTCGAGAGTTAGCCCACAACCGGCTCCTGCCCATTATGTGAGAGGCTGAATTAAAGAGCCACGAGAAGCCAAAACCTTCTTAACAAATCTCCCCACACTTCCACTTGCTCCTTATGTAGCAGGCAGATGGATCTTTAATTTGGAGGAAGGCGAGATTCCTTTTCTGAGCTTATGGAAGACCAGTGACAAAGCAGGGACAGGCTTCTGACTTGCTGTGGCCCAAACACCCCAAATTCTGATTCATCAGGTCTGGGATGAGGCCTTCGGAGGCTCAGGGAGAAAATTCAAGCAGCATGGCTCTGGCCAAAAACCCTTCGGGTATATTTCCCGGCATCTATATTCACAGGAATTTAAATAGTTTAAAGTAAACAGGTTGGTGAGGACTCAAGGCCCATCAACTTAGAGCAGACTTAAAACAGCTCTGGGGGCAAAAGGCTTCCACCCAAAGTTTTGTTTAATGTAAGCTGCATTAAACTTATCCTGTGGTTAACCTTTTCCGCCATTTTTCTTTGATATACTTCTCATTCTTCGAAGTCTAGTTCAGAGTCAGGGCTGTACATCCTCTGTGCTTTCTCCCCCTATTCACAAGTGGGTGCTTTGACATGTGTTTTGTCCTGTCCTGGAGCATGGTTCTGTGCTATGGCTCATTGTTTCCATGTCTGAAGCTCCACTGCACTGTACGTTCCTTAAGGTCAGAGGCCATGCCTTCTTCCTCTGTAAGTCACTGGTTCCTGGCTCCCAGTGGGTGGGCACTAACATTGATGGTATTCACAGAAATGTCATGCCTGTTGATGACTTCTGTGTTTGTGAGGACAATGGTAGTGTGAAGGTTTTGGGGTTCTCATGATTTCTTCAGTACTGGAGAAGCAGCATGGACCATGTCTTTGGTGTCAAAGTTGGGGCTACAAGTGTTCCAAACCTGCAATTGAGACTGGCTGCCAGCTTGCTAAGAATGGGGACCATGCTTTCTTCAAGCCTTTAGTGAGAAGGCCATATGGAAAACTCTACAGCATTTGTTTAGTGATCCAGATGTGAGAGTCGTGCTGAGGTCTGGAAGAGCCTTTCTGCCACCTTGGTAAACTAGGCAGTTATTTCAGGGAGGTCTTGGGGAGGCATGGGAGGCATGTATAAAACCAGGAACCTTGCATAATACAACAGATACAAGTAACTTTAACTTCAAGAGGTGCAAAGGATGAGAGCCTTCAACACATGCTATCTTCTCATTTGTTGCAGGAGAGTAGGGCAGCCTTCAGAGAAAGGGCTGTTCTTAAGGAACAGAGGAATGAGAGTTTCACAGGATGGCTGTTGTATGTTGGAATCAGCCATCAGCAGCAGGAGCTTGATGGCATGCATGGTTTCTCCAAAGGTGGTGTGAAACCACCTGTGTCAGGGTCCAAAATCAGATTTCTGGGACTACCCTATGCCTACTGAATCAGCTTCTGAGGATGGGACCCGGATATCTGAATTTTGAACCAATATCCCAGGTAATCCCGACATGAAACTGAAATATGGGACTCACTATGGAAAGGGTTGAACATACCAGGTTTTACACATAGACTGGCCAAGTTTCAGTATCACTTATCTGTCACTGGGCCTCCATAAAAAGTGAGAAAATACAAACAACACAACTACATGAGAGTTCCCGAGCCGAGAGACAGCTATGTATGTGAAGTAATTATAGAGTTGTTACATATTATTTTGCTGTTATATATTATGCAGTTTATCCTGTTTTAAGCTGATCTGTTATGTAAAAATATGAACAGAAAAATTAACATGATTATGCATCTTCCAAAAGGATTCTTGAATTAAAGCATTCATCAATTGGTTTCAATTGCCAAACAGTTCAGCTAGAATTTAATTTACAGACAGTCTCGTAAAATTACTTACATGCAGTGTGACTTCCAAGCTCTGTGTACTGGAGAGTCTCAGAAGTGTCTCTTTTTCTTAGGGAAGGGATGGCACTTCAGTTCTCCTCCCTAGCATGATGGGACCAATTATCACTAGCTTTAAGGAAAGACCTGCCCTTGAAGCTGCTGAGTAAACTGAGGTATAGCTGCTGCCTTTTATCCAGAAATTCTCTTTGAATATGCTTTGCATACACAGTAACCAACTGGTCGTTTTAAGTAGTTTGTATAGCCACCTTCCTACTGGAATTTATAAAAAATCCAAAAATGCTAAATTTTAAGATTGAAATTTAAGGTTGGGATATCTCTCTTCTTTCCTTTCAGATATCCCTCTCAGAAGGAAAGAATTGTGCTAGATAGTGGCTTGGGAGCCATACAAACCTGGAATCAAATCCTGGCTCTACCAGCTACTACATATTTATCCTTAAGTTACTTAATTTCTCAGAGCTTCGGTTTTTTTCTCCTGTAAATGAAGGTATCACTGACTCGGTGAGGGTGTTCAAACCCAAGCTCCTGGTCCGTCCTTGATCTTACAGAGAGTTCTTAGGATCCACAAAAGTGGCCATCAAAAAATAAATACTAAATTGGAGGTATATCCCATCCCAACCATACTAATTTATGTCTCTGTGAGATCAAATAAAAAATAGTCTGATGTGCAATAAAAATGCAAAATAAAGGTATTCTGAAAGAACTCGTATAGACCCTACAAGTCCCCAGAGTTATTGGGATAAAACGCAAGGTTTTTGGTGGCCAGCTTGGCAGAGCCTCTGAGATGGTGATGCTGACCATAGGTGGGCTTTCTAGTCTTGTGAGAGGCATATTAAGTTTCTGGAGGACCACCAACCAAGGAGTGTTCCCTCACAGGGAGGCTGTGACCCCCTGCAGGTGGGAACTGCTCTCCAGGGGAGTCACAGTTTGGGTTTATGTGTGTGTTTGTGTGTTGCACAGAGTCTACTGAGAGCAGTTGACTGGTCTTTCATTTGACAGGTGTACGCAATTTCCTTTGAATGCAAGAAGACTCGAGAATCCAGTACAGTTTGATAGTAATAAAACTTTCTCAACTAATCATCATGAAGCTGAATTTAAAGCCATAATCCAGGTTCTAAAAATTGCTTTATAGCAAATATATTTCCTGAAGAGCATCACTGGAGATCCGAGGAGTACAACAATATTTAGACAACTCTCACTAAGGCAAACTGTACTGTCTCCTGGCATATGATATCTAGATTTAGCTGGTCTCCAGCAGGTATAGCATGAAGCGAGAAGAGTGTACCTGGGTACTGACCTCCATTCTATGTTCTGGCCATGAAATCAATTCTGAATTAAATCCAAGATACTAAACTATCCTCAGCACTGGAATCTAAGGCTCTACTTAATAAGATTATAAGTTGCTTCTTTCTAGCATTAAACTCAAAGTGCTCAGGTGACTGTTTCTAATTAAAGATCCTTTCATCATCAATACTTTGTCCTATTTATAAATGAATTTTTAATGAATTACCACTAAGTGTTAACCACCATAAAACAGAAGAAAATATGTGAAAAGTGTGATCTTTACAAAGAGACTTATGTTTTAGTTTCAAGATACTGTCATGGGGAATATTAATTATCACTACAAAGAACCTTGTTAATAATCCCCCAATAAACTCCTCTTCAGCCTACCTCTGTTCTTACTTATAAGCATTTTTTAGATTTTCGTTCATCTTTTCCCGCCACTGCTGTTTTACCCAACCTAATCACTTCACTTGAAACAGAATGCAAAAAAAAAAAGAAAAAAGAAAAAAGAAAAAAAGAAACAGAACACAGCCCTTAGTGTTATTTTTAGTTCTAATGTTTTATAAAATCGACCAGTCTTTGTATATTCCTCGGTTGTAGAACTTTTGAAATGAATACGGTACTGATGCATTAAAGGATAGAGAAGAAAGACAGTATTTAAGATTTGTGAAATCTTGTCAAAATATGTGGCAGATACCAATAGTGACATGAGTAGCTCTGCCTCCATTATGTACAAAGAAACCATTTTATTTTTTCCCAGATCACTCCAATTCAAAAGACTTGGGTTAGGGAAGCAAACTTCCCTTTCTATCTCTACCAATAAATAGCAAGAAAAACTGGGGAGAGTTATATTATAAGACCTTCAATTACGAACTACTTTCAAGAACCACTTTCTATTATAATACGTGGGTTAATGAAAGTATGGTTATATATGTAAAGGAAAAAAGTATTAGGAAATTGAGAGAGTTGTAACCAAATTTATACTGAATTTTGGTTCCCCCCCCTTTTTTTTCTCTCATTGATATTTTATTAACTGGTAAATATTTACATTTTGATGTCAATTATTTCAAACTGGTTGGGAGAAGATATAAGGGTGGGTATTTAGTTCTTGTCAACTACTAAAGGCCAAAGTCAAGATAAAAAAGAAAAACCCATGTCTGTTCACTCACCCAACATGTATTGATGGAAACTCTACTATATGTAAAGCTTTTAGTGAAGCACAAAAAGAAGTAAAAAAATATTTAACACAGAGCTTGTCTTCGGGGTGCTCATGAGAAATTATCAGAATAAATCAGGTAAAAATATTGGCTGACCATTACAAACAGCATATTCTTCTAAGAATGATAAATCTGGTATCATCGTCATACTTTGAATAAAGATTCTAGGGGGAAAATATTGTAGGAATTATGGAGGCCTTTCAGCTTTCTATATATTCCTACGGTCTGGATTTTTTATAAGCGTATACTATTTTTATAATTAGGGGAAAAAATCTAGACCAAAGTATAAACATTTATGAATAAATACTACAAGGAAATAAGTGAATATATGATATTTGTTGACTTAAGTTGGTGCTTATGGTTGGGTTTCTATCTGTTTTAAAGTGTTTTGTTGTTTTAATAGAATTTCAATGCCAGACATAATTCAACAATAAAGGAAGTGTATGGAAAATTTAAGTTCTTTGATTTGAATAATCTGTATTGTGTGTTAGGAGTGGAAGCCTCGTTAACCATTTTTATTTCTAGCTAAAGAGTAGGGCTGTGAAGAAAATAAAGGCATATTCTCTAATTCTCTGTGTTATATACTTTTTCAAACTATCGTAGGATGTCCAGTCTCAACTGAAAATGGAAGAATAAACTCCTATCACTCTACTTGTAATGATATATTTCATTATCATCTATTATTAGGGTAACTCCTCTCCTATCATTAAAATGAAACATGGTCATTTACGGTTCCCTGATTTCCAAATACTTTCATACTGTTAATACATTGTCCTGAAAAAAAAAAAAGGAAATTAAAACAATTTCTGGCTACATTTCAATGTGTCTAAGAGCCTCAGCATGAAAAGCATCATCAGCCTTGACCTTCATGTTTCTAGAAGGCTCCAGCTACATCAAATTGCAATGGGACCCTTCTTGACTTCACTTGGTCTCACTTACATCACCGACCATTTTTCAAATTCAGTAATCTTGTTTTTACTGTCACTTCAGGCTGAATCATTCTTTTCAGAAATGACACAGATTGTAGTATCTCTGCAGCTTTTCTTATTTAATACAACTCAACTGTCACCTTAAGTGAAAAAATTCTGTTGGAGAATGAAAAATCTTCTGTTAGTGAAGGCTTAGATCCTTCTGGCCATGAACAAAGGGTGTTTGGTACTTGCTAACGTCATTTAAAAATCATGTTATTTTGTAAAGTTAATCGTGGGTTTTTCCAAGTATCCTTTAAGCACTATTAAATTCATTTATGCATTTTGCAAGCTAATGGGGAGCAGGAGTGGGGAGGGAAGGCTCTCCATGTCTAGTCCCAGGCCACAACCCCAGCCAGGCAGGAACGAGGCAGTGAAGAACATTCTTATCGGCAATTTTAGTATAAATTAAGGCCTGATCTCAAATTCCATTTTCGTGGTAGTTGTGTTTACATTGGAGAATTCATTTACGTTCTTTTTGAAAATAACACTTAAGTACTTCTATTACCCGAAATTACATTTGTCAGAGTCCTATGTAGGGACATTTTAAAGTTAACAAATAGGTCTAGGATGTGGAACTGGATATAAATGAACTCATATATGCATGTGTGGCTTTTGTAATGGAGCTCAGGTATGTGTTCACAGTGCTAACTGGGAGAGACTCACGGTTTTCTTTCCAGGTGACTGGCGTGACTCCATACACAAAACCAGAGGGAGCAGAGTAGGCCCGGAATAGGTGGACATGCGCAGGGCTTGGCTTCAAGTGGGCTCACTGACAATTAAAATGTCTTTATAAGCCAGGACCTAGGTAAAGCAGCTTCCGAACTTTGGAGAGGACTGTTTTCTTTTATTTTCCAAAAAGCATCCTAGCTTTATTCTTATTTATAACTAAAAACTGAAGTCAAAGTTGTTTTGATGAAGTTCTTAGAAATTACTAAGAGAGAAGGATACTTTCATCTTAAGAGACAATTAAGAAAAAACTTTTTGGGGATCCCTGGGTGGCGCAGCGGTTTGGCGCCTGCCTTTGGCCCAGGGCGCGATCCTGGAGACCCGGGATCGAATCCCACATCGGGCTCCCGGTGCATGGAGCCTGCTTCTCCCTCTCCCTCTGTCCCTCTCTCTCTCTCTCTCTCTGTGACTATCATAAATAAATAAAAATTAAAAAAACAAAAAAACAAAAACTTTTTGGTTCTGCAGCAAGACAAACTGGCTCTGAAATCATGATTTTAACAAGTCAACATCACCTTAAAATACCAAATCCTAGTGATATTTGGGGTGCTGAGTCTCAGAGCTCATATGCCCCAAAGCCACACCAGCTGGGTAAACTGCCAGGGGCAAATTAAATTAGCCTCTGGTTAGTTGACTGCAGTTTCAGCTGTATCTTTACGAACTGAAGGCAAAGCTCAACAAAGAACCCATAAAATGAAATGATGCAGACCAACCTTTTATTGCACCCACAATATTTTGGTCTAGTCCTTTCCGGTTGTCATTGAGTCCTCTTTTCCTCTTCCCATTGGGTAAGGAGTTAGCCAAAGTCTTGTCATCAAAAAATGCACACACCAGCTTTCTAAACAGAAGGCTTCCTGAGCGAGTGTAGTTTGACAATATAGAGTCCAGCTGTGATTTAGGCATGAACACATCAAAGCCTTCAGCAAGTTGCACTTCTGGCTACCAAAAGAACATAAATATTTCATTAAAAGCAACATTTGAAGCATTTGACTTTGGGCATATGCACAACAAAAAAACCATCACTAGCTACTGAAGTGTCTATATCCTACGAACAATGTGGTTTTGGCTCTGTGTGCTAGTATATGCAATTTATAAAACCAGTGACTAGTTGTTACAAAATAAGATGCTCTAATTCTAGCATTAAGTCTCTTTGAAAGCAACAGAGAAGAGTACCCTGAAAATATATTCTTGTCTTCAGAAACAGTCAAGAGAAGACAGATCATCACAAACTCATATAACTGTAGAGCTACAGGGGACTTGAGAGATTTCTGGGTGAAATACCCTTATTTTTTTAAATGAAGGAACTAAGGTCCAAAGAGATCATAACAAAATGACAAAAATAATCTGAATGTACTCAGTGCATTATGCTTTACTTTCTCCTACATTAAATAATTTCATTTCATTTGCCTAAACACGCAAATATGGGGCTACCCAGAGGCCTATGCTCTTTTTACGCTGCCAGTGGTTTTCAGTGGTGGGACTATATTTTTCTCCAGTGAAAACTTATGTAAACAAATACATAAAGTAAACAACGATGAGCAGGTGCCCCTGGCAGTTTCATTCTGCCTCTCACCCCTACTTTTGGAAGAAGAATCTGAAGCCATGTCCCAGATCACTACTGAAAAATCTACATACCAGTCATGCTGCTTCCCTGTCACGGATTTTCTGACTAGGATGCTGGAACAGAAGACCTATTAGGTGTCTTTCAACTCAGACTCTTAGTAGTAGGATATAAACTCAGATGGTAATAATTACTCTGTCAGCACTCCATGGATGCTTACAGCTTGTCTTTTCATCTGGCAACCTAGTGAATACTTGGATTTTCAAAACTTTTGCAAACGCCTTCCTTCCCATGGAGGTGGCCACGCATCCTGTCACTGGTATTTATGTGACATCCTTATATGGCTGCATTTATTATACTGTGTAATTATGTATTAGATTTTGGCCCTTCCTGACACCCACAACTCAGACTTTGTGTCTCTTGGGCCTGGCACATAGTAAGTACTCAATAAATTCTTGAGTAGCTAAAAGTTCATTAGTCATAATCTAAACTACTAAGTCATTTACTGTTGATTATAACATGATAACTCTGCAGGAGTAACTTTATTTTTTTAAATTTTTATTTACTTTTTAAAAAAGATTTTATTTATTCATGAGAAACACACAGAATACAGAGAGAGTAAGGGACATAGGCAGAGGGAGAAGCAGACTCCCCAAAGGGAGCCTGATGCAGGACTCAATACCAGAACCCCAGGATCACAACCTGAGACATAGGCAGATGCTCAACCACTGAGCAACCCAGGTGCCCCTAAAAGAGTAACTTTAATGAAGAAATGCAATTGGTAAACTTTTTTTTTATTGGTAAAGTTTCATAAGGAAAAAAGAAGAAAATCTCACATAAGTAAGATGTATTATAATAGCTTATTCTTAGATAATCGTACTTATCACTTTGCAAACCTGGTACGACTTTAGATTTTTAGAACCCTATTAGAAACAAGAGGATGTGGGATTAGGTTTTCTTCTGGAGAAGAGGAATTACTACTTTTGTTTGTCCTGGTGTTTCTCAAAATGCCTAGCACACTATGGTCAGAGGAAAGAGGGCATAAATGATTCAGATGATGTGGGCAGTTTGGGAGCTGCCCTTCCCAAAGGCAATTCTCAACTGGATTATCCACAAAGTCATCTCATGTCTCTGTTTCACTTTTCCTTTCAGCTTTTGGTCCCTGGATACTTGGGAAGTATCACTACACTAACAGTGCTGTCAGACTCGTTGCTGAGTTTTGGGTCCTGCTGCTGGTAAAGGGTGTGTAGGGGCATTGCTGGGAGCTGGGGGCTGTACCCCTGACTCCTGGAACAGAAGCTGGCTCACAGAGTGCTCAGTGCATGTTTGCTGAATGAGTTAATGTGGAAATATTAGACTGAGTGAATTTTATCAACATCATCTAAGATGAAGTTTTATTCATAACCAGAATTTTGCTGTGCCTATCTATGGCTGCATTTAGACCTTATTCTAAATGAACTGATCCCAGATTTTAGCTTAGTGTTCCTATACCATTTTTAATTTTTATTTTATTTCACTATTTATTATTTAAATGCAATTTGCCAACACATAGTGTAGCACCCAGTACTCATCATGTTCTTATGTCATTTGAAAGCCATTAAAAAAGGATTCCCAATTTACAGAAGCAGCTGCTTGTAGGTCTATGAAGGGCTCAGATGATACAGAAGCCCTTCAATTTTCAGGAGTCAAGAGGGGAAGACACCAACTGATCTCATTCATAGATCTCTGTTGAATTCTGATACCATCAAACAGGTGCTTAAGACTCAGCCACCTGACCTGAGATTCCCAGAACTTGCCTTTGGACTTACCCTATAGGGCTTGACCCTGGTTTGAGGAATACTGACCTCCTCTAGGTACTAGGCAAAAATGAGCCACCCCTTTCTTCACATACTCAGTCTTTTCTATGAACTGTGTTTCTAGCACTTTCCATGATGCATTTATTTGGTTGGGAGTTTGTTTCTCATGAGAACATGTGCTCTTTTGTATTCAGAGTGCCAAACGCCCTGTCATTGCCCAATAGATATTTGTCAGAATAAACAAAACACTATGTAAGAATTCATTTAAAATTCATTCATTCAAAAATAATATTGATTTAGAGACCTTTTAGCCCAACATGAAGGAAGTGTGCTTGAAAGCCTGCCAGGCCATGGTTCAGCGTACCAGACTTTTTGGGGCAGCACTTGTGCTAACTCAAGGAGCAGACTGCTTGGAGAACCTGACTTGGTCAAGACATATTTATTGTGTAACTCCACGTGCAAGGAGTTTCAAGTCAGGCTCACTAGATGAGATACATACACAAATATTACATAAAGTACAAAGTGATAAATGAGATGTGCCGGACGCGGAGCAGCATCTGGTGGGTGAGGGGGTGAGCGGGGCCGGGGAGGGGCAGGATAGTATTTTAGGAGGGCTGTCTGGCAGGGCTGAGGACACAGAGGCAGTTGCTGCTTCTAGAGCTTGCTGCCACTCCTGAAACTAAATATCTGGAGTTTTCCATGGAGCAAGGAGACTCCCCCTGGGATCATCTGGTCTTTTGATTTCTGAGACACTATCCTACTGCAGAAGCTGTCAGTGTTTCCCAGTCCACTACCTGCTGATGGACAGATCTTGTTATTTTGAAGTGTTCTTACCAGATCAAGGAACATGAACTCACCCAGTTATGAGCCTGGAGTCAGTTTTATTACTTGAGGTAGTAGCGGCAGCCAGGAGAGCAAGGGTGACTCATCTTTGCCTCCTTCCTGATCTTGAGGTCCTGTTAGGCAGATTTCTTAGCTCTTGTAAAGGGGCACTAATGCTGTGTCTACAAGGGACCCCAAAGCAACAAACCAATTCCTTAAAAAATGGGGTTGCTTTATTTTCTGAGACATGAAGAAAACTAATCTCAAATTTTTATTATGAAACCTTCTGATATCCTCCATTTTAGAGAGAAAATTGCAGTGTACTGTTATGTAGTGAGCACATATATTTAAAAATAGGTTAAAACTCCAATTGTACCATTGAATCTATTCCTTCTGTTAACTGGTGCTGGTTTATTTTATTTTATTTTTTCTGGTGCTGGTTTAAATGAGATCTCTGCTTATTAAGGATGCCTATGACAGAAACAACACTATTTCAAATGAGTATCATTTTACAAACAAGACTTTCTTTGACGGCATCACTGTCTGATATTTAAGCAAAGACAGATCGCTAATATACTGACAGGTTCTATTGTTTTCTGAGGGGTTGCGATCTTTAAAGGATGACACAAAATGTGGGGCGGAATTTACAACACTTAGAGTCATCATCTTAAAAGTTAAGAGTCTGAATTAGCTTTACAAATTTGGATTTTTATGATGTCTAGCCCTTTTTTTAAAAAATATTTATTTATTTATTTATCAGAGAGAGAAAGAGAGAGAGAGAGAGAGAGAGAGAGAGAGAGAGAGAGAGAGAGAGAGAGGCAGAGACACAGGAGGAGGGAGAAGCAGGCTCCATGCCGGGAGCCTGACGTGGGACTTGATCCCGGGACTCCAGGATCGCGTCCTGGGCCAAAGGCAGGCGCTAAACCGCTGAGCCACCCAGGGATCCCTCTGTCTTGCCCATTTTTGGTACTGCAGCTACTCAGCACCAGCGTGTATCAAATGTTGAATTTTCCTTATCCAGGGGTGTCATGTCTCACACCCAGTGAAGTTCTGGAGGCAAAAATCACGTGTAGTCATAATGACCCTTGAAAGTGTTTACGGACCCAGCCCTATTGGCAGTAACTCTCCTGCTTCTCTTTGCACTTCAGCTGAGGCCTTCCTTTGCTTAAGGTCAAGATCTAGTTCGTGTGGGGGAATCCTCTAATCAGGTAAATTAAAAGATTTCCCCTTCAGTCCCTATGAGTGAGCGTATCGTTTGATTCCCCTGTATGAAGTAAAATATGTAAAGCAATTTTAAAGAGATCATATCAAACACAGAGGAAACAATTCTGATAGAGGCTATTTTCCATAAGGTGTTAATCAATGCCAAATTATAGTAAAACATGCAAATAGCTAAATGTGGTCACTGGTTAAAAGAGTAAAAAGAATTGCATGAATATTCATATTGGACATTAACCTCAGATTTTCAATCACAAATTAATAAATTACACACAATAGTTGGTATACTCCAGTGGCTAGCTAGTTAAGTTTCAGACTGGCTCAAGGAAAAAAAAAAAACAAAAACATGGATGAAGAGGCAGGATTCTGTGGCCTAAAACTCCCTGATGTGGGACTGAAAACACATAACAGAATTTTTATTTTATTTTATTTTATTTTATTTATTATTTTTAATTTTTTCTCACATAACGGAATTTATAAGACTGTTTAAAGACTGTGAATTCAGTCTTTCCACTCCTAATACTTCCATATATGATGATCCTTTATTCTCATTTTGTATTTATTTTGCAGTATGTTAGAGGTTTTTCTAGGTTAATGGGCTTTATGAAAAGAAATTTAAAAAAACCCCTCATAACTGACTTTATTTGGCTCATATATGTGATCTGAATTCACTTTATTTTGCTCACAAATGTGATCTGCTTTTGTTTGGGAAACACTGAAATCATTTCCTATAACTCAGGTCTGCTCCAGGTAGATTTAGCAGGAACTACTATTACTATTTACTAAATGCAATGCCACAATAGCGGCCAGTGAGCTGGGTGCCCATGAGAATACACCACAACTGCAAGGCAGGCTTGCTTTAGCAGGTCTAGCTGAGCACAGAGAATCTCAGCGTCGATGGGGCAGAGGCTCCACCTTGGAGTCCATTATAAGGTGGATGCTCTGTAGTAAGTAAAAATGCTCGGGCAAAAGTTCTATCACAGTCTATATACCAGCACATATTTCAGGCTGAATTGGATAAAAATGATAAGAAGTTATTAAAGGGCCAATATGGATCTTTTATTTGGCAAAATATTGGTAGAACTAAGCATTTAACTTTAGAAAATACAATACGACTTGGCCCCTTGAACTTTCTCCATGCACTTGGATAACGAGGCACTCCAAAGTCTTCTGGAGATGTTTTTAGCTTTTTCCTTCCTCAAGTGGTAAATGAATGACTCTAAGCACTATGGCTTGATTGATGCTAAAGACATTTGAGGCCAAGTGTTTAAGACGTAAAATTTTAGCCACTGCCATCTAGCTTCTTCCGACCCTAACTCCAGTGAAACTGCTCCTCTGAGGTCCTGTCATTGACCCTCCAGGCCAAGGGCAAGTCCTGTTCTTTCAGGCTCCTCTGCGTTCTTCTGACTGTCATGACCAGGACTAGAGCTTAAGTCCTATCATATTGTTACGACTGCTTACATGTTTTCCTCCTCTGCTCCTTGTGGGTTAAGGACTATTTCATTCATTTAGGTACACCCTGGAAAATGGTGATGTAATTAATAGTTATTCACTATAGACCATATTCTAGGCCCAAGGCTAACACACATGAAGCAGATTTTCTAACTTCATCCTCACCCTGCCAAGGGAATATTTTATTATCCCCAGTTTGCAGATGCAGAAACTAAGGCTTGGAGAGGTCAGGTAACTTGTTTAAGATTATCCAGCTACTTAGTGACAAAGCAAGGATTTGAACCCAAGCAGTCTGCACTGAAATCTACACTCTCAAGCATATATGCTTTAAGTTCAGTGTGTCAATGAATAAACAGTCGCTTGCTTGACTGATGTGCTTTACTGGTTCCCAGTGGATTGTGTATTTATTGGGTTAAGAAAGTGTTAAGGAAACAGGTTCTGATTTTTGAAGCTACTTCTATTGAGAGCAGCAATATATTTTAAATTATTTTTTAGAAAAATGACTTAGTATAAACATCAATGAAATTATCCAGAATCCAATGAATTACCAGTTGATGGGTAGCCATAGATTTATCTTCTGATAACTTTTAAATCTATATAATCTAGGATTACTGGAAAATGTTCACAATAATTCCAATAAAGAGAAAAAAGTTTTCTACTATTAAAAATTATACATATGTGTATGTATATATATATATATATATATATATATGTAAATATATGTATGTATTTTGTTTTGTTTTTAAAAGTAGGCTCCATGTCCAGCATGGAGCCCAATGTGGGGCTCAAACTCATGACCCTGAGAAGCAAGACCTGAGCGGAGATCAGAGTTGGACACTCAGCCAACTGAGCCACCCAGGTGGCCCTCATAAATATATTTTTAAAAATTGATCTGAGTATTTCACCAAAGGCAAAAAACAAGCCAAACAAAAAGAAACAGTGATGAAACAAGCTTGGGCCACATATATCTACCCTGGAAGACACAACTTACTATATCCAACTAAGTAGGAAAAAACAATGACTGCAAAAAATTCATGGCTGCCTTGTCTGAGTACTGGCAGAGCATGGAGTTGTAAAAGAAAGAAGGAAATACTGTATTTAAATTTGAAATTTGGTTTTGGGTTTTGGGCTCCTGCTTTGGCTTCTGTGTAAATTAGGCTTGAATCGTATTTAATGTGCTAATTTAAAATGAGTCAAATAGTCCTGCCTCAAAGTAGAAACATTTCTGGCCACTCCCTTTTTATAAACACTATTTCTTCAAGTGTATTTGTTCATGCATATGTACACTTCAGTTATTTAACAAACATTTTTATTTGTCCCTATAAGGTACTTAGGACTGCTAAAGTTTAAAAAAGAACCAACATTTATTGAGTGTTTAAAATGTACCAGGAACTGCTCTAAGGGCTTCACACAGACTACCTCATTTAACTCTTCCAGTAGGCCAGTTCTAGGAGGTCAGCATTACTACTGTTCCCAATTTAAGGAGGGAAAACTGAGGTGAGGGGTTACCCGGCCGAGCTTCTTGCCCAGGAAGCCTGATTTCAGAGTCTGTGCCTTTTACCATGCACTTTTCTTTTAGAAACTTCCAAGTAAATGGAGTAAACTACCTTAGTCCAACCTTTCAGTTTTCCTCACATATTGATCATCCTGTGACTGGTTATTGAGTGTGGGTTGTGTTCAGGAACAGAGCTAGAAGGGGCACCTGAGTGTGGCACTCAGTGGGTAAGGACAACTACGGACCTGGCTGTGTACTTAAGCCCTTTATCCCACAGTGTCCTCATCTACGAGGACAGGAATGACACCTCTAAGAGTAGGGATGAAAGAGAAAAATTATTTTAGCGCAGGGTGGCACACAGTTACTACAATTATCATATAGCCCCTGCCCTGGAAGAAACTGGCATTCCTTGCTGGAAGGAGGGGAAATCTTCTAAAAAATTATGGACTAGTATAGAAAGTTCTATGAGAGTGAATTATGTTGGGAGCACCTGGGTGGCTCAGTTGAGCACCCAACTCCTGGTCTTGGCTCAGGTCGTGATCTCGGGGTCCTGGGATCGAGCCCTACGTTAGGCTCCTTGCTCAGTGGGGAGTCTGCTCAAGATTCTTTCTCCCTTTCTCTCTGCCCCTCCCCCAGTCTTGTGCATGCACCTGTGTGCACGCACCTGTGTGCACGCACTCTCTGATAAATAAATCTTAAAAAAATTATGTCAGAGCCCGGGTGGTGGGAGTATTGAGACAGGTAACGAGGAGAGAATGAGGAAATGGAGTTAAGCTGAAGAGAGGGTTCTAATTAAAGCTGAGCCCCAGACCTAAAGTTTCAAATGTTTATTTTGTATATTTTGTCACTTGCAGACTAATTCACATTTATTGAGTACCTGTTATGTGCCAGGCACTGTAGGAGGACAGTCTCACATATTCTCTACCATTTAGCATTTACAACACTGAGGGACAGTGCAGGTGGTTTTGAGGAGATCACGGTGTTTTTCTACATCTGAGTAGGGGTAACCATTATCACTCAGATGACAGGGGTCTGGGGTCTCCCTGAAAGGCCCTGCGTGGGGCCTATCTGTATTGGGGTGACACTAAAAGTCATGGTGCAAAACAGAGGACTTCATACACTGTGAATTAGAAAAAGTTAATGGGAATTTTTACACCTACCACAGCAATGAAAGTATAGGTTTTACATGTCTTTTTCTCATTGCTTCTAGCTCTTTCTCCTCCTCTCCAAACATCTAAGGACCATTTTGCGATACTAAATGTACTTGTGCTTCCCATCTGGACCTAAGGGCCTGCTTCTGCCCTTGTGTTCCCTACCTCAGTACCTGGTTTTCTAAAAGAGAAATGTGGGGGTTGCTTTCTACTGAGCCACCAAGTCCTCTGTGTGGGTACTTCCTAAATGCCTCCTTTCTCCTGCAGGCTCACTGCTCAAGTAGACTGTGACGTTCTTCTTCCTGGTCTCTTTGTCTCTACTCTCTTCTCTCCAACTTTCATTATCCATAAGGCAGTTCCACTTTTAAGACATAGGTATGATTACTCCTCTATTTGAGACTTACAATGGCTTCCTAGTGCCCACAAGATGATGGTCAAGGGCATCAGCATGGCATATTAGGGCTCTTACTACTTGGCCCCATTCTACCTTTACATCATCGTCCACTACCAGTGCCAGCCAGATAGCTGTTCAGGCAGCAATGGACCACTAGCCCAACCCTGCAACTTTGGACCTAATCCTCCCAATGCTGGGTACTTCCCAGGGCCCATCTTCAAATACACAAATACAGAATTCTCATCCATTTATATATATCCAATTATATTACATTTTCTCAGATCCATTTTAGAGAACAATTTCTACAAGATTATTACATATTTTCTGTTTTCTCCTCTGGACTTCCACCAAATTTTAAGAGGACTGTGGCTAAGAAATAATAAAGAATAGAAGAGTACCTAAATTTGGATGCCTTTGAACTGATGGTTCCATCACGTAAGGGAGTCAATCCACACATTCTTACCCCAACCCCTGCCCTGCCAGGGACCCTGAAAGCTGGTCTCATTATTTCCAACGAACACTATCTGTGGACCAAATTGCCTCATCTAACAATGGGATTCATTGCACAGACCTCTAGGTGTAGTTACAGTTTCTGTTGAACAGATGAATCAAACGGCCTATCAGCTGGATAATGTAAAGATAATTATCTCCATATACTTTCTGCTTTTAGAAGCATGTTATTCCTCAAAGATAATCAGCACCTGAGTTTTCATGGACAATTGTGAACGTGCTGTTTTAAATTTAACAGCTCTTGTTAGCAAATGTAATCATGAATAAAAAGAAATTTATTTTTATTTGGCATATGAACAAAATTAAAATGGTGATATTGGTAAAGATAAGAAAAATTCTATTATTAATGTACATAAGGCCTTTATCAGATCTTCTTCAATTTATCTCTGAAGTATATTTGGAGCCTAAAAATAAAGGAGAAAGTTCAGTTATCAGCATTAGAGCGACGCATTTAGATGATTTACACAATGGAAATGATTGCTCCTCATATATTAATGTCCATCAGAAATGAACTCTTAGAAAATTCAAGAAAAACATAAAAGTGTTAATGAAAACTGCTTAAGATGGAATGTACTTTGTGTTGTGGAATAATTCACCTTTGTTTCCAAATAGGTGATTGACTTGGGTTTTGAAACCAGGGCCTTAGTTCCAATAAGCATATGATATAATCAAATCAGCTGATTGGCCTGGGGTAGAACATTACACCATTAATGATTTTTTTAAAGTTAAGTTTTGAGTCTAGAAGGACTGCTTAATTTTAGCATGCGTTCAAAGATAAAAAACCAAAACAATAAAACCCTTTCATGTTGAGGGTTGGATAAAAGTTCAAATGACTTTCTAGTCTAAAAAAGTCACCTAACTTTATTAAAGACCCAATGTGGATACACGCTAGCAAACTGCCTTTCTGCAATCTGAAAGGGGACACACTTTTTTTAAATAGCAATTATTTTTTATTTAAAGTTTAAAAGGTAGGGCCAAACTCCAATCCCATATAGGCCCGTGGGTGTTCTCAGCAGGATTCTCATCCTATGCAAACTGATAATAATAGATCACTCACTCTTGTTTATTTTAAGAACTCTCCCAACCAGACGGGGTTCACATTAATGTACTTAGATAAAGATATTGTAAACAGAGTATGCAGTTGCAAAAATAGCACATTCTTAAGGACTTCAGTTTATGGTCATACAGCTATAAGATGGCAAGTCGGATGGATCTCTTAGATGTCATCCAACATCCAGGACTGCAACAACTTTCTAGCTATGATATTGAAATAGAAAAACCTTTGCAGAGCATTAACCTATCATTACAAAGAGTAAATGGCATGCACTGCAACCTAATTAGCAGTGTGGCTTGCATCTATAAAATAGAATTAGCACTACTGCTCTTTTTTTATTATTAGTTTGTGTTTCTAGAAAGGTGTGACCTTATCTGTAAGGTTCTGTTCATTTATGCCCATTTACAAAGGATTTAATTATGTTCTTTTAGCTCTCTACGCTGAGGAAATTGAAAACGGCCACTTCAGAATTAAAACTGTTAAAGAAATTAGTGAGCAGATTATTTACTCCATCACCCTTCTTTGCACAGGGATAAAGAATGGAAACACGTTCAAATAAATGAGGTTGAAGATTTTTGGAAGAGAACATTCTAGGTAAGGAAATTATTAATAGTCTTCCTTTCCTCTTTCCCATGGGTCTTTTGCAGTTTTAGTTTTCTTGGGCAGAACCAGTTAAGGGGAATGTGTATTATTAATACTATAAGATTCCTGAAAATCCCATCACCTTAGTGTGAGCAGCCAGAGAACATGGACTTACATCTGAGGCAGGCGACTCTAGGACGATGCCGAATCCCAGCACACGGCTCTCCCCAGAAGAGGGGTGCTCGGCCGTTGGGGGGCCAGGCTGCTCGGAGGCCCCTGCTGTCGTCTTCTCAGTTTCGAATGCGCCAGACTTTTGCTTCACAGTTAGAGGTTCAATGGTCTTTGAGGGCACTTTTTTCTTTTTATTTCTCTTGCGTGAGACAGCAGTTCGCTGGGAGCATATAAGGGAAATCGGGGGTTGTTGTCTGTTTTGGGTTCCAACTGTGAAGAGTGAACAAAAATAGGGTACAGGCACCTAAGTCTAACTTAGGAGAAACCATCGCCCGTCTATCTACATGTTCTACTAACTGAGACCGAAGCACGGTTCAGTCAAAGAAGCAGACCAGAGTCAATCTCCTGCAGGTCATCAAATGACGTCTTTGAAGCACTTTAGAGTTCTACACACAGAAAAGCACTGTCCTCGATGCTGCTAAATAATTACACTCACTGCTGCTGCTGGGTTCTGTGGAAGGCATTCTGAGCTGTAGGAAAACATCTGAGTGTGATTTTATAAGTCGCAGGACATTTTTATATAAATGGGAACTGAGAATTTAAGTTCAGGTCCAAGCTTTCTGGTAAGCCAAACTTAGGAATATTCTAATCATCCTTGGAGGGTAAATTGATCAGCTGCTAGCAATCTACAGGCACTAACATTGACTAAGAGTGAGCAATGATGATCATTTATTAAAGAATGAGTCTGGCATGACTCGTACGTTATGTAGGCAAAGCCGGCTAGTCCTTTATCAGGGCCAGTTCCTCCTTCCTTACAAACCACGTTATCCACACACAACCATCTCCACAGAACTACACTACTGGGTTCTGACCAGGCTGCCCTCCATACCTTGGTTTTAGGTAGTGGAAAAATAGGAATGATATAGTTCTTTGCAAGTCAGGAAGACCAGTAAAATCCAGAAACAGGTGGAATTCCAAAGATGAAAAGCACTGAACAAACACCAAGTACTAGTATTAAATATATACTTAAGGAAGCCAAAGATGGTAAGTATAGTTTTCACAGATGTACTCTGGCAAGTCATGTTTGTTAACCATTTAGAAATATTCTGATGGAAAGTGTAATAGAAAAACACGGCATCATTATTTAAATCTTCATGTAGCAATATGGCTTACTAAAAATGATCATGGGATATGCCTGCTTTTTTACAGAAATAAGCCAAATGAAAACTAAAGATCTTTAAATGCACATAAATATGGATCATTTCCCATCAGTTTGCAAATAAAGGATATTTATACTTTGAGCTTGGTATTTGCATCTTTAGACTGGCGAGAAATTTACAAGTAAGTATTAGAAACCGAACTACTTGGGGTGCCTGGCTGGCTATGTTGGAGAAGGAGCATGCAACTTTTGATCTTGGCATTGCACCCATGTTGGGTGCAGAGATTACTTAAAAAAATAAAAAAGGAAACAAACCACTTGTACTGCATAGGAGCACTGAAAAGGTATTTAACCACTTGTGTAGTTATTAGTTGAGTTCACTGGTGCTTGACCTTGGCTGCATGTTAGAATCACCCGGGAGCTTAAAAAAAAAAAAAAAAAAAAAAAAAAAAAAAAGTCCATGCCTCAGCCTTACCCCAGACTAACTGAATTGGAATTTGCAGGGGTGGTGTCCGGGGAACTGAGACTTTTTTTTTCTTTTTAAAGCTCAAGTGATTCCAGTGTGCAAGCTCAAGTGGAGAACTTTCCTCTGTTCTCTGGATTTTTACCCAAGGCTAGGTCTCCATGCCCAAAGTCAAATGGACAAGGAAAGCAATTATCAATGGTCTAGGACTCATGCCTCTCCAAGCCTTGCTATTCTAAATTAAAGGGAGAATGCATTTGGTTTAAAGAACACAGGCACTTTCAGAGTTTTTCTCCTGAGTTTGCAAGTCTAGACACAGCCATAGTCTCTGGCACCCAGATCTTATCGCTTCATTGTATTCCTTGTCTTCTCCCTAAGTAGAGGCGAAACTTTCTAAATATAATTTAAATCTACAGGTGTTATAGACAATAAGCCTTAAGTAAATCTACCCACACAATACAGATTCTTAAGTTTAAGGAAATTAAAGAAGAGTAATTTCTTCAGTTTATCCTTTCTGCTATCCTACCAGCTCTGGAATCATTTACTGCCCTAATCTGCAAAAGGTTCAGAAAAGAAAACATGGTGACAAAGTGGCATTTACTTAATAGATTCCAAAAGGGCTTCAGTCAAGGATTTAAATGGTTGCAATTTGTAGTTTGCCATTTCGGTAGTAAGGAGCTTAAGTAACAAAATAAATCATTACCATTTCATATGCATATTTTCTTAAGTGCTAACAAATTCTTCCTCTGAGAAAAGAACCCGTAAGTCATGAAGTAACCTTTCTTTCTCTGCTCCTTATTTAAGAGACAGTAACTTTTTCTAGGTCAATAAGAACATGGATTGTTGTTGTAGAACAAGATGAGTTAAATGCTTACTGGCCTGACCAAAATGCTTATCCTTTCCTTGGGCTTAGACCAAATTCAGCACATACAATTGGATGTTGCTTTTCAGAGGTTCTTTGGCTCACCTCACTTTCATGTGCTCTTGGGTGACGGGGGTGTCTAAGTAGTAAGCTTTTTATATCAAGCCACATCACTAAATATTACAATTTTACTAGAATTCACTAAATGGCACCAAGTACGATTTCTGAATGATGACCTTCCCAAATCTCTCTACAGTGCAAGGGTGGGGATGCTCACCGTCTATGATGGCTGTTTCTTACTCCAGGAGGAGGCTTCTCTCACCGGAGAAGGCTTTAATGAAATGCTTTCTTATTTTCTATACCTTGGGACCAAAAAGTTGCATTTCCCCTGCACTGGTGGAGATTAGGAACCACAGTCATTATCGTGGTGACCCAGACATCTATGAACCGCTCCTGGCCTTTAGAACAACACTAATGAAGTAGTTTCTGCCTGCCTCATGCTTTACAAGTTCATTTATGTTTACTAACTCCTGCTATTTTGAAAAGCAGCCTGTGAGTTAGATATTAATGCCAGCTACAGATGAGACATCTGAGAGCAGAGAAGTCACACAACCTCGTGAGGAGAACAGGGACTCTGACCCCAACCTGCAGACTCACTGCTCGTCTCCCCCACGACTTGACTGACATGAGCAAGAACAGAAGAGGTGTCGTGCAACTAAAGAGGACAAGACACGAGGCGTCTTCAAGCTTCTAGATCCTGAATATGAGGGAGACAAGCCCCAAGCAGGGCCTCAGAGGCAACACCTCATGTACCTATGCTCTTGAATGTCTTCACCAGGCCTGTCCATGTTCCCAAGAGGGCTTCCCGGCACCTCTATGACACTGCATGGCTTCCCCACTGTCACGCTGCACCCCAGAATGGACAGGGATGGATAGGCATTAGAAATCAGGGGACTGCACCCCCCACCTGGTCTCTGTACCTGCTTGAATTTGCATTAATTTCCGCATGGTCCTGAGTTCTTGGAGGATGGCCTGCAACGTTGACTGGCAGTTGCAAGTACAACAGTTTGATCCAACTGACGAATTCACCGCGGGAAGGTCTCCTAAGCATCAAAGAAAAGAATGGCACACTCCAAACGTCAACAACAAAGTTACAAAGAGGAAAAAGAAAAAAAAGGTATCTTGACAGGCTTTTACTTTCTCTTTTTTTTTTTTTAGATTTTATTTATTAATGAGACACCCACAGAAAGAGAGAGAGAGGGAGAGACACAGGCAGAGGGAGAAGCAGGCTCCATGCAGGGAGCCCGATGTGGGACTTGATCCTGGGCCTCCAGGTTCGCTCTGGGCTGAAGGCGGCACTAAACTGCTGAGCCACCCGGGCCACCCTCTTGACAGTCTTTTGAAACATGTGCAGTTATTATGCAACAGGGCCTAAGGAAAAGGTGCCCAATAACTGTTACCACCTGAATGTCAGGAGCTGACTTGGGCTAAGCATCCAGGCTTCTGCACAGCCCGGTGCGCAGCAGCTCACCCACCATGCGCCACCACGGCAGGCCTCCCCAGTGTCACACCAGTGCATCTCAGATGACGGCGCCATACAAATCCACTAGAGACATGTGCTACGTGGCACAAAAACACGAGCTCTGAGAACAGCCTTATAGAAACACCTGGTAGCTGCACGTTATAAAGTTTCACGATGAAAATCAAATGTGTCTGGATGCCTGGGTGGTTCAGTGGTTGAGTGTCTGCCTTTGGCTCAGGTTGTGATCCCAGGGCCTGGGATCGAGTCCAGCTTTGGGCTCCCTGCAGGGAGCCTGCTTCTCCCTCTGTCTCTCCCTGCCTCTCTCTTTGTGTCTCTCATGAATAAATAAATAAACTCTTTTAAAAAAAATCAAATGTGTCTATTAAAAATTACTTTTTCTAGTATTAGGCATGTTTCTCCAAATTAAGAAGTATCAACACATTAAAACATTTAGATCACTCTCTGGGGGCGGTATGTCTGTGGGGCAGGGAAGAGCTGGGAGAGCAGGGCGTATATGGGAGGAGATACTCGAACCTGTCACTTTGTGTTGGTGTCCTGGCTTTTCTTCAACTTTGTAAAGGAGATCCTCATACAGCTTTCTTCCATTCCCACAGCTTACCTTTCCCTCACTTTAATCTCTTTAACTCTGTTTAAATTCAGTATCTTTTCCTTAATAAAACTATCCTACTAAAGTAAACACAGATTGTCCCCTTGTCCTTGGAATACTATGGAACATTTGGAAGATCGCTCTTTCTGCAGCCTTCCCTCCAGCATCTGTGTCCAGCCTGGCAACTGTGAACTGGATTGCGCTGCTGTCACTTGGCATTTCTCACAGATCCAAGGGGAAATGCAAGTTCTAAGGCATTCGCCCAATTCTGTCTATTATAGATTAAATGTAATTTTAATTTCACAGTATGCATTATTTGTGGATAGTGTAAAAAAAAATTCACCACGCAAAATCATGAATGCTTCGAGTGGTGTATTTATCTACACTCAAAGTTGTAGCAAACTGATATAATGAATTTCTACCGAAAATATGCAAATAATAAGTGCAAAAATCTGTTTTCAAACCAATATGGGAGAATTTATGTTTCTAACTTTTAACATTAATAACATTTTCCCAAGTAAATCCACCATCCTTGTTGTTACTGGAAAACAGAATGCTGTTTGCTCAAAACTTCTTGATGTGGGGTGAACTAACTTCATACACATCTAAGGGTGTCCTATTTCTCTTGCCATTTCTTCCACGGCAGGTGAATTAGGAGGGCCTATATAGAATATTCCTAGTTACTATTCTTTTTTTTTCCTAGTTACTATTCTAAGTACTGTCTTTATCATTTTTAGAGGACAAAACCAACCCTTTCAGCTTGCTATAAATCATTTTCTAATGTTAAGGAGAACTTTTTTATTTTTATGGGGAGTCTTTAAAGAGCCACCTCCCCCTAATCTGGAAGCGTGCCAGCGCGTGAATGTGATCCTGGCTTATGCAATATTGAGAGAAACGGAAGACTCCTGTACATCTCTTGGGGTCCCTCCTGTCTCATCAGCAGCATCTCAGGATGGTTTTTCATGCCTCTGAATTGGTTCCTGCAAATTGTGTTAAAAAAAATATATATCTAAACAGTTCTCTCCTTCTTGAAGGAATAATGAATGGGAAAAGAAAATCCTTAACTTTCAAGGAAACCGAAAATGCAGTCTTACTTTCTCTTGTTCTCTTCCTGAAAAATATAGATCTGCACATCCATATACAATTTATGGAGCAACATCCAATGTTACTGGATGGTAAGTTAACACATCCAGAAAAAAAATTATCAATTTTTTACTTTAAGCTTAGAAGAAAATAATTTCCATTTGATCTTTTATTTTTTTTTCTGAACTAGGAATTCAAATTAAGGAAATTTTACTCTAAAGGAATAATTTTCAGCTCTAATGAAGCAAGACCTACAACTAGGATCATCTGGTGCAGTTGCTGGAATGTGAGGTAAAAGCAAAGGTGTCACCAGGATGCTGGGATGTGTGTCCCTCCCTTTAACCACAACTTGTGTGATAACGAAGAAAAGCAAAAAAATAAGAGGATGTATTGATGATACACAGAGAACCAGAAGCTCCTTTCAGTGACAAAGGGGAATTCCTTCTGCCCTAAAGTTCAGTCTCTTGTGACAAAAATATCTGTATGTTGGCATATGATAGCTTTCACTTTTTAAAGGGTTAAAATCTCTACTAAGAAATCATTACTTCTAATACAGAGCCTCAGTTTTGCTTCCCAATTCTGTTTTTTTTTTTTTTTAATACTCTGCATTTCTCAGCCGAGGCAGGTGACTAGGGGAGAGTTTAATGTATTGAACTCAAAAACCATGCTGGACATTTAGAAATACAACACATTCGGACACTCTCCCACCTATGAGCATTTTGTCTGATAACCGTACGTACCGTTGAAGCTGCCAGCAGTGTGGGGCTGACTCTGGAAGGTTCTAGAGCGGGTGCCATACTGCCCTGAGAACTGCCCACTGGGCGGTGGTAACTCATTCCACGCACCACGTGAAGATGGTTGGAGGCTCTGTGGTGCCTCGGAAGAGGAGTTCATACGCGGGGGCCAGACTGAATCCAAATCCTGGGGTTCTTCTTTTAATTTTTCTCCCTCTTTGCCCACACGCTGGTAGATCCTGCCAGTGCTGTCATTCAGTAATCTTCTCATTCCTGTGATTTGTTTTTTAATTTCCATGCTTTCATCTCCTAATGGAAACAGGGCCAAAGAGATGTGCATGGGCAGAACAAAACATAACCCGCCACCAAAAAACACACTCCTTTGTGTGGAAAAGATCCCTGAGTCCAGAATACAAGCTTTCAGAAAGTTAAGGAATCTTTAAAAATTAAAGGAGGAAAACTGGCTATGGTCTGAAGAAACCAATCATTTCCTTGTGTATCTCATTTTAACTTTCTTTCTGGCTACATTCTCTTAGGATAAATGAAATTTCCTGAGTGGCTTTCATCAGGAACACACTTCAAATTCCCTCTTTGGAAGCATTTTCTGAGTGAGGGCATTGTAAGAAAATGAGCTGAGACAGAAGACCCAGGATGGGACTACATGAAATCCTGTGCTTGGATCTGCTGCGGAGATTCACTTGGGATAAACGTGGAGGCCAGCTGGCCAGCTCACCAACCTGGCAGTAGGTGTGAGTACCAAAGGGGATGTGTGGCATTAGTTGGGACCTAGAGCTTTCTGAGGATGGGCAGTTGGCACAGCAGCAACACCATTAGCATGGGATGCACCCCAGTATGATGCCATGGGTGTCAGAAGTGACAGTGTAGGAGCAGAGAGACAGCCAAGGCAAGGGAGGAGAGGGCTTTGTCCTTCTCTGGCCTCAACTCACTGAGGGAGATGTCCCTGCAATGTCACTTCCCTGGACCTGCACTGGGAGTACTTAATAAATATCTTAAAGGTAGTTCTACATAAAGACTTCTAACTCTGGGAAATGAACTAGGGGTGGTGGAGGGGGAGGAGGGCGGGGGGTGGGGGTGAATGGGTGACGGGCACTGAGGGGTACACTTGACGGGATGAGCACTGGGTGTTATTCTGTATGTTGGTAAATTGAACACCAATAAAAATTAATTTATAAAAAAAAGGTAGTTCTAAAATTATATAGATATAAAATATTTTCCATAAATAATAACATTAGAGGATGCTATTTGGAGCTATTTTCAACATCCTATCTTTTTACACTACATCAAGCTGGTGTCTTCCTAAAGATTGGGAGAGGTGGATATTTCCCCTCCTCTAACCAATCACTCCATTAAATGCTTAAAATATAAACAATGATAAAAAGAAAAGGCCTATAGAAAGTATCAGAAAAAAAAAAGCTCCTGCAAATAAATACAGCACATTTAATATGATGATGTTTTAATGCACTTAGCATTGTATAAGCTAAATTTCTCTGTGGAATTGGTAACTGTATAATGAATCTAGGTATTTTGTGTTACCAAACTAGGTACTTAGCAAATTAATATATGGATACATTATTGTATATAAGGAAATTTTTATATACTATTTTTTTTAAAATTTTTATTTATTTATGATAGTCACACAGAGAGAGAGAGAGAGAGAGAGAGAGAGAGAGAGAGAGAGAGAGAGGCAGAGACACAGGCAGAGGGAGAAGCAGGCTCCATGCACCGGGAGCCCGACGTGGGATTCGATCCCGGGTCTCCAGGATCGCGCCCTGGGCCAAAGGCAGGCGCCAAACCGCTGCGCCACCCAGGGATCCCTTTATATACTATTTTGAAATAAGTATCTCCAATTTTTTAAAAAGGTAAAAACATATTAATTCTGCTTTTAATATCTAATATGGGTGAAGACAGATGACACACATTTCCAAATTTACAATATTGTTGTGTGCTGGTGTCTGCTTGAGAGGAGATGTATTTTCATTTGTGATGGAACTAGTTTTGTACTAAACACTTGTGAAAATGACAGCACAGAGACAGTAAGTGATATTCCAGATTTTCTGCGAATGAATGACTAAGCACAATTTAAATAATGCAGAGCCAGCAAAATTTATGACCTCCTCAGGATGTCTCCGGAACAGGGTGTGTCTGGAAGAGCTCCAGGAGGAATTCCGAAGGAAAGCTACGGGCAGATGCTGAGTTGGCTTCTGCACCCAGACACACACTTCCCCGGCTAGTGAAAAGCAAGGCCTGGGCAAGAAGCTGCTTTCCTGTGGGGTTTTTAATCGTCCATTTTCTAGATCAGGGAAGTACATCCAGGTCTGAAGCACACTGGTCTGGGCTGGCACCGCTGGCACTGCTGGTGGCCGCCACTCCCCGCCCTCCCGGCGCCCTGGCAGGAGCCGCACCAGCCCAGCCGCTTTCTGCCTGCCTCTCGAGCCAGTGCCAGCTTGCTCCTCCACGCGGACCCTGATGCATCGAGCAGAAGGGATGCTCTCTTTTCCGAGGTTCCACCTCTGCTCTGGAGGTTCCACTGTGATACAGTGCTGTCTACGAGGGTGGGGGGGGTAGGGGGAAGAAAGCAAATCCCTCGATTCTGCTAAAAGCAAGTTTGCTTTGTGCTTTGTCACGCACGACCTTTGTTCCTTAGTTCGGAGAACTACCAGAAAGATCGTACCACTTGAATTCCCCATACTTTCTCTGTCTGCGTGGAGGACCAGAAGCCTGTGCTGCAGGTCTGAGTCCACAGGAGGAGGGGAAAGTATAAGGGGGCTTCTGGTTCCGGGCTGTCCCAACAACGCTGACAGACATTGCTTCCAAAGGCAAAACAAAACTCAATCAATGACATGATCAGGAGCCGCTGGGGCCTGAGGAGGAAGGTACTGGTGGCAAAGGAGGATGCCAGGTGCCAAGGCACGCTGACGAGCATCACTCGGGAGACAGTGCACCGTCTACCTGCCTGCGAGAGATTTCCAAGGACAGGATAGAGAGAAGCTGCAGAAGTCGGTGAGAGGAAAGTCAAGGGGAAGGCTGAGGAGGGGCTGATCTCAGAAAGCTGCTCAGAGGAGACAGGCTGGGCATCCCCTGAGGACCAGCAGATGCAGGTCCACAAATGGTTTCGGGGCAACTGAATTGTCCTTCCTTTGGCCAAAGAAGCAGGGAGGGGCCCTGAAAATACCACCCAGGGAAGAGGTCCCAGAGCTCTGCTACACCTGCAGGTGACGATGGTCTTCAGCAGGGAGAGGGGAAATGTGGCTTTCTGTGTTGGGGGCAGATGGAGGAGAGGGTCAGAAACGAGACCTGGAGACCAAAAGCCAGGATGACAAAAGCAGCTGAGTGAACTGACATATACTGGGATGGACTGGGTGCTGAATCCAGGCAAGTAGGGTGAGCCAGTGAAGGTCCGGCCAGCAGATGCTGGTGTGGTCCAGTGACAGGCCTGTGGCGGACTCCCTTCCCAAGTGTGCTAACCTACTTCTCCCAGACTTCAGCTCCCCGAAGCATAAAATAAAGATCTGAACCAGGGGCACACAGAGCAGCTGAAGAGGGATGTGGGTTTTTCATAGTTACAAGATGTTAACAGAGTACTTGATGCCTCTGAAAGTCACAGGTATCTTTCTCAGAAAAAAAGTGGCTTATTCTGTCCACACAGTGGAACCCATTGTTTTTTGTTCTTTTTCTTTTTTTTTTTTTAAGGGGGCACAAGTTCTTTGACTTAAAAAGAAATGGTGAAAAGTATGTTAAGAGATTGAAATTGGAAGTATTAGTTGACTTCCATTTGTCTTTCCACTTGGGATCAGTCAACGTCTTCGTCATGTTTAATGCCAGCAGAAGGGAGCTCTCAGGGACCATGGGCTAGCTCCAGAAGTATGATTCTATAAGGAAACGTGTGCACGTTCCTGATTTCTTTCCAAAACTGTCTATGTCTTTACTTACACTGGACTCCAAGAGGCTGACTCTTTTTTAGGAAAGACAAACAAAAAGAAATCTTACTAAAAGGTGAAACAACCTTAATGGAAATCCTCTTGAGAGTTTGGACAAGGTCTAAAAAGTTGCGAGTTAAACCATATCTTTGGCTAAATTTCCAGACTCTATCAGATCACTTTTCTTTATATAAGCAATACACATAAATATATAATAATTATACATATGATGATTATGCATAGTAATACAAAGTCTTGCATCACAGAAGTAAGTGATCTTACTGATCTCTCTTAACTTGGCCAGGAGAGAAGAAAATGCTACACATGGTCTGGGATGATAAAAGAAAAAGATGGTAATGTACAAACATACAGGGAGAGATTGTGCATAAACATCTTATGTCTATCTCTGTCTTACTATGAAGATTCATGAAGAACAGTCATCATATCTTTGCCCTACAAATGTACTAATGTAAATATATGGTAGGTATTCCATAAAACCTTAAGTGAATGAAAGAAATGGCTTATCAAACTCAGAATGAATCTAATAGAATTAAATGCAATATAAAGTTGTAAGCAAATAATACATTAACAGAGTGGAGTGAAAAAGTAGCAGAAAGAAATAGTTCAACAAACATTTATCAAGCACTTTCTGAGCCTCAGATATATAAAGATCATCTGGTACAAATAAAAAGATAGCTCCTCTCCAAATCTCTCAACATTTTTTACCCACATCACTTTATATTGATTAGTTGTTCTGAAAAATGGTCCTGATTCTTCCTGGCCTGTTGACCCCTAACTCTATGAACTGTGTGCTCCAGGAATTCAGTGAGCAAACTGCTCTATTTGCAGACCTATCCTGATGATCCTGCTTTGCCTAAAGCCCCAGCACAAAAGCTGATCACCTCCAACTGGGGCTGGGGATGGTGGCTCCCTAAGACACCATGCTTCTGGCCCCAGGAGAAAGCTCCCTGTTCTCTGAGTTGATGCCTCAGAGCTCTACCCTCTTCCCCCTTCTTCCTGAACAGCAGTTGTGTGTGCCAGGAGTTCAAGCTCTCTAAGGGGAAAGACAGGTGATGAAGTTGGAACATATAGCGAGGTCATCCCATTAAGAGCCATACATGCCAGGCGAAGGAAGAATAATTTTACACTGGAGATACTGGGTTATTACTCTGGGTAATTTTAGATTCATTATCTCTTTCAATAGAAAGATAGTAAATAATCAGGTCTATCCTTTAGAGAAATAATTTTGGCAAAACTATGGTGAATGTGGCATGGGGAGAGAAAACCAGTTACAGTGTCATTGCTGAAGGCTGGCAGAAGGGCCATGACAGTCTGTGCCAGGACTGGGAGGAGGGAGGTGCGGGGGGTGTGGCTAGAGAGAGACACTTGAGAAGCTTCATCAAACAGACCTGGTGATGGGCTGGACGTGGGGATGGTGCGGGTGGTGAAGGAGGAGAACCAGTGAAAGATAATGCCAAGGTTTCTAATACCAGTCAGGGAATTTGGAGAAAAAGGTTGCTGTGGAGTGAGGTTATAATGAGCCTAGTTCTGACAAAGAAAATTCAGATAATAAGCAGGCAACTGGGAATGTAGCCATGTGCATGGCTGGTACATGAGGCTGACTCCAGAGCCATTCTGTTAGGAGTAGCTACCACCACTACCAATAGTAGCTGGCCCTCTGGACCAAGTAAGCCCCTGGGGTTCGCTAACAGTTCAGGCGATGGAGGGCACTGTGTACGGAGATGCCAGACTTCCTATCGATCTAGAGTGCAGAGAGGGCAAAAGCCCCCATTTCAATATGAAAAGCGCCATGAGCTCATCTGTCTCAAAGCTGGGAAAGTGGGTCACCCATTCCTTCTGGGCTCCCTACCCCTGGGGCGAGCAGCAGTCACCCCAGTCAGAAATGTGTCATTTCCAACGCCTGGCTCCCCGTGCCACTGACATCAAGTCCACTGCAGGACTGCCACACTTGGCAACATGCCTCAATGGGAGGACAGACAATCTTATTAAAGGACCAAGGGACGCTTCTGCCATATTCAGTACGGGCTGTCATTATACTATCATGTCCAGTTTTGTACAATTTTAAAGAGGCTGTTGAGGGTCTATAGGAGGTCATGAAAAGTCAACAGGATAGATTAAAGGGATGAGGACAGGCCACAGGAGTTGGGTGTTTCACTGAGAAAGAAATGGTTATTGAGTGACTTGTCTTCAACTATACTGTGGGTTGTTACGGGTACGATATTCTTTTAAATTTTTTTTTAATTTACTTATGATAGTCACAGAGAGAGAGAGAGGCAGAGACACAGGCAGAGGGAGAAGCAGGCTCCATGCACCGGGAGCCCGATGTGGGATTCGATCCCGGGTCTTCAGGATCGCGCCCTGGGCCAAAGACAGGCGCCAAACCGCTGCACCACCCAGGGATCCCCGGGTACGATATTCTTAATCAGCCAAGGAGAAATGGACTGAACTGTAGCTTCCAGGCAGGAGACTGGGCAACATATGGTCTTCAAAAGCTGACCCTTGCACTTGCAACTCATAAACACCAACAACACAGCAGAGACACATCTGAGAACATGTGCAGAAGGAGGGACGAGAATGCTTTTCTGTTTGGCATGATGAAAAAGTTCTGGAACTGGATAGTGGTGGTGGTTGTCCAACATTGTATATACTTAAGAAAGAGAAAGCTTTAAAACCCTTTGCATTTTTTAGGTAATAACATGTTAAATGAGAAAACAGTTGAGTGCATCAGTATGATATACTAAGATGACCCAGATTTATACTGAACAGTCCAACTATCTCCTCTCAAATACTAGTAGCAGCAGCATGGAGCCATGCTGTAGCAAAGACCCGCAGTCAGTCAAATGACAGCAGTGAGAAAGAGAACAGGGAGAGAGGACAGGGTCCTTCATGCCAATGCTACAGCCTTTCTTCCGCACACATTGCAACGGATGGGTCTCAGAGCACAGGAATGTGAAGCAGACTCTGTGCTGGGAAAGACCTGATGTTGACACCCTCATTCCAAGCCCATACTAACATGCAGATGCTACCAAGGTCCCACCTAGCCACCCTCAGGGCTGAGAGCCATATTTACAAGAGACATGCAAGACTGGGATTCTAGACCATTCTGCAAAAATGGTCTGCAAAGCATTAGAGATCCATGGTTTCCAAGTGACCCTTTTTCTTCAATGCAGCCTTAGGCGGAACCCTAATAAATAAAGCAGAGTAAAGCCTGTTGGAGAAAGCATGCCAGAACCCGCATTCCTGAAACAGTCCCTGGGGTGCATTCAGAAACTCTGAGGGCACCACACAGCACCATCTAAATGCCACTGAGATGGGAGGAGGTAAAGAGTATCTACAGAATCACTTAATTGGTTGAATCAAATACTATGATTAGGAGCATCTAAACTGCTTGTGTGCTGGCACGTGTGAGGAATCCTGTTATACTGAAAGTTATAGATGAAAAATAATTAAGCAGCTCAGGATATACATGGCATTTTCATTGAAAGGGCAACTACATTCCTTTCAAATCTACTTAGTGAATATCAGGTTCATTCATCCATTCAATAAATATTTATTGTACTACTACTAAATATGAGATACTGTGTGACTAAAAAAAAAAAAGGAAAGGAAAAGAGATATAAGCTCTAGTGGCTCCCATTCAGGAGAGTGCGGTCCAGCAGGGGAGATGTGTGAATGTATAATTTTAAAAATATGATGCTCTTCTACTGAATGGCAGGCTTGCCCAGTATAAGCCACCTGAATGAAGCCAGAGCGGGGAGGCTGGAGTTCTTTTTTATCTAAGGCTGAGCATGTGAAGCCAGGATGGGTACCCGGAGAGAATGCCATGGATCCTAGCTGGAAAATAGGCCTTCAGAGCAAAAAGAGCTTGAGATGGCTATCAGGGGCAAAGAGCAAAGACATATCAGGAAATGAAGCAAGGGCTAGTGATTCAAAGTGGGCCATCACCATTAGTACTCAGCTGTAAAAAAGGAAGAGGTCTTGCCATTTGCAACAACATGGATGCAACCAGAGAGTATCATGTTACATGAACTAAATCAGACGGAGAACGATGGATACCGTAGGCTTTCACTTATATGTGGAATCTAAAAAACAAAACGCACAAACAAAACTGAAACACACTCTTATTAAACACAGAGGGCTGGTGGTTGCCAGAGGAGAGAAGTAGGAGGATGAGCAAAATAAAGGAGATTAAGAGGACAAATGTCCAGTTGTAAAATAAGCCAAGGGGGTGAAAAGCATAACACAGGGAATCTAGGGAATCTAGTCAATAATATTGTAATAATGTTGTATGGAGACTACACTTACCATGGGGAGCATCGTGTAATGTATAGAATTGTCTGTCTGTTATGCTGTACACCTGAAACTACCGTAATGTTGTATGTTGACTATTTCAAAAAAAATAAAATCAACTGGACAGCTATAAAAAATGGGACTGTCATGCTGTTTCTCAAATGCATCCCTCAAAAAAACACCTACAAAGAAGACTAAACACCACCAAAAGAAGTTTGGGGGTTGGGGTGCCTGGGTGGCTCAGTCGGGTAAGCGTCTGTCTGCCTTCTCAGGTCATGAGCCCAGGGTCCTGGATCCAGCCCCATGTTGGGCTCCCTGCTCAGCGGGGAATCTGTTGCTCTCTTTCCCTCTGCTGCTCCCCTTGCTCATGCTCGCTCATGCTCTCAAATAAAATCTTTAAAAAGTTTGGGGGGCAAAGTCCTAAAAGGAGAAAAAGGAACTATTTTTTTTTCATGTCTTCATATTTTACCTTAAAAAATTAATGTCAATATTATACTTTGCTCTCCACCAACTGAGATGTGTAGATTCCTGTAATCCGTGGAATAACACTGGGCGCCAGTTACAAGTCTGCAGTTTAAATTGGACTGGCCAGTGAGAGGAGGAGCTGAGCTGTTACAGAAGGCAAACAGCTTAGCTTTTTAAGTTAGGCTTTTGAATGCCCCCAGCTACTTTCTAGGAGTACATCTCTAGCGTCCACAACCGAACAAACCAAGATATTGTATAATAAATGCCTCAGGACATGGCATAAATTACAAGTGTTCAGGAACTGATAAGGAAGAGATCATTTTAAACTGGGAAGATTATGGCCAGTGTCATGAAGATGGTGAGATGTGAGTTGGTCAACATAGACGGCTACAATTTCCACAGGCCCTTCTGGGAAGAGAAAGAAGGGAACGGTATTGAATAAAGACTGAACGCAGAGAAAAACAAAATGGGTAATGGTGAATAAGCTAACTTAGCTGGAGTTGAGGTACTGAGTGGGCAAAGTGAACAAAAGGACCTTGCTGCTTTTACTTTATCCTGTGAATGACCGGAAGTCAAAGTTTTTTCCATGAGACAGCAAAAGATAAAAAGCAGCTGGAACTCCCCAACCAGTTCAAAGAGTAGGTCTGCTTATCTATCTCTCAAATGTTCTTCTATCGTAGAAAACAAAGTTTTATTTTATACTAAATATAACGTGGCTTCCCAACTGAATGCTCCTTGGATGTGTAAATACAGCCATCATTAAGTGAGTAGGTCAGAAGCCACCACTTAAAGCAATGTTCAAGAATAACTGAGCCAGAGTTAAAATCCCAAATACAAGGGAGAGGTCTTCAATGAGGAAGATAAATACGAACAATAAAAAACTGGGTAAAAGGCACAGACAAGTAATTCACAAGGGAAATAGTTTAAATCCCTTACTCTTCAAAATTATTAATGTAATGAAAAATAATGTTAAACTCTATTAATTTGACAGAGATTGTAGACTCATGAAACCCATTTTTAGTGAGGGTGTAGGGCTACAGTCACTCTCATATGCTGTTGGGAGGGAACCTTTCTGGAAGGAAATTCAGCAATTCCACTTCCAAGAATTTATCCTACAGAAACATCTCAACAAGTACCCATAACACATATACAAGGATATTCACACTATGGCATCATTGTACTGTGAAACACTGGAAACAATCCAAACATTTATCGATGGAGCATTAGATATGTTAATCATGGCATGTCGGTGTAATGAAATTACCGGTATATGTTTATATACCTGTAAAGAATGAAATAGTATTTTTATAGTCATTTGGAGGTATGCACAAGACAAACTGTAAACTCATGACAGTTGACATCACAGTGACTTCATTTGCTATTTTATTCATTTATTTATTATTAAAGATTTTATTTATTTATTTGAGAGGGCACAAGCAAGGGTGAGGGAAGAGGCAGAGGGAGAAAAGAGCTGAGCAGGGAGCCTAATGATGCAGGGCGTGATCCCAGGACCCTGGGATCATGACCTGAGCCAAAGGCAGATGTACCACCAACTGAGCCATCCAGGTGCCCCGCTCATTCACTACTTTATAACCAGGGCCGACTGCCTGCCTCAAACTAGCTACTCAATTCTTGTGGAATCAACAGAGACTTGGTTAAGGAAAAAAGTTAGAAAACATTATACAGTCCGATCCCATTTTCCTTTCGTAGTAACACACACAAAAACAACTCTATGGTTAATGGTGGATGTTACTGGAGAGTGTGACGGGGACAAGATGTTTTCCTTTTTACTTTATACATTTTTTTTCACCTTATCACTTTTAACTTTAAAAATGATTTTGAAATGAATATGTATTATTTTTTCCTAAGAAAAAAAATGACCTAGAAGAGTTATGTATGATCTCCCTGTGGTATCCTGATGCTGAGTAGAGTGGCAGCTTTGGACATGAAAACATTTCATATAACGTCACCCAGGAAAGATAAACTTGGACAGGAACAAGTAACAGGTAGCTGGGGAGAGCACTGCAAACAAGTCAAGGAAGGAGGGTGCTGGGGTGGGGTCTACCTTGTATTTCTAGGTGTAAAGGCCTGAGATTCCTTTTTAATTTTTCTTAAGGTTGTGTGTGTGTGTGTGCATGTGTGTATGTATGTAAGCAATCTCTATCTAGCCCCACCTAGCGTGGGGCTTCAACTCAAGACCCTGAGATCAAGAGTCACATGCTCCTCCAACTGACCTAGCCAGGCGCCCCAACCCATGTTTTTTTGTTTTTTGTTTTTTTTTAAGTAATTTAGCAGTATGTAGGGGGGAAAGTGTTATAGTCACCATTTATACCAGGCACTCTAGCAAACTCTCTGCCAACTTTTAATCCTGATGACAAGCTAAGAGAATGTTCATGAATACATTTTACCCAGGAGATAACAGAGACTTTGAGATTGGAGATTTAAACCAGGTGGGTCAGGCTCTAAGGTCCATGAGCTACTCTACTGAGGTGCTCAAGGAATTGGGTGACTGGCAGAAAGGAGGCCATTCACAAAATAATCCAGCTATGTGGTATCCAGGAAGCAGTCAGGACACACACTGGGTGGTGTCTGAACCAGTTAGCACCTTAACCACCCAGTTATGTTAACATATATGGTGGAAACAAATCATTGTACCAAACCATCCATGGATTCCAACTTAGTTGTACTGTTTCTAACTTAAGAGTAATAAGGCTCAGATATTTCTTTTTAAATTGGCAGCACGGTTCACATGAATCCTGTTAGTTCTACAAAAGCCAAATATTAACACTTAGAAGACGTGCAACAAGAATTTATTTATGTTCATGATTCTGTGAAACATAGCAAAAGTCTTCGAATGCTGGCAATACACATAAGTTAAATATAACAAACTGTAGACTAAAAGCTGCTTTCATCTTCCTATAGTAGCATAACCAAAATCTTGCCTGCATTCAATAAGAGATAAAATGTTCGTAATTTACTGTCTGGAAAGAGACAATCCTTTTTCATTATAATTTGAAATGCTGATCCTCTGCTATGCTGTACAGAAAACTTCCAAAAGAATGCTAATACAGAGGTGCAAATCTCCCTAACTGAGCTGTTAATTTCCACATCTACATCATGGACCAGTTAAGTATGAATGTGATTAAGCAGTGGCTATAAGTGGCTATACTGCATTTCTTGAGCCATTTAAAATTTTAAAATATTCTAAGTGGTGTTGTACAGTTTCATCTTTAAGGTAAATAGTGCTACTGATGATGAGAAATGGATCGTATTCACAGCACCTTTTTCTTCCAAGGATTTCAGGGAATTCCACTAAGTCTGAATCCAAAAGTACCTGGAGAGCTGTAATCTTTCCTGAGTGAGACTAATGACAAATCTCCAGGGGGACGGCAATCACAGCTTAGGTCAGTGGGTTCCCAGCTTTTGAGACCATACTTCACAGGAAGAAATACATTTTTCATGAAGATTTCACACACTTTCTCTCTCACACACACACAATGCTCGTAACTAAAAAAAGATTCCTGAGTTTATCCTTCCTGCTTGCAATGCACTCTGACATTTTCTATTCTACTCTATCTTTGTTGTTATTAGTACTGTTATTGTTGTTAGCTCATGTGGGTGACCATCTGCTAAGCTGATTTCATGACCCACTTACAGGTCATAACAACTGGTGTGAAAAGCATTACCTTAAATGTTGAAGTTTTTCAGGATGCTGCCTGGGCAGCCTTCTCACTCCCCACACACTTTCTGGACCCCACCAATCCTCTCTCTGGCTCCAGGGACCATCTGTATATGAGGACTCCTGCCCCGATCCCACTTCCAGGCTCCAGTCCCACATATTCCAACTGCTCACTGGACAGCCCCATTTGCATATTTCAAAAGCAACCTTAAATCCATGTCCAAAACCGTATTTAATGCTGACTCTTCCTGAGCTTTACTAAATAGCACCAACCCAGCCATCCAAGCCAGAAACCTGGGACCTCTCTCTTGCCCCACCCTCCCACAGCCAATTAATCAGAGTCTACTTGTGTAGCTTCCAAATTACTTTTGAATCCTTCCATTTCTTTCCACCCCAGGTTCCCATTATCTCTTGACGGGGCCATTGCCAAAGCCTCCAGTGTAGCGCCCCTCCCGCCAATCCCTCTTCTACCCCGTAGCCAGTGTGATCTCCCAAACATGCAAACCTCATTACATGACACACCTCAGTGGAATGCCAACCACCTCATGATGGAGCTGGCTCTGTATCTGGCCTTCCTGGCCTATTTCTCCAATCTTAGCTCTTGCCACGTTCCCTCCCCTTCCCCCAGCCCCCAGATTCTAAACTGGTGGCTCTCAGGTCTGGCTGCACTTGAGGATCACCTGGACTACTTTTTAAAAATACCATGCCCAGACTTCACTTCACAACAATTACATACCAATCCAATTAGTGGCCGTCCTGGATAGCTGGAGGGCCCTCTGCCTTCAAGAGAAGGAAGTGCTGTCATTCCCTGGCCTTCACACAGCCCCACTTCTCCTTCATGTCTCAGCTGAAATGTCACCTCTTCAATGGTCATATCCCCTAATCCCCCAGGCCTGCTGAGGCACCCCCATTCTACGCTCCCAAAGAATCCTTCATCTCCCTATTGCAATCTAGTGAACTTTGAAATCTCTTAGCCTGGCACTGGTGGCTACTCCACAAATACCTACAAAATGAATACAAGAATAAGTGAATTCTAGTATCAGGTATGCTGAGAAGCTGCAGTTGAGTAAAGCTGAGAAAGAGAATGCTACTGACCAGTCAAGACATAAACCAACATCTGTGCTGTCCTAAAAAAGAGATTCTCATCTCCACAGAGTATGTAGGGTTGGCAAGCAGAGGCCATTTGGTGCTTCGATTTAATTCAATCAAGCTTTCTTATGAAAGCTTTTCCAAAAGAAAATACTTCATCCTCATTGTGTTCCTAGTTCATCAGAGGTGATAAATAGCGACTCATTTGTCCCATTTAACAAAGGGTAAGACGAAGTTACTTGCCCAGAATGACCAAAGCGGACCAGAGGAAGGCGAGTCAGATCTGGGCTGCACATGGCGTGTGTTGCTCAAGGCAGCTGGTGCTGGCTTCCAGAGCAGAGCTAAACAGCAGAACAACGAACGTACGGACAAAGCTCAGGCTAACATTCCTGCAGCAGCTCCTTTTCAACTGTATTTCAAACAATGCTTATTAAGGTGCCTATTAAAGTCTTGCTAGTAATTGAAAAAATTATATATGTGCAATGAGCATGAGTTAATGTTAGCAAAAGAACCTTAATTTTTGCATCTCCTGACTTCACTTTTAGCTTGTTACCTTAACCTTGCATTTTTGTGGGGTTCTTTACATTTTATACGGAGGTGTAAAGTCACATTTGAGATATAATTCCATTAGCCACACAAGCAACTTCATAAGGCTATTATGTTGCATCAACTTTTTCTGTAAAAATAAATTGTTAAGGATATTATTCCTGGAACAGAATAAATTCTTGGAATTACTGAGTAACTTATGTACCGTACCACTGTTCCAAGAACACATTACTTATTTTATCATGACAAAGTAAAGTTATTAATCTTCTGGCTTCCATTTCTACAATGAGAAATGCCTGTGAGATGCACAGACACCTGCACTACATTTCAGTTCAACTTTATATCATCCATAAACATCTCTGTTTTGGACACCTCATCCAAACAAAGGCTCACAGAATACTCTATGTAGCATTCGATTTTATGAAACTATAAAAGTTCCTTGCTGTTAATTATAGAGACAAATGTCTCATCACACATTTGGTTACCAGATAGCATAATTAGTTTTCTCCATTAACCTTTCAGATATAAAATTTGATTTCTAAGTAAAAAAACATTGTAAAACCCTTGCAATTCAAATGATACAGTATATTTGTACATGTTTGGGGGAAAAGGCAATAGTAAGAAAACAATTTTATGGATTCTTATTTGCAAAGATACTGATTGTCTGGAATACTGAAAGGAAATCTGTCTAAATTTCTTAATGATTTTAAAATATATGATTGAATATGCATATAATAAGCTGTCCTTTGTACAGAAAGGAGGCTCAGTAACCTGATCATGAATGGAATGTGCCCTTTGATCTCGCTCTGGGTACGGTGATGTGGCTGAGTAGGTCCACCCCGGCCCCTCATTTCTGCCCCCTTTACACGGGCAGCTGGGAGCCAGCCAGCAAGGAAGGGTGTGTAGTCTATAGCAATGCGATAGTGTTTCTCTGCTCAAAGCTAACTGACCCCACAACCTTGGCCTGCAGAGGACCACATGCCAGCTGACATGTGTAGGGGACATTTCTGATCATCACAATGATTCGGGGAAGGGGGTGCCCCTGACGTTTATCTACACTTATGCTGCCAACATTCAGTCCTCTTATAACACACGGGACAGTCCTGCACAAGAAAATCGTTCCATAGCAACAGACTGACCCACTCAGATCAGCTGAGAACGGCAGCAAATTGCATTTTTAACATGTCTTAAATATGGTACTCATTTGTTTATTTAAAAATAGTTATTGAGAAGCTACTCTATGTCAAGTATTGTGTCCTAGGAACACAGTCAACAGAGTCTTGCCCTGCAGGATTTCAAACTGAGATTGGAGCAATGAAGGCTTAGATAGACAAGGTGGCAGAGGCTACTCTAGGTAGAGCCCAGCAGAGCAGACGCCAGGCCCACTGGACTGCAGCACCCTGAGGGCCCTGCACAGCACGGTGTATGGGCAGGGTGGTGGGGGCCAGAGCCAGTACCCACACACAGGTATGGCAGTGCGTCCTCTTCCGGGGTTAAACTCTAAGAGAGGGCACTGCCATTAACCTAATCAAAAAGAAAAAAAGAAACATGAGATGAAAAATAAAGCTTCTGGGGTCAGTGTTGACAAATTTTACTCCTGGTATGTGAGGTCCAGTTAGCTACTAAGAAGGAAGTGTAAATTTTCACCCCTTGAAGCCAGGGTGGAACTTAGAAGTAAGAGTTGACTAATAATGTTTCAAAGTGGCTGATTCCCCCACTTTATTTTGAATTTAAAAGTGGATGTCTCACTGATTCTCTGAGCCTGTACTGATGCTTATTACGTGACCTGCATGCTGGGCAATGGGGATGCAGAGACGATCCTCGGGGAGTTTATACTCCAGTGGGGAAGAGAGAGAGAGAAAAAAGAGTAAATTGGCAACACCTTTGCTGTGATAGCACCATGCCACTGTGGAAGGAGAAGTGAGGGCAATCAGAGAAGACTGCCTGGAGGAAGTTACATCAATTTGGCATCTCTAGGGAAAAGAGAGAGCCAAGGAAAGAAGAGGGAGGATGGTCCAAGTGTGAAATTCCGAGCAGAAGAGGTGGCTGGTGCAGCCACCAGGGTGAGAAAGTGCCTAGCCTCAAAGGTGAGGACAGATTCCTCTGGCAGGAACGAAAGCCCTCTGGTATGGCTGACGCCTGGGAGGTGGACAGACAGTGTCAGCAATAAGCTCCAATGAGACAGGTGGCAGTTCATGTAGTGTCTTATTGGTCAGGCTTAGGAGTCTCAATGCTAACCTGAAAGTCGAGGCAGGGAGCAACCCAAGCGGCGCAGCCCTGGATAAACCCCTGCAGGTTTGGGCATCTGCTCCTTGCTGTGTGGGCCACCCCCTGCTACTGCGCACACACACACATTTGGGTGCATGTGATTCCAGGTAAGGTAACGTTCTCTCCAGTTATCTGTGACTTATAAGAATAACAGAGTTGCTTTGTAAATGTCCTAGATCTATTTTTAACTTGAAGATGCAAAACACACTGTTCCAAAATCTTTATCTTATAGATGGCCGTGTTATTTTTTTCTTCCCAAAGTGAAAATCCATATTCCCATGGGAACCAGAGAGGCTAAATTGTTAATACATCTCTTTAAAGTCTGTCCTTCTTGGAGGTGTGTTTTTTTCTCTTTTCTTTTTTAATGATTTGGTCATGATCAGGGTAGGGAGAGCAAACAATCACAACGCAACGCACATTTTACTCCCAGGGTGGTTCCTGAACTACACCAAGTCTGGATGAGAAACAGAAAGAGGCAACTTTTTCTCAGGACACGGGAGGGCTGTGGTGAGCTGGCACAGCATGTGCGCTCCCTCGCAGTGTGACATGCACCAAGGCCTGTTGTTGAATTCCTGGCTTTCAATTTTCCTGAAATTTAGGTATGAAAACTTGCGTCATGTGGAATCTGAGAAGTAGACAATGCCAAGATCAGTTGATAAACAGGTCAATCCTCTCTTAAGCACTCCTACCAGGCTGTACCTATGTTATAGCACAATACAGAGCCAGTGGAGCAAAGACTATTTTTTCAGTTTTGGATTTTCAACATGTCGCTGGCTTTCGAATGTGAGGTCCTCCCCTTTTTGGTCTTCTCAAGATTTGAGGGCAAAAAGAAAAAAAAAAAGATTTCAAGTTGTATCTCACAAATTGACATCAGAAATCCCAAATTTCTGTGCTAGTTTATTATTTTTTTAAAGATTTTATTTATTTATTCATAGACACAGAGAGAGAGGCAGAGACACAGGCAGAGGGAGAAGCAGGCTCCATGCAGGGAGCTCAATGTGGGACTCGATCCCGGGTCTCCAGGATCACACCCCAGGCTGCAGGTGGCACCAAACCCCTGTGCCACCGGGGCTGCCCCTCTGTGCTAGTTTAATATAACAGATTCTTCCAGTTAAATGTAGCTTATTTTAGTTTGGCTCACTAAATGTCTCCAAAATCTCAACAGAGTGGTATATTTTAAAAGCAACTCTTCAGGGGCGCCTGGGTGGCTTTGGTTAAGTGTCTGCCTTTGGCTCAGGTCATGATCCTGGGGTCCTAGGATGAAGCCCCATGTCGGGCTCCCCACTCAGTGGGATGTCTGCTTCTCCCTCCCTTTCTACTCCTCCCCCACTTGTGCTCTCTCTCTTTCTTTCGAATAAATAAAATCTTTTTTTTTTCGAATAAATAAAATCTTTTAAAAATCTTAAAAAAAATACAGCAACTCTTCAGAGGTCTATATGATAGTGTCCAACATATTCACGTACTTAGATATTTGAGTACCTATCATCTGGGTACCTGTTATGAATAAAACACTGTGCTGGGTGCTTCAAAGGATACAAAAAAGAATCCAGGTCACACTCGCTCTGTGATCTTAACAATTTATATGTTATATATGATATATATATAACATATATGATATGATCTCAATATATATGAGAGATGGTGCAAATAAACAACCACAATTCAGTGTAGTAATTGTTTGGGGGCTGTGGGGGTGCCTGCAACGGTAACTTGGAGTGCAATAAGCCATGCACAAAATAAGCAGATACTAGGTAGTGCATGGTAAGTGCCATAAAAGAGTGATGTTGTTATTTAGTCTAAAATGTTCAGAAGAACATTTAAATCCTATTTCAGAAGAAGGGACACAGGGATAATAAGAAAAATATGGTATTTCTTACTTTAAAAAAGTGTTTTGTCATATAGGATTTCCTTTATGTTGTAGGGGAACCTGCTGCAGAGGTTAGGGCCAACATCACCATTATATTATGAGAGAGAGAGAAAATCCCTTAAGAATTTTGTGCAAGGTGTTATTTACTGTTAACCCGAGATTCAAACCGAGGTCTTCTGACTTTAAACTTGACTTCTCTCTACTGTGCTATACAAACTGAGGAGGCCTCCAGGCCTCGGTAATGTTTGAGTTGGGCTTTAGAAACCAATAGGAGACAGGATTGTAATAGAAGGAGTCTGGAAATGGGGTGAGACATGGCAGTGCCTGGAGAGTACAGGCTGGCGAGATACACACGCGCGCGCGTGCGCGCGTGCACACACACACACACGGGCAGGGAAAGGTGCTCCAGAAAGGAATGCTAAGAGGCCAGGCTGACACAAGCAAATGTTTTAAGTAGGAAGAGGAGAGAAATAAGACTATAAAGGTGAGCTAGAAGCAGACAAGGAACAGCAAAGGGAGGAGGAGAGGGGGCCTGGCTTTCCCAGAGGCCGCAGGCACAGCAGAAGCAACGTGGCAGCCACGTCCACGGCCAGCGTCTCATCTGCAAGCTCTCTGACCTTGGGCAAACAGACATTTCCAAAGACCCACGTTTTTCATTTAAAAATGGAAATAACAATACTTCTCCAGTACAGGAAGTGCCGAGTGTACAGCAGATGTTCAACCAACTTTACTTCCTTTCTTCCCAGGTGGGTCCTAGGCTCTGCCCAGCCAAAGCTTCTGGCCACCCACCCCTCCCTTCTACCGCCAGTAGGCCCCCCTCGCACCTGGAGCCCCGCTCTGGCTCTGCGGGGAGAGGATGCGGAGTTACACGGCCCGCTCAGTCCATGTGGGCAGATCGGCAGGGACAGGACAGCAAGGCGGCCCTGACACGGTGAAAGAGTGCACAAGTGGACATCAAAAGACCTGATTTTAAAGCATGCTCAACGACTAATTACAGTGTGACCTTGTGCAAATCACTTTCACCTCCGAGCTAAGCTTCCTTCCTGTCTGTATAACAGATATAACACCCTGCCTCACGGCGTAGTTGTGATATTAGCTAAATGATTAATCCGAGTATGTGAGTATGCGACAGGTCTAACTGCCAACAGCTCCCGAACTTTAGGCAGAGTGCGGTATCTGAGGATGTCTGAGTCTGCATCTACGGTTACAGAAGCAATTTACACATGCGCTTATGTTCAAGGAAGCCATCAGCGTTCAACAGCCTCAGGAGGCTCTCTCAACTTTGACTTTGCTTGCAATTTTTTTTGAAGCCATTTGTGGACCTACAGGATAAGCAGGTCTACTTTCAGTGCTGTAGGAAACCTCAGAAACCATTCAGACCAGAAGTTTTTACACGGCGACGAGGGCACCCTAAAAGCCATGCAGAGGTGGAGTGTGCTGCACGGTGCCCTGGGGTAACGTGCAAAGTTCTTAGCACAGTGCCTGCCATGCAGCAAGCTCTCCCCAAATGACACCTACCATTACTGGCTGTGTTTCTAACCTCAAGAAACACTGAGGACCGGCTTGGACCTTTAATTTATTCGAGGTTGCTTCTCACTCATGGAACTTCAGCCACAGGTGAGGTGGAACATCGGGGCACCTCCTCCCTCTTGGGAAGAAACAGGAGCCAGGTGGGACCCAGGCCACCTGACTCCAGGGGAAGAGGACCGCCATTTAACACACGCACCTGCCCATTTCTCCAGGAAGGAGACCTACATTGTCGTGAGAGGCTAACTCCCTAGCCTGGAAAAGTGGGTAGAGATTACTGGAGTGTGTCATCTTTGAGGAGACTCTGGGGACCACGGTGGTGGCAGCTGGCATCAATAAAGCCACTGAGAAAGATTTAGAGATTCAGACACCTCAACCTTGCTCAACTGGCATGGTTACTATACCCTGTGCTTTGCCTGTTGAAAGCTGTATAACTGAACTGAGCATGTCAGAAGGAACTAGAACAGGGCCAGGGCCTGGCATGTAATTGGAGCTCAATAAATATTTATCGAATGAATAAATGAATGAGACTGAACACCTGAAAAAGACATGTTTCAAATTTATATATTGACAATCTAAAAACCCAACTTATAAAAAGAGATTTTATCAAATGCCTGTGTTACTGCTACAAGTAATGGATTCACCATCTCACTAAAATACTTTCCAAAAGTGCCTTGCCGCCAGATAAGGTCTCTTGGTGGTCCTTGAATTATCTGGCCCGACGTGGTAGATTGGGAAAGGTCCTTGGACAGGAGCCATGGGTTTACTCAAGATTCCACTATTTATGAGCAAAGTGTTTTACTCTGAGCCTCAGTCCTGTCCTCTAGGTAATGGGAATAAGAACATCTGCCCTAGTGACCTTATGGGAATACCCCCAAAACCACAGGATGACAGACATGAAAGCACTTCTTACAAGGGCGACCCTCATTTAACATCTGATTCGCATGACAATATGTCTCTGCTGTAGCTTATGGTCCCCTTCCCACCTGGAATCTTCTCCAATTCCCCTCGGCCTATCCAGATCCTCCCTAAGCTCGAGGTCTCGCCTTTCCAGAGCCCTCCACTTGACCCTGCATTCGGCCTTCCCTTCCAATACTGCTTTTGCTCATTGCCCTAATGGTTCATATTTGTCAATGAGTTATCGTTCACACAGAGGCGTGCAGCAGGGTGTTTCCAGCACAGGCGGAGGTGCCCTGGGATCCCAGTTACGGCACTTGCTACTTGAGAGGCCTCTGGCAGGCTACCAAACATCTAAGTCCCACATACAAAATGGGGATGATAATGACTTACCAATTTGCCACGAGGGCAGCCCTAGTGGCGCAGCGGTTTAGCACCGCCTGCAGCCTGGGGTGTGATCCTGGAGACCCGGGATCAAGTCCCACGTCAGGCTTCCTGTATGGAGCCTGCTTCTCCCTCTGCCTGTGTCTCTGCCCCTCTCTCCCTCTGTCTCTATGAATAAATAAAATCTTTAAAAAAAAAAAAACAAATTTGCCACGAGAAGCAAATGAGATGATTCACGTGAGGTCCTCAAGTCAACACTGTGCACACAGTGAGTGCCCAACAACCGTAGCTGTTCTGATTATTGAATGCTGTTCAGAACTGTGTTCTGAACTTGTCCTATGTCCCCAAGTAGATTTAATCATTGAGAACAAGGTCTCTGTCCTTTCCATTTCTTTGGTTACCTCCAACCCCACTCTCATTCCAGAGAAGTGCCGAGTGCATAGTATTTTCCAAAAAAAAATTGCGTTGATTAAAACAAATTGTTTTTTTTCCAAACAGTGCTCAAATTTTTATTGTAGCCCACCACAGCCATCCTGACAATGTCAATGTCCACAGGGCAAAGTAACCTCCTCTGGCCCTATTATCACATTAAAAAATGTGTGAGTAACTCCCAAAGCACTCAGCCAAGCCATTCACACGATTGAGCTATCCTACCATGTTGGATGTGCTACATTAGTCAACAGCCTAAAAATATTCCAGAGAAATAGATTTCATGTGGGAACTCTGCCAAAACCCGGAGCACTCACTCACTTTTCCGGAGACGTGAACTTTAATCTTATAGGTGGAGATAGCATTAAAGATAATACATATGTCTGAACACAGAAAATCCTATACAACATCCGTGTTTTAGGACCACATTACAGTTGAAACAGTTCTTCTCACATTTTGCTAAGAAACTCCCTTCGATGTCATAAGCCTCACAAAATTCTTCATCCTAGCAAGTTCCATTATGGATAGATTCTAGCAATTTATGAAACAACCACGGTTTAAATCTATGTTTTGAGAAGAGTACGTATAAAGTAAAAATGCCTGTTTTTAACATCATCAACAACCAAATTCTTAACTTCACATGTAACTATTCCCCATTGCTTTAGAAATTATGTTACTGTGATCATTTGCTCCTCCAGTTTTGTTTTTTTTTTTTAATTGACCTGGAGATAAAATAAAAATGTGCTTTGGGAACCACATCCCACCGTCCCCAGAATAAGCAAGATTGACAGGCACATGTCTGCACTGTTTGATCTTTTGTCTCTTGATGTCTGAGGCCTTCTTGTCTAGTAACTTGGAAAGCTTATTCTGACCTGGTCTTTTGGTGATGTTTTCTTACCTTCCTGGACTCGAGCTGGGGAAAATGAAAGGAGCAATGTGTGCCCCCTTCAAGAGTTTGCATTTTACTGAATTCTGAGCACTAACACCCTCCTGTTCTCCACCCCTCACCCCTGTCATACCCAGAATTACTCACTGTATAGCATCCTTACTGTTTTCCAAATACACAGGGGAACTGGCTGGAGGTGGGCGGGGGGGGGGGGGCGGGAGGGAGAGCGGGGAAGCTCGCTTTGTGGAGGAATAACCCAACCAAGGACACGATGTTCCATTTTTATGATAAATGTAAATTTTCTACTAATAGGCAAATTCCTCATTTCCAGTGACTAAGTTGAGTGGGACTTAGATACAGAATTCCAACCAATCAAGTTCAGGGAAATGAAAATACAGAATTCTAAGCGATTAAGGAACTGAAGAGAGTACAATCCAAGAATATCTTCCTTCTGGGTTGTAGCATTTCACTTGCCTATTAACTTCTCGGTGTTTAGCTCTCTTAGCCATAAACAGGTGCGAGGCATAGTTGCCAGCGCTGGTGACAGTCCGTGCTTGGATGGAAAGATCTATATGCCTTCAGTGGTGGCTCATGTAAGAAATGCTGATCCTTCCCTCCTATTTTACCTCAATCAAGTATTCGTCTGATTTCTCAGACCTTTGCAACCCACCCTTTCTCTGCCTCAAAGCCAAAGGGAGAGAGACCCCAGAGACAGATTACTTCACTATCTGGCTTTCATGTTGTTTGGAGCTGCGGTACTACACGCACACTGGGTCTGAGAAGCAATCTTACTTCCTTTGGCCCTCGATTCTCCCCAGAGAGCCAGCAGATCCGGCCCTTGCTTTTTATCACTCTTGGCCTCGAATGTCTCGCACTTTCTGCTCCCTTCTCGGTGCTCAGCCTCCTACCCCAGGGTGGTGTAGGTGGTCAGGATGGGCAAGGTTGAAGCCACACGCCACCATTCACTCTCTACTCCTACTTCTCCTGCTTTATGGGTACTTCCCTCTTGGTGGCAAAATCGATAAGTTGTTTACTTTTTGGTTCATGGTCTGGGAGTAACACACTGCACGTGCACGTGCAAGGTCCTTCATGATTGGCATCTGTATCAAGAACTGTGCTTGGAAAGAATGGCAAATGCTTCTGACTACTCACTTACTCAGCATGCAGCTACCCAAGTGGGATGGTCTCACAGACACTGCTTTTAGTCAGCTCGTCCCTGAGGTGAGCTTGGAAGGAGGATGGCAAGAGCAAAGCATGGTTCATCTCTCTGACCAAAAATACCGGGGTGAAGTGCATACAAGTCGAGTGTAGATTTAATTTAATTTTGTCATGGCAGGATTAGCAACCAGGCCACAGAGGTGAAGGGACATTATAATAAGACAGCATATTAATCCTCTATCCCACCCAAGGCAGAAGCAAAACCAAACAAATAGCAGCTTCCTGGAAATTGAATTTCTGTTATCCAGATGTCAAAGATGTAATACCCCAATTACACAAACTATTGCCAGTGAAGCATGCCAGCGAATATGCAATGTAAATGGGGTGAGCACAGAGCGACAAACCTGCACAGTCAGCATCTGGCTCTGGGAGTGAGTGATAATTAGCACTGTGTGTAGACACTAATAAACATTTATGTCTGAAATTACAACTTTTAGCAATGTTAATAGGGGATATATTGGCAATCTGTAAAATAAAAGGTCTTGAAAAGAATGTCATACATTAAGCAATGGCAGACATTTCCCGTTCTGGCACAATCTTTTTTTTTTTTCCTCTTTCCCTTCCCCCTAATTGCAAACGGCCACACTGTTTTGCTGAGAAATTAATTGACATAGGAACCTACCTAAATAAATGGGTTGTGTCTCTTTGGCCTCCCCATTAACATCGTTGCTGAATTCTGAGATCTTATATACCTCATGGTGATAATCTGGGATGAGAAAACAACCAAAAATTAAAATTCTAATGAGCTGCAAGATATGAAAAAACAAGACTAGACTCTCATTACATATAAGATGTATAATCTATACTTTAAACTATAAATTTCCAAGAACTCGGTTAATCACTGAATTTGTAGTCACTAATAATCTCTAAAACTTTGCTTACTCTGAGGAAGTATACAAACTTGAAATATTACTTTGACTTTAGAAAACAGCCTTGCTGATCACATGGTTTTCACAGTAAATTTGGCCCAGAGATGCCAATTACTAGGCCTCTTTGCTTTCAAATGACAAGTATGTTTATAAGGGAAAGAAAAACCTTGCCCAATCATAGGCCAGGGGACGATTCCAAAATTATCTCCACAACCCACTTCCATGAGTACAGTCTATCAATAGCATGCTTTCGGGTAACCTGATGCTCAGTTTTCTCAGTTTACCCAGAAAAATTCCAGCCTTTAAGCAGCTTACAGGAAAGCACACATGAAAATTACTGATTGGTTATTTCAAATATAGTATAGTCTAGATAAGAAAGCAAGATTCTCATCATTCACACAGTCTTTTTGCATTCAGCTACTGCACTTTAATATGCAATAGTTTATTTGCTAAAAATGCACCTGCAGAGCAGAGAGAAGAATCAGACCCATAATTCAAAGAAAAAAAAAAAGAGGAAAATGAAAAACTTGCTATGTCAGTCAAACTTTAAAATGCAGTACTTTACAAGCGTTTTTCTTCTCTACGGAGGCTACTGGGCTTGCCAATGGTCTATTTCTAAAAGGTAGGATCGTCTAGGAAGAAAATAGAGGTTCCTTCTTAACAGCTATTCCCCTTTTTGTGGCTTGAGACCTAACAGGTCAAGGTCTACAAAACTTCTCACTTTTCAGATAAAGTAGTAAGTTGTCTGAGAGGTCATAAATAAGAAAGCAGCCTACATTCCTGAATGAATCAATAGACCCACCGGCCAGTCACATACGGAGAGATTTTTAAAAGTACAAATGACTGAGCAATCCACACACAAAGAGAAGGAAGAGCCAAATATTTTGAATTTGTAAAAACTATTTCAGGCCTCTTTCATTAAACAGTATCCAAACTAAAACAGGGGAAACAGATCTGAGCCGATCTTGGAAATAAATGTCTATACAACCACCTTCAGACCAGCCAAGAGCAGACTTTACTGAATCTACATCACAGTTAGCTCAGCTTAGCCTGAAAAGCCCTATTACTTGGAAATCACCCTCCAATTTTCATCAGCTCGCAGGGGGCTTCTCCAGGTTCCTGCTCTCCCTCTACTCTGAGGCCAGTGCTAGATAGAACCACAGATGGAAAGGGGACAAATTCTGGGGTTTGGTTCTGACCTCAAGTTGATTCAAAGAAGATATTTAAACAAGGCGGTTCCAAAACTCGGTATCAGGACTTGTGACATGAGGATGGGGGGGGGGGGGAGAAAGTCACCTGCCTGTAATTTAGGGTAACACAAAGCCATTTTAATAGCCCTATTTTAATGTCTGCTCTTATCTCAAGTTCTCATCGTCTTTGACAAAGTCCAATCAGGAAAAGAGAGACCTGACAAGTAACTGAACACAGGACAGGGCGAGATTCAGCTTTCCCCGGCCCTCCCTGTGAGAGACCCAAGCCCGAAGACGGCGGGCGGCATACACCTGTTAAGTCGTCAGGAACCGGCTGGAATCTTTCTTTCTTTCTTTTTTTTTTTTTTTTAATCGGGATACTTTTGTGACCGACAAGCGATCCCTTCCGAAACACCTTCCCACCCACCCCCCCACCCCCCACCCCCCGGAACGTATCTATAGCGAAGATGCCAGAGGTCAACCGCTCTCGTCTGGGCTCGTACACCTTCACCTAATGAGCTGCTTTCTGGTGCTTGAAAGAACCACCACCTTTTTTTTTTTTTTTTTTTTTTTTTGCTTTTGCTTCTGTTTTCGTGAGGAGGGTGTGTGTGTGTGTGTGTGTGTGTGAGGAGGACGGGGGGGAGGCCAGCCCCCAAGCCGAGGTCGGGACCGAGTGTGCACGGCCTGCGGGAGAGGCAGCGCGCGCCCCCCGCCCCCACCCGCACCCCCCACACCCCGGCCGCGGGACTGGAATACCAAAGAAGGCTCTCGGCTCCCCAAGTGTCATTGTTCGCTAATTTCCTGAGGTGCCCTCCGACTTGTTTACGCTGAATAACATCCTGCCTCCCCCCCACCCCCCTGCACAACTTTCCCCGCCGCGCGGCGTGTGCGCCCCCCCGCGCCGCCCCCGCGGGAGGGGACCCGGGGGTCCCGGAAGCGCCCCCGTCGTCCCCACACCGCGGCCCCCCCGCGGGCGCGGGGCGCGGGGCGCGGGGCGCGGGGCGCGGGCCGCGGGGGTGTTTACGCGGCGCCCAGTCCTCCCCGCGCGCCGCCCGCACGCCCCCCGCCCGGCCCGGCGGCCCGCCGCTTACCTCGGCTCACCAGTTTGAAGCTCTGCGATTTCCTGCTCCTCTTCCTCTCGGAGAACTCCATGGTGCTGGCGGGAGGCGGGAGGCGGGCGGCGGGAGGCAGGGGCTGCGGCCGGGGGGCGGTGAGGCGGCTGAGGCGGCGGCTGAGGCGGCGGCTGAGGCGGCGGCGGCGGCGGCTCTTGTCACCCGGCAGCGGGAGCGCCAGGACCAAGGTCCGTGCCCTGGATCCGCAGGGGGAGGCGAGGGCGAGGGCAGAACCACCTCGAGCGCGCCCGGGGGCTGCGGCTCGCGGCGCCGGCGGCAGAAGTTGCCCCCGCCGCGCCGCGCCGCCGCCGCCGCCGCCGCCGCCCGGTCCCGTCAGCACGCCCCCCGGCCCCTTCGCTTGCCGGGTCCCCGGGCCGCCGCCGCCCGAGCCGAACTTTCCGCGGGGGAGCGAGTTGGGGGCGGGGAGGGCGCGGCGCGGCGCGGCGGGCCGGGTGCTGCGGGCGGGCCGGCCTGGGCGCTGCTCTGGACGCGGCGGCGGCGGCGGCGGCGGCGAGCGCGGCCCCGGGGACGCGGCGGGCGGGCCGAGGGCGGCGGCGGCGGCGGCGGCGGCGGCGGCGGCGGCGGCGGCGGCGGCGGCGGCGGCGGCGGCGGGGTGCGAGCCGGGTCGGGGCGCTGACCGCCCCCGCGGGAGGAGGGGCGCCGAGGAGGAGGCGGCGCCGCCGGGACCCCGGGGCCACCTGCTGGCGGAGCGCGGCCGCCGCCATCCCCGGGGGCCCGGGCCGCCGCCACCCACCGGCCTGGCCGCGCGGCGCCCCGCGGAGGAGCCGGAGGCCGCGGCGCAGCGCCCTCGGCCGGGCCGGCCTCCGCGCGGGGACTGCGGGGGTCGGGCCGGGGCGGCGGGCGGTGGGGGTGACCCGGGCGCCTCCGCCGCCGCCGCTGCTGCTGCTGCTGCTGGGGGGAGGGGGGGCCGGCTCCCGACCCCGAGCTCGCCTGCCTCTCGCCGCCGCTCCCCGGGGCCGGGCTTAGGGAGGCGTCGTGCCGGGTGTCGGGGGACCCTCGGCCAGCGCACTCCTTGCCTGGAGATCCGGGATGTCGGAGGGGCCGCGCTCAGCGGGCTTTATGCAAGTTTTTAGGGAACACGCACATGCACACACGCACATGCACACACGCACACGCACGCACACAACTTACCCCTCTCCGCGCTCTGCCAGGGAACGGAGAGATTGGAGAATTTACTGGTGAGGAGAGTGAGCTTCGAGTCTTCTTTACCTCAATACAAAAGGGGTTGTCGACAGATCCGGAGTTCTCTTCAAGGAGACAACTTGGAATGGGGGGCGGGGGGGCGGGGGGGCGTGGAGAGGGTGGAAGGAGTGAGCGACGCGGCGTCAGTCAGTGGGTGCTCGGTGGCTCTGCTGCGGACTCTTGGGGAAGAAATGGCCCGGGCAGGTGCAAGGGGGGACTCCGCCGCTGGTGTGCGAGAGCCAAAATAATTGACAGCGACAGAATGCTTTTATTACTTTTATATGATATTCTGCTCTGGGGAGCTGGGAGCACGCCATTCCCGGCTCACAACATCTTCAGGGTGGGAAGGGAAGAGCATTTTTACAGGGCCTGGGAATGGCAGCGCAGGACTGTAATGTGATAGGTTTCAAAGTACCTCACCGAAGCCCGTCGTCCCTAGACCTAAATACAAAGAGAGTAAAAGAGATGGGACAACCCATTCCACACGGTTGGCAAACTCGGGTTGGCCCCAGAAGAGCAGCCAGGAAGAAGGGAGAGGGGTATGTTGATAAATGGGATGCGTTTCACCCCGGATCTCACTAGGAGGAGGAGACAGCCCCTCTGTCTAATGGGGGATACACAGAACAGGACAGCTCTGGGGAAGAGGGAAGTTGGAAGCAGCTAGGGTACACACACACACCCAGGAAACAAAAAGCAAGGAACAAGCAAGTAATCCAATCACTGAAGCAGGGCCTGGCATATATATATATACACATACTGAGGTCTTAGGTGGTGTGCAGCGAATGAGGAAGCTGGTCCTACCTGGCCAGGTGCAAGGACAAATGTCCATTCACTTTACTTAAGCAAATCCTTAACCAAAAGATTCTTAACTTTTTTTGGTCATTGCCTCCTTGGAGATTATGTTCAAAGCTCAGGGTCCTTTTCCCAGAAAATATGTGAAGGACAAACAAAATTTTGTATGGTTCTGTTTTTGTTTTTTGTTTTGTTTTGTTTGGAGTAACTTAGACCCTTTGGAGCTCTAAAAGGTGGCAAAAAAAAAAAAAGATTAAAGTGATAAAAAGGGATTGAATCTTCTGTTACTACTACTATTAAATCTACTACTCTATTGGCCCCTCTTTCTCTTTCTTTCTTTAAAACCAAGCAGTAAACATCTGATGATGTTTTGAAGTTTCTAAAGAAACAAGCATACTATTTCGTTCCCTAGGCTGGGACCCTTTCTTCTTTGGGATGTCTATTTAAATGTTGTTCCAAAAGCCACAGGGTTGTGTACTATACTGGTTGAGGAGCATTTAGGATCGTTCCTGCCTTGGAGCATAAAATGAGATTTTATTATGCCTAAACTATGGTGAAATCATTGAAAGTGCCACACCAATAAGCAAATCCCTAGGGGAGAGATGAACAACTTTGCATTTTCAGTTAGGGTAGAAATATGAATTCTATGTGCTGAAGAAAATATTTTATATATAATTAAGAATGAAATATTTTGAAGTAACAATGTTTTTAAATAATATTCATCTTCCTTGATCCTTTTTTTCTGGCTCAACAAAGATGATCCACGAGTGAGTTGGTCTACAGAAGCTGTAGGTCAGACCTGTCCTATTAACACATAGAGAAAGTCAACAAATACTTATGTTTAAATTCTTCACATTGTGCAAATCATCATGTCTTTATTTATTTATTTTTATCATCATGTCTTTATATAACAAAATGTACCTATTCATAAATAGCCTTAAGTGAAGATTATCATGTTTAATAAAAGAGAGATTGCTTTAAGCAGTAGATCTCTGTGTTAGTTACTTGAGCTGCCCTAACTAAATACGGTAAAGTAGACTGGGTGGTTTAAATAATCAAAATTTATTTTCTCACAGTTGTGAATTCAACAAATCCCAGATGAAGGTCTGGCAGGGTCAGTTCTCTTTCTGGCTTGTAGATGGCTGCCTTCTCACAGTGTCCTCACATCAGGGAGAGAAAGAGTTTTGATCTTTTCTTCTTATGAGGACACTAATCCCATCAATCAGCACCCCATCCTCATGACCTCATCTAAACCTAATTACCTCCCAAATCCCCCACCTCCACATATCATATTGGGGGCTAGGGCTTGAACATATGAATTTGGGAGAACAACAATTCAATTCATAGCAGTATCACTTTTGGTTAATTGAATGTAGCTTTTGTGTTGGAGCATCCTGGAAAGTCATGTTGGAGATCTATTAAGTTCATTTCTCTGCCTCAACAGTACAAAGCCCAGAAAAGTTTTAGAACTGCAGGTTTACATATTATTAAAGCTCAGGGAAAACCAGTTAAATATTCTGTGACTTCGTGGGGGCCAAACATCATATGACCACTCTAAAACTCAGTTGATTGTAAAGATTCAATGTAGATTTTAATTGTTAACAAAGACAGGTAATTTGGCCAGAAAACATTTAAGCAGTCTTCACCCCAATTCTTAAAACTCTTTTGAAAACTCTGTCTGAGAAAAATAGCATTATAAAAAGTTCTATCTTTATTTAGATCCCTGCTGTCTAGTAGAAATACAATGCAAGCCATATGTAAAATTTATTTATTTAGTTATTTAAAGATTTTATTTATTCATGGGAGAGAGAGAGAGAGAGAGAGAGAGGCAGAGACACAGGCAGAGGGAGAAGCAGGCTCCATGCAGGGAACCTGACGTGGGACTCGATCCCGGGACTCCAGGATCAGGCCCTGGGCTGGAGGCAGTGCTAAACTGCTGAGCCACCCAGCTGCCCAAAATTTAAAGTTTTCTATTAGCACATTTAGAAAACCTAAAAATAAACAGATTAAACTCATTGTAGTATACCTTATCTAGGCGTACTTAGGTATATATTAGGTATATTTAGTTATTTAACCCAGTGTATTAAAAATATTATCATTTTGACATGTAATCAATATAAAATATTGAGATATTTTGCATTCTTTTTTGTATGAAATTTTGAAAATTGTGTGTGTGTTACACTTAGAGGGCACATCAGTTCAAATTAGCCAAATTTCAAGTGTTCAGTAGCCACATGTGGCTTGTGCTACCACATTGGACAGGTCTGATTTAGAGGAACCGTATGATTTGAACCATGTTGTTATATGAGTTGTTAGAGCTGGTTGCAATCTTGTTTGTTTGTTTTTAATATTTTATTTATTTACTCATGAGAGAGAGAGAGAGAGAGAGAGAGAGAGGCAGCGACACAGGCAGAGGGAGAAGCAGGCTCCAGGCAGGTGCCAAACCACTGAGCCACCCAGGGATCCCCAATCTTGTTTGTTTTATTAATAACTCAAAAAAGGAGGTAAGCAGGATTGTATATTTGGGCTTGAAATTTAATAAATCTTTGGTGGGAGTCTCTGGAATTGAGTATCCTGTTCTAGGCAGATTCTGGAATCTTTCAGGAAGATTTAACATTAGGAGAAACAACGTTTTGATTTAATGACAATTGCCCATCAGAGGGGTCATGGAAAGAATGGGCAGCTCTGCTTTAGGACCAATTATCAATTTATCGATTTGTTGCTGGCCTAACTCAGAGTTTCTCCTTGTTTACTTTATGGGTTTTAGTTACTGTATTTTATTTTTTTTTAAATTTTTATTTATTTATGATAGTGAGAGAGAGAGAGAGAGAGAGAGAGAGAGAGGCGCAGAGACATAGAGGGAGAAGCAGGCTCCATGCGCAGGGAGCCCGATGTGGGATTCGATCCTGGGTCTCCAGGATCGCGCCCTGGGCCAAAGGCAGGCGCCAAATCGCTGCGCCACTCAGGGATCCCTAGTTACTGTATTTTAAAAGAACAGAAGAAGTATTTCTAAGAGATTACTTAAGTGAAAATGATATCTTTGGAATGCTCTACAAATAGTACCTTCTATCAACAGAGGACTTCTCTTATAAAAGTACAAAGATATTTATATTTATATATTATCTGATTCTCTTAATTGCTATATGAAGTTGATAGATACTATTACTCCTATCTGGCAAATGAGGAAAACCCTAAAACTATTTTTTAATGGAACTTGGGAATGGTATACTGTTTTTCTATCTTAAACGTGATGCATTATCCTTGCTACATTTCTGTCCTTTCTTTAAAATAAATAAATAAATATTTATTTATTTATTTAAAGATTTATTTTTATTTATTTATGATAGAGAGAGAGAGAGAGGCAGAGACACAGGCAGAGGGAGAAACAGGCTCCATGCTGGGAGCCTAACGCGGAACTCGATCCTGGGACTCCAGGATGACGCCCTGGGCCAAAGGCAGGCACGAAACCGCTGAGCCACCCAGGGATCCCCTGAAATAAATATTTAGGGGCACCTGGGTGGCTCAGTGGTTGAGCATCTGCCTTTGGCTCAGGTCGTGATCCTGGGGTCCTGGGTTGGAGTCCCACCTCTGGCTCCCTATAGGGAGCCTGTTTCTCCCTCTGGGTATGTCTCTGCCTCTCTCTGTGTGTCTCTCATGAATTAATAAATAAAATATTTAAAAAATAAAATAAATATTTAATGTTCTTTTTTATTAAGTTCCAACATATAGGGCATCCCTAGGTGGCTCAGCGGTTTGGCGCCTGCCTTTGGCCCAGGGTGCGATCCTGGAGTCCCGGGATCGAGTCCCGCGTCAGGGTCCTGGCATGGAGCCCGCTTCTCCCTCTGCCTGTGTCTCTCCCTGTCTCTCTTTCTATGTCTATCGTGACTAAATAAATAAAATCTTTAAAGAAAAAAAAAGATCCAACATATATGATAAAGACTATAAATCTTAGGTATATACTTGCAGTCGATTTCTTTTACTTAGGTATCATCCATGTATACTCCTTCCCCCTAGATTAAGATATAGAACATTTCTGGCCCACCAGCAGGCTCCCCTGTGGTCCCTCCACCCAGATAACCCCCGAGGGAAACCACAGTTCTAACTTCTATGACCTTACCTCAATATGTGCCTGCTCTTGAACTTTATATGAATGGAATCATAGTGTATGCTGTTTTGTGTCAGACTTCTTTTGGCCAGCGTTCTATACGTGAGATTCATTCATGTTGGGTATAGTGGCAGTTCACTCTTTTCCACAGTTTTTTATCCATTCTATTTATGATGGATATTCTTGTACATTTTCTTTTTCTTAATTGAAGTATATTAATGTACTGTGACATTAGTTGTAGGCATATGGTATAATGATTTAACAGTTCTATATATTACTCAGTGCTCATCCAGATAAGTGTGCCCTTCATCCTTTTTATTTGTTTCACCCATTCCACCACCCTCACCTCTCCTCTGGCAACCACCAGTTTGTTCTCTGTTTTTAAGAGTCTGTTCTTTCGTCTTTTATTTTTCTGATTGTTTGGTTTTTTTAAAGTTCACATATGAATGAAATTGTGCAATACTTTTCTGACTGACTTACTTCACTTAGCATTATATCCTCTAGATCCATGCATGCTGTTGTACATGGCAAGGTATCTCTTTTTTATAGCTGGGTAATATTCCACGGTATGTTTTTACAACGTCTTTATCGTTTCATCTATGGATAGACATTTGGGTTGCTTCCATATCTTGGCTATTGTAAGTAATGTGGCAATAAACATTGGAGTGCACATGTCTTTTCAAATTAGAATTATCATTTTCTTTGGATGAGTACTTGGTAGTGGAATTATTGAATCATATGGTAATTCTCTTTTCAATTTTTTGAGCAACCTCCGTACAGTTTTCCATACCGTACTAATTTGCATTTACATCAACAGTTCACAAGGGTTCCTTTTTTATACATCCTCACCAACACTTGTTGTTTCTCTGTTTTTTTATTTCAGCCTTCCTGACAAGTGCGCGGATATCTCATTGTGGTTTCGATTCGTATTTCCCTGATGATGAATGATGATGAACATCTATTCATGTGTCTGTTGGCCATCTGGATGTCTTCTTTGCAAAAATGTTAAGTTCCTCTGCCCATTTTTAAATTGGATTATTATTTTTTTTGGTGCTGAGTTTTATAAATTCCTTATGTATTCTGAGTATTAACCCCTTACTGGATATATCACTTGCAGATATTTTCTTCTGTTCAGTAGGTTGCCTTTTCCCTTTGTAGATGATTTCCTTTGCTTTGCTGTGCAAAAGCTTTTTATTTTGGTATAGTACCAATAGTTTAATTTTGTTTTTGTTTTCCTTGCCTGAGGAGATATATCTAGAAAAATGTTGCTAAGCCAATTCCAGAAAGATTACTGCTTATGTTTTTTTCTAGGTTTATGGTCTCGGGTCTCACATTTAGATCTTTAATCCATGTAGAGTTTAGTGTGTGTGTGTGTGTGTGGAAGTGGTCCAGTTTCATTCTTTTATATGTAGCTGTCCAGTTTTCCCAGCACAATCTGTTGAAGAAACTGTCTTTTACAGTTACAGTTTTATTGTTGCTTCCTTTGTCATAGATTAATTGACCATGTAATGGTGGATTTATTTTTGGGCTTTTTTAATCTGTTCTGTTGATCTATGTGTCTATTTTTAGGCTAGTATCATACTCTTCCTATTATTGTAGCTTTGTAATAGATCTTGAAGTCGGGGATTGTAATCTTTCCAGTTTTGCCCTTCTTAAAATTGGCTTAGGCTATTTGAAATCTTTTGTGGTTCTCTGCAAGTTTTAGTATTATCTGTTCTAGATCTGTGAAAAATGCTATTGGTATTTTGATAGGGATTGCACTGAATCTGTAGATTGCTTTGGGTAATATGGACTTTTTAACAATATTAATTCTTCCAATCCGTGAGCATGGAATATCTTTGGATTTATTTGTGTTGTCTTTAGTTTCTTTCATCACTGTTTTGTAGTTTTCAGAGTACAGGTCTTCCCCCTCCTTGGTTAAGTTTATTCCTAGGTATTTTTTTCCTTTTGATGTAATTGTAAATGGAGTTATTTTCTTAATTTATCTTTCTGCTACTGTATTATTAGTGCATAGAAACACAATGTATTTTTGTATATTGGTTTTGTATCCTGCAACTTTACAGAATTCTTAATGAATTATGTAAGTTCCGTAACTATTTCTAATAGTTTTTTGGTGGGTTGCTCAGGGTTTTATATTATCATGTCATCTGCAAACAGTGACAATTTAACTTCTTCCTTATCAATTCAGATGCCTTTTTATTTCTTTTTCCTGTCTGATTGCTGTGGTTAGGACTCCCAGGACTATGTTGAATAAAAGTGCAGGGAATGGACATTCTTGTCTTGTTCTTGATCTTAAAGGAAAAGCTTTCAGCTGTTAACGTTGCATATGATTTTAGCTGTGGATTTTCCACATATGGCCTTTATTATGTTGAGGTAGGTTCTCTTGAAACCCACCTTTTAGAGAGAGAGTTTTTATCGTAAATGGATGTTGAAATTTGTCCAATGTTTTTTCCACATCTATTATGATGATCATATGATTTTTATCCTTCATTTTCTTAATGTGGTATGTCACGTTGATTGACTTGCAGATATTGAACCATCCCCAGGATAAATTCCACTCAAACATGGTGAATGATCCTTTTATTGTACTGTTGAATGTGGCTTGCTAATACTTTTTGTGGATTTTCGCATCTATGTTCATCAGGGATATTGATCTATAGTTTTCTTTTTCTTTTTTTGTAATGTCTTTGTCTGGGTTTTGGTATCAGGGTAATACAGGCCTTGTAGAATGTATTTGGACTTTCTTCCTCCTCCTTTTTTTTTTGGAATAGTTTGAAAAGAATAGATATTAACTCTTCTTTATTTGTTTATTTTTAAAAGATTTTATTTATTAATGAGAGACACAGAGAGAGAGGCAGAGACGTAGGCAGAGGGAGAAGCAGGCTCCCTGCATGGAGCCCGATGCGGGACTCAATTCCAGGACTGTGGGCTCATGCCCTGAGCTAAAGGGAGATGCTCAATCGCTGAGCCACCCAGCAGTCTCAGAAGGTTTTATTTTCTGTAACTTGTGTTTTCATTCTCAATGTTCTTAACATCCTTCATTTTATTTACTTCTTTTTAGAGAGAGCGAGCATGCACATATACGCAGGGTGAGGGAGGGACAGAGAGAGAGAATCTCAAGCAGCCTCTATGCTCAGGACAAGTCCATCACAGGGCCTGGTCTCACGCCTTTGAGATCCTGACCTGAGCCAAAATCAAGAGTTAGATGCTTAACTGACTGAGCCACCACAGTGCCTAGCATCCTTCATTCGAAAGAAATTAATTTTATGGAACTACTTATGTCATGCTTAGAAATTATTTTCTATGTGTATAAACTTTTCTTTTAAACTTGAATTTGTCAGTGTATCAATTTACTGAGGCTGTTGTAAGACATTACCACAAACTTGACTTAATAGAAATGTGGTCTCTCAGTTCTGGAGGCCAGAAGTTGGAAATTAGTATGCTGGGCTGTTGTCAAGGTATCAGCAGGGCTGTGTTCCCTACAGAGGCTCTAGAGGAGAATCTTCCTTTTCTCTTTCTGTACCTTTTTCTCTTCCAGCTTCTGGAGGCTACTTGTATTCCTTGGCTTGTAGCCACACATTCCCATCTTTGCCTCTGTCTTCACATCTTTTCCTCTGTGTGTGAAGTCTCTCTCTGCCTCTGTCTTCTGAGGACTCTTATGATGGCATTTAGGGGTCACCCTGATTATACAGGATAACTCCCTCTCTCCCTGTAATTTAATCACATCTGTGAAGTTCCCTTTATAAGGGTTATATTCAGGCTTCAAGGATTAGGACATGGATCTTTTGGAGATCCACTATTCACAATCTCACAGTCCACTTGACTCCAGAGTAACTAAATCTCAAGGCAAGATAGTGATTTTATTGTAAATAAAATTCTGGTTGGGAGTTGGAAGACTCGAGTCTAAGTCTTTGTGTAAAATTTCAGTATCTGTGGGCCTCAGTTTATCTATGGGAATAATAACATATGCCTTATCAATTCTACAGGGTTGTTTGGTGGTGAAATTCTGCATATAAAAGGGATTTGAAATATTAAGATTTAGGGTTGTATAGTATTAAGCCATGTCATACTTGAGGAGATGCAATTCAGCACTTCACTCCCGTATTGCACTTTTCATCTCTGCAGCCTCAGAGGTTCCAGGCTGTTGGGGGAGTTATCCTGGATTCTATCCCAAACATTGGAGACAGTGTAGCATCATGGTTTGGAGTGTCCCTCTGGTATCAGACATTTTGGGTTTGAAGCCCAGCTTGATTGCTTCCTAGTGGTACAGTCTTGGACTGTTTGGGATCTGAAATTATAGAGTACCCTTCCAATACTATATCCAGGGACAATTATAAAGAATTGTTAACTAGGAGAAGGAGGTTACCTACTTACAGAGTAAAAGACGGGTGCCAACCACTACCTCCTGGCTGAGCAGACGGGATAAATAAAGGAATTAAGGGGAGTCAGTCTTCTTGATAGAAGCTGTGGGTACCTCGGGAACATGCAGCCTGCTGGTGGGAAAAAGACTTTCCGGAAGGTAGAGCCAGCGCTGTGCTGCAGAAGCACAGTGTGGCCAAGGTGGAGCTGGGACTCCTCCAAGCTGCCTTGTGGTTTCTCACACTGAAGAACAAACATTGAGGTCTAGGGCCTGTAAAGGAGGGTCTTCCTGGGGCTGCAGTCTTGCAGTGTCCCTCTGGTGCCCTCTGTTGATATAATACTTGGCCAGTCCCAGCTCACAAACCCAGGCAAAGGAGGGTGAGTTTAGAGCTGAGAAAAGAAACATTGATAACTGGCAGTTACTTATTCTCTGAGGCTTTATGTTCTTCGTCTGGAAGCTGGGGATAAAAATCGTGCCCCCAAGTAGAACGATTATAAAAAGTCAATGAATTAATGTGCATAAGTGTTTAGAGCCGTGGCCAACACAGCCTAGGTCAGCCATTCCAGCTGGATGTCATTTATGCCTCATTCCAGGTCTGTGTCCTGAACTGATACGGAGAGAAAAATACGACACTGCCTCTGCCCTCAGGGAGCCTCATCTTTAGCACCTTTAATTAGATGGTCAGATTTAAGATACTTCCTAGTTTATACTGTAAGGAATAATACTATTTTGAAGCCTACCTTCAAGAATTTAAAAAACTTCTTCTTGTAGTAGAACAATTTTTTTTCTTTTTGGATCTAGTTCTTTTTAGCAAAGACATATGCATGCTATTTTTCTGTCTGTCTCTGTAAATGGAGAAATCAATGCCAAATAAGTGATTTCCTTTAACCAACACTTGACTGCCTGCTGTGGGTCATGCCATGTTCTAGGCACCAGGCATACAGAAGTAAACAAGACAAAACACAAAATTTCTGTCCTCATGGAGCTTAGATTCTAGGTCAGGGCTGGAAGAGACAGGCAATCAGCAAAATTAAAACGTAAACGTGGTATGTATTATGGTGAAAATTGAAACTGGGAACAAGGGTAATAAACTTGATTCATCTCAAGACTCACTACTTAAAAGGAATTGTGAGCATATGTGTTTTGGTGCTAGATCCCTGTCCATTCAGCAATGCTGCATCGGTCGTGGAAACCAGAAACCCCAGGATCCCCAGAAAGCCTGTGCTGGAAAAGTGTTCCTTTTCGCACAGAGGAATTTTGGTTAAATATGAGTTAGGTTATTTTTTTTTTAATCTTCTCTTCATACTATAAACATGTGCGCTTCTTCAGTCAATTCAGATTCATTGTACCAAATTTCACATATACTTTGTGGGCAATAAAATCTCCCTTAATTCTCTCTTGGCTGCCAGATTGTTGGTGGTGATGTCTGGTGAATTGCTAAGCCTAATCTTTTTCACCTGTATGTCTGAATGGCAACATCTCCTTAAATCCGAGTAGGACCTCTGTGTTAAATTCTTTTAAAAAAAAGATTCTTTCTCTTTTAAATATTCATGGAAATGGCTGATCTCCAACCTATGAAATGAAAGTAGAAGTTTTAGACTAATCTCTTCCATTTAATTCCCCCACTGCAGAGACTTTAGAAACAGGTCTGAAAATTATAGGAACCACAAATTTAAAAAGTGTTAGTTTGATATGTCTGAAATTAATGCTTTAATTTATTCACCACAGAATGTCTTCACACATCGCTGTTTTGTGTAATTTATACCATATACTGTCTACTCAAGTTAATGTGTGAAGCATGGTTAAATTATGCCTAAAAAGGAATATGAAAACTATCTACAATATGGTGACAGGAAAAGGGTCTAAGTAGGAGTAATGGGGCAAAATTTAAATAAGACAAATTGAAATAGAAGCTTCAGAAAAACTGTCAGGTGTCTACGATGTGCCTAACTGGAACACGCTCCCCAGAAAAGACTTTAAAACATTCAGAGAGGTCTACTGGGAAAGGGGCAGACAAAGTTCTAGAAAATATTTCTATAGGGAACACGTAATTGTACATGTGGCCTAAAAAATGGACTAGATAATCTAATAGGCTTTTGTGTGTCTCATATCTTCAGCTTCCAGTCTTTGGTTAATCATGTCAAAGAAGCTTTGGGATAAAGATCAAATGAACAATTGTAGGGAAAAAGGAGACATATCCTGCCAAAATGATTTCATCCGTTCCTTTCCCCAAAGTGTATAGCATGCTGACAGGACTGTCATTCATTTTCTTATGGCTAACTTAGTGCTGGTAAAGGGTGCCAAGCCTGTAGCTTGGGAGACTGCAGTCTGCCCTCCAGTCTCCTGACCTTGTGCTCAGTCTCGTTCTCAAGGCGTCCTAGAGAGGCAGGATGCTCTCTTTGTGATCTGGTTTTGTTTTGTTTTGTTTTGTTTTTTGAGATTAATAACACTAGTTAGTGTTTTTAGATGTTAGCAGTTTGGAGATTGTATTTGTCAATTCCTTGAAACTCCTACTTATGTGCAAAGCACTTGCTTCTAGGTTTTGGGCCATGTAGAAAATAAGAGTGTCTGGGAGACTGCTCCTGCCTTCGGTGAGTGTAGAGTTTGGCAAGCTGCTAAAATGAGAAAGGACTGCTGTCTTTCCATGGGCCATCACTTTTTTTAAAAAGATTTTATTTATTTATTTGAGAGAGAGAGATAGCCAGAGACAGCAGGGGTAGCAGGGAGGAGCAGAGAGAGAGGGAGAGGCAGGCTTCCCGCTGAGCAGGGAGTCTGATGTGGGGTGGGATCCCAAGATCCTGGGATCGTGACCTGAGCCAAAGGCAGACACTGCATGGACTGAGTCACCCTGGCTCCCCTAGGCTATCACTTCTAAAACACTGAATGCACAATGGGAAATGGAATTCAGGTAGGTGAGTGATTAGGTAGGGTCTGGGGAGAGGGAATGTGCAGGAAGAGGTAGCTAGGTTGGGTGGGTATAAGTTTATTTCCCTCCACGATGTTTTATGGCCTCATTTTTACTTTTCTATTAATCAGAGTTCTCCAGAGAAACAGAATAAGTAGGAAATAAAGATATAGATAGAGGTACAGATACAGAGATTCCTTTGAGGAATTGGCTTATTTGATTACAGGAGCTAAGGAGTCCCAGGATCTGACTGCGGAGATCTGGGAGGCAGTGGTGTAGTTCAGTCTGAGTCTGAAGGCCAGAGAAGCAGAGGAGCTGACGCTGTAATGGTCAGTCCAAGGGCAGGAGAGGATGGATGTCCCAGCCCAAGCAGGCAGGAAGGAAGCAAAAGGAGTGAATTCCTCTTTCCTCTGCCTTTTCGTTTTTGTCAGACTGCCAACAGATTGGTAATGCCCACCCCCTTGGAGAAGGCGACCTACGTTACCGGGGCCCCCGAGTCAACTGCTAACCTCATTTGGAAACACCTTCAAAGGCACATGCAGAAATAACAATGGATTTGAGCACCCATGTCCCCATCAGGTTGACACATAAAGTTAACCATCACAACTCCTAAGTTGTATTTCAGCAAAATCGCGTAAGTTTTGGACCTCATTAGAGGAGACAGAGCAGGACATCTCTTACCTGTTATCATCCATGCCTTCACTTAATGGTCATCTTGTTTTCACTCATATCCTGAGTGCCTCTCCTTGTTTTCCTGCTGCGTTCTCAGGGAAGGTCTGCTTTCCTGTCTGGATCTCCTCATTGACCCCCAGCCCCTGCAAGTCCCCTGTTAACCCAGGCCACAGGGAGTAGTTGCAGGCTTGGGAAGCCGTTCTACACGCACAACCACCACCACCCTGCCCCCCCTCCCAGCCGCTTCAGCCCCCAGAACCAGCACAGCTCCAGTCCACTCCGAAGACAGGGCCAACCAGGGGCTTCTCATTGCCTCTAGAGCATCCTGGGACACTGAATCTTTTTGCTTAAGAATGCTTGAAGGAGACCTATTTCTTTTGGGAGGAATGTTTTTAAAAAAGCAAAGCAGAACAAGTAAACTGGATGTTTGCTATAAAACTTAAGTGACCTAGTACATCTCCTGGTTTCATAAATTGATTATTAGTAATTAATAATCCATGTAAACATGTACATTTCTAGTAATGTTTGCTAATTTCATTGAAGTAGTTTATTATTACGTTTTAAATAAGATGTAAATAAGATTCCGTATTTGCTTTGAAAGTAATGATTAACCACTGTGAAACTACGAGGCAATAGTTTCAATCTCTGAAGAATTAGGCTCAGACTGCTTTTTTCTTTCCCTAAAGATTTTATTTATTTATTTAACAGAGAAAGAGCACAAGCAGGGGGAGCGGCAGGCAGAGGAAGTGGGAGAAGCAGACTCCCCGCTAAGCAGGGAGCCCTACACGGGGCTCCATCCCAGGACCCTGGAATCATGACCTGAGCTGAAGGCAGATGCTTAACTGACTGAGCCACCCAGGCGCCCCCTCCTTTTTCTTTTCTTATGAGGATGAGCAGGATCAGAGATAAGCAAGTGAGAATAAACCAGATTAGATTATGTTTGAGAATCTTCACTATATTAGCATTTTTTAAAGACAAAAACATCATGAGCTGTTGAGCACTTTTGCCAGTACATCCCCTTCACACCCAAAGTTTTCTAGGTCAGCATGGTTACATTTTACTGTAGTGCCTTTGATCTAGTTGTCTTCTCTGTTGGGCGATGCAGATTTCCTCCAGATTTTTATATGTTCCTACCAACAGTTTGCTTTGCAATTCCCATCTCCGTTTCCAGAAACTGAGAAGAGACTTTGAGCTCATCTGGACAGGTTGTGCTGACAAGTAAATTATCACATGACTACCACATCATATATGCTTTAAGGACAAGCTGACTTAGTCTCTATCTCTAGTACACCAATAAAACATTTCCAGCTACTTAAGCGTCTTATTACTACAGACTATCTCAGTCTGATCCTGCTGTTTTCAGAGACTGCTTCTTTCTCTCTTTCTTTCTTTCTTTCTTTCTTTCTTTCTTTCTTTCTTTCTTATATTCTGATGTTTTGGGTACATTTTTAGTGGGCAACTCAAGTGACAGTACATACCTAAGAATTCCCATTTTTAAGCCTAACATTCATTCCCGGTTGATATTCTCACTGATTGTCCTAAATTAGGGTTACCAGGTTTCTGGGGAAAATTCTAATAGGAATATCTAGTTAAATTTGAACTTCATTCACATAAAGAATGAATGCTTTTTTTTTTAAGTATAAGTATACCTCATGCAATATTTAGGAGATACTCTTACTAAGAAGTTATTTGTTCTCTATGTGAAATTCAGACTTAATTCAGTATATTTCTATTTTATGTCACAGCCTTATCATAAATGTGAATTTCTGCATTGCAGCTTCTACACCCTCCAATCCCCAGAACTTCTGGGGTTCAGAGTCCAAAGAGAGGGAAGGGGGGATGGGAACATAGGAGTGGATACTTGGCTTTCATTATCAGGTCTTTGGCAATTTCCAGGGCTTTAAACTCTTTAGAAAAGTGGTACTGAGATGTCAGGTAAAAGGAGAGGGACCCCAGGAATATGGTAGCCCCAGGGATGAAGTAGCTCCTCATGACACTGTTTACGAATCCATTTAAATCAATATCAATTTGTCCAGACCCCAGTAGGCCTGCAGCAATATATACCAGTGAATATGTGGTCCTTGAACTGTTCATCTTAGAGTCTATAGGCAGGTCATGTTGTACTTTACAGTGTCCTGGCAGTATATCTGGTCAAGGTTACTCATCATTTTATTGCTGTTTAGTGAAATGGAATACTACTTAGAAGATGTTGGTATGACAAGGAAAAAAAATCATATTTCAGGATTCACAGCCTCTCCTTCTCACCTTGAAAAAGAGAACTTCTTTTCATCGCACTGTGTCCCTGGTTCCAGGATTGCAGGGGACCAGGTTAATGCATGAGGAAGGGAATTAATACAACCAAGGCCAGTTCGATTGATCTCAGGAACAGCTCGATGAGGAAAGAACACATTGAGAAGATGAGAGTGGTAGGCAGTAAAGGAGCAGGGTGGTATGTGCGTGGAAGTGGGCATGAGAGAGAGAGGGAGGAAGGGGGATTTTGGAGGAATACGAAGGGTAAGAAGAAGGTCTGGAGGCAGTATTCCTGCCGGACTCCATGAAACATCAGAGAGGAGAAAGGATTGGAAGTTGTGCTCTGGGTGGGAAGACTCTTCCCCTCTTGGCATTTTTTGAGAAACTGTGGTTAATATTCTTTTTATCTAAAGACTCTTACTTTCACAGAGATTTCCTCTGAATGTGAATTAGCCTGAAATACACCTACATATAACCCAGTTTATGTCATTTACATGACATGGAGAGGGAAGAAAAAGCAGGGCAATAAGGATCCATTAAATTCTGAGGAAATAGTTGTTGGGCAACAGAACTGTAAAACTAGTACCTTGTTATTACATCATTATAACATTCCTTGGGAGGAGCTAAAACCTTTATTCCCAATAGGAACATTAAAAAATAGATCAATGTTGTCTATTCATGTCTTTATGACATTATGGATTTTCTCTCTACCTTCATCCCCTTTCCTCATGTGCTTAAGTACATGTGTGACATGACATATGTGTCACATATGACCATGAGAAAAATAAACTTATATTTTTGTCATGCAAGGTAGAACTTAACTCCAAAGTAGTTTCTTTTCTTCCATAGTTGTCAGCATGGATGCTGCAATCTTTGCATCCATGCATCATTTCCACACATTGCATTGTATTTGAACACTACGTTGTTCAAAAACATTGGGCTGTCCCTGTTTTGCATAACCTGCAGAGTCTGTGTCAGATTACTTTGATTCTCTTCAGTAATGGAAAATCTTCATCCTTAAGGATGCATTTGACTTTTGGAAATAGCCAAGAATACTTTGGAACACACTTAGATGGGTAAGGTACATGTTCATAATAGATAACATTTCTGGGGTGCCTGGGTGACTCGGTTAAGCATCTGACTCTTGGTTTTGGCTCAAGTCATGATCTCAGGTCGTGGGATCAAGACTTGTGTCGGGCTCCTTGTTCAGTGGGGAGTCTGCTTGAGATTCTCTCTCTCCCTCTGCCCCTCTTCCTGGCCCCTTCTGTGTGCATGCATGCGCCCCCTCTCTCTCTCACTCCATAAACTAAATCTTTATTTTTTATTATTTTTGTAAGATTTTATTTTATTTATTCATGGGAGGCACAGAGAGAGAGAGAGAGAGAGAGAGAGAGAGAGAGGCAGAGACACAGAAAGAGGGAGAAGCAGGCTCCATGCAGGGAGCCTGACATGGGACTCGATCCTGGGTCTCCAGGATCATGCTCCGGGCTGAAGGTGGTGCTAAACCACTGGGCCACCAGGGCTGCCCTAAAATAAATCTTTAAAAAAAGAACTTAAGAAAAAAGATGACACTTCTGGATAAAAACAACACAAAAATTGATGAAACTTTTTATATAGTTCATAAAGTAAAAGTAATTATAAAAATAAGGTGTTCTAAGTTATTTTTGAGCAATGGATTGGATTGAATGAAAGTATATAGTCTACTGAAAAACTATTTCAAAAGAACCATTTGTTTGGAACCCTGCATTTATTCACTCATCTGTACATTCAACATGAATTCAATAGACATGCCTTGAGGACCTACCCAATCTTTTTTTCTAAGATTTTATTTATTCATTCCATGAGAGACAGAGAGAGAGAGAGAGAGGCAGAGACACAGGCAGAGGGAGAAGCAGCCTCCATGCAGGGAGCCCGATGTGGGCTCAGTCCTAGGACTCTAGGACCATGCCCTGAGCCAAAGGCAGATGTTCAACTGCTGGGCCACCCAGGCGTCCCAAGGACCTACCCAATCTTAAACAGTAGCTCTGAGAATACCAACATTAAAAAAAAAAAAAAAAGAAAAACTTAGTTCTTGTCTTCAAAGAACTTCTAATTCTATAGAAAAATAGATATACAAACATAATTTTAGTATGCAGATCTTATCTGAAACCTTTGATGTGTATTAAAATTAAGACTATTTCACATTTTTACAAGGTAATAGAATGAGATTCCATCACTTTGGCTGCAGGACATTACCTAAAATTTTGTGCCTTAAAACAACAAAAACATTTGTCTTTCTCATGAATCTGCATTTGGGGCAAGGCTTGGCATCACCTTGTCTTTGCTCCACTCAGCCAAACAGCTGGGGGCACTTGAGTGCTCAGGAGAGGCATCATCTGAAGTATCACTCATTCTCATGTCTGGTAGTTGATGCTGGTTGGTGGTTGTTGGTGGGTGGTGGTTGAGACCTTGGCTGGGGTTGTGGTGTAGAACAGCTACAGGTGGCCTTACTATATAGCTGAGCTTCCTCACAACATGGTGGCTGAGTTCTAAAGGCAAGCATTTTAAGAGAGAAAGGAAAAGAGACAGAAGCCATGTCACCTTTCATGACCTAGCTGGGGAAGTCAAGCAATAAGTGATAGAAGTTCTAGAACTTGTGGGATGAGACATGCTGCAGTAGCCATTTTGGGAATGGTACATATACCAGTGGTGCATATACTGTGTGTTATGTACCATTACCAGTGAGGTCTGAGGCTTCACTATGCAATGAAACCCATTAATATTTCTGCAGCAAAATTAATGAATATTAATACAAAGTGGAATAAACTGAGATTATAAATATAAGTAGTTCAATTCATTCACCAAATAAGTTACCAAAAAATATTTCAGTTTTAACAGATTTTCTGGATTTCAGACTTTCTAGTAAGTAGTTTTTGAGCTGTAATAAGATTTATGTTGATGGAGGCTATAGGTATCTATAAGATAAGAACTCTTCTGGAAGGAGACTATAGAACTGGAGGAGTAAGAAATCTTCACAGAACAGGTAGCTGAAAGTGGATTATTTAAGAAAGATGTTCCAAACCAATGAAATTCCCAAGAGAATGGATGGACGTATGAGTGTGGAGAAAAGCAAGATTTAAAAAATACCTATAATATATACATGAGAGGGCAGTCCCGGTGGCGCAGCAGTTTAGCGCCGCCTGCAGCCCAGGGCCTGATCCTGGAGACCTGGGATCGAGTCCCACGTCCCGCTCCTGCATGGAGCCTGCTTCTCCTCTGCCTGTGTCTCTGCCTCTCTCTCTCTGTGTCTATCATAAATAAATAAATAAAATATTAAATATGTATATATATATATATATATATGAAAGTATTAGGGGCCAGATCATGAAGAGTCTTGGATCCCATATTACGAAATTTGGATTTTATCCTATGGAGACAATATGAAGCCAATTAGGAATTTTAAGGAGGAGAGGGATGTGATCATATTTGCCCTTTGGAATGATAATTTTGGTGACAAAGAGTAGATTGAGGGAGATGAGGATGGGGTTCACTCAGGAAGCTGTTCAGTAGGCAGCTAGAACTGATGATTGCCTGAAGTAAGAGCAGGCAAAAATTGTTGTGTTTAGCTGCTGTTTCCTTTTGTGCTAAGATCAGAGTTTTAAAAGTAGACTCCTCTCCAATATCTACCCTTTAGTCTCTGTCAAATGTCTTCAAATAGTTGGTTTTTAATATTCCCATCCAGACTATATCATTGTTATCTGTGGAAAGATTAGCCTGACAAAGCTACGCTACGGTTACTTGAAGTCAAATTTCCCCATATTACTATTGTGCTCCATACCGGAATCCCACCTAAATCCTGATCTATGTCAGTGTTGTAATTCATTTCCTTTGCATCATTGCTATGTTTAGGAAAGGATCTCACATTTTATCCAAGTATTTCATATATCTTCTTTACAATGTACAATAGCACAAGACATAGAATAAAAGCCAATGCACACTCTACCACATCTCATTACCCCCAGTCTTACTCTTTTAAGGCTACTACTTTAAGGCTACTACTCTTTTAAGGCTACTACTACTTAAGGCTACTACTTCAAATGGTTTGTTCTGGGATTTACCTCTATAATCTAAATAAGGTGCCATATCTACTGCAAGTAACAAAATAAGCCAATTGAAAATATCTTAAATAATGACACTTACTCTAGCAATAGGAAGTCCAGACTAGACAGGCTTCAGACACCATATTTGCTTCCATCTCAGCTGGTACCTTGTCATGATCATGAGATCACTGTTTCTGTTCTAAGAATCACATGAAAAAAATCCCTTGTAAGAAGAGGGGCCATTCTTCTTGTGAATCTTTGTTTTGTTTTGTTTTGTTTTGTTTTGTTAGTTTATCAGCAAATAATTTTTTTCCGGAACATCTGTACCTCCTTTTCCCTCCTGTGCCTTTGGCTAATTTGGGACATATGCCATGTTTGGATTATCTGTCATCAACTTGGCATCACCACCACCACCCCTTCTAAGGTCTCCTTTGCTTTGAAGAGAAGCCAGGAGCTACATTCTCCAGATTCCCCTTTGTTGTGTGGTCCCAGGCTAGAGTGTATTGATGAGAGGCATCCTTGAGCCAAAGTGATGGAGAGATTATTATTCTCCAGTCAGTTGCATCCAGAATTGTGAGCAGATGTGATATTCTTAGAAACTTCAAGGTGAATTTTCAAAATCACCTGCTTGAGTGGTTCAAGTTGAGAAGGTCAGTGGTGGTTTCTCTAGTCATTGCTCCCTTAAGGCTTTTTTGGGGGGATAAGCCACCAATTCCCTATATTAAAACCCTTTATAGCTAGACTGCGAAGAGTAGCTTCTGGTTTCCAGACTGATCTATGACCTTTCCTAAACATAGCAGTGATGCAAAGGAAATGAATTACAACACTGACATAGATCAGGATTTAGGTGGGATTCCGGTATGGAGCACAATAGTAATATGGGGAAATTTGACTTCAAATAATGGTAGTATAGCTCAGTCAAGCTAATCTTTCCACAGATAACAATGATATAGTCTGGATGGGAATATTAAAAACCAACTATTTGAAGACATTTGACAGAGACTAAAAGGTAGATATTGGAGAGGAGTCTACTTTTTAAAAGATTGTAACTATACCAATGTGATTTTTGAGTTTGTGGTTTTTGCTCAAAGTTGTTCACCAATTCATTTAGGAGTCTTAGAATGAAGCATTTGCTGAACACTGGTGTCAGAGTATAGAATTTAGGCCTGGAAGGATCTAGAGGGGGCATCCTAGGCGGGAGGGGGTCATAGAGGTGGTGAACCACAAATCTGCATATAAACTGTCCTCAAATTCTTGTCCAGCTGCTCAAATGTACATCAGTAGGAGAGACCACAGAGAGTATAGAGAAAAAATGTCCACTAGAAACTGAAGGAATTAAGTGGAGATTTCAGCTATCACCCAAAGCAGAGGAGACAGACTTAGGAGTTTGAGTCCAGCCAATTTAATTCCCTGCTAGAACAAAAATCACACTCTTCTGAGCAATATAATAGAATACAGAATTTTTACAATGTATAATTCCTAATGTCTAGTATACAATGAAAACATCAAATGTGTAAAAAAACAGGAAAATATGACCTATATGCAAGAGAGAAAAACCAAACCAAACCTTAGGTGGTACTTATTAGACAGAGACTTTAAAGCAGCTATTATAGGGACACCTGGGTGGCTCAGTGATTGAGCACCTGCCTTTGACCCAGGGTGTGATGCTGGATTCCCAGGATCCAGTCCCACATCGGGCTCCCTGCATGGAGCCTGTTCTCTTTCTGCCTCTAAAATCTTAAAAATAAATAAATAAATAAAGCAGCTATTATAAATATGCTCAAGGGATTATAGGAAAATATAGTCTTAATTAATGAACAGATGGAGAAATAGCATCCAAATAGAATGAAAAGATTCTGTTTTAGTCTATTTGGGCTGCTCTAACAAAAACACCCTGAGTGGCTTAAATAACAAACATTTATTTCTCACAGTTCTGGAAGCTGGGCAGCCCAAGATCAAGGCACCAACAGATTTGGTCTCTGGTGACATTCATGGTTCATTGATGGCTATCTTCTCACTGTGTTCTTACATGGCAGAAGGAATAAGGGAGCTCTCTGGGGCTTCTTTTACAAGGGCACTAATACTATTCATGAAGTGGAGTCTTCATTACCTTCAGAGGCTCCACCTCCTAATACCATCACATTAGGGTTAGGATTTTAACATGTGAATGGTGGCGGGAGAGACACAAACATTCAGTCTATAGCAGACTCAAAATTCTGGGTGAAAAGTATAGCAACTAAAATGAAAATTTTACTAGGTATGCTTAATGGCAGACTAGAGATTGCACTAGAATCAATGAATTTGAAAGCAGATAAATGGAAATTGTCCAAATTTGGAAAAGGGAAAAAAGAAGAAATATAAATAACTTTTCAGAGAGCTATAGTTTCTGAAATACAAGCAGTTTAATACATGTGATTGGAAAACTAGAAGGAGCCAAGAGAATAGGGAAGAAAAAATATTTGCAGAAATAATGGCAGAAAATTTAGCAATTTAATAAAAACACTAACGGATCCAAGGTCAGTGAGGCACAAGGAGAATAAATACGAAGAAAACCACACCAGGCATGTGACAGACTGTTGGAATCTAAAGATAAAGGAGCTGGGAGAAAATCAAGCCTATATGTTACTTAGAGAGAAACAGTAATGTAAAGAAGGCAGACTTCTCATGAGAAATGGGGGAGACCAGAAGTCTGTGCTACACACCCAGCTCACATCAGTGGAAAAACCCATTCCCCCAGTTGGGAGGAGTGCTACCAGCAACCTTCCATTTTCAGCCCCTTTCAGGGGGATTGTTTCAGCTGTAGAGCACTGACTCACTTAAGATCAAGCCTCTTTGTGGGATACCTATAGCCAGTGGTTGATCAGTGCAGGACCTGACCATCTTGGCCCAATGCAAGACAAATCTAAAGGGCCATTCTTGCTCCAAATCTCCCCCGGGCATCGGCGGAGGTTGCTGTAGGACATGCATCACAGCTCAATTTTTCCTTCTGACTACTCTTGCTTCCTTCTCCTTTCCACAGGTTTTGATATCAAGGAGACTCCTTAGTAAACATTCTGCTGGCTAAATTCCACCTCAGAGTCTACCTCCTAGGAAACCCAACCCATGACAACGATTGAATAACATTTTTAAGTACTGAAATAATGAAAGCTGTCAACCCAGCATTCTATATGCTACAAAATTATCTTTCAAAAATGAAGAAAAATAAAGATGTTTTCATATGGATAAAAGCTAAGAATTTGTGTGTTGTGCTCTAAGAAATGCTAAAGGGAATTCTTCAAGTGGAAGAGGAATGACACCAGGTGATAACTTGGATTCAGTGGAAGGAATAAAGAACACAGGAAATGGTAAATATTTGGGTTCACATGAAAAAACATACACATTTTCTTTTTTTTTTTAAGATTTTCTTTTTAAGTGATCTCTGTACTCCAAGTGGGTCTTGAACTCATAACCCGAGATCAAGAGTTGCATGCTTCACCAACTGAGCCAGCAAGGCACCCCATGTACATATTTTCTTAATTTCTTGAAAAAGCATTTGATTGCATGATGCAGCTTATAATATAGCATTGTGGGGTTTATAGTAGTTATGACAGATATGACAAAAATCTCACCCAACTTGGGAGAGTGGTAAATAACACTATGATATTAGAAGTTGCTAGCTTTTATGTGAAGTAGTACAGTAAACTCTTAAGTAGATTGTGGTAATTTGTGCTCACTTTGGCAGCACATAAACTAAGACCGTGGTAATTTAAAGATGTATATTGAAATCCTTGGAGTGACTACTAAAAATAACGCAAGATATACAGCTAAAAAGCCAATGGAGAAATCAAAATGGAATGCTAAAAGGATTCAAATAACCCCAAAAAGAAGAAAGGAAGAGAGGAAAAAAGAATGAAATGGACAGACACAAATAGACTGTATTATTAATGTATATTAATGATAATGGGAGCTAGGTTTCTTATTGTTAGAGAAGGGGATTACAGATGTAGAAACTAGAATGAACAAGTGGTATTGGAATTTACTTATATAAGTACATAAATATGGATATATTATTGTAGGTATACAAATATATACCTGTGTTTATGTCCACGAATATGCATGTGGATGTGGATATGCATAGATACCCATAGAGACACACAACCATATCATTTCTAGCTGTGACCACAGGCAAATTTTGAAAGCATCAACTATGAGCATATGTAGAGGCCCAATCTTGATTTCTGAGAACACTTCTCAGTGTAAAAGAACCAAGGCTTTTTGTTGAGTAACGACTGATTTGAGGACTGGGGGAGAAAAAGTACAAAAATGAACCTGGAACATTTTGTGCCCAAAAGTAAGGAAGTCCCTGAGGAATGATGGGGATCTGTCCAAATCCATAGAATCCAACTTGACTGGGCTTCCCACTGGTGAAATCTGGAAGCATATGACTTCAAAACAAATAATAGTAACAAAGTGTAAGCTGTTGAATAAAACAGGAATCCATGAGTCCACATTTGCTCTGAGTAAAGATGTGAATAAATTGAAAGTTAGGTGAAGGAACAGATATCTACATAGTCTTAAATTACCCCCTCATCAAGCACTTACTGATTACAAAGGGAAAAAGTAACTTGATAGTGGGAGAGGCTTGGCAGACACTATCTTAATCAAATGAGCCAAGGCAACATCCCTAGTAATGGGACAAATTGAAATCAGAACCACCTGCTAGTACGCAATGAGAACTGCGATAACGCCTGTCGAAGATTCATAAGCTGAGTCTAATCGTGAGGAAACAGCAGAGGACCCCAAATTGAAGGACATTATACAAAATAACTGTTCTGTAATCTTCAGAATTGTCAGGGTCATGAAAATCATGAAAAGACCAAGGAACTATTCTAGATAGAAGGAAACAAAAGAAACGTGACAAGTAAATGAAGCATATTATCCTGGACTGGCTCCCTTTGCTATTAAGATTGTTACGGAACAATTGATGAAACTTAAATGGGTAGAAGAATTAAGTAGTAATAATGTATTAATGTTAATTTCCTCACTTTGAGGATGGTGTTGCGATTATGCAGGAGAATATCCTTCTTTAGGAAATATACACCCAAGTATTTGAAAGTAAGGGCCATGATATTAGCAATTTCTCTCAAATGGTTTGGAAGGAAAAGTATCACACTGTACCTGCAGCTTTTCTAGAAGTTTGAGATTGTTTCAAAAACGAATATCCACGGGGATCCCGGAGTGGCTTAGCTGTTTAGCACCTGCCTTCAGCCCAGGGCGTGATCCTGGGGTCCTGGGATCGAGTCCCACGTCAGGGTCCCTGCATGGAGCCTGCTCCTCCCTCTGCCTGTGCCTCTGCCTGTGCCTGTGCCTCTGTCTGTCTGTCTCTCTCTCTCTCTCATGAATAAATAAAAATCTTAAAAAAAGGAATATCCACTTAGGAACAAAACCCACAAGATACTGTCAGAATGGTTACATTAAAAAAGATGATGGAAGTCTTGACGGTTCAAAGCAACCAGAACTCTTGTAAATTTCTGGTGTAATGTAAAATTACAAAATCACTTTGGAATAGATTTGGTAGTTTCTTATAAAGTTATCCCTTCCTTTGAGCCAGCAATCCCACTCCTAGGTATTTACCCAAGAGCAATGAAAATGTATGCTCACACAGATACTTGGGCAGGAATACTTGTGGGAGCTCTTTTCCTAATAACCAAGGTCCGGAACAAAATACCCATCAGTAGGAAAATGGATTTTAAAATTTTGATATAATCATACAATATAATATTATTCAGTAATCAAGATGTTCTATTTATAGATGTAAGAGTATGGGTAAATTTCATAGACATGCTGAGTGAACAAAGCTAGAGTACATATTGTTTGATTCCATTTATATGAAGTTTTAGAGGAGGCAGAGTTACTTTATGATGGAAGAAACGCAGAACAGTTAATGCTTCTAGTGGTGGTGGAATTGACTGGGAAGGGACACTAGGGATATTTTAGATGTTCTACATCTTGATGGAGTGTGGGTTACGCAATGTATCAATCTAAATTGTAGATTGTTGACATAGACAATCCTAAGGCATCTACAAAAAAAAGATGAGAATTTAGCAAGGTTGCAATATACAAATTTACTATACAAAAATTTTAATTTTATATACTAGCAGCAAAGAGTTGGAAATGAAAAAAATATCTCTTTTGAGACAGTACGCACACAAACAGTAGGGGAGGGGCGAGAATCTTAAACAGATTCCAAACTGAGCAAGGAGCTGATGTAGGACTTGATCCCATGACCCTGAGATCATGACCTGAGTTGAAATCAAGAGTCAGACGCTTAACTGACTGAGCCACCCACACACCCTGGAAATGAAAATTTTAAATTCCATTTACGGTAATGTGAGAATTTACAACATTTAGGAAGAATGTAGCAAAAGATACATAAGACTCCTATCCTGGAAACTACAAAATACCTTTGAGAAAAAAATAAAAAATGTCTCAAGAAATGGAGAGAGATACCGTGATGAATTGGAAGACCCAATATTGCCAGTATGTCACTTCTCCCCATATTGATTTCAGTCCCATCAGGCTTTTTTGTAGAAATTAAGTAGCCAATTGTTTTTAGGTAGTATTGCAAAGGATCTAAAATATTCAAAGCATTCTTGAAAAAGAGCAATATTAGAGGTGTTCCTCAATTGCTTAGTGATCATGGGCAGTCCTTTAACCTATAGAAATAAGATATTAAAAAACAATAATTAGAAGTTTAATGTGTATGAATAGGGCTGGTTGTCTTGTGGGCTTCACTGTAAGGTAATTGGCAGACACATAGTTGTTTTATTGGTTTTCCAATAAAATGCAAATGTCTCTGCACATTTTCTCCAGGAGGATAGGGGTAGGTGAGGGGTGGTGATTGGTGGCATAAGGTTAGGAGATGACAGTGGGAAAGGGACCTTGGATGATATCATTCACTATGCAGACTTTTCATGGAAAAATTTAAGTTTAACCCTACACTCTGGCCATGGACACTAAACATTATAGAGGAAGGCAGTGAAGAAATGTCCCTGAAATGAGTGTAGGGTTAAACTCCAAAAAGTGTAGTAAACCTCTCACTCTTTCTGTGGGCTGGTAAAGGAGTTTATGGAGTATGGGAGAGATTTTTTTTTATAGACATTTCAATCCAATTCTCACACCGACATTCTCTTATTTGGTGCTTCTAATGTCCAGGCCTTCTCAGGGTTCTTTTAGGTGAATTGGATTGCTTCTTGTTGGCATGCTATTGCCAACAAGTCTGGTTGGGTTTTTTTGGTTTTGTTTTGTTTTTTTGTTGTTGTTGTTTTTTTAGCTTTCTCCTGTCTTGCTAAGAAAATTTCCACTCCACCATCTGTTTTCCATTTTCCAAAATTTCATTGATAATACTGTTGTTTCCTTCCTTTTCCTTTTTTTTTTGTGGTTTTGCATTTTTAAATTCTTTACTATCATTTTTGTTTGGTTTCAGGAGTGAGCAGGTGAAAGTTCTTCTCTAATTTAGTCTTTAGCTTAATCTACCATGAAAAACTGGAAATCCTTCTGAGCTTTCCTAAAAGGTAGTGTGATTTGGAGCAATAGAGAGTGAAGGGGTGGGGGTGGGGGTATCACAATTGAAGAGAGATGCCACAGATGGAGAAAGGGGGCAAATACAAAAGATATCTAGATATCATTTTTAACCCAATCCTACTACTTTATATTATTGAATATATATAGCCCCAATTAACAGGAGTATCTAATCATTCTGCAATACAAAGAATGTAAACAATATTTTTCTGCACAAACACATGTGGATTATTATAAAATAATATATGTTTTAGTGCTGCTCAAAAATCAATTCTTCCTCAACAAAATATTAGCAAATCAAATCAAACAATGCATAAAAAAATTATACACCACAACCAAGTGGGATTTATTCCAGTTACACAAGACTAGTTCAACATTTGGAATCAATTAATGTAATCCATCACATCAACAGGCTAAAGAAGAATCATCTGCATATTGATAGATGCAGAAAACTTGACACTTATTCAAGGTAAAAACTCTCAAAAACTAGGAATGTAAGGAAACTTCCTTAACTTGATAAAGAACACTAAAAAAAACCTATTTAGCGGGGCACCTGAGTAGCTCAGTTGGTTAAGTGTCTGCCTTCGGCTCAGGTCACGATCCCAGGGTCCTGGAATCGAGTCCTGCATCAGGCTCCCTGCTCAGTGAGGAGTCTGCTTCTCCCTCTCCCTCTGCCCCTCATGCTGGCTTTCTCTCCTTTTCTCCCATAAATAAAAAAAAAATCTTAAAAAAAAACCCTACTTAACATCATACTTAATGATGAGAAACTAGGTACTTTCCCACTTGATTAGGAACATGACAAGAATGTACTTTCTTGCCACTCCTTTTTTTTAAGATTATTTATTTATTTATTTATTTATTTATTTATTTATTTATTTATTCATAGAGACACACACACAGAGAGAGAGAAAGAGAGAGAGAGAGAGAGAGAGGCAGAGACACAGGCAGAGGGAGAAGCAGGCTCCATGAAGGGAGCCCGACGTGGGACTCAATCCAAGGTCTCCAGGATCCCGCCCTAGGCTGCAGGTGGCGGTAAACCGCTGCACCCCTGGGGCTGCCCCTCTTTTTTTTTTAAGGTCTTATTTACTCATGAGAGACACAGAGAGAGAGAGGCAGAGACACAGGCAGAGAAAGAAGCAGGCTTCCCACAGGGAGCCCAATGTGGGACTTGATCCTGGGACTCTGGGATCATGCCCTGAGCCAAAGGCAGGTGCTAAACCGCAGAGCCGCCCAGGTGTCCCCTCTCTTGCCACTCCTATTCAACATCATACTTGAAGTCATATATGATGGAATAAGACAAGAAAAGGGGGTAAAGATGAACAGGTTGAGAAAGAGGATATAATGCAGTCTTTGTTGCAGATGACATGACTGTCTATGTAGAAAATCCCAATGAATCAATAACAACAAAAGAGAAAACACCTGAAAGTAAGTGGTTATAGCAAGTTTGCAGCATATAAGGTTAATATATAAAAGTCAATTGTCTTTTGTGTACCAGCAACAATCAAGAGGAATTTGAAATTAAAAACAATACCATATGCATTAGCACCAAAATTGAAATAGAGATCAAAGATTCAAGTTAATTGAGAGATGTCTATGCATATGGGTAGGAATACTCATTATGTCAAGATGTCAGTTCTTTCCAACTTGATCTATAGATTTAATGCAATCTTAATCCAAGAATAGAGAGCCCAGAAATAGATCCACACAAAGGTAGTCAAGTCATCTTAGACAAAGGAGCAAAAGGCAACTTAATAGAGAAACAATAGTCTTTTCACTAAATGGTACTTGAACAATTGGATACCCACATGCAAAAAATGAATCTATACACTTTCCACAAAAAAGTAACTCAGAATGAATTATAAACCTAAATATACAGAACTCCTAGAAGATAAAATAGAAAATCTAATTGACTTTGGTTTTGGTGATGACTTTTCATATAAAGCACCAAAATCATGATCTGTGAAAGAAAAATGAGGTTAGACTTCATTAAAATTAAAATGTCTTCTGCTCTGCAGTGGACACTGTTGAGAGGATGAAGTAAACCAAAAATTGAGAGGAAAATCTTTGCAAAATATATGTCTGATAAAGGAAGGACTGGTATCCAAATATATAAAGAACCCTTAAAACTCAATGGGAAAGCAACTCAATTTTTAAAAAAATATTTATTCATGAGCAACACACAGAGAGAGGCAGAGACACAGGCAGAGGGAGAAGCAGGCTCCCCATGGAGAGCCCAATGCGGGACTCAATCCCAGGACCCCAGGATCATGCCCTGAGCCGAAGGCGGACTCTCAACCACTGAGCAACCCAGGCGTCCCCAACTCAATGCTTTTTTTTCTTAAGATTTTATTTATTCATGAGAGACAGACAGAGAGAGAGAGAGAGAGAGAGGCAGAGACACAGGCAGAGGGAGAAGCAGGCACCATGCAGGGAGCCCGATGTGGGACTCAATCCAGGGACTCCAGGATCACACCCTGGGCCAAAGGCAGGAGCTAAACCTCTGAGCCACCCAGGGATCCCCTCAATGTTTTTTAATGGACAAAAGAGCTGAACAGGCACATCACCAAAGATATACAAATAATTATATAAAGAGGTATTCAACATTATATATCAAAAAGGAATGGAAAACTAAGACAACAAGAAGATACCACTCACTATACATTGCTAAACATCTGTAGGAATGGTCAAAGTCCAAAACACTGATAACACCAAATGCTATTATGTGGGGCAATAGGAACTTGTTCATTGTTGGTGGGAATACAAAATAATACAGTGAGTTTGGAAGACCATTTAGCAGTTTTTTTGCTTTTTGTTTTTATTTGGTTTATTATTATTATTTATTTTTTATAAAACCTAAACATGCTCTTACCATATGGTCCAGGAATCATGTTCCTTGGTATTTTCTCAAATGATCTGAAAATTTAACATTCACATGAAAATCTGCACACTAATGTTTATAATAGCTTTATTCATAATTACCAAAACTTGGAAGCAAACAGGATGTCTTTCAGTAAGTGAATGGATAAATAGACTGTGGTACATCCAGACAGTGGAATGTTATTCAACGATGAAAGAGTAATGAGCTATTAAGCCACGAAAAGACATGAAGGATACTTAACTGTATATTGCGAAGTGAAAGAAGCCAATCTGAAAAAGCCACATAGTGCAGGATTCTAACTATGTGACGTTCTTAGAAAGGCAAAACTATGGAGAAAATAGCATACGTTGTTTCTGGGGATCAGAAGGTGGAAGGGAAGAATGACTTAGGTAGAGCACAGGGATTCTTAGGACAGTGAAACTATGATACTGTAATGGTGTATACATGTCATTATACATTTGTCAAAACCCATAGAATGTACAACACAAAGTGTAAACCCTACTGTAAATTTGACTATAGACAATCATATCAATATTGGCTCATCAGTTCTGACAAATGCACTATACTAATGCAAGATGTTAATAATGGGGGAAATGGGGTAGAGGGATATCTGGGAACTCTGTACTTTCTGCTCATTTTTCTATAGATCTAAAACTACTCTAAAAAGAAAGAAAACCTATTATTTTGTACACACACTTTTTTTTAAAGATTTTATTTATTCATGAAAGACACACACACACACACAGAGAGAGAGAGAGAGGCGCAAAGACACAGGCAGAGGGAGAAGCAGGCTCCATGCAGGGAGCCCGATGCGGGACTTAATCTCGGGATTCCAGGATCATGCCCTGGGCTGAAGGCAGGTGCTAAACCGCTGAGCCACCCAGGGATCACATACACACATATTTTTTTAAGTAAACTACAGTCAATATGAGGCTTGAATTCACGACCCCGATCAAGACTTGTGTGTTCTATGGACTGAGCCAGCCTGGTACCCCAGTCTATTGTTTTAAAAAAATAAAGAGAAGATAGGCTATTTAAAAAGCCATGCATGAGGAGAGAGTTGGAGTGATGGAAGTGATGTTTACACATGTGTATATGTTAATCAAAACTTACTTAATCACACTTAAGATCTGTAACATTTAACTGCATGTAAATTTTCTCTCAATAAAAATCAACTGTGTATTATCTGTGCTTAATTTTGCTGTAGTCAACTAAATATATGATGCAACACTGAAAAACTTAAAGGAAGCAGGACTCAGCTATAAATAAGTGTTCTTGACCTTGAAGAGATGCTGCGGTGTTCTTGAGCGTCATGAATAGGTAGAGAATGGCTCTCTCAAATGTATTTCCTTGCACAGCTAGTCTTTCAGGTTAGCTAATTTGTAGAGGAAAAAATTCTAGCTCCAGGTTTCATTCCTCTGTGGATTTTTTTGCTGCCTCATTATATCTTTTATTTCAGATTTAGTCAGAAGGGAAATGCCACCTCAGGTTTGAGCCCACATATGACAGAAATCTTGGTAGAGAAGCATTTTTGTGAACTTGTTCTTGAAGGTAGTAGAAGTCTGTGTAAGCAGAGAAATTGGGATTCACAGCAGCAGGAGTGGCCATGATCTATTGGTGAATGATAGAGGCAAAGCTGACCTGACTCAGCAGGAGAAGAGTTGTATTCAGGATCCATGAGAAATGAGTACTTACATGTAAGGATGAGAACCTTGTGTTTGGTCCCATAATCTTGGAATAATTGGGAAAAGATACAGTTATCTTTCTCTTTCTTCCATACTCAGGATTTGAATGATGTGGACTCATTTCAGTGGCTGCCATGGTTAATTTTATATTGGCCAGGCTATGGCACCCAGTTGTTTGGTCAAACACCATTGTAGAGGTTGTTTGTTCAATGACACTAGTGTTCAAATTAGTAGAATTTTGAGTAAAACAGTTACCCTCTATAATGTTGTGGGCCTTATCCAATCAGATGAAAGTCTTAAGAGAAAATGGCTGAGATTCCCCAAAGAGGAAGAAATCCTACCTCCAAGCTGCCTTCGCATTAAGACTGCAACATCAGGGCACCTGGGTGGCTCAGTCAGTGGAGTATCTAACTCTTGATTTTGGCTCAGATCATGATCATACAGTTGTGGGATTAGGCACTGCTTGCTGCTTACAGCAAAAAATATGTATGTAAACTACAAAAAAATATGTAGTTTACTTCTCTGCTGTCCCTTATGTGGACCTAGTTTATACGACTGAGCTTCTCCCCTGGTTCCTTATTTGCGCTCTAGTAATCTGGTAGTTCTGGAACCATGCCATAAACCAAGACCAATTTTTTTAAAAATTTTTTTTATGATAGTCACAGAGAGAGAGAGAGAGAGAGAGAGGCAGAGACATAGGCAGAGGGAGAAGCAGGCTCCATGCACCGGGAGCCCGACGTGGGACTCGATCCCTGGTCTCCAGGATCACGCCCTGGGCCAAAGGCAGGCACCAAACCGCTGCGCCACCCAGGGATCCCAACCAAGACCAATTTGACTGGGCTCTGATCCCATCTAGTTTATGTTGGCTCCTGTGCCCCTGGGTATCTGACACTGCTCACCCTACTGTAAGTCTCGTTCAACCTGGATAAATTTATCTTGAACTTTAATTTTTGGTTCTGCTTGACTGTGTGTGTTACCACCCCTCAGTGACCATCAGTGCCATGTCTTTGATGGATAAGACCTCTTGGGTGGATCCAACTTGAACCGAACCCAAGTTTTTCTTGCTCTAGTGGAACTGACATTCATTTAGGAACCCACCCTCATTCCTGGGTTGGTATATTGTGAATCTAGTTCCACTGGCTCTAGTTTATTTCCTGGTTCCTGCTGGTTAGCCTTTGGGGGCCCAACACGCTTCACATTTTGGTCTGTAAGGGTTCTAATAGAGTAGGCTAGTCATACCACATATAATACAGGCAAATAAGAATATCTTAAGTAGGAAAATGACATGATAAAAGTGGTATTTTAGGATAACAATCTCTTAGTGTTATACAGGACAGATTGGAAGAAAGGGACTGGCTAGCATGTTAACCTATTAATTTGGAGATGTGATGCTTAAGATCAAGCCTAGACTAATAGTGAATATAACAAGAAAATCTTAACATTTTATGCCAGTAAAATACATTTGCATAAAGATGTTCGCTGCAGAATAATTTATAACAGCAAAAACTTGCAATGACCTAAATATCCAACAGCATAGGAATGATTTAAGTAAATTTTAGTTGTAGCCCACTTCATGAAATGCTGTATAGCCAACTAAATAAACTGTTAAGAAGGCCATTAATCAAAATGGAAAAGTGCCTATGATGTATATTAAGGGGGAAAAAAGCAGGATAGTCAAAATGCACACCGATGCAGCTGCTGTGGGAAACAATATGGAGGTTCCTCAAAAAATTAAGAATAGAATTACCATATGATCCAGTAATTCCACTACTAGGAGTTTACTCAAAGAATACCAAAACGCCAATTTGAAAAGATATATGTACCCTGTGTTTATTGCAGCATTATTAACAATAGCGAAATTGCAGAAGCAGCCCAAGTGTCCATTGATAGATGAACAGATAAAGAACATGTGGTGTATACACAATGGAATATTACTCAGCTCTAAAAAAGAATGAGATCTTGCCATTTGCAACAACATGGATGTATCTAGAGGGCATAATGCTAAGTGAAATAAGCGAGAGACAAATACCATATAATTTCACTCATGTGTGGAATTTAAGAAACAAACCAACAAAAGAGACAAACCAAAAAACAGACTTTTAAATGTTGTAGAACAAACTGATGGTTACCAGAGGGGAGGTGGGTGGGGGCATGAGGGAAATAGGTGAAAGGGATTAAAGAATACCCTTATCTTAATGAGCATTGAGTAATGTGCAGAATTGTTGAATCACTATATTGTATACCTGAAACTAAAAAACACTGTATGTAAATTATACTGTAATTAAAATTTTTAAAGGGTATAAATTATGTACATAATTATTACAAAGTCAGTAAATATGCATATAAAATATGTATATAAATTCTATGAAATGGTAACGATGGTGGTAGAGCTGGAATTATGTATGCTTTTTCTCTATTTTCCAAATTTCTATAACATGATCATATTAGTTTTAAAGATTCTATAATCCAGATTCCTATTGAGACTAATTCTTTCTCCCATTTAAATGATCATTTTAACAAATTTATTGGTGTTGTCATGTCTCCTATATCCTGGAATGAGTTTTGAGTGAGTATAAGTATAGCTATTTTGAGAAAGTCATCATTTCATTAGCAAAAGCAGATTTGGCCATTGATGAAAAATACAAAGAAGCAACAACAATAGAAACATCTTTTTCCAGGCACTCCAAGGAAGACCTACTTACTGAAAATCTCTGCATTGGATTTATATTGATTTCTAGCATAGCTGGGCTCTGGTGCTCTTCTGTACAACCAGGTGGCCATAATTTATACTCACTTTCTGTTCCCTTTTGGCTGTGATGGGAATTAGTGTTGAAATCAATAAGCCCTAACCATTGTCTCACTGACACGGTGTTCAGCTGTGATTTTTTGTCCTCCAATACTGTTCCTCATCTCTACTTTAAGGCAGTGCTAACTTATTTGGTAAGATCATAGACTCTGAACTAAGACAAATATGGGCTCATATTCTAGGACTTTTGCTCATAGCTGTATGACTGTGGGCAAGTTACATAATCCTCCCATGTCTTGTTTGCTCTGGGGATGATATTACTTACCTTTGGGGATTGGAGGGTAGTTGAAGTAAGGCAAAGGAAGAACTATTGATAGAGCTGTCATTCAGCTTTACCAAGTTGCTGCTGAGGGAGAAGGGCCCTGGGCCCTCAGTGGACCCTATAACCTCTACTTGCCCATTAGAGGAGATCAGGGCAGAGCTGTTCGCAAAGACCTTAAGTCATTTGACTCAATGGGCTCTGAAATATCATCTACATTAATGACTCTCCTGGGACATTTGGAAGCTGCCAGAATTTAGGGTCCAGATACTTTTATGCAGCTACAGGATTTATTAAGGACAGTAATTTCCAGAGGAAGTTGGAAAGTTGACACTCTTTGTATACCTTCATGGTGGCAAAGATGAACAGATAAGTGAGTAGTCCAGAAATAACCTCTGAATTTTTATGTAATAGCTCTTTTAACTCCTCCCCCCTGAATGCCCTTTTGTGGTATTTCTTGTTTTACCACCATCTCTTCCTGCTATTATCCTGAGCCTCTGTGAGCCCAGCTCCTGGTCACATCAATGTAGGAGCTCAGGCCACTCAGAAACACCTACAGGACACCCTCTAGCATCACAGGAGATGTTATAATACAAGGCCAGAGTCAGTAAGTACCAAATAGTAAGGGAAATGAGTCAGATGGGAGATGTCCTGGCCATCCTTCTACCACTCTCTTCATCTGTCCTTGTCTGAGAATCTGGGCCTCTTTGTAATGACAAAGTCCATAACTCTGGTTGCCTCCCATATTCAATTCCTCACTTCGTATGTTTCTACCTTAAATTTTAGCACCTGTTCTCTATTACCCCAAAGACTCACCCCAGCAATCTTATATGAGGCCCCAAACAAGTGATTGGTGAGGTTGATGTACCCACAACCTCCAAGAATAGTTTTAACTCTGGCCTGATGACAGGGACCGAGATTGAAGGATGCTCAAGGGGTACTCATACACAGCCCAGAGAGCAACTCCATTTCTGTCAAGAATACCCAGATGGGAAGCTCCAGGTCTATCCTGTCTGATGGGAGGGACCTCTTGGAAGAGATTAACTTGTCTTTGTATCTTTAAACTGGTCAGCTACCCCTAGCACATGAGTCTGATTCTCAAGGTAAATGAATTTCTGCTCTGATATATTGTGCACAGTTTAGAATGCCAAATATTTATTTCAGGATTACACTCTGCTTCAGGAAGATATTTCTAATGCCTTTGGCTCTTGATCCCTTGCCTCACCTCCTGTTTATGGGCATACACTTGTCCCTCTGATCTCATGCTTGGTGCTGTCCTTTGAGCATGGACTTGTATTTCTCTTTACAATGATTTTCATTTACCCTCAGGACTACCTTTGCTTCTACCTCTTTGAGTCAACAAGTATGCCTGGTTCAGCCTTGCCCTCATAACAGCTGACATTACCTCCTTATGGCAAATATTTTCACCCTAACCCTGTTAATAAGAACCACATATAAGAAACTAACATACCAGTCTACCATCTACCATAAGGACTACATAGCTCTAGAGAAATTTTCACCTCTTTTACCCCACAAAATTCCAGTCTACTACCACCCAGGGGAAAGGTTTATAGAGAGCAGAGTCAGAAACCATTCAAGTATGAACACTTTTAAGACTGACAGGGTACAGCAGAAAGAGGTGTGGAGTGCAATTAGGAAGCTGTAAATAATATTCATCTAACAGTCTTGCTCATGGACTCTGATCTCTGAACTTTGTTACCTGTGTTTCTTCTCTATTTCTATCTCTAACCTGTTTCCTCTTGGCTGGGTCCATGAACTTGCTGGCTCTTCTTTTTGACTTACCTCTTCCACATAGCATTTTGACAACAGCCCCTATTCTGTCCCCTGTCTTGTCCTCCATCATGCCTGTTGGGTGTGGAATGACCAGGTCCCCCTCTACCAACTGCTACCCTTTTCCTTGTTTTAAGGTCTAGCTCTAATTAACACCTCATCAAAACTGACCAAAGCATCCCACTCCTGAGCACCCCAGCTCCATACCCCTGGCAACAGATACCTTTGAATGGGGCTAATGCCTCCTATGGGGAATTTAGAAAGAAAGGTGGTTAAGTGATGGGGGAAGGGATTGAGCAAGGAGATAGTAGGAAGTGGGAAAGAGTGAAGCCAGGGAAGAGCCATGGCCGGAGAGGAAGAACTGTAAGGTCATTTAGGTAATATTTGGGAGATAAAACATTTGAAAGAATGAAGACAAATAGTCAATGAAATTCTCTGAGAACAAAATTAAATTATGTGGAGGTGAGAGGTGAACATAAGAAAAGAAAATGGGCATAATCAAGGGGAGATATGTGGTTGGAGTGAGCACTGGGAAGGTGAAATACAGGTTCTAAGGTGTTCCAAGGTGAGATGATAAGAGTGGGCAACTAAAACATTAAGCAGAGAATTCCTATGAAAGGGCACTGTCACGGTTCTTGTCCTCAAGAAAGGGTATTCTAAAAATTATTTATTTTTTAGTAATCTGTATACTCAAGGTGGGGCTCAAACTCACAACCCTGAGATCAAAAGTCATATGCTCTTCCAACTGACTAGGCAGGTGCCCCCAAGAGATAGATATTCTAAAAGATGGCTTGAATAAGTACAAAAATAACTATACAACAATGCAGACTATGAACCACACTCAGAAAAGTACAAATAAAGGGGAATGGCATACAGAAAAAAAGATGCCATGGTAGTCAGCACCCAGTGCTGTGCCTTGTATGGAGTCTATACTCAACAAAACCATTTCAGGAGAAAAGCTGACATTGGAAAGGGTACGTGCATGCTTTTGAAATTGCGTAGCTGATGTTTAATTCTCCACTAGTGATTTTTGACAATGGATGCACATAAGGATCCCCTGGGAAACTTTTTGAATGACCATTATTCAGACTCCACATTCAGAGATTCTGAATGTAGGGCTAGGGCTAGGCATTAGTATTTTTCTAAAGTTCCCAGATGATTCTAAAGGCCAGCCAGGATGAGAAGTGTTGGGTCCTTGTGTATATATTTTTTTCTTTTGAAAGACTAAGGAGCTTAAAATCCAAGGAGAGAAACACAAAGTTGAGAAATAAGAGGTATAGAGTCTAGATTTAGCACTAGTGCCCATTAATACATCTTGGATAATTTCTTTTCAGGGCTGCCTGGGTGGCTCAGTCAGTTGAGCATCCGCCTCTTGATTTCAGGTCAGGTCATGATCTCAAGATCATGAAATTGAGAAAGCCCAGTAGAGCGTTTGGGCACTGCTCAGCACCAAGTCTGCTTGTCACTCTCCTTCCCCTTTGTACCCCTCTTTGGGCTCACTCCTGCACTTTCTCTCTCTGTCTCTCTAAAATAAATAAATAAGTCTTAAAAAATTCTTTTCATCAGTACAGTAAAAAATGTTACATACACTCAGGGTAATATTTCATTTCTGTCCCTTGGGTCTCTCAGGAGTTTGGAGAATTAAACTTGGGGATTTTTTCAGTAGGAAGTTACTATGTAAATACATTTAATTACTATAATCAGTCAAAGGAAAATAATTTTTTTAATTTTTAAAATTTGAGGTATAATTGACATACAACATTAGTTTCTGGCATATCATGTTTTTTTTGGTAACAAAAATCTATTATGATTAAGAGTCCATCATAATAAATTTATGCATTTTGACATCTATCATCTCATTTGTTTCTGTCAAAATCTTTGCCATTTAAGTATTATCTCTATTTTGCAAATGCCTGACCTACAATCACACCTCCTTATGTGACAAAGACACTCTCTACTCTTTATTTTTCTTTCTTCAGTCTTAGTCATCTTTCTAAATCTTTGTTGATAGGGTATATTTTACAAAGAGTCAGTAGTATCATTTTTAATGTAAAGAATAAAAGCTATGGCCCTGTATGTTCAACCAGTTGCCTAAGTAGCAGGATGATGGAACAGAAATAAAATATATTAAGAAGGATTAGTAAATCAGGAGAATTTGGCATTTGCCACTGGCCATTGCTAAGGAGATTAAAAAGACACAAAGAACAGTAACAAACTACAGTAAACTATTCAGGTTTTAGCATCATAACTGCTAAGTAAATGTTAAAAGGTTGAATAAATGAATGGATGAATTTTAAAATATTTATGGAAGTGACTATAATGATACATAAATCATTGAATACTTATATATGCCAGACAGTATTTTTAGCCCTTTACATGTATTATCACTCCCTTTTTTTAAGATTTTGAATAATCTCTATGCTCAGTGTGGGGCTCAAACTCATAACCCCAAGATCCAGAGTCACATACTCCATTGACTGAGCCAGCGAGACGCTCCAGTGTTATCTCTTTTTAATCAACATCTAATTCTTTTAGGTTGGTATTATTATTATTCCTCATTTTAGAGATGAAGAAACTGAAGTCCAGAAAGATTAATTATAGTACAGAGGCTCTGTTGTCTAGTCCACTAGTAGCACAGTGGCAAGGTCATTAGTTACCAAATTTCATAATGCAATCAGCTGACTACTCTTCCTTGAGCAAGCTAGGCCCAAGTGCCTCTATTTATCTTTTCTCTTTGTGGTGCCACCTGCTGGAGATGGGACCTGCTCATTACCACCTTTCCCTACTACTGTCTCTTCTAGCCATTCAGTAGTGACTTCCTGTTCCAAAGTCTATCTGCACCACTTGCCAAGGTACCTCTTCAGCCTTAACTGGGGACAGGAATAGGTGGCAACAGGGCTGATAATTTTATACATAACATGGAGACTCTGTCCCAGGGCATGGATTCCAGTCCTCTGGACTCTGGAATCATCTCTCATCTTTGATGTCTTACCCTTGTCAGCCACAGCAAAAACCAGTACATCCTCTGGCCGGCTGTTCTGCAGCTTATTGACTCTGTCGAAGTCATCAATTCTAAGGTGCTCCATTAGGAAAAATTTACTACTAAGAAAAATAGACACACCCAATTGTTATTTTTATTTTTATTAATTTAGGGAGGGGGGCAGATGGAGAGAGAGAATCTTAAGCAGGCGCCATACCCAGGGCAGAGCCGGTTGCAGGGCTCGATCTCACAATGCTGAGATCATGACCTAAGCCAAAATCAAGAGTCAGACACTTAACTGACTAAGCTACCTGGGCGCCCCATAAACACATTCAATTATAATGGCATGATGTCACCAATTGAAAGATGCATCCCTGTTTCAAGAAGTTAAAATGTGTTAAAAAAAAAGAATCTTAAAATTGATGAAATATGGCATATAAATGTATTTTGATAGATTTTTCTAACACTTACGGGCTGTTCATAGCCAGCTTTTTTCATGACCACTGCTTCTGTCAACTTGCAATGTTTATCCCTCCCTTTTGGGTGCTGTGAACTGTAGCAGCTTTTGTCACAAATAGGCCTTCTCAAACACTGGTGAAGTGTGTATATTTTGGGGTGTGGTGGTTCATACAGGAGAAGAGAATGATAGAGCATGCTAAGGCATGGATGCCGTCACAGTGTGGAATGTATCAGATGATAGGGAGTTTAGGGAGGTTCTAGTGTGGAATGTATCAGATGATAGGAAGTTTAGGGAGGTTCTAGAAATGTTTCTTTTACCACTTTATGATATGTAATATTTCCATCCCCCCCCCAAAATTCCTCCTGCCCCTTTATATTCAATTGCCAGCCCGAATCCCAGCTCCTGGTATCACTAATTGCTTTGTATCGCTATAGTTTTAACTTTTTAAGGATTCATGTCCGTGGAAGGGCACCTGGGTGGCTCAGTTGGTTAAGCATCTGACTCTTGATCTCAGCTTGGGTCTTGATCTCAGGGTCATGAGTTCAAGCCCCACATTGGTGTCCATGCTGGGTGTGGGGCCTACTTAAAAAAAAAAAAGAATTGGGCGGGGGGTGGGGGTGATTGGGTGACAGGCACTGAGGGGGGCACTTGACGGGATGAGCACTGGGTGTTATTCTGTATGTTGGCAAATTGATTGAACACCAATAAAAAATAAATTTATTATTAAAAAAAAGAATTCATAAATAAAAAAAAAAAAAAAAAAGGGATCCCTGGGTGGCGCAGCGGTTTGGCGCCTGCCTTTGGCCCAGGGCGCGATCCTGGAGACCCCGGATCGAATCCCACATCGGGCTCCCGGTGCATGGAGCCTGCTTCTCCCTCTGCCTGTGTCTCTGCCTCTCTCTCTCTCTGTGACTATCATAAATAAATAAAAATTAAAAAAATAAAAAATAAAAAAAAAAAAAGAATTCATGTGCATGCAATACATGGTATTTTATGTCTGAGATATTTCCCTTAGCATCATGTTTTGAAACCTTTTCATGTTGCTTCCTGTCTTAGCTGTTAATTCCCTTTTATTGTAGGGTAGAACTCCTCTGGATGGATTGTACAACAATTTATTTATCCATTTATCAGTTGGCATACATTCAGGTTGTACCTCAACCCAACGGTGACACAATTTAGTCCTTCACCATCTAATATGGTATTAGCTGTGGGGTTTTTGTAAATGCCCTTTTTCCAAGTTTGCTTTCTTTTGCTGTGGGTGTTGGATTTTGTAAAATGCTTTTTTTCTTTGTCAATTAATATAGTCACATGCTTTTTCTTCTTTAGCCTATTGATACAGTGGATGACATTGGTTTCTGGATGTTGAACCACACCCTTGCATAGCACTTCGTTAAAGGATATAATTCTTTTCATACATGGCTGGATTCAACTTGCTAATGTTTTGGTAAGGAATTTTGTGTCTAAAGTTTTTGAAAGATGTGGGTTTGTTGTTCTGTACTATCTTTGTCTGGTTTTGGTATCAGGGGAAGGCTGGCCTCGCAAAATGAGTTGAGAGGCATCCCCTGCTTTTCCATTCTCTGAAAGAAACTGCCTAAAATTTGTGTTAATTCTCTTTTATATATTTGGTAACTTCTCCAGTGAATCTATTAGGGCCTGCAGATTTCTGTTAATATCCCACAGATTTTGATACCCTGTGCTCTAATTTTCATTCAGTTTAAAATACTTTCTAAGTTCCCTTGTGATGTCTTCTTTGATTCTAGGGGTTATTTATAAGGGTGTTTATTTTGCAGGATTTGGGGATTTTTCTAGATATCTTTCTGTTATGGATTACTAATTTGGTATGTTATCAGAAAACATACTGTGTATGGTTTTAATAACTTTAAATTTTAAAAATTTAAATTTATTGAGTCTTGTTTAATGTCCCAGAATATAGTCTGTCTTACTGCATATTCCAATGAACTTTAAAAGAGCATGTGTAGGGGATTCCTGGGTGGCTCAGTGGTTTAGCGCCTGCCTTTTGCCGGGGGCGTGATCCTGGGGTCCTGGGATTGAGTCCCGCATCAGGCTTCCTGCATGGAGCCTGCTTCTCCCTCTGCCTGTGTCTCTGCCTCTTTCTCTCTCTCTGTGTGTGTCTCTTATGAATAGATAAATAAAATATTTAAAATAAAATAAAATAGCATGAGTATAGTGGCACCTGGCTGTTTCACTAGAGCATGTGACTCTAGATCTTGGGGTTATGAGTTCAAGCCCCATGTTGGGTGTTGAGCTCACTCATTTTTTATTTAAAAAAATAAAAGAGCATGTATGCATTCTGAAATTCAGGGTAGAATGTTCTGTAAATTGTAATTAGCTCATGTGAGATGGATGGTGTTCAAGACTACTGTATTCTTACTGGTTTTCTGTACACTTATTCTATCGATTACTGATAGTACTGTATCGAAATCTCTACCTTTAATTGTGGACTTGTTTACTTCTCCTTTCAATTCTAACAATTTTTTCTTCATGTATTTTGATACTATGTTATTAAGTACCTACACATTTAGGATTGCATGTCCTCTTGTTACTTCAACACCTCAACACCTTAATACCCCTCTTTCTCCTTAATAATATTACTTATTCTAAAGTTTACTTTGTCTGATATTAATATAGCCACTCTCAATTTCTTTTTACTTATGGTGGCATGCATATCTTCTTTCCCATCCTTTTACCTTTAACTTATTTGTGTTTTTTTATTTAAATTAGGATTCTTGTGGGCATCATATTGTTAGGTATTATTTGTTGTTTTTTTTTAAGTCCACCTGATAATCTCTGCTTTTCAATTATACTGTTTAGGCAATTTATATTTAATGCAATTATTGATTTAAAGAGTTTGTTACCTTTCTTTGGAAGAGATTAAACAATTAGGAAAATTCTTTTATACTTTATCCACATGTGTAGCATTTCTGTACTATTCTTAGTCCTTTTGCATAACTTTTCTTCCATTTGAAAAACTTCAACCTTTCCTTCTTTTTTAAAGATTTATTTATTTATTGTAGAGAGGGGAGGAGGAGAGGGGGAGGGAGAGGGGCAAACAGAGTTGGCACTGAGCACAGAACCTCATGAGGGGCTTGATCTCAGGACCCTGAGATTGTGACCTGAGCTGAAACCAAGAGCCAGATGGCTAACTGACTGTGCCACCCAGGTGCCCCAAGAACTACATTTCTTGTAGCACAGGCTTGTTGATGAATTCTCTCAACATTTTTTGTCTGAAAAAAAAATCTTTAGTTTATTTCCATTTTTAATAGATATTTTTGCTGAGTGTAGAATTCTAGATTGATAGTTTTTTCCTGTGACATTAAAAATATCAGTCCTATGTCTTCTAGCTTGTGTCATTTCTAATAGGAACTTTAAAGTCATTCCTTCCTTTGCTCCCCTTTACATAATGACTTTTGGGGGCAGCTTTAAACATATACCTTTATCATCGTGATATTCTTAGTCCTTTTGACTATGGATTCACAAATATGGTTATGATGTGCTTTGGTGTAGTTTTCTGCTGGGTTCATGAGCTTTTTGGATCTGTGTGTTTTCTAGTTTAATCAAATTTGGAAAAAATTTGGGCATTGTTTCTTGAAATATCCTTCTCCTACCCTTCCTCTGACTTCCTGGGACTCCAAATACAGGTACCTTAAACTGCTTGGTATTGTTTCACTGGTCACTCATGCTATATTATTATTATTTCATTTCGTTTCAGATACTATGTTTTTCATCTCTAGAAGTTTCTTTTTTTTTTCATCTCTAGAAGTTTCTTTTTTTTAATATTTTTTTTATTTATTCATAGAGACAGAGAGATAGAGAGGCGCAGAGATACAGGCAGAGGCAGAAGCAGGCTCCATGTAGGGAGCCCGATGTGGGACTCGATGCAAGGTCGCCAGGATCACGACCTGGGCTGCAGGCGGCGCTAAACCGCTGCGCCACCGGGGCTGCCCCATCTCTAGAAGTTTCATTTGGGTCTTGTTTTCTTCTCATTCTCTCTTCATTATATTTGTGTTTTCCTCTGCATTCCTGAGTAACTGGAGCATATTTATAATAGCTGGTATAGAAGCTTTCCTATTTCATCATCTCTGTCGTTTCTAGGCTTATTTATACCGATTGACTTTTCTCCTGGTTATGGGTTATATTTTCTGCATGTCTGATAATTTTGTTTGGATTTCAGGACACTGAATTTTTATGTTTTTTGGTGCTGCATTTTGTTATATTCCTTCAAAAAATATTGGCCTTTTATCCAACAGGAAGTTAAGTTAGTTGGAATCATTTGATCCTTTTGAGGCTTGCTTTTCTGCTTTGTTAGGGTGAATCAAAGCAGTCTTCAGTAGCCCCACTCCTTGGGCGATTCCCTTCTGAAGAGTTCATCCTATGTCGGGAAAATGCCCATCTCTGTGTGAGCTCTGGGCTTTGCACGTCCCACTGCTTATGGTGGTTCTTTACTCAGTCTAGGGAATTTCATCCAAATATATGCAGATTAGGATTTGACCAGTGATTTGAAAGGTCTCCTCTGTAGGTCTCTTGAGGTCTTCCCTGAACACCTTTTTTTTTTCTAGTATCCTGCTCCTATAAATGTAGCTTCCTCAATCTGCCAACACTTTTACCTCAACTCAGTGAGATTTGGTGCTGTTTAGATTTTCTATACTGATGCTGTCTCCTGGAAGCTGCCTCTGTGAGTAATCCTGGGCTAGGACTCACCTCATTGGTTTTCCTTCTCTTAGGAATCATAACCCTGTGTGGCATGTTGTCCAATGTCTGAAAAATAGTTGTTTCATATATCTTGCCTGTTTTTCTAGTTGTTTATGGTGGGACAGCAGTTCTTGGCAGTTAGACCTTCAGGCCAAAAGCAACAATCCTCTATATTTTTTCACTATTTTCATGACTATTTTTGGAAATGTATACTTCCATATGATCTTCAAAATAATTACCTCCTATTACAAAACCCTGTGCCATAAAAATTACAAGTGAAACATGAAATAGTTGACATTTGTGCTGAATGTACAAAAGCAATAGCAAGTTTGCTGATGTGTTGTCAGGAATCAAAGCAGTGTCACTGAATTGCACAAGGAGTCATATTCTTCACCCCCTTGCAGTCACAAACACAAAAGCCAGTTTCATTTTAAAAATGTTCTTAATAAAAAAGTAAAAATTAACTTTACCAAATCTTGACACGAGTAGACACCTTTTTAATAATCTGCGTGATAAAATGGGAAGTACACATAAGCACTTCTGCTGTGTACTGAAGTATGATGGTTGGCTTCAGGAAAAGCACTGTAATTGTAATTGTTTGAATTGCAAGCTGAACTAGCTCTTTTTTCATGAGGCACTACTTTTATTTAAAATAATAACCAGCGGACAAATATGATTATTCAGATTTGGGTATTTGGCAGATGTTTTCCTGCAAATAAACAAAATTAGCCTGTCTCTTAGAGAAAACAACTGACAATATTTGTTGCTAGTGATAAAATATGCGCTTTCAGTGACAATTAGCATTTTACAATTAGTAAATTGTGTTTGCCACTATGAGCTTAATAGCTTCCCAATAATTAAAAGGCTTTTCTGATGAGATTCAGGGGGTGATACTAATGGAAGTGATTTTTAAAATATTGTGTAATAAAGTGTGTCAACATTTGGAAGATTCACATGGATCAGTGAACTAATATTTTTCAAATGATCAATGCATGATGTTACAACATGATGCACAAGTAAAAGATCCATTCAAAGTTCAAGACAGGCCAATGGATTTTAATGTAATGGAGTATGAAAAGTTTATCAATATGTTGGACACTTGGGTGGCTCAGTCAGTTAAGTGTGTGACCCTTGATTTCAGCTCAGGTCATGATCTCAGGGTCATGAGACTGAGCCCCAGGTCCAGCTCCACATTGAATATGGAGCCTGCTTAAGATTCTCTCTTTCCCTCTGCCTTTGCCTCTGCCCTACACTAATGTGCTCCCACTCTCACATCCTCATTCTCTATCTTTAAAAAAATAATTAATTAATTAAAAATTTATCGATGTGGTTTCAGATTGCAGCTTTTAGGAAACGACCACTTGTCATGTTTGGGTAGAGTATCAAAGAAGAATGTCCACAGTTATCTGATAAAGATATTCTTCTCGGGAGGCCTGACTGGCTGCAACTCTTAAACTGGGGTGTCGTGAGTTCAAGCTCCATGTTGGGTGTAGAGTCTACTTAAAAATATTCTCTTCTCTTTTCCAACTGCATATCTGTATGAGGCTAGACTTTCTTCATGTAGTTCAGACAAAATAACATATTACAACAGATTAAATGCAGAAGCAGATATGAGAATCTGTATTTTTTTCTTTTCTTCTCTTCTCTTTTTTTTTTTTACTTAGGCCTGACATTAAAGAGGTTTACAATAATGTAAAGAATGCCACTCTTCTTCCTAACTTCTTTGAAAATATTTTTTGCCAAATATATTATTTATATGGATATATAATATATTGTTATTTTTAAATATATTTTTAAAGATTTTATTTATTTATTCATGAGAGAGAGAGAGAGAGAGAGAGAGAGAGAGAGAGAGGCAGATACAGGTAGAGGGAGAAGCAGGCTCCATGCAGGGAGCCTGATGTGGGACTCTGTCCTGGGACTCCAGGATCACTCCCTGGGCCGAAAGCAGGCACTAAACCGATGGGCCACCCAGAGATCCCTAATTTATTGTTATTTTAAATTGAATTAATAATATGACATTTTTTCCTGTTTTAACTTCTAGGATGGTAAGTATTGATAGTTCTAACCCATATAAACAAAGCCTTTATGAAAAATTTTAAGAATTTTTAAGAATGGAAAGAGTCTCTGAGCCAGAAAGTTTGAATTATCTGTTCTTATCAAAACATTGGGACCTGGTGCTTTTTAATCACCTTTTCTTTCTCTCTGCTGTAATTGCTTATTTCAGTTTTAAACTTTTAGTTGAACAACTTTGGTAAGTTTTTGTTAGGAAATCATATCTTTTGGATCTAAATTCTAATTTATTGCCATTGCGTTGCAGGTAGTATCTTTCACATTTCCTTTAATGCTTTTTGTGCCCAAGGTTATCTCTCCTTTCTTATTCCTAATCTTAGATTTTTTTTCTCCCACTCTTTATTTCATTCAGTGCCCACAACACATTAATAAAACAGTACAAAAGTTTTGGGATGAAGGGAATACAAGGGGAGACGACAGCAGGCAAGAACTGTCCAGGAAGAAGGAAAGGGACTGATAGAGTGTGTGGGCTGTCCCTCCCTCTAGTTTGATCACTGCAAAAGTTCAAGACAGAGAGTGAGGATTGCTAGCCGATCTCTCTGCCTGGTCATCACAGGGCTCTTGACATTTGTAGATCCGCTAGGATGCAAGCCCTTCTCAAATTTTAGTGTCCTTAAATTCAATTTGCTTGTGTTACCAGATTTGTTTTGTTTTGTTTTTTATATAATTTTATTTTATTATTTTTTTAAGATTTCATTTATTTATTCATGAGAGGCCCAGAGAGAGAGAGAGAGAGAGAGAGGCAGAGACACAGGCAGAGGGAGAAGCAGGCTCCATGCAGGGAGCCCAATGTGGGACTTGATCTGGGGTCCCCAGGATCACACCCCAGGCTGCAGGCGGCACTAAACCACTGCGCCACCGGGGCTGCCCTGTTACCAGATTTGGATCAGGCTCTGGAGTAGCTGGCTAACTCTATTCAAAGAAAGGACTGATGGAAAAGCTAGAATGCCACTTTAATAGTTTCCTAACAAATGAACCAGATTCCTATGTCTACTGATCAATGCATTGCTTTTTTTTGCATGCAAATGTTTATGGTTTCCTAGAGACTGCTTTTGGAGATGCATCTGTGAGGGAATGAGGAAGGCAGAGTTTGGCAGAGGGAGTTGCAACTGAGATCTCCTGTGACCCTATGGAGAGCTCTGTGGTGAGAATGACCCTTTGAGATGCTCTAAGTTGAAGCAATGAGCTGGGCCTCGGAATCTCCACTTCAGTCGATCATTGGTTATGGACACCCTCTGAGAGGGCCTGTAACTGTGGCTGAGGCAGGTCCCTGCTGCCTGAGGCTTTGCCTAGTGAGGGATGTGGTTGTGCACCCCCTATTCCCAGAAGATGGGGGATGGGTCTTTTGGCTCTAAAGAGAGGTTCTGGGCAGAACCCCACAGCATTCACTACAAACACATTTGTTGTAAGATACATCCTGAACTTAGAAACATTAGAAGTGAAGAAAGTGCACCTTAAGATAAGAGTAGAATAAAAAAAAGATAAGAGTAGAAATATGGTCTAAGGATTCAGTAGTGTTTTTTGGTATAGAGATGCAAGCTGAACTCCAAGGATGAATCGAAATAGAGAATTAAAAATCCAAAGGGTCTCAGGAATTTTCTCCATTGTCTATCATTTTTGACTCTTTTTTGCAAATCTGTTTTACTCTTCCTTCTTGATATTCCAACTCTCTTTGCTGAAGAGTTTAGCAAAGCCCGCATGGGTAGTGGATGATTACCAGTACTTTGCTGGTGAATATGTAAAATTGGCTCTCTGACAGAAGAGAGGTGTGCACCTATATTCATGTAATTTTTACTGATATAAAGGATATGGAGGACACAATTGTAGGTAATAATGGACTATACAATACTCTTTTTTTTTTTATGATAGTCACAGAGAGAGAGAAAGAGAGAGAGAGACACAGGCAGAGGGAGAAGCAGGCTCCATGCACCAGGAGCCCGACGTGGGACTCGATCCCGGGGCCTCCAGGATCGTGCCCTGGGCCAAAGGCAGGCGCTAAACCGCTGCACCACCCAGGGATCCCTACAATACTCTTTATTGTAATTCCATATAGCCAGTTGATTCTCACAGGATTATTTAATTGATTTTTGCAGAACTCTTATGTCCTCAGTCAACCTGTAGTTATAAAGGATGAATGAGCCCCGCTCGGACATGAATGCTGGTTGATATTTCTGCTTAAATTAATGAATAAGACAAAAGTGAAATAACAAAGGTGCATGTTAGAACTTCATTTGTTTGTCATGTAGATGACTTCTTTATTCAATCAGATAATAGTTTCTCAAATCCTGGAAGAATATCTCCTCAAGTCTTTTTCTTCTTTACTTACTGTGCAACAGTTGTTTTTGATAGGAGAGAGATTTTGCTCCTCAGGGGACCTTTGGCAATACCCAGAGACATTTTTGGTTGTCACAATAATAGAAGGGGAGGGTGTTACTGGCATCTAACAGGTAAATAGATGCCAAACATCCCTCTCCCTAAAACTAATTATCTGGTCCAAGGTTGAGAAACTCTGATCTGTATTATTAATATTGTCTCCATAACACTTTAAAGTTTAGAAAATCAACAAGATAATAAATCAAGTCCAGATTTGTAGCATTTGCCAATTTCAGTGGTGTGAACATTCCCACTGTGGCTGATCTAAGGTACCAATATCACATCTTTAAGTGTGGAGTCGTTGAAAAATATGTAGTAGCACATGTTATATGGAATTTCTACCACAAAGATACAGCAGTTGTAACTAAATCCAAGAACATAAATTATAGTAAAATGTAGTAATATAATTAGTAATACATAAAAGGTTCTGTGTATCTATTACCTGTATTTATAATGTACTTATGTAAATAAACATTTAATTTTTAACAATGGCTATGCTTAACAGCTGACTCATAAAATTCTTAAAAGATTTAGCAGTTTGCTCTTGCAGGTCAGTATAGACTGGTCTGGCTCCAGCTTGGCACCAAAATGGCTACCCACTACTCTTGAATTCACATTTTATATTACCTGCACCTTAGAAAGACTGACCCAGTTCCAATGCCAGTTTTCTAAGGAATGGACTCTGGTTGGCCCAGATTGGGTCAGGTACCTGCAGGTTTGTGAATGTAGCTGGATCCAAAGGAAGCCTATTCCCGTCCATTAGGAAACTTCTGGAAGCATCTCTGTGAGTGGGAGTGCACCCTCAGAGGAGTCTGTAACAGCACTACAGAAACTGGCACATGCTTACTCCTCCATTCCTGTTTATCAAGACTCCATGCAGACCAAGTTTCTGACTCATCCACTGTTTCCTCCCCACAGAGGTTTCAAAATAATGTATTAGATCAGTGGTTCTCAAAGTGTGGTCCTTGGATCAAAAGCAGCTGCTTCACTTGGGGTCTTGTTCAAAAAGCAAATTATTGGGCATGATTCCAAACCTCCTCACTGAGATATTCTGGGGATGGAGGCCAGAAGTCAGGTTTCAAAAGGTCTTCCAGGTTATTCTGAGGCAAACTGAAGATTGAGGCCACTGTACTAGATTATCTAATTTAAACAAAGTTACATTCTGTTCTTTAGGACAGCAACAAAACAAACCCAGATCATCCTGATTAAATTAGGTATTTCTTCCAGTCTTCAGAAATGACAAATAATCTCCCTTTGGATGAGTTACTCTGGCGAGCAATAATCTCATCAATCTTATACTGATTTTTACTATTTCTTCTCTAGAAAATGACTGGTCTTTATTTCTGTGAATACTTTATTGTAACCTCATATATGCTATTAAGTCATATTTATCCGACATAATTTAACTTTTCAGGATCTGTTTCTTGATTCTCAAGAGTAGGGACTTCAATTTGGTTTAGGTCACAGAACCTAATGTAGGACAGAGCTCACAGAAGATACTTAAATGTTGGATGAATAATCATGAAGATTTACATAAATATTTTATGTCCAATCCTTTGCTTTCTTTTATTGTCATTATTTAAGTGTTATCATACATAATTTCTAAAGTAGTTACTCTGGGAAAATGTATAAGGAATTACAGTAATTAAAACAGAAAATGACAGCTTTCTGGATATTTTCTCCAAATTATAGAATTTGTATCAAGTTATGGTGTGAAGAAGAAAAGAATCGCCAGCAGTTACTCTTGAAAAGCCAATATTTTGATATGTTTCCTTCCATTTTTTCTAAGTTTATATGCTTTTCTAACCAAAAAGAGACCATATGCTGTTGTGCCCAAGATTGTGAATCCGAGAAACCACCATGGAGCCGACACCGATGCAAGCGCACGAAGGTTTATTAGCAAGCTCGAGCTTGGGTCCAAGTATACCCCACACAGCGGGGCAGGGACTTGGACCCCGAAGTGGGTTACAGCTGGGTTTTTTATAGGCTGGTCTAGAGGATTTTCAGAAGGGGTGGAGGAATTTCTCAAGTTCTGTTTACACTCTGATATGGGGCTTTCAGGGCATTGAGCTCTGTTCTCATTCTAATATGGGACTTTCTACCATGGGCGTGGGCTCTGTTGTCTTTCTGATATAGGATTCCCTGGCAAGGACATTCTGCAGTTTTTCCTGTGAAGTTCAGCTCTTATTTACAGGGGCCTAAGATGGCTGTACTTGTACTAATGCTAAACTTGAGGTAGAATGGCCTTGATTTTTCTCGGCCTCCCCAATGCTATATTTCTAGCTTCATTAGTTTGCTTTTTTACTAAGCACTATATCATGAGCATTCTCATATAATTGAATGTTTTCTGAAATATGGTTTTTAATGTTCCAGATTATTCTATCATATGTATGAACTATAAGTTGTTTAACCATTCCCCTATTTAAGATATTTGGGTCGGTAACAATATTTCACTTTTTAAATAACTACTGTGATGGAATGGCATGCATTTTAAAAAAACACTTTATTTATTTGTTTGTTTGTTTGTTTGTTTATTTAGAATGCATGAGCCAGGGGAGGGGTGGAGGGAGAAGTAGAGAGAGAATCTGAAGCAGACTCTCCTTTGAGTCTGGAATGGGGTGGATGGTGGCACTTGATCTCATGCTCTGAGATCATGACCTGAGCTGAAATCAAGAGCAAGATGCTCAGATGACTGAGCCATCCAGGTGCTCCAGGTTGCATATTTTGAAAATGAACACATTCTCTCTTAGAGTTAGGATGAGTTGGTTCTCTCCTCGTCGTCTTTTTTCCCTTCTGTATTGAAAAACTTGCTCATTAGTTTGCTTGTTCAAGTACACATCTCTCACTGTTCCATCTCAAGCCTTTATCAGGATTTAAAGCACATGTTTACATAAACATCAAAATCACTGAGAATCTGGCCTGTTTAAGGTAGCTAGTTTTTTTGTCTGGTTTACACTTACTGTAATCTCCCATTGGCCAGCTGTTCTTTGCTGTAAACTTCCATCATCCCTTGTCAGTCCTTCATTGAGGTTTGTATGTAATAAACTCTTATCTCTAAAACAGGAAGATCCTGGGGCACCTGGTGGCTCAGTGGGTTAAGGGCCCACCTTCGGCTCAGGTCATGATCTCAGGGTCCTGGGATCGAGCCCTATGTTGGGCTTCCGGCTCAATGAGGAGTCTTCCCTTCCCTCTGTCTGTGCTCTCTTTCTCTCAATTAAAATAAATTAAGTCTTGGGACTCTTGGGTGGCTCAGCAGTTGAGCACCTGCGTTCGGCCCAGTGTGTGATCCTGGAGTCCCAGGAGCGAGTCCCACATTGGGCTCCCTGCTTCCCTCTCTGCCTGTCTCTGCCTCTCTCTCTATGGCTCTCATGAATAAATAAATAAAATCTTAAAAAAAAATCTTAAAAAAACCCAGGAAGATGCTAATTAGTTATTTGCTTAGTGAATAATAAGTAACTCAGGAGACGGATAGCCATATAAGAGTGTTGCCATGTTTATTATTAGTTCAAGGACCTTTTCTTCATAAAATATTTTAAGCTTTCAAAAGCCCTAAAAATTAGCACAGCATTTTAGGTTAGAGGGCGAGTGAACTTCCTATGTTGACTTATTTTTGGTAAAAGTCAGATATCTTTTAGATGAAATGTGACCAACACACAAGCACACAGGTGCGTACAAAACTTTGTAAATTGATCAAACAGTTCTCTGCCACCTTTTATTTTGATAAATCATCTTACCCAGTATCAATTGACTGAACTAAATGATATTTCTTCCCTTTTTGAGGGGGGAAAACTAACATGTCAAATATTGTTCAGTTATGACTTATCTGGGATTTCAAAACCAGCTAAATGGCATAGAACCCAAGATAAAAGCTTTGAAAACAGTTCTCAGAGTCTTCTTAAAATCAAAATCTTAGATCTAATTTTTCTCCACAATTTAATTTTTTTCCCATGTGCCGGACTTACACACACACAATTTTTGATTACATCTCCAATCATGTCACTAGAAATCTTGATTGCTGAATGTATGACCATAAAAATTATCTCAATTAGTGTGGGATAAGTGTTCAATCATCACCAAGACCTGTTAGCAGCAGTTTAGAACTGAGGAGGAGAGACATTTACTTCTGAAACGAATTAAGTGGATGTAGTTGCTTAGCTTTACAGGAAATTTAACGGGTAACGGGCTGGCAGTGAACACTGCCCCTTTGTTCTGTACTTGGGAGCTAATAGTACCGTTCAGGGTTTTCCCACTTTAGTGACCTCATTCTGGCAAGCAGGTAAACTTCGGGAGCTCTGATGTGAAACGGTTTAATGAGAGAGGAGCTGGCCCTAATTAACATAATTGAAGTGTTCTTATGCGGAGGCTTCTGCTCCTGAACTAGCAGGTACCAGCAGGTGTAATGACTTCTCATGAAGAAATACAGCACGTCGACCTGCAGGGGCTTCAAGAGGCGCTCCTGTTCCAGCCTCCTGCGAAGGGCGGCTCTACTAGCGTGAGGCAGGCGCGCTGCCGGAGGGTGCCGCCAGGGGGCGCGCGTCCACAGCCGCTTCGCCAGCCGCAGGGGCCCCGGGGCGCTCCCTCCGCTCCTCTCGCTCACGTCGGCTTCCGCCGGAAGCGGCTACCGTCCGGCGTCGTCGGGGGTCCGAGCTTGGCGGGGGTGGGTCGGCGGCTCCGGGGGCCCGAGGGCGAAGCTCGGCGTGAGCCGGGCCTGCGACATGGACGTTCTGAAGTCGGAGATCCTCCGGAAGCGGCAGCTGGTGGAGGACAGGAACCTGTTGGTGGTGAGGATCCTTGGGGGTCGTGAGGCCGTGTGTAGGGGCGGGGGTGGGGTGGGGTGAAGGGCTCCGCGCGGGGATGGGGCTTGGTGGGAGCGGCCCCCGGACCCGCCTAGGACGCCTCCCTTGGGAGTCTCAGGGAGGCGCGGGATTGCAGCGAGCCCCGGGATTCTGGCAGATGCCCCCCCCCCCAGCTGCCCCTTTTGCACCCGCGCCCATCTGTCCGTATTCCGCGGACGGGCCCCGGTTCTGGTGGCTCACGTCTGTCGTTTTACTGAGGGTTTGTGCCCGGCTGGAAAAAAAAAAAATATCTGTGAAATCTGGGACTGCGTCCTGCTCTCGAAACCTGTCTGAGCTTTTATTTTGTCGTCGTCTTTGCCCCCCTCCGCCTCCGCCCCATCCCGCCCCCCGCCCCCCGCCCCTTCGCTGATGGGACGGCCGGCACCGTTCTGGACAAACAGCGGAGTGAGGAGAACGAGGAGAATTGCGTGATACAGAAACTTCCGTGAACTGGGTATTGAGGACCGCGTTGCATGGCGGTCCCTGAGACCAGCGGTTCTCAGGGCCTTGGGCCCCTGCAGCCCTGGACACTCTTCCCGATTATCGGGGATCACAGAGAGCTTTTCTCGATGTGTTCACGGATACTTGCCACGGTAGACGTCAAAGCTGGGCAGTCTGTCTCACGGAAGCTTAGCCGACCTTCAGGGTTGTGTTAGCTGCGGGGGTATCGCGGAGGGATCCGACCGTTACGGCCGTCGGGAAATGCAGACCACCGTGTGGGTTAGCGTGTGTCGCCAGCCAAGGTATTGAACTCTTTACTGTGTTCCCGAGGCGGTGCTTTTCCGTGCACGGGACTTGATCTTGTAACCGGAACTTTGTACCATTTAGCCTCCTTCACCTGTTACGCCCCCCCAACACCCTGTCTCTGTATTTATTAGCTTCTGCTTTGTTTGTCTTGCCTTTTTTGGATTCCATAGAGAAGTGAGATCATATGGTATCTCTTTCTCTGACTTTTTTTTTTTTAAGATTTTATTCATTTATCACACACACACACACACACACACACACACACACACACACACACACAGGCAGAGGGAGAAGCAGGCTCCATGCAGGGAGCCCGACGTGGGACCCCAGGATCGTGCCCTGGGCCGAAGGCAGGCCCTAAACCGCTGAGCCCCCCCCGGCTGCCCTCTCTTTCTCTGACCTAATGTCACTTTGTGTGGTGCACTCTAGCGGCATCCATGTCGTCCCAAATGGCGAGATTTCATTTCTTGATACTGTGACTGTATGATTTTATGTAGAATCTGATGATTTAAAGTCTTTATCTTTCTGCATCTTAGTGTCCATCGGTGGTTTTCAAATTTCTCACCGCCCCAGTCACCATGAGAAATGTTTAGTTTGCTCTGATGGGTATAACGGAAAAAAGTTTCATGAAACTGTTCTCAGTTTAACTACATGTGATTCTATCCTATGTTTTAATCCGTTCTGTTTGATTTTTAAAAATCCTGGTTGGGGGTCACTGTGTTGTTTTCATTACCTTGTCTGTAGTTGGAAAACACCTGTCTGTGCTACAGTGTTCCTCAGAAGAGCTGCCTCAGCTTAGTCCTTTCAAGTGAGGTTGCAGCTTTTTGTTTTTCTGAGAGTTGACATAGTACTTACTGTGAGTGCCTCCTTGTTAAATTGGGGAAGCTCCTAAAATAGCCTCCTGTCACCTGTCCTAAATGATCTGCCTGCTGTAACTACTTAGAAGTAAGTGTAGTCTCTTGCTTCATAACAATGCTTTGGAGTCCTGGTGTTGGTGAATCATGAGCTAACACGGAGCGTCATTATATGGAAAACCCAGTGCTTCAGAAACAGTGGAGCACAATTAGCAGTTTTCATTTATGTTGTACTCACGAGTATGGTCTTTGTGTAGAATTTTACCTTTTGTTTTTTCCCTCAATAATATTTACTGAATGTTTTCTATATGTTTCCATGTACACTACACTGTGCTACGGAGGATTAAAAAAAAAAGTCATGCTTGATCCTTTAAGGACTATGCATCCAGTTTCACAGAAAATAGAGAAGCCAACAGGCAAGATATTCCTCACCCTTTGTCCTGTTGAAATGGGACATGAGGTATCATTTAAGCTTGGGTCAAACCTTCCACTTGCTCACTGGATCTCAGCTTATCTCTTTTAGGATCATCAGGAACCTTATGTCCCGTATCTCCTCTCTTCCCTGTGCCTTCTGTCTACTGGCTTTTCTGGCTTTTCCCCTTCAGTCCTAGAACATACTGATGTCTCCTGTCTTTAACAAGGTTTTTTAAAAAGATTTTATTTATTTATTCATGAGAGCCACAGAGAGGCAGAGACACAGGCAGAGGAAGAAGCAGGCTCCCTCTGGGGAGCCTGATGTAGGACTCGATCACAGGAACCCACAGAACCCAGGATCACGACCTGAGCCAAAGGCAGACAATCAACCACTGAGCCACCCAAGTGCCCCAGGTTTGTTTTTTTTTTTTTTGTTTTTTTTTTTATAACCAGGATTCTTAAAATAAGTCTTAATTCCTCCACACTCCTTAACATGATGCACAAAGGTTCCTGCTCCTGCAACTGTACTGAATTGATTCTGATTAGGGATATCAGTGACCTCCATAGCATTTGACAGTCTTGACGAGTCTTCTTTCTGCATGTGCCCCTCTAATCTCCTCCTTTTTATGATATTGCTAAAAGGATCTTGAACTTGAAAAGGTCAAGGGTTAGTAATTTCTGTGCTGGTGAAAAACTGTGCCCATTATACTGTAGCACCAGAGTTGTTCTGGCTCTATTAAACCTTTTTCATTTTTTCAGTTCTTTGGACTTGGCTTTCTTCACTCTTTCTCATCCTTATTTTGTTTTATTTTATTTATATTATATTATATTATATTATATTATATTATATTATATTATATTATATTATATTATATCATATCATATCATATCATATCATATCATATCATATCATATCATATCATATCATTTATTCAGGAGAGACACAGAGAAAGAGGCAGAGACACAGGCAGAGGGAGAAGCAGGCTACATCCAGGAAGCCCGATGTGGGACTCAGTCCCGGGACTCCAGGATCACGCTCTGGGCCGAAGGCAGGCGCTAAACCGCTGAGCCACCCGGGCTGCCCTCTCATCCTTTTTTTTTGTAATAGTCTGTAATTTTCTTGAGCTTCTGTATTTCATGTTCAATGGGTAGCCTCTGAAAGTTTTCCTTTAGTGCGGTCAAAAAACAGTGTGGTGGAGACTTTGCTTTCCTGTTGATAGTGTATTTTGATATCTGCAGAGTAGAATTTTTGTCCTTTGTTTTACTTGGAAATTTTTCAACTGAAGAAAACTCAAAAAATTGTAGTAAGAAACTCACATGCCTACCATGTCGATTCTACAGTTAAACCTGTGTTAACATTTAACTATTTGTTTTATCATGATTTTTCTATCTGTCCATTCATTACTTTGTCTAACAATGCAGAAACTACTTCAGAGTAGTTTGAGCAGTCAGAACTTATTTAGGATTGGGGATAGTCTGTTTCAGTAGCTTCTCTACAGTTTGGTGAAGGGGCACTCACAAGGTAAGTATTATTTCAACTCTCACAGATTAACAATAAAAAGCTGCGGGATCCCTGGGTGGCTCAGCTGTTTGGTGTCTGCCTTCGGCCCAGGGCATGATCCTGGAGTCCCGGATCGGTCTCCCTGCATGGAGCCTGCTTCTCCTTCTGCCTGTGTGTGTGTGTGATGAATAAATACATAAAATCTTTAAAAAAAAAAAAAACCAAAAACAATAAAAAGCTGGGACACCCCCTGGAAATGACCAAAGGTGAGGCAGCTCCTCCAGAACCAAACAGATAATTTCTTTTTGGCTGCAGATGGGGTAATGAGAACAATTTAACAATCTTAATATATTTCAAGTTAAGTTGCAGACATTGGTACACTTTACCCCTAAACAACTTGCTGTGCATCATTAGTCACACTTCAGTGTTTGCTTATACTTCTTTTTATGTGTAAGCACAAATTTATATAGTAAGAAATACACAGATCAGTGAATTTTGACAAATACATATACCTGTGTAGGCCCATTCGTATCAGAATACAGAATGTTCCCTCGTTCCATTTCTCAGGCATTCCCTCTGCCTCCCACCCCCAGAAGCCACTACTGCTGGTTGGTTTTGCCTGCTGTAGAACTTCCACAGAAGTAGAGTCCTACTGGGCACTCTGCTGTGTTCCACTTTGTTTAGTCATAATGTTTTGAGTTGTATTCATGTTGCATGTATCAGTTGCTCTCCCCCCCACACACATAGTATTCCATTAAATAAATAGACCCAGTTTGGGAAATCATTCTTCTGAGGTTGGACACCATGGCTCTTCCCAGGATTTGACTCTTAAGATCAGAGCTGCCAGGAACTTCTCCAGAAGTGTCATGTTTTCATTTCTCTTCGGGAAATGCTGGGGAGTAGAACTGCTAGGTCATAGAGTACATACATGCTTTTATAAAAAGCCACCAAATGCTTCTCCAAAGTGCTTGGACCCTGTTACACCTCCAGCAGCAGAGTTCGTTCAGATGTCCTCCATTCCTGAGAGCAGTTGTGTTGTCAGTCTTTTTAATTTCAGCCATTTGGAGGATGTGTAGTGATACCGTGTTGTAGCTTTATTTATTTATTTTTAAAGGTTTTATTTAATTATTTATGAGAGAGAGAGAGGCAGAGACACAGACACAGAGACACAAGCAGAGACACAGGCAGGCTCCATGCAGGGAACCCTACATGGGACTGGATCCCAGGACTCCAGGATCACACGCTGGGCTGAAGGCAGGCGCTAAAGCGCTGAGCCACCCAGCGATCCCCCGGGTTGTGGTTTTAATTCTCATCTGCCTAATGATGATGATAGTGCTTTTCATGGTTTGTTTGTTTGTTTTACCATTTGTATCTCTCTTGGGTTTTTGGGGTTTTTTTGTTGGTTTTTTTTTTTTGTATCTCCTTTGTAAAGTATTAAAATTGCATATTTTTTAATTGGGTTGGGGTTTTTTCCTTGTGTTGAAAGAATTTTTCATAATAACATGGATGCTAGGCTTTGTCAGATATGTTTTGTGAATATTTTCTCCCAGACTATAGGTCTTCTACTCATTTTCTTTCTTTTTCTCTTCTCTTTTCCCTTTCCTTTTCTTTTTTTAAGATGTATTTATTTGAGAGAGAAAGAGCTAAGGGAGCAGAGGGAGAGAAGCAAACTGCCAGTGGGGAACCTGACACGGGGCTGCAGCTCACGACCTGAGCTGAAATCAAGAGTCGGACACTTAACCGACTGAGCTACCCAGGCTCCCCTCTGTTCATTTTCTTAATAGTGTTTATTGAAGAGCAAATCTTTGAATTTTGATAAAGCCCAACTTATCAGTTTGTTATGGTTATTATTTTGTGTGTCCTGTCTGGGAATATAAGAGAGTATAACTAGCTTGAGAAAAGGTTGGCAGTTCTTAAAAGTTAAACATACTCCTATATATAATCCAGTCACTCTGTTCCTAGGTGTTAATTCAAGAGGCTAAATAAAGTATTCTTATATCCTAAAAGCTTTATGTTTTTATTTAATAGAGAGTTCTGAACAATTTTGAATCCATATTTTGGTATGATGTGAGGTAGTGATGTGGCTTATTGCATTCCATGTGGATATCCAGTTGTTCCAGCACCATTTACTGAAAATAATTTTCCCTTTGGATTGTTTTGGTGTCTTTAGAAATTAAATAATTGTGTATGGTTCCATTCTGGGTGCTTACTCGTATTCTTGTAAGCTATTTAGTGATCGTTATGCCACTGCTGGACTGTCTTGATTTCTGTAGCATTATGTTGAGTCTCAAGGTCAGGGGAGGTAAATCCTATCACCACTACTGCTAGTTTTTTCTTTCTTTTTTTGTCCTCCTCTTCCCCTTTGTCCTCTTTATCTCTTGCTGTGATATTTTATTTTTAAACAGCCTAATTTATTGAGGTATAATTGACATACAGTAAACTACACATTTAAAATGTTCAGTCGGTGCATTTAGACATACATGTACACCTGTGCAACTTTCACCACAATGAAGAGAATGAACATCTCGTCCCAAAGTTGCCTTTTACCCTTTTGTAATCCCACCTTCCTGCTGCTGCCTGCATCCCACATCCACCCTATCCATGGGCAACCACTGATTGGCTTTCATTTGCATTTTCTAGAGTTATTTGAGTTACTTAGCGTGATGCCCTCAAGGTCCATCCATTTGTTGTAAATAGCAAGATTTCATTTTTTATGGCTGAATAATACTTGGTTTTCTGTGTGTGGTCTGTGTGTGAGAGAGAGAGAGAGAGAGAGAGAGAGAGATCTTTTAATCCATTCATCGATGGACAAGTTGTTTCCATATCTTTGCTATTGAAAATAATGCTGCTATGAACACGAGGGTGCAGACATCTTTTTGGTGTTTTCATTTTCCTTAGATAAATACACAGAAGTGCAATTGCTGAACATATTAAGTTTTTGAGGAACCTCCGCATTATTTTCCAAGGTGGCTGCACCAATTTACATTCCCACCAAGAATGCACAAGGGTTCCCTTTTCTCCACATCTTTGCCAGTGCTTTTATTTGTTGTCTTTTGATAATAGTATTCGGACAGGTGTGAGATGATATCTCCTGGTTTTGGTTTGCCTTTCCCTGATGATTAGTAATGTTGATCAGCATTTTTTCATGTGTCTGTTGGCTATCTGTAATCTTCAGAAAAATATCCGTTCAGACCTTCTGCTTATTTTTAAATTGGATTATTTGTTTTTATGCTATTGAGTTGTAGGAGTTCTTTATATATTTTGGATCTTACCCCTTATCAGATATGCAATTCACAATATCTTTTATTCAGTAGGTTGCCTTTTCATTTTGTTGATGATTTTGTTTGCTTTGGAGAAACTTCCTAGTTGATGTGGTTTCACTTATTTTTTCTTTTGTTGCCTTTGCTTTTGGAGTTAGATTCAAAAACTTGTCAAGACAGATGTCAAAGAGCTTACTGCCTATGTCTTCTAGGAATTTCATGGTTTCAGGTCTTATATTCAAATCTTTAATCAATTTTGAGTTAATTTCTGTGTATGGCTTAACATGGTAGTATAGTTAGTTCTTTTGCTTGTGGTAATCCAGCTCCATTTTTTAAGAGACTACCTTTTCCTTGCCTATTCTTGACTCCTTTTTTTAAATTAATGGATTATATGTGCATGGGTTTATTTCTGGATGCCCTATTCTTTTTTTTTTTTTTAAAGATGTATTTAGAGAACAAGCAAGTGGGGGGAGAGGGAGAGAAACTTTAGCAGAGTCACTGCTGTGTGCAGTCTGAAGCAGGGCTTGCTCTCACAACCAAGAGATGATGACCTGAGCTGAAATCAAGAGTCAGACACTTAACTGAGCCACCTAGGCACCCCTCTGGGCTCTCTATTCTGTTGCATTCATCCGTTTTTATGCCATTACCTTACTGCTTGTATTACTATAGCTTTATATCATAGTATGAGATGAGGGAGAGTGATACCTCCAGCTTTGTTTTTCTTTTTCAAAATTACTTTGTTATTGGGATTTTTGGTGGTTCCACATAAAACTTTGGATTGTTTTCTATTTTTGTAAAAACTACTAGTATAATTTTGATAGGGATTGGATTAAATTTATAGATTGCTTTGAGTGGTATGGACCTTTGCACAGTACGGGCATACCTTGGAGATACTGTGGTTTTGGTTCCAGATCACTGCAATAAAGTGAATCAGATGAGTTTTTTGGTTTCCCAGTGCATATCGAAGTTAAGTTTACACTATACTGTTTATTAAGTTTGCAGTACCATTATGTCTATAAAAATATAGCTTAATTTAGAAGTACTGCTATAAAATATGCTAACCAAAAAAAATAATAAATAAAATATGCTAACCATCATCTATGCTTCTAGTGAGTTATAATCACTGATCGGATACCGTAGCAAAAATAATAAAAGTGACAAAGTTTGAAATAATTGCTAGAATTAACAAAATAGGGCACAGGCACCAAGTAGGGCACAGGCACAAATGCTGTTGGAAAAACGGCACCAACAGACTTGCTCAAGGAGGGTTGCCACAAATCTTCATATTGTAAAAGTCGTAATTTCTGTGAATAAAACAACATAAGCCTGTACTAAATCTTCCCATCCATGAGCACAGAGTATCTTTACCTACCTCCTTCCTTTCTTTCTTTCTTTCTTTCTTTCTTTCTTTCTTTCTTTCTTTCTTTCTTTCTTTCTGATTTTATTTTATTTTTTTATTTTTATATTTTTTAAATTTTTTATTTATTTACGATAGTCACAGAGAGAGAGAGAGAGAGAGAGAGAGGCAGAGACACAGGCAGAGGGAGAAGCAGGCTCCATGCAGGGAGCCCAATTTGGGACTCGATCCCTGGTCTCCAGGATCATGCCCTGAGCTGAAGACAGATGCTCAACCACTGAGCCACCCAGGTGTCCCTCCATTTCTTTGTGTCTTCAGTTTCTTTCATCACTGTCTTAGAGTTTTCAGGGTATAGGTCTTTTACCTCCTTGGTTAAATTTATTCTTAGTACTTTATTCATTTTTATGCAATTGTAAATGGAATTATTTTCTTAATTTCTGTTTCTGATACTTTATTAGTACATAGAAACAAATTGTGTATGTTGATTTTTGTATCTTGTGGTTTTATTGAATTCATTTACTCTAAGAGTTTTATATGAGAGTCTTTAGGACTTTATACATATAATTCTGCAAATAATGACAGTTTTGCCTTTTCATAAATTTGGATTTTTCTTGTGTATTTGCTGTGGCTAGGACTTCCAATACTATGTTGAATAAAAGTCATGAGAATTGAGGGATATCCCTGGGTGACTCAGCAGTTTAGCGCCTGCCTGTGGCCCAGGGTATGATCCTGGAGTCTCAGGATCAAGTCCCACATCAGGCTCCCTGCATGGAGCCTGCTTCTCCCTCTGCCTGTGTCTCTGCCTCTCTCTCTCTCTCTCTGTGTGACTATCATAAATAAATAAAAAAAATTTTAAAAAATTAAAAAAGTCATGAGAATTGATATCTTTGATTTATTCCTGATCTTAGAGGAATAGCTTTCAGCTTTTCACCATTTATATTATCTGTGGACTTTTCATATTTGGCCTTTTTTTATGTTGGTATGTCCCTCTCTACTACTTTTTTGAGAGGTTTTATCATAAATGGATGCTGAATTTTGTCAGATACTTTTTCTGCATCTATTGAGATATTTTTTCTTTCTCCATTTGGTTAATGTGGTATATGTATCCCATTTATTTGCAGGTGTTGAATGATCTTTGCATCCCTGAATAAATTCCATTTGGTCGTGGTGTATGGTTCTCTTAATATATTGTTGAATTTGGTTTGTTAATACTTTGTTGAGGATTTTTGCATCTGTATTTATCAGGAATATTGGCCAGTAATTTTTATTTCTTTGTGGGATCCTTGTGTGGTTTTGGTATTTTGGTAATGCTGGCCTAATAAGATGTGTTTGAAGGGTTCCTTTCTCTTTTTTTTTTTTTTTTTTTTTGAAACTTTTGTGAAGGATTAGTATCACTTTGAATGGTTAGTAGAATTAACTGGTGGATCCATCTGGTCCTGGACTTGTGATTTTTGGGGGAGGTCTCTGATTACTGATTCAATCTCGTTACTAGTAATCAGTCAATTCAGATTTTGTATTTTTTGATGATTCAGAAGTTTCCAAGTTTCTAGAAATTTATCCTTTTCTTCTAGGTTGTCCGGTTTGTTGGCATATGATTGTTCATAATAGTTTCTTAGGATCTTTTTGTATTTCTGTGGTATCAGTTGTAGCATCTTTCATAATTTTTTTCCAGCACTGTCTTTTATTTGATAAAACTAGCTGAAAGTTTGTTGATTTATCTTCTCAAAAAAACCAACTCTTAGTTTCTTCGGTCTCTTTTTAGTATCAGTTTCATTTATTTTTGCACTAATATTTGTTAATTCCTTCTCTCTGCAAACTTTGGGATACATTTGTTCTTTTCCTAGTTCCTTGTGGTGTAAAGTTAGGTGGTTTGAGATTTTTTTTTTTGTTTCCTGAGGTAAGCATGTATTGATGTGAGCTTTCCCCATAGAACTGCTTTTGCCACATGCCATAAATTTTAGTAAGTTGTACTTCCGTTTTCATTTGTTTGAGTGTAATTTTTTTCTCCTTTGATTTCACTGACTCACTGGTTCAGTAACATGTTGTTTAATCTCCGCATATTTGTGAAATTTCCAATTTGCTTCTTGTAATTGATGTCTGGCTTCATACCATTATGACTGGAAAAGATGATTGGTGTGATTGCATCCTTTTTAAATTTATTAAGACTTGCTTTGTGACCTAATACATGATCTCTCCTGGAGAATGTTCCATGTGTATTTGAGAAGAATGTTTTGCTTTTGGATGGAATGTTCTTTATGTATCTGTTACATCCAGCTGGTCTAACGTGTCATTTAAGGCATCATTTCTTATGTTTTTTAAAGAGAGGGCATGCTCGAGAGAGTGTGTGATCAGGGAAGGGGTGGAGGGGGAGAGAGAGAGAATCCTAAGCAGGCTCCACACTCAGTGAGTGCGGCTTGATCACAAGACACTGAGATCGTGGCCTGAGCCGAAATCGCAAGTTAGATGCTTCATCAACTGATCCACCCAGACACCTCAAAGTGTCTTGCATTGCTTATTCAGGCTGTATGTTGGCTTTCCAGCATGTTTTTGTACAGCTCTTGATGTTTGTATCCAATTTATATAAACACTAAAAACCTTAACATGATTGAGGAAGGCTGATTGTAAATTAGTGAAATACTGATAGTCACAGTTGAATTTTTTTTAAATTTATTTATGATAGTCACAGAGAGAGAGAGAGGGGGGGGGCGAGAGGCAGAGAGGCAGAGACATAAGCAGAAGGAGAAGCAGGCTCCATGCACCGGGAGCCCGACGTGGGATACCGACGTGGGATACCATCCCGGGTCTCCAGGATCGCGCCCTGGGCCAAAGGCAGGCGCCAAACCGCTGCGCCACCGAGGGATCCCTGGTTGAATGTTTTAAATTTTGATTTTCCTTTATTAGTGTGGGCAGACATTTTAGGTGACGTGGTAGATAGGTTTCTGTACTTTAGACCTATGAATCTGTTTGATAATCTACAGAGTATAATTTGGATAGAGTCTAAGAATAACATTTGTGAAGCAGCATGTAGGAATTAGGTTCTGTCTTAAAAAGGAGAAGCACTTTTATGTATACTCTTTGCACGTTTTTAAAATCTGTCAGGGTAAAAGGGCCAATAAAATGTTAGGTGCTTTAGGAGAGAATCCAAAGAGATTTAAAGCATTCGTTCATACGCTGTCTTAAAATGTATGCCAACCACTTTTAGACTTTTGTGTATGTAAGTCTTTATTATGCATTCCATAGTTAATTCAACAAACTGAAAATTTTGAATATAGTTAGAAAGGAAATTTGTAAAATAAACAAGTTGTAAAATCTAATTGTGGCTGCATTCCTAGATAGCTCTTTAAATGTGGACAAGTTATCTAACCTGAGTTATTACCTATAAAGGGGCTGCTGTATCACTGAAGTTTAAGTTTTAATATTCTACAATTTTAATTATATAATAAATGGGGACACCTGAGTGGCTCAGCGGTTGAACATCTGCCTTCGGCTCAGGGTGTGATCCAGAGTCGCAGGATCGAGTCCCACATCAGGCTCCTTGTGTGGAGCCTGCTTCTCCTTCTGCCTATGTCTCCGCCTCTCTCTCTGTCTCTCTGTCTCTCATGAATAAATAAGTAAAATCTTTTAAAAAAATTATACCATAAATGTGTCCTCAGCACTTTATATTTCAAAGTGTATTTTCAGTGTACTTTATAAAATAATGTTTTATAGTTAGAGAAGTTTTATTTGCTCTTTTAAACTGCTTTTTTTCTAAATAGGTATATAAAGAGTGAAATATGGTGGATAACCTTTTGTTTTAGGCATCCTTTATTGTCATGAAATAAATGGTCATGTAGTACAAAGCAAAATATTTCTCATTATAATTCCAAAATGAAAAACAAATTTGAAAATGTCATTGTTAATAATTCATTCAGGGGCACCTGGGTGGCTCAGTTGGTTAAATGTCTGCCTTCGGCTCAGGTCATGATCTTAGGGTTCTGGGATCAGCCCTGTTTTGGGTTCCCTGCTTAGCGAGGAGTCTCCTGTTCTCTCTCTCCCTCTGCCCCTCACTCCTGTTAGTACGTGAGCCCGAGCCCGTGCATGTGCGCTCAAATAAATAAATAAAATCTTTAAAAAATTAAATAATTCAAATGATTCAAAATTCCAAATCTACTGAAGGAGGATACAATAAAGTTTCCTTCTAACACTTGTCTCCGGACTTCTGGATTCACCTCCACAGCAGCTAACATCTATGTGAAATCGATGTGGAAAAGAAGCAAGTAGGTGGATATTCTTTCTTTTTTAAATACATATAGTAGCATATAGATCCACTCTTCTGCACTTGCCTTTTTAAATTTATCAAAATATAAAAGCAGCTTAATTTTAAAGAACTTAAACAGAACTGAACAAAATTTTGAATTGAAACAGTAAAGAGAGGAACTGTAGTTACCAATATGGAAGATACTGGAAAATAAAATCATTAGGGAAAATAATGTCTTCTGTTCTGGTAAATTGAAAAATCGAAGTGAAGTAAATGATTAAAGGATCTAAAAAAATACAAGAAATAGGAAATCTGAACAAACCAGTAAGTGAGGAAGAAAGAAGAAAAGTTGTCTGACAGCCAAGAGTGTAGCTATTGCAGGAGGGAGTTAGCCTGGGAACCAAAGACTGCCTGAGGTCTGTCAGAAAGACTCTACATTTGCACCTTAGACATTGTTGATGGCCTCAGAGGAATAATAAGGGAGGCCAAGTTGTTGAGTGGCTGCAAAGAGAATTGGAAGTGAGGAAATGGAGACAAAACAGTTTCGTTCTGCTGTAAATGGCACTCAGCTCTGTACCTGGTGCAGAGGGAAGAATAATTAAGGTTGGAGAGTCTTAAGCGTACTTAAGTGGTGATGGCCAAGAGCCATTAGAGAGGGAGAAGGTGCCCATGCAAGAGAGAAGATGTATAATTGAGAAGTTCCTGAGGAAGGCAGGGTTGGGGGAGGGGACTTGAGATCTGGAGTGCAGCTGGAAGAGATTGGCATTAGGCAGGATGAGGATTTCCTCTTCCATTCTGAAATGAAGAGAGGATTGGTACAGAGCCAGGGAAGGACTGGTGCTGGGACGACTTGGCATTCAGTGGCTTCCCTTTTCTCTGTAACAGAGTGGCTTAGTCAGTTGCTGAGAGTGAGGGAGGGGGGGAATGAAGGGATAAGAGAGTGGAGATTGTGTACTGGTCATTGTAGAGAATAGGAGAGCAAACTGAGTGGATAAATACACCGGGATCAGTAGGCAATGTTGAGGCCCAAGCGGTTTCCCAACATCATGCAGCGCATGGGGTACCGGCATGGGGAGAGCCAACAAAGGGATTCTCCTAGGACCTTGGTTCTTACTTCTTGATTTCGAAACCCCTTTACATACTTAGTTGATGGCTTCAGAGAGCTTTTGTTTCTGTATGATGTGTTTATTGATAATTACTCTATGTTAGAAATTAAAAGTGGGAAATTTAGGGGCACGTGGGTGGCTCACAGGTCAGTTAAGGTTCACAGTTAGTTGACTCTTGATTTTGGCTTAGGTCATGAGATCATGACTTGGATGTGAAGCCTGCTTGAAATTCTTTCTCTCCCTCCCCCTCCCCAACCGCCCCCCTCGCACATGTGTGTGTTCGTCCTCTCAAAAAAATAAATAATAAGGCATTTAAAAATTAAAACTGGGAAGTTTAAAAATGCTTATATTCCATGTTGACTTCTGTTTCATACCACAATAAACTCATGTGTGCTAACATAAATGATGTTCTAATGAAAACTGTATTTTCTAAAAGAAAATTGCAAGAAGAATGACGTTTTACATTTTTGCAAATCTCTTTTTAATCCCTGGCATGTCAGAAGACAGTTGGATTCTCCTGTTTCTCCTTTCAGCCTGTTGCAATATGTTGTTTTTGTTCAAGTATATGAAGAAACATCATCTTCACACAGCTAGGTAGTTGGAAACGGTAGTATTTTAATAATAGCCTTTTTGGATAATTGTGGCTATTTTTTTATTGATACTATACCAAAACACAATTGGTAAATTTCTTAAAGATGAGAATATGGATTCTTGCCGTTATCAGTGAACTTCTTTTTCCTCAGGATTTTATTTTTAAGTAATCTCTACACACAGTGTGGGCCTTGAACTCAAAACCCCTTGATCAAGTCCCATGCTTCATCACCTGAGCCAGCCACGTCTTCCCCACCCCCTCCATCACTGAACTTTTTGTATGTTACAGTCTATTGATCTATTATGCTTCAGATTATTCTGATTTATTCTGCTCATAAGTCTTTTGCCTATGCATAATTTTGGAACTTGTTGACTCTGTACTGTCATAGTTTGTTGAGTCATGTAGATCTTCTGCATGCTGCTATGTTGCATTAGATGATATAAAAAAGTGACATTCCTTAATATCACCACTGATTCATCAGAAAAGCTTTTAAGTCTTGGGAAGCCATCAAGTTCACAGTGATGACTGCAAGTTTACCCCATTCTCATTTTTACTTGAGAGATGGAATTTTATCATTGGCAACAAATCCTTTTAGTGACAGACTTGCTTTGTTCAGTTTTGAGAAAAAGTCTGCCAAACAGGAGATAACTATCCTACTTTATTATGTAGCAGAACTACTTTATATGTTTTTGTGTTTTTTTTATTTTATATGTTTGATTTCATCATACCAAATATTAAAAGATGAAGCATACAATGAACTCTGAGACCTAAATAAATACTTACCTTTCCTTATGCTGAGGTTCCAGTGGTTTTCCTCACCATTGCTTTTGTATTGTCAGTGCCAGTGTGAGCACAGTGAAAAGGGCAGCCAGCACATGATCTCTTAGTATTATTATGATAATATGTCTGACCCTGTAGAGCCTCTGAAAAGGTCTCAGGGACCCCCAAAGGTCCATGAACCACATTTTGAGAAGCCATGTTGTAGACTAAGATTTTCTTAGGTGTATTCCATAGAATTGGGGCATGGTACATGAGAAAATGCTCTGCATCACTTGCCATCAGGGAAATACAAATCAAAACCACAATGAGATCCCACCTCACACCAGTGAGAATGGGGAAAATTAACAAGGCAGGAAACAACAAATGTTGGAGAGGATGCGGAGAAAAGGGAACACTCTTACACTGTTGGTGGGAATGTGAACTGGTGCAGCCACTCTGGAAAACTGTGTGGAGGTTCCTCAAAGAGTTAAAAATAGACCTGCCCTATGACCCAGCAATTGCTCTGTTAGGGATTTACCCCAAAGATTCAGATGCAATGAAACGCCGGGACACCTGCACCCCGATGTTTCTAGCAGCCATGTCCACAATAGCCAAACTGTGGAAGGAGCCTCGGTGTCCATCGAAAGATGAATGGATAAAGAAGATGTGGTTTATGTATACAATGGAATATTACTCAGCTATTAGAAACGACAAATACCCACCATTTGCTTCAACGTGGATGGAACTGGAGGGTATTATGCTGAGTGAAATAAGTCAGTCGGAGAAAGACAAACAGTGTATGTTCTCATTCATTTGGGGAATATGAATAATAGTGAAAGGGAATATAAGGGAAGGGAGAAGAAATGTGTGGGAAATATCAGAAAGGGACACAGAACATAAAGACTCCTAACTCTGGGAAACGAACTAGGGGTGGTGGAGGGGGAGGAGGGCGGGGGGTGGGAGTGAATGGGTGACGGGCACTGAGGGGGACACTTGACGGGATGAGCACTGGGTGTTATTCTGTATGTTGGTAAATTGAACACCAATAAAAATAAATTTATTAAAAAAAAAAAAGAATTGGGGCATGGTAGTAAAAGATGCCAGCACAAAAAAAAAAAAAAAAAAAAAAAAAAGATGCCAGCACAGACTCTGGCCTGGAGAGTCCTTTACTTTCTTCATGTATATCTGCTCTTTCTGAGAGGATACCAGTATACTTGTCAGCTTATTTATATGAAATATGACTGCTACATGCTGTGTAGCCAAAAGAAACAATTGGTGATGCTGGGATAGGATTTTGGGAATGAAGATCTGTAGCTTGCAATACTGGGCAGTTTAAAGGATTTCAGGTCCAGAGTTCTAGTTGTGTGTGAGGCTCAGTAAGTTGTGAGAATGTCCCCTGCCCTTTCTAACTTGCAAGTCTCTACATCTAAACTGGGATTAATATTATTTGCTCACAACTTTCTCAGGGTAGCTTTGATGTTGGGATGGTGCTGTCAGTTCCTTACTCCAGGGAATACTTCAACTTTATATCTGTAAAGCTGTGCTGAGTGTGTGATAGAGGAGTCAGTAAATGTTCATTGAATTAATGAACTAAAACAAAATTCTTTATTATGAGAATTTTAAACATATACAAAAAGAGAATTCTATAATGAACCCTCATCTCTTTCTGTCTTAACACTTGTAACTCTAGAAAGTAAGAACATGTTCTTTTTTACCAGATGTGATCATACCTAGCAAAATTATTTATCTCTAATACCATTAAATAGTCCTCTCATGTTCGTGTCCTCAGTTGAATTAAAATATATACATGCATGTTTTTACAGTTGGTTTGTTCAAATCCAATCCACACAGTCCACTCATTGCATTTATTTACTATGATTCTTGGTTTCTTTTAATCAAGAACATCTCCCCCTCCTCCCCTTTTTTATGCCATTAACTTTTTGGAAAAACTGGCTAGTTGGTAATGTACCAGTGTTTAATTGCTTCCCAGTGATGGTGTTTAGCTTATTTCCCTATTCCTTACATTTCTTATAAACTAGAAATGAGACCTACTATCAACAGATGAATGGATAAAGAAGATGTGTATACAGGCACATACATGCACACTGGAATATTACTGAGCCATTAAAAATAAGGAAATCTTGCCATTTGCAATAAAGTGGATGGAACTAGAGGGTATTATGCTAAGCCGCGAAATAAGTCCGTCAGAGAAAGACAAATACCATACAATTTCCTCGTGGAATTTAAGAAAACATGAACAGAGGGGAAGTGAAGGAAAAATAAAAACAGGGAGGCAAACCATAAGAGACTTGGCTATAGGGAAGAAACTGAGGGTCGCTGGAGGGGGAGGTGAGTGGGGAGATGGGGTAATAACCAAGTGATGAGAATTAAGGAGGGCATTTCATGTAATGAGCACTGGGTGTTATATATGCAAATCACTAGTCACTAAATTCTCCTGAAACTAGTGATGTGCTATATGTTAAATAAATAGAATTTAAATAAAAATTTTAAAAAACGTAATGAGACCTTGCAGCTCTTTGGCAAGAATACTTTGTAGATGCGCTGTATACTTCCTGTGTGTATCATGTAGGAGACACATAATGTTTTCCTGATGCCAGACTTGACTGCTGCCTTCAAGTGTGGCAGCATGAGTTGTCCATTGTTCATCATCAACCGTTCTTGTCATGATCTTATTAGCATCCATGATTATTGTCAGAGTGAATGAGCTTGGGAACTGTGAAGTGCTAAATATGTATGGAGGTATCTTGAGGTACAATTATAATTACTAATGAAGGAGAGCAGGAGCTTTATTTGAGCTGAATCATTAGTGGAATGATATCCAAGAGGCATAGCTGTAGACAGTAATGATGTCCAAATTAGGGACTAGATTTAACAATGAGAATAATGTATATGGTACAGAAAGAACGAACATTTGTTCCTCCTACAGATTTAGAGCTTGTCTCATAACATTGAATCCTATAAAACTAATAGCTTTAAACGATTTTTTTAATAAAGATTCTCAAACCATTTTGTGTCTAGATTAGGAATTAATGTGATTTTGAGACCTCATTAATACAAATACAGTTGATACAAAAAGATTCCAAATGACAAAAGGAATTTGGATACATCTTTGGAGCTCTCTGGGTAAGTGGAAGTTAAATGTCAGATACAGTTAACTATAATTTTTGTTTAGTTGTTTCTGTTGGGAGAAAATAGTGTTCTATTTTATGTGATTCATAATGAATCCACTTGTAGAAATTATCATTGAACCCAAACATTGGGAAATAAAATCAAAACAACGTGAACATTTGGAAAATATTGTTGGTTTCTTCTTGTTATGCCTGTTAAAATGATACTGTAAGACAAATATTTAATATTTATTTAACTTATTTTATTTAAATTCAGTTAGTTAACATATAGTTTATCATTAGTTCCCGATGTAGAATTCAGTAGTTCATCCGTTGCATATAACAACCAGTGCTGATAACGTCGTGTGCCCTCCTTAATGTCCATCACCCAGTTACTGCCACCCAATACTTCATATTTAGAGCAGGCTAGAGGACAGTGCCATGTTCGTGAAATCAGTATGATCTCTACAGAATCAAACTTGATCATGATTTTGAAAAACTGGAGTGTTTTTAGGTGGACTATGGAACATATTACCTGGGGACCTACTAATGTACTTTTTTCTTCAATAGGAAAATAAAAAGTATTTCAAGCGTAGTGAACTTGCGAAAAAAGAAGAGGAAGCCTATTTTGAAAGATGTGGCTACAAGGTATGAGTGCTTGCTTTTCTGTTTCATTGTACATTTCTGAGTTTACATTTTTACTGCTGTTAAAGTGACAAAATTATTGATCTCTGTTCAATTTATCAATATTATACATTAGCCTATAAATGAGAAGCCATCTGGAGAGGTATGAGCTTTTTTTCTTTTTTCTTTTTTTTAAATCTTGAATTCAGGAAAATCCATGCATGACTTTTGGCTTGGAATGGTTTGGCTTTTGTGGTCAGCATGAAGTGGCTTGAGATTAAAGCTTGATTTTTTTTTTTAATTTTAATTCCTGGATCTGATACTGCCTCATCTTCATCACCACCACCATTCCTCTCCCTACCTCTCCCAATAAAAGTCTGTTTTAAGAGGTTTCAATTATTTTATTCATTCAGCCACAGTGGTATTACTAGTGGTATTTCCCCTCTTCCACTTGAATATTTTAAACCATTACTTTTATTTGGCATTGCTAATAAATTCCTTTTGGTCCCAAGTACCTCTCTCTGCCTGAGATAGAATGCGATACAGTATTTATATGCTTTTGAGTAATAAGGTACCACATATCAGATGCTGCTTTGTCTACTGTTAGAAAATGTATAGAAATATTTGTTAGAAACAAATGAGTTGTCTGGAAGACTGTATATTTTAGAACCATGACTAAAAGTATCCTTGAGGTTACCCTGTTATTATCTTACTCAACTATTATCATGGTTGAACAATATATGGGGTTTTTATTGGGAGGGATTAAATGTTATGAGGTGAAGTTGAAATTATTTTAAAAGAAGACTGTATCTAGTTTGATAATTTTTGAAACAAAATTCAGAGGTTCTGTTGAATACTTTTTTGCCAGATTGTAAATTTGACATCAACTTTTTGCTTGTGAAACATGTATAATATGATAATCTTGTGCATGTAATGGGAGAATTCTAGAAATTATCTGGCATAGCATTTCTAGAAGCATGAGGAATGTATGTGCATTTGGTTTGGTTTTGTAGTGTTGGCAGAGGGCAAGTATTGGAAATGGAGTTTTATGTTTCTGATTTCTAAAATACAAAAGTTTGTATTTGTATTTTGATATTTTTTCATAAATATATTGATTTCATTTGCTTCCAGTTTAGGAAATTAAAACACAATTTATGTAAATAGCCGTCGAATAGCTACTCAGAAGAATTTTCATCTTTTGCTTGCCCATCGTTGTCTAACTTACACTTGATCTGGAATGAGAATCCTTGACTATGGGCTTAGTCTGCTGACTTGTTGCTTTCCCAGATCTCTAAATTTGAACCTTTTCAACTTTATGGTAAGGTAGGAAAATAACTTAAAACAGGGGCAGCTTTGCTTTGTTTAGATTGCTTCAGTGATATGTCAGTACTTTCTTGCTTAGATAGAAGCACTGAAGCAGAATAACTACAGTTAAAGATACTGCTTGTAACATTGAGTCCTGCTGACAAAATGTCTTAGATCTTTTCCTAAAAGTGATTAACTGGCATTCTATAATTAAAAATGTTTTTCATCCTGAGGTTTTTGGGGAAATACCCGTTTTTATGCTTAAAAAGAAAGCTCAGGGTTTTCTTTCTAAAATGTGTTTAATATTTCCTTCTTGGGGATCCCTGGGTGGTGCAGCGGTTTGGCGCCTGCCTTTGGCCCAGAGCGCAATCCTGGAGACCCGGGATCGAATCCCACGTCAGGTTCCCGGTGCATGGAGCCTGCTTCTCCCTCTGCCTGTGTCTCTGCCTCTCTCTCTCCCTCTGTGACTATCATAAATAAATAAAAAAAATTTTTAAAAAAGAGAAAATTTAAAAAATTAAAAAAAAATATTTCCTTCTTGGTAATAATGAAAATACAGCATGTATTACCTTTATTCCTTAATGAAATATAGTTACCATTTATGTGGATTGATGCTGATTTGGTTTGTGAACGTACAGTTTAGTTTTTTGTTTGTTTTTAAGATTTTATTTATTTATTCATGAGAGACACAGAGAGAGAGAGGCAGAGACACAGGCAGAAGGAGAAGCAGGCCCCATTGAAGGGAGCCTGATGTGGGACTTGATCCCTGGACTCCAGGATCAGGCCCTGGGCCAAAGGCAGGCGCTAAACCACTGAGCCACCCAGGAATCCCGAGTTTTTTACTTCAATTTTCTGTCAGCACTGGTAACACTGGTTAACATAACCTTTAGCCATTAACTACAGAATCAGAAATAATAGCATTTTAACCATGTAGTCTGTCTTTCTTTCTTTCTTTCTTTCTTTCTTTCTTTCTTTCTTTCTTTCTTTCTTTCCTTTCTTTCTTTTCTTTTCTTTCTTTCTTTCTTTCTTTCTTTCTTTCTTTCTTTCTTTCTTTCTTTCTTTCTTCTTTCTTTCTTTCTTTCTTTCTTTCTTTCTTTCTTTCTTTCTTTCTTTCTTTCTTTCTTTCTAAGATTTATGTATTTATTCATGAGAGACACAGAAAGAGAGGCAAAGACATAGAGGGAGAAGCAGGCTCCCTGCGGGGAACGCAGTGCAGGACTTGATCCCAGGACCCCGGGATCAGGACCTGAGCCAAAGGCAGACACTCAACCTCTGAGCCACCCAGGTGCCCCAACCATGTCGCCTTTCTTAATGGAATGTTTTTTCCTTCATGTTGGCCTTTTTTTTTTTTTTAGATCTTTTTTTTTTTAATTTTTATTTATTTATGATAGTCACAGAGAGAGAGAGAGAGAGAGAGAGAGAGAGGCAGAGACACAGGCAGAGGGAGAAGCAGGCTCCATGCACCGGGAGCCCGACGTGGGATTCAATCCCGGGTCTCCAGGATCGTGCCCTGGGCCAAAGGCAGGCACCAAACCGATGCACCACCCAGGGATCCCTCATGTTGGCCTTTTATGTGTTTTTTTTTTTTTTATCTTTTTTTGGCATTTTAGATTAGTCTCATGATCAGATGGGAAACCATGTTTCAGTATGTTTTTCCAGACCATGCACACCTTATACATTGCTGAACTTAATTTTCCTAAACTGTGAGCTGGGCAGCAGACTCAAGAAAACACATGGAGAGATTTTAATTTTCCCCCTGCAGGTCCTTTTCTATTGAAATGTGTACTCTGTGTCGCATGAGTAGAAAGGTTGCCATTGTCAGGTTGTGGTGCTGTTATTTCCCCCCCGGGGTCCATAGCTCAGTCTGGGGGCAAATTCTCCATACCTTTGGAGCGTTTCTACATGTCCAGCAGTGATTTTGGTGCACTTGGAATCCTGCCTTTCAAAAAGGAGGGCAGGATAAAGCAGGAGCCTGAGGCTTCACAGGTTTCTTGGAGAGCAGTTTTTTGGGTTTTTTTTTGTTTTTTGTTTTTTTTGTCTTCGTTTATAACCCACGGCTTATTGGATCATTTAAAACAGGATCAGAGAAGCCTGTAAGATGATTTTTTCAAAGAGAAGCAAGTTGATTGTTTTTAAGAAAATAAAATTCTTTATACTCTAGGGAGAAAGGACTCTGAGTTTCAGCCCTTTTAAAAGTTTTTGATTTTGTAAACCATTATATTTCTGTCATTTTTTAGTAGCAAGAATGCAGTCTCCTGTGTGCATGTTTGCTCCTGTGTCCCTGAAATGGAGAAGTTTGATGAGCTTTCAAAAGCATGTACATTTATTGGGACCTTTTTCCTTGGTGGTACATTTAGAAAACCTTCAATATTTAAAACATGTTTAATTTCCAAGACCAGTTAATGCACAGAATGATAAATATTAGCTGTATTATTATGTTTTAAAAGCTGAATAATAGGATTTCTTTTGGCTATTAATACAGATACAGCCAAAAGAAGAGGACCAGAAACCATTAACTTCTTCGAATCCAGTGCTAGAACTTGAACTGGCAGAGGAAAAGTTACCCATGACTCTTTCCAGGCAAGAGGTAAGTTTGTCTATGAGCATTCTATGAAAAAACCATCTCAAGAGCATTTATCTCCAGTTCTTTCCAGTAAGTTTTATGTCATTATTGCCTCTATAATATGTCTGGTTGAACTGAAATATTGAGCAGCTAGCCAGTTTTCTTCATGAGGTTCTGAATTAATCTCTGCTTTTCTTGATACCCTTAAACTTTTAAAAGAATATATTTTTCTAAAAAAAAAATATATATATATATGTATATATGTATATATTTTTCTAGGGATGCCTGGGTAGCTCAGCAATTGAGTGTCTGCCTTTGGCCTACGCCGTGATCCCCGCGTCCGGGAATGAGTCCTGCATTAGGCTCTCCGCAGGGAGCCTGCTTCTCCCTTGGCCTGTGCTCTCTGCCTCTCTCTGTGTTGTCCCTCATGAATAAGTAAAATATTTTAGAAATGTGTGTGTGTGTGTGTGTATATATACACACACACACACACACACATTTTTAAACCTTAAAAGGTAAACACATTGTTCTAAAATATATATTTGAAGAAATCATACTTATTTTTCAAAATTATTTTAAATATACATTTTGTAACTTTTAATATCTCTTTCTAGGTCAAAACAGAGATCTGTATAATTTTTATGACTATGTAATTTCCTGTAATTTTTTTTTAAATTTTTATTTATTTATGATAGTCACACGGGGGGAGGGGGAGAGAGAGAGAGAGAGAGAGAGAGAGAGAGAGAGAGAGAGAGAGGCAGAGACACAGGCAGAGGGAGAAGCAGGCTCCATGCACCGGGAGCCCAACGTGGGATTCGATCCCGGGTCTCCAGGATCGCGCCCTGGGCCAAAGACAGGCACCAAACCGCTGCGCCACCCAGGGATCCCTCCTGTTATATTTTAAAAACATTATTTTAAAAACCAGAGAGTAGTGATCGTTTTGATTGCTTCAGCATTTCCCTAATATAAATAAATCGTAGGTAAGATAAACATCTTTATACAGATGTCATTGCATGCATACTAATGTATGATTGTTCCTTTTGGACAAGTTGCGGGAACCATGATTCTGGAGTCTGGTGACTAAAGACTGTACATTTCTGTGGCTTGGGATACATATCATCACAGAGCTCTGTAGACCTATTGTACCAGTTTGTACTACAGTGCTTGTCTATACTCTGGTCAGTATCAACTGTTACTTTTCTTAAAAAGCCAAAACAAAAATTTAAAGATACTCATGTGACATAGAGAATGCAAACTATACAGAGGGTCACAAAACAAAAATGAACTTTGAACAAAAGGAAAGGGAGGAAAGGACAGAGGACTCTTAAGTGCTGTCCTGTGAAAATTAGAGGAAGGAATCTGAAATACCTAGCTTGAAGAGAAGAATATTAGACCTAAAAAAAAAAATCCATTGACAATAGCTGTAATCTTGAACAAGAATTTCGTATTCTTGAAGTTTCATAAAGTAGAAGATAAATTGGTAGAGTTTGGAGGGACGGAGTTTTTAGTTTATTCTGAGAAGTAAAACCTATCTGCCCCAAAATGGGATGGGTTGTTGCATGAAGAGATGTGGTCCCTGTCATTTGTTAGTTGGGCACCTGGTAGAGGTGTTTTGAGGTCATTTCAACATTGATGGGCCTTAGCACTGGATGACCTCTTAAGTTGCTTTTTGAATACCAAGCTTTGGGTAACTCAGTAGGAGTTCTACCAGTGGTTTCTGTGCTACTGTTTATGTTTCCAGAAAAAGTTCTTGTACTTACAAAAAATTTTTTTGAATCAACTTGATTTTTTGCTGTTACAATTTTTTTCTTTTTATGAAATGGATTTTGTTGTTGTTATATTATTTTTATCTTTATTATTCCCTGCTGTCTTGGAACTGGTGATTTAGTTGAGCAGACTGAGGCCAGGCCACTCCCTTAGCCATCTGAGGTATTTGGCTCCTCTCAGAAGGGCTTTCTGAAGCCCAGTCCCACTTGGAGAAGCCTCTGGTTTGTCTTTTATAGTCCAGGTGGTTAGACAGAAAGTCCTCAGAACTGAGATGATTGCTGACCTGTTTCCATTGGGAAGGCTCAGTGGACAGGATGGGCTGAGGGGATGAACGGAGTAGAGGGTAGGATTTTACCCCTGTATATACCCCTGTATATACATATACATTTGTACATGTATAGGAAGAATGTACAAAACATGCATGTGCAATATAATGGATGATTATTTAAAAACACCCATATAACCAATACCCAAGTCAAGAAATGGTATTATCAGCCCCTCAAAAGCCTGACACGTGCCCTGTCCTGATCACTTCTCTTCTGAGGGATGTTTGGTTTTAATGTAGTATTGCAGTGCTGACTCTAGGCTATGGTTAGTGAGTTATCAGCTTGACTCCAGACTTTATTTTTCTTCTGTATATAAAAGTTTTCCCTCCCTTCCGTCTTAATGTTTCTCTTAGGTATTCTGTTATTCAGATGGAGCCTTTGCTGAAACAGCCAAAGAACCTGGACATGTTAGGGTTTTTTAAGGTGTGACAATAACTCACTATATCCATTTTTGGAAAATTAAAAAACAAACCCAACTGACTTTTTCTATCTACATTTCAAAATAAGTATTTGGTCACCTAAAAGAGGAATTACTATTACTAAAAACAGGAGTTACTGTTATTATTATTTCTTCTTACAGGTTATCAGAAGATTGAGAGAAAGAGGAGAACCCATCAGACTATTTGGAGAAACTGATTATGATGCTTTTCAACGTTTAAGAAAAATCGAGATCCTCACACCAGAAGTTAACAAGGTAAGAAGTCAGAACAAAACTTGAGAAATACCACTGTACCAATAAACTAGAAGAGTATGGAGTTGGAGTAATTGCATTATTATAGGCAAAGATGGAAATATAAAGTTTGCCAGATTACCACTGCTGAATGTAAGTTTTCTTTAATTTTTTTTAGAAGGCACCTATTTTGGGGCACTTGGGTGGCTCAGTCAGTTAAGGGTCTGCCTTTGGCTCAGGTCATGATCCTGGGATTGAGCCCTGCATGGGCTCCCTGCTCCACAGGGAATCTGCTTCTCCCTCCCCCTGTTCTTGTGCTCTCTGTTTCACCCTTCCCCCACCCCCTCTCTCTCCCCAACTCTCAAATAAATAAATAACGTCTTAAAAAATAATAATAAAAAGCGCCTATGTTAAGCATACATATAGTTCAGCGCATTTTGACAAATCCACTGAGTATGTAACCACCACCCTTGGGAAGATAAAGAATGTTTTCATCACACAAGAAGGTGCCCAGTGCCCCTTCTTAGCTAGTCCTTTTCCTTTTGAATGCCTGTGCAAACACATTTCAAAATTCTTATCACTGTAGATTAATTTTGCTTGTTCTGCATTTCATATAAATGGAGTCATGAGAGTCTGTCTGGCTTCTTCTGCTGAGCTTATTTTCAAAATGCATTGTTTCTGCAGAAATCAGTAGTTCCTTTTTGCTGCTGCTGATAGTTGAATATACTACCATTTGTTTTCAACTTTGGGCTGTTATGAATAACACTGCTATGAACATTTGTAAATGTGTTCTATCTCTTAGTAAAAACCTAGAAATAGAATTGCTGAATAGTAAGAGTAAATGTATGCTTTAGTTTTTAAGAAATGCTGAATATTTCCAAATGTTATCAGCATTGTTATTTGAAGTCTTTTAAATTGTAACCATTCTTTTGTATGTGTAGTAGTACTTCATTGTGGTTCTCTTTACAGCTCTCTGTTCACTAAAGGTAATGAGCATCTTTTTTTTTTTTTCAAACTGTATCCAGCTTTATTAAAGATACTTTTCATAAACAATCATGGTATTTCAGGCAGGACATGGGCGGACGATCGTTAACAGTATACAACAACTTTCAAACTCCCTTCTTCAATGGACTACCAAAATCAGAAAGCCACTATAAAACCCAATGAAGTCTTCATGTGATGCTCTGAACAGGGAAAGTTTAGAGTGAGGGTTGACAGTTCACATTTAGCATGTTGTTTAACAACTTTTCACAAGCCGACCCTGACTTTCAGGAAATGAAATGAAAATGGCAGAATTATCAATCCGAAGATCCACAAGCTAAAAAAAGGAACTCTTTTGAGGGACGCCATCTCAGTGGTGACACCGTAAAGTCCAGATTGCCTGACATACTGGGAACCATTTCATGGGATCAGGTTCCAACAGGTCTCTGGGTTTAAGGGAGTCAAGTCTATGTTGAAGGCAGAGAGGGAGAAGAGGACATAAAAAAATGAATTTTAGTTTTTCCACACCACTAAGGTGGCTCATGTGTGTCAACATCAAGGAATCCCTCCTCCTGGGAGCCAAGAGGAAGTTTCTCAAAACCAGAAGGGGAAGGTGTTTTTCCCTCTTGTTATCAATCTAGCTTCGGAGATATTCTATTAGTGACATATGCCCTTCCCCCAAAACAACAATGAAGTGTTCCGTGTGCTAACAACATAGCTTAAAAAAAAAAAGTAAAACAAAATTCTGCATTTTTATAAAACTTGATAAAAAATAGTATTTCAAACTGTACAGTCACCAGAAGTACACAGTTATCAAAAATGCACACACTTCACTTGGCATCTCCAGCACCTTCAGCTTTCTGTGCCTGGTCTGTTTTGGCATCTCCATTTTCTGCAGGGTTATTTCCATCCTTGCCAGCATCAGCTTTCCCCTTTTTCCCTTTGGGTACCTTCTCTCCCTTCTTTGCAGGGGCCTTTTTAGGCTTGGGCTCTGGCTTTGGAGGAGCAGGTTTAGCATATAACCTTGCAGATCTTCTCTGTGGCTCATCCTTCACCTTGGCTTTATCTCCTTTAGCATCCCCTTCGGCCTTTCTCTTGGGCATGATGGCGACGGCAGCGGGACGTAAGTGCTGGACGCGGGGATGCGGCGGCACGCGGGCTTTGGCTGGTCCAGGGGTCGTTCTCGCCTCTTCTTCTTCACACTGCTCCAATGAGCATCTTTTCATAGACTTTATTGCCCATATATTTTTCTGGGCAGTGTGTGTTAAAATCTTTTGTTCATGTTTTAATTGGGTTGTTTGCCCTTTTACTTTTGAACTGTAGGAGTTCTTTCTATATTCTGAATACAAGTCCTTTGTCAGATATATAGCTATATGTTTGTGACGATTTTTTGATAGTCTTTGGCTTACCTGTTCTTTTCATGTTGTCTTCTGGTTGGGCAGACATTTTAAATTTTGATGAAGTCAATTTCTTTTTTATGGTTATTGCTTTTGGTGTTTTTTGTAAGAATTATTTCCCTATCCTAAGGTTTGGAAGAGATACTCTATTTTCTCTAAAAGCTTAAGAGTTCTAGTTTTTTAGGACTCTGATCTGGTCTTAAATAGCTCAGCATATGGTCTGGCTTGGTGAATATTCCATGGGCTCCTGAAAAGAAAGTCTTTTATATGTTGGGTAAATGTCAGCTATGGTAGTGTTCAGATCTTCCGTGGGCTTAGTAAGAGGCCTGAGAGACAGGTGTGGTGATCTATGGCTATGTAACAAACCACCCCAAAACTGAGTAGCTTCACACAATTTATAAAATATTTTTTGGTCCTCAGAGTTTGTAACAAACCACCCTGATACTTAGTAACTTAAGATAATTTATTATCTGTTACGGTTCTGTAGTTTGGGGGTAAACTGGGAAGTTTTTTTGCTTGGAGTCTTGCATGTGATTGCAGTTAGATGTGGACTGTGGCCAAGGTCCACTGAAGACTCCCTTGGACTGGCCTTCCAACTGCATAGTACCTTAGAGGTTTATCAATGTGACAGTGTATGTCAGAATCTCCTCTTTATTTTTTATTTATTTATTTTTAAAATTTCCTTCCTTTTTAAAGCTGAAAAATACTCTCTTGTATATATGGATCCCATTTTGTTGATCTTTTTAGCTTCAATGGACATTTGAGTTGTTTCTGCCTTTCAGCTATTGTGAATAATGCTGCTTTGAACACAGGTTTACAAATACTTGTTGGAGTCCCTGTTTTCACTTCTTTGATGTATACCCAGATGTAGAATTGGTGGATCATATAGTCATTCTCTCTTTTAAGCATAAATGAATTTCAAAAATGTTCTTCCATTGTAATGTTTACAGCAATTTTTAAAAAATTCTTCAGTCCTGTTTAAAACCATAACTTAAATTCTTAGTGGTTTTTGTAATGCTTCATTGTATCAACATTTACTTCTTTTCTATATCATAGTTCCTTTTTTTTATCAAGAGATAGTAATAAAATACTAATGTGAACTGTTAATATGTGATTCAATGTTTCTACTAGTCATGTTTTATTCCTTGAAAAATTTTCTAGCTATTAATTTATTACAACCTGCTGCATTTTAATCTTGCTCAAGCTTGTCCCAGATACCAAAGAGTTTCTTATTTGTAAATTTTTTAAAAATTGAGGTGTAATTGACATACTGCGTTAGTGATCTGATATTTGTGTATATTGTGAAATGCTTATCACAATAAGTGAAGTTAATATCTGTCACTATACATGGTTACAATTTTTTTTCTTGTGATCTTACTTTAAGATCTATCCTTACCAACTTTTAAGTAGGCCATACAGTATTAACAGTAGTCACCATCCTGTGTATCCCTGTGACTTCCTGTGACTTAGTTTATAATTGGAACAGACTATTTTAAAATAACTTAAGTGTGAATGCATTCTAAGCTCTACATATTTACTACTTTTGCACATCTTATGTTTTTGATGTCACATTTTACATATTTTTCTTGTGTATCCTTTAATTATTGTAATCAGTTATTTTTACTACATTTATCTTCTAAGTGATTAATCTACTACCTTTACTATATATTTACCTATTCCAGTGAGATTTATACTTTCATATGTTGTTACTAATTAGCACCCTTTTCAGCTTAAAAAAGGTCCCTTAACATTCTTTGTAAGGCTGGTTTAGTGGTGATGAAGTCGCTTAGTTTTGCTTGTCTGAGAGACTCTCTTCTCTCTCCTCCAATTCTGAATGATGACTTTGTGACATAGAGTATTCTTGGCTGGAAGATTTTTCTTGCAGCACTTTGAATATACTATGCACTACCCTCTTTTATCCTGCAAGATTTCTGCTGAAAAATCTGCTGATAGTCTTATGGGAGTGCCTTTGTACACAAGTGGCTTCTATTTTGTTACTTTTAATATTCACTCCTTGTCTTTACCTTTTGATATTTTAATTAGAATGTGTCTTGATGTGGGCACATGTAACTTTTTGAGGTGATTGCCATACATTTTCACAACAACTGCACTATTTTGTATTTCTAGCACTGAAGGAGTCCATTTCTCCATATCCTGGCTATCACTGCTTATTTTGATCGTAGCCATCCTTGATGGGTTTGAAGTGGTCTCTTACTGCGTGCATGCTTTTTTTTTGGTGTGTGTGTGTGTGTGTGTGTTTTAAGATTTTCTTCATTTGAGAGGGAGGAGGAGGAGCAGGGGGGAGGGACAGAGGGAGGAGAAGCAGGACCCCTGCTGAGCAGAGAGCTCAGTGATGCAGGGCCCAATCTCAGGACCCCAGGATCATGACCTGAGCCACCCAGGTGCCCTCTTATTGTGGTTTTGATTTGCATTTCCCTAATAACTGGTGATGTTAAGCATCTTTTCATTTGCTTATTGGCCTTTTACACGTGGTCCTCTATTCAAGACCTTTGCCCATTTTTAGTGAAGTTTGTTGTTATAACAGTTCTTTATATATTCTGTATATCAGTCGTTATCATATTAGTGACTTTTAAGTATTTTTCCCATTCCACAGGTTATCTTTTCACTCTTGGGTAGTATCTTTGCAGAAAAGTTCTTAATTTTGACGAAGCCCAACTTATCTATTTTTTGTTTTGTTTTGGGTTTTTTTTTTTTTTTTGCCTGTGCCTTGGTGTTGTGTCCAAGAAATGATGGCCAGATCCAGTATCATGAAGCTTTTCCCATGTGTAGTCTTCTGAGGGTTTTATTGTTTTAGCTCTTAAATGTACATCTTTGAGCCTTTTTGAGTTAGTTTTGTATGTGGTGTAAAGTATGGGTCCAGCTTTAAGGCTGCTTCTCTTTTTATCAAATGGACACAAACTGGATTTGAATAGAAAGTGGAATTTGCTGGTTTATTAGAAATCTAGGGGATCCCTGGGTGGCGCAGCAGTTTTAGCACCTGCCTTTGGCCCAGGGCGCGATCCTGGAGACCCAGGATCGAATCCCACATCGGGCTCCCGGTGAATGGAGCCTGCTTCTCCCTCTGCCTATGTCTCTGCCTCTCTCTCTCTCTCTCTCTCTCTCTGTGACTATCATAAATAAATAAAAATTAAAAAAAAAAATCTAGTGAAAGCCTAGGATGTAGATGAGACACCCGTTTCTTACTATTGACTTTGCTGAATGTTAAAGGAATTCAGAGTAGTTGTGGTGAGGTTAGACATTTTAAGTAAACTGGGAAAATGAGTTGAGGGCTCTGGTGGATCCCTGGTCACTTGCACTAGACCGAATTAGAAAATTCCAGCATTTAGGAATATTCTCATTTGGATCACACACATGCTTTGGTTTTCTGAACATAGTAGCTATTGTGTATACATTCTTTTAAATCTATTCATTATAATTTTGACTGGACAGTGATGATAGCTGCATAATAAATTGAAATCTTACTGGAGTCTCTAGTTTTTCTAAGCACTTAATTCCTTTATAGAAGAAAAAAATGAATTGTACTTATTAGTAGTGAAAAATCTTAAGGGGAACATCAGTGAAATTTCATAGTAGTTGTATTTTTTCTCCTTTCTCAGGGGTTGAGGAATGATCTGAAAGCAGCTCTGGATAAGATTGACCAGCAGTACCTCAATGAGCTTGTGGGGGGTCAGGAACCCGGAGAGGAAGACACACAGAATGACTTGAAAGTTCATGAAGAAAACACCACAATTGAAGAGTTAGAGGTAATCTCTATACCCACCTGATCTCCTTACCCCATCACATCTTTCATTCCCTGGGGCAGATGCTTGAGTTCACCAGATGGTTCAGTTTAGAGCACACTACTGTGATCTGTGGGCATTACCAAGGCCTTTTTTTTAATTTCATGTTTTTACTTATTCACTCCCTTTTTCCTCATTCTTCACTCATACTACCTTCCATCCTTCCCTCAAAAGTAATTATTCTGGTATGTTTGTGCGTCCTTTTATTTGTTGGTGATCTTGTAAAACCAGTAGTATTTTGTATGCTTGTGTTGTTAATAGACATAAATGATATTATGAAATTCTTCTTTCTTTTGTTTTTTTAATTTTATGTTTCTTTTGTCTGCTTGGCACTGTATCTAAGATTCATCCTTGATGCTTTTTGTATATCTGAACGTGCGGTCTTAACTGGTACATAGCATTTCATACTTTGTGGCATGCACTGCCTTTTACTCTCTATTCCCTTGTAGTGAGAGCTGGGCTGCTCCCAGCTCCTTATTGCCACGCACAACTTTGTTATGAACAATCTTGTACGTAACCCCTGCGGACTCAGAAGCCGGATGGCTGATTTATATGTATGTGACTTGTCCAAGTACTGTTATGTTGCTCTCTAGACTGGCTGTACCAGTCTACATCCCTGTCAGCCGTGCATGTGTGCCTTTTATTCCCACATCACTGCCAACAGTTGGCAGTATCTTGCTTTCTCATTTTGCCAGTGTGTTGAACATGGAGTGATACATGTAATCATAATTAAAAAACAGTGTTGTACTGTCTAAATATCTACCTCAAGCACAAATTAATGGCTTAGTTGAAAGCTTCTTCTTAAGAAAACCTAAACTGTTACTGTTATTTTTCTGTTTCTTTTCATTCCTGGCTGCACTGTCCATGAGATCACAATTGTTTTAATTGTGCTCCTCCTCCCACCTCACCAGCACCTATATGTGGACCCTAAATTTGACAAAAATAGTGTGAGCAACCACTTCGGGGCTTTTATTTTTCCTTTTTTTTTTTTTTTTTTTTTTAAGGATTTTATTTACTTATTCATGAAAGATACAGAGAGAGTCAGAGACAGGAGAAGCAGACTCCATGCAAGGAGCCCGATAAGGGCCTCGATCTGTAACCCCAGGATCATGCTCTGAGTCGAAGGCAGATGCTCAACTGCTGAGCCACCCAGGCATCCCATGGGCTTTCGTTTTTCTTAAATAGCCTTATTGAGATACTCACTTATTTGACAACTTACCCATTTAAAATATACAATTCACTGGTTTTTAGTATATTTGCAGGTTGATGCTCATCATCATGACCTAATTCTAGGACAGTTTTTTTCTCTTGAAATCTATCCATTAGTTCCCTAAGCCTCTGTTTTTTGTCTTTTGATTCATAGAAGATAATTTCTCTAAATCTTGATGACCAATTGGTGTTTTCTTATTTTTTTTAACTTATCTGGAAATTCTTTAGGGTTTTTTAAAAACAGAAACTAGTATATGTAATAAATATTCGTGTTCAGAATGGTGTTGAGAGTATTCAGCTGTTGCTCTTTACTAATGAACGGAAGCATTGTTTTTCTGTAGGCATTGGGTGAGTCTTTAGGAAAAGGCGATGATCATAAAGACATGGACATCATTACGAAGTTCCTTAAGGTATGTGATCTCAGAGTGGGAAAGGAGGGAGACATTTGAGTTGGTTCAGAACTGGTCTTTAATTTTTGGATGATGTAAGGATTAAGGACAGGATAGGGAATCCCTCAATAAGCATGCTTTGTGCATATACATGGTTCATGGTATTGCTGTGGACTGGTATATAGAGGTTACTCAAAGGAAACATATATTTACTTCACTGTAGCACTTTAAAACTGACTTGTTAATGTAAACATACAGAGAAGAATCACAGCAGTGGAATAAACAAGGAATGTGGGGAGTTGAAAAAAATTTTTAAAAAACCCTCCAGGAGGGAGTGCAGTGAGAGGAGAGTGTTCCAGAAGCTTTTATGAATGGTGATGACAGCGAGGAGAGGAAGGAGGTAGGGAGACCTTGGCAGTGGAAAAATGCAGACACATCAGCAACCTTTCAGAGACTGTTCATTTGCAGTTCTACAGATAGCTGCAGGTTCCTGCTCTGGTGAGCTCAGTCCATCTTTCTCAGCATTTCTTGCTTTACTTGGTTAGGTAGAGTGTGTGCAAATGCCAGATTCATTTTAGCATTTACTCACAAACCATGTGTGTTCAGGCCAAGAGATTTAAATGTAAGAAGTGCTTTCTACTTATTAACAGTTTGAATACAGCATATTAGTCATCAGGATCCTCAGTCTCTTGAGGATATGGCATGGAATTAGATAGGCTTAGGAACTAATATGAACTAGAATTTCCTCTCGGAGTGACAGCCTGTCCTTTATAGAGGCTACTTGTAGGTAATGCCACTAGGGGGGTATATGCTCTGCCAACTTCCCTGTTTACCTACTGATAGAATCCGTGCTCTTGATGCCTTTAAACCCTAGGGGCACCAGGGTAGTTTTCCAGGGCAGGGCGGAGGGGTTTCTTTTTTTTTTTTTTTTTAAGATTTTATTTATTTATTCATGATAGAGAGAGAGAGAGAGAGGGGCAGAGACACAGGCAGAGGGAGAAGCAGGCTCCATGCACCGGGAGCCCGACGTGGGACTCGATCCCGGGTCTCCAGGATCGCGCCCTGGGCCAAAGGCAGGCGCCAAACCACTGCGCCACCCAGGGATCCCTATAGTTTCTTTATTTCTGTTCTTTGTTTTCCTTCTTTCTCCTTTAGTCTGGTGCTTTAATGGTAGTATTTAATTGAATTATCATCTCTACTACAAAAATTGAAAGTCCAAATAGAGGCATACCCCATTTTATAGTGCTTGGTTTTATTGTGCTTTGCAGATAATGAAGTTTTCTTTGGTGTTTTTTTGTTGTTTTGGGTTTTTTGTTTTGTTGTTGTTGTTTTTCAAATTGATGGTTTGTGGCCATCACCTGTTGAACAGGTGTATCAGCACTTTTTTCAATAGCATTTGTTCACTTTGTGTCTCTCTGTTAAGTTTTCGTGATTCTTGCAATATTTCAAACCTTTTCATTATTACTGTGTTTGTGATGGTGAATTGTGATCACAGATTAGGACATGAAAACTCAGATGATGATGAACATGTTTTAGCAATCAAGTATTTTTTTAAGGGGAAGAGGGAGAGGAGGAGAGAGAATCTCAAGCAGGGGTTCCATGCCCAGCGCAGAGCTTGACACAGGGGCCTTCTCTCGTGACCCTGAGGTCGTGACCTGAGCTGAAATCCAGAGTCAGATGCTTAACTGACTGAGCTACCCAGGCAGGTGTTCCAACATAAAAGTATTTTTCAATTAACGTACATATATTGGTTTGTTGTGTTTTTTTTTTTTTTTGTTTTTAGACATAAAGCTATCATATACTTAATAGACTATATTATAGTATAAACATAACTTTAAATGCATTAGTAAACTAGAAAATTCATTTGATTCACTTTATTATGATACTTCATTAACACAGTGGTCTAGAACCAATCCTGTGGTATCTATGGGGTATGCCCCATATGTATTATAACAAATATGGTATTACAGTGAATAAATCTGGGTGGGTTGAATTTTAGTAGAAATACGAGTAAAAGTTTATTTCTGTTGAAAAATTACCTTTGGAATTTGATAGTTTTTGTTACGGGGAAATTGATTATCTTTGAGCTAGGAATATGTGTATATTCTACATATCTATGTAGAATAGGGAAGTTTGTGACTTGCCAAAGGCACTAAAAAACATACATGACAAAATAAGCAGGAATTGTTCATTAGTTAAATATTGATATTTTAATTAGAAAAAGAAATTTATTCTGAAGATAATATATTGTTCAGTATGTTAGAGAACTTTTAAACTTTTTGAACCACTGGGGGGCACTGTCGTCTAAATTTACCCATTCTTTCAACAGTTCCTCCTGGGTGTTTGGGCTAAAGAGTTGAATGCCAGAGAAGATTATGTGAAGCGCAGTGTACAGGGCAAACTGAACAGTGCTACTCAAAAACAGACTGAATCCTATCTCAGACCTCTTTTCAGAAAGCTACGGAAAAGGGTAAGTTTCCTTGAAAAATGCTTTTATTTAACTGAGTTTTTGAAAAACAGAGTATAAAAAATTAGAATAAATGCAGTCTGTAACCATACACAGCTTTCAAAAATATTTTTTTTTATTTTCCAGAATCTTCCTGCTGATATTAAAGAATCCATAACAGATATTATTAAATTCATGTTGCAGAGAGAATATGTGAAGGTACATTACCATGCTGTCCATCAGTATCACGATTATGAGATTATCTAGGTTGTGGTATATAATATGTTCATTTGATGTGGAAGTATTTTACACAGGAGCTTTAAAAATAAATGTGAAATGAATTAGTAAAAAAAAACAAACAAAAAAAACAAAAAACCTCAAACCTTTTATTTTCTAAATCATTGACAGCTTCATTATTAAGGCATTGAGAATAAACTTTCCTGACCACATTGGTTTTTTTAGTCATTTTTAAGGTAGGTGTAAAGATCTTCAGAGCATGAACTGGATATTGGCAATGTTCATTTCATGAATGGGATTGGATTTCAAAGATTGTTCAAGATTATGGCTTGGAACAAATTTTCCCATAGAAACAATGTTATGTAGATTAGTTTCCCAGGCCAGTTATAAAAGCCTACTTAATCCGTAATATAGCTAAACTATTGTACTAACGATACAATGGAATTTCACCACCCTTTATGCTTGTATGAGAAAATGTTCCAAGTAAGGTTGCCAGAATTTATCTCTCCTATTTCAGAACAGCAACAACAGCAGACCCCCTTGTTAGGGAAGACTTTTCCCTTTGCCTTTGGTGTCTTTAGTCCTGAATGGGCTCTAGGAGGTTGCAGCAGTGGGACGAGCTCCCGTGTCCCAGCACTCCTGGGTAGAGTTCAGAAAGGGGAGTGGAAGGCTGTCAGTTTGGTGCAGGGGAATGTAAAGAGAATGGCCTGCTGTACCAGTAGTGGGGCTTGGAAATGTGCCTGTGCGTCTGGCCCGTAAGCAGAGTCTGAAGAGGGAAGCTTCTAGTAGTAGTGGCTCTCAAGAGTATAGGACTAAGGAGCTGCAGTGCAGCTGTTCCACTGACCCTTCCAGAACAGTATATGGGGCTCTGCCAGAAAAGCAGGAGTGCCAGTGCTTATCCCTGTGCTCCTTTGAGTATCTGTACTTAAACAGAGGGTTAGCTGGCATTCCTGGGTTGACGGGAGCCTTGTGCTAATGAGGCTCAAGTAGTGATTTTACTTCCTCTGAGATCTAGTTAGCTTTGTCAGAGGAAATGTTTTTGTTTTACGCCATAAATTTTATTCTTGGGTAGTTTCTATTAGTTGCATGGTAACTTAGGAAAGACAGTTGCCTTGGAATAGGTAGATATGGTCACCATCTCACTGCAGAAAGATCAAGTCACTTGTCTACTAGCCAGCATGCCTTCCCTTTTGTTACTCTTTGCATTTTCATATTTGAGAAGCAAGTGAGTTTATTTTGTGTAAACTGCAGAAGAACCAAGAGACTTTAATAACCTATTTGGATAGCTTTCTCGAAAGATGTTTGGGGAAACTAAATATTGGAAATTTTATCAGTTAATATCCAGTGTTAAAATTGACACAAATCAGAATCTGTTATAAAAGTGTGTAATGTGCTCTTTTAAAATTAAGCTTTATAAAACCGAAGAGAGCAAATTCAAATTTGTCTTCAGGGTAGAAAATGATCTTCCAGGTAGCCTATTTGTAGTCCCTGATTTTTAAAATCAACTCTACATATCAATCACATAGGAATTTGATTTTTGAAATTAAAATCTCAAGACCTGACTGTATGAGCCTCTCCAAAGCTCTAGGGGTCTTTCAGAATTTACTTGAGTTCTCTTTTATTCTCCTTCTTTTCCCCTCATAGGTAGCCAGGGTTGGTTTAGAAAGAGAGCCATTTGTCTTGATTGGTTTCTGTTTTTTTACGTTTTGCAGCTTTTATTTTAAGGTTCTTGGCAGGTGAGGGGGGTAGAGGGGCCAAAGTGAAACGATCTCATCCTGTAACTATTCGACTCGAGGGTTAGTATTTAATCTCTGTTTACACATCTGCTGTGGACCCGGTGTGATAGTCCCAGCTCACAGAGCCCCTACTGCTTTCAGAGGCCTGCACTGCCGTGCGGGCAGTGGGTTTAGTCGGCAGTGGGTTTAGTCGCAGGTTGGATCGTGAAAAACCAGTTGGCCTCCATCTTGTACTTGTGACCACCTGTGGAGAAGACTGGGTCTAAAGGACACTGAACTAGAGTTTTTTTGTCAGTGCATCAGATTACCTACCTGGTAATTCCAGATCTGAAATGCATTAATTTCCAGCGCACAAAGGCTGCAAAGGAATGTTTGTCTTTTTACTCACAGGATTAGCTTTGGTTTCTGGTTTTCCACGTACATTTGTGGTCTGGGGCAGGGCAGTCTATCACCTCGTTATTTTAATTTCTTTTGTTTGATTAATGGGAATGGTAATACTTTCAACATGCTCAAGAGATGGATGAAAATTATGTCACAAAGCGCTGTGAAATATTTTACAAATTGGGACCAACCCAGTATTTTTTGCTTTTCTGATCTCCTGAACTTTCTTTTTTTAGGCTAATGATGCTTATCTTCAGATGGCCATTGGAAATGCCCCTTGGCCCATAGGTGTCACCATGGTTGGTATCCATGCCAGAACTGGTAGAGAAAAGATTTTTTCTAAGCATGTTGCACATGTTTTAAATGATGAAACACAGCGGAAATATATTCAGGTAAGCAACTGGGAGGGAAAGAAATTGCTCTGGAGGTTAACATTATACAAATCCCAAAGTGTCAATTTTGAGAGCAGAAGAATTAGAGCAAATTGGATATAGTATGCTAGGACACAAGTCCACTTTTTGTAAGCATGACTTCACGGAATTAAATAGAAACCTTGTAGTTTCATACATGTCACCAGACGGGGTGAGGTATTGTGCTTTAATTACTTTAGCATTGAAATAATGCTATTTCAGTTGGCTTTGGGAGTTTAGTGAAGAAGGACAAATTTAGACCATTGAGTAGTAAGTCTCATTTTGTTACTTTCCAGATAGATTTATTTAACATCTACTGGGCTAAAAAGAAGGTATGAATAATAAAAACCTGGCTTTAATCAACTGTTAATTAAACACTGTTAATTGTTTTTCAATAACATTTAATGACCCTTAAGGAAGGTCCAAAGATTTGGTTAATAGTTTATTTTCTTACTGTCCTTAGTGCCTTGCATAAACTCATTTGCATTGTTGTTGGGTAAAACTTTTCTCCTTAGTGGGGTGAAAAAAGTCAACTGTTATCCCACTCTTGCCAAATTGTCAAAAATCCCAGACTGTGTCTGTATAATGACTTGTGCCGGATGTTAATTCTAAAGTTTGAAGATGATACTTAGGAAGTTTACTTAAAATGTAAAATTTGCTTAAAACGCATAACATGCTTTCAGATTTTGTGCCAGAGAACAATTATTACCATATTCATGAATTATCTTGTTATGCGATTTCAATTCCAAGTGCTGAAGATTAACTTGTGTGTCATGCTTTATGCCTTATTCATATATATTAACATTTTCAAATAGGAGTTCAACTTGACTCCCTAATATGAATTGTAGAACTTACAGAGTTCAAATATACTTGTTGAGATTCAAAGGCCTTTCCATTTTTTAATAACCACCAGTGACTGTATTGGAGGCAAAAAGCTTTTATTTCGGTGGGGGGAGGGGAAAGTCGTTTGGTGTTAACAATAGAAAACGGTTTCCGGTGATTAAATTTGCTTTTTTATATGTATAAATTGTTTTAAAGACAGCTTTTTGTTTTGCAACAATGGCATGATTCCCACTTCCCCACAAACTTATTTTCTTCTCAAAAATATATCTAGCATTTTTAAAGATTTCTGGTTTACTTTTGGAAGCTATAGAATGACCTGCTCTTCTTCCATTGGTCTTCCTTTTTAATTGTTACCTTCCCATTAAAAAAAATAAGTGAATCCTCCTTTTTTCCCTAAGATGATTAGGGAAAATTGGTAAATATACTGTACGTTAGAAGGATGTTTGACTTAAGCCCAATAATTTTCTTGTGGACAGATGTTCATATGATAATACAGTCAGGTGGATTCATAGCTGGTTGAGTGCGGGATGCCACAGAGTACTGAATAATGGGTCCATGTCTATCTGGGTGGATGCTAGTGAGATGTCATGGGGTTCTTAGTCACCTCAATGCTGTCCTGTTAAACATTTTAATGACTAATTTGGTTGACTGTATGGAGAGGTTTATCACATTTACAGACAACAAGGGTAGGGTGTGTGTTAAGGTAGAAAAGACACTGGCATTCTAGAAGTTCTTGGCTGAAAGAAAAAAGATTCTAAAAAAAATATTTAGCAAGGATGAAAGGAAAAATTGAATCCAGTGGCCCTGTTGCTTGAGTATATAGTCTCAGCAATGCATATATGAGGAAGGATTAGGGAATTGAGTGGGCTATATGTGCAATAAAATTAATAGTATAATATGGCCGCTACAGGGTCTAATGAAAGCTTATGCTACATTATTAGACATCATAAATTTAGTGTAGGTTCCACAAGGTATAAGAACATAGTTCAGTGTTAGATACTCAGAATCTAGAACAGTACCTTAGTTAGTGGTGGGTGCTCAATAAATATTTGCTGATTGAATATTGTATAGGACAAGAAATGTGAAAATCTTATTCTTTCTGTCATCCTTGAAAGAAAGGATACTTTTGGTGGGGATCTGAGCAAGAGAGCTCTGGATAAGGGTGGAACTTTCTGGCAGAAACCAGCCAACTTTCTGGCAGAAGAACCAACTAAGGTATAGGAAGGCAGACGCTTTTTTTTTTTCCTCTAAGATTTTATTTATCCATTCATGAGACACACACACACACACACACAGACACAGGCAGAGGGAGAAGCAGGCTCCATGCAGGGAGCCCGATGGGGGACTCGATTCCAGGTTTCCAGGATCAGGGCTTGGGCCAGAGGCGGCACTAAACCACTGAGCCACCTGTGCTGCCCAGGAAGACACATTTTTAATCAGTGCAAGGAAACAATAGTTTTCTTTTTATTAAATGTTTATTTTTGGAATACAGATAGACTTACGAGAGGTTGCAAAAATAGGACAAAGAAGCTTTTTAACAGAAGTGCCCTGAGACCGGAGTAGGGGCGCTGGGAAGATATGAGGGAGCTCCCCAGCACTTGATATTTGCAAGCATCAGCTTAACTGTTGCCCTTTTTGGTCCTTGGGTAGCTTTCATTCTGCTCTGCTGTTTTCCTTTGCAGCCATTGATTAAACTTAAGGTTGTAAACTCACATGCCCATGACTATCAGTAGTGAGTGAGCTGAGCGTTAAGGAAACCCGACCCTCTGTGTTTTATTTTCCTGATTTTCATATTGGCCAAATTGAAGCAGTATTTCATTTTGTCTCAACTCTGTCATAATGGGACAGTGCAGGCTAGTGTGAAATGTCAGCTGATGTTTACCCTCAGTGGTGCCCGAGTCACTTCAGCTTGTTGTTCCCTTGGAGGAATATCTATCAGTGTTGCTCGATTTTCACTTTTGTAATACGCCAAAAATTTTAATTTTTTCTAAAAAATTGTATGCTTTTATTTTTAAAATAAGAGACACCAAATTAAATTAGCATTGTGTAAGAACAAATAAAATGCTGATTTTTTATGTTTTAAAATAAACCTATGGCTCTCAGCAGCTCAAGGCCAAAGAACACTGCCACTTCCATGTGAGAGTTTTATGAAATTCTTGGTGGTGGTGGATGGAGTAATTTGCCTTAGCAGTTTTGTCTTTTGAGTCTCCTCCTGTTACTTTAGGTGAGGTGGATTTGGACTAATCTTTATTTTATTTACTTATTTATTTAAAAGATTTTATTTATGTGACAGTGTGCACATACACAGGTAGACAAGAGCAGTAGACAGAGAGAAAGGGAGGAGACTCCTTGCTGAGCAAGGAGCTTGATGTGGGACTTTGTCCCAGCATCCCAGGATTGTGACCTGAGCCGAAGGCAGACAGTTGACCTACTGAGCCACCCAGGCTGCCTCTGGACTACTCATTAAAAAGAAACACTTTAAATATATTATTTGAAGTTGGAGTCAGGGGTTGACAAACTTTGTCTTAAAGGATCACGTAGAAAATACTTTGCGTTTCCCGGTGTCTGTTGCACGTCCTAGGCCCTGCAGCTGTAGTGTCGGAGCAGCTGGTGGCTGCGATCCAGGCAAACTCCACTTAGGCAGGAGGCCGGTGCCCATGGACCCGTTTGCTGACCCCTGGTAACCACCTACCCCACACATCTACCTCAAGATACTTGCTGAATAGGTAATTGTGGAAGTCCTTCACTAGGGTAACTATTTCTTTTTAAATGGCGATACCATAAACCTCAACAGTGTGCAAGGTGTACTAATCTTAATTGTACAACTCCGTGATTCTCCATATGCATCAGAATTTATCAAGATGGAAAACAACATCTAGATACAGAACATTTCTGGTGGCACCTCACAAGTTTGTTTATGCCTCTTCTTGGCCCAAGTCCTCTTGCCATCAAAAGTAACCACTCTTCTGACTTGTATAACTATAGGTTAATTTTACCTATTTTTGGACATCATTTAATGGAATCTTGGATGTATGGAATAATTCTTTATTTAGAAATCCTGAAAAAAAAAAAAAAAGAAAGAAATCCTGGTGAGGGGATGCCTGGGTGGTTCAGAGGTTGAGCATTTGCCTTTGGCTCAGGGTGTGATCCCGCAGTCCTGAGATCCAGTCCCACATAGGGCTCCTTGCATGGAGCTTGCTTCTCTCTCTGCCTCTACCTCTCTCTCTGTCTCTCATGAATAAACACATAGTCTTTAAAAAAAAAATCTAAAAATTAAAAAAAAACCTAGTGAGAAATATCTGTGTTAGGAAATATGGTCAAAAACAATTCAAGGGGCTTTTTTTTTTTATTTGTACCATGATTTCATCTTGGGGTTTTATGCAAACCTCTGTAGAATTTAAACTGAGAAAGTTGTTTGAACTGTTCTCTTGCTCACAAAAATTAAAACACACCGCAGGGAGAGTTTTTGTACCATGCAGATCAAAGGAGAGTTGTATAGTTTATCAGCTAGCCTCAAATCTGGGGTCAGATTTAAATTGGTATTAGTAACTTGAAGAACTTTGTTCTGCCAAATGCAGATGTAACCTTTGGCCCACATTTGGGTAAAGCTGCTTCTATACAGATTATAGGAAGCTCTTGGTTATTGAGAGACTTTATAATTCAGTCATTTAAAGACATGTACTGAAAAGGTTCACCTCTTGGGCGTTCTTTACTTGTCCTTAAAGACGAGAAGGAAGAAAAGCTGAAATGGACATCAAGTGGCTGTTTGCTCTGCAGGTCTCCTTCTGCACCTTGTTCTCTGGCTTTTATGCACAACTTTGACAGGCTTCCTTGCTTTTTGGCTTTGGATTGGAGTAGGCAGTTTGAAGGACAGGAAGACGTTTTGTAGGTGGGAGAAAAACAGATTTGGGGTGTTTATTTCCCTGGCCTTCTCCCTATGGAGTCCCTAGGGCACCTTCTACCTGAGTCCTGTAGCTTCTCTCAGGGGGCCATCTGCATACAGTTACCTTTTCTGGGCACCTGGAACCACTCCCCCTTCCTTGCCTGCTTCAGAGCAGGCTGGTTACCACTTCCCAGTATTGCAAGCCCTGGGGTACTGTACTGTCTCTTCTTGGTCCCGAGTCTTGCCCATGCCCTTGTAAAGTTCTTGGAATTGCTACCATCAAGTTTGTGTGTGTTCTTTGTTTCCTGCTGATAACATCCCTGATACATCTAGATTAATTAATATGTGTTCTGTGTTACAATACAGGTTTCTTTGGGGATTAGATGATTAAGGAGTAATACTCATTTGTAATAATTTTTCTTAAAGTTGTAACATTCTAAAAGGCAAATGTTGTTTTCAATAATATAAGTTAGTAAATTCCCTAGTAAAGACATCATCCCAGCATTTTCTGTCAGTTATTTCAATCCGTATTTCAGGTTTTGGCATATATACTAGCATTTGCCAAACTTATTTGTTCACGGAACATTTATAAATGTATAATATACCAATGTATTGCCCCAGATGGTAAAACAGACACTTTAATCACTGCACTGAGTGGTCACAACTTGATCCATACGTTGAGTATACAATCATGGTTAGCTTGTAAACATTCTCTAAGCACCAAATTATATGTCACACATGTGGGTCATGTTGCTTCATGCTGCCTCCTGGTATTCTTGGCTATGATCGACCAGTTCTTAAAGGCAGGTTATTGCGTGGTAGCATACTGTTTGCCTATTTAATACATTCTACTGTATTAAACGTTTAGAGAAAAATACCACTAGCATTTATCTATCACATACATCACCTTTTAATACCCTAGAAATCCAGTGTTCAGTGGAAACACATTTTGGGGCATGCTGGTGTAAGCAGTGCATGCTTCTTTCTCAGCTGGCATCGTAACTGATAACAGACATTTAACTTGGGTACTCAGTCTTCTGTTTTTCAACTATATGCTTGAGAAAAACAGATCACCCTACACTGGGAAAGCCTGCTAATCAAATAAAGGGACTCTTCCCCCAAATTGGTCATTTAGTATAAATTTTTACTAACTTAGCAAGCAGGCAAGTGCTGTTTTCAAAGTGGAATTCTCACTTGTGATTGTACTTTATTTGCTGTGAAACGATGAGCCTGTGAGCTAGAAATATGTTCTCTTAAAGAAGCATTCAGACAAGTGAAAAAATGAGTGCAGCTCTGCTTCTTGCTGTAAACCATAAAGGCAGACTGAGTTAGTCCCAAGTTATCAGTTTTGTTTAAGTTTCCATTAAGTTTTGCAGATACTGAGAATTTTTATACTTTTGATACTTGCAGTGGGACTTTTCATCATCCCAAGTAGTGAGATCCAGATGAGTTATTTAAAAGGTAGAATGAGTTATTTAGATGAATGCAATTTTAATTCTTGTGTGAAAAGAATTCCTTTAGACAGTTTTTGAAGCATTGGCCTTTTTCTGCCTAACTGTGTGTTAGTTGAAATTGTAGAAATTAACTTTTCACTCTTAAATGTGTGTTTTTTGAATGTCTTGTTTCAGGTCAAATGAGTATTCCTTCAGTCCGAAGTCAGGGTTAAATTTTAACTTATGTGTCTCATGTTAATTCATTCCTTTTCTAGACCTTTGGCAGCTCATGGACAGAATTTTAAATGGCTAGGTAGAAAATGGCACTCAGCTAATCTCTTACTCTTCACACTCTTGGACTGTGTCACTAGATGGATCTGTTCCATTTTCAAGACTTTGTTCTTACAGTGTAGACTAGTGACAGGTACAGAAATAATGTGATGCAATGTCTTTATACCTCAGTACAGAGATTACTTACGCACAACAAAATCATCCTCAAGTCCTGGTAACTAATGTGAGTTTATAAAAGAAAAGGCAAGTCTAGCTAAAGAATTGTGATTGTGGTTTGGTTTGGTTTTAAAAAGTTACTGTTTTCTGCAATAATAAATAAAATGCTAATTTTTAAATAAATACTGCTTTTTAAAAAAAATTATGTATTCATGAGAGACAGAAAGAGAGAGAGGCAGAGACATAGGCAGAGGGAGAAGCAGGCTCCTCACAGGAGCCCAATGTGGACTCGATCCTGGGATCTGAGACCTGAGCTGAAGGCAGCTGCCCAACCACTGAGCCACCCAGGTGTCCTAAAAATGCTAATTTTTTAGTGGATGCAGGTTGATGTAGTGGTTCATTGATTTATCTGGGTATAAGCAACTTTCATTATGCTGAATTTGTATCCTGTATCACGTGCTATAATATACCAAACTATCTGTATTTGATATTTTGATACTCTACTAGCATATTCTGTAATGCTTTCAATTAGATTTTTGGAAAATTATGGTGAAATACACATAAAATTTACCTTGTTCATCATTTTTAAGTGTACCATTCATCAGTGAACCTTTTATTTAAGTGCAGATATTTTCCTTGAAACATACTCATTAAAAATAATCAGTTTATGGGACGCCTGGGTGGCTCAACGGTTGAGCATCTGCCTTGGCTCAGGGCGTGATCCTGGAGTTCCAGGACCGAGTCCCACATTGGGCTCCCTGCATGGAGCCTGCTTCTCCCTCTGCCTGTGTCTCTGCCTCTCTCTCTGTGTCTCTCATGAATAAATAAATAAATCTTTAAAAAAGAATCAGTTTGGTTAACTTTGTGTGGGGAGGAGTCATTAAGGAGCCATTAATGTAAACTGTGTAGAATTTGGAAGAATCTAGATGTGGGGCTCCTGGGCACTTCTAAAAGGCCAGACTGGGGCTGATAACAAGGGAGTGGTTGAGAATTAGGATAAGTAGGCCAGAAGTTCCTTCTCCCTTTCCCAAGTGGGCCCTCTTGTCCTCCTACTCTAGCAGAAAGCTGACTTCCTAAGGGATTTGTCCTGTTCAGGAAGGGTGACCTGCCCTAGTAAAACAGGATATTTAATTGAGAGTCTGTGTATTGACAAATGAGACCTGTAGTTCCTGTTCTCCCCTGGTTCCTCTGATGTTGGAAGCTGGGCTTTTACCTTTCCACTCAAGAATTCAGAGGATTCAGGGACGCCTGGGTCAGTGGTTGAGTGCCTGCATTCAGCCCAGGATCAATTCCCGCATCTGGCTGTCTGCGTGGTGCCTGCTTCTCTCTCTGCTTGTGTCTCTGCTTCTCTCTCCTCCCTCTCTCTCTCTCTCTCTCTCTCATGAATAAATAAAATCTTTAAAACAAAACAAAACAGGATTCTTCTCTGTGAACTGACTCCAGAGAAAGGATCCACAGTTACTAACATTCAGAATTCCTCTAATGAAAAAACTAGCTTGCCTGCCATATTGTCTCCAGATGAAGTTCCACTGACAAGCCCTGCCCATTTAGGGAGTTTCCCTCAGCCCTTCAGTGCCTTGCTCGTAAATATGAACCTTCACCCAGTATCATCAGACCTTTACAGAAAATTTATAATGTGAAAGAGACCAAAATAAACACATAGAGAAAAATGAATTCAGACAAAGAGTTGTAGTAAAAGGAACAGAAAAAAAAAAAAAAACCCTTCAATTAAGGGACTAATATCCTTGGGTAAGGCTGCAACCGTGAAATAAGGACAGTTTGCTAAAAAGAAAAGTCAAAATTTGCTCTTAGAAATTAAATATTATAGCAGAAATCCAAAAGTTAAAAGAGACATCGGACTCCCTACATGGAGCCTGCTTCTCCCTCGGCCTATGTCTCTGCCTATCTCTCTCTCTCTGTCTCATGAATAAATGTTATAAGAGAGGGATAAGAGAATGAGGGAATCATTCTAGAAGACTGCACTATTCAGATACTCGGAAAAAGTGAACGGAGTGATTGGCGGGTAGAAAATAAGGAATTAATGCAGAAAAACTTCCCAGAGCTGAAGGATAGGAATGTTCTAGAATGAAAAGAGCTCAGTAAATATATAGTAAATGAACAGGAAAGCTCTCACATCAAGACCTAATGTAATGAAATATTGGAAGGCCAAAGATAAAAGACTTTATTTTTTTTTATAAATTAATTTTTATTGGTGTTCAATTTACCAACATACAGAATAACACCCAGTGCTCATCCCGTCAAGTGTCCCCCTCAGTGCCCGTCACCCATTCACCCCCACCCCCCGCCCTCCTCCCCCTCCACCACCCCTAGTTCATTTCCCAGAGTTAGAAGTCTTTATGTTTTGTCTCCCTTTCTGATATTTCTCACACATTTCTTCTCCCTTCCCTTATATTCCCTTTCACTATTATTCATATTCCCCAAATGAATGAGAACATACACTGTTTGTCCTTCTCCGGTTACTGTGGCCAAGTTCAAAAAGGGTGTTGCCTGAGTTCTCCTCTGGGATTTTGATGGAATCTTGTCTCACATTTAGATCTTTCATCTATTTTGAGTTTATCTTTGTGTATGGTGCAAGAGAGTGGTCCAGTTTCATTCTTCTGCATGTGGATGTCCAATTTTCCCAGCACCATTTATTGAAGAGACTGTCTTTCTTCCAGTGGATCGTCTTTCCTCCTTTATCGTATATTAGTTGACCATAAAGTTCAGGGTCCACTTCTGGGTTCTCTGTTCTGTTCCATTGATCTATATGTCTGTTTTTGTGCCAGTACCACACTGTCTTGATGAACACAGCTTTGTAGTACAACCTGAAATCTGGCATTGTGATGCCCCCAGATATGGTTTTCTTTTTTAAAATTCCCCTGGCTGTTTGGGGTCTTTTCTGATTCCACACAAATCTTAAAATAATTTGTTCTAAGTCTCTGAAGAAAGTCCATGGTATTTTGATAGGGATTGCATTATACGTGTAAATTGCCCTGGGTAACATTGACATTTTCACAATATTAATTCTGCCAATCCATGAGCATGGAATATTTTTCCATCTCTTTGTGTCTTCCTCAATTTCTTTCAGAAGTGTTCTATAGTTTTTAGGGTATATTTTGAGAACCATTTGAATGGTAAATGGTTCTCCAACCTTTTATTTTCAGGTTGTAGGTGTCCTTCTGTCTAAAATGAGTCTCTTGTAGACAGCAAATAGATGGGTCCTGCTTTTTTATCCAGTCTGAAACCCTGCGCCTTTTGATGGGGTCATTAAGCCCATTCACGTTCAGAGTTACTATTGACAGATATGAGTTTAGTGTCATCATGATATCTATTTAGTCCTTGTTTTTGTGGATTGTTCCACTGAACTTCTTAAAGGGGAATTTTAAGAGTCCCCCTTAAAATTTCTTGCAGAGCTGGTTTGGAGGTCACATATTCTTTCAGTTCCTGCCTGTCTTGGAAGCTCTTTATCTCTCCTTCCATTTTGAATGAGAGCCTTGCTGGATAAAGTATTCTTGGTTGCATGTTCTTCTCATTTAGGACCCTGAATATATCCTGCCAGCCCTTTCTGGCCTGCCAGGTCTCTGTGGAGAGGTCTGCTGTTACCCTAATATTCCTCCCCATGAAAGTCAGGGACTTCTTGTCTCTTGCTGCTTTAAGGATCTTCTCTTTATCTTTGGAATTTGCAAGCTTCACTATTAAATGTCGAGGTGTTGAACGGTTTTTATTGATTTTAGGGGGGGATCTCTCTATTTCCTGGATCTGAATGCCTGTTTCCCTTCCCAGATTGGGAAAGTTTTCAGCTAGGATTTGTTCAAATACATATTCTGGCCCTCTGTCCCTTTCGGCGCCCTCGGGAACCCCAATTAAACGTAGGTTTTTCTTCCTTAGACTGTCATTTATTTGCCTTAATCTGTCTTCATGGTCCTTTAATTGTTTGTCTCTTTTTTCCTCAGTTTCCCTCTTTGCCATTAACTTGTCTTCTATGTCACTCACTCGTTCTTCCACCTCGTTAACCCTCGTCGTTAGGACTTCTAGTTTGGATTGCATCTCATTCAATTGATTTTTAATTTCTGCCTGATTGGATCTAAATTCTGCAGTCATGAAGTCTCGTGAGTCCTTAATGCTTTTTTCTAGAGCCACCAGTACTGTAATAGTGCTTCTGAATTGGCTTTCTGACATTGAAGTGTAATCCAGATTTTGTAACTCTGTGGGAGAGAGGGCTGTTTCTGATTCTTTCTTTTGAGGTGAGGTTTTCCTTCTAGTCATTTTGCTCAGTGCAGAGTGGCCAAAAACAAGTTGTATTGGAACACGGGGGAGTATCACTGGTCCGTCCAGCTGGTCTTCTGGGGGAGGGGCCTGTTGTGCTGATTTTCAGGTGTTAGCACTTGGGGGAGCTGCTCTGCCCCTGCCTGCTGCGGGCTCAGCGGGGGTTGTTTACCCCGTCAGGCCCCAGGAGGAACAGCCGCAGTGGCTATGGCAACTCTGGAAGCCTGGATTCAGCCTCCGCAGGAACTACGGGGCTCGGGGCTCTCGGTTCTCCGTCCGCAGGGCCTGGAGGCTCCGGGGCGGGGCCGCTGATCTGCTCAGCTCGGGGCAGGAGCGTCCTTGCTGTCCTGGGCCCTCCCGGCCTCTGCCTGTCCCGGGGGAGGCCGGATCCTGGGCTGTGTCCCGGCGCCCTGTGCTCCGGGGCCTGCGCTGTTGGATTCGCGCTCCCGCCCTGCAGCTCCCTCCCTGGAGCCGCTCCGAGCCCTCCGAGCTGCTCCGGTCCCCCGTGCGCTGCAGCCCTTAGGGAGCTCGGAGCACTCTCCTGCGCTCGCAGGTGTCTGTTAGTGTCCCAGGGAGCCCGAGGGCATCCCCGCTCTCCTGGGTCCTGCTCTAACTCCCTGCGAGCCCCTTTCCGCCCGCCCGGGAAGGTTGGTGCAGCTCCTGCTTCTCCGGACGGGACGGGGCTCTCCTGTCCTGGGGACACTCGCCCCGGCCCTAGCCCGGCTCCTCGCGGGGCCCCTCCCCCTCGGAGGCCTTTTGTTTCTTTATTTCTTTTTCCCCGTCTTCCTACCTTGATAGAAGCGCGAACTCTTCTCACTGTAGCATTCCAGCTGGTCTCTCTTTACATCTCAGGCCGAATTCGTAGATTTTCAGGATGGTTTGAAGGTTATCTAGGTAATTTGGTGGGGACAGGCGATTTGGGGACCCTGCTCTTCCGCCATCTTGCCCCTCCTTCCAGATAAAAGACTTTAAATGCTTCTGGAGAAAAGAAAAAACAGATCATTTACAGAAACTCCAGAATTCAGATGCCATCGTACTTCTCATTAACAGTTCTGGAAGCTGGGAGACAGTGGATCAGTACCTGTGTCATAGCAAGGAAAAAAAATTTCAACTCCATTACATTCTTCTCTGAACTGTGTCAGTTAAGTGTGAATATAGGCTAAAGATATTTTCAGACAAGTCTCAAAATGTCTTAAAAATGTGACCTCTCACATCTTTGGAATCATTTCAGCTAACATTTCTTTTGTGCTCTCTGTGTGCTTCCCTTTAGCACTTTAGAGGAACAATATGAGGTTGATGGTATAATTTCTTTTGTCTTATAAGTGGAGAAACTGAGCCATGGAGAAGTTAGTTCCCAAGGTTACACTGCTAGGAAGTGGTGGAATTAGGATTTGAACCCGAGTAATCCTAACTCTACTATATTGTATTGCCTATACTTGAGGATGTGCTCTGCCACAGTGAGTGAGGGAAACCAAAAAGGTCCAGCAAACAAGATCCAGCACAGGAGTGGATCAAAAGGAGGTGCCAGGTTGGAGGGGAAGGGAGGCTCTAGGATAGTAGCAGTACAGAGAGATCTGTCCTGGAATTCATTTGTTCTAGGTCAGAACATGTAGAGGGCTCCAGGAGAAAAATGGAACAGATCTATGACCTGTTATGTTCAGTCATATTGAGAGGAGTCTACTGGTGGAGAGTAAATTGGTAGTATCTACATAAGCAAAAAGATGGGGAACAATACGAAAGGAAATATCATAATGTGCGGCTCTGCTACGAGTAATTGTGTAGACAGTATACAGTAAATCCTGCGTGTTGCATTCACTAGGAATTGTGATTGGGGAGGATAAGGAAAAGTGTTTAGGTATGTGTGCGCCTGTGAGGGGCCAGCGGGTGTGGTGTAAGAGGATTAAGCCTCCGCTTTCACAGTAGGAAGTCAGTACAGACTATTTTGAGACAAAAATAATCAAGCTCTGTCAATATTTAGAAAGATGGCAGTAAATAGAAGAAACAGATTTAAAGTGGTTGCCTCTGGGGGTAGTGGAATTTAGGGATTGGAAAGGGTGAGGCAGAAGAATATTATTTAAGTAATAATATAGGTAACTTTAAAAAACATGTATACACGAAACATGGCATTATTTTTCTATCTCAGCCCATAACCTGTGTGTCGGCAATCTTTGATGGTTCTACATTCAAAGTAAATCTGTGATCTGGTCCCTTCTCACCACTATTGCTGATGCCATGTGAGCTCAGCCACCAGCCTCTCTTACCTGGATTACTGCAGGTCTCCTGCCTGGACTCTGAGCTCTTATTCTTGCTCTTTACTTAAAAATAAAATTTTGGGCAGCCCGGGTGGCTCAGTGGTTTAGCGCCACCTTCAGCCCAGAGCGTGATCCTGGAGACCCGGGATCGAGTCCCACATCCGGCTCCCTGTATGGAGCCTGCTTCTCCCTCTGCCTGTGTCTCTGCCTCTCTCTCTCTCTCATAAAAATAAATAAATAAATACATACATACATACATACATAAATACATAAATCTTTAAAAAAGTAATAAAAATAAAATCTTAAAAAAAAAATCTCTACACCCAACATGGGGCTTGAACTTACAACCCAGGATGAAGAGTTGAATGCTCTTCTGATTGGGCCAGCCAGGTGCCCCATATCCTTGCCCCTCTTCAGTATCTTCACAGCATCAGAGCAATGCAGTTAAAATATGAATCAGAGGGATCCCTGGGTGCAGCGGTTTGGCGCCTACCTTTGGCTCAGGGCGCGATCCTGGAGACCCGGGATCGAATCCCATATCGGGCTCCCGGTGCATGGAGCCTGCTTCTCCCTCTGCCTATGTCTCTGCCTCTCTCTCTTTCATTCTGTGACTATCATAAATAAATAAATTTTAAAAAAGATCTAAATCATCTTTAAAAAAAATATGAATCAGATTATGATGCTCTCTTGCTTAGAGGTCTGCAATGGTTTCCTTTTACTTGGAGTAAAAGCCAAAATGCCCTTCTGGCCACTCCCCATATCCACACACCCCTTCCCTGCTGTATTTTTCTCCATAGCATTTATCATCTAACATTAGGTATTAAAGATACTCATTTTTCTTGTCTGTGTTCCCTCAGAATATAATCTCAATGAGTGTGAGAATTTTTTCTTTGTATTTCCTGTATTTTTAGCCTAGAACAGTACTTGGCACACTGTAGCCTCTGAATAAAGACTTCTTAAATAAATGTATTGCTTTCATGGAAATAAAAATTATGTTGAAAGGTAGCACCAGTTTTTAAGAAGCTATTTGCAATAAGCTAAGCTAAGCAAGTTCATTGTTTTACTGGTTTAAGCATCCTCAAGCAGTTTAAAACTGAAATCCCGAGGGATCTAATTGAAACGATTGGTATCCATTTGGAAAATAACCATATGCTGTCCTGACATTTCACCCCTTGAAAAATTGGTGCTGTGTACTATCAATCCTTTCTGCAAAAATGTATCATATAATGTTTTATGGTAACTATTTATGACTCAGGACTTGAATTTCACAACCTTTTGGCAGCTAAGATTTCAGACAGGATACTGGTATTTATTTTTAAATCCTAGAATCTGCTTAGTGAGGTTAAGTAAGCATCACAGATATCTCCTATAAGGAGCCGATAGCCAGGATTCCATTTCTTACAGGAAAAACTACGTCCAGCAGTCTGGACACTGGCTTGCCTTGTATGTGCTCGGGATCATTCTTGCCCTGTGTCGGTGGCTAAGGCTGCCCGCGTTTCCTTGGGGTGCTCTCTCTCAGCCCTCTCCCTTCTCACCTGTTGATTTGGAAAATTTAAGGTGCCACATTCATGCTATCACGTATATTTCCAGGGCTACAGATTACAGTCCTGTGTATAGATGATTAGAATTCACACCGGGAGAAGCTGGACTGTGAGAGGGAAGGGTCTTCATTCTGAACCAAGGACCTGATCAGCACAGGGGACGCCACATGAATGAAGAGCAAGGCAGGCAAATGATCTTTCTTGGCACTGCGTGCAGAGGTCATCTGGGAAGTCAGTTGAAACGTAACCTTCCTCCACATACCTAGTTCTTAAGTAGCATGATGTGGATGCTCTTTGAATCTTTGAAAAACTTGAAGTAAAATGTTTGAAAATCATGATTCTCAAGATGTTGAATATGTTAGATTCTAGTTCAGTATATATTTGAAGGGATTTTTATTTGTGTTGTCTAGTTACTACTGTGGCACCGAAGAGATTTTGCAGGGACTTTTTGTTGTCGTCGTTCTTGTTTTAAGAGCAGATGATATTTCATTGTATCATTTTGAGGAAAGATAATGAATCCTGGGAGAATCTTAATTAAGCAGGCAGTGTGCTGTGTACATTTTCATATTCAGTATCCGATACTCTGACCATAGTCAGCCTTTGGCTTGTGATAGGATTTCATTCTTCTTGTTACTGTGATAATTAGCTGGGTGACTTCAGTTTTTCCGTACCCAAGGTGAGAAACCTTAAAATAGTTTGTGCCAAATACTGCCTTGTGGGTCATTAAAATTAAGTGCCGCTATTCTTGGTGATGGTGATTTATATATAGATTGCAGTAAAGCATTGGGTAGAGCATCATCTTGTTTTGTTTACTGGTAGAAAAAAAAAGAGTTAATAGGCACAGCTCTTCCTGGAATTGTTCTGGAGAGATCTGTAGTGACGTGTTGCAGGTTTCTAGTTATGTCCCTCTCCTGTTGGTGAATTTGGATAATGACTTAGGGGTATGTTTGCTCAGTGGTGGATGAGAAAGCGCAGAGAGATAACTAAAAACTAAATGCCAACTAAGGATGTTGGAAGCTCACAGACTCCGAAGGATGAGCTGAAAGAGACCGAGTGAATTCTAATAGTGACAGTTCTTGTCAGCAGTTTAAAAAGTCACTACAAAGTTATAGATGGGTCAAGAACCGGCCAAACTGCAGAAGAGATAAAAAGCACTTGAAATTTGTGAGACCCAAATACATGTGTGATGTAGTTGCCTGAAAAGAACCAGAGTGTGGTAACGGATGCCAGAGGTACAGGACAGAGACAGCATAGGAGTCTGTCCACTGAGCTCTGAAGGATTAGCCGGGTGAGGTTTGCGATGCTGGATTATGTCCTTATGATTATATTAGAATGTTTTTTATCATGTATTATTTTGTAATACAAAAGAATACATGTAATATGTAAGTTATGAGATAAAAAAAAATCTATCTAAAGGCCTTACTCCCAGCTTAAGAACTAGGACATGCTGAAGATCATTGACAGTTTTCCTCCTCTACCCCAGAAATTCTGAATTTGTCATTGCTTTGCTTTTTCAAAAGTAATTTTACCATGCTAGGTTATTTATAAGCCATATATTTTGTTTTAAATTGTTTTTCAGTTTTATTAAAATGACATACTTACGTAGCCCTTGCCACTTTATTTTTTTACATTCAACGTTGTTTCTGAGATTTATGCACATCATTTATTCTCGTCCAGAATCCCTCATCAACAGAATTCCCCCATAGATCAGGGTGGATGATTTGCGTGGTTAATTCTTGAGAGGATGGTACATACATAGCACTTGCTAGATACATAGCTACTGTCTGGGTACCTAGCGTGGGTGTGTTAGCTGGGCCGTTTGGGCTCAACTCTCTACTGGAACCTGCTGGAGTTCTAGTTAATTCATTTTTATTGCTGTAAAACTTTCCATTTGTGAGCATACTAAAGCTTATTCATATATTCCCTCAGAACATTTGGGTTGTTGCCAGAACTTTTGTTATTGTTGGGGACGGTTTTGCTCTGTGCTCAGTGTATCCTGGGTGCACGTGAACAGACCCTTCTCTCCATGTGCGTCTATGTGAGTGGTGTCACTGGGGCTGCTGCATTTCAGGGGGGACATGGGCAAACCAGCATACAGATGGGCACTTCAGGACAGTGCAGCCATATCATAACCAGTCTTTGCTTTTCTTGTTTTCTTAGGGATTGAAGAGGTTAATGACCATTTGCCAGAAGCACTTTCCTACAGATCCATCAAAATGTGTGGAGTACAATGCACTGTGATATCTGTGTGTGGTGTCTAAGTAACAAGAAACTGCAGTGGACGTGGTACCGACTTCAGGAATCACCAGCAAGAGCGAGGGAAGAACAGTGCAGCCTCCTGTGGTTCCGTTCTCCCCATGCTACTCTCTCAGTTATAAGAAATGGTGTTGGCTCTCCTGTCACCTCTGGCTGCAAACTGATTTTTGTGTCATTTACTATAAATAGGCAAGAAATTAAGTTCTAAAGACTTCTCCTCGAATTTAAATGTGTAGACAACTGTCACAGAAGGGGGTCTAACGTGACCTCTTCCCTCTAGACCTGAGAGTTGGCAGTTAGATGATTAAAAAGGAACATTTAAGGATGGACTTAATTTTTTCTGTAAAATATGATAATTTTCACATTGTCTTTTATGTAGCATTTATAAAAAGTATTTTTATATATTTCAACAAAAATATGGAACCATTTAATGAAACTTTATAGTCCTTAAACGTTGCTGAACTTTTGCCATCTTGCAATAGAATTGGAATGTAAATGTTATTACTGTTAACTCAAGTGTTGTTTTTCTTGCATTTCAAGGCTTGCTTTTACCTTCTAAGGAGTGTAAATTTTAGTATCTGTCACCTCTTGGGACAGAAAGAATTAACAGGAAATTGAAGTTCAAAAAAGATGGTATGTTATGTCAATAGAAGTTTAAGTTAAGGAACCCCAATGCATCGAGGTTCAAGGTGAGATAGTGGATTGTCAAGCTAGCCAAGGACAGGGACGTTGTGATGCCACTGGTTCTTCCCTGACCAGGACTGCCTGCGAGTCTCCCCGTTGCCTGGCCTGTGCTGACTGCTCCTCCAGACTCAACGCCGCTGGGCAGAGGAGCAAGGTGCCAGGACTCTGGTCACTGCCCAAGACAGTAGGTCATGGGTCTGAGTTGGCACAGACAAGGACTTCTGAATTGCACACAGTGTCCTCCCCAGATACTGGTGATGAATTGCTGCACTCTGCAAGCTGAGAGGACTCAGTTAATAGAGGAAGGTGGGTGAATGGAGTGGACCTGCCCAGGTGAAGTGGGGTGTCGGACAGCAGTAAGGGGGGACTCCTGAGTCGGCACTGCCGAGCTGGAGATTTCCACTCTCCCCCCATGAGTGCATGACCCTGGGTGTCACCTACCCCATCTCAGCCTCATTTGCCCCATCTCCAAGTGGTCTTGAGGAACTGGAGTGTATACCTCAGCGTGCTGTTGTGGTGTTCAAGTCAAATAAAATGCTTACCACACCGCCTGGCAGTTAAGAGCTCAGTGAATATTGATCCTTGTGTCCTTGTTGCTAGAGTGTTGTCACAGTAGTGTTCCTGAACCCCGTGCTGAGGGGCAGTGTGTGTTCATGTCAGGGTAACACCAACAACAGGGTGCTGGCAGCAACAGCCGTTACTAAGCAGGGACTGTTTTGTGCCGACTGCCCCACTTGCAGCCAGTTTAGAGTTGAAAAGGTGAGAGGACGTAGTAGGAGCTAGAGTCAGCTGGGTCGTAGGTGGGGGTAGCTTCACACAGATTCACCATCCCCTACTGTGGCCCCTTTGGGGAGGGCTTGAAAGCCTCTTGCAGTTGGTCACTTGTGTATGGCTGTGCCGATCGGATCATTTCTGCTGGGTGTTTGCACAGGGTGGCCGAAGCCCACCCTCCTGAACTGAATCAGGCTCACTCCCTACCCGCCTTCACACTTTGGAAACCATTTCTTTTTTTCTTTATCCTTTTTAATTTATTCACAAGACACACAGAGAGAGGCAGAGACACAGGCAGAGTGAGAAGCAGGCTCCATGCAGGGAGCCCGATGTGGGACGCGATCCTGGGACTCCGGGATCACACCCTGGGCCGAAGGCAGTCGCTCAACCATTGAGCCACCCAGGCGCCCCTGGAAACCATTTTTTATGATTAAATTAGGGCTTAGGAGAACTTACTCCAGAGCAAATGAGAGATAGACTTTCATAAGACAGGATGATAGTCTAGACTCGAGTTATGTAGTCTTGTGTTGGACTGGTTGATACATAGCGTTGAATGAATACTCCCCAAATTGCTTTGTTCACAGACCGCAGCCTGGCAGTCCATTGATTTCGTGTCATCTTCCATTTGCTGTTAAATAACGCTCCACATAAAGAAGAAACGATCATGTGACACCTGTGCCTTCCAGAATGGATCTGTATGGATAGAACGTTTGGCGGGGTGGGTGGGGTGGGACGGTAACATTCCACAGTCTGTCAATGTCAACCATTTGGGGCTTGGGTAAATGGGAGCAGGTTCTTAGAAAAGTTTTCCGTTTCCCTGAAATTAAAGGTCTTCTGGTAACTATGAATATGCATGTGGCTAAATTGAAGAGTGACCTCTCGTGTTCTCCAAATCATGAAAATTTTAGTTCAGCAGATACTGCATGCTTGTGTTTTTTAGTTTTAGTTCTATTAATGGTTTTAGCTATTTTTAAAATAATAAAAGCATCCTTTAAAAATCACTCAGAGCCCTAAAGTAAACATTCTTCCCTTTCTGCTTTACTGCCAGCCGAGACTCCTGTCCAAGGGAGTTCTGTCTTTCTGGATTCAAATATAATGCAGTGCTGGTTTTCTCTCAGAGGTGATGCTGCATTTCCTGGGAGTGCTCTTGCCAACTGCAGAGACCAAGCAGCATATTTTAGCATTACAGCACAGAGTCTGTAACAACCTGGAAGCCGTGGCTGTTCTTTCAATCTTTGGGGGAAATTAGGAAAATAAAGTTGAGGCCAAAGATAATTGAGGGAGAGAGAATGAGGATGGTTTAGGTCTCCTGAGGAGGGTGGGGATGGTCTGGAGAGGCGCGAGCTGGGAAGGCAGCTGTCCCGAGTCACAGAACTCGGGATTTGCTCTGAGCTCAGTGAGAACTGGGAGGAATAGGAAATAGGATTGATAGCACCAGGGCTTCTTGGGGGGTAATACGTTCTTCCATCTGGTGATTTCCTGACCTGCCCTTACACTTCAGATTGCCCTGGGTTTTGACCTCAGTAAATACTCGAGAACTACAACTGTCTTTTTTTATTGGAAAGAAAGCAATTTATTCTGAAAGTGAACAGTTTAGAAAAGACCACGGTACAGAGTTTCATAGTCTTTGGTAGGTTTGAATTTGGGGATTCCTATCACTGGCCCCTTTTCAGCCACACCATCTCCCCCTTTTAATGCTTTAACACAGAAGGTGGTAGAGCTTAGAGGGGCAGCTTCAGTGAAAGGGGGGCATTAAGTAGCAGTATGGCGATTTCCTTTGAGGGTCTGGGAGATGGGCCTCCCCCAGTGCACTCCCGTGGAGCCCCTCGCAGCCCAACTTTATCCAGTAGAAATGTATGGTATGGGATCATATTGGGAGTCCGGAGCTGCAAGCACTTTCTCACGGCCTAGTTGTGTAAGAGTTTCCAGCTGTCCGGAGTGTGAAGAGCCAGCGCCAGTCCCCCGAGGGGTCATTGTGGGAACACTGTTATGGCAACTGGTTTTCATCACAGACCCCGTAGCTCCATTGGCTGAATTATGACCACACGCTAGTCCTTTAATGGTTAACAGTATATTCTGAAAATCTTTTGAAATTTAAAAATATGTTCTGGTGGTGTGGAATAACTAGGGGGGAAGCAGTGTGGCTGGCGGCGGCGGCCACGGTGTGAGCTGACCCCATTCAAGATTTTGGAGCCATGATCATTTTAAAAAATGAGTTGCTTTTTTTGTTTTTAAATACTTGCCAGAACAGTGTCTTCTGAAAGCTTTGATTACCTACTTACTCTTCCCCCGTTGTAAACTCTGAGATCCTCGGTGCGACTTGCTGGAACTACTAGGCCTTGCGTTGCCCGTGGACATTGCTCTCTTGAACCAGGCGGCTCCATCCCGTCAAGTCTCCTCCCCACCTTGAAGCACCAGCTCTGAAATCGTCCTCGGCCTTGCCTTACAGCATTCAGGCCGGACACCTGCTTTCACCGTGGAGAGCAGCTAAGAAGTTTCGAGCTGCTTGTCGAGTTTCGCGTTTCCTCGGAAATGTTCACTGAGCTTCCTCCCACGACGAGCAAGAGTCCTTTGTGCAGTCTGCTCTGCATGCCTCTTGGGATTCCCGGTTTGACAGCTTGCCGAAGCCAAACTGCCTTTCCCATCAGACTGCTCTTTAAGGCTTAGGAGCAGTTGCAGACTCGGTGTCACCATCTGAGCCTGGGCTACAGGTTCTGCCCTCTGGTGAAGCAGGAGTGTTAGAGCTGTTGCTTTTGAAACTTTGGGACCACAGCTCCAAGTAAGCAGTAACAAACACGTAATACATCCATAAACCACTGCAGCAGAAGCATTCCCAGCCTCTTCTCTTGTATCCCTTTAAAACATATGCTGGCTGTGACTGCAGGCTGGTGTACAACGCATTAGTGGGCTGTGACCAGTAGTTTGAAAACCATGAATCCATGATTGAAACTATCAATGATCAGTAGAGGTAAGGATGGAAATGGCCTGGAAGATGATTTCAGGGCAAAAGGACTCTACTTTTATTTTTTAATTTTTTATTTAAAGATTTTATTTATTAATGAGAGACAGAGAGAGGGAGAGAGTGAGAGTGGCAGAGGGAGAAGCAGGCTCCATGCAGGGAGCCTGACGTGGGACTTGACCCTGGGTCTCCAGGATCAGGCCCTGGGCTGAAGGCGGCGCTAAACCCCTCAGCCACCCGGGCTGCCCAAAAGGACTCTACTTTTAAAAAAGCTCTTTAGATACAGAGGTGCAGAGAGAACACTTGAGTGTTCAGTTTAGTGTGGAGTTTAGCAGATGATACAACCTTTCAAATGCTAAATACTTCCGAAGCAGTAATTCTGTCCACCAAGAGGAGCATAACCACAACCGCAGCATGTAGTTGGCAGTGTGGATAGGTGACCGCCTTATGCCGGCTGTCCTTGTATAAAGCAAGATGAAACGCGGCATAAAATAAATGAGAGGTGAGAGGTCGGGTTGAGGCAGAGAGGGATACGTAGAGACCAGTAACATGCGTCAAATATCTATTCAGGGTTTGCTCAGACCTTTAGAGATTACTTCCCAAGACTCAGGGAGAGCTTGGATCATGGTTCTCTTCATGTAAAACTTTAAGCAATAGTGTTAATAGCAAAATGGACAAATCAGAAGATACAGGTTTTTCAAAGTAACTAGCACCCAAGTCGGGAAAGATAGTGTTATTGACACCCCAGAAATCTCATACCCCCTTCTGGTCACAACCAGGGTCCCAATGTCTAATAGCACTAAAGAACAAAAAAACAAACTTTACTGCTATGAAATGTAGTAAATGTCGTACAGTTCATCCATTTAAACTGTGTAATGGAGTTAGGGTGTTCATAGTTGTGCCACCATCACCACGATCTCAGTTCAGAACATTGCCTCAGCCCCAAAAGAAATCAGTTCCCATTAGCAGTCACTAGTAGGCTCGCTTTGGCTGGTTTGTAATCTCACTTGTAAGCGGACTCTGATAATGTGCCTGACTTTTATGTTTGGTTTCTTCTGGTTTCTGATCCTCATGACGTGTGTGTAGTTGTGGTCACTCATTCTCATCACTACATCCCACGATTTATGTTTCACCATCGATAGACCTCTGAGTTGGTTCCAGTGATTGTATGAACGTTGTCTACACGTTCTTGGGTGAATATGAATCTCCGTAGGGCACACCCCACGGAGCGAAATGTCTGGGACATTGGGCTATACACAGACTCCGCTGTATTCGATTCTGTCCAGGAACTTTCCAAAGGGCTCATATAGTTGACACTCCCACAGGCAGGATTCGAGATTTCCACGTCCTGGCCCACAGGACATACCCTCTGTCATTTTTATTTTAGCCCTTGTGGGTGTAAATTGTATTATGCTGTGGCTTTAATTTGCATTTCCCTGCTGACAAAGGGTGCTCACCTTCATGTGCTTGCTGGCCGTTTGGATGTTCTCGTGTGGCTCGCCTCTGTGCTACGTTCCTTTTTATGCAAAGGGGAGAGAAACTTATTAACTAGCTCAGATATCGACATAATCCTTGTTACCTGTGCCAGGTCGCATAAACATCAGATCATGCGTCAGTCTTAAGGTAACTCCTCGTGCTGGTGTGGCTCAAGGACGTAGGATCTGAAAGAGCGGAAGTCCTGAGAGTTTTTGCATTTTCGCTACACTTTAGTTTTAATAGATTATTCTTGTATTGAAGACTTGGCAGTTTTCTCTTTGGTGTGTGAGTCTGTATGCCGTGTATATGTGTGGTGTAGACACTGCTAGTGGCTCGCCCTGTTTTCATTCTCTTCCTCTGCTCACAGAAGCTTAATAGTTCAGAGCTGCAGCGTGCAGTTAAAACTCCCTGCTCTCCTAGGACGCTTTGAAGTTAGGGTTGGTTATGTGACATGTTCTGCCAATAACCTGTGGAGAGAAGTCTGTTGGGTGGGACTTCTGAAAGCTCCTGCTGTTCTAAGAGCAAGAAATAGACTTCGCTGACGGACGGCTTCTGCCCTTTGTTCTTTTCTGGAAAGTGATTCTGAACTTCAGATGCTTTGCAGCCATCCTGCCGCCCTGACGGTGAGAGACACATGGTAAAGGTGGCAGGGCTGTTCTTGGGTGGTCTCGTGGAGTCACTGTATAAAGCTCGAGCTGCTTTGGTAGGGTCCTCCGGAGAAAGACCAATGGGAGCTGTATGTATGTACGTGTGTCTCTATAATATGAATGATGTAAATATATCAATATATGTTGAAATGTAGCGATTACATATGATTACATGAATATATGTGTATTATAAGGAATTGGGTCCTGTGATTACAGAGGCTGAGAAGCCCCATGATATGCTTGCTGTCTCTAAGCTAGAGACCCCAGAGAACTGATGGTAGAAATTCCAGTTGGAGTCCAAATGCTCGAGACCCAGGAAAGCCAATGGTCTAAATCCTACTCTGAAGGGAAGAAGATCAATAGCCTGGTTCAGCAGTCAGAGAGCGAGGGAGCGAGAGAGAGAGTGTGCATGCACATCTGGCACCCTATGTTCCAGTCATGTCGACACAACAAAATTAAACGTTGCAGCTGCCTTCCTCTGGGCCTCCTGTTTTAGGAGAGTACTATGGGGTCATTTCCCAGGTGTTCCCATATATGCCGCTGGATTCAGTCCCTAAGCAATATGTTCGTTACTCTGATTTCTTGGCTTTCAAAGTCCTTGAGACTTGTGGCGGGTGTGGGATGGTGCTCTGTGGGTGCGGCTGCCTGAGCCCGGGTAGGATGGGACCTGGCCTCGTCCTGCTGAGGTGTAAGTGCACGTAACTGTGTCTGAGGGAGGTCAGCAGATGCTGGCAGCAGGTCACTTCAGCTGCTGCAGAAAAGCCCTCCCTCAGGCTGATGGTCGAGGTAGTCGAAGACAGCCAGGTACTGGAGACCCAGAGGAGTGCCTCTGGCCAGCCGCGAAGATTCTATCTTCCGTCTATTAGACGGAAGCGTCTAGCTCTGGGCCCTCCCTGGGGTTTTCCCCTGATCTTCGTTAGAATAAGAAACGACTTTGGGAGGAAAAACTCCTAAATACCTGTTAGGGATGTAAGATGTACTTGAGAAGAGAGACGATCGTGACTTTGTCATTTTGGGGGAGGTAGGCTCTGACTTGCTATTCCTTCTGGGCCTGTGACTCCCCTTACACCTACGTGGGCCAACAAGATCCCCATGTCTTTTTGTCCTTTATGACATTTTTTTAATCTAAAAACTTTAGATGGGCTTGCTCGATGTAGCGGTAGCTCTGCCGGGCCCCTCTGACCTTAGATCCTCGGGTGGGCCCTTCCATGGACGGCCGTCTCTGGTAAAATCACGCATGTGGCCTTGGACTCTGGATCCTAAAGGCAGCCGGATGGGTGGCGCCTACACGAAGGGGAGGGGGACCCGGGTCGTCCTGCACCCCCAGGCTCGCATGCATCCCTGTGACATGGAGGTGTTTTCCCTGATGACCAGAGTCCCCACCCCCACCCCCCCGGGGCTGACAGGTCGTGGGGAAACCTGCCTTTGACCCGCTGCCTTGTCCCTAGGGCCTGGCCCTGCTGGCTCCCTCCTCGCTGCCTGCTCTGTCTGTCCATCTCTGGAGGACCTCCCGTCTGTCCCTGCAGTGGCTGCTACATCACTGCCTCCTCTGCTTTGCTTTTCCTCGTAGATCCCATTGTCACATCGCCATCACTCTTCCCCAAGACCTCCTTCTGCGGTCGTCACTCTCCTCTCCTGCCCCACCGAGCTACAAAACCAAGCTGCACCGTCTGTCAGTGTCCTCCAGGCCTGCCAGAGGGGCCTGATGGCAGCGAGCGCCCGGCTGCCCTCAGGACGCCCTGCTGACCCGGCCCTGCTGCCTCTCTTCACCTGGCTGCAGCCGTCCATGTGGGCTGGTGCCAGTCTGTGCAGCCGATCAGCTCTCCACTGCCCTGGAGGCGAGCAAAGCACAGCCTCCCCCGGGCCGACCCTGCTCCTTAGCACCGTGTCACGTGCTCTGTGACTGGCGTCCCCTCCCTGTACCCCCGATAGAACAGAAGTCTCTTCAGGACCAGGGAACCGCATCTCTTCAGTTTGCTGCAGATAGGAGGTGAGCGAGGGGAGGACTGGGTGATCGTCCAGTGGTGTTGGCAAGATGGCTGGATGGATGATCGGGGATCTTTGGCCTGAGCCTGGCCATTGCAGTTGCCTGTAGCTGAGCTGAGGGAAGGTGGTGGGAGCAGATTCGGAAGGGAGGGAGGGAGTGTCAGACGGGGGCTCTGGCCTGTCAGCGTGTTGGCCTCCAGTGGATGGACCCGTTCAGCGATGCAGGCTGAGGACAGGCATCTGGGCCCCGAGATGACCCTTCACACCATGAGGCCAGGGGCGGGCTACCGGAGTGTGGTGGACGGTGGAGGGGAGGAGCCCAAGGGCAGAGCTGGGACACACCGAGGGGGGTGAGAACAGCCGGGGAGGCTGGAAACGGGAACCCGACGGCCATGAGCAGGAAAACCAGGCGCTCCAGTGAAGGCCGCGAGGTGATCCGCTGTGTCGCGTTGCTGGTGAGTCTCGAGCTGAGCACAGAGTTAACCATCATACCTGGGCGTCCCCTTAACCTTGACAGCAGTGGTTTTGAAAAGCGTGGGAACGAAAGGGTGGCTGGAGTTTGCTAGAAAATGCATGACTGAATGAAAAACAAAAGGAACCTACTTGTGTGTAGGGATAGTTTCTGGAGAGAAATTTTTTTAAATATTTTATTCATAAGAAACAGGCAGAGGGAGAGGCAGGCTCCCCTCAGAGCAGGGATGAGGGACTTGATCCCAGGACCCCGGGATCACAACCAGGGCAGACACTCAACCACTGAGCCACCCGGGTGTCCCCAGAAATGGGCTTCTGATAAAAATCTTGATGCAGCTGTAAACACACAGGCTCTGTCGGCCTGGCACTGTGTGGACTCCTGCTCTTCGGAGGGACTGCAGCTGTGGGGGTCGGGGGGGGGGTACTGTGCAAGGGGAAGAGGGCGTAGCAGGTTCTTTCCTTTTCACAGCCACATCTGCCACCAGCCAGCTCCTGGACGTGGGTGGCAGTGACACGTTGTCGACACGCGGTGGTCTCTTCCCCTTTGGACGCACCTGAATCTTCTCCTTGCCTTTAACGTTGGCAGCTTTGTTTCCCCTCGCGTGGTAGTTGTGTGCCTGGGTCTCCTCTGTGTGAGCATGAGCTCTCGAAGACCCAGGACTCCTCCCCAGACTCACAGTGGGTGATGCTCCTCGGCCCCGCCAGTGGTCCCCGCCGCGCCGCGGAGAGGAGTTTGCGTGCGAGCTCTGGCTCTGGCTTCCTGGGAGGACGCGGCAGGAGGCCCGGGCTATTTTTAATGCTTCGTGGAACCGCTCTGTCAGCACTGGGTAAGGGCGGTGCGCGGCGTCCAGGTGGGGACAAGGGAAAGAAAGGTCTTCGTGTGCCAGCCCTGGACAGTCAGAGCTTCAGGAGGAGACTGGATTTATTTCCGGAGCTGTGACATGTTTAGACGTAGAAGCTTACGGAAGATCTCCGCCTGACGTGAGTGCTGATTACCTTGCGGTACCAAGCCGCGGCTTGCTTTCCTGAAAGGCTTCGGAAGCGCAGTGTCCTACAGGCTCGCTCCCGGCCTGCTCTGCGCTCTCTGGGCTGTCTCATCCTTGGCAGTGGTTAGGCTCGCTCAGCATGGCCGGTGCTTTGGCTCGGGCTCTCCGTGCAGTGGGTGCTCTCGGCCTCCAGACCTCAGGGTCCCGTAGTGAAGAGTTGCCTGTTGGGTCGGGCCTGGCTGCAGGTTGAGCAGGCCGGGGGCCGGTTTGTCGTTGAGCACGGGGCTGTCTGTGCCCGCGGGCCCCGCAGGCTGTTGCGCTGGCGATGCCACGCAGATGGTGGGTGCCTGGGTCCGGGCGCAGGCCAAGGAGCGGCGCTGGTGAAGAGCATCCCCTTCCTGCCATGTCCCTGCCGGGTGCAGAGCCCACGGATGGCCTCCAAAGCCCACGATCCCTCAGGGTTTCTTCTACCACGTACTGTTCCGTGGGCACAGGACCCACGCCTGGCATGAACCGCATACGGCGAACTACTGGGAATGGACAGAGACTGACCTCTAACCTCAGATCCCTTTTTGTGGCAGGAATACATGATTGAGGATGTATTATCTTGTATCATTAGCAAGGCCATCAGAGTAAGGGAGAGGTAGCCTCGACCACAGACTGAGCTCGTCTGTATCTCGCAAGCCAAAAGGGACACCAGCTTTCGACTGAGTGGAAAGAAAAAAAAGAGTTCCACAAGGCCACAGGCACCCGAATTAGAGTCCCAGAGTATTATCACTTAGAAACAAAATCTCCAAGAGGCAGCTGAGATCTTTTCATTTTGAAAATGCTTTAATAAGTGTTGACAACACTGTTTTGCAAAATGTAAAGGTACTATACAAATTCTTAATACAAAAAGAATAAATTAAAAGCAGACTTCTTTTTAATTCTGCAACTTTGTCTACAACATACATCCTTGTCATTGATTACAGTTGAACAGAATCCAGTAAAATCATTGTACATGCTCTACAGTCAGTTTCAGGAGCAACCTAATCCTTTCTCCCCGTTATTAAACTAGAGTCCATTTTACACAACGTGTAATAAACTATTGACATTAATGTATATGTCAGACTTTACACCTAGTTAACTAAGCAGTAACTGGTCATCTGATAGCACCTGGAGGGGGTTTGCTATGTTTAGAACTAACACTGAATGAAAACAAATTGGAATTTTAACAGTTTCAACACTCACCTGCATATAATAAAATAAAAAATCCACCTGTCTCACAACAAGGTCTGATGTAGACCCCCAGTAGTCTCCCACCAGTCTTTAGACTACACAGGCAACTTCCTACATGCATCCAAAGAATCCAGTGGGGCTTTCTATCAGACCAGGGGCTTCATATTCCCTCTCATTTTGTTTTAAAGAAGTACGGATCTGTGTAGAGCTCGCAAGTGCTTGTTTGCGGCAGCCCCCGTTCCCCACCACACTGATCAGGAGTCACGTTGGCCTCCAAGGACTAACATCTGTACGTGCTGTAGAGACTGAACGCAGCTCAACAGTAAAACCTGTTGTACTTCATTTCTGTCTTTGCTACCAGACTATCGTGGTGTTGGCCTGAACTCTAATTCCCCTCCTACTCCATTTCCTTCTGCCTCCTGAATCCAAAACCCAAGTGCTGAGGAAGTGTTCTCCTCTCCCATTCCCTGTAACCTGCCTGGGCCCAAAGCGTGATCCGATGGACTGCAGACCAGATTGGGAACTAAGGTGCAGGCTGGGTCCTGCAGCCACGTGACCTTGCCGCCTCCTGTTTCTCTGGCCTTTTCCTATTGCACACAGTTCAGTCTGATGACCCGTGTGTCTTGGCCTGAAGTATAATGTTGTGAATGGGCAAGTTGGGAAAAAACCTGTTGCTGTAGCTCTACCCACCCCCTCCATCCCCAGAATCAGTTAATAACATTAGAACCAGTTGTGTTTATCCTACAGGGTTAACCCAAGTGTTCTGTGAATATCCATCCCTTCCTCAAAGTGTGTCACCAATGCAGTGCACACAGGCCTGGGGGAACCAGGCCCTGAATTGTCCAGAGCGGTCCCAGGGTGCCGTGAGCCCTCAGCATGAGCCCACAGAGCTTTCCAAGCTGCAAGAGAAGGAGCATGGTTAAACTTTAGTGTCCATCTTACCTCCTGGTCTGGTAAAGTCTCATTGTCCTTGGACTACACATACATTAAAAACAAACAAAAAAAACAAACAAAAAAAAGGTTTTTCTTTTTATGCTAAAGCTAACTGCAGTTCTGCTTTCCCACAAAACTACCCACCCCAGCTCCTGTCCCTGGCTGTCAAATGCCTTTCCAATAGGAAGTCATTACAAGTGAGAAAAAAGATCCCTCCCCCCGCCCCCCACTTGCGCCAATAAGCACAGCGTACCACCTCCGTGGAGACCGTGTTTGTGCCATTTTGAATAACCCAACTAAGAGTGTGCGCTTGTTACGATTATAAAAGTATTTTTGAGGCCTTTGAAGATTGATGGCTTTCCAGTTGTGTCCTAAGCATAGCTCAAAACACATGTAAACGTGCAGCTCCCATACACCTCTTCCTTGCTCTCTGGGTTCTGCGGACGACTGCGGTACGTCCAGGTGGCTGCCGACGCCGGCGGCAGGTGGGCCCTCTGGGAGCTGGCGTGATCTTCAGCCCCGCTCCGCCTGCTTGCTAGTAGACACATGAGTAAACTCTTTCTACCTAAGGGCATAGTTGGGTTCTTGGAATAAGTGACACATTGGTAACCGGGTGCCGAGAGAAGTCGGGTCTGAGCTCTTTGTCACACAAGTGCTAACGAATAGAAAATGAGCCACGACAGTTAAACACTCGAATGGATCGCGATGTGCTTTTTCCCTTGGTTTCCCATAAAAAATAAAATCAAACACCTTGTGCAAAACAATAGGACACGCTTTTACTGCTTATTTTAATGAGAGAGAAGCGCTTTTGGCAATCCCCACCTTCCGTTTCCTACGGATCCCACAGGGCGAGCAGCTGAGCGCGGTGGGCATGGACACGGCCCCCGCGGACCGGGTGGCCGGCTCCTCCCGCAGGCCTGTCCTCCACGTCCGCACCTGGGGCCCCACGTCAGCCACGCCCGTGGACTCCCTCGACTGGCCCATCATACTGGGTTAGTTTTCCAGGCTCTGGCCTGAGAGAGAAGGTGGACCGTTAAGGGAGAGGGAGGAGGAGGGGAAACAATTTACAAATGGTTGACTTTCACTTGTGATGAGTAGTAGCGGTTGAGACTTTAAAAGATTTCATTGCAGAACGAATGTCTTCCTCTTGGCCCCTCGTATTTTTTTGTTTATTTTTAATTTTTTTTTTAATCTTTGGCAGCATAGAACTGATTGTGATCCTCGGATGCATCTCTGACACGGTAAGCTTCCTTTCTCCTTCTCCCCCTCCCCCGACAGCCACTCCCTCAGGGAATATTTCAAGTGTCAACTGCGTGTTCCCCACGCGGCGCATGCGCGAGGCGTCCTCTTCACCAGGTGCCTGGTGGGCCTGCGGGTGGCAGGCTGACCACCGCTTCGTCATCCTTCTGGATCACCCTGTACGGAAGTCCTCTTTCCTGTTCTCATGCCACTTGTCCACAGGAATTGGACGGCAGCTCCCTTCCCTGATGGTTCCCGGCCTGGGGGCTGTCACGGCAGGGGGAGGCCACCAAGGTGCCGTTGAGGATTGGTGCCTGGCTCTCCGTGGGTGGGAGCGCCAGGGGACACACAGTGGGACCGGAACCCTCCAGAATGTCTCCTCAGTCAGGTTTTTGAGGGTGAAAGGGACGCGGAGACGGGAGAAAGAAAGTGCTGAGGGCCAAAGCTGGTGCAGGGTGACAGTGCGTCTGGGTAAGGCAAATGAGAGGCAGTGAGGTGATCTCTGAATGGCGTTGAGGCGGTCAGGTCGAGGCCGGCTGGCTCACACGAGGGTCCCGGGCTTGGCTTTCTCCTGCCCGTACCACTGGACGTCGGCTAGTTCTGGATAGAGGGAGGCATCCAGGAAACAGCTGTCAGTGCAGCTCCTGCGGGGAACCAAGGGGAGGAGCTGGTTAGTGGAGGGGAGGCCAGGCGTCGGCCGAGGGCGGGACGGGCGCCTTTGCTGCCCAGGCCCGGGGCAGGGTGGTTGTCCTGTCCAGGGGGAGGCTGGCCCGCACCCGGGAAATCTAGGCCCCGGGAGGGCCCCATACTCTGGGCCCCGGGGAGGAGGGTGGCGGCGGCCCAGGTGCTTCCACGGCTGCTCTTTACAGAGACAGTGGCCCGGTCGGCCTCCAGGAGACCCCAGGCATCGCCCCCTTCCCCTGCGTGTTCTCTCTTAGAAGCACGTTCCAAATGTCACTTGAAACAGAGATGGTACTTTGAGGGGCGTTTAAAATTTGAGTCAGTGCTATTTATTTTAAATAACATGCGTTGTTTTCTGATCATAAAAGTGGATAGCGGGGTGCCAGCCCAGTGGCTCAGTCGGTGGAGCGTCCGCCTACGGCCCAGGGCGGGATCCCGGGCCCTGGGGTCAGCCCCACATCGGGCTCCCTGCTTGGCGGGAGCCTGCCCCTCCTCGGCCTGCCGCTTGTGCGCGCGCTCTCTGGGGGCTCTCCCCAAATCTTTACATTTTTGAACTAGAATGAAAACAAGAGACTTCTGAACATCCCTCAGGCACGCCTCACCATGGAGGCTGGGGAGAGGGAAAGCGGTGAGGACACAGACGTGCCGAAGCCAATAAGCACTACTAGGAACAGCAGCCCCTTTCTGAGCCCTGCCTGGCTGTTCCAGGCTAAAAGCAAAGGTGAGACTTCACCCCCATGGCCACAGGAAGGGGGTGGCATTCACCCGGCAGGTGTCAGGAGGCGGGCTGAGGAGATGAAGGCCCCCCCGCCGCCCCCCGCGCGCGCCTGGTGGCTGCCCTGGTGCTGGCTGGCTCCTGTCTGGGCTCTGGGCCCAAGCAGCAGGTGCAGCCTGGAGCGCCTGTGTCCCTAGCATAACTCCTCGTACCCTCTGCGCGCTGATCTGGCCTGATTCCTACCGGGATGAAACCGGGATGAAACCGGGGGCCCTGAGCCTCCTGGGGTTGAAGTGACACTGCCCTGAATGACAGGGCCTGTGCCTCGGGGTTGGCAGGTCTGTGTGTCTTTAATGCCCCAGAGCCGATGCCGCCTCGGGGTAGAGACGCCAACCCACAGGGGACATATGCTGTATTTTGAGGGACAGTCCTGCCCTAACTCCCCGCGGTCCTGGTGGTGCCCTCTGCCCCCCCGGGTGAACAGGTGACCCAGAGGGCCACTTAGAATCCTCAGGTCACAGTCCCTGGTTCACCCAACAGCAGAGGCCCAAGCAGCCTTCCCCCAAGGAGGATGTGTTACTTCCCGAGACTGTAGTTAGCAGAAGCAGGAAGCAGGGACAGACGAGAGACAACTAGCAAGCTCTGGCTGCGCTTCTGCCCCAACCACGAGACAGGCTCCATGCAGCAAAACTCATTCGTTTCTAAAAGAACAGCTGGATCCAAACTGTGTTTCTGGAAGTCGGAATAAATTAGGGTTACCTGCTCAGATGGCTAGCGCAGCTGTGGAGAGGACATTTAAGATTGTCATTCACCCAAGTTCCAAATAGCCTTCCCCCTCTTTTTTTCCTCCTGGTAGGAATGACCTCCTTGACATTCACACTTTAAAGAAATGGCCCACAGGATAGTTCCTGGAGGAGACCCACGGAGCATTTCCGTCTCAGACACACGGAAAGAAGGCAAGTTTCTCCAGGAAGGATTTGGTTTCCTAAATCCAGAGTTTTAAAAAATACAAAGCCTTTTGAGGTGAATAGGGGAGGTTTGGGCATTGGAATCCTGTTAGTGTTCCGTAAAGATGGTGTTTGCAAGACAGGGTCACTAGTTTTGAGTTCCTCAAGGAATTGGGATTGCAACTGGATTGAGTAAAAAGCCAGTAAGATCTTTAAGAAACAAAATTCAGCTGAGTAAATTTTAAACAGTTTGGTGGCAGTGGTGGGGACCCTTGGGGCTCCCAAGGAGACTTCAGACAGCTTCAGGAACACAGGCAGTGGTGCCTGAGGACCCCTTGCCGTCTCGTGGTCACCCCTTCTGAGTTAAGCTTCCTGATGCAGTGTTAACAAGGCCTCAGTCCTTGCTTGTGTGCAGTCTGAGGCCAGGGCTGGTAGGGCCAGCTGCAGCCCCAGTCCCAGCCCTTGGCTGGACCCCAGCACCCATTCGTTGGGGTGTGCTGGCTGCGTCCAGAGTGCCAGGGTGGGAACTGCTGGCTGGTGCACACTTCAGGCCTTCTCTGGGCCAGTCCAAATATCGTGTCTCAGGTCACTGCAGGTGAGGTGAGGGAGTGACACATGTGTTGGTACTAGAATCTCTGGAGCCAACGCTGCACAACTGGGAGACAGAGGTCAAGCACTTAAAAAAGCCACTAGAGCCCCGGTCACCTAACCCGACCCCCGAGCTGGGGCAGGTGGCTGATGGAATGGGTCAGATGGACAGCAGGTCACCCATCAACTTCAAGGACACTTCCATGCCACGAGGTGCACATGTGAACCACCCCAAGGTCCCCTGCCCGGCGGCACGGCCCCTGAGGACCTGCGTGTGCCACCTTCCGGCTTCTTTCTCCGTAGGAGCTGCGGCCCGGGAGTGGTAGGTCCCTGCCAAGACCGCAGGATCTCGGTAAACCAAGCTGGGATCACAGCAGCCGCCGGGAAGCAAAACCCAAGCATGCGAAGTGGAGGCTGGCGCGCACGCGGCCTCGGAAGAGGAACACACCTGCCCAGGGTCCCCTCAAGCCGGGCACTGGGGCCGTGGGCATTTTGTGCTGAATAGTTCTGGTCTCTCAGGCACATGGACCAGCGCTACTGAAGACAACCTAGAATCCCAGCAGTCATTATGAGGAATGTTCCAGTTAGACAAGTTCATTCAAGTGCACGTGGATGCAAGGGCTCCCAGACGAATGGGGTGCCCATTGTAATCGGCATGCAGAAACCTCTGGAAGCCTCCAAAATTCTGAAACTGCTTCATGTAAAGACTCATTGTAAAAAAGGTAATGAAAAGTGAAAGAAGCCGTACGTAAAACAGAAGACCGTCCGCCTGCTGCTCCCCTTTAACCTCCTTTACTCGGCCGTTAATCCTCCATCTGCGCGGTCTTTCCGCTCGCAAGAGACCCTACGACCACACACAGCGTGTCCATCAGAGGAGGGTCCCCACATGGGGCCCCCGCGGGGCCGACAGGACGCTGAGGGAGTCTCTTCTGCTACCAGTTATTTCTGGAAAAAGGGGCACCTGTCGGACTCCGGCAGCGCATGGGTTATACCGTGTACTTTAAACCCGACCCGCTCCGGAGCCCATGGACGGCAATCCTGGAAAAACCGGGAGAAGCCAGCAAAGGGCGAGGATCCTTACCAGCGTCCCTCTCCCGAATCTCTGCAGCCCACCCGAGAGGAAGGTAACATCGCACATCCCTTCCTTTCCACCTCCAGATCCATGGGTTTGATCCTCTCTCTCCCGGGGACCGCCGCTGGCCTCGTCTACTGTGTCCTGAGAGCCTGGTGACCGTGACGCTGGGGGCCCCGGTGTATGGCCAGGCAGAAATGTGGCTTGAACTCCATGTGTGCCTGGGCTCCCACGGCTTATCGCCAGTCCTCAGCCTTTGCTGTTGGTCCTCCCTGGGAGTGGCTCTGGTCTTGGGAGAGTGGCATTCCTTATACCCCTTCTGAGGGCACCTCTGGAGTCCTGACGATGTTCAACACTAGCGGGAATATTTACTATTGGAGCTCAAACCTGACAAGATAGCTGAAAGGATTAAGTAGCTTTATGATCAGAAGTTGGCCACCCTGGAAACACAAGTCATCTTCAGTGCCTGACAGCAACTCTTTGGGGGGCTCTCTCCCCCAAGCTGAAATGAAACTGTGGACCCAGAGGGAAAGAAAAACATTCTGAAGCCATTTGTGGAAGGATTTACCAGAATAAGCCAGAGACTAAGCTCTAGATCTAGAACATAGGATTCTTGATTTCCATCCTAGCTGAGGATCTCTCAGATACAAAGAAACTGAAGATAATGGAGTGGGCTGCAGGGTCAGCCTGTGCGGTCACTCCGGTTGGAACCCAACTGAAGAATTAACAGTGGGGGACCCTGTCTGAGAACAAATCAAGTCTCTATCAGAACAAACGTAGCTTTAGTACCAAGTCAGAGCCACCTGTCAATCTTACCACACCCCAAACCTTCCCTAACCATCTCAGAAGGCCTGCAGGTATTTTCAAAGATCTGGATTTAAGAAACAAAGCTCTTCTATGAGATGGATGATGGAAAATTTGTACTTGCAGGAATTTCCCTTAGAAGTCATCTTCAGGGAGGTAATTCTGCCAGAAGGGGAAAAAAAAAAAAAAAAAAAAAAAGGAGGGAAGGCTATTTGGAACTTAGGTGCATGAAAAATCTTAAATGTCTTCTCCACAACTGTGTTAGCCACCTAAGCAGGTAACTTTAATTTTTTCCAGTTTCCAGAAATGTAATTTGGATCCAGCTGTTCTTTTGTAAACTAGTCAGTTTTGCACGTTCATACTGGTCTCATGACTAAAACTTAAAATGAAAGCTGTGAGATCTCTATGTCTAGGCATGCATGTTGTAAATGGTGACATTTTTCTATCTCTGGATGGTGCTGCCAAAGTTAATTTGTAAAAGTTTTAATTAATTGGCTTATTAAGTTGACTTATTAAACTGTCACAAATACAGAAGCCACATATTTGTCAAATTCATATGATCTAGGATAATCCTAAGTAAAAGCTAGTTCAAGTTTGTAGGTTTAAAGTAGGAATGCCTTTGTTATCAGCATTAAATGTAACATAGAGATACAGCTTTTAGTGATTTGAATTCATGTTATCTCTGTTACCAAACTTGTTAGCAAGGAAGGTACTTTAATGTCTTGAGAAGTTTCATGATTAGCGTAAACGTAATTAAGTGAACAAATACGTATCGGTCATGGTCTCTGTTTCTCACTGGGTAGCAGCTTTCCTTGTCAACAAACCACTGCCAGTTTTGTATCGAAAAAATTATTTGAGAACACCATCAGGGTGACCCCCCCCCCCCCAGTTTTGTGCGGTCACCTTCCTGGCCCAGTAATCCCAGAGCGCGTACAGTCCTTCCTCTGTGGCAATATGCCTTATCATCTTCACTCCCCAGGACGAGAAGAAAGGACTAATGGTGTCATTAAAATTCCATTAGGAAACTTCTGGAATTTCTCTGGACCAAGATGCTGTGACTGGTCCTTTTGCATCTAGTGTCCTATCCTTTTGAAAAGTTTGCTCCCTACAGAATGGTAACTGGCAGATCCACGCATCTGCCTCCTTCCCTGTACTCTGACTCTCCAATTGTCCAATAAGACCTATTAAAATATTGCCACTTACTCTGTTGCCAGAAATATCTGACACAAGTTCAAGAAGCTTATGCTGAACAAGAATACACCTTGGGGGGATTCTTGGGTGGCTCAGCGGTTTAGCGCCTGCCTTTAGCCCAGGGTGGGATCCTGGAGTTCCAGGATCGAGTCCCACATTGGCTCCCTGCATGGAGCCTGCTTCTCCCTCTGCCTCTCTCTCATTCCCGCTCTGTCTCTCATGAATAAATAAATAAATAAAAAACAAAACAACACACCCTGACCTCCGAGTCCCTTCATGAGCCACGTCCTGGAGAATACTCACACTGCAGGAGATATCAGGTAAAGGACTCCCTCTCCCCTAGGTTGAAAGGAGCTTGCTGCTCACCAATTCCTGCATCTGCCCCTGGATTCATCTGTCCCGATTACAGACTCACGGGACCTGAAGGGAGCTGCGAAATCACTGGTGCTCTCAAACTTAAGATCTCTGGTGCCAGCAGCCGATGCATCGGATGGAGCCTGCTCTCCCAAGATGTCGGACCAGGCCTGTATCACTGGTTCTCCTTTACCATGAAATGATGGGCAAAAATTCATCAGACTCCTCCACTTCTGTGTTTTTCTTCCTCTTGTTTGCTCTTTCCTGTTGCTCCTTGACTTGGAAAGACTGTACCCTCCCCTGTACCTCCCAGGCAATTGCCAAGGGAGATAACCTCTCAGACTGCTGGATTTGCCTTTGAAAACTGATCTGTCCATGATGATGGAGGCCCCCCACCCCCTGCCCCACGACAGTTTATATAAACTTCTTTAAAGTCAGGCTTCCCAGCACCTTGTTTTTATCTTTCTCTGATGATACCTGTATCTGGCATTAGATACAGATACGTCTGCTCACCACTGTACATTGGCATCACCATGTTCTTATGATTATCTAAATCAGATCTACCCCTGATCACAAAGAATTTTCACCAGAAGCAGCACCTGCTTTTGCAAGGAATTTAGAGCCACTCTTTATTTCAAGGTTAGGAGATTGGCTTCCTGAATGTGCCTAAAACCTAACTGACTCTGGGCTTGAACAAGCAAATGTGACAATCTATACAAACGAGTCACTGTATTAACAGTGCTGAAGAGACTGTTAGGAATGCGTGGGTGGCTAAATCAGTTAAGCATGTCCTTTGGCTCAGGTCATGATGTCCAGGTCCTGGGATGAGCCCCACGATGGGCTCCCTGCTCAGCAGGGAGTCCACTTCTCCTTCTCCCTCTGCCCCTCCTCCCTGCTCATGCACTCTCTCTCTCAAATGAATACAATCTTTAAAACCAACAGAACAATGCTGTTTTAGCAGGAGTGGTCTGTGCCCCAATAGGATTCCTCTTTGTCCGGGGTGGTCATCACTCTCCTGGACCTACGAGTGCCCAGACTGGCATACATGCAGGCAATATCTCTTCGGTTCTCTCACTGTACCCCTAACTGTCCACAGCCAAACTGAGCCACCTCACTGCTCAACTCTCCTGAATTTACACTGTCAAGTTAGAGGAAACCGGGAAGCATTCACGATCCCTATTTCCCTGGTTAGGAGTGGGTGCAAATGAGGACAGGACCCCAAACTTCGCTTTAATCCATCAAGCCACTGCCAACTCTAATGCTCAGGCCAAAGCCACCCAGCATAACTCCCTAGATTCTCTACCTAGGATTGTCTTTGATCGTCAGCCAGCCCTTCAGCCTTAGCTGAACAGGACATATGCGTCATAATCAATCAACACTCAGACTTGGATTAACACTTCTGGGGACATCGAGGTTCCCATTGGTTACAACAGTTGGACACTGGAAGTCCAATCTGACTCATCTTGACATTTTGATTCATTCAGCTGATTCCCAAAAAGATTAGGTTTATGGCTTAAATCTACGCTACAATTGGGTCTTTCTATCCTGTCATTTTGTGGTGTGATTTTTTTAATTTTGTAAAAATAACAAACTTGAGAGCATTTCAAAGCCTTGGGGAAGCAAATGTCTCACATGTATACCCTTGACAAAGTCTCCTTGCCTTGACCTGCTGCTTTGACCTAGTGTTAGAAGTTGCTCAAGTGTGGCCTTTTGCTTGCTGCTCTTCCTGAAGCAGCTCTCACCCTGAAAAAGGGGTCCATTCATGGCATGGTGAAGAAAAAGAAACAATGTGAAGAACCTTCATCAAAAGGCGAAGTCCATGCAAAAAACACTTGGCAATGTGTACTGGGTGACTGCTGGATCAAAAAGGGGAAATGTAGAACCAAACTAAGATGGAATTATGTCAAGGACAAAACGGAGACCATCAATGCAGGTTCTTATAAGGAAACATAAGCTATCCTTACACAAATGACGCTCTTCCCATAAATCAGCAAAGGAAAGCCAATTCTATCCACGCCCTTCTGAACTTCCCTGACCCCTGCCAATACGCATGGTCTGGTTTTTGACGTTGCTGCTTGTTCAAATGGGGCCAATGAGATCCACTTTCCAGTTCCCTCCTCTGGGGCACAAGACACTTGAGGATGGTCTTCCTCGGCTCCAAGGGACTTGGACTCAAGGTAAAAAAAAAGGGAAAATAATGCCTAAACAACATGGTTGATCAGCAATGCTTTCTGCAAAAGATCTTCAGCAAGGGTGGAGAATGTGAAAGGATTTCAATCTAAAATGAAACCAGAGAATAGGAAATTAAAGAATCTCATGCATGTGCCCTCAGAACTCAGAGACTGATTTTCCATAAATGCCCGACTTACAGAAGACTGAGACTTACTGCCTAACCAGCGAACATATGCTTAGGATCTCCTCCTGTCCTCCAGCCCATGAATGTGTTTACACTCTGGCTAGACTTCTCCCTCTTTGCACTCTGCAAATCCAGGTGGCCCCAAGCCCTCAGCGCCCACCTGTAGCTTGCTACAGCCTGCATTTCCCAAACTGAATTTTTCCGCCATTCCCAAATAAACTCAATTTCCGGTAATTTGAGCTTGCCTCAGTGGGCCTCCTTATTGAGGTTGTTAGACATTATTGGGAACATTCCAGTTAGACAAGTTCATTCATTTAAGTGAACCTGAAAGCAAGGTTTGCCAAATGAAACTGGATGAACTACTTTTTTTCACTGGCATGTGGAAGGCTCCAGAAGGCTTCATGATTCCAAAATAGCTTCATTAAAACAGTCACTCCAAGAGGATAATGAAAAATGAAAGAAGAGGAAGCTAAAACCAAAGATGGTAAGACTGACATGGTCTTACTACTTGCCTTTAACCTCTTTTACTCTGAGTACTTATGATCTAACTAATCCTCTGAAGTGCCTTTCCACTCTGGAGAGACCACATGGTCGTAAGCAAAAGTCTGCCCTGTTACTGGCCCCAAAGGTGGGCCTGCACAGGAGCCCTACTCATAGTTGACAGGACTCTGAGGGGTTTTCTGGTCACCTGCTACTGGTTACTCCATGAAACAGCCAACAGAAAACTACAACTGAAATTCATGGAAAGCCTTGTCCAATTCTGGAAGATACCAGGGCTATATGCTCTACTTCAAGTGCCACTTGCTTAGGAGCCTACCGGAGAGGGCCCAGGAAAAGTGGCAGAAGCTGGCAAAGGAGAGTCGGCTTCCCTGATTTCTTAGGAATTGAGTCTTTTATAAGAACAGATGTGCAGCGATTCGAGTGGAAGCAATTCAGAGCCAGCCTAGCATTTTTACCAAGCCCCAAACTCTCCCATCTATCTCAATAGGCTTAGAGTTACCGTGAAATTCTGGCCTCAGGACAATAAAACTCCGTCTTGGAGGAACTTGTGCTTCCTCTGTGCCGTCGCGATGTAAGTGTTCTGTATGGTCTTCTCTAGGAACCCAGGTTATTCTTATCAAAAGGGAAAAGGGGCAGAAAAAAAGGGAAAAGGAGCCCGGGGAGTGGGGCTGGAAAGGTTATTTTGAAACTAAGCAAATGAAAAATCTTGTCTTCACAAACATGTGAAAAGTTTAAGCCATGTCAGCCTGTCATCTTAACCTTTTGCCAAAAGCACAATTTGGATCCAACCGTTCTTTTTTAAACTGGTGGGTTTTGCATTATTTCCCGGTCTCATAGCTAAAAAATTTAAAACAAAAGCTGTAAGGTCTTTGTTTCTATGATTTTGTACGTCTGTGCATGCAAGTTACACAGGTGTGAGCTTCTCTCCTCTGGAGGTATTACCAAAATTAATTTGTCAAGAGCTCCATTTAATTGGCTTAAAGACAAACAAGGGCTATACAAATTATGTGTACTCTCAGAATAATAAAGACCCAAATTTCTTTCAAGTTCATGGGATCTAATGTAATCTTAATAAAAGCTAATTTAAGTTGGTTAGTTTAAATAAAATAGGCATGTCTTTGGAGTTAACAGCATGAAATAGAATACTTCTTTCCTTCCTAGGTTAACTAAAAGTCATATAAGCTCATGTTCTGTTACAGAATTTGTCACCACAAAGATAATCTGATATCTAATGCTCATGAGACTGAGTAATCTAAAAATTGTTAACAAGATAATTAAATAGATAAAAGTGATAAAGGTTTATAAATGAACTTTTCAATAATTGTTATGCTTATGTTAGGTCTACGTAGAAAATAGTTTCCAAAATCTTTTTGGTAAGTTGAAACCTTAAAGCTACAGTTAAAGGATGGACTTTCCAATGGTATCTAGACAATTTCCAAATAAAATAATGAATTGTTAATTACTGAACACAGATTCATCCACTTCTCACTTCCTTTTACAGAGGGCCTAAAGATATTTGGGTCTCTTAGTAAATAAGTTCTGTGCCATGAGGAAGAATATACTTCTAGAAATCATGAAGTGTCTACATAAGTTTGTCAATCCACAGAAAGTTGGTGTAAACAGTTCACAGTTGCTTTTTAGTTTTTACTAGGAATGAGGAATTCTCATCCCTATGTGTAACTAAAATTAGAAATAATAAAAGGAAACAACTGTGGATGAAGAGTAGGCAAGGGAAATAAAATGACTGGTTCTTCCAGAATGAGGGAAAATAAATAAATAAGGAACAAAATCTGAATGGATCTAAAAAAATTTAAGCGGCTTGTGGGAAAGGGATCTTGGGAAGGGAATGTGATGTGTGGTCAAGCTGGCTAAGATGGGAATGGACTTATTTAAGTTTTTAAATGAGTTTTAATATCAAAAGTACACGGGTGCAAAAACAGAATTTGGTTTTCTGTTAAAAGGACAAAGTTTTCTTGGACTTTTGGTCTGCTTTTGATAAGCAATTATGAAGGATTCTTCACCTTTTAAGTCATCTGCCTGGACAGCAAAGATTTTGTGTCTTAGCAAAATAATTTACCATGCTTCCTGTGGTCTTTATCAAGAAAACTTGATCTTCTCAATATTAATAGACCCAACTATTTGTTCACGACTATTATTCGCCTTTGTCACTCTGGTTAGGTAGATAATTCTTTCATAAGGATCCGTGATCCTGTCTTCAAACCTGTTGATGTTTTGACAACTTCCCATAACCAACAATGGTGTCTTTCTGACCTGAAAGTAACTTTGAGATTTCCCTAGACTGTCCCTGGAAAATCTCCAAGGATTTGTCTTTCACCTTATAAAAGATGTTACACTAATTAGGTTTACTTGCTATGTTAAATTACATGGGAAGCTTTGTCAAATAAGTGATAAAAACGTTCTTAGAGTATTTGTATAGATGTTATTAATATAAATGGTCTTGAAACTGTATGAAGTTTCTAGAAATCTGGTATGTCCTGGTATAATGTTATTCCTAATTCTAGTTATTATCTTTAAATATTGCGTATCATAGAAGTAACCAAATATCCTTATCAATTCCATTATAATGAATGAACTCAGACCTGAACACTTTTATGTGTTTAGTCATTTACAGCCACTTGTTTGTTTTACTCTGATGATTTTACAAAACAGACTCATGGAAAACAACCCTACCAAGAACGCTCGACCCCTGACACTACTGCCAAATCATAAGGGGTTGAGCCCTGGGTGCACATTTTATGACTGAGAAAGCTCCATCTGACTTCTGGTCCAGTGCAAAAGCAGGAGGCCTCAAAATCAAATTGCCTAGGAAGAGACACGGGGGACATCCAGGTTGACAGCTTTTTCCCAAGGTGTGGGGTTTCCATTCCTCCTTCCCTCTCTGACCATCCTTCCCTAAGTCTTACTCCGTGAAGGTCTTTGATTCTTTTGTCCACCTCTTTCCTGGCCCGAGAAGACAATGCTCCTGTAGCTCTGCCTGTCTCAGGCTTCTGCCTGACTGCCAATGCTTCAGCTTCTCTGGGCCAAACCCGGCCCCTCTGTCTCAGGTCACAGTCCCTAGTGAAGAACCCCAGTCCCAGGCAACTTTGCATCCAAGGTCTGGCCAAAGAAAGGGACGCAAGGCAAGGGTAACCATATAAAACCTCCTGTGGGATCTACAGACTGAGTTTTACTGGCCTCCAAGGCTGCCCTCCTCTGAGCCCTAAGCCCATTCAGTTGGGAATGAGAAGGAAGCATTCATAATTCAAAGTTCACCTCCCTTGCAAGATCCTACACGCCCCCCAGATAGAAGTGCAAGCGAGGCTGCACTTGGGGACCTCTCCTTCACCCTCGCAGCTGGTGCAGAATCGACTGCTAGAGCAAGAGCTGCACCTCACAAGTTCTTAGGCTCCCTGCCAAAGTCGTTCTGATGATCGGAGAGCCCTCAGTTATCTTTGAGCGGAGGCTGTGCCGCGGCCAACAGCACTTGCTGCTCTTGGACAGATGCTTCTGGGGAAGCCGAGACTCCCCTACACATGATCGGTATGCAAGCCAGCTGGCTAAGAAAGGGACTCCTTCAGTGGGGTCTTGAACATATGTCTGGGTCCTGGGGACCATGGCTCTGAAGTACTCTCTAGACAGTGGGCGTTATTCTGCTCTAATAATGACTCAGTGATGCACGTTTTCCTCTCAAAAGCTTTAAACCACCCAGCAAAGGCTCTCTCTAAGAACAGAATTTGAGAAAAGGAACAAAGAGAAAGACCAACATGAAGAATGAACCTGTGAATACCAGGCAGAGATTCAGCAAAAAAACAAAAACAAAAACAAAACCACAGGAACTGTTAAAAACCAGAAAATAGGCCTGAAATGGAGTCATTGATGCTAAGACCCATTTCACCAAACTGAGATCTGACTTAATGAGTATCAGATCTTCCAGAAATGGAGTCTTAAACCCGTCAGTCACCTGGTCAGCCCGAGTTAGGTCATGGGCCTGATAGACCCCTGTCATGCCCTAAAGAAAAGTGACTTTGTCCCTTGTTCCTGCTCCCTTCTGCCTGTAAAAGTCTCATTAGCTCCTCTGAGCTCCCTTTGACCTGCCGGATTAGATGCTGCCCAATTCATGAATTGGTGAATAAAGCCAATAGTGTCTTTCAGATTTATTTCCTCAGTTGAATTTTGTTTTTTGAACACCATCTTCCTCTGGAAGGCTAAGCCCCTGTTTTCCTAATCCTTCATCAGCCAACTCGGGTGACTTTCAACAAAAACTGTTCCAGGTCTCTCACCTAATTTGTTCAGGATCTTGGCATACCCTACTTTTTAAGGGAGAAATCTGGCTCTTTCTCTATAGCAAAATGAAGCTTTTTGCTGTTTACCGAACACCTCTGCCTGTTGCTGCATCTTTTTGCCCCTGGAATGTCCTCTCCACACCCCTACCTGCCTCCTCAACCCCACGCCAGGCCGTGGAAGCCAGTTCTAGAGGTGTCTCCCTGAAGCCAGAGTCCTCCTACTCCCCTTGGGATGCTGTAAAGTTTCAGAGTAGTTAATACAGAAGTCCTGCACTTCTTTACTCTCCTTGTATGGCTCCTGTTCAATTTTTCAAGTTGCGGATTTGAACTTGAACTCTGGTCTCAAGCATGGTTCGGGGAACATAGCCAGGGTTCCATTTTTTGGCTGAGTAAGCTTACAACTTGTTTCCACTTCTGAATGGTATCCTTATCTTTTTAGCTGACTCTTGAAATGCTATTTAAATTTCATCTGCCAGTTAGATCCTGGTCCCCAGGAGCCACAACCAGACCAGGTGTTAAGCCCACTGTAGCAGTCCTTCGCAAATTTGAAGGTGCATTTGATTCACCCAGGGATCTCATTAAAATGCAGATTCAAATTCAGGAGGCCCAGGAGTCTGGCCTTCCAACAAGCTCCCAGGCGATGATGTTTGCAAAGCTCCTGCATGGACCACACTTTGAAAAGCAGGGCATTTGGCAGAGTATACGTCTGTCCCTGCTGGATAAAATCATGGGTGATCTTCAGGGGACTAGGTCAACTCGGTGTGCTTTAGGTGCTTTGAAATGTAAACTGCAGGATGCTCTTCTTTCCATGGACTAAACCATGGTCACTAAGCCAGTGTGTACGCAGAATCTGGAAAAGGCTAAAACATACTCTGAGGTCCTTTCTGGGGAACAGCATTGGGAATATCTACCATCTGATGTAAACACATACATATAAACAGAGCTCCACAGGTATCTAGAAATAAGACATAAAAGTAACAGCTCCCACACCATTCAGAAGTTTCCTTCTGGAAATTACGAAATGGGCAGGGGGCACACATGCAGCACGTCTGAGATCACACAAACTCATGAGCAGTGAAGGGGGGAGGGCTAGGAGAACCAAACATTCCCTTACGGTACCTCTATTCATCAGTGCTTTGGTGAGTTGGAGACTCAGACCCATCCATAATGGGTGAGTTTTCTGTTGCTTCTCTGAACAAAGGAAAGCAGAAGAAGGAAGAGAAGAGAGGTCATGTTAAAGAGAGGAACTGACACAGACATGATTAGTAGCTTATTAATAACGCTGGAGAGATCAGCTGACTACACCCAGGCGTTAGTGACAGAGCGTATCAGCATGCAGAACTTTCACCCCCACGAGTGACTCAAAGGCCTCCTCAGTTCTGTGAGGCAGGCAGGCTTTGGCACTTTTTACCCATTTCTCATTTCCTAATCGCAGAGAAGAGTTACCGGTTGTTAATGATCATTCACCTCCACCTGATAAAGGTTCGCTTCGAGGACCAAAATTGTCTCCAGTTTGTTCATAAACTGTCCTGAGCCCTGACTAGCTCTGTGGTCAAACGCAGGCTTCGAGGTCAGCTCAAGGGTGTGGGCATTTGAGGCGTGTTCACCAGTTTCAGGCCTGCTGTCAGGTGGTTGGATCAGGGGAGACCGGGCACGGTCCAGAAAATGGGGACGATCCAGACAGCCTGCCACCTGAAGGTCCTTCTTTGGGTGGAATGGTTTGTCCCCTGGGGGGTGCCATCTATACAGCCGACCAGGCCTTTTCTGAGTTCTTCTCAGTGAAACTCTGGGGCCCAAGGCCTGAAGTAGCTGCCGGACCACACAATATGGAGCTGGTGTGTGGCTGCTACGTAAGGAAGGGTTAGGATGGTCTAGAATAAGGACGCGTGGGGTGGGTAGCTGCTGCCCAAAAGACAGAGCAAGGAGTGGGAGTGGACAGGAGATCCCTGCACTTGGGACTGTGGGTTCTCCTGATTCAAAGGGAGTAGGAGGCAGCTGGGGGTATTGCTCCGGCCAGTCAGACTGGGGCAGGCTGCAGAATCCCCGGAGACCTTGTTCAAACCCACCTGCCCAGCCCCACCCCCGCGTTTCTCGCGCAGTAGGTCATGGCTGGGCCCCAGAGGCTGCATTTCTAACAAGATGGTCCTGCTGGGAGCAGGGCACAGATGCTCCTGCTGCTGGTCTGGGGACAGCACTCAAAGGATCACTTGCCTGGTGGAAAAAGACAAGACTGGACGATCAGAGAACGCAGCTTCTTCCAGCTGGATTTTCTGAGCCTCCTCTACAAAACCAAAGGGTCTGTGTATTGTCCCTGCGAGGTTGCAGTGAGGAGTACGTGAACTCATCCACGTTAGAAAAAGCTCCCAGCCTCTGGGTACACAGCAAGCAGTCAATAACCATTAGCACCCCTTCACTTCCGTCAAACGCTAAGGCCCCGTTAAAGCCTGGCTTAAAATCACCACAAATGAACAAAAACCAAAAGCTCTGTCAAGCACGGGAGCCTGAAATGTGGTCAGTGGAGCCAATCCGGGTCCTGTTGTTTGGCGATGATCCCACTCACACACAGCTGTCCCATTTCCCAGACATCCCCACTGGTGCTCCAGCAAACTGGGAAGTGAGTAAAGCTGGAATAAGGGACCCCTCGCTCCTTCACCCAATGGCCACTGACGGAACGTAACATCCATTTGGAGGTGACGTCCGAGGAGCAGAGGCAGGGATCGTGAGGACAGCAGCTGTCTCTGCTGGACTCCGGGAGCCAGAACATCCTAACTGTCCACGAGATCAGAATGCTCTAGGCCTGCCGCGAAAGCTATAAAAGGACCCGAATTTTGGTTTCGTCCTTCTGCTGTGGACCACTTCCTATGGTTCTCAGAGGACCTGCACCCAATCCCCTTTGTTTGGTGAGAACAAGCAGGTGGCCAGGACAGAGACGGGCTCTGAGCCTCCTGTCCTCTTCCCTCAGAAACATCCCGACTGCAGGACGGGACACGCCGAGGCGCTTGATGCCCGGATCCTCTCTCCCCTCTCCCTTCTCGCCTGGCCCTTTGAGGCGGCCTGATGGAATCTGAATCCACTCAAATGCTGCCTAGAACTGTGACCACGGAAGTGCAGTCTGACTTCGGGCACCCAGCTGCCCCCACGTTCCTGGGACCGCCGCCAGCGCTGAGCGAGAGCCAAGAGAACGGCCCGTCTAAAGGGACAGCGATGGAAAGCAACCACGTGGGTGGGAACCGTGTGCACACAGCTTCTTCGGGAAGGAGGCAGCTTCCCGAGAACACACACTCATGATGCTTCTGCTGATAAACCCTCCTGTCACTAGGATCTTATCCTTATTACATCCTTCCTAACAAGTAATGCTAAGGATCATTCTAGAGCCGGTAAGAGGAGGATGGAAGGCCTGAAAAGGGGACTCACCCAGTCTGCCAGGTTAGGATGTGGTGGGGACTGCTCGGGGGCGTCGCTCCAATTTCACTTGACGGTGTTGAGCTTCTCTGGCTTTGAGGTAAGGCAGCTGCAGAGAGGGTGACGCAGAAAAGACAGGGGTCAGACACAGGGCAGGTGAAGGAGCTGAGCTTCCTTCCAGAAATGCCGGTAGGACGCCGCAGCAGGGCCACAGCGGGGAGATACCCGTCCCTCCCCACCGCGTTTGGCCATTTCCATTTTCTCTCCCCAAAGCATGCAGCTCCACTCTGAGTCAAGCTGACCTGGGGATCCTCGGTCCCTGCTTTGCACTAGCAGGTGGCCAGAGGGGTGGCGACAGCTGCCACTGCGGCAGAGACTCTGAAGGCCCCCGAGCTCTGCGGGAGACCTGGGCGGGGCTGAGCCAGAGAGCCCCTTTTTCTGGACACCAGGGAGAGAGGCCTCCAGGCATCTTCAGATGTAGCCCTGGTGTCAAAAATCGTGCTATGAACAGAGAACTTCCAGAAAGGTGCTCAGTACTTGGTCTCTTTGTCATTTTAGGCTTATGATCGACCACCTGGGGACACTTCCAAAGGTGCAGGGCTTTTATGGAACAGCTCATCCAAAGCCGACTACTAGGGGTTTAACGATGTGGGTAGGATTTTTCTAGCTGGGAAAATTCAGTAGCAAGTAAAGCTGCTTGAATGCGTCCTCTGCTTTCCCGGGAAGGATCAGTAAACCTGAGAAACAGCTTCTTAAAATCTGTCCTCTCACGTGTTCCCAGAGAGTTGCTGAGCCTGTCGGTGAGGCCAATCTGTAGGCAGGGCTGCAACCGCGACAGAACAGAAGCACCCCCGCGCCCGCCGGCCAGCTGCGGCTCCTGACGCCGTGAGGGAGGCTCCTGCTCTTTGGTTCGGGTGATGCGTTCATCCGTTCCTTTCAAGGTCCCCCTGGGAAGTCCAGGGCACAATTCTCTGGGCTTATGAGACCGAGGAGGGACACGGAGAAGGCTCTAGGACCTCAAGTCCACGGTTGTCTCGTCGTGGTTGCCCAAATCACTTTTATTCTCATCCCTGGAACCTGTCATTTGGCCAGTGGGCCACAGTAAGGGAGTCGACGGGGACGAAAGGCAGGGGCCCAGAGGTCTGGTGCACCCGGGCACGGGCAGCCAGCCCGTCCTGCCTCTTTGTCCCATTCATTTCAGGTCCGTCCAGTTCCTCAGAGGTGAACCCCCTTTTCTGCCCTCCCCCCAGTCTTGACCTTCACCTAACTTTCTCCCGTCTCAGGTAAGGCCCTGACTCAGAGTTCCTTCTGTTTGCTACTCATGTTACTCTTGTATTTTACTGGGGGATCCCTGGGTGGCTCAGCGGTTTAGCGCCTGCCTTCGGCCCTGGGTGTGAACCTGGAGTCCCGGGATCGAGTCCCATGTTGGGCTCCCTGCATGGAGCCTGCTTCTCCCTCTGCCTGGGTCTCTGCCTCTCTGTGTGTGTGTCTCAAAAAAGATCATCTTACTGGGGTGCCTGAGTGGCTCGGTCAGTTAAGTATCTGCCTTTGGTGCAGGTCGTGGTCTCAGGGTCCTGGGACGGAGCCCTGCATCCGGCTCCCTGCTTCTCCCTCTCCCTCTCCCTCTGGCCCCTCCTCCCACGTATGCTCTCTTTCTCCCACATAAACAAAATCTTTAAAAGTAAAAAAAAAAAAAAAAAAACCAAAAAAAAACAATAAAAGTAATTTTACTACGTCTGCACATCCTCCCCTTCCTTTCCTACGGTCACGTCTGAGCTGCTGGCCTCTGGTTCCCCCTCCGTGCGCCTGCTGAGAGCCCTGCGGGTCACCTCTGTCACCACTGCTGTTTCCCAGAGAGGCACTGGAAAGGGGAAGTGGCTCCGGAGCAAAGGGCGGTGGTGTGCATGTTCACTCTCGCATCCCGGCGCCCGCTCACTACTCTTAGCACGCGTGAGGAGGTGACCCCCTTAACTGGGTCGGCAAAGTGTGAAGAGGCGGTGTCGGGGACCTGAAAGCACCCCCAGCACCCCCAGCACCCTGCACAGATGGCTCCCGTCCCCGCCCAACGTCACTGCAATGGGACCTTGGGGCAGCTGGGACCCCGCAGCCGCGCTCAGCCGCGCACCCCCGAGGGCCCCGCCGCCGCCCCGACCTGACCTCGCGGGCCGAGAGGGGGCGCCGGGGCCCGCGCTGCCCCGCCCGGGGGCTCCTGGGGCTCACCTGACGTGGCCTTGCACATCTGGGGCATGCGGGTGACCCTGCTGTGCGCCACGAAGGTGCTCTGGGAGGAGGTGCTGTACTGGGAGCCGCTGTCCGAGGACGTGGAGCTGGTGTGCGACAGGCGGCTGTGCTCGCGGTGCGCGGCGGCCGAGCGCTGGTACCACTGGCGCAGCTCGTCCGACACGGCGGCGCGGCCCTTGTCGTGCGCGGCCTCGCGGCCCAGCGACGGAGTCCGCAGGATCTGCGAGCGCGACGGCGTCAGGCGGCCCGGGTCGCCCTCGTCGCCGCCGCGCCAGCTCTCCCTGAACAGGCCGCCCGCCGTGTAGGAGCTGGACGTCTTGAACTGCGCCTTGACGCTGTAGTGGCCCTCCTGGTCGCTCTCCAGGCTGCGCACCACCACGGGCGTGGCGCCGCCCTCCACGTACAGCGGGTACTCCTTGATGCGGTACTGCGAGCTGGGCTGGCTCTGGCTGTGCAGGTACACGCCGCCCGGCGCGCGCGCCGCCAGGTTGGGCATGCTGCCCGAGTTCGCCGCCCCCAGCGCGCCCGCCGCCCGCTGCCGCTGCCGCTGCCGCGCGCGCGCCTTGGACGGCGAGTCCTCGGCCAGCGTGGAGTAGTTGGCGTTCATCTGCGCCGGGTAGTAGTGCTCGGAGCTCGAGTGGCTGGTGCAGGACGAGCAGTCGTCCATGGGGTCCGAGCCGTTGCTGCTACGAGTCCGTGGGGTGTAGAAGTCGGGGCTCCCCGTGTCGTTCTCCGAGCCCAGGAGCTTGCCCTGGGACTCCAAGCTGGAGCTCCGGTGCCTAAAGTGCAGGGCGAGGCTGTGCAGCCGCGTGGGGCTGAGGTCCACGGACCTGCGGGGAGACGGCGCGGGCGTGGGTGGGGGGGGGCCCGGGGAGCCCGCGCGCGGCCTGCTGTCGCCACCAGAACACAGGCGGGGGGCGGGGGCGGGGGCGGGGACCGCCTGGCCCGACCGCCAGGGGCCCGACAGAACACCGCACCCACGGAAGGGTGTCCCCGAAAACGCGCGCCAGTAGGGCCCCGGGGGGCTCGGCGATGGCGCATCCGCCCTGGGCCCAGGCTGTGATCCCGGGGTCCTGGGATCCCCGCGGGGAGGCCGCTTCTCCCTCTGCCTGTGTCTCTGCCTCTCTGGGTCTCTCATGAATTGATAAAAATCTTTAAAAAAAAAAAAAAAAAGGGATCCCTGGGTGGCGCAGCGGTTTGGCGCCTGCCTTTGCCCCAGGGCGCGATCCTGGAGACCCGGGATCGAATCCCACGTCGGGCTCCCGGTGTATGGAGCCTGCTTCTCCCTCTGCCTGTGTCTCTGCCTCTCTCTCTCTCTCTCTCTCTATCATAAATAAAAAAAAAAAAAAAAAAAAAAAAAAAGAAAGAAAGAAAAAACAGACACCAGTAGCCTGGCCTGTTTTTTAATGCTGGAAAGGGATTCTGGAGAACCACGAGAATCCCTATTCTGGTATTGTCTCAAAGCAGATGAAATGCTCCCCCCCCCCTTTTTTTTGTAGGTCATAAAAAACAGTCCCGCAGAGGGCACTTCACAGCATTCACCAAATACTATTATGAAACCCACATAAAATAGATTTCCATTCCCCTGAAACTCTAAAAAGGAAGGCGGCTAGAACACGAGTACTTCACAATGACTGATGCAACTACTTAGCAGCCCCCTGCTTCCTCTATAATCCCCCCCACCAGTCCCCACTCCAAACATCCACCCAGGTCATGGGGGCTGGGGACAGTGCTTAGACACCCGTGAAAGTCAGGGCAGCCGCCCTGGCCAAGGACCGGAGGAGGGGAATTCCTGCTGTCACTCATGGTAGAACAGAGTCCACAGACAGGGGCACCCCAGGACTCGGGCCTCAGTTTCCTCCCTGGTCCTACCTCCTCCTGGCCTCCGGGGAATAGGCCAAGTGCAGGCCTGCCTCTGACGCTCTCTGATCCTCCTGTTGCCTGATAACAGCCTCCGAACTTGCCACCCCATCCATTCTGGTCTCTGCTCAAATGTCCCTGATGCTTCCACCTAACAGAGTCTGTCTTTCCACAGTGTGGCCCCTGCCCTGTTCGTTTTTTTTTTTTTTCCTCTGTACTTATTACCGCTTGACATATATTGTTTTCTCATGACTCCCTCCACCAAAACACTCCGCTGACAGCTGGAGCGTGGTCGGCTTCGTCCATTGCTCTAGCCTGGTCGGTGGTACCTGGCACCTCAGAGCACTTGATAAGTATGTGTCACATGAAAGGGTGAAGGGGACAGCCTTGCCTGCAGAGCCCAATCTTATCCTATATAAATCCATGCTTTGAGCCAGTCCTGTGCAATCACAGTTTTTGATAAAACAGAATGACAGCTTTGGTGTGGCCTCTTTTCAGAAAATGAAGGTGTGATTCACAGCCTCACTTTTGCCTGTTCCTTTTGCCCTTCAATGGTTTCACACCTTGAGGCATTAAAAAATCCAGGATAAACTGAGGCACCGGTGGGAAGATACATGAGGACGACAAAGTGAAGATCTCCTGGTTCCAGAGGCCTCCCCGCTACCTGGCTGGCCCGGCCTGCCTTCTCCTTGGTTAGGAAAGCTCCCTCTGTGGGGGGGCGCCTGGCTGGCTCTGTCAGCACAGCACGCGGCTCTTATCCGCAGGGTTGTGAGTTCAAGCCCCACATTTGGTGTAGTGATTGCTTAAATACACAAACTTCCAACAAATCTTTAAAATTTAAAAAAAAAGGGTGGCCCCAGTGGCGCAGCGGCTTAGCGCCGCCTGCAGCCTGAGGTGTGATCCTGGAGACCCGGGATCGAGTCCCACATCGGGCTCCCTGCATGGAGCCTGCTTCTCCCTCTGCCTGTGTCTCTGCCTCTCTTTCTTTCTGTGTCTCTCATGAATAAATAAATAAAATCTTAAAAAAAAAAAACCACATAGAAATTATTAAATAAATAAATAAATAAAATTCTAAAAAAAAAGGGGTGGGGAGTTCACTCCATGCCTGCTGCCTCCAGAAGCCTGGGGGTTCTCCAGGCGTTTCTTGGCGCTCACCGGACATGAACACCCGGATAAGAACAGGTCTCACCTAACGTGGGCTTCCGCTGCCGGCTGGGGTTTCCATCCTGCTTCGATTTAACGGGAACCCACCCCACTAGCTCCCCAGTCCTTTGGCCCAGTCGGGGGCCTGGACGTCCGGTCCAGGGAGGGAGGTGGCCCAACGGCCTGGTGTGGGAGGACTCACCTCGTGGAATGAACGTAGTGGGGACTCCGGACCCGCAGGTCTGGTGTGGACGGCATGCTGGACTGGGAGTTCCAGTGCGGGAGGCTGCGGATGGGGCTGTTCTGCAGGGAGCTGCTGCCCCCTCCGGCTTCGGCGCAGCTCCCCGTGCTGGGAAAGCGTTTGTGGCTGCTGCAAACCAGAGGACACCGGGCTAGTCACCGCCGGACAAAACCGTCCCTCTTCCCAGGGGACAGCCCGCCTCTCCCTCGGGTTCCTACGGGGCTACTCAGCATCACCCCCGGAGCCTGGGTGGGGGCATGCCTGACCCCAGGGTGGCGGGAGACCACAGCCTCATCAGCCTGCCCCCAGCAGGCAGTGGGACCGTCCCGTGAAGCCCCTGCCCTCGACCACGGTTGGTTTCCGTTTTGCACCAACAAATATTTACGTGCCCTGCCAGCTATGCTTGACAGAGCGTAGCGAAAGGGAAGGAGAAAAACAGAGAAACAGGCCGGAAACCCACCACCCTCTCAGGCAGCAGCAGCCAGCCCCAAACCTGCTGAGGGGCGGGTGGGGGGGGCGGGGTCCCGAGCCACGCTGGGGCTCCTATGCGGGGTCTGTCCCTTGCCACTCAGGGTGGCGCTGCCCAGGCTTCCTCCCCAACTCCCGCATCATCGCACAGCAGCTCCCGGGCCCCCACGCCCCACCTGCGGCTGGGGGGCCGCGCCCTCGGGGTGGCTGTGAGCGGGGTGCGGGCGCCCTCCCGTGGGCCACCCCGGCTTGCTTGTCCTGTGACCTCGGGGGCCCTCGCCGACCTGGCTCACCTGGAATGGCCGTGGGAGGAACGTTTCTTGACCTTCTCGTAAGGCTCATCCAAGGAGGACTCGCTCCACATTTTGGGCTTTATGGGGGACTTGTCATAGTCGTTGCGGGGATAGTGCATCTGCCGGAGCCCCTCCAGGGACTGCGGAGGGGGGGGCCTGTTGTGTGACGGTGGCCGAGGAGGGAGTCCCTTGTGAGGAGACTGTAAGGGGGACAGTGTGCTGGTGACCTGAGAGTCTTCTGCACAGAGATGGAGAGAGACGAACTGAGCAAGGGTCCCCCCCACCGACGCAGACAGCCCCGCCCCGTCCCCCCACCCCTCACCCCTGCAGTCGGGCAGGTGCCCCTCCCCACCCCGGCCTGGGCCAGAGCGACGGCTTCCCGCTTGCCACGACAGGTGGAACCAGAACCAACCAAACCCCCGCCTCAAGCGGCCCTCGCTGGGGAGAGAAGGTTCCCTTCTGAGGAGCTACAGCTGGAGCCAACAGCAGAACGTGGTCCCTGTAACACTGTCACAGTGTCTCTCCGGAGACAGCGAGCGCCTAAGGTGCTCTGGGGACCTGCAGCTCCGGAGGACTGTTTCCTTCATTTCCATAACCCGGCGCCTAGGAGGCCGCTGGCCCCCAGCAGGTGCTCAACAAACACTCGTTAGAACAGGGGAAGCCAAGTGGACGTGCTGAGCGTAAGTATCTGTGGGGGGCCCCGGGTATGGACCTCTCTTTCCTCGCGCCTGTATTGGATCGTGCTCCCGAGATTCCCCCTGGACCAGCCCTAGGTTCTGCAGGAAGGAGCCAGGCTACACATACTGAGTGAAAGGAGCTTATTCCCTGGCTTGTGGGACCCACAGTCAGCCCGCCGGGTGCCGAGGGGAGTTCAGCGGTGGGGGGCGCAGAGGGGATGAAGGGGAGAGCCCAGGGCAGCTGGGGCAGTGGCTGGGGAGGAGGAGGAACAGAGTCGGGTTGCTGGGGCTGACCTGCTGCGCCCCCCCAAGATGAGCTGGGCAGCCCAGCTGATGGGGGGCCTTCATGCTGAGGAATGGGGCTTTGGTCTGAAGGGCCTAAGAAGACTTTGAAACTTCGGAGGCCCAGACGTGTCAGGATGAAAATCCTTTCTGAGGGCCAGCCACCTGGCAGGGGCTAGGGGAGGTCCACAGTGTGGAGAACCCGGTGGTGGGGCAGGCGGGGAGTGAGGGAGCAGGAGAGGGCAGGGGGAGGGAGGGAGAAAGAATTCAGGGTTCCTTGTGAAGGCGGACGGGGGAGCGTGAAGGGAAATACCTCACAGAAGCAAACCTCAAAACCTCCAACCACCTTCCACTTGGCCCCCAATCCATTTCCCACCAGGATTCTTCTCACGGCCTAATTCTCCATTCCACCTGCCCCCACCCCCACGGTAATCAGTGAAGGAAAGAGCCCCCCCCCCAACAAGGGGCAAGCCTGCAGGGGGCGTGGGGGTCTGGGGACTCAAGGCCAAGGAGGCGTCCTCTCAGCTGCCAACAATATGCACCTCCCCCAACTCTCCTCTTGGTCTTCTCTTCTCACTAAATCATTCTAGGTCCTGCCTTTGGAGAAACTGCCATCCCCAGAGCCCCAAACTGGGGCTGGATCTCCCATAGTCAAAATTCCTGGGGATGGCTGGGTGGCTCAGTGGTTGAGCATCTGCTTTCAGCTCAGGTCGCGATCCTGGGGTCCTGGGATCGAGTCCCGCATTGGGCTCCCCACGGGGAGCCTGCTTCTCCCTCTGCCTGTGTCTCTGCCTCTCTCTGTGTCTCTCGTGAATAAATAAGATCTTAAAAAAAAAAAAAAAACACCTCTCCCTATTCTTCTGCAGCCATGCTCCCTCCCCTCCCCACCCATGTAACCAAGCTGACAATGGAAATGTTACCACCTGATTGCTAAGAGCAAGGCCAAGGCCACCGGGTAAATACCCTGCCAGCCTCTCCCCACATCAATAGCCCCTATTATTAGCTTTGCCGCGATCATCCAGACTCTGGGTTGGGTAGACTGGTTTATGTTTTCTGTCTAAACAGCCACTTACCACTGCCCACACGAGGGTTCCCCAAAGGGCAAAAAAATTAACTGCCACTTAATATATTTCCATGTGATTAATGTCCTGGCCTCCCAAGTTTTGGCTTAAACCCACAGGAATGTTCTCAGAGATGGTCCTGTGCCTGGAATCCTTTCTACCCCCGTGTGAGGTGGTGGTGGCCTGGGGGAGGGTGCAGAGGTGTGGGAGATCGGTTCTGCTTTTCTCAGAATTTCCCAAGAAAATATACCAATAACTGCTGGGTTTTCAGAGGTCAATGGAAAATAGACAATTTCAAGGCCTGACCAGCAATCTAGAAGGACTAGATTCCCTTTGGTCTTTGCTATTTCTCAGGAAGACGGGGAGGCCCGGTGTTCCTCCCGCCACCCCCAGGCTTTCCTAGGAGGCTTCAATCTCTGACTTGTGATCCAACCAGAGTCCACGACTTTCCTCCAGAAACAACGGAGACTCAAAAGGAAACGGCGCATGGTGTTTAGTCACAGACGTGGTTGTGGCAACCACACCACACACCAGTGCTCACGGACGGTCACCTCAGCCCCTCCCCGTGGGCCGCTGGAAACACTCAGGTTCCGACAGACAGAAGCTGACGCCTGGGGCAAGGGGCTGGCGGGGCACCCGGCCCCCGCCTCGGCCTGCTCTTGCCTTTCCACCAGGCCGGCCCGACTGCGCACACCTTCATCCCTGTTCGGCCTGGGCCCGAGTTCTGAGTCAGGAAACGGACAACCTACCATCCTCTAGCACGAGTGCATCTGAGAGGGAACTGTCTTCACTGGCAATGTTTCCATCTGAGGAGGCAAAACGCAAAAGCCTATGAGTTTATTAGCACATCCCCCAGACACCGTCCAGCCTGTGACGATCATGCGTTTGGGACCATCCCACATCCTCCTCTTTCTGAGCGGAAAGAACGCATGAAATACAGTCAACAAGCCGCCTGGCATTTCTCTGGGGTCCCTGGGGTGGGGCGCTGGTCATCCCCGAGGCCTGATGCTGCACTGTGGCCCAGCGTCTGTGTCGGCACCCTTGTCTCACGGGGCCCTGCAGCGCTGAGGGGCTAGAAAGCCAGGATAAAGGCCGCCTGGCCCACTTCAGCCCATCAGCGTCCTGGCCCAATCTCGGCACGTTCCCACTGAACCAAAGGAACTGAACTGCTCTTTCTCTACATGCGAAACTAGGTGAGGAACTTGGCTTTGCTCTTATGGCAATAAACGTCCCCTCCATAAACTTCAGTCATTAGTAGTGAAAACAACCTGCTAAGTACAGCCTCTCTCTGCAAAGCTGGTTTTTATAGATACTGGTGAACCATGGGGACACACCCAAGAGGGAGTCAGGGGTCAAAATGATCCTTCCCCTTTAACATCTGGGGAAACTGAGGCCCAGCTAGGGTGGCATGGTTTGTCTGCAGTTGCTCTACTCTCCCGGTAAAATGAGCAAAAGGTGCCAGGTGTAAAGTTCCAAGTTTTATCTCAAGAGATAAGACGCCAAGGAACTAAGGAACTAAGAAGAACTGGGGTTATTCCTCTAATTCAAGTGTGGCAGAGACATTTTAGGGACGCCTGGGTGGCTCAGTGGTTGAGTATCTGCCTTTGGCTCAGGTCGTCATCCTGGGGTCCTGGGATCGAGTTCTATGTTGGGCTCCCTGCAGGTAGCCTGCCTCTCTCTGTGTCTCTCATGAATAAGTAAATAAAATCTTAAAAAAAATTCTTTCAAAAAAAATAAATAATAAAAAATAAAAAAATCTTTCAAGGAGGGAGCAGAATAAAGAAGGTATATTCTTGAGTAGTTAAAAAAAAAGGCTGCAAATCTGGATGGGACCACAGACTCTGGTGGCAGGGCTCACAGGACAGCTCTCACTGGGCGGGCTGGGGAGGCGGGCTCTTCTGTGGCTGACCAGGGGCTAGGGACCGGGGACAGGTGTGGCCCTGAGGGGCCTCTCCCAAACTTGGCTCTGGTGACCCTGCTGGAATGCTCCCGCAGAGCCAGGATGCCCCAACAGCCTTCGGGGGGCCACAGGGAGGTCCCAAAGGGGCAGCATGCAGATAGGAGTTGGCTGGCTGCAGTTCTGTTAGGAAGTAGGCGACAGAGCGACAAAGTCTTGGCCAAGGACAAAAGGGCAGGATGGGGAAAGACAGTTATTCCAAATTTTCTAGAGGGAAAGGATTTTTTAATGGTCTCTCTGGTTTGGTGGACTGTGAGCATGTAGGGGATGGAGAGCCTTAACTTTGGCATCTTGGAGTTTCCAGTACAGCGTGGCTTCTAGTATAGCGTGCCCACGTTTTAAGGTGGCACAATTATATTTCATGTATTATATGTATTTTGTATTTATTATATGTATTATATATTTTACATATGTATTTATGCATTATATAATTATATAGATTATCGTGGTAATGTATACACAACATAAATTTACCGTTTTAGCCACTGTCAGCTGTACTGGGCGTACTGACAGCCGTTCAGTGGCATTAAGGATTATTTGCATTGTTGCGCAGCCATCACCACCATCTGTCTCTGCAACTTTTCCATTTTTCCAATCAGAACCTGTACCCCTCAAATACTAACTTCCCACTCCGCCTCTCCTAACCCCTGGTAACTTCTATTCCACTTTTGACCTTCTTAGAGCAAAAGCGTTTTAAACATATAAACTACGAAAGAATACTTGACATACATTCTAAGGAGTTTGCTAAACAGGAAAAAAGGATTGTAACCGTTTGGGGAACTTGATGCTGTTGGAGGATTCGGGGCTATTTCCTTTTAGAGGTGTTTACCAAATACAATCGCCCAAATTCCTAACCCCTGCTGACCTGGCTCAGGGGTCTAGACAGAGTGGGGCGACCCAGTCCTCCCTGGCTTCAGCTTTGGGACAGGCGCCCTGGGAACTGGTGTGTCTGAGGACAGAGGCTCAGCGGGAGTGCCGGCTTGCAGTGGACCCCAGCCATCCGGATGCTGGGTGATCAGGTCCCCGGGGAAGGTCAGAGCCTGGCAACTCCAGCTCGACTGAGCTGGCATCTTAGCTCAGCCAAGTGCTGCTGAGGGTGGAGAAGCAGCCTAGAGCTCAGGGCTGCAGGCTCTCCCAGGGGGCAGTAAGTAGGGATCAGGACAGTTAAACCTGTAAAACCCCCCTTTGTGGACCTGTGCACCCCTTACTGCTCTCATTTGGTATCAGGCCTTATTAGCTTCACTTTACGAACTAAAAAATAAATAAAAAGCAGGCCCAGGGTGGCTAAGCAGCTTGCTCAGGTCCGCAGGGCACCAGCTTTGGACTTGCTCCCGGGGCCGGTGCTGGCCCCCAAGGCTCCTCCTGTATGTGTGGGGGGGCGGGTGCTGTCCCTGTGGGGGGGCGGGCTTAGCACTGACCAGCAATGATCAGGGAAGCCCTCTGCGTGGGTTTCTTCCCAGACTTGATGCGGTTCTCGTTGATGGCATTTTCAATCTCCTGCAGCTTCTTCAGTGCATTCAGATAAGAGGTTTTCCTTTGTTTCTTCAGTTTTTTGCTGACGTTGGGGTCACTGGCCAGGCGGCGGGCAGCCTCTGTAATCTGGGATTGAATGGCAAACTCTCGTTCCAGGCGTTCCAACTCGGCTTCCTGTGGGAGGGGGAGATGGGACTTACATTTAGGGGGATGCTAAGGGATGCACCGTCCTCCCCATCTCTGTCCCTGTCCCCAGGCGAGCATGCCCTGCTCTTTGGGAGACACACATACTAGGAACCCAGCACTCCCAGTACCTAGCCCCGACCCTGCCTGACCCTGCAATGGCCCTTTCCCTCAAATCTCTGGCGGCCAGGCCCTGGGTGCTCCCACTTTCAAGGTCCTTGGCCCCTGTTACGTTCAGGAGACGAGTGTTGGTCACTGTATGAGCAGCATCGTGGAGAAACAGAGCTCCCTGCTGTGGGCCAGAGGCAGGGTCACTTGGCTTCATCTCCTTGGTCTCCACAGCAAGGTTCATGAAGACCAAACCCCCGTGGAAATCAAGAGCCCCTCTGGTTGGTGTCTCCTTGCCATCTTGGGCAGAAGATGCACCGTCACTTCCAGAGCGGGCTTCTGTGGGTTTGGCAGCAGGCAGCTCACACGTGCGTGACACCCCACCCTCCCACACGTGCCCTCTGTCTCTTGTATTTTGAGCCCTTTGTGGTGGGACGTATCCCACTCACCAGGATCTCTTCTGGAAGCTTCTCTGCAAGCTCCCGCCATCCTCATGCCTGCCTTTCGCAGCAGCACTGGGCTGTGAGGCATGGATGCGGGGTTTGGAGGAGCCTGGCCCCCATTCCTGGATCTGCTTTACGGCATCTCTGTCCTCCCCTCGGCACCTCCCTGCAGCCCTGACCCTTACTTCAGCCCAAAGGAGCAGATGGGTAACATGCCCTCGCACAGTTTCGGTCCCAGGAGAAATGAGGCTGTGGCTGCTGGGACGGGCAGAGAAACTGGGGTGGGCCACAGGCTGCCCCTCTCTGCAGCTCCATCAGAGGTTCCTTTCCAGCACCAGCCCGGAGGCTAGCAAGGCCCGCAGGGGAGGCCACACCTACCCTCACCCTAGGTGACCCAGAGCCATGCAAAACCTGACAGGAATGGACCTAACCACGTGGGAGCCCATCACCACGTCGGTGGGAAGGGACAGATCTTCCCAGCTCATGGCCCGAAGAAAAGGCTTGCCTGGGGCAGCACGTCCCAGGTCGGGAGCCTCCACCAAGCACAGTACTCTTGGCCGGATTCATTTCTGTTTGAGCATCTCAGGCCTGAGGGGAACAGGGGCCCAGGAGGAGGGGCGGCGTGGAGATTACACAGAACTGCTTAGGAGATGATAAACTCCTTCCAGGTCCTTCGATCGCTGGCTGCACTCGTTCTCCAGAGGGAGGAGGACACCGAGATGGATTCCCGCCCGGGGTTGGGAAACAAACAAGCCACCAAGGACAAAGACTGGTCTGTGAGGCCTAACTGCCACGAGCAGCTGTTCCCGGCGCTTAGAGAGCCCTGGCCCGCGACCTGACCTGGCGTGGGAGCCCAGGACCATGGCTCGCTCCCTAGCCAGACAGGCACCAGGCCGCCGGAGGGCCTGGCTGTCCAGATGGCCGCCTGCTGTGTGGACAGGGAAGCCAAGTGTGTTCCCAGGAGAAACAGAGGCAGTGAGGGGGCTGGGGGTGGGGAGCCTGTCTCCACCCCCAGCCCCCACCAACATTTAGTGTCAAAGAGGATAAATGAGCAAGGCTTCAGGGGCTCCTCCAAATGCAGACAGATGACCTCAGGAAGGCCCAGCAGCTTGCTCTTCCTCTGGCAGCAATTTTAGCAGCAAGGTGAAGGGAAGGCCACTGAGGGCAGGCCCTACTGTCTTTCCCCCAGCCTGTGGCATCCCTGCACCTGCTGGCATGGCCTGAGTTTTCTTTCTCCTTTGGCTGTTTTCTTCCACGTCATGCTGGGGTCTAAGTAACAGAGAGCTGGGAAGCCATTAAAAATATAGGTACACAGGAGTGTTGTTGAGATGTTCTCCCAAGCTTAACGCAGCCCCTTGTGACAGGCCAATCGTGTTAGACAAGCAACTTCCATGGAAATCCAGATGCTTACGAACTCGAGCTAATGAATCCTACCAAGAGGAGCCCCATGCTGGCTGACCAGCCAACTTAAAAGGTAGAAGGGAGGATCCTGGGGAGGAAAGGGAAATGGTGTTTGGCATCGAGTAGAATGAAGACAACTGTTACAGAAAACCCTGGAAGCCCCAACATATGGGAGAAATATGGCTAATGTGAGAGAATCCAACAACAGCACACAGAAGGACACACCTCTCCTTTGGGCAGGATTTTCTGTTCATCCAGCTTGAAGGCTGTCCCAATTCTTCTTCGAACAATGGGTGGTTCCTCCCCTGGATCCAAGGGATATTCAACGGGCAGTTTGCCTGTCAGCTCCTGCATGTGTGCAACAGCATGAGGACAGAGATCAGGTTTCTGGGACGCATGCGTGCCCATGCAGGCGCTTCAAAGCACAGATGCAATGCACAGGTTTGAAATCGTCACCTTTAGCAACACGCCTAAGTGCTCCTGAAATGCAATTTCACTTCTCTCTTTTTAAAGATTTTATTTATTTATTCATGAGAGATGGAGGGAGAGGCAGAGGCGGAGGGAGAAGCAGGCTCTCTGCAGAGCAAGGAGCCTAATGCACATTTCCCAGGACCCTGGAATCATAACCTGAGCCAAAGGCAGACACTTAACCGACTGAGCCACCCAGGCGCCCCACATTTCTCTAAAACAGTATGAGAGCAGTCCTTTCTTTATGGAACAGATATGCTTCGAAGTTTCTCCCAAAGTGAATTTCTTTTGGGTGAATAAAATTATTGGCTTTCATCATAAAACCCAAGTCTCACCCATTGGTTAACATCCCCAGTGATCCCCTGTGCCTGCTATGTGCCAGGTGGGGCCACACAGCCAGGAAGGGGCAGAGCCAACATGACATCTCTGGTCTTCACAGTTTCTGTGCTCTTTTCACTGCATCAGATAGTCCTTCGCAAATATCTTTAAAATGCCCTTCAAGTGAGTGTTCTTAGGAGGAATGGTATCTAAACAGCAAAGCCAAGAAAGGTGCAAATTATATAAATTAGAAACTGAATATAAATAATTCGTCTGCTCAGACTAGGGGCAGGCTGAGCTTAAAAAATATTACATGTATACAAATCACACAGTTTCAGTAGAAACTGAAAATATAATCCATTTTATTGACAGGGCCATTAAAAAAGATGTTGCGTATTTTCAGCTCTCCAAAATCTAATTGTGTGAATATAATGACAGTGAATTTTGTTGATGGATCACTGCAGTGACTCCGATCCTGGCAGAGACTGAAGTCTGATCAGAACGCAGCCCAGTACGAGTGTCCGGTGGGTGAGAAAGCCCAGACATAGACTCCTAATGTTCACTCCCCTTCTAATAGGAGGAAGGATCTGAGGACGCCTGGGTGGCTCAGGGGCTGAGCGCCTCCCTTTGGCCCAGGGTGTGATCCTGGAGTCCCGGGATCGAGTCCCACATTGAGCCCCCTGCATGGAGCCTGCTTCTCCCTCTGCCTGTCTCTGTCTCTCTCTCTCTGTCTCTCATGAATAAATAAATACAATCTTTAAAAAAAAAAAACAACAAAAAATGAGGAAGGATCTGGCCTTTCCCCATGCTCTGTGTGCACACTGGAGTGTGTGTGCACTAAGATGGATGCATGCATTGAGTATGTAATGTGTATGCACTGGTGTGCATGCACGTATTGGGTATGGATATATGCACATGTGTGGTGTGTGTGTGTGAGAACGCGTGTGCACAAGTGCAACTGGCACGCGCAAGCACACCCACGCCTCCCTCTCCTGGGCCTCTTTCCTTCTGTGTTCAGGCCACCAGGAAATGAACTCTTGGGCTTGTTTTCCTCCCTAGTGTACGCATTTCAGAACCTGACGGCCAATTCTGGAGGATGAAACGCTCTGCAATTTTCTTCCCGGTTTTTAATAAAACCTGGTTCAAATGTCTCCAAAGTAGTTACGTGCTTATTCTGTAAGACTTTTATCCACGCCCCTAAAAGCTGGTCTATCAGTAACACCGCACACTGAGGATTTTATATTGTCAGGCCTCTCCTGTCTACTCCAAACCTACAGGAGGGCGCCGCACGTCCGTCCACACGACCACTGACTTGTAACTCTAAAGTGTCTGTGGTTTGGAAACAAACTACATTTAAAAAAAATGAGCCTACAGATTTTTCATCATCGGCTTGAAGGTATTTGAGTCCAGCCTGGATTCCCCATATTTCATCTGATTTCACAGGTAACCAGAGCTCTCAGGTGCCTGCTGCCTTCTGCTCCCGCCTTGCTCGCACCCTGCTGCGGCTCAGCTCCCTCTGCTGCAGTCGGGCTGCCCCATTCCCCCCCATTCCCGCCCACAAACAGCACTTCTTGATACTGAGCAGACCGTGCACCGCGTGGGTGCCCCAGAGAAAGAGCAGAACAGTCACCGAGAAAGTTCTCTCGCTCCTTCACTACAGGCTAGCGATGCGCCTGGCTGAGCAAGCACAGAAGCAATCTGCAGCCCCCCTGGGCCCACTTCCCTGAGAGAGGCTACTTCTTCCACTCAAGCTCGGTTTTCTGGTGCCGACACTCCAAGAAGTGGGAGCTTTGTTTTCCTTATTTTGCTTTTATTTTGCGAGAGACGGGGAGACCTTGATAATGCATGCTAACCTTGCCCTGACATGTTTCTCCAATTTTCTGATGCTGAGTCCCTGTTTAGGGATGTTTCCTTTGTGAACAACAAAACCAGGCTTTACAAATTATTAAATGCAGACACCCAAGCCCATATTTTTTCAATGCTTTCAGCATATTCTTCACGAAAAGGCTGCTAATGGTAGGAGTACTAAAGAGCACATCCCCTGGCCAGGCCAGCTGCTTTCCCAAGCTTTGCAGCGGATTCGTGCCCATGTGGGTCTGCTTTGCACAGGCTCCGGTTTAAATCAACCGAGAGCCTAATTAAGCCGAGTTGAAATGTAATGCGATCTCATTCTATAGCCCCTTGTTTCATTCTTCCTGGGGCAAGCCCTGGGGGCATGATGGGGGGGGAGAAGGGAGGGGTGGGGGACAGGGTAATCCACTCAACTCCGCCCCAGAACCTCTTTTGCTTCCCATTCTGAACTGTTTACCAACAGAGCTCTCTGTAATGCTATGCAGGGCACAGAGGGCTCCCAGCCCACCGCATCCGTGTGTGTACACCCCCCACGCAGGTCATGTGTGTTGCGTTAAAAAAATCAACTGTTCGAACATGCTAACAGTCACCGGATGAACAGGAGAAAGTAAGAAGTGACGTTCCAGCAACTGCAGACAGTGATGGGCCACAGCATCTGAATCCCAAGGAAACATGAGACTAGCGTATACAGGGGCTTGAGGAAGACTTGCTTTACATAAAATTTAAAAGACCACTAGGCTGTGACTTCATTAAAAAAAGGGGGGGGGCAGTGGGCAGTCCCGGTGGCTCAGTGGTTTAGTGCCCCCTTCAGCCCAGGGTGTGATCCTGGAAACCCGGGATAGGGTCCCACATCGGGCTCCCTGCATGGAGCCTGCTTCTCCCTCTGCCTGTGTCTCTGCCTCTCTCTCTCTCTGTGTCTGTCATGAATAAATAAATAAAAATCTTAAAAAAAATAAAAACTAAAAAGGGGGAAGACACACCAGATTATGAGTTGTGAGTTGTGAAGGGGATTAAATATCAAGCGAAATCTTGGTTTCCTTGAAGATCCTCACTGAAGCTTCTCCATAGGATGCCCCAAGACCAACGGGAAATATCCTCAAGAGAAACAAAAGCCACCATGATAATAAAATCAGACTCCGATTTTAGGAAGATGGTGGCAAGCCAGTATATCCAAGGAGGTGATCCTACAGGGAGAGACACTTTGCCATTACTACTTGTCATTTGGTCTCCAGTGGGGTCCCTTTGAGGATTTGGGTGGAGCCACTCTAACTGCTGTCCTTATGTTTCATTATGGTTCACTGCTGTTAACGACAGGGCACGCCAGAGGGATTGGAGTCTCCCCCTCTGCGCTTCATGAGAGGTCCTGTCTCTTGCTTAATGCTCTCTGTGTGAGCCCACCTTTGCTTTTCATAAATATGTGGTGACAGAGGGCAAAGGGCACCTGTGTGGCTCAGTGATTGAGCATCTGCCTTTGGCTCAGGGCATGAACCCAGGGTCCTGGGATGGAGTCCTGCATCAGGCTCTGTGCAGGGAGTCTGCTTCTCCCTCTCCCTAGGTCTCTGCCTCTCTCTCCGTGTCTCTCATGAATAAATAAATAAAATCTTAAAAAAAAGAGACAGAGAACCACACATACACACACACACACATACACGCGCACGTAAGTGAAATGTGAACTGCTTACAGCTTCTCGAAGACAGAGTTTCTTCAGTTCTTCCAGTCGCTGGCGGAGCGTTTCCTCCAGAGCTTCCTGCCTGGATTTCAAGGCAGCCAGCATATCTTTCTTGGCCGATTGAGAGCTATCAGATTCCTGAGAACCTGTCAATAAACAGTGGGGTTACTGGAGAAACAGATGGGGGACATATATCTGGGCCTCTGACAGCTTCACTGGAGCCCACACTTGGAGGTGGGACCTACCCAGGGATCCGGGGAGGGAGACACAAAGCAGGTGCTGCAGGGGCCCAGGCGCAAGGAGCGAATTCTTGGCACCTAGTGGAATTTATAGCTACTTGGAGGACTGGCAGGAAAATTTACATGCCCAAAAAAGAAGTTTCTCTTTCTTGATTATCTTAAGTTATGTGGCATACCTGTTTTGATTTCACTAGGGCATTGAAATAGGCTTTACACAATGAAGGGGAAAGTTAAATTCAAGTCAGTCATTTGAATACATAGCTTTAACTTTCTTTTTTCCACTTAAGAATGCTCATTTTTGGCTTACTTCAAAGATGACGCAGGCTTGTCATAAAAATTCTGAAAATGGAGACATGTAGAAAAATAGTCCACACGTTAAGTCCCCTAGAGATAACCACTGCTATGTATTTTCTCTTGACCTTTTTATCTAAGCACATATATTTTAAAAATAAAATTTGATTTTCATTATATATATTTTTAACTTCATATTGTATAATGAGCAAATATCCTCCTGATGAAAGTTATACACATTTTACCAGTCAGGGTGGAAATATCTGCATGATGATTCAAGCAGCAGACTGCTAGATATGAAATCTTGGTGGAAGGCAAACTGTGAACCAAACACAAAAGGAAAATAAGCTAGAATGCCAACTGGAGAAATTTAGGTTGGACTAAAAGAACACTTTCCGGGCTGCAGTGTTTGGATCCTGAAGTGGGTTTCCAGCAGTGAAGCTATTACACATTTTTATCTTGATAGGTTCTGACAAGGCCACTGATGCCATAGGAAAGGAGAAGCTGATTATTACTTTGCTTCTCATGCCCATGGACATGGATGGGTATTACCGGGTGTGCATTCAAGGGGTTCGGATGACGATGCCACTTACAACAGCAACAACCACCACCAAATACCTAGGGATTTTTCTAGTGAAAGATGTGTAAGATCTCTACAGTGAAAACTCTAATATCCTACTGAGAAACATTAAAACCCTAAAAAAAATAGAGAGGTATACCATGGTCATGGATTGGAAGCCTGACATTGTACAGATGTCCATTCTCCAGGAATTAAACAAGAGAATTGTTGCAATCTCAGGAAAAATTCCAGTGGGAACTGTATTTCTGTATGAAACATTTTGGGACAATTCAGTGATCACATGCCAGATGAGAACAATGCAATCAGAACTGCCAGACCCAGGGTGGGTGAGTGGTTGAGCATCTGCCTCTAGTTCAGGTTGTGATTCCAGAGTCCTGGGATGGAGTCCTGCATCAGGCTCACCTCAGGGAGCCTGCTTCTCCCTCTGCCTAGGTCTCTGCCTCTCTCTATGTGTCTCTCATGAATAAATAATCTTAAAAAAAAAAAAAAAGAACAAAAAAAGAACTGCCAGCCTCAAGTATTTTGTCTCTTCTGATGATAATGAAGCCATCCCAGAATCCTAAGGCTAGAAAGTCTTCTGTGCTTTTGCATCAAAAACCTCTGTTATACTCAAACCATCCCCCTAAATACACTATTCTTCTCCTTCAGTCTTTGAACAGTCTCTTGCCATGTAATTAGGTTTCTAGAACCCTAATACTCAATAAAGTCTCAACGGGTAAGCACATTTTGACTCCAACGTGGGCTTTTTACTTTTTCTCCCCCAGCCCATCTTAGCTTGAAATAGAGAGTATGTACCACTGCAGGAACATACCATCTTCATGCCTCTGCAATAGCTAATAAATATTACCTTGAACAAACACATAAAATGTCATCACTCATACACTTGGATGCTACAATTAAGCCATAGCTCATCTTGGTAAAGAAATCTAGTACGCATGAGTACCTATGTGTTATAAAACGTGCCTCCCAAACTTTTACTAATTTTTGTAGCTCTTCCCCAGATTTTGTCAAGCTCAGTTGCAGGATTCCAAATTCAATAGCAAACTCAAATAAAAGCTTGACTCTTACTAAGGCTCCCGTGACTTCATGGTTGTCAGACGTTAAGCCCGGATGGTGTTATAGTCATGCAACATATCACTGGCTCCCCTTCCCATGTGGCTCAGATTTCCTACTTCTGTAGGTCAGTTACCCTGTTCCTATCACCCCTTAACTATCTCTAGTTTACACCCATCTGAGGTCCCACAGCTCAATCACTTTGCATCAGGTTCTCTTAGCCACAGTCATCCAACAAAATGGAAGACACAGGAACACATAATGGGGTTCTCTCTGTCCTATCATCTAAAGCATTAATAATGATGTAACATAATGCGGGGAAGAAGTCAGACTTTAGATTTAAAAAACAGGCCTGGAGAAAACTGGACCTGAGAAGGAAGATTAAAGGATTTGTAGCTCAAGTGAAAAATCTATTGCTCTCCCTTTCATCCCTGCCTAACCTCTCAATAGAAAATGATGACTTATTGAGCCTAAGGATTCACTATGTTCCAGAATGGCAGATATCACAAGAACATTCAAGTCTGGGAGGCAAAGCACAAAGGTTTAGATGATCTGGCCTCCAAGCTTTAGTGCTGAATTATAAGGTTCATTAGTGCTACTTAAATTATTATTATTTATAATAATTAGTCTAACTACCAAACCCACATAAGACAGAGTGGGATGGCTCAAGAGGCCCTTTCTGCATCTGAAACCACGAATACTGGCTGGCTCCAGTTCATACCTTTATTCTGGAAATTGCCTCATGAGGAATGCAGTGCCAGGTACCAAGTTAAATTTTTACAAAGTACCTGAGTTGGCCTGGCCATGCAGATTTTTCATTTTTGTTTTTGTTTTTAGCAGTAACTGGATGGTGAGTAGAGGCAAAACAGTCTGGTTTTGATGAACTCTACACCACCCACTAGTTAGTTGTGTGGTTTTGGGCACATGATCTGTCTTCCTTAAACTGCTGTAAAGGCTAAATGAGATACAACACTTATCACTGTGCCTGGAATAGGTAAATGGTCAAGATCCACTGTAGATATAATAGGAGTGAAACACACACACATAGCAGAATTGGAAAGAAAGAGACCATTGATACCACCTCCTCCTTGCTGCTCAAGAAAAGACCTCACTCTGCAATTCAGTGTACAAAGGCAGTATTTTCAAACTGTTTCTTGAATGCCTGAGTTTGCAATTATTCTTTTGGAGCTGCTGTGCATGAGGGTTGGGGTTGGATCAAGGTCACAGAGATTCAGGGGTTCTGGCCCCCCCCCATCCTCAAGCTTAGGGCAGCTCTGCATTCACCTGTTTATGCATTTGAAAAGAGGTTCCCTAGTGCTTTTGATTTCCTTTCCAGGGCACTGGGGGAAGGGTTCTGAGGCTGGGGGGCCATTACTTGCAACCAGGCAAACATAGTGGCCACAAGAGGTGACCGAGTGCCCAGCAGCAGTGCTCTGCTACCAGATCCACAGAGAGAAGCTCAAGGGCATCAGGAGAATGAGCCCCAGGGGTATCATGAGAATGCCAAGGCGGCTTCCTACAGCCCCTGCAGGTGTGCTTGGGATCCCTGGACCATCGTGGCAGATACATGCAAGGGAGGCCAGCAAGAGGGCCTAGAATCAGGAGACACTGTTTCACAGTTACCCTGAAGTGACAAAGAATGACTCCAGGAAGAAAATCAGGGAAGGGCCTCAAGTTAACAGGAGTCTTACAAACTAAAGATCCGTGAATAAGAAATGATTCAGGATGGAGAAATCATTTCACATCAGCACCTGGACTTGGTGAAAGGTATAGAAGTTCATCGTTGCTCTGGTTTATCCATTTCTGGTTACTTGAACACACGCATGCCTTGGCACGTGCAAGACCACTGTGGGGTTGTAAGTTTAGTCTCTTGGAAATCGAAAAAGATGTAAATCTGCTACCTCTGAGAGGAACAGTGATGGACAGGGAAGGGACCTGAGTCTCTGTGATATATGTGCTATTGATCAGTATAAGACCTTGGGTCACAACTCTTGGAGCCATGATGTCCCTATGTGGAAAAAGACCAATTAACCAACCTCCAAGGTGCTCCCAAATCTGGAGGATGTATTAATAAACAGCTTACTTAGGTAGCTCCTTCTTGCCTCTGGCAACCCTTGCTGTTAACGTTACAAGTGTTACATACAGTGTAAGTTTCCCTCCTCTGTACCATCCCCACTTCCAGAAAAGACAAGCACCCTACCAACTCTGATCCTACCCCCAGTTACTGGGATAGTTTGCCTCAAGCTGGAAGGGAATGTCTAATTATCAACCAGGGCTGAAAGGATTTAACCTCTCCACCTTATCAACAGACCAAAGCACATGTGTGTAAGTTTGGATGCTAAAAAAAAAGAGGTTCAAAAAATTTTTTAAAAAGAGGTTCATCTGGGCTGTCTTTGGGATTAATGAAGCAGGAAGATGGATGGAAACTCTCTGCTGGATCAGAGGAGCAAGACTTCAAAACTTATACTCGACAAAACAGTAGCCAAGTGCTGCTTGGAAAGGACTGTCCACACATGATGAATCCGAGCAGAAGCCAAAGGGAAAACAGGGCTGATGTGAGCATTTTGGAAAGATATAAGTAATTCATTAATACTCGGATGTCTTTCGAAGTTTTACGCAGCACCACGTTTACAGGAGGAGTGGGGTGAATGTTCTTGGGAAAACATGCTGGCTCACAGCCTCCCGAGGCAGAAGTCTACAAACCAGTGGTTTAGAGTCAGCAGGTCTGGGCTTGTGTCCCGGCTCTGGGACGCACTAGCTGCAGGGATTTGGCAACAGGACACCACCTCTCTCGGCCTCTGATCCCTCCCCTCAAGTACAGGAATGAAAACAGGACTTCCTCAGAAGCTGGGGGAACTCATGACATCACGCCTCAGAGATGCCCGAAGAGAGTCAGAACCTGGTGAATGCTACATGCATGGGAAGCCGAAGTTTTTTGTACTCAACAGTGTGCCTGGCCTTTATGGGGGGTTGGCACCCCAATTCCAGGGAACCCATAAAGTAAAAGAGGAAGACTAGTGAGTGGGCAGACAAGACACATGGAAGCAGGTGGAAGGCTCACACGGCCATAGCCCTGTGCCCTCAGGATGCTTGGGAGGAAACAGCGGAAGTGAGTTTTCCTAGACTCCTGATAGGAGCTGCCCACATCCCAGTTCACGTAGTCTTCACGAAAACATTACCCTCGTTTTCACAGAAGAGGTCACTGGGACTCAGGGAGGCAGAGCTGGGATTCCAGTGGGGCGGCTCTGTGTGGTCTGTCCTGCACCCAGAACGGAAAGGGCATGACGGGAGCAGGAACTTTGTCTTGTCTGGGTTGCCGCTGGGTTGCCAGAGTGAAAAAACACGCGGTGTGTGATCGTGTCTGCCTTTCATGCCTCGACTCTCTGTCCACAGCCTGCGTGGATTACGATGCAGGGGGAAGGAAGGAGGAGGAGGAGCCGAGGGGTCCTTCAGATGAGCCAACAGAGCCTCTGTGAGCCAGGTGGGGTGGAGCAGACAGGTGACCAGACCTGGGCCTCACCCTCAGAGAGCCTGGGGGGTTGGGGTGGGTGCAAAGCTGCCTACCAGAAAGAGGCAGGAGATGAGCAGTGTCACCTGCACAAAGAGGGAGCAGCATACAACAGGGAGCCCCCACCTGCGGGTCACCTTGATGGTCACCTCTCGTCTGATGAGTGGAGGTGCTCCGGGCGTTTCACCGCCAGGAAGCAGAGCGTGGTCAGATTCACGCTCTAGGAAACCCTCCTGCTGCTTGCTTAGGAACCATCTGTTTGCCTGATGCCAGGTTTGAAAATAAAATCTTTCCCGTCTTGGGCAATTTTATTATTATGTGTCAATCTGGAATCCGAAGGGTTTTCTAGAAATAGGTCACTGATAATTTTGCGATTAATTTAGGTGGGGGAAGAGGAGAAAAAAAACCTGACCTCAGAGCAGACCTTTCCTGATCCATCAGGCCACAAGCCAGAGTTTCTGATCAATGTGCTCAAGGTCAGTAAGTCCCTTTCAGTGCGCATCTGGACATCTTTTGAGAGAACTACGGATCCTACGGTACCGGAGCTATAGGTGTTGCTGGCAGAGATGTACTGAAAACCTGCTGGGCTGCCTCTGGGGAAAAAGCCTCTTATTTCCTGGCTGGGAAACTCCAGACTTCACCCTGTGGGCAGCCGGGTGCCTGGGGCAGGATGTGGGTGGGCGAGGTGGGGGGGGGGGACACACCAGGGCCCCTCCAGCCGGTAAACACATGGGAAGAGCTCCTCATTCAGCTGTGATGGAGAATTTGTGCCAATTTTTCCAAAGACCCTGGGCAGCACCGGATATGAGTACGCATCCTATGAAGAGAATGTTGTCAGGAACTGTGGCTCATCTGTTTTTACACAGATGGAACACTGGTGACTAGCCCACTGATCTCAGAAGACAGAAGGGGTGCTTTCCTCTTTGAAAAGAGGGGAAATTTGAAACAAACAGTATCCCCAAAGAAGAAAGAAATCTGTTGTCCTAAAAGTAAGGGAAGGAAATGACAATCTGTTTCAGCCTTCAGGGAAAAACAACAACAAAAAAAAACCCCAAAAAAGCCCACCAGCAGCAGCATATTCCCAGCAGATCTGCAAAAGCTGTAAGGAAAAGTTCTGGCAGACGCCTCAGGAGTAAACAGGAGGGAAAAGTTTGAACTCTTTGTTATGATGAAGAGACATTTATTTCCCTTACAAATCCTCAATTATAAGTTCCTTACATAAAAGATGTCCTAAGAGACCCTGCGAAATAATGTCACATTGTAGATTTTGAGATAAACGTGTGATCTCAGGAGACCGTCTCCGAGAATTAAATGCGATTCTTAACATGAAAAATGCATGCCTGGACGACTTCTCATCAGGCACAGAAATTATAAAAATTAGATGGTTCACTTGAAAGAGTGGTGAAGTGGAGGCTCTGTGGAAAAGCAGCACCCCGAAGAGTGGGGAGGGGTCTCTGCAGGAGCTCTCCAGTGTGGCTGCTTCATTGCTCAGTTGGCGCTTTTGCCAATGGATGAAGAGGACAAATATCACTGGGGGCAGAGGATGAACAGTCGGTTACAAAAATTAGCAGCAGCATCTAGTAAAAATACAAAGTACAATCTCTAGTTGAAACTACCATTTTTGAGCAACTCATATGGATTCCCTTTCATTTACTGTGGAATGAGGAGGCTTTATCCTTCTAGCTCCCAGACTCTTAATTCCATTGTAGTATCAAGAGGGTTAGCTAAGGGGTGTCTGGATGGCTCACTGGTTGAGTGTCTGCCTTTGGCTCAGGTCATGACTGCAGGGTCCTGGGATCGAGTCCTGTATTAGGCTTCCCTCAGGGAGCTGGCTTCTCTCTCTGCCTACGTCTCTGCCTCCCTCTCTGTGTCTCTCGTGAATAAAGAGGGTTAGCTGATGGGAATCCCTCGGTGGCTCAGCAGTTGAGCATCTGCCTTCCGCTCAGGTCGTGATCTTGGGATCCGGGATCGAGTCCCACATCAGGCTCCCTGCAAGGAGCCTGCTTCTCCCTCTGCCTGTGTCTCTGCCTCTCTGTGTCTCTCATGAATAAATAAATAAATCTTTAAAAAAGAAACAAAAAACAAGAGGGCTAGCCAAAATGGGAAGAGAGCGATGCCTACAAGAATTCAACAGTGGTATTTATTTTTCGATGTTTAAAATTTCATCATTGGAGAGGAGGTCACTTAGGTTGTACATGGTTACTCTGTTCTGGTTCTCTTTACTAGGTAGAGCTATTCCTTTTTTTTTTTTTTTTTAGATTTTATTTATTTATTCATTAGAGAGAGGCAGAGACATAGGCAGAGGGAGAAGCAGGCTCCATGCAGGGAGCCCGATGTGGGACTTGATCCCAAGACTCCAGGATCATGCCCTGAGCCAAAGGCAGATGCTCAACCGCTGAACCACCCAGGCGTCCCGGTAGAGCTATTCCTTTAGCAGAAACAGATCACTGTAAATGTCTTAATTGGGCTCCCCCCCCATATGAGATCAGAGAGGGGCAACTGTTCCCCCTGTTCTTAGTTTTGACTCCAGCACAACCCACTCAAGCAAGCCCAGAAATAGCCATTCCACAGAAGGAGATTTCTCAGCCCTCACTGGTTACACCGTCCAGTATGAACACAAGAGGAGGCCCTGTCCCCTGGTTGAGCCTGCAGGGCTGTGCCCCCCTGCAAAGCACTGAGCTTATGACCAAGATTAAAGCCCCTGGAATCCTGCTCATCCCTAGACCCAAAAGGGGGGGGGGGGCTGGTAACAGGGATCTCTAAGAGGCTAGAGAGAGACACACCAGGGAGGAGATGGAGTAAGAGCAAGAAAGAAAGGAGAAAGATTGAAGTCTGGGCTTACATTTTTAAAGCCCAAACAACCCCCAAAACAATGCGATCGCTCCCAGCGCGAGGCAGCGTGTTTTGAGCCAAACACAGCCACGGCCATAATACAGCTGGCTGCGGCCGATCAGATCACCCCTCCGTGGGGACAGAGGTCAGAGAGCTGGCATCCTCATTGTTATATTGGTTATTAATAAACTTCCGAACAATGGAAGGAAGTGCCAGAGCTCAGAGAATGAGAATGCGTGAAAGGGTGAGTAATGGATGCGGACAGATCCAGGCGGAGCGCGGGCCCAGGCTCAGCACATGTTTCCCCCCACAACGGAAAGTGTCAGAGCCGGGGCACGACTGCAGACCGCAGGGTTTGGGGGTTTTTTTGTGTTTTAAACCAAAGATCCCTGGCCACATTCTTCGCAATCCTGCTGATCACAGTGATGACTCAATTGCTATCTCATTAATCACCCAGCCTCACTCCTATTTATAGGCACAACATGGCCCTTTGTTTTGTAGCCAATGGGTGGCTCACGCCCTTGCACTCCTAGTCAAGAAGCCAGCCTCAGTCCCCTGGTTTTGTCTCCGTAAGAGAGGACACACAGTACATTTTTTTTTTTTTTTGGTCTTGTTGGTTCACGCGACAAGCCACAGGGGCTTCGGAAGAGTAGGTTGTTTTCTAAGTTTACACTGTTTTCTTTAAATAGGCTGAGAGCAAAAGCAGGTCTCCCTTGGGCCCTACACTTCCACTGGCATCAGAATGGTTACACGAGGGATCCCTGGGTGACTCAGCAGTTTAGAGCCTGCCTTCGGCCCAGGGCGTGGTCCTGGGGTCCTGGGATCGAGTCTCGCATTGGGCTCCCTGCATAGAGCCTGCTTCTCCCTCTGCCTGTCTCTGCTCCTCTCTCTCGCTCTGTGTCTCTCATGGATAAATAAATAAAATCTTAAAAAAAAAAAAAAAGAATGGTTACACGATGGCAAAGCCTCCAGACAATGTTCGAGACAGTCCTACACTCCCTCCCACTTTCAGAGGAGCCAAGGAAAGGCCCTGTGGGCTCAGCTACCGGGACAAGGGCACTTGTTGTTTTGGGTTTTGTTTGGCTACTGCATTTTTTTTTTCTCCTCTCCAATTTTTTTTAGATTTCAAGAAATGGAGAAAGGGAAGGGAGGAACCAACCCTGTGAAGTCCCACAGAAAAAAGATTTCAGATGCTTTTGTTTGTTTGAACTCTGAAAACATCTTGAGTGGTTTAAATTCAGAGTTGTCCTGACTCTGTGTGGGCCCCTGCAAATTTGTCACCTGAAACACAGATCAGCAAGAGCAATGGAGAGAGGTGTAGACAAATTGGGAGGAAACGTGCAGGTTCTCCCAGGGCGTAGTGAAGAGAGGACCCTGCTTCCCACCTCTGCGGTGGGCAATCAGGGTGTTGAGGGCGCACCCGGCCATGCAAAGCTCTGAGGGGGCCGAGGCAGCGGCAGGCTTGTGGAGGGCAGGGCAGGTGGCTCCGTCGGCCTGCCTTGGCACCCGAGCTGCCTTGATGTCCCTTCTCCCAGGGAACTCTGGGAAAATCGTGCCATCTCTCCGCTGATGTGTTCTGGGGACAAGGTTTCTCACGTCCTTTCAAATCTGGCCACCAGGGCTCCTCCACAAATAGATTTGGGATGCAGATAGATTTCCTGCAGTCTGAATCACATTCAGTGCTGGAGCGGGTGGATTCCTTTTAGTCCAACACAGGCCTTACATCTTGGGCTCAGACAGTTCACTGGCTCTAAGGGAGTCCACTAGGACAGGGGCCTACAGGTCTGACACAGGAGGGTCCCCGGGATCACCACTGAAGAATTTAGGGAGCCAAGCTGTAAGTCTCAATAAATCATTTCAACTATGTGGATTGTTTCTTTTTGAAACACAAGCCCCTGGCACAGGGCATTAGTAAGTATAGACTTCCGACTTCTTTCATACATAGCAATGACACTGCTTTGTTTCTCTAGCAACTCATACCTCACATGCCAAGTACTGGGTGTCAGTAGTTTTAAAGGTATTTACATGCCTTTAGTTAAATAGGAAAACTGCCTTCAGAGTTACTAAGAGCCTGGAAATATTTTCTCTGTTGACATCAGTAAACACTATGAAACACTTTGAAGAAAGAGACTCTAACTTTTTAAAATGTTGTGTATACTAAACCAAGCAAGGTTTGGGAACCAGGAAAAGTGTTCACACCATAGCAATAATCTTACGTTGTCATATGGCTCAGCTACACCAAATCTAGGTATACACCAAGGTGAAAAAGTGGATGGAAGGCAGCAAGGGTGCACATTCTTTGCAAGAGGAGCCTGATTTGACAAGATTAGCCTTTCGAGGTCTGACGCCAGCGTACAGAGTGACACAGTACAACCCAAGGGAGACTACTGGTGATGGGTATGTGTGAGTTGGGCAAGGCCCAACACAGCATATGCCTCAGGAACACAGAAGAAGGTCCTTAGGATGTGGCATATGCAGGATTCTTAGTACTCATCTTCCAATTTTGATTTCAATAATCCTATGACACTGACTTTGGTTTTGGCAGTGATTTTCTGGATTTGACACCAAAATCAAAAGCACCCAAAGCAAAAATGAACAAGTGGAACTACATTAAACTAAGAAGCTTCTGCATAGTGAAGGAAACCATCAACAAAGCAAAAAAGGCAACCTACTGAATGGGGGAAGATACTTGCAAATCATCTATCTGATTAAGGAGTTAATATCAAAAACAAAAAACAAAAAACCAAACAAAAAAAAAAAACCTCATACATCTCAATAGCAAAAAACTCAAACAATCCAATGAAAAACTGGGCATAGGACCTTATTAGACATTTTCCCAAAGACATTCAAATGGCCAACAAACATGTGAAAAGGTGTTCAGCATCACTTATCATCAGGGAAATGCCAATCAAAACTACAATGAGATACAGTACCTGTCAAGATGGCTAGAATCAAAAACAGAAGAAATAACAAATATTGGTGAGGATGTAGAAAGGAACCCTTGTGAGCTGTTGGTGGGAATGCAAACTGGTGCAGCTACTCTAGGAGGGTCCTCAAAAAAATTAAGAATAAAACTACCATATGATCTAGCAATTCCACTTCTGGATACTTCCCTGGAGAGAATGAAAACGCTAATTCACAAAGATACACGTACCCCTCCATTCACTGCAGCATTACTTAAAACAGCCAAGGTATGAAAACCACCCACCAATAAATGGATAATGAAAATGTGGCATATACATAAATGGAATATTGTTCAGCCATAAAAATGAATGAAATATTGCTGTTTGGGAAAACACAGATGGAACCTGACAGCATTATGTTAAGTGAAATAAGTCAGATAAAGAAACAAATACCATATGTATGATCTCACTTATATGTGGAACTTAATACAAACCCCAAAACTGAAGCTCATAGATGCACAGAAGAGACTGGTGGTTGCCAGAGATGGGGGTGGGGGAAATTGATGAAGAGGTTCAAAATGTACTTATTTCCAGTTAAAAATAAGTCATACAAATGTAATGTTAAACATTTTAAAAATCATGTTTGGAGTATCTACTGGGTGCCAGACACTGGGCTAGAAGTAGAAAGAAGGATTTTCTTTTTTCTTAAGTAGGCTCTATGCCCAAAGCAGGGCTCAAACTCATGACCCTGAGATCAGGACCTGAGCTCAGTCCAATAGTCCAGATGCTCAACTGACTGAGGCGCCCAGGCGACCATGGAAAAAAAGTACTTTAAAATAAAGATTCATGTCTCAAAATGTTTTTAAAGAATATATATTAGACACCTTTTTTTCTTTTCCTTTTCCTTTCTTTTTTTTTTTAAGCATGAGGCAGTCGGTGAAGGAGAGAAACGAATTGACCAAATAGGATACTAAATCAGATGCATATTTTCAAATGAAAAGTAGAACATGGGAGTCTGGCAAGTGTACTAAAAAAAAGTGTTTAAAATCAGGGCTTTCCTGGAAAAGCAATACATCTGTGGGAGTGTATGACTAAGGAACTCTCAAGAAATGGTTAGGCAAGAGGACACCAAGGTACAAAAAGAACGCAGTGGGATATCAGCCAGCTATGGAGACATGTAAGCCAGCTAGATGTCCACATCTATGGACACTAGAAATCCCCTTTGTGAACTGATGGCCTATATTCTTTCCTTTTGGGGATCTCTCCCTCCATGGTCTTCCTAAGTCACGGGACGAAGGCCTCCCCAATGACCTCAGCCTCAGCATGGCTTCAGGCTCCAGCTTGCAGGGCTAGGCAGGGTTTAAGATGCTGCTGGGTCTGGTCATGGGGTGTGGCTCCTACTTCCCAGGCTCCTCCTCTCGCACAGTGGTACAGCAGACAGCAGGCAGGGAAAGAGCCCAGGGGGCCAGGGCCCACCACTGTCGCCCCTTTAGCTGCCTCCAGCCACTCCCAAACAGCTTAGCCTGGGGCCCTTGACATGAAGTCACCACAAATTTGAAAATTACTTTAATATCTCAGTATAAAGCTGCTTCATTTGATATTATAACATTATAATACTCTGTCTGTCAGGCTGGTGGCAGTCACACAGACGAACTGTTTCCTAATCTTAAAGATGCCTGGATCTCATTTGCTGATGACTGAGTGGTGCCCGTTCAAGGTCAGGAGGTGTGAGTGCACAATCCAGTGCACAATCTGGTCTGTGACTCTGTTAGGTTACTGGCGTGGTGCTCCAGAGGCTGACAGATATGAGGGGCCAGAGGAGATGGCCCAAAACACAGGTCTGGAACTGGGGATACCTGTGTTCTGTGTCCCTGAGCAACACCATCACCTCAGGCTTCTAGCTCTTTCTTAGCAGGAAGAGTGTGGCTCAAGGTGCTGTCCCCAGACTGGCTGCATCAGCATCTCTCAGGGACTTGTATATGCCAATTCTCAGGCTCACCCTAGAACCTGCAGTCAGACCCTCTGGGGCTGCAGTTCAACTATCTGTGTTTTGAGCTGCCCTCTGAATGGCTCTGATGCACCTGTAAGTTTAAGAACCCTCAGGTTACAAGAATTCACTGTCCTTTTGGATATAACCAGGCCATACTCAGAAAGTACCCAGACTTCCAAATGGATATGAAACCACAGCAGAGATGCACATCTCACTGAGCCTGAAGGATGAGCCGGGCTCATTTGTGGCTGGATGAGGAGGACTGTCAGCAGATAAATCCAAGCTTGAATAGGAGACTATGGGTTTTAACAAGAGTTGGAAGTGTCTAGAGTATAAATACAGGGTTTGGTTCTGGCTCTGCCCTCTGCCACTCAGCAGGGGATTGAGAGTGGCTATTAATTTGAGGCAGGGGTCTGGAGCTTTGTACAACATTCTCTTCGATACACAACAGCCCCATTCTTTAGGCTTTTACCATAAACCTCAGGACCTCAGAAATGATGATCATGCGGCTCTCTGTGCTGATGAAAAAAATCTGGAGAATCGAGGTGGCAAGGGGTTTATGGTAAATGCTATGGTGATGAAGGAGAGGTAGATCCAGGTTTTGTGGGGCATGAAGCTTATATTGGCGGCTTCATTTAAGGAAAAGAATGAAATTATTGCAATAGCCATGACACAGAAGCAATTTAAGTGTCCACTGACAAATGAATGGATAAAGTTAACGTGGCATATATACACAATGGAGTATTACTCAGCCATAGAAAGGAATGAGATCTTACCATTTATGACAACATGGACTTAGCAGGTACTATGCTAAGTAAAATAAGTCAGACAGAGAAACAAATACCATATGATTTCACTCAGATGTGGAATCTAAAAAAGAAACAAATAAACAAGCAAAAAGCAGAAACAGATCCATAAATACAGAGAACTGGTAGTTGACAGAGGGAGAGGGATGGAGCGACCAGTAAAACAGGTAAAGGCGAGTGGGAAGTCCAGGCTTCCAGAGATGGAACGATTAAGTCATAGGGATGAAACGTACAGCACAGGGAATATAGTCAACGATATTTTAACAGGGAGAGATGGCAGCTACATTTGCAGTGAGCACAGGAGACCAGAGGTGATGGATCACTACCTTGTACACCTGAAACTAATGTAACACTGTGTGTCAACTGCATTTCCAGGTAAAAAAAGAAAAGAACGCAAAACGTAGAACTTCCACAAAAACACATGGCATGTGAACACGTGTAGTCACTAGATGGTTGTAGAAAGACCCCCATGCCCGGGATCCCTGGGTGGCTCAGCAGTTTAGCACCGCCTTCCGCCCAGGGTGTGATCCTGGAGACCCGGGATCGAGTCCCACATCGGGCTCCCTGCATGGAGCCTGCTTCTCCCTCTGCCTGTGTCTCTGCTTCTCTCTCTCTCTCTGTCTCTCATGAATAAATAAATAAATAATCTTAAAAAAAAAAAAGACCCCAGTAAGCAACAGGATTTTGTTCTTATGACATCACTCTTCACTGCTAATTCTTGCTTATTTGTTTCTCTTTGGTAATGTTTTCGCTTCCATTCTTTTACAACCCCGGAAGCACCAGGTGAAAAGAAAATGAGAAGCTAGAAGAGAAACACAATAGGGAAGGTGCAACAAAGAGGAAGTGCAGTGAGGAGTGGAAGAATCTAGACAAAGCTGATGGAGGCAGGAGGCAAGATCCTCTGCATGGGCAGGATGCCTCTGTGAGTGAAGGAGCTCCTGTCCCCATCACCAGGGGTGGAAGCAGGAGGAGGACAGAAGGAAAGGCTGCATATGAAGGGCGGGGCCTTATAAACCTTAGGGTGCGGGGCCTCGGTAGGCCACAGGGGGCGGGGCCTCAGGAAACCCTACGGGGCGGAGCCTTAGCAAAACACAGGAGGCAGGGCCGCCAAAGATAGAGGGATGCTCCAACCCGTGCAGAACAAAGATGATGCTAGGGATTTAATATTCAGAGACAGCTTCCAGAATGCTAGAGCAGGAAAGAATTTTTTAAAAAAAGAAGAAGAAAGAGAAGATGACGTAGGGCAAACAAAGACTTCTTGCTTCCCTTTCAGGGCTCAGAGGCAAAGGTACGCTGAGCCCAAGAACAATCAGCCTTCAAAGGTGTGGCCGGAGGAGTAATCTGCAGCAGTTATACTCTCTAGCATTTCCAAACAATGATCCTCTCCCTCCCTCTTCCTGCGCTCCTCAAACCTCCGCCTCTTCCTGTCACTGCATCCCTACTCTGGACACCAGTCAGCCCAATCAGAGCCACCAGGGCCTCTCTCCTGCATCCAGGGACAAAATGAATTGCCCAGGGCTCCTAGAAACAAACTTGGAATCAGACCCTTGGACGCTCAGGTGTAAAAGGGCTCAACTCCTACACCGCGTTCCGTGACACAAGACTCTCCTTGCCAAAGGCCAAGAGTGTCTGTACCTTCTAAAGTCCCGAGGAGATACCCTGGGAATAGGATGCAGGTCTGCCCTGCACCACGCACCTGCCTTCAGGCCCTCCTTAGTGGAATTTTCCTTTAAGGACACACGAGTGAACCAACCACACCTTGTCCTTGGACTTGACATTCCAGACAGTGGCCATTGGCCATCGGCACTCAGCAGGCTCTGGAGGGTGCCTGAGGGGACGCATGCGGCCAACAGTCCTTCCCACACTAGCGGCTCTGCTGTGGCTTCTCCGCCCCCCACCCTTTGGCACTTCTGGCAGTTTTCTCAGATTCCTATTTGGCTCAAAACCTGGGTCTCACAAGCGGAGCCAGTTCCTGGCGAGCCTGCCAAGCTGCCTCCTCAGCAGCTGCCACTCTGTGACCTTCCCCAGAGCCACTCTGGGGTGGAAGCCATGCTCGAGCGACAGCCTCCCCCACTTTCTCCACAAAAGCCCTGCTCACCTGATGACAGGAGGCTCCCGCTGCTGCCACTGATGATCTTCCCTTTGCTCCCCATGTTGGCCAGCTTTGAGGTCTTCAGCGTGCCAGTCTCGGTTAGGTCAATGGCGATCTCACTCAGGCTTCGCGCGGCATGGATCTTAGACTAGAGTGGAAAAGATGACTAGGTTATGAAGTTCACCTCTGAGAGTGAATGGTCATCACCTGTGCACTCATGGTCCTGAAATTTAGCAAATGGACTCATTTCTGGCTTGCAGCACTTTTCGGTTTGTGGTTCCTTGGCCTCGTGCCTCATCACTGAAAATCCCTGCAGGAGGTATGGCTCTAGAGCTGACACCAGTGAAGCGTTTTCAAGCGACTCTACAGGCTGAGCCGTCCAGTGCCTAGAGCAGCGGTCTGGCAGACAGACCTGGTTGGAGTCCTGGTTTGGGGAAAGTCACTTGATCTCACTGAGACTCATTCCCAACTATAAAATGGGAAAAACACTACCTACCACTGATGGGTCTGTGAGGGTGGAAGGAAGTAAGGTGAAGGGCTCCCCTCTGATGCTCCCTGGTACACAGCTCCCAATAAATAGTGGTGATTATATTTTATGTTGAAAGAAGGAGGGAAAAAAATAATTTTCAGCTCTGTGAATGACATAAGAGGTACATGAAACAGATTTATGAGGTTCCTATAGATTCTGAGGTGACTTAAACCCCTTAGGTCATTAGGCCATGGGATGTTTAGAAGACTGGCAAGTGACTGTGCTCTATACATATAAGCAGCATGTCTACATGTGTAGACACCCCTAGACAACTGCTCATTTGGACACGTGGGCCTCACCAACAAATGCCCAACACGGTGTTGCTGCTTCTATTTCGATACCTAACTATATACTCCAAAGTCTTCAGAATATGGTTAATGCTCCACTCCGTTTATTCTTCATATTAATTGGCCTGCCTTGGCTCCTAGTAACATCAGGCTAGATTAACTGGAAAAGTACTCAGTTATCACAGTTATATTCCTAAAAGTAGTTTCTTAAAAAAAAAAAAAAGATTTTATTTATCTCTTAGAGAGCATAAGCAGGGGGAACAGCAGGCAGAGGGGAGAAGCAGACTCCCTGCTGAGCAGAGAGCCCTATGTAGGGCTTGATCCAGGACCCTGGGATCCTGACCTAGCTGAAGGCAGAGGCTAAACCAATGGAGCCACCCAGGTGCCCCAAATTGTTTGTTTTTCATAAGGCTAACCTTTGTTAGTTACTGCCCTTGGTAAATGAAAATGGGTTTGCATTTCCTACACGTGTTTGAGGTTTGCTTTTTTTTTTTTTTTTTTTGCCCCCTTCAGAAAATCCATTTTTGTGATCGCACTCAAGGCAACAGGCTTTACCCACAGTGCAAACTTAATGAAACAACTATAAATGCTAGTAGGATCCATCCATTTGCTGAGGTTTCTTTCTGTGGCCATCGGCTATAGCCCGTACACCAATGGAACGGGGTGATGTCCCAAACCGAGGTTTTCAGGCACTTAAAGTGTGTTCATCAATCATCCCCCACCCCCAGCCCTCTGTGTGAGACCAGGGCTGTCTGCCACACAGGAGAAGCTGGCAGAGGGCAGATAAGGGGGCCACGGCAGGGTGGCTAGACGCTGCCCCCCCCCTTATTTGACATGCTCTGCCCGGGTGCCCTGAGCTGTCCAGCAAAGGCTCTCTGAATCCCCATGGCCTCCCTTCCTCTGACCCCTACACTGATGAAGGACCATGTCTTTCCACAGATGAGTACTTTCCCCTAGTTATAAGGGAGTCTGAGGACTGAGGAAATGCAGAGTCTTGTTGCTTGTTTTGTTCTCCGTGTACCAACATCATCCCATTGGTCCTTTCTTGACCCATGTCTCTGTTCTGACATCAACTCTGAATGTCCCTGCACTGAGATCCAGGTCACCTTCCTTGGGTCAGGGCCTCTTTGCTCAGGACATAACCCTGGCCACCCCCCCAGGCAACATCAGGCTCAGGGTGGGGATTGGGGGGTGGGCAGAAGCAAGAAGTGCCCTTCATTTCACATCCACAGCGCATATCCACGGGGCACATCTGGTTGAGCTTTACCCTCTGAGCAAGCAGAGGGAGCACACTCATTACTTTCTGCAGCACTCCTCTTCACCAACGCCCACGTCTTAATAAAAGGAGCTGTCGCTTGCAGCTACTTAATGACTCATGGACACAGAACAAGTCAGCAATGGTGGGGAGGTACCCAGGCTTTGAAGTCAGAAAGATCTGGACTGGAATCTTGGCTTTCGCCAATTCACCACTGTTTGGCCATGATCTTCAACCTGTCGGATACTCAGATCCCTGTCTACAAAATGGAGCTCTTAAAACTACCACATGGTGAGGTTGGAATAAATTAGGTAATATATGTGAGGGCCACTGGAATTAAAATAGGAACAGGATTCAAATCAGGGCCTGGAAGTCAATGAGGTGAGATTGATGGCTCAACCTGGTATCTGGGGGATCTCATTAATCACACGGAAGACCTGTCCCCACCCCACCTTCATTCCTGCCACACATCCGTCTGAGAGGGACACTAGATTCTTAGAAGCTTTAGGAAATTACTAGCTTCTCTCCAAATGGAAATATGACAATGATCAAAAAGACCCAGCAGAGTGTCCAGTGCTAAGAGGAATGAGTACAGATGGGGGGATTCTTTTCTCACAAAGTCAAGTCTTTGGAACAGCCCCAAAATGGTTCCAACATTCTGAACATTGTGCTTTGAGGGTCTTGCCCTATGAAGTTTCATTACTGTTATATCTCATGGGCAAGGCTGCATCATTCCCTACCATGCTTTCGCTTTTCATCTAGATGGAATGAAGAACAGAAGACGGATTGGGGGGGATAAAAAGACTAAGAAAAAGGAAGATATCTGGACTGGAGGTCAACTCCAGAAGTCCCCACTCTGAGTTTAGAGGACAAGTGTCTAATGTTTACTCTCATCATTTGGTGCTTTCAAGTATTTTCCTCCCAAGTCTAGAAGACATGTCTTGGCTCTGCGCTTCAGCGGTTGCTGGGATCCAGCTGACATTTCTGATCATTGGGGTCAACAGATATAAGCTACCAGCTGTAGTTGGTGCCTGAACAGCCTCTCATTCTGTAGGAGTCACAGGAAACCAACTGATATGGGCTCTTTCTGTTCTGTCTTTGGTGATGGAAGGTGTGTGTGTGTGTGTGTGTGTGTGTGTGTGTGTGTGTGTGTGTGTATGTGTGAATGAGAGAGACAGAGAGAGAGGATGAATGTTCTTATGTGATTTGCAGAAGGATCCTGAGCGCCAAGGAAGAACGTGAGACTTCTCGGCCACCCACCCCTGCTGACTCAAACCACTAGACTGCACTTGTCTCTGGGACTGATAAGCATCACTTGGGAGGCCTGGGCTTTGCCGAAGCACTTCAGAGAAAGGAATGGTTGGCATGGGCCAACGCGGTAGGATGTGAAGCAACAGCTGGTATGCCAGCCAACACTGGTTGCTCAGAAATATTTTGCAGCTCGTCCCGGGCCTGTCTGCCATCACCCACCAGAGGTCATTCTGCCCACCAGCAACGGATCACCTCACCCTTGTACAAAGAACGACATTCCAGCAATGAAAGGTGTCGTAACATAATTCCTAAGGGGAATTTTATCATCTCTGATTTAATTTGGGAAACTTTGAGAGAATTTAACCTTTACACAAGTGTTGGCCAGCGAACGGTATGTTGGATTAATGATGATAATAAAAGATAGCACATTATCTCCTGAAGCAATTTCACACACACTGTGTCACTGGGCCAATCAATACTTTCTGAATTTCCTTCCTCGTTCTCTAATCAGGGAAGCAAACCAGGAGCAACAGAAAACTTAACCAGGAGCAACAGAAAACTTGCCCAGGGTCACAGAACTAGAAAGAGAGTTCCTGGATTTCAAGGTGGGAGACTTGCTCCTTGCCTGCCTCTGTGGGATGAGGAATTGGTTCCTGCGAGAAATGGAAGGGCTCTTGAGCCTCTGTGAGCATTCAAAGTATACTGAGGGAAGGTTCTCCCGCTCCTGGGTGGATGTGTATCTCCTCCCATCCCCCAGGGCTCACTGAGAAGGACAGCTGAAATTTCCCTACCTGGTTTGGCCTTTTAAAAGACATGTCTAAATGATGAATGAATGAATGAATGAATGACATGTCCTGTTAATAAATGATCTTTGATCATTAGTTTTTGAAATTTACTTGTTGCATCAGAGGGCTGATCTGTAAGCCTGGAGAATAAGGCTTCTCCAGCTACACAGTAAGACCATTTTCAAGAACGGGGGAGAAGAGTCCCGATAACTGGCCTCTTGAGTTACCCAGGAGACCCTCAATGCAAAGAATGAGCATGGGATCTGGGGGGGAGGGGGTTTGCCAGACCTCAAACAGCTAATGTACTAATCTCAGGGTGAAAGATACTTTGTTTTTTGTCCTTTCAAAACTGTGCAGTCAGGGTGTGAGGGGTCTGCCCACAAGAGGAATTGGCAGTGGGGTTCAGGAGGGCTGCCAAGGTCTCTACCCCTTACCGTCCCTTCTCAAACAATGCAGAGGATGGAATCGATGTTTTAAGGTTTGGGCTTCCAACTCCTGCAACCGGAGGGCAAAATGCTGACACCCACCCACGGTCTCAATCTAAAGCATGAGTCAAAAGGCTTTGGCCCTGTTTCTTTTGATGTAATCGGGCTTCAAATCCCTGTGCCAATGTCCATCATCACGAGGAAAGCCGTGGAATGCTCCCATTATGCCTAACAACAACACACAAACCTCCACTCTGTGCCCACTCACCCCAGAAAATGACCAAAAAAGGGGGTCAGGAAGAAGATTTAACAGAGGAGAAAAACGTGTTACAAAGAAGAAAGTGACAGCTACACGGGCAGGGGCTCAGATTTGAAACTGAGTTATGAGTTGAGAGATTGTTTCCTCTTCTCCTGTTTTCTTACTGTCTCTCTCCTTCCTCCCACTCCCCTTCCCAAGCCAGGGAGAGAGCGACTCATCCAGGCAGAAGAAGTGGCCAGGATCCAAGAGGGCACCGATCTGACGAATCTTGGCCCAGGAAAGCCGGGGTCTGGCCACCTCCTTGCCCCCCGAGAACTCACAGGATGGGACAAAAAGTCCCTATGGGCCACGGCCAGTCTCCCTCCACAGCTCTGTATCCCCTCCTGCCCGGAGCCAGCAGGATCCTTGGGAAGGTGCCGGACCCACCCTGATGGGGCTCCTCACCGGAGAGCTAATGAATGACACAGGCTCCTGGCGGGAAGGCAGGCAGCGGCTGCAGGAAGAGGGGGCTGAGTGTTGACATAAGCCGTGTGTGAACCAAGGAGACGTCATTCTCCCACCCGCCAGAAAATGCACCTGTGTGTCTGCACTTGGGCTGGGTCAAATCTCCCTTGGAGGATGACTGTTTACTAAGGCCCGAGGCTCCAGGTCTACTTTAGGGAAACAGGGTTGGGTGCCTGTGTGTGTGGGTTTTTTTTTTTTTTTTTTTAATGTTTCCAGTTCTGACTTTTAAAAAAAAATGGAGCTGGCAGTTGGAAAAGCCTGGAGCGCTTTCACAGCAATTATCCTAAACAGTTAGATGGTGTCTATTAATTGCAAACGGTTGCTTTTTCCTTTTTTTTTTCCCCTCAAAAAGAAAACAATATGCCACTGTTTAAACCGTAAAGGGCTTGACAGCCTGTTCCCAGGAGAGGTTCCTGAGGTTTGGAAGCATGCTCCGAATTCCTCAAAAGGGCCCTACCTGGCTAGGGTAAGTGGTTTGCGAGTCTGCATCCGTGGTTGGGCTGGGGCCCCTTGACCAAGTTGCATGGAACGTGCCTTCTGGAAGGGCCTGTCTCCTTCCTCCCTCCTAGCATTCTGAAAGGCCAGTGTGTACCTGCGCACATCCCAGGGCGAGGGCCGCGGCACCCCTCCCCCCCAATTCAATCCCCAATCCCTCAGCTAGGACACATGGGCTCTGGCGTGCCCTCGGGCAAGCCTGCGGCTTGGTGAAAGGTCTGCTCATTGCACAGTCCCTCCCAGTCCCCAGAAAAGGACTTACCTTACTCTGCTTTCTGTCCAGGTAGAATTGGTGTTGGCTAATGGCCATAGCCCAAATGGACTTGATCAAAGCAGGACATGCGTACCACGTATGCACTGCGATGCCACTGTGCCCAAACGTCCTCCTTGTCACTGAAGCCCTGGGACAGCAAGAATCACAAGGTTCAACCAGGTTTATGATGCGGGACTCCAGTGACTGGGTGACAGCTTTTGCTGAAAACGTCATGGGATCTAAAAGCCCTGGCATAGGGGATCCCTGGGTGGCGCAGCGGTTTGGCGCCTGCCTTTGGCCCAGGGCGCAATCCTGGAGACCCGGGATCGAATCCCACGTCGGGCTCCCGGTGCATGGAGCCTGCTTCTCCCTCTGCCTGTGTCTCTGCCTCTCTCTCTCTCTCTCTCTGTGACTATCATAAATAAAAAAATTAATAATAAAAAAAATAAAAGCCCTGGCATAAAGGGGACAGATGAACATGCATGCACTCATACGCATGCATACACACACATACACATACACACACTCTTAAGGAAACTTGCCAACATAAGTCATCTTTTTAATTGTTTAGTAAAGATTGTATATATTTTCTTTATCCATTCATCAGTCAATGGACATTTGGGCTCTTTCCACAATCTAGCTATTGTTGATAATGCTGCTATAAACATTGGGGTACATGGGCCCCTTCCAAATAGCATTTTTGTATCCTTTGGATAAACACCTAGTAGTGCAATTGCTGGGTCTATTTCTGACTTTTTGAGGAACCTCCACACTGCTTTCCACAGTGGCTGCACCAGTTTGCATTCCCTCAACAGCCCATTAGGGTTCCCCTTTCTCTACATTCTCACCAACACCTGTTGTTTCCTGAGTTGTTAATTTTAGCCATTCTGACAGGTGTGAGGTAGTATCTCATTGTGGTTTTGATTTGCATTTTCCTGATGATGAGTGATATTGAACCTCTTTTCATGTGTCTGTTGGCCATCTGGATGTCTGCTTTGGAAAAGTGCCTATTCACGTCTTCCGCCCATTTTTAAACTGGATTATTTGTTTATATTTCTTTATATATTTTGGATACTAACCCTTTAACTGACATGTCAGTTGCAAATATCTTCTCCCATTCCTTCAGTTGCCTTTTACTTTTGGTGATTAATTCCTTCACTGGGCAGAAGCTTTTTATTTTGAAGAGGTCCCAACAGTTCATTTTTACTTTTGCTTCCCCTGCCTCCTTATACAATGGAATATTACTTGGTGACCAAAAAGAATGAAATCTTGCCATTTCGCAACAACGTGGATGGAACCAGAGTGTATTATGCTAAGTGAAGTCAGAGAAAGACAAATATATGATTTCACTCATATGTGGAATTTAAGAAACAAAACAGGAGCAGAGGGGGAGGGAAGGAAAAAGAAGATAAAAACAGAGAGGGAAGCAAAGCATACAAAACTCTTAAAATAGAGAACAAACTGAGGGTTGCTGGAGGAGAGGAGGGGGAGGAGCTAAATAGGTGATGGGCCTTAAGGAGGGCACTTGGTGGGATGAGCACTGGGTTGTATGTGGGTGATGAATCACTGGATTCTGCTCCTGAAACCATGCTGCACTCAATATTAACTAATTTGAATTTAAATTAAAAAGTTATATATATTTAAGGTGTACAAGAGGAGTTGATATATACCCAGTGAAATGATTATTACTGTCAAGCTAATGAATGTATGTCATGTCTTCACATATCTGTATCATGAGAGCACCTGAGATCTACTCTCTTAGCCCATTTCCACTATTCAGAACAGGGTCATTAACTACAGTCCCCATAGCTCTGTAGGCTTATTCTACATAACTGGAACTTTGTACCTCTGACCAACATCCCCCCACCCCATTTCCTCTCTTCCCGGGCCCATATAACCACCTTTCTACCCTCTGCTTCTATATATTTGACTTTTTAGATTCCACATATGCGTGAGATTATGCAGCTTCCTCCCCCTCCCCCGTGTCTGGCTTATTTCTCTTAACATAATGTCCTCCATGTTCATCCACATTGTTGTAAGTGGCAGGATCACCTTCTTTCTTACGGCCGAGTAATATTCCCTTGTATATATACACAGCACAATTTCTTCATCTATTCATACCTCAATGAACACTTAGATCATTCCCATAACCTGGCTATCATGAATAATGCTATTCTTTGGATTTTCTGTCTCCTTGGGGTTCAGAATTGGTCCAAGCCTCTGCCTCGTCTGGGATAAGATGGGTCATTCTAGGTCACTGGACGGTCCTTTCTGAGCTTCAGATCCTGGCGTTGGGCCAAAACAAACTTGAGAAACAGGAAAAGCCTTTGACAAAGTCCTTTATTAAGCAGGCAATGCTGCCTATGGTGAAGGATAAGTAAATTCTGTTCTAATCACCACCACAGGCTGCAGCCTGCAGGAAACCTCGAGGGAACCCAGACTTCTTAAATTGCTCTAACTCACTGTTCCTTGAAAGAGTTGGTTATCAATTTCAAATTTGGTCGAAGGGCAGGTAGGGTATAAAGAATCCAGAGAGAGGCGGCAGAAAGGAGTCCAGCCAATCTTCCGCACCAACCCCACCTCCACACACACGTTTACAGGGTAGATAGGGTGTGGATCGGCCTGGGGTGCAGAGAGGCAATCAGACTGTAAAAATGAAAACTGGAAAGTGTGGGTCCCAACATAATTTGCCATATCCATGGTGTCGGGGGGGGGGGGAAGTGACATGATCATGCTTTCAGTGACGTGCATTCCATGGGATACGCAGGTAATTTTGCAAGTGAAATCTGAGGATGAGTGTTTGCACTGCATGTATATGTGTGCGGGGCAAGGTGCTGGGGTGGGGCCTGGGGTATCTGATGTGAACATCAGGAGAAAAAAGTGTTCTCTCAGGTTAAGATACCTAATTTGGAAGAAACCTGGGGTAGGCAGGCCTCCTGAATAACTTTTTTTATGGCATTTTTCCCTGGAGGAAAATCCAGAGCTGCTCCCATCATTTTACTTGGGGGCTAAAGACTGAACAGACGGTCTTCTTCAGACCCACATTCAGGGAGAAATTCATATCTGGTGGTTCATTAATGCTACTAATTCCAGGCAAGGTAGTCCTCACTTGGGTTAAAAGTTGGGAGGAAATGCCAGCTCATGAGACAGGAGAGTGCACAGTTGAAAATATTGGGAAGGAAGCCGACAAGAGTTAGGAGGAGCACCCCTGTAGCTCTGTAGAAGTGAAAAGAAAATGATCAGAACGCCCACATTGGCTTCGATACCAATGGCTGTTCCTGGGAATAAGCGTGATCCTTTCTCCCAGAAAAGCTGAATTAGAGAGGAAAAGTCACTGGAAGCGTGTTGGAGTAAAGCCTGAGAGTGGTAGGGGCCACATGCTCATGCTTTTCAGGGAAGGCAAGGGAGGAAGGGTTCAGGATGCCAGCCAGGTCTGGAAGGTTCTGCAGGAGCAGCACATCAGACACCCATGAGAGTCTTCTCCTGTGCTGTTATTCATTTCTCTCTTCTCTGCATCTTTCCCTTTAGGCTCTTCCCAGCTCACCAACTTCTCTGTTTTGCAAAACCTTAGAAATAGAGTATTTGCCAAGCCCAGAGAATCACAGAACCAACGTGGGTATTGAGCTGGAAGTGTGTGTAGAGGAGCACAGACCCGATGTCATCTTCTCTGTCCGTGCTGTGTCCCACCCATGGCCTCTTCAGGGCATGATCCTCTTCCTCACTTGCCATCCCATCACTTCGGTTCTGACTCCATTTCCTGCTGGGACCCCCCGCAAGGGGGAGTCAACCAGACTCATCTTCCCTGCTCCAAATAAACCTGGGAGGTGGTTAGTGTAAGGAGCACCCTATGACCCTGGGGAGAGCGCACTTACCTGGGTAGGAGGGTTGGGGGCAGAGCAAAGGCACCAGGCCAAGTAGCTAACCTGCAGCCATCCCCTCTGCTTGCCTGGGTGCACGTTTGGAAAAGGTGTCTTTAAAGCTGCAGCTGACTTGGGTTTCTGCCTCTGACATCAGGGCAGACACTTCCTGGGCCTCCCTCCTCACCTCCCTGCCCACCTGCCTCTAGGCTGGCAGAGGGCTGATTTCCTCGGGGAGGTGTGATCACATTCTGCGCTTGGCCTGCCTCGGGCGCCTCCCTTCCCGCTTCTCTCTTACATACCCAGACAAAGCCTTCATCCCCCCAAGGGCCTACCTTCAGCTTTAAATCCTAGTCAGGCTTTGAAATTCAGTTCAGAATCCCTCCCTCCCAGAAACTTCTCCTGACCAGCCTGGCTTCTGGTACCTTTGGTATTTATGGCCTGTGCCATCTGGCACTCAGTTCCCTGTGTTTTGTGTGTAGCCTGGGGTAATGCCTCTGAGCTCTGGAGCCAGACTCCCTGGGTTCAAATCCTGCTTGTACTGCTTGCCAGCTTTTTGAAACCCAGAGCAGGTGACTTTGTTTCTTTCATGCCTCAGTTTCCTGCTTGTAGGACAGGAACCTAGCAGCACCTGTTTCCTGGGGTTCCAGTGAGGACCCTATGAAATAATGTATCCCAAGTGTTTACAACAGTGCCTGCCCAGAGCAAATGCTCAATAAATAGCAAGTTCTTTCTGCCTTTCTCCTCAACTGTGCTAGAAGGCCAAAGGACCCGGTCTTCTCAGGACAAAGGACCTCTTTCTGTACCCAGAACACCTAAAATGAGCTAAAAACCCATGTATTAGTCATGTGTGGAGTTTGGACTCTTTCCTCTGTCTTGGGTCTTGGGAAAGTGAAGGGAAGTTAGTATTACATCATGGATACGGTGACAGACCCAAGAACATACACGCATGCGCGCGCACACACACACACCATTCAAGGATGTATCCAAGGTGTTTCTTGGAGTTAGCACAATTCCCAACCGAGGATTGTCTGTCTGGTCCTTACGCACAGCTCCTTAGATGATCCAACTCTCCGTTTACATTGTCAGGCAGCCCCTTTCTGCATCTGACTCACTGTGGCAATATTCGTTTCACTCTTTTCAAACATAGGTTTTGCCTCCCTTCAAATTTCTAAGTCTGATTCCATTCACCTGGAAAAGCCTGGCCGGAGCATTACTCTCAGCATCTGCCTCTCCCCAACTTGGCCTGCACAAATGGATCCCTGCTCTGCAGAGGCAGAGTCTCTAGACCGAGAGACCCTTTGCAGGACCCTGAGAAATGCTGGGCAAGCCTGACTCTGCTAATGTCACCGCCTTCATCTGATTGTGCAGACTGGATCTCTACAATGTTCTCCACCTGCTGGTGGTGCGGTGACTGTGGGGTGTGGGCCGAGCACTCTTCCCCTCCGCGGGAGTGGCTGTTTCACACAGATTACATGGTGGGGCAAAGTGGCATGTCACCCCTGCTGGGTTATCGCTGGTGGCAGGAGCAGAGACATTGCACAAGCTCAACCCTCTGACTGGGGGGCCAGCCTCTTGTTCTCTCTGAGCTCTCTGGGAGGCAAAGAGGTTTGTTTCGGGTGCTTGGAAGCCATGCGTGAGTGGAGCTGGGGCCATGCCTCTTTGGCAGGCCAAGGCTGGGGTCTCAATGGTGCCTAAACATCCTGTTTGCTTCTCTACAGAGTCTGACCTTCTCACGGTCTTCCTAGGGCCACCTTCTTGTAAGTTCATTTTGGACTTCTTGAAAGCAATTTATCCTTAGGTGTCAGGCCTGTGTTCAGGGAGTTTTGGTCCTGTTTCTGGGCTGCCTCTAAGTCTAAGACTGCTAGCAGACAAAGAGAGGAAAAGCAGCCGGTATGTGCAGCCCGAGAACCTTCCACGCAGGGCTCGCTGCATTCCAAACCGGGACCCTATTGTTTGGCATGTGACTTAGAGAACACTGGTTTTCACGCTGGTGCTCCCTGGGACACAGCGTGACGTGGGCAGAAAATGAAGTCTATTTCTTTCACATCCACCCACAACACTAACTAACACCCTAAAATTACAGCTCATGGAATCAAACAGTTCAACACAACTGCTTTAGGTATAGATTCCTTTTGATGCTGACTGTCCTCCCCGAAATATTCTCAGAAGCCCTGACAGGCCATCCTTCAGACTCTTCACTGGCAAAAGCTCCACTAAAAGGACTCAGACTACCACCCAGTTTCATTTGGTGTTTGTCACCAAGTGCCATCCATCTTCCCTAGAAATGCCCCGGCATACAAAGACAACACACATGGACACTGAACACGTGTAGCCAGATGAGATGATCACGGAATTGCCAATCCCTCTCATGCGTGTGCACACACACACACACACACACTCATGCACATATACCCACAAAGCACACTTGAACCCACCACATCCATCAACATACTTCGTTACAAAACAAAGCTTTGCCATCAGATTTGAATAGACTCCCCAAGGGCAACCAGCCTCTACCCCTCCTCTCCCTGCACCCCCCCTCCCCAAAATGGACAATGACAGCCAGAAAATAGTAATATAAATAATATGCCGGGTGGGCCAGACACTCCCAGAAGAAAAGGACTTTTCCAGCTTACCTGCGGGGGTCATGAACTTCCACGGAAAACTTCTTCTCTCTGAAATACAGGTTTTCCAACTGCCTCCATTGGAATATCTGGACAGAAAACAATGCGGTTCACGTTCAAAAGTGGTTGGCTCGCGGCTCTCTAGTCCTCTCTTTGCTGCTTAACTTCTCTAGCTGGCAGCTTCCTTATCAAAACAGACACCGCACAGTTGTTTGCAAGTCCTCCGCCTCTTGCTTGAGACACACACCCACACACACCACACACACACACACATGCACAAGCGCGCGCCGCTCTCCAATTCAAAGCCGGCAACGTGGGTGTGGATTTTCCTGCAGGTTTCTTAACGGGAACAAAACAAGTTCTTCTGGAGTCGGTCCCCTCCGCTCTGCCTTTGTTGCGTGCCCCACGGGGCTCCCCAGCTCCCGGCCGCTGCCCTCGGAGGCGCGGGGCGGGCGGGGTGCAGGGCAGCTCCCGGAGGGGCGCGGGAGCCGTGGGCGCCGAGCGGCGCTCAGCTTCCTCCCTCCAGTGCTGAAATGGGAAGGCGGTCAAATTCCCAGCCTCCCATCGGGACTCCACTTCCTGCCTACTAATGTGCAAGAGCTCGGGACTCGCCCCGGTGATTGGGCTCGGGAAGCTTCCCCGAGAAGGGCGGGGGCTGCTGGAACCCTATTTCAGGGTAGGCAACTCCAGATTACAGCCGGCCGAGCCCCTGCCTCCTGCAGCACAAAGCCCAGCCGGAGTCCGGCCGCAGGCGGGAGCTGCAGCCAGGGGCCTGCTGCCCTGGTGGGGGGGGGGGAGTAGAAATGAGGCCGCTTTGCAAAGTGGGAGGGAGAGAGTTCCTGCCACTGCCCCTTGAGTGCCCTCGGGCCTGGTGGGCACTCCTCCTCCCACCGGGGAGCCGGTTACCGAAGAAGCTGACTGCAAGGTCTGGGAGTGATTAGGGCAGCAGCTCTCTGGGAGGGGGTTCCTTTCATCGGAAGGGGGAAAAAAAGTTACTTAACCTTCTGGAAAATGTCAAAAGAGGTTAAAGTTACGTGCACACACGTTCATATTTCTATTATTTATGCTTACATTTGATGCAGAGCGCAGCCCCTTCTAGCCACCTAGAATCTGGGTCGATTTTGACCCAGGTAGGGTAAAACAGGAATCCTGTGCTTCTTCGGCCTGGGAGCTGCAGATTCTTTGCTCATGTGCTTTGTAGGGTCTCATCCTGGCCCCCGGGGTTCTCCCAGCTTGGGCTCCTGGCGCTCCCTGACCTACTCACATTTTCTCCTCCTTAAAGAGGTGACAGCAACGTCCCGGTGCCCCATCAGCCCTGCCCTCCCAGACCGAGACACGCCAGCTAGTCAGGGCTTGGCCAAAAGGACTCCACCCCTTTGTCAAACTGGACTAGAAGAAAAACTGTTTCCAGAATGCCTGCATTCTTTTCTTTTCAAGACCTGCTCTGCAGAATGTTACAATTATTTTGTCTGCCTAACAGGGAGGAGGACATTTACTACTTTCTACTCTTTGGTCCACAGCTCAGAGAACATTTCGCTCTGAAGCCCAAGGGAAGCTGTGCTTCTCTTTTTGCCTTTAGCGTCGGTTCCAAGCGGGTAGAGAGACATTCCAAGGAAGGCGAGTGACCCGAAGCCCTCCCTTGGCTCCCACTGCTTTGTGTGAGGTCACGGATGAAATGCCACCGGAGCAGAGCCCATCACTCAAGTCGCAGATCTGAGTCTCACGCTCCTATTGGATGCTCTGCTAAGCCGAATCCCTCAGTGAAACACCTTCAGCTCCTCTCTGACCACTCTTCTCCCCCGTTGTTGTTAGATATTTATAGACATTCCACCTGAACTTAGCCACAAACACAAAAGCGCCACAACTAACCACCGATCTCCTAAACTGGAGGTAGTATACAGGCCACAGTGCCCAGGCACAGCTGCCCTGGAGCCTGACCGCATCTGTGGGAGTACAGGGTGCCCTACATCCAAGTCCTCTCACCTTAGGCAAGTGACAGCATTTCCTTGAGCTTTCTAACATCTCACCTGGGCTTTTTGTTTGAAGCCCCCTCCCACTGGGTGGAGAATCCCAGAGCCCATGCTCAGAAGGGTCGGTTCCCTGGCCACCTCCTCCCTCCCACTCCTTGGAAAGCAGAAGGCAAGGGAAACCTCCCTCAAGGTGCTGCGGAGAGCCTCACCTCTGCCCACTCCAGGCTCCACTGCGGTCCTTTTGTCCTCCCGCTCCTGGCATTGACCCTGGTGGCGGGTTCCTAGTGTCTCTCTAGCATGCTACATGCTCGTAGACACTTTCCAACGAGGGGCAGAGCAGGGGCTTTCCCTCAGATCTAGTATAAGCAGGGAGTTTGTTTGCAAATCAAACATTAGGAAGGGAGGGTGGGAATGAGGTCAATGAACGGATAGGCTTTTAGGACAGAATTGCATTTGGGCATTAGCGGGGTCCTGGGACCCCAAGAGGTGGTGTTCATGCAGGAACACTAGCCTGGTCTTTTTCACCTCGTATAGGGGGGAATGGGAAGGGCTGGGGTCAGGGTACGAAGGCAGTTAAACATCGCTCCACCTCCCCTGACCTCTCTGTGCATCCAGGCAGCTGTTGGCCACGAGGACCTTTACCCCTTGTGGTAACTGCACTGTCTCTTCATGGAGAGCTAGGTATTTCTGCCCCCAGGCCCTGTACCCCACAGTTTAGAGGCCCAGCCTGCCAACCCCTCTACTCTGAGGCTGACAGAGTACAAGCAGAGTACAAGCTGACATCTTCCAAACGGATGATGCTCGACCTTGTATGCTCTTTGTAAACCGGGTGCACTGGGCTCTGATGTGCTGGTTTTGGAGGCGGTCCCAGCTCACCCAGCTGTCTTAACCCAGCTCCCAGCTAGCTAAATCTGTCAATGTGCTTTGTGAATCCACATAAAGACACATCACTCACACACTCACACACACACACACACACACACACGACCATCATTATAGTTCAGCTAGTTCTCTTATGATTTTGCATGACTTCTATGGCCAATGAGGCCCATGGAGCTAATTAAAAGCTAACATACCGGTTTATCAATAATCAAAGGATTTATTAATTAATACCTAGCAAATCAAGGCCTTTCTAATGCACCTGGGCATCTTTAAAGCTCTGCAAACATCTCTTCTTTGATCTCTTACCATCTCTCAAGAAGAATGAGTGGGAAATTATCTTCTTGGGGAAAATGAGGCCCAGAGAAATTAGGGGAAACTGGCTCAGGCCACACAGCATGTTGGTGAAGGAACCAGAAACGGGAGTCAAGGGCACTTGGCCCATTACTCTGTGCTCCTTTCCACCTGGGCCCACCAATTAGTGGGAACAGCTCTCACTCACTAATGGCTGGTTAACTTTATGAGTGGAATGATTTTTACAAATGAGCAACAATGTGACTGTAAGTAGGAAGCAAAGAATCAAGTCTTTCTAGCCCCACACAGAGGCTTTTCATTCTTGTACTACTACCTCCTTCACCTCTTAGAGTCCTGGGCTTCCCTGGCTTCCTCTAGAGCAAGGTCTCTGCATGTTGCGGCTGTCAGTCAGGGACTCACAACCACCAAGAACCAGGAGTGAGGACAGCCTTAATAGTTTGGGCTTGCCCCCAAAACAAATAGAGAATCACCACTGTGGGGACCGCGCCTGGTACTTGACTCGGATTTGCAGTTTTGACCAAGATGTGGGATTCCCGAGAGATCATGGGTTCTCTACTCCACTTTCCAATGTAGAAAGCAGGAGATGGAAGAGGTTTCTCCATGGAGAGCCAACAAGAGTGGCTCATAAATACTGCCTTTGAGCCCTCAGTGCAATGGGGTTCACTATAAACAATGAGCAGACCTGGCTACTGGATCCTATTAGCGAGTCTGCTGGATTCCCACATCCTGTGTATTGCAGAGGGTCAGGGCAGAAAACAGCTAATGTCACCGCCTCCAACCCCCCAAGCCCTGCTCTTTCTGAGTGGGGGAAGGCATGGCGGGGCCAAGTGCTTAGAGTGCTGGAACAGCACACGGGCTAGTGGGCAAGCTCTCAAAATGATGCGGACATAAAGGCCTGACAGGAAGCTTGCTTTCGTGGCTCTGATTCTTGACCAGGACTTCAGGGAGCCGGTCTTCCTCCTGTCCCCGAGGCTGAGTCACCAAGCCTCTTAATGACCTCTGAGTAACTTCCTGCTTCTAGTGGGGGTGGGGGGTGCCACTATTCAGAATCCCAGCAGCCATCTGCTCCAGCATCCCCCTTCCGCAGACACAGCAAGCTCAGTGGAGAGAGGTTAGGGGGCTGGCAGAGGTTGAATAAGTAACTGATGTCAGGACTCATCCTGTGACTGGGTTGTCCTGGGCTCTTCCTAACACACCAAGGAGACCTGATGATGAGTGAGAACGAAGTCGCCGCAAGCCGATGGGTAAGGACATGATCAGAAATGATCCCTTCTTCTAAGGCAGTGTCAAGATCCTGCATGCTTTCCAAACATTAGCAACGAGTTCTCTTATAAAAGGAATCAGACTCACAGCCAGGAATAATCCCCCAGCTCAGAACGAAACACACAAACTACAAAACTCGCTTCCTTGTTTCATTTCTGCTCTGTTCACCTTCTAGAAGCAGGGCTTGACACTCACAACACTTGGTGGGCTGACACATATGACAGGTTTCCTGTCTTTTTTATTTTATTTTTTTCAACAGCAGTTGCATAAGTATTCAATAGATGTTCCTCTATGCTAAAGAAGAAAGCCGAGGCTCTGGGATTTCAGGCCATGTCGAATACCTACCCCCTTTCCAATCTTTCAAGAACTGAGTGTCTACTCTGTGCCAACCCACGCTAATAGGAAAGGGGAAGGACAGGATGCCTAACGCATGTTTATATTCGTCAGCAGCTCACAATCTAGCTAAAAAGACAAGCCAGACAAAAAATAGACTGTACAGCAATGATATAGCAACTTCGTGATGGAGCTCAAAATCCTCAGGAGGGAATAAAGGGGAAAGGAGAAAAAAGGAGTGGGAAATATCAGTAAGGGAGACAGAATATGAAAGACTCCTAACTCTGGAAACGAACTAGGGGTAGTGGAAGGGGAGGAGGGTGGGGGGTGGGGGTGAATGGGTGATGGGCACTGAGGGGGGCACTTGACGGGATGAGCACTGGGTGTTATTCTATATGTTGGCAAATTGAACACCAATAAAAAATAAATTTACAAAAAAAAATCCTCAGGAGTTTGAATGTTAGACTCTTAAAACTCTACAGAGGCACCCCGTTACCTTATTAAGGTACTCTCATGCTCCTGCCTCAGATCATCAATATTCATGACCATCACTTATTCTCTACTGTTTCAGTGTATCGTTTTTAGGAGCAAGAACTCTGGCTTGGAAGTCAAGAGGCCTCGTGACAGTCCTGACTCTATGTCCCTCTACAGCTCAGCTGCCTTTACCGTAAAAGGAAGAGTGCATGTGTGCACGCGTGTGGGCATTCCCATATGCTATGCATGGGGTAAAGGTCAGTACAGTAAATCCAGGGTGTCATACTGCTACTCCTTGGAATTTAAAAATAAAGTTGCTTGTCTTCACCACCTCCTAGTTCTGGGAGACCGTACAGAATAGCACTGAATAAAAGCATGGTTTTCACAACCATACTGTCTACCGCTTCCTGGCTGTGTTCTGGCAATGTCATTTCTTTGGGTCTTATTTTTCTCATCTTTGAAATTCTATGACTAATAACCAGTTCTTTTCTTTTCACAGAGCTGTTGTATCAATTACTGGATATAAAATGCTTAAAACAGTGCCCAGGACACAGCACTCAAAAAATATTAGTGATCATCACGTTCTCTCCATTCCATCGTGGACACACCAGGATTATTTCTCATGTCAAAATAAAGCTCTGGATACCTATTAGCCTAAAGTACAGGTTATGTATTTTTTTTTTTTTAAAGAGATGGTGAAAATGGTGCCATGGGCATTTTTTTTTTAAGGATTTTATTAGAGACAAAGAGTAAAGAGCATGAGCAGGGGGCAGATGGAGAGGGGGAAGCAAACTCCCCGCTGAGCAGGGAGCCGGACATGGGGCTCCATCCCATGACCCCAGGATCACGTTCTGAGCTGAAGGGAGATGCTTAACCCACTGAGCCACCCAGGTGCCCCTGCCATGGGTATTCTAAAAACATGTTTTGAGTTCCTTGGAGTTTTCACAATTCAAGCGTAAGCCTAAGTGGGCTCTTGTTCCCTGCCCTTCAGCTGGTGTTTGCTATATTCCCTTTGGGCTTCTTGGTTCCAATTATTTTCCAGACGATTCAGGTCCACTGCAGTTTTGACCAGAGCCCATTTTGACCATTTACCTACTAAACTTATTATCTCAAAACATTCACCCTGGGAAGAAAGCACCCTGCCATAATCCAGCTCAAAATTACATGGAACAGGGCAGCCTGGGTGGCTCAGCAGTTTAGCGCTGCCTTTGGCCCAGAGCATGATCCTGGAGACCTGGGATCGATTCCCACATCGTGCTCCCTGCAGGGAACCTACTTTCTCCCTCTGCCGTGTCTCTGCCTGCCTCTCTCTCTCTCTCTCTCTCTCTCTCTGTCACTGATGAATAAACAAAATCTTTAAAAAAAATTACATGGAATGGGCTACACTGGGGAGCAAGTCAGGCCCCCCAAAACAGGGAAGCCGTGTTCACAGACCAGGAGCTTCCGAAGTGAACAGGAGGATGGCACTGAAGGAGGGCTCCCTGACCTCTATCTTCTTCTGAGAGGGCCACATACCCAGCAAGGAAAACAATGGCTAATTTTTCTCAGCAGCCAGACGTAATGGAATCAAGATGTCCCTCCGGCTGGCTGCCTACTCCTGTCAGACTCCACAAGCTCTACACTGATTTGGTTAATTCAGTGACAGATGCCCAGAGCGCCAGGCCTTGACCCTTTAATGGATGACCTCTTTTTAACCCATCAGGAACCTCTTAGCTTCCTTTGGCTTAAAAGTCATTACTTGGGGCAGAGAAAGAAGGTCAACAAGTACTTAACAGGCCCAGAGAAACAGGCCACTTCATTTTTCCCCATCGGACTATACTGCCTTTTATTTTTCTCTTTGGGTGGGGTGGGGGGAGCTCTATTACATTCTTGTGCGTACTCTGGTCTTCCGTATAGAAAGATCTTACCATAAGCTTTGGCAAATGTAAAAAACCTTCAAGAGAAGCTGAATGGGTTTTTCCCTTATCCTTGGTCTCCTGTTGCAATTTCTTCCCCTTAGAGTGTGCCCCTGGGGGATGCATCAGGGTTAGTGTTGAATGGAGAAGCTGGCCAGTGATTCATGATAACTGGGTATAGCTTTTTAAAACTTATTTTTGAGAGAGAGAGAGAGAGAAAACAAGTGCACAGGAGGCTGAGCTCGAAAATGAGTTGGGGGAGGCGGAGGCAGAGGGAGAAGCAGATTCCTCGCTGAGCAGGGAGCTCAGATGTGGGGCTCCATCCCAGGGCCCTGTGATCATGACCTGAGCTAAAGGCAGATGCTTAACCGACTCAGCCACCCAGTCGCCCTAGCTTTGTTTTTGTTTTTAAAGCAATGAGCTCTGTGGCCCAGTTTCGTGTAGCTCAACCTCTTTGAGTGCCAGCCTTCTTCTGGAAAACCTTCAAAGCTTGGCAGGGTGGTTGGGTTAAATAGGCAGTGGAGACCGAGGGGTGCACTTGGGACAATGAGCACCAAGCGATGTATGGAAGTGTTAAATCACTGTACTGTACACCTGAAACTACTATTACACTTTATGTTAACTAAAATGAAAATAAAACTTAAAAAAAAAAAAAAAAAAGCCCTTCAAGGCTAATCACACCTGCCCTGACTTACGTCAATGGGATGCTTTCACACAGGGATTTAATGAGACATCTGGCACATCTGGAGGGAAAAGGAGGAGCATTTTCACCTGCAATGGCAAAGACCTCTTTCTGGATTGCTGTGAAGGTTTTTGTTTTGATTGCTTCAGGGAAAATCTGTATTCTATTTTGGAGGAGGAGAGGCTGGTAGTCATCAGTCCTCTTATGCCTGGTGCTCTGTCCCAAGGTATGGCATCACAGTAACCCCGGATTCCACTGGTGAAGGCCATCGGAGTCCATGGAAGATGGGGACAGGATGGAAAAGAACGGGTTGGCAAGTGGCTCTCCATGGAAAGAAAGGTATACTTCCATAACTAAACCCGTTTAAGCTAAAAAAAAAAAAAAAAAAGCCGAAATGACAGTCCTCTACCTTAAAAAAATTTAGTAAGGCAGCAAAGGCTCTTTGGGAATAATTAAGAGCAGCTTGCGTGCATTTTAAAGCACCTAGTCCCTCAAGAGTTGGTTGATCCCACTGGGAAGGGTAAGGTCTTGCAGACCAGGGTTTTTGCAGGTTCCAGGAGGGAGGCCACCCGCCTGCCGCTGGGACCTCAGGTGTGAGCTCCAGGCTTTCCTGGCTGGAAGGGTCTCAGAGTGGGGTGGCCAGGCGGGCACTGGACCAGGGGTGGGCAGGCTGCTTTTCAAGTCAGGCTGCAGCTGAGGACACTTGTGCTCTTATGGACAGGACCGCAGCCAGGGGAGGCCGGAGACTGCCCCACTTCAGCCAGACTGTCTGCTGGAGGGGCTGGGGCTGGGCGGCCATCCCCACAGCTGGGGCCCTGCTGGACTTTGGGGAGTTCTCCCTCCGGCTCTTGCTGGAGCAGTTTTGTTGCTACACCAGTGTTCCTTCCCAGAAAGGGGGAGGAGCGGATGTTTCCTAGAGGTGAGGACTTCAACTCTAGGATTTCTGTCCTTCCAAAAGGACTGGTACTATTTAAAACTTTTTTTTTTTTTTTTTTTTTTTAAATCTCCTCTTCCTTAGATTCTGAAGTGGGCAGATCAGTTTGGGGAGCTGTGAGTTTAGAAGAGGTAGGGGGAGCCAAGGAGGAAAATCACACTTGGCCTCAGCAGCCTGCTCTAATCCAAGCTTTCTTACCGGACTCTTCCCACCCCCAGCCGGGCTAGTTCTGCCAGATATTCACGCGCGTACTTCTGCCCAGTCACCATCCTGTATCACAATGGTCTTTTACACACACACACACACACACACACACACACACACACACACACACCCCCGAAGGTCTTCTCTACCTGACAAGCCTCCTGAAGGTACTTTCTTGCACCCAGCACCACACCCAAGGTATGTCAGGCACTCAACAATGGTCTGTTGAGAGAGTGAAGAGCTTTATGAGGTATTATGGCAAAGCTCAGAGAGGCTAAGTCACTTTCTAAAAGTCACACAGGTGATAAATGATGGGAACTGGGATCTGAATCCTTATCTGTCTGCTCAAAATCCAGGCAAGGCCCACACAATGTTCTTCACAATGTGAAGAACCCCAGGGCTTGGACCTAGACATGTGATTGCAAGTAGATCTCTCAACTGTAAGGGATATGGCAACAGGGAAGTGGCAGTGAGGGCCACCCTGAGAGCCACAACCTAGGAACCGCAGCCCTTCCCCCTCTGGCAGCCCTGTCTGAGCTAAACTAGTTCACAGTCAACAGGCCCAAGCTGGAATTTGCCAGACTGGAGTGATTCCCACAACTCTTTCTGCCCACAAGCTGCCTAAAATCTGCTTGAGCCTCACTGTGAGGCTCAGCATGGGACCGGTTGCCCCCTCCCACAGGCACCCACATGGAGCCCCAAGGAGCCTGAGGGCCTCATGACACTGTTCTGGCTGTGCCAGCATTTGGTGTTCAACAGGCTCACACTTTCAGGAAGGTGAGGTTAGCCTGGGTTTCCCCTTAGAATCATGCTCATTAAAAAAAAAACCCCAAATCATACAGAGCTCCTTAAGTATCGCATGGCTCAGCAAAACAAGCTGTTAAGTTCTCTCCAAGAAAAGAAGGTTACAGGAGTCAACAAACAGGGTTTCCCAGCATAATGCTTCCTGCCCATGAAAGAAAAGGCATCCAGACTTGCCATCACTGCTCCATGGCCCACAGGATTCCTGCTATGCACTCCTGATGTCCAATTACCGTTAGCTTTTTGGGTCCTTTTGGTCCAAGAGACAAAAAAATAAAATTAAGGGATGGTCCAGATGGAAGGAATTTCTTATGCTTTTCTTCTTTCCATCAACAAACACAAGCTGTGAAAAGCTCTGGTGCCTCCCCCTCCTCCCTTCCTCTTGCTTATAAAGGGCTCAGGCTCAGTGTGGAATCTTCAAACCCTTCCTTACAGGAACTACATACATATCCTGATGTCGATGAGGCCACTGCACGCACGCACATGAAGACATCCCCACAACTGGCAGTAGGCACAACAAGCTAATACTTGGCTCTGCTTTTATTTATTGAGCAGCTATTTATGAAGCATCTACCATATATCAGGTGTGGTGCTAGGCAGCACACATATGGTACTGGGAAGAAAAAAAAAGAAAGATCTCTACATTTTTCTGAGGGGGGAGGTGGACAAATCAATAAAACTATGCAGCAAGGAAGTCAGAAAAAAACAGGTTCCAAGGACAAAGGCAATAGGACAGGGGTTGCCACTGTTAAGAAGGTGGTTGGGAATGCTCACTGGAGCCACAATGGAATCTTTTCAGAAGGAAACAGAGAGCAGAGATAAACCTTATGAGAAAGTGTGACAAATGCAAAGGCCCAAGGCACCACTTGTGCGTGTGTGTTTGCTACATTAATGCAGAAGGCAGGGAAGGAAACGTTAGAAGACAATGGAATATTCTTCAGCCATCAAGAGGAATGCAGTCCTAATTCATGCTAAAACATGGATGACCCTTGAAAACACTCTTCTAAGTGGAAAAAGCTGGACTCAAAGGACACAGATTCTAGGGTTCTACTCACATGAGATGTCTAGGAGAGGTGAATCCACACAGACAGAAGGCAGGTTCGGAGTGCCTCGGGCTTAGGGATGAAAGGGGAGTGACCAAGAGCTCCCTGTGGCTTTTCTACACTTTGGGCTGGGAAATCCTATATTGAGTCAATCACGAGAATCACAAGATGCTCTTTGGTTAACACTTCCTAAAGTTAACTACCTAAAAGGAGCCAGCAGTTTAAGATAAAGGTTCGCTGATCCCTGGAGGCATCCCCTCTCCCCATAAGAGGCACCCCCAAGCCCTGTCGGAGGGTTCTCCAACCAGGGCCCTCCTCTTGGACCTGCTGGTGGCCTCTGTGGATGACACCTGACCTCCCCCTGCCTGGCAGCTCTGGGCTGTCAGGGGGAAGGCATCTCGGAGCAGTGTTCTCTTCCCCTGTTGCATCACCTGTAGCCTTCACAGATTGGCTGGTGAGAAATCTGCTCAGTGAGCTGCATTTTATGGTTTTCCAAGCTGCACAGCTGCAAGCATAAAGTCAATGATGTACTTAAACAGATACATGTGTGCAGGCACGCAGGGGCAATTCCTTCAGATGGGGCTCCTAACACCTCCCGCAGCCAGGACTCGGTTTTGGTTTCCAGTGTAACAAGAGGCCTGGAGAGATGGGCATCCAGAGTCCCTCTGGCTCTTTGCCCCTCCCGATAAAAGGCAGGAATAGAACATTCGGCACAAGGAGGCTGAATCTGTTCTGGTCAGGGGGAGTCCACGGGCCACATCTGATGTTAGCATACACTTTCTAGAATGATGATAGGGACCGCTGAGGAGACTTGTAAAGCCCCATGGAGCCATCAAGAACACCTGCTGGCAATGCTAGAAAAGCCTGGGTGGTCGGATACTCCAGGATTTCACCGGCTGGGGCTCTGTGGAGTCACCCCACTTTTTGGGTCAACACAGTTTTGTGATGAGCTGTGCTCTCTGGGGGTGACAAGACCACAGCAGAACCATGGCTCAGGATATGGAAGTAGAAGCACTGGCTGAGGCTTTGAAACGATCTTTCTCATGAGAAGGACCCAGTGGTGGAAGCTAAGAGAAGGGTCAAGAGCAGTCTCAGTAGGCTAGCCTGAGTCCCGGTCTGCTGTGATAACCCTGGTTGGTCTGATGTCACGGTGCGATTGCTCACCAGTGTCCTCATTCATCATCTGAAGTGTCCTGGTCTTGATATTAAAATCCTATGGTCACCAAAATAAAAATACTCTGTGATCCCACTTAGATGAAGTTCCCAGAGTGGTCAAACTCATGGAAATGCAAAGTAGAAGAGGGGGTCCCAGGTGTTGGGAGGGTGGGTTGTTGTCAAAGGGGACAGACTTTCAGTCTTGCACGGCATGGAAGTTCTGGAGATTGGCTGACGACGTGGATATACTTAATACAATGAACTGGACAAGTAGAAAGGTTCCATTGATAAAGTCTATGTGTATTTTTATTACAATTAACAAATTAAAAAAAAATTAAAGCCTTACAGCTTAAATGACTCTGGTATTCCTCACCTTTAATTGGGGCATAAAATATTTAGGGACGCCTGGGTGGCTCAGTGGGTTAAGCATCTGTCTTCGGCTCAGGTTGGGATCCCAGAGTCCTAGGATCAAACCCCAAGTGGGCTCCCTGCTCAGTGGGGTGTCTGCGTCTCCCTCTGCCCCTGCTGTACTTGCATGTGCGCTCTCTCTCTCTCTCTCAAATAAATAAATAAAATCTAAAAAAAAAAAAAAAAAAGTCAAAACACCAAACAGAAAGGTGGAAACTGGGGGAGATGTCAGGGGTAGAGAGACGTGCTGTGAGCTTCCCCTACCTGGAAAGGGAAGTGGAGGGTGCCTTCTGCAAACCTACTGAAAGAGAGCTCACTAGGGTCAGCAGGAGAGCTTGATGGGTGCTTCCTGAAGTTTGGGCAACCAAAACCTCCTGCCTGGCTCCTTCCTGCTCAAGAAATCAAAACAATGAGAAGCACATTGGCCAGGTGAGGGGAAGAAGGGAGGAGATGTCACTTTAAGCCAGGCTTGGAGCTTTGGTTGTTGTTAGAAATGATTAGACACTCTAATTACTTAATGAAGTTAATTTTGCTACTCAAAGTGACCATGAGACTTTGTATTTATTATTTGGAAGTGATCAGACAAGTCCCAGGCCTGCCCCTGTTTTTATCTAGAGAAGAGCACATTTTTAACAAACAGTGTGAGATAAAAGAGATTTGCCTTTTGAGAGTCCCAGGTGATCAGTGTTCTTGTTAGACTAGTGAGGCCTTGGGTTTTAAGCTGGAGAAACCAAGTCTGTTCGTAAGTCACTATTGGCTCATGGTTCCTTTTGAAGTGGCTGGGGCTACTGGACACTCCTCTGTGGAGGTCTGGGATCCAACCACAGCGTTTGGTTTTGACTTGCTTCTTCATACTGCATCCAAGGCCAGTGGGGCTCCCCGAGTAGTGGGAATCTCTTTCTGTGACTTATTTAAAGATGGTCAATCTCCAGGGGGCTGCTGGCCGGTCTGGCTGGGTGTTTATTTGTGTGTTATAAATAGCCAGGGTTGTGTTTGACTCCTACTCTCCACACCATCAATGTGGGTGTTTATATGGCCTCCCTCGTGCTGTCACATGTGCCCGTCTGCGTCAGGACAAGAAGCCTGAGACCAGGCACTGCTGTGGGAAGTGGCTGAGCCCTGGGAGACCTCATGCTTCCCAAAAGGGACAGGTCCTTTCTAGCTTTATGATGAACTTGCCCCTTGTTTCATTCTCTTTAACTGTCTCTAGTCTCTTGATTCTCTTCACCTCAAGAGTCCCGATTGTCTATATTAGCTGCTTTGCCTATGAGGAATCAGTGGCCCAGAGAAGTGACTCGTCTTGCAGCACTGGAGCTAGAACTCAGATGTCTTGACCATCAGGCCAGCTATCTTCCTGCTACAAATAATGATAGGGGGTGGGAGCAAAAACGTGGCACACCCAAAAGATTATGCCAGGCCTGGAGGTTAACCCCCCCAAAACCAATCCCCCTGGGACCATTTGGGTGGGATCTTTAGGACGGAGTGCACCCATGTCCAAGGGGAACCTCCAAGCAGATCACCCCAGGAGAGATTTGGATCTGCCTCTCCTAAAGGAATCATCACATTCTCCTCCCTCTGTAGCCCTGCAGAGAAACTGCTCTCCTGTGACAGCTTCTTTTAAAGGACGATCCACCTGGATAGGGTGATGCTTTCATTTTCTGCTTATGGACATCATCTTCAAGAGTGACAGTCTGACACCGGCATGAGTGTTGTGGGACAGTTTCCATGAGAATGCAACAAGAGACAAGCTGCTGTCCTTGAAGCTTTGGATAAGTCAGGACTAGGCTCCCACATGGCCTTCACAGGGACTTGTGGGAACAGAGGGACTATGGGTTCCCAGATCCAATAACCCCCCAAAAAAAAAATTAGTCCTCTTAACAAAGAGATATTGTTTGCTCTTCGTGGCAGTTCTGTCTCTCAAGCTCAGTGTAAAAGAAACTAACAATATTTGCTATGTCAAGGGCAACATCATTTTGAGAGCGAAAATAAAACTCAGAGATGTAAACATTCAAGATGGGGAAAATCAGACTATGTCTCGTGGTGTAGAGTCTCCATTTCACAGACATAAAAAGAGAGGCACACAGGGTAAATAGGTCATCATGACTTTTCTGAATATGTTGGAAGTTGAGTTAACAGCACCAAAATTCCTCGTTGGTTGAGATTCTGAGATTTACTTTGGGCTGCTGGCTTACAAACTTTTTTTTTTTCTTTAAAGCATAACTACCCAAGGAGGGAGTTTGACTTTAACTTAGACTAGACTATCTTCACAATAACAAAGTAGCATCACAAAGTTCCACGTTAGCCATCTGTGGAGCAGTTGTCCTCATGCTGTACGGTGTATCCGAATCCCCTTGAGGGCTTGTGGAAACAGAGTGCCCAGGCCCACCTTCTTAGTATCTGAATCTGCACGGCTCAGGTGGGGACGTGGGGTGTGCACTTCTCACGTGTTCCTGGGTGGATGCTGCAGGCCCACGGCCACACTCTGAGAACCACGGCTGTGAAAGCTACAGCACCCTACTGATGCCTCTGCCTTTGGGACTGGAGGACTCATCCCCTCTTTGGGAATCGTCCTCCACGGTAGGGAGCCACCTTGCCCACGGTCGTGACCCCCTCCCTGTGGGTCACCTGCATTAGTGGTGGGTTGCCCCGGGGGATTAGGCTCAGCCCTTGGTCTCACAGTGATGGCTCCGATGGCCCCTTGTGAGCTATAGAGCTTGGTCCAAGATTGCATCATAGCTCGGCCTCCCTCTCTGCATGTTCCTGCTTCCTTCCCCTTCCCCTTTGGCCTTAATCCCAGGGTACTTTCTGCCTGTCAATCCGGTTCTGACGCTCCTCCCAGGGAGCCCAGGGATGTGCCACTTCTTGTAGGGAGAGTCTCTTAAATGTCACCTCCTTAGACAGACCACTCCTGACCATCCACCCTCTCCTTTACTCTTCCTTACCGACTTGCTGTCTTCCTAGAATTGCATACTCTTGACACCGTATGCAGTAGGCTGACTTCATGTTATCATCTGACCGTCTTCCCCACCGGGTTGTATGCTCTGTGAGAGCAGGGTCCTCTCTTGTTCCCTAGAGCAATGCCTGGCCCACCACGGGCAGTTCTCAAGTGGGGACTCTTTTACTGGAAGGGATTTCAAAGTCAACACCCTCTGCTGAAGTTCTAAAGCCCCAGCACAGTGCCTTCTGGTGACTGGTGTTCATGTACAGGAGGAGATTGGGATTCCCAACCCAGAGAGAGTTCAGCTATGCCTAGCATTGGTGCTCTGGGAACAGGACATCTCGTATTGATGTTTTGGGAAGGGTGCCTCAACTTCCTTAGAAGACAACTGCTTTTTCTCCCCTTTCTCTTGGGGAGTTCAGATGGCAGACTCTGGTAACTCTCTATGGCTCTCACTCCCACCCCCACCCCCCATTACCCCTCCGGCAGGCCCCTCTCGGTGACCTGTGGCCAGAGTCTGTCACCTACAGTCCCCTGCCCCCTCTGGGTCTGCTCCACATGGAGGGAGATCTGTGAACCAACAGGTGGCAACCGGAGGAGGTCCTCTGATCCAACACTGTGAAGGTACAAAGGCTGCAAAATGCTAAGAATGCTAAATGCATGAAGTAGGGTGTGGTGTCCAAGAGGGGACACAGTGGAATGAGGGAGGCACCCACCCAGGGCCTGCTGAGGCACAGGGCTCAGCAACCCGAAAATGAGTCAAGTGCATCCAAACAGAAGTTGAAACATAAGATGGGCAGTGCACTTAATGGATGCTTAATGCTGAATAATTGAAGCAGGCTAGCTCCCCTGGGAGTCAGTTCACAGTTAATGGAATATTTCCTGTAAATATTATTTTCTCTTCCTGTCTCATCATCAAAAATCTTTACTAATCTGAGGAGGTGACAGTAATGCATCAATTCCCTGAGCTAATGCCCCTGCTTCTGAAATACTCTCAGGAACTGTAGGAAGCTACACTGGCTGCTCAGGGACAGGGGCAGACCATTTACTCTGGTTCTTTCTTCTAATGTCTCAGAGGGGACCCCACAGTGCTCCTAATTGTGCATCTAAGTGTACATTAAAGTGCCCCTAATTGCATATCAAATAAATAAGTAAATGCTGTCTGCTGAATGCGTAACAAGGAGCCCATTGCCATTGCTCCCCAGTGGGCGGATTTCATCAGATGCGGGCTGGCCGATGGATTGCAGCCATAAGTGATGATGAGCAGATATTGAACATCCCTTGTGGGGTGGGCTCTGGAGCCATGTGTCTCGTGCTATTTGTCCTCTAATGCTTACAGTCCCAGATACAGCCCGCAGGACGGATTACTCACACCTTCCTGGCGCCCCATTCAGAAAGACTTTTCTCTTGTAATTTATGATGGTCTCTGATGGTTCCATGGCTGGGGTGCCTGTGGGTCTGAAGAGCGCAAACTACAGCAGCATGGCAGAGAAGCAGCTCTGTGTGGCACCAGGGCAGGGTGGGGAGCAGAGTCCTGAGTGTGGGACAGCCTGGTGTCCCATCACCTCTGGTCCTCATGCTTCTAGGAAGGGACAGATTGTCCCACACATGTGGCTTTCAGACTCTCTCAGCTTTGCTCTCAGGAGTGCAAAGTCCTCCTTAAAAATAGAGAACCCTCCCTATGTGATGGATTTCACCCGGCCTATTCTTCTCTGCCCCGTGTGACCCCAGTTCTGAGAGAGATAATAACCAATGACTCCTCAAGATCTATCATTTAATTTTCATTCAGATGTTCTCAAGGAGGAAAGAGGAAAAACACTTGCTCGTAGCAGCATGACTGCCTGACACCCATGGGACAGTGGATCCGCGGCACATTACCAATAACCCCTTTACACAGGGTTTACAGGCTGGCATCTAGCCTGTTTTTGGTGGCTTAGGTCTCTTTGCTTGGCTGTAAATGCAAACTAAGACGAAGCTTGAGATTGAGTGCAAGTGCCTAAATGCCAATCTGACCATGTTTCCTTATTCCCTGAGGCCAAGAGGACAGTAACTTCTGAAATCAAGAACCTCTTCCTCAGGCAGGCCCCCTTGCTATGCGTGCACACGCACATGTGCTAAAATGGACATGGAAGAGAGGAGAAGATGGGTAAGATCATCTCTGCAGCTGCAAGACTTTCTGACCACGGTAACCCTCCTTCCCCTCCTCTCACCAGCCCCAAAGCTACAAAGTCAGATGCACGGACCCTGCTGTTCCTGTATGTGCATGCCAGGTTCTCGACTGTGCCCACAAACTGTCAAACCAACATGTGGGAAGCTGAGATGGCCAGAGGGATATTTCCAAGGGTCACACTGTAATTTAGTTTGGACATCCTGGAGTTCAGGAGTGGGGAGGCAGGCACAGGGTGGGAGGGAACACACCCCTGGGGAAAAGGGAGAAGCAGAAGGGTCTCTGGAGAGGTGGTGGTGGGATATTTAAGAGCTTGTAGCAAATTTGGATACCTAGCCTTGGATACTGTTTGGGGTGCTCCCTGATTTTTTCAGAATCGCTCATAAATATAAGCAAGGGCCCATGTTCTGGGATACATGAATGTATTGTAGATTTCTATTAAAAAAAAAGATTTTATTTATTTGAGAGAGAGTGAGCGCAAGAAGAGTACAAGTCAGGGGAGGAGCAGAAGGAAAGGGAGAAGACTCCCTGCTGAGCAGGGAGCCCAATGTGGGGCTTCATCCCAGGACCCTGGGATCATGACCTGAGCTGAAGTCAGATGCTTAACTACTGGGACACCTGGGAGCCCCTGTAGATTTCTATTTTGATTTAATTTGATGCATGGATTTTTAAGTTTTTGGTGGGCTATTCTTCTGCACATTCAGTTCTAAAATACTTCTGGGGGCACCTGGGTGGCACAGGTGGTTGAGCCTCTAACCCTTGGCTTCGACTCAGGTGGTGATTTTGGGGTCCTGGGATCAAGCCCCGAGCTGAGTCGGGGGGGGGGGGTCTGTGCTCAGCAGGGAGTCTGCTGTAGGTTCCCCCCCTCTGCTCCTCCCCGCTGCTCACGTGTGCACTCTCTCTCTCAAAATAAACATCTTAAAAACAATTTTTAAAAACACCTCTGAAGTTGGCCTTGAGCTTCTGAGCATACACAAAAGCCAAAACACCGTTCTCAGGTGTCCTCACGTGTCTCGCTGCTCCTGACACGTGTGCCCTGAGGACCTTGACACGGCTCTTCTTCTGGCAAACAGCGGCAGCTTTATTTGGGGTTGTGCTTCTGTAAGCCGGAGCCCATTTGTTTTAGAAGGTTCAGGCAGCAGAGAGAAGCATGTGAGCAGGAGGGGAGGTCAATGTTCTCTCTCCACTCCACCTGTCACGTCCTCTGTGTTTTACTCCATGTCTCCAAAGCCACCAGGCCTTCAGAGTGACGATTAAGCAATTTAGGGTAGACTCTATGACCAGAATGGCGAAGTGCACCCAACCGTGAGCTAGGGGTCCTGCCCATTTCTGGACAGCGATCAGCTATCCATACCCCCACCCCCCCTTTTGGGGGGCTCATATGGAAACACTTGAGCGGCTTCTGAGTTCCCGGGCTGTGCTGCTGGTTTGCTGCTGCATAGCAGAGGATGCCCTCAGACCCCCGGAAGGAAAGGCAGCAGGCTCACCCTGTCACTGCCTCTACTTGGAGCTGGCTCTCAGGATCGTGCGCCAGGGACGGCTGCTGTAACTGGGGCCGAGTGTCAGGCAGGGCCTCTGCTGGGGCTGGAGGTACAGCTGCTGCTGCAGAAGCGCGTCCAGGTGCGCAGAGCTGGGGCCACTCCCGGTTCCCCGCCCCGTTGGGGCCCGTGGGTGGAGCCCGAGCGAGTAGCAGCAGAGTAGCCCCCCCACCCCCGCGCCCCACGAGCTGGCCCAGCCTCGGGGCACTGCGGCTTCCCCCTCCGCAGATGCAGATGCACTTGCGGAGCCTGGCTGGCCCTGCCGGGTTCGGAAAGGGAGCACAGATGGCCCCGCTGGTCCTAACTCCAGCTGCACGTGGGAAGTGACCGGCCCGAGACGGGGGGGGGGGGGGGGGGGGGGGGGGTGGGGGGGGTGGGGGGGGTGGGGGGGGGTGGGGGGGGGTGAGCTGGAGCCGGGTGGCTGTGGCACCTACACGTTCCAACAGTTTCACGCGAGTTTCCAATATTCAACGCAAATAAGAAGCGGCAGGGCCAGGGGTTTCAGGCACTTTATGCACAGTGATCTGCGTAAGGGCATTAGCGTGCGCCTCCTTGCACACACAGTTTGGGAGCCAGGAGTGCACCCTGCATTCCCAGCGACTCACAAAACAGATGGCTCCTTCCCAAAGGTCCTGATTTTGGGGGAGGGAAGAAGGAACAGGCTCCCTGCCGTGTTCCCGCCACTGGGCCTGCACCCTGGCTTGGGTTCATGTCTGGTTTTCCTGAAGGTCCCACCCCATGACGTCTCTGCAGGCACAGACACCCCTCAGGCTAATGAAACTCAGGCACCTCTCCCTCACAGACCTTGCAAAGGCCTGTTTTTGTTTTTGTTTTTTTTTTTAAAGATTTTATTTATTTATTCATGGGAGACAGAGAGAGAGGGGAGGGGGCAGAGACACAGGCAGAGGGAGAAGCAGGCTCCATGCAGGGAGCCCACCATGGGACTCGATCCGGGACTCCAGGATCACGCCCTGGGCTGAAGGCAGGTGCTAAACTGCTGAACCACCCAGGCATCCCGCAAAGGCCTGTTCTTATTTCACCTTCAGAATGTACATTAATTTCTTTTCTTTTCTTTTTTTTTTGTACATTAATTTCTTAAAGAGGGCTCCCCAAATTACATCGGGGTCAGGGCCGTGCCACCGGGTCCCCCTCTGTCCCACAGTCAATGTCATGGTGGGGAACCCAGCTGAAGTCTGCTCACAGCTACTGGAAATTCCTCTGGTGTGCCAAGTGTCTCCCCCTCCCCACTGTCTGTTCAGCTCTGGTTCAGTTATGCTTTGGAAATTCTTCACACCCTGGAGCTCCAACTGAATGCCCAGCTGCTTACCTGTCACAGCAACCCCGGTGTCCCATTACTCCTCAAACTGCTGGTTCTAAACTTCCCTGCTTTGCCTTCTCCTGTGTCCCATGCTAGGAGCCATTCCAGATTCCCCTGCTGCTCCGACTGCCACCCTGTCACCCCACACAACCGATCAACCTCACCTACCTCCAAACACTCCTGTGTCCCCTCTCCACACCTACTACTGACACCCTGCATCCCCGCCAGTTCTGGCCTATGACACTACTGTAATTATGTCCCGGTATGCAAGTTCTGTCCTCTATTTCTCCAGCTCATCCTCCACATGCTGCCAGAGGGATGCTTCCAGAACAGTGAGGCTCTGATGCAGCCCCTCGTCTGCTTCATGGTGGCTCTTGCTGCCTCGAAGATGAAACCCCCCTTCACAGAGCCTTGAGGCCCCAGCCTCATCAGCCTCCTCTGGCAGGCCTCTCTGCCCCTGTGTGTCAGCCTGGGGGCTGTGTGCTTCTGCACCCGGCATGCTGCTCTCCTTCATAGGGTTTCCACGCATGCCCACACGCCTGCCCACCCTGTTCCTCTGGCTCCCCCTTCGCTGCCTGCAAAATTTCATTCCTCCTCAGGCCTAGTTGTGGATTCTCCCTTAATTCTCCACCGACCCTCACACAGACCTCTCTTAGAGCCCTTGGGGACACTGATGCAATTATCATACACTTCACTCCTTGAGGGCCTGGCTGGGTCTTGGGGACATGACGTAGCTTATGTACTTTCTCACCCTCCGCTCTGCTTGGCACATAACAAATATGCAATAAATATTTTCCTGAATGCGCAACTGCACGGTCATTTTGGTGGCTTGGTTGCCCCTCGATTAGTAACAGGCTCAGGAATCTCAACTACTGGGGCGCCTGGGTGGCACAGTTGGTTTAAGTGTCTGCCTTCAGCTCAGGTCATGATCTCAGGGTCCTGGGATCCAGCCCTACATCAGGCTCCTGGCTCAGCGGGGAGTCTGCTTCTCCCTCAGCTCACACTGCCCCCCCCCAACCCAGTAACTACTTCCTTAGAGGCCACAGAAACATCAGTTATTTTACATAACAACACGGTCTGAGTACAGCCAATGCCCTGAATGAATATCCTGACCTTTTAACATTTTTATTTTGCTGACCTGGATGAGCTCAACAAATGAGAGTAAATCCCCTCAGTCAATGGCCAATTATCCACACCTTTGGCTTCGTGCTGTTCTGGATTCTGATGCCTGTCAGAGTCCTGCAGGAACAGTGACAGCTTACAGAGCTCCTGCCATGGGTCGCACCCTGCAGTTTTCTGTCTATGGGGTGCTATCTCATTAATTCATTCTGCAATCTTCCTTAGTACCTCAATTAGAGAAGCGAAGCCAGCTTAAACTTATTAATAAATGAAACTGAACGCTGATGAATACTGTTAGTATGTCTTTCTGACATCCAGAGGGAAAGCAGAATTCTACTGCTGCATTTTAACAAACTGCCCAGTGGCGACTATGCACGTCTGCCTTGGTCTTCTACCAATGCGGGCAGTCAGGCACTGGAGGGATTAGAACCAGGATTTTGTGAGAGGATCTAAGAGGGTTCTTGGGTCTTGTCAGCTGGAAAAAAGGCCAGGCAGGTTGCAAAGAGAGGAGACTGGATGTCAAAAGAAGGAGAGAGGGAAGGGATCATGCAAGAAAAAAAAAAAGCACAGAAACAAAGGTCATGTGGGCACATGGCAGAGGGAAAACTGGAAGAAAGAGACAGTGCGGAAGAAGCACAGACCCTGGGACTGAGAAAAACACAGAGGAGACAACGCAGGGTCTGATGAAGGTCTTGCAGCGTGTAAGTGGAACCTGGAGAGGATATAGTCACCGAACAATGTGTCCCTGGACAGCCAGGTCCCTGCTGAATTGTTCCCAAGGGAGAATGCCCCCCTCACTTGCTCAGGATCTTTTCTTTGAACCGAACTGACTTACTGATCAATGGGAGTGCAAATCCTCCCCAGCAAAGGGCCATTTCTCCCCTTATCATTTTAATAAAGAAGCTGGCTTTAGGGCTGATGTGAAGCTAAGGAGAGCCTTAGATCAGCTCAGATCTGTAGCCTGGATTTCCATCCTGTTCGTGGACAGAGAAGCCTGGAAAGCCATCCAGAATGACATAACGGACCAATATTGCTTTCTCTCTCCTAAAGCAACTGTGGTTTTGATAGACTTTTAATATGTATTTCAGGGCTCAAACTCCATTATTCTCTGCCAGAGGATCTGAATGACAGCTCTAGCCCAGAGATATTTTTCCATTATAATTTTTCAATTTGTTCTGGTCTGAAAAATGTGTGTAAATGAAAACAGAATTCGAGCACTGTGCTCCCCTTCAAACATTCTGTTTTGTGTTTGCGATGACACTGCAGACCCTGCTCTGCTTCCCTTTCTTTTTGGCAAATGACCTTATTTTTTCCAGATTTCTGACCACTTCTAATATGCCATAAAATATTTACCTGATTTGCAGGAATGCCTTGTATTCTTCTTTATTTTTCACCCTGTTTTGACCTACAATTTCTTCTTTTAGCTCCCCACCACCAAAACCAAAACCAACCCCCCCAAAAAAACTAAAGAAGCACACCAGAATGCTCTGGGAAAGCTCAGACTGGCCTCAGAGCTGAAGAGAGACATTCTCTCCCTTTTGCAAGTGGATGGAGCCCCCACCCTCCCCAGCCAGGAAATCGAGGAACAGGACAGTCTCTCAAAGCCCTTTTGCCCATCTGCTTTGGGAGAGCTGGGCCAGTCTCCTTATCTTAAATAATTATAACAGCTCAGATCTCCCGAGTGACCAGGAGAAAAAATATTTACCTGGAAACTCAGACTGGATTACCATGGAGTAATTTGTATACATTCAAATTAGCAGGTGACGGCTGAGCCCGGAGGCTGCACAATGTAACATTTCTACTCACTTCTCTCTGACAGCCAGATGCCCACAAAGGAGAGTCTGCTTACCTTCCTCGGCTTCACTTTATCGTGGTAGTCATACTGGAAGATTCCTTTGTAGCTCAGTCCCAGCCACCATGGTATCCCCTGCTTGTCCTAGGGCATGGAAAGGAGTATGGGTAAATCAGAGCCGGAGAACACATACAGGAACCTAGGGAAGGCCTCCTGGCTCTCGTGATGACAGAGGAAAATGCAAATCCCTTGAAATGGATGGAGTCCACCTCTCTACTTTCCACTATGGATGTGCCCTATCAGCAGATGATGCTCAGTTATGTGAACAGGTGCCATGGAACATGCCCTGGGATGGGGACCCAGCTCTGCTCCCAACCAGCAGCACACTGTGGTCCTTCCCCCTCTTTGAGTAAGTAGAGAATTCTTTGTCTCCTTCTAAGATTTCAGGTTTCACCACAACAGAAAAATCTGAGAGCATTCTAATGAAATGACCTTCTGAGCAGAGAAGGTATCATCAACTATCACAGCTTAGAAGGGACCATGGAGAAGGTGACTCCTCTAAAAATCTTTTTTTTAAGTTGGTGGTTTTTTAAAGAGAAGTCTGAGTGAGGTTCACAACAAAATGGAGAAGGAAGTACAGAGATTTCCCATACACTCCTGCCCCCGTACCTGCAGAGTCTCCCCCACTATCAACATCCCCACCAGAGGGGAACATTTGTTATAACTTGATGAACCTACATTGATCCATCATGATCACCCACAGTCCAGAGGTTACATTAGGGTTCATTCTTGGTGTGGAATACTCCATGAGAATGGACAAATGTACAATGATATGTATCCACCATTATAACATCAGACAGAGTAGTTTACTGTCCTGAAAATATGGTGTTCCACCTATTTACCCCTTCTTCTCCCTGTCCTAAGTTCTGGCCCATAGTTTTACCTCTTCCAGAATGTCATATAGTTGGAATCATATAGTATGTAGACTTTTCAGCTTGGCTTCTTTCACTCAATAACATGCATCTAAGATTCCTCCGATTTCAAAGACAAAGAAATCAAAGCAAAGGGTTGGTTCTGTTTACTCAGGGCCTACCCCATCCCTCCAGCAGGTCAATGGCAGTGCAGGGTGGGCAGATGCCACCATGTGGTCCTGCTCATTTTAAGAGATCCGCTGGACTGTGTGACTCCCGCTGTCACACAAAAGTAGCAAAATCGAAGCCTAAGTACCTTCTGAGATCTGAATTAGAAACACCAAGTCCCTCTCTTTATTCCTTCAACAGAGACCTCTTGCCACCAGATTGTAAACTGTGATCCGACATTCAGGTAGGAGGACTCTGAGCTGTTCATTAAAGCTCCTGGATGCTAGGAGCCAAGTGGGCATATGAAGCAGCCATTCCCTAGATTTGTCCTAGTTGCCACACCTATGAATAACCCAGTATAACCCATCGTAGATTCTTAACAACTCAAAACAGGCTTCATGCTTTTCAAATACTCATATGAGTTATTTCAATGTAAACACAATGATAAAGAAGACTGGCAAGAAAATACACTTTGAATTTTTAGAAAAGTTTCAGGGTATGTGATTTCCTACACATTTTTTTAAAGGTATAAATCCTCTGTCTCTGGAAAGCGCCTGTGTGTCCTGCAACAGTTTCAGAGAACAGCACAGGGGATTCAATACCACCGCAGCTTCGGGTTGACCAGGTAAGGGTGGTCACCACCCCACAGAACATGGCATCTGTGAAATCACGAGGCCACTGACTGGTGAGGCTGGATCTGGTTGGTTTGGGCTGGCTTGGCTTCCTGTGCTCTTTCTCCAAATAAGTAGGAGGGCAACTGCTTAAGCCTGGAGATTCCAAGAGCCAAACTTACTTCTGACACTCTGAAAATCACAGGGTCTGCTTCTGCTCTCACAAATGGCAGAAGAGCATGTTTCTCAAGTTGCATTGGAGGGCAGAAAGCATATTCATCAGAGGCCACCCTTTTGTCAAGCTCTGGGGCTGACAAAGAGATGGGACAACACAGGTTTATACAAGTAAAAGGCTGGATGAAGTCTCCGCTCAAAGATTTCCACTTTGTCTATATAGTCTGATATCTACCTTGATCGTCTTCCAACACCTAGGAGACTTTTGTGGGGGTAGCAAATTTCGTAAGCTCTATTTTAAGTATGAGCAATGGAGGTGAGATCAAATTATGAACAAACAGTGAATGAAAGCACCTAGTCCAGGCAAGTCCTTGTTCACTTTCTAGAATGCAGACCCCTTTGCCATATGGCCCCACAGAATATTTCCACAATGGAGAGACAGACTCACTGGCTGATTTCTATGAAATGCCTCTTGTAACAATGTCAGGAATACTGTTGGATCCTTACGTTTCTTTATGGTAACAAGACGGTGAAGTGGAAATGGACTCTAGGAAATGGACTCAGCTATGTGTGGAACCCTGGCAGCCAGTGCTGTGGATGTTCAACCCCATGTCACAGACTGTCCGATTTCCTCTTGGGGGTTGACTGCCCAATGAATTCACTGGGCACATGACAGCGTGTGGCCTCTCAGGTTGGGGTTCTCCTTTATGGATTCATCTCCCTCATGGGGATGGGAGGTGGCTCAAAAGGCCAGGTGACACTCCTGATAAGACCTCCAGCTTAAGCCTGAGAACTTCTGGGCAGGAATGGTGGTGACAGTTCTGTGAGTTTCATGAATGATGGTGAAGAGGGATTATGGCCTCCCTTGGTTGGAAGAGCTTTGGTAGGACATCAGGAAGGATTTAACAGTTTCAGGCTTTATGAGAGATCCTGAGCTGAGCTGCTGGGTCAGACTGGCATCCCTGAATATGCCTCATATTTGGGCTCCATGAATAGAGTTCTGACATTTGTTCCTATCATGGAAGTATACCTCAATGACCCAGTTCAATGCTCAGTAACATTTATTTAGTAAATATCTACTGAGCATCTTCAATGTGTCAGGTGCCACACTGGGTTCCAGGAATAAGTAACAGGATGCAACACACAGGCTTGGCCATCCGAAGGTTGCAGGTTAGTGGAAGACAGAGGCAATTGAACATGTACCAAGGACATGTAAAGTGTTGTGTAAGCTGCCACGAGCGACACAAAGATAAATGAAACATGGAGCATGTTCTAGCCCAAAGGAATTAAAAATACAGCTGGATGGAACCTTGTGGAAAGAAACTGGCCAAAGAGCAAGAGAATCTCAGGTTGGCTGGTGGAACCGTCTTGCATTCAGGAGGGTTTTCTGCACTTTTTGGCTGGACTTTAGGCAATGACTTAAACTCTGCATGTTGTGGTAAACTAAGGGAGGAAAAGTACCCTTTCTCATCACAGATAAGGGCACACCAGCACATCCTTGTCTATTATTTCAAGGAAGGGATCCCAGACATGGGCATTATGGATAAAATTAAAGAGAGTTTGGAATAGAGCCTGTGTTCCATTGGACTGAACATCACAATATTTAAAAAGACAAGATCTGTCTCCTTAAACAGCCATGTACTTAATCTGTCAGCCGCTAATGCCAGTCCTTCTCCAAAACTGCCTATGTGGCATCTGACCACCAAGAAAAACACTGCTGATTCTGCTTAAAGTTTTTGTTCTCTGCAATTCATTGCATTTAGATGGAATCTGCGGTCCTGACCTCCCAAGATTCTTCTGAGTATAAAAGGAAGTAGTGATTTATTGTACCCACTTTACATGAGGGAACGTGAGTTTTGAAGAGAAACTGCATCAAGTCCTCCCACAAGGGGGAAGCTCCAGAACCCCAACTTCCCCTAGGACACAGTCATCCTGACCAAGTCCTCCACCCTGCCCACTGCCAGTCCACCCACCAGATCTTCAGTAAGACTGAAAAGGAAAAAAGTGAGAGGTGCTTGTGGGTTTTTTTGGGTTTTGTTTTTAGGGCAGGCTTGGCACTTACCTTCACCGCATAATAGTGAACTCCGTAGGTCGGAAGAGACTCCACAATGCTCATGTAGCTGGGAAGACAGCACAGGTGTACGCACACAGAGACACACACACACACACACACAAGGGTGGTTATTCGGCAGAACTGGAATCATATACATATTTGTGTGTGCATGTGCATGACAAAGCTCTTGGGGGGATTACTGACTTGAAAATGAAACGGAACCATCCCCCCGTGGAGATATGTCCATCCAGCTGTTCAGAACTGAACAGCCCTGACACATGCCACATGCACACACACACACAGCCTCACGGGAGCTGGGAGGGGACCACTTACTTTACAATTGCTTGACCTCTGGTCTGGCCATTCAGTTTCTTATAGTGCTCAATTACTCGATCCTCGCTAGAATTATAAGACAAAGATTCTGTTACATATAGTCCCTGGGTCACCAGCCAGCACCCTGCTAATGGAGATACTTCCTCTGAGCCTGAGCAATCTTAAGAGAAGCTCCAAGGAGCTGATAGCTCTCGTAGAAATGATTTGCCCTGAGTGGCACTTCTGAACTCAGCCTAAGTGATGTGTCTCGGGCTACAGATTTCCTTGGGGTCGGCCCCTTGCAGGAAATGCTAGGAGGGGAGGGGAGGAAGCAGCAGTGAGCATGTGTCTCACTGGAGAGGGACACAGAATGAGGGGGGAGGAAAACCGCTGGCTGAACATCGGGGTGATGCTTTGGCTGGAACACCCACGTCTTCCTCACCCTCCTCATCTCCTGAACCCTGTGCGCACAGGACCTCACACAGGAGGGCAGGCGTTGACCTCAACAGAATGCCCAGGGCTTCCCTAGCATGAATTAGTGGTCAGGGTTGAGGGCTTCCAGTGAGGATGGGAAAGTTCTGGAATTTGGGCCTGGCTAACTCAAACCACGAGATAATCAGAGGCCCAGAGAAGCACTGGGAAACACCATGCCAGCTACTAGAAGTGAGATGAGAATTCCTTGATGTCTTGAAATCTTACTCCTAAAACAAGAGACTAGCTTGCGCCTTGGGGGGCACTGGCCAGCCAGCCAGACCCCGCTTTGACAGAGCAGGGGGCATGAAGGGACTCTGAGAAGTGACTCTGGTGCCCAGGGAGCTATGGCTGCTACCTTTGGAAGCACAGAACTAACCAGGAGAGCCAGAGGGGAAGCACATCCCACCTGCTGAGAAGTCAAGTCCGAAAGACTTGGACTCTGTGACCTGGTCATTATGTATTTATTTGGTATCTGAGATGATCTAAAGCCTTTCCTTGCCTTTTTTTTCCAAAGGAAAAAAAGGGGGCAGCCTGGGTAGCTCAGCGGTCTATCGCCACTTTGGCCCAGGACGTGATCCTGGAGACCCAGGATCGAGTCCCATGTTGGGCTCCCTATATGGAGCCTGCTTCTCCCTCTGCCTGTGTCTCTGTCTCTCTGTTTCTCATGAATAAATAAATAAAATCTTAAAAAAAAAATAAAGGAAAAAAAGAAAGGCCATTTCTAGAGGTAATGTCTCCTGTATGTTCACTAACTACTACTTGGGGGTAATTTATTGATTTTCCCAATTATTATCTTACTATTGAATGGCTCCCTCTTCATTTTAGTATTCTGAAATCTGGGGTATGTACGATCATCTGACTCTTCCCAAGCGAGCATCTTTACGCTCAGAACGGAAACTGGCTAGCCACAAGGAGCCCTTCTCTGGTTGGAGAGTCATTTGGGTGGGGTCTGAACACTTTGTGTTCAGAAAGGGGCAGATGCAGATCTATTTCTCCTCGGCTCCCAGGCAACCTGGGACACTCTGCACAGAGTGTGAGAAAGCCCTCTCCCGAGAGCATTCTCCAGGAGCATGCTGCCTGGGGATGGCCCCACCTCACCAGACCTTTGGAGATCTGTTGGGACATTTGCAGGGTTCCTCTTCTAGCTTGCATGTCTCCCACTCACATGCTTTGGCATGTTTCCTACCACAGGATCTAGCATTTTGTGAGGTCAACTCTTGGATCCAGGGGCAAGCAGCTCAGTGTGGATGTGAGCTGATGGGAGGGAGGATCCCTGGGCTGGGCTGGAGATAAAAATCAATGTTGTGCCGTAGCTGCGAACACACTGGAGGCTCAGACCAACACCCGTGTAAATCAGAAGCACCACAGGCAGCTGTTTCTCAGTGCCCGACAGCTGCAGGGCTCTGCTACCACCACGGCTCCCAGGACCTCCTGCTGCCCGGGGTCAACGGTGAGGCCACAATATCTAGCTTCTCCTTCTTCAGCTTTTCTTTTTCTTTCTTTCTTTCTTTCTTTCTTTCTTTCTTTCTTTCTTTCTTTCTTTCTTTCTTCTTTCTTTCTTTCTAAAGATTATTTATTTATTTATTTATTTATTTATTTATTTATTTATGATAGACACAGAGAGAGAGAAAGAGAGAGAGAGAGAGAGGCAGAGACACAGGAGGAAGGAGAAACAGGCTCCATGCTGGGAGCCCGACGTGGGACTCAATCCCAGGACTCCAGGATTGCACCCTGGGCTAAAGGTAGGCGCTAAACCTTTGAGCCACCCAGGGATCCCCTCTCCTTCTTCAGCTTCTCCCAAATCTTTGGGCCCAATCGAAACACCGTGGGCCCATCCTGTGATCACCTGCCATACTCACCGAGAAGCCATTCTGCCCCCATCTCTCCCCCCCACTTCCTCTGGAATTTACAGATGGGCTCAAGTGCACTGAGCTTTGCAGAGTTTCCCAGCGACCCCAGATCTGTGGCAGGGACTCAATGGAATAACTATAAAAAATGCACCAGCCAGAGCAAATAGAACTCTAAAACACTAACTGGAGGACACTGCGTCACACGAAGGGAAAAGACCGCGATTAAGGCTGACTAGTCTTCGCTAGTCTTTCAGTGAGATCATCTCTCTGCAGGCCAGGGGCCCAGGAAATGCATGGGGGATCAAGAGGAAACATGGGGATGGTGACATGGTTTCCTGTCTTAGAGGAGCCATCGCCAGCCGGGGGCAGTGATTCTGGAGTAAAGGTAGATGCCCCTGCATAGCTGGCATGGTTGCTGTGAGGGTGGGGGGTGTCCAGCATTTGCAAGCTAGGCCCTCGGGAGAATCCAGGTCAGGGCCCTCATACGGCTCTGTTCTGTGGCCCTGAACACATAATTCTAACCTCTGCCTCAGATGCCTGCCAATTGGGAAACCCCGAGGAGTAGAAGTCCAAGCTTGTTACACGCTGAGGGAAAAGCAGCAGAAAGGATTACTGCATGATTACTCAGCAGTCCTATGCACCTTTCACTACTTGCTAATTGCATTATGTGACTTCTTACTTCCGCTCTTAATTAGAGTCTGGATTCGGTTGGTATGGTTCATTCCATTTTATAGATGGGAAATTGAGGCAGCAGAGAAGTAAGTCAAGTAAGTCAAGCTTCCTGAGCTGTCATTACCCCATGTTCAGAAAGGTGGCTGGGATTCTAAAACCCACTGCTTTGCTCTCTAGGCTGTAATGCCTTTCCTGACTAGCGTGGATGGGCTGCCTAGGGCCTTTTCTGGCCTGAAGGCCATCTGCCTCGTCTGTGAAGGCCAGCGCGAGCAGGAGAGCCTCGAAGAACTGCAAATATGTGTCCTCCATTCAGGGATAATCAGGGCTGCGGGCAGCTCAATAGAGATTGTGAGGTCAGGGCCAGTGAAGATCTCCTCCACCAACAAGGGGTGAAGGTAAATCGCAGAGATGTGTGACGATACCAAGGCCAACAGAAGTCCATGAACATGCTTGGTCTGCCAGCTTTGTCTCCAGTCTCTGAAGCATGAGCAGCATTTATCCCTTCCTGAAATCTTTGCTTTTTTTTTTTTTTTTTTTAAAGAAAACCAAATAAGTAGATTAGGAGAGGAGGGTCAACTACAGCTAGCCAAGCACAGTGGAATAAGGTGATTTTTAGCAATAAGTCAACAGGATGGTCCATGCTGCTGGCTTGTCTGGGCTGTGGAGCTGGAGGGCACCCACTTCAGAAATAGCCCTCAGTTCTGCATCCTCTCTGTGAGCACGCACAGTGGCATGGGTGTCTCTGGGTCTAAAGGAGGCCCAGGGAAAGTGGTGGCCAGGTCACAGACACAGAGGGACACTCCGGCAAGATTATAGATGCAGATGAAGATGTTCATATTGACACAAGAGAAGATACAGCATTTCTGTATTAGTAATAACATGGGAGCATGGAGCAGACTGTGGAGAAAATGAAAGAGAAATCGAGATAGAGAGACAGAGACAGAGAGAAGGAAGGAGAGAGGGAGAGTTACAGAGGAGTTGGTAAGCACGAGGTGTAGGAAGTGTCTGGAAACAACTGAATGAGGAGATCACGGAGGGATGGTTTAGGCTAAAATAGCGACTTTGACCCCAGACAACCCAGCAACATCACAGCCCCTACCTGGCAAACACACCTGCTTTGTGTAGAAACTACTGGCTTCCAGAGTTATATTCTTATATCTCTAGCTCTTTCACCACTGGTTTCCTAAGAATGAGCAGCTGGGGGGATGGTAGGAGGACAGAGAAGATGAGGCCCAGGGAGCACAGGGAATTGGGGAGAGGCCAACAGGACCCCAGGAACACATGTTGGTGTTCACACATGCAGACAGGGTAGTTAGTCCCTGCAGGCTAAACAGATTCTGTTCCTGGGGGCTAGATTATAATTACACAAAGCCACTGTGGGGCGCCATCTATGTTAGCAAAGTATGAATGGCAAAAAAAAAAAAAAAAAAAAAAAAAAACAGGAAAAAAAAAAAGAAAAAGCTCAGTGAGAAGAGATTGGGTGGGGAGAGCATGTCAGCACCCTGGAGGGAGCTCTCTGCCCCAGGGTCCAGCTTCTCATTTCTGCTCCCGCTGCCCCATCCCATGGTCTCTTGAGGAGAAACTTCTTCTGGACTAGAGTTTAATCTGGCTCATGCCCTTCCGCATCACAACATGCCTTATCCCAGCCAAAGGGGTCTCCCAGAGCCACCTGAATGGCTGAGACCTAGCGTGCTGACTGCAGACGTGTCCAGATGAGATGAAATGCTTGCCATCCATACGTTTCATAAGGCATAACAAAGATGTGCTTAGAAGAGTCACATGCTACAATTTATCAAGATTGACCTGTCCTGCGATTTTTGTTTTATTATGATGATGATGATTTATTATAAAAGTGGCTAATGCTTGCCATAAAGAAGTCAGAAGGGACGCGGCACTGTCGCTTGTCAGGGGACAGTGGCCAGGGCCTGTGTGCACAGTGTTTGCACACACCACCCGGGAATGCAGGCCGTGCTCGACTGTGACCAGAACCATACTCCGGGACCCTTTCACATGCCTGTGCTATTCAGAATCAGTAATTTAGGGCCTGACAGATGAACGAGGGTACAATGTTACATGGAAGCCAAATGAGGAGATATGGAACATTGTGGGAAAATCAAAGAATCAATCTCTCTCTTCAGTGAAGAAGAAAAAAAAAACAAAACCCTGTAGTCCTCCCACATCTCAAAACCTCACACATCCTGTCATCAAATGACAAGGATTCCAGAACGAAACTTGAGCAGCACATGAAAGGGTCTCCAAGGAGGCAAAGCATCCAAAGTGAAATTTTAGAAGGTTTTCTTTTTTCTTTTTAAAGAAAGAAAATAGAAAAAGGAGGTCTCATGCAAACCGTGGCATCTAAATACACGCGGGAAGTGGTCTGACACAGGCCCAAGCCACTCCGACACGTTGGTCTAGCCTGCCCCTCGGCAGCCCCTAGCCCCCTGCACCCCGGGAGGGCTCGCTCCTGAGGGGTGTGCAGAGGGGGTGCAGCTTACCAGTAGGCCAGGGAAGGGTGCTCCTTCAGGGCTTGAGTGGGAAGTGCTGGCAGCTTCTTCAAGTCACTCCTCACCACCTCATTGCTGGAAGAGAGTAATGGGACAGAGATAATGCCCAGGAATGGCTCACCCTCTGTCTTAGACACCTGCACTACAGGATCCAACCCGACCCAGTGGCCTCAGCTGAGACCCCACATTTGTTCCCTTTTAATGAAAAGTGGGGGGAGGAGGAAGGGGTGCTCCCTTTAAATTTATGTATTTAATACAGAGGGAAGAGAACACACAAGGTGCAGAGCCCAGGGGCCCTCTCCCCAGGGGCACAGAATAGGGCAGAGGAGAGTGCTCACAGATAGCCTGAAAGCAGAGAGAGCCAGAGACCAAGTGTCCCTGAGCAGCATGAATCTGGGAGGAAAAGAGTCACCCGTATCCCGTGGGAGAAGCTCCCAGGGATTGGTCATGGGCTCAAAGGCCTGCAAGAAGGGGCAGCCCAGGGGATGCCTGGGTGGCTCAGCAGTTGAGCATCTGCCTTTGGCCCAGGGCGTGATCCTGGGGTCCTGGGATTGAGTCCCACGTTGGGCTCCCTGTAATGGAGCCTGCTTCTCCCTCTGCCTGTGTCTCTGCCTCTCATGAATACATAAATAAAATCTTAAAAAAAAAAAAAAAAAAAAAAGAATGGGCAGCCTGACTGCTGCTCCTTGAGAGCTGTTTCCCTTGCTGACACACAAGTCTGGTTTTCTTCGCTTGGATTGACCACATGCTGGAAACTGTTGTCTAAAATATGACAAATAAATAACCTTTGCTTTTGACAAGGCCTGGAAATGACTCTGAGAGTGGGAAGTGGATTATCTGGTACTAGTAGGAGGTCCTGGCACCAGAAATCCCTTTTTCCACAGACTCCCATGTTCTCAGGTTTGAAGAATACTTAAATACTCTCCTGGTTTTAGCCAGTGTTTTTCAGAGGCTTGATTCCTCTCTGCACACTCAATAGACCTGCATCCCCACTGGGTCAGGGTATTTGGTGTTTGCACCCACTCTTTACCTCCAGAGGCAATTACTGGCCTCTACCTTGGGATGGAGATTTTGCTATTTAGAGGGTATTTCCCTCTCCTGGTCCAGCAAGTGTCTCATGGCTCCTACTGGGCTGGCAGAGGCTCACCCCATGGATCCTGCCTTGGTCCTCGGTTCTTTTTTTTTAAGGTTTTATTTATTTATTCATAAGAGACACGACTGAGAGAGAGAGACAGAGACACAGGCAGAGGGATAAGCAGGCTCCATGCAGGGAACGTGATGCGGGGCTTGATCCCAGATCCCGGGATCACGACCTGAGCCAAAGGCAAGCAACCCAGCTGCTGAGCCACCCAGGCATCCCTATTTTACTTTTTAAAAAGATTTTATTTGGGGATCCCTGGGTGGCGCAGCGGTTTGGCGCCTGCCTTTGGCCCAGGGCGTGATCCTGGAGACCCGGGATCGAATCCCACGTCGGGCTCCCGGTGCATGGAGCCTGCTTCTCCCTCTGCCTGTGTCTCTGTCTCTCTCTCTCTCTCTCTGTGTGACTATCATAAATAAATTAAAAAAAAAGATTTTATTTACTTATTCATGAGACACACAGAGAGAGAGGCAGAGACACAGGCAGAGGGAAAAGCAGGCTCCCTACAAGTTGTCCAATGTGGGACTCAGTTCCAGGACCCCGGGATCATGCCTTGAGCCAAAGGCAGATGCTCAACCACTGAGCCCTCCAGGCCCCCCTGGTCCTCAGCTCTAACCAAAGCTATGGGAGCAGCTTCTGTGCTGCTCACACAGAACAAGGCAGATACTGGTCACTGGGATGCTGGGCAGTGATGTCAAAAGAGCAATGCGGTATGAGCTCAGTAGTAGTGGGTGCAGGGGAGGTAAGAGGAAATAAGGCCAAATGAAAGGCAGATTAGGCACAGAATGTTGAGAACCTTCACCCGCAGGCTCACAGAGTTCAAACTCTTCCAGGAGGCAGTGGTCAGCCACTGGAGGTCTTCGCACAGGTAAGCCACTTGCATTCAGGACAGGTCAATTCCCAAGTAGGGTTTGAAGTTTTTACTCACATGCCATTAAGGCATAGTTTAAGCAAATACTCAGTTCACCAAACACTGGAGAGCCCACAGTGATGGATTTCTGGGTCTTGCCTCTTCCCTGTTTAACTACAAGCACCCCGAGAACAGGGATCTGATTCACTGTAAATATTGAAAGGCACTCTTAAGGGACGGGCTTTGACTGGCTGAGGCTGTGGGAGAGGCAATTAAGCTGGAGTCTAGGTTTACCCACACTCATTACGTTCAAAGTATATTTGGGGAAGGAAGGAGCTAAAGGAGGAAGGGATTGTCTTACCCATGAAACACTAGTTTGTTGGCAAACAAGATTCCCCAATGACAATCCCAGGCTTGACTTCCCTGCTAGAGCCTGTAGTGTTCCTCTCGCTCCCCCCCCAGGGCAGGGTTACATAGACAAATATAACAAGAAATCACTAAGGCGTGAAGCCCGTCCAAATCCATTACATTCTGGAAGGGATCCATGGCTCTTAATCCTTCCCAAAGGACAACTATGCAGAAATGTTCTATTTGCCTTTCTGCTGTCTGTAAACATCTGCACTAACTTATAGGTGGTCAGCCCTGTGGAATGATCCGGCCTCGCGCCGTGGTTGCGTATCACAAAGTTGCCCTGATGGGAGACCTGGTCACTCCATCTCCGGAGGTGTGAGAAGCTAAAACCTAATGAATATGGTGGAAGTTCCCAGCTTCCTCTCCTGGGGTCTTCCACTTTCTCGGACATCTCCCCCAGAGTTCAGTGCACCTGATAAAGGTCAACTTAGAAGACACGCTAAAACAGTTCGTGTTTCATTTTTAGAAAAACGGTCTCTGGGAGAGTCATTTGCTGAACTGAGACTAAAACCGAAGTTTTCTTATTTTTAACATTAACCAGATTCTATGAAAAATAGAATCTTTTAGGTACTTATTAACGTTACCAGCAAAAACGTAGACTCCCAGTGCTACCCTGGTCCTTTGATTTAGGGTTTTTTGTTTTGTTTTGTTTTTTGTTTGTTGCCATGATGTGTCTCTCATCTACTGCCCATACCACTTATCAAACCTAGGAACTTTGAATGATCCACTAAGAAAATTTTCTGAGATTTCTAGCAATACATCAAACGGGGAATTTGCCACAAATAACAGCAACAGCAAATTTAACCAAGACACCATGAGGCAAAGGAAGCAAAAATCCTATTTGATAGGAGGATTAGCAAAATCCACATGGGTTTGTCTTCCTTTAGGAAAAACGAGGAGGGCAGCCTGGGTGGCTCAGTGGTTTGGTGCTGCCTTCAGCCCAGGGCGTGATCCTGGGGTCCTGGGATCGAGTCCCACGTCAGGCTCCCTGCAGGGAGCCTGCTTCTCCCTCTGTCTGTGTTTCTGCCTCTCTGTGTGTGTGTCTCTCATGAATAAATCAATAAAATCTTTTTAAAAAAAAAGGAAAAATGAGGAAATTCTTTTTCAGAAGATTCTCCTTGGGTGAAAGGCGATGTCCATAATTTGTGGTACAAATCTGGGGCAAAAAGAACATGCTTGGTGTGGGAGAATTATTCCTGCACCAGGGGTTTTGATGCACGTAGCACTAAAACACTATGGGGCACTAAACCCGGGATGGCAAACCAGTGTAACAGAGAGCACTGCCCTGTGACATCGAGAAAAGGCACCATGATGCTAGCGTCACACCAATGCCTCCACGTTTTGTGAGCCCATCACGAGGGTCCAGTTCTCCGGGGAGAGTATTACAGGTCCTCATGATTGGCAATTCCCAAATCTGAAAAGCTCTAAAAATGGACATTTCTTAACCCTCTTGGTGGCAAACCTAGACTTTGTCACACGAGGCAATGTTCGACCTTCCTCTGCTCCACTTGGTGCCAGGAGCCACGTTCTGGTGCAGGCACAGTACGAGACTGGACTCCAGGTGCTGCCCGGACCCTGACTCGGTGTTCAGGAATTCCCTGAGTCATCCGTCTAAAACCTACAAATTTCTGGATATGGAAGAACTGGGACTAAAGTTTCAGACATGCACTGTGGGTCTGTATGACTTTATTTTGGTACAACGAATCTAGAAAAATCAGAGATAGATTAATAAGGGAAGCTGTGTATTTGTTTCTCCTTTGGTGATCTTTAAAAACCGTGCAGGAGGGGGCGCCTGGATGGCTCAGTTGGTTAAGTGTCTGCCTTCAGCTCAGGTCATGATCCTGGGGTCCTGGGATTGAGCCCCAAGTCCGGCTCCCTGCTCAGTGGAGAGTCTGCTTCTCCCTCTCCCTATGCCTGTCTCCCCATCGCCACTCATGCTATTTCTCTCTCACGTAAATAAATAAAATTTAAAAATAAAAAAACTGGGGATCCCTGGGTGGCTCAGAGTTTTAGTGCCTGCCTTCAGCCCAGGGCGTGATCCTGGATTCCTGGGATCGAGTCCCATGTCGGGCTCCCTGCATGGAGCCTGCTTCTCCCCTGCCTGTGTCTCTGCTTCTCTCTCTGTGTGTCTCTCATGAATAAATAATAATAATAAAAAAATCTTAAAAAAAATAAAAATAAAAAAAACTGTGCAGAAAACCATTTTCCTTTCCTTTTCCTTTCTTCCTCTTTGTGAACCAAATTCAAGTTCAGGTTTAACAAAGAAGTTACTATTTGAGTGTATTTCTATACACTTGCATATCTCCTCCGATCACCTATGATTTTTAGGTGTGTAGGGAGGGCTCGCTCACAAAGCTGATAGATAGGATCTTCTCTGTAAAGCTTCTCCTGGCATCGTGTGACCATCTTCAGACAAAGGGAAACATCTGGGGGACCCCCTGAGACTTCTCCAGCATGAGATTCTAGATTCTGGGCATGGATCACAGAGAAACAGGTCACACTGTACAGAGGGGCAAAATTACATTTACGAATTATGTGCCTTTATTTCTGATGTTTAGTACCAATTTATCTAAATACAATTTTTTTTCCTGATTAGTGAGTTTGGTTTCCTAGGGTAATGCAAAACCTTCTGTGAGTTTCTTTTTCTTTTCTTTTCTTTTTTATTTTGTGAGTTTCTAACAGTTGTAAACTTATAACATTCAAAACCAGTCTTGAGGAATTTTTAGAAGTCTACAATTGAAGATAGTAATTTTACTCAACTAGCACAAAGAAGCAACTGATGAGTTTGCTACATCACCCTTTACAGTGAGAATCTTAATTTTGAAAGACTGACATAGTGGTAAAGCCGTGAGCTGTTCTGCTATTCACAAGGTCAAGAAATACGATATTGACATTACTTAGAGGCGGCATAAAAGAGACAGCTGTCATAATACAAAATCTCCTCCTTACTTTATAGCTAAATGATTCCCATAGGATTTGAAGACTATCATCCTGCAAAATACCCTATCTGAATACTTTTCTAGGCCCAGAAAAATGAATTACACACTTGAAAAGCTCAGTCAAATGGATGTTTGTGCATAAAACAAAGATTTCTGTAACAATTTATAACTTTTCCACTTGAACATTTTGTTTCAAATTTTCACAGATTCGGTTCCTTTCAAAAGGTCCTGCTGGTGTGAAAGATTCCAGCTGCTTCTCACTCAAAAGTCCTTTCTTAAATCACGGGGAAAACATCATACCCCTCCCCTCTCTCCCTTTTTGTGAATATACGAGAATTATATAAATTTATAAATTCTTCCCACAGAAACTCATCTTTGGGCTGACAGATGTGTTTCAAACTTAACAGATGACTTTTCTAGTAAGTTTCCAATAGGGACATTTGCAAATTGGGGGGTATTAAAGATACTATGAGGTTCTATCAGTTATATTCCAAATGTTGACTGTTCCAAACACCACTGTTTGAGTATTTCTTACTAATTATCTAAGGGTCTCAGCAAATCTATTTCACTTACTATATGATTACTGCCAGCTGTTTTCTTTCAAGAGGCCAATTAAAAAATTGCAGGAAAACATATGCCAAATGATCAAATGCTCTAATAATGATTTAAGGCCGAGCTTGCTTTGAGTTGTAGTAGTAAAACCACTTATGTAAATGCAAAGTAATGATATCAGTGGACTCGGAATGGTGATTTATAGACTGCTGCCCGAGATTAATCAACTTTCAACACTGGGCAAGAAAATAACATTGTCATCTTTTTAAAGATAGCAATCTACAGTAATGTTTATGTTACTAAAAAAGTCTTAGAAGAAAACCAGCTCTTTGTCTTCTTTTCCTGTTGATCTTCTAAAATTCTGCCTTCAACTTAGTACTGCCTAAAAGGCCTCCTCTAGACTGACAAAAAAGGCCCACAAACCTGGAATTTTCAGGTACCAGAAAGCCGAGCTTCATTTCCATTAATTCACAAATGCTCTTTGAAAAGGCAAAGGCAGAAAAGCTTTCAAACAAAGAACCAAAAAAAAATTCAAGAGGGTAATTTTTTTTTTTTTGGTCCCAGAAATTGCATTTTGTCTTTCCAGACTAGTAAACACAGGATTCCATGGTTCATGGGAGATAAAATATTAAAAAGCGTTAATTTTTTTTTTTTTTTTTTTTGCTTCTAACTGTTCCCCCAGAGCCCTAAGAACATGCAGTCTGTGAAAGTTAAAGGGAATCTTCCAGCACAAATAAATACTCCAAGACCTCTCCTGAAAGGGAGGGAAAGATCAATATCCTCTGTGGCCAAGGACTGCTCTTTAGTAGTATGCACTGAGTAATGCACTGCTCCATTTCAGAAAACATTATTATTTCTATTATTAGTATCTTATTATTTTAAGAAGTGGAATTAGACACCTGCAGGCTGATGATGGGAACGTGGTACAATTTCTTACCTACCACTGAACTCTGCTGGACCTGCATTTCACTTTGCACAGATGTCACATAAACTGACCCTTAAGTACTCAATTACAGCTTCACTTCTTTGCCTATGGCTGCTGTGTTTATTTTGGAACAGAGAGAGCCTGCAGATGGAGGTTCCCCTTCCACGGCCTCTTATGCACACGATGGGCTCTGCCGAACAGGTAAGCCAAATGTGGCCCACGGCCCTCTACCTGAAATGTTCTTAATACCTGTCTTTTCCAGGTGCTGTTTGCTTACTGGTTCTGATAAATCTTATGCTAGTAGAACCCTGTTTTAATGATTAGCATCAGTATATCTCCAGTCCGCTATAACAAAGGTATTTCCAGGTCCCAATAGACCGCCCAGTGTAACAGAGCTTTACTGAGCTCCAATAAATCTTGTTAACAAAAAATTGTATATAACAGATGTTTTTTACTAATCAATCCCTGCTAATGTTTGGATGGTTCTTTATATCAAAGGTAGCAGTGATCTGTGCATTTATTTGTGCTGTTTGGCATAAACCATTTTTTAATTAATTCACTGATTTGCCAAAATGTTTAAAATGATTTTTCTTTTCTTGTCTCATGGCACCCTTCTGGAAGTATCAAAGGGCTGGTGGAAAGTAAAATATGAGGTGATTCTGCAAATCAAGCTAGAGAGGTCAGGGTGCCTGGATGGCTCAGTCAGTTAAGCGTCATGATCTTGGGGTCCTGGGATCGAGCCCCATGTCAGGCTCCCTGCTCAGTGAGGAGTCTGCTTCTTCCTCTGCCCTCTGTCCCTCCTCCCTGCTTGTGCTCTCACCCTCTCTCTCAAACAAATAAATTTTTTTTTTTTTTTAAAGGAGAGACTGGCCGCTAGGGTTTTCAGTGAAGTTCCCCTAAAGTCCCCCTAGAGAAAAAAAGAAAAGCAAAAAAAAAAAAAAAAAAAAAAAAAAAAAAATCAAGTTTTTGCATACAATGTAGCAAGAAGTCTTCTGTTAAATTACATTAGAATGTAACTATGCAATCTGGACCTCCTATTCAGCTGATTCCACTGACCTTTTTAAGAAAGAGAATATTATTTTCCTATCATAACCAAGATTTTTTCTTTAATTTTTTTTATACAGGAAATGTCAGTATTTAGCACTCAAATCACTACACCATTTGTGATGCATAAAATATGTATACATTATGGAAAATGTGTGCTGGCTGATGAATGTTCAGGAGCAATTATCAAATAAGAACTTTCTGTTTTTAAACTGTGTTGATCTGGGGCGCCTGGGTGGTTCAGTGGTTGAGCAGAGTCTGCCTTTGGCTCAGGTCGGGATCCCGGGATCCTGGGATCAAGTCCCATATCAGGTTCCCCAGAGGGAGCCTGCTTCTTCCTCTGTCTATGTCTCTGCCTCTCTCTGTGTATTTCTCATGAATAAATAAATCTTAAAAAACAAAACAAAACAAAACAAACTATGTTGATCCTTCTCAACCTTATATTTGCCTACAGAGCTGTCATGGTTAGCAGTTCTTAGGCTTTCAATTGTTTTTAAACAGAAATGCCAACTCTAGATTTCCTGATTGTGGATGGACACTCATTTTTGTACACACAAAGACACCAGGAAGCGAAATACGATTACCATGCTGTGCTGAGGAAAATAATACAAGTGAGAAAATATTGTTTTTAGATAAGACTAGTTCCTAAACCTTTATTTTTTTTAAAGATTTTATTTACTTATTTGACAGAAAGAGAAAAAGTGTGTGCACATAAGCAGGAGGAACAGCAGAGGGAGAAACAGGTTTCCCACTGAGCAAGGAGCCTGACATAGGGCTCGATCCTGGGACCCTGAGATAATGACCTGAGCCAAAGGTAGATGCTTAACTGACTGAGCCACCCGGGCACCCCCTTCCAAAACCTTTAACGATACCTCACAAATCTGTCCACAATATGTTAGAATATGAACATTTATGACCATGGACAATGGTCTCTTCCTACCATGGACAATGCCTTGTATCTATCTAGACCCTGATCATTTTCTTTCAGCAACACTCAGCCCGACATCTCATGGCCAAGTCCAAGGAAACAGGAAGGTGAGCATTTCCATTCATTGGAAAGAAAAGGGAGTTATGTAAGAATAAGCCCTCAGGGGTCTGCTGGGCAAAATGAGTCCAAAAGAAGAAACAGAACAGCCTGTGAGGACCCTGAGAAAGAATAGCTTTGATTCCGGGTTGTCTGCATACAGTTCTCCTTCTACTCAAGTATATCAGCACTTTTGACTTCTCCCTTTTGTAAAAATAACCTTTTTCTTTTCGTAGTTCAAGGAAACTGCTCCTATAATTTGTAGACTTTTAATCCTCATTCCCCTTAAATATAATTCACATATATTCACTGACATGTAAATATATAAAATAATAGTACCTCCAGGCAAAATAGCCTTTTAGAGAGTTAGATTCAGGACCCTTCAGCTATGAAAGTGTTACTTTGTCTTTTGTGTGTGACAGTTATTTAAAAAGGTTCTCTAAGCCTCTAGATTCTAGAACATTCTAGACTTAAGCCCTGGACCATGCCTTATTTAAAAGGCTTCTGCAGGGGTGCCTGTGTGGCTCAGTCCATTCTTGATTAGGTGTTTAACTCATGATTTTGGCTCAGGTCAGGATTTCAGGGGTCTGGGATCGAGCCCTTGTGTGGGGCTCCACGCTCAGTGGGGAGTCTGCTTGGGATTCTCTCTCTCTCTCCCTCTGCCCCCCACCCCATTGCTCATGCTCTTTCTCTCTAATAAATAAATAAATCTTAAAAAAATATATAAAAGTCTCCTGCAGGGCAGCCCAGGTTGCTCAGTGGTTTAGCTCCACCTTCGGCCCAGGGCATGATCATGGAGACCCCAGATCGAGTCCCACGTCGGGCTCCCTACATGGAGCCTGCTTCTCCCTCTGCCTCATTCTCTTTCCTCTCTGTGTATTCTCATGAATAACTAAAAAAAAAAAAAAAAAAAAAAAAAGTCTCCTGCAGTGTTTTCTGTGTTCTACACTGACATCTCATTTTATTGATGCTGTACAGAAAAGCATATTATATTTAAAGGGTATGTATACAAGTCAAGGCCTTCTAATTATTATTTTTTAAAATATTTATTTATTTATGAGAGAGAGAGGGCAAAGAAAGAAGCAGGCTCCATGCTAGGAACCCAACGTAGGACTCAATGTGGGGTCTCCAGGATCACGCCCTGGGCTGAAGGCAGCGCTAAACTGCTGAGCCACCTGGGCTGCCCTAGGCCTTCTAGTGAAATACAACACAGGTTGTACAGTCCTGCATTAATTATTAATAGAGCAAAGATAACCCTAAAATACTAGATTATGAGAGTGGGACATCTAATAGGTCTAATGATCAGCCACCAAACCAAATATACTCAGTTTCATCGTTCTGGGGATTTCCCTGGGTATAGATGGGGAGAGGCAAAAACAAGGGACTTGGAACCTCTTCTCTGATTCCCAGACTCCAGGCTGCTGCTGCATGTGAACCTTGGGCCTGCTTCAGATGGGTGTTTTTCAGGGCGCTGCACTAATAGATCACCACCAACTTCACGATGGGAGTGCTAGGCTGGCAGATACACTGACCTTCTGGATAAGGTGCCTGACCCCTCCCTCCCCTGACAGCTATTTCTCTCCCCAGACAGCTGGAGACAAACAAACCAAGAGGCAGCAATTTGACAAATGAAGCTAAACCAGGATCCTTTGTTTCTTGGAAGCCCACAAGCTGGCATTCCACAAGCTCATGAGGGGGCTGTGAATTAGTGAGGCCAGGCCTGCACTTCCTCTTCCTTGGCAATCCCTGTGGCCATACATTCCCAGGATCCGTGGGGCCAGGCAACGCTGGTCCCAGTTCACATTCCATGCTGTCAGGGTGCTCTCAAAAATATTAAAAAAAAATATTTACAACAGAGTTCAGGGCTGGTGAAAGAAAAGGAGGGAAGAGTACCTTCGGAGAAAAATAGTGATTGTTCAACTATTTTTCATGAGACCAGAAACATTTGGTAAGTATATGAACCGGAACTTATCAAAACCCCCAGATTCGAATACCAAATGAAGGGCAGAAAAAAGTAATGATTATAAAAAAACCAACAAAATGAATATGGTTTCTACATCCTGAAAATGTTTCATTCGAGAAATTCAGTGGATGGTCATTGACCACCTACAATGCTTGAGGTCTCCAGCTAAGGCTGTAAGAGAGCCTTAGTTTAAAAAAAAAAAAAAAAAAAAAAAAAACTACCTCTGTTTTATAGCAAGAACTTGGGAAGTCTAAATAAAAGGGGCCTGGAGGTCTCCTTATGCAAATATTCAAACGAAGCTGAAGGGACTAATTTTAGCATCAGGGGAAAGCATGCTGCAAGTCACCAGCTAGCTCCAGCCCTCTACTTGTTTTTGTATGGCCTGTGAGCTGAGAATGCCTTTTACATTTGTAAATGGTTCAGGAGGGGGAAAAAAATCAAAAGAATAGTATTTTGTGATACAGGAAAATGTATACAGAATTCAAATTTCTAAGTCTATAAATAAAGTTTTATTGGCACACTGCTGCCCTCATTTATTTACCTACTGTGGCTGCTTTTGCATTTACAAAGAGAGAGCTGAGTAATGACTGTATGGCTTGCAAAACCCAAGATATTTACATTACAGATCAAATCCACCAAAAGCAAGAGAAAACACACAAGTTCCTTCAAAGAGTAAAGGCAGGATTTGTGTTTCTTTCTTTCTTTTTTAGAGATTTATTTGAAAGAGAGAGAGAACGGGAGAGAGAGGGAGTGAGCATGAGGGGGAAGAGGGTCAGAGGGAGAAGCAGACTTCCTGCTGAGTGGGAAGCCCCAAGGACGTGGGGACAACAGAGGACGGAGCTCTACCCCAGGACCCTGATGGTGGGGAACAGAGAGTTAACTAAGGACAAAGTAGAAGCTGATATCTCACAAAGGACACCCCCTGCTCCCCAGGGAGGGATATGTATGACATTCCTCAGGAAGTTCCCAGCTGTCTTAATGTTAATACCTTGTTAGAGGGAAAACAGTACTTGACAAAGTCCTTGAAACAGGCAAAGCGACCTTCCTCTACGGACTCAACTGCCTCAATGTTAACACTTTGCTAAGGGCAAAAGGGGATCTTAGCCCGACACCCAGGATCCTGTAAGTCTACTTTAACATATAAAAATTCCTTTAGAAATTTTCTTTCTCTCTAAACCCCCCAAGATACATGTCAGCAATCATCCCCCTAGTGTATAGCCTACTGATGCACATCTGAAGGGTCTCTTGATGCAAGTTTTATTAGATGGTAATAAGTGACCGTTTCCCAACAATAGTTAGTGCCCTCAAGGTCCTGGAAACCTTGCTTCCAAAATTCCTTAGAGAGTATACAATCCCCAAACCCCTCCCAACTTGAAAGTATAAATAATCAGCCATTCCTCACAAACCTCCCCCTCCCGGCAACAGCTCTTCCTGCCCACAGGTAATGTCCCCCTGTTTTAATAAAACCACCATTTTGCACCAAAGATGTCTCAAGAATTCTTTCTTGGTCTTTGGCTCTGGACCTCACCTAATATTCCAAAACTTCATCACTGAGATCATGACCTGAGCCCAAGGCAAATGCTTAATCTACTGAGCCATGCAGGTGTCCCCGTGTTTCCTTTTATTTTTTTAATTTATTTTTTTTCCCGTGTTTCCTTTTAATACCAATTTTGCCAATTCCCTATTGAGGAGCCGTAATGCGATGCCCTGACACTGTTTTCTTGTACATTTAGACCTTGATTCTACAACACAGGTTATCCCACATGTTTCTTGCAATAAAACAGAACGCCAGGAGTAATATCTGTCTTTGAGCAGACAGTCCTGTTGGTGGATGGCTATACCTCCCTACTTGGTAAGGGCTCGAGGAATGATCGTGAGAAAATGAGAGGCAATCCAACCAAGCTGGCTAGTGGGCGATGCCTCAGGAAATGAATGACAAGACTGAAGCTGGCAGTTCCACAGGTTTAATAAGCAGCACGCAGTGTCCCCAGTGGTTAAACATTTACATTCTATCCAACGTAGTATCTAGAGAAGGAAGAAACGTAGAAGTGGGGGACTGTAATAGTTTGATGAAGGAAAGCTAAAATGGGATAGCATTTTGTCCTCTGGAGGGGCAGGGGGCTGAAACAGAGACAACGAAAAAGATATGCACACCCCAGGGTTATCCGAAGCCCTATTCACACCAGAGTGGTGAGTTCCGGCTCCATGGACACACCTGGACAATCTAACAAACCTCCATACAGCTGCCAAGTGTGACACTGGGTACTACTCTCAGCTTTTTAGTGACCTGTAGGCTTCCCATTTAGTACATAATATCCTCCTTGCTATTACTAGGTTTCCTCTGCCTGATGTTATCTGTTTCAATTGACAAGTTGAGAGCTGGATCTCATCATTAATATAATTAAAGCACTGCCCTCCTATAAAGGATATGAAGAATAATTTCTTTTAACAGAGATGTGATAGAGCACATTGAGCAAAAAATAACAAAAAACAAAAACAGAAAAACCACAATGGCCCCAAAACCTTTTGGAAACTCACCTAGAAAAATCTCCCTTTGCTTCCTGTAGAAGAAAAAAGTCAACATCAGTGAAAGGCTCCAGTCCAGTGTGCCAGACTTTCCAGTACATTCTACCTACGGTCACGACAACTCCTCTACTGAGTCAGCTCAGCTTACTACTACTGTTGTCCTACCTGCTACAGGAAGACAATGAGGAAAGGACCAGGCATTTGCCCCTGAATATGAGACACTAAATTTTATTTTATTTTATTTTATTTTGAGACACTAAATTTTAAATTAAACTTTGGAAAGTCGTATACAAAAAAAGTGATCCATAATAACAAAACACAAGTTTCTCCCTCTAGACCCAGGTTTGCCTTTTTCTAGTTTAAAGATTCTGAATCTGAAGGTGGGTCTGCCTCTGTGTTGCATTATTTGTTTTGTCTTGTACCGTGGGCTCTTTCCCGGTTATACTACAGAGGGACCATGAAGAGCTTTAATGACTCTAGCATGATGCCTTGAATATAGTAGTTGTTCAATAAATCTTTGATGAAGAAATAAAATGAATGACCTTCTTTCGGTTCATCTTGTCAGTGTTACTAGTATGGTCACTGTTGCTAATTTTCACTAATAAGTCTTTCACACATAAGCTAAAGGTCTCTCATTATCTTTCCATGGGCTGTGAAATGATTCTCTTGCAATTAATTCTTCTATGGACTTGGCTTTCTCCAGAGTGAGGGGGGCACCAAAATGGAAGGAAATAGGGCCACTGAATATCTTAGTTTTCTTTTTCTTTTTTTTTTGATCTTAGTTTTCCAACTCAAACGATATATACATAATTTTCCTTTGCAGAGAGACACTGTCATATAATTTGGAAATATCAGAAGCTCCTGTTTACAGCCATGGTGTACTCCTTCCTGTTAGCTCTATAAATAAGATGACCAACAGGTAGTGCATAGGGCAGCTGGCTGTGCATGGTAAGACTTACTGCTATCTCTTCTGTGTCTGGCTCTGGGATCCACAGATGAGGGCAGAACAACCTACCTGTAAAATATAGGAGGCTAATTCAAACACCACTTCGCTGTCCACATCAATCAGCTCCTGAAAGGAAAAACCCACAAGGAAGGTAAGTTTGGTACTTAACAATGACTTCTTTATGACAACTCCTAAATAAAGGCCCGGTCTTCCTTTTCTGAGGTGACCCTCAGAATCTCAAATGCTCACAGGATATCTGTGGTCTGGATTACTTGGCCCCAAGTGCTCCCTGACATCCTGTTCTGGGCTTTTAGCCAGAAGGGACCCCAGCAGTCCTGGGCCTTCTCAGTCATCTCATCTCAAAGGCCTCATCTTTAAATCTTGTGACAGTAGGCAGCAGACCAGTCTTGGGCTTTTTACAAATTTATTAATCTGATTCATCAATGGAGTCAGGTTACTTGGTAACCAATTGTGTTTTCTTCATACACTACTTTAGAACCAGGAGTAAGGCTTTATAGGGAAAAAAAAGTTATAATGGGATTGTGACCCTTTAAATTAATATTAAATTTAATAAAAAAATAGTTTTTTTAAAAAGATTTTATTTATTTATGAGAGAGAGAGAGAGAGAGAGGCGCAGAGACACAAGCAGAGGGGGAAGTAGGCTCCACGTCGGAGAGCCTGATGTGGGACTTGATCCCGGGTCTGCAGGATCACACCCTGGGCTGAAGGCAGCACTAAACCACTGGGCCACCGGGGCTACCCCAAAAATACAGTTTCTCACTGCAATGGTCTCATGGCTTTCAAGCGCTTGACAGTTTGATGTAGCTATTAGCTACCATAGGGTCAGAGCAAATACAGGGCACTTCCATCATTGCAGAAAGTTCTACAGACTAGCACTACCACAGAGCTTAAGTTTAAAAATGCTTCCCATGAATGTCCTCGTGTCCCTTTGTGTGTGTACATGTTTGGTATATGGTACAAAATACTTAACACAACCACCACCTTCTTTACATATTTTAAGTGCATGACGTTGTATTGTCATATATTGTTCAGATCTTAAAAACAGAGGGAACTCTGGAGTCCATCAGCCCAGAAAAATAATAAACAAATTAATGTTATACTTGTGTTGTGAAACTTAAGTAGAAATGTCTGTTTTATTCTTTCTTTCTCTCTCCTTCATATCACTAGATGCTATAGTGAGTGATGGGACCACAGAACATTAGAGCTAAGCCAGGCTTCAACACCGGCTAGCCCAGCCCTCTGCTTTTATTGAGATCAGAAATCCAAAAATGTCAAGGGACTCTCCCCAAACCACAAGGCCTTAGTGGCAGTGAGGAGGCTGGAAACAATTGCCTCACCTCTTGTCTGGCAAGTGACCTCCCTGAGTGCATCTACTCCCCTAAGTCAGTAAGGACTTGGGGCTATCGCTTGACACTTGTTAGAATGGCTATTATCAAAAAGACAAGAAATTGCAAGTGTTGGAGAACATGTGGAGAATAGGGAACCCTTGTGCATGTTGGGGGGGGGTGTAAATTGGGGCAGCCTCTATGGAAAACAGAATAGAGGTTCCTCAAAAAATTAAAAATAGAACTAGCCTATGACCCAGCAATTCTACTTCTGCGTATTTGCCCAAAGGAAATGAAAGTACCAGCTTGAAAAGATATCTTTACCCCCATGTTCACTGCAGCAGTATTTATGATGGCCAAATTTTTGTAAACATGGGAACAACCTAAGTGTCCATCAATTGATGAATGGATAAGGAAAATATGGTGTCTGTGTATATATATATTCCATTCCACACAATGGAATATTATCCAGTCATAAAAAAGAACAAGATCCTGCCATTGGAAAAACATGAATAGATCTGGAAGGCATCATGCTAAATGAAACAAGACAGAGAAAGTATTACATGATGTCACTTGCATGTGGAGTCTGAAAGGAAGAAAATTCAAATACATAGATACAGAGAACAGACTGATGGTTGCCAGAGGCAGGGGGTGGGGGAAATGGGTGAAGGCGGTCAAATGTAAAAACGTCAGTTTATAAAACAAGTCCTGAGGATGTAATGTACAGCACAGTGACTATAGTTGTTACTATACTGTCTATCTGAAGGCTGCTAAGAAAGCTAGATCTCCGAAGTTCTCATCCCAAGACAAAAAAATATATATGTGGGGTGATGGATACTAATGAGACCTATGGTGGGGATCATTTCACAAGATACACAACTATTGGGTCACTATGTTATATACCTGAAACTGATATAATGTTATATGTCAATTATTTTTCGATTAAAAAAAATAAGGATTTGGTTTCAGCCAACCTGTTCTCAGAGCCATAACTATCACTGAAGTTAGCTAAAACCAGAGTTACTTTTCACTTGAATTATAAACCGAACTCTGATTCACGGATTTTCTAATTAATTTTTTTTTTTTTTTTTGTGGTCCTCAACGGGACCCTGGAATTCAAAACAACACACTCTAGCAAGCCTGTATCTTTTGAAAGAGGGATATCATTTGGGCCCTTTCAGGCCCAGTAATTTCAAAGGTGGATAATAATATTTGCTACTGAACCACCTCAGGAGTGTGGGCTAAGGGAACCAGGGAGAGCATATGGAAGAATCGGGCACAATAATTCTTTATGCGTAACCAGCTGAGAGAGCTTTATGGCCGCTGTAATTGATATAGACTGTCAGGGTTGGGATACAGAGGAATGCGTGGAATTGGCCTTTTGGGATTACCAGATCCCATCAGAATGTAAATCATTTAACAGTGTACAAATGATTTAACAGAAACACTGTCCAGGGTTCCCACAATGGACCATGAGGTTCCTTTCTATTCCCAACAACACCTTCCCGAGCACTCCCCCCGTCCCGGGATGTGTGTTCTCCTGTCAAACATTTACGCCTGTGTTGAGGCTAATGGTCGATGGTGGGCTAATCTTTAACATCCATGCAGAGGCCGACGTCGCGACCAACTCAAAACCAGCCATTGGGAACAACCCTTTTAAGTGCAAACATAGCTTTTAGTTCATTATTTGACCCATCCGCTAAATGAAAATGTACCTCTTGGGGGAAGCAGGGTAGGAAAGGCAGAGGAAGGTCTTTTACAATTTCATTTTACTTTATAAAGTTCCAGGAGAGATTGTCAGAAATGAATCTGGTGGTGAATGTCAACTGCAATGTGCCATTATTCAGAGTAAAGCTACTGAAAATGCACAATTAAATGCCTGACCTGATTTACTCCAGTTCTCCCTCACGGCACTCGTCCTCGGAGTGATTGGGCGCCCTCGCCCTTGAACTGGGGTGAGTTTTCACCTTCTCTGACCTTGACTGTCTCCCAGATATTAAAAAACAAGGTGGTGTCAAAACGTGGCAGGAAAGAGGAAAAAGGCTTAAAGACTGAAGTGGCTGAGACGGCGCACGTGCTTGCACAATGTGATGGAAGACAGCTGCATTATCACCCCTTACCACCTCTGCTCAGTACTGAGTTCAAGGATCACCGTGTTGTCCGTCCACAGAGGATGCAGCACGGACATCTAAATGGTGTGTGGAGGGATCCCTGGGTGGCTCAGCGGTTTGGCGCCTGCCTTTGGCCCAGGGCGCAATCCTGGAGTCCCGGGATCGAGTCCCACATTGGGCTCCCGGCATGGAGCCTGCTTCTCCCTCCTCCTGTGTCTCTGCCTCTCTCTCTCTCTCTCTCTCTCTATGTCTATCACAAATAAATAAATAAATCTTTAAAAAAATAAATCAATAAATGGTGTGTGGAAGAACCAATGCACGAACGTGGGAAGACACGGTCCTAACTGTGAAGAAGATGCGTTCCTACCTTTTGCAGTGTCTTCCCCGTTCCCCGACGTCTCCTGTTCCTAATGTGCTCCCGCTTTCACACTTGGCCCTCCTGGGGATTTAATCTTTAAAATCCACTGCAAGAGGGATCCCTGGGTGGCTCAGCGGTTTAGCACCTGCCTTCAGCCCAGGGCATGATCCCAGAGTCCCAGGATCGAGTCCCATGTCGGGCTCCCTGCATGGAGCCTGCTTCTCCCTCTGCCTGTGTCTCTGCCTCTCTCTCTCTGTGTTTATGAATAAACAAATAAAATCTTAAAAATAAAATAAAATAAAACCTTTAAAAAAAACGCCTACTCTCCCTTAACCTTATGTGACTGCTCCGGCAATCCAGAGGCGATATCGTTCACGTGTATCTGCTCAAGCAGAGAAAATGAGCTGAGTGAGACCACAAAGGGGGCATGCAAAGATCGAGCACTTTCCTGGGTTTTCCCTAGCTGAGGCCAACAGGGGATGGGGGAGCGGGAGAGGACCTGTCAGGGAAGAGCGGTTGGAGCTGCCCAACTGGCATGTCCCAGAGGCTGGGGTATGACATGCCTCGGTGGCCCTGATGCTCTCAGAGCCACTTGAGAGTCGAGCCTTTGGGGTGTTTTCTGAGCTCCAATCAATCCTGCTTGGGAATCCAGGGTGGTCTCCTGGGCATGCAGATGCCCTGGTACGAGGAAGGTGCTGGTAGAAGGGAATGTGAGGCCTTACGGTTATTATGGCCGTTTGGTGTGTACTCTGGGGCATCTGTTTTACTTACTACTGAACAGCGTGTTCGGCTTTCTCTGATCTTTTGAAAAGTGCCAGGGAAGGACAAAAACGTGACTGCCTGCAGGTGTGTGCCGGGTGCTCAGAGCCGGGGTGGGAGGATGGCCCCACTTCCTCCCCCTCAGCACGGTTTTATCCCAGGTGATTAACTAGCTGAAGGAAGAGGCCTGAGGTCATTTATCAGCAGTGTAACCGTTAATAATGTTCTTGGAAAGATTTCCGTCTGTGGGTCTCCAAGAGTTCCAAATGGCCCCACGAGGACCCGAGGCGGCAGGTGTCATGGACATGCTCCAAAGGAACCGAGAGCTGGAGGACCTCTTCAGGATCCCCTCGCTCGAGGGACTTGGTGGTGGTCCTCACACAACCCAGGATCTTTTTTTTTTTTAAAGATTTTATTTATTTATTCATGAGAGACACTGAAAGAGAGAGGCAGAGACACAGGCAGAGAGAGAAGCAGGCTCCCTGCAGACAGCCCGATGTGGGACTTGATCCTGGGACTCCAGGATCACACCCTGGGCCAAAGGCAGGCACTAAACCACTAAGCCACCCAGGGATCCCCCACAACCCAGGATCTTAATGAAAAACATTCCACCGAGGTCGGGAATGACAGAAATTCCAGCTTTCCACGGAAGATTAATAAGATAATTATAAGAGAAAACGTGATTAACAACCACATGGTAGGTTGATAAGGTTTCGGGGAGCATGATCTATACCAAGTCTGTCCAGAACAATCTGCAGGGCCGGCCTAAAGGTTTCCTCAATCAGCCCTCGCCAACCGCCGCCACCTCTCTTCTTATCACAAAATGTCTAAAGACCATGGTTTCTTGCCCTCCTCCCTAAGATCATTTCTACTCTCACTGGAGTGTTCCAGGTTCTCGTTCCCATCCCCCAACAGCTCTGGGGCACTGAATAAATCCCTGGATCTCCTCAAGTTTCATTTTCTTCATCAGGAGAAGGGGGATAATGATTTCTTTTCCAATTATTTTACCGTTGGTGAGGACACAGAGGGGTGATCTGGAAACCCCAGGACATACTACAAGTGTCCTGTCTGTAGCATTTATTTGGGCTCATGGGTGTTTATAATCTGATCTCCCCAGTGTTGCCTGTTCTTCAGCACTGTTGAGCATTTACAGGAATCGTCAGTAAGACATTTTTTTTTAAAAGGAGGGCAGCATTGTGTGCATGTGTGTGTCTACAAGTCTGTATCACCCCAGTGGTCCTGATGCCCACAACTGGCCTCACTCTGCCTGTGTAGGAGCCCCAGCTCATTGCACAACTCCGAATGGCTACATGAAGAGGCCCCGAGGCAAACAGGGGCCACGGGGTGGGACAGGACCAACATAGTCTGGCACAACCGTCTTCCTTCGGCCTTGGCCAGTTTTTCATCAGTCTAGTTACTTCACATTTGGCTGATGATCCACTGGGGTACGTGCCACTCCTGCTGGGCCATCATGCTCCCTCTGTGGCACAGCAATTCCTCCTGCTGCCTCTTTTTTACAGCCCGTATGACCCTGGGGAGTCTCTCTTTTAGAGGTCCGGGGCACCACTAAGATGATGAGCCCAAGTGAATTTCTTTCTAGAACTGAAAACGAAAGTCCCTCTCTGTCCGTGTTTTGTTCCACCCCCTGTCATATGAGCACACATGCTAGCCCTGTAATAATCAAACTAAGAGATAAAGACTAGGATTCTGTAAGTCTGAGATTAATATTTATTTTGGTTCCTTTGTCCTGTGGGGCCTGGTTGCAGGCTTTGTTTCTCTCATCTTCAGACAGACAATATGATCTGCTCATTAACAAAGCTCTTTGAAGCTCTTGGACAAAGACCATGGACTTCAATTTCAGTAAGAACTGATGGTGTTTAGCCCTACACAGCAAATGTGGCCCAAGGATGCTTATTTACATTTCAATAATATCTGAAGCTCCCAGACCAATGAGGACATCTCAGAAAGGAAGGTGGGGCAAGACCCCCCAGCCCATATAAAGCAGGAATTTTAAGCTTTTTCTTTTCTGACATGATCTGCTCTCACTGGGTACATGTAGGCACCAGGCTTGGTAATTTCATAGGAAATATGCAAACCTTTGGTCCCTGGGATTGGAAAGCAAGCAATTAAAAACAATTTCCTGGGCAGCCCCAGTGCCTTAGTAGTTTAGCGCCGCCTGCAGCCCGGGTGTAATCCTGGAGATCCGGGATCGAGTCCCACGTCGGGCTCCCTGCATGGAGCCTGCTTCTCCCTCTGCCTGTGTCTCTGCCTCGCTCTCTCTCTCTCTCTCTGTCTCTCATGAATAAATAAATAAAATCTTTAAAAAAATTAAAAAGACATTCACATTTTATGACCTAGCACCTGTGGTTTGCAAGACTTTCAAAAATCACTGCAGTCACTAATTTTTTTTTATAGCAATTCCCTTTATCAGGGTAGAGAAGACAGGATTCAGTCCCAGAGCCTGAAGGCAGGGCAAGAGCTGGGATCAGAATCCATACCCACCCAACAGCCCCATTGGGTATGATAAGCCCACTGCCTCTGGCAGGGCTGGCATATGGGCTTCTTCTGCTTCTTCTTCTTCTTCTTTTTAGATTTTATTCATGAGAGACACAGAGAGAGGCAGAGACATAGGCAGAGGGAGAAGCAGGCTCCTTCCAGGGAGCCTGATGCTGGACTTGATCCCAGGACCCTGGGATTATAACCTGAGCCAAAGGCATGTTCAACCACTGGGCCACCCAGGTGCCCCCATATGGGCTTCTTCAGTTGGCATGGGAAGCCACATCCAAAGAGAGAAGGCTTGGCAGGAGAGCTCTGCTTTCTTGTGTGATTTTCCAGGGAACACACAACATCAAGGGTGGACTTCCCATGAGAGCTTTATACAGAACAAGACACACATTTCTGAGTTATATGCATCCCCTGGTCATATATTTTCTTTCCTTCACTTACTGATAACCTCAGTGAGTCAAAACACCTCAGAAATGCTGTTGAGGATGTGGCTATGTGGGGTGTCAGGGCCCCCCATTCTGTATGTCCTCCTGTTTCACTTAAAGTTCACGACAGAACCCTGTTCTCTCACAACCGTATTCTAATCCTCAGCAACCTGGACTGTATTTTCCTGCTCTTTTTGTGCAAAACAGGGAAAAAGTATAAAGCAAGGGGATATAAGAGAGAAACCCATTGGATTATGAGTTTTGCCTCCTTGTGAAGAAAGAGTGTGGGGGCAGGAAGGTGGTGCTCCTAGGGGAAGATGCTTCTGGGGAAGATGACAAACAGACCAAAACAACATGAAACATCTTTCCTCACTTTTCTGCCATTGAAAAGATCAGAGGTTTGTTCTCTGGAGATGAACAGGAAGCTGGAATGAGGCCTGTCAAAAGCACCAGGATTAGAAAGGGAGTTTATACCCTAAGTGTGTTGGGCGGGGGGGTTCCCTCCCTAACCCTGGAAGTGGACAGGCCCAGATGGGAAGTGGAGGACCAGACAGGAAGAGGAAGACCAGACAGAAAGCAGAGGATGAGCACCGAGACAGGAAGTGGGAAGATTCTCCTCTGGAGACAATGAGGAGTCACGAGGAAGGACACCTAAACACTGCCATCCAAGCTTCCTACTGAAAGAACCAGCTTGCCATTGGATGGTTCCACAGGGACAACCCCCAGGGGACCACCCCCACTTGGGTGCCTTTCTCTTACTTGTGGTTAGACCAAGATCAACAGACAATTGAGGGAAATCTCTTCTATGAAAGACAAAAACCAAAATAAGTAGGAAATACACGGGGGTGGGGGTGGGGGGGAGAACTGGAAAGAAACAGAAAGGACACAGAACATGCATAACTGATATTGAAAACGATAAGAGAATGTTAAATTTAAAGGCAATAATAGGATAATAGACAAGACAATGGATATATGGAAAGAAAGATCAGATAATATGACGTCTCAGAAATTAAAAACATGATAGCAAAAGTTCAAAAGCCAACAGAGATTAAACATAATATTGATGAAATCTTCCAGAAAATAGAATAAAAAGACAGAGATGGAAAACAGGATACAAGGTATCAAAGCCAGAGGCTGTACCCAGCATCTAATTAACAGGAGTTCCACAAGGAGAGCGCAGAGAAAACAGGAGACACCACTTAAGAAATAACACAGAAAAATCTCCCAGAACTAGAATACCAATCTCCAGAATGAAGGTGCCTATCAAATACACAGTCTTATGGATTTACAGAGACCCTTGTCAAGGCATACCTCCCCCAAATTTTGGAGGAAGAGGAATAAAGAGGAAATCCTAAAAGATCCCACTGGTGGTGGTGGGAGAGGGGAAGAGGGTCCACATATAATATACAGTGCTGCAAACTTCTCCAGAGCAAACTGTGAAGCAACACCTTGGATATTTTGAGAGATGTCTTCATTCTGTATTTCCATATCATTCAAACTATTGATCAGATATAGAGGTAGAAGGATGACTTTTTCAGATAGGCAAGGACCCAAACACTGTCCTTCCCATATGCCCTTTCCCTGGATTTATTGGAGGATGTTCTCCAGTGAAACAATGGCATAAAATAAAACACAGGAAGACTTGGGACCCAGGAAACAGAGGACCCACTCCAGGCCTGGGGAAGGACGGCCAGGATGGGGAAAGGGGTCCCGTGCTGAGGACTGTGGATAAGGCCAGGTCCAGGCTGGAGTAGAGGGTGAAGGGTGGCTATGGGGAGATCCCAGGACAAACCACAAAGACCAAGCTGAAGAGAGGAATGGGTGAATTACCCGATGCATATGGAAATGGATATGGATGGGCTTGCATCTGGGAATGTGTAGAAGCTCTTGGGGAAAAAATGATGGGCACATAGAAAACAAACAGGTAACAGCAAGGCGATCATTACTTTTAGGTAAAATGAGTGGTTGTCTAAAAAGGGAAGCACAACCAGAGGATGCTGCTTGGATTCATCATAATAATGCAATGCTGGTGGCTGTGGCTTTTAACCAGAATTGGGCTTACCGCCATTTCTGGAAATGGGAAAGTGTGGAGACCTTAATCTCTGCCCAACTCAGCTGAAATTCAATAAATCTAAAATGGATATATCAAGGAATAATGCCTGGTGCCAACGTATTTGGAAATAGGCAAAAAACAAAAAAAAACCCTGCTAAAACTGTTGAAGGTGGTGGGACTTGGGGGTGGGTTTTTCATAATAAGTCTCTTAGAGGGCAGCCCTGGTGGCTCAGTGGTTTAGCGCCGCCTTGAGTCTAGGGTGTGATCCTGGAGACCCAGGATCGAGTCCTACATCGGGCTCCCTGCATGGAGCCTGCTTCTCCTTCTGCCTGTGTCTCTGCCTCTCTCTCTCCCTGTGCCTCTTATGAATAAATAAATAAAAGGCTTAATGTTTAAAAAAAAATAAGTCTCTTAGAACCATCTGAAGTCTCTTAGAACCATCTGACTTTAAACTGCATCATGTATTACTTTGATAAAAGTGTTAATTAATTTAGGGGTGCCTGCACTCAGTAGGTTAAGTGACCAACTCTTGATTTCAGCTCAGGTGATGATCTCAGGGTCGTGAGATCAAGCCCCATGTTGGGCTCTGTGCTGAGTGTGGAGCCTGCTTCGGATTCTTTCTCTCCCTGTCTCTGCCCTCCAACTCCTCCCCTCACCCACCTATGTACTCTGTCTCTCTCTCTCTAAAAAAAAGTATTAATGCTTTAAAAAGTAAATAGAACAGTGCCTGGAGGAAGCATGAGTAAACAGCTCATTTATCTGAACAATTCATATTCTGGTATACCGCATGGATGGCTCCCAGGGAAACAGGGAGGGAGCTGATATGAATCCTGCACTGGGTAAACCCAAGTCCCCATCTATCAGCATCAGGTCCAGGCGGTGTGTCTGGCATGGGCCTCTGGGCTCTCCAGGCCCCCGAAGTGCTGGCAGGGGCAAAACACAGAAACTCTCAGCCAAGACGAACGACTTGGGTCTGGATCCCAGTGAGCAGTACTTCCACTATAGGCGCTCCTAAAGCGTCCAGCACAGGTGCTAACCAACCACACTCATGCTTCATCTTCCCAAGAAGGTTGCAGGTTGGGTCTTTTAAAGATTTATTTGTACATTTTAGAGAGAGAGAGAGAGCGTGCACCAGCGAGCTGGGAGAGAATCTCAAGTGGACTCAGGGCTCAATCCCCCGAACCTGAGATGGTGACCTGTGCCAAAACCAAGAGTTGGATGCTTAACCCAGCACACCCCCAGGCACCCTGGTTGGGTCCTTTAATGTCTTTGTTTAACCAAAGAGGAAAATGAAGCTTGGCGACATCACAGGAGGTGTCCACATTCATTGCATTTATCACGCAGCAGAGCTAGGACAGGAGCTCCAACCTGAAACTCCCAATCAACTGTGCTACTGGGCCTCCCACCGTGTCTGCATATTTACAACTGTGCAAACTGGGCCGCATGGTCTGTTCAACCACTTTCAGTCCTGGGTCCTTGAGGAAGTCACTTAACCTCTCTGACATCAGTGTTTTTCTCGGTGAACTAATGATTCTGGCTCAACCTCCTCATTAGGCTCAAATAAGATAATATATGTGAAAGTTTTAAAGAAGCTTGAGGTGCCAATTTAGGCAGATGAAAATATTATTTTGGATGCTAGGAGGGAGACAGGTGGTCTTGTGACCCTGGTTGGTATCCTGTGTAAATTCAGGGAAGCCAACTCTAGTAGGGATCCCGAGAAGAGACGGTTCTGGATCAAGGACGGCGGCCAGGTCAGCAGGCAGGTTGATGCTGTGGGTGCCTTGCTCCTAAACGTGGCTGGCTCTGCACGCATCACCACCTCCACCCAGAGGACCTATAATATTTTATTCTGGGGATTTCTTCTTTTTTATTTTCTGTGACTCCGAGACTCTTCTGTGTTCAGAAGCACTGCAGCCATAAGTTCCAGCTGAGCACTTGTGCCTGGACTGGACTGAACAACCCTGAGTGAGACACTGTTTCTCTCCTTTTACCCCGGTGTCTGTACAAGCACGATTTGGGGTCACTTTTTCACTTGTGGATTGAGCTGATTCCCAGTCCTGCGGCTGGAGTTTCCAGACATTTGTTGCCCCAGCGTGCCACCTGGTGGACAACTTCCCGTTTTATTTCTCAACTTTCTCAAAGTGCCTTCACACGCATTAAAACCCCTGAGACTCCTGCAATCTGCGAGCTCTGTAAGGCTGGTATTATTTCCACGCTGTAATGAGAAAACACGCTTATAGACAGGAAGGAATTTGCAAGTTCCTGGAACTGCCTTTAGGGTCTTTTTCTTCCATTCAGCAAAAACCCAAAATACCGCAGTCTGAGTGGTCTGGGTTTGAGCCCAGTTTAAGTCCTAGCTCAGCAACTGTCACCAAGTGAGGTCCTCTCACAGAATTGAACTTGATCCCTATGAGGCCCTTCATCACTGCGGACATCTGCGTGTGGAGGGACTATTCTGTGCACAGAATGTGCTGAAGTACCTCTTTTTCAGAAGAAAAACTGATGGCTGAAGTCCCAATCCAACTCTTGGGTGTGGTTTGACGTTTGGTGGGCTTCTTGCAATGCCCCCCACTGAAGAGGGTTTAGTTAAACATGAAAATATAGGCAGTGGGACCTCCTCAGACTTCTTCCTTGGCCTCTGACCACTTTTACCACAGGGGCACTCAGCTCTGAAGTCCTCTGTGGTTGTGGGGGCCTCCTCCACTCCAGGGAGAGCCTGCCCTCTGGGGCTCAGAGCCACCTGGTGGTTGAGCTCCGTGACCTAGAGTCAGGTTGCCAGCTTTGGCTCCCACAGGCGCTGCCATTCAGAAGATGTGTGACGTTGGGTGAATCTAACTTCCCTGTGCCTTATCTTCCTTCACAGGGAAACCAGGGACAAAAAGTAGTATGCACCTCAAGTGTTGGGAAGGCTGAGCCATACAACCATACAATGTACAGAAAGCACTCAGCACCCAGCACTCAGCACCGAGCACACCACAGTGGGAATATGCTGTCCTTTTCTGCAGTCAGCCAACCTGAGGTGGTGCCCTGAAGGCTGCATTCATGGCACACAAGGGGCTGTAGCATGGGCGTCTACTTCAAATACATTTTCCCAGGGGATCCCTGGGTGGCTCAGCGGTTTAGCGCCTGCCTTTGGCTCAGGGCGTGATCCTGGAGTCCCGGGATTGAGTTCCACGTCGGGCTCCCTGCATGGAGCCTGCTTCTCCCTCTGCCTGTGTCTCTGCCTCTGTGTGTGTGTGTGTCTCTCATGAGTAAATAAATAAATTTTTTGAAATAAAAAAAAAATTTTCCCAGCAGATGACCTCAGCCCTGGTGGTGTTTGCCATCTGCTCTCCTCAGGGGAGGGGGGGTGTGTGTACTGGAAATGTGTGTGAGCATTTTTGGGTTAGCCAAAGAAAGGAAACACTACTAGAATATGGGGAAATGAGAAGTAGTACAAGGGACTGCCCCACTCAATTAAGAATTGTCCCTGAACAGACATTTCTCTAAAGAAGATGTACAAATGGCCAATAAGCATATGAAAAGATGCTTGGCATCACTAATCATTAGGGAAATGCAAATCAAAATCACAGTGAGACACTGCCTAACACTTAGTAGGATGGCTGTTATAAAAAGAAAACCCTACAAAATATCAAGTGTCGGAGAGATGTTGAGAAATTGGAACCTTTATGCACTGTTGGTGGGCATATTATATGGTGCAGTCACTGTGGAAAACAGAATGGCAGCTCTTCTAAAAATTAAGCATACAATTACCATATGATCCAGCAATTGTGCTTTTGGGTATACACCTGGGAAAACTGAAAGCATGGACTTGAAGAGATATTTATAGACCCATGTTCATAGGAGCATTATTCATAATAGCCAAAAGGTATAAGAAACCCAAGTATTCATTGATAGATGAATGGATCTACAAAATGTGGTCTCTCTATGTAGACCATCTCTCCATCATTCAATACAATTCCAATTAAGGTGGGGTTTTTTTGTTTGTTTTGCGTGTGTTTTTGTTTTGCCACATCTGACAATGCATTTCTAACATTTACCTGGGAATAAACCAAACAGACTTCTATAAATAAATAAAGGAACAAATAAATAAATGAATAAAGAGTTGACTCATCCTTAGGAGACCTATCTGCATGGACCTGTGCATCTGCCCTCCTGGTCCAGGTTTCTTTTTTGTTTCAGTTGCCAGGAGAAGGGGACCCTTATAATCAGGTAAATGCCCACCTCCAAGGAGCCAAAAGTCAGTGATGGGATCAGGAGGGGTCCCATTGTTAAGTGGGTAGTATTACTTTCAGGATGCTCTCATTTATTTAAAGCAATCCATTTATAAATTACATCTACTAATCAATAAAATCACATTGGGGCAACAACTTGGGATTTTCGGCTTTAAATGATACTTTCGGATCTCAGTGGAAAACTGAATGGGAAGAAAGAGTTCTTACCTTGTAGATACAGGACTTAGCATTCAGAAAGAAGAGCTCGATGGTAGCGTTGTCTTTTAGGTATGAGATGCTTTCTATATAGAACCTGAAAGAAAAACTGCAAATGAGCCACAAAAGCAACGACTGATCTTGCCAAAAATGAGCTGTTTTCTGAGCTACAGGATTTGACATAAGGACCAGAACTCCTCATCCTAAATGAAAAAGAAAAAGGTGTGATCAGCTGCTTTTTATATAGTTCCTTTTTGAAAGAAAGCAGTTTTTCAAGCCCTTTTCTAGGCCATTCGGACTGCCACAACCTTGACCTGAGCCAAAGAGCTGGGACTCCCACCAGCTTCCAAGAGGGGGTTAAACTCGACCATCTACTTTTCTTTTTCCTGACCTACTTTCCAATTTTTTATAATATTGTTTTTCATATCTTACTTTATTTTGGTACTAATCATTGTTGAATTAGCTGGATTTTTAAAAAGATTTTATTTATTTATTTGATAGAGAGAGAAGAGCATAAGCAGAGGGAAGGACTGAGAGAGGGAGAAGCAGACTCCCCACTGAGCAGGGAGCCTGAAGCTAGGCTCTATCCCAGGATCAGGACCTGAGCCAAAGGCAGGTCACTTAACCAACTTAATCCAGGCACCCATGACCTGAATTGAAGATTTTATATCTTAAAGATAATTTCTTCTGCTCAACTGAAGAACGGGGGCCCTAATTCTCTTTGAAATGGTTATGACATATCTTCCCAAAGGTGGTGAGGTGAGATTTGATTTCTGTGTATCCAGAGAGCTGTGGCAAGTGCTCTTAATGCTGTGATATTAATGCACATTAAGCCAAATGAGAATTGGATTTTTATCCAGATGGAGCTTATAGATTTTTTTTCATGATAAAACACGCTGAAATTATTTACGTTTACATTTAATGCACCTTTACACATCGACTTTGGAGTTTATTAAATTATGTAATTAGATTAGGCACTTGTGCTTGTCTAGGGACCAGCTGTGTTCAGGGAGAGGGTGATGGAATGCAGAGCCTTGCCAGGAAACAGGCCCTGAGAGGGTGTGGTACCTCCTGTGGGGCCACTGGATACCTGCCTCCTGGAAACTGGGGATACCTTGAGGGGGCGGCAGCAGGTACAATGGGAAGACAAGTGCTATGTTCTTCTAGAACAGCATTACAATATGACGGAAAGAATCCTGGGGAGGAAGTCAATAGACCAGTGATCTGGTCCCAGCTCTGTATGATTTAGGGCAAATTGCTTCATCTCGCTGGGCTTCTGGTTTCCAGACTGCAAAAGACTGTGGGACCCAGTCAGTGTTTCTCCACCTAAGAAGTCTACTGCTGTCCAGCACTGGAAACTCATTCAGATAAGAACAACAATAACAGTAGCAAAAACAACAAGCCAACATTGCACCAGGCTAGCAAAACATACCCATAGGCACGGATGAGCCCATGGCCTACTAGTTGTCTGCAGACTATTAATATCTTGTAATTTTTCCAGTGTGTGCAGACGCTGCCGTGATTAATATCATAGAGATTCATTTAAATTTGTGAGTGAATCCAGAGTGACTTCAGATACTAGCAGATATTTTCAATCAACAGATATTAATAAAATTACCACCACATGAGAGTCTACAAAATGTCTGGAAATTACACTATGGCCTTCACTCTTGCAAAACTTGCGGATGAGTAAGGATCCTTGGTGGACCTCTGCCACTCACATTCTCCCAGCAAGGAAAAAAAAAAAAAAAAGACCACCTACGTCCTGCTTTCAGAGTAGGTATTTCAGGTCATGGAGGCCTCCATAAAGAGTCTGCAGTAGTTCCCGAAGGATCTGCAAAGTGGCACAACTTCCACTTCTCTACTAGTGGAGACTTGAAATGCAGTAGCAAACTCTAGGTCTTTTTTTTTTTTTTTTAATATTTTACTTATTTATTCATGAGAGACACAGAGAGGCAGAGGGAGAAGCAGACACCCTGCGGGGAGCCTGATGTGGGACTCGATCCCAGAACCCCAGGATCACAACCTGAGCCACAGGCAGATGCTGGACCACTGAGTCACCCAGGTGTCCTGCAAAGCCTAGGTCTTAAAGCAAAGTAAGTTACATGTGACTTAATTTTTAAAAAATCCACATTTGTTGTGAAGGAATTTTGACCGGGGATAGTCAGGATAGCAGAATCAGAAGGAAGAAGGAAGGAGTTGGGGGGCAGCCTGGGTGGCCCAGCGGTTTAGCATTGCCTTCAGCCCAGGGCCTGATCCTGGAGACCCAGAATCGAGTCCCACGTCGGGCTCCTGGCATGGAGCCTGCTTCTCCCTCTGCCTGCGTCTCTGCCTCTCTCTCTCTCTCTGTGTCTGTCATAAATAAATAAATAAAATCTTAAAAAAAAAAAAAAAAGGAAGGGGGGGAGAGTGAGCGAGCGAGGAGGGAGGGAGGCCAACTTGCAGGTGCGGCCCCATTATAGAGTCGTCTTGCTTCGTACCTTTGCTCAAGCTCTTGCCCTCGTCCCAGAAACCACCATCCTCCACACCTCAAACCACTCTTGCTCCCTTGCCCTCACCCAGAAACACCATGTTTCCTGATCTCTGCTGACGGCCCAGGGAAGAGCTCCTCTCTCTAGGCTCTTCCTCTGTGTCCCGTACTTTTCTGTTCCCTGGGGCATCTTCTTCCTAGGTGATTAATGCCCCCTCGAGGGTGAGGCCAAATCCCATTCATTTTTTCTGTCTCTCCAGCACTAACACAGCGCCTGGCACACACGTGGGCATAGTTAAGGGTCTGGGAGCAAAAGGCTCTGGTTCTCAGCTTCACTTGTCCTCACTTGCCGCTGAGTGGAGCTCTCAGGATAGGCCAGTGAGGTGGGCAGGGAAGTCACTGCAGGAGAGGGAGGAGCTAAGTGACCCCTACTGTGTCCCCATGCCCTGAAATGCCCAGTGTGTGTGTGTGTGTGTGTGTGTGTGTGTGTGCCCTGCCCCCCTGCCCCTTGCTCACTGTCAACATGACAGGTTGCACAAACAAGCTGCTGATCATCACAAATCTTAAAGCCAGAACTACAGCAGAGGTTTCTGTGTGACTAAGAGAGTGACCTTAGTTCTGCAATAATCATTCAGAGTCTAAATCATCAGAGTCTAAATCTGTTGGGTCTGCTGTCCCGTCATTCTCAAAGCGATGCCTTGTGTCTTTATGGCATTTGTTTCAATTCCTGAGAGTGAAGGAGTGAAGACACCGGCCACCCCTGCCATGCATTTCTCCTCAATAGTATAAAAAGGAAACAGCACTCCCCCTTCTCTCTAGTAACGGACACTGGAAAGGACAGGGCAAGTTTTGTCCTCTGCGGCAGCATTCGTGTCCCCTGCCCACCCCCCCACCCCCGCCCCAGTTACAAGCTGGATCAGAGGCAGGAGGGTAGAGAAGAAAATAAATCACCTCCTCTTGACAGAAACTAGAAAGCAGCTTCCTGTGAACCTTTATCACCGAGAAACAGCCTGGAAAACCGTGTGAGCAGAGATGCCCGGGTGCCTCAGTGGCTGAGTGTCTGCCTTTGGCTCAGGTCATGATCCCCAGGTCCTGGGATCAAGTCCCACATCAGGCTCTCGCAGGGAGCCTGCTTCTCCCTCTGCCTGTGTCTCTGCCTCTTTCTGTGTGTCTCTCATAAATAAATAAAATCTTAAAAAAACAACAATAACAAAAAATCTGTGTGAGCTCCAGGGTGGTCATGTTATCATTCTGTAACCCTGTATTTAACTCATCCAGAACTTTCCATCAGCACCAGGAGACTTGAGAGTCAAAATGCCTGGAGGAAAACAGACCTTCGACATCTCGATCCACACACTGAGGCCCAGAGCGCAAAGTGCGGGAGCCCCAGAGAGAAGAAACTTCTGGGAAAGTGGGAAACATTGATGGTTTGGGTATAAAGTCAGGATTTTTTTTTTTTTTTAACCAGTTGTGTTCTTTTCGATTTTCATGAGAGCTCCTCGTTTTTATCAGCAGGTGGCGATGTTGCTTTTCCTTAATTCCCAGTGCACGGGTTATTGAGGGGTGGGGAGCAGTGCTTCCTCAAAGACCTGGTTCACAAAGAAATTCCGGGTCTCTGGGTAAACCTAAGGAACTGAATGCTTTCTTGTTGATTCACAGGGTCTGCACAGACAATTCCAAGTGTGGCTCCAGATTAACCAGGGGTTTCTGGTACTTTGACATCTGGGGCCTTGGTGGCTCTGGAGGGACGGCCCCTCCCAGGGTTGACCAGTTCCTTAGAGGTGTGAGCTTGCCCTTCATGTGCAGACAGGCCTATCTAGAGAGCTCACACACCCTTCCTGCTCCTTTGTGGGGCTCTCACACTCCAGGTCATTACCCTCCTGCCCTAATCACCCCAGAGCCAGGGCCAGACAACTCTGGACAGCCTCTATGCCCCATAGCCTGCTGAAATTATTCAAAGTAGTCAATCCTAAACCTGATTACTCTGCCTCACCCGTTCCTTCCTGTAGAAACCACAAAACAAAGGCTCTTCCCCACAATTCCCTCCCCTCCCTCTGCCTCCTGACCAACCCTGGGGAGTCCCTTCTGGCCTTGCCTGGTGTGGCGAGCCCTCTCTTCTCCTTTTGGGAACTGTAAATAGCAAACTAGTCTTTTCAATGGCCACCATCCCCTCATGTTTGTTGGGAGTACCCATACCTGAGTAAGAATAAAACTTAAGCTTTAAAACGGGTTCTTCAGCAGGACTTAGCAGGACTGGATCTGATAGCTTTTTTTTTTTTTTTTTTTTTTTTTTGAGTCAAAGGGCCAACCTGTGTTCTAGGACAACGGCAAATCTGGCTAAGTCTAAATCTGTTTCTTGAATACCATAAGCAATGTCACACCCAACCTGGCCCAGATGATGTGGACCTGAGGTATTTTATCAGACGGTCTGAAGAAGGAATAAATACGTGTGTGAGCACAAAGATAATCAAGAGGCTCTGAAGCCTGAAGGCAGTCTCGCCCCCTTTAACCCGTGGACACCTCTGGCTGCAGCAGCTTGAAGTGTCCAGCCACAGGACACCAGTCAGGTTTCCTTCTCTCAACTGCCCGCTCCTCCTCTTTCCTCTCACATCCACCCCTTGGCACTTGGGAATCACCGAATATTTACAGCAAGTGTTAATTAAATGGACCACTGATTTCATTCTATAATGAACACAAGTGTCGCATTTGGAATGCTGACTTTTAGTAGCAAAAAGAAGCGATGGTAATGAAAAGGCTATCTGGTACCGCTGTGAGTTTCTGGGGCCAAATATCTCTGATCTTTAGAATTTCAGCAGCTCTAAAATCTTAACTGGGGCACCCAATTGAGATCTAGCAAGTTCTGGTTAGCAGGCACCTCATTCTGGATCCCTGCCTTCAGTGTTACTATGGTGACCGCATAGAGCAACGGCTTGTCTTTGGCCAACCAGGAGAGACACCAATTGTCAGGCCATAAACTTGGCTGTAAAATCCCCTCTCCCAGATTAAAGCTTCCTGGGATCACCTCTCCTTTTGTTGTTTTAATTTTCCTGGTGCTCGCCTCAGTTTATTGTTGGTGAAACTCCATTTGAGGAGACAAATCTAATCTCTATTTTTTCTTCTACAAGCAGCGTAGATGGTCAGAGTTGCAGGGACACGTGGCTGAAGAAGGCACAATTGAAGGAACAGCCCAGGCGTGGAGGGAACCATTCTGAGCACAAACATGCTCCTACCGAAATAAAGAGACGTCCTTGCGTGTGCAGGGATATTTTTCTTATAATTTTTCTTGATGTATTACTTAAGCTTACCACCAGAGGGGCATTGTTCTATTGGGGGCACTGGTCTCATAGTCCTAAACAGCGATCTGCAAATGAATGTGATCTTGCTCCTACACTGATGCCTGGGCTGCATGTAAGGTTGGGGTGTGAGGGGTGATGGAGCAGCAGGAGGTGAGGCTGGCAGGTACACAGAAGTCAAATCATACAGGACATGCTAAGGATAACCACCGCAGGATGACAGGAAGCCAGGAAAATTCTGAGTAGGGGATCAGATGAGACTTCTGGAAAGATACTCAGTGGTAACTGAGAGGAGACTGCAAGGAGGCATGACCAGGAGAGGTTTAGGAAGGTCCTAATTACAGCCAAGGGGGTGTTTGTGGGGAGTCAGTGGTGCATATAAGACCGATTTAAGCACAAAAGGAACAGGAATTAGCGAATGAAGGAGGGCAAACAGGCAGTGGGGAGAGAGCAAGAGAGTCAAGGTTGACTCCCTAGTTTCTGGCTGGGTGTGTGGTGGTGCCAATCACCGAGATAAGGAGATGCCATGGGTCGAGGGGTAAGTTTGGGGGTCAGTGAGATGAAGATGCCATTGATTCAGGTAGAGGAGGGCAGAGAAGCACCCATGGAATCTGGGGCCTGCAGAGACCACCAGTGACCACGGTGGTGATGGGACAGCCACAAGCTGAGGAGCCGGTGGGATGTGAAGGGAGACAGGACTTATCCTTCCAGACCTTTGCTGTGGGCAGGGGTGGAAGCTTGGGGGCAGCAGCTAAAGGAGGATGTGGGTCAGAGAGGGTATTTTCTTCAGTCAGGGTAGGAGAGTCATGGTCGTGGAGGGGAGACATCCGTGGGGAAGCAGCAGTGTAAGACAGAGAAAGAGAGACGGCAGACTGCAGGCAGGCAGCTCTTGGAACGGGCTGGAACTGGGACACAGGTGGACCTGCTGGCCTCGGACATGTGCGTGCATGAGCGCGTGTGCACGGGCACACTGAGGGGGCTCAGGAGGCCACAAAGATGGGTGGGTTCGACCGAGGAAGGGAGTAGGAAGCTGAAGCTCCCTTGGGCCAGCTTTCCTTTTCTCTGCAAAATCATGAGCAATGTCACCTCCTCGGAGCAAAGGCGTAAGCTTCTGGTTTGGTGTTTATGGCAGGAGGAAGAGCCACAGTGGGCAGTGCGGCGGACCCTGAGCCACACACCCAGCAGAACTGGCTAGACACCCGCTGAGTGTGTGACATTGGTCATAAGCAATCATGCAGCAGCCTGCAGTTGTGTGATCCCCCTCCCCCGGCTCCGACCGCTCTCAGCAGCTCGGGGGTAGAAATAAAAGAAATATGTGACTGGACGGATCCTAACCTACATGTGTGTGCATGTGTGCAAGTGAGCATGCGTGTGTGTGTGTGCGCGTACATGCACCAGCGCGTCATGCCCGAATGTGCCCAGCAGCAATGGGAGGGGCGGTCCTGGGTCAAGGGTGGAGGTTGCAACCGTGCTTAACGGGGTTTGGGCTGAACCTGCAGAGGTGATGGCAGGCGGGCTGAGAGGGCCTCGGAATTTGGGGCAATAGATGCACAGGTGCACATCTTGCCTTGCTCCACTCACCGCTCTACCTTAGCTCCTGAAACAATGCCCACGGTGTGGTGAGAGCCGGTGGAGTATTTGTGCATCAGTAACTGAATCTGCTGCCAACGGCGAGTGTGCAGCACAGCGTCCCACGGGGGAAGCTCACTCTCACAGCCGGAACGAGAGTGCGTTTTGGCTCCAGGCTCCGCAGAGATAAAGCTCGGGGTGCCTATGGGACTGCAGAGTGTTCCTTACAGGAGGGGGCACAGCGCAGGGCAGGATGCCTTCCCACCGGTGTTCACCCTGGTCAGGAAACGGCAAGAGTGTCTCAAGTGGGGCTAACGATGCATCTCTCGGCTTCTGAAAACTCCTGCTTTGCCATCAGCCATGTCCCTTTCTCTGCCAATAGGGAGGTTCCAACCTGCCTCCAAGCTCTGCGACTATGGGATGTCTCTCCACCAATAGGGTGCTCTCCGCCGAGGCAACTCGGGGTTCAGTAGTGCTAGATCTGGAATGTCAGCCCTGGGAGGGCTGCTCTCCGTGCCCTCTCACCCGATGGGGGTGCATCTGTACCCAAGGCCATCTCTACAGGTGCACCCTCGCTCTGTAGCCGCAGCCAAGTGTGGACTGAGAGATGGACCAAAGTCACTGATCCTGACTCAGTGGCCTGTGGCCCTGCCAGAGTCTCTGATAAGCAATCACAGAGTTGCTTTTCACTTGTGGAGAGAGAAGCAGTGTGGTTGGGGATGGGGGTAGGGCGTGAAGTCTGGAGCCAGATCTTTTTTTTTTTTTTATTTTTATTATTTATTTATTCATGAGACACAGAGAGAGAGGCAGAGACACAAGCAGGCTCCCTTTTGGGAGCCCGAAGTGGGACTCGATCCCAGGATCCGAGGGATCACGACCTGAGCTGAATGAAGGCAGATGCTCAACCAGTGAGCCACCCAAGCGTCCCCCATCTCCCTCTCCTTAACCAGGAGTAACAACACCTTATTTAAGGCCTGTGAAGATTTATAATCATCCTGAATAATGGACAGGTGTTTAAAAATGGATAGATCTTTCCCTTGGACCTTGCTTCTTTTTAGGTGATTATTAAGACTCTGAACCCTCTGTGCTCGCTCCTGGTGATCTGAGGAGGAGGGAGGGGTCCTTTTTAGGCTAAAAACCATGGGTCAGTGAAGATGGATACTTAGTCCTCTGCCCCTGCCATTCTGAGGATATCCAGCAGTGGATACCAGCTTCAGGTGTCCCCTTCGAGGACGTGCTCGGAGGCTAAAGCAGAAATCTCTGAATTCAAATTCATGCTATTTAATATATTTGGGTCTTATTTTTCATAATCAGTTGAATGGAGGTAAGAATTTTGCCCTCATTCTCACAGACATTTTGAACATGCATTACAGCGAGAGACTATATAATTGAAAAATAATAAGCCATGCTGGGATGGCAGCCCAAATTTAGATCCCCAGTGATACAGGGTTAATATTTCCACTGGATGAATTCCTAAATCTTGCCTTAAGGCAGCCAGTCTTTTCCACGGTCTCTTACTGGGTGCTTTTATTCTCCTTTTCCACGAAGGCTAACGGTGCAGGTGTTATGGAGATGTCATCTGTAGGTGTTTAAACAAAAGGAGAAAGGCTACACGAGTGGCTGGAGAGTCAGACCACTTGCAGTCAAGCATGGGTACCGATGGCTGGGCTGGGGCTGCTCAGGTGGCTGCTCCCTTGTTGAGGAAGGACAGGGTGTGCACACAGGGACATTGCCCAGCTGGACAGGGGCTCCTCGATGGACTCTGGCATAGCCCATGATCAGAGTCTTTTATGAAGATGATTTATCCTAGCATTCCTTTGGAGGAAATAGCCTCTGGGCACCCCTAGAAAAGTACCAAGTTATAAGCTAGGAGTTCTTCCCAGGTACCAAGGTAAAAAAAAAAAAAAAAGCCCAATTCACCTACATGAGAGAATCTGCCTCCTCTCTTGGACAAAGCACTCTTGATGTTTTGCAACTGCACTGCCCAGCTAGTTGCAAAGTGGGGACTCAGGAGAGTGAGGTCTGGGAGCCAGGATCCTCTGTGATTGGTGCCCAGGTGACACCCACCCACCCATGGGACCTGGCTGCAATAGTTCAAGTGACAGATGATGAGGGGCGGGAGGATAGGGCAGAGGGTGGAAGCAGCAGCTGACAATCAATGCATCTAAGTATCTGGGGAAGAGGAAAGACTTCAAGGTTAAAGTCTATAGGACTGAATGGATAACAACATCACAGATTCCAGGGACTGCGGAAGGCCTGGGTGGGGGGTCAAGATGATGAGTCCGGCTACGGACCTGATGAGTTAGAAGCACTCAGAAGTGGCCTAGGAGTAAGTGGACAAAGAAACCCGAGCCTCTGCAGAAAGAGCAGCTTTCGCGATGAGCTTACAGAAGGAGCTTGGCGTTGTGGCCGTATTCTGCTAGGAGTCTGTCCCCAAATGTGGGCCTGGGAGAGTTTTTCCGGGGGAGTGTCCTGCGAGGTGCCTGCTGCAGCCAACTAGGAAAATGGGGGCCGGTTGGCAGAAGCCTTCATTCCTGGTTCTCTGTACTGAGAGCATGGGATCTACCTCTGTAGCTCTCTGAGTAGCTGGCATCACAGACAGAAGTCAGGAGTGACCTGGAATGGCCTCCATATCCTGTGACCAATGTGTCAACCAGGCAATCTCATGGTGCCCCAAGCTTTCTGCCAAGGCTCAGACTCTGAAATCCACCAGTAACTCAGCTCACAACCCTTGCAAAAACCAGCTAATATACCACCAGCCCAGTATTTTCTCTTTTTGACAACGTCAGTGAAAAGCAGCAGGAAGGAGGGGAGATCCTGGTGTACAGCAAGCGCATGGCAAATCCACCTTTGATTACAGGTTAAGGAAATGCTTCAATTCAACTGAGTCTTGCTTGATGCTGCGCCCCCCACCCCCACCCCGGTGGTATTGTTAACTCTCCATTATGTGGTTACTTTTCCATTTATCTGAGAAAATGGAGCCACCATTAAAGAGACTGTGACATCAAGATCACACCCATCAGTAATGGAAATGGCTAAGATTAGCTCTGAAAGGTTTGCAGCTCTTAAACAAATCAAAAGGGCATTAAATCTAAGTTTAAATTCGCTCCTCCGGTGGAGGCGGCGATACACATTCCTGCCTGGTAAATGGACCCTTTAATTCTTGTTTAGGCTCTCGGATGCCTTCCGTGGTATCAGGATGGCTACGTCTGAAACTGCATTTCTGACCATGCTCTTTAGGAAGAATTGGCCTGTGAATTGTTTGTGTCCTGCTCTTGAAATTGTTAATATATACTTTTTAAAAATTTTATTTGAGACAGAGAACATGTGCGTGTGTGAGTGTGTGCACGCACAAACATGAGTTTGGGGAAGGGGCAGAGGGAGAGGAAGAGGGAGAAGCAGACTCGCCACCTGAGCAGGGAGCCCGACCTGGGGCTCAATCTCAGGACCCCGGGATCATGGTATGAGCCAAAAACAGAAGCTCAACCACTGAGCCACCCAGGCACCACACTGTAAAATTTTAACATATTTTAAAAGAACAAGGTGTGTATTCGGTAGGAATACACACTCGGTTGGTGTCCAATGGAAGATGGAGCCCTTCAAGCCTAAATGTCCCTGCAATGGTATGCAATGAATGTTCTGCACAGAAACTGCCTGGTGGCTCCAAGGACAAGTGCTCTGGGAGCTGCTGGATCTGGATGCTCAGATCCTGGCATTGTCCCTGAACCTATAACACAAGCCCCTCTAACTTGCCAAAACCTTCTGCAAATTAAAGTGGTAAGTCCAGCTGGCTTTGTGAGATATTTGCAAATATTAACCGTGAGAAGCAAATTATATTCTCTGCAGTCACAAAATAAAACTTCTTATAATAGATTAGTAAACAGAAAATGCCCTTTGTTTCTGGTATTTTATTATGCCATATCTTCCCTTAGTGGGGAAGGCATTGATCTACGGTTTGCTGCTGCATTTCAGCTATTCCTATTTGGAATAAGTTAAAATAGGCAAGTTTCAAGAGACCAAGTGCCACTTATGGTAAAAGGAAAGAAGACACAGGGGCACCTGGGTGGCTCTGTTGGCTGAGCATCTGCCTTTGGCTCAAGTCATGATCCCAGGGTCCTGGGTAAGAGCCCAAGTCAAGCTCCCTGCTCAGCAGGGAGTCTGTTTCTCCCTCTTCCTCTGTCCCTCCCCCCTGACTTGTGTGCTAGCTTGATCTCTCAAATAAATAAATAAAATCTTAAGAAAAAGGAAAAGATACAGGTATTTGTGATATAGCTCTAAATGACTGCCACACAAGAAAATAGTAATCCAAGAGTTTTGTGTTACTGTAAGAGACTTAGTTTAGTTTGAGATATATGCCCCTCCCCTCAAAAAAGCAAAAAAAAAAAAAAAAAAAAAAAAAAGAGCTCTTATCTTCATTCCACACAAATATCCTAGTGCAAGAGCACAAACATGTGTATTCATGCATGCAGGGCAGGCCTTGGACACTCACACCCTATGCCCACATCTACTGGGAATGCAGCATGCATACAGTCGACTGTGACCTCTGTCATTGGCCAACGGACCACAACAAACTTGATTCCCCTTTCCTTTGTTACACTGTCCTTCCAGACTTTTCTTGACAAAGAAAAATATAAGAAGTAAAAGGAGGGACACCAGCTATACATACCTGACACAAAAGTATAAAACCACCGGTCCTGACTTTTTGGGGAAGTCATGTTCCAACACTCTTCGATCTAGCTGAAGCCAGTTTAAGTGTCCCCTGAGGAGAAGAGAGACAAATAGGTTAGGACTAGAGAAGTGTCCTGTGATGAAGGCGTGTGTACAGTAGAACATGCTGGATCACAGACCAATGTGGACCTATACCTCACTACGAAGTTCTCAATTTAAGAAACCTCAAGGAATTATCTGGAGGAAGACCGAATCAATGGCAGATACTGTGTGACATGGAGGAGGGGAGTGGCAATCAGAAGGTCTGGGGTTTGCAACCTGCTATCCATTTCCTAGACTGTGCTAAAATTTAAAAATTAAAATGAAATCCTACTGTCTCCTCGTGCTGAATTCCCTTACCACCACCCTCCTGACTGCCTTTTTTTCCTGAAGCACTCAAACCCACTTTCGAAATGTTAGCAATCTTCACAACATCTTGCCGGAAGCAGACAGGGTGAAAAGTGAACCACAGACAAGTTTCTTAAAAAATTAAACACACACCCACCACATGACCCAGCCGTGCTACTCCTAGGTATTACCTGAGAGAAATGAAAGCTACATTCATGCCAGGAGTTTTACACACAGATGTGCAGAGACACTTTACCTAAAATAGCTCAAAACTTGGAACAACCCAAATGTTTATTAATAGAGGAATGAACATGATAGAGTTTTGGAACAGAGTCCTAGGCCCCAATAAAGACAGTGAGCTATTGATACATATACCACCATGGATGAATCTCAGAGTAATTACGCTGAGTCAAAGAAGCCAAACAAAAGAGTGCAGACTGTAGGGTTCCATCTATATAAAACTCCAGAAGGTGCCAAGTGATCTATAGTGACAGAGGCAAATCCGTGGTTGCCTGGGGAGAGGGTGGGAGGAAGGGCTTTTAGTGAGACAAGAGGAAACTTTTGGGAGTGATGGATATATTCATTATCTCAATGGTAGTGATGGTTTCATGGGTGTAGACACACGTCAAAACTTATCAAACTGTACTCTTTAACATGTGTGTTTACGATATGTCAATTATACCTCGTCAAAGCTATTTTAAACAGTGAAACCCCAGAGACGTTGGATGATAAACAAATGGAGGGGCTTGTGCATTTCCTCCTTCCCTCTCTCCCTCCCTCTCTTATTTCTTTTTGTAAATATTAATAACCTTCTCTGAAAAAGGATCTGGAGGTGCAACAGTGAGCAAAACAGACACAATCCCTATTCCCCTTGGGCTTATATTCTTGTCGGGAGACAGACACTCAACCACTATTCCCACAATTAATTGCATAATTACTAATCAGATTGGTATTAGGACTTAACACTTAAGGTACAAGGACCATGAGTAATGAGAATATGTAAGGCCCTGACTGAGTTTGGGGCCCAAGAAGTACTGCCTGGTGTTTGAGATTTGAAGAAGAAGAATTAACTCAGCAAAAGAGCAAGGGAACCATGTTCCCAGCAGTGCAGCCAGCATGTGCAAAGGCCCTGAGGTAGGGAGAGATCTGGCATGTTGGAGTCATGTGAGTCGAAAGAGATGAGGCTGGAGAGGGCAGGGACCAGCTGTTAGGGCCTAGGAGGCTATGCTGATGACAGCGGTCTTTGCAGAGTGAGGCAGAGCCCTGGGACAAGTATGAGCAGAGGAATCTACCTTTTCCTGTCCTCTCCTGGCCCAATCACAGTCCACCAGCCTGGACAACTAAGCCCCATAATCACTTTTACTCAGGAAGCTCATGTTGAACTGACACAACTGGTAACACAAAGTCTCCTCAGGTGCCTGATGCTGTGTAACATGGTCATAATATATCCACTCGTGGGAAAAGCTGGCACTGGCTCTGTGGATAACATGAGACAAAAGTTGTCTGGCCATTGTATTAAAATGTTTGCTCCTCCGAAAAGATGCTTGTCTCCAACAAATGCAAGACAGAGAATGCACTAGAGGCTTCTGGCTCCACTTTAAGACTTCATTCAAGCTGCACCTTTTGCACAAAACCCTCTCTTTCCTTTTTTTTTTTTTTAAGATTCTATTTATTTATTCATGAGAGACACAGAGACAGAGAGAGAGAGGGGCAGAGATACAGGCCGAGGGAGAAGCAGGCTCCCCGCAAGGAGCCTGATGTAGGACTCGATCCTGGATCCTGGGATCACACCCTGAGCCGAAGGCAGATGCTCAACTGCTGAGCCACCCAGGCATCCCACAAAACCCTCTTTCAATGACGCCCACAGCTGTGGCTCTAAAGATGGCATGGGGATCTGCTTCTGAGGGAGCATCCACCTGAGGAACTCTGGCTCTTCTTCCTCCTCCTGGGGCTCTCAATCTAGAAAATCTTTTTTTTTTTCTATTAACTTTGCCTTTCATGTTTGGTTATTCTTCCCTAAATATAGTAAGGATAAAAAGATAATAACAACAAAAAAAGTTTTCTAAATAGGACGACCAGATCAACTTCTTCCAAAATGGTGGGATGAATTCCCATCCAACTAGAACACGGGATCTGGGAACAGCAAGCCTGGGTGCCAACTTGGTCTCTAGTCGTACCTGCAATGCTGCTAATGCCCCACAGGGTCACATTGTTTCAGATCTCTGTGCCTTAGCTCAGCTGCCCTCTCTGCCTAGAATGTCCTTCCCCTCCTGCATCACTGAGTGAGGTCTGACTCATCCTTCAGGACCAAGCTCTCCCATGTCTCCTCTAGAAAGCGTTCCTTGACCCATCTCCCCACACCACACACCAGCCTGGGCTGGGCTCCTCTCTGGCCCCTCACGGCGCCCACCCCTGGCACACCTGCTCCTGGACCTCCCACACTCCATAGAAGCCCCCCTGCGTATGCGTTCTATCTCCCCAATAGGCCTTTTACATCTGAAAGCAGAGATCTGCTCCATAAGGTCAGAGTATGTGTGTGATCAAGCGGAAGGTATTAATACAAACATTAGCCCTAATTATTGAAAAATAAGTTACAGCCACTCTCTTCCTGCCTCTGAAAATGTCCAAAATTTCCTAGAGCCTTCTCTTTAGGCTCAGCCTCCTGCAAACATGCCACGTGCGTGCTCTCTGCTAGGAGTCTGATCATGCCGTTTCCCCTAATTGGAATTGGTCTCTCCATCCTCATTATCTGAGCTCTAGCCTTTGTTCAAGGCTGAGTTCCAGTCTTTCAGGGAAGCCTTCCTTCATTGATTCGCTTTGGGTTTCTTTGAAACTTCTCCAGGCTTTTGTTTATGTCATCCTCAGAACGTGTGGCATATTCTCATACAATTAGTTATTTAAAGAATACAACCAAAAAAATAAATAAACAAATAAATAAAGAATACAACCTGTCTCCTCGACTAAGTTGTAAGTTTTCAACATTTAAAAAAAAAAAAAATGTCATCCCCGAACCTCACACCGTGCTTGACAAGTATTAGGTGCTCCTAAGGGCATGCTCACTGATGGGATGACTGCCATCAAAAGCCACAGATTTACGCCTGCATCTCATGTTATGAAAGTGACCAAGTGACAGCTCAGAGGTTAACGCTATTGAAAGAAGAGTTTAATGTTATTCAGAGTCCCCCCCATCAGTAAGAGGCACACCAAGCCAGGGGGGGCTACGGGGGGAAGCACCAGTGTTGGTTATGAGACAGACAAGGAATAAGGGGAAGGCAAAGGTCAGAGCCTCTGCTGGGGTCTCCACAGGAAAGGCAAGACAGGACAGTGGAAACAGCTCAGGGTTGGCTAGCTTTAATGACTCTGGTGGGTTCTGAGGCATAAGGGCTGTCCCCAGCCGTCTGGCATCCGGCCTTGAACTGATTAAGGGCAGCGGTCACCCTGGCTCCGTGTGTGAGAGCCCGACAGAGAAGGTGCCTCAGAGGAGGGCTCTGGGTCACAGGAGAGAGGCAAACAGCTTTGGCTCTTAGTCTGGCTTTGGAATTAATGGATGCCAAATAAACAGAGAATCTGAGAACTCTCCGAACAGCAATCCATCCAATGACAATGAAGATTGAAATTTTAATCTTTCGCCTGACAATAATTTGTGATAAGTAAAGGCTCTGGCAGGAATAATCTTTTCATGATCATCACAAGACAAATCCACAGCCCAGTACAATGGCCCAACATTACTGACCACACAGACTGTTGGAGATTTGACTTGGGCTCCCCCAGGGGGCATGATTCACTTGGTGAAGAACCTCCAAGTAGGGACACTGTGCACGAAGGGACACAGATATGGGCGTCACCTGAATGCCACTCTGTTGGGGGTGCTCACTGACCTTCTTCATCCATGTTAACAGAAGACAACTAGAGGAATAGATTCCCTCTCTAGAGAATTTCATTCCCACATTGAAATTTTTTTAAAGGTGGGTCCCTGGGTGGCTCATCAGTTAAGCGTCCAACTCTTGATTTCAGCTCAGGTCATGATCTCAGGGTTGTGAGATTGAGCCCCACATCGGGCTCTGTGCTCAGCATGGAGTCTGCTTGAGTTTCTCTCTCCTTCTACCCCTGCCCTGTGTCGCCTCAAATAAATAAATTAATCTTTAAATTTTTTTTTAAAAAAATCTTTAAAAGAATGACAGTGGGGCAGCCCCAGTGGCTCGGTGGTTTAGCGCCGCCTTCAGCCTAGGGCATGATCTTGGAGACCTGGGGTCAAGTCCCACGTCAGGCTTCCTGCATGGAGCTTGTTTCTCCCTCTGCCTGTGTCTCTGCCTCTCTCTCTCTCTCTTTGTGTCTCTCATGAATAAAATAAAATTTATTTAAAAAAAAAAGAATGACAGTGTAGTAATAAACTTTAACTAGAAATTCCTTGGTTCACAGCCATATATTGGTTTAGCATTTACAATGCAATGAAACAGACCGTGAGAAAATGATCAGGAAGCAGAGAGAACCAGGAGGAGGAGGCCAGAATCACCCCAAATTGAATAGCTAGGCCTCTGAGGAGAAATGAATTTCCTCTCTCCACAACCTCTGCTTGAACGCCTCACCACCTCAACTGGGGGAGGTGGAGGATGGCATGATGCACACGCTCTACCAACCACGGACAGGTGGACTTCCCATACCGGGAATCCTGAGACCCTCATGTGGAAGGAAGGGGGTCCCCCCATTTTGCATGCTTGCAAAAGTGTCTTCACTGCAGGCTGCTGCTCACAAAGGCAAAGACTAAAGGGACAAGTGACTCATCTGAAGTCTTTTATGATAACTGTCTGATATTTGGGTAAAAGCTAAGAGATGGACAGACATGTCAACTGGAAAGTCCAGTACCCTGGAGGCCACCACTTTTGGCTCATTAAAATATTGTCTGCTTGTTGTATGTGGCTCAAAGTCATGTCTGCTGCAGCCAACAGCATCAAGGATTCCTCACAGCACAGGACGCTTCTTTGCCTACATAACACCCCACAGTCTCTACACGAAGTCCCTACCCTCAAATACCTTTTTTTTCCCTTTAAGTTCGGGTGGGATGGGCAACAAATAGGTCAAAGGACCATTTTCTCTATTCAGTTTAACTAAGCGATGGCTGATAGCTCAGTTTTCATTATTCTCATTGATTTTTCATTTGAGGATTCACCTCGGTGCGTTTACCAGTAACAAAGCAAAAAATAAAACAATGCCCCAGCAGACACTGAGTTTATTTGTGTTACTGTCTGACTGATAACTATCTTTAAAGCTGAGCAAGATAACACTCATTTGGTTTATGGTGGCAATAGGTCAAACTGTTAGGTCAGTAAAAAATATGCAATTGCTTCCAGGCAACAGAAATTGGATGCATTTATTTAACAGATTGCTTTTAGCTTCTACATATAACACAAATAGATTTTTGGTTACAGCCCAGGCACCTTCAACAGAGATGGCCCTAAGGAGAGCTTTGTTTACAGAGAGCTACCGGAGGGTGGAGGTATGTGCTAAGTCCATCTGAGCTCACTGCCTCTTGGACCCCTGAGGGGGAGCAATATGCTGTGCCTTTTAGAGGTTTTTATTGTAGACAGGTTATTTCCTATGCAATGAGTTTCCAAAGAAAGCCAAGCAAGAGCATGAAATTCTTACAGGTGTCACTGGATGGGGTGGGGTGGGAGGCAGAGTGCTCTTCAAATGGAAGAATGTTTAGCTAGTTGATGTCCTTAGTTGGAAATACGTGGGCTCATCAGGGACAGCTCCTGCTAGAAACTCTCAAGCTAGAAACTCTCAAATAATGGCTTTCAAGTGTGTGAGTGTGTGTGTGTGTGTGTGTGTGTGTGCGTGTGCGTGCGTGTGTGAAAGAGACAGAGAGGGAGACAAAGATGAGTATTGAGGCAAACAGATGGCTGTTCAGCCCCACTGACTTTATGGCTTTAATTTTTTCTTTATGGAGGAATTTGCTCTACTATGTTCTCTTAAGGCTGTTCTGAATTTTCTTTTGTAGCACCTCCTACACTGTATCTGATTATTTACCTCCTAAACTCAAAATACAAGCCCTATAGGGGGTCAAGGCTAGTCATTTCTGTATTTCCAGAGCTTAACAGTGGATGCTAAATGAATGACTACATCAGCTTCACTTATGCACCATTGATCAATATTGTCAGTGTGATGACGGCTATCCATGTATAGACGCTGCTCCTGCCCTAAACAGTCTCCGTACTCAGGGAGAATTCACTGCTCACTGACTCCAGGATCTGAGCTCCACTGTACCATTCACACTGGGAATGAAAAAGTCAGGAGAAAGCATGGATTCCTAAGGCCTCTTCAGATTGCACCATTCTATTTCATTTGTCTCAGCTGAAAACAGAGTTCTGGAGCCCTTCTCTGGTCAGTAAATAGAAGGAACTGTGGTTTGCTATACGTCTGATGTCTACACAAGCTGTCTCCGAGGTAGCACTGAGTGCTGAATACTACATTCTCAGGAGCAGCAGTTACAACCCAGGCACAGAGGCCTTGGTACTGATTTTTCTCCCCAGTCTCCTGGTACAGAGCATTTAATGAATGGAAATCCCAAACTTATTTCTAAAATTACTTTCCCACAGCTGTATCTTCCTGTTGTTTCTTTTGCAAGTGAAAAAATTGCTTTTCTACTTTATTTTTAAGTTGTAGATAAGCTTGAGACTGCGAATGCTCACTAGCTAAATCCTTCTCAGAAGCCTCCACCAATGGTGGTCCTGCTTCTACTAGAGGGGAGCAGAGATCAAGGACACTGCATAGCAGAAAGGATTCTCCCCACCGTCCCAGCACTGAACTGATGCATTTCCAGTACAAGAAGGCATTTGGGACCGAAATTATTTGGATAACCCAGACTTTACAAACAGTACCAATCAATGATGCGATCAATGGAAACATAGCATGTTGTTAAAAAAAAAAATCCTTAATTGGTTCTTACATTAGGATTCTGGCTTCATGCTGTCTGTGAATCCTCTAAAATTTGAGCATAAATTATTATGTGCGTAAATTTTGGTGGAGGCGATGGAATGTAACTTGTTAACAAATTTCAAAGGGTTCTGTGATTAAATAAGAGGTTAAGAACTAGTCATTTTCTTAATTGGTATGTGAAAACACATTCTAACTGTACCTGGCTTTTAAAATATGCAATGATCGCTAAACAAGTTTCTTTCTCCCTCAGTTTTCTAAATACTTCGTAAAGGTTTTCATTACGTGAATACTCATTTACAGCTTCTGACACACAATTCTTAACATTTTTAATAGAAGATTCAGATTAAAATTTACATACACTATGAAAATCATTACTTCAATTTGGCATGTGTTTGACTATTTCTGTTAAATAGACTACGGTTATTTTTTAAATTTATTATTATTATTCTTAAAGATTATTTATTTTAGAGAGATGGGCGAGGGAAAGGGGCAGAGGGAGAGGGAGAGTGAGAGAGAGAATATCAAGCAGACTCCACGCTGAGAGCAGAGCCGGATGTGGAGTTCAATCCTATGACTGTGAGATCACAACGTGAGCTGAAACCAAGAGTCAGATGCTCAATGAACTATGCCACCCAGGTACCCCAATTTATTATTATTATTTTTAAATTTATTTATTTATTTGAGAGAGAGAGAGAGAGAGAGAGAGTGTGTGTGTGTGCAGGGAGGAAGGGCAGAAGGAGAGGGAGAGAGAGTCTTAAGCAGACCCCACACTGGGCACAGATCAGGACACATGGCTTGATCTCAGGACCCTGAGGTCAAAACCTGAGCTGAAACCAAGAGTTGGATACCTGTGCCACCCAGGTATCCCAATTATTTTTTTTAAGTAGACTCTATGCTCATTGTAGGATTTGAATTCATGAACCTGAGATCAAGAATCACAGGCTCTATCTACTGAGCCAGCCAGGTGCCCCTAGGATAAAAATTAGTTAGAGCTTTTGATGATAGGATCCTCTGCCAACAAATAAAAACCTAAAACTTAATTAAAAACACTTGGGGGATCCCTGGGTGGCGCAGCGGTTTGGCGCTTGCCTTTGGCCCAGGGCGCGATCCTGGAGACCCGGGATCGAATCCCACGTCAGGCTCCCGGTGCATGGAACCTGCTTCTCCCTCTGCCTATGTCTCTGCCTCTCTCTCTCTCTCTCACTGTGTGACTATCATAAATAAATAAAAAAAATTTAAAAAAAAAAATTAAAAACACTTGGGTGTGAAGAGTGTTTGCATTATGTCCAAACATATAGAACTGCACACATAAAATATGCACAGTTCTTTGTATAGCAATTATACCTCAAAAAAGCATTTTCCTTTAAAAAGAAACCCAAACAGAGGAAACAAAATGATGATGGAAAATAGACTGGGTAACTACAAACTGGACTTAATTGATTTAAATTACACTACCAGAGCCACGGGCTCTGAAAACAAAAAAACCAAAACAAAACTTGGGTGTTAAAACAGCCATGTATATATTTTGAAAATAAAATGTACAAATAACTTTCTTTAAATGATGGGAGCAAATGATTGGTAAGAGAAAATTTCAGTTATCCCATATGTGCTCATGGAAACACTAAATCTGCACTTCTGAGCTGGTTCCCACACATTAGGTTTCCTGACTCTCCTGGGAATAGAGAGAGTCCATAACTGTGCAGGTCCCTGGCATGTGTCATGACATAATTGGTCATGTCTGGCTCCAAATACTCAAAGCTGAGTGAACTCAGCTTCTCTTCTTGGATCTTTGGGAGGAAGCAGAAGAAATACATTCCAACTTTCCCCTCTCTCTCTAGAACAGGGTCTTTTTGAAATTTGGCTACACATTTACAATCCATCAGGAAGCTTTGAAAGATCTTGATGTTCAGGCCACAGCCAAATCAATTAAATCAGAATTTAGGGGGCAGGTCCCAGGCACTGGTATTTTATAAAGTGTCTTGGTGACGCCAGTATGTGGTCAAGACTGAGAACCATGACTCTAGCAAAACATTAATTATTTTAAGATCAAATTTATACTGTGCTCTTACTTAGCTGCAGAATGTTTAAAAGGCTGCCAAAATGTCACTGTTTGCATGGATCACCAGCATTCAGACCATTTACAGATGACTACTGATGTCTCTTTGTATTAGTTATTAAAAATAAAAGGGTGCTAAATGCAATTGGATCTTGGAACAGAAAAAAAGGCATTCATGAAAAAACTAGTAAAACTTAAAGTCTGTAGGTTAGTACCAATAATATCAGAGCATACTAGTTCCAATGCTAATCTCTCAGTTTTGAAAAATGTAACACACTCTGTAAATGATTAACAATTGAGGAAGCTGGGTGGAAGGTATATGGGAGCTTTGCTATTTTTGCCAACTCTTGTAAGTTTAATTATTTCAAAATAAAAAGTTAAAAAGCTAAATTAAAACAGGAAAAGGCAAAGCTAGTACTAATGCTGCAAAACTGCGGATTAGCCAACAATATTGAATACCGTTGGGCACAAAGTTGTGCCCTGTGGATCTGGGCACTTTATTAAAGAATACAACATTATGGCATGAGAAAAGCTTAGAGAAACTCCCAATTTCCTGTCTTTCTTCTGCTTTTATATAGCTCTTCTCCAGCTCCGTCCAGCTCCTACAAAATGTCATCAACAGCAATTAATATAAAAGGCCTTGCTGGCAATCTATGACCTTAAAGTCATCTATTCTACTACACAGAATCATAGTACTGTGATGGGATCTTGTACAATATTTTACAGCTCCTGAGCACTTTCCAAATGTTAGTCTTGTTTGATTTGCATTAGGAAATAGGCAAATCCACAGGGTATATCTTGGGCTGTAATAAGATGGAACTTTGATTTCATTTTAATAGAGGAGACACAGTGTAGCACCTGCATAAATCTCTCTTTCTCTCTCTCTCTCACACACACACACTACATCATAGTACATACACACAATTTGGACACACGGTTATTAAAAAATTCTATGTTAGTCCAGCAGTGCCCAGAATGAGGGCTGGAGGCACATATAACAAGGCTAAGTGCTCACTGACATATGACCACCAACCTAGGCCAGGTCCCAGCCACGGGTGCTACTTCATGATGGCAGCTGCCCTGCCCCCCTTTCCTACCAGGAAAAGGAGGAAAGTTCAGATTACCAACAAGGCCATCAGCCAACATCTGTTGGCCCCAGGTGTTGTCAGACCACGACTGACTACGCCCTGAGTCATAGCCATCTCTTTGTTTCTGCCCCCTTGTCCTGGTCCCTCAGGGACCCTGGTTCTTGATTTCCGCAGGTCCCTGACCCTAGCCAGTTCCCCATGAGTTAGGCCCACCTGGCAGCTGCAGCCCTCGCCCACTGAGCTCCTGCCAGCTGCCTGCTGCTCCTACGCTTGCTGGAAGGATCTCCCACCCAGAATGGGGTGAAGGGGATGGTGGTGGCCACACTTTCCCTCGACCCTGCTAGAGGATGGCTCACATCCCCCCACCCTCCCATGACTCCTCCCCACAGAGCCTGCCTCACCTCCAATTCCACCACTCAAGGTAGTAAGACGCTTTTTGGCAGCCTGGCCTCACACTCACATACTCAGGGAGGGGCACACTCATGCTTTCCTGGCCAGCCCAGAGAACCATAGGCTGGGTTTTGTTTTGTTGTTTTTAAGTAGGCTCCACACCAGCATGGAGCCCAATGTGGGGCTTGAACTAACAATCTTGGGATCAAGACCTGAGGTGGATCAAGAGTTGGATGCCTCACTGACTGAGTCACCCAGGCGCAGCTGCAGGCCATCTGATGGCACAAGGGTGCGGCCCTGTGCTTTCCCACTTTCCTTTCTGTACCGTGTGGTTGTGTGCTGTCCTCTCTCTCGGGACAAGGGTGACTTTCTACCTTACAATCCATTCCTTCTGGCCTATGCTGCTCCGGCAGGGATTTGCAACGTTCAGCCGGCCTATTTCTTCCTCATTGGCCTGGGACCACATGCTCATTCCTTGATTCTTGTGTATTAAAAAGGAAAGTCTAACCGGGACTAACAGAGAGTTCACAGATCTTTTACAAGAGTAAACATACTCGGGCAATGTGAACAATGGGATATGATTAATTGAAACTTCTGGTTTCCTTCTAATTAGTGGAACATACGAATAGCAATTTAGGAAGTTTAACAGTGATCCTCAGGCAAAGGGGAAGAAAGTATCTGTGCTTGTGAAAGTAGTTGCTCTCGATCTGTATTTGTTTTAAAGCATTTGCTTTATTACTACTCTGGCTCCTTCCCCCCAGAGTCCTCCAGCTTGCCCACTAGCCAGTTCCCCGTGAGTCAGGCCCACCTGGCAGCTGCAGCCCTCATCCACTGAGCTCCTCCCAGCTGCCTGTTGCTCCTATGCTTGCTGGATGGATCCTCCACCCTAGATTGGGGTGAAGGGGATAGTGGTGGCCACACTTTCCCTGGACCCTGCTTACCGGCCCTACCTGCAGGCACAGTGATCATTCTAGGCCTGGGCAACACTCCTGCTTTCCGTCCTGCTCACTTCTCTACATGCTCCAGGGCCAGAGGCCAACCTGGCTCCTCCTGGCTTTCTTGAGGACAATGTAACTCTGCTCCCCATGCCTGCAACCTGATTGCACTGTCGCTTGAAACACTGCTAATTTAGAGGGCAAACATTCCAGTTCATCCAAGACAGTCCTTGTTTCCATGCCATTTTACTACTCATACTGTCCTGATTCAAATAATAAATCAGATGGCCATCCTACTCACTTGTAGCTCCTGAGGCTAACGGGACAATGTGCAGATACCTCCAACTGCCCAATGTGGGTTCCTCCTGTCCTTGCATCTGAGCTTGTCCTGCCTCGATGGCACCATCTTGACTGACAGGTCATTGCCTCCCCTGTACTGTCTTGTCCAGCCACTAACCTAACCCCCCTTCTCTGTTAATATCCTAGGAAATCACCTCTGTCATTCTAAACATTTGGAGAGCAAGTGAGAGAGAGAACACAAAGGAAAAAAAACTGTGAAGCATTTCCTTTTCGCATCTCATCTAGGAATCTGTGCAGGTATTCAATGTACTCTTGATAATAGCGTATTAAGAAGGAAATTGAAATTTTAGTAAAGATATTCCTTACCTGTTTCGCAAAATGCCACTTTATAGAGCCAAATTGAAAACCATTGAAAACAAACGTACTTTTCATCACTTGAATGATATGAATTTTTGATTTTTATATTCTATGCCAGCCGAGACAGTGAAACTGAACAGACACTTTTCATTTTGAATTTATCATCAAATTCATTTCCTGTTATTGTTATCCTAACACTGGAGAGGAATATTTAATTTCCAGAAGTTTTCATTTAACTTTAATAGGAAATAAACTCACTTTAAAAAAAAAATAAACATTTTAGTTCTGAACGTGAAGCTGCTTGATTATAAGAACTAGTTAACCTAATAATTTTAAACTAGCATCATCCTAATTATATCCTTTGGCTGTTCCAGGCATGATCACAAGGTCTTTGAAATTCGGATCATGAACTTGGACTGACCCCGTACCACAGGACCCAAGTGGCCTGCAGCGGATTTCACTGTTGACAGTTTGGACAGTGCAATGTCAGGTTCTCCCTGCAGGGTGGGAGGGCCCGTGGCAGCACTTACGTTTCATCTGTGAAGGCTATTCCAAAGTATTCCTTTTCCTTCAGATTGAAGTGAGATGCCACGAGGTCCAGCAGCTCCTTGGCCAAAAGCTTGGGCTGGAGGAAGAGTAAGATGGAAAAGAGACAAATGAGTAGGGAGGACTTGTCCTAAGACATGTGATGGCAGGTTGATACAATTTTTTAAATGGGATATCTCAAAGCTCAAGTACATTAATGCAAATGATTTTTGTAAAACCCAAAGGAGTAGACAATGAGGATGCTGCCAAGCGAAAAAGCCAAGCACAGGGCCATCAATAGGCAGAGACCTTCTGCCTTGGTTTCCTAGTAGTTTGTTCTGAAACAGATGGTACCTGTTCTTTGGCAGGACTGTCAGGCCCTCTGGCTCTTCTTCCCCATACAGGAGAACATTTTACATTGCATCAACAGGAAGATTCCTTATTGAAATATATTTTTATGTATATACATGTAACATACGTTCACATAGTATTTGCTACATGTCAGGCCCTATTCTAAGTACTTTACAAATATCACCATCTCTGCCCCCCATTACAGCTCCATGAGGTGCTCCTGTTATTAACTCTGTCATATAAAAAAAAATAAAAAACAAAACTCTGTCGTATGGGGAGGAAATACACACCAGAGATCAAGCAAGTGTTGGGACTGGGATTTGAATCCTGGCTCCAGACTGCCCTTGACCACTTGATCCGCTCCATAATTTTGAATACAAACAATAAAAGTACCTCCTTCCAGGAATGTTAAAATTAAGGCCAAAGCAGCTTGGGAACAGAATTGAAGAATGAATTACAAATTCACCCTCTGGTTGGCTTTCCAAAGGAGAAGAACAGTCTTTATGTTAAGAGTGTTTTTTATCATAAACTCCTTTTTAAACATCTCTGCTAATCTAAAGGAGTGTGCCAGAGGTGTAGGCATGAAATCGCCACGGAGGTCTGTATTGTTAATACATCGTTCACCTTAGCCAAGCACAGGCGAGGTGGCCACAGAACACCAGCCTGTGAGGTGAGGGTGGAAGGAAAGGCCATCTGAGGGAGACTCGGGGCTAATGGGAGTAGTTATTTCTCAATCAGCTTCCAAGTCAAGTATCTGCAAATGCATTGTCCCTATGACAACTACTGTACTCCAACTGTACTCACTGGGTCTCCAAGCTCAGAGCAGAAACAAAGATTCCAGAAGAGAAAAAGTTGTGTATTTTCTGTGTGTGTACGTGTGTGCATTTATGCACATCGATATACCTTCCTGAGTATGTTTCCTATTCTAGTGGTTACTCTGATAGGGGAGTGGACAAGACATCTCAATCATGTTACGTGATACGTGGTAAATTGATTTCCCCTTTTTATTTTTATTTTTTAAAAAGATTTTATTCATTTATTAATGAGAGACACACAGAGAGGCAGAGACACAGGCAGAGGGAGAAGCAGGCTCTTCACAGGAACCCAATGCGGGACTCAATCCTGGGACTCTGGGATCATGCCCTGAGCCGAAGGCAGATGCTCAACCACTGAGCCACCTAAGTGGTAAGCCACCTTTTTAAAGAGTTATCAAAAAATTACTTATTTGAGAAAGAGTGAGCAAGACAGAGAGCACAAGCCAGTGGAAGAACAGAGGGAGAGGGAGAAGCAGTTGCCCCACTGAGCAGCGAGCCTGACGTGGGGCTAGATCCCAGGATCCTGGGATCATGACCTGAGCTGAAGGCAGACGCTTAACCAACTGAGCCACCCAGGCACTCTGACGAAATAAGTTTGATTTCTTATTTCACTTTCTGAGTATTGCTATGAGCTGTGCTGTGTCCCTCTCCAAATTTATATGTTGAAGCCCTAAACCCCATGTGGTGGCATTTGGAGATGGGACCTTCGGGAGGGGGAATTAGGGTTAGATGACGTCATTAGAGTGGGGTTGTCATGAATGGGTCAGTGACTTTATGAGAAGAGACAGAGAGATGGCCCATGTTCTCCCTCTCCACCATGTAAGGACACAGGGCCAAGGTGGCCATCTGCCAGCTGGGAAGAGGGCTCTCCTAAGAACCAAACCAGGTTGGTACCCTGGTCGTGAACTTCCAGCCTCCAGGACTGTGAGAAAATAATTGTCTGTTGTTCAAGCCCCCAGTCTGTGGTATTTTGTTGTGGCAGCCCCAACTAATTCAGGTACACTTCTCTTTAATTCAACAAGTATTTACTGACTGTCTAATATGTGCAGGTTACTAGCCATTACGGCAGGACCCAGAGAAAGGGGTGTCCTGTAGCATCTGCTGATAAGGAGAGCTTATCAGGGGCGCAGAGGATGAGCTAATACTCATTTTAAGAAGCTAAAGCAGAGAGTTTCCCTTTGCTATCTCGCTCCTGGGCTCACAGGGTGGCAATCTCTGGGCTTCCCTGACCATCGGTTTACCAATAAAAGCAACTGGAAATGACAGGACTGGATTTGAAGCCCAGGCTGAGTTTCCTCTCCCTGAAAGCTATGAATCAACAGGAGAATCTATCTTATAAATTAACACCATCTAAGATTCTATACTTCTGCTCATGCTAAAATATGAAACATGAATAAGTAATCCCTGTAACCAATAGGGCAATGGGGATTTTATAGAAGACCCTCCTTGGTAAATGGTAGACAACAACGCGGTGAGGTCACCGTGGCACCTGAGGATGTCACTGATAAATTACAAAGTAGATCAGAGGGAGGGGGTTCAGGCTGTGTTTGCTACAGGCTGCTACAGGCTCAGCACCACCTCCAGCCCCCGGAGGTCCCTGGCTGCCCACATACAGAGCATTTAATGCAGAGGTCATGACTGAATGTAAGGATGGTATGGCTGGTTTTAAATTGCAATGCACCATACTTTATCTGTCCAAATGATTGCCATTCCTTTCAAAGTAGTCAGAGTATTCCTATGACTCCTGCTCACATTTTTGATACTGGGTTGCCTTTGAAGCTCACATCACACTTATAAGAACATCTTCCCTGGTGACAAATCTTTTTGTCCTCAGAATGGATTTAATTGTTTTTCTTCTTTTTTTAAAAAAAGATTTTATTTACTTATTCATGAGAGACACACAGGGAGAGAGAGAGAGGCAGAGACACAGGCAGAGGGAGAAGCAGGCTCCATGCAGGGAGCCTGATGTGGGACTCGATCCTGGGTCTCCAGGATCACTCCCTGGGCCAAAGCAGGCGCTAAACCACTGAGCCACCCAGGGATCCCCTTTACTTGTTTTTCTAAGTGGCAAAAAGTCACTTTAAGTCAAGCGTAGTGAGCAGGATGGAGGTGGAGGAGGAGGTGGTCAAGCTGGTTTTATAAAACAAGGTGTGACTATTACATAATTATTGTGGGTTCTTCAGGCTTATGGTGAGCTTTCTGGCCCAAACTTCGAGTGACAGAAATAAGATTTCCTTCCCTTTAAGAGTAAATGTTAAAGCCAACGTCTCAGTGGGATTGATCAGAGACCCATAAACTTACCAAGGAAGGGGAAGAATTACTCTCAGGGCTGGTACAGTTTTTCTGTAACGTGATTAAGTACAGTAATCACAGTATGGAAGGGGGGGTGGTGAGTGGAAGGTGTGTGGGGGGAGAGGAATGGAGGGGAAGCAAATGGGGTCTTAGCCACGAAGCCCAAGACATGGGGGCCCAGCAGCAAGGCCTCGCACATGGCAGACGTGAGGGTACGGGGCTACTGTAGCTGCCCATAGGAAATGCTCGTCTATGTAACCCTCCTTCTAATGCCATGCCTTCTGAAGAAGCCACCGAGGCCCTGCTACGTCCTAGATGTGGTGCTACACACTCTCCTAGATGGTTGCCTTACCACCTAGAATAAGATTCTATTGTTCCTTCGCCAACAGAGATTTTGAGACTTGGAGATGGCAGGCAGGCTGTTCTCGGTCTGACAGCAAAGCCAGGATTCCAAACAAAGTCAGGCCGGACTCAAGGCCCATGCACGTCATTCCCCTGCCCCCCACCCCTCTGACCTTCCTTTCCAGGTGGAGGTCAAGGATCACGTGCCGGAGGGCCCCATCTGGGTGAGGGCTGTGTCGCTCACCAGATGCCGGGACACTGCGGTACTTTGAACTTGAGTAACGTTGAGCCTCCCCCCTGCCCCGCAAAGATGAAAAATCACGTTTCGGAGTCTGCAGAGCTTAAGAACTGACTCGACACGCTCAAGGAATCACTGGAGTGATGGGTACCCCACTCTGGGAGCCTCGTGGGGACGGACTTTTGGCTTCTCGGTGGTGACAGAGCCCTGTGATTGCGCCGTAACCACAACCCTGTCTACGGTAAGAAAATGAACGTTCTAGGTGACTCGTCAACTGGAGGCAACAGAGCAACAACAGCACCACCAGAATAAAGCACCACCAAATCACCACCAGTATGATCTCAAACTAACCTTTATAGGATTGTACTTAATTGAACGTGTCGTGTCCCCTTGGTAAAAAAAAACAAAAAAAGGCCCATTACTTGACACATGACACTTAGGATGGGTCACATGCACCACCCTCAATGAAGAAAAGTCTATATTCTACACAATTTACAAAGAGGGAAACAAAGGCACTGAAGGGGAAGCTAACAGATCCCAGAAGAGGCTGAGGTCACAGCTCCCGAATCTTATGTCCCTTGAAAAGCCACATTCTTTCTTCTGCTGTCACGGTGAGTGGCAACAGCCCAGCGGGTCACTGCCGAATCGCCGGGAGGGAGGGCTCTGCTCCCACTGGCCTGATGGATGTGTAGCATGAGCGGTGAAGCCACCGTGACGTGGGGGGTTGTTTGTCATCACAGCACAACCTCGCCTATCCTGATTGATTCAGGCACCGTATCAATTACTCTTTAATTCTCTGTATGGTTGGTTTAAAAACTACTTACGGCATCGGCTCTGTGATTTCCTGATCTTGCAAACAGAGACAATATCCCACCTTGACATGATAGTGATTAATGAACTACACTGTTCCGAACATTTCTTAAACTCATTTAGAGAAAGTTGCTGGGTAGGCAGAAAGCTTTATGCCATTATGTACTTTGAAGGGATGTTTACAGAATCCTGCTGATTACAGTCTGCTGGTTACTGGTGCTATAAACATTTGTGGGGCTTTGCAGGGGCCAGGCTGGGAGCCAGGCCAGAAAGGCAGCTGGTAGCCCACGCAAGGGCTACAGGACACACTGGACAAGCTGCGTGTGTCTCAGGTCAGAAGCTGCCTGTTCTGGGTCACCGGTGCTGTCCTGGCCGCATGAGGTCACTACATTTAAGACTGACTTTCTCCCAGCCTATAATTAACTATGCTCACTCAACAGCTTCTCCCCTTTCATGTTCCCTTCTCTTCTCAGGTTCTTTTTTCATTTGTCCTCCTAAGGTTTTATTTCTCCTTATATTTGACAAATAAAATCTCTTAATAAATGCCCCGCTCGAAATGTGCTGCCTGATGGGAGCTGCTCAAGATGCTAGCAGGATGGCCTTTGTGAGGCTAACAGAGCTTAGAAACCCGGGTTTTGGTCACACTCTTCAGGGGAAAGGGCAGAGTGGCTCTTTGGCACTGCAATGTGGCCCTACCACTCATATTTGAGGTCCCCAGGGCTCTGGACTACTTCAGTGGGAAATGTGCTCATACCCAGCACACACAGGCTTCCAGAATAGGCCTGGTCTGCCTTCCAAGGAGGGACATGATCAAAAGAGCACTTTTTAAGGACAGAGGGTTATGAAGTGCTCTAGGCATGTCCCCAAGGTGATGATCCTCCAGGTGATTCCTGTGAGGCGCCCTAGTAGAGCCCAGGGAGAGAAATTAGAGGACCAGCGGCCCCTCTCCAGTCTCCCACATGGTATTTTATCATCCCTCGCATATCATACAACCACTTTAAACTTCAAACGGCTACATCCCAGACAGATGTTCCTGGACAAACGGTACAGGGTACCTTGGGCCTCAGAGTCCTCATCCCTCAAATGACCAATTAGGTTCAGGTACTGGATTCCTGCCTTAAAACATCCACATATATGTCATCATGACATGACATGTCTTCCTCCCCCCAAAGTTCCCAACCTTCTCAAGGTCTATCCACCTATTCTCAAAAGCTTCACAACCATTCCACACACACACCCCCACCCTTACACCCCTTGATCTCTTAAACCTAGTTTCTTACATAATTTGGGGCAAATATCTAACCTTTCTGTGCCTCGGTCTTCTCAGCTGCAAAATGGAGGCGATAACTATACCCCCGTCTTAAGGCTGTTTTGAAGATGAAATGAATTAATACTGATCTGCACAAGGGGCTTAGATAGTGCCTGCCCCAAAGAAAGTATCTTCTGTGTTATGATTCCAGACCCTCATCACCTCACCTACGAATTATTGTAAGAACCTTCTACATGGTGTCATCTTCTAAAAGTCAGCCTGGTATTGCAGGCCAATCTTTGAATCCAGTTTACCTATGCAACCTCACTCGGACTAGTTCCCTATGAAAATACCCATTTCTGTTTGATCTTTTTGCATGGGCATAAAGGAAACACCAATTTCATTTTTACTTCTAAACTTTTGCTCACAGCCTCCCCTCTCTTCCCTCTTCTCATTTAAATCTGCCCTGTTTAAAGCCCACTTCTTCCAGGAAACCCTCTCTGGCCATGCCACCTACAAATGGTCTCTTTTTCCTCTGAATCTCTATAACATTTGCCACATGTACTTCAATCACCCTTAGCATGCATGTTCTTGCATTGTGGTGAATTTATTGTAATTTATTTATTTTATTTTTTAAAAAAAGACTTTATTTATACATTCATGAAAGACAGAGAGAGAGAGAGAGGCAGAGACACACACAGGCAGGGGAGAAGCAGGCTCCATGCAGGGAGTCTGATGTGGGACTCGATCCCTGGTCTCCAGGATCACACCCTGGACTGAAGGTGGCGCTGAACCGCTAAGCCACCTGGGCTGCCCAATTTATTGTAATTTAAAATGTTTTATTTTTTTAAAGATTTTATTTATTTATTCATGAGAGACAGAGAGAGAGAGGCAGAGACACAGGGCAGAGGGAGAAGCAGGCTCCTGCCTGATGCGGGACTTGATCCCAGGACCCCAGGATCATGACGTGAGCTGACAGCAGATGCTCAACTGCTGAGCCACCCAGGTGTCCCAATTTAAAAAAAAATTAAACAGGGGGGCTCCTGGATGGCCCAGCTGGTTAAGTGTCGGACTCTTGGTTTCAGCTCAGGTCATGATCTCCTGGGTGGTGAGATGGAGCCCCACTTTGGGCTCTGTGCTCAGCAGGGAGTCTGCCTGAAGATTCTCTCCTTTGGCACCCCCAAGGAGATGGTCTCTCTATCTCTCAAATAAATAAATCTTTAAAAAATTTTAAGTTGTGGCAAAATGCCCATAACATAGAATCTATTATCTTAGCAACTTTTAATGACACAATTCAATATTGTTAAGCATATTCACATTGTTGTACAACCAACCTCCAGAACATTTCCCCCTACAAAACAGAAACTGTACCCATGAAACAACTCCCCATGCCCCCTCTCCTGGCCCCTGGCAACCACCATTCTGCCTTCTATCCTTATGTATCTGACTATGTACCTCATATAAGTGCAATTACATAGTATTTGTCCTTTTGTGTCTGGTTTAGTTCACTTAGCATAATATCCTCAAGGTTCAGCAAGTCGTAGCAGGTGTCAAAATATCCTTCCTTCTTAAGGCTGAATAATACTCCATTGTATGGACAGACCACATCTTGCTTATCTATTCCTCTGTTGATGGACACTTTGGTTGCCTCCAAGTTTTGGCTATTGTCAATAATGTTGTATAGACACAGTGGATTTTTGATGACATGATTTGTTGCACCCTATAATGGGCTGAATGGTGGCCCCCAAAAGTTACGTCCACATCCTAACCCCTGGAATCTGTGAGTCTTACCCTATGTTACAGAAAATGTGATTACAATTCTTTTTTTTTTTTTTGTGATTATACAATTCTTGAGAGGAAGAGTTTATCCTGGATTATCAGGTGACCCTGGATAAATGAACCACATGGATCCTTATAGGACAGAGGCAGACGGATTTCTGTGGCAAAAGGCCATGCAAAGACAGGCAAACTTGAAGTGACGAAGCCACATGTCAAGGAAAGCTGGAGACTGCCAGCCGGTTGAAGAGGCAAGGAATGGATTTTCCCCTCAAGCTTCTGGAGGAAGCATAGCCCTGCCAGCAGCTTTATTTCAGCTCTGCCTTCCAGAACTGTGTGAGAATATGTTTCTGTAATTCTAAGCCACTGAGTTTGTGGGGATTTGTTACAGCAGCCTCAGCAAACAAATATACATGCTCAGACTGCAACCCCCAAGATCTGGGACCCCCTCCAGAGTCCCTGACATGGAGTCCCTAACAGCAGGAAACTCCACACTGGTTGGCTGGTTGGTTGAGGCAGGAGTAAACTGGGACCAAAGTTCTCTCTTTCCAGTACCATGGACTTTCTGGGCAAGGAAGCCATATAGGAAAGTCCAGGTGGGGAAGCCTCTGTCTCAGAGCTGACCTGAACTGGGGGGACTCTCCCCTCACACACCCCTTCCTGTCATCTGCGGTCCCCTTGGAGCATCTCACAGATTCTAAATCAAGGGAACTGCCACTCTTGAATTAATTGCATTAAAAAGAATTAAAACATTAAAGGGCTCCCATCTGTGCTTTGGGAGGAACCGAGGCCCCCCAGGCCTGAAGACTGACCTCTCCCTTCCCCTCTGCTCCCCTCCTTCCCCTCCCCTCCTCCCTAAGGCCTTTTCGGATAATTCACTTCTCATGCAGCACACAGGGACCGCTGGGCTGCCAGGGCTGACTCCACACCCACTGGCCGGGCACCCCGATGGCAATGCCAGCCCCAGGAAATGGTGATTCCCTGCCCTGCAGGGGTGGCCATGGCCGAAGAGCGGAAAGAAACGTGGTCAGCCTGCCCTTTCTATCCAAGTCCTCTGGAAACCTAGAGGAAGAGAGGGGTGCAGAATACAGGACACCTGAGCTCGCTGCCTCGCTGAAGCCCTGCCTGTCATTGTGTTCCTGAGCAGCTGGGAGCCCAGCCCCCCCCCCGCCCCTGGGGGCTCTGTAATAAGCAGGGCGAGCGCTTGTTGGCTGCCCATTATTCCTGGGGAGGGGGCACCAGTGATGGAGAGAAAGCATGAGGTCATCCTGCACGGGGACAAGGGTCTGGCGGCACTCCCCTTCCCAGTCACCCTCTTGATGCTCTGGCTGATTAGCTGGGGCGGCTGACTTCCTTCCTGCCCTCTGAGCACGGCCCAGGGTTCTGTAGCAGAGGCATAGGGGGGGCCACCTCGTTATGCAGGCTGATGGAAGAGCAACAGGATACCTGCCCGGGAGAGGGAGCAGGGGTCCTAAAGTTAAGCTGGTCCTGCCAGGGGAGCATCTCTCTATTCAGAGGTCCCCCTCCAGCCTGAACCCCAACCCATCAGAGGACACGAGACAAACACTGCTCCTCCAGCTTAGGAGCAGCCAGTGGCAGATCCTCTCCATAAAGCTGGCAGGGGACATGGCCACGACCAAAGGCTTCTGTCTACGGCTGTGGCCTCTGTCCCATAGCTGCTCAAGGTGCTTTACACAAACTGAGGAGTCAGTCCTCACCAGAAGCTCGGGAGGGAGATGCCAGGATCACCCCCACTTGATGGAGGAGGAAGCTGAGGCAGAGACAACAGTAACTGGCCAGATACGCACCACTAGTAACTAGCAGGTCTTAACCCTACAGCTGGTGAGTGCAGGTCACCCCAGGAGGCTGGATCATATAAAGAGCCAGAGAGAATATTTACCCAACTCATTAACTTAGAGGAGAGGAGAGGAAGGCTCAGGGGGTGGAGATCTTAGTTGCCGGCACAGGTAGGGCTGAGGTCCAAGCACCCACTGCAGCCCTTGGGCCCTTCTATGATTCCATGTCAGTAGGGACTGTGTGGGTTGTTTCAGAAAGGGCTGCAAAGTTCTGAAGCAGGAAGCACCCCAAAAATGACAGGAGGTGTCCTGGCAGGCAGAGGTGGTCATTTGCTTATGAACCATAACATACACTATGTTAAGGTTCAGGCTTCCTGGCCTCTCCTTGGCTTTCCCTCCTGCTGTTACTGCCTTCCCCTCCCCGAGGACTGTCTTTTTCTGCAGCACACCGCCCCCCACCCCTGCCCCGGATTCTGGGCTGCAAGCTTCACTTTTATTGCCTAACTTAATTTTTTTAAGATTTTATTTATTTATTCATGAAAGACAGAGAGAGGCAGAGGCAGAGGCAGAGGCAGAGGGAGGAGCAGGGAGCCTGATGCAGGACTCGATCCCAGGACACCAGAATCACGACCTGAGCCAAAGGCAGACACTTAACTGACTGAGCCATCCAGGTGCCCTCGCCTAATTTAATCTTCAAAACCGTAGTCTCTGGATGAGGACACAGGGGCTTACAAGTGTTAGTGTGCCCAAGGTCACAACCCCCCAAGGGCACAGGGCATATGCAGAGCTTGAGTCTGTGAGGGACTCCAAAGCTTTGGCTTTAAAGACTGGGTACAGATCCAGCAAGTAACAGTGCAGTCTGGAGGGGACTGAGCTGCTTTTTCCAAATGCAACAGAATTTTGCCAGATAATAAGTTCCTAAAGGGCAGGGATCAGGTTTTTACTAAATACTGGAGTCCTGCACCCTAGCACAGCACCCGGCACATAGTAGGTGTCCAATACAGCTTTCTCATCCATAGACTGAGATATGCTGGGAGCACCTGGGTGGCTCAGGGTTGAGTGTGCATGGTCCTGGGGTCCCAGGATCGAGTCCCGCATCGGGCTCCCCACAGAGAGCCTGCTTCTCCCCCTGCCCATGTCTCTGCCTCTCTCTGTATGTCTCTCATGGATAAATAAAATCTTAAAGAAAAAAAAAAAGATTGAGAGAGGCTAAAGGGCTGAAGGGGGCGCAGCTGACTGTTAAGCAGCCTAGCAGGGAAGCAGATCGCAGGAGGGGATGACCCCACACTTGGTCTCAAACAGGGACCCACTAGGCAGACCCAGCTAGATGGGACCAGATGCCACATGCTCAGATGTGACAGAGCCACGTTTCAACAGGATGCTGTGATACCTACTTTGGCAACACTACCTGTAACCCCAAGGAGGGATGCTTCATGTGCGTACTCCTAACCCCCATCTCAGTGCGGCTTTTTCTCCTACCCTGATTTCTTCCTGATGCCAACTAGGTCACAACTGGCTCCTTTAATGACTCTCCTCCCCCTCCCCCTGCCCCCCCCCAATCCCCTCTCCTGCCAACTGACTGTCATCTGCCTAGAGATGGAGACTCCCGGGAATAGCCGTCTTGGCTCCCCGGTTGGCCCTCCACAACCATGCACTTCCTCATATACCACTCTTTCTACGATACTATTTTCTCCCCTTGCTCTCTTCCTCTTATTTCCACATTTCGCTGAGAGAGACAGCCTGGTCTCAGGTTTAGAGAAGCTGGGGCTGATACCGTCTGGGAGGCTGAGTCTTTCTCATCCATGCATTTGAATGATGCCCAATGGGAAGGCTTTGACAGGCGTACATAATTATTGCTCCTCCAGAAATGCAAAGTGCTTCTGCCAGCCGGCTGGGGAGCCTGCTTTATTCAGGCTCTTGCCCCCTTGGGACTCTGGGCGGGCGGGCAGGTGTTCATTAGGGAGTGCCTGCTGATTAACATAGTAACCCCCAGACTCCAGCCCGCTCACGGCAATGTCACAAGGACTGTTCTTCCAGGGTGGCTCTCCTCAGCAGCCTCTCTGCATTCATGAAATGATAACTGTTTCACTGAGGTGAAAATACAAAAGAGACAAACAGTAGTCAACTTGGCTCTACCGCAGAGGGCCGTCAAGTCTGCAGTCCCAATTCTGAGATATTTCCAGCAAATGTGGGGATGCTGAAGTTGCTGGGAATTGAAGCTTCATCTTCCACAGGTATCACGTCTACCACTTGTATTTTTTCCTCCTTTAAAAAGAAGCCTACTCCACAACTCTGTTATGACCCTGCCTTGTCCTATAGTGAGTAATAAATCACGATTTTGGATGTGAACAGCCCATACATTCACTGGGAGGTGAAGTGAGTTTTCCAGGATCAAACTGGCAGATGCGTTAACTTTTCCAGTCGGCCAAATGGTACCAGGACCCAATTCAAACTTGAGGTCTTTATGACATTGCACACTGACCTACTCTCTTTGCTTGCTGCTCAGGGAAGGGTGGAGAAGAGTGATACTCAAGAGCCCAGTAAACTGGATCTGTGAAATTGGCTCTGTGTGGCACAGAGGCCACGAAGTCTTAGGCCAGCTTCAATCATTCCAATTTATGATTGCAAATAGCTAGGAGCTCTTAGGTGTGTCATTAGCGAAGACACTATATGGCCAGAGGACAGAGAGGAATAGTAAAGGTGGAGCCATTTGCAGGGATAGCTGGTTGATCTGCTGCCTTTGCAATGTAATGTAGAGAAGGCGCAGCACCTGCTGTCCGGAGCCCAGAGTGTGGCTGGGGTTCAAACAGTGTGACCTGCCCTCTTGTATGACGGTGGTGGGAGTGGGGAGTTTGCGAAGGGGGAAAATGTTAACGTTCCTTCATGAAATCGGGGGTAGTGGACTTGTGGTCAGACCACAGGGCTTGGAAACACAATTCTAGTCTATGTGATTGCTACTCAGCCTTTTGCTTTGAAACACTGAGACAACAGCCTCTGCCTCAGAGTAGCTGAGAGCATCCGCATGATGGTTTATAAAGTACCTGGTGCATGAAAGGCACTCAAGAAAAGCAGGTTCCCCTTTTCTCCTTTGATCAGTAACTGAATCCCCATAAACACCCCTGAACCTCTCATCACTTTGCCAAGGACCCACTCTGATCAGAATCTCAGTCCTCTTGATTGAACTGCCACACCCTTTATCTCTGGAACCCTGAATAAATCATCACCACGCAGTAAGGAGAACAGGAAGCAGACGACTTCCCTTGGAATTAAATTCATCTGGGTAGGTTTGCCCTAAGTAGCACACCTTCTCCGCTCCCAGCGTCCGCTCGTAATACCCGCCTCCATTCACAGTGGTACTTTACCTCTTCCCACCTGTCCCTGCATTAAAATGACATTTATCGGTCAGAAGAAAAGGCAGCCTCTCCCCGGCTCCAGTGAGATGCCCGGACACATGGCACTGGCTTTCCAGTGTTGGTCAGCATTTTAATTTGGAAATTTCCCAAGGCTCCTCCCTGCGGACCTTCCCCCCAACCCGGATGCTCCTGCAAACTGCTGGCAGGGATACACCTTGCTCTGCATGCTCTGCTGCTGATGTCATTTTCAATATGATTAAGAAGGCACTCCCCCTGGGGTAGGAGTGATGAAAAAGTGCAGGTACGGGTGTCCCAGGAGGCCAAGATCAACTTTGCTGAAAAATATTTATTCTTGAAGAGCAGTTTCATTAAAGTCAGACAAGCAGCAATGCCAAAGGCACCGCAGCACCCCGCCCCACCCCCCGTGCTAATTAAGTGGATGAGAACAGATGATATGCCGCAGGGCCCAAAGAAAAATTGTGCGTTCGTAATATCCTTGTTCTCAGATCAAAAATATTATTTTATTATTACCCCCCACACCACCCCCACCACCACTTCTAGGTTTGGAGGAGGCTCACGACGTTTTAAATGGCATAAGAAAGGGGGGTTAAGGACATATATAAGACAGAGGCCATGGAAGAGGGTTCTGGCCACCAGCACACTGGACTCGGTTACACAACAAGCTCCCGAGCAGGCTGAGGGGGCAGGCGAAGTTCACACACACTTCCCTGGAAGCACACCAGAGAAGAATTTGTCGTACGGCCCCGCACAGAAGGGCCGGCCAGCACGCAGCACGCCTTCCACCTAGTTTCCAGGAATCAAACAGACGCAACTCACGTGAAACGTTTCCCAGTTAAGCCCCTGACGAAGCCCAGGACAAGGCGGTGTGCACCATTTTTGCTGCCTGGAGCAGCTTTTATTTTTTATTTTTTTAATTTTTTTTTAAGATTTTATTTATGAGACACACACACACACACACACACACACACACACACACACACACAGGCAGAGACACAGGCAGAGGGAGAAGCAGGCTCCATGCAGGGAGCCCGACATGGGACTTGATCCCGGGTCCCCAGGATCACGCTCTGGGCCGAAGGCGGCGCTAAACCGCTGCACCACCTGGGCTGCCCCTGGAGCAGATTTTAAAGCAATTTCTCGAGACTGGATGGTATATTCTGGGAGAGGCCTTTGATATGGTCATAAGTGACTTTGGCCAGAAATTTTGGAGGCGATATTTTATTAGGTTTTAAACACATGCTCGTGTCAGACATTAGGAGTCTGGCATGGACATTTTGTCTTGATTCGAAAGCCAAGCCGCGTAAGAAATGCGCAGTCAGTCCCAATTCAGGCAACGCAAACAGCCTCCCATAGACGGAGAAGACGAGAGGAAGGAATCATTTTCAAAAGACCACGTTCAAAAAAGTGAAAGCAGGAGAACTGAGCCAAGTGCTCTTGGATCTGAGCAGGACGGATGGAGGCCGCTGGTGGTGGGCCAGGAGGCAGGGAAAGGCCTGGGTCTCCCCTTCCAGAGGCAGCGAAGGTCTCCATGCACAGCCCTCAGAGGGGGCCGGGGAGGCCCACGCAGCAGGAGGGTGGGTGCGAGGGCGGGAGGGAGGAGGTCTCTAAGCTCCCACCTGCTTCTGCTCTTTGCCGCCGCCGGGCTCTGCTCTGCACATCTGCTCCTGTGCCCTCCAGGCCCCTTGCTCTTTGTCTGCTGCCCGAACCACCTCTCCTTCGGGACCTTGCGTGGTGACCCCCACGCAGACAGCTGTCTTCATCTCACGCCCCCGACTCCGGCGGCCCCATGGCTGGCTCTACTTAGGGAGGTGTAGTGTGTCAGGTGCCTCTGCTGACATGCTTGCCCCACGACACTCCTCATTGTTCACATCTGTTTTTTTTTGTTTGTTTTTTGTTTTCCCAAGAATGAGCACCTTCTGGGAGTAGGAACAGTGTCGCACGCTTGCTGCTGTTATGCTTGGCCCAAATGGCCAGCGGTAATGGGCTCCGTGGATGGATGAAGAATCCATGAATGGATGAACAGTGAGGCAGGGAGACAGGAAGCCTTCATGGATACACACCCAGTTTTCCCTGGGTTCCATTCCCAGGTCATGGCCTCCTCAATCCTCACATGGGCCCTGGGTGAGCTTACCTCTTCTCCTGGTTCTAACACCCACTGAATTCAAGTGCATCCCAAAGTCAGGGCATCCCCAACTGCCTGGATCTCCACCAGTTCATTGGGACTCTTACAGAGAAGGTTTCGGCATAGGGGCCCATGAGCCCCCAAGCCTCACTAAGTGTTGCTGAGCAAATTCAGGGAGGTCTGGCAGTGGGAATAAAGAGAAGTCAGGATGACAGCGCTCATCCCAGGCTGCTTTTGTCACCTGCCTGTCTCTTCATGTCAAGATCATTTCATCAGGATAAAACAGAGGCCTGGCAGGGTCACCTGCAACATCTCACTTGAAGACTCTCAGCAGGATGATGCGTGTGCAGTGTGGGGGACCCTCTGACCCCTTCTGTCTGCGTCTAGCAATGGCTCATCTGGGGAACTGCCTGCGCACTGCTCCAGCCTGTCCTCGCATTCTCCTTTCCAGAGCATAGTCAATACACTTTACATTCATAATAGCGTGTCAGGCTGGAGAGAGAGAAATCCTCACAGGTTGTGACCCTGTGGCAGTGAGTGTCACTGGTTGCTAGGCAGGGTGTCCTTTGGGCAGGGAGCTGTCACTCTTGGACCCTCTTTCCTTCACTTCTAGGAGGGAAGGGTCAGACGATGGCCCTGGGGCCCCAGCACAAAGGAGATTTTGTTGTCTATGCTGCAGCCTTTCAAAGCCTCTCTGAAAGACTCCATCAAAGAAATCAAGGATTCGACCTGGCAGTAGCGTTAGAATGAGAAGGTGAAAGAAAACAATGCAAATATAACACATTTTCCTCCCAGAGCTTCTCTCTAAAGTCATGCTGTGGTAGGATGGGTCCTGGGCCCAGATCAGAGTTCCAGGCACTTGTTCCGACTCTGCTAAACATAGATTCTGCTTCTAAAAGCAGAGGGGTTGGGATATGCAATTAATTTCCCACTGCTTGATTTCACGTATTCCTGCCCCCTGCAGAATCAGCATGAAGCTCCAAATGAACACAACTCCAGCACCACCATCTAACACTTTATAAGATGCCAAAAGGAAAGTCTACCCTGCGGGTTCATGTTCAGGGTCATACGGAGTGTGAGCATGTGCACACACATGCATGCGCCTCAGTATCATGACTTCTGGCTTTTATTTTTATTTTTGAAAATATTTATTTAGAGAGCGTATGCACATGCACGCATGGGGCGGGGGAGGGGTAGAGGGAGAGGATCTTCAAGCAGATTCCCTGCTGAGTGTGGGGCCCCACACAGGGCTCAATCCCATGATCCTCTGAGATCATGACTTGACCTGAAACCAAGAGCGGGATGCCCAACCAACTGAGCCACCCAGGCACCCCAATGACTTCTGATTTTTATTTATTTATTTACATTTTTTATGACTTCTGATATTTATTTATTTATTTATTTATGATAGCCACAGAGAGAGAAAGAGAGAGAGGCAGAGACATAGGCAGAGGGAGAAGCAGGCTCCATGCACCGGCAGCCCGATGTGGGATTCGATCCCGGGTCTCCAGGATCGCGCCCTGGGCCAAAGGCAGGCGCCAAACCGCTGCGCCACCCAGGGATCCCTGACTTCTGATTTTTAAAAATTACTCCAGACCTATGTCCTTCCACCACATGACACTTCTCAGATGAACACAAAGGCATGAGAAAGGGGGGACCCTCCCTTTCAGTCTGCCAGGTTTTTAGACCAAACATGCCTTCTCTGATCCCCTAGTAGAGCTTCCCCGGATGAAACCGACCCCATGAGCTGCGAGCTGGAGTCCTGGGCATTGATCCAAGCCTTAAGGACCCAGGATCATCCAGGTTAATAAACAGGAGGGGCTAGGGGTCAGAAACCTGCACTGGAATTGTGGCTTGTGAACTGTTGTGGGATCATGGCCAAGTAGCTTAATTTCTCATAGCTTTAGCTTCTTTTCTGTGAAATGGGTTTAATACCGCTGACCTTACAAATATTGTGAAGATGAAATAAGACAGTATGTGCAAAATGTCATTCAGTTCTTGACACATGATCATGACGGAATGTCTATTAATTACCCCTCACACTTTCTCTTTGCGCTTCCCCTGCCACACCCCCAACTTCCATGGACACCCTCCTCTCAGACTGTTGTTTGGCTAAGACCTCCCCCAGGTTGTCATGACCAGGGAACAGGCTGGCATCCACTGGGGCTGAGGTGCACTGGATGGTCCTGGCGTCCGGGTGGACGCACACCTCTCCCAGAATTCATGAGGCCTGCTACTGCAAGACCTTCTTAGTGGAGCCCAAGAAAAGGCTCCTCTTGGTGCATAGCCTTCAAGACTTTCATTTCCTCAGTCAGGGAGTGTAGGGAAGAAAATAGAGCGAAGACCAAAACAAAATCCCGCCCTGACTTACATTCTAGTGCTTGTGAGGTGACAAGCAGACAGACAGGGAGACCGGATTTTCTCACTCTACTCCCTAGAGGGTGAGCCTGGACGCCGCATTCTCTCCCTGCACACTTCTCACTACTCCTTCAGCATCTCTTTGGAGGAACATCTCAGGCTCTCTTTTCAAACATCTTGTTCAAAATCCCCTCAGGGACTATCCAATGCACTCCCCAAATCTGTTTCCCAAACAGAACCTGGTGGTTTGTTCAGAGTCAGAAGTTCCAGAATGGGAAACAGGAGGTGTGGGCAGAAAAGTCACCTGGTATGTTGTCCAAAATTCTTGATTTCCAGCCTTGGCTGCACATGGGAGTTGCCTGGGAAGTTTAAAAAGCCAGAGGCACTTGAGCCCCAGTCTGAGAGTCTGATGGAATGGGTCTTAGGGGGGCCCAGGCACTGGCTGATTCTACTGTGCAGCCAGGATTGAGATTCTAAAGGAATTAAAAATGAGTTGTGGGGACATTTATCTGTGGTATCAGAATCTGACCTCTTAGAGTATATGGACTGTCTTCACATATATGTTTCCCTCATGCAATGTGGTGTTCACGGAGCACCCACTCTGTGCTGGGTGCAGGGCTTCGTGGTTGAGTGCCCTGATTCCAGGGCTACATGGCCTTGGCAAGTTCAACGAACCTCTCGGTAATTAATAGCACTTATTCATGCTCATGTTGTAAAGGTTAAAAGCCTAATAACAGGTAAGACCTTAGTGTCTGGAAAAAAAAAAAAAAAGAACAGTGTCTGGCATCTCATGAGGTCATTAGAAGAGCTCAGTGATAGACATGTCACTGCAGTTAATCCTAACAAGCCCATGCCGTGAGACAAGTACTATTTGTCACTGTTGTTCCTACAGCAAAGGTCCCAGGACTATCACAGGGTACCCGGGGCTTCAACCCAGGCACGCAGACTCTATACCCTATTCCTCCGCTGGGGAGTCTGTAACTCCCTGCTCCTGGTGCTGCTTGTGGGGAACACAATTAAGCAAAACCCCAAAACCTACCCATTAAATGTGACAAGAGGGATGAGGCTGCCATGAAAGCAGGCCAGGGGTGATTTAATAAAGCCTGGGCAGGGTGAATGACAACACACGAAAGAGGTGAGAGGCCCCACCAGGAGGGGCCCATCAGGGAAGAGAATGGGCCTCTGAGCGCTGCCACAAGTTAGATTTTGATTCTACAGGTTTAGGGGGGATAACATGACCAGATGCGACCACTGCAATTATGAGGAACTGAAGAAAAATGGGATTGCCCCAGAGACTGAGGCACCCTTGTCACGGATCACCCCATCACAGAGCAAGCAAGGGGCACAGTCCGAGCTTAAACTGGGGCTGAAAGACTGTTGAACCTCGTCTCACCCATGGCATGATACTGCTTCCTGTCAGTGGGGAAGGTTTAAGACACCTCTGCTCCCATTCCGAAGAGAGGCTGTAATTTAATGCCCTGTCAGGTACCTTAACTACCCTAGCATTCCATCTGGGAGACCAGGAGGTGGCATGGTAGGTATCCCATGGCCAAGGTCTGAGCTTTCAGCAGGGAGCAGAACATTCCAAAAAGCCAGAGGGCACTGCCCGGAACAGGACCCACCAGGAATCTTCTGTGCTTTCTGGAGGGACAGCGAATGGAGGAAGCAGAGGAGGCAGCGGTCTTCCCTGACGTCCCCCATTCTGGAAGCTCCTCCAGGCCACTCTCCTTTCCTGGGAGTTGGTTCAACCACAGGAGAGGCTGAGTTCTCTTCCGGATTTCCCCCTGTTCTCCAGGGAGCACCTTCCAGGCAGTGAGTTCACCTGGCCACTTGCAGGGGAGGATCTGGAGGAAAGATAGTCTGAACTCCAACCACGGGGCCCCAAAGCCTTGGGGAGTCACCACCTCCTCTTCTCCTTTTGAGTATCAAGTGGTCAGAGAATGTTAAGCAGGGTTATTACTCTTTAAGCCTATTAGTGCTTATGAAAGAGCATTTTACAGGTGGTGTTTAAGCGCCTCTTTCTCTCCCCTGAGGAGATGATGTGAAGTTCTAAGAGAATTAACACAGGCATTAAGAATTCCCTCCCTAAGAAGGTTCTGACTACCCCATTGCTTTCTAAGAAGGCTGTGACTTTTTTGTGTGTGCTAAAACATACCACAAAATTTACGATCTCAACCATTTTTAAGTGTTTATCTCATGAGTGTTGAGTGCATTCACACTACAAGTTGTACAAGCAACCTCCAGCGCTCTTTCCATTCAGGGACACTGTAACTCTGTACCCATTAAACAAGGTATCAAGCATATGACAGCTGGAGGAAAATTAAATCAGCCCTGTTTTAAAAATTGAGGGCTAAGGTCTGCAATAGGCATGTCTTTTTCCATCCCGTGAGCTTCAAGTTTTATCATTTATTCCTTTCCTACTGCCTCCTCCTTCACTTCAGTGTTTCAAACACGCAACATATTAAAAATGTAAGAAATAAAGATTCTCGATAAATGTGATGGTCCAGTTGTGCAGAAAACACACCAGTTCCCCCAAGAATCTGACCTTTGTTTGTAGCCCACCAACACTCTGGGAACAAGGGATTTTCCCCCAACCTTTTTTGGAAAGATTTAATTTAATTTATATATTTGAGAGGGGGTGAGAGCAAGAGAGCGGGAATACACAGAGGGAGAAGCAGATTCCCCGCTGAGCAGGGAGCCAATGTGGGGCTTGATCCCAGGACTCTGAGATCATGAGCTGAGCTGAAAGCAGACACCCAACCAACTGAGCCATCCAGGTGCCCCCAATGAGGGATTCCCTTATTTTATGTTGTTAAAACTGAATCTGAAAACTATGGAATTTTTTAAAATTTCCTTTTTTTTTTTTTTTTTTAACAGGATCAGTCCTAAGAAGCAATTCTTAGTGCCTTGAGACACCAAGTCAACATTTCCTCCTAGCCTGAACTGGGGACCAAGCGTCATAGATGTGTCACTCGAAGCAGCACCCGTGCTTCATGCATGTAGACTCTCTTTGTCTTTCAATTTTAATTGATGCAGGACTGGGCAAGAGGCCTGACTCTCAGTTTACCTTTACTTGTTTCTTTCCAAATAAATCACAACCCTGACAATTGAACAGCAAGTCAAGGGACCAAACTTAGAATCTTCATGGAAGGAGATGCCATGATATGTAACAGGAAGGGTACATGGCATGAGGTTAATTAAAACAGGTTATGGTACGTGACGTGGATGAAATTTGTTACGAAAACAACGGAATGCAAACAGAGCTCTATGGACTGTTGGTGTGTTTGCACTTGCTCCATGAAGGAGGATATCCATGCTCTTCAACATGGACTTAACGTTTTTATGCCTGGATTTCAAATAACTGCCTTCGTGTGTCAGAAGCACAAAAAGGTGGGTATGTTTGAAAGAACAGTTGCATAACTCAATATTTTAGTTACAGAACCTTGGGTAATTTTTACTTATTTCTTTTCTCTTGTCTGTACACCAGGATGACAGGAGAGAAGAAAGGTAGAGGGATCCATGGGCTGGCCTGGGAAATACAGCAGGACTAATTCTTGCTGTGACATGTGCTCTGGTGTCCACCCCCCAACACTCACCCCCGCCCTCACCATCTGTGCCCTCCCTTCAGCATTTATTTTAGGTTTGGTTCCTGTTGAAATGCCCCAATCCTAGGACTCTTCCTGCCCGTCTTCCTGACTTGGTGCCAATAAGGAAGTGAAACACTCCCCCCCGCCATCCTGACTACACCCTAGGACCCAGGTTACAAGTGGCCAATGGTTCACTCCTCACACTCAGAATCCCCGTAAGCTTTTCCAGGCCAAGGCAATGCTCCCTGTTGCATTCACTATCCAGAACACCGCAGCACTGAGTCTGGGGGTAAAGGCGTGGTGAAGTAAAACAAAAACAAAAACAAACATGTGCCTGCCTTTCCTTCACAGAGTTGCTAAAAAATTTTAACGTGGTTTCTAGAGAGCCCATGAGCACCCTGTGACAATCTGCTGCCCCAGCCATCTATGAACTGCACTGTGGGGTCTGGGCTCATCAAGAAGGGCTACTGAGTGCCCAGGGCTGCTGGGGAGAGGGGGAGGCAGGGGAGATGTGTGTGTTGGCTGTAGCTGCAGAATGAGCTGGGTTTTTTGATGCTTCCAAGGGTGTATACATGAGTCAAAACAATCAGATTGCACACTTTACGCTCATTTTGATATGTGTCAATTATGCCTCAATTAAGCTGTTCAAGATACTTAAAAATGCTGCTTTAAAAATTCCCAGTAAAAGGTATGCACAGCGAAAAGTCAGTCCCTCCCTCACCCCAACCTCCAAGCCCCCAATTCTAGGGATTTTTTTTCAGACAGATGCTCAGACACAAAAGTGGGCCCTGGGTGCTTACACGTCAAACCCAAAGTGGACACACACCAGGAGGAAGTCCTCCTCGCTGGTTCGAAAAATACCAACTGTTGAGGCAGCAGAGCTGCTTCTCTTAAGAAACCAGTCTCTGGACACAAATTCGTTTAGTCTTCCTTAAAATATAACTCTGCCTGCAGACATGAGCTCAATCCCCTGTCCTCTTCTCCAGGAAGAAAAATGGAGAGTTATCAAACCTCTTACCCCTGAGGCTCCTTTCAGCTCCTCCAAGTATTAATTTTTGAATAGTCAAAGGGTACCAGAATTTGAAAGCTTGACATTAAAAAGAAAACTTTTGAAAAGACTGACTTCAACCCCCAGGGCATACAGAAGACTAAATTGATGTGCCTGAAATTTCTGGTCTGGAGAACAGTCTTCAGGGTTACAAAGAACATCAGTAGAGAAAGGAATGGGAGGCTAGAGGAGGTGAACAGGGAACAGAGACAGGCCCAAGCTAGCGGATGACATACTTCCAGGAAGGCTATTAAGAGGGGGTGATTTACATGAGCTCCAGGGATAGCCAAATGGCTTTTTGAGCAGACAGGGTTAACATTTCTCTTCTTGACTACACAGACCTCACGCTTACCTTCTCAAAATCTTCTCTGCTCGTTTTTTTTTCCTTGTTCCCACTTTGCCAAAGGGACTCACAGACAATCACATCATCCCCGTGATGGCCGTGTGCGCAGAGCACCGACAGCCACCACCTTCTCGGACCAGGGAGGTGGGCTGCCGAGGGGGCCTGGGATGGAGGTCACCAGAACAAACTCGAAAGCAACATATGGTCTCTTTCTGGTCAAAATGCACTCATTCAGCACAGCAGCAAATGTAATGGCTGAGAGCAGCGCTCTGGTACCAGACAAACTTGGGTTTGAGCCCTGTTCCTTCACTCCTGGAGCTGTGTGACCTCCAGCAATTTACTTAACTCTTTGTGACTCAGTTTTCTCAACACAGGAATGGACATAAGAACAGGTGTTCCCAGAGTTGTCACAAAGAATCAGTAAAACTGGGATGCCTGGGTGGCTCAGTGGTTGAGCGTCTGCCTTTGGCTCAGGGTGTGATCCTTGGTCTGGGGATCGAGTCCCCCGTCGGGCTCCCTGCATGGAGCCTGCTTCTCCCTCTGCCTGTGTCTCTGCCTTTCTCTCTGTGTCTATCATGAATAAATAAATAAAATATTGGTAAAAACACACAACTGTATTTTGGAGTGTGTCTGGCATATAAATATTCTCAATTTTAATATGTTGTTATATACTTTTATACGTAGTCCATACTCTTTATATACTGTTATTATTTTTTTAATGTTTTATTTATTTGAGAGAGAGAGAAAGACCATGAACAGGGGGGAGGGGCAGATGGAGAGGGAGAAGCAGACACCCTGCTGAGCACAGAGCCTGACGTGGGCTCAATCTTAGGACCCTGAGGATCATGACCTGAGCCAAAGGCAGATGTCTAACTGACTAAGCCACCAAGGCATCCCTATTGTTATTATTTTAATTCAATGATTCAATGAACATCTAGAGTGTGCCTATGATGAGCTGGCACTACATGGCTCAGTAGAGAATTCAGTACAGAATTTTTCTTTAAGGAATGGACATCTTTTTTTTTTTTTTAAAGGAATGTTCCTTTTTTATGACATTTATCTGACATTTTAGTGGCACCATCTTCTTAAAAAGCTGAAAACATTTTTTTGGTCATTTCCTTGATCTTGATAGTTTCTGGGGAAGGATAAAAAGGAAGTATAGAAATCAACATTCCTTGTGGAGGAAAGTGAGGCCCAGAAAGGCTAAGCAGCTTTTTCAGAGCATATCAGCACCTGGTTGTGCTGAGAGGACAGGTGTCTTGGCATGGAGCAGGCATGGAGCATTTCCCAGAGTGTTAGACACAGAGTCCTGGGAAGACTGCCTAACCAAGTACCTTCATAGGAGGCCTCCTCAATGACTTTAAGAAGCAAATGTGCCCATATGTCAGATGGGAATGCACTGTAAAGCGGTTCTCAAACTTCTTTGACACAGAACCCTCTCCTCATGGAGAACCTTCTGGGCCTTATATTCCACGGAGCACATCTTTTGGAATGCTAGTTCAGGGAATGGTTTCCTCAAGAGGTAGGGTAGGCTTTGGACAGGACCAACCAAAATTAGAAATACAAGTTTAAACCAACCAAACTGCCTCCTTTCTCTCTCCCTTAATATGGTTACTGGCTGGAAAGAAATTTCTCCTGGAGCACACTGGGCTCAGCAAGGATCAAAGGCCCTGACACTTGGATTCTGAAATCCCAACTGGGCTCTGAATCACTGCTTCCCCGTATCACACACCAAGAATCCAAGAATTCCAGCCAAGATTCTTGACCTTGTCTAATGAAACTGTTGAGAGATTTCCGTAAATCAGAATGCCCGCAGTGGGAGAACGTGAATAAACTGCAAAGGATCAGAGGGTCATGTTTTAAAAAGCCACTGTGCTTTTTCCAACAGTTGGTCAAAATGAGCAACTTCTGATTTTTTCATATTCTTGGGTAATATTATTCCTTAATCTCACCCTATGTTGGCATAATACACATGTTCACCTGGTGCTCCCCCTCTGAATGTGTAACTCCACATTCACCAGTAAGAAATGTGTGAGTGTGGTACAATCATGACCTTCTGCTTTTCCCCTTTCCGATCCCCATCCCACTCCTCTTCCACTAGGTGTTCTGACAATCGATGTGACTCCGGTCACACAGAACCACCGGCCACCTCCTGTCCACTTCCTCACTCTCCATTCTGCTTCAAGTTCTGACCACACCAGAGCAGTTGGGAATCTGTCTCTGGCCTCCATAGTTACCCACCCAGGGAGCAGCTTTAAAGAGGATGGAAGAGGAAAGTGAGCTTAATGCCACTGGAAATCATCCTTTCCATGAAAGACAGGGCATAACTACTTCTCTGCTCATCCCACTCTTCAAAACTTCATGGGAAACATCTCTGAATTCCAAGGTACCATTGTGGTCTGACTTCTAAACTCTTCTCTTGCTACTGTGCTTCTTGCTTGTGTCGTTTCTTCTCTGAACTATTTTCTATGTATCTGACTACACTGGCATTAAATTCTTCACATTGTGAGCTCCCAGAAGATGGAGACAGTGCCTAATTTCCCTATTATACCTTCCAAAATACAGTCCGTTACCATGACACTGGATAAAGCCATATAATGATGAAACAGATAAACATAATGATTAACAAAACTTCCCAACTGGAAGAACCATTTCTCAAGACAATTTGAGGAGGTCACCAACTATTTCGTTATCCTTCTGGACAGAAGACTAAGGGATTTATATTTCTGAGGAAATACTTTTTAAATGATCCTTTTCGGTGGTAATCTCAGCCAACAGGCTTTTGCCCTAAAATGTCCACTGAGATAAATCTGAGTCTGTAGATGCAGTTGTAAAGTTCTAAGGTTTTCAGTGAGGTCTAAGGTAATTTAGCTTTGTGCATAATTAACATTCTCTTTTCTTTCTCCTTTACGTTTATAGAACACAAGGGTTTAATATTAAGATACCTGTGCTTTTCCAGATTGCTATGTCAAAGACAGCTGGCTCAATGCTCATCAAACTCAAGCCATCACAGCTTATAGCGTACAGTTTCCTGGCTCACTAGGGGAAGGAGGGGCAGGGAGCCATAGAAGCAATCACCCATGTTTTATGTTGATTGAGATCAGGAAGTAGCAGACATAACCACCAGAGCAATGGCTCAGGTCCCAGATGGCACGTGCTGAGCCAGCTCTGATTCCCTCTGGGAAATACCCAGTTGGAGAGCAACTGAGGCCTTCAGAGCCAGCAAGAGAGAACCAGTCTCTGAAACATTTGCTTCCCAGGTGAGAAGCCAGGGTCTCATCCCAGGCAGCACACCAGGGCATCCCTTTATAAATCATGGCAGGAGGCCTGCTGCATTCCCTCAGGATGGCTGTGGTGGGCAGCTTTACACACTACTGTTTTAATGCCTCACAACTGCCCTTTGAAGAAAGAATCATCATCTACTTCTACTTACTTAAAAAAAAAAATCTAGATTCCAAGGCTAAAAGAGGTCAAAATCACTGTTATGAACTGAATTGTCTCCCAAATTCATATGTTGAAGCCCTCACCCTAAATGGGACTGTATTTTAAAAGGTAATTAAGATTTAATGTGGTCATAAGGGTTGGGCCTTAATGCAATAGAATTTGGGTCCTTATAAGCAGAGGAAGGGACTCCCAAGGATACACTCACACAGAAAAAAGCCACATGAGGAGACACACGATGGTCATCTGCAAGCCAAGGAGAGACACCTCAGGGGAAACCAACCCTGCCTCCAGAGCTGGGAAGAAGGAACTTCCTGTTTCAACCACCAGTCTGTGGGTATTTTGTTATGACAGCCTCAGCAACTAAGAGTCATACAGTTAAAAAAAGTTGTCTGATGTCAAAGTTCATGCTTGGAGGCAGTAGAGATGCCATACCTTGTTTCAACAATCTCAGAACAAGTCTTCAGATGCCTCCCTCATTAACTCTTATTGTATAACACAGGATCTAACCCATTTTGATCCTGATTCCTGGAATGTAGCCTCTGTGTCCTTGGAATTTCCCCAGTAAGGGAGTGTCTTTGATAGTCACAAGCCCCTGGGTCACACCTAACTTCATGCTAATGAGATGACAGTGACCAATCATGTGATTAGAGGGCTGGGGCTCTGAGCTGCATGCTAGTAGTCTAACCCACAACCTCTGGAGACTGTTCCCAATCACAGGGCCAATGATTCAGTCAACTATGTTTATGTAACTGTTGGAGGGAATGTAAAGCCACTATAGAAAACAGCATGGAGGTGCCTCAAAAAATTAAAAACTGAACTACCATCTGATCTGGCAATCCCATTCCTGAGTACATATCCAAGGGAAATGAAAACAGGGTATTAAAGAGATATGCCATGTTTATGGCAGCAGTATTCACAACAGCTAAGACATGGAAACAACTTAAGTGTTGGCCAGTGGAAAAAGGAATAAAGAAGATGTGGTATACACACACACACACACACACACACACAATGGAATATTATTCAGTTTTGAAAAAGAAAGAAGTTCTACTATTTGAGACAATGTGGGTGGATCTTGAGGGCATTAGGCTAAGTGAAATGGGCCAGACGGAGAAAGACAAATTTGCAAATTCTCACTTTCACAGAGACTCTCAAATTCAGAGTCAAATTCACTAGCCAAATTCAAAGAAACAGAGAGTAGAATAGCAGTTAACAGGAGCTGGGAGGTGGGGGAACTGAAGAGATGTTGTTAAAGGGTACTGACTTGCCACTTATAAGATGAGTAAGTTCTGAGCACCTAATATATAATTATAATAAAATAATGAAATAATAAAATATTTTAAAAATAATAAATAAATAAATAAAAATATAATAAAAAAACACATGGTAATTATGTGACATGATAGAAGTGTTCGATAATACTACACTGGTAATCGTATTACAATATATAAGTGTATCAAATCAATATCTTGTATAACCTAGACTTACACAATATTACAGTCAATTATATTTCAGTAAAAAAAATGTATATAATGAAACCCTAATAAAATCTCTGTACATTGAGGCTTGGTGGAGCTTCCTGGTTGGTGAACACATTGATGCACCAGGAGGGTGATGTATCTCTGGGGAGAGGGCACGGAAGCTCTGCATTCAGGACCCTTCCAGATCTCACCTTTGTGTCTCTTCACTGGTGGGCCTGGGTTTGTATTCTTTATAATGAAACTGTATACCATAACTATCATGCTTTCTTGCATTTTGTGAGTCATTCTAGTGAATTATCAAACCGGGGTCACGAGAACTCCCAAGGTTTCAGCCTATTGGTCAGAAGTGCAGGAGACATGGGGATCCTTGAACTTGCAGCTGGCCTCTGCAGGGAGGGTCACCTCGTTGGGAATGTGTGCAGTCTGCACTGAGTCCCCGTGCTTACTGCCAGAACTGCAATGCAGTGTAGCACCCATCCACTCTCATCCACTCCCTTGGCACGTGGCACCGTATCGTCTTGTGATTTTGCAGCCAGAGGCTCTGCCAATTACAGACTGGCTATTATTAAACAGCTAAGCATGTGAAGACAGAGGTGTTGGGAGGCCAAGGGATAGCCAAACCCAAGGCTGGATGAATTTTAGGAATTCAAATGATTATCCCAAGAATAATCACTGCTGAGTCTGTGCCCCATTCCTATGTTCCTTTCTCACTGAGTATCATTTAGGCATACACTTGGACTCACTGAAAAATAGTTTGGTTGTTCCTTCGGTCACAAATAAACGAGGATAGAGATCAGAGATTGATGGAAGGAGAAGTTTTAATTTGATAGCTATTTCATGCATTTCTTCATCTGTCCAACAATGGTCAATGTTTTGGTGATACCAGTGACCATTCACTGGGCACCCATGACTCGAGTACTTGACTCCATTATCTGGATTTCTCATCACAGCCCTACAAGGCAGTTACTATAATTCCCATTTTAGCAATGAGAAAGCTGAGGTTCATAAAGGTAAGTATTTTAAAAAGAGCCAGGATTCAAACCTGGATCTGATTTTAGCCTAAGTGTGAGCTTTATCACATCAGTGGCTCCTAAGCCCCAGTATACCTGTACACAGGTCAGTGGTACAACAACAACAACAAAAAAATAAGATCAGTATATGTAAATTTTTCATAAATTTAAATGTATCTTATCTAAAAGACATTTTTATTCTGCTTTCCTATTCTTTTTCATGTTTTTGCTTTTATTACACAAATGAAGATAAAAGCAGGCTGCAATATTTCTTATTCCCCTTACTTGGCAAAAAGCAAACCTTCCAGCCCTACTTTCCCTTTATCTTTAAATTTTCTGGTCTCTTAAATGCCAAAAAGTCTGGAAACCACTGCATCACAGGGGCCCTAGCTCCAAGCCACAGAGGGAAGCTCCAGAACGGTAAGCCTCAATACGACTGCCTGAATGTGCTGGGAAAACACAGAAGCTCCAGAGGCTGAGTCTCCTGGATCACATTCTGGCTCTGTTTGGGATGGAGCCTGAGAAGTTGCATTTCTAACATGTTCTTGACTGATGCTAATGCTGTCAATCCAGGACTGCACTGTGAGAATCACTGAGTTAATCCAATCACACGAATCCTACCCCTCTTCTTCCCCTTGTCAGTGACTGGTCCATACAGGGCAATATGAACCAACTATGGTCTGGAGTGCAACAGGGATGTGAGAGATGGGGAAGGCAATCTGAGATTTTCTTCCCCTGTAAGAAAAAGAGTTAATGAGAGGAACGACTCCCTTTGCTGCTTTCCAACCTGTTACATGCAGATACGGCAGCCAGCCCATAAGCAGTCTAGCTACGGCTGGCAAGGACACAAGTCAAGGATTTTCCCTTGAACTGACTACATTTGATTTCACTGTGCTCAAAATGAAGCTGCACACGAAAATTATTATTTCTCTTCATGCTTATGAGTACAATTTGGTGAGGACACTGCCGCTGAACTTAGGGTTCTGTGACAGAGCTACACCCTAAGATTTATGCAGTGTGTGTGTGCACGCGCACACGCGCACGTGTGTTTCAGAGAGCCAACTGAATGCTGAAGGCATTCTGATATCACAGTGTTCACTGGTATAAATATCATTTTATTTAATCTCCAAAATGCAGGTGAGAAGGCAGTGGTTTCCCTGTACCCCCCTGGCTCTTGAGGATACATGGTAAAATGATATGGAGAACTGAGGTCATCTGCAGAAATCAGTTAAGTTCACACAGACCTTTGTAGGAATGCAATGATACTTTTTGTTATTTTATAAAATCATGAACCCTATTATAGGTTAGGAAGGCTGACAAAGGAGTTTTATAATACCAACATATGGCCCACTTTAATACTGTAACATGTCCTAGGCTCTATCAATAATGTCAAATGTTGGAATCATTGTCCGGATCTACCGCTACCCTCAAAAGACTCTGCTGGGCTTTTAAAATTGTCTTCCCTTAAAGAATAAAATTTTGATGGGTTTTGAACTGGCAGTAGGGCATTTCCGGAGCCATGAGGTTCTCCCGGGTTTCATCAAAGGCTGCTAGGATCCAGCAGGCTTGGTGAAACACGTGTTCTTCTGTGCCTCGCAAAGCTGCATTGAACACACCTAAATGCCCCAAACCATCCACCCTGCTGTGCACTACACAATCTGGCTAGCAGGCCGCAGCCTCTATAAAGGACACAACCCTTAATGGGAAACAAGAGTTAATAGGTGAACTTGAGAGCAGCTGAATTCATGAGTAACAGGCTGGGAAACCAATCACTAACTTTTCTACAAGGGAAAGAATTTGCCTTTCGTCCTACCTTCCCATACATCACAGCCAATATGATCCATCTGTATATAACTGTGGTCAGCATCACATGAACAGGAAGCAGTAAGGATGGGGTCACTCAGAAGGTACTAGGCTGCAACCATCAGAAACATTTTTTTTCTATTTTGTCTTGAAGAATGGTAAGTGATTGGCATACTTTGACACACTTGGAGGTCAAAACCCAATTCACTGATCTAGATGGTTATCTGCATGCCTGTACTCAAGTGATCTTGTCATGAGTTATGTATGACATTGGAAGGATTAGCATTGCTAACCAGTGTTTGTGAAAACATTAGGGGCTGATGTGTAGGGAAGCCTGGAAGGTGAAGCAGTGAAGATCTGCTTCATCACCGTTGTGTGAACTTATACGAAATCCACAAATATACCATAAAGCCTTGCACAGAGCCCTAACAAAGACAAAATTATTAAGAATAACACAGGAAATCTGAAGCATTTCCCCCAAAAGCTGATGTAGTATATATCCTCATTTTACAGATGAGGTAGCAAAGGCGCATGGCTTGTCCAGATTACTGCAGCTACTAAGTGGTCTGGCCTGGCACGCGATGCCTGGCCAAGACAGTGCCTATGAGGTGCCAGGACATCTGCTGAGCGCTTTACATGTTCTAATCTGTGAATCCTTTCCACAACACTAGGATACCAGTAGTGTCAGTTTACAGATAAAATTACAGCAGGAAGACTGGAGGTAGTTATTCTTCCCGGGTTACAGATAAAGAAACCAAAGTTCAAACAGGTGGTGTAATTGGCTAAGGTGACAGAACTACTGAGATTTAGAGTTAGTAATCCCCGGCCTTGGCCAATTTTGAATTTTGGTCAGGTTTTGAGGCCAGCCCGTCTGGCTCCAAAGCCTGTGCTCTCAGGACACTGAAGCTGCTCTTACTCTGGAGTCACATGGCCTGACTTTGAATCAGGTCTTTACTCTTCACTACTCTTCACTGGTTGTGCCACTCCAAAAAAGTTACTTAACTTCTCTGTGCTGAAATGTCTTCATCTGAAAAATGGGAAGTGACAGTGACCCACCTCTTCCAGACTTGTGAAGTGATCATCAGCTGATGGTATAGCATATCTGAAGCACTGAGAACACAGTCTGCTACAGAAAGAAGTGCTCAATTAGCTAATGTGATGATTAATCACAAAGCTATAAAGTTTGTTATAACATTCTAAAGATGGTTTATGTAATTAAAATTTGATTTACACTTAACTGTTCAGGAAAGCATTCATTTACATACAGCAAGGAATACTTATGTTTTCTGTCATCTGCTTTCGCTCTAGAATAGTGAGTTCCAAGCGCTGAGGGGACGTCTCTACAGAGACCCCTCAGGTGAATCGCTGTAAGAGGTGGTGGACAGCAGGTGGGATTCAGACCTCCTCCACCAACATGTACTAGACAGAGGGTTCGGCAAGGAAGAGAAGTTTGAAAACTACTGGTTTCAAGGACTACTGGGGGGTCACGTGGTTACTTCCATCCGTGACCATGAATATAACTTCCCACAGTCACAAAATGCCGGGTGCCAGCTCTGCTGGGCTGAGGCTGGGCACTATGACCCCCAAGGGCACACCCAGAGCAGGGCACTGAGGGGCAACACAACACTCTTCGCATCTTAAATATACCACTTTTGTAAGAAGGATGAGTCAAATGACGGAGGGACATGAGAGTCCAACAGTGGAATTCAAACAGAATGAATAGCCGATGATTTCTGTGCAGAGACATGTCACAAAGCCGTACTTCTGTGGGAGGATAATCTGGTTGTGTTGTGCAGGACCAACTGGAATGGCCAAAATGTGGGGTGACAGGGGTCAGCGAGGAGGCTGCTATAGGATCCCGAGCAAACAGCAGTGACAATGAGCAACCTGTGTTGGTAGTATCAAAGCCAGGTGGTGAATGCTGGCCTAAGGGTAATGGCAACTGGAGAAAGAAAGACTTGGCCACACCTCAAGGATAGGGATGGAGTGGAGGAGGAAGTGAGCACAGGAGTCTGTTCCTAAGCACACAAGTTCCTAAGCTTGGTTGCCTTGGAGACTGGTGGATTCACCTTCAAAGAAGGTGCAAGAAGAACATGATGTGAGGTGGCTGTGTGGAGAACGAGCTGCCACCCGAGAGGCCACTTCACATACCCAGCAGGCAGCTGAGGTGTGTGCCTCGGCTGTGGCGAATCTGGAAATCTTCCATGTTGCTTTGACAGCAAAATTGTTAGTTCTGTGCTGGGCTAGTGAGGGAACAGGAGAGCAGACAAAATGAAGGGCTATGGGGAAGGCTCACAGGGGTGCAAGAGTCAGAGAAAAATATACAGCAGCTGAGATTTCCTCAGTCTTCTCAATTCCCGGACACCTAACAACTCTGTAATTTCTCAGGAGAGGTGTCTTCCTCCCTCCTGCCATCTGTGGGCTGGGTGGAACCGGGAGCGGCAGAGCTGTGAGAATGAACACATCTGCCCTCCTTACAAGGGAGGACGGGGTGCAGTTGGTAGAGCTGCACCCAGGAGGGGGCTGTCCCAACCACAGGAGGTAGGGAAAGAGAACATGCAGCCCACTTCAGGAAGAGGAACCCCCAGCCCTGGATGTGTAAATCGTCTGAGGGCCTGAATACTGTCTCACCTCTACACATAACCTCTTGCCCCAAAGGGAGGCACCTAGATCGGCAGGGCACACTGGCAGACAGACAATAGAGATTTACCAAATGAGCAAGTATTTAAATTGAGCAATGTGCCAAAAACCAATCTGTGAGTTATGGATAAAAGACAAAAAACACCCAGATTTGCTAACTCCCAGATTCCTGTGACGCCATCCCTTCCAGATGGCCACTTTTCTCTCCAGTGCCATACTCTTCTTAGGGGTGTGTGCACATATGTGTGATTTTATGTGTCTTTCCCCTACAAACACAACTACTCCCGTTTTGCTGAACTGTACTGTGTGTTAAATTTTTTTAAAAGATTTTATTTATTTATTCATGAGACACACACACACACAGAGGCAGAGACACAGGCAGAGGGAGAAGCAGGCTCCATACAGGGATCCCCACGTGGGACTCGATCCCGGGTCCCCAGGATCACGTAATGGGTGCTAAACTGCTGAGCCACCCAGGCTGCCCTTAAATTTGTTTTTATCCGGCCCACCCCCCACCCCTGCTCCACCTTTCTTCTCCTCCGTGAGCAGAGAGATGAAAACTAAAAGCCCCTGGTTTACAGCCATCTCCCGAGGCTCCTTATCTGCCAATACTCCTACTGGCTACTTTGGAGAATACGTGGAAATGATTTTGTAAAGGGATCAAAGAAAAAAAAGCAACTCAGCAGTGACCCCAAAGCAAAAGCATGAAATCAACTCTCTGGAGGGTCATTCCTGGGAAGGCCAGGAGCTGCCCTGTCTCCCTCTCCCTTTCCTCCTTCTCTGTCCCATTTGGTGTGAACCATATGAAACTGTCCCTTCCGTAGGACAAAGTTGGCCCCAGAGCAGCCACTTCAAATGGTTCCAGCTAATACATCTTAAAACTGGTTAAAATTAGAGTCAAGGGAGAATGGGGGTGGGGTGGGGTGGAGGGAGTTCACAGGGAGGGTCAGGTGGGAGAGGGGAGGAAGGAAGGAAGGGGTTTTGCTCAGAACCAGAGCCTGGACCCCCCTCTAGCCGCAGCTGGCCTCCTCTCCTCACCCTGTGCCGGATGAGCTGTCTGGTCCAGGAGCTGTGTGCGCTTGTGTGTTGGGGGCGGGGGCCCCTGGATGATTGCATCAATCTGCTGGATCCTGACGCTCCTCCCTCCATCACTGCCCCACAGGGAGACTGAGATTCTCTTTTGTTCTCAACCAGAGCACAGCTCACCAACTGCTCCGCCACAGCCCTCGCTGGCGAAGGGAGATGTACAGGTCCCTCCCTCCTTGCCAAGGGGGAGCCTCGTTAGCTGCTTGTGTCACCCCAGGGTATGCTCTGTGGACTATTTCTCATTCCTCCAGGCCACTAAATGAACAGTCGATGACATGTAGTGCTAGCCTTGTGTTATCTGCCTCTAATCTACACCTGAACATTGATTTGCTTCATGCGCCTTCAAAATTTTAAATATTATCAGCCACCCCCAGGGGCTGGAAAGACATCTGTCTGGCTCATTGAGTGGAGGACCCGAGTTTGCAAAGAGGAGCCTAAGAAATGATGATGGCAATCATGGTGAAGTTTGAGGTCAGCCCAAAGCAGTGCTGCCTGACACCCTTCTGGCTCTGGTTTTATGAGGTGGCCTGGTGGCCTGGGAGGTCCCGGACAGAAGGTTCCTAACCCGAGTCCCTTAGTCTGCTTCCAGCTCCTACACATGACTCCCCACTCCTGGCTGACACTGTACCTCCTGGTGAATTCAGACCAGACAGGAGCAGATGGCAGACCTGGTTTACGCTTCAGTGGACAGGCCGGCAAAGCAGACCATCCTTCTCAGTTGGGCAGATAGGGAACCAACTCCAGTTTTTTCTTTTTTCTTGGCAACATGTGCTTTGGGGGAATTCCTGGTTTATTTGGTAGAAAATAATCCCTTGTAATTTTTTTTTTTTAACAGAACATCCTTAACCACAGACACAGCTGAGGATAGAGGGTGAGGGTGAGTGTGTATGTGGGGTGTGCACATGGAGAGAACCCAAGTCTGTTCATTTATTCTAGGTAGCACCTTTAGAGTGTCAGACTTTTTATAGTTTTTTTTTTAAGCCCATAATAGGCTAGAATATTTACTTTGCCCTCCATGCTGCCTGACTGGGGGCCCATAGCAACTTCCTGAACCTCTAAGCAGGAGTATCCCAGCAGCATGGTTCTCAAAGAAAAATGATCAGAAGGTTTAATCTGCTGTGGCTTGTTTCTTCCACATCTTATACCCTGAGGTTGACACCTGATGTGGAAATCCTTCACCACGTGTGTCACGTGTTCAGATCCTCACCAGACAGATTAGGAACTTAGATCAGAGAAATGAAATGACCTGGGTAAGCCCATCTTTGGTCAAGACTTGAGATGGGGGAGGGGGTTGAAGGCTTTAATTCCAGTTGTTTCTGCTGCTGTTGCTGGGGACCAGCATAGGGACCAGCATAGGGGCCATGTCCTGCGTATATGGTGCAATGAAAGGAGGTCAGGAAATAACCCATGTTCAAGCTGTATACACTACTACTACTATGTGACCTCCAGCAAGTTATCTGACCTTCCTGAGTTTCTGTTTCCTTATCTGAATTAGTGCCGGCTTTATATAGTCAACATAAAAATTAAATAAGACATGCCCCAGCGACTGCTATGAGGAACTATAAAATGTGGTCAATCTTGTGGAGGACATCCAGTATTAAATCTGGGTAATTTGACTGTGTCCACAATCTTTTCTCTTGTTCAAATTATCTTCTCTCTATCCTTTAGAGATAACTGTCCTACAGAAATACAATGTCAACCACAAATGTGAATCCAATATGAAATAAAAAATTTTAGTAGTCTAATTAAATCAGGTGTGATTAATTTCAATTAATCACATATTTTATTTCACCTAATATACCCCAAATAGTTCATCTTCAACATGGAATCAGCAATATAAAAGAATTAACAAGGTGTTTTTGTTTTCATACCAAACCTTCAGAATCTGGTATATATTTTACACTGACACCACGTGTCGGTTTGGATTGCCAATGTTTCAAACGCTGCCACTGCCGCTAAACCGTACAGCTTCAGATCTTTCCCGATGTTTCTGTCCCCCGCCTTTCTCAGAATTAGGGACACTGTAATGTACAACAATAACCCAGCTACTATCTCTCATTCTCTTGGAAAAAATGCTGAAGTTTGCTCCACTTCTCAGAATCACAGGACACTGTTCCTCTATTTTAACAGAAGTGGATGGTTATAAAAGTGCTGCCAACGGCCACTGAGAGACTGGGTCAGACTGAGAGGCACAACAGTCCAAGAATACTGGTGACATCACGGGACAGCTTCCTGAAGAAAACAAAAAGTGGGGTTCCTTGTGGCAGTTGTGGGGGTGGAGAGGATTCTGATTTGTAAAGCTCTATCATCTGAGGGAAGAGTTCCTGCCAGCAGAGCACAACATCTACTCATCTCCAGTGCTGGGGTAAAACCCTGAAACGTGTTGAAGGCACATGTCTGTTTTTCCTGTGCTGGCCTGTCTTCCTGTAAGAAAGGATGCCACATAATGTCATAAGCCTCAGAGGAACCAGGTGTGATTCCTAATAAGGAAGGGCCACACCTCAGCCATTCCAATCTAGTGAAAAATCTATTCTATTTTTAAGAAATTCAAGAGAAAGAGTCCAGGATCTTCCTTATACTGCTTCTAGGACTCCATCTATTGACCTTCACTGTCAGGAAATTATTCTTCGTCTTATTTAAATGATTCTCACTAAGGCTAAAAAGGACATTTCCCTTTCTTGGCTTTCAAAATATGCAGGAGAAAAATGGAGAAACTAATTTTAAAGGAATAACCATATGAAGATAAGACTTGAGAATTTTAGGGATCCCTGGATGGCGCAGCGGTTTAGCGCCTGCCTTTGGCCCAGGGCGCGATCCCGGAGCCTCGGGATCGAATCCCACGTCGGGCTCCCGGTGCATGGAGCCTGCTTCTCCCTCTGCCTGTGTCTCTGCCTCTCTCTCTCTGTGACTATCATAAATAAATAAAAAATAAAAATAAAAAAAAATAGTTCTTTTAAAAAAAAAGACTTGAGAATTTTACTTTAATACAAAACATTCACAACACTCTCTTAGCTGGCTACATAAGCATCAGGAGGAGGCTGACAGGCATACATAATGGCAGCCTCTCTCATTCTTTTTTTTTTTTTAAGATTTTATTTATTTATTCATGAGAGACAGTGAGAGGCAGAGACATAGGCAGAGGGAGAAGCAGGCTCCCTGCGGGGAACACAAAGTGGGACTCGATCCCAGGGCTCTGGGATCATGACCTGAGCCAAAGGCAGACGCTCAACCACTGAGCCACCCGGGTGCCCCCTCTCTCATTCTGATGCTGGCTTTTTTTTGAGTACATTTCTAATTGGTTGAAACAGTTTTGGGCAACAGGGCAAATAACACTGTCTCCTGTTTCTAGGTTGGATGGGAGGGATCTAGCTGGACACCTGCCACATAGAGACGACCAAGGTTGGAGGCTTGGTTTTGTTACTGAAAGTTCACATCATCATTCCCCTGCTGTCCTTAAGTGGAATTTAAGGATTAAAGGAGAACCTTCCAAATATTAAATCCTAGTATGTGTACTCTTGACCTTTGCCCTTACCCCTGTAAGGGTAATGTGGGATTTACTCAGGGCAATCAGGGATTTGGAAGCACAGATTCCTCTCAGTAATCTCAAAGGGCTTTGTAAGAAGCATTAACTGTTGAGATTATGGCCATTTTGCTCCATAACTCGAAGAAGGGAAACGCTAGTCACAGGGGCCAGGTCTCTGCCACCATAGGAAATGATCTGTTTGGGTGTCTGGTTACCAGAATCCATCTGGTGGGAGGGAGGGGGGAAGAATCCTTATTAGTTGCTAATTCCAAGACATCTCACTTTTCTTTTATGCTGCTGGAGTTTTATGAGATGTTGCCTTCGATGTATCTCTTACCTAGTGGCTGAAAAACTAGACCTCCCACTCCTGCTGCTATTTCTAATGTCAACCACTCTTGTGTAAACTCACTTGCTTCTCTGGGGGAAAGAAAACACCTCTTCCAATCCTGCCTCTCCATCTTACAAACCTGGTCAGGTAAACACCCACCCACCCCAACTCCGCAAACTCAGATCAGAAGACAGAGAAGGGGGGCAGCCCGGGTGGCTTAGCAGTTTAGCGCCGCCTTCAGCCCAGGGCGTGATCCTGGAGTCCCGGGATCAAGTCCCACATCGGACTCCCTTCGTGGAGCCTGCTTCTCCCTCTGCCTGTGTCTCTACCTCCCTCTCTGTGTGTCTCTCATGAATAAATAAATAAGATCTTTAAAAAAAAAAAAAAAAGACAGAGAAGGGCGCTTCTTCATCTAAAGCTCATCACAAATAGGCTGAAATACTTCACAGTGACAACAGCAAAACCTTCCGCACTTAATGTACTTTGATGACTAAAGTATAAATGAACCTGCAAGGTTGTCACTCTCTGGACTTACAGTATCAAAAAGACAAGTATGGGACCCAAATGTTCTATGAAAAACTAGCACTGGTCCAAATGAACTCAAGAGGGATTCCCTTTAAGAAAGGATTGTCAAAAGAACATAATCCTGGACAAGGGAACTTTGTAGAGGAGAAAGAAAAGTCATATTTAACTTGGTGTCCGGCCAATAGTTTTAACCTTGCTCCTCTGTATTTTGCTGAAGTCTGCTTTGTAATAATGCCGAAAGGAGTTCAGAAGTGTTCCTTTTTCTATCTATGGTTTTTTGTGCTAAACTAAATCCCCTGCCAAGCAATTGGTTCTATGACAAAAAGTCCTTAGGGGAAATAATACCAAGGCATTTTGGGATTAGCCTGTTCTTTCATTCCACAAGGATTTGTTTAGTGACATTTGTGCCAGGCATGGGGCTGGGTGCTGGGTATACACAGTGACCACAGCGTAGACCCAGCCCTCCAACCACTGGTGGCTCTGGGCAACAAGGTAAACAGGCAAGGACAGTGAGCTGTGACACTGAGTTGTGACAGTGCTGTGAAAGGGATGTGTGGGGGTGGGGGGACTCAGCTAAGAACCAGACTTGGGAGGAGCAGCAGGTAGAGCCAAGAGCTTGGGGAAAAAGCATCTTCTAGGCTGTGAACTGGAGGCTTGGCAGAAACCAGCCAGGCAAAGAGGTGCAAGCATAGGAAGCAGAGTTCTAGAAAGAGGGAGTAACATGTGACATGTGTTCCGAAGAGGGTGGGAAGAGTATGACTTCTCTTGCTTGGCTTAATTCGACATCTTCTGGATTGTGAAGGGCTGAGGATGACCCTTCCAAGCTATGAACAGAAGCAACTAAGTATCTTTTCTGTGATTCAAGTCCACCTTCCAATGCCCTGACTCACATCTTCCCCTGACACACCATACTTCACAGCCACTTGAGGTCTCATTTCCTGTTTCAGAGACTGGCTGCTTTCTAAGCCTCTAAGAGTTGATCTAAAAAAAAAAAAAGTATCGAAAAAACACTGGGGCACTCACCTATAAATTCTTCATGCTGATTCTTAACAACTGAAAGCTCCACTTTGTGATTTCGCTAACAGGAAAGATCTTGCTCACTTCACAGCTACTATCTACTGTCTCACCTCCCCCCCCCCAAATCCAAACCACAAGTTTGACTCTTAATAAGACCATAGGTCTTGGAACCTAGCCTAATAAGGTCATAATCCAAAACATGGGAGAACTCTGTATACAGGGATAAATTAATGACATTTACTGGTAATAGCAGAAAAACGGTAAAACAAAGAAACAAAAGCCTTAAATGTACCCAAATGGGTGAACGATTAGACAATAATGGTATATCCATTTCTGGAATTTATGCTGATATTAACAAAGATGAACTTAAAGTAACTTGGAAAATGCCAATAAAACGCAATGTTAGGAGGAAAAATAAAATACAATTACACATTACAATATAACCATGTAAGAAACAGAAGTATGAAAAACGCTGGAAAGAAATTTGCTGAAATGAAGCCAGCAGGTGAGTGAGTGCTGTGATTATGAGCTTTTCCCTACTTTCTCTGTTCCCTATGTTGCGTTTATAATTTAAATCTAATTTAAAGTATTAACTTCTTTAAGTTAGCAATTCGAACATTTTCAAATCCAAGGGAACATGAGATAAGAGTAGTTCTCTGTGAAAATCTTCCCATTGCAGCAGTATCATCCCTCTCCAGTGAATGAGGATGCAGGTGTCATTTCAACCTACTGATGAACTACAACTTCTTTGGCAAAGTGTTCTGGATAATGAGGAGCACTGCCCTAAGACTGTGATAGACATTTGAGCATTTCTAGCAAATACGGATATAAAAGTTGGAGTTGAACAACAGATTTGGAATTAAGGTTCTTTAAATCATGTTGGGTAGCTTCGTGATTCTTTAGGGCTCTAAGTAAAATGATTTCTTTCGAGCGCCAGCTGAACGAGACCAGGATCTCTGATTTCAGTCAGAATCAGACTCCTCTGACTCTGATGGGTGCTCAGTTTGGAGATGGACTGAATGATTTCCTGCTGTCCATGGACACATAGATGTTCAAGGGTGACACAATGTGGACACACGGGATGAGGGTTACTCAGCCCTCGGAGGGGAGACAGAGCCAAGAGACTGCCTCTCTTTCCCCACACCCATGAAAGATGACCCTGAAAACAGCAAATGGTTTTCCACCCCTCTCCAAGTAGCAAAGATGACCAAATCAGCTCCAGTTGCAGCAAGACGGATTTACGTTATATTATAGTGAACTCCTGCAAGTAGAAATCGCTAACGGCAGTCCGGGAATTTCCTTTTCTCGAGATTTGCAACAATAGGTTAGATATACATCTGGCCTTGAATGCCTTAGGCGTGGTGTACAAGAAACAGAATGATCAAAAATAGCACTCACACACAGAAATGCCATGGTGCGCCACGCTTCTCTATCTCTACCAGATACCAATTTAAAAAACATTTTATTCTTCCCCACCCATTGGCTGAATTGGGAGTCTAAACCGCACCAGCCTCAGAAGAAACTTAGAACATTGGCCAAAAGTCATTTACCTGTACTAGGAGTTCCAGCTTCCGGTCATCGAGAAGATGTACTTGACATCGACGGCCCTCCGTCATCTACAAAGAAAGACAAATGATGGTCACTGAGTCACTGAGGGTCTGGCAGCCTGACAAAGGGTGAGCGGGGCCCGTGCTGGACTCCGCCAGGCAAAACTTGCCCTGGGAGATGGAGCCAGACAATGCCAAGGAGTGGCAGGACTGGTTCATTCCTTCCTTCCTTCAGAAATACTTATGGAGCACTTCCTACGTGCCAGGCACTATTCTGGGAGCTGGGTGCACAGCGGCACATGAGACAAGGTTCCTGTCCGCAGGGAGCTTACATTCTTAAGGGGGAGATCTAAAATAAATTAGCAAACACATTCCTAACCTAACACCAGCTGGTGATAAGTGTTTCATGCTTTAATCATTCTTCCATTCAATAATTTTATCCCCACACATTAGGGACAGATTTCAGTATCTGGGCTCTGCCACCTTGTCCCCTTTACTGAGCACCCTGGAGCAGATGAGCACCCCTCTGGGAACTGCATCTGATTTCTGGGAACTCCTTTTCCTCAGAATTTCTGTGTTAATCGTTTATTACCTAGTCCCTCCAGTGTTTTCACCTGTGATAGAGGAACCCAGGAGCCAGTCACGGCTATACCTGACCCCTAACCCTTGCTCCTTTCCCTACTCACACTGCTGGTGACATTCGAGAAAGAGCACCCCGAAAGGCCTGGGGAGACCCACGTCAGGTCTTGGCTGCAAGGCTTTGGACAAGTGTCCCTTCATCTCTGCAGCCCCGTCTCATATACAAAAGGGAGTGGGCTGAGCCCAGGGAAGTGCTGCTGAAATGTTGAATCATTGGCTTTCTGGGAGGAAAAAGCCTTAATTCGTAGCATTTGCTAGTGCCCTGGCAATGCTCTCAAAGGAAATCCTTTAAAGAATGAGGCTTCTCATTGATGTCAGCTGGCCACCACTTTAACCAAAACTTGTCCTGCCACACTCCAGATACTTTCACTGGGTCTGATTTTAAGCTACCGTCCTGACAAACATATCTTCTACACATACTGTAGACTTAAATAAGCCCAGGGGCGTAGATGATAGTATAGTCAAATAATTAGGGAATTTTCTATCCGTTAGTGATGGGTTTTGAGTACTTATTACCTTTGTTTTTAATGTACTCTAAATTCATAGAATTTGATTTTAATAATGATGATGTTTTACCACTGGCACGCAGAATTCCCCAAGATGTACCAACTGGCTCTCACAACAGGGAAGAGCTGGCTCTAACCTCACCGTCTAGACCAGAAGACCCAGAAGCTTCCTTCTGGTCCACGTATTTTTCTATGACTCCAGAGGCCCCAATGAAACCACCTTTTTTGCCCAGCTGGCAGCCACTGCACGCAGCTCAAGGGGAGGGAAGCACATGAGCAGATCCTGGCCTCATCTCATTACAGCCACCGCAGTCCCTTCTCACGAGCACTTTCTCCAGGAATGACACAATAGGTAGCATCTTCTCTTCCTGTTCAACAGGGATTGCCCGCTAACTGTCAGCATGTCCAAAGCTGGCAGGGACTCCTGTGGGAAAATTCTTATTCCTTCCTCAGAAGGAGCCAACCCTTCCAACTACCAACGAGTCAGATTTCCCTAGTTCTGGGATCTTAACCAAAATAGCACACGTGCTTGGATGGAGCCAAAATAAAGTCTCTTGAATCTGAGTTATAAGAATGACCTAGCAGTCCTCAGCTCTGGAAAATGCACCAAGAGAAGTTTCACCTACTCACTGGCATTTCAACAGAGGTTAAAATAGAGTAAAAACCAAGGAAACCTTCACTCCAAGGGTCTGCCATTTTGCACATATATGCTGAAGCTGGTGGCCATGGACAAGAGATGGGTCTATGAAAACTCCAATTCATTCTTTGAACTCTTAACTCTGTTCACTGCCTTAAAAGGAGAATGGGCTCCAATCCCATTAGAATCCACCAACTTTGCACATAGGAGGCATCCTAGCTGACAGACTTAATTTTTAAAAATCCATCAGCTTCAAAAAATAAGTGGGCAGACATCATAATAAAAAGTTCCTGCTGTATGCTGGCAAATCAAACTTAAATAAAAACAAATGGTAAAAAAAAAAAAAAAAAAACAAAAAACTCCTGCACAGCAAAGGAAACCATCAACAAAATGAAAAGACAACTTACTAAATGGAAGACAATACTTTCCAATCATATATCTGAAAAAGGGTTAATAACTATTTTTTTTTCTTTTTAGATTTTATTTATTCATGAGAGTCAGAGAGAGAGGCAGAGACACAGGCAAAGGGAGAAGCAGACTCCATTCAGGGAGCCTGACATGGGACTCGATCCCGGGACTCCAGGATCACACCCTGGGCCAAAGGCAGTCAACCGCTGAGCCACTCAGGCGTCCCATAATTATTAATAAATATATAACGAATGCAGATGACTCAATAGCAAAGCCCCAAACGATCCTATTAAACAAAATGGGCAAAGAATCTGAATAGACACTTCCCCAAAGAAGACATACAGACAGCCAACAGACATATGAAAAGATGCTCGACATCACTCATCATCAGGCAAATTCAAATTAAAACTACAATGAAATATCAACCTCGCACGTGTTAGAATGCCTATTATGAAAAAGTCAAGCAATAACAAGCATTGATGAGGATGTGGAGTAAAGGGAACCCTCATGCACTGCTGGTGGGAATGTCCCATTACTGTAGCCGCTGTGGAAACCAGTAAGGAGGGTCCTCAAAAAATTAAAAGTGGAGCCACCATATGATCCAGGAATTCCAATTCTGGGTATTTACCCGAAGAAGAGGAGAACACTGATTCAAAAAGACAAATGTTGCCCCATTTTCACTGCAGCATTCTGTATGATTGGTAAGACACAGAAACCAAAGTGTCCATTGGTGGATAAACGGATAAAGAACAGGTGGTGTAGGTACACAGTGGAATATTATTCAGCTAAAGAAAGAAGAAAATCTTGCCAATGGTGACACCATGGATAGTGTCCTGAGGGCATGATGCTAAGTGAAATTAAGTCAGAGGAAGACATATAATCTCATGTGGAATCTAAATAAACAAAACACCAAATCCGTGGATACAGAGAACAGACTGGTAGTTGCCAGAGTTGGGGTGTGAGAGGAGTGAGGGAAATTGGTGAAACGAGTCCAAAGTGTAAAAGGTACAGATTTCCAGAAGTTCAGCTCTTAATCGTAAGAACCGAAAGTTAAGACAGTGGAAGTTCAAGGAAGAAAAGTGCTACGACCATCCAGCATACTATTATGAAATTCCTTTACAGACATTTATTAAAGGTTTCAGAAAATTCTCTGAAGGGTGGGGACGGAAGAGAATTTTTTAAAAAAAATGCTGCTGGCCCTTAGCATCTTTAGAACCCACAGTTTTAAGCTTCATTTAATCCTAAAAAGCTAAAGATATAAACACGTTCTTGACTTCCTTAACCACATTCAAATAAATCTGATAAAAACAAAGGGAAGTTGGTATCGCCAAGGCATTACTGTATCAAATGAAGTTTTATTTTTATTTTATTTTATTTTTTTTATCAAATGAAGTTTTAACTGCAATCATAAAGAGGTAGCATATCATTTTCTCAAAATATTTCAAAGCACACAAAGCATGACGTGACACCGAGTGCATAGCCATACCTAGAGTTTACTGTGAGGCTCTCATTTTCATCTGAAAAAGAAAATTCTCATTCCATTAAATAATCTCACCTTATCTGCTCAGCAGTTGAAGGAATAAACTATACACCAAGATGTTAAGATCTACTCAGAGTTTTCCAAGCTCATTCTTCTCTTAAAAAAAAAAAAAAAAGCCTCAATTTTCAGTTCTGGGGAATTTTTTAAATAAGCATGCTCCCTATTTTAAACAGGAGAATTTATAAGCTGCCTCTCTTTTGGAAGGCAAAACGTCCCTGAAAAAAGGCAGTCCAGAGAAGAGCGTCCAAACGGAAACTCAACTTTGAATCATCATGTTTTTGAAAGTACGCCTGTCTTTTGACGGTGCTGCTGGGTTTTTTTGTTTTTTTTTGTTTTTTTTTTTTTCTCAAAGGGGGGATGGTTTGTTGTTTCATATTGAAGGAAGACTGGAGTATCCTGTTCTCATCAGTTGAGAAAAGGTTTACCATTCTGGGTGTGTACGGGGACAGAGTGGACATCTGTAGCTTTGTCTGGCTTTCCACACATACTGAAATTTTCTTTTGAATACTAACAATTGTAAAATAATACTGCTTTGCTTGTTTTCATTTTCAGCTGCTCATGCACAATTGCAGCATTGGCATCCCCCTCAGAGGAAATCCTTTTGGAGAACAAGGCTTCTTGTAGATGTCAGCTGGCTACCACTCCAACAGAAATCGTCTTGCTACAATACAATTCTACACCAAGCACGGGCCTGCCAAATGCACTGTGATTCCAAAGGATACACAGAAAAGTATTATTTTGGAGGTGAGGTGTCCACCCCATTGATCCAACTTTGCTGTTAAGACACACAAGGAATCAGGAAGGTTATTCATAAACAGAGAAATGCATTTACGATACTAGCTTAAGTGAGCATAGCAGAATATGAAATGCTATATGTACTGTACTATAAAGGCGGCCAATAAAATTACCATGCATTTGGACAGGAATTGGGAGACAAAAATAAAATAGCTGATGTGCTAGGGGAGTAGGCTAATGGGTAGTTCCCTCCCATCCCATCCCATCACTTTTTTTTTTTCAGTTAAAAAAAAATTTAGAAAAAAGAAACTTTATCTCGAAAAATGAACGACAGTATTTGAGGTCAGCCATAGGAAAAGGATCTTGAGAAGCTTTGTTCCCAATGAATTTGTTTTAGATTGTCTATGGTTTTAACGTATCAAATCAAATCAATTAGTTTACGAACGAGAATTACAATTGTCACACAGGTCAGAATACTGGAGGTGGAAGGTCTGACATATTCTCCCCCTGCAGGTGGAATGAATGGGAAGCCAACTGCGATCAGAAGTTGCTCAGGGCGATGCCAGGGTGGTTCAGTGGTTGAGTGTCTGCGTTTGGCTCAGGGTGTGATCCAGGGATCTTGGGATCAAGTCCCATATCAGGTTCCCCCAGGGGAGCCTGCTTCTCCCTCTGCCTATGTCTCTGCCTCTCTCTGTGTCTCTCTCATGAATAAAGAAATAAAATCTTAAAAAAAAAAAAAAAAAAAGAAGAAGAGCACAGACCCTGAAAAGAGGGGAGATGTATAAATATCTCTGTCTGAGGGCATCCTTCCTTCTACAACATCCTGGTATATTCCTGCTGGTGCAAGGGACCACTGTCCAGATGCGGCCTCCAGGGCATTAGTAAAACAGAAACAGTAATTAACTAGCAATGACAAAGTCCCCCAAACGGTAGTTTTCAGATGCCTTCTGTGGAGCAGGGCAGGCTACCAAGTTCAGCACGTGCGAACACGTTTTATTAGGAACCTTTTGTCTTCACATTCAAAACTAAGTAAACGCCCATCTTCATATGCTTTGCATTACCATTCGGTTCTCTCCCTCTCGCTCCCTCCTGCTCTCTGAGCCACTGCCTGGATGTCGCCCCTCTCTTGCTTCTTGTCCTGTGCCAATTAAGTCACACACCAGGGTACACACACCTCGTTCCACGGCTGATAACATTTTCACTGGACTCTAATGCAGTGGGACAAACGACTATACGGGGTCACTGATTCTGAGCTCACAAATGCACAAGGCTTTCAAAAAAGTAAGACTAAAAGACATCTTATCAGCACATGTTACCATTACATTTCCTTTATACGGAGCTGGTTATCCCCGAGGCACGGGGGAGTGGGGTAAGGGCCGGGTGAGCATGGGGCCGGGAGGCAAGGTACATGGCCTGCAAATACGGCTTTGAACCTACTTTCCACATGTCCTCTTGGTTCATCTCCGTACAGTAAGTCACTGTGCTGTGACTCATATTCATCTTAGAGATGGTAACTTCCTGAGACAATAAAAGAAGAAATATCAAAGCCTCACTAGGACTGTATAAAGGGAACTATTGAAACTTCCAGAATGTGCTGTGTTTAGGAAAGTTATCACTACTCCCCACCCCACCCCAAACCTGGAATCCTATCCTTTAAAATTCTACCATCAAATAGAAATTTCAGATTTCCAAAGCATCCCAGCCACAGCCCAAACACAGAGACAAGCCTCCCCTCCTAGCCTGGTCCGTTAAACCACAGAGCATCCCAAGGCAGCCAGACGGGCGGATGTGCTACGGCAGCACCTCACAATCCGCCCTTTGACCTGGGCCGTTCCGTGGCTCACAAGGAAATTCCAGAAACATGACTACAACTTCCCAGTGCGACTCACTGTTGGAGCTTCTGCTCTCGGGGTCACCTCAGCATGTTACATTCCTTTCTCCACTTCAGTTTCCTCTCAGGCTAATGAAGGCCCAACGACCCAGCGAAGGTACCAGAAAGCCACAGGCTCACAAAGTCTCAAGAATCATAAAGCTATCACATCCAGGAGATATTTGAATGAGATACATTCACAGCAGCCTCCAGAAATTCAACTCACCGTGAATACACAGAAAGGCCTTCGGGCAAATTAAAATTTACTGAAAATATGCATCCATTTGCTGCTGCTCACACTTAGCCTGTACCATGGAAATGCCAGATAGAACAAATTAAATTATTATAATGTAATTTTATAATTTCGTAACAGGCATGGGGAGTCTCTGCCCATAATCTTTAGGTGTTTTGCCCACTTTTATTACAATTTACCCCCTATTCAAGCCTACCTTTTGTTGTCTTTAAGTGACATCATATTAAAACAACATGACAGGGGATGGAGACCCACGGTGCTAGACGTCAGAAGTCTGATTTAGAGAATGACCTTGTCCCTATTTTGCCCTATGTCCTCTGGCGAATTGTTTCACCTCTGTCTTGACCATGAGTCTCCTGGATTTAAAAGAAGGAAACACAGAGGCATGTCCTTGAGGCTCCTGGCTGCTGAATACAGTTGTAACTTATCAAACCCAGACGAAAGTGATTAAGTGAGTGACTCTGCTAGAAACAAATTCACATGGCAACTCGACGGATTATAAAAGTTGAAATAGCCCTGCATTCTTCAAAGCTCAACCTTCCACAATTGCATCTGGGAAGGTCACAAGCAGGGCCTGTGATCTTTGGAAAGCAGGTTTTGGGGCTGTGGATGCTCGGATGCTGCTTCTACCTTCAGTAAAAGGACCTGGGGCTTTCTCCCATCATGTAGGAACAGAAGTCGGGATGTCATGGGCACACTCAGGGCTTGGGGGCAGTGCAGGGCCGCTGCTCTGGCATGGAACTTTCTGGCCTGGAACCTGCCACCCAGAAGACCACTGCTGTGTGTGATGGAGCCACAAGTCCTGTAGCACAGTCCATCTCAATCCCTCCAGATGGAACTGCAGGGCAGAGGTCAGGGAATACTAACAATCTCTGGGCCTAAAGCTTAGAAGATGAGGAATGGGCCCAGACATTCATCATAGGCAGTGAGAACAGCCGGGAAGCTCCAGTGCACAGGAACTCTGACTCAGTGCCAAGTTGCGGACTGTGGAGGAGGGAGGAAGGAAGGGTACTCTTCCCATCTTCCAACAAGACATTGAAATTTGAGGACAAGCTTTTGATGCAGAGGTCAGACAGGTCCGTTGCAGATATGGAAAGAAAAGGTCCAGTCAATGCAACCCAGGGCCACAGTGGGACAGGCCAACAGTCTCCTCTGAGGCCAACCCCTCTGAGTCACCGGTCAGGAGCACACGGACACCAGGAGATCCGAATGCCCGGGCTCTGCATGCTGGCTCTATACCACGGACACTGACCTGGTGAGCAGAGCAGGAAGCTCACTTCGATGAGCTTATGTGCGGTGACATATCCAAGGCTCTGGAAGGCACAGGGCTTTCCGCATTTCCCTCCAACTAGCTGGACGCCTAGAGAGCGGTAACTGGATTGTGGCACTCGGGCTCTGCTAGACCACCTTCTGCAGACAGGCTTTCGTTCGTCTCCACGTGTGAACACTTCCTCACCCCGCTCACCACGCACCTGCGGCCTTCTGCAGCCCACACACTGGTTCTGCACCCGAGCCTCTGAAGACACAGAGAGACTGAATCCTCTCCACACCGGGCTGTTATTACTGCCATTCCTCTTATTATTTGGAGAAGGGCTGGGAAGGGACTACAGCCTACTCCTTATAGAGGAAAGGGAGCTGGGGGTCTGATGCCATCTAAATAGAAACCCACAGGAGGGCAGCCCGAGTGGCTTAGCAGTTTAGCGTCGCCTTCAGCCCGGGGTGTGATCCTGGAGTCCCGGGATCGAGTCCCATGTCAGGCTCCCTGCATGGAGCCTGCTTCTCCCTCTGCCTGTGTCTCTGCCTCTCTCTCTCTGTCTCTGTCTCTCATGAATAAATACATTTTAAAAATCTTAAAAAAAAAAAAAAAAAAGAAAGAAACCCACAGGAAACAGAAGCGGGGACTGAATAGAGCGGACTCCTGTGCAGGTCTGGACAGCAGGCCTCAGGGCGTAAGGGCCCGAGCAGGTGATGCCTGACAGGGTGGTTCTCTCTCCTTCACTGTGCATTGCTGCTACCAGCTATGAAAGGGGGACATTGGAATGTTTGATGATAACAAGCCCTCTGAGATCAGGCTTGCCTTGCCAGAGCAAGTTTTTCAAATGCTCTCCTCCTTTCCTGTCCCCTCGGCCATCCGGACTTCTAAATCCTATTCCTGTGAGGGCCACCCTCTGCCTTGCCTCTGGGCTTGGCTGAGCTGTGCCTCTGCCTGGAAACACTCTCTTCACTCATGTACTCCAAGGACCCTCCCTGCCTGTCTGCTCTTGGCCATGCACTGAGCCAGGTGCCAGGGACACAGTGGTGACCCAAAGAACCACGGTCCCCCTCCTCGGAGGCTGTCTTGAGGGAGAGATGAGCATTTACCTTTGTTCATTCTTCCACACCCAGCTCTGGTGATGCTCACACTTTCCCCCCGCCCACCCCCTCTCTCTGGCCACCAACGCAGGCCTGAGGCCAGGCACCGTGTGCTCCCTGCTGCCCTGCCCTGCCCGACCCCCTGGGACGCACAGAGGATGGGAGCCTGGCTCAGAGCCTGACTGTGTGGCTTTGTGTTTTATGCTGGCTTCACCATGAGCGAGTTGGGGGTGAACCTGTGCATATCACCTCACCAGCTTGGGTCACACTTCCCTAGACTAGATAACTGAGGCCATCACAGTGCCACCCCCGAGGGGCTGCTGGGAGGTACTGCAGGTAAAGAGTGTGGAACTCTGCTTGGTGCGAAGAAGGCTCTCAATTAATATTACCTTTAGAAGTTTCCAGTCAGGGATTTCGAGGCTCATCTGAGCAGGAGTGTCAGAAACATAGCAGACAGTATACCTCCCTCCCACCCGCAACCCAGGATGGTTTTCCATCCGCTCACACAAGATATTTTGCTCTGTGGCAGGGTGGGTAGGAGGCAGGTGTGGACAGGCTTCACTCGGGCGGCTGTCCCCTGCACTGAGCAAGTGCCAGGCCTTCACAGAGCAGGGCTCTGTAGGGCCCTGGGCACACATAGAGGGGGCACTTCATCCAGACAGGGTGTCTGGACAGCCAGTCCTTCTCCCCAGCAATAGCACCTCCCAGAGTCATCCTGTGCTAGCTGGCAATCACCAACAGAGAGCTGACATAAGGAACATGGAATAAGCCTAAGAAAGGGGGTTTGGGAAAGTCAGTGCATGACTCTTGGGTCAATGCTAGCTGGATGGCAAGCACTGCCAGGCCACAGTCTGCTATGTTAGTGCAAGAGATGAAAGCTCTTGCACCTGTCTCTTTGGGCAGGTTCGGGGTATTATTCCTACTCACACGCCGTTCACAGCAGAGGTGTCCATGCAGACATTCCTTAAAGGCGGCTGAGTGAGGTATAAACCCGGATGAAACAAAACATCAAAGAAGCAGCAAGAACCTACATATCCAGCTAATGTCCCACTGTGCCCCTTGACGACAGATGCGAGAAAATGACACACGTTCTCGGATGTGTGGAGTTCTGGCTCTAGTATCTTAGTGGCAGAGTCCTGGAGTAGAATGAGGATGCTTTTTCCAAAGGAAAAGGCAGACATCTACTCTTTCTTTGGCTTTGGGGATTGTACTTGGAATTTTTATAGTAGGAAAAGAGGATGGAGTGGTCAGACAAGGACCCCAGACACAAGGGAAAGTTTTTAAAAGTCCAGAAGGGAAAAAAAAAGGCTGCCTCAATGGACCCAAAAGAATATTGTTTTTATGAGAGAGACTTTACAAGTAAAAATTTCATAACAACAAAAATAAAACTGAACGAGAGAATGAGGAGTGAGGTATCCAAAGAACATGGAGTATTTGCACAGAGAACTCCCAAAGGAGATGAGATTTTTGGCATAACCTATGCAACACGTCAAGGGTGCACAGTGAGTTATATTCTGTACAAATACGACGAATACTTTTAGAGGGTCACAGGCTGACAGGACTGGGCTGGAAAACCAAAGGTGACATCTGAAATAAGCCAAGTTTAAGAACAATCAAAGAACCTTTAAAGATAGATTCAAAGCAAGACAAGTGAGAAGAGGAATGTTTTTGTTGTCTGGAGCCAATCCATCTTTGTTAAAAGACGAAACCCTGAACTACTCAGTTCTGGGTTGGTTTCAAATTCTTGAGCAAGAAGCGATACAGTGGGGCTAGCTAGTATGATAGAAACTAACTGCACCTCCTTCCTCCAGACAAATTCCTCATAGGGTTTATAAAGTTAGTATTAAAAATAGGTAATTACTTAGTAGGGCATTCTAAGCACAAAAGGGGCTGGGCCCAAAGGGGAAAATGTATACAGTGGACTACCTTAAAAACACTTCAATTAAAAAAAGCAATTTTACTTCACAAACACCCTAAGCAAAAAGAAAAAGCAACTGCAAATTTTGGGGGAAGGGTGATTAACAACCACAACAAAGGGTTAATGTGTTAAAAATAAAACTATTTTATTAGTAGATAATTACAAATTAATTCAAAGGTTACTAATACCCTACAGGAAATAAAATTATACTGCAAATGGCTAGAAAAGTTCCTATCCTTTTGTGGGGTCATTTCTCCTCTGGAGAAGAGATATATCTCTGTCTCCAGTCATCTAGAAAGTAATCGAGTGACCGACCCACCCTAATGAAATACAGAGAAGGCAGGTTAAAGGGTGATATATGACAATGTCCACCACCGTGTATGTTCATTCAGCAAGTGTTTATGGTACAGTATTATGTGCAGGGCATCTTATTAGATATATAATGATGAACATGATTTTTTTTTTATTAATTTTTTTTTTATTTTTTTACTTATGATAGTCAGAGAGAGAGAGTGAGAGAGAGAGGCAGAGACATAGGCAGAGGGAGAAGCAGGCTCCATGCACCGGGAGCCTGACGTGGGATTCGATCCCGGGTCTCCAGAATCGCGCCCTGGGCCAAAGGCAGGCGCCAAACCGCTGCGCCACCCAGGGATCCCGATGAACATGATTTTGTTCCTATATTTAATCAGCTTCTATATCCCACAGAGGAAATACCAAAGTTAATAGGCCATTACAGTGTAAACGGTGTGATGACGGGGAGGGCGTAGGATGTTCTGGGCAGAGGGTGGGAAGGACCGTAACTCACACCTGGAGGACTGGTCAACACTCAGATGAGGAAGTAGTACGTGAACAACAGGACACCTGGCAGAAGCAGCCTGACGAAAGAAGATCTGCGATGGGAGAGAACAGGCATGTTCTGGAAACGTAGACTATGCAGAAGAGGTGAGAACAGAGAGTGGTGGGTAGACCAGGAGCAGTGAGAAAACCAGGTAGAGAACCCTATTTAAGAAGACAAGAAGGGGATCCCTGGGTGGCTCAGCAGTTTAGTGCCTGCCTTCGGCCCAGGGCGTGATCCTGGAGTCCCAGGATCGAGTCCCACATTGGGGTCCCTGCATGGAGCCTGCTTCTCCCTCTCCCTCCCTCTCTCTCTCTCTCTCTCTGTGTCTCTCTCATGAATAAATAAAAAAAAAAAGATGACAAGAGATATCCATATATTCAATGGCCTGAGGGTGGTATAAGGTGAAATAGTAAGGAGCCAAGGAACATCATTTTCTTTTTTTTTTAAAGATTTTATTTATTTGGGATCCCTGGGTGGCACAGCGGTTTGGCGCCTGCCTTTGGCCCAGGGTGCGATCCTGGAGACCCGGGATAGAATCCCACGTCAGGCTCCCGGTGCATGGAGCCTGCTTCCCCCTCTGCCTATGTCTCTGCCTCTCTCTCTCTCCCTGTGTGACTATCATAAATAAATAAAAATTAAAAATAAAAAAATCTTTAAAAAAAGATTTTATTTATTTTTTAAAAAGATTTTATTCATTTATTAATGAGAGACACAGAGAGGCAGACATAGGCAGAAGGAGAGGCATGCTCCATGTAGGGAGCCCAATGTGGGACTCGATCTTGGGACTCCAGGATCACGCCCTGGGCCAAAGGCAGACACTCAACTGCTGAGCCACCCAGGCATCCCAGATTTTATTTATTTGTTTGAGAGAGAGACATAGAGGAGGAGTAGGGGGAGGAGCAGAGGCAGAAAGGGAAGCAGACTCCCCGCAGAGCAGGGAGCCCAATGTGGGGCTTGATCCCAGGACCCTAGGATCATGACCTGAGCCAGAGTTAGATGTTTAACTGACTGAGCCACCCAGGCACCCCTGAACATCGTTTTCAAGTCAATTTAATCCTAATTGATGTGGAAACGAGGGGAGTCTGGAAAGAGGGTACTAAGTGCAAGTGTTGAGGTTCAATGTCTAAAGAAAACTGTAAGGAAATACTAAATATAAGCTGTCTTTCTCCATATCTGTATTACCCTCAATGACTTATAACCAAACAAAGAAAGTGTGCTGACCAAATGTACAGTTGATGGGGAGGTTTAGATGGTAGCTTCAAAATTTAACAGCTGGGATCATATTATTTATAGTTTGGGATCCTATTCTTAGTTCACAGGCTGGAAGCATAACTTCCTGAATAATGGAATTAAGAAGCCTCCCACACTCCACCATAGTTAAACCATTTCTGGACATCTGTGTTCATTCTGGGCACCATACTTGACACAGGAAATGGAAGAAAGTGGAGTATGGCAAACAAGAATAATCAGATTGGGTAAAGATCTGGAAACTGTGTCTTCTCAGGGCTGACAGGAAAACCGCGTACCTGCCTAACCAGCAAAGGCTGCAGTGTTAGGGTAACCCTGCACAAGCTATTGTCCCTGCCAAGACACATCAATGAGAGAAAAGGGAGACAATGGTGGATTCCACAGAGATAACATATAAATTCAACTAGACATGCCTGGAAGTGGGGACTGGCTAATTTAATAATTTTAAAATCTGATGATTAAATTTAATACTTTAATGAAGAGAGAGAAGAACTGTGCTTTGGCGGGCAGAAATGGAATCAATGAGAGACGTTCCAGAAGACACATGTGAATTCAACAGAAGGGAGAACGTTTAAACAAGCATTATTGTTCAAAATGGAAAGGGCTGCCCCATCATCACTATATGTGATCAGAAAGGGGCCAGAAGGCCTTTAGCCAGGGACACTGTAAGAAAGGATTACTGAACTCCAGAGGAAGGCAGGATAGTCACACCCTAAGGTATGTTACGGATATATGTGCACAACTACAGACAAGAATTCAAAAAAAAAAAAAGTTCATTCTAATAGCTCATGTCTTTACTTATTTTTTAAAGATTTAAAAATCTTTAAAAATTATTTTTTTAAAAATAATTTTTTATTTAATTTTAAATTTATTTAATTTTATATTTTTAAAAAAATTTTTTTTAAAGATTTTTATTTATTCATTAGAGACACAGAGAGGCAGAGACACAGGCAGAGGGAGAAGCAGGCTCCCTGCAGGGGAGCCAGATGCAGGACTCGATCCCATGACCCAGGGATCACGACCTGAGCCAAAGGCAGACTCTCAATCACTGAGCCACCCAGGCGCCCCCATGTATTTATAATGCTCCTGTTACAATATTACATTTGATGAACCAAATGTTGGCAACATCCATTTCCTGCTTCAGAAGAGTTTTTTTAAAAAATCACACTGCACAGTGCTAGGCATGAACACATTATTCTACCTTTTTTCCCTACCCATTTCCTTTGTATAGATATGCAAGCAGACGTCCTCTATTCAAAATATGTCCTCTATTCAAAATACGTCCTCTATTCAAAATACGATGTAGAGTGGTTGGTTACAAGCGTATGTCACTGGATTGGTATTCATGTATTTAATAACCAAGGACCTCAATGACATTTCCTTGGTAACATGAATTTGCCTATTTTGCTCCAATGTCTAATTCAATCTGTCATTTTAAATTAAATTTTGTTTTCAATTTTTGCTTATATTGTGATTAGTGGGATGAGATCACACTACTACAACCATGGGTCTTATGAAGCAATGGGTTATCACATTTTTACTGAAAGCATTTGGTTGATGTTAAAATGATATTATATATCTATGATTGAAACAGAATCACATGACTATCATAACAGGCACTCAATACATATTTTTATATGAATTAACAAATATATATTCAAATAACGTATATCCTTATATGCCATTTCAAGGACAACTCCAAAATATAGGTACTATACAACTTAATTTTGCATTCAGTGAGATATGTTTTGCCTATTCTGTAGGAACATACCCCAAAACCCAGACTACAGAACACCTACATTCTTCATAAATACAGGACCACATGTCAAATGAGTAGCCCTGCTGTCAACCTGCCATCACTGGTAGCTGGGGCCTCTTGCCACATAGTTTGGGAATGGGTTTTCCTTCACATAAACAATCTCCTTTGTGTATAACTACAGAAAACTCACCATTATCCCTGGGGATGTAGGGGGCAGAAAAGAGTATTCAAGACCATCTGCAAGCTACTGAAAATCTATTCTTGGGTCTTTGGAATTCCTTCTTAGGTGACTCTTGAAACACAGTGGGAGAAAGCCACCTCTTCGGCATGGCCCACCTGCTTTCACAGAACCTGCATGGGATACAGAGTAGCCACTTGTGCCTGTGACATCTGAGTCCAGGGGCCTAGGGCTCAGATGCCAAGTCCTCCGGGTTCAGAAGGAAGCATTCCAGCCCAACAGCTGATCCTTTTGTGATGCATGCTTAAATCAGACCAAACTTCCAGTGGTATCCCAGCAAAGTGCATCTGGAGACCAAGATAACTCCATCCAGAAAGCCACCGTCCAGCTTCTAGAGATAGCAGCAAGCTCTCACCCTCCCTGGCCAAATGCCCCAATAAAAGAGGTGTCTGGAGAGCTTAGGAACCTGAAGTGCTTGCATTAAGGGAAGTTTTTGCAGCTATCTTTGACATCTGTATGGGGCAGTCAATCCAGGCTGCTGCCTGGATATTTACATAACAGAGCTCTCTGGAAAGGATTCTGCTGGAGAGGCCTGGCAGGGACTCTCCACACTTGCACAAGCTGGAGCTGCGCTGGCCGCTCCCTTCCTCTGTTCATCTTGTTGGAGGTTTCAACACTGGCTGGCTGCCCCATGAGCCACCCCAGACCCTCCTGGAGACCTGCTCATGGGGCTCATTCTGCTGCCATAGCACCCGGCACACGACGAGTTTCTAGAACTGTTCCATTTCTTCCTTAATACCACTTAAAAAGGAGGGGTGGGGGTAGGGGGCAAGAGGCTGGGAAAGGAAGGGAAATGGAGGGGGTGCAGAGGAGGAAGGGAGAGGATTCCAAAACCAAAGAGGGTCCCTCACCCATCCTTTCAACCCACGGTCCACAAGCCACCCCGTAGAAAAGTTGTCACAGGAAATAACAGTGTCTTGAAATGCACTGGCCGTTCGGCAAATGGTAGATCTAAAAATATCTGGGGTACATATCACCAGTGAGCGGTTCAGAAGTAAAGATGTTATGTTGTATCTGCTAGTCAAATAAAAAATTCTGATTGGATGGGACGCCTGGTGGCTCAGTGGTTGAGCATCTGCCTTTGGCTCAGGGTGTGATCCTACCATGGAGCCTGCTTCTCCCTCTGTCTGTGTCTCTGCTTCTCTCTGTGTGTCTATCATGAATAAATAAATAAAATCTTAAAAAAAATTCTGATTAGACACAGAACAACTTCTCAAAGCTTTCGATGAGAGGTAATTATTGTGTTGCGGACACACAGAAAATAAGGATGGAGCTGAGCCTGCTGTCCGGGCTGTCTCCACAGAAGGAGGAATGGGGGGTGTGTTTTTGCCTGCATCAGAACGGACAAAAGGATAGCAGGGTTCTTGATCTCTCCTCTTTCCTGATTTAACCAGTAGCACCGCCCTCAAATGGTCATTCCAAACCCTGTGGTCACCAAACTCAAGCGTCCTTTAGAAGAGCACAGGCCTTAGAAGAGGGGACTGTGTAGGGGATGCCAGGATGTTGCATCAGAACAAATTACAGGAGGCAGGGGTAGTGGCTACAGTTTAGATCTTTCCTACACCTGCCACAGAGCTTTAGACACACAAGAGTCTCGGGAAAGATCACTGATTGAAATTTTGGAGTTCCAAGTTCTTGATGGTAGTGATGGCTTCATGGCTGTGGACACATGCAGTTTCCTTGTATGCGTATCAATGACCTATCAACAAATCTGATTAAAGCATAAGGGTTAGAGTTATTCTTTTCATATATCAGAAAAGAGAAAGACCCTCAGGAGGATACAAAGAGCTCTACCTCAGGAGTACATAGAGCTCTTCATGTTCCAGGAATTGCTTCATTTTCTTCTTTCTTCCTTTCTTTTTTCTCTTTCTTTCTTTCTTTCTTTTTTTCTTCTTTCTCTTTCTCTCCCTCCGTCCCTCCGTCCCTCCCTCCCTCCCTCTCTTTCTTTCTTTTTTTCTGATTTTACTTATTTGAGAGAGAGAGAGCGCATGCAGGGGTGAGGCAGAGGGAGAAGCAGGCTCCCACTGAGCAGGGAGCATGACCCAGGGCTCGATCCCAGGACTCCAGGATCCTGACTGAGCTGAAGGCAGATGCTTAACCGACTGAGCCACCCAGCTGCCCCAGTTCATTTCTTTGTATCTTATATTCTTTTTACTTGAAGTTTGGTGCTTACAGTTTTTTCCCCAGATGTCATATTCAGGATTGAGGCCTGGAATCGTTAACACATCATCTCTAGGTGGCTGAGCCCTACTTTGCATCTTCACCTGGACTGCCTACCTTTCTCAGGCCTGTCTGTGATTCTGTACAAACCCGCTGCTCAACATCTGCATTTAGCTATCTGTTAAGATCTGAGACTCAGCATGTGCCAAACAGAACTGCTGACCTACCTTCTTCCTCAGCCACCTCCACCCACAGCTTTCCCTGCTCATAACAGCCACTCCATCACCACATTCTGTTCTTTAGGACCCAGTTGGGGATTTCCTTCTTCATCTCACATTGCACACCCAGCACACTAGAAAATCTTGGTTCTCTCTAAATTACCCAGACCCAGAACACTTCATCAATACTTAATCACTTGCCTGATTCTTACAACAGCCACCCATCTGGCACCTCCTGGCCTCACAATCTAGCCCTACACAGTACCCAAACCATCTCTGTGCAGCCCAAGTGGGGCCACGGTGCTCCCCAAACCCATACCCCCCAGCTGGACACCTTCAAGGCCCCACACAGACCCACCTCTATGCTCCCCCTACTCAGTCTGCCCTTCCACACTCCTTTCCTTACTATTCCCTCTGGGTCACTCTTCCCTCCCAGAGCCTTTGATGAGCTCCTTCATCTGCCTGGAATGTCTCCCTAGGCATTCATGTGGTTCACCTCTTCACATCCTTCAAAGCTCTGCTCAAGATATCACCTTTCCATGGGATCCCTGGGTGGCTCAGCAGTTTGGTGCCTCCCTTTGGCCCAAAGTGTGATCCTGGAGTCCCAGGATTGAGTCCCGCACTGGGCTCCCTGCATGGAGTCTGCTTCTCTGCCTCTGCCTGTCTCTTTCTCTCTCTCATGAATAAATAAATAAAATTTAAAAACATATCACCTTTCCATAGAGTCTTTTCTGATCCTGTATTTAAGATGGTAACCTTGCCAGACTTTCTGGCCTCTGCTTTCTTTTCCCTATAGCATTGGCCACCTTCTGGTATACCCTATACTTCACTACATTTGCTGTCCGCCTCTTCCTCTTGGACTTCAAGCTCCCTGGGGACAAGAATCTTGATCAGTTTTGCTCAAAGATACATTCCTGGGACGTATGCGGCACACCATTAGGTGTGTGTTGAATGACTGACCGAACGACTAGATGATAGGACTGGGATGCTCAGGTACTTTCTGCCGTCCTGCCAGCTGCGTTTTGCAAGAGCATCCCTCGTATAAAGGATGGCAGTTGTGCTGTACCATCCTTACTCCCTGGCCCTCTGACACAGGCACATCCAGAGAGAGATATCCCAGCTGAAAAGCAGAGAGAGAAGAGCTAGCAGAGGGGTAAAACCCCAGGCTTACGCAGGGAAAAACTCATTCTAGCCATTTGCACACAAGCAACGAAACGGGACATGGCGTGACGTAACAAATAATTACTCATTTATATTTCTGAGCACCCACCAAATGTCAGACATATTGGGTGCTGCAGAACCAAAGATAAATACGACACGGTCCTTCCTTAGAAAGGTGGGCGACACACATGAACGGGCCATTCCCATTCAGGAGATCAAAGCGGAGAGAGCCATCAGGATGCTTTGGGAGAATAAAGGAGGGAGAGGCGCTCTGTCTGGGGGAACAGCAGGAGGTAGCAGCTTGGAATTCAGCTGCTGTACAGGTGTCCCAGGCCCAGGAGGGATGGCAGGGGCCACTCAAGCCCAAGAACGAGCATTAGCAGGAGGCTGACATCCAGAAAAGGCCCAACGTGCTTGGGGAAAGGCGAGGGGGGGTGTGGCTGTGTGGGTGGGCCCAAGACAGCCACCCCTGCCCCTCCCCGCCCACACCTAAGAAAGTCAGGTGTGGGTCCTAACCTGCAGGTGACGGTTTCTTGAAGCGAGGCCTCTGGGAGGTGATTAGGTCAGGGAGTGCAGCCCTCGGTGGAGAGATCAGCGTCCAGGGAGCTCACTCATGCCTTCCGCCTCGTGAGGACGTGGCGTGGAGCGAGCCATCTGTGAACCAGGGAGCCGGCCGTCACCCGCCACGGAACCTGCAGGCGCCTTGCTCGGGCACGCAGCCTCCAGAACTGAGGCAACGTCTGTCACCTCTAAGCTCCCGGGCCCTTGGTGTCTCGGGGCGGCCCAGCCAGGCCGAGATGTGGGCTGCCCGGCTGCGGTGGGTCCCTCCGGTCCACGCCGAGTCCCGGGGGCCGCGGGAAGTGAAGGCGGGGGGGGGGGCAGCGAGAGCGTGGGGAGGCGGTGCCCGTGCTAAGGCGGTGACCTTACAGTCCCCCGTGAGCCCTGAGTGGGCACCTCACCCCGAAGGAACCTGGGAAGGAAACACAGGAGCAAAGCGCTGGAGGAACGTATGGCAAAGGCTTCGAGAACTTAGCCACCAGTACTGCAGCCAAGAGGAAGGGCCAGGCTACCAGTGACTCGTTTACCACAGGACGATGGGCCCTGATGGAGCGGAGCAGGAGCAGCAGCCAAACCACCACACGGGTACACGTGGTGGTAGGAAGGGAGGCTGGGCAGCACCTTGGCTCACCCCGGAATTCTGTCGGAGGGTGAGCCAGACTGAGAGAATATGGATAAAGAGCCACATGGAGAACTGGCCACTCCAAAGCAAGTGTGACAGGCGGCCCCCCTCGGGAGGGCCTGGGGAGAAGCGCAGGAGCCAATGCTGCGTGCTGTCCCCCTGGTCACCCCCGGGCCGCTGGGGAACCTGCAGGGCCGTGGCAGGGCCGTGGGCTTCCTATAGCTCCCGCCTGTCAGACAAGCACGCGTGCTCACACAATGCCTTTTCCCCCCCATTTCCAACGGAAAACCAAAGGCAAGAGTATAAAACTGTCCAGGCAAACTATTTCCATGCGTGTGTCCCTGAGGCTGCACCTAAAATATATCCTTGTCCTGGATAAGGCTATGACATTCTATAACTACGTCCCTTGTTTTTATATTTATTTAATGTTCTTATGCTGCAGCCTGTGTGCCTTCTGAATCTGCCTCCAGAAGATGGGCCGTCTCTCATTCTGATTTATTTAACACCCAGAAGGTTATTAAGAGCTTAAATAATTTCTGATGAATATTATGCAAATTGGTATGTTGGTTTCTCATGCTACAGAGAAACTCCCAGTTATTTTCAGGTGGGAGGTACAATGAGAAAATGCCCCCACAAGCATCGACTACACACAGATTCTAGGCTTGTTTCTGCCATTCAGTCTCTGCATTAATTACTTGAGTGAAACATAAAGAAGGTAAATAGAAGGTGAAAATTCTTCCTAATAATGGCAACGAATGGGAAATAATCAAAGAATGTGACACAGTGACTGGATTTTTGCCTTTGTTGTGAAGAAAAAGATGGCATTACCATCTTTTTGCAAGATAAGTATTCTTTTGCAAGATAAAATCCCTTTCTAATCATTTTTGAAAAGTGAAGTTTCCAAAACCTCTGATTTTCAGTGCCAAAGCAGAATCACCTCTCTTCTCTTCCTTCCCCACCTCCAACCCACACACAAACCCTATCAACCTCCCAGACTCAACGGAGTCTCACGGATGTGGAGGGATGCCGACCACTCTTAGTAAGCCTTTTCCGTCCTAAGAGGTGAGGATTGCTGGGGTGATGCCTTTACCTGCAGAAGTCTTTCTGGAAGGTCAGGTGACACTTATGTAGCATCAGAGCCAATGGCTGTTCCCCTTCTGCTACTTTCTCTTTACAAAATGTGTCTCAGGATCGTAGGTGAGGAGGTACCACTTACTCGAGTCATACCTCCACTTCCAGGGCCAGTGGCCTTCTCACACCCCACTGTGTGTTCTAAAGCCCCTGCAGTTAGCACTGCTGAACCCTCCAGTGATATATAAGCAAGTCATGCTGGGGTGGGTGTGGGGGCTGAGGGACAAGGATATGAAGACAACATCACTTATTCTAAAAAAGTCTCTCGGGGATCCCTGGGTGGCTCAGCGGTTTAGCGCCTGCCATTGGCTCAGGGCATGAGCCTGGAGTCCCGGGATGGAATCCTGCACTGGGCTCCCTGCATGGAGCCTGCTTCTCCCTCTGCCTGTGTCTCTGCCTGTTTCTCTCTCTGTGTCTCTCATGAATAAATAAATAAATAAAATCTTTTTTTTTTTTTTAAGTCTCTCATATTTGTGTCCTAGGTGTTTCACAGAGTGTGTCTCACTGGTTCCTTTGAATGTAACTTCTCTTGCCAATAAAAAAATGAAGTTTGGAGAGATTCAGTGATTCAATAACTCACCCAAAGCCCCATAGCTAGCAAGAGGCAGAACCGGTAATCAAACCCACACCAGATATGGCTCGGGTTCCACTCTGCCCACCATACTTCCATGCCCCATCTAAATCCTTGTCAGATGCTGGGGACTTTAGTCTTGGTGCTGTAACTGAGGCCCTGGCAAGGTCCCTGAACACCTGTAAGGCTCTCCTCAGCTGTTAAAAGGATCTATATACCCCCTTCCCATTCCTAGAACTCCATCTTTCTGAAATCTTTGACCTGGCTGATAATCCCCAAATCGGGTTTGCATGTGGCTCACAGTCCCCACTGAACATTCAGTGTGATATCAGCCCCTGCTCCTCTGCGGGGTTCAAGGCCTCTGCCTCCAGCCAAGACCTGCAGGCTACATCTGTGCTACTGGTCACTCTGTAGTTACTCTGTTACAAAACACTCAACCCTCCCAATAAAAGAGGATTCAGAAGGCAGGACACTGCTCTCATTTGTGTTCAGCTCCAATCTGGTTCTTGTCTCCCCCCACCCCTACCCGAGCCACAGAGAAATGAGTAGCTGATGCGTATTGGGGGTAGCCAGCGAGAGCAGAGGAACGGGGAAGCCAGCCCGGCATTCCTCAGCTCAGGCTGTAGGTATAACTGCCCAGCTCCAGATGGCTCCACACTATTTGGTTTCCTAGTTTGGGTTTGTCACTTCTATACACTTGTTCGCAGGCATGTGGTGAGAGCATAATTGTGCATTTTATGGTTATGAATGGCACAGCCTGGCAACTCTCCGATCATCATTTCCATTCGCTGTCATGCATTATCAATCTAATTCCCCATTACACGCCTTTTTTTTCATGCATTCTTCATACAGCAAGGACAAAGAAGGCAAAAGCCCTGCAAAGAAGACTGAATCATGAGAAGAACAGGCTCATCATGATGGAAACTGTGGAGCTGTAGGTTTAAGTTTGGGGGGACAGCTTTTGGCTAATTTGAAGTGAAAATTATTGTTAAAAGGTTTCGTGTTCTGCGTCCGTACCAAGACTTCCTGCCCTATGCCTGGCAAGGCCTGACCAACTCTGAAAGAGGGGCCGTGCCACAGGACAGACTAGGACAAGGTAGACACAGGATGACCCAACAGGATCCATTTTACTTTAGGCCACAGGGTGTCCTGAAGATGCCTAACTATATCCACGTGGGAGCATGGCATAATAAAGTCACTCCGGGATTTACTTACTCCAGCAGGATCCACTGAGTGCCCATCATGATCAGGGAGTCCAATGCAGTGAGCATTCAGTGAACCATGGACTGGCAAATAGTTGCTCTTACTAGAAGACCCATGGGATCGGAATCAGAGTTTGGGGGGAGGGTGTGCAGGTACAGATATTCTTGACCTTAGACAACTAGTTTCTTCTTATACTGCATTCTGGAATGGCCAGGGCTCCAACTTTAAAACAAAAACCAGAAACCACCACAGATGATGGAGATCTAGCCTCACAAGCTAGAGCCTAGATGCTGCATGTCTGAATCAGTTAACCAGGCCTGTACCTACTCACTCAGTTCCCACTGCGGCTACCAGCCTTGATTTTTATTTGGCTATTTTTCTTGATTCTTCTTTGGTAATAATAAGGCCACTGAGCTAAACCAGATCCCTTCTATTTTGCACATTCCTTCCAATAACCATGGTCTTGATTCTTGGCAGTAATTTCCATCTTCAAAGAGAAAAGTACTTCTTTTTTGGGGGAAAAAAATCCCTAATTTCCACCGATACAATTGTGAGCTGAACACATATACGCATACACACACACACACACACGCACCCAAATAAGCATTAATGCAATTCGCTAACTAGGAGCAAAAGCTCTGATCATCTTCTCTGAGAGGAAGAGAGGTGTAATGATCAATATTCTTAGGGTGATGCTTCTAGCGGTGGAACTGACTGCCATAAGTGTAAGAGTGTGTCCAAATTATTCCTTATACGAGAAAGACATGCTGATCGCCTGGGACACAGGAAAGGGTGGGAGCTGATAGATTTAGGGAAGGGGAGGAAATTGCTGTGGAGAGACTTTCTGATAAGCCAGTTTTATGCTGATTCAGAAAACTTCTTGGACGGCAAAGCAGTGAAACCAGCAGGCCTGTGTGTGCATTGGTGACCCTGAAGCTCAGAGCTCCAAGAGCTACTACTGTACCAGCTTTTTCAGATTAGATGTCTTGGGAGAAAAATAAAAAGGAAAAGACCAAGGTACCACAGTTCGAAAAGGGCTTCAATGAAAACAAGGTAAAATATGCAAATCCCATCACTTCCTAACAGTGGCCTCCTCCCCTGGATTCTTTACTGTCTTTACTGTCTCCACTCTTGCTTACTGCGTTAAGTTCAAGTATCTGTGTATCCCATGCAACTGAGGGAATGATCCCCATTACTCCGTTTCTCACTTCAACTCCAGTAACGTCTTTCGTTACTTTCATTACATTTCAGAAAGAAATGGACAGCAAAGAATCAGAAGCAGGAAGGTGCCATAAACAACCAGTGTCGTGGGGAGGTCATCAGGGAATATGAGCCTGAGGTGCCTTTGCTCAAGGGATGAGGGTTTTTGGGGACTTAAGTTTGAAAAAACATTGGAAGATCTTTATCCCAAGGCTTATGTTCCTGTGAGGTCTCAGAAACCATCTCTAACTGAGATGCTGAGATTTTCACTATGAATAAGCCTAAATCAATTTCTGCCAAAATTGTATTGACCCAGCAGGTGGAATCTAGAAAACAGAAGATGTGAACTGAAGTCATCACTGAATCCAGACTTCTCCATTCTGATACTGTGTAGAGAGTGGATTAAAACGGCCTCAAGAGTTCTTTAACCATGATCCTGTCTACTTCTCATTTTGACCTATTAAACTAGAAATTCTCCAGAGGCTGTACTATTCCTTCTTTTTTCTTAAAAAAAATAAGTATTTATGTATTCAAAATTGTCTAAGATCAAAACTTTATATTTGAAATCACTTGTTCATTGTGTTAGGTTAATCGCAACCCTTACAACAGATAGTATATGGCATGTGAGTAGAACTGTGTCTTACACACACACACACACCCAATAACGTGAACACAAGCGGTACACGTAGGCAGTAAAGTCAGGAGTGATCTCCTGCAGAAGGGGTCTTACTCCATCCCACACTGATTGAAGCACACTGGTACTGGCAGGTTCCCTCATACAAGATTTCCTGGACCTTCATCTCTCACTGCCTTTCCCACTGCAAACCCATCACATTTTTTCCCCTCAACTCATCAAGGTTGATTCTAGGGCCCCATCCTGACAAACGCTGGCAAACCCAGTAGTCTACAGAGCCTTCCCCCAGTTCCAGAACTCAAGCAAGGACTCACTCTTCTTGGCTTGTTCTCTGACCTCAGCCTGTAACTTTGCTGTTATAATAAAACTGAGCACTACTGGGGATCCCTGGGTGGCCCAGCGGTTTAGTGCCGCCTCCAGCCCAGGGTGTGATCCTGGAGTCTCGGGATCAAGTCCCACATCGGGCTCCCTGCATGGAGCCTGCTTCTCCCTCTGCCTGTGTCTCTGCCTCTCTCTCTCTCTGTGTGTCTCTCATGAACGAATGAATAAAATCTTAAAAAAAAAAAAAACTAAGCACTGTACACATCTGGGGTGCACTTCTCATGGATTATGAAATCAGCGACTCACAGAACCTCAAGGGGCCTCAGTTTCCCCAACGACAAGATAATGCTAATGGCACTAGCCACCTGCCAGGCTATCAGGGGACTTGGCAACAGCATCTGCAAATCACCAAGAGGCCCTATGCCATAAATAACAAGTCTTATTAATAAAATTAGTTCAAGACAAGTGCCAAAGAGAATACAGCAATGGCAGCGGCAGATCACACTTGGTCAGAACAAAAGAGGGTGGAGGGATTTTCTGATCCTCATTTCTAAGAACAGTGCTTCCCTTTAATACCAGAACACTTTAATCTTTCTCTTTTTTTCTTCTATAAGGTTACTCCTACCCGCACAACTTTGTACATCAGGCAAAACTTCATTCCAAGTTATCAGGAGGCAACATTCTATTCATCGGCAAGACAATATAGTATTGATTTCAGAGCAAGTCCAAATATTGTTTCCAATTACATTAACTGTGGCTATTTAACCTCTCAGGACCAAATGGATTCCAATCTATTTGCTGCATGACCATCATTCCCGTTGTGCCTTAAATAAATCCAGATTTCATTTGCAGCAGACTGGTTCCCTCGGCCAAAAGAAGTGGCTCAGCCCCTGATACTCTGGGTTGCAGGAGATAAGTGACACTTTGAGAATCAAAATTAGATTTCTGCTGATCTGACAGTCTGGCCTTCTGGCCTTATCCAAGTCAGACTCCAAAGAAATGGGGTCAAACGCTATGAATGAACACAAAGCGATGTAGACACCAGAAACAAAACAGTGAAATGCGTCCTCCCTTGTCCGCTATAATGTCCACACTTTGTTGCACATTTTCAAGATGGCACACACAGCTAGGTTCCAGTAAATACAAGGTATCGATTTTTGCATCCAATGCCTGAAGTACTTCCCCAGGGTTGGCAGTGGCTTCCCTGGATGAAGTCAGAAGTTTGCTCCTGGCTCTCTGGCTGGTGCTTTCCCACACCTGGCAATCACTCTGTTGGAAAAGAATGAGACTTAGGGGATGCTGAGCCAGAGGAGGTGTCTTAGCAGCTGCTCTAAACCCTGACTTAGACCAATCGGGTAAATGCAGACCAAGTCAGCCAGACCAGGTGTGTAAGGATAGGCCAGTAGCTACTCCAATACTGCCTAGGCTGTCACCACTGAGAAGCTCAGATTTAGAAACGTGCCTGCCTTAGGTGTTCTGTGAATCCCTCTCAGGAGAAGCTGTGCGGATTCAAACTGAAAGACGCCAGACTAGCGCTAGCAGCCTCTACTGGGATGTTCCATTCATAGGGGAGAAAGCCTCATCCATTCATGGTGGGGTCAGGGAGTCCTTTACCGGCATTGGATCGCCTGGCTCAGCAAGCTGAGCTTCCGGCAGACTGGCATGGCTGCATCATTCAGAATGAGTATGTCTATTAGGAAACCACCGCCAGAGCTATTATTAGAAGGGCCATCCCTCGGAAATTTTGCAGAATTTGCTTGAATCTACTGAGCAGTTACTCTGCTCGCAGGGGCGGCCCACGCAGCTTTCAAACTGCAGGACCGGTTAATCCTTTCGAGATGCAATAGGCACGAACGTCTGGGCTTGTGTCTGCAACGCAGAAGCATCGCGTTTGGTCATTTTTAAATGACCGCGTACCTAGGAAGGTTTCCTGCTGTTCTCCTCCCCCTTTTCTCCATGCATCAAACTTGCTGCAGCCATTTGGAATGTAAAAGAGCAATCTGTTTTAGCAGGATCACCTGCCTGCCTCCTGCCCCTCGGGCACCCACAGGACAGCACTCCCCTGTCACTTTCATAAAAATGGTTTTTCTCACAAAATAAAATGAAATAAAATCCCACCCAGGTCTGCTTTCAGCGATGCCCTCTCCTTTCTCCCTGGGAAAATTCAAGACAGCGTGAGGTTGAGATGCCGGAGAAAGTGTATGGGGGAGGGGGCGGGTAGCAGAAGGGAGTGTAGTAGGTGCCGCACGTGGGGTGTGCATCGAAAAAAAAAAAAGAAAGAAAAATGTCACATCCGCGACATTAAATACTCTACGCTTGCAGTCAAGAAGTGTCATGTCCCTTTCACCGGCCCAGCATGTAAAAGCGGGCACAGAAGTGCTGCATAACCAACCGCCTGCCAGCAGTCGCGGCCGGGAAACAAAGACACATTACCTTTTATTTGTTGCGCTTCGCTAGGAGCCGAGGAACTTCGGGTTTGCAGCGGCGGATCCCCCGAAACCGGCGTCCCATTCGCCCCGGGGCGCGCAGGCCCGCGGCCTAGCAGGCGGCATCCGCGCCCGGCGCCTCCGCCTCCGCCTCCGCCTCCGCCTCCGCCGCGGCGCCCGCAGCCGCCCCGCCGGGTCCCCGCGCGCCCCGCCCCGCCGCCGCCGCCGCCGCCGCCGCCGCCGCCGCCGCCGCCCGGCCCCCGCCCCGCCCCGCCCCGCCCCGCCGCCGCCGGTCCGCCGTCAGCCCATCGCCTGCTCGCGCGGCTCACGCCGAGCCTGGCCCCGAGCCAGGGCGCCCGCCGCCCCCGCCCCGCCCCGCCCCGCCCCTCCCGGCCCGCCGCGTGCTGCGGGGCGCCCTCCCGCCGCCCTCCCGCCGCCCCGCCCCGCGCCGCGCCCCGCCCCCGCCCCGCCCCCGCCCCGCCCCCGGACCCCCGCGCGCTGCAGGCGGGCAGCGGGCGCTGCGGCAGGCGCCGGGCAGCAGTGCGCGCCGCGGGAGCAGGGGGCGACCCGGGCCGGCCCAGCCGCGGGCTCCTCGCCGCCGCGCGCGCAGTCGGGGCCAAGTTAGGTCCCGCGAGCGGCCCGAGCCCGAGAGGCCGCGCGGGGCGGCGGGCGAGCGGAGGAGGAGGAGGAGGAGGAGGAGGAGGAGAAGGAGGAGGAGGAGCGGGGTCCTGGAACGGGGCATCCCCCGCGCCCCGCCCGCCGGACCCACCCCCACCCCGCGGCCGCAGACGCAGACGCAGCCCCCGCCCCTCGGGGCCGTCCAGTTGCTTGGGGTCTTTATCTCCCTCAACTCTGGACACGGGAGTTCTGCGAGGTAACCTAGTCCTGGGGCTATTGTCAAGGATTCGCAGCAGTGACGGGGAGAAGGAGACTCGCATTTCAAGAGGCCTGGGGGAGGGAGACTGGCTGACACGTTCTCTTTCCAAAAAGGAGAAACAAACTCAGAGTATCCCTACCAAGAACAATAACTCAATTCACGTTATGTGTCTAAATGTTTATTGCTTCGGCAGCTCAATTTGCCCTAGACACGTTCTTTTTTTTTTTTTTTCCACGAATTGTCAAAACATGGTTTGATAAAATAAAGGGAGAGGCAGACAGGAGCACCCGCTTATTCTGGGTGGGAAAGCCGGCTTGTCTCAGGGGTAAAATCTTTTCCTAGAGTTTACACATCGCTTGAAATCCCAACATCTCCCCATCCATCCATCCATCCATCCATCCATCCAACCATCCTTGGAGGGAGAGATGACTTCCCCTTTCACCACAGTTGAAGGATCTGTTAGATCTAGCACCGTTATTTCCCTGACACTGGCGGGAGCAAAGACTCAAAAATTCGTAATAAAAAGAAACACTGCAGTCTCTCTCGCCCTCTGACCCAAAATTAACTCTTTCTAGGTGCAGTTTGGGTATTTTTTCTCTAAAGATCTCTGGTGGAAATTTCTGGCAGTTGCGGAGGTCTCAGAGCCAACAGAAGGGAATCTGTATACGGTTAGCATTGGGGAAAGGGGAACAGACACCTGTAATAAGGATTATCTATTTTATTTCAACCTGTTGTCATCACAGACTCATGGCTGGGGACACTTGATTATCTGAATCTGAGTCACAGAAAGCTGGGTTTAAATGGGATGTTCCTGTACTTTGGGAGTCCCTGAAGGTCACTCTAATGCAAAGCCCGATTCTCTCATGATATAGTTGAGTCCCTCAGGAAGGCTATTTCTTTGGAAGAGCATTTCCAGCGCTGATCTGTTTTGACTGCATCAGCTACTGAAGGGGTGATAGTGCTCAGACCTTTCTCTTGGGGTACTTAGTTCCCATCCTTCGAAGAGTCATTAGGTTGCTTCTCCATCTACCTGCTGCTTTTCCACCTTGGCCAGTGGAACTGTTTATTTGTCCTGACCTGAACTTGTCGCATTGGCAAATCCTCTTTCCGGGTTCCCCATCTTTCTGAGCAGGCTTCCGTCCTCCCCCCCACCCCAAATGCCAGGAACAGGGCTACAGGGGTCTTTTATCTTTTTCCTTTCTCTCATTCCTTATACTCACACTATCACCAAGCCTGTCCTCATAGATGGCTCTGGAAAATTCGTCGAGAGCAGCCCCTTGCCTGACTTGATCCAACCATGCCTGGTGACGTTAGTCTTTGCTGAGTGAATAGCCCCAGTCTCAGCCTCAATGAGTCCCCCTTACCTTTCACTATGAGGTCCCCAGCAGCCTCCTAACTGGACTGTGGACTCGTCCCTCCAACACCTTGTCACACCAGCTCTGCTCATTCTCCTAGAACTCAGATCTGAGCATGGGACTTCTTTGCTTCAACCTGTTCAGGGCTTCTCTGGTTCTTCAGAATAAAGCCCACACTTCCTTAGATGGCCAGAATGTCCTGAGCACCAGGCCCTCCTGATCCATCCAGCCTTATCTCTTGCCACCTGATACCACCAGGGTCCATGTCACCCTGTACCCTCAGCTACAAAACCCTCTTCTAAGTCCCCTATATTCTCATCCCCTTGTCACCTAGCAGCAGGTGACTTCAGAAACAACTCCAATCATGTCATAATCCCTGTGACTAAGCATGGCTTCTCCTTGCTCCTGAAAGCATCTCCTCCATACCCATCACATGTTATTCTGCTTTGTTGCATGGGCCACATTTCTGCCTTTAAGAGACTCTTTCTGCTCCTGGCTTTTTTGCATCTCTTGTTCCTTCTGCCTGGAATACTCATCTGCCATCCCAGCCCCACTCTTTGTATAGCTGGATCCTTGTCTTCCTTCAGATTTTAGCTCAAACACTGCTGCCTCCTAGATAACCTTTCCTGATCAACACATGGAAAATCCTCCCACCCCCTCCTCACCAGATAGTCTTTGTATCATTATCCTGTATATTTCCTTTTAACACTTAACCACAATCTGTGTTCATAGCCCTGTGTTAAGTGCTCAGACTGCCTGGCCTTGAATCTTGCCTTGGCCACTTGCTAGCTGTGTAGCCTTAGGCAAGTTTCTTAACCTCTCTGGGCCTCAGTTTTCTCATCTTTGAAATGAGGATAGTAAGGTTGTTATGAGGATGAAATGAATCACTGTACGTAAAACACTTAGGAGAGGGCCTACCAGTATAAGCATAAGCCCTGGGAGGGCCTTTATGTGTTTTATTCTCACTCTGTCTTCGTGGCCTGGGCTAGTCCTGGCACAAGATCTCTTTACCCCCCCTATGCCTTATGTGTTTGGGGCACAGACTAAGAAAGGCTAAAAAAAAAAAAATAAGAAGAAGAAGAAGAAAGGCTAAAAATTTAGGGAAGAAAATTGTATTCGAAGAATTTAAGTGCCTAGAGAAATAGGCCATGGTAAAACTTGATGAATGAGATAAAATTCAAACTTAAATTATCTGGAAGTTAATGGACATATGAAGGAAATTTATCCTCTGTCTCACCAGTGGTGATCCTTGGAGTTGATGGATGGCAAGCCTTGCCAGTCGGAATTCTGTAATGGTTTGTTTTCCAAAGAGCAGCTGATTCCACCACCAAGAATTCAGGCAGTTACTTGCAAAGGCATAGAGAATCAAAGGATCTTTGCAAAGTGTCCGTCCATCGGCCAGCCCTAACATGCAGTCTTGATGAAAGAATATAGTGTTTCCATTTTCAGCCTGAGTTTAATACTTTTTGAAGAGCCTAATTCCGAAGAAAAGGAAAAGAAACGTGGCAGGCTGATTTCTGGACATTTGCCTCTGTGTTTCCTTTCCCTGCCTGAGAAGATTCAGAAAGGAGAAGGAGAACTACTTTTCCTTTGCCCTTCCACAGGGTGAGCAGGATTTTGAGACTTGAATGTCTGGGGTTCCCCTTGCCTCTTGCATAGAGTTTGGGGAATTTTATTTTGAAAAGGGCTGAACTCTCAAAGAGTGGAGAGGTGTTCTGAGGCTTGGAAATAGGGGATGGAGAGAGGCAGCAGCACCGCCAGAAGGAAAGGAGTAACATCTGTAATTGGAGAGGCCCTTACTCTGTGTAGTACCCCAAGAGGGCGCCAGACATCCAACAGGACAGTATGCAGACACTGGGTGTACTGGGGTACTAAGTTCTAAGAGGTGTCTCTTAGGCACAGCAAAGGATCTTGGGGTTTGGCCCCCCCCCCCAGGGATGGAGTCTTTGACTTTAAAATGCTCCTCGAGTTCTTGGGCACTGAGCATCTAGTGGCAACTATGCTAGATTGATAAACAAGAGACCCCTTTCTTAAGGTACAATGGGAGCTGGGGGAGGGGGAAGGAGGATGTAGTCAGATTTCCCTGGGTTTAGAGAAGTAGTTAGTGTGATGTTTTATACACCCAGAGTCGCAGAGCAAAAACTATACCTGCTACACTAGTGAAAAAAGTATCCGGTTCTTAACTCTGGGATCTGAAGTCACAGCTTTCCAAAACAAATTCTGGGCGGTAAATGGGCTATTGGCAGAAGGTTCCTCAGTTCAGGTCTTGGCCAGACCACCACTAGTGGTGAAGAAAATGGCCCATACTTCTGCCTTTGTGTCACTGCCTCGCTGAGGACAGATGCCAGTGTGGGCATAGGTCTGCGTCTGGGCCACATAATCTGTTCCAGTAACATGGAATAGCCCTGGACTCCCACCCAGAAGGTCCAGTGTCACCTTCAATGAGTCTCTTAACTCTTTGGTGCCCATTTCTTCACCTTTTAAACAATGAGCCTGATGATACTATCTATCTCCAGCCATACGAAGACTATGGGTTCAACACATACCAAAGATTTTCACAACCATACTACTCATGATGATATCTAACATTATTATGAATACGTCCTCTGTACCAGGCACAGTGCTCTGAACTTTCCAAACATTGATTATTTTCATCATCCCAAGATTCCTATGGGATGGAAACTATTTTTGTTCCCTTTCTACAGATGAGGCACTTGGGGCCTTGAAAAGGTCAAGTAACTCGCTAAGGTGATTCTGTTAATTGGATTTGAACCCAAAGTCATCCTTTTATGACTCCAAGCCCTCATCTTTCATGCTTGACTCCCACATCTATATATTAACAATCATGGTGAGCAAGGCTGCAAATTTACTTCATACATGGTCTTAATAATGGACTGATCACGGTTGGCCTTGGATGGTACATGGATGTGACCGAAACTTGAACTGAAACATTAGTTCCTAACTACGGGGACACACAGTTACATTCCATTTTGCCTCTTTCCCTTCCATACTCCAACCAGATTTTAAGGATATGGCAAGACCCCTCTGGGGCAGGTTGAAGTGCTTGAGATCTTAAGTGAACCCTGTTATATTTTTATACCCAATCCTTTTTTCTCCTCACTCTGCCCAATTCAAGGCCAATTCTGAACCACTTCGATCAAAAAGAAAGAATTCTATCTCCTTTCATGGCTTGACAGCAAGTACTTAAAACCCTGTTCCCTGGGGTACACGAAGATCATTTAATAGCTGTGTTTTGTTATTTTTTTCAAATAGCAATATCGTTTTTTTTAATAGCTATGTTTTATAATCTTGTTATGTTCTCATTACATTAGATTATTGCTTATTATTTTTTCCTGGTTGGGATTCATGGTTTTGACCGCCTCAACTCAGGGCAACAAAAACCCAGGGCAAGTCTTTCTGAAACACAGACAAGAATCAATCAAAACATGACAAGCTAATTAATGTAATTTGGAGCCCCCGGGAGCAGCTGTATTACAGTGAGTACCACCGCATGAAACTGGTGTACATTAGAAACATGCTCAAATGCATAGATTATTAGCTCTCTCACCCAACCCTTTCTATTTACTCAGAAATAGGTATTAATAACCATAGTCAACACTCGGCACTTACCAAGCACCAGAACTGATTATGTGCTTTACATATTACCTCATTTAATCTTCTCACCAGCCCTATGAGGTTGGTACTATTATTAACACCATTTAGGATGAAGGAAATTAAGGCACAGAGAGGTTTTATTTATTTAAGATTTTACTAATTTGGGAGGGAGGGAGAGAAGGAATGAGCAAGGGGAGAGGCAGAAGAGAATCTCCAACAGATTCCCCATTGAGCACAGAGTCCCATGCAGGATTTGATCCCAGGACCCTGAGATCATGACCTAAGCCGAAGTCAGACACTTAACAGACTGAGCCACCCAGGCACCCTGGCACAGGGAGGTTTTACAACTCACCTCAGGTCCTATCCCTGGTAAGTACACAACAGCCAGTTAGCAAACCCTGGCCACCTAACTTCAGAGTTGGTCTTATTAACACTCATCTTACCTGCCAATTTCAAGCATGTGATGGCTTTGCATTCCTTATAGTGCCTAGCACAATGTCTATCAGCTGGAACTCGATACCTATTATTTATTTGTTGGCCCGTTGCCTCATTGTAAATGAAGTTAAGACAGAAATATTTGTGAGATTGAATGGAAAAAAAATTCAGTAAGTATTCTGTTTCTAGTTGTAACTTCTCATAGTGTGGTGGCTTTATGTGCCGGTGGCATCAATCAATCAATCAATCTTGTAGGCAAGCAATAAGAAGATATTGAAATGATGAATCTGTGTGGGAGGAAGTGCCCCAGGATTCATGAGAACATGGACACCTGTGCCCCAGGGAGAAAAAGGTGTATCAGTTTCTTGGAGTTGACATGGGGTTGGAAGCTGTCATGTTTGTGACATGACAATTTATTCAGCTACCAAAACCAAATTTGACCTACCCCCAATTATTATGGCAAAGAATTGTCATAGTTCACATTATGAATTTGGTAAGTTCAGTGTAGCAAATTTCTAGAGTTCTCATACACCAAATAGGAAGCTGGTTCAGCTACCTGTTGAGATGGTGATTGGATACATACAATCAGAACTCCAATAGAGGGGCACCTGGGTGGCACAGTCAGGCATCTGACTCTTGCTTTTGGCTCAGGTAATGATCTCAAGGTTTTGATATGGAGCCCTGCGTCAGACTCAGAGCTCAACCAGAGTCTGCTGGAGATTCTCTTCTCCTCTCCCTCTACCCCTCCTGCTCATGCTCTCTTTCTCTCTTAAATAAATAAATAAATCTTAAAAAAAAAAACAAAACCCTCAGGGGCACCTGGGTGGCTCAGTCAGTTGGAGGTCTGCCTTTGGCTCAGGTCATGGTCCAAAGGTCCTAGGATTGAGTCCCATGTTGGGCTCCCTGCTCAGCAGAGAATCTGCTTCTCCTTCCTCTGTCTCTCCCCACTGCTCGTTCTTCTCTCTCTTTCTCTTTCTCTCTCTCTCTCTTTCTCAAATAAACAAATAAAATCTTAAAAAAAAAAAAAACCTCAAAAAGAGGTATCTGGCTGGAAAATAAAAAAGGTAGGGAAAGAGGGGGGTCTCTGGACCCAGTTCTAAGATGGTGGTTCTCAGACTTAAGCCAGCATCAGGAGCAACTGGAAGGCTGTCAAAACGATGCTGGGTCTCACCCCCCACCCCCCCACACACTTGATTTCTGATTCATAGTCTGAGTAGGAGGTTGGGAGGTATAATAATTTACATTTCTAACAAGTTCCTGTGTTGTTGATTCTGCTGGTCAGCTGAGTGGATACTACTCTTCCACTTTGACCTTGACTTTGCTCCAGGCACCCTGGCCTCCCTGCTATAGTCCCTACTCTTCAGGCTTTCTAGCCCCAGGGCCTTTGCACTTCCTTCTGCCTGGAATGTACTTCCCCAGATATCAGGAGAAGCAAGGCAGCATTTTTTTTTTCAGATCTCTGCTCAAATGTTACCTTATTAGTGAGATCTTTTTTTTTTTTTTAAGATTTTATTTATGGATTCATGAGAGACAGGCAGAGACACAGGCAGAGGGAGAAGCAGGCTCCATGCAGGGAGCCTAATATGGGACTCAATCCTGGCATCCCAGGACCATGCCCTGATCCAAAGGCAGACATTCAACTGCTGAGCCACCCAGGCATCCCAGTGAGATCTTTTCTTATGAGATCTTTTCTGACCATCTTTTTTTATTTTCCTTTTTAATACAGAGGAATGGGAGGAGGTTTTCCTTTCATAACTGTATTGCTCAATTCTTTAAATGCTCTAAATCCCAGTGATCTATGACCATCTTCCTTAAAAATGGCAATTCGTCCCACTTGCCCTCCTGCTACTACCCTTCACCCTAATGTCTTCCCTGTTTTATTCTCGATTGTCCTAATCACCTTCTAACATCTGTATACAACTTATTCACTTATGTGCTCTATTACCTGTCCCTCCCAGGAGAGCAAGGATTTATGTCTGTTTTGTTTATTACTGACTCTACTCAGCTAAAACAGTCCCTAGCACATATTAAACGTTCAATAAATATTCGTTGAAGGGATGACTCGATGAATGAATGAACATTGGCAGATGTAGAATTGTGGTTTATTATTTATTTATTTATTTTTAAAGATTTTATTTATTTATTTATTCATGAGAGACACAGAGAGAGGCAGAGACACAGACAGAGGGAGAAGCAGGCTCCACGCAGGGAACCCGACATGGGATTGGATCCTGGGTCTCCAGGATTAGGCCCTGGGCCCAAGGTGGTGCTAAACCGCTGAGCCACCCAGGCTGCCCAAGAATTATGGTTTAAAGAGTCTATTTCTGCCAGGGGCACCTGGATGGCTCAATTGGTTAAGCATCCGCCTTCGGCTTAGGTCATATCCCGTGGTCCTTGGATCAAGTCTCCCATCCAGCTCCCTGCTCAGCGGGGGTCTGCTTCTCCCTCTCCCTCTGTCCCTCCCCCCACTCAGGTACTCAAGTGTGTGCACATGCACATGCACTCTCTCCAATAAGTAAATAAAATCTTTAAAAATAAAAGAATGTAATTCTGATGGACACCCTTCCTATCTGGTCACCTCCCTATCAAAAATGAAATAGGAACATGTTGCTGCATTCTGAAAACATCTGCTCTTGCACCAGGGGTAAAACACCAGGGGTAAAGTGCCTGCCTTGGTATATATTCATCAGTAGGCACTGGCTGGGGCTGGGACATGGGAGGGCACATCCCTATCTTCCTTTTGCTTACCACTCTCTCCTGCCTGTGCAGCCCCTTCCCTGCTTGCCACCTCCCAGCAGGTGAGAAGCACATGCAGGTCCCCTGTCTTGCTCACACTGCACTTCTGCTCAGGAGGCCTCCCTCTTCTCCCTTCACCTACCCCCCCTTGCTCTTCACACTTTCCGGGAAGCGCTCGGGAGGCCCCCCTCCAGCGCTCCCAGAGAGCCCATGTATATCTGTAGAGTGTAGCACTTTATCATATGCGTTTCCACATATGCCTGCATTCGTCACTCCACTGGCAATTCCTCACAGGTAGAAATCATGGCAATGCTTTGTTTGTTTTAAGAACTGCATTGCATCCCAAGTCCTCAAAATGTATTAATCTGTACATGGTGTATTTAATTTTGCTTTATCACTTTCTTTTGGCCGAGCGTTGTGATAATTACTCAATAGATTTTTATAATTAAATCCATCTTGCTAATAAAAAAAACAGGAGAAGACCCTGTGATGGTTGAGAACAGCATTTGACCAGTGTTTATAAGCAATTCCATATAATTGTCTTAATAAAGGCGGCCTAAATTATGGCCAATCTGAAACTGTAAGTAGGCTCTGTCTCTCGTAAATGGGCTCGGGCCGCTCATGATGCTAACATGCCAACATCAAAGCCCAGCTTTTTTTGGAATGCCTGCAATATGTTCTAAAGATTCCTGTGTTTGTGGAGACCTAATCAAAATACGTAAGTAATCCAGCGGGGATAATTTCTATCTTAACATGGTTGTCCTTCCATCTCTCCTTTTCGTGTCTACCTAGTGATTAAATTGTTCTGGCATTGGCTTGCAGAAGCCTAAAGAACTCCCTTTATTTATATTCTTTCACCTTCTTGGGTGTGTTCTTGAGAAGATCTCCCTGGGTCTTTTCTCCTATTCTACTTTTAGTGCCTCAAAAATCCAAAACAGGGGCATCTGGGTGGCTAGATGGTTGAGTGTCTGCCTTTGGTTCAGGTCGTGATCCCAGAGTCCTGGGATCGAGTCCCACGTCAGGCTCCCTGCAGGGAGTCTGCTTCTCTGCCTCTCTCTGTGTCTCTCAGGAATAAATAAATAAAACCTTTAAGAAAAAATCCAAAACGAAGCAAATAAACAGTATGGTCTGAACAGCTGATCCTAAGTAGAGGCCAGGATGCCCGAGGCCAGTTTTGGTCTAGAGTTCTGTTAGAAGAGGGGCCATGCAGTGGAGGGAGAAGAGAGCATCTTTAGAATCTTCAGAGAATGGCCCCCTGTGTCCCTTACAAAGAAATTCCCTTGCAAACAGTTAACAGCTAAAATGGGCCTAGCTACTCATCATCAACACTGTCCTCATTGCTCATATTTACTGAGTGGTGCTGGGCACACCATGTGCATCCTCTACAATCCTCGAGGCAACACTACAGAGTGGGTATTATTAATTCCCATTGTGTAGAACCAGAAATTGAGGCTCAGAAACATTGAGTAACTTGCCAAAAGTCCACACCCAGAAAGGGGCACATTTCAATGGGTGTCTGTCTCCAAAGCCTCCAGTGTGTTCTGTCCACTGAGGCTTAATTTGGAGCCAAAACAGAAATCGGTCAGTGAAGGACTCCTAGGAAGAAGCGTCTTGGAACTGGTTTCTGGTGGAGTGGGTGGGTGGAGGGGGAGCTGGAGGAAGGAAAAGGAAACAGGAAGCACCAAAGAGAATATTCAGCTATGTGACAGTTTTGCTGATCACTGCCCGACACTGAACCTGCCCTTTAAAATCATTACCACCCAAGCACCCAAGCAGAGCTCTGCAGACCCATGGAGGTAGTCTCCATCCAATGATGGGCATAACTTGGTCACTGCTGGCCTCCAGTTTGCTAATCTTTTTTTTTTCTTAGGATTTATTTATTTATTTGAGACAGAGTGTGTACATAGATGGAGAAAGAGAAGCAGGTTCCCCACTGAGCAGGGAGCCTGATGTGGGACTTGATCCCAGGACCCTGAGACCATGACCTGAGCTGACGGCAGATGCTTAATCAACTGAGCCACCCAGGCACCCCCAGTTTGCTAATCTGACATAATTCTGGGTATATACTATTACAACAGTTATGTAAGGATTCTATTTTTACCATGATCCTTGTGGTTAGCCCAGGGCTTTGAACAGGTCAGCTGAGTCTTGGGGCAGGGCATTCCTTATCTGTCTACCTAGAAGGCTGGAACGAGGGTTAGGATCCACTTTCTTGCCCAAAGATGCCTAGAATCAACCGTTCTTGTGGTTTGGAGTGCAGACTACGGCACTGGACTGCCTAGTTTTCAACCACAAGTCAACAACTTACTAGTTGTGTCGCCTTAGGCGAACGAGTTCTAAACTTCTCTCAGGCTCCCACTCAGTAGGTTTGCTCTGAGGATTGTACTGCATTATGTATGTGGAGCTTTGGGCACGGAGCGTGTGTTTAATAAAACATATGCTATTAATATTCTTACTTGCATTATCTGCGTCATCTAAGAGCATGAAATCTGGCAGCTTTTGTGTCTGCATAATGCCCCTTTGCTCGGTATATTAGATGTTGATTCTTGGTTGAAGCCCTATACCTAAGTGTTGGGAGCTTTAATGAGATCCCAGGTGAGCTAAACCCTGTAAATAAATCATAGGAAATATCCTTGCCCCAAATAACTGTGTCCTGGATTCCCTTCCTTTCCTCTGAGTACACCGCATGCCCTCTCCTCGTAGAGAATGTTCACTCTGCTCATCTGTGATTAACTTTAGGGTGTAACTCAATGGATTTAAGTCCATTTATGGAGCCCACCACTTCATTCACCTGTTGAGGGTATACCGTGTGCTTTAAATGGATGCCCCTAGGAATGACCATCGGTCTCAGCACTTCTCTCTAAAGGGTGGCTCCATCTCATCTGCAGATGTGGGATACAGCATACCCACACCCACGTGTGAACTTCCATTTCCTTCTGACCACGCAGACCCTGGTCACCCTGGGTCACTCAGCAAGTTAGTGACGCAGAGCCTCCAAGATCATGTTCCATCTCTTAGGAGTCTAAATTCAATTTCCCTCTGGAGAGGGAAGTAGGAAATGAGCCTGATTTTCATATCTGTTCGATCTCCGGTTCAGTGGGAAATCCAAGGGGGGTTCCAGATTAAACAAAACAAAATGCTCTGACTGCTCCATCCTAGGATCCTTACAGTGCCTGCCCAGCTGTGGTCCTGCTCATTATTCACAGTCACGCGCTGAGGGCTACAGGCTTCTGTTAGCACCTCTGTTGGATGGATAAGGAAACAGGTGCTGAGGAGTTCCTCACCAGCCTCAGGGCTCCCCGTGAATTTGCGGGACATCCAGGATTAGAACAGACAGCTTCTCACACTAGGTCACGAGCGCTGCGCACCAGTATTTGCCACCTACTGACCCATATCTGCAGAGGATTGTTGCTAGATCAAATATTTACACACTCACCAGTTACTTCCTACTGTACTGAGTTCCTCATATTACAAAGTTACCTAAAATTCTTTTTCTTTAAATTTTGCTGTCCTTCCTCAAAAAGTATTTTGAATAAAACACATAAGCATTCAGAAAAGTGCAGAACATAGAGTAGTAAATAACTACCATGAAGATGGAGCATTTGGCCTTATTGGCTTTGTACTGCCTCTCTATTTTTTTTAATTGAGATATAATCGAAGTAGAACATTATGTAGGTTTGTGGTGTACCATGGACTGGTTTGCTACATTTACACTTTGCAGTTTGATTGCCACTCTAAAACCTCTATCATGTCACATAATTGTTATTTCTTTTCTGTGGTGAAAAGAATTAAGGTCCAGTTTCTTTGCAACTTCAGAGTTTATTATACAATATTGTGGATTGTAATCACTGTGCTGTGCATGAGATCTCCAGAACTCAGTTACTTACTAGTTGCAAGTTTGTGCCTTTAAACTACATTTTTCCCATTCTCTCACCTGTCGGACTCTGGTAACCACGCATCTATCTACTCTGGCTTTTATGAGTTTGTCTTCTTTGGATCCCACATATAAGAGACATCTTACAGTGTCTGTCTTTCTCTGTCTGGCTTATCTCACTCAACATAAAGCCCTCAAGATCTATATACATTTTTCTATATGTAGATTGACTATCTTACTGTGAGAGAGGGGGAGAGAGACAGAGAGATAGAGAACCATACCTCTCACCTCTAAATTTTTCTCTTTCACTCCCCAGAGGTGAAGGCTCTCCTGAAGTTGCTGTATAGCATTTTCATGATTGCTTTGTCCTTTGATTCACATGAATTGTAGTCATGAACAATGACTACAATTTGCTGTTTTGTGTGTTTTTAAACCTTACAGAGATGCAACCAAATAGATTTATCTTTTCACTATTTTTCATTCAACATGTTTTTGAGATTTATCAATATTGACACATTTAAATTTAGTCCATCCATTTGACTCCACTGTACAAATAGTGCACAAATTATTTATCTTTCTCTTACCGAGGAGCAAGGTATTTCTAAGTTTTCACTATTACAGTTGGCCAGACCTTTGCTCCTACTGTTTCCTCGGCCTGAAGTCTTCGCCTCCCAGTTACTCACTCATTTGACAGCATTCTTATGATGTTCACTTGATTTGCTTCTTCATTCCTGCAGGGTGTAACTCAGCTATCACTAGGATTGCCAGATAAAATACAGCATGTCCAGTTAAATTTGAATTTCAGGTCAACACACAAAACTATGTGTGTAGCCCCAAATATTGTAAGGGGCTTGCTTATTCATTTTCGTTGGTTTGTTTTTGTTTTTTGAGAGGGAGAACAGGCAGTGAGAGGCAGAGACAGAATCTTAAGCAGGTTCCACACCCAGCACGGAGCCCAGTGTGGGGCTTGATTTCAGGACCCAATCAACAGTCGGATGCTTATCTGATTGCACCACTCAGGTGTGCCGGGGGCAAACTTATTCTTTTTTTTTTTTTTTTTGGCAAACTTATTCTTAAAGAAAACTCACTGATTATCTGAAATTCAAGTTTAAGATGGTGTCTTATATTTCTCTTTGCTAGATCAAGCAGCCCTGATTGTCATGTTATCAATGAGGCTCTCCTTGTCTATCCTACTAAAGTTTTTAATACCCTCCCAATACTTCTTAGTCTCTTTATTTTTCTCCGTAACATTTATTACCAATTTACCTGCCATATATTTTCCTTACTTAGTTTGTTCATTTTATGTCATCCTCCTCTGGAACGTAAGCTCCCTGAAGGTAGAATTTCTGTTTGCTCTGTCCTCTGCTATATCTATAATATGTACGTGGGAAACAGTGTATGCCCGATAAATACTTGCTGGATGAATGAATAAATGAATAAAAACATGCAAAGATCATAGATGCCACCTTAGCATGTGTCTGAGGATTTCTCTGGGATAAACACTCAGAAATGGAATTGCTTTTTGCAGGGTGTGTTTCTTCACCAAGTATTGCCAATTTGCTCTTCAAAGTGATTGAACTAATTTTCATTTCCATCAGCCAAGTATAAAAGTCTCCATTTCCCCATATTTGCTTGCTTTCTTCCTCTCTCCCTTTCTCTTTGAAAATACAGTAATTTTAATTTTATAGCAATAGTTAAAACCTGAGTGAAAATATAAAATATCCACTAGTGAACTGCAGCTTGTGAATTCATAATTTAACAGTAATCATTAATCTGAAAGGTGTCAGATGTCTTTAGGTGCTTATTTAAAAGATGGCTTTGTTATTATGGATGTGAAAACAATCCTGAGCCATGGCACCTCTCATGGAAGAAAACAAACAAAAATTGCACCAACCCATTGCAAGGACACTGTAAAGGCCATTATACACATTTTGAAGGAAAACCACCTTACTATTATTACTTTTCAGCTAAAAAGTAGGAAATCTTGGCCTATAATCAGTACTAAGCAAAGCTGTGGATGTTTTTTCCTGCGAATGGTAAGGCCACTTCTATAAAAAGGAAGTTCTACAAATGAATGCAAAGAGTTGATGGGGAGCAATAAGCTCTTTGTAACACTAAGAGCTTGATGCTATGAAAACATTATGATGAGGGTAAAAGAAAGAATACACTCAGTCATCTTCACCAAAAGCCTGAGAGTCAGGAATTTAAGAGACTGATTACTGGACCAGAGACACTCTCAGCTCCCCATGTGCAAAAAGATGCATTTTTTGACATCTCCATATGCAGAAGCCTCAAAATGCTCCATGTTTTGGTAGCATCCCAGGGAATCCTCAGGGATTATACGTCCATAGCATGTAAAGCAGGTTGAGAAATGTTGCTCTTTCTACTCACATATGTATGGGCGTCCAGGTCCTCAAAATGCTAAGGCACCAAAGCAAAGAAGGGACACTCTCTGGACATGAAACTGACTGGTTTAGTTTTCCTTGCTCTTCCTTTAACACGGCTCAGCTTTCCCACATGAAGAGGCACAATTGAAATACTTCCCATTTTTGGTTTTCCTTTATTTTTCCTGATGATAAGTAATTTAAATTCTGGAAACGAACCCTTTCTATCATGGAAATGAATGCAAAATTTAAAGCAAATGTAAGATAAGCGATGAGGCTAAAAAGAAGCCTCCTTCCATAACCAGTGTTGTTGAGAACAGGGAGAAATTGGAACCCTTACGCACTGCTGGTGGGAATGTAAAATAGTGCAGCTGCTGCAGAAAACAGTTTGATGTATCCTCAAAATGTTAAATATAGAGTGACCATATGACCCACTCCTAGGTGTACATCCAAGAGAAATGAAAATATACATCACACAAAAACTTGTACATGAATGTTCATAGCAATGTTAGTCACAATAGGCTAAAATGGAAACAACCTAAGTGTCCCTCATCTGATAAACGGGTGAACAAGTGTGGTCTATCTGTACACTGGAATATTAGTCGGTCAGCCAAAGGAATTAAGGACTGGACAGGTACATGCAAAGGAATGAAACTGGACCACCTTTTCATGCCATATACAAAATAACTCAAAGTGGATTAAATTCCTAATGTGAGACCTGAGACCATAAAACTCCTAAAAGAAAACACAAACAATCATCTCTTGGACATCAGCCTTAGCAACACATTTACAGATGTGGTCCTCAGACAAGGGAAACAAAAGCAAAAATAAACCACTGGGACTACACCAAAATAAAGTTCTTGCACAATGAGAGAAAGCTAGCAACAAAACAAAAGGGCAGCCTACTGAATGGGAGAAGATATTTTCAAATGATCTATCTGATAAGGGGTTAACATCCAAAATACATAAAGAAGTTATACAACTCAACATCACAAAAACAAACAATCTGACTGTAAGATGGGCAGAAGATCTGAACACAAATTTTTTTTTTCAAAGAGGACATACAGATGGCCAGCAGGCATAGGAAATAATCCCCAACATCACTAAATTATCAGGGAAATGGAAATCAAAACCACAATGAGATATCACCTCACACCCGCCAGAATGGCTACTATCAAAAAGACAAGAAACAACAAGTGTGGGTTATCCACGGTTGTAAATTGGTGCAGCCATTATGGAAAACAGATTCCTCAAAAACCTAAAAACAAAAACACAATACTATCCAGTAATTCCATTACTATTTACCCAAAGAAAATGAAAATACTAATTCAAAAAGATATATGCCCCTGTGTTTATTGCAGCATTATTTACAATAGCCAAGCTATGGAAGAAACTAAAGTGTCCATCCATAGATGAATGGATAAAGAAGATGTGGTGTGTATACAATGGAATATTACTCATGCATAAAAAAAGAATGAGATCTTGGCATTTGAACAACATGGATGGACCTAGAGGGTATTATGCTAAATGAAATAAGTCAGACAGGGAAAGATGAACACCATGATTCCACTCATATATGGGATCTAAAAAAAACAAATGAACAAATAAACAAACATATATACACACAAAAGCTGAGCAGACTCTTAAATACAAACTGGTGGTTGTCAGAGGGCAGGTGGGTGTGGGGGGATGGGCGAAATAGGTAAAGAGATTAAGGAGCACAAACTTTGAGTTATAGAATACCTAAGTCACGGGGATGAAAAGTACAGCATAGGGCATAGAATCAATAATATTGTAATAACATTGTATGGTGACAGATGGTGACTACACTTGTCATGGTGAGCACTGAGTCCTATATAGAACTGTCGAATCAATATGTCATACATTGAAACTGATATAAAAAAAAGAAACTGATACAACATTGTATGTTAATCATACTTCAATAAAAAATTAAAGGGAAGACAAAAGAGCAAAAAATGGAATTAAGGACTGATACATGCATGATACAACATGGATGAATCTTGAACACATAATGCTAAATGAAAGAAATTGGTAACAACAGAAGACGTAGTATGATTCCATTTATATGAAAAGTTCAAAATAGACAAACCTACCTATAAAGAAAATAAATTACTGGTTGCCTAGGGTTAAGGGGATGGGATGATTGCAGGGCAGGGTGATAGTTAACGGGTACACGGTTTCTTTGTGGGAATGACAAAGATGTTCTAAAGTGGACGATGGTAATGGTTGGATTATTCTATGAATATTCTAAATATCACTGACTTGCACAATTTCATGGGTGAATCAAAAGGCATAGGAATTACTAGTGTCCAGCTTTCATTAGGGCCTCTGTACCCAGGCTCTGGTACACATCTTTGGTCTTCTCTGCCATTGGCACTGAAGGATTCTATTATCCTAAACAAAAAGTCTGGAGACAATCTTCTCAAGTACACAATCCCCATTTATTCATCTAACAGGCATTGACTGAGATCCTACAAGTCACATACTATTTTTAATACTGTATATATAGTGAGTGAACACGATAAATCCCCCCAAATTCTCTGTCTCTATGCACATGCAGCTGAATTTTGATGACAAACTCAGTGGAAGCCTCAAGTGTCATGTGGGGGACTCAAACGCGAGGGCAGATTTAGTACACAAAATAAATCCGTGTTCTTGACAAGGGTGTTCACAGGACCAGTGTATTCAGAACATAACTGAAGTGCTGTGTTCAGTTTCACGGGCTACGTTTTAAGAAGAATGCTTGCAAATTTAACAATGTCAACAATTAGGATGAACAATTAGGATGGGAAGCCCTCAAGGCCAACTTTACTGGTTGAGGAGATGAGGAAGGAATAGCTCCAGTGGAAGGGAGGGAGGTGGGAGGCAGCTCCCTGGAGAGCTGTCCTCAGGGGGGTCAGGAGCCTTGAGTGCTGGTGCCTGAAACCAGGACCACTACGTGGGGAGGGGGCAGGCTTTACAGTGACCCTCGGGAGGACTTGGAGCTGCTCATCCAGGGGAAGGCTTCCTTGTGAGGCGGCGGGCAGGTGTCCTGCCACAGGGAGTGTCCCTGCAGAGGGTGGGCACCACCTGTGAACATGAGTGGCTGGAACCCCTGCCCCTGGAGGGGAGTTGTTGGACGCCTGACGTCCCTCTGGCTCTCCAAGTCTGGGAGCAAACCCCACTAAGCGAGAGCTCCAGCTGGCTGCTTGGCTGAGGCACTGGGGGTTCCCAGCCCTGGCGATTTGTACTCGGAGAACAAACACAGCTTTGTCCAAATTCAAGCACCACCGAGGCATGGGCTTGAAGAAGTAAACGTTATCTGGAATGGTGCTGGCTGCAGGTGAATTAGAAATGCAAATGTCTCCAAAATAGAAGCGTGCTGGCACCCTCTCTGGCTGCCTGGCCCGGCTTGACCCATCCATCCGTGAGCCCTGGAGTCCTTGGGAAGTTGTATCCCGTCCTCCTGCTCCCGTGGGCTATTTCGGGAGGCCCGTCCCAGCTCTGCCATCTGAATCGCCTACTCCCATATGCTTGCTCACCCCTGTAGACTGCTGCCTCCGCTCCCGGGGCCGTACTCACTTCCCGAGGCTGCCTTCGCGCAGCCTAGGCCTCCCTGCTCCTTCAGCTCCACTTCTGCTCCTGGGGTCCAGCCCTTGCCTACACACCTCTGGAACTTGTGCATCACTGCTCAAGTCAAGGCCTTTATGCCCCGGAGGGAAGGGGCAGCGGGTGTGCAGAGGGCACTCACCAGCCCCGCAGTAGTGTCATTTGTTGACCATCTACTACGTGCCAGACACAGAACGGTTGATAGTTCGTTTGCTCCCAATAATGACATTTCAGAGCAGGTGTTATGCCCTTTTTATAGAAGAGGAGTCTGAAGCTCGGAGGCTATGTAACTTGCTCACTTCCTCCACAAGGTCAGAGCTAGAATCTGAGCCTCAATCTGCTTCCTGCTTCCCAGATCCACATTTTTCTCTAGTTTTGAGTTAGCACCGTTCTAAAACTATACCAGATTTTCAGCAACTATTTGGTGATTATTTCTTTTTTGTCCATTTGCTTATTTTTAGGGGAATGAAGAAAAATATTCCACTCATTTTCAAAAAACAAAACAAAACCAGGCCATGATCTTATGACTTTTTGCATAAACAGTGGCTGAACACATTTAACATGAAAGCTTTCCACTTGACAGATTTGCTTTGAGGTTTTATACTTGGATAATTCTAAGTAGGAAAAAAAAAATGGGTCTCTGTGGGTTTACTGAAGTTTTGGCTCTCAAAACTTAATTTATGAATGAAACTAAAAAAGTTTTCAGGGTAGCAGGGATGACTCGTACTTCCTGACACAGACTCTCATCACCAGGAACTGGCTTTAGTTTGATGACTAACAAGTCAGGTGATGGCCCAGAAGACAAACATTTATGTAGCACCAAATGTGGCAGGGACAGCGGCTCCTGGCTAATGCCTCATTCCAGATGAATAAGTATGGGGTGGTGGAGCGGGGTTTATGCACAGATTCTTGGGAGATCCCTCAGTTTTACCCACTTCTTTTCTCTCGTATAGCAATAGTCTTTACAGATTTCATTTAATAATAAACACATACTGCACTTTCATTCCAGACACCAAACCCAAAAACCATAAATGCCAAACTCCATGAAACAGCAACTCTGAGCAAAGTACAAGGCACCATGGCAAGTTTTCCCTATTCCCCCACTGGCAGGAGTAATGCAGGTAGACACTCTCTCCACATCACCGGGCAGTGGGGACAGGACTTCATGGCCAGTGCCAGACAGCGCCACTCCTTGGGCAGATGGCTAAGTTGCATAATCCTTCAGTTTTAGCATCAATAAAATGGGGACTCTGGAGACCTCACAGGGCTGCAAAGAGGATCAAGTGAGGTCCACCTGTGGGAGTCCATAGTGAACTCTACAGCAATGCAAAAAATGGTTACTATTACTTTAGTCAACAGACTTCCTCGGGTGGGGATGGGGGATTCAATTGATAAACTCTTAAAAAAGACATCTCTCTCTCTTTTTTAAAAAAAGATTTTATTTACTTATTTATTCATGAGAGACAGAGAGAGAGAGAGGCAGAGACACAGGCAGAGGGAGAAGCAGGCTCCGTGCAGGAAGCCTGACGTGGGACTCAATCCCAGGTCTCCAGGATCAGGCCCTGGGCTGGAGGCAACGCTAAACTGCTGAACCACCTGGGCTGCCCCCCGAAAAAAGAGATCTCTTATATGAAATTGCCCACTACAGGCTCTCTTCCCAATCACTGGTTTTTTCTCCTTTGTGCTTATCACTTCCTAACATGATCTATGTTTTCTGTATTTGCCCATTATCTGTTTCCCCATATTAGGTGACATGGTTTTTCATCTGTTCTGTTCTCTATTGTGTCCCAGAGCCTGGAACAGTGCCTGCTACATACTAGGCTCAGTACATTTTTGTTGAATGAATGAAGGTCAAGCGATATTTCTAGCCTAAATAACCCCCATGCTAGCCCCTGGCTCTGGCAGCTTGAATAAGCTGTCATAAAAATCATAGTTTTAGGAACTTGAGCTTTGGAAGAAGGATTTAGTCAGTAGTGTTTTACTCATCTTTGCATACATTTTTAAAAAAGATTTTATTTATTTATTCATGAGAGAGAGAGGCAGAGACACAGGCAGAGGGAGAAGCAGGCTCCATGGAGGGAGCCCAACATGTGGGTCCCCAGGATCATGCCCTGGGCTGAAGACAGGCGCTAAACAACTGAGCCACCAGGGCTGCCCTGCCCTGCATACGTTTTTGTTTTGTTTTGTTTTGTTTTTTGTTTTTTTGTTTTTTTTTAGCATCTACTGTGTGCAAAACTCTGGGGTAGGCAATGGAGGAACCATGCCGAGTGTGGGTCATAATCGAGAATATTATAAAAATAAAGCAAAATGGGCTTTGTAAAAAAAGTGATTTCAAATACATATTGAAACGACAATATGTCCCTCTAGTTCCCAATCATTCTATTTGATGTCTTCAAAGCCCATTTACAGACACTTTTTGCTTTTTAGTGGCACTTTCTAGATTTAAGAGGATTGTTTTTAATTCGCAGAGTGACATCTGCTTGGATGCTGAGGGGAAGATACTATATCCTCTGGTCTCTTCCACACTCACTTCTAAAATAGTTGCAATCACTGGGAGCTTGTGAGTTTAAAAGATAGCCCTAGTGAATGTAGTTGATGTGCAAAAAAAGTCCCTCAGCAGAAAAGGTTAGAAAGCAAATCCCTGTTCTCATGTGATGACTTTTAAATGAGCCAGTTGTCTGTGACTTGGTTTATTCTGCATTTGGGTATCGTTTTTACTCGGGAAGCTGTTCATTCATCATTGTACTAATGAGTTAATAAGTAACAAGACGCCCGTATTTTTCCAATTACGTGCCCCACTTTATTTCTGGGCAGTGACAGAAAGAACGGTTTGAAAGGAAGGGCCCAATAGGGAAAGAAAACTTAGAAACAGCTCAGAATGTTTGGAAATATATTTGTGGTACACCTATTTTAAAGAATAACACATTATCACTGGATTGAGGGTATAGGAAATGCTTCACTGTGACATATATACACAAAAAAAAAAAGCACTGGTAAATTTAAAAAGTCACAAGTCAATGTAAGAATATCTATTTTGGAACCCAAGTAATTTTTTTAAAAACTTTGGATTCAAATGATGCTCCTATGGGAACATCTAACCTGACATATGAAATGCAATGGAGACCGTAAAGGAAGCCAATGAAAACTGAAATTTTTCCCTGACAGTCCCACATCTGTCCTATCTCTCAGAAGAGGAGCAGGATCTGGAAAGCAGGAAAGTTCATGTCAGCTGAGAAAAGCCTTTAAGAGTAAAGCAATTATAGAATCGCACAAAAATCTTTATGAAACCAGTTCGGTGAAGAAAAAGAAAATCAGGCCTGTTAGCATTTCTCGAACACTCAGGCATTTTTGTGGTGGAAGCAAAGCTATGTAGCTATTGATTGAGTGATATCCTTTCTGTCCAAATGTTTAGGCTTTCTTATGACAATACTGCAACGCGGTCCTCAAGGCTACAGCGAGGTTCTTTTTTTTTACCAAACACCTGCAATTCCTCCCTCACATCCTGCCTGTCCTCACCTATTCCTGCCCGATTATTTAGACAACATTAAATTCTTTCATCCAAGATGTAGACTTTCAAGGTGATTATAGGATTTCTTTACAGGATGTAAGAACCTACAATATAATACATCCTTTGGTTGCATCCCAATTTGAGCCCATTCTCAGAACATGAATTTTAATATTGTAGATGTGTATTGAAAAAGCACCATATCTAAGTATTTCCTTGACATTAGTAGGAAGTCAGAAATTCAACCCTGGGTTTCTCCTGTGGGAGCATTCTGTTGTAGGCAAGTGCCCTTTATTATTATTCCAAAGGGTGTTTTTTTTTTACACACATTGTCTGTCTGGGCCTGGGAGTCAACTTTTATATTCAATGCATAGCTTTCTTTTCACCTTTTTAATCCCTCTGGGGCTTTTTAGAATGGGACCAGGTATGTACAGGTGCTCCAGTAGCAAAGTCAGAAAGAACATTTGATAAATTCTTTCTGTGTGTTGGACACTGGGCCAAGCACTTTATCTACCTCAGTTCACTGAATCTTTGGAACATCTCCATTTTACAGATGAGGAATGAAGTCAAAGAGCTAGTGAAAGCCAGAAGTGAAATTCAAACTCAGACAGTGTGGCTCTATTCCATATTGTTTCTCATGGCAACCTCTGCTTTCTCATCTGTTAAGAATTTAGGAATTTTATATGGTGACTGCTATGGACTGAATTATGTCCCCGCAGCCGCCTCATTCATACATTGATGCTCTAACCCTCAGGGGGGTGGTATTAGGAGGTGGGGTCTTTGGGAGGAGATTAGGTTTGGATGAGGTCATGAAGGTAGGACTCCCATGATGGGATTCGTGTCCCTATAAGAAGAGATACCCGGGACCAGAGCTCTCTCTACCATATGAGGACATAGTAGGAAGGCAACCATCTGTAAGCTAGGAAGAGAGTTCGTACTAACAAAATCTACCAGCTCCTTGATCTCGGACTATCTGGCCTCCAGAACTGTGAGAATAAATGTCTGTTGTTTAATCCACCCAGTTATAGTAACCCCCTGCCCCAACAGCCGCCTAAGACGGTGACAATCCATCTGTCTACCTCTGATGTTGGTGATATGTAGAGAACAAATAATTAAGGTATCATAAAAGTAAGCAGGTGGGCAATGGTCTTTGAGATCAACATCAATCCATGTATTATAACAGAGCATTTTTACAGAGCCAGAGAATTTGTTTGAGATTATGTGGTCCAACCTTTTACTTAATAAAAGAAAGTAAATCCCAGAGAGCTTAAGTGACTTGCTCCATGTCACACAGACGTTAGTACAAGGAATAGATAGACAGTTGTCTATTTTGTGAGGTTAGAGAAGATCATTTTCTATCTATAAGGTAAGTGGATTCTGCTTTGAAAATAAAAGGCTCTCATTCTCCTCCTATCTACACTTGAGATAGGAAGTATGATTCTGGGATGCCTGGGTGGCCCAGTGGTTGTCTGCCTTCGGCCCAGGGAGTGATCCTGGAGACCTGGGATCGAGTCCTACATCAGGCTCCCTGCATGAAACCTGCTTCTCCCTCTACCTGTGTCTCTGCCTCTCTCTTTCTCTGTGTCTCTCATGAATTAATAAATAAAATCTTAGGGAAAAAAAGGAAGTACGATTCCTGTTTTGTTATTCTAATGACAAGATCACACCACTTCTGACGAGAAAGAGCCAAAATATGAGATGCAATTAAAATCATATGATGCCAGTTAAACATTATTTAGAAACCAACAAGTTTAGTGTTTTTAAAATTTTTTTCCCTCTTTCTAGGACATAGTTGGTAGAAATGATTCATTACAATGAGACCTGTGACAGAAATGTTGACTATTTCTGTCATGTCTGTCTATTTACGACTTCTTCAAACTACAGTAATTGTCAGCAATAAATAGACTGTATTCAAAGAGCAGGACTAATTTGTTATTCAGTATTATAAACCAACTGCGAGTAGCTCATTCTCTGGTTAAATTATGCTCGTAAAAAAGTGAGAAAACAGGAGGAAAAAAAATGCACTCCATCTATAATGATAACCTATGGTAATCGCATATTTTCTCGAGAGAAATAACAGAGAATAAACCCTTAGACACAAAGTAAGTAGCATGGTGTAAGGCTAGAGCCAGAGGTCACGTGAGTGAAGATTTCCAGGGGCAAGTTTATAAAAAATGTTCACTTTTTGAAATTTGGAAGCATCCACACATGTTTCCTTGAAGGTGATATTTATCTGAATCAGGCCTTCCCTTTCACCTCAGGGGAGAGGAGATGTACATGTAAACACATGTAAACACATGTACATGGCATAAATACAGCGTACACGTAAATGCATGGCTTCCTTCTTCAGGTATCAGCCAAGCCCAAGGCCAAGCTAAAATCTGAAGGAACACAGAGCACCAGACAGGTGTGGACCTTTCTGCTTCCAAACTACTGGTATCACAGCTTCTGATTTAGGTTCTGCAGGATGGCCAGGCCCTTACGCTGATGAAAGAGTATTCTCCTGCTTGCACATGCACGTTCGTGCACACACACAAATACAGACACATACACACAGACGCAAATCCAAACCAGGTGTGTTAATACCACATCATGTACCCCATATTATGCTTTGGATCTGATCAGCAAATGTGCCAACCTGCTTAGACCATAAGAATGTACTTTTTTTTTTTAAGAGAGAAATTACTTATTTATTTGAGAGAGAGAGAAGGAGAGAGAGTAACAGTGGGTTTGGTGGGGGGAATGGTGGGAGGAACAGAGGGAAAGGGAAAAGCAGACTCCATGCTGAGGGCAGAGCCTGATGCGGGACTCAATCTCATGACCCTGAGATCATCACCTGAGCTGAGACCAAGAATCAAATGCTTCACCAATGGAGCCATCCAGTCGCCCCAGGAACGTCCTTTTTTGGAAAGCAGCTGGATCATGTGTATGCCTCACACTGAGATCAAGGTCTGCTAAAAGTCAGACTTTTTCCTGAACTGTAGTAAAGGTAGACCTTATCTATCTTAGATTTAAGCAGCTGGTTTTGAATATATTTCATATTATTGTGCTAATTAGTCCTGAACGATTATTAAAAGATGCACTGATTTCAAAGGCATTTTATTGAATCGCTGCCATGTGCCAGCCCTGTGGAATAGGGAGGTGAATGAGCACTGTCCTGTTTGCAATGCTCAGTGTTGAAGAGAAGAGAGCGAGAAAATGAACCTCACAAGTCACAGGGGCCACAGTGGAAGCGCACCCCCACGTTTATGGAGCATCACCATGGGGCAGGGTAAGTCTGGGGCTGAGCAGGAAAGGCTTCATGGCAGATGATGCTAGTCAGTTGGGTGATAAGAGTTCAGAAGAAATGTTTTTAGATCTTGATTCTGTTATTTTCTCTGCTTTGTATTAAATTTGCAAGTCTCATGAGCTTGCTTTCTGTTTGGGCCAGTCAGGAAATGACTGGAAAGCACTTGAGCTGTAGGGCCTGGCCTCTGCTAGCATCTCCTCCAGGCAGCCATCAGAGCAACTCTAAAATCATATGAGCCAAGTCACATCATTCCACAGTTCAAATCCCTCCAAGATTTCCCAGCTCCTGAGGAGTAAGAACCAAAGTGCATATGGCAGCCTAAATGCGATAAACAGGATTTGGAATACTTTCTCCCTACTCCGATGCATCTCCTCCTTTTCCCTCCATCCCAGTCACTGGACTGGCCATGGCCCTGCCTCCAGGCCATCACCCTCCATTCTCTCTGCCTCTCTTCCCCAAATATAGTCTCTTGGGTTTGTTTTTTTTTTTTTTAAGATTTTATTTATTTATTCATGAGAGACACACAAAGAAAGAGAGGCAGAGGCACAGGCAGAAGAAGCAGGCTCCCTCTGGGGAGCCTGATGCGGGAGTTGATCCCAGGACCCCTGGATCATGACCTGAGCCAAAGGCAGACACTCAACCACTGAGCCACCCAGGTGCCCCTATAGTCTCTTAGTGAATATAAGGACTTCTCTCCAAGAGGAGATTCTTGATGACCAGGTTTAATGAACACCCTTGCCCCAGCCTTCACTCTCCCTACACTACTTTCTTTTTCTTCATGACAGGACCCATCATCTGACATAGTACTGATTTATTTGCTGTCTCCTCTAGGCCTGCACAAAATGGAACTTGATGAGAGTGGCAAGGGCATGCTCTGCTCTTCGCTTTATCCCCCGTGTTTGAGGAGCATCTGGAACATAGCAGGTTGTCAATAGCCATTTGTTGAAAGAGTGACCTCATAGAGAATGCAGCTGGAGCATTTCTTCACTGAACATAGGCTGCCTGGTGACGTAACTGGTAGAGCTCTGCAGCCACTCGGAGAGATGGCTGGGGTGGCAGCATCTGACCTCATCACCAGTTGGGATTTAGAGTCAGTTACTGCACCAATGGATTTGACCACTGGGCTGGGAGAGAGAGAGAGAAGTACAGACATCCCACGAAGAATTTCTTCTAATGGCAATTTTTACATTCAGAAGCACTTGCATGTTTATTTTTGTACAAAAATTCAATCTCACTGATCTGATCACTTCCCACTCCTATTTATTCAGTCCATTTTCCTGGGAAAGTTCATTTGAACCAGAGGAAACATATCAGTGCTTTTCAGTTTTTAGCTTCTCTCTCTTTGTGAAAACACACTTTCAGTATAACACAATGAATTGTTGTGAAATGTTATTATTTATTTATTTAGTTAGTTATTTATTTATTTATTTATATAAAGTTTTCCTCTACCTCACACTACAAAGATTAGAAAACCATAGCGGAAGGAATACATTCAATTTTGACTGGTTTCTGCTTTTGTGTCTTGGGCATTAACTGGCAATGATATGAAGACATAGAACAGAGGAGGAAAAAAAAAAAAAAGAACAGAGGAGAAAGGGAGGCTGTATGTTGGGAAACATTTCTCAACCTGCCCTGACGGATCATGAGCACAGATCCCCAGAGAGCCAGTGAAAACCTTCTTGAGGTCAAGCGCAGCCAGACTGCTCTAGATACTTGAGATTTTACTGGAGGGAATAATGCTGTCTGGACCCCTTAAGACACAGGGAGAGGGAGGGGTGAGTGTGAGCTAACAGGCTGTTCCCTTTCGCACGGGGTATCGATGAATGCCAAGACAATACCCAAGCAAGTCCAGTCTGCGGGTGGAAAAAAGGTGACACAGCAGCAGTGCCAATAAGCAGCCAGCAATTTAGCAGCCAAAGGTAAAGATAGGAAAAGCCTGAATATTTGTAGTCTTCTTCTTCTTCTTCTTTACATTTTTATTCATTTATTTGAGAGAGGGAGAAGCAGGATCCCCACAGAGAAGGGAGCCTGACATGGGGCTCGATCCCAGGACCCTGAGATCATGACCTGAGCAGAGACAGATGCTCAACTGACTGAGCCACCCAGGGGCCCTTATTTGTAGGCTTGTTGAGGTTGTCTTTTCCCAACATTATCGTAAATCACAATATTTCCTTTGTGGTCCACCAACTGCTGTTGACAGAGTTCTGACTGCAGCAGTAGGAGGGGACGTCTATTACTCAGGGCCCACTGAGCATGCCTGTCTTCATGTGTCCTCTTCTACGTAAGCCATTTCCTCACATGGACAAATCAGCAGAATGTGCTCAGTGTCCGAACGCACAAGGACACAGAATGAAGAGAATAAAGATACCCAGAGGCACCACCGAGCACCTGATGCTTTTAGAAGAGAGAAATAAATAGCTGCCATAGGCTAACTCTGAGAATCTCGCTCTTTTTTTTCTTGCTTACTGGATCTCCCATCTTTCCAAAGAAGGTAGTAGCATGGTCAAATGATCCCAAGTGCAGAGTTCCACATTAATCTCTAAGATTTCTATCTAGACGTAAGCCCATTGGCACTGTTCTCCCCCCAACTTAGAAAATCATCCACTTGGAAAAACCGATTCTATGAGAATGGAATTGTCTTCTAGAAGCTGGAGATCTCAGTGCATTTGGGTTGCTAAACAGAATTCCAGACTTGGTGGCTTCCGAACAATAGAAATTTATTCTTCACAGTTCTGGGGCTGGAAGTCCAGAATCAGGGTGCCAGGATGGTTGAATTCTGGCGAGACCCCTCTTCCCGGCTGCAGACAGCCAACATCATTCTGTGTCCTTGCACAGCATAAGGGGCGAGGGAAATTTCTGGGGTCCCTTTTATGGGGGCATTAATTCACAAGGGCTCTCCCCTTCATGACATAACATCTCCTCCCAAAGGCCCAGCCTCTTAATACCATTGCTTTGGGGACTAGGTTTCAACATGCGAATTTGGGTGGGGGCTGGAGGTGGGGGGTGCAAACATCCAGATGGTTAACCCTAGCCTTACCCTAAACTCGTGTCAGCCCATGAATTTCTGCTTGAATTTTTATAACATTGTATACTGGTATCTGATTTTTCCCACACCACTCAAAAAGTAAAAATTTTGAATGTCAGTGGGGTTCTGTTGGTTTCTTCTTTTTACCTGGACACAAGTATTACAAGGAACAGCAAAATAAAGACAGCCAAGAGATATCCTCCACAGCAGGAAAGGATCAGGAAAAGTTCTTTCCATTCGGCTGTCTTCTTTTACAAGTGAAGCTAACATGATCATGACGCAGAGACTATAAATTCTATACATGTGGACAGACTGTCAGTACAAAAAAGAAGCCTGTAATCTCATAACAACATATGGAAAGTGAACACAATTTGATCTTTAAATTTTAAAATAGTTGGCAGTGCTTGAAATTCCAGAAACTTAAGTTCTTTGGAAACATGTAAATTAAGCTGGAGATCCTAAGAAATGAAATTCATTTTTTTCCCCTAGTCTCATTTTTAGAGTTCATTTTAAGAATTCGACTGAATTTATATTCAGGATTTAAAATTATAGCTCAATGATCTATTTTAAAAAGTAGAAGTTCAGCTGGAAGAAAAAGGATGGTTATTCTTAATCTATCTTGAGCTGCTTTCACAACTGAGTTTTTCTCTTGTACTTAAAATTCCTGAACTGTGAATTATAATCAATGAAAATCAAACTATTTGCACAACTGTTTGAATTGGCATTTATACCTTGAGCTGAGGCAAATGATCTAAATGCCCATTTTTTTTAACTTGTGGAATTAAAAAAATAAACACTCTTTCTAGAAGATGAGTAGTGTTTTTGTTTTGTTTTCTATTTTATTTTAGTGGCTCTAATCCATTTCTTTTTACATTCAGTGGTAAACAGGGATTATACATTCTCCTGAATAGCCTGCTCTGAAGATGTGTAGAAGTGTCATTGCACAGGTGGGGTCCCACGGGGATGATGCCCGACCCCTGTTCAGTCCACCCAGGGCTACAGGACCAGCTGAACACTCAGCCAGCCCCCAGGGGACCCCAGTCCTGGAGGTCTCCGCTTTCCCTTTCCCTTTTCCTCTTCCTTTCACCTTTTCAGAGACGTGCAACAGAATAATGAGAGGCAGGAGGCCTACTTGGAATCATGGTACATGGAATTTTTAATTTAGCCTCCAGTTTGTTCCAAACATGATTGTGCATTTGGTGGCATGTTGGAAATTGGTCCGAAAGTAACTGGACATGCTCGGGATCCTTTTCTTCTTGTGCCAAGCCATCTAGCTGCTCTCACGTTTTATTTCCTTATTATTCGTAGACGTGTTTGGCTGCACAGCAAGCTCCAAATTATTTGTGGGATGGCAGCCTGCAGCAATTTTTTATTTTTAAATTAGGTTACCACTTGATGTACAAAATGTCAATGTTCCGTAGTCATACAGCAATAGTGGCAGCCCATGCTTCACAATTTGTTTGGTCCATTCTCTTCCAGATGGATGACCAGCAGGCAGATGGTCTTTCGGACTTCTGCATGCATTCTCCAGGACAGGCTCCTGCCGAAGACCCTCCTCAGCTCCTGGAGGCCCTCGGGGGATGCCGGGGCTGGGCCTGCAGGCACCCTGGCATCAAGCCCGCCTGTGTCTATGGTCACCTGTTCACAGGAGTGATGCCCCGTCAAGGTTTTCAATGGCCAAGTCTGTCACGGAGAAGTATTGCCACTTCCAGAGTAAAGACAGTTTGTGAACATGAGAGCTGCAGTCTTTGGAGGGGGGAGCCCAAATCAAGTGATGTAACTGGTCCTGAACAAAGAGAGGGGAGAGGAAGAGAGCTCCCCAAAGCTGGGGGACATGGGTGCCAAGGCATTCATTCCCAAGTGAGGACTTATGCAAAATTTTTATGAACTTCCATAGTTAAATTCTCTGTAGGTAAAAATGGTGGGAAGATATAGGAAAGAGGCAAGATCTGGGGTGAGCCTCTGTGGGTGTGTCTTGGCCCCATGCTGCTTACTGGCTCCAGGATGGGGCAAATTAAGTTAAATGTCCTGTGCCTCAGACTGCTCATCTATTAAATGGGGACTGTGTCTACCTTGTAAGGTTGCCATGAGGATTAAATGAGATATTCCATGAGAACCAGACAGACCAGAGAGCCTGGTACTTAATAAGCTTGCAATACACATTGGCTGTCATGACTGTAATTATTACTATTCCATGACAGGACATACAGTGAGAATTCATCCTTCATTTCTCAAAAAAATACTTTGACTATCCGGGAAGAAGAGTTTCATAGGCTAATACAGCATCTCAAAGTTCGTAAGTAGACAGAGAAGACTTCACTAGTGCACAGAGCTATGTGTTTGTGGAGTGCTTGCAGCTAAAATTCCAGGAGGCTAAGTCAGGTGTTCCAGGGGCTACCTCCGTTACTTATTACAGCTTGCTTCAATCAAACACAGTTCGCTGGATTTGGTGGCTTGTGCAGCTCTGGCTAAGAGCTGTAATAAAGAGGTGATGAGTGGACAAGAGGGTAAGTTCCTGCCACTATCTGACTGCTCAGTTAAGTGTCTGATAATGCTGGTCTGTGCTAGATAAGCCATAGGGGTTTCCTGTCCTCTGTGAGCCTTCCAAGGAATGAGAAAGGAAGCCAGGTGGTGCCTGTGGAGGCTGGCAAAATGGCCTATGGATTGTTTTTCAACAAGGGACAGGTTTGTTCCTACTGTGCACAAGACGATTCTCTCTAATCTGCTATAAAATCCAGTCACGAGCAGAGGGAGTCACTACCAGACGTTTCCAGAAGGGCTAGGGGGGAAGAGACGGATAAGGGGATTTCAGCTTTAGGGAATAATGCCGTCTGAGCGAAAGAACACTTAAATAGAAACATAACAGTGCAGAGTTAATAATAAGGTAAATGGGCCCTTTAATTGCTGCAGAATCCCAGAGCAGTAGTTCTTTGCCCAGGTAAAACACTCCTGAGGAAACCTCAAATTTTCACCTTAGACCACAGGTGTGATGGAACCTAGTAGAGGTCAGTGGAGAGAAGGGGATAGAGATAATTCAGTTCGTTGATTAGTTGGCAGGAAAGGGGCTAACTCTGGAGAGGCCGGCGAGTCGCTCAGGCTGCAGAGCTAAATCACAGCCAAGGCAGGACTAGAATCCAGAGCACTTGGCCTCTCATTCTGGGCCTTTCATACAACCCCTTGTCTCCACGTGACCCTTTGGGACCGAATAGCTCCAGCCAAATGCGAGCCTCATCCCAGGACTGACCAAATCCCTTCTTCCTCCCCGCCTTTGTGCCTCATTACACCCTCAGGATCCTTTATGATGGCCTTAGTTACTGATGAATTCCCCTGTGTTCCTCACATTTCAGAGCTCAGACATCACCACATGGTTCCCTGGGAGTGTTGGTGGGACGCTTCCCTCCCTGAGCTTCTAAAACCCCCATCATCCCTCCATCACCACATATCTTGCACTTGATATAACTGCCCATGCTTGAGGCAGAAAACAATAAAAGCAGTTGCACAGAAACATAAAGATCTGGAATTAAGAAATAGTAAGACAAACTCTTGTGCGCTGTTGGTGCGGATATAAATTGGCACAGCCACTGTGAAAAACGGTACAGAGATGCTTCAAAAAATAAAAAATAGAATTACCCTATGATCCAGCAATTCCACTTCTAGGTATTTATTCAAAGAAAAGGAAAACACTATCTGGGAGAAAGATACCTATACTGCACGTTCCCTGAAGCATTATTTACAATAGCCAAGATGGGGACATGACCTAAGTGTGCATCGAAGCATGAATGGATAAAGAAAAGGTGGTGTGTATACACATACGATGGACTATTATTCAGCCATAAAAAGAAGGAAATCATTTGTGATAACGCGGATCGACTTGGAGGGCATTGTGCTAAGCGAAATAAGTCAGACGGAGAAAGACAAATGCTGATGACCTCCCTGGTATATGGCATCTAAAGAAAAATAAATAAATAAAATACCCGACTCCCAGATCCAGAGAACAGACTGGTGGTTGTCAGAGGCAGGGGTGGTGGTGGTGAAATGAGAAGAGGTGGGCAAGTGTCCACACTTCCAGTTATAACTAAGTCCTGGGGGTAGAATGTGCAGCATGGTGACCACAATCGATAATACTGTACTGTATATTTGAAAGTTGCTGCAAGTGCAAATCTTACAAGTTCTCATCCCAACAAAAAAAAGTTGTAATTACATGTGGCGAGGATGTTAACTAGACTTGTGGTGATTATTTTGCAATACATGCAGATTAGAGTCATTACATCGTACACCTAAACCTAACATTGTTATATGTGGATTATAGCTGCTTGTGAAAAGATATTTTAAAAAATTACATCTCAATTTAAAAAGAGGAGGCAAATGGCCTCTTTCCCCCATAGAATTGTAGAGAAGTGGTTCCTACCTCAAACTGTATTACCCATCTGGGAAATGCTTTTGTCGGGTTTCCCACCCACAAACTCTAAGATCTGTAAAAGCAGCAACCTGGTCCCTCTCCTGTTGCCCTTGGTACTCTTCCTGGGCACAAAGAAGGTGTTCAACAAAGTTTGTTAAATGAAAGGTGAATGAAGATTCATTATAATATTCATTATAATATTCATTGTAACTCCTAAAAATCAATCTCATCTTCCCTAGATCTCCCTTCTTCATGCTAATCATCTCCATTTTTTTCCTGCTTCTTAAGGTTTCCAGAATCTTCATCATCTGAAAGTCTCTTCTGGGCAAACTAAGGGTTCTTCAAGCTCTGCTGAGCTGGAGGCTCAGTGAGGCTACACTGTGCTCCAGACAGAGCAGCCGGCCAGTCGGATTCTTTTCTCCCATGAGCTGGTCCCTGTGTTTCTATGAACAAGACTTAAGATTGTGTTGGCTCCTGTAACCACTGGGCACCATTTTTGGCTCATCTTTAACATATACTCATCTAAGCCCACCATATATTCTTAGAAAAAAAATGTCCTGAAGAACTTACACTCTATCTGAAGACGTCAAGCTCAGCAACACATAAAGTGACTGGAATATACATTGCAATAGACACATGTGTGAATGCTGAAAAGGTAATTGATTTTATTCACTGTAATTAAAAAACAGTTTTTGACTACATTTAGAAGAGTGAAGGGCTTCTAAATTATACACATACTAGAAGTCATATTTGAAACATAACTGGGAGGCATAGGGACCAGATGTTCCCCTATTTTTTTAAAGTCAGATTTGTCCACATTTAAATTTTTCCCTCCCAGTTTTTCAGTGTGAGAAGTTTGGTTGTTCTCTGATGTTTTCATCAATCATAGCCAATGTATGCTATCTGTCTCCTGTATCCTTTTTCCTGGTGGCATTTGGGGCACGGATAGAGAGGACCAGGCATCCCCGAAGACCTGGGCAACAGATGAGGTGGCCAGGGAGGGGGAGGCAGGTGGTGAAACAGACGGAGAGGAAAAGCTCATTTCTGTGGACCATGAGGCAAGCCCAACCCTGGGAGTAACTGAGTAAAATATAGAAACACCACCAGTGTAACTGTGTGGGGGAATGCAGCATCCTTGACAGCTCGATAACTATTATGCAGGAAATAGCAACAGCCAGAATCATCCAAGGTTGTAAAGAAACATTAAAACTGCTATGAATGAAGATCTAAAAAGACGTGATCAAAAAAATCACTTCAGGATTTGGCAAGCACCTGTATGCGAGGTTAATTAAATTTTCACACTTTGGAAAAAAATATATGAGTTCTATGCCTAAAACTATTGATGATGACAGTATTGAGGGTGGTTGGAAATGTGGAAGGGGGCCTGAGGAGGGCTGGAAGGGATGCATTTATTTTATTATTTCTAAATCAAATGACTGCTAGAACAAGGAGCAGATTCTAGTAAGGCGCAGCAATCTAGTTTCTAATCGTGAGCCAGCAGAGCAGAGAGAACGATTCATTTCAAAATCGGGACATAAGAATTTGGAGAAAAGTCTGAATTCTTTCCCTCAACAAAGATCCAGAGATGTACCTTTATTCATTTAATTGCAGGATAAACAGGCTCGATTTTATAACTGGAAAAGCAAGTTTCTAAAAGAGTCCTTGCCATCCCACTTAAAAAAAAAAAGTCTTTTTTTTTTAATTGGAGAAGTTCTTTAATGTTCATTGATCAAAGGGCAGAGGAAAACCAATTTTGCGGGCAATCCCACTTGATCTGTGTTGGTAAATACAGCTTCCTCAGAGTATGTGCTCTTTCACTATATACTTGCTGACATAAAATGGTCAGTCGCTTTGTTGTCAGTGACTTGCAGAACATTTTTTATGTTGCATTAGCTTAGGATGTTAAATGGTAGTTGTGTTTTCTTCCAGACAGACTAGAAATGGACCACCAGCCAATGACCTTGTAAAAAATTTGTTACCAGGCAATGAGGAGGAATGTGTAAATTCAAGACTAGAACAGCACCCCTCATTCCAGAAGTGATACCAAATAATTGATGATATTCAAGAAAATCCGAGGATGATCCACATGCGGTGCTTTAGGTAGAATAGTTTTATATAAAACGTGTCCTATTTTGTAGAGACTGGGTAAGAGCAAGCTTATCATCTCTGATATTTATTTCTCAAGGGTGAAGCCGAGCAAAGCCCAGTTAGTACAGGAGCTCCTAGGAGCCCTCTGGTGAGCGCCCCCTACTGCCAGGAGCTGTGCCCGGATGGATCTTTCCACCGACCTTGTTGTTGATTCTCACACCAACCAGAGCCACTTAGCTGCTCTTACACTCCTTATAGACCAGAAACTGAGACTCAGGATGGTCTACCAAGTCCCTACAGATACGCCTCTTTGTGGTGAAAAAAACATGACTCGGACCCAAGCCTGTCTGCCCCTGACATCCATGTGCTTCTCATTGTAGCTGGGTGTCCCCACAAAGATGTTTCCCTTTTCTCAGCCCCCGGGATCCACCGTGGAAGATTTGTGTAAGTTAGGGGAAATGTGTTCACCCAAGAATTAGTTCTTCACATTCTTTCTCCTTTGTTCAAGCTGCTATGTCAGATACTGTAAACAAAATATACAGAAATGGATATCATTCCTATCTGGAAGGTGCTAGTACATGAATAACCATATGCCAGGTGTGCGCATCCAGGAAAGTGTCACAGAGGGATCAGCGTATGAACTTAGTGGAAAATCCAGAGCTTCTGGACTCCTTATTTCTGGGAGGACAGTAGTCATTAAAACCACTAAAGGGTGGTAGAATGGCAAAAATGGCCCAGAGCTGGAGTCTGAGGACCCAGTGGGGCTCCTTGGCCCAGGCTCTTCCTCACTTGGTAGACTGAAAATGACTCCTCATTGTAAATGCAGAGATGAGCCAGGGATGTGTGGAGTGCTTTGAGTCTTAAAGATCTAAGAGTCTATGTCCTACTTTGATTAAGAAAAATCTTTCTCATTTGGTTATGCTTTCATCACTTCCGCAGCACACTCATGTGTCAACTAAGCTTTTCCCCTTAAATGAATTGTTTGACATTTCTTTGTGCTGCATCTGATCCATTTAATAAACACTGGGGAGGTCTCTGTCACCAATGACTAGACAGGCACCGACAGCATTTTTGGAAGGGCTAGCTGAAGGAGACTTTGGTTCTCAGCCAGATGGGAAGACTCCTGACAACAAAAAGGGAGGTTGAAAAAGTCCTCCGGGGGTGACATTTTTGCAAACCTTTTAGTGAGTAACCCTCTTTGCTCTCTGGAAAGCATCAAATGCCATCCCCAGAAGCGACGTGTCTTCAGAGAGAGGAAAGAATAACACCCATTTTGATAATAGCAAATCTCAGGTGGGTTGTAAAGGAGCTCCTCCTGTGATTACAGAGGTGATTCCAGCAAGATCTGAAATCATTGACCCCGTAGAGAATGCAGAAAGGGAAGCAGAAAGGGTAGAGTTTAAATAATAGTAGATACACTGAGAAACGACTTCAGGTTCACTCTTTGAATGATTAAAGCCAAAACTACAACCTCTCCCCAGCACCCAGTGGCAAGCCTTTCAAGGTCCTACTTATATGTAGGGTATTGTTCCTTTACTTGTGGTCATGGACAAGGAGGGGTGTCTTTTAGGTTTATTTATTTATTTATTCATTTATTATTATTTTTTTTTATCTATGATAGTCACACAGAGAGAGAGAGAGAGGCAGAGACACAGGCAGAGGGAGAAGCAGGCTCCATGCACCGGGAGCCCGACGTGGGATTCCATCCCGGGTCTCCAGGATCGCGCCCTGGGCCAAAGGCAGGCGCCAAACTGCTGCGCCACCCAGGGATCCTGTCTTTTAGGTTTAGATCTGCTTGGAATTGAACAGCAAATTGTCAGGTTCTTTTACGCTCACACTGCTTTTTTGGTTAACTGTGGTAGTGATGTTCATTATCTTCTGGAGCCATACTCCAAGGCCCTTTGGGCATCGCTGCTCATAAATTAATATTTATGATGAAGATTAATAAAACTGAAATAAAAAAAGGGACTTAAAATTAAAATTTAAAAAGCTCTTCAATCCGTAAATCCATTTCCAGTGAAAGGGATGGAAGAACGGTTAGTATCACTCGTGGTCTGAAACATTTATCAGTAGGCAAATCTCTTAATTGTAACCATTATATTATGTTATGAATGATCCACTAATCTCTCAATTTCATTCTCCACTGTTTCTCATTTAAACATATTCTTTCTTCCCTTGTATGCCTAGTTTGTCAGTTAAAGAAGGATAAAAGCCTCTCGTGAAATAACTTACTCTTCCTTCGTATTCTTGTGTACTCACATGCTTTTCTATTTATGCTTTGTGGGAAATGGGAAAGAAACCAAACAAAAAGTCTGAAAACAGACTTTAAGGAAATTTCATTCTATTTACCCACTGCTACCTAAACCACCCACTACAGACAGCCTTCTAATTTAATTTTTAAAGATTTTCAGAGTGGCCCTGAATATATGTCATTAATAACTACCCTCAATATTCAAAAGGTTCTTGTGTTCAGAAATCACTCCTATTGAGGTTTTAATTAATGAGCTGCTTTTTGCTCTGTTCTTGGAAGGTCTCAATAAACCATGATAACATATTTGGATAGCACAAATTCAGGTTGTCTTGACCAAACTTCGTACCAGCCACAAAGGAGTTAACAGTGATTCTCAGCAAGGGGTGTATGGGGTGGGGGGCAGTCTTTGCCCCCACCTCCAACCCCTGGGGCCATTTGGCAACATCTGGAGACATTTTAATCTCTACAATTTGAGAAGGGCTACTGGCATCTGGCAGGTAGGGGCCCGAGGTGCTGCTAGACATCCTACAGGGCTCGGGACAGCCCCTGCAACAAAGAATGATCCAGACTGAAATGCCACTGTCACCAGGGTTGAGAAAGCCCGGGTTAGGAGGAAGCGGTGGCCACGTGAGAAAGCAAGCCCCCTGAAACAGCTGTGGGGAATTCGACCCCAGTATCAACTGTGTGGTTCCAATTGTTCAGAGTCTCATGGGATTAATCAATGTGGACTGAGATTAGGGAGAAATGCCACCCTGGAGATCATTTGAGGTTTTGAAAATTATTAGCCACATGATTTTAGTTATATTTTGGATTAATTTCACATTTTATCATGAGATTACCAACCCAATTTGCCTTTATTTTTCATCAGGTGAAAGCTGTAATTCATTATTTGGGAATTCTAATTTTTCAGGAAACATTTTGGCTTGGCCAGCTTAACCGTCAGGCTCTCGATATGCTTCCTCGGCATAATGAATGTGATTTATTTGTAATATAAACTTCTGGCTGGTTAGTCCCTGGCCCCGACTTTAGAAACTGCCACATTCTGGAGGAGCTGTACTTTCCCAACATTAATGTGAGAACTTGAATGTTTTTTTTTTCCCCTCCAGAAAAAAATGCCTATGTGTCAAATGTCAACAATATAAAAGTATTCCTAATTTCATAGCAGGCATGACTAAATATAGAATGGAACGAACTCCGTTTGACTTCGTGGAGCCAAAAACAACAAGCATAACCTACAGGGCTGCAAAGTGACTGTCTTGCCTGACAACTTCCAAACGTGCCACATGTCTTTTCAACAGGACGGCCACAAGGGAAGTCAATCTAAAGCCTATGTAAAATCAGATTTCCCATCCTGGCAGCTAAAAGGCTTTCCCATCTCATCACCTTTGTTGGAAACCAAGGCCCAATATCCTGACAGTGAGCTGAAGTACTTTGTAAACCGTACAGGGAAACACTTGTAAGACTCGTCAGTGTGTTAATCTCCAATGTGTAAAAAGCAAACAATGCAGCTCCTTGATTGAAATTAATATGGGAAAACAACTTGATACTTGCTCAAATCCTGTCCATCACAAGCCATTTGGCCGAATGAGTTAGAAAGAGAGAAATGTTACTACCACCCTGGTTTGGTTGGTGAAACTGAAGGAGTTTGTACACTAGCCTTCCTTCCCTGGAGAGTCTGACACTGTTTCACTCAGAGCAGTGTCAACTGAGGCCAAAGTCATGGGTTGACTCCTCCCATGGGCGGCCAACTTCTTCTAGTCTTATGACCAAAGCCCGCCTTCCTAGCCTTCCCTAGATGTCCATTTAAGAATAGACAAACTGCCGTAGTTGGAAGGCACTAGAACATGGGATCATTCCTACTGGGCCACTTCCAAGAAAGGCCATCGTACAGTGTGACATTGATTTCATAGTCAAAAGATAGGATTCTTTAAATTTAATATGGTGCCATATATGTCATCATTTCTTGTTCCATTAAAAAAAATTATGTACTTTTGTTAAAATTAGATTTCTGTGAAATGTCCATTTATTACCCTGGGAACATTTCTCTTTCTCAGTCTGGGTGCTTTGAGTCTGGAGGAGGAATGGCTCCATCTCTGCTTCTTTGCACTGCATTAACTCTTTTATCTAGTGGATTTGGAGGGATTGACGGATGGGAGGTGACGGGAGCAATGATGGGCAGAGAACACTGGCAGGATAAGGGTCTGATTGCTGTTCTGGGAAAACAGCATCCCGATGGGGCCTATCCATTTTGTCTCTCCAAGAGCCTGACCCTGTTACCTTATCCATAGACTTGTGGAAGGTTATAGCTCAGGAAAACTGGGCCAGAACAGGTAAGTGTGTCAATGATGACACAGCCAGTCAGTGGCCAGTTGGTCTTCTACTCTACAATGTCACTGAATACAAAGTGAGGAGGCAGGATGGACCCACAGTGGGGATGGAAAAAGAGACCAAAGACCTGAAATTCCAGTGTCTAAAAACCATGGGATGTGAAAAAGCCCAATTTTGTTGAACACAAAAGTGAGGATGGAAAAGAAAACATAGAGCTTTGCTTTCTCAAAACAATGGCACACTAAATAATATGAAGGCTCATTAAGCAAAACAAAATTCAACTAAAGGATGAAGTGAGAATTTCAGGTGGTAGACTCCTGACAGGTTACCTAGGGGAGATTTCCTGCTACCTAGAAGCTCAGGCTGGTGGAATTATAGCAAGGATGTGTGCTTGTCCTTTGGGGAAGGTCACCACAAGCTCATAACTGGCCCTGGAACAGAATGAGCCTTCTCCTGCTATACTGATAGAATCAGTGTTTCCCTGGCCTGGAACCTCTCTGTTTCCCAGAGGTTCCCACACGAGAACAAAGCGGCCCGCAATGGATGATGCCAGAAAAGTTCTGAAGTGTTTCAGAGCCATGACTCTAGCTCGCTGCTCGATGGGGCTTCCCTGGAGACGCTAGAACTTGTTCCAGGCCCATGAGAACCCTTGCACTCAAGATGGAGACCAGAGACGACACAGGAAGGGGCCGAGAAGGGCCCAGCATGCCCAGCATGCATCCTTAGCTCTTTGTTCAGGTGAGCTGCCAGTGGAGCCTGCAGAGCCAAAGGCAGGGCCTGGGATCTCCAGGTCAGCAGTGTGACCTCCTTTCTGGCTCGTCTTAAACTTTCATCACAGTATCTCTGTGATAGAGGAAACCTGTCCTTTCTGATGTGGGTGACCCTCTCTGAAAATGGTTCTGTGACAGGGTAAATGATTCAGAAAGTTTCTGATTCAGCTGCAAATGAAAGTGGGGAAGGCTCATTAAGGGCACTGATGAGTTGTCCCTTTCATTCCCGGAACTACCTTGACTTCTCCAATACTGTCGCTGCAATGCTGGGCCCTGTGCTCTTCATGGGAGGGCACACTCACGGAGGTGGAAATCTGTGAACAAAGGTAGCATTCTAGTCTGAAAGGCAAGGCCATCCTGAAAGCATCTGAAGAAGTCATGGAGCTATGGCTACCAACGCTCCACAAGGATGGCCGAGGGCTAGCCTGGATTTCTGTTATTAGAACAGTACTCGGGACATAGAGTGCTATGGACTGCTTGCTGTGCCCACACCCCACTTCATATGCTAATACCTAATTCCCAAGGTGATGGTATTTGGGGGTAATTAGGTCATGAGGCTGGAGACCTCCAGAATGGGATTAGTGCTCTTATGAAAGAGACCCCAGGGAGCTCCCATGAGACTTCCACCCTTGTGAGGATGCAGAAAGAAGTGTTCTATGAGCCAGGAAGGGGGCTTTCATCAGACATCAAATCTGCAGACACCTTGATCTGGGACTTCCTAGCTTCCAGAATTATGAGAAGTAAATTTCTATTGTTAGTGAGCTACTGAGGCTGTGGTATTTTGTTATAGCAGCCTGAAAGGACCAACACATGTGACTTGACATTTTCTGATCAAGACGCCTAGAAAAGATGTGAGTGAATTGTTTCACAGCAGTTTTACAAAGATGTCTGAATTTTGTGCAAAAACAGAAAGTCTTCTTCCCAGATGGTAAAGAAATGGTTAAGAAAACCGTGTCTTCTGCTTTTATCTTCTTTGAGAGAAACAAGATGTGTTGCGGTTTATGTCATAAAATGTCTGATCATATGGGGGGGTGGATTTCATGAATTATAAAATGCCGTTAAGTCACTCTAAAACTATGGGTTATATGTTTCATATGGAAAATTTCTATGCCATTTGCAAATAACTGCTCTTTTTTCACATGGCGAAACATCCAGGAGGATACAAAAGCCAACCTTAACTTTAAAAAATTTTAAAAGATATATCTTAAAAATATATGTCATATTTTTAAAGATTTATTTTTTTATTTGTGAGAGAGAGATTGAAAGAACGAGCAAGTGAGGACAGGGACAGAGTCTACTCCAGACACAGAATCTGGAGTAGACTCACGCTGAGCGCAGAGCACAAGAGGTGGGACTCAATCTCAGGACTCTGAGATCACCACCTGAGCCGAAACCAAGAGTCAGACGCTCAACTGACTTGAGCCACCCAGGCGCCCCAAAGCCAACCCTAACTTTTGACCGAAACAGTTAATTTGGTGAAAAGAGACCTAAAGCAAGAGTAATGTTTTATATACAGCTGTGAAGCCAACAATTTTCATTCTTTTCAGATAATAAAAATGCCTGACGTGGAAGTAGGTTGGCATTTATGGGTTAAATTGCTGTTGAAAGTCTGATTCAGAAGAGGCTGGAGCAGGGGGTCCCGCTATGGTGGGAAGAAAAGCACACTCCATATGGCAGGGAGAGGATCTGGTCATAAATAACTCGGGCCATACGTGAGAACACTCAAATGTTTCTTCCACCCCGAGACAACAGAATTAAAGAGCCGGAAAACCCAGAAGGGGCCATCTGTCCAGGACCTCCCTTCAGGCAGGTGAACACTGAAGCCATGACGGTGGCCTGTTTATTCTTGAGGATCTTTTATGCAATGGGGACCACACACCCGTTAGGGCCCGACAGAGCATGCATGACACTGTTTGGTCTGGTTCAGGTTTAAAGGTGTGTTCCCCGGTGGTAGACAGAAAATCCCTGTTGGTATGTTGGTAGCTGTTTTTGGAGACCAGAGCTGCCTCAGTACTGACTAGTGGCTTCTTTGTAAGACGGTGAGGGTTAATAAATGCATGTGGGCGCTGTGCCTTCTCTGCCCGGGCATGCAGCAACACTATCCTTCCAATGAACAACATTGACCATCTGAGTCTTTGCGAGACCCAGTCTGATGAGGACAGCCCTGGGGTGTGGATCTCATGGTGGGGAGGTCACCATTATCAGGTGGAGCCACAATTATGTGATGTCATGTGAGTGGGGCTCAGGGCTGGTCTTACCCTGGGTCCCCCTCCATGCCTCTCCACCTGCCATGGGGCAATGAGAGTGATGGAGAAATAAATACACCTGAGCTGGAGGGAGGCTGGGAAGGCACCACGGTGCCCTAACCCCAGACCTAGAACCAACACACAAGACACAGAGTGAAGTAGATGAGGGGGCAAAAGAAAGGCATTTCCCGGGTGAGTCTGGTGAAAATTGCCAAGTCCAGGTCTTAAATACTTTCTCTTCAGTACAATTTTTATGTTACCTTGGGAAGATGAGATCTGTGTGGTTAGTCCCCTTCTAAACATGACAGGTCCAGCTGCTTGGGTTGGCCCTAAGATTTTTGTTTTGTTTTGTTTTTAAGGCAATGGTGAATTTTAATACTTTCCTTTCTTTTCTTTCCCTCCTACAGGAGACCTGGGAAAGGAACTTAAAACCAGAATGCTATCAAATCCTTTATGAAACATTTGGGGCTAATTACCCTTGCTGGAAGTCTCCGGATTTTTTTTTCTTTGCCCCCCCCCCTTTCATTTTAATGGAACACAGTTCAAGTCTCATAAATGCTTAAATATGTAGTCGTAAAGTTTGAGATGTCTCACGGGCACTGCTGTCTGCAAATCTGCCAGGCAGGGCTCTGCAAAGGTTCAAATTTGAACTGGTTTCCGCCTCTCAAACAGAGCGTTATATAAACTGAGGGGAGACTTTCCATGCTGCATATGACGAGTCGTTCCATAAGGCTTTCTCGATTCTACACCCAGGGTCAGCCCTGGAAATCTTGCCACCACCCCCCGGCCCCTCTTCCATTTAAAGAGGGAGGAGAATCGAGCATTTGGCTGTTGTTTCTCCTCCTTATCCAGTTATCACCAGCAACTAGATCTTTCATTTCCTTGCTCATTACTCCAGGTTTCGAGAAAGAAGCCAGACCAGGCCAGGGGCAGATATTCCAGTTTCCCTTTTATCTGGCTGAAACCAAAGCCATAAATCACACATCCTCTAGGACTTGCCTTCCCCTCTCCTAGAGCAACATGCCAAGGTTTAGGGAGGTAAAACAAAACAAAACAAAAAAACAAACAAAACCCAGGATCTTGGTGAAGAAAAACTTTGCGTCTCACAACTATGAGTTAGGATGGAACAGTGCAAGGGAAAGGATGCTGTGGACTCCCCTAAGTCTGTCCCTGCTGAAGCCAGCACGCCTGGCCACAGCGGGGAGAATGCAGGAAGGATGGCCTGGGACGCCAGGGGCCAGGAATCTTTCCTGAACTTCAGGGCTACAAGAGCAAACTTTCCAAGGGGGCCCTTCCCTCAACACAAAGAACCGTATCTGATGGCTGGAGGACCTAAGCCTGGGACTGAGGAGCAGAGATGTGCCAGTTACCCAGAACCCCCTGCTCTATCATGCCAAGAGGCAGGGGGTTTCTCAGGAGAAGAAAGCATTTTTCTTCTCCCAGCAAAGACTCCAGGTGCTCCTGTGTAACGGTCACTTGTTTAGGTTCCTCCTATAATTTTCCTAATCACTCAGATGTGTCTTTTTGACTCACTGAGTACATTTTCATTTCTGTTGGGTCACTCTGTAAACCCTTGTGGCCGCTGACTCACTTTTGAGTGATGCTCTACTGTGGGAATAGAATTCAGACTTTTTTTCTAGTCTTTTCTTTCTTTTTTTTTTTTTAAAGATTTATTTATTTATTTGAGAGAGAGAGAGTGTGTGTGTGTGAGTGGGAGGAGAGGCAGAGGGAGAGGGAGAGAGAGTCTTCAGCAGACTCCCTGCTGAGCGTGGAGCCTGACACGGGGCTGCATCCCAGGACCCCGAGATCATGACCTGAACCAAAATCAAGAGTCAAACACACCAGCAATTGCATTGTTAGGGATTTACCCCAAAGATTCAGATGCAATGAAACGCCGGGACACCTGCACCCCGATGTTTCTAGCAGCCATGTCCACAATAGCCAAACTGTGGAAGGAGCCTCGGTGCCCATTGAAAGATGAACGGATAAAGAAGATGTGGTTTATGTATACAATGGAATATTACTCAGCCATCAGAAATGACGAATACCCACCATTTGCTTCAACGTGGATGGAACTGGAGGGTATTATGCTGAGTGAAGTAAGTCAATCGGAGAAGGACAAACAGGGTATATTCTCATTCATTTGGGGAATATGAATAATAGTGAAAGGGAATATAAGGGAAGGGAGAAGAAATGTGTGGGAGATATCAGAAAGGGAGACAGAACATGAAGACTCCTAACTCTGGGAAATGAACTAGGGGTGGTGGAGGGGGAGGAGGGCGGGGAGTGGGGGTGAATGGGTGACGGGCACTGAGGGAGACACTTGACGGGATGAGCACTGGGTGTTGTTCTGTATGTTGGTAAATTGAACACCAATAAAAATTAATTTATTAAAAAAAAAAAAAGAGTCAAACACATAACTGACGGAGCCACGCAGGCACCCCTCATTGTTTCTTTTATACCCTCCGACTTCCACTACTTTTCTATGACACCACTCTCCTGGTCCAGCAGTAAAAGTACTCAATTGGTTAAAAATCAGCACAGACAGGCCTGTGGTGATCATACATAAAGAGATACGTAAGCAAAACTATAGAGATAATAAACAGAATGTACAATGCCAAGAGTGAATGAACCCTTAGGTAAACTGTGGGCTTTGGGTGATTGTGATGTGTCATGTGGCTTGATCTTTGGTAACAAATGAACCATCTGGTGGGGATGCTGATGGGAAATGCTATATATGTAGGGGGTGGAGGTATATGGGGTATCTCTGTACCTTCCTCTCAATTTTGTGGTAAACCTAAAAGTGCTCTTAAAAAAATGAAAAAACCGGGATCCCTGGGTGGCGCAGCGGTTTGGCGCCTGCCTTTGGCTCAGGGCGCGATCCTGCAGACCCAGGATCGAATCCCACGTCGGGCTCCCGGTGCATGGAGCCTGCTTCTCCCTCTGCCTGTGTCTCTGCCTCTCTCTCCCTCTCTGTATGACTATCATAAATAAATAAAAAAATTTTTAAAAAATGAAAAAACCAAAACCTTTCAAAAATTGCATATAAGAGAACTAGCCAAGTAGACTACTTGCCAAATGACTGGTGTGTTTAGTCAATGTGTCTATCTTGACACTTGGGGTCTGTTTAGAATTTTCATAAATGCCTCACTGGCTAGTTTATCCTTCACGCCATGAAGAGTCAACAAGACTAACTCTGTACTGGCCTTTTCAAATAAGCCTGTGCATGTGCACTGATGTACAAAGTACTTATCAAAGTGTTCCAGAGCTCTCTCTTTATTTGTGTTTGTGTGACCGAATATCCTTCCCAAAGAATGGCCTCGTCATAGACCAATGCTGTACGGTTATGCTGTTAAAGTGTCATTCTTCAAACCCGTTCTGTACATTGGGAGCTTAGCCTATGATTCCACATAAAAAAAAGTGTTCTGCTGCCGAAATGCTTGGCCCTGAGAGAAGCAGATGGGAACCACTAAAGGTATTGATACGTTAGCAGATGGGGGACGTATCTTGTGATGGGTGAGACAAACACAGGCGAGGACAGTAGGATAAGGGTTGAAGAAGGAGTTCAGGGCAGTGAGTGGGCAGCTCAGAGGTAGAAGCCAGGGTGAAAAGGTCTGGACAAGACGGCAGGTGGTAGAGACGGGGAGATGGGACCAGCAGAATTGACAAGCCTATAGAAAGAGAGGACTCTTAAAAGTTAAGACACAAATAATTTATTTGATTGTTCAAACACCTTATGACATTCGCAATAGATGCAGCCCCTGAAGTCTGGCTATTTGCTGGGACTTAGGAATGGGAATTTGCTCATTTTTAGGACTCATTTTCTCTTTCGCTGAATTAAATACCATCCCAAGCCTGGAATCGAATGATCTTCCATCACTATGTAGCCACTGTTAAACACGTCTCACTTTCCAGATCAATTAACCTAGCAAGAGCAAGTCTGCCATGGAGCCTAGGGTAAAAGCTGTTGGGCCTGGTATGGGGCAGTTGATGAGAGGAGCTACTGTATGTTCTCAATAAGAGGCTTTCTGCTTGTATTTTCTAAATTTTAATTTTTTAAATACAGCTTTGCTTACTTCCACAGCAATTTCACTATCATGGGCATCAACGTACGACTTCAAGTTTTTTCTTTGTGAGCTCATCTGCCTGATTTGGAAAATACAGCATGGGTCCTAGGATCAAAAGGAACTCTGGGAATATCTCGTTTTTGCGGCTCCACATAATGAAAACCAGAATAGATATTGCCAAGACTTCGGAAAAGCTTCAAACATACTTAAATTTTTCTAAAGATCTTTTAGGACTTACAAAGCAATTTCACAAACTTGTGATCTTCACACCAACCGGATTAGACAGATTGTATGAATCGTATTTTGTAGATAAGGACACTGAGGCCCAGGGTGGGTGACAGTAAATAAGTGCTGCCAAGCTGATAACTAAGCCTAGCAGTGATATTGTGATTTATAATAAGAAATGTATATTTGGGGATGCCTGGTTGGCTCAGTGGTTGAGCATCTGCCTTTGGCTCAGGGCGTGATCCTGGAATCCAGGGATTGAGTCCACATCGGACTCCCTGCATGGAGCCTTCTTCTCCTGCTGTGTCTCTGCCTCTCTCTCTCTGTGTCTCTCATGAATAAATAAATAAATAAATCTAAAAAAATGAAATGTATATTTGGCTTTCACCCCTGTTCCTGGCACAGAGCTCCTAAAACTCTAAGCATTTCCTAAATGGAAAGAGTGGTAAAGGTGTCTTTTGTTATTCACAAAAAACCCCTTTCAATCATATCTGAGTTTATGTTAATGGAGTGACTTTTGGAAAGCCCCAGAGGTTGAAGGCACCTGCCAGGAGAGCCAATCGTGAAATTATAAGGGTAGGAACTTTCCACCCGCATCCCCTTCCCTCCAGGGATGGAGGAGAGGCTGGAGGTTGAATCAGTCTCCAATGGCCAATGATTTCATCAATCATGCCTGTGCAATGAAATCTCCATTTAAAAAAAAAAGTGACATTTTGAGAGCTTCAGGTTGGTGAACATGTGGAGATGTGGGGAGGATGACACTCAGAGAGCACGGAAACCCATGCCCTTCCCCACATACCTCGCCCTACGCATCTCTTCCATCTGGCTGTTCCCTGAATTATCTCCTCTTATAATAGGCCAGTGATCTAGTAAGTAAAATGTTTCCCTGAGTTCTGTGAGCTGCTCTAGAAAATTCATTGAACCTGAGGAGGGGGTCGTGGGATCTTTCGAGCTACAGCTGGTGGTCAGAAGCAAGAGGACAAGCTGGACATGTAGCTGGCATCTACAGTGCGGGGTGGAGGTCTTGTAGGACTGGGTCTTTAACCTGTGGGGTCTGGTACTATCTCCGGTAGACAATTGAGAAATGAGTTCAACTGTAGCTCAGCTGGTGGTGCAGAACTGCTTGGCGTGTCACACATCTGCTGTCAGAAGTGCAGCAGTGTGGTGGTGACTTCTGAGGGTTTGGGGTGTCCAGGGGGTGGGGAGGGACCCCAAGCACTTTCTGTTTATACTAGATTTTCTGACTCCAGGTTATACCCTCAACCACCGAGATTTCTCAGTGTTCTGTTTCAGAAGCGATGGTTATGGAGAGCAGACATCCACATCTGTGTGTCTGTCTCCGTGGAATGCATGAAATAAGATGCTGGTCATCCTCCCCATCATCGAGAGTCAGCCCTCCTCGTGACAGATCACAGTCTCTCAGACAACGTTTAACGAGCAGTGGTGCTGGTTTTCCAACGTGCAGACCGTTTCCCCAGGAAAATCTTCTGGGTTAATTCAGTGTGACCTTATCCTGTGTTGGGATAAGAATTCTCCTCCACCCACGGCTGGTCCGGGGTAGATGAAAAACATGCACACGCCCTGAAATCTTGTCCCAGATGAGTGGCTCTGGGGGATGCGGAATTCCCAGGCAGGCGGAGACAAAAGAGGAAGAGACCCTTGCCATAGATGTTCTGGCTGCATTGTACTGATGGTTCAGGGTGATGTTATTTCTGGCATCATTTTGATTAGTGATTCAAAGACTGGTTTTAACTTGGGGAGAGTCATGCCTCTTAACAGATTTCATTTCTGTTTTCTCTCCTTCGCTAAAATTCAGCTAATTTTGAGACTGTGTTTACCCAGTGCTGGAGGGGATAGAGAAACAAGTAAGATCTGGTCCTTCCACTTGAGAGGCCTACAGCAGGAGATGTAAGGCTTTATGTAAATAATGCCATTATAATGCAGGATGATAACACTGATAGGATTGCCAAATGAGGTAGGAAGTTAACGTTTCTCGGAAGAATCGACCTCTCCCAACATTCCTTTTTTTTTTTTTTTTTACTTTCCCAACATTCTTTCTTCCACTCTCCCCGCTGCTCATCACACTATCTAGCCATGCTGTTTTCTTTCTCTTCCTAGAGCATGCCATATTTGCTTCTGCCTCAGGACCTTTGCACCTGCTCTTTCCTCTGCCCTCTGTTCTTCCTCTACAACTTTGCTTGCCTCATTCTTTTTCAAAATTTAGGTATTGGCTCAGATGTCATTATGTCAGGAAGCCCCTCCTGATGACCTTATCTTGCTTATTTGTTTAGTTATTGTCCCTCTTGTCCAACAGAATGTGAGCTACCCATATCTATTTGGGAGTCATGAATAAACTATGTTGGTGAACAGTCTCAAAACATACTGAGATTCAAAGGGAGTAAAGTTAGCCCTTGAGCAGCATAGAGGTTAAGGGTGCCATTCTTCCACAGAGTCAAAAACCCGTGTATAACTTTTCACTCCCCCAAAATGTAACTACTAACAGCCTACTGTTGACTGGAAGCCTTACTGATAACATAAACAGTCAATTAACACAGATTTTGGGATGCCTGGGTGGCTCAGCGGTTGAGCGTTTGCCTTCAGCTCAGGGTGTGAGCCTGAGGTCCCGGGATCGAGTCCCACATCAGGCTCCCTACAGGAAGCCTGCTTCTCCTTCTGCCTGTGTCTCTGCCTCTCTGTGTCTCTCATGAATAAATAGGTAAATATTAAAAAAAACACATAGATTTTGTGTGTTGTATGTATTATATGCTGTATTCTTATAATGAAGTAAGCTAGAGAAAGGAAATGTTAAGAAATCATAAGATGGGCACCTGGGTGGCTCAGTGGTTTAGCATCTGCTTTTGGCTCAGGTCATGATCCCAGGGTCCTGGGACCGAGTCCTGCATCAGGCTCCACATAGGGAGCCTGCTTCTCCCTCTGCCTATGTCTCTGCCTTTCTCTGTGCGTCTCTTATTAATAAATAAATAAAATCTTAAAAGAAAATCATAAGAAAGAGAAAATACATTTAAAATACTGTACCGTATTTACTGAAAAAAAATCCACATGTAAGTGGACTTGTACAGTTCAAACTTGTGTTATTCAAGGGTTAACTGTATCCAGAGAGAAGAGAACAAGCCTGGGAATTGATCTTTGGCTTTATCCAATTTAGGTGGAATGAGGAGCAAAAGACACCAGCAGTAGGAACTGAGAAGGATGAGGAGGAGGGGAGCATAGAGAGAAGCCAAGGGTACTGGGTGCCTTCAAGCCAGAAGCTGATCCAAGCTACAGAGACATTGAAGAGGGTGGGAAACTGGCATTGGATGTGACAAGTGAATGGTCACCGTTGGCTTCTGAGGGAAGCAGGGGCAGTGGGGGCAGAGGCCCAGATGATGAGGGCTTATGGAGAGGATGGTGAGGATGTGGGTCTCCAAGAACAGCACCCTCCACCTGCTTGTTGGTAGGCAAGAAGGAGCGTTAGTGTGCCATCTTGGGACTGCAGCTTGAGAGAACCTGCGTTGGGAATAGATGGGAAGGTGTGAGTTTGAGTGCAGACCAAGAGGAAACCACAGACGGGAAACACGATGAAAGAAGCAGAGGGAGTTTTTGCAGGGAAGGCTGCTGGGAGATGCGAGAGAAGGAGAGGCAGAGGCCATGGAGGAAGGCTAGGGCCAGGCAGGGGGGCCAGGGTGTCATCCTAACCTACAGACAGAATGCTGAGGATGGCCACGAATTACGACCTAAAATTTTGCAGAGAAGTGGTAGGTGAGACTATCTGTTCCCTCTGCGTTTCCAATTTTTGGAGTTCTTTTCTTAAGACGTTCCTTCAGATTTTTCATCTTAAATTAGAAGTGCCTTGTTTTAGAGCCAATTAAATCTGGTTTTACAAACATCTCTGAGATGAAGGAAACGTGACTTCCCGCCCCCCCCCCCACAACATATATGGTTTTTTACGCCTTCTTTATGCCCTCAATTCAAAAAAAAAAATTCAGGTAATATATGCTCATTGTCAGAAGCAAAATTGGAAAACACAGAAAAGTGAAAGGAGGTTAAAATGTATCTCTATTTCTACTACCCAGAAATAACTGCTCCAATACAGCATGGTGACAAAAAGCATGAATTCTAGAAGCACCTGCCATGGTTCAAAACTGCCTCCATTGCTTCCTCCAGAGGGATAGTTGCAAATGACATCAACTCTAAAGTTTCAGTGTCTTTTCACATGAGACAGAGATGGTGGTAGCAGTCAATGCCCAGCGGGGCTGTGGCGAGGATTAGATTGGGTAATGTCTCCAGAACATATACCTCAAAAGTGTCCACTTTTATGATAATGGGGCATCTTCCAACACAAGTCTTTGAACATATAGATGTTCTGCCCCTTGTGAAATGGGAATTGCTTTGTCTGAATATTATGTATCCTGTTTTTGTTCCCACATACCGGTAACTTGGGAAGACCCTCCTGTAACATCTACAACATTTCCTGTTATCCTAAGGTGAGCGAGGGCAGGAATCCCACAGATCAAAAGAACTGCTTGTCGTCATGACCTGGCAGGATCAGCTGTTTTCACCCTCTGGAAAGCTGAAGAACTCTGCCTACCATAAGCACACAAGGAGGTCGCTTTACAGAGAATCATCACAGGGCAGCAGCCAGTCCTTATTCCTTCTTTACAGAAACAAAAGAGAAGCAAAAACGAAGGATCCGGCACTGCGTCAGGATGTCAGGGAAGAAACAGACTGAAATATGCCCCGTTTTCAGTTCTCCACCTGGTTTTTGCTGCTCCCCTTTGGTCAGGCTGTGTTTGCAAAGAAAATAAAGTAAGAGGAGGGTCCCCTTTCTAATCAGAGTCTCCCTACGGTGCTCAGTGGCATTGACGGTTCAAGGAGCAGGAGACAGACCCAGCATGAGCAACTCATCCCCAGCACTACTGCAGCCCTTCCAGACGCTGGCCTCACAGGCTCAGGGCAGCATTTCCCCATCCCCACCTGCTGGCAGCCGATGTGGTTGTCGGGGTCATGGGCAACGCTCCTCCAAGGCAGGACCTGGAGGATATTACTGACCTGCAGGCCTAGGTCCAACACCTTGGCTAAGCCCTCCCCAGAGAGTCCGAGTGAAATGCAGGGTCTGCACACAACCCTGGCTCTATCATTATCCTTTTAATTGGTGATACTTTAGATCATTGGTAGGCTAGAAAGCAATCAGCAATTGTCTTTAAAAGCAATTTGAATTTTCTTCTAATAAAGGACATGGATTTTAATTCTTTGAGCCACAGACACAATTTTCTTTAGTGGATGGGCCCCATTTATCAAATGCCACAGGACCTTAACAAAGCATACATCATATTCAATTGGGTGAGGTAGTCCTCCAACCTGGTTTTAATAATTCTGCTCTTAAATGCCATTTAATGGGTCATCGATCCATCGTCCTCCTAACCCAAGGTACTAAATTGTAAAAGCACAAAGAAGGATCTGGAGGCCGGTGAGGCCAAAGAGTCAGCAGGGGTGGAGAAAGTTCTCGCTGGCTCAAGGTCTCTCCGTTCTGCAGATGTGTGGTAATACTTGCCCGTGGGCTTTTGCACAGGGCTAGGAGCTACCTTTGTAGTCTGCAGTTGCAGCTTTTTCCTTAATTCAAAACACATGGTAATATCAGAGATGATGCTTGATCTGATGGCAGGCTGATTTGCCAACTTGAAGACAGTGCCCTGCCGGGGTCTACTTTGTTTTGGAATTTCTAGTGTATTAAGACCCTACGGAGAAACTGTGTTCCATATGTGGGGATACCCAGCCGTCCAGAAAAGCAGAGGCGAAGGAAAGGAGGGGGTTTGGTTAGTAGTCAGTGCTGGGAGGGGGAGGGCATTGTTCTAACACATAAAGTGGTATATATGAAGAACATTTCTATATTTTCCAGGCTCTCCCACTCTTGGTTTGAAATTGGTAATGCATGTAAAAAATATCGGGGTGTTTTTTGTTTTAAGCCTTTTCAAATTCCTCCCCTAAAGCTGCTGCAAAGGGTCTTCCCAGCGAGGATAGATTTCCAGGAGTGCTTAAATGGTGAATGAAGAATTGATAATGAAACTACTACCACTTACTGAGCACCTTGTGTGTGCTACATAATGTGCTGAGGGCTTTAGGTAGGATATCTTTTTCCTAAAACAATCACATAAGAAATTGGTTTTCATCCCCCATTTAGTAGAAAAGGAAACTGAGGCTCAGAACAACTAAATAGCTTGACAGGTTCATGCCACGGGTACACAATGGACCTGTATTTGGTGGAGACAGGTAATGTGAACCTGTATCAGTTCGATCTCCAAATCTCTCCTCATCTTAGGCACAGCATGATGCCAACCTAAAATTATTAGCTGCACCCCATGTTCCTTGCAGCATTATTTTTAAAATATTTATTTATTTATTTTAGAGAGAGAGAATGAGCATGGGTGGGAGGAGGGGCAGAAAGCGAGGAGGAAAGAGAGAAGCAGTCTCCCTGCTGTGTGCGGAGCCCAACGCAGGGCTCCATCTCATGACCCCAAGATCATGACCTAAGTGGAAATCAAGAGTCGGATGCTCAACCAACTGAGCCACCCAGGCGCCCCTCCTTGCAGCATTATTTACAATAGCCAAGGCATGGAAATTACCTGACTGTCCATCAGTGGATAGATGAATAAAGAGGTTGTAGTATATATACACAATGGAATATTATTCAACCATAAAAAAGAAGGAAATCTTGCCTTTTTTGACAACATGGATGGATGCTGAGAGCATCACGCTGAGTAACATGTCAGACACAGAAAGACAAATACTGTACTATCTCACTTATATGCAAAATCTAAAAACAAAACAAAAAGCAAACTCATAGCAAAAGCGATCAGACTTGTGGTTATCAGAGGCAGAGGGTAGGGGGTGGGCGAATTGGAGGAAGGTGGTCAAAAGGTACACACTTCCAGTTATAAAATAAATTAAGTCCTGGGGATTTAGTGTACAACCTGATGACTGCAGCTGACATTACTCTATGGCACATAGAAAAGTCGTTATGAGAAAAAAAATCCCAAGAGTTCTCACCAAGGGCAAAAACATTTCCTTCCTTCCTTCCCTCCTTCCTTCTGTCTTTCTTTCTTTCTATATGAGATAGATGTTAACCAAACTTATTATAGGAATCATCTCATAATATATGTAAGTCAAATCATGATGCTATATACCTTAGACTTATATAGTGCTTATGTCAATTATACCTCAATGCAACTGGAAAAAAATTAATTACTAGCTAGGAAAAAGAAAATAATTGTGAGTGCATGGCTTTGAATTTTTCCCACTGGCATAGAAAATTGTGAATTGATTTGGCAGTGAGTTTTAAGATGCAGATGAATTGACATGAATTTCTGACCAGCATGAGCAATTTGGAGAACAGCACAAAGTTGGATGAGAAAACAAAGCAAATGGACTACTCCCAAGTCTTGGCCTTCAGCAAATGCCTGGGAGGGGCAGAAAGCAAGAGATTTTGAGCATTTTTGAAAACTGAGGTTCACCATGAGTTCCACATTCAGTTCTGATCCTCCCTCCTGCCTCCACACTGGACACTTCCTCCAGGCCTCAGAACTGAGTGTCTGCTTGTCCAGAACATTCTTGTTAAATCACTGGCTTGGAAAGTTGTGAAAAGAGTCAGCAGACCCTGAACCAGAGGGTAACCCAAACAGTTTATAAATGACAAGACCAGCCCTCTCTGGCGGATGGCTCTGACTCTGCCCAGATGTCTGTGTGCAAAGGCAAGTCTGTCTTGAAGCTGAAAGATTAAACAAATAGGTGGGTACCTCCAACAGGCTATATACTGCCTGACTACTGATGTTTATGGATCTTACCACTTCTTTTTGCTCTGTATTTTATCTCAGGCAGAGTCCAAGGAAAAAGGAGGTAGTGTAAATCCTCCTTTGCCGGGAATGAAGTGTCTCATATGGAGAACCCGGCTGGGAATCGGGAATCCTTGATGTTATTTCTGGCTGCAACGTTAATTCACAGAGTTGAGCAAATCACAAATCATGAGCTTTTTTCTGCCTTTGGTTCCTCATTTTATTCCTTCCTATTTGTGTCCTTGTACCTCTTTGCCCCTTCTTCTCACTCCCACCCCTACCTTAAGCCACTTAGAAGGTTGATCATATATGGTAACCGTGGATACATTGTATGTTTCTTCCCCTTTGCTTGCACTGTTCTCCTATTTGGAAACCGTGTCCCAAACTACAGCCTGGATAAATCCTGTCTACTCTTCATCTTGGGCCTTGAACCCTGCCTGCTCTGAGCACCTCTGAAATACAGCAACATTTGTTGTCTGACCTTCTCATGGTCTCTTTTGGCTCCTGCCGGGCATAGCCAGTTACTTCTTCCCCACTTGCCTAATTTACCCCATTGCCTTAAAAGTTGCGGTAAATATCTTGTCCTCTTCTTTTATGTTTCTCCCTCAATATCTATCAGCACATCGACTGGCATGGAACTCAATAAATGTTGGTTGATTGAAATGTAAAACACTGTTAACACAGAGGCTACGTTTTTGTATTGAATGGTTATTGTCTACTGAACAATGCTAAGAGCTTTGCAATGCAATATCTTACTCATTACAACAATGTTTTGGGGTCTTGTTAATGCTCATTTTACAGTGGAGGGAACTGAAGTTCATTAACAAAGTAGTGATCCCACAAGTAGCAGGTACAAAGACTGAGATTTAGCCCTAGAGCTGTAGGTTCCATTATGCTTGCACTACCATGTCTTCTTGCCCAGGTCAAAAAATACTGGATTGATTACAACAACAATGGTACAAGGCAGGGGCATTTGCATTCATGATTCCTGCGGCTGGTGGTAGGAATAGTAAGTAGGCAGCTAAAACAGGAAGAGGAAGGAGATAATGTGGGGATTCCATGCAAAGAGCTTGGCAGGCAGCAGATTCTCAAGTGGGATCCCCATGTAGGCCACACTGCTGAGTGCTTCAAAACCTGAAGTTTGAACTTAAATACTGACTGGGCTTGAATCTTGGCCCTACAACTCACTAGCTGTCTGATCTTGAGTGAGTGACTTAAACCTTCCCTGTGCATATAATTGGACAATATGGTACCTCCCTCATTTCGTTGCCTTGAGGGTTCAATACACACATGAGAAGTGCACATACAAAGTAATGTCAGCTATTACCATCAAGAACCTCTAACTTAGACCAAAGCAATAGAATCTAGGGTTACAGGCAGAAGGTGGGTATTTCACAGGGATTTTTTTTTTTGGCGGGGGGGAAGAGCTCCTTTTTTATCCTTCAATTCCTAACACAACAAAGAAACTGCAGACAAGTAGTTTCAGAAGAGGGAGAAAGGCAACCCAAAGACTGTGTCTTGAGGATTTCCAGGCAGGCTGCTGCGGTGCTGACCCGAAACTCGTGATGGAGGTGAGGGACGGAGGTGGGCACCAGGAAGGACCCCCTGCTGCTACACACTTGACACTGTAGTATGTGAATTGGTGTTTTCTACAATCACCAAACACAGTGATGAAGAGCCGGTGCAAATCAGGCCTGTGATTGTCTTGTAGGAGCTAGGTGACCTTGGGCTGAGTGACCCACCCTCCACTTCTTATCTGTAAAATATAGTAATCATAATAGCTACCTCAGGGGATCCTTGGGAGAGTTAATGTATATGCAGAAGATTTGGAACCAGAGAAACACTTTTAATTTATTTTACTTTTTATAGTTAGAACCAGTCTAGACAAGTGGTTCCCTTGAGTGGTTGAGATGTAGCCTTGACAGAACAGAAGGGCTTATGCTACCTTAACAAGATTCCCCAGCACTCCAAGTATTTTATTCTACAAAGTGGATTAAATATGGGAATTTTATTAGACAGCGTGGCTGGAACTCTCAGAATCCCCTCTCAGCAACTCCCTCCCTGCAATGGTTATCTGATAATGTCTATCAAGATTCAGAAGCTGTGAATTATTTTTTTTTCTTTTAAGATTTGATATCATCAGGTGATCTGCTCTGAATATCCTGCAGAGAGCTTTCAGAGGAAGGCCAAGTTGTGTGGCAACGGCTGAGCCAATTTTTTCCAAGGGTTTACCTAAGGCTTCATGGGTGTGGGTGGTAAACTAAATATAGAATCAGTTGCTAAAAGGAGGCCAACCAACCTCATCCGTGTCCCCGATTCCCGACCCCAGCACACAGTGAGAGCTGGCGTTTCACGCTCTGTCTGCTGCCTTGCCTGGATCTGAGCCCTCCAAAGAGGTGTCAGCTGCAATTTGCCCCCCAGGGTGGAATATCAACAAGCACTTCCTCTTGCTCAGAAAATGCTTGGGGGTGCCCTGAGCTCTTGGCCAAGAGAGAAAACAAACGGCAGGTTATTTGGCCCAGACCAGAAGGCGCTGTGGAAAAGCCACAGAGGCCTCCCCAGAACAGGGAAATCACAGACAGAATGCTCCCTTAGGGAAACACAAACAAAGCTGCATGGTGTGGGAGACGCAGCCCCCCAGCCTGGATCCAGGCTCCTCAGGGAGGAGAGAACAGAGGGCCCTTCAGATTCCTAGGAACCACTACCCTGTGACTTTCATTCAGCTCTGAGTCCCCTGTGGCATCTGCTACCTAAAATGCCAAATTGTCTGCTTCTAAGCGTGGGTCACAGCTTGTTTATTTTCCAACAGAATTGTCTGTCAAATTTCCCCAAGAAACTTAAAAGGAAGCTCACAAATAACAGTCCTACACACATCTTGGAAATCGAGGGTTTTTTTTTTTCTCTTTCTTGGAGAAATCAAGAAATACTGTTTTGTATCTCCACTCATTTCTCAGATGAGATAATACAAAATGACTGGATATCTGCAAATTTGCTTTTATTTTGTAGCAAGTGAATACACTGATAATAATGGCTTGATATTTATCTAGCCCTTACTATTTATCAGGCATGGTCTAAGTATTTTATATATAACATCTCATTCCAGAGTTTTTATTTCCATTTTACAGAGGAGATTTGGTCTGAAAATTACACCTAATTCACTAACCCCAGGGGACATGCCCTGATCCTCTGATGGGTGGGCCAGCTGTCCATGCACCTGCTCTTCCCAGTGTCCCTGTTGGGGGTAGTCATGTGACTGTTCGGGCCAATGGGATATGAATAGAAGGGAAGACTGCCATTGCTTGGTCTGACACCTAAAAAAGTCTGATGGGTGCTTCCTTTCTCTGTCTTCTTTTGGTAAATGAATAAGTCACTTGGTCCCTATTAGAAGGCAAAGTCATAAAATTACCCTGAGTGATCCCATGGAAGGCTGTCTACCAACCAGAACACTGTTGGACTTACTATGAGTGAGAAATAAATTTCTGTCATGTCAAGTCACTTAGATTTCCAAAGTACCTGCTGCAGAAGCCCAAGTTACTTTAACTGATGTGCCCTATGATAAAAATGAATTGATTCTTAGTGGGACCTTATAGCAGAATGGGCAGATAGTTCTAACGCACATATTTTCTCTCAATCTACAGGGTGTGCCACCCTATTGAGGAAATTCTCCTCACTTAGAAAGATGATACGGACCACATACCCTGTTTCCATCTTCCAAAGGGAATCAGCATGACATGAAAATAATCAGATTGCACAATCATCATTTATTGGGAACCCATCTGGTGTGTGGATGAGCTCATCCCCTTGAGAAAAAAGAAAATTTACAGCTGAGGCTGGTTGGTGGGGCCTTCCCAAATAGTCCAGCTGGTTTTCAGAAGGTCCAGCGGTGGCTTAGGATGCTGCTAAGTCAAGAGCACCCAGTGACCACACTGGTCAAGCAGTATCATTATCGTAAATGATAGGAAACACATTACACCTAGTAAGTCAGGACAGGTGATAGAAGGCTTGACACATTCCGTTTTCTTGTTCTGAACGAGAACAACCGCAGCAACTCTGAATCATGTTATTCCTGCCCGTCTCCCTCCTACCTCTTAGCCTTGCTAACTCCCACTTGTCTTTAAGATCTCTGTTCATGGGTTGCGTCCTCAGGAACACTTCCCTGAACATCTAGGAACAGGCAAGTATTGGATCCTCTTACACGACCAGGTACCTTGTCCTCAAACATTGACTCATGAATGTAATTTCATGTGAGTTTGTATAATTATTATATCAGTGCCATTGCATGAATGAATGTCAGCTCTCCACCAGTGGCATCTAACCTCTATAAGTATATGGAATCATGTCTGGTTTTGTCCACCATCCCATCTCCAGAACATAGCTCATAGTAGGTGTTTGCTCATTATTTGTTGGATAGATGGGCAAACACATGAATGAATGAGTGAATCTGCACTTTTAATTAGTGAACTAGCTGAGGCAGACATAGGCCATACCCAGATTTACTGTAAAAGCTAGAAGTGTAACTTAGAATACTTGGCTGCAGCAGCTCGTTTTCCAAATGACTCTGTTGAAGAGACTACTCAGAATCCACTCAAATTTGCATAGCTGAGCAATGCCCCCAGAGCAAATGACTAGCATTGCTCCTGAAATCTTTGTCCACAGAAGGCCAACCACAAGCTTCCCGGAGCCTGGATGTGGTTCCCTTTACTTATAACACTCCCAGTGGTGTGGAGAATCAGAAAGAAAGGAAAGTACAGGTAAACTATAACAAAGATAGGCCTGGGGCACCTGGGTGGCTCGGTGGTTGAGCATCTGCCTTTGGCTTGGGTCATGATCCGGGGGTCCTGGGATCGAATCTATGTCTATGCCTCTGTCTCTGCCTCTCTCTCTCTGTCTTTCATCAACAAATAAATCAAATCATAAAAAAAAAAAAAGATAGGCCTGTGTAGTTCTCTTGAAGTTAAGAAGTGTGAAAAATTATATCTCCTATGATAATGGGAGATGGGATTTTGAAAAGACACCAGTTTGTGAAGAATGGGACATTTTGAGGATGTCAGGTAAAAACTCTTGATTTAGTTATCATTTTTTCACACGATGGCAGAGAAATTAGGGCCCCCATGGACTCCATCAGCTCCAACCCAGAGACACCCAAATGTACAATTTAAGTGAAACACTGGCTACTCCCTTTCCAATGGGATTACTATCCACTGACCCTACCTCTGGAGAATTGAGAAGCCCCTACTGTCCAAAGGAAGTCTGATATTGGTCCAAAGATAAAATTCTGAGTTGATTCTCACAGTGCTTTGGAAGTAGATTAGCATGTGTTGGGAGGGACCCACCCAAAGTGAGAGATGGCTGAGGTAGTAACTGACTGGAGGGCGGCTTTTAAACCTCCAAGGTACTACTTTCTTACTGGAACTGAGGAAAATGCCTTCCTGGAGGATGAAAACATACCACATGTGAGACTCAAAAAATATTTGACGAACAAAGTAAAAATTGAGTTCTTACATCGGTTGCAAACTCTGTCCACATCAAAGAAGAATGAGAAAATCCAAAAATGGGAGTTTCGCTCCCGGTCTGATTGCAGAGACGTGCTGCCGTGTCAATGTGGGAACAGACTGTTGCAAAAGGTAGGGTGTGTGACGTTCAAGCGCTGGGGGAAATGCAAACACATCATCCTTTACTGACAGGCACCAACCAGTGAGTGGCAGAAAAGGGTAAAACACACAAATGCACAGACTTGACAAAACTTAGAAAGACATATGATACTAGCTAATTGTTCTGGGTGCAAACCTCCTTTTTCCCCCCCTCTTTTACTCTGAACACATGTTATACATCACTGGAGAAAACGCTAAGCCCCACGCCATCTGTAGGCATTAAATAATACAAAGGGCACAGCCCTTTGAAAACATACATTGCCATAACGCAATGATGAAAGGGGAACAGCCAAAATAGCAAATTGAGAATCAAAGCCTAACTTTCCACATGTGGAAACGTTTGCTGGAATCATGGCAAAATCCACCGGTCCCAGATTGGTTGTATTAGTTGTTTCAGAAGATACGGATGGATCGGTGAAAAACCCAATCTCATTTTGGAGGACTTGCTCATTGTTAGGGCAACGCAGCCCTGACATCACTATAACTCATCATGCAGACAGCCGACAGAGTTGCACTTTCAGAATAGTTCCATCTCTAGAACCTCTCAGTTCAGAAACAGGTTTTCTACTAGGAAGAAAACACACACACCTTTCTCTTGGACAATTCACCCCATCCCAGGAGGGTAGGGCCAAGCTCATGGATCAGCTCACTTGCCCCAGTGTGGCTAGATCATTGCAGGCCTGGCTCTGTGGCATGAAGAGCTAGGGGCAGAGCACTGCGACGGAACTGGTACAAATGATTTAAAAAGGACTCTTCCCTGATTCCTGATACTCGGGTGGTCACGAGAGCCATGGGGCCCTGTTTCCTCCCAGAAGCAGCAGTGATGGGTGAACACAGATAATTTGAAAACCATGGAACAGACCACACTTCCTGGAGGAAGATGGGAATGTGCCCTGGGACATTTTTGCAGCCCTACTTTCTCTGATACAGCTTCCATCCTGAAGTCAGGGACCAGGTATGTCGCCCCTTTTGTGCTCTGTTCAGCAGGCATTAGAAAATAAAAAGCAGAAACAAAGTTGACAACTCTCATGAAGGGTGCAGTTTCTACAAATAGACCAAAAATAAAAAAGATAAATTTTTAAAAAAACTGATGACATCCAACTTAAAAAAACTATCACAATCTAAAACAGGCTCACATATGCCAAACATATGTGATCCCCATCTTTGGGGCCAGAAGCAATTTATGGCATGGCAATAATTCAGGTTATTGGTCTTATTTATTTTATTTTTCCTATAATTCATACTGCACAACCAAGGCAGGTTGGGGGGTGGCTGGAAGGGTACAGGGGTGCATTTATCACAAAGTTTAAACTTCAGGGCTCCTTACTTCTTGGGGTCTCTCCCAAGTCTCCAGGACAATTCCTGGCAATATGTGCAAATACTCATATTTGTAGAAGTGAGCTATTTTAATTGTCATCAGTTATGACTCATGGCTCTTTCTGTACTGCCCTCCCCTCTATTAAACTTTCCCTCTTGATGAGGTAGCTGGGGGCATTTTTGGAATTCAGCTAAGTGTAAAGTTGAGTTGAGGTACATGTAGTTTGAGTCTAGTGGGATATATGTATGTATGAGGCTCACAGTCATTTCCAGCTATGAAAAGGTGGAGGTGAGCTGTACCAGTGTAGAAATGGGTTCTAGCCAGCTTCCTCACCCCTAGGTGCTACAGACACCTGTGTCATCCACAACAGACCAGAGAGAGATTTTATGCAGATATTACTACATGTTATAGCACTTGGTTGTGGAGGTATGTGACCTCCATCCACACAGGAGAAATAAGGTTTAAAATGCGAAGAGCCAAAGGGTCCTGGGTGGCTCAGTGGGTTAAGCATCTGCCTTCAGCTCAGGTTACAATCCCAGGGTCCTAGGATGGCCCCTCATCAGGCTTCCTGGTCAGCGAGGAGCCGGCTTCTCCCTCTCCCACTCCCCCACTTGTGTTCTCTCTCTCTCTCTCAAGTAAATAAATTAAATCTTTTAAAAAATTAATAAAATGAAATGCTAAGAGCCAGAATCTAGTCTGTGGAGAAACCTTCCAACTATCAGACTGGTAAAATTATAAGTAGGAGTTTGTCAAGGAGTGGAAGGTTTTCCCTCTGTCAGTAGTATATATAATATACAACATACACAATCACAAAAGCACCCTACAATTTTCTTTTTTCTTATCAAAGGGAATAGAATGTAATTGAATTTCCCCAGAATTCCTGTGTTTAGAGGGCATGTACCTGTCTGTGCTTTTACTGTAAACAAGTATGTTCGGTAACAGATCATATGGAAATGAAGCCTGGCAGAAGGCTTTCCAAATTTGACAGCAATTCTAAAAATTTGCACACTATTTGCAACAACGTGTTGGGCCTCTGAAAGAAAGCTTTCTAGCTTAACAGTAATGAAGGGACACTTTTTGATCAGCCGTGCTAGCGGAAGAGAGTGATTGCCTAGGGAAGAAGAGATCACGGAGTAAGGCAGTCAAAAGATACAGGACAAAGAAGGGTAACAGCGATGTGTCAGGCAGTTAATTAACGGACACGTCATTTCTCTGGATTTCATGATGCTTATGGTGTTTGCTTTCTTACATTGGAATGGGCTGTGATTTTCCCTTCACACCTAAGTTTGCCTAATTTTAAGTTATTTTTCTTTTAAGTTATTTTTCTTTCAAAATGTCCCTACGCTGGATTATCGAATTATAGATTCTGTATCGATTGTAGGCTCTACAGTGAGGCCTAGTCCAAGAGAGCGATGTGAGAAAGAAGTGCTGAGCGCCAGCCACTGCAGAAAGGCAGATGTCCCTGTGGGGAAGAGCTGGCGCTCTGGGCAGCGCTGCCTCCCACCTGCCTGGAGAGTGATGGGGATCTGGGAACGAGGCAAGTTGCCCCAGGGGCTGCCATCCTGTTCTAGAGGGGTCACTCTGTGCTCACTGACCACCATACCTCTGTGGGAGCTTGTGTGATCATGTTCGTTCTTGTGACACGGAAAGCTGCTAACATTTATGGAGCGCTATGTGCGTGCCGAGCAATGGGCTGAAAATGAACTGAATTCTTTCTCATGATTATCTCATCCTTAGTTATAACCCTCACTTTTTAGGGGACATATAATGCTTTTTTTTGTCTTCCGTTAGTGGTTCTTTCTGATATTGTGGATCATATACAGATTGCCAGGCCCAATACTTAGATATTCTGAATCATTAGGTATAAGGTGGGGCTCATGAAATTAATATATGTATGAGTGTATTTTAAGGTGGCCCCTTGTGGTTCTGCCAACATCTGCTTAGTGTCTGACAGTAGACTGGGCCTCCTTCTGCTCAGGGACCCGCTGGCACATTAGAATCACCTGGAAAGCTTTAAAAACAGACCAATACCCAGACTCCACTTCTGATATCAATTATATCAGAATCTCTGAGAGTTGGGCCTGGGTATGGGGAGTTTTTAAACCTTCCTAGTTGAATCTGAAGTTCAGCCAGGATTGACAGCCATCACTTTAGCCAACAGAGAGACTGTAAACCATGAAACAACTGCTATGAAATAATAGGAAGAATATATATTGGTCCCTGTGCCTCCTTCCTGGCGCAGAGCTCCTAAAACCCTTTTAATTTTCCTAAGTGATAAAAGCACAGGGAACATCTTCTGTTCTACTATTTGGTGTTTGACCCTGGTTCCTGGAACAGAACTCCTAAATCCCTTGGAATTTCCTGGGTGGTAGCTGTGTTTTTTGTTCTAATGAGGCGACTCTGGCTGGGCTCCTGGATGGGGGCTGGGCACCAGAAAGCTATAATTAGAAGCTTGGAACTTTCAGCCCTACCCCTCCAACCTCCAGGAAGGGGAGAGGGAGTGTTAATAGAGTTAATGACTGATCATGTCTTCATGAAGAATCATCCCGAAAGTACTGGGTTCAGAGAGCTTCCAGTCTGGTGAACAAAGCTACCGGCCGGGAAGGTGGCACAACCCAAACTCCAAGGGGAACAGGAGCCCAGAATCCTCCCAGTCACCCCTGTGTATCTCTTCATCGGGCTCTTCATCCCAATCCTCTGTCATAGCCTTCATCACATAATACACTGGTAAACATAAGAAGCGTGTCCCTGAGTTCTGTGAGCTGTCCTAGCAATGACAGAACCCAAGAAGGGGGTCCGGGGACCATCTGATTTGTAGCCAAGTCAGACAGAAGTCAGGTGTAATCTGGGACTTACTACTTGTTACTGGCATCTCACGTGGGGGTGCAGCTCCTAACCTGGGGAGTCTGTGCTCTTGAGAGTCTGTGCCCTAATTGCTTGGTGTGGAAACCCCCCACACCTGGTGCCAGAAGTGTCATGAGTGTGGAAGCAGGGTGTGAATAAAGGAGAGCACCTAGACTTAACAAAATATATAGTAATGGCCATTAGTCACCTCATAAGGACACTCTCGATGAATTCTTCCCAAGATAAAAAAAAGTTAAGAGTATAGTATATATTTAAAAAAACCCAGCACGTCCCATTTGTACATGCTTTGGTATGCGTAGCACACTCACAAACGTGTCCTTCTTACTCAATCCGTGCACCACTTTGAACTATCACCCCTACTCTACAAGGGAGGAAGCAAAGGCTGTGAGAGAATACAAGATTTTCTGGTAAAGTCTTCCCCTAGCAACATTAGTTTCTCTCTGCTCTTACCTTGAGGATGTTATTAGTCAAAATGCAATTATTTGGTTTCTCGATTCTTCCCCAGGAGGCTGTGAGCTTTTGAGGATGAGCCAGTATTTTATTCTAAATGTCCCTTCAAATCAACTCTGCTTGCCAGCATGAGTGGGGGCTGGGAACAGGTAAAGCTGCCAACCTGGACCCCTGGGTCAGTGATTAGACTTGCCATCCTGGCTCCCTGCTCAGTGACTGCTTTCCCCTGGCACGTGTGGGCATTACCTGCTGGCTGTGGACAAGGCTGTGCAGGTCACAGGCATTGGCCCCGGGCTGACCAGCCTGGCTCAGCCACAGGCAGGCGGTGAATGAGCCCAATGTGCAATTAGCTTCTCACAGGGCTGGTGAATTGAGGTAAGGCTGAGCAGCAGCATTTTTTTTTTCCAGGCCTGGAGGCCAATAATTCAGTGTTCTCTTCAGGACACTCACAAAGTTAAGGGAAGTCCTGGAAAAAGCCCCCTGACTGGGGGCTAGCCCACCCTGCTTACTTGATGTAGAGCCTTGGTTTTTATATAACTTGATGAGACACAAGAGAAGACAAACAAGAGATAAAGTGGGAGATCCAGGTAGGGACCCGAGACCCCCAGACTCATGCACGATCACAGCAACAGCTAAGAAGAATTAGACCATTAGAATGGTCCTGATTATGGAATTATACCAAACGCCAACCAGAAGTACAGGAATAGCTTCCGATGGGCAGACCAACCACGTGACTACTTGACTCTCCCACCTGGGAGACTTTGTCCAGGATTCTTTCAGATTCACAACTCATCGTTTGGAAATACCGTATGCATTTTCCAGCCCACTGTCAAATCTGGGAAGACTGCTTTCAAGTTTCTTTTCTGATCTATTACAGACAGATTTGCTGTTTGTAGTAACACTCAAGGTATGTGCCCTTCAAACACAAGAGTTCTGGAAAAAGAGCTCTTTCCCAGAAACCACCTGAACCGTGTGCACCCCGTCTGCTGACGAGGTGATGAAGAAGCAGGAGTGGGAGCCCTGGCGGGCTGTGTCCCTCTGTGAAATCAACGCAGGGCTCTTGGGCACGTCTTCCAAGGAGATGTCCCTTCAGTGAGTCCAGACATTCCATGAGGAGAGGTCAGGGGAGGGGAGGCCACATGGCCCCGCACTGTTTAGCCATTACAGTTCATTAAGGGATTATATGCTGCCAAATTATGCCTAAAAGCACAAAGGCCAGCTGTATGTCCTTGGTTCCAAGCAGTGGGGTGAGCCAGCTAACCAAGACAGCAAAACCACTCAAGTTGACTTAATGAGGGAAACCATCAACGGAGGAAGAGCTAGTGACAGCCCCTTTGAGAGCAGTCCAGGGAAGAGCCCCCCCTTTAATGTTCTGCCTTCACACCCCTGGTCAGGTCTGGTCCTTTCTCTCAGTCTGAGCTGGGGCAGTCCCTGTGGCAAGTGGAGCCTGGGGGAATGCCACCAGTCTGGATGGATGGCTGGGGACAGCAGACCCTCTCATTTTCCCCTGCGAAGTGCCCTGCACCCCCAGCCAGTGGACTCAAAAGAAGGGCCAACCTCCTGCAGGCAATGTTCTCTCTTGAGAAGAAGAGGCCGTGTGTGGATGTCTGACTTCAGAGGCTGCCGGGGAAGCCACAAAGGGCAGCGAGGTGAGGACAGAGACTCAGCGCTGTTTCTCAGCATTCTTCCCTCCTTGTCTCCTGTGCATGGCCACGGCTCCTAACCAGCTGGCCACCGCCCCCCCCACCCCCCACCGACACGCGGACACACACATGCACATCTTTTGAGAAAACAGCATCTCTCATGTGAGAGGAACATGAGCTCACAGAAAAGGCATCCTTGTCTTTATAGCCAGAAACCTTTGCTTTAAATCACAGGGCTCTGTCCTTCACCAGCAGCGTGACTTTGAACGAATGATAGACTTCTCTGAGTTCCAATAACCTCATCTCAAAATAGTGACAAAAGCACCTACTTTATCTGGTTGCTCAAAGACTGAATTGCGTCCTGTGTACGAAGCACCTGTCGCGGTGCCTGGTACCTAGAAGATGATGTTTGATCACCATTAGCCGCTCCCCCATTATTACAACACTCATCAAAATACTAAACATGTGACAACAGCGTACACTGCTCCCCCATCATCCCGCACTGGTTTCTGATCTACAAAGAAACATAAGAAGAGCTTCAGTCCCACCTGGTAGACAGCCCTGGAGATGCACCATGGTTTCAGCATCAGCTGCAGGACCCGAAGGTGTCCCCCTCGGCACGTCCTCAGGACCCGGGAAGTCAGGCCCCACAGCAGACGGTCCCAGCTACATAGCAGGTCTTCCGAGCCAAGCAGCCCTGCAGCCATGCCAGCTCCAGGCCCCGCCTTTACCCCTCTGGTCCCAGGCCCCACATACAGGGCTGTGTTCTTTTAGTAACTCAAAGTTCAAATGTCACCAAGATTTAATCAGGCAAGAGAAAAATGCAGTCAAAATAACTCTGTTTCCTCTGTCCCACTCTCCTCTCCTACCTTCCCTCTACCCTCAACTAATCTGCAGGGACTGTTTTCCCTCAAGGATTAGCAAATAGCTCCTAAATCAAAATGCTTTCTCTCTGTCTCTGGGAACTAACCAGGGACAAGGTAAAAACAAGTCTCTCACCCTGCAGATAATTGCACAGCCCTCCCTGTCGGGGAACCGCTTTGGACACAGAACTGACTTTTGGGGCAGGTCAACCCCAAATTTAGGGAAGAGCATAAGCCCGGAGGTTATCACTGGGTTCTCGTGGTTTCAAGATTCCATCCAGGGTGAGAAGCAAAGGGGAAGGAGCTCTGGCTTCCCCTGCCAACATTCCCAAGGCATTCCATCTATCCTCTTAACTCTTTAAGACTTAGAGAAGCAAAGAGTTTCTGTGTGGTGAAGCAAAAATCTAACTTTATACCAACACTGGAGGGGTCGCTATTTCTGGGGGTGCTTTACCAAAGCTCAGGCATTTTCTTTGGAAATTTCCCAAGTTTACATTAGGATTAAAAGGGCTGTAAGAAAACTTATCTTTCAGATTTAATATCAACATCTGTGATTTTGGGGGAAAGCAGATAAAAGAGGTAAAGGCAACATATCTCATTTCTCCCCACTATGGGGCATTTTCTGCAAAAACTCTTGTGGCTCTATCACGTGTTAGATAAGCCCTATGAAGACCTCAACCCAAGGGAAGATATCCAGTTAAATGGGGTATAGCTATTTTCCATGTCTATTAAGTTTTTTGAGTTTTGATCATTTTTAAAGATTTATTTATTTATTTATTTGAGAGCGAGAGAGAGAGAGAGAGAGAGAGAGAGAGAGAGGGAGAATGAGCACTAGCAAGCATGGGGGAGGGGCAGAGGGCAAAGGAGAAAGAGAATCTCAATCAGACTCTGTGCTGAGCACAGAGCCCACTGCCCGGCTTGATCTCTCGACCCTGAGATCATGACCTGAGCTGAAACCAGGAGTTGGATGCTCAACCAATTGAGCCAGCCACCCAGGTGCCCCAGGTTTTGATCATTTTTAACCTTGTTTCAGAAGGGCATCTGCATCTGAATTCAATAGGTTGTTATATGCCAAAGAGGAAATAATGAGGTGCTATACTTAAAGTAGATAACACAGGGTGTGGCCGTAGCTGATTTTCGTTTTTTTGTGTGTGTGCACTTACCATGATCAGGCAAGTCAAGGACATGCCTACCCCTGATAATACAAAACTCTAGTGATGGTTTCCAATGTTGTGTTTCTCTAAACCATCTTCTCTTAATTCCTTTCCCTTTTTGCTATGGGTAAAGGCATTAATTAATTAATATGTGAAGATCATTTTCATTTAAACTCCTCTTTGATGAATTTTATCACCATGAGTAAGAGCTCTAGGGTAAAACATTATACATGATTTCATTCCTACATGTTATTCCTTTATTTCCACACACTCTGTCATACAAGGCGAGGGGATACTAAAGAATCTTGCTTTTCTACAAACACTCCATCACCAGAGGTTGTTTCATTAAGACAGAAGGAAGGAAGAAGGGAAGGAAGGAAGGAAGGAAGGAAGGAAGGAAGGAAGGAAGGAAGGAAGGAAGGAAGGAAGAATGAAAAGAAAACAAAAGAAAAATTTAAAACTAATAGTATGTGGAAAATGTTTGCTCCATTAACATTAGTTAACCACCTTGGAATTCTCAAGAAAAAACAAATGCAAGCTACATCATAGTCAGCTTTTGCCTGTGTCCCTGAGCTCATGTTCTCCATCCTCTGGGGATTTTGGCTGTGAACCAAGCTCTTATCCAAAGCGTGTAATTACGGAATAGATAGGGGCAGTTTTAAAGGCACTGTTTTACTCTATGATTCAACAATGTGACTTTAAAACAATTTTTAAAGTTAAATGTATATTTAGCTTATGGTCTGGGAATCTTTTAAGTATAAAGGTGCCATAATAAGCTTTTAACAACATTCCCGAATATAAACCTATTAGTTCCTGAGAACAGCAAGACTTACTCCAACTGACCTGAAATCTTTATCACTCATGGGGACAGAGACATCCTCTGTGGAGCTTGGTAGCTTCAGCAGATGTGCTGGTGGAGGACACTGCCCAGTGTCTTCAGCGTATCTGATTCTTTTTTTTTTTTTTTTTATGATAGTCACACAGTGAGAGAGAGAGAGGCAGAGACATAGGCAGAGGGAGAAGCAGGCTCCATGCACCGGGAGCCCGACGTGGGATTCGATCCCGGGTCTCCAGGATGGCGCCCTGGGCCAAAGGCAAGCGCCAAACCGCTGCGCCACCCAGGGATCCCCTGATTCTATTTTTTTTTAATTTTTTTTAATTTTTATTTATTTATGATAGTCACAGAGAGAGAGAGGCAGAGACACAGGCAGAGGGAGAAGCAGGCTCCATGCACCGGAAGCCCGATGTGGGATTCGATCCCGAGTCTCCAGGATCGCGCCCTGGGCCAAAGGCAGGCACCAAACCGCTGCGCCACCCAGGGATCCCCGCGTATCTGATTCTGCCCGAGATTTGAGGTCCATAACTCAGACTTTGATGGGGCAGCTTGCTCGACGGCATATGGGATGTTGTGCATGCAAACAGCACCACTGCCATCGACCATGAAGCCCGTGCTTTGAAAGGGGTTTAGAGTGCGCAGAGCAACGAGACACGGATGTGTGTGTGTATGTGTGTCCATACATGCGTGTCTGAGCACGTATGTCTATCTGCGGGTCTGAGTATGCGTGCCTTCGTGTGCATCTGGGGGATCACAGTGCAGAGGGTGGAGTGACCTGCTCAGACCACATGGACATTGTAATGGAACAGGGACATGATCTCAGGGCTCAGCAGGCAAAAGAAGGATCTACATTTGCCTTGCTGACTCCTCCCTCTCTAACCACGTTCTTTATTCTTTCTTTGAAAGTAATAGAAAATCAGGATTTTCTGGGCAGCTTACCACTTACACAATTGCTCACTAGACTTTAAAGAGTGATGAATCAGTGGCCCTGTGGGTGACTAAGTGGTGATGAACAGCATCTGAGATACCAGGAAGGCGCCCGTAAGAGCGATTACAGAGTCACCTCTCCTTTCAGGAGACTTATTGCTAACATTTGGGGTGAAAAGAGTCTGAGGATTGAGTCAGTTGGCAGGATTGGCCTTGTTGCTGAGTGTTGGCCCATTGTACCCCCTGGGGAACATCACAAGTGGGAACCGAAGTCTTGGTCCTGTGGTTCCATATTTGGGAAGGGACCGGGGCTGGAAACTCTAAGTCAGGGGCTGACCTGGGGAGATGGCAGGTGTGGCCAAGCCAGGAGCTCCCGCCCAGGGTGATGGCAGGAGAGGCAGTTGGGGTTTGCACGGCACACGGAGCCACCCCTCCCCTGCCAGCTGCTCCCCGCCTTGCACAGCTGTTCATCTTCCCTGTGTCTACCTCCGCCTCTGGGTTTTCTGTCCCTGCTCCCAGACTCTCGTTCACTGTATTTGTAAAGACAGAGGAATTCTTCTCAAAGCAATAAATGCCTTTGCCCGACTCTAGGGATGTTTTCAGACATAATTACCGCCTCGAGAAGGACTTGGAAAAGCTCTAAGTTGAAAGTAATATGCAGCGCAATTAGGAACGAAATTTGCAAACACATAAAGATACAGGAAATTGCGTGCACACGGAGAAGTATATTTATAGTAGCCCAAGAAATATATGCAGAAATGCATTCTAATGTAATCCATTTTAATTATTTAGTGATTAGTTACCCACCTATTTTAGAAAATGTCAGCCCTAAGACTGATGGAGAACTGTTATGGTCTCTGTCAGGTGAAAGTCAGCTGCTGAGAGGCACAAATACCATTTTAAAAAAAATTCTCTTGGATGCATTTTGTTATCTTTGACAGAATCTGAAGATAAAGGACAGTTGCTCCTATATCAAAGCTCTGTCCAGGGACCACGCCTGGGTGGCTCAGCTGGTTAAACATCTGTCTTCGGCTCAGGTCATGATCTCAGGGTCCCGGGATCGAGCCCAGCTTTGGGCTCCCTGCTCATCGGGGAGCCTGCCTCTCCCTCTCCCTCTAAACTCTCCCCTTCCCCCAAATAAATAAAATCTTAAAAGAAAAGAAAAGAAAAATAGAAAAGAAAAAGAAAAAGCCCAGTCCAGATATTTAAACCAGAATGAAGGCCTTGCTCCAACCAGATCTGTTCTCTTAGAAGGACAGGCATCGGGGGATCCCTGCGTGGCTCAGCGGTTCGGCGCCTGCCTTTGGCTCAGGGCACGATCCTGGGGTCCCGAGATCGAGTCCCGCTTCGGGCTCCCAGCATGGAGCCTGCTTCTCCCTCTACCTATGTCTCTGCCTCTCTCTCTCTCTCTGTGTCTATCATAAATAGATAAATCTTTTTTTAAAAAAAAAGAAGGACAGGCATCAATGGGTAACTCACTCCAAAGTGAACCTGAGAAGGTGCTGGAAAATAAATGAATCAACAACAGAGAGGGGAAGCAGGGGCTGTGTTCAGAAATACCCATCAACCCTATTTCCGGGTTTCATAGAAAGCAGATTCCTTTCGGTTTTTCTGTGCAGCAAACATTTCTGTGCCACATGTGGACCTTTTCAGTTCTCAGCTACTAACTCGCTTTTTAATTCTACATTCGCCTCCTGACTTCCAACAGAGGACTCAAACTTAGGCTTAAATTTATTGCACATTTTGTTCTTTCCTTGCATTGAATGCTCTTATGATTAAATCTCTATGTGTAACCAAAATGCTGGTCTGGGGTGGAGCTGGAAGCTTTATTCTTTAAGTGAAGGAGGCCCATACTTCTTTGTTAGTAATTCTTAAAAACAAAACAAAACGAAACAAAACCCAACACTTTATTGAGGTATAATTTATGGACCATGCACTCCAGCCATTTCAAGTGTACAACTCAATGGTTTTTTAGTATATTGACGGGCTCTACAACCATCACCACAATCTAAATTTAGAACATATTCATTACCCCAAAAAGAGAGCCTATACTTATGAGCTGGCACCACCACTCCACATTTTCTCACCCCTCCCCTGCCCCCAGCAACCACACATCTACTGTCTGCCTCCACCCATGTGCCTCTTCTGCAAATGTTATATAAATGTCATCTTTGCCATTGGCTTCACTCGCTCAAGCATAATGTTTTCAAGGTTCATTCATGTTGTAGCAGGTACCATACCTCATTTCTTTCTCTTGGTGAAAACAATCCCATCGTATGGATGGATCACATTTTATTTATCCGTTCACCCACTGGTGAGCATTTCCATCATTCCCACTCTTGTGCTCCAGCAGTGATGCTGCTATGGATATTAATGTACAAGTTTTTGTGTAGATGTATGTTTCTCAGTTCTCTTGGGTAGATGCCTGGGAATGGAACTGTGAGATCATGCGGTAACTCTATGCTTAAGCTTTTGAGGAACTTGCACAGTGTTTCCAACAGCAGCCACACCATCCTACATTCCCACCAGTGGGGTGTGAGGGCTCTCCTCTCCCCACATCCTCACCAACCATCTTAGCGCCTGTCTTTTTGATTAGAGCCATCCTGGTGGGTGTGAGGTGGTAGTGTTCTTGCTTTCCTAATCAAATTCTAGGACATGGCTTTGAGTAGAGGGGGTGTGGTAGCACGTGTGAAGGGTGCCTATCAGGGGCGACCTGCTGTTTCCCCTGGCTGAGCCCTGTCCTTGCTGCTGCACATGGATTCCGGGAAGACGGGATGGAGGGTGCTGGAAAGCCCAGCATTTCCTCCTCTGTCCTTGACTGCTCCCTCTGCCATGTCTTCCTTCCCATTCTGACCCTCTCACGCCCACCATCAGGGGGGCAAAAAGTTCAAACATTTTTGGACGTTCTCATTTGTCCCTTTATCGTCCTAGCACCAGCTCTTTGGGAAGAGGATATTTAGAAATAGCACTGGTATGGTTAAGTGAGTGGGTGAGGCGCAAAACCCAAACCCAAACAATCTTTTGAAATCCAGAGGCGTTTCAGGGCTGCTCGCTAACATATTTAATCCCATATTTGGGTCTGGAAGAGGTCCCAGCTCTGACAAAGAATCATCACTGCATCATCATCATTCCTCAACCTGAGAACCCCAGGGGCCCGTTTATATAAAAGCTAGGGAGCTCACTCTGTTCATTTGGGAGAATAATTTTTAAAAAACGCTTGGCTGTGTATATAAAAATATTTTGGATCCCTGGGAAAGTAGAAGAGAGGCAGAAGCTGCCCTCTGGCTTAAGCGCTTCCAAAGCAGCATGCCAAGAGCTATGTTTAGAAATACTTCCCCCACGCTCCACAAACCATTATACAAGTGGTCCTAGGGCCTTAAAAGTGATGTCATCCTATCAATTACCGTGGTTATGAAAGTAAGTTCTCATACATATGCCAGGCCCCAACAGAAATACAATCAGGCCGTCTGAATTCAATCAGTCGGGGCCCTGAATGAGAAATTAAATGCTCTCGGCTCCTCTTTTCTCCATCTCTTATTTGGTTTCCATGGAACTTAGTGGCCAATGATGATTTTTGAGCATATATTCTGCAAGCGTGTGTTTATGAGATCAGGGCCTTCTGTGAAAAAAAAAAATACGTTCTGTTTAGTTTAGGAGTCATGAACACTCGGAAGAACCATGGTTTGGGGCCTGTTGGGAGTGAAGTTCTAAGACTGGGGGTCCTATTCACAGAAAAAGGAGGTCTGGCTGCTTGAGAGCCACTTCCACCTCCTCTCACAGAGGAAGATGTGTTAATGCTTCTAGGAGAGTTGTTGACAGATCGTCAACACTGGCCCTCCACAAGGGAGCTAAGAAGATATTAGAAAACTTGTGTCTAGATGCTGGGAAAAGGTTTGAGGATAACTCAGTGAGGAGGAACTTAAGGTTTCTCCTCCAGAAGTGAAGGAAGACAAGTAGACCTGAGTAAGACATAAACCAGAATAAGGACACTCAGTTTTTACCTAGAGCTTAAATTCCTTTTAGCTCTTTACTCAACTGTGGGTATTACACTGTTTATAATATTGTGTTATTATAATATATTAGGAGGTTTTTAAGAAAATCTGTTACTCGTTTCCACTAAAGTCTATTTCTTCTCTAAAACTCCTTCCAATTTAGCAATCTTACTTAAAAAAAAAATCCTTAGTGTTTGAACTTAATAGAAATGTAATGCCTATGGAATGAATAAAAATGTGTATTTTAGGGGCCCTTGGGTGGTTCAGTGGTTGAGTGTCTGCCTTTGGCTCAGGGAGTGATCCTGGGGTCCTGGGATCGAGTCCTGCATCGGGCTCCCTGCGGGGAGTCTGCTTCTCCCTCTGCCTATGTCTCTGCCTCTCTCTGTGTGTCTCTCATGAATGAATAAATAAAATCTTTTTAAAAATGTGTATTTTATATAAAACCATAGGCTTGGGGCTTTTCATGTTGCTCCTGGGTACTATGCCTTCATAAAATCTACCCCAGGGTAACTTCAGTTCCCTAATGGGAAGTTCTGTTGTTCTTGTTTTGGCTTCTCAAAGAGCAGGCACATTAGGGTTAGCCCTCCATCCCCTTTCTTATTCAGTAATGAAGACATGACACACGATGACAAAGACAATGCAGGAGGCTTGATGAATGGGAATGGAATGGCCCTCTTAATGTAGGTAGGGTCAATGCAGCTCTGTGGGTCAGAGGCAATTTTGGTGAGCTAATGACTTTGGGAAGCCATTTTCAAGGCCACATTTTTCTCTTGCTTCCTTAGAATGCTTTTCTCAAGGGAGAAAAGGAAAGCAGAGATGTAAAAGATGTCTGGCCATCCCATGAACCCAGCTGGGGGACTATCTGCTGACTACCACTTTGTCTGACCCCAGGGCTCTGTATCATTAGTGTCACTGAGTCCAGAGGTCAGGACGTCAAATAGCCCAGAGTTATGCCTGAGTCTAAAGACCATATTCCAGCATAACTGTGGCAGAAAATCTATTCTGTTCTAGTCCATCCCATTTTCTAAAGTTTACAAAAGTTCTCTGATGGAAAAGCACCCCTAACAAATGACAACAAATCTCCAAAATGCACAAAACAAAACAAAAAGCAACCATGAGTTCTTTACTCGAGTTGGTCAATGGGGATTGGATTAGTCCGTCAGCTGGACTTTGGTATTACAAACTCCACGTGAGCCAAAAAGCAAATCCTTTGATATATATACAAATTAGGCCTGTTTTAGGATAAGTTTATTGATGTGGTGAGTTGCCTAGACTACCATGGAAGAACTTAATACTGTATTTTTTTCATTAAGATCTCTTTTTAAAAAAGATTTATTTATTTATTTGAGAGAGATCGAGAGTGAGAGGGAAAGAGTACACACATGAGAGCAGGGGAGAGACAGAAGGAAAGAGAGAAGCTCCAGCAGGCTCCCGCTGAGCACGGGGCCCGATATGGAGTTCCATCTCACGACACTGAGATCATGACCTGAGCTGAAATCCAGAGTGGGACATGTAAACAACAAGTCACCCAGGTGCCCCTTTCTCATTAAGATCTTTTATAGGTAAAGGTATTTATTTGGAGTGGTGCTTTTTGGGACCATTTAAGCTAACCTGACCGTAGATAGCAAGATCTCTCCGCAACCATGGCTGACTGAGGATAGTAGGGGTGGGTTAGGATTTATCAACAGAGCTTGGAAAACCAAGAACCTGTTGGTGTTGAGTAGAGGTCCGGGCACATTCTGGTTAGGAAATCAGGACAGTGGTCACAGACATCCAGAGTTATCCAGGTTTAAAGGTCAAGGTGAATGAATGAATGAATGAATGAATTTATTTTTAAAGATTTATTTATTTATTCATGAGAGACACAGACCGAGAGAGAGAGGCAGAGACGTAGGCAGAGGGAGAAGGAGGCTTCTCGCAGGGAGCCCGACGTGGAACTCCATCCCAGATGCCAGGATCACGACCCAAGCCAAAGGCAGGTGCCCAACCGCTGAACCACCCAGGCATCCCTGAATCAATGAATTTAAAACAGGCAATCAGAATGTCTGTCAATAGAGAATCCAGAGTTTGGGTCGGCCAGAAGGCAAGAAACTAGATGGGTAAGAGCAAACAGACCAAAAGATACATGGCAAGCCAGGGGTGGCCATGGCTGGATGGAAGCCTGAAGGAGAGCCAAGCAGGCTGAACCCAAAGCGCAGGTATGCAGGTGAAGCCCTGCCAGGTACTTGTATCAACCACTTAAAATTCCCTCTGGATCTCTTCTTATGTCCTGCCGTCTCTGACCATCTAAGTGAAATATTGACTGACCCCAAGGCTCAGCATGTCCCTGAATTTGCGGGAGGCCTTCTTCCTCCTTTCGCAGCCCTGCAATCGGTGAACCACGGAGACAACCGATGAAAAGAAAGAGAATGTCTTTTAACGACTCAAGAGAAGAAATGTAATTACGCCCGTGCAGGCCATGAAAGCATCTGAAAATCTATAAGGAAAACTACCTTAGACTTTACGGTTGGGTTTGTCATGAAAAATAGAATATAATGAATTTTTCTCCTTTTTTTCAAAAAGAAAAAAAGTCTCTGTGTCATATAATTTGAGGTAAATCTCCAGGAGAGAAGAAGGAAATTGGATCGGGGTATTGGTTATTTCCCCCTTCATGCAGAAACAAACGTGATGATTTAAGGTTCAGCTGGGAGGGGATGCGAAGGAGCTAAGCGCCTTCTGCTAGTGTCACTTAATAAACCCAGGACAACAGCCTCCCGTACCGCAGAGGGACCAGGCTTCTCATTAATTAAGCACTGGTAATAGGCAGGTCTGAGCTCCCCTTGGTGAGTTTGACCACAATTAAGTGGCCTGGGGCACTCTCTCTAGTGAGCCCTCCATCTCCTCCACCAAAATTCAGGACAGATTTCAAAATGTGAAAACCAGAGCAGCCCACGTGGTGGAGGTTTTGCAAAGCTGAACACGTGTTCAGAGCCCAGACCCAGGTTAAGAACCCCTTCCTCACTTCCAGTGGGTTGAATGGCAGCATTCCCGTGTCCCATTGCATACCCCCCAACCCTCCAGCTTTCCAACATTTACTGTTTTTTTTTTATCATGGTAAAATATATGTAACATAAAATTTACCATTTTGACTATTTTTTAGTGTACAGTTCAGTGGTGTTAAGTACATCAGAGTGTTTGCAAACATCATCACTGTCCATCTCCACAAGTCTTTTTCATCTTTTTTTTTTAAGATTTATTTATTTATTCATGACAAAGAGAGGTAGAGACACAGTCAGTAGGAGAAGCAGGCTCCATGCAAGGAGACTGGTGTGGGACTTGATCCCGCGACTCCAGGATCATGCCCTGAGTCGAAGGCAGACGCTCAACCACTGAGCCACCCAGGCATCCCAAGTCTTTTTCATCTTGCAAAATGAAATCCTGGTAATCATTAAACACTAACTCCCCATTCCTCCCACCCCCAGCCCCTGGCACCCACCATTCTACTTCCTGTCCTCGTGAATTTGGCTGCACTAGGTACCTCGTATGAGTGGAAGCGTACAGTATCTGTCCTTTTGTGTTGGACTTATTTCACTTAGCATAGTGTTCGAGGTTCATCCATGTTGTAGCAAGTGTCAGAGTTTGCATCCTTTTTAAGGCTGAATAATACTCCTCTGTATGGATGGACCACATTTTATCTATTCATCTGTCATTGGATATTAAGGTTGTTTCTACCTTGTGGCTGTTGTGCATGGTGCTGCTATGGACACGGGCAAACAAATGACCTGACTGAGCCTCTGCTTTTATGTCTCTTGGGTATCTACCCAGAGGTGGCATTGCTGGATCATATGATGATTCTATTTAATCTTTTGGGGGACTGCAATTCTACTCCATACTAATCTTTTCTATCTACTGCTTCTGCCCTGTCCAGTTCCTAGGCCTTTCTGGAGGCAGGCCAGGACTTTGCCCACAGAGGGACATACAACTGCCAACATCTAGTTGTTTGTCCCAGTGAATCCTGTTCATGAGTGGCCCTAGGGTAAACCTATGCTTCTTTGCACGCAGGAGCCTCGGCTAGCCCTAACCTTTGCTGTGTCTGCTGGATTTGCATCCTCATTCCCAGGCTGGACCTGGGCTCCAGCTCTGAAGTCTAGCTCAGGTATTTGGTGTTGAGGCATCCTGCAGGGCTCTCGTCATTCTCTCCTCCTGGACACACAGTGCTGGTCACTCTCCTTGTCATGCTCCGTGGGGCCTTAGCGGCAAGACAGGTAGGTTCCTCAGCTGAGGGGCAGGGAAGAGGGAAGGACGTTGGGAATGGCTGGTGCCCATTGAGCAAATCACACTGGTCCAGGGTGTTTGGGGGTGAGGGGCCAGAGGCTGCTTGAGGCTGTGGGCCCATATAAACTACCCTGCACACAGGCTAGTTGGTGTGAGTTAGGGTCAGGCATCAGGACGTGGGAAGCTACCAAAGATGAGTACCCCTTTGATTTGAAGAAGGGCCCCCAACTGGGAGCAGGATTAGGAAGAGCAAAGCAGAGCCTTAGAACTACAGCCCTAGGGCAGCCTGGATGGCTCAGCGGTTTAAGCCTGCCTTCCGTCCAGGGTGTGATCCTGGAGTCCCAGGATGGAGTCCCACGTTGGACTCCCTGCATGGAGCCTGCTCCTCCCTCTGCCTGTGTCTCTGCCCCTCTCTCTCTCCCTTTCTGTGTCTATCATGAATAATAATAATAAAAAAGAACTATAACCCTAGGGGCGCATGGCTGGCTCAGTGGTTGAACATCTGCCTTCAGCTCAGGTTGTGATCCTGGGGTCCTGGGATTAAGTCCCACATTGGGCTCCCTGCAGAGAGCCTGCTTCTCCCTCTGCCTAAGTCTTCGTGTTTTTCCTAGATGGATAGATACAATCTTTAAGGAAGACCAAAAAAAAAAAAAAAAAAAAAAAACCCACAAAAAAAGAACTATAGCCTAGCCAGTTCCAGCCTCTGTGAGAAGAAAGCAGACACAAGTCAGGGAAGGACATGAAGCCATTGGTTTGTCCTGGGATTAGGAAGAAACATCTACAACATGGGTATCTATAGGTCCCTGGCACACCCTAAGCCATTGTGTGCCAGGCTTCAGGGCCAACCAGCCCTGCCTGCTAATGCAGGTCAACTTCTGGAACTCTGCCAGTCTTGCTCAGTGCCATCTGAGGAGTGGAGTGCTGACAGTTTTCACACCTGCAGCCAGGAAGGGCTAGTGAGGTGGCTCTGACAGGTGCTGCTGATGGGCTCTCCCCACCCCCCATGGTGCCCAATGATGACAGTGAAACCACCTGTGGCTTTGTGGCTTTGGACATCTCTGTTGCCTGGCAGGGCAAGTTTGCAGGGCTTGCCCAGACCCTTGAACCACAGACTGCAGGCTCCCTTTCCTGGGCATTGGCATTTCAGCTCCCTCAGCACCCTCTCCTACCTTAGTATCTCCTTTGCCACAGGCTAACGGTTGTCCACCTTGGCTGCTCGTTAGAGTCATCAGGGAAGCTTTTACAAAATGTTTTTACTTGGGCTCCACCCTTAGGGATTCCAATTTTATCCATCTGGGGGAGGGACTTGGCGGTGCTATTTTTAAAATGCATGCCAGGGGTTCTAACGTGCAGCCAACGGAAAGAACCAGCACAGAGGTCTCTGTCCCGCAGACAAGTTCCTCTGAGTCTTGTGATGACCAGTTCTCACATTGTAGCCTGTATTAGAATCACCTGGAGGGCTTCTTAAAAACAGATCTCTGGGTGGGGGTGGGTGCCTGGGTGGCTCCGTCAGTTGTGCAACCGACTCTAGGTTTCTGCTCAAGTCATGATCTTATGGGTCATGAGACTGAGCCCTGAGTTGGGCTCAGTGGGGAGTCTGCTCGCAGATTCTTTCCCTTGTTCCTCCCCACCACTCACTTGTGCACTTGTTCTGTCTCTCAAATAAATAAATAAATAAATCTTAAAAAAAAAATCCACAGATCTCTGGGCCTCACCCCAGAGTTTTGACTTAGCAGATTGGGTGTAGGGCCTGGGCATCTGCATTTCCAACACAGTCCCTGGTAAGGCTGAGTCTCTGGCCCTGAGACCACACTTTGAGAGCCACTGATCTAGGCCCGCCATGGCCCTTAATTCTTACAGTTAGGGTGATTGAGAGAAATGGAAGGGGGCTGTGCAAGTCATGTGTTTACTGTTTATGGGTTGTCTTTTTCAACAGCCTCTTCACCTTGAGACTCAGCCTTGCGTTCACCTCCGAGTATCACGGGAAGGAACATTCTAGCGGAGTAGCTGGTCTGTGGTAGCAGCTCCTAAAAGACCTTTCCCGCATACACAGGATGGCAAATCAACACTTAAGGACCCTCCACCCAATGTTTCCTCACCCCCTTCCCTGAAAGAATAATTAAATAGTTGAAAGAAATGATTTGGTAAAAGGAATAGAATTTCTCCTCCCATCACGAAGACTGCATACTGACTTGGAAAGCCTAAGTATTAGTCACACGTGTTTATTTCTAAATTAAAATGGTTTCTCCATGATGCGATATTTCAGTCCTTGGGTTCCCCAAAGGCAGGAATGAAGCAGCCACATGGAGACCCTGAATCACTTACTCCTTTGTCCTTGTGTCTGGGAGGCCAGAACGTTCAGAGGTTACAATCCGGCACCAACAAAGAGCATTTAGACTCTTGTTTTAGAAATGAGTGACTCATCTTCGGGTCATTTTCTTGTCTATCTGCCCTCTCTCTCTCTCCACTCTCCCCTAACCGTGAGGAAAATGCAGGCGACACACTTGCTCCTCTTTATCTCAATACACAAAGAATACAAATGTTGCTGCTTGCAGAACCCGACTTCCTGTGAAGGAGGATATCCTACAATTTAATGGAGCAAGATTTCTAAGCAAAGCAGAAAGTCAAATGATTTCAGAGTTTGCTTCCCACCTACAATTAACGAGGCTACAGCTGTAAAGGAAGAGGGAAAAAAATTAAATCACTCCAAGGCAGGAGCAGTTGATATCATCTGTGGCTGAAAAATGAATACTTTTTTTTTTTCTTAAGGAACAAGTTTTAAGTTTCGCAGAAACAAAACATTTAGGATATATAGAAAACGAAAAAAATATCTATTCAGACAATAGACAAAGGCTGGTGGCTCAGGCCTACTTATTTTATTTCCTACTCATACAAAACAGAGAGGGGGGTGAAATAATCTCTTTCTGGCCTGAAGGCCATGATCTGCCTTCCATCTGTGCACAGGACTTTTTTAAAGGATGATCCACAACCCATAAACGTTCCTTTTTGGTCATTCAAGGGTTACAGGTTTTTTTGTTTTTTTGTTTTTTAAAGACCCGAGACTGCTTCAGGTCTGTAGGAATTCCAAATCTGGCAAATGTAAAAGTCTCCTAACCGGCCTCTTTGACCTTGGTAGGATGTCAAGGAGGGAGAGCCTGTTCACAGGGGATTATATTTTAAGTGTCCACAACATGCAAGGAAGGAATGCTTTTCAGAAAGGGATATCTCACTGTGTCATGTTCCTTCCTTTCTCTCTTACAACCTCCTGCACCAGGAAGGACCTCATTTCTTGTCGTGCACACTGGACACTCACCCTGTTCTTGCCTATGTGTTTGTATAAAATGGTCAAGGCAAAGATAACGGGTATAGGGGTAGTCAGAGAGATGGGTGATATCTATCAGTTAAGATACCTTAGAATCTTGCTCCACTAAGTGTTCTGCGTGGACACCGGTTTCAGCATCACCTGGAAGCTGGTCAGGAATGCAGATTCTCAGGCCCCGCCCCATGCCCCAGACCTAAAGAATCAGCATCTGCTTTTGACAAGATTCCTGGGTGATCCCTTGTACCCTGACATTTGAGGAGCCCTGCTTTAGAACATAACAACTTAGAACTGATTGGGGATCCCTGGGTGACGCAGCGGTTTGGCGCCTGCCTTTGGCCCAGGGCGTGATCCTGGAGACCCGGGATCGAATCCCACGTTGGGCTTCCGGTGCATGGAGCCTGCTTCTCCCTCTGCCTGTGTCTCTGCCTCTCTCTCTCTCTCTCTCTCTCTCTATCATAAATAAATAAAAATTAAAAAAAAAAAAGAACTGAAAACAGTTGTCTTTAGTGACTTTCAAGTCAGGGAAACCTCAGCCCACATGAAATCTCAGGTAGAAACATAAATATGTTGGAACTGTTCTGGGGCAGCAGGGCTGAGCTAGGGATCTAAGTCTCCCCAGCACCTTGGTGGCATCTCCAACCCCCACACGTCTGGCCCCACTTCTTTGGGGCAGCAAGGGTTCCCAGTGAGCATCCCCGGACACCTACTGGTTTAGAAAACACAGGCCATCCCTCAGGGTCTTCGGAACAACGTTCTAAGCCCTGGTATATTATGAGTGCTCAAGCAATATCAGATAATCACCAACTGATTTTTATTTATTTTTATTATTTTTTAAAGATTTTATTTATTTATTCATGAGAAACACAGAGACACAGGCAGAGGGAGAAGCAGGCTCCATGCAGGGAGCCCGACGTGGGACTCGATCCCCGGGTTTCCAGGATCAGGCCCTGGGCTGAAGGCGGCGCTAAATGGCTGAGCCACCCGGGCTGCCCAAACAACTGATTTTTAAAGCAAGAGTATGTACAGAAGCCGAGCTCAGAAAATTCCATAGGAGGACCTAGGAGGAGAAATCACGGAAGGCAGGGGGAGAGCATAGTTAATATGAGAGGAACATCAGAAAGATAGAGAAATGGAAGGGATTCATACAGTTAGAGTTGCCAGATAAAATATAGGACACCCAGTTAAATTTGAATTTTGGGTAAACTGCACAAGGCATACTTACACTAAACAACTATTTGTTGCAATTCAAACTCAGCAGAGCGTCCTGTATTTTCATTTGCACAACCTGATTGTCCTGGTTCCTCCCTCAAGGACACTTCTCAGCACCCTGGGCCCCCAGGAGTCTCACCGTAATTTAGATCCCAGGCAGATTCCCTCCACAGAGATCCCTGGAGTCAAACTGCCTGGGTTCAAATCCCAGAGCTGCCCCTGCTGCCTCCCTGACCCTAGGCCATGATTTCATCTCCCCCCTATCTTTTTTCCTCTTTTATAAAGCAGGGATGCACATCACCACCGGCTCATGGCGTAACTGAACTTTACACAGGTGTCTATCAAGTCTTCTGAGTCTCAGCAACTTTCTGTCCAGCATTGCCCATGGTCATTTTCTTGGAGACCTGAGATCAATGTGGAGAGGTTGGGGAGGGAGAGGAAGACACAGTGCCTGAAAAGCCATAGGAGGACGTGCTCTCCCCTCCTTCCCCAGGGGCCTGGCTGGCGTGTCTATCCGGTCAGTGCATTTCCTTCCTCCTGTTCCCAGAGGGCTGTGTCTGGGGATGTGTTGGGGAAGGAGGGAGGAAAATGTGTCACTTGATATTTGCTCCTTGACCCGGGCTGACCCAGCTAATTCACTACAGGATGGAAGGAAGCACACTCGGGAGGACTTCCTTTGCCAGAGCTTCTTGGCCTTCCATCTCAGCGATCAGCAAGCCAGATCTTGCTTCCTTGACATTTAGCTGAGCAAAGGGAGAACCCATAGCCTGGCAAAGTGGACAGGCCCTAGCCCAGTGACATCTTCTACCTCAAGGTCAAAAATTCTCAGAAAGCTTCTAGATCCCAGAGCCAGCACTTGGGAATGTTATTTCTTCCTCTCGAAGTAAACCTGACCCACCAGGGAAGCCTCATTGTCTCGAAGCTTTTATTATTATCTTTCTTCCCATGAACTGCAAGATCTGAGACTAAATTCCAGGAATGGACTGTTATTAAACATTAAACAAAACAAGAGGGCCAAGGTATCTGGAAGCAGGTGGGGCTCAAAGTCCCCCCGGAGGAGATCCTGGGCCAGGTTCTGAGGTAGATTCTGACTCTGAATCCCTAGTGGAATTGAACAATTATCCCGAAACTGCTATCTGAATGCTGTGGTTTCCCTAAAACAGCGTTCTTGGCTTTCCTATTCCTCTTGGCACTGACCCATCGCCTGCAGCAGCAAATCTTTCCCAGGAACCTATTGTTATTTGTGTATCTGATAGTTTACAGCCGAGCACACTGACAGCAACATTTAGAGAGAAAAAGAAAAAAGCAGGGGAGGGTGAAAAGGACAAAACGGAGGCTTCCAGCATCCTGGTGGGAACTATAAGCCAGAAACTGCCTCTTTTTTGGCCCACTGCACGGCGAGTTAGGACGCTACAGAAAAGTCATTGTCGGGGTAGCTGCAGCTTGTTGGGGAGGTGGGCATCAGACACAGGGATTCCAAATGGGAGCAGGCACCTTCTGACCCTCCACTGGGGTACCTGTCTATAGCGTAGTCTCTGTTCTCCCCAGGAACACCCCTTCAACAGCCACCAAAGTTGAAGCTGCGCAAAGTCACCACGTACATGCAACACACAATAGGGTGAAATGGAGTAGCTCTGTTTTGTCAGGGCTGAGCATTCCGAATGAATCCATTCCCATCTGGGAAAAAGAACTGCCTTGTTCAGAGCACAGTGTTCCCATGTCTCAGCTTACCTATGAGCATTTCTGATACACCTGTTGGGATCATTAGTTCTGCCAAGAGAAGGGAAGTAGCATACTTTGTTCTATTTTTTACTCTCAATGGACTGTGTTTCCATTGTGTTGGTTTCCCTTTCAGAAAGGAACACAAACAGGAGGGAAACTTACAGGATTCCATGCTGCTTGGCAGGGGTGAAAAATATAGGCATATAAATAAATACACAGAAAATGAGAGCAAACCAGGAAATGAAGGATAATAGAAATAGAAAAAAAGAGCTACTCAGAAGGGTGGGATCAATGTGAAAAGGCCGGGATCCCTGGGTGGTGCAGCGGTTTAGCGCCTGCCTTTGGCCCAGGGCGTGATCCTGGAGACCCGGGATCGAATCCCACGTCGGGCTCCCCGTGCATGGGGCCTGCTTCTCCCTCTGCCTATGTCCCTGTCTCTGCCTCTCTCTCTGTGTGACTATCATAGATAAATAAAAATTAAAAAAAAAAATGTGAAAAGGCCTATTCCTTAGCTGGCAGCAACGGTTAAAAAAAAAAAGGTAAAAATATCATACATGTACTACTTATCATATCCTAAAAGGAATTAATAAGGTGGAATTTATATAAAGGACACTGAAAAAAATAAGGAACAATATCTTTTTTTTTTTTTTTAAAAAAAAGATTTCTTTATTTGATAGGGAGAGAAGGAGAGAAACAGTGCAAGCAGGGGTAGGGGCACAGAGAGAGAGGAAGTTCTAAGAAGACCCGGCGCTCAGTGCAAAGCCCGATGTGGGGCTCGACCTCAGGACCCAAGGTTGTGACCGGATCTGAAACCATGAATCAGACGCTTACCTGACTGCACCATCCAGGCGCCCCAAGGAACAATATCTTTCACTGTCATTTTGAAAAAGCCTTGGAAGCATTTTCGTACATGTTTCTTTTGTTGGCTTTCTGATCAAGGTGGTCCCTTACTCACCCTCTCCCTGTGCTCAGACACGCTGCAGCTGTGTAAGTGCTTCATGTGGTTCCCCCAGACTCTTCCTCCTACCTTCTGCTTTGACTCTACCTCTCTCATTTCTCTGGTCTCTGTTTCATTCCAAATGTTTCCAGCTCTAACACGTTCAGACTCATGCCCCATTAACTTGTCTATGGGGCTTGTTTCAGAGATCACGGCCACTAGCAAACTCTTTTATCTGGCCTTGGTTTTATATTCTGTAACTCCTGCCTACTCCACTCCACTCCACGTCCTGTCCAAGACCCAGGTCAGCCAGCCAGATTCATGTCTAGAATGGGCTGCTGCTTGTCTAAAAAAAGGATCCTAAACATCAAGCCTCAATATATATGAATAAAATCTTAAAATATTATCGCAGGGAGTATATTGATATGTGATTATTTAATTTTGTAAAGATGTGGCATAATGGAATTAAAGTAATGAGCAGCTAACGAATGAATAGCTAAGGTGTACATCGATCTGCTTCTCCTGGGATTGGATGTCCCTAGGAAGCCTCGGGCTAAGTGCTAGGAGGCAATCAGTTTACAGTGGCCCTACTGGGAAGAGGCAGAAATAAAGCTATTCTGAGATGAAAATGAAAGAGACACATCTCTGCTGCGAAAATGGTAAGTGAGGGCTGCTATTCAGAAGGGACAGTTAGGAAGTGTGACTTGCATTGTCATCCAGCCAGATCACCCTTCCACCTGGTAGGATCAGGAGACTAGATGGGAAGAGCCAATGCTTTCGTTAGAAAGGGAGCTGTGGATCCGTTCAAGTTCTTGCTTAGGGACTTGGCCAAGACCCCAGAATTCCCTTCCATCTAGCATGAAAGAAATGATTTAGAACTAAAAGGTTTTAGTTCAGCTGTTACCAGTCAACCACCTTGATCATAAAAGAACCTCATTTTGGTTCTCATGTGGCCTCTGGTTTTGAGTAGGACCACACACCGCTGGTCTGTAAATATGAGTTAGCAGCAAACTATATGCCCCTGGGTGGTGGAACAATTGCTTCATTGGATGAAATTGTTAGGTATGGTTTTCTTTAACACTGGGGAACATCTGCTGAAAGCAGAAGAATGTGGCTGATGCTAAGCTGGCCTATCAGGCAAAGTAATTAGACTGTAGGTTCCGTTCCTCCCAAGTTCTGTTCTCTTTGCTAAGGTGATAAAACTATGCTCTAAGCCAAGAGGATGCTGTCTTCCAATTTCCTGTAGCTATAGGACATGCATTCAATTTATTTAAATGTATTTTAAAATTTGCATTTAACCTGTCAAAGGAGTTTTTTTTCCTTTTTATAAAAAATAAATTCTGATTTAGCAGTAGGATTATGATGCCAGCTGGAAGGCCTGAGGATCTATTCCAGGATTAGTATTTTTTGTATGGAGATGTCTTCTTTTTATGAAATTCAAGACTGGGGAGAGAGAATACATAGATATTTAGGTTGAGGTGGTACTCATTTTATTGTAGAAGTTGAAAACTGACATCTTATGGACCAAACGTAGCCCACAAATGTGCCTTGTTGGCATGCAAAGTGTTTTTTTTTTTTTTTTTGAGCTTGGATCAGTTGCCAGCATATAAAAATTGAGATATTCTCTGTCTCTGTCTCTGTCTCTTTCTCTCTCTCTCTCATACACACACACATTTTCCATTACTTAGAAGAAAACTGCACAAAGAGTTTTTTGGAAAAGTCAAAGGGCGAGACCAGCAGCCCTGTCTCCCCATGGCAGAGCTGAGCCGTCCTGGCCCCAGTACTGGGGGCAAGGGTGCCTCTCCTTGTTGTGCTACATTTATTTGACTGCCTGGCTCCTATAGGGTTTGAGTTATAAGGCCTGGATGGCACCTTATTTTACAGGACACCGAATGTGAATAGAGGCGTTCCAGGACTAACATGAAGGATTAGGTCCCAAGGGGACCGTAGGAAATAGATAAAAGCTCTTGAAAAGAACCACTTTCTGATTGGTGAGTCTCAGAAGGGACCAGAAAGTCTTGGCCTGCACATTATACATGTTTCTCTCATGCCACCTTAAGGCCATTTGACTGAAGGGAAAAGGAAGTCACCAAGTCTCAAAGATACTTCAATTTGCTGTTGGGCACGTCGGTTCAGTACTGTCCAGAGGGGAATCACAGAACACACAGCTACAAATAGAGGACAACTCAGATGCTCTGAGAACGGACTCCATGACTGAACCTAAAGCCACAGGATATTAATATTATCCCCCAGAGGTGACATTGAATGGGATGGCACATGGCCTGGGGAGCCTGGCTCTTACTCTTTGGGCCTTGGTCCCTGGGAGAGACTGCAGAGCTGCCATTGGAGGCAATCGTGTGAGTATGTTGCTCTGTGCTGCTCAGTTCAGTCAGTGTTTCTGGAGGATTTTTTTTTTCTTTTGTGGTTCTTCTCCCTAAAAGCTCAGCTACTTGAAAAACCAGAGCTGTTGCCCAGAAGGATGAGGGGTGCCATCTCCTTTCCCTGTCCTTATGTAGTGGGTTGACATTTAACAATAGAGGACCTAGGACTGGCAGCTGCATTGTTGCCTATATGGATGGACCTGGCCATGCAACACAGCCCTGCAAAAGTGAGGGTGTTACACGTATGCAGAAGAGTGTGCTCCAAGCACTAGCAACTGAACTTATCCACATTCAGGCCCACCACTTCCACTCCAGAAACAAAATAGGCTTATTCACCATCATCAGCCCAGAATTGTGGGAGGGACCCACAACATGTCTGCTGTTGAAACTGTTCTCTCACTAGTTCAAATTTGATGTGCCAGAGGTACCTGCTTACCTAGAAGAGGAAGATGGTGGGGGGAAGGGAAATCTAGAGGTTGTAACTGGGTGAACACTCTGATGGGATCTACCTCAAGGACTGCGTTCAAATCGTTGATGGCCGTTACTTTCCTTTGACCCGACTGGCAGAGAAGAGCATGATTTTCTTCTACAAGAGTGCCACGAAGACCCAGTAAAACAGTACCTGATGTCAAAGACATAATTTCTTCCATTGCAATTCAAATCCATTTGCTTTTACAGACCAGTTCTAAGGCCCTAAATTCAGAGTTCAAATTAGGACTTGCTCATTTGGGTCCTTCAGTGGCTGGCTCAACCCTCAACTAAACTTTCTAAATATATTCTGGGACTTGGCTGGGTTTACGAAGCCCTGACACATGATTACATATCAATCAGTTTTTAAAAAAATTTTCAGAGGCAAAGTAAAACAAAAGAAAAGAGGTTTTCTTCAGATAGATCTTAGGAAAGCTAAGACTTTGAGGTGGATTGCTAGCTTTTGACATAGGTGACCAACAAAAGATATTGAAATTTTTCATCTTCTTTCTTGCACTGTGGTGTCTTGTTTTGTTTTGTTTTGTTTTTGGCAGGACAAGCTGTAAGGACAACTGCAGTTCTACTTTTCTGATACAGTGGTTTAAGTGGGTGGGGTGAGGGGAGGGCAATGTCAAGTAGGAATACTGTAGGGACACCTGGGTAGCTCAGTGGTTGAGCATCTGCCTTTGGCTCAGGTCATTATCCCAGGGTCCTGGGATCAAGTCCCACATCGGGCTCCCTGTAGGGAGCCTGCTTCTCCCTCTGCCTATGTCTCTACCTCTCTCTGTGTGTCTCTCATGAATTAAAAACAAACAAACAAATAGAAAGGGAACACGGTATTTCTAGGGTGCCATCAGGAGGAAGATTCACTACTGGCCTTTGTTGCCATAAGCTTCACCTCGTTCTCCGTCACAGCCTCTATTTGCTGTGTCTGGGATTGACTCTGGTTGAGTAAAAATTGTCCCGAGACTATCAGGAGTCTCAGCTTTCCTGTCTGCATTATTTCCCCCTTCCTTTTTTTTTTTTTTTTAAAGATTTTATTTATTTATCCATGAGAGACACAGAAAGAGAGAGAGGCAGAGACATAGGCAGAGGTAGAAGCAGCCTCCATGCAGGGAGCCCGACGTGGGACTCGATCCTGGGTCTCCAGGATCATGCCCTGGGCCTAAGGCAGGAGCTAAACCGACGAGCCACCCAAAGATCCCTCTATTTCCCCCTTCCTATGCTGTGCTCTCTTCTCTACTTCCTCGGTGCCGATGCTTCTGGAAAACTATACTGCCGGTACTGTTTTTCAAACTTTAGTTCATGTTCTGTGCCCCAGAGGTTCAGATTCAGTATGTCTGGGGTGGAGACTATGCATCTGTGATTTAGAGAACACCCAGAAATTTTGATGCGTGCAGTTTGCACAAAAGCTTTTTGATAACAGTGCAGTAAGATGATTTTCTAGACCCTATCTTCCATGGCTATCAGCAGCACTGGACAACCCAACATTCCCTTCCGCAAATTTCTCCTCAATTCTCTTTCTACCTCACTGGCTGCTCCTTACTAGTCTTCTTTGCTGGTTCCTCCTCATGGAACTGACCTCTAAACTTTAGAGTGGCTTTGGGTCTAGTCCTCAGACATTTCCTTGTCCCCATTCACAAAACATTCCCCAGGTGGTATCTCCTGGTCATGTGGCCTTAAACACAATCTGGTGGTGGTGCCCTACTTTAACTATCAACTCTCTAGAAGAAGAAAAAAAAAAGCCATGATTTGTAATGTTTGGTAATTGGTATGGTGCATTTCTCCCACCATGACCCATCTGAAGCCATCCGTGTGTCACCACTGAGTGGGGAGTTGGGAAGACATCCGCACACTCAGCTTTTGAGAGCCTGGACAAGCCAGCTTCGGAGCACCTTCAACAATGTCCATGTTTACCAAGAAGCCCAGAACTCTCACCTGCACACAAAACTTACATTCTTAATGTCCTCCATTTGAATTTTAATCATCTCAAGGTCATCCCATCCAAATAGAGCTCTCAGCCTCCTCTGCCTCTGCTGTCACTTCTACCAGCCTCTTGGCAGCGTCTCCAATCTTAGGCTCAACCTCAGGCTACAGCTGCCTAGGGGTCAGTCTCGGCCCTTCCTCTCTCACTCATCGCCTGACCCATCCACTAATCCTGTCAACTCTACCCTCTAGATAAATCCAGAACCCATTCTTTTCTCACTTCTCAGCATCTCCAGAGTATCCTCTGGCCTAAACCATCATAATCTCTCATCATGGCGTAATGAGTCACCTTACTTCCATACATTTTTCTATCAGCCTTGTAGCCACAATGATTCCTTCAAAACATGTCAGCTGGAATTTCTGGGTGGCTCAGCGGTTTAGTGCCTGCCTTTGGCCCAGGGTGAGATCCTGGAGTCCCAGGATCAAGTCCCACATCGGGCTCCGGCATGGAGCCTGCTTCTCCCTCTGCCTGTGTCTCCACCTCTCTCTTTCTCTCTCTCTAATGAATAAATAAAATCTTAAAACAAACAAACAAACAAACAAACAAACATGTCAGCAGATGTCATCCTTCTGTCCCCAAACCACTGGTCTTCTGTCTCATTCAGAGTAAAATGCCCAAGTCCTTATCATGGTCCCCACAGCTCTCTGTCACCTGGCCTCCTAGCACTTTCCTGACTGCTCTTCCATTCCATGTACCCCATCCCCTCACTCTGCTCCAGCTCCTGTTACCTGTCCACCACCCCCCCAACCCCCCACCACACACACACCAACTAGTTTCAAGCCCATCAAGGATGCTCTGGCATTGTACTCCTTGTGTACTGGTGGTTTCTTCTGCAGGGCACATTCCTTCCCCAGAGGGCTCTACAGCTCATCCCCTTACTCCTGCACATCTCTTCTCAAATATCTTTACCAAGAGTCACATCATATAAAAATGTAGCACCTCCCATCTCTCCTCACTTTTTATGCTGCTCTATTTTTCCTTAGAGGCCTTAACATCACTTAAAAGACTTTGCTACATCCCTGGGTCTAGAATGCGTGCCTGGCATGTAGTAGTTATTAAATAAAAATCTGCGTAATTAATAAATAGTGTATTGGGTCCTAGGTATTACATTCCCTGGGGTATTTGTATTTTGAGATTGATTTGATTGAACTCAGACCACATTTTCCAGAAATGAAGTTTCCAGAAACTTCTAAGCCTTATTGGTTTTCCTGATTAATGTTCCAACAGAGGTATTAGAGGACCATTTGAAAGCATTATCCATGTGGAAATGTGACCTTGGCATTTTTGAGAAAAGTCAGTAAGCAATAGAGGAAAATGATCAGAGGCATATTTATTGACTATTTCAAAATACTCACATACAGATTCTGACTGGGAAGGAGGAGGGCTGCCCACACACTCAAAAGTGTTGTGTAGTGGAATTTCAGTGAGTTTTTCATGAGCAAATTCTCTACCAAGAAGAGCTAGCATCCTAAAATAAGTCACCTGCTGGGACTAACAATGATACAAATATTCATCTGCATAAGAAAGGCAGGCACTTTGCAACCCTACCTTTTGGGTGACAATTCTATTTGATTAAAGGTCTGAGTTTATGACCATGAAGACATTCTTTTTGCTCATCTGTTCACATTCATTCAATAAATATTTATTCGCCCAATATACATGCCAGGCACTGTTCTAGTTTCCAGAAAAACTGGTCAAGTCCTTTGAAGCAGTTAGTTACCAGAAAGGAACAGAAAAGGGACAAAAAATCCACAGATGTGGTTTATCCACTCCCAGCTTAGAAAACAAAGATCCGTGACCATAGTTTCTTCCATATTGTTTTATACACCTAAGATAATATTGTTCTCAGAGGTGCATTGATGAATCAATACAAACAAAAGCGGACTGTTTTTAACTGTGTGTCCAAAGAAACTCTTATGTTACACAGGTGGATAGTATTCACTCTGTGAGAGCAATTTATAAGAGATCTGTTTTCAAAACACCCATAGAAAGTGTTCAGAGATTACATGATTGATTTTGTGGACATAGCTGCGATATGGCAGGCTGAAAGCTCGGAATGGGGTTTTGTTCCTGCTCCAGTGGAGAAAAACTGCAGGGCTAGCTGGATTGGGTGTTTCTGATCTCAAACTGTCTGGAGGTCCTGCATAAAACTAGTTGCTGTGACTTCAGAATCTTCTGCTTAATTACCCAGAAAGCGGCCTCTGAGTGCTGAGCACTACATAAGATGTCCTAGAAATATGAACCCAATGCTCAGGGAGTTTAAATGATTTTTTTTTTCCTATTGAGAATGACACTTTTGACTAAAAATCCAACATAATCAACTCAATTATTTCCTTTTCATGTGAAGACACCAGAAAGCACAGTAGATAATTTAAATAATTTCCTAAAGCTCCACCTTGCCCAGATGGTCCATGTTGGCCGTAATCTTACCTCAGTGTGCAGCTCACACTAGAATTTCCTGGGACTTAAATAGCAATGCCTGGGTCCCTTCTCCAGAGATTCTGATACACACTGGTCAGGGAGACAGCCTGGACATTGGGATTTTTAAAAAGCTCCTCAGGGGCTTCCCATGTGAAACCAAGGTTGAGAAGTGCTGCTTTAGGATGAGTCATGGCATTGGGCCCACGACATCAGTGAGAGTCCTAAGAAACAGTCAGGACTTGGGGCCAAGGAGTCTATAGAGAGAAACCATCACTTGGTTCCATGCTCAGCTGGATAAATGCCATTGGGTGCCAGATGGGGAAGCTGGGGTGGGGGGGGAGGGGGGCTTACCATTTACCAATGGTCCTTACCATTTGAATAAGAGGTTTCCTTCCCTGCTTTCCACCCTAGCCCAAGGAATGAAAACTCTAGAGAGGGGTAACAATAGGGACAGCCTTTCCACTGTGCAATCTCATTCCAGCCAAGATGGGAAGTCACTGGTTTAAAACTTGACAGAAGCTCCTGTAAGAAATAAAGTCAATGTCAGTTCATCAAGTTTGGGTCACTTAAAATCGCACAGGGCTACCAATATGGGGGCGGCGGGGGGAGGGCTTTCAATGAGGCCTGTGAACCAGAGATCTGGGGTCCCTGATAGTCCGTGTTCTCCAGAGAGGGGTATATTTATAGCAGGAATAAAACCCTATGCAGGATGAGGGCGTTGGATAATAATATGTGTGAATACACTGATCTGTCTGAACAGTTTCTTGGCTGTCTGCTTTCAATGGTAATAAATATCCACTAAAAGCTGTCTGCTGTATGTGTTTCTGGTAAAGTCTCACACTTCCCTGCATGAATACATTCAGAATGTAAGCACCACACACTCGACTATAGAGACTCTGTTGTATTCTGAATTCTTAAGTTATGCAGCTTAGCAGCTGTGATAATGTAATGGTTTGCAAAATAATAGACTGGCAATACGTCAACCTGAAATAACACATCAAATAATGAATAATGTGGGTGCAAAAAGGTTTAATTTATACTGTGTTAAAAATACTGCTCCAGAAATATCACACCATTTCAGTCTTTCCAAGACAAAAAAAAAAAAATCCTTTCACTTAAATATTCAAATAATTGTGGTAAAAGAGAATGTTTTCTTGTTTCTTTTTTTCCTCCCCAATAAAAATGTCAAATTTACATTACTCTGTGAAGAGATATATAAGCTGAGTCTGGTCAGTTGTTCGCACACATGCTTCATTCTGCTTTAAGACACATGGCTTGGTCTTAGAGTTGAGAGCATTTGTATCCACAGTTTGTATTAACATATAAAAGTGAACACATTTCCCATCAGTGATAATTGGGCATGGAGTAATTTAATGTTAAAAAAAAAAGAAGTTGTTTCTATTTATGTCTTAATTCTGCTCTTCTTCTCAAACTTTCTCACTGAGGGAAGTTTATAAGAACTTTCAGATTTCTTTTATTTTCTCATCTAGGGAATATTTATCACACTCTTAACCAGAGACCAAGATATGTTCCCTGTCCTCAAGGAGCTTGTCATCATGTGGAGATTTGACTTGATAGAAACAGGATGGAAATAGGGGGATTCAATGAAGTGTGATCTGTGCTGCTGTAAGGAAAATGCAGAGGGCTAAGGGAACCCAAAGGAAAAGCACTCATTCAGACTGGAAGAGCGGGTAGGGTTTCTGAAAAGCCTTCCCAAGGGTGTTACTTTTAGGCTGAAAGGATGTGACTAGGAAGTTAAGGAGATAGAGGGAGGAGGCATTGTGTGTTCAGGCAGACTAAAGCATGTGCAAAGGCCCTGAGGCAAGGGAGAACATGGCAGTTTGAAGGAATCATAGACCTGTTCAGTGTGGTTGGAGTCTAGCATTCTCAAGGTAAAGTAGGGGGAGAGCTGAGGCTGGAGAGGGTAGCAGAGTCCTAATCATGAAGGCCTCTATTTACATTTAGGCATTTATCTAAGTACTCATCTTGAAGCAGAGGACCACTTAAGGGTTTTAAGTAGACAAGTGGACATGACCATGCCTATGTTTTAGAACGATCACATTGCTGCAACACAGAGCATGGACTTGGGGGAACAAGAATGGCAACTGTTTGAAAGTGAAAGATGATGGTGGCCTGAGCCAAGGGAAGGAAGGAGGCAGGGAGGTCGCCTGGGTTCTGCTCTGGGTGTTCAGGTAGCTAGTGGCCTGAAGGAGGAGCAGGACTATGAGTGAGGTGATCAATTCCATTTTGGACATGTTGAATTTGAGGCATTGTATCATTCAGGAGAACAAAGATGTCCAGCCCTTCCTGGGGTATGTGGGTCTGGATGCCAGAGAAGATACATTCTTAATAAATGCATGTCTGAAACAGCTCAGGCTGGGCCACAGAAAGATCCTTATTCTTGGGTTTTGGATCTATAAAGAAAGGTAATCTCCAACATGACACCATTTCCTCATAATGCAGGGTTACAGTAGTTTAATAAAAACATTACCCTTGCTCCAAGGCCACCCCCAGGAAAAAGGTCCACGTTTGCTCTTTCCTTAACTCATTTATATGTTGTGCTCTTACAGTCATTAGAATTTTTCATGAAGTTCATTTTTACCTCTGAAGTAACAACACCTGGCTTTGGGAGGAAGAGATCCAATAGAAGCATAGGGGCTTGAGTAAGTGTAGTTACTTGGCATTTGTATGCAGTAAATTTGAAACATTTTGTTTTCTATGTGTCTTACATAAAATTGGAAGTCCAAGGCAAATTATCACCAGGAAATGCTGTCTGTCTTGGCTTTACTGGGTAAAGATCCCTAAAGGACCTCTCCAGATGAGTGAAGTATGATCAAGAGTGTGTGTATATGTATGTTTATACAGACTATCAATTATTAAACATACAAGCCAAGTGCTCCTCCATTCAAAGATACAAAATTTAAAAATACCCCATAATTGATTGCTTTCTATATGTGAGGTGTTGTCTTAAAAATCCTTATATAAGTGACCTCTAATCTTAAAAACCACCCTCAATAGTGGATAGTACAGATGTACAACCTAAGAACTCTGAGGGCAGCCCCAGTAGCTCAATGGTTTAGCGCCACCTTCATCCAGGGGTGTGATCCTGGAGACCCGGGATTGAGTCCCATGTCAGGCTCCCTGCATGGAGCCTCCTTTTCCCTCTGCCTGTGTCTCTGTCTCTCTCTCTCTCTGTGTCTCTCATGAATAAATAAAATTTTTTTTTAAAAAAAGAAAGAACTCTGAGAAAGTCTGGCCACTCTGCCAAGATCACACAATTAGTAAAGGGCGAGGCTCTCAGTTTTGGGAACCCTGTGACTGCAAACCCTACCCTTTCCACCCCACTTTGCTGCTTTAGGTAGCACCTAAATTGTCTTCATTTCTTGTTTTGTAGCTAAATGAGTGCCCTGTTACGTCATTACTGTTCTGTTTATGTAAACCCGTATCCCTAACTTCTCCTGTCTTACCAAGCAAAGTATTTTATATTTTGTTGTTTTCCTTACCTTGCCTAACTCTGTGATGGGCTCGTGGCAGTCTGTGAAAATATGAACAAGAACTGAGCCTGGTCTCACAGCCTGAGTGTTTCTGAAATCAGGATTTGATAAAGGTCTAGATAGCATAGTTAAAAAGGTCTGTATCTTTTCTTTTTCTTTTTCTTTTTTTTTTAAGATTCTATTTATTTATTCATGAGAGAGGCAAAGACACAGGCAGAAGGAGAAGCAGACTCCCCACCGGGAGCCCGGTATGGGACTTGATCCCTGGACCCCAGGATCACTACCTGAACCGAAGGTAGACACTCAACTGATGAGCAACCCAGGCATCCAAAAAAAAGTGCATTTCTTTTCTTTCAACTCAACTGGCAGTTAGAAAACAGGAGCCACATGCACTCCTGGATGCCTGAGGGTACACAACCAGCACTAGAAATCATTAGCTATTCCTCTTGGTCAAGAGTCTTCTATATACCCTTTCATGAGAAGTCCTGGTGACAAGCTGGTTACATCCCTTTGCTCAGGGACAGGCTGCCGTGTGGAAGCTCCCCCAGGGACCAAAGGTGATGAAGCAGGACAGAAGATACTGGGTCCTTGGACATGGGTCCTGCTCTGTGGTTGACTATATGTCCCTGAACAGAAGATTAAAGATGAACACTACCTCCCTTGCCTTGGCTTCTCTCTTCCTACATGACAAGGGTGATAACCCCCATTCTCTATGTCTCACCAGCAACTCAGGATCATAACATGAATTAACGAATAAAAAAATTCATTGGAGTAAAGACAGTATGGACATGAGACCTGAAGATCATTATATATTGTGAGACAATGGAAATCACCCTGAATGGCTGCTGATGTCACTGGAAAAGGTGCTGTTGCTTTTAATTCAGGGAGTTCCAAGAAAAGAGTGCTGGTTCTCAGTTCCTGCCCTTAAAGCAGTTGCCATATCTCACCTTTCGTGTCCTCCTTTTACACAAATGTTTGACTCTGATTCTGAAAATTGTCGTCAAGTCGGCAACAGTATAAAATGCCCAGTTGGAATTGACACTTTCATCATAGGTTCCAATTAGTGTCATCCTCCCTTACAGTGGAGGGTGAGATGGGCGGCTCATAAGGAATGCAGGGGTGCTCTTCCTGTGAGCCATGGTGTCCCGGCCATATCGCTTCACCTCGAAAAACCGAGATGAATGGGATGTCTGGTGCTTCTCCTAAGAGGCCAGCAGCTTGCAGATCTAAGACCCGTGCAACACTGGTGTGTGTGCCCACGGGCAGAAAATAAGTCTGTGTGTTTTGAATGAAAGTATATGCCAGCACATGCGACAATGTTTTATGTATGACGCTGTAGACTGTCAGTCTTTCTTAAATTGGTAAGCAATGAATAAAAGAAATGGTAACTGCATACATCTGGATTTATTAAAAGCCCACAATCTATCAAACATCCATCTGGAGATTCTAATGGTTAAATAAAGGTTACTATGGATTTTTTTTGTGCCTATGCCCAGATAACTCTCCCCTTAGTATTGCCAGGTTCCACAACCCCAATGCATATAATTCATGTTTCTAAATGACTAGTTGTGAACAGAACACATTCTATAAACTTAGTTCCCATAAAGGCCAAAATATTTTCAACAAAACCTAAAATCATATTCAACATAAGCCTTTTAACATTTGCCGTAACTGTCAGTCCCATGCTCTAAAGCTATTGGATAGGAGGGAGCATGCGATGGGCACTTACTGCAGATTAGTTGATGGCTCTGATATTGAGCACAAGAGATATGTCTCAAAGACCTACATAGGAATTGGAGCCTTTTTTTTTTTTCCCATCAGTACTCAGATGGCAGAAAGAATGTCACTCATCACCAGTCAGGAAATCATGCCCATCTGGATTCTAGACAGACCCTCATGTTTTAAACCTTCAACTGTGCTTTCCTTAAATTTAAAAATCACCGAGTAGTCAGTTTACCAACCAGAAAAAGTTATTCAAATTCAACCCCATTCCCCTTAAGAAGATGCAGCAGGTTGCTTATCTGTCGAGACAGCTTTTGGTGAAGCTATTTGCCTTTATGGCTATTGGAACACACCTTCAACTACGATGTCTAAGTAGATTCCGCAGCTCACAGAGGGGACTGTCATGATTCAAACAGGGGCTTCTGGGTTTCTGAGACCTGCAAAGCATTCCACCCCAGTGGGGGTGTAGGCATTTTGTTCCCACATGAATGAGCCCAACATCCCAGGGAGGCAGCTAGCTCTGCATCCCCAAAAGTGCGTTAGTCACTCCATGGAAAGACAAACCCTTGTTATTTTACAGGATCATCTCTGCCTAAGGTTACCGCAAAGTAAGCATGTTTCAAAAATTAACAGAGTAATTTTGAGCCAAAATCTGTAGTAGTAAAAAAAAAAAAATCCAAAATGATCACAAGGTATGTGAAACAGCAACAACACAACAGGGGGATCTTGGGGGCATCATTTAAACCCACCAGGCATCAAAGCTCCTTAACATCGTCAGCGCCTTCTTTGAAGACACAGTCACCCCACAGAGGAAATTTGCAGCTGTGCTGCACGAATGCATCTGTTTGCAGCCCCTGCTTTTCTCTCCAGGCACTCACATCTTCCATCCCGATTCCCAAACACAGTCCCTACCCCAACCTCTCCCCTCCTAGCTCATCTCTCACAGCACCCCCACATGCGCAGCTGGCAAAAATTTGTTTCAAACATCTCATCATTACCCATTAAGAAGAAAAAAATATACACATGACATAGTACTCTACTGTCCCAGGAATTCGCATTTTTCAGGAAAACAGGGCTCCCCGAAGGGATGCTGCGTACAATGCAAACAAACATCTCCTTTCCTTTGGAGCAATCGCTCCATGCCAAACAAGCAGCCCGCCACGTCGCTTACCCTCTCCACGCTGCGTCTTCTCAGAGATCCATACGGAATTTTCAGTAAAAGTCTTTGAGATCTATTCGGAGCCACTGCAGCCTGAACCACCATGGTGTAGAGCCGCGTGTGTGCGTTCCTCTGTGTCTGTGTGTGTGTGTGTGTGTGTGTGTGTGTGTGTGCGCGCGTGTGTTCCCAGCAAAGTGCGAGACAAGGCTTCCTCAAAACTAAGTTATGGTCTCCTGGAGGTTTCCCAAATATCAAATAACTGAACGAGTTTTTTCTTTGGACCATATGAGTCAAGATGTGGTTCCTGGGGGGGGGGTTAGGGGGAGGCGGGGGCAGGGGGATGGCTTTAGCCGCCCCTGGTCTGTCCCTGCCTGTCAGTCCCTCGGCTGAGACGGCATGTCCCAGAAGTTGGCAAGCGACGCCTCTGGGGAGAGTGATCCAGAAATGTCAACTTTGCTTCTCGTGGCTACAGACAGTAACCAGGTCAGTTGTCTACTCAGAGCTCTACCAGTCCTATTATTCATCACATCACATGACTCCAGAGCCCCTGGGCCGTACAGTAGGTCACATGCTCACCTTTTAAAAAAGACTATTTGGAATATCACCATCTGGTGCGGAGATTAATGTGAAACCCTGCATTCTGATTTCTCCCTCTTCCGAACACGGGAAAAATATTTGCAGACCAGTGACATCACGCACTGGGGACTGGGAGGGACCGCTGCTCACGGTCATAAATTACACGGGTGACCCTGAGCATCGGATGCACATATCTGGTTTTTCTCTCCCTCTTTCCAATGCATAGCAAATAAATGTAGGAGTGCAGCTAATTATATATGTGAATGTAGTCCACAAAGATAGAGCGTGAGAGAAGGGGAAGAAAATGTTGGTGTCACATGGTTCAGATGCACCGAATATACCGGACAGACTCGCATTTGGCATCTCTTCATTTCAATGTTTGTGTTATAGAACATTTATTTTTACGTGTGCCGGTAAACATGAAGAAGTTTTGCTTGATTTTGCAAGGCTCTGATGAGGACTAAGTTCAGATGCATCCATCACGTTTGCCTATTCTTTTCTAATAAATAGTATGTGATTCCACATCAGACAATCTTCTGAGGGATGGTACACGTGGTCTAAAATTTTAACTTTTCTATAATATCTTGTAATTGATATATTCCTCCCCTATGTGCCCTCCCCCTCTAATCTGTTTATTTCTATAGCAGAGAAAATTATATAAAGGAAAAACAAGGGGCTTCTAGAATCGGAGTTTTCTTCTTTTTCATGTTTGTAATGTATTTCTACATCCACTGCTCTGGGTTTTAGGAAGGGGATGCCATTTCCGTTGTAGTAATCGTGCTTTGGTGTTAGCCTGATATCACTTTTATGCTTTGGGATCCGGCTTTTATTTACTCTCTGCAGACCAGTTTATTGCAAACCGTGGAAAAGAAAGTTCTGTTTATTCAAAGACTCCAATAGGAAGTGGGATGGGGTGCGAGGGAAAGAAGTGGAGGTTTGCTCTGCTGGAAAATGAACCAGGAAAGCCTCTCGGAAGGGGGGTGCTGGTGGGGGCTGGGTGGGAAGGATGGAAACGTGGGCCTGGTCACTCAGTGCAGACACACATTAAGAGGCAGTTAAAGAAAGCATCAAGTTGATGTGGGAAATTCCAAATATACAACAATCGGGCTTTGTTCGTAATTGGTTCCATATGTGCATCGGGGGAGCCAGTGAGAGGGTGAGAGAGAAGGCCAGCAACAAGGAGAGACGGGAAGTTGCTCAGCCTGACTTGCGGAGCGTCTCTGGCTAGGTGGCTGAGGTTTATATACCTTTTTTCCCTCTTTCTTGCTTCCTTTCTGCACTGCCTGGTTTCAAGCTATTTTGGGGTAGAAACAAATCTGGAATGATTCCCAACTATTTGACCAAATGCATAGAACTTCCTTGATAAAATCCCACTTGACCACGTAGCAGTTTTGAACAAAGGACAGGCACATTTTCAAAATACTGATCTGTCGAGTCCTGGGGCTTCTTCCTTCCAGAGCAGTTTGAGAGGGGGCGCTGGACCAGATCAGCTGAGAAGTCACTGTCTCTCTCCTGACCTGGGCCAGGGCAAAGCCCCTGGGAACTGAATTTATTTATATTAGACTAAATGCAACTTCCTGTTTCCCAGGGGTATTAAAGAGTGTTTCACTGAAGAGCTTAAGGCCTCATGGCATAGTTCAGATCATAAAGGACACTTTGATGAACTAAGTGCAAATAAAACAAAAACATATGCATTTGATTAAGGTTAAAATACATATAGAAGAGAATGTTAATGGAAACAAAAATAACCCTGAGTCAGACTCGCACACATTTAAGCCCCATATACTCTACCCCCCGGGAGGGTGAGGAGTGGGATCATTTCTCATATCAGCACCAGTGCCTTCTCCCAGCTAATGGGGAGGAGGAGGTTGGCTCTGGAGCCTTCCCCAGCCCCCACAGAGTAGCTGGCAGCCTCCTCAGACAGATCTGAAGGCTCTCTCGAAGGTCAGCTTGTCCAAAACTGTCCTTTTGATTGTTTTGCTGTGGGTGTTTAAGATTTACACATTTAAAATTAGTTATTGAGACTAAAGCATTTAATTTCAGAAGGCCATTGTTATAATACAAATGTGTTTCCCAGGAAGGGATATGCACTCATACCTTTGCAGATATGGCCAGTTTAGGAGAGGTGAGAGAAACTAACGTTCACTGAGAACCTAGCAGTTGCCAGGCAGCGGGCTAGAAGGTGACCCAAGGCTATCTCAATGGCAGAAATGAGCTTCATGGTCCATATTTTACAGGTGGCTCAGAAAGGTTTAATAATTTGGCCAAGGTAACACAGCTAGAACTGTCAGATCTAAGATGAAACCCAGGTCAAGGTGTTTGATTTCAGGGTCTGACCTGGTCCATTATACTCTCACATGATACAGAGGACTATATCAGATTACAGCAGGTTAGAAATCCAGAAAGGACATCTATCCATGAGACCTAACAGAGAAAGGGAAAAAGTCCCTGTCTTTGCAAGAGAGAGAATTTAAGTACAGGAAATGGCATCGGAAGGAGCAGTTCTAGAGTCTCTGAACTGCTGCTCTAATGTCCCCTGCTAAGAAGCATGAGTGACAGAAGAGAAAGAAGCCCACAGGAGCGGGGCAGGCAGCACAGTCCCTGGCCTGAGGGGTAAAGGGAGGAGCCAGATTACTAAGTGACTAGGGCCAGGGTCGCTTAGGAGAGGCTGGAACCCTGTGGACCCACTGGGTGAGACCCCATCACAGCCAGAGCCACGGGCCAAGGCCGAGTGCAGGGTGGTGGGGAGGGCCTCACTCCCCCCTTGCGACTCCCCTCCAGTCTCAGCATCCTCTGTGCACTGATGCCAGCCAGCTGACATGGAGCCCTGGAAACAGCCGTAGGGGTGGGGGAGCGAGAGAGAAGGAAGGATGCTGAGGGTAAATGCCCAGGATCAGCACTGTGACCAGAGACGTGGGAAGAAAGGACAGGGAGATGGTGAATAAGGAGTAGCTAAAAGAAAACAGAAAAGCCTAAGGGGAAAACCCTCGGAACAGAGTATTACTTAGAGCAAGCACGTTTTTGCCAGGATGGTTCCCCAGGCACCCAGGGCACAGTGTAGTGGCCCATGGAACAGATGGGGTGCTTGCTGCGGGGATGCAGTGTGAGCGAGCCCCCGGGAGATGGGGTGCAGAAGACCCACCTCTGCTCTTCAGCCTTGGAAGCGGCTGCTTTTGATGGCGCTTAAAGCAGAGCATTCAAGGCTGGTGGAGCCTTTGGTTTGTTGATTTTGAACACCTCCTTCCCATCTCAGTGAACATGTACATTCAAACTCCGGAGTGAACATGCATAGGCATCTATTGAACCATATTTCAGGAAAATCAATGGTCTTGATACACCAGATGTATCAAATCAAATGGGTGTTCGTGGTCACAAATAGCAGGAGGTGGAAGAGGGGGTGGCAGGGGTAAGGACCCAGCAGAGAGAAAGCATTTGACAACAGCAGAGCTAGTGGGAGGCAGCCGCAGGACAGGGGAGAGGCTGCCCGCTGAGTGTGTGTGCAAGGGGGCCACGGCTGTGGATGAGGCCAGGGACCATGCTGACGCATGCTCAGAAGCCAGGGGGAGAGTGTGGGGTGGGCATTCCTGATAGGATCCTGAGAACTGACACAGAAACGGGGACTGGTCACTGCAACCTCTTGTCCACACTGTGCCTGGCCTACCAGCCTCAAGTGTTCACCCCAACTGCAGCCCAGTGCCCGAAATGACCACTGGTGAGGCTCATCCCTTCAGCCCCCCGAAGTTCCTCATGTATGCCTATCTCACCTCAGACCTGTAATCACTGGTATTAGGTAAACTGATCTGGATGGCTTTATTTTGTTCATTTGCCAGAGAGAAGGGACCACAGGACAGAGAGGTGTGGGCCAGGTTTTGGGGGTAACAGGTCACACAGTATAGAGGGGTGCCATAATGAAGCTCCTGGCCAAAAGGCGGCCTGGGACCACTGTGAGCCAGGGATCAAGGGCAAAGGGCAGGGAGCCAAGCAGTGCTGGGTGGGTGAGTTGAAGCACCCTTCTGGAAAATAAGGACAGAATCATTTTGAGAGATGTTACCCTTGTCTTTTCTTGTTCTTTCTTTGGTAAAAGGTGAAATATGGCTTATGTTAAGGACACAGACACAAAACTGACGTATAAATGCCTCTTCTAACATCCATCTCAAGCCATTATTTGTTGAAAATTTAGCATCATGTTAAAAGAGGACTCTTGGTTTCAGTGGAAGTCTGAAGACCACAGGCATCAATCATTCCCTCTTTTTCCACATCTGCATGAAGTGTGCAAAGGAAAGTCTGAGACCAGATTTGAGGCCCCGTGGTGACCCGGCCTTGCAGACCATCAGCAAAGGAGTCAGAAGAACAAGGACGGTGGGAGCCTGCTGCTCCTCCAAGCCCCCTTGACACCTCAGGCCCAGTGAGGAGCTCTGAGGAGCCTGTTGGGAGGGGTTCAGTGAGCTTTTTAGGGGAAATGGGCTGGCAGAAGTGTGGATGGCAGCCAAGGGAAGGGAAGAGTGGTGTATGGGAAGTAACTTCAATCCCATCATCTTGGGTCAGATGTGGGTGCCTTAGAGAGGTGGTCTTGGCCTGTCTTAGATGCTCAGGGTGTTGTACAAAGGGCCAGGGAACCCAAGGAGAAAGGGGCCCGGGCTATGGGGCCCAGAGCAACAGGGGTTCTTAAATGACTGAGTAGAAGAAAGACCTCCCTTGTGCCAGGGGACTGCAGTGGGAAGGGAGCAGGGTCTTCAAAGAACCCACGAGGCACTCAGCTCCACTTGAACCAGAGCTGGGTTTAGATGCCATCAGTCCCATGGAGAAACCAGATGTGCTGCAGGCAGCCTGGTGAGTAGGGTCCGTGAAGAAGGACGTTGGAGAAGGAACCCCTGACGCACACCTGCCTTCCCCACGTACCCCTGAGCTGAGGGATGGAAGACAGGCTTTGAATGAAGCTTGCGGTGTTTAACTGTTGTCCTGTAAATGGGAGATGGGAAGATAAATGGGATGAGATTGAACCAGAGACACACACAAAGAACTCCTCAGCAATCTGGAACATTCCTGGAGTAGGGGTGAGGGAAGTTGGGAAGGGAAGCCCTGGATTTCTTTAAAGGCCCCATCACCGTTCCCATTAGCTCCTAACTCCGCTAACCTGGGTCATTCCTGTCCTGTTTTATCTAAGTAAGCTCTGACTGAGGTTATGCAAACAGAAATGCTGCCTGCATCCATAGTTTTATATTTGAAAAGTAGCTGGAACTTAGGCCGAACATGAAACCCAATACCCCCAAGGGCAGGAGCAAGATACCAAGCAACACAGTTATCATCAGACCTCACGTGCCCAAGGTCTGCGAGATTATTTGCATTTCCCCCAGGCAGGATAGTTGAGGGTTCTCTTGGTTTTCACAGAAGTTTGCACTAACTGAGTGCGTTGTTGGCATTGTCCATCTTTGGATGGGCTTTCCCTCCTTCTATGGCATTTGGAAGAAACTGTAGGTATGACTGTAGCTAGGATGCATAGGCAGATAAAATTTTCCTTCCTTTCCCTCCTTCCCTCCCCCCTTCTTTCCTCCTTTCCTTCCTTCAGTCCCTCTTTCCTTCCTTTCTCCCTTCTTTTCTTCCTTCCTCTCTCAAGCTTCTCTTGTCTACTTGGGTGACATTCTGGGCTTTATTTAATAGTTCTCCTCCATGACCAGCCAGGCAAAGAAAATAAAAGATGTTGGAACTGAATTCTTCAACTTGGCTCCTAATTATTGTTGCTGGTAGAGGTCTGGTGGACTGAGATGAGTCTACTACTCCCGGATATTACATTGTCTGTGCTCTACTTGTATGCCATACCAAGCTCTATTCTATGGGCCTTGCCTTTGTCTAAACCGATTTTTAAAATATCCTTTAAAAAAAAGTCCTTTTATTACACTGCACGATCCATTCAATAGTTATTTAATTCAGTGTCTAATAGAATAATGGTAACCCCCTGACATGGTGCAGTGTGTTGCAGACACTATTCTAAAAAGGCTTTTTAATATATTAATTCTTTAATTCTCATAACACCTTATCAAATAGGCATATCCCTTTTTCCTCGAGGAAGAAGGAGACACTGAGGCACGGAGAAATGATGTAATCTGCCCAGGGTCACACTGCGAGAGACTTTGGTGTCCATTAACTGCTGGACTCTGCTAGATGGCTGCTATGTATCTGGTGCTGGGCCGTGAATTGAGGATGTAAGGGAATTTCTGCTTTTTGGAAGGGTTTGTTTTTGTTCCTCCAACTTATTTCATCGTGGGATAAGGTATCTGTAGTAAAGCACAAGAACCTTATACCTGATTTATACCTGGAAGGTTCCTGAACAACTACCCAACAGGATGAAATGAAATTTGTCAAAGTTCTTTGTAAATGGTACACACACACATACACACACACTCATTTCTGCACACTATTTTCCTATTGTTGCCTCAGCATAAGAGCCTTCCTGGATTTCACCATCCATCTCTCTGCCTCTTCATACATATTCTCCCATAACATCCATCTGTATTCCTTAAAGGTCATCCAACTTAGCCATACCCACCCGGTGGTAAAGAGGCTTCTTCTTGGACCTTTGAAATCACTCTGTTCAGTAGTGTCATTGGAGTAACCAGGAGTAGAGAATTAGTTAGCCCAAAATAAGACCCCCATCCCCATCAACTCAACAATACACATCCCACTACCAAGGAAACCAGACCTTACATTCTTCCAGGGTAAGGAAAAAATTGTCACAACATTTGGGGCACGGAAACCTCATGTGTTAATCGGGGATCCCAGAACCTCATTCAATCTTTATGGCAATGATCAAGCAGTAGAGAATGTCAGGTATAAAATATTAATGGCCCGTGTGGAGGATTGGTCTATATTGTCTTAGGATTCCTTACTTCATGGACATCAAAATCCAGCTCATCAGCATGCTGGCAGGATTATTCAACTCTTTACCCAGAGAAGGAGGGAATGGGTAGAGATCCTGCTTGCAAGCAGCAGACAGATTTTATTCCTCCATATGAGGGTCCTTCACATCTGCCCTGGATGTGATTTGCCCCCATCAGAGCTCCACTCGCCCTGCCCAGCGTCAGGCTAAGTCAGCCAATCAATGGCTGCACCGTAGGATAATGGCTATTCTGCATGGTGGTAATGGCTTATTGCACGTGCTATTAGAAGTGATGTCATGTCCAGGTCTTGAGGAATCGATAAGATTGCCAGGATGCCTGTGTGATTAATCAGGTAATAAGCTGACCTGTGTGGGGCTAGCTATGTAGATTGGCTTTCGAGACCATTTTGCAAAGCTCTCTTTCATGGGCTATCCATCCATGTGGATGGATTTTGATAACTAGCATTGATTTGCCATTTTTATGAAGTGCAGTTTGCACAGGGTAAACTGTGTAATTGCACCCAGAATGACAAAATAAATAAGGTTCTTATCTATGGTATTGACGACCTAGGATTAGCTGAATATATATATAGTACACCTCCAAACAGAGTCAATGGATGTTGACTTTTGATTTTTACTAGGCTCAGCTCTCAAATTTCAGGTGTCTTAGATAAGCATTGGGTGGCAAATGATCAACTTTTAAATCTGCTTCTAATTTCCATGCTTCCTTTTTCCAGGGGGAGAGGTTTAATGTAATTTCCTTCAATAGGAGAATGATTGTCTTGGTTTAAATAATCTCTCCGGTGCTGCAAAGGAGGGTGGCTTTCTTTGGGGCCATCAGATTGCTTTCTGTCCTGTGCCCAGGATCATGTCACTCCCAGGGGCAAGTGCTCATTAGCCCAGGGGTCTCTGGGATAAGTCATGTGGCCTGTATTTTCCCGAGGTGAGGAAGGAAAGCACTTGATCTGTTAAAAAGATAAGTACTGAAAAATCTCACATCATGGGAATACGGTTTATCTTGAGTGTGCCTTAGAGGACTCCCAACATCCCATAAGTCAAAATGAGAAAGGGTCACCCATCAAATTGTAATCCATGGGTTACCCAATGAGACACCAGTGAGAATGGTGAAAATTAACAAGACAGGAAATAATAAATGTTGGAGAGGATGTGGAGAAAGGGGAACCTTCTTGCACTGTTGGTGGGAAAATGAACCGGTGCAGCCACTCTGGAAAACTGTGTGGAGGTTCCTCAAAGAGTTAAAAATAGAGCTATTTTATGACCCAGCAATTGCACTGCTGGGGATTTACCCCAAAGATACAGATGCAGTGAAAAGCTTGGACACCTGCACCTCAATGTTTCTAGCAGCCATGTCCACAATAGCTAAACTATGGAAGGAGCTTCGATGTCCATCGAAAGACAAATGGATAAAGAAGATGTGGTCTATATATACAATGGAATATTACTCAGCCATTAGAAATGACGAACACCCAACATTTACTTCTACATAGATGGAACTGGAGGGTATTATGCTAAGTGAAGTAAGTCAATCAGAGAAGGACAATCATTATATTGTTTCACTCATATGGGGAATATAAGAAATAGTGAAAGAGATTAAAGGGGAAAGGAGAGAAAATGGGTGGGAAAAATTAGAGAGGGTGACAAAACATGAGAGACTCCTAATTTTGGGAAACAAACAAGGGGTAGTGGAAGGGGAGGTGGGCGGGAGGATGGGGTGATTGGGTGACAGGCATTGAGGGGGCACATGACAGGATGAGCACTGGGTATTATACTATACGTTGGCAAACTGAACTTCAACAAATTTATATATATATATATATATATATACATATATATATATATACATATATATATACTATATATATATATATATATATGAGAGAGAGAGAGAGAGAGAGAGAAACGGTCATCTAGTAGAAGATCAAGCCAGAATGGGCAAAATATGTACAATGGACACATACTGAGATGTAAATGAGGATGCTTAGGGGACTGTTACTGTCTGCATGGGGTACTCCACTCCATTTGAATTTTTTTTTAAAGATTTTATTTATTTATTCATGAGAGACAGACAGAGAGAGAGAGAGGCAGAGACATAGGCAGTGGGAGAAGCAGTCTCCTTGAGGGGAGTCCAATGTGGAACTCCATCCTGGGACTCCCAGACCACATCTTGAGCTGAATCAACCACTGAGCCACCCAAGCATCCCCACTCTGTTTGAATTTTAAACTTTAAGTATGAATGCAGATAATAGACTTGTTGAGAAAATTAAGTGAGACAGTGGAATCACATGTGTAGGAATAAAGGCAGTAAGAAATGCCATTAGAGCCAGATTCTGACATGTATACTACAGAAAAATATATTTTAGGCCTTATTCTGTGAGCAACAGGGAATCATTACTAGTCACTTTTTGCAAGGAAGTGATAGCATCTAACCTGAATTTTTTGAGCTTGAGTAATAAAGGCTGAGTGTTAGAATGGAGAACCCAGGTGTATCAGAAACCAGGAGAGCAGCTGCAAGGTTACTGCAATTGTCCAAATGAGAGGTGATTATGCCCAGAGCTGGGGCAGTGGTGAAAGGCTGGATATAAGATGTTGGGGAACAGTAAATGGTAGAGGGAGGTGTACAGTGATCCTCTATCATGAGTAGAGAAGGATGGTCCTATTAGCCAAGTACCCAGGAGGAAGGGCAGGTTCGGGGAGAGGATAATGAGTACCTCTGGACATACAGAGCTCCCAGGGCCCATTTTGACCTGGAACTTAAGAGGGGAGTCAAGTCTGGAAATGCAGCTTTGGATTTCAACCACAGACAAGTAACCACTAGTCAAGTTACTAGTTAAGTGTGAAGGCAGACATTCAAGAAAGCAAAAATTTATTTCTCATGCATTTCTTCTCCGGAGTTTACTGGAAGAGTCTCCAGTAAAAGAAAGTTAAACCTACAAAGGCAGGGAGGGGGGGTGCTGGGGGATTTGAATTCTAAGAAAAAGAGAATGAATCCTAAGAGAGCTGAAAAGAGAGTTCTCAGAATTAAGAAGAGAGGAGCCCCAAGGACACAGTCATGCAAGGGACTTGGAGAGGAGCTGGCCCAGGGGATGTAGGAGCCGGGAGGGAGCCAGGAAGGAGGGAGTCTCAGTAACTGGGGGGAAAAATGCATGGATTGAGTATCTAATGAGTGTGCCAAATTGAGAGGAGATACAAAGCTCTACTAAAGTTCTTAGAAAAAAATGATTGATAGGTACACAGAATATCAAGCCCACAATGAAACCAGGCAATTACTACCACCTGGAAAAACATAAGGTTGTAAAATCCAGGATATGCAATCATAATATACACCATTTCTCCACTATAAACAGTATATTTCTAGTCATAATAAAACTGAATTTTGATTTAAACTGTGATATAGATATACTGGTAAAGATAGAGGGAGAGAGATAAGTGAGCCCTTATAGCGATGTGGAGTAAGGCTTTAAGTAAGTCAGAGCCTCAGCTTTTAAGGGAGGTCCCTGGGGAGAGGACGCAGCTCAGGAGAAAGGGTTGGAAGCCTGGCATTTTTCTTTAGAAGCCTTGTAGTACTCTTCAGCTTTCCAGTGTTATGAACATTGCCTTGGACATGTACTATTTTGCTAAAAATGAGAACTGTAAACAGAGGAGCAACAGAGCCAGCAGATGAGGGCTGGGAGCAGTGTGTGGCGTTCAAGGGTCACTGGTGGCCTTGAGAAAGGTGCACAGCGTGCTGACAACAGAAGCCAGACCGCAGGAGGGAGAGCTGGAGCCGCTGGGCCTCATTCTGAATGGGCAGATTTGAGTCTAGATATGGGGTCATTCAATCTGACAGGTAATGTTTCAGGAGCTCTGCTTGATTTTCTGTTTTCCTTTCCTTCAGTGTATGTTTCAGGGCTCTTAGTCTATGGATCTGCTATTGAGAAGCCTCTAAGCTATACCTGGAAAGGAAGAACTTTAAATCCTTTGAAACAAGAGGAGGACAAAAGGAAGCAGGACAAATACATCAGCAAGAACATTGCCGACAATTCTGGATAGTTCTGAAGAGCCATTCATGTACTTTCGGCTGGATCTTCTGTGCTCTTCACTTTAGTGTGATATAGTGTGTGTGCTTGCATGAATACACTCATGTACACACATATGTGTGTTATTTGCTCTCATGAACCCAGTGGCATTGCAGTGGCTACAGCAGCCCCAGAGTGGTGACAACTAATTATGAAACACCAGGTCTGATACGTTCCTTTTATTGCATCTTGCAGAAGCCTTGCATTCCCGCAAAATCCCCCAGTGGCCCTTGGTAATCCTGGAAAGGAAGTGTCAATCTGGAAACAGCTGTTCTTGAGATAGTGGGTTGACATCCTAATGAGCATGCTATGAGCAACAGAGGAAACCCAAGGCTAATGGGACTGTGATGCAAATATTTTTTCTAGACAATTAGACTTATACAAGAAAGCCTATATTCTCTAGCAAGGCTGAGAGGAGTCATTGACCTATAGTTGTCAAGTCCCCTAGCCCTGTGGGATGTTGGACATTTTCCTTGGCTCTCTCCTGGGAGATGGCTCTGGCAAGGGAGTCCAAAGTCACTTTTCTCAGAAGCCCCGCCAGGGAAACCCAGCTAGAGAGCAGAAGAAGCCAAGTACAGGTGTGTCCCCAGGGCTCCATGCCCGTGTAGGCTGCAGAGCTCAGGACCAGGTAGCTCCTGCATTTTGGGAGCAGGCAGGAAGAATGGCCCCAGATTGATGAAGTGAATGCTGTGCTTTGGCAGAACCAAAACCTCTGCTAATTCCAAGAAGAAGGTTGAGTAGGAGTAGAGAGAGAATGCTTAGGGGTAGAGAAACAGAAAGTGACTTATTGCAGTTCAGGGGTTGAAACCGATGCCTTTTCCAGGGAAAGGCAAAGGGAAAACGAGGACTAACTCATGACTACCTCCTTTGCAACAGGCATGGCCCTGGGCAGTTGCTCTAAATTACCTCTTTTAGATCTTCACTATGATCCTGTAAGCTGGGTAGCATTAGCTACACTTTATTGATAAGGAAATCAAAGCTCAGAGAGATTAAATGCTTGCTGACAGTCATGTGAGTAGGACGTTGTGCTGAACTGGGATGGAGACCCAAGCCCATGTGACTTTAAAGCCCATTTTCAATATTCTTTAGGGATGTGCACATGGAAACACATCAGAGCATTCTGTCCTCAACAAAGCCTGCCCTCAGAGGAAACTATTTTATGAAAGCCTAAACAATGGGGAAGGGAAGCCTTTCGGGGAGTGTCCTTGGGGGAGGAAAATACTCAACCTCAGCTGGCTCTACCTTTCCTTGTGGGGGAAGGGAAATGCCAATTCCATCCCCTCCACCTATCCTGTCTCACCTAAGGGAGAAAAGCACCCTGGGAAACTCTGGTGTAGTTCATATCCTAAGGGCACAGATTCACCAAAAGCTCAAGAACTAGCGTATGACTATACAATGCCTTTCCTCCTCCCATACCTTACTACCACATTCCTAAAGGCCTATTTCCCATAGCTCCTTTCATACAGTACATCATGTCCACTTTGAAATTACAAGGCATAATAAGAGGCAAAAAACACAGTTTGAAGAAACTGAACAAGCATCAGAATGAGTAAGACATGGCAGGATTGTTGGAATTATTAGACCAGGAACTAAAAACTTAACTAAGAGTTATATCCTAAGAGATTTAATGGAAAACGTTGGCAATATGGAAGAACAGATAGATGAATAAGGTAAACAGAAAGATGGAAATTCTAAGGATCAAAAAGAAACTCTAGAGATCAAGAATTATAAGAGAAGAGTGCCTTGACATGTTTATTAGTAGACTGGACACAGATGAAGAAAGAATTTCTGAGCTTGATGACATGCCAATAGAAACTCCTAAAATTGAAAAGGAAAAGGAAAAAAAGACTGAAAAAAGCAAAATAGAATACCCAAGTACTGCAAGACAACTATAAAATGTATAAATATGCATAATGGGAATAGAAGGAGAAGAAAGGAACAGGAGCAATATTTGAAGAAAAAGTGACTGAAAATTTCCCCAAGTTTACTGTCAAGCACAAAACCACAGATCCAGAAAGCTCAAAGAACACCAAACCAGATAAATGCCCCTCCCAAAACAAAAACAAAAACAATCCACAAAAATCCAAAACATAAAAACCCTCCATGATGCTTCTAGGCATATCATGGCCAAACTTCAAAAGATGGAAGATAAAGAAAAAGTTTTGAAAGAAACCAGGGGAAAAAACAACACCTTACCTATTATAAAGCAAAGGTAAGAATTATATTCAGTTTTCCCTCAGAAGCAAGTAGAAGGTACAGTGAAATATTTTTTTAAAAGTACACCAACCTGGGATTCTGTATGCTGGGAAATTATCCTTCAAAGTTGAAGGAAAAATAAAGATTTTATCAGACAAAAGAAAATTAAGGAAATTTGTTGCCAGGAGACCTGCCATGTGAGAAATGTTAAAACAAGTTCTTCAGAGAAAAGGAAAATTATATAGACTGGAAATTTGGATCTATGTAAAGAAAGGAAGAACATCAGAGAATGAATAAATGATAATAAAATAAAATTTTACTCATTCCTTTTTTTTAAGATTTTATTTATTTATTCATGAGAGATCGCTTCTCGGCCTTTTGGCTAAGATCAAGTGTATTTATTCATGAGAGACACAGAGAGAAAGAGAGGCAGAGACATGGGCAGAGGGAGAAGCAGGCTCCTCAAAGGGAGCCCGATGTGGGACTCGATCCTGGGTCTCTAGGGTCACGCCCTGGGCTGAAGGCAGCGCTAAACCGCTAAGCCACCGGACCACCCAATTTTACTCATTCTTAAGTGATGTAACAGTTAATATTTTGTTCAAAATTAGTAATAGTAACAATGTATTTGATTATGTATGTTCATGTACATATACATATACATACATGTATATGTAAGTATATATTAAGTATAAGTGTAAAAAAATGACAACAATGATACAGGGAACAGAGGGGAGGAAGAATTAGGAATATTTTGTGAGATAAGGTACTTGCACTTCCTATATGAGGTGGTATAGTGTTATTTGAAAGTGGACTTGGATTAGTTGTGAATGTATATTACAAACTCTAGGGAAACCACTAAAAAAGAAAAAAAATGTATAATTAATATACTAAGAAAGGAGAGATAATGGAATTATATAAAAGTACTCAATGAAAATCACAAAAGACAGAAAAGTGTAGAAGACAAAATAAGAACAGAGAACAAAGATAGCAAATAGGACATAGTAACAACTATAGTAAATGTTAATGTAACAATATCAACGGTCACTTTAAATGTCAATGATCTAAATAAACTATTAAAAGACAGAGATTGTCAGAGTGGATGAAAACACAGGACCCAACTACAGGTTTTCTATAAGAAATCCACAGACACATATAGATAGAAAGCAAAGAGATGGAGAAAGATATACCGTGGTAACAACACTAGTCAAAAGAAAGTGGGAGTAGCTATATTAATTTCAGACTCAGAAGACTTCAAGTAAAAGTACCAGGAATAAAACAGGCATTAAATAATGATAAATGGGTCAATTCTCCAAGAAGACATAACAATTCTTAACATATATGCCCCTAATAACAGAGTGTCAAAATATGTGAAGCAAAAACTGATTGAACTGCAAGAAGAAAAAGATAAATCCACTATTATAGGTGGACATGTCAATACCCCATTATCAGAAATGGATAGATCTAGCATGTATAAATTCAGTAAGGATATAGTTGAACTCCAAAACACCATCAATCAACTGGATAAGATATATGTCTATAGACTATTTCTCCCAACAACAGCAGAATACACATTCCTCTGAAGTTCATGTGGACCGTTCACCAAGATAAGCCATTTTCTTGGACATAAAACACACTTTAACAAATGTAAAAGATTAAAAAATCATACAATGTCTTCTCTCAGACCACAATGGAATTAAACTAGAAATCAATAACAAAAAAGAGGGCAGCCCCGGTGGCTTAGGTTTAGCGCCGCCTTCAGCCCAGGGCCTGATCCTGAAGACCGAGGATTGAGTCCCATGTCGGGCTCCCTGCATGGAGTTTGCTTCTCCCTCTGCCTGTGTCTCTGCCCCCGCTCCCCCCTCTGTGTGTGTGTGTCTCTCATGAATAAATAAATAAATAAAGTCTTAAAAAAAACAAAAAAGATACATAATATTTGGATATTAAACATTATAGTTCTATATAACACACAGATCAAAGAAAAAAAATCTAAAGAGAGGGGATACCTGGGTGGCTTAGTGCCTGCCTTCAGCCCAGGGCCTGATTCTGGAGTCCCGGGATTGAGTCCCACATCGGGCTCCCTTCATGGAGCCTGCTTCTCCCTCTGCCTGTTTCTCTGCCTCTCTCTCTCTCTCTCTCTCTGTATCTCTCATGGGTAAATAAATAAAATCTTAAAAAAAAAACTTAAAAAAAAAGAAAAAATCTACAGAGAAATTAAAAATTTTTGAACTAAATGAAACTGAAAATACAACTTATCAAGATTTATGGAGCACAGTGAAAAAAGTGCTTTGTGGGAAATTTATAGCATTGAATGCATAAATTAGAAAAGAAAGCAAGAAAGATCTAAAAATCAGTAATATAATAGCTTCCCATTAAGGAAAGTAGAAAAGAGAAGAGCAAATTAAATCTAAAGGAAATAGAAAAAAAAATTAGAGCAAAAATCAATAAAATTAAAAACAGGAAATCAATAGAGAAAATCAATCAAACCAAAAGCTGGTTCTTTGAAAAGATCAATAAAAGCAATAAGCATTTAGCCAGGATAAATTAAAAAAGAGAAGACACAAATTACTAACATCAGAAGTGAAAGAGGAGACATCCATTGAACATTAAAAGGATAATAAAGGAACACTATGGACAACTCTGTGCCCACAGATTTGATAACCTAGATGAAATGGATCCATTCTTTGAAAAACAATCTTCCAAAACTCACACAATAAGAAACAGAATCAATAACTGATAACCTTGCAAAACAGAAAGCACTAAGCCCAGATAGGTACACTAATAAATTCTATCAAACATTTATGGAAGGGGATCCTGGGTGGCTCAGTGGTTGACCATCTGCCTTTGGCTCAGGGCATGATCCTGGGATGGAGTCCCACATTGGGCTCCCTGCAGGGGGCCTGCTCCTCCCTCTGCCTATGTCTCTTCTTCTCTCTCTGTATCTCTCATCAATAAATAAATAAAGTTTAAAAAAAATTATGGAAGAAATTATATAAATCTTCTACAATATTTTCCAGAAGATAGAAGCAAATACTTCTTAATTAGTTTTATGAGGCCAGCATTACTCTAATATCAAAACCAGACAAACACCTTACTAGAAAACTACAGATTGACATATGTCATGAACACAGATTCAAGAATTCTCAACAAAATATTAGCAAATTGAGTGCAACAATGTATAAAAAGTATTATATACACCATGATCAACTGGGATTTATCCCAGGTATACAAGGCTGCTTCAACATTAAAAATTAACTAATGTAACAAAAATGCAATGTATAAAATGCTAAAGAAGAAAAATTACATAATCATATCAATAGATGCAGAGAAAACATTTGACAAAATCCAACTTCTGTTCAGGACAAAATCTCTCAATGAACTAGGAATAGAGGGGGATCTTTCCCAACTTGAGAAACAATACCCTCAAAAAGCCTTCAGATAACACTGTACTTTATGGTGGGAAACTTGAAGTTTTCCCACTAAGATCAGGAACAAGGCAATGTCTTTCTCATCACTGCTTTTCAATATCATAAGTCCTACCTAGTGCAATAAGACAAGAAAAAGAAATAAAATTGCAGACTGGGAAAGAACATAAAACATACAAAACTGTCTTTGTTCACAGATGATATGATTATTCATGAAGAAAAGCTGAAAGAAAAAATATTTCTGGAACTAATAAGTGATTATAGCAAGGTTACAGAATACAAGGTTAATATACAAAAGTTAATTGCTTTCTTATATACCAGCAATGAGCAAGTGGAACTGGAAATTAAAAATACATTCCCATTTACATTAGCACTCTCCAAAGAGAAACATTTAGGTATAGTTCTAATAAAATATGTACAAAATTTATATGAGGAAAATGAGACAACTTTGATGAAAGATACCAAAGAAGAACTAAATAATCAGAGAAATATTCCACGTCCACGGATAGGAAGACTTGATATTGTCTAAATGACAGGTTTCCCCAAATTGATCTATAGATTAACACAATCTCAATCAAAATGCCAGCGAGTTATTTTGCAGATATCAACAAACTGATTCTGAAATTTATATGGAGAGGCAAAAGATCCAGATTAATTGATTCAATATTGATGGAAAAAAAGTCGGAGAGCTGACACCATCCAACTTCAAGACTTACTAAAGCTACTTTAAGTAAGAGAGTATGGTATTGGTGTGAGAGTAGACAAATAGATCACTGAAACAGAATAGAGAGCCCAGAAATAGACCTACATAAATATAGTCATCTGATCTTTGGCAAAGGATCAAAGGTAGTACAATGGAGCAAAGACAATCTTTTCAACAAATGGTGCTGGAACAACTGAACATTCACATGCAAAAAAAAAAAAAAAGAATCTAGACACAGACTTTATACCCTTTACAAATATTAACACAAAATGGGGTGCAGACTTAAGTGTAAACTACAAAACTATAAAACTCCTAGAAGATAGTATAGCTATCTTGGATAGCTTGGATATGGTGATATCTTTTAAGATATAACACCAAGGCAAGATCCATGAAAGAAATGATTGATAAGGTGAGCTTCACTGAAATGAAAAACTGCTTTGGAAAAAACTGCCAAGCGAATGAGAAGAGCCATAGACTGGGAGAAAATATTTGTAAAAGATATACCTGACAAATGGCTGATATCCCAGATATACAAAGAACTCAAAACCCAACAAGAAGTAAATAAACAACCAGATGAAGAAGTGAACAAATGACCTTAACAGACACCTCACCAAAGAAGATATATAGCTGGAGAGCAGCCTGGGTGGCTCAGCAGTTTAGAGCTGCTGCCTTCAGCCCAGGGTGTGATCCTGGAGTCCTGGGATCGAGTCCCACGTCAGGCTCCTTGCATGGAGCCTGCTTCTCCCTCTGCCTGTGTCTCTGCTTCTCTCTCTCTCTCTGTGTCTCTCATGAGTAAATAAATAAAATCTTAAAAAAAACATATATAGATGGAAAGTAAACATGTAGAGTTGTTGAACATCATGAATCGTTAAGGAATTACAATTTAAGACAATAATGTGGTATCACTACACACTTGTTAGAATAGCCCAAATCCAAAACACTGAAAACACCAAATGATGGCAAGGATGTGGAGCTGCAGGAGCAGTGGTGGGAATGCAAAATGGCAATGACCAATTTGGAAAATAGTTTGGTATCTTGCAAAACTAAACATTTACCATACAATCCAGCAATTGAGCTCCTTGGTATTTACTTAAAAAAATTGAAATCTATGTCCACACAAAAACCTGCACATAGATGTTTATGATCGTTTACTCATAATTGCTAAAAGCATGGAAGCAACCAAGATGTTTTCAGTAGGCTAATGAATAAATAAACTTTGGCACATCTGAACAATGGCCTATTATCAAGCACTAAAAAGAAATATGAGCTATGAAGCTATGAAAAGACATGGAGGAAACTTACTTATTATTAAATGAAAGAAACCAATCTGAAAGGGCTACATACTGTATAAGTCTAATTACATGGTGTTCTGGCAAAGGCAAAATAATAAAGGAGACAGTAAAAAGATCAGTGGTCGCTAGACATTAGAGAGGGGGAAGGATGAAGAGGTAGAGAACAGTGGATTTTTAGGGCAGTGAGCCCATTTTACGTGATTCTATAACACAAATAGTGAACCCTAATGTAAACTACTGACTTTGAGTGATAATGATGTGTCGATATAGGCTCACTAATTACAGTAAATATATCATTCTAGTGTGGGATGTCCTTAGTGAGAGAGGCTGTGAGTGTGTGGGAATAGAAGTATATAGGAAATCTCTGTACTTTGCTCAATTTTGCTGTGAACCTGTAACTAGCCTAAAAATATTTTTTTTTAGTAATTAATAAAATAGAGTGTAAAGAGGTTGATCTGGAGATGATAAACTAGGATGAACTAGAGGAGAAATTGTGGATCCAGGAGAATAATGAGATAGTTGGTCCAAGTAGAGGGGTAACAAGGTCCTAAACTGGGGCGATGAAATTATAGGTTGTATTTACAGAAAAGGAGGGAAGTACGAGACTGCACTGACAGTGTATCTGGAAGTTCCCAAACAAGATGATAATGGTAAAAGTATTGGAAAATAGTTGGGGGGGGGGGAGGCGGAGGAGGGCAAATAAGGAGAGAAGAGGACTACATTAATGACTTTGTAGTATTTCTGTTTTTTAATTTTTTTTGAAGATCTTATTTATTTATTCATGAGAAAGAGAGAGAGAGAGAGAGAGAGACAGGCAGAGGGAGAAGTAGGCTCCATGTAGGGAGGCCGACGTGGGACTCGATCCCAGGTCTCCAGGATCAGGCCGTGGGCTGAAGGTGGTGCTAAACCGCTGAGCCCCCCCCCACCCCCCCGGGCTGCCCAACTTTGTAGTTTTTTTTTTTAACTTTGTAGTATTTAAATAAAACAACTTCCTAATTAATTTCCCTAAGGTGACCAAGCACACACCAACCCTTTGGTATGCCACAGACTACCCCTACACAAGACCCTAAGCCACCTACCACCAGCCACCACCAAGGCAGACCATGGTGGTTGGCCAGAGGGTATCAGCTTTCAAAGAAACTTCCCATCCTGCTGCTCAAGCTCTATGCTTAAGGCTATAGTGATGCGGGCCATGAACCTTCCACCACTGGAAACATCACTCTCCCTTCTTAACACATTCCTCCTGAATGCAAAACTTCTTGACCCTCCAGTCAGAATGAATGTGAGGTACTGGGATCCTGCAAACAGCCTGGAAGGGCGATTCCCTCTGGGAATCCTGCCAGTGTAATGTTGCCTCAATTAGATGACAGATTATAAATTAATAAAGGAAAAAAAAAAAAGCCCCAGACTCTAACGTCTGCCAAAACACACGATTCCCCGTAAGGTTCCTGAAAGGGACTTAGTGATGTATAGTCAAAGAGCCAACCCCCTACAGCCTTTTCCAGATTCGACGCAGACGGGCTAGTCCTCCAAATGTACCACCACCGCCTTTCCCAGGGGGGCGCCAGTTGTTGTTCTTGGAAGGAGAACACCGTTCTTTCAGCTGTATTACCCCCTGCATGCTTCACATAGTCTGTAGTTCCCTAAGCCCCCATCAATAATACAACACAGGCAGACCAGTCACCAACAGAAAACCCCGAGAAGAGAGTAAGAATGACTGTGGTTGGCCTGGGGCAGAAACGATGCTTAGGATGCTATGGATGCCAGGGGTTTTCAAAGATTGTGTTTCTAAAATCGTTGCAGGAACAGAAGTATCCTTATCAGCTGCTGCTTCTTTAAAAACCAGTCACTCAAACAGCCTCATCCCATAAAATTCCTGAGGAGGTACTGGTGACCCAATCCCTAGGAAAGTGGCCAGGATCCAGGGGCTGGTGATGTGTGCAGAGTGATATTCTCTTTCTACCCCACCCTCAGCGTTTTCCATAGGAAAAATACAGTATGTTGACCCACCCTCCCCTTTGTCTTCTGGAATGCTCACTTCACCTCACAAACAGATCTGAGTCTTCCAGAGAATACCTACTGAAGCTGCTTTTGTCTCTTTGGGCAAATGTTTTCTAGTTCTTCATCCCATTCATTCAGAGTCCTGGATACTTCTTATTCTTTGAAGCCATTTCTCTGCTATGTCATCTGTACAGACCAATCCGCACCACTCAGGCACTTGGCAACTTTATGGTTTTCTACCCCCCCCCCCACCAAGGCACATAAGCATAAATAAAGACAGCGTGTGAGAACTGGACAGTTGTGGAATAGAATCCTATTCAGTAATGGGGGCAGAGTCGTAAAGACTTGGGGGGTGGCAGAGGAGGCTCTATTATGCAGAATAAGTGAAAGCCTTTACTTACAAACACGTCCATGAGCAGGTGTTCCAGTGTCACTTCAAAGTCTTCCAATTTGGCAGCTAAAGTCATAATGAACGCCCCAGTTTGCGATGAGGCCCCACTGACAGCCCAAACCTGCAAGCTCCTCGGCTCAGAGAACACGACTGGTGTCAGATTTAGTCACAGGTGGGACTGGCACAGCGAGAAGCAGAATAGAACATCGCAGACTGACCTGATGGAGCTCGGTAGCCAGAAATCTTAAAGTGTTAAAGGAAAGAGCTAGATTGATGGCACTAGGGGACCAGACTGGAGGCAAAGTGATGTCACCAGGTGAAGAATCCAGCCCCTGCCTGCTCTTTACAGCTCTCTGGTCTGAGGCGCTCTGCAAAAATGCAGGAAACCCCAACAGTGGGCGAAAGAAAAAGCCCCAGAGAGATGGGGAGAGGCAGCAGGGAGAGAATGGAAGAAGCCGTCTGACTCTGATATTTATAGGGCCACATGTTTTTGACTCTAGCCCATTTCTCAGTTCATTTCTGACCTTTCATAATGGCCAAGCACACTGGAGTGTATTGTAGAGCGGGGGCAGTGGGTCCCACAGAAGTTGGCTGTGACCAATGCTAGGGCAATTCACACAGACACGCCATCAATAGTTCTTTGTAAAAAGCCCATCAGACCTTGTTCTGTACACGATGACAGAAAAGCACATAGTCTTGTGAAAAACAAGGAAACGAAAGTTGTGGGGGTACTAAATTTTTCCTCGGAATATTATTAGATCCTTACACTCACCCCCATCCTCTGTCCTCCCCACCCCCTCCTCTGCAAGAGTAGATAAACATCAAGGAAAAAATTTAATCTCGTGTGTCAACTCCTCAAGCTTCTGCCAGTAAAGAATATCCACTCTCTTGCGCAAATGTCATTTTTCCTTTTTGGTCTTCAAAATTTGACATTTTTTTCTTGCCTAAAAAAATTGTAAAATTGCAGTAAAATACCCATAACATAAAATCTACCATCTTCATTGCATTTTAAGTGTCAAGTTCAGTAGTGTTAAGTACATTCACATTGTTGTAGGCCCAATCTCCAGTCTTATCTTGCAAAACTGAAACTCTGTGCCCATTAACAAATCGCCACCACTCCCCCACCCCCGCCGCTCTTCCCAGCCCCTGGTACCCACCATTCCACTTTACATCTCTATGGATTTGACTACTCTCGCACCTCGTGTAAGTGAAATTATACAGTATTTTTTTTTTTTTACCAAGTTCTTTTGTGTCTGGCTTATTTCACTTAGCTTGTCTTCAAGATTCATCTATGTTATAGCATATGTCAGAATTTCCTTCCCTTATAAGGCTGAAATTTTATATCCTAAGAAAGACCCCTGCTTTGGACAATTTTTCAGGCCTGAGAAAATCTCTCAGGAACACTTGGCTGTCAAGTCTTTAGTGGCCATTCTTGCTGTGATGGTCCTAACTAAAACAGCCTTGGTCTACAAGCGAGTTCTGTCCTGTTCCCTAAACAATTTCCAAGCTGAATGATCCATGAAAAGTCTAGTCTCTGACTCCAAATAGGGTGTGACCACTTCACAGTCAATATTGATGCCGAAGAATAAGGTGCCCCACGTGAAGTTGAGGAAATCTAAAAAGTCTCTGTTCTGTGATAAAACTTCTCCCCTTCTCATCAGAGCTCTCTAAAGTGGAAACAGCTGAAACTCTCCAATTTAGTATCTTTCCATGAATTTTCATTTTCCCAAAGGAGATACAGACCCACTTAATTCAGCATTTAACATTTAAACAAAGCAACCATAAAGTAAAGGACAAAGAAAAAAAATTGATAAAAAGCATCATATTATTCCTAAAGCGGATTTGGAGTCTGTCAGAGTAGTTTAGCATGACAGTTGGTCATAAATTGTACATAAATGTTCTTTGAGTTGTGGTTTCGGTTCTGTTTTGGGGCCTCTGGTAGGGGAATTAGAATGGTTTCATGACAAGCATCTCTGTTTAGGCAAAGGCACCAAGGAGGGGTGGTGATGCTGTGATGAATGGCTCCAATACCCAAGAATGTACAGAAAATGTATTTTCTGGCTGGGTGAACTCATATTCACAGCACTTCCTATCAGCGAATGCGTTTGCCATGTCGGCAACTGGTGCAATGACTAGAGCAAACTATGTCAGCAATAGAGACTCAGCATTAAGCCAATTTCTTGCCTTGCAGTTGCCATGTTTTGTTGAAACTATGGCTGTCCAGAAGATACTCAAAAAGCCTTCTCTCACTAGGTAAGAAGAGAGCGTTGGGTGAACAAAAACTGGCCGTATGATCAGATTAATGGGGTCGAGGGGTGTGTACACAGATGCAGCTCTGTTCTCAGCTCCCAGCAATCTCAGGAGAGTTTTCAAAAGCAGGTTTTGAAACCCCCTCTCTTTAGGAACTAAATTTGGACCAAATATTTCAAATGTCTGGAATTTTGCAAAAAGTATACTTTTTTCTTTCACTAATTTTCTTCCTGGGATGGACAAAGAATCGACCAATGGAGAACAGTTAATATTTTTCATTTAAGGCAGGGAGTCTCCCAGCCCCAACAGTGAGTTTACATGGCCTTAAGGAGCCGGCAGTGACTTCTGCAGAATACAAACAGCAAACTTCAGGTGCAAGAAATTGTGCATAATTTGAGCCCTGTGAGTGGTTAGTCTTCTTGAACTAGGGCTCTGAGGAGGATGTGTTAAGAATATCCTACTTTTAGAAACAAAACGACTTTCACAGTTTCTAAAGGGGAGAAATTGACCAGAAGGGAGTTAGCAAGAAGAGAAGGAAATTGGTAGTGGGTTGTGCATGTCACCCATAAGAGACATTTACTATGAGTTCTATGTTAGTGGATGATATGAGCCATGTGGAGTAAGTGGGTACGCTGGAGGCAGCAAGACCACACCAGTCTTAAGGCAGGGAAACTGCCGCTTCAGTAGTATCAGGCATTTAATCGAAGCTTCTGGGCCCCCTGAGAAGGATCTGACATGCCTCACCATGCTGGGGCTCCCCAGTGAGAACAATGAGTCAGCAATACACCTGATACAGGAGGTAAATGCTAGAATTTGTTCTGCAACTTGAATTGTAACACTGATGTGTACGGTTTTAAATTTTGAGTTTCTTCCCGTTTAAATCTTGGATGACCATCTTTTTCTACCTTGTCTATGAAGAATCCCTCCAGCAGACTCAACATTTTGGTGATAGAACTCAATAAAAGGAAAATCTTTGGAAAGTGGAGATTTGGCTGGATTCCCTTTATAGCCATCCAGACAGTCTCCCTCAGTCTCCCCAGGGGAGTTGTGGGCAAACCAACCTTCTAGAAAGTGCCATGTTTTCTGCAGCCCTGAAAATGAATTGGCTGCTTCAAAAGCATGAGTCTTCATTGTTGTCTCTACTTAATTTTATTATTGGTAAAAATATAAAATCACACTAAGATATTTTTCATTGAAAAGCATGAGTCTTTATGGAGGTAAGGTCTGTGGTTCAACTAGATCACAATCCAGTTCATAGCAAAGACTTTCTATTAAGTAGGATGATGAGCAAGCCCAAGGCAGTAGGCAATTGAATAGGCAAAACTGTTTTCCTGGAAAGGTCTCTCTCTCCACCCTAGAGCAGTGGCTTTCTATTCAGTAAAACCATTTATTTAAAGGTCAGGTACAAAGCAGTGGATCAGACCACCATCGGGTCAATCAGAATAGGTCATTGAGATAACCTAGCAACCATTTTAGTGTCTTGACTGGTGAATCTAAGCAGAAATTTGATCCAAAGGTGAAATAATTACTGAGATTTTTAAAAAAGCAAAATCACTGACTTTTATTTTGATCACTCAATTATGTCCCACAGACCCAGTTTATAGTACAAAAAAATCCCCTAACAATATGTTGTGAAAGCAACTAATATTAGCGTCCTATTGATGAACTTGTCTGTCAAGCTTCTGCCTCACCTTAAAACCAGAAAGGGAGGATTTTTATTAAAGGAATCCTGCTTGTTTAAGCAAACCAGGCTGATGGCCCTACAGACAGCTGCCTGTCTGGGTCTAATCATAAGGGCTCGTCTGTCTGCCCTAGCCATCTCTCAGACGACAGTCACGGTAATTTAAAGGTTCGTGTCTATAGGGCCCCTGGTAGGCTGGCACAGCAGTGGATCAGGGCCATGGTATCAACAGCCATGCTCTCCGTGTCTGCTCGTCCTTCCTGTAACACAACCAACCTTGTCTTCCCTGCTCACAGTGCCTTTTCAATTTTGCCTCTCTGACAAGTACAAAGGCTCTATTCCTCTCTAGCTGTCCCCTGCCCCACTCTGCCTGTCTCTCCCACCCGCAGCCCCTGCCCAGTCACAAGGATGAATTTGAAGACTTTCAAAACTAACAGGCAGTGAAATTCGTGTCAGGCACACGCAGCAGTGCCCTGGGCTCATGATGGAGAGAAACACATAATAACTTGCCTGATCTCTCAATCTTGCCACCTGTCACGTGCTCTTCTACTTGGAGTGAAAGAGGCTTGTGGGGGTTCTGAAGCCAGCACCAGTGGGGCACGCTGGGGATAGGCCAAGAGCAAGCACCTCAGCTCCACCACCTGTGTTTTCTAAGCCACCCCACTTTCCAGAGTTCAAATGCAGGGTTTGGAAACACAGATCCTTACCACAGTCTCCCAAATCTTCTACGGGTGTTTTTGATGACTCTTTCTCATCTGTAAAAGTTGCACGGGATTTAAAGATTTCTGTGCCTTCCAGGGTTGCTTGGTGAGTAAACGTGATAAAGGTAAAGTGCTTGGAGCTAGTCCAAAATAAGAAGCTATGCACACAGGAACTACGTGGTGGTAACCAGTGGCTGGGGACTGAATGTTTATGCACCCCCCAAAACTCACAGGTAGGAAACCTAATCCCCAATGTGATGGTATTTCTAGGTGGAACCTCTGGGAGGTGATGAGGTCATGAAAGGGGGAGCCCTCATGAATGTAGTTAGTGCCTTTATACAAAAGGTCTCAGGGAGCTCCCTCACCCCCTCCTTCTGCCATGTGAGGTCATAGCTAGAAGATGGTTGCTTATGAACCAAATGATAAGACTATGAATCAGGCAGTGAGTCGCTACTAGACACCGAATGGGCCAGCACTTGATCTTGGACTTTCCAACCTTCAGAAATAGGAGAAGCAAATTTCTGTTGCTTGTAAGCCACTAGTTTATGGTGTATTGTTATAGCAGCCTGAACAGACTAAAACACTACTGTTACCTATGTTCCTCTTTGGGGACCTTTGAGTGACAAGTTGGCTCAGTTATGTCATGGCCCAAATGAGAGAGTCTACCTGTGGTAAAAGAACACTCCAGGGAGAACCACCATCCATTTTAAGTCACTCTGACTTGGATTGGGTTACCTGTCCCCAGAACCCTTCCTCATCTTGCTTAGAATGATCAATGACTCTTAATCCTTTCAGAGTCGATGGGCGTGTGTTATAATGAATCTTTTATAATGTCCCTTACTGTCTTCAAGTGAAATCATGGATAATACAACTTGTGTACACATATTACTTTAAAAATATCAACACAACCCTCTGCTATGCAAATAAGCAATAAAGTGAAAGTAATCTATAATGAAAGAATATATATCAGTTTACATAAATGTCTTTGTATATTGCAAGTAGACCAGAAAACATGGTGAACTGGTCACTTAATCACTGTGAAATCAGCCTGCCTCCCCCACCCATCCTCTCTCATCTGTTATTGGGGGACAGCCTCCCTGGGCTTGACCAGTAGTAAAAGGAGAGCAGAGAATCTGAAATGGAAGGAAATATGGCTGTTTGTGTTTGGGCAGAATTGAATATGGTGTTTGAAACCCATGGACATTCAGACCTGTCTTAGTCACTTGGTAGCCTATTGCTCCAGACCAAATCAAGAGTGATTTGAGAGGCTGTAATAATTACCAGACAGGCCTGGAATGCACCTGAATATCTACTCATCTCCAGTATATTCTTGAGATACTATGTCCTTGAACAGCAAGAACTATCTAGTATAACTTGAACATTTTTCCATTTGGACTCTACAGTCTTCCACTAACGACAGGCCAGGAGGCTATGGCACTTGATCTTGATTTCTCATTTTGACTCTTTCCAGGTGCTCATCAAAATACCAATGTTGTATTATGCATGCACTAGCCTTACTCGTCAGGCTACAGAGGAGATAGCCAGGCACAGTCAGTCATTGGTGGCAGGCTGGCATCACATGAGTGAGGCTCTCTAAGAGTTCATGGGTGATCAAAATCCTAGCTGATGCTCCCACTCTTCCTCTGGCAGGGCCCTTCATTTTCCATACGTGACCTCCAGAACTTCGAAGAGTATTCTGGGTACAGATGGCTAAAGAATTACAGTGGGAAGATCGCTTGACTTTTAACCCTTGTGTGATTGATATGATCCCATCACAAAGAAAAATGAAGCTTCCACTAAAGAACAAGATAAATATATTTGATAGAGGTACTCTGAAGGGGTACAGATCCTGGGCTTTGGATGGCCTCTACCCCCATCTCACAGCCCTAATCAATGAGAAAAACCTAAGCTTCAGGTACAATTCACAGAGAGTTAACCCAGATGGAAGAGGGATATGAAATGTGTTGAACGTATCTCACAATGGCAGTACTGCTTTGGAGGCCAGGCCTTAACATCATTACTCAGGCTGTTCTTTGAAGGCAAGAGGGCTCATCTCATCATAGGTTCTCCGACATTTCCACAACAACTACAGTTCCTGGGGTGATTTAATAGTAAGGAGATGAGCTTGCTAAGGCAGGTGCATGGAGGAGCTCTTCATTGATCCTTCTGAGTCTTAAAATGGAGGCCAAAGCATTCAGGTGTCTTAGAGTTCTGCCTCTCTTCTGAATCCCATGTCATGCCACACTGCATGCTGATCAGAGTACAGTGTCATCTTTTCCAAAATACGGTAAGAGGAAAAACTCATTGGTCACATAAGATAACAGAGCATTAAAGTGTGAAAACTTTAGTAGCGGATGCTCTATTGAGTGTATTATTAATTACAATACATAACTATGAAAGTTTCTACTTGCTATGTGCCTTGTCCCAAGTTATTAGGGCTGTGTCCATAATTAATATTGTTTCTCTCACTTTTTACACAAGAACGTTTGGCTTAAGATAGAAAGCAAATGACCCAAAAGCTTATTCCATGGGATTACTTTACAAACAGCTAGGATATGCTATAACTTGGTCTGCATGTGGCTACTGCTGGGCTGGCTGGTTGGGCCTGGAAGTCACAGGCACTGTGAGGACAGGGCAGTGTGCACTTCTCTCCACACAGGGAGGCTGTCCCAGGGCAGCAGAGGCAGCAGCGATGCTGGGGTCCCCAGTCTGTGACTTTAGGATCTCAGCCTCTGAGATTCAGTTTCCTGAATTGGAACTTCTCAATTCAGTTTCCTTATGGGTCTAATTCCAGGCAGAGATTAGACAAAGGTTTCTAGATGTTGGGCATTACGGCACATTACAATTTGCATATCAAGTTCAATATTGGGGGGACCACACTAGGATTGCCAATATGCTAAGTTGGGGCATTAAAAAAATATAAACCAGTAACAAAAATGACTCAATTATCACCTGCCATCACCATGATTTTATTCAAGAAAAGACATCTCAACACACAGCAAAAATGGAAGAGATATCTCAAATTTTAAGGTGGAAGGAAGTCAGCTGGACGGTCAAGTCCCTCTGTTGTCTGTATATATTTTTTGCCATGTTACAAGGACTTTATTTCAGGCCTCTGTGGATCAGGGAGTGGGGCCTGGAACCAGATGATGAGAGTGTCCTCAGCCATAATTCAGCTCTGTCACTTTGTGGTTTCATCTCTAATTTTCAGTACATCCTCATTGCTACTACAACAGACTGAAGATGCAGGAGTGAGCTGATGGGCGAATCACTGGAGACAGACCCGTGTTTACCCCTCGCCAGCTCTCTTAGCACTGAGAACATCAGCAAGGCCTAGAGGAAAGCCTAAATAAACACTCTGCCTTCAGCCTGAGAGGTGAAGTTCTGGAACGGGAGTTACAGGCCTCATCATGATGAAGATTCTTCTCTAAGCAAGTGCCTGAGAGGGAGCAACCTGATTTTTGTCCACAAGACCAAAGCCTTCTCTCTTGAAATTTGTTTTGTTACTGGTTTGGAATAGGTAGTATATGCAGATTATATAAAATTAAAAATTAATAGGAGAGTACAGATAAAAAGTCTCTTTTATTCCTCTGACTTAAAGCCACCCAGTTCCTAGTAGGGACAACCTCCTTTACTACTTCTGGAGATGTTCTAATCAGATTCAGGCATAAAATATTACCATTTCTGGATGTGATATGTACATATAATATATATTACAATTGTTTACAACTGTAAATAGTACTTCATTGTCTGGAAGATTTCATTTAACCTATTCCCTATTGATGGGTAGTTGCATGGTTGCTAAGGCAACACAAAAATAGATTTTGCCCAGGTGCCAAAATATTTTTAAAGTAGGCTTCTAGAAGCGGAATTGCTGGCTCAAAAAATGTTGTACATTTTAAAAATATTGATATTGTAAATTTTGTTCTCTATAGAGTTTGTACCAATTTATACTCCCACAAAATAGAGTCCCCAATTCCCAATACCCTCTGCTATAGTGTGTGATAGCAAGCTTTTGAATGTTGGGCGATGTGATATGAAAATGGCATCATATTTTACTTCAAATTAAAATCTCCTTTAATAAGTGAAATATTGTTCACAAAAATTCCCTAATACTAATTCCATTTTTTAAAAATATATTTTTTTAAAGATTTTATTTATTTATTCATGAGAGACACAGGCAGAGGGAGGAGCAGGCCCCCTGCAGGAGCCTGATGTGGGACTCGATCCTGGGACTCTAGACCATGCCCTGGGCCGAAGGCAGCTGCCCAACCCCTGAGCCACCCAGGCGTCCCACTAATTCCCTTTTAAAGGCTACACTGATCTAAATGGGTCCAGCTGTGTCTCATAAACATTCCAATAATGGGCATATACTAATGATTAGCAACAAGATGTTAGACCCATCTACCCACTGAAGTCCACATTTAAAGGCAATTTAAGAGAATATTAATGGTTCCCTTATGCATCTCTGTATTACATAGCACAAAACACACCTGTTAGGATGAATGAAAATTAAAACCACACTAAGCAAGAACAAAGGGTAATTCATCCAAATACTCCACTTTGTAAAATTTCCCTTCGGCCTTGAGATGAGATATCAAAGCAATGAAAAGGTTGAATCTTGACAGACTTTGGACCATGACACGTGATCAAATTGGGACTGTATGAAATTGATAACACTTGTCAGCTACTCAATTTTGAATCTACCAGACTCAGAAGCTAATCTCACGGAGGATCAGCAGTGTGGGCAATAAAGGTCCTCAGCATTTCCATTGTGTGCCAAGATATATGAGCATCAACACTTCTAAGTATGGTTACAGGTTCCCTATGACTGTGCTAAGCAGACCTGTTACCCATGACTTTTATCAGCAAGGCTGATCCTACTGCCTCACGACATTTATGATGGGCCTCTACTTTATTTTGCTGCTAATCTCTGCTTAGGTTTCCACTTATTCTCAAGGTCACAGCTGTGTTTGGAAAAATGATAATAAATATTGACCTTCAGGATACTATTTCTTGGGCATTTTTGAAAGGGACAGGGTAGACACTGTGAATATCTTGGACATGTAATAAATCATTACAGAACAGCAGCCAACAAACTAAATAATTAATTTCATTCATTTAACTTAATTTAAACATATTAAATATTTACCGAGCTTGTTTTCTATCAAATTTGCATTGAGGCTGTAGTGATTTTGCCATATGCTACCAGCCCTAAGCTATTAATCCTGTGGCTGGAAATGCTTAGATTCATGAATTGTTAGGTCATTTTATAGGACATGACCTGTACTTAGACCATTTACTTCTACTGTTGTTTGGTAATATCCTTTTTGCTCACAATGGGGTAGATGTTGTATATCCTGCTGATGAAGCAGGTCCTTCACATCTAAAAAAACTTCATTCCTAATTTCTAAGTAAGATGTTATTGCTTTCTTGCTCATCTATCATCTATTACCTATCTATGTACCTACCTACCACCCATCTAATCTTCATTCTGCACCAGGCTCTATCTTAAATGCCTTATAAAATGAACTTATTTAATTCTCACAGAAGCCCAATTAGGTGGTTATCCCATTCCACCCCATTTCACGGATGGGGAAACTCAGGAACAGAAGGGTTAAGTTGCTCGGTCACAGTCACACAGCCAGTTCAATGGTGTGGTCTGAACACGAGCTCAAGTCTCCGGACTCCAGAATCTGTGATTCAACCATACATGGGGCCTGTGTGTGTAGGACATTCTAGTTTTGCAAGCAATCACTTGTCCCCTGTCACTGAGGGAAAATCCTTCTTCTGTTGGACGAAACAGAGAGAGCTCTCGTGAGGAAGCAGAGCTGGTTAAAGAGTGTGTGTGATAGTGGTGGTGGTGGGGGTTTACTGGAAAATATCTGGTATCCATTTACAAGATACTCTTTATAGCATCTCCATTGTGTCATGGAGAGATTCAATAATGGTACCAAAGGAATTCAGTTGAAGTGAATGTTGGAGCAAAGAACATAGAGTGATGTAATTCTTGAAGTTGGGGGAGGAGTAAAATGTTCGTCTGGGACTGGAGATGAGGGAACAGGCCCCTGGGGCCTTGGCCTCAGTTGCCCTGTCTGCCTAGGACCAGTGTGGATCCGGATCAAGTGGCTCAGGTCCAGACATTCTATTATCCATCTCCTGTGCTCTTGCTTCCACCCCTGGTTAAGAGGACTGTGGACTCCTCAGACGCCACAGATTAATTCAGGCATCTCTGTTTTGCTCTCTGCCAGTGCGTTCTTCACAGGCACGGAGGTCTGCAGGAGATGGCGTTCAGCCCTGTGGTGGGTACAGTGGTTCCACACTCCTCATGCAGGTGTTGGCTTTAACGAGGTGTTGATGGGAAAGTGGTTGAGACAGAAATGCGTGGAGTGTGAGAAAAGGGAATGGCAAGATATCTTACCAACACGCCTGTATAAATAGACTTCTCTGGGCTTCGGAGAAGCATGTGCCAGGCCTTCAGAGTGGAATAACTGTTTTGCTTCCTCTTAATTAAAGGAATTATATGACTCCCTTGTGAGAAAGCAAAATGACTTATTTTATCATAATTAAGCTTTTAAAACAGCAACTTGCAGTACTTTGAAAAAGTCATGGAGTATATGGAGTTACACTCGATTCCTTTTTTTTGTTTTGTTTTGTTTTGTTTTCATGCTGAAATTGGGCAATTAGAACACTTCTTCTTTCTCCAAATGGAACAGAGCTCTTTCTGTCCTTCAAATTTTTCAGAGCTGCTCCTTAAGCCTAACAGCTTCCTTAAGACGTTTTTCTAAAAGCCTTTCTTACGACGATCTTCAAAAAGCCTTGCTCTGCTGCAGCATTTCCAAAATTTCAACATTTTATTTACATATTAACTTTCCATCCTTAAAATCCAGACTAATTGAAAGTTCTTCTGTTTATCGATTAGTTTTCTGCACCTGAAGGGAAACACACCTTAAGCTTCATACCCCAGTTATTTTGTTATACAAGACTTAAAATTAGAAACATTTGCAAGTAAGTTCCATATCTAGGCAGACTCCCAAAAGAAATGTGTCCATATGAGCACTAAAAGATATGCCCAGGGATTTTCATAGTAGCATTATTCATAATTGTTCCAAAATGAAAACAATTCAAATGCCCATCATAAGTAGAAGAGAAAAATACATAGTATTTTCATACTAAATGATTGTGTAATGGAATAAAATACATCAATAAAAATGAATGAACCTCAGTTGCGTTGATGAATATGGGTATAATCTTAGGAATATATTTTTGAGTGATAGAAGCTAGATACAAAGGGTATGTATAGTGTGGTTATATTTACATAAAGCTCAAAAACACAGAAAATCTTGGGGCACCTGGGTGGCTCAGTGGTTGAGCATCTGCCTTTGGCTCAGGTCGCGGTCCCGGGGTTCTGGGATAGAGTCCTGAATCGGGGTCCCTGCAGGGAGTCTGCTTCTCTCCTGCCTATGTCTCTGCTTCCCTCTTTCTGTGTCTCTCATGAATAAATAAAATCTTAAAAAAAAAAAAAAACACACTGAAAATCTTAAAGGTGTAGAGATAGGACACGACTTAGACAACATTTTTAAAAAGGATACTTTTACTTGCAACATGTTATGATGTTATCTGTCTACTTATTGAAAAGAATGTTTTCTTAATCAAAAATCTTGAAAGTATAATACTGAAGTTACTGAGGACTGAATACAAATCTATTTCTGAGGGATTTTTCTCTTTATGGGTCATTTCCACCATATATTCTATGTTATTTTGAATGTCCTGTGTGGGTACAAAAGTAATACCCCAAGGAATTGTCCTAGAATGTATGTTTACATTTATCGGAGGGCCAAATCACAAGCTTTACCCACAAGACCATGTTTTCCTTCCCCTTTCCACCTCTGTTCTTGCCCACTGGCCTCCTGAATTCTCTCCCTGCCTTTCCCATCCCCCTCTTCCTCTCTGACATGTGACTGAGCTGTTCTCCCCAGTTCTTTTTTTTTTTTTAGATTTTATTTATTTATTCATTCATAGAGATGCAGAGAGAGAGAGAGTAGCAGAGAGCACAGGCAGAGGGAGAAGCAGGCTCCATGCAGAGAGCCTGACGTGGGACTCAATCCCAGGTCTCCAGGATCAGGCCCTGGGCTGCCGGCGGCGCTAAACCGCTGCGCCACCAGGGCTGCCCTGTTCTCCCCAGTTCTAGCTTCTGCCTTCCCCCTGCATCCTCTCACAGCAGTCTGGGATTTTATCCACTCCCTTGATAATTCCTCTGGCTCCTTGGGCTACCTCATTTCTAAATGTGCACTCCCTGCTTTGACTCCTGTCCAGCACCCTGGCCTCTGTGGCCCAGTTGCCTGGACAGCCACACACAGCTACATCTTTTGTCAAAATTACTCAATAAAACACAAAATCAAAATAATTTCTCACTATACTAGTTAAGGCTTTCTACTTGGTGATCTGGGTTGGTGGCACCACCACTCATCCAGGTGGCTAGTCTCCCCATCTCGGGTCACCTTTAACTCCCTTCCTCCCCATTTCCAACTGGTCACCCATGTAAACTTGTAAACTGACTCTGCCTTTGACATTCCCTCTCCTCTCTGTCCCCAGGGTTGTTATCATCTTGGACCTCCATCATTTTATCGGCTGCTTTGGGCTCCGCAACTGATCTCTCTGTTGCAAGGTTCTCCTCATGCTAATTCTTACTTTTGGCTACTTGACTGGGTTGAATAGTGTCCCCCCTCAAATTCATGGTCCACCAGGAACCCATGCACGTGAACTCATTTGGAAAGAGTCATTGCAGACATTAGTCAAGTTAAGATGAGATCATCCCGTCTTAGGGCGAACCTTCAATCCGATACCATTGGTGTCCTTATCAGAAGAGGCAAATTTGACAGGGAGACATTGGCACACACAGAATACCATGTGAAGACACGCACAGAGATCAGAGTAGAGTGTCTCCAAGCCAAGGAATGCCAAACACTGTCAGCAACCAGCAGAAGCTACAAGAAAGCCACACAGCGGGTTTTCCCTGAGAGCCTTCAGAGGGAGTGTGGCCCTGCTGATGCCTTGATTTCATATCTCCAGCTTCCACAACTGTGACAGAATAAATCTGTGTTGTTTTAAGTCACCCAGTTACACACTTTGTCATGGCAGTATTGGTAAAGAAATAAAGCCACCACCAAAGTCTTCACGAAACACTGCTTTTATCCTCAATCCTTCTCTGTTCCGGGACTTTCAATGTCCCCCTCTTGTCTACTAGATTAATTTCAGTGATGCCTTTACCAGCTAGGCATTATGCTCTGGTCTCTGCTCCTATGACTTCATGTGAGTTCTGCTACAGCCTAACACATCCCTATGCTTCATCTCTACCCAGCATTCACCTGCCTTTCCACTCCATGTTACACGCCTGACAAGGCTTCTCCCCTTGATGTCTTCCTGCTGAAATTGTGCCACTTTCTCAAGGTGCTCAAAGGCCAGTGTCTTCATAGAGTATTCCTCAGTTCAGCGGGGTGTGTGTATTCCTTCTTTTTAACACCCACAGTCAGCACCACTATTGTCCACTGATTGCTGTTTTTTGGCCTGTCTTATGGTGATTTCTATATTTGAAACAAATTTACTAGGATATGTGTTTGGCATAAATATAGATAAGTGCTATTTTACTAAGTTTGGATCACTGAAACATACTTCAAGTTTACTAACCAAATCCTGTAGGCCTCTAGACCTTTTGGGCCACCAGCTCTGATGTGTCCTGGCATACACACAAATTATGATTCACTTTTGTCAACACGTGTTGAAATAACTGAAATATTTGCTTAAGACACGATTGACTTTTACAATCTCTACTGCTGTATAATGACTGCAGTGGTTGGGAACTGTGACACTTTCTTCTGTATAAAACGCTGGGGTGAAAACTTAATGGAATAATAGGAACTACTTTTTCTGTTCTGCTAAAGCAGTGTTTACAACATATATTTATTTATTTAATTAATTTATTTATTGATTTATTGCACTTGAGCAGGGAGAGGGGCAGAGGGAAAAAGAGAATTTCAGGCAGACTCCCTCCTGAGCACAGAGCTCAACATGGGGCTCAATCTCTAGACCCCAAGATCATGACCTGAGCCAAGGTCAAGAGTTAGATGCTCAACTGACTGAGACAGCCAGGCACTCCTTCAACATATTATTAAAAAGACACAGGGCAACATGCAAAGCTGTTCTGTAACTCTTTTTTGAAAAATTCTTTTTCCCAGATCAACTGAGCCCAAAGGGCTTAATATTACCATATTTTAAGAAAACGAAAGGCAGAATTTTTCTAATACTTGTTAATGCCAAGGTAGAGGTCATTTTCAGCTTTACTGGTATCTCCGGTGATTTTATCCCTGGCTCCAGGCTTTCTGATTCCTGACTCAAGAGAGGAAATCATTTCTGCTTGCTCAGGGCGATGATCAAGGCCCTGGCCTTGGTGCCGTCAGCTAGAATGCTTTGATGAGCAAGGTTTCAGTATCCTGCGTGGCTTTGGTCTGAAGCAGCCTAAACACTGGGGAAAGGAATGATTTTGTGGCTGCTCTAATAAGGGAAATCCAAACTGATCCACATGTGGAGATATCAAATCCCACTGAGTGGTAACTGCCACTATGGTGCAGCATGTTCACCAGGGCTGGTTGCCAGGGATTATCCAGAGAAGGAAAAGAGCAAGGTCTTTATAAACTATGGAGCTGCATCCTGGGACCATGCTACCAATATTCCTTCTGATTTGGGCTTCCATTTCCAACATCACTCTCAGACTATTGTGGAACAATCCTCCATGAAACATAGTGATGTCTTCATCTAAACAGAATTTTGATGACTTGTGTCAAAATTTTAATTCCATTAAATAGACCCAAAGTGTGAGGAATAGATTCTTCATGGTGGAAATATGTCATTGCAAATTGCTTTGTTTCAACTTCTTTATCTTTGCAATTTAATTTTGTTCTTGTTGTTGTCCTTGCCTGGGAGAATCGATGTGAAGAACAGCTTCTGATTCTGATGTGCTTTGGTGGTACCAGACCAGTAGCTCACAGCGAAGCCCCCAAACAATACCACTGTCTTGAAGGTCCAGGTGAAAAGTTCTTCATATGCCCGCCTACCAGCATGTAGTCTATAGGGATTTTCTGTTCTCTTCTTGTTCCCTGATGGGAATGGAATGAGAATGTTTACCCTCAAGGAGCTCTGTAAGAATTGGCCTTTGTGGAGATTTCTGGAGTGGCAGCTAAGTGGGTCTAACAGGAGGCAAAAGGTCCAGGCCTGGAGCACTGCAGACCACACCGGAAGGGGGCCCAGACTTAGACCCCATCCATCCCATTCATCTAAGACAAAGCAGCAGAATGTCTTCTGAAGCCCCAGACTGAGGTGACTAATCTGGTATTGGCTTTGCAAACAGTTGGGAGTGAAAGAGCATCTTATAGTTGGAGTTGCACCATAACCATGGCCTGTGTCTAAGATTGACTGCTAGATGGTTTTGGAGAATCTCCTTTTAAAAACTTCCAATTCAAGATTGATCATCTTTACTGGGATTTTTACCTTGAGAACGCCTTGCTTCAAAGACTGTAAATAAAATGTATGTAAATATATGTGCAGGAAGGAAAAAGAAGCCACTGTGTTCATTTCAGTTTTTCAAACTGGAGCACAGTTTGAAACCAAAACTTTGGTTATTTTAGAGGCCAGTCAAAGGGGTTGATGTGAGCTCTGTACCATCTTTAACCTATGCAGTCTTAAATCAGCTGATTATCAGTGAATGGGGAAGCTAACTTCAGCATTCCTGTCTACTCTCCTGGCTGTGCTCTGAAAACCTAAAGAAGAACCCCATTGTACTAGTGCTGAATAACACAGAAAGCAAAACTGACTATAACATGAAACATGAAATGTTAGGAATGAAAAGTACTTTCCATCTTAGAAATTTCCCCTTTGAGGAATTTCCACATCTAAAAAGTATGGGAGAACATGACTCTGGGGGTTTATTTATTTTTTTTTAAGGATTTTATTTATTTGTATGAGGGAGAGAGAGAGAGAGAATGAGAGTGCACACAAACAGGGGGAGCAGCAGAGGAAGAAGCAGGTTCCCCTGCTGAGCAGGGAGCCCAATGCAGGACTCAGTCCCAGAACCCTGGGATCAGGACCTGAGCCGAAGGTGGATGCCTAACTGACTTAGCCACCCAGGTGCCCTGACTCTGGGGTTAATACCAGTGAGTGGCAAGGTAGCAGCATGGAATAGAGGCTTTGGAGTTACGCAGAGCAGAGTTAGAATCATGGCATCGCTGTTTCCCCACTGTGGACCCTGTGGTAGACCACTGAAGTCAACCCTCAGCTTTCTTCTCCAGTGGGGACAATAGTACCCACCTCACAGAGCTGTTCTGACCACTTAATGAAAAATATAAAAGGCATTTAGCACACAGCTTACCACATTGTCCCTCTGTAAACGACTGACATCATTTCTGTGTTCTTCCTCAGTGGGATCCCGAGATAATGGGGGGGGGGGGAGTAGAGATCTCATGGAAGAAGAGGAAGTTAGGGGAAATCCAGGAAGGGGGTGGGGTGGACACAAGGCTGTAGCCAGTGGCCTTGGATTAGGCTGAAGAATGAACCAGCCTACCATGATATTAAGAGGATGGCTGCCACTGTCCTCAAAGCCAGCTTCGTACTCAGGAGGGTCCCTGTGAATACTCAAGGCCCATCCAAACTGCTGGAACTGGAATGGATTTGGATGGTGAAGCACCAATTTAGGGAAGTGTGGCCAGTGAGCTGTGAGACTGCCTTATTCATTGCATTTGCTCCTTAATAGCACAGTCCCTCAATTTTGTGTGACTGATTTTTTTTTTTTTGTAAACTACCCACTTATTACATTATGGCAGAGTCTTATAGTAATAAAAACAGTAGTAATTTTTCTTAACAGAACGGGAGTCTCTCCCATTGTTACTAAAACAAAAATATTTCTTTCCTGTTGGGCCTGGGTTAATAGCCGGACCCCAACACCTGACCTTGACTGCCAACCTGCTTGGACCTACTGACTTTTGTCCCACATTTTTCCTTAGCTTCTTCCCAGCTTCTCTCTTAACTCAGGCAATGGACAGTATGGGCATAATATCCCATGATGGGAATTCAAACTACTCCTCAAGCAATAATGACTGCCAGACTCTGGTGGTCCAGACAACCCAGACCAGCTTGAGCTCAACTCCCAACTCACGCCTGCAGAGATGGGCCATGGAGTGACAACAGTTACCTTTACCTCATTAAAACACTTAAATCTCTGCCCAAGGAGGAGCACAAGCCTCATTTACATCACATACAACATATTGTATAGGTATGTTTCCTTAAGGCATGCTAGTGACTTTAGGCCTGTCCCCATATATGATGCAAGTCTTCCCTATCTAAATATTCATCCTAATCCTAAATAGAAGGAATCATGGCTTTGAAAGTCAATCCCCATGATCTCCTTATTTGCTACAAATCAAGTTTCTTTTGTGACAACTCACCTGCTATAGTTTCTATCTTTGACTCACTAAGGAGTGAACTTATATTATTTTGGTACTCACGTTACTTGGTTATTTCAGAGATTTCCATTCACTGACTATACTCCAGTTCCTACAGTTTGTTCAGAAATGTGATAGGAGCTGACCTGAACAACAAAATCACTTCCTGGTGGAATGTTGGAGAGAACTGCCTTCTTCAAAAAGCTGGGTAGTCATGACTACCAGAGTTTTCATTAAGAAACAACCTGGAGCTCACAGGATCACCTGAAAAGGTGAGAAGCAGTCTCTCTGGGAAAGAAATGTTGGTTTTGTCCAGTGCTGCATTCCTGGTTCACTGATGGACTGGTTTAATTTGTATCCGAGACCTTTCTTATACTTTCTTCAAGTAAAGAAGTTTAAAGCTAGTAAACAGAGCAATTAAGCTCATTAGAATTCCAAATGTACAGTAGGGAAGTTTGGGGTGAGGAGGTACTTGTTCGTATAAATAAGCAATTTATGGAGAAGTGTAGAGTTTCATACATGATAGAGTCTTCAAAATAAGTTGGGGACAGGAAGTTGGAGAAATGTGCTGGCAAGCATTCTAGAACTTTCAGAACCAAAGGTGCACTCTGGCCTTTTAAAACTACGATCCCCCAGTGTGGCTGTTGGTACATTAAGAAAGAGGTCAGCCAAAATCTTGTCCTTCCACTCCTCATAATTCACAATGGTCTCAATCTTTTTTCCTCTCAAATTTCCTCAGGGGCTGTTGGATTTTTTTTTTTTAAGTTGAGACTCGTTGTGTGATGGTTTTGTTAAATATGAGGAAGTACTTTGCTTTTGTGTGTTGGCTCTGTTTGCACAGTTGTCTTTCCACATGCTTGGCATACCTCCATGTAGCCCAGATTCTCATGCCAATAATTTACTGAGCACCTACTATGTGGAAACAAAAAGTCATGGTTTGAGCATAGGCTTTGTCTTCATAGCCTACAAACTGCCTTGGATCAGGCACTTCCTTAACTTTTCTCAGTTTTCTCATCTGTAAAATGGGACTCAAGGTATTCATCCCAAAGGGTTGTGAAGATTGGATGAGTTAATAAGGTAAAGCACTCGGAACCTGTATCAAAGGCACATTTGGCAGAAACTGCTTTTAGGTACTGAACTGTTCCCTGGTGCCCAGCACTGCTGTCCTGAAAGTTTTGCATGAATTAACTTATTTAATTCTCATGAAGGCCTATGGGGTAGGTTCCATTATTATCCTCTTTTGTGGATGATGAAGGCTTACAGAAGTTAAGTGATGCTTGGGTTATTAGAAAGACTACTTCTGTTAAGAAATCATCAAAGAGGGATGCCTGGGTGGCTCAGCGTTTGAGCATCTGTCTTTGGCTCAGGGCATGATCCCGAGGTCCAGGATGGAGTCCTGCAAGGCTCTCCCTCTGCCTGTGTCTCTGCCTCTCTCTGTGTCTCTCATGAATAAATAAATAAAATCTTTTAAAAAAAGGGAAATAATTAAAGAGTAATCAGAAATGCAAGAAAATATAAATTAGCATTGTTGTATAATTAAAAAATGAATATTTGGTTTTAGTCCTTTCTTCCTGGCACAGAGCTTCTAAAACCTTTAGAATTTACTCTTTCATACACTAATGAGATGATCCACTGGGGAGGCAGGGTTACATAGCTAAAGGGTGGGGCTGGTCCCTAGAAATATCAAGCCACTATTAAAGAGCTGGGACTTTAAGCCCCACCCCCTGACCTTTGGAGATGTCAGAAGGGCTGGAGATTGAGTTCAATGATGAAGGCCAATGACTTAATCAATCATGTCTACATAATGAAACCTTGCTAAACCACTAAACAACAGGGTTCAGTGAGCTTCTGGATTGGTGAACAGATCAAGGTGCTGGGGGAGGGGTGGCGCACCCAAGAGAGGAAGTAGAAGCTCTGCACTCTCCCCTCCCCAAACCTCACCCTATGCATCTCTTGCATCTGACTGTTCTTGAGTTATAGCCTTTATAATAGACCAGTAAGTATAGCAAAGTATTTTCTGACTTCTGTGAGTTATTCCAGCAAATTACTGAACTCGAGGAGGGCATCATATGACCTGTTTATTTACAGCCAGTTGGACAAAGTATGGGAAGTCTGAGACCTGTGATTGGCATCTGAAGTGAGGGCCATCTCTGGGACTTGTGGGATCTGACACTAAGTCCAGATAGTTAGTGGTAGAATTGAATTGTTGGACACATAGCTGATGTTTTAGAATCGAGAATTGACAAGTATTGGTCTGACCCAAATCTCTTGCCTCTAAATGTCTTCTCTTTTTCTCTTTTTGAACTGAATCTTCATCTCTTTCACTTTGGAAGGATTCTCCTTGCTGAACATTTCACACCCATCCTTATCTCTGCATTTCCATGACCAGGTCATGTGGTCCTGCTCAATGGCCACATTATTTCAACTGTCTTCCATGTTCGTGTGGGGATTAGACTCATCTGAGCATATTTGGGAGGATCCATGGCATAGCCACACCAGGGGTCCCTGAAGAGGTACATGTAGCCTCCTGCAAATAACTCTAGAGGAGAGCACCATGTCCTGCAAGAGAAGACACTGTGTCCTGTGTTGGGAGGGTGGGCTGAATGTGAGAATAGCAAGTCTGCTACTCAGTGTGCTCTAGTGCCTCCATCCCAAGGACTCTTGCTTGGGACCTCGAGAGGGAGGCTGGAAATCAAAGAGTCAGAACTTAAAGGGCTTCCCTCAAACCTCTCTGGTTGACACCAGCCTGGGGAACAGCCCAACAGGCTTTGTCATTGGTGAGGGGGAGGGTTGACACTGTGGGAGGGGAGTGGCATCTCAGCTTTCAGTGGATGCATGGATGGTGTGGGTTTGCACAGCGCAATGACAGCTTAATGGAGCCTCAGTGGCATTGGCAATAAAATCTCTCCAGGGAGAGGGCCCAGAGCAGGGTTGGAAGAAAATCAATGCCTGAAAGTTACTGAGAGAAACATTTCACTTGCACACTGTGCTGGTTGACTAGTATCCCTCTACCAAATTCATGTCTTCAGGGCCTCAGAACAAAAGCTTTTTTGGAAATATGATTGTTATAGATGTAAGATGAGGTCATGCTAAGTTGAAGCCATAACTCAACATGGCCGGTACCCTTGTAAAAAAGAGAAAAAGAGGCTCAGAGACAGACACACGGAGAGGAACAGCCCATGTGATGATGATGATGGTTGAGACTGGAGAGATGCATCTATAAGCCAAGGAAAACCAAGGATTGCTGGCAACCACGAGGGGCTCAGAAGGAGGCATGGCACAGACTCTCCCTATGAGCCTCCAGAAGGAAACAACCCTGCTGACAGCTTGGATTTGAACTTCCAAAGGCCCCAGAACTGTGACAGAAACAGGTGTGTTGCTTCAAGTCACCAAGTCCACGGTGATTTGTCATGACAGCATTTGGAAACTAATGCACACAGCTTAGACCTCTTCCTGAGCACTCCCAGAGTGCATGGGGAAATGTTTTGAAGGATTCCTGCAGAGATGGTGGAGCCAGAACCTCATAAACACTGTTTTTTGATTCTCTGATTTCTGTTTTCTCTCTCAAGCTAGTAACAGCTATGAGGGAAACGAGGTCATGGAACTGTGTCTCTCTCCACGGTGACGTGTTAATGGAGACTCCTGACCACTGATCCATGATGGTAGAGTATGGCTGATTAGCTGCAATGAAGGAGAACCAGATCACTGGTGAGTCATTCTGGACCTGCTAAGTAATGCCTTGTAAAATGTGAAGGTCTTGGGGTCAGAGTATGCAGGAAACATCTTGCACAGCCTGAAAATCATGTAAATCATATAGCTTTGTTATCAGCAGAGCCTAGCCCTGCACATCTACCCAGGCTGGAAATTGGAATGCTCTTCTTTTCCACCTCCCTTTTGTCCCTAGAATTCTACTTCAAATGTACCTCTCCCACGATCCTTAGCTTACTATCCTCATCCACGGCAGGCAACTTCTTTCTTCTGTGTTGCCTGAGTGCCTTAGATTCTTGTAGTTGCTGTAACAAAAATACCGTAGACTAGGTGGCTTAAAACAACAGGAAATTATTTCTTACAGTTCTGGAGATGGCAAAGTCCAAGATGAGGGTGCCAGGATGACTGAGATCTCTTCCAGAGTACAGACATAGACTTCTCCTTATTCCCTCACATGACAGAGAGCAGAGAGGCCAGTGCCCTTATGACTCTTGAGGGCACCAATCCTATTCATAAGGGCCGCACCCTCATGACCTCATTTAATCTCAATTCTCTCCCAAAGTCCCTACCTCCTAATATCATCACATTCCAGTGTAGAGTTTCAGCATATGAGTTTGGGGGGCATAGTTTTCAGTCTATGACACTGAGTACTTTTAGTTGTTGATTTTTGACTCCCACAGCCTAGGACTCACCCGCCTTTGAATTCTAAACAAGGTTACTTGCTTTTTATACCCAGATTATTATGGTATCAGTCTGCCTCCATCAAAAAGACCCCTGCTGTTTCTGAGCACTTCCTGAAGCCTTGTCTTCAGTTTGTACTGGGCAAATAGCTCTGGTTCCTTGGCTTCGGCCCTTCCATCAACTGCAATGCTCCTGCCATCGCCTCTGTTCCTGGCAGCCCTGGAGAAATTGTCTTTCCTTATGTGGACACTGCTACCCCAATTTCAATTTTGAGACAGGTGACACTGTTCTTTTTTCCCTGTATAACTCTGTCCTAAGAATGGACACTAGCCTTGCTCTAATTTCCCAAACCACACTGAGACAAAGCTGAAACTTTGATAAGGTCTTATTGAAGATTCAGCAATAACTCAAAGAAAAATTAAAAATGCTCTGTGTAAGTATAGACCCATCCTAGAGTTTGCTACACAGCCAGCGCCTGGAGAGTTTTCCATGGATGAGGAAGGCTGTCTAGGTCTCTCCAGGCTTCATTTTCAGGGAAAACTGGCTTCTTGGATCCCGTGAGAGGGACTAATTCCCTCTATCACCATCTCAAGTCCACTTGGCTGGGTCTTCACTTTCTGCCTCTTCCCAGGAAGATAGGTAGTGAGGGCACCGATTCACTCCAGGGAAAAACTCACCCCCAGCCACATAGTATCATCTGGTCTTTTGTCCCTAGCAACTCAACCATACTCACTTTGTTAATAAATTAATACGTCAATGCTTCATTTTCTTCCAAGGAAGATGCAAGAAGCTTATGTTATCAAGTTGCATTATGAATATGCATTAATGGATCTGTTCTTTCCAGATGCAATGTTAATGTTCATGTCTGTATGAGATCTGTGTTCCCATCTAGACAATAAGATTCTCAGTAATAGAGAGTAAGGGTTGTATTCCCTTTCTTTTGACTTTCCTATACTCTCCATCCCTATGCTGTTCTAGCTACACCCCCCCACACACACACACTCAAGACCTAAAATCATGGATCATGTATATACAGTAGGCCCTCAATGATCACCAGATTGTTTGCTTTGTCACAAAGCTTCTGAAACAGCAACTGAAGAATTAAAAAGACAATAAATAATGCCTGCTTTCATTCTGAAGATATTTACCCTTTTCAGTTTTTACATGCTAAATTCATTAGCCATTTCAAATGGAAAAAAAATTAAAAGTATTTTTTCTCAGTATTTCTATAGTACCAGTCTCTGTCCCAATTACCATTTCTCTGGACCCCTGCTGTGTGCATGGTGTCACTAATTCACTATTGGCTTTCTAAGCTGCTATTCACACATCTTCCACCCTATCCAAACCCACATTCCCTGGGAGACCTCCCCACCATCTGCTCCCGTTCATTCATGCACAAATACTTAGGCATTTCAAATGCAAGCTAAGCTCTTTGCTGCTTCTTTGTCTCTTCTCTAGTGAGAGAAAAGAGCTTGTATTCTTGATTTCTTGCTTTCTGCCCCTCATACAATCAAAAGAGAAAGAAAAGATATCGCTTATGGAATATTTTGAAAAACAGTCAACTGTTCCCAACATTTCCCCGGTAGCAAGTGAGGTTTTTATGGTTATATTCATCCCTGCTAGGTCTAGCAGATGATGTTTTGTCACAAAACCTTGAAGCCTTAAGTGGACTGATACATCTCTACCTCTTTGGGCTTGTCATATTTAGGAAACAGGAGACAATAAAAATGTAAGAATCTTCTTCAGTCAGCTTTAGGGGAAGAGGCTTCAAAGAGCTTTGTAATTAAGGCATTTAGGTCAGTGGAAGTTATGCAATATAATATTGTTAATACAGACCCTGGATTCTTATTTTAAAAAAATTATTTGGTAGAGAGAGAGAAAGAGAGAGCACACACACACTCAGGGAAGGCAGAGGGAGAAAGAGAGAGAGAATCCCAAGCAGACTCTCTGCACAGCACAGAGCCAGATGCAGGGCTCAAACTCCCTACCTGGAGACACCATGACCTGAGCCAAAATCAAGAGTTGGATGCTTACCCAAGACTTAACCAACTGAGTCACCTGGGTGCCCCCAAACCCTAGGCTCTTAAGTTATTTTTTTTCTCAAATAAGGCAACACAAGCAGAGAACACATTGGTGCTTTACTTTTCAAATTCCAATAAGTACAGTGAAGTTCTTAATTAAATGAAAGCAATAAAAGAGAGGGTTCCCCCCCTCCTTGGCACCATCTGAATATAGTATCTTCTTCACACATCATCTTCACTTTTCAGTGGGATTTATGAGAATATGTCATGTTGACAAATACAAGAAAATAATAAATGCCAGGTTCTGTGGCTGTTTCGTATTATGGCTTTAATTTGAGAAATTTCAAGGAAAGGGAGACATGAGTCAAAGAAGACAAATAACAATGCATGTTACAGCCAAGTTTGAAACCAAAGGACCCCTTTCCCATCCACTGTGTTTATTTATACTTTTGCTCTCATTTGATGTATCAGAGTCTCTTAGAATCAAACTCAGTTTTCTTGACTGTGTCGGTGAATGTTATTAAAAAAATAAACTCACCCAGAAATAAGAGAGTAATTTTGATCACAGAAATAATATCTAGTTACAGATAAAATAATCTGTTCACCTTCACCTAGGTCTTAAGTTAAGCTCAGCATAAATGGTATTTTCGGTTCCACTGATGGGTGATAGTAAAGACAAACAGGCTTGGTTGAGGGAGGTGGTGGGGGTAGTGTAGGCTCCTCTTTCCAAATATACTCCATCCCCAAATGCTAGCTTCTCCTTTTCTCAATCCTCAGGGATGAGAAAGAGAAAGGATTTGGCTATTTTCATACTGAATTCATAGAATTCATCAGTTTAGGCTCAATCTGAAGTTTCAATTTACCTACTTTTTGCTTTTTTTTTAAAGGACAAGTTGCAGCTGCGTAAATGCAGTTTGAAATACACACTTTTGAAATCTTCATTTCTCGTCTTAAGAATCTTTTCCCTACTTCTCTTTTAGGTACATTGTCTAATCTGGATCAATAAAACACTGGCAGAAAATAGGAGAGTCTGATAGAGAAAAAATGCAAAGAGTATCTTTTTTTAACATCTAGGTTACTCTTCATATCCAGGACTTCCCATTTTCTTTAGTATAATTGAAGCTGGAGAAAAAAAAATTGATTACATTTCACAAAAAGGATAAATACAGACATTTATTGTTGACCAAGAACCTATTGTGATCCCAGAAGGAGATGGCCTGGTTAAAATGACACGGGCCTCCCAGCATAGCAGTCTTCAAGGACAGCATGTAGCCCTTTGGTGAAGCAACATGTCACAGAGCTCCCTGAATTTGCAGTCTCCAGAGAGTGGACTGGCTGTGCATGTTTACACACACCCACCAGCTACACCACAGATCCAAATGCAATGCACAGCACTCAGAGGCCACATGTGGAGTTTTAGATAGCCATAATTATGTATAATGCCTACCCTTGGTTTAGAAGGTGGGTGGGAGCAGGGAAAAAATGCCCCGGTCAAACTAAAAATGTTTCTTGTAGTCAAGGCAGTAATAATGGATCTGGATATAATTGAGGAGAAAGCAAAAACCAAAATTCAATGCATGTGTTCTTTCTGATAATTTTGGTTAAAAAACAATGGAAAAGCAAAGAGCTTATTTCAAATCATAACAGGATTGAAAGAGAGAGCAAACCTGGTCTAAATCTTTTTTTTTTCCTAAAGATTTTATTTATTCATTTGAGAGGGAGAAAGTACAAAGGCAGACAGAGAGGGAGAAGCAGACTCCTTGCTGAGCAGAGAGCCTGACAAAGGGCTCAATACAAGGACTCCAGGATCATGACCTGAGCCAAAGGCAGATGCTTAACCGACTGAGCTACCCAGGTGCCCCAAATCTGGTTTAAATCTAATTATGTTTTATGAAAGTCATTATGGAGTCTAATGTTTGTACATAGATGAATCTATGTAGCTAACATTAGCTATTGTTTCTTCTAGAGTTCCAGTGCTGTTCCTCCAAAACAAAGAAAAATGTAGATGCGAGCGGTGAAATTTCTTGGAAACTACTGCTCTGCTTATTCAGTTAGGTGGTTCAATAATGGAAGGTCAACCTAAGCACCCCAGAATCATTTTCCATCCTCATTTAGTCCTACTGTCAGGATATGAAATTGTCTGGAATCAAGTGAAGATATTCCCTGGGTAATAAAAATAGCTTTTATGTATTTTGTGCTTACTGTGTGTCAGATGTTACTCTAAGCACTTTACACATATCAATTTATTTAATAATTACAGTAACCCCATGAAGGAGGTGTTATCATTACTATCCCTATCTCACAGATGAAAAAACTGAGGTATGGCGAGTAATTAACCCACCTGGTAAGTGTTGGGAGAAGGATTCTAACCCCATGTGCTGTGTTTCCAGAGTGTGTACTCTTAACGCTATGATGCCCTACCTCCAGGTTTAAGAAATAGCTGGCATTTATTATGCTCTTCTTCTGTGCCAGACTCTGAGTATTTTACATGAATTCACTCATTTAATAATTATATCAATTCTATGAAATAGGTACAATTATTAGTACCCTATTTTGCACAAGAGAGAACTGAAGCAGAGTGGGGCTAAGTATTGCATTCGAGGTCATATGAGGTTGCAGCTTTTTCTAAGAGGACAACTTGGGAATCAAACCAATCGCTCTTGGTCCAGTACCTGTGCTTTTTACTAACAGGCATGTGTGTGATTAAAGACAAATGTTATGTCTAATTCATCTCTGTTGCTACTTTCATCCATAAGCAAGGTGCTTTCAACATTAAAAAAAACAGTAAATATTTGTTGAATGCCTCATTTTAAAAACTGGTGTACACAAATAATTTACATATATGGGAATTAGTATCTTATAAAGATGGCATTCTCCAATTAGTGGGGAGAAGATGAATTATTTAATTAATGTTTGCTGCGACAGATGGCTAGCCACTTAAAAGAAGAAATATTTCTTTAAAAACACACAGGTGAATGTGTTTTGATCTTTGAGTTGGCATGGACTTTTAAACTTACTAATGAAGCTAGAAACCATGAAGGGAAATGTAATAAATTTGACTACCTAAAAATTAAAAATTCTGTATGGCAAAATTCAGTGTAAATAATGTTAATAGGCAGATAGCCAATTAGTGGAAAAATCAGCAGCATCTAGGGTCCTAATATACAAGACTTACTTTTCCTAATGTACCCAAAGCACTTACAAACCAATAAGAAAAAATTTTGAACAAAGGATACAATCAGGCAGTTTTATTAAAGAGCCAAAAACAGCCAATAGATATTTGAAAAGATATTCAGTAAGTAGATAAATTAATATAAAAACAAGGTATCTTTTTATGTATTATCAGATTGACAAAAGGTGGAAAAATAGGCACTGATAGTAAAAATATAGTGGATACAATTGTTCTGGAGATCTCCTCATCCCTAGACTTTTCTTAGCTAACACATTAGGTGTCCAGCCAATTCTGGCTAAGGGATACAAAAGGGAATTTGCTAGCAGATTCTGAGATTCTGTCCTTGTGATAAAAAGAGAATTGGAGGAAATGCCCCTTTTCTTCATACAGGTATTGCCATGTGATGTCCGGAATTCTGACACCATTTTGTACCCATGAGGGATAGGTTTGAGGACTGGACAATACACCGAAGATACCAGATGAATAGGATGGGAAAAATCTAGTATTTGGTGATATTACTGAGTAGCTAACTAAACTCTAGAATGTCCCAACTTCTAAACTTCTTGTTATGTAACATACTCAATTCCTTACGTTTTTTTTTTTAATTTTTAAAGCATTCTATTTATTTATTCATAGAGACACACAGAGAGAGAGAGAGATGTAGAGACACAGGCAGAGGGAGAAGCAGGCTCCACACAGGGAGCCCAATGTGGGACTTGATCCCGGGTCTCCAGGATCACGCCCTGGACTGAAGGTGGTGCTAAACCCCACTGAGCCACCACGGCTGCCCAATTCCTTACATTTTTATTTCATTAATCAGAACTCCTATTTGTAACTGAAGGAGTCCTGACAAAATGAGTCAAACATGTATATGCTTCGAATCCAAAGGAAATTTCTAGAGCTTCATCTCAAGGAGATAACTAGACAAGTTAAAAGGAGGTGTATATGACATAGTATAAGCAATGAAGAACTCAGAAGCAATTTAAATGCCTTCAAAGAGAAATTGGTTAAATACACAATTAAATCACTTTTATGCAGCAAAAAAAATTATGATGCAGATCTATATTGACAAAAAATGTTATTTGAGACATTGTTCAGAGGGGAAATCAGCTTACAAAAGAACATACATCAGTAAAATGTCATTTGTGCAAGATTATGTGTATCTAATTAAAGAGATGTGTAGAAGGATATCCACCAAAGTGATGGTAAAGGTAGTTGTTAAGCCACAGATGAGCACAGAGGACTCTTCCAGAAACATAGGGAGTGTCTGATAGACAATGCTCCTGGTAAAGTGAGTGGATTTAAAGTCTTTTTTAAACTAATGGCAAGGGTTGTCTCTAAGATGAGGATAAGAAAGAACAAGGCATTGTAGCCAGGAACTTCAAATTTCTGGTCTCACTGGCAATATTTCCTCTTGTGAGATGGTGTATCCATCTGAGCTGGTGTCCTCTGTTTCTGTTTGGATGTCTTCAGCAGCAAATCATAGAATTCTCAACTTCAACCAGCTGGAAATGATTATCTCGCCTAACTCACGTCCTGAGTTGGAGTGGATTTGTGGTATGATTGACTCATTGAATATCATGAATTCCTACTGCTGCACTTGAACTAACTGCTTAGGATAAGGATAGCATTGCCCTAGCCCAACTAGGTTTTCCAACAGAACTGAAGTTTCCCTGAGTGGTGGGTAGCTGAACAAAATGTTAAGAAAAAAGGATAGGTATATGGGTTATGGGTGGGAGCTGTACTGTGTACACTAACTCACCACACTGGTCCTTATTTTATCACCTCAACTTCCTTGTTTTTTTTTTTTAAGATTTTATTTATTTATTCATGAGAGACACATAGAGAGAGGCAGAGACACAGGCAGAGGAAGAAGCAGGCTCCATGAGGAGAGCCTGGTGCGGACTCGATCCCAGGACCCTGGGATCACAACCTCAGCTAAAAGCAGACATTCCACCACTGAGCCACCCAGGTGCCCCTCCAACTTCCTTATTTTAATCTCCAGTGGTTTTGTCTACAGGGATATAATGTGCTCCTCATTCAGACACTGCATGTTTCCTGTTTGTTTGAAAGCGCTTCTCATGATATCTTTCATTATAAAACTTACATCTTAGTTATTATTTAATGAAGCACTTACCACATGCCAGATAGTATTTTAAGAGTCCCACACATAGGAAGGAGAGAATGTACTTATTTTGCAAATGTACTTATTTTTGAACTTATTTTCCCATACCAAGAAATCAATCTAAAAGTATAAAGATGCATTAAAATTAATAGCACCTTGGGGCCCACCTCAGTCTCCTGGGTGCTATGATTACTGTGTGTCCATATCTCCAGTCTGAATTACTCTGGAAATTGACAAGAGTCAATCCTTGACTCTTCAAAGCAGAGGCAAGATCCAGATGCTTCTTCTAGCTTTAGTCCTCATTTGCCTCATCAAAATGAGCCAGACTTCGCTAAGCTATTTATACTTATTAGTTATCATTCTCTCAACAACACCATTAAGTTTATTTTATTACTTGGGAGATTTCACAGATATGGAAACAGGCTCAGAAAGTTCAAATAACATTTCTGAAATGAAAGATAAAAGCCAAAGTCCTTTCCATCATACTCCCTTTTCTCTTAAAAAAAAAAAAAACTTACATTATATGTTTTAATTGCATATCCTTAATTTAGTGAACCACTCCTCATTGTTCTTTTGAAACTCGCCAGGTTTCAACCAAATGCTGGGCATGTATTTATATCTTAATAACTATCTGGCCATTATTCAGTCAAATTAGGATAGAATGGGGATCACTGCTTTAAAGCACACACTCTTGTGTGTGAATCTAGCTGACTTCCAGCTGGTATGCATTCTCCTGATGGTGCATTCTAAACTACTTAGAATTTCCTAGCTGTCTCAGTATAAAAGACACTGTAGTCAAAACATGAGAATTAAGTCTGCTTGCTATATATGTGTCATTGAAAAAGTGCCCCACAGGTTTTTAGCTCACTAAAAAATTAAGAATCAGAAATAAAAATTTTACAGCTTCCCCAAGACTTCCCAAAGTCTTGGGGGACACGAATGGTTAAAGAACTTAAGAATAGCAGCATATCAACCAGGGATTTGAAAAATCAAGTCATGTTCTTTCTGATACTTAAGTCAATACCAAGGGTAAAGATTTTGCAATCAGAAGCTCACTAGCAATCTTGCTGGGAAGTGCTCAACAATGGAATGCCACTTAATCCCCCCAGCTGGATGGGAGCTGTGGCCCAACAGTACCAAGTGTGTCGTCCTCATAAAATATGACTCAGAAGCATTCACAGAGCTGAGATATTGAAGTCCAAAAATAGCTTTTTTTTTTTTTTACTTTGGTGTTTTCCCTAACTACGCTTCACTGAAAGAATGCATGTGGTCACAGTTCCACTTTCCCTTTCATAGTGCTTTTAAATTACATGCCGTTATGGCCACTTCCAGTCGTCTCAGAAATGCTTCTTATTGTAAAACAGTGCCCTGTGAAGGCTGCTGTCTGAGTATCTAATTCCTGCATCCAACATTGCTATGGCCACCAGAGGGGAAGGCTTTTTTTTGGCCTTCGGGAAAACAATAAATGCTTATTCTCAGGAAATTATAATTTCTTCTGCCTGAACTTTTAAAGGCATTTTGCTGGTACCTATTACTGTTGCGCTCTGATAAGCTTCAGGAAACAGAATATTATGCTTATTTTTAACGTTAGGGAATGGGTTACTCATTGACATAGCAGTAGAGGAAATTTTAGAATGCAAGACTGCAGTGATAATAACATATTATAATAAAGGCACCATATATTTACTGGATGCCATACTGGTTTTAAGCATTTTCATAGCACTACCTAATTTGAGTGGTAGAGTATGCTGCCCATGTTGTAAACCCATGTTGTTGGCTCATAGGATCCTTGTTCACACTCATCATTGATGTTTTATTCTACCAGTAACAGAGGGAAGCAGATGGAGAATAGTGGCCTTGTCTCCTTCAGCTGAATTTTGTTTTTCTAGTTCACATTTGAAGTGGCATCGGAGTAGAGGCCTCTGCTGCAGCCTCTCTAATTTCTGACTGAAATACCTAAGTCACAGAAAATAAGAACTCACTGAAGTACCTGAAACTGAAACATCAAGAAACAGAATCTAGGAGAAATTACCACTATTAGAAAGGTTGTTGGAATTAAAAGAAAATAAACCGTAATCTAGCCATGTTTAATTTTATGAAATGAAGAAAGCCTACCCCCATGAATAAAGATAGGGACATATCATTCCTCCTTCTTTGTATGTCTCCCTGGCTCAGACTCAGGGCTTGAATAAAGCATGTAAAGAGTTATAGTTCTCTCTCTCTCTCTCTCTTTTAAGATTTTATTTATTTATTCATGAAAGACACAGAGAGAAAGAGGCAGAGACACAGGCAGAGGGAGAAGCAGGCTCCATGCAGGGAGCCGGATGCGGGATTCGATCCTAGGTCTCCATGATCATGCCCTGGGCCAAAAGTGGCACTAAATCATTGAGCCCCCCGGGCCGCCCTCTCTCTCTCTTTTTAAAGATCTTTCCTTTCCTTTCTTTTTCTTTCTTTCTTTTTCTTCCTTCCGTCCTCCCCCCTTTCTTTCTTTCTTTCTTTCTTTCTTTCTTTCTTTCTTTCTTTCTTTTTTTGAAAATTTTTTTAAATTTTTATTTATTTATGATAGTCACAGAGAGAGAGAGAGAGAGGCGCAGAGACATAGGCAGAGGGAGAAGCAGGCTCCATGCACCGGGAGCCCGATGTGGGATTCAATCCTGGGTCTCCAGGATCGCGCCCTGGGCCAAAGGCAGGTGCCAAACCGCTGCGCCACACCCAGGGATCCCTCTTTCTTTCTTTCTTTCTTTCTTTCTTTCTTTCTTTCTTTCTTTCTTTCTTTCTTTCTTTCTTTCTTTCTTTCCTTCTCCCTTTCAAGCACGTGTGCACCCAAGTGGAGGGAGGAGCAGAAGGAGAGGGACAGAGAGAATCTCAAGCAGACTCCACTAAACATGGAACTCGACACAGGCCTCGATCTCATGACCCCAAGATCTTGACCTGAGCCAAAATCAAGAGTCAGCTGCTTAATCAACTGAGCTACCCAGGCACCTCTACAGTAGTCTTTTCTACATGGAATAATTTAGAGGTGACCAGAGCTCTAGCCCCTAATCGACCCTAACATAATTATCCTGGCATAAGCATTCTGTAGCTTCTGGGAAACAACAAAGGAGGAAATGTGAAGTGGGAGGAAGGCAGGACATGTGTGTATGTGTTGGGGGAAGTTGTGATGGGGATAGAGACTGGTGGTGGTGGTTCTGTGTCTTCTGGGAGGTACAGCCTTTGGATGTGAAGTATAACATGTGGAGGCTGGTAGAGATACATAACAGGGAGAGAATTTTATGAAATACTGCACTGATTCAGAGTTGCAGAAACCTGACCAGCTGAGGAAGAGACACACCTTGGTACAGGAGAGCCACACTAGGAATTGAATGGGATGTCTTGCACTTCAAACTACTTCTCTTATTGAAGATCTGAATGGGGGACTGGCCTCCCCACAAGGATGGTTGAGCCAAAGCGTCTTCTGATGAAAATGACTGGGGAGCCCACCTGTGTGCTCAAGCTATGGTAGGTGCATGTCTATTTTCTCAGTGCCTTAAGATCAGGAACCTGGCTGATTGTAGCCCAGGTAGGCACTTGATATTTGTTAAAGAAACCAGACAATGCTGAGTCTGGATAGAGAGGAGTAAGGAGGATAAAAATTACATATATGTGTGTGTGAGAAGCGGAGAGAGAACTATACAAAAAGCACACAGAAGTACAACAGGGAGCAACCACGATTTGAGGGATTCAGAGGCAGAGACTATATCTTGTGTGCTATATACACTGAATTCATGGGCAAAAAGGCTCACAGAAAACTAAGAAAGTCAAAGTATATTGGTGAAGGACACAGAATCCACAATGACAACAAAAGTTATGAAGCTTTATGTAGTAAACCACCTAACATAAAAATACATAAGGCAAAAAATACAAAGAGAAATAGGGAGAAACAGGACTGTTATTGGCACAAGAGACTTAAAGCACATCTTTCAGCCCATGACTGACCAAATAGACAAAATAAAATAATACTATGGAAGAATGTCAATGATCATAGAGCTGTACCAATAGATGTATATCTAACTCTCTGTCCTCCAAAGAATAAACCTCCTTCTCAGGAGCCCATACAAAAACCTGTGATATAGTAAGTCACATAGAAAATTTCAGTAAATCTCTCATTGAAGTTAATACGTTTTTAAACAAAACCAGTATAGGGTAAAAAAGGAAAAATTAAAACTCTATATAAAACAAATCTGAAAGAAAAAAGTTAAATTTGGGAAAATCAGCCTTATTTATGATAGCAGAAATAGGAAATAATAAAAATGTATCAATTCCCTGGCTTGCTGCCTTATTACTAACACCAGCATGAATATACACCCATACAAATATACATAAACAGAGTCATCTCATTACTAGTAATAATAGTAGCAGGGCCAAGGCCAATTCTACATATCAAAAATAATAACTAATATAACAAGATTTAACTTGTGCTGGGTAAGTGTCCTTCCATTACAAGTATGTTCTCCAACCAGGTGTTATTTAATCTGAAATTCTACCATTAGAAGTTCACTTTAGGGGATCCCTGGGTGGCTCAGTGGTTTGACCCTGTCTTCAGCCCAGGCCATGATCCTGGAGTCCCAGGATCGAGTCCCACGTCGGGCTCCCTGCATGGAGCCTGCTTCTCCCTCTGCCTGTGTCTCTGCCTCTCTCTCTCTCTCTCTCTCTCTCTGTCTCTCATGAATAAATAAATAAAATCTTTTTAAAAAAGAAGTTTTTTAATACATTAAGCAATATACTTTCTAGAATCATCTTTTGGAGACTAAAGATGCCTGAGAGGAGTACTGAATGAAGTCATTAACACATCAGCAGGAATTCCAGGTATTATAAAGTGCACCTTTTCCAGACTCAGGCCCTGGGGAGGAATGAAGATTCTGCTGGTGTCAATGGAAGGAACAGCGTGTCATTTCACTGATGGTTCCTCTAGATTGTGATTATACTAAATACCTGAGGGGAATGTTTGGGAGAGTGAATCGGCTATGATAAAAAACAAATAATATATAACATATCTCCAATATTTATTTGTTTTCTGTGATTTTATCATTCAAATGTGGTACAGAGAAATCTAGTTCAATAAAGCTTTGATTCTAGTACATTTATAATTATATATATTTATATATACGCTAGTATATTTACTATACCTTGTTTATTATACTGAAATCTGACTTTGGGCTGTGCTAAATAGCTATACTTGGACTTATTAATCTTGGGATCTAAAAAAAAAAACCTTGGGATCTAAAAAAGTTTATGGAGGGTGGTGGGAGGAGAGTTGTCTTTTCTTTACCATTGAAAATGATTACATACAAAACAATAATACCTTACATTTGATATCACTTCCATATGTGTGATATGCATTCTCACACATGCATTATCAGAGCCTGCTGGGTAGCAACTAAACTCAAGATTTTCACATATTAGGATGTTAATTTTGTTAGGATTAAATGGAATTGTTTCCTGAGCCCCTGTCTTACCCTTCCTCCCCTCCCTATATCCTCCCCCCAGGGCAAAGCGAATTGAAGGAAGCTATCTTATTTACTCAATTCTCTCTCTTAAAAAATATCCTGAATGATTTGTGAGTATATTATCCTCTCATGTCAAAGTAGTAGGCTTTTATTCTCTGTCTACTGTCACTGTTTCCAGTTACTCTCTTCCCTTCCCCCATCCCTCACTCCCAATCCCTACTCCTGCCTCCAGGGTAGTAAAGGAGTAGATTTGCTGATTTCCTTTTCTGCATCTTTGGGGAAATGTCATTTGCTCATTATGTTATATTCTCAGGGTTAGCTAGCTTGGCTAAATCAATGTTGAACTTAGGTCATATGAATTTTATTCCTTGGTCTGCCACTAATTCATATGGTAATAGACTGGAAGTTATTGAACTGCTATGCCTTAGTATGCACAGCTATAAAATTAAGATAAGATTGTAAAAACTACTGGCATGGCATGTTTAATTCAAATGACTGATCTCTATTAGTGCGATGGGTTCTCTGGGGCACAAGTACTTAGTTTAGAGATGACTCCCTGAAGTTCTCTGCAAAAGCTTGTGTGCGTATCCGTGTTTTCTTGGGAGAGGGTTCTTGAGTTCCTTCAGGATTCAGAGAAGCCTGTGTGCCCTGGAGCCTCTAGGGCAGCTGCTTATAAACACTGGTCTCATGATGAATTGACTGGGACTCATGAAGAATTTTCATTGGTCCATGATGAAATGTGAAAAAAAAATTTTTTTGTTTTGTTTGTTTCACAGTAAAGGGGTTTCCACATAGCTAAATGTATTCAACTTTAAAAACTGCATTTCATTTTTAAAGTATATATTTTCCAATTTTTTCGGTGTTTAACTTACTGTTATGATAGTGTTAATGTAGGGTAGACCCCCATCCTCCTGCCCAGTGGCTTCCCTTGGCAAAATTTAAGTTAGCTTCAAAAAACTTTTTAATATGTTCATGGCCCGTGAAACTGAGTATTTGGGAATTACAGCTTTTATGGAGGATTCTCCTGAACCTTTATTTCCCTTCTAACTTTGGTTGTCTATCTTTGGCTATTTTGAGAATAATATTAATCAAGTGTCATTGGTTTATCTCTACAGCCAGCCTATTCAATACCAATCAATAGTTGTCAGCTTTGAAGAACAAACAGATCTTCACCTTAGGTGTTATTGAAGGGATGGCTCACATACACATTGCAGTACATTTCGACTTTTCTTCCCTCAGATGTCATGTTGAGCAGAACTGCTCAGCTTCTTTCCCTGAGCCCTTGCACTGCCAGCTTCCCCCTGCCTTCTCTACCCCCTTCTGAGCATGGTGCCATGTCCCATCCCTTGCTCCTCCCTGGGGACCCTCCAACTTGGCCAGATCCCCATAGGGTATGATCCAGCAGCTACTCTACCTCCTTTTCACCGCCTCCTTCCCCATGCAGTCTTCCTTGAATTTTGGAAGATAAAGTCCTCCATCTTGTAATAGAAGTTATAGTTCAAAGAACTGAGGCTTGAAAATGACAACTATAAACTACATTCTTTGTCCTTAATCCTTCATTTTATTTGTCCCCCCCCCCAGTCTCTTTTTTCTACCATATTTTCTTAGCTGTATAGAAGGACAGCTCACTGGAGAAGAATTGGATGAAAGTAAAACATCTGGTCAAGGAGGGTAAGCCTTGAAGAGAGGCAGAGAAGTGGAGAGCTGGTCTTCAGTCCTAGTAAGAATGGACCTGATAACAGAGCGCTATCTGTTCGGGGCTTCAGAAGCCCTGGACAATTCATCTACTCTGGGTCTTTGAAGAGCTTTGAGACTGTTATCCATGTTGTAGTGCTATATCTGGGTTCATTCACTTATTCAACAAATGTCTATTGGATGGATGCTATGCACTAGACAGTATGCTAGGCATTTGGCATGCCACAATGAACAAATGCAGACATGGCTTCTGCAAACATGGGCAGCTCAGACTGACACTGAATCAGCAGGATTAGGGAGAAGGGTATGTTTCAAGATCAATGAGTTGACAGATGCATTGCCCAAGGAAGTTTCTTTAGCTTCTTAAAAGGAAATACAAGGATTTTAGACCAAGATTGATGCATCTAATCAAAGGGAATTGAAGGGTTGCAAGACAAGATCCATACCAGTGAGTCTTTTGTAATTATTCTCTAGAAAAAGGCATAAACTGAGGTCACTGATGTACCAGAGCATATACTCCTTTCTAAGAAAAGAACCCAGATCCCTGAATACTTGTGTCTTTCTCATTTTCTTGATTTGCCTTTCTGCTGTTCCATGTGGCCACCCACCTGCGACAACACTTAGGCCTCAGATTCTCAGAAACCAGTCAAGAGCAAATATAAATCCATGGCTGACTCAGTGCCCCCTAAAACACTTGCTCTCCATGCCATATGTGGATGTTTACACCTGAAATTCCACCTATCGGACACTAACAACTTCCCCCATAAAATAAAAATTCTTTTCAGAAGGTCTGAGTCAACTGACTATTCATTCTCTACAATGAATGTTTAATAAGGCTGCTTTCTTCAGGATATCTAGTGGAGATCAGCTGAGCAATGAGAGTTAGATGGGCCAAGTAGATAAGAAGAGGCAATGCAATTTGGAGTCAAGGAGACACTGGGCTGAGTGGACACAAGTGGGGTCTTGGGAAGTCAGAAGTTTTTATTTCTCCAGGATAATGTCCAGTGAGAGAGATACCAGGAAGAATGAGCCAAATATAATAACTGTGGCTATGCAATTTTTGGCATAATATAGGATTCACATAACCCTAACTCTTCCAAGTTGTAAGCATTCTTTGGAAAGAAAACCCTAACATGTTTTTAGGATTTAAATTCTGTGAGTTGAAGTCAACTGGTCTTCTAAAATCTAGTGAATTCTGTGCTTTAGTGGCATTACCCCAACCTGCAGTCATCCGCATTTGCTGTCCAAATCTGTGAAGCTCTAATTTTTAGCAAGATGTGAAGTAGGCATTTGATAGCAATAGAAGCAGCACCACAACCATCACCACAAAGGATCATTTATCAGTTATTTTGGGAAAGGGGAGGATTTTATTTTATTTTTTTTTAGAAGAGAGGAAACTATGCTAATAAGTCTTTTGTCTGCACTCATTCCTCACTGAGATCCCATATCAGTGTGTCCCAGTTTGCTACATATTTACCCTTAAAGGAAAATGAGGTGAGATGGAGATATCTGAGTCATATAAGTAATAAAACATGCTTCTGGAAAATAGCTTTTCTACCCTTCCCTAACCCTACACCTCCCAGTCATGAGACTTGTTTCTTCAATGCAGTCTTGGTAAAGTATAACTAGGGATACTGATTACTAGGAAAATATATACATATGTTTATAATTTCTATGAAGGGAAAGAGAAAAAGAGCTAAGGAAAAATGATTAAAGAAAAATAGCACAGTATTAGAAAAAGATAAAAGAAACAAAAACAAGGCTTGCTGTATGAGGATACTCTATTACCTGCATCCATACCAGCTTCCCAGACTGAAACTCATGGTGCCCCCAACTCTTAGCTCAGATGTTGGTGCTAGGCATTATCTTCTAGTCAAATGCCTTTCCTGGGGATCTTGATGATTGGTATACTTCTTATAAGTCCTTTAGTAGGCTGGGAAGGGAATGACATGAATGCTGGCTGCAAGGAGATTGAGGAGATAAAGTTTGAAAGTATCTTGGTACAAAAGGAGATGTTCTAAGTGTGGAAAACTAGATCCATTGGGTTCTCTGCAAGAAATTTAACATTCTTCAGGTTCCCAGGAGATTTACTTGACTTGCCCATCATTTTTGGATGGTTGGTTTTGTGGTTGGGTATATTCAAAGTTTGAATATTTGAATATACCCTTCAAAACAAATATGTAACTGGGACCTGAGGTCAGATATTACATGGCTGGTATGCATGATGGGAAAGATCTTGCATGAAAGCTAATGTGGCAATGTGTTGGCTTGGCCAAGGGCTGCTGTAGGGGGAGGGAGTGGAGTGAGGGGCAGTTTGGGGAAGAGTAAGCTATCTTCATGGGTTTTTCATGATGCTGTGAGGATCACCCAAATGGTCAAGTTGAAGTCCCTGAAAACTCAGGTGTTGGCAGACTAAAAGTTGCCGTGTACCAGTTGGGTCATCGGAAGTTCCTTTTACATTTTGTGTAGTTAGTACCATGGCAACAACCAAGTACTTAGATGGTTAACAGAATGTAGTCAAGGTGAGTTGTGAGGGTGCAGATTATAGAATAGGGTCTCATGGGCAGAGCAAAACAGGGAACAGTGAAAGGAGGTGGGGCAGGCATATGCCTTAAGGGTATACCTACTGCTCCTAGATCTAGGTTCTGTGCTCCAATCTTCCCTTATCAGATTCAGGCACTACAAGTGTTTAAGACCTGATCTTCAACAAAATGGATTATTAGCTGTCTCATGGCTGAAATGTTAGATATATACAGATGAGAAGAAAAAAAAAACCAGCAACCAAAACCAATAGTTGAGAAGACATCACAGCCATTGTGAAAGCTATAGAGTACTATGCAGAATAACAGCATTTCTGTGCCCCTGGAAAGTAATGCTTTCAGAGTCCATGCCCCATGAACACATAGAAGAGGAAGTGTTCATCAAGCAGTGTGTTGGATTGATCTGCACACAGATTTGGTAGAGGAGATTACCCAGAATTAGGTGATAGTCTACATATTCCATAGAATATAGTCAGAGAAAGATGCCCTTAATAATTGGTAACTGGTGCCAACTTCTAGCTACTATTTCATTGCCAGGAAAAGGTTCTTCAAGGTCATCAGCACTGACTAGATATGGCTTATTTAAAATGACACTCACATTTGCATGCAAACAATAAATGGTCTACATCTCTCATGGTTTCTCCTCTCCAGTAAGTACTTTTAGCCTCGCAAAATCTTGATCATATGGTTATTTTACTATACTGGGGGAAAGGAGAGGCAAGAAGGGGAGGAAACATTATTTCCTTTGTACCTAATCAGTCCAGGAACATATTAAATGCATTATTTCCATTATCAGGTTGAACAACACTATGCCTTACTTATTATTAATTCTATTTTCCAAATCAAGAAACCAAGCCCTAAAGAGTTTATTTTCCCAGCTGCTAAGAACAGAGATAATACTGGAACCCGTGTCTATCTGCTTCCAATGCCATTCCTTCTCCTAGTATACCGTGTTGCTTCTCTTAACCGATAGTGGAAAAGTATATTTTAGCCCAACATGGGCTGAAATATTTTATCTATGAATGAATGAAGTTTCACCTGGTATGTATGATGCAAAATTCCTAAATATTGGGTATATATACTTGTACATGTGTATGTGTGTATTAGTAGTATGTGTATTTATACACACTGTTTAATGGGATGTATAACATCTATGTATATTCTATATGATATATATTCTATTAAATAAATTATATATATATACTATGTTTCATTAATTATATGTTCCATTAAATAACAAGCCTGCATTAACGATGCTTTCATATTGTTACAAAGACAGAGAGTGGGACTTCTCCAAGTTATAGGAAAAGGCTGTGTGTGTCTGTGTCTGTTTGTTGATAAATGTATTTTGGGCAGACTTTGGCCTAAGACTTGTTTTCCTTGTCATGCACCACCTATCATTAATCACAAGAAGGTACTCACACTTAGAAGAATCTGACCTTAGCTAGATGGCTACCTGGTCTTGAGTGCATCTGCCACTCTTGGGCCCCATGACCATGAGGCCAGCCCACCCAGCATGGGTCAGGTCCAGCAGCTGTGTCATGAAGACCTGTATATGAATCCCTACCAGTCTTTACCAGGTTCCCTGCATGCTTACTAAGGACCCGGAACTTTTTGAGCATGGCCAAGGAATGAAACGTCCTTAGGTCTGCTTTGGTTTTTGCAGGGCTGAGGTAAAGCATTTTAAGAAGCTAAAAGGTAGATGGTTGTTAAAACACATCACTGAATAGCCAAACTGTGGAAGGAGCCTTGGTGTCCATTGAAAGATGAATGGATAAAGAAGATGTGGTTTATGTATACAATGGAATATTACTCAGCCATCAGAAATGACGAATACCCACCATTTGCATCAACATGGATGGAACTGGAGGGGATTATGCTGAGTAAAGTAAGTCAATCAGAGATGGATAAACATTATATGGTTTCATTCATTCAGGGAATATAAAATATAGTGAAAGGGAATAAAGGGAAATGAGAGAAAGTTAGTGAAAATATCAGTGAGGGTGACAGCACATGGGAGACTCCTATCCTGGGAAACGAACAAGGGGTAGTGGAAGGGGAGATGGGCAGGGGGTTGGGGTGACTGGGTGACAGGCACTGAGGGGGGCACTTGATGGGATGAGCACTGGGTGTTATGCTGGCAAATCGAACTCCAGTAAAAAAATATACAAAAAAAATAAAGATTATATTAAAAATAAAAATAAAACATATCACTGTTTGTTTTGTGGGGACAAAGTATCAACATGGGTAAAATCCACTAACTTGCCTTTTCCTTCACTTGTCTGTATATTCCCTCTCATAATTAATGATTTAATTACTTTCTTCATGTGTCCATTCCACACACACTCCCTGTACGTGAGAGCTTACCCTGGAATGCAAAGCTGAATGAGGTGTGGGGCTTGTCGCCTCCCTGAGCACTCAAGGAAGGGAGCTGAGGGGAGATGCAGGGGCTGGGCAAGGAGATGTGCACCACACAGCCAGTGCAGAGAGGAAGGGAGTGTCCAGGGCTTGTGGGGAGTTCCCTGCATGGAGCCTCTTACACAGAGCCTGGGTCTAGGGGCATCTCGCAGTTTCCATGAAGGCCAGCTCAGTGTCACTCAAACACTCGAGGAAGCCAGGAGATGCCAGGGACCCCAGCTTCCACCATGCACGGTACCTAGGTAGGTACTGTAATGGACTGAAAATGCTCCTGGGACTAGGGCGATCCATGAGACAAGAAATAGAGGCTGGAAGAGTTGTCCTCTGGTCCCCAAACAGTTGTTCCTCTTCAAACTCCTCTCGCTTACTGGGATGTAAGATTTGAACATGGCAAGCTGGAAGGCAAGCCTTCCTCTGCGGTGGCATGACTGCGCCACTTCTGACCTGTGACCTTTTCATTCATCACAAGGCTAAGGACAGTAATAATAGTAATAATAATAGTAAAAATGATGTCTAGTCCAGCAAACTCTCTGATTATTATGAGGCTCAGAGGGGAGAATGCATGTCAAGGTGTTTCGTAAAGTGTGCCCTAAGAATTTGCAGTGATGATGATTTGTATTGGCAAAATGTCCACTTCTGCATCCCCTTCTATCTGAATGGAAAGCCTTTTCCTCACCCTGCTATTAGGAGGTCATGCATGTCAATGCACAGAGGTCTTTTGCAACATGGAGTTTGATGTTGCACCTTGTGGGGAGTGATCCATTTGGAGCAACCTCCTCTTAAGATTTGATGAATGCATTAATTCTTAGAAGCAAACACAAGGCAAAACTGACCTGTTTGCACTAAGGTTTTATGTCTAATGTTCAGAGGATTTTAAAATTAAATATGGGATGCCCGGGTGGCTGAGAGGTTGAGTGTTTGCCTTTGTCTCTGGGAGTGATCCTGGGTCCTGGGATCCAGCTCCCCCAAGGGAGCCTGCTTCTCCCTTTGCCTGTGTCTCTGCCTCTCTCTCCATGTCTGTCATGAATTAAAAAAAAAAAACCCTGACTTAAAATAATTAAATTAAATAAAATAATAGTTTTCAGGGGTGCCTGGGTGGCTCAGTTGGTTAAATGTCTGCCTTTGGCTCTGGTCATGATCCTGGAGTCCTGGGACCAGCCTTGCCTGGGCTTCCCCGCTCAGTGGTGAGTCTGCTTCTCCCTCTGCCTCTGCTCCTTCTTTACTTGTGCTCACTCTCACTCTTGCTCACTCTCTCAAATAAATAAATAAATAAAATCTTTAAATAATAGGTTTCATCTTCTAAAATACTCAGAAATAGTCCCACTCTCATAGAGCCTCAATATCTTGCATATTCCTGTTGTTTGTTGCTAGGTATTACAAGTATCATGTGGCGTGTATGCCTGCATCTGCGTACTCACCCACATATGATCAGGGAATAGGGGAGGGAAGGGAAAAGATGGAGGGGAAGAGGTCATATAAAATGAACCCAGTTGTGCAAAATATAACACGATGGTGACAGCCCCAATCCACCTGATGATCACTCTGGCTTCAAGGATTAATGACCCTTGTCATTAGATTTCAGAGACAGACAGCATCTCATTGCAGGGGACCATTTCCTTGAATGGATAATATTAACAAGTAGCAGCCAGAGGTTCATCTTCTGTCTGCTTTGCTGGACCGTAAGGGGACAACAGCCCTGCCTATAGCATTCTTAGGTTGTTTTTTTGAATCCCAAAGGGTAGAAAGGATCCTGAGGATAACTGCTTTTTCTCATCTCCATGCAAGACTGCCTTCAAGCCAAACCAAATGGGGTGGGAACAACCTTCAAGGCTTTAATACCTGGCTCTGAGGAAGTCTCCTTACTATGTGTCAAATCTTATAGGTATCTTACATTTAGACAGGGCCAGAGGCGATGGGACTCATTCTGAGTGGCACAAGTTAGAAAGCTGCCTTTCCTTCCTCCCCAGAGGATATACAGGCTGTGCCTTGGGTGACCAAAGGCCAGAGTGGAGACTGACTCAATGTTTATTGAGCACTTATTATATGCAAGGGGCTCTTTGAGACACGCCACATTTTATAGTGTTTGACATCTATAGTGTTTTCTTATGACATTTATAGTGTTTGACATCTATAGTGTTTTCTCATGTGGTGGTGGCTGTGACCCCTATCTCATGGATGAAGAAAATGATGCTCGAAGAAGTGATGTGAGCTACCCAAAGTCCAAAGACAGTAAAAGCCAAACTCAAGTCTTCTGGCTCCAAGCCCACGTTTCCTGTTCTACAACACCAACCTCGTGCTACCCTAAGCTGTCATCCCTCTCTGCGGAGACGGGCACATCTGTGTCAGGCACTCCCAGCTGGCTGCTTGTATTCAGGTTCCATGTTCTGGATGATTCCTAAGAATTCCTCACAGGAACAAGGAAATAAGACTACTCCTTGGTCTTGAAGAATTTCCCTTAGAGACAGAAACAGTTCAGGGTTTGGTCATCTTGGAGCACTAAGGCAGGGCCCCAAGATGCCTCACCTTTCTTCTCATGGACTCCCGAGGTCAAGCACCTAATGTGGCAGAGCAGTTAAGCATAGATCCTCATGGGTGGTTCAAATCCCACCTCTGCTACTCACTACCTTTGCATGTCTACTTTCTGTGCTTCACTTGCCCTGTCTACACATTGGTGATAATCACAGCAAACACCTTGTAAGGTCAACACGAAGGTCAAGCCCACAACACTACAGAAAGCACTTATGATAGGGGCCCATAGCAGATAAGCATTCAATAAATGTTAGGCATATTTCTATCCCCAAAATGTTAGGGAAAGTAAATGAGATACAAATGAAAGTGTTTTCTAATATTACCATGAATGAAAATCATGGTTCTTGATGCCTTTCTTTTTTTTTAAACATCCAGCACTAATTTTCAGCTAATCAAGCCTGGACAGTAATGGTATTTAATGAAATGGGTGAAATACACAGTGCTTTTAGACAACAAATTTACTGGCCAGAGGGTAAACGAGCTGTGTTGACTTGATTCTGGGCATCCTTCAATGCCTCAAACACCTCTGACACTCAGCAAGACTGTGTGGTCTCAGTGTTGGGTAACTGGAGTACTCCCTCCTCCTTCCCCTGCACCTGCAGTGTCCAAACAATCTGCTTTCTCTGCTACTTTCATGCTTTTCAATTTGTTCCTTGTGTACCAGTTGAAGGCTTTTATGATGTCCTACATCCCCTTCTCTTTTCCTCCGTATTTTTGCAGCCTCTGAACACTGGAACTGGCTACTATGCATGGATTAGTCTAGAAGGGCACCCCCCCTACACATACACACCTGTAATGTCCTAAGCCCCCCAGCTCCTCACACCCTCTTTCATCCAACTGGACTTGTGGGGAACGGCGATTTGACTGGCAGGGAGTGTCCTTCCTTGGTGCCTTGCTCTTCCCTTGTGCCATGTTGGTGCCAGGGCCGAGATGAAGGGTCCCTCCTGGGCTGGCAGTTGTTGGCCAACACTGCTGGACCAGATGACCTTCCAGGTTCTGGCTTGCAGTTATTAAGAGGCACTGGAAGCCAGTTACACAAGCCCTCATTTTGCAAGGGAAGGAGACTGAAGCCTGAGCAGTGGGGGAAGGGTGGGTAGGTCCAGCTAGCAGGAGGTTGATCTGGGAAAGGACCTGGGGTGGTCAGGGGCCAGGAGGGATCCCTTTATGCCTCTTCTGCTGTCCTCCTCACCATTTGTCAGGCTTGGCTTAGTCATCAGAATTAGGGACTGACCTCAAGGAGAAAGAGGCACTTCATTTGAAGTGGGGAGAGCGCTGCTGGGCGCCTAAGCTGGCTCAGATGCAGGTGGGGATCCAGGACGGTCTTATCTCTGCCTGGGGAGATAGCAAGTGTCATCGTAACGAAATCACAGCTCTCTGCCGCTTTTATAGAATGATTACTCGTTTTACAATAATGGCCCATAAATTAATAAATGCCATTAAGTTTATGGGCTTCTCCTAGTCAGAGTTCTTTTTAGCTGTCAATTTAATTTTTAATAAACTCTCCATGACTTATAAAACCACTGTAGTCAATGTTTGGTCTGTGCTGAAGTGACATTTCTGATATTGACTTTTTTCTGCACGTGTGTGTGCGCTGAAATCTGAAGGTCCAGTAACAAAAGTGAAATGAGGCCACGAGACAGTCATCAGCTTACTGCCTCAGGCGACTGGAATCAGGTTGCTGTACCTCCCTGCTGGGGCCTGGGCACTTGCCTAGCTGGTTACCTCAGGTGAAAGAGTACACAGGAAAGCCCCCTCCATTTGAGATCCTCGGAAGCAGAACTGGGTGGGAACCACTGCTCACCAGCAAGTGATTTCTTATCTAAAAATAATACCAGCTCTGCAGATCCTCGAGGGAGTGACTGGGGACAAAATAAGCAAAAGTTCAGCAGCAAGCTCTAGGTCATGGAGAATGTAAAAGTGTAATAATATGATGATAATAATTATATACTGAGTGTCTTCTAGACATTCATTATTGTTTTTGATCCCGACAGTGCTCTCAGGAGGCTACATCATTCTCCTTGGGCTTAGAGCAGATGGGCAACCTGTTTGAGGAGACACAGCTAGCTTAGCAAGGCAGATTCAGACTTCCAATGCTGGTCATCTGGCTCCACTCATGGTATTGCCAAGCCCTGGACTACTAAACATGTAATTTTTATTAATGTGTATCTGTTTTACTTCAAACCATACATTTTTAAAAATATTTATTTATTTATTTTTACTTTTTTTTTTTAATTTATGATAGTCACACAGAGAGAGAGAGAGAGAGGCAGAGACTCAGGCAGAGGGAGAAGCAGGCTCCATGCACCGGGAGCCTGACGTGGGATTCGATCCCGGGTCTCCAGGATCACGCCCTGGGCCAAAGGCAGGCGCTAAACCGCTGCGCCACCCAGGGATCCCTAAATTTTTATTTATTTATGATAGTCACACACACTCACACACGAGAGAGAGAGAGAGAGAGAGAGAGAGAGAGAGAGGCAGAGACACAGGCAGAGGGAGAAGCAGGCTCCATGCACCGGGAGCCCGACATGGGACTCGATCCCGGGTCTCCTGGATCGCGCCCTGGGCCAAAGGCAGGCGCTAAACTGCTGCGCCACCCAGGGATCCCCCAAACCATACATTTTAAAGATTTTCTACTAACTGTTAAAAACACAGATACAACTTATCACAGTTTTATTCATATTCCAGGCATGGATTCTGCAAAAGATGTGCAATCTCTATTGACAGTCAAGGTAAGAGGCTTCCAAAGGAAGTCAACTTTTCTTTCCCAAGAGTGACTAGAAGCTTTACAGACTTGGAGGGTAGGAGATGATGAGTAGATGGTGGGGATTCTGGTAACAGCCTATTCAAGGAGGGCCTAGAATTCCTAATGGCATTTGGAATGGATTTCCCATGAGCTATTAAATTGGAAGAGATTAGAGAGTCTTCAGAATCCAACATCCTTATTTTACAGAACAAGTTTGTAGCTCAAGGAGTTTATGGTACTGTGTCCTCTGTTACCAGCTAGGTGGTAACAGAACTAGGTTAGTTACATTACCTTGGGTGCTCCTTCCTCCATGCTATGCTATCTCTTGGGCTGAATGGTACACCCAGTGGCCCACTGCTCTGGCATTTCACTGTGGCCCAAGCTGCAGAGAGGTGGGCTGAAGCCAGGTGAGGAGGATACATCTGAAACTCAAGTGTATTTGATTTAGTAACTGGTCATTACGAGCACTGTTAAAATGGAAACAGTAGCTATGTAGCCCATAAGCTAACTCTTCAAGTCATCTCTCCCAGGGCATTTTCAGACCTAGTACTGATCATGACAGGTAGTCCCTAATTTGGGTAGGTTTGATTGTAAATTTATTATAGTGACCTGCAGAGATCTGACAAAGATTAAAACGGATTTTTCAAGAATGTTCACTATTTTATCCCCAGCACCTAGCGGGGTATCTTATACATAGTATTACTGATAAATACTTGTTGAACAAGATAGATTTTAATATCTCAATTTATTGAAATGGTGGTTCTCAGAACCTAAATCCTGTAAGTTGTTCTGCAACACACAGGTCTATCTAAGAGGTAAGAGAAAAATTCGAAGTTAGCTGTGTTTGCCTGCAAAGTATCCATCCCACCCGCTGTGCAACCCGAAGCTCTAAGGTGGCTTTCACATATTCGTGGGCTGAGTATATATAAGAACCAGCTGGTGTGGGATCCCTGGGTGGCGCAGCAGTTTGGCGCCTGCCTTTGGCCCAGGGCGCGATCCTGGAGACCCAGGATCGAATCCCATGTCAGGCTCCCGGTGTATGGAGCCTGCTTCTCTCTCTGCCTATGTCTCTGCCTCTCTCTCTCTGTGACTATCATAAATAAATAAAAAAATTAAAAAAAAAAAAGAAGCAGCTGGTGTGCAGAATCCTGGAACCTTCCCTAGGAACTGTGATTCCAAGGACCCTTGTCATAGCATCGTAGGTAATTTTGCGGTAGATAGACCCTGGGCCATACATACAATGCTGTTCGAAAGATTGTTAATAGAGGCTGGTATTTTTGAACCCTTACTCTGTCCCTGGAAAAGTTATTTAACTCCTTCCTTTTAGCAACCATATGAAATAGGCTCTATTATATCACTGCATTTTAGAGATTAGGAAAAAAGAACCCTGAAGTCCAGAAAGATGAGGTGACTAGTACTGCTCACTGAGTAAGTAAGGCATGGAGCCAACCGTCATGCTGCAGAGCATTTGTTTACTTTTTAAAAAAATATTTTTATTTATTTATTTGAGAGAAAGAGAGCGAGAGCGAGAGAGTGAGCGTGAGCAGGTGGAGGGGCAGAGGGAGAAGAAGACTTCCCGCTGAGAAGGGAGCCTGATGCAGGGCTCCATCCCAGGACTCTGGGATCATGACCTGAGCCACCCAAGCACCTTGAGAGCGCTTGTTTTCAGCCATCAGGCTCTGCAAAGGGGTGGGTAAGGAGGGATAGTGGAGTGTGATGGGCTGTGACGGTCTCAATTCAATTCTGTCTTAGTCTAAAAAGAACTGGGTTCCCAGTTGCCTCTCCATGGGGGAAAGGCTGACAAAGGCAGCCCCTTTGTCAAAGGAAGCCCAGAGGTGACTTCAGTCTAGGGACATACCAGAGGGCAGAGGTAAGATGGTTAAGTGACAGAAGACACTAAGGCCAGCGTCTAAGCGTCACTAAGGTAATTAAGGACAGCGTCTTTAACTACCCACATTGCTGCTACCATTTCATGCCTACCAATGGATGAGGAGACATTTCAAGTAGATTCTTTTCTTAGCCACAATTTGTTTATGGTAGAAAAGCAGCCAGTTAATTGATAAAAAAAAAAAAAACACCAAAAACCTAGGATGAGCTCATACTATCACATCAATAACTTTATTAAGTACCTCCTATGCACCTTTGCCCAGCTGAAACCCAGCTGAAAACTTTGGCTGTTAAGAAGCAGATGATCACATTTCTAAAGAAATATTTCCATGATTCAAGCACTAGAGTTAATAAAGACTCATTTATGAGCAGTTATGTCCAGAGAAAAGTAGTACAGGGGGACATGCAAGACCTCATGGACTTGCAGACAGTGCATACGCAGTGTGCTCCAACAACATCAAAATTGTTCCATAAAATATCTGGAGCCCTGACTGCTGCTTATGTTGTCATGGGAGAAAGTAAAAAAGGCACAGGCGCAGTAAGTTTTTTAGGTGTTCCATTGCATTAATCATATTTTTTATTTTCTATATTTTATGATGTTTTGACATCTTGGTGCCCTGAGGACACGAGGACGGATTGTTTCCCCCAGGGTGAGCTAATTCTTAGACATAGCAAACGATTTGCCTGCAGGCACACCTTGGTACTCGAACCGACCAGTTCTGAGTCCATACTGGACCCACTTCTTTTTATCAGGCTCCTGCAGGCCAGGACACTATCCTCCTACCCCAAATCAGCCCAGGGCTAGGGCTAGGTAAAGGACAATTGGGGACCACCTCTATAGCCCAGAGCCCATCCAAATACTCCAAGTGTCCAATCCCAAGCCTGCTTGGCTGTTTATCCTGACTTGTCTGTTCTTTTCTGTGAAAAACCATGATAAGGGCTTTGGCCCATGCTTTCTCCTGGCCTCTTCTGCCTCCTGGCCCACCTTGGTGCTTCCCTGGGTGGCCCTGCATGGAGTGCAATTCTCCCTCCTCTTGGGAACTGTGAGTCACAAACTCTCTTTGCAATGACACAGATATCTCCTGATGTTGGCCTTACTGAAGCTGAATGAAAACAAAATGCCAAGTACATTTCGAGACATCTTATTAAAAGCAAGAATAAATTGTCGTCATGTTTACTAAGGGAATCACTCTCCCATCTGCTTGTGCAAGAAGTGTTCGCCACATGCTCTGAAAACCTTCTCATGAGGCAGGTGACCTCATGCCATGATAGGCCCGTGGTTAAGTGTATGGATGCTGGAGACAGAAAAGTGGTTGGATTTAAACTCCTATTTACTGGCTGTGTGACTCGGGGCATGTTACTATCTTTCTGTTCTCTCAACGGTAAATGCTAATGTGAACATCACCTCCTAGGGTGTGGGGGTTACCTGGGATGGGGTACACGGGGAACCCAGGAAGCTATGTGGATTCCAGTTAGTGCTAAATGAAGGGTAGTTTTTAGCAGATCTTATTTTCTCTAATCAACGCTCCTGGTACAATTTCTTGACCACCTCTGGGCGAGGCTCTGATGCTTTGCAGGGAGTACGCTCTCTTATCATAAATTCTTTCTGCAGCAGAGAGATTGCACAAGTCTCAGAAGCTCCTGTTTAGAGAGCTTGCCTTTCAACCCAGTGCGCCTGGGTATGCTGGGAAAAAAAAGACTGTCTCACACACGGGGCACCGCAACACAGCGGCGAGCGCTCATCCTGCAGAACGGGGTGGGAACTTGTGGGTGGCTATCTTCCCGTCTATTCATTTGCACTCATTGTCCTGTGAAAACCTCCTCTCAGAGAAATTGGTGCAGTCATGATTTTGGGGATGGATCACTGCCTGGTCCCAAATGTGATTTGGGAACTTGGATGGATTTGCATTAGCTGTTCATTTCAGCAAGAGGAATTATCAATTCAATCCACAGCTTTGAGAATCTGCACCTTTTTCAGACTGTGGCAGGCATGCATGGACTCTGGCATTTTGATTAGCATTGAAACCAATTTTTGTCTTTTTTGCAAAATCCTCTGCTTTCAACTCGAACGTGATTGCCAGTAATCCTTTTATATCTCAGTCTTTCAAGAGTCCTCCATCATATTTAAAGGCATGTGTTTCCATTCTAGATTTACATTTCTCTAGTAAAATACATACACTTTGTGTAAGTGCAAAATTAACAGAAGTGATATACTTTTCTATTTAACTCCTTAGATGTAAAAGTAATTAGGTAGCTTGCGGATTGGGGTATACTGATTAATTTAATTATCTGTTTAACTAAAGGCTAGACAGAAAGCTCATTTTGGTTGCTATCACTTTAACAACAACAACAAAAAAATCTTTCAAATGTACGAGGCTGCTTTTCTGCCTTAGTGGACTGAACATTTGATTAATCTTTGATATTCAGCCTGTGATGGTGCTCCAGATTCACATAATATGAACATCAAGTCTGCTAACCCAAAAATTGGAATAAATTTTTATGTATTCTAAATAAAGTTTAGAAAAACTTATTTTAAAAAAATTCTTCATAGTTTACTTCTAAATGATTTATAGCATCCCTTCTAGAAGTGGAAAACAGGGCTATTTCCCACTAATAAAATTAGGGATAATCCGTTTCTTTTAAAAGGTATTTTATCATAAATTGCCCCCTTTCAGTTGAAGGGGAAATGGCTATTTCCAACATTAACGGACTTACCATTCCTTCAGGGTCCTATTTTGGACAAGGTTTGCGGCCCTCCTTGACTCCAGACAAAGCCTAGCTTGACAATCTTTTATATGTAAATCCCCTATGAGTTTATTTATATGTGTATTTTCTTGGAATTATGAGTGGTCACCGTGGCATAAAAAACATCCTTGAGTGGACTGACTCTTGGTCTTCTGTCTGACTCCAGAAGATTCCTAGCCCTGTGTCTACCACTACCCAGCAGGAACTGGATAAGTGATTTCACTGCCCTCTACCTCAGCTTCCTGATTTCTTGGGTGTAGCTTGAGGTCTTCCCACTCCAGAATGCTGGAAGTACATGCTACATTATACTAGCGGGGTGTGTGTGTGTGTGTGTGTGTGTGTGTGTGTGTGTGTGTGATGGTCAACCATTCTGATTAGCCCAGAACTGAGAAGCATTCCCAGGACTTAGAACTTTTAGTGGGACCACTGGGGACGTCCTTGTGCCATCTGAGAGTGTGATGTGTTACTAATGGCCTTTGACTTGAGGGGCTGAGGCGAGGAAGAAAAGAGATTATATCGGTGAAGTACTAGCATATGACCTGGCAATACTGTTACTATTATTGTCTTTCTCAAGTGTTTCCACAATTTGATTCTCATATTCACAGCAATTCTGCGTGTGAGGCAGAAGCTCTGTCTTGAGAAGGCATAATGACTTCATCAGTGCCGTGGGTCTTGGTGAAATCCATGGAGAAAAGCAAACCTTCTGAGTTGAAGGGTTGGATCAAGCACCAACCCTGGTCCACCTGTCTCCTTTTACCTCTTTGGGAAAAAGGAATTAAAGGCTATTTCAGATGGGTGCCCTAGTCCTAGCTTAGAAGACGGCTGTAATTTAAACAGCCTATCTGCAGCATAGATTTCAAAGTAATTTACAATCAATAATTAATCTAAACAACAGCGCTGTGTGTGCCACATTGTTAAACAGAAGAGGAAACAGAAAGGAGTCTAAGCAAATTCCTGCAGGGGTTTCTGCTGGATAGTGAATAAATGGCTAACTGGGGATTGTCTATCATTCACATGAGGGAGAATTGGATTCTTTTGCTTTCATAAAGTTGCCTTGGTATCTGGAAGGATAATTGTAAAGTAGAACCCAAAACAAACACGTTTAAACTAAACACAGCCGGATGTTCAGGACATTACCTCCCACCTACTCACACATCTCTCTAAACCCAGAGCTCAAATCCATCTATTTTGCCATGATTAGCCCTAAACCTTATGCAAGCTGTGGCTAAGTCCCCACTCACTTGTCTCCCCAAAGCAAGGCTAATTACAACAGACCTTTTTGTATGTATTTCTGTTGGACCCCATGTCCTACATCCACCCAACTATCTTCCTGTTTATCTCTCCATCTACTCATCTCTTTATGTATCTATGACAAAATAATCACCATCATCCATCTGTCTATCTGCCTCTCTACATGTTTATTGATCCACCTATCAATCTTGACTACCTGTCATCTATATATCTACTCCTCATTGACCCTTGATAAACGTGATGGCTCTTGGATGTTGGGGGAAGGAAAGGGTCACACTTACACGTTGGAGTCCCCTCCACTGATTTTCAGCACGTGCACAAGTGTCCTGTGTAATGGGGGCAGGTCTGTCCTGACAAGCCTCCAGGAGTTGAGGTAGTCTTTGGAAAATTTTGTTGGAAGGAAAGTTCACAAAGAACTTCCACACAGGGGATCCCTGGGTGGCGCAGCGGTTTGGCGCCTGCCTTTGGCCCAGGGCGCGATCCTGGAGACCCGGGATCGAATCCCACATCGGGCTCCCGGTGCGTGGAGCCTGCTTCTCCCTCTGCCTGTGTCTCTGCCTCTCTCTCTTTCTCTCTGTGACTATCATAAATAAATAAATAAAAATTAAAAAAAAAAAGAACTTCCACACAATTTCCTCTCATCAGGCCTTCCCTTCTTAGCTTCACGTCTTCTTTCATATGACAGTTCTTTGAATATTTGAAGATATTTACCTGCCTAGACTTTTATTATCTGGTTGGCCACCCCTGGTGCTTTCATTGCCCTCTGACCTAAGTACATGTTCCTGATTGCCTGTGCTTCTCCCGGAGGGCAGCACCAGGAGCCACTCATGACTCCAGAGATGGCTGAGTGAGCTTGGACTTGGATAACACTGCTACTTGTAGAGTTTTAAAAACTTACAGTTATAGTTGTGGAGCAAGCTAAAGTCTATATTATGTTTTCGGTAGTTTCAACTGTGCATTGACTCAAGGAGAGAGTATTGTTGGCTGAGTCCCCCGTGCCTTTTCCCCAGCTTCCTGCACACTCGGGATGGTTAGTTTTTCTCTCTCTCGTGCTTACCCACTACTCTAGCTTCTGTGATGCCTTTGGATGCTCATCTGCCATCCACAGATTTCCCCATCCTACCGGCTCTGAGTCATCCACCCAATGGTAGATGTCTACCTGACTGAGGAGTGGTCCTATGAGTGAGCTAATCACCATGAAAGCTGCTGCTGAAACCAGCTCATGTAAAAGCATAGAGTGGAGCGGCGCTGTTTCCAGCATGCCCAGTAGTAGCTGGGGCATAAGAAGCATGATGCTCACTGGGCAAAAGAGAGACTCACAGAGAATTTGCTGTGTGCATAGTTCCAGGTGGGCACTCTATCCTCACGTCAACCCTGTGAAATGGGCACTATTATCCCCTCTGTGGCAGAAACCTCTGCTGGTGCCCACGCCCAGCCTCTGTGGGCTTTGCTGCTAACAGCTGTCACCTGCTGCCTGCCTCAGACTGCTGGAACTGTTCTGCCAAAGAGAGGGAGCCAGAGGTGCACGAAAATTCAAGTCTGTTCCACCACCCTTGCAATGACCTAACAGCTGAGAGGGTACAGAGCCTGGATCCCTTTCCTCAAGTGGGGGTGAACTCAGAGATGCAATTTATACTTCAGAGCTCCCCGGGAGGATTAGGCTGAAGCTAGGACTTCACCTGAAGTCCAACCCGTCATCAGCTCCTTCACCCACCTATCCTGCTTACCCTCCTCCTTTCCTGGTTTTCTGGGGAGCACTTCCTGAGTTAATCACTTTCACTGGGATCCTTGGTTCAGGGTCTGCTTCTAGGAGGACGAACAGAGACACTCGGTTTTGCACATGAGGAAATGGAGGTACGTGAAAGCTGAGGCAAGGTGCAACTCACACAGCTGGGACGCGGGGAAAGCAAGGGACCTGGGCCCAGAAGTGAGCTGGCAGTGGTGGTCTGATGAGGAGCCTCCACTGTTAACTTGTCTGGAAAGGGCAAGACGCAGGCAGCAGTGGGCCGGGAGATGTTGGGAATGGCCTGTAGGATGAGTCTCATTTATGAGGGAGCCAGTGGGGCTCTTCCAGCAACTCTGGTCACCACCACTTCAAAGCCTCTTTCTTGGAAAAACCCCAGCACTTGAAGTCCATTTACTCCCCCAGCTGGTTTTACTGTCACAAAGTTTCCCAACTCTACCTCTTTTCCCACAGGCCCCTGGCAGTGGCTCTCTGGAGGTTCTGTGTCTACGGGGAGAGAACAGTGAGCAGTGTGATGGCCTCTGGCGGACATCCCACTCGTTATTCATTCTTCCCCTGGGTCGGACCAGCCCACAGGCCCCACGCGTGCACATATCAGCCCAGTTCCCAGAGAGCATGGGCGCTCCCACTCTGAACTGTCACCTCTTACGGGGAAAACAAAGATCCTCTCCCCCAACCTTCCACCCAGGATGCTGGGAACAGGGCCAGCCCCATTTCATGTTTTTAAGAAGTTTCCAAACATGCTCATTTTGGTGGCAGCTTTTGTGGTGATTATCTCGTTAGGGACCTGGCCTCAAAACACCTTATTTATGGTGGATTGAAAAAAATTTACCCTCTCATGCTTTACAAAGAAAAAAAACAGGCTATACTTTTACTGGAAATTTTTCACATGTGGGAAAATATCTACTTGGCCTCTTGAGAGATACCATCACCAGCAGTTTGGATTTATGGGAGGGGACTGGCCCAGCTCCACAGACCAGGAGCTCACAGGTGGTACAGATGTCTAGGTAATTTCCAGACCTTGTTTTCTTTCATCCATTCTCTTCAGAGGAGTCCAGGATTAAACCTCACGAGCCAACAAGCTACTGACTGTAGTATAAATTGCACAGATTTTTCATGAAACTGAAATAAATCTTGCTCTATCTTGACAGAGTGGGGTTGGCATTCTCTAGGAGTGGGAGGAGCAGTTGAAATGGCTCTAGAATGGATGGTGGAATTGTGGTCTATAACCCCAAACAGCAAGCATGAATAGTAAAACTCGGCCATAGGCACAGACGGCTGCTCGGAGGGTATTTATAGTAGGTCCTAGAAACCACTGTAAAGGAAAAGTCTCCTGAGTAATAAGCTCTTCCAGGTAGCACTCCACCTAGAAGACATTCTAGGCTCCTGTCTGAAGCCCTGGAGGGCTCTAGGTCCACCACCACCTGGGAGAGAGTATCTGCTATGTTCACAGAGTGCACAAAATTCATATCTCAGGTGCTTTGTGCTGCACAGATGTGCCAGGAATTGGAAACAGGAAGGAAGTGGTAAGATTATCAGGAGCATAACTAGAGAATGTTGTGCTGCACACTGCAGACTTGCAGAAAGAGAGCCTGAGGACACCATGGTCAGCATGATAAAGGGCATCAGGGGCAGCCGGGGTGGCTCAGGAGTTTAGCTCCTGCCTTCAGCCCAGGGCGTGATCCTGGAGACCCGGGATCAAGTCCCACATCAGGCTCCCTGCATGGAGCCTGCTTCTCCCTCTGCCTGTGTCTCTCTGCCTCTCTCTCTCTCTCGGTGTCTCTCATGAATAAATAAATAAAATCTTTTTTTTTAAAAGGGGGCATCAGGAAGGGGCTACTTTGCAGGGACCTGAGCAAGAAGTGGGCAGGAAAGGTAAAATTGGGTCAAGGAGGGGGGTGGTCAGGGTCTGAATCAGGATACACCTGTGCAAAGGTCTTTACCAACTGCCCAGGAAGTAGGTGATTAGTTAATGGTGGAATCATACTCTGGTTAGACCTGGGTACTATTTGTTGCAGTGGGCTTTTCTTCTGCATTTCTAACTTTATGACCTGCATCAAGTGCTCTTTACAGCATGGTTCAGTATCTTTGCAATAAATCTTTTTGTCATTGTTTTAAATTCTTGTGCTTCAGGTGTTTCTAAAGAGAAGTACCCAAATTAAGTACCAATCAGCAAGGAAGTCACCACCCCAGGTTCTGACACCACAGACTAGCAAAACATGAAATGACACCAAAAGTATCAGAACTTTGAGGCATGCACAAGAGTTTCAAAAATGAGGAAAGAAGTTTAGGCTCCTAAAAGTCTTCTTAAAAGGATTCCCTTGTATGCCTAATTTCTTTTTTTTTTAAGAGGCTGTTATTTTTATTTTTTTTTAAGATTTTATTTATTTATTCATGACAGACACACACATACAGAGAGAGAGAGAGAGAGAGAGAGGCAGAGGTACAGGCAGAGGGAGAAGCAGGCCCTGTGCAGGGAGCCTGATGTGGGACTTCATCCCGGGTCTCCAGGATCATGCCCTGGGCTGAAGGCAGGTGCTAAACCGCTGAGCCACCCGGGGATCCCGTATGCCTAATTTCTTAAGTAATTTTCTTTTAAAATTGCATTACAAGCAATCATCAGTGTGTGTGTGTGTGTGTGTGTGTGTGTGTTTCTGTGTGTGTACAGGAGAAAAGGTATCTCGCATACAGTTTTTTAAAAAATAGTGCTGTAATGCAATTTTAGAGAAAACAGCTGCATGAAAATATTGCATGTGCAGGGAAAAAATTTTTTTCTAAAAAGCATATTTTCCTGAACTAATTTTTCCAATCCTACTTTCCCTAGATCTACCTCGTTCCAGTGGGAGAAACAAAGAGAGGCTTGGCATTTACTTATTTGCTTTCCAGCTGCTATCTCACTAAGACTTAAAATGTGTATCTTTAAGTCCCCTTCTGGAATTGCCACTGTTATTAACACCCCACACACTACTCATTTACAAGATAATTAACACAAGACCGGGAGCACAGCTTTTCTAGAAGGGACAACTGTCCACTACACACGGAAACTTAGCCTCAGATCACTTCATTTCAGGCAAGGGACAGCTTGTCTTCTGCTCGCCACCACCTGGAGATCTCTTGATCACCTACATGATTAAAGCTAAGGCAGGGTGATTTTACAGTCCTGACACATTCATCTCTCTTACAGCAAGTCAATCAGGCAGCACCTGAGTGGTCCTGGGTTTCACACCCCAAGCCAGCCAGTTCCCTCATGTCTGCTCGGTGTTGTACGTGCTGTTGGGGCAGTGGACTGTACAGACCCAGGAAGACAGGGACTAGCTGAATATTCGGCACTGTGATTTTTTTTTCTCATGTTCAATAAAGGTGGCTCCTGTCCATGGACACTATGGAAAAAGTTTTACCCGAGACCAAGACAGGACACTTTGAGGACCTCGGGTACAGCCAGCCACTGCCTAGGTTACTGTGACAGGACTTGGTGGCGGGGGGTAGTGTATGGCCCTGGAGAGCATCTTCCTACAAAGGTGGGCAGGGTAGGAACAGGCTCTGCTGCAGCCTTGGGAGAAGGTACTGAAGCAGAACACAAATCTGCAGGCAGGTGGTGGCTCTCTGGTGGCAGGGACCATGCCTTATGTCCACTGCATCTCTTGTCCCCAGCTTGGAGCCTCACTCACAATATGAGTCTTTGAGTGCAAGCATAGCAAAGCTAGAGTTTTTCATGATGATCCTCATTCAAGGGGCTCAGTGTGGAATTGTGTGGCTCCCAGACAGCTCAGTGGAGGATATTCTTGGGGAAGCTAACAATATTCATCGATCAGAGGCATGCAGTTGGCATGGGGGAGAGAGTCTGTCATCAGACAGTGGGGTCCTGGGACCAGGCTGGGCTAGAAAGGTAGCACTTCATCTTGAAGGGTATCTGGCAAGAGCAAGGGAGGACTAGAGGGGGTTAACTGGTTACAGGATTACCAGGACAGGGGGGTAGGTCTAGAGAATGGCAGAGACCTGGAGTGTTGGAGAAGCCCAGCCATGAGAGCCAGAGTTCGAGATCAGGGTTAGAACAGCAACATGACTGATGCAGCAATGCTGCTGTGTCCAAGGATGTGCACTGGAAATAGAGCTCCCGTCACCACTTCCGTTAAGGTCCTGGGGCCAGGGCTGGAATAGCGCTGTGGATGGGGAGCCAGTGGGGTAGGGGGCCAACCTGATGATGTGACAGCGCCTACACTCCTGATCCCTGTGAGGTCAATTCTCAGCTACACAAGACTCAGCAGTTTACAGAAAACAGTCGTTTTGGTTGATTTATGACTGTTTTCTTCCCCTCTGAACAAAGTGCATTTAGGTTAAAAACCAGGCAGCATATAAATAAACTAATTGACAGTGTATGTACTCAGATTTTAGTGTCCTTTCATAAATTTGAAGTTTTAGAGTCTTCCCAAAGCCGAGGCAGTGTAGATTCCAGGCTTCACCTACTTAGAAAACTGACCCTGAGTTTAACAGGGTGGAAGGACTGTCCTTCTTGACTGAGAAGGGAGATGACCGTTCTATGGAGAAATTAATCCAAGAACAATGACTCTTAAATCCTTGAAGTCATCATGAGGGACACACATTCACATATGCACCCACTTGTGCACACACACTCACAAACGTGCACACACACACGCAAAGCTGTGTCTGAATGAGTAGGGCCTGGTTGTAACCACTATTTTCTGCAAAGGAAATATGCTTAAGGGCAATAATAAAATGTCTCTGGTTTCGACAATATTACGAATACCACCAGGATAGAAATGATCAGCAGAGCACTCAGAAGAGGTTTGACAATATATCCTGCATTTCATCATTTAGTGAAAATGAGGTGTTCCCCTTAAGCCGCAGTCGGTCTTCTATTAGGAATATGTATCAGAGGCCACAGTTCAAGGAAGGATTTTTTTAAATTCGCCATTTGATATCCTGGAACATTCAACTGCACTTACCTCTGAAAGCCTTTCCAGAGCAGCCCTCTTTCCCTCCTGTTCACTGCCACCTAGTGAACTTACTTGGGAAAGAAACTATCCCTGCAAAGGAAATGTTTTTTACAAGGCAACGGCTTTATGGGGGTGACTTTGATTGCAGATTTGAATGTGTCTGGGAGTAGGGAGGTGGAAGCTCTTGCCAAAGGGCCGTGGCTGAGATGATGAAGTCAACCTGCTGGAGCAGAACACATAAACGAACTGTCCAGTGGAGGCTTCTGAGAAGCGCAGATTGAAGCTAGCAAGCCGTGACAACACAGGGCTTCTGATCACGACATTGTGGCTCGATAGGATCAGTCTGTTCCTTTGACTGCCCCTTGGTTGAACGCAAATGCAGGGCGACACGTCCCACCCCGTGCAGATGCTAGGTGCTTGGTATAGAGAAAGGGTGTTTGGCTGTCTGTGCAGAAGCTCCAGTGTGCATGTGAGGCATTAAAACTACGTTAACGAGGCCCCCTGGGGGGACGATCATAGAAGTGGAGGAAATGTAATTAGAATGGAAATGTAATAATGTGCAGCTTTCCTACATCCTCAACTCTGTCTTTGGCCAGGCTTCCCTCACTGTGAACACAAAGGCTGGAATCTCGTAAATCGAGACCAGGCTAGGGTAACCTTCTAATCCTCATACCCAGGGCCACTTGACACTTCCTCCATCGCTCCACACACAAAACCGCATGAGAGAGGGGGCAGGGGTGCTGAATTAGTGCCGCATGGCCCTCTCTGGCCATCCTGGAAATATGTTTTCTGATTCTGAATCTACCTTGTTCTCTATTTGATAGCTGTCAGCCCTTCCCAGTGTCTCTGCACAAGCTGTAGAAGTGGTTTGCTCAGGCCCAGGGAGTGATACCTGTGCTGGGCCCTGGAAAGAAACACTGAAGATGTGCAGTGGCTACTGCCATTGGAGCGTGTGTGTGTCTGTGTGCGTGCATGTGCATGCTTGTGTATGTGTGTGCATGCATGTTTGTGGACAGTAAGGGGCTGATGAAATTAGTCCTTTACTGTCTTACTGCACACTGTCTCTGAAGGGTGAGTTCTAATGCCTATGATAGTTGAGAAGACGGTAAGGCTGTTTGGCTCAGAAACTAGGAAAAAGACCCCAGTCTTTGTAAGAATCAAATGATACCAAAATGAAACTCCAAGATTTCTTCGCTCACTCAGATCACTGACCATTCACCTCACGAGGTTTCTTTCCTAGGCATCCTCCAGAGAAGATTTTTTTTCTCCCTAGGAACTAGTTCACATTTTAGAGATTTTTCCTATAACCAAGTGATTGCTGGGAGCCCTAACTTTCACACTCAGAAGAGATTTGTCCCACTGAAAAACTGGTGATATCATTTGGCGCGTGGCCATTCACTGATTTGAAGCTATTTGTATTGTAATTTACAGTTGTCAATTGAACCAGAATGCTTGCACTATCCGTGGGGACATAAGCTATTAATAAAACAATGTCTAAAGAGCCTAAGCATATCGCGGGAGATCACTCAGGTTGAATTATTTTACATACGCACTTCTAAACATAATTTCAACGTTAGCACTTTGCAGTCTATGGGCCCATGTTGTTCACTGGATCCATTTCTCCAAATCATTGTTCCTATCCCACATGGTGGCTCAAATCCTTACTCATTGGGAAGTAATGAAACAAAGACCACATGTGTAGGTGGTAGCCCATATATGGTATGGCATATGATTAAGCCTAGCTAACGTGCTTTCCAAACAATAACCAACTTTTCCAGAGCCTAATGATACTGGGCCTCTTTCAGAGGCTGGTGGTCTGACCATAGAGCAAGCTCAAAGTGCACTGATGTGAAATGGGATAGGAAATGGTCAGAGCACTAGCTCCCTGCAGATCAAAAAACCCCAAGAGAACAAAGATTTGGGGAGTAAAAGTTAACTCCTATAGAACACTATAGCACTGCTTTGAATTTGGATCATCTGTGCCCAATTGAGAGAGGCTGTAAAAATAACCCTCACCAGCCTGTTCTTGGGGAAAAATAGTGCCAAGCTTTAATTAGCTCTTTCCCTAGCAGCAATTACGTAGAGGGATTCTGTGATCTCCAAATCCCACTAGATGAAGGGAGTTGACTTAACAGAAATCTGGGCAACTCTGGGAAAAATTACTTTTTAACCAAACTTTGCAAATAAATAAGTGCTTAAATATTAGATATTTCCCTCCAAAGTCACAAAAGATAATTCACTTAAAGACAGTAAGTTTTAAGCAACTAATTTTGTGTGGGACTCACTCTGACCACGAGGAGAGGCAGATCTGGACTTTGCTATCTAGAAGTTGGGGACCCAGGAGGGACACACAGGTCTGAGCCAAATAGGAAATGAAACAGAAACATAATAGCAACACATGATTTACCCCTCATCCAGTGGGGTTCATTAGGAACACAGGTTGTTTAGCTGTGTTGCATCTTATTTTTTTATTTTTTGAAAGATTTTATTTATTTATTTGAGAGAAAAAGAGCAAAAGCAGGGGGAGCGGCAGGGGAGACACACACACACACACACACACACACACACACACACACACACACACACACACGCAGGCTCCCCACAGCAGGGAGCCTGATGTGGGGCTCTATCCCAGGACTCTGGGATCATAACCTGAGCCTAAGGCAGATGCTTTACCGACTGAGTCACCCAGGCATCCCAGATTTTATTTTTTCACTAAAGGACAAAAATGTGTTTATTTGTGGAAGACACCATGGTACCCTCCACAGATTCTTTACACTACTGATCCATAAGAAACGTTAGAAATTTTAGGTTGTTTTTTTTTTTTTTGACACTCAGTTTAATTTAAAACAGGCACAAGTGCAAACAATTCAAAGTTTCTAGGGAAGATGCTTTTTTAAAACTCTGACCCTTTAAAAAAGTCTTTGCAATTTTTTTTTTTTTGGCCCCAAAGCAGGCCATTCGGGAGGAATCTAAAAATATTATCTAGATAGGGTCCTGACACCTGGGGTTCTTCCTTGGATTCCCTGACTCACAACATCCCTGAAGGTGTGGAGGGAAGGGGACAAGGACACAGGGGTCTGAAGAGGCAGCTAGGGCAGATGGTTTGCACAAAGGGAGGGTCCATTTCTTGACAGGCTGGGACCCCATGAGGTGGTTCACCTCCCCCAGACCAAGATTTTGAAAAGGACAGGTCCTCGATGACCTGCCTATTGAGATTTTTGAAAATTTTTAATTTTTTTAAATGAGGTCATAATGAAATTTCAAATACTCTATTCTGATTCTCTGCAGACTTTCGTTCTCTGGTTGACAGGGAGGACTAAGGCAGTAAGGAATATTAATAATTTACTATAATAACAGTGAAGTAGCTCCTATGTATTAAGCACTAACTATGTGCTAGGTAACTAGATTATAATTCCTCTTACTATTCATCTTTTTAATCCTCCTTTTCATAATACCCTTTAAGATAATATCATTACAAAAAAAAGATAATATCATTACAATGGATTGAACGTTTGTGTACCCCCCAAATTCATAGATTTGAAATCCTAACCCCTCAGTGTGATGGTATTAGGAGGTGAGACCTTTGGGAAGTAATCAGGTCATGGGGATGGAATCCTTATGAATGTGATTAGTGACCTTATACAAGGGATCCCAAAGAGTGTTCATGCTCTCTTTCTGCCATGAAAAGATAAAACGAGAAGTTGGCATCCCGTAACGTGGATGAAGGCTCTCACCAGAACCCAACCATGCTAATACCCTGATCTTAGACCTCCAGCCCCCAGGACTATGAGAAGCGTTTGTTGTTTATATGCCATCCAGTCTAAGGTATTTTGTTACAGCAGCTCAAACTATCTAAGACAAGCATTATCTCTGTTTTACAAAGGAAGAAATTTAATGTCTGAGGTCGAGCAATTCATATATGATAGAACTGAGATTCACACTTTGAACTATCTGCTCCCAAAGTCAGTTCCCCCAACTGTTATAGTTATGGATATGTTAAACCTTAGATATTTAATATTTAGTTCCATGTATAACATTTCTTTTCTATTTCCATATTCCTAGCCCAGGAAACCCTCAGTGGACTATTGTGATAGTTGTTAAACTGGTCACCTTTGACTCCTGACTCCTGTCTCTGCTCCAGTAAATCCATCCCCCATAAGCTGCCATTAGAGTCATGTCATTCTCCCCAATATTCAAAAGTTCTCCATGGCTACCTTCACTTGACTGATAAAGTGAATACTTCTGAATATGATGCTCAAGGATCCCATGATCCAGCCTCATGTCCTATTTATCTCTCCTATCAATTTGAACACCTTTGTTCAATGTTCAAGAAGACCAGGACTTTTGTTCACACTCTGGCCTTAGTCTGGCTTGCCTTCCGCTGGGCAGTGTGGCATAGTAGGCATTAATATGAGCTCTGAGTTGATTGACTTGGGTTAGGACCCCAAGTCTGCCACCTACCAGCTGTGTGATCTTGGACTAGTTACATAACTTCTCTAAACCTTATTTCCTTTATCTGAAAACATGCCTTGTTGAGTGCATCAAATAGAATAGCAGATATGTTGTCTTCTGCATAGTGTCTTGCACACAGTATTCAGTAAATGGAAGTTATTTTTATTTTCCTTGGGAAGTTCCCTGGCCTTTCTTAGACTTGTGTGTCAGGGGATACCTAGACATACAGGGCTTGCTCTATCTCATCTGAGCTTCATACTCCGTTCATGTCAGATTTAGGCCTGACTTTTGGCTTAAGGCCCAAACCCACATCTATAGTTCAGCTTTCCCTTGGTCTTCCAAATGTACCCAGTAAAATAGTCTTTATAGTCTGAATTCACAGGCCAGAATCAAGAGAAAGATGAGAGGTATAAGAGGGTAAAAATCAGAAAGTTGCATAATAATTGTGACCAAACTGGCTAATATTTATTCAACAGTATGTGCCAGGCCCTGTGTTAGGTGATGTAGGTGTATATACCTAACAAATCTTCAAAAAATGAGTGTAATATTTATGATTCCTCTTTTGTAGATAGCAGATGTTAAAGGTCAGAGAAATTAGGTAACTTTTAGGTGACAGCCTGATTTGAACCATGGCAGCCTGGCTTTAGGGAAAGCACATTCTCCCTCCATCCACTCTCTGGCTCTCCCTTCAATTCCCTGTCCCTGTCATTCATGCAGAGTATTCTACTCTTGGATAGAGCACAGACCTCTGGTTCTCATTCCAAATGTCAGCCCTCAGTGGCTCATCCAGTCCTTGCTTTACAGTCAGCTCAACAAAGTCAGTTGCTTGGGCTGTCCTATCACTTATTGTCACCCTCATTCCCACTGTCATCTAGATTCACCTGAACTCATGAATTTAAAACCACTGAATGCATGTGGTAAGGGAAGCATTTCATTTTCTATCACTTTTTTATTTGAAGTAGCAGCCATGCTGGGGCTTCAAAAAATTCATTAGAAACATTCAGGGGTAGCCAGAGTTCCTATACCAGGACACTTGGTAGAAATACTGAGGACAATTCTCTGTTGCACACATTTTCCCATTGTTCTGTCATTATCTGCAAGGACAGGCTGGGCCTGGGTTCTGGGAAATCCAGTTAGGGAGGTTTTGGGATGAGACTTTTTTTGGGGGGTGGGGTGGGGGAATGAGGCATTTTAAGAAGACTATCCTACCATGTATTTTTACTCCTAAAAATCAGAATAAATTAAATAACTCAACCTTTCTATATGTAGTTACCATCTAAGATCTGGGACATTTGGTTTTATGTACTTAGTGGATCTCAGGATCAGCCACACACTTAAATCAACATGAGAAAATCTAAATCTCTTTAAGAACCTGAAGCTAAAATTTTTGAAGATTCTTTTCTGCTGGAAATGTGGCATATAATATTTTGGGGGTTGATAGGATTTTAAGTGGATTTAATTCCCCCTCCCCCCACATTTCCTACACTTTCCAGGTTTTCTAATAATCAGAAAAAAGATAAATGTGTAAGGGGAAATCAGTCATTTGTTTACTGTTATTGAACTCTGAACCAGAAGTGTGGCGTGTTGGATATAGTTGTGACTCTGCCCCTTGGGGCCATGTAACTTTGGGCAAGTCTTCAAGCATCTCAGAGCCTTTTGGATCTTCCTGGTGTGTGGGCTGAATGGTGCGGTGGAGTTTAGACTCTTGACCCCAAATCCCAGAGGTTCCCGCAAGAGTCTCTGGCTTTCCTTCTCCCTCCCCCAACCCCCTGATATCCAGCGAGGTTTCTACCAAAACTGCGCTGCTACATCTGCTCTATGTGTTACATGGTAAGAATTCCCATACTTCCCATTACTGTTAAAAAATATTCCACTTATAACAAAAACATCTGAAAACCTCTGGGCTAGGTGAGCTCAGGGAAGTTAGATAGCTTCTCACTTGTGATTTTATAATCCTTTTGTCCATACTAGATATCTCATGCAGGCTACAGGATTGCCCAGAATTTCCTTTATCCTTCTTGGGAGGCAACAAAACCAGTGGAACTGACCTGCTATCATTAATTTTGCTAAAACACACCCTAAGTTTTTTCTTAAAAGTTACTTCCTGTACAGTTAGTCTTGTGAGAAGGTAAAAGAGGGCCTATGCAATCTGCTACTCAAAAGATCCTCAGATACCATTGGCTGATATTCCAATGAAACCCATTTACACCTTATTACAACTTAGGTGTGAATTGGTTTTAACAGATCTTTTTGAGACGGGGGAAGGGAAGAAAAACTGACGGAGAATTGAGGGGAGAGCACATCAGGTAAAGGGCAAAGTGGTGAAGAAAGGGGATGAGAGGACACCAGCGATGAATTTTATCTACTTTGCATCCTATTCATATCTGGCCTGGTCGGTATGGCCTCCTTCCCTTTGGCTTGAGAACTTCTATCTGTAAGACTTAAGACTGACCTCTAGGGTTTGTAGAACACAACACACTGTCTCCGGGGAACGGTGCTCACAAACTACTGACAGAGAAAAGCACAGAAATATATTCTCTTCCTCTTCTCTTCTTCATCAAAGTTATCTAAGTTAAAGTGTTGTCTACGGCCATACCGCCCTGAATGCGCCCCATCTCGTCTAAGTTAAGGTTTATCTATCTCCCACCAGATATTTAATGACCATCATCTCTCAACTATTTCTAGAACCTGAAGGAGAAAATCAAGCTGCTTTTACTGGGTTTGAGTCCTGTCCATGTACTGCCATGCTTTTAGAAAATAGAAGATGTAGCTTTCCTCCCAATTAAGCATATTTGGAAAAAAAAATGCAAGATGCAAAAGAGCTCAGAAAAAGTGTTAGGAAAAGAACACAAGTGGGGCAGCCCACTGAGTGGAAGATTCTTTGATGAGTGACAGCCTAAAGGTCCAGCACTAGCAGTAAGGCTTCAGTAATAAACATTCACAGCATGTAGCTTAATCTCTTTAAGAGAAAGACTGAATCATGCCCTGCTCATTTCGTATTAACCAAGCTTTTGATTACATAGGTATGTTGGGGCACCCTGACCAGGGATTATCAAGACTCAGTTGAACCTCACATAATGCTTAAGACATTGGCCTCCCATATTATGATCCACAGTTTTAAAAGCCATGGAAATTAAGAGACTTTATACAGAACAGAATACCTCAGGGGAGATTTCTCTCAGCTACTTTGACTTTTCTAAGTTTTCTAAATTTCACGTATAATAGCAAACACCTAAACTTCAAAGGCTTATTCCACTGGATTTGGCTTCTAGTACAATATTATTGTTGAGCCTTAAAAAGAGAAAAGAAAAAAGTCTTGCAGAAATGTATTCTTGAAGAGAGCAGGGCTTGGGTGTTCCCATTTGGCATGTAGCCCTTAAATAGATCTGACAGCTCAATTTTCCAATATGATATGCAGGAAATATGAAATTAGCTCCCAATTATATCCGGTACAGTGATTATGTGCATGGGAGGTTTCACGCAGGGCAACTTGTCACAGCTACTTCCTGAAGCTTTATTTTTTATAATTCTAAACCCATAGAAAATCAAGAGCATTTTTTAAAAGTTGGGGTGGGGGGCATGATAATGATTTGCTTTTTGTTCTATTTGGGTGTCTTTTATATCTGCTTTCATAACACTCACTTCTCCCTTACACAGGTGACTTGGACAACAGCAGGTTCCACTGCAAAAGTGATGGAAAAAGCCCCAACACACTTTGTCCTCTTTCCCACGTAACAAACATGCACTTTAATCAGATTGGCAATGAACCCAATTAAATGGGTATATAAATGCACCTTCACGCAGGTACGTTCTGTGGCTATGCTTTGCCTAGTGGGATGCTAATGAAAGTCTTCTTAGATAAGTTTCTCCCTCTTCACACTTACTGCAGTTTGGAATACAGAGGTGATGCTCCAATCTCCAAGAGCCATCTGGGACCATGAGGTGATATGTATGGTAAGGATGATAGAACCCTAAAATACAAGAGGCCAGGTCCCTGATGACCATGGAGCCTCCATGCCAGTCCTGGATCACCAACACGCAGATGGATTTTTCACAAGAGAGAAAATAAAGATCTATCCTGTTTGGGCCACTACTAGTAATCCTGGTAAGCTTTAGTTTTTCTATTATATGCAGCTGAATGTCAACCTAATTGATATAATTCATGTCTTTCAAATATCAGGTTCCAATTAGTATGCAATAGCTAAATTAAGGCAGCACGTCTGGTGGGGGTGCGGGTTGCCTTACCATGTCTGCCCATTCTATGGGCCAGAATTTTTATTGGCATAGTTAGAAGACAACCAGGTGTTTATTTTCCTCCCTCCTGAGTCCCTCTCCCTTCCTTCCTTCCTTCCTTCCTTCCTTCCTTCCTTCCTTCCTTCCTTCCTTCCTTCCTCCCTCCCTTCCTTTCCTTCTTTCCTTCCTCTCTTCCTTCCCCCCTTCTTCCCTCCCTCCCTCCTTTCCTTCCTATATTCCCTCTTCTCTCTTTCTCTCTCCCTCCCATCTTTCCTTTCTTCCTTCCTCCTTTCCTCCCTGTCTCTGCCCAGGCCCCAAGTTTGTGCAGTAACCCCAGCTGGCCTGTACAGAAAAGTGAGGGGAGACGTCAAGCCAAGAGACTTTCCCTGACCACTCCTGTGCCTACAGGCCAGTCCCAATACTCAGAATGATGAGGCTGGAGGGTGTGAAACTGCCAGAAGCCAGCCACTGTTGACCTGTGAAGCTGGCAATTCCATGTAGCTCAGTATTCTGAACTCTGTACTGTCTGCTTCTCTCCTGTAAGGGGTTACAAACAAAATCATCTCACACAATACTATCAGAAGAGTGATCTTTAAAAGACTCTGAGTTGCACATGCTGCAGGAGCCGGGCTGAGAACATTGTCCTCAGATGGCATCTTGGGAGGGGACAATGAAGGGCTCTCAGGGTTCAATGGACCTGACCTCAGAGATATCAAGCCCTTCTGCGTAACATCTGGGCATGGGCTGCCCTCTCTATGGGGGGTCCTCCTCTTGCTCCAGATATTCACACAGCTGAACTCCTCTCCTTCTCACAGTCTCAGCTTGAATGTCCTGTTTACCTCAACTAAACCTGACCCATAAGAAATGGGTTATATTAAGAGCTAAGACTGTTCTTAAGAGAGTTTTTACAGTTACTTATTTTCTTTGGGCCTTCTTTTAAAACAACTTTTTCCAGCTTTACTGAGATACTATTGATATATAACATTGTGTAAATTTCAGATATACAGTGGGATGATTTGATACACGTATGTATTGCAAAATGTTTATCCCAATAAGGCTAATTAATATATCATTTACAACATATATTTCCTGTTTTGTAGTTATAGTGAGAACATAGAAGCTCTACTCTGATTGCAACTGTCAAGTGTATGTTATACACTGTTCACTATAGCCACCATGCTGTACATGAGATCACTGGAACTTATTCATCTTATAACTGAAATTTTGTGCCCTACAATATCTCCCTACCCCACCCCAAGACTCTGGGAACAACTTTCTACTCTGTTTCTATGAATTTGATGTATTTAGACTCTCTATATAAGGGAAGTCCTAGAGTATTTGTCTTTCTCTGACTTATTTCACTTACATAATTCCCTGAACTTTGGTTCATATCATCACAAATGGCAAAAATCTCCTTTTTCTCACTGCTGAATAATATTCCGTTGTATATATATCCACAACTTCTTTATCCATTCATCTATCAGTGGCCACTTAGGCTGTTTCCATGTCTTGGCTATTGTGATTAAAGTTGCAGTGAAGGCAGCCTGGGTGGCTCAGTGGTTTAGTGCCACCTTCAGCCTAGGGTGTGATCTGGAGAGCTGGGATCAAGTCCCACATCGGGCTCCCTGCATGGAGTCTGCTTCTCCCTCTGCCTGTGTCTCTGCCTCTCAATCTCTCTCTCTCTCTTTCATGAATAAATAAAATCTTAAAAAAAAATGCTACAGGGAACATGAGGGTGCAGATAACTCTTTGAGATAGTGATGTCACCTTCTTCAGAGATGTACCAAGAAGTGCAATTGCTGGGTCAAATGATACGTAGTTCTATTTTTAATTTTTTGAAGAAATTCCATACTATTTTCTGTAGTGGTGGCACTAATTTACATTCCCACCAAGTGTAGGATAACTTCAAGCTCCACAGCTTCCAGAATAGTAGGCATTCATGTACTTTTTGAATTGAATAGCAAACATGGGATAAGAAAATGCTGGTTAAGTAAAAGCATCTGATAAAAAGCCTTGGAGGCCATCGCCATGGGTGAGATATTATACCCTACACAGTCTGAAAAGGACTCTTTCATTGGTTCTCTCATATAGTCAATTCTCTAGCAGAGCATAATGTCCAGTTGGGTTCACTGTATTACTGAGGTTACAAAGAAAGTGAAAGACCTGTAAAGAGGAGGAGAACTTAACAAAAGGATGGAAAATTAGTATTATAAAGAAAGGCAAACAGAATTATACTTGTCTCTTCTAAAGTAAAAGTAGGAGGTATCCCATTAGTGTTTTCAAGTTCACTTAAATTTGAATATATTCTATTGCTGAAAAACAAAACACACAATCAGATCTGTTTCCCTTTGTGTCTAAGCTGCCAGGAAAACTTGTAGCAAAATTCTTTGACACTTGGCATAAGCTGCTCAAGATAGATGCATAAAGTCTTCTCCATTTTTAATTTTTACAAATGGTCTCTTCTCTATTCCTAAATGTTTAACCTATGAGCCACTGAAAATCTCATCAAAAGTAGATGTGGTAAGCCTTTCACAAAGATGGCACTGAGGTTTGTAGTTGTTTGGATGGTTAAAAAAAAAAAAAAAAGGATGGAACCGAGGCAAAGAAGCATAACCCCTACACCTCTCAAAGCCAAAACCAAAGCAAAGGCTTTGAAGGCCAAAGAAAGTGGTGCTAAAAGGTGTCCACAGTCACACACACACAAAATACCCACGTCACCAACATTCTGATGATCTAAGACACTACATCTCCTAAGGTAGCCCAAATACCCTTGAAAGAGTGCCCCCAGGAGAAACAAGCTGATCATTATGCCATTATCAAGCTCCCCCTGGCTGCCAAGTCAACCATGAAGAAAATAGAAGACAACAACACCCTTGTGTTCATTGTGGATGTCAAGGCCAACAAGCACCAGATCAAACAGGCTGCAAAGAAACTCTATGACATTGATGTGGCCAAGGTCAACACCCCGTTCAGGCCTGATGGAGAGAAGAAGGCATATGTTCTACTGGCTCCTGACCACAATGCTTTGGATGTTGCCAACAAAATTGGGGACCATCTAAACTGAGTCAAACTCCCTAAACCTAAATATAATTTTTTTCACTATTAAAAAAAAGTAGATGTAGTAAAAAAAAAAGATAAAAACAAAAACAACTATGTACACACAAACACTGCTTTCAAATGTTTAAGCATAAGGATTTTATGAGAAGGCTGCTAAGATCTTTCAGTCTAGTTAGAAGAACTAGATTAACTAAAGTAAGGAGAAATTGGTTTCTAAAAAGAATAGAAAGAATTCACTTGAAAGAAAGAAAATATGTCTCTTGCCCATGATCAAATATGGAAGCAAGGTGCTGAAGGTGTCAGTGACATTCTTGTCTTTGAAAACAGCAAATGTGAGAGATTTTATAAACTGTACAGTGGTCTGTAAGGTTTTCCTCTTTTTTAATACCCAAGAAGAGAGAACAGAAATACACATAAATTCTGGACAACTGAAATGTGCATCTATTTTTTAAAAGGCAAGACTGGAAGACTTTCCAAGGAGGGGCTCATCAGTTACCTGGACCATATTCAAGAAGATTTATCATTTGTTTTGAAAAATACCTGTGAATCTCTTTGTTATGCTGAAAATCAATACGTAGTAATTTTTTTTGCCATTGCTGCAGTGATTTTAATCTTCCAGACACACGTCTTAGAATTCTCATGAGCAGTTCATTTTTTCTTTTCAATGGTTAAATTTTCTGAAAACTATGGTAAAATACACATAACATAAATTTGTTATCTTAACTATTTTTAAACATACAGTTCAGTAGTGTTAAGTTCATTCACATTGTTGTGCAACCAATCTCTGGAACTACTTTTATCTTGAAAAACTGAAACTGTACACATTCAACACCAACTCCCCATTTTTCCCTCTTGCAACCTCCCTGGCAGCCACCATTCCATTTTCTGTCTCTGAGTCTGACTACTCTAGGAACTTCACATAAATGGAATCATATAGTATTTGTCTTTTTGTGACTGCCTTATTTCACTTAGCATAATGTCCTCCAGGTACAGAGGCAATATTTTAACTCTTATTTATTTCTGCTTTATAAAAATCACAGGCCTCTATCCCATGAGTTTCCTTGAGGCATGAGTCCATTGAGAATAATGAGAGAATATACCAAGCTGTGATCTGCCTCATGATTTTGTTGCTGCCACAGGGTAATTATTAAATGCACACATGTCCATCTCAGGATTACCTGTGCCTTACATAGGCTTTCCTCCAAGACAAGAGTTACTTTTAAAGCACTGCTGCATCTTCCCTGGATGGATTCCTAAGCTTGAAATGCTATGGTTAAACTTACTATGGGAAATATCAGAGTACAAAAATCATTAAGCCTGAATTTTAATAAAATCAATCCATTAATTAATTAGATCATCTGCAGAAGAAATGTTTACTGAGCATACCTACCACAGGCAAAGCATTATGTCTGGAACCCAAAAGAATAAGGCATGATCCTTGCACTGAGAAATTGGAAATCTTACTGAAATTTAAGTAAACACAATTTAAAAAATAAAGTATATGCTATAGACTGAATGTTCACTGCTGCCCAAAATTCATACACTAAATCCTAACCTTATGGTAATGGTATTTGGAGGTGGGCCTCTGGAGGTATTTGTCATGAAAGTGGAACTCTCATGAATGGGAATTGTAACCTTGTAAGAGATCCCAAAGAGATACCCTGCCCCTTCAGCTATTCGGAGACACAGCAAAAAAATGGATGTGTATGAACCAGGAAGCAGCTCATCACCAGACACCAAATCTGCTGGCTCCATGATCTTGGACTTTCAGCCTCTAGAATTGTGAGGAATAACTTTCTGTTGTTTATAAGCCACCTAGTTGATTGTATTATTTTTTAGGAGCCTGAATCGACAAAGTTTATAGTAATAGCATAAGAGATTGTCACAGGAATCTTGGCTAACTTACAAACTGATGACTAAAAATGAAGTACAATGTGCTTTAGGGAAGGAGGACATCCTGCAGGCAGGTAGAGTTGAAAGCAGGGCTCACACACAGCCCCTAATGCACTATTGGTGTTCAATGATTACTGAAGGCAAGAAGGAAGGTTAGGATTTGAAAAGGCAAAGAGAATGGCGTAAGAGATTTGTGGCCTAAGGAATGGTATAAGCAAATGGTTGGTGTGGGAAAATTCATGAAAGATTTGAGAAACACTATAAACAGACTGGTTTTTCTGAAGGAAGGGGACAGCCAGGGAGGTGCCTAAAGATGAAGGTCAGATTTGAGAATGTGGGCCTATGGGGGAGGGCTTGGAGCAGCCGAATCTGTTTTTGAATTTAATTATCTAAGTAATTAGGAGCTATGAAGATGGGTGAACAGGAATAACATGATTAATGTGGCATTTTAGCAGAATTAATCTGGCAGGTGGGTGCGATGAATTAGTGCAGAGAAGACAGTGGAAGACAGAGCAGTTAAGAACTCTTTGCTGTGGTCAAGATGTAGTCATGTCTGTTTCCTCTCAGTCCATTTCAAAAGAATGAGATGGTCTTGAAGAGATAACACTGGCTCTCCCGGGACCTCACCATCTTTACTTGGTTAGACTTACAGTAGGGAATGACTAAACTTTATTTCCTTTCAATTCAAAAGGACACCCCAGGGGCGCCTGGGTGGCTCAGCAGTTGAGCATCTGCCTCTGGCTCAGGGCAGTCCCAGGATCAAATCCCTCATCGGGCTCCCCATAGGGAGGCTGCTTCTCCCCCTCCGCCTGTATCTCTGCCTCTCTCTGTGTGTCTCTCATGAATAAATAAAACAAATCTTTAAAAAGAAACCAAAAGGACACCCCATTTTATGCTTCCATCTCCACCTTCACTCAATGGGTGTAATTATTATAATTGAGGGGACATACAAAGGGGTTGTTGAGTGTGTGCTAATTATGGAATGCACATCAAAAGGGCAGCTGTGAAGGAGGCAGAGGGCCATGGGGAGTGGAGGCAGTGGGGGAGAGAAGCTTGTGCATCCATACAGGTTTGTGCTTAAAATCCCTTTTAATGACACTTATTTTCTGCATACTTTCAGGGAAAACTAGCTCAAAGACTGCTGTAAGGTGCATTGATTTTCATTTCATTGGTCATTATTGTTATTGAATAAAATAATCCTTTAAAAATATGTTCCTTAAAAAAAATACAACTACACATAATGAACTCATTTTCAGAATCATGTGTTGCCTGTTTATTCAAATTATCCAAATCAAAGGCTAATTAGTAAGGCCCTAATTAGAAATGCACACATATTTGTATATATGTATATATATACTAGTTTTTCTTCTTTTTCAGCAGGTTTCTATTGAAGAGATCACCCTTCTTTCTTACTGGAATAGTCTGGAAATCAAATCACCTTGACTTCTGGGGTGAAGAAGATCTGTTTTTCTGTACCATATACCACCCCCAATTCATCCTACCTCCAAGGACACTGATGGCTATTGTAGGTTGGTCAGACTCCAGAGCATGGATTGGGCAATAGTCTCAGGGGATGGTACTTTCAAAGGGATGGCATGCTTGGGTATGGCTTCCTTGGGAAATGCCATCTGGTTCCCATGGCTTCTCTGAAAGTTAACCACTGCCCATTGCCTACTGTGTGCCCCAACAAAGATTTGGGGAGGATGGCTTGGGCAAGCTCTCCTCAGCCTTGGGAAGATTTGTTCTCTGTCCCCCCTTCATTCTTTTCTTCAGCTCTTCTTTCAGTAGGTGAGCTCTGGTCTGCTATAAGCCAGGTCCTACTCTCTGAGATGGAGGTCAGGCTTTGAGAGCATTATCTAGGCTGGCTTCAGTCTGACACCACTCACAGCAGCTTGCCTTGAGTATGAGAGTCCTCTGAGACATTTAACTGAGCTTATTGGAGCTCTGCAGTGAAACCACCCAAGTGGTAGTGAGATATTTCCTCTTTGAACCTTGATTCTTTGTACTTATGTTTTCCCAGAGACACTTGTTTGGAGATGTGGTTGGGTAGATCGGAGTGCCCTGGCCAAATACTATCTTGACCTTAACCCAGTTGCTTCTAACTTTTCCAAATACTATATTATCCTAGATACACCCAAACCTTACTTTTCAGAGGTCACTTCCCTGGTCACACACTTGCAGGGACTAGTGTTAAGGAGCCCTAGAAAGACCCAACAAAAGAAGGTTAAGTCTGTGCTCCAAAGCCTATATCTAAAGGGTGGCTCTTCAAGTCCTCACTCGGAATCAATTTAGTCTTATTTTTAAACACAATTCTAAAAAACTCATTTTGTTTCCTTAGTTCTTACCCATTTATAACCTGTTATTTAGGAGAAACAGACCCACAAAGAGTGAAAAGGATGACCGCTGATAATGTGGGAACAGCCAGAAGAATGTTTCCAAGCAGGAACAATAGTCATATAACTATCAAATAAAAGAAAGGATGACCACAGACATCTGTGGGTCAACCAGAATTTTTGAGAAATATAAGAGGTAAGAGAGCAGGGAGGGAAATCTGAGTATATAGAGTTAAACCTCCTTCAGAGAGTTTCTGAATCCCACAGATCCACTTGGAGGTATACTGGCTCACCAATGCCCCCTTCAAGCTGCCAAGGCTAGCACAGGATCTGTGATGGTCATCTGCACACTGGATGCTTTAGGACAAGCTCTGAGTGGACGTGTCAGAAAGTATGAAAAAACTATGGAAGAAGAATGAATAGGTGCAGAGTCACATAATAAATAATCACCTACCTATCTGGGACAGCCTTGACAAGTACTTAACTAATACACTCACCCACCCAGCAAACATCTTAGACCACCTTGTACATTCCAGGAATTGTATAGTATTCTAGGGATACAGTGTGAGAGCCTGTCTCCTGGGAGCTTATAGTCTAGAGCGGCTCCATCTGGTAATCCAGGGCGTAGTTCATACTTAAAGCACCTTACATCAGATGAAGCACTTTGAAGTGTACAGCAGCCACATGTGCAAGTGGCTACTGCACTGCACCATGCACACAGGTCCAGGCATAGTTGGCTACTTGTCCATCACTGCATATGCAAAGGTCTCAATCTGTCTTTGGTTGGGCTTTTTGTAGTTTATTTTGCAGCCCTCATAAAATCACAAACTACATAGGAAAAAATCATTAAAAATTACATAATTAGATATACTATGACAAGTCTTCTGGTTTTCTACCATAAATTAAAGTATTGCTTATATGACTGTTCTCTCCTCTACCTCATTCACAGAAATCACTATAAAATCCATTTAGCTCCCCATAACTCCATTCCATTGTCTGTCAGCATCTCTGGCTGTACCGTATTCTCTTTAAAAAAAATAAAAATAAAAATAAAAAAGGAAATACCTTGCCCATGATAGAAACTCAATAAATATCTTTGAGTGAAAGACTGAAAAAATACTTTGTGAATATTATCCACTTATCAATTTCAAAACATCAGGAAAACAGCACCAATATTCAGAAACACCTTAGATCTCAGAGCATTAGTTGTTTTTTCTCCCCAGACTAGCACCACTTTTGTGTATGGAAGGGGAGGGGTTGTTTATGAAAATTTCATGCCCTGCCTCATTGCTCTGTCCTATTAGGAACCAGAGCTGACATAGGAAAGCAGGGACATGTTTCACCCCGGAAATGTGTGCAGCATCTGCTAGGAAGACCTGAACACTGTCACGACAGCTTGTTTTTCACCTCAGATTCAAGGGAAGAATGCACACTGTGGGTGGTTTTTGCATGTTCATTCCTCTTAAGATCAAATTGGACCCACTGGAACTGATGGGCTGAACAGACCTAATCAAGTGTTAGACCTTTTCTGTTTGCTATCTCAGCTGAAAGTGGATGTTGAGAATTACCCCAACAATGGGATCTACCAAGCTCTGATGTTGCAAGCAAAGAAGCCCTAGTGGCAGAAAGAGAACCTTAGATGGCAGGACTGTAAGGCAGAAAGAAGCCGTGGGGTCCCTGAACTCAGTTTCCTCACCGTGCCAAGGCCCCAATTACTGCAGCTTTGCAAACAAGCAATAAACAAAGGCCATTTCATAAAAACATTTGCCCAGCTCACCCTCCCTCCATAAACGTTAGAGTGAACTCAGACCAGCACCTGGCACAATTTATAGCCACCCGCCATCAATTACTCCTGGTCTTTAGCAGATAGGTAATGGCTCTTGGCCAGGCAGACCTAAGGCATCTCAGGAAGATGGATGTTACTAACTTGCTCTTACATTAGATCTGACTTCATGCCAAGGTTTACTTGGGCTCCCTTTCTCATTCCGGTTTTGGTTAAGAGCACGGCTCTGTGGCCACCAGGAGAACGCACCTGGTAGATCCCCTACAGCCAAGAGCACAGTGATGGAGGGCTGTCTGCTGTGTGTTGAAATTCATTGTTGTGCTTGCCCTGGGGCCTCACAGTACACAGATTTCTCCCCACCAGTGGTTGAGTACAGCACAGGTACTAACATAGACCCCTGGCTGCATGATGCCAGACTCTCTCATTGTCAGTTGAGGCTCCAGTACTCCCGATGGCTTAAGTACTTGGCATGTCTCCACGCAGCTTAGGGATGCTTCCACCCAAACCTGTCTGTTTGGGCTGCTATAACAGATTGACAACGGCAATTTATGTCTCCCAGTTTTGGGGGCTGAAAGTCTGAGATCAGGGTGCTAGCAAGGCTGGGTGAGGAGTCTCTTCTGGTTCGCAGACTTCTTATAGTCCTACATGGTGGAAGGGGTTAGGAGGTCACTCTGGAGCCTCATTTATAAGGCACTAATCCTATATATTGAGGCTCCACCCTCACAACTCAATTACCTCCCAAAGGATCCACCTCCTACTGTCTTCACCTTAGGGGTTAGAATGTTAGCATATGAATTCTGGAGGTGGGTCAGGACACAAACATTCAGACCCTAGAGTGCCCTTTCCTTCTCTCAAGGTCAAGCTTACACTGTCTTTGAAGAAGGGTTCTCCTAGCCTCTCCCAGTTTTTTTCCAATCTCCTTTAATGTGGGCAATTCCCCTAATAAAATCCTTGCTGTGTAACCTGGTCCTGGTGCCTGCTTCTTGCAAGACCTAAGACTCACACAGGCTCCTTTCCAGTCACCTAAGAAAATTCATGAGTCCATTATAAGGCAGGGCCTGAATAGGACCTTGCACACAGAAGGCACTCAAGTCACACTGGCTAAATGAATGAGTGAATGAGAGACTCTTACACTCTTACACTCAAGTAGCCCTAGCTCTGAAGATGAATCTTTTTATGACATTGTGCAAGTTACAGTCTGCTGACTTCCCTATCATTAGGGCCACAGCCTCCACACCTAAAGAGGCAGAGGTCCCATTTTCTGAAGGTGATGGGGGACTTCCTCAAAAGTCATGGGGGCTACAGTGATTCTGGGTCTCTCAGACTCTAATTTAGAATTTTAACATCCCACTCTGTTGAGCTGCATGTTGTTAAGCATCAGGCAATGAGCACTTCCTTTCTAACCAGTGGGACCAGAAAAGGAGGCCTCAGCAAGAGGCCAACATTGCCAGGTAAAGGCTGAAGATAACTCCAAGTTAGATAGGCTGGTTACCCTGGGGAAGGGAGGATAGAAGGAGAGACTAGAAGGAGAGTTTGAGGAGGTGGCTCCTCAACATCTCAACATGAATCATGTGAGCATCTACTGAAGCAGTAGAGGCCTTGACTCACCCTTGTAAAGTATCATTGTGACGCACAGGGGCACAGTAGGATAACCAGAAAGTCTAGGGCAGCCACAGTATGTTTCCTTGGCTGTGGATGTGAGACCTGCCTAGCACCTGGGGTGAGGCACAAATGTCCTAAATTTAATTCAAGTAATTAATGGTGAGGGCAGAGCCTGAGAGATGAGGCCACAAGGAGGGATGGTGAAATTGCCTCAGCACTTCAATGCGAACACCTACTACACCATCATCTCTGGATCTAGAGCCCTGGAATCTGAATTTGAATGTGCATCCAAGAACTTACTGGCCCTAAATGTAGTCTACGTGACCACTGTTAAAGACACCACAGTTGGTGATCGCCAACTGTAGTGAGAGATAAGGCCCGTTTTGGGCGGCAAACCATAAAGGAGGAGAGATTAGAGGCAGAAATTTAACTGAAAGAACTTCCATTGTGAGTCAAATAGAATCAAAACCCCTGGGCCCTTCTCCCATTGAATGCCCAGAGTGTCAGAGGCCACCAGCCCCTGTTAGCAGGGAGGTAGGAAGGAGGACAGCAGATGTTTACAAGCAAAGACTTCGGGGAAGTGGCAAGAGGGTTGGACAATGGACTCATTGTCAGAGTCTGACAGTGTTAACTGCCTGTTATGAATCATGGTATAGACCGCCCCAGTGTTGATATATTTAAGCTTCATTTCATCCCACAGAGACATGAAAGAGAAATAGCCCAACAACTAACCTCCTTTCCATTTGGGGCATGCACACCAGATGAGTCTCGGTGGGCAGGAGGTAACTTCCCACCATAAAGGCTCAAAACATATGGCGCTCACTGGACTTCCCAATCTCCTCATTGTAGGGTGTGGGCAGGGGGCCTGGGCACACACATTGACCTTAGACCTGGAATCAGGAGCTGCTGTCAAGGAGTCCTGGGCACCAAGAGGCAACCCAGTGGCAGCAGCACTAGGAGAGTATAGGGCCCTGGGGCAGTCACCCTGGCAAGGATATCTGGTATCTGGGGTCAGCATCTCTGGAGTGTGAGCTGCAGCATCTCGGCTTGGTGTGGAGACAGTAGGATCCTCAGGGGACCCATTTGGTGCTGGGATTTGGAGCTTCTTTCCTGGCCACATAACTCTTAAAAATCAGCAGTTGTCCGGCTGGGTACTCTGGAAATTCTGTAACCTCCTGAGTGACCTCATTTTTAACTGATTTCCTTCTTGCATAATCAGCCAAATGTGCTTCTGCAAGTAAGGAACTAGGAACCCCAGCCGACTAAAGTAGCCTTTTGTTGCAAGACGCCTTGGTTTCCAGCTGAGCCTGCAGCTCAGGGAGGTGGCCGTGAGAGTGCCAAGGGATGCAGGAGTGGCCTGCCAGCAGCCAGACAAGCCAGGTGAGTGCTGTGACGGACATGGCAGAGGATGACTCATTCTCACTCCTGCTGACACCAGGGCTACAGGCTTCTGTGGGACCATCTTCCAGACAGGAAGGAAAGGTCAGAAGAGAAACAATGATCCTTTCAAACAAGACTTGGTCCTGCGGTACAAGTACCCGGTGTGTCAGCAAGGGTAGAGCTTTGTGTCCCTTGGGTGGGATTCCAACTCCAGGGAACTCCCTGACTGGTACATGCGCTGTGGGGCAATTTTCAGGGCCCACAGTGGAGAGGAGGTGGGATGTAGCCCACTTCCTGACATGCAGCTTTTACAGTCCCTTGCCCAAAATGTTCATCAGGGATAGACGCTGGGCCGGTGACAGTGATGTGTGCTGTGATATATTGGCAGCGTTTTTGAAGCAGATCCAGGAGCAGTGGTGAGGCTACTCCAACGCTAAGCTTCAAATCAACCTGTCTCTTTTACATTTGGAACATCTTGTGATTAATGGGGGGCTGCAGCCCAACAAATGAGAGGAGGTGACATCGTGTGGGCTGCTCTCTGTCCTGATTAAATTATTAGTCACTCCTTAATTATGAAGGACAGAGTTTTGTCTCCTGTCCCACAGACCTTCTAGAGGACCTATTTTGGGCTGACGGTTTGGTGGAGATATGGTTTCTGGCTTTTCAGAAAACCCAGCATCACTCAAGGCTGGAAGGAGGCGTGAAATCTGCATATCCCTCTTTAAGTAATGAGTTCCCCAGGGCAAGGCAGGTGACAGCTGTTCCAGGAATACAAAATGTGGGGTAATTTAAGGAAGCCTGCACCTCCGTTCTTGCAGAGTTTTAAAGGGCATCGTAGTGAGGAGGCTCATTGTAGGGCACGTGTCGTCTTCTGGGAGACTGTGGCCTGAGGGTGCCATGCAGGTGTGCAGGCAAAACTATCTAGTATGGGCCAGACCATGGGTCCACCCACTTCCCCCCCATCTCCCAGGAGACAGACTACGAGGCCAATGTGCATCATATTCCTTCCCATCCCCCATCATTCCCTGATACTACTGATCAGCCGAGCGACATCTCCGACTCCCCAAACAAGTCCCCCTGCCATTCCCACACGCTGTCTGTTCTGCAGTCTTGAGTCCTCAAACTTTACGCTCTGCCTTGTTTATTCGTCTCCTATGTCTAACGGCAGGTCACTGTTATTTCCTCTAGGAAGCCTTCCCTGACGTCCCTGCCTGGCGCCTGTACCTTGTCCTGTGTTCCCAGAGCTCTCCTGCTTAGTCATACCCATAGTTTCCAGTCCCTGGGCTGCTCACCTACCCTTCTGGATGTTGGGCTCTTTGTGAAGAGGAACACTTTTACTCACCTTGTTACCCCAAGTCCCCCCACACATCATCAGGCATGAACAAATGTTCGTTGAATGGAGAAAAGAATGAATGGGCGAATACAAGAACTTAATTCATTATTCAGTATTATCCAGAATGAATAAATGAATGGTTGAGCGCTAAAAGTTTTCGGAGACTGCTGGCTGTCCACTAAATGTTTTCCTGAGTGCGCAGCTCGGCCACATTTTCCAGCTTCCCTTGCAGGTGGGAATGACTGCAAGGAAGGAAGGGGTAGGGGGTGAGGGACATCACTTCAGGTTTGTTGGGGGAGCAAAATCAGACCCTCCCCACTGGTCTGATTTTGCATGACTGAGAAGAGCTGTGACATTAGGTCATGGAGACGGAATTTATTTATCACAGCGGCTATTGCCACCTTAACACACATCAGCCTCTTACCCAAGGACTAGGTCTCCTGGCTGATGTCCCTTCATGTGACACTGGGGGAAGTCACTTTCCTCTCTCCCCTGGCTTGGAAGTAGTGGGATTGGAGAGCAGTTTCGTGGGTGTTATCTTACTCTGCTAAGCCTAGGTCAGTGCTTCTCAACTTTTAATCACATGTAAATCATCTGGGGCCTTAATCAAAACACAGGTTCTGATTCAGTAGATCAGGATGGGCCTGAGATTCTGCAGCTCTAATAAGCCCGCAAAGTGGCGCCAATGTCATCTGTTCCCAGGCCACACTGTGAGGACCAAGAATTTAAGAAACAGGGTTCAGCTGCTATCACGTGGTTCCTGAAGAGAATATCACCTATAGGTATGACAGGGCAAGGCCAGCTTCTTGGGGCCTTCATTCCGGGTATTCTGGGGTGAAGAGGAGACTCTGCATTTCCAACAAGTTCTAAGGTGATGCTCATGCAGCAGTTCCAGGGACCACGTGCTGAGAGCCACTAGCTTCATGGCTAAAAGCATGCACCTGGGAGCCATCCCTGCTGGCTTTGAAACCTGGCTCTGCCACTCATTTGCTGTGCAAACCTGAGCACTACCTTAATGCATGGCAAGTGTGTTCCAGGCACAGAATGGCTCAGAGGTAGCTGCTGCTGTTACACGATTAGAGTGTGCAAGTGCGGGCTTCAGAGGGAGAGAGACTTGGGTTCTAATCCTCACACAGCTACCTACCAGCTCTGTCCCTGGCCCAATAACATCTCTAAGCTTCATGATCTCCATTTCCTGAATGGGAATAACCACACTTGCTTCACAGCGACACCAGGGGCATTAAATGAAAAAATGCACAGGAGGCATAACACGAGTCCACAGTAGCTGCTGCTGCGACGAGTGACAAGGCCCCCGACCCGAGGCGGGTTGAGGTGCACTCTGGCCCTGCCCCACCGAGCGGGTGGTCTGCCGGGGCTCCTCTGCTGCCAGGTTCTGACCTGCCCAGCAGCCGTGGGTTCGCAGGGCCTGTCGGCGGGCACCACTGTGAGCACAGGCTTGCCCCATGCCCTCGCTCTGCTCCAGCTTTCCTTCCTGCCAGCATCTTTGGGTTTCCACATGAATCTTTCAGCGGCTGTGTCCAATTCCATTTCTGCTAACAGCTGAGAGGAATAACTATGGAAAACTCAGCCCAAACCCCCAGGACCGGAGAGCTCCTGTCCTCTCCTAACATACGGAAACAAGATGTCCCTGGAAAAGCCAGCCTCCTCTGCAAGTCTCTAGGGCCACCTTCCTGGGCTCTCCCCTGTGACTCCTCTATCTTTATTTCTGGTTGTGAAGGGACCCTGGGCTGGGCCTGCTTTCTCCGTAGCATTCCTCAGTACAGCCTTTCTTCAGTGGAAAAGGCTTCTGTGTGCTAGAAATCCCGTTTACCTTCCAGAAGCTTCAAGAACAGTGATGTACTTTGGCTCCTGGCCTACGAGAGAGGTCACTGGGCTGTTTGGAGCTGAAGTTTAAGTTTAAAATATCCATTGTTGCTACCACACCTGTGTACCGTGTCCTCTCTTCCTCATGCTCAGTGTTCACTGAGGTTTGCTTGTGTTAGGCTGCCCCTCTGCCTTTCAGACTGGCCATTTTATTTGCAACTCACCATACAATCCATTTACTCTTCCAGTGTGCCTTAGGAGGACGCGGAGGGTTCTATACAATGCTACACAGAGACGGGGGTTTAGGGCAGATATTTGACCAGAAGACCACCAACCCACAGCAGTATCCCCCTGCAACCTGGACAGTACTAGTCTGGACTTTGAATCAATGGAACTGTTTCCTAAGCAGATACCACCACAGATCTCCCCACCCAAGAGACTCCAGGGCCTCTTTACTCAAGCAGAGTGGTATGGTTTAGCCAGATCCAACTCAAGAGACACAAATTTAAGTTCCAACTTCTCTGCAAATTCCTTTTGTGACTTTAGATGAGACAATGATTACATATCTAGTGCTGAACACCTGCTCTGTACCAGATACCATGGTTGTTGCTTGATCTGTGGTTCTCACAACAGCCTTGCAAGGTAGGCATTAATATCTCCATTTCACAGACTAGAAAACTGAGGGTCAGAGGGAGTGAAATTGCTAATGGGTAGTAAGCAATGAAGCCAGGATTTGAACCCAACAGGACTCTATCCAATACTGGCACGTTCTTTTCCTGGCTCCATTTTCCCCACCTGTAAAAAGAAAGGCAAGTGTGCAGAGGGTGTGAATTTTCTGTCTCCCTTTGGGTGTGTCCTTCCCTGGTGGTCAAAGCAGGAGCCATGAGCCCCTGAATACAATTATAGGCCTTATGAGGAAAAGGAGAGAGAGAAAGGGAAGAAGTGCTGTTTGTTCTGTAACATCAGTTTTTCAGTGCAGGGGAGCATGAAGCCCTATGTAGGGCTGTTTCCAGCTTTCCTTTTACAAATGAGGTTGAAGAAAGTAAAGTTAATGAAGCAACACAGCTACGATGGGGAATGCAGCAGGAAGTAATCAAGCCCAGGACTGGGGGACGGTTGCCATGACATTCCAAAGCATGCACCATGATCACCATCTAGGAATAGTCCCTCCCTTGATTGATGGCCAGTTGCCTCTCTTTTCTTGTAAGCAAATGTGATAACAATATTAAGCAATTACAAGTAATGTCCCCCAGCTGCTTCTTCACTGCCTCTGAAATACTATTTTAGATTTTCCCAAATAATTGGAAACCTACTAACAAGGATGGGGAGGGGGCGCAGCATAGGCCTCTACCTTTCAAAGACAAAAGGGTAACAAACCCCCTCCTTGTAGGACATTCAAAGGTGCCATCACCCTGCCAAATAGCCTGAGGCTTGCAAAGGTCCAACTGCGTCTTGAAGAAGCCTGCTGGATGAACTCTGTAAACCTGCCACCCCGGGGGCCATGATCAGGAGCAAGGGTTGCTGATGACAGGATCCCATAAGAAGGGCAAGGGCAGCCCTGCTATAGGGAGGAGACCCACGTGTACTATAGGAGCCTCTGGAAGTCAAGCTGATGCCAGGAGAGTGTCAGAAAGGCTTCCCTGAAGAGGTGGCACTTGAGCTAAGACCAGGAAGGTAAAGAAGCAAGGGGTGGAAACTGACCCAGGAGGGTGGCCTATGAGTGGAGAGAAGGGAAACCTTAGGGTCTTGAATTTACTGTTGAGCTGCTGCGTATACCAGTGATGGCTCTTGTCTAGCCTCTGGACTCCTTATTTTGTGAGGCTTTTTGTTTAAGCTCATTTTGAGTTGGGATCTATTGCAACCAAAAGCAAAATAAGAGACACTGAGCCCACCATCCTGCAAGGTAGAGAGGAGGCCTCACCACACTTTGGGGAAGCTAAAGACACAGAAGGGTTTTCAAGCACCCAGATAAGAGGCCCTAGAAAGGGAGTTTGAGGATGGCTTCCACAGCCAGACCTTCCAGGTTCATTTCCTTACTTTATGACTGCATAGTCTCTGTGCCTTGGTTTCTCATCTGTAAAATGGGACAATGATAGTATTTGCCTGTCTCCAAGACCCTCCACAGTTGGACCAACTGCCTACCTTTTCAGCCTTTACGCAGAACCCACTTTCCTGTGATCTCCCAGTTGGATCACTTAGGATTCCCTCAACCTGCTAATTTTTTTCTCTTCCCTGTCTTTGCTCAAGACATTTTCTCTCCCCAGAATAACGTTTTTACCTCCTACTGAAATCCAACCTATTCTCCAAAAACGGATTCAAATTCCACTTCCAAAAGCCTTCCTCAATTACCCCTAGCCATCTCTACTTCCTCTAGGCTCACTTTTCTACACAGGGCCATTTTTCCCGTTGCTTCTCATCTCTCGCTTTCTTGTGTGGTTATAGGCATGTGTGAGTCTTCCCTCTACTTAAATGTGATGTTGTTGAGGGCAAGTGCCATTACTGTATCCCCTCAAATCCTAGGCACTCACATCTGATGCAAATGTTGGTATGTTTTCCCCATGAAAATAAAATAAATTTGCTGCTTTGCACATGGCTTTGCATATTGTAGCCAAGCAAATTCAGGATCTATGGTTTTTTGCCTCCCAACTCCTTGTTGCAACCATTACTACAGATGAGTCCTCTGCTTTGTGATGAGAAAATGCAGTGGTGGCTCTGCAGATGGGAAAGCACTACATGCACATTAATTGCTACCATCATCGTCAACACTACCTCTGTGGCTGCCACCATCACCACTTCAGGCCTGACACTACCCCCTGGTGTGACCCAGTGCCTCTTTAGCCTCATTTCTCACCTGCCCTACATGCCTCATCACTGGATTGTGAGAATCAGCTAAGATCAGACGTGAAAAAGTGGTGCATGAATGAAAGCTACACTGCTCCTTTTCTAGCTGAGAAAATAAGCTTTAACAGCAAGTCTGCATAGTGACAGTGTAGGTGTTCCCACCAAATACCCAGGTTCCTCCTTCCCTTGTCTGTCCTCTGCAAACCTGCACCTTGCCTGATAGGGATGGACTTTCTACTGATAGCAGCCACATCCCACAAGCCTTCAATCCCTCTCTCTCTTTTTCCATTCCTGCTAATGGTAGTGAAGCATCTTATTATAGTATATCTAGTTAATAATTCAAAGAACCAAAGTATAGAGACATTTTTTCTTTGATCATTTGATTTAAATCAGAAAAAAAAAACCCAAATAAAAACAGTTCCTCTGAGAACGGCAGGGTTGCTTACTAATTAAAAATCACCACTGGTTTACAACATGTCATTATTATTCTTGGATGTATGTGAACTATAGATGCAATTTAGACCCAGAAATTTAAAAACTAGCTTGAGGGCACAGTGAGGGTCAATGCCAGATTGGAATTAGCACTCAGGACAGAAGGCTGACTTTAGATAGTGCCCTGCTAGGAAGGAGGTCCCCAGCGGGCCCATCTGCTGGGCAGGATGCCAGGCCCTAGAAACAGAGGCATCTGCACACTGCCAGCCTAGGAAGGAGGGTCATTTCTAACACGTCTGTCGGTGGAGCCACGTGCGGATTGCCCTAGCTAGTCAATCCTGTGTACTACTGCTGAGCTGACCTAGTCCTGTTAGCTCATCTTTCAGTGCTCCTGGGAAATATCTGAAATACAAGACAGGAAGTCTTACCCTTGGGTGATATTAACAGCTTTAATTAACATTAAACAACAGGAAGTCAGTGGTTGATATTTGAAGTTGGCAAACCTCTTTGCCCACATGCTGCCAAATCTCCCATCTTACGGCACCTGGTAGCGGGCTTTCTGTGGCTGACGCTTTGGAGAGACTTTCTGTCTGGCTCCTTCCATGTTGTAGCACGCCATCTCGGTTCTCACGGCTCTGGAGAAGTGGGGTGAGGGTTGTCCTCACTGCCAGCCTCCCTGGGCTGTGCTCCAACCACTGCACTCAGGCTGTTCAGTGCTCGTGGGCCTACCTTGTTTGCTCTCCAGCTCAAGGTTCCTTCTTCCCTGAGCCCTGGTGACAATGACAACCACACAGAGGCACATGTCCTTCTGCTGTCACAAACTTGCCTTTCTGTCCCGCCCCCCAGATGCCTCCCATTTTTGTTTTTATTATATTCAGAGACCTTCTGGCCTCCACTAAACCAGAGCCCTCTCTCTGTGACACTTGCCACAGTCACAGTTTTATTTTTCCTCTTTTGGGCTTGTTGCAATGTTTGGCCTCCGAGCAGTTCCAGGTGATACTGTCAGGTGTGGTCTAACACATGACTCGTACCATAGATTCTCATTCCCATTAGAAAAGCTGTATGATGATCACATGTCTAAATATTGTATATAAGCTGCACGGCTTAGGCAGAGGCATTGCTACCTATCTGCAGGTACACATTTGTAAGTATGTGTGTATTTATCTGAAATAGGAAATAAGGCTTTATACATTTATCTTAAAACTCCTAATTTCTGGCTCCCAGCAGGCCCTGGAGTCTATTCTGGCTTGGGATCAAGCCCCCACAATTTCTAAATTCTCCAATGGGGCATTCAACTCATTGCCAGGTCAAAGCTTGAGCTCTTGTCCAAGTGTGATGTACCAAAGTGGGATCTAGCCTCTTTGGTCTGTAGGCCTGAAAGTGCAGGACTGCCAATCCTTCAGAGAAGGTCAGCTGCACCAGAGAGTGTTAAATTCTCATGTGCCATGTCCTCCTATAATTGGCCCTGTTACACCATAAGCACCTAACTGCAGTCTCTGTAATATGGAAGTTACCCACGCAATACCCCAAATTATACTTTTGCTAGAACAAAGGAAACGATGAATTGCAGAGTCCACAAATTTCTCCTCTAATTATGCCACACCCAGAATCCCAGGGCTGGCAAAGTCACCAGAGAGAAGAGAGGCTCAGGGGCTGTGGTCACACTGACAGATCTGAAGAGTGGGTGGAAGCTGGAAGGGGGGAAGGAGAGCTGACCTCTGGCTGTTAAGCCAGTTTAAGACCCACGGTCCCACCCCCCCAGACACCCTGCTGCCTCCTCTACGGTGTCTTTCCTGGGTCATGCTGGCTCCATACTCAGCCTTGGGTTTGCAATTCAGTTAAGTGTGACTATTCGAGAGGACACAGAGCCAAAGCATAAACAAAACAGACAGCGTAACTTAGTTAAGTGTCTGTGGCTCAGCTGTGGGGCCGTTCTGGCTCCTGTAACAAATGTCTAAGGCTTTCATCCGAAGTTTCTGATCCGTTGTTGGTCCATTACAAGAAATTTGGCATAGATGAAAATATACTACAAAATCTTGGCACAGGAGATAGAAGCAAACCACATGGTGCATCACGAGATGTCTGGGATCCTTTGCTACACATTACTGACCCACGAGGGCTCACTCTTCCTCCTCTGCAAGGTCTGCAAAATGATACCAGGGCTGGGAGCAGGGCCATTGAAACCATGGACCTCTGTTGTGTCCCTTTCTCCATGGCAATGACCTCTTCACACCTGGTCAAAACACCCTGTCTCCGTTCTCCCGTCTGAAGACCCCTGCCTCGCTGGCAGCGACCCTCTGGTCTGCAGGCACACAGGCAATTTCCAATTTCTTATCCCTGACCAATGGGGCATAAAACTCAAACAAACAGTCACAGGAGTTCCCAGAGAGCCACGCATTTCAAGTCATCGACCAAACAGACCGAGAAATATTGAGGGAAAAGGAGAACAGAGCCAGTGGGCCGTGGATAGCAGAGCCGGCCAAGGGCTCACAGGAACGGACGGCAGGCAGTGTTCACGTCTTCACGACTCTGGCTGTGCTCACACTGTTGCCAGCTGCACTGGGCCCTGTCTACTCTGAGCCTCCCCACGAGCACTTGGGAAATTGGTGAGGCTCTCCTCATGGAGAGGAGGGAAGACAAAAACAGCTGGAAGATAAAGGCTGGTGCTTGGGGCTGAGTGTCTGCATCCCCCTCAAGTTCATATGGTGAAACCCTAGTTGCCAATGTGATGATATTTGGAGATGTGGTCTTTGGGAGCTGGTTAGGGTAAGATACGGTCATGGGAGGAGGACCCCTGTGATGGGATTAACGTCCTTATAAAAAGTGGAAGAGATGCAAAACTCCACCTCATCTTCCTCCCTGCCCAGCAGTTCCTTCTTTGCGTGCAGGGAAGGCCCTGTGAGGACCGAATGAGAAGGCAGCTCTCTGCAAACCATGAAGAGGACCCTCACCAGACACTCGTTCTGCCCACACCTTGATCACGGACCCCAGCCTCAGGAATGGTGAGAAGTAAATGTTATTGTTTAAACTTCTCTGTCTATGATTTTGTCTGTGTCAATTTTTTGGTACCAGCCTGAGCTAAGACAGCCTGGTTTTTGAGTCTTTCCTACCGTCCTCCATTCCTCTCTTCTAAAGCCTTCCATTAGATATGGAAATTTTGCTTGCACATGGCAGGTGAGCGGGTAGTGGCTGCCAGGTGAGCCATGAGGAGCAGGACACACCATGGCCTTTGTGGGGCCCAGTCATAGGCCCCACCATGAGAGGGCCCACGTCTGGGAAGCCACAGGTGAGGTGCCTCCCCAGCCCAGTCCTGCTCTCCGCAAATCACACTATAGTTGGAGGAAAACTGGTTCTATTCTGTGTCAGGCACAGTGTGGCCTCGCTGTCACCTACTGAACAGGAGTTGAGCTCCTATCAAGTTGCTAGTAGATTCAACAATGGCACAAGTATTTCCTTGGACCAGTAGAGGTCTAAAGACAGGGCAGGCACCCTTGTTATCTATTTTATCCTATTTTATCCTCATGTCCATGATCAGTGAGATCAGAATACATGGGGGGATAAATCAGTGAAATTTGAGTAAATTCTTTCTTAACTAACTTTAGAAGATTGGGTTCAAGATTTTGGCTGTGGAAGGAGCAAGCAGCACTGCTGACAAAAGTGATTCATTTCAACATATGGTAGAGTCAACAGATGTTGAATTAGCAGGAAAAGATGATGTCTTCCTAAAGGGTCCTTGGGACACTGCTATTTGGGGTCAATCAAATACCAGTTTCTGAAAGTCTATAGGCTTTAAGTATAAAGCCAGCATATGAAAATTAAGTAAACGATAGAACAGTTTGATTTTAGGTGACAGAACAATGTTTGAGCATATAAAAATGAGATGGGCACTTGGCCATATGTTTTCAAAGCATTCGTGGGTCTCTCATACCCGGGCAGCACAGTCTCTAGATGCTTGACTCTCTCAACAAGAAAGAGGGCCATGGCCAAACAGGGAGAGTCTCACGGCCATGGCTAAGCCACTTCATCTTGGGCTTCTTTTTACCATTTTTCCTTCGTCTTTTTTTCTTTGTTCCTTTTCTGTTGTAAGACGTGTTTTGTAAGTATCTTGAAATCTTTGGGGATGAGACTTGGAAAGCATGAATAGATGGATGGATGGACAAGAAGGCTGGACAGGAGGCTGAATGAAGTAGAGGTCATGCTAGAGACTTAGGCAGTGAGGGGAAGAATACGTACTACCCCTGCCTGGCTGTTGCAAGGGAGATACAGAAAAATTAGGAGGTTAACTGAGGTTGAGGACTCAACTGAGGGGAGGGACACATGGTCACAAACCCTAGGGTGGCAGTGCCCAGAACATGATGCCCTCATCAATTACATAAAAGGGAAATAAAAAAGATTTTGAGGACCTATTTTTCTTTTAGGACTAGAGGCTACACAGGTAATCTGCCACTCTATTTCCATGGATATTTGTTTTTACAAAATAAGAAAACAAGCATTCTGTATATCAGCAGTTTTAAAGCGAAAATTAGACTTTCAGATCCACCTTTTCAAATTCTCAGAGGTATAGGGTCAAGAGATGAATTCCAAATGCACAAGTCATTCTGAATATACCATGGGTCCTCCCCCCACCCCACTCCCTCACTCCTCAACCCTGATTCCCTAGTCATCAAGGTCAGCCCTGACCCTCTCACTGCCCCTTCTAGCCAGGCTACTCAAGGCTTTCCTATCACCTCATTGTTAATTAATCCCTAGGAAATGGTGGGTTTCTAGCCTTCATAATTAGCACCATGCATTTTTCAGGAGTGTGACAGCAGGAGAAAATCAGGCACTGCCAAGTGAAGCAATGTTGAATCTCAGCTAAATTCTTGGGGATGCACAGGTCTTGTCCACCTCCCTGCCAGGTAACAGGTCATGATTAGTGTCACTCCCCTTCCCCCTCAACTATCTGTACTTGCCCATTATTGCAGCTCAACAAGAGCTATGTCATAAGGTGAAGCCACCGAGGGTCTTGCTATTCTGATCTCCCCAAAGCCAGCATGCACGGACGAATTTTCATAAGGTGGCTCCTGCAGGGAGGGTCTCGCAACTTCAGCTTTGTTTCTCTTGCACTGGAATGGAACAAGTATAATTTGGACCTTAAGTCATTAAAAATCAATCATCTTCCTCTGTGGGAATAACTCCCCCTCCCCAGTGGAAGGACGCGTTCGGACTCTGAAATAAGATTTGCAGTCTACATGCAGGAACACTGAGCTGTTTGAGCTAGGCTTTTAATTCTGCCTGGAAACATGTGGGTTTTGAAGTGATGAAAAGTGACAAAAAGGTGTTGGATTTGACTGAACGGAAGCTTTGAGTTGGTTTGGTGCCTTTCTCTCTTTCTTCCTCTCTCGGTGAAACTCCCACCCTTTGAATTTTGCCTGGCGACTGGAGAGCTAGAAGCACATGCTGATTCTGACATCAAGAAGTTGTTTGCCTAATATGAGTGAAGTGATTGAAGTTGAGTAGAGATGAATAGAGAGGCATGATAAAAATTCATACTGCGTAGCCCAGGAAAACCTGCTTTCACTGAATATAAACACCTCTGAGATGTGGTTCCCTGTTCCTTGCCTGTCTTTGCCCCTAGCTTCCTAGCCTAGCCTTGATCATCCCTCTTCTCATTAGCTGCCAATTGCTTATGTATTTTTTCTACCTCTGAATATGCAGTGATGTTCCACTGGCCTCTCTCTCCATTCTCTAATTTAATTTTAATTCTGTCTGAACACATTTTCATACCTGTCTCTTTTCCTTCTCTTAGAAGATGGAATTATTTAAGCCCCAAGTCCTTTGTCTCTGGGAAGCACTTTGGGGCTGGGCACACCAAAATACTTTGAAGAGAGCTGCTCTGCACTCTGCACTCGTAAGCAAGCATGGGCAAGCTCTTCACAATAAGAAGCAGATGGTTCTGTACAAAGACCACCTCAGCATTCTAGCAGGTAAGCCAAGAGACTAAAAGGTGTCAAACATTCGTTTGAAGGGAATGGAAAGCGAGTCACCAAGTTTCAACTAGCTCTGCATTCTGAAGGAATCAAGAACAAGCTTGTTCATTCATTTGCAAAGTTTTATTGATCACTTTCTCCGTGCCTAGCTCAGTGTTTGGTGTTGAAAACACCAAAGTGAGCAAGATGTCTTTGTCTTTGGTCTCCAGAATTTTACAATACAGTAGGTAGGACAGAGTGGCTGAATACAACTGTATCTAGTGGAAAAGAATCTTTATAGCTTTTTAAGGGGCTCATTTGCTCTCTAACATAATTACCTATTTCTAGTAATGCAGTAAATGTTTGATGACAATAGTAGCAAAATAAATAAGTTAATTTGCTTTCCTAACTTCCTAATGGTGGCTGAGAGAATGAACCAGTAGAAAATTGGAGGCCTAGTAATTTCAACCTACCTACAAGTCCATGATATTCAGCTAGTACAACCACTAAGGCTATCCTGGTCGTTAAAATACTGACTCATTTCCCAAGTCATGACCTTGAGCTCCTTAGCCTGGACTGTCATAGTGTCTATGTGTCCTCACAGCCTGGAATGTCGAGCCACTCTGCCCCTTCTCCAGGATGTCTGAACCTCCCTATAATATAGATGGTTAGGGTCCTGGGATCTGGCTCCAACAGTATGAGCACCAATCATTCTGAGTGGCAAGTATCTATGTCTTATTGGTTGTCAGACATTCTTGTAATCATTTTATATATTATTATACACAAAGAGCAGAAACAGAAAGACATATATATGCCAAATAAAGCCAATGGCTGTTTGGAAATTGGCACCTGAAGTACAGCTGTAACAATAGTAGGAAGTCAGATATACAAAGGCCATGAAATAAGCAGCATCTTAAGAGTATAACTTGTTTCATAGTATATGTGTTTGAGTCAACTATCATTCTGTTTCTTAAATGGCACATACTAAAGGTCACTGAAGTCATGGACTAAGCAATATCCTTATCTTTACTGACCAAGAAAGTTAATAAATTCTATCAAAAACATTTTTCTTATAAGACATATTGTCATTCTTGTCTTCTTGGCCATCAGAGTTGGTTCAGCCCTTCTGGAAACCCTTCAAATACTAATTTCTATGACTCTCCTATACAAGCTTTAATTCCCTTTCTTCACTCCTTGTATATGTTCACATATGGCTAAAAAAAATCAAAGAGCCCCTATGACTGAAAGATAGGTTTTAACAAATATATTGCTTATTTTCCTTATTAGTTTATATGCTTATTATAAACTAATAAATTTTATGCTTGTATATTTTGAAGGATGCCTAAATCCAAAGTTTCAAATTAGCATAAAGAAATTTTTGACAGGGATTTCAGAATCTACCATATGTCAGTGAATGTTTTGAGCACTTTGGACATGTTACTTAATACCCACTATAACCTGTTGAGATGGGCATTAACTGCCCATTATTATTTATGAAGATCTGAGAGATTACATTTTATATTTCCTCTATACTTGACCTTTGAAGCCAGGCATCAACTCCTTCTCCTTGAAAATCTTTCTTTTCTTCTCTTCCTTGGCACCACCCCTGGTTCTTCTCCTCTTCAAGCATTCATTCTGAGTTCCTTTTTTTTTTTTTTAAAGATTTTATTAATTCATTGGAGAGAGAGACAGAGAGCACAAGAAGGGGGGAAAGGGGCAGATGGAGAGGGAGAAGCAGACTCTCTCCTGAGTAGGGAGTCCACCTCAGGGTTCAATCCCAGGACCCCGGAATCATGACCTGAGCCAAAGGCAGACCCTTAACTGACTGAGCCACACAGGTGTCCCAAATTCCTTTTCATGTGTGTTCTCCTGAAATGCTAGTGGTCCTAGAGTTTTCTCCTTAGACTTTACCTCACTGTGGGTTTATCATCCCCTTGTGTGTTGATATATGTTCCCTTGAACATTTATGGGAATGAGAAGGAATGGCCATCACTTCATCACCCTCATTATATATAAATATATAATCAGGTCATTGTCCTGCTCAACATCCTTTAATTCCTCCATTTTCCATAGTATAAGGCCTGAGCTCCTCAGGGCAGTAGGTAGTTTGTCACTATCCTCTCAGAGCAGAGGCCCAGCGCTGCTGAGGTCTAGCTTGGGGTGTGGTGTCACTGGGGACTGGATCAGACAAAATGACAGGCACTGGCCTGCACTTGCCCCAGGACAGCAGAGCCTCAGTCACAATGGGCAAGGGGAGAGGCTGTGGCAGACTGTCCCAAAGAAGCATCTGTCCCAAGGGGCTTGACTGCAGAGTACAAGCACTGACAAGAGGACACATTCTATGGAGAGAGAAAATTTCAAAGAGATGGAATATGGGCATGTTTTCTGAGCTTAAGAAGCAGTGATGATCTGACATATTCCTCTTCCAGGAATGAGTAGAGAAGGAGCCTTGAACAGTGTCCCTCAGAAGACACAAGAGAAAGTGCAGATATTTAATGAGCACTCAGTAAGTGCCAAGTGTTGCATGAACCACTTGAAGGACTGCACTGAAATATCACGCCAGCTGCAAGGCAAGCATTTTTATCATTTATCACCATTTTATAAGTAAGAAAAAGAGGACCAGAGAGCAGGGCACCCGAGCCCCTTCACTGTAGGACCCTGTACTACCTATTCAGTCTTATCTCCCATTTCTTCCCATAAAATTAACCATCCCAGTGTTCTCCCTCAGGGCATTCATCACCCAAACATTTACTCACCGCTCTGCCTTTGCCCAGTCTGTGATGGTAAATTTTATGTGTCAACTTGACTGATCCGTGCCCAGATATTTGGTCAAACATTATTTGTGTCTGTGAGAGTGTTTTTAGATAATTAACATTAAAATTGGTAGGCAGAGTAGGGCAGATTGCTCTTTCTTTCTTTTTTTTAATAAATTTATTTTTTATTGGTGTTCAATTTGCCAACATATAGAATAACACCCAATGCTCATCCCATCAAGTGCCCCACTCAGTGCCCGTCACCCAGTCACCCCCAACCCCCGCCCACCTCCCCTTCCACCACCCCTAGTTCGTTTCCCAGTTAGGAGTCTCTCATGTTCTGTCTCCCTTTCTGATATTTCCCACTCATTTTTTCTCCTTTCTCCTTTATTCCCTTTCACTATTTTTTATATTCCCCAAATGAATGAGATCATATAATGTTTGTCCTTCTCTGATTGACTTCTTTCACTCAGCACTTTCTAATGTGGATGGGCCTCATCCAAGGGCCTGAATAGAACAAAGGGCTGACCTTCCCTGGAGCCTGAAGGATTTCTTTCTGGTTGACATCCTTTAGGTTGGGACATCAGGTTTTCCCCTGCCTTTGGACTACAACTGAAGCACTGACTATTCCCAGATCTCAAGCCTTCCACCAGCCTCTGGACTAGAACTTATAGCACTGCTTCTCCTGGTTCTCAGGCACTGAGACTTGGGCTGGAAGCAAACCATTGGCTTTCCCACATCTCCAGCTTGCTGACTCACCCGGTAGATCTTGGGACTTGTCAGCCTCCAAATGAGCCAATTCCTTATAATAAATCTCTCTCTGTATATATTTACATATATGTATATATTTATTATATACACGTAGGCATGATATATATATATATATATGCATAAATGTATAGATATATATGTGGAGTACACACACACACACACACACACACATCCTATTGATTCTGTTTCCCTGGAGAACCCTAACACATGAGCTGTTCCTTTTGCTCATAACCCCTTCCTCCACACCTCTATCTTCATCCTATCTACCTAGTGAAATCCCCTTTCTCCTTTAAGGAATACTTCACAGCTTGCCTTTCTTAGGAAACCTCCCTTGTTGTCCTCCCCACCACAGGCAAAGTCAATTCCTTCCTTTCTCTACACGTCCACATCGCGTTTTCTTGCTTCTACTTTCTTGTCTCCAGTGATTTTCACTGTGTGGTCTTTCTGGTTTCGAGTTTGGTCCATGTGTGTGACCCACATTATTATCAGCTTCTTGTGTCTCTGGATTCTCTGATGCCTGGTACAGTGACTGAGTTGAATAAAGATTGGTTGACTGAAAAAATCTCACTTCCCTTGAAACATCACAAGGGAACATCACAATGCGTATTTTCGGTAATAGGCTATATTGTCATGAAGGAAGGTCCATTGCAAAAAGCAGAGCTGGAGTGACTGCTTTTACTATCGTTAATATGTGATAAAAGCTCTATTACACATGAAGACAGTACAAGAAATTAAAAAAGTATTTCTTCACAAAGGTGCTACTAAAAGATTTTTTTTTGTCAGAAAGTTCCAGCTTCCTCATCTTTTGCCCCTTGAGGAGGCATCATCTCTGTCATGCAATAATGGTTATTCAAGATGTGTGCATCATTTATATACATGTTCTGGTGACATTTTCTAAATTGTTGAGCACAGGCTTCCTAAGTAAAGTGTACTTTCTGCTATTAAAGGAAACTGTCAAGCAATTTAAGCAGAAAATGTGACCTAGTAAAATGCTGACCCTTCAGAAGCTGTAATCTCATGGTGACTGCTTCTCAGAGTACAAATACTGTCAAAAACCCATCATGTGCCCTAAGAGAATTGAAAGAAGCAGAAACACTAAGAAATGCATCCTTAACTGGAAATCTGGCTCTAGGACATGGATTTGAAGAGTTTGGATAATAAGCTCCCCCAAACCAGTCTTTGAATTATTACTAGCATCAAGGTCTTTCCAAACCTGCCAAGAGACCTTGGGAGATAATATAATCCAACAGCCACCTTTACAGATGAGGGAAACTGAGAACAGTCAGAAGTCCATAAAGCCGGAGAGTATTTCAATGGATAGAATAACGACCCAAGTATTATAGATATCTGAGTTTGAATCTTCCTGCCATATCTAACTGCCAAGGTGATGTTGTTGGTGTAATAAAAATGGTGCCCAAAGATAGAATGAATATATGTCTTTTTCAGTAAGGGAGGACAAAGAATGAGCGTTTAAAAGAACTGGAATAAAATGCCCAAACTGAAAAGAGGCTAAAATGTGGGGGAACATAAGTGAGTGGAAGAGGAGACCCCAACATGCCCTTGGGGAGGACTCAAAGTTACACCCTCCTGAAGTCCTCCTCACTTGTTAGCTGATTTTCAAAACTTCCTCCTTGGAAGTTCTTTCATTTGACTTGAGGTTGTGTGAAAATGCAAATCAGCACTGCTCCTGGGAGGTTTAGCACAATCAGCTGCCTTCTTTTGGAGAAAAGAGTTAGGGACTCCCCTGGGAACTGGCTCTGAGGCAGGAAGGTGAGGAGGGGGGAAGGAAAACAGGTGTCTAATAACTCAGAGAATTTTCTTATTTCTCTTGTTCCTGTCTTTTCTTTCTAATTTATTGTGTTCAGGTGTATCTTTTAAATAGTATGATAATTATCTTTGCATCATACACAATTTACATTTCTCAAATTGAAAAGCACGGAAACCCTGATGAGTTTCTGCTTTAAACCACCTCACTGGCAGTAAATGTGTCTGAAGAAACAGTATCTTTCTATCTGCCGGCGGCAGCATTATCGTATGTTTGGTATCGTCTCAGTGCAATTTGTGTCACTCAAAGGGTCCTATTGTGCTGCGGTGCCATGGGAGAAATTGTTCCAATGGTAGAAGGGCCATCTTTGAGCCTGAAAGAGGGGGAAAGGTGACCAAGCCATGAGTGGAACAGGTTATAGCTTCAGAAAGAAAAAAACCTAGACTTTCCTGTTCTGTTTGGCCCCAGGGCTAGGTGGTGCAGAATGAGGAATGGGTTGGTGAAATGGCAAAGGAGATGGAGTCCAAGGGGTGGGCATGGCTGGAATTAGACATAGATACGGAAACCAACACAGATGCTCTGCTTGACTACAGTGTAGTCAAGGCTCCTCTAGGCTTCCACATACAGGGTCCATCCTCATGTCCTCAATGGGCCTGCAACTCCCAGTTGTGGCATGAATCTGGTCAAGCCAGTTTACACAGAATCCCTATCCTTCAAATCTGATCAAATTCCTCATCCCTCTCCACCCCCAGGTGATGTCTGATGACCCTGGCCCCCTACGCCTTTGCCTCCTCTTAGTAATTTCCCACTCACTGACACTCACCCTGCTCTTTGGCTATCATTTTCCACTTGCCCACATGGTGTTCAGAAAGGAAGCCCTACCTCTCTTTCCCCCTATTGCCTTAGGTCCTGATAAAAATGTGTATTACTGCTCTAACTACTGTCCAGCTCTAGTTTTCTTTGGCAAGACAAACTTTTGGAACTAAAGGTTCCTTTGAAACCATCCAGTGTTGTTCATTTTACTGAGGCCTGGAGAAACTGCTGGTGGTTGGTTAGATTTTGGTGGCAGAGAAGGGAAAGGAACCCAAGGTCACTGCAAGGTTCATTTCCAGGGTGACTTGGAGAACACTGTTACCAAGAACAGATAGAAGTTTACACTGAAACAGAAAGACAGCAAATATGTGTGTATGAGGACAACTGGAAGAACTATAAAGAGCACATAGGCAAAGAGGTTGACAACCACAGAGCAGAACTGCTCAGTAGGCAAGAAAGCCACAGGAAAGTAGAATCCTAATCCTAATTCTACTGCTGATTTACTGAGTTGCTTTGGAAGAGTCACTTAATTAACCTCCCCCAGATCCAAGTCATCACTCTCTTCTTCAGATCAAGATAACGTATACAATTAACTACTGCTCATGAATTTAGAAAAATGGGTTCTATGCATAGGTCACTGAGGGACTCTGTCTTGAACCCTATGACTGGTTCTAAGTACCGCTCTGAGGGGCTGTCCCTCAGGTTCAGCAGGAGGGTCCCAGCACTAATGACATCCACTGCCCTGTACTGGACCCTCCTTTACATAGACAAATGATTAACACATTAGGACAAGGATATTCTTCAGATACAATTACTAGTTTAGTAGTTTACTAGTTTAGTAACTGTATCTGCAGGATTTGTATTTACTATCACTATGTGTGGAAAATGAGGCACAGATTGGTTAAGTAACATATCCAGGCTCACAAAGCTGATGGTTGGTAGACCTAGGACTTGAAATTATGTTGCCTGGGCCCAGAGACAGGCTCTCAGTCTCTCACTGTACTGCCTAAGAAACAGAAAACTAATCCAAAACATTGGGGATTGTGTTCACCTTCCTTACAGGCAAGGATGTAAGGTGTCTGATGCAGGATTAGCAGCATTTTCATTTTGGAAGAAGAATGGGCTTATTCTGTACTGACCTAATAAAATAGGATGAGTGGATTATGGGCACGTGAGGCAGATTTCAGAGGAATCTTAGAACATTTTCCTAAGAATATAATCTAGAAATAAGATAATCGTCTCAAATGGCTTGGTGGGGGATCCCTGGGTGGCGCAGCGGTTCGGCGCCTGCCTTTGGCCCAGGGCGCGATCCTGGAGACTCGGGATCGAATCCCACATCGGGCTCCCGGTGCATGGAGCCTGCTTCTCCCTCTGCCTATGTCTCTGCCTCTCTCTCTCTCTCTGTGACTATCATAAATAAATAAATTTAAAAAAAAAGGAAGCTCCATATGAGGAATTTCCTTTAAAAAAAAATCATCAAATGGCTTGGTGGTTAAGAGTTTTGTTATCTGTGGGCATGACCTCCAGCAAATCACTTAACATCTTTGTGTCCCCTTCTCAGGAATATGGCAAGTAGCAGGACCTGTCTGAGAGCTACTGTAAGGATTGCGTTGATATTGAGAATTTAAAGGATGGCTCCCAGAAATTCCTCCATCACTATTAGTTCTTATCTTTTTTACCATCCCTCCACTATGTTGACCTTGGCAGCTAGGCAATTACATGATAGCAATGATATAGGAGGAAAAAAATTCCTACTAAGTGTGAAAGGTAGTCGGGAGGCACATTTTTCCCTAAGATCTGTGAGTCCAGTAACATCACAATACAATGTAGTTCAATGCTACACAACACAATGCAACACATAGCAAAACCACATCTAGCATGGGATGAACACTCTGTGTGGTATAGCTGTTGACTTCTATCATGGCTATTATCAATATATGATGGGGTCACTGATACTTATGAGAATCCTGAAGATATAGGGAATAGCTAGCCCACATCGACTGGTTCTTAACCTCTCAGAATCCTTACTAATACCATTTATGACACAATAAGACACTACATTAGATGGGATCTAGTTCCTAGCTACTGGCTCACATGCCAGACTTTCCGTGATGCTAATGTCAGCATCTAGCTACGTCTTAAACATCTTTCCTGAAGCACCTAGCACTAGCTGGGCACATGGTAGGTTCCTAGTAAAAATAAGTTGATTGATGAGGTAAAAACAAATGTTGCAGTTCTGTGATCAGTTGGGGCAAAAGACAGGGTAATAATGTTAATGCGGAATCACGGTAAATACAATCATGTATTTACTTGAATTCCTTTTCAGGTTTACAATTTCCGTTTTCATTTCATAAGCAAAATACACATTGTTATTGTAAGCTGCTTCAACTTCTTTCAGGTATAAATTATAAATAAAAGAAAGTGCCAGACAGGCCAGTTCACTGAAAGATGGTCTGGATTTTGCAGATTTAGGAGGCCTAGGACTTAGTATCTTTTGGAAAAGATGTAGATTTATCTTTTCTCATGCAAATCCATGGCTGAAGAATAACTTATGAGCCAAAGTAGGTGAAAGTCTACAGTGCAGGTAAGAGGTGAGATGGTCTAGAGCCAACCCTAGGGGGCCTTCATTATGTCCCTAAGGTGAATCATTTGGCTGTAGATGTTGATGCCAAAGCCCAACTCCAGACCTGAGATGCCATTAGAGCATTGCTAAGACTGTGGGCTCTTCACTTACATTATCTGAGTTCACATTCTGGCTCCTCCACTTACTATATAATCTTAGGACTATTACTTAGTGTTTCTGTGTCTTGGTTTTTTTGTCTGTTAAGGGGTGGATGGTCTAAATAATTCCTTCCTCAAAGTATTTAAGTTCTCAGAACCCTGCCTGGGACAGTGTATGCTCTCAATAATATTGGCTGTTATCATTCCCTAAGAGGTACACCCTATATAAATGTGTATTATGCTATTAGTACAATGTTACAGAGAAGGTGTTGGAGAAACTCAGATACACCCTGCATTTGATGAGTGCACATGCCCTGTTTATCATTCTGGCGTCCACAAGATGTAGTCAGATGTTGAAAGGAAATAAAATATTTTAACTACCCCTCTTCAGTTCCAGACTAATGAGCTCCAGGAAGTTTACATGTCATGATTGTTTTTTTAAAAATATTTATTTATTTATTTATTTATTTATTTATTTATTTATAGACACACACAGAGAGAGGGAGAGGGAGAAGCAGCCTCCATGCAGGGAGCCCGATGTGGGACTTGATCCCGGGTCTCCAGGATCACACCCCAGGCTGCAGGCGGCACCAAACCGCTGCGCCACCGGGGCTGCCCTGCACGATTGTTTTATAGAAATTACCATCTTTCAACACAGTTGACCAAAGCTCATGGTCATGAGTGGACCATGGCCTCAACCAGGAGGTCTCCTTTGCAATTAGTGAATGAACAAAGATGATCTCAAAGAGATTAAAAATCAAGAGGAAACTTTTTTTTTAAAGAAATAATGAAAATAACCTTTTTCTTCCCGGTTTCTGTAAGGACTTACAGATCCAGGAAATGTTTAACTTTAAGAACTGGGTCAAGATCTTTCAGTGTTAATGTGTTTTTTACATTATTAGAGGTTTACACTAAGATTTTACTTCTCGCATACATAACCATATGCAAATACACACTTGTAATTACAAATGAGCTATAATATGGGATCACATATATATCACTGAAAATAAACCTAATTCAGACACTGAAGCACAGAAATGACAAAATATTGATAAGGATGATTCTAGGAACCAATAAACATCATGAGCAAGTCAAAAGACAAGTTCTTAAAACTTACCAAGCTGTACTTGTTTATAGTTAAAATGTGCTCTTTCTCATACCATTGCTTTCACAGAAAACTCACATCATAGAAGAATTTCAACTGAAAAATGAGTACAATGTTCAGCAGGCAACTAGATGCCTCCCATAAGATGTTTAGTATTTCAATATTAGTTATATTAGAGGTATAAAGATATCCAGTGGGTTTGATCTCAATGTCTCTTAAATATTCCCTCCTTTACCTTAAATATGGAGTGAGCTCCAGTTTCTACCCTCAGGAAGAGTGGAAGAAGGAGACATGCACAGATGGTTAACTTATATGCTTCCAGTCCCCAAGTAACATCCTAATCTACCCAGCTCTCTTTCATTTAGGTCCTAGGTGCATAGTGTTGACAATAAAAAGAAGTACATGAAGCAGCACAGACTTTTAACATGTTTAATACATGGCCTCCACTGGTAAAAAACCAATGCCCATGATTTGATGATAGAGAGTAAAGTAGTTTCAGCTTCATTGTCAGAGCATAATTAGATTGGTGTTTTCATTTGCACTGCACAGCTGAAGTAGACATGATGTTATTACTTCATTTGTACATTGCTTAATTTTTTGCATGTCAATGGGGCAAGATTCTATTCCTGTCCAGCCAATGCACCTGTTTTTATTTCTTTCACCTACTCCTGCTTTGACCTCATCAACAGCTCCAAAAGATTTCACTAAGAATATAGTATTTTCCTTATTAATTAAAGACTCGGGGGAGCTCAGCCAATGATTTATTTTTTCCTTTCCCCATGCATAGTCACCCTCATACTTCTCACTTCCCCTCTCACGATTCAGAGAATCTATGGCACTCCATCACAGGTGGTTTCCTAGGAGACACGCTCACAGCCAGGAGACCAAACTACATATCTACATTTTCCTCCCCACCTCTCCCAATAAGCTTTAGCGCATGAAACAAGGTGAAAATACATCAGCACTTTTAAAAATTACTCTACAAATTACCGATTTCATACTCATTCATGGAAAAAAATGTAATTGCAGACTATGGGATTTTCTAGACAAATCTCAATTTAGAGTCATACCCAATATCCTAAGTATTGGATGTGTCATATGTGCAGGGATTTTACATCCTGCTGAGAGGCTAAGACAGAGGTGACTGCAATGCCTTGACTTCCCAGTCCTAAACTCCATGAGGTAGCTCTGGTAGTTTATTTGCTGGTATACCCCTTGTGTCCACTGCAGAAAGAATATCTGATTGAAGGAACAGAACATTCTGCAGTGAGCACAGCCTTCCACCCCCAGGGTGGATTTCTTAGAAATGCTGTGGGTTAATTTTTGGAGGTGTTTAATTAAATTCTTCTCCCATATTTTTCTATTTTGCTTTAGAAAAGTGGCAGACCCTGTGCCCCTTACTTAAGGAGAGTTTCCAACCCAGACCAAAGGCAGAAGTTGCTCACAGGACACTTTCTACCCCAGCTCTAGTTTCCTAAAACCAAGCTCATTGAATAGATGTTGCCAGGATTCCCAGGGGAAGATGAGATGGAGTGGGACTTTGAGTAGTGTGAAGGGAAGGCTATGCAATGCATTTATGCTGTCTCTCAATACACTAGAATTTCTCAGAAAATAAATAATTATGTAGCTAAACCAAGATGTATTCATGTACTTGCATTAGGGAAGTCTAAATATAGTATCTGGCTCACATCTTGGTGGCACCCAACCAAGGGGACACCTGAGGACAAATGCCCTCCTTCTGGATCCCCTTTGTTAAGTACCTGCAGTTAAGAATGGAGAGAAGATGGACTCTCGAAGTCTGGGATGGAGATAGGTGAGGTTGTTTCATGTTCCATGAGCAGCAGATATCTTTACCTTACTCTCTGACAGAGCCCCAGGAAGGAGACGCTATCTAAGGGAAAAATGTTAGCCAGGGGCTCCTGGAAATGCTGGACCTTGGGCCCTAAGGGTCCAGGCTGTGGCAGAGTCCTGGGCCCCACACAGGAGGGAAAGCAGAGTGCTACCTAACTTCCTCCATGCAGGCTTGACAGTGAGCCATCAGTGGTGTCATGATGGACAGGAATGGAGAGGTCTTTACCCATTTTCCATGCACCATATAAAAGCAACAAGATTAAAATCCCCGCCCAACCAGACGGATAAAGACTTGGATTCAAATTAATTCCATTTAAGAAAATAGAGAAATAGACATTCTTATACACATGTGTTTGTATATAGACTAAGATTCATATGTGCTACATAGATACTAACTTTTGTATGTCTCCTGAAAGACTTCTGTGATGAAGCCAGAAAATAGGGATGGTATATACCACATATGAGTGCTGCTACTCACCTTCTGCACTCATGACAGACATTATTAATCAAGTCATCATACTTTTCATTGTAAATTAAATAAAAATATAAAAATATTACATTAAATATATATGTATGTATGTGCATATAAGGATATAGATATCTCCAATAAAATTAAAATTACCTATATACACTCAGATAGAGTCACAGGAACTTCTACATGAGGCTCCAGACAGCCATAGAAACCAATCAATCAGAACTGATATAAAATAGGAATCCTATTTGCCTTTCCTTGCATAGGGTGAGCCAATGCCAGTATGTAGAAGGTAATCATTCATAAAGATCATTCCCAGTCAGTCATCTGAAAGGAGTGGAGGGTCATTAGACAAGAAAACAGAACTTGGGAGGCATGCCTTCATGTTCTTATTTTTATCCCCTCCCCCGGGCTCTATGTCAAAGGGAAGGTACATTCCCAGGCTTGTTGGCTACTGGCTTGCTCAATGGGAAGTGATGAAAGAAGGCTGAGGGAAGACACCTTTCTCCTTACTTCCTGTAGTGCTGCATCCCCTTTGGGCTATCTCTTCCTGCATGAGCTTGGCCCTTACCAAGAAGCCCCTACTGTGTTGCTAACACCTGACAGATGGCTCAGGTTGGTATTTTCTGGTAACCTCCCCTCCTGTGTCCCAGTGGCTTTCTAGCAGGTGGTGGGTTCCGGATGGCATTTTACCATCCCATGCTGGGCTTCTTAGTTCTCCCAGGACCTGGGTAACCAATTTCTGTCTGAAACAATCTGTGTTTGAGATTCTTGACTGGAGCCTGACTGAAGCAGGAAATGACCCCATACAGGCTGGGCAGGCATGTTCTCTCTGGACTTCAAGTTCTAGGATATGAATTTTGAGAGCTTTTATCAGCTTTGTAGGAACTGCAGGGAATAAAGAAAGGGGCAAACAGTAGATGCAGGAGGACAAGAAGCTCGAGATGGAGAAATCACCCCTCCTGATAGAGATTACCATTGCAAATCCTCTGCTTCCCTCTGATATCACTGAGACTTTAGAAAATCATATGGGAATGTTCCAGCTGGGTCTCAGCTATACGGAGAGGTTTGATTTCACTTCAGAAATGTGTGCACCCCTTTTAAACACAACCTACTCCCAGGCTTCTAGTGCTGGCTGAACTGATTTCCATTGTAACTTTAGTTACTTAAATGTGTAAAGCCAGAAGAATATTTATGCTTAAACTGTTACATAACTATAAAATCAAATTTGTAAATTAAATATAGAAATCGATAAAATCCAAATGAACACAAGTGATTTAACCTGACGATGATGATTATGATGGTATGTGTATGTGTATTTTTTTAACTGAAACTAATTACTTGAATATGTTTCTTTTTTTAAGGTTTTATTTATTCACTCATGAGAGACACAGAGAGAGGCAGAGACACAGGCAGAGGGAGAAGCATGCTCCCTGCAGGGAGCCCGATGTGGGACTCGATCCCTGGACCCTGGGATCACACCCTGGCTGAGGGCAGACACTCAACCACTGAGCCACCCAGGGATCCCTTGAATATGTTTCTAACTCCCATACGGCAGGTTCCTTAGAGTATGGTATGCCTATATTACCATGTACTGGATAAGGGGTCAATTCTCCTACCATTTTCTTGCTGCTCAAAACTCTGCACAACATTTAATAATACAAGGTGATGCCCTTGGCCTACATTTGATAGAACCACATCATTTTATTACTAAGTAAATCTTTGCTCTTTCTTCATTATCCTGAAAGAAGTATGGGGCACAGTGCAATCATGGGCCAGTGCTCAGCCATGAGGTGGTCATCAGATAGTGCATACTCCTCTCCTGCTCCTTGTGTCTTGAAGATTATTGTGTTAAAACACAAAATTAAACTTCTTATAGAGGCCCCCCTGAGAAACAGGAATATTTCTAGGAAATAGGAACATTTCCCCTAAGGCCAGCGTAGTAGTGGTAGCTATAATAATGAACAATCCACAGGGAAGATGGACCTCAAGGAAAGGGAAGGGAAGCTCAAAGGATTAGCTCCTATCCCTTTCCACATGGAGATTCTCCTTCCCTTGGCAACCTTAAAGGATGTGGGCTTGGTTTTACTAACAGTCTAACGGTTTTCCTTATAGTTTTATGAAGTTTGCATAAGGAAAATAAAATCAAGTGATCCCTGGTCAGACCATATTGATGGATGCCATATATTCAATTTTTAAAAAGATTTTATTAATTTATTTGACAGAGAGAAAGACCACAGAGCACAAGCAGTAGGAGCAGCAGAGGGAGAGGGAGAAACAGACTCCCCTGTGAGTAGGGAGCCCAGTGACATGGGGCTCCATCCCAGGACCCTGGGATCATGACCTGAACTGAAGGCAGACGCCTAGTTGACTGAGCGGCCCAGGCACCCTGATGCCATATATTAATTAATTAATACATTAATTAATGACACGCATCAATGGCATATAGATAATGCAATGAGCATTGGGGAAGGATTTGTGATATTGGAATGATACTGAAAATACATGTTTGAGTGAAATGATAGTGAATAGATGTTTCGGAGCAAAGTAATCAAATTCTCTCTTACTTTCATTCTCAGGATGCGATACAGCAAGTATAACAAATGTTCTGTACATAGACAGGAACACTTACATTGCCTATTTTCTGGCATCCTTAATTGTGTGTAGATACACATGCCACAGAACGCAGTGGAGACAGAGGTGTAGCATAGGGAAATAAAACATGTTTTAATAGTCATTGTCCTTGGAGAGCAATTTGGTCAATGTTAGGATGCTCATATCTCACAGTCCAGCAATCCCTCTCCCAGGTGCAGACACTTGGGAAATGTGTATAAGAGGAGACATGTATCAGAATGGACATGGCAATGTTGTTTGTAATGATTGAAAAGAGAGAGAGAGATGTTTACCCACAAGAGGACAGATATATGACTGATGGTATATTAATGCAACTGTGGTGCCCGAGCAATTCCTTCAGGAGGGAAAAATGAATGAACTACAACTATGCACATACATGCTGGTGACCTGCCCCCCTACAAACTGTTGAGTGAAAAGAACAAGTTGCAGAACATCCATACACTTAGAGTGCATACATTTAGGCACCAAATTACTGTAATAAAAATATAAATAACAGCATGAGATGATAAATACCAAATTCAGGATAGATACTACTTCTGGGAGGGGAGTGAAGGAGATGATTGAGGGAGGTACACAGGGGCTCCAACTCTATCAGCAGTTTCATTTCTTAAGCTGAGTGATACATATATAGGTCTGTACTCTGTGTGTGTTTCTGTGTACCTGAAATAAGTCATGATAAAACATTTTTACAAATCAGTCATCTTCCATAAAATGCAACTCTGCTTGGAAAATACCTTAATGGAAATCTTTGAAACTTCCATAGACTCCTAGACATGCCTGGAACAGAGCTTGTAAACCTGAGCACAAGCCTTGCCTGATGAGCTCATTGGGTTTCTCCATCAAAAGGCTTATTTACCCTCTTGTGATTCTATCAAGACTCCCTACATGAAAACATTAGTCCGTAAGGTAAAAGAAACTCTACAGCAATCTGGATAAGTGTTTTTCTTAAAGGAAATGTGCCCATGTTAAAGTAGGTGGTTTTATTGTTCATGGTGGTTCATTTGTTTGATAGAGAAAAAGCTCCCAGGAGCAGAGCAAAGGAACACATATATTTTCACTGATAGAACTTGCTACCTTTGGGCGCCTTGGGGTTCAAGGTCTGAAAGTTATAGCAAAGGTCTAAACAGAATCTAAAATCAAGTTGAAAAACACTCCCCTATGGTTCTTAAAAGAGGTGCCATACTTCAGACTAATCTCATAAGGGGGCTTACAGTAATTGTTCGAGCACTATGGGACATGGATCTTGCATAGAGTCTTTGAGTCTTCTCCATGGCTCCTTGCTTATCTCTGCATCCAAAGAGAACCTAAAACCTACTGCCATCTGGCTCATCCTTCATTCTTCTTCCTGATGAACTTTATCACCTGTATATCATATCAGAATACCAAAAACCACAAGATGGATTGGGGAGGCATTTGGATTAGTGAAAGGAGTAAATGTGGGATTTGTGGTCAAACAAGAGTTCAGATCCCAGCTCTATACCTTTAATGGCTGTGGAACTTTCTTGGAAAAGCTACCTATATTGAGCCTCAGTTTTCTCAGCTCTAAAATGGGGAGGAAGGGAGCCTGGGTGGCTCAGGTAATCAAGCATGTGCCTTTGGCTCAGGTCATGATCTCAGGGTCCTGGGATTGAGCCTGACATTAGACTCCCTGCTCAGTGGGGAGTCTGCTTCTCCCTCTGCCCTTCCTCTCTGCTTGTGATCTCTCTCTCATTCTCACTCTCAAATATTTTTTTAAATATATAAAAAATAAAAATAAATAAGTAAAATAAAATGGGGATGAAAACACCTAACTCACGTGCCAATTATAGTGGCTGGAACTCAGCAGATGACATCATCATCCCCTTCATTCTGGAGCCCAGTCAACACCAGTGTCCACATAGCTCCTGCTACAGGAGAGCCCTGCCACTCTGCCTGAGATGAAGGCCACCTGGTCCTATGCAATCAGCATTTACACATCTATAGGTGAATATTTACTTTCTATGGTAAGGCACATACAGAACATGAAGCAGATAACAGAGTTAGCAGGAATGAGCTAACTCTGCATTTAGCCAAACTTCTCATCTATTTGAGACAAGCCATAGGGCTTAATCCTTAGATGATGGTTTTGTCTTTTCAAAAGCCATCTGTTGAACACTTGTGTGAATGACCTGTGTAGCAGGTGTGATGCGTGTACAAGAGGTAATGGACATGGCAGTGGAGACATGGGAAAAAGACATAAGCCTGCCCCTCAAATCAAGGAAGGATTTATGGAAGAAGTGACATTTGAGTCAACTCTGGGACTATGGAATTTCCAGGTGAACAAGAGTGGAATCTAGGCATGAGACTCAGCATGTCAAAGGCATGGAGGCCTGGCAAGCCATGGGTATTTAATGAAGCATCAGTAATACTAGAGCATAACATTCCAGAAGGCGGTGGTAGCAGCAGAGACTGAATCAGTAGGCAGGGACTACTCACAAAGGACCTGAGTGCCACACTGAGGGCAGAATTTTATTTTCCATAGGCAATGGGATATGGGAGCAGCTAGAGGAAAATTTGGAAAGAAAACTTACATGATTAGATTAAATGGACCAGAAGCCCAGCTAGGAGCCTAAGAATCCAGTCAGAAGATGGCCACTTGCACCAGCACTGTGACCCTGTGGATGAAGAGGAAGGAAGACACACAAGATAGAGTGGACATGGAAAATGATGAGATATGAAAAGTAAGGGAAGAGGAGAGGGGTGCAAATTCTGGATGGGCCTGGATAGAGAGGTCTGTCACTCAGTGAGATAAGGGACACACAGAGAGAGTAGCGGCTTCAGGGGGCATAACAAGGGGTCAAACATGTCTCTGGGATATATCCAGGAGGGGATGAAAACAACAACAACGAAAGTAACACAACGACTTGGGTGTGTATCCATGAAACCTGAGAGTGGTATAGACCAGGGGCAGATTTTCTGGAGGCCTCACATAACACCAGTCAGCAAGGCAAGAACTTGGACCCAGTTATCTGGGGAGGGTGGAGGGAGATGCTCCCTCAGCTGAGCATACCTTCACACAGAGTGCCTTGGTATCTGCAGCAATGAGCTTAAAAAAACCCCACTGGAATGCAATTAAAAAATAGAGAAAGATCTGAAACAACACGTGGAATGGAAGAGAAGGAGACAGAAATTCAAGATCAGTGTTAAATTGACTGGGAAGAAAGTGTGGAAAACAATCAAGTGAACTGCTTGGACCTTCTGTGTCCCCTGTGTCCACACGTGCCCCCTGACCTGACCCTACGTCCCTCCCGCACAATGGGAACACTGAGCTAATTCATTCTTTGTGTGTGATCATCAGCTCTCACTACAGAGGTCAAAGCTCTCTGGGCATTCATCCGACCAAATATGCTCCTACCAGAGGTCCCAAGCTGTGCCAAAATCCTGACGACAGAAAAGCACTGGGAGGGAAGACTACATGGTCAAAAGAGGCTATTAGGAGAGCAATTGCAACTTACCAGTATTAGACGAATCCCAGCTTTATGGGTTCTTTGCTTGTACCAATAAATCAGGTAAAGCTGGCCTGTCTGACACAGTAGCCAACTAACCGTGTGTGTCTACTAAGCACTTGAAATGTAGCCAGTTCGGACTGAGATGTACTATAAGCACAAAATGCACACTGGACTTTGAAGACAGTATGAAACAAAGAGAATGTAAAAATATCTCATTCATAGTTTTTATATCGATTACATGAGGAGATGATCATGATGGACATATATGGCTACATAAAATACATTATTAAAATTACTTATACCTGTGTCTTTTAATTTTTTAACCTGGCTACCAGAAAATTTTATATGTGGCTCCATTGTCGTTTGAATTATATTTCTATTGGCCAGCACTGAGTTAGAGAGTTTAAATATCCTTCATTCCTCAGCATATACTATGCATATGCTCAGGAACATACTATGCTTCCTTGTCTTATTTATCCCCAAATTGAAAACAAAGCAACTTTGAGTAAATGTTAATATCTTTTTGATCTACACAGGACAGACATGCCCAAGAGCTCTGCCCCAGAGGTCCCAATGATTTACTCCACCTACGAAGTAAAGACTTGCTTCATAGCTTGTACGGTAATACCTAAATCGTGCTCTGTTCCTATCACATACGGTGGCATTGGAATCAACCTCAGAAGCATCTGTTTTGCAAGTGAATGACAGCCACACACACACACACACAGACACACACACAACCATGTGTGCATGGGTGCATGCAGGTACCCTAAATATTCATCTTTCACCAAGAATCTGTACAGAGACTAAATAATAGTAGAAAGTACAGGTTCCTGCTTGAGGTGATTCTAGTTCTCAATGCTAATTGTTGAAGTGAGGACTTTGGTCTTTGTATAATTTCATAGTTTCCTATACTGTTTTCTAAACTGGTTTACCTGGTGTTAAATAGAGTGTTTTACTTTGAAATCTTGGGAGAAATGACTACATTTAGGTTTCTTCATTTAGGAAATTTGTCCAGGTTCACGCTCTTTGTGTAAAATAAAGGAAATCTTCCAAGACTAAATAGGATCCTCCTTCAGGCACTTTTATTCCTTTGAAGACACTCGGTTATTACCATTAACGTAATTCCCTTTGAATATCAATGCAAAGTTAATTTACCCAATTGCTATCATCTTCTTGTATTAAAAGCATCACAGTTAGTGAAAAGGAATGTGGCCTTTGGAAAAATCATTTTCTCCTGCTCCTAGAGGGTGCACTCTGACTTGTTTTCAAGGGAAAGCGATTGGGTTGCTTTGTCTTGTTTGCGGACCCTTCAACACTTCTTCTTTTGTTTGTACAATGTTGACAGAAGGAAATGTTTATTGCCTGACACTCGATATGAGCACTTAATAAATCCTCACTGGATGAATAAGTAAATGACACAGAAGAAAGGCTGGACGACTTTTTTCTTCCCAATAGCTTTGCTGCTCAGAGTTCTCTTCCTCCCCAGCTTGGGATGTAGCAAACAGATCTGACCAGAACATGGACAGAATTACCACAAATGAATCACCTCTCCAATGTTTTATACATCAGAAATCCTCCAAAATCCTCATGTCACCCCCTCACCTCCCTCAGTTACATTAGGCTTTACCCACCACATTCCTATTCCAGTTTAATTATACAGCATGAGGTCAGTGGCTTAGGGACTCTCATCTGCCTTCTTTTTACCAACTGGATATCTCCCCCTGCCAGTGCAGCTTGGCCTCTTAGCCCCTGGGACTAGCTATCCAGGGCCCAGCTGCTAAAGCTAGTGGCCCATGTACCTTCTCATTCCACAGGGCATCCAGACGGCTCCCATAGTGACTTCATAAAATCTTTTGGGCCAACAGGATTTATGTTGGCACATGACAGAAAGGGCTTTAAACCAACCATGGCTTTGAAAGGCCAACAGTTACCAAGCTGCCACTTGTGGTCTGTTCCTGGCTCTTTTATCTTCCTTCTGGGGCGTGGAGCAAACCTTGGGCCCTGAATTTGCCCAGACCTAGTCTTCGAGGGCCTCAATTCATGGGAAACAGAAGAACTATTTCATCTGGGGAGGCCCAGAAGGGGCCTCCCTGTGTTGCTGCCTGTCCCCAGTCCTCCTCGCCCTGGTAGACTGAAACTAAGGTAGTGAAGATCGCATGAGATGATAAGTGCTCAACTTTACAAGATCCAAGCACAAAAGAGATTGTTGTTTTACTAAGATGTCAGTTAAGAGATGATAAAACCAAGGACGAATGGAGGAAAGTGATTTTCTTGAGGTCCTAGAGAGGAACCATTTAGCTTACGCTGAGTCTACAGTCCTTCCTTCTAAACAACCTACCTACCATAATTACTTGTCATGAAAGCCTTTATTATAATGAGAGCTGATTCGTACTACAGAGGCATCTATTTTATTCTGAGCTCTCTGAGTTGTACCTTGCCATACGAGGACCCCACTTCACAGGGATCTTGCAGGGGGAGGAACTCTTTCTGCATCTCAGCTAACCGCATCATCTTGAAAATAGATTGCCTGCTTTCCCTACTTGTACTCATGACAATGTCAACTCATTCCAAACATTTGTTACGAAACTGGTATTTCTACATATATCCATTTATATATTTGCTCATACATTCACACTAGTAAGAGCTAACATTTGTTATGATGTACCAAGACCTTTTAGGCATTAACATATTTACTTCTTATAGCAACCTTGGATATAGGTCCTATTATTTTTTAAGATTTATTTATTTACTTTAGAAAGAATTCTCATTGAGAGAGAGTAAGAGAGAGGGCAAGTGGGGGGAGGGGCAGAGGGAGAGAATCTCCAGCAGACTCTCTGCTGAGCACAGAGGCCCGAACCCACAACCCTGAGACCATGACCTGAGTTGAAATCGAGAGACAGATCCTTAACTGACTGAGCCACCCTATAGGTCCTATTATTGTATGCATTTACATATGACGAAACTGAGATTCTGGAGAGCAGCACCCCAGGAAGCGGCAGAGCTAAATTTTTGAGCCCAGGCAGTCTCTTAGGATAAGCTGTGGTGCCTTACACATCTCCTTTCCACATTAACCCAATGCATTGTTTTGTGCTCCTTCCCTTCCTCTTCACAGTTCACATCTGCCTTGAAAGGGGTTGTCTGAAAATGAATAAAGTTGTTTCCTGTTTGCACACAACTGAGTTCAATGGTTCAATAAATGCATTACAGTAGCTCTTTGTAAAGGAATGTGATGCATGCCTCATAAACAAACCTATTTCTGGTTTTATTGGCTTTATGGTAAAAATCATGGCATCATAAAAACATGGAATGTCTTAAAGGCTCCTGGTTTCACAAGGTGGATCATCCCTACCTGTCTCAGAGGCCTCCAGATTAGAAACCATATCAACCTTTCTCAGGAAAACATTTTGATGTCAAGAAACAGTGTGATGAATTCAATCTAAACCTGTCATGCTTCAGCTCCTACAGGTCTCCTCTTATTTAAGCCTCCATTAAGATAAAGGATAGCCTGTCATTAGCTGGTGAATAATCTTGTGGATATTTAATGTGTTTGAAAGTAATTGTCAAGCCCTTCTTAGCCTTCCCTGCTCAGGCTTACCATTCTTTAGTACCTAATGATTCCTAGTTCACAAAGCTCCTTAAAAGGGAGACTCCAGTGTTTTATCAGAATCCACGTATCAAATAGGTGGAACACAATGGATCATTTCAGGCACTACTCTCCATGGAGTCCTGGCCAAGTTTCAAACAGATTTAGCATAATTCTAAATGACTGTAAGGGTTTCATGTACTCTATGATAATTAGCCAGAGAACCTTTGACTGTACTCTTTCGATTCTTTCTTTTGCTTATCTACATTGTCTGTAATTTTAGATTTTTTGCGCCTTATAACTGTATCTAATGTGCTCCCCAAATTGCAGTGCGGTGAAGGAGGATAATTCTTGAACTAACTCAAGCCACGTGTGGCACTTACCATGGAAACACAAGAGCTGAACTCACAGGACACAATTCTGATGTTCATTTCAAATGCTCATTCTTCTCTCAGCCTTCAGTTCCCTGTAAATGTCCCTTTCATAAATGGATAATCCTTTCAGAAGACTGCCTTTAGAAAACAACTTTATGCCACAAATCTGAAGTCATTCCTTTGAGAAAGTAATTGAAGTGCAATAAAGAAAGTCATGACAGCTTTGTGGCCACAGTAAGGGAGGTTCAGACAGATAATAAGCATCTTCTCTGGGGAGTTAGCTAATTGTAAATGGAGAACAGATATTAAAGACAATAGTATCACACTATCCTAACTAAAAAAGCTTACCTAGCACACAAAATAGTTACTGAATTGTCAAGTTAAATTTTGGAAAAGTCAATACTCCAGTCTTTTTAGAGAGGTTAATTTAGGTCCACTCGCCATTTACTGTGCAAGCATTTAATAAATAAACAAACAAACATCTGTAACCCTGATATAAAGATGAATCTCTAGTTCCTCAAAAAATTAAAAATAGAATTCTCAAAAGACCAGGAATTCCACTTTTGGGCACTTATCTGAAGGAAATGAAATCACCAACAAAGATATCTGAGCCCCCATATTCACTGCAGCATTACTTACAATACCCAAGTGTCCATTGACAGATGAATAGATAAAGAAATTGTGTTTATATACAACAGAATATTATTCAGCTATAAAAAAGAAGACTCTAGCATTTACAACAACATGGATGGACCTTAAGGGCATTATGCTAAGTGGAAGAAGTCAGACAGAGAAAGACAAATGCTGCATGATCTCACTTAGATGTGGAATCTAACAAATGAAAACCAGACAAGAAAACCAAATATAATAAAAGAGATCAGATTTATGGTTGCCAGAGGCAAGGATGGGGGTGAGGAAATTGGAGGAAGGTGGTCAAAAGGTACAAACTTCCAGTTATAAGATCAGTTAAGTCCATCAGTGCGGATGGAAGGTACAGCATGGCGAGCATAGCTAACACTGCTGTATGGTATATTCGAAAGTTGCTAAGAGAGTAAATCCTAAAAGTTCTGATCATCACAAGGAAAGAGATTTTTTTTTTGTAACTGTAAGAAGAGGAGGATGTTAAATAAACTTATGTGGCTTTGTATATTTTGGCCTTATACGGTGCCTAATGTCAATTATATCCAAATAAAACCAAAAGAGAAAAAGATGGACGACTAACCAAGCCAGCTTCCCCTCCCTGCCCCCACTCCCCTCCCTCCTTCTCCTGTCTCCTTTCCTGTTCTCTCTCTTTTTTCTCCCCCTTCCTTTTTCATTCTTTTCTGATGCTGCTGGGGTGGATCCAGAACACACTCCATACAGAGTACAGACTTGTCTTGATTGCACGTGGCCTTAGCCAGGTGCTCACTGCAAATTCTGTGGCAGGCATTGGCAAGCAGGAATCACTAGAAGCTGAAAATGAGGGGGGGCGGGTTCTTGCCAGCCTCGTTCACTAGAGGCAATGCACAGAGGATTAAAGAGAATTAAAGGTTGGTGGATTAAAAATTGAATCAGAAAAGGACACATTTTTAAAAGTACATAAAGATGATTAATTATAAAATTCTTTCCTTTGCCCTCACAGGAGAAACGACTCAAACAGCATCTCTCTTTTTTCCTTTTTTCTTTCCCCCTGCCTCTGCAAACATCATTTGTTATGGTTAGAATCCTGAGGCCTGTGTCTTGGCCTGCCAGGAGGCCAGTCAGAAGTATATCCATCAGCCTAGAGACTCTCTAGATTGCATTATATATAAAAGAAAGAATAAGTAGTGTGCCCAAGTGAATCCAGCCAAGAGCCAAGAGCTGTGCTAAGCCCGTGTATCACTGACAACACACTGCCTGTGACATGGGGAGGCCAGCTGCCGCCCTGTCTGCCTCTAGGTACATCAAGTGTGGCCACCACCCAGGAGACAGAGTGTGCTCAGGTGCCCCCTTTGCAACTGCCTTAATTTTCACACTCGTGAACATTTTGCCCACCCTGTTTTGCCACTTCCAGTTAATCTCATGCATATTTATGTGCCAATTATGCAAATCCCCAGATAAAAATGCATTAAGCACCCATGATTTAGACTGGTTAAGTCTATTACATGGCATAATGAAATTACTGCATGATGTCCAATTTACCTCAACACTTGCTTTAAACTGTCAGTAAGTTATTAAGTAACCATAACACACCAAAATTTAGCTCTAGGAGGCTTTCTTTGTCCAACCCATCATGAGACCATGAAATCAGAAACTTCAAGCCGAATCCTTACTAAAGGAGGAGAATATTCTAGAATAGGCTTAATGAGGCATAATGTGGGATAAAGTTTAAAAATGACAACACATTGTCACTGATATAAGTCTTCGGGTAAATTTTTAAAAATCACTGGGTAATTTCAACACAGACACAGCAATTTAGGTAATAAAGCTGAGTCTCACCAATGGGATCTCATTTCTTAATCAGGTCCTGTTCCCTGAGTATGATTATACTATAGGTTGCCAAATTAAATGTAATTTGAATCTTCAATGTGGAAATATAAGTTTCCAGCAACAGAAATAAAGAGATTAAAGAATCCACAGAAGCAACTCAACACACGTTGACACACATATACCCTGAAATCTAAAACCTAAAGGGTTTGAATGAGAGTCTGTTTCTTATGAGATTTTATGTTTGAGCTTTGGTGGAACCCAAACTCCCATAGGTTTGATGTTCAATAAATGGTATGATGGTTAAGGAACAAGCCATGCTGTGAATTAAATGATAAATATAATATATGAGCGGTCTGACCCCCTGACATCTATTTCTCCCCTACTACAGCATGCCATTTTAATCGGCCCACCATGTGATTTATGCAGCGCCTGGGTCCTGATCCATTTGCATAGGGAACTCCCCTCCAAGTCTATGAGAATTGTACTCGTAAGGTTATGAGCTCAGATCCACTGATCCGATGGAAGCCCGAAGAGTGCACGATACCAGGATAGCGTGTCTGAGGCAGCAATTTCAAAAGCTAGCCAAATAAACAGATTACAATGCCATCCCCTAAGGCATTCATACACCACCCTGTTAATAAAAGGTGCCATTTGCCATTTTCTTTGCAGTGGTATAAGATAGATGAACTGGTAACTGCTGTTTCCACAGCCCCTTGGATTGAGATTGCTGCCTGTAAGCATCCCGACTTCAGCTACATACTCTGTGAGAGCAAACAGGTCATAGAGGGGATCTCTCAGGAGATCAGACAGACAGACAGCCAAAGAGCTGGAATTAGAACCTCTGGTAACAAACATCTCTTGGGGTGATCCTTCTGGTGAATGACTATCAGAAGACAGGGAGATCGGGAATTCTCCCAAAGGATAGGATGCTTTCATGCTTTGACCCTAGTTCCAACCGTCTCTTAAAACATTGTGGTCATGCTCATTAACTAGCAAGAAAAAAATGTTCAACAAAAGAGTCTGTTTGTGTTGGAATCACTGAGTAGAGCATCAAAGAGATGAGGTAAATCAAAGGCTTACTCTATTGGCTTTAACTATGCTGTGTAGTTACAGAGGCAATTTCCCCCTGATTTTTTTTTTGGAAATTTCTAAATAAAGAAAGTACTATTTCTAGTATTATTTAGAACTTTTGGAGTCATATGTGCATGCAGCAAATACCAAATAGACTCCCCATCATCTGAGCTTTTAGTGGAAAGCCCCAGCTCCAAGTCATCCCTTTCTCAAGTGAAAAAGCAAACTCCAGCCAAGGAGAACAAGTTCGTTCCCAGAGCCTCTGGGAGACTGTAAGCAGTTCCCTGGGAGCGACTCTAAATGTTTCAGGACCAAGTTCAAGATGTCAGGCGAGTCTGGCGCTCTGGACTCTTTTCTCCAGGTCTGGGATCTCTCTGAGAACACACTGGTTTCCAGAATGCATTAACCTACTTTCCACAGAGGATTCCCTGACCCTCTTGCTCTGAAGAAGAGGAGGAGGAAAGAGGATATATTTCAAGCAGGAGCTGGGCATGCTCTGCTTTAAACGCGTTACTCCTCCTGCTAAACAGCGATGCAGCCAGAGAAATCGGTACTTCCTGCAACGAACAGCTCCAAGGGTTGCAACAGCCTCCAAGAAGAATGATTGGAAATCCTGCTAAAATATGGCTGTCTAATCAAGCGAGAGGAGAACTCATTTACTAGGATTCCCATTGTCCACACTGACAGATGGTTCTCTCCCCGCACCCCGCCCCGCTTTCCCCTTGCACAGCTCGCGCTGCCTTTGAGGCTAGCCTATTCTCTGGCAGATCCAGTTGCCTTCGCCAGCCTTAGTTCTGAAACAAGACAAAAGCTCCGCGAGCCTCCCCTCCCGTTCACAGAGGCTCGGGGCACCTCCGCTGCGGGCTCTGCGCGTCCGAGCAGAATCAAAAGAAATCGAGGTCCCCTCTCCTTACCTTCGTCCTCATTGGAGACAGGAGCCCTTCCATTTTGGTGGAATCCTCATGCCAGGTCCCCTCCTCTCCAAGTTACCCAGTCTGCGGGCTCTCCTTAAGCATCCCGCGGGAAGAGAGCCACGCGGGGAGCCCCCGCGTGTCCCCGCGCCCGGGCGGCGCCGCCTCGGTCCCCCGGTCTAACTTGAATCTCCAGCGCCTGCAAAGCGCTGATCCTGGAGAAGCCCGCTCCCTTCCTCGCCCTCTTCCCTCTCCTGCTTCTCTCTCTCCCGAGCTCTCTCCTCCCTCCTTTGCCTCCCTCTCTTTCCATCATCTGCCTAGAGCTCCCCGTGTACCGTGCTCACTTGACAAATGATCCCTGTCTTGGGTACCGCATTTGAGCCAAGAAAAGTGATCTGAACCAAACCACAGGGGCGGCTCGCCCAGGAAAGGAGGAGAGGCGGGCTGAGCTGTGCTGGGGCATCCCCAGCTCCCGGCTCTCGGCTCCCGGGGTTCAGCTGTGCAGTTGCTCTCTCCGGAGCTGACTGCTGAAGGCACTGCTAGAGCGACCCATTCATTGCTCGGTTAAGACACAGGACCCCGAGAGCGGTGGCTCCAGTTGCCACCATTACTCAGCTGTTTTTCTGGTCTGTGTTGGGAAAACTGAAAAAGAAATCTCACCTCTCAGATATTTCTAAATACTCATTTGTTTAGCCCAGTTGTTGACACAGCATCTGGAGAGTGGAGTGGATTTTATTTTATTTCTCTGTCTGACCAGATGTTTAGAAGTACATAAGCAGAGTCTTTTCTTAGGAAAAGTTTCAAAACTGATTTATAGGCTCAGTTCCTAACAGCTGAGCATAAAATAGCGTGTGTTCTGTCTAGGACTCCAGATAAACCAGGATTGACTGTTTCATTCAGCATTGCCGGTCACTTGTAAAAAGTGGACAGTAAGGAAATATTGCAAAGACTTGGGTCACACGGCATTATGAAGTTGAGAAGAAAAGAAAAGATTTTTTTTTAAATTTTTATTTATTTATGATAGTCACACACAGAGAGAGAGAGAGAGAGAGAGAGAGAGAGGCAGAGACACAGGCAGAGGGAGAAGCAGGCTCATGCACCGGGAGCCCGATGTGGGATTCAATCCCGGGTCTCCAGGATCGTGCCCTGGGCCAAAGGCAGGCGCTAAACCGCTGCGCCACCCAGGGACTCAAAAAAAAAAAAAAAAAAAAAAAAGGTTTTATGGAACTTCCTTACACTTGAGGAATTCTCTATGTGGAAATAATTCAATATCCCTACTTCAGCTGGTGAGTCCTGTAGCTAAGAACATCTGTTCCATTACAAAGGTGTTCTACATTATATACATGACACACACACAATATGCGAATTCATCAATGATATTTAAGGCTGACATCCTGTGTCCCCGGATCCTTGCATGGAACTTGTCCCTCTCTATCTGCTCCATTTACGCCTGACTCCCAAGACCTCTTCAAGGTGGGCAATCTACACCTGTCCTCCAGATGGTGTCACAGGATGGCCCAATTCTTAACCCTTGATTAACTCAAGCTTTCTCTAGTTCATACAACTGCATTCTAAAGAACTTCCGATTCTACACCAACTACATTACCCTGATTCATCTCCTTGGCTAGTTCCTAGTTTTCGGTTCTTAACCTTTTTCTCCTATACCTTAGGTGCGTATCTGCAATCTCGTCCTCACTTTACCAGCTGCTTACCTCCTTTGACCAGACTCTTAACACGCTGACAAATTCTCAATGGCTCCGACATATTGAGTGCAACACTCTGCCCTTATGTAAAAGGTCTCTGCCATTTCTGGGGGGCCTCTGGACCTCATTACCAGCTTAACCATTACATTTTCTTATTCAGTGTCCTAGTGTTTGGGGGTCCCGCAATTGTTTCTTTTCTTTATCCAGTCATTCACTAAATAGATATGATGCACCTCCTAAGTGTGCCAGGACATTTCAGTTTCAGGTGACACAGTGGAGAATAGAGAAAGCCTTTGTTCCCATGCCCTTAGACCTGCTACAGAATTTAACCAATTCATCAAGCTCTTCCATCTGTCATCTCATTTTTTATTTCAACCTCTACCCTTGTTATTGTGTTTCTCTACAGGGCTGTAAACCCTACCAAGAGATTTCCCTTCCACTATAGCTTTGCTCTCTTTTGACCCTTCCCCTAAGTGGGTATCCATTATTAACTTTCTCTGAGGTGATTAAAAACTAATTTATTCATGAAAATCCCATTTCTTGACCTCTGTCTTTAATTTTATTTTCTCTTCTCTTGCTCAGCCCTCCCTCTATCCTTTCAAAGGATATTTATTTTGGGGGTAGGGAAGGAAATCATCTTGTGTTTTCAAGGTATCATTCCTCTTCTGCCCCACTTACTAGCCCTGGACATTTAGACAGGCTTGCTACCCTGGCAACTGTGGAGACATCACTCATCCCAAGTGCCATGTTCAGCTTTCATCTTGTTGGACTATTCCTGATTTGAGCAAGATATAGCTGTTATTTGCTTTTTACTTTTGGCAACTCTTCCCTGGGCCATTCTGTTCTAGTCTTTGTCCCTTCCTAATCCCAGAGACATTCTCACCAAAATTACCAATCAGGATCACTCCTCTAGAGTTTTCTCCTTGCTCTTTTTTTGTCTTTGGCACAACAGACCACCCCCTGCCTCTTGTCACTCTGACCCTGAATTTTAGTTATAGTGGTAGAACAGAGTGGGATGGTGTCGGTTAAAAAAAATTAGACAGGTTTAAGACCATTTGGCTTCTGATGAATTCCAAACATAGTTCCTAGAACTAGAACCGCCTTCCTGAGCTAGAGGAAGAGCCTTTAGCAAAGAATTTTGAATATCCTATATCTTCATACCACATAAGGAAAGTGTAGCTTTTCTGGTTGTTTCAATTCCAGTCTACTTAGCCCCCAGAGTCATGTTTTCACCATGTTTTTATAGTGGTCTGTGAGACATCTGACTAAACCAAAGCCCTGGGAATCAACAGGACCCAGAACCATATTAGGATCTTGAAATTATGCTGATGGTGATGATAAAGATGAAGATGACAACAGTTGTTAAACACTTACCTTGTACGAGGCATGCACTAAGAGATTTTCAGGGATTAGCTCTCTCCTATGAGGGAGATATCATCCTTATTGCTATTTTGCAGAAGATTTGGCTAATTTGCACACAATGGACCTACATTTAGCTCAGGGTGGCCACTACTAGTGAGAACACCCTTTTCTTCTCACCTCTTCCACCAACATATAAAGAGTTAAATGCATATTTAATGACCTGATCTTTATTAGTCAGGAACTTCAAACGAAGCATTTGAAAGTATTATTTTAGACCATTATGTTAACATTTATTACCTCTTTCACTTATGGTACCTCATTCACCCATGTGCATTGACCATCTATCTCTTATCTATGTAAGACACTTATCAAACATAAGTCTTGTGTTATTTAAACAGTTATTTATAAAATGGGAACATGCCAGTTATTATTATCATTTCCAGGTCCTTTAACTACTGATCATTCCATCTTTTACAGCTAAAGTAGTTAGATTTATTTAGTGATGGAAGAGGGCAGGAGGGGAGGTGGTAGTGGTGGGTGGGCTTAGGAAATACTCTAACCTACTCAACAGATGTGTTATGTCAGCGAACAATAATTATCAGATCATTAGGCGTTCTAACACTGTTGAGAATGATCTATGTTGCCAAAATATTCAGAAGTAGGAACACTCATTCACATTTCTATATACCAAATTTCTTTATATTGGGGTGCTCTCTGCTTGCAACTTCATGTTTCAAGAGAGTCCCTTCAGCTTCACAAAGGGCAGAATTTACAATCTGGGATTAACTCAGCCTTGGAAGAAAAAGTCAATGAATATCAAATATATAGAAACTGGTGAAATATCAATTAAGTTTGCACCACGGGGGAAGGGAGTCTTAGCTGCAATCCAACTCAACAAATTTCCACTGCGTGGTGGGGGCTTCTGGCCTACAGAGGGAATGGCCCTTTACCAAGCAACCTCTCTTAGCAAATCCCCTTGTCCTTTGAGCCATTCTTCTTCCCCATTTTGACGTTAAAAAAAAAAAAGAAGAAGAAGAATGAATGGGTGAACTTCATAATAAACCTCTCTAGACCAGGAGCATTTGGAATTGTCATAAAGGCCATTAGATAGGGCATGGTCAGAGGCTCAGATTTCCCATCTCTCTTGCCTGGAAACACTGACCCTTTCTTCCTCACATCTCATCATCCTCAAGGTTAATTTCTTTAGGCCCCATGTAGTCTCTGGGGACCACAGCCAGTTGCACAATTAAGGTTCATTATCTGAGGATTGGGTTGTCTTGCTTCATAAACGGTTTTCGATTCATTAAGGTAAGAGGATTGTGACCCGACAACCACTTAGGTCTTTTCCCCTGTGACTCATGACTCTTTATTTCCTATTGGGAAACATCCTCATTAAGACTTAGGTTTTGGGGTGATAAAGGACTGAAAAGACCTTATTCCTGGTTTGATTACAGGTATCTTGGGCAACACTAAGGGAGTTACTTATCTAAGGCAATAAATCTCCACCTCTTCTCCATCTCCCCTGCCTTTGTCCCTCATCCTAGGCCATACGTATTTGTTTTCCTTTATAATGTAACTATCAAAACATATCACAGAGAACGTTTTCACTTACTATGTGCTAAACTAAAGCATTCAATCAAAATTGTGATCCAATTTCCCAATGCTTGAATTTTTTGTATCTGTGTATTGATAAGCATTCTATAAATTATTACAAAACAAATTACATAGTCCCTGACATTCTTTCAAAGGGTTCTCACATGTGTTATCTTTTTAAAACCTCATAACAATCTTGTTAGGTGTAGCAGGTATTAATTTCCATTTTGTGAGGGTAGGGAGGTGAATAGGAAGAAAGTAACATTTACTGAACACCTAACTTTGTTCCAGCCTTGAGCTAAGTACTTCAAAGTGCCATCTCATTTCATTTTCAAAGGTATATTATTGTTTTAGTGGAGAAGGGCAGAAAGAGAGGGAGAGAGAGAGAACCTCAAGTAGGATCCATGCCCCAGCACAGAGCCCAATGCAAGGCTCGACCCCATGACCCCGAGATCATGACCTGAGCCAAAATCAAGAGTCAGACACTTAACCGACTGAGCCACCCAGGTGTCCCTCAAAGATATATTATAATTATTATTATTACCATTTAAAAGCTGGGAAATCTGAGATTGAGAGAATTAAGTGTTGTGGTAGATTGTCTCAGTTTTTTTACCCATGCTGTTATCCAGGCCATTTGCTACTCAGACTTGGTCACACTCTCTCACTTTTGCTGGGTATGGCTATGTGACTTCTCTTGGCTGACGAAATGGATGTTAACAAATATGGTACCAGCAGAAGGTTAAAAATGTCCCCAGTAGGACACAGCCCAGCTAGTCTGCTGATCCCAGGAGGAAGATGAGAGAAGATCCAACATACAGACTTGTGAGCAAGCTCTGTCAACATCAGCTGAGCCCAATATACATCAGTGAAACTCTGCAAACTTGTAAACACCCAAGGTCTACCACGGCATGGTACCAGGCACTATGTTTATTATGCAGCTACTGTATACAGTAACTAATCCTAAACAGTAACACGGAAACCAAAACTCTACAGGCAGGACTTAGAACTTCAAAGATATCAAGTTTTTCCTAGTTTTCTACAGCTCTGAGAACAAGTCATGTAGAGTGATGGAAATACTTTATGATTATTCAAGTATTTTCCAGAGCTCTGGATCAGAATCTGAACTTCTAGACACACAGACTAGCACTTTCATGTTACTAAACACCAAATGTAAGACATACAGCATATCATTCCCTGTTTCTTCCTCCCTTATTTTCATTTGAAAATTGTGGAAGAGTAGGGGAAAGAGCAGTGTTAGGTTCTGTGTCTTGGTTGATCAGTCATCTTGCCTTTATGATCTTTCAGAAGATTCTCTGTCCCAATTTCTAAAGAACAGTGATTGCCTAAAGTTATCAGCAATCAGTACAGCAGTTAATTGGATTCTAGCCCTAGGAGACTTCCTTCAGCAGCTCTTGCCTTTCTGAGAAAGAACCATACAGTGGGAAGAATAAAACTGCTTTTTTGTATCATTGTGCACGCTTGAGCTGGAAATGGTTCTCTACCTACCCCTGTGTTTTATGAAAAAGTATAAAGAACAGAGTGACATTACTTTGAGAAGTGTTTGAAAAGAGATATTTACATTTCTTTCTTTTCTTTAAGGATTTTGGTTTAAGTGCTTTTGTTAAGAGGGAAGCAACCAACAGCTGCCCTGGCCTCAGATCATTACACAAATGTTTGCTTAGAAGACCTCTGGGAGCAGAGATAAGGAAAAAGCTGAGAGGAGCATCCAGGTGGAAGCGCTGAGGAAGCTGCTGGCACTTTCCTTCCTTCCAATCCCCATAGAGCAGGAAGCACTTGGATGCTCCTCTAATCCTCTCCACCCACCTCCCCTCAAAGAGGGCATTCAGTTAGCAATTTTAAGGCGTCCTGTTTCTGTTATGGTACTTACTTCAAAGCTCCAAATAAGGCAGTAAGGTGCTGAAGGGTATTATGAAGGGGAAATATTTTTTAATATCTCCCTTAAAGTGTTCAGGAAGGTCACACTTCAGACAAGTCACTTTCAAAAGCTGGCCTGCAATTGGTTATTAAAACCTGCACTTGGATGAGACAAAAATGACAGTGATCAACAGAGACAGGAGTCCAAGTATTTCTGCTTCTGAGACTTCTTGGAACTCTCAAGCTGTGCAAACAGATCAAGAACTTTTCTCTCTAATGGGCCCCTCCTGCCATCTGGTGGGAGGCGGGGCGCGGGGTGGGGGTTGGAGATGTGGGGGTGGGGTGGTGGGGGGTGGTGGTGGTGGTGGTGGTGAAAGAGACCCTTCCACCCCCCACCACCCCCCGAATCTTACATCCCCAAAGCACATCATTAACCAGTGAGCTCATCTCAGTTTGGCACCAGGATGCTGTGGGGTTCTTAGAAGCCACATATATGTGTTAAGAAATGTCTCAGTCCATTCAGGCTGCTATAACAGAAATACAATACACTGGGTGGCTTATAAACAACACATACTTATTTCTCGTAGTTTTGGAGGCTTGAAAGTCCAAGATCAAGGTGCCAAGAGATTCAGTGTTCTGGTGAAGATCTACTTTCAGGTCCATAGACAGCTCCCTTCTCCCTATGTTCTTACGGGGTGGAAGGGGTAAGGGAGCTCTTTGGGGCCTCTTTTTTAAGGACACCAATCCCATCATGTGGGCTCCACCCTTATGACCTAAACACCTCTCAAAGGCCCATCTCTTAATACCATCACACAGAGGATCAGGTTTCAAAATACAAATTTTCGGGGGACATAGACATTCAACCTATAGAAAGAACCTACTGTATGTCAGGCCCAGGCAGAGGCTCTGCTTTGAGGTTACCAAGGTAATGAAAGCAGGCTGTGGCTCTTAGAGAATTCCAAGGACTGGAGATGAAAATCCCCTAAACAATTTGGGGAAGGAAAACTAACACAGAGTTGGATGACTAAAGTGGAACAAAGGTGAAAGGAAGTACTTCTTCACTTGGCATTGTGGATTAAAGCTTTCTTGAGGGAAGAAGTCACTATGTTGGGGTTTAGGGCAGTTAAGATGTTAAGATGTTAGGATGGGCATGGAGAAATGTGGGACTGAAGAGTGGATTTCAGGCAGAGAGAAACACAGGCAAAGGCAATCTAGAGGCAGAAAGTAACATGAGGTTTGAGGACAGAGGTAAGAACACTGAGGCAGGCAGAGTGCTGAGAATGATCTCCAGGTTATGTGACCTCAGATGTGATTTTTCTTAATTTAAAACTTAATTTACACCTTTCCTTATTTGAAAAAGTCTACACACCATGCACAAATAATAGGTATAGTTCACTTTATACTGTCAGTGTTCTTATGAAAAGTTGCATATTAATTTATTAAACTTCTGCAGGAAATTCTTTTCTATTTTGAATTCTCATTCTTTTAGGTTATTTAATAATACAAGTTGGAGTGTGCATACCTGAGCAGTACTTGCTTGTCTCTTTAATTAACAGTAGGGGGATTACTTAATAGTGGAATTATGTTGGGAATGTGACCTTTCAAACAACAAACGTGCCTCAATGTGCATTATTTTCATAGCTCTGGGAGTTTTTCAAATCAATCCTGCATCTAAAATTTCATTGGCCAGTTCTGACCTGAGGCACAAAGGAAAAAAATTGCTTGACTCAATTTCTTACTGTGTCAAAATCATGAAGCTATTGATAGATATTGATAGGCCTCTTTTATCCAAAAACCTAGCAACACACTGTTTTGCAAACTATATCTTAACCTTGATATCTAAGTATGTGCTTTAGAAATGAAACTGTGTTTTTTCACAAATGGACAAAGAGCCACCAGTGCCTTAGGTCACAAAGTCATTGGCATTTGGATCAATCAGACATGAGGAATATTGCTGCCTCAATTCTAACAAAACACGATTTTTCTGATTCAGAACCTCTGTCTGAACCTAAGAAACCAAATGTTGAATGTGAACAGTATTGACATAAACGTAATGGCAATTAATCACAAGAACCAAGAGAAATGATGAAGTATGGAACACAGCTGCAGAAAAAAAGATTTTACTTGAAAACTTTGCTATGGTTTCTGAGCATGGTCATGGAATGATCACCCAGCCATAGTCAGGGGAAAGGAAATGGACCAGATCATCAAAACTCTTCTATCTGAACTCATTTTCTCTATCTAGCTTACTGAATGATCTTGATAGTCTTCCTACTTCTCATGGCCAACTCTCTAGTCTATTAAATGTAAATTGGGAAAATCTCACATGTTCCAAAACCTTCCTGCAAAAAACGGTATTTTCTTTCCAATTTAAGTGAATTTATTTGCTTGACAAAGATTGGAGTTCTCTGTGCAAGGCACCGCGCCCATCTCCCAAGGGGCACTCTAAATATTCACAGAAGCACATGCCCAGACTCAGCAAGACACAACTTCTTTTTTACCTCTCAATGAAATAAACAACTCCTGAAGCTTCTTTCCAAAGAAGCTCCGATATGTGGCACACAGGCTATGTGTCAGACTTGAAAGGAGAGAAGTTTGGGGAACAGAACCACATTTCTTTTTTCTTTTCTTTTCTTTTCTTTTTTTTTTTTTGAAAGGAAATGCTGGATTTCCTAGCTGTAGCCTCATGCATGGATGGCCAGGATGCAACTCTGTGGGCACAATAGAGCATAAACAAACATGACCACTAAAGTAGTGTTGGGTGTCTCCCTTTCATGTCTGAATATGTTTAGATAGTTACATAACTAGAGAGCTTGGAATGAAAGAAAACAATGCCCAGGAGAGAGGAATGCTTTGAATCTGGGTCGCTGGACCTGAATTTCACTTACTTTTTCTATGTTAAACTAACCTGGGGCCATCGCACACTGACCTTCCTTTGCCAGAGTCTGTGTCTGGACAGGTTTTTCCTAGGCATATAGCTCAGAAAGAACATTCCATCCACCTTTTCCTAGTATGTGTATGTTATGGTGTAACCCAGAGCCACTGTGTGGTCTAATCTGCATGTCTGCTTTAAGAAGCCTAGAAGATGTCATTTATGTGAAGCTCTTGCTTCCTGGGAGACGCTCAAAGAGTTTTAGAGATGGATTCTTCTCATTTAGTCCTAGACATCCGCATGAAAGATATTTGTGACTTAACAACATCTGTAGGGTGTTCTTGGGGAAAGAGGTACCACCCTAAGTGAAAGGAGAGGTACTGAAGATCAGAATATTGCAACAGAGGCAGATTCCAAAATCCTGGCAAGTCCTGCCACTGTGTGCAGTCTTCCCAATCCTCTTGAGGACTTAGGATAAGTCCACCAAAGCAGAACTAGATCACTAAAACCTCATAGGCTTATTGTGGCAAGAAAAAAAAAAAGCTCAATGTAGGGAGAAGGAATATCACCCATGGGTAAGAAACTGAGGATAGCAGTTAGCATTATAGGTGAGGCTGATAGTAGTAGCCATGGCATTGATGTGCTAGCACATATTCGTAATGCTCTTGCTAGAAGAGGTGACAGGGTGGCCTTGGTGGTGGCAGGGTAGGAACCCGAATCGGACCTGAATACGAGTGGCAGCAGCAGGAGTTAGCAGCCATGCGGAGTATCTCTGGTAGTCACATTACAGCAAGGCATAGGGGAGTGGCATCTACAGCAGTTCTAGAGGGAGATGATGATGGCAACGGTAGAGAAGGGTGGTACTAGTCAAAACAACAGGGAAGTGTCATCCAGACTAGTCTTGGAAGGCGTGGGCTGAGCTGAGCTAGACTCAGCAGAAGCGGGAGTGGCCAGGTTCTGCCACAGGGTGAGTCAGACTGGTAACAGCACTGAGGCACAGAGAGCCTTAGCAATGGCTACAAAGCAGCAGCAGGTGAAAGTAAAGCCAGAGTGGAGTTACCTGGGTCACTGGTGATGACAGGAGTGGAGCCAGAGGACTGGCCACACAGAATCACGGTCACTGGAGTGATAGGCTATGTAGGGGTGTGGGCTGGGACCCACGTGATCAGGTAAAGGAAACATGATGGTCTGAAAACCCTGCTGCTCTTTTATTCAATGTCACCCACGTGTGACCCACAGGAATAGACTGCACATCTTCTTCCTTCTTAATTATCTTCATCGCCTCCTACGAGAGGAGAGGGTTACTCAGCCTCTGAGGCTGCAACTGTCGGGTTGAGTGTAGGATTTGGGGCCAGAGGATTCAGAAATGGGGCGGTGGCCTTTCAACTGGTCGAGGTGGCCCTGGATATAAGTTTTGCTCTCAAAGAATAATTTACAATAAAGAAACAGCTTATATTCTATAAATACAATATGCTACCTCTCAAAGGCATTATAAATAGCTTAACTCCATGCTATAAAAGCATAGGATGTTAGAGTGGAAGTCTATATCAAGTCTATTTTCCAGATAAGTAAATTGAGTCCCAGGGAGGTCAGTGAATCTCCTAAGATTACACAAGTCCTCAGAAAGAATCCAATATTCTTTTTCACCAATATACTATTATATGTCTTTTGTACATAAAGGCATTTTTTTTTTAGCTGAGCTTATAAATGTTGATGCAATGATTTAGAAACTCTCCATGGACATTGCTTTGACCTGTATCCAACCATCCCTCCTCTCATAGTCGGTGCATGTAGGGAAAAGGCCAGCCAGGTGTAGTGGGCAGAAGTGATGGATAGGACTTGGGCCCGGCCCTGGGAAATAGTCAAGGAACACTTGCTTAATGACATATTTGGGTTTTAGCAATAGACAATTTGGCTTTTATTTGAGTCCATAGTTTGCTAGAGAAAAAGTAAGATAAAACAAAGAAAGATGGAACTAAGTAAAACATATGACTCACACTCCCCTAGGGCACTGGCCAGAAAATGAAAGCCAGGTGTGATTCTGACCCTGTAAGGAGGCAGAAGGTAGATTCCATGGTGGCCAATCTCTCTACATGCACTGTACGGCTATGGGCTCCCCAGTTGCCCATGAGGAAGGTGAGGTGTGTTTCCCATAATGTGATTTCTTGTGTCTAATACTTTCTAGGATACCCCCACATGTTTGTAGTCCCTTCCAATTTTATACATCCCAAACTCAACTTACACCTTCTTTCTCCCAAATGAGCTCCCTCTCCAGACTTTACAAATGCTGTCATCAACAGTAACAATTCTTCTGGCCAGCTTTATCCACTTTCTTGCCTTCTGCCTCCCCTTCTGTGCCAAGGTCCCACAACCTGAGGCCTGGACTGTCAGTGGTCTTTTGGTTGCTTTCACCAGTGTTTCTTTCTTAAATTGTACAATTGGGCACACACCATTCTCTACTAAGAAGTGTACAATAGCCCCCTAGTATACAAAAGTAAAGTACAAACTCCTTAATTTGGCTTTCAGAATCATCTGACATCCTTTCTCCTATTTACCTCTCCTCCTGCCAAACTCATTTGATCAGTCCCACTTGGAGGCCACCATTCCCACCTTCTCACTTTTACTCCCTTATCAAGAATCTCCCCCTTAGAATATGAATAATAGTGAAAGGGAATATAAGGGAAGGGAGAAGAAATGTGTGGGAAATATCAGAAAGGGAGACAGAACATAAAGACTCCTAACTCTGGGAAATGAACTAGGGGTGGTGGAGGGGGAGGAGGGCGGGGGGTGGGGGTGACTGGGTGACGGGCACTGAGGGGGACACTTGACGGGATGAGCACTGGGTGTTATTTTGTATGTTGGTAAATTGAACACCAATAAAAATTAATTTATTAAAAAAAAAGAATCTCCCCCTTACTCAATAAGATCAAGCAAAGGGCCCACTGCCCATAATATCATAAGTACTTCATAAATATTTTTTCTATTTATTTGTTCATCAGAGAGATATAGAGAGAGGCAGAGACACAGGCAGAGAGAGGAGCAGGCTCTATCCAGGGAGCCCAATGTGGGACTCGATCTTGGGTCTCCAGGATCATGCCCTGGGCCAAAGGGAGACACCCAACCACTGAGCCACCCAGGCATCCTATTACTTCATAAAAATTAAGTGCCCCCTTCAAAATCCACATCCACTCCTCTCCCTGCAGGAAGCTTCTCCTCAGCAACCCCGCCCACTTCTTCTCTGTAATGTCTATTGGGTATCTAGTTTAAGTTACCTTTGGTGTTATCTTGTAACCTTCAACTCTATTGTAACCCTCAAGACAGGCTGTCACTATGCATTTCTGCATTTCTGTCACTATGCACAGTGTCCTGTAGACAGTAAGAGCTTAATACCTGATGATGATACTGTAGCATCGCCAGAATGTGGCCCTTAGCTCCAAACATGCTTACATCTTACATCACTGGGTTACCTTTTAACTCCCACACAGCAAAATTCCAGAAATGGAAGAATTTCAGATGAAGAAAGGGATAAGAAGAAGAAAGTGAACAAGTATTTATTGACTACCTTCTTATACAAGGTTCCATTTTTTGCTCTTTAATAAACATCCTCTCATATAAAGAAAAAATAATATAAAACAGTGAATTGATTCAGCCAGGATAACAAATGTTACTGTCATCATTTGGAACTAGAACCCATAAACTTCTGACTCCCACTGAAAAACAGCTAATGTCAAGGTTAGTTTAGGTGGTTCTTAACTCAACCTGATGCTCATTAATGAGTGTGATGGTGAAAGCATTGGGAACCTAAGTCTGCCTCAGTAAGAAAACACCTACCAATTTAATGAGAGCTCAGGAGAGATTTCTGTCTTACTGTGCTTGCAAGCTTCATGGTGCTCTCCCTGAGTCTAAGTTAAGCCAAGTACCCCTTGATACTTCTCATACATGAACCTAGGGCAGCTGGGATTCTCTGGATATGTACAACAGCTTCCAAACATTTTTGACAAAACTTGTCTAAATGTTTTATAGATATTACCCTTTGAGTAAGAAAAGGGTCATCACTCTGGTCATTACTCCCTTTTAATAGATGGTCAAAACGAGGTACAAGTCATTAGAGTGACTCGCCTAATCTTTCATGACACAATAGTACGCTCTGGCTCTCGCAGGCTAGTCAGCTGCTCGTCATAGGCTGAAAATGGTGCACTGTTCATGGCTAATGACCACCATTGTCATTATATTGGTGGCAACTTCTAAGACAATTGGGTGGCACAAGTAGAAGGGGTCATCCGCTTAAGGGAATTTTATCCAGATGGATATGCAATTCGTGGAACAATAATACTGTTGACATAGAGCAGCGGCTCATCAAGGCAAAACTGACCCCCAGCAGAAGTGTCAACTTGGAGAAAAAAGATTATTATAAGCTGGCTCTTGTTTATAAGGCTCAGGACCAACAGGAATAGAAGTCCTTCGTGGAGGCCCCTGGTCTCTGTGTCACTCATTAGGAAATACAACCAACTGCTTCTCTATGCTTCCTATGCAGCAGTGCATCAGGCATCATGTGACTACACAGAACAAAAAGTAGCATCAGGCTGTTGCTATGGAAACCTCAGAACCATCTGAATTGCTATGGCATCATAAAAGCAAAATTCCAATCATCAGTCTTTAACTATAGGGCTGTTGAAATCTATCTCATATTTTTAGAATGTGTGACATTTAACACACTGATGAGTATTTCCAGCTTCAGAATACATTCCCTGCTTTCATATTTAGATGGGATTTTTCAGTTCAACTGGCTGGATTTTTTTTTTCTTCTTCTGGTAAGTGTACTGTCTTCTTACAAGTGATTGCAGCTCTTTATATACTTATTTCCTAGATGTTGCTTAATTCGTGCCTCTTATTTTCTCTTTATTCTATAATTAAAATTATTTTCTCACTGGCTGCCTATCTCTGCTTCCTCCAGACTCTCTCTCCCTAGTTGTATGTTTCATATCCCCAGTCGACACATCATCCAGGTCTTTATCCCCACTGGTTTTAACTGATCACATTTTAAGCCTTAGCTGCTAATAATGAACAGTTCTGAGCCCCAGCCAAAGGTGCATAGCTGCTCCCCTGGTGATTCTTTATCTCTCAAGTCACCATTCCCTTATCATTCAAGGTGATCCCCATTTACTGACTGTTCCAGGCTTTGTATAAAATCTTTTTCTGGATCTCGAATAATAGGTATGTCATTTCCACTTTCCCCTGGGAGAACTGCTGACAGGATTTTGTTTAACTCTGTATACTCCACATTTTGGGTGTAAGTGTCTACACGCACACACATGCCCACAAATATGTTGTTTATCTTGTTTGAAAGATGTTAAAAGAGATTGATCGGCTGTTAGAGATAACAACTCTTATAACCTAGTTAGCTTAGAAGAAAGAAAAAGGGGAATTGTGAATATAGAGCCAGAAAATACAAATTCTGCTCAAGGAAAGCTGTTAAGGTAGTACACTGTTGTGTGGTAAGTGTCCTTCACATCCTTTTTGTTCATCCGGCACCAGCCTCTTCAAAGCTTTTGGTCTATGTAAGAGCATTCTCCTTTGAACCCCTTTCCTTACAAGAGTTTCAGGATCTCTTAAGGTTATTTATTTTCTTCTCCTCTTTAAACCTCTCCAAAGAAGTGCCTTCTCGATCTCTCCACAGCATTAAACAATAACTTCCTGCACACTGGTAAGCATGGCATTACTAAGGTGTGACTTTCATCAGTGAATTTCCAGGAACTGACATCTCTGCCACTGCATTACTGAATTTAAAAGCATAATTCCTAGAAAGAGCGTTTAAGCATTTTTTGAGTCAACTCTTTCTTCCAGGGGTCACAAGAATCTTCCAGAGCATGATTTATTTATTTACTAGTATAATCACCCCCCCCCAATATGCTGCAGTTGTCAGGATTGTGTACAGAGCAATGTGAACTAAACATATTTGCACACAGAGCAATGCCACAAAGAGAGATAAATAACAACAACCTGATTTGCTGATTCCAACATCAAGGACCGCACTGTTGTCCTCGTCAATATCTAGGTCAAGTTAAATACTATGTTCAGAAATTCCACTCTGGGCCAACCATGGCTAATCGTGTTTGGTGTCTGAATAAGATTTCTGGCAATCATGACCTGGTGAAGAACATGCTCTTGCTTCAGATGATTTTTAAACACATTTTTAGTGTGTATAAACCAATGAACCATACTCTATCTTGGTTTATCCTGATACAAGGAATCAATCAGTCAATCAGTCAATTAAGAATAATGCATGCAGGGATGTGTCTTGCATTAATAACTATGCTATGGAGGCAACGAGAGAGTCTTTGCTGATACTGTTGCTTAAATGTTTAGGGTCTGCCGACCCTGTATTATCAATCAGACACTAAACTCCCAAGAAACAAAACTGGCACCCTACCTTGCCCTTTAACCTGGACAGTGTCTTATCATATACCAACTGTGCAGTAACAACTTAGGGAGTGAATGGAGAACTATAGGAATGCATGCAGAACCAGAGCCAGGTGAGTCTTCAGAAAGCTCACAAATCTGTTGGATAGGAAAGAAACTAGAAGCTATAATTAATAAAAGATGGTCTATGACACTGGAGGCAAGATGCTGTAACAGACACCAGAAGTTCTATAAGAATGTAGAGGGCAATAAATAAATAAATAAATAATAATAATAATTAATTAAAAAAAAAAAGAATGTAGAGGGCAAGTTAAAGAGAAGAATGCTTGGTGGAAGACTTTATGACTCCTAGGAGATGTGGGGTGGATTTTCCAAATAGGCAGAATCAGAGATGCAGGGGCAGAGACCAAACAGTGAAAGAGTGGATGACCTCAAAGAGCAATCTATGCAGGGCAAGAGTGACAGAAGGTTCTTGCTTAGATACCACTCAATGTGGGGACTGTTTGTCAGAAATTGTCACTTCGATCTCTATGCGTTAAGGTTGCCACTTCCATAATAATTCAAGTGCTTCTTTAAACCTGAGGTTCTATTAAGGCAAGAAGATTCATAGAAAAAAACTGAATACCATGGAATGAGCAACAGAAGCCTTTTTAATCAATTATCGTAAACATAGCACATCAGCAATAAACTAAAAATTACACATACATGTACATATACATCTGCATATATACACATAGGAAATGATACATCGGTGTAGTCAGTTAGATTGCTACTTAGAGTTCTTTTTTTTATAATTTTTTGTCTTTCTGATAACCTTATGTGTGTGTGTGTTTTTAAGATTTTATTTATTTATTCATGAGAGACAGATAGAGACAGAGAGAGAAAGAGACGCAGAGACACAGGCAGAGGGAGAAGCAGGCTCCATGCAGGAGCCTGATGTGGGACTTGATCCCGGGACTCCAGGATCATGCCCTAGGCTGAAGGCAGGCGCTAAACTGCTGAGCCACCCAGGGATCCCTACTTACGAGTTTTTTGAACAAACATGTCTGCTTAGAAATATTGCTATGAAGTTCTACAGTCAACTCCAGCCTCCTCTTACCAAGCCACTAGCACACTTCTCAGTTTGGTGAGACTGAGGGATGTGTATTGCCCCTTTCCAAGACCTCTTTGTTCTTCTTCCCAGACAGTTTCTGTTGTGACCACTGAACACATGGATATCCGCTCCTTCCTATGTCCCATACTTATCTGAAAGGTACCCTGTGTAAAAATGGATATACACATGCCATGGAAATTACCATTCTTTCTCTAATTCCTTTTTAAAAAAGGAATTTTTATGAGTCAGATTTTATGACTAGCTATATATGTTGGTGAAGGTACAAAAATACAAAATAAAGACCCTGGGTAGGTTCATGCCTTTCATCATGCACTTTGTAAAATGATCTGCTGCTGCCTGCTGATGCCCAGGGATGATTCCTGACCTCTATTGTCATGCAAAGATTTGTGTGTGTATGTGTGTGTGTGCATGTGAGCATGTGTGTATGTGTTGGGGGGGGATGGACCTTCACAAACATCCTCTCTCATTATTCAAAAAGGAACATTTACTCCCATTTCACACTCACCCATCCTCCTGCTCAACCCGCTGTGCATCACCTCCATCCCTGCCAAGTGCCCTAATCTCACCGTTTGCTGTTAGACTGATCCATGATCACTTAGGTATGTGCAGAATGCTGTACCTTAGCATTTGGATTTTCTTCTTTTTATTGAAGTGAAATTCACATAATATAAAAGAAACCATTTTAATGTGAACAACTCAGTGGTATTTAGTACATTCATAATGTTGGGGAACCACCGCTGTTCTCTAGTTCGGTGTTCTGTCTCTAAAGATTCGCTAATCGTGGCATTTCATATGAATGGGACCATATAACATGTGACCGCTTTTCATCTAGCTTCTTTTGCTTAGCATAAAGTTTTTGAAATGCATCCATGTTATAGCATCATCAGTGCTTTATTCTTTTTTATTAATGATTTCCATTATATGTATGTACTATAATCTGTTTATCCAATCTGCAGTTGACATGTGGGCTGTTTTCTGCCTTTTAGCTACTATCAATAGTGTTGCTATAAACACACATGTACATGTATTTGTTTGAATATCTGATTGAAGTTTTGAGGCATATATAGGAGTGGAATTGCAGGGTCACAGGGTAATTACATGTTTAACTTTTTGAGGAACCACCCAATTACTTCCCATGACAATCGCACCAATAGCCACATGTTGGAAAATAATGAGAGCCCTAGGAAATCTTAGGTAGATTTCTAAAGCTACTCTCTGATCCATTCTGTCCCCCCGGCATGTGCCTGGGGGACAGAACCAGCTGTGTGTGCTTCCTGAGAGGAAAGACAAGTTTCATCTTCCCTAGTAAAACAAGCACCCATAGGCAGACGCCATGAGTAGGTAAGAGGAGAAATACAAGAGGTCAGTGAATGTGTGGCAAAGTCAATCAAAGCTTTAAGAATGGCCTTCCCTTTGATGTACAGAAATTATCCTGAGGAAGTTATCTAAGATGGTATAAATACTGACATACAGGGAAAGTATTATGGAATTATTTTCATAGTGAAACTTTAAATGTCCAACCTGTGAGAATATTCAATTATGTCAAGGTACATCCAACCAACTTTTATTTTATTTATTTTTATTTTATTTTATATTTTAAAAAGATTTTACTTATTTATTCATAGACAGAGAGAGAGGCAGAGACACAGGCAGAGGGAGAAGCAGGCCCCGTGCAGGGAGCCCGATGTGGGACTCGATCCCGGGTCTCCAGGATCACACCCCAGGCTGCAGTGGTGCCAAACCACTGCACCACCGGGGCTGCCTATTTATTTACTTTTAAATATTTTATTTATTTGTTCATGAGAGTCACAGAGAGAGAAGCAGAGACACAGGCCGAGGAAGAAGCAGCCTCCATGCAGGGAGCCCAACATGGGACTCGATCACACCCTGGACTGAAGGCGGCACTAAACCGTTGAGCCACCCAGGCTCCCCCCAACCAACTTATAAACACTATTTTATCTGAGAAAGTACTCATGATAGAATATTAATTGCAGCGACAGTTAATCACAACTACTTATTATGATGTCAGGTTATAAAGATGATGTTATAGACTTATACACAAACACATGTGTGTGTCTGTGTGTGAGTGGATGTGTCTGCATCCATATGTGTCTGAAAAACAGAAGGAAGTATGCCAAAATATTTACAATCGGATCCTCCGTGATTGTTTTTCTTCATTTTTATATTTATCTCCATTTTCCAGATTCCCTGCCACGAAATTCTAGGACAAAAACAAACAAACAATAAAGCACAGAGATGATGCCATCATATTCATTGCTTCTTCAGTAATCTATCGGTCTATACCCTCCTTCATTCTTCATCAAGCACATACTGAGCTCTTTCTCTTCTAACACAGCTGGACTGGGCAATGTGGGGGGGATGGTAAAACACAAAAACAAAAACAAACTAGGAGCGATCTTATTTTTAGGAACTTTTAATTTCTGACATGTCAAGAGGATGACATTTCTGAAACCCTGTATTTCATGATCCCCTCTCTCCTCTCCTTAAAATTTAAAAGCTTCTTTTCATTCTCAGCAAACATTGTTCTATTTATATTTTAAATGTCCTTTGAAAAATGCCTCATCTGATCTTGCAGATACTGTTCCATGAAAATGATGACCCACATCTGGTTTTGCAGAGGAATGCCCCCACTCCACTTTAGATTGGTCATATCATGACACAATCATCTCTCTGATCACTTACATTTTTCCTTCTTTCCTTAAAAGTGAGATAATGATTCTTATTCTCAGGACAGGTTTAAAAAGAACAATGAGAATTATTATTAATAGTATCTGTTATTTACTTCTTTATATAGAAAATAATCTAACATACTCCCTTGACATTCCTTTTTATGTAGGCTAGATGTCCTAATTTTTATTTTTGCTTGGGCTGAAGAGCCCAGAGGGGTTAAGGATATTGCCTATTGTAATCTAGTAAATTAGAAATGGAGCAAGAACAGGAAACCAAATCTCTAAAATCTGGCCCAGCATTTCAGTGAAATTTAAAAAGAAAAACATACCTAGGAGAGAAGCCTATCTGCATCAGATAGTAAATCTTTCTCACAAAAGCAAAATGCCTCCCCTGTGATTCCTTGCATGAAAAATCAGTTACCATCAGGAAATAGCAGAGGGACTCAGAGCTGCAGTTATAGATTGGAACCTACCTGTAAAAATTATTTCCCCAAGGTTCTCCATTTATTCTGTTCTCTCCTCAGATAATAAATAAACTTGCTCAGTTTTGCACATCAAGTCTGACTCCTCTTGCTGCGAGAACTCCAGGTGTCCCCTCTTATAGGCAGCGTCAAGCTGGGTCCAATCCATTGCACAAATGCCAGCGACAGAGGTGGTAATATTCGCGACTGAAAGGACCAGAGTGAAACTGGCTCCTTTTCTGAGGGGGTATCCAATTATAAACATAAAAGTAGCAACTCCTTGAATGAGGTGCATCCTCCACCATGTGTACATCCCAGAAGAAGTTACACAGAGGAAGGTGGAGATTGTCTGCTCTGTCCTGGTTTCTTGTGCCTACACTGTACAAAACAAACTAAGAACCTGGACCAAGTCGTTCTTTGCAACATTGAAATTTTTCATTCTGCATATTCAGAGAGCAGTTTTTTTGTCTATTAGCTTTGTGTGAGAGGTCAGTAAAGGCAGAGATTCAATGAAGACTTTCCCAAGGAAGGCAAGTCAGTCAAAAAGGCCAGGAACTGCAGAAACATATTCTGATTCTAATGTGAAAAGACTTACAGCAAAGGGGTGACTGGGTGGCTCAGTCGGTTGAGCGTCAGCCTCTTGATTTAGGCTCAGGTCATGATCTCAGGGTCTTAAGTCCTGTGTAGGGCTCTGTGCTAGGTGTGGGGCTTGTTTAGAATTCTCTATCTCCCTCTCCCTCCACCCTCCCCTCACCACATGTGCACACACACACTCTCTCTCTAGAATAAAAAAAAAAAGCCTGCCAGCATGTCAACAACTGTGCACGCACACACACATAGAGGCACATGCACATGCCTAAGGGAAATATGACAATCTCATCAGTAGAAACTTGGGATACTGGGGTCAACTGAAACCAGGAATTCACATCAACTCAAACTTGATCTATTCAAACTATGACTTCCCTTCCAAGGACTGATCCCAGAGTCTGCCCTTCAGCCATGAACCAACAGCTCAAGCTTCACCAGTTCCAGATATGTTGTAAAACATTAAAATGTGCCCATTATCAAATAACTTTGGGGTGTATGACAACCATGAGAGTTTCAAATCAAAGCCTAAAATTCAATTTAAATCAAAATCTGAAGGCTCTATTTTTATAAAAGGACAAAAAAAATCAAGCACAAAACAAAATAATATCTTGTAAGTACATCATAGATATGGAGAGACGTCGACCTCAGGGGGGTTGGAAAGTATGCATCACAGCAGAGTCTATAGTGTACTTCTATTTATCTTTATTTGATGTCTAATTAGACATGCCTTTCTTAATGTAAGTTGGTGACCCAAAGAAATTTCTCAATAAATGTTAACTATTACTGTGCTTACTGGTGCTACCAATGATAACTTGAATTCAGATAAAGTGGTAGGCAATTCCCTTCCATCCTCTGTGTCCAGCTTTAGTTCCCTAAATGGGGTGGACAACATTCTTGTCCAGGGGAGGGATGATGTAGAACGGGCACCAAGGCCAGGCAGCAAAGGCAGACAACTCTGCCTAGGGTGGGGTGATGCAACCCCAGGAGTTTGCCAGCCCAGTCTTCATGAATCGGAAACCAACCAGTTGGGAGATCCTAGCATTGTTACTAGTGTCATTAATGTCTCAGCCCATCACAACACCCAGAATAGTCCCTATGGATATTTAAGTCAGCTCAGAAAGCTGCCACCAGGTGGTGCCATATCAAGACTGGGACAGGAAGTCCAGCTAAGAAACTCCCTGCTGTCTGGTTGCTCACATGTTGAATTCATTATCCTCACAAATAAGGAACTTCATATTTTACACAATCGACAAACTGGGAGTTATTGTGTTATGGCTGTTGTGTTATGATGACTTTTAAGGGTGAAAGGACACTATAATAATGGAGCAAAAAATAAACCGAAATTATTCAGGGCAAGTAGGATACATAGTCACCCTAGTTATGGCAAGGTTTACACTATTATTTTTTTTTATTATGACTACTATTATCTTTATGCCATTATATTGCTTTATTTTTATATTTTATTTTTATTTTTTTTTGCAGTGAGAGAAGGAGCAAGTGATGTTGAGTACGACAGACAAAGTTAGTGGTACCCCACAGGGCCCATACCTGTCTAGGACCATGATACTGCATTGAAGTTATTTGTAATACATATGAACTTTGCTGCCTCAAATGCCAACTTCCTGCTAATGCCTGAGTGTCTACAGCTTACTAACCCTGGAAAATGAGCGGATCATGTATGTGAGCCTTGGGAAACAAGGAGCCCCAAACCATCTCAAAGAGAAAAGGCCTTTTTCACTACCCAGCACATGCTGTGCCAGCTCAAACTTGTTTCCTGATATTTCTACTCTGGCTCCTTGGTGAATCTGGAGTCTGTAAGACACAATATGCCATCGTGGTTGCTTCCTGATACTCACTCTCAGTCCACCAAAATACATCCTTGTAGGAAATGTGCCTGCAGAGCTTCCTGGGGTCACCAGACCTTCCAAGTACTCCTCAGAGTGTAAGAGGAAGCAGCAGGTACCAGTGGAGAGTGGCTACCTGGACATGTGGAAGATCCTTTTCCTTGGGATTCCTCCAAGAGCGGATCTCTGCCAGGACCAGATGAGCATGGAGTCTTGGGGTGAGGGAGATATAGGCATTAATGTCAGGTGGCCTCCCTGGGAGCTGAAAGCTGATGAGGTCTGGGATGCTGAGGCACTGCCATGCCATCACTACGAGGCAGTGGGACAGGTGAAAGTCAAACCAGGCCGCCCGGACCTCTGATGTGCCATGGCTGCTGGGAAAGTTCTCTTTGTCAGACCAGATGAGAGCAAGGCCTGACGGAGGGGCCCACACAGGTTCATTAAGATCCAGCCAAAGGGGAGAGGAGATGCTCAAGGTTCTTAGTGATCAAGGGACTCAATGACAAGGACAGTGAGGCTTCTGGGGAGCAAGCCAGTTTCACAGGGGACTTTGTAAATTCCCCACATCCTTGATTTTTGTGATTTTGTTTCCTCCCATTTCCCCCATACCCTTCTTCTCTGATTTTGCCATAATTTTATCTTAGCACAAGTACATTTTGTTGGACAAGTCAGTAACTCATCATTACTTTGGGATCTCACTGACATTACAGGCACTGATTAATATGTTTCTTCCCTCTTTCTGCTGTACGCTATCCTGGAGTTTCCTACAAAACGTGGACTCTGCATCTAGACAGATCTAACTGAACTTAAATTCCAGCTCCATGATTTTATGAGTGGTGAGGATGTTCAGTTTCTAACCTCATGAAGTCTGAGGTCTAAGAGTGCCTGCCTTATGGGCCTGTGGGAAACGTAAATGAAAACCTGCCCTGGAAACACTTAGTACAGGGCCCGTCATTCATTCTTTAAATGCCAAATAAGTGGTAGTTAGTATTCTTTCATTATCCCTGTTGTTTTATGTGAACGCTAATATGTATTAGGTTTTTAATCATCTAACTTATTTTTGGTGAGAAACGTTTAAGTTTTACTCTCTTAGCAAATCTCAATGATATAACCGAGTCTTATCAACAACAGTCATCCTGCTTTACATGGGCTATTCAGACCTTATTCATCATTTTAAAAAAAGGTTTATTGATTGATTTGAGAGAGACAGAGAGAGAGAGAGAGTCAGTGCACGGGGAGGGGCAGAGTGAGAGGGAGAGAAGCAGGCTCCACAAAGTGTGGAGCCAGATGTGGGACTCCATCTCACAACCCTGAGATTAAGACTTGAGCTAAAATCAAGAGTCGGAAGCTTAAGTGACTGAGCCACCCAGGTGCCCCCAGACCTTATTCATCTTCAAACTGAGACTCTGTCCCCTTTTACTACTATTCCCGCCACCCCCTGACAACCACTTTTCTACCTTGTTTCTATGGGTTTGACTCATATGTGTTTTTCTTTTTTGGTTCCACATATAAATGACATCATGTAGTATTTGTCTTTGTCTGGCTTATTTCACTAATTTGCTTATTAGTTACACATTTCTCTATTCTTGTATTTTCATTTGTTTTAATTTACTCTTATTGCCACTTTAATTTCAATCTTCACCTTTCATTTTTTAATTTTTTCCTGATGTGAAGAAAAAATATTCCTTTTAAAAAGATCTTATTTAAAGATTTTATTTATTTATTTTAATTTTTTTGATTTTTATTTATTTATGATAGTCACACACACACACACACACACACACACAGAGGCAGAGACAGAGGCAGAGGGAGAAGCAGGCTCCATGCACCGGGAGCCCGATGTGGGATTCGATCCCGGGTCTCCAGGATCGTGCCCTGGGCCAAAGGCAGGCGCCAAACCGCTGCGCCACCCAGGGATCCCTAAAGATTTTATTTAGTTAGTTAGAGAGTGAGTGGGGCCATGGGGGTGAGAGTGGTAGAAGGAAAGGGAGAAAGAATCTCAAGTAGACTCTACACTGAGCAAAAAGCCCGATGCAGGGCTCCATCTCACAACCTTGAGATCATGACCTGATCCAAAATCAAGAGTTGGATGCTTAACTGACTGAGCCACCCAGGTGCCCCAAAAGGTATTTTTGACAAAAAAAAAAAAAAAAAAAAAAAAACAGAAAACAAAAAAAACCACACCTATATTGTGTAAACTCTTCCCACCATCTAGAGGAGAGAATGATCATTTTTATTGGCAGGGCAATGGTGAAGGGGTGCAAGATTAGAGCAGGTAACACAGTGTTGTTCATTTTAAAAAGGAGGAGGCAGCTCTAGAAGGGGTCCAGGGAGAAGAGACTGGTGGAGGGAAAGAGATTTCGCGGGCATTCTGAGTGGAAGGGAATCGCACAGTGCTGCCCAGTCTGCAATGTAATCACCTCTCAGACACCTCCACAGAACGTTCAATATGATCTGTATGGTTCATCATGCCAGTAATTAATCTCTCATTTCTCAGTTTCAAATCCACCCTTCCAGATACTTCCTCCTGCTGCCTGGGCAGCTATCCAGGTCACCAAGACCCTCCACTTCTCTCTGAGGCTCTGCACACCTGGGAAATCAGAGAAAACCTGCAAAGCTGGAGAGGTAGTGGGGCTCCTTTCTTCCTGTCTGCCTCTTGTTCTGTCTACATCCCTGCAGTCCAGCTGCCTCCACCTGCCAGAGTATTAGGGTCCAGCAACAGCAGCAGCTGAATCCACTTTGCAGATTTTCCAGCACCGACAGAATGAGCCTCATGATGATGAGCTCAAAGACACCAATGCCCCCTCCTTAGAGATGGAGGTCCAAGCCCACAGACCCCCTCCTTCCTGCTAGCACCCAGGGCCCCCTCTTCAGAGGTCTGAGTTTCAGCTCCATGCCTCCAAGCTTCTCAGACTAATGGTCCCAGCTCGTCCCTTGGCTCCCCTATCCCAGGAACGGTAACTGTGTCCTGCAACGGCCACCTCTTTGATCTCTTTGTTTCTTTCCCCCTCTTTGCCCTCCAAGTCACCCAGTTAATGATTCTTTATGTCAAGTTCTCACTGTTCAAATAACTGACATGGGTTCCATCCCCTAACTGGACCTCGACTGATACACCTTCTGATGTATAAAAAGTGCATTTTCTTCTTGGGAGGATGGCAAACAATTCTGAGTATGGCTTTGGCGTTGGCTGGGGGGATGAAATCATCTCGTCTCAGAAAGTGACAGCCATGTTTGAGTTATCCTTGTGTTGCCTGCCCCTTCAATTACCTTTTGTTTCCATGATCTTAGAATCTACTTTTCATTATGTCCAACAAAAAGCGTGGTCTGAGAGAAGAAAGCTCCTGACCAAACCGAGGAAACTGCTGCTCCACTCTGCAGATGATACTGGAGCCACCCTGAGAAATGGGGGTGCTCCTGGTCAAGACCTCCCTGCAGCTGTGAGTCTCTCCATACAGGTGCCATGTGGCATTATTGCAGTAGGCTTGCTCCCCGACACCTCACACTAACCACTCCATGTAGGAGGACCTCCATGTTTTTGAAATCCACAGATGGGACACATGGATGGCTCAGTGGTTGAGCATCTGTCTTCGGCTCAGGGTGTGATCCCAAGGGTCCTGGGACCAAGTCCCCACAGGGAGCCTGCTTCTTCCTCTGCCCATGTCTCTGCCACTCTGTGTCTCTCATGAATAAATAAATGCATAAAATCTTTGGGGAAAAAAGAAAGAAAGAAAGAAAGAAATCCACAGAGAGCCATTGGATTTTGGAAATCAAGTCAATGGTGTACTGCAAGACAGTGGTGGACGGGAGTGTGCAACCAGTGTGCAGCAGTGTCCTGTCTGTGCCAGGACTGACTTTGGCCAAGAAGCAGAAAGTGGTGATGCCCTGGGGATACTGAAGACAGGAAAGTTGCTCTGAGGTGTCTATACAATGATGGCTGTCCTCACCCCAAGCACCTGGTTCTGACTGAATAGTCACCATGTGGCTCATGACTGGGTGTTTCTAACTTGTGCTATCACACACATGGCAGGAGGCATCCAATGAACATCTGACTCAAAATAATAGTAGATTCTGGAAAGCATCTAGATCCTAGAAAGTAGGCAGTGATGTTATTAATCAACAATAACACTGCCAAATGGCTTCTGCCACTGATCACACACAGAACAGATATTAACTCTGCTAATTTACTTCCATTTCCTTACAGTCCTGTTTGGGTTTTGAATCAGTTAAGTGCTTCCCACAGACGTCACATGCCTTGTGTGTCATCTTGCCATTTGGCTCTGTTCCACCATTATTAGAAATCTTTGCCATTTTCCCCTTTCTTCTGTTTATGCATTTACAGGAGGAGTAGCGGATGGAAGAGGTCTTTCTAGGCAATGGGAAATTAGTGTTATACTTTGGATAGCCAACTTTCTCATTCAACCAGGTGCCTTTACTTTGAGAAATTACTGGAAAGAAGAAAGGGAGGCTCCTTTAAAAATGTCACTAAGTCCATCCAGAAATAATGATTAATTAGGAGAATGAGGCTCTTTGAAAGAGTGGAAACTATGCAGGCTAAACAATCTTCTGTCAAGGTGAGCTGCCAGAGTCAGGGTTCACCCTTTCTCCCCACCTGTAAAATGAGTGAACGAGGCCCCATTTCACCCAGGAAAAAGAGAAAACCCATTTGGGGCCCTTGGGTTCCTTTTGCAGCGCCTTCTTTTTTTCTTCATAAGGTTTCATTTTTTATTTTTCTATGTGGGCACATCATAGAAGCTGTCATACTTGATCAGCGCCTGGAGAGAAAGATGAAAACGTCACGCTCACATCTGTGGAGCTGGGATGAGCAGGGAGAAATCGAGAAGATTAAGCAGAGAGCTTTCATGCCCGAGATAACCCAGCTGTGTGAAAAATCAAGTCTATTGAACACGAAAGCACTGAACCACCAAAATAACTGCTTTAACCAGGAAGGAAGGGAATAAATGCCCCAGCAAAGCACAGACAGTGACGCAGACTCGGCCGCATTTCAAACAAATTCATGACTCTCTCTCCACCCCTGAGGCGCCTCTGCCTCTGTCCTTCTACTAAAGTTCTGCTCACTCCTTCTTTTTTGAATAAACAGTAACACCTTACTTCTGTGAGGCTGTATAAATTGCAAACCTTCTAAACCAGGATTTGGGCTTTCAACATTGTTAGCCATAAAACTAAAAAGCTTTTTATCATCTGTAACCTCCCTGCTACCCAATGCGGCAGCCAACAGCCATAGGTGACCATTTACATTAATTAGGATGGGGCCGGTGGGGGCTCTGTTGGTTAAGTGATCAACTCTTGATTTTGGCTCAGGTCATTATCTCATGGTCGTGATATCGAGCCCTGTGTTGGGCTCCACACCTAGTGTCAAGCCTGCCTGGGATTCTCTCTCTCCCTCTGCTTCTCCTCACCCCTCGCTCATGCTCTCTCTAAAAACAAATATATATTAATCAGTATAAAATAAATGTAAAGATCCAATTGCTCAGATGCACCAGCCCATTTCAAGTACTTGACAGCCACGTGTGACTCGTGGCTACTGGACTGGCCAGCGTCCAGACAACATTTCCGTCACTGAAGAAAGTTCTTTAGGAAATGAAAGGATGATAGGGCTCCATTTCCAGAATGCAATTATTTATATTCCTATGATCCTATGAGCTCTCTGACACTCTGAGCATCTGCTCTACCCAGGACTGCTGATATTCCTATGGATGGCGGGATCAGACGCCAGGAATTCCTCAGGGCTTGGGTGACTCAGGTTATTCAGAAACTGTGTTCAGTCTTGCAGGCTATGAGGCCTCTGCTTCATGTGGGAAGCAAAAAGAAATTTCTCTTCCTAATCTTTAAAGCAGCTTCCCACAATCCCTGTGATGGCTAATTGTGTCATCCCTGGCTAGACCATGGGGCGCCCTGACTAAACATTATTTCTGGGTGTGTCTGCGAGGGTGTTTCCAAATGAGATTGGCATTCGAATTGGTGAAGCCAGTAAAGCAGGTGACCCTCCCCAAAGTCAGTGGGCTTCATCCAATCCATCGAGGGCCTGAAGAGAACAAAAGGTGGAGGAAAGAAGAATTCACCCTGCCTCCTGAATGAGCTGGGACATCTTCTCTCACTCTCTCCTCCCTTGAACAGGGAGTTACACTATTAGCTCCTCTGGTTTCAGGCCTTTGCACTCGGACTGAATTATCCCACTGGCTTTTTGGGTCTCCAGCTTGCAGCTGCAGATCCTGAGATAATCACATGAGCCAATTCCAACCCCAGACATGTAACATAGGCAAGTGTCTCAACTGGAAAGAGCCTACATCCCTGGCATAAGCACCAGCTAGACCTGCCCTACGACCCAGCAATTGCACTGTTGGGGATTTACCCCAAAGATTCGGATGCAATGAAACGCCGGGACACCTGCACCCCGATGTTTATAGCAGCAATGTCCACATTAGCCAAACTGTGGAAGGAGCCTCGGTGTCCATCGAAAGATGAATGGATAAAGAAGATGTGGTCTATGTATACAATGGAATATTCCTCAGCCATTAGAAACGACAAATACCCACCATTTGCTTCAACGTGGATGCAACTGGAGGGTATTATGCTGAGTGAAATAAGTCAATCGGAGAAGGACAAACATTGTATGTTCTCATTCATTTGGGTAATATAAATAATAGTGAAAGGGAATAGAAGGGAAGGGAGAAGAAATGGGTAGGAAATATCAGAAAGGGAGACAGAACACGAAGACTCCTAACTCTGAGAAACGAACTAGGGGTGGTGGAAGGGGAAGAGGGTGGGGGGTGGGGGTGAATGGGTGACGGGCACTGAGGGGGGCACTTGACGGGATGAGCACTGGGTGTTATTCTGTATGTTGGCAAATTGAACACCAACAAAAAATAAATTTATTATTAAAAAAAATAAGCACCAGCTAATGCTTAGTGGTTGGAGGGTTCACACTTCCAGTCTTTGAAATGCAACAAAGGCTATGCCAAGGATAAATAGAGTAAGAGTAAAGAGTGAGTTTGGGGGGGGGCACCAGCCTCCAGGGCAGTTCCCTGGGGAACAGCAGGGTGTCACTTCTGGTCTAGTCTGGATTGCTTGGATCCACTGTGCGATTATTAACAATGCAAATGACTAACCCCAGAACTTGTCATTTCTTGAAACTCTTATTTCTTGCCATGTCTTTCAGTATAATCAGGAGGGAGTGGCTTCAGACAGATAAAAGCTGGCTCTTGGCTGGTTTTCCCAAAAGCCAGCCCTTGTGTCAGTGATCACTCTGCTTCTCCATTTGATGTACGGCATGTCCAGCTACTGCTAACAGAAGCCCAGAAATTGGCTGGTTGTTTGATTATTCTCAAGGCTAAATATTCAGAATGACCTAACAGACTCATACATAAACACACGAGTTCTCATAACCTTCTCAACATGAAAGTTCACATTTTTTCTTCCCATCCCAGCAACAAACTGACAACCGGCCAGCACTTAAATTAGGGGAAAAAATTAAAAGAAGAATCTATCACTTGTGTTTAAAAAAAAAGAAAGATTGCAGCTGTCTCCTCAATACCAGAGGCCTGTGTTTTGTATTTTAATATATATTCAACAACTGTATGCTTGGTTGCCCCCTGTAACCCCTATTTCTCTTTGCTCTCTTATTTGTAAGCCCAAATGTTTCATATTAAAAAGCTATTTTAAACCCAATCTTTAAAAGAGGAAATAAAACTTTTTTTTAATTGCATAAAACAGTGGAGGTTACAGTCAACAGACTCATGCTGCACTGATAGGAATCCAAAATGGTCCAATATTTCTAGGAAGCAACTTCATCCAGAGCAATCAATGGCTTTAAAATCACTCATGACCTTTGACCTGGTACGTCTATTTTTGGGGAACTAAAGAACCAATCGGACATCCCAGGAAGATTTATGTACAGGGATGTTCAGCACAGTGTTATTTATAAATGCTGAAAGCTGGAGAAGGGACCAGAAAATATCCAAGAGAGACATGGCTTTATGAACAATATATTTACACTTAGGAATGTGATGCAACCATTAAAGACCATACTTTCTTTTTTATTTTTAAGATTAATTAATTATTTATTTATTTGAGAGAGAGAGAACATGAGTAGGGGAAGGAGGGAAAGGCAGAGGGAGAAGCAGGCTCCTCGGTGAGCAGGGAGCCTAATGTGGGGCTCACTCCCAAGACCCTGAGATCATGACCTGAGCAGAAGGCAGACGCTTAACCAACTGAGCCACCCAGATGCCCCAAAGATCATGCTTTCAATAAATACTTCATATCATGAAAGCTGTTCATGTTATTATGTTAAGTGTCAAAAGCATAATATAAACCTAAACCTGTATATGAGATTTGAACTCAGTAGAGACTGAATCCCAGTCTCCTTACCCATAAATTCTGTTAATTATGATACCCCTCCCCCCCACTTTAGGTTTTTCTGTAAGGTTTCAATGAACCAGTCCTATAAATTCTAGCACAGTGTTTAACACTGGCAGGAGAACCGTGTGTGTTAGCTATTGTCCTCATATGTGACAAAACGCACATACACACACATTCACATTTACACACATGCGAGAGAGGGAGAGAGAGAGAGAGAGAGAGAGAGACAAGTTAGTAATACACAAAGTATCAGTAGACAATGAGACTACTAGTGGGTTTCATTTGCTTCCTTTTTTATTTACACTGTTTGCATTTCAGTGTTACAAAATGAGCATATGTTACTTTTGTAATCTGAAGAAGATAGTCTGAACCTCGCTGTAATAAAATGAAATGCTTGTTTAAACACAACTTGCTGCATTGGAGAGGTCACAGGTAAGGGTTCTGGTCATAGCTACTGAAGGAATAAAATGTGATTGGGCCACCCATGGCTCTTGGCTACCCTGGGTCTCTGATGAAGAATGTCACCTCCATAATAGGGAATTGCATTAACATGCTCACAGACCCTCCCACATACCCTTTCATGTTCACACTCATTCATCCTCATTCTATCTACTATGAGGGTGCTAGTTAATCCCAACGGCCTCACAGCCTACAGCTCGTTCTGATACATCCTGTCTGGGGGACAAAGAAGGTGTCTCTGTGACCCCCTCAGTTGTCTCTCCCACTTCTCCCACCCTGGTCTCTGTCTTCCCAGTGGGACCACCGGGCCTACAGTCTGGGAATGTGGAGGCCAGAACAACCCTTAATCATTCCTGAATCCAGAATATTCCTTTTACACGTAGGAAACCAAGGCTCAGAACACAGGGAAACTGCCAACTTGATGTTAAAACACTAAGTCCTCCCAAGGTAGATGGAAAAGAGCCACTGGCTTGACTGTCCCACCCTCTGCTGCAGCACCTTCTCCAGGAGCCCCAGACCCTTCCCCCCCATATCAAGGAACTAGGAAGCCTAGAAGAGGACCTTAGGACCCTGTGACATGACCAGGAGCATGGGCGTCTGCTCCCATAACCAATGCCTACACTGGAGGCTGAACCCCACTCTCCCTCCCTCATCATGGGGCAGGTGATTCTGGGCCATCTGCAGGGAATGGCCCTGTGACTATAGTCAATCACCACCTGTGGCCTCAGGCTCTCACTTTAGAAGTAGGGATGCCACCATATAACCTACCAGCCCTCAATGGTAAAAATTTAAGATCTTCTTAAAGGAAACAAAAATGAGGCAAAAACAAATGACTTAATATATGAGGCCACATGAACAATTCTTTAGCTGAAAAACCATGTGGAATGTCAGTCTATGGGTTCTACTTCTTCCCATTCAGGAAGGAGATGCACTGGGACATCCTCCTCTCCACTGCTCAGTAAGGCTGCAGAAAGCAAAGTTATTTATCTCCATGTGGACATCCCTCCATATATGGGAGATCATTATAAATTACTTGTATCTTTTGTGTCCATACTTCCATAGTAGGACTTTACTGAATGCAAGATGAAGAACAGCTTGGATGAACATAGTGGCAAATGGACTAAATGTCCAGATCCCAGGCTTATAGGTTGTATACAGGGATAGTAGTAGAGGAGGGGCTCTTCTGGCTGAGCTGTGTAATTTTTACTAAAGTTACTACTTGTTAGTCTGAGTAAGAGCAGGGGCTCTAAACCCAGACCTCCTGGACTTTGATTCTGCTTTTACTAGTTGGGACTGTGTGACCTTGTGCAAGTTACTTAATCTCTCTGTGCCTGTTTCTTTATGTATTAAATGGGGATAATAATACCACCTACATTAAAGGATTGTGATAAGGATTAAGGGCTTATAAGATATCCCAGGGCTTGGGATCCTTGGGTGGTTCACCAGTTTAGCACCTGACTTCAGCCCAGGGTGTGATCCTGGGGTCCCAGGATGGAGTCCCACATTGGGCTCCCTGCATGGAGCCTGCTTCTCCCTCTGCCTATGTCTCTGCCTCTCTCTATCTGTCTCTCATGAATAAATAAATAAAATCTTAAAAAAAAAAGAAAAGAAAAAAGAAATCCCAGGGCATAGTAAGGACCTAATAAATTTTTTATGTTTAATATTATTAGTTTATGTTTTCCTATAACAATACTTGTCTCTGATGTGGTAGCATGTCCTACCCAGAAAAGGCATGGGTTGGGACTCTGGCCTCTTTTTATCCATATTCTTCTGTCCTGTCCTCTGTTCCCAGATTCTTGGAAGATCCATGTCGGTGAGACGGTGAGAAGTAATGGGTACCAACAAGTTGCATTTCCCCCACCTTCCCTGTCCTGAAGTCTTCAATATTTAACAGGAATCTCTTGATACTCTGGAGGGGGTGATTCTTTCATGGAAGTTCAGTGAATGGGTGGTAATAGGAGAAGAAGTGAGGAAGGAGGCACTTCTTGTATAAGCACAAAGTGCTCAGTTTCCAACCTCACAGGTAATTACATTAAAGGCAAATTATTTGATCCAAGCATAACAGTAAAGAGTCATCAATCACAAAGAAAGAGAGCAGGAGAAGAAAAAGGGATCAGAGAACTACACAAACAACCAGAAAACAGTTAACAGAAGAGCAATAAGTACATACCTATGGATAATTACTTTAAATGTAAATGGTCTACATATACCAATCAAAAGACACAGAGTGACTGAATGGATTAAAAGAACAAGACCCATCTATATGCTGCTTACAGGAGACCTAATGACACACACAGACTGAAAGCGAAGGGATGTAAAAGATATTCCATGCAAAAGGAAGCAAAAAAAAAAAAAAAGCTGAAGCAGCAATTCTTGTTGTATCAGACAAAATAGACTTTAAAACAAAGCATGTGAGGCACCTGGGTGGCTCAGTGATTGTCTGCCTTTGGCTCTGGTCATGATCCCAGAGTCCTGGGATGGAGTCCCACATCAGGCTCCCTGCATGGAGCCTACTTCTCCCTCCTGCTATCTCTGCTTCTCTCTCTGTTTCTCTCATGAATAAATAAGTAAAATCTTAAAAAAAAATAACCATAAAGAATGTAACATGAGACAAATGACATTATGTAATCATAAAGATATCAGTAAGAATTGGATTATATATATAAGTATTATATAATACATGTTATACTAATAGTATATTAGTAATTATTATTATATAATATATTGACAGAATATAGAAATACAAGAAAAAATAGAAGATCATAAAGATATGGATGCTAAACAGCATGCTACTAAACAATCAATGAGCCAATAAAGAAATCAAAGAAGAAATAAAAAATACATGCAGATAAATGAAAATGAAAACATAATGGTCCAAAATCTCTGGGATGTGAGAAAAGCAGTTCTAAGAGGGGAAGTTATAGTGATATAGACCTACTTCAAGAAACAAGAAAAGTCTCAAATAAACAATCTCATCTTCTACCTGAAGTAACTAAGAAAAGAAGAAACAAAGCCTAAAGTCAGTAGAAGAAAGGAAATAATAAAGATTAGAGCAGAAATAAGTAAGATATAGTTAAAAAGGCAATATGAAAGATCGATGAAACCAATAGCTAGTTCTTTGAAAAGGTACCAAAATTGATAAGACTTTAGCCAGACTCATCAAAGAAAAAAAGAAAGAGGACTCAAATAAACAAATAAAATCAGAAATGAAAGGAAAGAAGTGCCAACTGACACCACAGAAATATAAAATATTATAAGAGAATACTATAAAAGCTACATACAAATTAGACAACTAGAAGAATTGGGCAAATTTCTAGAAACATAAAATCTTCCAAAACTGAATTAGGAAGAAGTAGAAAATCTGAACAGATCACTTACTGGTAACAAAACTGAACTCCTAATCAAAAAACTCCTAATGAACAAAAGTCTAGGGCTAGATGAATTCATAGGTGAATTCTGCCAAACATTTAAAGAAGAGTTAATACCTATTCGCCTCAAATTATCCCCCAAAATAGAAGAGGATGGAAAGCTTTTAAAGTCATTCTACAAGGTCAGGTTTACCCTGATACCAAAACCAGACAAAGACACTACAAGAAACCTCAACAACATATTAGTAAACAAAATTCAAAAAACAATAAAGGGATCATTTACCATGTCCAAGTGGGATTTATTCCAGAGATAGAATGATGGTTCAATATCTGCAAATCAATCAGTGATCCACCACATTAACAAAATGAAGGCTAAAAACCATGTGATCATCTCAATAGATGCAGAAAAAGCATTTGACAAGATTCAACATCCACTCGTGATAAAAAAAAAATCTGAACAAATTGAGTTTAGAGGGAACACAGCTCAACATAATATAGGCCATATATGACAAACCCACAGCTAACACCATCCTTGACCAGGAATAAGACAAGGATGTCCACTCTTACCACTTTTATTCAATGTGGTACTAGAAGTCCTAGCCAGAAGTATCAGACAAGGAAGGAAGGAAAGGAGGGAGGGAGAGAGAGAGGGAGGGAAGGAGGGAGGGAGGGAAAGGAAGAAACAGAAGAGTGGAAGGGAAGGGAAGGGAATGGAAGGGAATGGAGAGGGGGAAGGAAGGAAGGAAGGAAGGAAGGAAGGAAGGAAGGAAGGAAGGAAGGAAGGAAGGAAGGAAGAAAAGGCATGCAAATTGGTAAGAAAAAGTAAAAGTAACACTACTTGCAGATGACATGTTACCATATATAGAAAACTCTAAAGTCTCCACCAAAAACTATTAGAACTAATAAAGAATTCAGTAAAGTTGCAGGATGCAAAAGTAATGCACAGAAATCTGTTGCATTTCTATATACAAGAACAAAATAACAGAAGGAGAAATTAAGAAAACAATCTCATTTACAATTGCATCAAAAAGAGTAAACCACCTAGGAATGAATATATTCAACCAAGGAGAAAGACCTGTACTCTGAAAACTATAAAATATTGAGGAAAGAAACTGAAGATGATACAAACAAATGGAAAAATATATCATGATCATGGGCTGGGAGAATGAATATTGTTAAAATGTCCATACCATCCAAAGCAATCTACTGTAAAACAATCTCTATTAAAATACTGGTACTGTTTTTTACAGAACTGGAACGAATAATGCAAAAATTTGCAAAGAATCACAAAAAACCCTGAATAACCAAAGTAATCTTGAGAGAAAAGAACAAAGCTGGAAGTATTACATTCCCATATTTCACGATATACTACTATATTCCACACACACAATGGAATATTACCTAGCCATAAAGAAGAATGATATCTTGCCATTTGCGACAATATGGATGGACCTAGAGGGTATTATACTAAGTGAAATAAATCAGACAGAAAAAGACAAATATTTTATGATTTCACATATATGTGGAATCTAAAAAACAAAACAAACAACAGAAACAGAATAATAAATACAGAAAATAAACTAGTAGTTCCCAGAGCACTGGGTCAGGGAGATGAGTGGCATAGGTGAAGGGGATTAAGAGGAACAAATTTCCAGTTATAAAATAAGTCACAGGATGAAAAGTATAGCATAGATAATATAGTCAATAATATTGTAATAATGTTGTATAGTGACAGATGGTAACTACCCTTATCATGGTGAGTATAGTATAATGTATAGAATTGTTGATCACTACGTTGAACACCTGAAACTAAGGGTACATTATTTGGAAAAAGAGTCTGCAGATATAATTTAGTTTAACATTTTGAAAGAAGATCATCCTGGGTTAGGGTAGACCCTGAATCCCATGACAAATGTCCTCTTAAGAGAAGAGTAAGGAGGTGACACACAGAGGAGGAAGCCATGTGAAGGCAGTCAGAGATTGGGGTGATGTGGTCCCAAGCCAAGGAGAACATGGAACCACAGAAGCTGGGAAGAGGCAAGAAAGGATTCGCTCCTTGAACATCCAAGAGGAACCAGCTTGCACATATCTTGGTTCTGAATGGGATCAAACTATGCTGCTCCAAAATATACCACTTTGGGATACAAACCATTTTGAGCTGGAGGTAACTGAGAAATCCCAGATGGAGAAAAAGCTCTGTATTCTCCCCCACTTTCTACAGAAAAGGAGGGTATAAACTTCCCTTTGTGGAGGTGTCCTCCCTTCCTCTCTCCTGTACCAGGAATAGGAGACAACTCTTATCACTGAAGATGGCACTGACATAAATCTGCACATAGGCCCTATAAATAAATAATCCTTATCTTCCATTAGTTTCCTTCCATATATTTACTTTCTCACAGTTTACTCCCCCTGAAAATCCTAGACACTTTGTCCTGTCTTTTCTCCACAAATTCATCATTCTGTGTTAAAACAATATATAAGCTTTCAGGCCTAACCACTTTATGGGTTTTCATTTCCTTTTCTGTGAGACCCTTGTGTTCATATAAAAATTAAATATTAACATCAAATAAAAGTATTACGCCTCTTCTCCTGTTAATCTGCCTTTTGTTATAGTAACTATTATAACTTGCGGGGCTCCAGGTCTAAATCTAAGGGGGTAGAAGACAAAGTTTTTCCTCCCCTACCATTTCATACTCTGGCCTCCTGAACTGTGACAGAATAAATTTCTGTTATTTTAAGACGCCAAGCTCATGAAAATCTGTTCTTGCCCTAGCAAACTAATACAACATGTCTTGGATGAAATTCGAGACATCCTAAGCTTAGATCCCTGAACATGCCATGGGATGTCCCACCTCCTCATTATTTGCTCATATTCAACAGTATTGTCCTTAATACCATTTACTGAGCATCTACTATGTGCCAGCCTTTGTTCTGTGGTAGGTCTAGAAAAATGCAGACGGTGAAGTCAGGGTCCCAGCTCCTCAGCAGGTCTGTACATCCCTAACTGCACAGACAGCACTTATGTTGGGTCTTGAACCATCATTATTTATATTTTAAGGGAAGTTTTATGATACAGGGGAAAGATAACGGGACTGTTAGCTTAGAAGCACTGGATGCCTATTCCAGTCACATTTCTCTGGTTCATCAGTGAAATAAATTAATGTGTAATATGTGAGAACATGAATAATATCAATAGCTAATTTTCATCAAGAGCTAATATTGTGCCTAATCAATTCTGAGTACTTTGGACATTTAATCCTTCTAGTAACCCTGCTGCAGGTCCTGTCATAAAGCTCACTGGTCAGATGAGAACACTGAAGTGTGGAGAAGTAATATAACTCGGAGTTCCAGAACAAGTACTCAGAGCAGTTAGATCTGAGTGGTAGATTAGAGATTTGAATTCAAACAGTCGGAGTGGGAGCCTCTGCTCTTAATGACTACGTTCTTAGTTACTGCGTTATGATAGCTCTTTAGGGGATCAATCTCCATTTCTCAGGCAAGGAAGCCAAGGTTCACAGATATTTCTACAGAGCTGCAGTAATAATCAGATCAAATTGTGCATATTGCTTGTAAAGGGCCACTTGCTATTACTCTTATATCCTCCTTCTGTCCCTTGCCATGGTAAGTTCTGCAGAGGCAAAGATTGTATTTTTCTTATCCTGGGACCCCCTGAAGCTTCACCAACTCTCCCCGAGAGAGCAAATGACAACTGAGTATCTGCTCTGGGCCAAACTGGATCATAATGAATTTCCATGTTCCCCAAACCACAAAGTGTTTAAAGCTGGGATTTAACATTGAAGCATGAACCACAAGAATGAGTCAAATTAAATGAATGAAAAACTGTCAGGCATTACAACATATTATAATCCAATTTCCTAGTGGAAGTTGTAGACAGGCTGCCATGAGAGGGATTTAAATATAGAGCACCTAAAAGCCCCAACTTTTATATCTCAATGATGCCTCAGCATGGGGAAACAGGCTGCTGGATTTTCCTCATCTCTCTCTAGTGGAAACCCATGTGGTGTAATGAAGCAGAATCAAACTCCAAAATGACACCTGGAGTATAAATAGACATCCCCTTCGATGCTTCCAGACAGGAAGTCTTTGTTTGGGTTGAACAAGTGCCCCAGGAGAGCTCCAAATTGGCCCTCCTCCTGCAGATGGAGAAAGGGGGTGGGCCCTTCTCCCCACCTCATCACCTCATCTCCCCTTTCCTAGGAGATCCCCACCCACAAGGGCTGCTCAGCAGCATCCACACGGAAATTCAGAGGCACTGAGGTCTTTGAATTAACAGCACAGGAAGGAAAGCCTTTGGGAGAATATTAATTATAAGAGACAGCATGTCATTACCCTTTTGCCTTTCTAGACCTCCTGCTTCTAGTGAAAGATGGACCGGCTCCAGCTGTCCTTGTAGCTTCACCTAAATGCCCCCTGTGCCCACACTGCCACCTTATCAGAAAAGAAGGGGAATGTATCAGATGTCTACTCTGACATCCTAGCATCCAGTGATCTTATTTCTCCCTTAATGGAAGGACAGATCTGCACTCCTGATACTGAAAATCACTTAGTCTCTGTGATGCCAACCGCAAGCTCAGCCAGATCTTCTACTCTGGACACTGGACACCAGGAAAAGAAATTCCAAATATATGTGTCCTTAAAGCACATGAAGACGTTAGATGCTCTGAAGCCAGAGTAGGAGAGGACAATGACTGCTGGTGATTTTGTGATAGATACCGAGCATGGGCATCATGGGGAGCTGTTTTTTAGAGAAGGTATTTCAAAATCTGAAAACGGTAACAGTCTTAATGCTCTTGGAATAAATGGCACAGTGCTTTATGGTCGCCGAAGGAGAGATGCCAGAAGGGCTTTGCTCATGAATGCATTTTTCACAATGTCCCAGATACATGCCTTTGACTTTGTTGCCTCAAGGAAGAAAGTGGAATTGATTTCTCCCAAGACCTCGGAGTCCTCAGAGGGATTGCTCAGGGCCAACTGAGGGCTAGCTGCAGACTTCCACGATGGATTAGGATCCTAATGGTTAAAACGGTGACCCATTATTTCATACTTACTGCTACAGACTCAGTGTTTGCTTATCCCGACCCTCAACCCCAAATTCATATTGAAACATAATCCCCAAGATGATGATATTAGGAGGTGGAACTTTTGGGGACAGTGATTACATCATGAGGATGGAGCCCTGATGATGGGATCAGTGCCCTTATAAAAGAGACCCCACAGAGCTCCCTCTTCCCTTTAGCTGTGACAGGACCCAAGAAGACAGCTGTCTATGGACCAGCCACTGAATCTACTGGTGCCTTGATTTTTTTTTAAAGACGTTATTTATGAGAGATACATATATAGAGAGAGGCAGAGACATAGGCAGAGAGAGAAGCAGACTCCATGCAAGAAGCCGGATGTGGAACTCGATCCCAGGACCACATGATCATGCCCTGGGCCGAAGGCAGATGCTCAACCACTGAACCACCCAGGCATCCCTGGTGCCTTGATCTTGGTCTTGCCAGCCTTCAGAACTGTGACAAATAAATGCTGTGTAAGCTGCCCTGGAGTCGTGGTATTTCTGTTACAGCATCTGGAATGGACTAAGACCCTATACTATACTATAGCACACTTACTATAGACCAGGTGCTCTGATAATTGCTTTATAAATACGACCTCATTTAATGTTCACGGCAACCCTGTGAGGTAGGTGCTACCATTATCTTTGAGCTCAGAGAGGTTAAGTAACTTATCTAAGGTCACATAGACTGTAAGCAGTAGAGCCAGGACTCAAGCCGTAGTCAAGGTTTTAGTAATGCCAAGGATTCCTGACGTGCCCATCCTTGAAATGAAGTCCTATTGATTTGACCTGATTTTCCCTGAGGGTTGTTCTGGGCTCAGGTGGTCTGTTACTCAAACAGAAACATACCCAGGGAAAGTGACCCAGAGGCAGTCAAAGCGCCCCAACACACCATTTCGTGTTCTCTGCCTGTATAAATCCTGCCTTATGTCTTTCCCTCTGGGATGTGGTCATCAGAACCTATGGGAATGGCACCTGCTAGAGAGGTACAATGTCCAACCTGTAGAGTTCTACCTGAGAGGCCCTGAATTTGGGTTTTCAAAGCCTAATTCAAATCCCACGTCTGCTATGAAGCACTCCCTGATTGCCCTTTGGAGATGATGGCAGGCAGTCATGGTCCTTAGAGGCCTGGGCTGGGAGTTAGGGGACCCTACTTTCCATCCTGCATAATAACGTACATGCTGAGTCACCCTAGACAAGTTATTTAACCTTTCTGGACCTTCGTTTTTCTTTTACCCTGCAAAATAAGGGAATGGGACTAGGTGAGTCTAAATTTCCGACTAGCTCTAAAACTTTATAACCTGTCACTTTTGAACTCGAAATATTTATAACTTAGTGCTTAATATACATTATTTTGTACAGCATTATTATTTCTATATATCTCTTTCTATCATATTTCTCTAAAAAGCATGTTTTTGGAGGCAGGATATATCTAGATTCTCAGTCAATATTTCATTGAGTTTTGATGTTCAGAGTTCCATTGTCCACCGATAACCTTATATTTGACATATTTCCCATATGCTTACAAGTCTACCATCACTGCACCATATGGACAGAACCAAAGTTATAGCATTCTGGGGAAAATCAAAAGGAAGGAAGCCAACCATGATTTTTAAAATCTTCTCTGTATTATGCCTAAGTGTAAACAAAGAATTATCTAAGTAATAGCCCCTTGTTCGTTTACACTTTAATATCATAATTTGTAAGATCAAATCACACCAATAAAGCTAACAGGCATGTAATGAAAAATGCAACATCCCAATATTTGCAGTTTATTATTGTGGCTGAATTAGAGCAAGCATGAGAATATGGACCATTTAATTAAATTAATGATAGAATAATGTGAAGTTATGCCCACAGCTGGACTATTGACATGGCATGAGAACAGCCAGTTAAGTAGAAAAAAGGTAAAAAAAAAAAAAAAAAAAAAAAAAAGTAGGAAAAAGGTAGATGTCATCAACTCTAGAAGCCATTGTCTTGATGTTAATAGAAAATCCAGGGAAAATAAATACATTGTGGGGGCTCAAAAGTTATTTTAAATTCCATGTGTACATTTAAGTGAAAAACAAGCCAGGCCCTAAAATAATTAAAGCCATCAATATGAACTACTCAGATTTGAAAGGGACCAATATTTCTTACTCATAAAAAATGAAATAACATGCAATTTGGTTTCTTTGCCGTCTGCTACTTGAATTGCAGAGTATTGTTTAAAAGTTAATTTAACACCAGAATATAATTATTAAGACTATAGAATGCCTAATTTTAGCCACTGCATTAAAGAATGATTTTCTTTTTTTATGGTAATTTTTTAACTTTATAAACTAAAAGTCATAAAAGTGATTTTCGACCTTTTTTTTTTTTTTGGCTTTTCCTCTTACAGAAAAAGAACATTAGGTAGAAAGAAAAGAAAATTTAATAAAACTGAGTATAATAATACAAATTATAATAATACAATTCCCCACAGAATACTCCAGCAAGGTGTTCAGCTGTTTCTCCCACTCACATTGAAAGCTTTTCTTAGAGATTCTATTTGAAGAGCTTGGGTGGAAAGCTTGAAAGAATAGTACAAACATGTGAGCGAAAGTCTGTATTAACGAATCAGTCGGTAAATTCACCAAGCTTTACCAAAGAACAAGGAAAGCCTCCTGTGAAATTAACTATTTCACACTTTTTAAGGGTTTAGTCATGGGAGTCCCTGTTGCTACTTTTCATGCCTCCTGGCTGCTTTGCAGCCTCAGCTAGAAAGCCTTACTATCCTGAGAAGATCATTCCATTTTCTTCTTAGAAGAAAAAAACGCTTTGCTTTGTTTTCCTTTTTAAATCTTGATTTGGGGTGCCTGGGTGGCTCCCTCGGTTAAGCATCTGCCTTCAGCTCAGATCACAATCCCAGAGTCCTGGGATCTAATGCTCAGCTTTGCATTGGGCTCCCTGCTCAGTGGGAGCCTGCTTCTCCCTCTCCCTCTGCCTGCCACTCCCCCTGCTTGTGCACTCTCTCTGTCAAATAAATAAGTAAAATTTAAAAAAAAAGTAAAATCCTGTTTTGCTAACATTGCAATACACATTGGGAAAAGAAGTTCAACCATGCTTTCTTTTTTTTTTTTTTTTTCAACCATGCTTTCTGACAGTGACATGTAAGGCTGTGTTTGCTGCTTTTGGACATGAACTTTTACGTTTGGGTTTAGGAAATCCTGCTCGCTTTGCATACACCATGGTGATTCAAAACTCCCTCCAGGATCCTGAGATTTGCTGAGAAAGTATTCACCAATCCTTACCATTCACGATGGAATCAACTTCTTTTTTTTTTAAAGGTTTATTTATTTATTCATGAGAGACACAGTAAGAGAGGCAGAGACATAGGCAGAGGGAGAAGGAGGCTCCTCCCCTGTGGGGAGCCGGATGCAGGACTTGATCCAGGACCCCGGGATCATGACCTGAGCCAAAAGCAGACGCTCAACCACTGAGCCACTCAGGTGCCCCTGGAATCAACTTCTAATGTAATTAAACTCAGTTTGATTTTCTCTCCTCTCTTCCTAAACACTCCAACATTTTAGGGTTTCTTTCTGGTTTCTTCAGTCTTCTCAAGATATATTTCACTCCCAATTCCAAGTAGGGATACTACCTGCATTTGCTCAAAAGTAAAATGGACTTGTTTTTTTTCTTTTAAATATCTTTGGTTATGAGAAGAGGATGCTTCAAGTTTTTAAAAGAGGATGCAAATTGTCAATCTTGCATCAACCATCTACTCACCAACAAGCACTCCATGGTGAGATCATGAGATCCCAGAGACCGGGACAAGATCCTTAAACACTTGGCATCCAGAACCTTCTTCTTTATTTTTCCCCCTTTCCCAATTTCCCATCTTCCCTTTAGTTCTTTCACATAAATTTCCTAAGTGTCTGCAATGTGCTTGAAACATTACTGTCAAATGCAATAGTCCCAAAAACCAATCTGTAGAGGACTGGGTGGCTCCCACTCAGGACTCCCCAGCAGGACTGACAGGTGGTGGCCTGCCTGAGGGTGCCTGGTCCCAGCAGCACTGGGGCTGAACTCCAGCTAGCCTTCTGTGGTCCTGGCCCTCTCTCCTGGGACAGGGCTCCTTCCACCTGCAGGAAGGACCACCTTTCAAAAATTCTCAAAAAGTGCTTTATAGACATGCACATTTTCCTCCAAAATAGTCATCATTTATCTCTACTGTTTCCACTTTTGCAATCTACATCCAATCATTTCCCAATTCCATGATGATTCAGTTTGTTGAGACTGGTGTGAAACACAGTTGGAGATTTTCCTAAAGATTATATACACTGATTTCCTTTTTATTCACATGCACATTCACACCAGCAGAGAATTTAATTGATTATCAAACTAATTATTTTTCACCAGTAAGCACAGTTGCTTAAATGTTCATTAACTGCTCTAGATTAGAACTCAAAGCTGCAGAGACATCTTTAGGGTTAACCCACTGGATTTTGGTCATCATTATAAGCATCATCCCCACCAAATGTCACAATTCTTTACATTTGTATAAGATTTTACAGTTTACCAAGTTCTTCTGTATATAGAATCTCATGCAATCTCATGCAATTCACCTAAATTGTGGTAGGTCATATAGCTGGATTAGATGGATCTTAGCCATGGAGTTACTCACTATGGAAATGAGGATAAGAAATGGGGCCAGGAAAATAAGAGGTGAGATGGAGCCAAAGAGAAAGCAAGAGAGACACCTGAGTGGCTCAGTGGTTAGCCATCTACCTTTGGCTCAGGGCAGGATCAACTCCCACTTCGGGCTCCCTGCATGGAGCCTGCTTTTCCCTCTGCCTGTATCTCTGCCTCTCTCTGTGTCTCTCATGAATAAATAAATAAAATCTTAAAAAAAAAAAAGCAAGAGAAAACCAGACATACAGGATTCAGACTTTGCGACGAAGATAACTAGAAACAGGGGTGCCAAGCTGGCTCATCAGTAGAGCATGTAACTCTTAGTCTTGGGGTTGTGAGTTCAAGCCCCACATTGGGCATAGAATTACTTTAAAAAAGAAGGATCTAGAAACACAGTAACAAAGACATCTCAAAAGGCAGTGTTTCTGTTTTACTTTGCATTGTCTGAGCACTAAGGTGAGTTCTTTTTTATGACCATGGGTACCCTGAGTCTCTGGATGCCCTTTGTCAGGGTCAGCTAGTCTTCACTGTTCAAGGACACCCCTCTGCCCTCTGCCTGATGGTTTTGATGAGGACTTAAATGTCCTGGAACATATATAACCCCAAAAGATATGCATGAAATTAGCTATTCCACCACATTCCACAAATTTTTACTGAGCACATACTACACACCGGTACAGTCTAATCTTTCCATAAATTTGCAAAGTAAGTATTATTCTTCTTATTTGTATTTAGACATTACTATTCCTATTCATGGAGAAAACTGTGGCCCAGAGATGGTAAGATGTCTGAGATCACAGTACTAGGTAGTGGCCGTCCTGGGATTCCATTAAGTCTCAGGCTACAAACTTTGCTCTTCTTACTGAGTTGCACCACCCATGGAATCCCGACTGCCTCCAATAACTGTTTTTTTTTTTTTTTGTTTCATTTTGTTTTTCAAGACCCAAGGAGCAAACTGCTAAGCCAAATGGGATAATCAGACAGGAGCTCTGGAAACTTCAGAAGTGCTGAAGGAAGTGGGCAGGTGTTGCTGTGGCTCCCCCCAGGCCAGACTCATTTTGGGGATGACACCTGACTGTGAGAGGAGGAAATTCAGTTTGTGTCAGGGCCTGAATTTCTAAGATTAATCACATTGGTCCTTCCTAAAATGCAAGTGATTGCAGTTGAGAGAGATAAAAGTATTTTCAAATCCCCCTAATGTCTAGACAAGAGATGAAGTGTAGGGATTCCTAGAATAAGTTTTTATATGACTGGCTAAGAACCTCATCACAGACACCATCTGTGAAGCAAGAGTCTGGTTTTTAAGCCAGGCTAGCTACAGTCCTTGATGATCACCTGGCCCTGAAAATACTGGATCTTGGTTCTCCTTTGCTGTTATTCCAGAACGTCTATGGTAGTGATTCACATCAGTTTGCTCTTGTTCTCCTAAGTGCCCAAACTCTCTACCATCAGCCAACAACCACTTACCATCCTTATCCACAGAAGCCCCCGACACCAGGTCCAGGTCGATACAAATTAACTCCATCAAATCAAGCCTCAAAAGGCTCTGCTTATGAGGTCAAATTCTAGAAAATAATTTTGACTTGTACTGTTGACAATATTACAAATATTAGTAGCCATGCTATTCAAAAATAAAATCAGTCGCTAACATGAACTCTTATAACTTCACTGTGGGGAGGACAATGTGAGTGTGACTTTCAGTGAAGTGACATTCACAATGAGTTATGCACCCTCAAAAGTCCAACTTTTTGCCAATACCTGATTGTTTTTTAAATGTGTAGGGTATATATATGGCCTGAAAGTCTTCTCATTGCTGCACCCTGAAATCTCACCAATTAGAGAAAATTTATTTAGCTTAAAAGCATTCTGGTTCTATAGTAAGTGACATTTAAACTCACTTAAATCAATGAGGAAGTGGGAATGTCAGAACCCGAGAGCTTTCCACACAAGACCAGTCAGATGGGGGGTCCTGAGTGAGTGGTTTGGCAGCCCTGGCACACAGGAAGCAAGCATTGGGGTGGGCTGACTTGCACGGGGTTTCTGGAGCTCTGAGGCAGACAGACACACCTGGTGGTGGCAGGGAGCAAGAACCCCAGCACGTGGACTGGAGCGAGGAGCAGGACAGCTGCAGAAACACATCCTATAAAATAAGAGATCATGTGGCTAATGGTGGCAAGGCTCAGGCATGGGGGAAGCAAGGTGCTGACCCAGGTTCCTGGATGGGACAGAGCAAAGGTGAGGCTGGTCCCATGCAGCGGTGCTGCCCTACTGACCTATGGGGCCTTATATCCTCTTGACTAGCTGAACATGGCTGTGGGAGCGCGGCTCAGGGCCTGCCCTGCACAGTCAGGGCTCACTGCTTCCATGCATGGGCTTGGGGGGTTTCCCAGAGCGGAGCCAAGCAGGGAGTTTTGGTGGTGATGGAGGCCTAATTTCGAAGTCTGGAGAACTGCAGAGGAGGAAGGCTGGGAAGTTGGCCAGAATGACACAGAGAAAGCGCTGTGTGGGGTGGGCACAGCCGTCTGATGCAAGTGTGCCAGGGCAGGCCCTGGATGGCATCATCATCGGGGAGATGTCTCTCAACACCCTCCTTTCTTTAAAACCAAGTCTGTCTGCTGTAGCTCTAAAGTCATTCATCCTTAAGAAGGCGAGTGGAAATACTGTATCTGTCTTTCTTAATTTGTGGAGTTTTGATGTCAGTGGTGTTATTTCCAAGCCCCTCTATAATACTGCAGGTGGCACAGGTGGCTATCAAGTTGTGAGGCCCAGGTTCCCTTTTCAAGATAACAGGCGGCTTAGAAATGACGGTTGCTTCTCTCCAAGGTCGGTAATTAACTTCTCGTGGGTTTTGCTGTCCCTACTTCCTAAGAGAGAGGATGGTTGTTCACTTGCCCACTAGCATATACAAACCATATGTGCCCAATGTCTCAATTTTAGTTCATCAGCGAGGTATGAAATTATTTTTAAATGACGTATCTTTCGATATTCAAATGAGAATCAATCTGGCAAGGAAAATTACATGATGCTAATTATTCTTTGTGCATATAAATCAGCTGTGAAATCATTCGAAACTCCTGTGTGTTTGGGTTCTTTACTAGCAGTGCAGAATAATTATCAACAAAGCTCGGTACGCTGCACTTAGCAAAAGGTCTCATTATTCAGTGCGAGCACAGCTTTGCTGAGCGCTCCCTGGCACACAAAATACCTAGCTCAGCTTGTGCCCACCACGAAGCACACCTAAAAAGGTATGTGATGGCTATCCAGTTCCCAGATAATCAGGAGCATCTTTGGAGAGCAGAAGATAGGAGATCTGATTTGATTCGAGGGAGAGGGGCAAACTAAGTCATCTGTAAGAGCGGATATTCTAAATCAAGAGTAGGAACAGATACTTAAAAATTAGAAGCTACTTCTTGTAATGACATTCAAAATGTGATTCTTATCACGTGTGACCCCTTCCTATTCCACTTGCACTCCTCCCCACTCCCTCAACCATTATAGAATTAGATTACGACGTTGAAATAGATAAGCCAGGAATGAAAGGGGTAAGTCACTGGAGTGAAAGCATCTTGAGCAGACAGACGTTATTTATTATTTTCTTATTGCTTTTACGTGGCACTTCTGGCTCCTGGTGATTGCAATAGGGCTTCAAAATTAATAAACTGGTGGGAGCCACTGGTCTGGTGATTTTTACTTCCTCTGAGATGAAGACCTTGTGGCCCACATTTCCCAGGGGAGCAAGCACAACTGCTCAGAATGGTCAGCATCAGGTCCGCTCCTGAGTACCACCTTTTCTCCGTTGGTATGAGGGATACCTGGGTCGCCGGTGTGGGGAGCTAAGAGAACCTTCCTCCGTCTTTTCTCTAAACCTAGGCTGGAGACCAAATCCATGTTTAGCTCTGGGAAGAGCTGTTCCCTTGGAGGCAGCAGATTTCACTGCCATCGGCTCCAGTGCATTTTCTTTGGGAATCTTGAAAAGAACCGAATGTGAGATATCGTCAGAGGCAGTTTTGGCCAGGAAGGGATACCCTGGCAACTCTCCATCTCCCTGTTGTTGAACCCTCCTCTTAAACCCCACAGGCATCTGTGGCACAGACTCCCTCCCCACCATTAACTCATTCCTGCTAAGGGGCTAGCTGAGAAGATTTTAGGGGACTCCTCTCTAAAACTGATTATTTACAGCAGGGCCATGGCCCTGCATCCCCTCAAATTGCTCCCTTTGAAAAGCTGGTGTTGCACTCAGGTGACATTCACTATCCATTGTTCGGTTCAAGGAGGGATTCCTATCCAGCACATTCCAGCTCTGCTCCCTCTGATAGAATTAGCCCCTCTCGTTTAAATCCAAGCCTCCCTAAAAGTGTGCAGAAAGCCAACTCCACAGAAATAGCAGTGTCTCATGAACCAAGGTCCTTGTTTCTAAAAGTGTGGCACACACTTACAGACCTGCCCCACCCTCCAATGGGCTTCTCTACACATCCTTTTCTTCTGCAACATCTGTGGCTCTCTGAGAACACCTGCCACTGTGTGGCTGCTACTTGCATATATGTGTCTGTCCCCACCCCTAGAACATCAGGGGCCCTTTAGGAGCCAAACTGTGTTTTATTTCTATTGATTTGTCTTTCCTCACCTATATCCTTGCTCAGACCAAGAAGGAGGATTTGGGGGGTCTGGCCAATTTAAAGACCAGAGAATACATTTAGGAGGAAACATTTTTGACTGGCACCAAGGAAAATGGCACCTTGACTAAATTTTGAAATCTTTTTCCTGTGAAGAGCTTCATCTTGCAAGCAAGCCTATATGGATAAAAATCCCAACTGTCAGGTTTGCCCGTCTAGGGCCCCACCCAGAACACCAACAGAAACAGCAAAAGATGAAAGAGAACAAGTATAAAAGAGACTCGTTTATCTCCATAGAACATATGACTTTTGATAACAGATTATGTTAAAAGGAGAAGCCCTATTAATTTAATTTCACTGACCTGGAGCTATGGGGAGAGAGAAGCTCAAAGTTTTGTCAACTTTACTTGCAAGTCCAACTTGCATTTGATGAAAAACAGCCCCAGAAGGAAACATTATTTACCTATTCAAAGTAAAAGGAAAATATTCAAAGGGTCTCAAAGAAATGACAACCCTCAAATAAATGTGCACTGCCTTCTCCCCATTGTGATACTGTGTCATCTGAATTATAAAAAGTCTCAGTAGCAGAAGTGCCCCCATAGTAAGAGAGCCACCTGACTCCAGAGAAGCTTGGCATTCTTGTTAGAATGAGTAGGAAAACGGAAACATTATATATAAAACAGCTGAATTAATAATATTTTACAAATTGACATCTACAGAAATTTGCTGAAAGACATTTCTCCTGAAATAATCATTTCCAAAATCACTGTTTTGAAAATATTATATCCATCCCTACTTAAAAAATTTTATTTTAGGGATCCCTGGGTGGCGCAGCGGTTTGGCGCCTGCCTTTGGCCCAGGGCGCGATCCTGGAGACCCGGGATCGAATCCCACATCGGGCTCCCGGTGCATGGAGCCTGCTTCTCCCTCTGCCTGTGTCTCTGACTCTCTCTCTCTCTCTCTCTCTCTCTGTGACTATCATAAATAAATAAATAAAATTATTTTATTTTTATTTTTCCTACTTAAAAATTTTAAATGAGAGCCATGGCAAAATCTCTTGTCCAACACCCATCCCCACCCCCACAGCTAAGAATATAGAATTGAGGAGAAACCTTAAAATCAACACATGACGGGTGAAAGCAGAGAGACACGAAGTCATTTCAAAGAAAGTGAATGGGTCCTAGGGCAGCAGGATCAGCCTTTAATCTGATTGGAGACATTCATATTCCAAAGACAAACTGTTTTCCTTAAAATGGAGTGGATCGTCTATGGAAGCAAGGAAAGTTGCAGAGTGGAAAATTGGCAGCGCCTCTCAAGTACTGTTCAGGGTGGGGGGCAGCCAGATGATGGCTGATGGGGATGGATGGGCTACAGTCCACAGTCAGATTGGCAATCCCTTCTTGCTCATGGGAGCCACTACATCAAGTGATTGGAGCCTGATCTCATAACTAATTCAAATCATTAAACTAACCCTCTTGTTCTGATTCCATGCGTACCAAACAACCTTCTGATAATTTGTTTCCCTCTGTAGCAATTTTGTAAATGATAGAAGAGGTTGGTTAGGCAGACAGCGTATCTGTTCCACCTGCCAGTTCTATTTATTATAAATTAATAATTTGGTATCTGGGTGCTACACAGTGTCTCTCTAAGCTTTGTGAGCTTGAGTCAGAATTTCTGAGTCTGTTCTGGGACCACCTCAAAGGGGAAACTCCTTGACCCCAGGGGTAGCCAAGACTGGCCCTCTGGGCGGCTGCCATTCTATTTGATATCCCGACCTGGCTGCGAACTCCTTTCATGCTAATTCCTACAAGCAAATATTTTAAAACAACATATAACAAACAGCCTTTTTCACCTACTTGGTGTGTGAGGGAAGTGTCCAGTATGAAGGTCATAGTAGCGCTTACTTTCACTTCACCTCACCTCACGTGTTCCCCCTGATGTCCACCCCCCTGGCACCAGTTCCTCCCTACATACAATGACTCTTGAATCTGGAACTCCAGCTCTGCTGTCTCTCCTGACCCTTGACCCAACGGCCAGGTGGACCTCCTGACGTGGAGATCACACAAGTACCCCAAAGTCAACATGTCAAAACTGAGTCACACTATTCCCCACAATGGGCTTTTCTGCTCCTTTGCTTTTGTTTAAAACCATTTCCTGAAAAGTACCCACATATTCAAGCTTCAAACCTGAGTAGCCATCTGAATTAGTTGCCTAGGGCTGCTTCAACACGTAGTACATACCAGGTGGCTTCAACAACAGAAAAGTATTGGGTCAAAGCTCTGGAGGCTCTGAGTCCAAGACCAAGGTTTTGGCAGAGCTGGTACCTGCTGAGGATTCTGAGGGAATTAACCGTCTGTTCCCTGTATCTTCACATGGTCTTTCTTCTAAGTCTGTGTCTAAATTTTCCCCGTGTATCTGGACACCGTGGGTCAGGATTTCAACCTATGAATTTTGGGGGAAGAAAATCCTAACTCTCTCCCCGCACATTAAAGCTCTTACCAAGTCCTGCTGACCCTAAGCATTTGTCCATCACTGTCAGGGCTCTCTTCTAGGTCTCCTGGTTTGTTTTACTGCCCTCCTGCTCCTCGCACCCAGAACTCTAATCCACTCTGCACACCTAGACTGAGAGGTCTTTCTCTAAAGCACTTGCTATTACTGCCTTTGAAGCCTTCATTGGTGTCTCCCTTACACTCATTAAAATTCCCTATCAGAGTTTTTAAGGGCTCTTAAGGTCTGGGACCACTTATCCAGCTTCATTGCCAGACTACATCCCACACAGGGCTACACATCCAGCAAGACTGATCCACCTTCCCTTCAAATTACTCTCCTGGTTTCTGAACATACTCTCCCCTCAGCCTAGAACACTTTGCTTCTCCATTCACCACTTTAACTTCTGCACATCCTTGAACTCTCTGCTTGGGTATTACACTAAGGCTGTGTGAAGTGTCATCCTTGTGTATTCTCTTGACATCCTTTCTTCACTCATCATAAAATACTGAAACAGTCCACGAATTCATCTACATTCTGCACAGACTGTGAGCCTCATGATGAGGGACTCTGCCTACTTGGCACACAGTTGCATCCCTGGAGTGCCTAGCACAGGTTTCTGGCTCGTAGCAGGTAGTAAAGAGCATTGCTAGATATTTGTCGAAAATAATAACTTTCTGGTTTTTTGCTAACAAGGCTTTCTGACTAGAAATTTTAATCAAATCAAATTTTAATCGAATCAATTTAGATTCAAAGTAGATAATAATGTTGGAAGATTTCAACTGTGTTTTCAGTTGCAAACCTCCAGGGCTAGGAATTCAAATCTATTTATATACTGACAGACAGTACACATGACAATATGTTCACACGAGTGCAATGACCACATGTCTCCATTTGACTGGAACCACCCGGTCTAAGCCTATTGTTCCAGTGTAATTATTAGTAACATTCCTGTTCACTCTCACAAATACACTGCTTTGGGTGATTAATTATGTGGTCACCTACTCCTAAGCCAGTTTACAAATGTTTCGTTTTGTAGATGAAAATAGTGTGTTCCTAACTCTGCTTTCTAAAGGGAAAGTAAATAGCTATGGTCCAAAATACAGAATGAGATTTGTTTGAGAAAATGGGGTTTAAGAACAAAAGGATGATAGTAGCTGAGGTTTGTAAGATGCAGACTTCTGCCGTAAAGCAAACAATGGAACAAGTCTGAGTGAACCTGTGATCAAGCCAACAGGGAATTCACGTGTCAGGAGTAATGCAGTTAAAGCAGAGTAGGTCTCAGATCCATATGAACCACTAATTCTGAGGGTTTTTAATTTTGGGGGGGTTTTGTTTTGTTTTTGTTTTTAGTCATTGAGAAATACATCCAATTTATATCTTACATTTAAATAAATTATGACCAAAGCCTCACAGATAAAAAGCAGAAATCTGGACAGGGATGTAGGTCTATTTTCTAGAACTCCCTCATCACATTGCTTGAGACTGGTTTGTGATTCAGTTTCAAGTGCTGACTATGCCAGAGCATCAGTTTAGCCACCGTGTAGCATGAGCATGAAAGTATCCCCCCTAGCCTAATACAGGCACTGCTAGGATTATCTGTTCATGTGGATTTTCCTTGTCTTTATCCTCCTTCATATTACCAATATTGGGAGAATGGTTTAATGATAAAAATGAACCTTTTTTTTTTTTAAGGAGAGGAAGGTAGACCAGATTCACTTCCAGGATAAGATTACCTTGTCATCTTTTGACTAACATGGTTCAAAAAAATTTTTTTAAAGATTCTATTTATTTATTTATTCGAGAGAGAGAGAGAGAGAGAGAGAGAGAGAGGCAGAGACACAGGCAGAAGGCGAAGCAGGCTCCACGCAGGGAGCTCAACGTGGGACTCGATCCTGGGTCTCCAAGATCACGCCCTGGGCCGAAGGCAGCACTAAACCACTGAGCCACCCAGGCTGCCCCATAGTTCAAATTTTAAAAGCATATTCAGAAAAGTAAATCTAATAGAGGTAATATAAGGCAAAGACTCACTGAATAAGCATTAACTAACAAGAGGTTTAAATATGTTAACTTAAGGCCAAGTTAGTGACATCAGTGAATGTGGGTGGGGGTGTGGAATGAACGTGTCTATGTCACCATTTAAACTTGTGCTTTTCAAACTCCTGCACTTCTTTAAGTGGTGCCATTTTTTAAAACTAAAATCAGGTATGGGGCAGCCCGGGTGGCTCAGTGGTTTAGTGCCACCTTCAGCCCAGGGCATGATCCTGGAGACCTGGAATCGAGTTCCACGTCGGGCTCCCTTCATGGAGCCTGCTTCTCCCTCCACCTGTGTCTCTGTCTCTCTCTCTGTGTGTCTCTCATGAATAAATAAATAAATCTTAAGTAAAATAAAATAAAATCAGGTATGGAAATATAGCAACCAGAGAACCGTATATACTCTTGTAAAATGCACTCAAATATCCTGTGTTTTTCTTAAGGCCAACTACACAAGGTTGTCATAGTAAATCTTAATACACACATTTTTATTTCAAAAAAAACCCAAGTGATTTAATATCAATGGGTTCTATATAAAACATAAAACTAAGATTCTGACTCCCTGGAGCTCCCACATTGAAACAGAACTGAACGCTCTTACAATCTAGCTAGACTGTCCTCTCTACATGGGGTCATTCTGCCCCAAATCAAAACTTGAATTGTCCTATGAACCACAAAAGTTGAGTTCATGCCCTTTGAGAATTGGTGGAAAATCCAATTTGCTTCATTCCACCCCTGTCTACAGAGACAGGCTGATCTAATAATTGTCAGATAGGTTTCAGATCTCAAGTGCTCAGAGAGTTTCTTGTAAATACAGTCACTGCCTGACTTTCCAATGCCAGCATTGTATACCCATCCCTGAATAAACCACAAGCAAACATACAGAGCTTTCCTTTACAATCTACATAAGGTCCATTACAGTCGCTCAGTTGATAAATTAGAAATGTGGGACCCTCTTCTTCTAGGAATCATGGACAAAAACACCTAATGTAGGGATTCTTCTGCCTGTTTGTTCACTGAGAAATGGTTAAGTATTGGATATTACAGACTGGGGTATAAAGCTCATCAACTAAAGCTGTCCCTGAGCAAATTTCCTTAGCTGCTCTATGACTCAGTCTCTCTGAGTTCCTAATGAAACAGGAATAAAAATTGGATATAAATCAAAAAGGTCAGGTTGTTAGAGGTGGGCGGCTTTGACCCAAGAGCGTTGGCAGCTCCAGTGTGTACAGAATGTTTCCTCTTAACTCCCTTTCTCCATTGGCAGAACTGGCTGTGGGCTCTCGATGTTACCATGGAGGATCATAGCCCACCCAGATCAGGTGACAACTAATGATGGTGGCTTTCCTAGGAGCATCTGCAGTAACTGCAAGTACTGGTCTCCTGTGGAAGAGGGCCCTTGCAGAATCTTCACCATCTGTAAACAACCTAAAGAATGAACTTGGTGATAAAAGGAAGAATAAAGATGAAGGGGAGGTTTGTAACCATGAAAAAAGGGCTGCAGGTGTTTGTCTTGAGCCTCATCAGGAAGAGGAAAAGAAGAAACATTTTGGATTCAGAGGCAGAAAAGTGATGGAATATGAGAATAGGATTCGAGTGTATTCCACACCAGACAAAATCATCCAATATTTTGTCACCTTGAAAGTAATCAATGAACCTGGTGAATCTGAAGTGTTTATGACTCCACAAGATTTTGTGTGATCCATAGCACGCAATGAAAAACAACCAGAAAACTTGGGTCTAGATCAATATACAATAAAATGCTTTGATGGAAAGAAAACTGCCCAGGAACGAGAAAAATTTGCTGATGAAGGCAGTATATTCTATACTCTTGGAGAATGTGGACTCATGTCCTTTTTGGGCTACATTTTCCTTACAACTGTTCTTTCTACTCCTCAGAAAAATTTTGAAGTTGCCTTCAAGACGTTTGACTTGAATGGATATGGAGAAGTAGACATGGAGGAGTTTGAGTAGGTTCACAGCATCATTCGCTCCCAAACCAGTACGGGTATGCGTCACAGAGATCGTCCTACTACTGGTAATACTCTAAAGTCTGGCTTGTGTTCAGCCCTCACAACCTACTCCTTTGGAGCTGATCTTAAGGGGTAGCTGACAATCAAAAACTTCCTTGAATTTCAGGGTAAACTTCAGCATGATGTTCTGAAATTAGAGTTCGAACACCATGACCCTGTGGATAGGAAAATTACTGAGAGGCAGTTCGGTGGCATGCTGCTGGCCTACATGGACTGCAGTCTAAGAAGTTGACTGCCATGCAGAAGCAGCTCAAGAAGCACTTCAAAGAGGGAAAGGGTCTGACATTTCAGGAAGTGGATGACTTCTTTACTTTCCTAAAGAATATTAATGATGTAGACACTGCATTAAGCTTTTAGCATATGGCGGGCCATCTCTTGATAAAGTGACCATGCAGCAGGTGGCCAGGACAACAGCTAAAGTGGAACTCTCCAACCATGTGTGTGATGTGGTGTTTGCGCTCTTTGACTGCGATGGCAATGGGGAGCTGAGCAATAAGGAATTTGTTTCCATCATGAAGCAGCAGCTGATGAGAGGCCTAGAGAAGCCCAGAGTCATGGGCTTCACCCGCCTCATGCAGGCCATATGGAAATGTGCACAGAAAACTGCCTGGGACTTCGCTTTGCCTAAACAGTAACCCAGAACTGTGAGAGGGACCACTGCCTTCACCCAGAGCACCCTGACCCCTTGAGCAGAGCCTTGGCACAACTTTCCAGCTGCTGCTTTTGGAAGTAGCGCTCCCTTCCTCTTGGGAATGATCTCAGGATTCAACCAGTTTCCCCTCTCCACCCTTCCCCTGGCAAAGTGTTTTTGCTCAGCTCTCTTTCTGCCCATTGATTATCCCCTTAGGTTCTCAAAAACGTGAACAAGTCCTAAAAGTTCAGGCTTCTGGCAGGTTCATCAGCACCATGCATTCAAGTTACCCTGTGGATGAAGAATGCAGGGAACCATACCTGCCAACCCTGGGAAACAGTTCTTGAGTCATTTTTGCTGTGGATTTACATTAAGAACATTATTTACTTTTCCTCCTGCTGGTGTTTTTAAGCCACAAGTTGGGAAGACCTCTGAAAAGCAGAAGGAAGCCCGTGACGAATAGTCATGAGGAAGACCCGGGCAGCCTGGACCAGAGAAAGGATCCATGTCGGTCCCCAGGATGGCTCCGAGGCCTGCTCCAGGCAGGTGATTTGGGGCAAGATTTGGAATTTCAAGCAGCTGCATCATGGCTCTTGGGTTCCCTAGGAGGACGCTGCCACAACTCGGTGCCTAATGAGCAGCGGTGATTAAGTCTGTGTTCCCTGCAAGTGCCACTTCCCCTTCAGGAGTGGGTCTCTGAAGCTGAGGCCTGGCTCAGAGCCTGTCTACCCTCTGTCTTAAGCACTTGTAAAATATCACTTTAATTAGAACAGTTTACAATAAACTCTCCTCACCCCCGCAAAAAAAAAAAAAATCACAAAGATCCTGGCATCTGGTAGGGGCTCAATAAATATTAATTATTATTATTATTGTTTTCTTGTGGCTACTATTATTGCTGCTTATAAGAGTTGTCACTGGCACTCCTAATCCTATATAATAATTTTGAGTTGTATAGATAGACCAGTAGAGTAGTGAAAAAAACAACACAGATTTTATGATAAGCCACATCTATATTCTAAACTAGTTCTGGGGGATCCCTGGGTGGCGCAGCGGTTTGGCGCCTGCCTTTGGCCCAGGGCGCGATCCTGGAGACCCGGGATCGAATCCCACATCGGGCTCCCGGTGCATGGAGCCTGCTTCTCCCTCTGCCTGTGTCTCTGCCTCTCTCTCTTTCTCTCTCTGTGACTATCATAAATAAATAAATAAATAATTTAAAAAAAAATAAACTAGTTCTGACACATAATAGTTATGCAACCAACCCTCTGCCACTTTCTTAACCTTTCTGATACTTGGTTTCCTTATCCGTAAAATGGGTATAATACCAATAGTTGTGAATTAAAGGTAATGTATAGAAAAGCAATTGGGCCAATGAGAGTAAACACTCATTAAACGTTTGCTATTGATGTTATTACTTCTACTTCCAAAAAGGCATAAAAATATATGTCCTCAAAACCATCTGATTTCATGGCATTGTCCTCATATACAACACAATTATCACGGGCATTTTTGTCACCCATCAGTTCAGGATAGTATGTAAGAGCTTTGCAAATTCACAAGAGTAAGAACGGAATAGAAAAGAATAAAAACAGCAGGAGACCCACTGACTTTGCTTCCTTAGGAAAGATTGCGCTCAGCACAGGGAGAGGCAGAGGCAGCTGCATAATAGGCCTCACAGTCATGCAGTTGATTGGTTTTTGCAATATGGAGAGCTAGAGTCAGAATCAGAATCCATTTCAGGTTTTAATTCAACATTTAAAGGCTGGAAAGATGCTTTTCTAAGTAAGTCTGAAATAATAAATCAACATGACACATGGAAAAGATTCTAAATAGGCAATGGGTTGCCATTGCTGAGAATTCAAACATCTCCTCTTTGCTGTTATGCCAAGATGCAGAGAAGAGAAAGAAATCCCAAGCTGATGGCATAGAAAGCTACTGTATTCCCTCCTGAGACTGAGCACAGAGCATTACGTGCTCTCACCATGCTCAGGAGCAGACAAGCAGATAAATGAAATGCATCTTTCTTGTAGAAACCCGTGATAGAGCATCTCTGAAGATAAGCATCTAGTATATTGATTGCCTATTTGCTAGGACTTCAGAGAAAGGGAAAAAATTCAGCAGTGGTTGAATCAAACTATTGCAACCCTATGTTTCTGGGTGGGTTTGTATTTGACCCTGGTGAAAAGCCTGTAAGTTTTGAGGCAGCTTATCCCCCCGATCAGAACATCAGAGACTGGTTGTATTTTACCTCTGTGTTCACATAAAATTCTTATCAACAATTTCCTCCTGTCTCCTGGTCCTCTAGAGCCCTCAGAGCAATCTCAGGGTTAATGTGAATTAGGCACGAGGGGATTCCTCACAGGCAGCAATGAGCCCATCTCACACAAGGCTGTTCAGACTTACTGCCCGGAAAGAGCCACAGGGGACTGGGCTCGGGCATTCTGGAGGCACATCCCATGCCAAAAGCAGATCTAGTGTGGCTATGGCCTGTGAACGTGAGCTGTGCACCATAGTCAAAAGTGCCCTCATTTTGTTCTAGAAACAGAACTCAATAACTGAATCTTGATGTTAAAGACCACTTTCTTTCTTAAGATGGCCGGAACTTTGAGCCCAGAGAAACTGGGGAAATGTCTCTGTGCTGGGCATTCACATTTTCTTTTATGATCAAATTCTGCAGCCTTCATTATCCCACACCTGCTAACATCCCTCATCACTCTATGTTAGATATCATTTCTGTGTCTCCGGCAGAACCCATGGGTTACAGGGAATTTTCAGCATCTTGCCCAACCAGCTCCAAGCTTAGGCTATGATGCATTTTATTTACTTTTATCAACTTCCTTGTGAAGCTCTGGTTATTTATTTTATTTGCTATTATAGAAACACATGCAGGAATGGAAGGTATAACTCCCTTCCCCTTAGCAGTCATCCACCCGTGGTAGTGCTCACTACAATAACATTTTCTGGGTCTATGTGGCTTCCGCTTTGGTGGGAGGGATTTCTGGGCAACATAAGCAGTCTTTGGCAGGAACCCCATCTTCCCATACACGCCCATCTCTACATTGTTATGAAGTGCTTTACTTGACAGTTACTTCCTTTACCACACTATCGTACACCTTCCAGACCATTGTCAACACCTGCACATTTATTGCTTCAGTGGGGTTTTGTTATTGAACGTTGGTTATGCCCGTAAACACATGTATTACAGGATCAGCCACTGCCAAGTGTGCCATAGGTCAGCCCTACCAACCACTCTCTAATCAGCCTGAGACTGCTGTGTAATTCCAGAGATCACAGAAATGAATGGAGAATCCTGGACTACAGGGGGATATCTTCTGTCCTGGGGACTATGTGCTACGTTTGCCATCTGGTAGGTAAAGGCAATAATTCGGGTGACTATAATAAGCACAGACTAAGCAAGGACTGTAGTCCTTGTTCCAAACTATATTCACTCTTCTTCTAAGAATCAGGCCACAAAGCTAACCTTTCACATTAAAGATACAACAGCTCATGACAAAAAGGAGAGCATCTAAGTCTCACCGAGAACTCAATAGAGCCAGATAGAAGGTGAAACAGAAGGAATGCCATCTAGTCTTATGTGTGACCATCTTCCATGGAGTCCTGCTGAGTCTTTCTTTCATATTCTTCAGGTTTTCTAGAAGGAATGCTCTTCTTGCCTTCAATCTGATGGTGATGAAGGGCAAAGGAGAATCCTTCTCTTTAGTCCCATTCCATTCTGCAGCCTCACTCCTGCCTATAGATCTTTAGGGGAACATTTTTCCTGGCAGAACATCTACCAGTAGAAGTGAACTCAATTTCTCAGCAGCATAGATGAGAGATCCTGGTTGTCATCCAAGGGAGCAAAATGTGGCACATGCTATAAAAGGGAGGAGTTGGCAAGAGAGGGCAAGGACATGTTTGGGAGGTCTCCCAAGAAGATTTTATTGTCAGTATGTAGCAGGGAGATATGGCTGAGCAGAGAGCTGAAAACATAGGAGATTTGGAAACAAAAGAATAAAGGAGTAGGAACTAGTGGAGTCTGGGGCAGACTTCTTCATCCAACTGCCCACCCCTGGGCCAGCCTGCTGTCAAAGAGATGGGCAAGGTAAGAGTCCAGAGCCCTAGGGAGTAGGAGAGGGAGAGGGGTGAAGTAGAGGGCCACAACCACAGCCAGATGGACAGAGGGCAGAGACCTTCTACAAGGAGTGGCTGGAGACCACGGAGGAACACTGGAGTCCATGGCTTAGGTCCTAGCCAGGGATGTACCTACCTAAGAACTGCTTACAGGAGGGTAATTACTTTCTGGGTTTCCTTCCAGTTTAGGTGACTGACAGTCCCAATTTGTCCTGGATGCAGGGATACCCTAGAAGGTGGGACTCTCCAGGCAAACTGGGATGAGGTGGTCACGCTGCTGTCATTCCTAGGCTGGATCTATAATGGAAATTCCAAGTGGAAATAAAGCAACTAAGCAATGGAAGGGAGAAGGAGAGAGGCAGAGGACAGCCATCGCCCCACCTCTGGCAGTGGCCAGGGTATTGTGATGAGATAGAACCAATGTAGATGTGGAATGCTTCAGAGACCTCTATTCAGGAGCAAATGCAGGGGAGGCTGAGGAAACACCATGCATGCTGGTCCTGGCAGCCATTTTCATAGCACCGTCTCCCACAGTAGCAGAGCTACTATGTCTGGCTTGTGGTTGGCAACTAACCCCCAGGAACTGAGGTTACTGTCCCAGGGAACACCTTGGCCTCCTTCCACACTGGCGAGGAGCCCTGAGTTCTGAGGGGGCCTCCCCTGCTAAGCAGAGTTGTCACAGTAGGCAGAATGCAGCAGCAGTAGCAGCCTATTGCTGAATGCTGGAGGGCCTGGCTGAGCCACCTTCCTGCACCAGCTACACTCTCTAGATTACCACACCCAGCCTGTGCTCTGAACAGCATGAGCATGCTGATGTTACTCAATTTCTTAAAAAAGATTTTATTTATTTGAGAGAGGGAGAGAGAGAACAAGCAGGGAAAGTGTCAGAGGTAGAGGAAAAAGCAGGTTCCCCATGGAGCAGGGAACCTGATGTGGGGCTCGATCCCATGACCCTGAGATCATGACTTAGCCACAGGCAGATGCTTAACCTACTGAGCCACTGAGGTACACCCCTCACAATTTTTTTTTTATCTATCCCAGATCTCTCTCCTAAGCTGGACTCATCCATCCAGCTGTGTGAACAACTGCCACTTGGATATCTAACAGGCATCTTATACCAATACAGAGCTCTTTACTGGATACCCTCCTCATTCTTCTAAACCTGCTTCTCTGTCTTGGTAAGGAAAATAAAGAATGACCACAGGGAATTACAAGTCCCAAGTATTACCAAAACATTCATTTCTGAAGCCCACCATGAGGTAGGGTTGTTTGTTTTATTTATTTATTATTTATTTATTTATTTATTTTGAAATAATGGTTTCACCTTCTTCCTTTTTATTTATTTATTTATTTATTTATTTATTTATTTATTTTTTAAAATTTTTATTTATTTATGATAGTCACAAGGGGGGGGGGAGCAGAGACATAGGCAGAGGGAGAAGCAGGCTCCATGAACTGGGAGCCCAACGTGGGATTCGATCCCGGGTCTCCAGGATCGCGCCCTGGGCCAAAGGCAGGCGCCAAACCGCTGCGCCACCCAGGGATCCCCAGGGTTCCCCGGGTTGTTTGTTTTAAATTTTATTTTATTATGGTAAGAACACTCGATATGTGATTTACCTGCTAATCATATTTTTAAATGTATGATACATAGTTGTTGACTACAGGTACAACGTTGTACAGATCTCTAGAACTTTTTTATCTTAATTGACTGAAACTATGCTGGTTGTTAGTAACTCATCATTTCTCCCATTTCCCCAGCAACTGACAACCACCATTCTACCACTGATGCTATGATTTTGACTATTTTAGATACCTTATTTAAGTGGAATTATGCAGCATTTATCTTTCTGTGATTGGCTTATTTCACTTAGCATTAACATCCTCAAAGTTCATCCTTGTTGCTGCACATGGCAAAATGACCTTCCTTTTTAAGGCTGAATAATATGCCATTGTACGTATATACTGTATTTTCTCTATCCATTCCTCTGTCAACGGACATTTAGATTGTTTCTACATCTTGGATATTGTGAATAGTGCTGCAATGAATATAGGAATTGAGATATAAGCCATTTAGAACTTGGAGCCTTTACGGGCTTTTGTGATACACACCGATCCTGATTTGATATCAAGTGCATCAATGACCCCCTCTCATCTTTCTTGTTCCTTGGTATCTAATAGGGCAGGAAAGATCAACAGGCATCGTTCTGTCATTGGTAGTACTCATCACATGTACAACATTTAGATGAGCTACAAATGGGAAAGTAACGAGAAAGCATCCGTGTGTGTTACATCACTGCAGAGATTGGCTGCTACACTGTAATTGCACTGAGTATGATTTACCCTAAAGGAAATCTGTAAAAAAGATTTAGACGCTAAGTACAGAGTCACGATATTTCCAAATTTAAATCTTCAGATATTTTTAGAAGATGGGTATGACATATCCACCAACATTCCCCAAGATTCTCTCATTTTCATAATGCTAATTGAGCCTTTCACACTAAATAAAGAAAACTATCCCTTCCACTAAGTGAAATCAGATGGAGCGGGAACTTACTTTTTAAAGTTTACTACATAGCACATTGATAGGTTGTTGATGGTGTTTGTTTCATATATTGACAAAGTTTCAATAGGTAGTGTTTACACCACAGATCAAACCCTTCAGGAGGAGCACAATTTAGGGCTTCTCTAGCCTTCAGGAAAGGCTGAAGCTCCCCATTTTGAACTTGAATAAAGGAACTCTAATGCCCAAGCAGAAATAAATGACATATTCCTCTATTAGAAAAATATCCCACCCAATGGTTTTTGCTTTCCGGTAATTTGGTAACAGTAGTATTTAATTACTAACAAGGTTAAGGTGATTCAGACCAGCTCTATTCGTTCTCCAAAATCACAACTGTGCTGTGATGAAAGGAGTCTTGTAGAATGTCTCCCAAAACCGTCCTCTTAGGGACCAGAAGAAGCTGGGGCATCTGTCCACTGACTCCCACTACTATTGGGTGAGGGTTGCCTCCAAGGGAGTTAACTTTCCTACTTCAAGGTCAGGAGGCTTCAGGAGAAATCCTAGAGGATGAAACAGAGAGAAACCAAGGTTCTGTGCTTACAAGGCATTTATGGGCACATGGAGGCACTGTCCCCATGGCTGCATTGAAGCCAAATGGGGCACAGGGATATGACATGGGCAAAACAAGCATTCCCACAGTAAGTCAAGACTCTTAGAATGTGAGATTTGGGGGCAGAAGACATGCACTAGACCTTAGAGTTCCTACGTTGACTTGTTAAATCAGGGACAAGTCACAGATTCTGAGGATCAATTTCTCTCTGAAGAGAGAGAGGAAGGGAAGAGTCCCGGCCTTCTTTGTGTCATTGAGCTGTTGCTAGGATCAAATAGGATAATGTGAGGAGCTACGAAGTGTTGGGCAAATGCTATTCATTTTGTTGACCACTTATGGTTCCTTCTGGGAATCCATTATTAACTCTGGGTCTGTGAGCATCGAACACCATGAGGCTGCTAAGGTTATTGCTTGAAGGTCCCCCTTGGGGATCCCTGGATGGCTTAGTGGTTTGGCACCTGCCTTTGGCCCAGGACGTGATCCTGGAGTCCCGGGATCGAGTCCTGCATCGGGCTCCCTGCATGGAGCCTGCTTCTCCCTCTGCCTGTGTCTCTGCCTCTCTCTCTCTCTCTGTGTGTCTCTCATGAATAAATAAAATAAAATCTTGAAAAAAAAAAATGAAGGTCCCCCTGACAGCTTCTCCTACCAGTGGGGCAGATGTGGCCTTGGTTTCATCTGCTCTAGGAGGATTCACCCCCTTCTCCAGTCCTGCATTCCAGGATTCTGCAGTAGGTCTGTGCCAGTGACAAGACCCTTCACCAGCCTTTCAGCTGAGTGTCTCTAATGGGATAGGCAAGCAGCAAGCACCACTCCCCACATGCAAATAACACTCACCACTCCCTTCTAGACTTCTGCCTTAAGATCTTCTTTCCCACCAATTTACAGCAAAAATAAGGCATGAACTACCCTTTAATCTACTGCAAGCAGGGATCCCTGGGTGGCTTAGCGGTTTGGTGCCTGCCTTTGGCCCGGGGCGTGATCCTGGAGTCCCGGGATCGAGTCCCGCATCGGGCTCCTGGCATGGAGCCTGCTTCTCCCTCTGCCTGTGTCTCTGCCTCTCTCTCTCTCTCTGTCTCTCACGAATAAATAAATAAAAGCTTAAAAAAAAAAAAAAGAGGAAGGTTTAAAAAAAAAATCTACTGCAAGCTTACCAGGGCTCAGGCTTTATACTGAATGCCTTACAATACTATGTGTCCTCTAACCTTGTTTATATATCATATGCATGTTATATATAATTATTATTCTAAATTTATGGGAGAAATAGGAGCTCATCTAGATTTAAAAACTTGTCCAAAATGGTTCAGCAGTAAGAAGTGGAAACAGTAAATGAATCCAGGCTGGATCCCAGAGCCAGACACCGTGTGATAGCCCATCCAAAAGTCAGATCATCACCCACTTTGTTTCTTCCTTGGGGAAATAATAACATACTCTCACCCATCACTTCTCCAAAGGACCTTTCAAATATCTCTTTCTTTTTCCCGCTTTCTTTTTTTTTTTTGGGCAAAATGTACTTTTTTTTCGTTGATCTATTTCTGCTCTTCTCTCGTGGTGACCTATAAAAATGTCTTCTAAAATGCGATTCTAGTACTGAGAACACAGGAAGGCAGGTACAACATTTCACCCTGAAGCTACTGTCATTTTAATTATCTGGCACATTCATGGAAAAGTGTCCTGGAGATGCTTCCTTTTCTTTTTGTTTGTGGTAACATAGCTGGATCACTTAAGAGTTGAAGCCCCCAAAGCAGAGATACTATTTGATCATGTAACACTATAGCATTAATAAATTTATGAACCACCTTAATTTGCTCTAATTAAAATGGCTTTTTAATTGGTTTTAAAAAAAAGTCTTGTTGAGAATTGCTCCTTTAAAACTGATAAAGTAGGGTGGAGTCAGGCAGATTTCTATCCATCTACAATCTACTCAAACCACTTGAATCCCAGCCCAGCTGCTGAGATTGCACAGAAAGGCCACACAGAGAACAGGAGGAGAAAAGATGCTGCTCCAAGCATTTGCTCAACTCAAAGAGTGTTGTGATTTTTGGAAACACCCACTTGGGCTCTGACTGCATTGAGCTAATCTGTTCAATGAACAGTAGTGACATTTTGTGCTACAATAAATGTAACATCTTCAAAAGAGTAACTAATCTGGCAGTAGGGGCCCTTTGCACCTCAGAAAGTTAATTACATCATGAAATATTTGATGATCTATAAATCAAATCATGTACTGATTTGGAGAATGTTCCAAATATATCCTCACTTGGGCTGTACATCGATAATGTATGGTAGGATGTTGATTGTTACCAGAATTATAATCCCAATACTGATAGAGCAATGACATCTTCATTATTTCTTGCCCGCTCTCCCTCCCCATCCCTTCCAAGCCTCCCCGCACAGAGGCAGGATGGTTACACGGTAAATCTAATACTGTCATGTAAGTGAAATACTGGGTTGGAAGTTACAGTCAAAAAACACACAGGCAGGAATGAGACACCAGCTGCATGACAGCTATGTATGATTTCCTAGACCATTTCCAAATGCTTTCCTTCCTGTGTGTGTGTATGACATTTCTATCATGTGGTACACTCAATATCTGTGTCAGGCCTTTCCCTAAACAAGACTGCTGGTGTATGATGATAAATAGTGCCATGATCAGCAGTGATTCCCACCCCTCCACATGCTGGCAAAGGTCGCCTAGCAACTGTTGTTAGGGGCAACACCAGCATGTTTAGTTTAAGGCAGTGCAACAGGACAGCTTTGGTCTCCTGAGGGAGGTTCAAGTTTATGCCCTGGAGATTAGGGCCCTGTCATAAATCCATACCAGTTATAACTCCCCTTGTGCTTGCATAAGGTTTAACCATTATTAGTAAATTTGCCAATTTAACAAGATCAAAACGGTCATTCTGAGCATATCACACCTTCCACATAGGCAGTGGAAGAGGGTTAGTATCTGATTTTTACAACCAGGTAACAGCTTGGCTTCATTCCCTTCCCTGCTTAATATTCACAATGCTGACTTCAAAATGGTTTCCAAACTGTGAAGCCTGGCATAAAAATAAAAAGTAAAAAAAGAAGAAGAAAGTCCTTTATTAAGCCCCTGCTGGGATGCTTTTCTCTTTAATGCATTTCAAAAAGAAAAAAAAAGGAACAATTTTGCATTCAGATGCACGTCTGTGTTTGTGGATTACACCACCCCCTACTGATTGATCCTCCTAATGGCTCAGCATTTTGCAAATGAAGAAGCAGTTACTCCAGTTCCATTGGCTGTTAATTCCGTCTACATAGATGTCTGCTGGTCTAATGAGCATAGAATATCTTCCACCAAAATCCATACTTTAAAAGTATATGATAAAAAAAATAAAAGTATATGATAAAAGAACCCTAAGAAATTGCCTATCTTAAAAGTAGCCTATAATACAACAGGCAGATAATACAAAATTTAATTTTATGTCACCATATTTATAAAATAGCCAGACCCCATTCAGAGAAAACAAGAATGTATATCAAACAAATTCTACTGTGACCCGAGTTCTTTATATTAAGAAACTCAATAGAGACTCAGTTGGAACAATCTGAACCTATTATTTGAAATAGCTACTAGAACCTTTTTGCTACTACCAGCATTTTTTGCATAACCTTGTATTTAGGCAAGGCTGATTATTCAACAATAATTAAGATTCCTATTTAACATAAAAGAGATTTCAATTATGAATTTATTTTTAATTCTTGGTGTTTTTTTAAAGTCTTCCATTCCTAAGAGCAGAAATACAAAAATTGCAATGGTTTGAAGGACACTATGAGTTCAGACACTCATGTTCAGAGTTTATATAATTTACATTCAAATTACCTTATTAGCCAGTAGTGATTATAATCCCCTCCTACAGAGTAGTGGAGGGGATTTGTTTTCTCATTCTAAAAAAAGCCAACAAAGAATTAAAATAGAGGTGGTATGAGGAAGAGAAATTGCAAAACTAAAAGAACACAACTGTCACTTGCATGTATGTGCCTCTCTGCCTGTTAGAATGGGAAGATGGGTTCCTGAGGACTCTGAGACCACCCACGTAGGGCTTTCTGGGTGATTTAGGAAGCAAGACCATAGTTAGAAAGTCTTTTGTTTTCCTAAGCTTGCATCATCACCCAACTGCTTTTCTTGGAATGCTAATAAGCACACAGGTAGGAGGGGATTACTGGGTGCCCAAGACAATGCTAAAGAAGAGCCTGACTGGGATCCCTGGGTGGCGCAGCGGTTTAGCGCCTGCCTTTGGCCCAGGGTGCGATCCTGGAGACCGGAGACCAGAGACCGGAGATCGAATCCCACGGTCGGGCTCCCGGTGCATGGAGCCTGCTTCTCCCTCTGCCTATGTCTCTGCCTCTCTCTCTCTCTGTGTGTGACTATCATAAATAAATAAAAATTAAAAAAAAAAAAGAGCCTGACTTGTAGAAGTATCTGAGAGAACCCTGGAGAACTTGTTTTATCTGTTCTCTTCTCATTGTACTTCTAAAGTCATTGTACTTCTCCTCACAGGCTAAAGGCAGAATCTTAGGAAAGTAAAACTCCCTCAGGTTTGGGAACTAAGAGATGTGGGAAAAATACACCATTTCAAAAGTGAAAGGGATAGATAATACTGAGAAAATGGGGAGGAACTCCCCTGATGAGTATTTATTATCATTTGAAGTCAAGGAGAGTGGATTAGGGATTGGAGACCAAGTGTAGATTTCACTATAGTGCCTAAGTGTTTTTATTCCAATTTAACAGCATGTAATCAGACATATCTAGCAAACCTAAAAAAGTCAGACACTAACCAAACATCAAGTACATTCCTAAAATTAATTTTACTCCCACAAATCTCTAAGGGGCTGTTTCTATATTAGCTTCTGCAAATATTTCTTACATGTCATTGCTAAGGATGTTGGAGAAATTCAGTGATAGCCCATAGGTATAGGTAGTATATTAATAGTAATAAAAAATGACAAAAGTCCAGTAAAGACATACAAAGGATAACTTTCATTTCACATGTTCTTTGTAAAGATTTAAAGTATAGCCTCAGCCTCCAGCCCATGACCTCTGAACAAAATTACAAAGTAAAACAAGGATAAGGAGGCAATAAATGCCAAATTAAGTCATGATAGATGGGATGAAAGAGGGGACCCTGTCCTCTGTACAATAATGTGAAACAAGCAACTAATGTTCCCAAGCTCTTCATGGGAAGGCCAGCCAGGGAGCAGAGAGTAAAGGGACATTGTTGGTCAGGAGATAAAGTGGCACAGGTGCTGTGGCAAAGAATATTGCAGCTACTTTAAAAATTAAAAACAGAATTACCATAAGCTCCAGCAATTCCACTCTTGGATATACACCCAAAAGAATTGAAAGCAAGGACCCAAGCACATACAACATGAAATTACAAGCATCATTCCTTCTGACCATGCCAGCTCTCAGGGGAGCTTGTCATAAGGGGTCCTGGTCCATAAGGAGCTATTGTCATCTCAATTTTTATTATTTTGTTAGTACTGGAAAAGTCCTATCCCAGTAATGCCTTCTTGTGTCACAGACTAGTGAGTCTGTGACTGGAGGCATCTCACGTTCTTGTGGGAAACCAAAGACACTGCTCTCACTAAAGCATTCTTACTGCCTGTAAAAACAAACAAACAAAACAACAACAAAAAACAACAAAAAAACAACAAACAACCAAAAAAAAAAAAACCCACAAAGTAAGGCTTTATTTTCTTAGACCATCTTTGGGAGTGAACTTTTCTGGCCTTTATAAGGGCTGCATCTTTTGCACCTTCTTTTGGGACACTCATATCTGTGGTTAAACTATAAAAGGCTTATTGGATTGAGTCACTATTGAGATTATATTACTCATCAATGGACAGATGATGGATCCTTTGAATTGGCAATATTTAAAAGAAAAAAAATTAGAGAGCTCTCATGCTAAACAATTGTCCTATTGGTACTTATGGAAACATCAAGTTAAAAAGTAGACACAAAGGAATATAATGGCTAGCTTTAGGGACTCGGTTAACAAGATGAAAGGACAGAAATTAGACTTAGAACAAAACGCTAAAATCCACATCCAACATAAACTGCTCTTCTCAAAATCTGAACCCATCTGCCTATTTTAATTTCCCATGCCCTATGAGATTTATACAGAACACTCTAGGCTAATCTCTAGGCTCAAAGTATACAGTTAACTCATGTGTTCAAAGTTAGGAAGTGAATTTAGCAGAACTACCCAAGACAGGTGGTAGGGCTCTTTTTACTATTCTTTATACCTCTCTTCCAACTTCCCAGGGCTCTGTAATCAGGCTCTGCCAGCCTCAGGCCTTCTGATACGATGTCTTTTGCAGATGTAACTTAGATCCCCACTGCAAGGAATGCATGTCTCCCAGATAGCAGCAGATATTGTAAATTATAGGGTCCTTTTACTTCCACTTTCAGAATATCCTACCAAATGTAGAGAAGAGTTAAAAAAGATTAGTGGCCATTTGCAACCCCACTCAGAGGGACCTAGACTGGCTGTTAAGGGGTGTTCTTCCCACCTATGCAAATACAGTAGTTATCAGGTAAGCCAGATGCTCACCACCCCCTCTCCCCCCAAAAAAACACCTCACAGAGAAAACAGATGGCCATAATTTCTCCCAGGCCCTCATACAAATGACTAGGAAATAGCTCAGCAGAGGTTGATGTTCAGGGACCAACAGAAGCAATGGCAAGAGGATTCCTCCTTAGAGTGAATTGGTCCAAGGTAGGAATGTACACTCAGAAAGAAGACTTTTGTTAAACATTTCATACATACTTTAAAGACATAATGTATTAAATCTTAAGGTTCTAGAACATTAAAAAAATCTTTCGATTTCCATCATTGTTGGAAATCTTCCCAAGATAAAGAAGCAAATTAAAGAAAATGTAGTTTGATGGGCAGCCTTTTGATATCATTCAATCTACAGCTCAATAGTAGGGGGACATAGAAACGACCGATTTCTACAAAACCAGAAATTGACTCTAGAAGCAATTCAAATCCCATCTATCTTCACCAATCCCCTAATCTCTATAATACCTATTCATCTGAAAATGCTTATCAATATCGGGATACTTAGAATTGTCCTGAACTTAAGAAAGAGGAAACATTTAAATTATAGCTCCAATAATAGGCAAATATTCCCCCAGAAAACTTTATCTTGGAGAAAACTTGATACTTTCTCAATCAAGAAAAGTTGATACTTTTAATGCAGATTTTCAAACTCTCCTCCTCGAGCCATTCTTTGAAATACAAACTTTGGAGAAATGATTTCCATCAGGAGGAAAAGAAGGGATAGTATTTGGAAACTGGGCTTTGGCCATCTGAATAGGTGAACTTATTCCAACTGCCAAGACAAAATTTGGATCTAACTGTTCTTTTGTAAACTGGTGAATTTTATACTGTTGTGTCTGAGTCTGGTTAAAATTTTAAGACAGCGGCTACAGGAGTCTCTGTTTGCCTCAGTCTCTATGTTTACGTGTGTCTATATATGTATGTTGTAGATATGTGATATTTTTCTACCTCCAGCCAACACTGCCAAAAATAATTTGTAAAAGAACTCTATTTAACTGGATTAAACACAAACAAGTACTTATGTAAGAATTGGGTGTTCTAAAATTCACAGAAATATAAAAACTAACCTAAGTGGGTCCCTAGAACATCTCAAAAGATTTGTTCTTTCTCCTTATAACAATAAAATGTTACAATAATTAGACTTATTTGGTATGTTAAATCACATAGCAAGCATTGTCAAATAAGTGATGATAAGCCTTAAGTTATATTGTATGGGTAAGTGTTATTAATAAGATTATATTAAAAAATTGTAGAAAGAAAAAAAATTGTAGAAAGGTTCTAGAAATCTGGTATGTCCTGGTATAGTATTATCACCTGTAATTCCAGTAATTATCTTGAAATGTTGTACACATCATAGAAATAACCAATTCCTTGTCAACCATTTTATAATGGATTCTCATCAGATCTTTAACCACAGCCATTTTTAAGTCTTTTGGTACTTAGTTATTGCTTTACTCTGACGCTTCTGCAAAAGCACTCCCTTTTCAGTAAATGTCAGGAAAGAACTCTGAGTACTGGTTTCTGATCACTTTAAGATCATATCATTGAACTAGGTAAAAATTTATGAAGCTCCTATAAAAAAAACTGGGTTCATAAAGCTGTTTACAAAAGATCAAGATCAACAAGAATTAATTAAATGGGACCAAATGAACTATGATGACTGTTATTTTTATGACTTTTTCTTCGAAACGTTGTTGGTTCTCAAATGTTTTGCTTTTCCAGATTTAAGGAAAATTTCTTCTCTTTTTTCTAAAGCTAATTATGACTTACAATTTGGTAAAGTGTACTTATGTGAACAAAGATGAAACAGTTTTTCTCCCTACCCGATCCCTCCAGAATTTGGAAACTCTTAATGAGTGTGTATTCTTATTTTAATACATTTATTTGCATAAGTTCAGTAAAAATTTGTTCTTCTGGTAATAGGACACAACTGGAAATACCAGTTAAATTGTCATTGTTGTAATATGACTGGAATGTCATATTTGATAATGATGTGCATAAAATCAGATATGCCGGACAGCTTTAAGGAACTAAGATTGACTTTTAGAGCCAATGAAGTCTGTTAGAAAAAAGCCTAGTACCTTCCTCATAGGATTCCTATCAGCCTAATTAGGTGAGTAGGGACCTGAAGAAAAAAAGAATTCACCAAAATCTGTAGGTACTACAGGGAAAGTTTGATGGCAAATCCTTGGCTTGATTCCTAGCCTCAAGAGGCTTTTAAAAGTTCAATTTGTGATTCCTTATGAAAAGCTCCAGCAAAGCACATTTAAAGGAGCCTATATGCTCGGGGAGCCTGGGTGATTCAGTCAGTTAAGTGTCCAACTCTTGGTTTTAACTCATGTCACGATCTCAAGGTCCTGAGATTGAGCCCTAAGTTGGGCTCCACATTCAACATAGAGTCTGCTTGTCCCTTTCCCTGTGCTCCTCCCCAAGTTTAAGCTCACTCGCTTGCTAATAATAAATAAATAAATAAATAATAATAGATTCTTTTAAACAAGAGCCTATATGATCAATCACTATTCTTGCTGCACTGACATAAATAATCAGGCCAAATTTACTGAAATGAGGCTTACTTTGTAAACAAATTAGTTTTAATTCTGCTACCTCTGGTAGGAATTGATGAGGGAACAGTAAGTTAGCTAAGGACAAAGCACAAGCTAACACCCCACAAATGAAACCCCCCCGCCCCCGCAGGTGAGATATGTGTGACATTCGTCAGACACTCACCAAACCTTACCTATATTCCAAAACTACATCAGGAATGAGGGTGTGATTGTGGAGAGAGAAAAAACTACATTTCAACGGCAACTATAATACGTACTTGTGGATAGTAGATTCAAGGTCTGTTAATTGTCTTTGAGGTTTTGCCATTTACCTGTAAACTGGACTTGATCCTAAATTTTTCTAGTTTCCTCATCTGGCTACACATCTCCAAACTAACACTTCCAATTTTCTCTCATTACTAGAATCCCTGACAGCTAAAACTACTTTTTTTGCCTCAGCCCTTGCAAACTGAAGCTTGATGACTAGATAACAAATTTCAGAGAAATCTGAAGCCACCATTACTCTTTTCAGCCAATCTTCTGCAGGCCTGCTCCTGTATGGGCCACTCAGAAACCTCACTGGTGTCCCCAGTGACATCACGAGAGATGCTCAAACTGCAAACCAGGAAAATCTGTCAGATTTGCCTGCCCTCACGCCATCTCAAGATGCTTCAAGCCTGACACCCAAAAATCTCAACTGGCAGCTCTTGGGACTCAAGACTCTGTTTTTCTTTTGTTTCTATAGAAATGTCTCTTATTAAGTACCTGATTGCTTGCACAATACAGGCCTAACTCTGAGAGCCCAACTGCATCACTGTTTCCTGAAATAAGAGACAGAACTGTTTAACTGGCCTGAATGAACACTTCTCAAGACTGAGACTGGTTTAATAAGATATGGAGCAATAGATCAACTTAAAATTCTGGACTGTGAAATTTCTTATTTGAAACTTCAAAGATGGGACTGAAGGGGAGAAGTTTGTCACCCCCAAACGTGCCACTTTAGCATGAAGACTATTGGAGCTAAGGGCAATTAAACCCCAGTAGATTCAAGAAAAGCTCTTTTCCTTCCCCTCATGCCTAAATTTACATTACAAAGGTGGCCTGTACCAGGAAGAGAATTTTTTACCAGGGTTACCTAAGAACCTCATCTGCACAACAAGGGCATCCTTGGACTGTCAAACATCTTCTCTACCTTCCTGGGAAAGGCCTCCCTCCCCTTTGAGTCCCCAGGTCCCTACCTGTTTTCCTGGCTCAGACTGTTATTATACAAGCCCCACCAAGCTGCCCTTTGGGTCTCATATTTTTATTGGTTTCCCATATGTACAAAGCTTTTCTGCTGTTACTCTGTCTTACGTCAATTTGGTTATTAGACCAGCCAAAGAACCTAAAATTGAAAAAGGAAAAAATTTTCCTTCCCTACAAGATGGATGGTGGTGATGATTACACAACAGTGTGAATGTAATGTAATGCCACTAATTACCTAAAAATGGTTAAAATGGTAAATTGCATGTTATGAGCATTTTACTACAATTTTTTAAAAAGGGGGAAAGGAAAAATCACTACTGAGACTGCAGTCTAAGTCTAATCAGGTCAATGACAAAAAGTAGTGTGGCCCTCAGCTGTACATTTCAAATAAAAATAACTGTCTCTGAACTTTATCCCCTGCCTGAGACACACAAACACAGACAAAATTCCACATGTGCATAAAGTCTTGTTTTCTACATAAGGTCAAAATGTCTTCTTTTTATAAATGAATCTACATAGCTCCATCACGACAGCTCAGAGAATAATAATTGACTTCGGGATATTCATAGATAATTTTCCCCAAGTGTGAGGGGGCAAGAGGACATTGGACTAAATCAATTAGTACACTTAATTAGGATTAATTAAGTCTTGCTTGAAAGAGAGCAAATGAAACAAAATACAATCACTTTCAGAAAAGGCAGGATGGGTCATAAGAATGTTGGTATCATTTACTAAGCGCCTACTCTAATGAAATGTCATTACTGCTTCCACCAGCTATGCTTGGCTTCCACCACGCAGGCATTGGAAGGTGTGCACATCGTGGCAGATTAGGTAGAGTTATGTCGTAGGTCCAGTTAATGAGCTATAAGGAGAAGTTACATGTGTCACTTCCAAAACAAAGCGTTGAATTGCTAGTGCAAGATTCTCCAGAGATCTCTGGTGACCAACAGAGCTTGTGATGGTCGCTCTCCTGTCAGAGTGAGAGGTCATGGGTAAACACACTACCAGAGATGAAATATTTGCAGTTATAAACCATTAAAAGGGGGAGTAATTTGCTACTGCAGTTTATTTAGCCTCTCCTATTTTTGCTACAAAACAAAACACACAACCTGACACTGAACTCAGCATCTTACATTATATAATCTAAAATCCTACAGTGAGGGATGCCTGGGTGGCTCAGTGGTTGAGTGTCTGCCTTCGGCTCAGGGCATGATCCCAGAGTTCTGGGATCAAGTCCCACATCAGGCTCCTGCAGGGAGCCTGCTTCTCCCTCTGCCCATGTCTCTGCCTCTCTCTGTGTCTCTCATGAATAAATAAAGAAATCAATCTTTAAAAATAAATAAATAAAGATAAAATCCTACAATAACCTTGCAAGGAGATAATGTATACCCATTTTTTCAGGTGAAGCAACTGAGGCTAAAATATCACACTCAGAAAGGCAGACTTATGATTTAAACTCCTAAACTTGCTTTCCTTCACTATAACCCAATGTTCCTTCAACATTCATGTCTCATTTGACCATTGAGTCATTTTCTGTCACCTCTAAATGGCTACCATGTTCTTTTTCCTCAAGATAAAAAAGATGTTTCTCTGCTTCAACTTATTAACATCTAAATAAGTACCACCTTGCCAAAAGAACAATCTTTGGTAGGCAGAGACCTTCTGAGCTCTATGTCCCTTACCTATAGAATCTTATACAAAAGGCTCAACATCCTAGTAACCCATGTGTAAGATGAGGACAATAATAACCTCTGTGCTCAGTCTCATGACAAGTTTGTCACAGACGATGCACAACAAGAGTTTAGCTTGGGTCCTGAGGAGGAAGTTAAGTCATGAGCCTTTCTTAGGCTCCTAGAGTCAGGAGTGGTGGTGCTGGAGGAGGGTGGGAGGCGGAGGCATGGAGGCAAATCAGCCGAGGGACAAGAGCTTGGGCACTAGAGTCAGGCCTCTGGTTCATGAACCAAGTACCACCTCTGAGCATGGGCAGGGTGTCTTTCTTCTCTGGTTTTCTCACGTGTGAAATGGGGACAAAAGTAATACCTACCCCAAGGGACTGCTGTATGGAGAAAATTAGTTCCTACATATAAAACAGCCAGGGAGAAAGGTAGAGAAGAACACCTGAGTCAGTACTTTTGGCATTAGAAGAGAGGTAAGTGCTTTCCAGAAGCTGTTTGAACTCTGCTAAGGGCTGAATTATCTCCCCTCACTAAGTTCATATACCATAGATATCATAGTTCTAAACCCCAGTACCTCAGAATGTGACTCTATTTGGAAACGGGGTCTTTTCTGAGTAATTAAGTTAAATGAGGTCATTAGGGTAGGCTGCAATCCAATACAACTGGGACAGGAAGACAAAAGAAAAGACTAGGACAGACACAGACGGAAGACCATACGAAGACACAGGGAGAAGATGGTTGTCTATAAGCCAAGGAGAGACAACTTAGAAGAAATCAACCCTGCCAACACCTTGCTCAGACTTCTGGCTACTGAAACTGTGAAAAAAATAAATTTCTATCCTTTAACCCACCCCCATCCCCACGCTGTGGTTCTCTGTTTTGGCAATCCTTGCAAACCAAACAGGCCCTGCTGGTTGCCATGGTCAGAGCAACTCTGAAACTCTCTTTACATACTGATTCTGGACAGCCAAAGCTGGCTTTGCCCTGAAGCTTAAAGAGGACACAGCAGAAGGTCAGCCTCAGAGAAACCCTCATCTGCTTTTGCTGTGCTCATCCTGTGAACTGAGCCAAAGTTGGGGGGCTTCAAGACTCTCCCAGGAGCTTCTGCAGATCAGCTCCCCAATCCCCAAGGTCCAGGAATACCTCCTGGAGAAACTGTTGACCAGTGCTTGGTTTTCTGTTAAGTCGCCAAAGTTTTCTCAGGTCTAATCAGAGATGTAGGTCTTTAATTTAGGGGTGTTACAGAAAAATGGAGGCAAAGTCAATTTATCAAGAAGAAACTTTATATCACAGCCTAACACAAACCTAATGATAGTACTATTAAGAAAATACTTTTCAAGCACACACCTGGGCCTAAGAAGTGCTGGTTCAGACACACACACACACACACACACACACACACACACATACACACACTTTATCCCACTGAGCCCTAAGTAATTTACTTTGACAAAACACCAAGTCCACTAGACAAAAATGTTTAGCACCATTCCCAAAGGACAATATGGTATCAAACATCAAGAAAGGGAGGTAAGGGCCTTTTTTAGGGCAATAGAGCAGAGAGACAATGTGGAGACAGCGAAGATTATAGGAAACGTAGCAGGAAAAGAGGAGGGCATCAGCTGTGGAAGGGAGACAGCTGCAGTCACAGGCACGTAAGCACAATTGGAGGAACTGGGTAGCCTTTAGAAGGATGTGCGACCCTAGAAACTTCGATGGAAGGTTTTCCACATGGTCTGACGGTGATGGCACTTCTCCACTTCGATTTGCCTGTAGCTCCATCAATGTGTGCACCAATGTGAGCTGGAGTGTGATATAAACAGCCGATGGCCTCTGGCATCCACAAACAGAAACTGCCAGCTACATGAAGGTTCTAGTGACCCAAGGAGACCAGACAGAGACTGGATGACCATTCTCTGGTGGAAGCCAGTTTGCTACCTACACAGCTAGACAGAGCTCCAAACAACACTCAGTTATCTCCCCAAAGGTCCCCACTGCTAAGCACTTGCTCCTGAAGAACTGGAATCAAGCCTCAGGTCCCTGGAATACAGATATTTACACAGTGCCCAAAACAATAGCAAATTGAAAATTCAGCTCATAGTGCCTCTCAAAAGAAATAAGATCACATTAAAATTCTTGCCATTTCCTTTTTCTGTCAAACTAGCTGCTTAATATGCAGATAGCCTTCTCCTACCCTTCCTCTCTCCCTCCCTTTTACTCTCTCTCTCCTCTCTCTGTCTCACTGGTATCAATGACACATTTATTCTCCTCCTTTCAGAGCACCTTGTGAAATCAGTCCCATTTAAAGAGATTCAAATAAAGGCAAGGACACGGAGTAGAAGGCTTCATGGAGCACCAGAATGATAGAGTCTCACCCTTGCACTGAAGCCCAACTTCCACTCCACACTTTTATTTGTTGTGAGGGAACAGAATAGCTTGGTTGTAATTTTTAAAAGGCTTCCAAGCATCGTGCGAGACTCAGAAAGCTCTCTTGGGTTTTCACACGCAATATCATTTTCATGAATTAAAAATAATTTTTGTGGGATGCCTGGGTGGTTCAGTGGTTAAGCCACTGCTTTTGGCTCAGGCTGTGATCCTGGAGTCCCAGGATCGAGTTCCACATCAGGCTTCCTGCATGGAGCCTGGTTCTCCCTCTGCCTATGTCTCTGTCTCTCTGTGTGTGTCTCTCATGAATGAATAAATAAAACCTTTTAAAAATTAAAATTGAAAATTATTTTTGCAAACAGGCAACTGTACAGGGCACATGGTAAAACCCTATCCTAAACCAAATGATAAAGTAGGTAAAATTTGCCTCCTGCTCCTTCCACTCCCCCCCTTATGGGTGCTCACCCAGAGTTCATGTCTGCTGTCTGACCCCCCACATAACATGAGCTAGCATTAGCTGAGCATGTGCTACGTGCCAGGCAGAGGGTCAAGCACCTCATGAAGATCACATTTATATTCTCACACATTACGAGTTAGATAACCAATATAACTGCCCAGGTATAAGAAGACCCACCTTACCCAATGAAAAGACTCTCTGAATACCACTTTTTATCCAATTAACTATATAAACTCTTAGATGGAGAGCTAAAGTAAATAAGACTTATAAAATTTTATTTATTTATTATTCAGTTGCACATACATATTTAACACGATACACTATTTAAATTATACATTAATATAGAAATACTGCTTTTTTTCCGGGCTTACAGATCATTATACAATTTTATTCACCAATGTGTTCTTTTTCTCTAGAGCCAAATTTGGAGTCACTCAATTCATCTTTTCCAGGACACATCATCTTCATTTCCATCTTGGTTGTTTGAGATGCAGCACACTGTCACTGGAAATTTTATCCCAAGCCACAAATACCCACTGATATAACACTGGGACAGTTGTTCCGTTTATTCAAACTACAGGTGTATATTGATGAGCTGCGCAATGTAACAATTTACCACAATGCCTTTTAAAGGAATCCTCAGAAGGTCTGTTTATAATGGATCCAGTATTTACATTCTGGGGGTCACATTCCCAGAAACAATTGCTAAATCTGTGCTCAAATCACTTGCCTCCTTTCTGTTTACTGATTCTGTCTGGAAGCTTCTGCAAGCATCCCAAACCAGCACTGACTGAACTCATTTCAGACCAATGTATTTTCTGTAAACAACACCATGGTTTTTTTCCAGTTTAAGTAAACAAGACAGCATCCCCAAATTTAAGACTCTTTGTAAGGATTCCAATATTTGGATATGCCTTCTTTTCTCAGGGGTGATTTTGGTAAAAGCCCTTGTACCTATGCTCCAATTTATAAGACATCATTAACCCCATTTTACAGACCATGAAATTGAGGTTCAGAAGTTGAAGTAACTTTGCTAAGATCAAAGATCTAGTGCTTAAATAACAGGTGGTTAGGACTGCAGGCCAGGAGGTCATATGCCAACGGCACTGTCCATAGTCTCCCAGTGTGGCCCCTGAACTCATGTCCACTTTTTACAACCAATTTCCTTTCCTGAAGTTCCCTGCTGCTCTCAGAACCTGTACCAATCCTCACTCCTGCCTCTGACCCCATCACTTCACTTACAGGAGTTTAACTGAAGGAAATACTCAGGTACACAATGATTTAGCCTCAGGATATTCATGATAGCATTATTTTTAAGGGAAAACATTTGAAAACACACTAAACATCCACAATGAAGGATGTGTCAAACTATATGCTCACAGTGGAATGCTAAGCAGCCATGTTTAACCTTCATGAAATATTAAGTGGGAAAAATGAGAAGTTATATAATAGGATTGTAGTTTCATTTTTTTTAACAGTATATTTACATCAAAGAAGACTGAAAGGAAGAACAACGTGTTAACTTAGTTAATCCCTGAGAGATGGAATTAAAGGAGATGGTTATTTTCTTATTTGTACTTTTCTGTTTTCCCTCTTCCAAAAAATTATGCCTCTTCCAAAAGGAGAAGTCCAACAGGCTGCAATGTGCCTCCTGGAATGACAGGAGAAATACCTGAGTGAAAATGGTGTCTTATTTCATAAACTGTGGCCTATACTACTTTCACAAAGGTATTGCCCTGCAAAAGGATTTTCCAATTAAGGGAAAAGATTAAGGTTGTAATCCTGAGAAGTTATCCAGTCCAAAATCTGCTTGGTCTCTCTATTACAACTGCACAGGTATAATAGCCTGTCTTACAGAGTCAACTAAGCGTACAAACCACTTGGCCATATGTCAGACCCTCTGCTATGGCCAAAAATCAAGTGAGCTCTCCTAGAGAATTAGCTAGTGTTCTTTTAACCCAGTCCCTGGCCCAGGGTTGTACTAGGTGGGAAGTAACAGATTTAACAAAAATGGCACATTCCCTACCTTTGGAGAGTCCACTAATCTAGCAAAGACATGCTGATGAAGACATGGACACAGTGAGCCAAACAGAAATGGGCACTCTCTGGGGGAGGCCCAACAGTCACAGCCGGTCACTTGCTGCTTTCTGGGAGTAATGTCCAGTACCTGGAGAGCTAATGGGACTGGATTGAAAATAGGTAATAGGAGTCCAGTTTTTATTCATTGCCAGGTAGAAGCAAGGCTGTCTCTTAGAAAATTACCATTCCATAACCCTGGTGTGTTAAAATAAACTGGCCTCTTTCAAGAGATCATAATGCCCAATGAGAACAACAAAAAAAAATGTACACAACTAATATGTAAACTCTGGTAGGCAGCATCAAAGATGGCCATGAATGATACTCATTTTTTGATATTTACTCCCTATTATAATCCCCTCTCTTTAGGAGTAGGGTGGGCTTATTGATTTGTTTTTTAATGAACAGAATACAGAGGAAGTGATGGCATACCAGTTCTGAGACCCAATTATAAGAAATTTGTAGCTTCTATCTTGAGTATCCTCTTTCTCTCTCTCTCTTCTCTCTCTCTCTCTCTCTCTCTCTCTCTCTCTCTCTCTCTCTCTCTTATGTTCTCTATCTCCTTATTCTGGGGAAATCCAACTGTCATATCACAAGAAGATTTATTAAGGTCCACGTGGTAAGGGACCCAGGCCTGCCAACAACCAAGCGAGTGAGCTTGAAAGCAAATATCTCCCAATTGAGCCTTCAGATGAGAGCACAGCTCCAGGCAACAGCTGCAGCCTCTTGAGAGATCCTGAACTAGAGGCACCCAGATCAGATTCACCTAGACTCCTAACCAACAGAAATTGTGAGATATTACATGTCTATTGTTTTAAGTCACTAAATGTGGAGGCAATGTGTTATAAGGATTAGCTATCTACATAACTAATACAGATTCCAAATAGAAACTTTCAAAAAGAGGTTCCAGGTGGTATTAATGAGACCTGATTCACTTAGTCCTTACATGGACTCTGGATTCATATTCCTGGGAGTTCACAACCAACTCTACCATTTACTAGCATATAACTACAGTCAAATTATTTAACTTCACTGTTCCTAGTTTCCTGGTATGAAATGGGAATTATAAGATCACCTAGCTCATATGTTAAAATATCAAATGAGTGTGTGTGTGTATGTGTGTGTCTTGCAACGGTGCCTAAAAATGAGTAAGTGCATATACATGCTTGTTATTATGACTATTAGCATATGATAATAAAAAATGAGACATGAGTATATATACCCTGTATTTTTAAAATTTTATTGTTCATAATTTATTTTTAAATTCAGATTTAGGTTAAAATTTCAAAAATAGAAAAAATAATAATCCTATGCTCTTCTAGATTCCTCTGACGTTAACATTTTGTTCTATTTGTTTTATCCTTCTCTTTCTCTTATATTTTTTCAGACTGATTTTGTGTCTTTTCAAAAAACAAGAAATTTTATTACATAACCACAGGAAATCATCAAAATGAGAAATGAACATTGAAGCAACATTATCATCTATTCTACAGATCTTCAGATTGTTTTTTTGTCTACTGTCCCAATAATGCCCTCTACAGCAAAAGATCCAAGATCATATGCTGTATTCAGTTGTCATGCTTCTTTAGTCTCTATAATCTATAACAGTTTCTCTTTTTTGTGTATTTTATAGATACTTATATTTTTGAGGAATACAGGCCAGTTATATCAGAGAATATTCTTCGGTTTGAGTTTGTCTAATATTTCCTCGTAATGAGATTCAAGTTGCACCTTCTGGTAGGAATACTCCGTAAGTGATGCTGAGTTGTCAGTGCATGATATCAGGTGGCACATGCTGTTGATCACTGCCATTTCTGGTAATGTTAGCTTTGATCATTGATTACATGTCTGCCATGTAACTCTAATGTTACAATTTTACTCTTTTTAATAAAAAGTAGCTTGTGGAGGATAAAATTTGAGACTATGTAAACATCCTGTATTCCTTGAACTTCCATCCACAATGCTAAAACCAATTACCACTATCCTGGTCAGCAAATGGTGTTTTTCTAATTCCATATCTTATTTTACATTTATTAGTTGACATTATACTAGAAGGAAAACACTTTCCCTCCTTCCTCATTTATTTATTTATTCATTCATTTATATCAGTGTTGACTCATGGATTCTTACCTTGGTAATCTTTTACTATCTATAATTTTTATTAAAACCAAATATAAATCTAAATTTATAAACTGTAAGTCATATGGATACTTTTGACAGCATTTATGGACCCAGAAAAGATATATCCATTTCTAAAACACACAGGTATATTTTCTTTTATTAGAGCAGAGATTTTGCTCATGTGAAGAATTTTTCATTGTCTTTGTCTATGTTCTGGTCAAGGTTAGTACCCCTGAAGACTGAGAAACTGGGTTGGCATTATTATTAATCATTCCTGCAAAACATGACAGCAAGGAGCATTCAAGATAAATAGTGGGCATCTTTCCTAAGACTTCAAGAAACCTGGTTCTACCCCAATATCTTATCAGCAATTTGGCAAAGAATTCCAACATGACTATACCTTTTCACACAGATTTTTGTACAAGTATAGTGAACATAGAGAATGGACTGAATTCATATGGTCCAAAATGGGAAAACAAATTTTTTTTGAAAACCACTTCCTTTAAGCAAATTCTAATTTCTCCTTCCCAGCCCTGAACAGATCTGCAGCTTTGCCCATCCTTTCTGGTGTCAGAAGAACCTCACTAAGGCTCCCAAAGTCAAGTTCCAATAGGAATAAGCACTTCAATCTCTCGTTTAATTTAAAGCTTCTTTCTTTTCCTAGCTCAGAATAAACACATGAACAGCCTTGACCTGCAAAAGAGGAAATAGAACTTAATCTGTTTCACTCTTTCTTCATCTGGTCTTTTTCTTATCACTCTGCTCATTGTTTTGGCTGCTCCCTGTAGGATGGAAGGGTGCGAAGCTGGGTGAGTGAGCAAGATCTTTCTTGACTAGTAATGTAATTTAGCTATGTGTCCTCTGTAGGGGAGCTGCCAAAAGCCAACTCTTTCTCTTTCTCTCACCGGTGCTTTTCCGGGTCTGTGTGAGACAGCCCATTTGAGACACTTCTCTCCTAAAGCGATGCACTTTCTCCTTAACCTCTAATGACGAGGCTCCTCTGTTGGCTTCTGTAACACCTGACTCAAGAAAAGACTGAGTGTCTTTGCCCCTAACTGCTAGAGAAACGATTTTCCACTGGTCAGCCTTTCATTGACCTCCAATTGGAGTTTTACCATTCGAATTTGTTCCAGGAAAATCCATGCAACAATATGATACTTTCCTCCTATCTTTACTCTGGGGAACCGAAGTCAATTTCTTCCAGAAACTCCTCATATACACCCTGGGGTGCACCTGTGGGTCTCCCCAGTTCACAATGCATTTAAGGATAATGAGGTGTCACCTTCTTCTCCTGGAAGATAATCCCACTCTTTACAAGTGCCTCTCTGGAAATACCCTTCATTTGGTCTGGAGAAGGACATCCTTCTCAGGAGGGAAAACAATGGACACCCTGACAACTCTCTCCAAAGAAATCCTGATTCCGGAAACCACAAATGCTGGAGAGGATGTGGAGAAAAGGGAACCCTCTTGGGGTTCCCTGCACTGTTGGTGGGAATGTGAACTGGTGCAGCCACTCTGGAAAACTGTGTGGAGGTTCCTCAAAGAGTTAAAAATCGATCTGCCCTATGACCCAGCAATTGCACTGCTGGGGATTTACCCCAAAGATACAGATGCAATGAAACGCTGGGACACCTGCACCCCGATGTTTCTAGCAGCAATGTCCACAATAGCCAAACTGTGGAAGGAGCCTCGGTGTCCATCGAAAGATGAATGGATAAAGAAGATGTGGTCTATGTATACAATGGAATATTCCTCAGCCATTAGAAATGACAAATACCCACCATTTGCTTCGACGTGGATGGAACTGGAGGGTATTATGCTGAGTGAAGTAAGTCAGTCGGAGAGGGACAAACATTATATGGTCTCATTCATTTGGGGAATATAAAAAATAGTGAAAGGGAATAAAGGAGAAAGGAGAGAAAATGAGTGGGAAATATCAGTGAGGGTCACAGCACATAGGAGACTCCTAACTTTGGGAAACAAACTAGGGGTGGTGGAAGGGGAGGTGGGTGGGGGTGGAAGTGACTGGGTGACGGGCACTGAGGGGGGCACTTGATGGGATGAGTACTGGGTGTTATTCTATATGTTGGCAAATTGAACACCATAAAAATAAATTTATAAAAAAAAAAAAGAAATCCTGACTCTTTCACCATCTCAATTCTGCCTTCTTGTAAACATAGGCTTGAAGTGGGATCAGGCTAGGATAGAAGCACCAGTTTCAGTCCCTTGTTCTCCTGTAGACATGTCGAGCGTTTTTAGGATATGAGGGTTCTTGTCAACTTCTTTGTCTGACACTTGCTATGAAATAAATGCTTTGTGATTTGTATTCTTCCACAATGCTGAATAAATTTTATAAGGATGATAGTGCCTAGGTTTCAAAAGGAAGGGCAGGTGGGTGAGGAAGGGCTTGTACAAATGTTTCAGAAAACTCTCCTTTTTCTATGAAGGCTAGCATGCTAGTTTTCAAAGTCTTACTACATTTGCCCCCAAACTTCTTAATTTCCTATTAAGAACAGCATCTGGTTTGTAGCCCAAGAAGTAAGATCCACCAGCTTTCCACTGAAATACCTATGTGTAGGAGAAGAACTTGAGAACTTACAACCATTTCAGAATTAGAAGTGGCTATCAATTTGTTGCTAAAATCTAGAAAAGATTTTTATTATCTGCAAAGCATATGGTAGTGTTAGCAAATGAACTAAGCCATCCTCCCAAAATTGGGAGGAAAACCATTTCTGCTTCTTTCATTGTCTCCTCTGTTAATAAAGCTGAAATAATCTGAAAGCTGAACAGTCTCCTCTACCTTCTAATTGCTACTTTCTAAGGTAGCCATAATTCTGCCCTTACCAGCTCTCCTCCATGTAACTGGATAGAGCAATTCTTAGGAAAATGGATCAGGCATAGAAACTGGTATTGGGATATTGTATTGAAGTATGATGTCCAAAAGGAGATGCAGGCCAGGACACAAGAGCCCTTGGAGTACTGCTTACTGGAAATTGTACATTTTAATGCACCAGGATGTTGAGAAACTCAGGGAAGAAAGCAGCAAAGGCAAGAGGCAATCAGACCAGCAGAATAACGCTCTCCAAACATCGGGAGAGTGTTCTCCTCTGCCTTCAAATTGCAGATCTGAAAAGGAGATTAATCCAGTCATCAGAAAATAGTCATCAAAGGGGCCAAAAGAAAAAAAAAAGAATTTAAATTTGGAGGCCAAAAGGGGAAACTGATTAGGAAAATATAATAGGGAAAATAAAGACCTCATACATAGTAGATAGTAGAAGGCAGTAAGTAAAAAATACCCAGGAATGATGCTAATAAGAAATGTGTACTAGAAACCCACACAATGAAGCTTTAATGAAAAATGGAAAGGATCTACATATAATAAAGCATACTTCTCCATGGCATGACTAAAATTGAAAAAGTGAAGAGTTCTCCAAAAATTATGCTTTGGTATAATACTAGTCCAGTAGAAACTGCAATGGACTTTAAAAATTTTTGAACAAGTAATTTTGAAGTTTATCATGAAGAATAAGCAGGAAAAATCAAAATGATAGGAGATCTTCCCTAATAATTATTAAAGCCAATTATAACATTATGCTTAGCACTAGTACAAATCTCAAAAAAAATAATAGAACAAAGTCATCCCATATATATGCTTATAAAACCTTAAAGGAAGCAACAGAGAGGGTATGAGATTAATTTTTCCACAAGTAGAAAGTGGCTATTTTTTAAGTATATGTGATCACATATACACATTTACATGAAATTTTATAACTATCTTTAGAATTTAAAACATAAAATAAATACTAAGAAGGGAAAGAAGAAAATTGGTTATTAGGGGAAAAAAACCTTGCACCTATATGGTGCAACCATATACCATATTCCAAAATTTACTCTAGATTTTAAGGTTAAGTTGTTTAACAAACTAGAATAAAACAGAGGTTAATATTTCAACCAATATCAAGATAAGCAAGGAGTTTTGAAGTGTAATGCAATGAGCCAAATTACAGAGTCTAAGTCATATATATGGTCAAATGATCTTCAGCAAAAGTACCCAAGTAATTTGGTATGGAGTTAAAGTCAAGTCTACCCAGAACCTCAGAATGTAACTTTATTTGGAAATAGGGCCTTTGAAAATGCAATTATGTTGAGTTCATATGGAATAGAATAGCTCCTAACTCCAATAAGGTATCCTTTTACAATGGGGAAAAGGAAATCTTCAGTGGACAAAAGGAAACCTTTTCAACAGATGGTACTAAAAATACTAGATATCTTAGTGGAAAAATAAACAAAACCTGATGCTTACTTCATACTATACACAAAAATTAACTCAAATGGATCATGTTCTGTGATACATTTATAATAAAACATAGATGAAAATTGTAATCACCTTGGGTTTGTAAAAAATTTCTACATAGGACACAAAAAGCACAGGTTGTTAAAAAAGAAATCAATTTGATTTCATCAAAACTTAAAACTTACACTCTTCAAAAAACATGTTACAAAATAATAGGCAGCTACACACTGGGGAGAAAATATTCGAGAAACATGTATGACAAAGGGATTTTATCTGAAATATATAAGGACTCTCAAAATTCAATAATAGACAAAAAATACACAAATAACCTTAACAGAAATTTCACCAAGGAAGATATAAGAATGCCAACAAACACATGAAAAGATGTTGCACATCATTAATTATTAGGAAAAAGTAAATTAAAATTACAATGAGGTATCACCACATTGTCACTAGAATTGCTAAATTTAAAAGGCTGTCCATACCAAGGGGTAGTAGTGACAGTGAGCAACTGGAACTCTCCTACATTGCTGGTAGGAATGTAAAGTATTACAATCACTTTGGAAAACATCTGGCAGTTTCTTAAAAAGTTATACCTACACCCACCATGTAACTCAGTCATTCTGTACCAAGGTATTTACTTAAGAGAAATGAAAAATATATGTAAAGCCTGAACAGAAATGTTCATTATTTGTACATTAAAATGAACATTATAAATGTTCATTAGCTTTATATGTAACATCTACAAACAGGAAAAAAATCCACATGTCTGTCAATGGTTGAAAAAAAACAAATTGTGGTATAACCAATCATATAATGAAATACTACTAAGCAATAAAAAGAAATGAAAAATTGATACATGCAACAGCATAGATCAAATAATTATCCTGAGTCCAAGAGGCTAGGGGGAAAAGTTATATTATATGACTTCATTTTTACCAAATTCTAGATAGTTCAAACTAAGATATAGTGATAGCAGATCAGAGGTTACTGGGGACAGGAAGAAGGAATTGAGAGAGGAATTGCAAGGGCACAAGGAAATTCCTAGTAATGATCGATATGTCTGTTAACTTGACCATGGTGATGGTATACTTTACCATGCAGTTTATTGTACATTAATTATACTTTAGAAACTCTTTGAAAAAGAATGGAACTATAAAAAAAGTAAAAGGCAAAGAATAAGGAGAAATATTTTCAAGAACAATGACATATAATTGTGAATGTACCAAGCACATAAAGCATATAAATCAATAAGAATAGATAAATGATGGCAACCCGAGTGGCTCAGTGGTTTAGCGCCCCCTTCAGCCCAGGGCCTGGTCCTGGAGACCCGGGATCGAGTCCCACATCGGGCTCCCGGTGCATGGAGCCTGCTTCTCCCTCTGCCTGTGTCTCTGCCTCTCTCTCTCTCTCTGTGTCTCTCATAAATAAATAAATAAATCTTTAAAAAATCGATAAATGAATTAAAAAGCCAAGAGTGTAAACAAACCACTCACAACTGAAAAATATGCAAATTTTCAATAATTATATTAATAGCAAATAATTTTTATTTTTTATTGTTTATTTTTTTAAAGATTTTCTTTATTTATTCATGAGAGAGGCACAGAGAGAGAGAGAAAGGCACAGACACAGGCAGAGGGAGAAGCAGGCTCCACACAGGGAGCCTGACGTGGGACTCGATCCTGGGTCTCCAGGATCACACCCTGGGCCGAAGGCAGGCGCCAAACCACTGAGCCACCTGGGCTGCCCAATAGCAAATAATTTTTAAAACAATTATTTACCTGCCAATTCTCATTTATAAAAATGGCATTTTTTTTTTAGGCTTAATGATTAATGCTGATGTTGATACACTGGAGTGAGCATACATATTCCAGCAATCAAAATGTAATTGGGAAAATTTTTCAAAAAAGCCATTTTTGAATATCATTAAAGTCTTCATATTTCTAGGTATTGCAACCTGAGTCATTTTAATTTTTCCCTTTATAATTTCCTGTGTGCATTTTTAATAGCAAGCACAAATTTTTTAATCAGAGAAAATATTTATTTGTAAAGTGGAAAATATTTGAATTAGTTTCATTTTGAAAACATACATGCACAAAGAGTAGATTGTACCTTCCAGGTCTCGCTGCCTATTGACTGCTCATTTCCCATGGTCATTGTCACCATGGAGTCACTGTCACCATGGGATGTCTCTTACACATGGCTCATAAAATGGAACCATGATGATAACAACAGTGCCCCACTAGCATCTCCAAGCCACAGGATTCTAGCCTATTCCATCATATATGAATATATGCATTCCACCATATATGCATTTCTAAAACCACTCAGATTCTTGTCAGGAGTCTCAAGTCCCCGAGGATATTAATACTAGCTTCTCAAGAAAAAAGTAATCTCTAAGGATCTTTATGTCCATGTATGTGGGGAAAAAATAATCCATGTTTTGTTCTCTTGGCAGCTAACCTAGATTTAAAGGACAGGTTATCACTAACCTCATACAGAAAGAACACAGTGGAATGAGTGAAGGGGAGGTAAGACATAGTAGACCGCAGCAGATCATGGAAAGTCCCAGACCGGTCTGCCATAATCCAACTTCCAACTATTGGTCTCTCTCCTTCCTGTACTGTGTGGACTCCTATTTGCTGTCAGAGTAATCCAAATTTTGAATGGAGATCTTTTTATCCTTGAGTGAACTAATAAAGGAGTTTAAGTCCCTACAAACCAGACCTAGCAGAAGGAGACCATCCAGTCTGCAAATATTGACACCAAACAGAGACTATGTCAATGGGTCAAGCTACAGAACAGCTGCAACAACACAGACAAGGTATGAAATGTGCTCTTGAGCTCAGAGTTCACACACTAATCCAATCCAAGGATTATCAGTTGTCCTAAATACTCATTAAATCACAAGTAAAGAGTGTTTTCTTTCAAAGCCTGACATCTCAATGACTGTGTTGAATCATTTTTTAAGATTAGAACTGAAGCCAGAATGATTACCATTCAAGGCACAGGCTGGTCTTGACTACTTCAAATTGGCCACCGCTGGCTACCTCCAATCCACTGGAGGATGGAGGTGAAAAACATTCACAGCCATGCTCACAGTTTTCACCTTTGTTCTTGAGAAAAACACCCAGCAATAAATAACAAAACATGGATTTTTGTCAAAGCAAACTATTTTCTTGACCATAGAAAATGTATTACAAATTTTTTAAGCAAATATGGGTGACAATTTAGACAATTCCCCAAGTAGAAAGAAAGTCATTCAGAATGCTGGATTCCAAGTGGAGCTCTGGAGTCAAGTCTGGCTCTGCCATTAACTTTTTGGGGTATCTCATTCAGCTCTTTATGCTTCATTTCTCACTGGTAAATAAGCGTGTTGAGGTGGATAATCTCTAAAAGCATTATGCCTAAACACTAGGTTAGAATTCTAATACAAGACGGCATCTGGTCAACAGACATGTGGTATTGAAAGGCTACAGCCTGGTCTTGAGCCATAAAAGTGGTCCATGATCTTTTTGTTCTACTTAGCATCCAATCTTTCCTTCCTTGGGGCAATATGCCTTATAACCAGCCTTGGAAGTAGAGGAATCATGATTTAAGGGGGAATCCAAACACACTGGTTAAACATTTGGAAATACTATCCCAATTATAATTGCTTATAAGCTTGTTTATGGATTCCTTACACATGATGGGCTAAAAACACACTTGGTGAATTAATGAATGAACAAATAAAATGCAAAATGATATAAAAGGAAAGATTCACGTTGGAACTAAAAAGTGAAGAAGAAAATGTGGTACCACTGGACAAGGTACGAAGCAAAGAACGGCCAGAATTTGATGACAGTAGCATGACATCTGTTCCCCATCAGTGTGTGTACTGGTTAGGAACTGGGATCTAAAAGCAGACTACTAGTTTGAGCTCTCACTGCATCATCTCTTAGCTGGGTAACCATTGGAAAATGATGCTCTCAGCTTTAGCTCCATCATATGTAGAATGGGTACTAACAATTTAACCTGACAGGGTCACTGTGAAGATTAAATATCACCACTGCCTGGCACTTAAAAGACTATCTGGTATAAACTAAGAGGTCAGTAAATGGTGGTTGTTACCATGGCCAGTCTCTTGGATTGAGTCTGAGTGTGCATGGTCAGGAAAAGGAGAGCTAGAGTAAGTTTTCGGGAGAGACTGAATGGAGTCTGGGTGAGAGACTGAGCCAGGAATGGGCCCAAGTATTCAAGAAAAGCTTTATAAAATGCGAGGCACACCAGAAGAGAAGTGGTTTCTGTGTAGGAAGCATCCATTCTCTCCAGGTCTACAGAGAAACTAACCATGCTATAGACCGAAAAGTGGAAGCCTGAGAGATACCCAGGAATAATGGCCTTAGTATTAATAATAGTGTGCATTTGTTGAGCACTTGTTGCCTGTCAGGCCTGATTTTAGTTATATGGACTGACAGACTTAAGCATGGAGATTCACCTTCCCATGAAGGGCAAGAGCAGGATGAGGCTCCCAGCAGCTCTGAGGTCAGCAGCCATAGGTGTGTGGGAGCAGGGAGGGATTGATAAGTTTGCAAGACCATGGGAGGCACTTCTCTGAGGAAACTCCTGTGACATCTGGGAGGCATGATCAAGGGGAGCTAATTCCAGCTATGTGAGCTAATTCAAGCTGGTGAAGGCTCATCAAAAAAAAAAAAAAATACTTACTAATCTGAGGCTAGTACATGCCATGTTAATTGGAGCATTCACCCAAATTGTCAAAAAGAGTGGATTTATCTTCATGGCTCTAGCATTTGCCAACACATGGGCCACATTCAATTTCTCTAAGGGAACCTGAGACCATGTCATAACCACATGAAGTCTTCACCCACATCTGACTCTAAACACCACCTCTGCATTTCTGTTTGGCATGTAGGTTCTTAATTATTTTTGTATATTTAACAAATACATGTGCTGATCTATGCTGACTGTGTATCATGTAGTTTGAAATGTTTTGTAACTGCTAACCTAGTTAATCTTTACAGACAATCCTATGGGGTAGGTACTATTCCAATGCCCATTTTACAGACTGGAAAAGTGAGGTAAAGAAGTCAAGTAGAAAAAACTATAGCCTGCATGTAGGATCAGAGACAAGGGTATGGATTCAAGCACAGATACTCTCATTTCCAAGTACATATCCTTTGCTCTGCCACTGTGGCCTCCCACATCTCAGGGGGTGGGGAGGAGATGCTTCTTTTAAAATATTATTCTCTATCTAGTAGTTTCACTTTTAGAAGGAAAGGAAAACAAAAAGAAACAAAATGGTCTGGAAGCTCAGAGGGAAGAGACAACCCCAAGGCACCATTAAGTACCTGACTGACATTCAGTCACTTTAGAGCACATCCTTTTCCAGTGATTACTCTTCCCTGATCACTGGCCTAGAAAGTGATGAGACACTGCATCTGAGACACTGGCATGTACCCAGAGTAGATTTTGCTGGAAAACTGACTATCACACTGTGTTCCTCTTATCTCCCCATCCAGGTGGTTCCAAACAGAAAACTGACCTCCTGGCCAAGGCCCTCATGTCCCTTTCGAGGATTCAAATCAAAGTTATCACTTCCATAACTGAAACAGCTGTCAGAGAAGCAGCTTCCCAACAGCTGGCTTTTCTAGATCTTTTCCCTTCCAGGGAGCATGCCATCGCAATGCCACCCTGTCCCCTTTCAACCCAGTGCACTTCAGCCCCACAGGGGGGAGGCGGCAAGTACTAGGCAACAAGAGAAGCCCTGAGCTCTGCCCCAGCACTTCAACAGTTAGTTGTGTGGCCTTGGGTAAATCATTTAATATCTCTGCCCCTTTAGTTGTCCATCTAAAACCTGAGGTAAAGAACTAGGAAGGACTTTTTTTTTTTAAAGATTCTATTTATTTATTTGAGAGAGAGAGAGAGAGTCAGAGAGTACTGTGAGAGAGAGCACAGAGGGAAGAGGGAGAAGCAGGCTCCCCATTGAGCAGGGAGCCCCACGTAAGACTTGATCCCAGGGCCCTGGGATTATGATCTGAACCAAAGGCAAATATTTAACCAACTGAGCACCCAGGCGCCCCAAAGAAGGATCTTTTTTTCCAACATTTTGTAGACAGTAAAGATCTTTTACTACCCAGTTTACTAGGTTCTTTTGTGCCCATTTGTTTGCTCACCAATCCAGCTGCTGAGAGGTAGTCATTCATACTCTTTCCCCTGACACCTTCATCTCCCCCCCCCGTCCCATTCTCTGCTTTCTCTCTCTCTCTCTCTCTCTCTCTCCCCCCTCTTTTTATCATTCTTCAACATACCTCCTTTACCTCTACACAATTTCAAAACTTCAAGAGTAGTCTTTGATTCATAAGTGGAAAGACTTTCAGGGAAAATCTATCTTCATGTGGCAGGGCCACAAAACACAGACAGATGTCCATGGCTTTCACTGAATTTCTCCATGAAAACTGGGTCATGAAATTGCTTTCCACTACTTAACCTATGCCGGTTATCTCTTTTCCTGGCCCCCACCACTAAGTAGCCCTGGACAGTTACTGAATTCTGGTTCTGTAAAATGGGGTTGAAATACCTACAGTTATCAAGTTGTGTTAGAATTTCAATGCTTGGTACAGTGTAAATTGTTGGTCCTTATTATGTGTAAATATATATATATATATACATATATATATTTTAAAGATTTTATTTATCTATTAATGAGAGACTCAGAGACAGGCAGAGACATAGGCAGAGGGAGAAACATGTCCCACAGGGAGCCTGAAGTGGGACTCGATCCCAGGACCCCAGGAACATGACCTGAGCCAAAGGCAGATGCTCAACCCCTGAGCCACCCAGGCGCCCCTATTATGTGTAAATATTTGTAATGATATTTTGTATAATGAGCTTATCCAGAAGGCTCTGGAATGGCAGTATGTATAGGGCTGTCAGCATGGTCAGACAGGCATAAAGTAGCAGGAGTGGAGTGCTTTTCTTCAGAGAGCTAAACTGCACTCATCTCAATCTCCTCAGACCCTTGCCAGAGCTCATGATTTACAATTACACAAAAGGCTCCTGGGTGGTGAGCAGCCAAAGGAATTTGGAATGAGCTTCTTCTCTTTCTCTGAGGGGTTCAGAGACAAATGATCATGTTCCAATGATGGGGAAAACATTCAGCACATCACAAACCCAATAGTGATCGTCTTGGGTCTCAGACCACTGTGGTATTTAATAAGGAACTCAGGTGTGCTAAGTATTGTGGTGAAGAGTGCCCTATCCTAAAGAACATTCTCTTCTACAAGTTAATTAAACAAGTCAGCATACTGAATAAGCTTTCTAATTCATCAGGAAAACTGGAGGGCAAGCCATAAAAGAAATAAACCACAAATCTAGTGTGTGCTGTTCCCATTCTGTCAGTCAGGGCAAGCAAGAGGGGTAAATAAACCAGCATAGTATTCCTCTGGCCTGGATCCCTGTCCCATCCTTGCTCAGAAATTTCCTTGCAGGATAAATGGCCTAGAGGAGACTGTGTGCTCTTTCCTAATGGCAGCATTAAAGGAGATAGAGCCATAAAGTTTGGATCAATTTGATTTGAGAAAGCAGGACACTGATGTCCACTCTTATGAGCTGGCATGGCAGCCCAATGGCCCAGCTTGGTTCCCTCCCCTCCAGCCCCATCAGAGCAAAGCTGCTCCTTGGCAGAGGCAAGGCCCCTGCACAGAAACAAAGCACATGGCCTTGACATCAGCCAGTTCAGGAGGAGACGAAGGCAGGCCACATAAATCACTCATGAAGCCAAAGGACAGGCTTGCTAATAATCACCTAACATTTCCACCTTCTTCCTTTGTTTCACAAACTTTTTTTTAAAGATTTTATTTATTTATTATGAGAGACAGACAGAAAGAGAGAGAGAGAGGCAGAGACATGGGCAGAGGGAGAAGCAGGCTCCCCACAAGGAGCCTGATGCGGGACTCAATACCAGGACCCCAGGATCACGACCTGAGCCAAAAGCAGATGCTCAGCTGCTGAGCCACCCAGGCATTCCATGTTTCACAAACTTAAAAAAAAATTTTAAACAAGTGGATTCATTCCATTTGTTTTGGAACCTCAAAATATCCAGGTTGTTCACAGCAAATCCCCTTTACCCTTCACCAGAATGTCATCCCTGCTTCCAGTGGTCTCTGAGTTTCCTCAACCTGTTCTTATACCACATGCCACGTGCTCACTGCCCAGAAGGATGCTGCTGGGACTGACCTGGAAGTGCCACTGTCAATGGTAGGATCTTTGGATGCCAGAGCCAGCTACATTCCTGAGTTCTATGTGGGCAGAATGGGGATAAGTGCAAGGAAGCCCTTAGAGTTATCAAAAGAGCTAATATGACACTTAATTTCCATTGTGACTCATGGTTACCCTTGAAAAGTGCTAGAGCCTGCATATTTGTGCCCCCACAGATTCATATGTTAAGATCTAACCCCCAAAGTGATGGTATTAGGAGGTTCAGCCTTTGGGAGCTGCTTAAATAATGAAGGTGGAGCCTTCATGAATAAGGCACTACTCTTATTGTTCATTCACTAATATGAACTAGTGCCCTATTCATAAAAGAGACCCCAGGGAACCCCCTCAGCACTTTTGCCATGTAAGGACACAGTGAGAAGATGCCATCTATGCATCTGAAAGTAGGCCCTCGCCAGACAAATCTGCTAGCATCTTGATGTTGGACTTTCCAGGCTCCAGAACTATGAGAAATAAATGTCTCTTGTTTATAAGCCACCCAATCTATGGTACTTTGCTATTCAGCAGCCTGAACAGACTAAGACAATAAGCAAATCTCAAATCTAATTAAGATACTCCAGCAGCAAGGTCAGTTGTCAGGGAAGACAACCCAGAGAAGGTTTGTGGGGATAGACTAGAGCTGGGGGAAAAAGCCGTCAGTAGACATCAAAAGGAAGCAACTGGTCACATCAGCACCAGGCACTTCTCTCCGAGCGAGCATCATGCTAACCACAAAGAGCTGCTGCATTAATTACATGTCTCCTTGCTAAAGATTCACTCCTGGAATACCTACAAAAACTAATGAGCACAATCACTGCACCTCTCAAGAACTTTTCACCTGCCAAGCACTTTACAAGATTAGCTCATTAATCTGCATTGCCCTCCTGTGAAGCTGGTAATTATTATTATGCCCAGTTCAGAGATGGGGTGACTGAGCAGAGACTAAGCTACTGCCTGGCGCCTCTAGGCACACTGCAGCCATTCCTGTTCTGCACAGTGAAGCACAGTGTTTTGAGCTACAGTATCCCTGTCTTTCCCCTTGGCCCAGCCTCCCATTGATGGGAGTATCCCTGAACGGGGTAGATAATACATGGGCTGGATCTTCAGGTCATGTAATTATTGATCAATTCCCCTATAAAATAGTCCTTACCCAAAAGAAGTTACTCTCTTAGAGTGGAGATATTGCTAGACTCTTGCAAATGGCCAATTCATATTTTTTATTTATTTATTCACAAGAGACACACAGAGAGAGGCAGAGACAGGCAGAGGAAGAAGCAGGCTCCCCGTGGGGTGCCCAATGAGGGACTCGATCCCAGGATCACACCTGAGCTGAAAACAGACACTAAACCACTGAGCTACCCAGGTGCCTCCCAATTCATATTTAAAACAATGACTTATTAATCAAATCAACAGATATTTCCTGAATACCTTCTATATTTCAAACATGACACCACACACTGCACTCAATGCTTAGTTTTAAAAATAATGTGGATGTCCCTTCAATTTTACTGTAATATTACTTAACCAAATTCAGGGGATTCCTATTGAATTAGAATACCTGTTTCATATTTCCCATCCTCAACTTTTGTGTTCTCTTAATTTTGTTGACACAAAGAAGGAACTAATCACTTGATATTGTAATCTAACAACATTATCCCAAGCGTTGGATCCCAAGCGTTTTGCCCATTAATGGCTCTCAAGTTACTCTGTAGCCAATTCTGCCGTTGGAGGAAGTAGGTGTCCCTCCTCTTGGTTGCCAGACTATAGCAAGCACCCCTTAGGGGGTAGAAAACCTCCAGTGAACCACTGTGCAACTTTCCAGGATGTCCGTTCTGATCAAAGATTCAGTAGGTAGACGCTAAGTAAATTACCTGGTAAGTAATTTAAAATATTGATTTCCTAATAAAACAAGCAAGGTCATATTATGGAGTAAAACTCAAGCACAAGACCTTAAACAAATATCAAGCTCATGGCCCGCCTTCAGCTGGCTCAGTGCCTTGATGTGCTCAGGGGATACAGTCGGAGGGGTGCTGTGGGTCTATACTACCATGTCATGTCTATGTCCAATTTTGGGGTGATCTGAGTCAGCACTAGAGGGAATCTTGTTAAGGCTCAGGGTCAGATTTAGAGGTCCATTGATCAAAGGTGCTGATTAATGTAGCTATCATTGCCTGTGGCATCAACCATGGGTGTCAAGCTTCTGGGGAGCAGAGATCAGATGGATATATGTCAGGAAGAAAACAGACAGGTACATTACAGGAAGGCCATCTAGGTATATCTTGTGGGAGCTGGAGTGCTGCTCCTGATACCAGGCCTTTCCTAAACCAGTGTGATGATGCTTGTGAAAGCATGTGGCTAAGAATCCAGAATCTGATCAGATGGGTCTGGTTCCAGTCCTGGTACCATCACCTATTACTTGGATGAGACCCTTAACGTCTGTAGGCCCTCAATTTCTTTATCTCTAAAACAGACTGAGCAGTCATGTTTCATGAGATGGCAAGGATTAAACGAAATAATCCACACAGGGCAGCTCTGGTGGCTCCGCCTTCAGCCCAGGGCCTAATCCTGGAGACCCAGGATCCCTGCATGGAGCCTGCTTCTCCCTCTGCCTGTGTCTCTGCCTCTGTGTGTGTGTGTGTGTGTGTGTCTCTCATGAATGAATAAGTAGAATCTTAAAAAAAAAAAAAAAGAAAGAAAAGAATCCACACAAAATGCTCTGTGTGCCAGATACATAATATTAAAATAGCCATAAACTGTTACGATTTCTAAATTATAAAGTGCTAAACAATTATAACAAATTATATTAATTTTCATTATTACTTCCCTTTAAAAAATTTCTTATTCAGTGCTCTTAGTTTAAGGTTATGCCTGATTAAAAATGAACAGATATTTTATCCTTATGTGTGTAGGACCACGGTAATTTCCTTTTTTAAATTTAAATTCAATTAAAATATAGTGTATTATTAGTTTCAGGCATAGAGTTTAGTTCATCAGTTGCATATAAGACCCAGTGTTCATCCCATCACTTGCCTTCCTTAATGCCCATCACTCAGTTACCCCATCCCCACACTGAACTCCCCTCCAGCAACCCTCAGTTTGTTTCCTATAAAAGAATCACTTATGGTTCGTCTCTCTCTGATTTCATCTTATATTATTATTTCCCTTCCTTCCCCTAGATTCCATGGGATTTGGATTTATACTATATTCAGAAAAACCTATTACTTACTAGAGTGAAATTTTTATTTATTTATTTATTTATTTATTTATTTATTTATTTATTTATTTATTTTTAAGATTTTATTTATTTATTCATGAGAGACACAGAGATACAGAGGCAGAGACACAGAGAGAGAAGCAGGTTCCATGCAGGAAACCTGATGTGGGACTCGATCCCAGGACCCCAGGATCACACCCTGAGCCAAAGGCAGATGCTCAACCGCTGAGCCACCCAGGCATCCGTAGAGTGAAAAATTTAAAAACAAACTTTGGAACAAGGATCCAAATACATGAAATAGCAGAAGCCAGAAATAATACAAGTATATTTTAAAGATTCAGCCCTATCTTGGGGAGAAGAGCAAAACCGATTATCCCTATAGTGATTTCTGATAATCTCACTGGCATTAAGACTGAGTGACCCATTAGCAATGCAACAAAGATATAGTGCTGTTTGTAAGGGATAGGATGTAGCTATGGAATTCTAGGAAGTACAGGTATTTCATATCTGCATATCAAAATCCCAAATCAATCCCCTTCAGGTAGATTGGAAATGTGACTTCACCTGTGTGTGGTGTTAGTTGCCAGAGCAGCCAAGAAGAAAGAGAATCATTCATTATAAGTCCTGCACGGTGCTGCCCCAGCAGTCTCTACTCATGTTGAGGTGAAGACTTCACCTCTACCTGCCCAAAAGCCACTATAACAACAGTTTGTTGAGTTGTGCTATGTCTATCTCTCATTTTTTCAACAGAAGTTATTTATGATGAATAAAGGCCTTTTAACATATAATAACTGAATAAATGATCAAGATGTCAATGGGGAGGACAGAAGCAGTTGGTGTGAGGGGGATGTGAAGAGGAGGTTATGATATACTCCGAAAATACAGAAGTATGCAGCATATCTTGACGTCTCACCCCCAACCTCTACTGCAGCTGAGGTCTTAAAACTTGCAAGCAAAGAAGATAAGCTTCAGACAGCCAATATAAATACTGCTGGGTCACTGGAACCAGGGAGTTGAATCAGCTGCAGGCTTTGAGCTGGTTTCTTGACACTACTGACTGACATTTGGGGTTAATTCTTTGTGCTAAAGGGGCAGTCCTGTGCATTGTAGCATGTTTAGCAGCACCCCTGTCTCTAATGAGTAGATGTCAATAATACCTTCCCCAGGGCTGTGACAAGCAAAAATCTCTCCAGACATTGCCAAAAGTCTGCTGGGGGTGGGGTGGGTGGGTGGTGGTTTGGACAAAATAGCCCCCAATTGAAAACCACTGCTTATCATCTCTCAAAAGAGTTTCTCTCAAAATCAGATAAAGATTGGGGAGGGGCCTTAAGACTATTAATAATATTTTCTGGTACAGTGCCATTGGACTATTGAATTAAATTATCCCATTTCTGCTTCATTTGATGCTTAGAACTCCGTGTGTGTGTGTGTGTGCACGCACGCGCATGTGTATTTAAGGATATGCAGGGCTGTTTTACACAAATATGCAGAAAATCAAAGCAGAAAAAGCTGTTTGAAAAAAGTTCCCCAAAAGATTAATGACATAAATAGAATACATTCATATAAGAAAAAAATGAGGAAGAAAAAATCATTTTCATACTTGAAGGTACCCATTAGTTGAACTGCCTTTATTTTCTTTCTTATCATGAAGAGACTCCAAGAAATGTAATTGCAAATACTGTCAAAAGTTAATTACATGATTATAAATTATATCCTTTTACTACTCTCTGGGGAACACTAAGAATTTTAGGGTGAATAGATATATATAAATGTTCATGTTGTAGTCAATATACAATTTATATCATCGAGCTAGTATTAAATATAATGAATTCCCACACTGTGTCATGAAAGTAATCAAGAACGCAACTATTTCTTCTTTGGAATTCCTAAGAAGCATTTAAGTTTTAGTGCTGCTAGTGCTGTGCATTGACAAAACATGTTTTATTTGAGAGACTCGATGCCTGGGGCAGGCAGATAGATGTAGTTAACAGAGTCGGATCAAAGGCACACAGAGTAGACATAATTGACTAGAATTCTACAAAGCAAGTCTATGACTAAAGAGAGAAAGAAAGGTTGAAAAAGGTAAGAGGTTAAGACCTTAGGATTTTTAAAATTATTATTTTATGTATTACATGTCTCTTTCAGACAAATGCACCTCTGTGTGCTTTGTGGTTCTTGCGAACACAAGTCTGAAGGTTTAAAAGAAGGAAGAGAAGAAGGAAAACTCAAGGGTCTTTATAGATTGTCTCATTTAATCCTTGTAATATGCCTGGGAAGTATGTTTTTGACCCATTTTAAATGAGGAAACTGGAGGCCCAGTAACTTGTCCAATGTCAAATGATAAAACAAAGATGCCACAGGTCAAGCTCAGCTCTATCAGGTTTCAAGGTCCCCTTCTTACTCATAAGCCACTTAAAGTAACCTCTCTAGCCAAATATCTCTTTTCATTATGAGAATGGTCTACCCTTCTCATTTTCTTTCAGTGTCTGCAATCAGCCAATGAGGAATTCATTTAAGTTAACAAATAACCTCTTCTAAAGCTCCAAATAATCTAGGTTAAATTTTGTTTTGTTTTGAAGATTTTATTTATTTATTCATGAGAGACATAGAGAGAGGCAGAGACACAGGCAGAGGGAGAAGCAGGCTCCCTCCAGGGAGCCTGATGCGGAACTCGATCCCAGAACCCTGGGATCAGGACCTGAGCCAAAGGCAGATGCTCAACCACTGAGCTGCTCAAGTGCCCTGTAGGTAAAATGTTTATAAATCATGTATATGTCGGTATAAATAAATAGGAACAGATTAACACATTTTTAGAATTTAGACTTAAACTAGGCTCTTAAATTTATTAACTATGTATCTTATGGAGAGTCAAATGCTTTATGACTTAATAGTCATTTGTGACCTAACCTAGACATCTAATCACCATGTGGGATCATTTTATACAAAATGATGCATTCTGGATTATTGATTTAATAATAATGCAATCTAAATAACTGGTTTACTAACGTTAGAATACAATCTAACATTAAATAGAGGATCCTTGTATTTTAAGGGTCTGACTCAGTGGGATAATATGTGTGGGCTTCATAATTTATAAAATAATACTCCACCTATGTTGTCACAATTCTGATAGGAATATCAAATGAGATAACATATGTCAAAGTGCTTTGGAAAATGATCAGAAGGATACCAATACTACTAATACTGTTACTTAAATGTGCACGTCTGTTTCCAGCTAAAAGCAGAAAAAATAATTACGGTGCTACATGTATGTTTTGATTTGTTTGGTTTAGGGCTTTAAAATACAACTTTAAATTCATGGCATAGCTTTAAATTAAGAAAAAAATGACACTTGTCAATCAAAATGGCATGCAGCGAAGAGCAGTTTCTCCCAATGTTACAGGCTACTCGTACTGCCCACGATATGCACAACAGATCACAGAACATGAATTCTTTTTGTGGATGTCTTCATCTAATCAATGAACACCTCGGACTCTCTTCATCCATAATGCTTCAGCCCTGGATCTATTTATTTTCTACAAATGGGCCTAAACATTGCAAATGTAATATATTGTAAGGATCCCTCAATGCATTTAGTTTTTCATTCATCTTCATAAAGAAGTATATAGCAACGAAATTGCTATAGTTCTTCATGTGCTACCTACCTGCCAAGGGCTCCAACAAACTAGTGAAGATTAACTAATATTTGGAGACAATCACTTAAAGTCTGAAATATTTGATGCATTATGAAATCTACACGCTATTCCGATGGAAATGCAAAGCTTGGTGGTTCTTTATTTGCAATTCACGTGCATACACAAGATAAAGGAAATGTTCTGTCCAAGCTAAGCCAACAGCCAATAGAAGCCTGTCAGCATTTCCTGCAATGTCAAACCATCCAGGGAGTCAAGGCTAATGTTTCAGATTCTATACACTTTGTGCTCATCTTCAGTTTATAAATGCTCTAAATCAAACAGCGATTGCATTTAAAAATAGTCCCATATTTAAAGCAACCATTTAACAGTTGTCCACTAAGCATATCCCTTGGGATAACAGGACAGGCAGTAACAAAACTAAGGTTTGATTAAGGGAATTAGGGAACATGAGAGGAGAAACCTCAGATAACCTTCTGTTCTCTTTGTGTTTAGATGGTTGCATACTGAGTCCTGAAGTCATACCACAATAGCTCCACGGCTGCTACTGGTTGAGCAAGGCCATGGATGGGTGGTGGTTCTTCCTAAAGGAGAGAAGGGCAAGTGAGCAGTGCCACTAATGCCACATTAATTGCCATCTCAATAAAGAATCTGTTTGAAATAGCAACCACATCGTAGTTTAGCTGGAGTAGAGACTGGCTGCTTTATGAGCAGATTTAATATCTTCCACAGTTGTATTGGTTTCCTACCGCTGCTGTAACAAATTACCACAAACCCAGTGGCTTCCAAAACCCAAATTTATTATCTTACAGTTCTGTAGGTCAGAAGTCTGTCATGGGTGTCACCAGGCTAAAGTCAAGGTGTTGGCAGGGCTGTGTTCCTTTGTGGAGGCTCTAGGTGAGAATCTGTTTCCTTGCCTTTCCCAGTTTCTAGAGACTTCCAGTTTCTTGGCTCATGACCCCTTTCCTTCGTGCTCACAGAAAGAAGCATCTTCCTGACCCACTTCTGTTGTCACATCTTCTCAGACATGGGAAAAGTTTTCCATTTCTAAGGATTACTGCAATTAGATTGGATCCACGTGGATAATATAGGATACTCTCCCTATCTCAAGGTCCTTAACCTTCATCATATTTGCAGATGGAAGGTAACATATTAATAGATACTGGGGATTAGGACAAGGATATCTTTGGGGGGCTATTAACCTGCCCAGTAAAATGGTCCATTATCTAAAGATTCCCAAATCCTTTACTCACCCATCCCCTTTAATGAGAAATCCCTCCCACCCAGTACAGTAAGCAATTTTGCTTGCTGCATATTAACCCTGAGAATTATTATTATTATTATTATTATTATTATTATTAATCATTTATATAGAAAATTCTCAAAGGGTTCTCCTGACAACTATTAGAATATAGCTATGCTTAATTACAACTTTCTTCTTCAAAGTAACATCTTACAATATTGGTTTGGGGATATTTTTGCATTACATTATTTTTTTTTTAATTTTTATTTATTTATGATAGTCACAGAGAGAGAGAGAGAGGCAGAGACACAGGCAGAGGGAGAAGCAGGCTCCATGCACCGGGAGCCCGACGTGGGATTCGATCCCGGGTCTCCAGGATCGCGCCCTGGGCCAAAGGCAGGCGCCAAACCGCTGCGCCACCCAGGGATCCCCACATTATTATTTTATTTAATGATCAGCACGTGTAAAAAATTTAAGTTGAGAGGGCAGTGAGGCATTTTCCTGATTTTTGTCTTACATGATCTGCATTTTTGAAAATGTTCTTTAAAAGTGATTAACTGAGGTAAAATTAACCTGTTCTGCTCTGTAAACTGCAAAGTGGCCAACATCATGGCATTAAGATAACCAGTGGAATTCTTAAGACTGTTCTTTAGTAACTAGCTTAATTAGCACAGTTATAATTAATTTTAATAATAATTAAATGTATTTAATAATTAAAATCTTATTTGTTATTTTACCCAAAAGGCTTGGAAGAAAAGTCATAAAGAGACCTATTAAATTGATCAGGTTAGAATAAGCTATGCTAGGGGAGCCTGGGTAGCTCAGTCAGTTAAGCATCTGACTCTTGATTTAGGCTCAGGTATGATCTTCGGGTTGTGGGATCGAGCCCCAAATGAGGCTCCACGCTGGGCATGGAGCCTGCTTAAGATTATTTTTCTCCCTCTTCCTCTGCCCCTCCCCCACTTTTTTTTTTTTTTTAAAGAATAAGCTATGCCATGGCAACCAATAAAACTTGACATTTCCGGCAACCCAGGTGGCTCAGTGGTTTAGCGCCGCTGCCTTCAGCCCAGGTGTGATCCTGGAGAACAAGGATCAAGTCCTGGAGACCTGGATCGAGTCCCGTGTTGGGCTCCCTGCATGGAGCCTGCTTCTCCCTCTGCTTGTGTTTGTGCCTCTCTCTGTGTGTCTCTCATGAATAAATAAATAAAATCTTTAAAAACAAACAAACAAACAAAACCTTGACATCTCAAAAAACTCTAATAAAACAAACATTTATTTTTTTCTCATGCAGAGCCCAGTACGGTTCAGGAACTTTATCCCATCATGTGGGTAACTACGTCATAAGGAAAGTAGGGTTGCCGAGGTTGTTATAGGCAGGAAGAAAGAGATGGAGAAACCATACCTGCTTTTAATTCCCCCGGCTACAAAGTAACACGTGTCCCTTCTTCTCACAAGCCATTGGCCAGAAATAGTCATATGACTCTGACTGGCTCTCAGAGGATGCTGGAAACAGAGGGAGGGCTTGGGTTCTCTGATCAGAGCTAATTGTCTTTGCCACTCTATCACCTTCATCCTTTCACAGACTTCTTTTGTCTTATTATGAAACGTGAACAAATGGAAGTAGTAGTAAAAGTGATCTGTAGCTAAACAACCAAGCCACAATCTACCCTAACACTGCCATTAGTATTCTACCATTTTGCAGCTCTAGAATTTTCTAAAGGTAGGATCGTTTTCTGTATCTAAGACAGAGTCTCTCAAGGTTATCTAATAGGATAATTTCCATTAAAGCCATGGCAATTTCCATGACTGACAGTTTAAAGCCACTTCATTTGTCTTTCCCTGAATGATTTACTTTTATGATGGTCAATAATGTTGACTCACTCAAAGCTTATACCACAAAGGGGCCTGAATGCCACTTTCCTAGGTGTTTGAAGTTAATATTTTAATCAATTTAACTTGCAAATATTTTACTCAAATAGACATCTCAGGCTCTGAAACACCTTCCAGTTGCTTTTACAAAACATACCTCTCCTGGCGGCAGTGAAATAACCAATTCTGATTCTTGGTTCTGAAGTAACCAATTCTCTAATTCACTTTAGAGAACTATGATTTGGAGTTATGCAGCCAGATGCAGAAATTCCAGTTCTCTAGGTTAAAGACTCCCCATTATCCTATTGATCTATGTACAAAATTTCAACCTTTGTCTCTTAGTTATAACACTTGTTTCCTACGGAATCATTTTTGCAAATGAAAAAATAGGTGATATAAAATTTATCAGCTCACATAATCTGACTTTGAGTGAATGAATTTAGTAGTCTTTCCTGCTTACATTTTTTAAAGAGTTATTTATCCATTTTTTTAGAGAAAGAAACAGTGAGAGAATGTGTGTGTGCTCAAACAAGGGAAGGGGCACAGAGAGCAGAATCTCAAGCAGATTTCACCCTGAGTACAGAGCTTGACGTAGGGCTCCATCCCACGACCCTGAGCCAAAACCAAGAGTCGGGTATTTAACTGACTGAGTCACTCAGGTGTCCCTTCCCTGCTCACATTTTTAAGTTAAAACAGAGTCTAGATTAAAGGTAAAAGTGAATGCCTATCTTTTCACTGTCCCTTCCAAATCCAAACACTAAACACAGATGTGGCAAGAGGTAGGTTGCAACCTCATCTCTACACACCTTTGACCCAGAGCTCTGGGTGGTCAGAGTCAACTCCAGAAAGGGTTCTATGTCTTCTGGATAAATGGGAATGGGGACTCTGGGTCCTTTGACAATATCTCTGGATTCAAGGTTCAGACTGTCTCATAGAAAAGTTGAGATTTATTCAGTTATTCAATAAATACTGTAGATCCCTTAGTAGTGCCCTTACATTGTGCTGAAATCTATCCTACAACAATGGACAAGTAAGACATCATCCTGACCTTTCGACATTAGAGTCCAGTGAGAAAGATGCTGAGGGAGATGGAGAAAGGAAGAAACAAACTCCAGTAAAATAACTATGAATAATGCTGATTGCCATAGGGAAAACAAACAGGGTATTGTTTTGCAGAAAATACCAGAGGGAAGTCCTGTGCATAAATGGAGAGTACCCCCTGAAGAGTGGTAGGGACAGAGGGCTGGTGTCCTACTCTAGACACAAAGCCAGGGTACAGTCAGCTGGCCCATCAGCGTAGACCAGAGCAGCCACATGTGTGAGCAGTTTACTACTAGAGGGGACAACAGAACTTGAGGACCACCTTTCTGCCCCATCTCCTGCCAGATTATGATCACCATCATTTCTTGACAACCGACCTCAGCTCTATGCACTTTACATGGGTGAATTCATTTTACAGATAAGGGAATGGTGCCAAGTAGTTCTACCCTATCTCTCGGAAGGGTGGTTCTGACTTCCTGGGTGCCCGGCTCTCTGCGTCATCCCAGGCACATGGAGACTATCAAGGAAACCTCTTGTGGATCACTGACCTCCGAGACTTATAATCAGGTCGTAGCAACTAGATTAAATGACATATAGTTAATAGTGATTGCCAAAGCCTCAGTCTCTCCCAATAGGACTGAAGATAATAAAATCGGGATCCCTGGGTGGCGCAGCAGTTTGGCGCCTGCCTTTGGCCCAGGGCGCGATCCTGGAGACCCGGGATCGAATCCCACGTCGGGCTCCTGGTGCATGGAGCCTGCTTCTCCCTCTGCCTGTGTCTCTGCCTCTCTCTCTCTCACTGTGTGCCTATCATAAATAAATAAAAATTAAAAAAATAAAGATAATAAAATCCACTTAAATTTTATAAAGGAGAGTAACAAAAGGCACAATGTAATATGGCATCAATGGATAAAGTACGTTGGAAGTGTTGGAAGTATGTACAGCAATACTGCCTTTCTTTTTAGGCAAAATATTCAAACACAACTTGTATTTTCATAAGCAGCCAAATGGTTGTTGGCTATCTGAATATGTTGAGCCTATGCAAAGACGTCAAGCAATACAAAGATGGGGAATATAGAAAGGAAGAAAGAAAGAGAGAAAGAGAAAGAAAGAAAAAAGAAAGAAAAGAAAGAAAGAAAGAAAGAAAGAAAGAAAGAAAGAAAGAAAGAAAGAAAGAAAGAAAGAAAGATGGACCCAAGAGGCAAGAATCAAGCCAATGTGTACTTTCAGGTGATATTTTTAAAGTTGTTTTAGTGTGTTCTGAAGTTTTTGCATTTCTTATAGACAACCAGGCTGCCATTAGATGATAAAGTTGGTTAAGTGCAAATATCTTGTTATTTAAATAAATTGTCTTCCCATCAAGAGTCCATCCTCAGTCTTGAAAAATACAAAATGGCAGACTACATCAAGAGACTTTGGCTCTGGCCTTGGTCCTGATGATGTCTGGCACTGGCCAAGTCATACAACCTCTAAGGGATATTTTCCCCTACCAGAAAACAGTATTTTATATTAGTTAACCTGTAAGGACCCTTTGAGCTCTAGTCTTCATGCCTCAGTGTCACAAGTATCAAACACTGCTTGAACCAGTGGCCATCTGAGGATGCTATGTGCCCTGAGATCTGGGAAACAGTGGAACAGAAGTTAAATGTGGCCACCTTTACAATCTGGCCCAGTTTGACTCAGCTTGGACACTTCCTCTGTAGAGCCTTCCCAAGACCCCCCAAAGAGTCACTTGGCACAAACCTTGCCTTCATCTTTTGCCTTCCTCCCTACCCCATGAGAAGCCCATTCAAGGAGAGAGAGAGAGTCCTTCAGAATCTCTTAATAAGAAGGCCCCAGCCATCTGGTCCTTTCAGCTCAGGAACTCCGTGTCCCCATTTTCAAAGTCTGGCTTGCCACTTTGGCCCTCTGCCTCTGGTTCCCATTCCTGACCAGGGAAGTCTGAAGTTGTATAAAATTGTGTGAGGAAAGCTGCCCTGTGTCATGGGGCCCCATAGGCAGGGGAAAGAGGCAAGAATTGCACATTGCTGGAGCAAGACAGGGTTTTATTTTTTTTTTCTGTTTGTTTGCTTCTCTATGGTTTTAAGCCTTGACCTTCCTTCTGACATGGTCAGCAGTGTGTCTGTCCCCTCCATTTGTCCTGTTATAGTTCCCTCACTTGTGCTACAGCACCATATGCTGCCTATCAAGACCAGTTGAGATCCCCAGGAGGCTTGGCAGTCATCAGGAAGGAAGGTTAGAATCTGAATCTGAGTGCTGGGGAAGAAGAAATAAATGAGGTAAATGAGGAAGCAGGCCCTACCCACATGCTGTCATCATATTCTCCATCTGGTCCCCTTTCTAGGCTCTCCTCCCCAAATGCTGAACTTCCTACTGAGGACACTCTGGGTTGAATCTTAAGTTCTTTGCCTGCCAGGGAAGGGAGCTCCAACCCAGCAGGGCCCAAGGATAGGAAAGCTCAGGCTTTCTCTGACTTCTCAAGGTCATTTCCTTACAGTGGCCTGATCTCAGCACCGTGAACACTGCCATTTGGTTGTATACTTGGCAGTTTAAAGTCAACACCAACGGAGCATATCATGTCTTGCCAGTTCTGGAAGGGCACCCAGTTACCCCAGTACATGTTCCTCAGCAAACACCTGACCATCTGACCATTCAGCCTCCACCAATGGGGCCCTCTGCCATAATGTCAATTGCTTTTTGTGATATTCTCTGTACAAAGAGGGACCTCTTTGACATGCTGGGGCCCTACATTTCAAATGAGTTATGAGACTCTAAGAGTTTGAACTTTGGGATCTGCTAAGCAGAGGTCTACCTTCTTGGGTTGCCATTCTCAGGTCACTTAGAAACTGAGTTTAAGGGATGAAGATTAAAAGCTGTCTTTGTAGGGACTTAACCAATGAAAGCCAAACTAACTTATTTTTTTTAATTTTTTTGAATTTTATTTATTTATTTATTTATTTATTTATATTTATTTATGATAGTCACAGAGAGAGAGAGAGAGAGAGGCAGAGACACAGGCAGAGGGAGAAGCAGGCTCCATGCACCCGGAGCCCGATATGGGATTTGATCCTGGGTCTCCAGGATCGCGCCCTGGGCCAAAGGCAGGCGCTAAACCGCTGCGCCACCCAGGGATCCCCCAAACTAACTTATTTATAGATTTCCTTTTCCACTTTAGGCTGTTCCTCTAACTTACAAATAACTTCCCACATCAAGATTTAATTTCCCCACCACACTACTACCCCCTGCCCCGCCACATCCAAGTAGACCTCCACACTCCCCAGTGGGTAGGTGAGGCTCAGCTCTGAATATGGCTTCAAGCAACTAATACTCTTACCCCCAGTATTTTGAAAACACTTATTGAAGGTCACCATAACTCAACATGAAAATTCAACAATCTCCCCACATTCACAGAATTCTATATTTTAGCCACTCCTCTAAATATTTATTCATAGAACCTTTTGTTGAAATAAATAAGTAAAGCCAGACTCCATTTGCTTAGAAATAAAAATGAAGGCCCAATGAAATGACACACATCACGAGGTTCTTTGGATAAGATGGGAAAAGAATCCTGCCACCCTGGCCTGGAGTGTTTCCCAGCTGACCATGCAAAAGAGGCTGAGCAGTGGTTACAACTCCGGGAGTTTCGTGGCTGGCCAAATAATGCCATAAATTCCATCCTGTCTGACAAATGTTATGGGAGACTGGCAGCTAGAAGAATGGGAGGACAATCTTTATTTTCTGCTTTGCATTTGATTTTGTGTTCTTGGGATGAAATGCATGGATTTCTTTTCCTCAGCTAATCACAGCTGTGCTACTATATAACTCTTGCTTTTTCCTTTAGTCTTCAGTGTCCTTGGTTCATCATGGCAGGCTCAGAGCCATTTCAGGGTGCGCTGACCACCTGGTTTGGGCTCCACTGCAGTATACCTGCTGGCATTGCTCTGTGGGTATGTAGAAAGTGGGAGAAAGATTTCATCTCTTTGATGAAATAGTTCATCAAAGTGAACTATTTCCCTGAGGAAGTAGGATTGTTCAACTTTTATAAGACTTAGGCAAAGGATCTGAATTTACTACCTATAATATTATTTCTTCATACTTCTTTCAAGAGAGACAGTGACTCACCTAATCAGATAGAATTCTCTCCATTGGGATTTAGAATCACAGGATCACGAAGTTCCACACTTGGAGTGGGAGCTCAGATGGTGATTTGGATGATAATAATGGGTGCCTACCCTTTGCTAGAGTTTACATGCATTATCTCATTTCATCCTCACAACAATGTCACTCCAGAGAGTCTGTTATTTTCTCCATTTTGAAGAAGCTCTGGGTAGAAAACAAAGTGACTTTTCCAAGCTGACATAATCTTCTAATCCAGCTCTAACTCAAGCCTGCACTCATAACCACTGTATATTCTTGCCAACTAGTACATGTTCCTCACTTTACAAATGAAGAAACTGAGACCGAAAGAGGGGCTGTTTTTTATTTTTTTTTGGGGGGGGGCTGTTTTTTAAAATCACCATGTTAATTAGTGGTAGAGTGAGTACATCATCCCAGGGTTCCTGAAAACTCTGCCTACCTTGAGCTGAATATGGCCCACTCAGGACACAATTGGTCATTTACTTTTTAATAACAATACTGGGGATCCCTGGGTGGCTCAGCGGTTTAGTGCCGCCTTCAGCCCAGGGCCTGATCCTGGAGACCCGGGATCAAGTCCCATATCGGGCTCCCTGCATGGAGCCTGCTTCTCCCTCTGCCTGTGTCTCTGCTTCTCTCTCTCTCTCTCTCTCTCTCTCTGTCTCTCAGGAATAAATAAATAAAATCTTAAAAAAAAAAAAAAAAGAACAATACTACCAGGGGTTGAGAGTGCAATGGGTTGGTGGAGCAAAGCAGGCAGGGGTAAGGAGGGAGCTGTCCACCTTCCCTAGAACCTTAGCTTGGTGGAAAAGATCATGGAGACCACTTCCTGCTGGGTTGACCTTATTCCTCCCTGACCTTAGTCATACACATGAAATTCCTTCCACCAAAGTCAAATCCACTACATAAGTGATTTCCATGCATAAAAAACAATCTAAATTTATATAAATCAATTTTTTAATATTAAATACAATAATCATTCCTAAACGACTCCATTGACAAATAGCTTTAGTTTGGGTTATAAAAGTAACTAATTAGATCCATTCTTCCTTTCTGTCGTCCCAGACTTTGCTCCCAGAGAGGTATTTTAAAATATCTTGGACTATATGTCAAGATTCCGAAAGTCCCCAGGTATGTGAATTTTGGAAAAAAGTTTACAGGCAATCATGTCTCATTTGAGAAGCATTGAGTTAAAAATTAAAAGTTGTAGACTTTCTGATAACCAATCCAATCTATTTTTTAAATTTTTCTTTTTCTTTTGGTATGAATTGTGTCCCTTCAAATTCATAGGTTGAAGTCCTAGCCCCCTTCCCTGTTGCCCTCAGAATGTGACTGTATTTGAAGATTAGGTCTTTAAGGAGGTGGTTGAGTTTCAATGACATCATCATTAAGGTAGGCCCTATTTTAGTAGGACTAGTGTCCTTTTATGAAGAAGAGATTAACACAGAGGGAAGCCCTTGAGAAGAAACAAGGGGAAGACAGTCATCTGCATGCCAAGGAAAGAATCCTGAGAAGAATGAACCCTGTCAACATTTTGGTTTTGGATCTCCAGCCTCCAGAATGGTAAGAAAATGAATTTCTGTTGTTTAAGTGCCACTCAGTCCAAGGCACCTTATTATGACAGCACAAATACAACTGTGGTAAAATACACACAACATAAAATTGTCCATTTTAGTCATTTTTAAGTGTTCAGTTCAGTGGCATTAAGTACATTCACATTGTTGTACAAGCATCACCATCACCAATCTCCAGAAATTTTTCCTCTTCCCCATTTGAAATACTGTTCCTATGAAACACTAACTCCCTTTTCTAATCTACTCTTAACTATATGTGATGAGACAGTCCAAGCCAGCACACCCTCTTCACACTCGATTCCCATGCAGAACGGTAAACTCGCACAGGGAAATACAAGAACAGGTTAGTCAATAAATTAAAGGAAATATGTGTGAGGATATTTATTAGGCACTGGCAAGTGTCCTTTTTAAAGGTATTGGTGCTTGATCCAGACCCTGATCCCAAGAAGCTCATGGCCTGCTTAGTCAACTCTCCTGCTTACAGACAAGATAAACTAGCAATTGTGATTCATCTATCCTTCCAGAAGGCTCAGTAGTCTGCAGGCAAGTACTCTAATAAAATGAGTAATTGTCTTTGCTTAACCACGAGAAAACAGCAACAATTCACACATTAGATAAAGGTAGAGGAGACAGGGAAGTAAATACTTTCTAATACAGCCCTGTCACAGGCTTCCAGAAAGGTCCTCTTTGGTTCCTTGCAGCGTTAGATAGAGTTAAATCGAAGTAACCACAATCCAAGAAAGTATGAGAAGTTTCCAGGACAAAGTGCAGAAATGAACTACATAGAGAAAGAGAGAAACGACAGAGTTCAGACTAGAGGTCACATATGAACCTTATAAATGAGAAAACATACTTTTGATGAGAACACATCTGAAAAGGGATATGTACGAGTTTGTTCACCATTTGATCAATCATTCAGTGGTGCTAAGAATTTGAAATCAGGGTCCTCCAAGCAAAAATTTATATTCAGGACTTCCTCCCTTCCATCTACTGCTCTCAGACAGACCTTATTACACAGACCAGCGGGTCGTCCTCTCCTTCCCTTCCCTTCCTTAGGTTGTTGAGCTGGAGACACTGTCTGTCTTAACCACAACCAGAAAAAGTGGTTTCTTGGGGTTTGGCCTAACATCAAAGTACGTCTCCAGAAGACAATGTGGAAGCTAACATCCAAATATCATTGCCACTCGACACTTACTGCTGTGTTTTTAAAAGATGTCATCATCTCTTGTGAATTTCAGTTGTGAGCCTAAACTCAAACCCACAAATTTGAAGGGATTATCACACAGTAGCCTCAACAAAGAGCAGTACCGCGAAACGTCATTCACAAGCTTCTCCAACCATCACTCTCAGATGAATCTCCCAACCTCAGATTTGGATTCCTAGTAAGGGCTGAATTTAACTTCAAAAGATTTCAGAATTCTAATGGCTTCCAATCAAGATGACTTCTGCCAAATTTTGCAACTGTTAAAGCAGCAGAGCACAAATTAGTAATAGCCAAAAAGTTGATTGTTGAAAGGAAATAAGGCTAGATATAAAAGAAATTACATAATATATCTAACTATTGATTTACAGTATTGCTTTACCCTACGTATTCCTAATATCCGTGATAAAGATGAAAGGACTGAAAAAAATTTTTTAAACCAAATAGACAGACTAGAAAAAAAAAAAAAGAATCCAAGAAGGGAAGGTTTTGGAATTGGTCCCATGCATGGGTTTTGAAACCCTTAAGTGTTTCTCTTGTGTTCACATCTGCTTCCTCCCCACCTCATTATCACAGGGATTCTTTTGATTGTGTGTAATGCTGACCTTCATTTACTTATTTATGATACATGTTCTTTCAACAACTTTATTTTGCAAATCTTCCTTATTGGAGCTCTAATTTGAAAACATGCAAGTGCATGCTGTGGAATCAGACAGAACCATGATCAGTTCTGGGCAAGTTTCTTACCCTCTGTAATAATAAGTAAAAATAGCCATACTTCATTGAGCACTGGGCCAAGGCCAATTAATCCCTCTATAACCCTTTGATAAATATACAATTATTATTTCCAATTCTCTGATGAAGAAACTGATATTTGGGGGGGGGTGGAGTTAAGGAACTTGCACAAGGTCAAACAAATAGCTAGTATGGAGGTCCTATCTAAACAGTCCAACTATATTCCTTGACCTGAGTCCCACTTACCTCAACTGTAAAATATAGGCAAAAACACTCAGCTCATAGAATTGTTGTAAAACCTAAATGAGATTATATATGTAACCAATTCCATAGAGGCTGGCACAAAGTAGGTACTCAATAAATATTAAGTTGCTTAAATTGTACACCTTCCTAAGGTGACCAAAATTGTCACAATACGTATCACCCTCAAATGAACTCTACTTACGTGAACCTAATGTGGGCATGCCAGATAACAATTTTAGGTAGTGATTGTGGTAACTGGAATTGATAGCATCAAAAAACCAATGATAATGTACTGTTGCAGAGTTAAATATGTTAGGATCTCTCCGCAATAAAATACATGTAGTGACTGCAAAGTTTGTACGGTGCTATTTGCACTTATGTAGTACTTATTCTATGTGCTTGTGTGATGGTAATTTATCTCCAGTGCTTATATTCCTCCCTTCTCTTCCTGGAAAACTCCTACTCATCCTTCAAGGCCCATCTCAAATGCTCTTTTCTTCTGGAACCTTCTCTTCCACCCACAGAAGGGAACTGCTTTCCCCTCTGTACTACTCCAGAACCCCACTAGATGGTACTCTAGAGCAGGGACTACATCTTAAGAAACATTTAATACCAAGGTCCAACAAGGGAAACTGATAATACAAAAGGTGCACAATAACTGTTTATTTAATGAAGGAATACTTCGTACTGATTTTAAATTCCAATAACCTGAATACCTGAGGTAGTACAAAACAGGTTCAAAATGTAAGCACTGCAAAATCTAACATTCATTAGACTTTCCACTTTAGAATAACAGCTGCTACTCTACAGTATAGCTACAGTAAAGGGTCAGATGGTAATAGTGAGCAAGGCGTACTATAGACCCTCAAAGCGAATCCACCCAGCAGGGCTCCCCCAACTCATCCACCTTTCCACATTCACACTGTTGAGCCTAATTCTCGTCTTTACAAAGCCCTCTCTAGAGTTCAGAGTTGCAGTGGGGAATCCAAGCAATATACTTTAGCAGCTGCCACTTTTCTAGACATGAGAAAGGATATATGAACAGCAAGGTTCAATGGGAGCACCTGAAGAAAACACTGGAGGCCTTGAGGTGGGCTCTCCCTTTACCCTGAATGTAGTTTCACAGGGTTTTACTAGTGAGACAAGGCCCACCCATGGTGGCATATGGGTGAGTGATATTGGGACTGATACTCCCATTTCCGCCTTAGTGTAGTGGAAAGAGGTTAGTTTCAGAGTGATGCTAGTCTGTCCCCTCCCTCTACCACATGCTGTCTTTGAGACCATAAGCAACTTACTCAACTTATCTGGCCATCTGTCAAATAGGATAATACACCTCAAGGCTGTCAGGAGGATTACAGAAAGTACTTCACATCAAGGACCTGTTGTAGGACATAGCACCAGGTATGTTCAATAAATAGTAAAGTTCTCTTGCTCTCCTTCCTCCGACACCAGCTTTCTCTCTAAAGTCATCTAACTCTTGCCTCATGATTCAAGATCATGAATCAGTGCCAGCTGATTGGCAATCAGTCAATCAGTCTCCATTTGCCTCAAGAACTAGTAAACTAATCAAATGATAGTGATGATGTTTTTTTTGGTCTGAATATTTTGGGTTTAGAAGTAGTAGTTTCCTACAAATTTAATTTAACCCCCCACACACACACACAAAATGGCAGATCCATGAAAGGACTTCAGAGTTCCAAAATAAAGCAGTGCACACCAGCATGGGGAGTATCAGAATTCTCCTCATGCGTCAGGGTGCTAATTTAAGATAAAAAATTGTCCGTCTGTATTTTGCTTTTCAAAGCATTGGCACTCTCCTCGAAGTCCCAGTTCTCCTTGGACTCAATACACGGACTTGTATTTGGCTGGCTGAGAAAAGGAACTATAAACACTCAATTCTCCTCTCATTCTCTCAACATTGTAAAATGGTCAAAAAGAGAAAGAGAGGATTTTACAGCTTTGGACTCTCTTCTCACTCAACTATTTCCTTAAATGAAATCATGGGCAGGACTCCTGTGTTCTTTAGCAATATTGTCAAATCCCCAGGCTGAATGAACCTCAGAAGCTCAGACTCTTGCCATTACAAGTTTTGTGCTCAAGTTTTGCATTATTCATATTCCTACTGCTTTCTCTTAAGTAATAGCTTGAGAAAAAAAATGTGCCAGGGAAACCAAAATTTTTATGGTGAGGAAAGAACTACGTTCTTTTGAAGAGAAATACAACTCTCCACTCCCCGGTGAGGCTGTGTGTCTAACGGCATCCAGAAGTCAAGCAGCTGCATATTCCAGCACAAAGCCAGGAGCATGCCTGCTTCAAAGCCACAAGTCACTTCCATTGTTACAAATGGGTCGTTTGGAGGCCACAATCCATCCCCAGTATGGGGAATATAGACAGCTCTTGATCTGCTCTGAGTATAGTAAGTCTGAAGAATGAACCCTTCAAAAAAATCAGTTTGGTTCAGAAGCTGGGATGATGCCAAAGGCGGTGGTGGGAAAGACCCAGACCCTTGGGAAGACTCCCAAGAATTGCTGAGGGACAAAAATCTGGTTGCTCATACTGCTGGGGACAGTGAAAGATTTGAAATAGTGGAGGTCTCATGACCTCCTGTTAAGGAACAGGAACAGCACATTTTCATTCTGACAAAGAGTTTAGTTCAAGTTGCCCTCAGGGTTCTCTCCTGTAATGGCCAATCTTTAACAAAATTGCAAAGCAGGTGAAGTTTATCTTCACCTACAAGTAGCCCAGTCTTTAATCTCACTGTCATCTCATCGTTTGATGTGTCTCCTTTGCCACCCATTCATGCCACCAGATGGCCATCAGCAAGCAACACCACCCCTGGTGAGCAGCATACTGGTCATCATGATGTCCCTCTTCTGTGATTCCATAGAAAGTGTGTGTGTGTGTGTGTGTGTGTGTGTGTGTGTAGACACTGATCCCACTGCTATCGCTGTAGCTTTCTTGTGTATATTGCACCAGCAAATGAAGTCCTTAAAGGAGAAGGCTCTGTTTCCTTCCTTTTTATAACCCCTGATCTTAGCATTGTTTAAGGCACGTAGTAGTTACTGAATACAATTTTTAAAAACAATTGAATAAACTGGTAAGATACTAGTTGATAACATCTTCAGTAAATTTTCTCTCAGACATAAAAACATTTTTAAAGAGACCACAAAGGATCACAAAACCTTTGGGATCCAAAGAGTGAGCTATTGGTCAATGGAAGCAGGATGTCCTACCAAACCCCTTCTTAGGCCCAATTCTACTGGTGGCCACCACCAACTCTTATAAATAAGATAGTCACTGTCTTAAAGTTATTTGTCCTCTCTCTAATGAGGAAACAAGGTCCCTCTACACACCTGCCCTCATCCCTCTCTTTCTACATACCACCCACCCTGATGAGGCAGTGTTCTCAACCTTCTTAAGGCTTTCCACTCTGCCAGTTCTCAAGGTTTCCTTTGCAAGGCCCTAGCAACTTGGAAGAATGGCAGATGGAAGAATGTTTGAGATAAACAGGATATTACAGTGGTAATTCTTTAAAATCAGAAATGATAGAATAACTCTTATCCAAGTAGCTCAAAATGCCTCAAAAACTAACCTCCCTAGACTCCCATGGCGAAGTTAAGTGTTTATCTTCCATTTTCAGGGGTAATGGATTCTTGAGATGAAATTACTTTCTCTAGTGAAAAAGTGGGGATGAAAAGACTGTTCCTGAGAAAAGAGTTTTATGCCAATCCACCTCCTTCATCAATCTTCTCATCTACACTATTACAGAAATGTATGACCTGCAGTATTTAAACAAGTAGTTAAGAACAGGGGCCTTCATAACAAAGTTCAAAGTCCAACTTCACAAAGTGAAACAGTAGGATCCCATTATTCCCAAAAGGGAATCACAAAATTTTATTTTATTTTATTTTATTTTATTTTAATTTTTTTTAATTTATTTATTTATGATAGTCACACACACACACACACAGAGAGAGAGAGAGAGAGAGAGAGAGAGAGAGGCAGAGACACAGGCAGAGGGAGAAGCAGGCTCCATGCACCGGGAGCCCGATATGGGATTCTATCCCGGGTCTCCAGGATCGTGCCCTGAGCCAAAGGCAGGCACCAAACCACTGCGCCACCCAGGGATCCCACAAAATTTTATTTTAAAGTCAGTCTCCAGCCATAATATATCTTGTAATGTATTAATGTGGTTTGTCTAGAGTTGGGGGGAAAAAGGGAGAGGGGCTAGCTCTGTCTAAATTACAAGTTTGCATATAAGGGGGATTAAGTAGTTTTACACTGGGAACTTAGACTTTCCAATGGTCTAAGCAAGCCATCACCTTGTATTATTAGTAATACCCCAATAAACTGAGAAAGGGCAACATTTGTGGTATGGAAGGAGGACAGTCCTGGATGGTTCGTTCCATCCTGTAAGATGTTGGGCACGTTACTCAACTTCTTTTAAACTCAGTTTTCTCATCTATAAAATGGGAATGATAACTACTCCCAGGGTCGTGGGTTCCAAAATTTGTAAAATATATGAAAAATTCCTAGTACAATGCCTGGCACATAGGAATACAATAAAAGGTATCTATTACTACTAGTGGAATTGAGTTTTAATTTCATAGCAATTAATTGAGGCTTCAGGAATGTGCAATTTATCCACAGCAACTTGGGAAGAGAAATAAAATTAGAAAACCTGGATTGTGATCTTTTACACTCAACCTTTACTTCCTCTGAGTGAGGCTTAGAGAGAAGGAAGATGCAAGTTAGTAATTTTCTTGATCTTTTCAACTTGTATCTAGATAGTAAGAATGAAGAATATGGATGCTTTTTTCCTGGATATAGATTTAGAGTAATGGTAATCATAAAAATACAATGGATTGTAAGATATACAAACTACATCTATTGTAACACCATCTATAATTTTTAATGAAGTCTCTAACATTTTACAATGAGAAAACTGAAAACGAGAAGGAAACTACTGTCTATTCAGTTAAAATCTGCTGGCTGACAACATCATTAAGATATGGCCTTTATAATAAAAAAAAAAAGTAAGCAAGAGACAGACTTAAAAATATAAGTTCTCTGACTCAGGGTTTGGATCTTTCTACTACTCTGCAATGTATGAAAAAGGATGACCATCATGTGTCCTTGGTTGTATGCCAGGAATGTAAGGTTAGCTTAAAAGATTAATGTAATTCATACCATTAACAACTTAAAGAATAAACACTATCTGATCATTTCTGTAGATACAAAATAATAATAATTCAATAATACTTGACATTTACTCATGATAAGAATAGAATTAGCAAATATAGAACAGAAAAGAATTTCATTTCCCTAACATCCTAATAAAGTATATCTATACAAAAATCTTTAGGAAATAATACATTTAATGGTGAAATGTTAAAAAATACTCTGTTACACTATTTAGAGCAGGAGAAAATTAAGAATTCCCACTATAGCTACTCCTATTGGAAGTCCTAGTTAATACAGTAAGATTATATATATATATATATGTATATATATATACACATATAAGAATTGAATAAAAAACACCAAACTTTTCATCATTTACCACTGATACAAAACTCAAAAGAATCTATGGATACATGATTAATAAGTGATTAATAATGATTAATAAAATATTAAGTTACATATATATTAAATTTTATAATTTTAAAATGTTAAGTGTTAAAGCTACCATCACAATAGTTATATACATATACCTATTTCTCAGGAATAAATCTAAATACCTACAGGTGCTTCATAAAGAAAATGAGGTTTTTTTTTTGTTTTTTGTTTTTTTTACTCTTAATTCCCTTTACCTATTTCACCCACCTCCCCATCCACCTCCCCTCTGGCAATCATCAGATTGTTCTCTGTAGTTAAGAGTCTGTTTTTTTCTTTTTCTTTTTTCTTTGTTCATTGTATTTTGTTTCTTAAATTCCATATATGAGTGAAATCATACAGTATTTGTCTTTCTCTGTCTTACTTCACTTAGCATTATAGCCTCTAGGTCCATCCGAAAATGAGAAATTTTTAATGAAAGACTTCAGAGACTTAAATAAATGGAGACCTAAATAATTCATGGATAAAAAGACTTGAGTAGTAAAAATATTAATTTTCTCCAAATTGACCCAAGTGTTCAATGTAGTACTATTGAGAATACCAAAAGGAATATTTTATGGAACTGGATAAGCTGGATTCTACAGTTTATGTGGAAACCTAAAGGGCTAGGAATAACCAAGATGCTTCAGAAGAACAACTTGGAAAGAGGACTTGTCTTTCAGAAATCACATTTTTTATAAAGATACAGTAATCAGTAAGATATTGGCACTGGCTCTGAGAAATAGGCCAACTGAACAGAACAGAATACTCAGAAATATGTCCAAGTGTATATGGAGATTTATCACAAGGGCACAGAAAACACATGGAGAAAGGATATACAATTAAATAAATGATGCAGGAACATCATCATACCACATGAAAAAAGGCAAATTGCATACTTTCCTTACATGCTACACAAAAAGTCCCTGGTAGATTATATTAAACTCCATAGGGAAAATGATAAAGATTTTAGAAGAAACAAGACCTCCAGGTATAATTCCATAAACAACACATCAATGTGTATGTAATATATAAAAGATTGATAAATTTGACTACATTACAATCAAGAATTTCTGTTCACTAAAAGCTATTATCTGAAGAAGAGTGAAAATATAAGCCACCAAATGGAGATATAACACTTAAAATTGACAAAGGAGAAGTATTATGAGCATGTAACAAACTGGCAAAAGGTAGTAAGAAAAAGACAAGCAATTGATAGAAAATGTGCAAAAGACACCAGGAAGTTTACAGAAGAGAAAATAACAACAGTCCAATGAATAAAAATACCCTATTTCACTAACAATAAGACAACAAAAATCACGTCACACTTAGATTATCATTTCACACTATTGGGTTGGTAATTCTAAATTCTGATGAAGATACACGGAAAAAAAGGTAATGCTTGTCTACTGCCGGTTAGAGCTTAAATTAGTATAACCTCATTGGAAGCATTTTGCATTACATATGTTGTGTTCATCCTGAGCCCCAGCAATTTCATTCCTTGATACGAACCCTGCAGAAACTCTTGCAAGTATACATCAGGAAACTTATTCAAGAACGTTCATCCAGCAGTGTCATACTAGCAAAAATCCAGAAAAAACTTAGCTCTTCAACAACAGTTCAATGAATAAACTGTGGCATGTTCAGAATTGAGCACTGCATCAATGTGAAGGAAACTCATGTTGATAAATTAAAGAAGGAAGTCAAAATGGAATACATACAGGATCATTCTGTTTATATACAATTCAAAATAAGCAAAAATGAATGTATTGTTTGGGAAGAGCTACACAGCACAACCAAGAAAAGCAATGGAATGAGTAACATAAGATGCAGGCAGGTTGATATGTCCAAGTGGGGTTGAGAGGGTGCAGTCAAGGAGGGGCACCCAGCACTGCTAAGGGCTGCTATTTTGTTCCCTACACAGACTGGTAGATACATTGATGTTTATTTTATTCTTCTTTAAAGTAGACATACCTTCTATCTAGTCTTTTATATGTGTTATCTCATTCCTACTTTTTAATGAAAGGAATAGGCATGCCTTGGTTTAAGCCATCAGTGATGCTAAAAATCAGGGCTTTGAAGACCAGATGTCCAAATGGCATAGTAGGGACTAATAAAAAAAAGGACCAGTAAACAAACATATTAGGTGTCCTATACATCCTCTAGATAAAATAATAAGGCCATGCTGATGGCTTTGCAGTAAATGCAATATCTCTGCAAAGTACTGCAATCCATAGTTCACTGACCCTCAATATAGGCATGATTACCACGCTCCTTTCATGCATGGCGGAAACTGGCCCCAAATTCAGGCAGATTCAAAAGGACAAATCCAGTGAAATGGAGGCTTTTAGTGTCTTTCAACGAAAAAAAAAAAAAGAAAGTCTAATAAAGACATAAAGGTTTTTTCTCTACAACAGTGAACACATTCTGCATCACGTTAACCTGCTGACACTATTTGTAATGGCATAGAAAGGTCACCAAAGCCTAAATCTTCCCAGCAAGATTCTCCCCACAATCTTCTCAAAAACATAAGCTTTATTAAATATCAGCTCTCATCTTATTTCCAAAAAGGCCATCCAAAGGTTACTGTGGGCTCAGGTGTGCCAAGCACAGCTATTATTGTGGCCTTCATTTGCATAGCATCTGCCCTCTAAATCATTCAGTGCCTCACATTCATTTTCTATCAACCCTGGCAACACAGGGATGGGAGAAGGCAGGGTTCCCTGCTTTCTGTAAATGGGGAAATAGAGTCACACACACAGTATTTTTAGTCATGAGATTATTCTCTCTCTCCTCAAAGTAGTAATTCCAAGGAGGCCCTATAAACTCAGGCTTTGGGACAAAATGATGTGGTGCAGAAGAGATGAGGAGAAGCCAACATCAACATGACATGACCCTTCTAGGACACCCCTGGGGCTGAGCCCCATTAGGCATGTGGCAAAGCCGCCCCAGGATTGCACACTTGCCTCTGAGTGATGCCCTGGTTTACTAGAAGAATTTATTCTAGTTGCGGAAACACCTAACTTCCACTGAAGCTCTAACTCGCTGGGAAGCTCTGATTTTTCTAGAAAGTCAAGTGATTAAAAAACATAAGAGGAAAATGCAAGCTGATTTTGATTCTGTTTTGTTTTTGGGGTGCAGAGAATAGGCCCATTGTAGTGTCTCTGACCTCATGTGTTACTCAAACTTTCCACTTTCCTGCTGCTTTAGCCTTTTCATGCGTCCCAATCCAAGACCAAGGAATGTGCTGCACCCAGCTCACATTCTGTGCTCTGTCCATCGGAGTCACATATCACAGGCACTGTCCAAACTCTGCTACCCTTTGCCAGTGGGGCAGGGGTGAGAGGAGAGGCAAGGGCATATAAAATGTGGCTTCCATAGTGGCCATGAATGGACAGCCCTCCCTTGGAGTTTGGGAGAGGGAGATTGTGGGCAGGGATACAGAAATTTTTGTTTAATTCATGTTTTATAAAGAAGCTTTGGTCTATGAATATAATGGAATATTACTCAGCCATTAGAAAGGACAAATACCCACCACTTGCTTTAACGTGGATGGAACTGGAAGGTATTATGCTAAGTGAAGTAAGTCAATCAGAGAAGGACAAACATTATATGGTCTCATTCAATCGGGGAATATAAAAAATAGTGAAAGGGAATAAAGGGGAATGGAGAGAAAATGGGTGGGAAATACCAGAGAGGGTGACAGAACATGGGAGACTCCTAACTCTGGGAAATGAACAAGGGGTAGTGGAAAGGGAGGTGAGCGGGGAATGTGGTGACTGGGCGACGGGCACTGAGGGGGCACTTGGGATGAGCACTGGGTGTTATGCTATATGTTGGCAAATAGAACTCCAATAAAAAGTATATATACAAAAAAAATTTCATTCAACATACTGCTGTTCTAGCCAGTGCAAAGGCAAATAATAATAATAAAGAATAAAGATTAAAAAGGAAGAAAAAAATAATTCATGTTTTAAAGAATAAAATTTACTGCTCAATGTGAAAAGCCTCTGCATATGTTAAAATGTACATAAATTCAATATAGTAAACTTTCAAAAAGCTCTATTATCTCAAAAATAATTTCAGAAAATGGGATATGACAGTTTAACCTGGGTCAAAATAAACAACATGAAATAATAGTTGTGGAAATGCAGTGGCATGTTCCAGTTCTCTTTGCCTAAGCACTTCATTAAGAATTGTTTTCCCCAATTACTATTTCTACTTTTAAACTACTTAACAAGGAGTATCTTTATGAGAGAAAATGCAAAGCTGAATCACCTGGCGTAGCAGCGGGACTCCTGCAATCCTACCTCCCCTCCTGTTCCCAACAGAAGAAAAACGGTGCCAGGAGGGAGTGGGTGATGTATACGAAGTCATAAACATTTGGCAGATGAGAGTATTTCCTGTGAAGGCCTTTAGCCAAAGCAACAAAATCCTGGCCTGACCTGACAAGGCTACTCACAGGCAGGAACATGCAGATGGAAAAACAGGAGCCAGGGCTCAAGAGAAAGAGCTAAGACTTGACCTCCTGCTCTGAGACGTGGGGTGCAAGGTGCCCTTTGACCTGCAGTGGGAACTCTCTGCTCTCCCACATTCCACTTGCCATTGCTTAGAAAGGCTTCCCTGCCCTTGACCCATCAGGCCTATGGCTCTGTCCACTCAGAGGTCATATTTCTCATCGCCATACCTTTGTTATCAGTCTCCATCTGCCCTCGGGCTTTAGCGAGATCATCTCCTCACTCAAATGCTCTCAGACCAACAAAATGGGTAAGTACCTCCGGCTGCTTATTAATAGAAAATGCTAATGTGGAAACTAAATGAGAAGAGAGACCAAGTGCTTCATGCCAAAAGGGGATTAATGATGTATTCCTGTTTACCTTCTCATTTACTTTCATTTCATTTACCTTTCTCATTACTTTCTAGAGAGGTACTACCATAAATTATAACCCGCCTGCCCCATTCCCTCAGTCTGTGCCATGGCAGACATTGCTGGTCGATCACAGAGTTCTCTCTGGCCCAGATAACTTCACAGCACTTCCCATCACAGTGCTGCAGGCATCCAGGAACAAGGCAACAGAAACAGCCCACAAGATAAAACCTATTTATTATCTCCCATTTAACTCTACCAACCACAGTTCTGCCAGGCACAAAGAACCCCAGCCTTCCATACGCTCTTTTCAGATGTTCTTTCTCTAATTTTTTTTTTCTTAGAAAGGTAAATAAGATGTAAAGACTATGTATATCAGGACACCTACGTGGCTCAGTCACCTAAGCAGCTGCCTTCGGCTCAGGTCACAATCCTGGGGTCCTGGGATCCAGCCCCGCATTGGGCTCCCTGCTCAGCAGGGAGCTGCTTCTCTCTCTCCTCCCAGCTCGTGCCTTCTCTGTCGCTATCTCTGTCTCTCTCTCAAATAAATAAATAATATCTTTTAAAAAAAAAAAGAATACGCATATCTCTTAGATCTCCATTTTAAGAAATTACACTCAGCAGAAGTAAAGGCACTACAAAGTGTCGAGGTGTTATAGAGCACCATGAGGGAGAAAGGTCACTTTATCATATGCTCTGTTGAGCCCTACCACTTCCACCTTCCATCCTTATCCCTGCAGCTCTAATCATATCACTGCATCCAGCAGGGCAGGATTAAAGCCCAGGAGGGAGGCTGACCCAGAAGTGGTTGAATGGTGATGTGAAGTGGAAGGATTTGTATTAGGCTCTGAAATGTTGAAAAGCTAAGAGCTTAGTATTACTTCTGCACAAACTAGCAAATGGCGTTCTCTCTCTGGTTTCTTCATCTGTAAAATAAGGGAAATAAACTAGATCAGGAACTGATATAGCCCAAGGACCAATCCAACCCAACACCTGTTTTTGTAAAGTTTTATCAGAACACAGCCATATTCACTCATTTACATATTATCTGATTGTTTTCACACCACTGGGGCAGAGTGGAGTTGCTACAACAGTAACTTTATGTTCCACAAAGCTGTAAACATGTTAGGTTTTATGGGATGTAATATTTCTGTTTGGTTCATTTTTTATATTTTCTATTTCTTTATTCAACTTCTCATTTTATTTCATGCATTGTTTTCCTGATTTCATGTAGTTGTGTTTCTTTTGACCCTGAGTAATAAGTGGACAGGGACAGATAGGTTTAGGGATTAAAGGCCCACCCCTTTACTAGATCATAACTCCTGGCTCAAGTGCCTATGTGCATCAGAGAAATACCATTAATCAGTGAAATTCACCAGATTTAAGGAAAACCACTGGAGACACTTGTGACCCTGGCATTAACTATTCTCTGGGGTCCTGAGATCCAGCCCTGCATCGGGCTCCCTGATTGGCAGGATTGGGTTTTAGCTGGCTTTATAGGGAAAAGCACTTTATAAAGAGGGAGCGCCAGTCCAACAAAGGCCTGTGGATGGAAGAACATGACAGGGAGGAGCAGTTGGGAACAAAGTGCTGGGGGTGAGAACATTCAGATGAGGCTTGCAGGCAAGGTGGGACCATACTGAGAGGAGCTGCAGTTGCCAGACTAAGCAATGGGGAGCCTCTGGGTTATTCAAATGATAAAATGGTGTTTTTGAGATTAGTATTATGGTGGCATTATCAAAGCTATTTGGAAAAAGGGGGGTTTACTCTAGGATAACCTGCTGTTCCCATTGGTTCAGGCCTGGGGACTTTCCTGGGTCCTCAGACTTTTGGTGCTTAAATTGGGACGGTACTGGGAAAATAGACATTGTTCAGTCTTCTAGAGAAAGATAAGGAGGCTTGTCTGGAGGCTCTGCCTATAGTTCAAATACAAGGTGATGAGACTTCTAAACTAAGAAATCTAATCCATTCTGTTCCTGGCAATTTGCATGGAAAGAAATGGCTTCCTCTTTTTTGCTTATATCTTGCTCCAGGTGCATTCTAACTAGGATCTTCTGGCAGCAAATTCTTATCCTGAAGGACTACACAGACTTAGTGGCAGGAATGTGGGCATATGGCTTGCCAGTGGAGGAGCAACTGTGTGTGGAGCTATAAGGAAGAGGAAAGAGAGCTTGCCACTGCTAATAATAATAAAGTCTTCCACTGAGGGAGCATTTGCTATGGCGCAGTACTTCACTTAATATTTATGACAACCCATACAAACTCGATATTATTTTCATCTCATCTTGCAACTGAGGAAGCTGAAGAGGTGGTTTATCTGGTGTCACACAGCTATTAAGGGTGGGTGCCAGAATTCAAATTGAGAGTCATCCTAACCCCTACTCCTGAAGCACATCTTACCTCCCACACCCTAGTCATCACCTCCTCTGTCCTTTTGTGGGGTCCTAGTCATAACCACCAATGCCCACCTCCTGGGAATGAAATGAACTGCATCAGACAAGACTTGTCAACTGCCAGAAAAGAGCCAGTGGCCTGAAGGGAATTCAGAGGAGAACCACATGAATAATTAAGGACTGAGAAAGATTGATCTGTCAGGAAAGGTTAGAAGAATTCAATATGTATAGTTTGGCTAAGCTGAAACTGAAGTTGGAGTCTCCTCTCTATGGAGAGGCTGTGGGCAGGGAGGAGCAAGTAAGCAAAGTCATTATTAAATAGATGGGCTTTCTGCCCCCTATAGCACAAGGAAGGAGCTGAGAGGAAGACATGAGAAACTGGAAGCACAAGGAGAAGGTTCTAGAGTGATTTTCCAAGGAAGAATTTTGCCCCAGCACTCAGAGAGGCACCTGGTCTACCACCCATGCTGTACATATAGCCCAGAGACAACTCCTTGACAAGTGTCAGTGCAAGTATAAAAAGCTCAGTAGCTCTGTTTTCTTTTTTTCCAAATGGAATGCATTTCCTTAGCAAAGTATTATATTCAAGATCTTTCTCCTGTCTTTTCAGCCTCCAGGTTTTCCCCCCTGGAATTGAACTGCGTTATTCTAACTACCATCAATTTTCAATGACTCACGAGAAAGCAGGCTTGGAAACATGAAGGGCTAACATAAGCATCCACCTTGCCAGGGCCGGTGCCAAGCACTGCATAAAACCTCAGTCCTTTACTTACTTTCCAAGGTCACATTAAGTGGTGAGCCAGTCTGAGAGGTTTTCTTTCTTTCTTTTTTTTTTTTTTTAAACTCAGCCTCAAACTATACGTATTTGTTTTTTAGGTCATTTTATGAGCCCAGCACTGTGCCAAAAGCTGGCCCGGTACTGGTGTGCAAGGCAGGCTTAGGTCCTGGCCTCATGGGATATACAATCCAATGAGAAAGACAGACGTTAATGGGATACTTGCTCAAGCCATTGATGACAAATGGTATGAAATACTATAAAGGAAAAGAATGTGGTCTAAAATGAAAGGACAGCTCAGTCTGAGGAGAAAGAAAGTCTTCTCTGAAGAAAAAGGGAATCTGAGACCTGGATATTAGGTAGATGCTGAGGTGCCATGTGGTGAAGAATTACCCTTACCCAAAAAGAGGTCTCTCTTTTGCCCTCGGCTACTAGGAAGTGATATCCAGGCCCCTGGACTGTCATGCTTGATAGCAGTGCCTTTGTTTGCCTGTGGGCTTTGGCCACTGGACAGTCAAGCAATATGACTATGATGTGGGCTTTGGGACACACTGTGTTAGTTCTACCTCTAGAAGCATTGGAAACTAAAGGTCAGCCATGGGAAATATGTGATTGAGCCCCAGTATAATCTGAATGTCAACGGCTCATGTGATCTTCCCTGGCTGGCAATACTCTGTGCATATTGTCAAACATCTATACCAAGACTGAGACTAGAAAGGACAACAGAATATGATCCAGCAATCCCACTTCTGGATATATTGCCAAATGTATTGAAATCAGGATCTTGTAGATATTGACACCACCATGTTTATGGCAGCATTAGTCACAGTAACCAAGATACGAAAACAACCTAAATGTCCATTAATGAATGAATGGATAAAGAAGATGTGAGATATACTTATACATGCACACAGGAATATCATTCAGCCATGAGAAAGAAGGAACTTCTACCATTTATGACAACTGGGATGAATCTTGAGGGCTTTATGCTAAGTGAGATAAGTTAGAGAAAGACAAATACTCTATGATATAACTTGTATGTGGAATAATAATAATAAGAAGAAGCCTCAGAGAAACAGAAGAGGATGGTGGTTACCAGGGGTTGGGGGGTAGGAGAAATGAAGAGATGTTGGTTAAAGGGTACAGCATAGTGATTATAGCTAATAAAATTGTATTATAGACTTGAAACTTGCTAAGAGACTATATCTCATATATTCTCACCACAAAAAAATAGAAATATAATTATGCAAAAGGACTGAAGTGTTAGCTAATACTCTGGTGGTCATCATTTTGCAATACATTAAGAGGTATCAAATCGACACCTAGTACATACTGAACTTATACAATGCTATATATGTCAATTAGCTTTCGATAAACCTGGGTGTGTGTATGGAGACAAGAACAATGGAAGCTTCACATCTGGTACCTTTCTTGGCTTCTGCCCTATGTGCTTCTTCCCCTTGGCTGGTTTTCATCTGTATCCTTTCACTGTAGTAAGCCAGAACTCTAAGTAAAAGAGATTACAGTGAATTCTGTGAGTCCTACTAAAGAATTGTTGAAACTGAGTGTGGTTTGGGGAACACTTTGAACTTGCAATTCCTGTCAGAATTGGGAGGGCCGTCATAAAGACTGTCCCTCTCCTGGGGCCAAGAGAAAAAGTCCCCTAGGCAGTGAAACGAACATCTCCTGTTTTACTTTTAGCATGGGGTCACTTTGCTTTTATTTTTTATTTTTTTTTTAATTTTTATTTATTTATGATAGTCACAGAGAGAGAGAGAGAGGCAGAGACATAGGCAGAGGGAGAAGCAGGCTCCGTGCACTGGGAGCCCGACGTGGGACTCGATCCCGGGTCTCCAGGATCGCGCCCTGGGCCAAAGGCAGGCGCCAAACTGCTGTGCCACCCAGGGATCCCTCACTTTGCTTTTAATAGCCCTAATTGTCTTCTGTATGTACCCCCAAGCCTCACTCTTACTCAACTGACTTAATGCTGACTACTATAAAAAATACTCAGTGCCTAGTGAATTCTATCATTTTTTGAAAACATTTTTCTTCCTTCTACAATCTCAAGACTTATTAATACAACCACACTCGATGTACAGTTCTTATTTTGCTATAAGAAACCATTTTCATGTTTTCCGAGTTGACATACAGTTATTTTGCTATAAGAAAACATTTTCATGTTTTCTGTCATAATGGTAGGCTTTACAAATGCTAAATTCACAATGGCAGAAAAGATTTATAGGCAGTAAAATCAATAAGGTAATTTAAAAGTGGGGAATTGGGGATCCCTGGGTGGCTCAGCGGTTTGGGGCCTGCCTTCGGCCCAGCGTATGATCCTGGAGTCCCAGGATCGAGTCCCACATCAGGCTTCCTACATGGGGCCTGCTTCTCCTGTGTGTGTGTGTGTGTGTGTGTGTGTGTGTGTCTTTCATGAATAAATAAAATCTTTAAAAAAAATAAAAATAAAAGTGGGGAATTGAGCCAATTATTTAAAAATGGCAACTAGAAATTGCCTAGAGAAGTAAGAGATAGAATCCTGAATGATTGGGTGTAGGTTGAAAGAACTTGGTGAGCAGCAAAAGGAGGGCACCAACTATCTCAGGGATGCTAGTTAGGAAAGGCTTAAGAGAGGAAAGTAATTCCCAAATTACTTTACAAATGTGGAGAAACAGCAGTGAAATGGCTGCTTCAAAGGCCAAGTGGCTGTAGAACAGACCTCACCGAGGAGGAAAACTTTGACTTTTACTCAGTGCATCAGGTAATCTATCTTCTTAAGTCCCCTTCATGGATTCTCATCCTTTCCAACCTTCTTAAATACTGGTTTCCCTCTAAGATTCTTCTGACTCCTCGTTTGCCTGAAGCCTGTTCTAGGACAATGACAGATCTTGACCACCAGAGGCTGACTTAGCTGGCTTGGGGGTGGGGAGAAACGGGGTAGGGGGTTGGGGTGGGGATACACTGTAAACAAAGACACAAAAAACAAACATATGTTATGCAGAGTCAGCCTAGACTGAGTGAATGAGCCACGTAGTAAAACCTGCCTGCATGTAATGTATTCACTGAGATCTTCTCACTTTGTATTAAAGGACTTTTATTCAAAGAGAGCATAATGGTTAAGAAGATGGGCTCTGGAGTCAGTCTCTAGATTCCAACTCTGCCATGGACCGCCCTGAACAAAGTACTGCACTACATTGTACCTCCAGTGTATAATGGAAATAATAATAGGGGCCTGCCCTATAGGGTTTTTATGAGGCTTAAATTAGTTAACACATTCGGACTTCTTAGCATAATCACTATTTAATAAATGGTTAAACAATTACTATGTTGTACCCCGTGGCAACACAATTAGAATTTCAGAGTACTGGCAATTTTTAAAAATCCTTCTCTAACCACATGATTCTAATGGGCAACCAAAGTCAAGAACCACTGCTCTAGAGTCTACCTAACTACTTCTCAAATTTTACTGTGCACAGGGATCAACAGGGGTTCTGGTTGAAATGATGATTCCTATTCAGTAGGTCAGAGTGAGACTCCGGGTTCTACGTTTCTACTAAGCTCCCAGGTGATGATGTTGTTGTTGGTCAGTGGACTGTGGATGCCAGGATCTAGCAACACAGGCAGTGCCTGGAGAGAAACCCAAAGTGGGTGCATAGTAATTGCAACTTGGCTACTGGGCCCTTGGACTGGGAAGTATGCCTTGACCCTAAGCCCTACTGGACAAGAAGGAAGCAGCACTGAAGTCCATCATGTGCTTCTCAGGATGGTCAGGACTCTGGAACGGGTCTGAGGTTGTACACATGGGCAATTAGTGAATTCAGCTGTGCAGGGCTGGAGCAGCAGAGAGAGCTGAGTAAGCAGCATTTGTAGTTAGAATGAAGAGATCTAAGACTTAAAAGTAAAAAGGCAGAGGAACTAGGTTTATAGCATTCACCATTTTTTTCTCCCCTCTCCCATGACAATCATCATTCTATGAATTTGACTATTCAAGGTACTTGCACAGAGGTGGAATAATACAATACTTGTCTTTTTGTGACTGGCTTATTTCACATAGCATAATGTCCTCAAGGTTTATCCATGTTGTAGCATGTGTCAGAGTTCCTTACTTTTTAAAGCTGAATAGTATTCCATTTTATGTTTAGGCTACACTTTGTTTGCCCATTCTTCTGTCAATAACACTTCTGTTGCCTCCACCTCTTGGCTATTGTGAATAATGCTGCTGTGAACATGAGTGTACAAGTATCACCTGGAGACCCTCTTTCAATTCTTTTGGGTATATATCTACAAATGGAATTGGTGGATCATATGGTTAGTCTATTTTTAGTTTTTTGAGGAACCATCATATTGTTTTCCACAGCAGCTGCACCATTTTACGTTCCCATCAACAGTGCAGAAAGATTCCAATGTTTTCCTTTCTTGCCAACCCTTGTTATTTTCTTTTAATAGTAGCCATTCTAATGAATGTGAAGTCATATCTCATTGTGGTTTTGACTTGCATTTCCTTAATGATTAGTGATGTTGACAGCAGCAGTTTTAATAAAAATGGATAATATCATCTCAGCATTTATAGGCAGCATCTCATCATTTACTACTCACATGGGTGAGTCCTAGCTTCCAGCTAGGCTGAAGACTACATCAATTAAGAAGACATGACATTTTTCTCCTGCGGCCTCAAGAGCATGTTGAGTCCAGCTAAGCCAGAGTGGCTGCTCTGTTCATTGATACTATGGTAGTCACTCTCTGTGTCCCACCACACCTTCTCCTCAATCAGTACCTACTTAAAAACTCTGCCTAAGGGCTTTTGCTCCTGGGAGTAGAAGAATCCTCTTAAGCCATGGAGCATATTATTGAAAGTGCTGAAGAATGAAGGACTCCAGAACAGCCCTCCACTGATGATGAATGGAGAACTGTTAGATCAATACCCCAGATGCCTCTCCTAGTTTGGGGATAACTCTGAAGTGCCTCCACACTACTTCCAAGAGTTTCCCGTTGAGTGGCAGATGCTCATCATGGAAACTGGTTTAACAATACCTCATTTTCCGGCTGTCTTTCTTTCTCTGCCTTACTTCCCCACTTCCCTACAAGTATTTCCTCAAATCACCTCCTAAATAAATAAATAAAAACAACTGGTACTCCAATCCTTGCCTCAGGGTCTGTTTCTGGGGGAACTCAAATCAATAAAGGCAATAGTGTATTTCCTTCAGCTACAAATACTTGTGAACAGCACATGGCTAGTCTTGGTTGGAATGAAAAAAAAAAAAACTAGCTAAAGATTGTTAGGTTTGTGAAAATGCTCAAGAGAGTCTCTTCCTTTTCTTTAACCAATCTACCAGGTTCCGGATTTTTTGCATTTCTCCACAACGTGCATGTGTCTAAAGGAGATTCATATGTCCCATACACTTATCTCTAATAATAAAATACCTCAAGGTAGCACACTACACTGGAAATTGATGAAAAGGTAACAAAGCAGTTTACATATTTAAGTAGCATAGCTTGTACCTTTTCCTATTACAAATATTTGAGAACTCCCATACATTGTATGTATTAGAACTCCTATATGTCTTATGCCAAGGAAACATCTTCATAGAGTTTAATTCTAGTAATAAGCTAATATATTTAGTAATCATGGAATCCCAAATGCCAGATGCTCTCTCTGCTGGGTTCTCCTTGGTGGTTAGCTGTACCTTCATAAATATCTGGTTCATAACTGTTACACAGAGAATGAGACTATGGAAAACAACTGTTATATGAGAAACATAAAAGTTTTTCCCGAAGGGAATTATGTGCATGTTTTAAAGCAGAAGAGTGAAAATTAAAATTAGCCAAGTTCAAAATGAAAAAGAGGGAAAGGAGACAGGAAATGTCTGTGCCTGACCCTGAACAGTCATCAGTGCTATCCCTGTGGGAAAGTAAACGTTTACCCAAGAGAAACCCAGTAGCGGCTCTAAGCAGGAGACAGAAATAGTAACTAGTTAATGCTTCTAACGTAGCAAACAGCTGAGCAAACTGAGATGACATCGGAAAGATCCAAAGTTCCCTTCCAAGGTTATGGCCATTATAATAGCAGACAATTGTAACAGCCAACTCATTCCAAATTTCAGGATGGGGGTATGCAGGGACAGAGGTATCTGCTCATTTTCTCCATGGAAAAGCATTAAGGGAATCTGTTCTGACATTTTTATTTTTTATTTATTTATTTATGAGAGAGAGAGAGAGAGGCAGAGACACAGGAGGGAGAAGCAGGCTCTGTGCCAGAAGCCCAACGTGGGACTCGATCCTGGGACTCCAGGATCACGCCCTGGGCTAAAGGCAGGTACTAAACCACTGAGCCACCCAGGGATCCCCTGTTCTGATATTTTTAATATAAATCCATAATTTGAAACTATGCTCCTAGACAGGAATGCACATGATACAAAAAAGAAGCAATAGAGAGGTTAACAACTCCATAATCATTCAGTAGATCTCTTTGGTACAGTGGTTAAAATTTTTATTTTCAATTTCTCCAACTTGTAAAAGATAAGATGATTTGTCCATTATTCAAAGGCCATGATTTTACTTTATACACGTGAGACTCTGAACCCAAAGCAACTTCAGGGTATATATGTGGGGGCAGAGGAGGGGAGCCAGGGAGAATGACCAACAACATTTATCAAAATCATAACCCTTTAGAGAAAAAAATATTCGTTTCTAGTAAGGCCCAACTCCTATGACTAATGTAGGAGCCAGGAAAAAACAAATACCTTAAATGTGATCATGTTGGTAAAAGGCAAAATGCTTTTGCTATTTACAAATTCACTGACACTTATTAGCCATTAACATGGTTTATTAATTTTCTTTGATTCTTAGTTTCTGACTTCTGATATTTCTCTTTGATAAAAATATTTGCATCTATTTGTCACTAGAAACAAAATACTCTTTACTAAAGCTGCTAATTTAAAACCAACAATGAATTAGAGACAATTACACAAAGAAGAAAAAATCAACACATCAGGAAGGGACTGTGCCTTGCATGGCTATGTTCACCAGGTGTCATGTACTCATGCTTATGACCCCCCAAATTTATATGTCAAGGCCCTAACCTGCGAAGTGACTATGTTTGAAGATGGGGCTTTCATGGAAGTAATCAAGATGAAATGAGATTGTAAGGGTAGGACCCTATCTGATGGGATTAGTATATTTACAGGAAAAGGAGAAGCCAAGAGCCCTCTTGCTCTCTCCCAGCCATGGAGAACAACACAGTGAGAAGGCACCATCTGCAAACCAAGGCAAGAGTTCTCACCAGAAACTGAACTGTCTGGCACCTTCATCTTGGACTTCTAGCCTCCAGAACTGTGAGCAATAAATTTCTATTTGTTAAGCAGCCCCCCGCATTTGTGATATTTTGTTATGACAGCCTGAACTGACTAATACACCAATAAAAAAAAAAGGCCCCAAGAAGAAATCACTCTGCCCAAAAATGAGTCATGAAAAGAAAAAGAGCATAAGACACCTTCCACTTTTTCTGTCTTGAGGTTGTCACTAGTGTCATTTACACAGTGCTTTTGGAATCTATCTTGAAGAGCAAATGCCAGACCTCTGTTTCTTCTCCTTTTAACTCCACACCTTCCAGAGCCAGAACTACAAACCTACCCTTTCTCCCTCCTGTGGGGGTGACAAAACACCTCCCTCATCTGCTACATTCTGTGCCAGTAACTGCAAAAGAAAACCCAATGGGAAGAAACGAAAGTGATTCCTTCCTAGAGTGACAACTTGTGTGCCAGAGATCACTGACTTCACTGAGGTTCTTTCAGAAATGAGGAGTAAATGTGAGAGAAATTTAGCAACACACATTTGCCTTCCCAACATCTGTTTGCCTTTTAGTTCCCTAACTAGAGAACACAGGAATTTGTCTTAATAGGGCCTTAAGTTAGGGGCATACTGTTGGGGAGAAAGACGTATTTCCCTTCATCTTGGGACCAACTCGATTCTGGTTCCTAGTTCTTTACTGACTCCCAATTCCTCACTTCTCTTCTAAGCAGGATTCATGACAAGTCACAGGTTAAAGTCGTGGCAAAACCTGTGTTAGAAAGTATCTAAGATGCATCCAACACAGTATCTCTTTGCCAGATGGACAGACTTTGACACAAATAATAAAGGGAAAGGGTGATTTTTCAGTGCTCTGAAGCTCAGTCTTTCAAACAAAGGGGAACCTGCTCAATGAAATTTCATTTTCTAATCATTTAGCCACGGTTAAATGCAGCTATTTTTGAAGAGCATTTCAAAGTCTATTGATGGACAAATTGTACTATTGATTGGTACCAACTGTAAACTCAAAGTTTCTCATCCAAATCCCTTTAATTGGACTTGAGTGTCACTCTTTTCAATGACTTTAGGAAGACAAGGGAGAGAAATGTGCCAAGGATAACTCACACAAAGAAAATTTACATCCTGTCTTTGTTTCTCTGGCATAGATACTGAGTAGCATTTTTTTTTTCTTAAGGAAAGTAGTGAGAATGTGAACAGCAGTCTGGATTTTTCTTGTTCTGTTACCATAATTAGAAAGTAGGATAAAATTATGCAGGAGCAGATTGAGAAGGAAATGTAGCTCAGCTTTTATATGAAATAGCTACCTCTTTTTAAAATTCAAAGGTTCTCTTTCTCTGCATGTATCTTTCATCTTTGAGTAGGGATTGTACTTCTTTTAAGTCGATTTTCAGGTTGAACAACAAGTAGACTCTGAAAAGGTTCAAGGGTTGATGGGAAGTGTGTTCATGACCATCGCCACCTTTGGCATGTAATACTCCCTGATACCTTGGTGTCATTCTCAGGGAGACAGGCAAAAGACCATCACCCCATAATTACATGATACTGATAAGATCATTTTGGGGTTAAAGAAACCAGATAAATTGGTTTCACATTAATTGATAATGTGACCTATCAAATCGCCCTTAAATCAATCACCCTATAAGATATCATCTCACAGCTAATATTGGGAAGAACTATGAAAATTACTCAGCAGATGTCCATTTTTCCTGTACTTGAGGAGCTACTCAAGAGATTCAGTAGTATTTTCTCTCTGACACCTGCCTTTCCTTCCATTCCCTTCTTCCTTAAAAACAAAACAAAACAAACAAACAAACAAAAACTGCTTTATACCACCAGCCTATATACAAACCACAATCAGTTCATAGATAAGCATGTTAGGGTACAGAGAATTTCTCAATGTATGTGATTCTTGGGTTACTTGCAACAGAATCATCTGGAATGGTTTTTAAAAATGTCTCATTTATGGAGCCACACCAGACCCAGAGAATCAGAATATCAGAGGTAAAGGCCCTGAAACTGGAATTTTAAACAAACTCCCAATGATGTTCTTGGGTTGTCTAAAGTTCTGTGAACCTCCAAGGCAGATCAAAGTCAACATTAGAGTTTCTGTAGGCAGGCATTCCCACATCTACCCACCCTGGCCCTTCTTTCTGGTTCCATACCCAACAGAGTCACGTAGCTTTCACTGCTCAGGTAACTTAAGTCTTCCAGAATTCCTGCGATAATTTCCCCACTGCTTGGCTCACTACCACCTCCTCATTCCAATAAAACCTCCCTGTCTCAAGAATCCAGAACAAAATCCCAGCCCTGAATGCAAAGCCTGATTTCTGGCCTGATTTGCTACCTTTTCCTGCACTCCAACTATCTAAACTCCCAGAATGACACGTTACTCCTTCAATGCCAGTGACATCTTCCTTTTGTTCTTGCTTATCTCTTTATTGGATGTCGCCCCTCACCCCTTTTCTTCAACCCTACAAGGAATGGATCCCCCAGCAAGCCAGGATCTGTTTCTTCTTTGAATCTCTGCAGCATTTTGTTGATACTGGTCTTGGACTCTCACCTAATTTGGCCTTGTCCTTTGTTGCTTTAAGTACTCAACCTGCCCACACTGTACCTCCTTGAATGAAGAAGATCTCTTATCAGCTTTTTCCTCCCCTCTAGCGTGGGTCTGAACAATAGACCACCCCCTCCCCCCCACTAATACTTACTGGATTGTTTAACAGACTCATCCCTCACCCTCTATGTGATTACCAAGACCTGTGGTTACTGGCTTTGAAATTCCTGAGTTCCATTCATGCTATCCATGCCCACCAGTGCACTACTACCACTGGCCTTTGGTAGCCATGAGCCTGAAATACGGCCTGGGGCTCCCCACTTACTGCCCCAACTCCAATCTCCTCCTCCCATCACTTTGAGTATCTGTCCAGGTCCTGGAAACAGCTGTCTCATCCTTTCTAGGCTTGACAAAATTAAATAAATTCACAAAGCTCTGGGACATAAGAAAGACAATATTTTATCCATGGGACACTAAGAAGGGTCCACCTCAAATTCAAACTGCTGAGTATGAGAGCCCAAGGCATGAGCCCTTTTGGTTCCACAGAGCTATTCTGCATACACTACACATCTTCTTTCCTCCAAACACTCCTTCTGGTATATCATACTCATTTCCATTATTTCCTTTTTTTTTCCTAAAGATTTTATTTATTTATTTATTTATTTATTTATTTATTTATTTATTTATTTATGAGAGATACAGAGAGAGGCAGAGACATAGGCAAAGGGAGGAGAAGGAGGCTCTATGCAGGAGCCTGATGTGGGACTCAATCCCAAAACTCCAGGATCACGTCCTGAGCTGAAGGCAGATGCTCAACCACTGAGCCACCCAGGTGTCCTCTTTCCATTATTTTCTATATCATTCCTACCAAGCATGGCCTTTTGTTATGTGGCCCGTACCCTATCCACCCAACCTTGCTTCAGGCATCTCCCACACAGGCTCTCTCCCCCTTAGCCAGCCCTTACTCAGTTCCATTTGTTTGCGCCAAGCATACCTTGCTGCCCAGTGCTCTTCCATTTCTCCTTCCTGCCCCTCAATATCAAACTAAAACTCATATGTCTCTTAGAGTCCTTGACAGCTCTTATACTAGGAGCTTTGTTTTGCCAAGCATGAATAGGTAAATTATACAGCTTAGCCCTTAGATATTCCTAATTTAGCCTTTAACCATTAATTTTAACCAAGTTTTATATGTTGATTTCTCAATCTGATTATAAAGTCAATGGAGGTAGGGACCGTGTCTTATCATTTTTCTTGTAAGGTACACCTCAGTGTTAAATCATTATCAGAACTCAACATATATTAATGGGTTGAATTCCCAATCCAAGATATCTGCTTAGTAAATGTGTAAGGTTGTTTCTTTGTGCTTTCTGTTAAAATCCACGTAATATGTGAGAAGTGCAATAAACCATTTTCTCAGTGGAAGTGGAAAAAGAGGGGGGAGCAATCTGAGGAAGGGAATGAAATTTGGGTATAATTCTTGGGATATAAAATTAAAAGGCCATCTGCCTTTGAGATGCAGCAGATGTGTAATTGATATTCACTGCTCATTTGCCACTTGAATTTTGCAGACATTTAATGCTGTAATTGTTTATACAGTAAGATTCTAAATACCCTTTAGAGAATAGTTTACTTTTCCTATAATCCTTCTATTCCCTACCAGCAGATACGAATTGGTTCTTATAGTCCTAGAGCTTTGAAAGTAGAATTTTTAAAAACAAATTTACATAGTGGCCTTTTGAAGATAATAGTATGACAATATCTATAAAAATTTTAAGTGGCATACCCTTGATTCAGCCCTCTCTACCCAGGAATATATTCTGTGGTACACTCAAACCATCTGCACAAAGATGGATGGACATGAATGTTCACTGCAGGACTTTTATAAATACAGAATACTGAAGATAGCCTAATGTTCACTAATAAGAGACTGACTAAATAATTATGAGTCATTCATACAATATAATATTAGACAACCTTTAAAAACAATGAGGTAGCACTACATAGATTGACAAGGAAAGATGGTGCATATATGTACAGAAGGATACACAACAATCTAAAGGATTAAGGGACTAGGGTGGCAGGCAGTTATTTATGTATATGTATATAAAGTGTAAAAGTATCTTTATTTTTAAAAACCAGCCAAAAAATCAATCTGCAAATAAAGTGGTGTTAGTAGTTGAAAGGATTCAGAACTAAGAATCAAATGGTTAGATATCTATCAAAGCTTTGAAAATATCTTCATCATATTGCCTGTTTGCCCAATCATAATTGAGATTCTAATATTTATTAAAAAGACACAATGCTTATTCCTTTTCTCCTTCCTCCCCTGTTGTTCACCAGATTCCATTTCATAACTGTCATCCTCAGATCTTGACTAGTTGGCCTGAATGGTGTTTCAGAGGCTGTTGTCAGCAGTGACAACAGGGGTGAAGTGGGTTTAGGTTTTGCAGTAGTCACTCTTATACAGAAGCCACTTTCATAGAATGACAGGTATTTTAAATATTTTTATATCCCCCTAAAAACCTCATATACCAAATGAAATACTCACCTAGTCTATTCTCTTTACAAACTTGTCTATGTCCACATTTACCTTTAGTAGATACCTTTTGATTTGCTACACAGCAGCCATTACCCTTAGCTTCCTTCTCTACCTATAAAAGCCTAAAAATGCCAGGTTACTTTCTTCCCTAGCCTCCCTTACAGTTAGAGTGGTCTTGTGTGTTTTTCAGGGTTCTTTATTGCAGACAAGACCCACTCTAATTACCATAAGTAGAAAGGGATTTATTACAGAGTATTAGGTAGTTTAAGAATATATGAAAACCAGGGCAGCCTGGGTGGCTCAGTGGTTTAGTGCCACCTTTGGCCCAGGGCCTGATCCTGGAGACCCAGGATTGAGTCCTGTGTCAGGCTCCCTGCATGGAGCCTGCTTCTCCCTCTGCCTCTCTCTCTCTCTCTCTCTCTGTCTCTCATGAATAAATAAAATCTTTATTTTTTATTCTTTAAAAAAAATAATATATGAAAACCAGATAACCAAGGTCATTCCCCACAGACCAAGATGAATGCCAAAGCATACCCTGTATCATTATGGCAGAGACTCCATAGCATCACTGAGCCATCACCTCTGACCCTAGAGACTGAACACCAGAATCACCTCCACAGAAGTTGGTCCCAAGGGACCTAACACTTAGCCACCTTGCTTTCAAGGATATTTGATCCGCAACTCCTGCTTCCAGCCATTCACTTCACTTTTCCTGGTCTGGCGCCAGTAAGCTTGCTTGGTGAAAGCCAGGTCATATGCAGGGAGGTTGGGAAATGCCTTTTTTCGATCCCCAGCCTCTACAGTTTAGGAGACTTTCTAGAGAGGGATTTGGGAGGGGGCTGAGTGAACCAATGTGCTACACATCACAGAAGTAACTCTGTTCTGGCCAATTAAAAATAATGAGATGCATTCTGGGGAGCTTCTGGGAGAAATTTTCCTCCTTGATAGAAATAAAAAGACACAAGAGAACTTTCTTTACTGCTCTTCTTTTTGCTTTTGGACACAAGAATAAAGGATGTGAAGCTCAGAGCTGCAATAGTCATCTTGGAGCCAGGGGTCGGGTGGGGGGGGGAAGCATTGCTAGCATTCCCTCCCACCCTCTTATATTGCTCACTTTTCAATATCTCTGAGTCTTTTTCCTTGAAGCTATAACAATGCTCAAGCTTTCCCCATCTCTGGAATACACTCCTTGTTTCTTCCCACTCCTCGGGTTACTATCCGATGTCTCTTCTCCCGATTTCCTATATTTTCCTGTGTTTACTTGCTCACCTCCTATTCACTTGCATCCTGGCTCCCGATTTTTATCATGTTTATGAAGCATCTCACCATGAGACCACTGGTGCCATCCTGACTGCCAAGTCTGATACGTATTTTTCAGTTTTTCACTTCCTTAATTTTTCTGATGTGCTTGATAGTCATAATTATCACTGTTCTTTTTTGAAATTCTCTACTCTCTTATCATCTAAGATAGTATACATTTCTGGATCTCCTTCCAACTCTCTTTCCTTCTTTGCCTCTTTTGTGGGTTTTCCTTCCACTCCCTACCTTTCCACTGCCTCATTCATGATTCTGGTTTCACCTGATCTGTACTCCCCAGGTGGTTTTCATCCTCACGTTGTTCTGTTGTCTGCATACTAATGACTCTAAATATGTATGTTGAGTCCAGAAATCTTCCCCAACTTTACACACATACATTCAACCATGGCTAACACCCACCACTAGAATGTCTTGCAGGCCCCTGAGATGAACCTGTCCAAAATGAAGGTGTCATTACTCCATTTAAACCTCTATCTTCCCCTGTGATCACCACCTGCTTCCTTACCCAAAATCAAGATCTGAGGTCAGTCTTGACTCTTCCCCTATCTCATATATTCAATCAAAATCCAATCAGCTGCTGATTTCACCCCATAATTTTTTACTCATATTCCTACAGCAGTTTTCTACACATCATTGGCATAGTGATCTGTACAACTGCAGCATGATTATTTCATTCTCTTGCCCCAAAGCGTTCAGATGTCTTCTGGTATCTGCAGGATATGGTTCAAGCTCCTCGGCAGAGTACAGCCCTTCCTTATCTCTCTAACCTTGTCCTCTGCTTGTCCCTGCCTTGGATTTTAGTGCCAGCACTTCTTAATTCCTTGACTTGTCTGAAATGAATCATGCGACCATATGATCATTTATATTTATCAATACTTTTAACTCTGCCTGAAGCCCTTCCTTTACTTTATCACTTGGTCTGTACCTTCAAGCTCAGATACCACTTTTTAGATGCCTTTACTCACTCAGCAAATGTTTACTGAGCATTTATTATGTGCCAGGCACTGAGCTAGGAGCTAAAGAATCAATGGTAAATGAGATACGCTTCCTGCTCTAAAGAAACTTATAGTCTACGTACTGGATTCCCTCACCCTCCAATTCTGCTGAGTGCGTTGAGTGCTCCAGTTATGGATACTGTAGGTTGTCCATGCAACAACAACACTCACCTTCTCCCACCCCTTTTATATGAGGTAGTAAGAACTGACCCCATCCCAAGCTTTAGCAGTAGATTCTGATACATGAACCCAACCATGGGGATTCCATGCCTCTTGGCTAGTAACTAGTTCAGAATCTCATGCTTAAGCCAATCAGTGCTTGGCTTTCCTCTGGAGAAGGCAGATGACCTGAGTTGGCCCACTCAAAAAGAAAGGAAGAATTCACTGTTCCTATTTTAGAAAAGACATTTCTTCTCCCCTCCAAACTTGAATAAAGAAGCATACTGAGCAGTCACTGTTGGGAGCCATCCCGTGACTAGCCTGAAGATAAAGCTCACAGACAAGAGCAGAGCCCAAAGATTTAAGGGGGTTGGAGGTGAGAGTAGGATCAGAGGTGGTCCTAGAATTGGCCTCACCTCTGGACTTAATATATGAACTAAAGAATTTCCCTATTCTAAGTCCTGTTTGAACAGGCATTTATTTTACTTATTAATGGGAGTCATTATAAACAATCTACCTCTGTCTCCCACTTGAATAGCTCATCCCAGGCATTCCCACTGGCCCACCATTAGTTCAAGCCCATGTTATTGTTGGCCTGGATGACTCCCATATCTTCTTTGAATAGATTCTCCACATTACCTCCACAGTGATATTTCTATATCTCAACATTGATCATGTCACTTCCAGCTTCACATCATTAACACCTATTGCATCTATTACAAACTGCCTATTATTTATTCAGAAAACAGTTTGGTTTGCCCCTAGGCAGGATTCTGACCTCTTATCCTCCATTCCTTTTTACCTTTGCCATTCAAAAATGTTACGTAGTTGTTGGAACATGCAACTCTCTCATTTGCATTTGTATATGCTCTTCCCTGTGCCTGGAACTCCCCACCACCATCGTCCACCTATCCACTTCTAATTCTTTAAAACTTAACTGAAACATCAGTGCCATCCATGTAGAGGTTATTGCTCTGTGCTCTTGTACTCTATAGCACATTGACAGTTTCTTTGTAATAACATTTATCTCACTGTGTTGGAATTGTTTGTTTATTGGCCTTTCCAAATAAACTCTAACTTCTTGAAAGCAGGGACAAGGTGGTATTTACACATACGTCTATATATCCTCAATATGCTTACTATACTGTTTCTCTGATTGCAACCCTCCATAAATGACTTTTTTAAAAAGAAGAGAAGGAGATGGGAGGAGGGGAGAGAAAGGGAGGAAAGCTTCAAATTTGTCCTGCCCCTGATGCTTCTTGCCTTTGGAGTGTGTATTAAAAAGGCTGCCTTGTTCAGTAATCATGGGGAATGGGGAGGAAACAAATAGTTCCTGATACAGGTAATGTTCATGTTCCCAATTGTAGCAGCATATGGCAGTAGTTGTAATGGCCTAACATAAAGCATTCCCAGACAATATTAATGACCAACTAGGTTAATGACTGAAGACTAAGCCTCGGGCCATGAACACATTCTCCTTGTCATTAATCCCTGGAAAATGACCTCAGCTGTGTTCATTACAGCTCAATTATGCTCACACTCCTCATGAGGAAAGAAAGCATTTCATTCCTAATACCAAGCTATGTCCCTTCTTTTACTTTGACACATGAGCAATAAAAATACAAAACAAATTATGAGCCCAAACACTAAGCATGGAAGGGAAGCAACACTACTAGTTTATTAGCTCCCTATCATCAGTGGGAACTAAACCAGAGAAGCTTGGAGGTCCAGAGGAGGCAGATCAGACCATTCCTGATTCACAACTTCTCTGGGTGTTCTTTGAAGGCATAACAGAGAAATACTAAATGTGTTACTCCTTAGATGTTTCAGATTTGGACAAAAATCTAAAAACTCAAAGGTAACTTTTTGCCAGTAGGCAAAAAAATAAAAAATGAGATTCTTCTGATACCAACTATCAATAGTTATAGAATGCTTTCTCTGAGCAAAGTTCCATAGCCAAGTTGTGAGGGATTCGAAAAGAAAAAGTCCCTCAAAGACCATGAAATTAAATTACACAGAATGAACACCTACTGTGGTGGTTTTAAACACATCATGAAATATGTTAATACCTTTCACTAAGAGGTGGAGTCTATAACCTCTCCTTTCCAATCTAGCCTTAGTGACTTGTTTGTAACAAAGAAAACGGAGCAGAAGCAAGTCTGTGTGACCTCTGAAGCTAGTTCACAAAAGGTCATACAGCTCTGCCTTATTAGTTCAGATACTCAGTTTTGGGTCCTGAGCTACCACATAAGCAGTCCGGCTACCTTGAAGCAGCCATGTTGTGAGGAAGCCCAGGTCATGCCGAGTTTTCCTACATAAGTGCTGTGGTCCAGCAGACAGCAACATCCCGCACCAGCCACACGATTGGAGATACCTCCAGGAGATTTGACTCCAGCTGTTGAGTCATCGCAGACTTTCACTCTTCCCATGTGATGCTCCAGACATTATAGAGCAAAGACAAGCCTATCCACTGGCATCTGTTAGCAGTCCTGACCCACAGAATTGGTGAATCTAACAAAATGGTTGTCTTAAGTCACAGAGTGTGGAGTAGTTTCTATGCAGTGATTAGTAGTGAGTGGAACACACACACACACAATAGATACAGCTAGCTGCACTGTGGTGTTTGGTAATAGGTACCATATGCACATTCCCAGCCCAGCTGTGTCCTACAGGAACCCGGGAGGAAGTACAGTGATCTAATGAAACTGCATTTGACCTGCATCTAGAAGAAAAAAAAAAAAAAAAAAGCTCTGAGGCTTCTTCAATTAGGCCTATGGTACATTTAATGTAAGGAAAATTAACAAAATTAAGGTAACATTGACGTTTACAAATGTGGCATGTATCACAAGTATGAACTCTTTCTGACCATGGCTTCTAGAACTCCCCTTGCACAGGTGTGGCCTTATGTTCTTTTCTCTCTATAGTCTTTCTTTAGGATTCCTGTGCTTCTAGTCTCATTCCCATTATCTGCTCCTCTAATCTAATCACTGACCTGAATGACCACTATCCCAACTGCCCATCAACCATCTCTGCTGGGAAATCTCATTCTTTCCTCAGTGCCTTTAACACAGTGGTCCTACAGTAACTCCAACCCTTTTATCTGCAAATCGTATTTCCCACCCTGATGGTGTTCCTGTCACCACTCCCAGTAGCTCTGAGATCAACACTCTGTAGTCTAGACTGACTCTTCCCTGTGTATGGGCCCCATCGTCAATCCATCATATGGTCTTGATGATGCTGCCTTCAGAATATCCCTTGGATGCATCCACTTTCCTCTTTTCCCACAGCCACTATGATGCTGCCCGTTCACCCCCCAACCTGAGTTCATGCATTTGACCCTCCTGTCTCCCCAGAGCGCCCTGTATACCACCACCAGATTAAATTTCCCAACTCCCACACTGGCTAAGTCAGTCCCCATCCAAGAATGCAGAAAGGTTCCAACCCAAGTACTCACGGGACCACTTGCAATGTCTTCTCTCATCTGGTCCCAACTTGCTCTATCAGATCTCCTCCTCCTCCACAGTGCAAATCCTCTCCTACCAAAGCCTCCTCCTCCCGCCCCACCTCTGCCTTCATCTGATCCCTACCATACTGGTTCATAATCATTTGCTCCTCAATTTCCCTCATCACTCTGTTCCTTTTCCCAGAAAGACACTCTTCCCCTTCCCTCCTGCATCAAAAATAAATACACCCCAATCTCACCTCTAAGAATATATCCAAAGGAAATGAACACAGGATCCCTAAGACATATCTATATCCTCATGTTCACCGCAGCATTACTCACAATAGCAAAGACACTGGCCAACCACGACAACCTAAGACACTGGCTAACCAAGACTATCTAACTGTCCTTCTATGGATGAATGGCTAAAGCAGGTATCTCTCTCTCTCTCTCTCTCTCTCTCTCTCTCTCTCTCTCACACACACACACACACACACACACACACACATATACACACACATACACACACACTGGAGTATTATTTAGCCACAAGAAAGAAGGAAATTCTGCCACTTGTGACAACATCAACGGATATTGAGGGCATTTTCCTAAGTGAAAAAAGTCAGAGAGACAAAGACAAAATACTGTACATTTATATGTGGAATCTTAAAAAGTGAAACATACAGAAAACAGAGAGTAGAATGGCAGTTACCAGGAACTGAGAGTGGGGCAAAAGGGAAAATACTGACCAAAGGTATAAACGTGCAGTTAGAAGATGAGTAAGCCCTGGGATCTAATCTACAGCATGGTGACTAGAGTTAATGACACTGTATTATACACTTGAAAGCTGCCGAGAGAGTAAATCTTAGATTTTCTTCGCACAAAAAAGAAATGGTAAATACGTGCCTGATGGAGGTGTTAGCTAACACTAAGCTGGTAATCATATTGCAGTATATCAGTGTAACAAATCAACACACTGTCCACCTTACATTTACACAATGCGTATGTCAGTCATATCAATAGACGGGAATAAACTGTTCCCTTCAAATGGCTCCATGTCCTTTTCCCCCACAGAACCTGCCATAACTAGATCTCTAGGTTCCCCTCCTTTAACCCTCCCAGACCAGTCCTCTGAACTCCTTCCCACAGTCTTGGTACCATACCCTATAAGGGGGGGTGGGGGCACTGTCCCTCTCATAAGGTCATGACGTGTTACCTCCACCTTTCCTGTAGGTGTGTTTCTTTTGTGGTATGTAAGCTCTGGAGAGAGACTCATGTGTCTTAGCTTGGTCCTGGGCTAAAATGCCAGACGTGATCAAGCAATACTTTAATTTATCAAATATACTTTATACGGTGCCAGGTGCTGGGACCCAATAAATGCCTTCAGGCCCAATGGCTTCTACCTTAATTGGAATGCCCTGCTCACAATTTTCAGTACTGTCTCCTTCTTCCAGTCATCATTTAGCTGCCTCAGAGAAGGCTCCCTTGATCACCCACTCTAGAGCTGTCACCCAAGCATCGTCTCCCCATCATCATTTATAATTTGCTCTAAAGCAGTTACTATTCCCTGTTATTTCTATGTGTTTTTAATGTACTTATTTCTTATCTCTACCCAGGTAAGCTCAAAGACACCAAAAATCTTGTCTGTCTTGTTCACTTTACTGTATCCTTCACGTTAAAACTGTCCAGAAGATACTAGGTGTTCAATAAATATTTGTTGAATAAATGGATAAGAAAGACTCTATATTGTTGATGTGCTCATATTCTATTAAGGAAAACAGACAATAAAAGTCAAATGTCATACACAGCGTTATCAATAAGTGAAATGATAGAAAATATAAATATAAATGAAATGAAGGAAAAAGTGAGGAGAGTAAAAAGAATAATAATCCAGGGAGTGGAAAGAGCACATTCAAAAGTGCACAGTCTTGAACCAGCATGGTGTTTCTGGGGGGCAGGAACTCCCATGGTGTGTCTGAGGGGAGGAAGCTTCCACGGTGTTTCTGGGGGCAGAAATAAGCACAGTGTTTCTAGGGGGCAGGAACCAGCTTGGTATTTCTGGGGGGCTAGATTCAGCTTGGTGTTTCTGAGGAGCAGTAGCAGCCCAACACTGCTAAGGCACCAATTCTGAGGGCTGGTAAGAGATATAGCAAGCATGAGGTTGGACAGGGAGGCGGAGGTCAGAGCTTGAAGTGACTAATGTGCTTGTTAAAAAGCTTGATCACTTTGTAGTGCACACAGATATCATTATAATTTTGTACATCTGAAACTTACATACTATTATAAACCAATTTTACCTCAATTAAAACTAAAAAGCTTGAGCTTTATCCCATGTATAATCGAGTATAATCAGAGGATTTTAGACTTTCATTTTAGAAGAAAATGGATCTAATTAGTAGAGAAATCAGAATTTCATTTTATAAATATCACTCTGGAAAATGTACAGAGGATAGATATAGTGAAAAGAAAGTAGAAGCAGAAGTCAGGTGCAAGAGATTGTAAACTTGAACTAGGCAGGGAGAGGGGCATGAGGGGGGGAGGGGCCAGATTACAGAGAAGCAAGGGAGCAGAAGCAACAGAACCTGGAGATAACTGGATAATGTGGATGAGGAAGAAAAAGTCAACATCCCAGTGAATTCTGGGATGACAGACAAAATGGTACTACCACCAATGAAAGAAGTGTAAACCAGTAAGAAGGTCACAATTCCTCTTTGGAGTGAACTGAGTTTAAGACATCTATGGGACAAGCAGAAGGATAAATTTGGATTAGTAGTCATGAGAAACTTGGGGGCAAGGCCTAAGCCAAAGGCATGATTAGGGAGTCATGAGTGTACAGATGAGAGTTATAACCATGGGCATGCATGACATTGCTTGGAGAGTGGAACTGGATCTGCTGCTCAGGAAATTGCTTCTTCAGGTCTGGATTGAGAGACTAACATTTCAATATCCAAGGCTATAAAGAGCACTCATTACTAGGAAACATCAGTTGCAGGCCAATGTTACCTTCATATTGGAATTTAGTCTTCTTACACTGTATATACCCCATGGTTTTAGTCAAGCATGTTTCCGGAACCTTTGATTATGTCCAGGCTAAATACCATATGTTCCATTTAACTTTGTATTTTGGCATAGAATTCAACGAGATAGCGCTACCTGCACCAGTAACACATGCTCTCCAAATGACTACTAAACTTTGCAAAGCAGCCATACAATTAATTTTTAGGAGAGATGCACTAATAGCCACCCGATCATGTACAGCAGTCTGGATGGCATGCATTTTGCATGCCAGAGAGAACATATTGCCTCCCATATTTTAGTCATCTTCCCTCAGAGGGTAAGAAAATTTTGTTAGTCAAGAAAGGAGTGCAAATTTAAATCTGCTCATGATTGGAACAGTTCACCTGATCCTAGGAGCATCTGTTTTTCTAAAACAACTGGCTGGCTGTCCAAAGTGGTCACTGACTGTTCAGAAACTGGGATGCAGAGAGGCTTGGGGAACTTCTTTTAGATCAACTCTGGCTCATGCAGGAGTCTAATAAGATGAGCTTAGGTAGATGGTACTTTCACATCATTTTGACATAAAGCAAACAATTACAAATACTTACCATGTATTTACTTTGATCTAGGAACAGTGCTAAGTACTCTACCTGCATATCTCATTGAATTATCCAAATCTTACATGGTAGCTATTATTAACCCACTTCACAGATGGTGAGACTTTTTAAATCTAGCATAAACTAGATAATTGGGCTTTTCCATTTATATTTATTTGGAGGGAAACTGGGCTTTTCCATTTATACTTATTTTTAGGGTTTACTGATGCTTTATCCCCTCTGACCAGTTTTATAGGAGCCCTAAATGGCACACAAGTTGTAACACTGTAATGAACATCTATTGTTTTTACCTTGCTAGTATCCCTTTCTCCTTCCAGGTAAAAGAGCTCTTTTTCTTCTGGAACCTGGCCTTCCCACTCCCTGTTGATTCAGGTGGAATTATTAGCCAACTGACCCAATTCCTTTTTCCCAACAGATCTAGAAATAGAAGCCAACCTGCTTGGTCAGAGAATCCATCCCTGGACTCAACGATTGGCCAGGGGCAAAACCTATTATCTAACAGGGCCAAACAGATGTTAAGAAATGACTTTATAGGAGATCCCTGGTGGCTCAGTGGTTTAGCCCCTGCCTTCAGCCTAGGGTGTGATCCTGGAGTCCCGGGATTGAGTCCCACGTTGGGCTCCCTGCAGGGAGCCTGCTTCTCCCTCTGCCTGTGTCTCTGCCTCTCTCTCTCTCTCTCTCTCTCTCTCTCTTTCTCTGTCTCTGTCTCTCATGAATAAATAAATAAATAAAATCTTTAAAAAAAAAGAAATGACTTTATAAGGAAAGTCCCGCTCATTTATCTGGGCCCATTAGATCTAAGGACAAGTAATCCTGGAGCTGTAGAGGAAAGAATCTGCTAGAGCCTAAAGTTAACACAGAATGAAGTGGAATTAAGACATGGAAAGAGGCAGAAAAACAGGGTCCAGATTCTGTCACCCAAAAATCCACAGCCCAGCTTCTCCTGAAACTACTTAATTCCTGGGACTTCCAATTTACATTAGTCAATACATTTCCACTCTTTATTAACGCTGGTGTGAGTTGATCTCTGTCACTTAAAATCAGAAAGACATAAAATGAAATAAAAATACACTCACCAAAAAAATTAAGAGAGGGAGTATGACTCATTGATTTTAAATTTCACCCTCTGAGACAGATAAATTTGTACATTAAATACTAACAACAAATATTATTAATATCAAGATTTCAGACATATCCATTAGGAAAATGCACTTTAGAAGGTGGATAATTGAATTTAAGAAGGATTTTAACTACTGAATTAGATATAACAATTACACATTTTTCAGAGATGTTCTGACAATCAACCAACTCTAAATAAATGAGAAAGATAAATGATACTAAGAACCCATCCCACTATAGATGTGAACATCCAGGACCCCTGGCTGGACCCTAAACTTAGATGGTTCCACTCTGTGCACAGTACTTTAGGTGGCTATATTCTGCATTAACACATAATTATTATTCTTTGAATTTTCATAAATGTGGTCAATATTACATTTTCAAATGTATGAGCTAACTATAATGGAAACCATCACAATTAGCCAACCTGCTTGGTCAGAGAACCCATCCCTGGACCCAGTGGTTGGCTGGGGGCAAAACCTTTTAGATCTTGGGCAAGCCATTTAGTATTTCTGGATCTCAGTTTGACCATATAATAGAAAGATACAGTACTCGTCCTGACAGCAGGCATAAAAGCACTTTGAAAAATATAAGGATTATTATTATTAATTCAAGAGAAAGTTTCCTCAAAACAGACTCTAATTTTATCCTATGCCTTTTGCTTTTTGCCATCTGGAGAAAATCTGTGGTCTTACTAGAAAGTCTGAATAGAGACCTGTCACAGGTCAAATTTAGAAGAAAATGAGGTTATAGTAATAGACCTAGGACATTGGTCACACTCCTAACCTGCTTTTCCGACCATGTAAGCCTTTGTTATCTCTAGGAACTTTCTCCAAACCAGTACACCTTCCGTCTCCTGACATCGTCTGGACTCTATCCTAATTTATAAACTCACCTCAACTCAGATTCACGTTCATCTATCCCTCAACATGTTACTTAAACTTGAATCAGTTCCTCCCACTCTGATAGGCACTGCACCCCAGGACTGACTTGGTTCTTATGTGGCACTGCAGTTCTTATGTGATTTTCTGAAGTTGTCCTATAAATTCCTGGTCACAATTTCCACATCTCTACTTTGTCTTTCCAATTAGTCTTTAAGTTCACAAAAGCTAATGACTGCCATGTATTCTTCCTACACAGAGTGGATACTCAGCAAGTATTTGTTGGTTAATTAAAAAAGAAAATTTCCAAATAAGGAAAATATGTGAGGAAAGAAGAATCCATAATAAAGTGAAATGAAAAGAAACTAGAGAGATAAAGTTTTCCAAGAGCAGGTTATGAACTGGAATCTATTCAAAACAGACCAGAGAGCTAATATATTCAAGAGAATCCCAGAAATCTGAAATCAAATTTTTAGCAATGGAAGGAATCTTCAAGATAATCTAATTCACATCCTTCATTCACTGAGAATAATTACTCACTAATTTCTCTGACTTATGAATGGAAGCTTTTACATATTTAATTTTCCTATTATAAAACTTGACTCCTGGCAAGTTTCTTAGAATCCAAGGGAATGGAACCTTGGAAACATGGGAATTTTCTTATAGATATAAAAATATTTCTTTTTCCTAGAATGAAACCAGATGTCTTGAGCCAGGCATATGGTATCACCTTTTATTTTAAGTTGCAACATGGAAAAGAATAAAGATAAATAAGAAGACAATACTACTTACCTAAAATGTGAAAAGTGCAGAGTGGTTCAGAGGTGAAGCCCCCAAGAGACACTAAATCCAAAGTGTTAGAAGATCCTGGTGGTCAAGTTCTTGAGCTTTGACATGGTATCAAAGAAAGCCCTGACTTGAAAGTCAAAGCACCCTGATTTTGAAACTGCCCCATCAATTTCAGTTGTGTGACCACTGACAGTTTCTCAGATTCTAATTATCAAAAAATTTTGTCTTAAAACCAGGACTGTTGAAGGGATTAAGTGAGATAATATATGTAAAGAAACTCTGTTGGTAGAAAAGCATAATTTGTATTATTGCCTAGCTAGCTAACTTACATTAAAATATTTTAAGCTAGCTGTCTGAGCTTTCAGAATCTAAGAGCCAAAATATCCTAATACTGCCTCTGTAGCCTCTTCATTAAATATCTCTAGCTGTCATTAGAGAAATGATCAATAAATCTCTGGCTAGATCTACCACATTCCAATCCTTAAAGGGTTCCCTAAACTCTTGTGATTTCAGCAAACGACACATAGCCAAGAGCTTCCTGCTCTATAATTAGTCACATCAGGCTAGAGACTCCCAACAATGTGGTGAACACAATAGTCTTTTCTTGCTTCCCAAGATTTCTGCAGAGATGGAGGAGGTAGGCTTTTCAATGGCCTGTGAGGTGGTCTTCACCACCAGCACCTGTCCTTTCTCTGAGTCCACCCTGCCTTGGTTATTTGAGGAGACCTTTGTCTTGCATGGATGATCATCATCTCCCTGAATTAACTCTTCACTGAAAGAATCAGTGAAATCCACCCACCTCAAAACAGTCAGCACATGCTTACTACCCAGGACCCTTATATATGCCCCAAACCCTGCGCCAGCTTAGAAAGTCATCTTAGGTACTTTCCAAAAGTCACCTGCTCTGGTCCAACAGAATAAATTAGGCTCCCATGGGGTAGGACTCCAGACAGCAGAGTGTGAACAAACCCAAATGATTACCTCTTCATGCAAATAATATCAAACACTTCTTTCGACATAAAAGCCATATGGGTGGGAACAAATTCCACCATCTAAAAGCATCACTGTCCATATTGTAGGGTATAAATAAGACATAATGCTGAATAAAGCATTAGAGTTGCCTCTTGAGGACCTCTGTTCTAGACACCATTCCTGGAAGTCTTAAATTATGTTTAACAGGATTAAAGGGACCCTACAGATGAGCATGACCTCCTCAGTAAGCAAATAACACAACTAAAGCACAGTGAAAGGAAGCAACATACCCTGGAGCACCGGAGTGGCATAGCTAGACAGCACAGGGCTCTCCAATTTTAGATCTGTTGCCACTTGCATAACCAAATTAATGTGTTCTGTCCTGAATCATCTAGAGTCTACAGTGAATATAATCTCTGGCTGCCTCCTTACTCAAAAGCAAGAGGTGTGGTCAATTGCTCTCCCTTAGTTCCCTGCAGCTCAATGACTCTACAGGATAAAATGGCAGAATTGCAATCAAGACACCCAGTATGGACCTCTCCCCAAACAGGGTGTTTATGACTCTTGCTCTGGCCCTTATACTATGCTACTTTCCTCAGTCAGCAGGCATTCCATAAATACTGAGGACTAATTGGTTGATTGATTAGCTAATAAACAATAATGTTTACGACTTCCTTCCTGAATTCACAGCCAAAGCAACTGCTAAGTGTCCTCTTTTCCTCCTTTCTCCCTTATTGACTTGCTTATACGTTTTGAGACTCATCAACGGCTATAGGTTGGGAAGCAATTATTTTGAGGTTTACTCTCAAAAATAAAAAAAGCAACCAAGTCCATAGGAGAAAATTCCTCTAAACCAGTCATGAAACAGAAAAATGCACAGACTGTGATTATACATGGTGTCCCAAGGTTATCTAATTTAACAGTCCCTCATGGTGTAAAGAGCTATTTCCTCCCAGCTTCTAAAAGAGACATACTTGCAATTCTTTAATCTGGGCAAGAGGGGAGCACTAGGGATAGATCTGAGGGCAGAGGCTGCTGACACACAGAGGATCAAGTGTGAGCTGTAGACACCTCCAGGAAAGCAACCATAATATTTGGGAACACAAGGAATAAAAGAACCTGAATGTGCATGTGGCAGGAGTAGCTGGACCAGGATGCCAAACTGCATTCTGTTTGGGTACCAAGGATTTATCCTTATGGCTCCCAGTAAAACAGACACACACTTGAATGCTCAGAAGCATCAAGGAGGAATAGAACCGAAATCTGGGGGCAAACAGGTCCAGCTCTCCCTAAAGCTAATTTTTAATAACACATTTCTTCTCTATATTAATATAATGCAAGATTTCTATTAGATAATATTAGATCATATGCATACCTGAATATGAGCATATGTGCCTTTTTTTTTTGCAAATGACTCATTCTCAGTTTCTTGGAGTCTCTTGGTCCTCATAGATACTGTCACTGCATCTCCTGCCACAGTCAGAAATACTCAGACCCTCACCATCCACATACGTGACCACAGGTACACAATGGAGGATAAAGTATCATTAGACAATACAATTATGAGGAAGGGAGATGGGTCAAGGATAATTTCTCCAGAAAACAACTTTAATTCTTGTGGATACTTCTCTCCCAGCAGAATCAGAAGTCAGCAGAAGCCCAAGAGATGTCAGGCATTTCAAATGGCTGTGTGGCCTAAATGACATTTGGGGTAACAAAGAAGCCATGATATCTATCCTTCTTAACTTGACCCAGCTCATCATTCTGGAGGCAGACTCCCCACTGGCTCTTCTTCCAAGTGCTCTTAATAAACTCATCAGGCCTCACAAAGCTGCATTTCCCCTTCTCAGTCAGAAAACACAGATCAATATACACAGCAGAAGCACTTATGCCTGTTCGTAAAACCTCCTGTGTAACTGTGAGAACATTCACACACCAAGCCCCTACTTCTGTCAGCATTACCCTGGCATATGGGCTGCTCAGTGAGAAGGGGAGCAACAGGACAGTAAAAGCAAACTCTGAATCTAGAGTCTAGCAGAAAGTCAATCAGGTTAAAACAAGGTGACATCAGTGTCCCTGTTTGCTTAGATAGGCTAAGAGTGGAGGCCTTCTTAACATGATGGGAATCACAGAGAAGCTTCCAGTAGGTCAGTGGTCCACACACTGGCAAGTGCCTGGACAAGGCCTACCAGTGTCTCCCCAGCAATCACAGTTGGGAGGTGAGCTCTACAGTCCCAGTGTTACACAAGGCCACAAACTACCTCCTCAGCTGCTTCTATGGGGAAATCTGAATAGTCATGGGGGGGGGGCACCTTAGAAAGAAGATCCTATTCAATTGCTCCGTGGGCAAAATATTCCACAGTTGCTATGAGAAGATATAAAAACAAACAAACACGATCACCTTAATTTCAATGCAAAAGGCAGCAGGGAAAGGATGCTGAGAAGCCAGGGGGAGGCGTTGGTGGGAATCTATTTCCAGGGGCTCTTAGCACCTGTTTGCAAGCACATCTCTCAAAATAGCATTAAGCAACAAGTTTCTAAAATGGCAAATCTAATGCTTCTTTTCCCTGAGAGTGCTTCGTCATGGCTGATACTCTCAACCAAGAAATCATTTCAAACAAACCTGCGGGATAAAGCAGGGCGATTTTTAGCATGTCTGCAGCTACTGCAGCAGCGCACCGTGCGGAGCAGGCGGGCGAGCCTGGAACTGGGCGCTGCCTGGGCCCCACCTCCTCCCGGAGCACTCACCATCAGCAGGCTTAGAGCAGAGTCGGGCACCAGCTGCACGGCCATGGTCTCCGATTCCCATGCACAGTCAGTTCGCCTGGGCCCTGGCTGACTGCGAGGCATCCACAAACACCTACAGCAAACCAGCCAGAAATCCAGACTCAGGGTGCAGAAGACTCATGATGAAGAGAGGCCACATTTCATGTGGGGTGGGGTGGGGGTGGGGGGACGGTCAGGCGGATGTTGGGAAGAAGGGGTGGGAACAGTGCTTAGGGATGAAAAAAAAAGAATGAAAATAGGAAGCTGCAGGTTATTTAAAGGTGAGCCCTCCCTAGCTTCACTAAAGCTGCATGAGCACAGAAACCACATCTAACAAATATAAAAGCTGGGAACGCAGAATTTTTTAACTGATACCTTAGCCTAGGCAGCAACTCTTTTTTTAACTGACAATTAAAATAAAACATTCCCTGTTGCAGATAAATTAACCAACCCAAACACCACCACTACCACCCCCCACTCCCTACCCCACCCCCATCTCTCAGCAATTCTGCTGCATAAACATGCTGAATGTCACAACCTACCGCTTGCAATCTGGTCAGTGTCTTCTTTTCCTGCAGAAAGGTGTGTCCCTTTTGCAAAATCAAGTATCTGGGAGTGACGGAGCCGAGCCTGACCAAAAGCATCAGGCAGTCACTGGAGATCAGCAAATGCCCTCATCATAACCGAGTAATAAGTCAGTTATGAAATGACCCCTTCTACTATCCTTAAATCTACTTTTCCTCTCCAAGTAGACTGGCCAGCTCAGTTCCCCGTGGGGCTAACATACTTACAGGGAACATGTAATTACACTGCCTGTTCTGTTAGCGTTCCGATCTCCCAGCCTGTACCACATGTACGCAGCAGACAGGCACCCTCTACCTCTCTCCCTCCCTTCCTCCCGCCCTTCCTCCCTCCCTTCCTTTCCCTCCCATCTCTCCACCAGGCTGCCTGTTAGGAATTTTGAAGGAGCCTCTCTAGATCAGGGAGGTACAGGAGGCTAATGTGTAGCAAGAGGCACTGCTTAAGACAAAAAAGCAAATTAGCCTTGAAAATCATATCATGCAGCATTTTCCTTGGAAGATGTCAATGGCAAAAGAAAAAAAGAAAAAAAGGAAAGAAGGAAGCTTGCCCAGTCTTGTTATATAATGAGTGGCTGAAAAGGCTTCTCACAGTCAAAGATTTAAGAAAATTAAACACTTTTTATTTATGAGCACCACCAAGCTTCTATCTTCTTTTGGAGCACAATTATTCAACTACACATGGCGATTACTAACACTTCTGATAACAGTTTTCATGTTCTCTTTCAATTTCTTCCTTTACTCACCTGCTGTAATGACTCCAAAAATTCCTTGAAATTAATTGGACAGTGTGAAATGTAAGAACACAAACCAACTTTCTAAATAAGAAACTCAGGGAGGAAATTAATCACCTTTACATGTTCCCATGGACAAGTATAACTATTGTCCCTCTATCATTCATATTTTAAAAGCATTTATTTGATTATCACAAAGTAAGTGCTCAAAAATATTCACTGAATGAAAGAAAAGATTCCTCTCTTGTTGTTTATCCTGTGGCCCAATGAGATTGAACCTTTGTTCTATGTTGTCTGATTGGATTCTAATGCCCTTGAACTCAGGAACCTCTGAGAATCTTCTACTATCAGGAGATTCACAGCATGACCTCAGTCCTCTCAATGTGTCCTTGAAACTGAGCTGTCAGAAAATTCTAGACTTGCTGGTGGGTTTCTCAAAAGAATTTTTGATTATTATTATAATTTATTATTTGACCACAATAATTTTTTAATTTTTTTATTGGAGTTCAATTTGCCAACATATGGCATATCACCCAGTGTTCATCCCATCAAGTGTGACCATAAAAATTTAAAGAACATATCCACAGTGTTACCTTAACCTTGAACATAGCTTTCTAAATGTATTCACCTGATAAGTGCTGAGTGCCTACTGTGTGCAGTACTCTATGATAAGCTTCATAGAAGATGTAAAACTAAATTATGGCCCTTCCCCTCAAGGAGCTTTTTTTTGACAAATGCAGTAATAACCAACAACTGTCTATGATTCAAGACAGTATGTGATAAATGCTAGAAAGTGACCTAAAAACAAATAGTTGGACTGCACAGAGTAGAGAAAATTTACTTTTGGCTTCAAGAACATGGTGGTTGTTAAGCAGAAACTTGAAGAATATGCAGAATGTCTTTTTTATGACTTGTGTTTTATAATTCTATATGGACCACGAGGTTGTAAAACACAGAAAGCACAAGGAGAAATTAATATTGTACTCCTGCTGCTGGTGGGGTGGGCAGGGGACAGTGCCTACAGAGGGCCCAGCAGAACAGTTCCAGGCATGCAAGAGTGCAGGACATGCTCAAGTTGGACAGGCAGGCCTGAGAGATAGATTTTTAAAGATCTTATTTATTTATTCATGAGATACACATAGAGAGGGGCAGAGACATAGGCAGGGAGAGAAGCAGGCTCCTTATGGGAGCCTGATGCAGAACTCCATCCCAGGACCCTGAGATCACACCCTGAGAGATTTTATATTGACTACTGGTGTGGAGCCTCAGCACACCTGCCTTGCTTTCTCTGTGCTTTGCTGAACCTTTGTCCAGATTCTTTAGAAAAAAAAGAGCCTGCAGTAGATCTCATGTGTGAAGACATTACTGGGAGGTGCCATCTCAGGGAGATAAGAGTGAAGAAGTTGGGAAGGAGGGGCAGGGAAGGGATGAGAGCAGGTACAAAGTAGTGCCTACTAAACTACTCACAATACAGCTGCTCAGTCATGAGGAAAGGCTTCCAGACAGGCATGGAACTCTATTCCCTGGAACAGTCCATCAGGGGGAGAGAGGGAATTGCTTGCCTGTTCCTATCAGCTGAATCTTGCTGGGCAGATTGACCCCATAGGGCATGAACTCCCTTGCACTGCAGAGTTATGTCATACCAGCTGCTGGCACAACATACCAGAAGAGAAACAGCAGAAAGGCATGACATCTGAAGCCAGAAATGGAAAGGGATGCCACAGACGTTGTGGGTCAGTAAGACAGGAGCTCAACAGTGAGGCTGCTGAGGCTCTGTCCCCAGCGCATGTTATGAAAATTGTCCCAAGCTCAGTCCACACTCTGGAGAAGTCTGGGACGTCTGGTAGTGCCAGGAGCTGAAATTACAGTGATAGCTCTTAGAGTCCCACCAAGAAAACAGCTAAATCCCAGGAGCTAGTCAGTGGGATGGAGGGGAAGGTGGGTAGATGAACTGAGTCTGGAGTCCGGTGCAAGCATGTATGTTTACAGACATAACTCACAACATCAAAAGTTACAGCCTGTATGAAATAATCCCTCATTTTTCCACTTGGGTATTCATATTTGCTTTGTTTGTACAACTTCTAAGTTGCTGGGTTTTTATAACAGTTATTTACTTTCCTTTATTATCTCCTACTAGAAAGCGAACAACCCGACATCAGAATTAGGTATCATTTGTCTCTGTTCACTCCTGTAGCTCCAAGCATCAAGCTCAAAGAGTAGTGGGTACTCAGTCATATCAAGTTGGGCACTAATGAAGGTGCTAAAATGTTAAGTACAAAGAGAAAGAGGTAAGGACTGGGAGTGCACAAGGTGAACACAAGGAGTTTGTGAGGAAAGGTAACAGGCTGACAGAGAAGGAGGGACCCCAGAATTCCAGTGACAATGGTGGTTCCACAAAGGTGCCTAGAGCTTTTAGTAGAGTTACAGACACTGAAGGCAAAGTGGAGAGGGAGGCAAGCCATGAGAGGCTCTTAACTCTAGGGAACAAGCTGAGGGTCGTTGGAAGAGAGGTTGGCAGAGAGGGTGGCCTAACTGGGTGATGGACATGAAGGAGAGCACGTGATGGGATGAGCACTGTGTGTTATATACAACTGATGAATCACTAAATTCTACCCCTGAAACTAATAATATAGTATATGTTAATCAAATTCTATTTAAATAAAAAATATTTTAAAAGAAGTCAAAGTACAAAGGATTATGGAGCAGTTTGTGAGAAAAAGGAGTTAATTAGTAAAAATAGACTCTCACATTAAAAATCAAAAGCAATGAGACAGGAGCCCTCTAGTTCTTTTCAGAACCTCATCCAAGAACAATCCAGATCATAAAAAGAGGCATGTGGGACAGCAAGCAATCCTTTCCTCCAAGGAACTAAATTCCATCTTTGGCTAGTGTTATCTCCCAAGAAAGACACATTAATTCCTTTCAGTGTAACTTCTCAACTGAAGGATGGTTCAATGTCACAGCTATCAAAAGTCATTACCAAAAAAAAAATTCATTAAAAATTTCTGTATTTAGTGTGAAGCTGTTGTGAAGACACTGATCACTGTATCACTCATTGTTGCCTCTATGAATTGCCCCATGTGAGAAATTTCTCTCAGAATTCAGTACCAGGAAGATGTCTGTCTCTCCTGAGGTAGCGTGTGTGATGGATGGCGTTATCCTCAGAACGCCTGTTGTGCCATTTTATTCTTGGGAACCAAAATGCCTATTCTGTCATTTACTCTGTGCCCCGGGGCAAGTACCGTAAGGTAGAGGTAAAATCAAACACACCTTTTCCTTAGGTTGTGCACAGTAGGCACTCAATAACTATTATTCCCTAGAAATCTCCTTCTCATTCTGATAATGAACATAACAGAACTGATCACAGTTGTCACATTTGGCTGCCAGGATACCCACAGCAGACATTATCATAGTTGGCATTATTACTTCCTCGGTTTTTCTCAACCTTGTTTTCCCTTCTAATTCATAATGTATTAGTCTTATTTAGTAGGCCTTTTTGTCAGTGAGCCATCTGAAATTCTTTTTTGGAAAGAGGTAGAACATAAATCATTCTTAATGTATAAACGGCTCTCAAATAAATTTGGCACACTGTGAAACACTTTGCAGCTACTAAAATGGCAATTATGAAAACTATTTAGAAAATATGGAAACTGTCTGAACTACAGGGTTTATTTGACCATAAAATGATACATATACTTTAATTACAACCATGTAAATATTTGTACTTAAGAAAACATGAAGAAACTTTTGCTTTCAGCCAAGATGGAATAACAGGGACAACATTTATACTAACTGAAAAAAGCAAAAAATGGGCAAAATATATGAACCAATACTTTTCAGGACACTGGACACAGGACAACAAAGGACAATGATAAGACTTAAAATAACCCAGATTATTGAATTCAGAGTGTTTCCAGGGCACAGAACAGAGAGGGAAACCCAGGTGCAGTCAAGTAGATTCCTTAAATTGAAGAGCAGGACCAAGAGGGGAGACCAGGAGGGGTAGAATTCACAGGGCAGGACACCAGAGAGGACAGTGGTGCATAGAGAGAACCTCAGAGATCTTCCCTTTGAACATTTAGTTGAACTAATCACCACATGCACAAGAAGAAACTATCTGAAGTTGTGGAAAGAACCACCTAAAATAATTAAAAAGATAGGTGACTGGTGCTCACACAGAGGCCGGTTTAGTACCTGTTCACACCAGCCAGGCCAGAAGGCCACTCAGATTCATGGTGCATTAGATAGGATGCTCAAAAGGTTCTTGCCTCGGGCATGAGGAATAATTAGCACTAGATGGATCACTCCCCTGAGTCTGCCTAACAAATTTGAAAAGCAAGACCTGAAAGAATCAAACTGTTTCCAAATAATTGTGTCCAAAAACAATGTTAAAGAATATTTATAGATATATAAAAATATCAGCATTCAACAAGGTAAAATTTATAGTGTCTGGCATCTAATAAAAATTATCACATATGGAAAGAAGCAGGAAAACATGACCACTAAATAGAAGAAAAATCAAGCAAAATAATCCAGAGCTAACAGATTTTAGAATTAGCAGAAAAGAACATTAAAACAGTAATTTTATATACTGTAATTTTACATAGCATGTTCAAAAGTTAAGTAGAGATATGAAAGATATAAAAAAGAACCAACCTGAACTTCCAGAGATTAAAAATTACAATGTCAAAAGTTAAAAGGAGGGGTGCCTAGGTGGCTCAGTTGGTTAAGCATTTGCCTTCCACTCAGGTAATGATCTCAGGGTCTTGGGATCAAACCCCATGTCAGGCTCCCTGTTCAGTGGGAGTCTGCTTCTCCATCTAACTCTGACCCTCCCCTTTCCCCACACTCCTGCTCTCTCTCCCCTTCTCTGTCAAATTTTTTAAAAAATTAATTAAAAAAATAAAAAGAAAAAAAAACACATTTGTTGGGATTAATGGAGATTAGACACTATATAAGAAAAACTTAGTGAACTTGAAAACATAAAAACTATTCCAGACAAAACACAGAGATTTTAATGTTTTTATAAACAAAAACAAAAGTGTGTGCAGTGGAACAACTTTTAGGAACCTAGTGTACAAGTAATTTGTAATCCCTGAAGAAAGAGCCACACTATGTTTGAAGACATAAGGCTGAGATTTCCTCCAAATTACACACTGAAAAAATTCTAAGCATAAGGAAGACTACACCAAGGCACATCCTAATCAAATTGCTCAATATCAGTGATAAAGAGAATATTCTGAGAACAACCAGAGGGAAATAAATATATAACACACACTGAGGGACAAAGATAAGGATGACAACAGATTTCTTGTTGGAATTAACATAAGCAAGAAGACAGTACAGCAACATCCTTAAAAAATTTAAAGGAAAAAATTATCATCAATTTAGGATTCCAAATCCAACAAAAATATTTTTCAGAAATAAAAGCAAGAGGAAGACTTTTTCAGATATATAAAGCAAATAGAAGGCAAACAGATTGGAAAGGAAGAAAAACTTCCCACAAAGAAAACTCAGGCCCACAGGGTTTCAGTTGTGAGTTCTAGTAAATATTTAAGGAAGAAATAATACTGAGTCTCCATAAATTCTTTGAGAAAATTGGAGAGGAAGAAATGTTTCAGAACTCATTTTATGAAGCCAGGATAAATATCAGACAAAGAGTATAAGAAAACTATAGATCATTGTACCCATGGATAAAAATGCAGACATTCTAAACAAACTTCTAGAAAATAAAAACCAACAATATATAAAAAGATAACACATCATGACCAACCAGGACTTAGGAATACAAGGTTGGTTTAACATCCTAAAAACAACCAGTGGAATTTACCATATTAACAAATGAAAAAAAGAAAAACCACACAATTAGCTCAATAGACTCACAAAAAGCAATTAACAAAATTCAAGATCTATTCCTGATTTCCAAAAAATTTCAACAATTAGGAATAGAAGAGAACTTTCTCAACCTAATAAAGAGCATCCACAACAAATTACAGCTATTACCATACTTAATGTAGAAGACTGAATACTTTCCCCCCAAGATCAGGAATAGGGCAAAGATGTCTACTCTTGGGACCGCTCTTCAACATTATATGGGAGACAGAGCAATAGGACCAAGGGGAAAAAAAAGTCTAGTCAGATCAGAAAAGAAAAAGTAAAATTATTTTTAGTCACAGACAACATGATTTTTCACGTAGAAAATCTGTCAGAATCTACAAAAAAGCTACTAGAATAAGAAAGTTTAGTAAAGTTGAAGGATACAACATCAACATTAAAAAATCTACTGTATTACTCTACATGCCAACAACCAATAGTAGGTGATTTAAATTAAAAGTACAATTAACAATAGCAATAGACTATATGAAATGCTTAGGGACAAATGTGACAAAGATGTAAAAGATCTGTGCACTGAAAAGGACAAAACATTGCTGACAGTCAGTACAGACTTAAATGGAGAGACAGATTTGCCTCATGGATCAGAAAACTCAGTGTTATTGAGATGTCCATTCTTACCAAAATGATTCAGAGATTGAACAGAATCCCAATCAATATCCCATCTGGTTTTTATTGCAGAAACTGGCAAGCTGATTCTAAATTGATATGGAAATGCAAAGGACATAGAATAGCCAAAACATTTCAGAAAAGAAAAATAGCATTGGAGAACTAACTCAGCCTACCTTAAAGATTTATTAGAAACTTATAGTAGTAAAAACAGTGTAGTATTGACATAATGAAAGGCGAACAGTCCAACAAAGCTAAAAAAAGAATCCAGAAAGAGATCTATACGTATATAGACAATAGATCTTTGACAAAGGTACAAAGGCAATCCACTGGAGAAAAGATAGCCTTTTTAAGAAATGGTGGAATAAGGACGCGTGGGTGGTTCAGTGGTTGAACGTCTGCCTTTGGCTCAGGGCGAGATCCTGGGACTCCAGGATCAAGTCCAACATCAGGCACCCTGCATGGAGCCTGCTTCTCCTTCGGCCTGTGTCTCTGCCTCTCTCTCTCTCTCTCTCTCTCTCTCTCTCTGTGTGTGTCTCTCATGAATAAATAAATAAAATCTTTTTTAAAAATGGTGGAATAATAGGATATGCATATGCAAAATAATGAACTTCAATCCATTCCTTGCAACATACACAAAATTTAACTTAAAATATATCATAGACTCAATCAAAACCTAAAACTGTAAGATCAGTAGATAAAAACATGGAAGAGAAAATTCTTGTGACTTTGGGTAAAGCAAAAATGTCTTAGATGTGGCACCAAAATCACAGTTAATAAAAGATCAATAAATTGTGCTTCATCATAATTAAGACTTCTGCTATTTGGAAAACACCATTAAAAGGACAGAAATGCAACTCATAGAATGATAACAAACATTTGCAAAGCATATGTTTGGTACAGGTATTGGATTGGGAACATATAAAAAGCTTCCTAATATTCAATATTAAGATAACAATGGAACAAAAAGTATACAAAATATTTGAATAAGCACTTCACAGAATATATATGTATGACAAATATGAATATGAAAAGGTGCCTGACATCATCAGTCTTTAGGAAAATGCACGTTAGAGGCACCTGGCTGGCTTAGGGGTAAGAACATGTGACTCTTGATCTCGGGGTCATGAGTTCAAGCCCCATGTTGGGTATTGAGATTACTTATATAAACAAAGCTTTAAAAAAAGGAAAATGCAAGTTAAAATCATAATAAGACAACGTAACACACCTATTACATGGCAACGATTAAAAAAACTGACCTTACCAAGTATTAAGCAGCATGTGATGATCTGGTAAGAATGTAAAATATACCCTACTCTGGAAAACAGTTTGGCAGTTTCTTATAAAGTTAAACATATATCTATCTTATGATCCAGCCATCTTAGGAGATATGAAAACCTATGTTCATGCAAAGACTTGTACATGAATGTTAATGGCAGCTTTATTTGTAATAGCCCAAACTTGGAAATTGGAATGTCCGTCAGCGGGTGAATGTCTGAACAAACTGGATAGCCATATGATGAAATCCTATTCAGCAATTAAAAATGAAGAAGGTACTGATACATACTACAACATGGATGAACCTCAAGAACACTATGCTAAGTAGAAGCCAGATACAAAAACCACATATTTTTTATTCCATTTATATGCAACATCCAAAAAAAGCAAACCAGTCAAGTCAGAAAGTACATTAGTGATTGCCTATAACACAGTGGCTGCAAATGAGCACAAGGGTTTTTCTGAGGGATGAAGTTATTCTAGAACTGGATGGTGGTGATGGTTGCGCAATTCTGCAAACTTATGAAAACTAATTGAAGTGTACACTTAAATGGGTAAATCATATTATATGTCAGTTATACCTATAAAATGCTGTTTGTTTTTTAAAGAAGGAATGATCTAATGACACAGGCAACAACATGGATGAATCTCAAAATCATTAAATTGAATCAAAGAGGAAGGAGGAAGGGATTACCACAAGGGGATGAAGAGACTTGGGGGGTGATGAGTATGCCCATTTTCTTCATCATGGTGGTGGTTTCATGGAAGTATAAATATGTCAAAACTTACCAAACTATGTGCTTTAAATATGTGCAGGTTATGGTATGTCCATTTTATGTCAATAAAGCTGTTTTTTAAGGAACACAGATGGTATGATAATTACCAAAAAAATTAAATTAGAAGGTGGGATTGCATGATTTTTCCGTTTCAAATTTTTGACTTGTCTTTACATCATATTTTCAATAATTAAAATAATAATGTTTATAGAAATCTTTTATTACCTAAATAAGGAGAAAAGTACAGACTGAGGAGCTAGTAGAGTCAGAAGATGCTGGTGCTTGTTGCTGGTGAAAGCAGAAGAGCTCAGGTGTATCTTAAGGCATGTAAAAAGAAGCCAGACAGATGAAAAGACAAAAAGATACTATAAACACCAAAGGAGTGGAAAGAGAACAGAATCCAGGGAAAGGGTTTATTTCTTCATGTGGAAGAGGGGAGCTTATTCTCATAAGATTAAAAAAAAACCACGTAAAAATGCAAAGAAATGTTTAAAAAGCATGGAGAAGCAGAAATGGATATTTTAGTCTGCCAAGGAGGACCTGATGCACCGCCTTTTAAGGGTCTTGATCTTGTAGATGTTCCTCATGTTTCCATCCCTCTCTTCCCTTTCGCCACTAACAACAAGCCCTGGCAAGTGCTGCTTGCCCCACTCCAGCTCCTCCCCAACACCAGGCCCCTCTTTCTGAGCAGTCACCAACCATGCATGCACAGGGTTACAGAGGTGATGTGTGCCCCACACAAGTCCTGCGATAGGCCAGGCTTCCCTGGGTGCTTGCTCTCCCTGATGCCATTTCAGAGCCCCAGCCCACAGTCAGGACCTTCTGACCACAGCCCAGACCCAGCTCAATCACGGGTCTCCCCCTGTTCCTCTGCAGCAGAACAGTGGTTGGTGGCTCCACCCCTAGCCTCCCCAGAGGGTCCCCCGCCCACTAAGGGTTAGAGATGTCTCTCACTTACAGACCCAGTCTTCTCAGCTATAAACCAGAGCCAGTTGTCTGCTGGAATCCTATATCAACCCCAGGGGACCTGTTCCCCAAAGACTTCCTCTGCCACATTCTTGCTGAGGTAGCTGGATCCATATGATCAGCTTGTGCCTTAGCCCCTGCCCAGCATTCCAGTTCCACAAGAGATTCCAATTCTGTCCCCAAACCCTAGTCACATGCCGCCCATGCAACAAAGCAGCCTGGGTCACCTTCCCCAGCCCCACCCATAGCCAGGATTCCTCCACTCCAGGGGCCCACAGATGAAGGTGCTTTCAACCACCCCAGTTCCAAAATGAAACAAACAACACTGCCTAAGGAATTCAAAGCATAAGAAATGGGCAAATGAGTATATTTCTTATAACATCCTAACACCTTCAATAAATCTATTAACACACGCAGATGTTTATACTCATTCCTTTTTACACAAATTATATTCTAAATTCCTTCACTACCCTTCTCAATAGCATCTCCTACCTTTAACCATAGGTAGATTTTATCCAATATTTGGATCATGATCAAAAATTTTGTGCTCTGGCTCTTTTTCCCTATAATCCTTTCCTGATAATATTTTTTCTAATTTCCCATCTCAGATTCACAGTAAACAGCCTTGCATAAAATTACTCAAAATTCTCCTTCATCACTCTCCAATTGTTGACCATTTATTTGGTTTCTAGTTATTGTTCACCACCATGAGTACAGTACTATAGTGCATCTTTATATAGTTAACATTTATTTTCTTTTAAATTATTTTTGTACAAAAACCTCTTCCATAATGAGATTCCTAGAATTAACCAAAAAAACACGAATGCTCCCTAAAACATTGCCCTATTGAAGAACTGAACTCATTTACACTGTCCTCTCTTTGAGTGAGGCACCTTTTCTTTAAAATTTATCTGTATGTCCCCTGATTTGGGCTATTTTTTTAAGATTTTATTTTTAAAACAATCTCTACACCCAACATAGGACTAGAACTCACAACTCAGAGATGAAGAATTCCATGCTCTACTGATTTAGCCAGTCAGGCACCTGATTGGAATCAATTTAATGTGTGTGTACACAAATATAAATATATATGTATACACCCATATATATATATATCCATTTGAGATTTGGTGCTAATTTTAGAGTTTTGGTGCTGAGACTTTATCAGCTCTTTATATATTCCATATATTACATTTCTATGTTGTATTAGTGTGTTTTTAAAATATCAGTAACTCTAAAGAACATTTAATAACACCACACATGTGATACTTGGACTTCCTGCAAGTACTTAAAATAAAAAATATTTTATTTTGCTACTATTTTATTTGTAATTTATTTTAATTATAAATATATTTGAATTTTATTTAAATGCCTTTGCCCATCTTTTCTTCATAACTTCTCTAACAATCTAAAATGGTTTCCCTCTTCGGTTAAATAAACAAACTATCTTTTTGTGTATGATTTAGTTTTCTACTTTAATTTCTTGAGGTAAATTTGGTTTTTGCCTTATTGAAATAAAGTTATTCTAGTAGCATGTATAAAATAATGTTCTCTGTAATTCTATTATACTCATTTGCCATATATTATATTTTTATATGTACTTAAAATTATTTATGCATGCTCTATTTTATTTCAATGGTTTACATTTCTCCTTCTAATCCAGCATTACACTGGCTCAGTTGTTTTTTTTCTTTAAACAGTCTGTTTTGGGAGATAATTATTACTCCTTCATTAATGCTTTAATATTATTATCTATCTTTCCCAGTATTCTGTAGAATCAATTATTTTGAATTCTATATAATGCCAATGACATCATTGGTATCTTAATTGGAATTGTGTTAAAATTGCAAATTAAACTAGAAACAATTGCCACGTCAATTCATTATCCCTATCCAGGAGTAGGACATATTTCTCTAAGAATTCAGGCCTTTTTTCACCATTAAAATTTTGTAGATTTTTTTTGATAGGTGTTATATATGCTCACATAAGTTTAATTAACATATAATTCAATTTTGTGGCTATCATAAGTTGGCAGTCTTTTATTATTATATTTGTGGCTAGAAAATAAAGGTATTTGAGTATAGGACTGATTTGTATTATTCTATCTTTTGGCCAGCAGTTTTTTCCCCACTGTTCTATTATCTCTATTAGCTTCTGGTTGATTACTTTAGCTCTGGTAGGTATATAATCATAATTTTCTAATCAGGTTCCTTTTAAAGCTCATTTCTTTTTTTGTACTTTATTATGTGGACAAGAAAATATAAACCTCTACAAAATAGTCCCTGTGGAAGCCTCTCCATCCTTCCTGCTGCTCTTAATGAAAGGAAACTCACATCCACACTTGACTGATCAGCAAAATCTGCTGTCTCTACTTTCAAGATACTTCCAGAATTCCACCGCTTCCCACCATCTCTGTCTGCTTCACCACCTTGCTCTCAGCCACCATCCTCTCTCACGTGGATTCTTGTAACGGCCTCCCAATCACAATCCAAAAGAGCAGCCAGAGTGATTTCTGAGAATTTACATCAGAAATTCTAACACTTCTGCTCAAAACTCTCCAAAGTCCTAACAGTTTCTTATAAGGTTCTATATGGTCTCCCTCCTCCACTCACCTAACCTATTCTCCTTATTAACTTTTTTGCAGTAATAATAGGCTCTACTATTCCTTAAACATATCAGATATGCTCCCGCCTCAGGATTTTTGCATTTGCTTCTGTGGATGCCTGAAGAGCTCTTCCCTGGGCATTTGCTTGTCTCACTCCTTCACATCTTCCACATGTTTGCTCAAATTTCAGATCATCAAGGAGGCCTCTCCTGACTCCTCTTTAAAAAATACATCCTCTTCCCCTGTGCTCCCTAAATCTTTCCTGCTTCATTTTTCTCCACTGCACTTTTCACTATCTGACATTGTATATGTGTTATTTTTCATCTCTCTACCCGTCTCCTTCCTACTCCACCCCCCACCACCACTAAACTAAAAGATTCAGAGTGTGAGGATTTCTCCCTGCTTTGCTCATTACTGTATCCTCAGCATTAGAAAGTAGATGCTCAACAAGTAATTGTACTGAGTAAAAGCACACCTGATGTTTTGCATCTAGTTGGAGATAAATCACTCTGAATATATCTAAATTCAGTATCATTTTTACCTATAATAAGTGGACCCTTTTATCATATTTTAGAAGAACACTGTCTTTATTTTTCATAGCTTTGATTAGGAACTGGTGCTGAATTTTATTAAACACTTCATTAGACAGGTGTAACTTTATATAGCATGCCATTCTTCAGGGGGTTAATGCATTTCAGTAAACATTTCTCCTTGAATGATTGAATGAAATTAATCTCTAGGGATATTCCTAAAAATATTGGATATATTGTTCAACTGGGCTTACTGCCTTTTCATGGATACAGGCCAATGGTTTATCCACGAGAGAGCAAAGAAGAGGAAATTCTAATGATTTAGTCAGAATGAAAAATAACCAAGATAAAGTGAAAATGCTTTGCTGACATATTTCAACTTGACTCCTGTGAATAGGTCTCATTTGTTTGTGTACAGAACATTGATTAATGACTGTCTGGGTAAGTTGATGGGAGTTCCAGTTATCAACAACTAGTTTTATGCAGACAATGTTTCCCTCATATGACATAGTCCAAGAGTTATAATTTCTTTTAACCTCCTTGATTTTAACCTCCTCTTTTACCAACATCTGGCAGTTTCCTTATTCCCAACTATTTCCTACAAATAGCTCCACAAGTAAGAAGTAGAATGTAGATGCCAATTCCAACATACGTATCTGTGATATTAGCACAGAAAAAGTGTTCAAAGGTTTTTTAAAGATTTTATTTATTTATTTATTTATTTATTTATTTATTTAAGAGAAAGAGAGAGGGAGCACGAGGGGGGAGGAGCAGAGGGAGCCCAACACAGGGCTCCATCACAGGACCTTGGGATCATCAAAAGCAGATGCTTAACTGACAGAGCACCCAGTTGCCCCAAAGTGTCCAAAGTGTTTTAATGAATAAATTATATTAACCTTTGCCTTCAGTGGTAAAAATCTGGTGTTTACTATAGAAAAAAATATTGTAGAATTCAGAATGCTTAGAAATATTTTTGAGCTATTTTTAAACTTACAAATATTTAAAAGTCAAATGAAATCTTAACCTGGTCAGAAATTCAAATATTTTGTCAATTCTAGGTGATTCCAGTTTATTCCATGTCCATTCAGTCTCTCACTACCCAAAATTAACATTATGGCCATAATTTGTTTCGGGTAAAAGCTGTGTTCCCGGCAGGTGGCACAAAAATAAATTTATCATCCTTCAAATATGCAATGGAAAATTGCCATTTAAAAGAGTTCTATGCCCAGCACAGGAATACATCAACAAAACAAAAATGCAAACCTATTGAATGGGAAAAGATATTTGCAAATGATGTGTCTGATAAGGGGTTAATATCCAAAAAAATATAAAGAATGTATACAAATCAACACCAAAACACCCAAATAATCCAATTAAAAACAGGCAGAAGACCTGAATAGACATCTCTCTGGAGAAGAAATACAGATGGCAACAAGGGACACGAAAAATGCTCAACATCACTCATCAGGGAAATGCAAATCAAAACTACAATCACCTTACACCTGTCAGAATGGCTAAGATAAAAAACACAGAAAGTAAGTGTTGGCAAGAATGTAGAGCAAAAGGAACCCTTCTGCAACGTTGCTGAGAATACAAACTAGTGAAGCCACTGTGGAAAACAGTATGAAGTTTCCTCAAAAAATTAAAGATAAATAAAAATCATATGATCCGGTAATTCCACTATAAGAAAATGAAAATAGAAATATAAGAAGATAAGTACACCCTTATGTTTATTATAGCATTGTTTACAATAGCCAAAATATGGAAGCAATACAAGTGTCCATTGACACACACACACACACACACACACACTCTGGAATATAACTTAGCCACAAAAATAGAATGAAACCTTGCCATTTGCAACAACATGGATGGACTTAGAAGGTGTAATGCTAAGTGAAATAAGTCAGTCAGAGAAACACAAATATCCTATGATTTCACTCATATGTAGAATTTCAGAAACAAAACAAACAAGAAAAAAGACAACCCAAAAAAACAGACTCTTAGGTACAGAAGACAAACTGTTGATTTCTGGAAGGGAGGTGGGTTAGGGAAATGGATGAAATAGGTGAAGGGGATTAAGAGTACACTTAACTAGATGAGCACTGAGTAATGTATAGAATTGTCAAATCATTATATCAGACACCTGAAATCACTATAACACTTGTGTGTTAATTATACATACATACATACATGCATACATACTTACATACATAAATAAAACTATCTAACAAACACTACATCAGCCAAGTGATCAAAGCCAATTCAAATGGCACTTTATTTCTCTGGTCTTCCTCTCAAAAACCTATATAACTCAAGTGCACTCATGACAAAAGCACTAGAAAATCCCAAATGAGGGATATTTTATAAAATACTTGACCAGTGCTCCTTAAAATTGTTAAAGCCTTTGAAAACAAGGAAAGTCTTAAAAAAATACTGTCACAGTCAAGAGGAGCCTAAGGAGACATGATAACCAAATGTAATGTGGTACCCTGGATGGGAGCCTAAAACAGAAAAGGGACATTATGTAAAAATGAAGGGACTCTCAAGAAGTATGGACCTTAGTTAAAACTATGTATCAAGGGGAATCCCTGAGTGGCTCAGTGGTTTAGCACCTGCCTTTGGCCCAGGGCATGATCCTGGAGTCTCAGGATTGAGTCCCACATCAGGCTCCCTGCATGGAGCCTGCTTCTCCCTCTGCCTGTGTCTCTGCCTCTCTCTCTCTCTCTTTCTCTCTCTGTTTCTCATGAATAAGTAAATAAAATCTTTAAAAAAATATGTATCAATATTGATTTTGGCAACTCTACTGTACTAATGTAAGGTATCAATAATAGGGGAAGCTGTGTACGAACTAAAAGAGAATTCTCTGTACTATCTTCTCAATTTTTCTGTAAATCTAAAATTGTTCTAAAATTTTAAAGTTTATTTTACTTTCTTTAAAGATTTACTCATTTGAGGGAGAAAGAGTACATGCATGGGTGCTCATGCTCAGGTGAGTGGGGAGAGGGGCAGAGAGAAAGAATCTTTTAGCAGACTCCCCACTGAGCACGGAACACGAAGGAGCAGGAGTGGGAACAAACCTGATGCAGGGCTCAATCCCAAGACCTATAAAATCATGAGCTGAGCCAAAACCAAAAGTTGGATGCTCAATTAACTGAACTACCCAGGCATTCTGAAATTTATTTTAAAAATTAGAATTATTTTTTGTTTAAGATTTTATTTATTCATGATAGACATAGAGAGAGACAGAGAGACAGAGAGGCAGAGACACAGGCAGAGGGAGAGGCAGGCTCCATGCCGGGAGCCCAACGCAGTACTCCATCCCGGGACTCCAGGATCACGCCCTGGGCCAAAGGCAGGCGCTGAACCGCTGAGCCACCCAGAGATCCCCCTAAAAATTAGAATTGTGAACATGGCTAAAACTTGGTCAAATACATTGATTATTACTGTGATTTATTTTCATAACAGATGCTGAAAAAAGTTCCAAAACTATATGTAAAAATTCAAATGAGTTATTTTACTCTAAGTGGTGATATCGATTCTGGTATTCTTTTCCTCCTGGATTCTGCGAAGAGATCAAAGTAATTTTTGGCTTGAATTATCTAGATGATTATCTTAATATTCCATATTGCTTATATTTATAAGGTAGCCTATATTTATAAAAATCCAAACAAATAAGACAGCAACACTGGTTCTGAGTAATGGAATGGTCAATAATGAGCAGATATGGATCACACTTAAAAAAATAGAATGCTAAATATTTCTTCAAAACTGATGATCCCTTTGTAAAATATATGATCCTCAGATTTTTCTCTTTATAAATCTTGATTTTTGTACAGTATATTTACTTAAAACAATGCATACTTCTATAAACAACAAACTATACAGTATATCTAGTCGTATGAAACCAAATATCACCCTAGGGAACAGGTATCAGCCAGCCTTATAATAGCCACAAAGGACACAGAGCTCTGCTCCTAAGTGCCCAACTGCAAACAGGGCAGCAGCCAGAATGACAAATTCCTGCAACTTGACAACAAATGATCAAGCCTTTCCCATGGGAACTAACAGGGTTGAGCCTATCAGGTCAACAAGCTGAAGAGAAACAACCCACAGCATGAAGTTAGCACTCTTTACTCCTCACCCTGAGTTAATGTCAAGACAGAAAACTCAAGCAAAGAGCTGGAAGCAAAGAAAATTTTGAATTCATAAACTCAGCATTACTATGAAGTTAAATAGACAAATCCCTAAACTGTGTTTTCCGTGTCTGTATCTTTCAGGGTTGACTTCCAGCATTTCCTCACAGGAAAAGTGAAACCAAACATTCCCTAGCGATGTGTTTTAATGTAAAAGAGAGAGCAAAGGGGTTTGGGAGTGAACCTTGGGAGTTACTTCCAAAGATCTAGCTTCTATGATCACAAGCAAACCACTGCTGACTTGCTCTTTAATATTTACATTTTAAATATTTACTAGTGTAAAAAGATAGCAACATTAGCTTTTCAGAAGAACATACTAAATATGATACTTCTATGAAGGTTCTCAAGAAGAAATTTACTTAAGAATACTGAAAATATCAAGAGGGAAACTAGGTAATAAATTCACTGTATGCATTATAGGGGAATTTTCTATTCCAGAATATTTTTAAAAACAAAATTATTCAATGGGGGCACCTGGGTGGTACAGTAGGTTAAGAGTCTGACTCTTGGTTTTGGCTCAGGTCATGATCATACGGTCCAGGGATCAAGCTCTGCATTGGGCTCCATGCTTACCATGGAGTATGCTTAGAACTCTCTTCTCCCTATGCTCCTCCACTCCCACTCTCTCTCTCTCTCAAATAAATAATAAATAAGTTCTTAGAAAACCACAAATTATTCAAGTAATATAGAAATCAGAGGGAAATTAACCTAAAAATATAAATAATCCAAGAGAAAAAAATACAATGTAGCTCTCCTCCTTCTCTCCTAAAGCATCACACAGTCTTAGGAAATAGTTGCCATTAAGTGCTTTACTTCCATGTTTCTCACTTGTTTTTCATCACCTAATTTCTGTCTTAGTAATGATTTTTCCCAGGGTTGCATATGGCCAGGTCCAGTGCTAATATGGAATTTAGGTACTGTGTTTTTTACTTGAGAAATAGTCAAACCAGCTGCTGGCAGCCAGCACCTCATTCCTTGCTTGGTTGCTAACCAGAGGAGCCTCAGGCCTCACACCTGCCCTCAGGCAAGAACAAAAGACAGTTAAGGAGAGAACTGGAAGGCAATGGGGATATCTTCAAGGCCTATTTTTGCTAGAAGAAGAGCTTAAAAGAATAATTAAACAATATCCAATAAACAAACTCCCCCTCTCTCTGTTAGGCTTCCCAGATGGAAACATAAATGCAACCTAATTAGACTCTAAAAACTGCAGAGAATATTTAACATAAAATAATTAACATCAAATGCCCAAAAGGTCAATATCTAGATGGTAAATATCAGACTCCTCTAGCCAATTATTGTGAAATGGTCTTAATCATGCAGTTAGTTTAAATATTAATGGTCCTATACACCATTTGTTCACATAGAATGAGAGAAAATACATAAACGTTGAGAATTCTACTTTAATTAGTAGAGGTTTGTCCATTTAGTTAGTAGCTGCTGTTAGGGATAGGTGCTAAGTGTGTGAATGGATTTGATTAAGATAAAGATGAATTTTTTATAATATCTATCCATCTCTCTTATTTTCCATCAAAATGACCACATAAGTCTTATTATATCCCAACGATCTGCTCATTAGGGCCCTATACAGTCATTCCCAGGTTCACACACTTTCTAAAAAAGATTAGTCTTTCTTTTAGAACCTGCAAAGGAATAGCACCGCCAAGATTCCAAAGTCTGTTCCAAAGATTTCATTTACATACTGGGTTGTGCCCCTGCCGCTTCCTGGGAACACCATGGCCCCTCTGCAAGGCGAGAGAAGCGAAGAGCTCTGGGCAAGGGCATGTGCCAGTCAGGTGGTTTACTGGCTCACTGCCCAGGGTAAGTCCCTTGTCATAGCTTTCAATGGGAGGCAGGAGCCAGTACTGCTGAGTCATCAATCCTGGCAGTACTGTGGAAATTTAAATAGCATCCTTTTTGCTGCTGCAGTAGTTAGTGCTGTGCTTCAGATACCTTCTTATTCCCAGAATCCAAATGCAACTCCTTAACCCAAAGATAAAAAGAAACAGTGGCCTGAAGTCCCAGAACTACTGATGGCCTAGTAGACTTTGGGCAAGGCACTTATAAGAATTGTAATATAACTGATTTTTCCTTTTTGTTGGTATGGATTCCTATAGTGACAGGGATATTCCAGGGCACATACAGTGGGCAGCAATGAAAGTAGCTGGAGTATCTTCAATGGGGTTGGAACCAACGACCTGAAAGAAAAGCTATCTGTAATGCTGCTAACTTTCCCAGGTTCTTAGGGGGTCAGTGCACTGACATTTTAGAAGACAGACAAATTTAAGAGGCAGGGGCAGCAAGAAGAAATCCTCATCCTGAATTCACAAAGGTGCTGAAAGGAAGGAACGGGGTCCCTGGAGCAAAAGGGAAGCAGTGAAGCAAGATGCCAACTCAGTAAGTCAGATTGCCTACTGACACATCTACTTCTGCGCTCAGACGGCTCACAAAACAGGGATGTTCCGTAAAAATCCATCTGAGAAGGCCAGCTTTCAAACGTCAGGGAATGTGTTCACAATAAGTTTATATTCCATTTGTGATTTTTGTAAAACAATCCTAAGCAAAGTCTGCTGAAGAGCACCGTGTCCCCAGTGCTTTGGTGACTCTCTAACCCTTAGATTCCATTCTTTGGCAAGTTCCTCTGCAGGTGCTCAGCATCAGGCAGTCACACTGATCCGCATCAGGACCCCTGAAGATGTACTTTCCCTAGGAACACCTCACTCCTTCCCTGAGCTCCCTCCTTCACCACCGTGTTTTCATCCTCTTGGAGCACACATCCTGTTTTCCCATGCATAATTTTTTTATTAACATGCCTATGGGGCACACCAAGCTGTATATATTCTGGCAGAACCAAGTCTTCTCCATCTTTATGTTCTCCTACAGTTCCCTGAAAATGTTCAGGCTCAATAATGGTTCGCAAAATTAATAAACACATGAAAAAATGGACAACACATAACTCAAAAGAATCATTTCTAATAGAATTTCAATCTCTGTGACACCTGAGTGTAGTAAAGAAGAACTTCTTGTACCTAGACTTCTTTTCCTGGGGGCCTCATGAACTTCTGCAGACATGCATAAATTTATAAGCATCCTTTGAAATATACTTGAGGGACATAAACCACAAAGAAACTGAAATTGCTCTTTGCTTCCTGGCACATACAACATAAACATGACTAATTTTCTCTCTCTTTTACATTGAAAGTTGACATTTTATGATTCAAAACCATAAATCACAATACACTATTCTTTGTCTTCTCCCAATACAAACTCAAATTTTCAGCAATTCAGGAAATTTCTCGATTTTCCAGGCTACCATACTACTAATTTCCTTATGACAATAAGCTTTTTTAATTTAATTTTATTTTTTTAAATAATAAATTTATTTTTCATTGGTGTTCAATTTGCCAACATACAGAATAACACCCAGTGCTCATCCCGTCAAGTGCCCTCCTCAGTGCCCGTCACCCATTCACCCCCACCCCCCACCCTCTTCCCCTTCCACCACCCCTAGTTCGTTTCTCAGAGTTAGGAGTCTTTATGTTCTGTCTCCCTTTCTGATATTTCCTACCCATTTCTTCTCCCTTCCCTTAATGTCCACAATAGCCAAACTGTGGAAGGAGCCTCGGTGTCCATCGAAAGATGAATCGATAAAGAAGATGTGGTTTATGTATACAATGGAATATTACTCAGCCATTAGAAATGACAAATACCCACCATTTGCTTTAACGTAGATGGAACTGGAGGGTATTATGCTGAGTGAAATAAATCAATCGGAGAAGGACAAACATTATGTGTTCTCATTCATTTGGACAATAAGCTTTTTTTAGATCAACTTTGCTTACCTTTGGCCTTGCACCCTTTTATACTCTCATTATTCTTGTGTCAATATAGAGTCTTAATTTGTTACTGTTAGTTATTATAGATAGTGGTTTCATTTCCTTTTCTTCAAAAAACAAATTAGGGAAAATTATTCCTGTTTGTCTAAACGCTAATAAATGCAAACTGGCATATTCAATGGAAGGAAAAGTTTTGTCTTCCATTTGCTTCTTCTTCTTACATATAAATGGGTCCTTGTTCAAAATTAAGTTTTAATACATGAACATATTCTCTGTTTATGTAAACACAGAGATAACAAAGAGATTGATAGATAATAGACAAACAAATACACAAATGGAAGAAAGGGTGAACATGTATTTGAATTTATATTCTATATTCGTATTACGTAAAGACAAAATTCCCATTAAGCTTGGAAATGTTCTTATAAGTGGGGAGATACGACATAGGCATGAAAAACAATGGAAGAACAATAAGTTTACCAAAGAGAGATCACCTAGCCAGAAAGAGATGCTTACATAAAGGGTTCAGAAGCAACTATAATGAGCTCTGTAGCCAGATAAATGAATGATGACAAACAGGCACTACGAGGGGAGTCAGAGAAAAACAGCGAGTTTCCATCTTTTCATGTTGACTAAAATCATTAAAGTTCAGTGCTAGTGAGTTAGTAGGAATTCACTTATTGTAGATATTATTTCATTCATTTTTCTAGCAATTTTAAGAGAAATACTGTTTATATACAATAGCATGTATTCAATTATGAATATAGTTCACTTGCATACAGAGAAACCCCTTATAGTTTAGTAGTAAGTTATATTCATGATAATTAAATATGGAGAGGCAAGGAAGGAAGGAGAAAGAAAGAGAGAGAGAACAGATCCCATAGACACATACTATAGGTTTAGATATATTCTGTCAAAAGATATTGAAAGAAATATTACAGGATAAACAGAGAAATTAACTATTTTTTGTACTGTTTTAGTTTTGTACTGAAGTTTTCTCACAATAGAATGGTGAATTTTTCCACCACAACTCCCCCATTAAAGAAGACAGTCCATGGTGTTTGAACCCTAAGAATCAAGACTCATCCTGCTTACAAGGAGTTAACAGACTTAGTTTTTTTAAATGTAGGCAAAGAGAAGAGAGCTCTGAGGACTGGAAGAGAAGGAGCTGGCCCAGCCCAATCTCAATTTCCCAAGAAAGGAAGGAGGGAAAGAGGAAGCCCAAAAGGATAGCACTCTGCATAAGTGTGGAAACATGCCCTCTGTTCCCAGGAAGCTCCCTGGAGGCAGGATGGCAGGGAGGCTGGACACTAAAGCCACAGTGTTATCAGCTGCAGTAAGGTCCTCCATGACTAAGCCTGCAATTGGGGAAAGACCTCTGTGAGGAGCTCCCTGCAGCTCTCCCAGTGCAGCTGGCTGGAGATAAGGGCAGCAAAGGCACCATGTAGCAGATGTAGCATGGCAACAATGGTGTAGCTATCAGTGTGCTTTGATTGTAAGCAACAAAAGCAACACCAGTGATTAAAAAAGAATAAAGGGTAGCTCACACAATTAAAGGGAAAACTGAAAAACTAGGTCTCTAAAAGGATAGAAATCAAGGCAATTCAAGATGTCTAGATAACCAGCAATGTCCATTCTCCATGGGACTACTACTGGGATGTTTTCATTCCACCCATTTTCTGTTCAGATGTTGAGTACTTGGCTCTAATTTAAACTCCCAGAAAATTGAGTGTACTTGGCATAATGGTTCCATGCCTCCCCTTTGGCCAAGGAAAAGCAGACTGGTTAGTTGACAAACCCACCATGCAGTATACAACTGATGGGGAGTCATTTCCCAAATAAACATGATAGGTCGTTTGCTAAAAGAAGGGAGCATGCTGGAAAAACTACAGGTGTCCACAATGGCTAGGACCCTATGAGCCAAGGAAAAAGCCTCTTCCACTTGTTGCCATAGCTATGTAGAGCCAGGATTTTTATATGACCCAGTGCCATACAGAGGAGCCTCCTAATGATTGATGTTTGCTTTGTGATCTGCTGAAATAATGGCATATTGAGCCAGTTTTATCTCTATTTAGAAAAATAGAGCAATGAGACAACTCTTGGGCCCAAACATAGTAGGGTAAATTCATTCCTCCTACAGCTGCTGGTGATCTGTTCTCCACATTCACTTTATACCCTTGATACCCCAGGAGGTTAACCTATGTAGGCTGCATATGGCTTCCCTTGCATTCTGGTTTCTGGCTGGGTTGGGTCAATGAAGGGTAAGAGGTTACAGGAAAGGAGGAATATGAGGCAAGGGTATTTTTCACCAATTCCTCCCTCCTAGGTGGTCAGGGAGTGGCTGCATTCCTGAACTGAAGGTCACAACTCTGGACTGATCTCTGGTCATGCAGTCCCCTTCTTACAACAACCAGGGTCTCAGAATGGTGCCTTCTCCTTGTCCCTTTGGAGGCCCAAATAGCTCCAACTCCCCAAAGGATACTTTGCCATCCCTTGTTCCTACCCCTTCACCATCACCACCCCCAACTTTATAAAAAGTCCATTTAACTAACCCTCTGCAATTATTCCATTGGACTCTTCCATCTGTTTCCTGCAGGACTCTGATCGATATACATCGTAAAAACAAATTCAAGTGAAGGAATCAGGAAAGCAAGTGTGACTTGTCAGGAAAGCCAGTGTGATTCAGTCAGTTACAGCCTGTTGTCAAATGCAAGTGCCAGGGCCTCCTTTTCCCAAGATGAAATACGATCTGAGCAGCTGCAACAGCAAATTTATATCTAGCAGAGAGCTTAGAAAAGGTAAGAGTGAAGCTTTCTGTGCAGTTTGTTCTTACAAGGGCAGGGGGCCAAAAGTCACAAGAGCCCATGGAAACCCACCTCTATACCGCACACAAATGCAGGGTCAGCTCATCTGCCACTGTCCCCCTTAAAGAGAAGGTGAAAGACGGCAGCTGGGTTTGGGCGCAACCACAAGCTCATACTCCTCCCTCGCCAGACCACATAAATACTATTGCCAGAGACCATCCCTAACACCATTGGTTGCTGTGGCTGTGCTAGGGTGATGTGAAAGGTCCATGCCCCAGTCACCATAGTGGGAGACAGTGGCCAGACCACACACATTACATATGTGTGAGTGTGTACCAATGCCAACTAGCAGCATGTGTTGTTGATCCTACTTCATAAGCGCCCAACAGTCAGCTGCACCAGAGGAGAGAAAAACGCGTTGCTGATCAGAGGTAGATCTGGAGGCAGAATGCCATGTGGTGCTATTGTTAGAATTGCAGCCAGTCCCAAGAATAGAACTGGGATAACAAAAGTGAGAGCAAAGGGAAGCAAGCCCTGGATGTTCCAAGAGTTACCTTCTGCCTCTAATATGTTGAGAAGACAGACAGAGCAATGGTCTGGTAGTTTCTCCTATGGATTGGAAAATAGCTACTAGAATCTATTAGAGCTTTTGAAACCAGAATGCTAATGTCATCTTCACAAATGGCAGGAAAGGGTTAAGGAGTCAAAACCCAAGACTAGCAGAGGGCAAGGAGTAAGAGATAGGTGATATTTAATAATGCAGCAAAAGAAGAAACTACACACAAATTCTGAGACGAAGAAGTCTCTCTAAATTGACCTGGAAGGTTTCCTCTTCCTGACCCCAGCCATAGCAGTGGAGAAATGTCCTCTTACCTTTAATAGATGCCTCAAGCTGGCTCACTCAACATTCATTCCTGCTTCTATTGTGGGCCTTCCCTCACTGCAGACTCAAATGTCAAAAACTGCACTTCTCAGACTCTCCTGCATCCAGGTAAAGGAGGTTTGGACCTCAAAATATCTTTCTGGGGCACATAATGTAACCCACATCAGTCCTTTTTCCTTTGGAAGAGAGGATTGCAGCTCACTCTAAAATCTTGCTGTAGTGATGGATATGTAGTTTGGTGGTTGCTGAGTTAAACAAAAAACATTTCAACTTCCATAATGTAACCCACATCAGTCCTTTCTTCCTTTGGAAGGGAGGACTGCAGCTCACTCCAAAACCTTACCACAGTAATGGCTATGTAGTTGGGTGGATGCTGAGTGAACTGAAAAACATTTCAACTTTCACTCAGTAGAATGTGTCTTGTGTCTCAACTTATCCTTTTGCTGCCTTTGAAGCAACTCAGACCTTCTAAGGCCCCTATGGTATGCCAGAACTCTACACTGATAACTAAAAATACAATACTGACAGAATATAAAGAAAAATTGAATGAATCAAGGGGCTTGCTATGTTCATGAACTATAGGACATGATATTATAAAAATCAATTTTTTCCCTAATGAATCTATAGATTTAATGGAATTCCAGACGAAATCCCAGAATTTTCCTTTCCTTTTTTTTTTTTTTTTCAGAAATAGACAAGTGGATCCTAAAACCGTCATGTAAATACAAAAGGCCGGAAAGTATAAAAGCAATCTTGAAGAAGGTGGAAAAAGCTGCACAACTTCCCCCCTTGGACATTAAAACCTATTACACACTACAGTAAATTAACATAAGAATAAAGAGACACAAGAATAGAAAAACTAACCAATGGAACAGAAAGTCCAGATGGAGCCTTATATATACAGTCCCATGTAAGCATTCTCAGGCAAAGATTTCTTAAATGAGACACAAAAGATACTGAACTTAAAAGGAAAATCAATAAATTAGACTGTATTAAAGTTAAGAAATTCTACTCATCAAGAGTCACCATTAAGAGAGTAAAAAGATAATTTACAAAGAAAAGTTATTTTCCATACATATATCTGTCAAATGATTCATATCCAGAATATATAAGGGATTTTTACTAATCAATAAGAAAAAGACAGATAACCTGATAGAAAAACTGGCAAAGACTGGATCCCAATGCTTCAAAGAAGAGAAAATCCATATGGCTGGAAATGTACTGAAAGTGTTCACATTTACTAGTCTTCAGGGAAATGTAAGTGAAAGCTACATTGTGAGTCACTACATACCCACCAGAATGGCTAAAAAAGGACAGGCAATATCAAGTATTGACAAAATTTATGAGCAAGGGGAACCCTTACATACTGCTCAATACGATGTAAATTCATACAATTAGTTTGGAAAACCATTTCAGTGTCTAGTAAAGTTGAACATCCATAAACACTTACTTCTGGGAGTCCGGTAATACTCTGGACCTTAGTCTAGGTGTTGACTTCAGGGAAATTCATGAGCTGCATACTTTCCTATGTGTACTTTTCTTTACAAATATTCTCCCCCAAAAAGTTTTATTTTTTTTCTTCCATAGCTCTCTTGAACACTGTGAAGCAAAGGCCCATAAACTTGGAGGACTTACCTGAATGGTCATGAATGAGGACCTTGGAGCCTAGAGCAACTTCCTTAGGTGTCCCAATTTGGGTGTCCCAAGAGGCAGACCCTGAGTCAGGGATATCTAGGAAGTAGACCCACAAAACACCGATAAAAGAATAGAGAGGTGATACAGAGGAGGGGAGGAAGCCAATAAAGGGCCCATTATTAAAACAGTTGTAAAAGCAACCAGAGCTCAGTCCCAGAGAGTACTCTGGGAGACAGTGAAGGGCAAGAGAGTCAGCGTTTTCTCACTAACTCCCCATCTGTCATTGGTTCATAGATGTTCCCCAGCCCGTTAACTCTGCAGCATTTCTGGCTTTCCCTGAAAGAAGGCTGAGTGCATCTCCAGGACCAGGAAGAAGTGTTCAGGCAGATTCTGTAAGCAGCCTTTATTGTATAGAGAGGAATGCCAAGGGATACAGGTACTTCACGAGGAGTGTCTGCTTCAGTCTGGCATTTACATCACTCAGATCCACTCAAACCATGTGCTCAGTCTGCTGTATCGTTAAGATGGGGGCCACTCAATTAAAAATAAGAAAGAGTTTCAGTGTGAATGTTAGTGAGACAAGATGCAACCTCATCGCAGTTGGTCACAAAACTAATTGATTTTCATCTTCTCCCTGCTCCACCACCCGTTCTAGATTCCTCTCATCCTTGGGCAACATTTCTGCTGCCCAGTTTACTTGCAGGGGTTGGGGTTGGGGGCAACCCAGGCCTTCATCCCTAAAGGGATCTGAGCCCCTGGGCACCATGCCCTTGTCAGGCTATGGTTATCACTATTGTCTATTTATAGTAATCACCGATCATGGAAGCACCAAGAAATGCCTGGTGAATTCCCTGGGTTCTAGACATATCTTTTCCTATCCCATTATGTAGGAGCAACCCTATCTCCTTGAGATAATCAGGGTCAATTAGCACTAGTACAGTAACTCCTTTGCCTGCTGGACTTCTGGCAGGAGAAGCCCAGAATAACCAGGAGATGGCCATACCTTCAGATTTAGTAGTATCTTTTCCAGGTACACCCTAGAAGAAGAGGCCCTCACTCCCAAAAGAACCTGAAGTTGTAGGGATAGAAAGGGAATTCCCCAGTGGATCACTAAGATCGACAACAACAGAGGGGCTGATTCTACATCCACTCTTGATTCTATTTTTTGAAGTCACAACAACACATAACAGTCATTGATTCAAAGTACATATTGCATCTTGAAGGAGAGCACCTTCAACTCTCAGGGTGCCATCTCCAAGCTAGCACCTTAGCTGCCACTTGAAAGGACCATACCAAAATGTGGGCTGGCAATCTCTGGCCAATTCAGTAGTATAGCAGGACCAGTGGATCCTGGGTCACTTCCTTTGCATTAAAACTGGTCCCTTGTTCTAAGGTTACTCAAGACCCCAAGACAATACATCAGATACCAGGGAAGCCCTTTGAGAAATGCAATGTCTGAGGCACCACAGGAGGCAAATGCAGACACATATCTAGAATATATGTCCACAGCAATCCAGAAGAATTGATGAGTGTATTTTGCAAAAATATTAATGTTATAAAGAACAAAACAGACTGTGGAAACATTCTAGGTAAAGAAGACTAAAGGGACATGACAATAAATGATACACTTGATCTTAGGATTCTATACCAGAGGGGGCATAAACTATAAAGGCCAATATTGGAATAATTAAGAAAACTGGAATACTAATGGTAGAGTAGATACAAGGACAGAATATGTGTCAAATCTACTGAGGTTAACCATACAGTTTTGAAGAGAATATTTTTATTCTTAGCAAATAAATATTGAAGTATTTAAGGGTACATGGCAGTGATATAGGCAACCTACTCTCAGGTGATTCAGGCAAAAAATAACATTATGAATAGAGAGTAGAGGGTAGGGGCAAAAAGAGGCAGAGAGCAAATGATGAAGCAAATGGCAACAAACAAGAGGTGAATCTGAGTCCAGAATATACAGGTGCTCTCTGCACTTTTTCTTGCATCTATTCTGTAAGTTCAAAATTATTTCCAAATGAGAGATGAATTAGATCCTACTTGAATTTAGCAAACAAATGCTCACAGAAAACTTACTACGCTCCAAGCCTGGGAGATACAAGTGTAACAGAGACCTAGCTACTGTCTTTCAGGAGCCTCCGTCTGGTGCAGAGGGAGCAACAGCCAGAGTTGGAAGAGTTTGTCTCAATCTTGCATTCATTAGGACCAAAATTCTGCCTTAATTCATAGCAATAGACATGATCCCTCTCCCATTTTATCAACCCATTCTCACTAGCTTAACCTCTTGAATTGTCCCTATAACACCTTATTACATGCGGTCAATAGCACCTCCCACATGCCAGAATCCTGTCTACCCCAAACAACTGGGCTCAGCACATAGGAGCCAAGCTTGTGGCCCCGACTTGAGAACCACAGTCCATTACAGCCTCTGCTGCCCACCTGACTTCCAGGCTAAGCAGAAACTAGAGAGCTGAAAGCAAGGGCAGGTGATTCACCTGGACATCTGAGGCCTCCAGAGGAGAAGCTGTCTGCAGGAAGACTGACCTCCCCCATTTGGATCTCTGAGCTGGCTCCTTACTGTGCTTCCCTAGCTTCCCTGGGGCCCAGTTATAAGAAAAAGAAATGCTCAGATCTCCCACTCAATTCATTTGATTCTTAAAGGAAACCACCTTGCTTTAAATCCAGACTGTTGGATTTGTGTTTATTGTGGTCATTACCAAGAGGTTACTGGAAGCTGAATAAATCAACACAAGGTGCTATCTCCACCTCTATCTTGGAGCGGTGTTTTACAAACCAATTCTAATTACATGCCCTGTCATGCCTTAAAGAATGAGGCCTTTTTCTCCATGGAGTCTCAGCAAGTGATGTGACTGGGTGTGAAACTTGAAATAGGCATTTGTCAAAAAGGATCATTTGCTTTAAAACAGGGTTTGCCACAATGATGCTGTGGGAACTGAGCTTCCCTCTAGGACTTAAATCATAATTCACTTTGCAGACAGCATGTTTAGTCTAACATACTTTAATCTTTCCTAAAGTAGAGGTAGGCCTCAGCACTGGTCCCCCCATCTGTAGGTTGGATTCAAAGCCATCTGGATCTTGAAGGTGCTCATCATGGCCAGTGGAGCCTGAACTCTGCAGATTTCACTATCACCTGGTACATTTTTCTGAAGAGGATAATATTCTGGACCATCCCATTTGGTATAACACATCATGATACTTCCCTACTGTCAAAATTTTAGAGCTCTGTTTCCTCACCTGCCACCCATATCTTCACTCTTTGACATCAAGGTACATCTGTTATTAAAAGGGAAATATAAGCATACTCATTGTGTGTACCATGAAAACATGTTCCTCCTTTTAATCCAAAACCTACTTAAACTTTGCCAAAATTCATAATTATCAGGGGTTATAATTTCTCTTTGTCATTCTTCTGCTCCCACTACCCCAAATCACAAGTGAAGATAAGGACCTGATGTGATGGTTAATTTTACATGTGAATTTGGCTAGGCTGAAGGCTACCTAGATAATTGGTAGAATATTATTTCTGGGTGTGCCTACGAAGGTTGTTTCCAGAAGAGATTAACATTTGGATTGGTAGGCCAAGTAAAGATAACTCCTCCCAATGCAAGTGGGCATCATTCAATCCATTGAGGGTTTGAATGGAACAAACAGGCAGAGGAAGGACAAACTTCTTGAGCTGGGATGTTCATCTTCTGCTCTTGGACACTGGAGCTCCTGGTTCTCAGCCTTGGGACTCTGGGACTTACACCTGTGCCGCCCCCCCGCCCCCCACTTCTTGTTCTCAGGCCTTGGGCCTTGAACAGGGAATTATACCATTGGCTCCCCTGGTTCTCCAGCTTACAGATGCAGATTGTGGGACTGTTCAGCCTCTGCGATTATGAGAGCCAATTCCCATAATAAATCTCTCTATAAAGAAATCTCTATATATTCTCTTGGTTCTGTTTCTCTGGAGAACCCTAATATACCTAGGCAGCCCCGAGTATTGTATGTTGAATGTTGTGCTTTCAGTGACAGCTGGTTCTTGCTGCTCTTCAGTCAAGTTCCACTCAGGCTGTGACAGGACACAAGCATGGCTGCAGAACAGCAATCCCCACCACAGTGACTGTCACAGAGCTGCTGCTTCTGGTTCCACGACGACTTTGGCTGGAGAGCTGCCATATCCCAGATGATGTCAGAGCACGTTCTTAAACACATCCTTTTATACTCCATGGTAGGGGCACCTGGGTGGCTCCTGTCATGATCTCAGGGTCCTGGGATATTGAGCCCCAATTAGGGCTCCCTGCTCAGCTGGGAGCCTGCTTCTCTCTCTGCCCTTCTTCCCTACTCATGCCCTTGTGTTCTCTCTCTCAAATAACTAAATAAAAACTTTAAAACATATAAAAATAAACTATGGTATCAACCCACATTCCTTTTTTTAATATGTATATTTTTTTATTGGAGATCGATTTGCCAACATATAACACCCAGTGCTCATCCCGTCAAGTGCCCTCCTCAGTGCCCATCACCCAGTTACCCCATCACCCTGCCCACCTCCCCTTCCACTACCCCTTGATCGTTTCCCAGAGTTAGGAGTCTTTCATGTTTTGTCACCCTCTCTAATTTTTCCCACTCATTTTCTCTCCTTTCCCCTATAATCCCTTTCACTATTTTTTATATTCCCCGTATGAAGCCATATAATGATTGTCCTTCTCTGACTGACTTACTTCACTCAGCACAATGCCCTCCAGTTCCATTCACGTTGAAGCCAATGGTGGGTATTTGTCGTTTCTAATGCCTGAGTAATATTCCATTGTATACATAGACCTCAGCTTCTTTACCCATTCATCTTTCACTGGACACCGAGGCTCCTTCCACAGTTTGGCTATTGTGGACTTTGCTGCTATAAACATTGTCAACCCACACTCCTAAACATTTCATTTCATTGCAGGACCTATCTGCACACCCTAAAAATAACTAAGGGACCCTGAGAACTTTTGTTTATATGTATCATACCTATCAATATTTTCTATAATAGAACTTAAAACTGAGAAATATTTAAAAATAGCTACTTGTTAATTTAAAATATTAATGAAAATTTTCATTATCCAAATGACTATATTTTTCAATCCAAAAATATGTTTTATTTAATATTTATTTAATATTTTAGTTTTATTTATTATTCAGTTTTATTATAGTTTCCCATTTTTTGCAAAAACTCTTAAATGTCTGGATTAAAAGAAAACAGCTAAGTTCTGTTTGCTTCTGCATTCTATCAGTTGCCATACCACCCATTACATATCTTCTAGAAAACCCACCATACACTCATGGCAGAATGATAGCAAAAAAGGCAAATATGTCCTAGTATCATTGTAAAGAATAATTTTGTCTAGAGAACAGGTACTAAAAGTTCCTGGATTGGTGCAAGGACTCATCAGCTAACTGGGGTAACGTGCCTTCTACATAGTAATGTAATACTAGTTATTATCATTATACCTGTTTTATAGATGAAAAAACTAAGAAAGGTTGAACAATTTGCTGAGGGTCACAATGATAGAGAGTAAGTCATATAATAGAAAATGGATCATAATAAAAATACCAAAGTAATTTCATCAGAATTTGAATCCAAGTCTTAACCATATGGGATACTAGATATTTTCCATCCCTGCTCTTTTTCTCCATCATCAGGTACTAACATGAAGTCAAGAGAAGGGAGCTAAGGTTGAATGTTCTTTAAAAGAACATCCCTTAGAAAGAAGGGTGAGGGGATCCCTGGGTGGCTCAGCGGTTAAGTGCCTGCCTTCAGCCCAGGATGTGATTCTGGAGTCCCAGGATCGAGTCCCACGTCGGGCTCCCAGCGTGGAGCCTACTTCTCCCTCTGCCTGTGTCTCTGCCTCTCTCTCTCTCTCTCTCTCTCTCTGGCTCTCATGAATAAATAAATAAAACCTTAAAAAAAGTTCTTAAAAAAAAAAAGGAAGGGTGAATTGTTAATACATCATCTAATGTAACTAAGGGACCATGACCAATGTATTAATGTGTCATCTGAAGATCCACTTCCCCACCAAGGCTGGTACTGCACATCAGCCTTAGGATGCTCCAACTGTAAAAGATCTTCTATGAGCTAACACTACACCCAGATGTAACAGATAAGTCAGCAGAAACCCGTGGAAACTACTGGAACATCAGATTTCCCCTCGTGTGGCTTCCAAATGAGACACTTTGAAAAATTAGTTGCGCAAACTTTCTACTTATTTGCTCCTCCTTCAACACCCAGTAGCTTCCCAAGGGGCGACCAAGAGCCCTGAAGCAACCAGAAGCTGCAGCAGGGCTGGTGTGGCTCTTGGCATGCTGAGAGCATAACACAAGGGAATCCTCCTTCCTTTAGGCAGCCATAGATGACTTCTGATGCCCTCTGGATATGTTCATCCCCTCAGGTTCCATCACTCTCCTGGTTCCTCTCTCACTCTCCTGGCTTTTCTTTCTAGTCCTCTTCATGGAAATTCACAGAATTTTAACCTTAGATCTGATGATCCCAAGTTGCCACCTGTGGCCTCAACCTCCCTGTGAGCTTCAGATATGTGTCCCCAGGGGAGCACTGAACATTTTTCCTCATCTCTTCCACATGTACCCTGGTTGTGACCAAAATAGTTCTCTCATTAACTAGGCAGTTATCAAGGTATGAGGGATTTTAATCTTCCCATTCTGTCCAAATGCCTTTGACGATCTTCTAATTGAAGACTTTCTCACTCGCGTGAACTGTCACAGTAGCCTTCTAACTGGCCCCCTGCCTCTGATCACTTCCTTACTTAATGAATTCCTCATGAGTTCCTACTAATGGCCAGGCACAGGCCCAGTGGACAAAAGCTTATACTCTTGCCCTCTTTCAGTTCACCATCTACACTGCAAGTGGAGTGGTCTACTCTAAGGCCTTTTCTGCCTGAGGTAGTGTAGGAAACTTGTCACGTGTATGGGTTTTGGAGGCAAATCCCTGCTGTTCTGATCACTGACTGCATAAACCATAGCAGGTGGACTTATTAGTACTTTGGTTTCCTCCTTTGTAAAATAAGAGGACAGTAATTCCTAACTCATGAAGTTATTTCCAGAATTAAATCTGGAAGCAGTACATTATAGAACACATAGTGAGTACTCACTAAATGGCCATTATTATTATTACTGGCTACTTAAAACCCTTAAAGAGCATACCATCACCAACAGAAAGTATTCTGAACTCCCTAGAATGGCATTCCAGGCTTGCCCTCCCCCCTCCATGCCCTCAGCCTCGTCACATCCCTCTATGCCACAATCACAGTGCCCACCCGACCCTGTTGCTCTCGTAAACCAATCTCTCTTCTTAGAATGCTTATCTCACCTTTGTCTTGTATGTCCTCTCTTCCCTCAGTGCTCTTCCTATGTGGCACTGAGCCTGAATGCACAGGTACCGCTGCAATGCGGTGAAAAAGACGACATGTGTCTAAATTGTCTGGCTGGTAAAGAGATGCTGCCCCAGGACCACCAAGTGCCCCCACCTCAACCACCTTAAGTTCCCTCACCCCACGCGGCTCCTTAGCTGGAGTGGGGTTGGACAGTGGTGAGGGAGGTGACTGCCCTGATAACAATTCTGGCACTCAGGGGAGCAAATGTCCTCAAACTTCTAGGCAGGGACCCCTAGGGCCCCCAAGGACACAGCTACCAACTTCTAGCCACTGCGTCCACTTCACCTGTCCAATGAGGGAACTGTGGCCTCCATGGGACACCCTACGGGTTAATGCATGCTTGGACCAGCATCCCCATCCCCAAATCCCCAGGATTGGTGCTATCCAATCACTTAGCAGGTCACACTAAAGTTGCCTGTTTGCCTTCTTCCTGTAACCAAACTGGAGGCAGGGTCAAGATAAGGAAGTAGTTTAATCCACCTGCATACCCCAGCACCAAGCTCATACTGGCACATCAGCAGCACTGGTCAAAACAATGAATTCCCTGTGAGTTGGCCAAGCTCTCTTCCTCCATTTAGGTAACTGAGAGTCAGCTGCATAGACTCCAGAGGCAGATCAGAAAAGGGAGCGTGCAGATATAAGGTCACATGGTGCTGCTCATAGCTCCAGCTCCTGCCCTCCCTTTCTGAGGATAGAACACCCTTCCCGACAGCTGCTTCCCGTCAACTGAGCCCTCAACATGCCACCCACACAGCCAGGCCACCAAACGGAACAGGCCCAGCACCACATCATTAATCCTAAAAAGAAATAAAAGCCATCCTCTGGTGCTGAGCTTTCTCCTTCCCATCCAATTTAAATAATACTGTCTCCAGGCTTGTTGGCATATTCCATTTTAATGCAGTCCAGTCCCCTATTTTAGGGATAGATAGAGGTATCTGCTATTTTCAAATTAGCCTCCAGTGCTTGTCATTAAGTCATCAAATCTTTCCCTGCCAAAACTCGGATACCTTTAATGTTGAAATATTTCCTGTTTTATTATCTCCAGTAAACAGCCAATTTCCCCTCAACAGAATTAGTGTCCAGTCAGGGATCTGCCCTCCAGCCCAGCTAGCCAGCTGTGCTCCTTCCTCCTTCACGACGCTCTGCCCTAATGCCTTACCAAGAGTGGAGGCCCCCATTCCTGACCAGCTTTGATGTTCACAACTGCGGCTCCCTGTGAGCAACCTGCAACTGCCCATGGAATATTCAGGGAGACTGTCATACACAAGCTGACTGCTATTCATCAGGCTTCTGTTATTTGCAGGGGAGGGAAAAGTGCTTTGGTGCCAGACAGAACAGAGTTCAAATCCTATCCTTGCTGTTTACCGCCTCTGTGACCTCAGGCAAGTTGCTTATCCTCTCTGAATTCCAAAAATTTCTGCAAAAATTTAGTTAATTGTACCCACCTCACGGACTTTTTGGTGTAAAGATTATACAAGATAACCTACCTATAAAGTGCCTGGTACATAATAGGCCTGAGATAAATACTAGTTCCCCTTCCATTGCTTCTCAACTAGAGAGGCATTAACTGGTATAACCAACATACTACTGAGAAGGTTAGACTCTTACTCAAATTGAGAGTCTCTGGTACATGCTGCTTAGTTAACAGGTGACACAGATGAGGCCTAGACACCAACCCCCTCCTAAGAATTTGTGGCCATGCAAACTCTCCCCCTCCTTCTTGACTATACAGTGACCTAGTTCCTCCTTAGAGTTGAAAACCTTCACATCCACCAGAGAGATTCTGCTTGAGGCCTGCCACATATGGTTGCACAGGCTGTGCACTGCACAATTAAGGAAGTGCATTCATACAAAAACTAAGTAAATAGCACCTCTGGAATCTTGATACATGGATTCCCCGGGCTTTTCTAAGAGGAGAGGGATACACCTTCTTTTCTTAGATAGAGCTAAAAAGGGACAGATAGTTCACACTGGCAGCCAGGTGTGATGCTGCAGAGCTGACTAGAATGCTGGCCTCAGAAAACAAAGTGGAAAGTGAGTGGCTTCTGATAGCTACTCAGCCAGGAAAGGGCCAGATTGTAATCACCCAGTTAGTAAGCAGTTATGAAAATTCTACTCTGAAACACCATGATAGACCTTTGCAGTAATGGATCCTAATTTTTTCACACCTCCCTGTCTCTATGCCTTCAGGCATCTCCTCTCACATTCGCTCTGGGGTTGGCCCTGGGACTTGCTTTGGATAACAGGACAGTAGAAAACTGTGACAGAAGCAAAGACTAGAGAATGCTAATCCTCTCTGTAATTCTCAGGCCCTTGCAACCAGTGTGTTAGCAAGCCCAGGCCAGCCTGCCGAGGATTAGACACCAATGGAAAGGGACTCCAGTCAGCCAGGGATCCAAGGTAGGGTTGTGACAAACCAGCCCTCCCCAGCTGGCCCTCTGACTGACCACAAAAATGTGCGTGAGCCCAGGTGAGATTGGCAGAGCCCAGGCTAGACCAGAATTGCCCAACTGAGCCCAATTGTAAGCTGAGTACAAGATGCCAACTTGCAAAATGATGAATTCCATAAATAGTTATTACTTTAAGTCAATATGCTTTAAGGAAGTTTGTTATGCAGCAAAAGCTAACTGATGCAGGTACATGGGAGGCTTTGCAGAGGAGTCCTGGGACTGATAAGAAAGAAATTACAGAGCCCATAATCCAGGTGAGGAAAAAGACTTGTGCATACAAAGAAGCACATTGGATTATAGTTAATAGTCAAATGAGGTTAAGCACTCGGGGAGGGAAAACTTAAATTGTCCCTGAGAGATATCACTTACTCAACCCAGCACTCACCCATGTGTCTTACAGGGCCAGACGCTACACTGAGGGCAAACTTTGTGTACAGCACTGTCCCATCACCACATCTTCTACTGTAACCCCCATTTGCAGATGAGGTTAAATAACTTGCCCAAACTCACAGGAACAAAGTGCAGAGCCAGAATTTGAATCCAGGCAGTCTCATTTCAGAATCCCAGTCTTCACCAATAGTTGTCCTAACTTCAGGGGCAGCTCATGCAAAAACCCTCTAGGGCCATTCTTGTACTCTGTCAGCTTCCAGACACGTCCATATAGGAGCAGCTCTGTAATTACATCACGAATACTTTATACTCATCTCATTCTTCCTGCCAATGAGAACAAATGCTGAAGGGATCATTTTTCCTATTTACTGCACCAATTCTGGGGATGGCAGGTAAGGAGTGACACAGAATGGGAGCCCAGTGCCTGATGGCGATAGAGGGAGAAGGGCAGGGGCTGGTGGAGGGCGGGGGGTAGAGGGGAGAGAGGGCCTCCTATCTCCTCCTGCAATGCTTCTGTCATCCAGGAAGCCAAACAGGAAAAAGGTAGTAGAGCATAGATATCAGAGGTAAGGGGCAAGTGCTGTGAGGCAGAAAACAAGGAAAATGAAATAATACTAAAATATCTCCTTTATAAATTTCTGAACAACTAGCAAAATTATTTCACATGTATTATCTTTAATCTGAGAACATAACTAGATCTGATTTCTACTTCTGTCTGTGCTCTGTGAAAAATACAATTTTACATCTCTATACCTATAAATAGAGAGGATAAACATACTTTCCTCACATGACTTTGGGATGAGAGCTTTGTGCATATTGATGAGCCTATGCTTGAAATATGCTTAGAGATTCTCAAAAAATGCAAGAGCACTTAAAATGTACTGGGCAGTTACCAAGCACCAGAATTGTGCTAATTGCTCTTCCTACATTTTGTCAGTTGATTCTCTTAACAGGGCTATAAAGAACAGACTACCAGTTTCCTCATTTTAAAGATGGGAAATTGGGACTTACTAAGAACAAGTAACTTATCTGACCTCACACAGCTGGTTACTTTCAGCCACTCTGTAATACTGACTTGATTTAAACACATAATATCAAGCTTGAAGGAGAAGGTTTTCAATGATTCCGAAAACATGTACCAAACAGGAAGGATAAGGAGATGTTCATTCAAACACAGTGTGTAGACTAGAAATAGTCAAAGGCTAGAGTCGAGATTCCTAGCTTCAGACAGAGATAGTCAAAGGAAGTTAGATATTGGGAAACACAGTCTCAAACCACCAAGGATAATACATAGTGAAGATTTAAAATCCAGGTTAGGGGTGCCTGTGTGGCTCAGTCAGTTAAGCATCTATCTGCCTTTGGCTCAGATCACGATCCCAGGGTCCTGGGATTGAGCCCCACATCGGGCTCCCTGCTCAGTGAAGAGTCTGCTTCTCCCTCTCCCTCTGCCCGTACCCCCGTCCATGCTCATCCTCTCTGTCTCAAATAAATAAAACCTTAAAAAAAAAATAAAATCCACGTTAACTGGTATTGGATTTAGCATCATGAAACAGAAAACCCTTGTAGTGACTTAAACTAGGTCATAAATTTACTTCTTTCTTACATAAACATAGACACTTAAGTCTCTTTGCTCTACTCATTTCTACATGTGTTTTCCGTCAGGTCTAACTTGGATGCTGTAGCTCTAGCTGTTGTATTTGCATTCCAGCCATCAGGAAGAAGAAAAGGTCAAGTAAAAGGCACACCCCTTCCCTTATAATAGAGTACTTCCTGGAAGTTCCACATATCACTTCCACTTACATCCCTTTATCCAGGACTTAGTCACGTGGCCACACCCATGCACAAAAGTAGCTAGGTAATATCGTCTGTTCCAAGAGACCATATGCTAAGCAAAAAATGGAAGTGAATAAAGGGAGAAAGGATATTCATAGCACAAGAAGCACCATTTGTCACAGAAAGACATATGAGGACATTTACGATTGGGCCACTTCTCCCCTGTCTTTGAGATCGCACGAACCCCACACCAACAGCTAGCTACTGCATCTCTGAGCATCAGAGCATCCAGTACTTTCCTCTCCTATGGGCTCCAAGTACAATGTGTTGTCACCAGATATTTACTCACCTGCCTCCTCCAGCACACATACCTCCAGGGTAGCTCCTAGGTCTTCACTTCTCCCTCTGGAGCCCCCTGACCCAGCCCCTGCCAGACACGCTGGTGTCCAAAATTTATATGACTTTCAGAACTCTTTACACCTCGGTATGCCATTGTCAAAAGTCAAGCTATTAGCCACTAGGGCCTAGATATAGTTGGATGTATCTTCCTTAGTTCAAAAAAACACTTGTGTGTGTGGGGGGGGGGGGGAGAGAATACATTTGCATGACTCTAATATCAAAACTCTAATAAAGAAAATACACTGAGGGATCCCTGGGTGGCGCAGCGGTTTGGCGCCTGCCTTTGGCCCAGGGTGCGATCCTGGAGACCTGGGATCGAATCCCACGTCGGGCTCCCGGTGCATGGAGCCTGCTTCTCCCTCTGCCTGTGTCTCTGCCTCTCTCTCTCTCTCCCTGTGTGACTATCATAAATAAATAAAAATTTAAAAAAAAAAGAAAAAAAGAAATACACTGAGGTGTCTTGCACTATGTCTTCTATCTACTCCATTCATTTCCTCCCCCAAAGGGACCATTTTTATTAATTTCCTTTCTACCTCCCAGTGTTTCTTTATGCATATGCAAGCAAATATGAATACTTGCTTATTTTTCCTCCATTTCTCACACAAGTATAGCACCGTTCCACTTCTCTCTCTCTTCCACTGAATAACATAAGCTAGCCATCATTATGTGTCAGTAAAAAGAGCACATCCTGGCTCCTTTTTTTATTTTCTTTCCCCTGGCTCCTGTTTAAGTGGCATAGGCTCCCACTGTGTGGGTGTGGCACTGAAGATGTTATTTCATATACAGCGAAGTAAACCTATAAAATAATTTCCAAACGTGAAAAGTCTGCATGAAAGGGCAAATGAATTTGCCATTTGTGTAGCTAATGTGGTATAGCATTCCTAAATTAAAAAAAAATAATAAAGAAAACCAGCTAAACCTGAAGTAAGTCATCTTCTATGCATTTTAAAAAAATATTTTCTAAGTAAATAGACCATAAAGATAGCTGGGAAATTATGTCATTGTCAGTGGACTGTTATGTCACATTCACAGTGGACCACAGGAAGCACCAGTTGTGAAAAATCACTCTGGCTTTGCTCTTTTTTACAAACACTGTGCATCTGAACCCAGTGATTTTCTTGGCATTTACAAAAAGGCCATTTCTGACTGGGGTTTGTACCACTGCAAAGCTTATAATGGAGCTATAGACAAAATGACAAATTCCCCACATTGGAGGCACTTTCTTGGAAGCAAGCAATGCAGACACACATGCCACTCTGGGACTCTGAAAACATCACAGCATATCAAATTGCTGGATGTCTGTGGTTTCCTGTCCATGGGTGGGAAAGGACAGGAGCTATCTCTCTGGACCTCAGCAAATGGGCTGCAGCTAGGTTGTAGCCCATATCCATCTGCATCCACCCAAGAGATGCCCTTTTGTGAGTTTCTTCTGTGAGTTCAGAGTTCCTGCCCCCTGTCAATACAAGCACAGAGACTACCAGCTCAAACACCCTCTTGACAAAACTGGTCTTTAGGGAGTGTGTACATTTAGGAGCATGTCCAAGTTCACAAAAAGACCAGAGCTGATCATGTGCCGAGATCCAGAAAGATGAAAGGAGAGTCAGGGCCTCCAACCCTGCCACCAACAAGCCTTAAACCCAAAAGCTTGAGGGCCATGGCCTTCATGAGCAAAAACAAGCAACGCTGTCCTCTCCCACTTCTTCCACCATCCTGTTCTAGTTGGTTTGTATTCAACATCAAGGCCAGATGACAGTCACTTTCAAAATATTTTATTTCCATAGTGACCTAATGGTTGGTATTTTATCACAAAATAATGTAGATTATATCATAAAATATATTTAGAAATAAAAATGTTTATATTTATATATATAAATATGTAAGTATACCTATATATGGTCTATACACTCATATATGTGTGTGTGTATATGTATATATGTGTGTATATATACTGTGTGTGTGCGCACATGTGCCTTTGATGCTAATCACTGCATGATCTTTCTAGAAAGTGCAAGACTATAACATAAACTCTCTCTCTAGTCCTAGGTACATTTTCCCTTCAGAGCATAGAGTTGTAGTAAAGAGGAGGAAGAGGAGGTGAGTGGCAAAATGATAACAGCTATTAATATGACTGTGAAGCCCAAGATGATGTTGGTAAAGGAAGTACCAATAAGTAGTTCAAAGTCTTCCGCTGGACTAGAAGAATCCAAAACTTTGGAGATCCAAAGTTCTCAGTTCCAGTTCTTTCTTCCTGTCTTGGCAGCCCTGAGATCTGTGGAGGAGTATCTCTGTGACACAGCCTGTTTCCTGTGCTGATAATGAGAGGGTTATGCTAGATGCAATCTGGCATCATAGTGTCCATATCTCATCAAAGCTGGAGCAGCCTGCCCTCCTAGGCAATGTAGGAACATGGAAGGGGCAAACACAAGCAGATGATTCTATGTACTCTGATGGTATTCCAAATGAAAGTTGCCTGAAGCCGAGAACACCAAAGCATCCAACTTGCCTTCCTTGGAGACTTCCATGATTTGAGCCAAATTAACAGTCAAATCTGAACTGTTGTTTAAATGAACACGGGGCAGTGGTTCTCTGGAACCCACTCTAAGTCAGAATGTGCTGTCTGCTCAGATGCTTGTTTAAATTTTTTTTTTTTTAATGATAGTCACACAGAGAGAGAGAGAGGCAGAGACACAGGCAGAGGGAGAAGCAGGCTCCATGCACCGGGAGCCCGATGTGGGATTTGATCCCAGGTCTCCAGGATCGCGCCCTGGGCCAAAGGCAGGCGCCAAACCGCTGCGCCACCCAGGGATCCCTCTGATGCTTGTTTAAAGAAAGGATGGCATTGGTGGTAAAACCCTGTATCTGTTTCACAATACAGATAAGCAGCCATAGCTCCTACCCCAATCATTGTTACTGAACTATCTACATTCATCTAACCTGTGGCCCAGGGAGACTATTTGAAATATAACAAAATATGTAAGTTGAGCCATTCTTCAGGCAAGGGGTGCCAGAGCTATATTTTGGCACATTTTAGTCCGGGTCACCAACTGTCCCTGGTTGCTAACCCACTGCTCTGTCTCAGCACCCCCTGTGACTTGCTGTGTAGCAGCATATGATCTACTCCTTCCAGAAGTTCTCTCCTGTCGGGCCTTTTCATGTGCTGTATTCCCTAGACTCCCTTTCTACCTGAATGGCCCGCTCCTCCATCTGTTTGGTGGGATCTTCCTCTCTCGAAGCCTCTCCGTGTGAGCTATTATTTCCCAATCCTATAGTCTGAATGAAGCCATCTACATATGGAGGCCCTCAAATTCCTATCCCACACCTGGCTTCTGGGCAATAGGCTCACAGCCCAACTTTGTCTCTTGAATGTCTCTGCCTGGAGAGCCAAGGGGCCTCTCAGACTCCAGATGTTCTACATGTGTATCGTTATTCACACTTTACCCAGATGTTCCATTGTAGTCGATGATGCCACCCTCCACCCGTTCAACTTCAGGGGTATTCCTGGATACCTCTTTACCCCAAACTGCACACTGAATTGAGCAACAAGCCCTGTCCGCTCTGCCTCAACCTCATGCATCCTTCCCTATGCTTGTGGCTACCCCCCGAATGCAAGCCACCAATGTATCTGCTCTGAACAACTGCCTCTGCCTCCCACCTGAGCTCCCTGCTCAGATTCCTACCTTCCTTCAATTGATCCATCCCCTCAGCAGGACAGCGATGTTTTAACAGTGCAAACCAGGTCTCTCTTCTGTTGAACCCTTTCAGTGGCCCCTAACATTCGCAAGCATGTTAGCGGCGCTGCCATCTGGAGCCCACCTCTTCTGCTGCCCCTTATATGTTCCTGTTTCTAGCCTTGCTCTAGCATAAAACCTCTCAGGCCCTCCAGATTTCCAGTGTCCTCTGTTTGAGCATCTGTTCCACTGGGTCTTGACTAGCAGACCCCAGCTCATCCTTCCAGGCTCAGGATCACCATATCAGACCGAAGGCCTGTTCTGGCCACCCCCACTGACACACTATATCATGTTGCCCTGTTAAATCACTCTCTTCACTGCACTTCACACCAGCAAGTTATCCTGCCTGTTTGTTATTTGTTGGTTGCCTGCCTCCTTTGCCAAGTGTCTACCCCATCAGGGGTTTTGTTTCCTGTGTTCACAGTTCTATCTCCAGAACCTAGCACACTGCCTGCCACATGCTAGGTGCTCAATAAATGTTTGTTGAGTGATTAAGTGATGTCAGGTACCTTAAAAAAAAAAAAAAGCTGGGTCTTCCTTTGTTCTTCATCCTCACACTATATAGAGGGCATTTCTCTCAGTAAATTTTCCTAGTATCTCATTAAATGGTGCTTCTTACTCGTGTGGTGAAGATAAATGGACAGTTTACTCTTGAGTGTACATTATAATAGAGCCATTAGTGGTTATTAATCACATACCACTGAACCCCCTTTACAGCCCCAGGCAGCCTAATGGAGAGCATCCGTCACACCCCGAAGGGCATTCCCACTTCACATCACGAAGTGGAAAATGTGAAATGAGTCTACCCAACAAGTCACATGTACAAGCCCCACAAAACAGAAATAATCCGAACACGGTCTCCATTCTTGGAGCCTTGACCCAGGCAGCTATGGAGTGGCTCCTAGTGGCTCCGTGGGGACATGGCATGTGCTCCCACCTTACAGTTTGGGACTCTTACTCCACTCCTTGCCTCCTGCCCTCTGAGAGGCCCTGGTTACCGCATAAGGTTCCCAGTAGCCACTCTCACCCACTCACATGTGCTGTCTGGTATTTTCATTTCTCTCCAGTTTTCTCACTGCTGCTTCAGTACAGGCTCTCCTGGGCCCTCACCCGGCTGTCCATATTGCCTCTGGTACTTCACCCATGTGCATCCAGAAGGACCTTCCCAAAGGACAAATGAGGCCTCTTCCCCCACCTCAGGTCAGTTTCATCTGCTTCACACGTGATATTTGAGGACAAGTCTATATTTCAATCACCATTCTACCCAAGAGTCTTGCCCAGGGCCTGGCAAGAAGTACACCTCAGTAAAAACTGTACTGAGTACATGGGCAGCAGCTCTGTGGAGTGCACCAGCACAAGTTTCCCTGCAACCCAGCTGGAGTCCTTCAGTTACGTAAAGCCTGTGCCCACGCATGAGAGATCCCGGCTCTATGCTCAGGTAGGAAACACCGTTTCCTTGTGCTTTGCAAATCATCACTCCTCGGTCTGCTCTCAAGATGAAAGACACCAGACCCACTGGTGGGTTCATCAACTCTATACCAGGTAAACCCTTTCAATATGCTGTTGTAACTCCAAGAAAAGTATTTGCATTTTCAATAAAAACCTGCTGCATCTGTGTGTGTATCTTGGGAGACTATCATCCTGGCATGACCAGCATCAGAAGAGGTAGACTCTTCTATGAGTGCACCACAGAGGGACCTGAGCTCCCCTCCCTTGCCTTCTTGAGCCCATGCAGCCAGATCCCTGTCCCAGCACTCCACGTGAGGAGTCATTGCCCATCAGGTTACTACTTAGAAGAAGGGAAAGATAGCAGAAATGCTCTGCACAAGAAAGTGGGGTACATCTGAGAATGTTGCATTGAGCAGAACAGTAAGGAACCCCAAAACGAGAGAAAGGAAGGAGAGCTAGGAAAGGAAGAGCCTCAAGGAGTGAAGAGAATTCTGAGAAAACAGCAGTAAGCAAGACTTGGCCAATGGGCAACTTCCTTGAGGAGGAAATGATTTTTAAGCAGTCATGTTGACAGTGCAACCACGCCTTCTGCGTTGTACTATAATCCCATGCTGTGATCCCAAATACAAAAGCAAGAATGGGCAGCCCAATGTTAGATGCACATGGGAATGCACAGGCCCAGGACCACAGCAAGGCAAGCTTGGTTAGCAAGCAAAACAGAAGCCACGGAAACAACAGCCAGGAAACACAGCTTTGTTCTGTGAACCTGTGAAAAAATACTTTTACTAACAAGCAAAAAGACATTGCATTAAAAAACTTATTTTCTGGGGCACCTGGGTGGCTCTGTTGTTTAAGCATCCGACTCTTGGCTTCAGCTCAGGTCATGGTCTCAGGGTCCTGAAGATCAGGATCTGTGCTCAGTGCAGAATCCGTTTGAGATCCTCTTTCTCCCTCCCCTTTCTCTCTAAAATAAACTCTTTTTAAAAAAGAAATTTATTTTCTAAAATTAACTTCCAGAAACTTTTCTGTTGGAAATTATTTCAGGGAGAATGAAGTATCTCACTGCTACCTGGAAGATCCCAGCTATCCTGGATGCAGGGAAGCAGCCTGGATTTCCAGTCCAGGTGCACAGGTGTCTATAAGGATTTCTGGACACCACATTCTGTCCCTCTCTTAACCCTGTAGTTTCCAAGGAAACAGGACTGAGTCTGTCTCCTCCTTAGCCCAGGCTGATGTTAATTTGTTTACACACAGCCCTGCATTGCTTTGAGCCCATCAAAACCCTGGGTTATTTGAATTTTAGCTAAATCCTACCATTTCCCCAACTCCCGTTATAACCTCGCAGCTTCCTTTGTTTAATGAGATCCTCTGGGGTTCCCCTGGAAGACTCCCCTATGTTGTAACAAGTCAGCAAATCTCACTGATCTACACATTAATGATCTGGTGATCTTTGGCTTTATTATTTCTGACATTCCAGGGAAAGCAATCCCTAAATGTACACAGGAATATTGTGGAAGGTGAGAAACTCCCTCAGTACAACAGAAAGAAAAGTCTTATTATACGTGATAGTAATACTGCATTACAATGTAACAGGAGGTTTTGGAATCTGACAGTCCTGGCTGAGATCTCAGTTCCCCTGCTTACTAGCAGGACATTGCTCAATTTGTCTAATTTCTACTATTTTTATTCTGGGGTGTCTTGAGGATTTAATGAGATAATGCATGAGAAATGTGTATTACAGTCCCTGTCTTATATTAACTACTCAATAATGGTAACTCTTGCTACCTGTAAACTAGGTACAGATATGAATATGAAATGGAAAAAAAATCATGAAAAAAAATCAGCTCTTTTGAAGTTGTAGGATTCAGGTGATTTTCTTTTATATTCTCTTTTGTTTTCCTTTTACTGTTACATTTCCAATCTCTCCCAGGTACACAGCTAAACAACAGGCCTGCTCCTTCAGCAGATTTCCCCATCTCAGTTAATGGCAACTCTGTTGCTCCCACTGCTTGAGCCAAAACACCTGAAGTCATGTGCCATTCTCTCTCCTGCCTCACATCTAAATAAATAATCCTATTGGCTCTTTCTTCAAAATGCCACCACTCATCCCCACCTTGGCCTCCAACCTTCTGACCCAGTCGACCATCACCATTGCCTTAGTTGCTGAAACTGCATCCTAAGTGGTCTTCCTGCTTCCCCCATCACTCCCCTACTGAGCATGCTCCACTCAGCAACCAGGAAGAGCCTTTTAATATATAAATCCTACTGCTCCCCTCATCTGCTCAAACCCTCCAATGACATACACCTCACTACAATCTTTACAGTGGCTTACCCATTCCTACACAATCTGGTCCTGGTTACTTCTGTGAATTTTTCTCCACGCCAGCCACAATAACTTCTTTGCTATTCCTTGAAATGTTGAGGGTGCTCTACCTCAGGGCGTTTGCACTTACTGTTCCTTCTTACTCCAGATTTCCCTATGGCTCACTCCCTCACTTCCTTCAAATCTATGCCCAAATGCCACTTTCTCAGAGATGCCTCCCTGAACACTGTAAATACACACGCACGCACGCGCGCGCACACACACACAGAGCAAATTCCCCCCTCCCACTGCACCCTACCTCCCATACTCTTTTTTCCCCTCATAGCACCTACTGCCATTAGACATACAACATATTTAAATTTCTCTTTATCTCTTCTCCCTACCATTAGAAAAAAAGGTTCCAAAAAAAAAAGAAAAAGAAAACAAGGTTCCACTTCATTAGGGGTTTTGTTTTGTTCACTACTGTGTCTCCAGCATATAAAGCAAAGTTAACATAAAATAGATGTTCAATTAATATTTTTAATGAGATGTATGCAGGAAATCAAGGTTTTAATGGGTGTTAATTAATTGCCATGCACTCCTGAGTAATGGAGATAATATTTTTCTTTTTGATCACACAAAACAATAGAAAGAATGATTTCCTCCCAGACATATCAGGGCCAGGGACTTTCCTACTGCTGCTTCTGAAGACTCCCCAGAGGTCATGGATTCACATGTCTGTGTTCACATGCACACACACTCTTGCATACTGCAGGCCAAAGACAAAAAGCTCACTAAAGAAGGTAGGCAGTCTATTGCCATGCCACACCAAACAGCAGCGGCAATTACTTCTAATTTAAGAGCTCTAAATCAGCTTGCTCAATGACCCCAAAGAGCTTTGCTTAGTGTCTTCGTGTGGTGACTCTCAAAAAGCAGGCCCAGATCAGCAGCAGCAGCAGCAGCAGCAGCAGCATCTCCTGGGAAAATGTCAGAAATGTGAGGTGAGCCCACTAAAACAGAAGTTTTGGGGGGATCAGGCCCAGCACTCTATAGTTTAACAGGCCCTCCAGGTGATTCCAATGCACTCAAGTTTGAGAACTGCTGCCTTAGTGGATAAACAGGAGCTTATGAGAAGAACAAAACATGCAAAAGACAGGTAAAATTGTCAAGTGCCATGTTAAGTCTAATATTGAGTCCTGACTTGAATGTATCAGGCTGTATAAAACTGCAGTAACATTGGGAGGTGAGGGGAACTGGCTCTCAGGAGAGCAGAAATCCTATTGTTTCTCCATCACTGATCTCTTACTCTGATCCAGCTGTTCCTGTCAGGATGGTGTGAAATGAATTCACAATGTCATCAGCTTCCCAAGGAACAGGTGTCTCTGCCATCTCACAGCAACCACTATCACTGCCTGCACTAATTGGGCTGCCCTTGTCAGGTCCTTTAAGAATCAAAGGGACTAAATGAGCCCTGGAAATTAAATCACTTTTCATAGGCTCAGAACTGTCTCAGCCCCACCCCCTACTCCAACCAATTTCAGTTTCAGTGTATGGGAAATATGGGACACCATGGGAGCAGCATGAAAATATAGGCCATTGCTGAAGTTTGTGGGAGGAAAAACAGAACCCAGGCTTTCTGCCCTAGTTACACTACATTTTTAGCTCATAGTGAACAAGGACTCTTTTGGTTAATGACGTCATCAATATCCACCCACACTGCTTCTGGACCCAGGAGCCAATGTTGCTGAAGAATGCCACGCAATTGCCCAGAAAAAGGCACAGGTTCTTCCTAAAATGTCACTCCCTTGTCTGATCTCTAGGATGCCTTTCTACTGCACTTAGAATAAAATCCTAAACTCCTCAACAACATAACAACCCAATTCAAAAATCAGCAAGGGGGGATCCCTGGGTAGCGCAGCGGTTTAGCATCTGCCTTTGGCCCAGGGCACGATCCTGGAGACCCGGGATCAAATCCCACGTCGGGCTCCTGGTGCATGGAGCCTGCTTCTCCCTCTGCCTATGTCTCTGCCTCTCTCTCTCATTCTGTGTGACTATCATAAATAAATAAAAAATTTAAAAAAAAATCAGCAAGGGATTTGAATAGACATTTCTCCAGAGAATATATACAAATGGCCAATATGCATGTGAAAAGATGCTCAACATCACTAATCATTAGAGAGATGCAAATCAGAACCACAGTCTGATACCACCCCACATCCACTACTATGGTTATTATTTTTTTTAAATCCAGAACATTGTAATTTTTGGTAAGAATGTTGACAAATTGGACCCTCTGTAAATTGCTGGTGAGAATATAAAATGGTACAGCCATTGAGGAAAATAGTGTGGTGTTTCTTCAAAAAATTAAACACAGAATTACCATATGATCTACCAATTCTTCTTAATATATATTCAAAGTAATTGAAAGCAGGGACCCAAACACATATTTGTACACCAGCGTTCAAAGTAGCATTATACAAAATAGCAGAAAGGTAGAAACAACTTAATTGTCCATTACAGGTTAGAGAAATGGATAAACAAAATGTGCTATATGTATGTAATAGAATATTAATCTTAAAAAGGAATGAAATTCTGATACATGTTACACCATAGATTAATGGTGAAGACATTGAGCTGAGTGTAATAAGCCAGACACAAAAGGACAAATACTGCATGATTTCTCTTATTCAAGTTTCCTAAAGTAGTCACATCCATAGATAAAGAAAGTAAACTAGTAGTTGCCAGAACGTGGAAGGATGGGGAATGGGGAGTTAATGTTTAACAGATATACAGTTTGTTTGGGAAGATGAAAGAGTTCTGGAGTGGACAGTGGTAATGGCTGCACAACAATGTCAATGTACTTAATGCCACCAACCATATACTTAAAAATGGTTAAAATGATAAATTTGATGTTATGTATATTTTACCACAATAAAAAATTTAAAAACTCCAAACTCCTCTCCTAATTGGACCTCTACCCATTTCTTCACCACTCTCTCATATTGCCTCATCTCTGCTACCCATGCTTCAGCCACCCCATTCTTATTTCAGGTCCTCAGACATGCCAACCTCTTTCTTGCCTCAGAGCCTTTGCATATATCTTTTCCTCATCAAGAACATTCTTCTCGCTATTCTTTGCAGATATAAGTACTTTTAAACCTTTGAATCTATGACAAAAGCTAGCTATATATACAGCAAGCTGCTTCAATCTTCCTCTCGGGTACGGGGCTAGACCTCATTTCCCAGCCTTCCTTGTAGTTCGATGTGTCACATGACAGTGGGCACAAATAGCATGCATCACTTATGGGCTCATTATCTCCTATAACAAAACGACAATGCAGAAGAGCACAGTGACCTGTGAAAGCTGTGTTGAAAACTGAGGAGCCAACAGATGGAAGGGGCCAGGGTTTCTGAATAACTGCATGGAAAGGAGCCACCTGCTGATAAAATAATTTGGATTTTATATGAGTGATTTAAAAAAAAAACTTGTTTTAGAGCCTTTATATATTTTGCAGTGCTCCTCTTATGATTAAAACACTAATCTTTAATACAAATCTCATAGGTATTCTCTGCCCTACCAATGACAAAAATCTTTACCCCTCCATCATTCTCTGTGTCACCATGTTGTTTCTTTTCCTCTTTTCATACTTTGTAACTTATTTACTCATTTTAACATACTAATTTTGGTATGTCTGTCCCACTAGAATGCAAATTGTGTCTTGTTTGTTACTCTATTTCCCACCGCCTAATACAAACTTAATAACACATCCTGCATAAATGAATAAAGGTCTCAATTCCAGCACAGGTATCAGTGGCACTTGTCCATTTAGTTAGGCTCTCCACTGCACTCCTGCCATTTTATGTCTTCATCAGTCCTCTCCTTGATGGTCCCTCAGCTTTTAAAACTTACACACATTCATGGTGGACCCTTTCATACATGGTTCCATAATGCTGCAAAGGATGTCACAGCTGTTTGTCCCCCTCACACTGAACTTGTCCGGGGTGTATTTGCATTCCTAGTGTGTAGCATGTAGTAGGCAGTCAAACGAATTGAGTGAGCAAGTGAATCTGTCAAGAAAAGGATATGAAACTGATCCTATCTTAAGGCAGAGGCACAACACAGAATGCAGCATTTGCAAAGTTTGGCCTGCTCCTTGTCTAGACAAGTTTCATGAGTCACCACACCTAAGGGATGGAGCATGGTCTGGAAAAGCCATGGTAGGGGGAGCAGGAGACATGGGCTCAGAGCCCACTCAGTCTCACTGTACACTCTCTGGCAACTCACCTTATCTCTCCTAGACTCAAATCTCTTATCTGTAAAAAGTGAGATTTGGGCTAAACAGTATTGAAGACTTTTAATTTTAAAATGACATTATTTAAATCTGGGAAGCCAAAGAAGAAATAGAGAACAATGCTCTATCTGTATAAATTTAGAAGCCACTAACCACAGGTAGTAATGGCGTGTCTGAAATGTGGCTGGTCCAGATTAAAAGATGCTGTAAGTATGAAATGTACACTGAATTGCAATGTTTACAATTTTATATTGATTACAGGTAGAAATGATAACATTTTATATGTAAATTTAATATACTATTAAGACTATTTGTACCCACCTTTTTGTATTTCTTTAAACATCATTACTAGAAATCTTAAAATTATGCATGTGACTTGTTTTGTGGACCACACCATTCTGTGACATCATTAGTACTGTAATCCAGCTATGGAATCCAAACTAAGTACATAAATCACTGCTTCTATATCCTTCCTTGAGTTTTTCAAATTCATTGTCAAATAAATCCAAAAGAGGTTCACCAAAGTATAATTATCTATGAGACTTCATCCTAAGTGCGTGCCCATGTAGACACTAAGAAATTTTGTTTCATAACTAGTTTGTGTTAAGTGGATACTATTAGTGAGAAAGAAAACACCTAAAGCAATGGAGAAAACTGTAAGGCTGACACGGTTCTGATGGAGACTGTGAATGACCCATCTTTTCTAGATACGGGATAGCTCTACTTCCTCCCATAAGTCTCAGATGTAATATCTGTGTTACAGGAAAGGCAGGAAGAGTATCCACTCTTTGTTTCACTCATTTCAGAAATGACCAAATTCTGAGCTGAGATGGTGGCTGGGGCCAGGTAGATCTAGGGGAAACAGCGATGAGAAGTATGGGGGAAAGTAAATGTCCCTTAAGACAGGAGACATTTGAGAGAGGCAGAGAGGGACCACAGAGAGAGACCAGAAGAGAGATTGTGGAGGTGGCTTGTAAGGATCAGCAGCTTCAGCATCACCTGGGAACTTGATGGAAATACAAATTCTTGGGCCCATGCCAAGTGGTTGATATGGAAGCACTTTATCTCCTTTCTGAGACTTTTCCCTCTTCACAGAGAATGGAGAAATGCTTTTCTGGGCCTGGGGTTTCTGAGGAGTTGACCTCAAAGCTTTCTGTGGTGGATCCCCAAGCCAGTTACTACCACAGGTTCTCCTCCACATCAGCCCCCTTCCACCACCCCCATCCCATAGGACAGCCAGAATTTCCTGAAGGAATGGAGGAGAAAGACCCTCTGCTGGCTGCCTGGCACCATAACTGTGATCAATGTCTTCCTCCTGCTTCTCTACCTAGCCTGCTCCCTCCCCAGGGACTTGGTCCCCTCCCCACAAAAGGCTGACATGGGGAATATTAATCTAACACTTTCCAAATGAGTTGCTCAGGCACTGAAAACACGATGTAAATATGTATCTGGATGTGTTATAGTTTCCTGGTCTCAGTAACCAATCACCAAAGGTGACATGGATGGAAAGCACCACCCAGCCAAATTGAGTTTTAATAATGACAAGCATTGTTTTAATTCCCAGTCAAGCCCTTAATAGAAGTGGAACTGAAATGTAACACAAATGGAGAGGTAAAGCCCTTCATAACAGAAAGTTACCTCCTCTGAGAAGTGCCCCCCTCTCAATCAGGCCCCCTAGTCTTGATCTTTCCATTCACTCTTTTTAACAACACTCTCCACAATAGTAAATTATGTGTGTATGTGTATTTCCTTGTTTAATATAGGTTTCTCCCACTCAACCATAGCTTCTTAGGAGCAAAAACCCTTGTCTGTATTTTTGCTTCTATATCCCCAAGGTGCCTGGTACATATCGGGCACTCAGTAAATATCTGCTAAAGGAGAAAACATCCAGAAGTTCTCTATAATTACAAAATAGGTAGAAGACTTAGTTCTCCATTTTTATGAAAAGAAAACTGGAACTGTAGAAGTGCTATGGCCAGAGCAGCAGACAACCAAAAGAAAGGGCCAGGGTTCTGAAAGCTTTGTACTCATCTTGTCCACAGTATCTCAAGACATGGGCCAAAAAGCTTGTGAGTGGAAATCTGGGCCAAACCCCCACTCAGCAAGAAAGGGAAAGGAAGCCCCCTAAGTATAATCAGCTCATAATCAAAAAGAATGGAGAGAAAAGCTCCAAACGTTGATTTTTTTTAAAAGCCAATGTTTATGGTGAAATTTTCCAAAGGCAAATTAAGAACAAAGTCCTAAACTAGGTCTAAATTGGGCCAATTCACAACGGAGACTCCTAGGTATTTATTTGATCATATTTTCCATAGCTGCTTGAACAGCTCTTGCCTATCACTTCTCGGTCTACCCAGTATTATGATCTGAAACCCATTTACTGCACTTTCCAGTGACCATGTTGACACCACACAGTTAATCTGCAGGAACCCTCATCCTGAGGATGGGTGACTATCCAACGGTGACTTCTACCACTAATCTACCATTAATCTCTATTTCTACCAAAAATTTCTCACCTTAAGATACTAGAGGAATGGGCATAATAAGACAAATGTCAGGAAACCCTCAGCAAGCAGCTTATTTGCTCTTCAGATCTACAATTTTGTCCTGCTGGCAACATTAGTAGGCCACTTCTCTTGTCCTAAATAAATAAATAAGCTTTGCAGAGATGAACAGATGGAGGAAAATTTCAAAGCAGCATGTGGGCGTTTCAGGCTCAAATCCCATTAACAGATAGCAGGATTTATAACAGCAGCTCCCACACAGAGCTTTGGAAATTTTAAACTTGTGTGTAATAGATTGGGCTCCTCCTCCCCCAAATTATCTGCATTGAATTCAGAGACATGATGTTTCTTCATTAGGGTTGAACCTCTTTCTTCAAGCTAAAGAATTCACACTGCCACTCAAGAAGTACACATTAGGAGCAGAAGGGTGGGAAAGGGGTCCACGGGTGGACAGCACCAGCACCAACTGCTTCTTTGTTCTTTCTTTCCCAGAGTTGCTGTACAATTTCTGGAGGAGAGGGGGTTTGACTGTGTACACTGGAACCTTGACTCAAAGGAACCCAAAGCACATAGTTGCCATGTATCAACAACAACAAGAAAATACAGACCCAAATTAACATCAAAACACTGAGGCACCATCTAGTACTCTCCCTTGCAAAAGTATCAACACAGTTTTAAGTATAAGACTGCTGACAATACTGACTCTGTCTTTAGCCCTCCATCTTGTCCTCCCCTCTACCATACAAAAGACTCCACTTTAGACAACTAGTAGAGATGCTCTGGCGCACAGATGATCTACCCCTTGACCAGATGATCTACCCCCTGACCTCACCACCATGGCCCTCCTCCATAAAAGGTGGGGATTAAGGTCTGGACTGGGCAGAGAGTAGCTGAGTAGTATGACCTGAATCAACTGTCTGCCCATCTCTGTCAATAAGTTACCCTGAATAAAACTTTGTGTAAGTGACATGAAGAGGCTTGTTTTATTTTTCAGTATTAAAGTGCCTTCTCAGTCTGAAGGATACATTACTGACCTTCCTCTCCCTTCTAACAGTTAAGAAATCACATAGTGAGAAAAACAAGGGGATCACTCCAGAACAATCAGAAAAGAACTCCAGTGGGCACTCGGAAGTATATGGAAGAGACTTGAGGATCCCTCGTTGTGATGGGAAGGATGTGTGGGCTGTATTCAGAGAGGGAGCTGTTGAGCAAAAGCTGTTGTTAATAAAACTCATATTTACTTCATGTCCCCTGTCAGACTGCTGTGGGAGCAGAAACCTGAGTCATCCTATGACAGAATTCTACTGTCAGAAGGAAGGTTCTTCATTAATTCAATGACTGTCTTGAAACTTAGGATACTCAGGGATAAAATCCATTATGCCCATGACTCAAAGCTGAAGTAAGATTCCTTCTGGCCCATGACCTGGGCACAGGCCTCATAGTTTCATGTGCATCCCATGGAACCACTGGCTCCCTGAAATGCAGAGACAAGTGAAATAGTTTAATGACCAATCCATGTGACTACTAGGGCATGGTAACAGAGTTGGGATTACAGGTACATCTGAAAACCCACTAAAAATAGTATCTATGCTACTTAACAATATGCAGATGCTTCTATCCTATTTCAGCTTAACTTTCCTCAAGGAAACCTTCCCAACTTCCCTGACTCAGGTCTCCCTGTTAAATATTCCCAGATCACCCAGTTTTCCCGTATGGCATTTCACCTACCTATAATCATGCATTTAACTAGCTGCCATTATGTGCTTAATGTCTTGTCTTTCCTGCAAGACAATGAACTCTGTAAGAGTGTAAAACATGTCTATTTTTCTCACTATTTTGTCTCTAGAGCTTAAAAAGTATGTGTTAACCCACTCTGGACTAATAGCCAAGAATAACACGGCATTATTTCTTAAATAAGGAATTGAATGAATAAATGAATAAATCAACTGATAGCATTTCATAAAAGGGGGGTGATGATTTATGATATTTCTTCAAATAGGGGAGCATTTAGTGTAAAGAGATATAGCACAAACCCCTGGCTATAGACCATGAGATCCAAAAAATGTTAACAGAATTTAGTTGTTTGGTTCGGTCACTGACCTTAACAAGTTTCAATGAGAAACCTCCATGAACAGTGATGAGTCAAAATCTCAACTTGATGTTTGTCAAATGTGTATTTCTCCAATTTGGTACATCTTCAGCAGCTCACTGTCTTGATATGTTTTGCTGAACTGAATTCATCAGGAGAATTAAGATACCAACTTCTAGTAATGATCACTTGTGGGTTCAGGAAGCTTCATGAATATTAGTCAAGAATTCAGAATAAGCACTGTACTGTGTAAATGACTTTGAATCCCGAGGACCATATGAGTCCTGGAAGGAATTCACTCCACACCAGCATATATATACACACTATTTACTAGGCTATGTTTATGCTAAAAAGTCTATGACATGGTAGCTCTAAGGATGTTAGCCGATTATGTGAATGCCCTATATTCATTACATAACCTTGGTTTCCTGCTTTAATTTAGGTAAAATCAGAGTTCCTGTTGGATGCAGACAGACAATTGATTTATCCACACATATTAAATTCACGGAGTTCCATGAAGCTATTGTGTCTAATATAAGAGTAAGTACATGCCTTTCCTCAGTCTCCCACGTCTACTGACCAGCAGTCATAAAACCAGGTGTCCGTATCTTGGGTTCTGATGACAGAATGTATCCTATAAGTACAGTATTCTCATGTAGGCTTAAGAACAAGATTTGACAGGGCTCTTAAACCGTGTAAACTTCCCTGGGTTCTCCTATCATCCAGCGGAGGAGAGTACCCCCAAGAAACACGAGACTTCCCGCTTATCTTAGGGAGAGGTGGTAGCTGTGAAATAATGTGCATTTATGTTTGTGGAAATAAACAAGATGTTATTTTACTTATTTAGTTGACTTTCTAGGAGGAAATTCTGGATTTAAGGAGGTCGATTCTTAAATATTTTTCTGACCAGCAAGAGAACTTAACTAGTTTATGTAACTGTGGTCAGTGAAGCCATAGACAAAAATTTAGTTATTAGCAAGTAAATGAAATTTCCTATGACAGAGTTTATAAGTTTAAAGAAACAAATAAAGTTTCCTTTAATGACTATCTTTAAACATTGAGGTTTACACAGACTGATGATTTTCGGTTCCAACCTTGGGTGATAATTATCCAAAAATAAATAATCTCTGAAGGAGAAGCCAGATTTCATCTAAAGAATTCTATGCCCGTTATTTACCAAATTTTAGGAAGAACCATCCTTATATCTACAAGAATCAGAGCATGTGAAAATTTAAAGAAAAATACAAGGTTTTTTCCCATGGCTGAGGGTCATTGGTCCATTGTATTTTATGAACCACCAAATATAAGTATCACTTAATTCAATCTTTCATATCTTGCTGAAATATAGAATTGCTTAGCCCTGCACTTTGGATTCTTGAACCAGTTTTGTCAACAAAGTTTATTCCATTTCAAGTTTTGACCCCATCAAAGCCACCATAACCTTATTTCATATTCTTACAACCTTAGTTCTTTTTCTTCTAGCTTTAACCAAGACTCAATAGGGTAATTTTAAGTTCTAGCCAATTTTCACAGGCTAGTTTTAATTTAATTCGAGGAAATAATGGAGACATTATAGTATTTACAGCCTAAGGGCTATAGAACAGTTCACACCTGCTATTTTAAATATAGGTGCAACATTGTATTTTCCATTAATTAACCTACTGTAGTATGATTTTGTGGAAAAGTCTTGTTCGACCTTATGTGGCATCAGGAGAGCTGAGAAAGGGGACTAAGTATCCAGCAATGGTCTATGAAATGCTTTGTTGGGGGGGGAGGGGGGTGGTAAGGAAAGGGAAAATATATTAAAATGTATCAGGCTGTTTTTTACACCCAGAAAAAAATTATATAAGAAAGGAACCCTGGAACCCACTCAACCTACTGCTACATTTTAAATGATGTGCTGGATGACTCCCTGTCTCTCTCTCCAGGAGAGCAGGATTCTAACCATCATATTCCATCAAGATGTCCTAATTTCCCACCATTCTGTTCTTTCACAGTGCCAAGCCTAGCAATATATGTGAAGTTAGCCTCATTCTCTTTACCCTCTCTTACTGACAGGCCCTCTCCCAATTCCTCACATCACTCAGATGCATAGTGCCCTCATTTTCCCTCTTTCATTCTTCCAACAAAATCTAATCTTAGGAAGTAATCTGATAAACTCATGCTCATTTAGGTAGACATATCTTAAAACAGACGAATTGGCCATCCCTTCCAGGAGCCCTCACTCCTCAATAAAAGAACATGCTTAAGTCAAAAGAACAATCCTCTGCTGGTCAAACTTCAGGACTCCTTGACCTGGTGGCCATGAATGGATATCTTGGTGACCCTGACATTACGCTTCAGGAGGCGCCATACTCTATCCTCATGTTGACTTGTCTGGTATCCATTTCCCTCATTAACCCAACTCACAGTTTTATTAGTTATCTCAGCTTTGAAATTCCCTCTAAGATTCCAAACACTCCAAGTTCTGATGTCATAGAAGGACAGCAAGAAAAGTCAGCTTTCAAAGTTTCTTGGATTCAAATCATGGCATAATCAGTCCCAGAACTCATGGCATCAAGGGTTCCCTCTCATTCTGGAGAAGAGTAGAAAGAGAGCATGGGCCTAGGGAAACTATAAAAAGAGCAGTGTCAAGGTCTCCCAAAATGTGGTTGTCATCTTAAAGGCCAGGGGCCAAGAAATTTAAGAAATCACTTGAAAGAAAAAAAACAAAAAAGAAATCACTTGAGTGCTTAAATCTGCATCAATAGGACAGATAAAAATGGCTGCTATGACCACAAGCAGCAGGCTTAAATCTGACCCATCTGCTGGGCACTTCATCCTAATCACCAGCTATTCAGTGGCTGGCTGTCTACCACCACACTCAAGCAATGATGTGCCAGGCCCACAGCTGCACAGCTGATAATGTCATGCCAGGAGCTGGTCAGCCACCTCCCTTGCTGTGGAGCATACAGCAGGCTGAGAGAGGCTAGTGGCAAGGCTGGCCAGCCAGGTATGTCTAATATTGCTGCCTTGGATGGACCTCACCTTTCTTTCTTCTCTACCCATTGGGTTTGGGCTATAAAAGAAATGAAGATACAAATCCAAATGATGCAAAAACCAGAGAATTTAGCACAGTTTCATATGCAATCCAAAAACTGGACTTTCCTATAGGATCATCCTGAAGGAGCTTGGATTTGAAAACTCCTGCAGGGACCCTAGTAAAACTTTTGGCTTCTTTTTATGAAAACAGTTAACTGAAACTTCTTTTCTTTCTGTAAGATATATAAGCAGAGGTTGCTTTGTTTGTAGTAGCTGGCACCAGGTAAGCAAGTGAAAGGAAATTAGTAATGAAACACACTGAGTCCATTTTCTCTTAAAACTTTAAAACAGACCATCCTTGTGGGTGTATTCTGGGCATAACTTCACTTAACCAACTATTGTTATGAGCCATATGAGAAATAAAAGTGACCCCTCACCCTCAGATGTCACTTACTTTACTTTATGATTATCAAAGGAGAATTTCTGAATGACGCTCCAGTTATTTATCAGCACCTAACACGGGAAGGCATTTTACCAGGGCAGTACACTCCCACGTGCTACTCATCTGATCTCAGCTAGCTTATGGTGAAGGCAGGGGAGATAAGTTTAAGCCCTACCACACAGTGAGACAATAAGTGCCCTGTGGTTTACTCAAAATCACAGTTACCAATTTATGCGAGTGGGTTTATAATTCAGGCTATCTTACTCTCTCTCCAGAACAATCCATCACACCAAACTGGCTTCCCCCAAGAACTTTTCAGTCTAGCTGAAAGGAAGATAAATGCAGAAAAATAACTAAGGCAAATCCTTAAAATAAAATATGCCTCATGAGTAATACAGTTAATAAAAGTTGAAGGAAGTCAGAAGAAGCAAAGCTGGTAGAAAGCTGGAATCGTGCAGAAGAATTCACAAGGGACACAGAACAAGAGTCGGGACTTGAAAATAATGTAGAATAAGTATAGTTGGAGAGGGGCTGTAGGGAATTCTGGTGTACAAGAATATAATGAGAGTTATTTCCAGGTGGTAAGGAACCACTTGACCAGTCTGGTGATAGGGACAATTTATAGGAGAATCATGTGAAAAGAGTAACACAAAGTCAGATAAAGGCCTTGTAGAAAATGAGGAGTCACAAAGAGTTTTGAACAGGAAAAAGTCTATAGAGACATTCTGACATATTGAAAGTCCCATTATCCTTGTGTGGAAACCCCACGATTCTATGGTATATGAAACAAAATCAGGAACAGAGGAGACTGAAGTATGGACAGCACCTAGACATTTCCTAGTTGAGTCTAGGTTGTGAAGTAAGGTGGAAGCAGTGCAAAGGAAATGGGATGGGTGAGGTGCACTGAGAAGCAGTAGTCATCTGGGTTATGGTATTGGGGTAATGCTGTCCTTGTCAAAGGAGTTTGGAAGCATTCTCTCCCTTTCTTTTGGGAAGAGTTTCAGAAGAATAGGCATTAAATCTTTGTTGAATGTTTAGTAGAATTCACCAGTGAAGCTATTGGGACCTGGACTTTTATTTCTTGGGGGTTTTTAATTACTGATTCAATCTCCTTACTAATTAGTCCATTTAGATTTTCTACAATAATCTCCCCTTCTCCATGGCTTTACTGTCCACAGTTTTAGTTACCTGCAGTCACACATTCCAGAAGCAGATAATCCTTCTTCTGATATCAAAAGGTCAGTAGTAGCTTAACGCCATGTCACAATGCCTATGTCCTTCACTTCACTGCATCTCATCTTGTAGGCATTTTATCATCTTACATCATTAGAAGAAAAGTGAGTACAATACCAAATATTCAAAAAAGATTTAATGCTTATTATTCTCAAGCTCTTCCAAAACGTGTGTGAGAGAGAGAATGCTTCTAAACTCATTTTACAAGGATAGCATTACCCTGATATTAAAACCAAATACAGATATTACGGAAAAAGAAAATTATAGGACAATGTCCCTGATGAATATAGATGCAAATATCCTTAACAAAATATTAGCAAACTGAATTCAACAATACTTTAAAAAGACTTTTAAATTCCCACAAGGATTGAGTGGGATTTATTCCTGGGACACAAGGGTAGTTTAATGTCCACAAATCAATCAACATGATATGCCACATTAAAAATGAAAAACAAAAATCATATTATCTCAATAGATGCAAAAAAAAAACATTTGCCAAAAAATCAACATTAATTTTTGGTAAAAACTCTTTTTTTTTTAATTACTTATGATAGTCACAGACAGAGAGAGAGAGAGAGAGGCAGAGACATAGGCAGAGGGAGAAGCAGGCTCCATGCACCGGGAGCCCGACGTGGGATTCGATCCCGGGTCTCCAGGATCGCGCCCCGGGCCAAAGACAGGCGCCAAACCGCTGCGCCACCCAGGGATCCCAATTTTTGGTAAAAACTCTTAACAAGATGGGTATGGCGGGAACATAATTCAGTATATAAAGGTTAATTAAATGCACAGATAACATCATAATCAATAGTGAAAAGCTAAAATCTTTTTCTCTAAGGTCAGATAAGAAAAGGATGCCCACTGTCTCTACTTTTATTCAGCACAGTATTAGAAGACCTAGTCACAGAAATTAAGCAAGAAAAAGAAGTAAAAGGCATCCAAATTGGAAAGAAATAAAACTTTTCACTATTTGCAGATGACGTATACTATACATAGAAAATCCTAAAGACTCCACACACAAAAAAATGGTTAAAATAAATGAATTCAGTGAAGTTCCACAATACAAAATTAATACACATAATTCTGTTTCATTTCTATACACTAGTAACGAATTATCAGAAAGATAAATCAAGAAAACATCTATAATTGCATCAAAAATAATAAAATACTGGGTCCCTGCGTGGCTCAGTGGTTTAGCGCCTGCCTTTGGCCCAGGGCATGACCCGGGAGTCCCGGGACTGAGTCCCACATCGGGCTCCCTGCATGGAGCCTGCTTCTCCCTCTGCCTGTGTCTCTGCCTCTCTCTCTTTCTCTTTCTCTCTCTCATAAATAAATAAAATATTTTTAAAAAAGAATAAAACACTTAGGAAGAAAGTTAGCCAAGGCGAAAAACCTGTACCCTGAAAACTATTAGGACACTGATGAAAGAAATTGAAGACAACACAAATAAGTTGAAAGATAGTCTATGCTCATAGATTTGGAGAATATTGTTAAAATGTCCATATTACCCAAAACAATCTATAGATTCAATGCAATTCCTATAAAAATGCCAATGACGTTTTTCTCAGAGCTAAAACAAGTAATTCCAAAATCTTTATGGATCCACAGAAGACCGTGTATACCAAAGCAAACTTGAGAAAGAACAAGGCTTGAGGTATCATGCTCCTGCATTTCAAACTGCACTACAAAGCTATAGTAATCAAAACAGTATGTTATTGGCATTAAACCAGACACACAAATCAACAGAAGAGAGAGCCCCCAAATAAACCAATGAATATATGGTCATTTAATTTATAACAAAGCAGCCAAGAATATACAATGGTAAAAAGACAGTCTTCTTCAATGAATGGTGTTGGGAAAACTGAACAGCCACATGCAAAAGAATGAAACTGGACCACTGTCTTACACCATGTGCAAAAATGAACTCAAAACAGATAAACACTTGAATGTAAGACCTGAAGCCATAAAAATCCTAGAAAAAATATAGGTGGTAAGCTACTTGACATCAGTCTTAGCAATGCTTTTTTGGATCTGACTCCAAAAGCAGAGGTAACAAAAGCAAAAATAAACAAATGGGACTACATCAAATTAAAAAACTTCTGCACAGGGAAGGAACACACTAACAAAATGAAAAGGCAACCTACTGAATAGGAAAACACATCTGCAAATCATATATTGGTTAAGAGGTTAATATTAAAAATATAAAGAGTTCATACAACTCAATAACAGAAAACAACAGTCCAATTTAAAATGGACAGAAAGGATCTAAGTAGCTTTTTTTCCCAAGATGACATACAGTTGGCCAACAGGCACATGAAAAGATATTCAACATCACTCATCCTCAGGGAAACACAAATCAAAAGAAAATGAGATATCACCTCACACCTGTCACAGTGGCTATTATCAAAGATACCAAATAGCAAGTATCGGCAAGGATGTGAAGAAAAGAGAATCCTTGTGAATGAGGTTGGTGGGAATGTAAATTGGTGTAGCCACAGTGGAAAACAGTACAGAGGTTCCTAAAAAAAAATTAAAAATAGAACTACCATATGATCCAGCAGTTCCACTTCTGGGTATCTATCTAAAGAAAATGAAAACACTAATTGGACCTGATATATGGACCCCTCTGTTCATTGCACATTATTGACAATTGCCAAGATATGGAAACAACCTGTGTCCATCAACAAATGAACAGATAAAAAGATGTGACACATACACACATGCACACTCACACACAATGGAATACTACTCCGTCATAAAAAAGAATGAAATCTTGCCATTTGTGACAACATGGATGGACCTTAAAGGTATTATGCTAAGTGAAATAAGTCACGTAGAAAGACAAATACCATATGTTTTCCCTTATATGTGGAATCTAAAAAATAAAACAACCAAAACAAAACAAAACCTAGTTCTACTGAAAGCAGATGGGTTGCCAGAAGGGAGGAAGGCTGCAGAGGCAGGGGGGTGGGCTAGGAAATGGGTGAAGGGGATCAAGAAGTACAATATTCCAGGTATAAAATAAAGAAGTCATGGGATATAACGTATAGAACGTGGAGAACAGTCAGTAATATTGTATTGACTTTGTATGGTGATAGATGGTAACTAGACTTATTGATCTGATCATTTTATAGCATATACAAAGGTCAAATCACTATGCTGTATACAGCTGAAACTAAGATACTAATGTGTGCTAATTATTAAAAAGTAGGTGTTTTGTCCTCAACTTGCTATTCCTGTGTTCAAATGATTTAATTTACTCCCATCGTTTTAAATACTACAATGGATGCTGCACTATGTTGAATAGCATCCTCCAAATTTCATGTCCTTCCCAGAACTTCAGAATGTGAGCTTATTTGGAAATAGAATCTTTGTAGATGTAATCAGTTAGGATGTGATCATATGCAGTTGGGGCAGAGTGACTTAAATCCTATATGGTGTCCTTCTAAGACAAGGATAAGAAGCAAAGACACAGATATAGAAGAGAAGGCCCTGAGAGGGAGATTTGAAGGGATGAGTCTATAAGATGAGAGACACCTAGGACTGTAGAAAAACTACAGAAGCTAGCACAAAGACATGGAGGAGGTTCTCTCTAGAGCTTTCAGTAGGAACTAACCCTGAAGATACCTTGATTTTAGGCTTCTAGCCTCCAGAACCATGAGAGAATAAATTTCAGTCATTTTAAGTCACCCAGGTTATGGCTGTTTGTTACAGCAGCTGTAAGACCTAATGAAGATGCTGGTAAGTCACAAAGCTATGTCAGCACCATAGCCTTCTCTCCACACCCCAAACTCTTGTTTCCAACTCATGTTTGTTTTCACCTGGCTCCTCCAACCTGACTGTCCAACATGTGGACACATCCTGCAGAAATCAGGAATTTCCATTAAAATATGTTCTTTCCTATATTCTTCACTGATTCAGTGCCATCACCATCCTTCTTGTCACCCAGGCCGGAGATATGGAAGGCAATTTTTATGACTCATTTTCCCTCACAATATTTAGTAGCTAAATTTAGGTCTTCTCATCTTTTGACTGAGTTTCTATAAAATCCCCCTTAACTGCCTCCTGCTTCCATTTCTTCTCCTTTCAATAGCCAGGATTGTCTTGTAGAAAGCAAATCTGACTCTACATTGCTTATAATACTCAGGAACCCTCAAGAATATCCTATAGAATAAATGTCATGTTCTATACTTAACACAGCAAGGCTCTCCACAATCTGCCCTTACCTACTTCTGTGGATGCTGCAGGTACTTCCTGTCACACTCTCTGTGCTCTAAAACCCCTGTATTGGCCCCTGGTCCCCATATTTGTTGACTTGCCTCTGTGGCTTTGTTCATGCATTGGTCCCCCATGCCTGGTAAGCCCTTCCCCTCTTCCTATCTCCTCTTCCATGGCACCTTTTGTGTTCAACTTGACTTCTTCACTGAGATTTGACTCACTGTCACTTCCTTCAGGAAGCCTGAATGGACACACCACTCAACCTTCTTTTTCCAATACCTTATCCCACTCCCTCCCTATACTTATAATACTCTGAAAACAGCTCAAGCTTTAGATTGATTATATCGTTTTATAATTTTTTAAATTTCATGTTTGCTCCATAAGGACAGAAACAGTGTCCCTTTTCATCTTTCTATCTCTGACATGTGCCACATAGTAGAGCTGGAGACATAGTATGCCCTCAATTCATGTTTGCTGAATGAATAAATGAGGCCCAACTTATTTACCAGTCACAATACATGTTTAATTTTGATTAGTCAAATGAAGTCTTTCTACATCATCTCTCTCTTTCTACCATTTTCCACCCCTTTAGGTACCAGAGACTATGGTGGGTTAGTACAAAGTTCAATCAAAGCCAAGTCTATGGGTTTAACACCTTTCAGCTCTTTTCCATTTCCAATGTCCAGTGTCACCCCAACAATTGCCAGCTGAGGCAAACTGAATAGTGGTCCCCAAAAAGGTATGTCCATGTTCTAAAATTATGAATATAAATATGACCTTATTTGGAAAGGGTATTTTTTGCATATATATATATAATTAAGTTAAGCATAAAATCTCAGATGAAATAAGTCCTCAATTATCCAGGTGGGTCCTAAATCCAATGACAAATGTTTTTATAAGAGATACATAGAGGGGCAGCCCCGGGTGGCTCTGCGGTTTAGCGCCGCCTTCAGCCCAGGGCCTGATCCTGGAGACTCGGTCGGGATCGAGTCCCACATCGGGCTCCCTTCATGGAGCCTGCTTCTCCCTCTCCCTGTGTCTCTACCTCCCGCCCCCTCTGTATCTCTCATTAATAAATAAATTTTTAAAAATCTTTAAAAAAAAGAGAGAGAGTCAGATAAAGGACAGTTACATGGAGAAGAGAAGGCTATGTGAAGATGAGAGAGTTTAGAGTGATGTGGGAACAAACCAAGGAATTCTTAGAATGACAAAAAAAACTGGGAAAATGTTGAGTTAATAATAAAAATAAGTTATTTTTATTAGTGTAACAAAACAGGACAGTTTATAGCTATTGAGCTCTTATCAAGTACCAGCCACTGTTCTAATCATCTCACATCTAAGATCCATTTAGTCTTCTTGACAATCCTGTGAGGTAGCTACGGATATTCTCTCCATTATACAGACAAGCAAACTGAGCTCAGAATGGTTCACTCACTTGCCCTCAGGTTCTCACATGAACGAGCAGCAGAGCGCACTGGGCCACATCTTTGCATAAAGCATAAAGAAATGCAGAGGAGAGAACATTCTCTCTGAATTGGGAGGGCCTGTCTGGTTCTCATCTCACATGTCCTTGGGCAGGTTTCCCAGTCTCTCTGAGCTGGACCAAAGCTCTGGCCCATCTCCCTGATTCTGACATTCTGGGGTCTCCCAAATCTGTTCTAGTTCTGAAACGTTATGATTTGCAAACCAGGTTTTTCCTATTAACAGTGATTTGCTTTTACATTTGCACAATGCCCTCCTGCCAGAACCTGGACACCTGGTCTGCTTTGCCACTCAGGGAAAATAACCAGAAATGCAAAAGAATTAGCAATTCTCCAAGCCATACGGAGGGGAAGGGAGAGACGCACTTCATATTTTAAAATGTCCTTCTTCCCTGCAGCCAGGCCTCACTGACAAAGCAGGCCCTAGGATTGCCAGGAAACCAAGCTGCCTCTCATTCTTATATTTAAATTTAATTTAACCGTAGCATTACCCTGCATGTCAACAGTTCAGGACAAATTGATAGATTCTAGTTTAACTATTTAGCTGTGCCAGTGGTAATACGTTCAATCATGCATTAAATTAAAAATGACACTTGGAAATATGTATATCCTGGACTTCAGTTCTGTGTACCAAATAGGAAAAGATTTAAAATGCTGTCTAGTAGAGGATTACCACTGAAGAAGCATGAATCTCATTACTAGGGGCTGCATGGAACACATTTGCAAAGCTCTGTTTTAAAGGCTGTCTGATGGTAGCAGCTTGGTTATCTGGCTGGCTAAACATGCCATTTCCTTCCCATAAGAGAAAACTCAGCAGCTGCCAAAGCAAAGATGTTGTCAGTGTCCCCCACCTCCTCATACCCACCTTGGTTCCTGGGCAGCCAACCATGGCTCATGTGTCACCTGCCCCAGCTATCTTCTCCTCCCACGCCTGCAGTCCTACCCTTCACAGACATAAGCAAATTCATCCACAAACATACAGAACCAGAAGATAATAGCGGTTACCATTTATTAAGCACCTTCTATGTGCGAGTCAGTTTGCTAAGCTCCTCTTTATGTCATTTAATAGCACAACAAAGCACCTTGTTTGGACGTATATAAAAACTGATGCTCGGAAAGTAAATAAGCACATTCATCAAGGTCTCGCAATGGTTAATGGCAACACCAGAATTCCGATTCTATCTATTCTAATTCCAATGCCCAGACTCTTAACCATGGACAGCACTGCTCTTTAAACCATCACTCCTAAAAATGCCCAAACAAGCTTCCATTCACATTTTGTACCCATTCATGAGCCCAAATGAGCTTAGGGTACATTCAAGGCAGGAATTACAGAGCAAAGAGCATGAGCTTGGGATTCTCTCCCTCCCTGTGCTATGCCTTTCTCCTCTGGAGGTGGCAAGTCCTACACTCCTAGGCTTTGGACTCTTTATGGGTAAGGATCAGACTTGTTTGTCCCATCTACCCAATGCTCTACCATATGCCCAGCAAAGAGCAGGTGCACATGACCATTTTTTTGAGCTACACTGAACTGGGCACTGGGGAAAAAAAGGAAGAGAAGAAGTAGGGACACCACCAAGGCAAATAGGAGAAGACAGGCAGGGGACCTGCCTATCAAGGGACCACAATCATCAGAAATTTAATGGCATCAGAGAAAAAAAGCACATCATTTTCCCTTTCCAGTAATAAAAAAGCACTTTCCCTAAGAGGCAAAGTAACTGTTACCAGAAAGATGGCAGCCTCCAAATTCTTTCATTTTCCCAAAGTTCATTCTTTACTCTAAATCACAAACATACACACACAAAAAGCAAGCCTAACAACAAATTTTCTCAATGTAAAGTACAATCCTGAGTCAACAAGTAGGCAAAAGAGAGTATGGAGAACAAAGGTAAGGACAAATGATCTAAAATCCAACTTTAGTTGTTGCAGGGTCATTGAATTATTCAATTTTGTCTTCCTGTTTCTCCACATGGACACGCTATTGTCATAATGGCAAAATACAAATAAACCTTACTGCTTCATAAAAAGTTCAATCACATAACCCAATTAAGCCCACTGTTGCTGAAACAATCTTATCTTCTAGGAAACGAACACAAATCAAGTCGAAGACTTTTCCTGTCACCCAACTCCACTTCTGTGCATTTGTCTCCTATTATCTACGCTCTACCCTACTTTCATCTCCTAATGACAGACTGGCAATTTCTGTTCCAAACAGAAGCCATGCAGCCACCCAGTTTTGCATTTATTTAGCACACACCCTACTGAGAAATGTCCATTAGTGGGAGCTTTACCATGACCTAACCTTGCACAGTTCTGGGTTGAGCTGGCATTGGCTGTGAAGGGACAGCCGCAGGATGAGCCTGAAATTAACCTGATTGCAGCAGTTGGCTTCTGAGTGTGTTTGCATCTGCTGTCTTAATGGACTGTGAGGGCTGCCAGGTCGTCTTCCAGAACCTGCTGTCAATGTCGAAGGACACAGGCAGGCAGCCCAACAGGAGTTTGGATGCTCAGCAGCTATTCTTGGTTGGTTATCCCATTCTGTCAGGCACATCTATCTGGGAGGCTTTGACTTCTTTTTATTTTAAAAATAAAGGAACTATTAAACATGGGCTGAGTCTGTTCAATTAGAACAAAATTAAACATTTCATCAGCTTTGTTTCCTGGGGCTCATTTTAGTATCCTATCCTTTGTGTCTTATCTCTCCACAGAAGGAATTACAGAGCTCAGGCAAAGCATACTCATGAGAGCACTTGACCACAAACAGGGCTACTGACCAATCAAATTGAAATTGCACAGTTTGGGCTTCTTAGAGGCATAGCTATTATTATTATTTTTTAAATAGCTATTGTTCATTGAATAGTAACTACATTCCAAGCTTCATGATAAATACCTTAAGTAGCCCTAGCATTGTCCCCATATTACAGATGAGAACATTGGGGTAAGCAGAGGCCATGGAACTTTGCCAGGGTCACAGAGCTAGCAATGGAGGAACAAGCTTGAATTTAAATAGGTTGTTTGAGTCCATTCATGGTCCATCCTGGCTGGCTCCTTGAAGGGAAACAGGTTCTACTCTCAGGAATCAAATGAAGTAGAAGAAGGTCTGGAGAGCTAGGTGCTATTGTGAAGTTCATCCTGCTGCTCCACTAACTTCCATTCTTTTCAACATTAGAATCCTGTTGTACTTTTCCAAAATATACATGATCATCACTCTATTCTTAGCACACACTGAACAAGGCAAAAAGCTACTATAAATTTAATAATGTTTATAAACAAATTTGTATCTTATTTCTTACAATAAAATCCATAAATCTCACATATGTACATGAATCATTATTACCCAGGCAACACACAATGTTTAGGGCACATAAGGATTCTTGGATCTCTTAAGCTAATTTAGAAAGCCACAGCCAGCATTGATTTCTAACATTGCTCCTTGTCTCATGGGTGTCCAAAATAGATGGTGTAAGGATAGAGATTCATTCTGGCTTAAAAATAACTCAACAACAATAACAAAGGACAACATTTAAATGCTTAAATAAAGGGGTAATTTAAGGAGACACTGAATTTACCACCAATGTTCTCTTTTTAGGGTCGGGCACAAAGTCAGCCTACAGGATGATTAGAGGTCTTGGGCTAGGAGAGGAAGTATCCCTTAAGAGAGAGTTTCTAAGCCTTAAAAAAAAGGGACACTATGTCTGAAATGAACTGCTTCCCTCACCAGGACAAAATGCCCAGGACTGCCCACTGACTGCCTGGGGTCAATCTAGATGCTGTTCTATTGCTTTGTTGTGCTGTCTCTTGCTGGAATATCAGGATCTGGTCTAGCATATTTGACAGGTCACCCTCATTTTGTCACCACCCTCAGGAAGAAGATACCAAGTCAATATATCCCTTCTTTTGGATTCAACCTGCCATGGATCAGATCTAGTAAAAAGCAAAGAAGATTCTTTCAAATTGTTATAATTCTTTTGATGGAATGGCTTTACTTTCTCAGTTTCTCAGTCTCAGATGGCTGCAGAGAAGTTAGGTAACCTGCCACCACATGGCTGCCTGACCACAAAGACACAAGATCTGGTGGCCTTCCCTCTGCTAAATATTTTGAGTTCCCTTATTTTAAGATGATGTTTAAGTAACTCCTGACATCAAAAGAATCACTATCTTCCAAGCAGTCCCTGACTTACAAGGAGGCTCTCAAAGGAAGAATGTCCCTTTGTTGGATATATGTTTATTCTGAAATCAATATGGGCAAGAGAGTTCATTCTGAATTTATTTGATTAAAGGTCTAGAATTTAATTCCATATTACTGCCAATGCCACTTATCCTAGGGAGAGGAAGCTAACAAAGGATTACTTATGTGCGTAATATGACAGGTGTCCCTGTGCAAACTCTATCCAGTCATGCATCTATGTTCAGACAGGGTTTATTCTATGGGGTCTGATACTCCAATCGACAAATCATGTGCTAAACCGAAGAACCTTATCTGCTAAGTAGACACTTGGGAAAGCATTTCGGGCCCTATTGCTTCTCATCTCCAATTCTCACAGAGAAGAAGTACAACTCAGATTCTGAATTCTCCCTTAGCAATGTAACTCAAATCCTAATCAGTTGTAGACCTGCCATGCACTCATTTATGGAGGTCTTCTGAGCAAGACCTTGGGATGATCATAGGAAGGACCCTGATTCTGGTTGACTCTAAGAAATGTTTTTCTCCTGAGGGGTTTTGCAGCAGGCCTTGACTTCTTAATCTTCACAAACTCTCTGTGGGATTGAGAATAACAACATTCTTATATCTGTTTTTTGCCTTGGAGGATCTGAGAGATTTTAAGTCCCCTGAGTTGAAACAATCCCGTCAGCAAAGCCATATCTAAGTCTGGCATTTTGTCACTCACCGTCTCTGCTGAACATCCCATGGGGCAGAAGGGAGAGATTTGTGATTGGGCCCCAAATGGAAAGAACTGAGAAGTGATTCTAAACTAAAAGGCTGTTTAGGACAAGAGGAAAGAGGTCAGAGCATGGGGTCAGCCCACTAGACATAACTGGGTATGGGATATGAGCTATCGACACTTGCTTAACTTAAGCAGCCTCCCCAAGTTTTGATTACCTTGCCCGTAAATGAGATTCAATGACATCAGCACTAGAAAGCTGTTATGAGGATTACACACATTAAATACATTAAGCCTGGAACCAATGGGCTTTTGTCCTCCTACATGGATCTACTTTAGGGTAGAGTTAGTGTCCTGTCACTCTGTCTTAACAATCCTTACGTAGCCTTGTCCCTCAGTATATAAGTGTGAATTGGGGTTACAGTGGAAGAAGAATAACCATATGGGAATTTCAATCCTTGTTCTTCTCTCAAATGTTTAAGGTAGGTCAAAAAATTAGTCCGTGCAAACTCTTAAATGGCTACCACATCTCCCAGGATCCACTCTGTCTTTCACCTAAGCCAAGTCCACCCATCCTGGCCCCATCTCAACCTCCGGTTCCCTTGTTCCTCCATGGCTTTTGTCCTTTTCTCCTCCAGAAAAAGCAGGGTTGGAGAAGGTCAGAGAGCTATGAACTCCCATACATTAATAACATTCAAACCACCTTATCGAATTAAAACAAGATTCTTTATTTCCTCAAATATCATCTTGGTATATACAGTTTTTAAATTTCCCAGGAGTTTATATAAAACATGTTATATGGCCCATAAATTGTGATATTAGCCCTTGGATGGCATGAGAAACTTCGTAATTTTTTCCTGGCCTTCAAAATCATAACTAGCATCATTGCCAACACAGTACATTTTACAACCCTCTCTGGGTTTTTTTCATTCCAATTCTTATTTATATTTTAACAGTTATTTGACCAAGGACTCCTTTTCCTTCTTAACTGAAAACATATTTTCTACTCTTCATATAACCATACTGAACTTATTAAAACAAACATATTTATTATTAAACATACTTATATCACAGGGAATAAGCCTAAAGACTAAAAATATCACAGAAAGTTTAGATTTATTCATTATATTAACTGACAAGGGAGATGATGACAACAGTTGGTCCTAGGTGTGTGTAAACAGCACCCCCCATTTTTTTTTAAATAAAAACCAGTAACCTACTATTTTTAAATTATAAAATTAGATAGAAGAAAAGTGTTGACCTGAATTTTCTTGAGTCCAGACCCTCTCATTTGACCTCTTCTACCTATTGTTTCCATATTGTGGTTATTTCTTTGATTTCTCCCCTCACACCACTCCTATGAACGCTTCTCACTTTCCTGCCCTTCACCCCATCCAAGGTCTTCAACCCATCTTACTTCCTGTGGGTGACAATCTTTTTTGTCTACTCCTTCGGTCTTGTCCCCTCAAGGGACCCCTATGTCCCTCACTTATTGGTTTACACATTTGTACATCTGTGAAACCACCACCATATGGAGATAAAGGACATACTCATTACCCCTCAAGTCTCCTGGTACTCCATGGTAATCCCTTCCTCCTGCTCCTTTGACTCAGTTTAATGATTTTGAGATTCATGTTGTTGCCCATGTCATTAGTTTATTCCTTCTCTTTAAAGAAACCCCCAGCTCCCTCACTTATCCTTATGAGAATTTAGGTAAAACAGGCAGTTAAAAACAAAAATATAAACACTAGCTGCATTTCACCTAAAATTCTTTGCTTAAAACACCAAAGATCTAAGTGGAGATGTGCCTAAGCAAAAAATCCATTCCTCCAATGACCTGTGATTTGAAGCAAGACAGTTACTGTTTGAGTTAAAATGAAGACAAAGAGGGATTAAGCCATGCTCAAGAATTTGTCACTGCCAGAATTCCTGGTGTCAGCCAGGAGGGTGGAGAACAAGCAATGAAGGATGTAGAGTCTCAGGCTCTGGTTTGCCCTAGCTTTGTCCTTGATTTGTTGTGTCACTTTACAGGCAGCAGTTTATCTCACTGATTTAGATCATCTTAAGTACCACTGCATTTGTTATTCTCATTTTGTTTCTCTCCTGCCATTTGGCAAAAATGGTACAACCATCCCACCTTCCGCTGAGCCACCTTCAGCAGGGAAACCACTGGAAGTGAGTAGCAATCAGAACATCTCCTTACCAGCAACAGTAATTAGCCACAGAATCACATGGTTGCTAGCCTGTGTCAGAAAAACACAGATGTCCTTGTTAATAAAATCACGAAAAACAACCAAAGATTTTTCTCTGAGACACCGGATTACGGACAAATAAAAATATATTCTTGTTTATTTGAATTTTCTAATTCAAAATAAATTATAAATAATTTTATAACAGTTTTTATAGTATCTAAAATTTTTAGATAACAGAAGTTTGTGGGTTTTTCATCACTAACCTATTCTAAACTATGTTATTTTAAGTAAATTAATAACTTGATTATTACACCTATTGACAGGTGAACTGCTACTGGCTTCTGAATCTCCCTCAGACATCTAGTAGGTATGTTCTGATTACTACAGAACTCAGACAGAATCGCAGTTTTTAATCAAGAGCATTCAGAATGCCTGTTTGTTCCCTTTGCTACAACTAAGAAAGGCTGTGAATAATCCCCAGCAAAGGTTCCCTCTGTCTGGGTAATTTCAGTGTTGAGCAGACATTTGAGATGCAATGGCTTCCTTCTGATTTTTCCTAAACCACCTGACTTACTCAAAGAGCAACGATTTTCTAAGATTCCAGCCCTACCATTGAAAAACTTTTGTTTAGAAATTTTAAAAATTATTTTAGTTTTTAAAAATCAGGCTTGCAGGGGCGCCTGGGTGGCTCAGTCAGTTGAGCATCTGACTCTTGATTTTGGCTCAGGTCGTGATCTCATGGGTCTTAGGATCCTAGGAGCAGGTCTCTTAGGCAGGGAGTCTGCCCTTCTCCCCATGCATGTGCATGTGCCCTCTTGCACACTCCCTTAAAAAATTAAATAATTCTTTTAAAAAATTATTTTAAATCATACTTGCAATCAAAACAAATGTTAAATTCAAAATGCGTGTAACAGATAGTCATCTTAGATTTTATCACAATGTACATGTGGACCCAAAAATGTTACAACAAATGGAATTTATAGGAACAGTTACCAGAAAAGGCTGTTTTCTGTTTTTTCACTCCTGTTAGATTTCAGTGTGTTTCTTTTGCCACATCAAGATTCAGACCACTGAGGAGACTGCTGATTACCTACAAAGGTGTATCAGGGGTCATAACCGTACCTACGTCATAGGATCATGGTGAGGATTGCGTACTTATATATACAAGAACTCAGAATAATAAGGACACCTGGGGTGGCTCAGCGGTTGAGCGTCTGCCTTCAGTTCAGGCTGTGATCCTGGGTCCTGGAATCGAGTCCCACATCAGGCTCCCTGCGAGGAGCCTGCTTCTCCCTTAGCCTATGTCTTTGCCTCTTTCTGTACCTCTCATGAATAAATAAAATGTAAAATGTTTTTTTTAAAAAAAAGGGCTCATAAAAATGATCAACACCTACTAGGCACTGCCTGAGAGATCGTTATTGTCTTGTTGGAGCCACAAAACTCTATGAAACTCATGTCTCTATAGTTCAACAGCCCCTACTCACACTCCCACCTCAGGCATAAGCCTTAGAAATATATGTTACAGAGAAGTTGGTTTACTCTACCCCCAGAGTCATCTGGCCTTGGCTTATTCTTCCAACTAGATACTTATTGAGGGCAGTCCAAACCAGTTTAAATCCCAGTCTTATCACTTTATATTCAGAACCCAATTCATCTGTTAGAGGAGGACACTACCTGCCCTACGAGACTATTTTGAGTGTCTGAGTCAACATGTGCAAAGATTACAGTGCAATGCTTGGTATCTCACAGGCACTTCATAACTGGCAAATAGAGCATTATTGCCATTATGATTTCTAAAGCTAAAGAATACACCTAGTTTAACAGGAGTTCTTTTGTCTTCCTGATTCCCTGTCCTTGATCTTGCCGTGGAGAGACAATGAGAAAAGGCTCTGAGAACATTCCTATTCTTCCCTAGAGAAACAGCCAGTGAGAATTCCTCTTTGAAACAGGTAAAGCTCTGTAGGAATATGAAGTATGTGTGGTGCCTTTAGTTTTCCTGTTTGAGTCCTGGCAGATTCAGAAGAACCTTGAGGAGTGCCCTTGGAGAATGAACAGCTCACTAAATGTGACAGTGCCATCTCACCATAGTGGGGGAATCAAAACAAACACCCAGGTACAAGCTGTGCTGTGGGTATTACTCCACATTCCTCAAACCAAAACCACCACTCCATGCTAAACCCAGAATAACTTGAAGTCTAGCAAAATAAATTGTACCAGTTGAAGTGTCTTGGGAAGTTAGTTTCTAGAGAATTGCCAGCTTACCTTGTGGGGGCTTCATTTGACTTAAATATTTGATTTATGAATAGTCAATGTTATTGACCATGTCACTGCCCATAAACACTTCCACTTAATAAAACAGTGGCCTATTAGCCTGCTAGTTCAATAAACAAGCACTGAAGGGGAGCCGTATTTGTGGGCACAACTAACACGAGGCAGCCAGACTCCCCTGGCCCCATGAGCAATATCCCAAAAAGGGTAAAGATTTCACTTTGGATCTATGGATGCCTCATTTGACTTTGCATAAAGAAATAAATGTGTGATTGAATTCTTAGTTCCTCTAAATAACAGTGAACATTTGAAAGCTTCAAGAACACTGCTGAAAATGCTACCAAGTATATATACACATATGTAAAGAGAGCATATTCATCTTATGGTCTACTCAACATCCCAGCAGCATGCCAAATATTACAATAAAAGTAATTCATTCATGTGGTGCTAGATTTGCTGCTCCTGTAAATAAAGCATGCCAAGTACAGAACACATTGGAAAGAAAGCCTTTTGTGATACAATAATATTCAGTCCACATCAAGGAAATTAGGGGTTCCTTAAGTGGTAATCTCAGCATGAGGTCAAGGTCTGCATGTGTCCACTCCCTCTAAAAATTTACTGAGATCTCACATTGCACAAAAAGAGGTAACTTTGGACCATCAACATAATGAAAGTCTCCCTTGCTCTGGTAGATTTCTACACTCCCATTCCTTCCACTATAACCAAACTGAAACCAAGGAATTCATTCTCATTTTAAGCACATACCACAAAGATCAGAGTTTAATAACTTCTCTTCCTGTCTCTGAACAGATTGTGAATTCAGCTTGCAATATAAGAGCACATTAAAAATTCTAAGATTCTGGGTAGTCCGGGTGGCTCAGCGGTTTAGAGCCTCCTTCAGTCCAGGGTGTGATCCTGGAGACCCAGGATCAAGTCCCACGTCAGGCTTCCTGCATGGAGCCTGCTTCTCCCTCTGCCTGTGTCTCTGCCTCTCTCTCTCTCTGTCTCTCATGAATAAATAAATAAAATCTTAAAAAAAAATTCTAAGACTCTGACATTCCTCACTGAGGCTGGTTTCTAAAACTCACAACAGCACACAAACAGAAACTTGATTCTGCTTCACTCAGCATGGGGTCCTGCAGATTTAGCAAATGACACGGTCAGAACCCACCAGTCACAGGGCACTTACTACCCATGGTGGTAAATCCTGGTTCTGTTCTTCTATTCAGATATCTCCTCAAGCCCCTGAGTCTGTATGGATACCTAGGAGGGTTGGAAAGAGGCTAGGAGGGACCAGATTTTGTGAACATATCCTGCAGTGGGCTAGGCTAGGATAGCTCCAGTTAGCTGGGTTCCCATCCTAGGGCAAAATTAGCATAATTAACATCTAAGTGTCACAGAGAAAACCTGGTAACCTGGAAGCCATTGAGATATACAGGAGACTCAGAACTTCTGAGTATTTCGTTTCATTTTGCTAAATACTTACAAATTTTATTAACTATGACATTGTTTATGAATTGATCCAATATTCTTGGGGTAACAATAATCACTGTTTTGTATGAATTATCATTTAAACACATAAGTAATTTTTACCCTAACTTGGTTTTTGAGGTATTGCATGGCTGTTATTCGTGAAAAAAACTGAGAGGAGGGGCACCTGGGTTGCTCAGTCAGTTAAGTGTCTGCCTTAGGCTCAGGTCATGATCTCAGGGTCCTGGGATCAAGCCCCCCATTGAGCTCTCTGCCTACCAGAAAGCCTGCTTCTCCCTCTCCCTCTGCTGCTCCCCCTGCTTGTTCTCTTCTCTCTCTCTCTCTCTCTCTCAAATCAAAAAATAAAATATTTTTCAAAACTGAGAAGAAAATTATAATGCATATGTCCTATAATACAAAACTTATATAACAGGAGGAAGAGGAATATATATATATATATATATATATATATATATATATATATATAACGACATCTATAAACTTCCATTCTGTCATAAGAAATAAAGATTCCTAAAATTTCTTAGAAAGTGATCTTTTTACATTTAGCTATGCCATACTTTATTAAAACATAAATGAAATCTTCCAGTAATTGGAATATTGCTCCTTTGACTTTTGAATGGATAGTAAATGAAAACAAGGCTCAAATCAGGGATTTACTTTATAACACTTATTCTATGCCATCCAGAGGTACATCATATGCATTCTACATATACCGAACTGTCAATTCTATAAGATGGTCTTCAAATATTAAATAATTGTTAGAACAAACCCCTCTGACTTCCAGAATATCCAATAATTTTATGACACCTTGCCAGAGGATTTTAATTAACCATGACCTTCATGACCAAAGAAGGCCATGAGTACTTGTGTGCCTCAGTTATGATCCACTGAGCTCCACAGACAGATCTAGAGAGGAATAATTTTATAAATGTCCAGTTCAATAGATGTCCTACAGTTTAATCGACCTGAAGACAGAAACTTATCAATGGATAACCAATAAAAGCCAATCAACCCAGAGACAGAAACTCATCATCAGATACTAAAACTAGTAGGCAAAAGTCTGATGAGAAACAACACATTTATATAAGTCTCGTGGTATCTCCCAGACATTATTCACTACAAAGGGAGCAAAAGTAACATCACAAGTGAGAGACCTCACTTTATTTTTTTTAAAGGTGGGGTTTTTTTTAATTTTTTTTAAATTTTTATTTTATTTATGATAGTCACACAGAGAGAGAGAGAGGCAGAGACACAGGCAGAGGGAGAAGCAGGCTCCATGCACCGGGAGCCCGATGCGGGATTCGATCCTGGGTCTCCAGGATCGCGCCCTGGGCCAAAGGCAGGCGCCAAACCGCTGCGCCACCCAGGGATCCCCGAGACCTCACTTTTAACAAGTGAGCAAAACAACCATCTCCAACATTGGGACAAACAGACATGTGCCTCCTGATACAGGGCAAAGAGAGAGACACAACACTTCTGTGCTATTCCTGCCAAAATGCAGCACCTGAATCTAGTTATGAAGACAGAAACAAGCCAAATAGACATTCTAAAAAATAAATGACCTCTACTTTTCAAGAATGTCATGATCAAGAAGACTAAGGAGGATCAAGAAACTAAAGACAAACAAGCTATGACAAATAAACGCAATCTGTGTCCTCAGATCATCGGATCCTAGGCTAGGGGATAAAATGGCTATAAAGAACATTATGATCACCAGTGAAAAACTTGAGCATGTTTGGACTATGAACTAAGTAATAGCATCATATAAATAGTAAATTTCCTGATTTTGATAATATATTATCACGTAACAGAATATTCGTGCTTTAAGGGAACATACTAAAGTATTTAGGGATGAAAGAGGATGGTGTTTCTAACTTCCATATAATTTTTTTAAAGATTTATTTATTTATTTATTTATTTATTTATTTATTTATTTATTTATTAATGATAGACATAGAGAGAGAGAGAGAGAGACAGAGACACAGGAGGAGGGAGAAGCAGGCTCCATGCCGGGAGCCCGATGTGGGACTCGATCCCAGGACTCCAGGATCATGCCCTGGGCCAAAGGCAGGTGCCAAACCGCTGAGCCACCCAGGGATCCCCAACTTCCATATAATTTTTTAAAATGCACATGTGCATGCTTGGAGAGAGAGAGAGAGAGGCAAAGAGGGAATAGGGAAATTAAAACAACTGGTGATTCTGGGCAAAGGGTATTGAGAAATTCCTTGTCCCAGTCTTAAAACTTTTCTCTAAGTTTAAAATGTTATCAAAATAGTATCAAGGAAGAAGTCACAGCTAGAAAAAATTAATCCACAAATATTTATTTGTGTTGCAGTATGTCTGCTGGGTGGAATTTTGAAATTTGTCTAACCTGCTCTATCTCCTTTAGAGGATATTACACATCATCTTGGAGATGTGTAGAATCACCGAGTGGCCATGCTTAAGCGATCTCAATATAGGGTAACACTTCTGGCTCCTCCTGAAGGCAGGATAGACTAAACACTTCCTGGAGGAAAGGACCAAGAATTGTCCCAGAGAGGTTACAAAACATCAAACATTTCATTATTCAGATCATATGTCCCATTTAAATGCATTTGGAAAATCCCCTTAAAACAATAAGGCAGCACATATCTCTATAATGTGAATCCCTTCCTAAGCTGCCATCATATAATTTGTAAAGATAGCTCACAGCAAGATATCTCTGCAGTAGCATTCACATTTTTTCAAATGCAGAGATATAATATGCTTTTCCCAAAGCTAAAAGGAGCACAGCTAAAATCCTCATCTTCAAATTCATTCACTCATTTATCCAATCAGCACTGTATAATCACTTACTGAGCGGTCAGTAGACAAAGGCTCTTGAAACTCTCTTTCCCATTACCTGGCACTGAAGATACATTTACAGGCTCTCTGATAGACATGTCAGACTCACAAATCCCCATCATACTTCCTGATTTCCACACCACCCTTCCAACCCCACTCCTCCTATCTTTCCCATCTCAGAAAATGTCAGTGTCATTTTCTAGTTGCTCAGGCTGAAACCTTGAAGACAGTCTTGACTCCTCTCTTCTTCTACCACACAGAACTTAAGCCAAGAACAAATTCCCTCTGTTCTACCTTGAAAACATATCCCAAATCTGATCATTTCACACCTCCTCTACTGCCAGCTCTCAGAACTGAGCACCAGCAAATCCTATCTGGATTATTAAAATAGCATTTACCTGTTCTTCCAGCTTTTGCCCTTGACCCCCCACATTCCGTACTCATACAAAGGACAGATTGATCTGTTTTAAAAAGAAGGTCCATGCTGGTGTCAGCTAGGGCTACCATAACAAAGTACCACCATCTATATGGCTTAAACAACAGGAATTTATTTCTCACAGTTCTGGAGGCTGTAAGTACAAGTGCAAGGTGTGAGCAGGAGGGGTTTCCCCTGAAGCCTCTCTCCTTGGCTTGTAGATGGCCATCTTCTCCCTGTGTCTTCACATCATCTTCTCTCTGTGTGTATCTGTCTCCTAATCTCCTCTTGTAAGGATACTAGTCACATTGAACTACAGTCCATCCATATATATAACTTGATTCTACCAAAAGTAACTCTTTAAAGGCCCTAGCTCTAAATACAGCCACATTCTGAGGTATTGGAGGGCTAGGACTTCAACAAATGAATTTCAGGAGGACAAAACTCAGCCTGTAAGAACCAGATTTCACACTCCAGTTGAAGTCTCCAGTGGTCTCTGACTACTCAGCACAAAAGCCAAAGTTCCCAGCATGATCTACAAGTCCTATAGGATCTGATCCCAAGACTGAGCTGATCTCATCTTTGCTCACTCCACTCCTTCCCCAATGGCCTTCTTGCTGTTCCTACAACATGCCAAGCTCATCCCACCTCAAGCACATCCCACCTCAGCAGCATGGCTGCTCCTCCTGCTTGGATCTGTCTTTGCCCAGATATCCACAGGATCTTTACCTTATTTCCTCCAGGTCTCTGCACCAATGTCACTTTATACAGGTGAGGCCCTCCCTAACCAATCTAAATATAATAGCAAATAATTCCCAATATGTCCTACCTCTCCCCTGATTTATTATTTCCATAGCCCTTACCACCATCTGACATCATTTACATTTACTCATTTATTTGCTTAAAATCTCTTCTTCCACTCAAATGCAAGTTTCTCCAGGCAGCAATCAGTCCAGTATGTTGACCACTACCCTAGCACCTAGAATACTGCCAGACTCAGAGTAGGCATTTAGTAAATATTTGTTGTGAAATTGAATAAATTAATTTATTTTACTGTCTTGCACCAGGTTTTGGAGAAATATAAAAATAATTAGCATACTTCTACCTTCAAGTAGAAGAGCTTATAGTCTTCAGTATTAATAATTCATTTATTAGTTACTGGTTTTTTTTATAAAAAAAAGGAATAAAGAGGAAAAAAATAAATTCTCTTTAGTTTTATAAAGTGACTAAAGAATATTTTCTAGCTTATGCATTTTCTTGAGACATCTAATAAGTTCCGTGACGGCATGTACTTCTTTATTATAAAGTTTGCGAGCCATAGAGAAGACATTTTAAAAATAATTACTCCCAGTAAATAGTATAATTGTCCCTCTCTATAGAACTAAATTTGCCACAAAACATGTCACTGCTCTAAGGGTATTTTTAGGTTTCCTTTTTTTAGACCATAAATATATACAACCCAAATGGCATCTGCCCACTCTTGTTAATTCTCCCTGGATAATTTCTATTTATACCATTGGTTCCAAAGTTTAATCTTTCTAAAGTGATCTCCATGGGCCCAAAGGGAATTGTCTGAAAGACCCTAATAGGTTATATCACTTCATTTAAGGGTATTTAGTGACGGCAAAGGCTGAAAGTCTGAAGTGGAAAGAAAACCTGTAATTCTACGCCTAATTACCGTGATTAAGTAAAAGCTCTGACATTTGATTTGCTACTTGTATTTGGTTCTCTTGCTGTTCTTCCACCATTCTCAGTCGTAGTGCTGGGAAGGCACTCTGCAGTAATGAGCTGAACTCCTGGCCTGACAAAAGCCATTCTCTTGGCCACACACTCTACATGGGGCTAAAGTAATCTTCCCACTTGTCAGGACACTTCAGCCCCCAAGCTGCTACTTCGAAGCCTTTTGCTTGCCTCTCTGTTCAGCTAACTCCCTTCTCTGGGCTTCAGCAGCACTTAGCTCAGACCTGAACACTAGCATTAATCATTTTATCAGTCAGGTAAGGCTGAGTTGTGCTACAGTAATAATCAACTCTGAAAATCATTGTTATTGTATAAGCAGAGGCTTTTTACCTCTCAAGCAAGGCCTACTCAGGTAATAGTGAGTTGGGTACTGGTCCTCCATGCAAACTCAGTGATCCTGGCTAAGAAATGGTTAGTCACTTTGGTCCTGCCTAACTGCGGGAGTGTGTGCGCCCAGGAGAAGAGCTTAAGATATGGATGAGCATTACAAGTCTGACTATAGTTAATTTTTATGTACTCCAATCAAGGTAAGTGTCTCCAATAATAAACTGTGAGCATCTTAGTTGGAGGAATCATCATTATTTGGAGGAATCATCATTATTCATCTCACTGCTATCTCCCCAGTTCTGAAAAACTGTACCTAGAAGGTTCTCAATAAATATTGAATAAATTAATAAGTAATTTGTACTAATTGAGATCAACTGCCTGGGACTGAGGAAGAGTCTAGCCTCTCCAAAAGTACATGGCCAACCAATATCAGAAAGAAATCAAGGTTTGTTAGGAAAATGAAGGAGAAAAAGTAGCTGTTAAGGAAGCATGGGTATTAGCACTAGATTGTTATTCCCTGGAAAGGATGTGTATCTTCACATCTCTGATCCCCTTCTCATCCCTCTTTCTCCCTATCATAGAATGCCTAGGCCAACTGGTATTTCCTTTGTGAAATATTCCCAGATCCCTTTAGATAATTCACTACTCCCTTCTGTGTTCTCCCATTATACCTAGATTATACTTAAAAAAAAAATACTGACACTTAGGATAATAAACTTTGCATTTGGATTTAAAGATTAGAGTTGAAAAAAATAAAAGGACACTCTAGTTGCATATGTGAATCTATTAGACTGTGGTTTCTTGAGAGCAAGGACCTTATTTGATTCTCTTGATTAAGATAGTGCATTGTAAACATTTCATCACCCATTCTTCATTCAACAAATACTACCTGGTTCCAAATATGTGCCAGACAGTGAAGAAGACAATTAACATTTCTAGAAATGAATTAAATCCTAAGTAGAGTTCCATTCACTCAGAGCCCTTTTATCATTTTTACATAGTATACAATGCTACATGATAGTTATATCATTAATATAATAGTGTCATAATTGTGAATTTAGTATCTTGTCCAGATGCCTACTGCACTCTTGATTCTTAAAAGAGTGAAACAGAGACCCTCATGTGAAATATTTCCCTGATTTAAAAAAAAAAAAAGGAAATACCTCCCTGATAATATCTCATATTCATTTCCCAGGGGATTAGGTTGCCACCGCCTGAATTTTATGGAAGTTTTTATTGGCCAACCTGACCTTTTGGATATGGACTTGCACTGGTTACAAGATGCAGAAATTGGACTCCCTGTTGTCGTGCATTTATTTGCTCCATACATCCTCATAACTCAAGACGAAATGTTTGTGGTGTTTTTAAGATGATCCTTAATCTTTTCAATGGTCACATAAAATTGTTCTTGTGCACACTGGGCTTTCATTTTATTTCTTTTTAAGGCATTGATAGAGAAAAATGTGAATGCTTTCAAACAGTTTCTATTTTTTGTACAGTATACAAGTTGGGTGTCGAAATATACACTGCATTTCCTCCCTATGGATTTAATAGCACAGAGCCGCACTCTACCATAAACCATCCATTCTCCCTTCAGACCAGGCCCCGAAACTCCTATTAAAGTTAATGGAGACAATTATGCCCACAAACCAAAGGGAAAATAAACCCCTTCATTTGTAAATTAGCCTGATTCCAGTAGATTTTCTATGTGAAACCAAGAAAGAATAACATGAAAACATGTCAATCATGACCCTCTATTTAATTGTCTGAAATAAACGTTCATCTGGGAAGTCTCCCATTCCCTGCAGGAAGTAAAAAAGAGACAGCAAACTCAAGAGATATCTGGGACATTAGTCTGTGAACCTGTCTACTATTTCCTTCCTAAATCTCTTTGGTAAACAGTAAATGACTGTTGATTGGTTTTGGAGATTCCATAAATCCATATAGATCAAGTCCTACTTTCTACAAGCCATTTCCTATGGATATAGATTGGTTTGCTTTCACTTGCACCAACTGTTTATTAGAAAGAATGAAAGTGGACATCTTTTTCAAGATTGTTTTTATAAAAATGAAGTGTGTTTCCCCTTTCCAAAAATAACTGTATCTAAATTCAGCTCTAACTTACAGAAGTCATAAGCTGACTCCCTACAAAAGAACTGAGATATCCAAGAGCACTGGCCTGGAATAGTACCTGTAATTAATAGTGACCTTCAAAGTGTCTTTCTTTCTGGGAAATACACTCAGCAAGCTTTTAATCATCATTTAGATATGGGGACTGTAGAGAGACTTCTGATACAACAGTCCATGACTTATCTACTTGCATCCCACCAACAACACACAAGTAATTCCACTGCTAGGTATTTACCCAAAGAAAATGAACACACTAATTTGAAAAGATACATGCACCCGTATGTTTTTTGCAGCATTATTTACAACAGCCAAGATATTGAAACAACCCAAGTGTCCATCCAAAGATGAATGGATAAAAAATATGTAATATACACACACACATACACACACACAATGGAATATTACTCAGCCATAAAAAATGAGACTTTACCATTTGCAATAACATGGGTGAACAGAGGGTATAATGCTAAGTGAAATAAGTCAGTCAGAGAAAGACAAATACCATATAGTTCCACTCATATGTGGCATTTAAGAAACAGAACAAACAAGGGAAAAGAAAGAAAAAAACAGACTCAAATACAAAGAACTGGTGGTTGCCAGAGGGAAGGTAGGTGGGGGAATGGGTAAAATAGATAAAGGGGATTAGGAGCATACTTATCCAGATGAGCACTGAGTAACATATAAAATTGTTGAATCATTATACACTTGAAACTAATACAACACTGTTAATTATACTTTTCAATTAAAAAAAAGAGATTCACCTGCCCATTTTGCCCTTAGAGTACAACTGATATATTTCAAAAATGAGATGAGCTGTGGAGATCTATTTCCACCTACAGACAGCTGTTGTTCATGCATTTCTCCTGGGACATTCCATCTTCACCTTCCTACAACAGGCCTTGGTCCCTCTCCTTCTATAGCACAGTAACTCAGGGCATAATTCACAGATCAGTGCATTTTATTCCATCTGGACACTCTGCCTTCATCCAGATGTGATGCCCCAAGTTGGTAAAGGTGCTACAGCCACAGCTGTTTAGTCTGACAGCCAGAGTTCCCAACAGGTCAACTAAGAAAGTTGCATCCTACTGTTCTCATGGTTCTATTCATTACACTTCAAAAAAAGAAAAAAAGTTTTAAAAAGTTCAAACTGTATATTAAAGCTATAAAAGATAAATTGATATATGTAACATCTTTCAGAAATATTCACAATTAGAATAAAATTTAAGAGGAAAAAGGCTCAAAACACAGTAAGAATGAGGGCACCTGGCTGGCTCAGTTGGTGGAGCATACGGCTCTTGATATCTGGATTGTGAGTTTGAGTCCTACATTGGGTGTCAAGATTACTTTAAAAAATAAAATCTTAAAAAATAATACAGTAAAAATGATCACAGCATTATTTATAATAATGAGAAATGGTTTCTGTCATTTTCACCAGTGCTGCCCAGTGCCTATGTAAAGCTCATTATAGTTATTAAATATTTGTTAAATTAATGAATGGCAAATAAATTATGGTATATTCTACTTTAAAACTTTAATTTCTTTTAGATAAGATGTATGCTGGCAGTCAGATGGTAAGTTCCTTAGTAGGGATAAAGTATAAGCTGGGAACGAGTATCTTGGCAGATGCTGGAGGTATTGATCTGGGTAGTGGTTATAGGTAGATGCACGCACTATTTATGTACAAAAATTCATCCAGATGAACACTTCAGATTAGTATTACACTCTACTACATCTATAATCCTCAATTTTTAAAAAGTAAATGATTACAGCATGATGCTTCTGATCCATGTGAAAATCTGCTTTGTTCTTTTGTCTACTTTTATTTTGAGGAGAATCCTTTATTCTTGAACCTATTTATCAGTTTGATTAGTATTTATATATTTGTCCTATTTTTTACTATTTCTTGCTTAAATGATTGAGAATTCCCAGACAACTGTTTGAATTTGTTTTGCTTTTCTGGGGATTAAAAAAAAACAAAAAAACAAAAAACAGTTTGAAGCTTCAAAATAAAAACCTAGAAGAACATAAAAAGTACATAAATTCTCAAGCAATAGAGATTTTTTTAAACCAATACAAAGTTGGGACACCTGGTGGCTCAGTGGTTGAGTGTCTGCCTTTGGCTCAAGTCCTGATAGTGGGGTCCTGGGATGGTGTCTCACATGGGACTCCCTGCAGGGCGCCTGCTCCTCCCTCTGCCTGTGTCTCTGCCTCTCTCTTTGTGTCTCTCATGAATAAATAAATAAATAAAATCTTTAAAAAAAATACAAAGTTGGTCATCAACCAGTGTTTTTGGAATCTTAATTAATTAAGGAAACATCAAACATAATGTGGAAACAATGTCTCCAGTTTGCAATACTGATTTGCTCTTTTTTCAAGCAACTTTCCACTCTACCTAGAGAGCATCTAACTAGCTCACACCATAGGCATTAAGAGAAAGAGAGCCCATTAGTCATGTGACTTTAAACTGATTTCTTAGCCCCTTACTAGGTTTCAATTTGCTCTTAAAAAAATAAAAAAATAAAAAAAACAGGGGATCCCTGGGTGGCTCAGCGGTTTAGCGCCTGCCTTTGGCCCAGGGCGCGATCCTGGAGTCCCCGGAGTCCCCGGAGTCCCCGGAGTCCCCGGATCGAGTCCCGTGTCAGGCTCCTGGCACGGAGCCTGCTTCTCCCTCTGCCTGTGTCTCTGCCTCTCTCTCTATCTCTTTCTATCGTGAATAAATAAATAAATAAATCTTAAAAAAAAAACAGGTATTACTATTAGGTCTTTAAGGTCACAATCAACTCTATGTTTTAATGAAAGAAGAATTTTAGTTACGTCAGAAGCACTTCTAATGTCTTCAGTTTGATTTAAGGAAATAATAACTACAAAAATAGACTTTTAAATTTCTTGTCTACGTAAATATGGTTTTGCTTTTATTCCCAATTCAGTGACGGCAGTGATTGCTGTCTCATGATGAACATTCAACAAATATTAGTTAGAAGCAAAGAACGTTCTTGTTTTTTTTACAACATGCCAAATTGAGTAAATGTCGCTGGCTCTCAATAAATATTAATTAATGTCCTTGGAGCTATTAAAATTAATATTTCCATTGCCCTAGAGTTTATGCATCACTACAAAATTTGTGGCTCATCTCCATTTTAAGAGTCTGCATTATCTCTAGTTTTCTTGGAGTTTATGATTAGACCACCCTTGACATTATAAGTTAAATATTAATGTTTCGCCCAGGCTAGGTGAAAACCAGAAAAATTCAAAACGAAGACTAAAACTCAGCTCTGAACCTGCTTTATGATCATAAAGGCCACAAATAAATGAAGCACATCAGGTTAAGTTTCTCTACTATGCTAATTTGCTAGGATTAGTTTAGTTGCTTTAGCAGAATAATGAGCTCAAGATAATGCCTTAACCTGAAGCTGGAATTTACTAATATTGACTAAGTATCACCATGAACTACACGGACTTATGTTGCTGAACCAGACACCCATCAGCACTTCCCCATCACTAGCCCTTCCTTAAAGAATCTGTCTCACCACAACTCAGAAGATGCCACTCCATTGGGGAAGGCAGGACCTCATCTATAGCCACTGGCTCCCCCACCAAAGGCACATGGAACTGAGAAATAGAGTTTGAATCAGTCAGACGGTATTGGAGCTGAAGTTCATGTAAAGTTAGACTCACATGACATGCAAAAGTTAAAAGTTAGCAAAGTTATTATCTTAGTTTGTCTGGGCTTCTACCACAGAATATCATAGGCTGAGTAGCTTATAAACAACAGAAACTCATTTCTCACAGTTCTGGAAGCTAGAAGCCTAAGATGAAGATGCCAGCAGATTTGGTGTCTGGCAAGAGCCACTGGTTCATAGACAGCCTTCTTATGTCACATGGTGGAACGGGTGGGGGAGTTTTCTAATCCCATGCAAGGGTATCATCCTCAAGACCTCATTACTTCTCAATACCTAATCATCTAATATCCTTGCATTGGAGGTTAAGGGTCAATGCATGAATTTTGTGAGGATACATTCAGTCAATTGCAGCTATGGAGAGCAGAAACTAGGAGACTGTCTGAAAAAGCAGGTTAACCAAGTAGGGAGCATAGGAAATGCAGAGAAAAGATGGGAGTGGACCCAGAAAGAACAGGATGGAAACAATAGACACCAAATGGCTTCCTAGGTCCTGTAACACACTGCTATAAATCTAGCCATTGAGTTTTAAAGAATTACCTGTAATCTTATCCAATGCCCCCACTTAGGTTTGCCATGAAAAAAGTCATAAATAGGAGTGTTTACAACCTCATGATCTCTCTCTCACACCCACACACATTCATACACATTCTGGCACATGTAACTAGTACAGAACTAAGGAAGATAGAAAAACTAGACGTGGTTTATATTAGGAAAGAAGAGGGCTGCTCAGCATAGGGGACAAGAGTGGAGAAATACTCAGGAAAAACTGTTTGGGTAAGACGTTGATATGTTGAGAGAATAAAATAAAATTGAGATTGAATGAGATATTTGGAAAGATTTTTACAAAGCTCTGCTATCTGTTTAAATGCAGTACTACTTTGGAACTCTGCAAGCTGTTTTATTTCCCAAGGCTTTCTAAGGAAATAGACTTGCATTCCTCTCTTAAGGAGATCCTACTCTGAGCCAGGACACAAGGAGGCCCAGTTTTACTTGAGTTATAGCAAACCCCACTCTTTTTCATAGGTCAGTGTTTTTCAACAGTTTCTCACAGCAATTTCAATAGAACAATGCTTTACCGTTCAAGACCATCTTGCAGACTGCAGGATGCTTAGCATCACTGGCTCCTAGCAACTAAATGACAGAGTACCCACAGTCACTGTGACAACTAAAAGTGACCTTTACATATTTCCAGATGGTCCCAGGGTAAAGAAAGAAGGCCACTGGTGGCTAAGCCATTGATCTAGACCTTGATACACTGGTTTCCATTCATTGCATTGAAACAATTCCTGATGAAGATGGTAGCTAATAAGTATGAATAGTGGACTCATTTTAATTCCTCCCTAAAGCATTCCACTCAATAATACACACTATCTATCTCAGAAAGCAAACTTTCTGGGTGATGACAACACCAATCAACAGGCAGACAGTAGAGCTGAGCTTCAATAAAGGGCCTCAGTAACAAGATAGGAAACAACAAATGCTGGTGAGGATGTGGAGAAAGACTGCACCTCTTCCAGACTGGTGCAGCCACTCTGGAAAACAGTGTGGAGGGTCCTCAACAAGTTAAAAATAGAGCTACCCTACGACCCAGCAACTGCACTCCTGAGTATTTATCCCAAAGATACAGATGGAGTAAAACATTGGGACACCTGCACCCCAATGTTCACGGCAGCAATGTCCACAATAGCCAAACTGTGGAAGAAGCCACGATGTCCTTCGACAGATGAATGGATAAAGAAGAGGTGGTCTATATACACCACAGAATATTACTCAGCCATCAGAAAGGATGAATATCCACCATTTACATCAACATAGATGGAACTGGAGGGGATGATGCTGAATGAAATAAGTCACTCAGAGAAAGACAATTATGATATGGTCTCACTCATCTGTGGAATATAAGAAGTAATGAAAGAGACTATATGGGGGGTTAGGAACTAAGTGGGGAAAAATCAGAGAGAGGAAGACAAACTATGAGAGACTCCCGACTCTGGGGAAAAAACAAAGGGCTGTGGAAGAGCAGGAGGCTGGGGGGATGGGGTAACTGGGTGACGAGCACTAAGGAGGGCATGTGATGAGATGAGCACTGGGTGTTCTATATGCTGGCAAAGTGAATTTAAATAAAATGAAAAGAAAAGAAATGAAGCCTCAGACTGGGGATGGGGGCCAGGAGAAGCGACTCTGGAAGCTCAAGACCACAAAAAGACGAAGGATGAACATGCTTTTGTACAGGATCCTGGAATGCCAAGGTTCCCAGCACCCTGGAAACCTGACATCCCGATACCTCGCTGCCTGAGGCACTCATTACAAGATGCAAGAAGGGCGACACCTGAGAGGTTCAGTGGTTGAGCATCTGCCTTTGGCTCAGGTCATGATTCTGGGGTCCTGGGATCGAGTCCTGCATCCGGCTCCCCGCAGGGAGCCTGCTTCTCCCTCTGCCTATGTCTCCACCTCTCTCTGTGCATCTCTCAGGAATAAATAAATAAATAAAATCTTTAAAAAAAGAATAAGAAAATGCTAGAAGAACTGTGGTCTGGAGAGAAACAGAGCACAGAAACAAAGAATTATACACTCCTTTTTCCCACTTCTGGCAAGGATCTCTTGCCTATCTTCAGGCATCGGCCTGAGGGGCAGGCATCTAATTTTTTTTTTTTTTGGTATTTTTTTTTATTGGAGTCCGATTTGCCAACAGCAAAAGAAACAGTCAACAAAACTAAAAAGACAACCTCCAGAATGGGAGAAGATATTTGCAAATGACCTATCAGATGAAGGGCTGGTGTCCAAGATCTATGAAGAACTTATCAGGGATCCCTGGGTGGCGCAGCGGTTTGGCGCCTGCCTTTGGCCCAGGGCGCGATCCTGGAGACCCAGGATCGAATCCCACGTCAGGCTCCCGGTGCATGGAGCCTGCTTCTCCCTCTGCCTGTGTCTCTGCCTCTCTTTCTCTCTCTCTCTCTCTCTCTGTGACTATCATAAATAAATAAATAAAAAATTTTAAAAAAAGAACTTATCAAACTCAACAGCAAAGAAACAAACAATCCAGTCATGAAATGGGCAGAAGACATGAACAGAAATCTCACAGAGGAAGACATTGACATGGCATCTAATTTTACACAGCTACTAACCGACCTACTAAATAGCTCTCCAAAGACGGCAAGCCAGTGCCATCTTTGTGCCTCTCCCTCCCGGGATCAGCCCTGGAACCCCTAAATTCAATTTGCCAGCATAGAGTAGAACACCCAGTGCTCATCTCATCCCTTGCCCTCCTATTTGCCCCTGTGGCCCAGAGGACAGCTCTAGAACCCCCAGCTCTGGTGGCCCATAGGACTTACACTGGGATGATACATATTCGTAAAAAATAAAAAATAAGCTGCTGCTTAAGGGTCTGGCGTCCATTCAGCATAAATCCAGGTGCTGAGATCCTCCCCTGGGAGGACGCCCATTCCCGGGAGCCACTGAAAGGGCAGTAGGCTGCTCGGACAATCATCACGAAAGCTGGTGAGACAACCACGGGCCAGCGCAGGGTAGAAAGACAAGGTTCATCCCTCCCGGGAGGCCACTCTCTCAAGAAAGAGTCAATCAAAATGAAGAGACAGAAAAATGGGTTCTGAACAAACGCACAAGACACAAACTTGGAAAAAGACCATCATGAAACCATCCATCACGGTCTATCCTCTTCTTTGACCCATTCTCCACAGCTTTCATCCCCACTCCATACACAAGGTTCACTCATCTGCTTGTCTAGGTGGAAGGCAGTGTCCCCACTAGGATCAACTCCACGAGGGCAAGAACCTATGGTCTGTCTTCTTACCCAGTGCCCGGAAGAGTACTTGAGACTAGTAAGCACCTAATAAATATTTACTGAATGAATGAATGAATGAATGAATGAATTTAAGAGAAATTCAGATATATAATTCAGATATACATATATATAATAAATTCATAGCAAGATATTAAGGAAAGCTGATGGTGTTTAAGGTAGCTTCTTCATTCTTGGAGGTTGACACCAGGGAAAACAGACATTATTCTATCCAATGGGTCGACAGCTGCAGGTGCCCAGGCTGGCTTTGACCACAAGGAAGAACCCAGGCCTCACCTCCAGCGGCATCAAGGAGTTCACTAGAGCAGTGCTGCCCCCATCTGGTAGCTTCTGACAGCACCAATCGAGGGAAAACGGGAGTCCCCGCGTTCCTTCACTTAGGGTTTCTGGAGTTCTAGATTCTCCCTGACACTAGCCCCCCCCCCCCCTTAAAGGTTTTATTTATTTATTTGAGAGAGAGGGAAAGAGCACAAGCAGAGGGGAGGGGCAGAGAGAGGAGCCGACTCTGTGCTGAGCAGGGAGCCCAACAACAAAGGGCACCATCCCAGGACCCTGGGATCTTGACCTGAGCCAAAGGCAGCCACTACCCAACTGAGCCCCCCAGGCATCCCTGGCTGATGCTGTATTCTAGAGACATGATAATGAATGAGTCAGACCCAGTCCCTGCCTTCCCAGTGTCTTCAGTCACAGAAACAAGGAGGCAGCCTTGGAGAGGAGGCTGATAAGAAAAGAGTGTGTGTAGAATCTGGGAAGGAGAATTGAGAAAAGGAGAGAATTATCTGGCCCAGAGAGGATAAAGACTCAGAGAGCTCTCCCCTAACAGAAGTTAATCTTCTCTGTTTCTTCCCCTCCCCCCTCCTCTTTTTTCTTAACTGTGGTAAATCTACATAGCATAAAATTTATTATTTTAACCCATTTTAGGTGTACAGGTCAGTGGCATTAGGTACATTCACATTGTGCCACCATCACCACCATCCATCTCCAGAACTTTTTTTTTTTATCTTCCCAAATGTAACTCTGTACTCATTAAACAACTGCGTTTCTCCCTCCCTGGCCACCGGCCACCACCATTCTACTTTCCATCTCTGTAAATTTGCCTGCTCGAGGTACTTCATATGAGTGGAAGCACTATGTGTCTGTTTGTGACTGGCTTATTTCACTTAGCACAATGTCCACAAGGTTCATCCGTACCACAGCATATATCAGAAGTTCATCACTTTTGCAGGCTGAATAATATTCAATTGTAGGTATTTACCACATTTTGCTTATCTACTCATCCATCGATGGATACTTGGGTACTTCTACTTTTTGGCTCTTGTGAATAATGCTGCTGTGAACATGGGTATACAAATATCTTTCACTTTTGGTATTTATGCTGTTCCTTGTTTTTAAGGCATATGACATAGGTTCACATTCAATACCTGTGATGAGTTCTACTGGCAGGTATATCAGTCACACACTGAACTTGGAGTTAATCCATCCCATTCACATGGTAGTGATGTTTCACTCATATAGTGCATTAATTTAACATAATTAAGGATCACTGCAGGTTGCAGGAGACTCTTTTTCTCTTAATCTAGAGATTAGAGATTGTGCTATTTTATCATGCTGCCATCTCAGTTGACAAGATCACTGCTTGGAGGCAGGGATGGGGGGTGATACAGGGAGAAGAAAAAGGTATCATTCTTGACTGTCCAAGCCCAGAGGTGACACAGTCCACTGGTCAGAACTAATCATGTGGCCCATGTTAACTGCAAAATCATCTAAGAAACATAAAGGAACTGATGAAATACTCAGTAGGCACTGAGCACAAGTAGGTGGGCTTGGCTCATCATCACTACATCACAGACACCCATTCAAAGAGAAAATGAACAGAAAGAGCCTTATTAAGCATGCTTCCATGGCATAGAACTTCCTGGTACTCCAGTCTAAAACCAGATCATCTCTAGAATTGCCTCTAACACCACCAAAATGAACCCTAGTCATGTAAAAATTACTTTAATTGATGTGTTCACCAGAATGGCATTTTGAAAAGATCCAAAGCTAAAGATGGCAAACAACCAACTCCAGTCACTTGGTGGGTGAACACAACACTACACTGAGGAGGGGCCATTGGCAGTGGATGGGACAGCCAGGCCCAATGGCAATGTCTGCCATGGGCAGAAGGAGGGAGAGTGGGACTATGCATGCCAGCAGTGATATATCCCTCCCCTAACTCCTTGGTCACTGTTGCACTGCCCTCTGAATCACAAACCCAAATGATCATATTTGAGAGACAAAGGTCACATTTAGATGATGTAAAGTTTATCTTAAGATTAACAAAACCAGTAAGAGTGTAAGGGGAGGACATCCAGGTGAGCTCTTAACAGTCCTATAAGTCTTTTCTGAATTTTAAAAACTTCTACTTGAAAAATAAATGAAGAGGCTGAGAATGGAATGGAGCCAAAAGATTGTGAAATAAATCTCATCGCCAGAGCCACATTAATTACATGATATTATATGTATGGTACCAGTGACCATCTTGGTACAAAGTGATTAGGCTGATTCAGACATGAGTGGACATGTATCAGAAAAAAATAATTGGGCCTGTTGAAAAACAAAATATATTTCCAAACCCTCAATCTCTTCTCTACTGAACTTTCCTATAAATAACTATGAATTCAAGTAATTATGTTCCATTAATAATTGTAACATTTTCCAAGACTTTTATAGGGGCTTAGTCAACAGACCACCTTTGACCTGCTTATAGTGGTCTGCAGCATGGAGAGATTTTTTTTCTTTAAGGATTTATTTTTTTAAGATTGTATTTATTTTTTCATGAAAGACACAGAGAGAGGGGCAGAGACATAAGCAGAGTGAGAAGCCAGCTCCCCGTAGGGAGCCTGATGCAGGACTCGATCCGAGGATCTCAGGATCACGACCTGAGCCAAAAGTAGAGACATCAACCACTGAGCCACCCAAGCGTCCCAGGATTTCTTTTGTTAATTGGGATGAGGCAAAAGGGGAATTAAGGTAGGTGGTGAATCATAGCTTTCATCCTTGGGGAGAAGCCATGGCTTCCAGAAATGTCCAGCATCCATCCCCAATGATAGTCATTCAACAAATTTTCTTGAGTACCCACCAAGCTGATGGAACACATCAAAGATCAAACAGACAAAGGGCTCTGTTCTCCTGGAGCTTCCATCCTGGAGGAAATTCTAAAGTATTATTTTAGACACTCTTTGATTATTTGGCCTACTTCTGTTAGCAGAAAATTTTCCCTTAGTGTTAAGGATTGCAAACAAGTTTTAAAATTTTTTCTGGCACTCGCTTAGAAATTATCAATAGAAGTCCATCTGTGCTTCCACTGTTGTATTGAAACCATTGTATTCATACCAGAAATATAGAGTGGGAGAGTTTTCCATGGTAAGGAATTATGCTAAGAAGTATGAGGGGTTACAAACATATGCGAGTCATATCTGCAAACTTACCCTTTAGTGGTCACATCCACACCATGGTTTCAAAGGAAAATACTGGCATCTCTATGTTACTATGGCTGGACAACATCATACTATCTATGGCACCTCCACTAAATTGCATAGAATGTGCTTGTGGTCCAGATATGTGCACCATGGGGACCAAAATGGGAATCAAAAGGCAAATGGCAGTCTTGGTGGCACTTTAGATGGAGGATTATCTAAGTCTAGTCCTGAGAATCAAGGTCCTAGAAGAATGAAAACCCACCCAAGGCCACCCACAATCCAGGGGCAGAAATGATATGCACACTGCCTGTCATCTAAACATCAGAGACCAAATATTAATCTATTTAGATCTACCATTGAGAACTCATTCTATGACAGAAGGCAATCTTGAAGGAGGTGACAGGGTTATCTTGATTTACATGAAGTACAAGTCAGCCAGAGCTGAAGAGGGTGGCCACATTTTTGTGGTTAAGTGACAGAGTTTGTGCTGGAAGTGAAAGCACAAACTTAAAACCAACTGGCCAACTGAAAACACTTACCACATTTTGAGTTCCAAATCATATTCTACAATTTCTTGTTTTCAGTTATGTGGAAAATCTTTGATTTTCCATTTTTTCTATTTTGAAGTTTTAATTTTAATTCCAGTTTGTTAATATACAGTGTTATATTAGTTTCAGGTGCACAATATAGTGACTCGACACTTCCATACAACATCTGGTGCCCATCACAAGTTCACTCCTTCATCCCCGTCACTTTTTTCACCCATCCACTCTGGTGACCATCAGTTTGTTCTCTAATTAAGAGTCTGTCTCTTGGTTTCTCTCTCTCTCTTTCATTTTTTTCTTTTTGTTTATTTGTTTGGTTTCTTAAATTCCACATGAGAGAAATTATATGGTATTTGTCTTTCTCTAACTGACTTATTTCACTTAGCATTGTACTCTCTAGCTCTATCCACGTTGTTGTAAATGGCAAGATTTTATTATTTTTATTGCTAACTAATACTCCATTGCACATAAACACCACATCTTCACCATCCATTCATCACTTGAGGGACACTTGGGCTGCTTCCATATCTTGGCTATTACAAATAATGCTATAAACACTGGGATGCGTGTATCCCTCTGAATTAGGGTTCTTGTATTCTTTGGATAAATATCCAGTCATGTGATTCCTGGGTCATAAGATTCTATTTTCAACTTTTTGAGGAAACTCCATGCTGTTTTCCAAAGTGGCTGTGCCAGTTTGATTCCCACCAAAGTGAAAGAGGTTTCCTTGTTCTCCACATCTCAATTTATATTTTTTATTTTAGCAAAAAGGAATTAAGAAAATATCTATGAACTTCTGAGATTTTTCTAGACCTCAAAGGGCCTTTAAGAATATTATCTTGTAGAATTAGGAATAAATGATTCAGAAACATGGATTGAATTTATTATTTTTTAAAGATTTTGTTTATTTGAGAAAGGGAGAGTGCTCGTGAGCACGAGCTGGGGGGGGAGGGGAGGGGAGGAGGAACAGAAGGAGCAGGAGAAGCAGATTCTGCTGAGCAGGGAGCCCAACTCGGGTCTCTACCCCAGGACCCTGGCATCATGACCTGAGCTGAAGGCAGACATTTAATAGACTGAGCTGCCAAGGTGTCTCTGAATTTACTTTAATATAACCATTGAACACAAAGTACATTAAAATACTTAGCTATACTCTGTGCTCTAGGGTAGCCTAAATGTCTGGAAGAAGTATGGCAATATGAGCAACACTGGGCTACCTCCTGCATCACCCCACTTTCCCACGCATTTCTATTTATTTTTGCCTTTCATGCTGCCTGGAACACACACTACACTTCAGGTACATTGTAAAGAATAATAGCCAACAGTTTGAAGGACCCCCATTTCCTTTCCCTGGAAGAATTGGGATTCCCTCAAGATGCTGTGTTCAGCAAATATGAACAAATACTGCAAAAATCCACTGTGTTCTCAGCCCCATTGAGACAGTATGTTTTAGTGTTTCATCCAAATCCAGCTTTCTGCTAATGGAGAAACATATTGGGGCAGTTGATGACAGGACCAGCTCTAGTATCTGAGGAGCTCAGAGTAAAATGAACATGTGGGTCCCTTGTTCAATAAGCATGAAGAGTTTCAAGATGGGAAAACAGAACATTAAAAGAAATATGGGGAGTGTGGCCATGAAGCCAGCCTTGTATGGTAATGCACTGAGACATTTTCTCCCATAACATCTCTTTATTACAAATAAAAACAAGATGCTTTTATTACACATTATCACAGAATATTCAATGTGAACTCAGATTAAAAATGAAGTATGACATGGGATTATGATTTAAGGGTTTGGATTTCCCAAGCACTGTTAACTAAAATCAAGTGATGGGACCAGATATCATCAAAGATTTCAAATGGCATCACAGAAAGACTGAAGAGAACTTAAGTTGTAGATGAAACCAACTGGGTTCTAATTAGCAAAAAGGAAAGCAGTTCTGGGAGAGGTTATGGTCCTTGAGGACATCGTGCTTTTCCTTTAGGGGCTCTGAGAAAAGCCATTAATGCAAAGAAAGGAATTTTCTTTAAAATTGATGGCACCATTTTATAACAACACCAAGGAGGATTCTAAAAGAATGCTGAATGGGGATCCCTGGGTAGCTCAGCAGTTTGGCGCTTGCCTTCAACTCAGGGCGTCATCCTGGAGACCTGGGGTTGAGTCTCACGTCAGGGTCCCTGCATGGAGCCTGCTTCTCCCTCTGCCTGTATCTCTGCCTCTCTGTCTCTGTCTCTGTCTCTCATGAGTAAATAAATAAAATCTTAAAAAATAAAAAGATAAAAGAATGCTGAATAGCTCTGGGATGTTTAACATGTGGGCAAGTCTCTGCATTTGCAATTTTTAATTTTATCAAGTTCCTTATGACATGCCATGTACAGACTATTTTTTAAAGACTATTACTAAAGATCTCTACTTCCTCCCTCGTCATTTCCAGAGAGGAATAAACACACAAGGTAACAACTTGGGTACAGAGAAGTTACATTATAACAATCCCTTGTAAGATTAGTCTCCAAGAATCATAGAACCTAAATGCAGATACTGCCCATAAGCATGTCTTTAAAAATAGTCTGTACATGGCATATGGTTAAGTATTTGTTGTTTTTTAAAAAACATTTTTTATTCTATTGGTAAAAATGTGAGCAATGATGTACAGCATGAAATTTAAGCTCCTTGGTTATTTCAATTGCTCCATTTATTAGGAACCTATTATATCTTTTCTATAAGATTGGTCATAACACGAAAAACATTTTCTAAGTTCAGTAGTTTTCAGCTTCTCATTAGTCTTTTTTTGTTTGTTTGCCTGTGGTTTCTATTAAGACTTGCTTTTAGAAGAAAAAAGAGACAAAACAGAATCTGTTTTACATTCTTTTTTATTTATGTATTTATTTTTTTATTTATGATAGTCACAGAGAGAGAGAGAGGCAGAGACACAGGCAGAGGGAGAAGCAGGCTCCATGCAGGGAGCCCGATGTGGGACTCGATCCCGGTGTCTCCAGGATCGCGCCCTGGGCCAAAGGCAGGGGCCAAACCGCTGCGCCACCCAGGGATCCCCTGTTTTACATTCTTTACACACAGCTTTCTCTCATTTTTAAAAGAGAGCTGATTCTTTTTTTTTTTTAGCTAAGCAGTATGAGGTCAGTTGCTAAGGATTCCATTCTACCACATGTTTTATCTTATTTATTTGTGAAGATGGATGAACCTGTTTTTATGTGTATATCAAAAATTATCAAAAAAATAGGTAACCAGTGCTTCACCTATTGTGGATAATAAATAATAAATCAATAAGCAAACTAGAAAAATTCAATATGCCAAAGACTAGGCTTTAGATAAAATGTTGCTTTAATTCCATTCAACAAACATTTATTAATCTGTAAGTCACCTTTACCAAGGTAGGTACTATAGATCCAAAGATGAATTGCACTCAACCTTGGCCTTGTACTACTTTGCTATAAGTAATTATAGGCATAAAATAGCCAAACACTGCAGGGTGAATGTAGTATTAGAAAGAAAGAAGTCTGTGCTGCCATAGCAGACCCAATGACTTAATAAGCCTTTTGTTTCAAATCTACACCATTTCATAAATAGTAGAGCAGTGTATAACAATACAAGGACTTTATTCCCTTCATATACTCCACTAGGGGACACTTTCTAGCAGACTGGAAAGTATTTCAAACAACATAATCTACACTTGTCAGATCGAGTGAACAAAGGCCATCTGAGGACACATTTATTTTCCTTGACTTTCTTCCCAGTGATTTTTTTCAATTCCTTGCAAATTTTCAAGATCTGGTAGCTGGTGGCTGAGCTCAGAGCAATAGCAATGAATTAGGCCAAGTCTGGCTGCAAGCATCACAGGGACATCCTACTTAGACTGAAGCCATCCCATTAAGCCTCTAAGTTAGACACGGTAGTGCCAAGTCCGGGAAATTGAGGACATCAATGAATTCCTACAAAGAAAAAATTAAGTTGGAAGTAAATGCTCTGGTCTGAGCTAATCTTCATTACTTTATATTTTAATAAAGTTGGGGGGACATAAACGGAGACTTTCTTTATCGCCACAGAATCTACTGCATTTGAAGGTATGTTGGCAAAGGTATGCAGGGTGGAATAGGGGAGAAGGGCTGTGGGTGGGGAGTGTGGGCATGTGGCTGTGGGCATGTGTGCCGGTGGGGTGTGTATGGGGGTGTGCACCTGCTTCTTTGGGAAAGGAAGGAGCACAGTGAGGCCGAGGGAGAGCAGTGATCTGTGGACCTGCAGTAACGAGGTGAAAAGATGGGAAGGTTGAAAGATAGAGTGTGCAGACTGTTTAGTTGTACTGCTTCATGCTCAATGCCTCTGCTGCATCCTGACTTTGGCCTTGCTCACTTGCATGCCCATAGAGCAGCCCCAGGGTGGACATTGGTCTGCACAGGTTTAAGTAGAGTGAATGGAGCAGAAAGCATATGATTTGGTATCTTAGTCAGCTTACACTGTCATGACAAATCCCACAGAAGGGGTGGCTCAAACACAGAAATCTATTTCTCACAGTTCTGGAGGCTGGAAAGTCCAAGATCAAGAGGCCAGCATATGCAGCTCATGGAGAGGGCTCTCATCTGGGCTTGTAGACAGCCACTTTCTCACTGTGTCCTCACCTGACCCTTTCTCAATGCTAACCCACTGTGGGTCTCCACCCTCATGATCTCATCTAATCCTAACACCACTCAAAGGCCCTACCTCCAAAAACCATTACATTGTGCGGTAGGGCTTCAACATGTGAATTTGGGAGGAACATGTATATTCAGCCGGTAACAGTTGGCTTCTTCCTATCACTGTATTTCTCCATCATCCTCAGACACTTGGAGCTTTCTGATTACCTAGACTTACTTGGAAACCTGATGTCTATAAAGTACTAGCGTTCCCCTGACCATTTGTAGAACACTTTCAATGACCAGAAAAAGAAACCAACTAGAACCAATTTAAACTAAAAAAATCTTACAATTTTGTCAACTATACCTAATAAAGCTAAAAAAAATTATTGACCACTATTAAAATAAATAAAACTAAGTATCCTCACTTTTTTTGTTTTTTCCTTGAATTTCATTTATTTATTATTTAAATTATTTTATTTATTTTTCATTTTTTTTATTTATTTTTTATTTCTTTATTTTTTTTCTTATGTTATTTACTTTTTAATTAGGTACTCACAATCAAAATTGTCTTTTTACTGTTTGTGTTTAGTTAACTTTGAAATTAAATTGTAACTACAAGCAAAAGTTAGTTGCCTAGGGAATAAAAATTATATATTCAGTTTAAAAGAAATAAAAGAATACTTGTCTTAAAATGCAAGATTGTTATATAGTCTTTGCCATGCACTTACATTATAAAAAATTTAATTTCAAAAGTGAAAATTGCTTGTGCTGTTTAAGCTTTAAGGATTGGAAAGTTTAAGTGCAATATCAGAGCTCCTTAAAGAAAAAGCAAATTGATTTAGGATATGTCTCCTCTGCAAGAGGGAATTTAGATTTACAATTAGCATGAAAATCATGTATCAGTCTTCTGCAGGAGATTCTTCAGCATACCTGTCTCAAAATCCCAGCAGGCTGAATCTAAAACTCAACTTCATAAAAAAAAAAACACACACACACACACACACACACCTCAAAATCAATCAAAGACCAAAATGTAGGAGCTCAAAGCATAAAACTTCCTGAAGAAAACAAAGGAAAAAAACTATTTGTGAACTTAGGTTTAAAGAAAAGATTTCTCAGGACAGAAACATAAACCATCAAAAAGAAAAAAAAAATAAAAGAGGTTTTTAAAAATTTTAAGTAGGCTCCACACCCAACTTGGGGCTTGAATTCACAACCCTGAGATCAAGAGTCACATGCTTTACCAACTGAGTCAGCCAGGTTCCTGGATAAATAAAAATTTTAAATGTTTGCTCTTTGAAAGACACTGTTAGAAAATAAAAAGGCAAGTCACATCCTGGGAAAAAATAAATGCAAAATATATATCTGACAAAGAACTTTCAATGGAATATATATATATATACACACATATATATGTGTGTGTGTATTTATAATACAAGAAAATCAACTAGTAAAAATAATACAGGCAAATGATTTGAACAAATACTTCACAGCCTTAAGAATGGCAAACAGCCCATAAAAGAAAATGTTCAACATCCCTAGTGATTGAGGAAATGCAAATGAAAACACCAGAAGATACTACAACATGGCCATAAGAATGGCAAAAATTTAAAAGACCAACAATATGTTTATTCACGAGTATGCAGAGAAACAGGAATGCTCATTCTTTGTTGGTGAGAATTCACATTACACAACCACTTTGGAAAACATGTTGACAAGTTATAATCAAGCTGAATATATACTATCATACCACCCAGAAAACCTCCTTCTAGCTATTTACCTAAAACAATGATGATACATTCCACAATCTTGTACATTATATTATTAGCTACCTCATTCACAATAGCCCCCTCAGACTGGAGACAACCCAGACACCCATCAAAGTGTTAATGAACAAACAAATAGTGATGTATCCATACAACAAAATCCTGCTCAGCAATGAAAAGGAATGAAATAGTGATCTATAGGACAACATGGAGGAAACTTAAGAGCATGATGCAAAGTACAAATAACTCAAACACTCAAGATTATATTACTCCATTTAGTTATAGAAAAAATACAGAGACAGCAAATCAGCAGTTGCCAGAGGCTAGGGGAGAGGGGAGGGTTTGAGTACAAAGAACCATGGAAGAACTTTTTGGGGTGATAGAAACATTTCATATCTTGATTGTGGTGGTAGTTAATGATTGTATACATTTGCCAAGACTCATCTAACTGTATGCTTAAAATGGGTGAGTTTTATTATAAGTAAATTACAGTTCAATAAAGCTGATTGCACACACACACACACAAACAAAATTGTACAAACAAAAGTGAAAACATATACATTATGTTATTTAGAAAGATTGCCCATGGGAAAGGGAGGAAAATGAGATTAGGAAGAAAAAAAAAGGGAAGAAAAAGAGAAAGACATGGAGGGAGGAAGAGAGAGGTAGACAAGAGAGGAGCTTGCATGAACTAATAATAATAATGTACCATGAACTGAGGCATTTGATGATTAACCTCACCCTTTGTACCTGAGTATGAATGGGAGAGAAGTATGTAAACCAACAGAATATAAAAGAAAACCCAGATACGATATTGCAGACCATGGGGACAAAATGGATTATTCAAAAATGGGGGTGGAACACCTGTTATCCATTTAGGGAATAACATTTGACCTATTCTTCACGACATACACAAAAATCAACCCTTCATTGAACAGGGAACTAACTGTACTGAAAACATTTCTGCAGCTTTGGGTGGGGAAGGCATTCTGAGACCATATACAAAAAGAACAAGTCATAAAGGAAACACAGACAATTTTGACATTATACTTAGAATGATCTCTTTATCAAACAACCATCTAAAGATATTAAACATCAAGCCACAAGCCAGAGGAGATGCAACATACGTAACCAGCAAACAATCAGTGCCCAGGAGCTAGAAAGAACTGATACAATATTTACACAGAGACACAAAAAAATAGGAATATTTTCCCAGAACATTTTCTCACAAATGACCAGTGGTTGAGAATGAAAAAATACTGGACTTTAATACTAATGGAGGAAATGTAAATTAAAACAACATGAGTATCAACACCCCTCAGAAAGGAAAACATTTTTAAAGTTACAAAATATCAAGTGTTGGCAGGTTTGCAAAGCAACAGAAACTTTTATATAATCCTAGGGTGTAAACTGCTACATTTTGTAAAGCAACTTGACGTTATCTGGTAAAGTTGAAGACGTACAGGCTGCATGAGCCTGCAATTCTACTCTAGGAAATCTACTCTAGAGAAACTCTTGCAGGCAGCCCCGGTGGTGCAGTGGTTTAGCACCGCCTGCAGCCCAGGATGTGATCCTGGAGACCCTGGATTGAGTCCCACGTCGGGCTCCCTCCATGGAGCCTGCTTCTCCCTCTGCCTGTGTCTCTGCCTCTCTCTCTCTGTCTCTATAAATAAATAAATAAATAAATAAATAAATAAATAAATAAATAAATAAATAAAATCTTTAGAGAAACTCTTGCACTGGAGCACAGGGAGCAGCCTCGGGGATATTCATAATAGCATTGTGCGTGATGTAAAAAAAAAAACAAAAAACAAAAAAAAACAAAGAAGAATTAATGTCCTTCCATAGGAAAATGGATAATTTTTTTAAGAATGCATGTATGCACCATAAAATGCAAAACAAAAAGTCACAGAAGAATAAAAGCAGGAGGATACTATTCATAAAATGATCAAAAATACAAACAAAGCCATCTAGTCTAAGGATTCATATTTAGGTAATAAAATTATAGTAAAAAGCAAGGGATTGATGAACACCAACAATAAAATAGTGTATTGCTGGGGGGCTAACGGAGAGGACTATGATCATAAAGTTCTTATAATATTCTTAAACTAGGATGATGAGTACACGGTTATTAATCATCCTTCCTATCTTAAACATAGATACATAAAATCATTTTATGTCTAAAACTATATCATAATAATTTATAAATTGGCAAACAAAAAAATTCATAAATGAAGGAGGAAATAAATAGCCAAAGGAATAAATAGCCAAAAAGTTTTGCTTCTGTACAGAGTATACCTTCAGAACATTTTGCTACAAAGGGCTATGGGACTGGGGCTTTTTCTGTAGACTACTTTTCATTGCTCATGATCTCAACCTTTGCTTCAGAGCTACCAGCTGCAGTCGGGAGAAAAGCCCAGTATCTCCCCCTTGTTGACATTTTCTTTTAATCAAAATATATATTTTACGTCTCCTTATAAGAACAGACACTGTTTGGGTGCTCCTTTGGGTTGGAAAAGCAGTTTATTTCTCAATGGTAAACAGATTTGTCAGCCATCCCGACAGCACAAAATGTCAGGGTGCCCGTGTGGAAAAGGAAGAGGCGAAGGGGAGATTGCTGCAATATTTATTTGATGATCCTGTTTAATTATTGATATGTTGAAGCCCCAAATGTATACGGGCTTCTTTTTCAATAATGTGTGCTATAGAAAAAAAATACGTCCTTGTAGCCTACCCTGTCATTACACAGAAACTATCCATTTAGACGTGCTCTGTGCTCTTTCTTCCAGTAACAGCAATCACTATTTTGCTACAACCATGAGAAAAAGGAAATGTATACCTAATGACATAGTGTATATAAATTATTTTGAATACATAAAGGGATAGCTATGTAAGCTATTACCAATTATTAATATCCCTATCCCCTGGGGGAAAATAAGCCAAGCGGAACCAAAGCAAGTGAGCTGCCATAGGTTGGACCTTGCCTCAGGGTTAGAAAATCACATACAAGTCTCCTTCCAAATCTGAAGCTGAGCAAGTAATTTTTATAAAAATAAATAAGTAAAATAAACCCCAGAACGCTTTGCGCAGTAAAGTCTGGCAAAGTGTTAATAAATCCAACAGAAGTTGAGTGATGTTGGCTGGAGCATGGGGGATTTGGGGACAGCTAGGTCAGCCCCTGCCCTGACAAGGGGACCGATTGTCATGCCCGAAACCCTGGTGGACTGAAGACTCCTCCTGACCTTGCAGGTTGCTGAAAGTGAGGGAGAGGCTTAAGTCGGGGGATTTCCTAGCAGTCAGATTCCCAAATGCTATGATGCTTTGTTGTCGCTTTGCCCAAGGTCGAGTGGCTGAATCAGGGCACAGTCCAATGTCCTGAGTGCCTAGAACGGTGCCTGGCACATATCAAGCACTCAGTGATCACCTATCACAAATAAACAAGTGAATGGATGAGCACCATGGGAGCAGCAGTACCGAATCCACTCCCCAATGTGGCGGGTAAGCCCTGGCCCCTCACATGGCCAATCTGCAGTGCTAAAAATGCACCATGAACATCAGAGCAGGACGCCCCAGATGTCCCTTCGCACTGTGGTGTTGAAGCAGGTGTGCTGCCATTTGAGGATGCTTTCCTTTGAGGATGCTGGATGTGTTCATTCCTTGTGTTACCTTATGGCCAGCTACTTTCTCCTGCATAGTTAGCTTTGAGTGATGGCTCCCAGAGCCTTGGGAGGTGAGGAGGGAAGTGGGGAGACAGAGGCTACTGGCCCACGGCCCCCATTGGCTTGCTGGGGATGAGCAAAGGTCCTTCTGCTCCACAAATGGACTAGGTCAGTGAGGCTGAGCGTGGGGGCAGGGATGTGTGGCAGTTGCTGGCTTTAAAGCCTGTTGCTGACAAAGAAATCTAGTCACGACCTGGGTGGGAGAAGGGACGGTGGAGGAAGCAGTGCTGGAAAGGGAGAGAGGTTCAGGAGGATGAGATGAGAGGGGCGATCAAAGCAAGAGGAGGGCATCTGTCTCCTTTTGATCATGCTGAAGACACCATCTGGGCGGTGGTTCAAACGCTGAGTTAGGAAAGGATGTTGACATCTTTTAAGTTAGTTCCGGCCCAGGAAGCTGCCTCATTGTGAAATTCATGTCTCTGCTGCCTTTAAATTCACTACTTGTGCTGGTTGCCTTCCCCCCACCTTGAATCTTAACACTCTACCTCCAACACACACATGCGCACATATCACGTAAGCACACATACACATGTGCACACACATACTCACACAGAGACATATAATGCAAACATGCATCAACACAGACACAGACACAAATAAACATAACACGTAACACAAATATACATCCATGCACACCTGTAACGCATACACATGCAAACACATATACACATGCATGCATATGTACTCACATAAATGCACATACACACAAATATGCACACACATACACATGAATATACATACACAGATGTACAGATAAGCATGCATAAATACACACAGGTACACCTACATGTACCCACATGCATGGACACACAGGTACACACATACAGAGACACACACAAATATGCACATACACACACACTGCAATATTTAATGCTCAAACAATCACACTTCATTCCAGTAAAGGAAACAGGAAAGACAGCCAACTGCAGAGGAGTTTCTGGATCTGATGCCCCAACCACATGAATAGAAATGGGTCCCTTTGATTCAGCTGAGACCTCCCTGGAAGAGCTGTGTGGGAAATCTTTTTCAGGAAAGAATAATTCTTTGTGATCCTCCAAATGGAGCAGTCCTCCTGTCCAGCTCGACCAGGGGAGTCTCCCCCTCTGACTAGGAGGATCCAACCCACTCAGCGTAACAACTACAAAGGAGCTCCTTAGAGTCACATGTCCAGGGCTTGTGACATTAGCTTCCTTGCACCCTCTTCCAGGTTGAGAGAGGTCCACTAACAGATCTCCAGTCTCCACAGTCAATTGTGGTTATTCATAGTGGGTATGTTCTATAAAGTGACCTGACCTCTGAATTAGTGAATACTAACATTGCTTCTAGGGGAAGCATGTGTGTGTGTGTGTGTGTGTGTGTGTGTGTGTGTGTGTGTGTATCATATAGATTATAATCTTACATCCCAAACACAATTTGTCCTGGTTGATTATATTTTCTGTGATTTACAAAAGAGAAAACAAGGTTCTGAGTGTCAAATGAGTTGCCTGAGGCAGCCCCACTCACAGGAGCCAGAGTTGGGATTCAAATCCTATTGACTGGCCCCAGGAGCCCTTGACCTACCCTGCCCGCTTCCAGCCATGTCCATCCTCTAGTCGTCTCTGGATGAGGCTGAAATAAGAACCTTGTTTGACTCAAGCTGAGAATATATCCATAGGGCAATTCGAATATCTCATCACTCCATGCATATCTGTGAAGACCCACAAGTATTGATTTTAGCATTACAAATACATTTTTAGCAAGTGGGCAAATTGGCAAATACAGAATCCATGAATAATGAGGAAGAATGTACTTGTATATAGGGTTTCCACATCTGAAGAAAGAATTCTGCTGTAAAAATTGTTGGAAAACCAGTGATGTACAACATCCCTCATTTTATATGGGATTCAGTTATGTGAGCAAATCCAGTCACTGGTAGACCTTTCTGGAGGACTCTATATCCAGTGGGACAGGGGGCTTGAGTGGCGAAGAATGGGAATGTAGATGCCCCCATTGACAATTGCAGTTCTAAATGGGGAAGTTGCCCAAGACCCCACAGCTATCAGTGGCCGAGCTAGGACAGGCAGTCTGGACCCTCAGGAACCAGCCTAGTGTGTTCCCCGCTACTCTGAGCTACTTCTACATCATGAAGCGAAAGACAAGTGAACTTGAAGTCAAGGCACTAACTACCTTGGATATTAAGGACTAAAGCCTCAGCCTGGAGCATGGGAGACATGTAACACGGTGGTGAGGACGGTGGGCATCCACACAAGTCCTCCAGCTACCGACTCTCCTTGCTCCAGTGAAGGCTTAAGAGGTAACCTGAACAGAACACAATTGTGTGCAGAGGGCTTGTCAAAAGGGAACCACAGGGATGCAGGCAAACATCTGGAACTCCTCTTTCTGGTGTTCCTCCTTCACATTAGAGACACTCTTTGGAAGCCTCTGGGAATGGAGCAAGCAAGACAGCTACTAAGAGAAAGCAAGGATCCCAGTGTTCTACTAAAGGGTGCCAGTCACATGGACTGTGGCCTCATTCAGATTTAGAAAAACAAAGGAAAGAAGCTGAGAGCCATGTCTAGGAGACAGGCTCCAGGAGGGACAGTGCCGAGGTCAGCTCTTGCCCAGGGAGAGCACGGAGTTGTGTCCTTTCTGCAAGGGCTTCTTCCTTCTAACAGATAACAGAGTGACTCCTTCCTCTTGGAAATACAGCTGAAGGAGAAAGAGAAGGCAAGGGATTTCTGAGCAAAGAAGTGACATTAGCTTCCTGGGGTTGCTGGGGTTGAGTGGAATTATGGGGACATTAGTGAGTAGCTGAAATGTTGCCTCAGAGCATAGAGTCGTCCAACATACCCCAAATAAATGAGGGGAGAGAAAACTCTAGCCATCAGCAGGCCTGGGCCTGGGAGCATGCCCCTGACAAGTTCTCCTCACTTTGCGGATTGAAGTTGCCAACAGCCCTGCTCAGGGTAGGGAATCTGAGGGGCAGGGGGAGGTTTGCCCACAGAACAATTCTTTCTCCACTGCTCATGCTCCTCTGAGCTCAGGCAGGGCTCAAACATTCTTCACTTCAAGTGGCCCTTCCTGAGCTGGTTCCTTCCCCAAGGAACAGTGAAGAACTGAAAGTTTCTGTTCCCTCAAATTCATATGTTGAAGCTCTAACTCCCCGGGGCATGGTATTTAGAAATGGTGTCTTTGGGAGAAATAAGTTTAGATGTGGTCATGAGGGTGAGGCCCCCATGCCTTATAAGAAGAAGATTCCCTCTCTCCTTACACACAGAAAAGTCATGTGAGCGTGCAGCAAGATGGTGACAATCTACAAGCCAAGAAGCAGGCCTCTCCAAGTACCAAGTCCGCCTACACATTGATCTTGATTGTCCAGCTTCCAGAACCATGAGAAATAACTGTTGTTTAAGCCTCCCAGTCTGAGGTGTTTTGCTATAACAGCCTGAGTTGACCAAGATGGGGACCTCTCTGCCATCTGGAAGCCAAGGATTCTCCCTATAAGGCATAGTCCAATAGATGCACTCAAAATATATATCTTAAGGTTATATATATATTTATATATATATAAATATATATATAAATATATATCTTAAGGTTATATATATATATATTTCAAAAAATATATATATATATTATATATAAATATATATCTTAAGGTTATATATATATATCAAAATATATATCTTAAGGTTATATATATATTTATATATATATAAATATATATATAAATATATATCTTAAGGTTATATATATATTTATATATATATAAATATATATTTATATATATATAAATCCAGCAGTGTTTAATAAAACATTCCTTTAAGTATCATACCTTCAGTTCTAGCACCACCCAAGGCACATGTGCACATGTGACAAATATTTGTTGAATGAATGTGATAAAAAGGCATTTAATGTTACCAGTTCTAAGACACGATACTTGGTATTTATCATCATTAGCTCCAAAACTAGATCCCAAGTGAGTGTAGAAAAATCAAATAATATGTTCACTGTCGATTTGATGACTGCCATTATCAAATTTGATATTCCCCAAATTTGAAACCTCTTAGGATTCTCCGCACATCCCATATCAATACATGGCAGCTCAGAGAGAAGGAAACCCAGAGGCTATGCCTCACCTGTGACGGAAAGGTAAAGTACCCAGAGGACCCCTGCTATGAAAATTACATTTTAATCTTCATTGCATAATTAATTCAGAGTCAATTATTTCTCTGTCCAGAAGAGTGAACGCATTCTTCGAAACCCTACGGTGGAAAAGCATTCATGACATGCCCTTTTATTTCTAACAAAAGATAATTTGCACATGCTCTTTCCTTGGGAGCATATCGTTTAAACTAGAATAAGCTTCCTTGAAGAAAAAAAAAAACATTAAAAAGGAAATGAAAGAAAGAAAATTAATGAGACATTCAGAAAAAAAAAAAATCATCAGAAAATTTCCCGATCCATGCCAGAATGATCCTATCCCTGGGAACTACGCTCATTGTGATCCTATCCCTGGGAACTATGCTCGTTGTATCATCATTGTATTGTATCCCCCTCATCTGTCACTACTGAAAATTTAGAAGACTTAATAAAAATCACTTATCAGACGCGCATAGCAATCACCATAGGCTGAGTTGCCATGTGAACTCTGTGAGTCTCAAATGGGGGACAATCCACTAAGGCCCCAGAAGCCACGTTGGTTTATTCATGGCCCAGGTCTCTTAAAGCGAAGGTAGTATTTCCTTTACATGATTATGGTCAACTGCCTTCAGTGCCATATTTATTCAGTCTGCAGTGCCCGGCTATGAAAGAGAACTGCCTACAGAATATATTTCCTTCCTATTCCAATGTCCGAAATGTTAGAAGAAAATGACTGGCTTTGTGCATGTGAAATGTTGGCATGAAGTGAAAAATGAATATGTGATTGTTGTAATTTTGCTTTTGCAAAACTACACCACTAAGGCAAACCTACATCCCGACTCCACATTGCCCAGCAAGGCAAAGAGTAAGAAGCAGCAAATGATTATCCTCAAAGCAACAAGGAACCATAATACTAAAACGCCATGTAGTTATGCTCATTCATACTTTTCAGACTGTTTTCCCATCCCACCCCCACTACCCAGACCCAGCTACCGCCTGCCTCCCCTGGGCTGTCACGGTAAGCTCTCACGGACTACCCCACTCCCTATCAGGATCCAAATTAGGTGCAGCAGGGGCTCACCTGCAAAGTGCAAGGGTGCAAAATATACTGAAAAATGCAGGACTTGGGATAAATTCTAGTTCAGTGCAACAGTTTTTAAAAACCTAATTTAACGCAAATGTATTCATAACTAACAAAATACCAAAATTATAAAGAAAGACATGGTGCAACAGTGCCATGCCAAGTCACACTGGAGCCTGGGGCAGAAGGAAAATTGTGCACTTCTATCCACAGGTTTTTAGGGAAAATGTTAATAGTGACTTTTTAAAAAACATTAAAGTAGTTGAAAATACTGAAAAATTGAAAAAGTAGATGAATTAAAACTTATTATGTTATTTTAAGTTCAAGTATTTTGCTTATACCCCAAACAGAATTTATTATAATTAGAAAAAAAGGAATTTATTATAACTTCATATCCCTGGATATAACAAAAGTAATCAGTAGTATTTTCAAAATCTACTTCTTTGTTCATCTTCTTTTCAGCTGGGAGTTTTAAGTGACAACCAATGGGAGAAAGTGACTTTTAAAGTGTGTTGGTAAATGTTAAATTTTACAAAAGGCGTCAATAAATGTCTTTCCCAATATTTCAACCTAAAATAATCATGTGAGTTTCAACACACCTACTTTCCCATTTCTAAATATTTTTCAACGACTATAATGTCCTGGAAAATTAACCGTTAAAAAATATATTAAAACATGCAAACCAGAGCAATGTTTTCTCTTTGGCCTCAGGCCTCAGTATGGCTCAGCACGGCACCACTGGATCCTGTCTTTATTTAAAAGTTGGATACATTGCTCATCATGGCTTTTTTTTTTTTTGCATTAATTTTAAATTTTAAAAATAGTGCATCAAAAATATCATTTATGCTTAAAACCTCACAGTAGTTTCCCTCCGTACTTTGAATGAAATTCAGACTCCCTACAGGGATGACAGAGCTCGCACAAGTGAGGCCCTGAGTGACCTGGCTCCTGTCCTCCCCAACCCTACTTCTGTCCTCCTATTACTGTCCGGATACATTCCCACTGCTCTGCACACAGGTTCTCTGCCTCAAAACCCGAGCACATGACTTCCCCTACCTGGGGACTTTCTCCCCTTCCTTCACATGGTTACATCCTGCTTATCCTTTTAATTCACATATAAATGTCCTGTCCTCACAGAGGGTTTCCACATCCATCTTGTCTAAAGCAACCCCCACACACACATGTTTATTTTATGTGTCAACCTGGCTAGGCTATGATGCCCAGTTCTTCGGCCCAACACCAGTCTAGATATTGCCGTGAGGATAATTTTTAGATATGATTAACCATTAACTTTAAGTAAAGCAAATTGCTCTCCATGGTGTGGTGGGCCTCATCTAATCAGTTGAAGGCCTTAAGAGCAAAGACTGGGTTCTCCAGAATAGAAAGACTTCTGTCTCAAGACTTCATGTGACATAGGAATCCTGCCTGAGTTTCCAGCCTTCTGCCTTGCTCTGTGGATTCTGGATTTGCTAGCCTCTATAATTCCATGACCTAATTCCTTAAAATCTCTTTTTCAATAGCATATATATTACATATCTATATCCATATCTAACATATATATGGAAGATGTATATGTTCTCTCTCCCCCTCTCCACTTCCTCCATATATATATATAACATATATATATATAGAATATCTCTATAAACACAAATATATTTTAATATATTAAATATATATATGTATAAATTCTGTTTCTCTAGAGAACCCTCACTAATAGACCCACCTGTTCATGTTTCTTGGGTTTTTCCCAGGACTTACATATTTCCTAAGCATGTAATTAAGGTATTTCAGCTGTGTATTTGTTAGTTTCCTTGATGTTTCCATGTTTTCTCTCCCCTGGGAGACTGTAAGCTCCCTTTGAACAAGAACTGTGTCTGTCCTGTCCAGCTCTGAATTCCCAGCTCCCTGCTCAGTGCCTAACACAGTGAAGCAGGAAGAATGCTGGTACCACAGGCCTGGGCTCCAGAGACAGGCTCCTTCCCTAGGGTGGGAAGGAGAGATGAGTAAGAAAAGGAAGCCCTGTGGCTCCAGGTAACTTATAAAAACAGTGTTTGGGCACTAGAAGGGGCCAGTTCCCAGAACCCAGAGAATCAAGGAGAGGCAGGGTTTGAACAAGAAAAGAATATAGCCATTAGGATGAGCAGGGAAAGTCACTGGATGCTGATCCCCAGAAAGCTGGAGCAACCAAGCTACTAGAATGATCTCCCAACTGGTGTCCCTGCCACTGCTCTTGCCCACTGGTGCCTTCTCCAGCCACCAGCCACAGTGAGCTGGTTTACACACTGGATCCTATCACTCCCCTGTCTAAGGCCCTCCCGAGCCTCACTATCCTTAATATTACAATTCAGATTCCTTATTGTGGATTCCTCAGAGCACTATGTCACCCGACCCCATAAGCCTGTCTCTCAGCTCACCGCTCTCATCTTGCTCCAGCCCCACCAGCTCCCAGCAGGGCCTCTCCTCTCCAGACATGGTCCTGCCTCAGGTCCTCACCTAGAACACTCCCCCTGGAGACATACCCACAGGCTCCATCCTATGCAGTGTGCCCCACACCACAAACTGCCTGCCTGTCAGGCACTTGCCACCAGCCAGGAAACAATGTGCCAGGCGGCATGGGGAGGCAAGTTCTGACAGGCGTCACATAGCTCCCCAGACATCACCACGCCAGCCTTCCCCAGCGTGGCCAGGCCTCTCCAGCCAGCCCTGCATGCTCCCAGCTTCCACTCGGTCATCTTTGGGCAGATACATGTTACAGAAAAGGAAGCAGAGCAAAAAATGCAATTGCTCTCACTTTCACTTTCTTCTTTTCATAACCATTGACAGCCTGATATTTCATCCAGCCCAAGTGAGAGGAGGAGCCAGGTTGTGCCTACCCTAGAACTGTGAGCAGCTCTGTACTCTGGGGCCCTAACATTTGTAAAGCTTGTGAAACCATGGCTAAGATATCACCAGGGTGGTTTTCTGGGAAATGTGCTGTGCTTCCCCCTGGGATGTAGAGCAACAAAGAGACTGGGGGTGACATCATTCCTTTCCTGAGAGGATGCTTATTTTCTCTATCACTCTGAAGGTCAGACTTGGCTGTTGGGCATGGCGGAGAATAAAGCCACGGTATTTTGAGGATCTGGAACACATCCGAACAGAGATCAACCAGGGAGATGGCTGGCTTTGATAACGGGAGCTGTGGCTTTGGCCTCACACTTTCTGTTTTAGCTTTCCTGGGTTGTTATCTGGTGCTCTTTCCTAAATAAATAGGAGGATGGAAAAGGATCCAAGCCCCACCAGCAATCCCCACCACCACTTAACGCAGATCTGACGAAGACGTAAGCATCCAGACTTCGCCATCAGGAATGGCACTTCACTGGGTTTAATTTTAAGGCAGGAAAAAAAGCAACAATAATGATAAAACTTGAAATTCAAAATGAAAGAAGATAAGTTATTTCAGGTAGATAATGAAATGGATGATCTGTCTTGGTGCTGGGTTGATGGTGGGGCCATTGGCTTGTTGCAGTGTCCTCCCCAGCACCTGGGAACTCAGAAGAGAGAGAGGGACCCATCTGCACCAATGCCCTGCCAGCTCTGCTCCTGGCCCTGTGAGAGGACAGGGAGTTGATGAGACGGTGAATAACTACTGGGCTGGGACCTGGGAGAGGACAGAGGTCCAGGGACATCCAGCTGGCACTTAGCACTGATTTCCCCCAGAAGTATTTGCCAATTTCTACAGCCATTGCTGAAAGACTGAGCACTGTGTCTGACAGAGAGAAAGGACTAGGGTCTAGACTCCAACAATGAGGATGTCCTGGTGAAGGCTCTTTCTTTGGTTAGGGTTATAGAGAGCTCCATCCTAGAGTAGGATAACACGGAGGTACTGGTGGCCCTTGGAGGCATCTGAATGGTCTTAATCCCTGAAATTGTACCAAGGAAATCTCAGATGGTCGTGCCCCCTCCCACCCCCTTCTTACTGGCAAAGGAAGATACAATCACTGTTGACCTCATAAGTATTTCTGCATAGAATTTTGTAAGTTCACAATCAAAAATAACCCAGCACATGAACTGATAAGACTACATGAATAAAAATGAGCATAAATAACAACAACAACAAAAAGACACAGACCTATAGGACTCTAGACATTACAGTTACCAGACACAGACTTTATGGTAACAATTCTCAAGGGGACAAATAAGGCTGAGAATTTCAACAGAGAATGTGAAACTATTTGAAAGGACATTAAAATTATAGAATAAAAACTTTAATAACTGGGACATCTGGGTGGCTCAGTGGTTGAGCATCTGTCTTCAGCTCAGGGGGTGATCCCGGAATCAAGTTCCGCATCAGGCTCCCTGCAGGAAGCCTGCTTCTCCCTCCGCATATGTCTCTGCCTCTCTCTCTGTGTCTCTCATGAATAAATAAATAAAATCTTTTAAAAAATAAATAAAAACTTCAATAACTGAAATTAAAAACTCAAAGAATGGGATTAAGAGCAGATTAGATAGGTGGAGGAAGAATGAACAAAAACATGCAGCTAACAAGAAAAGATCCAGGATGAACCACAGAGACATAAGGATTAAAAACTATAGAAGAAAAGAGTAGGAAACATAGAATGCTGGGTAAAGGTCCAGCAGTATATCTGGAGTCTCAGAATGAGACTGGAAAAAACTGGAGGGAAGAAATACTTGGGTAAAACTAAGAAAAGATATGAAGTCAAAAATTCAAGCCCTACAAATTCCAAACGAGAGGAAGAAAGGAAGAGAGGAAGAGAGAAAGGAAGAAAAAAAAAGAAAAAGAAAATGGTCGTCTGGGTACATATTAGTAAAACTACCTTTAAAACATATATAAAAATTGAAACCTTAAAATTAGCCTTAAAAGAAAAACAAGTTATCTTCAAAGGAGCAACAGTTAGATCAGTACAAAAAAAGAAATGAAAGACAGAAAGCAAAGGAATGAAAGAAGTGACTATTATGCCCCGCTGAAGGATCCTCCAAAAAGGTGAGATAAAGACATTTTCGTGCAAACAGAAGCAGAGAACTGATCGCTCGCACTGCAAAAAATACTAGAAGAGTTCTTCAGGAAAAAGAAAAAATGATCCCAGATAAAGTTCACTGTTACAGGAAAAAATGAAGCTCACTGAAAAGGGTAAATCTGTAGGTAAGTATGAGGAACTTTTGACTATTTACATACCCCCCCAAAAGTTTTGTGGGTTATAAAATAGAGAATTAAAATAAAATGATCACCTGTAAATGGGAAAGTGTTATAAGGACTTTGTCTTATCCAAAGAGGGCTAAAAGCACCAGATATTAATTAGGCTTCGAGAAGTCATGGATTATGCTGTAAAACCTTCGATAACCACCAAAATCAGAATAAAAAAGATGAAACAAAGAATGTCACTGTTCACGCTAATAATAGCAGGAAGCTTTCTAAGCACCTTCCCTAAGGAATTTTTCCAAAACCCAAGCAAAGGTCAATGTACAAACTTGTTCACTGAAGTGCTTATGATGAACGTTGGAATCAAATTTTTAGTGATAGAAGAATCTCTGTGATGGACGATGACACAGCCATTTAACATGATGCCCTCAAATAATGTTTAATGGCGTTGAGGAGATGCTGTGCACATGATAATAAGTGAAAAGAGCAGAAATAAGCATTGTCAATGGAGCACGACCAAATTTAGTTTTTAGAGTACATATATGTGTGCAGAGAAGACATCATTAAAAAGTAAACAAAGTATAGCTATCATCCCTGGTGGTGAAATTAAGTGATTTTTACTTTCTTCTTATTTTTTAAAAAAATATTTCATTTATTTATTTTATTTGAGAGAGAAAGAGAAGAGAGAGAGAGAGAGAGAGAGAGAGAAAGGAGGGGGAGGGGCAGAGGGAGGGAAAATGAATCTTAAGCAGACTCTAGGCAGAGTGCAGAGCCTAATGCGGGGCTCGGTATCATGACCCTGAGATCATGACCTGAGTGGAAATCAAGAGTTAGATGCTCAAAAAAAAAAAAGAGTTAGATGCTCAATCGACTGAGCCACCCAGGCACCCCCACTTTCTTATTATTTTTGCTGATTTTCTACCATAAGTGTATGTTACTTTTATAATCAGTAAAAAGTTCTTAAGCAATAAACTAATTGTTTTCTTTTAAAAATAAAAGGTGTTAATTTGGTGGGGACAGGTGATTTGGGAAATATCAGAAAGGGAGACAGAACATAAAGACTCCTAACTCTGGGAAACGAACTAGGGGTGGTGGAAGGGGAGGAGGGCGGGGGTTGGGGGTGAATGGGTGACGGGCACGGAGGCGGGCACTTGACGGGATGAGCACTGGGTGTTATTCTGTATGTTGGTAAATTGAACAACAATAAAAAATAAATTTATTTTAAAAAAATAAAATAAGTAAATAAATATTTCACACATAAAAAAATAAAAAAATAAAAGGTGTTAGGATACTTCTTTCTCTTAGACAAAAGGAACTCGAGCAGGATGTCTGAAAGTAATAGGGCTTTCTCATTTCATTTTTTTTAAATCCTTTTGAATAAATTAGGAGTATCCAGTATTATGACTATAGCTTTTACCCAGGTAGGTCTATTTACATATATATTTAATCAATTTTGTACATTTACTCAAAGCCTCAACCACCCTTTATACTATTTTTTGTTTGTTTCTTATATTATAGATGAACACAGAAAAAAATAAAATAGTTATTTATTGGTATATTGGGATTCCGGATGCTTATTTTCCCAAATCCCTGTTACTGCTATTATAACATGGCTCATGAGATTTTTTTTTTTTTTAATCTCTGCTAAGTTGAGCTGGTTCCATGGTAACCTCTGGAAAGGTGAAGTGCTGTCTTCCCTAAGGTCCCATCAATCATGCTCACAGGGAGAGATCTTGGAACTGCGAGCATGACTCACTGGGACCAGCCATCTGTGACCTGGACCAGTGTCCTTCATGGCTCGTGAAAACCAACAGTATGACATGAAGTCATCCTGGAAGAAGACAGACAGCATGTGCTCAAACCCTGGAATGGGGCCCAAACTTGAGAAGGGATAAGTCTGGGTGTCAATGTGTTCTCCGTTTTCAGTCTCTACTTCAAGTTCGTATCCAGGGCAGGTCATTGATGATTATAAGAAAGATGCAGGGTTCAGAATTTTTTTTCTCAATTTCCCTATTCATAATTTAAAAAAAGAAGACCATTATCCGAAGTTAGATATGCAAATAAAATTGACTTAAAAGCAATAAGAATCAACCACTTTACATCATTAAGCCAGGCATGGAGAATGGCTAAAATTAACAGGACAGGAAACAACAAATGCTGGCGAGAATGTGGAAAAAGGGGAACCCTCTTGCACTATTGGTGGGAACACAAGCTGGTGTAGCCACTCTGGAAAACAGTGTGGAGTGTCCTCAAGAAGTTAAAAATAGAGCTACCCTATGACCCAGCAATAGCACTACTGGGTATTTACCCCAAAGATACAGATGGAGTGAAATACCGGGACAGCCACATCCCAATGTTCACAGCAGCAATGTCCACAATAGCTTAACTGTGGGAGGAGCCACGATGTCCTTTGACAGATGAATGGATAAAGAAGCTGTGGTCTATGTATACAATGGAATATTCCTCAGCCATCAGAAATGACGAATACCCACCATTTGCTTCGACGTGGATGGAACTGGAGGGTATGATGCTGAGTGAAATAAGTCAATTGGAGAAAGACAGTTATATGGTTTCACTCATATGTGGAATATAAGAAATAGTGAAAGGGATCATTAGGGAAAGGAGGGAAACTGAGTGGGGAAAAATTAGAGAGGAAGACAGACCATGAGACTTCTGACTCTGGGAAACAAATAAAGGGTTGCTGAAGAGGAGGTGGGTGTGGGGATGGGGTGACTGGGTGACGGGCACTAAGGAGGGCATGTGATGAGATAAGTACTGGGTGTTGTACTATATGCTGGCAAATTGAATTTACATAAATTATATATATAAAAGAAAATTTTAAGTGATTTTTTTAAAAAAGCAATAAAAATCAGAATAGGCCAAGCAGACATTCTGTCCTCACACTTTCTGAGAACTGGCCACAGGAACATCGTACACATGATTGCTCATGGTGGTTTTCCTAGGACACAGCACTCCTAACGGAACCAGTTGGAGATCAAGGAGAATGGGTGGGGTCAGCTACCTGTCAGACAGCAATAACGGCCAGGGTCAAGGTCTCACGCAAAAGATCGAGCAGGCCCTGCGAGCCCCCTGGAAGAAGTGCCACGGCTCATTTCTCTACCTTCCAAGACGGGATTCATGGGTAGCCATGAAAACCGTTGCAAAAGAGCTACCAATATTTCATTAAAAAGAAAATGTAAGACAGGTCCCAGCTTGAGCTTCAGCTGCAATTTATGTTTGTTGAACTTGTATGGTGAACCTGGAGGACAGACTCATTATTTACATGGGAAACTAAGGCGTCTCCTGGGAGAGAGTTCATTGTAAGTGGGGGAGAAGGAGCCAGGCATGGAGAGCCAGGGATGCAGGAGGGCCACAGTGGCTTTTACTTGGGTCTGAGGGAGAAGGAAGGCTACATGTAAAACCAGACAGGCTTTTTCATTAATATATTTGCACAACTTTCTGGTGCATGCACCACAGATTACAGGCACGCATGCCTATGCATAGTCGCACACAGCATAGAGTAACAAGGAGAGAGGTGTTGCCCTGTCTTGCCATAGCTCACCACACAGCTTTGGCACCGGGAGGGTCCCAGGAATTAGGGGCAGTGATGATGGCAGAGGAAGACCCAAAGCCCAGCAAAAATAGTACGACATCTGATGTGCCCAGGGGGACACTGTGTGCCCAGTACATGGACAGTATCCAAAGAGCAGACTTATCCAAGGGTAAGTGAGGCGTGCCCCAGGGAGAGCCTGAGATGTGAGGGGAGAAGCCTATACTAAAACAGAGGTCAGTGAGGGAGCAGAGGGATGAGGGGGCATTGGTAGGAGACAATAAAATTTGAGTTATGACTCGTAATGTGACCCCATTAGACACACAGGCTGGTGAAGCCCAGGGAAACACAGGCGACAAGACTGTATCTGAGGCTGTAATTATCAGCCCATTTATTTTCACTGGTGACAGGGACAGAAGCACAGTAATTGGGAGGAAAGTCGTGCAAAGACTCAGACAAATTGTGCCCCACTCTCTTCCATATTTTATAGGGAACGCTAACAACCAGATGAACTCTGGAACAGACTACGGCTCGTTACTTCTGACAGGTTGTGCCAGAAACATGTATCGCCAAGTGATTCATCACCATTTATACCTAGATCATAAATCTTTATTTTCCAAAAGCTGTGCTTTGGAATCGGGGCAGACCATAGTGTTTATTCTTTTTTGTTGGCAGTTGGAAGAAAAGCCTATTGACGTCCTTCCTATGGATTTTATCGTTTCTCTGAGAACCATTTTGCACACTTTCTTGGGACTTGTTTTCCACTCGACTCAAAAAATATATAGTTGCTGTAATCATGAAAATGTTTTTTCACCAGTTGGTTTTCAAGTACTTCTGGGGTGACTGTGTTGGCCTGACCCCCACTAAACTATAGTGCGTTGGTTCATCTATTATACAGAGTTAGAAACTGTGCCCAAGCCTGAAATAAACTTTCTAAAATTGCTAGAGAAGTGGAATTGCTATTTTTAAAACCTTATTTTTTAAAGAAATCATTTTAAGACCATAAATTATAATAAGACCATAAAGGGAAAGAAATGAACTTTGGCTTATCACTTACCAGGCCCTTCATAGAAATAAGCCTCGTTTAATCCTCATGAAAACCTTGCCAAGTGGCCATTGCCCCAGCACCAGGGTCTTTTCTCCATAGTTGGAGACCTCTGGGGCCCTAGGGTAATTTAAAGATTGAAATCAATCTGGCCCCCAGTGTTCCATGGTGATTTTGTTGATATGATGTCAGCTGGACATCATGGAAACTGTGCCAAGTATATCTACATCCATATGGATGTCAGACCAAGACTTCTTCATGAAAAAGCATTCTAGAACCATTCCCCAACACACATACACACACATATACATACCCTACCACCACCACCCCTCACTCCCAAATCGCTGGCAAAACCTTGTCAATTTTAATTCTAAACATTTTTCAAATCTCTCCTTTCTCTCTGTTGCCATGACCATAACTCATGATTCCCTGAACTCTCCCAACAATCTATCCTCCTTTCACCTCTGAGTGTTAGGCGCATCTTCTCTCCTGTGGGAGCCAGCCTGCACGATGGCTTTCCAGTGATGCAGACCTCCCACTATTCACAGACCCTTCCCATGCTGAATTAGAGCTGGTCCCATGTGACCCATTGAATAAAGGACAACTAATGATGACTTCTAAGATTGAATTGTAAAAAGCCTTGTAGCTTCTTCTGCCTCATTTTCTTGGATCCTGGACCCAGCATGAAGTAAGAAGTCCGCCACCCTGAAGCAGCCAGTGAAGGAAAGGACACTTAGGGAGAGAGCCAATGAAGAGAGAGATGCCTGGATGGCCACGGCTACCCCAGCCATCCCTCCTGATGCCCAGAATGTTGGAGAGCACAATGAGTTGTCTCTGCTGACCTCTGTCCAAACGATAGATGCATGACCGTCCCCTCACATTCACAAGTTGAAGTCCCAAATTCCAGGACCTCAGAATGTGCCTGTATTTGGAGATAGTGCCTTTAAAGAGGTAAGTTAACAGGAGGCCGTTAGGGGGCGCCCTGATCCATGGGGGAGGAGATTAGGACACAGGCAAGTAGGGGAAGACCATGTGAGGACGCAGGGAAGAGACGGCCATTGAAGAGCCATAGAGAGGGGCCTCGGAAGATACCAACCCCGCCTACACCTTGGTCCTTGAACCTTGAAAAAATAAATGTATTTGTTGAAGTCGCCAGCCTGTGGTCCCTTGTTATGGCAGCTTAGCATATCAATACTGTGGTGATAAATGAATAGTTTTGCTCTAAGCTACTAAAGTTTTTGGTGTAATTTGCAACACAGCAATTTATAACCAGAATACTCCAATGTCTCAGAAATACTTATTTTTAAATTCCTGGCACAGTAGAAGCTCCACATCTTCCAAAGAAATGCATTCCATACAGAAAAAGATTGTAATGTTTCGCAACTGACATTCTTCTTGCTGAAGCCTAACTGCCCTCCACCAAGGGGCGAGCTCGGGGGGCTTCTCCGGCACCTGCAGAACACAGGGGCTGCGCAGCTTAGAAGCAGGGGACGTGGGGAGGAAGGATCTTGCCTTGGGATTCCAGCCTTCCAGGCTGCTGTCAAATGGAGAAGCTAATTGCCAGGCTATAAAAATGACTATTAGGCCCATCAATGTGCTATCATCGACTAGCATCATGACAATGGCAGGATTAGGGGAAACAAATGTGCTTTACAGCCTCCCAGCTGAAACTCTGCAAAAGGTTAATTGGATTGCATTTCAGAGTCTGTGCACCTCAGAGGAGGTTGTGCATGTTCATAACCAAACAAGGTACAAGATGCTGGGAAAATCCGCTCTGGATACACACTTGCACACTGCCTCTCCCTACATAAATCAGAAGGCCACTGTCAGGTTTGGAGCTCTTTCCCCAAAGTTTCATGCCATTAGTGAGTCACAGGTGTTCCTGCTCATTGATTTGGAAATCACAGAGGCCTCTGAGTTGTGTCTCTGGGGGAGGGAAATAAAAACCGTAAGGAGTCAGCAAAAGAATTTCCTGAGTTATTTCACTACTGTAGGAGGGCTGAGAGTTGCCAACAACATGTGAAACACATTAATTCCTACCAGTTTGCGGCCGGGTCACAGCCAGCTAAGAGGCTCTGCCAAACCCCAAGCAGAGTTCCAGGGTGGCAAACTAACGTGTCTGTAACCTGACACATGGCCTTTGAAACTGAGGCGTCAGAAATGTCTGTAGCGTCATTCCCAACGGGAGGAGGCGGCCACTGGGGCATCACCCCCACCTCCCCGCTTTGTGAACTCCCGGCAAAGGGCGTTTGGCCTTAGGTTCTAAAACCCACTTCCAGGGCCTCGGCATTCCCTGGGTGTAGCCCATCCTGAAAGTAGTCAGGAACCACCTTGGAGCAAACCCGGGCACTGGAGGCGTACGGGCACCCCTTGGAGATGCCGCGGGTGCCCTGCCAGACCACTGCCACAAAGCAAGTATTGCAATGAAGTTTGATGAATTTTTTGGTTTCCCAGTGCACATAAAAGTTATGTTGACACTATACTGTAGTTTACTAATTGTGCAATAGCATTGTGTCTAAAAGAACAATGTGCGTACGTTAATTTTAAAGATATTTTATGGTGCACCTGGGTGGCTCAGGCGGTGAAGCATCTGTCTTCGGCTCAGGTCATGATCCTGGGGTCCTGGGGTTGAGCCCCATTGGGCTCCCTGCTTAGTGGGGGGTCTGCTTCTCTTTCTGCCCACCTCCTGCTCGTGTGCTCTCTCTCTCTCTCAAATAAATAAATAAATAAATAAATAAATAAATAAATAAAATCTTTTTTATTTTATTTTATTTTATTTTGTTTAATAAAATCTTTTTTAAAAATATGTTCTATTGTTAAAAAATGTTAACCATCATCTACGCTTTCAGCCAGTGATTAGTAATTACTAATTACAGATCACCATAACAAGTGTAATAACGAAAAAGTTTTAAATACTGTGAGAATTCCTAAAATGCGACATACAGACACAAATTGAGCAAATGCTGTTGGAAAGATGGCACGAATAAACTCACTCAATGTGGGGTTGCCACGAACCTTCAGTTAGTAAAAAAAAAAAAAAAAAAAAAAAAAGACAGTATCTGTGTCAGAGAGCAAGATATCTGTCCCCTCCAAGGTCATTCTAGCTGGACTAAGAATCAAATTGGCATGGGACAGATTAGCAGGAGAAGATCAAATTTCACAGCATACGGGGAACCCGCACAGGTGTGGGAATTCCAAAGACAGCCAGGCAAAATGAGGTATCTGTGTCATCCTGAACTAAGGAGAAGAGGGTAGGGGTCTGGGACTTCAGAGGAAAGAAGTGTGACTCACAGGAAGATGCTTGCTGGCCCACACTCAGAAACCATGGGACGAAGACAGGGTTCTGACTGAACACACTTTGCTAGGTTCCTGTCATAATGTAGTTCTCTATGGTGACAGCCCCCTTCCTGGAGCAGGTCCACTATGTAAATTCTTTTTAGGCAGTTGTAGGGGAGGCAAAGAGCTTTTCCTGAATCTATTGGGGTTTGACTGCTTTGTAACTCAAAATAATGTTCCTGCCAAAGTGGTCCATCTTCAGGGGGCACTGCGCTTGCCCCTACCTATATCTGCAAAGGGCAATAAAATGAGTTTCGCCTGGATGTAGAATTGCATTGATAAGTTGTATAATTGTCTACCACTTCCAATCCCATCTCATCTGGTTGAAATTTCCTCTGCTATACACATTTTGTGCCAAACCCAAAGCCATTGGATTTGGTAAATCTTTAAGAGTTTAACTACTGGAAGCAGTTAGGTTAGTGATGGGATAGTCCCTGGTCTTGAGGGGGGAAGGCCTGAGCTCAGGGGGCACTGAACATAGAACCAGAAAACCAAGGATCCAAGAATGGAGACTGAAATCACTCTTAATACCCCAAGGACAACCAGGGTCCCGGCCCTGGGCTTTGAGCTGGTCAGTCTCCAGCTAGAGATAGGAGTTCATAAGGCTGAGAGGATATCCCCCAACATCAACAACCAGATATCAGATCACCTCCCACTTCTAGAGCCCAGAATTCCGTGATCAGATTGCCCAGAGCCTGCATGCAGGGCTGCCCTAACCTCCTCCCCTGTCCTGCGCTCTGCCCATGTGCGTCACAGGGACATACAGTGCCAAGGCGCAGGTGCCTACAGCGGAGGGGGTGGGGGACCCTTGTGATACAGAGAAGGGGGGGAAGCCCTTTCCTGGGCCTGCAGTGTTGGAGATCATACAAAATGAGTTCTGAAAAGGCTACATTTGCTTTAGCCACAAGGAGCTTACAGGAAACTCTTCACCTTTTGCCTCCTCTTCTTCACAACTCTATCAGTGCCGTGACGAAAAGCTGAAACTTAATTTTCTTATGTGCTTGAAAGTCAGCTTTCTATTATTTTGTAACAGAAGTTAAAATGTGTTTCTCATTTCAAAGCAGTGTTTACCCTTTCCATGGGTTCCTCTACTGATTTCTGGTTATGAGCTATTGATCCCAATGGAAAGAATAACGTGCCCACCTAGAGCCACCCCCACCCCCCACATTACTTCTGGCTGCATGTGAAAAATGAAGGTTCTCTGCGGGTGAGCGGAGCCTTGACCCTTGAGGTGTGAAGCCATCCTGGAGAAGGCACAGCCTGAGCTCTGAAACCCTGGTACTTGAGTCTATTCCCATTTCCTTCATGTGTGAGAGCTAGCTTAGATATTGGGACCCACAAAAGGGAGCCCCCCCATTTCCTGCGCCCTGCCAGTGGCCTGGCCCAGGTCACAAACACATAAAGCCAAGGCAGCTTGCACTTATGGGAAACACCTGTCAAGGAACGAGAAGTGCACCAGTCTTAATCCTCCGCCTGGCCTTCAGCTAGCTCATCTTACTGTAGAAAACAGAACCTACTAGCCAGTCATGTCCTGTCTCCATGCTGCCTTTTCTAACACTTTATAAAACTTTTTCTTGCCCAGAATCCCTCATCCCTGGGTTGTTTTCCTTCAAATAAAGGACATCAAACTCCTTACTAATTGTTTTAGTTTTGTCATTGGACAGTTTTGGTGACAAGATGGGACCCAGAAACAGCTGCTGAAGATCCCAGGGACCGCTCCTAGGTCCAGGTGATGGTACCTACAAAGCCCTTGTGATTCTCTGCCTTTTAGGCTGCTCTCTGGGATCTCTTAGGAGCTTCTCTCGGATCAAACTCTATTTTGTATTCTGAGCTCCTTGAGTTTGTCTTAATCCTTCTAACTCCAGATTTTCCAGGAGAAACTTAGTGAACTCACAGGATTTGGGTTTGTGTCGAAGCTCATCTACAAGGTAAGTGCCTTCAGGGGTCCTGACAGATCTCAGAAACTGGGCACCAGCAGCCAGAAACAGTAAATCTAGTTGAATTAGGAGGATTATTTCAACAAGGAAAATAATGGGTACCCCTCAGTCTAAGAAAATAAGATGGCAGCTATCAGAAGACTCCCAGAGCCTTGAGGTAAGTCCACAGCATAGACTGCTGGGGATTTGGAGAAATAAATTTAGAGAAGAAACTTGGATTTCTTTGACCACATCAAAATCTAAGTAGGCCTAAATCAGGACTATTAATAGCCATTAGGACTCTACCACTATAAAGAAATCTCATGAAGGACATCATAGATCTGTTGCTCATGGGAGTCTGAGAGCCAAAGCTACAAAATTGATGGGCATGGGTCAAGCACTTAAAAGCTGTTAGAGTGCTCACGACCTAACTCCTGCGCTAGGATAAATTGCTCATGAAATGGGTTAGATTGACAGTAGGTCATCTGCCAATTCTCAAGAAAATCTCTGTGCAAAAAAAGTATACTGTAAAACGCCACAAAATCTCTAACTCAGGGGCATATTCCCTTACATATTAATTTGGCTCCAAGAGACCTAAGTCTTGGCTAAAGAAATGAGATCCCCAAGTTTCAAAGAATTAAACGTGCCACCTTTGAATACAACTTCTTGTTTTAGTCTAAGAACTGTGGTCCTGGAAGCTATAGATGTCTACAAAAATGGCAAAATCTTATTAAAACAACCTAGAATTACAATGGCTATTACAGGAAATATTCCAACTAGACAAGATTATTCATTTAAGAGGTGCACTTGAAACCTATTAAATGAGAGAAAATATTTGCAAGTTACATATCTGATAAGGGTTAATATCCAAAATACATTTTAAAAATCATACAATTCAATATCAAAAAAAAACCCAACCAAACAATCCCATTTAAAAATAGGCAGAGGATCTGAATAGACATTATTCCAAAAAAAGACATCCAGATGGACAGCAGGCACTTGAAAAGATGCTCAAAATCACTTATCATCAAAGAAAAGCAAATCAAAACCATAATAAGATATCACCCCATACCTATTAGAATGGATATTATCAAAAAGACAAGAAATAAGTGTTGGCAAGGATGGAAAGAAAAGGAAACCCCTGTGCATTGTTGGTGGGAATGTAAATTGGTGCATCCACATGGAAAACAGTACGGAGGTGCCTTGAAAATTAAAAATAGAATTTCCATATGATCCAGCAATTTCCCTTCTGGATATTTATCCAAAGAAAATAAAACCACTAAGTCAAAAAGATATATGCACCCCCCCATGTTCATTGCGGCATTATTTATGATAGCCAAGACATGGAAATAGCTTAAGTGTCCATCAGTGGATAAATGAGTAAAGAAGATGTAGTAGATATACACAATATTTTGAATATTATATAATATATATAATTTATTATTCAATATACATATTGAATATTTTTAGCCGTAAAATGAGAATGAAATTTTGCCATTTGTGACATGAATGGACCTTGAAGGCATTATGCTGATATAAGTCAGACAAAGACAAATCCCATATGATCTCACTTACATGTAGAATCTTTAAAAAAAGAAAGAAGACCAAGCTCGTAAATGCAGAGAATGGATTGGTGGTTGTCAGACAAGGACCAGTGGTGAAATGGATGAAGGGGGTCAAAAGATACAAACTTCCAGTTATAAAGTGAGTGATGGGCATGTAGTGTGCAGCGTGGCAGCTATAGTTAATAATACTTCGCTGCCTATTTGAAAGCTCCTAAGAGAGTAGATCTTAAAAGTGCTCATTACAAAAAAAAAATGTAACTATGTGTGGTGACAGATGCTAACTAGACTTATTGTGGTGATCATTTTGCAGTGTATACAAATATTGAATCATGTTGTATCCCCCAAATTAATGAATATTATATGTCAATTATACCTCAATTTTAAAAGGGAGGGGTGGTTATGCTTGTGGCAACAAAGACATTCTGGCCCTGCTGGTCCCAGTGGGTTGCAATCAAAATATTGCTCATTTTGTTGTTTGTTTCCTACTTTATGTACTGACTCATTTCATGATAGTTTCTTAAAAATTTCCTCTTGCCATTTTTCAAACAAAGATGAAAGATAGGGATGCCTGAGTGGCTCAGCGGTGGAACGTCTGCCTTTGGCTCAGGGCATGATCCTGGGATTCAGGAATTGAGTCCCACATCGGGCTCCCTGCAGGGAGCCTGCTTCTCCCTCTGCCTGTGCCTCTGCCTCTCTCTGTGTCTCTCATGAATAAATAAATCAAGTCTTTAAAAACAAAAAACCAAAGATGAAAGATAAATATTTTGTGAGGCTTCTATTCTGCTTTCTTCTCCTGTCCTTTCTTCTCTACATTTGCCAAGTGAATTTGTTTACTTGTCTTCTGTTTTGACACTGACGTGGTCCAATTTCTCAGCAGTTTACATGCTCACTTTATTCACTAACAGGTTTTTCTACCTTTTCTTTTCAATAATACCATGTAAATTACCCTAACTTTTTCTCTTAAATAATCCTACTTAGTTTAGGGATGCTTTAAAATTAAGATAGAAAATTCCTTTATACTGGAGAGAGAGAGAGAGAGAGAGAGAGAGAGAGAGTTATTGAGAGAATGAATCAGAAAGTAGCCAGTGACTTAAAAAACTGATCCATCTTTTTGCTGAAAGTAGTAGAAACGTACTAAAGCAATAAGAATCTTGGTTCCACAATGAATCTACAAGCCAACCCACACAAATAGCTCTCAAGTCATTTTTGCTCAGTGCAGAGCAATTTCCTAGGAATCAGGAAACCCAGTTCTTAAATCACCTTAGTTCTAACCTTTTAAACCTTCTAACACAGTTGATTGTATGGATTTAGGGAATCCTTGAACTCTCCTGGGCTTCATTTCCTCTATCTATAAAAGGAGATGTTGGGTAGAGACTAAAATCCTTTCCAGTTGTAAAATGCTAAATTAGGTCTTTACAGTATTTTTCATGACCTGAAATTTGACCTTGATTATCCTAATCTTTAATTTGATGGAAGAATGTAAAATTTTGGTGTTATTAGTTTTGTATGGGAGGGATGGCTCCTTGAGTTAAGTATTGTGAAAAAAAGTCATTGTTCCCAAATCAATGAACAGAATGGGGTACCTATTCTAATTGGCACACAAAAGCCTCTAAAAGGCTCCAAAATGCCAAAATAGCTTCATTGAAATGCTCATTGCAAAAAGCTATGAAAAATTAAAGACACAAGAGGTACCTAAAACAAAAGACCATAAGGCTGGCATGAGCCCCGCTACTCCCCTTTATCTTCCTTTATATGAGTACTCAGGGACTACTAATCCTCTATCTGTACTGTCTTCTCTGAAAAGACCTCAGGACTGTAAACAAAAGTCTGCCAAGTTAGTAGTCTTTCAGACACCTCATATCCGCCCCCTTTTTTTTTTTCCCCAAGAGTTGGACACTTAACCGGCTGAGCCACCAGGCGCCCCTGATCCCTTTACTTGTAAAGTGGGAGTGATGACGCTACCACACAATGTTTGCAATGTCTAGTGAGCAGCACAATGCCTGGCGTGTTGAAACGAGACAGCGCATATTTTGAGTGTCCTTTAGGATGAACACGGAGCTTCATCCACATGCTGTAACCTAAGACCATCTGGTCTCATGGGATAGTGCCTGATTATCTGCCCAGGAAAGAACCAGCCTTCATACGTGTCTCCTTCCAGATCAGTTTTGCTTCCTCTCCATTGATATGCAGAATGAGTCCCCAGCACACCTGGGGTTCCCGCTTTCCCCTCTCGGCCCCCACACAGTAACTAATAAAAAGCACCTCTTTTCTCCTTGGCTGTGTTCAAATATATATATGAGCTCCTCCCAGACTGATGGGACTCCAAAGGATTCTCTTGTAACTGCTACCAGATATTCCCTTAAACGCCAAGGGGAAATTAAAATTAATGGAAAACCTTACCAAATTCTGGTAGATATGAGGGCTACACTCTCTGCTTTAAACCCCACTTGCTTCAGACCTTGTCGGTGAGATCCTAGGAAAACTGGAAGCAATGGGCACAGGGTGAGAATCCTCACCAGAATTAGCTCTCCCAAACCTCTGCTGTGCCCAAAGAGGAAGGTAAAATTTCATGTCCCTTCCTTTCCAAACCTAGACCCATTGATTATTGATCTTTTCTCTCCCAGAGACAACTGTTGCCTTCTCGTGTGTCTCAAATGGTGTCCTGAGAACTTGGCTGGGCAAAATCAGGTTGGGGGCTCTAAAAATATGGCCAGACAGAAATGTGGGCCACATCCCATTTTGCAGCCAGATAGGGCCAAACAGAAATGTGGGTTGCACTCCATTTGTAGCTGGTGTCCTTTCAACTTTTGCCAGTTCTCAAGGAAACTGTCTAAATATTTCTTTCTTCAGGTGATCTTTGGCAGTGGCTCTGGATCCTGAGAGGGTACTATCTTTTGCACCCTCTGTGAGGATGCCTCTTGCATCCAAGGGGTTGTTCAATCTTGCCAGGAATATTGACTATTTGTCTTGGGTGAAACCTGACAAGATACTTGAAAGGATTTTTTAAGCAGCTCTGTGGTCAGAAATTGGCCAAATTGAAAGCTGATATTCAGAGCCTGATAGGAACTTTTTTCTATGTCTTCCTCCTCTAAGCTAAATGAAACTATGTACCCAGAAGGAAAGAAAAACATTCCAAAGACAAAGAGCTCTAAATCTAAAGCATAGGAATGTTTTGATTTCCATCTTACTTGAAAATCTTCTCCCTGATAGAAAGACATAAAGAAGCAAGCCAGAAAGAGAGCGTGGAATCCTAACCACTAGACCACCAGGGAAACAAACCAGAAAGGGGGGGTGGGGAGAAGCAAACTGAAGATAATGTAGTTGGATGGGCAGGTCAGCCTGGGAGGTCATTCAGGTTACAACCTAGGTCTAAGAAATTAAAAACAAGTGTCTTTTTCTTATAAATTGAGCCTTTACAGGAACAAAAATTCATCTCAAAAAGCAATTCAAAGCCCACCTATCCTCTTGACCAATTCTCTTGACTCCAAACTCTCCAATTCATCTATAAAGGTGTGGTTTGTAAAATTCTGAAGTTGGGAAACAAAATCCTTCTTGGAGGGACTTGCATTCTTTTCCTGACCATTTACAGTGTAAATGTTCTACTCAGTCTTCTCTGGGAACTAAGGGCCATCTCTTTGAAATGCAAACTTCAGGGAGGTAATTCTTTTTTTTTTTTTAAGATTTTATTTATTTATTCATGAGAGACAGAGAGAGAGAGAGAGGCAGAGACACAGGCAGAGGGAGAAGCAGGCTCCATGCAGGGAGCCTGATGTGGGACTCGATCCTGGGTCCCCAGGATCACACCCTGGGCTGAAGGCAGTGCTAAACCACTGAGCCACCCGGGCTGCCCCAGGGAGGTAATTCTTATGGGAAGGAAAAAAGAGAGAAAAAAAGAGAGAAAAAATTTGGAGACAAGGAAAATGAAAAATCTTTCCAAAGATGAAGGCATCTGAGCAGGTAAGCTTAATTTATTTCATCTGCTAGAAACACAGTTTGGATCCAACTATTCTTTTATAAGTTAGTGAGTTTTGCATTATCTTGAATGTCTAATGGCTAAAATTTTAAAACATAAGCTATCAGATCTGTTTTTATCTGTCTGTATACTATGTATGTCTATGTATGTGTGTTATAAGTATGGGCTTTTTCTTCTACCTTGGTACTGACAAAATTAATTTGTAAAGAATTCTATTTGATAAGTTTCAAAAAATTAAGCATTTATATAAATAAGCATACTCTCAGAAATTTAGAAACCAACATAAATGTTCAAGTTCTCATGATTTAGGGTAACCTTCAGGAAACAAAAGCTAGTTTGTCAGTTTAATTAAAACAGGCATGTCTTGGGGCTCCTGGGCAACTCAAGCCAGGTAAGCTCTGACTCTTGATCTCAGCTCAGGTCTTGATCTCCCAGTGGTGAGTTTAAGCCCTGCACTGGGCTCCACACTGGACCAAAGCCCAAAGACAAAAACTCTTGGTAGCTTTTTTGAACTATCAATATTAAATACAGTTCTGCACAAAACTTTCATTCTACCTAGGTTTTGCTACCAGTCAAATAAGCTCATGTTATCTCTGCTACAAAATTTGTTGGCAAGAAAGATACTTAAAATGTTTAGCCATTTAATGTCTCATGAGTAATCTAAACATAATTATTAAGAATAAGTAAATTAAATAGATATAAGTAAGATACAAGTTTATAAACTTTTCAACAATAATTATAGTCACGGCATATCTACTTAAAAAATATGGTAACTTGAAACCTTAAAGTCACATGGTCAAATGATGAATATTTGCTGAATATCTAGATCACTTTCTAAAAAGATAAAATACTGAAATATTAATTACTTAACATAGGTTTATCTACCTTTGGCTTCCTTTTCCAGAGGAATTAAAAATATTTGAGTCTACTCATAAACGTGTTTTGTGTCACAGTGAAAAATTCACTGCAAGGAAAAATATATTTCTAGAAATTATAATATGTATATAAATTGGCCAATCCACAGAACTGTAGTTTGACAGTTCGCAAGTTCTTACTTCTTGGTTTTCACTAGAAATTAATGATTCTAAGTGTTAAGAATTCTAGTCAATATAAATAATTTAAACTACTAGAAATAATAAAGTTAACAACTTTATGAAGAGAAAGTAGGATGTATTTTTGGTAAGAAAAGGTAAAAGGTATACATATGTGGTTTTTGTAAAGGGAAGGGAGAGTAATTTTGTGCTAAAGTAAAATTATTGATCCAGAATGAGAAAGGGAGGTGGGGAATAAGACAAACTTGAATGGATATAAAAAAAATGGTACCCCGAAGATTCAGATGCAATGAAACGCCGGGGCACCTGCACCCCGATGTTTCTAGCAGCCATGTCCACAATAGCCAAACTGTGGAAGGAGCCTCGGTGCCCATCGAAAGATGAATGGATAAAGAAGATGTGGTTTATGTATACAATGGAATATTACTCAGCCATTAGAAACAACAAATACCCACCATTTGCTTCAACGTGGATGGAACTGGAGGGTATTATGCTGAGTGAAGTAAGTCAATCGGAGAAGGACAAACAGTGTATGTTCTCACTCATTTGGGGAATATGAATAATAGTGAAGGGGAATATAAGGGAAGGGAGAAGAAATGTGTGGGAGATATCAGAAAGGGACACAGAACATAAAGACTTCTAACTCTGGGAAATGAACTAGGGGTGGTGGAAGGGGAGGAGGGCGGGGGGTGGGGGTGAATGGGTGACGGGCACGGAGGGGGACACTTGACGGGATGAGCACTGGGTGTTATTCTGTATGTTGGTAAATTGAACACCAATAAAAATTAATTTATAAAAAAAAATGGTAAAGTATTTATGAGAGCGGAATCTTGGGAAAGGAGTTTTAGGTGCAGTTAACCTGGCTAAGATTGGAATGGATTTAATTAAGTTCTTTAAAAAATGATTTTAATATAAAAAAGTACACTGGAACAAAATTGGAATTTGGTTTTCTCTCTGTTAAAAGAACAAAGTTTTCTTGGACTATTGATCTGTTCTTTATAAGAAATTGTGAAAGTTTTTTTTTTTTTTAACTTTTGAGTAATCCACTTGGACAGCAAAGATCTTGTGTCTTAACCAAAATAATTTACTATGCTTCCTGTTGTCTTTATCAGGTAGGATTACTTAGGAAAACCCAGTCTTCTTGATGTTAAAGGAGCTAAGTTCTGTTCATCACTTCTGTTTGCCTTTAACATCTCATCATCACTTTGGTGAAATAGATAATTAAGTATTATTTCCTATTTATCTGTGATCCTGGTTAGTCGAATGTTCAAACCTATAGCCATTTTGACAACATTTCCAAACCAAATTCTAAATGGAGTCTTCTGAACTCAAAGTAACTTTGAGATTTCCCAGAGAATCCCTGGAAAATCTCAAAGGATTTGTCTCTCATCTTGGAAAGGAGAGGCATTAAACTAATTAGGTTTATTTGGTATGCTGAATTATGTGGGTTGCATTGTCAAATAAGAAGTGATGATAAACCTTAGGTTACATGTATTTGGATACATATTACTAATATTGGAATTCCAAAAATTGGTTAAAGTCTAGAAATTTGTCCATACTCCCATTGTTCAATTATTATCCTAAATTATCGTATGTCACAGAAATAACTACATTTCCTTATCAAATGAACTCTCCTTAGATTTGCAACCATGGGCATTTTTAAGTCTTTTGTCATTTACAGACAGTTATTGCTTTACTATGATGCTTTTGCAAAAGTGAGATTCATGAAAAGAACACTTGCCAAGAACTCTTGAGCACAGACACCCTGGCCAAATTACAAGATGTTGAAATTTGGTGTATATTTCATAACTGAAGAAGGCTCCACATGATACTGTCCTGTACAAACACTGGTGACCTCAAAATCAAGCTTCCTGGGACAAGAATCCACTGATATCACAAAGTAGACTGCTGGTACCCAAGACATTAGAACTAGAATCCTGATCCCTTCCCCTCTCAACACAAAACCCCTTCCCGCCCCCCTTGGTATCTGCTTTGCCATTCTTTCTCTTTCTGCAGGTGGGGAAAATAATGTTATCATTCATATTTCTGGAGTTCATGGAAATGAATAAACCTATCTGATTGATGGGTTTGCCACCAAACCCCCCGGTGAGTTCATGATACTGGGCTCCTTTAGTATTGCCCGCTACAAATTTTCCTACAAACAATGCCTCTTTGCCTTGTGCTAGACGCTAAGCTCCCTCTCTATAGTGTCAGACTCTCTAACCCTGTCCCTGCAAGTCAATGCCCCTGCTTCCAATTAAAAACTCCAAACTTAAGAAACTTCCCATCCTGGCTCTGCCACAGAAAGAGAAATTGGTATAATATCATCTTGTGGTCTATAGACTCTTCAGTCTGACTTGCCTCCAGGGCTATAATCTTTCCTGTTCAGAGCCTTGGCTAGTTGCCATGTGTTCCACTATTCTAACAGCCTCCACCATGGGACATCACTTTTAGCAATGCCACTGTGCTCCTCCTGGGCTTTTCTTTATCTGTGGAGGGCTAGTATCCCCTCATTGATGGGCAGCTCCATGTTAAATAGATGGGAAATGGTTGGAAGCTGTGGTCTGTGCTACCTCAGCACACCTGACTGTCCATAACCAAACCTTCATGTTGGGCTACACTTCTCAACCTACATCACAGGCTCAAATGGGAATTGTCAGGAGGCATTCATGATTCAAAATTCACTTCTTTGGGCAGATCCCTACTACCCTGGCTTGGAGTAAGTATACATGAGGTTATGATTAGGAATCTCTTCTTAACTCTTGAAAGTTTTGCAGAATTTCCTGCTACAGCAGTAGGTGTCAAAAAAAAAAAAAAATCCCTACACTCTCTGACCAGAGTTGCTCCTGATAATAGGACAGCTTTTGACTATCTTTTAGCTGAGCAAAGAGATGTCTGTGCTGTGGCCAACATGACTTGCCACACTTACATTAACACTTCCGGGAAAGTTGAGAGTCAGCTAGATAAGATCACTGGACAAGCCATTTGGCTTACGAAAGCGACTCTTTCCACGGGCCTTTCTTTGATCTGTTTCATCTATGTTAGTCTGGGTTATGGGGATCGTGGCTTCCAACCATTCTCCAAATGTTGGATATTATCCTGCTTATAGTCATTCTAACAGTCTCCCTGGTACACTGTGTTCTCTCAAAAGCTTTAAATGCATATGTGCAGCCACTGGTGACCAGACAAATGGTCTCCCTTCACTCAGAATGCTAAAAACAAGATAAAAAAGAAAAAAGGCCAATGAAGGGACTGGGACCTTGATATCCTAATCTATGATTTCCAGTTGGAGACCCAACCTGATTCCAACACCAACAAAAAGCGATACCTTGAAACAGCTCTAGTATCATAGATTTTGATCAATACTCTCAAAGAGGGGAACTGAGATAAAGTTAATTCATATATTGGAACCCACAAAATGGAGGCTGCCCCAGTGGCCCGGACCACACCACAAATCTAAACCTAAATCAGCCTGGCTTACAGGAAACATCTGTCAAGGGAAGCTAACATATGCCAATCACAACCTTCCATCAGAGCTCCAGCTAGCTCATCTACCCTTGAAAACAGGACCTGCTAGCCTTCAAAGGACACCCCCGACCCACTAGTCTACCATGCCCTGTTTCCACGCTACCTCTTCTAACACTATAAAACTTGCTCTTCGCCAGAATCCCTCTGGAAGAGTGCTCTACTGCTTGTGGGGTATCATACCGTACTCCCCATCCAAGCTTTCCCTTGAATAAGGACATCCTACTCATTACCGAACTGCTCTAGTCTTGCTATTTGACATGCCACTAGGAGGGACAGGGGAACACCACTCCTTGCTTATTATATTCCACAGTGATAATTCAGTATGAAACTAGTAACCAAACCCAGATTGCCTCCCAGATGGGGATGAGATAAAAAGAGCTGAATAAAGTCACATGGGCTAATTCAAGAGCCAGATATAAATAGAATAAAATTAAACTGGGGCTAGAATTTGGGGGCAGAAAATAGTACTTTTCTTGTGGTTCTTCCAGAGCTTCGGCAATGCAGGCCTGATGTTTAAGATCTAATTTGTGATGCCGCAAAGAATTTACTGGTTCAAATTTCCTTTGCTCCTCACTTTTTGTTCCAAGCCAGAAGCCACTGAAGCTGGCGAAGATCCTGGGAAGGGCCATGGGATGATATGGAGAGAGGGGCCTCTAGTGTTGAGCTACTTTTCTGCCATCCAGCAGCACTCAATTCACTTACGTATGAATGTCTGTTTATCTATAATCATAATTCCGCTTCTCTGCGAAAGCCTGGGCTTAAAGTTTAAGTGTGTGTCTTTCACTTCCGGGATAACATTAAGAAATTTAATAATGGCAGAATTGAAGTCGTAATGCTCAACAGTAAGGAAAACCTTGAGTCAGCAAGCAATATCTGGTAAGGGCCTATTAAATCTTCAGGCCTGGGACAGTTGCTAAAAGCAATTTCCAGAAGTCTAAGATTTAAAAAGGCAACTAAAACATCAGGAGTAAATAAGTCTCAAATGAATAAGGAGGACACTGTCTATCTTTCATCTATACACACATCATAAAAGAATTTCTGTAGTAAATCCCATGTTCCAGGTACTCAACCAGGCTCCAAACTACAGTGATGGAAGACAAAGCGTCTATCCTCAGGGGTCCACAGGTAATCAGGGGAGGCCGACACATTACAACCAGGACTGAATACTATTCAAAACTGCAGCCCTTCTAGCTAAGGCTTCAAGGTGCCTAGGAGTGAGCAGGGCAAGGGAAAGGGGAAAAGATACTCCAGCCTCAGGAAGTGGAAGTCCTGAGCATGCTGGAGCTGAGAAAGCACAGGCTGTGCTAACATTAGCATCCCCATGGGATATGGTAGGAAGGCAGGTTGGCACCCAGGGGTGCACCTCGCTTCCCCGAGGTGACACCGATTGCCATTCGTTGATTTGGCAACGTGCTGAGCATCTTCTGTTATCAGGCAGTGGGTGTGCATGGAGGCCCCCAAGATGAGCGAGACATGGCCTGAACCCCTCAGACACTCAAGGTCTAGTGGGGGAAGGGGACAGGAAAGCCACCATCCACTAATCCACAAAATAAATGCAACCAGAGAGCTACACCAGGGCTCCTGCACAACAGAGGGAGTGAGTGGCTGGGTCTGAGCCAAGAACTCAGAGGATGTGGCATTTGGGTTGTGCCTTAAAGATGAATGGCAGTGGCCAAAGTGGACAAAGGCAGGGAGAGAGGAAGAGGGGGCCACGGTGGTGGAAGCCTGGTGTCTGCAAGGGCCACTACCAACCCTCCTATCTGATCAGAATCCAGCTCAGCAGTCTGGAGTCTCTCCTGAAAGCGAGTGAGAACTATGGGTTTATAGGAGGACCAAGGCAGAGGCCCCCAGACTTCTTCCTGGAGGAGGAAGGGGCAGGAAGTAACACGGTAAGATTCTCACTGTTTAAATAAAATCTGGAGATGGTAGGACAGATGGGTTGGGGTGGCACACAACAGTCCAGTTCGTGTTGATCACAATTATACACTGTTGAGAGATTCTTGAGTTTGATTCTGGGGGATTTGGCCAGAGAAGATCTCCAGTCCGTGTGGTTTGGGCTAAAATTTCTTCCCATTATTCTCCAGAATGCACAGCAATAGCAGTAATCATAGCACCACACTTGCTTATTGTACATTTCGAATATGCAAGGCCTGCCACTGAGAATCCTGCCTGGGAACTCTCATGACAGAGGCTCCCTATTTCACAGGTGAAGCAACTGAGGTTTCCGAAGCCGGGTAATGAGGTGAAGCTCATAAGGCTACCAGGCAGGAGCTCTTGGAGGTTTTTGGACTGCCAAGCCCACGTTCTTAACCATATACAGTCTTCTCTCTCTTTTTTTAACCATTAATCAAGGCCCCTGTTGCTAACGTACCCCTTATGCTAAAATTTATGCAACTGCGTTATTTTCCTCAGATATTGCTACTAGACACAGCAGGGAAGGATTCCAGCAATATCTTTGTTGCCAACATGTTAAATGTAGTCTGGAAAGCTTTAAATGCTAATGGTAGAATGTCACCTGTCTGAATGTGCTGAGCATAAACCAGGATAACATAAGAAGGCAACCTGAAGGCTGAACTGGAGGCAAACCTGTATTGTGGGATTCTTTCCATCCTCCCTGATTATATCCCATCAGTTAACACCACATCTGGTTCTGGCGCCAACCAGGGGCACTCAACCAAGAAGGAATTATGGAATGTTCCAGTAAGGGATGGGATTTTTCCTATAACAGCTTTCATCAAAATTTACCCTTTGAGCTAGTCTTATCCTATAACCTTCTCCGGCTCCAACATAGCAGCTGGCATCAGAGATCAAAAACATACCCTGAAAGTCATCCTGGGAGCCAGGGCAGACTTCAGCTCCTCAACATTAACCCCAAAAAGAAGGAATTCTGGGAGCGGCCAACAGGATGTTTATTACTTCTGTCCACTGGTACCAGCTTCCCCTCACAATTGGAAGCCTCTCGATGCCTGCTATCCATGTCCTGAAGTGCTGCTTTCAGAGCTGAAGCTGTCCAGAGCAATTCTGACAACAACAAAGCACATTGACTTGAGATCATTAAGAAGTCAATGGAAAAGTGAGAACCAGTTCTTGCCCTCCTTAATAAGTGTTCTGGATAGAAGATCTTATAATGAGGTCAGAGAGCAAAATTCTCTTATCATGAAATAAGATATCATGAATCTCTTATCAATTCTCTTATAATTCTAGTACTCCCCAACGAAACCAATTTCTTTATTCCTCTTCTCTGCCTCCTCTGCACCCTCCCTCCTTCTTCATAACAACTATTGTTCCTGGCTCATGCTCTCTCCTGGAGGACCTTTGGACCTACAGATTGCTAACAAGATGGTTGATCCCTGCCTTGGCCCGAGTGCAGCTCTGGAAGGCCAGCCTGCCCCATGCAGGATGCTCCGTCCTCCTCAGAACCTTCTTCCCCACCTTACCACTTCTTGGTACTTAAATTCTACATCTAGCAATTACTTTCCTCCTTGAGCAGCTGGTTTCCACTTGAACAGGCAGCTGGAGGTAGTCAAAGCATGACTTAAATAATCATTTACTATTGTAAAGCTCCTTTCATCCATAGGCTTACCATTAATCACACTGGAAAATAATAGAATGGTAAAGAGTGATTGCTGGTATTAATAAAATCATGTCAGCTGAGGACAGAACCAACCAGACATAGCCATTGGGAACTGCTATACCGCCTTATTATCTCTGAATGATTGTCCAGCTGGCAGATCCGAGCTACGTGCTCACAAACAAAAGGTTATACTCAGAGGGACACCGCACACGGGCAGCAGGGTTTAGGCTTCTGACATGGTTATGTCTCCAAGCTCTGTAACCCAGTGTCTCAGAGGCTGCTTTGTTAACTGGAAGGTCGATATATTACTATGCAATGAAATGCAAGATACATTTTTTTTTTTAATCCAGAGATGAAAACCTACCAAAACTATAAGGCAAGCTGTCGTGTGAATCTGACATTACAGAAGGGGAAGTGAGGGCTGTGGTTTGGCCAACCCAGCTGGACTGGTCGCCCCTCTCCATGATCACAGATCCTTAGAGTCACAAATATCAATAGTTATGTCTGTGTGCCAGGCACTGTTCTAGGAGCTGGGGATGGAGAAGTTGGCAAACTCCCTGCCCTTTTGGAGTTCATCCCTATTGAGAGGAAAGGCAAAAAGCAAACAGATAAATGCATAACACAATGTCAAGGAATGAGAAGTGCTAAGAAATAAAGCAAGGAAAGAGAGAGAGGGTAAAAAATAAAGCAAAGAAGGAGAGAGACGGCAAAGGTACTGAGGGACTGTCCCTCTGAGGAGGGGGCATCTGAGCAGAGAACAAGTGAAGAGGATACAAGCTATGTGAGCATCTGCGGGGGTGCCAGGCCAGCAGTGGGAAGAGGCCTGCAAAGGCCCGACGCACTCAAAGGAACGGGCTTCGTCTCTTAACAAACGTACTGTGCCATACGTGGTACACCCATGTGAGTGTTTTTACCCTCAAAGTGCTTTTACACTCATTTTAACAAGGAGGCCATTCTGCGATTGCAACTTGCATCTTCAGATTGCTACTCATATGCCTTTCCTCTCAAACTTCCACCAGAATCACCAAAGAACAGCTTCCTTCAGGGTGCACAGCTGGCCTGGGAAGGGAGGATTTGCCCCCCAGTTTCCCAACATCCAAGCAGGGGGTGGGAGGCAGTGAGCAAGACAGTGTGATCCCCGAGGAGCCTCGTGCCCCACAGCTTGGAGAGGAGGGAAAGGCGATGGATAAAGTCTTTGCTCCTGTGTCACTGCCTTCCCGATTTCCTGCCACTGGCAACACCCGGGGACCCCACCCCCACCCCAAGCCAACAGTCGGCCCGGAAGGCATGAAGCAGGTTCTGCAAACTCCCTTCCTTTGCAGCCCATGAGCTTCCTCGGATGAAGGGGACTGGCCCCCAGAGCCTCTCCTGCCGGCACCCACTCCACTCGAGGAGGCCCCAAAGTATGTCCTGGGCAGCCCCCTCCTCCTCCCTCACCACACCCAGAACCATCTGCCCCTGATGGGGGGGATCCCAGTGTTGATGAGCTAGGTGTCCTGCTCTCGCCAGCTCCATTTATGTTTTCTCTTTATATCTTCCCCAAATATAAAGAGAAAACCTTTCCTAACAGACTGGCTTCATTCAGTTTTTTCTTTGTTCTTTGCTGTCCTTTTTTTGAAGTTCTACGTTCTATTTTTATTCTACTAGCTTTACTTTAATTTTTAACTAACTCAATTAAACTACATTTTCCTAGCCACATCAATAATTAACTAGTATTTATAACCTCTCTCTTCTCCGAGTCAAGCCAGATGAGATATTCATAACTTCTTATAACCTACCCCCCTTCTCAATGGCCCCTGGCCTTTGGGCTTTGTTGGAATAATGTGGCATTCTAGTTTGAGGATTATAATTATTATCAGTAGGGCCTCTTTCATCCTTTTTCTTTTACTTCTAAGAGACTTTATTTTTTTATAGCAGTTCTAGGTTATAGGAAAATTGAGAGTTAAGTCTAGAGATTTCCCGTATACCTCCTGTCCCCCCACCCCCATGCACAGCCTCCCTCACTATCAACACCCCCCACCAGAGTGGAATCCACACTGACACATCTTTGGTTTACCTCCTAAACTTGGTGTTTCGTCCTCTATGGGTTTGGACAAATGTATCACGACATGGATCCACCATTGTAGTGTCCTGTGCAGTGGTTTCACTGCCCCCAAAATCCTCTGTGCTCTGCTTATTCGCCTCTCCTGACCCCATGCCAACATCTGGCAAATACTGACCCTTTACTGCCTCCATAGTTCACCTTTTCCAGAATGTGATATAGTTGGAATGATAAAGTAGGTGGCCTTTTCAGATGGCTTCCTTCACTTAGTAATACGCACATGAGTTTCCTCCGTGGCTTTTTCATGGTTTGATAGCTCACTTCCTTTTAGCGTTGCATAAGATTCCGCTGTGTGGATGTACCACAGTTTATGTATCCATTCACCTATTGAAAGTCGGAGGGTGCCATGAGAGAGCTCATGGGGTTTCTTTAGAAGGACATGGATCCCACACATGAGTACTCCCAATGGCCCCACCTGCTAACCCCATCACCTTGGGCTTTAGAATTCCAATATATGAACCTGGGGGGTTATCAATATTCTGATCACAACAGTATTAGACCTTACAACCACATTGACAGTACTTATTTAAATGTAACTTCAAGCATTAATTATTTCACTGCTCACTGTAGTATTTCTTTCCTTTTGTCGAGTTTATTCACAAATACTGAGCGAGTGCCTAGTACGTGCCCTGCATGGAGATCTAGCGGTAACCAGGGGACAAAGTCTCAGTCTTTGGCAGAGCTTACTCCCCAGTGACGGCTCTAAATTATTTTGTGTTTGGCTGGAGTACAGCCTTCAGTAAATTTTCCTTTAGAGTTGCTCTTCTCAGAACAGTCGTCCCCTGGAAGGAAGCTCCTCCACGTGTTGGCTCAAATGCCACCTTCTCAGTGAGCACATCCACATCTCCACCATTGAAAACTGCACCTCCTCCCAGCATCCCCCCCCCCCGTTGTGTTCTCCTGCACGACACATCTGACACTCAAAATAGCTTATTTCAGCTAAGGCAGAATTAATTTTAAGGAACATCGTTATGTCATGTGCCACGAAGACTTGCCAGTGAGTCATGGCCTTAACGTGAGGTCAAATCTCTCCAGTTTCCTTTAGTAATTCAGAGGTTTTACGAGACTTTTCCTGCCTTTCTGCTGAATTCCTTGGCATGTGATAGTCAATCTTTCTGCACATATAGCTCACTAGTAAGACATGACACAGCTTGCTTCTTCTCACTTGGGGGTACCCTCCTTTCTTATGGTGTCAAAACACCGCTGGTCGTTTATTAGGAAATACAAAATTGTGGTCCATCTTCCAGGAATGGATATTTGCTTCTTGGTTTCCACACTTTTCTGGGTACATGATAACTTTTTGTTTTAATACTAAGTCATCATAGGATCTTTATGAAGACAGACTAAATGGTGAATTAAGTCCTACACATACCAACAATGTGGGGAACTGAACAGAAGTAGCAACAATGTGAACGGCTTGCAGATTCATAGGCACTGACAAATAGTTCTAGCCAACAGAAATTCAAACATGCCAGTGATTGTGGAAGGCATCTCAACTTCAGAGTTGCTGAAGTAAAACACTGTTCTTCCCAGAATCAACAAACACAAAATCCAAGAATTTACTGGTTTTGTCTGGGACATGCCCCCTCTGCTAGTTTGCAAGCTCTGTAAAGACCAGGACTTTGTCTACTGATGCATCACAAATGCCTAGAACAGAACCTGGCCCACAGCAGGCACTCACATGTTCCTTAAGTGGATGCATAAAAGAAGCAGGATTCAAGGCTAGAGTTGCTCACCTGGCACGCCACAGCCTCCCACAGTATGCATGCTCCATGCCACTTCCCTCAGGCGTGAATGCACTTGCAGGGCTACATTCACTGTAGTGGGCTCCCTGAACCTCTAGCTGGCTAGAAGCCATTTTTCTGATAACAGGGCCACATGCCTGGCACATGTCTTCCAAAAGATGACAGATGATTTTCTAGGCTAAGGTAGAGTTTTTATCAAATGCTTATAGAGTCAAGATTCAGATGATTCAGGCACAACACTCTTGTCTTTATGAATCAAAACAGGAGCATGAGATGGGGTGCCAGGCTGGGTTTGTGGAATGAATGACTGTTGATCACAGGGTCATGAGTTCAAGCCCCACCCTGGGTGTGGAGCCTACTTAAATAAAAAACACGAGCATGAAGGAAGAAGGAGAGCAGAGAAGAAGGCTCACTTTCTATACACTCTAGGAAGTTTGCTCACAGATGCAATTGGATCTTGGCCTCATGGGTGCTGTGGAGCAGCACAGGTATTGATTCCTGGGCACTTGGATGTTTGAGAAGCTGAAGAGGTTCTCAGGCAGCCCAAGAAGAGCTATGGCCTTCAGCAGGAGGCACGAGCCAGGCCCTTCACTTGTGCTCCTGAAGAGAGAATCTGTGCTTGGCTGCCTCAGACCCGGGCCTGGGAGGCCAGCAGACTAATTTCAGAGAACATGCAGCTAAACAAAAAGACCAAATATATATATATCTATATCTATCTATATATCTATATATATATATAATTTTATTTATAAATTTTATATATATATAATTTAAATATATATATTTTTAAATATATAAATCATATATATGTTATATATATATATATATATATCACTGACAACACATTGCCTTAAATTCTGATTCTCATGTTTTTATCTTATGGAAATCTGTGGTTGAAAACATGAGGAGTGACCTCTATAGATAAGTGCTTTTTTTTTAAACTCATAGTAACAGGGATTTGTTTTTACAACCCTCAAGGGGAAGTTTTGTGACTTTAATATACTCTTCAGGCCTAATGCAAGGTTCTGGAGCCTAATAGGACAGGCTATCTCTTTTAAATAACTTGATGAGCCATCCCGCTTCACCCAGTATATTTACATTACATTTACATTTCATTCAATAAACCCATTTTATGGGAAAAGATATGCGCTGTGCTATTCCGCATTCACCAGCACAACTCTACTTTTCACTTCTGATACAAACAGAATCTTGAGAATTTAAGATCTTAATACCATAAACTCAAGCCTAGGGGGTTTATGGCCTTCCTGCTTGATGCAATGGAAAAGTGTTACTTTTTTTCACTCAAAATTCACAGAATAACATGCTGGAAAACAAGTCTCTTGATGCAGTGATCCTAAAAGTGTGGCCTGGACAAAACACTAATCAAAGCCTGGATGCTCGGCCTAATGTGTATGTCACTCGGCATGACCCAACAAGTCCCTTCTCGCTGCCATGTGAGGCATGGGAGCTCCAGCACTGCATGATCCATGCCCAGTGTCGGGGCAGGGGGTGGGGTGGGAAATAACTGATAATTATTTGTTACTTACAAATAATTTGTTAGTAACAGTTTCTTACTAGAATGAATTTAAATTTTACTGATTCGATAGTTATTAATTTCCTCACATGGCGCTCTTTTCAAAGAAGTACATTCATCCTATAAAATAATGGTGAAGCCCTTTATGCATGGAAATGATTGAATTAAGACATTGCTGCATGGATTATATCTCCCCAAATGGTATACACTGAGGGCCCTTCGCCAAATTGCCAGTAGGAGCATCCAAAGTGCGCCCTCAAAGAACAAAGGGGGTTCCGACTTTGGATGGCCACATGCTCCAGTGCCTCAGAGACCTCGTAGGCAGAAAAGTCTCCTGAGCGCTTACCTGAGACATGGAGATAGAAGTGAGGGCCAAAATGAATTACAACGGATAAAGTGAACATAGTGACCAATTACTGGGCATGGCCCTCCTCCCCTTCACTTCTGTTTGTTTCATTTTTATAGGGAACAGTTGTTTCAAGGGAATTCTAAATGAAATTTCAGATAAGGAGATGCTAGCACTCTCTCTCAGCCTCATGATAGGGGGCCAGTAAAAGGAGATGAAGATGAGGGGGGTCTTAGGTTTGCAATGACAAGCACAGAAGGCCAATATACATCCTACAGATTCATTACAAATGTTGCCAGTGCTACCAGTTTTAAAAAATAGATGAAGTAAATCTCACCTAAATCCCTTTGCTGCAATATTAGGGCACCGTCACTGTCCCCCCTTTACTCCTTGGAACAGTAGAATTGTATTTCTGCCGCTGCGTACTAGCAGTTGCCAGAACCCACTGGGAGTGCTGGTGGATAGGCAAGAGATGATTGCAGAGCAGTGGAGAGGGTCTGGCTCTGGGATGAAACTGGAGATCCTTTCTTTCGGAACCATTGTTTGGTGAAAGCTTCCTGGTTTCATAAGACTTCACTGAAAATTCACCGTTTAGAGGCACCTGACTGGCTCCATCAGTTAAGCATCCGACTCTTGATTTTGGCTCAGGGTCATGAGATCAAGCCCCATGTCAGGCTCCGCACTGAGCATGGAGCCCGCTTGAGATCCAGTCTCTCCCTCTGCCCCTCCCCCCACACCTCTAAAAAAAAAGAATATTTGCCTTTAAAAAATTTAATTTGAAATATTTTGTACTATAGAAGAGTGTATAAAACATATGCCGACACTATAAATAATGATAAAGCAAACATATACAAACAACCATGATCCAAGTTTTGAAGTAGAGCATCAGAATAACTTAGAAAGTTCTTGGCATTCCTCTCCTTGATGCATCTTTCTTCCTAAACCCAGAGGTATGTGAAGTAACTACATCATAATTTTTCTAAGAATCCTTTCATTCCCTTTTTAAGTTTTACCACATTTTAGGGCATAACTAGTCATGAGATTTTGCTGCACAGTAGTCTCATTTTGCCTCTGTCTGTACTTTATATGAAAGGAGTCAAAGTATATGCATTCTTTTGTGAAAAATTTCCTTTGCTTAACGTCGTCTGTGAAGTTCATGCCTGTTGATGAAAGTGGTTGTAGTTCACTTATTTCTATTGCTGTACTGAATTCCATCTTACGATTATATCATAATTTATTCACCTAATGGCAATAAACATCAGCATGCATTCACTTGGGGGTTATGAACATTCTTGTATTTGGCTCCTTGTACATGTGTAGAATAGTTTCTCATTGATACATATGGGGCAGGGGAAACTATAAAACACCTCCAATATTTCCCACCCTATTCTCTGGGACATAACTTTCAGGAGGTAGTACACTCCTGATTATGTTAAGTTACATAGTGAAAGAGATTCTGCATATGTAATTAAGGTTCCTAATCAATTGTCTGAGTCAATCAAAAGGCAGATCATCCCAGGGTGCCTAATCTAATCGAATGAACCTTTAAAGGGCTTAAAGCAGGGCAGCCCTGGTGGCTCAGCGGTTTAGTGCAGCCTTCAGTCCAGGGCCTGATCCTGGAGACCAAGATCCAGTTCCACATCGGGCTCCCTGCATGGAGCCTGCTTCTGTCTCTGCCTCTGTGTGTGTGTGTGTGTGTGTGTGTGTGTGTGTGTGTGTGTGTGTCTCATGAATAAATTTAAAAAATCTTTAAAAAAGGATTGAAAACAGTTTTCTCTGTGTGCTGAAGAAGTCAGAAAATTCAAAGCAGGAGAAGGACATGGCACAGTCTTGCTGGACAAAGGGAGGGCTCCAGGTCCTCCCCACCACTGGCAGCAAACGAGAGACAAGACCTCAGTGTTACAACCACAGGGAATTGCATCTTGCCAACGACCTCATTGAGCTTGGAAGCGGATTCCTCCCCAAGCCTCCAGACAAGAGCCCAGCTAACACCTTGACTTTGAACTTGAGAGAGCTTTAAGCAGAGAGCCCAGTCCAGCCTATCAGACTTCTGACCTATAGAGCTGTGAGCTAACAAGTGTGATATTTTAAGCTGCTGTATTTGCGGTGGTTTTTGTTACACAGCACTAGAAAATTAATACAGCATCTACACCAGGGAACTTCTTAGGTCCTGGAGTGTGCGCACCTGCTCAGTGTTACAAAGTGATGCTGGCTGTTTTCCAAAATGTTGCCACAGTATTCACCCTCACCCCAGTGTATAGTAGTTCTAGTTGCTCCATATTCCTGCCAAAACAGGATATTTTCAGTCCTTTAAAATTCCAAATGTAGTGTGCATGTAATGGCATTACACTATGGTTTTAATTTGCATTTAACAATCACTAATGAAGCTGGCCGTCCTTCATATGCTTTCTGGCCATTGAATTACCCTTTAAAAAAAAAGATTCATGTATTTACTCATGAAAGACAGAGAGAGAGAAAGGCAGAGACATAGGCAGAGGGAGAAGCAGACTCCCTGCAGGGAGCCCGATGCAGGACTTGATCCCAAATCTCGGGATCACACCCTGAGCCGAAGGCAGCCGCTCAGCCGCTGAGCCATCCAGGGGTACCGAATTATCCTTCTTTTGTGCAATATTTGACCACATCTTGAATGCAATTCTCTGTTGAGTTCCTCATCTTTTTTAAAAAATGATTTTATTTATTTATTTGAGAGAGAGAGAGTGAGAGAGTGGGGAGGAGAGGTTGAAGCAAGCTCGCCACTCAGCAGGGGGCCTGACTTGGGGCTCTATCCCAGGACCCTGGGGTCATGACCTGAGCTGAAGGCAGATGCTCAACCAACTGAGCCACCCAGGTGCCCTGAGTTCTGTCTTTTCTCATTCATTGATAAGATCTCCCTATATACTCTGGATGTGAGCCCTTCTTTACAATTTTTATAATACCTTCCTTAAGATTTTTGTCTTAAGAAATGCATCACTATTCCCAAGCCCTGAAAATGTTCTTTCATAAATGCTACAACTTCTCCTTTCATATTTAGGTTCTTTAATCCACCTGGAATTGATTTTTGTGTATGGTATGATGTAGAATCCAATTTCATTTTTCCCACATGGATAAATGATTGTTTCAGCAACATTTATTAAAATGTCAATCCTTCTCCTTCCAAATTTGTAATATCAGCGATGTTGTATAACCAATGACAATATCTGTGCCGCTCTGGTTTTTGGACCTATTGTGTTCTCATGTTCAGTTTTTTTTTATTTCTATATCATACCATACAATCTTAATTATTACATCACTTTTGAACAATGCAGGGATTAGAGACATGGTCAAACTCCATGCATAATTTCTGCCACCAAAATGTAACTATTAACAGCCGACTGTTGCCTAGAAGACTTACTGATCATGTAATCAGTCAATTCACACATATTTTGTATGGCATATGTATTATATACTGTACATTTATAATAAAGCCAACTAGAGAAAAGAAAATGCCATTAAGAAAATCATAAGGAAGAGAAAACACATTTATAGTTCTGTACTGTATTTATAAAAAAAAAACAAAATCCACAAATAACTGAACCTGTGCTGTTCAAACCCGTGTTGTTCAAGAGTCACTTGTTCGGCTTATACTATGTCTTGATATCTGATAGGGTTATTAGCCATCTCGGGCTGATCTCTTCTCCTTGGTTGTACTTGGCCCTTCATACTTCCATATAAATTTAGAATCTGCTTAGTAATTATACAAACACACACATATGTGCATGTGCACACACACACACACACAAACCTATTGAGACTGCTCTGAGAATATAAATCAATTTGAAAAGAATATCTTCTAATCCATGAGTATAGTATATTTCTCCACTTATTTGACTTCTTTCCTATTTTTCAATAAATATTTAAAATTTTTAAAATGTTTTTGCTACTCGAGGGGTGCTTGACTCTTGATCTCAGGGTTGTGAGTTCAAGCCTCATGTTGGGTGCAGAAATTAATATATACACTCTTCTAAATAGCAACTTTTAAAAATTAACAAATTTTATTTTTTAGAATAGCTTTAGGTTCACAGCAAAAATAAATAATAGCTCTTTCATTTAATTTTCTAAATTTTTCTTGCCAGTATATTAAAATGCAATATTTTTGTATATTAATATTACATCCACAATTCTGACAACTTTTTATTAAATCTAATAAGTTTTTCATTGATTCTTTTGGATTTCCCATATATACAATGACTCCTCTATGTAATAATTGTTTTATTTCTTCTTTTATAATTCTTATACTTTTATTTATTTTTCTTGCCTTACTGTACTTTTTAAGACTTCCAGAACAATGATGACTAAAGATTGTGACAGTCCTTTGATTATTACTTATCTCAATAGCAATAATTTCATATTTTCACCATTAACAATGATCTCTGTGGCCAGATTTTTGTTTGGTTTGGTTAATATATATTTATCATGTTAAGAAAATTCTCTAAGATTGCAAAGGATTTTTTTTAAAAATCATGAATGATGTGGAATTTTATTAAATATTTTTCTATACAGTGAAATCATGATTTCTCTCCCTTGTTGCAATAATTTAGCAAATTACATTAACTAAAATAAAAGTTAAACCAGCCTTGCATTCCCCCAAGAAACAGACTTGGTTCTGACATCTTACCCTTTTGAACGTTGCTGGAGTTAGTTTGCCAGTACGCTGTATGAAATTTTTTGCATCCATGATTATAAGTAATACTGGCCAATAATTTTCCTACTTGCCTTTGTTAGGTTATTGACATTTTGGAAGTCTCACAAATTGAGTTCCTCTTTTGCTGTGCCTTGGAAGAGTTTCTGTAAAATTGGAATTATTTTTTTCATAACTATCTGGTAAAACTTGCCATGGAAGCTGTGTACGGACTTTTAAGATTTTTTTGATCACTGTTCAGTATTTTCAAAGCATGTAAATATGACTGAAGAGTATTTGGGTCTTTTAATAAGGTATTCCCCCCCCATTCCAAATTATTTCATATAAAGCAATTACTCTTAGCAACCAGAAGCATGGGCAGAAGGAGGCCATGAGCTTGCTTGTCTTTGAGTCTAGAACTGTTAATACAGGAAGGTCAGAGGAGTGGGGAGTCGTCACCACCGGACAAGGGTGACAACGGAAGAAGGAGGAAGACATTCTTTCTTAGAGAACAAGAGACCTAGTTTCTGATGTCACAGATTATCACTATCTGGTTGTCACTCCCGAAGAAAAAAGATTCCAGGTTTCATCTACCTAATTCATTTCCCAGAAAGATAAAACAGGCCACTGTGAGGGAGCCATCCCTCTTAACTTACCTGTGGCAACACGGCGCTCCACTATGCGTCCCTGCATTCATTAGATTTTTAAATTGCATGAGCAATTCACATTCATATTTCTCTGCAATGCCCACAATTTTCCAATAAGTTAGACCAGCTCTAATTTATAGGCAAGGAAATTGATTTCCCAAATCAATTAAGAAACTGAGTAATGAGGCTTCAGAGCCAAGATCTGAATCTAAGAACCCTAGGACTGGAAGGACTCTCAGAAATAATTTCGAGGCTCCTTTGTTCTGCTGAGAAGGTTAATGTCATTCTGCCTCAGTAGAGGCAGAGCCCCAGCCAGAACCAAGGACTGTGCCAAGGCCAGGGCCCTTCCATTTCCTGGCAAGGTTTTCCCGCAGTTGGAGTCACTTCACTGGAGCCTCTTGAATCTCTGCAGGGAAGGTCAGGCTTGATTTTTTTTTTTTAACTTTTTTTTTTTTTTTTTTACTTATTTTATTTGAGAGAGAAAGAGAGTGAGGGAGGGGCAGAGGGAGAGGGAGTGAGAATCTCCAGCAAACTCCATGCTGAGTACGGAGCCCAAGGCGAAGCTCCATCTCAGTCTCATGACCCTGAGATCATGACCTGAGCTGAAACCAAGAGTCACGGACTAAGCACCCAGGCGCCCTCAGGCTTGCTTTCGTATAAAGTCTGTAGAGGGACAGTTTCAAATCCCTTCCTCAGAATATTTCCCCATGTAGTAACCCCTGGTTAAAGAGGTAGAAGTAATCCCTAGCTGGCATAGAAAGTGGGCTAAAATAAAAAAAGAATACGCTCAGAAACAAATGAATATTTTATATTCTAAATTCATTTGCATCTTCAAATCATTTTCAAATCATCTTCAAATCAAAGACATTTTCAAATCATCTGCTGACTTATGTTCTATGGTATTTTATAGTTTCCAGAGCGCTTTCTTCTTGTGCTGTTCACTTACTCCAATTCAGCAAAACTTCCTTTAGTTCAGACCGTCTGCAAGACTGTCTTCAAAGTGTCTACGAGACGCTTGCCCTGTGCCAAGGGAAGCAGACACAGGCACAACCTCTACCATGCACCGTGGAGCCTGACACATGCGCCACCCCTCTAGGGCTTAGGAGCAGCCTGGAGGTTGGGATACCTGAGCCGGCTGAGCAGTCAGGGCGATGGAAGGCAAGCGCTCCAGGTGGGAGGGGACAGGGGCCCAGGGGCAGAAGCGGGAAGCAGCCCTGGTGCGACACCTTGGCTAAGGGCATGGGCTCTACTGTCAGCCAGACCTGGGTTTTGGTGGCTGCAAGACCTCTGATACGTTCTTTCCCTGCTCTCTGCCTCAGTTTCCCCACAGGTGAACAAGAGACAATAACAAGGTTGCTGTGTACGTTAGTGGATAAAACACTTAGCAGAAGTAAAGGTCACCTGCTGGTATTCCAGAAAGCCGCCAACAGCCTGATGAAGCCAGCCAGCTTGACTGGAGCCCTAGCCCCCATGGTGGGAACACTGGTCTTGATTATACAGTGGTTCCCCCCTTATATGCGGTTGTGCTTTCTGCAGCTTCAAGTACCCCTGAAGGGTCCAAAAGCAGGTGACCTCCCTTCTGACATGGCCACAAGGCCAACAGCAGTCGCCTGGCACCTACCTGGTCACAGCGCCTACCGCACTCATCTCCCCTCATGCCATCGCGTGGGCATTTGGGCATCTCACGAGTCACAAGAAGAAGGGTGAGTAGGGCACAATGGGGCATTTTGGGAGAGACCCCATTCATGTAACTTTTATTATAGTTATAACTGCATTAGCTAGTAATCGCTTACTGTGCCTGATTTATGAATTAAACTTTACAACAGGTCTGTATGTAGAGGGAAAGACACCATGGATGGTTCGGTGCTGTCGCGGTCTGAGGCACCCCGGAGAGTCGGGGGTCGGGTCCCCCGCGGGTAGGGCCGCTACTGCATTGCCAGGGGGAGACGCGTGAGCCAGGCGGTTATGCGCTCAGGTTCACGATTCACGGGTGAACTAGGACCAGGAAAGGGGGGCGCGGGGAGCAGAGAATGAAGGCAGCCTTCCTGCGCTCGGTGAGCAACGGGCGGGGGTGCTCACTGGGGACCTGCGGGCCGCCCCACAGGGAGGCCGGGCTGGGGCGGGGCGCCCAGGAGCAGCGAACTGGGCGGGGGCCTGGTGCACACCGGGTCGCCCGAGGCCAAGAACAAAGATCAGGATTCTAACAAAAAATTCTAAGTCCAACAGAGATAATAATAATAATAATAAATAATAATAATGATTAATAATAATAATTGCAATTCTAATGAAAAAGTGCGACAAGTGCTGCTGATGCACACCAGGTGGCAGCATCTCGCATGTTTCCAGGCCAGGGAGGGCAGCAAGCGCAGGCTCCTCTCAGGGGCCGCGTAGACTGAAGCAAGGGCTTGAATTTCGTTTATTTAAGCTTCTCCACCGCTCTGCACCCTAGACAAAAACACCCTAGCAAAGAGGAGCTAATCCGAGTTGCAGAAGCCCAACGTCACCAACCTTCCTACCAACCCCGGGCAGGGCGAGCAGTTTCCCTGGGCTGCCCTGCGGCTCCAGGAGCCCCCCGGGGAAGCCTGGACCCCCACGAGCCTGTAAGTGAGGGGTTCTTCTGAGTGAAGAAGGTGTGGCCAGGAGGATGGAGCAGCATCACCACCTGCCGCCTTCCTCCCACCCGACTTACCGTGGAGCTGGGAGGCCCCCAGCAGGGCAGCGGGGGTCAGGCCACCCTGTTCCCTGGGCTACCTCCCTCCAGGACCTGCCATTTCATGCCAGGTATTTACTGAGCGCCTGCTGTGCCCCAGGCGTTATGCCCCAAACACCAGCCCCCCACTCCCACGTGTCTTCACCTCCAACACCATCCACCTCCACTCACACTGCTGTTCCAGATTCTTTGGGGCTCTTGTGTGGCTTCCCCAAACCTGACCCCGCATGGCCTGGCCCTGTCTCCACCCTTCCCAAACCATGAGGGATTGTGCAGACTGCTTCCAGTACTTGCCAGTGCATCAAGAGGTCTCCGCTATGCAGTAAAGCGTAAATGTGTTGTGTCTCCTCACATAAGGACATGTTGGAACTTAGATCTTAACTGTTCCGCTTTTTTTTTTTCTTCAATAGGATCCATGCTCAGTGTGGAGCCCAACATGGGGTTTGACCTCATGACCCTGAGATCAAGACCTGAGCTGAGATCAAGAGTCGGATGCTTAACTGACTGAGCCACCCAGGTGCCCCTGAACTGTTTGGGATTTTAAAGGTTAATGCTAGTGGCTTTTAGAAGAGGAATCTGGGATGGGTAGGTTATGGCTTGACATCCTACCATGTGGTGGAGGGTCTTGTCTGGAAGGCCCCCTGGCCTGGGGCATTCATTCTGTGGGCAACAGTCCTGTAACCATTCTGCCCCACACAGATCCCTGCTGACTGAGCCTGTGCTTGCTCAGACCTCAGAGACACAGCATAGAGATCCCAGCATGAAGGACAGCAACAATAATTATTAATGTTTATCAAGTGCTCTGCATGGATTAACTCCTGTCACGCTTGCAACAGCACAATGACGCATGTATATTCATTATCCCCATTTTTCAGATGAGGAAGTAGCAAGCCAGAGAATTTATTTTCCCAGGATCACAAAGCTAGAAAGTACGGTGGGGTTAAAATCTAAACCAGCACCTGCACTCCTAACCTTTATTGCCCCTTCAATGTCTTCCAAACTCCAAGGTGACATCCAATATAAATTCCATCAGGTCTTGGGTATGGACAGCAGCCCCTACCCCCTGGACACACACACACACACACACACACACACACACACACACACACAAGCACCCTTCTACTGAAGGCGGCCAGCCCCAAATACATCCTGGCTCCTGCTGTCAGCCAGTGAGAATTAGCCCAACAATTAGTGGCAGGCCAGGGAAAGGAAGCCACAGAGAATCAGGAATGGGCTGCTGCCTTTGGTTCGTGGCATTTTACTCTTATACAAATGTGTGTGAGCCTGTAATTGTGTTCGTGCAGGACACAGACAAGACCATGCTACTTCCTTGTGACACCTGAATCTGAACTTGCTTCATAGAAAAATCTCTATGTCCTTTTGTGGCTCCTATATTTTCCATATCCACTTGGTCAAGGTCAACATAGGGGAGGCTCCTTACATGTTGGGAATGCTTATTTACTGGCAGAGTCTCCAGAGGGTATAGGCTCAAGAATGGGGACCCTGTTCTAGTCATTGTTTTATCTTCATGCTGGCTGGCACCCACAGTGGGTACTCAATAAATGTTAGCTGACACAAAGTAAAGTGTGAGAACACAGTAGGAAGAAGAGAGAGTGGGCTCAGGAAAGAATGAGTCACCTCTGGATTCCTACCACCTGCTGCCTGGGCTGGCCACCACTCAAACCTGCCATTCCCTCATGGGGCTTCTCTGGGGCTCCCCAGGGAGGCCCCTCTCACTGCTCCCATCACAGAATAGGGGGTGGGGGTGTGTGAGCATGTGTATCACAGCCAAAAGCTACCAGGTATAAAATAAGATAGGAGGAAACAAACAGCAGTGCAGAAGAAGCCGGCACAGCTTGGATAAGTATGACATTGGCAAGATGCTTCCAGGTCTTGTGTAAGAAACATAAGCCATTATAGAAAATAAGGTAAAGGAATGTTGATTCATTAGAGCCTCGAGGTTCCAGGTTTGCAAACAAAAAAACAAAAAACAAAAAACCTCACCTGGCTAAGTAAGTTATGATCAGCAGTTACCGTATCTCTTTGGTATTGCTATGTTGAAAGGAGAGTCAGGAAAGAGAGTGGGAAAGACAATGAGTTGTATTGAGAAACAGGAGAGGAGACTTATTTTTGATGACTAATAGCATCTCAATAAGGGTAAACAAATGGCTTACATTTGAGTTTATCCAAGTCTTGATTATAGATCCAATCCCTTTGTCTGAAAAATACAATGTGGAAGAGCAGGGGCAATCATTGCATTCCACCTTGTACCTGTCAGATTATCCAGGGCCTTCTAGACTGTCCCGAGTTTCTAGTTAGCTCGATTGTTGGCATGACCCACCCCGTGGACTCGCTCAAACTTTCTGGGCTCCTGTTTCTTTGGGGGGGCTTCAGAGCACTCATTGCAGCTGTCATTTCTATTCATTTGTGTGATTCTTTGAAAAATAGTTGCCTCATCACTAGATTTCCAGCTCCAAAGAGGCGGGGCCTGAGCGTGGTTTTGTTCAGCCTTGTGTCCCCAGCACCGAGCATTGTGATAAATGTGGACCACCAACCCCGACAGGAAACACCTGCTTCGCCAGAGCCCCATTCACTTCTGTGTCCCCCCCCCCACCCCTGCCACTTCAGGACCAGGGGCCAGCCTGCCCCGCGGTGGTTACCAAGTATGCCACAGGAAACCCCACAGTGCCTCAGATTTCATGCAGAGAGCAAACCTCAACTCACCCACAGCCTAACCTCGAGCACCCCAGGAAGGTCTGCAGAAAGCCACCAGGACCCAGGTTACCTGGCACTACCGTCAGGAGTGGGGGAGGCTGTGGGCTGATCGCCATCCCCCCCCCCCCATCTCTCTCCCGTTGCTGGTACTCACAAAAAACAGGGGTTTCAAACTGTCTGGTCTTAGTTTTGGAAGAGGAGTCTGTGAGGCAGAGAGGAAGCTCAAGGATGAATAAGATTCACGTTTAATTTAAAACACGTTTATCTGTTCTTTTTCACAGCCTCCCTTGGAGAACATTTATGTGACCATCTAATGCAGCAATAAAGCCATTTGGTTTAGCGTGTTTACTCCTTTTCTTAATTTGCTCCTATGGTTCGCATCTTGTAGGTGTTGATGTGGCATTTAATTTAATGCGTGTTATTATTTATTACATCTCAGGCAATGCCTTATCTCTGAACAAGATTATAAACTGCCCCAGGGTTGGAACCAGCTCCTAGCAAGGTATCTGGTAAATGTTATTTGGTAAGTAATTTTAGCTGATTGATCTGGCTGCTTATCTTTGGGAAACATGGAAATCATTAAGGAAGGAAAGAAGAATGAGAAGAAAGAGAACACACAGGAACAGCTGTCTCCAGATAACAAGAGCTCTAACTCAGCAAATTAAAGCCAACTTGCAGTAGCCAGAGAATCGCCTTTGCTCATTGGAGTTTACACAGTTCTCGTTAAGGCCCTGGGGTGGCCATTAGCTCCAGAGAGCCTACCTACGAAGCCCGATAGTGGCTCACAGTTCCTTGTGTAAGATTCTGGACTCTTGCTTAGCAGCAGATGTTTTAATCATGCTGCTTCCCTCCTTGTTGGCACTTGGCTGACACAGGTGCAATGGTTTCCCAGAATCTCTCGAATGGCCATCTACAAATGACCAAGGAGGTCCCCAGGAGCGTGCACCTCAAGTCTCGATGATGAGGTCAGAACAGGTAACACTGCCATTTATGTTCTTTCTGGTGAGTTCCATTCTCAGCCCACCTCTATCCCACCTCTGCCTACTGGGCCTCCATACAAGGCCAGACATCATCATTCTTCCATCCTTGGCAGGCTCCTTTGCCCAAGTTTAAATCTTAAGCAGCATCCAGGAGCAGAAAGAGAAAGGAAAGTGTTCTGAGTAATATGATGAAGGCTCCATCTGGAATCAAGGAAGAAGGTGAACAGAAGTTTCACCATCATCCGAGAGCGAATGTGTGCCAGGAAGACCTTGATGGGTCAACCAAGAGTTCCCCCAAGGCCCTGTGTGCACCTTGTGCCAGAACTTCATTACCAAACCGCATTTCCTCACATTGCAGGAATCCTGGCCTCATCCAATAAAAATAATAGGAGGAAAAATGTAGTTAATCTTGGAACCACATTACCTTAAATCCCGGTGGCAGGGCAAAAATGTAAAGGGCAGAGTTGTTTTCATGGCAAAGCCTAGAGCTGATCCCTCACAGGGAGCCCTGGCTCACGTCTCTGTTCCGTCCTTACCGGGACGGAAGCCTAAGCTTCTCTTTATTCCTTACCTGGACCCTTTTTCTCTTGGACTCTCCATCAATTACAGGTCTGCTTAAAATAATTGGATTCCTGACAGTTTCTTACAACAGATTCACTTTTACTCTGCTATTTTGGAACACTAAAATCATTGTGCTGTGAGTTCTCAGCACACCTGCGCTCTGCATGTGCACAATCACGAAAGGAATAGCATGGAGATCCTTGGGTGGCTCAGTGGTTTAGCACTTGCCTTCGGCTCAGGGCGTGATCCTGGAGTCCTGGGATCGAGTTCCGCATCGGGCTTCCTGGATGGAGCCTGCTTCTCCCTCTGCCTGTGTCTCTGCCTCTCTCTTTTTCTGTGTCTCTCATGAATAAATAAATAAAATCTTAAAAAAAAAAAAAACAGGAAAGGAATAACGTTTAAACTGGAAGAGATAATTTTGTATGAAGCAGACATTTTCCAACTTTTTTCTTTGCTTTTTAATACCCTTTTTTTAAAGATTTATTTATTTTGCAGAGAGAGAGAGAGAGAGAGAGAGAGAGAACGAGCAGGAGGGGCAGAAGGAGAGGGAGAGAGAATCCCAAGCAGATTCTGTGCTGAGCAGGGAACTCAGTGCAGGGCTCGATCTCATGACCCTGAATCACGACAGGAGCCGAAATCAAGAGTTAGACACTCAACTGATTGCACCACCCAGGCACTCCTGCTACTTATGGCTATTTATTTATTTATTTATTTGAGTTCAATTTGCCAACATATAGCATAACACCCAGTGCTCATCCCATCAAGTGACTTATGGCCTTTTAAATAGTCATTGATGAACACATTCTTATTGCACAAAAATATACATGGCAGCACCCTTTTATTTCTGGCCACAATTCCCTCCCTTTCCCCACTGTTGACATGATCAATAAACTCCCGGTCCTATCGGTAAGCATTTATATGGCTATATATATATATTTTTTTAATTTTTTTCATGTCAATGAGATTATACTTTGTGTCGTTCCTCAGCTTGCTGTTTTGTATAACAGGATAGTTACAGTCTTATTTCTATATATGTAGCATGATATAATAGGTCCATAATAGCAAATAGGGATGTATTATTATACTTAATTTAGTAAGCTACTATTGTATAGTTGGGTTGTTCTCCTGAGAAATGACCAACAACCTTTGTGTGTATAGATATTCCTGAAGGCCAAATTCCTAGAGCTGTAATTGTGTGTCACATGATATGTATGTGTTAAAAAGCTTTACTGATGTATTACATAACCATAAAAGTTTAGGTGGGTATTACTATATTTATATTAATGATCATTAGCATAAAGTGTTGTGCCACCAGCACCACGATTTTATTTTAAATCATTTCCATCACCCCCAAAAAGGCACTTTATGCCCATTTGCAGTGGCTCCCCAACCCATCATACCTGCCCCCTGCCCTAGACAACCACTACTGTACTTCCTTTCTCTCTTCTGGACATTGGATATAAATGTAACCATACACTATGTGGTCCTTGGTATTTGCCTTTTTTTTTACTTAGCATGATGTTTTTGAGGTTTATCCATGTATCAGTATTTCGCTCCTTTTTATTGCTCAGTAATATTCCACTGTAGGGATACAACAACCTGTTGCTTATCCACCAAATGGCTGATAGACATTTGGGTCATTTCTACTTTTTAGCCACTATGAATAATGTTGCTGCAAACATGTGTGCAAGACTTTGTTTTGGGGGTATATACTTAGAAGCAGAATTGCTGAGTCATAATAGATCTATGTTTGACATCCTAAAAACTCCCAGGCTTTTCCAAAGTGGCTGTACCATGTTATATTCTCACCAGTCTCCTATCAATAGCTCTTTGTCTTTTTGACCATCTTCATTCCAGAGGGTGTGAAGGTGTGTGTGTCTCAAAGTTGGGTTTACCAACTTGCACTCCCACCAAAGGTGTCTATGTAATAGTACCTATTTCTCCACATCCTCACCAATAATAGCTATTATCAATCTATTTAAGTTTTGCTTTGTGAATATGTGCGTAAGAATACCTCATCTTAATTTGCCTTTTGCTGATACTAGTGACATTGAGCATCTCTCCACATATTGATGGGCCATTTGTATTTCTCCTTCTGCAAACTGCCTGTTACATATGTTCTTTTTTATTGGATTAATAGAGACATTTTATGATGTAGACATGTATGTAAGATGTATGCAATGTAGGTATTATTCATTTGCTGCTATACATGTAGATCTTACTTTCCTTTTGACCTTTAAAAAATTTTTTGTGCAAAAACATTTAATTTTCACCAGTTCTATCTGCCAGTTTTCTTCATTATAGATTTTGAATTAGATGTTTTGTTTAGGAAAGCCCCTCCTGTTCCCAGGATTATAAAAATATTCCATTATACTTTCTTCTAATACTTCTATAGTTTTATTTTTATGTGAACACTTTAATTTGGCAGTCAGTTTCACACATGGTGTTAGGTAGAGGAATATGTATTTGGTTAGATCCAGTGGCCCCAAAACTTTTCACTGAATTGTACACCCTTTCCTAACTGATGTGAAATAAAATTCTGCCTCAATCATAAAGTAACTTCAATATATAAATGAGTCTCTTTCTGGGCTTTCTATTCCATTCCATTGAGTGTCTACTCTGGGCCAGTATCAGCCCAATTAAATTACTGTTGCTTACAAGTGTGTTTTAATACCTAGGCAGGCAGGTCCCCTTTCATAATTTTTTTTAAGATTTTATTTATTTAATATTTATTTAAACATTTTATTTGAGAGAGAGAGAGAGCAGGAATGAGCATGAATGGTGGGGAGGGGCAGAGTGAAAGGAGAAACAGACTCTCCGCTAAGCAGAGTAAGCCTGATGTGGGGCTCAATCCTCCAACCCTGACATCAGGACTTGAGCAGAAGGCAGATGTTTAACCGACTGCTGACCACCCAGGTGTGCCCACCCCCCTCTCTTCATAATTCTTACATTAAAGGAAAAGATCTCTGTAAATCTAAGTGTAATGAAAAAGTTTCTGGTTCAATGAGACTCATGCTGTAAGAAACATAGGACAGAACCACCTAAAGGATTAAAATGGAAAACCCAAGGTGATTTCACATCCTGTAGCTCTAACACTACTAAACATGAAGGAGCACTTTTGTCCACTAACTCCCCTCTGCACCCCTCATGCCAGACAGTGATCCCCATTTCCATTCTCCATCAAGAGGAACCAGGACTCCTTGAAAGGCACATATATGTTTTAGGTCAGGAAAAAAAAAATTAGGATGGTCTGAAACATCCTATTGTTGTAACAAAGTAAGGATGCTTTCCTGCTAGGATCAGTAATTCATAAAACTCCGGAAACACAGGAGTAACCTTGGGGCTTCCACTAGCCAAGTTATAAAATTCTGACCATCCAAGAAAAAGAGATGGAAATGGTTAAGAAGCTGAATCTACAAAAGGCCAGATTCGTGATACCCAAAAGAGAAAAATGAATTTTAATACAAAATAAGAATGGAGGGATCCCTGGGTGGCTCAGTGGTTTGGCGTCTTGCCTTCGGCTCAGGGCATGATCCCGGGGTCCTGGGATCGAGTTGCACATCGGGCTCCCTGCACAGAGCCTGCTTCTCCTTCTGCCTGTGTCTGCCTCTGTCTCTCATAAATAATAAAATAAAATCTTTAAAAACAGGACAAAAATAAGGATGGACACACTTAAGGAATTATTTCTACATGAGTATTTTGTTCTAAGAATACATATTTTCATAAAGCAAGGGCATGTGCTTATTTCTAGCTATCTATACAAGAAACAAGAAAAAGTAGCACAAGAAGAAGGAATACTGATCATCATCAGTGGTCACATCACATATATGGAACAAATAGAAACAGAGTCACTGATTAGACCCAGTAACAAATTGAAATGGACATGACAGCATGCCCAAGATAATAGGCAGATATGTCTCAAAGAATTTGCCTCACAGACCTAATGATTCTTTAGACAAAATCTCAACATGATTCTACTAATTAAACTCAATATAATCCTACTGAGCCTACATGATATTGATAAGGCGCATCTAATTTTCAATAATGCTAATAGACAAGATCAATGTATCCTAAAGGCAGGACAAGTTATGCAATGCTGGCCATGCAAGGGTAAAGAATACTTCATTTCTGGTGAAGACACCAAGTTCCAAAAATTTAAAGTAATATATATGTTAAGATAGTAAAAAATCCCATGACAAAGCAAGTAAGAATTAATTATAAAAAGACTTAATCCACAGCTCATGGTTGAATCAACTTGCACTATGTGGCCAGGCTCCGTGCCCTTAGATGACGTTCTCGGCCTGAGGAATTCCTTTTCTTTTAGGCTTGGTGTAAGATTCCTACAAGCCCAGGCAATAGAGTGAGTTATGACTAAATCCCTAGGAAGATAGGAAAGTAAATACAGCCATAAAAGTAGGAAAGCATTTCTAAAGTAACACATTTTTTAACATAAAGCTCAAAAGTTGACTTATAAAATAGATTTATGTAAGTTAGTTTTAATAATGTGTTAACCATTGTATTCAAGTATAATGGCTTTGTGTCGACCTGACCTAGCCACAGGGTACCCAGAGTGAACATAATTTCTAGGTGTGTCCATGAGAGTGTTTCCAGAGGAGACTGGCATTTGGATCAGTGGGTTCAGTCAGTAAGCTGCTCTCCCCAGGATGGGAGGTGCCTCAACCAATCCGCGGATGGCCTGCCTGAACAGAAAAGGGAAAGGAAAGGAATTTCACTCCCTTTCTCGCTCTCTGCCTGACTTCTGAGCTGGAACTGGGGTCTTCTCCTGTCCTCAGACTGGGAGTCACACCTTCAGACTCCAGCTTAATCACACCACTGGCTGGATCTCCCGGGTCTCCAGGATGCAGACAGCAGTTGGTGTGACCTCTCAGCCTCCATCATTGTGTAAGCCAATTCCTCATAAGCCTATCTAGCCAGCTACCTACCTACGTATCAATCAATCGATCAATCAATCCAATCTTTCACTAAACCCTAATTTCTCCTTGGTTCTGTTTCTCTAGAGAACCGACCTGACAGGACAAGTGTGGTTCATATACTGTTTGAGTTTTTGAAAGGTAAAAAATAACCAGGCATACTAAATCTGCAGCTTAAGAGGTTTGAGATGATTTAACTAGTTTAAATTCACAATAAATGCTTAAATGTCCAAGGAAAACATGTTTCTTTCTTTCCTTCCTTAATAATCCAGTCACAAAGCCACCAGGCAGGGCCAGAGTGGGGATGGCACTGAGCAAAGGCAGGAGGCAGGTTACTTACTGTGAAAAGGAGGAGGCTTTCAATGCTAGAGAAAGGAGCCACATTTATGGAAACTGGAAAGTGAGAAAGTACTACTAGGTTAGACTTGAGAGTATTAATATGAACTCATGATTTTCAACTAGAGATATAAACCTATCAATGCAAATGTGCAGAAAGATACTTACACTGACACATACAAACATATTCCCTAACCTTGAGGGGTCTGGGAGCCTCAACATCCCAGCAGCAATCAGCACACTCTTTCTTAGTAAATAACCAAGGGTCCTTATTACCAGACTCTAGCTGGCCATTACCACCTTGCTAGGACATCTAGGAACAAGTGGGAAGACATTCAAAACATCCCTAGTTCATCATCATCAGACTGCATCTTCTCAAGAGCAAACAGAAAGGAAGAAATTGTAATTGTGAGGCTACCTCATGAAGATTTTATTTACCCTAAGACCTTAGAAAGAAAACACTTCACTTCTCATTATACTAGTAAATGTAAGCCTGGCAGTTTTAGTCTAAGAGTTTTTCCCTGCACTTGGCATTTTAAATGTTATCAAAGACTTTAATTGCCCTCTCTTTTCAAATCTAGGAGTATTACTCTAAGTAACAAACAAGCACAGCGTGGCTCGGAGCCACAGCCTCAGAACTGCCCCCCTGGGGAAACTGGCTGCTTGCAGCCCAAGAATGCAACTATAGCTCAGATCATCTTGGAGCCCATCTTGGGCACTGGCCTTTAGAACTCATGGCAAACCCTGAGAGGTAGGAAACCTGCGCTGCCCTGAGTAGATCTGATTATCAAAATGTAGTCCAAAAACACCAGGAGCTGGGTAATCACATGGAGTAGTAATTAGGGGTTAGAAAATAAAGGCAGAGAGAGACCAGAACCTCTGAACTACTGTAACTAATAGTACAATGTAATCAATGTGTACAGTTTCCCAAAGTAACTTTTTGAGGCTAAGGTTCATTTCCCTTAATAAGTAGAATAATCTCATGGTCACAGTTCAGGTATGTCACACGTTCTAGGTCACAGCATTAAAAAATGGCCCCTACCAAAATATACCTCCCACTGTCCTCCCCAGCCCTGAAGATTCAGAATACTTTGAAGGAATGGCAGTGGCTGCTAAAATACAACATTCTTTATACAAAAAGTAGATGATCTCTAAGCATGAATTTGACACAGTGAATTGTCAGCCTGAAACAAGGCAGAGGTAACTGATTTGGGGCGGGGAGGGGGTGGCGGTCACCAAAGGAAGACCCTAAAAGCACCTTCTCTGCTCCTTGAGCTGAACACAGCACCCCCACCTGTAGCGCCAGACATCCATCGCCAACAGATCAGACAAACACAGCTTCATGGTCCAAGCATGTGGTGATTTTTATTAAGAATAACTTTGGTTCTAAGAATTCCACCCTCAATTCTGTAATACTTTCCATTAAAAACAATTGTACAAGAGCAAATACAAAAAATATTAAATTATGAAAACAAATCCATTAAGGCTCCCTTTATATATATTATATACACTCAAACAAGTCAAGATTTTTCGGAGTAGAAGAATAAAGTCAACTGTTTGCTGTAGCTTAGAAAGCAACGCTACTTTACTACCAGGAGACTATAAAACAGTGAACTATTTTAAGAAAACCATAGAGTGGAAAAATGGAGCCATTCTTTGTCAAAAAGTGGCTCAAAGCACAAAACTGCTCAGATGTTCACAAGTCCTAGGAGTTTGGACTGTACAGTATCAATGTGTGGAGCGGAGACGGGCGCCCTGAAGCTCAGGCCTGTGAGCCGAGCGGAGCAGACAACTTCGCAGAGCTTCTCTACCTGTACATTCCACTGTCCGGTCCCGAGACATCACTTCATACTATTTACAAGTCTTTTGGCCAGACTTTGTACTACTCACTACATGTCACTGTGCAGTCTGGTGAGTGCGATTGGGAGGGAAATGCTTTTTTAATTTTTCTTCCCGGTGAAGAATGAATTCTAGGTGAATCGTGGCAACAGAAGCAGTCCTGCTACCGTAGCCTGTCAGCGCCCTTGAGAATGTTATCGAGCAGCAGAACTGCTTCAAGGGCGCAGGACTTAAGATCCAACATCCAGTCGGGTGAAAGGCTATGACCAGTCCTGAATCCTCACCTCGCAAATCTCATCATGAGTCCAGATGCACAAAGAAAGCATTCCAGTCAATGTGCTATCAGAATGTATTTTCAAGATGATCATTTAACAGACTTTCTTCTTGCAAAAGCTAGGATGGAAAAATAGTTACCGTTCCATCCTTTGAAAGCAAACTATCATAGAGCAACACTTTATCTTAACCATCTCATATTCTCTTCAGAGATATTTACTGAGAAGTCAGGTGTGACTGACGTGTCCTCTGACTAGCAGTATATTGTCATCGTGTTTACCTTTATCTGGTTCACATGAGGATTGAATATGAGCCTGTTGACTATGAAAACTAAAGCATTCCCATAGAAAGCTAATTTCTACAATGCTTATTAGGATTAAAAGCTCAGGATCCAGTTTCCTATGGAGCCTTTAAAGGAAGTTTAAGACGACTCTTCGATGTGAGAGTGACTGGCCGAATCACCTCAATGGAAACACACAGAATCCTCCTCAATTCCTCCGATCACCTCATGTAGAATATACCCCTGCCCAGACCAGCAGTAAAAAAAAAAAAAAAAGCACTCTGGATCAGGACTTTGCTGCTGGACTGGGACTTCACTTTGGACCGCGAGCTGGCTAGCATGCAGACGCCAGGCAGCCTCTCCCCTTCACCTCAGCACTTCCTGAGATGCAGTACAGTAGTCGTCACCGCCAACAGAGCAGTGAGCAATCTTTCTTCACAAGAAAAAAAAAAAAAAAAAGCAAAGCAGTATGTGATCCTTAATCTGGTTTTCAAAACTTGGGATTCTAATGAAAATCAAAATGTACAAATGCTACCACCGACCTTTCAGCTCGGCCTCCTGGAGACCAGCCTACGTTTGTTTCACATTAAAATACCCAAAGAAGTCCTCCTTGCCCAGCTTCCCATGGGAGCTTTCCCCACCCTGTTCTCAAAGATCTGGACTCTCTACTTTTGAGACTGAAGCTGCGTTACATGGACTCATTTTTCTTCTCTGAAGGATCGGGAGATTGTTTCATGTATAAAAGGACTAGCTCAGCAAGAAATTGAAAAAGCAAACAAAATTCTTACCAGTTATCAAAACAATAAATGGATTTATATGATGTGCCTTCTCTGAACTGGAATAATCACTGTGGAGCATTCTAGTATCCGAGAACCAAAAGGAATTAAAATAAGATCAAGATTTATGTGGGGTTTTTTTCCTATCTTTTACATATATTTGTTTCCGAATTTTTATGTATTTTTTCCTCCATATTTTTAAAACTTCTCACCCTCTTCCTGAATCTTAATGCCAACTAAGGTTAACAGCTGTGCTCAACATTAACATTGTCAGGTGTCGATCTAACACAGGTGAAAGCGTAACCAAACAAGAAAATTCTAGATTCACAAAAGGAAATTTACAAATACTGGATGTAACAGATCAAACACCTTCCTATGTGATTTAAATTATCTAACAGATAACTAAAGGAAGAAACAAAACACATTTTCTTTAGATTTAAAAGAAAAAAGGCTCTGTGCCCCATTAAACCTGGACTGGAAGAAAAACCAGGTAGTGCAACTCTCAAGAATTTATTCCAATGTCCTCTTTCTGTTCTGCTTTGTGATGTTTGTTTTTTTTGTTTTATGTCTTATGAACACAGGTTCATTTATCCCAACTTAAGTGCTGGTCAATGTCCTTCGTTTGGTGAATAGGAATTGCAACCATCACAGATCATTTATCCACCTAGATTGTAGGAAAATCAAAGCTAAATCTTTTTTAAAGTAACAATTCTCTGCTGGCTGGGGTTCTCTCCAGGGGCTCTGGCCCTGAGATTAAGTGTTGAGGAGGCGCCTGCTCACAGCTTCCCCACGGAGTGAGTGGGTGTGGCGCATGCGTGGTCTCTGTCGCCAGGGCCTAGGACTCCTGCACTTGTGCCACTTCTTGGCCTGTTCTTCTGAGATTGCCTTTAACCTTCACAAACTCGGGGGCATTTTCTTGTTCTTCTTGCAATTTCTGCTTCTCAAGTTCTTGCTAAATGAAATTCAGAAACAGGAAAATTATTCACATACTGAGAGGCTTTGCAAATATTCCTCCTCTTTCCAAAGTCCCTAACACCTTCTATTTCCCAGTGGGAGAAAGTTTCCCCTGGTCTCCACCTCACATGTATATAAAAGGGCATATGTGTACAGGCCCTGAAGTCATCCTGTGCAGGAGCAGCAGCTCCCTGGCTGGTACTACCAGCAATGCCAGAGATGATGAGAACCCAAAATCAAGGCTAACCAAACCAGATCCTGAGACCAGGGCACAGTTGACTCTGCATGTAATCTCAGTGAAGTTCAATTTCACTCGATTGCTTGTGCTCCCAATGCTCCGTTGTGAGTTCAGTGATATTCCCCAGTCCGGGCTTTACTTCCTGAATCTAGGTCCTCAGCAGAATCTTTGTCTTTACTTTGAATGTATTTTAGCCCCTTTGCTGACACTGTGGCTCATATTTTCCTTTTGTGCAAAAAACATTCACATCGCCTATGTCTGGCAAATTCGGCTTGTTCCAATATCCTGATTTCTCAGGACAAAAACAATAACATTTGAGATGAGTCAAACACAGACAAATACTGCATGATCTCTCTCATAGGTAGACTCTAAAGATAACCACTAAAACTGTAAAGGAGAGTAAAGTGGTGGCTTCCAGGGGCTGGGGAAATGGGAGAGAGATTGTTTAAGGGTATGTACTTACAACCAGTAGCTATATAAGTCCTGGAGACCTGATACACACAGTACAGTTTTGTTGGCTGCAATCAACAAAACTCTACTATGAACATTCAACTTGCTAAGTGACTGGATCTCAACTGTTGCCAGCACCACAAGAAAAGGTATCTATGTGATGTGATAGAGGGGCTAGCTAAGCTTCAGGGGCAGACATACCACAACATAAATGTGCCAATTCAACATGCTGCATGCCTTAAACTTATACAATACTTGATATATATGTCAAATATAACTCATTAAAGGAAAAAGACAATCTTCATCCCCAGTACTCTCACCTGTTCCAGCTTCTGCTGCCGTTTTAATAGTTCTATTTCCAAGTCAGATTTCTTCTTCTGTGCTTCTTCTTCTTTCTGTTTTATTACTTGATCTCGTTTTCTCTTTTCCATCACCTTCTGCAGTTCCGGCTTGTTCTGAGGGGCAAGACCCCTGCAAAAAATAACAAAAAAATAACAACAAAACCTAAAAAAAAGGGTTTTAATCTAATGGACACATCCTTCATAAACAGAAACTTAATTTAAGGTGTCAGCCACAGAACAGGAGTCTACCAAGTTAACATTACTATGATGCCTGCTACCAGTTAGTCAATACTGGTGGTATGAGAAATTCAAACACGAAAAAAAGGGCAAGAACAACTTCCAGGAGTTATTAGCAAAATCCACTCACTCATTAAAAATGTATTAAGCACCCACTATGTGCCAGATACTAGCCTATGCAAAGGTTTAGAGTGGGGAAGGTTGGAATAGCATGCTCATTCAATCACTCATTCAATCACGATCACTCATGATGATGGAGACGATGGAGATGAAGACAATGGAGATAGCGGAGATGGAGAAGATAAAGATGGTGAAGATGACACAGAAGACAGAGATGAGGGATGCCAGGGTAGCTTAGCAGTTGAGTGTCTGCCTTTGGCTCAGGGTGTGATCCCAGAGTTCCGAGATCGAGTCCCACATAGGGCTGCCTGCGTGGAGCCTGCTTCTCCCTCTGCCAGGGTCTCGTCTCTCTCTCATGAATAAATAAATAAAATCTTAAAAAAAAAAAGACAGAGATGAAGACAATGGAGATAGTGAAGAAGATAATGATAGAGATGGAGATGGTGATGATAGAGATGCCCAGAATATGAGGTGCCTCCACTTGAAGTTTTAGGGAAAGCTTCCCAAGATGGAGCCCCTGATCCCATGTACTAAAAGCAGCCTAAAGATAGGCCAGCACAGAAATTTAAACAGCAAAATGGCGCTAGACCCTTCCAAAATTCTCAACTTTGTCAGAGAGTTCCTGAATATCTCCAGAGATGTCTAAAATGTCATCAATCCTGGGGATGTGTGGCAGCAGGGAACTCTGATCCCACCACCCCCAGGGCTCCTCACTATGGAACCACTTCAGATGTGTCGTTTTCTACTGATGGATGGAAACCAGGTTACAGGAAGTTCTACATTTCTAAGAGATAAATTAGGCTGCCATCTCTTTAGATGGGAGAAACAAAACCAAAACTTAGACCATTCTCTACTACCCCTCCACCCAAAATGTCTGAGGTAAGTCAAGGGCATTTCCTTAGATGGAATGTCTATGTTTAACCATTAGCAAGGACACTCCTTGTCTCAGTTTTCTACCATTTCCTTAAGACTTCTGTAGGACAGGCTTTCAAGGTGCTCGCTCAGCCAGCCTCTCTTGTCTTCCCTTTCTCTGTAGCAAGTCTCCACTAGCTTGTAAGTCATCTCAACTTGATATTAACATTTAGTAAGAACATTTAAAATGAAAAAAAAAAAAACCCACAAAACAGAAAGAACACTGTCAATTTCAGGCAGCACATGGTGTAAGTGATGGTGGGGGTGTTTACTCTCATGCTTCCACACACGTGCACACTTGACCTGACAGTGACTCAGGCTTTTCTGGGCAGCAACAAAAGGCCCTGCTGAATCCACCCAGAACTGAGATGAACCCAAGCACCTTCCCATGCACCTCCTGGTCCTGTTGATGGTGATTGCTAGCCTGTAAATCAGGAATGTATACCTGGGTGGTTGTTCTCTACACTATGTCAATCAACCAATGGGTCTCAGCATCTAGGAGTCATCTAAGAAACTGTTAAATAATTACTAAAGTGTGTGCTCTGGTTGTAGAAACTTAACAACACACTCATCTCAGAGTCTTTCAAGTACACACTACCACATTTACAAATGAATTCTTAATTTCACACTGCTTCATTTATTTAACTATAGTTTTTAAAAATTCTGGCATCTCTCCTACCTACATTTTTTTCAAATCAGAAAATTTTCAAAATTGTTGTTTACAGAGTAAAGATCAGTATATTCCATCGATAAAAGAGAGTCAAAATAACATATGGCTCCATTTTGCCACTTTTCACTAGAAGTTTTGATAAAAAAGTATTAAAATTCAGCCAAAAAAAGCAGCAAAAGACATGTGTAACTTTTATAACTTATAGTTTGTTTTGCAGTTATTAAGATCTTAAAATATCTATAGAAGTATGGACAGATGATTCTGGAAATTAAATATGTGCAAAAAAATATTATGTGCTTATGGTACTTTGCTCACAGCAAATGTAGGAAAACTTGTTTGTATGATAATCTGAGTAAAGACCCACTCAGTTTCATGACTATTAAAAAGCCTCAGTGTGATACCACAGACAGAATTAAGGGATTTAAATTTTAGGATTAAGAATTTAGCTATCTGCGTAATTTAAATTTCAAACATTTTCCTTTCCCTTTATTTTACTGACAAAATTAACCTCAATGGTTATTAAATTCTTCTGGATTATGCAAAGGCTGTTGAACAAACTTTGATGTATGAACACTAAGCTGACATTCTGTTGCAGCCTATGAATGGGTTTAACTAATATCCAGTATTCATTTTCTAGTCAAAGATTTTACACAATGGTGGCAGTAAGACAAAATATTTAGTCACAGAAGGCTCAGGAAAATGGTGCTTATCTGATAAATGTTCTGCACTTACAGCAGTCAAAAAGTCATACAAATTTAGTTAATATTTTATCACAGCAGATCACTTTCTGGGCTGAATGGAAAAAGTCAAGCTTTGCCCATATGATTATGAGTTGAAAACTGGATCAGATTGCAGAAAGCGTGCCCAAAGACAGAAATGAGCCTCTCCAAATCTCATAAAGACTACAATGTCATTCTGTGCTTGGTTAACAGTTGATTCGCTTTAATCAATTCTGACATATATAATTAATAAGTACTTTCAATTCCTTTATGACTGACAGGTGCTCAAGTCCTGGTGGCTTTGAACCAATCAACACCAGCAGTTATTTCTGAGTCTTTCAGTGGCCGTGACGTGACAGAAGGCCAAGACAATTTTTAAATTAATATGTGCTCTAGGGGTATCTGCGCGGTGCAGTTGGTCAAGCATCTGACTTAGTTTCAGCTCAAATTGTGGTCTCAGGGTCATGAGATCGAAACCTGTGTCAGGATCCCCACTCAGCACGGAATCTGCTGAACTTTCTTTCTCCCTCTCCCTCTGCCCCACCCCCGGTCCCCAATAATTCCCTCTGTCCCTCCTCCCAAAAAAAAATAAATTAGAAAAATTAGTATGTGCTTTTTACAAAAAATTGGTTAGGAAACATAAATATATGTGAAATAAGGAGTAAAAGCACACCCAAACTATTCCTGTTAAACCAATCTTTGGAGTACCACTTACATTGTATTCTTCTATGTGGACAGAACTGTATAAGGTACACCGTGGTGGGTGGCCCTTGTCCCACAATGCTTCCTGTTCCTACACCCAGAGATAACTAAGAGTTTGGTCTGTGCTCTTCCATACTTTCCATAGCCTTACAGAGCTCTTCCTCATTCTTCCCAACATCTGCCCAAGATACCACAGTACAGAAATGCCATAATTTTCCACTCCCTTGACAGACATTTTTAGGCTGTTTTCAATCTCCCCTATTAAAGGCAATGAGGCAATGAACTTCCTTGCATGTGTATACTTACGCTCCTATGTAAGTATTTCTGTTGGCTAGATTCACAGAAGTAGAACTGCTGAATACATCCAGGGGTGGGATGGAGGGGTCTACACTCACTCCACCTCCATCCCAGATGCAGAAAGCCTATGGAGCCAGAGGCAAGGGCGGGTGCAAACCCTAACAGAATCACCCCCTACCCACCCAGCCAAACATCTCTGGCCTAATCTTTTTCTTAGGGTGAAGGGGGAGGGCTGCCTTTGGATTTCAAGCCCTTGACCTTTAATCTTGGAATCTCCTGGTATGGCTTGTCTTTTTTTTTTTTTTTAAGATTTTATTTATTTATTCATGAGAGACACGGAGAGGGAGAGAGAGAGAAAGGCAGAGGCACATGCAGAGGAAAAACTGATTGAAGGATTTCTTTCTTTTTTGTTTTTTAAAGATTTATTTATTCATGAGAGACAGAGAGAGAGAGAGGCAGAGACACAGGCAGAGGGAGAAGCAGGCTCCATGCAGAGGGCCCGACGTAGGACTCTATCCAGGTCTTCAGGATCAGGCCCTGGGCTGAAGGCGGCACTAAACCGCTGAGCCACTGGGGCTGCCCTGGCCTGTCTTATCTACATTTTTGGCTTGAGCCATGTCTACCTACATGGCTTATAAAAGCAAACATTTGTAATTCAACTTCCTATTATTTTTTTCCATGTGGTACAGCAACAAGTATTTATTGAAGAACTAACTCTATGACTAGCAAAGCATGTAAAATGATCAACTAAAAGCATAGAGAACTGGAAACCACTGACTGGAAGGTAAAGTCAAAGAATCGATTTTCGGGGTATGTTTAAATGACTGGATATTCTATATTTGTGGCCAAAAGTACACTTAATAGAGAAAATAGAACCTCTCTAGGTTATATGAGAAATATCTCTATTTAAGAGACCTCTTGAACACCCATCTGTCAACTACGAAAAATAATGCCTCTTGAAATGATGCCATTGTAACACATACAGAACCTGAGAACCTGACCAAGGGTCCTCAGAATCAGACAAAATGGCAGACTGTCACCAGTTTAAAATTTAAAGATTTTTAATCTGAAACTTAGCTAGGTCTGAGGATGCGAAGTAGAGGAGCAGAATTAGATCCTTGAAAGGGTATAGGTTTCAGAGCTAAAAAACTTAGCTAGGTCTGAAGATGCAAAGTAGAGGAGAATTAGATCCTTGAAAGGGTATAGGTTTCAGAGCTAAAATACTTAGAAGTAAAAGTAGTGATGCTGCTTTTATCTTGACTTTTAAAATGTAACCTGAAAAACTCTGTGAACCACCTGCTCCAGGGCTGTGAGCCATATTTGTGCATATGCAAAGGTGCAGGGCTTCACAGAACACCTGTCGCATGCTGATCTCACTGCTGTCTCCACTCTTTTCTCTTTTTTTCCCAATAATATTACTTGCCTTATCTATATGAACTGCCTTTAATTCCATGTTTATTCTGAGTTTTCTCTTATTTACACATCAAATAAGGGTGACCCCACGATAATACACGCTGGGTTACTGGAAAGATCACTGGGTAAGATAAAATACGGGAAGGCCCTTGACTAATTGTAGGAAAGTAAGCAGACTTTTGTTACGATCTGAAACAATAATCAAGTATAATTATCCTGTATAACCAAACACACATATTATCCATGTGAAACTTCCTGTCATTTGGCACAAAAATTTAGGAAAAAAAAAAAAAAAAACAAAGTCCCTAGCAAGTACATGATGGAAGATGAATAAAGAGAAGAAACTGCTGGAGAGGTTTCTCACAAACCAGTTGTCATTTCTAATGAGAGGACCCCCACCAAACTACAATTTCTATCTTGAAAAACCTGGAAACATAGGATGAGATACATTCATTTTATTTGGAAACCTGCCTTACTGCCTTCCCCCTCCACCCCTCTTGATGTACTTCAAAAGCCACACCAGCGCCCCTCAGAGGAAAAGAGGGAGAAGCAATGGGGATTTCTTGAAGATGCTCCCTGAGAACAGACCATGGATGGCAGAGTCATCTGTTTGTTATATTTATTATACACCAGTCATCTTAGTAGGACTTTGGACCTGTTATTCTTTAAGTTTTAGAAGAAGGATCTTTTTTATTCCCCACTTTATAAATGAAGCCACATCTCAGGAAGGCGGATCTTGTCCAAGGTCATAAAGGTAGGTCAAGTCAAATGGCAAACCAGGATTTGGATGATTTCCCTCTAACCTCAAAGCAACATCCTCTCTACACTGTGGTACTCAAGGGAACAGACTGATCTCCCAGATTACTGGAGCTGGGCCTGGCTAGAGTCACCGTGTGAACAAGGACAAGGGATCTCAGGCTAGAGAACATCAGGCAGAAGGGAGGTCCATTTTCATAAAAGTGTGTATTCTAGAAAATCTGGCAACAGATTCTCTACTTTCTAGAGATATATAACCCAGGGTGCTAAATACATTTCTGTGGAATAATTTGTAGCCTCTAATTCAGAGAACAGTTGTTCTGCCAATGTTGGTTTTACCTTTGCCTCTATTCTGACTTGGAGCCTTTATTCATAAATAGAACAGAAAAACAAACCAACCCTTGTTTGAGAGAAAATGTCCCTCAGAGATCAATGGAGTCCCCTATTCCCGTTTTACAGATAAAGGAACTGAGGTCCAAGAAGGAAAGTAGTTAGTGCTGACTGCTCCTCTTCTGGAGCATATCAAACTTGTGATCTTCGTATCAAAATGCAGGCATCATTTCCCAGACAAGACTGCCTCCAAATTCTGTGGCCTACTTAGGAATGTACATATTCTTGTTTTGCTTTGAGCATGATGATACCAAATCTGTATTTTTTTTTCCTTCTATGTGACAAAGACAGTTAGAAGCTAAGCACTTATTCAGAATGGATCAAACTTGCATTCAATTTCATCAGCATGAATCCAATGGCATACTAGTACATGCTGGTAACAAAAAGAAGATAGTAAGTCACATTCCCAGGCTGGAGGAAGGGCGATTGACAATGAACGCCTCAGCAGGAGTTACAAATTCTGGCAGGGGTACATGAGGGAAGGAGGACTGCCCCATCACAACCTCTTTATATTTTTTTGTTTTTAAATTAGGCCTTCCATCTAAAACATGACCCTCTGCTTACCTTGGTCTACATATCCTTCAGTTCAATGGTTAGCTAACTAGGGCTTGCTTGGCAAAGAGTGAGGGGATGACTGACCTGTGGTCCCACAATTCAGATCAACAATTTCATTCTGAAGGTCTGCGAATAGCTCTATTAAGCTCTGAAGCTTAATAGGTTTTGGATAATGTAAGTAATTTTGTGTCCTAATACATAAAAAGTACCTTTGTATCTTCAGCTCGCCTAGTCAATTGGCCCTGCCCAAAATCACTTAAAAAGCAGACGTCAACCCAACATCCAAACATTTTTGTCATTTTTATGACACACGTAGAGCTGACAAATGGTCTACAAAGAAGATAAAAGGCAAATGTTTTCTTCCCTTTAAAAAAATTCACAATAAAAATGATCATAGTAATAATTTTAATGTTACTTAAAAAAAAAGAAAGAGGGGTCTTGTCTATTATTAAGTTGATGTAGTTCTAGAGACTTCGCCTTGCCACTCACAAAGGCTAAAGCAGGCAGTATTACATGTGATTCCTACATTTCCCCAAATGTAAGGAGCAAATTCAGAGTTTTTACGAATCCAAGAAATAATGTATTTCTCTTCAACTTAGGATATTATCTTTTATCCTTAATCAATCCCCTTCCATCCAAATTCTACAATATATGTCCATCTGAGAAGGCGACAGAGTCCTGTAGATCATGGAGTAAGAGTGGTAGTGGCAGCTACGCAGATGACCTTATTACATGGAGGGATGCCCTGGGTCAGACTAGAAGGAATAAGACAGCCTTAAATACAGTCAAGAAAAGAATTTAAAAAAAAAATCTCTGAAGTTAAAGTCCCCAAAGTCAAACTTTGCTCGAGAAACCACTATAATACCTTTTTTGATTCATGAGAAGTTCTCTGTGAAGATCCTGATGGTTGCGGGACGTTTTGACAGGATTGACTAGTTTCTGAGGCCTAATTAGCTCAGGATTGTCATCTTCTATGTAGTCTGGCTCGGCCATGATGTTTCTTGGGATGAGATATGTATCCTTAAGGTCAGTATCCTCAGATGGGCTGTCTGAAATACAAAAGGGAGATCATCTATAAGCTCTTCTGCTGAAACATCCTGTGCAACACACTTGCCCTCAAAACAAATCTGGCCAACATGTTATCCTTGTGGGCCCACTTGGCTGCTTCATGGAAAAATATGTGAAGTTTTGTGAAAGCCATGGGAAGAAGAATGGCTTTGTTGTTTTGGGTTGCCCGTGATTAAAGCAGAGGGGTCCCATAATCTGACTCTGGTCACAACTACTCACACCTTGAGGAATTTCAGGTCACATAGGATGCTTCCCACCAATATGTCTCAAGCCCAACTTAACCCCATAACAAGCAACACCCTGGCCACCTGACTGAAGTGCTTCATTGCTTTCCACCGCCCCAAATGCTTATGCAGTGACAATGTACAGACACGCCTGATATCCATCAACGTCAGGAGGTTTCTGGAACACAGAGCCCTCTGTTCCTTATGCTGCCACCGGCCAGGGTCTCCTCTCTCCTGAGCACCCTGTTCACATCTTCTCAGGTCCCTCCTCAAATGTCACCTCCTCAAAGAGGTCTGACCTCTTAACCACCACACTTAAACCTGCAATCCCAACCCCCGCTCTTCCCTGCTTTACCAATACTACAGATTTTGCTTGTTACTAGCTCTCAAAGCAAATGCTTCTGGGGGGCAGTGGTTTGGTCTTACCCCCTGCCACACACACACACACAAACACACACGCCCTAGAAAAGTGCCAGGAAGGAAGGAAGTTCCAGAGAGGAAGAAGGGAGGATGCCTTGTATTGAAAGCCAATCCATACAAGTTTTTTAGTAAGGAGGACAAGCAGTCACTGGAGTACAGAAGAAGAAAAATTGATGTAATGCCTAGGCAGAGACACATAGCCTTTCTGGCTTCAGATTCCAGACCAGTACAGTGAAATGAACAGATGATAATCCCTAGGGTCCCTTCCTCCATGTTCAATTTGAGCTGCTCATCCTAGGATTCAAGTGTACGTGACCTCCCCAATAAGAGATGCTCCTGGACAGCAGGACACATACCCCTGTAGCTATCCGGGGGCAGTGTGCAGCACAAGGTGAGTGCTCCATGAACATATGTGATCCTTAATGAGACAGAAGAACACACTCAGTGAGGGCAAGAGCTGGGAGCAAGAAGGCTAATGGGCATCCTGCTGGAAGTAGCCCACAGGTCCATCAGGCAGGCATCCCATTGCTGTAGACTCCTAGGTTCTTCTCTTGATGATGACCTCAATCCTGTTCCCTTGCCCTCAAAACAAATCTGGCCAATATTTCAAGATAACTAATGTGGCATTTTCTGCTTCCCTGTTCCTGCATGATGATTTTATTTCCCAAACCAAAAAGGAGATGCAGAGCCAGACTAAGGCAGAGTATTTGACATTGGGCCTTTCCTTGGAAGTCCAGAGAACATGCTTACTAATCCTTTGGCCAGCTTTATGCCCTTAAATGAAACAGTGATCACAGAACAGGGGAAGTTTGGGAGGGAGATGTGCATGTGAATGGGCTCACACCCAATACTGCCACCTTGCCCCACCTCCCCTGGGACAGCAAGATAATCATCACCTACATGCCTTCCCAGTCCAGCAGTACTTTTGTCATGAAATGCACAGACACAGGGTAACCACATGTTTCTGTCTATTCTCCCCAAGAACTAGAACCACTTCTTTTGCAGTTTTAAATCCCCAAGTCCAGCAATGTCCCTGGTACATGGTAGAAGGTGAATAAATGCTGAACCAAATAAAATCTGGTCTTAACTGAAAAAGTGGAGAGGTCCTCCAGAAATAAGCTCCTTAACGGAAGACAAGCTCCATCTTTATTTCTGCCCATGACATCAACACACCGAGCACACATCTAAGTAACTGTGTGCTTATTTATGTGCTCACAGACTAAAGGAGGAGAGAACACATGGTATGTTTCCATGGACTCTGGACATGGGGGTGGGGGGTGGACAGTGGAAAGAATAAAGAGGTGTTTTCAACTAAAAATTTTAAAACAAAAACAAAAAATGGGTTCAGTGGTACTCAGCTACAAACAGGAGTTTTGCTTTCAAAGTCATCAAAGATGTCTTCCTGAACTATCCCAAAACACCACTGTACTCTTCCACATCCAAAGGGAAATGCGTTCCAAGTGGCAGCCAACAACTACTCAGAGCCAGTACCTGACCTAGCAACATATACAACATGCCACATCTGATCCTAGCAACAACCCAACGAGGAAAAGAATTAGAATCTTTGCTTTGCAGACAATAAAATGTACAAACAAACATTAAATAACTTGTTCATACTAATAATTACTAGTAAGGTAAAGAACTAAAATGAATGCCCGCTGGTCTCAAAACTCATGCTCTATCAAATTTGCTATTTTTATAACGAATCTTTTGAAGATTATGTGAAAATAAAGAGGTTAAAAATCCAAAGAATAAATAAATCAACTAAAATAGCAACACTGCAGATGTGTTATTCATTTATATATTTTAGGTTCAACGGCATAATTGAGGCTCAAAATTACTAAACATTGAGACATATATAACAAATTACACCAAGTGTTCCTTGAACACTATTTGCATTGATCTTTTATTTTATTTATTTTTTAAAAGATTTTTATTTATTTATTCATGAGAGAGAGAGAGAGAGAGAGAGAGAGAGAGAAAGAGAGAGAGACAGAGAGACAGAGACACAGGCAGAGGGAGAAGCAGGCTCCATGCAGGGAGCCTGACGTGGGACTCGATCTCGGGTCTCCAGGATCATGCCCTGGGCTGAAGGCAGCACTAAACCGCTGAGCCACCTGGGCTGCCCATGCATTGATCTTTTAAATAAGAACGCCTACAACCTTCAATGATTGGAGAAACACAAACCTTGCACATGGCGAATTAGTGAACCCATCGCAGCCGGCCTGCCTTTAATGCACTGCCCCACACAAAATTGTGCTCCTTGGATGAAATGTGAAATGCACCATACACACCTCTGTGCAGTCCCAGTTGTCTTTAAAAACCAACAGTAGTTTCATTCTCATTAATCAGTAGATAAGAAGGCCTACAGGATTCCATAAAAGAATCTGTTTCTTGGGGATCCCTGGGTGGCGCAGTGGTTTGGCGCCTGCCTTTGGCCCAGGGCGCGATCCTGGAGACCCGGGATCGAATCCCACATCGGGCTTCCGGTGCATGGAGCCTGCTTCTCCCTCTGCCTGTGTCTCTGTCTCTCTCTCTCTCTCTCTCTCTGTGACTATCATAAATAAATAAAAAATTAAAAAAAAAAAAAAGAATCTGTTTCTCTGCTCTAAACCACGGGTAATCTCCATGACACCAAATCAAAACAGATTACAGCCTCCTAAGGTATTACATACGGGAGGGTGAGCCCTGTGGACTTGTGGAAAAACAGCACTCCACAGAGAGGGAAGAGCTCATGCCCAGGCCATGAGGTAGGAGTGTGCCTGGTGAGTACAAGAAGAAGCAAAGAAGCCAGTGAGACTGGAGGCAAGGGAGTGTCGGTGAGGACACAGAGGTAACAGCTGAGGGAGGGAATGGGGGTGGAAGGGCCAGATGTTGTGGGAGCATGAGGGCCACCGTGAGGACTGCTGGCCTTTACTCAGGAGATAGTGGAAAAGCCATTCAGGGTTTGAAGCAGAAAAGTGACAAGATCTGACTCCTATTTTTAAAAGACTACTCTAGTTACAGAATTTAGAACAGCAGCAGCAGGCAGGGAAAGAACTAGGCAGGAAGCTATCGCCATGATGAGGGTGACAGATGGTTTAGACCAGGGTGCTTGCAGCACAGGTGGGAGGACAGACAGTCAGGATAGACTCTGATAAGAAAGCCTCTGGGACTTCCTGGAGGACTGGATATGAAGTGTGAAAGGCACAGGAGAATCAAGGGTGACTCCGAGGTTCCTGGCCTGAGCAACGAGGTCGTCAGTCCGTGCTCTCAGGCAGGGAGGCCGTGAGGGGAGCTGGACAGGAGATGAGCCCAGGAATCCCGTTTGGGAGATGCAGAATTTGAGGTACTTGCCAGACAGACGTCCAAGCGGTGACAGCAAGGCTGTGAAGGCAGTCAGTACTCAACCCCTGGGTGACTTTTTCCTTTGTCTCACTAATCTCACCTCCGTGGTCTCTCACTTCAGCCATCCCCGCCTTGCCAGCCCCCATCCTCTGCCCCTCCATTCACCTATTCTCACTAGCAGAGGCAACATAGCTCACCCTATCTCTCCTGTCAGCACCGGGGTACAGGCATCATCTTGGGCCCTGGTGCCAAGACTCAGAGAACTTCCAGTGTGCAGAATGAAAAGGCTTCAGTTCTGAATCTAGAAAACAAGTTCCAGCTTGGAAACTTTTCTGATTCCTCTTTAGATTTAGTATCTGGGAAGTGCTCTTCTCCCAAGGGACCAGTGTAGGAAGGTGGTAGCGTGTCTCCTACTGGACTCAAGCAGACACCCTTGCAGGTGGAGGAAGGGGTGTGCAGGAGGAGTTCTGCTGCAGGCGAAGGTGCAAACACTTCCCTTCAATTCTTTCCTCACTTACTGGCCCTTCTTCACAACTGGGACTGGGACATGAGAGATGGAAGGCTCTCAGCCTGAGTCCAGTGTAGCTCTGAGGTTTCCTTATAGCCCCTCATGAAGTAGACCAGGCCGGAGTCTGGGCAAAGGTCACTTAGGAAGAAGGGGGTGAACTGGCAGGGAGCAACCTCTATAAAGCTCCAGTACTCGTGGCAGTGGCAGTGGCTGCGAAGGATCTGGATTCTGGTCATTTCTCAGCGACTTTCCCCCCTGGAGCCAAGACCAACACGTGGAATCTACATTCTTATTCAACTTTCTTCCCTCTGCCAACCATCTTCCTCATCGCTACCAAGGCTGGAAAATGCCATCCTGATCCTAAGGGAACTCTTCCATTCAGAGATCCTATCTTCCAATTGAGCTCTACTTAAACTAAAATGAACATGCACTGCTCCCCCAAATTTTCATTTCCCTGCATTCCTTACCAGCATGCCTTTGCTAGCACCATTCCTTCCAGCAGAGATGCTGAACCTCTTCCTACCCTGTCCCGGAATTGCCACAAAGCCAAATCTCACTCATCCCTTCAGATCCAGATAAATGTCACATCTTCCACACTTTTCCTAATTCCCCAGTTGCGATTAAAGTCTCTGACTTCTCAAGAACAAAAGAATTTTCTGTTTCCTCTTCCTACTACTCACCAATCCCCAAACCTACTGTTCCAGCGATACAAATATATATCGTCAACTCTTCACTGCAAAGACCGTATCTGTTCTATATTCACGTTCCTCAGACTCCCAGGACTGAGTCAATAAATGTTTAAATTAGGTAACAGAGTCCTGGGTTAACTCCCAGTAGAGGGAGCCCCTGAGCTGTCTGAAGTCCTAGCAACAAGGCGTTTGTACAGGGCTGAGAATGGAGTTGAGAAACCAGGTCTCCTCACGGAGAATCAGGCAATCCAGAAGCCTGACAGACAAAAAAGATGAGACAGAACTATCTGGAAGGAAAAGTACTTGGCATTTGGGTATTATTATTACTACATGAAACACTCTTCCAGAAGTAAACGTGAAGACATTTTTGTCATACTCCCCTGATCAGATAAAATTTTAAAAGTTACAAATCAGTTTAAGTTTCAAGTTGATAAGGGAAAACTAGTGCTGGCTCAGTGTAGGAGAAATAAAACTGGCTTGAAATCTTGAACAGAGCTTAACTTCCCTGACTCCCCGTTTGCCCATCTGTTAAACTGACTGTTTTAAGAACTGGCTGAAATGTAGATTTAAGTACTCTGTACAATCTCTGGCATGTCTGTGGTAGCTCAACAAATAGAAGCTATTATTAAATAAACTATGTGACCAACACCATGACAGAGTTTATTTAGAGGTCTGGGAAACCTGACATACAAAACTTCACCTCTATAAGCCTTGTTTTCTTCAAAAACATAAAAGAGTTTGACTAAATGACCCACAAACCTTCTCACTGATAAGAGTCAATGGTTCTAAGGCCCATTCAGGCTACAAATATCAAGAACCTTCTGAAAAGTATAAAAAGGTTGATCACACCTTCAAGGTGCTCCATGGAGTTCTGAATGGCTCAGTCAGACTATAGGGAACAGCAAGAAACAGGCCTGACAGAGAAAAAAGGACCTTTTATACTGCTCTGAGACAAAGGGGGTTTGCTGAAATATTTTAAGAAGTTGAATAATAACACAGAATTGCATCTTAGACAGATACTAAGTACATCTGAGGCAGGTATTTGAAGCAAACCTAAAAACTCAGTCTTAGACCAGGAAGAGGCAGGGACACCTTCTAGTACCCAAAGGCATTAGACGAGAGCCTGGAGGACCTTTGAGGCCGCAGGCCCAAATGGCATGCACTGAAAAACACCACCTGATGAGACTTCGGCCTTTAATTTCTGCAAATCAACAGAAGTCATTACTAAACTCTGCTATTCCCAAGGTCAAGAAATCCCAACATTATAATGGATTTTGAATCCTTGCTTTTCATTGTTTTCCCTACCGGAGGTTGATTCTGGGCCCACTCCATGCCTACACCAGGCATCCTGTGTTGATTGCTTTCCAGAGGTAAATAACCATTCCCACAGAAAAATTATACAGGATTAATAAAACAAGTATTTCTTGGATCATATTGCAGTTTCCTTTTCATACTATTTTGGACACTAGTAGTTCATCTGCATATCATAAAGATAAAATTTAAAACCTAATCCTATGAGATTTAAACCTCAAATTTAGAGATTATACTAAGTTTTACGTTTACCTAAATATTTAAAATCAAATTCTACCTAGAAGCACTAATAATTGAAGTCTTTTAAACAACACCTTTACATGGCAATGAATGCAGGTGTCCTACAGGTTACAGCTATACTATAACCAGTCAAAGCAAAACAATTATACTTCTGAATCGCTACAACTATTTCTGGCAAGTTAAAAGTAATTCCAAAGCATTTTCCCAGGCTGGCTCTAACAAATTCTAGTGACCCTCTGACAAAACTCTGATAGAGCCAAGTTACTACAGATTGCAGGCAGGCCAAGTCCAGGCCTAGGTCAGCTAAGGATGGAAAGCCTGCCCTCGGGCACCCACTATTCCCAGAAGGGCAGCAGCTGTGAGAAGAAAGTTGTGAAGCAGAGTGAGTTAAGGCAAGAATGGTTCCCCAACAGCCAAGGGTTTCACTGACAAACTCCTGACTAGCTTGGTCCTCAGGCGAACCTGCAAATTCATCAAGAACAATGACAACAACTGGTACCCTAAGGTGTTAGGAGAGCCCAGGGGGCCTTAGTGGCCACAAACCTAAACTAAGGCTTAGAAATGACAGCCAACCAGAGCCATCTGCACAAGCACAGAAACATTACTTTTTCTGCTCTGCCCACTCCACTACTGTCGCCACTTCAAACTCGCAATAAATTGGCTGCAAATATGCTGCTGTACAAATGCCAAACGGTGACGCCCTTGGGAAAATACCAAACTCATTTTCTCATCAGTTTTTTCATTCCCTAAAAATGTATTTTTATTAAGAAAAAAAAAGGCACATATTTTATATTTAGAACATGGGAAGGGAGGCAAGAAACATGGGGTAAACAGAACACAGGCCCTTATCAAAGCTAAGCAGGTCTGGCTGAGGTGAGACCAACCAGAAGGTGGCGACAGCTCCACGAATAACCAGGTGTTCATCATCAAAACCACAACCCAGAGAAGAGCAGGGACGCCTCACCCTGGCCCTCAGCACTGTGAGAAGTACAGGCTGAAAGCACAGAGATATGCCATGAAAGAAATCCGTTTGGGAATCCCTGTGCATCTGCCCTAGAAGGTGTACCTAAGTTTCTCCCCATATTTTAATCCTTGATGAGGCCCTATGAAGTGAGGGGTTATTACTCCCTATGGCCTACAAAGGGGGCTCAGACAGCTTCAAGAACATGGATTCCAGATCACATGAATAGAGTCTAAATTCCAGATTTCTCACTTACTGTGTGTCTTTGGACATGTCATCTCACTAGTTTAAAAATCTCCTAGGGTTGTTAGGAAGAGTAAATGCAAAATGTATACCAAAGGTAGGGACTAGAAATCGCTAACCTTCAGTAGATGTCATCTTTTATTCGCACTGTCACTGGCAATATATAATAATTAGTAATGATAACACTGTTATTTGCTGTACTGCATCACATGGCTACTAAAGAACAGGACTAGGATTTGACCTTGGGTCTGATTCCAAAAGGATGCTCTTTGGGCACTCCATTCTTCTGGACCGGGATAATGAATAGAGAGGGAAAAACTGAGTTTCACTTTAAAACAGGATGATTTTTCTCTCTCGAGAAGATTTTGGAAGCTTCCCTACCTAACATCATAGCTTTATAACACCAAACTGAAAACATCTTACAGAAGCTATCACATTAAAGTGAGGACAGAAGGAAGTGAAAGACACATTTTCCTTAAAACACATAAAGGCTTTTATAAGTCATTCACAGCGTGGCTATTCTTGACAGCTCCACATCAGAAGTGATCCAAATGTCCATGATCAGTAGTATCGATAAGTAAATTATGGTACACTGACAGTGGACTACTACACAGCAAGGGAATGAATGGACAATTGCAAGGCTGAATCTCACAAATAGAATATTAAGCAAAGGAAGCCAGACACAAAAGAGTCCATACTGGATAATTCCATATATATAATGTTCAAAAACAGGGGAAACCAATCTTTGGTGTCAGATGTCAGGATAAAGGGTATCTTCGGAGTGGGCTAGGCTTAGAAGGGGATAAAGGGGGCTTTTGGGGTGCTGATAATGTTCTGCTTCCTGATATATGTTCTGGTTATACAGGCTTGTTCATTCCGAAAATTCACCAATTACTACAGCTTTTTGGCTTATGCCCTTCTCTGTATGTACAGTATACTGGGTTCAATGCAGTACATATTAAATAGCTATTAAAATTACTATCTAGGGATCATTTGGTTGCTGCTATGTAATTAGAACTTTGTTATTTTATACTTTGTTCAGTCTATGAGAAGTAATACAGTATATAATGGAAAAAGAGACCAGGTTTCAAGACCACCTATTCTGGATTAGAATCCTGGTTTTGTCGCTCATCAGTTATGTGATTTTATATAAATTACTTACCTACATTTACAGAGTGGTTATACGCATGAAAGAAAACCTATGAAAAACATCCACCGTACACCATACCTACCCTGCAGCAGCCACTCAATAAGTTAGTTTAATAGTTCCAACAAATTAATTCATTAATCTACCCCTCCATTAACTAATGTTTGGTCAAAGTGAAAATGAATGACCATACATTACACGTATACTAGTTCAGACAAAGTTTAACGGATAAACCCAATCTTGGTCTCTGCTCTGCTCACCTTTCCAATTTGGACTTACGTGACAGAGAGGGACATAGGGGGCCGGGGGCAGATAGGAAAATGCCAGACAGATGAGGCCAAAGCACAGAGCAGAGCCCACAGCCTGAGTCTGCCAAGGCCCTGAAAATCCTGTTAATTTCCCAATATCTATGCTTCAGTCTTCTTATCAGCAGAACTGGGTGGTCATTTCTCTCCCCTTTCTCAGTAGTCTGTTGCAAATAACTTTTCTGAGCACAGAGCAATCATATGTTGTTTTGTTTTGTAGATCAAAACATAACATACAAAAACAAAACATCTAGTTTGGCCTGATATGAAGGGTAAAACTCTTTAAACATCAAGACAACCTTACTAATGTTCACAATTTTGCTTAATCTCCTGTGGCCTCAGATAAGACTTGAATTCTGCACATTCCCTCCTTCTACCTCCAGGGCAGATTCTAGAACTCCCTGGTGGCCTGCAGGACTACCCTACTTCTGTGAGGACTAAATGATGGAGGGGGAGAAATGCTCCTCAGCTCTAGCCAACAGCAACACACATCTGAAAGGACAGGGACAACCAAGCAACTGGCACCACCAAGGGTACTGACATGCAGCACAGCTGCATACCACAGGGCATGTCAGAGCCTGCTGTGCTTCTGGTGCTGCATGTCCCAGCTACTTAGTCCTACCCAAAGCACGAGAGCACAGAATGGTTTCTCAATCAAACAAGTACAAGAAACCAGCTGGGCTTGAGTTCTAACCCAGAGATATTTTAACCTGAGAAGGGGGCCTCCTTATCGGCTGCTATCCACAGGCTGACGTTCAGTCAGGGTTCAGTCTAGTGTTCTTTCAGGTTAAGAGGTCCTGTGCTCCATCCAGCCCTCAGGTCTGTTCACAAGGACAGCGATCTGTGAGGCAGCCAAGGACTCACTAGTGGATCACTAACAGGTCCCAGAGAACAAATTCTGAGCAGCGATCACTTACTGCCTGCACAGCATGGTCCTATCGGCAAGGCATCCGCACACAGGGCTTCTCCTCAGGGCTCTTAGGGCTCCTGGTTTCTTCTCCTGAGCCCCTCCCTGAAATTCAAAGCTGTTGTCCGTCTCCTCCTTGATGTGAAAGCCAGTCCCTTGTACAATGCTCTCCTGGTTTTCCCTTACCTGTCTGCCCAAGCAGCCTCTTCCTTCCCACTCTCTCTCACTGTTCTCCAGGAATGAGTCCCTAGCTCTCTAAACTCTTGCCTTTGGTCACCCCACGTGGCCTTGGCCTTTTTGCTACGTGAGCCATTTCTAGAGCGTATGTAAAGACTGTTCCCTTCTCTCCAAGCTCCAGGTCACAAACTCCAAGTGCCAACTGGTACTTCACATCTGAAGCAACATGCTTGAAGTTGAGCTCAACCTTGCTGGCTCATTCACTGAGTGCCCGTTATGGACCAGATAAGGATAGAACACTGAACAGGACAGAGCAGGCCCCTTACATTCTAGTGGAAACCAACCCAGCCAAATTTACATTGAAATTACTGTTTTTCAACAGCAACAAAGAGGACACCACACACACCATTCTTCCAGTGTCAGAAATAATCCTGTTGCCTTCCCTCAACTTCCTTATTTCGCTATCAGCCAGGCATCTTTTAAATCAATGTTATCTCTGCAATGTCCTAGCCCTCAGCCTTGATGATTGAACATTCAGTGTTTCTTTCTCATACTAAATCCTTGAGACCATCACCCATTGCCGCTGCTTTAATCCTACCTAGTCCACGCTTCTATCCCCTAGTCTCAGGATGGAGCGCCTGGTTCTTTAGAGCCTCCTGGTCACTCTTCCCTAATCCAGCTGCACCCTAGCCAAATCCCATACACTGTTTAATCAGATCAAGAACCACCAAGCCAAGCATCACTGAGACACCAGGATAAAATTTTACTTTCTGCCTAGTTCTTAAGGTCCCTCAAACACCTTCGCAAACCTCTGGCTCCTACACTCCAGCTTTAACTCTCTACTCTGGCAAACAAATCCACGCAAACCCATACATGTTCCCATCTCCACCTCTGTTCCCGATTTCCTCCCAGGTGGAATTCCCTCATCAAAGCCAATGAAAAGCCCAGGCACTTTGCAGAGACTCAGTTCTAAGCTCATCTCACCACGAATCTTCCCATACCAACTGCTCAAGAGCTATCTTCCTTTTGTCTGGACCGATGGAGACAATTCTGCTTGTCAGCCCCCTGTACCCACGAATCTGACACTTATCATGAGATAATTTTTCCTATATATCCATATTGTTTCCCTTCAAGAACAGATGTTCACCCCTTTGGCAGGGAAGAGACTCTGACTGACTTATGTCATCCCCACAGCTCTAGCACAATACCTCAAACAGAAGGCATGAGGAGGAGAAGCAGCCACACAGTGACTACATGATGCAAAAGAACCAGGAGAAGGCGGGGGCCACTGGCCCCTTGTGCCTTTGCTGCAGACCATGGGGTCAGTGACAGATCTGGGTTCACTCTCTACTGTGTGCCCAGCACCATGCTTATGTCCATTCTAGAAACATATACTGAATGACGGGAGCCAACACTGAAGGATTTGAGTGTCCAAATGAAGTAGCTCCTTTCATGATGCTTTTCCTGACTCCTCATGAGGGATCCTTCCCCTCTAGCCCAACAGGCCATTGTTCATGTTCTTCTTAGGCTACTGAAGTCTACTCCTATTAAAACTATACTTGGGGGCACCTGGGTCAATCAGTTGGTTGAGTGTTTCCCTCTTGATTTCGGCTCAGGTCAGGATTTCAGTGTCATGAGACTGAGCCCCATGTCAGGCTGAGCTCAGTGGAGAGTCTGCTTGAGATTCTGTCTCTCTCTCTCTTTCTCCCTGTGCCCCTCCCCCTGACTCACAAGCATATACACTTGCACTCTCCCTCTCGTTCTCAAATAAATCTTAAGGGGGAAAAAAAAACCCTGTATTTGAAGTTTTCTTATCCATCACATCAAACACACGAAGGGAAAGCCTGACTCTTATTTCTCAACTCTGGAAACATCTCAGTGTGCTTTCCACATTCTCCATCCTCATTTGATTTTGAAGGAGCCCAGAACGAGTTATAGGCAAGTCTCTTCTCTTAATACAGATCAGTATAGGAACCATATGTCCATTTTTCTAACCCAGAAGATTACATTCCCTCTTGAACAAGATGACCCAACAAAACACTCACCAGAAGTCCATACATTAAATGCTGAGTCTTTTGCCCCAAAAAGATAACTTAAATTGCTGTCTGGTGAGAAATACATTATTAGTCTGTTGGCTTACATAAAAATTCCCATAAAGTAATTAGTACTTCATTAATATGCTGCCCGCTAATCTGAACAAACCTCAAAGCAATTAACAGATTTCTTTAATAATTGATTAAAGTCATTGGCCTTAAAATTGCCTTAGATAGGAAAATTATACTTATCAAATAACATTTGATACATGACCATTAAGTGACTCTGAGCCTGTCTCTCTCCTACAGAAAGCAGCTTAATGAGATCCGAAGTTCAAGCACTCTTGCTTTTTCCCAGAGAAGACTGTTCTGTGATCTAACAGTGTCAACCAGTGGTAGTAGGCACAGTTTGTGTTCAGAGCAGCTGTTGTTTTTAAAAAGAAGCACTTGTCACATGTGTTTACTAAAAGGGAAAAAATAAAAGCACTTTTCTGAATTGAACAAAGGAAACTAGTATGTGTAAATTCTGGAAAACATGGGGCTGGTACAAGAAGAGAGCTACCCTACCCTATAGCCAAGGTTACTTTGAAGCCCTTGGGAACCACACAAGAGTGTACAGATCTGAAGAGAGGCACAAGTGAAGCTCCTGTGACTCAGGGGTAGTGCAGGTTTGACTTTAAATCAGTTCAGTGTTCCAAGGCTGAGCAACAGGACCGCAGTCACCCCTGCCATCTGCTTTATTGTCTACCATTTGGCCACTTCAGTTCTCAAAAGCTTAGATCTTTCAGAACAAGGAAAGAAGAACCAGCCAATTCTGTTCCAAGGCTGACTGATTTTAAAAACTTATGAGGTGAAGTTTAATTGAAAATAATAAATTATTTAACATCCTTATCTGTAAAAAGAGAAGGCTGGACCAGATGACCCTTGAGATCCCTCACTAGTTCTAACATTCTGATAATACAGAAGAGTCCAGCTTATCTGGGGCTCTCAACCACAGAGGCTTATAGCCAAGGGCTACAGAGCTTGGCCCCATCATTCAAGCCAGATGGACTAGAGGAAGGTGTTCCCCTGATACTCCACACACATTCCACCTTGGCCTCCACTCCAACTCACCCCTGTTCCCAAGAACCATGGCCTTCTCCATATGAAATCTACAGTGAGGAGGTTTTCTGGTAGTGATACTAAATTTCCCCATAGGCAGCCACCTTTACTCCAAGTCCTCCGAAGTCTCATCTGCTTGGCCTAGAGCTAGAGACATGCACATAGGAATGGAGCATGGACCAGACTTCAATAAACCAAAACTCCAAATCCAGGGGGGATTTGATATCTTGATATCCTCCTTGATATCACAGTGAAGAAACACACATACACCATAGAGGGTAAATTAAAGTCTATTTATTCCTCTTTGCATAAAGTCTCCTACACCAAGTATATAATTGTACCATAATTGAATATATTCAAGTCTGAATGCTAAAAATTACCCTAGGATGCCACAATTCACCCATTACTTCCCACCTAGTTTCTATTTACACATCTTTGTCTTCTTTATAAATTCATAGATATTCTTCTTGCTAATTCTTGCCAAATCCCAAATACCTAGTAGTTTTATGAAGTTAATTACACTTTTCTCCTCATTCTCTTACATTCATAAAATCACTATCTACTCTCATGGACCACTTATCAGAAGATAAACTTTTGCTGCATCCTTTCTGAAGAATTTGTTAGCAGTCTGTGGCAAAAGGCTTTAATATGTACACACCCTGGAACAGGGTAATTTCACTTCTAAGAATTTACTCCAAGATGATAGAGATTCAGACAAAAATACATTGTATAAGAACATTTATCAGGGATCGCTGGGTGACTCAGCGGTTTAGCGCCTGCCTTCAGCCCAGGGCGTGATCCTGGAGTCCCCGGATCGAGTCCGACATCGGGATCCCTGCATGGAGCCTGCTTCTCCCTCTGCCTGTGTCTCTGCCTCTCTTTCTCTGTGTCTCTCATAAATAAATAAAATCTTTAGAAATAAATAAACAAACATAAATAAATAAATAAAAATATAAACACGTATCTATAATCTATGATAGTGAAAAAACGGAAGCCACTTAAATATTTCATACTGGGTTATGATGTGGCTTAAACATTTTTAAACAGTAAAAGGGGAAATATTCACCATGTATCACACAGAAAAATATCAGGTTTTAAGATGGTATACCCCCTAGTTTCTAGTATGTGTGTCTGCATGTACAAAAGCTATTCAAAACACAGTACAAGGCCCAGCTGCCATCAGCATCAACAAGGAACTTGCTAAATGCAAATGCCCAGCCTCAGAGCTACTGAATCAGAACTGCTGTGGGCAGGCCCAGCAGTCCATGTTTCATGCTTACTGTGTGCCACACAATCTTTGAGGTAAGATACTGAAATTCACCCTATCAGACTGAGGCCCAGAGAAGCTGGGTAATTCAACTGAGGCCAAAAAGCTAATAAGTGGGCAGCATCACACAGCTAGCCCCAGAGTCCATACTCTTACCCACTTGGCTCTAGAGGCTCTCCAGATGAACTCATATTGGAAAGTGTGCTCCATGCTCGTTCCCCTAAATGAACAGCATGATGCATTCCACTTATTGGTTTGCCTATTTCACTGTGTTTTAGTGCTTCTGTTACAAAGCTACTGCCTGGAGTGGAGGTGTTTTGGTACGATCACTGGCACCACTGTAGACACACCTCTTGGTGAGCATCTGCTTGATATCTTTGAAGGCTATCGAAAGATCTCTAGATTGAAGTGCATGTTAAACATCAGTCCACACTGGCAAACGCCTCAATGCCCGCCAGCAAAAGACAGCATGGACCACGATACCAACTAAACACAGAAGGCCTGTCTACTGGCAGCTGAAATGAAGCTGTTGTGTGGCAGTCCCAGACACACACTTTACAAACTACCTGCCTTACCAGTTTTGAAATGATGCAACTTTTGATCAGTTTCTTTTACTCTTCTGGTTTCTGCATTATTTCAAAATTTGCACGTAGTACATTTTTACATTACACTATTTTATATTCACAAAATTCGAGTTTAAAAAATGATTATGCCAGATTTTATTCCCAAACTGCAAATTCCTAAGGAAAGAGGCCTCTCTCAGCACCTTTACTGCATGTTATTTTCTAGGAAGAAACACCTCAGTCATTCATGTCAGGAAACTACAAAGGGGGTGCACTGGAAGATGGGCTGATTTAGGCCTCATCACTCCTGAAAGGAAGGAAACTACACAGACTACAAAAAACATCCAGCTGGACTAGCTTTCAAAGCCCTCAAATATTCCTGCCTTCAAGAGCTGAATAATAATTCCATAAAATTTATGACTTGGCCCAACCAACCAACCAACCAACCAACCAAATATTTTAAAAGAGAAGGCTATCTTTAAAAGGACTTTAGTGACAGAAACTTTAAAGGAGCACAGAGGCCATTTGTTCAACTTCCTGTTATTACAGATGAGGAAACTGAGGCCCAGGAAACTGAAAGGGCTTGGCTAAGTTCACAGAGAAAGGGACAATGCCTGGACTAGAACCAATATCTAACTGGTCCCCACTGCAGTGTTCTACACTGGCTCCTTCTCTCACTTCTGGCAACCATACTGAATTTTCTCAGTTGATTCTCTACATTTTCTACTCATTTGGCACAATCTCTAGCACCACCATTAACATTACCTCTTGATCAATAACTGAATAGCATCTTTAAAGACCCTTATATGTTTGAATTTTAAGGATACTTTAATAACAGCACCAACACTCTATCTCCTTCTATACCCTGCCAGAATTTTCTGGAAGAGTACTAATTCATTGTGAGGATTAAAAAAAAAAAAAAAAAAAGCCTCAAGGTAGGAGAAAACTATTGATTTGACCTTTAAAAAGAAAAAATTTTATTTATTTATTTAAGTAATCTCTACACCCAACTTGTGGCTCAAACTCACGACTCTAAAATCATACATACACTCTTCTAAGCCAGCCAGGCACTTCTGCCCTTTTTTAAAAACCTGAGATATTAGCACTGAACAACGTTAAAAAAACAAAAAGCAAACACACAAAAAATACCAAAAACCAGTGACTGCTCAGACACAGCAACTTCAGACATCCCCTTTAGACTCCCCACTTACGATCTCAACCCTCTGTTAAATCCTACCCTTCCTCAAGCATCAGGATTCAGGATAAAATTAAACTACTGGAGAAGTGAAAATCAGCCCTCCTGACAACTGGAGAAGACCAACATTACAAGCTGTCCCCAATGCTGCCACCAGAACATAAAGAATGCTCAGAATGAGACCCAGATGAGCCCACAATGCCGCCACCAGAAAAATGACAAGACATCCCTCTTATCTATCTCACTAGCAGGTGTGATTGCTAACTTTTTACTAAGTGACAGCTCTAACCCTACATTCATCTCCTGCTTCCCAGACAAATATTGTTAGTATACCCCATCGCTGAACTGTGCCTGCTTCCTGACCACAGCCAACCCAGATCTGGCCCCATTCCCCCAACCTTGCCTTCAAAACCCCCTGCTCAAGCACAATCCCAACTCTGCTTTCCAAGAGAATTTCAACGGTCTTCTGGGGTGCATTCACCTACAGCAGCAAGCTGAATGAACCACACTGGGGTCTGACCACACCTGCTCCTGGCTGTTGCTGGTGGATGGGATTCAACACACTTTTGTCTTAATAAGGTACCATTACCATGAGGCAGAGTAGAAAGAACCTCAAAAATAAAAAGCCCACAAACTGACATCACTTTTCTGGGTCGATTCCTTACTGATAAAATGACAGCCCGTAATCCTCTCACTTTCATCTCAAATCTGCTAAATTTCTGCCATTTTGTGTGCCAAACAGATTTGTTTCTATGGAAGAACGTGAGCTGGCTTCCACTCGCTCAACTTACCCTTCCACTGATAACAGTTTGTCTAGAAAATTTCATTTTTCACACTCAAAAAAAAAAAGTGTGTGAGGGAGGAGGGGAGAACTTCATACCAAAAACAGTGGTTACAATTACGTGTTATTTTCCGAATGGCTAAAATGTCTCGTAATTATAAGAATATCAGTTGACTTTTATTTGATTTCTGCTTTCACAATGAACATGGGGTTCTGTCTCCGTCTGGTTCAGAAGACTGTCTGGCTCTAACTAAGCCCCGGAGAGCAGCCGTTTACACAGCCCAGGTACTTTTAATTAAGGTTTGTTCTCCCCCTCACTCCTCTCCGGTTCCCTCCTGGGCTTTCTGTGAGCAGCAGCATCCGCCGGTCTCGTTTTGGAAGAGGCCGAAACCGAGACAGGAAGGGGCCGCCGCTGGGGGCCGCCATGTCCCCCGCTAGGGTGAGTCGGCTCAGGCCCCGAGGGTGCGGGTGCGGGAGACGCGGTCCCCGGGGCCCAGCTCCCAGCGAGCTGAGCCCTGAGCCCAGCTCTGAGCCCGTGTGATATCCAGGCCTCAGAGGCGTTCCCCGCACTCCTCCTTCCGACTCCAGGTGCTCCGTGAGAGGACGCCGAGGCACGCGTCCAGGCCCTCGGGGTTAACCACAGGCCCTCGGGGTTAACTCACACAAGAAGCCGGCGCGGACCGTCCAGGGCGGCCTCGGGGCTCGGGGGTGTTACCAGGGACCTCGGCTGTCGCGGCTCGGCCCCGCCTTGGCGGCCCCATACCGCAGCTCCCCCCAGGAGTCGCCCCTGCCGTCCGGGGGAAGTCACTCCCAGGCGCCCCCGGGGCTGCCTCTTGCATCTGATTGGTCAGAACTACGTCATGTGCTCGGCAGGCACACAAAGGAAGCTGGGAAAGTCCGCAGCCAGCGGACCAGAGCAGGGGCCGTCGGGCAGAGGCCCTCCGTCTCTCCCGCCACCCCGATTCGTCCGGTAGAGCCCTAGTCCCCAGTGTAATGGCACCTGGGGGTGATTGGAGGAGGTCACCGCGGCGGGCACCCTGTGAGGCCAGTGGGCGAGAAGGCAGCCGCCTGCAAGCTGGGAAGGGCGTCCTCGTCGTGGACCGCCAGCCTCTGGAACTGTGCGAGGGACGGGGCTGTCCCGTAAGGCGCCCAGCCTAGGGTATTTTGCCACAGTGGCCGGAGCGGACCGCCACATACCCGCGATGCGCCTGCCTTCAAGGGCACTCTAGCCTCCCGACAAGAGGCTTGCTGGGCCCTCTGGGAGAGGTCCTTTAGCCACTCCGGACCCGGGCTCCAAAGCTGAAGGGGAAATCCCAGCAACAATAATGTCTTGGAAGCGTATAGTCCTCACAGCACGGGTAGTAAAAGCTGCAACAAGCAACAAAGACAGGAGGCCTTTAATGGAAACCCTTTTATCCTTAGCTTTTCTTTTCCATCTACACAAAACCTCCCTTTCTACACACACGGGGGGGGGGGGGTTGGAGGGGAGAGTTTGGCAAGAGTTCAAGTGTAAACACATGTGTTGGGGGTGTGGCGCCTGTAACAAGGGAGTCAACGACCCCGACTGGTTACTTTCTCGGCTTGAACTCTGCACATTTATCTAGCTCCCTCCGGACCCCTGTCATTCTAAGACCGCGGACCTTGCTATTTCTCAGAGCTGTCATGCAGAGTCACAGGAAAACAAAACACGGTGTCCCCAGCTCCAGGATGCATCTAACTTCCCACAAGCCATTACTTCAGCCACCCATCTCACAGGCACATCCAGTCTCCGGCAGGGCTACACCGAAGCCTTGACTATCTCTCTGTATGATAACAGGCAGAGAGAAACTTTCAAAACGAGTTTTGGGGGGAAAAAGAACAGCAACCAACTTGGCAAACTAGGAACACAGGAAAATGAAAGCCTAAGAATAAGCAGCCTGCATTCAAATGAGCAGATCTCAGGTGCCATAATGTCTTAAAAAAAAAAAAAAGTGTAATGGCCCTTATTCTTACTGGAATAGGAAGGAAGCTCGCTGATTTGGAAAATATTCAAGGTTTCAAAAATGCAAACGTATTTCTGGAGTGGAGGCCTTAGAGAAATAATCACTTACTTTTAGCAGTGAGGAATAGATATGTAAGTCATAATCCAGATCCTATAGTAGTTGAGAGATTTCATTCATTCCCATTCAAACAGGATGCTTTTAAGACCGATTTATAACCATTGCAATAGTCTATTTACTTTATAGCTTCCACTCTAAGTAAATTTCTTCTTAAAGTGAATCACTCCTTCTTCCTCCTATGCAAGCATGCAAGACTCAAACCATCTACCACTGTGTCTATAGCCCTCATGGCCTCAGTCATCAGGATGAGGACTTATGCCCCAAGTCTCAACATATCCTCCATCAGGCTACTTATTCTGGCATTTCAATCAGATCTGTTACTACCTAATAGTACTAGTCAAATGACGTTTTCTCCAATGTTGCCATACCATCAGGCCACTTAAATTCTATAGCTGCAATAGTGATAAAGAACAGGATAGGCTGGTAACAGTAAACACCCTACCCAATGCTTGTTCCATATAAAATGGAGAATTCTGCTTCTCTCACCCTGCAGTTACCAAAGTTTTAAATGTTTTCACTTCTCTTGTTGCTAGAGGATTCATTACTCAAGAACTCGACATCCAGAAACTTCTCATCAGTTTTGACTTCTCTTACATCTCCTGTCAAAAAGTTCAGAACTTTAACAGTATCTGTTTTAAAACCCACACAAGTAGTAGCTACTGTAATTTAATTAAATGAAAAGGGGAAGGGCAAATGACTTGTCAACACATTCACAATGAAAAGTTGTCTTTTACTTACAGCTGGTTATAAAGGAAATCATTAATTGCTTCCAGAAGAACAATTATAAAATCATTCTCTAACAAGAAACTACAGATGTACCATGACGGCTATTTCTCTTATTCCTTTAAAAAAAAAAAAATCTGAAAAGCTTAATAGGAACAGTTTTACCTACTTACATAAAGTATTCAAAATTAAAAGGCAGTTATGAAAAAATGAGACAATTCTTTAAAAAAATTTTCAAGGCAATTCAGGGCTCGAACAAAATCTAGAAATAAGTATTCTTTAGTTTGTAATCTTACAAATGTCAAATTGAACAAGATTCCAAGTATTTGGGAGTGAAGTTTATCTCTGATTTAAAAATTCAGTTTATAGTACAAAATCTACAAACAATGGTACACACGACATGGTAATTAAGTAGGACATTAACAACTTTATTTTCCTAATTTCATCCGTGACTCTTTGGAATTAAAGTCCTAAACCTTCTTTCCTCTTTATAAAATATATTAGTTCTAGAAAAGATTTGTTACCATTCCTAAATATCCTTATACCCATAGCAATACACACAAAAAAATGTTAAAGACGGTTATAAGCACTTTCCTTCTATGCACCATAAGACTTGCTCTAAAATTGGTAAGCTTTCTAAAATACCTGAAATCAATGGCTTTCAAACTTCTGTCTGAAATTCTCTTTGCACTCAGTGACCAAATACACACCCGCACTAAAATTAGCTGAGACAGAAGTTTCCAGAAGCAATATGCCACCTTTACTACATGCTATATACACTCTAATATTTGCATTTTTTTTTGTAATGCTGGTCGTGACCCACTAAATTGATTTCGTGACCCATTAATGGATGTAGCTTGAGAAATCCTGCCCTGATTCATTTACTCATTAAACTTGCCACAATAACTTAGCAGCACTCTGAAGCAACAAGAGATTAGGCACCTGAAAACTTCCAACAGCAATGTAAATTGGAAGAGCTGCTGTATGCCTACTGTCATCATCCCTCCCAGATAGAAAACACTTAAAATCCATTACCTTTTAAAAGTTTTATTTGGGTTAGTATGGCTAATACTAAAGTCATCACCTCTCTCCCACCTAATCTTTAAACTATCTTAACTACAATCATTAAAGAATAACCTCAAATCCTTCCAGCTGTGTGTGAATGAGTAAAGGAATACAAATTAAAGATTACCTAGAGAATTCTGTTGATAGGTAAGTTTTTCTCTCTGCTTATGGTAGAAGGTAGGGAATAGAGAAGACTGAGGAAGTATTGTATTTTCTCCTCTTAAAATATTTTTTATAGACTTTATTTTTTTAAAGATTTTATTTGAGAGTGTGTGCACACATGTGAGAGCATGAGTGGGGAGAGGAAGAAGCAAACTTCCCACTGAGCACAGTGCCTGACAACTTTTGCCAAACCCAGGACACTGAGATCATGAGCTAAGCTGAAGGTACACACAATTGACTGAGCCACCTAGGCACCCCTCCCCTTCTTAAAATATTGTTAAAAAGCAGTTTTCATAATTTCTCTACCCACAAATAAAATTATACAGTACATCAATATTTAAAACTAACTTGAGTGGCAATTGCCTATTTTTTAAAAAATGACAGTGCAACTTAGCTCATGTTTCTTAACACCAAAATAATAATTCTGTTTGCATAATCTTGTAAGAAGCAGAACAAAATTCCGTAAGGGAAGCTAAAAAGTTAACAGTGTGTAAGAGGAAGGGCTCCCATCCCAGGTATCTGGAACCAAGGATAGGCCGTTTAGCCCCACCACCCAGGAAACTGGGTAGAATATGTAAGGGAGAAAATAAAATTGACCCATTTTTCTTCCTGGTCAACAGAGGTAAGGCAACAGTAAGGGCAGAATGGAACAGTAGAGGAGCTTAAGCTTTAGTACCTGAGAAACTCAAACACAGCTCTAAGCACACATTAGCTGTATGACCTTAGTTCAATCATAAAAACACTTAAAAGATAGCACTCAATAAATATTAGCTGTGGGCAAGGACCCACCAATGCACTGAACTTTCACAACACCCTGAGGTAAGTTGAGGGACACAAAGGGACTAGGAAACTCATCCAACTGCAGACAGTTAGTCATAAGAAGGCCAGAGTTCAAACACAGCCCAACTCATCCCAAAACCTTTGTGAGGGTTGTCTTCTGAGCCCTGGTTTCCTTATCATTCCCTCTCAGAGCTGCTATATGGATTAACACCTTTATCTGGCCTGTCAGATAAAGACTCATCACCAGCAGGATCCAGTGACAGCTGCCACCAGCAAAGGGCACAGACTGTCTCAGGTAAGCTGACTTCACCTGTTCAGTCACAAACTTTGATCTATTCTTCTACTCTCTCACTGCCCCACCCCTCAAACACACCTCCCCCACAAATACCTTTTTTACTGACCTCAGGAAATATGTACCAGAGGTAGAGCAGTATAACCCCTGTGAGTATATTTACCAAAGGAAGGAAGGGAGGTATGTAATGTTTGTAACAGGGCAAAGTAGTCAGGCCTAACTCAAAGCCAAGACAATGAGAGCAGAGAGCTACAGAGGACTCAGCGCAGTGGCAGGAGTGTGCCAGAACGACCATCAGGGTAATGCTCATTTACAAGGCAAGGAAGATCTCTACCACCAACAGCACGAAGGCAGGAGGGAGCCTCAGTGGGTAGTGCCAGAGTGGGATGGACTGGGCCCGTTGGGGGGGGGGGCTGGCAGAAATCCGAGGGCAGGGCCTCAAATATGCCAGGAATTCTGCTGAGGGCAATAAACCACCTTACAATGCAAAGCAGGATTGCATTAACATCAGTTTTGGAAACAGGAAGTACTAGTATCAAGTAGCTAATAAGTGTCGACAGAAGTTTTCAAAATAGAGTTACATTCTCCCTTTCTTTCCTGTCCATATGCATTGGCAAATGCCATCCGCTCCATTTCCTCACAAGAAAAGTGGGTAAACAGAGGCAGACTCACAGGCTCAATGGGCCTGTGGACCTCAATGGACCACTCAATGGACCTAACCAAAACACATCAATCAAGTTTCCAAGTTGTTGAAAGATATGCCAGTACATACACCATCACCCACTTCTGATTCAGGCCATTTTTTAACACAAAGATCGAGTAACTGTGTATGTATGCTCCTATGGTGTAACAAGGGAGCAACCAATGTCAGAACGCAATCATTAGTTGTTGTAGCAACAGCAGACAACAATGCCTGCTCAGATTGGTAGTTAGAAATTTACCTGTTTCACATTATACATCTATCACTACTTACTATAAAAACCACCTTCTGAGTATTAGGTTATCACTAGCTTGCCATACCAAGGGGGAATATAACCAATGAGCCTGACTTGGAGAAAAAAAAAAAAAAAAAAGCACTGAAAGGTATTAATGACATAAATTGAATTTATGAATGTTCAGAAAATAAGACATTGTTCCTATAAAGCCATTTAATAATCTCAAGAGATACATTGTTTTCAGACTTTGGAAAAAAATTAACGATGAAACTAACTGCCAGATTACTATTATCTAACAAAAGCAGTTTACAAATACATCTATTATGTTAATTAAATGAAGTACTGTGAGCTTAGAACCATTAATGTCACTCCTACTGAAGTTATCATTTAATGCCTGATTATAAAATAAACACAAAGTATCCTAGACTTTATTTGTCTTTAGTTTCATTTTGCCTTTTGTGCTTTTTTAAAAAATAAATTCTGTTTCCACTTCATTAGTAAGAAACAAATTTTGTTTTCTCTTAAAATGGTTCACTGCAGAGATAGAAAGATTTGACTCCAGGACTTGGAAAAATTGGACATTATTATCCCCATTACATCTGTTACTGACCCTTTCCTTTATAATTACCTAAAACACTCTTTGTCAGAGGGCACAAGCTCAAGCCTCAGAAGTGCCTGGTCCCATTCCCAAGTCTGTCGCCCCAAAGGCTTGTGCATTCAGAAAATGATCATGTCCCTTTGGGTCAGTTTCCTCACCTGTGAGCTCCAACCCAGATCAGAGGTTCTCAGCAGTCAGGACAGTGTGATCTAAACCTGAGACTTACACACACACACACACACACACACACACACACACACACACTGTGCTGGGCAACAAAGTCAGGCTCCATGAGACAGGTCTTTCAAAGCCACACACACTCCCCCATCCCCCCCAAAATGAGAAATGTGAGAAATCTGCTCTTTACGTATATCTGCAGCTATAATACAATTAATAGGGTGACCCCTAAAATACCTATGACCCATAAGGAATGCATATTAAAGCTTGAGTATGAAATGCAGCCCCTCATTGCCACCTTGGGGCTTTCAACAGTCAGAGGTGATCTAGCAGCAAGAGAAAGCAAACTGCAGTAACACAGCATTACATTCTCCTTTTTCAATACTCAATGTAAACAGTTACCACAAAACACGACTTGATTAGTAACAATTATTTGAAAATGGCCTTCCTAAGAGTCCTTCCCTGTCATCAGAACTGACAGATTTGAAAGTCAGTAATTTGATATCAGAGATCTACAATCAAGGAGTCCACAATTACTCCTCTCCAAGCACAAGATCTACAAGTGCTGATCACAGAGTTTCTGCATTGTTCTGGCTCAGCCAGGATGCTGTGACTAGAGAAGGAAACACACCAGTCAGCGCTCTGCAGGCCAGACAGCAGCCTGGACACAAAATTCTCACCCATCGAAGTCCTGACTCAGAGTTCTGCTCTTGACACAACAGAGCTGTACAGGACCTCTGACTTGATTAGCAACCCACCATGTGTTCTTCTCGATGGGAATCTACAGACTGTGTCTGGGCCGCAGCCACCAGCCTGGCTTCACTGGCAACAATGCAGTTTCAGGGGAAAATCTGCAAAGGCCACTCTGGCACTGCCACTTCTCAGACATTCTCAGATACCAACAGTTCCATAGCTAAAAAAGGAGTGCCAACATTTTCATTATTAAAAAGAGAAACGTCAAAGCAGGACACCTGCTCTAAGAATGAACCTTCTTCCCAGGCAATTATCTTAAAAGGTAAATTAGGTCAAGTCCCTGGCACAGTAGCTTCTCTGAACCCCTGGCAGTGGCCCTCACAATCCCTACCACATTGGACATGGGCCTACGCCAAGCTCTTCCCTCACCTTACTCCGTGCACTCCAGCCACGTTACCCATCCTTCATTTCTTACCCAGCTGAGTCTTCGCATAGGCCATTACCCCAACCCTAGAGAATGCCCTCCCAACCCTTCCCCAAACTCTCCTTATGCTGGCTCATCCTTGCCCTTTTTATCTGCACCTAAACATCATCTTTCCAGAGTGCCCCATCTAACAGGTCGCTCCACCATCAGTCTTTGCCCTAACCAATGGGGGAGCTTGCGTCTCCCTCTCACAATCTGGAATTCTTTATATATTGCTAGATATGTTATTTGATCATCTCCCCTCTAGATACAGAGCTACCTAAGGGCCACAGCCATTTCTCTTGTAACCACTGTATCTCCAGGGCTAAAAAATATACTAAATGCTCAATTATCATTTGTTAAGATGATTCAATATCTCAATAAATTTTGCATGGAGAAAAGATGCAGCCCATAAACATTTTTATTTGTCGTAAATTGGTCAGGGTGGAAAAAAAAGTTATTCACTGGTATTGAGATAAATTAATTTCTACTCTATTTCTCCCTACTAAATACCCACCTGTGGTTGGGTCTGTGCTCTACTGCAATTTCCTGATTAAAATGAAATTTTGAAAAAAAATATTTGAAATTTGTAATAGGAACTATATTATCAGTGATGGTTGGGTCTCAGGTAATCTATAGAAATACTCCTCCTACTAGCTTCAATTTATTCAGTGCTTACTATGTTCCAGACACTGTTCAAACACTGTGTAGTTCATCTTATGTAACCTCCAAGACAGTTCCATGAGAGAGGTATTCTCATGCCTAAGGACAGAGTAGGAGCGGATGCACAGCGACTTAGCAACTAGCTCAAGGTCATGCTGCAGGAAGAGGTGGGTTGGTCGGGTGGGGCGCTGTGAGACCTGGCCTCCTCACTACTGCCCCATCTTCTTTTTTTTTTTTTTTAAGATTTTATTTATTTTCGAGAGAGAGAGAGAGAGAGAGAGAGAGAGAGAGAGAGAGAGGCGGAGACACAGGCAGAGTGAGAAGCAGGCTCCATGCAGGCAACCTGATGTGGGACTCGATCCTGGGACTCCACGATCACGCCCTGGGCAGAAGGCAGGCGCTAAAGCATTGAGCCACCCAGGGATCCCTGCCCCATCTTCTATCCCTCCTAGAGCAGTCCACTCCTATGGGAAAGAGAGACAAGGTAGAGCTTTCTCTTTTCGTTTTGGAACCAGGCCATTTTTTGTTGTTGTTTTCTGGGGGAAAAAAAAACAAAAACAAAAACAAAAACTCATCTTGTGACCCACTTGGCCTCAGTCCAGCTGATTCTATCCTAATTCCTCCAGCTAGCCTCCCCTATTCCCAGTGTCTCCTACTTCCCTGACCTGCTCCTTCATGCATCTCTATGCTTTGGAATTCATCACACAGTCCAGAACTACTTTCTGCCCCAGCCTGTGCAAGTGTGTGAGTGCTAAGTGTGCCCACGCAATCACATGTGCATATGCAAATCCCTTTCCAAACTCCAACTTGTTCTCTCTAGCTTTTAGAAGTCGGAAGATAAATAAGTCACCTAAACTATTCATTCTGAGGTATAAGAAGAGGTAACAAAAAACTCCTTGACCTTCCTAGCGATGCTAAAATACATAACATAAAAGGTTACGTGTTCACCAAGTACAGTTTGAATTATTACAGAGCCAGAAAATGACCAAAATTAGGTGGCAACTTCAAGAAGTGTTCAGGATGATAATTAAATCAAGTGGCCAACTGGCAACCCCACTCACCTGACTGTGATTTTTCCTATCTATGATCCCCTGTTTCCAAATCCAGAGTCCAGGCTGCTCATAACTATATTTCTGGAGAACACACAGGGAGGAATGGAAAATTGATGTGTGGAAAGAACACTGAACAGAGGATTCTAACTCCAGTGTTTGCAGCTGGAGGCCGCCTACACTTTGTTGCTGAATTTTTAAAAACACTTCAACACCTTAATAATATGTGCTGCCAGGTATAATAAAAGTGTACCCAAAGAGCTTGGATTCTTAAGCTGCCAAGAGCTAAATGTGAAAGGAAGCCTGAAGTAGCAGATGAAGATGTAAGAGAGAAAAAACCCTTCAACTACTGAGTTTTTGTACAGTTCCCATTAGAGAGTAGCAAAATAACGCATCCCCCAATAGGCCATGCTGACTGCTTATTTACATGTGAACCACCTGAACTACCAGGACCTCCATTTTCCTTCAAACACTCCACAACTGTGGTTTACAACAATGGCTCGCACATTAGAATCATCCCAGAACTTCAAAACACAATTCCAGGGTCTGCTCCATTAGAGAACCACGAAAGGAGAATCAACCATGATCAGCCACTCGTCGTCCAATAGGGCCTGTCCCAACATGTAACCATTTAAAGAGAGAGGGCTGGTCAGGATTCCAAGAACCAACTAGTCCTCGAGTCTCCTCTTCCTTTCCCTCCAAGACTAACCACCTGAACCTACTATCCATCCATCCATCCACCCGTCCCTGAGCACCTCTTGTGCCAGCACTGTGTACCAGAGACACGTAGCCGACCACACTGGCAGACCTGCCCTCAAGGACTTCCCATCTAGTGAAATCACACCAGGGAGATTTAAGTTAACCTATTTAAAAAAAAAAAAAAAAAAAAGGCAGCTAAAAAGGTTCCCCCAGTTTCCAGCAGTTTCATTGAACTGAAGTCCTTTTAAACCACAGCTTCTCATTTGATCCTCCGAAAAGTGTTTTGTTGCATTGTGCTGTGCTTCAGCTGGCAGGCCAGGCACTACCCAATGGATTGCTCTACTCAATGGCTGGATCCAGACAATCAAACACTTATTTCCTCAGTGCCCCTGACTGCACCCACATCCTCAGGATGACTGGAATGTTCCGAAGTCAAGTTTGTCCCATTACCATGCTGGGTCTCATATGTTCTCTTTTTCTCATGGTCTATCACAGGCTTGGGGACATATAAAAGACCTCCAAAAATCCCTCTTAAAGAGCATTTAGTCTTTTTGTAAAAACTAAACTAAGATATATAACATATTAATATTACATACTGATTCAGAACTAAACTGTGGAAGGAGTAGGGAATATTGATTACTTAGGGTGTGAGCACTCCATTGAAGCAAGCTCTGAAAGAAGGGTTTGGCCAGGCATAGTCAGCAGTGACCAAGCAGGATATTTTAAGGAGTACCATGAGCCCAGGGATGAGAGAAATAATGGAGACATCAGCCTGACTGAATCAAGGAGGACTCATCAGGTCAGCGCAGGAAAGGCTATATACAGGTAGGAACAGTTCAACACGGGGCTCTGAATCAGATGTGGTCCTATGACCCTGTAAAGACAGGTGTGGCATGGCCCTGAAAAGGAAAGGAGTAGAGCACAGATGGAAACTGTCTTAGGCACATGGATAAGACAGCTGTCATTAACTCTGATTCAGCCTATAATGAATATCTGACACACCAGTTATTTTCAACAAGAAGGTCATCAAAGTGGTTCAGAACACTTCCATTCCTACTATTAAAAAATCAAGCCAAAGTATGCCAGAGTCCAAATATTTACAAACTAGAAAATCAAACACCGACCTCCTGAGCTTTTTCGTGCTCCATCTTCACCATCTGCAGAGGACACTTGGTGTTCTGGGAACCACTGACAGACATAGACATGAACAAACAACTATCTGGCCATCCATGTGTAATTTTGTTCCGTGACATGTGACCATCAACTGTGTGTCAGGCATGGTGTTTGGCACAGTTTGAATCAAGGTCTAACAACAGCAAGCCTTTCATCCCGGTCTTTCAAAGAAGATATAATACCTGGAAAGCAAATACAATCTGTTCATAGCAGCCCACAACAGAGATTCTGGTGAGTTCATTCTTCCATTCATTCACCATTTATTTCATGTTCATGAAGTAAAACCAGACACTATTCCATACAGTGTGGAAGTGGCAGCAAAGGACACAAAGCCCCTGCCCTGATGAAGCCTACATGGGACAGAGGGGTGGGCAGGCAGGCAGCCGGCAAGCAAATAGAAAGGTTGCATTTATCAGACAGGAAGTAAGTACTATGGAAAACACACAGAGGTAAGGAAATAGGTAGTGTTATTCTGGATATTTGGGGAAGACTGCATTGAGAGAGCAGACACTTGAGTGACATTTGAGCAAAGAGCCAAATGAAGTGAGAGAGCAAGCCAACCTGCTCTGTGGGGCCAGAGTTCCACTCCAGGCACAGGCAGAGTTATGGGCAGGTGCAGGTGCAGAAGCTGAGACCAGACAGCCAGGAGGCCTGGGTACAGCACAGGTAGCAGGAGTGGCACAGAGTGAGCTGGGAGAGTGGTCAGGAACAAGATTATGGCAACAATACGACAGGCAGGCAGCAGTACAGCACCCCAGCAGTCTACAAAGTTTATGGTCATGGTAATACAGTAATAATAAGAGTCTTCATTCCTTCCTTAGAAGCTACAGATCCTTCCAAGTCTGGTCTGTTACACAAAAGATGAAGACGGATCTGAGAAATAAATTCAATGCAAAGAGCAGTTTCAATAATAAAATGAAGAAAAAAGTATTAGGTATATTTAGAGCATTCCCCAGCCTCCAAAATGTTCAACTCAAAAATTTGATGGAAATCAGAATACTTCCAATTTAATGATGGCTTTAACCATTAGGGATGCCCACAAGTAGAACATTCTCAGCTGTTTTATAGGCAGAGGATAGAATGGTCTTTTAATGTAAAACAGTATCAGAATAGGCACTGACATAGTTTCCCATTACAGTTTATACTTCAAAGTGAGCTGTGCCTTAGTAAACAGTCTTGGGAGAGATTGCAAACACTGCATGTCACTAACATATTACCTAAAGCCACAGAACTGTATGCTCAGCTGGAAATATCAAAGGGCTGTTCTCATCTTTAAGATGAGAAGTAGAGGATGCAAAGCTGCTAATTTCCTGCTTTGTGGATGCATTGTAGCTTCTGTAGACATCTTAATAATCACTTAATTATATCATAAGGAACATAAAACAAAACAAAAAAAAAATGCCAACAGGATGAGGTCTTCCATTTTCAGAAAAAAAAAAAAAAAACATCAGCAGATTTGGATTCCTGTCCACAGACTGAGGACAAAAGCCTTAAAGCAGCAATATTTTAGGACAATACTATTTCAGGGACATAATAGTGAGCAAACATCCTTTCTAAATCCAGGGGTAAGCAGGGAACTAATCCCTAGACATGGGCTGCCCTCTACATTTCTATAAAGCCACTTCAACTGCTAGCCATAAAACCATAAAGACAAATGTGACAGACACAACAGTGACAAACTACTCAGAGGCAGTAAATGAGAGGTTAATTACATGCTGATTTCTAGGATATTTCTCAACTCCGTTCTATCACCTAGGACAAGATCCTTTTGCCATTCTACTTAGATAGAAATAGAACTTGCCTGGGGTGCAACAGAAATGAGAAAAAACAAATTATGTCCCTGCTATATAAAGTTCAACAACTAATACTTTTCTTGAATAATTCCTGAATAAAGTTTCTTATAAACCAATTAATTTCCACTGAAATAAAGAGGAAAAGTTCTGAGGCTTAGAACAGCCAAAGAGGTTACACTGGTCTGTTAAATAAACAAAACTTAACGGGGTGAAATAGATCCTGCTACCACTCCAACTGGAAATACCAAAGTGTTTCTTATAAAAGGTGGCTTATGAATGAGGGAAATAGCTTAATAGACGTACTTAGTCTCATTTTTAAAAATCTTATTTTCCCTTGGTTTTAGAAGCAACGTGCAGATTATAGAAAATTTGGAAAATACAGAAAAGTATAAAGAAAATGAAATATCATCCATGAACACATCCCTAAACATATCCTTATTTTGCTATATTTTCCTTTCAATTAATACAAACACACACACTCTTCATTCTTCAGCAAAATCAGGATCATGAGACAACCTATTCCATTGGTAAACATTTCATCTGTGATAAAATACTTTTTAAATATGGTTGCATAATATTCCATTACACAGATGTGTGGTAACTGACTTAACCACCCCCCCCTTCCTCTTCTATTCACAATGCAAGATAAATTAATGAATTTTAAGGTAACAGATTTGGTAAAAGATCTATATTATGGTTTCAGAATCTACATCATACCTAACCTTTAAAAAACTACTACTAGTTATGTTTTAGTGTAGTATCAAAGAAGAATACCCACAATTATCTGAAAAGGTTATTTCAGGACTCCTACCTTTTACAATTACACATCTGTGCAAGACTAAATTTTCTGCACACTTCTACCCAACTCATTTACAGACCGCAGGGCAGGCAGACCAGAGAACCCACTACTTTTTATTAAAGCTATTATGAAACAGACTGCAAATAATGTGAAACAGTGCCACTCTTCTCACTAAATTTTTTGGGGGGGTTGGAAAATACTTATTTTTCATCAAAAAAAAAAATAATTGCTAGAGACTGACACAAATGTAAAACAATGTCGTTCCTGTCACTACTTTTTTTGTTCCAGAAAAGTTATTTTCATTACAAATGGTCTTTTTGTTAAATGTTAACGAGTATATTGTCATTTTTAAGTACGTTTTTTAAATTTTTTTAGTTTTAAGGTCTAATATAGTAAATATCAATACACATTACAATAGAAAAAGTTCTTTGGAGGTCCTCAAACACCTTTTAACAGCACAAAAAGGTCCTGACATCAAGAAGTTTAAGAATCCAGGGGATCCCTGGGTGGCTCAGCGGTTTAGCACCTGCCTTTGGCCCACGGCGTGATCTTGGGAGTCCTGAGATCGAGTCCCGTGTTGGGCTCCCTGCATGGAGCCTGCTTCTCCCTCTGCCTGTGTCTCTGCCCCTGTGTGTGTGTGTGTGTGTGTGTGTGTGTGTGTCTTTCATGAATAAATAAACTAAAATCTTAAAAAAAAAAAAAAAAAAGAATCCAGGGCTGTAGAATGAAGGATCTCTTTAACAAGTAAGCTCATGTATTATTTTGTTTGCTTGTGACTGATTTCTGCTTAAAATGAGATTGCTCCATGACCTTTGAGAGATTTGTCGTGTCTGCACTGAGTGGAATTCTTCTTCTCCTGGCCCACATTGAGTCTCTAAATAACTAGGCTCCCAAATACTTAATCCATTTCAGCATTGTATTGCCAAATATTTTCTTAAAGCAGATAGTGCAAAGAAAACAGAACTCCAGAAAGAGATATAGATCTCTAACGACAATTACTTCTCCACTTGCTGGTTAAACACAATAAAACAAAAAATTATCAAAATACATCTGAGGTAAGAGCAGAGTGATTCAGATGATGATGCCTAAGACACAGTCATCAACTGTTTTTACTTCCTCTTACAGAATTACAAAAGCAATTCTGTGAATTGTAGAGACCAAATTATACACACATACACCCTTCTAACCAATAGTGCCCAGAACTCCATGGAAATAAGAAAATATCCACTTAGTTTCCATTACAATGTTACTTTCTAATCAACAACAATCCAAAGTCCCAAAACTGTTCTAGCATTACAGATATTCCTAGTATCTCAAGAACTGCAATGCTACTCTGCCATTGTTCTGGTCTTCCATAACATTTGGTTTTTATAAAGAAAATGATCCCACTTCAAAAAATCAGGTTGAATATAAAAAAGCCTTTCATTAGAATATATATTTATCCAGTGTGTAGCAAATGCCCAGCACACATCAACACCAAGAATAAAGCAGTGAACAAAACAAAGCCCCTGGTCTCATGAGGTTAATATGCTAACTAATGAAGCAGCAGCAAAGTGCATTGGGTTTTAAGAGCAGCAGCCTGGGAAACCCTGAGAACAGGCCACCAGGATGATCTTCGGGATGAAATACAGGTCCAGCAACCAGCCCTCTGTGGGCATGCGGCAGTACAGATCTTGAACATAAGTTTAAGATTATTCAGAAAAAGGAAAGAGCTCGAGAGCAGGGGTGTATATGTATTGAAGTCAAAACTCACCTGGGGAGACAGTGAAGCCAGACACCAAAATGGAAAACACTGAGAGGAGAAACGAATTTGGTGGATCAGAGAACATAAGAAGAGTTTTAAGATATGCTGCATTTCTGATGCTCATAAAGCATGTTAGTGGACATATAAAGGAGGCACTGAGCATAAGTGCTCAAGCTGGGGAGTCAGATATAGGCTAGATACACAGACTTGGGAACCAAAAACCCACAGGGTGGGTAAAGTGGAAGAGCCAATGAGGGAGATTGAAGGGGAGTATTCAGGAAAAGAAGGGAATCCAGGAGAGAGCAAGGTCTCAGAAGCTCAGAGACAGGTTGCACAGAGGCACACCTTCTCAGCAGTAGTAATCTCTGTCAAGCAAAAACTGTGAAGTGGTCAATCAAGAACACAAAGAAACACCCCCTGGACTTCACAACTGGGAGAACAGCTTTTCTGCGAGGCTGGCTCTGCATGCCTGGGCCCCAGACTTGCCTTAATGCTTTGCTGTCACCATCTTGAAATTCTTAATAATTTTTGAACAAGGAGCCTCACATTTTCATGCTTAAAATGAGCACTGAACTCTGAACACTATACAGCTAATTTTGCCTTTGAGATCCATTTCAGTGAAGTAGTAGGGATTATAAAAAGAATATAGTAGTTTGTTGGAGTGAACAGAAGAGAGCCACTTGAGACATGTGGTGTGTGGTGGACACACTAGGGTGGCCCACACCAACCTCTCCTGGTATAATCCCTTCCCTCTGGGTGGGGGCAGGACCTGTGACTCACCTTTAACCCACACAATACAGCGAAGGCGATGGGATATCACTCCCATGATTATGTCTTGCTGGAGTCTCTCTCTTGCCAGCTGTGAGGAGCTGCCATGAAGTCGGCGGAGCCCCAGGTGACATGGAAGTGCAAGAGAGACCTCTAGGAACAGAGGGCAACTTAATGCAACTTAATGACTGGCAAGGAAATGAATTCTGCCAACAACCTCAGTGAGCTTAAAAGCAATTCTTCCCCAGTTCAGCCTCTGATGAGACTGCAGCCCCATACACACATGGACTGCAGCCTGAGGACAGCCTGAAGCACAGGACCCAGATAGGCTGTGCCTGGATTCCTGACCCACAGAAATGGTGAGATAATAAATGCATGTCACTTTAAGGCACTAAGTTTATGATAACTTGTTATGCAGCAGTAGATAAGGTACAAGTCAGAAAGGAAAATATCCTCTTGTGAAGTTTAATCAAAGAGGAGAAAGTAGTAGCCAAAAGAGGAGGACATGGGGGAAGGGATGGGTTTCATGGTGTTTGCTCTTTCTATTTTGGTTTTAAGATAGGAGAGACTTGAGTATTCACAAATCCTTATGCGACAGAATAACACAATGAACTGGGAGGAGGCGCTAACCAAACACAAAAAGCACAGTGAGCTCAAAGGTGCCAAGAGGTATGACGGTTACTCAACAGGTAAGGCCTGGGAAGGAAACCAAAGGCCCTTTGCCTCCTCTCACACGGTCCACAAACAAGCTCGCTCTCCCTGTCAATTCAAGCCCAGGTTTCATGACAGAAAATGGGACTTTGCTCTCATACCTCATGGGTGCTTCTACAGTTTCCCATGACAGCCTCAGCTCAGCCCCAACCACAAGCTGGAGCTCATCAAAAACCAGAGCACAGAAACTGGAGCAGAAACCCCCAGCAACTGGGTCCATTTCCTACAGATGCAGTTCCCGTCAATAAATATTTCTAAATCAGTTTTATTAGCTACAGAAAGAGAATTCTTTTATCAACTAAAGCTTTCAAAAGTTAAGCCTGTATTACTTCAGCTGGGCATTTGTCTCTGCTACTCAAAATTTAATTTATATATAAATAAATATGAATGTGCCCAAAGTAGATCAGGATCCTATGTTAATTAGCATAGCCCATATTTTTTCTCAAGTAAAAACACACTTGCAGGAGCACCTGGGTGGCTCAAAGGTTGAGCACCTGCCTTTGGCTCAGATTGTGATCCCAGATCCTGGGATCAAGTCCCACATCAAGCGCCCCACAGGGAGCCTGCTTCTCCCTCTGCCTTTGTCTCTGCCTCTCTCTGTGTCTCTCATAAATAAATAAATAAAATCAAAAAAAAAAAAAAAAAACAAAATATACTGCAAATGCACCTATCAAAAAAAAAAAAGGAAAATAAACCAAAAAATTGTGCGGGGCGGGGGGGGGGGGGAATCTGTCCATCTACATCAACTTTACATTGTCACCAAATATTTGTACACACCTATGCCAGTGAAGAGTGTGGTGAAGTAGCATATAGCATGGAAAGTCAGACCCACTGTGAAAATTACAGCACAATGAAGGAGAGCATTTGCGTCCCTTTTCTTATCAGATTGGTACTAGCAGAGACTGAAAATACTATTTCCTATTGGACACCCAAGAAACCATCCTTCCTGATCCCAACCAGGGAAGAAGCAGCAAATTAAACTCAGAGCATATCAGAGCGTTCTGTTGTTGCTGCGCACTTGTGTTTTTCACATCCACAGTTACTAGGGAGGAGGTGAAGGCAATGAACCAAACAACTTCAAATCAAGTGCTATTTTGCTAAAATGCAATATTTCAAAATACACATCAGTCCTATAATTTTCACTGGATAGTCACTTTTTTTTTTAACCAGAAGTATGTATCTTCAAAGAAATTGCACAATTTAACCATCAGGATCCCAAACATGGAATAGAGGACAGATAAATACATGGAGATAAAACTTACTGGACACAAAAAAAGGTATTTTAAAAAGGTAAGCAAAGTACAACTCATCCAGAGTATGCAGAGACGGTTGGGCATCTGAAGAAATCTTAGGGGGTAAAAGTCTATGACTCTAAGAGAGACAGCCTCTTACAGAGCTCTCTCCCTGGCAAAGATATGATATGATGTCCAGAACTATAACAAGAGGTGATTTTTTTTATTTGGCCTTGTATCATACAGGTCTGCTATTCTGTTAAACACACATATTTAAGTTTATACAGTTTCTAGTCCTTCAGGACTAGATGATTCAATAACCCGTGGGAAGATCTCAAGGTTTATTATTACTTCAGATACACATTCTCTTGTTTATGCTTTACTCATGCTCATTCAAAGCTTTGAAAAATCAACCTCTAGTAAGACAAAGTTGCCCAGGAAACTGCCCTATACTTGTCACCTAATTCAAAGCATAAGCAACAAAAGGTTATTGAGAATGAAGGCTAAACTCTGGATATTTGCAGGCTCCTCACTCAATACAACAGATTTTTAAAAAAACACTTGCACTACCAGATAGCAGTAGTACCTTTAGGGGGAAGAAAATCCCCCCAGACAAGACTTTACCACCACTACCTGTCCCCCTACCAAGAAGCCCTCTTTCTGGAACTCAAAAGACAGAATTCAACTTCAAAGGGAGACGCTGTGGCAAATCCAGAGAGCAGGAAAGTTGGCATATCCATCTGCGTGTGCAGATGAATGACCTCATGAGGCATAGAAACAAGAGCAAACAATGCAAAACAAACTGTTCCAACTCTGGTACCAGTTACTGACCTTCCAGACCAATGGAACATGCTATCTCATGCTGAACATCAACTACTCTGCTCGAAGGCAAATACCCTCTATACCCGTTCACTGAAATCTAATAACAAAGGCAAACACTTCCACCTATGAATCAGCGTCCTCTCTGAGTGCTGTGACAATATACATTTATAAACAAGTCAATGCCTGTGCACAGTCCCCAGTCCAACATTCATACACCTTAATCATGCTCCAGTCACCTCTCCAACAGCTTATAAATACCCTCTCCAACTACAAGAGGCTGGGGTTTAATACTCATTATAACACCACGGTGATACCTGTAGCACAGATGCTTTAAGACACCTAAAACTTGCACTTCTAAGGATAATAATTCAGGACATGAGGGCCCACTTATGAAATGTGCTCGGAACTTTCTATTTTGGGGGAAGTGTTTAAGATAATGGAAAAATCACAACCAGGGGAAGAAGGGCCTTGCGCCGTCCCAATTCTGTCCAACTACCTGCGTGAAATTCTGGGCTGGGAAGCATCCACTTCTCCAAACCAAAGAAGTTTCTTTTTAGGCCTATGTTATTAGGAAATATCAAATCTAGACCAAGGTGCAGGGTGTGAAAATTACAATTGCAGATGCACACACAAGACATATTTAGTGACACCTGCTCCCACACCAAGCCCAGCACATAACAGTGGCACAGAGAGAACCAGCGAGGCTCCATGGACAATCCCGAAAACTGTTTATAAACCATGCTGCTTGGCTCATATCTGATTCACTAGAATTCCTTCCAAGTGCATCACTGTGGACATGAGTCAGTTGATCCTTCCTGCTCCTTCTATCTGCCCCTCCCATCACAAAGGAAACACTGCACACCTCCCCATGTGAAAAGTGTCCTAAGACCTGGTAGATATTTAGGAGTTCAACCCCACTCCACCTGTGAAAACAAGGGTTTAATATAACAGACACGTTTCAAAAAATGGTAATACCTAATACAGCATACATTTCCTATCACATTTTATGTTATAAATGTACTGATTGTGACCCACAGTATAAAACAGAGTTAGATCCATCAAAGGATGGATGTGTGTACAAAGTGTGGTACAGACATATGGTGGAATATTATTCAGCCTTTAAAAGGAAGAAAACTCTGACACCTGCTACAACATGGACAAACCCCAATGACCATATGCTGAGTGAAATCAGTCAGACACAAAAAGCTAAATACCATATGGTTCCACTTACATGAGGTCTATAATACTCGAATTGGGTTGCCAGGGCTGGGGACAGGAGAGAATAGGGGATTTGTGTTTCAGGAGTACAGAGTTTCCATTTGAGAAATGACAAAGTTCCGGAGATGGATGGTGTGATGGTGGCACAACAATGTGAATGTACGAATGTCACTGAATTGTATGCAGACACTTAGCTGACTGAGCCGCCCTGGTGGCCCCTAAGTGCCTATTCTAATCACAAAGTATAAAATGTTTTGTTCAGGGTGCCTGGGTGGCTCAGTGGTTGAGCATCTGCCTTTGGCTTGGGTCGTGATCCTGGGATCTTAGGATCGAGTCCCACATCAGGCTTCCCAGAGGAAGTCTGCTTCTCCTTCTGCCTAGTCTCTGCCTCTCTCTGTGTGTCTCTCTCATGAATAAATACACAAAATCTTTAAAAAGAAATGTTTTTGTTCAGATGGGTGCTAAAAAGGACAGCCTTGTTCACAAACTTTAAGACTATGAAAAATTTTAACAAAGGAAACAAAAGAAAAAACACATTTGCTTTCTATTTCTACAGGTGTCTTGGAAAAATTCTGGTACCAAACAGCAGGAAAAGACCCATTTTTTTATATTATGCACAAAGTTCAGGTTAGTAAATAAACTGATTTTCTAAAACAGAAGATACTTCTTTCATTGCTTATGAAACAGTTACCATTTGACACGCTAATTTTGAAAACTAATTTATTAGAATGTAAGCTTCTCAAAAGTAGGTTCTGCTATTAAGCATAAACCTAAACCTCAAAAAAAAAAAAAAAAAAAAAACCTAAACCTCCATAGCAACTAGTGTAAACCTTGGAACACAGGAAGGAACAGCATTACTGAGTGAAAGGACTCAAATCCTCTGGAAATAGCAATGTTTAAGAAATTGTATTTTAATATTCAGAAGCTAGTTATCTGTTTTCCCTATTACAGTGCATATTCCTTTGAAAGCCTCCTAACTGCAAAGTAACCAAAATCTTACAACTAGAATAATCCAGATAAAGCCAGAGAAATTCACCTAAAAAACCCTACCCTGATTATTTACCTCCTACCTGACTGGCCACGACCCTAAAATTGCTTCCCTGAGCTTATCAGCCAAAGAAATGCAAACTACCTAATAAGTAAACACAGAAATTTTTGTTAGCAGCATTGCCCAAGTAGCAACACACAGAGGTAACAGTCTCAAAACCAAGTTGGCTACTCAAAACCTCTCATTAGGAGATGAAATGGAGATAAAATTGTTTTGTCATCCCCTGGTTCCTCTCAAAGATATGGGGTACCTCAAAATAAGTCCTATGTGCAACTAAATACATAGAATTTAAAAGTTAAGGTCACACTACAGAAGGAACAGCAAAAGTATGAACAATGAACAACAGTGTGAACAATATCCCTTATCCATTTGCCCAACCCCAAAAAAGCACATGGAACACATAGCTATTTTCTATTTAAAACAAAAAACAAAAACAACCTGTTAAAGGCCAAAGGCAGAGGATTATGCCTGGCCTTTAATTCACTGGCCTTTAATTCATTTTAATTTACCAAAAGGAAACGCTAATGTGATCCTCATACTTGGCCTCCCAAGATCCTGACTTCATACCAAGATGGAACTTAAAGTAATGTATTCTGCAGAATTTTCTTCCCAAATATTTTCTTCCTTACTGAGAAGACAAATGATTTTTGTTATACTCCGTGATTAAAACCTCAATAACCCTTATCCTGCATTGCTCGGCAGAATGAGAAGGCATCACATCCAGGGGAAGGACACCTGGGGTTACAGCAAACCAAGAACAAAGCAGAGTCCCTGTTGCTGGAAACACTGGTTTCTCAGCCTTTATGTTCTACTGGTGTTGCAAGGGGAGGGCAAGGACAGGAAACAGCGGAGCTCATGACGGAGCTCATGACATAACTGTCCTGCATCTGGCTAAGTGGTAGCAGGACAAACAAAGCAGGGTGAGATGGTACAGGTCAGGGGCTGATTTCCTAAGGGGTGATGGAGAGGCCTCAGAGTATCTGGGATGAGCTTTCCAGAGAGCAGATCTGGAGAGCCCCATAGGCCCTGGGCAAGCGTGTGCTTGGCATGTTTAGGAAAAACAGAAAACAGGCCAATGTGGCTGGAGCGAGGGAACGAGGAAAGTGGTTGGAAACTAGGTTAGGGGGATGGCAGCAGCCAGACCAGCTTCTGATTCACTCCAACACTTGGAGCAATGGTTGATTCAGGGATCAGAGTTCTACACCTCTGAATGCAGTAGAAATCAACCGGCCTGACAGATGCTCAAAGTGATCCACTGACCCAGCCTCCTAAGGCCATCTGGAGGGTTCCCAGGACTGTCTCACTTCGGCTTCACCTGTAGGCATCGGCGCACGGTGGTATTTGTGAACCAATGCCCTGTTCCTGTAAGAAGACACACAGCAGGGCGCTCAGAATTAATGCTGGAGACTGTGTAGGCTCCTTGCCCTGGCGGATGGTTTCCGACCTGGCATACTGCCCACACACTCTTTGTGACAGCAGCTGAAACTCCAGGTTATGGTGTGTTAGAATAAAACTCCTGTCATCTTCATCCCACCTGTCACAGGTTATCAAAGAGATGGGGTTTTCTGGGACACCCCCAACCTCAAATACTCTTCCCTATCATTCCCATAAATGCATGCCTTATTCTCAAACAAATTACTCTGGTCATGATTAGAGAACACACAGTGACCACACCTCTAGGAGACAGATAAAAATTCTTCTAAAAACAGTACCAGAATGTTGAGGCTTGCATTATTAACATTCCCATGTTTTTTAACATTTGCCTGAATGCTTACTACATGCAGGCACACTGCTAATGCACTGGTTGTATTTCTGTAAGACTCTATCAAGCCTATACTGTTGTTATTCCTATTTTATGATAAAGCTAGTAAACTAAAGACCCAGAGGGTGGGCCCAAGCAGTCTGATCCCAGAGGATGCCAAATCACACTGCCTCTCTTTAAAGAAATCGTACAGTGAGAATTCACTCATTGACCAAAGTTACCCACATCCTTTTCCATTTAGCTAAAAATGACAGTCTTGTGTCTTCTTTAAGATCTACAGTCAGTCAAGACTCTTTAGGGAGATATATATAATCTAGAGCTAAAGAAACTACAGAGAAGAATCCACTGCTCATTAATGACAAGTGACATGAAATGCGGAACCACTGTGTGGACCACAGACCTCCACAAACAGGATGCAAGTTCACGTTCCTGGGCACCCACCCACTAGCCACCCTCCTTCTACATTTCCGCATCCTTTCATCTGAGGAAGAGCACAAGCTTCTCGTGTAGTTAGTAAGTTAGTTAGTTAAAACAAGGGGTCACAGGGCAGCCCCAGTGGCTCAGCTGTTTAGCGCTGCCTTCGGCCCAGGGCGTGATCCTGGAGACCTGGGAGTCCCACATCGGGCTCCCTGCGTGAAGCCTGCTTCTCCCTCTGCGTGTGTCTCTGCTTCTCTCTCTCTCTCTCTCTCTCTGATGAATAAGTAAATAAAATCTTTTTAAAAATAAATAAATAAATAAGACAAGGGGTCACAAAGTTGTGGCCTGACACACCACCCCACCCAAAATTGCAAAGACACGGTACATGGGGGTGGAGGAAGAGGCTCAGCCCCACCAACCTGCACGTTCAGTTGCCAATACCACTGCCACGGAGGAAGGGGAAAAGTTCATAATGGAAGTAAGCAACTGATGCAAAGGGAAGGCAAACACACAAACCTGTACCATCCACTTACCAGGAGGATCATCTCTGTTATCTCAACATGGTTGGGATTCTCTGCAATTATCACAAGGCCAGTTCTTGAGATCTGGGGCTTGGGGACACAGCATCAAGTACAAGACTTTCCCCTAAAAGGATCTGTCAGAGGTGCTGTTGGTGTCAGGGAAAGAGGTGGGAGGTTTCAAGGCCAGTCCTTAGGAGGGAGGATTTTAAGCACAGGAAATATGGGACTTAAATGACATAAAACCATATGTAAAAGGATGCCTTTGAAAAGGAACTCCTAGCACTCATGAGATCTCAATGCTGACACACAGTGAGCCTGAAACAAAGGCTGAGTAAGAGGCCACACACACTTCATGCGCTTCATGAACGGCATGACTGAAGTTAGCCTTGGCTTCTACGCAGCCTGAAGCCCATCCATCAGTCTGACCTGGGAACGGCACAGCAGCACATAGGAAGAAGCACTTGGAGGCCACGATTAGGATGACAGGGGCCCCATCCTCAGTTTCGGATCAGAGATGAAAATATGCAACTCGTGATAAGTGACGACAAAGAAACCCAAAGGAGGAAAGCACTTCCCAGCAGGGGCAATGTGCAGTGAGCTCTGCTTTCTCATCCCAGGGCACCCAAAGGCCCGGAGCCTTTCACTCCACCTCATCATAAATGAAGCTGTCTCAAAACAGGACAGTACACTGCGTGATGCTGGCATCCACATCAAATAGTGCTCAAGGAGCTTCAAGAAAAAAACATTCATTCTTCTTCTAGGGAATGAAACTCTTACCAGAAGGGACAGAGAACCCATGCCAAGGGGAACAGGAAACACACACAGGACGCCTTATCAACAGCACCAAGATGGCCCCAAGACCTGCTTACCTCACTCACCCCCACCACCCCCTCGGGGCCCCAATTGCCAGGCTGGCAAGACTTCTTCCCAAAGCCCTTCTAATCAGGCCGACCAATAAAAGGAGGCCAAGCATCCTTTCCTACCTCCCTTCCTCTCACTAGTCCTGCCGCTGAGGTGTTATGTGGAGCTCATGCACTGTGGGGAGCCCCACAGAAACCACAGCCCCCTAAGGAGGTGCAGCCAAAAAGGTGCAATTAGGGTACTGCCAGGTGTGATTGTATTACCAGGTACAGCACTAGTAGCTCACTCCTAAAATAGTCGTTGAAAACAAACCCAGAGTGAAAAGAATGCTGAAAAATGTAATGTAGAATGTTCTTCAGAATCCAAATAATAAGCAAAGAGATAGGAGCCAACCTCCCCCAATGAGGCAGGGAGACTTGGGATTCCCAGAGAACCTTATGTCAATCAACCTTTTGATCAAGGATCTTTATTCAAACACACAACAAACACTTATCTGCCACCAAGGATATGTGCCTAGGGAAGCTAAATTATTTGTCAATGATACCAGGTCACTGTGGAATCTGGATGAAGGCTCTACTATTAACTACACATGACATAAAAGACATAAACAAAGCTTAAACCAGACAAACAGATCATCCCTATGTAAGGGGTACCTGGTGAGCTGCTCTACTGCCATTAACCACTGACCCTGGAACCCTCAACTAGCAGTCAGTTCCTGCATTTACAGGAGCCCAAGACCCACAAATGAACAGGCAACAATCCTTACTCAGCATCCCTGCCAAGTAACTCTTTGTTACTGGTGACCTAGTGACCTGATTTTCTTCTCTGGCTGAGATTCCCGACTCACTCACCACATACTCCTCACTTACACTCCCATGCTGGACCACTGAAATTCTACCTTCTCTGCATAACATGTCTTTGTTTCTAAAAACCTTGCCTGTTCACACATTTTAAACCTCTCTTCACATTGGCCATTGGTATGGGCTGGATGTTTCTATCTCCCCAAAATTCTGACGTTGAAACCCTAATGCCCAATATGATGGTACCTGGAGGTGAGGCCTTTGGGAGGTGAATGGGATTAGTGTCCTTGGAAGAAGAGACACAAAAGAGATGACTTCTCTCTCTCTGCCAAGTAAAGATATAGCAGGACCGCCATCTGCAAACCATGAAGGGGGCCCTCATCAGACACCAAATCTGTCAGCATCTTGATCTCGGCCTTCCAGCTACCAGAACTGTGAGAAATAAATGTCTGCTGTCTATGCCACCCCATCTATGGTACATGTGACAGCCCCTGGGCTGACAAAGACAGCATATCCATACCTTTGGGTTCAGTTTTCTTTCTTCCAGCCAATGTTCTCTCTTCCACTCTCCCAGGGTGGGCCCCTCACCTAGAGCTTCTTAACCCAACTCTCTTCTCTACCACGATTTATAAAACTGACTCAGCACTTCAGGTACAGAAGGTCCACTAGGATGATACAGGTGAATAGGGCACTCACCCCAAACCTCAGGGAGACTCTGAGTCCAATGGAACTGAACGGTTTTATTCCACTGGGTGGATGAAAACAGTCCTGTATAAAGTCATATCCAGATACCAGCTTGAGGAGAGCAGGCAAAGTAAGAACGCTAACATCTCTTAGCACCTACATGCAGGCACAGAGCCAGGGGCTTCACCTGCATTACCTGCCTGAAATTCCCATGGTAGAAATGAGAAAACTGGAGCTCACAAAGGTAAAAGAACTTACCACACACCACCAAGTCTACCTAAAATAAGGCACATGCTCTTTCTAATATGCCAGGGTTGGAATGAATACTAACCAACACTTTAAAAAGCCTTGCAGGGGGGTGCCTGAGTGGCTCAGTTGGTTAAGCATCTGCCTTCAGCTCTGGTCATGATCCCAGGGTCCTGGGATTGAGCCCTGCATTGGGTTCCCTGCTCAGTGGGGAGCCTGCCTCTCCCTTTCCCTCTGCTGTTTCCCCAGCTATGCTCTCTGGCTCACTCTTCCTCTCTCTTTCAAATAAATAAAATCTTTAAAAAAAAATAAAAATAAAAAGGCTTGCAGGGAAAGGTAATGTGAAGGGCATTCTTCCACAATCATAGAAAGAACTCATACATTTGTTCTTAGAACTATATTCTCATACACTTATTTACAAAAATACGCTCGTATATTTATTTAGAAAGAAATTATATATGTATTTACTCGTAGGAAATTGCCTGCACTACAAGTCAAAATGTGAACAGACGAGAGTTCACAAAGATAGTTCTCCTACATTCAAATGAGTCCCTAGGCTTTCGCAGTGTTTCAAGTAACTACACTTAATGTTTTTAAGACATTAGTCGAAACAAGATATAAGAATGCACACATCCCCCCCCCCAAAAGGGCAGTTTTTTACGATGAGAGAATTGTGTGAGTTGCTTTTCTTCTAACATTCTTTTTCTGCCATAAAATTGTCACCATCATCCCAGTATCTAGGAAGTTTCGATCTTGGGTTTTTGTTTCTATTCCTCAGCAGTGGCAACAGGCAACAGGTGCAGTAGGCAGGGTGACTCAAGGTGGGTGACACGAAGGAACCTGTATTGACTCAGGGAAGGAGGAAAGAGAATTCAAGTCCTATGCACACACTCAGGAGCTGTGAGATGCTGGTCTAGTCGGCACTCCCGGGCTTCTGCTTCCCAGCCAGAGCTCCACATCATGAGGCCTCATCTCCCAGTCAATCCCACGACAACATGGGCTCACGACCGGGGTGACCACACTTCCAAGAAACAGAGGTTAGGTGTTTAAAGATTAGGGAGTGAATCATCCATGAGTAAAAACTCATTTACCTCCATTTAGAGAGTCATGTTCATCAACAAGAGGTTCATAGAGGGAACATCTAATGTTTTACAGTTCTCCTGAAGAGGCTATAAATAGGAGTGTATGAAGTCAGGCAGCTACGGCTGACTTAAGGCTCACTGAGAAGCACATGCATGCAACATGTTCCAGACTCTATTTGTAAGCTGGTTTGTTTCTAGCAAAAATGGAAAAAAAAAAAAAAAAAAACCAGCCTTGTACATCCAATCATTACAGATTTCAGCTGTACAAATCAAACAGGAAGCTCATGAAAAATGCAATTTAGAAGCATTTAAATCAAACAAAACCCCCCAAAAAGACCTATTTTGGGCATATATATGGACAGCTGCAAAGCCAACTGTGTTTTTGTTTAACTGCAAATTGTTTAAAGCGACCAGCGGAGCACAGTACGAGAGACATCCAAGTGGACATTTCCCTGGACGTTACCAAGGTCTCCACGTTTCCCCTCCCTATGGACTCACCTAACACAGACCAACCAGTCTAATAAATGCCTCTGTGACACCCACACCATGCTCTGTGGGGACAGTGTGGACAGAGAAAGAGGGGAGTCTTCCAGTCAGAAGCAGCAAGAGGCCAGTGCTCAGAAAACCAACACCAAACACAATCTCCCATGTCTAGTGGGCTGACTACTCACCAGCATTGCCTTCTGCCCACCACCCCTCGCACAATGGTCCCCACAAGAAGAGTCTTTTGATGAGATCTGTGCCATAGGACTCCTAGGGTGTAACTGAAGACAAGAAACAAAGAGGAGGAACAGGAGAGGAGAAAACTTCTGCTTCTCAGACCCCACCTCCAACCAGTGCCTCAGGGATGTTTCCCAGCGCTAAAAGATGAGGGGCAACTGGTTTTAATTATCAAAGGAATTATACCTTTACAGCTTTGGGTGGGCACAGGGTATTCATCAAAGGAAAAAAGCCCTCCATTCACACCTACCCAGACCTCTTCTAAGAGTCCTGAACCATCTACCACCTAAGAGCTCCACATACTAAGGAGCCAAGTAGAACCACTTGTTAAATAAGCAAAGCAATTATTTAAATACTGATTATGGCAAGTGCTTCATTTTCCATTGACCATATTTACAATAAATTAGAGCTTATAGATTTTTTTTTTTAAATTTTATTTATGATAGTCATACAGAGAGAGAGAGAGGCAGAGACACAGGCAGAGGGAGAAGCAGGCTCCATGCACCGGGAGCCCGACGTGGGATTCGATCCCGGGTCTCCAGGATCGCGCCCTGGGCCAAAGGCAGGCGCCAAACCGCTGCGCCACCCAGGGATCCCGAGCTTATAGATTTTTAATATAGATCTTTAGAGTATATGGAAGGCTCTAGAGCAGTAATGTTATGGGCCACAAGGAATAGAGCATTCCTTGAGTGAATAATAATAAAGTTTAAAAAATAATAAAAAGGAAGAAATGAGGAAAAGAAAGAAGGGGTGAAGAGAAGGGCAATGCCCCAGGGTGGATAAGCATGCATTGTCTGTAGCAAGTGTATGGAATTCTAGTGATCTTGGATCAGTTACTGAAGGTCTGTATATACCAATGTCCTCTTTGGCAAAATACAATTGTGGGATGGATGAGGATCCAAAAAATGATGCACATAAAACATTCAGCATGTGTGCAAGAAATTAAGTATTAGCGACCATCATTCTGGATTGAGTTCAGTTCCAACTCCACCAGTAATTAGCTGTGTGGTCTGAGGCAAGCTAGTCGCCAAGTCTGAATGTTGGCTTATTCACAAAATAAGTGAGTCTGGGTTAGATGATCTCTGTGGCTTCTCCAAGCTCAAATCCTCTCTGACAACGTGATGTGCTTTACCAGGTCAAACGCCTTTATGCTTCTAGTACCCACACCTTTCTTTTGGGATTTATTGGTCCCAGCCATGACTGGATACCAAAGGTATGGTCACAAACACAACTCCCCATTGTGTGACTGTGCTTATGGGAATCCTGTTTTGTGATGATCCCTCTCACAAGTGGTTTCCAGGAACACACGGTGGCAAAAGGAAGGCCTGCCTGTGCTAAGGAGGAATCAATAGATTTCCATTCCTGTGGCTTTCAAATGTTGGGGCTGTCCCCAAATCAGGATGTGGTGTAATGTGTCCTGGTGTGGCTTGGGATTGGGAGTGAAGGAGCGTGTATATGTAAATTAAATTCATTTGCTGTAACCACCCTTCTTCATAAAAGGAGCTCTCAATTATTTCCTGCTGAAAACACTGCAAGAACCTATCCTTTCTAAGCTTAACAATGAAGTCGAAAAGCAGCCACTAAAAGTCCATTTCTCTTAAATCTGGGTGGAACAGAAACTATTTCAGATTTATCATTCTCCCCTCACTGTTTTAAACTCCTCAGTGGCACCTCTTCTAAGGAAAGACAGGGCTTTAACGTCCTTACGAAGCAGGAGATTTAAAATGATTACTGAAAAGGATAATCTGTCATGGTGCGCACCATCACACGGGATTCTGTCTCATAAACCCACACCATAATCTCCTAATTTAGGTGGTGGCCAGGCATCCACATTATGTAAACAACAGGGCAGATCTTAATGCTGCTGCTAAGCAAGACTACAATACAATTAACCTGACGGAGTAACACTCGTAAAAAAAAAAAAAAAAAAACTGCAAATGGTAATCAGCTGTACTGACAGGAAGTATCCGAGATACCTGGAGGAAACCAGACCAATCTTTACTTCTCTATGAGTCATCTGGATGTCCCTAGGCTGCATCAACACCACTGGTATTCCCTGACCCCTGGCCCGTTTCAATTCTGCCTCACTCTCCCTAACCATGTCCATGAAGAAAGAAGAAGAATCAACAACCTGTCCTGAAATCCTTAGTTTGGGTAACAGTCCCCAGGGGATGTTAGCAGACATCAGGGGAGAGGAAGATAAGAAATTCACGATGAAAGGATTAAGAGGCCACCCTGTGAACTCAGTGACCTGCCTCGGTATCACCCCAAGGGAGGTACCCAGACATTCTTCTCAGATGATGCAACGTGAAGTACACACTACCACCACCACCAGATGGATCTCACCCAAACAACTGGACCTGGATCTCATCAAGCTTTAGGGCTAACTTCCAGTTTACCGACATTACAGAGACTGGTGGAACAGGTTGAAACCAGCTGCCAAGTCCAGAATGTGGGCCACTTTCCAAGACAACTGACCTGATTCTTCAACAAATCAACAGCTCTGGAGAAAAGGGTGGGGGAAGAAGAGCTGCTCCAGAGTTTAAAAGCTTCGGGAGGTGTAATAATCAGATTGCAAGTCTGGACTCTATCCTGGTGCCAGTTTGAAAAAAACTTACTGTAAAAGACCTTTTTAAGCTACTAGGCATGAGGTCAACCCTGGGCAGGTGGAAGTTCTACAGACCCCTGCCCTCCCCCAGACCTTGCCGTCTGATGCTCTGGAACTGTGTGTTCAGCCACTCCACAATGAAAGGGCAGGGCCCATAGGGAGACCAGGGCACCGATGGCTGGGCCTCACCAAGCCCCATGCGGAAAGGGGAGACTCGCAGGTAAGATTCGGAAGATTCACAGTTGGTGGAACAAGAGGCAGTTAGTTCCTGGGGTTACCTAGGGAGGAAATGGACAGGTTCCTCTACGAACAAGTTTTGCCAATAGGTTTCCAGCAGCCCCAAGCTCCATCTGAAACCCATCATGTAAAAAGCATAAAATCACTGCTCTGAGCAGGAAAACCAGCATCTGAAACAAGCAAGTTACCTGTGCAATGGGAGAAAACACACAAGCAACACCCAAGTGGCAACTTCACGTTTGCTTTCTTCAGCCGTTCTCCACTCCTGCCTCTACTCCTCGGAGAGTTTGGTTGAGTTTCCTTTTGTTTCTCATCTATTTTCAAATCTATCTAATGGAGGCAGAACATACATAATGCAAATGGCACACATTTCACACCATTTCCATCACTTTTCACTTGCTGCAATTTTAGTTTTATTTGATTTGTCTTTGTACTATAACATCCCCTTTCCCTAAGGCTAAAGAGCCAGCCAGAAGCCAGCCTGGGATGGACAAAGAAACAGGTTGGGGCCTGTTTCCAACTTCCAAGCTCTGCACACTGGTGGCCTCGGCAGCCGAAATGTGCCGTCCAGCCAGGGTACAAACAGTAAATGTGAACAGACGGCGATGGCAAGTGAAGATACGGCTTCTTCACCACACCTTCTGAGTCTCTAACTCCGCCCCCAAATCTGACTTTCCCAGAGTTTCTAGCTCAAGTTCTAGGGCTTTTAACCTGCTGCTGCTGCCCAAACTGTCCCAATGGCTGCGGAACAGGGTTTCTCTCCTTTCACCGGTTTCAAAGACCTGCCATTTTACTGGTCAATCTTCTTTTAAAACACAGCGGACTCCCCCATGGTTCTAACTGTATAGAGACTTTTTAAAGATTTGAAGGAAATCTTTTTAGATCAAAATGCAAAACTGTTCATTTGTTTCACTCTTCAAACCAGGTATTCTAAAATAAAGAGTGGCCTTTTTGTTTGCTATTTTGAACTAGTAAACTAGTCCATAATTAAAAATCCCTAAAAATGAAAGATGTACTACACCTACAGAGTTAGCTTAACAATGCTATAATTCCGTTTTAGAAAGTCAGGAAGCTGGGAGGCCAGTAAAAAGTGTCTCACCAGAAACCAAAGTGTAAAGTTAGTCCTATTCCAAAGAGGCTATTACTCATGAGGGTAAAATTATATAACCAGCTCTTATCAAGCTACTTAATAATCTTTAAAAAAAAAAAAAAGGTAAATAGAAAAACATACAGGAGGTGTTTAAAATGCTTTGAAAATGTTCAGAATATTGGGGATACACAAAGAATTCCTCTCCAATAGGGAATACAAAATCCTCCAATATGGATTATATGTGAATAGAAAAAAACACGTTTGAATACAGAATTGTTACAAAGAGGGGAAAAACGTATTAATGTATAATATAATTATATAAACATCTTGAAAAATGCATCATGCCTAATTAAATTCCATCCATTAATAAGGCAGTAGCCTGGGGATAGTTTGTACAAAAATGGCATTTCTGGTAAATATAATATTTAAAACACTACTCAGATATACAAGCACTGTCTTATGACATAATTATGTGTTTTTAATTTGGCGCCATCCAAACATGAGACCTAAAAGAAAGCGACTTCACAAACAATCATGTTAAGATGCTATAATTTCCATATGGTAATGCCAAAGTAAAAATGCAGTACAAATATTCTCCTTAAAACTATGATTTTGGATTTACCTGGCAAGTGCATTACTCCCATTGGGATCCCAAACTCCTTCTAAAGTTGGGAAGTCAAACGTGTTATACACACAGGGAATACAGACATGGTCCTGAGAGAGAAGGCCCAAGTGTGATCCCAGCTCTCACCATAACCTTGGACAAGTTTTCAAATCTCTTTGTCCTGGGCAGCCCAGGTGGCTCAGCGGTTTAGCGCTGCCTTCAGCCCAGGGCGTGATCCTGGAGACCCGGGATCGAGTCCCACGTCGGACTCCCTGCATGGAGCCTGCTTCTCCCTCTGCCTATGACTCTGCCTCTCTCTCTCTTTCTCTCTCTCTCATGAATAAATAAATAAAATCTTAAAAAAAATCTCTTTGTCCTTTAGTGTCTCATTTGTCAAACACTAGTAATGCTACCTGCCTCAAAGCATCACTTGGAAGATCACAGAAGACAATGAATACCACCACGCCTGGCATAAGAGTAAACGCTCGGTAAATGCCAGCTATTACTATTTTTATCATCATCTTTAAGACCCATCTCAGTGGAAATAATTCTTATCAATACAGAGCACCTCTTTCTGACAATGGCAAAAATACATGCCTCAAAAGCAAGATGCATGGAGCAACAGTGGGTGAACTGCAAAGACAAAGCCAGACAAAAAGGCCACGTTGTGTACAATTCTCTGTGGATGAAATGTCTAGAAAAAGCAACATTCTAGAGACAGAAGAAAGATGCGTGGTTGCCTAAGACTGCAGATGGCAACAGGAATGGACTGCAAAATCTGGGTGACAGTCGTTTAACTGCATAATCTACTGAGCGCTATAGAGCGGCACACTTTACGCTGGGCAAGGTGTATGAATGTAAATTACACCTCGATAAAGCCACACTAATCTAAAAAAGAGAGGTTTCCAAAGCCTTGGCACAGGCATTTTCATACCACTCCATGAAAATAGCAAATTCAGATATTTTACCAAGGACAGCAGAAATGGTGGAGAATGCAAGCTTGGGCAAGGATCAGACTTGGATCCCAATCCTAATCCAGCTTTGCTCATTTCAGGGCAAACTCTTCACTTCTCTGGGCATCAGCTTCTGTATCTGTGAAACGGGAATGGGAATCCTAACAATATGACTCTCAAAGGCTGCTGTGGGCATTACATCATCCTCCCCCTCCCCTTACCCCTCTCCAGGGTTTCCCAGATCAATAAATGGCGCCACCCTTCAAGAAGTCGCTGAGGCTAAAAGTGAGTGTGGATGTCATATCTGACTCCGTTCCCTCTCAAATATTAGCTCCAATCCATTAGCAAGTTCTGATGGCTCCATCTTCAAACTGTATCAGGTACCCAACCAGTTCCCACCAGTTCTTTCCCAGTCATCACAACATCCCCAGGGACTCACAAAAGCCGCCTACGGGTTGGTCTCTGGACTTCCATTCTGGCCCCTCTGCAGGTACCACTGCACTCCATCCCAAAAGGGTGTATGGTGAACTCAAGGCCAAGCTCTATCGTTCCCTGTGCAGTCCCTCCCATGACTGACTAGACCATGGCCTCCAGGCCCCACACAATCCGGTGTCCACTCGGACTTCAGCTCATGTCCCACCCCACACCCACAACTGGCTCCATCCACCTGGGCCTTCTTGCCATTCCCCAAAAGCAAGTTCCTCCCGCTTCTGGGCTGTTATTTCTACAGAGAGATGGGGGGCGAGGCTCATCCGTTCCTCCCTTAAAATCTCAAATTCTCCTCCGAGATGGGCCTTGCCCTATTAAAACCACCACTTCCTGCCCTGCTAGACTCTAGCCCCTTCGCTTGATTGGTTTCTTCATTGCATTGCTGTTCCCTAGAATCACATACTGTCTTCCTGCTATAGTGAAAACTCCATGTAGGCAAGGATTTTGACAGTCCTGCCCACTGTCCTCGTCACATACCCGGAGTCTGGCACAGAGCCTGGCATAGAGGAAACTTCATGGAAGAGGAAACGAAACTTAAATACTTTCTGAATGAAGAGATCTCATAAAGCACTTAGCCTGCCAGGTAGGAAATCCTCCAGAATTGTAAGTTAGTAACAATAAAAATATTATTACACATTTATTGTTATTTTATTTCACAAAAGAATATGGAAGCCCTCCTAGGTTAACATGCTAATAATCCAGGTAGAACTCTAAGTATGCCACTTTGGTACTCAAGATGCCTTCATCCCATGAGCACAGAGTAACATGTTCTCACTCTGGCAGGAACATAAAGGATGATGCAACTGATTTTCACCATCCTTCTCTGCCTCCTCTACCTTCAAAGATCCACCCCTGTCCTAACGGGGTGGCCCAGGTGCCACAGAACCACAGGGGAGTACCTCAAATGACAACTTAGAGTTATGGGGCACTCCACCAGCCATAAAGCATGCGAGCTTCACCTCACCCTCAAGACAGCTCTATGAGGTAGGCAAGGGTGATGATTTACCTCCAGTTTACAGATGAGAAAGTAGAAAAACAGAAATAAATGACCCACTCAAAAATCATACTACTAAGATGCTTGCATTTAGGATTCGGAAAAATTTAAAAACCTAGGTGTCTCTCTCTCTCTCTCTCTCTCTCTCTCTGTCCCCCCACACACTATATTACTCTGTGCATCCATTAAAAACAGCAAGAAAAATAAAGACCACAACTTTAGCTATTTTAAATGACATTAAGTTATAAGGGAAATGAATATTGTAAAGCCTTTCTACATATACATATCCACAATGACATTCTTAACTTCCTGGAAATTTGAATTCATCCACATGAGACATTCATAAGTAACTTCTGATTATTTACACTACAGGAAGTTTATTTTTTATTTATTTTTTTTTAATTTTTTTTATTTTTTATTTATTTATGATAGTCACAGAGGGAGAGAGAGAGAGAGGCAGAGACACAGGCAGAGGGAGAAGCAGGCTCCATGTACCGGGAGCCCGACGTGGGATTCGATCCCGGGTCTCCAGGATCGCGCCCTGGGCCAAAGGCAGGCGCCAAACCGCTGCGCCACCCAGGGATCCCCTATTTTTTATTTATTTTTTATTCTTTTAGATTCTATTTATTTATTCATGAGAGACATAGAGAGGCAGAGACATAGGCAAAGGGAGAAACAGGCTCCCTGCAGGGAGCCTGATGTGGGACTCGATCCCAGAACCCTGGGATCACACCCTGAGCTGAAGGCAGACGCTCAACCACTGAGTCACCCAGGCGTCCCTAACACCGCAGTTTATAATAGAACTGTCGTTTCATAAGCTCATTAGCATGCAACAGGCCCAGGTACCTGAAAAACTTGGATAAAATGTGAGTTTTCATCTTACCTCTCATGGAGTATGCTCCATGCAACACCCCATAGGTGCTCCAGGGCAACCCAAGTGGGCATTGACAATAAAGAGGATAATCAAGAACGCTCCAAACCACATGCACCTACGACCAGCCAGGAAGCAGACAGCTGGTCCATAACCTGCATTTTCTCAATCCTGTTTTTGGAGGAGACTTCACAACACATACTCACCCCAGAAGGCTATGTAGGCTAGGCATCCCCTCTATTTAAGACTTGTGGGCCTAATGACTGAACTCATGATACAGAAGCATAAGCAGGAAAAAGCACTGTGTACAGCCCAGAGGCCTCTGATGTTTCATGGCTCTAAAGGTGGGGGAAGGGTGCTTTTTTTTTTTAATAGGCGTATCCTTTTACACCGCAGAACCCCAAGACTTTGGGGTGTAGGTGGAACATGACCGTCACCAGACCATGTCTCCCTCCCACTTCCCCACCCAGCACCACCACAGAGCAGACTACTACAGCCAGTGCTTCACAAATGCTTGGTGCCCACTGCTTCCCCTCCACTGAAATCTTTGGTAACACAGCTAACGCGGTCACCTAGTGCTAAAGCAAATTTCTTCCTTTTTCTTTTTTTTCTTTTTTTTTCTTCTTTACTTCCTTTTTCTGAACCTCTCCCCTTCGTTCTCCTGCCCACAGTTCACCAGACTTTGAAAAACATGAAGTTAGAATTCCCACAACTTCCCCCACAAACCCCATCTTATCTTCTCATCTGTCCAGAACGTCTGGTGGGCACACCTGTAGCCAGCTACCCCCATCCTCCCGGATGACACCAGCCCTCGGCTCCTGGGAAGCCTTCGGAACAGCTCAGGACCAAAAGGCCCCACCACAACTGGTTTCCAAGGGCCATCAGCTGTGACGTCTATGTCCAGCAAGAACACGAGAACAATACCAGAGTTTCCCTCTCTCCTGGATTCCACACTACAGACTGCCCCAACCTCGAGGCAGCCACACTTGAGACAAAAATGAACAGTCCTCTTCCTGTGTTCAGCCACGCCCCTGCCACCAGACTCTTAAACTGATCAGCCCTGAGCAAATGACACTCATTTCCCTCCCACGCCTCTCCAGGGCCTTCACCTTTGAATCAGAAACCCGACCCCTTAGCTTTAGCTGTGATTTACATCATACTCTCAGATACCCTTACCATGACTGTCAGTAAACAACTTTTTAAGAAATTTTCTAAAAGATTTTGGTTGGGGGGCGGGGCATAAGCAGGTGGCAGTGGGGAAGGCAGAAGGAGAGGGAGAAACAGACTCCCCCACTGAGCAGGGGAGCCTAACCCAGGGCTCAATCCCAGGACCCCAAGCTCATGACCTGAGCTAAAGGCAGAGGCTTCACTGACCCAGGAGCCGCAGTCATTAAACAACTTTTGTGTCATTTTGTGCAGTTCTTTAAATACTGTCCACACCTATCCTGCCATGAGGACATGAACCCCCCCATCAGTCTTGTCAACTGCAATACACCCCATGCTAGGCCAATCCCCGGGCACAGAAGAGGCTCTATGTGAATGTCTGTTAAATGAAGGAGTGAATGAAAAGCAAAAGCTCCCCCACCAGTCTTAGAAACAGCCCCTATTTACCATGGCTAAATGGCAACCTACATCAGCTTGCCAAATTATTTATTTTATTGATGTGAAATGAAATAAATAATATCAGGTGGGTAAAAGCTCCAATTCCTTTTCAGCTGAGTTCCCTAAGTATTGAGCATAAGGAAAAATTCAGATAGATAAGGCCCAGCACTTTCCGCACTAGGAACGAAAAAGGGAGAAAAATGACTTGCCTTCACAAAGGAAAAGCAAAAATAGGCCAAGATAAGACAAGGAAATTATACAAGAAAATGAAGCCTCATCAGGACATCCCAGCACTACAGGGCCCTGAGCTGTGCACACAGACTTCTCGTCAGCACCAAAGCTTCCCCAACACACACGCCCAAAATGAGTTGCAAAAATGGGCCAGCGCCCACAGCTACTTTCTCTAGACTCACTCCCCAACATATATGGGGACTTCTACCAATGCCTGAAATCTAGAACTTACTGAACCAAATGTCCTGACCCATTTTAAAAAACATTCTGCACACAGAAACCTGGAGAGAAGAAAGTGCAGACAAGACATCATGAATAACACGAAAGCCACATTACTAATCTACTGGGGTCCCTCTTTTCAGAGAAAAATCCTCCACCCCGCAACCACTCCCAAAGAAAATCAGTGTAAATCTTTTCCACCTTTACTTGTGACATTTTAAACAATTAAGAAAACAAAGATAAGGATAAGAATATCCAGCCTACCACAGCTGAGGAAGAGGATTTCTCATAGCACTCACTTCTCTAAAACACAAACCAGGTCTACTTTTAAACACCTGAAGAATGGATTCTGCGGTCCATCGGGGCAAGAGGCTGGCCATCACAAACAGCCATAGCCAAGTCCATGACACTGGGCCACTCCCAAACTTTTGTCTCCTCCCCACGAAGCAACATTATAGAAAAAAGGCAAAGCTACTCAACTCTGACCTCTATTCCAGGTGGGCTTACATTGCTTACAGTGTTGTCCAAGGCCACAGGACGGTTGAAAATTAATATCTAAAAATTCTGATGTTTTTCGAGTTTCTTTTGACTTTTGCATGTGGCAGGATCCCCTTGTTTCTGAAGGAACACTGATCATTACAGCCCACTACATACTTTGCACCATATACTTCACATGCTGACTTAGAAGTGTCTACTGTATGGCAAAAGCTCCCTGTATGCATGTACGCAGATTAAGGAGCCCCAAGTCAGGAACAGGAACGAAGATTGCACCTAATAGAATAAGGCCACAACTTCTTTCCTGTAAATTCTAACTTCGAAGAGTATTGCATCATCCTCATGATCAATCTACTTCCAGTTGTCTCCAAGACCTCTACACTTTGCACGGAGTAATGAAGATGTCCAAAAATTTTACAAGTGGAAACTGGAGAAATGAAATGTCCGAAGATTTTACAAGTGGAAAATAAACGTAGGTAATAACAAAAGCATTCAATGACAAATCTATGGTTGAATAATGTGTTGTTTTCTGGCTTTTTTTTTTGTTTGTTTGTTTGTTTTTTAACAGAACACAGGCACTTGAAACCACTCACTACTCAGGGAAATTTTTTTTTTTTAAATGTTCAGAAGTAAACATGTTATCGGGCTATCAAATCTCTGTCATTCCGTGTTCTACAAAAAGGGTGCCTTTCCATCACATATTTCTCATAAATCACAGAATTTTACTTTTTAAATATTTTAAAAGCTGAAATATTTCTTTTCTTAAAAAATGATCAATCCAAAACTCCTGAAGTTGAAAGAACAGTCCCTAAAACTTTTCTGTCGGTTCATTCTTCCAAATTAAGTGGAAAGTACCTGGTTTTTTTCCTATTTCTTCCCTTCTCCCTTTTGTGCAGGTAGTTATTTGTTAGGCTATAAGAAAATACTATTCAGACAACTTGTTGGTATTAATCCTGTACGAAAAGTGGCAAACCACTACTGTAGACTATGGTTATTAGATGTATTTCAGTCTGATGTGAACGGTAAAGACTAAGAACCTGTAACTCCTTCCTTTATTCACACACACACACACACACACACACACACGCTCCCTCACACAATCACACTGTGGCTGCCAAGCCATGAATCAGGCTAAGATGCCTCAACCTCTGGGTGTGTTTGGGTGGTAGACATAAGTGACCTTCTTTTCTGTGTTCTTTTCAACTTTATAATACACATACATAATTCTATAATTAAAAGTTTTAAACCTGAAACTACTAACACTAAGGAATCTCCAGACAGGCACCCCAAATACTATTTCAACTTAAAGCTACTTGGACAGCTAACATCTCCAAAGTAATGGCTCGGGGAACATGGTCAAAGAAGAAAACATACCTGTAAGCAAGAAATCCTCAAAGTAAAGAATGTAAAGTCTAACAAGCCTCACTTCATTTTTCTGTTATTTCCCTTAAATATCACACTCATTCTAATCAAATAACTTTGCCCTACTGATTTTTTTTCTTTTTTTTTGAGGAAGGAAGGCTATGGTGCATTGCCTCAGGGATTAACATCTGCAATTTATCGTCTCAAACAGGATTGCTTTCCACATTTCAGAAGGGGCTGTTACCATGCCCGAGGCAGCATGTCAAAACTTGGCCATACGCAGCAGTGCCATCCCCAAGGGACCCGAAGGGAGAAATTAACGGGAACCCAATTTTCAGGACTTCTTGGGCTGCAGACGCCACCCAATATTGCTGGGGTGACTGCAAGGGAAGGGAGCGTAAAGGAGTCAAAAATGGAAAAGTTACTACTTGCAGACTGTTGGGCAACAGGGCGCCGGTCACCGTTACAGCGGCGGGGCAAGCCCCCCGCGGCCCCTCCTTTGTCTGGCCAGGCCCGGGCTCGCGGCGGCCCCGCAGCCGGCTGCGACCCCCCCCCCGGGGCGCGCCCGCAAAGCGCGGGGCCGACGGGGCGCCGGGGGCTCGGCATCTGGCCGCGCATCCCGCCGCAGGCAGGCAGGCAGGCAGGCAGGCGGGCGGGCGGGCAGGCGGGCGGCGGCGGGCGGGCGGGCAGGGTCTCTCCATTTTCAGGGCCGACGAGGCAACAATAAGCCGAGCTGAGCGGCCGCCCGGGCTCCCCTTCCTCGCGGCGCCCCCCGCCCCCCCGCGCCCCTCGGGCCGGGGGCCACGCGCCGACCCCGCCCCGGCCCGGCCCCGCCCCCGGGCCCCCCGCGGGCTTCCCGCACGCCCGTCGCCCGTCGCCCGGCGCCCGGCGCGTGTCCGTCCTCCGGCGCACGCAGGGACCCCCGCCCCACCGCCCACGCCGCGCGGGCGCCGGGCGCGGGGAGGGGACGCGGCCGCCGTCTCCGCCCGGGTCCCTCGGGCCGGGGGTCGGGGCTGCGCGGTCTCCCCGGGGCGGGCACCCGCCTCCCCGAGCTCCCAGTCTTTGTGTGCAAAGTAAGTGCGGGCGGCGAACCTACCTCGGCGCGCTCACAAAGGCGCGCGGCTCCCTCCCCGGCGCTCGCTGCGGGCGGCCGCGGCGGCGCCCAGCGGCCCGGCTTCTCAGGGCGGCCCCGAGGCGGCGCGGGCGGCGGCTCCGACTGCGGCGCGGCCCGTCCGGCGCAGGGCGGCTCTTTCACACCCCGCGGCCCCGCGCGTCCGAATTAAGCGGCGGGGCGGGGCGGGGGCGTGCGGGGGCGGGGGCGTGCGGGGGCGGGGCGGGCGGCGGAAGCCCCGCCCCCGGCCCCGCCCTGCCCCGCCGCGCCGCGCCGCGCCGCGCTGACTGCGGGCTCGGCGCTCGGGACTCGCGGCGGCCCCGAGGGGAGCGCGCCCCCGGCCCCGCGGGACCTCGGAGAGAGTCCGAGGATTCGGTTCCGGGAGGCTTCCCTTCCGCTGTTTGGGTCCGGTTGGCTTCAGGCACTTGCAAAGAAGAGAGGCAATGTTGGAAGGAAAAGAAACCCTAAGTGTCACCAGATGAGAGAGCAATGGGGACTCGAAGGTGGCGGGAGTAGGGTCAGGAAGCCCACAGTGAAAGACCTTTCTCTCCCCGTCTCCGTCTCCGTCTCCGTCTCTCTCACGTGCTGGGCTGGTGGGTGTCCGGCCTCCAGCCCCAATCCATGCTTGTGAGGCTTAGCGAGGCTGTCCCCAATGAAATCCTGAAACTACGTCACAGGAGAAAACTCAAAAGGAATCAAGGAGGAAGAGGAAGCAGATTTGTACTAATTGTATAAATTTACTGTCAAACCAGGACTTCGAACCCAGTGACCTGGAAGTTTACTCCTGTTCCTTCCCTGTCCCCACTCACCAGAGTCATTGGGGATTTAATTTGTGCGCCAGGAGGAAAGGTTTGTCTCACCTCCTTTTTACCCCCTCTCTGATTTTCCTTATTTACAGCTCTCGTACGGTAAATTGCTTCTCTGCCCAACGCTAAAACTCTCAGATTACCATGTACCTGAATCAGGACATAGAACAAAAAAGAGAAATATCGAATTCAGAGTAGCAAAGGAGGACAGCAGGTTGGTGGATTTTAGATCAAAACCTTTTTAATTTTCTTGGCAACAGATGAATGAGGTGTTTTGTTTTGTTTTGTTTTTTAATTGGGAAATTTTTCTGACTAAAACAGCTTGGGTCATTATCACAAAGAACAGTCATATCAATTACGGATTTTGGTAAACGAATAACTTAACTCCAAAGATGCTCTAAAGCCACAAGCCCTAAATGGCCTGACCAGCCCTCCCTGAAGCCCACTGAGGGGTGGAATCACTTGATACAGGATTTAGAGAGAAAGCAGCTCCTTCCCAGCCCGAGAAACTGCCCTATGTGAACTTTATCCATAGTGTTTCCTACATATCTTTCTTTTCTCCCAGTCCTTGCATTGTATTGTTTCTGTAACTAACAAAGGGTCTACCAGTCGCCAAACCAGAACCTGAGATCCGTCCCAGGATCCTAGGACCTGGGAGCCAATCCCAAGTCCTAGGAATCCTGCAGGAGGCCTAGATGCCCACCTCTCCATCCCACTAACACTGCCATAGTTGGCCTTTGGTGTCAGTCATCACACTGGCCTCCCAACTGACCCCAGCTTCCAGTCACACACAATTTTTTCCTCCAAACTGCTTCTCAGTGAACTTCCCAAGTGCAAATCTGCTCAGGTTAAAACCCTTCAACAAATACCCAATTCCTACTACATAATCAAGTCCAAGCCCCTTGCTATAGTACCCCATAAGGTAGTATACTTTTTGATATCACCTGACCTCTCCCGTGTGTCCTTCTTACATCCCCCAGACAACCACAGAGCCTCACTCAACCAGAGTGCTACATTTGCTGAATGACCCTGCTCTGTGAATATAAGGACTGGAGGAAGAGCCTGTTATGCTCTTCCACACACCTCCCCTCTGCCTAGCATACCTTCACCCCACTCCACCCCCCAAGGTTCCTCTCCTCTCTGAGGCCCAGGTTCCTCTGAAAAGACTTCCCTCATTTGCTCAAACTGGATGGACCTTCTCTCCCATCTCATGCCTGGCACAGCCTGGTAATTATTGTGCTTTACAGTAAATATATGTCCTCCTTTTTTAAAAAAAAGATTTTATTTATTTATTCAAAGGTTTGTCTTTGAAAAAAAAAGGAGACACAGAGAGAGAAGCAGAGATGTAGGCAGAGGGGAGGCTCCTCTTGGGGAGCCTGATGCAAGACTCCATCCCAAGACACTGGGATACTGCCCTGAGCCAAAGGCAGATGCTCAACCACTGAGCCACCGAGGCAATCCAATATATGTCCTCCGTGAACTGAGTTTATGCTTGATACATGTATCTTTACACCCTCATGCTTAACATAGTTAGGAACTGAATTGTGTTCCCTCCCCCCCCCAACAAATTCATATGTTGAAACCCTAACCCTCAATGTGACTATATTTGGAGACAAGGCCTTCAGGGAAGTAATTAAGGTTAAATGAAGTCATAAAGGTAGGGACCTAATCTGGTAGAACTGGTGACATTACAAGAAGAGGAAGAGACACTAGAGACTTCTCAGAGAAGAGGTCATGTGAGGACATAGCCAAAAAAAAGCAACCATGTGCAAGCCAAGAAGAAGCCTCATCAGAAACCAACCCTGCCAGCATCTTACTCATGGACATCCAGCCTCCAGAACTGTGAGAAAATAAATGTTGTTTAAGCCACTATCATGGCAGCCTGAGCATGCATTAAATTCTAGATTCTAACTAACCTTGGAAAAGCACTAACCCACCAGTGAGCCTGTAATGTCCCCTTCTAGCAGCCTGAAGCAAACTTCTAAGATGCTAGGACAGCGGGTAGAGTGTCTGGATGTGAGAAGCGACCACATAGCATTTCCTCTGCCCTCTGAGAGGAATATGTAGCTCATTCCATAGCCTGGGGTATAAATGCCCACAGATTCTTAGCCATCACTAAGATACAAGCCTACTCTTGTATCACAAAACATAATTTAAACAAAAACAGTAAGAGGCGATGAAATATATCTTTGAACTTCTTGAGTCAAAGCCTTCTTAAAAGAAAAGACACCAATACCCACTTACTGAATCTACTGTTTTGGGCTGAATATTTCACATTCTGGGAACCTTAGGGGAATTTTAATCCAGGTAGGATCAAGTACCCAGTTTGGTTTGGGGCTCCTATGGATAGAGCTCAGAAGTAAGAACTTTAAGGTTAAGAACTAGAGTGATATTTATATTTGTACCCATACCATCTACCAACAGTGCCCAGAATATAGTGGGTGCATGGTAGATGTTTGTAGAATGAATACATTTAGATTTTCAGGGCACTAGTAGACTTCCCAGGGTTATGCCAGGTCACACCAACTCTCAGCCCAGGTATGATGTTCTACAGATTCCACATTCTGCATGTGGACAGGACTCCAAGAAATGTCAGTGGCCTAGGCACCTCCTGTGCTCTGCTTGGGTTTCTTGCTCCTGGGATGACACGGATTATCAGGTGACAGACATCAAGGGCCTTGCACTTGCTTTCTTTTTTTTTTTTTTTAATATTTTATTTATGTATTCATGAGAGACAGAGAGAGAGGCAGAGACGCAGGCAGAGGGAGAAGCAGGCTCCATGTAGGGAGCCCGTCACGGGACTCAATCTGGGTCTCCAGGATCAGGCCCTGGGCTGAAGGCCGTGCTAAACCGCTAAGCCACCGGGGCTGCCCCACTTGCTTTCTCCAAATACAATATAAAGAAAATACTCCTCTGAAGGGTTGAGTCACTTAATATGTTGATCATAGAGTCCCTAACCTGACATTACTAGAAAACATGAATGATAATTTCCTATCCTATAACACTTACCCACAAGGTCGCCCATGCACTCAACTTTAACCTCATTGTTGCTTTCACATCTAGAGGCCTTTTAAAGTTATTCCTAAGGAAAACTGAAGAAAGCAGTGATGAACGTCTGGGGCATGAAGTAAAACAACGCAAATCAATTTGGAATAAGATGTTCTTTAGCTCCTACTTTGGTCACTTTTCCCTATGTATACTCTTGAAATTGTTCCTTCATGCCCTACCTATTGTCCTGAAGAGCTCCAGAGAGATGAGAAAGGTTTCACAGTGCTGTGAAGGCTGGAAATTCATTTTGTGTGTATACTCTTTTGTATCTTAAATTTTGTACTGTGTATGTGGACATTCAAATAGATAATCCATTAAAAAAGAAATAAAATTTTAGGGGCACCTGGGTGGCCCAGTTGTAAGCATCCAACTCTTGGTTTCAGCTCAAGTTGTGATCTCCCCATTGGAAGACCAAGCCCTTGTCAGGCTCCACATTCGGCGAGGAATCTTGTTTTCCTTTCTCCCTCCGCCTCTCTCTCTCTCCCCCCCCTTTCTCAATCTCTCCCTGAAATAAATAAATCTTTAAAAAAATAAAATTTTAATTTTAAAATAGTATTGTAAAAGTCATGTTCTTTAATATCTGTATCAGTGAACGATTACTGTAGAATAAATTACCTCAAAACTTAGTAGATAAGAATGAATGATTTGCTCACAATGCTCAGGTCTGGCAACGTGGACCACACTCAGCTGGGATTAGCTTCTTTCTGCTCCGTTTGGTTTTAGCCAGGCTCTGTCACGTGTTTGACGTCCGTTGGGAGGCCTGCCAGGGCCCAGCATGTCCCCAGTGGGCTCAAAGTCCAGATGTTACCTAGAGCTGTTACATGGGTGCCTCAGATGCCCTCCACACAGCCTCTCAGCAGGATCCCTGAGACTTCCTCACGGGGCAGCTGTGTCCAAGAGGGTGAAAGAGGAAGCAGTAGGGCCCCAGGAGGTCTAGCCGCCAGGTCATTCTGTGACATTCTAGCATTCAAAAATAGCACAGAGTCAGCCCTAATCCGAGGTTCAGGGAAATAGCCCCCACCCCTTGATGGTAAAAGCAGTGGTCACATTACATAGGGACCTGAGCACCCAGATCCAAGGATAGGAGGAATTGTGGCAGTCATCCCTGCAAAGAATCTTCCCCCAAGTTGGAGTTGAGGAACCAGAGTGGAGGGTAACTGTGACAACTGAGAATGGTAGTCTCAAGGGATATCATTCGATTTATAAACAAGTCAAAAGCCACCTGCAATTGAACATAAAGCTCATATAACATAATAACAGGTTCCATAAATTGGTACTGGCTTCATGTCCTGAATGGATAGATCAGAGTAAATACTTGATTTCTGTTTATTTGTTTTTGCTTTCAAGTAAGAATGAGACTAGAGGTAAAAATAGCGTTAGGTCTCTAAACAAGCTAAGCTTAACCAAATTCCACACCAGTGTATTAGTTTTCTCTTGCCACATAACCAATTACTACAGACTTCGCAACTTCAGACAGTACTCATAGACCAGCTCATCTTCACTTTCTTCAGGCATGGCCTGGCTGGGTTCTCTGCTCAAGGTCCCCCCCAATGCCAAAATCAAGAACTTGGCAGAGCCCATGGCTCATCTCATCTGGACCGCAAAGGTCCTCTTGGCAGAATGCAGTTCCTCGTTTGTCCAGTTTGTCCAGTCTGTATGACCAAGGTTAAGGTTTCCTTGTTGTTTCCTTTCTGGCTGTCAACTAAGATCCACTCTCAGATTCTAAAGGCTGTCCATGTGCCTTACCGTGGGGTTCTTTCCATTATCAAGTTGGCAAAGACACATCAAATCCTTCTAATGCTTCCTATCTCTGCCTCCCTTAACCTCTATCTCCCTCCATCTCTGCTCCTAGACTCTTTTACAGTGCTAGTGTGATGAGGCCAGCCTGACCCAGATCGCCTCCCTATCTTAAGGTCAATGGGCTTGAGACCTTCCTTACCTCTGCAAAATCACTTCACAGCATAGCTATGTACCTTTTAAAATTAGTAGGATCTAGGAAGGATCAGAAGAAAGACCCAAGTCAAAATGAATGTGCTGTAAACAACATCATGAGGTCTTACATCAAAATAGCCTCTTTGCATGAGCATTTGTGAACAAGAGTGGAGCCACTTCATTAAATATGCTAATAGGACCAATAATAAAAATGAATTTTATCCCCTTTAGTAGTGAATCTGCTACAAAGCATTTTGCAAACTCTACAACAAAGCTATAATTTGTAATGTAACTAAACCCCTGCCCTTTCTAAGGAGTTTAAAGTTTAAGAGTTTAACTTCAAATTTTCTAATTAATGTGTTGCCTAAAACGTTTAATTTAGTTTTTACAAAACATTCGCTCTTTGCTATTGATAATTTTAAAATCAGAGGGACTTTATAAAATAGTGATTAAAATCTAACTAAATATAACCTAAGAGGGGCACCTGGTGGCTCAGTCGGTTAAGCATCTGCCTTCAGCTCAGGTCATGATCCTGGGGTCCTGGGATCCAGCCCCATCTCAGGCTTCTCCCTCTCCTCCTCCCCCTGCTTGTTCATCCTCTCTCTCTCAAATAAATAAACATAATCTTTTAAAAAATATTACCTAAGAATCAAGAGAAACAGCTGTTAGCCACATAAACAACTCCTGAATGATGTGAAGATCTGAGTTTTATGTCTTTTTCCTCACATGAATCCAGCACCAGAAAAGAGGATTTCCTGAGAGGTCTTCCTGTATATTAAAACAAAAATCTCTAAAAAGCAAAGAGAGAGAGAAAAACCCTCAAACCCTCATCCTGTCAAAAATATTATGATATCTTAATAGTAGATATTAATGAGTAAACAAACCATCTCATATTTGAGCACAATAAAGATAATTCCTATATGTTTACTAATTCAAATAACTAATGTGTAAAACAAATGTCCAATTCATTGAGAACATTCTACATTTCTCTCCAACTTTCTTCTTTCTGAAATGCTTTTCATATACATACATTTCTGTCAGCAGAAAGTATTCCTTAAATGCTTGCATTGGTAATAATGAGTGGAATGTCACTTATATATTCTCATCTACCTTTTAAGCAATGCAGTAACATTAAGTTTGTGAAGTAATGGAATAAAGACTCAACTAGGACAGAAGAGATTTTGATCATGGCTCCACTACCAACTCACTTTGTGACTTTGGACAAGGTATTCAATTCACTGAAGGCTGTTTCTTCTAGATTTAATGGTTAGTGGTTTTATAGTAATTTATATCCATATCTATATCTGTCTATATCTTCCATAAACTGGTGGTAACTAGAGGGGAGGTGGGCAAGGGAATGGGTTAAATAGGCCATGGGGATTAAGGAGTACACTTAGTGTGATGAGCACTGGCTATTGTATGTTAAGTGTTGAATCACTAAATTCTACACCTGAAACTAATATTACACTAAATGTTAACTAACTAGAATTTAAATAAAAACTTGGAGAAAATTATGGCACTTTTATATACATAGAGACGGACATCACGTTTCTCCTATATGGAAATTAATGGTATTTCTGCTGCTGTCCAGGCTTTGCTAGATAGGAGACTGCTCTATCCACTTTGAGCTTACAACTAAAGTCCAAACTGCTACTAATGTTAAATCTTGCCAGAGAAGGTTTGCTTATTAACTCTGCTTAGAGAATGGTATCACTCACACATTAGAAATGATAAGAATTACTGGGCTTTAAAAAATGCTCTTTGGGTGATAACATTCTTTTAGTTGTCCCACTACAATTTAACATGAATTAAAATTCTAACTAATGTTAGCTTTTGCTGGATAATGTTGATAGAGTTAAACTTTAGAAGGAAAAAGGCAGAGTGAATAACAGGACAGAGTCCTTCTCAGGCAACTGAAGGCAATTTCTGGAAGTGTTTTGTAATTCTGCCTTGTTCACCTCTCAGACAGCACCCTCCTTGCTCAGGACAACCTGCCCTGTCCTGGTTCCAGCTTTCCCTAATGACCACCCTTTTGCAAGTTAACAGCTGAGACACATGGCAGGAAACAGTACTTTGACACGCACTTGCTTTCCCCAGGTCATTTCTCTCTAGAACAACTGCTTGTGCCATCTGCTATCATCCACATCACAGCATAAACAACCACTTAAAAGGGTGAAAGAAAGAAAAGAGAAAGAAAGAAAGAAAGAAAGAAAGAAAGAAAGAAAGAAAGAAAGAAAGAAAGAAAAGAAAGAGAAGAGAAGGAGTTGAACAAATAAATGTAAGAAATTTTTTCTTTGCAAGACCAATACAATTGACAAATCTCTATCCAAAATGATGTAGGACAAAGACGCACAGAAAACAAGTAAAAAAATATTAGGAATGAAAATAAAAAGTGAATACAGAAACACTATGAGCAACTTTATTTGAAAATTTAGATGAAATGGAAACATTCCAACAAAAATACAACCAACCAACAGAGAATTAAATAGGAAATCTGGAGAGTCCCATAAATTCTCAATGAATTGGATGAGCAATTGGAATTTTCTTATGGAATGGGAGGAATCTAGGACTAAGGAAATTGGTTTTATTTACTTATTTTTTAGAAGACTTTATTTATTTTTGAGAGAGAGAGAGAGTGAGACAGCATGAGCAGGATGAGGGGCAGAAAAAGCAGCAGACTCCGTGTTGAGCAGGGAGCCTGATGGGCTCCATCCTAGGACCCTGGAATCACGATCTGAGCCAAAGGCAGACACTTAACCAACTGAGCCACCCAGGAGCCCCATATGGAAATTGATTTTAAGAATTATTTGCTAATGACAATTCTTAGCTCAGTTAGAGATCTTCTTAATCTCTTTGAGAGAAAGTTCATCAGTGGGACTAATGAAAAGCAGAATTGGGATCCCTGGGTGGCACAGCGGTTTGGCGCCTGCCTTTGGCCCAGGATGCCATCCTGGAGATCCGGGATCGAATCTCACGTCGGGCTCCCGGTGCATGGAGCCTGCTTCTCCCTCTGCCTGTGTCTCTGCCTCTCTCTCTCTCTCTGTGACTATCATAAATAAATAAAAATTAAAAAAAAAAAAAGAAAAGCAGAACTGTTTTCACTCCTAACTTCCCCACTTACCATATGCCTGCCACCTTACGAAAAGGACGCTTGATGGTCTTGAACCCACAGACATTAGGAAAATCTTCATTTCCTCTCAGGCCCCACATCCACTTAGCTCACAAAACCAAGCCATTACTTTCCCTATTATTTCTCTCAATTTCCCATTTTCTTCTTCATTTCTATCAAATTCTGCCTGGACCACAGATACTTAATACTCATTGAGTGGACACCCAAGATACTCTTCTCCTTCCATTTGCCCCACACAGTAAATACAGTAAACACTACTGTCCAAGCCATAGCTCCTCCAGTAGGCCACATCCACCAGGCTAATCCAGTGTAACAAATTATACAATGCTTTCACCCTCTAATTCAGAGCATTGGCTTTTCTTTTCTTAAAATTCAGTTACTTCTTTCTTTAAGAAATAGTTTTCTTGGGATCCCTGGGTGGCGCAGCGGTTTGGCGCCTGCCTTTGGCCCAGGGCGCGATCCTGGAGACCCGGGATCGAATCCCACGTCAGGCTCCCGGTGCTCCCTGGAGCCTGCTTCTCCCTCTGCCTGTGTCTCTGCCTCTCTCTCTCTCTCTCTCTCTGTGACTATCATAAAAGAAAAAAAAAGAAACAGACTGCAGGAGAGTAAATGTGGAAGAGCACTTAGAAGGCTTTCAAGGCACCTAGGTGGCTCAGTCAGTTGGGCATCCAACTCTCGGTTTTGGCTCAGGTTGTGATCGCATGGGTCCTGAGATGGAGCCCTGCATCTAGCTCTGCAATCAGCAGGGAGTCTGCTTGGCAATTCCCTCTCTCTGCCCCTCCCCCCCATGCACATGTGCACTGTCTCTCTCTCAAATAAATAATCTGAAGGAAGAAGAAGAAAGAAGAAAGAAGAAGCCTTTTGTATTAATCCAAGAGAGAGAAGGTGGTGCTTTGAACCAGTAATGGGAAATAGCCACATTATAGATATTTTGAAGGTAGAGTCAACGGGATTTGTTAATGGATTAGATGTGGAAGGAGAGGGGGGTAAAGAGTCATGGGTGACACCCAAATTTTGGCATGAAGACATGAAAGGATGGAATTCCTTTTCTTAAGAAGGGGAGACTATGAGAGAAACTACTTTGGGAGAGAATATCAGGAGTTCATTTTGGGGTATACCAAATCTGAGATGCCCTGAAAGATCTAAAGATACCAACAAGTAGTTGGATATGAGATTATAGCTAAGAGTGATGGGTCAGGCCAGAGCTATAAACTTAAAAGTCATCAGCAGGCATATGATACTGAACATGAGATTTCATATATCGCTTAGTAAATGACTGAGGTCTGGTCCCTGGGCCACCCCAACATTTTGGGGTCAGGGAGATGCGTGGACACAAGAAACTGAGGAGGAATGGCCAATGAAAAAATGAAAAACAGGATAGTATGGGTCCTGGTGGACAGGTGAGGCCAGTGATTTGAGGAGGAGAGAATGCTCACCTGTCTCAAACACTGCTGGCAGATCCAGGCCCAGGGAGGTGGGGGCTGGGACTTGACTAGTAGATTTATCCACCCAAGCATCACTGGTGGAGCTGTGGGCATGGAAGCCTTACTGGAGGGATTCCAAGAGAGAGTCAAGGAGAGGAATTAGAGGCAGCTGGTATAGGCAGTGTTTTTTAGGGAGGGGAATATGGAGCCAAGAAAGGTTCTGTTTGGTTTTGTTTTCAAAAATAGAAGAAATTGGGAATCCCTGGGTGGCTCAGCGGTTTAGCGCCTGCCTTTGACCCAGGGTGTGATCCTGGAATCCTGGGATCGAGTCCCACATCAGGCTCCCTGCATGGAGCCTGCTTCTTCCTCTGCCTGTGTCTCTGCCTCTCTCTCCTCTGTGTCTTTCATGAATAAATAAATAAATAAAATCTTAAAAAATAAAATGGAAGAAATTAGGGGTGCCTGGGTGGCTCAGATGGTATACCATCTGCTTTTGGCTCAGGTCATGATCTCAGGGTCCTGGGATCAAGCCCTGCATGAGGCTCTGCTCAGCAGGGAGTCTGCTTTGCACTCTCTTTCTCTCTCAAATAAATAAATAAAAATCTTTTTAAAAATGGATGAAATTAATGGCATACTGAGGTCTGTGTGTAATTCTTGGTACGCTCTTTCTAAGCTGATGGGAATGATCCTGTATTGAGAGGATTAGTGATTATCTTTATTGGCCTTCTAAACATTAAACCTTGAGGGAACGCTCTGCTCCAGCCAATTTTCCTTGCACCTGCTCAACACACTAGCCCCCACCTCTGAATCTCATCCATGTTCTTTTCTCTGACAGGAATGCTGTTTCTCTCTTTTAACAGATCCAAATTTTACCAATATATTAAGTTTTAGCTCAAGTCTTGCTTCTGTGAGACCTTCCCTAACTTTTGTGATCTGCATTAATTGTTTGCATTTTTTCCTTCTTATAACACTTAGTTTTTTTAACACAATTATTAAGTATCTCCGTGCGTCAAGGACTGAGCTAGATTTGGAAGGAGAATAGGTTAAACGAAATAAATGGAAGGCACAATATCTACACTCAAGAAGCTAACAAACTTATTATCTGTCATACACTACCATTTTTTGTGCATATCTTTTTTCCCTAATTCCCTTGTAGATCTTGGGGGCAGGCAGCATTTTCATCCTCTTGGGGCTTAGCTCCATAAGAGAAGTTATAGATATTTGTTGAATTATATTAAAAATCACTATGATAAAATTACTTAAAGTATTATTATATCACCTCCCAATTATATGAAACAATCACACAAAAAACTTAGCTTAACAGCTTATCTCTTCAAATATTTTCATTTTTTAATTTATTTTTTTATTTTTTTTTTTTTTTTTAGAGAGAGTGCAGGGGGAGTGCAGGAGGGGGGAGGAGCAGAGGGAAAGAAAAAAATCTTTTTTTTTTAAGATTTTATTTATTTATTCATGAGAGACACACAAAGAGAGAGAGAGAGAGAGAGAGGCAGAGACATAGGCAGAGGGAGAAGCAGGCTCCACGCAGGGAACCTGATGTGGGACTTGATCCCTGGACTCCAGGACCATTTCCTAGGCTGAAGGCAGGCACCAAACTGCAGAGCCACCCAAGGATCCCCAGGGGGGAAAAAAAAATCTTAAACAGACTCTGTGCTGAGCGTAGAGTCCAATGGGGCACTCAATCTCACAACTCTGAGATCACAACCTGAGCCAAAATCAAGTCAGATGCTTGACCAACTGAGCCAACCAGGTAACCCTCTTAAACATTTTTATAGTCATTATTTTAAATCTTTCTATGATATTAGGTATTTCCCTGCTGTGTTATGCAAAGGTCCTTGGAAACATTTTTTTTTTTAAAAATGATTTCAATCTGCTTGTGGAATGCAGAACTGAGTGTCTTTATTGGGAATTTTGATAAAGCTGAACTTAGGACACATTGCACATTTGCAGAAATAACTGTTCTTAAGACTCGCTTTTATATATAGGAAAAGAATCTGGTTAGCAGTTCTATGGAGCAACTGGAAACTCATATTTCAAATACTATCAAGGCCAATGAAAAGACAAGGGGCATTATCTTAATTGAGATTTCCACAATTCTCCACGCTCTCCCGATGACAGAGAGTAAGCCCGGGGGACTACTAATGAGGTGGGAAATATGAATATGCATGAGCTGGAACCACCCCAAGAACCCTATATAGGGTATTGTTCCTCCCTACATCTGCCTGGCATAGAAAAGTGGAAGGCCCCAGTGAGTATACTGTGGGCAAGTTTGTGGAAATCTTTTGCAAGGCTTCTCGGAGAACACCAAGCTTTATTAAATAAGAACAGCCTTAATGAAAAATACATGTGAGTCCCTCATCACAGTCAAAGAGAGTGGGGAAAATATAAAATATAAAATTTACAGAAGATGGTCAGGTGGGCAGATGGGAGCAGGAGGGAGAAGTGAGAGAAGAAAGGACAGAGAAAAGGGAGTGAGAAGAGGGAAGAGCAGACTGGGACTCAAGTAGGGTGGGAGGGAAGAAGAGGAAATGGAGAGGCGGGGAGGAAAAGGAAATTGGCAGGGAGAGAGACATGGGATATTTTAAGATTTTTTTTTGAAGGTCAATCCCTGTTTTCACTGTGAATTAAAGCCTCAGGAAACAAACCTTCCTGTTGAGACATGTGTGTGATTCTTGTTATGTTCTTTTTTTTTTTTTTAAGATTTATTTATTTATTTATTTATTTGAGAGAGAGAGAGAGAGAAAGAGAGCATGGGGGATGGGGGTGAGAGAGGGGCAGAGGGAGCCAGAGTCCTAAGCAGAGGAGCATGGAGCCCGACCCGGGACTCAAGCTCACCACCCCAAGATCATGACCTGAACTGAACCCAAGAGATGCTTAACCAACATCACCACCCAGGTGCCCCTTCTTATTTTCCTTTTAAGCAGTTGCTGCAAATTAAGAGAAGCATATCTGTAAAGAGGGGGCAGTTGCACCTGAAGGTGGGGTCCTCTGGTTTTGATCCCTGGGAAAGACACTGGACTCTTAATCTTGAAAGACAAAATGAGAGAGAGCACTCTGGTCTTGTTCAGAAAAGGAGTCACGCACTACAGGAGACACAGACTTTTTTTTTTTTAAAGACTTTATTTATTTATTCATGAGAAACACAGAGAGGAAAGAGAGAGAGGCAGAGACACAGGCAGAGGGAGAAGCAGGCTCCATGCAAGGAGCCCGATGTGGGACTCGATCCCGGGTCTCCAGAATCATGCCCTGGGCCGAAGGCAGGTGCCAAACCGCTGAGCCACCCAGGGATCCCCAGGAGACACAGACTTAAAGAAAAACCGTTGTACATCAAATATGACTTAACATGAAATTGTATGTTCTATCATATGAAGCTTAACATATCACAATTTCACATTTGGTAGGAAACATGAAGTCATTTATCTATATTTGAGTGCAGACCAAAGCAGAACAATAAGCCCAGAGCAAGACAGGTGAAAACCAAAAGAGGGTTGTCCTGGTAAGGGAGAGCAGAACACAGCCACGTCCTGGGAAGGGCTGTCGGGAGAACTAAGTCGGGAACATTCAGGGAGATGCTGAGGAAAGAGCCCAAGGTGCACACAGGAGCTGAGGCTGGCAGCCTCACTGCTGTTCAACATGACGGCTTTCCAAATCTCTGATTGTCTTAAGGGTTGCTCCCTGAAATGATCTGAGGGCCATTTCCCCCAAAGGACAGACCCTGGCTCTTTGGAGATTTCCTTTCTTGATCTCCAGTGGTGGGAAGCAATACTGATGTTTGTCGGTTAATCCTAATATGTATAACAATCTTTGTTAGAAAACTTAATTCCTCGAATTAGAAAAGTTTATAGACAGATCACCTACAGAGAGATCTCGAAGAATCTTGGGTCCTATTTTTTTAAGTACTTTTGATTTTCAAATGCAGTACCTGAGAATATTTGTGAAAATCAGTTTTATTGAGGTATAATTTACATACAGTAAAGATTACCTTTTTTTTTAAAGATTTTATTTATTTATTCATGAGAGAGACAGAGAAAGAGAGAGAAGCAGAGACAGGCAGAGGGAGAAGAAGACAGGGAGCCTGATGTGGAACTCGATCCGGGGTCTCCAGGATCACACCCTGGGCCAAAAGCGGCGCTAAACCGCTGAGCCACCTGGGCTGCCCTAAAAATTACTCTTTTGACAGATGTATGCAGTTATATAACTACCACCACAATTTTGATGGAGAGTATTTTCATCACCTGAGAAAGTCACCTTTTGCTGCTTTGGGATCAGTACGCTTTCCCCACATCTGGTTCCTCTGCTTTTTGCCTTATAGTGATGTCTTTTACAGACTGTTGAATAAATGGTAGTTTGCAGTCTTTTCTGGGCAGCTTCTTTCACTTAACATCGTGCTTTGAGAACCACCCATGCTCTGGGATGTATCAGGAGTTTGGCCCCTTTATTGCCAAGGGGCATTCCACCAGATCGATGTACCACATTTATTCATTCACAATTGATGAAGGTTTGGGTTGTTTCCTATTTTGGAAAAATAAAGCTGCTATAAACATCTCATACAGGTCTTTGTGAGGACATTGTTTTCATTTATCTTGTGTAAATACCTAAGGATGGAGGGGTGCCAGAATGGTGTACTTGGTTAAGGAACTCTTGTTTTCAGCTCAAGTCATGATTTCAGGGTCCTCAGATTGAGCCCCACATTGGGCTCTGCACTCAGCAGGAGTTGGCTTCAGGATTCTCTCCCTCTTCCCTTCTCCCCTGCTTGTTTATGCACACATACTCTCCCTCTAAAATAAATAAATAAATATTTTTAAAAAAATGCCTAAAGATGGAATTGTTGGGTTGAATGGTATTCTGAGTTGAATTATGTCCCCTCAAGAGAATGTTGAAATCCTGATCCCCTATACTTCAGGATGTGACCTTATTTGGAAACAAAGTCACTGCAGATCTAATTAAGATGAGCTCATATTGGATTTGAATGGCCCTGAATCTAATGACTAGTGTCCTTGTAAGAGTAGAGGAGACATAGAAACAGAGACACAGAGAGGAAATACGGCAATGGAAGCAGAGATTGGAGTGATGCATCTATAAGCCAAAGAATGCCAAGGATTGCCAGCAAGCACCCATAGCTAGAAGATGCAAGGAAGTATACTCCCCTATAAATTTCAGGGGATCTCGGCTTTACTGACCCCCTGATTTCACCCTTCCAGCTGCCGGAAGTGTGAGACCATAAATTTCTATTGCTTTAAGCCACTCAGTTAGTGATTCTTTATTACAGCAGTCCTAGGAAATTAATACATGTGTTAAGTATATATCTTGCTTGATAGGAGCTGTCAGTTGTTTTCCAAAGTGCCTGTATTTACATTCCCACCAGCAATGCACGTGAATTTTGGTTGTTCTACACTGTGTTGGCACTTGGTGTTGTCAATGCTTTTTATTTTAGCCATTCTAATAGATGTGCAGTGATAGCTCACTGTGGTTTTAATTTTCATTTCCCTAATGGCTTATGATGTCAAACCTCTTTTCATGTGCTTATTTGCCACTCATACAGTTTCTTTAGTGGAGCATCTGTTCAAATCTTCTATCCAGTTTTTATTGGTTGTGGGTTTTCTTAGTGACCAAGATGTACGAATTTTTTTTAAGATGTATGAATTTTTTTATCCTTTATTAAGTATATGTCTTGTGAGTGTTTTCTCCCTGTTTGTAACTTCTTTTTTTTATTTCCTTAACAGTGTCTTCCAGAGAAGTAAAAACTTGAGGTTTCATGTCATATTCATTCATTTTTTTCCTTTTGTGGTTTGTGTTTTTATGTCCTAGCTAAAAAAAACCTTTGCCCAAGCCAACGCCCCAAATACTTTGTTTTCTTCTAGACATTTTTTTAGTTTTTACCTTTACATTTAGATCTATGATCTATTTTTGCATGTGTTGCTAGGTAAGGGTAAGCTTTTTGTTATTGTTTGTGTTGTTGTTTTGGCTTTTGGGTTTTTTGGCCTAAGGATGTTCAATTGTTTCAGCTTCATTTGTTGAAAAAGACCGTTTTTATACACTGAATTACCTGGGTAGCTTTGTGGGAAATCAATAGACTATGTGAGTCTATTTCTGAACTTTCTATTCTGCACCCTGTGCCTATATATTTATCCTTTCATTAATACCATAATATTTTATTTGTCTTGCCTTTGTAGTAAGTCTTAAAATCTATTGGTATGAGTCATCCAGCTTTGTTCTTCCTCAAAATTACTTTGGTTATGCTAAATCTTTTGCTTTTCCATACACATTTTAGAATCAACATGGTGATTTTTTTTCCCAAAAAACTTGCTGAGATTTTAACTGAGATTATACTAAATATATAGATCAATTTGGGAAGAACTGAGATTATCATAATATTTAGTCTTATAGTCCATAAACATGGTATATCTTTCCATTGATTTAATCTTTTCAGACTTTGCTCATCAATGTTTTATATTCTTTGGCACATGAAACTTGCATATATTTTGTTAAATTTATTCCTAAGTATTTCATGATTTTGATGCTATTGTAAATGATATTTACAGTTTCAATTGTCCATTATTTGTTGCGTGTACAGAAGTACAATACAATTGATTTCCTTGTATACTATGAATGTGATAAACTTTCATATTAGTTTTCATAGCTGTTTCTGCGAATGCTTTGGGATTTGTAATGTAGATAACCATGTCATTTGCAATAAAGAGAGTTTTATTTCTTAGGTTCTCTGTGTTTTTTTAAGTTGCTTAAAAAGCAACTGTGTTGTTTCTAGGGGACTTCAGGGGAAGGGGCATGGCTGTGGCAAATGAGTAGAATGAGATCCATTCTACATTTCTATGCTTTGAAAGCACACATTAAACTGTCGTTACATATATAGACTCATTTTATAATTTTTCTGTTAAACTGTGCTGGTGTCATTTGTGTCTGTGACTGATTCCTACTGCAGACTCCTAGGTTCCAAGCTCTGAAATGTTCAAACTGTAATGCTCACTTTGGATGAACTATTTCCTCTGGTGGGCCACTTTTTAAAATTTATACAAAAATGGAACTTTTTGTGGCTAGACATAAGCCAAATGCCACAGGGCAAGGGGAAATTAAAGCAAGACATTTGATTAAAGAGTTAAGACCAAGGAATCAATGAATGTAAAGGACAAAAAGGAAGCTAATGCTTAGCTTAATTATGCTACAAGTCTATTAAAGGAAACAGATACATGGCCTTGAGAACTCCCCTAGATTCCCAGACTAGAAGCATATGTTGATTTGAAGTTGGAGAAGAGAGAAGGAGAATAAATAAATCCTTCCTTCCGAATGGAAAGATACAGATTCTTTGAGTTTTTCTCAGCTGATATGGGGTGGCACCAGCTCTGCTCCACAAGTTAGTGCTGGAAACAATACAGCACATGAAGAGCAAAAAGAGGAGGAAAAATCACACAGGGTGAAAAATACAAAAATATCTTGTAGTTAAGTGGAGATGTGTCAAGACAATGCACACTAACAGTAAAATATATTCAAGTTGTTCTGTGATCTCCATGTAGTTTCTCTTCATGCTCATTACATTACATATCTTAAATCCCAGAGAAACAATCCTCTTCTACCCACAAAATTTTTTCATAAAGTAATACCTTGGTTTTTTATCTCGTTTATTTCATAAACACCTGTAATGAAGTGTAGATTTCAACATTCATTCAACAAACATTTGTGCATCCACATAGAGGTCATGCAGTGTTTCAGGAGAATATTAAAATGAGAATATTTTAATAATATTAAGTACAAATATGGAGACATTAGAAATGAGGTCACTGCCCTCAAGAAGCTCACAGTCCAGTGGAGGAGATAAACAAGCAAACCAGTTATGAAGTAATAAAATGCTGTGATGGGCAAACAGGTAGGAACTAAGACGATATTTTTAATCCAGACTTGAGAGGAGAGTCAGAGGAAGCTTTCAGAAGGATATAGCACACAGGAAGTATGTTAAAGGATCTGTACACTAGGAAACCTCTTAGTGGCTATTGGTTCAGGTAGATGGCCAATTGATCAGTGCAGGAAATCACATAAAAAGAGTCTTTGCCTTCCACACTTAATTTAATGTAAACATATATTGGGTATTTGTTTACTCATTGACTTGATTATAGGGTGAAGTTTTCCTTCTAAATGTAGGTCTTCCAATGGGACTTCCCTTGACATTTTTTCCCCTGCATAAATTATACCTACAATGCATTAACAACACAATTTCCAATTTGTTTCTTCAAATGGGAGCAAGAATATGAAGAGAATTGCAAAGCAATCTAAGTAAAGAAGACTTCTTAATTTTTACTACTTTGCTTGTCTTATTTAATTCTCTTGCCCACACCTAATTTGATAGCAATTTGTCTGAAGCAGCTCATCTTTGTTCTTTTCCAAGCATTTGATTAGATTTTCATAATAATAACCCTCTTTCTTTTGGGACTCATGTTTTTTTTACTTATTTAATGTTTAATAATATTACAGTGTTACAGTAATAAGTAATCAAGCATAAACAAGTTTGAAGCAAATACATCTTATTCTCAGTAAGCAAACCACTCAACCAGTAGAAGCAGAAGTGTGTGAAAAACAGTCTGTCAGCTGCAAGAGTCTAGCATGCCATGAGACTGACCCTGTGTATTTTACAGAAAGAATTTAGCGACAGTTCCTCAGTTCACCCACAAGGTACTAAGTGGAGATTCATTAAAAGGATATCTACTGGGGCACCAGGGTGGCTCAGTGGTTGAGCATCTGCCTTTGGCTCAGATTGTGATCCCAGTGCTCTGGAATCAAGTCCCACATCAAGCTCCCAGCAAGGAGCCTGCTTCTCCCTCTGCCTGTGTCTCTGCCTTTCTCTGTGTCTCTCATGAATAAATAAACAAATGAAATGTTAGAAAGAAAAAAAAAAGGATATCTAAAACAGAGAAGGCACAGACGTCCCAAGGAGAGTAAGCAGCCCAGAGATACGGAGATAGGCACAAAAGCAACACAATTTCCAATTTGTGGAAATTTCACAATTTCCAATTTCCAAAAGTCATGTGAAGGATAATGATGGGCTCAGACTTCAAACTAAATATCTCACAATTGGGCTTTGCATTTTAGACGCATATAAAACAGTCCATTTTCCTTCCTACTACTATTGTTTAACAAAAATGTCAAACTCATCTTTCTCAATATTAGCACTCAACATTGCTGAGGACACTGCATTTTTAAAGAACTTGCCAACATCAGTTACAAAGCATTCTTCTGAGTAATGGAGTATTATAAAATGTCAGTTACCCCTGTCATCAACTTCCATGGTACTTAGCCCCAAATGGTTCCAAGCAAACATAAAACAATGTAGAGGCTGGTGAAGCTGGTGCCCAATTCAGAAAACACATGGAGGATCATTAAAAAAAAAAAAAAAGTGGAAGTGCTGAAAGAGACCTACTAACAATCCAAACAATGTAGTGGTCCTAAGAATAATAAATACAACCATGAAGCCCATCAGAAGATGTGAGAAGTATGGAAAAATTCCAACATGGTTTGAAAAGGCTGGAGAAGAAATGGCAGAGCCAGCTCCTGCTGAGCCAACGAGTGTTTAGCCCACTTTATCTCAAGTATAAAAACTATGAGGGTCAACTCCCAAGGAGCTTGAAGGTCCCTGAGTGTTTTTCCATATTTGGGACAAGCTGCACTTATGACAACTGTAGTAAAATAATTCAAGCAGCTGCCAACATAGGGAGAAGAACACAGGATGGTGCAACTGTTAAACCAGTAACTCAAAGGTCTTAGAAATCAAAAGCACATACATAAAAAAAATTTATTAATCTTGATCAGTAACTATTCAAGAATAAGAAACATTTGTTCCTGGTGGCCCATTGCCCTTGATGCATGACAATAATTCTGTTGATCAGAATGTCACTTCTGTGTGTGTGTGTGTGTGTGTGTGTGTGTGTGTCTTCTAGCCCTGCCAATTTTCCAACTTGGCACTAAATCTCTGCCCTGTCTCAGGGTCATCCTTCATTCCTTCTTTGACCCTCCAACAAAGCCTCCTGGAGCTCCACACACCTTCCCAGGACAGCGAGCAAAACTTGGTCCCTATTCTGAAAAAAGGACTTTGTAGCCACTCCAGCCAGGGCCTGACAGTCATAAATATGACTGTTCTGGCAGCCCTGCAGGGAGCTCATAAGAACAGGCAAACAGGAGGGACCAGCCCTGCTTTGCAGCTGTGACATGATGTGCCAAAATAGGCATTAATGTCGCGTGGAAGAGAAGCAGGCGTAAGGGACAGAAAGGATTTGCTTCGTATTAGAACTGAGCTGTAGTTTACAATCCAGATCAAATTTCTTGGTCATTTTTATGGTGAAATTCTAGTTTCAGGATCTAGTTGTTATTGCTTAGAATAAGAAAAAATCAGCACAGAGGAATAATTAAAGTAAATAAATATTCAGGAGTGCTTTAGCCCAGACCCACTCAGTTTGACACTACAAGCAAAATCGTCCAACCCTGCATGCAGCTGCTCATGGATAAATGAACAGCTAATTTCAACAGGGCTGCTGAATAATCAAGGCTTAAAAGGAGATGTCCTAATGGAATCTGATCTCTTGCCTACCTCATTAAAAAAACCTACAGCTGTACATCAAAGGCAAGCACATCCTCCTCTCTCATTAGGGCCAAGAGGAGGCTGGGGATACAGGGTCCCCAAAAGTACACTTGGGACTCTTTTAAGACAGCGGTTGTTTTGAAGCTGGCAAAGCAGAAGAGAAGAGAAAAGCGATCTCCTGTTATGGTGATGATTTTATTTAGTGTTTTCAGGGCTGGTCACTGCTGGCCACTGCCAGTCTCTGGGTGGCCTTGGACTTACACAACACTCTTCTTGTAGCCTGAGTTAGCCGAGATCCCTCTCCCCTCTCTTCTGTCTTCAATATACAATTCATTAGGGGAACAATAAAAACAACGCTGTTTTATATTTGAGTGGCAATTTAGAATTTCTATTGTAGTGTATTATCCAAGAGCTGGAAATCTTGAAATTTAGACACAAAAGCACATATTCTTTTCCAACACTTCTGCTATTTGGTTTCTCATTTGGGGTCACAGTTATCACTGGCCCTGACTTTCATGGAAACAGATGGTGGCATTTGGGATGGATCTTTAGGTGTCTTGTTAGTCTTCGTGTATCCCTGCAAAGCTCTTTGGGTTGTGCATGAAAAGTACCACTGAGCCCATGATCGTTGGCCTCTGAATTCATTTTTGATCACCTCCCAGATCCAATTTTGACTCTCTTTGTACCTCACTCCTTCTCTTAGCCATCACATTATAAATCCTCACTTACACATATTTTCTTTACCAATTGCCTATGCGTCCTGTTCTCATTAGCATCTCTCTCTCCATAAGACATTCTTAATTAGGTATGACCATAGCCTGAAGGTGAGCTGCAAAAATGAAATTTACCAAGAAGGCACCCATTACCACCCAGGCAATTAGATAAATTGCCATTGCTCAAACACTATAGCCTAAATTGTGGTCCTAGGATTCAAAAGGAAAATTTCCTAAATGAATCGTGATTATTTTGTAAAGTATGGCAATCTGATTCTACCAAAAATATTTTTATCACAGTCCAAAATTTCCTACCTCCCAATGTATTTAATATTATATTTAGAATATTATAATTAGAATGACTTTAGAAATTGATCACATAGCCAAACAGACAGCAGAGCCATGCAGAATCTGAAGGATGTCATCCAAATATCTGTTTAGAGTAGCAGCTCTGCCAGATAGAAAGAATGCACAAAGAATTCAGAGTATAAAACCACATTAAACAGATTGGTTGAATCCAAATAGGTTGTGAAGCAAAAAGCGGGAACAGAATTGAGGTTTAGAGGAAAGTTCACATCATATCATTGGACTTAATCAAAGGACACAATTGAGAGTAATTAGTAAAGAATGAGCATGAAATCAGGGGACCTAGGGCATACATAGAGCATTAGCTTGGAGCCTGTGGTAGCAGAAGTCATTAATAAAAATGTTTCCAACTGGGGAACCTGGGTAGCTCAGTGGTTGAGCGTCTGCCTTCAGCTCAAGTTGTGATCCCAGGGTCCTGGGATTGAGTCCTGGGAGCCTGCTTTTCCCTCTGCCTGTATCTCATGATATAAATAAATATATAAAATCTTTCAAAAAAAAAAAGGTCTCAAACATCATAAATCATTTGAAATGCAAACCAAAACCACAATGAGACCCCTTCTCATTCACAAAGATGCTATATATATTTTTTAAATGGACATTAGCAAGTGCTGGTGAAAATACAGAGAAATTGAAACACTTGTATGTTACTAGTGGGGATGTAAAATGCTTCAGCTGCCGTGGAAAAGTCTGGTGGTTCAAAAATCTAAACCATAGAGGGGCACCTGGGTGGCTTAGTGGCTGACCATCTGCCTTTGGCTCAGGTTGTCATCCCAAGGTTATGGTATCAAGTCCTGCATCGGGCTTCCCACAGGGAGCCTACTTCTCCCTCTGCCTATATCTCTGCCTCTCTGTGTGTCTCTCATGAATAAATAAATAAAATCTTTGGGCACTTGAGTGGCTGAGTGGTTGAGGGTCTGCTTTTGGCTCAGGTCATGATCCCCGGGGTCTTGGGATCAAGTCCCATATCCGGCTTCCTGCGGGGAGCCTACTTCTCCCTCTCCCTCTGCCTATGTCTCTGTCTCTCTCTGTCTGTGTCTCTCAAGAATAAATAAATAAAATCTTTTAAATAAATAAATAAATAAATAAATAAATAAATAAATAAATAAATAAATAAATAAATAAAATCTTTTAAAAAGATCTAAACATAGAACCACCACATGACCCTGCAATTCTGCTCCTAGGTATATATCCCAAGGAAATAAAAACAGGTATCCACACAAATACATGTACAGGCACATTCATTACAGCATTATTCATAATAGTCAAAAGGGAGAAACAATCCAAATGCCTATTAGTGGAGGAATTAACACACAAATTGTGGTATCTTCACACAATAGGATATTATTCAACCATTAAAAGAAAAAAGGATGGGCACATGCTACAACGTAGACGAGCTTTAAAAACATTATGCTAAGTGAAAAAAAAATACAGACCAAAAATTCACATACCATATGATTCTACTTATATGAAACACTCAGAATAGGTAAATGCACAAAAATAAAGAGCAGATGGTGGTTACCTGGGGCCAAGGGTAGCAAGTAATGGGGAATAGCTGTTTGTGAATACAGGGCTTGATTTTTAGTGATGGAAATGTTTTAGAACTAAATAAAAGACATGGTTGTTCAAGAGTGGAAGTAGAAAAGTATAAGTACATCAAGTAAAGTAAATACAAATGTGTAAATGTACTAAATGCATCTGATTTTTTTTTAATTTTAAAATGGTAAATTTTATGTGACATGAATTTCACTTCTTTTATTTTTTAAGGTTCAATATAGCAGTTTATTGGTGAGAAAAGTTATGCCAAATGTCTGAATTTTTTCATTTCACGCCCAGGCCAGTCTTTCTAGTTTATGTGCGGTCAGCCTCTGAGAAGGTCACCCCACTGCACCTGGAATGGAAATCCCACTTCCTTGGAACAACATTCCCCAAAATACTCAGAAAAAAACAGTTGGAAAGAAAAATGACATCAGTGTAGGATACTGTAATTGGTTCCTTGATGGATATGTTTGTTTTAAACCCAGACCCACGTAGAACTAAGTCTAATGATAATTATGTAAGCATAACTCATAGTATTTAAATTTTTTTTGTTAAATTGTGTGTACCTTGTATTTGAAATGATTATAGTGTTTCAAAGAATTGGCATGGATAATTGATTTAGACTTCGGATTTTTAAGTTGACAAGGAAATACCCAGTTTGTAAATAGTATAAAAAATTAAGGAGAGTTTAAGATTATTCATATAACTTACATATTATGATATTATATGTGTTAGATTTATATTACTGAAGTATGTTTCAGGACGATTTTGGGACAAGAGACAAGGGAAAGACTAAGAAAACTAAATACATAAGCAGTAAAAATAGAAGTGTAATTCAAAGATTTTAAATGGGACCAAAGATTAATTGAAGAGCCTTTAAAGTGATTTTTAGAAATGTATCAGCATTGTACATGACAAAATGAGATTTTATAAACTTAAGGAAAAATCGTGACTTTTAAATTTACTCTTTTAAATTGTAGAAATGCAAATAATCTTTTTACCCAAGACACATGAAAACACAGACAATATGTTCTTTGAGGTTTCACTGTAAATGAACAATATGTATGATGGCAAAACCCTTTGATGGAGCTTTATCTCCTTCCGCAGGATGCTACATATGGATAGGGTTTTCCTTGGCTGCAGAATTTCCTGTTCTCGGGACCTCAAGCTCAGAGCAATGATCAAGACTTTTAAGAAAACATGCAAAAGGCACTTCTGCTCACATCAGCAGTTTGTATTAAATTTAGCACTTTATGTCTCATAATGTCTCATATGCAAAGTTAAAGTTTGGTTGTTGAGTACAATACACTACCACTTCTTCCTCAGTGTTAGAAGACTCAGTGGGAAAAATTTATGGAAAGAACCTGAATTGTAAGACTGACCATAGTAATCATTAGAAAAATATACAATTGCTTACAAATGCCCTTTGCTCCCAATGAATCCCCCAACAAATTATCAATAAAACAATGCACCTGGCAGCCCTGGTGGCTCAGCGGTTTAGCGCCTGCCTTCAGCCCAGGGTGTGATCCTGGAGACCCAGGACTGAGTCCGCCGTCAGGCTCCCTACATGGAGCCTGCTTCTCCCTCTGCCTGTGTCTCTGCTTCTCTCCTCTGTGTCTCTCATGAATAAATAAATCTTTAAAAAACAAAAAACAATGCACCTAGGCAGAGCTAATTTTTACATATATGTACTTTACTCCATTCCCATTTTCAAAACTGTGTTTTGAAATGAACTGTCTTCTATGTACTCAAAGAAAGAACTTCAAGGAAAAAAAAAGTAAAAGAAAGGAAAGAGCTTCAGCAAATAGCCTTTGAACGCTCTGGTTTGAAATGTAATGGGGTCTAGTCTGTCTGAAATGGCTTACCTGATGGATTTTTATTATTATTATTACTATTATTATATTTTTTATTATTTTGTATTATTTAACATTTATTGAGAACCAACATAACAGTTGAACGAAAGGACATAGGCATGAATTTGCAATCTCAACTCTGCCTCTTGTCCTGTTTGTCATGCAGATCATTACAAAGACCTTTCTATTTAGATCAACACAGACCATTTTTTTCTTCTGGAATAGTTTGCAATGATCTCACACGTGTTCCTCTGTTTCCTTCTTACATATGAATCTCAACATTTTTCCTCCTCTCCTGCCTGCCTGCCATCCTAGCACCTCTTCAACAGGTCCACATCAAGATCCTCTCCCAGGTAACTGTCCCAGGATTTGCTTCCTGAACCACCACCATATCTCATTATAGCCAGCAAAGTACCTTTCTGCCACCTCTAATTCTTGCAGGGCAACTTTTTGCTCATGGGATAAACTGGGATAAACTTGGGGTTCCTAGGATAAACTTGCCTATGTTTTATATTCGGTTACAGTTCAGCTGAGAGATGAGCAAGCATATAAATTCTATGGCAGGGCTTTTAGAATCAATCTACTTTTTAGAGATAAATTCCTTTCTGGAATTTGGCAGGGATTCCTCAAGAGTAGATCAGAATTGACTATGATCATGTGAATGGTTCCGCCATCAATTTACAAGAGGAGGGCTCCCACTATGCCCTCCAACTCCGTCCTTGTAATTTAAGGAGATTCCCAGGGAAAGGAGCACACTACTGAAAGATGATCCCATCTTTCCTCCTTCCACAACACTCTGAGTCCCCACCCTTCTGACATCCTAAATAGCCTTGATTGTCCCTTTACTCTCCCTTGTTGAATCACACAGCTCCTGACTCACTGAGCATCTCTAACACAGGACTGGCTACATACATTGTGGCGTCCAGTGCAAAATGGAAATACGTGGTCGTGGTCCCTTATTAAACACACACATACACACAGCAAAAAACAACAATGAAGCATTTCAGGAGGGCCACAGCATAGCGTGAATCCCAGTACAGGGCCCTTCTAACTTCAGGTCCCTATCCAACTATGCAGGTCATATGTCCTTGAAGAAAAGTGCAGATTCACGACCATCAGAATCAGAAGCCCCTTCGTAGGATTCCGAAATCTTCATTTACAAATTATTGCATAAAGAAAATCCAAAAGTAACTTTTTCTTAGGGAAAGGAGGGGTATGAACAAAGGCTGTGAGAGAGAAGATAGTGGGGAGAGACGCAGCAGAGGGATGGAGAGCCCAGCCAGCAGAGGATAGAGACAAGGGGGAGCAGGATAAGAAGGGCCCGAGAGGGAAGGTTCAAAGAACTGGAGGCCCATGTTCAGAAATAAACAACCGATTTGAAATCGTACAGCTAGGGATGCCTGGGTGGCTCAGTGGTTGAGTGTCTGCTTTCAGCTCAAGGTGTGGTCCCGGGGTCCTGGGATTTGTCCCACATCAGGCTCCCTGCAGGGAACCTGTTTCTCCCTCTGCCAAAGTCTCTGCCTTTCTGTGTGTGTGTGTGTGTGTGTGTATACACACACACAATTATATATATATATAATTTTTAAATAAATAAATAAATAAATAAAATCTTAATATATATAATCATACAGCTAGTCAAAAGCCTCTGAGTGAATGAAGGCTCCCTTCAGGAGATCACAGATAATTTGGATAGATCTTTAATTGTGAAACTGACCAACAGACAAAAGCAGCTTTACTTTATACTGTAAGAGAATCTGTATGCATACATGTGAACTCCTGGTTCTCAAATAATAACACAAGAAGATATAACGCATCCAAAACTAGCCCAAGCAAAACAATCAACTTGCTATTCCAGAAGGGATGAAGAGATCTTGCAGAGCCTTGGAATAGGAATTCATTAGGAGTTTATTGATGAATTACATTTTTTCACTGATGGATTCATAAATTAACTCAAATTTGTGAATTAACTTCTTGACGAATGAGAGTGTGAACTGGTCAGCTAGTTCCTAACATACAAATTACTAAATTAGCTTTCATTAAACAAATGCAATGAAATGATATATAAAAAGCCTCCAGCAAATATTAGTTGAGCAAATGAATAAATGGGTAAATGCAAACAAATCCCCTATTAGCCTGCAAATCTTGGCAATTCTAATTTTCCAATCTGAAACCTGACAATGTTTTTTTTCGCAAACAAGGCAACCAGAGAAAATACTGATTCAAAAGACATTCGGTTTGCAGTATTAACCCCATGTTTCTTTACTTCCCACACGGTAAGAAATTTAAAATATTTCTGGCCAATCATTGTGACACTTTGTGGAGCAAAAATAAAGGCTAGGGAAGGGATGAAATGAGTTGAAAAATTCAAAGCCTCAGCTCACACGCCTGGAAGTAAGGAAACACTGGAGTGTTTTCTCCTGGCGTTTTGAAGTGGACTGTGATTTTTTTTCTGTAATTATATTTTCAAGACATTGTTGTTGATTTTTTGTTTTTTTAAAAGATGTTATTTATTTATTCATGAGAGACACACAGAGAGAGGCAGAGACACAGGCAGAGGGAGAAGCAGGCTCCTTACAGAGAGCCTGATGCGGGACTCTATCCCAGGACCCTAGGATCACAAGCTGAGCCAAAGGCAGACACTCAAACACTGAGACACCCAGGGGCCCCTGTTTTTGGTTTTTTAAATCATACAAAATAGCTATAAAGATTTCAAAATATATGCTCAATGTCCAAAGTTTGGATACTAGGTTGACAAGCTGGATTAATTTACACAGCAGTAGCAAGAGGAGAAGAGTGGATAGGGAGAGAGATGATAAGGCCTTCCGGAATGGTTGGAGTCACAGTTCCCAAGGAAAACAACAGTGAACTTCAAAGAAAATCCAAAACCAACTACCTGAAGGCTTGGTCAGCGACCAAAAAGCAGGCAGAACCTGGAGAGGGGTCTACATTAGGAGAAGGAAAAGCACTAGCTGAGTTTCCCTCATTTACAGCTTTAAGCCTGAAGTTAGATGGTGCCTTAGGGATGATGGGGAAGGGGAAGGTAGCTAAAACTGGAACAGACACCCACACTCTTTTTGGCCCAAAGAACCAGAGGACCAAGGACCACAGCAGCTGGAAATCTGTGAAAGGAAAGCAAGAGAGAGAACTTTGCATAAATTCTGCCCATAACCTCTAGGCTGACGTCCGAGCTATGCCTGCACTGTTGGACTTTTGAGTAGCCCCCACTAAGGCTAAAAGCTAATCAGAGATTTTAGCTGTTGTTCACTGCTTACAAAGACAAAAGAAAAAAGAATCAATATTCTCTGCCAGTGGTTCTCCAGTGAGTGGCTGGGATAGTATTACCTCCTGCCATGTAAGAGACAGCCACACACAGCAAGGATTGTTTCACTCAAAATGTCAGTTGCCACTTCACATCCAAAGGATGGCTATTATCAGGAAAGCAGACAATAACAAGTGTTGGGGAGGATGTGGAGAAAGTGGAACCTTTGTGCATTGCTGGAGGGAATGTGAAATGGTACAGCTGCTGCAGAAAACAGCATGATGCTTTAAAATTTAACACCGGATTTAACATATGATCCAGCAATTCCAGTTCTGGGTGTATACCCAAGAGAACTGGAAGCAGAAACTCAAACAGATATTTGTGCACCTGTGGATATAGCAGCATTATTCACAATAGTCAAAAGGTGGAGGAAACAACCTAAGTATCCATTAATGGATAAACAGATAAAGAAAATGTGGCATATACAGACAATAAATAGAATGTTCTTCAGCCTTTCAAAGTAATGAAAGTCTGACACCTGTTACAACATGGATGAACCTCGAAGACATCATGCAGAGTGAAATCAGCCAGACACAAAAGGACAGAAACTATATGATTCCATTTGCAAGAGGTATCTACACCAGTCCAATTCATAAAGACAGAAAGGGGAATGGTGGGTGGCCAGGGCCTGGGAGGAGGTGGTAATGGGGAGTTAGTATTTAGTGAGTCCAGAGTTTCAGTTTGGGATAATGTCTGGAGATTGGTGGTGGTGACATTTGCACAACACTATGAATATACTTACTGTCACTGAACTGTACACATAATAGTAGTTAAAATGGTAAATTTAATGGTTATGTATTTTTTTAAAGATTTTATTTATTTATTCATGAGAGACATTGAGAGAGAGATAGAGAGAGAGGCAGAGACAGGCAGAGGGAAAAGCAGGCTCTATGCAGGGAGCCTGATGTGGAACTCAATCCCAGGACTCCAGGATCACGCCCTGGGCTGAAGGCGGCCCTAAACTGCTGAGCCACCCAGGGATCCCCTGGTTATGTATGTTTTAACACACACGCATCAGTGGTGCCACGTTAAGTGCTGCTCTAAGATTCAGAGAAGCTTCAGACCTCCCTAGGTAGAACTTGGGATGGATTTTCCTAGTGAAACATTGTTATGATGGGTAGCTAATTCTGACTCAGGCACAAGATGGGTTAGTCTTTAAACCAGGACTAGAAATAATACTGGTACTTATAATGTTGCCTTGATGTGAAAATACATTCTGATGTTCTATTTCACATGACTCACTTTGGCACATCTTAGAACATAACCATGTAGGAGATGCTGCTTCTGCTTCAAGCTCAGCTACCTTCACCAGTTCACCTGGCTGCCCCTCCGGTCCTGAACACACAGGAGCAGTACTTCATGCTTAGTCAGGATAAAGTAGCTATGCTGTCAGGATTTTGCCATATTGTTATTCTCAGAAAAAGAAAACATCAGCCTAAGCACATATTTCTGATGGAGAGAGAGAGGAGAGAAGTTTACTGTTAGACGCCCACAGAATGAAGCTGATAATATATTCTGCTCTTTCTCAGCATGTCTCCAGCCCTTTCGGAGGGAAAGTATGCGAACTATCTGAGAACTCAAAGTAATTATGTCCAGTTTTAAAAATAAGAATCGTAGGAAAACAAAGCGTTGAACACTCTGTAAACCAAATTTTCAGCTTAATTACCTCTCTCCCAACTCATCAGTTTCATTCTAAATAGGCAAGTGTTATTTAAATTTACCTTCATGTTTACCAATTTACTTGTTCCTCTTATTCTTTTTTAAATCTTTTTTCTTTTTAAAAAGATTTCATTCATTTAGAGCATGGCAGGGGGAGGAGCAGATGGAGAGGGAGAGTGAGAATCTCTAGCAGATTCCACACTGAACACAGCCTGACACTGGGTGCAATCTCACGACAATGAGATTGTGACCTGAGCTGAAATCAAGAGTTGGATGCTTAACCAACTCAGCCACCCGGGCGCCCCCCCCCCCCGTTCTTATTCTTACATCTCTGATCTTCCTTCCAGTTTAATTTCCGTTTCCCTGGAACCCCTCCAGTTCCTCTTTCCTTGCTGGTTTGTCAGCAGTAAACTGTCATTGTTTGCCTAAAAATGTCTCTATATTTTGTCTTCATTTTTTCCCTCACACTTAAATAACAGTTTAGTGAGATTCAAATTCCAGGTTGATAGTCGCGTTCTCTTATCCTCTTAGCTCTCTGGTGAGGTTGTTTGTTTTCTTCTTTCTTTCCTTGTAATTGATAAATCTTCTGTCACTTTAAGGGTGGCTCCTTTTTAAGTATTCTCTGCCCCCCAACCCCTGCACCAACTCTCCTCTGGTTTATTTCAAGCCCTAGCTGTCTTCAGTGTTCTGCATTTTTACTAGAACATGCCTCGGCGTGGGCTTACTTTTTGTTACCTTCCTTGGGACTTCATTTGATTCCTGCATCTGAGGATCCATGTCTTTAATCAATTCTGGAAGATTCTCAGCCCTAACTCATGTGTGCTCCACTGCCCAGTACAGAATGCCTATGAGATGTACCTTCTACCTTCTCAGGTTCTGTTCACTCTTAACCTCTCTTAACCTCTCTTTCATGTTTCTGTTCTCTTAATCTCTCTTTCATGTTTCAAATCCCTTCATCTCTCAGGGCTCTATGCTGTCTGGGTAATTTCTTCAGATTTATTTTATGATGCAGTAATCCCTTAATAATAAAATCTGTTTTGCTAGCTAGAAACTCTACTTGATTCTCCAATAAATGTGCCTGTTCTTTTTCCCTCTCATTTAATTCTTATGTTTTTATTCCTTTGTTTATGCTCTTGATCATTTTTAACGTTCTTCTTTTTTAGCCATTTCCATATTGTATTAGTTTTCTAGGGCTGCCATAATAAAATGCCACAGATTGGGTGGTGTAAACAACAGAAATTCATTTTCTCACGGTTCTGGAGGCCAGAAGGCTGAAATTGAAGTGCTGACAGGGTGGGTTTCCTCTGAAGCCTCTCTCCTTGACTTGTAGATAGCCGCCTTCTCCTTGCGTCCTCATATGGTCTTTCCTCTATTTGTGTCTGTGTATTAATTTTGTCTTATAAGGATACATTCAGATTGGATCAGGGCCCACCCAAGGGGCCTCATTTTGAATCAATCACTCCTATAATGGCCCTATGTCCAAATACAGTCATATTCTAGATACTGGGGGTTAGAGCTTCAACATATGGATTTGGGAGCTGGGGGACACAATTAAGCCCACAACACATTCTCTACTCAGCTCTTGGAGACTTAATCCTGCAGTTTGAGACTACTACCTCTAACTCATAATGAATTAGCTTCTCGTAGGTTTTATGAATTGGAATTGTGATCTTTATCTTCAGCGAAGCTTTATCTGTAAGTATCCTTCCAAAAAAGGACTTGCATTTGTTTTTGCCAGGCACTCTGGGTATTTATTGATCGAGGATATTTTGTATGTTCGTTTTTCAACTTGGAGAGTCACTGGGCTCTGCTGTAAGCTTGCATTTCAAAACCATGCATCATGTAGCCTGCAATCATGAATTCCCAGGGAGATTCCCCCCCCCCCCATCACAGACTGTCAGAACACAGATTTCCTTGGCATCTCCCTTGGAATGAGGGTGTGGTTCCTCAAGGTCCTAGCTTAATGAGAGGTTTCATTTCCAATACCATGCCTCTCACAGCGTCAAGTCTTGCACTGAGGTGGTCCAGTTCTTGGGGTGGTCCTTGATGATCTGTGGCTCCTATTGTTGTCACACCCTTGTGAGCTGTCTTCCCCTTAAGTATGGGCAGGACCTGTGTCTGCTGCTGGCCAACAGAATATGGCCAGGTGATGGTGATAGAGTTGGTTAGACACCAACTATAGGTCAGGGCGGTGATAAATAGGTGACATGTTAGAAGCCTGGGGGCACATTCTGGCCTTGTAGCTTCTAAGACCTCAGGGCTAACAGACCAAGAGCCACAGGTGCAGAACATGCGCTCTCCTCCTCCCCCTCTGCCCCAGGGTAACCTCTACACTCATTATAATTCATTTGCATTGTGGTTTTGAATCCTCCCCCCACAATGGGGACTGTGCCATGATGGTTCCAGTACAAATATTGTAGGGTGGAAAACTCCCTCTCCCAACCTGGGAAGAGACCCCCAAGTGATTGGAAAGCAGACTCCATCAGAGACCACCCCATCCATGACACAAGACCCCAGCAGCCTCAGGGCAGTCACATCTCTGAACCTGCCCATTCTCCCATCTTAAGAGTTACTGTCCTTAATAAACTGTATCCAGTATGCAACAGATGAATCACTAAATTCTAAGTCTGAAACTAATAATACAGTATATGTTAATTAAAAACTTAAAATTAAAAATAAATTAGTAAATAAACTGTTTTTGCTTTCTATTTTTCTTCTGGCTGTCTTTATTTAAGTTCAGATCCTCACATAAATCTCACATGAGGAATCCCAGAACCAAGACCTCCAGTTCCACACAGCAGAAACTCCCACCCATAACAATGGTGAACATACAAGATTAAATGTATGTGATGAGACATACATGATGACATGGGCAAGATTGTAGTACCCATCCTGCTGAAGCCAGACTCTCTCTTCCTTTGAAGAGGCAAGATGTCCTGTTGGGGTTGTCTATATCAGGAAACCTACATGGCAGATGAGGACAGTCTCTGGCTGATAATCAGGAAAAACCTGAAGCCCCTCAGTGGAGACCTCAGCCCAGCTGACACCTTGAGTGCAGCCATTGGAAGCCCTGTGCAGAGGACCAGCTCATATTCTTTTTTGTTTGTTTGTTTAAGATTTATTTGTTTATTTGAGGGGTGGGACAGAGGAAGAGAGAGAGAGAGGAAGAGAGAGGAAGAGACAATCTCATGCAGACTCCATGCTGAGCAGGGAGCCCAACGCTGGGCTGAATCCCACAACCCTAAGATCATGACCTGAGCCGAAACCAAGAGTCAGATGGTTAGCCAACTGAGCCATCTCAGCATCCCAACCAGCCCAGGCTCTTGACCCAGACACTGTGAGATAACAAATGTGTGTTGTTTTTAGCCAAGTCTGTGTAATTTGTTACCCAGTGAGCCATAACTAACACACCCTACCCTCCCCAGCTCATGTAGGCATCAAACCCAAGTGCAGAGATTTCCAAGACCTCCACCCCCAGGGCAGTCCACACCAATTTACAAGATTGTTAACTGATTTTCAATTGTCTCTTTGCTCTGGGCTCCTAGGGCTTTCTGCAATTTTCTCTAACAATTAGCTGTCCAGTCACACACACACACACACACACACACACACACACACACATGTGCGCGCGCGCACAAAAAAAATCTTTGTTATTTTTGATGCAGCATATTTAGGTTGTTTTTCAAATTTTGTTTGTTTTTAAGCTAGATGGCTTCAGGGTTATAGTCCTCCTTGTGGTTAGAAATGGAAGGACTCATTAAAGATTTCCAGTCAACTGGAAGCATCATGTTCTTTTCTCTTTATATTCTTTCCACAGAAAATGCATCTACTCCCAAAATTCAAATACGACCTCTCTGGGGAAGACGCTCAAACTTTTATCTCAGATGCTAACCTTTCCCTCAGAACCCCAATCTATATTTTCCTCTGCCTTTTAGAAATACTTTTCCCTTGATAGTCTTATCTTGACATCAAGGCAATTTATTTCCTTCCCCCCCACCCCCCACACACAATCTTTCAGATGGATTATTTCTTAATCAGCTTCCAATATGTCCTTTCACTCACCCCTTTACCCAGCTGGTGGCCAAGAGCTCTTTATTTGTCTTTACAACGCTTCCCACAACCGCTTCTTCCTTTCATGGCTATCGCCAGCCCCTTACTATAGGCTCCCATGATTGCATGTCTAGACGCCTACAGTATTTTCTTTTGCTTTCTCATTTCCTTACCTTGGCTCATGCTGGTACTTCCATCCAGTCTGCCCAGTCTGTCAATATCTTACCTCTTTAAACATCCAGCTCACAGACAGCTTTCTCCAGGAAGCCTTCTGGAACTAACTTGAGCCCAAGCTCTCCTCCTCCTCTGCACTCAAACAGTATCTGAAACCTTAGGATTGAGAACTGCCATGCTCTACTTCTGTGTATCTTTGCCTGGTAAAGTGCCTTCCAGAGACTAAGTGTTCAATACATTTTAAAAGACTGTGACTCTGATTTGAAAGGCTATCTGATCTCTGGCTCAGAAAAAGTAGTAGGAAGGGAGTCAGGAAATCTCATAGTAGAAAGCCATAGGGAGCTAAGATTCACAAAAGATGCAAAAAAGTAACAAGATTTCTTATTGCCACCAGCCTAACTCAAAGATTCACCAGACCTTCCATCCAAGCCCAACCCCACTCCTGACTTCTTTCTATTTCAAATAGCCACTCCCAGAGTGGGTCCAAACCAGAAGGCTCACAGAATATAGCTTAAAATCCCAGCTTCACTGACACTGAATACCCCCTATCATGGAGCCCTCCATAACAGCACCTACTCTTCCATCTTCACCTCCGTGAGCTTTCTCCTTTCATCTACAGTCCAGCCAGTCTGGATTAGCCACTAAGAGGAAGATTTGTGTCTTTCTCCATTAGCTGACACTGCACTGGAATGATCTTTCTCCTTTGTGAAAGAAAGGCTTATCTCATCACTGAGACTCAGCTGGAGTCCCTTCCTCCATGCAGTTTGCCCCGACTGCCACCTCCTTCCTCCCTTACCTGTCTATTGTTATCTTGTCCATTTCTCTGAGTTCTCATTTGTATCTAGCATAGAGCTTGGCCATGGTACACATAGTACTGATTGAAGGATTTCTTTCTTTTCCTTTTTTTTTTTTTTTAATATTTTATTTGGGGCGCCTGGGTGGCTCAGGTGGTTAAGCATCTGCCTTTGGCTCAGGTCATGATCCCAGGGTCCTGGGATCAAGCCCCGCATCAGCTCCCTGCTCAGAGGGGAGTCTGCTTCTCCCTCTCCCTCTGCCCATCCCCCCCACCACCTTGTTCATGCTTGCTCTGTCACTCTCTCAAATAAATAAATAAAATCTTTTAAAAAATATTTTATTTATTCATGAGAGACACACAGAGAGAGGCAGAGACACAGGCAGGAGGAGAAAGAGGCTCCATGCAGGGAGCCCGACATGGGACTGGATCCTGGGTCTCCAGGATCACACCATGGGCTGAAGGTGGCACTAAACTGCTGAGCCACGAGGGCTGCCCTGATTGAAGGATTTCTTTTTCTTTTTTAAGATTTTATTTATTTATTCATGAGAGACACAGAAAAAGAGAGAGAGGCAGAGACACAGGCAGAGGGAGAAGCAGGCTCCATGCAGAAGCCTGACGTGGGACTGGATCCGAGACTCCAGGATCACATCCTGGGCTGAAGGCAGGCGCCAAACCACTAAGCCACCCAGGGATCCCCAATTGAAGGATTTCTAGGTGTCAGGTGCTATTCTCAATAGCTGACATGTATTAACTCATTTTATCCCTGACAATGAGCTTTTGAGAGGATGACTGCAGATGAAGACACAGAGAAATCAGTAGTTTGCTTGAGGCCACAGGGCACGAAGTAGTGGAGCTGGGGCTTGAAGCCAGGGCATCTGACTCCAGAGCCCAAACCATTAACCATATACTATACTGCCTTTCAGTAAGCATTGACCGAATGAGTGTACAAATCAATGATTTCTCCAGAATGATTGGAAGGAATCAACAGTCCTTTTTCATTTGCCTTCATTGCTCATGTTAGCACATTCTACGTGAATTCTTCTTGGATTCACATCTCTGGGGAAGGTTCTCATCTGCTTTGGTTCTCTTGGAAATAAAGCAGATGATTGACCAATTTACGGCCAGTAGAGCTCTCGTATAAGCCCAATATGACCTGGCTGGGTGGCAGATACTGCATAATAAAGAGGTGCTTTCCTTCAAGTGAAATAAAACTTGAGAGTTTTCTTGTTGCTTGCTGGATTTCCTAGAATAGCATCCTGCATAATTCCTAGCCAGCATTATGGAATTTAAGAGCTGGAAGGGCCTTATAGTTGCTGCATTCCAATCCCTTAATTTAATAACAAAGAGATCGAGACTCAGATCAGCAAAGTCATCAAACTTCCCTTGGCCACAGGCTAGTTAGTGATTCCCAGACCAAAGGCCAGAGGAGACAAAATACTCCACAATCTATTGGTGTATGTTTTTTCTCCAAGGAAAATGCCTGGTTCTGACATTATTTCCCCACTTTTTTTTTTTTAATAGAAAACTTGCTTTAACGGAGTTGTGATCCAACTGTAAGGATTTCACCCTTTCTTTATGTAGCATAATTTGCTCACACTTCCAAGTGGGCTTGGATCCAAAAGATTTATGGTGGTTCTGTAATATCCTACTGGATGAAGGTCCTTTTGCTTCATAAATGAAGAGACTACTTCGCTTTTCTTACAGCAGCTCTAGCAGAAGGGCATAAGGGCTTTAACCAAATGTGTTTCCTTAAATAATATGATTGATCATCAACCAAGTTCTACCACACTCTGTAGTTTCTTTTTAGGTAGATAACCAAGTTGTTAGAAAGTCTCAACATGGTTATTTATCTACCTAAGAAGAGATATAGACAATATATATCCAGTATGTTACTATATATAATCATTGCATATTATATTGATTGTGTGTGATTATGTATTATAAATAACTACCATTAATATAATAATATTAATTTTGATAGGTAAACCGATAAGACACATTTTTGGAGTTTGTGATCCTCCATGGCATGAGATTCCTAACTAATTGAAGCCAGTAATGGTTTGGTAAAATGTTAGGTGCTCTGCTGAGCCCTATGTGTGGGTTAGACAAATAGATGCAAAGCCACATTAAGCCGGTTTCAGATGACTGACTTTTGGGTACAGGACCTCAGCAGACATTGCAGGCAGCCAGGAAATCATTCTAGAGGGCAATTCAAAGGCACTTTGGGCAAAGACATAAGAAAACAGCTGTCCAATGTAAGATTTTTTTTGAAGCTGTTGTCATATTTCTTACTTGAAAATTACCTAATGCTGCAACAAGGAGAGATCAAGTATAAGTAGGAAGAATATTTCCTCCTCTTCTTGGTCCTCTTATTCTCTCTCTCTCTCTGCCTACTCCCGTTATTGCAAAAACAGAGCTGCGAAGGGAGAAGCTAACTTATATTGGGAATCTATGATGATACAACAATAGTAATAACGATGGCTAACATTTATTGCATGCTTACTATATTCTCATTTAACTCTCTGTTGAATTCTTTCCTGTGTACCTGGCATTGTGCACTCCAGGTATTACTTTGTGTTATCCTCATACCTAGCCAATGAGATATTCCTAGCTTTCTCCATTTTACACCATAGGAAATTTTCCAAAGTCAAACAACAAACCAGAGGTTGAGCTTGGATCTGGTTTGGAATCCAGCTTGTCTGATCTGGAATCATGACCTGTGCCACTTACTCTGGCTGCCACCTCGAAGGCCCATCAGCACCATATACATTAGCAGATATAAATACTGCGAACATGGCTGATGTTTTCTTCTCTGCTAGAAGCCAGAAAATGTGAGAGTGTCATCTTGGTTTTGCTTCACATTTGCCAAGGGTCCTTAAGCAAGTCATTTACTTTCTCTGTGACTCAGTTTCTTTACCTGTACAGTGAAAATTTTATCTGTCCCACTTTGTCAAGGTATTTAATGACAGATCCAATAAAAGAATTGTGAAAGTATCATGAGGAATGTTTCCATATGCAGGCATTGGTATGACTGCGTTTACTATAAAATGCAAAACCAAAATACAAAAACCTTTCTCTTTGACAGATAGGAGAGGTCTTTCTTATATACTTCTCTCTCATCATTTTCAAGACCAGCTATGTGAAGCTGGCAATAAATTACCCCTTACTTATAAAAAGGAATAAATGTAGAGCATCTGTCTCATAGGTACTCAATAAACATTAATTTCCTTACTTTGAGCATACGAGGCAAAGTTTGTGCAATGGTTAATTATGTGTCAACTCAACTGGACCACAGGGTGCCCAGATATTTGGTTAAATGCTATTCTGGGTGTTTCTGTGAGAATGAGGGTTTTTTTTTTTTCAGTATTTTATTTTACTTAAAATTCCATTGTGGTTAAACTACAGTGTTATATTAGCTTCAAGCATACAATATAGTGATTGAACAATCCGTGAGGCTGTTTTTATTTTATTTTATTTTATTATTTTTTCGTGAGGCTGTTTTTAAACGAGATTAACATTTAAATCAGTAGACAGAGCAAAGCAGATTGCCCTATTAATGTGGGTGGGCCTTGTCTAATCAGTTGAAGGTTCTAATAGACCAAAAAGTCTGACCCTCCCCTGGAATAAGAGAGAATTTTTTTTCTGCCTTTGGACTCAAACAGGAACTTCAATTCTTTATGGGTCTCTAGCCTGCTGGCCTTTGGACTGAAACTAAACCATTGGCTCTTCTGGTCTTTGGTTTGCTGTCTTACTCCACAGATCTTCCAATCTTAGGTCTTACCTCCAAAATCACATGAGCCATCTCCTTTTAATAAATCTGTCTCTCTCTCTCTCTAAAGATACAGGCATAAACATATATATATATATATATACACATATATACTTGATTATATTATATATACAATATATACATATATATTATATACGTGTGTGTGTATATATATATATATATATATATATATATATATATATATATATAAACTGATTCTGTTTCTCAGAGAACCATGACTAACAGAGTCTGGTATATGCTCACGCAGTGCCACAGGAAACATCTGTTTGCAACATCCTAAAACTAATAATCAGCCACGATTTTCCTGTAAGCAATTAGGTTCGAAATTGAAAATCCTGGGGATCCCTGGGTGGCTCAATGGTTTGGCGCCTGCCTTTGGCCCAGGGTGCAATCCTGGAGTCCCGGGATCGAGTCCCATGACGGGCTCCCAGCATGGAGCCTGCTCCTCCCTCCTCCTTCGTCTCTGCCTCTCTCTCTCTCTGTGTCTATCATAAATAAATAAATGAATGAATGAATGAATGAATGAATGAATGAATGAATAAATAAACAAACAAATAAATAAATAAATAAGAAATTGAAAATCCTGAGCGTGGTGAGGAGGAAGAGCTGTGCCCTAGGAGTCACTTAACAACATCAGAACTCTAGCTTCATGATTCAGGACATACCCTTGGGGAGCTCACTACTTGTCATGGCTGGCACCTCAGTGTCCTTTCTGTTCTAGGGTACAAATCACTTATTTGGCTACAAAAGACTCTTTTATAGTCTGTCTCACATTCTCTACTTCATAAATCTTCAGTAGGTGCCAGCTCCACAGAAGGCAGTGGCTTGATTCAATAAGTCTAAAATGGTCCCCAAAGGCTTATCACCTGGATATATGAGGAATGGCTTTTAGATTTTCACCCTCCTTTAGTCTAAGCCAGCCTGAGAAAGAACACACCATGTCTGTCTGATCTGGGGGCTTTCTTCCCCTCCTCCACATCTCCAGTGATTTATAACTCACTTTTTTTTTTTCTGACTAACCATGACCATGGCCATGACCATGCATACTACTCTGGACAGACTCCTCAGCTTATCAAGGGGATATGGCTATTAACAAGAGAGCTTGGCTCCCAGAGGGTTTGACTACTGAGATGTATTTTTCTTCCTTTCTCAATTACTAGTGGAAAATAAAGCCTGGGAGGAAAACAAGATAAACAGTGGCAATTCAAATTTCCCCTAAGCTAGGGTTTATTTTTTATTTTTCCCAGATCTTAGATAAACTCTCTCCCTGGTTTCTGTTTTATGTCACTTTGGCTGACACATGTCAAGCTCTTAACATTGATTAAAAATAGACCATTTGGATGGAAACAGACTATCACAACACAAGGGGATTTTGCTGTTTCATTTTGTAGTTTTAATAAGTGTAAGGGGAATAAAGAGACCTAGGTGAATAGTCTTGGAGACCAAATCCTGTTTATCTACAGAACACATATACCTTCTCATCTCCCCTTCCTTATACTCTACTTGATTACTCAGAAGGGTGGGTTCACCCTACCTCTACCACTGCCTTCTCACAGAAAGAGTCAATTAAAGAGAATGTCTAGAATTGCATGGATTATCCTTGTTTAGGCTACAATCTTGCTTGATAGTTGTGTGGGTACATATCTTACTTCCTCTGTTAGATTGAGACCTATGGTTGCAGACAGTGTCGTTCATGTCCTTCCCACAAGACACAGCATAGTCTCTTGACACACACAGGAGACAATTGATTACAAATATTTGTTGGTTAAACAAATGAGTGAATGAAACTATTTTAATAGGCGTAGATGACAAGCCTTTTAGGAGCTGTTAGGTTCAATTATAATTAGGCTCATGCTGTCATTCATCACTAGCAGTCGTGGCCAGATATTCAATGCTGCCAATTGATACCAGCCAATTGGTAAGTAAGGCTGTATAACCACCTCCTAGAAGATCACGATGCTTGTCCCGATTGCTGTTTGAAGATGAAACAAGGCGTTTCCACTGTAATTCTGACTCCACACTAGCACTATGTGGTATGGTCTCTGCAGATTTACTTTCTCAAATATGACCCTGGAGCTGGAAAAAGAAAAGGATCAGTGGCCCCAGTAAGGAGATCTGTTTTCTAGAACCTAGTATTTTGCTAGACTGAGGCAATGTCATAAGAAGATACTTTATCATTGCCTCTCTCATTCTTGCAGACTCAACTACAATATCGAGATGCTGACATGTATAAGGAATGAAGAATTTGTTTAGCCTTCTGTGGGAAAACAAAGTGAGAATAAACCCTTTAGCAAAAAAAAAACCCTACTAAACTTTTTCTTAAGAGATTTAGCACATTTGAAAAAAATGTTCAGAAATGAGTATTTTTTTTCCGACAAAAAACACCTCAGTTCACGTTTTCTTCAGGAGCCTCAATATTTTCCATTTCTGGTCAAGATCTGAACAGCAAAAAAGGAAGTATGATCTGAAGTAATTATGGTCTGAGCAGGAGCAAAACAGGCCCCAGACCTCACGAGGAAACTTGACCAAAAGAGGAACAGTGCTCCTGACTTAGAAAACTGAACTGCTAGAGTTTAACCAACTGGCCCTAATTCAGAGCAGGTGCAATCACTCCAGCCGTTTGCTGACAGGCAACATGGAGGAGAGAAAACAAAAAGAAGGGAGAAGCACTGAGTGCTCAGAGGCTTTCAGAGGCTCCTGTTGCTAGGGAACCACTTCCTCTGTGCTCATACACAGCTAACTCAAGCTATTCAGATATCACTAGAATAATCTTTCTTAGGCTTAGGAAGAAAGGAAACAGCTCTCAAAGCTCAGACGTCATGGTAACACCAGGCAAGGCCTGGCTTTTCCAGCAGGCACCAAAGAGCCGAGGATGCTGGGAGAGGACAAGAAGTGAATGGGCATCTTGTCTTTCTTTATTCAGACAGTCAGAGGGCTAACACCCCCCCCTTCTCTTTCTACCCAGGTGTGTCAGTTGCAAACAGCAACAGCATGCACACACAGGAGCACACACAGTAATTTTATTATCAATTCCTTGAGAGCAGAAACAAGGCTTTATTTATCTTCAGATGCCAACATCTTCCAACCCAGCTGCTCTACACTCAGTTCTCCGTATGTATTGAATTCAACTCCTCTTTTCACAAAGATTTACTGAGGATTCGGTTCGATGTGCACTATGTGGCATGCTCTGTGGCAGACAAAAATGAGCACATATACTCCTCCCCTCAAGAAGCTTCCTGGTCTTGTAAGAGAAACACATGCAAGTATGAGGGTTGGCTACAGATGACAGCAACACACATAACAGTAGTGTAAATAAGATAGAAAGTTGTATATATATTTTTTGTTCTTACACATAAAAGAAGTCTGCACGGAGGCAGTGCAGAGTTGGTATGGAGCCCCATGGTCACCAAGACCCAGTTTTTCCTGTGTCTTGCCCCCACTATCCTTGGATAAGAGTTTCATCCTCAAAGTCACCCTGTGATCCAAATGGTCACCATGATATCCTGCCAATGTTCCAGATGGTTAGGAGGGGAAGAGTGTTCTCTCTTGAGGGAGATTTCTAAAAGCCCCACAGTAGTATTACAGCATTTGATGGCTTTCTATGAAAAATATAAATCCCCCTCCTCATGTTATTGCTTGAGGGGTGTGAAATCAGTCTTATTTATATATAGCTCCATTTTTTCTTTTTTTTTTTCTTTTCAAGATTTTATTTATGTATTCATGAGAGACACAGAGAGAGAGAGAGTCAGAGACAGGCAGAGGGAGAAGCAGGCTCCATGCAGGGAGCCCGATGCAGCACTTGATCCCAGGTGTCCAGGATCAGGTCCTGGGCTGAAGGCAGCGCTAAACCGCTGAGCCACCCAGGCTGCCCCCACGTTTTCATTATGGAAATTACAGCATCTTATTACAGCAATTTTGGAAAATGGATTAATTGGTCCTTAACACCAATACTTAACAAATATTTATTGCACGCTATCGCACTAGGAGCTAGGACTGTGAGAGTAAATAACTACTATGGGCATTCTGGATTTTTTTTTTCTCCATTTTGTAAAGCTATGCATCAGTTTTTGTGTTTTGTAGTTGTAATTATAGTAAATAATTTCATATCCTACTTTTTTTGCTTAACATTAAATCATTAACTTTTTTCCACTTTATCATATGACTAAATTTGTAGCAAGCAAATATGTTCCTAGTAAAAATTAAATGTTATTTTTAAAAAGCCATAAAACAACGAGATACCACTACACACCTATAGAGTAACCAAAATTCAGAACACTGACACCACCACATGCTAGTGAGGATGCAGACCAACAATAAGTCTTACTCATTGCTGGTGGGAAAGCAAAGTGGCTCAGCCACTATGGAAAACATCATACTCTTACCATAGGGCCCAGCAATTGCACTCTTTGGTGTTTACCCAAAGGAGGTGAAACATTATCCACCAACTTTATCCACACAAAAACCTGCACACACATATCTGTTGCGTTTTTTTCATAACTGCTATAACTTGAAAACAATTAAGATATCCTTCAGTTGGGACGCCTGGGTGGCTCAGCGGTTGAGCATCTGCCTTTGGCTCAGGGTGTGATCCTGGAGTCTGGGGATCGAGTCCCACATCAGGCTTCCTGCATGGAGCCTGCTTCTCCCTCTGCTGTGTCTCTGCCTCTCTCTCTGTGTGTGTGTCTTTCATGAATGAATAAATAAAATCTTATAAAACAAAAAAGATATCCTTCAGTTGATGAATAAACTATGATCCATCCAGACATGAAATATTATTCAGCACTAAAAAGAAATGAGCTATCAAGCCATAAAAAGACAAGAAGGAATCTTAAATGTATATTACTAAGTGAAAGAAATCAGTTTGAAAAGGCTACATATTGTATGATTTCAACTAGATGACATCCTGGAAAAAGCAAAACTATGGAGACAGTAAATGCATTAGTGGTTGCCAGGGGTAGGGGAGCAGGGAGGGATGAATAGGCAAAGCACAGAGGATATTTAGGACAGTGAAAATACTCTGTATGATGGATACATGTCCTTATACATTTGTCCAAACCATAGAATGTACAACACCAAGAGTGAACCCTAACGTAAACCATGGAGTTTCAGTGATAATGGTGGGTCTATGTGGGTCTATCAATTACAACAAATGTTCCCCTCTGGTGGGGGATGTGGATAATGGGGAAGGCTATGCATGTGGGGCAGTGGGGGCGGGGGAGGGAAGGGGCATATAGGAAATCTCTACCTTTTGTTCAATTTTTTTTTAAGATTTTATCTATTTATTCATGAGAGACACACACACACATACACAGAGAGAGGCAGAGAGAGAAGCAGGCTCCATGCAGGGAACCTGATGTGGGACTAGATCCCGGGACTCCAGGACCATGCCCTGGGCCGAAGGCAGGCACTAAACTGCTGAGCCATCCAGGGATCTCCCCTTTTGTTCAATTTTGCGTGAACCTAAAACCAGTCTAGAAAAAAATGAAGTCTATTAAAAATAAATCTCAGCCACATTCCCTTGTTCTTGCCATCTTACACACTGTCCCAACTTGAAACTGCCAGTACCTAAGGTATATCCCATAGTTCCCTGGTAGGATGAAACTCCAGGCACTAAAAGTGATTATTTTCTTAATAATCAACCCTTGATCGACTGCCTGTCTTATGCTGTCTCACTTCCCCTCCTTACCACATGTGCATCCTGGGATCTCCTCCAAACAAGCTATACTAGAATCCTTGTCCCAGGATCTACCTCTGGGGGAACCACATTAAGGTATCTCCTGACAACTTGGCTTATATCCCATTGGTCAGACCTATCTGTTAAGGGAGGCTCGAAAACGTACTTTTATAGCTGGGCTTACACTGCACCCAACAAAATCAGAATCCTGTGGCTAAAGAAGAGAAGATGAATATTGGATAAACAATTGGCAGAGATAAGACATATCCACACATAATTGTAAATTATGGGCCATAAGAGAGGTATTAGAGTAATTCCTTCTCTGTAGGTATTCTATCACTTCATTAAAAGTACAGAATTTGACTTGGACCTTCAAACCCATGTATAATAGCTGAATAGGTCTGACAGTGATATGTAGAGTGGGTAAGAGCAGGTAAGGTCTAGATGCAGAAAGACCAGATAGGAAACTATTAAAATAGTTTGAGCATGGGGGAATAATCAACTAACCTGGAAATGTGACAACAGAACTGGAAAAGTTGGAATTGATACAAGAAATATTGCAAAGAAACCCAATGTAGAGTTTAAGCGGAAAATAGCAATGAAACATGACTTTGAAGCTGAAAGCCAAGATGGAAGGTGACAGCATAAACAGGAGTCATACAGTTGGAAAAAAGAGCCAGTTCTGGGGGCGTTCATTTTTGTCTTAGATGCTGCAGGAATTCAACCTAGTATCCTAGAGCGAAGCAGATTAAAAACAAAGATACTAAGTTTCACCAATCTTGAGGAAAAAAGTAAAGACTCATTTCTTTACTTCATCTCAATCATCTCAATGACTTTATATGCCTAGGGCCAATTCCAGGAACTCGCCCCACCCCAGTGTGCCCTCTTTACAGGAAACCAGGATGGTTAGCCTTTCTAAAAGGCACCAGATCTAAGATCCCTGCTGATAAACGTCCTCAAATCAGAGGCAAATAGAATCTACCCTCTCCGCGTGTGGTACTGCTCAGAAATTCTCAACTCTGGGGATCCCTGGGTGGCGCAGCGGTTTAGCGCCTGCCTTTGGCCCAGGGCGCGATCCTGGAGACCCGGGATCGAATCCCACATTGGGCTCCTGGTGCATGGAGCCTGCTTCTCCCTCTGCCTATGTCTCTGCCTCTCTCTCTCTGTGTGACTATCATAAATAAAAAAAAATTTAAAAAAAGAAAGAAATTCTCAACTCTGTCCAGAAGATATACTTGTGTTTTGTTTTTTTTTTAATTTTTATTTATAATAGAGAGAGAGAGAGAGGCAGAGACACAGGCAGAGGGAGAAGCAGGCTCCATGCACCGGGAGCCCGACGTGGGATTCGATCCCGGGTCTCCAGGATCGCGCCCTGGGCCAAAGGCAGGCGCCAAACCGCTGCGCCACCCAGGGATCCCTTTTGTTTTGTTTTTAAAGATTTTATTTACTTATGAGAGACACGGAGAGAGGCAGAGACACAGGCAGAAGCAGGCTCCATGCAGGGAGCCCGATGCGGGACTCCATCCCAGGACTCCAGGAACATGCCCTGGGCTGAAGGTGGCACTAAACTGCTGAGCCACCCGGGCTGCCCTATACCAGTCTTTAAAGAGTTGCTGAGATGGCTAAGAGTATAGAGCATTGGACTCAACTGGGCCTCTGTTGGGATGAATTAACTTTTTAAGGCTGAGTTTCCTTATTTGCAAAGTGGGGATAATATAGACCCCAGAGGGCTGTTAAGAGGATTAAATAAGAAACTCACGAAAGCACTTAGCATAGCGCCTAATGCGTTGCAAGTACTTAATAAATGTTAGCTGGTGTTATTGTTGAGTATCCGGCAAGCATGCTTACCAGACACTTTGTGTTCAGTTGTTAGAAAAGGACAATTCAGATAATGTGATGCTGAATACACTCAAATCAAAAACGGCAGCTGGACCAGGTGAACCCCGAATCCAATCAATGGGGTGTAGCTTGGTATGGAGCAGAGAAAGTCATAGTTACCTGAAGAAAGTTGGGATCCCTGGGTGGCGCAGCGGTTTGGCGCCTGCCTTTGGCTCAGGGCGCGATCCTGGAGATCCGGGATCGAATCCCACGTCGGGCTCCCAGTGCATGGAGCCTGCTTCTCCTTCTGCCTGTGTCTCTGCTTCTCTCTCTCATTCTATGTGACTATCATAAATAAATAAAAATTAAAAAAAAAAAGATGAAAAAAAAAAAAAAAAAAAAAAAAAGAAAGTAAAACATTTTCTTCAAGGCTTTCCAAATGGTTGGAGAGAACTCCACCCTGTGAACCCACTTAGAGCAGGGCAGGCATGAAAAGAATGCGGGCACAGAGAAAATGGCTGGAAATACAGCTATTGGGGTTGAGTGCATAAAACCAACAAGGCGAGACTTGAAGCCCTATATCTCAGTGCCCAGCAGAGAGGGCAGTCTCCACAAACACTTGTTGAACTCACCAGACAAGTTAACTGTGTAAGTAACCAAACGAACTGATCTGATGCCTCTGTGTTTATAATGATGGCCAGGCTAGCAATGGGCCTCCGCCAAATGTGCCCTGGCTCTTGAGTCCTTGGTCTGGTTCTGCTTCTATGGCTTGGAAAAAGCCAAGGGCTGTTTGTCCCTTTTGTCAGTTTCTCCTTGGATAGGAAAGCTGAAATTTTCCATGATTACTATACACACTGGAGTCATGCTTGATCAAAATTCATCTAAAAGGTGCCAGGCACACAGCCAGACGGGCAAATGCTCACAAAGGAAATTTTACATCAGCCTTGCTGAGCCAGAGCAGAAACAGAAGTCCATCAGGGCAGCCCTCTCGGTGAGAACACAGTGACCCCTTAGTTCCCATGAAAGGAAAAGACCCAGAGAAGCAACTGTGCCCTATTGCCAACCCGAATCCTCCAACGTCCTGTGTCATTAAGGTGGGAGCTGCAACTACACTTCTAGCTGTTCAGTCACACCCATCCATTAAATGTTTCCCTTTCCTAGGGTACCCTTCATAGTTGTTATTGTACATTACTGAAATCACGAGAAGCCTCTGAATGGTGTAGCATTAGCCTCTGACACAGAAGAAAATGTAACTGCGGGGAGCTTCAGAGAACGGGGTAAAGATCTCTGGCCCGAGATCAGTGCGCAACAGCTTGAGGCAAGCTAGTGCATCTCGTTTCCACAGCAACGGCCCCCATGCGATCTCACCTGCTCCTCCGACACAGGCATGTTGGGGAGGTAACCTGGCAGGGATGTGATGCCACCCCACTTCTATTGTTTTATCACTTGGGCATGCAGGCCTGCTCTGTCAGTTTGTACAATTTCTCAAGAACAGATAGAACCTAGACTTTTACAGGAAGTTTTCCAGATTTTAAACATTGGGAACCGAATTTTTAATTTTGAAGAAGACTGCAGGCCAAACAAAATGTATCTGAGTTTGCCCTGTTGGTAACATCAGTCCTAAAATATTAGAAGTCACTTTTCAGGGTTTCAGAATTACTCAGTGTTTTTTTACTATCTTTGTGGAACACGGACTACATACCAATCTTCAGCCATAATTCGTTAGAAAACTCATTAACATTTTGCTCTCATATTTTGTTGTCTCTTTTTCTCATCATCTCTCTGTGATGAAGGATAAAGATCCAGAGGTGTTGTTTTCTTTTTTTTTTTTTTTTTTTAATAATTTTTTTTATTTTATTTATGATAGTCATCACAGAGAGAGAGAGAGGCAGAGACACAGGCAGAGGGAGAAGCAGGCTCCATGCAGGGAGCCCGACGTGGGATTTGATCCTGGGTCTCCAGGATCGCGCCCTGGGCCAAAGGCAGGCGCTAAACCGCTGCGCCACCCAGGGATCCCCAGAGGTGTTGTTTTCTAAGCTGGTTTTAAAAACAGGCTCAAAATAGGGTAAATGATGATTCAAGTTTCACACCGATCCAATCAGTAACTCAGCCAAACATTAGGGCTCATGTTTGGGGCTTGGAAAGAAATGATTCTGTGACTCAAATCCACTCAATTCATATCAGGTAAGTTCAAAATGAGTCACAATATAGCAGTATCTCAGCAAATATGCTTTGTGATGGTCAACATCAAGTTGGAAGAGTCTCCTTCCTTCTTAATAATCATTTAACTTCCCCCAATTAGCAGGTAAGTACAGAATGCTGCATTCAGAAAAGGTCGGAGAATTTTTAAGAAGCTGAGGAATGCCACCATTTTAACGAGTTAATAATTTAGTGATCAGAGCAGCTATTTCGCATTGACGTTTTAAAACACTTTTGTCAAAAGGTTTTTAGTTTTTCTTTTTTGAGATCTCAGGCTCATTGATTCTTTTGAATATATTACACTGTGCTGAATGCTCTGATGGTGCCAGGGTACCCTCTCTGATTATGGGTTCCCCCCCGAAAGCTGTTTCTGTGGGAGGTGAGGGAAATAGCAGGTTAGCGGTGGGGTGATAAGCCAGGAGGAGAGCTATCAGCTACTTCTGTGGCTTAACCCCTGAGAGCAACTCTGGGCATCAGTGCAGAACATGTGGCACACAGCTGGCCTCCCCAAGGGGTCAATGAGTGGAGGTATTTATTCATCAGGTCCCAGCAGTGTTTGCTTGAGGGCTACTCCTGAGGGGGTCAGAGCAGGTTCTGGAAGAGAAAGCTCAAGGCAGACACCTGTAGGTGTAGGAAGTGGAGCCAAGGTCTATAGAAGCAGAAACTGGGGTATGGTGGCCACCCTGCTCCCCCAAGCTTCATCAGTCCTGCCTCCCCTAATCTGGACAGTGACATTTTCTCAATGAAGTATAAATAACTTAGGAGAAGTCCTGGTTTGTCTTTTCAACCACATTGCTTGAGCTATGCTCCTCCTGTACACAGATTCTAGAGCAGTGGCTCACCCACTGGGAGTCACCTAAATGGGTAGTAGGGCATGACTGCCACAAAGCCATGTTGAACTGAGGTGTGGGAGTGAGGGGAATAACAATGCTGACTTCAGGGGACCCCTGGGATCAAAAAGCCACTTCATTTAAATGTTTGCAGGGAAACATGGGTAAATAGCAACAAGAGAAACACCACCACTAATCTTTGAGATTCCAAAACTTTCCATTTTCTATCTTACCTAAGGCTTTGGTGACAATGACCAGCTGGAACCTCTACATGATGATTTCCGCTATCTGTGTCCCGAGAACGGGAGGAAGGGTACAGTCCAGGGAGAGAGTGTGCTGGGCATCCAAAAGCACAGCATGCAGCGCAAGCTCCTGCTTTCCATTCACGTGCGGGGACGGGAAGTGAGGAGTGGAAGTGGGTAGAGGGATTCCTCCAGAATGGAGACACCCAAAAACCATCCGTGTATGGTTTCACTTACTTAACCTGAGAGTTGTTCATCACTGCTGCTCTTGTATATTAGTGCTGCCTTCATGATTCTTTCTGCTCTGAGGGATTCTTACAAAGGCTGGATAAGAAATTTTAAACAGGGAAATAATAGAAGAAAATAAAATAGCATTGAAACATCATGTGGGGGACACACACACACCACACATTAGAAAATTCTGCTCCAAGTATTGCTAACACTGAGCATTTCATTCCTAGTAACTGATTCATTTTTATGACCTGGATAAACTTCTAGGAAGCCCTGTGCCTCCAGGGTGCTAAGGGGACTCAGGATTGGATAAAGAGTAGTACCCTATAAAGCTACCAAGGTGTCTCATGTGGTGCATGGGCACAATATCTAAACCAAACATTTGCTGTGCAGGTGCATTTCTGCTCCTCTTCGAGAAACAGGTGCCTGGTCAGTTGACAACACATCAGGTGTACCTTGATTGCAGAGGACTAAATCAAACTCCTTTTTATTTATTTGTGTTTTTTTCATTTACAAACAATAAGTGGTCTATTGAATTTCCTGAATAAAAAAATCTGGAAATGATTAGCTCTCTGTCCATGGGGAGAGGAGAAAAACCAAAAACTGCTCCCTCAGTGACCCTGAGGAGTATGGATGCTGTGGTTTCAAAGCTGTGGGTGGTATTATTGCTTAATAGATATTACTAAGACAGTGCTGAGAACCTGGAAACCGGATTCATTAGTCTGACACCTTCTCAACATGAAATAATACTGAGTTAGGAGCAGACTGGTACAACTTAAGCGGGCAGGCCAGGAAGTTTTCCTTCCTGCATGAAAGAACACTCTTGCTGCCTTGCCCTGCCGAAAACAAACATTACACTCACTCCCACCCCAAGCATCTCCTTGGATTCAAGGGCAGGGCCAGCTGATTTAACAGTGAAGAAAATCTAGCTGTGCTCTCCCCCACCCCATGACTTTCTCCTATGTACACTAATATCTATAAAAGCCCATACATGGTATCCCATCCAGTGGTGTTTTAGTTCTTGGGATGGGGAATATATCACTTTCATAGGTGTGTATTCCTCTGGTAGACCTTCACTTTGTGGGAAGAATTTACATGATAGTGAACATCCAATCAATTATCATTTGAAGTAAAGACTAAGATTAAATAAAATCTCCTTAGACTAAAATAAAAGCATGGTAGCCAAGTCCCATACAGGAGTTTGGGGATCAGCACTTTGCTAGAAGTGATGTGCAACCTCAGCATCATTTTCTCTAATAAAAGTCCCCTAGAACCCAGAGACTGTCCTATAGCCAAGGGAATGGGAAGAAGGTAAAGGAAGTACATTTAGTTCCTTGAAGACAAGCCCTGTGTCTCCCTCATCTTTGACTTCCCAGGGATTAGCGTGGTCATCTTCATGTTTGTTAAAGCCCCTACTGAACAAGTTTTCAATATCAAAAGTTGTACTGTAAGCCACACTTGGTCATTCATGCATTCATTTATACTTCAGTCAAACAACCATCTATTTTGAACTCTTCCATACTCCAGAACATTATGCTAGGAACTGGAGAAAAAAAATAGAAAAAGATTCTGTGTATTCAGCTTCTGGTGGAGCCAACTGCTTTAGTAGCAATTTAAAAGAGAAGAGCAATCATTCCTTCTTTGTCCAACAAATCTTTATTGAGCATCCACTTTACATAGGGCTCTGTTCTGGGCATTCATTATTTACATAGCAGCATAGCATATGCTCAAACACCAGAGCTTATGGAGCTTACATTCTAGACGATGAAGACTCATAAAGAACAAGGAAAGGACATAGTGCATCAGAGTCATAAGTGGTTTTCAGACAAGATGGGGCAAGGAGGTAAGAGTTATAGACAGATTACAGTTCTGCTCAGGGTGGTCAGAGAAAGACTTACTGACGACAGAGACCAGTCAGGAGGTAGGGATGGAAGCCATGCAGACCAACATATTCATCCCATATGGAAATTTAGGGATCAGATCTTTGCTGGAAGACATCTCCAGCCCCCAGCATTATTTTCTGTAATAAAAGACCTCCTAGGACCTCAGATGGTCTGTTCTAAGGTTAAGGGGATGGAAAGAAAGTAAACTCAGGATATAGGAAGCACACCACCTTCTGTTTTCCAATGTCCCTACCTGAACAGTTTTCTATTCATTCTTTAGCCAGGGCCTTAGAAAAATCGGTAAGGAAGATAAATCACCCTTTTTTCTTTTTTGCACAAAGTGAGGCATGACTGAAATACAGTTGGCATGGGGTAGAGACCTCATTTTGACTGTTCTACTATGACATGACAGTAAAAGCAAACATTTTAGTTATCTGAATTCCCAGAGAATAGGTCATTCTCTCACCTCCCAAGGCTCCCAGCCAGAAGTGCCACCTTCCTGCAGGGGGCCGGCCACACACACACACACACACACACACACACACACACACACACAGCAACATCACATCTCTTAAGAAGCTGCTCAATGGAACCCTGGTCTCACTTCCTCACAAAGGTTACAAAAATACATATATTTTTTTCTTTATTGCTTTCATTTTTAGTTGAAGAATTTTAACTGTTTGGGGTTTACTTCACACATAAGAAACGTTACAAACCACAGGAAATGAAAGCTTGACTAAATGCAGATGACACAGAAGGCCAACTCTGAAAGTGTGCTGGGCCTCCCTCAGCCTTAGGTGACCTTTAGCAAAAAGAATGTTCCAGTGAAATGTTCTGTCATAAAACAGCATTGACTTTTAAGATTCTCCCCCATTATGATCAGAGTGTGGCAATCTTGAGGCCACAACAGCACACAGGCTGATAGCAACCAAAAAGATAATAAGGATTCTGCAAAGTCTTCTTGGATTTTAAACACATTTGAAAGTTGTTTCAGCATTCAAAAATACTTGGCCTGCTTCTAAAGCAATGCACAGGCAAGAAAAAAGGCAAGATCCGGCCAACATTTTAAAAACACATTTTACTTTCTTTTGAAACATAGCCACCAGAAAGGGTGCAATTCATTAAAAAAAAAAATTCTCTCAAGAAAATATAGCTGGCCCATCCATTCATCTGTCTCCCTGTCCACAAGGGAATGAATGAATAAATGAAGATATGATGTGCTAACTCCTTCTCACAGGGATCCCTGGGTGGCTCAGCAGTTTAACCCCTACCTTCGGCCCAGGGCATGATCCTGGAGTCCCAGGATCAAGTCCCACATTGGGCTCCCTGTGTGGAGCCTGCTTCTCCCTCTGACCCCCACCGTCTCTCATTAATAAATAAATAAATCTTCCTCTCACTCTCCCAAAACTGATACTACATAATTTCTATTCATTTGGCTAGAGATAAGATTAGTTTGGGCAAGATCTGTAATTTCTTTATGTCAACTCATAAATCTGAGTCTCCGTACTAAAAAGGTAACGCTCACTTTTAACCTTATTCAGTATTGATGCCTTTTATAGGCTGTTGTATTTGTGGTGCTTGGCTTGTTCCAAGGACTCTACAGTGAAACAGAAAGAGATTAAATGAAGCCTCATCACAAAACTTCTCTAAAATGACAAGTCATGGAAACCACAAAAGGCTCTAGGAAAGGAACATATCCTATGGCAATGCAAAAAGGAAAGACATCCCACAGAAAGACAGACCTGGGAGCAGGTGGCCAAGTGAGCCATGCAAACCAAAATGTCTGCCAACTTAGATGTAGCAGCTGCTGAGAAATGAGGTATAAATCCAGGTGAGAACGTGTAAACTCTTCTGTCCTCAGCTACTTCTAATAACTGGCTTATCTCAGACAGTCATATTGCCAGGCTTTGAAGTATGCCTTCTTGCTGACTTAGAGATTCTTCTGTTTGGAACTATGGCCTCCTTCTTGCTACTATTATTAAAGTATTGTTGTTTTTTTCTCTATTTTTCAGACAACATCATGGCACCTCAAGGGAACTCTTATGTCTGGAAATCTTTCCTTCACAACCCCTCCATTCCTATCACCATTTTTCATGGGTCTATTACCTCATTATTCCTTCTCCCTGTGCAATGATAATGATGTTATACGAGAAGGATGCAAGATGTCTCCAAAATGGCACCTTTGGATAAAAGATCTAACCTTACTTCCAAAGAGATATAACCCCTGTTTTTAAGGAACACATAGCCTGATGGAATCTTCATTGAGTGTCCTCATGATTCAGAGCCTTATTCAGGTCAAGAAAGTAGCTAACCACACGTGTGACTACAGCCAGAAAGGCCTCCTCTTCTTCACCTGCTTGCTAATGTTTAAAATCCCGTTAGCAGCCACTACATTTTTTTTCATTCTGTAGACGGATTTGCAGCTTAAAATACTAATAGGCTAAAGAGTCTTTTTTTTATTAAAATATTTTATTCATTTATTCATGAGAGACACACCGAGAGAGGCAGAGACACAGGCAGTGGGAAGCCTGATGCAGGACTCAATCCCAAAACCCTAGGGTCACAATCTGAGCTAAAGGCAGACAGACGTTCAATCACTGAGCCACCCAGGTGCCCCTACATGTTCTTTTGATGGTAGCAAAGCTGGGGATGGAAGGTAGTGAGGAGGGAATCCCATTGAGGGGGCAGGGCATGGAAAGGGCAGGCTGGAGGCAAAAATAAACTTTATCTTATGATGAACCTACCCAGCAATGGTCTTGATGAAATGAAGCACCAGCTGACAGCAACTCACAATGTATCACATTAAAAGGGATTTATTATAAATGGGTTACCCTGTCCACTCAGTTAATATATCCATGAAGCCAAGGGGAAGTGCCACCTGATTCTGAGTAAGCAATAGGGTTCTGTCTATTATAGGCAGATCACTTAATTAGAAAAAAAAAACCCCTCAAATGTACAGACACTAAATTATTAGACAGCAAAGGACAGGTAATGATGGTAGTAAAGTTTAAACACACTCCCAATTAACCTGTCATAGCCCCTGGGTAGACCCCGCAAGTAGAAATTACAGATCTCAGGATAAAGTGACAAATGCTTAATGATTAGGTCATCAGCCACAAAAGGGGCCGGATACGGAATAAGTATCACTTTAGATACAATTTACAGTATTTGAGTTTCACTTTATAAATAGCCTGGCTAATGTGTCTTTCTTCACAAAAGGATTTCATATCTATCCTTTGAGACCCAGCCTATATGCCACAAATCCTTGGATAACTTCCAGGATCCCCCAAACTGAATTTCTCTCACCTCTTTGGATCTCCATCCTCCCAATCCTGCCTGTGTTCCAGCACATACCATATCCTACCTGTGGTCTTAGTTCTCTGTGTTCATGTTTTAGAGACACTATTTAACTATAAGCTCTAAAGGCAAGACTTTTCTAGAACCCTGCTTCTCAATAACTTATATTTTACTTGTTTAAGCCTATAATTTCTCTATAATTTACATTTTCCTTTTATTTATTTAATGGTTGTATTTCTCGTTTTCCCATAAGCTCTGTGAGACACAGAGTCACATCTGTCCTAGTTACCACTCTAAACATAGCGTAATTCCCAGCACAATGTCTAGCAATACTAGTTATTCAGTAAACATTTCTTAGTCAATGAATTATGTTCATACTTTTCAAATGACCTGGCAGACACAATTTATAACAGAATTTCAAAGAATATTTAATAAGCACAGTAGGTCTGAACTGAATGAACTAAAACTACAGGCATAAACACACTAATGCCACATGTTTGGATTATCTCGGCTGGTCCAGTCTAATCACAAGGGTCCTTTCAAGAGGAAGATGAGGCGTCAGCATCAGAAAAGGCATGATAATAAAAACACAGAAAAGATATTGGAAAATACTGTATTAGTGGACTTTAAAGATGAAAAATGGGACCACCAGCCAAGGAATGCAGATGACTTCTAGAAGCTAGAAAAGGTAAGGAAATGGACTTTCCCCTAGAGCCTCCTGAAGGAACAATGAAAGCCCTGCCAACCCCTAGATTTTAGCCCAGTGAGACCCATTTTAGACTTCTGACCTCCAGAATTATAAGATTATCAATTTGTGTTGTTGCAAGGAACTAAATGTGTAGTTATTTGGTAGAGCGACAAGAAAAATAGTACATAACTTTTGCATTAAGTAATTAACATAGGAGATGGCAGAGAGTGGTGGTGGCAGAAATAGTAGAGAAGTAAATAAAACTGATATATATTTTTTCCTAGGCAGATCTAATAGGATAGGCATTAGATTGGATCCATGAGTTTTGACTCAAACAAGTAGCTAATGAAGATATCTATTAAATTGGGAAAACAGGTTGGGTGAAGAACGAGAAAGGGAAAATACAGTTTATTTTCAAAGTGTTAAGTTTTGGGATGCCTGGGTGGCTCAGCAGTTAAGCATCTGCCTTCAGCTCAGGGCGTGATCTCGGGGTCCTGGGTTCGAATCCCACATCAGGCTCCCTGCTTCTCCCTCTGCCTGTGTCTCTGCCTCTCTCTGTCTGGTGAACCCAAGTACTATTTTAAAAATAGTGAGAAATGTTTGCATTTTGTGTTTGAAATTTCTACTTAAAGAATAGGGCTATTAGGTGTTTTTGGAAAAAAAAATAGAGGAATACGCCTTTTATTCATAATCCAAAATCTAAAGCTATACTATTCAACCACAAAGAAATTGGGATTACAGATTTCTAACTCAATGATGTCCCTCTTGCTGTAGAATTCTGTTCATTGGGGTCTCTGACTCTAAATGAATTTGTGGAGGGAAATCTTTCCTACTACACTACGTTTCTAGTCACACACTCACACAGGGCTTACAGATCTAAGATGCTAGCAGACTGTTTCAGAAGTGGATTTCTGATTTCTCACTTGGAGATTTCATGGTAGGACCAGTTGGATTCAATTCATGTCTTAGAAAAGCCTTGCAGAGTAGCTGTGTCTTCACAACATGGAGGATAATCAAGGCTTTGAATATCTTCAAGCTCTAGTGGGCAAATGATACTATTTATAAAGCAACCAGGAAACTCAAAATCTCTTGGCCAAATTTGCATTGACCCAGCAATGGCCATAAGTCCAGCCTCCTCTAGCTGAGGAACTGACCATCAAGAGTAAGTGTGCAAAAGTGGCACTCAGAACAATTTTCAAGGGGTAGAATATGCAAGCTTCGACTCTGCCTTCCTATGTCCCTACTTTCAAACTCCAAAACTCCTAGGACACCTGGGTGGCTCAGGCAGTTGAACATCTGATTCTTGGTTCTGGCTCAGGTCAGGAGATTGATCTCTGAGTCCAGCTCCACACTCAGTGTGGAGTCTCCTTGTCCCTCTCCTTCTGCTTCTTCCTGCCCCCCACTCATGCCCTCACATGCCCATGCATCTGCATGCATGCTCACTCACTTGCTATCTCTAAGACAGATAAATAAACAAATAAATAAATAAATAATAAAATCTTTAAAGAATCAACTCTAAAACTCCTTATGAGCATCATCAACTCAAGGAGACTTCTTAGATTCTACTTCTACAATGCTCCCAGTGGTGTTTTAGTTGTGCCATCTTTTCACATTATTTCTCATGTTCCAAACACATCTATGCCTTAGACATTTACTTTCTTGAAAGGCATGGGTCGTGTCTTATTCTCCTTTATAGGTCAGAAATCTAAAATAGTCATAGAGTTTGCCACACTTAATGCATCCTACCTGCATCTTCATTACACAGGGAAATAAAATGCCTTGCATATAGTGAACACGAAGGACTCAATAAGAATTTACTGAATGACTACTAGGTGCCAACCACTATCCAAGGTGCTAAGATACCAATAAACAAGATAGGCAAAGTTTCTCTCTGGGGGACAATAAGTAACCAAACCAATCCATGGAAGGATGATTTTAGATTGTAATAAGAGTTATGAAACAAATAAAATGGGCAATGAGATAAAGAGTGATTCGAAGGAATGATAAAGTAGTCTCTGGGACTGGACATTTCAGCTAATACTTGATTGATGAGAAGGAGCCAGTCATACAAGGATCTGCAAGGGATCTGCAAGGGGAGCCATGTAAGGATCTCCTAGGGAGAGGCATCAAAGTAAAGCAATGTTTGTTACTGTGGGGAGTAGACACTTGGGAGGAGTATAAAGGGAGACGGTGGAGCTGCTTAATTGCTAACTTTCCTTTCTGCATCTACATCAGAGCAGGGTGCCACCTTTCCCCCGTTTTGCATATTTTTTCATTACTATTTCCATTTTCTCAATTCTGCTCCCCCATTTGCCATTAAATTACAAGAAAACGAGCCTCTGCCAGCAGCAAACACATCTGGAGCCCTCTTCTAACCCCTTAATGTCTAAAATACCAAACTAAAAGCCACTTGGATATAGAAGCAGAGAGTATTAAGATTTAGCTTTCATTATAATAGGTCCATTCAACTAATGTTTATTTTTATGGCCATTACATGTCATTATCATTATACTGATCATAGTCAGAAACTAAGTTATAAATTGACTTATCACTGTTTCTTCCCATATTATCACATAGGAAGTCCTATTATGGGGTAAATAGCTTTAGCAAAGCTGCATATTTCACTATATGCTAACATAAAAAGAAACCCAGCAAATGCATGTAAATAACATTTTCCAAGGTAATCATAAATACTTCAGCAAAAAACTACATTACTTATTTTAGTATTCCCGAATTTGAAATTTCTTCATCATTATCATCATTTACTTCATTGCAAGTGTTTGTTCATCAAGAACTGTAATCAATAAAAGAAAGAAGAGAAGCAGCTAGTTTCTGCATCATAACCAGATTGTCTAGATGTCGTGCCTGGAATCCATTACTAGTGACATTTTTAGTTGTGTTTCCAATCATTTGGAACACACAGACTTTCTTGTGCAACATGCAAAGCTTTTGGATGCTGTAGGCCCTCCTGTCAGCAACAGCAGCCCAGAAAAGGAGGCATCCCACTGGTGTACGCTACCTGATGCCATCTTCTGTTCCAACTCGAGGCATTTAGGCTCCTCCTGGGATCCTTCTTCCTGAGTTCCAGTCCCGCAAACCAGAAAAACAGAGAGAAAATAAAAATATGCATTAATTTACAGCAACAATTTCTGCAAACCTACTGAATTAATACGAGATCGAGAATGAAAAATATTAGGGACGCTTGGGTGGCTCCATGGTTGAGCATCTGCCTTTAGCTCAGGGCATGATCCCAGGGTTCTGGGATCGAGTCCCTCATCAGGTTCCCCACAGAAACCTGCTTCTCCCTCTGCCCCTGTCTCTACCTCTCTCTGTGTGTCTCTTGTGAATAAATAAATAAAATCTTTAAAAAAAAGATTGAAAATATTAGACCAAGACTTTATGAACTGAGGCTTTGGACAAGCAACAAAGTCAACAGATGTTGACGAGGGTAACTACGGGGGTGCTGCATTACAAACTCCAGGGCTGTCATTCACACGGAAGTGTCTATGGATGCTGTCCCTGAAGCAGTACAATCCAGGGACTCTCTGTGACTAATACGTTTGGGAGCATCAATTATTAGATAATAGTGGTGGTGGGTTGCTCCATAAGACAAAAATTCTGCCAGTATGGTGTAACAAAGATAATTATGCTTTACTTTTCATAATTCAAAGAGCTGATTCATTGTATTTTTGAAAATTCAATCACAATTTAGTTATTTTTATCTTTGGAAAATTGAGTGAACACATTCTTCCCTGAGTTCTGGGATGATATTCTTTAATGACAATCGTGACTCCTATAAGCATTGATAAAGTAGACCCAGCTAGGAGTGAGGGAAGTAAATTAGGTGGAATATCTACACGGTGCCTTTCTAATTTTATCTGCAAGATAACTTTATGCTGATTCCTTCATTTAGTTTTTTCCTTCACCAAACAAATATTTGTTGAGTGCCTTGTAGGGGCTATTTCTGTGGGACCTTAATTTCTATGCAAGATCCCTTCAATTACACTGCAGACAGATGCCTACTCAGCTTCCTTCCCAGTCAGGCACACTTTCTGCACATACTTGTTCCTCAGGGGAATTTAGCCAGATAGAAGAATTTTGCACCACAATAAAGCATGTGGGTGAAGAGTTGCAAAAATGGTAAATAAAGCTACTCTGTAACCAAAGTAGAACTAACAAACTCAAAAATTGATTGTAGGAACACTCTCCAATTTGTTCTAAGTTTGCACCTCCTAAGTAATATTTCACCCAGATGAGAATCCACCAGACTCTCAAGCTTGGTTAGTAAGATAAGACATCTCTTTTCAATTCATAAAGAATAATTTCTTTAAATCATCATCAGTATCAACTGTTATAAGTTGATTTCACCTGTGTTGGGAACAAACGTTTTTCCAGAGATCAAAAATTCTCTTCAAATGTTCATCAGGGACTAGTTCCAAAAATTTGTCCTACTTTTAAAACCCATGAACCAGTACTGGCATAGACAATTTGGGTAAATAAGCCTTCAGTTCAATTAGCTCAAATGTATATGCTGTAAGAAATTTTTATGAAAATTGCTTTCAGAATTATATCTCTAAAAATGATATGAATTAATATGATGTTAAAGGACATGTAAATGATAGAAAGCTCCATAATACAGAAACTAAAATCCTCAAATAATTTCTTGTTTCATAACACCCAACAGGACAGTATATAATGAAAACACAAGGAGTTATTTTATAATACAGCCACAAAGGAAGTCTCTTGAGATGCCCAAATAACCAAATAAAGTTGTTTCATGGATGAAAGGATTCTCCTTTGAGCCAATAAGACTGTTTACTTTTTATTGCTCTGAATTCCAGAACTGTGAAATAATGTAGCTCTTTAGCTTTCCTCCAGACATATTTATTATTTTATTTTAAATTGTCCTTCCTCCAATTTTCTCATTAAATAGTAAAAATTGCAAAGTCCTAGAATTATCTGCAGATGGAAGGATATTTGGAATCCTCTTCGCTGAAGAGCTCTCAGCATAGAATAAACAAGCATCTGTCTTTGATAGTGTAAACTATGATCTATTTAGAGAAAAAAGACCCAGCTCCTCAGATTCTCGTGTTTCTTCTCTTCAGCGCAAGTCTGTGATTTGCTGAGTTTGTTCTTACTGGCTTTTTCCCAGCAAAGCTAGAATAAAATGACAACAGTCCAAATGTAGTAGACATCTGTTGATTTTGCTGCCTGGCATTTACTCACTCTATCTAGTAAGTGTGTCCTAATTTCCTCTTTAAAGTCATCCTTTCAGACTTTAACCAACTGTGGTTCCTATGAAACCAGCCCAGAGCCCCATGCATCTCCCTCCTCACCGCCAGGGCTGGTTATGTGACCCAGGCCCAGGCCCATCCCTCCATCTCATTTCCCTCATTGAGGGGTTTAGAGTCATCACGTGATCTGATCAGGGCTAATGAGAGATTTTCTCTGAAATTCTGGGAATTTGACTCCTATTCTAACCCACTGAAACCTGAAACAACTATGAGGGTTGGAGGCAGCTATCCACACAAAGGAAGGCAGGACCAAGAGATGGACTGATACAGAGGCCTAGTGATGTCACAGGAGCCCCAAATCTAGGTATGTCAGAAGCAAACTTAACCTTGGACTTTTAATCCTAAGTCAGCTATTATATTCTATTTTTTAAAAATACATTGATTTTTAAAATAAAAACCCATTTGGGGGTGCCTAGGTAGCTTAGTTGGTTAAGTGTTGGACTCTTAGTTTTGGCTTAGGTCATGATCTCAGCGTTGTGAATAGAGCCCTGTATGCTCAGTGTAGAGTTGGGCTGTATGCTCAGTGTAGAGTCTGCTTGAGATTCTCTCTCTTCCCCTATCCCTCCACCTGGCACTCTCTCTCTCTCTCTCTCTCTCTCTAAAATCAATCAATCTTTAAAAAAATAAATATTTTAAAAAATCAGGTTTTCTGTCACTTCTAACAGAACCAGCTGATATACCTCCACTCTCGGAAGCCAGAGTGGGGTGTGTTGATCATTGGCTTCTGTCCCTCACACACTATGGGGTACGTTAATTAAATGGAATGATAGGGATGATGCACTGAGGAAATGCTCAGAGGAAGTGCTAGTACAATTTGACAAGCAATTGGGCTTTTCATCTATGTCTTATGATGTCTAATGCCAGGATGTTTTACTGAGAGGCCATGAGTTTCACATTCTTTACAAGATGGTCACTCAGGTACGTCCACAAGAAAAGATAGAGGAGAGGAAAAAAAAAACAGGAAAATCAAAGTCTATCACCCTTAGGTCCTAGAGAAGGAGGTGCAGCCTGTCTCTTAGGGCCACATGGGAAATACCAGGGTAGTGGGGGGCAGAAGACAGGAATTAGGGGAGCACTTCAGCCACAGCCTTTTTTGGGGTTTTTGCACAGGAAAGGCAAAGTAGGGGAAAGTAAACAGTTTAAGGTTGGCTAGTTTAAATAATTTCCATGGGCTTTGAGCAATAGAAATGGTCCCTAGTTGCTTTTACTTGGCCCTGAGATAATTAAAGCAGAATGATATTGCATCCTGAGACACACAGACCAAATAGAGAATGTTCAACTCCAGGTTGGTTAGTATTCCTAGCACAGGCATAGGCATTCTCCAGGCTGGAGAGGATGTCAAAACATCCTAATATGTTTAGGATGTAATAGAGAGGATGTCAAAACATCCTAATATACAGAAAATTTTAAATATTTGCAATAAATCATGGTAAACCACAACCTGAGTATGTTTACAATGAGTGAGTTCAAGGTACGTTTTAGCACAAATAAGTTTCTTTTCCCAAGATTCACCTGCTTGAGCAATAGTCAAAAAACAAAACAAACAATAAAAAATTAATTAATTAGTTAAAATATTAACATAGCCTTACTGATATACTTCAAGTCATTTTAACTTGGTTTTATAGTTTTGCAACATTGGCAGCTGGCTTTTCACTCTAGGAAAGCAAGTTTAGAAACAAAATGATAGTTTGAAAGAAAAATTGAAATCTTAAGCGAGAATTAAGGAGATCTGGTCCCATTTGTCTCTACCTGTTGCAATAAGTACGTGACTGACTCTTGGCTTCAACTACCTCCATTTGGAAAATGGATCCCAAACGTAACCATTCCTCCCCAAGAAAGTTGAATACTAATTTTAAATGACTGTTCCTGTAGCACCAAACATTTGAGGAGTCTTCAAATTTTCTCTATTATAGGCTACACTACAAAAAACATCTTTCAATGTAAGGATTTTCATTATTTCAAATTATTTTGGATTAAAGTTTCAAGGAGAGGATTCTGGATCAAAGGTCATGAATGTTTTTGAGACTATAAAACTCCCCAAAAAAATATTGCAGCAAATTAATTTTAAATTAATGTAAAAATAATTAATTTAATGTTAAAATGTGACAGTTTCATTATACCTTCTCTAGCAACATCTAAGTTCACATTTTGATGGATATGAAAAGTCACCTATTGGAGGTTATTTTTTTAAGATTTTATTTATTTATTCATGAGAGACAGAGAGAGAGAGAGAGAGAGGCAGAGACACAGGCAGAGGGAGAAGCAGGCTCCATGCAGGGAGCCCAATGTGGGACTCAATGTGGGATTCGATCCCGAGACTCCAGGACCATGTCCTTGAACCAAAGGCAGGAGCTAAACTGCTGAGCCATCCAGGGATCCCCTGGAGGTTATTTAGAAACTGATATCCAACATTCACCACAACCCAGTGCCAAGAGTCTCTCCTACTGCACTGTATTGCTACTAATAAATGTGTTTAATCTCTCATGGAATCCAGTATTAAAGCCTTGTCTATCCCACTACAGTGCAGGATCTTTCAGAGCAAAAACTATACTTCCTCTTCAAGTTTCATTCAGGCTCTACCCTTTTTGTCAACAGATGCTTGTTAAACAATTGTTGAATGGATTCAATTGTTCACCTACTTTACATTTTTGTTTAATGTCTAACCTCGTAACACATCCCACAATAAAAAGTCACGCACTGTCCCTCCTAATAACAAAGATCAGGTGGCAGTTTCTTCAAGAAGACCTTCCTGAAGCAGTCCCCATCTCCATTCCAAACTCTACCCCAAACTTTAGGATGTATAGTTAGCAACAATTTCTTGGGTGCTCGCAATGTGTCAAACTGTACTGTATGTGTAGAGCTCATTAGTCCTCAACAGCTCCCTGAGATAGGTGACCTTATTATTCTCAGTCCTGGTTTATGGATGGAGAAACAGAGGCTCAGAGGAGCTCATTCATCCTATAGTGGATACTATGATGTGCTGCCTGGAGGCCCCTTCAGGACTGAAAGATTTATTGTCACAGCTACAGGAAATGTGGTTAATAGACAACACTCAGCTGTCAGCATCCTGGGAGAGAGCTGCAGTGCAGGTGGCACTCAGAGTTGTTGACTTGAGGGCAGAGAGGCCTTGCCCCCTCACTCCATCTCAAGACAACTCTGAAGGGCCCTCCTCCCTTCAGAGCTGCCTATGACGTTGGTAAGGACTTCACTGAGAAACTTCATCGTAGCATATTATCCTCTTCTCCTCAAGTCACACAGCTAATAAGTGAGTCTGAAGACAAACCCAATAGAGGAGTGCCTGGGTGGCAGTAGGTTAAGCGTCTGCCTTCAGTTCAGGTCATTATCTCAGGGTCCTGGGATTGAGCCCCTTTTTGGACTCCCTGCTCAGTGGGGAATCTGCTTCTCCCTCTACCTCTGCTCCTCCTCACCCCCGCTTGTGTTCTTCCTTTTTCTCTAATAAATTAACAAAATCTTAAAAAAAAAAACTATTGTGTCTAGAGTCTATGCTCATAATCACCTCTCCATGCTGCACTCCAGATGACTTGTTCTCTCTAAATTTCCTAGTGTGAGATGGAGATAATAATGGTATCTATGTCCATGGGTTGTTGTGGCGATAAAATAATATATGTAAAGCATCTATTTAATACCTGCTGCAGAGGAAATATATAGGTAATGCACCTTCCCTCTTCCCCCAATGGAAACACATAATTGGCTTTTATGTCCTTTTTTTGTCCATGGGACCACTAAGATGAAGATTAGAGGTCATCCACCAAAAGCTCTTTCCTGACTATATGTAGAACCTTGCAAAATTCACTTTAAATCAGTATGCATTTACTGAGAAATTTCCATGTTCATGGCATTATGCCAGAAAACATGAGGAATAGTACAGTGAAATAGGACATAATCTTGTACCTCCAGAAACTCATAACCATAGGAGAGAAACTCAAAATTTCCCTAATTTTCTTAGGGAAAGTAAAATCTTAATTCTAATAAATAACTTTCTCAGCCCCTCCCCTCCTCTTCATGTGGTGTAGTGTGTAGCTCCTGGAGAAGACAAAGAGTTTCAATATTAGAACCTGAGAGAAAGAGCTCGATTGGCACTTACAGGAGAGGAAAGAGTACTATAAATAAAGTAGGCTCACCCGTGTCCCTAGCTTCCTCTTTCTGAGGGAGCAAACCCACAATTTCAAAGCAAGCTCTAAACAAGCCTTCGAGCTTTCAGAGAACTGACTCTGGACCCCAGTACACAGGTTAGAAGCATCTGGTCAATTTTAAGACATGCCATGTAGTTGCCATTTTAAAGAATTAAGGCAGCAGATACAACTATCCTGAAATGTGCCAAGAACTATAGAGCAAGTGGGCGGGGATAGAAGGAAAGCCCACTGGCATCCCACAGGGTGGTGAAAGGATGTGGGCCCTGGAGTTAGGGAGTTCAGACTTCAAATCCTGGCTCTGCCTTGTAGGAACTCTGTGAGCCTCTGTTTCCTCATCAAAATGTAAAGGTCATCACTTGATGTCCTCACAGGATAGATGCAAAGATTAAACAAGGTGACAGATGCAAGAATGTCACACTAGTCACTATTAATGTGAAATGGAGTGGTCTCCACTCCTCTAGCAGCCCTTCTGATAAGAATTGCCACCTCCTGGCCACAAGGATTAATCCAGGCAAGGGGATATAGCCTAATTTAGGCTAGATATCCTGACTTAGCTGAGACTTCTCAGTTTGGAAGGAGTCTCAGAACTAGTGACACATTCCCTGACAGAGCTCAAGAGAATGAACCCAACATTCAATGAGAAGCAAAGGCAAAAGTCAAAGAAGGAGCTATGATGAATGGTCCATGTGTCCTATTCTATGGTTTATTATTAATTTCTATGTTCCTCTGCCAAATTTCTATTAGTTTAGGCTGCCTCTAACTTCTTGCAGCTCAGGGAATGTCCTTCAGACAACTGCAGATGCAGGGGAGCCCAAGAAAATTGAAGGTGTCAATTCTCAACTACTTCAGTAGCATGCTCCAGCCACTCTTGGATCTATAGAGGATACTTAGGAGCAAACATGCAATTCACTAAGTGACCCAAGATCGGGGAGGCTCTGGGACCTTGATCAAAGACCTAGTTCATTGATCAGAGACTTAGCTCATCATGGCCTATATGGTGCTTAGTGCTAAGTGCTTTTCTTCATCCCTACTTATAGGAAAACAAAGTAGTTATAGCAACAACAACAATAAAAAAAAATGGAGAAGTATTAGATTCCATGCTTGTAAAGCTAGTAGATCTCAGACCTGGGTATCTATCCAAATTACTTGGAGGACATGGCAAAAATACAGAAGAGGAGCCAGCCCTTGTCCACTTGGACAAGATTGGGCCTCTGGATTCCTATTTTTTTATGCTTTATTTATAGTGTTTTATTGCAGTGGAAAAGCACATACATTGGAGTCAAATGAATGAGGTCAAATCCTAGCTCTCCCATTTACCAGCTGTGGGATTTTATTTATTTACTTATTTGAGAGAGAGAGAGTGAGAGCACACAAGAGAGCACACAAGTGGGGGAAGAGGCAGAGGTAGAGGGAGAAGGAGGCTCACCACTGAGCAGGGAGCCCAATGCGGGACTTGATCCTAAGACCCTGAGATCATGACCAGAGCCGCAGGCAGACACTTTGACCAACTGAGCCACCCCGGATCCCCTGACAAACACTTTTTTAAAATCTGGTGTTTTGCCTCCTTTTGTTGTCCTTAAAGAAATCCTTGAGAGATGGTAGTTACAGATGAAAAGATGTCAGGAGTCATCTGACTTCCCTAAGTGAGCCTGTTTTCTTTTCTTGCATATTTGCCAGTTTCTAAAATGTCATATACAAAGGACTTTCATTAATTTATTTTAGGCACATGGTTACAGTTCAGTTCATTTCACTGTCTGGGAAGTTCCCTAACAATCAGACTAAAATTTCTCATGTTAGTGACTCATCAGTTTTTTTATTTTAACATATCATAAATTTTTTTATCGTTTTAAATTTTAATTTCATTATAGTTAACACACAGTGTTATATTAGTTTCAAGTGTACAATATAGTGATTCAACACTTCTAGGCATCACTCAGTGCTCATCAGGACTAGTGCACTTTTAATCCCCTTCACCTCTTTTCCCATCCCCCCACTTTCCTTCCCTCTGGCAAGCATCTGTTCTCTGTAGTTAGAAGTCTGTTTCTTGTTTTGTCAGTCTCTATCTTTTTTTCCTTTGCTCTTTTTTTTCCTTCTTAAATTTCACATATGAGTGAAATCATATGGTATTTATCTCTCTGACTTATTTTGCTTAGCATTATACTCTCTAGCTCCACCCATGTTGTTAGAAATGGCAAGATTTCATTCTTTATCGATGAGTAATATTCCATATATACATATAAACATATTCCATATGTATATAATACACACACACATCACCTCTTTACTCACTCATTTATCAATGGGCACTTGGGCTGCTTCCATATCTTGCTACTATAAATACAGCTGCTATAAACATAGAGGTACTTGTGTATCCCTTTGAATTAATGTATTTATATTTTTTGAGCAAATACTCAGTAGTGTGATTCCTGGATCATAGGATAGTTCTACTTTTAACTTTTTGAGGAACCTCCATACTGTTTTCCAGTGGCTGCACCAGTTTGCATTCCCACCAGCAGTGCACAAGGGCTTCTTTTCCTGCATGTCCTTGCCAACACTTGTTTCTTGTGTTGTTAATTTTAGCCATTCTGACAGGTGTGAGGTGACATCTCATCGTAGTTTGTATTTGCATTTCCCTGATGATGAGTGATGTTGACCACCTTTTCATGTGTCTGTTGGTCATCTGTATGTCTTCTATGGAGGAATGTCTATTCATGTCTTTTGCCCATTTTTTAATTGGATCATCTGTTTTTTAGGTGTTGAATTATATCAGGTCTTCACACATTTTGGATACTAACTCTTTATCAGATATGCCATTTGCAAATATCTTCTCCCATTCCATATGTTGTCTTTTTTTATCATTTAATTTTATTTTTCATCATGATAATTTGACCTGATTAGCTCTCCTGGTGATGCTGATACACACCCAAGTGTAAAAATCACTATTGTAAAGGATGGGAATTTGGCCTGGTGCTCAGACAATATCATAAGAGCCCTCTCTTTTTCTGTCTCTCCATATGCCTGTTTCTGCCCATAAGTCTCTTCTCAGCTGACTTCATTGCAGAGCCAACACCACTGGAAGTCCTGAGGCCACATCCTTTCAGCTCATGTTTCAAAGGAGGGACAAGGAGTGTTTTAGACTCTGCATTCAGAGTGTAAGGGACGATCCTGATTGGTCCATCTTGGTTCACACACTCATCCCAAGTCTCAGCATCTGCCTATCAGAGAATGGAGACTATGATTTTTCAGACTCATATTATTGCCCATCTTAAGAGCTGCTGGAGAGAAGGTTACTGTAATTGGATTGGAAGCCTCACCAGAACCTCAGAAAGCCGAAAGGCACAGTTCCCTAAAGGAAGGAAGGCTGTGTCCTGAAGTGGGGGAGGTAGAGATACTGGCCACATTGCAGTTGAAAATATATACTCCCAGGCTGAATTCTCCAAAGCCACAGGACTAAAAATACCTACTGCTTTCTTAGGGTCTAGCATATGCTAGGAGCATCATGTATGCTACATGTGTATGAGATGATATCCAAAATTTTAACAGCATGGATTAGCTACCATCTAATCAGAATGGGGAGGGTCTTGGAGGTCCTGGGGGACAGGCTTTAACCCTTTACTTCCTGGACCATGCAGAGTTCAGGGGTGACGTGGGAGATGGATGCCACTTAGAGATTGGAGAGAAATTACATACCAGTCAATACAAAGGTATTTTGATATTTGAATAGTCAACATATTCTTACTGATGTATACCTGCTGAATATATTCAGCCCTCAGTATCATCTTATAAAACACACTTCTAAATTAGAGGTACATCCTGGAAGTATGTTGTAATATGCTAGAGGTATGCAAACCTCTCTCTGGAACATCATTTCATTCAAAGACTTGGGAAAGAAAAGCATTTGCATATTAGTTTTTAAAAGATTTTATTTATTTATTTGAGAGAGAGAAAAAGAGCATGAGCAGGAGGGAGGGGAAGAAGGAGAGGGATAAGCAGACTCCCCACTGAGCAGGGAGCCTGATGCGAGACTAGATCCCAGGATACTGGGATCATGGCCTGAGCCAAAGGCAGATGCTTAACCAAATGAGTCACCCAGGCACTCCATTATTTGTATATTAAAACTCCATTATTTGTATATTAAATATGACTACATTGCAGAAGGGTGTGTAGAACAGACAAATATTTAGGATGGCCATTGAATGTCAAAAGAATTTGGACACAGGGTCCCTGACATGGGGGTACTTCTGTAGACAAGACTGGAAAGCATTGGCAAGGATACTGCAGTGTTGATACTTGTGTCCCCATTATACATAAGGGGCCCTAGCAGGTTGAGGACTTTGTCTAAGAATACATGTTTTAAATGGGGGTAAGAATCCAGAATCCACACCATCTGTCTGAGTCAGAGCCCTGGGTATCTCAGCAGTACCACAGGTTTACTCCTAGAGGGTCTTATTTTTACAAACTTTAATCTTAAGTGGAAAGAACAGCTAGTTATTGAATAGCTATACTTGAAAGGACTAACTGAAGAGCACTTTGGGTAGGGAAGAACTTAAGGAGGAGCATTGCAAAGGAATGAGCAATTGTTCCTCATGATTAAGGAAGGCCATTTCAAAGATGCGCCATTGTGTGTTTCAAGGTTTAGGGAGCTCCAGGCCAAGAAAACCACAGAACAAAACAACATTTGTCACATGGTGGAAATTTCAGAGCTGGAAGCATAGGAAAGTTTGACACAATCTTTATGGCTGTAATTCAGTATGCTTGTCCAAAATTTAAAGTTGCATAATGACTGCAAAAATATTTGAAATAAAATAAACTGTCAGACTCCTGGGGGAAAGTAAGAGGTAAAACCAGTGGCCTGTACATGTGGCTAGAGACTTACCATTTGAGACACCCTCAAATTTAGATGTTGAAATCCTAACCCCCAAGATGATGGTATTTGGAGGTGAGGCCTTTGGGGGGGTGATTAGGTCATGACCCCAGGGAGCTCCCTTGCATTTTCCACCTGTGCGGATATAGTAAGAAGAAGGCCACCTATGTACCAGAAAGCAGGCTGTCATCAGATACCAAATATGCTGGTATCCTGATCTTGGACTTTCAGACTCCCTGTAAAAACACATGGTTATTGTTTAAGCCATCCAGTCCATGATGGTCTATTATAGCTGCCTGAACAGACTAAAATCCTGATTAATTTATTAACTTAACCATTATACATCCTTGCATATAGATTTGTATTACAGATTTTTTTTTAAAGATTTATTTATTTATTCAGAGTAAGAGAGAGAGAGAGAGGCAGAGACATAGGCAGAGGGGAGAAGTAGGCTCCATGCAGGAAGCCCGACACGGGACTCGATCCCGGGTCTCCAGGATCACACCCCAGACTGCAGGCGGCGCTAAACTGCTGCACCACCGGGACTGCCCTGTATTACAGATCTTGGATGAGTGACAGGAGAATCACAGAACTCTTCAGCTACTTACAGCATCTAATTCTACTTCATAGGCACAATATAAACATTTGTCGAATGAATGAGTATATAAGTGAATACTTTAAGAAAAAGTTTTTCAAAAATATCTTTTCTTTTTCCTGTAAAACTCAAGCTCCAGGAAACTGTGCGTGGATATCATGTGGCTTCAAGCACTGGAAGATGATATAAGTTTGAGAGACACTGTATATCAAAAGGATTTCATACACACATTGCAAATGACAGAAGGAGAGTTTCTGTTGGAAATCAGGACATGAGTTTTTATTCTGTCTCCACATTGGTTCACAAAATTAGTAGTATCTTGTATCTGCTTTGTACCTCTCACAATTTATAAAGAGGTGTACAATACATGGTTTATTTGACTCCTTCAACATCTCATGTGGTGGGCAGAGCATTGTCTCCCTGTTTAGGGAAAATGCATGGTTTCCTCTGCTCACACTTACAATACTTCTGACCCAGATGGGTGCATTTTTTCCCTAGAATAATTCTCTGACACCAGCTCAGTGTTCACAATTTACTTCCACACTAATCAGAGTTAGTGTAGACCTCACAGGTTAAGGGCTCAGAACCCCCAAGACTGGGTCCACTTGAGATGCCAATCACTAGTAGGTCACCAGGTTACCCACAAATTCTGTCCCATTTGGCTACAAATTGCAGGTCACCCAATATCCTCCTTGGGCTTAATAATTTGCTATAGACCCCAGAACACAGGAAAACAGTTTACTTACTAGTGTTGATTTATTACAAAGGATATTTTAAAGGATATACATGAACAACCAGATGAAGTGGTACATAGGATAAAGTGAGGGCAGGAATTTCTGTCTCCATGGAGCTGGGGTATACCACCCTCCCAGTAGGTAGAGGTGTTCACCAACCCAGAAGCTTTCCAAAACCTGTACTTTGAGGATTTTTATGAAGACTTCATTATACAGGCACAGTAAGTTATTAAGTCCATTTCTAGCCCCTCTCCTCTCTCTAGAGAGTTGGGGGTTGGGGGAGCTGAAATTTCCTTGCTTCTAATCATGGCTTAGTCTTTCTGATGACCAGTCCTCAGCTATTGTTGCCTCAGTAGAACAAAAGGAGCTCCTATCAGCTAAGAAATCCAGGGATTTAGGAGTTCTATGCCAGATGTTCCTACCACTTCAGAAAGTACATTAATGTAAGAGTTCTGTCTCAAGAACTCAGGTCAAAGACTAGATATTAGAATAAAAATTCTTCTAGCATCCCTATCTACAAGGTTTTTAGGAGCTCTGTGTCAGGAACCAGGGGCAGAGACCAATATTATATATCTCTTTCTTACTATTTCATACTCCCATTTTCCACATGAGGAATTTGGACCCCATGGTCGCACAACTATAAAGAAAGGCAAGACCAGACACTTTGCTCACTAGCCACTAAAGGAACACTTTCTAGTACTCCTGTCCATCCCTCAGATTTGAGGCAGAGGGATCAGAATATAGAAGGTCTCCTAGGATCAGAATATAGAAAGTCTCCTAGCAGGGATCAAAAAGTAGAGAAGGAGGAACAGTGCTGCCAGAGATCCATGCTGCATCAGTGAGAATACATTCTTAGCTGTCTTGAGAATTCTGGAGTGACTTCTGAGCCTTGGTTCCATGTTCCAATCAGCCTCACTTTCAGAATTTATTCTAAGCCGAGACATTTGTGAACGCTGGAATTATGTCTGTGAGCAGAGGTTACACCCTAGGAAGTGACACCCAGCAACTCTTTCGATATTCTGTAGAACCTTCCAGAATAAGTAGACATTTGATGGTGGGCTTTTTTTGGCAAACCTAAATTTTTCTAGTCCTAGCTGAAGCTAAAGCTGTGTTAAGGAAATTTAGACTAAATGTCCGGCACCCAACCTCTTTTCCTGAAGTTCAAAATGACATGGAGTACTATTTATAAATTGTGCAAATGAGCTTAAAATATTGTTTAGACTCATCTTGGAGGGAAAATGCTAAATTGGGGTTGCTTGACACCCATTAAAGAATGCAAGAGAAGGAGAGAAGCAGAGAGCCAGTGACGTGCTGTCCTGTCCTCTTCTGGGCTCTAGCACTATGCAGGGTCCTGTTGAAGCATACCTCTTAAAGCCACTTTGAAACATGATTTTTTAAATACAATTGCACTAGCTTTATTTTTTTAATTTTTTAAAAAGATTTTATTTGAGAGAGAGCATGTACACACTAGTATACACAAGTGCACCTGCATGCATGGGAGGGGCCAGAAAGAGGGGCAGAGGGAGAGGATTGCAAGCCAACTCTGCCCTGAGCTTGATCAATCGGGGCTGGACATGGGGCTCAACGGGGGCTTGACACAGGGCAACAGGGGCTCCACATGGGGCTGGATCCCACCACCCTGAGATCAGGACCTCAGCCAAAATCAAGAGTCTAACACTCAACCAACAGAGCCACCCAGGTCTGCATCAGCTTTTTTCATTACAGCAGTGTCATGGAAACTCATAGCTTTTCAATTTCCCTCACAGAAGCTTTATGCTCAGGGGATCCCTGGGAGGCAGTGGTTTAGCGCCTGCCTTTGGCCCAGGGCGTGATCCTGGAGTCCTGGGATCGAGTCCCACATCAGGCTCCCTGCACGGAGCCTGCTTCTCCCTCTGCTTGTGTCTCTGCCTCTCGGGGGGGGGGAGGGGGGAGGGGGAGGTCATAGTGCTCTGTTGTTGGGGGGTGTTTTTAGGGTGGTTGAGGGTTGTGATGGTTGGATTTTTGTTGTGATGGGGTGTGTGGAGTGGGTGGTGGTTATAAGTGCACTGGTAAGTGAAGGATTTTTGGAAGTGTGTAAATTGATGTTGTTGGGAAAGGAGATGTGTTAAGAGATGAGGGAATAGGAAATTGTTTTTTGTGTTTTGTTATGAGATAGTGTCGGAGTGTGTTAATAAAGGAAAAATGGATAAATTATATTTGGGGGGTTGGGTTTATTGGGTGGTATATATATATTGGGTTTATGTAGGATTGGTTTGTTGTTTTGAATAAGGATGAAATATGTTAGGGGTTAGGAAATTTGATTATATAGAAAGAAGGTTATTTTTATTTTATAAAGGAAGGATAAATGTATTGTAGGAATTGTATTTTTATTGAGTATGAGTTATTTGGTATTATGAGTGTGTGTTTGTGTGTTGGTTTTTGTAGGGGGGTGAATTAATTTAAATACGATGTTTTTATATTGAATAAATTTGTGTGTATGGAGGATAAGGAAATATGTGTAAAAAGAAAGAGGTATTTTTTTGTATATCACACAGAACAACTGCAGTTCTGCTTGGAATGTACAGAAAGCTCAGCAAGAGAAGGAACAGCTTGGAGGAGGCAGGTTATAACAAAAAGTGCTGCCCAGAGTTCTTTTCTTCCATTTTCATACCCTTCCTGCCTATAAATGTTTCTCTGCCCAATTCTCACGCATGGATAGAACCTGATAGATCCACTCCTAGACCATAAGGGTCAAGGTCATACATACACAGACACTCAAACATACACACACACACACACACACAAACACATAAACACATCGATGAACACACAAACACAAATACATACACTCCAATGCACACATACGTACACAACTCAAACACACACATATACACATGCACATAAACACACATACACAATTAAGTACACTTACAAAAACACACACAAACACAAATGCGTATATACACACAAAGACATACATACACATACATACAAATACATATGCACATACTACTCAAACACAAATATAAACACACATACATAAACATTTATACATAAACAGACACAGATGTACAATATACATGTGCACACACCATACATGCATGTACATACACAAACAAGCACACATATAAAAATGCACACAACCTACACAGAGTGAACAACACAACAAGGAATAAGCCTGGTAAATGAGATGCTTCAGTTGCTCAGCCTCCCCAAACCTCCTGTCCATGCCTTTAGGCTTTCTATCAGGATCCATGCTGTTTCAGCACCTCTGTTGTCAGAGCTTCCAGAAAGAGAAGAGGAGTTACTGGAAATCTGAGTGTTAACTTAAGCAATGCCCGAAGTTCCTTCACAAGGAATTCATAACCAGAGTTCCCTTCTTCCAGATGTTGCTCCACAGTCTGAGCGCCCCTCCCCCCACCTTCCTGCTGGCGGATGCTTCCCACAGCCCCTGCAGACCTGCTCCAGATGTACTCTGACCAGTTTCTGCTGGTCTTCACTTGTCTACTCCTCTACGGATAGATATGAGATGTGCTTACCGGGAAAGGGTCAATAGTGAGCTTTAATCTAGAAAACCAAGGGAAGAAGTATTATCATCAAAAGGCAAGCATTCTTTCATTTCATGGGAAACTTAGTCATTCAACAAACAGGGACTGAGCACCCACTGTGTGCTTGTTGCTGGGCTAGGTGAGGAAGAGACAAGGAGGACCAATATGTAGCCCTAGCCCACAAGGGCCCCCTGGAGGAGGAAACCAACCATTAGAACAGGAGAAGTGCTAGGGAGGGTAAAGAGGAAGGGGCTCAGGAGTCTGCAGGTGACAAGAGGGAAGAAGCAGGAAGACTTCTCAGGGGAGATGACACTATGTACCAGAGGAGGATGTGGTGGTTTTCCTACTAGGGAACCGCTTCAAAAAACAAAACCCTTGGGTACCTGGGTAGCTTGGTAGGCTTAGCATCTGCCTTTGGCTCAGGTCATGATCCCAGGGTCCTGGGATTAAGTCCTGCATCGGGCTCCCTGCTCAGTGTGGAGTCTGCTTCTCCTTCTCTCTCTGCCCCTCCCCCCTGCTCTCATGCATGGGTGCGTGCTCTCTCTCTCAAGTAAATAAATAAAATTGTTAAAGAAAACCCCCCTCTGATGTTATTTTTTCAGTTTCAATTTCTTCTTAAAAATTTTAAGGTATGCTTATACCTTGTATTTCAGAGATAGCCCATGTGCCCCATCATTTTCTGGCTGCCTGCTGATAAATCACAGGTTCCCTTGCCCTGTGGCCTCCCATGGGGCTCAGCCCATAGGACTGAGAGAGGGAGGAGAGTCAGGTCAAGGCTTTTATTCCACTCTCCCATCCAGGCAGTCTTCTCTAGGAAATGCTCTTTTTTTCTCAGTTCCTATTGCAGCTTCCTCTCCACCCTCATCCCTTGGGTTTAGAAGTAGTAACAGCTCTTGCTCTGATATTAGTATCCCTTGTGGTTCCTCTACATCCCACCCACACTTTACAAAAGTTGCCTTATTAAACTCTCCTTGAATTATTCTAACTGGACGGCCATCTGTTTCCTGCTGGGATCTTGAATGATAGAGCAAACAGCAAATATATTAGGGAGGGCAGGATGCAAAAATTATATAAATGTGTGTGTGTGTGTGTGTGTGCGTGCGTGCGTGCACACATGCACACATATATGCCAGGGATAGTAATGATGCTATCTGATTTATTCATTTATTCCACAGACATTTATCGATGGCCAACTCTGTGAAAAATACAATGGGTGAGGAAATCACACTTCCTGTATCTTATGAGACACTGTCAGTTACAACATTTTTTGTTATGGTCAGATTATATATTTTAATTTGGAGCTCATAAAATATGACCTCAATAGTTATGGGTAAGGGGAAGATGAGTACAATGCAATCTGTACTCTTAGAGCTTATAATCTAGTCTAGCTTAGTTCTCCAAAGTCCAAGTCAATAAAAGAAAAAAGCACGTGGAGACAGTCCAAGGTATGATCAAGTACTGGATCTACACTTTGCAGGTCACACTGTGGGTAACACTCCCTTGCCTGCTGAGAGGTGAGACTGCTGCTTTGGGGTCAAAGGTCTCAATGGTGATGATGAAGGCTCACCATGAGCCAGGCAGTGGAAGAACAGATTTAATATCTCTTCTTTGTGAAAAACCTCTATAAAACAGGCATGGTTTTTCTCATTTTGCAGAAAGCCAAGTCTTAAAACATTAAGCAGTTAGCAGTGTTAGTTAGCATCTGGATAACCCAAGTTTATATCCAAGGCCTATTCCCTCTTAACTACTCGGCTCCATCATCTCTTCCAGGAATAGACAACTCATGGCCAAGACCAGAGGATGTTTGGTGAAGAAGACACAATTACAGGTTTGAAGGCAAAGGGCTATCTTGCAATTTTGGCTTACTCTCTGTTATTATATCTGCTCAGTGAGAAATGGGCTGGAGAACCAACGTTACTGGAATCTCCTTTTGATTCTGTATGGTAGAATCAGATCTCAGCTAACAATTTGCTCTGGGATTAGAAAGAAGGTCAAGGGACAAACTAAACCAGTTGTACCCAGGGGCATGCCAGGATTTGCTTCTGTAGAGGCTATGGCTTCCTCTAATAGGATCTAATAATTATTAGTTTATGAAGGTAGTAGAGATCAGCATGTCAGTGGGAGGGGTGGTGAGGGACACATTTAAGGCTGTGCTCCCTTTAATTAGCTACACTGGGGATAGGGGTGAGCAGCTTTGACCTATGCTTCCTTTGGGAATAGGAGCAGCCAACCTAACCACACAAGAGGGTTTTTATGAGTGGTGAGCAATACAAATGCTTATAAATTTAAAGTAACCCATAAATTTTGAAGAATTCAAGTTTAAGACCTGTTGATGCCCTTATAAAAGCCTACCTACTTTCCCCCTATACCTTAACTACCTATATATCATGGTTTATGCCTGTTGTCCCAGAACGATTATAATAGTGTCCCCTTTCACTCTCAAAAGTGTTGTTTTAGATGATAAATTATCACTTTACCTCTGCTATACGTTACTGATCAATAAAAGAAAGTGAGGCAGTGGGATCCTGAGCTTCAAATACCCCAAGTTTGGTTTCAAAATAAGTGTTGTCTTGCTGCATGGGTCTAGATTACTCAATTAACCTCTCTGATCCTTTATGTCCCAAGTGAGAATAAAACATGTGGCTAGTGACTTTTATGGCCAATAACAAATAGAAATAGTTCATAAAGTTATAGAATTTTGGAGCCAGAAACAATCTGAAGAGATAGTTTAGTATACAAAGGCTATGAAGAGCTGTAAGAAAGTCACAATGATGCAGTCAGTCGTCCCCCAACAGATCCTCTGTTGTTTTGGAGAAATCTAGCAACTCAACCCAGCCGAGATGGGGCAGAGGGAGAGAAACTCTGTCCCTGAAACAAAGAGCTGATGATGGCTTAGAGACTCAAGCCTTTTGTCAAGTGAAATTCTAACAACTGATCAGTCAGTGTCTGTTTGCCTGCAGTTATCATAAAACATCCAGTGGTCCCAGTGACCTATTAACAGACCTCAGAAAGGTGTCCCTCCTCGATTCAGTAGCTGGTTCTGAATGGGATTGCAACTCATCAGTAGACTTCAATAGAGAAGGGTGCGATGGGGGGGACCCCAACCCAAGGGCCTGTCAGCTGTAACCAGAGGCACCATGACTGGATCCAGGGATGTGTTTCTTTTTAGTGTCTCTAAGGATTGTCACAGTCTGCTCCTTTGTCTTGTTTACCCTTGCCACAAATCAACTGTGTCTCAAATGCCCACTCCTCCACCAGGCCGAACAATTTTACTCAGATGATGTCTGAAAATTATCAGTCTAGAGGGAAGAAGGTGTGGAGAGGTACAGAAAGAAAAAATAAGTCACCAAAGCCTAGAAAGTCTAGAAAGCCAAAGCCTAGAAAGGGAGCTGATCCTGTTAGTAGGCCTCTACTGAGGCTGCAGACAGAAAGGATATAAAACCTCAGCCACTTAATGGACAAACTAGAAAAGGCTGCCTTGGTTCCTCTGTTCCTTCTTCTGCTTGTGACCTTTCCTTGTCTTTACTCCACCCTAGACCCCCCCCCCAACCCTGCCGCCTCCAAGCCCAACTGAGTCCCAGAGATGACAGTGGCAAGTTCCTTCAGTTGCCGTGGCTGGAATCTGGAATCATTTCCAAGGAAAGAACCATAGGTTTTTTTGTTTTTTGTTTTTTGTTTTAATAATGCAGGGCTTGGCACTCATGGAATTGGAAAGTCTGCCATGCCTGCCCAAGAATTATTCATAGACCAAATTCAAATTTGGGTGCCAAAAATTTTATAAAGTACTGCGTTCCAGAATCTGTTTTTCTCCCTCTTACAACAGCTTTAGAGGAACTGAGGAGGGGCACATAAAAATAGCTACTTTCCAATGCGTTCAGTTCACTTCTAGGCGAAAATGTAAGGGTATCCTTGAAAGCTATTTCACTCCTCCGCAAAAAGAGGTGCCTGTGGGCTTCAGTGTGAGCAACTGCTTTTTGTACGCACAGTTTGTGCCATCCATTGCAATGTACTTTCATCTAGACTGTTTCTACAATTTTGTACCTTTGTTGCTATGGGGCCATTTGCCACACATTGGCTCAGCCCCAATTCAACTTTTGATCTTAAACACAAATACCAAGATTAAAAATAATGTCCATAGTCATTTTAAAAACCATGAAAACAAATCATTCCTGTGGTAGTACTCCTAAGGCAAGTTAAATCATGGTGGATTTGCTAGGAGGGAGACAGAAACCTACTGTGGGTAGTTCCTTGTGTCTTTCTAATTTAGCAATTGAAGGCCCAATTAAAAGTTGTTTGAGTAAAAGGAGAAAAAAAAAGTGATAATGTTAAGTGCAGAGGATGCTAATACAATTCCTAGTGAGAAGGATATTCCTAGAAGGATTCCTAGTGATTCTGATAACCCCTGTTGTGGAGAATTTTGGAAACAATTTGCAAACTTATATATTTAATTCATCAAATTCTTACTGTTTACACTTACATGTGTATCGTACTTTATAATTATAAAAGATAATTCAGGAAGGAGCCTCGGTGCCCATCGAAAGATGAATGGATAAAGAAGATGTGGTCTATGTATACAATGGAGTATTACTCAGCCATTAGAAATGACAAATACCCACCATTTGCTTCAATGTGGATGGAAGTGGAGGGTATTATGCTGAGTGAAATAAGTCAATCGGAGAAGGACAAACATTATATGGTCTCATTCATTTGGGGAATATAAAAAATAGTGAAAGGGGATAAAGGGAAAGGAGAGAAAATGAATGAAAATATCAGTGAGGGTGACAGAACATGAGAGCCACCTAACTCTGGGAAATGAACAAGGGGTAGTGGAAAGGGAGGTGAGTGGGGGGTTGGGGTGACTAGGTGATGGGCACTGAGGGGGGCACTTGGCGGGATGAGCACTGGGTGTTGTGCTATATGTTGGTAAATCGAACTCCAATAAAAAAAAAAAGATAATTCACGTATGTCATCATCTTACACGAGCTATGTAATGGCCCTTCAAGGAAAATACAGTCATACTCATTTTACTCTTGGGCATGCTAAGGCTCAAAAGCTATTATGTGACATGACCAAGATCATAGAGCTAATACTCAACTACAGATTTGTCTGTTTTTCAACATGGGGTTTATTTCACTATATCCCTGCTGACTTGCTTCTGCATACTGTATACAAACTGGTATGCCAGCTTTCAGGGAATTACAGATTAGAAAGCATTGCCCTGCCCTCTTTGAGGCTAAGACATAAACATGAATAACTTTAATACAAAGCAGATGTGATCGCTGTACAAGTGGCATGAGTATAGGCTGTGGAGATTTTGAAAATGACATAATCTTAACTTTTGGGGTGACCGGGAAAATCTTGATGACAGAAATAGGTGTGCATTGGAGCATGGAAACGGGGGGGGGGGGTGGACACCGTGAGCAGGTAAAGTGGGTACCTTGCAGACTAACGGGAGAACGTGAGGAAAAGCAGGGAAACTACGTGAGTGATGAGAATAATAAGACATGCATTCTGGCCAGAGAGCATTTGTACGGGAGGCTGAACCACATGGTAGAGTGTTTGAGTACTTTTTATTTAATAAGGCTTTTTATTTAATTCTCCAGGCTGTGAGAGGCCCACACTGGAGCAGAAACATTGTCCATTCAGGTTAGTCTGGAAACAGTGTGCGCAGACTAGATTGGCACGAGGAGAGTCTGTAAGTGGGGAAGACAGTGAAGAGTCCATTAAACAAAACAAAACAAAAATGCAGTAATGACCACTGTGATTGCAGAGAGAGTAGCAGACTGAATGAGGTCAAGCAAAATCTAAGAGAAAATCAACCAAGAGTCAAGAAATAATCCCCAGTGGAAAAGATTATTCTCTGACGGCGAGCCACCTCTTTGGGCAATTTGTGAAGCTGGAGGGAAGCATCGGCACAATGAACGGCCATTAAGCCTGGCATCCCCTAGGGCACCTTGGGAGATAAAGGAGCGCCTGGCTCCCTGACTTCCAACTTTCAGAGCTCCAGAAAAATGGAGTGGATGGCTTCCTTCCATATGGAAGCCTTGGGGGCATTTCAGCGTCTGCACAGAATTCCATGTGGGGAGAGTAATTAGGGCCGACATCAGAGGAGAGCCAATAAAAAAGATGAATGTCCTGATTCTGAAATGACAATAAAAATGAAGGTAAGGATGGGGGTGGAAGCTAAAAAACAAAAATAAAAATAACCCATCCTGAGCTTATGTCTGTAGCCTGAGCTAGATCCACGATGCACAATCTGCTGCGGTTCCCAGCGCATCCATTTCCTGCCGTGAACAGCAAGGACCTTCTCCTTCCCAGACGTCGAAACAGACTACATAACCTCCGACAGCTCCGACAGCCCAAGTTACCTGAGATCGCACCAGTCCTGGGTGAACTCGAGGCCCAGCCGGTCACTTGGACGCCGCGAGCAGGCGGGAAACAAACGGCCGCGGGAGCGGGCCCAAAAGCTCAGCGGTGCCACTGACCTTCCGCGGGATTACAGGCTCACGCGGGGCACGCGGGCCCACGCACGCCGGACGTGCACGCAGACGCACCACGCACGCAGACGCACCACGCACGCAGACGCACCCACGCACGCACGTGTTCACATCGGCGTCTCACCTCGCTCGGGACGTGGGCTTTGTCACGTGCTCTAAAGCAGCAGGACTTCCTGTCCGTGCCGGGCGACCACCGGAAGCGGAACCCAGTCGTATTTTCTGTGGAAACCTGCCTCCCCTCGCTTCTGGAGGTAAGCGCCGAGCGCCTCTCATTTGAAGCCCCTGCTATGAAGACATTCTTTAAGGGGCGCCTGGGTGGCCCAGGGGTTGAGCAACTGCCTTTGGCTTGGGTCGTGGTCCTGCGTGAGGTCGAGTCCCGCATGGGGCTCCCGGGAGGGAGCCTGCTTCTCCCCCTGCCTATGTCTCTGCCTCTCTGTCTGTGTCTCTCATGAACAAATTAAATCTAAAATAAATAAATAAAAATAAGACATTCTTCAATGTCTTAACTTGACCTCAGGTTCCCTGACGTTCCGCTGATCTGGTTCAGCTCTAACAAACTTGTTTCGAAACATCCTCATGCGGGGCCAAATCCTCAGTTGTAAGTGGTAACAACCGCCCAGTGGTATTTTCTGCCTCTCGCAGAATCATTGAATGTGGGAACAGAGAAGAAGGCAAAGGCTTTCCAGTCTGTCGGCAACAGGAAACGGAGGCCAGACGGCATGGCTGACCCCAGGCAAGTAATTTTTTTGTTATTATTTCAAACAGGATGTGTGAGGGAAGAGGGACTCGTGTGGTGCTGTAGTGGTGACCGTCAGTAACACTAGCCCGTTAACAGACTTGTCCCTCTGGTGGCCCTTCGAAGGCACACAGTGCAGCGGTCCTTACGGAAGGAGGGCTGAAGGGGTGTCAGGAATAGGTAAGCACACCCAAATGCACTTCTCAGCAAACGAAACAGAATGAAAGCGATGGTACCATCAGCAGCACTTTGAAGCCTACTTTCAGAGGGCCAGGGTTCCTGCGCCTGGCAAGAGCAGGCCACCCGAAAGAAATGTGGCAGAAGTAAAAACTCTTCCCTAGAATAGAGGATACGCTGATAAATGCAAGAATTACGACAGTTGGTCCTGCAAAAAGTGCATCTAATGAAATATTCTTAAGCGAACAAAGAAATACATAGTTTACTAAGGTACATACACAATACTGTATGTACACTTAAGATACATAAATGCGGGATCCCTGGGTGGCGCAGCGGTTTGGCGCCTGCCTTTGGCCCAGGGCTCGATCCTGGAGACCCGGGATCGAATCCCACGTCGGGCTCCAGTGCATGGAGCCTGCTTCTCCCTCTGCCTGTGTCTCTGCCTCTCTCTCTCTCTCTGTGACTATCATAAATAAATTTAAAAAATTAAAAAAAAAAGATACATAAATGCGTATGTGTGCATATCTAAAGAGCCTCTCTTATGCTCAGCACTTTTCCTAGGCCACATGTAATCAACCTTCTGGTGTAGATCCTCAGAGAACGTTAAATGATTAAATGAAGTTCACCTCCCCAAATTAGAACTTAAGAGATATTAAGGCTTAGGAGGAATCCAATCACTATTTTCTCCAAAGTTGTAAACATTATAAGAGACTAATAGTAAAGGTTTCAGTAAACTGCTGTGCAAAATAAGTTTAATAAATGATTAATCCAAACAAAGTAGCAGGTTTGAACTGATACCTAACAAGGTGTTAAAAATTGTGGGAGAATCTGCTAACAAATGGTTTTGTACTATTTGCTCTAAAAAATGTTGAGATGTTATAACCCATCCTCAGAAAAGCGGGTCTACCTAGAGACAGGTCCCTGACAAAATCAGGAAAAAAATACAAGGGACACCTGGCCTAGTTGGGTGGTTAAAAATTAAACTGGACACATCTGAGACAAAATCAAAACAGTACAACCCATTGAATGGGAGAAGGTATTTGCAAATCATATATCTCATCAGAGCTTAATATCCCGGACATATAAAGAAGTTCTACAACTCAATGACAACAGCAAAACGAAAAACAACCCAAAACGGGATCCTTGGGCGGCTCAGTGGTTTAGTGCCTGCCCTTAGCCCAGGGCATGATCCTGGAGACCCCGGATCGAGTCCCACATGGGGCTCCCTGCATGGAGCCTGCTTCTCCCTCTGCCTATGTCTCTGCCTCTCTCTTTCTTTGTGTCTCTCATGAATAAATAAATAAAATCTTCAAAAAAAAATGGACAAAGCTGTTTAATAGATATTTCTCTAAAGAGATATACGAATGTCCAATAAACACATGAAAAGATGCTCAGCATCATAAATGATTAGAGAAATGCGAATCAAACCACAGTGAGGTACTGCTTCACATTCATTAGAATGGCCATAATAAAAAAAAGCGTTGATGTGAATGTAAAGAAATTGAACATTTGTGTATTATTGGTGAGAATGTAAAATGGTGCAGTCACTCTGAAAAAACAATATGGTGAGTCCTCAAAAGGCCAAATGTAGAATTACTATATTCCCCAAAAATTCCACTCTTAGGTATATACCTAAAAGAATTGAAAGCAGGGACTCAAACAGTTATTTGTACACCCATGTTTGTAGCAGTATTATCACAATAGTCAAATGTCCATCAATGGATAAGTGAGTAAATAAAATGTGATATATACATACAATGGAATATTACTCAGCATTAAAAAGAAATGAAATTCTAGCACCCGGCATGAGACTCTTAAAAAGAAATGAAACTTTGGCATATGGTACTGATGAATTCTGAAGACATTTTGCTAAGTGAAATAAGCCAAACAGAAGGGCAAATACTGTATGATTTCTCTTTATGTGAGGTACCTAGAATAGCCAAATTCAGAGAGCAGAATCGTGGTTGCTAGGGACTAAGGAGGGAGGGGAAATAATGTTTAATGGGTAAGGATGATGAAGAAGGTCTGGAGGTGGATGATAGCTATGGTTGCAAAACAATGTGATTGCACTTAATGGCACTGAACTATACACCTAAGAGTGGTTTAAATGGTAGATTTTAAGGTGGCTATAATTTGCCACAGTAAAAGAGCTTGAGGGACGCTTGGGTGGCTCAGTGGTTGAGTGCCTGCCTTTGGCCCAGGGAGTGATCCTGGGGTCCTGGGATCGAGTCCCATATCGGACTCCCAGCATGGGGGCCTGCTTCTCCCTCTGCCTATGTCTCTGCCTCTTTGTGTGTGTGCCTCTCATGAATAAATAAATAAAATCTTTAAAAAAAATAGAAGAGTTTGAAAAAATGACTTTAAACAGTCTAGTTCTGATCCTGTCACAGCCACTTCATAAGTGAGTTCATAAGCTATCAGAGCTACCTTTCGTCTGTTTCCCTTAATTGTTCCCACAATTCTCCTGAAGGATAGAGAGACTGGACTTCTGGGTCAGGTGCTCATCACATGGAGCAGCTCAGAGAGTTTGTGCTTCCAGGTTACTTATAGGAGATGTTTACTTGGAACCAGGATAAAAAGAGCAATGATCACCAGCAGAGTGTCCCTGAGATCGAAGAGAAGTGAGCCCATTACTGCAGAGGAAAATGCTCTGCCCTCAGGGCTGTGATTTTCAAGGGCTGCTATTGCAACTCACAGAACTCCAGTTTCCCACGACAAAAAACTCCCCTCTCTTCTGTGAGCTGTGGCAGCTGGGATAGATTAAGGAGCTACATTACTGCTGTAAGTAGGAGGCCCACATATTTGTTTTACTTTGCTTTTTCATTTTTCATTCCATTAAAATCACTTTACTTTTTCCATCCTTAAACATGGTTCCTTACCCTCACTTTACCATAATAATGAGATATTAATACAGTTTGGATTTTTAAAAAATTCATGAGGCTGTCAGTGAATCCCATCTTGTGGAGGAGACAGCAAGCTTATGAGGAAAAAAAACAAATTCAGACCAGGCTATGGAAAGCACAGCACATATTAATGGCTATGAATAACAGGCCTTCAGTCCCTGGCATGGCTGACAGACATTCCAGCTGAGGCACAGTGTGTCCCATTCTCCCTTCCATTTCCCATCTGGCCATCACTTTTTATGACTGCCCAGTTTCTTCACCTTAGAAAGTTTGACCCCAGATCAGGGTGACCATTTCCCTTTCTTATGACTTCATGGGCATTTCAGGCAGAAAGGATATGATAGATGATTCCCACCTATATCATGATCTATGGAGCTGAATTTCACAGGGAAACAGCTTTTCAGATCAGAGGTGAAGTCAATAGGCAGCCAGGCCATATTTACTCTTTTCTTTGGGCATTGGATCTCATCACTGGCAGTATGTTTGAAAAAAAAAATGGGTGAGTTGGACTTTATCGAAATTTAAAATGTCTGAAAAAGATACTTCAAGAGAATGAAAAGACAAGCAATAGCCTGGGAGAAAATACTTGCAACACACATATCTGATAAAGGACTGGTATCCAGAATATACAAAGTTCTCTTAAAGCTCAACAATAAGAAAACAACCCAATTTAAAAATAGGCTAAAGATCTGAATGGAAACCTTTCCAAAGAAAATATCCAGATGGCAAATAAGCACATGAAAAGATACTTAGCATATATGATCAGGGAATTGCAAATTAAAACAATAGTTCAATACCACTGTACACCTATTAGAATGGCCAAAACCCAAAACACTGACAACATCAAATGCTGGTGGGGATGTGGAGGAACAGAAACTCTCATTCATTACTTGAGGGAACGTAAAATGTTACAGCCATTTTGGAAGACGTTTTGTCAGTTTCTTAGAAAACTGAACAAACTCTTACCCCCTGATCCAGCAGTTGTACTCCATAACATTTAAACAAATGAGTTGGAAACATGTCCACTTAGAAACCTGTACATAAATGTCTACAGTGTTTTTAATCATAATTGCTAGAACTTGGAAGCAACCAAGAGATTTCAATAAATGAGTGGGTAAACAAATTGTGGCACATCCAGACAACAGAATATTATCCAGGTGTAAAAAGAAATGAGCTGGGGAGCCCAGGTGGCTCAGCGGTTTAGCACCACCTTCGGCCCAGGGCCAGATCCTGGGGACCCAGGATCGAGTCCCACGTCAGGCTCCCTGCTTCTCCCTCTGCCTGTCTCTCTCATGAATAAATAAATAAAATCTTAAAAAAAAAAAAAGATATGAGCTACCACCCCATGACGTGGAGGAATCCTAAATGCAAATTACTAAGTGAAAGAAGCTAATTTGAAAAGGTTACATGTTGTATGTTTCACTTCATGATATTTTAGAAAAGGCAAAACTCTGAAGATAGTAAAAAAGATCCATGGTTGCCAGGGTTTCAAAAGAAGGAGGGAGAAATAGGTCAAGTACAGTGAATTTTTAGGACAGAAAACTCTTCTGTATACTACAATAGTGGGTACACATCATTATGCATTTGTTAAAGCTCATGGAATGTACAACACAGAGTGAATCTTAATATAAAGCTATGGATTTTAGTTAACATAATGTATCAGTATTGGCTTATCAGTTAACTGTAAAGTAGTACTAGGCTTAAATCCAGTTCCTTGCCAAAGAGCAAGAAATCCCTCCAAGTTACCAAGTCGGGAAGATACGATTTTCCAGACCAGCATCATCACTTAAGAAAAATACACATACTTCGATACTTTTAGGACTTTTAGGAAATACACATTTATACTTTTAGGAAATCACAGAAGTAAGGGATGCTGACTGGAAGTCAAGATCATTGGTACAGTGAGTCTGAGGCTTAATGATTTCCAAATTATTGCTGGAAAAAGGTTTAAGGAACAAAATGGTCAGAGCCTCGGGTGATAAGTGGCTTTTATACTAATTTTCTTTTTCTCAGAAGTTCCTAGGAAGGGCTTTGTTTTAGAAGATGAGCCCAAAATTCCTATTTGCTTTGGGCTGCAGTTTAGAGATTTCCTTAGTGGTGACTGAGACTAGAAGTGTGCCCCCCTTTCACTTTAGGGCTTCTTGTTTCTTTGGACTTCTTTTCCTAAACTGGGTTTCTGGAGCAGCCCTGGCCTTGGCTACTGAGACTCAGTGGACACCCTGCTGCTATTTGCTCTACAGACAGGTTTAGAATCTCATCAAATCCATGGTCTCTTCTGGCTAATCAGATTAAATTTAAACTAACTATATTGTCATATTGGAGGATAAATGGTATTATCAATAGTTACTCTGTCTCCCCAGTTCATAGTATGCATCAAAAGCCTCTATATTGTTCTTGTCCCTTGGCCCTGCAATTCCATAAATGTCAGCAAAGGTTTATCTATAAGGATGTTCTCTTTACAGCATGAATAATGTTACACAAAAAACATTTTTTTTAAGATTTTATTTATTCATGAGAGACACAGAGAGAGATGCAGAGACACAGGCAGAGGGAGAAGCAGGCTCCACGCAGGAAGCCCGATGTGGGACTCGATCCCAGGTCTCCAGGATCAGGCCCTGGGCTGAAGGTGGCGCTAAACCACTGAGCCACCGGGATGCCCCACAAAAAACATTTTGAAAATATTTTACAGGGGACCACTCTGCAAAAAATGTCCCTGTAACCATCTGCCTTCATGGTCCCAAGGAGAGGAGGGAGGAAATGCCACTAGGGCTGGAGGAAATTTGTGACACAGAGAAGTCTTTGAACAGGGAAAAGTAATGCAAATCATTTGGCATTTCTGGAAAAAAGGGAAAGAGTGTAGGGAACTCTAGAGGGGAGCAGGACAGGGATAGGCAGATGTGGGTGCTCTGGTTTCCCTATTCTGCACTGGATGTTCTGATGCAGGGCTTGTTAAATGGGTTGAGCAGAAAGTATAGAACATCAGGGTTCATGGTTGTCTGGCTTAGAGGTTTCTGGAAGCATCTGGGGGAAGATTCTTATTCAGCCACATGCCACATGGAGCTGGAGTGCTGCCGGCTCAGCATTGATGGTAGGAGGGGGCTGCTTGGGTACCCCAATGACATATTGCTGGACTACTTCAGTCTCTGTTAGCCCAGGGACTTTACAGGTGTCTGTGTGCTTTAATTTGGGCCCAGAGGATTGGTGGGCTGGTGGCCTTGGCTCAGGACACAGAGGTGACAGAGTGATGAGACTTTAAGATAAGATGCAAATGGCTAGTACCAGGAAATCTAGTCATAGGAGCCACAGGACGGCCCTAAAGGCCATAAGAGACTGTCACAGCTCAGCAGACATCAGGCCCAGGACAAATCAAACCCTCCAATCTTCATTAGAGGGCGATGAGGGTGTATATAGCAGCACATGGATCCAGAGCCTTAAACCAGCCACTCCACCCTTCTTGCCAGAAGTTCAGACTCAAACTCAGGGAGGAAGCCTGGAAACTGAACATTTATTCTAAGAAACTGACCTGAATGGGACTACTTAATCCAGAAAAAAACTGAGAGAATTTTCATTTTCTTCCTACAATAGTGTTGGAGGTCGGATTAGATCAATGATGGAAAATAAATGACATTTCTTGGTTCATATGTGTAGTGCTATGTTAAATTTTCAAACCACTACATTTACCAGATAGCCAGGTTATCCTCAAGGCAGGAGTTTGGATGATCCTTCTTCAGAGACCTAACCCAGAGAAGGGAACATCAACTATTGATGTTGGGGTGTTTAAAATACAAAGCTGGTTGTCTACCCATTGTCCTGATATCACGAATTGGCAAACTCTAGATCTCACTAAAAGATGTTCTTTTCTGATCTCCCTTTAACTGCTCTCTTTTAAATACGAATGGACCGGCAAGGCTCAGCAGACTTTTGAGGAGAATTTACAACTTGAGAGAGTAATGAGAAAAAAGGGGAAGGGGGTTCTCAGAAGAATCAGAGATAATACAAAAAAAAGGGGGTGAAATAAATTAACATCTTCAGAGACAAAGGAAAAGATCTTTAAAACAACAGATGATATGCAGAGAGGGAACAATCAGAGCTCAAGAAAGAACCTTTAGAAATTACAAATATGACAGCTGAAATTAAAAGAGACTGGAATATAAAATCAAGGATATCTCTCAGGAAATAAAACAGAAGGAGAAAGTTCAGTAGGATAGAAAAGCATAAGAAAAAGATCAATTTAGGAGGCTGTTTTAGTTACTACCTATGGCTATGTCACAAATCACCCCTAAATGTAATGGCTTTAAACATTTATTATCTCACAGTGTTTGTAGGTCACCCAGCACTTAGCTGAGTGGTTTTAGCTTGGGGTCTGTCCTGAGGTTGTGGTCAAGATGGCTAGGACTGCAGTCACCTAAGGGCTTGCTTGACTGGGCTGCAGTCACTCCCAAGATGGGTTTCTCACAGGGCAGCTCCTTGCTGGCTATTGGCCGGGAGCTCAATTCCTTGTCATGTGGACCTCTGCATAGAGCTACTTGAGTGTCCTCATGACATGGCAGCTGGCTTCACCTGGAGCAAATAATACAAGAGAGAGAGCAAGTAGGAAGTTGCAGTGCCTTTCAGAAATAACATAGTGATCCTTTCATCAGAGTCTGCTTGCTAGAAGTGAGTCACTAAGTCTGACCCAGGAAGAGAAAACTAAAGGCTTCAAGGTAATGCAAGGACTCACAGTTTTGCTAGGCAGTTATGTGGTGAGGTGGAAAGAACAAAGGTTCTGATGTCAGATGGTCATGGGTTTGAATCTTGCCCCCCCCCCAAGCAAATTAACCTCTCCTCAGTTCCCTCCTCTCTGAAAGGGTATGATATTGCCACATTACCTGGTTTTAAGGAGTTGAGAATAAACCGTGTAAAGTGACTTGCACATGGTAGATACCCAATTATTAATATTGTTATGCCTTTGAGAAAAATAGAAAGGATGTGTGTGGTTTATTCTGAAGTCTTGGCTAAACCCAAACCAGAACTCTGAAAAACAGCAAAACCCCTATCTGGACAACCTCACTAACCAGCAGCTAAACAATTAGAATGCACTGCTCTATCATTTCTGAATAATGATAAGTCTGCCTAGAGCCCATAAAAGAATCTTCTGGTATATGGGTATAAAGATTTGGGTGAAATTTTTTAGCTAGTGAAGGTCATGTTTTGGTTATTAGTTCTTCAGAGGTCTTTTGCCAAAAAATGTTTGAATCTCCAACCTTACAGCAGAGTCAATAATGGCATGATTTGGTGAGTAGCAAGAAGTTACCAACCATCCTTAAGTCAAATGTTCCTCAGTCAGACTAGCACCCATTGGTAAATATATGCTTAATTGGTTCTCCATCCACCCTTCAATAGACGAAGTGCATATGAGACACGGTAAAACAGCACAGCTTTTTGTGATGATGTTGGTTTGGATTATTGGGGTAGATTAATTACATCAGTCATAATGCCAACTTTGGTTTGTGTATGCCTCCCTTACTTGATGCAATTATTATTATTTTTTTATTATTTATGATAGTCACACAGAGACAGAGAGAGAGGCAGAGACACAGGCCAAGGGAGAAGCAGGCTCCATGCACCGGGAGCCCGACGTGGGATTCGATCCCGGGTCCCCAGGATCGCGCCCTGGGCCAAAGGCAGGCGCTAAACCGCTGCGCCACCCAGGGATCCCTATTATTATTTTTGATCAACAACCTTGAGGTGGTAAAAATTGAAACTTTCTTTCCCAGCTCTACAGATGAGGAAACAGAAACTCAAAAAAAAATGAAGTGACATTCCTGAAATCACACTTGTTTGTGCAGAACTAAGACCAGAGTTCAGGTCTTCTCAGGGTCCCATGGCACTTAGCTGGGATGGGAAGGTATGAGTCTTCACAATCAGATGATGGCATCAGAGCAGGGTCCCTGGCCGTCTGATTTGATGTTCACTGGACAAAGCCTGCCCCAGTGACATATGCTCAGGCATGGGCCTTAGGCCTCAGTTTAGCTAGGGATGCATTCTCTCTTGGCCATTGTTTCTTGCCTCTGAAATAAGAATCCTGATCTACTTGGTTAGATTATCATCAGGAAAGAGATAAATATTTTTAAATTAAAAAAGTGTTTATAAATGTCCTAATATGACATAATAATACTTTGCCTTCAGTGATGCATTTTCCTTTTGAGAACCTAAAATAATATTTTTCCATTAACATAAATATTTCATAGAGAATGAAAGATACACAAATGTTAGTAATTTGCTCTGGAGAACCACACAAGTCATTTGCCTTTTCAGATTCATTCTCTGCTCTTCCCCCACCTATGTTTTTTGGGCTCCCTTACTCTCTAGGTGGGCGGGGTTAGTGGGCATGGTTTATACTCCCCTTCCACTTTGAAAGCACAGGCCAGTGCATGGTCTGGGCATCCTAACCAGTTTCCATCTCAGTAAACCCTGGGGCCTTAGCCCAGATCAGCCCTAATTGTCCCACCAAGATGGTCACAGAGTAGTGTCACTGGGACACCCCTGGTTAGAGCTCACTACAGCCCAAGCCTTTGTGCCAAGGTGATGCAGACACAAAATACCCAAGAACACTCCAGGAGTATTTTCACTTTGGCTTTAGACAGCTTGCTAGGATTCCCTCAGTGCAGAGCACCCCCACAACATCTCAGTTGGAATCTCCTTTGTATCCACCCACCCTGTAGGGTGACACCTGTGAAAAGTGCCCCAGGAACCCCAGGCCTCTGCCTCTATAGGTTTTAGCCACCTCACAAGAGTACCCACTGTGGGTAGTGCCCCAGACCCCTCCCTCCCATGCTGGCCTCAGCTCTAGACACCTGGCTACCTGTTATGCTGAACACCTCGGGATACTCCAGCCTGCACCCAGTCAGTTTCAGCTGTCCTGCAAGGTCACCCTCAGTGTGGGAAGCCCAGGAAACCCTGGCATGCACTTAATTCAGCCCCAGCTGCCCTGTCAGGGTACATTTTGCATGGACAGCCCAGGGACCACATTGGCCCATGCCTATTTTAGCTTTAGCTGTCCTGCCAGGACATTCCCTGTGCAGAGTGCCCTAGGACATCCTGGCCTGAACCCCACCTCAGCTTCAGCAGCCCCTTCGGGGCACTCTCAATGTGGAGAGTCTAGGAATATCCTTATTTATATCCACTTCTGCTTCAACTATCCTGCCTAGGTGCCCTCTCTATATATAGAGTCCTGGATTTCACTGTCTTGCATCCACTTTAGTTTCAGCTATTCTGCTAGGGCACTGTCTGTTCAGAGAACTCAGGAACTTCCTGGCCCACATACACATCAGCTCCAGCCACCCCATCAAGGCACCCCCTGCACAGAGCACCCTGGAACATCCTGGATGACACCTATTTCAGCTTCAGCTGCCTTGCTAGCGTGCTGTCTGTGCATAGAACCGTGGGATACCCTGGCTTGCATCCAACTCACTTTTATTTTATTTTATTTTATTTTTTTATTTTATTTTTCCAACTCACTTTTAGCTGCCCTGACAGGGAATGCATAATGCTGAAAGCACAGAACCCTCAGCTCATGACAGTCACAGCTCCAGCCAGCCAGCAAAAGTCACTAAGTACACACAGTCTACATAGGGGATAACCAAACATAAGACCATTCTTTGAAGTTTAGGAGAAGTAGCTATTCTGCTTAATCTATAGAAACAAGCACAGAAGGTCAAGCAAAATGGGAAGACAGGAGTATGCTCCAAAAGAAAGAACAAGAAAAAACTTCAGAAAAAGGACTGAAATGGAGATTAACAATACGTCTGATTTAAAAAAAAATACGTCTGATAAAGTAATGATCTTAAATCACAGGCTGGAGAAAAGAGTGGAAGAGCTCAGTAATACCTTCAATAGAGGGATAGAAAATATAAAAACCAATCAACATTGAAGAATACAGTAACAGAAATAAAACAAAACAAAACAAAACAAAAAACACCTAGAGGGAATTAACAGCAGACCATATCAGCTATCTGGAAGATAGGGTATTGGATTGTACCCAAGCAGAACAGCAAAATAAGAAAAGAATTTTTTTAAAAGAAGATAGGTTAAGGGATCTCTTGGACAATATCAAATGAACAAGCATTCATTTCATAGGGGCCCCAGAAGAAGAAGACAGAGAAAAATGGGTAGAAAACTTACTTGAAGAAGTAATAATCAAAACCATCCTAATCTAGGGAAGGAAATACACATCCAAGTCTAAGAAGCATTGAGTTTCAGACCAAATAAACCCAAGGAGGTCCACGCTGTGACACATAATAATTAAAATGTCAAAAGGTACAGATAGAATCTTAAAAGCAGCAAGAAAGAAACAAGAATACCTTGTAGATAACTACCTAGAAGGGAAAATCTATAAAGCTATCAGTTGATTGTTTAGCAGAAACTTGGCAAGCCAGAAGAAAGTAGCATAATATATTCAAAGTGCTGAAAGGCAAAAACTTACAACCAAGAATACTCTACCCAGCAAGGTTAACATTCAGATTTGAAGGAGAGATAAATAGTTTCCCAGACAAACAAAAGATAAATGAGTTTATCACCACTAAACCAATCTTACAAGAAATGTTAAAGGCACTTTTTTAAGTGGAAAAAAATAGTCATAATTAGACATAAGAAAGTTATGACTAAAAAGATGTAAAATATGACAACAGGTACATAAAATGTGGAAGAGGAAGAGGAAAAAGGAAAAGAAAAAATTCTTGAAGTAAAGGAAAAAAATGACCATCTAATTAATGCAGACTCTATTTACTTAGGATGGTTATTCATGGTAACCACAAACCCAAAACTTATGACAGATACACAAAAAAAGAAACTCAAACATAAAACTATAGAAGCTCATCAATCACAAAGAGAGCAAGAGAAGAAAAGAACAAAGAAGATACAAAAAACAACCATAAAACAATAACAAAATGGCAATAAGTACACATCTATCGATAATTACTTTGGCTATAAATGGCCTAAATGCTCCAATCAAAAGATATAAGATAACGGTAGATAAAAAGCAAAACCCATCTATCTGCTGCCTACAAGAGACTCCCCTCAGACCTCATGACACATATAGACTGAAAGTGAAGGGATGGAAAAACATTTATCATACAAATGGAGGAGGAAAAAAGCCAAGGTATCAATACTTATATCTGACAAAATAGACTTAAAATTTTTTAAGAGAGAGAGCATGCGTGCACGAGTATGGAGGGGCAGAGGGGACCGAGAAAGAATCTGAAATTGACTCTGCGCAGAGCCCAATGTGGGCCTCAATCCCACGACTATGAGATCATGACCTGAGCTGAAACCAAGAGTTGAACACTTAATCAACCCACATCCTGACAAAATGGACTTTATTTTATTATTATTATTATTTAAAGATTTTATTCAGGAGAGACAAACAGAGAGAGGCAGAGACACAGGTTGGGGGAGAAGCAGGCTCCCCCCAGGGACCCCAGGATCACGCCCTGAGCCAAAGGCAGACACTCAACTGCTGAGCCACCCAGGTGTCCCCAAAATGGACTTTAAAACAAAGACTGTAACAAGAGAAAATAGGGCATTGCATAATGATAAAGGGATCAGTTCAACAAAAGAATATAATAATTATAAATATCTGTGACCCTACACTAGAGCACCTAAATACAGAAAGCAAATATGAATGGACATAAAAAGAGAAATTGATGGTAATATACAATAAGAGTAGGAGCCTTTAATATCTCACTTATATTAATGGATAGATCATCCAGGCAGAAAATCAACGAGGAAATGACATCTTTGAATGACACATCGGACAAGATGGACATAACATATACATACAAAACATTCCATCCAAAACCAACAAAATATACATTCTTTTCAAAGGTACATGGAACATTCTCCAGATCACATATTAGGCCACAAAAAAAAGCCTCAATAAATTTAAGAAGATTGGAATCATGATATATATCAAGGTATACAACTAGAAATAAATCACAAGAAAAAAAACAAATACATGGAGACTAAACAACATGATACTAAACCAGTGGGTCAAGAAAACACTCAAAGAAATTTAAAAAAATAGTTGGAGACAAATAAAAATGAAAACATGATGGTCTGAAATCTTTGAGACACAACAAAAGCAGTTCTAAGAAGGAAATATATAGCGATACAGGCCTGACTCAAGAAACAGGAAAAATCTCAAATAAACAATCTAACCTTATACCTAAAGGAACTAGGAAAAGAACAAAGCCCAAGGTGAGTAGAAGAAAGATAATAATAAAGAGCAGAGCAGACGTAAATGACATACAGACTTAAAAAAAAGTAAAAACATCAGTGAAACTAAGAGCCAGTTCTTTGAAAAGAGAAAATTGGTAAACACACAGAAAAAGAAAGAAAGAAGAAAGAAAGAAAGAAAGAAAGAAAGAAAGAAAGAAAGAAAGAAAGAAAGAAAGAAAGAAAAGAAAGAAAAGAAAGAAGAAAGACAGACCTAAGTAAACAAGAAAGTAAACCACACAAGAAAGAAAGAAAGAGAGAAAAGAAAGAAAGAAAAGAAAGAAGAAAGACAGACCTAAGTAAACAAAACCAGAAATGAGAGGAGAAATAACTAACACCAGAGAAACACAGAAAATTATAAGAGAATACTATGAAAAATTCTATGTCAACAAATTGACAGAAGGAATGAGTAAGTTCCTAGAAACATACAATCTTCCAAAACTGAACCAGGAAGAAATAGAAAATCTATATAGACTGATTATAAGTAACAAAATTGAATTGATAACCAAAAAGCTACCAAAAAATAAAAGTCCAGGACCAGGCAGATTCACTGGTGAATTCTACCAAACATTTAAAGGAGAGTTAATACCTATTCTCAGACTATTCCAAAAAAATAGAAGAGGAAGCACAGCTTCCAAATACATTCTATAAATCCAATATTACTCTTATATGAAAACTAAACAAAGACACTACAAAAAAAGCTATAGGCCAATATCCCTAATGAACATAGATGCAAAAGTCCTCAACAAAATATTAGCAAACCAAATTCAACAATACATTAAGAAAGATCAATCAAAAAAAAAAAAAAAAGATCAGTCACCATGACAAAGTGGAATTTATTCTGGGGTTGCAGAATGGGTCAATATTTGCAAATCGATCAATGTGATATACCACATTAACAAAACAAAGGATAAAAATCTAATGATCATTTCAATAGATGCAGAAAAAACATTTGACAAAATTCAATATCCATTCATGATAAAAACTCAACAAAGTGGGGTTAGAGGGAACATATCTCAACATAATAAAAGTTATAAGTGAAAAATCCTCAGCTAACATCATACTCAATGGGGAAAACTCAGAGCTTTTCCTTAAAATCAGGAATATGGCAAGGATGTCCACTCTTGGCACTTTTCTTCAACATAATACTAGAAGTTCTCACCATAGCAATCAGACAAGGAAAAGAAAGAGGCATCCATATTGATAAAGAAGAAATGAAAATGTCACTATTTCCAGATGACATGATACTGTATGTAGAAAATCCCACCAAAGACCACCAAAAAAACCGACTATAAGTAATAAGTGAATTCAGTACAGTTGCAGTATATAAAGTTAATACTCAGAAATTGGTAATATTTCTATACACCAATAACAAACAGAAAGAGAAATTAGGAAAACAACACTATTTATAATTGCACCAAAAAGAATGAAGTACCTAGAAATAAATTTAACCAAAGTGAAATATCTGTATTTCAAAATGTATAAAATATTGATGAAAGAAATTGAAGGTAGCACAAATGGAAAGATATTTCATGCTCGTGGATTAGAATTAATATTGTTAAAATGTCCATATTACCCACAGCAATCTACAGATTCAGTGCAATACTTAAAGCAATAATTGTGCCGTGGATAAACCTCATTGACTATGATACTGTCACTGCACAAAGCTGATTCAGTGCAATCCTTATAAAAATACTAGCAGTAGAACAAATAATCCTAAAATTTATATGGAAACTGAATGGCCAAAGGAATCTTGAGAAATAACAAAGTTGGAGGCATCACAATTCCAGTTTCAAGATATACCACAAAGTTGTAGTAAGCAAAACAGTAAGGTGCTGGCACAAAAACAGACACAAAGATCAGTGGAACAGAAAAGAGAACCCAGAAATAAACCCACAACTATGCTATGATAAAGGAAGCAAGAGTATAAATTGGAGAAAAGACAGTCTCTTCAATAAGTGGTACTGGGGAAAATAGGACAGCTATTTGTAAAAGAATGAAATTGGACCATCTTTTAACTCAATACACAAAAATAAACAAATTGATTAAAGACTTAAATGTAAGACCTGAAGCTATAAAAGTCCTAGAAGAGAACATAGGCAGTAATTTCTATGACATTGGCTATAGCAACATTTTTCTAGGTATTTCTCCTAGGGTAAACAAAAGCAAAAATAAACTGTTGGGACTACATCAAATGAAAAACTTTTGCACAGCAAAAAAAACTATCAGTCAAACAAAAGGACAACCTACTGATTGGGACAAGATACTTGCAAATGATATATCCAATAAGAGGTTAATATCCAAACTATATTGAGAACTTATGGGCAGCCCGGGTGGCTCAGCAGTTAAGTGCCGCCTTCAGCCCAGGGCCTGATCCTGGAGACCTGGAATTGAGTCCCATGTCAGGCTCCCTGCATGGAGCCTGCTTCTCCCTCTGCCTGTGTCTCTGTCTCGCTCTGTCTCTGTCTCTCATGAATAAATAAATAAAATCTTTTTTTTTTTAAAGAACTTATACAACTCAACACTGGAAAAAAACAGTCTAATTAAAAAATGGCCAGAGGGCCTGAATAGACATTTTTCTAAAGAAGATATGTGGATAGCCAACCGACACATATAGAGACGCTTAACATCACTAATCACCAAAGAAATGCAATTCACAACCACGATGAGATATTACCTTATACCTGTCGGAATGGCTAAAATAAAAAAGACATGAAACAACAAGTGTTGGAGAGGACGTGAAGAAAGAGGAACCCTTGTACACTGTTGGTAGGAATGCAAATTGGTGCAGCCACTGTGGAAAACAGTATGGAGGTTCCTCAAAAAATTAGAAATAGCATTACCATATGATCAAATAATTCCAGTTTATTGTAGCATTATTTGCAATAGCCAAGATATGGGAAACAATCTATGTGTCCACAAATAGATGACTAAATAAGATGTGGTACAAATATGCAATGGAATATTACACAGCCATAAAAGGATGAGATTGTGCCATTTGAGACAACATGGATGGACCTAGAGGGTATTATGCTAAATGAAATAAGTCACACTGAGAAAGACAAACACTATATGATTTCACTCATAAGTGGAGTCTAGATTAAACCAATAAGAACAACAAATGTATAAATAAACAATGTAGAATCAGACTTATAAATACAGAGAACAAATTCATAGTTGCTGGGGGTGGGGTGGAGTGGGGTGGTTGGGGGGTTAGGCAAAACAGGTGAAGGGGAGAGAGAATAACAGGCTTTCAGTTAAGTCACAAGAATAAAGGGCAGAGCATAAGAAATATAGTCAATGATATTGTAATAGTGATATATCAGGAGAGATGGTAGCTACACTTGTGATGAACATAGCATAATGTATAAATTTGTTGAATCACTATGTTGTACTTTTATAACTAATGTGACATTGTGTGTCAACTATACTCAAATAAAATAAAAACAGGAAGTGTAAGCCCTCCAGCTGTATTCTTTTTTATAAAAAGATTATAATCACTGTGAAAAACTGTATGGAGTTTCCTTAAAAAGTTAAAAATAGAACTATATGACCCAGCAATTATATTAGTAGGTGTTTACCCAAAGGATACAAAATACTGATTCAGATGAGACACATGCACCTTGATGTTTATAGCAGCATTATTAACAATAGTCAAATTATTGAAAGAGCCCAACTGTTCATCGACTAATGAATGGATAAAAAAGATGATAGATAGATAGATAGATAGATAGATAGATAGATATTACTCAACCGTTAAAAAGAATGAAATCTTGCCATTTGCAATGACATGGATGGAGCTAGGGTATATCATGCTAAGTGAGGTAAGTCAGAAAAAGACCATATGATTTCATTCACATGTGGAATTTAAGAAACAAAACAGATGAGGGGTGCCTGGGTGGCTCAGTCAGTTAAGATCTGCCTTCAGCTCAGGGTATGATCTTGGGGTCCTGGGATCGTGCCCCATATCAGGCTTCCTTGCTCAGTCAGGAGTCTTCTTCTCCCTCTTCCTCTGCCCCTCCCACTGCTCCTGCTCGCCCACTCACTCTCTCTTTCAAATAAATCTAGAAAAGAAAAAGAAAGAGAAAGAAGAAAGAAAGAAAGAGAAAGAAGAAAGAAAGAAAGAAAGAAAGAAAGAAAGAAAGAAAGAAAGAAAGAAAGAAAGAAAAAAAGAAAACAGATGAACATAGGGAAAGGGGAAAAAAAGAGAGGGAAGCAAACCATAACTCCTAATAATTGAGAACAAACAGGATTGATGGAGGGGCGGTAGGCAGGGGATGAGCTACATGAGTGATAGGTATTAAGGAGGGCACTTGTTCTGTTGAGCACTGGGTGTTGTGTGTAAGTGATGAATCACTAAAATTCTACTCCTGAAACCTACTCCTGAAAAATTTTTTTAAATTTTTGAAAAAAAAGACAAAAAATTATGTTGAAGGTCATTGTCAGAACAAAAAATAAAGTTACAAGGAATGGAAAAAACTGTTCTTTGTTATTGTGGTTCCCTTAAATTTTAAGATCAGTTTGTCAATTTCTGCAAAAAAGATGGCTGGAATTTTGAATTGTGTTGAATCCATAAACCACTACAGGAAATATTTTAAATATATATATATTTTTTTTATTGAAGTTCGATTTGCTAACATATAGCATAACACCCAGTGCTCATCCCATCAAGTGCCCCCCTCAGTGCCTGTCACCCAGTCACCCCAATCCCCTGCCCACCTCCCTTCCACCACCCCTTGTTCGTTTCCCAGAGTTAGGAGTCTCCCATGTTCTGTCTCCCTCACTGATATTCCCCACTCATTTTCTCTCATTTTCTCTTTATTCCCTTTCGTTATTTTTTATATTCCCCAAATGAATGATACCATATAATGTTTGTCCTTCTCAAATTTACTTACTTCACTCAGCATCATACCCTTCAGTTCCATCCACGTTGAAGCAAATGGTGGGTATTTGTCGTTTCTAATGGCTGAGTAATATTCCATTGTATACATAGACCACATCTACTTTATCCATTCATCTTTTGATGGACACCGAGGCTCCTTCCACAGTTTGGCTATTGTGGACATTGCTGCTATATACATTGGGGTGCAGGTGTCCTGCCGGTTCACTGCATCTGTATCTTTGGGGTAAATAAACCCCCAGCAGCACAATTGCTGGGTCGTAGGGCAGGTCTATTTTTAACTCTTTGAGGAACCTCCACACAGTTTTTTCTATATATGATATCATGTTATATGCAAATAGAGAAAATTTCACTTCTTCCTTTCCAGCCTGGATGCTTTTTATTTCTTTTTCTGGCTTAATTGCCAGAAATTGGTGGTCTTATTAGACCCACCAGTATCAGGGCATCTGGGTGGCTTAGTGGTTGAGAATCTGTCTTTGGCTCAGGTCATGATCCTGGGGTCCTGGGATTGAGTTCCATATGAGGCTCCCCATACGGAGCCTGCTTCTCCCTTGCCCTATGCCTCTCTCTGTGTGTCTTTCATGAATAAATAAATAAAATCTTTATTTTAAAAAAAAAGAACCACCAGCATCTGTTTTTTTTAAAGATTTTATTTATTCATGAGAGACATAGAGACAGGAGACAGAGAGAGGCAGAGACACAGACAGAGGGAGAAACTCCCTGCATGGAGCCTGACATAGGACTCGATCCTGAGTCTCCAGGATCACGCCCTGGGTTGAAGGTGGTGCTAAACTGCGGAGTCACCCAGGCTGACCCAGCATCATGTTTAATAGAAGTGGCAAGAGTAGACAGACATCTTGGTTTTTTCCCTGATAGTAGAGCAGGAGCCTTCAGTCATTCACTATTAAGTATGATGTTAGCTGTGAATTTTTCATATGCTCTTTATCAAGTTGATAAAGTTCCCTCCTATTCCTAGTTTTTTTTAATGTTTTATTAAAGGAATACACTTTTGTGTCTTGCCCTAACCCATAGATCTTTTAGCCTCTATTACCCTAAATGAATTTATTCTTTTAGTTCCACGGAAATGACAGCAAATAGCTACCACATTTTATCTCTTCTTACTAACTAGCTTATTCCCTCATTTCGAACAAAGCAGTTAAGTTACTTAGAATAAGTATTTAGGATGTTCTGTAATGTATAAAGCATACACGGTACTAAACTTTAAAATGTAAGCAAAGAATAAAATACTGCAGTAAAACAAAATCTCTATTTTATTAATGCCACGAGTCTGTTGTTGCTTGAGCCTTTTCTTCCTGTTATCCCACAGCAATTGGCATTAGTTTGCTTGTCTCAGTCATTTGTGGGATTAGGGTCATGCTTTCTTAGCTGTGTAGCCCGGAACAAATTACTTAATCTCTCTGTACCTTAATTTCCCCATCTGTAAAATGATCCTGAATACCTAACTTATGAAGAGACATGTATCTGTGTTAAGTATTTAATTTAGTGCCTGACACTTGACAAATACACAGTAAAAGTCAGCTCCTATCATTATTACTATTACCAAACTTAGCCATGTATGAGCCTCATGTCTCTATTTCACATTCCACAGATTATTTAACGTTGTATATGAAGAATAAGTCATTTAGGAGGCTGAGAGGAAGTCTGTTATAGTCTAATAATCATCACGACAGCCACCACTTCCAGTTAGTATTTACTGAATATTCAGCTATATCTGAGTCTGTGGGTTTAGAGGTCTTGGACATAGAATCATTCAAAGTCATTTTCAAAATTCAGGCCTATACCATTTTTACTTTATCCTCAGCATTTTCATGAGTTTAAAAATAAAAACGTTTTCCTAAAATAAAAAGAAAGTGATGTGCTGTATAGACATTTCTTCTCATAAACAGCAGAAGCATGAGCCACTTTCCATGTCCTGAAGGGAGCAGTTCCTTCCACAAATGTACACTCCCTGCTGCTGCAGTGTGTGCAAGGCTGGGAGTGTTGGGGAGGGGAGGGTGGGCTGACCCTGGGGTTGATCTTAGATTTTCTTAACTCTGAAGGTAGGTACTTACCTTACCACCCTTTCTGGAAATTTGAGCACTGAACTTTTCTTGGCTTTTCTCGAAGAGACAGATAGTTGTTCCCCAAAACACTGCTTCCTTTCCCAAGGTGGACTTACACTGGAAGGTAGTTACCCAGCCAGGTACCACATTTCACACAGCTGGGTGCCACCATGTAACTGAGTTCACTAATGGAGTGTCCACAGAAGTGACGCCACTTCTTGGGCTGCTCATAAAATTTTGTGGAGCTCTCCATATTCTTGCTTCTTGGATGGAATATAGTTACCCTTTAAAGGGTTAAAGATGGCAAAACCTCCATCACCCTTGATCCCTGAACAACTGTGGGCTGCTCTGCTGACCTCTTCTATCAGTACTGTTATGGGAGTGAGAAATAAAACTCTATTGTCTTAAACTTCTGAAAGTTGAATATTTGTTTCAGAGGCTAACATTACCCTAATTCTCTCACTTTTATAAATCCTGAGTATTTATATAATCAGGGTTGTTTTACAAGTGAGCATTTGTCTTAGTTCATTTGGACTGCTGTAACAAAATACCACAGACTGAGCAACTTATAAACAGCAGGAATTTACTTCTCTCAACTCTGGAGACTGGAAGTCTGAGAACAGGGTGCCAGCATGGTCAGATGAGGGCCCTCTTCCAAGTCAGACTCCTTGTTTTGTCTTTATATGGTGGAAGGATCTAGTTAGTTCTCTGGGGTGTCTTTTATAAGGGCACTAATCCTATTCAGGAGGGCTTCACCTACATGACCTAATATTTTCTCAAAGGTCCTTGGGCATCAAATTGTCTATATATGAATTTGGTGAGGAGACAAATATTCAGACCATAGTAGCATTTATATGGGAAGAAAGTCTTTTTTCCTGAATAGAGAGGGAGGGAGGGAGGGAGAGGGAGAACCTGATTTATTTTAGAACCTGGGCTTATTGGAACATTTTGAGATTAACATGCATAAGCACATGCATGAATATGTATTTATAGTCATATATGTTTGTTTATTTTTAGTCATATATGTTTATGTGGATTTCTCTTACCTACTGAGTAGTCATCAGTTCATTCTTTAAATATCAAATGCTTACAATATGCCAGGCAGTGTGTGGACATAGGAGAACATAAAGGTTAGTAAGATATGGTCCTTAGCCTCCAGGGGCTCATAGAGACCTAATTTTAGTTTCTAGCTACCTAGACCTATTTTTGCAGCTATCCCATATAGTCAGATAGTTCACCTCCTAGAGTGACAGAATGCCAGCTCCAATGGATAATTTGGATCAACTCTAAAACTGTCTGGAGCGTGTGCTCACATTCCATTTTCAGGAGGAGAGTATTCTCTAGGATGGGAAGCTTAGACCAGAATCCTCTCAGAATGAAAAATCAGCCCTCACATGGTCTTCACACAAATTCCCAGGAAGCCCAGTACTAATAAAGATAGGGAAAAGACTAAAGAAGGACCCAGGATGACAGAAACTCATCTGAAAAGTAGAGAAGTCCATCCTTGGGCCTTAAACAGAGGGACTCCAGTCTCTCCCATTCCAGGGTCACTTGCTTGAGAAAATGAAGCATGGACATTTTCTAAAGTGAGTTTGAGAATGAAATCACAAAAATAAACATTTGTGGAATCCATGTATAAGGTTCTGATAACTTCAAAGGATTGCAAGGAAACAACATTGCTATGAATTTGGTGTAAGTGAAACAGAAACATATGATTTAGATTTCCATAAAAATAAACCCAGCTCCACAGAGGGAATAGAAGTAGCACCTGAAGGCCATATGCCTTTGTATGGGCCTTTGTGTTTGTAAACCCATAAGCCTCACAGAAAGAGTAGAGATTGTCAGGCCCTAAGCAACATCCTAGCTCCCTGCAGAGCTAGTCTCACTGAGCTGGGTAATGAAGCTTGGTTGGGCTTCCTAGAGGCTAGAATCTGTACTTGAAATTTGAGATACTTAGGGAGTCACTTAAAGAAGACAGTAGGCAGAACAGGTGGAGAAGAAGAGATTGAGATTCACTCCTTAAAATGCAAGGTTTATGACCACAGAATATCTTTTACTCTGGATTTCATATTCAATCACTGCTCTCAATCAGTTTGGGCTACCATAACGAATATACCACGGATGGGGTGGCTTAAACAACAAATACTTATTTCTCACAGTTCTGGAGACTGGGAAGTCCAAAATCAACATGCTCATAGATCCAGTGTCTGGTGAAGACCGCTTCCTGGTTTGTGGGTGGCCATTTTGTCATTGTATTCTTACACAGTTGGGGTCTGGGTTGGGGAATGGGGGTAGGTGGAGAGGGAAAGTTCTCTCATGTCTCTTTTTATAAAAGCACTAATCCCCTCACGAGGGCTCTACTCTTATTAGCTAATTACCTCCCAAAGACTCCACCTCCTAATACTATCATATTGGAAGTTAAGATTTCAACACATGAATTTTGAGGGGACATAAACATTCATTCCATAACAGCTCCAAGTCAAATCTTGGGGGAAGTGAACACAGAAAAATGTTCAGTGGGAGGCATCTCCTGTTACAAACCAGGTACAATGGTTTGCTTTGCGTACTGCCTTAGAGCTGAGTAGGAAAATATAACAGGATTGGATTGGATGTCTGTACCTTGAAGAAAGGAATGAAACCACAGCGTAGAATAACATAGAACCAAACTGAAAAGACATTGTTTGTTAGATCTTTGAGGGGCACATTTTTTGGGTAATATTCTATAATTAATGACAGTAGTGTAATACTTCCCCCTAGAAATCATGTTTACCTGCATGGCAGCTAGAAATCTGTACAACTTTTTGCAAATGGCTTGACCCTACACAGCAGGTACTGCCCAAAAGGGCCAGTGCAGCTTAAATGACTCTTCCAGGCTTCCCAAATTATTAGCAGCATATCTTATGCCTTCCTATTATATAAAAGGGTTTTTAACACTCTGATTGTTCTCTGATCTTCAGAAACAGATATGTATTATTTTAGAGATAGCACCATCATGCTTTGGGTTTTGGTCACTGCCAGAGCCATGTCTCTTGAGTCTTAACTATGACAGTTTGTTCCAACCTGGACTTCCAACTGTCAGTAGCTGCATCTCTGTGTCGTAACGCTTTTTCTAGGACTAAATACTGTAACATAAGAGTCAGCACACCATAGGTGTGCTGGAAATTAGCACCTCTCATTAGCAGCTCTTAACTGATGACTCTTGGGTGTTGGTGTGTAAATACCCCAGTTCCCTTAATCCTCAATGGGATTATGCTGAGGCATGTGTTTTACACACTTCTCAGACTCTCTGTAGTATTAAACTCCAGTTGTCCTCTGTGGTGGCTAATTTAGTGTTAGGCTTCCTTTCCTTGAATCACTTCCCCACTCTCTTCTTGAGGCTTCTGGGGAAAACCTACACTAAAATAGACACTGAAATGCTTAGCTAAATCTCCATGCTTTAGCAGCACACCTCACTTCCTAGTTTTAAGCAAAACGTTTAGAAAGTGATTGCAGCAAGTTTTGGGTACATTTAAAAGCTCTAAGCAGATGTAAGAAGATGAAATACCCTCTAGCAAACTCTTTAAATTCCAAAGTAAAGAGGGCTGGGCTAAGCATGGGCAACCTCTATCATCATTCTCTCTCCCTTCCTCCCTCCCTCTCTCCCAGCCCTTCTTGCTTATCCACTGCCACACTTGATCTTAGCCAAAAGGCCGAGAAGCAATTCCACTGCCACACTTTATCCTCCTATAATTATGGAGCAAGGAAGCCTTACTGAATAACCCAAAAAGTAAATGTCCAGCCAACACAACACTTTGTGAGCTGCTGGGTGGTCTGAGATCTGAGCCCAAAGCCATGGGCTGGGTTATTCATTTAAATCTTTAAGATCAATTGCATTTGCACTTTTTTTTTTTTTAGCAAAGTTTTCCATTGATCAAAAATCACTTCAGTGTACCACCTTTCTTAAAGAATAATCAACAATTATCTTTCCCTCTTTTTGGTTATTTATTTCTTTGATGATGTGGTTTTTAGTGTGTGCCTATATGTGTGTGTATGTGTGTGTGTATTTTCTTTTTAACTGCCAGTGGTAGAAGTCATAACGTGAAAGTAAACCAGTGAGAAATATAAAGACAGAGCACAGTAAATAGAGATGAAGGAGAAAGGAGAGGAGAACCACCCCCAGGATATCAATTCCAAAAGATGTGGAAGCCCAGCTGTTCCAGCAGGGGTAATTTATGTGAGCTATCCATCACTGAGGGCCTTACGAAATATATTTCTTTTTCAACAGCTTCACCATCCTGATGTATCTATATAGACTAGGATATTGGGTTGGGGATCATATTTTCCTTTCACTGCATGGTGATTTATTTGCAAAATTCTGAATCACAGACAAGTTTGCAGAACAGTCAGCTGAGGAGGATACAAATGCTTTTAAAGTATCTAGTCATCATGTAACACTACTTATATTCACCTACAGCTTTTTTTTTTTATATACCATGCTCACTTGCAAGTACCCAAGAGGAAATCCAAACCAAGGCTAATAGTATCCAAATACCAATCCGTTCATTTATTTATTGAGCACTTACTAGATGTCAGGCACCAAAAAAATAAGACAGAGGATGCCTATCCTTATGGGGCTCTCAACCTAGTAGGACAGAGGAATTAAGTCAATTAATTTTACCAAAAAAATTTTATTTCTCAACTCATATACTCCTCTGTTTTTACCACGTTGCTTCCCTGTATACTATTATATCAAAGATTACCAAACATCTGGCTTCCCTGGAACATTACCAATTTACTCCTGCTATCCCAATGTAATTATTAATAATGACACATTCCACTCTCAAAAATTCCCCAGTTTCTATGGTAAATTATATGAAGACCTAACAATAACTACCCTGTCTATACCACCTCAATCCTACTATTGATTTTCTGTGTTCATTTTCTTACAACAGCTAGCTCTCCACACAGACATCACTGTTGAGGGGTTATTGACTACATCCTGAATACCCCATGAGCAAGAGCAAGGAAATGAGGCAAACCTATTTCTTCATTCTATAAACCAGTCTCTCCCAAAGATGGACAATTAATCAACTTGTCAGACAGGCAGTGCTGTGTAGTGGGAAAATATTGATTGCACCAGGAGTCCAAGAGCTGTTGTCAGTGATGGCTTTGCCATTTACTAGATGTTATTAAACTTGCTAGAGCCTTAATAAGTGGCCTTATCTTCAAAATGGGAATAATAACACCTGCCTGGACTATTTTAGAGAGTTGTTATGAGAAGCAAATATATGTGAAAGTATCTCTAAACTGTAAAGTGCTATGCATATGTAAAGTATTGTAAATATGAAAGTAGAATACACTTGATATTTATATTATAATTGACATGCTTAATCCAAATTATAATTCTTGCTAATAGAAACATATACTGTGTATAAAGTACAAATATTTTGAAGGCATGTATACTACTGATAATATTAGAATATTTAATGTTTTATATACATTTCATAATATTAGGAGCAAATCTGATACTCTTTTTTTTTAGAGGGGGAGAAAGAGTGAGCACACAGTGGGTAGGGAGATAGGGAGGGAGAGAAAGAGAGGGAGAATCTTAAGCACGCTCCATTCCCAGCACAGACTCCCATGTGGGGCTCCATCTCATGATCCTGAGATCATGACCTGAGCCAAAATCAAGAAGACTCTGATGCTTAACGGACTGAGCTACCCAGGTGCCCAGTAAATCTGATATTTAATGTGTTTTGTATAATATACAATTTTAGATATTCAGAAGTAGAATAAATTACTGAAATTGCATATAGTATTCTAACTAATGGCAGCCATTATGCCAACTTCTTTCGCATTAAGCTATAGTACATGTAGTTAGCTTCACCCAACTTTTTTAGATAAAATAGCCTCAGAGGCCACCTAATATATCTACTTTAGTTTTGTCAGTGGACAACACATTTTCTCTCAACTTTGTCAGCCTCATGAAAAATCTCTGATTTATTTTGTTAATAAAATGCTGTCAAATTTCATACAAACCTGACTAAAGTTAAGTAAAAATATATTATGCAAAAATGATATTCACCAAGATAGTATTCTTTTACACACGATGACAAACTAGTTCCTGAATAAAAAGGTATAGTGACAACAGCCTGCCTGTCATGACCAGGAAATTTACACTAGCAATGAATATATCATGGGGCTCTTGAAATATTAGAGTAGATACATATAACAGTGGAGAAACTTTGTTCATGTGAATGATAAGGCAAACTGGTAAATTCAGCTTCTATTAGATCACTTATCTTACACTTTGAGAGGTATTTAACCATGAGAAAACTGTGGCTCAGAGAGGCTGTGCAACTTACCCAACATCAAACAGCAAGTAGCCAAGTCAAGATTCGACTCCAAGCCTTTCTGGCTCCGGAGTTCATGTTCTTTCCAGAAAACCACACTGCTTGTCAACATTTTCTTCTTCGGTAGTTGTCTAATTTGATTATATTAACTGCATACACCGTTTGGAATTAATTTCAGTGGATGTCCCTATATTAATCAGGATTTGCTAGAGATAAAATCAATAGGATATAAAGGGAAATTTATTATGAGGAATTGATTCATACAATTATGTAGGCTGAGAAGTGCCACAATCTGTCATCTGTAAGCTGGAGACACAGGAAAGCAAATGGTATAATTTAGTCTGAGTCTTGAAGGCCTGAGACCCAAGATTGATTGAAATCTTCACCCAATAGCAGAGGATGAGATGTCCCAGCTTATGCAGTGAGGCAAAAAAAGGGGGAAAATTCTTCCTTCCTCTGACTTTTTGTTCTGTTTGGGCCTTCAACAGATTGGATAATGTTCACCCAAACTGGGGAGAGCAATAATCTACTAAATCCATTGATTCAAGTGCTAATCTCATCTACAGATACCCCCACAGACATACTCAGAAATAATGTTTAACCAGGTACTGGGACATCCCCTAATCCAGTCAAGTTGATGCATAAAATTAACTATCATAGTCCTAGAAGTTTCTGGTCACCTGGTGTTTATAGAGAACTTTGGTAAGGACAACTGGTGCTAAACCAATGATGTCATTACTTGAGCCATTGACTCAAATAAATGGACTGCTAGCCACATCCACATAAATTTGGGACTAGATTTATTCTAGACACACACTTAAACTTATTTCAATAGAATCTTCTTCACTGGAAACAATTTAATTTGTAATGAAATTAAAACGTTAAGATAACAGGAAGAATAAATGTCCTGCTATACATAGTCAAAGATCCATTGTTTTATTGCTTATTAAACAGTGAGGGAAAGTGAATTGAAAGGCAAGATGAAGAGTTTCCAGAGCACTCAGAGACACTAACATTGTCAGACAGAAGCTATAGCCCAATTATATTTTTCTTACATTGGCCCTACTGGATTAATAGGGAATTAGAAGCATCTATTAAATGATTATAAAGATGATTATGAAGAATTAGCAGGGCTTATTCACCAAAGCTTAGGACACATCTTCATTGCTCAAAGCTGAGCAACATTTTGAGTCTGTAGATTTACCACTGCTCTTGGCATTTCCTTACAGTTCTGTGCTTTTAAATAGTTCATTTTCTGGTACCTTAGCAGTGAAATGCAGTGGGTACAGTTTTACAAATCCTCAAAGAAAACAAATTAATATACATCATCTCCCCCTGTGGCACATGGAAGCCCATCTGTCCTAGCCTAACCTGCCAAGTAGCTTAGTCCTGAGCCAGCCAACATAGGCTGTCATGTAGGCTAGTGTCCAGCAAGATGTCGCCCACCTGCTGTCTCGAGGCTTGTATTGCAAAATTGGGTTGTATTTCAGTGTTTGGTCATTCTAAACTGTCGTGCATGCTGCCTGGAAAAATAAGTGGAATTCTTATCACCCCAAATCCAATGACCTTCCATGATGGGGCCAGATACCCATCTCTTGGAGCTATGTAGGAGTGGCCTTGACTACAAGCAGGGTGATAACTGGTTAGATGGCTCCTCAGGATGTCTGTCCACTCGGTAAAGAAGAAATAACTTCAATTCTTAATCCATTTAAGAGAAATGAAGCATTAAAAAATTAGCAAGAAAATTTTGGGCAAAAGACCATGTGCCTATGAATGATTATAGGAGGAATTCCCCCAATTGCAAGGGAGTAAGACACTGTAGTACATTATTCAGGGAAAGAAGATTGGGAAGACTTCTTTACAAAGGATTTAAAGCAAAAGGGTGTCTAATGATCTGCCAAGCTTCTCTGAACCAGGGCATGGACTGATGCCATTCATATTCAACTTCCACCAATCTGTGAATATTTAGCTTAATAGGATTCTAGAATTCCTTCCTTAGAAATGTAGTAATGCTAACATCTATTTGCATATTACTCTGTAATTTCCCTAAGTACTATTATACATATTACCATATTTTATTGTTATAGGAAGGCTAGGAGGAAAATAGGGCATGATTATAGTTTAAATGTAATAAAATACCTCAAGAGGTTTTAGTTATGCCCAGAGGTGGAGCAGTATGGAGAGGGAGCAGAGACCCAAGATGGAAGTCCTCAAAAATGTCTCCTTGGCAAAGCACGTGTGTTCCTCTAAAGTATATTATGATAGCCAGCCTTAAAATGGACAACTGAAAGAGACCTGAGATATCAAGTTCATTCTCCAGCTTTCAAATGAAGAAAATGAGCCCATAAAAGGGAAGTGATCAGGCCACGTACACATGTCAGGAGAGAGGCATAATGGAACAAAAACACAGGTCTCATAACTCCCAAACCCTCTGCCACTTGTCCACAGTCTACTTTATGATCCTCATATCTTTCGGTTTCATCCTCATTCTTACCAGAAACCTGAGTTTAAAACTGATCGTAGGGCAGCCCTGGTGGCCTAGGCCTAGCAGTTTAGTGCTGCCTTCGGCCCAGGGTGTGATCCTGGAGACCCGGAATTGAGTCCCACGTCGGGCTCCCTGCATGCAGCCTGCTTCTCCCTCTGCCTGTGTCTCTGCCTCTCTCTCTCTCTCTCTCTCTCTTTCTCTCTCTCTCTCAGTCTGTCATGAATAAATAAATAAATACTCTTTAAAAATAAATAAATAAAATTAAACTGATCGTAAATGACCAAGAAATCATTTTAACTTACTTTCTAAATGAAAAATACTGTATGCATCATTTTAACTTTTAAGTGTTAGTTTTAAAGAACAAAGAAGTAGGAAAAATTTTACTGATAGTAAAATTTTTTAAAATCCAGGAAAATTTTAAAATTAGAAGGCAAGTCCTGTACCCACATTCACTATTTTTATTCAATGGTAAGTCTGTTAAACTAGTTATTAAATATTTCTGAGTGCAAACCATTTGCCAGTAACTATGTTAAGTGTGAGGAATGGAACAAGATGACAATGAACAGGATAGGCCCCCAGAAGGAAGTATATGTGCAAAACCAAAACACAAAGGAGCAAAATACTCTTGGGTGTGGTTTAGTGGTTGGTACTGTAGCCTAGAATGTTTATGTGTGTGTGTAGCAAGAGATAGAGCTGTAGATGTGTGAACAGATGGTGGGAAACCTTACATTGCCATACTAAGGAATTTGATGTTGATTTTTAAGGAGAGACAGATATGGTCAGATTTATATTTCACAAGGAATAATACGGTGGTGTAGGAAGAATGCACTGAAAGACTGGAGACCTTTTAGAAGGCTAAGGAAATTGTCCTCTAGATTCTTCAGTCATTCCTTTTCAGTGACTTTTGGTATTCTCCTCTACCTGACCCTTAACATGTTGGGGAATTCATTGCTCTGTCCTTGCCACTTTCTCTTCTCTAGTTACATACTTCTTGGATGATCTCATTCAGCTCTGTGATTTTTAGTATCTTAACATTTTTAATATTTAATAATATTTCTGTGCTCACAATCCTCAAATCTTTATTTTCTCTGAAGACGTGCAATATATCACTGATCATTATGAAAGTACAAATTAAAACCACAATGAGATACCAGCCTATACCCATTAGGAAGGATAATTATAATAAAAAAGGTGTACATTAACAAGTATTGGCAAGGATGTGAAGAAGTTGGAATGCTCATACATTACTGGTGTGAATAAAAAATGGTGCAACTACTTTGAAAAACAGTTTGACAGTTTCCTGAAAAGTTAAATGTAAGTTTATATGATCCAGCAATTCCACTCATAGGTATCATCAACCCAAAAGAAATGAAAACATGCATCATATAAAGATTTGTATGTGAATGTTCATAGCAGCATTATTCATAAGAGCCAAAAAGTAGAAACAAATGTCTATAAACTGTTGAATGGATAAACAATGTGGTATTTAAATGCAATAGAATACTATTCAACAATAAAAAAGAATTAAGTATTGATACTATTGTTATATGTTACAACATTAGTGACTTCAAAAATATCATGCTAAGTGAAAGTTGCCAGACACAGAAGACCACATATTATGTGGAAATGTCCAGAAAAGACAAATACATAAATAGAAAGATTAGTGGTTGCCTGAGGCTAACAGTGGGAACATAGGTTAATGTAAATGGGCATGAGGGATCTTACTATGCTTATGGAAGTGTTCTAAAACTGGACTGAGGTTATGCAACTTGGGTAAACTTTAGAGAGAAAGACAAACCATTAGAGACTTGTAACTGCAAAACAAACAAAGTGTTGCAGATGGAGAGGGTAAGTGGGGGAATGGGGTAACTGGGTGACAGGCACTTGAGGAGGGCACTTGATGGGATGAGCACTGGGTGGTGGCAAATTGAATTTAAATTTAAAAATATTAAAATAAATCATTAAATTGTACACTTAAAATGGGTGAATCTTACCATATATAAATTATACCTCATTAAAGTTAACTTTACTGGAATCTCTGTTTGCAACCCTGCCATCTTACTGGAATACAGACTTCTACATCCAGTTGATTACTTGACATCTTTGGATGCCTAATGAGTATCTTAAACTTAACATGGCCCAAAAAGAGTATGTTTTAAAATGAATTGTAGCTTATATAGTTATACAAATCAAGTGTGTAACTTGATGAATTATACCCCTGTAGAGCCACTACCTGGATTCAGATACTTCCATCAGACCAGAATATTCCTTCACACTTCTCCCCAGTCAGTACCTCTTTCTACCTCTCCAGAAGTAATCACTTTTATGATTTCTATAAGCATTGATTAAATTTGCCTGTTCTTGAACTTCTTATAAATTGGGTCTGGCTTCTTTCACTCAACATGTCTATGGGATTCTTCAGGTTGTTGTATATATAAGTTGTATAATCTTTTTCATTGCTGTTTTTATTGTGCATTCTATGTATGAATATATCACAATATATTTATACATACTCCTGTTGGTGGCCATTTAGTTTAACTACCATTTGGATTATTATTTATAAAGCTGCTGTGAACATTCTCATATGTCTCTTAGTAGCTATAAGCATTCATTTCTATTGGATATTTTCATAGAAGTAGAACTGCTGTCATAAGAGATCCTTAAAAGTTATCTTTCTTGAATTTCCCCATATCATAAATACTACCGCTACCTATCTAATTGTTCAAGTTCCAGATACAACTCTTATCTTACCTTTTACCCCATTACTTTTGTCCTTAATTCCTTCTCTGCATAGCAGCTAAGGTTTTAGAAAAGTCAGATCATATCATTCATTTGCCTAAAACCTTTATTCCCCCAAATTTCCAATAAAGTCTATAAACTCTTTTCCTGAGTTACACACCCCTGTTTTTTCATCTGGCCACTACCTACCTCTGAAACTTTATCTCTTGTGCATGGTGTTCCAGCTGCCTCTGAACTTTCTTTTTGAGTACACAAAGCTCATTCCCAGGGCATTGGTATCAATTCTATTCCATAGCTGAGAGTACTAGTCCTCTGATCTTTGCATGATTGACTCCTTCTGTTCATTCATATTTCAACCCAAAAGTCACTACATCTGAGAGGCCTTCTCTGAACCCTGAATTTGGTATAGCCATTTGGTCACTAGCTTTTACAGTAATGTAATACAGTTCTCTGTAGGGAAATTATGGCTATCCTATTTTTATTCTGTTTTTTATTGTTTGTCTCTCCATAAGAATGTGTGCTCCACAGGAACAAGGAATTCATCTGCCTTATTTATTACATGCTAGTGCTTTATAGAATGAATGTGTTACTTCATTGACAGTTATGGTCCAATTGTCACTTCCTTCAGCGGTTCTTAGAAACTCACATCCCTGGGGATCCCTGGGTGGCTCAGTGGTTTAGCACCTGCCTTCGGCCCAGGACGTGGTTCTGGAGTCCTGGGATCAAATCCCACATGGGGCTCCTGGAAGGGAGCCTGCTTCTCCCTCTGCCTGTGGCTCTGCCGCTCTCTCTCTGTGTGTCTCTCATGAATAAATAAAATCTTTTAAAAAAAAAGAAATATGTAGAGCTGGAGAAAATGGATAATTCAAGTTGTGGGTCTGCCAGGTGGATGGCAGGAAATGAAGATGTTGAGGGTGTTGGCAGGAGAATGCCAGATATGTTATACCCCAGAATCCAGGCTGGAAAGTAAAAGGAAGAAGCTATGTGGGAAGAAAATATGATTTAGAGGAGACTGGGAGGGGGGTGGAATCTTGACACAGCCAAAGAATATTTATATCCAGATTATATTGACATCTGAATCAGAAAGAGAGGCCAAAATAGCTGAAGAAGTAAGTATTGGGACTTACTTGCTCTGCTAGTGGTTCAATAGCATGATTGAATCTTCCTATAAAAACTTATTTTATGTGGTCAGTACTTGGCACTAGTCAGTAAATATTTGTTGAATAGTTTGGTAAATTAATGGAAGGATAAAGAAACAGCAAAGAGATGGTAATAGTTAAATGAATGAATGAGAGTACAAAATTCATGTTCTACTGTGTTGCTTCTGGAAGTTAAAAGAAATAATTTCTTGCCATAAATTTGTCAACCTATTTTCAGCTCTCCAATGATATGAGTAGTCCCACTCCCCACTCCCACTCAGTCTAAGGGACAAGCCAAACTGTTTGGGAGAGCTTTCCTATAGACTCACGATTAAGACTGTCCATTTGTATATTCTTCCTATTAAGTTGGCTGTAAAATAAAAACCCCAAACCCAATTATCACTCAGTTCTCCTTCACTGGCTCTATAAATCAGTGCTATTTTCTAAGTCCAAGATATACTAAAAACCTTACTAAGTACAAGCATCATAAATCATTAACTGATAATTTCCAAAGATTATTTTAACTCCAGCCAGGAGTAACTCTTACTGGGATTTATTTTCGCTCGCCGGCATGCAATATTATTTCAGGGTAGTTAATGCTGTAATGTTGAAATGATAAACTAAAAATAGATATTAAATGAATGCAATAGGAAATGTTGGCAGTAGAATACAGGGTGAATGTTGTAGCTTAAGTCTGCAGAGGAATCCATTGGAGCCTTGATAATGTCATCCCCCAGCCCTCAAATAGGAAGGCAGCATGAGGTAGCTTTGCTGACAGCCTGGGAAAGATGTCACTTCCTGAGAGAGAGTGAAGAGAATAAAGTTCTTTGAACTCACAGTAGGACAAAGGAATAAGGAAAGGAGAAATAAAGGAGGCAGTAAAGCAATTCCCGAGGAATTCCCAGAGCACGATGGAGCCAGAGATCTTGTCAGAACTCTTGAGAAAAAACAGAGAGACTCCATTCATCTCTGCTTTACAGTAGGCCCTTTTGTTTGGCTCCTATGGTTGGTTTCTTTTTTCGTATATTACAGAGTAGGAGTCAGGATGATCTGAGGAAAATGGGAGAGAGAGGAAAGAGGACATAAGAATGAAGGAAAGCACTTCCTTTCATCAGAAAAAAAAGTATTTTATTTCCACAGGGAAATGTTCTAAGATAAATTTATCTTCCCCAACCAAGAGACTTCTCTGGAAATGCTCCCCAGGCCAGTAGGCCAGTCCATCCCTGTGGATTTCTGCTCTCTCCAACTAGCTCATTGGCTTTACTTAGATTAGGTACCAGTTCAGTGCCTTAGCTTATCTTTTTTTCTCCATCTGAAAATGTAATTTACACCACGGATTGATAGTGATGTTGTAAAACTTGCCTAACGTTTTGGAACATGACTTGTTCATGGACAAAAGCTTTATCTCTGGAAGCTTAATTCTCCTGACATTCAGCAGCAGCTAGTGCCACCACTGTGGAACATTTATCATGTGCTAGTATTATGAGAAACAGTTTACACATAAAACCTCACTGGAAATTAATAATATTTACACATACAAATGTAGAATGACAGGGAAGACGTTTTCCCCATTCTGCAGCTGAAGAAGCAGAAACACAGGAAATGTAATTAACTTATTACAAAGGTAATAAGTGGCTGAATCTGGACCTGAATCTACATCTGACTCCAGAGCCCAGGTTGTTTGAAAACAGTCTTAAATTAGATGAGATAAAACAGTGAGAATAGTGAGTTTTTTGGGAGGCAGAGTTAGGGAAAGACAAAGTTATCCACACTACCACTGAGCTCATGCATTTGTACAGAGAATTGATTGTTAACTAGAAAGTGATGTGCTGGTTTTCTTGGATTCCAGGCTAGGCTATTTCTCTTGACCACAGCCACACCCCTTAACCTCCTTAGTCTGCTCAGATCTTATCTATAAAATGAGATGGTCTCTCAGGGCCCTTTCAGCTCCAAAACATTCCCTTAGGATTCCCAGTGGTAGCCTATTTCTGGGTAGCCTGAAGCATGTCACACACCATTTGAAAAAAGGAGGTTAGATGCAAAAATACAAAATTAGGTCAGTAGCACCCAAAGGACTGCCTGTAGGACTAGTGACTGCTGAGTGTCCGAACATTAAAACTAGCAAATGTTTGGGACTGAATGGGTTGGTTTGCTAAGTTTCAGTTGATCGTATTGTTATACTAGTTGCTGTCTATTCTGGATATTATTGCTGTGTAACAAGCAACCCCAAAGCTCATGGCTTAAAGCAACTATTTATTTTGCTCACGATTGTGGAGTCACAAATTTGGAAAGGGCTTAGAATGGGCTCTTTAGCCCTGACCCACATGCATCAGCTAGGGTGACTGGGGCTAGTGGATACCCTTCCAAAATGGCCTTCTTACCCATATGTCTGGAGTCTCTCTCCGCATAGCTTCTCATCTACTTGGGCCCCTTTGTATGGCTTAGACTTCCTCCAGCATGGTGGTGTCGTTATTTGTACTTCTAACATGGCAGGTAGCTTCCAAAAGACCAAGACAAACCTGCTAGTACTCTTAGAAGCCATGCCCTAAAGTAGAAGAATGTTACTATTATACCTATTAAAGTAATCACAGAGGAATCCAGATTCAAAAGGAGAGGAAGGAGCACCTGAGTGGCCCAGTGCGTTGAGCATCTGCCTTTTGGCTCAGGTCATGAACCCAGGGTCCTGGGATCGAGTCCCACATTGGGCTCCCACAGGGAATCTGCTTTTCCCTCTGCCTGTGTCTCTGCTTCTCTCTGTCTCTCATGAATAAATAAATAAATAGATATTTAAAATGGGGGGGGGGAGGGGAAACAGCTTCCCCCTTTCAATGGCAAAAGTGTCAATCTGCCATAGTGTCCTACCTACCTCAAGATTTGGCCAGAAAGGAGCCACGTAACTATCAGATTTGGAGAAAGTGGAATGAGTCAGGGCAAAGAACTATAATCACCCACTGGGAATGGTATACTTAGCAGTTTGCCTGCCTAGCATTCATGATCCAGCCAGCTCTCTTCTGGCAATAGCACCTTGGGCAACCTGACCTCCTCAGCTCCTAACTCATATGATTTGGATAAAGGATAGATTTTATTCCTGAAATATGTGACTTGGACCTGATCAAACATCTTCAGTGCTTAGAACAGTGCCTGCCACATAGTAGGTGCTCAATATGAATGAATAAAAGAAAAAGATTGCATTCCTCTGGCCACAGGGATTATTTTAGCGATACATGATTCAAGTTATAGGACTTTTTCTAGAATGACTAGGAAAGAACTATCCTCCTTATGCTGGACTTGGAATCTTAAGTATGTAATGCAAAGTTATTGAGAGATACCACAAGGTAAATCCCTGCAAGAAAATAGGACTGGCCTAGTGGAAAGGAAAGCTGAGAGATGAAAAGAAAAAGGCAGAGTCTTGATAACATTGTTTGACATCCAGCTAGGCCTAAAGTTAGTCTGTCTCTTAGACTATTCAACTAACTAGCCAAAATCCAAAACACTGACACCAGCAAATGCTGACAAAGATGAGGAGCAACAAAAACACACTCATTGCTGATAATGCAAACTGGTACAGCTACCCATCTTGTAGGACAATTTGGTTGTTTCTTAAAAAGCTGAATGTAATCTTACTGTTCAATCTAGTAATTTTGTTCATTTACCCAAATGAGTTAAAAGATGTTCACACAAAAACCTGCACATGAATGTCTATGTTTTATTCATAATTGCCCCAAATTGGAAACAAACAAGATTTTCTTTAATAGATAAATGGATAAATGAACTATGGTACATCTATTCAATGGACTATTTTTCAGATGTAAAATAAATAAGCTATGGAGTCACAAAAAGTCATGGAGGAAACTTAAGTGCATATTGTTAAGAAAGAAGATAAGATATTGAAAGAAGCTAATATGAAACAGCTAAAAGCTTATATCCTGTATTATTCCAACTATATCACATTTTGGAAACGGCAAAACTATAAAAGGGCTCAAGTGGGGGGAGAAAGGAAGGTATGAATAGGTGTAGCACAGGGCATTTTTAGTGCAGCGAAAATATTCTGTTGACATTATATTGGTGGATATGTCCCATTGTATATTTGTCAAAACCCATATAATATACTGTACAGAGAATGAACCCTAAGATAAACTATGGACTTAGTTATTGTATCAATATTGGCTCATCAGTTGTTATAAATGTACCATACTAATACAAGATATTAATAACAGAGAAAACTACTCAGGGGACAGATGGTGTAAGAGATGGTATATGGAAACTCTTTACTTTCTGCTTTGAAAACCTAATATTGCTGTAAAAAATAAGCTACAAGTCAATATATCTTCTTTTTAGCTTAAGCAAGCTTAGGTTAGTTTTCTGTCACTTGTGATTTTAAAAAGCTCTAAGGGGTGCCTGGGTGGTTCACTTGATTAAATGTCTGGCTCTTGACTTTGGCTCAGGTCATGATCTCAGAGTCATGAGATGGAGTCCCATGTCAGGCTCTGCGTTGGGCTTTATACTGAGCTTGGAGCCTGTTTAAGATTCTCTCCCTCTCCCCCTCCCCACCCTGGCTTGCTCTTTCTTTCTCTCTCTAAAGAAAAAAAAAATTCTAATAGATCTTGAGATGAATCTGGTTTAGTGGCCGGGAAATGACATGAGAAAACTGTGACAAGACTCAATTGTGCCCCAACAGCAGGCAGCATGGGATGTGATGATTTCCCAAAGCACTATGGTCAGGTTCCCCATGACTTTGGTGATTATAGAAGTGCAGACAATATGCCAGCCAGAACCAGGGTGCCCAGTCAGGGGTGAGACTCTGAACTAGAGAACGGAGAATGGAAAGAGCAAGATGGGAGCCAAAGTATTGAAGAAACTGTCAAGACAGTCCCAAGGAACAAGGCAAAAGCCAGATATCAAGAAATGGAGGAGGCTTACAGTGTCAGAGTAGCGATGCCTCCACCAGGCCCTGATCTGGAGGTGGAAGGAGAGTGAGCTTGTAAGAGAGGATTGCCTGCCCCACCCCTAGAGGGTAGGAGGGAACAAAGGAGGAGAGGAGCTCTGTGTTTTAGGCAAGACAGCACCCAGTTTGATTGCCACACTAGCCTACAAAAAAAGTCTGTTAGGAAAAGCAAACTGAATGGAGAAAGATGTCAATCTCTTTATCTCCAGAAAAACCAGAGGGTACCCTCTGCCTCCAAACACAGACTCCATGAGAAGAGTCCCCTTTAAATATAATTCCTGGGGATCCCTGGGTGGCGCAGCGGTTTGGCGCCTGCCTTTGGCCCAGGGCGCGATCCTGGAGACCCGGGATCGAATCCCACGTCGGGCTCCCGGTGCATGGAGCCTGCTTCTCCCTCTGCCTATGTCTCTGCCTCTCTCTCTTTCTCTCTCTCTCTCTCTCTCTTTCTCTCTCTGTGTGTGACTATGATAAATAAATAAAAATTTAAAAAAAATAAATTAAAAAAAATAAATAAATATAATTCCTGAAAGCCCACTAGTTTCTTTAAATCCAGATCCCAGCACTGTTAGTTCTTTTCTTATGACAAGTTGATATTCTTCCTCTTTCCACACGTAACTGCCCAACTTTCTGAATAAGTTTTGTATGACCTAATAGGTGCTACAGAATCATCTATGAGCAATGTTTTAATTGTTTCTCCAAAGAAGCTTGGACAATGAAAAGAACCTGGATTTCAGCACCAGGCTCAATGTGTGCTTTGACATCAGGTAATGCTAATAAAGTACATTATTGATCTTGGTTGTAATTAAGAACTCTCCCTGTAGGCAACCAAAATGATCTCTTCTTTTTTGTTAATGACTTTAGTTTAATAAACTGATGTTTATGTTTAGAGAGATAGGTTAAAAAGCCCACCAATAGCTCTTCTCTTTCCCCCCAAAAAAGAACTGAGTCCATGAAATACAAAGGTATATGCACCATAAGGATTGAGTAACGTGGGAAGGGTGTCTTTGAATGAAGACATAGTTTAATCAACAAGGGGAGGCTTGACCTAAATAGAAGCTCCTCAAATTTAGAGACCTAGCACTGTGATGCAGTTTCCCAGGGAGACTGATTGGGCAACAAAGGGAGCTTTGAATCCAAGAATGGCTGTTTTTGTATTTTATGTATTGGTGTTTCAAATAAAATTTCCATTGAAAAGGATATTTCACTAATTTCCCTTTAAAACAAAAATTTAAAGACATAAAAATCACTGCCCAAGACATATTAGTTGAATAAAGATACATTGCTGCTGAGACTTGGGAATGAAAAGGAGCACCTGTGTCAGTGGTGGTCTTCTTCAGTCAGTAGAACCACTGGCACTGTGATCTTCCATTCTTTGATTTCTGCTACCTGTCCAGGGACAGTTAAGAAGTTTTCCTGGACTTGACTCACCTTCAGGGTTTTGCTCAAATGTCACTTCTCAGTGAAGCCTACTCTGACCAGACTGTATAACATGTCAAACGCATGTTGCCCAATAGGTACTCCCAGTCACCCTTACCTGATTTTTCTTTTATTCCTTAGCACTTTATCACTAACATAGCATATAATTTACTTACTTATTATACTCCCCCTGAGACCACCTTGACTTAATGAAAATAGCAGCTACTATCGATTTGGTTCATTGCTGAACCTAAAACAGTGCCTGGAATATGGTAGGTGCTCACTATATGGTAGGTGCTCACTAATATTTTTAAAATGCTGTATGTGTTGTTTCTCTTTTCACCCTTGGCTGAATCATGGGAGAGAAAATGAAGAGGAACAGTATACTACATGCATTCAGAAATGAGCATTTGGCCAGGTAATATAATGCTGGATTGGTTCATTGGCCAAATTTTAGCAATTCCTCCCTGGATTTTATATAACTCCTTAGCTCCTGCGTTCTCTCTCTCTCTCAATCTCTCCTGCGTTCTCTCTCTCTCTCAATCTCTATCTCTTTCTCTTTCATAATCAAACTTACTGGAGAATAGTCTACATTTCTCATCTCCACTGTTTAATCATCCTTCTCTCCTACATTCATTGTAGTTCTTGCAGTGAAACAACTTTCTTGAAGGTCACTAAAGATGTCTTTTACCGAAACCAATTGTACAGTTTTTAGTCCTCTGTCTCTTGACCTTTCTACTCCCTCCCACTTAAAAGTGTCTCTTCCTTTGGCTTTCATACTCTTCTGGTTTTCTTTCTTCCTCTGTTAGTTTGACTCCTCTCCAGTTCTTCACAGGGTCTCTTTACTCTGTTCTTGAAATGCTGGTGGTCCATGCCCATGTGGTATCCTTGGACCTCCTTCATCCATCTGCTCAAATTCTCCCTACTGATCCAGCTGCTCTATGACTTCAACAATGCCCAAGACAATAACAGTTTCCAAACTCTATCTCTGGTTTAACCTACCATCCTAAAGTTTAGATCTACACATTCCTCTGCCTCCTTAGCCATCTTTACTCTAGTGCCTCATAGGCACCTCAGACTCAACATGTCCAAATTCAGACACATCCTCTCCCTCCCAAATCTGTAACATCACTTTCCCCACAATTGCCCAGCCCATTAAGCTGCAAATCATCTATAACTTCTCCTTCTCTTAGAAATACCACATTTAATCAGTTATCAAGTCCTATCAATTCTCTCTCCAAAGCATCTCCTTAATTATATCATTCATGAATCTATCATTATTTATTCCCTCAGTTTTTATAGGAACTTCCTAAGTGGTCTCCTTAACTGGCAACTAATTTCCCATGATAAAGTGATGTTTCCTTAAAATTCCCCAGTAATTCTCTATGATCTTCAGTCTAAACCGCAAACTCCTCAGTAAGGCATGCAATGCTTCATGATCTGTTCTGCCTGTCACTCCACCCCTATGCCCCACCAGGCTCCTCCATGTCACCATATGCAGCTGTAGTGAAATTTTTTTTTTCTGAAACACCCTCACCCACCTTTGCTCTGGCAGTTCCACCTGTCTTTCAAGATTTCATTTATGTGTCAGATCCTCTGATTAGGTACCCCAGTGCTTACTTATATCAAACATCTATTGTTCTTTTCTTATTTTCAGTTTTGTCTGCCTTCCCAACTAGATAGGGGGCTACTTGAGAAGAATATCATTCTCATTTACCTATATATTCCCCATCCCTACCCCTAAAAAGTAGATACAGTGCCTGCTTCCTAACAAGTGCTTGATAAATGTATGTTGGATGAATGAATGTCTTCAAGCTGGGAATAAGTACATGGGGGTCAAGACAAGATCTGACAAAGGGTAGTGGACATCTGTTATTCTTTTTGGCCACCCAGTATCTGAACCTTCCTCCCATGTCTGGAGAATTTCTGACTCTTAGTGGGAGGCAGAGCCTACCTCACACTCTTGATGCTGAAGATACCAGCAACTCACTATCCATCTCTTGTAGCTGTGGCAAAGGCTCTAGTCTGACTTCCTGCAATGAAATGGACCATCTTCTCCAAGACTTTGAATGGGAAGCTTGCACTTCAGATAGATGGAACTGATGGCCATTAGGCAAAATTTGCATTCCAGAGCTACAACAGCAGTGGTGCAAGTAGTAGCATCTAGAGTCTGGTCCCAGAGGTTTCAAAGGTAGAGTAGCATTTAACCAAGATACAGTGCAAAAGAAGACCAGGTAAAATTCCAGGGGCTTCAAAGTCTTAGCAGGACCAAGTGGGACTGCATAACCTGCTTGCTCAAGTGCCAGCTGGCCTGAATTTTACCTCTGTCCTTCCTCAAAGCAAGGTTAAGAATAGATCTGATTATACCTTTGGGATCTTGAGTAACCTTTCTTTAAAAAAGAAAAAAATCCTGAATGCTTGTTGTAGAGTCAGAGCCTGTGTATTCCGTGGCATGCCTAGAGTTTAGGACCAGATGAGACCTGTTAAAGGCTACAAAAGAGCTGGAGTTTGGTTCCAGCCAGCCTTTCTGGGAAGAATGAATCGCTGAGGTAGAATGGCTATATTTGTGAGCCAGGGAACAATGCCATTTAAGAAGAAACAAAAGCCCAGACAGACCATGTGATCTGTCAGCCTCTTGGAAGCCAGTTTGTCTGAGGACTTGTCACCTGAGTGACACTTCAGTGTGGCTGGTGAGTGAAGTCTTTCCCTGCTCACATGATCTAATGCACTGTTTACTCAGCACATCTCAATGAGATCCTTGTGTTTTGACATTCCTCTGCCAATCCCCTCTTCCCCCTTCAATCAACCTGACTTCTGAGATACTAGTGCCTCATTTCTTCCTGGTTAAAATCTACTCTGTCGATCAAAACTAGATTGTGAGCTAGTCTGTTAAGTAAGTAAAAAACATACTTCATCATACAATAATTTTCCCTGGCACCAGCATCCTCACTCCCTGGTCAAATGAATAATGTAGTGGCCTTATTAGAACTGAGGCATGACCAAAGTTCATATCCTAGTCTTAGTGAGGTCTTCATAGAGATGTGAAATGAGTCAGAAGGATAGCAGTTACAATATACCAATATTTTTCTGGGTAATTTATCACCATGGGCTTTTTTTTTAAAGTATTTATTTATTTATTTATTTATTTATTTATTTATTTATGAGAGCGAGAGAGGCAGAGACACAGGAGGAGGGAGAAGCAGGCTCCATGCTGGGAGCCCAATGCGGGACCTGATCCCGGGACCCCAGGATCCCACCCAAGGCCAAAGGCAGGCGCTAAACTGCTGAGCCACCCAGGGATCCCTCACCATGGGCTTCTAACATCCCAGGGAGCAGAGGTACCAAGGGCCCACCCTCTCCAGTAATATACTCTCTATCAATACACTGCAGTGCCTAAAATCAGTAGCAGTAATGTCTTTGAAACAATGCGTAGTTCCAAAACTACGTATGACAATGCCCCATGTGTTGTGGGAGGAATCATTAACAGCCACTGACACATCCACAGTAGTAGACCTTTAGGGAATTAAATCTAAGATAAGGAAGAAGACAGCTTGGAAAAAGAAAAGTCTAATCCCATTATGGAAGCCAGTCATGGAAGCCAGTTATGGGTGAGGCACCACAGTGATCATCCTGAAGAGCCAAGGTACTTGGGAACTCAGAAAGAAAGATGAGTCAATAGCTCAAATAAGGAGAACAATCTAGGAAAAGCCACCTGGGGCCAGGAGAACAATTTGAAGGCAAGGCTAGTATGAAAATCCATTGGTAGCATCTCCAAGGCCTTTCTTATGGAATTTAAATGGGTCTCATTCACAAATGTCTTCTAAATGCATCCTCCCCTGAAAACTACTCCCCTGAGCCACATCTTGGAATATAGGACATCTGAGATGTTGGAGGAGATCATCAAGAGGATATGACCATAAGCTGACCTAAGAACTGGACCTGGGCAATCAGAGGCTCCTCACCCCTCCCCTATCTTTGGAATGTGCATTCTTCCCACTGTTGCTGCACTAGGAGCCACTTCAAGGATACAACCTTGAGAGAGTAATGTGTTATTTAGATTATCTTGACTGTATATGTGACTGAACCCCAATTAAGGCCTTTATATAAACTCTAAAGGTGCTAGTTCATGGGTGGGAGATCTATTCTTGTGGCCATCAAGACAAGCCATGTACATAAGCTCCTTTGCTTATTAAAATGGCCAACTGCCAATCTGGAGAGGTCTGCTTCTTTCTTTAGTCTCTCCTTGCCCTCCATGTATGGAGACCAGTTTTGGATGTTGTTTGGGGAGTTCCCAAGGCTGTGAACCAACAGTGCAAACCAAGGGAACTGAATCATAATGGAAAAGCATAAAAAATTTAAAATTCCATAAAAAATAGAATTCCCTGGAAAAGCACTTTTAAAGCACTCTAAAACTATCAAAGATGACAAGTCTAAGAAAAGTACAAACACAGAATATGACTTTTGCTGTTATTGTCCCAGGGATATCATGAAACTGAATGTGTTACGGGAGGAATCATTGCGTGCAGAGGACCCTGAATCCAGCCCTTAGATCCAGACATCCAGGGTCTCTGCCGGTAGCACTTTGCTCTAGAGAATTCTACTCAAGGAGTCCTAGGCCAAGACATGTGCCCACTTAGCACCTCTCCCCTTCTAGATCATGCTGCAGGTTCTTGGGACCCAGGAATTCTCCGACTAGACCATCCTAGGTGGAAAACTTTCTTCCTCAAGTCTGTAGTACTGAAGGACCAAATAGCAGATGTGTGTATTTCCAGTCAGGAAGAGGTTTCAGAGGGTAACTCTTTGGGGAAGGATGGGACAGCATTGGAACCTGCAGGCTGAGAAGTACAAATGCATGTGCTAGTGACCCCTGAAGGTACAAGACAGAATCAGGAGTGGCACAAAGAGGGAACTTGGCCTCAGACTTGTTTTTACTCTTACTCCAGTCCTGCAAATATTAGGAACAAATCTGCCTAATGCATTATTTCTGTGTCAGCACATCTGCTAAGGGATGGGCCCCAAACTGTTGGACATCCGCTAGGTAATGAGAATGAGGAAGATGACAGGCCTCAGCTGGGCAGATGGGATATGCACATCTGCTCCCTTACTTCCTCATTATGATCTCTGGGGAAAGGTTGAATCTAAACACAGAGACTCCTCCACCCCCAAGTCTTCCCAAGAGAATGTTCCAAAGCAAATCCATAAATGAGGATTTTTATTTTTTTATTTTTTTTTAAATTTATTTATTTATTTATGATAGTCACACACAGAGAGAGGCAGAGACACAGGCAGAGGGAGAAGCAGGCTCCATGCACCGGGAGCCCGACGTGGGACTCGATCCCGGGTCTTCAGGATCGCACCCTGGGCCAAAGGCAGGTGCCAAACCGCTGCGCCACCCAGGGATCCCCATAAATGAGGATTTTTAAAGAAACTCTTTGCAATTAAAACTAAAGGACATTATGGGAAACCATTCAGTTTTTATGTAATTTCTGATACATGGCCCTTGTCCTGCAAGGGGCTGAGCATGCTATGTAGACAATTTGTCTTCTGTATCTCTTTTTGAGCTTACCAGTCAAGACTGAGAAACCACTAGTGAAAAAGAAAGTCTGCAAGACTGGGATATTAAGCATTGAGTAGTTCTTAAGGGAAGAAAACCAAGTGGAGTGACCTGATACGCTAACCCTTTGAAAATGTGGAAAGTCCTAGAACACTGATAGTTCTGTAGACCATTCCCAGTTACCCCCCAGAGTTGTCTCTGGGTATCCATATGCCCTGGCCTTTGGCTCTGAGAGCTGCAGGGACAAGAGGGCAAGGAAGGGTCAGGTTCTTCAGAGAAGTTTATAACATATTTAGACTGAAGTCTACCTGCCCTATGCTCCTACCTCCACCTCCAAAGAAGGTAAAGACTTGTTAATAAGACCAGAAAGCTTTTTCCCAGTGGTTGGTAAGAGAAAGAGGTTACAAAAACAGTGAAAGGAATTAGAAGAGAGATTTAATCCACCTCATCTCTAGCTCTGGGTTCCAAAAGTTTTTTTTAAATACCCACCAGTCTTCCTATTTTAATATTTACAGGGCCATGGTGGATTTTTCCATTTCAGGTTGATGTCATTCCCAGGCTGCAGGTTTCCCGATATCCCATCTGCTAATGCAGTTGACTCCTGCAGACACAGACCCATTCACTCTGGTCTGAGAGGGCATCCTTCCTTCCTGTTTTTGCTGCAGCCTGGAAAGTGATGCCTGGAAAAAGGGACTGAACTTACTGCTCATTAAATCTCCGTGACGTCAGAGTTTCTTTCCTTTGGCTCCTCACTCGTCTCTTCAAAGGTGGCCCTCTAAACCACCCTGACCCTGTGTCCCTGGAAGGAACAGAGAGCCTGGAATAGACCCAGCTTTACACTCCAAGATTTCCCTGTCCCATTCCACTTACAAAAATTTCAGAGATGAGTTTTACCTCCTCTCCAGAGACAAGTGCAGATACTGAGACATATAGCATCTAGTAAACCTTGCATTGTTAGTAATAAGAGCTTGATATAGGAGATAAACATCTAACTCCAGTGGAACTAGATTTGTGCCATATTGTATAACCTCATCATGTGTTGGGGTACCTCCTTGTGTGTGACAGTACAAATCGTCTGTTGACGATTCTAAGATGGGATGGATAAGGCTTATGAAAACTTAGCCATTCGAACAATATAATATAAAAGAAAATTTTAAGAGCAGGCAATTTTTATCAGTCCAAGTATAATTTTAATAAAGTGTGAGTGCTCCCAAAGTACAAAGCTGACTCTTATTCAAAACCTACTTATGACATTATCGAAAGGGTAGCAATGAAAAGAATGGTAATAGATGTCTGCATGCATGCACACAAATACACACACACATACACAAACACACATGCACACGGACAACAATCAAGTTCTACTATTTGCTACAATTGAGGATGGTGACAGAAACTAGAAGTTGGGAATGGGAGTTTAAAATCCCATTACAGGGACACCTGGGTGGCTCAACGGTTGGGTGTCTGCCTTTGGCTCAGGGCATGATCCTGGGGTTCCGGGATCCAGTCCTGCATCAGGCTCCCGCAGGGAGCCTACTTTTCTCTATGCCTTCTCTCTGTGTCTCTCATGAATAAATAAATAAAAAATTTTAAAATAAAATAAAATCCCATTACAATGTAAGTTCTTCCTCCTGATGCCCACACCTTAACTGTGGGCAGATCTTCCTCAGACTTGTTGATGCTTAGGAAGATTCACAACACATAGAAGGAACTTATGCATTTATCATAGAGAGCCATTGTAATTATTCAGTACTTACTAAAGGTAAAATAGAATCCTTTTTTAGTTTCCTCACATCCATGTTATATTTATTGTGTGGATGGATGGAAGAAAAATCAGAGGAAAGCAACGGGTTGAAGGGATAAGGTTAAGTATTTAAATGACTGACTTTTTAGTTTATTCCAATTTTTTACTTCACATATACCCTTCAGTGATAAGGAGAAAATTTTATTGCTTCTCAAACAAGAAAAAAGTACATTCAACTTTTCCACTTTGATAACAAAGAAAGTATTTTGTTAGCTGTTTTCCAAATGTTCAACATTCTCCTCACCCATATAAAATTTCAGGTACCTTGAATTCAACTAATAAATTTTTCATATCAAATATTTTAAAGGGAAAGTGAATCCAAGTAATTTCTGAAATATATATGTATTAGACATTGAGCCTCCCCTGAATTCATTGTGCCTCTGCACCGATAAACAGCAATATGTTGTGAATAGGATGGCCTCACATCCAGCCCCAGAGGTAGGATCTAACTTGTCAAGCCAAGTAGAGTAGTTCCATCTCCTTCTTTCTACATCATGGTAACAAAAGTCCAAGACTTGTTCTGATGGAAAAGAAATATTCTTTCCTCTCTGCCTCTCTCTATCCTCCAGCTAAATGAGGATGGGAAAGCTTGAAGCCCTGGCGGCCATGTGGTGACTGGGGGAGCTAGCCTTTAAAACAAAATGACCCTGTGAAAAGCAGAGAGGTGACACACAAAGAGTTGGTCTTTGGTATACCTTTGAGCAAAGCCTGCCCTGACTCCAGACTTTTCAGTAATAAAAGCTGTACTTTCTTTAGTCATTTGAGTTGGGATTTCTTCCACTAAGATGCAAATGTACCATGCCAGATACAGCACATCTACGTGTCTTCAACCATGTGGGTTATTTTATTTTTCTTATAGAAATCCATCATATACTGAAAATTATGAACTTCTTTCCCTTGAAAGGTATTCAGTCAAAGATGAAATGCAGATCTGGAAAAAAATGGAAAATATTTCTTAACACCAAAGGTTGGATTAAATTTCCAATGACACGATGTAGTAAGTAAACAAGCCTGAGGTCACCGTGCTTGCCAGGGCAGGGCTTGAGTTAAGACCTGTTTTATGATATTTTAATTTATCAGCCAACCTTTTCACTTTCAGGGGAAAGCATATTTCAGAGGGATAGAAACTTGGAAACTGACCATCTGAACAAAGTCAGCAAATATATAGGTTTGACAACCTGACACTTCTAAGGAGCATTTGACCTGACACTTCTAAAGAGCATTTAACACCAACCATGGTCTAAAGTAAGCATAAAATGATTTAGCGGTCCCAGAGAAATCTCTTTTGAGCAAGAACAGGTGACACTAGGTAAAAGGCCATTGTCGAGTCTTGGAGAGTAAAATTACCAGCAGTGGAATTAAAAGAACTTCAAGATCCCCAAAGCAAAAGCTCTGTAGTCGCAGCACTACAGCATTTTCCTCAGTGGAAATATGTCCAATCAATTCCTGCTTTCTCCAGAAAGCATTCCATCGATTTCTTTTCCATCCATTCCATGAAGTTTTTTCTTTTTCTTTCTTTCTTTCTTTCTTTCTTTCTTTCTTTCTTTCTTTCTTTCTTTCTTTCTTTCCTTTTCTTTTCTTTTCTTTTCTTTTCTTTTTTAAATTTATTTATTTGAAAGAGATACAGAGCAGGAGGTGGGGAGAAAGATGGAGGGCAAAGAGAGAAGCAGACTCCCCCCTGAGCAGGAAGCTGAATGCGGGCTCCATCCCCGGATCTTGGCATCATGACCTGAGTGGAAGGCAGACTTTTACTGACTGAGCCAACCAGGCGCCACCATGATGTTTTTCTCCTTATCAAACTCTTTGTGATAGTCTTATGTGTCATCTTGGTTAAGATGGCACCTAGGCCTTTAATCAAACACTAATCCAGGTATTGCTGCATAGATATTTTGTAGATACCCTTGATATCTACAATCAGCTGACTTTAAGTAAAGGAGATTACCCTTGGTAGGGTGAGCAGGCCTCTTCCAATTACTTAAAGGCCTTAAGAGCAAAGACTGAGGTTTCCTGGAAGAAAAGGACATTCTGCCTCAAGCCTGTAGCAAGTCCTGCCTGTTTCTAGCCTGCTGGTCTGTCCTGTGGATTTTATTTTTTTTATTATTCTTTTTAATTAATTTTTAAAAAAGATTTTATTTATTCATGAGAGACACAAGAGAGAGAGGCAGAGACACAGGCAGAGGGAGAAGCAGGCCCCACGCAGGGAGCCTGATGTGGGACTCTATCCTGGGACGCCAGGATCACACCCTGGGCCAAAGGCAGGTGCTAAACCGCTGAGCCACCCAGGGATCCCCTGTCCTGTGGGTTTTAGACTTGTAGGTTCCCACACCTTTGTGAGCTGATTTCTTAAAATTTCTCTCTATATATAGATGATCAATGGACACATGAGAAAGAGTGATGGATAAATAGATAACATACATAGATGAGTAGATAGGTATTTAGATATAAATACATAAATATACCCAACATGTATTTGTGCACATGCATGTACATTTGCGTGCACACACACACACACACACACACACACACACATCTTGGTTCTGTTTCTCTGGAGAGCCCTGAATTATATACACTATTCAATAAGCCAGATAGGACAAACCTAAAATTGCCCTGTTGAAGATCAAGAAATTGAGAGAGAATCCTTGGGATGTAAGAAACCACTATTCAGTGACAAAGGGAGACAGTGATGTATAAATAAGACCTCAAAAATGCCGTGTGATAGAATGGAAACCACAGAGAAAATTTTCCACAACCAGAGAAAAGATTTTACCATTGAGACTTTCTTAAAACGGGCAGCCTTTTTCCTGATAATGTCCATAGATAAAGGAAAAACAACAAGCTCTCTAGTTGAAATAATTTGGAACCAGTTACATAGAAGGAAGGATAAAGCTCACCCATCCTTCTTTTCCTTATTCTGTACACAAAACCATCTGGTTCCTTCTTCGTTGTTGTTATAATTTTATTATTAATCACATAGAGCATGAATTTATGGCAGGCTCCCTTAAGAGGGAAAAAGATTGCACAGAGAGTTTGAAATTACTTAAATTATCCCTATAAAATTAGTTGATTAATGTGTCAGTACAGTCCAAACTCAAGTCATGTGTCCATCACTTTTTGTTGTCTATATTAAGCATTTGTTGTGTACCCCATGCTATGCCAGGCCATAGGAGCTATGGGCTTGTCTTCAAAGAGCTTATTTTCTAGTCAGGGACAAGATGAACCTTTGAAAAGCAAAATGAATAATATGACTCAGTGTAGAACTGAATGCTAGCAGGTATAAAGAAGATGCTATCTACCATTGGATTTTGATAAAGATGATTATAAAGGGCTCAAATGCTCAAAGAAGACTTCATAAAGAAGACATGTACACATCACTAGTAAAGATGTAAGATTCTTTGGCATTAAAACAAAATTCCCAGGGTGCCCGGGTGGCTCAGTAGGTTAAGCATCTGCCTTCAGCTCAGGTCATGATCCCAGGGTCCTGGGATCTAGCCCACATCGGGCTCCCTGCTCAGCAGGGAGTCTGCTTCTCCTCTTCCTCTGCTGTTCCCCCTGCTTGTGCTCTCTCGCTCTCTCTGTCAAATAAATAAATAAAAATCTTTAAAAAAAATTCTCTGTGATTTAACCCAGAGTTATTTAACCCAGTTTAGCCATAGCATTCTGTCTGCAAAATGGAAACAGTGCATCTTTCTGGATCAGAAATGATGCTTTTAGCTGAAAATTACAGTGCCTAATCACATTTTATGTGCTTAACTATTTGCTAGGAAAAGAAGTGAATGGATGGGAATTATGTCTGGTTTGGGAACTATCTATATAAAACAATCAAAAAACACAGTGGTAACAATGCTAATGCTGTGCTTGGGTGAGCTGTCAACCTTAATTTGGGACTTGTCACCATCTGTGTCCTGAAAGTGAGCCACACATTGGAAGATCCCTTAGGAATAAATAACCTAGGAGGTCATTCAACAAGGAGCCTCAGAAACTTGAGAAGAAGGGTTTCACTTTTGGCCTCTGGAGAAAATGAATATAATTCAGATGATCAAGCAGGAGAGGTGGTACCACCCAAAAGCATGAAACGTACAGAAACTCTTAAGTTGAAGAACTGGCCAGAATGACTAGATAGTGAATATCTCAAGCAAACATGGATTTAAAACTAACCTGGGACAAGATATCTTGTTTCAGAGGCCGGAAGCTGAGCAGGCATTTAGAGATAGGTTAGTGATTGTGCCTTTCTTAGAGTGTCTACAAGGAGTAGGAGTGGAGTGACACACAGTTTGCCCTAGGTGCTGAATTTGGGGTCCCCATCTGTAGGATATGTTAGCAGGCTGATCCCTGAGGAATTGACCGATGCAAAAACTTTCATTTGAAGCCAGAAGTCTGGGCTGGGATGCTGCAGTGCTAACATGCATTCTCAGGTTAGTTGGAGAAAAACAACAAATAGTGCCAGCAAATGGATTAAAAAAGAAAATCTCTGCTCATTCAGTTCAACACTCTCTGTATTTGTCTCATTTCCCTTAACTTCTTTTTTAAGATGTTTAAAATTTTTAATTTAAATCCAATTTAGTTAACAGATAGTGTATTATTAGTTTTGGGGGTAGAGTTTAGTGATTCATCAGTTGCATATAATACCCAGTGCTCATTACAAATGCCCTCCTTAATGCCCATCACCCAGCTACCCCATCCCATCACCCCCATCCCTCTAACACTCACAGTTTGTTTCTTATAGTTAGGAGTTTCTTATGGCTTTCCTCCCTCTCTATTTTCAACTTATTTTTCCTTCCCTTCCCCTCTGTTCATCTGTTTTGTTTCTTAAATTCCACATGAGTGAAATCATATAGTATTTGTCTTTCTCTGACTTATTAGCTTAATACTCTCTAGTTCCATCCATGTGTTGCAAATGGCAAGATTTCATCCTTTTGATGGCTAAGTAATACTCCATTGTGGGTATGTGTATGTGTGTGTATACCATATCTTCTTTACCCATTCATCTGTTAATAGACATCTGGATTCTTTCCATATTTTAGCTATTGTGGATATTGCTGCTATAAACATTGGGGTAAAGGTGCCCCTACAAACCATTATTTTTGTATCCTTTGGGTGAATACCTAGTAGTGCAATTGCTGGGTCATAGGGTAGTTTCATTTTTAATTTTTGAGGAACCTCCGTATTGTTTTCCAGAGTGACTGCACCAGTTTGCATTCCCACCAACAGTGCAAGAGGGTTAACCTTTCTCTACGTCGTAGCCAACATCTTTTGTTTCCTGAATTGTTAATTCATCACTCTGCCTGGTATGAAGTGGTATCTCATTGTGGTTTAGATTTGTGTTTCCTTGATGCCAAGTGGTGTTGAGCATTTTTTTCTCATGTCTGTTGGCCATTTGTGTGTCTTCTTTGGAGAAATGTCTGTTCATGTCTTCTGCCTGTTTCTTGACAGTATTTTTTGTTTTTTGGGTGTTGAGTTTGATAAGTTCTTTATAGATTTTGGATACTTGCCTTTTATCTGATATATCATTTGCAAATATCTTCTCACATTCCATAGGTTGCCTTTTAGTTTTATTGATTGTTTCCTTTGCTGTGCAAATGCTTTTTATCCTGATGAAGTCCCAGTAATTCATTTTTGCTTTTGTTTCTCTTGCCTCTGAAGACATGTCTAGCAAGAAGTTGCTGCAGCAGAGATAAAAGAGGCTGCTGCCTGTGTTTTCCTCTAGGATCTTGATGGATTCCTGTCTCCCTTAACTTTTAAATACAAGTTTCACTGGAAAAAAATCTATTTTGAGATAGATTAATATGCCCCAGAGTACTAACTGGGCTGTGACAGTGAGAGAGGGTCTGCTTAAGAGTCAGCTTGTGGCATCAGGATACACTGTCTTTACACCATTCTGTCCCTTCATTTCTTCTTCTTTTTTTTAATTCATGAGAGACACCGAGAGAGAGGCAGAGACACAGACAGAGGGAGAAACAGGCTCCTCACAGGGAGCCTGGTGTGGGATTCGATCCCCAGACCCGGGATCACTCCCTGAGCCAAGGCCAACCCACCCAGGCATCCCCCTTTACTTCTTTCAGCAACTATGAAGGCAGCTAACCTCTGGACATCTACTTCTGTGGAATAAGACATATCCTTCTGTTTAAGTCAATCGGAATCAGGTTCTTGGTCACCTGCTGCTGAAAATGCCTCTGTCTTTTTCACCTGGTGAATACTTTCTCAGCTTTGAGACCCTGCTCTTGTCGTATTGAGTCACTGCCTACCTTCTTAATGCTCCAGATTTCTATCATGGCACTTCTGCTCTTAGGGGTTATTTCTATCTCTGTCAGCCAGACAGTAAGCCCCTTAAGAAAAAAATAAATAAATAAAATAAAATAAAAAAAATTTTTTTAAAAAAGCCCCTTAAGAGAAGGAAATAAGTCTTACTCATTTTCCCCCCAGAATTGAAAAAGTCCCTGGCACAACAAATGTGAATGAATGAACGAATATGTGACCTTAGAGATAGAGATTCTCTGTGACAGCAGAAATGCTGAAATGTAATTATGAGTCAAGAGAAAAGGAAACAAGAATAATAAAGGACAGTGTGGAACAGGGAGTGAGGAGAGAGCAAAATGGGAAAAATAAGAGACTGTAATTATGAGAAACTGATATATGATCAAATTAAGGTTTATGGAAATTCCATTGGATGGGAAAGAAAAAAGTGTGTCTAACTGTATAAATGCTTTTACCAATAAGCCATAGAAAGAAATATTAATGCCATTTTGGCATTTATCACCTCATACCATAGCTGTGGATTTGCCTGACTCCTGTGCTAATAGCAAGCAACACAAAGGCAAGCCAAGCACTTGGATCTTCATGTCATGCCCAGCACCTAACACAATGTGTGTCGGTCCTCATTAAGATCTGTTGAATTGAGGATCGAATAAAGACTTTAAAGCTTCACAGTTAGCTCTCACCCTGATTACTGAAAGCACGGAAGAAATAACCTGTTGAACATTTTATTTGAAATTATTTGTTCCTTGTTAAATCAAATTACTTTTTTTCTCCTTTAACACTCTCTAACAATAACATGTAAATCATGAGCTTTTATTTCAGATTTAGAAACTTAACCATTAAGTACAAAATCCTGTGCTTGATACTTAAACCAGTTTAACTAATAAGGTTTAAAATATATATATATGTATATATATATATATATATATATATATATATATATATATATATATATTTAGCCAAAAGCATTGTAAAGCCAGAACTAGAAAAAAAAATAGGCCATTCTTAGCAATGTCTTTTGTACAGCTTGGTGTCTTATTAATGTGAACAGTATTATTTCTATACTTCTCCACATGCTATTAAAGTCACACAGAGTAGTGAGGTGAATGTATCCCTTTGTTCTCTTCTGCTTCCATTTTAATGGTATCATTACTTGTGTTATTAATGTCCTATATTTCCTCCTGTAATGCTTAAAGTTCTGTATAAATAGTCGTTCTTTCCAATCTGGTACTAGAATTATAAAAGCTCTCATTATCCTCATTGTGCAAATAGGAAAACAAGCATAAAGTGGCCCATTCTTTGCATAACGTGGTCCCAAAAATAGAGTATAAGGACAGTTGAAAGGAGACTTCTGGCCGAGTTCACTTCAAAATAAATTTGTCTGGGTCTGTTGTCTCTAACCTGAGTAATAAACAGCTCACTCTTCAGAGAGATACATTCTCTTAGGCCCTACTCCCTGGTGTAGTCTTAAATTATTTCCACCAATTTCTAAAATGACAAATGTGTCACAAATATGCAGGCCACACTAAACAAAGTCCTCATGATAAAAATATGTGAAGGCTCATGTAACATAAAACTCTCCTCTAATTTTGATTTTATTGATTCATCTTCTATGTGCCAAGTACTGTTATAGGTGCTATGTATAATAGATAAAAAGAAAAGAGGATATAGCGCCTGCCCTAAAGTTCTTCACAGCCTAGTGGAGAGTCAGACACATAAACGTGGTACAGTTTAATAAGTGCTTTAATTGAGGTAAACACCAAGTGCCAGGCTAGCCCAGGACAAAGCACCAACTGGGAACAGAGTGTTGGGGATGGTGTCAGAAAGTGGGGACAGAGAAGGGAAGAGCAGTAGGGGAATGAGCAGGATATATCCAAAGTGCATGGAGGATAATGGGGGAGGGAGGAAGCACGTGCCCAGCTGTATAATATGGTAGTTATTGTATCACCATAAAGGGAAGCACTTGTAGGGTGAAACCAGTGTTATGGATGACTGAGCAGAGAGACAGAAGAATCTAGATGCTCAGTCGCTTCATTGAACTGCTGAATCAATCAACTCTGAAGTCACCCCACCCTGAGGCTTGTTTTTAAATGAAATAATACACTTCCATGTTGTTAAATTTAAGTAGGGTTTTTGTCTCTTGCAGCTAAAAGTGTCCTGAGCAATACGTGGAGGAGGTTAAGGGGGAAAGATAGTTCTTTCTTGCAAACATTGAATTTGAGATGGTTGTCAGTCCACCTGGAGATTTCCCAAGGATAGGTAGGTCCAATTACCCTTGCTGAACAGATTGCTATTATTTTTAAATAGCCTTAGCATACATACTTTGAGTATCTATACCCTTACTATAGTATCTGTAGTATATGCATAGTATATATGCACTTGAAGTAGCTCCATGGCATCCTCAACCCAGGTGCTTTCTTGCCTTCCTGCTTTGCCATCTCTAGATGATTTGCTTTTATTTATAGCTTTGTCCTCTCCTGCTCACAAGATGGTTATAGCAGTATCAAGCATCCCATCCACACCCAGCAACATCCAAAGGCCAAGTTTGAGCACATTTTTCCTTGTTCTTTCTTGAGAGCAAACCAAGTTTTAGAGCTGACGCTTAGAGGTGGTTAGTATTTGAAAGACTCTAATCAGGAGTCTGTATTCATAGGCACCTATACCAAGTGCTTCATATGAGGTTTAGCTAAATCTCAACAACAGGATCCACTAAGTAGGATAAGAGATTTTAGAAATCATTTTTCACTTGTGAAGTGATTGGTATTCAAAGTATGTAACTGATCTGCATTTCTCCCTTTGCAAAATGAAATGTTTAAGAATGTGGTGAGTTCAGAAATCCAACTCCTTTATACTAGCATCCTGGATCTTGAACTCCACTTCGCCCTGGATTCTCTTGAGCAGAGGGCACCTTCATCCCCTGTCTGAATAGATGGTTTGTTGGTTTTGCCATTAGAATATTGTTGCATTCCTATACATCATTTTAGTCATGCAAGGGGCCACTGTGTCAAAGACTAGAGGCTGGGGAACCTCTTCCAGCATATAGGGTCAGGGAATATGCCCCTTTTGGCCTGCTTGCCAACACTTGTACCTGTGAAAGAATTCATGTGAGGCTTTCTTTATTGCAATGTATCACTGGGGATCAAGTTGTGAGTCGATATGCATTCAGCCCCTACCTGTTTCGTATAGTTGGAGGACACCAATGTTTACTGGATAACTTGCAACAACACCACCACAACACCAAGTTACTTCTCCCTGCAGAGACTCAAGTGTTAATGCATTCAGGTCAGATGAGTCCTGGCAGAAACTCAGTCAAAAGAACAATCTTTCCTGTAGACAGATCTCCCAGAATCCTAGGATAGGGACCAAGAATGAGAGCCTTCTGGGTGAGTTGGTCTTTTTCTTCCATCACTGCCTCATGTGTGTCTCTGCTGCAACACCCAGCTCAGTGAAAAAGGAAAAGAACTCCCAGATTAGAAGAGGACTTCTTACTGGTTCAGGGTATATACATGGCTGCTCCCATTCAAGGCTTCCTTAAATAGCATCCCACACTCCCTTTATTCGGCTTCTACTGCATGACTTTCTCACACCCACTATTCACAATCAGCACCCTGAGGTTCTCTAACATCCCCCTTGAATTACTATGCCAGAAAGCAGATCAGTGAGAGTGATGTTTTCCAGCTGTATTGAAGAATGATTGACAAAAATTGTGTATGTTTCAGGTATAAAATGTGAAGTTTTGATATAGGTATACATTGTGAAATGATTACCTAGTTAATTAACATATCCTTTATCTCACATCATTACCTCTTTTTTGTGGTAAGAACACTTGAGATCTACTGTCAGCAAATTTCAGGCATACAATATGTTATTATTAACTGTAGTCATCATACTGTACATTAGGTCTCCAGAATTTATTCCCCTATAACTGGAAGTTTGCACCCTTTTCCTGCCACCATCCCCGGCCCTTGGCAACAATCACTGTGTTACTATAAGGGCAACATTTTTGGCTTTCACATATTAGTGAGATCATACAGTATTTGTTTTTCTGTGTCTGGCTTATTTCACTTAACATATGTCCTCCAGGTTTATCCATGTTGTCACAAATGACAGGATTCCATTGTGTTCTATTCCACTGTGTGTGTGTATAATCACATTTTATTTATTCATTCATCCACTGACAGAGTGTTTCCATGTCTTGTCTACTATGAATAGGGCCACAATGACCATGAGAGTATAAAATGTCTCTTCAAGAAACTGATTTTATTTCCTTTGGTTATGTAGCTAGAAGTAAGACTATATGGATTATACGGTTCTTCTATTTTTGATTTTCTGAGAAACCACCATACTGTTTTCCTTAATGGCTGTACTAATTGACATTCCCATCAACAGTGTGTAAGTTGTAAGTGTTACCTTTTCTCTACATCCTTGCCAACACTTACCTTCTCACATTTTTATAATAGCCTTCTTAACATGTGAAGTGATGTGTCCTTGTGCTTCTGATTTGCATTTCCTGGATGATTTGTAGTACTGAACATCTTTTCATATACCCATTGGCTATTTAATGCAATCCCTATTAAAATACCATGGACTTTCTTCAGAGAGTTGGAACAAATAATCTTAAGATTTGTGTGGAATCAGACAAGACCCTGACTAGCCAGGGGAATATTGAAAGAGAAGACCAGAGCCGGGGTCATCACAATGCCGGATTTCAAGTTGTACCACAAAGCTGTGATCATCGAGACAGTATGGTACTGGCACAAAAACAGACACATAGATAATGGAACAGAATAGAGAACCCAGAAATGGGCCCTCAATTCCATGGTCAACTAATATTCGATAAAGAGGGAAGATTTTGTCCACTGGAAAAAGGACAGTCTCTTCAATAAATGGTGCTGGGAAAATTGGACAACCACATGCAGAAGAATGTAACTAGACCAGGGACACCTGGGTGCCTCAGCGGTTGAGCGTCTGCCATTGGCTTAGGTGGTGATCCTGGGGTACTGGGATCGGGTCCCACATCAGGCTCCCTGTGTGGAGCCTGCTTATCCCTCTGCCTGTGTCTCTGCCTCTGTGTGTGTGTGTGTGTGTGTCATGAATAAATGCATAAAATCTTAAAAAGAAAAAAAAACTAGACCATTCTGTTACACCATACACAAAGAGAAACTCAAAATGGATGAAAGATCTAAATGTGAGACAAGAATCCATCAAAATCCTAGAGGAAAACACAGGCAACACCCTTTTTGAATTTGGCCACAGCAACTTCTTGCAAGATACATCTATGAAGGCAAGGGAAACAAAAGCAAAAATGAACTATTAGGACTTAATCAAGATAAAAAGTTTCTGCACAGCAAAAGAAACAGTCAACAAAACTAAAAGACAACCTACAGAATGGGAGAAGATATTTGCAAATGACATATCAGATAAAGGGCTAGTATCCAAGATCTATAAAGAACTTATTAAACTCAACAGCAGAAAAATAAGCAGTCCAATCCTGAAATGGGCAAGAGAGATGAACAGAAATTTCACCAAAGAAGACATAGACATGGCCAACAAGCACATGAGAAAATGCTCCGCATCACTTGCCATCAGGGAAATACAAATCAAAACCACAATGAGATCCCACCTCCCACCAGTGAGAATGGTGAAAATTAACAAGACAAGAAACAACAAATTTTGGAGAGGATGTGGAGAAAGGGGAACCCTCTTGCACTGTTGGTGGGAATGTGAACTGATACAGCCACTCTGGAAAACTGTGTGGAGGTTCCTCAAAGAGTTAAAAATAGACCTGCCCTACGACCCAGCAATTGCACTGCTGGGGATTTACCCCGAAGATACAGATGCAGTGAAAAACCAAGACATCTGCACCCCAATGTTTCTAGCAGCAATGTCCACAATAGCCAAACTGTGGAAGGAGCCTCGGTGTCCATCAAAAGATGACTGGATAAAGAAGATGTGGTCTATGTATACAATGGAATATTACTCAGCCATCAGAAATGACGAATACCCACCATTTGTTTCAACGTGGATGGAACTGGAGGGTATAATGCTGAGTGAAGTAAATCAATTGGAGAAGGACAAACATTATATGGTCTCATTCATATGGGGAATATAAAAAATAGTGAAAGGGAATAAAGGGGAAAGAAGAGAAAATGAGTGGGAAATATCAGTGAGGGTGACAGAACATGGGAGACTCCTAACTCTGGGAAACGAACTAGGGGTAGTGGAAAGGGAGGTGGGCAGGGGGATGGGGTGACTGGGTGACAGGCACTGAGGGGGCACTTGATGGGATGAGCACTGGAGGTTAGCTATATGTTGGCAAATCGAACTCCAATAAAAAAATACACACAAAAAAAAGAGAGAGAGCATTTTACCCATTATGTATTCTTGGTGTCTTTGGTGAAGATTACTTGAACACATATGAGTGATTTTTTTTAAATGATACAACTTTGGGGATCCCTGGGTGGCGCAGCGGTTTGGCGCCTGCCTTTGGCCCAGGGCACGATCCTGGGGACCCGGAATCGAATCCCACGTCGGGCTCCCAGTGCATGGAGCCTGCTTCTCCCTCGGCCTGTGTCTCTGCCTCTCTCTCTCTCTCTCTCTGTGACTATCATAAATAAATTTTAAAAAAATTTTTTAAAAAAATGATAACTTTGAATTAGCTCTACTTACAAGTGTATGTATATCACATTTGAATTTTTAGAAGACTATGCATTGTTTTATATAAAAAACAAAATATTTAAAGTTAGTTTACAATCTGCAGATTGCAGTACATTAATTACCATTAGTAATAAAAAATGTATGGTAACATCTTTTTGAGATTTGATGCCTTAAAGTTACAGAAACGGATTCTCTTCATGGAGGTGGCTTATTTGAGGGGAAGTTTCTCTTTTTCTGTGGACAACCAAATCATGCCTATGTATTTAGATTCTGACAGTTGCCTGAGTTATCATTTTCTGTTTAACTGAACATGAGATACCCACAGACCAGCTTCCCATAACAAAATCGTAAACACTTCCCATAGCAGTCCTGTGCCCTTTGTGGAGACTCCCCCTTCCTCTAATTCCTCAAATTTCCAAACACTCCCCTCTCTTGGTACAGAATTACAAAACCAAGTACATCAACCTAATATCAGAAAAAGTGTTAACTTGATGAACTCAATTTTATTTGGAAATGAGGAACTGTGAGTGTAAAACTAAAGGCAGTTCAGATCAGGTTAACACATGTCCTTGGCTGAGGAAAAAAAACAACAACCCTCTAACTTACCATGATTAATATAGCATATTCATTCAGCCAGCCCCTGTGGGTCTTGGAGCATAAGAAATTTTAGTTTCCAGCATACCCAGTGAGTAGAATAGTGGAATTTTTTTTTAACTGAAGTAAAACTGCATGTTATGTAATCAAGAGAATGGAAATTCCAACTCTACAGATGCAAGTATTTGGAGAAAAATGGGTCCAGTCAATGAATTGGAATCTTCTTGGTGGCTGTTTGGTTAGACACTCCAGGCCACTGATTACAAACAAAGTAAACCTTGCTCTTTCATTAACCACCTGTGAAAATGAGGGCAAAGGATCAACTAGGTCATGGCAGATTGCCAGATTCTCTCTGATGAGCTAGAAATAGAGGCTGCTCAAAAATGGGCTGACCTCTTCCTTTTGTACTTCTCTCTCTTTCTCCAACATATCAACACCTACTTCGATAATATTTATTATTCTTGTCTAAATTGTAAATGCTAGAGTAACCTCACTTGAAAATGATGCTTTAACATTTCATGAAATTATACACTCAATTTTTATTTCTTAGCTTGGAATATATACGCCCTTCCACTCTAAATTTTCTGAAAATTTTACATTTTTTTACCATCCTCTATAGTCTTTTATGGACAGTCTCCAATAGTCAAATCTGTACAATGTAAATTTTCATGGTTTTATGAGGATAATTAATTCATTTCATTCCAAGAGAAGCCAGAAAGCGATCTCTTTTCCAGTTGGGATGCAACTGAATATCTGGATTGGAAAATTCCTAAGTACACTGGGTATATCATGCAGTCTCATGCCACTATATTTAACATCTTTTGAAAGTAGAAACCTAGCATAAGAAGTTATTAGGACTTAAGAGGAATGGGATGGGATTCCCCCCAGTTCATATCCCCTTGTTCAGAAATAGGGAGCATGAAAGGGGACTAGAAAACTAATATTTTCATGGATTTATAAGGGTTTTTTTTCTTAAAAACATATTTATATCAAGGGGTGTCTGGGTGGCTCAGTTGGTTGAGCCTCTGCCTTTGGCTTGGGTTGTGATCCCGGGGTCCTGGGATCAGGCCCTGCGTCGGGCTCCCTGCTGAGTGGGGAGAGCTTGTTTCTCCCTCTCCCTCACACTTGTGCTCTCTCAGTTTCTTGTCTCTCTTTAAAATAAATAAACAAAATCTTTATTAAAAAATCTTTATATCAAACCACCTATCTAGCAGAAAGCTTCCTTAATAGGATATTTGTTTTTATAGGTAGCCTGAACTTCTCTTCTCTTCTATTTAGACCCATAAGAAAAGGAAGGAAAGGTGTCATTCTAAATAAATTCAGGCAAACTGGTTTGTATCAGAAAATGGAAATGCAGCCTAGCAGCATTGCTCTCCATGATGCTTATACAAGGGGGAAAGCAGAGTTAAGAGTGAGATGAGGGGTGATAGATGTTTACACACAAGTTTACAATATGCTCCTAAGTAGTACTGCCCTCCCCAGATAGTACTCTCAAGGCTCAACTTCAAGACAACTTTAAGACATTGAAAATAAAAATAAATTTGTTGAATGAGATCAGTTGCCTATAGAGGCAAATACCTCCAAGAGCTTTTCTGTTAGTATGTACCCGGGAGTCTCTCCAACACCAAATTCCAATTAGCAGGGCCTTGATGTAGCCCTAACAGAACATGGCTGGAATCTGATTCTAACAAAGGAAGCTGAAATCCAATTAATTAAACCACCCCAGGTCTCAACAAAGACTGTGCCAAGAAAAGAGGAAGGATGGGTATGGAGTCTAGACAAGGACAGCAGAATAAGTAGCTATTAGGTTATTGGTAGCATGAGTTCTACACTGCCCAAGGAAGTCATGCTTGACTGGTTGAAGTGAACTTCCTGGTCTGCTGAAAGGATTACCCCTAGAGTGGAAATTACTCAGATGCTTACCTCCACTGTGTCCTAGTTTCCCATCAGTAAGAACAGTAAGAGATAAGTTCTGAGAAGTCATGGGGGATACTTTGTATAGGACCGATGGGCCCCTGTGAAGACCTGACTTTTAAGATTAGGAAACTGGGGAGCCATTGAAAGGTTTTGAGCAGAGGGGTGATTGAGATTATCAGGAACTAACGTTGTAAAAGGATAAAAGGACCAAATTAGCTAATCCAAGTAAGGCACTTAGCACCATGCCTAGTGCATTAATAGTGCTCAATAATGAATAATCATGATTATAAATACTATACTTCAGTAAAGCTGTCAAAGTAGCTCTTCTTCATCAAGAATAAATCGTGAAGAAATAGAAAATCTGAATAGACCTATAACTAGTAATGAGATTAAATCAGTAACCAAAACCTCCCAACAAAGAAAAGCCTTGAACCAGATGGCTTCACTGGTGAATTCTACTAAACTTGTAAAGAATTAATACTAATTCTTCTCAAACTCTTCCAAAACAAATGGGAACACTTCCTAAATCATTCTGTGTGGCCAGCATTACTCTGACACCCAAGTTAGATAAAGATGTAACAGGAAAACTAGAGACCAAATCCCTGAGGACTATTGATGCAAAACTCAACAAAATCCTAGAAAGCAGAATGCCACCACATGTTAAGATTACATGATGACCAAGTGAGATTTATTCCTGGAATGTGAGGATAGTTCAATACACAAACTATCAATCACCATAACACATCAAATTAACAGAGTAAAGGAAAAAATGATTAGATCTATTGATGCAAAAAAAGCACTGACCAAATTTAACATTCTTTCATGATAAAAATACACAATAGAGTAGGAAGAGAAGGAAAGTACTTCAACATAATAAAGTCCATATATATAAAAAACTCACACTGAAAAAACAAAACAAAAAAAAAAAACACCTCACACTGTACTCAAAGGTATTTTGAGTATACAATGGTATACAATGGTGAAAGACTGAAAGTTTATCCTCTAAGATCAGGTACAAGACAAGAATGTTAACTTTTGCCTTTCTATCCAACCAAGTATTGTTGAATAGCATTGGAGGTTCCAGCCAAAGCAATTAGAGAAGAAATAGAAATAAAGGCATCCAAATTGGAAAGGAAGAAGTAAAATTATCTATTTTTCACAGATAATATATTCTTATATGTAAAAGCCATAAAGATCACACACAGACACACACGCACACCATTATAAGTAATAAATAAATTCAACAAAATTGCAAGACACAAAACACATGGACAAAAATCATTTGCATTTCTATACACCAACAGTGAACAATCTGAAAAGGAAATTAAGAAAACAAGGGCGGGTGGTGGGGGTGAATGGGTGACGGGCACTGAGGGGACACTTGACGGGATGAGCACTGGGTGTTATTCTGTATGTTGGTAAATTGAACACCAATAAAAATTAATTTATAAAAAAAAGGAAATTAAGAAAACAATTTTATTTACAATAGAATCAAAATTGGAGATAAACAGCCTGAAACAAAGAACTTTTATACTGAAAACTATAAAACATTGCTGAAAGTAATTAAAGAAGATACAAATAAGTAGAAAGATAAACTGTATTCATGGATTAGAAGACCCAATATTGTTAAAATGTCAATACTATCCAAAGAAATCTAAAGATTCACTGCAAATCCTAACAAAATGCAAACAATTTTTTTTTGGAGAAATAGAAAAAAAATCCATCTTGAAATTCATATGGAATTCAAGGGACCCCAAATAGCCAAAACAATCTTGAAAAAAAAAGAAAAAAAAAGAAGAACAAACTTGGATGTCTCATGCTTACTAGTTTCAAAACCTACTACAAAGCTACAGAAATCAAAACTGTGTGTTACTGGCATTAAAACAAACAAATAAACCAATGAAATGTAATAAAAGAGCCAGAAATAAACCCTCACATATACAGTAAAATGATTTTTCACAAGGGTACCAAGGCCATTCACTGTGGAAAGGACAGTCTTTTCAACAAATGGTGTTGGAAGTATCAGACATCCACATGCAAAAGAATGCATTTGGACCTTTACTTTGCATCACATACAAAAATTAACTCATAATGGATCAAGACCTGAACATAAGTGCTAAAACTATAAAACTCTTAGAGGAATACATAGAGAAAAAAACTTGATGGTATTAGATTTGGCAATGATTTCTTGAATGTGACAACAAAAGCACAGGAAACAAAAGAAAAAATAGATAAATTGGATTTTGTCAAAATTAAAATTTTTGTACATCAAAGGACACTAATTCAACAACAAAAAATAACTCCATTTTAAAAATAGGCAAAGGCCTTGAATAGGCATTTCTCCAAAGATCATAAACAGCCAATAAGCACATGAAAAGATGCTCAACATCACTAATCATTAGGGAAATGAAAAATCAAAACCACAATAAGATATCACCTTATTCTCTTTGCAATAACTATTATCAAAACAAATGAACAAAAACTTTAGAAACAAGTGGTGGCATGAATGTGGAGAACTTGGAGCCCTTGCGCATTGCTGGTAGGCATATGTGGTACAACCACTGTAAAACACTGTATGTCAGTTCCTTGAAAAATTAAAGACAGAATTACCATATGATAGGACAACTCCATTTCTGAGTATATTGAAAACAGTCTTGAAGAGATATTTGTAAACCCATGTTCATAACAGCATTATTCTCAGTTGCCAGAAGGTGGAAATGACATAACCCCATTGACAGATGAATGTGTAAACAAAATGTGGCATATACATATGATGGAATATTATTCAGCTTTAACAAGGAAGGATATGCTGATACATGTTTCCACATGGATGAACCTTGAGGACATTATGCTGAGTGATTTAAGCTGGATGCAAAAGTGTGATTCCACTTATACAAGGTACTGAGAATCATTAAATTTATAGAGACAGAAAGTAGAATGGTGGTTGCCAGGGGATTAGGAGAAGGGTGAATAGTGAATGGGGAGTTACTGTTTTATGAATATAGAGTCTGAGTTGCAGAAGATGAAGAGTTCTGGAGATGGATGATAGTGGCAGGTGCACATTATTATGGACATACCATATGCCACAGAACTGTGTATTTTTAAATAACTAAAATTATACATTCTATGTTATATATTTTACTACAATTAAAAATGTAGCCTCCCTCCTTCCTCTGAATCATATTTTAAGATTTTATTTATTCATATGAGACAGAGAGAGAGAAGGGCAGAGGGAGAAGCAGGCTCCCCAATGAGCAGGGAGGACTCAACCTAAGACCCTGGGATCATGACCTGAGCTGAAGGCAGACACTTTGCTGCTTAGCCACCCAAGTACCCCATCTGAATCTTTACTCTCCAACCAGCTTTCTGGTTATCATTTCTCTTTATGTATAATTTTCCTGTGGCAAAAATACGTGGCTTAGTAAGCCCTACCCTGACAATTTCAAGGCTGACAACTAAACAGTTGTTCTGATTTATACATCAGGCTCTTGTAAGTATGAGTATCAAGGAACTACATCTTACAGAAGGATGACTGACAAAACTGGTATTACCAAGACTCAGACCCTAAAAAGCAGTAACAGTCAAGCGTAGACTCTAGGGAAGTCTTGGTTACCACTTCTCTAATAGCAAAAATGGCCTATTATAAAAAGCAATGCAGTTGTCGACTGCAAGATAGGCCTTGTTTTCCCTTCCTTTTTAGAAAACGAACTTTTAGTCAAAAATACCCAGGAATGGGCCACCTGGGTGGCTCAGTCACTTGAGCATCCAGCTCTGGGTTTTGACTCAGGTCATGATTTCAGGTATGGAGTCCTGCATCAGGCTCTGTGCTTAGCGAGGAGTCTGCATGAGATTCTCTCTCTCCTTCTCCCCTGCTCCTCCCTCAGTTCGCACCTGTGCATGTGCAGTCTCTCTCTCTCTCTCTCTCTCTCTCTCTCTCTCTCTCTCTCAAATAAATAAATCTTTAAAAAAATACCCAGGAATGATTTCCCAACCCACAGTTACTTTCTCTTCCTGTGTCAGGCAGGCAACTTTATAGAGTAAGAACTGGATAAAAAATTAGCACTGCTGTAGAAAGTCTCTGAAACTACCAAACTCCTCTGAAGCTAGTTCATGTGGAAACCGTGTCTTTCTTACGCTGCCAACATTGTGAAGGGAGAGTGAGAAAAATAGCACCATTCAACTAAGAAGCCAATTTTAAAAGAATAAGGTAGAAACCCTTCGCCTCCATATATTCTAGTCTTCTCAAGGCTAAGATAGGAGCTTCTTCCATGTGCTCTTCTGGATGTCCATTGTTGAGACATAATGATTCTCATATTGCATTGACACCAACAGTTTACTCTGTCTCTCACTGGAATGGAAGCAACATCACAAACTGTATCTTCAGTCTTTTTCCTTAGGGCTAGGGCTGTCCTGGCACATAAGAACACAATAACTCTTAGCCAGAAAAATAAACAGCACACTGCTGTGTTTCATTGACTCTACAATCCCAGTAATTATTAGACACTTCAATTGCAAGACCACTAAGAAAAAAAAAGTACAATCAGAAGATAGCAGGAGTTGTAAAACATTCCAGTGTTAGGGTTATTATCACCTTGATTTCAGGCCTGGAACAAGGGAGAGATGGCCACGAAAAGGTAGAAGACTAATTGGTATCACTTCGTAAATACAGATATGTGCACATACATTTATACAAACAAAAACCTTTTTTTAATTAGTTCGATTGGCCTCTCTATCTTGAGCTTTTCCTCTCAGACCAGATGTTGCTTCAGATTTTAAAGAATCACCCTCTTGTCTGAACTAGGTAACTAAAAATAGAGAGGAGGACTTGTCCCCATTTCTTAGCTATGGTTATATTGTAAGGCTGAGTTCTAAAAAAGAGTATTATTTGTTGTCTCTACCAAGCCAGTTTAAATAATGAGGATCAGTGCATTAACGGGGAAATATTTTTGCCTCCAGGCAAGGCTGTAATAAAAGAAGCTCATTCATCTGTGGAGGGGAAACACATCACTACAAAAATTACTAGGTAATGAAAATTCTGGGCAGTCCCATGGCACTTTTAATCAGAAGATCTCAAAACAACCCCACCATGTCATCAACAAAGTCTTGTCATCAGCAGGATGCAAAGTGGAAAATGTCCCTTTCCATAATGTTAATACCATTAATCTAAGATTTTTAAGAGGTTAAGCAAATTAATAAAAAGCAAATAATAATGATGATGGTTATATACACAGATACATTTACATATAAATACATACACATACACAAATTTAATTTGATTGCATATGAAGTGAGATCATGTGTGAATATTTGATTGTAAATCCTCAGACACCATACAAGCAATAATAAGGAGCTGAGTTTCAATCCTGGCTCTACCACTTCCTCCCTCTGTGACCTTAGGCAAGTGTCTTACCTTCTCTAAGTGTCAGGGAATCATAAGAATATGCACCTCACTGTAACCAAGGTCCACGGGATGCTCCCTATAAAGCACTTAGAAGAATGGCTGGCATATGGCAAATGCTCTGTAAATATTAGCTTTCTCCATTTGAACTATAATAGGACGCCCATATACCACCCCCACAGGACCCACTTTTCCCATACAGCCTGGCCTTGGTTTTATAATGTTTTCATTTCATCACTCCCAGTTTGGTCTCCCTTTCCTCCTCATGCGGTCTGAGACCCATACAACTACTGCATTTGTTATCCCTTGTGGTCCTTTCTTCTTTGGTCCTCCCACTTCACCTCCCTGCTATTCTTTTTTTACAATATCCTCAAGCCTAGATCATTACAATGACCTCAACTCCAAGTCTTCTCAACTCTAACCCATCCTACTTATGAAATCCTAAGCATGACACTTCTCTGCCCAAAATTCTCAAAGCTTCAACACTGCCTACTAAGTTCACTTCTGACCATAGCATTCAAGACATCTCACTTTTGGCTTCAATCTACCTTTCCAGGTATCTCTCCAACTTAGCCAGTCTGATGTACATATCCCTAAGCTACATTCCCCCACATCCATGGTTTTGTTCATACAATTTTCTTTTATTGCAATGTCCTCCCATTCATCACTGCCATAAAAATCCTAACCCTCCTTCTAAATCAATCTCAAATTCCACCTCCACTACAGTGTACTTTTCCAACCTCCTTTGACCTATCTTATGTGTGTCTTGAGACACTTGTATTTAACCTTACATTGAGGTCAGTTCCATCATAAGGCCTGTGTCACCTCTGTAGTCTATCCATGACTTGCTCATACAAGTGGACAATAAATATGGATGCTACTTCACTGTGTTTAATTGGTTATATTTGAACATGCGTATTTACTTTGAGTCCCTGTGTCACATATGCCACTAAGACAGGAAGATAAAATCAAATCAACCCTTTGTATTCACTGCTATATTTAGCAATATAGGGTGGGTCCTGGGTTGTTCGAATCTCTACCCAACAGAACCTTCCAGCTCATAAAACCAGTACATCATTGGGTCTTTTAAGATGCAATAAATAAAAACTCGGCCAGGATGTCCACTCAGCCTACTATGATACCGCTAACAATATCTTCATCTGGACGTGGATACAAACTGAAAATTGAATAATACGTGTTTTTGCTTTTGTTTGTTTGCTTGTTTTGGGTTTTGATTTAGTGATGCTGGGTGGGGAGGAGAACCAAACCACTACAGTGCTTTTTTTTAAAGATTTTATTTATTTATTCATGAAAGACACAGAGAGAGAAAGGCAGAGATGTAGGCAGAAGAAGAAGCAGGCTCCAGGCAAGGAGCCTGATGTGGGACTTGATCCTGAGGCCGCGGGATCATGCCCTGAGCCAGGGGTATTCACTCAACCACAGAGCCAGGTGTCCCCAAACCACTACAGTTCTTGCTATAACAGAGTGAAATCTTCTGTCCAATCTCAAAATAGAAAGATTTAGACAATAGGGATAAGCTTCAGTAATTTAAGATAAGCCTGTAGAATATCAGATGAAATTATTTTTAAAAACATGTGTTAACCTTATCTTCACTGTTTAGCAGTTTTCAGTACTAATGAGGCCTCTTGATCAGCAAGTCAGACAAAATATGATTTGTTAAACTAGATGGAAAACAGTGATTTTTGAAAATTGGAGTATCTTAGTAATGGATCCACAAAGACTTCTCAGTTTTTTAAGTCTGGTCCTAAGCTACTTGGCCAGGAATATGACCGAAAAATGCTCAAGAGGTATCTCTGGAAAACAGCATTCAAGAAACCCTGTCTCTTGAGATTACCAAGAACTTCAGCATGGCTGTATAGCTCAATACAATCAGAATAGTCAACAATTAAAATTCGGTATTGCCCCCAACAAGAAGACAGGTAAATAAATATCTCAACATGATGCCTTTGGAGAGCAGCACTTTTTTTTTTTTTTTTTTTGAAATAGCTTCATTCTCCTGCCTGAGTTGGGAAACTGTTGCAGGAACACCCATATTACAAATAGTTTTACAGGTTGGTTCCTTTCTTTGCTACTATATATACAATGATCATCATTTCCAAATTTTCCCAAACTGCCTTGGTACCATTTTAAGTAGGGGAAATTCCTTAGTTCTATAATTAAATCTTTTATATTGTAGATTTTCATATAAATAAACTCATGTACCAGTTAAAAAAAAAAAAAAGAAAAACAAAACAAAAAAGCTTTCCCAGACTACCTTACCCCTAATCTCCTGTTGAGACACTGTTGACTCCGAAGCACCATGGGCAGTTAATTAAAGGCCAGTTTTGGCCATTGCTAAGGCCCCAGTGCTTATTGTTATTTACATCCCTTTACATCCTTTGAGGTCCTTATGAGAATTTAAAAGGCTTTACACACTTCCTCTCACCAATAAGAGTTCCCCTCAACATACTATTCACTAACATTAAACAAGTTTGTTTCCTGAAGGCATCCACCAAATGATAAGAACTCTCCTCCAATACCATTCCTTCTATAATAGCATTGGGAAAACTCACCGCTGGCATTTCAATAATTGATGGTCTGGGGATAGAAGTCTGGAAAGTAACTGCCTCACAGTCCAACTTATCTTCTGGGCTCCCAGGAGAATCTTCAGGGGTCTCAGCAGGCTGGTTGACAGTGTGGTTACTTGAATTCAGATTTGTGCTGCCATTTTTCTCTGAACGGATGCCAGAATCTCGCCTTTTCTCGGGAATTCCTTCTTCCCCTTTTGAGTGACTTGCATGTCTGCTCGCTTTGGCCATGGGCTGAATATAGATGGTGGAATGAGTATCAGCTGTGCTGGGCTGATCAAAGGGTGCATTCTCCCTTGTGTTCCCAAAACAAGCAAGCAGAGCTGAGCATGGAAAGGGATGCATCCTCCTAGATGGAGATTTCAGTCTTTTGGTGAACCTTGCTTTCCATGTGGACATGACCTGCAGGGAAACATTGTAAAGTTCAAAGCAGGAAAACTTTCCAGGGGTTCACATCACCTCCAGTTTCCTGATAGTAACTATTTCCTTGCCTGAAGAGAAGGGCTTTCTAGTGGTTACTCCTAAATAGAAGATTAGGAGATGGCAGTGCCACCCTCCCTTGGAGTCATTTAGCAGCCAACTCCCCTTCGGGAAGCGTCTGTCGCGGGGCAATTTCACGCTCTTCCTTCCTTGATGCTGTCAGTGGCTAAAGAAAGCTGTCTGTGAGGCATGTGTTGGCTTGGGTTACAGTCCCTCAGCAGGGCAGACGCTTCAGTGTAAGGTAGTGCCAAGTAAAAAGACAGTTGCTTCAGGTTACCTTGAACGCATAAAGATAATGTAGCCTGATAGCGTCTGCCATAATAGCGTCAGCCTGTGTATCAATAACATCATAACAGCAGCATAACCTTCTTCGATTACTCCCTTCAAATATTTATTCTCCCAAACAAAACAAACACCACTCAGTTATCCATCACAAATGAGGACCCCTAGAGGGTCCTCGACCCTGGCAGCTGTTTCATTATTAAAATAGGAGGTAGATTTGAATCTTTTGTCTGGAGAGCTCCATGTTTGGGTTTGATGTCACAGATGCTTTCCTGGATCTTTTCTGAATCTTCCTCAAACAAGCTTCCTGGCTTTAGGATCCATATTCCTCCTCTGGTAACTATAATTGAGTCTTTATTAATTTGCTTTTTCACTACCCATGCTAAGTCCATGACTAATGTTCAACAACACTGAAACAAAAGAATAATTAGCTAAAATGAACAATTAACACAAGTATGTATGTATGAATGTGTATTCTGTTCATTTACTATGTATATTAATTTTGGAAAATAATCTCCTTTTGAACTTAGATCTGTTTTTTCAACACATTAATGTGTGAATGGTGAAAAATAATAAATTATAACCATATTCTGAGAATATGCTGAAAATTGACATTTTTTTCCTTAGCCAAGCATCTGCTAGAAATGTTGGAGAAAGATAATACTGTAATGGTTTTACCATTAATGATGACTTTCAGATCAAGATTTCAGGGTGTATTACCCATTCTAATTTATTCATTTTCTCTCTCTTTTAATTTAATGTCAAGATGTGCTCTTAAGCCCAAACAGGTGGTAGATACTATAGTACTAATCTCCCATTTCACAGAGACAGAAAATGATTCTTTGAAATTTCAAGATACTAATACAAGGTTATGCTATTGAGAAGAACTGGTAGAAAGTCTAAGATCACTGCTACCCTATCTGATCTCTGAGGCTCACTCAACTTGACAATCATCTTATTGACATAACAGCTGTACTGGGAACATTGTAGTGAATGGGCAGTTATGGCCATCATACACCAGGTCAGATATAGCTTGAAGAAGGTGGATACAACATCAAATGCAGACTTTATTCTAGTCTTTAGCAAAATTTAGAAATATAATATAAAACGCTGCCATTACTGAAAGGTTACCATGTAGCAAGCCCTGTGCTAAACCACCTATACCAGACTTCCCAGTCGTGAGGGATCATTCTCCCTTTAATACTGAAGTATAAGCAGTGTAAATCCCTCTCTCCACGATAGCGGGAAGTCCAGGCTTTTAGTAGGCTCCTCAACCAAGTGTTCCTGAGAAGCCCTAGGAACTGTGTTTTGTTTCTCCTGCCGTGGTCACTATGATCCCCTCAGGCAGAGTGACTTTAAGATGCTTCCCTCACAGGCTCCTTTGTGGTCCCCTCCCTGCCAGGCGTGTTTACAGTAAAGCAAAGATGGCTTGCAGATGGCAAGAGGGAATTAAAAAGAAGTAAAAAAAATTCTTAAACTTGGTTTCATTCACTCATTCATTTATTTACTCAACTATATGGCAAACACTGTCTAAAACTAGAGAGACAGCAATTAACAATGCAGCTTTCAAGTGGCTACAGTTGGTAGGCTCCTGGGCAAAAAAGCTCTGAGCCCTCCCCAGACCTTTTGTATCTTCTCTTCTTGGTCCTGTGCTCAGGAACTCTGGCCAGAGTGCCAGCTCCAGCCCATGCAGGGCAGTGGCTTCTTTTTAGCTAGCATGGTAACTAAGTCTTACTAAAATAACAGTAGTAACAGATAATGGTTATTGAGTGTTTATTATCAGTCATGATTCTCAACAAATTAACTCATTTAATCCTCACAACCCTAGGAGAAAGGTGATATTATTCTCATTTTTACCCATTAGAAAAACAAGACACAGAAACTTAAGTAACTTGCCCAAGGTCACAGCATTGCTAAGGAAGAGAGCCAAGATTATGAGCCCAGGCAGCCTGGCCCCAGAGTTCATGCATTTAATCACTATACAATATCACTTTCCAAAACTACACACATGCTCCAAAGGGGAGCTTTCCAACAGCCTTCAATCCAACACACTACCTCTAGAAATTTATTCTACAGATATACAATGCATAGAGATATATCCAGAAATATTCATTGCAGCAGTATTTGCAATCACAAAATTAACTGCTAATTAGTAGAAGACAGGTTAATACATATTTTAAAAATCCAAAAAAAAAAATCCAGACAATTTTACTTTATGCAGCTATCAAAAAGAATGATGTAGAGACTGCAGGTTTAATATGGTATGCTAATTAAGCACATGTATTTATATCCTCTTTCTGAGAAATTATTAAGATAATAGTAATGGAATTTTTTAAAGACTTAAGTTCACAAAGAGAATAGGAAGAAGGCTATTAACATAAAAAGAAAGCTCAATAAATTCCTATAAAACAAAAATCAGATGAAATATTAATTAATGAAAAAAAAAACCAAAAAAAACAGAAAGCCAGCATGGAACAGCCATATAATACAACCACATGGAACCTCTTGACTTGGGCAACAGGTACAATGGAACTTAAGAAAAGTCCTGAAGGACACTTGGGGTGGCTTAGTCGGTTAAGTGTTTGCCTTCGGCTCAGGTCATGACCTCAAGATCCTGGGATTGAGTCCCACATCGGGCTCCCTGCTCAGTGGGGAGTCTGCTTCTCCCTCTACCCCTCCTCCCCCACTTATGCTCTCTCTCTCTCTCTCTCTCTCTCTCTCTCTCAAATAAAATCCGGAAAAAAAATTATATATTAAAAAAGAGAAGGCCTGAAAATATGGGATTAATTGAAGATCTATGAAAATCAAGTTTCTGCTCTTTTTTGTGGTGCCTCCGAGGCAGTATGCTGCTTCAGGATGAAGCTGAACATCTCTTTCCCAGCCATTGGCTGCCGGAAATTCATTGAAGTGGATGATGAGCACAAACTGCATACCTTTTATGAGAAGCATATGGCCACAGAAGTTGCTGCCGATGCTCTGGGCAAGGAATGGAAGGGTTACATGGTGCGAATCAGTGGCGGCAATGACAAACAAGGCTTCCCCATGAAGCAGGGTGTCTTCACCCACGGCCGCGTCTGCCTGCTGCTGAGTAAGGGGCATTCCTGCTACCGACCCAGGAGGACTGGAGAGAGGAAGCTCAAATCTGTTTGGGGTTGCATTGTGGATGCCAATCTCAGTGTTCTCAATTTGGTTATTGTGAAAAAAAGGGGAGAAGTATATTCCTGGGCTCACTGATACTACTGTGCTTTGTCGCCTGGGGCCCAGAAGAGCCAGCAGAATCTGAAAGCTTTTTAATCTGTCAAAAGAAGATGATGTCCACCAGTATATTGTTAGAAAGCCCCTAAACAAAGAAGGTAAGAAACCTAGAACCAAAGCACCCAAGATTCAGCGTCTTGTTACTCCACGTGTCCTCCAACACAAACGTCGGCGTATTGCTTTGAAGAAATAGCATACTAAGAAAAATAAGGAAGAGGCTGCAGAATATGCTAAACTTTTGGCCAAGAGAATGAAGGAGGCCAAAGAAAAACTCCAGGAACAGATTGCCAAGAGACAGAGGCTGTCCTCTCTGAGAGCTTCTACCTCTGAGTCCAGTGAAAAATGAGATTTTCTAAGAGTGACAAAATAAATAAGATCAGACACCAAAAAAAAAAAAAAAAAAAAAAGAAAGTCAAGTTTCCTATACCTTCCTGTACCAGCAAGCAGGCTACAAAATGAGTGGGTGAATAAATAAAATAAGTAAGTAAGTAAACATGAATAAATAAATAAAAGTTACGGTGTGGAGTAGTCAGGGTCTTATTTAAACATATCTTTAAAAACCGGGATCCCTGGGTGGCGCAGCGGTTTGGCGCCTGCCTTTGGCCCAGGGCGCGATCCTGGAGACCCGGGATCGAATCCCACATCAGGCTCCCGGTGCATGGAGCCTGCTTCTCCCTCTGCCTGTGTCTCTGCGCCCCCCCTCTCTCTCTGTGACTATCATAAATAAATTAAAAAAAAAAAAAAAAAAACACCTTAAACATATCTTTAAAAACTGCCTAATTGGGGCGCCTGAGTGGCTCAATCAGTAAGGTGTCTGCTTTCTGCTCTGGTCATGATCTCAGGGTCCTGGGATTGAGCCTCCAAGTCAAGCTCTCTGCTCAGTGGAGAGCCTGCTTTTCCCTTCCCCTCTGCCTGCCCCTCTGCCTACTCTCTCTCTCTCTCTCTCTCTCTCTCTCTGTCAAATAAGTTAATTAATTAACTAACTAAAAAAACCCTGTTTAATCAGTTCTTGCCTAAACTATTTGATGAACTGTCTAAAGAACTAACAAGGATAACTAGCCTGGATGTCACTATCCAAGAATAAAGGCCTTCTGCTGCTTTATTTCAGTCCTGACATTATAGCCGAGAGTTTTCTGTCCACTTAAAGTGAACCCATAAGTTAGTGAGTCTCATCAACGTTTAGAGTTCCCAATCTTCAAACTCTTCCCTCATGTGAAAATACAAATAGATCATAAGACATTTGAGAACTGCCAACATCAATAAACAAGGAAAAATAAAAGATCCTAGCAAGGAAGAATGAGGGAATGGCAGTGGGGTAGGCAGCAACATCTGCCATTAAAAGTATGGTACAAGTATGCAGCTGGATTCTGAACAATGGGAGGAGAGTAAGGAGGGAGACTCTTTGCAGTTTGACACTGGGAACATTCTCTTTGGGTGCCATACAAGAGGTGATGAGGGCCCCAGAGAATTTGAAAACATTAATTTGCTCTGCCATGAAAACTGTTTACATAGCTATCATAATATAAGTACTATTCCAATTTTTTCAAGTTTTAGAATTAATATACAGACCAAGAGTTGCATACTGGTTACTCTCACGCAAAATTAGGCCTAAAGATGTGTTTTGTTTGGCTCATGACATTTAAAAAAATTTATCACATCACTGTTAGATCACAGAAACTGCCACTCTCTGTATGTTTCACTGAGTCAGTTCACAAGTTTATGTAAACAGAACACTACAGACATTAGAGTTTGTGGTCTAGAGTGGGTATTTGTGGTTGGTCCCTCAGTATCTTTTCCTTCCTTTCTTTTGGTAACAGCATCCTGATTTCCTTTTGGGGAACTCCTTCTGTCCTTTGGGTAGAACTTTGGGCCTGGTTCCAGAAATGGGAGTTAGGTAATCAACATCCAGAGCCCCTGATCACAGTGATGGGTTCAAAGATATACATGAGAACACATTGTTCCAATCAGGATAAATCCCAAAATTTGGCTTGGAAGAAACTTTCTCATCTTCTCACTGATTAAATCAATTTCAACTTGAGAAAGTATAAGACTGGAGCAGCTGCCAACATCTTGTGTCCTTGAGAGAGCTTTTCCAGGATGGAACCAGCACAGGGCAGAATTTTAGAGATGTAGAGAAAAAAACGGGTCCCGAAAATGCTAAGTTTTGCATAAGCCACATTTTCCCCTGGATTTCCTTTATTGTTCCATTTGCATGAGCTGAGTTTTCTGTCACTTGCTACTAAGAGTCCTAATCAGTATATGACCCACAGGTACCAACAAATCACAGAAGATCATTATGGTTACAGAATAGGGTGAAAACATTATCCACTTGACAATACCAAAGTAAAGGAAGAGCTGAGAGATTCTGAGAAAGGAAAGGTTGTGAGATGTTGAGAGAATAGGTTTGCTAATATTCTTACATTTCAAAGTCAGAAGGACTCCCTATGGTTGATGCAAAGAGGAACAGTTAATGTGTGGTGTCTGAGGCTGCTGAGGTGACCAGATGGGGAATTGAGATAGAGATCGAGCCACACCGGGAAGATATAGGGCAGAACTAAATGCTCACCTGTCTTACTAGAAAATTTATGGTAATGTCTAGAATTGGTAAAGACAAAACCATATTAGCGGGATAAATGGTCATCTATCATACCTGAATGTCAATAGATAATATTTCAACTCAATAAATTAAGAAACAGAAGCATAAACATGTTACTTATGATATGGTGCTATCCACCAGAAAACCAAAGACTGAAACAGGTAAAAAAAGGTTGCCTTTAAGGAAATAAGGATAGAGGTGAGGATGTGAGGCAGATGAGTCTCTTCTATTATAAATCTTTATATATGGTTTAAACTTAAATCATATCTATTATTCTAATATGTTTTTTAAAAGAAAGGAATGTAGTAATTTGCATATGGCAATATGAAAAATATCCAAGATATGTTTTGAATGACAAAACCAAATTGAAAAACAAGGTATATGGTTTGCTTCAAATTGTATTAAATATTTGCACACATCTATAAATATGCCTATCTAAATATATACATGTATGTGTTTATACTTATATAGAAAGTTTATGGAAATATGTCTAAGAAGTATCTGCCTCTAGAGAGAGGGCACTAAACATCTGGCTGGGAGGAAAACACTTCTCATGGTATGTCCTGTTTGACTTATTTTTAACCATATGTAAATATTAATTTTTCAATTTAAAAAACCTGGCATAGAAACATTCCAGGGTAACATGGCACCAACATAATTATTTCTAGGCAGGGTCACAGATAAAAGTCAAAGGTTTGGTTCAAGTGATCTCTCTAAAGAGAAGACTAACAAGGCTTAGGTCTTAACCTAAGAGTGAGTAAAGTCATTTGGTGCCACTGTCAGAATGCCTTAAGAATATTAGTCATTTACCATATAGAACTCATAGGTGTAACACTAACAATGGGACTCATTTATTCAAACGATGTTTATTGAGAAGCCATGACATAGCAGATTCTGAGTTAGGGGCTACTATGGGGATATGAGCACACAAGACGGGATTCTTGCTTGCTTAGAGTTCAAAGGCCAGTGGGGCATGTAAGCAAGTATGCTAAATACAATAAGGGAAACCTACTGGCCTCCAGAAATGACATAATAACTTGTGTGGGGAAGGATAGCTGCCCTCACAGTCCATGTCCTTGTCTGCTGATACTCACTTTCTCCTTGGGAATCCTACTTATCAGTATCTTGCCACAACAACCTTGGGAGGCACTGCCCTCCCCTTTACACATACAGCCCAAGAAAAGGCACACCTGTCCCTTCTCCTCCATAGTTCAACTGGTACTAGTATATGGTTCTGATGATTCACTTTACATATCAAGTTGACTGGGTGAAAGGATGCCCAAATGGCTGGTTAAACAATATTTTTGGATGTGTCTATGAAGATGTCTCTGGAAAAGTTTACCATTTGAAGTAGGGGGTTGAATAAAGACCACCTTTTCCAAAATGAGTGGATATCAGCCAATCCACTGAGGGCTGAAATAGCACAAATAGGCAGAGGAAAGGCAAATTTGCACTCTGCTTGAGATGAGACATCCATCTTCACCTACCTTTGGGTATCAGTGCTCCTGCTCTTGATTTCGAGATTTAGATAGGGATTCACACATCAGCTCCCAGATTCTCAGGCCTTGGGATAGACTGAATTATACCACCAGCTTTCTCAGTTCTCTGCCTTGCAGACAGCAGATCATGGGACCTCTCAGCCTCCATGACTGTGTGAGCCAATTGCTACAGTAACTCTCCCCTTATGTCTATCTATCTGTCTAGTAATGACCATTTTACCCCCTCAAGTTCATCTAGACGCCTTAGAGACCAGGCTCAAGAGACAAGACCCTGAGAAAGAGAAAGGAGCTCTCTCCTTCCTGAGAGCTCCCTCTCTAGGCACTTCCTGTACCACTGTGACTGACACTGGAAATATTCCCTGCCCTGAGAAGACTCCCCTTGCCCTTAGGTGGTAGCCCATGTCCCAGCAAGACAAATAATCCCAACAGAATTCAAGGGTCCCATATGAGTCCCTGAAAGTAGCAGGAGGAGCCAGCCTCCTTCTAAGTGTTGAGAAAGGAAGGTGACCCAACCAAGAGAGGCATGGCAAGAAGATGCAGGAAACAGGTAACTCAGGTGTAAGACCCACAAACACAGCCATAGTTCTAGATGAGGCCAATGTCATTGTTTGATTTCACATCCTCCTCCTTTCCTCATATTTATTTTAAAATCAAAATGAATTAAAATGGGGGTTAAACTTCCTTGTTGTTAAACATTTCTCAAACATTTCTTTCTTTCTTTTTTTCCTCAAACATTCCTGAGACTGTTGAAAATGACCTGCATGTTGCAGAACTAGATTTGACTGTCATGGGATGTGCCTCAAACTAAGACTGGCCTACCTTCACATTTCCAGAATTTTCTTTACCCTTCTTTGTAATCCTCACGAAGAAATCCTGCCTAATTACAATGTGATCTTCCCTAGAAAGCATAAGCAAAAGCTTGCCTGCTTTCCATTCAAAAGCACAGCTGAAATTCAAAGGGCTAATGTGTCAGGTAGACTGAAGAAAGCAGACGTTCTCTGTTCAATGCTCAGTAAATCTCTAAGCTTCAGGATTATATTTATATCATTATAGCTTCCACCAGTACTTCTGAGGTAATACTGATCTATCAGGTTCCTAATTAGATTCCTTCAATGGGCCCCTAATCTTTGGGTGGATTCAGAGATTCCCCACATGGGCCCATTTCCCAGCCCAGTTTATGTTCCACTTCATGTTCCACAGCCTGCCACATGGGCCCATTTCCCAGCCCAGTTTATGTTCCACTTCATGTTCCACAGCCTGCCACTCAGAGAGGTGTTTTCACCCCCAACCCCCTGGGGTGGGAGTGGGGACAGCTGTAAGAACAGGCAGTGGGTATTGATGGCAGTGGTGGTGAGTGAATAAAGACAGATGGAGTTATATCCTTATGAGAGTGGCTAGTCCATCTCCTGATACAGTCATTAGGATGTCTTATCCATAGGTAATGTCTAGATATCCATAAAGTTTTGCTCCAGCAGTTTCAGAGTAAAAAAGCATCTTCCCTAAACCACAGGTGTTACGTCCTTTCCAAGTAGCTGCACCTTGACCATGGTTCATCCTGTACTCCCATCCCTCCTCACTTAAAATTCACAGCCTCTGGCAATTCCCCTTCTCTTTGGCAGTGGGTGTGCCAGTTTTCTTGCATTGTATACCACAGGCAGGTGGTCACAAAGGAATGAGGAGGGCAGGTCCCCTGGTAGGTTGACCACAAACTAAAAATCTTTATACTCTACTAATTAAAAAAAAAAAAGATTATAAAGCATCCTATATGATCTAATTTGTTAAAGAGACACTGAATTTGAAATAAAAAATGAATATATTTCCTGACATGGTTCAAAGCTCTCTACTCTTAAGTTCTAAGCAACTAAAGAATATTGAAATGACAGTAAGAGAATTTAACTAAAATAACAGTAAAATAAGACCTTAGCTCTGGCTGCTCTAAAAAAAATAATATCAACTGGATGGTTTAAACAGCAGACATTTATTGTCTCACAGTTCTGGAGGCTGGGTAGTCCAAGGTCAAGGTGCCAGGCAATTCAGTTCCTAGCTTACAGATGACTGCCTTCTCACTGTGTCCTCACATAGCAGAGAGACAGAGTGAGTGTGAGCCAGCAAGCTCCAGTCTCTCTTCCTGTTCTTTCAGGGACACTAATCTTATCTTGGAGGATCCCCTCATAACCTCGCCTAAACCTAAATAACCTCAGAAAGGCCCCATCTCCAATACCATCATATTGGGGGTTAGGGGTTTGGGAGAACACAAACATTCTGTTCACAACAATAATCTAAAGGGTTTAAATCCATAAGGACAAAAAGGACAGAAAAAGAGAATAGAAGACAAGAAATAGAGGAAGCTGGTAGAAGAGCGCTAATTGTCCTTACTGACTGAAACCCACATATCCAAGGATACAAGATGGTAAACAAGTTAATCTCCATTGAACCACCCTTCCACCCAACTCTCCACTTCCCCACTCCTTTCAAAGGTTTAGAAATTGGGAACAGAAAGTAATCTGGGGGTTGCAAGGAGTGGGGGATTATTTGGGATTTTTTTTTTAAGTTTGTATGTTTGTTTGTTTATGAGAAACACAGAGAGAGGCAGAGACAAAGGCAGAGGGAGAAGCAGGCTCCATGCAGGGAGCCCCATGTGAGACTCGATCCCAGGACTCAATCCCAGGACTCCAGGATCACTCCCTGGACTGAAGGCAGGCACTAAACCGCTGAGCCACCCAGGGATCCCCCTATTTGGGAATTTGTTAAAGAGCACTTAGACACCATGTCTTTTCTCTAACCCAGGCAGCCAAGTTGCTGCTCTCCCCCGACCCCAGCCCTGCCCTCCACCCCCAGAGAAGACTGTTACTCTCCAGAGGAATTGAATCACAAAGTTTGTGGGCTTGGGCCAGGGGAAAGAGGAAAGCATGGGAATGAAGATAAGAGAGAAGACAGGAAAAAAATTAAATCAACCCATGAGATTCAATATCTACTGAATAGAAATTCCAGAGAGAACATTGAAAATAATGGGTAAGAAATTACTAAGAAAGGAGGGAAGAACAACAGGAGGGAAGGAAAAAGAAAAAAAAATCACTATCAGCATGTCATTGTCTTTCTCCAAGTCATTGATTTTCTCCAGTTTTAGCTATCTAATTCCATATTCCTTATAATTAATAATTCCCAATTTTCAAAATATGTCTAAAACATTGCACTCACACGTACCTCCAGTGCCATCACTTCACTAGCTCTGATCCCTAGTCCATGCTAATAAAAAGTTAAGCAATGGTAATATAGCTGCACACCAGGGGTTGTCACTGCTCCGTCATCACGGAGCTATGCAACTATTGCCAGATGGCTGGTAGATGATCCCCCATCAAAATTCAATTCTGGGGGAGGTGGCTGGGGGGATGGGATAAGTGGGTGATGGACACTAAGGAGAGCACCTGATGGAATGAGCACTGGGTGTTATACTAGATGTAGGCAAATTGAATTTAAATTTTAAAAAAATTCAATTACAGAATCTGTTTCCTAGAACCACACCACCAACCAATTCTTCAGGTTGGGTTTGTTGGCAAGCAGTCTGAGTTGGAGATTGATGTGTGGAAAGCTTATCAAGGAGTACTTAATACTTAAATAATTTTAATTAATAAGTGATATACAAATCTCTGATCTGTAAACACACCACCTCTCAATTGTTGTAATACATGAAAAGCTCAGGGAATTATGATGCATATGAATTTAGATGGTGAAGAAATGACCCAGATGGACCAACAGTCCTGTCCTGGGTGTAGGGTCACTGAAAGTGTCTTGTCAGGAGCAGTTATGAGTTTTTCCAGGAGATATTTCTCTGTGAAGCTTTATCTTAGAGGTTCCCAGTTTCCCCCCTGCCTTTAGGAACTGGCTGTCAACTGATGAGTCTGCTTCTCTAAGATCATATCACCTTTACTAGATGATAAAATAAAAATAGAAGTCCTTTTGCTTTGAGTCTTGATATCCTTGGCTTTTTCTTCTTCCACCTGAATTAATTGTACTAATTAGAGGCATATTCAGGAGGTTTCAAGCCTCTTAGGCTAGCCTGAGGCTAGCTAACAGGCACTGTAAATGGATGCAACCAGCATCTATTAAATTTCCTCCCTGTTCACATTATCATGTTTCAAAGTCCCCTTCTCCACTGTCTTTGTAAACGTGTTTCCCTGCCCACTGGAAAGTTATGGCATCAGTTCTTAAAACCATCAGTTACGATGATTTAGCAGCAAGAGAAAGACAACTCAAGATAAAATGGTTTTAGCAAAGTAAGACATTAGTTGTCTTACATAAGGAATATAGAACTGGCTTCAGGCAAGGCTATACATAGAGCTCAAGTGTGTTTTCAGATCTGGGGGGCGTGAAGAGTATTACAGAAGCACTCAAGAGAAACATCTAATATAACTCTGAGGGGTCAAGCTTCCTAGAGCAGGTGACATCTACAGTAAATCCTAAAAAATGAGTAGGATGAATTATACAGGAAAAGAGAGAGATTGAGGGAAGTAAAAAAGGGACATTCCAGGTAGATGTGGAAGCACATGGTGAAGTCTGGAAGCAAGGAAAAGCAAAGTTCTTTTAGGGCATGGCCAGCCCTATACATGGCTGAAAGGTGGAAGAGGTGAAAAATAATGCTGTAACAGTAAGTGATGTATAGATGAAGTTGGTCTTCTGTCATGCTGAAAATATGAGCCTCCTGCTGAAGGCTCCGGGAAGCACTGAGAAGGACAACTTCAAAAATAGAAGGTGTCATGAAAACTGAGCCAGGAGAAATGTGAAATGAAGAACAGGCAGTCCTATCATCTGGTCTAATGATTGTGATGGTTTAAGGTAAAAGTGGATATAGAAGCACCCAGTCCTGAGAACTGCTTTCCCCACTCACTTTCCAGTTAACTACTTCTATAGGATTCACCAAATCCTAGACTACTAGTTGAATATTTTTAAATTGCTAGAATAGGAGTATTAGTAACAGAAGGCTTTGATCTGTGCCAACAAGAATCCCCGGGTGACAAGTATGAATCAACCATCCAATTTCATTGTCACAAAAAAAATAGAATTTATGGATAACCATGTAATATATCACCCAAACTCTTACAACTTTTTAAAAATCAGATGTCTTGAGTTACAATTTACATACCATTTCTAAATTCAAGTGTTTGTTTTGTTAAGTGATGATAAATGGCTAAAGAGATGTAAACACCACCCTAGTCAAGACATAGAATGTTGCCAGTACCCCTAAAACTTCCCTATGCCCCTTTTCAGTGAATCTCCTCATCCCATCCTTCAATTCTGACAACCACTGATTTCTCTGTCACAATAATCTGGACTTTTCTAGAATTTCATATCAACGGAATCATCTAAATATAATATTTTGTGCTTGGCTTCCTTCATTTAACTTTTGAGATTCATCCATGCTGTTAATTCCAGTGGTTTCTTTCTTCTTATCAGCAAGTAATATTTCATTGTTTGGAAATACCACCAGTTAATGTTTATTTTTTCCACGTGGCTAACTGTGCCAACACGGTTTATTGTAAAGACTATTTTTTTTATTCATTGAATTATTTCAGCATTTTTGTGGAAAATCCATTAATTATGCATGATTGGGTCTATTTCCAGACTCTGTTCTGTTCCATTGATATATATGTCTAAATTTATGCCAATAAAAATAAATTTAATAAACACTGTTCTGTTTACTGTAGCTTTATAGTAAGTCTTAAAATCATGTAGTATGACTTGTCCAGCTTTGTTCTTTATTTTCAAAATTATCTCATATACTCTAGCTCCTTCACAATTACATTAAATGTACCATCAGTTTGTCCATTTCTACCAAAAAACTTTACTGGGATACTGATTGGAATTGCACTAAATCCATAGATAGATTTGGGGAATATAGTAGGCTAAATAATGGCCACCCAAAGATGTCATGTCCTATTCTCTGGAACCTGTAGATGTTGCCTTTTATGGCAAAGACTTTACACATATGCTTCAGGATCTTGAGATGGGGAGATTATCCTGCATTATCTTGATGGGCCCTAAAAGCAATTATGTGTATCCTTGTTAGAGGGAGACAAAAGAAGACAGAAGAAAAGAGAGGCTATGCCTCTCAGAGAGGCAGAGATTAGGGGTGATGGAGCCACAAACCCAGAGATTACAGCAGCAACCAGAACCTATAAGAAGCAAGGAATGATCTCCATGAGAGCCTCTGGAGGGAGTGTGGCCCAGCCAACACTTTGCTTTCATCTCTAGGAAATGGATTTCAGACTTAAGGCCTCCAGAACTGAGAGAGAATATAAACTTCTCTTGTTTCATACCACCAAGTCTGTGGTAATTTGTTATAGCAGCTATAGAAAATTAATACATGGAAAATCAACATCTTAATAAAATTGAGCTTTCCAACCCAAGACCATAAAATATGTCTCCATTTATTTAGGTCTTCTTTCATTTCTTTCGATATTTTAGTTTTGAATGCACCAATCTTGCACATATTCTGCTAAATTTATCCCAATATCTTGCATGTTTTTTGAGGCTAGGTTATTTTTCTTTATTTATTTTTAAAGATTTTATTTGTTTATTCATGAGAGACACACAGAGAAGCAGAGACATAGGCAGAGGGAGAAGCAGTCTCTCTGCAGGGAGCCCGATGTGGGACTCGATCCCAGGACCTAGGATCATTCCCTGAACTGAAGGCAGACGCTCAACCACTGAGCCACCCAGGCATTCCATAAATATTTTTAAAATATCAACTTACGATTGTTTATTTTCAGGGACACATGGGTGGCTCAGCGGTTGAGCGTCTGCCTTTGGTTCAGGGAATGATCCTAGGTCCTGGGATCGAGTCCCACATCGGGCTCCCTGCAGAGAGCCTGCTTCTCCCTCTGCCTATGTCTCTGCTTCTCTGTGTGTCTCTCATGAATAAATAAATGAAATCTTTAAAAAATTGTTTATTTCCAGCCCATAGCGACATGACTGATTTTTGCATATTAACCTTAGACCTTGTGACCTTATTAAACTTATGTATTAGTTCTGGAAGATTTTTTGCTGATTCCTTAGGGTTTTATACTTAAATAATCATATCTGTGAATAAAAATTTTACTTCTTTCTCTCCAATTGATATGCCTTTTCCTGACCCTCACTCCTTATTGATTTGGCTAGGAAGTATAGTATAACACTGAATGAAAGTGTTAAAATGGATATTCTTGTCCTGTTGCTGAACTTGGGGGGCAGGGGGAAGTGTGCATACAGTCCTGTACTATATTATATTGTGTTAGCTGCGGGTTTTCTAACATTCTTCTATCAGGATGAGGAAGTTCTCTTCTATGTGTAGTTTGCTAAGAGTTTTTATCATGTCTGTGTTGAATTTTGTCAATTTTTTTGGCATATATTGAAATGCTCTACTCATTCTTTTCTAGTCTATTAGTATGGTGGATAATGTTGACTTTTGAATGGGAAATTAACCTTGCATTTCTGAAATAAATCCCAGGTGGTCAAGACGTATTATCCACTTTGTAATCTACTAAATTTGATTTGCTAAAATTTTGCAAGGGTTTTTTGTCTCTGTTCATGAAGGCTATTGGTCTATGATCTCTTTTTCTTGTAATGTTGATCAGGTTTTATAAGAAAATTATAAAGATTAAAGATTTCTGAGTCTTGGCCAGTACTCTAATGTTTTTAAAATTTTTATGAAGCATAATATCCATACTGAAAATGTATATATCATAAATGTACAGTTTAATCTATTTTTATAAATTGTACACACCCTTGTTAACTGGCACCCAGAACAAAAAGAATAGTACTAATGTCCCAGATCATCTCCTTGTGCCAGCTTCTTTTTACTACCCCTCCCCAAAGATAAATACTGTTTGACCTCCAACACCATAGATGAGTGTTGCCTTTTTTTTTTTTTAACTTTATGTAAATCCAATTGAATAGTCTGGCTTATTTCACTCAACATCATGTTGTTGGATTCATCCATTTTGTTGTGTGTAACCGTAGGTTGCTCATTCTCATTAGTGTGTAGTGAGTACCCTGTAGGGTCAATACAATAAAATACCTATTCTACCAGGAATTTGGGTAGCTCCCAATTTGGGTTCTATTGGGCATAGCCAAATATTGCGTTATGTCATAAATCATCACTAGTGTAGAAAAAATGAGCATGAGTATTAAAGAAGTTAAAATTTTAAAACTACTAAAAAATTGCAACTGAAATCAATCAACTTGCTTTAAATACTAAGTAAAGCAAAATGTCACCCATCCTTTCTTTACTCTCATAATGTAATGGTGCCTCCCACCAACCTCTTCTTTTTTTTTTTATTTTTTTAAAGCTTTTATTTATTCATGACAGAGAGAGAGACCCAGGCAGAGACCCAGGCAGAGGGAGAGGGAGAGAAGCAGGCTCCATTCAGGGAGCCTGATGTGGGACTCAGTCCTGGGTCTCCAGGATCACACCCCGGGCCGAAGGTGGTGCCAAACTGCTGGGCCACCAAGGCTGCCTCCACCCACCTCTTCTACCCATGCTGCTCTGTCTCTTCAAACTTATCATTCTATTCATGTTCTCTCTACCCTGCACCTCCTTCTCTCCTCTCACACTGCACTGGCCATATCCTCCTAACATTTAAAAGTTAAGTTGGGGGATGCCTGGGTTGCTCAGCATTCGAGCATCTGCTTTTGGCTCAGGGAGTAATCCCAGGGTCAGGGATTGAGTCCCCCATCGGGCCCCTGTGGAGAGCCTGCTTCTCCCTCTGCCTTTGTCTCTGCCTCTTTCTCATTCTGTCTCTCATGGATAAATGAATAAAACCTTAAAAAAAAAATAAAAGTTAAGTTGGGTGCTTGGGTGGCTCCATCAGTTAAGCATCTGACTCTTGATGTCAGCTCAGGTCTTGATCTCAGGGTTGTGAGTTTAAGCCCCACATTGGGCTCCATGTTTAGCATGGAGCCTGCTTTTAAAAAAAAAAATCTCAAGGCATTCCCATAAGTGAATGAACTCAAAATCTTACCCTTTTGGGTACCTAGTGGCAATGCACCTTCTAAATCTCTCTTGGGTATCCAGGATTTAAATATATTAGCTTTGTGTCTAAAACTTACTCATAGAGTGTTCCATTGGTTTAGCCTTTTTAGATCTCAGTCATTATCTCAGTTAGTTTCCAGGAATTTATATTTGCTCACACATTAAAGAAAGAAGCAGGCCTAATTCAGACCTAATTTCAGATATTACCTATGGTGACCAAGATCATAAGTAATTCCATGTACTTAAAAACTACTATTTAAGAAGGGAAATCATAATAAAGTCAAAGGAAAGCTGGCAACTCCTCACCTAATTCTCATCCAAGCTAAGAAACTGCTCAAAATACAAAAAAAAAAAAAAAAAAAAAACAACTTAAACTCTTTAGCAGTTAATGTGAAGAAGCAGCACTCTGTTCTCTGATCCTGAAACACTAACCTAATTGTTTTTAAAGATTTATTTATTTATTTGAGAGAGGGAGAGAGAGGACAAGTGGAGGGAGGAGCAGAGGGAGAAGCAGACTCCCCACTAAATTAGGAGCCTGACTTGGTGCTCTTGATCCCATGGGATCAGGACCTGAGCCAAAGGCAGATGCTCAACCACTGAGCCACCCAGGCGTCCCCATCACACTAACCTAATTTAAAATATACTTACATATTCTTATTGTAAGTACATATATTTTACATGTAAGCTTAAATTTACTATTTGTTTTAAATATGTGTTTATATTTTTACATGCAAATATAGAGAATATTCTGAAATACTTAGAACCAAAACACATCAGACATAGGTTACTAAAGTTTCCTTAAATTGTTCCTTTTCCTTTGTGACATGATTCTGCCTAAAATGCTAACAGGACCACTCAAATTAAATTTTTAATTATTGATTATGTGTTTAATATTACACAGCCTAAGAAAATAAATATTGAAAACTTTTATAACTTCACTTTCCTAAGACCAATATAATGTCTAGACTTTTTATTTAAATATGTTTTCCTACATGATAGACTAAATGCAATTTAATAATCCTATTTTCTTCACTTATAGCATAAGTATTTCAGACTGCCACCAAGTCTTCACATCATTATTTCTAGTAGCTATCTGTTCTATGTTGTATGGCTACTTTCTGTTTCTCAGTATAATAAGCATTCTGGGAGAATTTTCATGAATACAGACTTTTCTCTGTAGTTTAGATTATCCTACTAAGAGAGTAGCACAAATAATATAAATATTTTCATGGTTCTTGAAATTTGTTATGTCTTCCCCTGAAAGAGTGCATTTTATTTCTTCTTAATAGTAGTCACAGGACTCCCTGGCTAAGAAAGATGCAATAAGCAAAAGGTTGCAATACAGATTTTGCTAGTCAGTAATTGAACTTTTAAAAAAATGTGACTCAAATGATAGGTTTTGAAAATATGTTTATTTTATTAAAGATAATAAAACATGCATTAGGTTTCTTTGACATTCAGAGAGATAAAAAGGAAAAATGGGAAGCAAAATTAGACCACAATTTACCTGCTTGGATTACTCTGGTTAACATATATATTTTTTTTAAGTTTATGATAGTCACAGAGAGTGAGAGAGAGGCAGAAACACAGGCAGAGGGAGAAGCAGGCTCCATGCGCCGGGAGCCCGACGTGGGATTCGATCCCGGGTCTCCAGGATCGCGGCCTGGGCCAAAGGCAGGCGCCAAACCGCTGCGCCACCCAGGGATCCCTCTGGTTAACATATTTTAATAAAAGTAATAAGTGTATTCAGTTACAGTTAGAAAATGCAAAGTTCATAGAACAAAAATGCCAGATCAATGCTTCAGTCCTTTCAATCCTTCTTCCCAGAGCTATTTACAGCTCAAATTTTAGTTCAAAATATTAAATGTATCATCTCTCTGGGGCAAAAGGAAGAATTTGAAACCATAGTGAAAAAGGAGAAATGGGGTGGTTATTGTTCAATGGGTACAGAGTTTAATTTTGCAAAATGAAAAGTCTTCTGGAGATGGAAGGTGATGGTGGTTGCACAACAATGTGAATGGACCTAATACCATGGAACCAAACACTGAAAAATTATTAAGATCATTGCCCCTAATATGAGAATAGCCAATTATATAAGCCAATTGACAACAAAATTGAAGAAACACATTGATAATAAAATAATAGTAGGAGACTTTACCATCCCACTCACTGCAGTGGACAGATAATCCAAGCAGAAGATCAACAAGGAAACAAGGATTTTTGAAAGATAAACGGGACCAAATGGACCTCACACATATATTCAGAACATTCTATCCTAAAGCAACAGAATACACATTCTTCTCAAGTACATATGGAACATTCTCCAGAATAGATCACATACTGGGTCAAATATTGGTTCTCAACTGGTACCAAATGATTGGGATCATTCCCTACGTATTTTCAGACCACAATGCTTTGAAAGTGGAACTCAATCACAAGAGGAAATTTGGAAATTTGGAAAGAACTCAACTACATGGAGGCTACAGAGCACCCTACTAAAGAATGAATAGGTCAACCAGGAAATCAAAGAAGAATTTAAAAACAAATGAAAATGAAAACACAGCTGTTCAAAACACTTGTAATGCACCAAAGGCGGTCCTAGGAAGGAAGTATATAGTAAGGCAAGCCTTTCTCAGGAAACAAGAAAGGTCTCACATACACAATCTAACCTTACACCTAAAGTTGCTGGAGAAAGAACAGCAAATAAAGCCTAAACCCAGCAGGAGAAGAGAAATAATAAAGATTAGAGCAGAAATCAATGTAATAGAAACCAAAAGAAAAGAACAGTAGAACATATCAAAGAAACTAAGAGCTGGTTCTTTGAAAGAATTAATAAGATTGATAAATCTCTGGCCAGATTTATCAAAAAGAAAAGAGAAGGAAACCAAATAAATAAAATCATGAATGAAAGAGGAGATATCACAACCAATACCAAGGAAATACAAACAATTATAAGAACATATTTTGAATTACTATATGCCAACAAATTAGGCAATCTGGAAAAAAAATGGCTGGATTCCTAGAAACATAAAAACTACCAAATGTGAAACAGGAAGAGATAGAAAACCTGAACAGACCCATAACCAGCAAGGAAATTGAAGCAGAAAATGGAAATCCTCCCATAAACAAGAGCCCAGGGCCAGATGGCTTCCCAGAGGAACTCTACCAAACATTTAAAGAGGAATTAATACCTATTCTTCTGAAACTATTTCAAAAAATAGAAATGGAAGGAAAACTTCCAAACTCATCCTATGAGGCCAGTATTTCCTTGATCCCAAAACCAAAGACCCCACAAAAAAGAATTACCTGGCCAATATCCCTGATGACTATTGATGAAAAAATTCTCACCAGGTACTAGCCAGTAGGATCTGACAGTACATTAAACTGATTATTCACCACAACCAAGTGGGATTTATTCCTAGGCTGCAAAGGTGGTTTGACATCCAAAATCAATGTGATACACTACATTAATAGGAGAAAGGATAAGCACCATATGATCCTCTCACTAGATGCAGAAAAAGCATTTGACAAACTACAGCACCCTTTCCTGATTAAAACCCTTCATAGTGTAGAGATAGAGGGAATATATCTCAATACCATAAAAACCATCTACAAAAAGACCACAGCAAATATCATTCTCAATGGGGAAAAACTGAGAGCTTCTTCCCTAAGGTCAGGAATATGGCAGGGATGTCTTCTATCACCACTGCTGTTCAACATAGTACTAGAAGTTCTAGCCTCAGCAATCAGACAACTAAAAGAAATAAAAGGCATCTGAAGTGGCAAAGAAGTCAAATTCTCACTCTTTGCAGATAACATGATAGTCTATATGGAAAACCCAAAAGACTCCTCCCGCCCAAAATTGCTAGAACTCATACAGGAATTCACCAAAGTGGCAGGATATAAAATCCATGCACAGAAATTAGTTACATTTCCATACACTAACAAAAAAGAAAGAAGAAGAAAGAAGAAAAAGAAGAAAAGAAGAAGAAGAAGAAGAAGAAGAAGAAGAAGAAGAAGAAGAAGAAAAAGAAGAAAGAAGAAGAAAGAAGAAAGAGAAATTAAGGGGTCAATACTATTTACGATTGCACCCAAAACCATAAGATACCAAAGAATAAACCTAACCAAAGAGGCAGAATATTGGTACTCTGAAAACTATAGACCACTCAAGACAGAAATTGAGGAAGACATGAAGAAATGGAAAAATATTCCATGCTTAAACATGCTTATGGATTGGAAGAACAAATATTGTTATGGAACCAGAAAAGACCCCGAATAACCAAAGGAATGTTGCAAAAGAAAACCAAAGCTGGTAGTATCACAATTCTGGACTTCAAGCTCCATTACAAAGCTGTAATCATCAATACAGTATAGTACTAGCACAAAAACAGACACATAGATCAGTGGAACAGAATAGAGAATCCAGAAATGGATCCTCAACTCCATGGTCAACTAATCTTTGACAAAGCAGGAAAGAAGATCCCATGTAAAAAAGACAGTCACTTCAAGAAATGGTGTTGGGAAAACTGGACAGCCACATGTGGCAGAATGAAACTGAACAATTTCCTCACACCATACACAAAAATAGACTCAAAATGGATGAAAGACCCAAAGGTGATACAGGAATCCATCAAAATCCTGGAAGACAACACTGGCAGCAAGCCTTAACCTCGGCCCCAGCAAATTCTTGCTAGACGTGTCTTCAAGGCAAGGGAAACAAAGGCAAAAATGAACTATGGACTTAATCAAGTAAGAAGCTTTTGCATAGCAAAGGAAACAGTCGACAAAACAAAAGACAGCCTATAGAATGTGAGGAGATATTTGCAAATGATGTATCATAAAGGGCTAGTATCCAAAATCTATAAAGAATTTATCAAACTCAATACCCAAAGAACAAATGAGCCAATCAAGAAATGGGCAGAAGACATGAACTGACATTTCTCCAAAGAAGACATACAAATGACCAATAGACCTGCGAAAAAATCCTCCGCATCACTCAGTATCAGGGAAATACAAATCTAAACCACAATGAGATACCACCTCACACCAGTCAGAATGGCTAAAATGAACAAGTCAGGAAATGACAGATGTTGGCAAGAATAAGGAGAAAGAGGAACCCTTGTACATTGTTGGTGGGAATGCAAGCTGGTGCAGCCACTCTGGAAAACACTGTGGAGATTCCTCAAGAAGTTAAAAATAGAGCTACTCTACAGCCTAGCAATTGCACTACTGGGTATTTACCCTAAGGATACAAGTATAGTGATCTGAAGGGGCACCTGCACCCCAATGTTTATAGCAGCAATGTCCACAATAACCAAACTATGGAAAGAGCTCAGATGTCCATTGACAGATGAATAAAGAAGATGTGGCATATATATTATTATTATTATTATTATTATTATTCAGCCATCAAAAAGAATGAAATCTTGCCATTTGCAATGATGTGAATGGAACTACAGGATATTACACTAAATGAATAAGTCAACAGAGAAAGACAATTATCTCCTTCATATGTGGAACTTAAGAAATAAAACAGAGGATCATAGGGAAAGGGAAGAAAAAAAACAAGATGAAATCAGAGAGAGACAAATTATAAGAGATTCTTTTTTTTATTTTCATAAGAGACTCTTAAGCATAGGAAACAAACTGAGAGTCACTGGAGGGGAGAAGGGTGGAGGGATGGGAGTAACTGGATGATGGACATTGAGGAGGGCACATGATATAATGAACACTGAGTGTTATATAAGACTGATGAATCACTGACCTCTACCTCTGAAACCAATGATACATTATATGTTAATTAATTGAATTTAAAAAATAAAAAATTATTAAGATGGTGTATTACTTTGCTGGGCTTGCCATAACAAAATAGCTCAGGCTTGGGGTGCTGAAGCAACAGTCTTTTTTTTTTTTCTCACATTTCTGGAGGCTAGAAGTCCAAGATCAAGGTGGCAGCATGTTTGGTTTCTTCAGAGTCCTCTCCTCCATAGCTGACAGATGACCACTTCTCTGTATGTTCACATCCTCTTCTCTGTGTGTGTGTATCTGTGTCTTGATATCCTCTTCTCATAAGGACACCAGTCAGATTGGATTAGGGCCCACCCTGATGACCCCATTTTAATTTAATCACCTTTTTAAAACCTGTCTTCAAATACAGTCACATTCTGAGGCTTTGGGGGTTAGGGCTTCAACATATAGACTTGGGAGAACAAAATTCAGCCCAAAAGAAAATGACAAATTTTATGTTATGTGTGTTTCATCACAACTAAAATATATTTTTAAGCCAGTTTATTTTTGTGTTAATGAAAATGATGCAAAAGTGGGGAGGTATCCAGGGATACAGGAAAAAGAAGGGCACAGAGCAAAGTCCTGGAGTAGGTGAGATGGGATGAGCATGGACTGTTTATCACTTGTAACGAAAGAGAAGGCAAAGTGTCTAGGTCCAAAGGCAAGAAAGTTGGCAGATTTGGTGGATATAGTCAAGGATGTCTTCTCATGATTGTGCTTATCTTCCTGATTGGAATCAAGGTCATGAGCTGAGAGGGGGGGGTAGGGCAGATACTGAAATTTCATGAAACGACAGAAGATGTGAATTGGTCTTCTTTGTAAATAGAAGAGTTAATTCAGTAGGGCAATGAGATAGGACTGCCAGGTGCGATGATGGTTGACAGCCATGCGGTTGATGTGAGACAGCCCTCATGGTCGGGGGCCTCTAGCCACACTCAGTAGCTCAGATGCAGAGACAGAGATGGCCAGAAATAGATTTAATCAGGTTTTGCCAGGAGAGTACTGGGCAGAGATCAAAGGAGTTGAGGATATATGCAAAGCATTGTTTATGATTACAACATTGCAAAGCTTAGTGAGAAAGGAAGGAAGATCATGGGGTAGGGGTGATAACTTTAAGTAAAGAAATAAACCCAGGGGACACCTCTTGACTATGTGACTCTACAGGCCAGAGTTTACATTCCTGGTCCTGTGAACTGTAATAATTATTATCACCTAGAAAGAAGCTCATACCCTTGTCTTGGTATTCTAATTAAAAGGCTGCTGCCAGGAAACACCTCTGCATTTCCTGGCTCTGATGGCCAGTGGAGCTTATGCTCATGGGTCCCAGAGGACTTTAATTAACAGAGAAAATGTTCCTAAACAGCCACCACCCTCAGGGCACAGAAGAGGCCAGAAACCTAGGAGCTCAGTCTCTCTGTGAAGGAAACCTATTAGTTAATCATCAAGGCTGAGGGTCAGGCTTTTAATTAAACATGCATGTAAGGGCTGATAATAATCCTTTCCAGAGACCTTAGAGCATGGGTGCTATCCTTGTAGTTCCCCTCTGCCATCCTCCAGAGCACCAATGTCTCCTGGAGGGGAGTGTTACATGTAGCTAGTGACCTGGTTTTCATGTCTAGTGCCTTAAGTTTTGCAGCCAGGGAACACCCCTTGATCACCTGACTCTAATGACCAGAAGGGCATGCACAGTAGTGGCAATCAGAGAGATGGTTCTTGGCAGGCTACCACCCATAGGGCACTGAACAGATAACAGACTGAGGCACCATCCCCAGTCTTTCTGTAAAAGGGGCCTCTTTGCTTGTTCTGAAGATTTGGCCTTAGGGACAGGTTTCAGTTTTGACACACATTTAGTAGCCTCTAGAACTGCTCTCATAGAATATAGGCTGCAGATGCCATTTTGGTTTTCTCTCTCTCTGCCTTACTCCAATTTGCCAGTATCACCTACAGAAGAGCTTATACATTCATCTGAAGACTCAATTTTTGCAACTATCACCTGGCCAGCAGAGCTAATACTTGTAGTCCCTATACAGAACTGTATATAGTTGCATACTTTTAAAAAAATGTTTTATTTATTTATTTGAGAGAGTAAGCGAGAGAAAGAGAGAGAGAGAGAGCACGCAATCATGAGCAGGGGAGGAGCTGAGGGAGAGGGAGAAGCAGACTCTCCAGTGAGCAGGGAGCCAGACACTGGGCTCAATCCTAGGACTCCAGGATCATGACCTGAGCCAAAGGCAGACATTTAATCAACTGAGCCACCCAGGCACCCCTATATTTGCATACTTTTGAAAGCTGCTGCCTGAGGGCCTGATTTCGAAACAGCCTGAATCTAGGTGCTAAGATCCTTCAACTAGGAACACTGATAGTTCTTGACACATCCTCAATACTGGGAGCTATTAAAAATATAATAGGCTGGGCGTCACCTGGGTGCTCAGTCAGTTGAGTGGCTGGCTCTTGATTGCAGCTCAGGTCATGATCTTGGAGTTCTGGGATTGAGCCACTGTCAGGCTCCATACTCAGTGAGTAGTCTGCTTGAGGATTCTCTCTCTCTCCCTCTGCCCCTCCCTCTCATATATATATATATATATATATATATATATATATATATATATATATATATATATATAAAATAGGCTCTTTGGAGAAACACAGAGGTTTGAGAGACAACAAAAAGCTGATACAAGGTTAAGCAACAAGGTTCACCTTCTACACAAGACCACACTTTCAAGACTGGGAGAGGTGGTTGCTTCATCTGATGTATAAAAACCAAAACAGAGAGCTAAGCAAAATGAAGAATCAGAGAAATACGTTCCAATTAAAAGAATAAGATAAAACCTCAGGAGAAAAAAAAACTTTAATCATACCTGATAAGAAGTTCTAAGTAATGGCTATACAGATGCTCAGCAAATTGAGGAGCAGAATGGATGAACACAGTGAGAACTTCAACAAAGAGATGGAAAATATAAGAAAGTACTAAATCAAGGTCGCAGAGCTACAGAATACAATAACTAAATTGAAAAATACACTAGACAGGTTCGATAGCAGACTAGATGAAACATAAGAAAGGATCAGTCTACTCAAAGGTAAGGCAGTAGAATTCACCCAGAGTGGCAAAAAGAAAAAAGAATGAAAAAAAAATGAAGATAGCATAAGAGGCCTCTGGGACAACATCAAATGGACTAACGCTCGTATTATAAATATTCCAGAAGAAGAGCAAGAGAAAAGGGCAGAAATCTTTGAAGACATAATGGCTAAAAATTTTATTAACTTGGGGAAGAAAGTAAACATCTAGATCAAAGAATCCCAGGGAGGATTCCAAATAAGAGGAACCCAAAGAGATCCCACCAAGACACACTATAATTAAATGTTAGAAGCTAAAGACAAGGAAAGAATATTAAAAGCAGCAAGAGAAAAACAACTTATTGCATACAGGGATTGCCCATAAAGCTATCAGAAGATTTTTCAGCACAAATTTTTCAGGACACAAGGGAGTGGCATGATATATTCAAAGTGCTGACCAAAAAAGAGAAGAGAGAAAAAGAAGAAAAAGGAAAGGGAAGGAAAAGAAAAGAAAAAGAGAAAAATTCCAACCAAGACTACTCTACCTGGCAAAGTTATCATTCAGAATTGAAGAAGAGATAGTTTTCCAGGCAAACAAAAGCTCAAGGAGTTTATCACCACCAAGATGACCTTATGAGAAATATTAAAAAGACTTCTTTAAAGCTGAAAAGAAAAGGTACCAATTAGTAATGAGAAAACATATGCGGGACACCCGGGTAGCTCAGTGGTTAAGCATCTGCCTTCGGCCCAGGGTATGATCCTGGAGTCCCAGGATCGAGTCCCATGTTGGGCTCCCTGCATGGAGCCTGCTTCTCCCTCTTCCTGTGTCTCTGCCTCTCTCTCTGTGTGTCTCTCATGAATAAATAAATCTTAAAAAAAAACATGAAAGAATAAATGTCACTAAAAATGTAAATATATAGCAAAAGTAGTGAATTAATCACCTATAAAGCTAATATGAAAGTAAAAGAAAACATGGTAAAAATAACTGTGATTACTAAAATTAGGTAAGGGATACCTGTGATACACAAGATAAAAATATGTAAAATGCAACATCAAAAATATAAAATGTGGTTGCGGGGGTAAAAATGCTGAGTTTTAGAATGGGATCAAACTTAAATTGTTATCAACTTAAAATAGACTGTTACAAGTATAAGTTGTTTTATGTAAGCCTCTAGGTAACCACCAAACAAAAATCTATAGCAAATACACAAAAGATAAAAAGGAAAGTATATAATTAAACTGCTGAAGAAAATCATCAAACCACAAAAAAAAAAGAGAGCAAGAGAAGAAACAAAGGAACTGTGAAAGCAGCCAGGAAACAATTAACAAAATAACAAAAAGTACATACATTCCAATACTTAATTTAAATGCAAATGGACTAAATTCTCCAATCAAAAGACATAGAGTGGCTGAATGGATTAAAAAAAACAAGATGCTTCCTTATGCTGCCTACAAGAATCACTTTGTTTTTTTATTTTTTTAAAGATTTTATTTATTTATTTATTCATGAGAGACACCAAGAGAGAGGCAGAGACCTAGGCAGAGGGAAAAGCAGGCTTCTCACCGGGAGCCAGATGCAGGATTCTATCCCAGGACCCCAGGATCACAACCTGAGCAAAAGGCTGACGCTCAACCACTGAGCCACACAGGCACCCCAGCCACCCCAGTTCCCCTATCTTTTTTTAAGATTTTTAAATTTATTTATGAGAGACACAGAGAAATGGGCAGAGATATAGACAGAAAGAGAAGCAGGCTGCCTGCCGGGAGCCTGATGTGCGACTCTATCCCAGGACTCTGAGATCACACCCTGAGCCAAAAGCAGACACTCAATCACTGAGCCACCCAGGCATCCCCAAGACTCATTTTAGATAAGGACACACACAGATTGAAAGTGAAGGAAAAAGATATTCTATGCAATAGAAACCAAAAGAAAGCTGCAATAGCTATACTTGTGTTAGGCAAAACAGACTTTAAAACAAAGACAGGCATTACATAATGATAAGAGGATTAATCCAACAAGAGGATATAAAATTTGTAAAGATTTATGCACACAACATGGGCCTACCTAAATATGTAAAACAAATGTTAACATACCTAAAGGAAGAAATAAACAGCACTACAATAATAGTAAGGTACTTTATATCCCTCTTACAACAATTGATAGGTGATCCAGACAGAAAATCAATAAGGAAACATTGGCCTTAAGTAACACATTAGATCAGATGGACTTAATTAACAGGAATATACAAAGCATTCCATCCAAAAGCAACAGAATACACATTACACATTCTTCTCAAATGCACATGGAATATTTTCCAGAATATGTCACATATTAGGCCCAAAACAAGTCTTAATGAATTTAAGAGGATTGAAATCATATTATCTTTTCCAACACAAATGTATGAAAATAGAAATTAATACTTGAAGCAAACTGGAAAATTAACAAATATGTGGAAATTAAACAATATGCTACCGAACAACCAATGGGTTAAAGAAGAAATCAAAAGAGAAAATATGAAAATACCTTAAGAAAAACATAAATGAAATTGGACAACCACATGCAGAAGAATGTAACTAGACCAGGGACACCTGGGTGCCTCAGCGGTTGAGCGTCTGCCATTGGCTTAGGTGGTGATCCTGGGGTACTGGGATTGGGTCCCACGTCAGGCTCCCTGCGTGGAGCCTGCTTATCCCTCTGCCTGTGTCTCTGCCTCTGTGTGTGTGTGTGTGTGTGTGTGTGTGTGTCATGAATAAATGCATAAAATCTTAAAAAGAAAAAAAAAAACTAGACCATTCTGTTACACCATACACAAAGAGAAACTCAAAATGGATGAAAGATCTAAATGTGAGACAAGAATCCATCAAAATCCTAGAGGAAAACACAGGCAACACCCTTTTGGAACTTGGCCACAGCAACTTCTTGCAAGATACATCTATGAAGGCAAGGGAAACAAAAGCAAAAATGAACTCTTGGGACTTCAAGATAAAAAGCTTCTGCGCAGCAAAGGAAGCAGTCAACAAAACTAAATGACAACCTCCAGAATAGGAGAAGATATTTGCAAATGACATATCAGATAAAGGGCTAGTATCCAAGATCTATAAAGAACTTATTAAACTCAACAGCAGAAAAATAAACAATCCAATCCTGAAATGGGCAAGAGACATGAACAAATTTCACCAAAGAAGACATAGACATGGCCAACAAGCACATGAGAAAATGCTCCGCATCACTTGCCATCAGGGAAATACAAATCAAAACCACAATGAGATCCCACCTCCCACCAGTGAGAATGCTGAAAATTAACAAGACAAGAAACAACAAATTTTGGAGAGGATGTGGAGAAAGGGGAACCCTCTTGCACTGTTGGTGGGAATGTGAACTGATACAGCCACTCTGGAAAACTGTGTGGAGGTTCCTCAAAGAGTTAAAAATAGACCTGCCCTACGACCCAGCAATTGCACTGCTGGGGGTTTATTTACCCCAAAGATACAGATGCAGTGAACCGGCAAGACACCTGCACCCCAATGTATATAGCAGCAATGTCCACAATAGCCAAACTGTGGAAGGAGCCTCGGTGTCCATCAAAAGATGACTGGATAAAGAAGATGTGGTCTATGTATACAATGGAATATTACTCAGCCATCAGAAATGACGAATACCCACCATTTGTTTCAACGTGGATGGAACTGGAGGGTATAATGCTGAGTGAAGTAAGTCAATTGGAGAAGACAAACATTATATGGTCTCAATCATATGGGGAATATAAAAAATACTGAAAGGGAATAAAGGGGAAAGGAGAGAAAATGAGTGGGAAATATCAGTGAGGGTGACAGAACATGAGAGACTCCTAATTCTGGGAAATGATCAAGGGGTAGTGGAAGGGGAGGTGGGCAGGGGGATGGGGTGACTGGGTGACAGGCACTGAGGGGGGCACTTGATAGGATGAGCACTGGGTGTTATCCTATATGTTGGCAAATCGAACTCCAATAAAAGAATATACAAAAAAAAAAACATAAATGGATATATAACATACCACAATTTGTGGGATCAGCGAAAGAAGTTCTAAGAGGGAAGTTCATAGGGGTAAATGCCTACTTCAGAAAACAAGAAAAGTGTCAAATAAACAACCTAACTTTAAACCTAAAGGAATTGGGATGCCTAGATGGCTCAATGGTTGAGCGTCTGCCTTTAGCTCAAGTCGTGATCCTGGGGTCCTGGAATCAAGTCCCGAATCAGGCTCCCTGCTCAGTGGGTAGCCTGCTTCTCCCTCTGCCTACGTCTATCTGCCTCTCTCTCTGTGTCTCTCATGAATAAATCAATAAAATCTTGAAACAACATTTAAAAAAATAAAAATAAATCTAAAGGAATAGAAAAAGAAGAGACCGCAAAGCCCAAAGTTAGTAGAAGGAAGGAAATAAAGTTAGAGCAGAAATAAATGAAATAGATACTAAAAGAATGGTACAGAAGATCACTAAGATCTAGTTCCTTGAAAAAATAAAATTGATAAGCGTTTAGCTAGATTCATCAAGAAAAAATGAGACTCATTATAAATAAAATCAGAAGCAAAAGAGGCAATGTTACAAATGATACCATAGAAATACAAAGGATCACAAAAAACAATATGAACAATCATATGCCAACAAAATGGACAACACAGAAGAAATAGATAAGTTCCTAGAAACATACAACCTACAAAGAATGAATTAGGATAAAATAGAAAATAAATAAATTAGTCATACCAATTACTAATAAGGAAATTGGATGTGTAATCAAAAACCTCCCAACAACAACAAAAAAGTCCAGGATCAGATGGCTTCACTGGTAAATTCTACCATTCAAAGAAAAATTAATACCAATCCTTCTCAATCAAGGGGGAACTCTTCCAAAGTCATTTCATGAAGCCAACATTACTAGCCTTATAGCAAAACCAGATAAGAGTGCCAGAAGAAAAAAAATATGCATGCCAGTATCCCTGATAAATGTAGATGCAAAACTCATTGGCAAATAATCATACACTATGATTAAGTGAGATTTATCCCAGAAATGCAAAAATGTGCAAGTCAGCCAATATGATATATCATATGAACCAAATGAAAGATAAACATCATATGAACATCTCAATAGATGCAGAAAAAGCATTTGACAAAATTCAACATCCAGGGTAGCCCAGGTGGCTCAGCGGTTTAGTGCTGCCTTCAGCCCAGGGCCTGATCCTGGAGACCCGGGATCAAGTCCCACGTTGGGCTCCCTGCATGGAGCCTGCTGCTCTCTCTGCCTGTGTCTCTGCCTCTCTCTCTCTCTCTCTCTCTCTCTCTCTCTCTCTCGCTGTGTGTGTCTCATGAATAAATAAAATCTTAAAAAAAATTCAACATCCATTTATAATAAAGACTCAACAAACTGGGTATAGAGGGAACATACCTCAACATAATAAAGGCCATATATGTGTCAAGCCCACAGCAAACATCATACTCAACTGTGAAAGTATTTTCTTCAAAATCAGGAACTAGACAAAGATGCCTACTCTCTGCACCATTTTTCAGCTTAGTAATGAAAGAAATTGAAGAAGACACAAATAAATAGAAACATATTCTATGCTCATAGATTGGAAGAGTCAAGATTGTTAAAATGACCATACTATCAAATCAGTCTACAGATTCAATGCAATCCCTATCTAAATTCTCATGGCAAAAAAATAAAAAAATAAAAATAAAAAATAAATTCTCATGGCATTTTTCAAAGAAATAGAACAAATAATCCTAAAATTTGTATGGATATACAGACACACACACACACACACACACACACACACACACACACAATCCAAATCGCCAAAGTAATCTTAAGAAAGAAGAAATCCAGAGGCATAGTACTCCCTGATGTCAAACTATATTACAAAGCTATAGGAACTAAAACACTATAGTATTGGCATAAGAAGACACATAGATCAGTGGAACAGAATTGAGAGACTATAAATAAACCCACACATGTCTGGTTAATTAATTTACAACAAAGGACCCAGGAATATGCGGTGGGGAAAGGCTAGTCTCTTCAATAAATAGTGCTGAGAAAACTGGACATCCACCTGCAAAAGAATGAAACTCAACCTCTATCCTACACTATACACAAAAATGAACTAAAAATGGATTAAATACTTGAAATAAGACCTGAAACTCCTAACAGAAAACATAGGCAGTAAGCTCCTTGACATAGGTCTTAATGATTACATTTTTAATCTGACACCAAAAGCAAAAGTAACAAAAAGCAAAAATAAATAAATGAACTCTATCATACTAAAATGCTTCTTCACAGAAAAGGAAAGTATCAACAGAATGAAAAGACAATTTACTAGATGAGAGAAAATATTTTGCAAATCATTTATCTGATAAGGTACTTATACTCCAAATATATAGAGAACTCTTATGATTTCACTTATGTGTGGAATCTAAAAACAAAACAAAACAGAAACAGACTCCTAAATACAAGAGAAAAAAACTGGTGCCTACTAGAGGGGAACACTGAGAGGTATGGGCAAAATAGGCACAGGATATTGACAGGTCTAAACCTCCAGAGTAAATAAATAAATTTGAAAATAAAATGGTTTCAAAAATTATAAAGGATAAAGCCATAGGAATTAATTTAGCAAAAGCTATGCAAAAAAATAATAAATTAAAATTAAATTTTAAAAAATGCTATGAACATTAGGCAGAAAATTAACAAACTATTAAATAACATAAAAGAAGACCTAAACAAATGGAGAACTGTAATGGTAACTATATAAAAATCAACAGCAACATAATTCTTCCCACATTAATCTATAAATTTACCACAATTCAAGTAGAACTTCCAATTGCTTTCTTTCATGGACCTTAATGAGGAGATCCTTGAATTCCATTTAGAATGGAAAAGGACCAGAAAAGCCAAGCAAATTTTTTTTCAAGTAACAGTGATAACAGCAAGTATATTTCCATATCAGATTTTGTGGTTGACTGGACACTAGCAGTTATTAAAGTAGTAGGATTTCATCCATGGAAGAAAATAGAAAACCTAAAAATAGACCCAGGGAGATGTATATCATAAAGGGAAATTATAAATTAGTAGAGAAAGAAAAAATATCCAGAAAATAATAATGGAGAAAAAAGATAAAAATTAAATCCCTACCTCACACCATTAAAAATTTTATTATGAAAAAAATAAAAAATAAAAAAAATTTTATTATGTAATTGTATGTAAAAAGAAAATTTTAAATCTTCCAGAATAATAAGAGAATATTGTATGATATTAGAGTTGGAAAGAATTTTTTAAATCATAGGAAGTGCATGAATCTTGAAAATATTGCTAGATATGATTACATTAAAATGAAATTTTTTTCTGTATTTCAAGAGGCAACACAAAGACAAAAGCAAAGCTGCAGATCAGGAAAAAAAAATTACCTGTAATGCATATAACTGATAAATTCTCAATTATTTAAAGAACTCTCCAGATCACTAAGGAAATGAAAAACAGGAAAAGAGATTTTTGGACAAAAGATAAAACCAAGAAATTAACAGAATAGGACACATAATGGTATGAAAAGATATTCAACCTACTACACAATACAAATTAAAACAATAATAATAGTCCATAATACATTCAATCATACTGAAAAAAATTCTTAAATCCAATAAAACCAAGTGTTGTGAATAATAATTTACATAGATATGGACCTAAAAAGATTCCAACAGCATTCTTCATGAGAGCCTAAAGATTATAACAACCCAAATGTCCAAGGCTCATGAATGGATTAAAAGAAGTGGTATATCCATACCGTGGAATGTTACAAAAGGAATTAAGGATTGATTCATGTTACAACATAAATAAATCTTGGGCAGCCCCGATGGCTCAGCGGTTTAGCGCCGCCTTCAGCCCAGGGCCTGATCCTGGAGACCCGGGATCGAGTGCTGGGTCAGGCTCCATGCATGGAGCCTGCTTCTCCCTCTGCCTGTGTCTCTGCCTCTCTCTCTCTCTCTCTCTCTCTCTCTCTCTCTCTCTCTGTCTGTCTCTCATGAATAAATAAATAAAATCTTAAAAAAAAACCAACATAAATAAACCTTGAAAACAGTATGCCAAATGACAGAAGCCATACCAAAGACCATGTATGGTATGATTCCATTTGTATGAAATGTCCAGAATAGGCAATCCACAGAGACAGGGATGAAACTAGTATTTGCTAGGGTTGGTGGTCAAGAGAAAAGGGAAATGACTACTAATGTGAGTACAGGGTTTCTTCTGGGGGTTAAAAAAAAATGTTTTAAAATGAGGTAGTGGTAATGGTTATCTAATCCCATGGTATGCTAAAACCACCAAATTGTATACTTTAACAGGTTACATTTCATGAGATGTGAATTATATCTCAACAAGGGTGTTAAATACATATGTATTTATTTATAATTTTAAATCATAATTGATTAATTAAACATAATAGGGAGCATAATAGGAAGATTCGATATAGCTGAAGAAAGAAAGAATGTACTGAAAGACAGAGCTGTAGAAAGTTATCCAGAACTCTCTACAAAGAAATAAAGAGAAATATAATGTGAAAGGTAGCTTATGAGAAGTGAGACGAGCAAGCAAATTCCAACATGATGGTAAGATATACAGAATAAAAAATAAAGAGATGTAGAAAAGGTGTATTTCAACAGATATTTTTGTGATTTAATTTTTTCAAAATACAAGCCTATGCACAATCTTCACTTGTATAACCTCCAGTTTACATTTTCCTTATCCCTTCACATTTCTTCAATGACTCGCTCTTCTAAAGTGATGTGCTTTGCAATAATTGTATATTTTAAAATATACTATGTATCATCAGTCTAGATTTACATATACAAAGGTACCATCAGCATATATTTATGCCTTCATTCAGCAAAATAGAATTATTATCTACTTAACATGAGTGATTTTTTATGAGCAGTATCTGTCTTCTTTTCCAGTTCCATACTAAGTATTTTGGTTCCATTTGTAACCCTTTAATAAGAAATGATTTTGCTTGTCATCAAAAAGTATCAAACAGGGAAGCCCAGGTGGCTCAGCAGTTTAGCGCTGCCTTCAGCCCAGGGCCTGATCCTGGGAACCCAGGGTCGAGCCCCACATTGGGCTCCCTGCACGCAGCCTGCTTCTCCCTCTGCCTGTGTCTCTGCCCCCGCCCCCGTGTCTCTCATGAATAAATAAATAAAATCTTTTTTTAAAAATAGTATCAAACATACAACTTCTTGAATTTAATCCTTCTGTAGATGGTTTCACAAAATTTCATTCTATCAGGAATAGTTCCTGCTATTATCTTCTCAAGGTTTTCCATGGCTCTGGGAGCTGGCTTCTATGAGGGTGTGAAGGCAGATCCAAGAATGTATGTCTTAGAGTCTTTGCTTACATAGCATAAAAGCCAAAGACCCATGAGAGCCTTTTTAACTTTCATTCCCTGGATCAGAGTCCTATCCATTTGCTCAGAAATTACCATCAACTGTCACCAGATTCCCAAAATGTGCCATTCCTCCCAGAACTATTCCCTTTAACAGATACAGTGAATCCTGTTAATATGAAGTGTCATGATTGAGCTCATTCCTCTAAGAGTCAAAAAAGGAAAAAAAAAGAAAAGAAATGAGCTACATCTAGATGTTCGCTAAATGATGAAACTAGCAAACTCCTCAAATATGCTAATGTGATACTTGGCTTTAGGACCTCCTAGGTCCGTTGTTACCATCTTCCTGGTATGTTTCTTTACTCCTTCCCTTACAGAACTTGTGTCAACTAACACACAGCAGTGCATTCACTGAAACAGCTCTGGGATTATTTATGTTTTAAATCACTTTCCTTTTGGGAAATAAAATCTTCCAGATACATAGGACTAAAATCTCTAAGGGTGAAATTCTAAACCACTGATTGGAAGTGAGGAACAAAGTTTGGGCCCAATACCTAGCACATATTAGTCTGTGTATTAAATGACAGAAAATATTAAGGAATGCCTGGGTGGCTCAGTGGTTGAGCATCTGTCTTTGGCTCAGGGCGTGATCCTGGGATCCTGGGATCAAGTCCCTCCCCTGCAGGGAGCTTCTCCCTCTGCCTATGTCTCTGCCTCGCTGTGTGTGTGTGTGTGTGTGTGTGTGTGTGTGTGTCATGAATAAATAAAATCTTTAAAAAAAAAAAATTAAGACAGCAGTGCCAGAACAGCACCCCAGACTGGTGAGTGTTGGTGGACATAATTGATGGGAAAATCAGTGAGTCCTTAGAAGTACTCGAAAGTTCCACAGAGCCAACTTGAACTTGGACTAGTATCCTTTCATTGGCTATGTGGTAAAAATGCTGAGGGGGGAAAAAAAGCTAACCTTTACATTTCTTCTTCCTCCCATTTATCCCTAGACACAAACATAGTGTTACGTAATGTTTGAGGAAATGTTTACAAAGTGGCCAAGCATATGGTCAGTGGACCGGCCAGATAAGCTGACACCAACATCAAAGGAAGGACAGGAGGGGTGGGAAGGTTATGAGTCAGTGTGTGCACATCTCCTGGCAAGATGATCCCTATATCCTCTCCGTCTATGCTAGAGCCACATTTGCTCTCTGAAACACCTCAGCCTGGAGGGCCTGCAAGGCAGTAGCATTTGAATGGAAAATGTTTGCCTGCTGTTTCCCCCAGAATCTGGACAGTAGCCAGCTTCCACAGTGGACAAGTCCTTATGTTCAAAGAGTGAGGGAACCTGTTGTTTGGCCTTCTGCACCTGGAAGGAAGAAGAACTTCATCTGAGGATGCTGCCTCAGGCACAAGTGCCCACCAGGAGGAGTGCACGGTGCATGGACCTGGCCTGCTTGCTGACTGCTTTATGGAGTACTGTACTGCTGAGTCCAGTGTGGTACCTAGAGATAATCTGGTCTTGGTCTCCCACAGAGAGAAGAGAAGAGAGGGAGAACGCTATGCTAGTGACTTACACCTGATGCGCCTAGAATTAAGACTGGGGGGACCCATCCCCCAATGTAAAGAGTTGTTATCTTTGCCAGTTGTAATTATTAGTGATAGCAATTACTTTATTTTTGCTTAGGTTGGTTTTCTAAATTTTCTACAGTGAATATGTATTATTTTTAAAAGAGGGAAGGAGGTGGGAAGTGTTCTCTAGACTGGAGACTGGAGAACATTAGCTCAGCGGACCCTTCCACAATACTTTAAGGTATGGAAACCCACATCACCATCATTAGTTTGCAAATAAAGAAACTGAGGCCTGAACTTCATCATTCTTCACTGGGTTATACTTATCCCAAGTGAGCTGATGTCACAGGCAAGCAAGCCCCTTTTTGGATGGCTGATAAAGCCACCCACTACCCTGAAGACCTCTCATGCTCTCCACCCCACCCCTGTGGCCTGCCGAAGGTTGCTGCTCATTCTTCAGTCAATGGCTACTTAACCAGAGAAGGCAGCACCCTTTATTCTGAGACTCAGGATCTATACCCAATGAGCAAGAAGTAGCAAGGTGGCTTGCTTTCTCTTGTTTATGGCCTCCCTCTGAAGAAAGGAATCTTAGAAACTGGAAGAGGCTAACTAGTTTGTCCAAGGCCGCACAGCTAGCAAGTGGCATAGCTACTACGTAGATCTAACATTCTGACTGTAGAGACCTCACACTTAATCACTAGATTATAGCCCCTCAATAAAACAGTCAAGATTCATTCAAAACAATATAGATGTGAAACTCTCAGCTGGCATACCACCAGAGCTGGGGGGATCTCTTTGCTCTTGACCTGGCCAATTTGCATCAGAAGCACGGGAGGTATGACAGCATAAATGGGAGATGGTCACATCCAAAAGAAATAATCCCATACATTAAGGATCATGGAAGCCAATCTTCTAATTGTTGAAGAAGAGAGGCACAAACATGGAAAAGGTAAGACTCATGATCTTGAATAGTAATCAGGCACATTGGCATGAACACAGGGTTTCTAAAATATAGAGATATAGCTACAGATGTAGATACCAAATGTACATGTGTGCTTATAGCTCTACCCACTGAGAGGACCCAGAATCGATGACGCTCTGGTAGCACTAAGCACTTTTAATGCCTAAATCCTGATCTCTAAATAACATTCTCAATTAAAAGGAACCAGGGCTCCTTGAAAACATAGTTGACTCCAGGGCTAGGATAAGGAAAGTACCAGATGAGCATGGAATCTCTCATGGCAGAAATAAGGAAGTTCTCCAAGAATCTTTGTAATCGTCGAAAGTCCTAGGAGCTTGAAAATTCTCTCACTGGCTAAATCTGGGCTAACTTGAGCATCTCAGTAAATAATGCTAGCAGTGGATTATAAATCATTCAATAAAACAGGAATCATAGATCCAGACTGATACAAATAAATAAGAAGAGGAAGCTCTCCCTTATGCCAGCAAATATGTATGGAAGAAATAGTAGCATTATATAATTACTTATCCACCATGTTAATAATAATTGGGTGAGGAATAGCATCTCTGGATGCCACAAATAATGGGTAAAGGTTTAATAAGGAACCAGGTATTTACACAGACTTGAGGTATCTCCCCACAAAATACTTATTAACATCTTAATGAATACTTATCAATACTTACTAATACCCCACCACAAAGTACTCATTAATTATCTGTACTGTGGAGAAACCTGACAGCATTTTAACCAAATGATAAAAGTCAACATCACCAGTAATAAGTTAAATCAACATCATGTACCTGCTGATAATATGCACTGAGAAAAATATCTGCTCATTTCTGTGCTAGTGTCAAGATACACCTGAATCTAATCATGGCAAAAGATGAGACAACTCCAAATTGAGGGACATTCTTCAAAGTAACTGACTGGGACGCTTCAAAAAAGATAAGACTAACTAGCTTGTTCTAGGTTGAAGACAACTAAAGAGACATGCTAACTACATGCAGTGCGTGATTCTGGAAGTATAAACACTGGAACAATCAGGGAAATTTGAGCAGGGATCTGCAAAGTAGAAGACAGTACATTATCAGTTTCAATTTCCTGATTTTGGTGGGTATCCTGTGGCTACATAGGGAATGTTCTTATTTTAAAGAAATGTGCACTGAAGCATTCAGAGGTAATGGAACATTGCACCATTTGCAACATAATTTCATTTTTTTAATGTTTTATTTATTTGAGAAAGAGAATGAGCAGGGAGAGGGGCAAAAGGAGAAGGAGAAGCAGACTCCCTGCTGAGCAGGGAGCCTAATGGTGACTCAATCCCAGGACCCCAGGGTCATGACCTGAGCCCAAGGCAGATGTTTAAACAACCAGGTGCCACCTGAGCCAACCAGGTGCCCCTGCAACATAATTTCAAATGGTTGAGAAAAATATATGTATATATAGAGAAATGAAAAATATGGTAGATTATCAATAATTGGTAGATCTGGGGAAGGACTCCTGTGTTCTGTTCTTGAAATTAAATTTTTTTCTATAGTTTTAAATTTATTTCAAAGCAAAAGTTCCCCCCAAAAAGTATATGATAAAATTCAATACCAACTTTTAGTTTAGCAAAGCAACAAATAATACATATCTAGAGAGAGAAAGAGCAAGATATACTGAGAGACAGAGAGGTGGGGGAAGGGAGAAAAAGTCATTATCTGAGACATTTTTCTATATTTATGTACATACATAGGAGCTTTGTAGCAGTTTTTAAAAATAGGATAATACGGTATAAACACAACTTACTTTTTTTACTTAAAAATATTCCTTAGCAATCTTTCCAGATCAGTAAGATAAATCTACCTCAGTCTTTTTAAATTACTACATAGAATTGCCTTATATTGCCAGTCCATCATTTTTTTAAAGATTTTATTTATTCATTCATAGAGAGAGAGAGAGAGAGAGAGAGAGAGAGAGAGAGAGAGAGGCAGAGACACAGGCAGAGGGAGAAACAGGCTCCATGCAGGAAGCCCGACATGGGACTCGATTCTGGGTCTCCAGGATCACACCCTGGACCGAAGGTAGCGCTAAACTGCTGAGCCACCCGGGCTGCCCCCTACCCCCAGTCCATCATTTTTAAACCAATTTCCCATCAGAAAGTATTTAAGTTGCTACCTAATATCCTTTATTTTTTTAATAATAAAATTATTTTTTATTGGTGTTCAATTTGCCAACATACAGAATAATACCCAGTGCTCATCCCGTCAAGTGCCCCCCTCAGTGCCGGCCACCCAGTCACCCCCACCCCCGCCCTCCTCCCCTTCCACTACCCCTAGTTGTTTCCCAGAGTTAGGAGTCTTCATATTCTGTCTCCCTTTCTGATATTTCCTACCCATTTCTTCTCCCTTCCCCTCTATTCCCTTTCACTATTATTTATATTCTCCAAATGAATGAGACCCTATAATGTTTGTCCTTCTCCGACTGACTTATTTCACTCAGCATAATACCCTCTAAAACATTTATTTTCATTTTACACTTTTACTACCAAATAAAGATCATATACTTAAAGTCAGCATGTGAACACTCAGACCTGGGTCACACAAATATTCAAAAGTAATGATAAATTCAAGGCAAGGCTAGTGCCAATGGACAAATCAATAAGACCCTTCAATTGGGCCTAAATTTCTCGTATGCCCAATGTCTATTAGTGCAACTGGCAAATTTTCAAGGATCTTAACTTTTTCCAATAGTCTACTTGCTATTAAAACTCTTTCATTTTGACTTAGGAGGCCTGTTTGTCAGTCTACTTAGGAATGGGCATTGCAATTTCTTCCCTTATCCTACAGCTATAAGCATTTTCTAGAATGCACGCACATGTGAAATTATTCAGACCTATTGATAGCAAAAACACAATCAGAGGAAACCATTTCGTCCTCTGTGTTTATTGCTAAAGAATCATCCTCCCCTGAGGTACTCATTGGGGATGGCAGAGCTTCTGCATACATGTCATTATTCTGTAATTAGAAGAGGGAGGTGGGAGGGGCCATCCATGAAAGAATGTAAGCTTCGCAAAGCAAAATGGGGCTAGGTCAGAGGTATCTACAGCACTACCACCCTGCCAACGTCCAGGAAGAGGGGAGTGGACATTAAGTATAGTAGAAGCAGAGGTAGTCGCAGGATGAGCATTCAAAGCCTTGGACATTTCTCTTGCAAAACTGACCCCCAAGACACTGGGAAATTGCTAGATATTCAAGGTAGAATTTCTGTGCATGAACAGAAAATAAGCTTGTTCGTGGTTATTTTTGTGAGGCTTTGATTTTGTTCAATGGAGCCAGTGAAGCTAAGAGAAAAGGTATCCCAGGAGTCCCTCCTGCTTGCTTCCAACTTACTAGGAAGTGACATGATCATCAAAGACTCAAGATCTTAAGAGTGAAAATTTTACTGCCACAATCACCCTTTCCATTCCACCTAAACCACACGTGATAATCACTTTAAAAATATTAAATTTTCAAGTCATCATCATTCTTACACCTGGGGGGTTGGAATTCCATTCAAGTTAAATACAATGATTAGTAGAAACATTTAAGTGTCCTTTTGTCTTTTTAAATATAGTATTTACTCATGAAGATCTAGGTTTAAAATTAAGGCACAAATACGTTTATACCCAAAGCACATTCACAGTCATTGATTTTCCCAAACATTTTATTTACCCATTGCCGCCACCCCCAGAAGAGTTACGTAAGTTGTAGTGTGTTCTGATAAGCATTACCCATTGCCGCCACCCCCAGAAGAGTTACGTAAGTTGGAGTGTGTTCTGATAAGCATAGGTTAGATGAAAATAATTGATACTACTATAAAGATAGGAAAAGAAAAATCAACTTTATGTTTTCTAACAGTTGAAACAAGTGAGAAGCAATTCTTCAAAACAGAACAACAAAATATCACATGATAGTGTATTACCTTTTTGTCTAATAGAAAAGGGAAGACCATCAGGAAAGTTCTTTAATAGTCAAACTAGTTCAAATAAAGCATAATACAAAAGTGCTTCATCTGAGATTGCTGACTTTCAAGAGTTTTAAAAGGCGTTTCAGAAAGATGCTGATGAGTACATTTCTCAGGCGTCTCCAGACAACTGGTATATGAGGTTGCAATAAAAAGATCCAGGAACATACTCATGCTTTTTTGTTGCTGGACAAGACAGTTGACCTAAATTCTTCTACGTTTCACATGAAGCAATAGCATCATGGAGGTGTGTAGAATTATAGGATGCTCCAGAAATATTGAGTCACCCCACATAAAAGACATAGCCCACTATTGACCACAAGTGTTGTTCTAGAACATGTTATGGTCATGACTTATCAAATACCAACCACTTCAGGTAATTTCTATTTGACCATTTCTTGTAATGTTTTTCACACCCCAAAATGTGTAATGTGAATGTGCCTACTTCCCAAAGATCACTTAAAAGTCCTAAATTCCAAATCATCAAAGTCTCTCACCCCTGAATTTCTCAGCCTAAAAGTTTACATCCAATCCAGAAGTCAAATGACCTGAATTCATTTCCTTGCCTCAGTGGGCAAGTCGCTAAATGTTTCCTTTGCCTTACTTCCTCATCAATAAAATGGGCCAGTGCTCATCATACCTTCATATAGAACATTGTGACAATAAATGAATTGTTTAAAATAAAGTGCCATGCAGATGCAACTCACATCTATTGAGGTGTCTATCCTGAGCTGGACACTCTGTTACATATTTTACTGATATTTTTCCATTTAATGAAATAGCCCAATTATTAGCTATACCTAAGACAAAAAACTGAGAGCCAAGAAAGGTGAATTACTTTTCTCAGCACAACTGGCCAAATACAGGATTCAAATTTCATTCTGGTGCTCTTTCCCTCTTATTATTTCTACTTCTATCTTTGTATAGTCAAGATGCTATTACAGTACTAAGATTTTCCAGTGGAATGAAATTTTTAGGAACCACCAATGAACTATTAGAGAAAGCAAAGAAAACTGCAAAGATAATTTGTAAAATTTGGGTCTGAACCAGAGTCCTGAGCATATACATCCCAAGGTCAAGGAGCTGTGACACTGAACTTTCTGAGGAGACAAATATATATGCGTATAAATATAATCTGAAAAGGAGAAAAGTCCAGACTCTTTTCAGAAAGAAACCAGGAATTTATTAATTTAGGACTGAAGAAGAATAGAAATATATGAACAGCAAATATCTGACCAGGGGAAACACCTGAATTTCTGGGATAGGCATTCTTAGAAAACATCCAGCAGGTGAGCAAGTTTATTGCCTGCTAGAAACTGCACAGCCCAAGATCCCTTGGAATGTATTTATAGACACTCCGTCACTAAGGCGCCAACATTTGATCTGTTCTTTCCAAAATAGGTCTTAAAAAATTCAAAAGGAAAAAGGTAAGAGCCCTGTAAACAACGTCCTCTGTGGCTGATTGTAAACATTGCCACCAAAGAGAAGAGCAGACTGTTGTTTGCAAAGTGTGAACAGACTTTCAGTCTGGAGAGAGAGAAGTCTTGAGGGTGGGGGCTGCAGAAAGGAGGAGCAGCCTCCTTTCTGCTCCTTGGCTCTCAGGACCTGAGAAGGAGAAACCACAGCTGACCCACCTGTTTAGAAGGAAGACAACGTGGTGAGCAAATTTCCCCGATGAGTATTTAGTACTGACCCTGTGCCATACATACTTCTGGAAGGCATGTGGCCAAAAGAAAGATGTGAGGCACCTGGAGTCCTAATTTTCTGAGACTCTAAGGTGTTTTTCAACTCCTTTCCAGGAGAAGGAAGTTCTGTCCATTGGAGACTAGTCTATGGGCGGGAGAGGTTTTATCAAAGAAGGCCCAGAGTCTTAATTAATGATTGATAACACCTAGATTGGAGTCACCACAGAATGACAGTGCCACAGTCTCTCATCTAAGATTCAGAAATCCAAAAGGCTGTGAAAATAAAAGATTCTTTTTTTGTAACATGTGACAAGCAAGACCTGATCCAGCTTCTTCTGGTGACCAAACCTGACCTGGATTGGTTGGTTGGTTGGTTGATTGATTGATTGATTGATTTAAAAGACTTTATTTATTTATTTGATGGAGAGAGAGAGCACAAGCAGGGAGAACGGCCGGCAGAAGGAGAGAGAGAAGCAGACTCCTCACTGAGCGAGGAACCTGATTTGGGGCTTGATCCCAGGACCCCACAATCATGACCCCAGCTGAAGGCAGATGCTTAACTGACTGAACCATCCAGGCACCCCCCACCCCCGACCTGGATTTATGAGTATTATGGGGTGCTGCTTCAAACCCCTAGGTGATTATGAAATACCATACTGTCTTTCCAAAATCTGAAAAATTATGAATTCCAAGAATACCTAGCTCCAGGTATTTTGGTAATGGATTGTAGACCTGTATTATATATCTTTATGTGTTCTTTTTTCTTTCTTCTTTTGTTCTAAATGTAGGTTAATTCATGTCTCACACAGTACAAGTAACTAATCCATAGCATCTTAATAAGCAGCCATATGTTCCCAGAAAATGCAGTTTGCCAGACCAGGTATCTTATCTTGCAAGGTCAGCCACCAAAACTTTGGAAAGGCCCAACTGCACAGGGTGAGCTTCCCACATCAAAAAACTATGACGGCTGGGAGGAACTTCTAGTATTCTATGTAGAGTACTTATTGACAGCCTTCCAGAGAAATCACATGAGAAGCCTTAAAAAATACTGCCTTTTCTAAAACTGATCCATTTCAGTGACAGCTAACAACTTTACCTCTGTCAACTATCACATTTACATTTTTAATTTATCCGTCTCACACATCAAATTTTTCATTTAAATCCTGGTGAGCTTTAGAAATTCAGCACGAGGTCTACCTGCACAATCCCAAATTCTGAAAATGTGTATCAGTGAAAAGCAAACCCCCAAACAAACAAAAAACTTAATATATACTGTTCATCCCTTTTTCCATTTCATAGTTGGTGGAATTGTTTTATTTCAAACACACTGTGAAAGAACAGGTCCTTGATTCAAACACACTGTGAAAGAACAGGTCCTTGACGATCATTTCCCCTAGATGAGTCTGGAAGGCAAAAACTCAGCTATCTGCCAAGAAGAGACACTTAATCAAGAGCTGCTCAAACCCATAGGTGGAGCCTCTGGGATCACAAAGTGCCCTGCTTGTTTTTAAGGATCTGATAATCAAATATTTTCTTGTCGTATATGCCAAGCTCTTTTGTTCTAAATATAATACTCTAGTGGAATGTGAATGACGAATATCCATACTCAAGGAACTACAACTTTTAAATGTTATACTTAATCTCCCAGATGTATTTGGGCACCAAATTAAAGGATCATCTACTTGAACTTTTTGAAATGTAAAATAGATTGGGAATAACATCTGTCCCAAACCGCTGCTGTTTGGATGAAAGTTCTCAGCTCAGAGTTCTGCCACACTTGTCAGAAAGTCTGATTTGTAAATCTTGTGTGCTTATGGGTTTGGGGTAAAAATACAACACAAATTGTATACACACACACACACAATGAGAGAGGAAGCAATTTAAAATGAAAATAGAAAAACAGGAGCTACTTCTTGTCAAACCAAAAAAAGAAAGACATAATTGCCTACATTTACAAAAGAAGCAAATAGTAAGAAGGAAGAAGAGTTATTTAGGGTATGATAACCAGGAATTATAACTAAAATTCATGGGAATGAAAAATTTATGCTGTGTGACAAAGACGGCTTGTGGCCACAAACTATTTCTCCCTTCTTCCTCAGTAAAAACAAACAAAAACCTCTATTTTATTAGGGCAGCTATGAACTCAACTAAAAGATATTATTTCCCAAACTCCCTTGCAGCTAGGTTTGGCATGTGATTAAGCTCTGATCAATGATCTGTGGCAGAGTGTTGAGTGGGAGATGGACCTGAGGGGGGATGTTGGGGAGGGGTAACAGGAAGGGAAGTGGGGAAGGCTGCCCTAAAGAGGCTGGCTTGGCTTAAAGACTATTCTTTCCATGCCTTCTCCCTTCTGGAGTAAGGAGCTCCAGAGTGAGCTTGGACCATGGGTTAAGAATGGAACACGCACCTAATGTAAAGCAAAAAGATAAGAACTCGATCCCAAGTAACTCAGTGGAGTTGCCATATTTACTCTGGACTGACTACCTCTGGACTTCTTTTATATGAGAGAAACAACTCGTGTGTTTATTGTTTTTGTTGTTGTTGTTATATTCGGCTCTATCAAAAAACTAACAGAGAATTGGCAACTGGAGAAAATAAATCAGCTGGGGGGTCCATGACTCAGGCCTTTGCCACTCCAAGCATGTGATCCCTGCAAGAGCAGCATGGGCATCACTTAGGAGCTTATTAGAAAAGCAGAGTCTCAGGCCCCACCCAGGCCTTCTGAATCAAAATCCAAATTTAAACAAGATCCCCAGGTGACTTATGTATGCAGTTTGAAAAGTTTCAGTGGCATTCACTGAGAAAATGCTCTTTGACAAGCCAGACCAAACGTCATGGATCTGAATGAACCTGCTGGGCAATATTCTTATTACCTAGATTTATATCCTAGGGGGCGGGGGGGTAGGTCAGTAAGAAAATATGACCTGTTTTGAGATCAGACATCAAACATGCTATTTTCAAATGATAAGTTTCTCAATTGGTTCAAAATGCACTAAAGGAAAACAAATACAAAAAAAAAAAGCCCTAAATATGGACTTTTTAAAGATATAATTCATAATAAAGTAGAGTGCTTTCCACATAATGATCAAGCTGCCAAAATCCAGAAACAATAACCCTTTTGGTCACTTACTATACCAAAGCTTTTTATTCCCATTTTTAAGTTACTAACCACCAATTCTCTGACAAGTTCAGTTATATCCCAACTGACAAATTGAAAATTCGTTTACCTGCGCAGCATTTAAATGTGAAAATTATACTTTCAGTGTACATGTTCAGTCTGGAAAATTTCTCCTCCACTCCCCAAAAGCACTCCCAGTCAGTAAATGCAATTCTTTACATGAACAAGATGTTTTGAATGAAGTTCAGTTAACTTTAAAATAAATTTTCTATATTTCAGATAAAACATATATACAATAAAATGCCCAGATCTTAATTATACTACTGAATGAGTTGCATAATCATATCCAATCATGTAACCACCACCCTAGTCAAGATATACAACTTTCCCATCCCCCCAGAAAGTTCCCTTTGCGGGCCTTCCCCACCTCTGCCTTCCACCCAGAGGCAGCCACTTGTACAGGGGAGTTCTTACTCTGATGTGACCAGAAAATAGAGCCAAGAATTATTTTACAATCTAAAGCTAATAAAATAGGGCAGCCCGGATGGCTCAGTGGTTTAGCACCACCTTCAGCTCAGGATGTGATCCTGGAGACCTGGGATCCAGTCCTGCATTGGGCTACCTGTGTGGAGCCTGCTTCTCCCTCTGCCTGTGTCTCTGACTCTCTCTCTCTCTCTGCCTCTCTCTCTCTCTGTCTCTCATAAATAAATAAAATATTTTTAAAAAGCTAATAAAATAGCATTAGGAACCATAGAGCTCTATGTTGCCTGCAGATGCTGTTACCATGCTTTAATTCTCTATCAAAAGCTTGTCTAATATGTGGTAGAAAGGAATACAAAATACCTTGAACTTGGTTCAATCAATATGAGCGTTGATACGATTTGTTAAAACATTGACTATACTTGAGTGGATTCTTGATCTATTTTCTTTAAGTAGGTGTAAGTGAATTTTAAATAGGTATTCCTTCTATTGGGAAACCCTAATTTCAAGTAGTGCCTCCTGCCCTCCCAAAACCAAAAAGATTTGAACATAAAAGAGCCAGATTTGATACCAAAAAGAGCCAGAACATAAAGTGATTTGCAGTTGAAAGTACAAAGTTTACTTTTTAAAACCTTTGATTATGTCATATGATTGTGTTGGATTGACGGTGGGTGTTAGGTAGGCTAAACACTGTTTCTTTTGTCCTAAACCAATATATTTAATTTAAAATCTGCACAGAGAGGGGCCTCTGAGCACTGTCTTCTTTTTTCGAATTGACTTATTCCATCCATTTTTCAGTAGTTCATCTTTCCCAATTTTAAGGAAACAGGCAAAGAAAAGATATATAATCCTTATAAAAATTATGAGAAAGGCACTGTTAGGTTGGGTACACTGGAAATATAAGACACCACTAATATTAACAGTTTTCACTGCAATTCCAAGTAACCAATTCTTGGCTGGTTGTGTTAACCAAAACAAAAAATGTGAGACCACATACAGCACAACTCCTGGTTACTCTTAACCAACAAGTCCATATCCTGGAGAGTCACTATATCTGTCATTAATGGTGTACCAACATCCAAGGATCAGAGCTCTGTTTTGGGATGGGCTGCTGCATACTTGGGTGCCAGTTCAGTGATCAGATTCACATAGTCAGTTTTTTCCGCACAGGCTCTGCACTCCTCTCCCCAGCTGTGCAGTATCTGTTTCAGCTCTGCTACTCTCATCTTTGACAGGTCCACTGATGCCAAGTCCAATTTCTTTTCTAAATGACAAAAAGGAAAAGCAGTTTTTTTAAAAAAAACAAAACAACTGTGAAACACTTAGAAAAGCCAATGGTGTTACTTATCTTGGTGCTGACTACCCTATGTTTCAAAGTGGGGATCAGTTCCAATTTCTATGGAAACCAAGACATACCTAAGGAAAATGTGTTATGTACAAAGCTATTGGGATCATTAGTGTTCTATTAAACTTGTTTTCCATGGAATTATACTTGCTTCAAAACAGGGGACCGGGTAGATTTGCAGTATTTTGTGACTACTCCATGGCTTCTCAAGACCATAATTATTAAAATGACTGCACAGCATTCTAATTGCTGCTCCTAAGATACAAAGAAGGGAACTGATAAATGACGGTGCCTTGGAATGGCCTTGAGTGTGGCCAACTGAAAGCCCTTAATTGTAATTAATTAGAAAGTGATAGTTCACCTTCTATACTGAAGACATGTCTGCATTAAAACAGATGGACATACCCATTACAAAGCACTATTGAGTTTTTAAATACAAATATAAAGAAACCAAAACACATGAATAAAATTAAGAGCATTTTCACTGAGCCTTAATTGTTTGGGAATCTCTGCTTGAACTCACCTGATCCTCTGTCCCTACTGGGATTACAAAATCATCACAGCATTCATTTATAGTCCTTTGGGATATGCCCATGTCTCTAATGCAAGCTCTTTGGTGCCAGCCGATCTGGCTCCTAACCTTCTTGCCAATAACACTTGTCACGAACATCCAACCCCTCTAGAAAGACTACTGCTCCCATTTACTATCTGTAGACAATGTCAAGAACTCAGCTACTTCTCTAATGCAAAACCCAAAAATAGGAAAAACAAACAAACAAAGCTCATCTATAACATACTTATGATTATAATCCCTATCAGAAAGGGGAAATTCTTTTCCTTCCCCCTCCCCCATGACCAGCTGTGTGTTTGAACATGGATGCAACATTAATGTTGCCACAATTAGTGGCAGCTCAGAACCTTTGCAGCTTGACTTTTCTTGAGGAGCCCTTTCCTTTTTTTTCCCTGCATAAGACAACACAGCATTTAAGTCTTTCAACAACCTAACATAGTTGTCAAGTGACTTATCAAAAATTTCCAGTAACTGTGCTCAAATTTAAAAGTTGGATTTTATACTTAGGAATAAATTTAATCAAGGAGGTGAAAGATCTATACACTGAAAACTACCAGACTTTGATGAAATAAATTGAAGAAAACACAAATGGAAAAACATCCTGTTTGTGGATTGGAAGATTAATATTGCTAAAATGCCCTTTCTACCCAAAGCCATCTACAGATTTAATGCAATCCCCATCAAAATTCCAGTGGCACTTTTCACAAGAAATAGGAAAAACAACCCCAATTTGTATGGAACCACTAAAGATCCTGAATAGCCAAAGCAACCCTCAGAAAGAACAAAGCTGGAAGCATCCTGATGTCAAACGATACTGCAAAGCTATAATAAAACAGTGTGGTACTGGCATAAAAACAGACACATACACCAATGGAGTAGAATCAAAAGCCCAGAAATTAACCCTTGCATATAAGGTCAACAGTATTTGACAAAGGAGCCAAGAATATTCAATGCAGAAAGAACAGTCTCTTCAGTAAATGGTGTTTGGAAAACTGGATAACCACATGCAGAAAAATGAAACAGGACTCCTATCTTATATCACTTGGGAAAATTAACTTGAAATGGATTAACAAGTTAAATATAAGACCCCAAACCATAAATAACTAGGAAGAATACATGGGGAAAGTCTCCTTGACATTGGTCTTGGCAACGATTTTTTGGATATGACACCAAAGCACAACACCAAAGCAAAAATCAGTAAGTGGGACAAAATAAACTAAAAAGTTTCTGCCCAGAAAAGAAGCCATCAACAAAATCAATGGCAAGTTATGGGATAGGAGAAATTATTTGAAAATCATATATCTGATATGGGGTTAATGTCTAAAATATATAAAGAACTCACGCAACTCAATAGCAAAAAAATCCCAAACAATCTGACTAAAAAAATAGGCAGAGGGACTGAATTGATATTCTCCCAAAGAAGACATATACATGGCCAACAGATACATGATAAGGTACTCAACATCACTAATCATAAGGGAAATGCAAAACGGCACTACAATGAGGTATCACTTCATATATGTTAGAATGTCTGTCATCAAAAACCTAAGATAGGGCAGCCCGGGTGGCTCAGCGATTTAGCGCCGCCTTCAGCCTGGGGCATGATCCTGGAGACCCGGATCGGGATCCAGTCCCACGTCGGGCTTCCTGCATGGAGCCTGCTTCTCCCTCTGCCTGTGTCGTCTCTGCCTCTGCCTCTCTCTCTCTCTCTCTCTCTCTCTCTCTCTCCCTCTCTGTGTGTCTCTCATGAATAAATAACATCTTAAAAAAAAAAACAAGATATAGCAAATGTTGAAAACAATTTGGAAAAAAATCACTGTCCCTGGCAGCATAAGTTTGTACAGCCACTATGGAAAACAGTATGGAAGTTCCTTTAAAAATTAAAAGACTGGGTTGCCTAGGTGGCTCAGCAGTTTAGTGCCCGCCTCAGCCCAGGGCATGATCCTGGAGTCCGGGGATTGAGTTCCACATCGGGCTCCCTGCATGGAGCCTGCTTCTCCCTCTGCCTATATATCTCTGTATCTCTCTCTCTCTGTGTGTCTGTGTCTCTCTCATGAACAGATAAATAAAATCTATAAATAAATAAATAATAGATAGATAGATAGATAGATAGATAGATAGATAGATAGATAAATAAACTATCAAATGACCTAGCATCCCACTTCTGGGTATATATCAAAATGAAAATAGGTTATCAAAGAACTATCTGCACTTCCATGTTCATTGCAGCATTATTCATAATAGGCAAGATATGTAAACAAGCTAAGTATCTGTCAACAGATGAATGAATAAAGAAGATGTGTGTGTGTGAGAGAGAGAGAGATACGCATGTATACACACTCAATGGAGTGCTATTCCGCCATGAGAAAGGAAATCTTGCCACTTGCCACAACATGAATGGACTTTGAGGACATTATACTAAGTAAAATAAGTCAGACAGAGAAAGATAAATGCTGTGTATCACTTACCAGTAGAATCTAAAAAAGCCAAACTAATAGAAACAGAAAGTAGAATGGTGGTTACCAGGGGCTGTAGGGTGGAGAAATTAAGGAGATTTTGGCAAAGGGTACAAACTTCCAGTGATAAGACCAGTTCTGGGGATCTAATGTATGCCATGGTATTTATGGCTAATACTGTATTATATACTTGAAAGTTGCTAAGAGAGTAGATCTTAAATGTTATCACAAAATGATACGGTATTTATAAGACACAATGGAGGTGTTAGCTTATGTGATGGTGCTAATATTGCAATATATAAGTGTATCAAGTCAACATGTTATACACCTTAAACCTACACAAAGTTTTATGTTAATTATATCTTAATAAGTCTGGAAAAAAATAGGTAAAAGTTAAATTTTAAAGCTTTTTTTTATTTGGAGGATCAGCTACACCCTGTGTTCCAGAACCCTTCGATTTTTATAGTGATACCTATCCTTAAAAAAAAAAATAGATCTAGTGAAAACATACTTTCAGGTCAAAAACCAAATGACACCTTCCTAATTAAAAACATAATCCAGGCAGCCTGGAAGGCTCAGTTTAGCGCCACCTTCAGTCCAGGGCCTGATCCTGGAGACTGGGGATCGAGTCCCATGTTGGGCTCCCTGCATGGAGCCTGCTTCTCCCTGTGTCTTTGCCACCCCCCCCCGCTGTGTCTCTCATGAATAAATAAATAAAAATCTTAAAAAAAAAAAAAAAAACATAATCTCTTCTACCCAATCTCAGTCTACCCAAAAGGCTGGTCCAGATACAAGTACTCTTCACTTACCTTGTTTGTTAATTTCATGACTGACTTAGCAAAATACCTTTAAACATAGATGCTTTTATAGCTTAGATTATTAATATCCCACCATTCAAACGCCCTGTTCAATCTTAACTTTCCTGCCAACAATAAGATGAGAAGGAGAATTTAGAACATCCTTCAAATGATTGAAGGAAAAAAAAATACTTTCTTGGAAGTGTCATTAGAGTTTTTGAGTTTTTGTTTTGTTTTTTTTTAATTTTTTTATTTATTTATGATAGTCACAGAGAGAGAGAGAGAGAGAGAGAGAGGCGCAGAGACATAGGCAGAGGGAGAAGCAGGCTCCATGCACCGGGAGCCCGATGTGGGATTCGATCCTGGGTCTCCAGGATCGCGCCCTGGGCCAAAGGCAGGCGCCAAACCACTGTGCCACCCAGGGATCCTGAGTTTTTGAGTTTTTTTTTTTTTAGAAAACTTGGCCTCTGGCATTAATTTTAAAAGAGGAAAAACCCTGTAACCCTAAACCTATAAGGAAAATGTTGATCCCAAAATTAAAACTAGTTCATGGCTCCTCAAGGGCCTCTAGTGGCCAGCATTGCCAAAACATTAGTAAATATGCATTTCTTCTCAATAATATATGAATTTTTTTTGTTATTCAAGGACCCAAGTAGGATCCCTTGTATATACCAGATGTTATTCCAAATACATTTATCAAATGAAAGAATCAGGACAGGGGATCCCTGGGTGGCGCAGCGGTTTGGCGCCTGCCTTTGGCCCAGGGCGCGATCCTGGAGACCCGGGATCGAATCCCACGTCAGGCTCCCGGTGCATGGAACCTGCTTCTCCCTCTGTCTATGTCTCTGCCTCTTTCTCTCTCTCTCTCTCTGTGTGACTATCATAAATAAATAAAAATTAAAAAAAAAAGAATCAGGACAGGTTGGTCCCTTTTGTGAATATTGTTCATATGTATTCAATGATTTCTACCTCTACTTCATTAGTTGGAAGCCAATAAAAACAGATGCCTTCCCCATAATCACTACCTTGGAGATTGGGGCCTGCCCTTGGCAAATTGAGAAATAGGTTGTCTTTGGTATCTTCTGACCTTAAGCCTATTTAAAGCCAGCTTTGTTGCTATGGCGCATAGGCATATTACACAGCTATGTTGGAAAATAAGACTAAAATAATTCAGAGTCGGTGTTAATGACCTAGTTTGTAGTACTACAGTGGATCTGTAACACAAAACAATGACGTAAGCAAAAAAAAATGTGTCTTTCCTGGTAAAATCTCAGGTATTAAGGATTAGCAAAGGGAGGGCTCCCCAGGCTTTTAACACACCTATTCAGTCTACCCAAAAGGCTGGTCCAGATACAAGTCTTCAGTACTGTATAAGAATAGATCTATATCTGTGAAATTCCTAAGGCCAAGGATAATGTTTTAAATAGGACATCTCCTTCCTTTCCTCACTGTTTATTTTAGACACCCTTGATAAGCTTACTTCATCAAGCAAAACCTGACTTGATGTGAATAACCTATTTTCTAACATTTAAAACTGGCAGGATGGTAGACAAATCTAAGGGAAAAAGATAGTCATTTTTAAAATTTCAAAGTCCCGACATCACATTTGAATAGATGCAACTTTTTGTTTTAATAGGTTACCAAGAGCTAAATCACCATGAATAGCTGCTCCCTTTGCATTTTGAATTTTTCCTTGACATACATAGTTGACATTGCCTTGGTGATTTAAGAGTTTAAACTTTGCTAACTGGGTTGGCAATTTTACCGAAAGCTGATTGTGCCAGGATTCATTTCTCTTTCCCCAAAGGAGCTCAGATGGCACTAGGCACCATTCAGCCCAGCCACCTACTGGCAAGTGGAGATTGCCTTCCCTTCTCACACTGACTTTTTAGAAACAGGGACCTTGATTTAGGGAATTGGCAATCCCCTGGACATATTGGAAAAATATATTTGACTTCATTATACCATATTTCAGCTCACAGATCTGGCTGTCCATCTTCTTGAGCTTCTCACAAATCTTTATTGCAGGCATATGCACACTCATTGGGCGAGCAACCTCACTGAGGATCTTTGTGGCTGCATCCTTGGTTGCTCCTAGGTAATAGCACTGAAGGGTACAAAGAGAAGTTAGTGTCCTGGGTGATGAAAAAATGTAGTTAATATAGTTTTGGAGAAGTGAGAAAGAGGTTAACCTAGTTTTCTTGACCCAGCTATTAAATTTTAACCCCTGCTGACTAAGACACCAGAAAACAAATGATTCCATCCCCGTGATCATGTTAATTAGAAGCGCCCTACAATTCACACGATGCTCAAAAGACTAATAAGACCCAACACTTGCTAAGTGTTTTCTCTGTGTGAGGTGCTGCTCTCAGGGCTTTAAAGGTCTTAACTTATTGAATTCTCACAACAATCCTGTGAAGTAAGTACTATAATTATCCTCATTTTACACCCAAGTCAACTGAAGGTCACTAGTTGGTAAGCAGAAGAGATAGAATTTATAAACCTAGTATTTTGGCTCTAGAGTCCATATGAGTCCCTAACATGAGTCTTCTCCCTCATGTTAGGCTTGCCTTTCAGGTAGCTGCCTAACTGAAGCAATTTACATTTAAAAATATGAAACTTAATGTCACAAATAAATATTGAGAGTTTTACAATGTGTCAGTGGTGAACAGTCAACAATGCAGATTTAACTGACAAATTGAACATGAAAATTTTAGGCAAAATGAATTGGCCTGCAATTATCTGTAGTAAAGTAAAACACTATTGAAATAAGTCATCTGTGTAAATCTAGGTAACATGTTATAAGATAATATAAATACCTCATTAGTTATATATAAATCATGTTATAGAAATATTTTGGGGCTGCCCAGGTGGTTCAGTGGTTTAGTGCTGCCTTCAGCCAGGGTGTGATCCTGGAGACCCCGGATCGAGTCCCACATCAGGCTCCCTGCATGGAGCCTACTTCTCCCTCTGCCTGTGTCTCTGCCTCTCTCTCTCTCTCTTTCTCTCTCGTGAATAAATAAATAAAATCTTTTTTAAAAACAGAAATATTTTGACAGGTTTGGTAATAATAGTCTTGGTAATAAATGGTCTTAGTAATAAATAGAAAATCTACCACTCTTAAACCAGGACAGAAAAATTCTCATTAGGAATTTGTGTAAAAAAAAAAAGGAATTTGTGTAAAACATGGAATTTCTTGTCTATGGTTTATTCAGAAAACAAAATGAAATTGGATATATTCTAGATGAAAATACATAGGACTACATTTCACTGGAAGATCAGTTTCTGCTTGCTATCTACAATGAACATGCTTGAGGCAAGCATCTAAGCAGGAGAACATTAAGACTAAGATGAAAAATGCAACTATTAACAGTTTTCTTCAAGCATAAGGGAAAAATGAAAGATGAAAATTTACCATACCAGGCGGTTTTCTTTTCCTTTGACATCCAAGCAAAAGCTGACCAATTCCTTTTCTATGGTGTCTAGGGAAAAGTTGACTCCTCTGGCTATTAAGGAGTTATAGAATCGGTTCAAGAATTCTTTACATACTAGAAGGATCAAAGAAATTATGTAGTTACATACAATATAATCATACAATCATACAATACATACAATACACTTATGTGTATCCCCCACTCATCAAATGAAAAGTTAAATATGATTCAACACATTGTGACAATGGATTCAAATTATAAGTAAGAATGGTTTGGGGTCTACAGCTACTAGCTTAGTATTGGGTCTTGAATAATATGAACTTATCAAATCAATCAATCAAATGATCTTTGGAACCAAGTTGAATCTAAAAATGAGAATTTTCCCACAAAAGTTAACCTTAAGAGAGAATGTAACTTTATATAGGATATGATGCTTGGGACAACTTTGTTTAAAGCACAGAGAAAAACCTGAATACATATCTTAAATGAAACCCCTTGGTAGTCTGCCTATGTCTCTATGTTCTATCATCACGAACCTAAGTAAAACTCCAATTTGAACAATCATATTCAATCCCAGCATCCAGAGCCAGTGAAGAGGTGGAGGGAGCTAAGAAGTGCAGGCAATAACTGTAGTTAGCATTTGTTGGGTGCTTACAGGTGCTGGCACTGTTCTAATGTATGTTATTAACTCATTCAAGTCTCAGAACAAAGCTATGACGTAGATGCATTATTATCCTTATTTTACAGATGAGGTAACTGAGTCAAAGAGAGGCCAGTTAACTTGCCTAATAAGTGCTAGGGAGGAAATTAGATCCCAGGTCATCTGACCCTGGCCCTACACACGTATCCATTAGGTACCTCTGAAGTAGGAGGAGGATGCTTTCCCATGTTGCTTTCCCAGATGGGGCAAGCATCTGGCCCTAGCAAGCAGAGGAGGATATGGAGACCTAGAAGCTTATGCTGGAAAACAGTGGCCCTAGTATTGGAGAGAGAATTCTAGAGAAACATACTAAGGAAGAGTGGAGAGTGCTCAGGCCCTTGCTTCTGTCCCTATTCTTGATTCATGGTATTAACTAAAACCAGATAATGGGCTCTCTCCTCCATCCCCAATATTCAAGTGTCTTATTTGTCTGTCTGATAAATGAGACAAGACTTCTGATCACCCTAGTACACAAACTAGACACCTACTGTAGTTTAAATTATGTTCATTTGATTAAATTATTTTTTTAATAAACATTTATTGAGCACTTCCTCTGTATAAAGCATTTTTGGAAGCACTACTAAAAGATAAACTTCAGGAAGTAGGAGGCAAGATCCAGAAAGGAGAATCAGGTTGCAAGAAGTAATGTGAGAAGAGAAAATGGCAAGTGGGAGAAAAATCTAAATCAAGATGAACTGTGTAAACAATAATAATAAACATGTAGGGGTATAAGCATAAGGTAACACCCAAATACAGGACAATCCAAACACATAAGATGGGAAATAAAGGAGAATTCACATGAAACTTCTAAGATCCCTTATCATCCAGAAGAGGGTGGAGAAACATTACTGTTAAGTCATAATAATTTTTAGCCAATTAACCATGTTAACAATGACAGGGTAATAACTAAAAAATATAAACATTATTTTGAGATGGATATTTGTGCAGAGCCTAGGGAGGGATTGTTAAAACATTATCAGTTCACTATAAGGCAGAAAAGATTAGAAAAAGAAAGAAAAAAAAGCACAATAAGTGTTTTTTTTTAAACTACAAAATTAAGTGGGAAAAATAAACCCAACTATATCATTAATTACAATAAGTATGAATGTATTAAGCTTGCAGTTATAGAACAGTATTTTTCAAGTAGAACTATTAAATGTTCAATTATATGCTATTTATAAGAGTCATATAAAGAGTGAGAATATAGCAAAAGGTTGAAAAAACAAAAAAAAACATTAAGGAGATTTTAAAAATAAAAAGATATGCCTGGAAAATGCTAACCAAAATCTGCTTTAGTTCTGTAAAGCATTTTCTATAAGGAAAAATTGACAAATTCACAATAACAATAGATGGTTGAACACTTTCACAGCAGTTATTTGATCAACTCAACCAAAAGTTAATAACGACATTAAACATTTAAGCACTATTCACAAGTTTGACCTTGTAACATACGGAACTCCTCTCCCCCAAGTTAGAGAATCCACATTCTTTTCAAGAAAATATGGAATATTTACATTTATTTGCCAGGTAGTGGGTCAAAAAGCAGTTCTCAACAAGCACAAAAAACCTGTACTAAGCAGGCCACATTCCCTGAACATAATTAGAAATCAGTAACAAAAATAATATGATCCAACTCAGTATCTGCCCTCCTTATGCCCGGAAATGTTTAAAATAACGCACTTCTAAGTAACCCATGGGTCACAGAAAAAGTAGTAACAGAAATGCAATTTTTAGTACTTAATTCCAGTAAAAATGCTATATATAAAACTAAAGGACTTCAGTTAAGCAGTACTTACAAAGAAATTCATAAATAAGTATGTATCTTTCAAAAGAAAAAATAGAAAATTAATGAGAAAGCATTCAAGTTGTTTTAAAAATATAACTATATAAACCAAAAGAATATAGAAATTGTTAGATAATAAAACCATACAAACTAAGTACAAAAAAGTAAAGATAAAATGAAACGAATAAAGATAAGTTCTTAGCAAGGAAAAAAATTTAAGTGATAAATCAAATAATATTCAGACAACCAAATAACAAATAAGAACTCTTGGTAATTAAAAATATTATTGCTGAATTAAAGAGAAAAGTCAACCAGATTTATTGAGGAGATCAAGTTGGGGCAGGGGCAGGGGCAGGGAATCACCAGGAAGTAGACCACAAAACAAACAGGTTGAAAATGATTAATAAAATTTAAGAAATTCAGGAAGACAAATACCTAAATAATACAAGCTTCAGAAAGACAGAAGAGGCAATTGCCAAAGAACCAAAATAGGGAATATTCTCATTAGCAGAAGACATGAATATCTGGATTGGTAGACCCTCAAAATTGAAAAAGATCTATACCAAAACACAAAAATCAAGAAACTTTGAACATCTGTAAAAAAGAAAAGATTCTATAATTCTGAAATCTAAAAAAGCTCTAATAATAGTATGAAATAGAGTGAAACAGAGTTATGAAATAGATTTGCTAACACTGGAAACTATAAGAAAATGACTTAATATCATCAAAATTCTACAGAAAAAATATTTTGACCAAGAATTCTATAAGCAGGTAAGCTATTTTAATGTAAAAGTAAATAAAGTCATTTCCAACATTCAAGATCTCAAAATTATATTATCATGCACTGTTTTTCAGGACAGTAGGCTTCACCAAACTGGAAGAATGAAGCAATCAAAGGAATGCCTTGGGTTCCAGGAAACAAAAGCTCAAACACAGCAAAGAGGCCAAGGAAATTCCCTGGAGGGGAGGGGAGTGAACCATAGGAAGCCATCCACATAGCAGGCTGGAAAGATGCCTGTCCAGGTTAGAACAGGACACAGAGAGTCCCAGGAATTATGTTACCAAGCAGAAAATCAAACTAATAGACTACCTGATGTGGCTAACATGTTCAGAGATGATTTTCAGCTGTGTATATATGTATATGTATATATGACATACATATATGATATGATCAATTAATGATTGGAACAAAACCAGAGAAAAATTAAGGCAAGTTTTTGTGGGTTTTTTTTCAGATTTTATTTATTTATTCACGATAGACATAGAGAAGAGAGAGAGGCAGAGACACAGGCAGAGGGCGAAGCAGGCTTCATGCAGGGAGCCTGATGCAGGGCTCAATCCCAAGACTTCAGGCCAAAGGCAGGCACTAAACCGCTGAGCCACCCAGGGATCCCCTGGCAAGTTTTAATTCAAGGGGAGAAAGATGTACATGAAAGATGAAATCCTGGTCCACTAGGTAACTCACTTCTGAATAATATTGACATGGGCACGACAATATAAATCCTGAAGTTTATTTTTAACCCAAATGGTGATATAAATGCATGTAAAATGGGGGACTGTGTGTCCAGAAGACAGATGTGGGTGGGTGTAATAAATCTAAAACTTAATTTTCCAAAGATAATAAAAATGCAAAACTGAAAAAGAATTATAAACAGTTTATTTAGATTAATAAAGATATGTGTCAGACAGGGACACCTGGGTGGGTCAGCAGTTGAGCATCTGCCTTTGGCTCAGGTAGTGATTGAGTTCCTGGATAAGTCCTGCATCAGCGGGCTCCCTGCTTGGAGCCTGCTTCTCCCTCTGCCTGTGTCTCTGCCAATCTTTCTCTTTCTCTCTTTCTCTCTCATGAATAAATAAAATATTTTTTAAAACCCCAATAGAACTTTTATAGATTTTACAACCTGGTCCAAAAATACACATAAAGGACGCCTGGATGGCTCAGCGGTTGAGCATCTGCCTTTGGGTCAGGCGTGACGCTGGAGTTCCAGGATAGAGTCCCACATCGGGCTCCCTGTGAGTACCCTGCTTCTTCCTCTGCCTGTGTCTCTGCCTCTCTCTCTCTGTCTCTCATGAATGAATAAATAAAATATTTTTTAAAAATACACATGAAGAAACAAAAGCAAATGAAAGCTAAGGAATGTTTGAAGAAGAAAATAAAAAGGAGTCTGAGGAGTGGACACTATCAGATATCAAGATTTAGTTCTAGAGTGATGGCATTGAAAACAATGTGGGAATGCCACAGAAATAGACCAGGAGAACTAGGCTAGAATCAAATGCACAAATCTCAAAGAGGTTGGTAAAGGATGGAAGAGATGCTAAAAATCAATAGAGGATAAAAATTTACTAGTCAGTAAATAGTACAAAGACAACTTACCACGGAATATGATGACTGGCAACCCTTCCACTTGCTAAGGAGATCCTATCAAACCCCTGCTCCTACACTTGTGCCCTCTCCCTCCCGTCTTGTTCCCCATTAGCCCACAACATACTGTTACATCTCAGAAACAATAGAAAGCTCTCTCAACACATCTTCCCCATCTCCCCACCCACCACCATCAAATACCACCCCATTTCCCCACTCCTCTTTAAGAAAAACACTCAAATATTCTTTATGCTGCGGTTTCCAAGTCTCTTTTCTCTTCCTCTCCCTCACTCCCCCACACCTAGTTTAAAGTCAGTGAGTTATAAAAGATTTGTTGTGAAAAACAGAGTCCTTTGCTTCCCTTTGTTACCTGGTTATTTGAAATTTTTTGTCTGCTTGCTTATTTTGTCCTGCATGGTACTTACAGTCACTTGAAATGTATTCGTGGAGATCATTAAGGCCTAAAGTGAAGATGCTTTATTTTCATAAAGTATTTGTGTCTGTATTTTTTCAGGCTTAGGAGTTACTAGCCAGGGACTAGTTTAAATGAAACTGACAGCTTGATATTTTTTTTGTGAATTTTAGCTGTAAATCCAAGTGAGGACATCTTGTGGTTATAATCTCAGAAATGTATTTATTCTTTTTATTCTGCTCACTGTCAAGGAAATTTTCCTTAGAGACCCCTGTGGGCAGGGATGGGTTAGGTTTATGGCTCATTCAACCTTACTCTGAGGGAGTAACCCTTTGGGAATTCCAGGTTAACAGAGAAGAGTGTCCTAGTAGACTCCCCACTTGAAACAAGTCTTAGGCTTTGCCTTCCATCTCCTTCACACCAAACATCGTCTTTACTTTGGCCAGTGTCACCCGGGGAAAATGAGTGTAAACTCAGTTTGCCATTTGGGATTGCTTCTTCCCCTTCAATTTTGCCCTAGTAAATCTTTCTGTCTTGTCAGCTCTTGGTTCCTTTATGATGTTTTCATATTTTCTCCTGCAGCATTAGGGTATCTTGGTCAGATTACAACAATCTGACCCACTAAATTCCCAACATTCTAATCAGATTATTTAAAAATCAAAGTCAGATTATGCTACTTCACCTGCTCAAAACCCTCCTGTGTTTTTTTTTTCTTTCTGTATCAGCCAGAGTCTGATCCAGTCTTTAGATTGTCCCATGGTCTCTGATGACCTGACTTCTCACAGCTTCTCACACCTCAGCTTCTGTCACCTCTCCCACTTAAGCCACATTGCTCTGTCCTCAACAACGTACCTAGATTGGGTGTGAAATATATATATTTTGGCTGAATAAAAGAGCTCCTGTATATCTATAAAAAATAATCCCACAGTCCAAAAGAGAAGGGTTAAGTTGAAAATGCATATAACATCTCATCCAGAAATTCTTCTTCTATGACCTAGAAAAATCATCATATATGTGCTCTAGGAGACATGTATAAGAATATTCAGAGCACCATTGTTTCAAATTATGTAAAAGTGGGAAGAACCTAACCATAACTCCAAGAGAGAACAGTTGCATTTCACTCAGAAAGTGGAATTGTATAGGCAAGTTAAAAAGAATGAACTACATCTATAGTTCTCAATGTATATAAATGCCCCAATATAATGTTGAATGAAAAAAGTTGCAAGTGAATATGTACAATGTACAATTATATACATCTAAGATCCAAAAAATTACATAATTTGTGTATACACACATTTATAGTAAAAGTTCTTCAAAAATGGAAAAGCAGCACACATTAACTTTAGAAGAGACATTTGTCCTGGAAATGGAGAGAAAACAGTGGCTCAAGTGTTTTATTTTATTTTTTAAAGAAAGAGAATAGTAGCAAATGTGGCAAAATATTAAGTTAATCTAGATGCTAGGTATATGTCATAAAAAATGTTCCTGTATGTTTGAAGTATTTCCTAATTGATGTTAAAAACTCACCACAATATCTTCGACCATCACAGAAATCCCCAGTATGCTCAATAAAATATTTGGTAATATTAATGAAATTGAATTTAAAATGTTAAAGTGAAATCACACATCAATTAAGCAATTATTAGCCAGAGCCCAAAAGGAGAAAATAGGATTTGGAAAATATAATAATGCCACCTGCAGGAAAAGAGCTACAAGTTATTCAAAAAGATAATGATAAACGTTTAAAGTCAGGTTAGTGGAATAATTAAACTGGCAGTGAGCTAGAAATATTATTTTCAACAGTTCCATCCACATCTTCTCACACCGAAATCAGTCCCACATTATCTGTTTGATTTTGGAGGAAAAATAAAAAAGACAACAGATTAATCTTGGTGACACCAGGACTAGAGAATTGCTACCTAAGAACATAACACATGTTGTTATAAGGAGTTTAGGAGTTTAAGAATAGTCAGATCTTGAATAATTTGTATACCACTTAATTTTTCTGATTTTATTTTTAATATTTCCTTAAATGATTTAGTTCCCAACACTATACTGAGAAAGCAATATAGGTGATAATTCAGTGCTTGGATTCTGAAACCAGACTCCCTGCGTCCAAATCCTGACTTTACTGATTACTAGCTGTGTGACTTTGGGCCTTTCACCATTGAATCATCTGACAGTCTAACTTGAAGGTCATCAGAATTTTTCTTCTGGCTGCATTTAAGGTTTACTAATTTTTTCTTCTTCTTTCTCTCTAGTGATTCATTCTTGACAACTTCTTCAATCTTCTTCCTAATTCTTTTGTCAGCTGTATGTAATCTGCTGTTAATACTATTAATTTGTTTGTAGCCATTTAATCTGGTTCTTTTCCAAATATGGTTGGACATTTTTAAGAGTCTTTTGCCCCATTTTCATATTTTTCAATCCCTTCCTTCATTTCTTTAAGCATAATAAATGTATTTTCTATTCTGTGTCTGATAATTCCAGTACCTGAAGCCTTTTCTCTGGTCTCTGCCACTAGTTCAACTGGCTGTCACTTATGGTGCCCTTCTTTCCTGTGAGTGCCAGAACTTTCTGAATGTGAGCTTTATTTCTTAGACTCTAACTGTGAGAATTATTTGCAGACTGGGTTAAAGGTGGATTCTTACAGGTAAGAACAATATTTGCTGATGTCTGCTTAAAATCCCTTTAAACTAAAACTTCAGTTTGGGATGTTCTGGACCCTTCAGGTTGTGTGCCTTTGGGCCTCAATGCCTATGTGGGTTATCTTGTGATTAGGAGTTATCTGGAAACATTTTTGTTTTCCCTTTTGGTACAAAGTTCAAGTACCACACTTAATTTTACTCTTTAAAGATGAGGGTAGAGGGATCCCTGGGTGGCGCAGCGGTTTAGCGCCTGCCTTTGGCCCAGGGCGTGATCCTGGAGACCCGGGATCGAATCCCACATCAGGCTCCCGGTGCATGGAGCCTGCTTCTCCCTCTGCCTATGTCTCTGTCTCTCTCTCTCTCTCTCACTGTGTGCCTATCATAAATAAATAAAATAAAATAAAAAAATTAAAGATGAGGGTAGAGCTGTGGTTATTTCCAGGTCACATTTTATAATGGAGGTGTAGCTCTTTGGGGTTTCAAATTAATTGGGGGAAACCTAGTATTATACTCCTAACTTGGGAAGGTCCTGGGATTTATCTTTATTCTTGATTTTCCCAAGCCAGGAAAACCTAAATTCAGATCACCTGGATAACAAATGCCCTCAAGGGAAAAGCCATCTACCAGCTTTTACCTCTTTGAGTTTCCATTTTTACCTTTATTTTTGGCCTTGGTAACGTTATGCCTTACTAACTTACTCTTAAAATTATTTTTAGGAGTGCCTGGGTAGCTAAGTTGGTTGAACGTCTGACTCTTGATTGTGGTTCAGGTTCTGATCTCGGGAGGGTCAAGGGATAGAGCCCTGAGGTGGGCTCCTCAGGGGAATGTTTTCTGGTCTCTCTCTCCCTCTGCCCCCCTCCCGCTCACAGTCTCTCTCCTTGTCTCTCAAAAATAAATAAACCTTAAAAATATTTTTTTTACATTTTTTTATTTTATCCAGTGCTTATAGCTGTTTTCAGCTAGAGGATCAGTCATGTCTTTTGGAGCTCAAAGTCCTATTCATTCCTAATGCTATTAATAGGAACAGAACATTAAATACAACAGTCTGTCATTTGTGTTTTTAACATTCATTGAGCAATTAGTAGGCACCAGATGGTGTTCTAGGTTGTTGAAAAAGAAAGTCCATACCCTCAAGGATTACATTCCAGGGAATAAATAGAAGAATCTCCTGGCTGTGAAGAAAAAGCAACATAATGGGGGTAGAAAGTGACAAGATAAATAGTATTACCCTAAAAGGGGTAGTTAAGGAAAAAGTGGATAAAGTGGTACTTGAGCAGAAACCTTAAGAATGGGAGCAAAGGGCAGCCCGGGTGGCTCAGCGGTTTAGCTCCTGCCTTCAGCCGATGGTGTGATCCTGGAGCCCCGGGATCAAGTCCCACGTCGGGCTCCCTGCATGGAGCCCGCTTCTCCCTCTGCCTATGTCTCTGCCTCTCTTTCTCTCTGTGTCTCTCATGAATAAATAAATAAAATCTTAAAAAAAAAAAAAGAATGGGAGCGAAAACCACAAGCGGACTACTTGGGGTAGAACTCTCCCAGCAGAGGGGAGAAGTGCAAAGGCTCTAATGCAGGAAGTCCTTGGTAGGTCCAAAGATAGGGCACCAGGGTGGTAGAAGCAGAGTGAGCAAGAGGAGGGAGAACAGTAGACAATGAGGTCTAGTCAAACATGCAATAATCACAATATGCTGTAATAAATCTAGGAAAGATGTCATAAGCTTCACATCAAGATGCTCTGGCTTTTCTGAAATGTTTTTAGGTAGTAGCTGGAGAAATTGCTACTAATGAGTAATCAGATCAATTGTTTATGTCTCACAAATTCTGCTTTAAATGTATAGCATGCAGTTGTAAGATTCTTTAAACAAAATTATAACTTAGCTGAATAAATATATCTAAAGAAAGTTTAAAAATGACATCGTGTGGGTATTTCAAATTTCTGGAGAGAAAGTTTAATTAGTGTAGGGCTGGTAGAAAACGACTCCAATTCTTAGCACTTCATTAAGTTATTATACAAACTTCACTCATCCAGTTATTCAATGTATACTGTGAACCTACAGTTTCTGGTTAAGTAGGGATAGAGTCCCAAGATCACACAAGGGTGAGGAGGATATACACTTATATAAATTGTTTTGGTGAATGAGATATGGTTATTACAGCAGTCCAGGAGGAAGGGGCTAGCATAGCTAACTATCTTCTTTGACCTTGTTAACAATCCTCTGAGGTAGGTATAATCACGCTGATTTTGCAAGCAAGAGGTTTGGGGGCTCAAAGCCAGAAGAGTTGGTGGAACCTAAACCCAAGTGTTCTGATTGCAAATGCACAGCTGAGGTTCTGCGAACTGGAAAGAAATCCTTGCTGGGTATTCCTCTTGAATCAACGTACTGCTTTGTAAAGCAACTTGATTCTGTAAAGTTCTAACAAACGTTAGTTTTATTCTGTTTATGGCACCTCAACTCAATTACAGACAACTTGTTTTATTTTTCTTTGGGGAGACAAATTTAAATTTGAAAGACATCTCCTGGGCAGGGAGAGGCCGGATTCGCCCGCCAGCAACAGCATCATTTATGGAGCGCCAGGGTCTTCAGAAGCTAGTAGCGTCTGCACAACATCTAATCCAAATCCAAACTCTCCAGTTTTGACCGCAGCAGTTTAATAGATCAGAACGCGGCCTCAAGGCGTCACTGGGCCCGGCTCGAACTTTTGCCCAGGACTGGAAGAAGGCGATGGGAAGCCAGGGACGCGGACCTGCATTTCCTGAATCTAATGTTATTTATAGCCAGGGCCAGGGCAAGCCAAAGCCGACAACAGCTGCGCTGCAGCGCGGTGCCACTGTCACGCAAGCAGGGCTCACACCGCTCACCTTCACAGTCGGGCCCTGGCCTCTCCCCGGCCTCGTGGCCCAGCGCCAGCCCCGGGTTAGAGACCCAAAGCCCGGCACAAAAGGCCACCACTGCGGCCGGGCCCGTGCACCACATGCTGAGCCAGCCGCGCAGGACGCCTCGCCACCTGCGCCCACCAGCAGCCACGCTGCGATGCAGCCCGGAGCCGTGCCGGGACGCGTTGGAGGAGGGCGAGTGTCCCGGGGGGAGAAAAAGTCTGCCGAGAGTTGCTAGGGCGAATGACGCAATTCAATCCCGAGTTTCCATTGGCTTCCGCAGGGGGCGGGGCGAAGAGATCCCTTCCAGGCCCCCCCGACCGGCGCGTGCGCACCGCCGCACACGCGCTGCGGTCCCGGCAGGGCGGGGGTGGGAGGACCCAGTAAAGCTATTCGCCGACAGTCCGGGAGGAAAGGCGAAACCTTCGCGCTGATTGGTGGCGGCGCGGGAGGCCGCGGCGGATGGAGCGGACGCAGTGGGCGGGCGGGAACGTGAAGTTTCCGCGGTGCCTGATGGGGCTGCTCCGAGGCCCGAAGCTGGTGCCACAGGGGGACCACTCGCTACTGCTGCCGCCTTCTCTGCCGCCTCATGGCGGCCATCGGGGTTCACCTTGGCTGCACCTCAGCCTGTGTGGCCGTCTATAAGGTGAGGGACTGGGGGAGCTGGGGTCTGGGCTGCCGGCCACCCCGTTCTCCGGCCGCGGGGCCGAGTCCTCCGGTCTACGGGGCTGCGAACAGCGTGTCGCCGGCCTAGGAAGGTCGCGCGGGGAAGTTTGGAGGCGGAGGGCGGGCGGACCCGGCCTGGTCCCCCGCAGCCCCTGCGGAAAGGGTCGTGACGGCGCCGGGGCCCGGGGTCCGGGAACGTCCGCGCACGTCCGGGCCGCGGGGAGCCTGCGGGGGAGGGGGCCGGGCCCGGGGACGCCAGGGCCTCTGCAGGCCCGGAGGGATCTCGGGGCCGTCGTGGGCACTGGGGCTCCGAGTCGGGCAGCCCCGGGGGCGTCAGGGCCGCGGGAGGCCGGCAGAGGGGGGCCGTCCCGGGGACATCAGGACAGAAGAAGGCCTGGGGACGTCAGGGCCGCGGAGGCCGCCAGAGGGACGGGCCCGGGGACGGCAGCGCCGCGGGAGGCCGCAGGGGTCCCGAGGACCTCGTGGACGCTGGACGCGGGAGGGGGCCGGTCCCGGGGACGTCAGGGCCGCGGGAGGCCGGGAGGGGTCTCGAGGACCTCGTGGACGCCGGGAGGGGGGGCGGTCCCGGGCGCGTCAGGGCCCCTGGAGGCCCGGAGGTGGGCCTGAACGTCCCAGACCGGAGGTTTTTTGAATGTCAAGAAAGGACTGCGTGGTGGAGGTCTGGAACTGGGGTGGTTAATCCCGCCAGTTGGTGGGGCGTGCTTTACTGACTTGACCTTTCTTGAACGAGAGAGCTTAACGAAAAATTGTAGGCTTCCTCTCATCAGTGGGGAGGCGGAAGGAACAATAATAATGAACTCCCCTGATGTTAGTCTTGCATTCAAATGTCAAGTGACTTGGAAAAACCAAAGGGATTTAGTGCTACTTAATCATACGTAGGAAAAGGAAGAAAGATAATGTTTGTCAGGGAAGGAAGAAAACTAGGAAGGGTGATGTAATAAGGCATCTTATTATTGTATACAAGAAGGTTATTGTGTTTGTCCCAATGATTGACTGCGCAGAGCAGATTGAAAAACTGAGGCAGTTCTTTATGGAATGTTGATCTTATATAAAATCCAGGAAATTAATAATGGTAATTAAATCCACAAGTTTAGGGATCCCTGGGTGGCGCAGCGGTTTGGCGCCTGCCTTTGGCCCAGGGCGCGATCCTGGAGACCCGGGATCGAATCCCATATCGGGCTCGCGGTGCATGGAGCCTGCTTCTCTCTCTGCCTCTCTCTCTCTCTCTGTGACTATCATAAATAAATAAATTAAAAAAAATTAAATCCACAAGTTTAAAATTTTGATAACATCAGTTTTCTTTCTACAGATGCGGCAAGATAACACTGGCCCACATATGCCTGATGAGACTGTGTGTGTGTGTGTGTGTGTGTGTGTGTGTATTTTTTTCAAAAGACCTAATATCCTTGTGCTTTTTTTTTCCAGGATGGCCGGGCTGATGTGGTTGCAAATGATGCAGGTGACAGAGTTACTCCAGCTGTTGTTGCTTACACAGAAAATGAAGAGGTACTATTCCCCTTATTTTTGTACTTTAAAATAAGTAAGATTACATCATTGTAATATGGTACTCTTTTTCAGGTTGTTGGATTGGCAGCAAAACAAAGTAGAATAAGAAATATTTCAAATACAGTAATGAAAGTAAAGCAGATCCTTGGCAGAAGGTATGGAATAAAATAATACTTTTACATATGGAAATTAAGACTGTTTATGCATTCTAAGCATAATGTGAAATGAAACTAGAAACACCAGTGTGGTTTTTTGTTGTTGTTGTTGTTGCTTTTTATGATTAAGTCATTTCAGAGATTATCCCAGTAAGCTCTTTCATTTAATAATTAGTGTTGTATCTTTTTGAGGATGGGATTCGTTCAGAAATTTGTTTTTTGCCGAGAGGTCTCTTTTTATTGATAAATGCCAACATTTGTATAGTTTGATAATATGTTTCACTTAGAAATAGTAATTTGGACTTTTCACCTTTTTACATTACTGGGGGAACTTAAAATATTTTTGTGGGAATTTGATGATTTTCTGCACTGTTGAATTTTGCAAAATATGTAACAATTGGTCATAGTTTGTATAGAAGCTATTGATTCTCTTCCTCAGGTCCTTTTGTGACACTTTCTGGGAACTAACTTTTCCAGTTGGCTTACAAATTTAATCATTAGAGAAACAGCTTAATTAACATCTTAAGAATCAGGTTAATCATCTGTTGTAACTTTAATTAAAAGATTAAAGAGGCTTCCTTCTCCAGACTTCTGTCTCCTCAAATTATAGATTACCATAATAATTAGAGGTTTTCATTTTCACTGGAGTAGTAATACTTGGTACAGTGTTTTTAAATTTTCAAAGTGCTTTCACATCTATTATTTAATCCTTTCAAATCCCTAGAAGATTGGTAGGGCAGGTTTTATTCCTCCCCATTTGTAGAGGAGAAAATCAAGGCACAGGAGTTATGCTATTGCTCACTTGCGGGGTGGGGGGTGGGGAGTGAGCTAGAAAGGACTGCAGGTCAGGACTTCTAACCCTTAGCCCCGGGTTTTTTCCTTTCTTCTTTGTTCAGTTGAGAATTTAAGTATAAATGTCCTGTATTGATCTTAGATTTGGGGGTTATGGGTTAAATGTAATATTTATTTCTTTTATACATATAGATATTTTTTATTATCCTTTATCTGTATTTAGTTAAACTGAACTTGATATTTATTTTTTTCCTTAGGGTATTTATGTACTAAGTCAAAAACAATAATACTGTGGAGAGAATTTAAATTTTTCTGATGATAAATATCCTCTATCCATTTATGTGTTGATAAAACTGAGTATTGAGCATATTGAAAATTAATTAGCTGGTGTCATAAATTTGCAAGTTATAAAACCCTGAAAAAGCAGGGAGCTCTAAATGGGCTTTGAAGCTGTACTCACTATAAGCAGCCAGAAATAGAGGATTTTTTGCAATTAAACTTTTTATTTTGAAATCATTGTAGATTTGCATACCGTTATAAGAAATAATACAAAAAGATCCAATATATTACTAGATTTACCACTTTCTCTGGTTGGTAACATCTTGCAAAACTATAGTATCACAACGAGGATACTGATGTTGGTACAATCAAAATGCAGCATATTTCCATAGATCTATCTCCTGGTAGCCCTGTTTTATGTTACTACTTTAGGGCAGATGATAGGAGTAATGATACAATTGTCTTCTGCCATATTACGTAAAATCTTTGTATTATCAGGAACAATTTAAGTTTGCTTTTCTGACTCTAAAAGTTATCTTTTAACAAAGTGCAATGGTGACAGTCAGATGGTAATATGTAGCCAAAGCATGCTGCTTAGGCCAAGGCTGGCAAAGTATGAGCGCCCTTCAGACCTGCTGTTCAACCATGGTCCTGCTAGCACTTCTCTAAAGTGAGCTGCCTCACAGTCCAGATATTCCTCCCTCAGTCTACTTAAAAGACAATGTGATTTTTACGGATATACAGTTGTATCCAGTCTCGGCCTTAGAAGCACCCTCTCTTTTGTGGAGGAGCCGGTCCCCTTTTACCAAGCCAGTAAGGCCCGTCTCAGCGTTTGGTCCAGTACCTATCCCAGGCGAACTCACAGTTGGGCTCTCTTAGTCTTGGCATCCAGCCTGTTTGCACCCTACTTACAGGTAGCACCATTTAACTTGCTGCCACAGTTATCCTTACACCCTCCCTGTAACTCTCATTCCCCTGTGGCCTTCCAGCCAGAAATGCGGTCCTTGGACCTGGCTTCTCAACAATTAGCCCTGAGAGGGAAGAATCGGCTGGCTCCTGGAAGTACATTGAGAGCACACAGAGCTTCCCCACACCTTCAGACTTGACCTTGCTGCCCAGGACCTTCCTGCAGCTAGCCTTCCTTCCCAGTCCACTATGGCCAGTTCCAATAGCAGTGCGGGCATCCGGTGGTCCAGACAGGAGACACGAACTCTTCTCTCCATACTAGGCGAGGCAGAGTATATCCAGCGCCTCCAGACTGTGCATCACAATGCAGATGTCTATCAGGCTGTGTCTAAGCGAATGCAGCAGGAAGGCTTCCGCCGCACCGAACGTCAGTGCCGCTCCAAGTTTAAAGTTCTGAAGGCATTATATTTAAAGGCGTATGTTGCCCATGCCACAAGTATGGGTGAGCCACCACACTGTCCGTTTTATGATACGTTGGATCAGCTTCTCCGAAATCAGATAGTGACTGACCCAGACAACTTAATGGAGGATACTGCTTGGGCCAAGCACTGTGATCAGAACTTAGTGGCCTCTGACACCCCAGGGGAAGAGGGAGCCAGCATTCTCAGAGCAAAAAGGACTCAGGCAGCAGACCATCAGCCTATCTTGAAAACAGTTAAGGAATCAGATGAGGATTGTCAACTGAGAATCAGTGACCAGATGCGAGAAACCAGTGACCTTGAGGACTCCTGGGATGAATCCTCGGGTGCAGGTAACTCCCAAGCATGTGAAGGATTGGGGTGCCAGAGTCACTTGGTTCTAAACAGCAGTATATGTTTGGATAGTGTTCTCTTCAGCATTGTCTCTATTTCTGCCCCATGCCCTCTGTTTTTTAAGCCTTCTGGTAAGATAAAGGGCTCCAGGTTTTCAAAAGCAATGATTCTAGGTATATAAGATATTGGAGCTTTTTCAACATGGAAGAAGTATTCTTTAGAACCAAAAGATTTGGCATTATTTATAGTGGGTACTTAGAAATTTGTGACCAGAGATTGGGTTGTCTGGCTACCTGGAAAGGGGGTCAGGGAAGGCAGAGGGAGGTTTTGGAGGTAAGACGACGGTAGGCCAAAGTGTCCAGATCAAGGAATTGAAATCTTCCCAGACCCTTGTGGAAAGAGGCATTTTCAGAAACTACCAGAGTTTTATAATTGTCTCTCAGCTCCGCTGCTGGCTCCAAGCATTCCCTTAGCAGGAATGTCCTCTTTGCAACATTGTTGCTTTGTTTTTCAGGGTGCTCTCAAGGGACCCCCAGCTACAGCAGTTCCCACCACCTTTTCAGAGGTGCAGTTGCTCCCTGTCAGAGCAGCCCCATGACCAGACTGGGTGTGTCCGGTGAGCCCAGTCCCTGCGCCAGTACCAGCCGAAACACTCCTGGGGTGGCCTCCACACAGCGGCCTCCGGCCTCTTCCTCCAGAGTTCCTTTTGTTTCTGGTGGGGATAGGCCCTTGACCAGTGAGCCCCCTCCAAGGTGGGCAAGGCGAAGAAGGCGGTCAGTGGCCAGGACTATTGCGGCTGAGTTGGCAGAAAACAGGAGGTTGGCACGAGAACTTTCAAAGCGTGAGGAAGAAAAATTGGACAGGCTGATTGCTATTGGTGAGGAGGCCAGTGCTCAGCAAGACACTGCCAACGAGCTCCGCAGGGATGCTGTGATCGCAGTCAGACGCTTGGCAACAGCAGTGGAAGAGGCCACCGGTGCTTTTCAGCTAGGGCTTGAAAAATTGCTTCAAAGATTAATTTCAAATACCAAAAGTTAGGAACTCGTTACAGAAGAGTCTATATCCTAAACTGGGAGAAGCCCAGTTCCAACACCTGCCTTTTGGTCCCCTGGCTCCTTCCACAGGTCCTTTGGAAAAAAAGAGTGGATGAACCATTTAATATGCAGAGTAGCAGGAAGATCTGTGCTAGTTGCTTTTCCCAAGCTTCTCTAATCGAAAGACCTCTCTGATATATGAGGAGTGGTCTCATAGAAAACAGATGGAGCCAAGGCCAGAGAGCTGGTCAGCTGTGGCTTTGCTACTGACGTGAGGCAGTTTAGTTTACCTCTACACCAGTTTCCTCATCTGTAAAATGGGGGCTAGGTAATAACTCCTGACCTGCCTACCTCACAGGGTTGTTGTGAGGATCAAATGGCTAATAGATGTGAAAGGGTTTAAAAGTTTAAAAGCACTACACACTATATACATGTAAGTTATTGATACATATGACCTTGGCCGAGATAAGGCCCGGGTGAGGCACATTAGTTGACAAGATACAGAATTATGGTGTATACCATGACCTCATTGCTTGAATCTTTACTAGTTTAACTTGACTGCTTCTTGTAAGATCTTCATTTTTTAAAATTTCTCTATAACCCATTAGACTAATATAGATACATGTATTTGTACCTTTATCTCATATTTTCACTGCTGTGTCTGTGACATACCTACTGGTAAGCACTCAATGATCAAACCATCATGCCCTCCCATTTTACTAGTTCTTAATGACTTATCACTATAAGGGTATAATTCAGAACGGACAGGGAGCCACAGTTGTGTGTTATGATTCATATTGATAATCTTCAATATAATGAGGTATTGGCTGTTCTATAAAATATTAAATGTAAGTAAATTCTTTGCATTCCATATCATTTGGGTCCCTCTGTGTGCATAATTACATATCTTTAGGTTGTCATTTGAACAACATGTGGAAACAATTTAGAATCTGTTTTCTAATTTCTTCTAGCTAATTTCATTCTTTTTCCCTAGCCTTTTCTCTGTCTAGTATGTTACAGAAAGTGAACCCTAGGAAACTTTCCTTCTAGGGTACTTTCCAAAGTCATTTTTTTTTCATATGATGTAGACAAAAGTTCACCTTGTTAATGGCATATGGTGGAAGAGGACAGCTTTGGCAACAATTGAGGATGATGCAGATAAAGACTGCCTGCAATAGATAACTCCTTTTAAGCACAAAGCCCTCAACAAACACACCTCTCTCCCTGCCCAGAACACACACACTTCCTTTAAGAGATAGGAAGGTGTTGAGCTATACTTCCAACTTACTTTAGAAGGAATGCCATTACTGGCCATTATTAAATTAACTAACTAAAGCTTTTAAGTAATTTACTTAGTACTTTCAGGAAATACAGATAGGAGCCTTGGAATTTAAAAGGCTTTTCCTCCGGTCTACAGGCTAAAACAAAGACAAATGCAGGCATGTTTGAAGAGGTTTTGTTTATATTTTGTAGGCTTGGGTGCTTACCTAAAAGCGGGAAATACAGACAGAGAAATAGAATAACAGTGGGAATGCACCTGGAACCATGAATGGATGGCAAGCAAGCAAGCCGCTCTGATGAACAGATGATGAATGTAGAAGGCAGCTGGTGTGATAGAACACACTGGACTCAGAACTGGGTTCTAATAACCCTGTCACAATTTGTTACATGGGGCAGATGATGTGCCCTTCTTGTGCCTCAGTTTCTTTAAAATGAGAGGTTTGTACTAGATGGCTTTTCTAGTACCTTCCAGTTCTAAAAAAAATTCTATAAGTGTTATAAAGGACAAAGTGAAATTTTAATTGCAGTGTCTTCAGTTCAAAGCCACATGTTGTATGTTTGAAATCCTGGTAATAATTGTATTTTAAGGAAGCATCCTGTGGTATTAATATTTATCAATATACTCAGCTTAAATAAGCACCACACCATACATACGTTGCTTGTTTTAAAGAACCATATATTAAGACAGTGAAATGGATGTGTGTGTGTGTGTGTGTGTGCGTGCATGCGTGCGTGCATTTTCTCAGTTGTTTTAGGCCTTTATGTGGAGGGATGTGTGTCAGTTACGACTGGATAACACTAACGTAGATATGTAGACTTTCTGGAAAAACAGGGAAATACTTGAAGGAGAGTAGGCCTGTACTATATTAATCTCTTAATGGTAGCAAAGTAAATATGCAAGGATTAATTTGCGATAAGAGAAGTGCTAAAGAACAAAAGTGGAGTTAAACTTGGGGGTAGGATTGTGAATATCTTTTGGGTGAAATAACCTTAACGTGAGAATAAAATTAAAGGGAAAGTTCTTCATGAGATAAACAGAAAAAGAGGCAAAAGATTAGGAGGGGGTCATATGAATGAGAACATGTCCTAAAATCCTGCCTAAGCTCTAGGCCCAGCCATTCCTACCTGCCCGTCCTTTGGCAGGTCATTTTACCATTCTGTGACTCAGGTTCCTCACCTACAGAGGGAGAAACGAATAACTCCTACCTACCTCACAGGAGTGTTGTGAGGGCCAAATGAACAGATGAATGTAAAAATAAAAATGCTTTCAGATGTGGAAGGCACTGTTTTATGACAGTAACGGGGAAGAAGACCCTGTGGCAAGTTAGTGCGGATGTGTGCCAGGTCCGACAGCCTGCTGACGGTGCAAGAGACATTTAAGGAAGGATGAGGAACAGAAAGTGGCATTGCTTGTAGAGGTGTTACAGTGGTGGGATTAACACTCTGCCTCCTGAAGATGATGATGTAAATGAGGTGCTGTGTATGCCAACTTCCCACCATCCTTTGTGTTTCTGTTAAGTGATTAAATCCTGGTATGGACAAATAAAGTTTTACTTGTATGTGCTTGTGGGTCATTCCGCTACTTTCTGGTGATATCCATGACCATTTGTCGTCACCTCCACTCTCTGCTTTCTCTTTCTTTACTAGCAAATCTCCAGGGTCTTGCGTGTATATGGCCCTTAGAGCTTTGTGTGCTTCCTGTCCTCACAAGTGTAGGGCCCTCTTTACAGGGCAGTGGAGAAGTAATTTCCCATTTCTAAAAGTTCTTTAAATTCCATAATAAAGGCTTTCCTTGGAAATTGTCTTAGATAGCTTACAGATAGTTTGCAGAGAACAAGGTAAATTGTCCTGGTTGACTAAAATTCTGTTCTGACGAAAACTGGTAAGTGTCACTCTGGAATCATATTGGTGCAAAAAAATTAGTATGGACATACTTTTTTTTCTTACTCTGAAAATAATTTGTCCAGGATATAGTCTAAATACTGGATTTTTAAAAAGGGAGAAAGTGTAGGCTTGGTGACAAGAATACTAAACTTTGTATTAAAGATCTGGATTCCAATCCGTTCTGCCATGAATTAACCATGTGACTTTGGGCAAGCTCCTTACCTATTTCCCTCTCTATCAGTTTTTGGGTAATAGAGAAGGAAGTATGAAGAATCTGCAAGCGTTCTGAGAGATTTCTGAGCTGTATTAGTCCTTTTTAAACCCCTTTGTCTTCCTCTTACATGGGTTAGAGTCCTCGGATGTTCAATAACTCTGCAGCAGGTAGTCACTATTACTTTCCAACTCCTCTTAAAACTAGTCTCTGAATAGAACAGCTATAGCCCCGTTGGAAGAAGGGTTAAGTGAAAGGGCTTAAATTAATTTCTAGATGAAGTTAAGCCAAGGATCAAAGACTCCTGTCACTGCTCAAAGGGGCAGAAGTACTTCAGTCATTTACCTTCTTACTGGGAGCAGCTGGTAAAGTGTAAACATGAGCCTGCCTGAGAAGATTGGATCCTGATTCAGCCCCTTATTAGCTTATAGGTCGTTGACTCTCTATGAACCTATTATCTCTAAAATAATACCTGCCAAGTTAACCCCACTTAAGAGTTGTGAAGATCAAGTGAGAACATTTTGTAGTCTGCATAAATTGGTATTTTGAGCAACATAACACCTATTGTAATTTTTTCATTGCTATACACATTTAATGCCCACTTTGTATACGACATTATAGATTTTATCTTTTTCATCTCAGTGATTGGGTCTTCAAGATCATAGATGAAAGAGTATATGACATAAAGTCATTGATATGGAAAATTACCCTCAGTTGTATAGCATCTGTTCATAATAAGATCAGAACAAATAAGAGCTATTTACTTTCAAATGTGAAGGTTGATACTCTAATAGAATTACTATAATAACCATTGTAAATATTGTATCCATTTAATCTATTGTCTATATCATGATTTTTTAATATTAAGCAACTTAATAATTTTGTATTTTGATATTTGTTTAGTAGTATTGAAATACATAATCTTTAAATATTACAGATCAACAATACTTATTTTAATATTTGTCTATCTTTATCTTTATGGACAGCTCTGATGATCCCCAGGCTCAGAAATACATCACGGAGAGTAAATGTTTAGTGAGTACGGTTCTATTATTCTTTTACACAAAGTAATTACCAAGGTTATAACTTATTATATTATTTTGAAACTTTGTGTTTTTATTAAAATTATTCCTTATTTAACACACAATTTCCTTTATAGGTCATTGAAAAAAATGGAAAGCTAAGATACGAAGTAGATACTGGTGAAGAAACAAAGTTTGTTAATCCAGAAGATGTTGCCAGACTGATCTTTAGTAAGATGAAAGGTATTGAGCCAAAGAGATCTTTTAAAAGTTGACATTAAGAAAAAGTTAGGGGTGTTTCTTGATGTGGAGAGAAGTGGGGTGATTGAGCAGATGCAGGTGACCTAGTGCTAGACCTGACTGTGCCACTACCTGGCCCTGTGACCTTGGTTAATTGACTACCTTCCCTGTCTTTGGTTTCCTTAGAAGTAACATTAATGGGTTGGGCCAGGTTAGCATTTTCACACCTTCTTAAGCTGAAGTGGCTGAATAAGCTTGGTGAAGTGCTCTTTGAACACTTAGGCAGTTTAAGTCAGTCTGGCTTATTACCACTTCCTATGAAGGCACCAAGCTGAGTGGTGTGCTGTGGAGCAACTTGGGAAATTCTGGAGTAGATCATTTATCAGGCTCACTTCAGTTCTGGAATTATGTTAGGAATTTGTGGGTAGCCTTTTAATGTGTTGAACTAACATGCTACTTGTCTTCACACTGACGCTTTAGAAGCTCATTCTTAATAGAACTAGTCTAATTTGGGAGGTGGTTGAAATTTTTGAAGCCTAAGAACCAGGCTTTTTGGAAAGTACCTGGTTCCCATGACCACAAACCCAAAACCACGAAAAGTTCTGCACATTTTAAGAGATCCAGAGAAGCAAATGAGTGGGGTGGGTGGGGAATCAGGTGAATAGGAAAGTCTTTACAATGAGAAGATCATTGGCACAAATTAATAAGCCACTTAAAAAATTAAAAAAAAAAAGCTGCAAAGTATCATGGCTTTTTTTGTCATTGGAATTTATTTGTATGCTTTTTCATATTCAGAAACAGCACATTCTGTATTGGGCTCAGATGCAAATGATGTAGTTATAACCGTTCCATTTGATTTTGGAGAAAAGCAAAAAAATGCTCTTGGGTAAGTTTATCTTATTTGCTTAAAGGAAATATAGCTTTCATAATATTACAATGTAGTAAAAGGTAAAATTGTATTTGAAAATACCTTAGGCCTTAAAATTGTATTTGTAAACAGATGTATGTAATATGTAATTAGTATGATAAAAAGTATAGTAATGATCATTAATATTTCCTGTCTTTTATGAAGTACCAAGAGAACATACAATTAGATGTGATCGTTAGCTATTTTGATTGGAATGTTGGGGGATCCCTGGGGCTCAGAGGTTTAGTGCTGCCTTCAGCCCAGGGTCTGATCCTGAAGACCTAGGATCGAGTCCCACGTTGGGCTCCCTGCATGGAGCCTTCTTCTCTCTCTGCCTATGTCTCTGCCTCTCTCTCTCTCTCTCTCTCTCGAATAAATAAATAAAATCTTTTTTTAAAAAAGGAAATGTTTTTATTATTTTTTAAAGATTTTTATTTATTTATTCATGAGAGACACAGAGGCTCCGACATGGGACTTGATCCCGGGTTTTCAGGATCAGGCCCCTGGCTGAAGGCGGTGCTAAACCGCTGAGCCACCCGGGCTGCCCAGGAAATGTTTTTAATACCAAGTTAGGTTGATGTTTATAAATTGCTTTGCCTTCGTTCCATGCAATCAAGGTTTATGTAGGAATTATATAAAAAATAATACAATTTAGAAAATATTTGCAATGACTTTTTCACCTTAGATCTTCACATCTAAGCCAAAAATTGGGTTTAGTTTTTATGTGTCATTATGCAAATATAAGTGGCAAGCATGCATATTTTTGCCTTAAGGATAGAGTTTCATATGGGACTTTATTTAGCAAGCATCGAGTTGCTTCTGGGACAGATAATTGCTTATTTACTTGTAGAATGCTAAGAACTCTGACCCTAAGTTAATAGAAACTGGAAAGTTCCAAAACGTATTATAAATTTGTTTTAATCTCTTTCTAAAGTTTATAAACACAGGCAGTCTTGCGAGCTTTCCTTTTCTGTACTCAGTATATGCACACATTATTTTCTTTGTCAAGAAAATACTTGAGCATGTTGTGATATTAAATTCATTGAAAGCAAATCGTCCACAGGGAAGCAGCCAGAGCTGCTGGGTTTAATGTTTTGCGGTTAATCCACGAACCATCTGCAGCTCTTCTGGCTTATGGAATTGGACAAGACTACCCCACTGGAAAAAGGTAAAAACCATATTTGCAGCTTTAAGTTTTTCAGTGCAGAAAACATTTTAGATTACAGCACTTATATCAATATGAATTGTTATATAAAGCCTTTATGAATGAAAAGCTGAAACTCTCACCTGGAGTTCTTCAGATAGGTGAGAAAGATGTCCTAGGAGAGCAGAAAAAGTACATAACAAGAGGGAACATTCAGCTTTCCTGCTCTTCTCTTATTACTTATGTTATCTTTCTTTATTGACGGAAGATTTGAAATTTACAAGCCCAGCCAGATTCTAGCTCAAGCTAGGGGCACTGTTAATTCTACTGATTTCAGTTTTGTTTTGTTTTTTTTTTAATTTTTATTTATTTATGATAGAGAGAGAGAGAGAAAGAGGCAGAGACATAGGCAGAGGGAGAAGCAGGCTCCATGCACCGGGAGCCTGACGTGGGATTCGATCCCGGGTCTCCAGGATCGCGCCCTGGGCCAAAGGCAGGCGCTAAGCCACTGCGCCACCCAGGGATCCCTGATTTCAGTTATTAAACATGTTTAGAAATAGTGAGTACTTTTATATACATTTTTCTCTTGGCAGGAGATGGGAAAATGCAACATAGGATTTAAGATGTTTTTTCATAATGAAATAATAAGACCTACTCCTAATTTAGTTGTGAAAACCTGTCTTACAAGAGCTGACACAGGCACCTTTAGGAAGATTAATTCAGATGTATTAATTTTCCCTAATTGTTTCACTTCATTCATATTTCACAGTCAAAGAAACTAATATGTATGAATCAGTAGGAAATCAGTTTTAGGTAAACTAGATAAATGTAGAATATCAGAAATTAGCTTCTAGTTTTGCATATGTTTGATTTTTATAGAGCCTGTTATTGTAGTGGTTACTTGGATAATATTAGCACAAAGAATTTCTATACTTAGTTTTCTTACAATTCACTATAATCACAAATCTCTACTTGGAAAGGTTAGTGTCTTGCACTGTATGTCAATTATACTAGAATTAGAAAAGTTTGTGTTTTGAATTCCGATGTCAATTATACTAGAATTAGAAAAGTTTGTGTTTTGAATTCCGTTACTCAGAAGAATCCAGTTTTACTGGTACAACTAAGTAAAAACAAATTTTGACTTTGAATCAGAAGGTGTGGTTCTAGGCTTATTCAGCACTAGGTGATGACCATGGACAGCTAATTTGACTTGTGTCAGATTTTCAGTTTCCTTATTGTCATTAGGAGTTTAAGTAAGTTATTTCTAATGTCCAACCTACTTTTAAAATATTGTGCTTCTCTCTTAACTTATTCATGTTATCTTTATTTTAAGCAATATTTTGGTATTTAAACTTGGAGGAACGTCCTTATCTGTCAGTGTCATGGAAGTGAACAGTGGAATATACCGTGTTCTTTCAACAAACACTGATGATAACATCGGAGGTACACATTTCACAGAAACCTTAGCACAGTATCTAGCTTCAGAGTTTCAGAGGTGAGTATTTTGATGATATACTTTGAAGTTTCTTTTCAGAGTTTTGGATTTTTTTGTTTGTTTTTCTTATTTTAAATTGCCCTGCTTCAAAGGAGGATGTGTTTTTTGTTTTTAGTTCCAGTGCCCTGGATGTTTTCATGTCTGGAGTTATAATGTCCTTTCTAGGCACTTTCAGGGAAGAAGAGATTTGGTTGCACAGTGCAGTGTGCTCAGATTTTTCACATACTGTGAGGGCCCACCAGATGTTGAACTGCATGAACTTGAGTCTCAAGTTCAAATTCGTAATTCCTCAGGTGCTGCAGCTGTTATGTCTAGATAAAGGAAGGTACAGGCTCTAAGGGCTTTCTACCTTCTAAATGGCTTTTGAAAGTTTAGATGTGATGAAAATTACATTATATTATAGTCACATAAGTGAATTAGTGCCTTTGGCATGTTTATTTAATTACTAATCTGCTGTCACAAGGAGTATTTCGGTTTTGTTACTAGGTGCAATTATTCCATTCAAAATCACAAGTCAAATAGATAAAAGTTATGTTTTGGACATTGCCACTCTTAAAAAAAAAAATTGGAGCTCAAACAGTATTTTCATCAGCTTGACTAAACCGACTGGGTAAAAAAGTCTTGAAAAAGAGGTAAGTTCTCACTTGTTTTGAAGACCTGTGCTGCTTTTTGTTATGCAGGTGCTCCAGCTCAAGGTAGGGCATTGTTAATTTGACTCCCAGTTCCAGTTATTAGACATGTTTAGAAACAGAGCCAAGCAATTTTAACAATTAACTTATCTTGGAGATAGAAGAATGAGAATTTTATATATTTGATACATGTCAAATTTCTTGGAAGAACTCTTTTATTTTTTTTTTAGTGCTGGACAATGATTTTTTACTATTAAACAGTGATTGTGCTATAGTTGTAAGGGGGAGATAGGAGACTTGACTTGGTTAAACAGATCTCCTTCACCCTCTTTTTGTCACATCTGCAAAAAAGATGTCAAAGATGTCCTTTGCTTTCTTCAAAGGACAGTCTGTTATTATGGTCACACAGAATTTAGCAATTCTGAGTATCAAGAATACTTGTTACTCACTTTTCTTGAGGAGACCTTTCCTTTCCTTTTTTAAAGATTTATTTATTTGAGAGAGAGCTCGCACACATGAGCAGGAGGGAGGGGCAGAGGAAGAGGAAGGGCAATCTCCAGCAGACTCCCGACTGAGCCAAGGGCCTGACAGAGCTCAATCCCATCACCCTGAGATCATGACCTGAGCTAAAATCAGGAGTCCAATGCTTAATGGACTGAGCCACCAGGCGCCCCAGGAGACCCTTCTTTTAATTGCAAAGAATTTCTTCAGAAATTTTGGAGGGAGGGCAGTCCTGGTGGCTCAGCGGTTTAGCGCCACCTTCAGCCCAGGGCCTGATCCTGGAGACCCTGGATCGAGTCCCACGTCAGGCTCCCTGCGTGGAGCATGCATCTCCCTCTGCCTGTGTCTCTGCCTCTCTCTTTCTCATGAATAAATAAATAAATCTTTTAAAAAAAATTTTTTGGAGGGTTTGAAGCCAGTTACTAAAATCTAATATTAATATGAATTTATGAGCTTGTTATTATTCTTATAGGCATTATCCAAATTTGAGTTTTATAAATTCTACATGGCCTAGTAATTTTTAAACTCCAAAGATATTTTTGATTTAGAGCCTTCAAACATGACGTGAGAGGGAACGCCCGAGCCATGATGAAGTTGATGAACAGTGCTGACATTGCAAAGCATTCTTTGTCAACCTTGGGAAGTGCCAATTGTTTCCTTGATTCATTATATGAAGGTCAAGATTTTGACTGCAATGTGTCCAGGTAAAACTGAAGTTCAAAAAAATTTGAAAAATTCCAAATACATTTATATTTTTAGGTGTAATTTTCTCACTTAGGGCTTTTTGTTTGTTCTTTTGAGACTTATTAGCCGTCAATAAAAGGAGAGCTTGCCCTAAATTGCAGCACTAAATCATCAGAGATGTCTGTGACATGTTAATAAAACATAAAAACTGGTATAGTAACAAAGTAAGAGAATCACACACACAAAAAAAAACTTCACAAAAATAGTTCACTTCTAAACCTCTAAGACCTTTGTTTATGCTATGTTTACAACAAAGTGGGAGGGGACAGCTGAACTGCAACACATAAAAATTCCTTCCTTGGAATGAAAATTCCCCATGAAACTCTCTTTTACAGAGTTAGTTTGTTCCCATAAGTCAGGTGGCAGCGCAGCAGGGGAGGCTGGGGAGGATAATCAAGAGGGAGAGGCCAACATTATCGTCTTTCCACCCTCCCCTCCATGCAAGTGTTCATCATTTATCCACAGCTTCTCCCAGCGCAACCAAGCATACATCGGCCTAACTGCACACTGACATATGGGGGTGAAAAGATCTCCAACAGAATTATTAACGGAACTGCTCAATCACTGTCTTTACCTCTGAGGTCCTATTCTTGTCAGACTATGGAACAGCTTCCAGAGTACTGACCTCAGTTGTGATTGCCTGCCCTGTTACTGACAGCTCCAAAGAGCAATGTGTGAAAAAATGCATCCTAGATCTTGGAGAGAGAGGCTTGCTGTTGATTAAGTTTGATGTGGGGCATGTTTCAGTTATACTTATCCTAACTAACTAGTTAACATTTGTGTGGCAGGCTGTAATCTAAGTAGTCATTACATTAATTCATCAAATCCCCATAACAACCTAGTGAGGTGAGTAGTAGTATTTTCCTTATTTTATACATGAGGAAGCTGAAATAGAGAAGTTTCATTCTTGCCCAAGGTTAGACAATAAATGTTGTAAATTAGCAGTGGACCAGGGGTTCAGACCCAGCAAATTTCACTCCAGAGTTCATACTTTCTATCACATCTTACCAAAGATTCATACCTGTCTTGGTTTGAATTCTTGGCTGTCATCCATTGTCAACATTTTAAATTTTGATATGGTTTATTTAGTAAATGCAAGTTTAATGGCATAAAATTGTTTAAAATTACCTATCTTTTACATAATCCAAAACATTGGTTATGAGTAATTGGCACCTTTACCCAGAGAATCCAAAGGGAGGACATTGCCCTCCCATTTTCCTTTGCTTATTATTGACAGTAATAATAGCCACTAGTGGTTCACTGTTTAAACCTCTCAGCAACCTAACAGGTGACTTGGAAGCAGTAAAAATTTCCAGAATTACAGTATTATTTTTAGGATTCTCCTGAATGTATTTAGTTAAATTCACTCTTCATCTGGCCCTTGTACTTTAGCTTCCTCACTTCCGTAGGCTTTCCTGCAAATCTAGATCTGTGTGCCCAATACAATAGCCACTAGCAACCTGTGGCTATTTAAATTATAATTAATTAGAAATAAGTAACATAAAAAATTTAATTCCTCACTAGAACCAGCCACAGTTCAAGCACTCAATAGTTTCATGTGGCTAATGGCTCACAGAAAATTCTATTAGCGCTGCACTAGTTCTTTTTTTTTCTTTTTTAAAGATTTTATTTGTTTATGGAGACAGAGAGAGAGAGGCAGAGACGCAGGCAGAAGGAGAAGCAGGCTCCACACAGGGAACTCAACATGGGACTCGATCCCAGATCTCCAGGATTACACCCCAGGCTTCAGACGGCACCAAACTGCTGTGCCACTGGGGCTGCCCTGCACTAATTCTTTTAAGAGAGATTTCAAACTACAACCCAGAAGATTGAAAGGTGTTAAATTAAACTGAAATCTCTTTATGGGCAAAGTGTTGTATATTTTTTCTATTTCTAGAATTCCTAACTTAGTACTGACTTTGTCCAAGTACTCAGTATATACTTGCTAATTATGGCTTAGTTACTAGGAATGAAATAGAATTTGTAATTTTTCATCAAGGAAATTTTGCCTTTATCACAAAAATTTCAACTTATGTACAGCATAAGCATAGTCTCAGGTTACAAAGAAAAAATAATGAGAAATAGTTTTTTAAACTTTTAACATAAAAATAGCAAAAGCTTCCAATTGATGATATGGTTTGCATCTGTGGCTTTCTTAGGAATGCCATACACTGAACATTTACTTGTAGGTTTTTTGAAAGTAGCCATAGGTAAGAATCTTGTCAATTTGACATTGAATGTTTTCATACCTTTGTAGGTGAATAATTTAGATGTCTCCCCCCCAACACACATACCATGGTATTACACTGTTGGATGTTAAATATCCTGTCCTGGTCATAAACCTTTTTTTTTTTTTTAAGGTTTTATTTAGTTATGCATGAGAGAGAGAGGCAGAGACACAGGCAGAAGGAGAACCAGGCTCCACGCGGAGAGCCCGATGCGGGCCTCGATCCTGGGACTCCAGGATCAGTCCCTGGGCTGAAGGCAGGCACTACAGTGCTGAGCCACCCAAGGATCTCCTCATAAACCTATTTTTAAGAGAATCATCACATTTGGTTTTGGCATTACTCATCACAAGAAAAATTGTCATGTTTAATTGTATTAAGCCTTTTCTCTGTGTCTTTTCCTATGTGTGTTGTGTGTGTGTGCAGAGCAAGATTTGAACTTCTCTGTTCTCCACTTTTTAATAAATGTATAGAAGCAATCAGAGGACTCTTAGAACAAAGTGGATTTACAGCCGATGATATCAATAAGGTAATACTTTTACATTTTTCTTATTTATTTTTGGAGTAGTATCAGACTTAAAATTTAGGGAATAGCTCCTTGGTACTGAAATAATATTTTTATTAATTTAAATATTTTCTGAGCTTGTGTTAATGAATAAGGAAAATTGAATTTTTTATTACTGGCTCCAATGATATATATTTATGAATTTCCTAGCAAAAAAAGAATAATTCCTTTCCAGTATATCTTTTAATATGTAAGCAAAAGCTGATGGATATTTGCATGTTTACTATGTGCAAAACACTCTAAGTATTTTACATGGATTAACTCCTTGAATACTTACCAGCTTTACAAGGCAGGTGCTTTTATTTATCCCCATTTTATGAGTGAACACCCCAAGGTACAGAAAAATGAATAATTTCCTGGCAATCCTGTGGTTAGCGGTAGAGCCAGGATTTAACTCCCTGTAGTTTCTGAGTCTGTGTTTTTTGGTTTTTTGGGTTTTTTTAAAGATTTTATTTATTTATTCATAAGTTACACACAGAGAGAGCAGCAGAGACATAGGCAGAGGGAGAAGTGGGTTCCATGCAGGAAGCCTGATGCGGAACTCGATCCCGGGACTCCAGGATCATGGCCTGAGCCAAAGGCAGATGCTCAACCACTGGGCCACCCAGGCATCCCCTGTGTCTGTTCTTAACCAGTACAACTGTACCGCTTCTCTCTGCTTGCTTGAAAGTATTTTGGTACTTTCAAAGATATTCAAATTGTTAATGTTTTCTTTTTTCACCCCAAGATTATTTCTGCTCCTTTAAAGTGTATATAAGTTTTTTTTCATTTTCAGTATTGAAATAGTAAGTATTCATAAAAGAAAATTTTAGAAGTACCAAAAGGCAACTACCACTGTTGTATTTTGGAACATTTCTAACTAATCCAATCTTTATGTACAATTTTGATTTTATTTTTTTAATATGTTATGACCAGTTCCTTTCCCCATATTACTGTATAAGTTCATAAACACATTTTTAATTTAAATTCAATTAGCCAACACATAGTGTACATCATTAGTTTCGGATGTAGAGTTCAGTAATTCATTAGTTGCGTATAACAGTGCTCATCACATCACATGCTCCTTAATGCCCATCACCCAGTTACCCCATCACCCACCTCCCTTCCAGCAACCCTCAGTTCATTTCCTATAGTTAAGAGTCTCTCATGCATAAACACAATTTTAAATAGATTCGTACCATTCTAGGAAAGGAAAGATATCATAGATTATTCCATTCTATTGTGTTCTATTGTGGACATTAGATTAGGTCTCCCTGTCTTCTAAGCAGTGATGCCCATCTTTGAACATCAACTTTTACCATAATTGGGGTGGATTCCCATTGTAAAATTACTGAGTTGAGCATAAATAGCATAAGACTATTTTTACCTTCAATTAATTTCTAAGAGTTGCACTAATTAATACTCATGTCAGCAATACCTAAAGATGTGCATTTTACCTTGCTGACTCTGAGTCTTTTTTTTTTTTTTAAAGATTTTATTTATTTATTCCTGAGAGACCAGAGAGAGAGACAGAGACACAGGCAGAGGGAGAAGCAGGCTTCATGCAGGGAGCCCAATGTGGGACTTGATCCCAGGACTCCGGGATCATGCCCTGAGCCAAAAGCAGATGCTCAACTGCTGAGCCACCCAGGCATCCCTGAGTCTTATTATTTAAAGATAAATTTTCCATTGAATTGTTGAAAAAAGATAGGTCTTCTTATTTTATTGACATTTGGAGGACTCTTAAATGTTTAATTTTATATTTCCTTCTGTGTACTTCATATTTTTTACCTACTTAATGATTTAAATCTTAGTGTTTTAAAAAATGTATTTGCACAAATGCTTTACATATCAAAATATTAACTATAATTTACTGCAGTCTTCTTTTGAACCATGTACTTTACTGCTTAATTTTGGCCCACTGAAGGAAAGTGGATATTTGACATTAAAAGTTTCATTTATTTTTATTTTTATTTTTTAAAATACTTTACAGGGATCCCTGGGTGGCGCAGCGGTTTGGCGCCTGCCTTTGGCCCAGGGCACGATCCTGGAGATCCAGGATCGAATCCCACGTCGGGCTCCCGGTGCGTGGAGCCTGCTTCTCCCTCTGCCTGTGTCTCTGCCTCTCTCTCTCTCTCTCTGTGACTATCATAAAAAAAATAATAAAAATAAAATACTTTACATATTTATTCATGAGAGAGAGAGAGAGAGAGAGAGGCAGAGACATAGGCAGGGGGAGAAGTGGGCCCCCTGTGGAACTCGATCCCAGGACCCCAGGATCATGGCCTGAGCCAGACACTTAACCATTGAACCATCCAGGCACCCTCATTTATTTATTTAAATCTGTTGGTCTGATTTTTTCAGGTGCTTCCAGGTTTATAAATTCCACCTCTGTTCAGATGTATGACAAACATTTAATATTGTTTTCCTTTGTCTATAGTTTGAAAGTTTTTATATTTTAACTATTGTGGTATACATTGTATAGTGCAGATTGGATTTTTTGTTGTTGTTCTTTGGGTGGTTTTCTTTGCAATTTAGTTCAAGAAGGTTTTGTTTTGAACACTTATAATATGCCAGACATTGTGCTAGTGCTTGGGGCCTTGGGCTGGATCATGGAGAATAAGACATGGTATATTGATAGCAAGGCAGCAATGGAAATGACTAGGTTTGGAGACAGACCCACCTGAACTGGAAGTTTCATGGTTCTGATAGTTCCGGAGTGGGCTTAATTTCCAAATCACTTAATTTCCTGAGCTTTCTCTCTTCTTATGAGGGGGTGATAATACTTATAAGTGATTAATATTATAACTTATTCTACAGGGTTGTTACAAGAGAGTTAAGAAAAATATCATGTGTAATATATTGTAAGTAATCAATTAATGTAAGTTCTCTTCATTCATTCATAGAGCTCTGACATTTAAATATCACAAATGGTATAGTTCTCAATTGCTTGAATTCAGGTCGAATATATTCTTAGGATTAAGAGTGTTGTTAAAGATCACTCCCCAGATATTTCTAAAATAAAGACTTTTAAGAACTTAAAAACAGAGTTTTCTTTTTAGTTTGTTGACCTTCTTACAGTAACAAGCCCCAAATCTCAGTGGTTTTCTACAGTAAACAATTTTTTCTCACTTCTCATGTGAGCTGCTGAAGGTGGCTGTAGGTCTGTTGCTATGGCTCTCTTCTGCGTGCTTCCCATTCTGTGACCCGGGCTAAAGGGGCAGCTCTCTGGGACATACATTTCTCATGGCACAAGGGAAGGAAGAATAGAGTTTGCAAAAAGATGCATGGCTTTAAAAAAACTTCTGCTTAGATATGGTGTGCTTCACCTGCGGTCGGCCAAAACTTGACACAGGGCTGGGCCTGACAATGGGGCAGAGGAATCTGCTCCGCCTGCAGAGAGGCAGAGTTGGGGCAGTGGTAATGGGTGGGGATGTGTAATCCTCTTAGTGGGAAGGAGGAGGGAATAATTGGACTTCTACTTGCCCTAAAACATTTAATCCACACAACAGCAATATGAGGTAGGCACCGTGATCTCCATTTTCAGGTGAGAAAACCAAGAGGTTTCCAAAGAGGTGAAGCACATAAGTGGTGGAGGTGGGACTGGAGCCCAGGCAGTCTGCCTCCATAATCAAAGATCTTTCTTCACTCATGGCTATGCCCATTGCCTTTCTCATCTTAGGGTCAGAAAGTCTCATCTTAGCAGGATTTGTTTTGTTTGTTTGTTTGTTTCAGAAGAAATCCTCTGATCTCTTGCTTGAGAAGGACATGTCTGGTTTCTGGCCTGCTGAAAACAGGAGCCTCAGGGTTCCTGTTCCTTAATCTGCACACTTCCGATGTTCTGCCTGTTTTCAGCACCATGCCCACTCCTGCCCCATGCTGTATGCTTGTACCCACATCCCATACCTGGTCCAAACCTGCATCCCTGCATGTGGGAGAAGGTGCTCTCAGCCCCCTGTCTGAGTTAGGGGAGGGCTTTGGAGAGTCCAGTCACTCTGTGTGTATCCTCTCTGCCAGTCATCCTGCTTTCACATCTGTGCTTCACCCTCCCTTCCTGTGGTGCTTGGTGCTTCCTAGACCTAAGCCACACTGGGATTCTGTGCACGTGAAACCACCTTGTCGTCTCCTTGGTCCCCTCAAACTTATCTACTTTAAGACAATTCCCTCTGTTGTCCAGCTTCCAGAATTTGTTGAAATTTCAAACTCAAGATCTTATACCCATTTGTTTTAGCATTGTGCACTTATATCTTAAATTTATTTACTCTCAGTTTAATGGGCTTTTTGGAAGAACACATAAATAAATTGATGTGATTTTATTCCCTCCATTTTAATCTAGCTCCCATACTCTACAGCTGCAACTTTAGCTGCATGGTATTTGATTGGTATTATGGTATTGACATACCATAATTTATAAAACCAATTCTTTGTTTTGGTTGGATAGGTGATTTTGGTTTTATAAACAGCAGTCTTGTGGCTTTGTGAACATCCTTAATTTCCTTAGAATAAAATCTAGGAGTAAATCCCAAATTTTAAAGCTTTTAGTATTTACCACCAAATTGCTCACCTGAAAGCAATTTACTTTCCAAGCAGTTGTAAACCTTCATTATTAACATAGCAATTTTTAAAAATTATCTTTATTCATACTTTTTCTAGAGAACATTAGAATTATTTTTTCAACTTCCTACATAAAATCCCATTGTAATTTTGTTAGTTTCATTAAGACTGTGAGAGCCACTTGTGCTCTCTCTCCTGTTTGCTTTGTGTATGTCTCTCTCCAATAAATTAATTAATTAAATCTTTAAAAAAATGAAAAATTTGGGATGGTGTAGTAACTTTACAGTATTTCGTTTTCCTAACCATGAAGTTGATATCTGTCTCTGTTTAGATCTTCTTTAATACTTTAAGTTTTGTGTTTTCTTAGCATTAAATTATTGCTATATGTGCTGTCAGATTTCTGGTTATTGTGAATGAGTTGTCATATATACTTTTGTTTTCTAATTTGTTTTCACTGATAAGTGGAATATTTACTGGATTTTGCTTATTTGTATCTTACATTTTGCCATTCTTTTTTTGAAAGATTTTATTTATATGAGAGAGAACAAGCCAGAGCAGGATGAGGGGCAGAGAGAGAAGGAAAAGCAGACTCCCTGCTGGAGTCCCAATGTGGGGCTCCATCCCAGGACTCTGGGATCATGACCTGAGCCAGAGGCAGACACTTAACTGTCTGAACCACTCAGGCACCCCTATATTTTGCCAATTCATGAACCCTTGGTATTAAGTTTTCTAGAATTTCCTAGGCATGCATTTAAATTAATTTACTGATTAATCCACAACTAATTATTGAGCACACCTATTCTGTGCAAGCAGGTTCTAGGCACTTTGGATATAGCACTAAGTGTAATGAAGTCTTTGCCTTCATAGAACTTCTAGTAGGAATATTCAGGTAATGTATAAAAGAACATATAAGGAAAATAATTCCCAGTTATGATAGCTGTTATGAAGAAAAATAAAGCAAGATAAGGGCATAGCTAGTGACAAAGGGTGATTTTTCATTTAAGAGTTCCATATAAGGAGTGGCTTTTGATCAGAGACCTGAATGAAGTGGAGGAACTAGCTATGTGCATATCTGCCAGTTCCTAGGCTCAGTGACGTGGGAGGAGCTTGCTGTGTTTAAAGAGGAGCAGTGAGGGTAGTAGGTGTAGCTGAGTGGACCAGGGAGAGATGGTAGTAAGGGAGCTAAGGACCAGATCAGAACAGCATGGATGCCTCTAGCTGTAGGAACAGGAGTACAGTGTGGTTAGACATGTGAGTCTGAGTTTTGAGCTGGAGATCTACATTCATCACATTCATCGGTGCCTGTGTGCCACTTAGAGCCATAACTGGATGAAATAGAGCCACAACAAAGATGAGACCTCAGGATGGGGTCCAAGGCTCTGGACGTTTACAAGCCAAAAGGAGAAATAGCACAGAGGATTTAGGGCTAGCCGGTGAGGAAACACGAGAACCAAGAGACAAGTAACACTGTCTGGGTTAGGGAAGGAAAGGTCACTTGTCCCGTGCTATTGGAAGTCCAATAGGTGAGGCTCGAGAATTGACCACTGGGCTTGACAATGTGCAAGTGCCTGGTAATAGCAGTTTTAGTGGAGTTATAAAGAGAAACTTGTTACTGGAGTGAGTTTAATAAAGAATAGATGGTAGGATCGTGGATACCATGAGTAAAGAGAACTCTCTTGAGAAGTTTTTCTATAAGGGCAGCAGGAAAATGCCATGGTAGTTAAGGTGGGCTGTGAGTTCTGGAAGAGGGTTATACATTAGTGGTGATACTTTCTCAAATATGTATCTTTCGCTTTTTTATATATACTTGGTTGCCTTGGTCAGAACTTCCTTCTTTCGTTCTCTTTTTAAGGAGAATATTATTATTAGTCTTTTAACAAAAAATGTGATTACTGGTACTTGGGTTGAAATAGATTCTCATATTAAGCATTTCTTTTTTCCTATTTTTAAAGGGGTTTTATTATGAAATAGGTGGTGAGTCTTCATAAATGTATTTTCTGGATACCTGCAAAGCAGTCTTATGGTTTTCTTTATATTTGTCTTAAAGTTAGATGATAAATTATTGATAATTTCCTAATGTGGAACTGTATTCCTGAGATAGACCTCATGTGGTTATGAAGAAATGTTCTTTTATATGTTGCTTAATTTTCTGTGATTATTTATTTATTATTTTCACCTTATTTTATGTGGGTTAGCAGGAAGGAACAGATGGTGTATTTCAGGTTTCCCTACCTTAACCATATTGTCTGAACAAAGTAACCCCTTTTAACATCAGATACTTAAAAGAGGAATGGTCCTTTTTTATTTCATTGGTCTAAGAAGTGCCTTAGCTACTGGCCTCCAACTCATACTCTCATCCCTGCATGATGAGTTTTCCATGGTTTCTCCTGAACTATTGCTTCTCAGTAAGGCCCAGTGTTTCTATTTAGGGACAGTGAGAAGCATATGGGTGAATCTCAAGCATTGTTCAAATAAGAAGCATATTGTAAGCTGGAGGCACAGCTTGGTCCTTCTCTCATCCTTCTCATCTTTTCCTGCCCTTACCTCCCTTCTTCTTCTGTCTACACAATATGACCTGCTCCTTCCTTTTAATGGTCTACCTTGTCCAAGTTGTAACTTTATAAGCAGAGGAAATTAAGTTCTCTCTCTCTCTTTAAAAACAACAACAAAACCTCCTGAGACATGTTCAGAGAACTAAGGGCATTAACCCTTTTTGGCTCAATTGCTTGAACTTTGACAAAATACCACAATATATCTGATACATTTACTCAGAATAATACCTTCTAAGCCAAAACTTCCAGTACTTTACTTTATTCCAGATAATATAATCATACACAGTGTTCTTCAGGAAAGAGGCTAATATTACCTTCCTTTTCTTCATAGCCTTAAGCACTGTGTGGGAGAGGTTACACACTCCAGGAGTTGTAGGGGCCAGTCATGAACATGAGTAAAGTTGTCAGGTATAGGAAAACACAACTGCCAGAAAATATCAATCTGAACTCAGTATAAAAATACAAATATCCTGTAGTAGAGGTAACATTTTAAATTCCACCTTGAAAAAAAAATAGATTGACAAATAGAAATATTTAATAATTAATGTTCTTTCACAACTAATTTCTCTAGATTTGGAACCTGACACCCTTTTGTTTCTGTTCCACAATATCTGTGTCAGATCTTACATTTTTGTTATGTTTGGTATAAAATTCAGCCTTAAATCCTTTAAATAGAAGTAATATTTCATTTTTTTCATTTTTATCATAAGAAATACCTGTTCACAAAATAGATTTATTTCGGGATACCTGGGTGGCTCAGTCCACTAAGTGTCTGACTTGGGCTCAGATCATGACCTCAAGGTCCTGGGAGTAAGCCCTGCGTTGCCTCCATGCTCATCAGGGAGGCTGTTTATCTCTGTCCATCTCTCTTTGCCCCACCCCCCACTTGTGCACGCGCGCCGCGCGCTCTCTCTCTCTCTCTCTAAATCTTAAAATAATAGGTTTCTCTAAACAAGGACAGAATGTTTGTACAGTGGTTTTTTTAAATATATATTTAACATAACTAAGGATACATGTAGGATTCTAAAATGAATCTTTAACCACATAATGTGGGAATATGATTTTAGGTTGTCACTTTCATATCTGTAAGCTAAGTTCAACATAAGAAAGTATGCAGATCCTTTGCCAAGTAGGTTTCCACAGCATTCATTTCATTTCTCTAGGAGTGAGGAAATCATATCTTTTACAGGGACAGAAGTATTGGTAGTTCTTATGCAGAATGTAATGTCAGTCAGAAAAATAACGTTTGGGATCCCTGGGTGGCGCAGCGGTTTGGAGCCTGCCTTTGGCCCAGGGCGCGATCCTGGAGACCCGGGATCGAATCCCACGTCGGGCTCCCGGCGCATGGAGCCTGCTTCTCCCTCTGCCTCTATCTCTGCCTTGTCTCTGCCTCTCTCTCTCTCTGTATGACTATCATAAATAAATAATTTTTAAAAAAATTAAAAAAAAAACAAAAAGAAACGAAAAAAACACGGGGGAGTATCTTCTGATTCTGTAGACTTTAAGTCCCTTGACTTCCCCTGGAACTGGTCCGTCCAGCTGGTCTTCTGGGGGAGGGGCCTGCTGTGCTGATTTTCAGGTGTTAGCACTTGGGGGAGCTGCTCTGCCCCTGCCTGGTGCAGGGCTCAGCGGGGGTTGTTTAACCCGTGAGGCCCCAGGAGGAACAGCCACAGTGGTTATGGCAACTCTGGAAGCCTGGATTCAGCCTCCGCGGGAACTACGGGGCTCTCTGTCCGCAGGGCCTGGAGGCTCCGGGGCGGGGCCGCTGATCTGGTCAGCTCGGGGCAAGAGCGTCCTCGCTGTCCTGGGCCCTGCCGGCCTCTGCCTGTCCCGGGGGGAGGCCGGATCCTGGGCTGTGTCCGGGTGCCCTGTGCTCCGGGGCCTGCGCTGTTGGATTCGCGCTCCCGGTCGCGCAGCCGCCTCTCTGCGGAGCCGCTCGAGCCCCTCCGAGCTGCTCCCGGCCGCGCAGCCCCCTCCGCACGGAGCCTCTTCCTCTGCCCGAGCCGCCGCCGCCGAGCTGCTCCGGGTCCCGCCGTGCTCGCTGCAGCCCTTAGGGAGCTCGGCGCACTCTCCTGGGCGCGCAGGTGTCTGTTAGTGTCCCCGGGAGCCCGAGGGCATCCCCGCCCTCCTGGGTCCTGCTCTGACTCCCTGCGGGCCCCTTTCCGCCCGGGAAGGTTGGTGCAGTTCCTGCTTCTCCGGGGCGGGGCTCTCCTGTCCTGGGGACACTCGCCCCGGCCTCAGCCCGGCTCCTCGCGGGGCCCCTCCCCCTTGGAGGCCTTTTGTTTCTTTATTTCTTTTTCCCCGTCTTCCTACCTTGATAGAAGCACGAACTCTTCTCATTGTAACATTCCAGCTGTTCTCTCTTTAAATCTCAGGCCGAATTCGTAGATTTTCAGGATGATTTGAAGGTTATCTAGGTAATTTAGGGGGGACAGGTGATTTGGGGACCCTACTCTTCAGCCATCTTGCCCCTCCTCCCAAGAAGTAATTATTGATGATTTCCCTTCTTAGGCTATTTAATATCCTGTGTGCCTATGGAGATGTAAATGTTAAGTGTATGAATAACTGAGGAAATTAAGGTTTTTATAAAGGAGCAATTTTATTCAGCTTTAATGAGGTGTAATTGGCAAATAATTGTAAGCTATTTGTAGCATATAGGTGAGATTTGATAATATGTATACATTGTGATAGGATTCCCACCACAGAGTCCATTAGCACATTAGTCACCTCATATTTTTACTTTTTTTACGTCAGGGGTGAAAACACCTAAGTTTGCTTTCTTTTTTTTTTTTTTTTTTTTTATTTATTTATGATAGTCACAGAGAGAGAGAGGCAGAGACATAGGCAGAGGGAGAAGCAGGCTCCATGCACCGGGAGCCCGACATGGGATTCGATCCCGGGTCTCCAGGATCACGCCCTGGGCCAAAGGCAGGCGCCAAACCACTGCGCCACCCAGGGATCCCTAAGTTTGCTTTCTTAATAAAGCTCAATCACACGGTACTATCAACCATAATCACCATGTTATACATCAGATTCTCAGACTTCACTTACTTACAACTGAAATTTTGTACCCTTTACCAGCCTCTTCCTATTTCCCCCACCACTTAGCTCCAACCACTTTTCCATCTTCTGTTTCTATGAGCTTGACATTTTTTTTCTTTTTTTAGATTCCACATATAAGCAACACCACACAGTATTTGTCTTTCTCTTCTAGCTTATTTGACCTCTCATAATGCCTTCAGATTCAGTCATATTGTTGCAAATGACAGAGTCTCTTCCTTTTTAAAAACTGTGAATACCTCACTGTGTTTGTATAAATGCCACATCTTTATCCATTTACCCATCAACAGACACTTAGGATACTTCCATATATTAGCAATTGTGAATAATGCTGTAATGAACATGAGAGTAAAAATACCTCTGAGATAGTGACTTCATTTCCTTTCAATATATACTCAGAAGTGGGATTGCTGGGTCATACGATAATTCTGTTTTTAGTTTCTTGAGGAATTTCCATACTGCTTTCCATAGCGGCTTTATCATTTTACATTCCCAACAGTGTACAAGGGTTCCCTTTTGTCTGTATTTTTGCCAATACATGTTATCTCTCGTGTTTTTGATGAGAACCACCCTAACAATTGTGAGGTGATATCTCATTGTGGTTTTGATTTGTATTTGCCTTATGATTAGTGATGTTAACCATCTTTTCATGTGTCTGTTAGCCACCTGTGTATCTTCAGAAAAATGTCTGTTCAAATCCTTTACCCATTTTTTAATTGGGTGGTTTGGTTTTTTGCTTTTGAGTTTATGACTTCCTTTCTTATTTTGCATATTAACCCCTTTTCAGATATGTGGTTTGCAAATATTTTTCCCATTTTTATAGGTTGTCTTTTCTTTTTTTTTTTTTATAAATTAATTTTTATTGGTGTTCAATTTACCAACATACAGAATAACACCCAGTGCTCATCCCGTCAAGTGTACCCCTCAGTGCCCATCACCCATTCACCCCCACCCCCCACCCTCCTCCCCCTCCACCACCCCTAGTTCATTTCCCAGAGTTAGAAGTCTTTATGTTCTGTCTCCCTTTCTGATATTTCTCACACATTTCTTCTCCCTTCCCTTATATTCCCTTTCGCTATTATTCATATTCCCCAAATGAATGAGAACATACACCGTTTGTCCTTCTCCGGTTACTGTGGCCAAGTTCAAAAAGTGTGTTGCCTGAGTTCTCCTCTGGGATTTTGATGGAATCTTGTCTCACATTTAGATCTTTCATCTATTTTGAGTTTATCTTTGTGTATGGTGCAAGAGTGGTCCAGTTTCATTCTTCTGCATGTGGATGTCCAATTTTCCCAGCACCATTTATTGAAGAGACTGTCTTTCTTCCAGTGGATCGTCTTTCCTCCTTTATCGTATATTAGTTGAGCATAAAGTTCAGGGTCCACTTCTGGGTTCTCTGTTCTGTTCCATTGATCTATATGTCTGTTTTTGTGCCAGTACCACACTGTCTTGATGAACACAGCTTTGTAGTACAACCTGAAATCTGGCATTGTGATGCCCCCAGATATGGTTTTCTTTTTTTAAAATTCCCCTGGCTGTTTGGGGTCTTTTCTGATTCCACACAAATCTTAAGATAATTTGTTCTAAGTCTCTGAAGAAAGTCCATGGTATTTTGATAGGGATTGCATTATACGTGTAAATTGCCCTGGGTAACATTGACATTTTCACAATATTAATTCTGCCAATCCATGAGCATGGAATATTTTTCCATCTCTTTGTGTCTTCCTCAATTTCTTTCAGAAGTGTTCTGTAGTTTTTAGGGTATATTTTGAGAACCATTTGAATGGTAAATGGTTCTCCAACCTTTTATTTTCAGGTTGTAGGTGTCCTTCTGTCTAAAATGAGTCTCTTGTAGACAGCAAATAGATGGGTCCTGTTTTTTTATCCAGTCTGAAACTCTGCGCCTTTTGATGGGGTCATTAAGTCCATTCACGTTCAGAGTTACTTGAACTTCTTCTTAAAGGGGAGTTTTAAGAGTCCCCCTTAAAATTTCTTGCAGAGCTGGTTTGGAGGTCACATATTCTTTCAGTTCCTGCCTGTCTTGGAAGCTCTTTATCTCTCCTTCCATTTTGAATGAGAGCCTTGCTGGAGAAAGTATTCTTGGTTGCATGTTCTTCTCATTTAGGACCCTGAATATATCCTGCCAGCCCTTTCTGGCCTGCCACGTCTCTGTGGAGAGGTCTGCTGTTACCCTAATATTCCTCCCCATGAAAGTCAGGGACTTCTTGTCTCTTGCTGCTTTAAGGATCTTCTCTTTATCTTTGGAATTTGCAAGCTTCACTATTAGATGTCGAGGTGTTGAACGGTTTTTATTGATTTTAGGGGGGGATCTCTCTATTTCCTGGATCTGAATGCCTGTTTCCCTTCCCAGATTGGGAAAGTTTTCAGCTAGGATTTGTTCAAATACATATTCTGGCCCTCTGTCCCTTTCGGCGCCCTCGGGAACCCCAATTAAACGTAGGTTTTTCTTCCTCAGACTGTCATTTATTTGCCTTAATCTGTCTTCATGGTCCCTTAATTGATTGTCTCTTTTTTCCTCAGTTTCCCTCTTTGCCATTAACTTGTCTTCTATGTCACTCACTCGTTCTTCCAACTAATTAACCCTCGTCGTTAGGACTTCTAGTTTGGATTGCATCTCATTCAATTGATTTTTAATTTCTGCCTGATTGGATCTAAATTCTGCAGTCATGAAGTCTCGTGAGGCCTTAATGCTTTTTTCTAGAGCCACCAGTAGCTGTATAATGGTGCTTCTGAATTGGCTTTCTGACATTGAAGTGTAATCCAGATTTTGTAACTCTGTGGGAGAGAGGGCTGTTTCTGATTCTTTCTTTTGAGGTGAGGTTTTCCTTCTAGTCATTTTGCTCAGTGCAGAGTGGTCAAAAACAAGTTGTATTGGAACACGGGGGAGTATCACTGGTCCGTCCAGCTGGTTTTCTGGGGGAGGGGCCTGCTGTGCTGATTTTCAGGTGTTAGCACTTGGGGAAGCTGCTCTGCCCCTGCCTGCTGCAGGGCTCAGCGGGGGTTGTTTACCCCGTGGGGCCCCAGGAGGAACAGCAGCAGTTGCTATGGCAACTCTGGAAGCCTGGATTTAGCCTCCGCAGGAACTACGGGGCTCGGGGCTCTCGGTTCTCCGTCTGCAGGGCCTGGAGGCTCCGGGGCGGGGCCGCTGATCTGCTCAGCTCGGGGCAGGAGCGTCCTTGCTGTCCTGGGCCCTCCCGGCCTCTGCCTGTCCCGGGGGGGCCGGATCCTGGGCTGTGTCCCGGCGCCCTGTGCCCCGGGGCCTGCGCTGTTGGATTCGCGCTCCCGCCCTGCAGCTCCCTCCCTGGAGCCGCTCCCGAGCCCCTCCGAGCTGCTCTGGTCGGTCCCTCTGTGCGCGCTGCAGCCCTTAGGGAGCTCGGAGCACTCTCCTGCGCTCGCAGGTGTCTGTTAGTGTCCCAGAGAGCCCGAGGGCATCCCCGCCCTCCTGGGTCCTGCTCTAACTCCCTGAGAGCCCCTTTCCGCCCGCCCGGGAAGGTTGGTGCAGCTCCTGCTCCTCCAGGACGGGGCTCTCCTGTCCTGGGGACACTCGCCCCGGCCTCAGCCCGGCTCCTCGCGGGCCCCTCCCCCTCGGAGGCCTTTTGTTCCTTTATTTCTTTTTCCCCCCCGTCTTCCTACCTTGATAGAAGCGCGAACTCTTCTCACTGTAGCATTCCAGCTGGTCTCTCTTTAAATCTCAGGCCGAATTCGTAGATTTTCAGGATGGTTTGAAGGTTATCTAGGTAATTTGGTGGGGACAGGTGATTTGGGGACCCTGCTCTTCCGCCATCTTGCCCCCCGATCCCATAGGTTGTCTTTTCATTTTGTTGTTGGTTTCCTTTGTTCAGAAGCTTTTTAGTTTGAAGTTACTTATTTTTAGTTTCATTGTCTTTGCTTTGGGTGTCATTACTCTCCTGACTTCAGCGAGCAGCTTTATTACTATTACTTGGAACTGTATTGGGAAAATCTCTTATCTTTGTTTCATTAAGATTATTTTTTGAAGATTTATTTTGTTATTTCATTTGGAATACATGTATTGAGTATCCATGTTGGTTTCTGTGCATTACATGTTACTGCCACGTTCTAGTCTTAACACATAGCAAATGAACTTTGTCAGTCAGCCCAGCCCAGGCTCCTGGTTGCTTCTCAAACCTTTGTGAGATCTCATTTTAAATTTTGCTTTTATGAGTAAAGAATATATTAAATATTTAAATGTGTTAGATATATATTTATATACATATGGGAAGTACAACATAAAATAATGTTAAAATAGGGCTTCTTATATTTTACTATTACATGTAGTAAAGATGGCTGAACCTGGGCAGCCCAGGTGGCTCAATGGCTTAGTGCTGCCTTCAGCCCAGGGTGTGATCCTGGAGACCTAGGATCGAGTTCCGCGTCAGGCTCCCTGCATGGAGCCTGCTTCTCCCTCTGCCTGTGTCTCTGCCTCTCTCCCTGTGTCTCTCATGAATAAATAAATAAAATCTTTAAAAGAAAAAAAAAAGATGGCTGAACTTAAATGCTTAATTTTGAGAAATAGCTATTGTTTAAAAGTAAAAAACTAAAAAAAAAAAGTAAAAAACTGAAAATTATTTTTATTTTCCAGGTTGTCCTTTGTGGAGGCTCTTCTCGAATTCCAAGGCTACAGCAACTGATTAAAGATCTTTTCCCATCTGTTGAACTTCTGAATTCTATCCCTCCTGATGAGGTCATCCCTATTGGTGCAGCTATAGAAGCAGGGATTCTTATTGGGAAAGAAAACCTTTTAGTGGAAGACTCCCTTAAGATAGAGTGTTCAGCCAAAGATATTTTAGTTAAGGTATGTTTAACTTTTCTTTACTTTTCCATAAGAGTAGTATCAACTTATTGCCATAAGTTTTTATACATATCATGGTTTTAAGTGGAACTTTGTATATTGTTAAAAAGTTTAAATTTAGATTTATAATTTTACATTTAATGAGTTTCTCATGTTCTTTCAGGTGGTTTTTTTTTTTTAAGATTTTATTTATTTGAGAGAGAAAAAAACAAGAGCAGGTGGAGGAGAAGAGGAAGAGAGAGAAACAGACTCCCCGCTGAGCAGTGAACCCCATGTGGGGCTCCATCCAAGGACCCCAAGGTCATGACCTAAGCTGAAGGCAGATAGATGCTTAACTGACTGAGCCATCCAGATGCCCCTAACATGTTAATTTCTTATATTTTTAATCATAAGCTTCAAATCCAGAACCTGTTTCAATTTATTTTTAAATAAAGTAGGTTGAGATTAAGGATCATTTCTATTTTCTTCTCTTTGCCTATCTGTAGTTTCCAAATTATCAACAAGGAATAAGTAGTATATTTATAATAGGAGTGACTTTACTATTGTAATGATAAATATCAAAGGATATACATATTATTTTTCTGTTTATTAGGGAGTCGATGAATCAGGAGCCAATAGTTTCACAGTACTCTTCCCATCGGGGACTCCTTTGCCAGCTCGAAGACAACACACATTACAAGCCCCAGGAAGTATATCTTCAGTATGCCTTGAACTCTATGAGTCTGAGGGGAAAAACTCTGCAAAAGAGGAAGACAAGTTCGCACAGGTGAAGACAAATTTGAACAATGAATTAGTCATGTGAAACTGTTTAGCTTTTCCTTCTTCATTAGACTCAGTTTAATATCAATATAAAATGTATATAAGACATCTAACACATTTTTATGAATGGATTACTTCTTTTAAAAGAAAGAAGCAATTTTAATCTGAAAGAGTTACAGGAAAATAAGAACAACATACAATATGTATTTTTTCTGTTTGCCTTTGTGTTCTCAGCCATCCTTGGTAAAATGTAAGTGGCAGGGGAAAATGACATTTTTTGGTTTGCCATATGCCAGGTGCTATACCAGCCAACTTACATATATAATCTCAAAATGCCATGAGATAATAACTTTGTTCATTTCATAGATGATTGAGAAACAGGTTCATGGCAGTAAATACCTTGTTATTTTCCTGATTGGGCTAAGATTTATCCTTAGTTTGTTTGGCAACTGGCCCCTTCCTCTTGCCATTATACCGTACTGCCTCTGATATGGGATACCTTTGCTTTTCCAAAATACCACATTCATATTTCACACTGTCGAGTCTTCTGCGTCCTTTAAAAGGAATGAAGTGGAGCCACATTATTTGCTTAAAAACATGGCCAAGAAATATAATTACACTAAAACACATATACAAGGACTGCACAGCCATATTTATAGTCTGATGTCATTTGTGTCTAAATAAAAAGTTTGAGAGCACGAGTGTGGGTGAGGGAAATGGTGTTTGGGTAGGTGTGTGTATATAAATATCCATGCATAGATACAGAAAATATCTATAGGTATTTGAACTATATTTAGGAAACTTAACAGTGGGTAGATTTGAAGGTATCAAGAGGGGTTTTTTGTTTTGTTTTGTTTTTTTACTTTTTAACACTTTGTCCTGAATTTTTAATCAACAGCACAGGACATGAGCATGAAATACTTTTATAATGAAAATAAAACAAATATGGTTACCAAAGAGAATGTATAGTACTTTAAGCTTTATATCTATTTTCTATTTTCAACAAAAGAATAATGAAAACACACATACAAAACATATCTGGGCTCCACCTCAGACATCTTAAAATCTAGGGCTTCTTCAAAAACTCCTCCAGATGTTTCTGTTGTAGATTACTATAATATAAGCCCTTTCCTGTGTACTATATTTCTAAACTCAGTTGGCTGTCTTAGTAACCCCTTAGCTTCTCTCTCGTACATTACCTTTTTTCCTCACACACTACTCTAAGACTCTGCAGCTACTGTCACCATATCCTAACTTACAGATGCCAGAAGGAGAATGGTTAGTCACCTAATACTGAATTTGGAAGAGACTCGTTTAAAAATCCCATCTGTTCTAGCCTCTGTGTTTTACAAAAGAGTAAATCAAGGTACTTAGTGCTTGCCTAAGGTCATAAGACTTGCTATTGGCAAAGTCACTTCCAAACTTAGTTTATTGGTATACCTTTCGTTAGGAAGCTAAAGAATTTTTTGATAACTTCATTAGTATCTCTTACATACAAATGCAATCATAGTTGTACAAAAGAATTTGTCACATGTTTCTTTAAATTGGTTTATTAGGGGGACCTGTGTGGCTCAGTGGTTGAGTGTCTGCCTTTGGCTCAGGTTGTGATCCCAGGGTCCTGGGATCGAGTCCCACATTGGGCTCCCTGCAGGGAGCCTGCTTCTCCCTCTGCCTGTGTCTCTCATGAATAAATAAATAAAATCTTAAAAAAAAAAAAAGAATAAATTGGTTTTCCAAGTGTATTTAAAATATTGGAAATTTTAAAAGTTTATATGGAAGTATATGTCAAAATGTAATTTACATGTTACTGGTACTGACTTAATAACCAAAAAGCAAAGAAGTCTTTATTTTCTGAGACACAGAATACTTCATACAGAAGCAATCATTTTAATCTAGGACACCACATTTAAGAGGAACAAATCTATTAGTTATGCTCTCCTTCCAGAGGAGACATTTCCACTTAAGAAAGCTTAGTCCTATTCTGATTTTGGTAAATGGTAGGAAAACCGAAAACTGCCCTATTTTAAAAGGTTTGTTTCAGTAATAAGTAAGATTTGATCCATTGGAATAACTGGTGCATTAATATTTTGACTTAATATAATAATACTTCGATGTACTAAATGAACTTTGTATTATTTTTGCACAAACAGGTTGTACTCCAGGATCTAGATAAAAAAGAAAATGGATTACGTGATATATTAGCTGTTCTTACTATGAAAAGGTACAAAATTAAACTACTTCTGATGTTGAGAAAATTCACTGTGAGGCTTGACCTTTTTTTTCTTAGTTTTGTTGGTTCTTCACACATTGCCATTCTAGAAAAATCATATTTTAAAGCTGACAAAGATTTTACCAACAAATTATATTTTCTGCCATGCAAAATTGCTGTCTCTTACAAAGAAAACTGTATCTCAAATCATTTGCATTCTGAATTTTTTTATGGACTCTTATTTTGGTGTGGTCAGCCTAAAAAACTGGTCCATGAAGTTTGAAGTATAATTTTTATCAATTTTAAATATAGTTCTCTAAGGTTTAAATAATTAATATTATTTGTCCTATGAAAGGATAAGTTTATTTCAATATTGCTACAGAAGATCTCTAGGAAGTAAATTCTTAGATAAATCGAGATATTGACCACTCCACTAACAACCAGCCATGCATAAGACTATGTCTTGCAAGTAAATCATTTCCAAATTAACCCTGGGGACAATTCATCCCATAACCATACTTAGCAAGAATGTCAAATTCATTAGAGTAGGTTTGCCTTGGCCTGCCTGGGCTTAAAAATGGCAGGTTGGGGCAACCCCGGTGGCTTAGCGGTTTAGCACCGCCTTCAGCCCAGGGCATGATCCTAGAGACCTGGGATCAGTCCCACGTCAGGCTCCCTGCATGGAGCCTGCTTCTCCCTCTGCCTGTGTCTCTGCCTCTCTTTCTCTCTGTGTCTCTCACGAATAATAACAACAATAATAATAATAAAAATGGCAGCGTGCATCTTCAATGTGTATGAAGTCTTAAACTTGAGATCTTTATCATTATATCATGGTTTTCAAGGAATACCAACTTCTGTGTCACGGGTCTAGGAAGAGATTTTTAAGAACAGCTACCTAATTATAGCATATGACATTAATTTTAGACATTTAGACACTGATACTGTGTTTCTTCTTAATCTTAATACTCTTTCAGAAATTAAAATTATCTCTTTACTCAAAGTCCTCAAATAATTTCTTTAGAACTTTCTGCTCTTATGACATGAGCTTATAAAATGTTATTTTTTGTTTGTTTAGGGATGGATCTTTACATGTGACGTGCACAGATCAAGAGACTGGAAAATGTGAAGCCATCACTATTGAAGTGGCATCCTAATGTTCTAAAGAAATCAGAAATATTTTAGAACTAGAATATTATTTGGTTTTGTTTACAAGTGATGTTTATATTAAAATACCTTTTGAATGAATTGTATATGTTTCTATTAAAATACAATATATTGGTAAGTGTTGCAACCTTTTTTTGTTTTCCATTTAAGATGGGAAATATAAAGTCCTTTAGTAGTGGGAGACATAAGGAGCTTTTTCTGTCATGAAGCTATTTAGAATTATTTGATTGGATGGAAGGAAATTTTACAAGAAATTTAACAGTGTCTTTTTTAAAAAATTTTTGTTTCTATAACTTCAAATTTGAAGAAGTCTTACTAATTCTAATTAGACCATAAACTAAAAACAATTTGAAAATCTTTGATATTAAATGAAGAAATTGGAGAGCCATGTGCAAAGTAAAATACCAATTTTGCTTAAAAGAAAAAAGTAAATTCATAACCCAACTGTTGTATACACATATGTATGCAACAAGCATAGGAAACAAAAATCTAGAAGGCTGCCCACCAAACTCATAACAGTGGCCTTTTTGTGGACAGAAATATTATAGGGTGCCACTTTCACCTTTCCTTTTTACAGATTTAGTGTGATTTTTCTAACATATTTATCTCTTGAAATTAAAAGATCTTTTTCTATTTTAAAGAGAGGGCTAGCCACATTCCATTTATCAGAGAACAGTCACTAGTACACTGGGATACTCAGTGGAATACTAATGAAAAGCTTATTCACTAAAACAAGACAACTAATCTGTGTATATTGAAAAAAGAGCTGGAAGGTAAGCAGTGTACATCAGACTCTATTATCAAGAGAGGATTTTCCATTCATTTCTCTCCTTGGTCCCAGAAGACTTGAGAAGAGGAAATACCTTTACCCAGTGGTAAAATTAAAAAACAGTGCTGTTTTTATCTTGTTCAGGCCTTGTGGATGTGCTTTATTCATTATAGTTTATTTTTTTGGAGCTAGGTTGCAGTAATATTCTGTTTCTAAAGATACAGAAACCAAACATTTTTTCCTGATTATTCTGTGTCAAATTATTGACAGAATCAAAAAGAATTCATTTTTTATTTTATTTATTTTTTAATAAATTAATTTTTATTGGTGTTCAATTTACCAACATACAGAATAACACCCAGTGCTCATCCCGTCAAGTGCCCCCCTCAGTGCCCGTCACCCATTCACCCCCACCCCCCGCCCTCCTCCCCCTCCACCACCCCTAGTTCGTTTCCCAGAGTTAGGAGTCTTTATGTTCTGTCTCCCTTTCTGATATTTCCCACACATTTCTTCTCCCCTTATATTCCCTTTCACTATTATTCATATTCCCCAAATGAATGAGAACATACACTGTTTGTCCTTCTCCGATTGACTTACTTCACTCAGCATAATACCCTCCAGTTCCATCCACGTTAAAGCAAATGGTGGGTATTTGTCGTTTCTAATGCCTGAGTAATATTCCATTGTATACATAGACCACATCTTCTTTATCCATTCATCTTTCGATGGGCACCGAGGCTCCTTCCACAGTTTGGCTATTGTGGACATTGCTGCTAGAAACATCGGGGTGCAGGTGTCCCGGCGTTTCATTGCATCTGAATCTTTGGGGTAAATCCCCAACAGTGCAATTGCTGGGTCATAGGGCAGGTCTATTTTTAACTCTTTGAGGAACCTCCACACAGTCTTCCAGGGTGGCTGCACCAGTTCACATTCCCACCAACAGTGTAAGAGGGTTCCCCTTTCTCTGCATCCTCTCCAACATTTGTGGTTTCCTGCCTTGTTAATTTTCCCCATTCTCACTGGTGGGAGGTGGTATCTCATTGTGGTTTTGGTTTGTATGCGGAGCATTTTCTCATGTGCGTGTTGGCCATGTCTATGTCTTCCTCTGTGAGATTTCTCTTCATGTCTTTTGCCCATTTCATGGTTGGATTGTTTGTTTCTTTGCTGTTGAGTTTAATAAGTTCTTTATAGATCTTGGAAACTAGCCCTTTATCTGATACATCATTTGCAAATATCTTCTCCCATTCTGTAGGTTGTCTTTGAGTTTTGTGGACTGTATCCTTTGCTGTGCAAAAGCTTCTTATCTTGATGAAGTTCCAATAGTTCATTTTTGCTTTTGTTTCTTTTGCCTTCGTGGATGTATCTTGCAAGAAGTTACTGTGGCCAAGTTCAAAAAGGGTGTTGCCTGTGTTCTCCTCTAGGATTTTGAATGGAATCTTGTCTCACATTTAGATCTTTCATCCATTTTGAGTTTATCTTTGTGTATGGTGCAAGAGAGTGGTCTAGTTTCATTCTTCTGCATGTGGATGTCCAATTTTCCCAGCACCATCTATTGAAGAGACTGTCTTTCTTCCAGTGGATCGTCTTTCCTCCTTTATCGAATATTAGTTGACCATAAAGTCCAGGGTCCACTTCTGGGTTCTCTATCCAGTTCCATTGATCTGTGTGTCTGTTTTTGTGCCAGTACCACACTGTCTTGATGACCACAGCTTTGTAGTACAACCTGAAATCTGGCATTGTGATGCCCCCAGCTATGGTTTTCTTTTTTAAAATTCCCCTGGCTATTCGGGGTCTTTTCTGATTCCACACAAATCTTAAAATAATTTGTTCTAAGTCTCTGAAGAAAGTCCATGGTATTTTGATAGGGATTGCATTAAACGTGTAAATTGCCCTGGGTAGCATTGACATTTTCACAATATTAATTCTGCCAATCCATGAGCCTGGAATATTTTTCCATCTCTTTGTGTCTTCCTCAATTTCTTTCAGAAGTGTTCTATAGTTTCTAGGGTATAGATCCTTTACCTCTTTGGTTAGGTTTATTCCTAGGTATCTTATGCTTTTGGGTGCAATTGTAAATGGGATTGACTCCTTAATTTCTCTTTCTTCAGTCTCAGTGTATAGGAATGCCATTGATTTCTGGGCATTGATTTTGTATCCTGCCACGCTACCAAATTGCTGTATGAGTTCTAGCAATCTTGGGGTGGAGGCTTTTGGGTTTTCTATGTAGAGTATCATGTCATTGGCGAAGAGGGAGAGTTTGACTTCTTCTTTGCCAATTTGAATGCCTTTAATGTCTTTTTGTTGTCTGATTGCTGAGGCTAGGACTTCCAATACTATGTTGAATAGCAGTGGTGAGAGTGGACATCCCTGTCTTGTTCCTGATCTTAGGGGAAAGGCTCCCAGTGCTTCCCCATTGAGAATCATATTTGCTGTGGGCTTTTCGTAGATGGCTTTTAAGATGTCGAGGAAAGTTCCCTCTATCCCTACACTCTGAAGAGTTTTGATCAGGAATGGATGCTGTATTTTGTCAAATGCTTTCTCTGCATCTAATGAGAGGATCATATGATTCTTGGTTTTTCTCTTGCTGATTTGATGAATCACATTGATTGTTTTACGAGTCGGGTCTATTTGCTGTTTTTTTCTCTAGCTCCTTTATGTGTAAGGTTAGCTTTTGTATTTGAGTTCTTTCCAGTTTTTGAATGGATGCTTGTATTGCGATGTATTTCCCCCTCAGGACTGCTTTTGCTGCATCCCAGAGATTTTGAACAGTTGTATCTTCATTCTCATTAGTTTCCATGAATCTTTTTAATTCTTCCTTAATTTACCTGGTTGACCCTTTTATCTTTTAGCAGGATGGTCCTTAACCTCCACGTGTTTGATGTCCTTCCAAACTTCTTCTTGTGATTGAGTTTTAATTTCAAGGCATTATGGTCTGAGAATATGCAGGGGACGATCCCAATCTTTTGGTATCGGTTCAGACCCGATTTGTGACCCAGTATGTGGTCTATTCTGGAGAAAGTTCCATGTGCACTTGAGAAGAATGTGTATTCAGTTGAGTTTGGATGTAAAGTTCTGTAGATATCTGTGAAATCTATCTGGTCCAGTGTATCACTTAAAGCTCTCGTTTCTTTGGAGATGTTGTGCTTAGAAGACCTATCGAGGGTAGAAAGAGCTAGATTGAAGTCACCAAGTATAAGTGTATTATTATCTAAGTATTTCTTCACTTTGGTTAATAATTCGTTTAAGTATTTGGCAGCTCCCACATTCGGGGCATATATATTGAGGATTGTTAAGTCCTCTTGCTGGATAGATCCTTTAAGTATAATATAGTGTCCCTCTTCGTCTCTCACTACAGTCTTCGGGGTAAATTTTAGTTTATCTGATATGAGGATGGCTACCCCTGCTTTCTTTTGAGAACCATTTGAATGGTAAATGGTTCTCCAACCTTTTATTTTCAGGTTGTAGGTGTCCTTCTGTCTAAAATGAGTCTCTTGTAGACAGCAAATAGATGGGTCCTGCTTTTTTATCCAGTCTGAAACCCTGCGCCTTTTGATGGGGTCATTAAGCCTGTTCACGTTCAGAGTTACTATTGACAGATATGAGTTTAGTGTCATCATGATATCTATTTAGTCCTTGTTTTTGTGGATTGTTCCACTGAACTTCTTCTTAAAGGGGAATTTTAAGAGTCCCCCTTAAAATTTCTTGCAGAGCTGGTTTGGAGGTCACATATTCTTTCAGTTCCTGCCTGTCTTGGAAGCTCTTTATCTCTCCTTCCATTTTGAATGAGAGCCTTGCTGGATAAAGTATTCTTGGTTGCATGTTCTTCTCATTTAGGACCCTGAATATATCCTGCCAGCCCTTTCTGGCCTGCCACGTCTCTGTGGAGAGGTCTGCTGTTACCCTAATATTCCTCCCCATGAAAGTCAGGGACTTCTTGTCTCTTGCTGCTTTAAGGATCTTCTCTTTATCTTTGGAATTTGCAAGCTTCACTATTAGATGTCGAGGTGTTGAACGGTTTTTATTGATTTTAGGGGGGGATCTCTCTATTTCCTGGATCTGAATGCCTGTTTCCCTTCCCAGATTGGGAAAGTTTTCAGCTAGGATTTGTTCAAATACATATTCTGGCCCTCTGGCCCTTTCGGCGCCCTCGGGAACCCCAATTAAACGTAGGTTTTTCTTCCTTAGGCTGTCATTTATTTCCCTTAATCTGTCTTCATGGTCTTTTTGTCTGTCTCTTTTTTCCTCAGTTTCCCTCTTTGCCATTAACTTGTCTTCTATGTCACTCACTCGTTCTTCCACCTCGTTAACCCTCGTCGTTAGGACTTTTAGTTTGGATTGCATCTCATTCAATTGATTTTTAATTTCTGCCTGATTGGATCTAAATTCTGCAGTCATGAAGTCTCGTGAGTCCTTAATGCTTTTTTCTAGAGCCACCAGTAGCTGTAGAATAGTGCTTCTGAATTGGCTTTCTGACATTGAAGTGTAATCCAGATTTTGTAACTCTGTGTGAGAGAGGGCTGTTTCTGATTCTTTCTTTTGAGGTGAGGTTTTCCTTCTAGTCAGTTTGCTCAGTGCAGAGTGGCCAAAAACAAGCTGTATTGGGAAAAGGAGAGAGAGAAGGAAAGAAAAGAGAAAAAGAAAAAGAGAAAGAAAAAGAAAGGTAAACAAAAAAGGGGGGTGGGGAAAGGAATCAGAAATCAAAAAGAAGGGATCCTGGGTGGCGCAGCGGTTTGGAGCCTGCCTTGGCCCAGGGCGCGATCCTGGAGACCCGGGATCGAATCCCACGTCGGGCTCCCGGTGCATGGAGCCTGCTTCTCCCTCTGCTATGTCTCTGCCTTGTCTCTGCCTCTCTCTCTCTCTGTATGACTATCATAAATAAATAATTTTTTAAAAAATTAAAAAAAAAAGAAACGAAAAAAACACAAAAAACACGGGGGAGTATCTTCTGATTCTGTAGACTTTAAGTCCCTTGACTTCCCCTGGAACTGGTCCGTCCAGCTGGTCTTCTGGGGGAGGGGCCTGCTGTGCTGATTTTCAGGTGTTAGCACTTGGGGGAGCTGCTCTGCCCCTGCCTGCTGCAGGGCTCAGCGGGGGTTGTTTAACCCGTGAGGCCCCAGGAGGAACAGCCACAGTGGTTATGGCAACTCTGGAAGCCTGGATTCAGCCTCCGCAGGAACTACGGGGCTCTCTGTCCGCAGGGCCTGGAGGCTCCGGGGCGGGGCCGCTGATCTGGTCAGCTCGGGGCAAGAGCGTCCTCGCTGTCCTGGGCCCTGCCGGCCTCTGCCTGTCCCGGGGGGAGGCCGGATCCTGGGCTGTGTCCCGGCGCCCTGTGCTCCGGGGCCTGCGCTGTTGGATTCGCGCTCCCGGTCGCGCAGCCGCCTCTCTGCGGAGCCGCTCGAGCCCCTCGAGCTGCTCCCGGCCGCGCAGCCCCCTCCGCACGGAGCCTCTTCCTCTGCCCGAGCCGCCGCCGCCGAGCTGCTCCGGGTCCCGCCGTGCTCGCTGCAGCCCTTAGGGAGCTCGGCGCACTCTCCTGGGCGCGCAGGTGTCTGTTAGTGTCCCCGGGAGCCCGAGGGCATCCCCGCCCTCCTGGGTCCTGCTCTGACTCCCTGCGAGCCCCTTTCCGCCCGGGAAGGTTGGTGCAGCTCCTGCTCCTCCGGGACGGGGCTCTCCTGTCCTGGGGACACTCGCCCCGGCCTCAGCCCGGCTCCTCGCGGGGCCCCTCCCCCTCGGAGGCCTTTTGTTTCTTTATTTCTTTTTCCCCGTCTTCCTACCGTGATAGAAGCGCGAACTCTCCTCACTGTAGCGTTCCAGCTGGTCTCTCTTTACATCTCAGGCCGAATTCGTGATTTTCAGGATGGTTTGAAGGTTATCTAGGTAATTTGGTGGGGACAGGTGATTTGGGGACCCTGCTCTTCCGCCATCCTGCCCCTCCCCTCCTCAAAAAGAATTCAGATAAGATTTTGACTCCACAAAGAAGCAGACTCAAAGATATATCTTTTTGATTAAGGTTAAATACTTAGCTGTTTTTTAGGATCTTTTCCAAAGTTATAATAACTTTGGAATCAAGTAAATAAAAGCAAATTAAATGTTTTCAAAAAATAGGAAAATAGCATCCAAACTAGTTGAACTCCTTCCCGTTATGCTTTGGAAACTGCTTTAGAATTTTATTTTGTAGTTATTGATAGCTCTTTAAACTAGATCAGGCCCTGGCCAACTATAGCCAGTGTGTCAGTTCTTCACCATTCCTATTTCTGTAAATAAAATCTTACTAGAACATAGCCAGGCTCAATGGTATATGTATTGTTTGTGGCTGTTTTCACACTGTAATGGCAGTGAGTAGTTGCAACAGAGACTGTGGCCCACAAACTTTAAAATACTTACTGTCTGGCTCTTTATAGAAAATGTTTGTCAACCCCTAAAGTAGATTAATGAAACTTATAGAATAAAATATCATAAGGATTTATCCAAAAGTTTTCTTTCCTTCCATGTCCATTAATTATTTATTTGACTGCTTTCTCCACTAGAGCAGTAAGTATTGTGAGAACAGACACACTCTTAGTCACCATAATGTCCCAGGCCCTAGAATAATACCTGAACATAGGTGTTCAGTCAGTGTCTATCAAGTAAGTGCATTACATGGAAGAAAAAAATAAGTCATCTTTTTATTCTACAGGACAATGGTCACCAGTAAGTACATCTTTTGCATATCTTATGATTTCTTTAGAAACAATAAAGAAGGAAAGGAATACCACTACTTCTGGCTTCATTAGTCAGCTTTGCATGATTTTTTCCTCAGACATACCAAATTTGAAATTGTCACCAAAGGTGCTCTGTTGCCTAGTAAAATGTAATCCAATTTTTTTTTGCATCCTCATATGACAAGTTATTTTTCTTGGGGAAGTTTTGCCTTAAACTAACCTTTCTTGTGTTTTACTTTTTCAAGATAAAAATAGCTTTAACATTCTTCTAATTATAAAATGATACATGTTCATCATAAAATTAAAATTTCACAAGAAAGGGGCACCTGGGTGGCTCAGTGGGTTAAGCTCCTGACTCTTGATTTCAGCGCAGGTCATAACCTCAAGAGTTGTGAGGTCCAGTGTCAGGCTCCAAGCTCAGCAGGAGTCTGCTTGAGATTCTCTTTCTTCCTCTTCCTCTGCTCCTCTTCTGTTCACGCATGCACATGCAAATTCTCTCTGTAGTAAATAAATCTTTTTTTAAATGTTAAAGAAGTAAAATTGCAAAGGAAGAAAATCTAAAACATATTCCTACCATGTTGAGTAACAAGTGTTAAGATGTTTTTGATGAACATCTTGATAATCTTTTCATGCACTTACCAATTATCTTTACAGCATCACATAGATTTAAAAACATGAGCACTTTTGCTAGTAAAGCAAGATGTTACGTCAAACTATAATTTTGCCTATCTACATATCTGATACTGTCTAAAGGACAGAGCCAAATATGCAGCTAGAAATAAATGCCTACATATAATAGTGTGAAAATCCTGGGAGGACAACATATCTGGCATCACAAACAAAGCTTTTATATGTATAAGAACTTTTAAAGATTAAAAGAAATGTATCAGCACAAAACAAATTCTGTGGGAAAATGTCGAGATTTCTAAAATAACTGAGTGACCATGTAACATTTATAACAATACCAGTTTGTTTGCTTTAATTCTTTATCTCATTTTTTAATTATGACCTCACTCTGCCTGACTAGTTGCAATAGAGTGTAATCTAGCCTCTTTTGTGTTCTACATGTAGAAATAGAAATAGATTCAGAGGAATTAAACAATTTATTCAAGAACTGACAGTAAATGTGAAAATTTGAGCTAATACTCATGCTTTTTTTGTGAACAGTTTTTCTTGCTTACTATTCTAAGCGCTTTATGTGCATTTCATTTAAATTTACACTGTCCATTCTACTGTTCCCTGCCTTTCAAGAACATTCACATAAAAGAGGAGACATTCCATGGGTCTCCAGAAATCATGTTTGCAATGGTTTTTATGAAAAAAACTGGGGAGTAGAGGCATAATTCTTTGTTTCCCTTGAGGACATTGATATATTCCTCTCAAGTTTGATTTCCCTTTCTATTTATAGCCAGGATTTACCAAGATCCTCAAAAGTTTTAGTCTTAGGACTCATTTACACTCTTAACAATTATCGAGAACAAGGGTGCCTGGGTGGCTCCATTGGTTAAGCGTCTGCCTTCAGCTCAAATCATGGTCTCCGGGTCCTGGGATTGAGCCCTGCACTGGGCTCCCTGCTCAATAGGGAGTCTGCTCCCTCTGAGCCTCCCCCTGCTTATGTTCTCTCAAGTAAATAAAATCTTTAAAAAATAAAAAAGTTATTGAGAACCTAAAGAGCTTTTATTTATATTGACTTTATGGTAATAGTTATTTACCATAGGTGTTAAAACCAAGAGATTTTTTTTTAAATCCTTCACTTTTAAATTTAAAAATTAGATGTGAAGTAACATTTTTATGAAAAGTAACTTTTCAAAAAAGATTTAGTGCGTAAGTGTATCATTTATGCTTTTTCAAATCTCTTTAATGTCTGCCTTGAGAAGATAGCTCTGTTCTGTTTCTTCATTAACTCTGTTGCAATATCCAAGTTGTATATTCTCTGAAAAACCTCACTCTATACTTGTGAGAGGAAAAAAGGCAGATTACATCTTGGTATTATTATGAAAAGTTTTGAACTTATGAGCCCCCTGAAGGGCCTCAGGGTCCCTGTCCCATAGTTTGGGAGTTGCAGTTTTAGATAGTAGACACAGTGGTGCCTGTTGAAGAGCCCAGGTCTCATCCGTCTCCTGGAATTAGTGGGGTTGGACATGAAAAACAACTAATTTACAAGAGTCTAATCCATTCTGTAAATTTTTACTGATACTGAACAAGACCTAAAGAAACAGACAAGATGACTACAAATGTTGGGAAGTGCATTTGGTGCAAAGAAGAGAGAATGGAAGAGGGTAGGTACCTACTTTTAGTTAGAGTGACCAGGAGACGCCTCTGAAGAAATGGAAGCAGCTGAGACCCAAACAATAAGAAGGTAGCCAGGTGGAGAGGAGCTTGTCTTCTAGGAAGACAATTCTTCCTACAATTAGGAAGTAATTATAGAGTTGCCTTAAGGTATTTATTTGTTTATTATCTGCTCCTCCCACTAGGATATAAGGTCTAGGCAGACACAGTCTTTTTCTTTATTGTTTTAGCACCTCATACAGTGCCTGACACATAGGAGATGTACCATAAAAGATTTCTGAATGGATGGAAAACATCCTAGAGAACAGTGGGCAAAGGGGAGAGTGGCAAAGTAAGGTCAGGGTGACAGGGTTCCAATCACTTAAGGCCTAGCAACTATCCAAAGGTTTAGATTTGGGGCCCCTGCATGGCTGAGTCGGTTAAGCATCCCCCAGCTCAGGTCATGATCCAGGGTCCTGGGATGGAGCCCCCATCAGGCTCCCTGATCAGCGGGGAGTCTGCTTCTCTTTTTCTCTTATCTCTCATTGCTCTTGCTCTCTCTCAAACACATACCTTTTAAAAAAGATTTGAATTTTATTGTAGGCACTCCAGGAAGTATTTAAAGTAGGAGAAGGACATGTCCCACTTTATGTTTAAGATCATTTTTTCAGGGGATCCCTGGGTGGCGCAGCGGTTTGGCACCTGCCTTTGGCTCAGGGCGCGATCCTGGAGGCCCGGGATCGAATCCCATATCGAGCTCCCGGTGCATGGAGCCTGCCTCTCTCTCTCTGTGTGTGACTATCATAAATAAATAAATTTTAAAAAAAAAGATCATTTTTTCAGTTGTATGGAAAAGGGATTGGAGGGGAAGCAATAGTGGAAGTGAAACCAGGTAGGCTTTTACAGGACTGAGGGTGAGAAATGGCCTGTACTAAGGTCATAGCAGCAGCAATGGAGAAAAGGGAATCAAGGTGTATTTTAGACATAGCATTGACACAACTTGCTAATGAAATTACAGAATGAGGAGAGTAAATCAAGATGACACCTAGATTTCCTTCTTGGGCCCCCGAGTAGATGGTGGTGCCAATGTATTAAGATGAGAAAGTCTGGGGGTACGGCAGTGGAGAGGACCAGGCTTGGAGGCAAAAATCAAGGGCACTCTTAGGAGTGTGTTTGATTTGAGATGTTTGTGCACACCTAAGAGGATATGTCAGCTAGGTGCTATGAATATTCAAATCTGGAATTCAGGAGAAAGATTAAGGCTGGAGACAAAAAGTTGAAAACCTTAAGTGTAAAGACAGTCTATAAACCCATGGGAATGGAGGCAGTCACTTAGGGAGGGAGCCTAAGAGAGATGTCTTGGGGACAAGCCCTGAGGAACCCCAGCATTTAGGCTCAATAAAGGGAGCCCAAAAGGGGAGTTAAGAGAGGTCAGTAAGGTAGAGGTAAGTGAGGTAGAAGAAAAACCAAGAAAGACATTGAATTAAGACAGATGCTCCTGGGATGTTCTAAGAACACAGAGGACAGGCAAAAAATACACTTGGGGAGGGAATGCGGCCGAGGCTGTATCTAAGTCTTAAAGGATCTCTAGGGCAGCCCAGGTGGCTCAGCGGTTTAGCGCCGCCTTTAGCCCAGGGCAGGATCCTGGAGACTTGGTCCGGCTCCCTGCATGGAGCCTGCTTCTCTTTCTGTCTGTGTCTGAGTATCTGTCTCTCATGAATAAATATAAAATCTTAAAAAAAAAAAAAAAAGGATCTCTAGTAATCCTAGCAAAGATGGGGGAAAGTAGGCATTTTCTATCAGCAAGGGCAGAACTGAAGAAGTCCCTGGGGACAGGGAGCAGGACTATTCAAGGAAGTCACAAACTAGAATAGGAGAGAATTATGGATGAATCCTTTATTTTTCAAAAACAAAGAATGATGGATGAGCAGTAAGGCTTAACAAGTGGACAGGAAACACCAGGTCACAAAGGGGCTTCCATACAACAGGGTTGGATAGGAACTTTAATTCCTTACTATCAAGGTAATAAGATGTTCATTAAAAAAAAAAAAAGATGTTCATTATAGAACATGGTTAAATATGTAAAAAGGAGAAGTCAAAAAGGAAACCACTCCCCGGAGATTTTACATTTATTTTCCTCTACATTTTTATGTAGTTGAAACCTTTTAGGGCAGTCCCGGTAGCGCAGCGGTTTAGCGCTGCCTGCAGTCCGGGGTGTGATCCTGGAGTCCGTGGATCGAGTCCCACGTCGGGCTCCCTGCATGGAGCCTGCTTCTCCCTCTGCCTGTGTCTCTGCCTCTCTCTATCTCTCTCTCTGTGTCTCAAATAAATAAATAAATCTTGAAAAAAAAAAGCCTTTTAGGTTTTTGTTGTTCTGTTTCTATTAAACACTTCCTCTATGATAATAAAGGCCTCATAAACGACTTCCTAAGTGGCTAGACAGTATTTAATAATGAGACCTAACACACTGATTTCTTTAGTGTTCTGTGCGCACCCTTCCCCTCGACGCCGCCCAGAAGCATCAGGTGGAGAACCTGGGCACCTGGGTGGCTCAGTGGTTGAGCGTCTGCCTCCGGCTCAGGGCGTCATCCCAGGTCCTGGTGATCCAGTCCCGCGTCAGTCTCCCCGCAAGGAGCCTGCTTCTCCCTCTCCCTCTCTCATGAATAAATAAATCTTAAACAAAAAAACAAACAAAAACAAAAACAAAAAAACAGGCAGAACCTCAGGTCCCAGCCCAGACCTACCTAAGTTGAATCTGCATTTACTGTAACGAGATCCCCCAGATGACTCCCACAGCCATTCAAGCGCGAGCAGCACCGATGGAGACTGGTGGTTTCAAGCCGGGGCACACTGCAATCACCTGGGCGAGCTCTTAAAAATTCCAACGCTCAGGTCACGCCCCTTACCAACGAAATGCATCTCAGGGAGCGGGACCACAACGCAAAAGCTTTCCACGTGATCCCAGCTTGCAGCCCATTTTGAGAACCTTTGATCTAAGGGTGTGGCGTGGAAGGAGAAGAACAATGGTTAGCTAGGCTCAGGTAGCTGAGGCCCAGGCCCAGGAACAGGGAGGTAAAACTACTCCGCACCATATGGCTCCGCTCTGCGTCGCGGATTTTGCACAACGTACAAGCAGCGCTGACGTGGAGCAACGAAAAAGCGTGGGAAGGCCTGGTGCGCGCGCGAATCAGGGAGGCCGGCCGCTAACCCAGAGGAGCGCCCCGGGGCCCCTCCCGCCTCCACGCCTCGCGCGGCTCCCGCGGCTCCCGCGCCCTCCCGCGCGTCGGGATGGGACGTGCGGAGCCTGCGCGCTCGCCGCCGCGGCCGGGGCGGCCTCCAGTGACGTCAGAGCGCGTCGCGGGTTCCAGCCCCCCAGCCCGGGCCCCCAGACTCCGGCGCCGGCCGGCCGGGCGGGGGCGGGGGCGGGGGCGGGGGCGGGGCGTCGGGCCAGCTGAGCTATCCCGTGTGACCGCGCCAGTTTGAATGCAAGCTCCTTAAGATGGCGGCGGCCGGGGCCGAGGCGCGACGAGGTGAGGGCTGGAGAGCGGCTCCCCTCACTGTCCCCCGTTCTCCAGGCAAACTCCCGAGGCCCGGGAAGCGGGGCCGGGACCCGCAGGCCCGCCAGAGCGCGACACGGCGAGACGCCGCCTCCTGCCCCGCTGACACCTCGGGCCCCAGAGGCGCCCCGCGGGCGTCCCCCGTCCCCCGGCCCCTGACCCTTCTCGAGGCCCGGCCCGCCCGCTCCCCGCAGTTTCCTCCTGCGCCCGGCTTCCGCGGGGCACGGCCCTCGCGCCCTGCTCCGAGGTCGGCTGCCTCCCGCTCGGCGGAGATCCCGCGGGCTCCGTGGACTCCGTGGCCCAGCCCCCGCTGCCCGTTGGGCCCGGGGCCGCTCCGCGCCTGGTCGCCGCCGTGTGGAGGTATTCGGGCGGCCGCCGCGGCTCCCGGTAATCCCCGGAAGTGGGGGGAGGGCTGTGGGCGCGCGCGCGGTTTGCTCCTTTGTGGTGGTTTGGGCGGGACGTGCCGTGTCGGGGCCGCCTTTTGGACTGGGAAGCAGGAAGTACCCGGTGGCGTGTGAGTGTGACCTCGGGGCCTGAGGGGAGACCGGGATGGAGGCTGAAGCACGAACGCTAAACAAGTAAGCGGGCCCACTCCCCGGCTCGGACGCACTGCGAGCGACGGTCGCTTCCCCGTCGCAGAATAGAGCCCAGTTCGCGGGTGTTGGAAGACGTAGCCTCTGGCTTCGGTGATTTCCATACCCCCGGGACCCCGCGTGATGTCTCTGTGGACGCCGGAGAATTAGGCGGTTTGTGTGTGTGTGTGTGTGTCCGTCGCGCGCACTCTCGGGAAAACGGGAATTTTCAAGGCGTTCTAGAATTCAAAGGCGTTTGCTGGCACCACTCCCTAGATTATGAACTCAATTATCCCCAAACTTACCTTCCACGAGGGCTTTGTGTGAACCTAGCGTAAGGTGGTGTTTTTGTTTTTTTTTTTTTTTTGCATTGGTAATGAAATGTTTAATCTTGCAAATGAAGTATTTTTCTACATTCCTGTAGATCACTGGAATGGTTACCAAAGGGTTTGCGTATTTTTGTATTTTTGCATTCCTTTTTTTTTCCCCCCTTTTCTTCTCAAAAAAAAAAAAGGCATTTCCGTCGAGGGTTGTCTTGAACGTCAAGTTACATAAACTAGGTCAGAACGGTAGGGACGACAGACATGCACACCTTGGGTCGATACCCAAGAGGAAGCTCCCTTGCACGCGATCGCCATGAGGAGGGTCACTCTACACAAAACTTCCTGAAGTTTTTGTGTTTGTTTTTAAGTGGAAGACACTGAAGTGGTCATCTCTGTTCTAGCGCTTTCCTATCCCCAAACCACCACTTCAGAGTAAGCAGTCTCTCAAGATTTTTTGGGGGGTGGGAGAAAATACCTTTCATTTTCTTGGTCTGGCGTTATGAATCTTTTGTGGGAAGCGGGGGTGATGGAAATCGTGCCTCAAGGTTTCTGACAATGAAGCCCCTGTGAGAGTTGGGGAGAGTGAGGGAAGGATGTGGTAAGAACAGCTGTGTTCTCTCTTCCTTGGAAATCACCGCAAAACAAAAGGTTACCACAATTACCTGGGAGAGCTGCCAAGCAAAGCTGGAGTTTACCGATAGATTTTGTTTGGTTAATTGCACTCTGCATCCACCCTCACCTTCCCCCCCCACACACACACACACTGAACCTGAAATCCGTAAAGATTGAAATCTCCCTAAAGTCATGTCGCTGGGTACCCTAGCAAAGGCTGAGGCAGAGGACCCTTGGTTCTCTGGAGTGCTTATTACCATAGCACTAGCCATAAAACCAAGTTTATTACATATCGCTAAACACCAGTTTGTGTTAACATATTTTACATGCCATATGGTAGCATACTGTTTCCAGAATTTTGAGAATAAAATCTTTGGCAGCACATTTAGTTAGTGGCTCCTGTAAGGTTAATTAGTGTGTCTGGTTTTAAGTGTGGTATGTGGATTATGCAAATTAAGTACTCTGTTTTGTAAATCTTGGCTTTAAAAACAATATAGGAAATGAGTTATGAAAATAAATTCTCCATTATTTATTATAACTCCTGGGCTTATTTATCTTTAACAATACAGTACAGCATAGGCAACATAATAAATGGAGTTAAAATTTCATGCAGGATTCCAGAATGGGAAAAGTAGGGTGTGTAATTGATGTATAAGTTTGTCTTAGAGCTCTACGTTTTATTAAAACAGTAGTTATATTCAATGTAGAATATAATGGAAAAGGTAAAAACATTATCTTTGTTGACCTTTGCATCTATATGTAATTTTAAGAAAGCTTACAAACATGAAACTTTTCATTCAGGTGGCTCAGTAGAAATTAATTGATACTAGTTAAGCGTAGTAGGATAGAGACCCATGAGAAAATCCAAGAAAACCAATTTACCAAAATAGTTCTTTAATGCTTAATTTTTTCTTGAAGACACATAAATGGTTTCTTGTCATATGAATTTTCAGTCCTGTAAATTTGCCAGTTGAAGGGTGGGGATATAGAGGTCTTAAGTTTTTCCTTTTTGTTTTAATTGAGTAGCTACTTCATTAGTAAAGAATTCTATTTTCTTATTGTAGCTTGGTGTGTGCCTTGCCTAGTTTCACTTGATACTCTTCAGGAATTATGTAGAAAAGAAAAACTCACATGTAAATCGATTGGAATCACCAAAAGGAATCTAAACAATTATGAGGTGGAATACTTGTGTGACTACAAGGTAGTAAAGGTAAGGCAAATATCTAGCTCCTTAAAAGAGACCTAATCAGACTTCAACTCAGTATTTCATATTTCTGTAACATAAAAAGAACCTTAAAAGTAAGCAAAGTTCTTCTTAATGTTAAAAATTCTAAGCCATAATACATTTATATGTCCTATCATCTATATTGCCAAGTAACATTGAGAGGATTTTGAAGCATTAAATGTTCTTATATTATTTTAAGGTGCTTATATCATTCTACATCCAACTCTTGATTATCTCCATGTGGATTACCAGAGCAAATGTTTTATCTCATATTGGCTTCTCCTGTCATTCGTTTTGTTCCTGTATCATATTTCCCCACTATCACCTGAAATAAACCTAGAAATTCAAACCCAGTTTTAGTGATATTGGATCTCCTCAGGAAGCATCACCATTTGTATGTCCTGCATCATGTCAAACTCCATTATTAGTGAGGTTCAGTGGTATAATAGAATGGCCTGGAGTTCAGAGTCATTTCTAATCTTCGATTGATACTTTGTAGCTTTCCTCAAAGTCCTGTAACTTCTCTGAGCCTCACTTGATTCCTATTTCTCTTTAAAATGACAGGGTTGTTTTCCTAAGAACCTTCTTCTAAACCTTATGATATATTTTTGAGTAATTCATCTTTCTGTAGCCTGCTGCCTCTCCAAACCTCTCCAAGAATTCTTTTTTGGTCATTTATTTGTCAGTTCTTCCAGACAAATGAATTAGGAATCCTCCTCCTTCATCTTCCATATCGATTCAGTCATTAAATCCAATTCTTCCTTTGAAACATCCATCATCTTTTCATATAACTGCCTTCCTCACTCAATGGGATTTTATGATCAGGCATTTCACCTGCACTCTTCAACAGCCTTCAACCACAAAACAGCCCAGTCATCTGCCATCTCAGTGTATTAACTGTGGCCTCACCAAACTAGCCAATAATATCCTATAATCACACGTATTGACGCCATTAAAGCTTATTTCTAGTCTCGTTCCGTTCAATTCTACATGAGGTTTTTATCTGTTACTTTTCCCTTTCTTGTCAGCAGTTTTTCCGACTTACTACTTTTCTGGACTTCTCACGCTATCCTTCACCTTCATATTCAGCCACAGATCTCTTCATTATTTATATAGGCAGATAGGCAGTGGCAGATAGGATCCTTCAAGTATGAACTTTCAACTTACCTTTACACCAGTTATCTGTATCTTTGCTGTTACTGTTTTTCCTTTTTCTTCCTGTCCATCCCTGGTAGGACTTTGTTTAATCTGTGGTACTTTATTTATGTATGTATGTATGTATGTATGTATTTATTTATTTATTTATTTATTTATGTATGTATTTATTTATTTGCTTTCTTTTTCCACTGACTTGTCTCGGCAGTAAAACCTACTCCCAGCTTCCCCAGTCTTTCTTTGACCTTGCCTCCCCACTCAAGCATTTCCGGTCTTCTACTTCATTCCCATTAAGTTTTCACAACAGCTTTGTCAAGATGTAATTCACATACCATACAGTTCACTAATTTAAAGTGTACAATTCAGAGCTCTTAGCATGCTCTCAGAATTATTCTAAAGTTGACTGTGGTGATGATTGCATGTTTTCATTATGCCAGGAAGAAAGTCCTCACCACCCAGCCATCACTCCCTAAACCTCCCCAATCTCCTTCCCCCACTAGCGCTAGCTAACCACTAATCTACTCTTTGTCTCTGTAGATTGCCTATTTGGATTCATAAATAGAACCATATAATATGTATGTGGTTCTTTGTGATTGGTTTCTTTCACTTAGCATGGTGTTTCCAAGGTTTGTCAGTGTTGCATCATTCCTTTTTATTGACAACTATTCCATTACAGGGATATAGCACATTTACTTAATTTATTTGTCACTTGGACATTTGGGTTTTTCTGTTTGGAGGATATTATAAATGTTATGAACATTCATCAGAGGTTTTTGTGTGGACATGTTTGGATGTATACCTAGGAGTTGAATTGCTGGGTCATACAATTTCGCTTTGTTTAACCATTGGAGGAACTGCCAGATTTTTCCAAAGGGACATTCCCACTAGCAGTGTTACTAGTGTTTCTGTTTTTTTACCTCCTTACCAACACATGTTGCTACCTGACTCTGATTACCACTGTCCTAGTGGCTATGGAGTAGTACCTCCTTAAGGTTTTGATTTGCATTTCTCTGATGGCTAATGATGCTGAGCATCTTTTCATGTGCTTTTTGTATATCTTTGGAGAACTGTTCATTCTGAGGCTTTGCCCATTTTTTAAATTGTTTTTTAATTATTGAATTGTAATAGTTCTTTATATATGCTAGATAGTGTCTCATGAGATACATTTGTATTATTTTACATTTGTAAAAATTTTCTCCTGGGGGTTGTCTCTTCATTTCTCGTTAACTTTTTAACCCACTTTATTCTGATCCATGCCCCTATCAGTGACCTACTTCTATCCCCTTCTTTTTTTTTTTTTTTTAAGATTTTATTTATTTATTCTTTAGAGAGAGAGAGAGAGAGGCAGAGGCAGAGGGAGGAGCAGCAGGCTCCATGCAGGGAGCCCAATGTGGGACTCGATCCCAGGATTCCAGGATCACGCCCGGGGCTGAAGGCAGGTGCTAAACTGCTGAGCCACCCAGGCTGCCCTTCCATTCCCTTCTTAGCAATATCTGACACTGTTGGCCTCTCTCTCTTCTTTGAAATATTCTTGTCTATGAAGAGTGCCTATGTTCATACTCCGTCTCTACTCTTTATTAGTTGACTTTTAGCAAATTTACTTAGCCTCTCAGTCTTCCCATTTATTCAAATATAGAATGAGGATAGTCATAGTACCCTTCTCATAGGGTTATGATTAACATTAAATGCAGTGATAAAGATAAATGCTTACAACAGAAACTGATCTGTGATATTGTAGAAGTGTTTTCTGACATTGTTATTCATCTCTATATCCCTTCCTTTTTCCACTTTTCCTACTACTCTTTCTGAATCGCCTTTGTTGTCTCTTATCTGTCCTTCCTCTGAAATGTAGGTAACCTTCACAACTCTATCCTTGACCCTCTACTCATTTAAAGTGGCTCTGTAGATGACCTCTTTCCCAGTGGTTTCTACTTCTGTTTGACTCATGACTGCAAAGTCTTTGTGAGGCATTGATCTCTTTATGGATTCATTTTGAACTGAACACTACAGGTTCCCAAATTCACCATATTCAAAACTGTACCTGCTTTCCTCCCTCAAATCTGCTTCCTGGTCTGGTGTTCCCTATCTAAGCTAACCATAATACCTAACCTTATAAGTTCATACTTTTTTTTTTTTTTTTAATTTTATTTACTCATGAGAGACACAGAGAGAGAGAAGAGAGAGAGGCAGAGACACAGGTAGAGGGAGAAGCAGGTTCCTCACAGGGAGCATGATGTAGGACTCGATCCCTAGACGGGGATCACACCCTGAGCCAAAGGTAGACGCTCAACCACTGAGCCACCCAGGCATCCCAAGTTCATACATTTTTAATTCTTCCTTCCTACCTATCCTCTAATAGGTTGTCAGATTATATTATCTCTGTCTCTGTTTGTGTTTTCCTGTTCATTTTGCTGTACTCTCACAGAGTTAGTTACCTCGGGATCTGTGCTTACATTGAAGGAGCTACCATTATTCTTAAGCAGGATTCTGAGTATTGTAGTTAGATTTTAGATAGCTTTTGCTCCTTGGTTTCCCCTTGGTCCTTCTCATCAATCCTTTTGGTTTCTTGTTTTGGAATGAGTACCCCTACTTACACACTTAGATCCTCAATATACCACTTGTATCCCTCCTTTCTTCTCATTTCCAGCGCAGGTTATTTAATCTATAGCCCAGTATTATTCCAACGTATCTCTATCTTTTCTCTCTCTGCCCTCTCATGTTCAGGGCAGGATAAAGATCAGATAAAGATCTGTGTTCTTTTCTCATGTGTACCCCTCCACTTAGCTCATAAGAGACTGTTTCAATACCATATTCTTCAAAGCCATGATAGAAGTTTCTAAAACACACTTCTGGTTGCATTAGGGCCTTGCTGTAGCCCTCTCAATGGCTTGTCTACCAATCTAAGCTGAGATCCTTTGTGCTGAGGTTCTTTATTATCTGGGAACCAACTACCTTCCCAGCTTTATCACTGGTCACATATCCTATTTTTTATGCACACGGAAATACTTGTAAATTCTTTCATTTAGCTAAGATTTAATGAGCACCTGCTATGAGCTGGGCAGTCTTCTAAGCATTGAGAACATAGTTTAAATACAGATAAAGCTTATATTCTAATTCCTTAAACATATTATGCACCTCTGTGCCCTTTTGCTGTTCTCATCCAGTTCCCTCTTTGGAATACTGTTGTTTCCCTTCTCTCCTTGACAGAATTCTCTTTGGTCTGGAAAGCTAGCTGAAAGGCTACCACTATTTTTGAGCCTTCTTCCCTCCCCCATGTCCCTAAAATTAATTTATAGTCAGGACTTAAAAAGCACTGTTTTTGTTATTATTCTAGAACTTTGACATCTTTTATAGCTTGGTTTCATACCTCCTCTGCTAAATTGTCAACCATTTAGGGCCAGGACTATGTATTACTGTAGTCTCTATCTAGTACATAATGGGTATTTAGTTAGTGGTTAATTAATTTAATTGGCTTTTGCATCAGTGATTTTTTTCTAATCCTCACACAGTCACCAGTAGACTAGACCTTTTTAGCTTCATACTTAGATTACAGCAGCAATCTGTTGACTAATAGCTCCCGTGTCATGTTTCTCTAGTCTCACTCAGTGAACATATGAGTTTCTTCTGTGTGTCAGGTACTGTGTTAGGCTCTGGGAAAAATAAAGATTAAGGGATCCCTGGGTGGCGCAGCGGTTTGGCGCCTGCCTTTGGCCCAGGGCGCGATCCTGGAGACCCAGGATCAAGTCCCACATCGGGCTCCCGGTGCATGGAGCCTGCTTCTCCCTCTGCCTGTGTCTCTGCGCCTCTCTCTCTCTCTCTGTGACTATCATAAATAAATAAAAATTAAAAAAAAAATAAAAAAAAATAAAGATTAATCAGCCTGCTGGAAAGATTGACAGATAAACCATTCATTGTAGTATAGTATAATAAGTGCACTGGCAGACTTGATTATATATCTGTGGGAGGTGCACTGGGCCAAGTCACAGAAAGCTGCTCAGAAGAGGGGAGGTCCCACTGAGGCCTGAAAAAGACAGGTACACTGTAACTCATGGTTTTAAGAGAATGGAGTGCTAGAATATGGGAGTGGGAAAGAATGAGAGAGGAATGAAGAAACTTCCACATCATTCTACAGCAAAAGTGGATCATTTAAAAGGTTTCAGAAAATGATACAATCAGATATTTAGTTCAGAATTTTCTTTCTGCAGTGAGGAAGGTGGATTGACGGGGAGGGGAGTGATACACAATTTAAACATTCTGAAAGACTGTTGCAGTAATATGGGCAAGAAATGATAGTGCTTAAACTAAAGTAGCAAAGAAGGTGAAAAGAAATAGGTGATTTTTTTTTTAATTATCATGGTTATTAAATGTACAAGTGTATGGTTTAGTGATTGGGATTGGGGAGGGATCCAGCAGTGAGGGATCCACATCTTTGAAAACATGGGTTTCTGACTTGCAGCAGTAAAGATAATACTGCTCCCCAAGATCCAGCAGTATAGGAGGATTAGGATAGGAGGACCGGGTTGGGTTTGCAGAAGGTTGAGAACATTTAACTGTAAGATGACCAGGAGATAGTTGAGAATGTGGCTCTAAGTCAAGAGTGAGAACTGGAAACAGAAAATATAGCAATTAAAGTTCTGGGAGTGAATACGGTCACCCCTTAATGAACTCAGCAGCTTTTTATTGCCATCTCCCATCTCTAGGATTATATCCTAAACACTGGGGATCTCAGCATTGAATGACACAGAGGTCATTCTATCCACTGATACAGAGAGTGGATCCTTCAGTGAGGGTAGAAAACCTTACAGTTTAAGGACTAATGTAACAGAATGATGTAACTTCTGGAGAAACTAGGCAGCCGTTTGTGAGAAATGGTGTTTAAACTCAGTCCTAAAGGATGGGAAGAGAAGTAGGGAAGGGTCCTTCCTGAGGCAGAAGAGAGCCTGACTTCTTCAAGGAATAGAAAATGTGAGTGGAACATAGCAAGAGGGATTGAAAGGAGGCTAGAAGGATGTAGAGGACCAGAAAGTACAGTTCCCTACAGTACAGGAAAAGAATTTGGACTTTATCTTAAGGGCAGTAGGGAAACACCTAGTAGTTTTGAACAGAGGAGTGACATAATGAGGTGAATGTCTTGAAGATGGTATTCTGGCTATTGTGCCATGAATGGTTCAAAAGTGGTAAAGGGTATTGCAGTAATTCAAGCAAAAGAAATGTAAGAAGAGAACAAGGACTGATGAGTGGTATGGGAAATGGGGTAGGGAGTTCTCACGCGAAGAACTATCAAAGAAACAAACTGGCCAAAGGTGGGATGAAACCCTGGAGAAATGAGTCATGAAGCCGGAGGGAGAAATAATGTCAGCAAAATAAAGAAGAGGCCAATAGATCAGAGAAGAATCAGAAAGGACCCATTGGATTGAACAATGGAAGGGTCACTGATGCTCTTAGAGCAGTGTCTGTGCATGGGTAGAAGAAGCCAAAGTAGAATAAATTGAAGAACAAATTAGAAGTGAGAAGGTAGAGTCAAGTAGTGTGGACAATGCTTTGAAGAATTTTATGTTTGAAGAAAGGGAGAAATGGCTATGTAGGTTTAAAAGGCGTTTATAATTTTATACTTTATTAACAAATCTGAATAGGTAGTATATGCCTGTTATTTTAAAAATTGAAGGTTAGAAAATTTGAATGTTCTTCTACTGAAAAGAAATCTTACCCCACCCCCGCCGTGACCTTAGTCTCCCATCTCTCAACTTTTAGTAATTTATCATATCTTTTTGAAATTCCTTACATAATCCAGCATTTATATCTCGAAGAAGGTTTGGTCTGATTTTGCGTTTAAAAAATGAAGGAGGTTTAAATGCCAGTGAGAACAAATAGGGAGAACCTGAGAGATAGGAGAGGTGGGACAATTGATGGAGGAAGTACATCTCTTGTATCTGCTCCACTTTTTCTCTAGTTATATGTTCACGGAAGGGTGAAAATTAAGGGAGCTTCTGTTTTCTCTCTGTATTAGCAACAGAGGTCTAGTGCTACTGAAAACAATGGGGGAGGTAGCGGGATAGTGCCCTTGAACAAAGTGGGAGAGTTCTGAAACAGCCAGCGTGGGAAGTAGAACAAATGCTCACTGGAAGAACAACAAGGCTTTTACTGTCCTGAGTTCACGTTCGGGTCCACTTGAACAAACTGTAATAGTGTCAGTGCTGTAGGATTCTTCTGCATCATGTTCTTGTCATGTTGAACTTTCATACAGGAAAACTTGTGACAAAACTGAAAAGAACCAGAACCCCCCATGCACATGGTAAGGCTTCTCCCTTAGTAAGCAAATATTAAGAAATAAATCTTACCACAGTTTGGCTTCATAAAGTTTCCAGGTAGTTCTGTGTCTCTAGAACTGCCACTGCAGTGCATGGCACGTCTGATAGAATCATCCACATCAAACAGTAGATTACTATTCTTAAAAGACTGATTGTACTTAGAATGATTTGTTAAGACTGGGGTAACATGGAAATCACTTGACTAAAATCTGTATTTTAGAGATGAAGAAAACAGAACTCCAAGAAAGGGCTTTTCCAGGGTCATGTTGCTCAGTTGTGTCTATCTTGAACCACTAGCCCACGTCTGAGAATTGCTACTTGGTCAGTTACTGGCCTGAAAATCCAGTGACCTTCCACAGACACTAGTGTTTTCATAATTAAATGCAGGCTGTTTTACCACCAGTACTAAAAATATGTTTTTAAAACTTGGAGGAAAAATTAACTATATATATTTCTTTAAGTTTTTGTGCTTGCTACCACTTAGTGGCTGTAGACAGCAGATGACAGAACAAATATTGAAAAAAACATGAGTTACTATCCAGATTAGATTTAACAGCTTGTGTTTCTTTTAAAGATCCATTAAGTTACTATTATTTGTGATTTTTTTTTTATTTTATACTGCATGCATGTTGATAGTCCTATTTTTTGTTTTGGCATTCAGAAACATGTAGTCAAAGATAAAGTAGGCCATTGTGCTTGGTTTGGGGGCTATGAAGAGTAAGATTTCATCCCCCTCGGTCTCTGGTTAAGTTTGGAAGTGGGAACACAAGGGGTTGGCAGTGATCAGCTCTCTTTGGATAAGAGAGGCAAGAAAGACTTCACAGGGTAGGTGACATTTGAGCTGACTTATAAAGAAGTAGCTTTTTTTTCACAAATAAAAGGTGAGACCAAAAAAAGTTCATTATGGAAATGGAAGAGGTCATTGTAATTAGAACTTTGTGAACAAAGCAGAAAGGAGTGAAAAGGCCTGGCATGTTCAAGTACTAGCAGCCACAGTTCAGTATTGCTAGAGGGTGGTGTATGAATGGGGCCATAATGGAAGACTGTGCCAGAGAGGCATCATGGACCCAATCAAGAATGATCTTTTTATTATTTTTAAAAGCTTTTGTGTATTTATTCATGAGAGACACAGAAAGAGAGGCAAGACACAGGCAGAGGGAGGAGAAGCAGGCTCCATGCAAGGAGTCCGATGTGGGATGAGTCCATCCTGGGAATACGGGATTAGGCCCTGAGCCAAAGGCAGACGCTCAACCACTGAGCCACCCAGGCATCCCAAGAATGATCTTCCTATTATAAAAAATAGGAAATTTGAACTTCATTCTTTAGGTTATGGGGGAGCCATTAAAATTTTTAAGCAAGAAAGTAATAGAATGATTGGTATTGTGGATTTCTTAGTTTTATAAGAAAACTTTAGTAAAGTGGGGTATTGTCAGACTAGAGGCAGGGAAACCAGTTAGGAGGTTAATGTAATAATCCCAGGAAGAACTGAAGGCCTGAAGTAACTAGAGCTATGGTAATAGAGACGGACAGGAACAAGTATCTGAAGAAACCTGATGGGTTGAGAAGAATCTAGATTGAGCTCCTAGTTTGTGACTCTGTGACTGGGTAGGTGGTAAGATTACCATGGGAAACAAAAATCCATTTAGGAAGTTCCATGGAGATAGGTGGATTTAAGAACCTATTGGACATCCAGTAAGCTATTGGATATATGGGGTGGGGAATTGAAGTTATATAGGGATGAAGTTTTGGAAGTTATTAGCATATGTTAACACCACTAGAGTGATAAGATTGCCCAGAGAGCAAGAATTAACTTCTGGAATCCAAAGTCTTCATTATCCAAAATACGACATATGTGACTTTTGTTAGGGGAAGGTCCATAGTTTTCTTTAGATTCTCAAAAGGGATAAACAGAGCCCCGGGTATCTGCATTAAGTGATGGGCAGCGATATAGTAAGTAGTCTCACCAAAGAAGGCAGAAAAGGAACAATAGTGAAGAGAAAAAGGTGGTATCAAAGCCTAAGTGAAGTAGCAGGAGGACTGAAGAAGAGTCGTTGGCTTGGCAATTAGAGGACTGGTAAATTGTTCCTAATGAACAAGGTGGAATTAAATGTATGTGTATGTAATGAAGCTTCCCGCAGAAACACCATGGTTTCTAAGAATTGTAAAAACCATTGGCCTACAAAAAAGTTCAAATGCCTCTGTTGAGTGTTCAAAGCTGAAATTTGCTCTTGCCTTGCCATTACAGTTGAATTTCTTGCTTCAATATTCTGAACTTTAAAGCTAGCCAGATAGCCAGATCCATCTCTTCACTATTTTCTGGATACTTCATACAAATCTTAGCTCCAAGCTTTTGCTGGTGTTTTTCATCCTGCCTGCCCTGTTCCCTACCCAACAAACCCTATCGGCTTCTCACAGTTTAGTTTGTTCTGCTTTCTCTGTACTCCTTTCTGACTATATTAATTTCCCTCTTTATATTCTAGGTATTTATCGTCTTGTTTTGCCATTTAAAATTGTACCGCCTTGCATTGCTGCTTACTGTACATATTATTGCCTCTTTTCCCAGTGAGATTTTTTTTTTTAACTCCTAAAGGTTAGCCCTACCTTATATCTCTTCACACCCCCTAGTGGCTGAACTTTCATGTACTTATTTTAAATACTAAAGATTTGAATGAATTTTAACCTAAGCCATGCATAGTGGGGGAAAATGTCTTTAAGAAAAAAATCTTATGATGCATTCTAAATTATACAGGAGTGATTGATGGATTATTTTTACAATCATACTCCATTTCTATGGGTAATCAAGAGTTGATTGCATATCAGAAGATACATCTATGAGGCTTAGGAACTTTTGGGCTTTTATTTGAGATTTTTAGCATATTGAATTAACTACGTCTGTTAAGCCAAACTAATTTTTCTGTGTAAAATTATCAACTTTTCAAAATGGGAATAGTTTTGGACTTAAAAGTAAAATACATTTACTAAAATAAGTCTATCAAGTAGAGATATTACTAGTATTTCTATACTATTTTGCCAAAGGCACTCATGTTTTATAAACATCTTTACTAGCCATAAATTAAGTAGATACCAATGGGATTAACATACAAAATATAGTCACTAATAATGCAGCTGGCTCATAACTAAACAATACATATTACTTTGGAAGCTGACTTCAGAGGCATGGTGTTACTAGTTCTGCTGAATGATAATTTAGCTTAATCATTTGATTTGAAGCCAGTGTTATTGTTTCTTTCATTATTTGCTGACAACTTTTGGCATAATCCAGGGTTATGATAGGAAAAACTGTTGTAGAAAAAAAGAGGACTAGAGTTGAATTGCTTTATTCCCAAGTCAGAAAAATTAAAAACTTCCTTAGTTAAGTAGAATAGATATGTTAGATACTGCCACATGGATCACATTATTGTTGAGCCAGATATCTACTAATGTAAATCCTAAATTGTAGTAACCTGACAGGAAGAAGAAATCTGTGTTACTTTAGTCAGCCAGTTTAACACTTAAATATATGACTAAGCTTTTCCTTTTTTTCCACTGAAATCACAATATGTATTTCCACAAAAGTACAATTTTTGTGCATATCTTCACACCTTAATTTAACCATATTTTTGAATAGGTAATGCATATTTTGACTGTTTTTGATAAAGAATAGTTCTTTTAATTCACAAGCAGTATTGCTTTGAGTAGACTATACTGAAACATTGAGATTCATCGGTGGAGAGAAAATAAAACTTACTGGCTAAGTGACTTCAGCAAAGCTGCCTCAGGGTACCTCCCCCTAATTTGCGCCTCAGCAACATTTCCTAAGTCTTCCACGTTATTTGGCATTAATAAATTATGAATAGTAAAACAAGTGTGATGCTCATCCTTACTTTATAATAAAAACTTTGTTAAAAATTTTAGGTAAAAGCAAATGTATCCCAGTTAAGGTTTTAATCTATATCTGATTTAAAATAACTAAAAACTGTAGAATACAGTTTAATCACTTTTATATTTTAGAATGTGGATATATGTTATTCCAGAGGACAAAGAAAAAATTGAAGGGCTTTAGAATTTTTTTTTTATTACACACTTGACTACGTTTTTAAAGAGAAACTTACTTAACATGGAATTCCCTGATTTTAAGGGAGGAGAACCTCATTGACTCACTGGGGTAGGAAGGCAAATTTCTAGTTACCATGGTGGCCACAACAGCAGTCAAAGGGATAAATCAAAATGTTTGCTCTTTGGTAGCTGCTACCTAATCCATTCATGCGTGAGTCTAAAGTAAGAATTCTCTGAAATAGTTATGTCCAATAGAAACAATATAAGCTACATATATGTAATTTTAAATTTTCTAGTAATCACATTAAACAAGTGAAATGAAACCAGTGAGATTGCTTTCAGTAATATTTTTAATCAGGGGCACCTGGGTGACTCAGTTGGTAGAGTGTGTGACTCTTAATCTTGGGATTGTGAGTTTGAGCCCCACATTGCTCATAGAGATGATTTTAAATTAAAAAAGATATTTCATCCAATAAAAGCAAAATATGTCAGTAATCAGTATTTTTCAAATGTTAAATATATTATTTTTTTGTTTATTGTTTGAACTCAATGTATATTGTACTTAAAGCACATCTCAATTTGGACTAGCCAGATTTCAGGTGCTCAGTAGCTACATGGCAGCTAGGAATGTTTGTATTGAACATTGTGTTTCTAGAACATCTAAGGGCTGTGTGCCCCATGATATTGAGAAGTAGAACTTGCCTTATATCCAATGTAAAATATTAAAATTCCCTACTTAGAGGATGCCTACATCTGTGCTGGTCAAGTACTAACGTAGGTCATAAATTGTTAGTTTTGAGACTACCTGTTTCCATGATCAAGATAAATACCATTGAATTTCAGTACTCTTATCTCCGAGGTGCAATTCTTTACCTGTGTTCAAACATACTAAACTAAATTCTGTATATATTTTATGTAGTATAAAGAAAACCTCTGACTCAGTGTATTCTGAACTTTATTAAGGAGAATGATAATGGCTACCTTACCCTTCAAGATATTATTTTAAGTAATTAGGACTGTCATAATCTGATTGCAATTTTCTTTTATATTTTAAGGATATGGAATATTATCTTGTAAAATGGAAAGGATGGCCAGATTCTACAAATACTTGGGAACCTTTGCAAAATCTCAAGTGCCCATTACTACTTCAGCAGTTCTCTAATGACAAGCATAATTATTTATCTCAGGTAAAGAAAGGCAAAGCAATATCTCTAAAAGACCATAACAAAGCTCTGAAACCTGCCATTGCTGAATACATTGTAAAGAAGGCTAAACAGAGGATAGCTCTGCAGAGATGGCAAGATGAACTCAACAGAAGAAAGAATCATAAAGGAATGATTTTTGTTGAAAATACTGTTGACTTAGAGGGCCCACCTTCAGACTTCTACTATATTAATGAATACAAACCAGCTCCTGGAATCAGCTTAGTCAATGAAGCTACCTTTGGTTGTTCATGTACAGATTGCTTCTTTGAGAAATGTTGTCCTGCTGAAGCTGGAGTTCTTTTGGCTTATAATAAAAACCAGCAAATTAAAATCCCACCTGGTACCCCCATTTATGAATGCAACTCGAGGTGTCAATGTGGACCTGATTGTCCCAATAGGATTGTACAAAAAGGCACCCAGTATTCACTTTGCATCTTTCGAACTAGTAATGGCTGTGGCTGGGGTGTAAAAACCCTTGTGAAGATTAAAAGAATGAGTTTTGTCATGGAATATGTTGGAGAGGTATGTTAAACTTAAATAATGGGTGTGGGAGGTTTATGCTTTTTTTTTTTTACCTTAGTAACAAATATTGGTACAATTTTATATTACTATTTGCAAGTGTGTAAAAATTTCGGGTTTGAGAGAAGGGTTCACTGGCATAATTAGAAATACAGACTTGTATATGAACAAAAATAGATATGATGACAAACAGTCCTCTTTCAAAAGCACCCATTCCAAAAAAAAAAAAAAAAACAAAAAACCCACACACAGTCATTGAAATTGTAAAATATGGCAACTATTTTACACAAAATTCCTAAGAAAAAAAATCAGATCTACACACATGCTAACTTTAAAAACGTTTAGATTATAATCCATCCATTTGACTAAATATGGTTAAGTGTAGTTGGCCAAATCCAGTATTGTATCAACATGAGATACTGTAGACAAATGTTTTCCGAACAAATGTAAAATATACCTAAGAGCATTTATTGCATCCACAAGAAAATCCAAATTCTTTGTAACTCAGAGACTATTCTCTACATTACCAAAGACTGAGCTAATTTATTTTTATACATATAATTTGAATATATGAAAAAGTAGTATTTAGCATGTACCACATACTATTCTAAGTACCTTTTGTTTTAACTCTTTAATCGTCTCTATAACTCTGGGGTAGTAGTATTATCTCCATTACTATAGATGAGGAAACAGGCACACAGAATTCAACTTGCACAAGGTCACATTGAAGTGAAGAGGAGCCAGGATTCAAAACCAAGGCTCCAAAATGAGTGCACTTTTCCCCTATGCTACACTTCCTCAAACTGAGTGAAGGATTACACTGACTGGAAAATAAAAGTGTGACTATGTATCTCAGGTTGTCACATCTGACATTTTAAAGTTATGTAGAATTAGGTCACATATAATTATTTGTATTCATCTAGAATTCTGAGATTGGAAGTATTTCAAGCCTTCAGTATTTAGACAAGGGCAGATTATTGTAAATCTCTATTAGGGATACTAGATCTTCTATAATCAGATTTGTAAATCTGGTTGACACCGACAATCACTTTAGATGTTTTTGGTTTAACTCAGGCATCTGGAAAAGCTATGTTCTTTTTTTTTTTTTATTTTTTATTTTTTTATTTTATGATAGTCACACAGAGAGAGAGAGGCAGAGACATAGGCAGAGGGAGAAGCAGGCCCCATGCACCGGGAGCCCGACGTGGGATTCGATCCGGGGTCTCCAGGATCGCGCCCTGGGCCAAAGGCAGGCGCCAAACCGCTGCGCCACCCAGGGATCCCAAAAAGCTATGTTCTTAGAACAGAACTGTACACGAGAGTTTTGAGCTACAGAATTACATGAAAAGAGCCTACTTTACAAAACTAAACTTCCCATACAGTTGGCTGCAAATTCTGTATTTGTGACAAATTTCCATTTATAACTGCACAGATTAATTACAAGAAAAATAAGGTTTTTAAGACTATCTTTACTTGTAAATTTATCCCTTTATATTCCATTATATCCTACAGAAAGCTATACTTGGGTAGCTTTTTGAACATCTGAATAAATAAGAATGAAAGTAATACTGTCTTAATTTGTTAATTGTGGGTTGTCCCAATGCCTGTCTAAACAGCCTTGATTCTTTTGCAGTCATTTCTGCCCTTAGTTTCCCACATCTTTCCATTCAGCTCTTGTAGTTTGTGTAAATATTTGTTTTATTTTTTTAACATTTTTTTATTTATTCATTTGAGAGCAAGAGAGAGAGCGCACAAGCAGGAGGAGAGGCAGAGGGAGAAGCAGACTCCCAACTGAGCTGGGAGCCCAACATGGGGCTCTGTCCCAGGATCTAGAGATCATGACTTGAGCCAAACGCGGATGCCCAACCATCTGAACCACCCAGGCACCCCTGAATATTTGTTTTAAAGACACCTCAATTTCTTACTTTCTAAACCTTTGTTGTTAAGGCATTTATAAATTATTAATAGATTTATGGGTGAGTGTTCAATTCAACAATAGCTATATAATATACTATAGTTTCTTCTTTTTAGGTAATCACAAGTGAAGAAGCTGAAAGACGGGGACAGTTATATGACAACAAGGGAATCACATATCTCTTTGATCTGGATTATGAATCTGATGAATTCACAGTGGATGCAGCCCGATATGGAAATGTCTCTCATTTTGTTAATCACAGTGTAAGTAATACTTAAAGAATAGACAGGACTAATCAACTTAGTACTGTTTTTAACGATTTGTCCATAGTTGAGGAGTATTTAAGTTACTTACCCTTTTAATATTTCCAAAGCATTTTTTTAATTATTTATTTATTTATTTATGATAGTCACAGAGAGAGAGAGAGAGGCAGAGACACAGGCAGAGGGAGAAGCAGGCTCCATGCACCGGGAGCCCGATGTGGGATTCGATCCTGGATCTCCAGGATCGCGCCCTGGGCCAAAGGCATGCGCTAAACCGCTGCGCCACCCAGGGATCCCCTCCAAAGCATTTTTTTAAAGATTTTGTTTATTCATGAGAGATGGGGGGCGGGGGCAGTGACACAGACAGAGGGAAAAGCAGGCTCCATGCAGGGAGCCCGATGTGGGATTCGATCCTGGAACTCTGGGATCATGCCTTGAGCGGAAGGCAAGATGCTCAACCGCTGAGCACCCAGGCATCCCTCCAAAGCATTTTAATACAAAGAACTCTTCAGTTAGGTTGTGGTATTATTGCTGTATTTGGAAAATTCATTGAGGTGATACCAAATACCAGGCATTTTGCAAGAGATTTTATGTATTTCATCTAATCTTTTCAAAACTTTGTAAGGTTTTATCTTCATATAGAGAAAGAAGTGAGTGGAGGAATTAAGAGGTGGAAAGGTGAAGAATCACATACAACTGTAGAAGTTTCTTACAGAAATTAACAGCTGAATTTTAGGATTGCAACTAAAGATAGCTGTATTTTCTTAAAATGTAAACATGTTAAGCTGTTTATAAAATTTAAGAATTTGTAGAATAAGTTTTTAGGGCCATTTTTCTAAATTACAAGTTAGTATTTTTAATTCATGTTTGAAAAGATCTTAGACTACAGCTAGAACCTTAACTGTAGAATTTTAAATTCTATAAACTATTTCTAAAAATAAGAGGGTGCCTACTAAGTGCCAGCAGATAAATGTAAGTTATGTAGCTGCCATATAAGGAAGGTAGACCATGCTAAACTTTTGATGGATTTTTATACCAAGAAACTAGTTTGTTTAGTAGTGAAATGTCAGACCTTCTGATTCCTTCATTGTTAGTTTTATTTACTTATTTTGCTTTAATTTTTTTTCTTAATGGTAAATTTGAGATACTCTGGAAATAGTCTATTCAAGGACAAGTAAACACTTCTTTTGATTTCTTAGTATGATTCACTTGATTCACTAGATGTTTCTTCCTGCATTGTCCAGAACTTAATGTAGAATTCTTAAAATATTAGTTCCAAACAGAAGTTAAAGCAATGAAACCCCATACAGTATGGAATCTGAGTTGTATAGTGCTGACTTATTCTATTTCTTTATGCCTTACTGAACTACATACAGGTTAAATGATAATGTTATCATGACAGAAAAGTTAAAAGGTTGAGACTAAATGAAACAGGATTGGTAAAAATGTTAGTAATTGTAGCTGCAGGGTGAATATATGTGGATTTATCATTTTTGCTAGTGTTGTGTTTAAGATTTTCTGTAAGTAAAAACAGTATTTTTTAATTTGCATGCCTCAAAGACCTCTAAACAATAAACAATGTAATTCTTAATAGAACTTTAAAAAATACAAGTCTGGGAAATTAAGTATTTTATATGGCATGTAGAAGAGAAGGTTCATGTCTTTTTTACTTAAATGGGTTCTAATGTTCCTTTTTAGTGTGACCCAAATCTTCAGGTGTTCAATGTTTTCATTGACAACCTTGATACCCGTCTTCCCCGAATAGCATTATTTTCCACAAGAACTATAAATGCTGGAGAAGAGCTCACTTTTGATTATCAAATGAAAGGTATGGTTTTCAAGTAGTTTGATTGGTGTTCAGTTGTTTCGGTACAAAGAATCTAATCAAAGAAAAAACCTGAACCAAAAGATCTGAACCAAGCAGATATTAAAAAGGAGAAAAAAATGAGGCTAAATTTGTCATTTTACTCAAGGTCATAAGCTAATCTGACAGAGGTAAAACTAGAATCCAGGTCTGCATGACCTTGAGCTGAGTAATGTTCTTTTCTCTATACCACATTGCCACCTGCTTTTTTCATAATTCCCATTATGAAAGCTTATTATATATCTTTTCTCAGTATTACTTGTATTTTAAAATTGTAAGGCATACATTCCTGAATATTTACCAAGAGATGTATATTCAAAAGGCTGAAAATCTGATTTAAATCATACATTAACTTAGTCCAATCCTACTCGGATTTGGCTTTTTTTTTTTTTTAATGGTACTTTTATTTGCTTCATTGTGACTTTTTTTCTGTTTTTTCTAAGTGTTAAGTACAGCTTGTTACTATTTAGCCTACCTTTATGGCCTTTAATAGAGTGTGAAATTGAGTGATTATGTATTGGATTTTTCCTAGTAAGTTCCATCATTTCCAAGCTAGTCTTATTAATATGGGCTAATAGCATATGTGTTTATCTCTTACTAGCTCACACCATTCTTTCAAAAGATAATTCATAATGATTTGTCTCTGAATATTCACATTTACTTAAAACTGATAGAAAATTTGAACTTCCTTCTGAATTGTCTTAACTCTTTCTTCTGTATTTCTTTTTCTATGTGATCAGGTTCTGGAGATATATCTTCAGATTCTGTTGACCACAGCCCAGCCAAAAAGAGGGTCAGAACTGTGTGCAAGTGTGGAGCTGTGACTTGCAGAGGTTACCTCAACTGAATTTTCAGGAAATAGAGCTGACAATTGTAGTTTTTTTTGTTTTTTTCTAATGTTAACATTTCAAAAAAGTATTTGGGACTCTTTTCAGATTGTCAAGATTATATGCTATGTTAATTACAGTTCATGTTTCAAATTATTGGCCAAATGTATTACTGATGCTTCTGAAGAGAAGAACACAGGGTCACATAGACCAATTTGAGATATACATATTTAGTGATGAGATACTAAACATGAAGGGAAAACTATTTATAGATGAGCATATGCATACATAAAAAGACTGTGAGTAGAGAAAAATGCCTCCTTCAGTGTTTAAGCAAACTAGTAGCGTAAGTCACTAAGATCAAATATTCAACCTGCCATACACCTTGAATTTAGAGAGTTAATTCAATTTGGGCAAATATATACAAGTGCTATTTCTGTTATGTTGTCATTCCCATTATTACTCACTGTACTTGTATTTGAGACAAACAGGTGATACTGAATTATTCTATTTTCCTACTTTCATCAAAATACTGGATTTTAATGATAAATTTAAGGTCTAAATTAAATATAAAAGTTTAAATACAGTTTGATTTCATATTTTGAAAAAATCCAGACTGTTATGAGGCATGTATATCTGAACCAGTAATTCTTAAAGATTTTTAATCTCTTAAAGGGATAATTTCCAAAAAAAAGCTCTAAAATTCTAGAATGGCTGCCCATTATGCTGCTTTGAAGGATGGGGGCAGTGGGACCAGGAGAGTTTTGGGGAGTGCCAGGCAGAGGAAATGGAGCACTTTAAGGGCCCCTCTTAGTAACGTAAATTAAGAGATCCACGTTGAGTACTTCTGGTCTAAACATAAATAATAAAACAAGATAGCCCTGACTGCAGTTGTACCTAACAATAATGTTTCATATGATACATCTTCTGAATTTCAGGCAGTTTTAACATTTCCACCAAACTTAATTATTTTTATATTCTCTGCAGTCTCTTAAAATCTATATTTTGAACTGATACTTATTTTTTATACATGAATTTTTAAAATATGATAAAGCTAAAACTTGGGTTGGCCAAAGTGTGTACCTGAGTTATGAGAACTTTTTTTACTTGAACCATGAAGACTGAAATGGAATATATTCCTTGTTTGGTTTTTGTTTTGTTTTCCTGCATAGTAAAACATCAATCAGGAAAAAATGTGTTTTCATTTCTGTGATTGTGGGATTTGTAATCATGGTGTCCAGCATGAAGGTAAACGCAGCAAGTAAATCTGGCTTTCAGTATTTCTAATTAAACTATACCTAAGCTCATTGCCCTGTTGCTTTAATGACCCTAAAATAAGTGGGTAAAATTCAATGGACCTCAAATGCAGCACTTCCAATATCTTCTAAATTCTTAACCTCTTTTTTGGGAGAAGCTGTGTTTGTTTATGCATTATATTTTTATAGCTACCACATGATTTTGCTCTTTTATAATATACGGTAAATTTTTAACATGTTTGGAGCCTCAGTGTATTAACCAAAATCTGCAGAAGGTGTCAAGGAAAAATACATTTTTTTAGTGCCATTTCTTAGTTTTTTTTTCTTTTTTATGAGAAATTAGTCACATGGTGTCGGTGGTGAGAACATCACAGATTTATAATGCTCCAATGGCCACGCTTACTTTGAATCATAATTCTTCAACAGGTTTAAAGATATAATTTTAATATTCTTCTTAAAAAGTCAGTTGTACTATCCAGTTAATCTTGTCTACTTTTTGTGGTTAAAAAAAATGTAAAACAGGAGGGCAAAGGGAAAATGGCTATTTTCAGTAAATTTGTTTCATTTTGTCTTTATTACTAGAAATTTAATGGATCTTTGAGATTTTAATGACCTGTTACCCTTACTTTATTAAAAAGTTGGACTTAGTAAACTAGAAACCCTCTACATGAAACTGTTGGAAGCTTTTAACTATTTTGTCAACATTTAGCTTCTTTCGTTTCTTAAGTTGTCAGAATTTGTTCCTTCAGTATAAGTATAGCCAAAATTCAAGGGTAATATTTAGATCAAGTTTAAACTGTAAATTAATCCAGTCTGAGTTTTACTAATACCGTTGTTTTCAGTATCTATATAAGGATCGCGATACACAATTGGCAACCTCAGGGTCTTTTCCCTCTATGTGCAAAATCTAGACTGCACTTATTTTTCTTACAGTTCACTTTTCTTTAGCCAAATAAATTTAGTTTGGCATTTGATTTTCTATTTATTGTAGGTTAGCTTTTGTTTCTGAATATTTTACTGTCTTTTCCAGTAAGGCTACAAAAGGGCCAAAAACACCAGTGTATTCCTGCCTACTTCTTTTGAAATTAACCAGAGGTTTTTATACTATTCCCTTAAATGTTATTTGCCTTTTAAGAAGTTTATCAGTCATGGTTGATCCATTTAAATATTAGAGTAGAATTTTACATAGCATAAAATGGATATGGATAGATACTTGTAAAATTTTTTGAGCATTATTAGTCACCAGGAAATTTAACATAAAGCTTCCATTCTTTGAGCAAGTCTTAGGCTCTTTATATCCTAAGACTTGCTCAAAGAATGGAAGCTTTATGTTAAATAAAGCTTTATATGTGCTCTTTATATGTGCTCTTGTGCTTCTCCTAAGCCTGTGAGTCTGGTGCTCTTGGCCCTATAGCACAGCAAAGGAAAGGGTCTAGACTGGGTAGATAAGATTAACACACCCATAGATCACCCAGCTTGGGGCCAGTAACACCTGACTATAATGCACTCAATTTTATACTTTTAGTTTCAACAAACATGTAACTCTTGGATTCCTAAGGCAAATGTGGCTAGCATCTGGGCTGTGTCTGTGCTGTATCTTGGCATTTTGAAACTTTTTTTCACTTTTTCTTTTATACTTTACAGTTCTTAAAGTAAAAATCAAGTAGTCACTATAATTAATCCTGCTTCCTCCTGTGCTCTTTTTGAGAGGCATTATTACATGCTGGCTAAGAGCATGGACTCTGGAGCTTGAGTTGCCAGCATTTTCATTCCTGGCTTCATCCCCTGCCGGCTGTGTGAACTAACCTCTCTGTGCCTTAGCCTCATTTGTGAATGGGGAGAATAATTTCTCTACCTCAAAGGGTGGTGGTGAGAATTAATGGAGTTGATATCCAGTGTGTAAAAGAATGAATCATCATCATAGAGTAAGCACCATATGTAAGTATTTACTACAGTTCTTCTGTACTGTAATCTTCAGTGATGGCTACAAGTTTTTTTTTTCCCTAAGTTTGTTCTAGTGCTCCTAGCCCTTATATTCATTCAGCTGGCATTTATTATGCCAGATTCACCTATAGAACAATGAGAACACGGCAGTATGTAATATTAAATGGATAGTGTGATTATAAAGTGCTAAAAAATTCAGAATGTTTACAGGCATGTTTTGGGTTATAAGCTAGGCTGTTAAAGGTGAGGTCTTCAGTGTCAGTGAATATATAGTTACATTTGATTACCTGATTTTTTTTTAAGATTTTATTTATTTATTCATTCATAGAGATGCAGAGAGAGAGTAGCAGAGACACAGGCAGAGGGAGAAGCAGGCTCCATGCAGAGAGCCTGACGTGGGACTCGATCCAGGATCTCCAGGATCACGCCCTGGGCTGCAGGCGGCGCCAAACCGCTGCGCCACCGGGGCTGCCCTGATTACATGATTTGTAATAATTAAGTGTAACTAATTTTTAGAGCTGAAAATAAAAAGTAAAGTCTCTAGGTTTTATTAGGCCTGTTGTAGTTATGACTTGATACTCAACCAATGATCTGCAATCTCTGCTGGTTTCCTTAATAATTTTATATTCACTTTGCATTTAGTAATAGTACTCATGGGAGAGAGGGGTAAAATGGGGTGAATGTATTTCTACCCGAGTCATATGGAGTCTGTGGAATATATTTCATCAAAAACTGGGGAGTAGCTGCTGAGGTAGGAAAAAGGGGTCAGTGATACGCATGATAATGCATATCATTCCATTTAATCTGCAGATTGTTTTAGATTCTCTACTTAAACTCATTGTAAGTGTAATCTTTTTGCTTCCGTAATGTATAAAATGCCAGCATACCCCAAAGTGTTGATGACATACCCCACTGATGGACTTGAAGGAAAACAACTCAGAACACATTAATGCTTTTGCCATTTAATTATTTTCTTTTAGGTTCTAATTTTTCTGCTTTAAATTTTGTCATTGTATTCATACCAGCATTTGTAAGTGATACAGCTTTTGAGATAAATAAGGGGCTGATTTTTGAAGCATTTTATGACCTGCAGGATACGGTTGTCTATCGTGGTCAGTGTGCCATGGGCACTTATGTTGTTGGGTGGAGTGTTCTACGTCAGTTAGATCCAGTTGGTCAGTGGTGCTATTCATTCTGTATCTTTGCTCACTTCCTGTATGCTGATTCTGTTACTGACAGAGGAATGGGCAAGTCCCTAGCTAGAATTGTGCATTAGTTTGTCTTTCTCCTTGGTTTTAGCTCTTTGTATTTGGAAGCTGTTTTTAGGTACATACACATACAGCGTTGTGTCTAGATCTTTTATCATTAGAAATTTGCCTGATGCTAATATGGTCATTCCGGCTTTAAGTAGTATTTAGGGATCTTTTTCCATTCTTTACTGTTAACCTACCTGCATCATTCACTATATATAGGAGGACTGTTTTTCCCCTATGTTTTCATGGTGCGTTTTGGCCATTTTCACTTAATGTAATTATTGAGGTCTGGATTTAGTTCTACCGTATCTGTCCCAGTTTTTGTTCTCTGCTTCCCCTTTACTGCCCTGTTTTAGGTTACAGGAGCGTTTTTACTCCACTCTGATATGTCTGGTATGATTTGAACTATTACCTCTTTAGTGTAGGTTTTTTTAGTGGTTGCTCGAGAATGCAAGCTTTAAAATTTTTAAGTATCTAAGAATGAGCTTTTTCTCTTTTCAAGGACTATATTCTCACCTGTTGCCAGCTTCTCATACAAATATTGCAAATGCTCTCCTTTAGGTAGCTCAGCCTCTGGTGTTGAGGGAATTTCGAAATCTGAGGAGCTCGGGGAATCTGCATTGGTGCTAAGATTTAGCATCCTTTTCTCCTGAGGTATGTGTTTCCCACTGCTTAGGGCAGTCGGTTCTCCAACACTGGGAACTACCTTTACATTTTGATCTCTGTGTTTCAAGTCAGAGGAAGTATTCCTTGGACAAAGTACATTTTGTTCCATCTGAGAAGCAGGGATATTCTCCTTGATTTTTGGTCTGTAGCTACTTTTGTTTAAGGAGGTAATATCCCCACTGTTTCTCTCTTGGGATGATAACAAAACAGTATCAGATTGGCTGTCCCAGCCTTGACTCCCCTGTTCAGATATGTGTGTTGACTGAGAAGAATTCTGGGAAGAAATATGAGTTGATTCCCCATCAGAGTCACTTAAAAGCTTCGGTGACTGAGAACCCCCTGCCTCTGTAGAAGAAGGGAGGTTTTCCAAACTGTCATCTGTGATTTCATCATTTCTTTTAAAGAATATTTCCCACTGTGGTACTTCTACATCAGCCTTTTGCTGCTGCTGTGTGACAGCACCCAAGTCTTCTTGAGATGAAGCTGGGGTTTGTAATTCTTCTTCACTTTCACTATTAGATTCTTCACAATCTACAAAGTTTGCCCAAGGAATGGTTTGCATGCTCTCTGCTTTGAGGTACCCAGTGCTTTGTCTCCATTGTTCAGGCTGGTTTTGTGATGTTGCAGTCATTACAAATACCTCAGGGTGGAGAGTTAGCTGGTATGGAGCCTTGTGCCTTAACGGTAATGGCACAGGATCATCAAAGAGGTCATCTTCCTCCTCTGTGGGAAAACACAAGAGATATATGGGAAGCACAGAACGCAAAGAGGCTAATTGGTGCTTTTAACTTAAAATCCAATTTGTAGCATTTAACTATGATTTCAGTTGGTGGAACTGCAAGTAATAGTTCACTTTTCTTCTAAGAAAAAGGCCCCTTAATAGTGAAAGGGAATAGAAGGGAAGGGAAAAGAAATGGGTAGGAAATATCAGAAAGGGAGACAGAACAAAAAGACTCCTAACTCTGGGAAACAAACTAGGGGTGGTGGAAGGGGAGGAGGGCGGGGGGTGGGGGTGAATGGGTGACGGGCACTGAGGGGGGCACTTGACGGGTGTTATTCTGTATGTTGGCAAATTGAACACCAATAAAAAAATAAATTTATTTTTTAAAAAAAAGGCCCCTTAGATATTTTGAACAATTTAACCCATCAACTAATGCTGGACTTTGAGTTGAGAATACAGATCTGTGTTCTCCAAATAGGCCACAGTCAGTGAGTGGTTCTTAAACCTGGCTGTTCATTAGCCTTTTCTGGAAAGCTTTTTACTCCCCCCCCCCCCCCATTTATTCACTCATTTAAGTAATCTCTACACCCAACATGGGGCTCAGACTCGTGACCCTGAGATCAAGAGTTGCATATTCTTCTGACTGAGCCAGCCAGGCACCCCTGGAAACCCTTTTTAAAAAACAGCTTTCTGTATCTCATTCCAGACTACTGAATTGCTGAAGGTAGGACCCAATAATTTGATTTATAGTTTAGTAGTGACTTGTTCAACAGCCAGGTTTGCAAACTGTACGTGCCTGGCAAATAGTGGATACTCAGTGAATTGGCTAAATAAAACACTTTTCTATCATTTCTTTGAACATTTTGATACCTACTTTGCAGATGTTATGGGCCAAAATGTCTGTGTCCTCAAAAGTTCCTAAATTTGAAGCCCTAGTGTCATGGTATTTGGATGTGGGACCCCTAGGATGGGATTAGCGTCTTTGTAGGAAGACTCACTTTCCTTCTTTATGCACGGACAGTGTAGAAAGGCAGGTGAGCACGTGCCGAGGAGGAGGTTGTCTACAACCAGGAAATGGACCCTCTTCATGAACCAAATCTGTTGGTACCTGGACCTTGGACAGCCCAGCCTCCAGAACTGTGAGAAATAAATGTCTATTGCTGAGTCACCCAGTCTCTAGTATTTGTGATTGCAACCTGAGCCTGCTAAGTGCACAAGGCTGTGATAGATACTGGGGGGGGAACAAATGTGCCAGATGGGGCTTACTTTGAATAAGCCACATTTAGTGGCCCAAAATGAAAACCACGAATTTACTGATTTTCTTTTTTCTTTTGTGTGTATGATTTTTCTTTTTTTGTTGTTTTTGGTATTTTTGTGTGTGTGATCTTTTTAAAGCATGTTGCACTAGCAATATAATGAGCCAGTCCCCTTAAATTCTTAAAAGGAGGAAACCCTACTTGGAGAATGAAATTATCATTAAATTGAGTAGGCATGTAATTGGAGGGAAAACATTCTTTCCTGCCCTCTAATGAAACATTACATAAGAGGAAAATTAAATGCTCGTGAGACTGCTGTCATGGCAACTTAAAAAGGTAACATGGATGTAGCTAAACACTTACATATATAAAAGCTGCTTTAAAAAAAAAAAGGGCCAGAGGTCATCATCCTCGCATTTTACCAATGAGGAGACCAGTCCAGAGAAGTGGTGTGACGAGACTCTAGGTCAAAACCAGATCAGTTTGATTCCTCGCTCTGCCTAATTCTTAAGGACTTAAGGTGACTAAGATGTCTAGCGACTATATTTGGAATCCTCCTCATCTCCAAGATATGGCTTTTTTTTCAAAACACGGAGTATAAATTTGTTTTTGCCACAGTTACATTTTACGAAATATTTCTGTTGTTTGTATTTAAGGTTAAGCAGTTTCATATTCTTCTAGATTAGTGACTATACTAGTATCAGAGTATGTTTCAACTGTAAAACCTATCAAAACATTTTTCATATTAATTCATCTGTAGCTAAGAAAGTTTCTTTACTAAACCAAGATTATTCTAAATCCTGTTATGACAATATAAGAATTTTTAATTTCTCCATGAAAATGGAAAGGCATATAACACTAAGAAAATAAGTTTTAAAATCCTTAATAGCATTTATCCAGGCTGATAAGCACATCTAAACCCAACTTTAAAAAGGACAAACATTATAATTCATAGATACTTTGTAACTTGGTATAACCATACTGGACAAAATAATTTCTACAATTTAACCCAATAATGAGAAGTGTGAAACAGACTTAGGTACAGTGTTGTTCATCACAAAATTATTTGTAAAAGTGAAGTTTAATTTCCCCACAGAAAGGTTAACTGCTTTTCAGCCTCTACAGCTAAAGTCCCCAAGTGTTTTTCCTTCCTTTTCACTGCCCTGGTCCCTGCTTATGTCCTGCTGTCCACCTCTCCACAGTCCCAACAAGCCTCACACAACTACAGAACCTTAGGACCCTGTTCTGTTCTTACTGGTGCCTAGACAGTAAACATTTTTAATGTCCTGTGAGTTCTAGATATTTACATAAATGGGGAGAAGGAAATACATTAAAATGCTATTCAAAATAGAGTGGTGGAATTCTATGTTCTCAATAAGCTATAATAATAACAAAAAATCAGAGTACAAAGAGCTTTACTGACTGAGAGAAGAATGCTCAACTTGCCCTTCAAATGCTGACACACAAAAAAATCAGTTGCTCTAAGATTTGTTAAACACTGCATGGTTAACATTTGTTAAACATTGACTTGCATCAACAGAACATTTAACAGACTAAAGAAACTAAAAACTACCCCAAAATTACCATAGACCTTGCAGCACACACACACACACGACAGAACTATAAGGTCAATGATATGAATTAAAGCAAACATCCCTATGGCTTACAAAATACATCTAAAAACATCAGACTGACACCAGAGATTGCTAAAGATCTATACCTATACAAATAAAAGCTATAAAAATCACTATAATAATAAAAACACTAGGGAGTCAACAAGGAACAAAATCAAAGCTAACCAAAAAGAAAAAGCAAAAATGAGGGAAAAAGAAACACCAATTTGAAAACTTAGAACTAGTGGCCCACAAACCAAAAAAACCAGAGTCCTCTGGGTAGATACAGATATATATAAAATATAGATACAAAATATGTAGATATAAAATATATATAGATATAAAAAATAGATATATATATAAAAGGACAAAATGTTAAAAGATTTCTGACCAGTGCACACTCGTGTGTGAGGTAACTACCTGAGGCCAGGGAACACTCCAAAAAACTAAAAGTGACCAGAATGCACACAGTGCTAGGAACAGTGCCTGTTCCCAACAGCCAGTGTGGAACCCCTTATAATTCACAGGGCATCTGTAGGGGTACTAAAAGGGGCCTTGTGTTAGTAGTGGAGAGAGTGAGTTCTAGACACAAAAGAATCACACTATCCGAGCCATTTAACCATATGCCTGAACAAAATGCATGAATACTCTTAGAAATCCAAAATTATTGCAGAACCTAACACAGTAAACTTCAGGTAAACTGAAATGATAAAAAAAAAAAAAAAAAACATGGGAGAACATCTTCATGATCTTGGATTAAGCCATAATTGATTAGGACCCCAAAAGCACAAGCAGTAAAACAATAATCAGATAAATTTGACTTAATTTAAATTTTAAACTTCAAAAGACACCATCAGTAAGGTAAAAAGACAAGCTGTATAGACTGGAAGAAAATATTTGCAAATCCTAATTATGGACACTGGGTAGAAGTCCTTTAAAAATTCTTACAGGGGCTCCTGGGTGGCTCAGTTGGTGAAGCTGCTGCTTTTGGCTCAGGTCATGATCCCAGGTTTCTGGGATGGAGTCCCGACTGGGGCTCCCTGTTCAGTGGTGAGTTTGCTCCTCCCTCTGCCCTTCCTCCCTGCTCATCTGCACACTCTCAAATAGATAAAATTTTATATATATATATATATATATATTTTAAACCCCTCTTATAATGCAAGAATATAATCCAATTTTATTTTTTTTAATTTTTATTTATTTATGATAGAGACAGAGACACAGGCAGAGGGAGAAGCAGGCTCCATGCACCGGAAGCCCGATGTGGGATTCGATCCCGGGTCTCCAGGATCGCGCCCTGGGCCAAAGGCAGGTGCCAAACCGCTGTGCCACCCAGGGATCCCATAATCCAATTTTAAAATGGGCAAGAGAGGATCCCTGGGTGGCTCAGCGGTTTAGCGCCTGCCTTCGGCCCAGGGCGTGGTCCTGGAGTCCCGGGATTGAGTCCCACGTCGGGCTCCCTGCATGGAGCCTGCTTCTCCCTCTGCCTGTGTCTCTGCCTCTCTCTCTCTCTCTCTCTCATGAATAAATAAAATATTTAAAAAATAAAATGGGCAAGAGATTGAAGTAGACATTTCAGCAAAGAACATAAATACTTAAGCTCAAATAGTGAAATGCAAATCAAAACTATAATGAGACACCTCTTTATACCCACTAGAAGAGCTATAATCAAAAAGATAAAGTGTGAGCTGCAATGTGGGGAAATTGGAATCCTTAGCTAGTGGGAATAAAATTGTGTTCAGTTTGAAAGATAGCTTCTCAGTTTGTTAAAATGTTAAAACATAGGTTTACTGTGTGTATATTATGCAATAAATGTACCTCCCCCTAAATTGACATGTTGAAGCCATCTAACCCCCAGTGTGGCTGTATTTGGAAACGGAGCCTCAAAGGAAATAATTTAAGTTAGGACGGCACCCTGATGAAATAGGATTGGTGTCCTTAGACATCAGAGAGCCCCAGCACATGCCCCGGGAAGGGGCCTTTCAGCACCACAATATGAGAGCTGCCTACAAGCCAAGAGAAGAAGCCTCAGAATGAAACGGCCAGCACCTTGTGGACTTCCAGCCTCCTGAGTTATGAGACCTGTTATTAAGCCACCCAGTCTGGTATTTTGTTATGGCAGCTCAGGCTAAGATCGCATCACCACCCCCACCATCATCTAGAAATGCTACTCCTATGTTACTTATCCCAAATAAATAAATCCTGTGTCCACACAAAGACCTGTATGCAAATATGCAAAGCAGCATAACCAATAACTAAAAGGTAGAAACAAAAAAATAATAAAAGGTAGAAAAAAAATAATAAAAGAAACAACTCAAATGTCCCTCAACTAGTGAATGGATAAATAAAATGTGGCACTAAAAAAGAGTAAGTATGCTTAGGAAGCCAGGCACACAAGACCAAATGTTGTACAGTTCCACTTACATGAAATGTCCAGAAGAGACAAACCTGTAGATTTAGTGGTTACCTAAAACTGGAGGTGCTAGTGGGGAGGGACTTGAAATGGGCATAGTTTGGAGGAACAGAAATGTTCTAAAATTAGTGGCAAATGTCTGCATGTCTGGTAGTGTGTGCCTAAAAAGGGTGAAATTTATGGTATCTAAATTACACTGCAATAAAGCTTTAAGAACCTGACAGCATAAAGCAAATATTGTGGGGTTTATAACAAGTAAAACATATGAGTAAAATTGCAGACTGTGAGGGGGGAAATAACTGCCATTAAGTTTCTTATACCATACTATGCTATTACTACAATAATACGTATCTTTTCACTCTGCTAGGTTAAAGATGTATACTTAAGCCACTAAAATAAAAAGTTACAGGGCAGCCCAGGTGGTCGCCCCTTCAGCCCAGGGCCTGTTCCTGGAGACCCTGGATCGAGTCCCACGTCAGGTTCCCTGCATGGAGACTGCTTCTCTCTCTGTCTCCCATAAATAAATGAATAAAATCTTTAAAAAATAATAAAAAGTTACAGCCAATAAACCAAATAGAGATTAAATGTAATCTCTCAATTCTTCCCAGATTGATCAACAAATTTACTAACAAATCCCAATCAGACTCCCTCCCATGGACATTTGTACAAATGGCAAGATGATTCTAAAATTCAGATGGAAATGCAAAAGACCTGGAATAGCCAAAACAACTTTGAAAAGTAACAAAAAAGTTCAAGAACTTGTATCATTTCAAAATTCATAAAGGTACAATAATCAAGACAGGGCAGTACTGATGTTAAGACAGAGATCATGGAACATAAAAAGTCCAGAAGCAGACTCCCACATATATTGTCAATTGATTTTCAACAAAAATGCAAAGACGATTCAGTAGGAAAAAGATAACTTTTCAGCAAATGGTTCCAGTGTCTAGATGTTCATATGCAGGAGAAAAAAAAAAAAAACACACAAAGACCTTGGACCTCTAGTTTGTACCATACAAACTAGAAAAAACTAGAAAAATGGATCATAGACCTAAATGTAAAACCTAAAACTATCAGAAAACAAGAGGAAATTTGTGACCTTCAGTCAGGCAGAATTCTTAGCTATGCTACAAATAAACACTAATAAATTGAGCATCAAAATTTAAAATTTCTGCTCTTCAAGAGACTGCAAAGATGAGCCACAAACCAGGAGGAAGGTTTTGCAAAGCATGTAACTGATAAATTTATATCCAGAAACACTCAAAACAATAATAAAGTGAAAAAGTAATTTTTAAAATGGGTAAAGAGGGGCAGCCCAGGTGGCTCAGCGGTTGGTTTAGCGCCTGCTCAGTCCAGGGCCTGATCCTGGAGACCCGGGATCGAGTCCCACGTTGGGCTCCCTGCATGGAGCCTGCTTCTCCCTCTGCCTGTGTCTCTGCCTCTCTCTGTGTGTGTGTGTGTCTCTCATGAATAAATGGATAAAATCTTTAAAAGAAAAAAATTAATTATAAAAAAATAAAATGGGTAAAGATTTAACAGACACTTCCCCAATGAAAATACATGGATAGCCTATAACCAAAGATGCTCAACCTCACTAGACCTTAGAAAAATGCAAAATAAAACCATGAGATACCATTTCATACACATTAGGATACCTAAAAGTACAAAGTCTACCCAGACCAAATAATGACAACAAAGTAGAGCAAGAGAACTGGCGAGAATACAAAGTTGTCCAAGCACTCTAAAACAATATGGCAGTTTTTTAAGGACACAGATACCATATGACCCACTCCTAGTATGAAAGCATACATTCATACAAAGATGTGTATATGAATGTTTACAGCTCTATTTGTACTAACCAAAAACTGGGAACCCAAATGTACAACAGGTGAATGGATCAGTAAATTGTGGTACATCCATGCAATAAATACTATTCATCAATAAAAAGGAATGAACTTTGATACATGCAACAGTAAGTTTCAAAATATGCTGAGTGAAACAAGCCAGACATATACTTGTATGAGATTACTTTAGAAAATGGTAACTAATCTACAGTGATAGCAGATCAGTGTCTGCCTTGGCATGGATGAGGACAGCAGGGAGCAAGAAGGGTAGTTGGGAGGAATTACAAAGTGGCACAGGGGGACTTGGAGGTAATGGATATTTTCATTATCTTAATTAGGGTGATAGCTTCTCCAGTACGTGAATATGTAAACATGCATCAACTGGACACTAGGGACACCTAGCTGGCTCAGCAGGCAGCTGCCTTCGGCTTAGGTCGTGATCCCAGGATCCGGGACCAAGTCCCACATCGGGCTCCCTGCAGCAGGGAGACTGCTGCTCCCTCTCCCTGTGTCTCTGCTTCTCTCTCTTTCTCTGTGTCTTTCATGAATAAATAAATAAAATCTTTTAAAAAAATAAAGTTTTTTTTTTTAAAAACTTACAACTAAGTTTGTATATATAAAGGATTAGAAGATGTAGTACATGATAGCGGTAACATCTGAAAATACAACTGTTTTTCTAGAATCAGTCCTGGAATTTGCATCTTAATGGTTTTCTATTTGATTTTAAATGAGAGGAAATGCAGAAATGGAGAGGAGAAGGACAGGCCTGGATTAGAATCCCAACCCCATCGCTCACTTCTGGCTGGACCTGGGGGGATTTACTTCATTCTCTAAACTTCATTTTTCTTGTTAGTGAAATTGGGATGCTACCTCTTGGAGGTTTGAGGTTTAACTGTAACGTACGTAAAGGACCTAGCACAATACCTGCCATATACAGCAAGTGTTCAAGAAATACTATCATTATTTACTCTCTTTTGGTCATGTATTAGCTACCTGGTACAGTAACTGGCTCCCCACTATAAAGCACAGAATCCTAACCACAAAATGTGGCTGCTATAAAGGAGCAGAGCTTTGTTTGGAGTCTGAAGCTCTGATTTCCTCCTCAGAGGTCACTGCTGCTCTTTGCTGAAAAACTAAAAGAGTAATGAAAAAGTGACAAAAGTTCCCATTATCAGCATTTACTAGTATCTTGAAGGAAATGGCCAAGACTAACAGCACAGCCTCTCCTTACAGGCCCTACCATTCAATAGAGGCACAGTTCTCCCAGTCGCTTGTTCTAAGCTTGTGAAGGAGATCGGACTCCTGATTCTACAGGCTGAAGAAAGGAAGGCAAAGCACTTCGAGAGCATGGTGACAGGTCTGAGTGACAGTCCGTTCCAGGCCCACCTCTGCCCAATGCAGCTTTCACCGGACCAGAGTAGCCTGGAAAACAGCCTTGCATGTGGAAACCCTGAGCCCAGGGTCATTTTCTTACCTGAGTCTAGGTGAGTTTTTCTAGCTCTCTTCAATTTTCCAAGTGGTTTATACTTTGGCTCAGTACTTTGGGAAGATCGGCATAAAGGCTTTAAGCTGAAACGAATATGATAATTATATTTTTCCTGTGGGGAAAGCTACTGGAATATAATCATCATCTACAGAGATTATAAAAACTTAGCCATGGGAAAAATCATAAATAACTACTTTTAAAAACTGAAAAGCCAGTCTAATAATTAAAAAACCACTTCACTGTAATAAAGTGGTAAACAGAATACAACCTGTTATACAGCTATCTAGTAGTAGGATGGAGGAAGGCAAAACTCCTGTATTTGCTCTTGCACTGCAGAAAAGCAGGTCCTATTCTACAAGACAGTGACACCTTCTGGCTTTCAGAGAATACATCTAGCTGGCTGCTTACTGGTCCCTGTTTAATGAGGCTTACTGATCTCTTCGAAGAATCTCACAAATCTTATCTCATTCTACAGGCTGAAAGCTAAGGCACGGTGATGATAAACTACAAAAGAGCACAGAAAAAGACTTGAGGAGGGCCTCACTGCCAAATGGTTCCTTGGGCCAGATTCCCAGCAGCCTTTAGGATTATACATAACATATCGTGTTATGTATAAAGCCATCGTGTTCCCAGCGAGAAACGTATTTATAGCCATGTCCATCTTACACCCTTGCCCCCAATTCTCAGGCCCAAAACTAGTCTCTGCATCCATCTGTTCAACAATAGAAGTTTCACAAGTAGCAACTACTCACATTTCTACAACCTTATCCAAAGTTGTGCCTATTGGAATGACATTTGGATACACATTCACAGGACAGATGTAGTTCAAGAAATCTTTAATCTAGAAGGAAAATAAAATAGGTCAATTATCTCTATGCTGAAAAATCTGGCCAGGAGAAAGAGCAGCAGGAATTTCTTGTGTGGTTCTCAATGCCAGCTGCACATGGGGGCCTCCCAGGAAAAATGAATCAACATTCAGGCCCACCCCCAAAATCCTTTTGTTACTGAGTTACAGTGGGGCCTGGAAATCTGAATATTTAAGTGTTCTTCAGGTGCTTCACTCTCTAAACACAGTAAGGACTAGGAATCACAGATTCATGGACTTCTTCCAGGATGCCTGATTTGTTCTAACAGCTTATTCTAACCTAGAGGAAAACTGAAGGCAAAAATTTCATGAATACCTTGATTCTCTGCAAAGTTCAGAATGCTATAAAAGAGGAACTCTGTCAATATTCCTCAAAACATCTCTACAACCCAGACAAGTTTCAGTTTTGTCACTTGTTAGATCTTGGTGAACATGTGATCTTGGTCAGGTTACCTGGAGTCTGCATTCGATTCTTCAGCTAAAGGTCTTAATGAGATAATGCATGTGAAGAGTTTGGCCTGGCGTATGTTTAACATTCAGTGAAATTATCCATCACACACATGATAATGACAACACACAAAGGTTTTTATTCCCTTCTGCAAGTGGGGAAACTGAGATCTGAGTAATTATTAGAACCCAACTTTATCAAATCAAAAGAAGTAGGAACCCAGGAATTATCAATAACTCCATACTAAAATAAAGTGGCTACCTTACTTAAAACGGGAGAAAAAGCAAGACGACCCATTCATTCTTCAGGTATTTTCCATAAACTCTTTTTTTTTACTTTCAGAGCAGAAACTATTACTTACCTGGCCACAACCTATATGATTTGCATAATTTGTTCTGAGGCTTTTCAAGGGAAGAGGTATAAAGAAAGTAAGGTCTACCTATACCAGAAATCATTCACTTTTACTTAGAAATGAAGTGGCCACAGGAGGCAAGAGACACCCACTAGAGAGGCACCCTCTGTCCCTTGTACAAGCTGATGTCCTTGCATCAGATGTCTGCCTTAAGACCATTCACGAAGACCGTCTATTCTTATCCTCGTTATGTTCGGTGAAGTCACCAGGCACGGTGAGTTGGCAAACACTGGACCAGGGCTCCTACCAGGAAGACCAGGCTCCTGTGAACCTCTGGCCACTGTTTCTGTCAGCCTACCAACGCATCACCTTGTTTTCTATGTGCTTGTGACACCTATTTCACATGCACTGTTGACTCATTACCACTGAACTCGCGGCCAACAGCACCATAACTCCTGCCTGAACAAAGCTTATCAAACACATGTATTTCTTCCTTGAGGGCACAGCCCAGCCTCTGTGCTTAGGAACATGCACAGCTCCCCAGCACTGCACCTGGGGGCCGTTTTGAACAGTGAAACCCCCAACAAAAAGCACAGAAATGTGTAAATGCAGCACTGACCTGCCTGCAAAAGGACACCTGTTTACCCTGGAGCTCAGTGGCGAGGGCAGAGCACCACCCTGTTCAGCCTCAGCCGGGAATATGCGTGTCTGGTGACTCCCTGGGCCTGACTGCAAACAACCTTGCAGCGCTGCAACTATTAATTTGGGGTCATAAATTTTGATGAGCAAGCAGACTTTTGTAAATAAGGAATCCATGAGTAAGGAGGATCAGCTGTAGTCAGAAAAACTGACAGGAAATGATACTTAAGCCTCCTATTTATGGGAGGCACCTGGGTGGCTCAGTTGGTTGAGAGGCTCACTTGGTTTCAGCTCAGGTCCTGGTCTCAGGGTCATGAGGTTGAGCTCTACACTCGAGATTCTCTCTGCCTCTCCCTCCCATTTGAGTATATGCTCTAAAATAATTTTTGAAAAATCTACTACTTATGTTTTTAAATATATTTCAACGTGATCTATACTTAGGATAGGCCTATTAGGAGTTTTCAGGAAAGCCTGTCTCCTCACCACCCTGAGAGATGACCAAGTGGAGCTTATGGTGACTCTCCATGTGTGCAATCAGTAGTGCTAATCCAGAGGGAATGTGGGGGATGATGGCAGGGCAGGGGGGTCATCTGTTTCATCTCTCTGCTCAAGCACCAGAAAGACCTCCTGAGGGGTAACTGCATAATATCCCAGGAGGGCTTATGCTTTCCAACCCGGCTGCTAACTACACTGAAGGAGGGAAACAGGCCAGATGTAGTCCTAAGTGAAAAAGTAAGGCCAAACCCGTTCCCTCATTAGATGCCTTCCTGGGGGCTGAGACAGAAAGAATCCCCAGCCCTAAGCGATCAAAGGAAGGGGCCCTGATCCTGAGCCAGATACCAAACCAAAGACAAATCCCCAGGAGGGGGCTTCGACAACAATCTGAGATTTCAGGATAAAATGAGGAAAACACATTAGCTCAATTATGCCATCACAATGAATCCCTTCCAAGCTGCTCTCAGATAACCGATTTGTACCTGAAAGTTAAGGTCAGTTATTTAATAGACCACTGTGGTATTTCGATAATATGATGAAGAGTCATTTACAACACTACGGCTGACTTGCGCTCTGAAGAATCCAATTGTTCAAATCATTAACACGTCCACGGCTCACGGCTCACTGCTGCAGTGCCGCATCCGTGTATCCCAAATACAAAAATGATAGTTACCCGGGAAATCAATGTTTAAGTGCCGAAATGGTCAAACTAAAATTATATGGGACTTAAAGTGTCATACAAAGTCTGATTTTATGCACCTTTTTCTCCTGATATGTACATGAGATTACTAAAACTCAGCACTTATGAGATGCTGGCATTTACTCTGGAAATGCATGAGGAGTTTGCAAATAAAGTACACATACCAAGTTCCCACTCTAGCAGGTCAATTTCCTACACGAAAAGGATCCTGACAATGCAAAACTGATAACTACTGAGCTCTATCTACATCTGAAGCTAATAACGAAGCTAATAATGTTCTATCTATATGTTGGCTAATTAAAAAAAAAAGAAAAGTAAGAAGAATCCTAACAAAACTAATAAGCCTTAAACTGAGTAATCCCAATATGCTACATCCTTCTTAAGGAAAAAGGTCTTGGGCAGCCCCGGTGGCTCAGCGGTTTGGCGCCACCTTCAGCCCAGGGCGTGATCCTGGAGACCCGGGATCAAGACCCACGTCGGGCTCCCTGAATGGAGCCTGCTTCTCCCTCTGCCTGTGTCTCTGCCTCTCTCCCTCTCTCTGTCATGAATGAATAAATAAAAATATTTTAAAAAAATAAAAAAGAAAAGAAACAAGGTCTTTACCTCAGTAGCCTTCGTTCTTCCCCACTGCTGAATATTCAGGACTATTTTTTAAATAGTTTTTCAGCACAATCAAATTTTGAAAGGGGGCAAAAATCTGGACGGCACCTTCGGGCCGCCCATAGGAGATTTATCTGTAGTACTCCTTCACGTAAGTTACAAGCATCTAATGACAGCTGGACAGAACAACCAAAGTGGGGAAGTGAAAATATATGCAGGAAGTAAGATGGGAAGAAAACCTTAATCATCCACATTTTTCAATGTTTAGGCTGAAAGTAGGTGATAATAGCCAATTTCCTCTGTACTCAGCAAACATGGCTCATCTACTGATATATTTTCCCTAAACTTCTTTAGGAAAAGCCAAAACAAATCTTAAGCAGTAAGAAGAGAGATGCCTCTGGTAGTCAGGGGCACTACTGTCAACCACGATGGCTGCCGAAGCAGGTGGCAACAGGGGTCTGAGTCCGTGGGATCCTCTTACCTCACTGTAGGAAGAATGAAAAGAAAAACAAGCTCTGTATGAACTCTCTCCAGTCCTAAAGGGAAATGAAAACACAAAAATTAAAAGGTCTTTTGACAAAACCAAGCTAAGTTCTACATTTCGTGCCTTCTCATTTAGTCTACTCCAATATGCAATCACCCTACAATCAAAGGTTTCTCCTTGGACAAGAGGGAACTCTTTACAGAAATATAAGTATTTGTAGACATTCTGAATACCCAATATTAAAGAAGTGTTGCCAAAATGGGATGATCGCTATGGTTCTCCTCTGCTCCACCGAGGGCTTCTATCCCCTGCAGCGTCAGCCCCCCACTCCCTGACAAGCAGGATGCCCTCAGTCTCCAGCCACCCAACCGGAGTAGACCTCAGCAAATACTGGCTAAAGACACTGGCCATCAGACAGGTTGGGAAGCAGAACCTTTTTAAATAGCGTTTAAATTTCAGAAGTTATTCTCCGTAATTATAGTGCATCCTCTTCCCTGGGTTAGGCTCAATTGCGTTTAAACTAAATCAGAGAAGTTACCTCAAAAGCAAGGTTTCTCTCAAAAGAGAGGTTGCTTTCTTACCTCACAATTACATTTGTTTTTCTGGTTCTTTCTCCAAACCACATAGTGGATGGCTTAATGCTGATTGTGTGGAGCGGGATTCTGTTTTTGGAAATAGCTCCACAAGGTAATTTATTCCAGTGAAAATATTCCTCTGCCTAAAAAAGATTGCAAAGAAGGAAAAGCAGTTCAACATTTTCAACAAATCTGTCTGTAGGCAGGGTCTCAAAAACAAATGTTTCTAAGTTTACAGACATGACAAAAAAGTAGATGTAAGGAGACAATCAGATAATCCCAAATTTAGGAACATTCTGCAAAACGACTGGCCTGGACTCTCTGAAAATATCAGTGTTCTGAAAGAAAAGCCAAAGGCTGGAGACCTGATCTCCATCGAGAGATAAAAGAGGGCACAGGGACCGCAACACACACCTGATCGTAGCTCGGGACGCCCTGCTCCCCCGCGCCACATGCTAAAAAGGACACTGCTCCACAACAGGGAAGCATGGATACGGGCTACACATCCAACTTTTTCAAAATACAGTTCGAGGGAAAAGTAACAAAAATGCTTTTAAAGGGCTGCAAAGCAATGAAACTGTTTTCCCAAGGACATCACGTTTGGAGAGGGGTCCTGCAAAACCATTAGCGCTCCATCCAAATCCGATGTCTCGGGAGGCCTCTGGAGCCTGACGAGGCGGAGGGGTACGCCAGGGCTCTGTGAGCTGTACCCCTGAGGCCGGGGGACCAAGACCAAGCAGTTAGAGGAGGGTTTCGAGGCAGGCAGCCTTGTGGGAAGTGACGGAAGTGACAGTTACAAATTCAGCTACTTGTGGGATGTAAGAAAACTCAGAGCAGAGACAAATCTGCCAATTAAGAGATTTACTGGGCTTGTGAGGACAAAGGCTACAAGTCAGGCACTGGGTGCTCAGCCGGTTAAGTGTTTTGCCTTTGGCTCCAGGAGTGATCCTGGGGTCCTAGGATCAAGTCCCTGAATCAGGTGCCCTGGTCAGCAGGGAGTCTGCTTCTCCCTCTGCCTGCTGCTCCTCCTGCTTGTGCTCTCTCACTCTCTCTCAAAGACATTTTTTTTAAAAAAAATAGAAAGAAAAGGGACAAAACAGTTGCTATTCTGTATCTATCGGACTTTGCTCCATCTGTGAATTCAGTGAGTATGTGCATGTCTCTGTGCACGAAAACAAAAAGATGAAATAAATTCGTATTTGAGTTATAATATGCAGCTTACCAATCATCAAAATAATTTCTCACCTTGTAGTTACCCTATAGTGGTCTCAAGTAGAATAGGCCAGGCTGTAGATAAGAATTCTTTTTTTTTTTTTTTTAAACTATGCTTTACTTTAGGGCTGAGCAAGTTTACTTTAGGTTTTTGGCAATGGAGCCAATATTATTACCACAGTGAGTATCTAAATATATAAATGCAGTGTTTACTAAAATGAAAATTACTCAGCATTTGAATGCTCAGATATTTTAAAATTTAGAGGGATATGATGATCATGCAATCCCACTTCTGAAGATCATGATTATGGCTAAATAAATTGAAAGGGAAAAAAATGTTAAGGGCAAATGCAAAATTTAATACCTGACATTTAATAACAGGACATTTAATAAGTGATGAGAGTTCTAGGGTGGCATTCGAAAATAAATTACAAATGAGGGGCAAAGACACTAAAAATGGTCATTTGAAACTGGCCCAGCAATCCATAACACCATTTCTAAGTCTGAAGCAAAGTTATACCTAAGTATTTATCCCAAATAAGTAGAAGAAAAATAGTTTATAAATGTTTTAAGTTAGAAGCTCTAACATATTACTATTTCCATTATAAATACATTACTCATTACATAATTCATTACAAATAAACATGTATCAGGGATCCCTGGGTGGCGCAGCGGTTTGGCGCCTGCCTTTGGCCCAGGGCGCGATCCTGGAGACCCGGGATCGAATCCCACGTCGGGCTCCCGGTGCATGGAGCCTGCTTCTCCCTCTGCCTATGTCTCTGCCCCTCTCTCTCTCTCTCTATCATAAATAAATAAAAAAAATTAAAAAAAAAAAACAAATAAACATGTATCAAATGTGTATGGATTTATTTCATTAAACAACCAAGAGGGTCTGTGTCTGTTGACTACCATGCAGTTTATGGAACATAGTAACGTCTAGCTGCGTGGCCTGGGGTATCTCAGCCTGTCTTCACATTTGTAAACTGAAGGGCCTAGAAAATAGGATTTCACAGCTTCTTTCTGGACCAACAATTTTGTTTTCCCATTCATCACGCCAACAGTGAGAAAAACAATGGACTCCGTACCTTCGGATGACGACAGGCATGGATCTGAGTGTTACGGTCTGTTGTGAGATGATGGAGAATGTCTGGCATGTTTCTAAACATGTCTAGTTTGTCCACGTGAATCTGAGTAAAATAGCACATATAAGCGTATTATTTGAATTGTATTTCCTATAAAGAAATTGTTCAAGGGTAATTATGCAGGGCAAATCATCCAGTTAGTGAACTCTTTCTTCTTTCTTAAAACTTAAGTTTTTGGCAGCAGCACTTGGGATGAAGCCCCATGTTGGGCTCCCTGCTCAGCAGCGAGTCTGCTTGTCCCTCTCCAAATAAATAAAACCTTTAAAACAAAATACAGCCCTAGTTTTTGGCTATTTCCGTCCACACCAGTAATCTGCTGGCTGTCAACAGCGAAGGACAAAGATCATATCCCCACCGGTCAGCATTAGTGCCTATCGGTGGTAATAAAACATGCTGGGGATTCGGCTGGGGGCTTTCACTGAATCATGCTAATACCGCTGGCCTCGAACGACTGTGGTGCCCCAACCCCCCATAGTCAAAAAAAAAAAAATCCCCATCACTTTCTACTCCCCCAAAACTTAATTACTCTAGTAGCCTATTGTTGACCAGAAGCTTTGCCCATAACATAAACAGCCAATTAACACAGATTTCATAGATGGATCACATACTGTATTACAATAAAGCAAGCTAACAAAATGTTATTCAGAAAATCATAAGGAAGAGAAAATGCACTGAGTACTGCACTGTACTTTTATGGGTTGAAGTACAGCTTACGCAGTGTTACATCAGTTTCAGGGGGAGGCACAGCGATTGGAGGAGGAGAAGGACACTAGAACTCTCTGTCATGCCGTGCTCACCACCAGTGTAGCCACCATACGTTACCACATAGGATATGATAGCACATCTGTCAAAGAAGATCCACGTATACGTGGACCTATGCAATTCAAACCCACACTGTTGGAGGGTCAATTCTGCTGTCCTTCATCAAGAGTCATTCAATGCCTATTTACTGTGCACCTACTACCTGCCAAGTCTTATTCTAAATACTGTTCACTAAATACTGTGAACACACAGACACACAAACACCCAACAATCACTGACTTGGGAAGACACATCTCCAACGTGCTGCATAAGTAAGGGCAGTTTTAGAGGGAACACCACTGGAGCAGGAAGCAAGAGGCCCAGATCCCCCCTTAACACACATCCCTTTGCAGGAGTAAAAGGAGGAGGAAGGCAGATGGAAGGGGAAAAAAATCCAAACAACCTTAGCCACCTGTGGAATTTTAAGGTGAATACATTTTAAATTGTTAAGCCAATGTGTCAGTTTTTTAAAAAATATTTTATTTATTTATTCATGAGAGAGACACAGAGAGAGAGGCAGAGACACAGACAGAGGGAGAAGCAGGCTCCATGCAGGGAGCCCGACGTGGGACTCGATCCCAGGACTCCAGGATCACGCCCTGGGCGGAAGGCAGGCGCTAAACTGCTGAGCCACCCCAGTGTCACAATGTGTCAGTTTTAAAGGATTCTCTTCTTTTAGAGACGTGTACCTAAGCAGGTGGTAGGACTATGAAGTGGCACAATAAGAACTAGTCTCATTTTGAAATCTGACTGACAACAGATTGGAATACAGTCAAACACTGTGGTAATTAATACCAGACATGCGTGAAAAGGATCCAAGTGTCATTGCTTACTTACCCTGAGGCCTATTCCACTCACTCCCTGTTTACTAACGACTAACAAGAAGCAGCAACAAATTTGCTTTTCTGGACTCTGTACAGAGATGAAAAGGGGTGAGTTCTGAGGTGTACAGAGATACAGAAACTTTTGTCCTCAACAAAAATAAAGAAGCCTGAAAAAGTTGCCACAGACCATCTCTGAGGTCCCTTAGTCAAACACCTCCCTGTGGTCCCTTAGTCAAACACCTCCCTGTGGTCCCTTTTGAAATTCCTGATCTGAAACTGATTCTAACCCCTGCAGAGGGATTAATGGGCAGAAGAGAGGGCTCCCTCCAGAGGTCACCGGGCCACCCCCAAGGCTGCTCTCCCCTATCCACAGCCCATGGTTTCTTCCAGCAGAGCCTGCAAGAGCAAGAGCTTCAACCCTTCCCGGACTTCACACACGCAAAAATTTACAACCCAAATTTGGCACCTGCTAAGTGGCTGTTACCTTCCTATTTCACTAAGAGAGGCCAGGAGGGAAAAAACAATGGAGAACAGAGATCAGCGTGTGTGTATGTATGTGTGTGCACGTGCGTGTGCTCACAACCTATCCTCACTGTGATTTTAATTAATTTTTTTAAAGATTTACTTACTTACTTACTTACTTACTTATTTATTTATTTATTCATGATAGACATAGGGGGAGAGAGAGAGAGGCAGAGACACAGGCAGAGGGAGAAGCAGGCCCCATGCCGGGGGCCTGACACGGGACTCGATCCTGGGACTCCAGGATCGCGCCCTGGGCCAAAGGCAGGCGCTAAACCACTGAGCCACCCAGGGATCCCCTGATTTTAATTTAAAAGGCCATTTTAACACCCAAATTACAGGAACGACAATCTCAGAATGAAAGCAAACCCTCAAAACGGAGAATTTACAACTTTATACCAATATATTTTGACAGAAGGAAAGAAGGACCAAAGGAGTCGCGACTTACGAAGGAAGGGAGGGAGGAATTTATAAAATGTCCAATGCAGAAAAACTAGATCTTTTTTATTTTACTGAACGACATTGTGTATGACTGAATTTTTGGCACAAGTCTGTTGGCTGGAGGGCGGGGAGGGGCGGGGGGGGGCCAGAGATCCATGTTACAAGGCACAAAATGGAATGGAACTGGAATGTCCAACTAGCTCCAGCACTTTGTTTTATTCAGGGTCATTTTTCTCAGGGACAAGCAGAAGCCACATGCTCGCAGCCACACTCACACCCCAGGCTCCGCTGTCAGCCTGAGAGCCCAGCACCAAAGCACGTGGAAGGGAAGATGAAACAGAACACCCTCCCAGCCTGATCGGGGGCAGATGGATCCATCCAAAGGGTTCGGTGCTCGAGGACAGTGGTTTTCACACACCTTGACCAGGACCCACGGTAAGAAATGGGTTTCCCAGGGCACCACTGCACACACGCGTACATGCATGTGTCTGATTCCCTAAGTAAACTGTCACAAAATGACAATTACTCTGACTGTAAGCAATACACTCAGATCGCTACATTTATTTCACCACCCACAGTTTTGAAAAAAATACTTGCTCTACAGAATATTTCGCCAAAGGGCTCTTCCCAGCCACCAGGGCTGCAGTGGGCTCCTCCTATGAGGACGCGAATAAACAGAGATGACCTCTCACTCCACAGGGGCTGCCAACCTGCGCCACACATGCCTTTGTTTTGGTTTAAGATTTTATTTGACAGAAAAAGAGAGAGAGAGCACCTGCACGCACACACACAAGCAGGGGGAGCAGCAGGGGGAGCAGCAGAGGGAGAAGCAAAGGGAGAAGCAGGCTCCCCACTGAGCAGGGAGCCTGACCTGGGGCTCGATCCCAGGACCGGGAGATCATGACCTGAGCAGAAGGCAGAGGTTTGTTTGACTGAGCCACCTGGGCCCCCAACACGCTGTCTTTCCCTCTGCTACTGCGGCTGGTTATTGAGGGGTTGGGAGGGGGAGGAAAGGAGAACCTGGAAGGATGGAAGGAGCAACAGAAAAGAAAGAGCCATCACCGTACCTGGACTCCAAACTCTTCACTAAGGTTGGTGAATAGATACTCATACCCGTAAGCTGCTTTGCAGTTCAGCCACACAACATGGTAGGGACTGCGAGTGATCCAGCTTCGAACCAGCTCCGATATTGCCCTCAGACACTCCTCCTGGGCAAGAGGTTTAAAAGGCATTTAATGCTTTTAAGAACATCACTCACCCCTTCTACTCCCAACAGTCACAGGCATTAATGCCAATTAATTATGGGACGATTATGATCTGACCTGTTATTCTAGAAACCCCCCACTAGAAATACAGCCACACCCCAGTCACTACCCTGCCTCTCTGGGGAGACTTACTCGACTAGGAATTTGATAAAATTTCGGATCACAGAAAGTAGTATCTAAGTACACACTTTGGATGTCTTTCACTCTGGAAAAAAAAACAACACAAGAACAACAACAATTAGGGTTTAAAAAAAAACAATTAGTGTCAACCACCTACCGTGAAATAAAATATATGTGAAATTTAAATTCTCAGTGATTTTATTTTTTTAAAAGATTTTATTTACTTATTCATGAGAGACACACAGAGAGAGGTACAGACACAGGCAGAGAGAGAAGCAGGCTCCATGCAGGGAGCCCGATGTGGGACTCGATCCCAGGACCCCGGGATCACACCCTGGGCCAAAGGCAGGTGCTAAACTGCTAAGCCAACTAGGGATCCCCTTAAGATTTTTTTTTTTTATGATTTTATTTATTTATTCACAAGAGACAGAGAGAGAGAAAAGCAGAGACACAGGCAGAGGGAGAAGCAGGCTCCATGCAGGGAGCCCGACTTGGGACTCAATCTCGAGACTCCAGGATCATGCCCCGGGCCGAAGGCAGGCTCTAAACTGCTGAGCCACCCAGGGATCCCCAAATTCTCAGTGATTTTAGAGGGTGCTCCATTCCATTTGGAATTTTTTTGTGAAATCAACTTTGTTAGGAAATGATTTCCACACAATAAAATACAAAGATTTTGTAAATGTAGCTCGGTGAATTTTGACAATTCACGTAACTACTGCCCCAATCAATTTACAGAAAGAATGTTACCATCACCCCATTGCAAGGAGAAAAATTTGTTTTACTGTCACAAATAGTATAATAAACTTCAATTTCTTTTTTTTTTTAATTTTTTATTCACTTATGATAGTCACACACAGAGAGAGAGAGAGAGAGGTGCAGAGACACAGGCAGAGGGAGAAGCAGGCTCCATGCACCGGGAGCCCGACGCGGGACTCCATCCCGGGTCTCCAGGATCGCGCCCTGGGCCAAAGGCAGGCGCCAAACCGCTGCGCCACCCAGGGATCCCCTAAACTTCAATTTCTAACTGAAACATAGGCTTGTACTTGGGGGGAAGGGAGCAGTAAAACTTCTTAGATGATTCAGCCCTCCAGTCAAGAATTACATGAAGTCTGGGGGTACCTGGGTGGCTCAGTCAGTTAAGCAGCTGACTTGACTTCAGCTCAGGTCATGATCTCAGGGTCTAGAGATGGAGCCCCACGTTAGGCTCCGTGCTGCCTGTGGAGTCGGCTTGGGATTCTCTCTCCCTCTGTCCCTAACCCTCCCCCTGCTTCTGCAAGCTCTCAAAAAAACAAAACAAAACAAAACAAAACCAGACAAAGTCTAATACCTGCCTCCGGAGTGCAGAAGCTCCATTCTAGCAGCTTCTCCCTTTGCCATTCTGAAGTCTCCTGTGTACAAGACTGTTCCATTATTGCCCTGAAATAAAAACCTGAGAAGGAAATTTGTCTTGGTGACTTTTAAGTCTCATACAACATCCTAACAAAGCAAATATACACTAAATCCACAGCAAATGTTTCCTGACGAACAGAGCCACCTACGATATAGTATTAATGGGATTTTAATATAAGCTCTAAACTATACCAGCCACTCAGCTGCCACCTTTCCTGGGGGGAATAACACAATAGAATATACTTCCGCATTTGCAACAGACATCCCCTGAAATGTGTTGGCTCTCCCAACTATGTGTGATCACTCCTACTCATGGAGAGAAAAATCCATGGGATGGGAAAATGCAAAGCCAACAGAGAAATGGCCATGGAACACTTCTGTTAAAAGACAGCCACACAGGTCAAACTTGATTTCACCTCAATCCCCCAAGTTCAATTTTAAAACAAAGATGAAAGAAATTGCCACCTACATATTAGAGAAGTAATCTCCATACATGTTATTATTTTCTAGACCCTGAAGATTTCTACAAATACAATACATGTATAATAAAATAGCAAAATAGATGGGCTCCCTTACATAACTGATCCTGGACAGTGACCAGCTGGTAAGAGAGTCACAACAATATCTTCCTTCTAAAAAGAAAATAAAGAAAAAATAACAATGATATAAATTATCGTTAGGACCTTGCCTAAAAAAGCGCTCCTTGGTAGAATAGATTCAAGTACTTCTCAAGAATACGGTACGCCTTTTCTCATTTCTTCATGCAACAAATCCTGGAAACAAGTAGAATCCTTGCCCACAAAATGATGGTTAAGCATAGTGACTAGTATAACCCAGCAATTCCGCTCTGAGGTACACATGAAATGAAAACTTACATCCATTCATGCAGGAAAACCGGTGCACGAATGTTCACAGCAGCAGTATTCATACTAGCTAATGAGTAGAAAGACCCTGAATGTCAATCAGCTGATGAGCGAATTCACAAAATGTGGTACATCCATACAATGGAATATTATTTGGGCCACAAAAAAGAGACAAAATACTGACATCATATCACAAAATGGATAAATCTTGAAACCATGATGCAAAATAAAGGTAGTAAGTCACAAAAGACCACATAACTGTTTGATTCCATTTATATGAAATGTCCAGAATAGGTGAATCCTATAGACTTAGAGTAGTGGTTGCCATGGGCTGAGGGAGGGAGAGACAGGGAATTACTGCTAATGGGTACAGGGTTTCTTTTTTGGGTGATGAACATACTTGAAAAACGACTGTAGTGATGAATACACAACTCTGTGAATATACTAAAAGCCACTGAACTGTACATTTCAAATGGGGTGAGCCATATGATATATGAATTATAAGTCAATAAAGCTATTATTAAACTAAAAAATAAAATAAAAATAAAAAGCCTGACATAGCCTGGCCCCAAGTCACCATTCTGTCCTGGGCAGAGCTAATAGGCAGAGCTCTGGACACCCTGGCTCGCTCCCTGATAGTGGCAATTACTTCTGGAAGTCTAACATCATTCATTCCAACAGCCCCTTTAGAGCAAGGTCCCAGGATAAGTGCTGGAGGCACAACACACGAAGCCACAGCGCATGAGAACAAAGGACCAGAGTGGAACAGCAAGACTCTGGTCAGTAGGAGCTGCCTGCTGTCTGGTGCCCAGATTTGACAAAGCCTGTCACCAACATAAGCGGCAAGGCAGTGAGGTGATCAGAGGAGTCTAGTGTTAGCTAACTGAGTCCAGGACAGCATTGAGCAACCTTCAGGCCACCCCTTTTACCTCCTTTTTAACCCACCCTCAACTGGCCCTGCAGTCCTCACTTGGATAACAAATAGAAGAGGACTGCTTCACACGCCTGATCGTCCCCAGAGAAGAAATGTGAAAATTCAGCCCCCGCCTGGTCACAGAGAGTGGACACCCATCAGAGTTCAACGTGTCAACAGAGCAGGTTATAACCAGGCCATGGAATTAATATTACCTAGATTTACCATAAAATAGGAAAATACTTCCTGGCCCTAGGAAGAATTTGAGTTAAAACAATAAATAAAAGGCAGGTCCGTAATCCTGCATATTATTAAAAAAATATATTCACAACACCAAAGTATCTGCTTCTAAATTTAAGGACAAAAAATATATTGGATCCACTTGGACACTTAAGTGGATTTTCTTAAGAAATGATTCAGGAAAAAAAGAAAATCACAAATACATAAATTTGCTACAAAAGCACTAAACACCGTATTATATCCTGAATATTAAAATAAACTTAATAAATTTGACAATGACATCAGAGTAATAACAACTGGAGTTCTCAACATTAGAAGGTAATACAAAAAGGATCAATTCAAGACAGGAGTCACGTCCAAACCTTTGCATGTAGAAAAGAAACGGAACACAAATATTTTTCCCCCTACAAACTAACCCAATTACTATAATTTTTTTATGGTAAAATGCACATTCAATATCACAGAGAAAGTCAATCATCTTACTAAATAATACTTTCTTAAAATTAAATTTAACATTTACTTACCTCCCCTGATGCTTCATCAACTAAAGGTATCTGGGTAGGAGTTTCAATTTCAATGGATATCTATTAAAATAAGAGATCGTATGTACACCATACTGAGTGTTTCTACAGTTTTTCATGGATTTATATGTCTTTGCCATCTCAAACACAAAAAAAGGACTAAGATGTAGTTATAAAACTCTCTGCGTAACAATTTCTGATTCACGGTACCAAACGTTTCCACAGTCTGAAAACATGACAGAGCTAAAGTAGTGCCTTTCTCGAGGGGCCATGGCAACATGGGTTAAATGCCTTCTAAACCTACATATCCTTTGACACGGCCATTCTGTTTCAACTTTTTCCCTTAACCTCCCCATCCCCATCTTTCCACTGCCCTCTCCCTCTGAACCTGAGTCTCTGTAACGAGATTCAGTCAGCTACTACCTTAATCAGGATGTTCACACAGCCATATGTGAAACCGTCAATATCAAATCTGCCAGAAGAATGAGCAACTTACCTCTTTACTATATCCCACAAAAGCACACCTAGTGTGGGGAGTATTTGTCCTTGGAACATCTGGCAAAATGCACCTATAAAACCATCTGGACCTGGGACTTTACTGAAGAAGAGATCTTTGCAAATTGTTTTCATTTCCTCAATGTTTACTTATTCAAGGTTTCCACTTTTCTTGCCTCAGTCTGGTTATTTTCCTACTTATCCAGAGATTTATCCACTTTGCCCAAATTATCAAATATACTATCATTCATTTTCAAAAAAAATGTACTGCTGCTATTAATAGTTCTTTTCCTTTTTATAATTCTGTATTTTTATATGCATCTTCTTTTTTAAACATTGACAGAAATCTAGTTCTACTCCTCTAAAGATGAGCTTTGACTTTTGTCAACCTTCCCTTTTATTTTCTGCGGTAGCTATTGGTCTCTGCATCGCTAACTTGTCCTTTTACCTTTATTATCTCCTTCTTTCACATTTGTTGTTCCTTCTCCTTCTTATGGAGTCAAAGACTCATTCCATGTAATTCTAGTCTTTGTTTCCTAAGAGATGTACTTAATGCTGGCAACTTCCCTTCAAGTGCTAATTTAGCCATGTTACACACATTTTGACATGGTGTGTCTTCTTCACTGTCCGTCAGTCCTAAGTATTACATGGTTTTCTTTATAATTTCCTCTTTGACCTAATGGTCGCTTATTAGATGCACTCAGTTCCAATAGGTGTGGGATGATCTGAGCTCTCCTTTTATTTGTGACTTCCAGCATCACTGCACTGCAGAGGACAGATCACTAGGATTTCCTGCTTCTTCTGCGACACAGTATGTGGTCAATTGTTGTAAATGTTCTGTGTATACCAAAGATCTGGTTTTCCCTTTGGGTGCCTCGGACTGCCATGAGTTCGCCTTTATTAGTCATGCTCTTCAAGTCTCTGCGCTTACTTCCTGCCTCCTTCCTCTTTCAGCTTCTGAGCAGTGTGGGAAGTCCTCCAGCTACTCCTGTCAAGCAGCCTAGTCTCCCTGAGACTGTGAGGGGGCCTTGGACTGCACCACTCCTCGAGCTGGAACTGTCCTACAGGTCCCTTCGGCATACACCTCCAGGTTGGAGCTAGCCGCTAGAAACATCTGTGTGAGATGCGGACGGCCAAAGTGAACCAGCAGCCATTTCTTAATGCTCTGAAGAGCTCCAGAAACTCCACCAGTTCATGGATGTGTATCTGCTGGCTCAGCTCACAGACACAGGGCAGGACTGCAGCAATCCCACCTGTGGCTGCATATCCTCCTTCGGCTTCTTGAAGGCCTGGGCAAGGAGCACAGAACCTACCAAGGCTGGAAGGAGTGAGAGACAGACAGGGGCTCCAGTCTGTCCTTGTAGACTCCAGCCCAGCTCTTCTCTGCTCTTCATTTCTCAGCTCCACTTCCTGACTGCAGGCTGGGCTGATCCACAGCCAATGTCAGGCCTAACACTGGGCCGAGGTTCCAGCCTTGGCGTGTAGGGTCACTGTGCGGAGTGGGGATGGATCCCACCAAGTTACTGTCAGAGGTCGAGGCTGAACGTGCCACACGTACACTGAGAGGCTATGAAAACCCCGTATTTCTCATGCTGTGGGACTTTACGGAGACAGGAGAGCAGTGCTCCAGCTGGGAGGAAGTGGCTCTCATGGCCTGAAGACCGTAGGAGCAAGTGGCCCTGGGTTTTTATTGTGGTTAGGGGGTATGTCTGGGCTTGTGGTTTGAACTTCATGTCAATGCCAAGGGAGGGGTAGGCTTTTTTTTATTAGCCCGCCCAAATGTGGGGTACTAGTGGAAAGAGGATGTGAGAGTTGAAAGCTGTCAGTAGACAAACATCAGACTCTGACACTTGTTCAGACTTCTCTGGCAGCTCCCACAATTACTTAAAGTTTAATCTGTATAGTGAACCCTAACTGTATTTCCCCCACAGCCGTCCTCTCTCTCTGATCAAGCACCAGGTATCAGTTACTGTTTTATCCAGTTTGAGGCCAGTATGTCAATTGGACGTTAAAATTCTTATCTTTCCCATCCTCTGTTCCTTCTGACAGTAAATAACATCCTCTTTGAAACAAAGATCTCTTTTTGCCTTCGATTCTATTTTGTATGATACAAAAATTGCCACTCTGGCATTTCTGGCTTCTAACTGTTGAGTACATCTTTTCCCTTTTTGGATTATTCTTTCCATTTCAACCTGCATTTCTCCTTCTGTTTTATCTAAGTCTCTTGTAGACTAAGACTGATGGAGCTTTCTTTTCTTCTTTTTTTTTTTTAACCTAAACTGAAAAAATTACAGTTTGAGCAAAAGTTAAATTAAAGCCATATTTATAGTAATTACTGCTATAACAGAACCTTTCCTGGCATCTTTACATTTTCCATATACCATTCTTTTGTTTCTCCCCTTTACTATCTACTTTCCATTGAACAATTTTGAATCTGTCAGATTCAAAGTTGTCTACTCTATTTTTATTCCGGTTGTTATCCCTTTATCATAACCCATAAGATGTGTTCATTCTTCCCAGGCTACATTGTGACCTAAATAAAATGATTTATCAACGGTGTTAAATATTTTACACTATAAAGCATTAAAATGCAACTTAGCAAGAGTGAATGAGATTAAACCAGCAAAACTAAGACCTGAGATCAAACTGTTAAGGAACAAGAAAAACAAATCGGCAACAATAAAATGTCTGCCTCCTCTAAACTGATGAATTACAAAGACTAAACATCAATATTGTAATTAATGTGGATAAATGTAGTGTAGGAGGAACTGGGCTTTGAATAATTCGAAAGCTTTGTTTAATCGACCTCAAAAAATATTTCCCCTTGAGAAGAAGAGTTAGTGTCATTCAAAAAATAAAACTTACGATTCGTTTCTCCCAAAATCTGTACCTCGGGCTGGTTAACAACAACTCTTTAGTAACAGGTGAACAGTATAAGCAAACCTTCAAGCTGAAAGGAAGAAATTTAGAAAAGTTATGTCAGTACAATCCACAGGGAGCCATCTGGGTGACCAGAAAATACGTTTCATCATATATCAGTTATCTCAAGTCATCCAGACACTCAGCTGGCCCAAAAAGTGTTAGAGCAGTTCCCAACATGCCGCCACCTGTGACTATCTAGGTCTCATCAAGACCGCAAAGAGGGGGGGCACCTGGCCAGCTCAGTCAGTGGAGTGTGCTACTCTAGATCTCGGGGTTGTAAGTTCGAGCCCCACATTCAGTTAGGACATTACTTTAAAATCTTAAAAAAAAAAAAAAAAAAAAGACTGCAAAGGGACAATGGGGAAGAAACAGATGAGAGAAACTACTGGGCCCTCTGACCTCCTCAAAAGAGTGTCCACCATCACTCTTAGTTTTTATACATAAATGTTTGCACATGATTAGGTACGAAGCTGCCTCTCCAGAACAGAAAGGGGCGGGGAACAGAAGACTTCTGTGTTTTACTTCATCTACACCTATTCTATTTTTTAGTGAGCAAAAATTTATTTCATGATAAACTTTAAAAATTCAAAAGCAAAGCTTAGAGGTTAAGAATATAGTCTGTGGTAGACCATATCTTCCAAAGGTGGCCACACTCATATATATCCTGACCATACATGCTCTGTTTACAAAATGGATATGGAAATCCCTCAGGGTTTGTTTTAACCTCCCCTTCAGCCTGTCTTTGTAACTGCCTCCACCAACAGAATGTGATGAAGGAAGGTCACAGGACTTTGGAGGCCAGGTCTCCTGGCAACATGGCTATCTGCTAGCTCTCCCTTGGGACGTACACTTTTTAAACCCTGAGTCTCCATTTAAAAAGTTCAGCTACCTTGAAATCACCATGCTGAAGAGTTTTCCAGCAACAGAGATGCTCGAAAGCCCCAACTGCCTGATTCTTCTCAGCCTCAGTGTCAAACACTGAGTGAATGAACCTCCAGATAATGGCAGCCCCAGAATGCCATGGGGCCGGGCAGAAACCAGCCACTCCCACTGCGCCCTGTCAGAGTTCCTGACCCACAGAAACTGAGAAAGAGAACATAAGATTAGTTGATTTAAGTCACTAAGTTTTGGCGTAATTTGTTACGCAACAGATAACTAATACCCAGCTCGAAAATCAGACAGACCTGGTTGAAATCCTGGTCCTGCCACTTACTGGCTGCATGACCTTGGGCAACTAATTTAATCTCTCTGGTTCCTCAGTTTCCTCATCTGCAAAATAGAAATAATAATGGTATCTTTTCAAAAAATTATCAAGAGGCTCTGATGAGGATGTTGGCTCCAAGAAGACAGGGATTTTCATCTTTGTTGTTACTATTATATCCTCAACATCCAAGACAGTGCCTGACTCATCACAGGCACTCAGAAAAACTGCAGAACTGATAAATACATAGTGCCTGGCATATTTATAAGTAATCGATTAACCGCAGCTAGCATTACCAGGATACACGGACTACTGATACCACTTTGCAGAGAAGACTGACATCCATTGGTTCAGAAGTTAAAAAGTCAACCCCCACCTGTGAACTCTCTCTCTCTCAAATAAATAAAATCTTTAAAAAGAAAAAAAAGTTGGGGCGCCTAGGTGGCACAGTCGGTTAAGCATCTGTCTTCAGCTCAAGTCATGATCACAGGGTCCTGGGATCGAGCCGCATATCAGGCTCCCTGCTCAGTGGGGAGCCTGCTTCTCCCTCTCCCTCTGCCCCTCCCCCTGCTCATTCTCTTTTTCTCTCTCAAATAAATAAAATCTTAAAAGAGAAAAAAGAAAAGGAAAGGAAAGGAAGTCAACAGGGCCCTATCCAACATATATCTTGAGAATTTGGAATTGACACTGAGGCAAAGGACAGCTGTAGGAAAAGAATACTGTAGTTTAGCTTTAAGATCCAAAAACATGATTTTCTTCACAACAGAACCACACATACACGTGAAAATGAACACACTATTGCTACACCCAACAGCATGAGGAATCCCACAATTATAATGTTAAGTGAAAGAGAAGTAGAATCATACTGAATAGACTGTATGATTCTACGTACACAAAGTTCACAAACAGCCAAAGCTAAACCACAACAACAACAAGTTAAAGTACAGGTTGCCTCTGGGAGAGGACTGACTGGGGGGAGGGACGGGGCTCTGCTCTGGGACATTGGTCCTATTCTATTTCTTGATCTGCGTGGAAGCTCTATAGATGTGCTCACCTGTAAAAGTTCATCCAACTGTACCCTTATTCATTGTATGTACTTTCCTGCGTAGAAGTTATACCCCAATAGAAATGTTTACTTAAAAACACACACACAGGGGATCCCTGGGTGGTGCAGCAGTTTGGCGCCTGCCTTTGGCCCAGGGCCCGATCCTGGAGACCCAGGATCGAATCCCACATCAGGCTCCTGGTGCATGGAGCCTGCTTCTCCCTCTGCCTGTGTCTCTGCCTCTCTCTCTCTCTCTCTGTGACTATCATAAATAAATAAAAATTAAAAATTAAAAAAAAAAACAAAAAAAAAAACAACACACACACAAATAAGTAGCAAAATAAATTACCTGCATTCCAGCCTTCTTTTCAAGGCAGGAGCTCTTAATCCTTTCATGTGATCTAAAAACAAAAGAATAAAAATGCATAAGCACTTTTTTTTTTGAGAGGATTCCTTAGGCCAAGCAAACAATTGTCTGTTCTTTTACGAGAAAACAGATGAGAGGTTCATTTTTTTAAAGATTTATTTATTTTAGGGACACCTGGGTGGCTCAGTGGTTGGGAGCCTGACTTCGGCCCATGGCGTGGTCCTAAAGTCCCAGGATCAAGTCCCACATCCAGCTCCCTGCATGGAGCCTGCTTCTCCCTCTGCCTGTGTCTCTGCCTCTCTGTGTGTCTCTCATGAATAAATAAATAAAATCTTTTTAAAAAATTCATTTATTTTAGAGAGAAGGAGAGTGTGTGCACACATGTGCAAGGATGGTGAGGAGGAGAGAAGCAGACTCCCCACTGAGCAGGGAGCCCAACACGGGGCTCGATCCCATGACCCTGAAATCAAAATCTGAGCTGAAACCAAGAGTTGGACACTGAACCAACTGAGCCCCCCCAGGTGCCCCAAGAGGTTCTCTTTTTTTTTTTTAATTTTTATTTATTTATGATAGTCACACAGAGAGAGGCAGAGACACAGGCAGAGGGAGAAGCAGGCTCCACACACCGGGAGCCCGACGTGGGATTCGATCCCGGGTCTCCAGGATCGCGCCCTGGGCCAAAGGCAGGCGCTAAACCGCTGAGCCACCCAGGGATCCCCAAGAGAACAGATTCTTATGGACTATTGGCTCTTTCTTCTGCAGGTGACAATGCATCTGAAAACAGGTCAGGAACCACTGAAAGCTGGCCATCTCTCGCCATCACTTAAAAGGACAATGATCAAAAAAATAATAAAAAAATTAAATTAAATTAAATTAAATCAATAAAATAAATAAAATAAAAAATAAAATAAATAAAATAAAATAAAATAAAATAAAATAAAATAAAATAAAATAAAATAAAATAAAATAAAATAAAATAAAATAAAATAAAATAAAATAGAAGGACAATGATCCCCTCCACCTTAGGAGAGTCTAAATCACTCTGAGGAGCCACAGAAGAATGAGTGACTAGACCCTCATTTCAGAACTACTTCCAGCACTTTCCTTTATGTTCTTCTTTCATTTCTATCCAACCCTCTGTCATGCCCCGCTCCATGTGACCCATTCAGTTCCAGTCACTTCAGTCAGTCCATCTGGAGACTTGAGCTAGCTTCCACAGAATCTAAGAATTTGTTCAGGCCTAGGCCAGCATGAGAAGGTATGATATTTCCATCCACACAGGCCCACTTCACAGCCCTCCAAATGAACAGGTACAGAGATGGCCTTTAAAAACACAGTAAATTCTAATACATTCTGAATCTCCAGCATGGGAAGGACTAGACAGCAATGGCCACACCTCCTCAGTTGAGTTGAATTAAACCAATCCTAATTATTCTAATTAGTACCACCACCACACATGTGCACGCGCACACACACAGACACACATGGACACACACAGCCTCAACTTCCCTCTGGTGATCCTTAACTCCAGAAAAAACAAGGCACACCCCCCACCACAGACCTTGACCAGACCTGCACCTGTCCCCTCAGAGGGTCAATCTCCTCAGATCACCCCTGGTCCAGGCTTTCAGGGCCCATGGGAGACATCCCAGGGCAGGACTTTCCAAAGAATTTGTGCCATGGCAAAAAGAGGCTCAATCAGGACTTGGCTTCAAGTCCCAAACTAAATCAGCAGATAGCACTCTGTAGCTGCTGTAATCAAGATGGCCCAGGACCACCCCAGCCCCCTCCCCTGACTGCCAGCCAAGAGAACTTGGGCCAATTTACCTGGTGCTGCGAGGACTGTACCCAGCATCTCCTTTATAGGGGCTTTTTCCTTTTCCTAGACCAGATTAAGTCACTGTAAATTGTCCTCTAAGGGGGTCTTCTCCACCCCTGGGCTGATACCTCAAGCCATAGGTCCCCTCTTGTCTTCCAGGCCTTGCTGTGATGCTTAGCAAAGCCTGCCCTGAGCATAGCACTGGGTTCCAGATGGTTCCTAAACAGGACTGAGTGGGCCATGGGATGAGATGTTCTATCTCATTTATGTAATTTTTTTTTCTACCAAGAGTCCACAGATTTTGTCAGATATTCTGTATTAGTCTGTTCAGCCTGACATAACAAAATATCATAGACAGAGCGGCTTAAACCACAGAAATTTCTCACAGTTCTGGAGGCTAACTTCCAAGATCAAAGTGCCAGGGTTGGCTTTTGGTGGGACTCCTCCTGGCCTGCAGACAGCCACCTGCTGCATGCTCACACAGTCCTTCTTCAGGTTGTGTGTGTGGAGAGAGAGGAATCTCTATTCCTCTTTTTACAAGGCCACCAATCCTAACAAATTAGGACCTTGCCCTTATAAGCTTGTGTAATTACTTCCTAAGAGCCCCATCACCAAATAGAGTCACATAGGGAGTTTAGAGCTTCAGTGTGATTGGGGGTGGGGGGGGTCACAATTCAGCCCACAGCACATCCAAAGAAATCTGTTTCTCAAAAGGGTCAAACACTCCCAGTAAGCAATGTGGGAAATTTCTGAAAGCAATTGAGTTCTTGCCTTGATAAGTTTACATCTTCCTTGAGTGAACACACATGTAATGAAAGAAGATGAACAGTTACAAATTGCTCAATGATAGGGAGTCAGTTTCTTGCTTAAGCATAAATTCATGATCATGATTTCAGATTCCTGCAGGCGGATTCTTTCTCCAAACTCGCTACTCCTAAACACGAAGGGCAAGCCCCTAAGCCACACTTCAGTCATGGCTAGCACATTTCGAGTTGAAGCTCAAGACAAAAAGTCAAACAGGTATCCTTGCCCAGCAGGAGACTCACAATGAAAAACAAAACAAAAACAAAAACCATATTCTGAAGAATAAAACGGACTCTCAAAGAGGCTCACGGTGCTAGTTAGCAAATCCAGAGGAAGTACAGACTTTGCTCATTAATGAGAGAGAATTTGTAGCTCAGAGCAAGAAGGCAGAGGCACTTCCTAAAAGCAGTAATTTCAGCATCCTAGAGGTTAAACACGGACAACGGTTGCAACATGAGGCTCCTCTGGCTCTGGAGATGGGCTAGAATTTTTTTTTAAAGATTTTATTTATTTATTTATTCATGAGAGAGACAGAGAGAGGCAGGGACACAGGCAGAGGGAGAAGCAGGCTCCACGCAGGGAGCCTGGTGCGGGACTAGATCCCGGGTCTCCAGGATCACACACTGGGCCAAAGGCAGGTGCTAAACCGCTGAGCCACCAGGGATCCCCAATGTTTTTTTGTTTTAAAGATTTTATTCATGAGAGACACAGAGAGAGAGAGAGAGGCAGAGACGCAGGCAGAGGGAGAAGCAGGCCTGGGTCCCCAGGATCACTCCCTGGGCTGAAGGTGGCGCTAAACCGCTGAGCCACCCGGGCTGCCCAGACTATAACGTCTTAGAGACCCTCCAGCCCTTATCATGGGGGGGGGGGCGGGGGGGGGCACTCAGACTTAAGCCCTAACTGTGTGCAGCTGCTAAATCTTAGTCTTCTGGTTGCCTCGCCTTAAACAAAACTTTTACACTGGATGTGGGCAGAACATCAACAAGGAGGGGGAGCTTGCACTTCATAGAACTTTCAGAGAGGATGCTTGAATGGGTGTCCATGCACTTGCTTGATAATAAATATTGGGGGGGGGGGTAGGTAAGGGCGTAACTGCATCTGAAACTTGTCTTTTTCTTCTTTTTTAAAAATTTTATTTATTTATTCATGAGACACAGAGAGAGAGAGAGAGAGACAGAGACGGAGACAGAGGCAGAGACACAGGCAGAGGGAGAAGCAGGCTCCACGCAGGGAGGCGGACGCGGGACTCGATCCCGGGACCCTGGGGTCACGCCCTCGGCCGACGGCGGCGTTAAACCACTGAGCCACCTGGGCTGCCCTCTTCTCCTTTTTTAAAGGCATTTTATTATTCATGAGAGGCACTGAGAGAGGGGCAGAGACGTAGGTAGAGGGAGAAGCAGGCCCCCAGGACCCCGGGATCACGGCCTGAGCCAACCACTGGGCCACCCAGGTGCCCCCGAAACAGGGAGGCGAAGACGTGGAGGCGGAAGGGAGCGCTCCCCGCTGCCCCCCGACCCTGCGCTGCTAGGAGAGCGACCACAAGAACCTAAGTGTTCAGTTCTGCGCCGTCGCGCAGGCGAGGAGGCCGCAGAGCCAGGCCGGGACACGCGCACCTGCTAGTGTGGGCCCCGGCCCCCCCGCCCCCCGCAGCTTCCCCGCGGCCACTCACCCTTGTGGCAGTGGGACAGGAAGTAGGCGCGGGCCTTCAGGTTCTCCCTGTCGAAGCGGTCTATGGAGATGGTCGGGTACTCGGCCATCTGCCCCTTGAAGGAACTCATAGCGCCGGCCGACCGCCGCGGCTCGCTCCGCACGCCGCCTGCGGAAGCTCGGGTCGGCCCCGCGCCGCGCCGCGCCGCCACTTCCGGGAACCTGCCGCCGCCGCGCCATTGGCCGGCCGGGCGCAGCCACGTCCAATCAGAAGAGCCGTGCAGCGGAGGGGCGGGGCCGAGGGGCGGGGCCGAGGAGCGGGCGGGCTGCTCCGCGGCTGGAGACCCGTGTGGCTCGGCGGTGCGAGCGGCGGGCTGCGGGGCTGCGGGGCCTTGGGCGCGGCGGGCGTGACTCCTGCCCGACGCCTCGCCTGGAAACCGCGGGGGGGCGTCCGGTGCGCAGTGCCCGCTTCTGTGCAGGAGCCGCGTGGCGAAGGGACACGGAACACCTGCAGCAGGTGCTCCACCCCAGGACGCCAGGAAGGGCGATGCAAACCTTCGCTTGCACCTCCTGCTTGTCAACTGAGAGCCTGAAAGCCGAGCTCAGTTTCCCTTCTCCCCTCCTCTTCCCGGTTTCTACCTTAGGGGGTAACCAAGAGGATTGTATGAGGGGAAAAAAATGTACGTGACTCATGGTAGGTTAAGGAACTGCCAGGCCCCGCTTCCATTTATGATCTACAAGCTGAGTAAATAAACGATCCCTAATGATCCCAATTCAGATGCATGAACTTAGGGTCGATAAGTAAAGATCCCAAGGACGGCTTAGCTGCTCACCTTGCCCCCATCCCCCAGCACCGCCCTTTTGAACTATATTTGTGGAAGTTTGGAAGGATGTATAAAAGAAAAAGAAAGTGGTAGGTGAAAAGCAAAAAGCGTTTTAGGGGAAAGGTGGAGGATTTTTTTTTTTCTTAAGCAGACTCCACGCCCAGCATTGGTATTGAACTCACAACCCAGAGATCAAGAATCACATGCTCCACTGACAGCCACCTGGCCCAAGGGCTGGGTTTTTTTAACCACCAAAGTAACTTTATGAAAAGGTTTGTTAAAGTATTAAGATTCACCAAGTGGTATTTATTGGACCTCTTCCCAATAAGTCTCCTTAAACACCACAATATTAATAATCAGAAATAACTCAAACACTCTTGAGGTCTTGCATTGTGCATAACACTGTAATAAACCCTGCAGTGGTTACATACATGACCAACATGTACCTTCAGGTATATTTTCAATCCGTTTGAAGACAACAGATTGCCAACACCTTTGATTTGGTATAAGATGGTTTGTCTTAGAATAAAGGAGGGCTAAGCTGTCTATATCAACAACAAATTCTGCATATCTCCTGGGATCTGGAGAATCTGGTGTGTCAACCTCTGACAGGATTTTGAACTCCTGGCAAGGCAGGTAAAGATAATATTCATAGGCTTATCTACCCACTTATTTATCCTCTCTTCCTTCCACAATGGATACAGTATGAAAGAGTAAAGGGAAATAAGATAAAGGGGGAAAGATAGGTCAGGAAATAGTGAAGCTGGGTAGGCATAGCCCACAGATAGACATGCACTGTTGGAACACATGAGCCAATCATTTGGCTCTTCTAGAGGAAGCCACATTGACTTACTAGCCTTATGCATCCTCAAGACACAAATAAAACAGGTTTTTCAGAAGTCAAATTTTCTGGATACTGAATCCCAAGAGAATTCCTCCTGTGGCTGCTAGTAAAGAAAACTGAAATATAGCCAACAACAGCAACTATGCTGCTTCCTCATCCTGCATTTGGGAATCTTTCCGCAACCCCAAGCTCTTCAGACTTCTAAGTCCCTGATATATTCTGTCTCACAGGACTGAAAACCACTACCAAGTGTATGCTAAATACCAAAAAAAATTCGTTATTGAGGTAGGTATAAGTCTGTTGGGAAATAATTATATATTTTTTTCTTCACTTATAAACTGTTGTCAATCTAAGTAAACATTTGTTACAAATTTACTGTATTATATTCCTTTAGAATAAAGGACATAAAGTGTCTACCAGAAAGTATATGATGAGAGAATATATGTTTTCTGAAGTATGTATCTGTGTGCTAGGGCTGCTGTAACAAGATTGGGTGACTTATACAACAGAAATTTAGTTGTCTCATAGTTCTGGAAGCTGGAAGTCTGAGATCATATTGTATGATTCCACTTATATAAAATTATGGAAAGTGTGAACTGGTCTAAGGTGACAAAAGCAAATCAGTAGTTGGTTGGGGACCCAGGAAACAAGTTCATTATCTTGATTGTGGTGATGATTTCACAGGTGTATGCACATGTCAAAACTTATCAAATTATAGGCTGTTAAATATGTGCTAGTTATTACATTTCAATTATAGCTCAATGGGTTTGTTTTCAAAATGTTTGGAGAGTGTATGGGAGAGTGTGGACAAAGTGAACAAGATTGGCAAGGATATCCCTTCTCTGGAAGAGTGAAGAAGACACTGTATGGCTAACTCCCATAACAGAAGGTGGCTTTGAAAAATCATAGTGTTTATTTTGCCATTAGTTTCATACACCTCTCCAAAACCAATATCTCTTCTTCATACCTCCTACCCTTAACCCTCTGACTGATGAAAAAATGGTATTATACAACTAAGAAAACTAAAGTCAACCCAAAGTCCTGGAAAATGGCAAGTGTTCAATAAATATTAGCTTTTATTATTATTTCCTGGGCATCCACTAAGTGCCAGGCATCGTGCTAGAACCATGAGGTACATAAAGGAATCAGCCCTGGCACAAGACCTTACAATCTGGCAGAAGTAGGAGCTCAGGGAAATAAATAAATGCAGGAAGTTTCACAGGGCTCAGAATGCATTGCAGAGACCGAACAGAAGAGCTCACTTCTGCAAGGAGAAAGGGGCCATTGGCAAAACATAGCAGAGAAGGTGAATTTGAGTTCAACTTCCAGGCCCAGGAACGGCTGAAGTCCCTGGAATGAGCTCTTTTTTCTGTCTGCACCTGGCAAAGAGCTCCTTTTAGCCAAAGTCAAAAGGGATGAAATAATAGGGACTTAATAGGGGAAGTCAAGGCTAACCCAGCTAAGGGACCAGACCATGATGGCTTATTCACCAACCCAAATAGCTTACACTTTAACCAGAGTGACAGCAAGAAGCTGGGTGGTTTGAAATAAGACAGTGACAGGTGAGATCAGAACAGTGTTTCTCAAAGTGTGGGCCCTGGAAAAGCATCACCAACAGTATTTGGGACCCTGTCAGAAATGCAAAATCCCTACCGCAGCCCAGACCTACTGAATCAGAAATGTCCAGCAGTCCCCTGTTTTAACACACTCTCCAGGGCACTCTGATTGATGCTTAAGTTTGCAAGCCACTGGATTTAAGTTTGAAAGAGCACTCAGGTAGCCTGGGGCAGGACATCTAGATAGGAAGCTGCCCCAATATTCCCCAAAATGTGATAATGCGTGTTCATTTATTCACTCAACAAACAGTCCCTGACCATCTACTATGTGCCGCACACAATTCTAGACATTAATGATACAGCAACAAGTAAGCAGAGAAAAACCTATGTGGCAATGGAGTGTACATTCTAGTGGAAATCATGTCTCATTAATATAGTGCCAGGTACTGCCCTAAATGCTTTATATTTGTTATTTCATCCTCACAACTACCCCCATCAGATAGGTACACTTTTTGTCTTCACTTTACAGTTAAGGAAACTGAGGTTCAGTGGCTTGTACAAAGTCATGTGACAACTAGATAGAAAACAGATCCAAATCCAAGGTCATGCTTTAGACATGATGGCCCCAGCATCGTAGTGGCCTTGGTGGCGAAAGGTAGTCATCGAAACATATTGCTTTCATGCCTACTGTGCGCAAGGTACTATTCTAGAAATCTGGTTAACAAGATCACTGTCTTTACGGAAATTACATTCTCGCAGAAGATAAATAATAAAATCAAGAAATAAGCGATTTAAACAGTATAATAGGTGGTGATAAGTGCTGTGGGACAAAAGAAACACTAGAAGGTAGGAAGGGGGATAGAGATCATGGTGGGAGGAGTGAGCTAGTGGGATGGAGCGGGACAATTGAGACATTAACAAAGACCAAGATGAGGAAGTCAGCCCCGGGGGTCATGGGAATGGAGGGAGCAAGACCGTGGCAGGCAGAGGGAAGAATCTCTAACCCAGGCCTCAATGTGGAAGCTGGGCCAGGAATAGCCAGGAGTGGCGTGATCCAGGGCTCCAGAGCAAGGGAAGGTTTTGTTAGTTTTTATTCTGTAAGACTGGGAGCCCTTGCAAGACTGTGAGCAGAGAAGTGACACAATCTGAATTATATAAAGACTTTATTTATTTATTCATGAGAGAGAGGCAGAGACACAGGCAGAGGGAGAAGCAGGCCCCATGCAGGGAGCCCGATGTGGGACTCGACCCGGGGTCTCCAGGATCACGCCCTGGGCTGAAGGCAACGCTAAGCCGCTGAGCCACCCAGGGATCCCCTAAATGTAAGTATTTTAAATACAGGCGTAAACGTAATGATAGAGAAAACTCCTGTAAGCTAGGGATGTTGTTTACTGTAGGTTTACTAATTGTCAGGCTCTAAACTCCACCCCATGGTTTGGTCCACTTCATTTCAACAAAATGAGAAGTGAGGTGGGTCAGACAGGAGGTATCTATCAGGAACCAAAGTCACCAACGGAATTCCGCTTGGTCCCGGGGAAGCAAATCACACATGCTGCTCGCTACCCCTGCCTAGAGCTCAGCGCCCCGCGAGGCTCCACCGCCGCGTCGACTCCGACGCTCCTCTCTGGGCTCGCCGCCCCGCCCACCCTCGCACCTGCGCACAAGGGCCCGCTCGCAGGGGGCGGGGCCGGGGCCGGGCGTCACGCGTTGCTAGGAGACGCGAGGGTCGCCGCGGCGCGGCAGTTGGCCTCTCGCTGCCCGAGCACCGCCGCGCTCTTCTGCGAGCTCCCGGGCGGGGTGCCTCGGCCTCCCCAGGTCGACCAACGAGGGTAACAACGGAGAGCAGGACCCAGGGAGAGCGGGGGAGGGGGGGTGGACATGCCCCGAGGGGCGCGAGCGGCCTGCCCCCCTCCCCTGCGCCCGCCCGGGCCCCGCCCCGGAAGCCTCGGCTCCGCCCCTTCCGCTCCGGTGAGCCTTTATGATTTCTGAGATTGGTGTTACTTGCGTATGTTTTTTTGTGTGTGTGTGGCTTAGCCGTGGCCTGTGTTTGCTACTCCTTGAGTTTCAGACTCCGATTTTCTGGTAGCTCCCAGGCCGAGCCGTGCGCCCTGCGGCCTGAGGTATTCCGAGGGTCTCCTTTCAGAGTTCTCCTGGAGACCAGTCCTATGACCCCCAGTTTTCAAAATGCTTCCTCCAGCATTTTGCTTCTCTCAGCCTTCTATGGCAGCTTTTACCTCACGTGCAAAATCGGGGATTTCTGGCGAAGAAAGGTTTGAGGGACTGGAGAGAGCATGGAGTGGCTTTACACTGCACAGATGCGGATTTGCACACCTCAACCATGGATCACAAAGACATATTTTTAGAGTAATTATCTTTTGCCGCTACTCTAAGTAAAGCACTAAATTTCAAAGTGCTGAATGTTACCAGCGCAATTAATATTGGCCCTGAATTTCCCAGAATTACTGAAATATTTAATCAAGAAATTAAGTTGATCTTTCTCAATTTTAGTTTCATTTTATTTTCAAGAAGTAGAAAGTAAATCAGTAAGAGAGACATAAAGGGTGGTGGGATTTGCATCACCACTACATAGAATAGTTACAGTAACCACAGGGGCTCCTATTATGGTGAAAATGCATTTATGTTCCCTTAAGCTATTGTGGAACAACAAAGTTTTGAAATGACTAATATGTATAGAAAATGTGTATTTCTACTAAGAAAAAAATGTTTTTTTTTCCTCCAGTAGTTCTAATCTTCTGTAGAACTTTTCTGTTGAAAGCATTTAGAAAAAAAATTTTTTAAAGATTTATTTATTTATTTATGATAGACAGAGAGAGAAAGGCAGAGACACAAGAGGAGGGAGAAGCAGGCTCCATGCTGGGAGCCCGACATGGGACTCGATCCTGGGACTCCAGGATCGCGCCCTGGGCCAAAGGCAGGCATCGGTAAAAGCAATATAATACAGCCACTAAATTCTCATAGCAAACATGGCTATGATTCTGAAAGTACCTTTATACAGTGAATTCCTACCTTTTTTCCTTTCATGAAAAAGAATTCTGAAAGTACCTTTATACAGTGAATTCCCACCTTTTTTTCCTTTCATGTTTCTTGGTGTCATTTTTCTACAAAAAAAAATAGGTTTTATATATAGTTTTGGATGTTAATGGCCTGTCAGGCTGTACTAGGTGTGTCCAACTCCCTGGTGGTTCTATTTAGTGTGCAGCAACAAAGCATTAAAATGAATGGAAATGAAGGGTAAAGGTTTTGGTGAATTATGACTCACTCATTGTTTTGCCGGGTATTCCAAAATTTACACACATGCACACAATAACATGACAACATATTGCCTTAAACTACAACATGAGGGGAGTGCCTGCCTGGGTGGCTCTGTCAGTTGAGCATATGCCTTCAGCTCAGGTTGTGATCCCAGGGTTCTAGAATCCATCCCTGAGTTGGGCTCCCTGTTCCGCGGGGCGCCTGCTTCTCTTTCTCCTCCCTGCTCATGCTCTCTCACTATCTCTGTGTGTCTCTCTCAAATAAATAAAATCTTAAAAAGTAACAAAGTAAAATACAACATGAGCCTAAACCTAAATTAATAAGGACCAAAAGTTTTTAAAAGTCAACTATTAACAATAACTTAATTTTCTTTGGTATAGTCAATATATATATTGGCATGCACGATGGAAAAAATGCAAACAATACTAATGATACATCCATTTGGATAGTTGCTACTTTTATCAGAGTGAACTGTGTAACTCAAATGACTTCATTTTATTTCATTTAAATCTGGAGCTAAGCCCAAACAACTGTGAGAATTTTGGTTTTAGAAGGGAATGTAAATGCAATATTGAGTGTTAAGTCAGAATGTGACAAAAATCTACAGGAGGTAGGAGGAAGCACAGGACCAGTTCCCTTATTTTTCATAGAAGAGCCAGTTGGTACTTGTGTGTGATTGATAGATACATAAAGTTCAAACAAATGGCTCTTAACCTCCTAACAGTCTCCATCAATCTATTTTTATTAACTATGAGGGAAATTTTAGGCCACATCTTTCACATTGAAGAAATATTTATCTGGAATTCAGCAATTCCATCGATTTTATTTCCATTTCCTACTCTCCCCCTCCACTCCCTACCCTATTAAATCCAGGCTGAGCTAAATTTGTTATACTTGTGAAAGCATTTATTATAAGACTCCATTTTATAAAACTTTTAAAGTCTGTCCTTCTAACTCATCTTATGTTCAAGATGATGTTCACCCAATGTAAGGACAGATACTTCTAATTGATGTGAGGATTATTTTGACTTTTCCTTTTTTTGTACTTTAATGTATTTCCTGGTCTTTTCAACACATACTAGTCCTCCCCTTATCCATGGAAGATACATTCCAAGACTCCCCAGTGGATGCCTGAAACTGCGGATAGTAACAAACCCTATATATCCTATGTTTTTTTCCTATACATACATGTCTATGATAAAGTTTAACTTATAAATTAGGCACAGTAAGAGGTAAACAATAATAAAATAGAACAATTATAACAACATGTTTGAAAAAGTTATGTGAATGTGGCCTGTCAAAATATGTATTCCTGTACTCACCTTTCTGTGATAATGTAAGATAAAATGCTTGTCTGATGAGATGAAGTGAGGTGAATGACATAGGCATTAGGATGTAGCGTTAGGCCACCACTGACTTTCTGACACTAGGTCAGAATGAGGATCCATCTGCTTCCAGACTGTGGTTGACCACAGAAAGTGAGACCACAAGTAAGGAGAGACTACTATAATGAGAATTTGTGGTTGTGATAAAAAAAATTCAATAAATAAGAATTCATTTATAGGACCTACTTTATGAAGTCTAATGTATTTCAGCCAATAGAAACATATTTTAAGAGAAGAATAGATTCAAGGAATCATGGTGAAAATTCTGGGCCCTTTATTTCAGTTAACTATTTCAGTAACAAGATAAGATGACTGAGAAAACAACTGCAAGATAGGTCTTTGAAAAACTGACTCTAGAAGTTTGGTGAATAGACAATTACATGTACATGTACAAAGAGTTGAATCTTTGAACTTCAAAAGCTACTGGTGACTGCTTACATTGTTTTAAAATCAGTGATCCTGGGGATCCCTGGGTGGCTCAGCAGTTTAGTGCCTGCCTTTGGCTCAGGTTGTGATCCCGGGGTCCTGGGATCAAGTCCCACATCAGGCTCCCTGCATGGAGCCTGCTTCTCCCTCTACCTGTGTCTCTGCCTCTCTCTCTCTCTCTCTCTCTCTCTCTGCCTATCATTAATAAATAAATAAAATCTTAAAAATAAATAAATAAATAAATAAATAAATAAATAAATAAATAAATAAAATGATCCCAGTATCAGACAGTCATACGGCTTTCATGGACTTTGTGTTCATCTATCTTTTCACATTGGGCTGTCACAGGAGCAGGGTCACAGTGACCACCTGAGTGAATGGACCACAGTGATTGGATACCTCCAAGTAGTTCAGATATGGAAAAAGAGGAAACCATTGCTCCTCAGCGAGAAGAATAAGAAGACAATGAGAAGACTGATCTTACATTCCCTTTTTAGGAAAAAAAAAATAAGTGGGGGATGCAGTTTTGAATATAATCAAATGGAATGGTGGTGAGATATTTTGACAATCTACTGAGTAGTTAAAAATAAGAGTGTGACTTCAGAAATGTGTAAACCTAGAACACCAAAATTAGGAGATCACGCTCTGAATGCAATTTTATTGATTAAGAAATAAACAGTTCCCTATTCATCTTTCAGGGTTTATTTTATTTTCAACATAGAGCTTGAATCCTTCTCAATCTTGGAATTGAATGTATAAATTTTAATATACCTAATGGGATTCTCAACTCTCATTTTAAAAAAAATCCACTTGTGTTCATTTTTAAAGGGACTTTCAAAATTGTCACTACTATGCTATTTTTAATGTTGTTTTAACATCTTTCAGAAATAATTGGCAATAAGACTTCTGTAGCCATGGCTAATTCTGACGTGAAACCAAAATCAATAAGTCGTGCCAAAAAATGGTCAGAAGAGATAGAAAATCTGTACAGATTTCAGCAAGCAGGATATCGGGATGAAATTGAATATAAACAAGTGAAACAAGTTTCTATGGTAAGATGTCTCTAAAAACCTGAACTCAAAATATTCAGTCAAAAGTACCAAACTCAAACAAAGAGCCAGAAAATAACTAAAAGGAAGCTCTACTCCAATTCTCTCTCTTTATTGATGAGAAGACAGGCCCACAGAATGGTTTTCAGGTAGAATGGAGGGAGAGGGGGTCCTTCAGCATGGAAACATTAAGAACTTTCTAGATTTTATTGAACAACCATGCTCTGCCAGATAAATCTTTGATGATAACCACAAAAGCAGAGTCTTTTCCCCTTAGGTAATTCTATTAACAGATATTCAGTTTGTTGTATAACTATTATGTCTTTCCAGTTTCTTCTTTTTTAAAAAGTCACAAATTATAAAGGGGTTATATTATGTTTATTATGGAGATTGTAAGTGACAGAAAACTATTAGCAACTCCTGACTTTGGTTATGCATTACACCCCAGGCCCAATAATGTGATTGAGATAAAATTAGATTTAAGAGAACACAAAGAACGTCCTTGAAGGGGAAGCCTCACAAAGTGAGAGGAGTGTGTGATGTAGGGAAGAGCAAGCCTATTCACTGTATGACTTGGCAATTTTGAAAAGGTCTTGCATTTCACTTCAGTTTATACTAATTGGGTATAAACTGTCAGGAAGGAGAAAATTTCCCCCTGGATTCTCTCTGTTCTTTTGGCCAGTCTAATAATTAAATTGACCCAAGACAGATAACAATTTTCACCTAATTTCATGAATATGGGGCCCCCAAAGATATAAGACCCAAGAAGTGACCAAAGCCATTTATATACCTTTTAGAAAAGAAATGATAAATGTGTGAAGAACTAACAAAGTAATTTAGGCTTGAGTATTAATTAGTAGGGAGATAAGTAGAATTTATTTACACACCCCTCTTGGTCCTGAATTCTCTGTTCCTGGTGATACGGATGTCTGTCTACCTACAGATGTGAAGAGGTGCCTTTCACATGGGAGATTTATTTTCTGCTTTCAGAGGAAGGATCAGAGTCCTTCATGCACTGGTTTCTCAAGTAACTTTAAACCATCAGTATGCCAAAGTGGCATATTCTGGGGCAGCGTGCCCTCAACTCCATCACTACCATATGCAAATTTCTGTGCCAAGTGCATTAGGAGATAAAAATATAAGTGAGGACCTGGCCTCAAGAAATTGAGTGGGCCAGCAAGAAGAGAACCAGATTTGGAATCTAGCCAGGATCTGCATTAGTTGAGCAATCTTCGATAAGGTTCTTAACGTGGCTGAGCTCAACAGTAGAATGGTGATGGCAATATCTGTTTTAGAAAACAGTTACAGGAATTAAACGAAATCATGTATTTCAAGTGCCTGACATTGCAGTGCTTAATAATTTATTGAGTGAATGAAGGATGTGTTTAATGAATGATAGCTTTTATTATTCTTAATATCTTGAAGTAGAAGATTAATAATGACACAAACAGTAAAACCTTATACAAGCTCAAAATATGTGTGCCTTTAAAAAGGAAGCCCAGGAATTTAGAAGAAGACAAAATTGCTTTCTTTGAGGGACAATCCTCCAGAGTGGCTTCATGCCCCCAGAGACATTTGCAGAGGTCCTTAAAGATTGGCCAGGATAGTAACTGAAGGCTTACCTTGATCAGTGTGTCTACCAGTGTACAGAGATATGAAGGGTTTGAGCTAAGTTCTCTTTCCTTTTGGGACATGTAAGCTTGCTGACCTCCCTAACTGGTCTTGAGGACTTTACCACTCCACTCTGTTCTACTTAAAGGAATGGAGCTTTCCTCATTTGAATGGGAGTCATCAAGTGAGAGGACAAGAAGAAAAAGTATAAAATACAAAGGTTATTTAAAGTGTGTAGGGGTTGGGATGCCTGGGTGGCTCAGTGGTTGAGCGTCTGCTTTTGGCTCAGGGCATGATCCTGGAGTCCTGAGATCGAGTTCCACATTGGGTTCCCTTCATGGAGCCTGCTTCTCCCTCTGCCTATGTCTCTGCCTCTCTCTGTGTGTGTCTCTCATGAATACATAAATAAAATCTTTAAAAAATAAAATAAAATGAATAGGGGTTGATGAGCACAGAACCAATACAGATGCTTGGAGATTCATCCCATATACAGTATCTATTGCTTCACTGAATGAGATGCTTTTTTAGGACTCTACTAAATGAGAGCCTGCTCCTGGCCCCAAGAGGAAGAGAGTTATAATGGTATCTTACCCTTCTTTCTCTACTGCGGGCAATGGAAGCTATGAAAGGCAAGCTTGACCTATATGATAGGAAGCATTGATTGTTTTCTATACTGTGTATGTCAGCCCTCCAAGGTTTATCAGATATGCTGCTACCTATTTTCACTAATTCTTTATTTTTTAAGATTTTATTTATTCATGAGACACACACACACAGAGAGAGAGAGAGAGAGAGAGGCAGAGACACTGGCAGAGGGAGAAGCAGGCTCCATGCAGGGAGCCCAACGTGGGACTCTATCCGAGGTCTCCAGGATCACACCCTGGGTTGAAGGCGGCGCTAAACCACTGAGCCACCTGGGCTGCCCATTCACTAATTCTTAAATAAACAAGAGAACATAAGAAAATGAAAATGTGCTGTAAGAAAAAAAAAAACATGCATTGCTTTGTATTCATGATGTATTCCTATTCCAGTAGAAAGTTGTGATTTATGGGTGGTGCATATGAGAAATGACAAGCTGCCCATAGAGATAGTGGTGAAGAGCATTCAATTATCTAGACCATGAAACCTGAATAATCAGGTTTTGACAATGATAGAGTAGATCTCACAGAATCCAGAAGAAACATATTGACCTGATCAAGAAAATAGAACATGAATTTGGAGAGGAAGGAAAGAAAAATGTTCAAACTAGGTCAAGCCAAATTTAAAGTAAGCAATACAACGTATGAGAAAGAATAGCAGGGCAGCCAGGTGGCTCAGCGGTTTAGCGCTGCCTTCGGTCCAGGGCGTGATCCTGGGGACCCGGGATCTAGTCCCATGTCGGGCTCCCTGCATGGAGCCTGCTTCTCCCTCTGCCTGTGTCTCTGCCTCTCTCCCTCTCTCTGTCATGAATGAATGAATAAATAAAATCTTTAAAAAAAAATTCACGACCTCTAATTTCTATTAAAAAATCAATTTCAAGGGGTGCCTGGCTGGTTCAATTGGTGGATCATGCAACTCTTGATCTTGATAAGTTTGACCCCCATGTTGGGTGTAGCAATTTATTAAAAAATAAAAATCTTTTGTAAAATTTTGTTTCAAAATGAACTTATGATATGGACTTGAGGAATGCATATGCACCTTTAGGTATCTTGAATCTAGGTGCTTCCATTTGTTACTACCACCCAAGTGCTTTCAGAGTGAGGCCTGAGCCTAACTTCCATCTAAGGCATTACTTTCAGAAGTTAGGAAGTAGTAATGTTTGAAATAGTTTGTAAATGCGAGAAAAAATAAAGTTTAGAGTGTTTTGAATGTGTCCTCTATCTTGGCAACTGAGTAAAAATTTAAATCTAGAAATTGGGATCTAGAGAGAAGCACCAAATGAGCTGTTTTGCAGTATAAGGATACAACTTAGGATGCATTCGAGGGGTGTATAATAATCTCTTGAGAGCTCAAGCATTGCTAGATTGAATTTTGTATTCTGATTTCTGATATGCAGGTAGATTGTTGGCCAGAGACAGGATACGTGAAGAAACTCCAGAGAAGGGACAATACTTTCTATTACTACAACAAACAGAGAGAGTGTGACGACAAGGAAGTCCACAAAGTAAAAATTTATGCTTACTAGCCTTTGTTCTTTGTGTTACTTATCATTACTTTTTAAGAATTCAATTGCTTCATTCTACATCATGTAAATGTCATTTTACAAACTAATTCAAAATGCAGACCTCAGTTGAGTGTTATGAAACATGAAAGCCTTGAAACCTGGTATCAATCATCCTGTTCTGTTCGAAAAAAATAATTGCAGAAGCATTAAAATCGTACCCATCTTGGTCCTGTTCTTCTGACTATTTTAATTGGGGTAGAGTGACCATTATGCACAGAATGAGACAGCCCCATTTGAAACACACCGGTGGTTAGGCTAGGTATGTTAGGTTAGCACCCACAGCCCCCACCCCAGCCCCCAGCCTTTACCACTTTCCAGGACCATTGTTTTGAACTGTTGGATCTGTCTCTTATGGCCTGAGGGCTGCCTCTTGCCCCTGGAGTCCCTTGTCTTTTACTGAGTGGACTGGAAATGCCAAGGAATGCTGGCCCCTGGGAGCAGCCCTGACCCAGTGACTGATGGGGAGGGGGGTGTATAAAAGACCCAGCTGCCTGGTTCTGAGAGATCCATCTGAGGTGTGTGCTTTACACTGGCGCCCAGTTTCCCAGCAGGATGAAGCTTCGGTCACCTGCAGCCATGTCTGACTGGATCCCATAGTCTGTTGGCTGTCTCCCTTCCTGGCCACTCCCCTCACTCTCTCCAGGGGTTCCTTTCCTCCTGACTCAGCTCTTTGTACATGGAGCCTTGTCCCAGGGTTGGTTTCTGGGTTCCCAATCTACACAACTCCTGATCCAGTGCTGACTGAAATCACTGCAGAAACAGCCCGAGTGCTAAAGAGCAAGGCAATAATTAACCTGTAAGACAGGGCGCCTGGGTGGCTCAGTGGTTGAGCATCTGCCGTTGGCTCAGTGCGTGATCCTGGAGTCCTGGGATCGAGTCCCACATAGGGCTTCCTGCATGGAGCCTGCTTCTCCCTCTGTCTATGACTTGGCCTCTCTCTCTTTCTGTCTCTCATGAATAAATAAAATCTTAAAAAATAATAACCTGTGAGATGTAGAAAACCTCTCAAATTCCTGAGTTGGTTGCTTTGAGATTAAATAAATGAAAGACACCCTTTCTATTTTAACTGTGGTTTCACTAAGGTTATTTTATTTGTCACCATTTGTAAGCCCTGACCTTTAATAGATTTTTGGATGTGAGGCTCATAGCCATCAATTCATTGAACTTCAGCTAGCTCCCGTTTTCCAGAACTATCTGCACTGTGAAGCCCCATTAGTTTCCCCAAATCAATGTTGTGCTTCTTCGGCTCTTTTTCTTTTTGAGCAAACACATCATGGGAAGGATAAGTAGGTTGGCAAACCTCTTTTATGTCTTTCCTGACATTGCTTGGGGTCATCTTACTGCCTTGAAGCCATTTATCTGTACCTCTCTGCTCATGCTTTTTATAATTTTCTTCCAGATTTGGCCAATCCCTCAGTGCTGAGCATACGAGGTTTTCAAAATCTTTTTTTTTTTACCTACTCTGATAAAAGACATCCACTGACATCCACATTGCCTCTAAATACACCCCTATCCCTAAAAACTGTACATACCGTACCTTACATGGCAAAAGATACTTTGCAGATGTGATTAAAGATCTTGAGACAGGAATTATCCTGGAATATCTGGGTGGGCCCAATGTAATCTCTAGGGTCCTTAGAGAAGGCAGCAGCCTGGTCAGAGTTAAAGAGGTGTGATGGAAGGTCTAAGGGATGCAAGAAAGGAGTCAAAAGCCAATGAATGCATAAAGTCTCTAGCAGCTGGAAAAAAACAGGAAATTGATTTTCTTCTCTAGAGTCTCCAGAAGGAATACAACCAATGTCTTGGTTTTACCAAATAGGACCTATTGCAGACTTCTGGCCTCCAGAACTATAAGAAAATAAACTAGTATTGTTTTATACCCCTTGGTTTGTGATAATTTTTACATCAGCAAGAGGAAACACAGCCCTACATAGAAGAGATGAAGCAAATACCCATCCATAGCCTTGGAGCCAACCTGAACTTCAATCATGGTCTGCCATTTTTTACCGGAGAACACATTTTGTTACAGATAATATCCATTCCAAGGAAGTTGGCCAGGCACACTTTGCTTGGAACGTTCTCATTAATTAGTTCAAATGTTCTAAATGTCGCTTCATCTTTCTGCAGCAAGACTCTCTTCAGACATATGGCCCTTGGAACCAACAATCAGATGCAAATTTGGTTCCTTGAGTCCATGTGACTAGGGTTTCCACAATGGCTCTTACAGTGAGAATAGCTTGTGCTTTCCCACTGTGCCAATCTTTCTTAGAAAATGGATCAGCCACTTTCTTGATGGCTCCTCTTTTTGCCACTTGTGTAAGATGCTTGTGTCTGCTGACCACTGTGACACCACTAAGAGGCGTCTGCAGCCATTTACAGCTGCTCTTTGTATGGTGTATGCTTTTCTGGTGAGATTTGGCTAACAGACCTCTGTCCATGATAGCAACAGCCTCCCCTTCAAGAGAACTGCCCATCCTCTTCCATGCTTAACGCTGATGCTCAGCTTCAGGAAAAGGTGTTCTAACAGGAGCACACAGTGGCCAGTCAGACTACAGACCAAAGCAGCAATATGGCCAGGCTGTCAAGCTTTGTCACAACATCCTACTATCAGTGCACACTGCAGAAGGACCCCTATTCCTGGGTTTCTGAAACCCATAAGATTGCTCCCATTGAATTGCCTGCACATGGTGACACTTGTCAAGAAGGTGGCAAATTTTCACAAGCTGTGTACTTGTCCTGGACAGTGACTATCCAACCAGCTTGCATTTTATAATATCATGAGGCACTTTTTAAATAATACTGATGCCTGAGCCCCACCCTCTTCTAGTTAAACTGTGTCTCTAGGGATAGGACACAGGCATTGTTTTTTTGTTGTTGTTGTTTTGTTTTGTTTTGTTCTTTTTAAAAAAGCAAAATCAAAAACTGCACTAGTGATTTTATTGTGCAGTCAAGGTTAAAAACCATTGCCCTTGGCTCTTGCTTTAAGATTCAGACCCTAAGTCCAAGCATCTCCTGACTGCCATCATAGAGCCTGGATCCCAGTCAATACTTGTTATCATACACAGAGATATTTTCAGGCATGGCTGTGGAGAAGCTTTGCTCACCTGTGTGGTTGTGTAATTCATCTTGAAGAATATCACACTGCCCCAGTTGTGTGCTTCTAGTGCCTCTGGCTAAGGCAGACAGGACTCATTCGGCTCTCTGGCCAGTCTCTGCAAAGCAAAATGGCAAGCTCTTCTTTTATGAAGATCACCAAAGGATCAACAAATTTATTATTGGAAACCTCTACTACTTCCAGCAATACCTGGACATACAGGGGCGGGGGTACAAGGCTTTATGAACGAGGCCCCCTACCATCTTCTCTGGGGAGTTTACCCAGGAAGCCTGTTCTAAGGAATCTTGAATATATTTTGATGTCATATGGCTCCAAGTTGTATTTCTCTCTAAGGGGCAGAAGCAGATGTAGGTGGTCAAAGGTGACAGGACAAAGATAAGGAAGAGTATGCAGAGAAGACTTAGTGTCATGGGGCTGGGCCTACAATTCTTAGAAAAGCCTGCCTGCAAAAGGGCAGTTGGAGTGCCCACCACTCCTGATAAGAGTGGTTTACCTCACCGAAACTGTTTATACAAGACTTGGCAGCATTTCTCTGTCCAATGACCCCAGCAGATGCTGGGACAACTGCCTGACTTTTCTTCCCACCCCATGTCTTGCACACTGGGTAGGATGCTGGGCCAGAGAATAGGAAAACCTCCCCACCTCATGGTTGCAGATTATCTCGACACATCACAGCAGTGTTTTTCACAGCATGGGTCACCATCCATCAGCACCAGGGGTCTCATCCCTGGCTTCACGTGAGAATCATCTGGCAGCTTTTTAAAATGTGGATGCTAGGCCTTGCTCCAGACTTTCCAGCTGAGAACCCCTACAGGTGTGATGCTGGCACCACATTCTGCAGGGCACGGCAGGTGCTTCTTACCAGCGTCCAGGGCATATGGTTCATCGGCCGGTGGCTCATAGGCGGTGGCTCATGTGCTGAGTCACAACTGTCATTTTTTCAAAAAATTAGGTAGATGGGTTCCTGAATGGTCAACTGGTTAAGCATCTGCCTTTGGCTCAGGTCATGATTCCACGGTCCTGGGATCGAGTCTCATGTCAGGTTCTCTGCTCAGTGGAGAGTCTGCTTTTCCCTCTCCCTCTGTGCTCTCTCTCTTAAATAAATAAAAAGCTTTAAAAAACTATTTAGGAAAAAAAAAAACTATTTAGGTATTAAAGAATGCGTGCATGGACCGAGTCATGATGTGAAATGTTTTCCTGACCTACGTGTTAAGTAAAAAAATGTTGAAAGCCATTGCTTGAGGGCATCCGTCTGCACTCTGCTTTCATTTGGGGCCTGGGAGCAGGGTGTTGCTGCCTCTTTCTGCCCAGAGTCTCATACATCCCACCCCAGGCCAATCGGAGGGAATGCTGGGCCCCGTCAACACCACCAACCACCTCCAGACCCTCTCCCCCCTGCCCTTCTCCTCCCCTCCCTCCCCATCCCTGACAAGTCCCCAGTGCCCTGAGCAGCTGGCTGCAGAGAGCTCGCAGGCCAGTAGAGAGGAGAAAAGATTCAAGGACGAAGCAATGGGCTCTCCAGAAAGAGAACCACATGGCGGCCCTGTCCTTCCCAGCTCCCTCTGCTCCAGACACACGGGCCTCCTCCGGCTGGTCTCCTCCTGACCTGCCAGGCCTTCCCTCCTGGCTTACAGCATCCCCTCCAGATGCTCACATGCCTCGGCTGTGTGAATGCCAGCTTTCCTGAGACACCTTCTCTGACCACGGTACGAGCCGCGTCTTCTCGCTCCCTCACCCTAACTTTTGGCTTACCATCTCATCCCACCGCCCACCGGAATGTAAGGCCTCTGAGTGAAGGCCTTTGTTTTGCACACTGCTGGAATCAAAAAATTAGGTAGATGAACATGGTCAGGCTCCCGACAGACTTTTCTCGAGTGAGGGGACTGACGGCCCACTCCACACACGTCCTCCTCACTGCTTCAGGCCCCCCACTGCCCTGTCTGGCACCCCCAGACAGCCCCATCAGCCTGCACTGGAGTGCCTGACTACAGGGCAGAAAGGGGGCTGTGGCCTCTTCATGACCCGGTCCCCACAAAACACTCTCAGCAAGAAGAGCAGTTGTGAGAAGCTTCCTCCTTCCTCCCAAAGTGTGTCAGACACTATTGGTGCCACCTCCCCACAGGCCCTGGGGATCCTCAGGCCCCTTTGTCACAGGGAAGATTTTGAAGCCAGGGGAGGAGGAAGGCCTTGGGTTCAGGCTTCTCATTCTCAGGGCCTCCCACCCTGACTCAGGCCAGGTGGTGAAACGTCTCCTACACTCCCCAGGTCAAAGAGCTTCTCCTGATTCCAGCTCCCCCCTTTTTTTTTTTTTTTTAAGATTTTACTTATTTATTTATGAGAGACAGAGAGAGAGAGAACGAGAGAGAGAGAGAGAGAGAGAGACAGGCAGAGACACAGGCAGAGGGAGAAGCAGGCTCCACACTGAGAGGCTAATGTGGGACTCAATTCCAGGTCTCCAGGATCACACCCTGGGCTGAAGGCGGCACTAAACCACTGCCCAACCCAGGGATCCCCCAGCTCCCACTATTTGCTTTGAATTGCCTCCCTCTTGTCTGGGTTTTGTGGTACTGGATTGAACACAGATTCTTCTTCTCTGCACTGATGACTTTTTTGGACTGTGTGTCTGGTTCTTTAATTTGAAGCATCCTTTCCTCCCAAGATACTGCTTCTCTAATTGCCCCACAGCTCCGTGCACTGCATTCTGAGGACTGGGGTTGGCCCAATTCCTGAACATTTCCAGCTGCCAGGACACCACGACAGAGCACAGGCCTGCTTATGAGAGCAACACTGGATACTGGCATGTGAGGTGGTGATGCTGCAAAGCAACAGGAAACACTGGTAGACCCTTGTGATGGCTAATTTCATGTGTCAACTTGCCTGGGCCATGAGGTGCCCAAGTCAACATTTTGTTAGTTGGTCAAACATTGTTTTGGGTGTGTCTGTGACGATGTTTTTGGATGAAATGGTATGGTGCCTGGCTGGCTCAGTCAGGAGAGCACACAACTCTTTATCCTGGGGTCATGAGTTCAAGCCCCATGTTGGGCTTGAACTCATTTCTTAACAAAAATAGATGTTTAAAAAATTTTTAAAAACCCAAACATTTGAAATGGTAGATTGAGTAAAGCAGATTGCTCTCCCTAATGTGGGTGTCCTCATCCAATCAGTTGAAGGTCTGAAAAGGACAAAAAGACACTGCCTCCCTTTGCCCTGTGAGTAAGGGGAAAGTCCTCCTGCTTGACTGCTCCATCGGGCACCTGGGCCTCTTCTTATCTTTGAGCTGGAACTACATGGTCGGTTCTCTTGGGTACATAGCTTGCCGACCGCAGATCTTGGGATCTGTCAACCTCCGTAAACACCTGAGCCAATGCCTTACGGCAAATTCCTCCTATCTCCCACTGATTGTTTCTCTGGGAATGCTGCCTAATACAACCTTCCCACCCAGAACCCACAATGCAGTTAAGAAGGTGACAAACTCACAAGGAAGTGAGTAATAATAGCCCAGCAGCCCGTTCTTTGATGTCAAAACATGGATCGAAGAAACATGAATTCTATAGACTGGAGAAATTAGGACCACCCACATTAGGGAGAGCAATCTGTTTTACTCAATCTACCATTTCAAATGGCTTTTGGAAAGTTTGGGTAAATGACAAATCTGAGCAGAACAGAAACTAGTCACAGGCATTGAATTTCCTGGGTCTCACCAAGTAAATCTCAAATTGGGTTGGGTGGCCCCTTGCAGAGCAACAATAACATCTAATTCATGTTTGCGTCCAGTGCCTAGGACAGTGCCTGACATGGCTCAGAAAATGTATGTTGAGGGCAGCCCCGGTGGCTAAGCAGTTTAGTGCCATCTTCAGCCTGGGGTGTGATCCTGGAGATCCGGGATTGAGTCCCATGTGGGGCTCCCTGCATGGAGCCTGCCTGTGTCTCTGCCCCTCTCTTTCTCTCTCTCTCTCTCTCTCTCTCTCTCTGTTTCTCATAAATAAATAAATTTTTAAAATCTTAAAAAAAAAGAAATGTGTGTTGAATGAATTAAGGGATGAAGATATTGACACAGTTGCCATATTGAGAAATGCCACGGATAAATTTAGAGTGACAAAGGACTGTGTAGGTAATTCAAAGATGGTACTTTCCCTGCCATCTTGGTGTCAGAGATATTATCTAAGACTGATGGAGAGACAGCTCTCTGGGTCAAAGGCAGCTCCAGTGGGCTCCCAGCTGCGGTAGCAACACTTGAGAGCAGAGGATCACCACCGAATTTCTGAAAGTGTTATTGCCTCCTTCTGTCCCCAGCCTGAGTGTTCGGGAGCTCTGTCCATAGCTTTTATTTTTTTTAATTTTTTAAAAAGATTTATTTATTTATTCATGATAGACATAGAGAGAGAGAGAGAGAGAGAGAGAGGCAGAGACACAGGAGGAGGGAGAAGCAGGCTCCATGCCGGGAGCCCGAGGCGGAACTCGATCCCGGGACTCCGGGATCACGCCCTGGGCCAAAGGCAGGCGCTGAACTGCTGAGCCACCCGGGGATCCCTGTCCATAGCTTTTAGATGGTGCTGGCAACCATCTCACCTGGGCCACCTGTACATGTGTCATCCCCGAGTCTTGCACTTCCACGCAGCTCAGCCCCGCCCAAGGCCACTGCTGAACACAGTGTGGAGACCACACTCCCTTCCTCCTACGGCCTCTTTCCATGTCCTGCTAAGGAGCCCTCAGGGCCACTGGTATGAAATCACCTCATAGCTCTCTCAAGGGCACAAGAACAATCTTAAAAACAAACTGGAAGGATCTTTGGGCAGCCCAGAGAGTCTTCCTATAGTTTAGTCGCAGAAAAGCCTCCTCGTGTTGCCTTACTTGCCAAGGAACCAAAAGCAAGGCTGCGTTCTTTGGCTCTAGGCTGAGTGGCTCCTCAGAGACCAGTGGATACATCACTTGAGTGTTACCTCGAGTGTGTTTCCTCTTTCCTGTGGGGAGCGTTCAGCTGAGGGTCTGAGGGTCCATCTGGACTCAGCCATCTTCCCCACCTTCCACAGTCTCCACCCCCTGCTGCTACCCCGGGCCAGGCTGCTTCTCCTCCCTTCCAGACACTACGGTCCTCACACCACTGCAGCCCCCACTCCTCAGCAGCCCCAGAGAGCCTCCTAAAGTGCCAGACTGGACTCTGACTCGCTTACAAAACTCTTCTGACGTTCCCTATCATTCTAAAGATGAAGTTTCAATGCCACCCGATGTCCCGCAGGGCCCTTCATGACCTTGTCACTGTTTATTCCTTGGGCCTCTTCTCTGAGAAGCGCCAACCTCTGCACCCGACTAACCTTTTCTTTCGGATTCTTACAGCAGCCAGCCTTCCTCTCGCCACCCAGCTTTCTCCTCGGCTGGCTGCCACTTCCCCCACAAACCACCCCAAAGCTGGTCCTGGTTAGCTCGCTCGCTCTCTCCTTGCTCTGCTGCCCATGGCCTCTCTTCAGAAGAAGCTCTTCCTCACTTCTGGAACTCCCTCAAATCCGGGTTAGGTGTCCTTCCCTGGCATGTTCTCACTGCACTCTGGTGTAGGCACTTCCCTCACTCTGTTATAGAATCTGTTTTCTGATCCTGCCTGCCCAACCCCTTCTGGGGCAAGACTGTGAACTCACAGAGGAAGAAACCTACAATGTCTCTCTCTCTCTCTCTCTCTCTCAGCATTTCTTAGCACTGTAGTTCTAGAAGGGATGGGTGGAGGGACAAATGAATGAATAATACGTTCTACTAACGACTAACAAAATAGAATTCAACTATTAAATCTTCAGGAGAGCCCTGTGATATAAAGGAAGGAGTCGTTTGTTACCAGAATGAACTGGGAAACACTGGACACATTTCTTTTTTGCATTTGGAAGCAATGCATGTTCATTAAAGAACATTGAGGAAATAACCTTCTGTAGGAAAATCAAAAGTCACCTATGGATCCATGTTTACACACAAAATATACTTCAATCTTGGTGTGTTCTTTCGATCAAAAGGACTATAGCTAATATCTCAGACTCACAAATCCTCACAGTAGCCCAGGATGGCACAGAGATTCAGGAACAGGCTCCAGGTCACAGAGCTGGTTAAACAGGAGAGCCAGGATCTGGATCCAGGCATCTTGGTTCAAAGCCCTCACTCACACCTTTCTTGTTCACCCTAAACTATAGCTACCTAGACTCACTGCTTTGAAAGAAAAGGTACTTTAGTTATGCTCAATTTATTTTGCTATTGTAGGTCTTTTACAGAATGATTTTCAGTGGTTGACCTAAGTGCCTCTCACTTTTGCATGTGATCTATAAAATAATGATGAAAACTGTTTACGCTAATGAAAGACACCAACAGGGCCATCTGGCTACCCATTTCCGGCTACTGCCTAGCTTGTCTGAGCTACGGCCTTATTGACCTGCAGGTAATGGGCAGTTTGCGAGTGTCTTCATGTGAGACCTCTTGACCAGAACTATGCAAATCGAAAACTATCCCACAGAGAATTTTTTAACCTGCCCAAAGTATTGGACTTCTCACTCTTGTTATTTCTGGCACAGGAAGTGATTTCTGAAATTCTTTTCAGAAGATATCAAAGTCAACATGTTCTTAAATTCAGGGAAGTGGGAACCAAATCTAGCCCTACATTCTTCTCTCTCATGAGAAACAGCTTCCTTCATTCTGATGCTTATCAAGGCAGGAACATACTGAACTCATTTAGCAATTTCACTGACTGTGGATTTTATATTTATCAGGAATCATGTCTAAAAATCACTGGTTCTCTAACTTTTCTGGTCCACAATTTCAGATTTCTGAACATATGTCATTAAGATAATGGGTGACAGAGAAGATTAAAACCTTTTATGATTTAAAATCTAGGCATCTTAGCATGGCTGCTCCTTTCTTTACCATTATTAGGGTGTGTATAGTAAGAAAGAGGGGGAGGTCTGGGTGCTTCTGTCAGCTAAGCATATGACTCTTTACTTCAGCTCAGTCATGCTCAGGTCGAGATCGAGCCCTAATCAGGCTCTATTCTCAGCAGGGAGTCTGCTTGAGATTCTCTCTCTCCCTCTCCCTCTGCCCCTACTCCCCTGTGTGCTCTCTCTCTAAAATAAAGGAATAAAGGGACCCTGGGTGGCTCAGCGGTTGAGCGTCCACCTTTGGCTCAGGGTGTGATCCCAGAGTCCCAGAATCGAGTCCTGAATCAGGATCCCTGCATGGAGCCTGCTTCTCCCTCTGCCTGTGACTCTGCCTCTCTGTGTGTCTCTCATGAATAAATAAATAAAATATTAAAAAAAGAAATATTTAAAAGAAAAGGAAAGAAAGAGGGAGGGAGGGGAAAGAAGAGGAGGAGGAGCAAGAAAAGAGAAAAGTGGGGGAGAGAAGGATGGGGGGAAAAGGATGGGTAAGGGATAGATAGGAAAGGAAAGACAGAGGCACAGGGGTGATGGGGCTCTAGGAAAAGCTGCTGGGGATAAGAGTCTATGGCTGTTGAAGAAACACATGAATAATGGCCTCTCCTGCTCAGGTAAGTCGATCAGAGGCAGATAGACACCCTTGGCCTTAAGGAGAATATAGACCTTTCATAATCCAAGGAAGGCTGCCTCTCCCGATAATCTTAGCATGTAAAACTACTAGTAGAGAAAGAGGTAGAGAAAGTTCGATAGGATCCAAGGAACCTGCTAGGAGGAAACGGAAGACTCCAACCTTTCTGAAGTTCAACACTATTAGAACTTCTCTGATGGGCTAGAAAGGACACCAAGAAACCTCAAAAGGAAATACAGTGATGAGGGAAGGAGGAGTCTGTTGAATAGTGGCGAAGCAAGATTAGCCATGGTGGAGTGTGCAGGGGCAGGAAGGAGACTGTGGCCCCGCCATCTTGGTCCTGCAGGTGTGCTCTATGAAGGACTAATGTGCTACCATCTTGGGAACCCATGCTGGGCACCACTGTGGCCGTTGCTGAAATCATAGGGTGTCTCAGTTTGTGTGGTCAGTTTTCCAAAGTGAAGCACTGAGAGTTGACAGTCTGGGGTCATTCACTGAACCTCTAGAGTCGAGTGGGAGCTAGGAGAGAATTCAGTGGGGGAGGATTCTTCCAGAAACACGGAGAAGCAAAACCAGAAAAGGAAGCCACAGACCAGGGAGAGGATGACCTGCTGGCATGGTGACATTCCAAATCCTGGGAATGATGAGAACGCCACCACCTTCCTTGTCCCACCTCATCTTCCCATCAAAAGCACTTCATACTTTCTTTTTGCCATACTGCATGGGGACCCCAGGAGAAAGTGCAGAGTAGAACTGACCCTGTGGTGGGAATGGGGAGAAAGGCACAGAGTATACCATTTTCCAACTTGGAAAGTCACAAAATCAAAGGGTGTTAGAACTAAAACAAGCCTCAGAGGACCTGTGGCCCAACCGTTTTCAGAAATCCAGGCCCACAAAGGTGTGAGGGGTGCTGGAGGCTTCACCGTGGCTGAGATCCTAGGCTTAGCCCAGACTCCTTCTGCACACCACCATGCTGTCTACCTGTAACAAGCCCACTGAGGAACAGGGGCAGAGGAACCTCTCAAGAGGCCTTGGTCCAGAGGCTGGGAACTGTACACTCAAGTCATGTTCCTGTCCTCATGCTTAATTATGGCTATTGCTACTTTCTGTCAAAGCCCCCATAGGAATATCTGACAGTGAGAGCTACACATTACTAGCTGTCAGTGTAACCGTTTGGGCCCGAACTGATAGCCTGAGAGCCCCTTAGACAACACACAACCCACCCCCTCTGAGCCGTCCACAGGCCACGGTGTGCCTGAGCACGGCAAAGGGACCATATGGGGAATCCTACATCCTACTTACCCCTTGGCCCAGATGCTCTGCCTCTGAGGGGCATTCAGCGTAGGTGGCCTCGTCGTTATAAGCACTGTTCTCTGCTCTGTGTGCTTGGCAGCAACTTTGGCCAAGAGCAAGACTTCCGAGGGCTGCCTTCTGTACCCCCAAGCAACAAGCCAGGAGCCTGGAGTGCAGCCAGGATGATCAGGAGAGGCTGCGCCCCAGCCCTCAGGGCCAGTGGCAGGCACATGGGAGTCATGGCAATTTGAGCAGTGTTAGGGAGATGCCAGGAGAAGGGGGCGGTGAGAGAAGTCTCGGGGAGGGTGGGCAGAGGGAGTGAGGCGGTGTGGGTGCTGAGAGCATTGGCCCATCATCCCAGGCGTCCGTGGCATCACCACTCAGCTCTGGCAAACATAGTCAGCACCTTGATTAAGGAATCTCCGAAAAGCTGGAGTTTATAAAATCTCCCTGCATTTGGAGGTGCTTGTGAGACACCCATTCAACACCCTCCTACCTACCGTGCTTATGCTTACATTTGGGATCCAGTGAAGGCTTTTGGGACAGCATGTGCTGCTTTGATATATGGAGTCTTTGAGCCAAAGGCACTTGAGACCCTGTGGGCCCACAAGAAACTTTGTTCCTCCCTTAATTACACAGAACAATCGAAACTGGGAGTCTTTCCCAGAATAAGGATTAGCAACAGAAATTATGCCTGAGTGCCCCATCTGCACGGTAGAGCAAACATCTACCAAACACCGGCTCCTCCTTCCTCCCTGGGTAGTGCATTCCCTCCGTCTGAAGGCCAGACCCCGTGCCCCTTCTTATTCGGAATGACATGTAGACCTCGTTTTGCCTGACTGCCTGGAACTCCCGTGGCTGTGTGGACTCCCCATACGTACCCCTATTAACTTCCATCTTCTCCTGTTAATCTGTTTCATGTCAATTTGATTCTTAGCCAGGCTGGAAGGACCTTTGAGGGGACAGGAATTCTTGATGTGGGGTGCATGCTGCTGCGAGGGGACCGCCTCCTTCGAGGCCCACTTGCTCGCCTTCCTACTTTCCTGACCTCCACATCCAAGTCCCCTCTGCAGCTGCTCTTTGCTTGCCTGCCCTTTAAATACTAGTGATCTCGGGGCTGGGTCCTAGCCCACTTCCTTCTGCCCTTGAACCTGAGATCCACTGACTCTCAGTGAGTCCCTGGGTAGGCTTAGGGTAGATGGTCCATAACCCTATTAAAACAGCACAGGGGGTGGGGGCACCTGGGTGGCTCAGTTGGTGAAGCATCTGTCGTTGGCTCTGGTCATGATCTCGGGGTCCTGGGATTGAGCCCCACGGGCTCTCTGCTCAGCAGGGAGTCTGCTTCTTCCCCTCCCTCTGCCCCTCTGCCTGGCTTGTGCTCTCACTCTCTCTCTCTCAAATAAATAAATAAAAATTAAAAAAAAATAAAACAGCATTGAGTGCCAATATAACAAATAGGTCTGGGCATTCCTTCTAGAAAGAAGGGCCGCAATAAACATATGATTCTGGTGGAGCCTCTGGGCCCGTACTCTGCCTCCATCCCAGGGAAGAACACTGCTCTCTGCTCTGCAATCCCTCCTCACTCCACCCTTGGCTTCATCCACCCCACCACTCAGACCACCCGCAACTACTCCCAGACACCCGCCTGAAACCCAGATCCTGATGGCCAAAGACTTGCTGGAAATCTCCCCTGGGAGGCCTCGCAGGTACCCCTAAACTTAACAATCCAAAACTCAACACATCACCATTCACCAAATCCACTCCTCCTCTTGTGTTTTCTATTTCAGTAAAGACACCACCCCAGCTGCCCAAGCCAGAAAGCTGGGAGTCATCCTGCTTCCTCCTCCCTGACCCCCCTTTCTAGATCCAGTAGAAGGCTTGAGAGCTCAGCTTCTGGAGCCACACTGTGTGTGTCTGCTCCCTACCTACATGTGTCTTCTTGGCAGACACATTTAACTTCCCTGTGCCTTATGTTTTCCATCTCCAAAATGCAGGTAATAGTAATATTCTCCTCATTTTTGTGAATTGTGCCCACATAACTGAAAATTTGAAGACTTGATACATTACAAGCTCAGAACAATACTGAGCAATCTGCTCAGAGCAGATACATTACTGCTCAGAGCAGCTGGGGCTCTGTGTTTGCTAATGTGACGATTAAGCCGGGTCCCCATCCTTTATCTCCTAGATCAGCCTCCTAGCTTCCTCTGCCCCAACCCTGTAGGCTGGGCCCTCATTCCGAAAGGCAGTTCTGGTCATCACATCTCTCAGTGGACTCTCGTCATTCTTTTTTTTTTTTAAGATTTTATTTAAATAATATAATATAATAATAATAATTATATATATTATATAATATTATATATAATATATACATATATTATATTTATATATATATATAATATATAAAATCATATTATATAATAATATAATTATTTATAAATAAAAGAGAGGCACACAGAGAGAGGCAGAGACACAGGCAGAGGGAGAAGCAGGTTCCATGCAGGGAGCCTGACGTGGGACTCGATCCCAGGACCCCGGGATCATGCCCTGGGCCGAAGGCAGATGTTCAACCACTGAGTCACCCAGGTGCCCCAACTCTCGTCATTCTTAAGATCAAGTCCAAAAATGCTGGCTGACAAGCCACTCATGACCTGCCTCCAACTTACATCCTTGCTTCTTCCCTCTACACCTGCTGGCCATGCTCTGCCCTCTAGCTATAACCGTCCTCTTCTCCTTGACCACCGCTGGGCCTGCTGTCCTCTCTGCCTGTCCTCCGGCCACTGCATTCTCATGATCTTCTTTGCTTGGCCTGCCCCTGGCTGAGACAGGGGAGTTGAAGGGACCCTGTGGGGAAAAAGTTGCTTGGTTTTTTTTTGTTGTTGTTGCTGTTGGTTTTTTTTGTTCTCTTTTTCCTGCTTTTATTCTTGCTGGGACCTGTGCCCCCATCTTCCGCATGCAATGCATGTCCTCCTTGTAAGGGACAAGGAGTTAATGATTTCTGTGGACTCTTCCAGCACAACAGACAACAGCTAAGGAATGTCCAAGTGAAGTCATCACAGGCATGTTCCAGAACACTGGCGCTAGAGGTCTTGATGCCAAGACCCCAGGTGCCAAGGAGTAAGTGACTTATGATGGACACCAGGCCCCTGTCTTTATTCTGACCAGTTGCTGGATGCCTGAGGGGACACATGCACCACACAGCAACCGTCAATAAAAACCCCAGACCCCACGCAAAGATCGGTTTCTCTCTCCTTTCCTTTCGGCATCTCCTAGACGCTCTGTCTGTATCCTCAATAACCTCTGCTCTCACTTCTCTTCTCGGTTCATGTTTGATTTCCATCCTGCAGGGAGCCAAGACCCTCTTGGCAGGTCCTGCAGGACCCCCTCTTGGTCATCTTGGGTTCGTGAGCTCAAGCCCCCATGCTGGATCGAGAACTTACTTAAAAAATAAAAAATTAAATACATATTAAAAAATCTAAAAAACAACACAAAACTAAAAAAAAAAAAATCTGCCTTGAGGTTTCTAACCTGGCAGGTTTTTTTCTGGCACTTGAGGAGGTCTAGCTTTCTTAGGTCTGAGTGCTGTTCCTTCCAAGACAATAGTACACACCCACTTCTTCACCTTCCTGGCTGCTCTTAATATTTGTCCTTTGTTTTAACTGCTTTCCAATTTCATTAAAATGCATCTATATGTGGTTTCTCTTTAATTTATTCTGCTTGGAATTTGCACCAGCGTCATGCATCAGTTCTGAGAAACTCCAACTCGTTACCTTTTGAATACTTTAATACTTCCTCTACTACCAGCTTCCCTGTCTTTTCTCCCCTGGGACTCTAATCAATGCGATGTTTTCTAGTGGTTTTCTCTTGAGGCCAGAGTCACTACCATTCTTACAAGGATAAGGTTGAAAAGTGACCCACGACCTGGATCACTGGCCCTCAGCAAATGTCTGTTGAATAAATCTGAACATTGGACAAATGTTTAATCCTCCCAGGTACCAGAGCTGTGGGGAGTCTGCTTCTCCCTCTCCCTCTGCCCCTCCCCCTGCTCCTGCTCTAATAAATTAAAATCTTTTTAAATAAATAAAATTGTAAATCCATGACTTGCTAAAGCACTCATGTGGATTAGAAGAGATGAGAGTAAGGTTCAAGTTACGCACCCAAATGGAGAAGAGGTTCTGTCCTCTGTTCTCTGCCCCAAGTCTTCCCAGATGTGTTTCCCACTTCCTGCTGCTTCATGTTTCACTTGTTTGTTGATGCTGAGAATATGGAAAAAGGGGTAAGTGGAGAAGTAGCTTTAGGATTCACAGGATTCCTGATTTGTCGTTAACAGGATCCAGCAGGATGACCTTGAGCAAGTGACTTAATGTCTATGAGTTTCAGTTCTTCAAGACTTAATGTCTATGAGTTTCAGTTTCTTCAACGGTCAAATAATAATAAGTAACATTCATTTTGTTTAGTGTGTGCCTAAAACCATTCTTAGTATGTTTGATACATTTAATCCAAGTATAGAGAAGACACCCTTATTACCTCCATTTTACAGAAGAAGACATGGAGACTTTAAAGCATTTGTTTATGTAATGTCACATCAACAGGGGTGTCACCAGGAGTTGACCCCAGGTCTCTTTGTTACTATAGCCTTAGCCACTAGGTTGTTAGAGAGCATTAAATAATTTCTCTGATCAATCTCAACTCTAAAGTTTCAGAGTTCTTTTTTTTTTAAGATTTTAATTTTTTTTAATTTATTTATGATAGTCATACAGTGAGAGAGAGAGAGAGAGAGAGAGAGGCAGAGACACAGGCAGAGGGAGAAGCAGGCTCCATGCACCGGGAGCCCGACGTGGGACTCGACCCCGGGTCTCCAGGATCGCGCCCTGGGCCAAAGGCAGGCGCCAAACCGCTGCGTCACCCAGGGATCCCCCAGAGTTCTATTATGCATATATACATAGCTGTGGCACACTCTACTGAAGTTTCTTGCACTCCTTAAAAGATGACAGTAGTGTTTTTCTACCAAGAAAAAGGTTGATCCTCATGAAACTCTCATGGAAGGCTGATCCATTGTCAATGAATTTGTTGACAATGAGGTTCCTTAGTGGGAATAAGCCTCAGTACCAACATTCTTCAACAGACAAAATTAGTCGTTTTGTTTTTACTCTTTAAATGACCAATTATTGACATAGTACCCAAATATAAGGCAAGGAGCTTTTCTTCAAAAATTATCTTTCCCTGAAAAAGATTTTAACTTGTGCTTACATTCATTTCAAGTCTTGCATCTTATTAGTGTCCTCTCAATTATTTTATCACAATAAACAAAATCTTCTCTAGAGAACACATATTACCCTAAAATGCTCTCAATTAGTGATAGTTTGGGTTGTTTATAAAGAGCAATCGACAAAACTAATACAGAAGAAAGCAAAAAAAGAGGCAAAAACAGTCATTACTCTTGGGTTGATGGCCTCACATTTGCGAAGACTGTAGATCTTTATAAACAGCTTCATGATCAATTTGAAAACCTCCTAGGAAGTGTTTAAATTGTGGAGAATACAAATCTAAATATATAGGTTGAGTTTTTTAAAAAAGAAAGGATCCTAATACTAGGCGAATGGATAAAGTGGAGGAGGGACCATAAAGTATGTCCCAAACTGAGAAGGCACTTTAGGACCAAAGAATGAAGTAGACCCTCTCCATACAGGTTGCACAGAATTTTATTCAGGGCAATTTACTGACAGGGAATCCAGTGAGTAACAATCTATGGCAACTGCACAGCTATTTTTTGCAAAATCCAGACCTTAGTCCAGAGATTTTTATAGAGCAAGGAGACATGCAGAAGAGCACTGTCATGAGATCAAAGGGTTCACACACACCTCCAAGGACTTGCCTGCCCCTAATTGCCAGTAAACTTTAATTAGATCTTGGACATCACCTGTGCATCAGGAAGGAGAAAGACTCATGGAAAGCCAAAACAAGCCTCCCCCGGCCCCAGCCTTGGTGAGCATTTCTAAAGTATGTATTCATCTCTAAGGGGCCTGAAATACATAGCCCTAAGAGAGGTCACTGGGCAAACATGAGCAAGATGGAGGGCCAAAGTTGGAGCCAGTATCGTCTGCACTCCTACAATGGATACTTGGATGTTGGGGGAAATTTTCCAATGACAACAACATGTACAGATGAAAAGTTGTATTTATCTAACAGTCAGAATGAGTGAAAACTGTGCTCTAGAAAACTTGCAGATGACATGAATACTGAGTGGCTCTAGTGATCATAAAGACACTGAGATGGAAGCTGCCCATAAACTATTTTAACTATTTCTTTAAGATTTTATTTGTTTGTTTGTTTTTTGTTTAAGAGAGGGAAAGAGAGCACGCATGAGTTGGGGGGAAGAGCAGAGGGAGAGGGACAAGCAGACTGCACTGAGCACAGAGCCCAACATGGGGCTTGATCCCACAACCCTGAGATCATAACCCAAGCCAAAATCAAGAGTCAGTCACTCAACTGATTGAGCCAACCAGGTCCTCTCATAAACTGTTTAGATAAAAACATTCTCTGAATGCATACTGCCATTTCTTCCTTCCAATTTTTGCTATTGTCTCTTGTATATAGCCTATGGAGTTTCATTTCACTTTGCATGGCAATCTAAAAATCTTTTTCTTTGAATGGGTGAATTAAGCCCATTTACATTTACTGTTAAGACAATATGTTTTATCTCTGCTCATTGTTCATATTATTCACATCATTCTGTCATATTTATCTTGTGTCTTTCACTATGTGATAGAATTGTTTTATCTTTAACTTTTTTATATTTTTAAAGAATATTTGTAATTTTATTTTGTAATAATATTTATAACTTTGCAGTTACCTTCATACTTTATATATTTCCTTGGCCTTTGTATTCTTTAATTAGGCTTCTACTCTTTGCTTTGTCAGGTTTAATATCCTTAGGCACACCTCTATTATATGTATAAAATCAGTAAACTTATTCTATTTTCCCTTTTCTTCCTTCTCCCATTTAAAAATAAATTGTATTATTTCTACTTTATCAGAACATTCATTTAGATATTGATCTTCCACCCTCATCCCCTCCCTGCCTTTTTATAGTCTTAGAACTACAATTACAAATATTCTTTTTTTAAAAAATATTTTATTTATTCATGAGAGACACACTGAGAGAGGCAGAGACATAGGCAGAGGGAGAAGCAGGCTCCCTGTGGGGAGCCCAATGTGGGACTCCATGCCAGGACCCTGGGATCATACCCTGGGCCAAAAGCAGACACTCCACCACTGAGCCACCCAGGCACCCCAATTGCAAGCATTCTAAGCTCCCTATCAGGCTTTTTGCCAAGTGTTCCCCAATTGTCTCTTGATTGGACGAAATTCAGCTTCTAGTACAGGAACTGGCAAACTTCTGGAAGGGTCACCTGCAGCTTTGTGGGCCATACAGTCCTTGCTGTAACAAGTCAACTTTGCTGCAGTTGCACACAAGCAGTGGCAGACAATACATGCAAGCTGAGGGTGGCTGTGTTCCAATAAAACTTTATTTATAAAAACAGGTGGCAGCTGTTTGACCAGTGGGCTATAGTTTGTTGCTCCTGATTAATATATTCCTTAGGCAAGGCTCATGATCACAGTATTTTGTCACTTCTTGCTTCTGTATGACTGTTTTGATACAGGAAATAAATTATTGTATCTATATTCCAGTTGCTTGAAAATTTTACTTCACTGTTTTCTTGCTTTGTATTTTGCTATCAGTAAGTCTAATATCATCCTGATTTACTTTCCCATATACATGACTTGTTAATTTGTCTGCAGATCCAGAGGGTTTTAAATTGTTTCAATCTTCAAATTCTAATATTATGTGCCATATGATAGATTCTTTCAATAGTTTCTTATTTTATCTCAATGAAATTTACAAAGATAATAATTTCAAATAGTAGTTCTTTTGGAGTGTTTTATTTTGTTTAGCTTTCTTGAAAGGGATTTTTCTTTAGGAATCTTTTCTTTTTCTTAGCTCTTGCATTTCTATCCTTTGTACCCATTAACTACTTTGCATTTATTATCTCATAGACAACTTTATTTTTTTTAAAGATTTTATTTATTTATTCATGAGACACACACAGAGAGAGGCAGAGACACAGGCAGGGGGAGAAGCAGGCTCCCTGCAGGGAGCCTGATGCAGGAATCGATCCCAGATCCCGGATCAGGCCCCAAGCTGAAGGCAGAGGCTCAACCGCTGAGCCATCCAGGGTCCCTCATAGACACATTTCTTTTAGTCGTTTTTGAAATAATTTTGCCTTTTGATCCAATTTCTTTCCAGTATTCCTCCAGCTCTTTTTGCAACTGTCTATTCCTATTCAGAATTTTACATTGGTGGGGTACTGTGTTCTTGCATTTCTATAATCTGTTGGATTAAACTTAATTCATGTTGGACTATTGTGAGTTTTGTGAGTTCTGCTCTGTGAGCTTATCTATTTCTTTAAAAGATTTTATTCATTTCTTTGACAGAGAAAGAGAGAGAGAGAGTATGAGCACAAGTAGGAATGGCAGAGGGAGTACTCCCAGTTGAGCCCAATGATGGATTCCATCCCTGGACCCTGGGATCATGATTTGAGCCGCCCGAGCGCCCCTGCTTTGCTAGTTTAAATAACATTTGCTGAAAAGTTTGATTTATGCTTTCTTTGTTCTGTTTGTTATGTTTATTCCTGTTTATGAGACAGTGTGTTGACTTTTCCTGACCAGCGATGACAGATTGTCCTATCACAACTAATGCGTAGTTGCTTCCTCTGTTTCTTGGTTCAAGAATGCCCTCTTCTGGGCAGTTTTAATAATTAACTGGCATCTTGTTTGAATGGTTGGGGAGTCTGTATTCTTCTGCCTCTTTGCTCTTACCGTGTTGCTTATCTGCAGCCCCTTCCTTCTTTATTTTTGCCATCAGACTTCCAAGAGACACGTTCCCTTTCTAAGAGGCCTTTCCCTCCCCCGGAAACGCTGCCTCCCAGCACTACACCACTCTGCTCCCTCACGTTTTCTGAGACCACTTCTTTCTATTCACCAGCTATGACTCTGACACCAGAACAACAACAACAAAATCCATTTATTGGAAGAGAGCCCTGTCATTAATGTGTAAATATTTTTTAATTATTGGAAGTACTCTCATATGGGGTTTTTCATCAACAGCTGATGGTTCAGTATAGATAATTTTTTTTTTTTTATGATAGCCACAGAGAGAGAGAGAGAGAGAGGCAGAGACACAGGCAGAGGGAGCAGCAGGCTCCATGCACCGGGAGCCCGACGTGGGATTCGATCCCGGGTCTCCAGGATCGCGCCCTGGGCCAAAGGCAGGCGCCAAACCGCTGCGCCACCCAGGGATCCCCAGTATAGATAATTAAAAGCTGCTCCTTTGAAACACATTTTTAAATATTTAATATATACAAATGTGTAAAGAATAATACCACAAACTTAACCATGCCCACTGCTTCCCTTGAGGAATAAGACATTATAAGTGAGGTCTGCAGGCACTCCTTCTTCAACAGTATCTACTCTTTTGACCTCCTCAAATACTGACCTAAGCAAGATGCAGTATCATTTCACATATTTCTAAATTTATAAATGTGTATCATATTGTAAACATTTCTCTAAAACTTGTTTTTCTCAATTTACTTTTCTGAGATTCATCATGTGGATATACACGTCTCTACTTCATTGATTTTTAACTATGATAGAGTATTCCATTGTGCGACTATCATACAATTTTTGTGTCCATTTGTCTTTTTATAGGCATTTAGGTCTCTTTTGTTGTTTTGTTATAATTAATACGTCTATGAGCAGACATATATATGTCTTCTTATATATGTGTGCAAGAAAGTCTATATCTAGGAGTGAAACTTCTGGGTGGTAGGGTGTGAATGTCTTCAACTATATAGAATATTGCCAGTTGTTCTCCAAAGGAATGGAAAGATTTATACTGCCAAAGCAATATATGAAAATTCTTACTGCTCTATATTTTTGACAATATTATCAAATTTTTATGGGTTTTTTGCCAATCTGTGCATGAAGTTATTCTGATTTTATTATTTTCTAGTTTTACTGAGATGTAATTGACATGTAACATTGTAAGTTTAAAGTGAACAACATAATGGTTTATGTATATGTTGCAAAATGATTACCACATGAGTTTAGTTATCCATCACCTCACATAGTTATAATTTTTTCTGTGACAATTTTTAAGACCTATTCTCTTAACAACTTTCAAATATACATAAAGTATTCTTAACTCTTTTCACCTTGCTGTACCTTACATCCCTAGACATTATTTATAGTAATCAAAACAGTATGGTATTGGCATAAAAATAGACATATTACACAAGAGAACATAAGGCATTGAGGCATTAAGGAGAGCACGTGATGAGACGAGCCCTGGATGTTATACTATATGTTGGCAAATTGAATTTAAATAAATTAAATTTTTTTTTAAACTTAACAGTTTAAAAAAATGGTGCTGGGAAAATTGGATATCCATATTCAAAAGAATCAAAATAGATCTCCTATTTTATACCACTCACAAAAATTAACTCAAAATAAGGACTTAAATATAAGACTTGCAACCATAAATATCCTAGAAGAGGAAAAATAAAAAAAAGAAAAGAGAAAAAGCTCTTTGACATTGTTATTGGTGATGACTTTTTTTATATGACACCTAAAGCACAAACAACAGAAGCAAAATAAAGACATGGAACTTCAAAGAAAAAAGCTTCTGCCCAGCAAAGGAAACAATCAACAAAATGAAAAGGCAACCTATCAAATGGGATAAAATATTTGCAAACCACACATCCAATGGAGGTTAATATCTAAACTGTATAAGGAACTCCCAACTAAGTAGCAAAAAAGCAAAACAAAGAACATTTTAAAAATCTCAAAAAATAGGCAAAAGCAAAAGCAAACAAATCCAATTTAAACATGGGTGGAGGACCTAAACTGACATTTTCCCAAAGACACATGAAAAGATGCTCAGCATCACTCATCAAGGAAATGCAAATCAGAACCACAATAAGATATCACCTCACATCGGTCAGAATGGTTATTACTAAAAGACAAGAAATAACAAGTGTTGGTGAGGATGTGGAGAAAAGGGGACCCTTTTTATTCAATCTCTTTCCAGAATTCTCTTGGCTTTTCTTTTTTCAACTAACCACTTAATCTATTTTTATTCAGAATTTTTATTTTGTGAGTTACAGTGTTCTTGCATTTCTATGATTTGATTAAACTTAATTCATGTTTGAGTGTTGTATTAAGTTTCCTCTGCTTTGTGGGATTTTGTTTTACATTTTATTTTTTACCCCTCGGGCTCCAGGATCGTGACCTCGACTGAAGGCAAACACTTAAGTGTGTCTGCCTTCACCCAGGCACCCCTTCTAGCCATTTTTTTTTAAATGGATTGTTTTTTGGGTGTTGAATTTTATAAGTTCTTTCTAGATTATGGATACTAATCCTTTATCTGATATGTCATTTGCAAATATCTTTTCGCATTCCATAGGCTGCCTTTTAGTTTTGTTGATTGTTCCCTTGGCTGTGCAGAAGTTTTTTTATTTTGATGAAGTCCCAAAAGTTTATTTTTGCTTTTCCTTCCCTTGCCTCAGGAGACATACCTAGTGAGAAGTTGTTATGGCTGATGTCAGAAGTTACTGCCTCTAGGATTTTAATGGTTTCAGGTCTCACATTTAGGTCTTTAATAATAAATTTTGAATTTATTTTGGGGTATGGTATAAGAAAGTGGTCCAGTCTTCCCAACACCATTTATTGAAGAGACTGTCTTTTTTCCATTAGATATTCTTAGCTTCTTTGTTGAAGATTGACTATATAGCTGTGGGTTCATTTCTGAGTTTTCTATTCTATTCTATTGATCTATATGTCTGTTTTGGTGCCAATACCATACTGTCTTGATGACTACAGCTTTGTAATATAGCTTAAGGTCTGGAATCCTGATGTTTCCAGCTTTGTTTTTCTCTTTTCGAGATTGCTTTGGCTATTGAGAGTCTTTCGTGATTCCATACAAATTTTAGGACTTTTTGTTCTAGCTCTGTGAAAAATGCTGGTGCTATTTTGATAGGGATTACACTAAATGTGTAGATTGCCTTGGGTAGTTTAGACACTTTAATAACACTTGTTCTTCCATTCCTTGAGTATGGGATATTTTTCCATTTCTTAAGTGTCATCTTGAATTTCTTTCTTAAGTGTCATCTTGAATTTCTTTCTTAAGTGTTCTATAGTTTTCTGACCACAAAACTTTCACCTCCTTGGTTAAGTTCATTCCTAGGTATTTTATTTTTGTAATTGTAAAAAGGAATGTTTTCTTAATTCTCTTTCTGCTACTTCATTATTGGTGTAGAAAAGCAAAAGATTTCTGTACGTTGGTTTTGTACCCTGTGACCCTACTGAATTCGTTTATCAGTTCTAGCAGTTTTTGGGTGGAGTCTTTTCGGTTTTCTATATAGAGTGTCATCTGCAAATAGTGAAAGTTTGACTTCTTCCTTGCAGATTTGGATGCATTTTCTTCTTGTTGTCTTCTGCTGAGGCTAGGACTGCCAGTGCTGTGTTGAATAAAAGTGGTGAGAGCGGACATTCCTGTCTTGTTCCTGACCTTAGGGGAAAAGCTCTCAGTTCTTCCCCATTAAGGATGATATTAGCTGTGGGTTTTTCATATATGGCCTTTATTATGTTGAGATATGTTCCCTTTAACCCAAAGTCTCCACTGAAAAAGAGAACTTCAGGCCAGTATCTCTGATGAAACTGAATGGAAAAATTCTCATTAAATACTAGCGGGGATCCTTGGGTGGCTCAGCAGTTTAGCTCCTGCCTTCAGCTCAGGGTGTGATCCTGGAGACCCAGGATAGAGTCCCACATCGGACTCCCTGCATGGAGCCTGCTTCCCCCTCTGCCTGTGTCTCTGCCTCTCTCTCTCTCTGTGTGTCTCTCATGAATAAATAAATAAAATCTTTAAAATAAAATAAAATAAATATAAATAAAATAAAATAAAATAAAATAAAATAAAATAAAATAAAATAAAATAGGGACGCCTGGGTGGCTCAGCAGTTTAGCGCCGCTTTCAGCCCAGGGTGTGATCCTGGAGTCCCAGGATGGAGTCCTGCATTGGGCTCCCTGCATGGAGCCTGCTTCCCCCTCTGCCTGTGTCTCTGCCTTTCTCTGTGTCTCTCATGAATAAATAAATAAAATATTTTTAAAAAATAATAAAATAAAATAAAATAAAATAAAATACTAGCAAACCGAATCCAACAGTATATTAAAATAATCATTCACCACAATCAAGTGGGACTTATTCCTGGGCTGAAAGCGTGGTTCAGTATTTACAAACCGATTAACATGACACTACACTACATTAATAAAAGAAAGGTTAAGAACCATATGATCCTTTCAGTAGATACAGAAAAAGCATTTGACAAAGTACAACACCCAATCATGCTTGGTGTTTTTTAAAAAGCATTTTTGCCAGCTGAAAAAGTTAGATTTATACTCTTTGTGTTCCCCTTCTTATGTTTATTTCTGTTTATGATGAAGTGTATTGGCTTTTTGTGACCAGCAGCAAGAAGCAATGCCTCTATCATCCTCAGATATTCAGTCTGCTATATTTTATGCTACCGCTTTTTTTAAAAAAAGATTTTATTTATTTGAGAGAGAGAGAAAAAGCATGAGTGGGGGCGGGAGAGAGAGGCAGAGGGAGAAGCAAGCTCCCTGCTAAGCAAGGAGCCCCATGCAGGACTCGATCCCAGGACCCTGAGATCATGACCTGAGCTGAAAGCAGATGCTTAACCCACTGAGCCACCCGGGTGCCCCTAGGCCATTGCTTTTTTTAATCAGCAAATTCTAAGTATCTTATCTGACTGGATTTCACCATTCTTACTCATTTCTTTGAGATCATCCACATCGTGTCAGTATAAGCCCTTCCCCAGCATCACCGGGTCTCACGCACTGCCTGCAGGATTTAACCGGGTTTCTCCGCACCCCCAGCACTCCGTAAGGGCTTGCTGAGACAGGAGGTCCACTCCACGAGCCCCTGCACCTGCCTTCCACCACCTGGTTGGAGAAATAGCTCATGCTCTGCTGCAGGTGCTCCAGGATGAACTATTTCTATTTTTGGCCACAGGTATTTAAAATCTCTTGGAAAAGACATTTGGGGAAGTGACTTCAATCACAAGTCCAAGCAGAATGCTGTTCTTCATGTCCTGTCGAGTGCTTACCGTTTTTTATTGCTTACACCACTTCTCAGTGCTTGCAGGAGGGGGTGAGTGACCATGTCCTCAGACAAGCAAGTCAGACTCAAGAAATGGTGCAGAGAGGGACCATAACGACGGAAATGCCAGGTGGTGGGGTTAACGGGATTCTTTCTTTAAGGAGTGTATCAATCCAGGCCTCCTCTGGGCATTTTCTTTTAGAAAACAGTCCCAGCGTGTTGGGCAACTATGACCCTCACAACTCTTTCAACTGTTTCAATTGTACAGCAATTATAACTTTTTTCCTTTTAGGCTAAAAAAAAAAAAAAATCAAGACTTGTGAAACCAAGACTCTTAACAGCAATTTGTATTCTATTTTTTAAATTAAAAATTACATAAATAGTATATTTTTCTTTTTTTAAACTTTATTTATTTATTTATTTATTTATTTATTTATTTATTGAGAGAGAGAGAGCAAGCACAAGATAGGAAGCGGCAGTGAGAGAGGGAGAAGCAGGCTCCCCACTGAGCAGGGAGCCGGATGCAGGGCTCCATCCAAGGACCCCGGGATCATGACCTGAGCTGAAGGCAGATGCTTCACAGACTGAGCCACCAGGTGCCCCAATAGTCTATGTTTCTTAAGCTATGTGGTATAATTTTGAGGTTAGGTCATGAACCCTAGACTTTTGACAGCCTCTTACTCATTTTCACCTTGGACAAATTTCTTAGGTTTCTGAGTTCATTTTCTCCTCTGTAAAGTCAGACTAGTAATAGTTTCTACTGGTGAGAATTAAATGGATAATGATTCATAAATTGCTTGATATACAGTAAGGACTCAGTAAATTTTGGCTACTATGTTATATAATATTTATAGATATGGTCAAGTAAAAAATTAAAAATAGAAAGTGTCCATTATCCTAGACAATATCTTAAAATTTTGATTCCACATTATTTTTTACATAATGGGGTGCTGTTTTATATGTTTTCCTGTTTTTTTTTTTTTTTTTGTCATTTACTATTTTTTTTTTTTATGGCTCTAAGAATATGTTGCTTCACGACTTAGCAACTTCCTTTTGTGGACTTAAAAGTTGCCCCTATATTTTTTTGCTATAAAAACCCCTTAATGAACATTTTGTAGAAAATTTAGTATACTCTCTCCAAGGTTCTCAGGATAAATTTCCAGAATTTAGGTTTAACACATTGTTAAAATTCTTGATATATATTTCCAAATTGGCTGCAATTTATACCTCATTAGCAATGCACATGGCACGGAGTTTCCCTTTCCTCCCCCTGAGATATTTATAAAATATAACCTATTACCTATAAAATACATCTATATAATGCCTTCTGCAGGTCACAAACTTTGTGGCCACAGAAGTGTTTAATACTTTTGAAAAGCACTGAGTACCTCAAGAGCTTTTTTTTAAAAATCCTTTTTATTTATTCATGAGACACAGAGAGAGGCAGAGAGACACAGGCAGAGAGAGAACCAGGCTCCATGCAGGGAGCCGTACGTGGGACTCGATCCTGGGTCCCCAGGGTTAGGCCCTGGGCTGAAGGCGGCGCTAAACCACTGAGCCACCCGGGCTGCCCAAGAGCTTCTGTTCGTATGTGATATATTGCCAATACAGATATTAAAACTAAGACATTTTAAAGATACTTAACTGTGGACGCCTGGGTGGCTCAGCAGTTGAGTATCTGCCTTCACAGTCAGGGCGTGGTCCTGGAGACCTGGGATCGAGGCCCACGTCGGGCTCCCTGCATGGAGCCTCCTTCTCCCCCTGCCTGTGTTTCTGCCTCTTTCTCTCTCTGTCTCTGTCTCTCATGAATAAATAAATAAACTCTTTTTAAAAAAATAAAGAGGGATCCCTGGGTGGCGCAGTGGTTTGGCGCCTGCCTTTGGCCCAGGGCGCGATCCTGGAGACCCGGGATCGAATCCCATGTCGGGCTCCCGGTGCATGGAACCTGCTTCACCCTCTGCCTGTGTCTCTGCCTCTCTCTCTCTCTCTCTGTGACTATCATAAAAAAAAAAAAAAAAAAAAAAAAAAAAAAAAAAAAAAAAAAAAAAAAAAAAAAACTATTAAAAAAATAAAGATACTTAACTCACGGTAAATTGTTATATATAAAAGACTATATTTTTTCTCTCTGTCTCTGATGAATAAATAAAATCTTTTTTTTTTAAAAAAAGACTATATTTCCCTCCCAAAAAATAAGTGGTGAGAAGAATGGCATTGTTTTACAGTTTTACAAATCTGCCTAATGCCTGTCTTAACAGAAGGCAGCTCGGTTCTCATTCCTGCTTCTGCATTCAAACTGTCACAATGATCCAGGCCACAGAGCCTCAAGGCAAGCTCAACTGTGCCCATGTGGGTGAATGAGAGTTAAAAAGGCAAACATTTTAGTCTTTTCCTGAAAATAGCTTCAACCACCTGAAAAGGTCACAGGAATTCCTGGGGGTTCCCCAGACCATACTTTGGGAACTGTTAATAAGTATACTATCAAAGATGTTATATCTTTAAGGGAGAAACAAGAATTAGTTTTGAGATATTATGGAAGTCAGTATCAAATCTTCATCAGAATTATTTAGGTTTTAAAAACACGTTTTAATGGTGATATAAGTCATTAAAAAGACACCTTTACAAATAAATTAGTTATTATTCAACTGATAATGTCTTTTGACTATTTTTTTTTAAGATTTTATTTATTTGACAGAGAGTGAGCACAAGCAGGGGGAGCAGCAGAAAGGGAGGGGGGTAGAGAAGCAGGCTGTTTGCTGAGCAGGGAGCCCAACGTGGGGCTCCATCCCAGGACCCCAGATCATGACCTAAGCCAAAGGCAGATGCTTAACCAACTGAGCTACCCAGGCGCCCCTCTTTTGACTATTTCACGGTCACTGCTATGTGATATTTGTTCTATCCACTTTCAAAGGATTATCACGAGTTTTGTTGAACAGTTGCAATCATGTTTTTCTTCCCCAAATGTGGCATGGAGCCCATCTTGCTTCTTTGATGGCACGATCCCTAAGAGAAAAATGTAAGCTAGAACCAATGTGTTCCTTCAACTCAGGGACAACTCCTTGTGGGAGTAATTTTGTTTCCTTTGCAGGGAGGACAGTGGTGAGGCGAGCCAGGGAAGGAAGAATCAGGTCCTTACTTTCCTACCCAGTGAATTTTGGCCAAGTGTGAGGACAACAGCAGGGAGAGGACTGGCCAATGAAAAGGCCTTCAAATCTCTCCTTTACTCTGAAATATGCTCCAACCATCTTTTGGCCAGTGCCTGCCATGTCCCCGGTGCCTCCGAGCTCATATGGCCCATGAGCACTTTTTACTTTCATTCTGAGGCAGCTGGGAACTCCATCAACTTTCAGCAAAGTAACTGGATCAGGGCCAGAGAAGAATCCTGGCTCCGCAGGAGACGATGACATCAACACTTCAGAAGTGCAGCCTCTTCGGTTCCTGGCCCTCTGCTCTTCCTTTCTTCTGGCCAGGACGGAGGCTCTCTCTGCCTGGAGATCCAAGCCCAGAGTGTCACTTTGGTGGCTTGATGACACTAGAGTTACTAGTCAGCTTTTTCCTCCCCACTTTTACAATGAGGTAGTCTCCATGAAACTTGTACATAAAGAAATTCACTGCCAAACCTTGATTTAAAGACTTTCTTTCCCTCCCATAGACAGGTTTTCAGGTTTTTTTTTTTTTTAAAGATTTTACTTATTTATTCATGAGAGATACAGAGAGAGAGGCAGAGACACAGGCAGAGGGAGAAGCAGGCTGATGCTTCTGCTGAACATGCTGCTGGACTTGATCCGAGGACCCCAGGATTACGACCTGAGCCGAAGGCCAATGCTCAACCACTGAGCCACCCGGGTGCCCCAGATTTTCAATTTCTGGACAAGAACAAAAGGACTGGCTCCTTAGGTTTTTGCTAAAGGGTTTTGCTGACAAAGACAACTTTCGCAACAACATAGTCCCAAATTGATGGCACATATACCCACTGTTAGTAATTACATGTGAGACAAGTGGGGTTTTTTAAAATATAGTTATGTATAGAAAAAAATGTAGATTGGCAGTTCTCTGAGGCTGCTGCTACAGGAAGACGACATTCGAAGAGTTTGATTTCACCTCCTTTGGGGCCATCTGTGATATTTTTATTGGCTTGCATTGGAGCCTGGGCACAAAAATTGTATCTACAAAATATTTAAATAAAAATATGCTCTATTCAAGCTTTATAGATAGTGTCTGTGCCCAGGATCCACTGTAAGCCAGGAAAATATATATCTGTGTGGTTCAACATACATTTTTCATCATTCAACAAATATCTGTTCAATAAATTCATGCCAAGCATTCTCAGCTTCTTGGAGGGGTCAGCAGAAGCAGCTCCCTACTTACTAAGTGTGGAGGTGAACCAGGAGACAGAGAAAAGTGGTTTGGCTTCTTGTGAATTTTGTTCCAGAGCTCATTTAGCACCACAGCCGGGTCTATGCCTTTGCCTCAGGACGTGAGTATAGGGACACTTCATTCCTCCAAGAGGACGGAGTCCAAACATTCTGCAAAGCCTCCCCCAATTCCAACCCTACCAATGCCTTTCCTGTTCTAACTTGTCCAGGGCACTGACTGAGGGACCAGCATCTGGACTGTTGTCACCACTGGACGCTGTCATGCTTTTCTCCTATTTTGCCTGCATTTCGTTCCTTCCATGTAAGTTTCTAGAAGGCAGATGCTTGGCAGATGCTCCTTTTATTTTCTCCACAAAGCCTGGAACTGGGTGTAGGGCCACCGTGGCCAGTGCTAGGGACTAGAGGTTTAAGCAAGTAGCTACAGAAAGTGGCCCAGACTTGCCGCACCTTGAGAACAGAGCCAATCTCGCCCATCCTCACGTCCCTCCATTCACTGCCCACCTCCGATCTGCCGAAGAGCCCACCAGCCACTTCCTGGGTGCTCCTGGGAGCACCCTTCTCCCTCCATTTCCACCCCACTGCCTCCTCCTCCCAAGTGTGATCCTCACACGGTAGGCGGTGTACGTGGCTGGCTTAGCACAGAGTCAGAACAAAGGAAACCCCAGTCTGACCTCGCCCACTAAAAATGGAAAAATAAACCAAACTACTGTGCACAGTCATGCAATACTGTATGCAGAGCAGGACTGTGATACTTAAGCCTGGATCGCGCCACCTGCAGACTCCACCTCGCAGGATAGAGACCCTCTGCCCAGGGCTTTCCAAGCTGTGAGGCTGGGAGCTGGGTCTCACCTACCCGGGAAGGGAGAAGAGTAACCCCAGGTGTCATGGGGAGGAGTAAATGAGGTCACGCTTAGTTGACAGTTTGGCACAAAACCACAAGCAAGTTTAAGAAAAAACACACACACAACCAAATTAAAAAAAATATCTAACCAAAGGCTCTTGTGAGTTTGCTAAATGAACCTTTCTCAAGCAGAGCCCCAGCTGGGGGCGGTGAGCCTCGGTTCCACAACAGATGACCCACCGGAGAGGGTTATTAGGGTCCTGGAGGAGGAGGCCCACAGCATGCCCGGGGTGGGGGGTAGGACGCGGCGGGGGGGGCCAGGCCAGGTGGCCACCCTCCCATGAGTGGCCGGACCCATAGCACTTGCCCATGTTCAGGGGTGCGGGGTGCCTTTGGTGGCCCCAGGCTAAGGCCTGGTTGGTCAATCCAAACAAAAATGCGGGATTTTGGTAAGTTTCACGGGGTGGGGTGGGGTGGGGGTCACATGAGGGGTGCCCAAGGGGAAGGCTCTGGGCTGCCGGAGAGCCTCGAGGGCCGCTGGGGGGAGTCTTGGGGGACTTCCCTTCACCTGTTTGTCCAGGGCGGGTGCTCAGGGCCTGCAGGCCACGGACCCCACAGGGTGGAAGCCAAGGCTTGCTGACCTCTCCACAGTTCTCAAAAGAAACCTCCTGGAAGCCAAAAACAAAAGATAAATCAGTCTCGGGATGTTCCACCCACAGAGTATAAACAACCTTCTTAACAGTCTCCGCAGGGAATCAGGTCACTCTAGCTCACCTCTCTGTGAATCACCAAGAATCACCAACCCCTCGGGTTCTGATCTTCCCTCCACTCCACTCCCGCTCCTTCCCCCTCCGGGCTCCCTGCAGGCTCTCAGCTGTGTGTCTCAGGGTGCATGCAATCAGGGTGATAAAGCCCCTCCCAGCCTCCCCTCCGGCCACCTAGGAATGGAAATAGGTCACAAAAAAAAAAAGAAATGGGTTACAGCTGGGAAAGGCCACCGCCTGCCCACCCCCACCCCCCCACAGCTGCCCCCTCTCCCGCCCGCTGGTCCTGGTGCCCGGCCCACCTCTCCCGGACCCTCCCTACACATACTTCAGGCCCTGTGACAGTATCCCCTGGCTCTTGGATATTTTGGTTTTTTTTTTTTAATTCTTTTTTTTTCTTCTTTGGGTTTCAGTTTGGATCATTTCTATTGAGCATCTTCAGGTTCATGGAATATGTCCTCAGCTGTCCTGGGTCTACTGCTCTTCAGGGGATTCCTCATTGTTAGTGCCGCTTATTTCTAGAATTTCCATCTGGCCCTTAGTGTCTTCCCTCTCTAGAAATCTGCCCTGCTTATTCACTCATGTTTCCATTAAGCCCTTTGACACCTCAATCAGAGATATTGTATGTAAAGATTTTATTTATTTGACAGGTGCACAAGCAGGGGGAGTAGCAGAGGGAGAGGGAGAAGCAGACTCTGCTGAGCAGGGAGCCCAATGCGGGGCTAGATCCCAGGACCCTAAAATCATGACCTGAGCTGAGGGCAGAGCTTAACCCGCTGAGCCACCCAGGTGCCCCAATCGGAGATATTTTAAAGTTGCTCTCTGATAGTTCCAGCACTTGGCTCTCATCTGAGTCTGATGCTGCTTACTGCCTTGCCTCTCGACCATGGAGTTACTTCCTGCTTTCTTGTAGGTCTGGTAATTTTTAAATCTGAAAGGCAGGTATCCTGTATAAGCCAGAGATTGAAGCAAATAGTTTTACATCTGGATTTTTTTTTAATTTTTTATTTATTTATGATAGTCACAGAGAGAGAGAGAGAGAGAGAGAGAGAGAGAGAGGCAGAGACACAGGCAGAGGGAGAAGCAGGCTCCATGCACCGGGAGGCCGAAGTGGGACTCGATCCCGGGTCTCCAGGATCGCGCCCTGGGCCAAAGGCAGGCGCCAAACTGCTGCACCACCCAGGGATCCCTACATCTGGATTTGCATGCATCTCTCCTGAGGGCCCTGTGGGGAGCTGGGTCCCTCTAGACTGGGTGTGGCTGCTACTAAGAGTCCTTTGGGGCCACACCAGCTTCCAAGCCCCCTGGTGTTGCTGTGCGCCTCGCACGGAGTTCAGGCTGCTAGAGAATTCTCTCAATTTCTCAGTCTTTCTAGTGCCTAGGAGAGCAGGCCCCAGGCTCCCCACTGGAGCCAGCTGTTGGGTTTGTCGGGCTTTTACCCTCCCTGTTCGGGGACAGAGCAGCATTCCTCCACCCAGGGATTCCCTGGGAGACGTTCTGGCCTCCTCCACCCAATCCCCTCACCACCCAGGGGCCACAGGTCAAGTCTGCTCAGGACACAGCTTGTCATCATGTAACCCGTTGGTGGCTTCCTGTTGCTCTTGGGATGGCCAGGGCCAGTATCCCTTAGGATGCCGAGGCTTGGGCCCTGCCTTCCCCTCCACTGCAGTTTGTCCCCACTCCCCCTTTGCTCCCCCTCTGCTCCCCCTTTGCCCTCGGAGTGGCAGCGCCTGTGCTGACTCTGTTCCCTCCTCCCCTGCTGCCTCAGCCTTCAGATCTCCAGCTCCAGGTCCCCAGGGAGACGGTGTTTGGTGCCCCCCACCCTCCACCTGTCAGACTTACTGACCCCCCTGACACTGGCAGGACCTGGCCCTGGAGCTGCCCTGCAGCCCACTGTGCTGCCACCTGCATTGCTCAGCAAAGGGCCTGGCCCCCAATGAGTCTCAGGTGCTGACAGGTGGAAGTGCCACAGGTACAAAATGTTTGCATTGCTGGAAATAGCAAAAGGGAAGGCAGCGAGGACGCACCACATTTCATGTAAGCCAAGTGCTTAGCAGGGAGAGGCTCGGAGACGGGGGGCATGGGGAGTCACCCCAGGCTCTTTGAGGTTTACTGCTTTGGTAACACCACCTGGGACTGCTGTTCGAGTTAACACATTTTGTTGGATCCGAAAACATAGCGGAGGATATGGAAGGTGAAATTGTTTGGATGGCTTGGGGTAGAGAGAGATTTGTCCGGTGATTTTCAGCTAACATCGACTAGCACTTACTAACACTGACTGCAGCAAGCGGAAAATTGGCCTGGGTTTTTCTTCAGCGTAAATGGAGAGAGATGTGTGTGAGATGTGTGCCCGTGGTGTGTGAAGTGAGAGTGCAGCTAATAGCACCATGCACTGATGGGTCTCAGAGAAATTAAAAATACAGGGCGTCCAGAACATGAGACCTTACAAGTAACCCTACCACCGGTGTCAGCTTTTAGAAAAGCTGTGTCTGGAAGTAAATCTTGCTGTTATTGGTAAGCATTGTTCGTTGTTAAATACAATTTTGTTTATTTTTAGCCTGGAAAGGTGTAACTGGTGGAAGTTTGGTTATTCGCGCACTTTCAGGAAATTACTTTTATCTTATGGAAAGGCCCAGTGAGACTTTCATCAAGAACTACGTAACCAAGTGTCTAGAACTATTGATACTTGCCTATTTTTAGATATTTTTCCTTTCCGTCTGAAGAGAGTCTGAAGTGATTATATGATACTCTTCTTAATTTTCCTCAAGTAGGTCATTAGTTTTATTCAGAGGTTGGGAACTTACCCAATCCAAGTACTACTGGGGAGATGTGTTACCCATAAATGTATTTCTTCACAGAGTGCTTATGATCTGGAGACAGAAGGCAAAGGGGTACGGATTCCTTCTGCAGGGAGTATCTTCCTATCAGAATCTCATTGCAGTCTTCTCTGTTGGAAGCTTGTCAGCAACACTTCTGCTCAGTTAATTATCCATTTCTTCCCCTTCCATTATTTTAACAGTGGAAATGATAGGGAAAGTGCTAGGAAATAAATTTCTCCATCAACACACTGGTTTAAAGCTTGATCCAATCTTTTTGAAATGTAGGGTCATCCATTTAATAAGAAAATGTAACCTAATTGCTTTATTAAAATAAGACACTTCTGAGCCATCATTGCTGTCTCTACTGAGTAGCAAGCCCAGGCCCCCTCCGAGCGGCTGCTGGCTCTGTGGGTCCTGCTGGCGCCTGGCAGTGACTGCCTCGGGCCGACGTGGGTCCTCCATGGACAACCAGTCTGGTATCTGGCCCCTGGTGTGTTAGAGTGGCCAAGCACAAATGCCACGCCTGACAGGATGCCTCAGCCTTGCTTGGTGACAGTTTGAGGTTGATGTAAGGAGAAAGCAGAATAGTTAGAGAAAACAGGAGCTAAGGGGGAAAAAAAGCAGAAATAAGGAAAATAAGGTAAGTTTGTATGATGCAAAGCACTACAAACGGGGCTCATAATTGCCGGCTGGCAGGAAGGAAGGGGCATGGTACCCTTGGAGCTGAACGGGCCCTGCAATCTCTGGCAAGTCCTAGAGTGTGTTTGTTTCTTGGAATCCTGGCTGTTCAGTTGGATACGCTGATTTCCTGTCCTGTGGATCTTCCCAATAAACTCCACTCCTTGGTGTCACTGATGTCTCTATCTTAAGGCTTAATGTACTTAACAAAGCAATATATATTAATGTTAAATTTTAAAGCATTCATTTGTTTATGATCACATAATCACGGGGTGCCTGTGTGGCTCAGTGGTGATCAGGTCGTGATCCCAGGGTTCTGGGATTGAGTCCCAAATGGGGTTCCCCACAGGGAGCCTGTTTCTCCATCTGCCTCTGTCTCTGTCATAAATAAATAAAATCTTAAAAAAATTTTTTTTAATTACATACATTTTAAGAAGATTGAGCAAAATGCTACATGTTTTTCAGAGGTTTTCATTCCTAACAAAGGGCAGATCATATGAAAAAAATTCATTGTGGGAGGAGTTAGAATTCATGCAACCAACTTGGGTTAAAAATAGGCTGAAGCAAATGATGACACATGTTTGGTACCTGTTGTGCTTTACCCTTTGGTGTGACATTTTTTCCAAGGCTCCCTTATGTAAGAAGTGGCACAAAAGTAATTTGATTTGTGATTATTTGTTTCAATAAGTTTTTAGTTACTATGGTCCATAATGGGAATCTCATGATGTAGCCAACCCCAGGCTTTGGGGACGGGCCTTCTCACCTGCCGCCCCACCTGGCAGCTGTGAAGCCCACATGGGAATAGCTATGAGAGTTTCCAAGCTTTGACTGGAAGGAGTAGCCCCATCATTGCCGATGGCTTCCTCTTCTTTCATTTGGACGTTGACTTCATGACGGTAGACCCCTGACAATCTTCAGGAAGACTTAGTAGAGATGCGAACCATCTTTACTTTCCAAAAATTTCCAGAATAGGAATCAAGCTAGATTCATTTCTCATTAAACTTTTTATTTTGAGATAACAGTAGATGCACATTTTATTGTGAGAATAATACAGAGCTACCCAGTTTCCCCAAATGGAAACGTGCAAAACCCCAGTATAATGTTACAGCCAGATGTTCACAGTGATAGTCAAGGAACAGAACATTCCATCCAACGGGGTCCCTCCTGCTGCTTTTTAAAGCCACACCTACCTCCCTACTCTGTCCTCTATAGTAATCATTATTCTGTTCTCTATGTCTGTAATTTTGCCATTTCAAGAAAGTTACATAAATGGAAACACACACTGTGTAACATTTTGGACTGGCTTTTTTCACTCAGCATAATTCCCTGGAAATGCATCTAGTCAGTCTAGACTTTTTTTTAAGTCACATGAAGGGACACCTGGGTGGCTTAGGCAGTTAAGCATCTGCTTTTGGCTCAGGTCATGATCCCAGAGTCCTGGGATCGAGCCTTGCATCAAGCTCCTTGCTCAGGGTGGAGCTTGCTTCTCCCACTCCCTCCGATGCTCCCCCTCCTTGTGCTCTCTCTCTCTCTCTCTGTAACAAATAAATATAATCTTTAAAAAAAATAAAGTCACATGAAATCAACTTATCCCTCATTGGTCATAGTGTACCAAACCCAAACCTTTATCCAGGGAATAGAAGTATTTTTTGGGGGGATATTTATCCTATGTAATCTCAGACAGATTTTATTTTATTTTTTTTTAATTTTTATTTATTTATGATAGTCACACACACACACACAGAGAGAGAGAGAGAGAGGCAGAGACACAGGCAGAGGGAGAAGCAGGCTCCATGCACCGGCAGCCTGACGTGGGACTCGATCCCGGGTCTCCAGGATCGTGCCCTGGGCCAAAGGCAGGCGCCAAACAACTGCGCCACCCAGGGATCCCTCAGACAGATTTTAGAAGCACTAAAACAGTACTATCTTCTTTCAGGGAACCTGTGTGTAGCAAGAAAGAGGCCAATGTGTATTCCAGACTCTGCATTTTTACTCTGATAAAACTCAATATTAAGAGGCCCAGTAGTTGTACATTTTATTATCACTGGACACTATATTTAATTTTGAAGTCTTAAATGGAAAAATCCAAAGAAAAATAATTGATAGATGGCTTTTTTCTCTCTCTGAATAGTCACTGACTTGTAAGTTTATTTTTTTTAAATGAAGCTTATTCGTTGTTAGGTTTTATATAATGTGTGCTTTAAATTGAAGGTAGGATAATTAGAGTTACCTCAATGATCAATTCTCAATTATCTCAAGAATCATTCAATTCTTACAACCCTGTGAGACTGATTTTTTCCCCCAACTCTAGATGGGGCTTAGCAAGGTTAAATAATTTGTCTGAGGTCACCTAGTAAAGAATTACAGAGTATGGACTGGAACCAGTATGATGATGATTACCAAGGCCCCACATCAGTGAGAATCCCAAAGCTACACCATGCAACAAAGGAAGAGCCTTGTTATTGGTTTTTAATAAACTGTTTTGATTACATACCAATAATACTAACTCACTGTAGAAAAACAGATAAGCCCCCCAAAATTGTTAATGTTTTTGTGGCATTCTACCAGAAGAATACTTTTTAAATTGTTTTATTTTTAATTTTTAAAAAATATTTTATTTATTTTTTGAGAGAGAGAGAGAGAGATTGAGAATATGAGCAAGGGTGAGGAGCAGATGGAAAGGGAGAAGCAGACTTCCCGCTGAGCAGGGTGCCCCATGCAGGACATAATCCCAGGACCCTGGGTTCACGACCTGAGCCAAAGGCAGACACTTAACTGACTGAGCCACCCACGTGCTCTATCAATGTTTTTTTTTTAAAAGAACTTTTAAAATTACCTGATTTTAGCAAGTAAAATTCCATTAAATTTATAGTTTCAGCATACCTCTAATTAAGGACTACAATTCATGTTAACAGCAAACATATTCATGATGTGTAAAGAGTTAACGGTGCATTTCTTCCCTAGGTAGGTCATGATACCATTATGAAGACTTCAAAAGGAAAACTTTCTCATAGCTGAATTTTAAATTCCATATTTTTCTATCAGCTCTTTTGCTTTAGAAATATAGGCACTCATGGCATCTTCCTTCGACAGCCCTAGAAAGACACAAACAGATGATCTCACTGACTGATGTACTGGGAAATTAAGAAAGTTTATTTCACTTATTTAAGAATTAACAACCTTTTTGGAGGTTCCACGCTTCCCATTTAGCTTTGCCTTTTAAATCTAACATTCCTGGACACTCTGCCAAAAGAAGGATAGATATATTTTCAAGTTTACCTTTTACTCAACGCTTCTATAAATGTTCAGATGAAATGTATTATTTTTTAAATATATGATTTTAAAAATATTATTAACATATATTATATAAAATACCAATATTAATGTCTCCAACCACGGATTGTTTGTAGAGCCCATAGAGTTCTTTCAGTTCTTCATCATCTGGTCTTGCTTTCAGCTTCCTCACATCTTCTGCAATTTTGTTAAAATCAGCCTACAACAAAAAGGTAAAAAGGCACATAGTGCATTCACTAACTTTCAGCAGGCCCATCTATTTTGAGGGTATTTACCACCAAACAGTGGGAACTCAAAAATAATAATAATAATAATAATAATAATAATAATAATAATAATAATGTTTCACACAGAACTATTATTGGTCTGGTTCCACCATAATTATCCTAATTTATTTAATTTATGGATACTTGTCCTGGTACTTACCTGATATTCAGACAAGATATGGAGAACCACATACAATTGTTATTAGTGACAATTCCTTTTTTTTAAGTAGGCTCCATGCCCAGCATGGAACCCGGTATAGGGGTTGAACCTACAACTCTAAGATCAAGACCTGAAGTTGAAGATCAAGAGTTGGGCAATTAAACAACTGAGCCACCCAGGTGCCCCAATACTGAAGATTCTTAATACTGAAAAATTTTAAAAACTGAAGACACAAATAAATGGAAAGGTAGTCTATGCTAATTGAAAGAAGTAATATTGTTTAAATGTTCATACTACCTAAAGCAATCTACAGATTCATTGCAATCAATCCCTAACAACATTCCAATGGCATATTTTACAAAAATAGAAGAAACAACCTTAAAGTTTGTGTAGAACCACAAAAGACCCTATAGCCAAAGTGATCTTGGGAAAGAATAACAAAGTTGGAATCATCACACAGCCTGATTTCCAACTGTATTACAAATAAAGCTATAGTAATCAAAACAGTATGGTACTGGCCTAAAAACAAACGCATTAATGAAACAGAATAGAGAGCCCAGAAATAAAAGCATGCATATAAACAGAGGGGGTAAACTCCTTGGACACTGGTCTTGCATGTATAAGTTAAAAGCATATAAATTCCACAAATTAGTATTTTACATATATGCATGCTGTTTATTTCCTTATTACAAAGGAGCCGAGAACGTAGAATGGGGAAAGGTGAGTCTCTTCAACAAATGGTGCTGAGAGCCATATACAAAAGGCTGAAACTGGGCCCTATCTTACACCATGCACAAAAATTAACTCAAAATGGATTTAATGTAAGGTCAAGTAATATTTTTTTTAGATCTTACATGAATGTAAGACCTAAGACCACAAAGCTCCTCGATAGAAAACAGAGGGGGTAAGCTCCTTGGACACTGGTCTTGGCAATGATTGTTTGGATCTGACACCAAGAGCAAAGGCAACAATGGGGCGCCTGAGTGGCTCAGTCCCTTAAGCCTCTGCCTTCAGCTCAGGCCATGATCCGGGGGTCCGAGGACTGAGCCCCACAAGCTCCTTGCTCAGACGGAGAGTCTGCTTCTCCCTTTCTCTCTTCCTCTGCTCGTCCTTGCTCTCTCTCTTTCTCTCAAATAAATAAATAAAATCTTGCAAAAGAATAAAGGCAACAAAAACAAAAATAAAAATGTGAGACTCCATGAAACCAGAAAGCTTCTGCACTGTAAAGAAAACCAACAACAAAATGAAAAGGCAACCTATGGAATGGGAGAAAATATTTGCAAATCATGTATCTTTAAAAAATGAATAATATCCAAAATATATAAAGAACTTATACCACTCAATAGCAAAAAAAAAACAATTAAAAAATGGGCAAAGGAACGTCATTTTCCAACGACATACAAATGGAGATGGGTCTGATGCTGCATGGGCTATGTGCAGCTCCAGCCTTGTACCTCCCATACGCCTGCATCAGTGATGGTGGAAGAGGGCCAGCATGCCTGTGGGGGTGGAGGGGAGGAGGAGGAGGAGGATGCAGAGCTTGGCCTAGGGAAGGGAGGAGGTGCACCACCTGTGGTGGCAGGAGGAGGAGGAAGCCAGGGGAGGAAGAGGGGAGTGGAGTAGGGGGGTGGGGTAGGGAGGAGGCCTTGCCTGGTGGGGGGCATGTGGGGTTGTGGGGGCAGAGGTTTGTATGGAGAAGCTGGAACACCACCCGATGGTCAAGCAGCCCAGCAATGTCTGGCAGGAAGCAGCTGACTGGCCAGCACCCAAGGAGAAGCACAAAGGGTAACAGTAGGTTGGGGATAAAGTGCTACTGAAGAAGATGAACTGTTTATCCAAAAAAAGAAAACTCCTTCCAGATTACATTCTGGAGAAGTTAACTACAGCTGGACAGACTATAACATAAAGACATCATCAGAAAAGTTGAAACTGATTTGCAGAAAAAAACTGAAGAATGTGAAAAAGGAAGTGATTCCAAGAAAGCTGAAAAAGAAGTACAGAAAGTACAGTCTATGGGCCAGAATAGAAGCCACTTGGCTCCAAGGCTAGAAGCTCAAAATCTGAGAGATTCAAGGCAATAAACAGAGAAAGGCTTTGGACAGAATTCTTTATATGGTCCCAGAACCACAGAACTACTGTAAATAAGTTCCCGTGTCTTGAAAATACCCAGAGATCATGACCTGAACAGAAACTAAGAGTCAGACACTCAAATGACTGAGCCCCCTCAGCACCTCTACACATTTCTTTGTATAAGTTAAAAGCATATAAATTCCACAAATTAGTATTTTATTTTGTTTTATTTTTTATTTCTTTCATTATCTCTCCCTCCAATGTGGGGTTTGAACTCAGGACCCTGAGATCAAGAGTTGTATGCTCCACTGACTGAGCCAGCCAGGTGCCCCCTATGTTCTCCCAGCTTTCTCTGTCTCCTTTTAACCTCTTTGTTCATCTAAAAAGGGTTTTGGTGATTATTTTCCTTAATAGGATTTTTCTTTTTTTAAAAAAAAAAATCCACTGTATTTTACCTTGTGTTATTTAAATCAAGGATAAGCAGGCAATGTCACCAGCCTGGGTATCAAGTAAGAGAGGCTCAAGGAGGCATTCCACCCTCAGCCCCATTTTCTCTCTCCAGTGCATAGCTCCCTTTGATCCAAAGATCCCAAGTCCTAGTAGAGAAAGTGGATAGCCCCACTGTAATGTCAGAACCCCGGTGACCCCAGCAGAGTCGCTGGATCAAGTTTCCATCCAGCGCCGAAGGCAAGACGAAGGCTAGACGACAGCACAACAAGAGCAGTTGTTTTGTGAGGAACAAAAAGCACTTGTAAATCAGAGACTGGGTTCTGCAATGTAAATAATCTTGAAAATGGCCCAGCCTCCTCATCAATCCCTGCAGGGGTCTTAGAAGCACGGGTACATGTGACAAGGGTCACTTTGCCTCATCTTTTTTTTTTTTTTTTAAATAGGAGACTTTTTTCTGAGTTTTTTTTTAAAGATTTTATTATTTATTCACAAGAGACACACACACAGAGAGGCAGAGACATAGGCAGAGGGAGAAGCAGGCTCCCTTGACCTAGGACCCCAGGATCATACCTGAGACGAGGGTATCAACTACTGAGCCATCCAGGTGTGCCTCATCTTTCTGAGTGTCTTTCTAGGAAGTTGTCAACTGCTTTAAACAATGTCAGGGTTAAGAACATAGACTCTGGGGGGGGGGGGGGAGGTGCTCAGTCAGCTAAGCATCCCATTATTAATTTTGGCTCAGGTCATGATCCCGGGGCCATGAGATCAAGGCCTGCACGGGGCTCCAAGTCAGCTTGAGATTCTCTCTCTCTCCTCCCTCTGCACGCACATTCTTTCTAAATTTTTTTTTTTTTAATTTATGATAGTGAGAGAGAGAGAGAGAGGCAGAGACACAGGCAGAGGGAGAAGCAGGCTCCATGCAGGGAGCCCGATGTGGGACTCGATCCTGGGTCTCCAGGATCGCGCCCTGGGCCAAAGGCAGGCGCTAAACCGCTGCGCCACCCAGGGATCTCTACGCACATTCTTTCTAAATAAGTATGTAAGTACACAGGCTCTCGAGCCAGACTGCATCACTTAAGAACTGTGTATCCTCGGGCAAGTTATTTAACTTGTACTGTTTTCTGGGCCAGAATATGGGACAAGAATACCACCTATCTGCAAGGTTGTTAGGAAGGTTAAATAGGTAAACACATGTAAAATATTTAAAATAGTGCCTGGGACACAGTGTTTAATAAGGTTACCATTATTATTTTAAGTCTCTTTGGGGAAAAAAAAAACAAAACTAATTCTAGAAAAAACTGGGAAAAAAAAAGTACTCCTAATGATAAGGACAAAACGAAAATGCTTGGTAAGTGCCCAGGGCTTGCTCAGGGCAGGGCTGTTCAGAGGCGTAGGGATCTCCCCCTTCAGATTTACTAGCGTCTCAGGTGTTCCACTTGCTGTGAGGTCTTGGGGCCTTTTCCAGTGACAGCAACTCCAATCCTCTTGGCAAGCCATGCCTTGAGGAGAATTGTAAGGCTTCTCAACAACCATACCAGGTCCTTGCCTTCCAGAACGAACTTCTGGCAAATTGATCCTCATATACAGGGGAACATCGAACCAAATGACAACCTAAGGGAAGTCGTGTACCCTCTCCCCAAGAGGTCAGGCCTTCACGATGTGGTTCCAACACACCCTCCTCTTTGCGGTTTCTCCCAGTTCAAGCACGATGAGCTTTAGGTAAAAGAACATAGGCCTCACATCAGGATCTTGGATTTTTTTTTTAAGATTTTATGTATTTATTCATGAGAGAGAGAGAGAGAGAGAGAGAGAGAGGCAGAGACATAGGCAGAGGGAGAAGCAGGCTCCATGCTGGGAGCCCGATGTGGGACCCGATCCCAGGACTCCAGGATCACATCCTGGGCTGAAGGCAGCGCTAAACCATGGAGCCACCCAGGGATCCCCAGGATCTTGGATTTTAATTCTAGTTTTGAGGGCAGCCCGGGGGGCTCCGCGGTTTAGCGCCGCCTTCAGTCCAGGGCGTGATCCTGGAGACCTGAGATCAAGTCCCACTTCGGGCTCCCTGCATGGAGCCTACTTCTCCCTCTGCCTGTGTCTCTACCTCTCTCTCATGGATAAATAAATAAAATCTTAAAAAAATAATAATAATTCTAGCCTTGAGACAAAAATGCCATGGGATTTTACGCAAACAACAAAGCTCCTCTGAGACTCAGTTTCAGCCAAAAAAAAAAAAAAAGATACTATCAATCTCAGTGGGAAGGTGTTAAGATTAAACACCAGGGCACCTGGGTGGCCCAGTGGTTGAGTGTTTGCCTTTGGCTCAGGTCATGATCCCGGGGTCCTAGGATCGAGTCCCGCATCAGGTTCCCCACAGGGAGCCTGCTTCTTCTTCTTCTGCTTACGTCTCTGCCCCTCTCTCTGTCTCTCTCATGAATAAATAAAAAATAAAATCTTAAAAAAAAAAAAGACGAAATACCAGTAAGAATGGGTATATTCTCTACTTCATTCTGTTGACTCTGCCCACCCAGAGCTCATCGCTTGCATCATACTACCGAACACATGTACTGAACCCCCACGATGCACCAGCCCTTTGCTAGGCCAACAGGGAGGTACAGCGCAGCTGGTGCTCAGGGAGCTCAGGCTCCAGTGGGAGCTGAGCAGGTCAACAATGATCATGTGACACTCACTCCAGTGGAGGAGCTGTGGGTGCTCTGGGGATGCAGAGGAGGGAGTGTCAGCAGGTGTGGAGGAAGCCCTGGGGAGGAGATGGGAGGGGATGGTGCTTGGCTAAGCCTGAGGGATCCGCTGGCACCTGCTGGATGAACAGGGGCACACAGGCTGTTCCAGGTGGCCTGGACAGCATGTATCAGGGCTCAGCAGGAAAGCCGCCTGCGACTGGATTTGTTCCCCACATGTGCCTAACAGAGGCCAGGCAGAAGGATTCGTGGTGGCAGCAAGAGGTGCGCCTTGCAGAGCGCACGGGTCGACAGTCCCAGCCCCTCTGAGCCCTTGGGGAATAAATGAAGGAGGGTCTGAAAACTATCACAGATGAGAAATGGCTTTAAATGTACAGTTGTTTACATTTAATTCCAAAGCATTCTGGGCCAAAGGGCTCACTGCTTTTGGTGAAGAGTTTCAGCGTCTGTTGAGCTCATCATTCTAGCGCCGGGTCCTCGGTGTCCTGCTTGAATGCATGTGTCCATCACTCCCCTCTAACTGTGCTTGAGTCTTCAACACAACCTGCCTGGAGGCCTCTTCCCAGACTCCTCTCCTGTTCATGTTTTCACACGGCCCTCTGACCACACCCCGGTGGTGCAGCAATGACCCCAGTGTCACTACGAAGACTCACTGAGAAGGGGGGATGGAGGGGGTTGGGGGGTGCATCCTGCTTTCCTGGGGCTGGAACCCTCTTACCACCTAGCAGTACTGACCACCCCAGCCTCTGTGTAAACTTCCCTTCCAATCACCACAGCTGGAAATAGCCTCTTGGGTGACTCTCACCTAATCTAGCTTTAGTTTCTGAAGCCCAAGGACACGGTAATCCCACGACACAAGGTTGACAAAGTCTCTTCCTTTTTTTTTTTTTTTTTTAGATTTATTCATTTGAGACAGAGAACATGAGTGGGGTGGAGGAGAGAGGGAATCTATCTCAAGCAGATTCCGTGGTGAGCATGAGATCATGGCTGGAGCCAAACCAAGAGTCAGACATTCAACCGACAGGGCCACCCAGGCGCCCCAACAAAGCCTTTTTGAGCAATCATCTCCCACTGAGGGACTGAATTAGGAAGATCATAAATTCTCACACCGCGTGGTTCCTACAAACATGTATGGAGGGAAAGGGGTTAGTTACTTCTCCATTGGAAAAATCACGAATCCCCAAGACTCAAAAAGGTGCATCTTCTTGAAGAAGCAGTCTGCCCTCGAGCATCATTTTGATGAGCATCCTCAAAACCTCGAGTTTTGAGATTGAAAGATGTGATTACTTTGAGGGAAGCCTGATATGAATTAGGAGTCATACCCAAGGGAAAAACCGCTACATATTCAAGGACGCCCTTATCTTTTCTGGTCGTTTCCCACCTGCCTGGTCCTCCGGGGGCTGCCGGGTGTGCGCCCTCGGGGGCCGGCGCCTGCTCCGCGTGCAAGCGATCCCCGGGCTCGCGGCCGGCAGGCGGCCCCCGGCGGTCCCCACGGCGGCGCGGGCGCTCGCGACCGGGGGCGGCGGGAGCATCGGCGGGGTCCCCCGGGGAACTCGCGGGGGGCCTGGGGCGCGAGGACTGCGGGCAGCAGCCGTCCCAAGCTCTAGGTCCGAGTCGCCCGCCCCCGGGGGCCTCGCGCAGGCCGCACGCCCGGCTCCCGCGCGGCCTCCGCGGCCTCGACTCACCTGCAGGGACATGGCGACGAGAGCATCGGCCGCCGCTCCCCGGACGCGCCCTCCTCCGGCGCCCGCGCCCCGGGGCTTCTTAAAAGGCGGCGCGCCTCCGCCCGCCGGCTCCCATTGGCCGCGCTGTGGCCCGCCGGCTCCCATTGGCCGCGCTGTGGGCCCGGCCGGCTCCCATTGGCCGCAGGCACTAGGGGGCGTGGCCAGCGGTGAGTGGCACCTGCCCTGACCCCCCGCGCCCGCCCGCGTCCCCAGCAGCGCGCCAGGTTAGCAACCCGCGCCGCTGCAACCGGAAAGGCGAGGAGCAGAGAATTTAAATGAGTTCCTCTCCGCTCTTGGCTCGCTCCCCAAATTCTTTCTCAGGAGGTTGTTTGCAGGAAATCCTGAGAGGTCTCCTTAGGGCACGGACGTCAATGGGGATTCCTTTTTGTATAAATACATCCCTCTGCCCTCTCCTAATTCCTAGAAACCTGCCTGGATGGCAGTTTTTCGAGACCCCTCACGTCGCCTCTCCCATCTCTAGGACAGACAGTTCACTAGCAATGAGACAGGCGTCTTCTCTTTAAAAAGCAAAAACATTCTGAACACGTGCTGCAACCACCCTAACCGGTTGTTATTGTAAAGGCACAGACGCCGGCGCCTATTCCAGTTGACCCCATTCTCCAGGGGAAACCAACCCAATGTCACTGCAAGTCTGCAGACACACACAATGGGGTTCTGATTCAGATTTAATTAAGTTTCCAAAGAACTAGAACAGCAGTTCCTGGTCATATGAGGAGTTCATGTCTGACTCTTAAGAAGAAACGTTGGTGGAGTGAAGTGACTGGCAAGAAGGGACAAATTAGGGTTTAGAAAGTTACTCCTCCGAAACGTCTAACAATTCAATAGCCTATAACAATGCAACTGATGGAGAAGAAAGGCCTCAAACTTTTTTTGGCTTGTTTTGGCATAAAATTACATTTAAAAATATTTTTGCTTTACCTTTTCAAGTTTTTAAGTTTTCTCCTCGCAAATATTTTCATGGTGCAATCAATGAATTTCCAAGTAAAAGATAAAAAGTAAACGTTAGCAAAACGTATTGGCCAGAATTTTTTTTTTTTTGGTTTTTAGTTTTTAAGTTTGCAGGCGACAGCAAATACATTGTTGGTTGTCAAGGCAAATCGCAGCTTCAGAATAGTGAGTGCTTTCTCCGCTGAGGAAGCCCTAACAGTGCTTCAGTCAGGGAACACTGGGGATGAGCTCCAGGATCGGTGTGTATCTGGAGCTGGGACATTTGGGCATTATGGTCATTGTAAGAAATCAGGAAATGGGGAGAAGGAAGATTCACTGTGCTCTGTCGTATTCTCAAAGTCTAGAATGTTCTTCTAAGAATTCTTTTCAAAGCACGTTCTCCTCTTGAGTTGCCCTCCCCTGAACAGAGGCTAGAGCCATGGTGTCTTGTTCCACGGAACAAAAAGAAAGAAAAGACAATGGAAATACTGATGTCTTCTGTCCAGTGATAATAATATACGAGGTATAGTGAAAACTCAGCTTTCTGGAGTGCTTAGGGAGTGAGAAAATTTGGACAATCAAGTTCCTTTGTTTTCCTTTTACTATTTTATTAAATACTGACTGCAAAACAACATACATATATCCATTTTTATGTAAAGATTTAAAAATAAAGGGCACATTTATTAACTTACCACCAGTTTAAGGAACAGAAAATTACCTTTGCCTTTATGACACTCCTGATTCCATTCCATCCTATCTTCCTCATTCATTCTTTCATTCATTCAAACAGTTATTGAGTGCCTAATATGAGCAAGGCACTGTTCTAGGTTCTTGAAAAACATTATTCAACAGAACAAACAAGATTCCCATCCTTGCATTACATTCTGGTAGAAGATTATGGACAATAACACATATAATAAGCAAATTATGTAGTCTTTAAAAAAGTGTTACATAGGGGCACCTGGGTGGCTCTGGGCATGATCCCGGGGTCCTGGGATCAAGTCCCGCATCTGGCTCCCCAAAGGGAGGCTGCGTCTCCCTCTGCCTATGTCTTTACCTCTCTCCGTGTCTCTCATGAATAAATAAATAAAATCTTTTTATAAAGGTGTTAGGTAATAAGTACTATTTTTAGAAAGGAGCAAAGCAAAAGAGATGGGAAGTCTTGGGTATGTGAGATGGAAGAGGTGACTTGCAGTGGTAATCAGGGTAGGTCTCTGAGAAGATGACATTTGAGTAAAAGCTTGAAGGATTGTGAAAGAGCTAATGAGGAAGACCCTTAAGAGATTCCCTTCCACAGGCAGCATCCTCTACAAAGGCCCTAAGGAATGAACTTCCCCAGCAGAAGTGAGGAACATCAAGGAGCCAGCGTGACCAAAGCAGAATAGGAAGAAGAGGTCAGAGAATAGAAGGTGGATATCAGATTGTATAGGGTCTTACACAAAGACATTTGGGGTTAAGTGGGAGTGAAAAAGAACCATTGAAGAGTTTTGAGCGAGATCTGACTTGATAGGGCTTACTTTTTAAAAAGATCACTCTTGGGGGCCCTGGGTGGCATATTCAGTTAAGTGTCCAACTCTTAGCTTCAGCTCAGGTCGTGGGATTGAGCCCACACCTGTGCTCAGTGTAGAGTCTGTTTAAAACTTTCTCCTTGTCTTGCTCTGCCATATGCTCGCTCACTTGTTTGCTTGCTATCTCTCAAATAAATAAATCTTTTTTTAAAGGTTTTATTTATTCATGAAAGACACACAGAACCCTAGAAACTTAATGTATAAAGAAGAAGAAAGAGAAGAGGGATGAAGACTAAGCCATGGGAAATTGCAACGTTAAAGAGCTTGGAAAGAAGAGGAAGAATGAGTGAAGACAGCGAAGAAAGAAGTCATTGAGAAAGAGAAAAACCAAGAGAATGTGGGGTCCAAAAAGCATACCAAGTGAGAAAACAAGTCAGGTTAAATGAAGGCTAAGAATTACTGATTGGATCTTGGTCATCGTCAAGATCACCAATGACCTTGGGAGAAGTTTATGTGCAATGGGTGTGTTGGGGGGGGGGTGCTGATTAGAATGGGTTTCAAAAAACACGAGGTGCAATTATACAAGTTTTTTTGGGATCTCCCTTTGTTTATCCTTGCACCTATGTCACATTGTCTTAATCATTAAATCCCATCTATTTTGTTCATCCTCATTAAGGGTTGTTTTGGCACTATGCTCTTCCCTATAAATTTTAACATCCATGAGTCAAGTTCCACAGAAAAGAAAATTCTTGAATTTTTCTTGGAATTGCATTGAAAAGCTCTATCAGTCAAGTGAGGGTGGAGAGGGTGATATCTTTGTTTTTCTTTTTTCTTTTTTTGAGGGTGATATCTTTGTAACACAGTCACTATTCATAACTCATTCTTTTCCAATTAGTTTCCTTATTTAGTGTTTTCAGATAGTTTTCTAATTTTCTCCATTGAAGATCTTGTGCATCTTATGTGGATTTCTTCTTTCCTTTTTTTTTTTTTTTTTTTTAAGATTTACTTATCTGAGAGAGTGTGTGCCTGTGGTGGGGGTTCAGGAGAGAGAGAATCTTGAGCAGACACCCCGCTGAGCATGGAGCCAACATGGGGCTCCATCTCATGACCTTGAGATCATGACCTGAGCTGAAATCAAGAGTTGGATGCTTAACTGGCTGAGCCACCTATGAACCACCTATGTGGATTTATTTCTAAGTAAATTTATAAGTTTTGATTATGTTATAGTTGAAATGTTTTTAAAAATTTCATTGTTGATCCTTTTGTAACTGGTACAGAGAAAGGGAATTGATTTTTGTACATTGACTCTTTATCCAGCAGCTTTGATAAACCTTTTTAAGCTTTAATTATTTTTCAACAGATTATTTTGGGTTTCCTATTTAGCAAACAATAGTCTGTGAATAATGATAGTTTCATTTTGTCCTTTCCAACCCTCAGATCTTTCTTTTTCTTGCCTTTCTGCACTATCAGGGACCTGAGTATAATGATGAATAGGAGTAGTAACATATGATTCCTTAAAAGTATTTACTTTCAGAGTTTCCCCATAAAATGTGACATGTTCACTGCAGCTGGCTTATTTCAGTGGATATATATGATATTTAGTATGTTAAGGAGGTTTCTTCCTATTTATAGCGTGGCAAAATCTGTTTTCATGAATGGATGTGGAATTTCACCAAAAACTTTTTTTTAGGGATGCCTGGGTGGCTCAGTGTTTTAGCGCCTGCTGTCGGCCCAGGGCATGATCCTGGCGTCCCAGGATCCCTGCATGGAGCCTGCTTCTCCCTCTGCCTGTGTCTCTGCCTCTCTCTCTCTCTCTCTCTATTCTCTCTCTCTCTGTCTGTCTCTCAAGAACAAATAAAATCTTCTTTTAAAAAAGCTTTTTTTAAAACATATTTATTGGGATGATTGTATGTTTCTCCTTTGATCATTTTTTTAAAAAGGTTTTATACATTTGAGAGAGAGACAGAGATAGTGAGAGAGAACATAAGCAGGGAGGAGTGGAAGAAGCAGACTCCCCACTGAGCAGGGAGCCTGAGGTGGGACTTGATCTCAGGACGCTGGGATCATAACTTGAGCCAAAGCCAGATACTTAACCAACTGAGCCACCCAGGGGCCCCTCTCTGGTAATCTTTTAAAGAAATGGCTTACATTTATTGATTTTCAATTGTTAAGCCAACCTTGCATTTCTTATTAAGCTCAACCTGACCTTTTTTTTTATTTTTTATTTATTTACGATAGTCATACAGAGAGAGAGAGAGAGAGAGAGGCAGAGACACAGGCAGAGGGAGAAGCAGGCTCCATGCACCGGGAGCCCGATGTGGGACTCGATCCCGGGTCTCCAGGATCGCGCCCTGGGCCAAAGGCGGGCGCCAAACCGCTGCGCCACCCAGGGATCCCCCAGCCCAGCTCTCTTGTAACTCAGGAGCAGGTAGGTGGCTACCACTCTGCACCTATGCCCCATCGGCGAGTCCTGGATCTCTTCCCCGTGTGACACACAGACACCGTCAACTCAGCCAGCCTTCCTTGTAGTCAAGGAGTGGTTCCACTTAAGGCGTTAGTTCTTCTCCATGACCTGTATGCACCCATGGGTGAGCTCTGAAGTGCTCTCTTGTAGGGACTGAGAAAGAGAAATGTCTTGAGCAGTTTTTCACATTCCCTGGACATGTAAGAGAGGACTTGGTGTATTTCATGGAGTACCCACCCCTGCAGCTCCTTGAAGGCAGGGGTCCACTGACCAGTGACTGCAGGATGACCCTCAGATTCCACATCTCCACTTTGGGTCCATCTTGGCCTTGGAGGAGTTTCAGGGCAGCATAAGTTGAGGGAAGGGGGGGAGCTGCCAAAGGAGGTACCCAGCTGTTGCCAAAGGTGAATTTTACTGAAGCCAAAGTCTTAAACTTGATTATCATGTCAGTATCTGAGAGCAGGTGTCCTGCCTTTAACTCTATGAACAATGCACTTCTAGGAACTGTACCCACAGATTTTCTGTGACAGAATTTGTCTGCGGCCTTTTTTTTCTTGCAGAGCTCCATGAGCCACTAGCAATGCAAACACCTCTCTTTCACTAGAGTACTCCATGAAAAGGCAGAGTGTTTGCTCAGTATGGATCACTTCAAGTGATTGTTTTGGGATGATTGAGGCCTTCCTGATTCTTACTTCATAGGACAGTCTCTGGAGTTTGGAGGAGTTCTATCTACTAAGCTTGGTCAACTTACCCTTGGTGACAGTCTTGAGAGCTGGTGGCTTCCCATACAGATCTCCTTAGCAGAGATGGCTGAGAGGCCCAGCAGTATGTTGGACTTACTGCTGACCTTAGAGTCAAGGTAACCCAAGATCAACTTAAAATTGGGAGAAGCTGATGAGAAGGTTGGCTCACATCACCTCAAGAGAAAAATCAATTCCAGAGTTCACCTATGAACTTATTTTTAAATTTTTTTTTCAAAACACAAGGCCAGACCGGCATACTTATAAAAGCAAAGACTAAGAAACTAAATTTAAAAAGTGAGAAGTTTTGAAAGGAAAATGAGAAAAAAATGAAAATGAGAAGAAAAAAAGGAATAGTAATGAAAAATGAGTGAAAAATAGTATTTTGAGTGGCATTAAGTACATTCATAATGCTGTGTAACCATCACCACTATTTCCAAAATTTTTTTATCCTCCTAAATAGAAACCTGGTACCCATTAAAGATCTTCTCTTCTCCCTTCAGCCTTGGTAACCTCTCTTCTACCTTCTGCCTCTATGAATTTACCTAGTCTATGTACTTAATAAAATGTAATTGCATAATATTTGTACTTTTGTGATTGGCTTGTTTCACTTAGCATAATGGTTTTCAAGTTCACCTATGTTGTAGCAGATGTCAGTACTTTATTCCTTTATATGGCTGAATAATATTCCATTGTACGTAAATATGACATCTACTTATTCATTGATGGACACCTAAATTGTTTCTACTTTTTGGCTGTTGTGGATAATGCAGCTAAGAATATTAGCGAATGAGTATCTGTTGAGTCCTTGCATTCAATTCTTTTGGGTAGGAGGGGAATTGCTGGGTTATAGCAAACATAATTCTGTTTTAACTTTTAGAAGAATTGAAAACCTGTTTTCCACAGCAGCTGCACCATTCCACATTCTAACCATCAATGTAGGAGGGTTCTGATTTCTCAGTATCTCTCACTGATACTTGTTATTGTTTTATTTTTTTAAAAGATTTAAAAATTTTGAGAGAGAGAGAGAGCAAGCATGCCCACGAGCATGGGGGCTGTGGGAGAGGAAGTGGGAGAGAAGCAAACTCCCTGCTGAGCACACAGCCTGACCTGGGGCTCAATCTCACACCACCTTGGATCACCACATGAGCCAGAATCAAGAGTCGGACACTCAATCAACTGAACCATCTGTTGCTTTCAAAACAACAATCCTCATGGAGGTGAAGTGGTATCTCATCATGGTTTTGATTTGCGTTTCCCTAATGATTAAGGATGTGGAGCATCTTTTCATGTGCTTATTGGACATTTGTGTATCTTCCTTGGAGAAATGTCTTTTTGAGTCCTTTGCCCATTTTTGAATTGGTTTTTTGGAGGACACAAACTCACAATCCTGAGATCAAGAGTTGCATGCTCTATGGACTGATCCAGCTAGGCGCCCCATGGTTGTTTTTTTTTGTTTTTGTATTTTTCAGTTTTTGCTTTTTGTTGTTGAGTTGTAGTTTTTACACATTCTGAATCTCTTATCAGATGATTTGCAATCTTCTCCCATTCAGTGGGTTTTCTTTTCACCCTCTTGATAGTGTCCTTCAATGGACAAATAATTTTATTTTATTAATTTTTTAAAGTAGGCTCCATGCCCAACATGGAGCCCCAACATGAGGCTTGAACTCACCACCCTGAAATCGATCAAGATTTGGGCTGAGATCAAGAGCCAGATGCTTAACTGAGCCATACAGTCACCCCTAAAAGTTTTAATTTTGATGAAGATCCTATTTATCTATTTTTTCTTTTGCTACCTATGCTTTTGTTGTCATATTCAGGTTATCATTGCCAAATACAATGTGATGAAGATTTTCCCCTGTTTTAAGAGTTTCATAGTTTTACCTCTTAAGTTTAGATCTTTGATCCACTTTGAGTTAATTTTGTAAAGATTTATTTATTTTGGAGAGAGAGAACATAAATGGGAGGGGCAGAGGGAGAGGGAGAGAGACTCTCAAGCAGATTCTGCACTGAGCATGGAGCCCAATGTGGGGCTCAATCTCACAACCCTGAGATCATGACTTGAGCTGAAACTAAGAGTTGGACGCTTCACTGACTGCCACCCGGGTGCCCTACTTTGTGTTAATTTTTGTATGGGGCATAGGTAAGCATCCAACTTCACTCACATGCATGTGGATATCCAGTTTTCCCTGCACCATTTGTTGAGAAAACAGCTCCTTCACCATTAAATTGTCTTGGCCCCCTTGTCAAAAATTAATTGACTGTTATATATTTGAGAGTTTAATTCTGGACTGTCTATTCCATGGTCTGTCTTTATGCCAATATCACACTGTTTTGATTACTGTAGCTTTGTAGTATGTTTTGAATATCAGAAAGTAGGAGTCCAAAAAAAAAATGTGTGAGTCCTCCAATTTTGTTCATTTCCCAGATTGCTTTAGCTATTCAGGGGTTCCTTGAAATCCAATATGAATTTTAGGATAGGTTTTTCTAATTCAACAAAAACACCCATTGAGATTTTGATAGGGATTGCACTGAATCTTTTTTTTTTTCCACAATGCTTTTTATCAACTAATATATATTTTACTTTCTTTTATTGTCTGTCTCCTCTATTAGAACTTCGGTTCATTGCTTTATCCCTAACACTTAGAATTCAATAAATACTGTTATTTGTTGAAAAAAGGAAGGAAGGAAACATTCTTATGTATTTAGCATCTGGCATATTGCTTGACACATACAAGATGCTCAATAAGAACTAGTAAACAAAGTAAACAAACTGGTAAACAAAGTAAAACACTATTTATATTTTTCACCTAATACATACTTAGACATATGTACACATTTCTACACTATCTACAAGTGTAGAAGCACTTTCTACAAGTGCTTCTCAATCACTTGTTCTCATATTGCTTCAGAAAGAATTCTGTGATAATTTAGTTGATGTAAATTTCTGTACTTGAAATAATTCTAAAATTGTAGGTTTATGTTTATCTATGGCATGTTTTGAATAGTTACCTGCAGCTGATTTTATATCCTATAGACACTTCATTTCCAAAATTACTGTTGCTCTTTAGGACCTATGGAAAATCTAAAGCCTAGCATCACACTAGGCTTCTGCTTGTAAAAATAAAACAAAACTCTAATAGTCCACTTAAAAAAAAGAAAACATCTCAGACAGCTTTGAGAGCATTTGATGTCAGGAGTTTCAAATCTTTTTTAATAGAAGGACAGCTCTCTGTCAAGGCCCCTGACAGCCTTGCTTGTCTCTACCTAGCCATGTAGGCAAGGCTTGACTGCAGTCTGAGTCTTGGCGGAATGCCTGGGATTCTTCCTGGAGCAAGGTCTCTATCATTTTTTCTTTTCTTTTTTCTCCTTCCTTCCTTCCTTCCTTCCTTCCTTCCTTCCTTCCTTCCTTCCTTCCTCCCTCCCTCCCTCCCTTCCTCCCTCTCTCTGTTCTCTTTCTTTCTTTCTTTCTTTCTTTCTTTCTTTCTTTCTTTCTTTCTTTCTTTCTTTCTTTTTCTTTCTTTCTTTTCTCTCTCTCTCTCTCTCTATTTCTTTTTTGGTGGGAGAGAGAGAATCTGAGAATCTTAAGTAGCCAGGCTCAATCTCACAATCCTGAGATCATGACCTGAGCTGAAATCAAGAGTTGGGTACTTAACCAACTGAGCCACCTAGGTGCCCCTAGGTCCCTATCTTGTGGAAGACACCCCCCCAAAGGTGTTTCTCTTCCATTTCTCTAGTTTTATTTTTATTTTTTTTAAGATTTCATTTATTTATTTATTTATGGTAGACAGAGAGAAAGAGAGAGAGAGAGAGGGAGAGAGAGAGAGAGAGGCAGAGACACAGGAGGAGGGAGAAGCAGGCTCCATGCTGGGAGCCCGACGTGGGATTCGATCCCGGGTCTCCAGGATTGTGCCCTGGGCCAAAGGCAGGCGCCAAACCGCTGAGCCACCCAGGGATCCCCCCATTTCTCTAGTTTTAGTGGGACTAATGATTTCCATCTTTTCCTCCCCTTCCTGCCCCATCCCTCGCCACCTTAGGCTACAGCTGCAGGCTTCTGTGTAAGTCTATGAAACTACTCAGCTGAAGTATAAAGTTGGTTTGTCAATGCAGAGTGACCCATCACTCATGACACCTATGGCTATTGATCTCTGGGAGTAGGGATGTTATCCTATGGGCCTAGGGATGCAGGGGACTGACATCCTGCTGGTCTTGCTTTTACTGTCTTATAAGTATGATAAGTGATCTAAATCCAATTAGATTCTTTTTCTCCTTACAGGTTTTATCTACAGACGCATGGCACTGCCACCATGCTGTTTGCTTAGAGGTCGCTTCACTGCTTGAAAAGCCTCACACATACATTGCCTCTAATGACATGACTTATCACCAAGTCCTTTAAACCACTCTTACATCATGACAGGCATATAAACCTAACAGTAGTCCAATTCTAGAATTAATATAAAAAGAAAGCTTTATTATTCAAAACCCAAAGTGAGGTTTACAGTAAGTAAAATAACAGCTGTCATTAAACACTATACTTATATGCACATATGTACATACACCACATATATAAGAGTTATATATGATAACTCTTATATATGAGTTATATATATATGAGTTATATATCTCTTATATATAAGAGATAACTTGAAGACTATATAAGAAAAATACAAAAATGCTACATGAGAAGGAAATCAGAACACAAAATTTAACTGGTGGTATTATTTCACAATATAAACACATGCGTAAATGTGAAACAAATTGGAAGGGAAAGCTGAAAGATAATATTTTTGAGTCACTGGGTCATGGGAGGAGTCTTCACATTTTTCTTGTAATGTCTGTGTGATCTAAATGGGAGAAATCACCTTTGACATGTAGTTACTCATTTTAGCAAAATTCTTGTGGAAATTGTATTAGTAGTCTCAAAATAAAACACAAGCACTAAAATCACAGAGGCTACTGTTAACTTTTATTAATTTTTTAAAAACAATTTTATTTATTTATTTATTTATTTATTTATTTATTTATTTATTTATTTATGAGAGACACACAGAGAGAGGCAGAGACACAGGCAGAGGGAGAAGCAGGCTTCCTGCAGGGAGCTGGTGGTGGGACTCGATCCCAGGACGTCCCGGTCACGACCTGAGCCGAAGGCAGATGCTCAATCACTGAGCCACCGAGGTGCCCCTAATTTTTATTAACTCTAATTCGGGTTGGAGTTACTAAGCGCTTTCTGCATGCCAGGGACTGCGCTAATCTTCTTACATAGATGATCTCTCCTAAGAAGCACAACAGGCACTATTTTTATCACTTCACTACACAGTTAATTAGCTTGCTTTAGGGGTGACACCCTAGTCAGAGCTGAAGTTAGGATTTCAAGTAGGCAAACTGGCTCCACAGCCTGTGGGATGTAGCAGTCATCACAGAGTGACTGTAAGCTGAGGGGATGCTCTACATCTAACTCAGCACTCTGGAACCTTAGGGGGACGAAAACTTAGGCACAGTTCCTTCCCATTCCTCTAGCATTTCAACTAGATATGTGTGTCCCCACTTCCCTGACAGCTTAGACGCTAGACGGAAGACTTAAAATTGATGTTTGCAGTTCATCATAAGGAACCAGTAAGGTTCATTTTACAAAACAAAAGCCTGTTGTTACACTCAAATTATAACTTCATTCTTTTTAGTCTTTTTGCTTGTGATTTAAAAAATTTTTTATTTATTTAATTTTACTATTATTTTTTTATTGGAGTTCAATTTGCCAACATATAGCAAAACACCCAGTGGATTTTTTTTTTTTAAAGGTCACACTGGGGGCTCCAGGGTGGCTCAGCTGGTTAAGCATCTGCTTTTGGCTCAGGTCACGATCTCAGGGTCCTGGCATGAAGCCCCATTCAGCTTCGTGGCAGCAGCCGGGGAGTCTACTTCTCCCTCTGCCCTCACCCCCTACCCCCGCTCGTGCTCTCCCTATCTCTCAAATAAATAAATATATTTTTAGAAATCACATGGGTAACCTGCAACGATCTCGGAACCAAAAGGAACACGGGCTTTTTGTTTTGCTTACTCTACGGCCAGTTAGGTGCTACGTCGGTGCTAAAAACCCAGAATGTTAGGAAACAGATTAAGAGATGTAAAATCAAAGGCAGCCTGGGTGGCTCAGCGGTCTAGCACCTGCCTTCAGCTCAGGGAGTGATCCTGGGGACCCGGGATCGAGTCCCACGTCGGGCTCCCTGCATGGAGCCTGCTTCTCCCTCTGCCTATGTCTCTGTCTCTGTGTGTGTGTGTCTCATGAATAAATAAATAAAAATAATAATAAAAAAAAGAAATGGAAAATCAAAACGAGCCGAGAAGAGGTTGAGAAAGGACAAGTTTTGAGAAAGATAGGGAGAGGAAAAGTTAAGTGGGGGTGGGAGTGGGGAGCTAAGTTAGGCTGGAAAGGGAAAGGAAGGGGGTGGCGAGGGCGGGAGGAGGCTCTTCAGGTCAGAAGCAACCTACTTTCTTCCAAGCGCCCTCCCGGCCCCGGGTGGATCGACACGCTCCGATGCCTGACCTTGCAAACGTCCTCCAGCCGTTTCGCAGTCGTCCAGGACCTCCCAGCGACCCCGTTCCTACCGTCAGTTTTCACTGGCCGGAGCAGCTACAGCAGATACTTGGGGGAGTTTTCGGAGCTGCTGTCGCACACTCCGAAGCAGCCTTCCCGTTCCTGTTTCGGGGGGTGGGGGGTGGGGGGGCAAGATCGCCTACACGGTTGCCTGTAAGCACGTTCTTATCCCAGACCACCCCTCATCCCCGCTGCATCTTGACTTCCCTGGTGCCGGGGAGTCGACGCAGGCCGGGGACGCTGGGGCACGGCCTGGGGCTTTGCGTTCCCCTCAGGCAAGCCAAATACCGAAAAGCGAGAAGAGGGCGAGCGAGCCAAGGCTACCGGGAGCTGAGAGGTACAGACTGGATTAGAAGCGAGAGGGCGGCAGATGTGACAAACAGCTGCGGGCGGCGACCGACGAGCCCTCAGACCCAGCAGACCCAGCGACCGAGACTAAGAGCGACGCGTTACCACGACAACCGTGAAGTCTCGCGAGACTCGCAGTGAAGTCTCCCTGCGCCTGCGCGCTGCCGCGGTAGGGCGCAGCCCTGAGGCTCCCGGCCCGCGATCCCGGACTCTGGGTGTTTGTGGCTCGGGCCTTGGGCGCTGTGGGCCGACTCTCCCCATCGTGAGTGACAAGGGGGACGATGAGATGCGAAGCGGTCTGAGCCTGGGCGGGGGGGGGGGGGGGGGCGGGGCCAGAGAGGCGGGGGCTCTGCGCACGCGCGGCGCACGTGCAGGCGGCTGGGTTGTGGTCGTGAGTGGGAGCGGGGCGCGCCCCGGTGGGGTCCGGCTCGGGACGCGGGGTGGGCACGCGAGGTCCCCAGGTCTTCTCCGGGAGACCTGTCCGTCCGGCCAGGCCGCCCCAGCGCGACGGGGGCTACGTTCCGCCTCCGGGCCTGGGTTTCCTGTCCTCTCTCTGCCTGGGGTTGAGCATCTTAGGGCACGGGAAACGGCGAGATAAAGCCCCCCCTCGCCCCCCGGCCCCTCAGTGCTCCAGGCCTACAAGTGCGGGCGGATCCCTGTAGGACTGCGGTGTGCGGGCTAAATAGTGAAGGATGCGCGGTCCAGGCGGGCGGCAGGCCCGGGGAGGAGCTCGGGGACAGGAACGCAGCCTGCGGGCCCTGGGGCTGCCGTCCAACTCCCTTTTCTTTCTTTAATTTCTTTCTTTTTTTAAATTTTGTTTATTTATTCATGACAGACAGAGAGAGAAAGAGAGAGGCAGAGACACAGGCAGAGGGAGAAGCAGGCTCCATGCAGGGAGCCCGACGTGGGACTCGATCCCGGGACCCCAGGATCACGCGGTGCTAAACCGCTGAGCCACCCCGGGATCCCCCGGAAGGCATTTCTGAGTCCTTTGCTTCCTATTGATAGCTCCAAGCCGGGTAGGTGCCACCAGTTAACTCTTCCAACTGCATGTAATTTTGTCCCACTCCCCTCTGCGGCCACTCTCGTGCAAGCCACCATCGAGCCTACCCTGGGAACCTCTTTGCTCCTCCTTCCACTTCTGGCAAAGGAGTGGCCCCGGGGAATCCACAAGGATCGTTTTGCAGGGTCTTTCAAATCACGCTCGCTCTTGTGTCTCAAACGTTGCAGTTGCTTTCATTATGCGGTTTGCGGGACCTTCACCCTCTGGTCCTCGCCTCCCTTTCCTGATACCTCAGCATCTCTAGCATCTCTGCCCCAGCGGCTTGAACTTCCTTCATTTCGTTAATGTTGTTCCCTGGGGTACTCTTTCTGCTTCATGCCCCCTTTGGCGGGCACTCTTCAGATGCAGGGTTGAAAGGTCACTTTCTCCAGGACCTCTTTTCTCACCCCTTCAGCTAATTCATGCTTCTGCTGTTTCCTTAGTATCCTTAGAATTCCCAGACTTGAATGTGCACATCTTATACTATTACCTGCTCATTTGTTGTTTTCATGGATTCTAAGCTCTGTTGAGGCCAGTAACTGTTTTTACGCTAATACTTTATGGTTTGGTACATTGTGGATAATCCAGAAATACTTGCTGAAGAAGAAAGGTGGTTGTGGGGCCGAAGGTGGGAACGGTATTCCAGGCAGAGGGAATAATATGTATAAAGATGGGGAGGGGGGCAGCACTGGTGGCTCAGTGGTTTAGTGCCTGCCTTTAGCCCAGGGCGTGATCCTGGAGACCTGGGATGGAACCCCACATCGGGCTCCCTGCATGGAGCCTGCTTCTCCCTCTGCCTGTGTCTCTGCCTCTCTCTCTCTCCGTCTCTCATGAATAAATGAATAAAAATTAAAAAGATGGGGAGGGTAGAAATTGGTGGCCTCAATAAGCAGTAAGTGGGTGTAATGGTGGAAGAGGCTGGTGGGAGGTGAGAGCCAGTGCATGGGGGGTTTGTAGGTCACTTTAAAGGGTTTGCACTTGATCCCATAGGTGGTGAGTGCCTCCAAGACATAGCCCAAAAGGCACCTCAGCAAGGCCTTCATGTTTTTCTGCTCTAAAGCCATCCCTTCTCATCAGTATTTTGCTCTTGGATTATCTGGTGGAAGGTTCTGCTCTATCTGAACTACTTGGCTCTCGTCTCTCCCGCTAGATTCTGAGGACAAGAGTTCATGCCTCACTTGCTGTCTCTCCAGAGCACACAAGTATAAGTATTACTTAAGGATTTCAGCATCATGCTGCTTGGATGCTGAGGCACATGAGCTGACTTGCAGTTTGGCAAGAGCTCTGTTCAGTCGTATTTGTCTTGCTCGTCTTCCTGACCTTCAACCTGATGCCAGCCTCTACCAATCCTGAATGGATTTAGCTGGGCTGCTTCCTGACTCCCTCTGCTTGGGGGGAATGTGGAGAAAATGAGGGGGGGGGTGTCAGTGAGGATGGCTGTGCAGAGGGGCTGGTATGAAGGAAGCAGCTTGCACAGCAGGTACTGAGGCTCTGGCATCAAGGTCCTGAACAAGGTCCGACCCTCCCTGGAGGAGCTGAAGTTTGGATTTCTGTTACAAGAGGACTTAGGAGGAGCAGTGGAGACCAGTGGCAGTCAAGAGGCCATTTTTCATTTCTCAGGAGGCCTGTCCGGTGTCAAGGGGCAGCCTGTCCTATCCCAGCTATTCTAACCCTGTTCTGGATCAGAGTCATCTGGGCAGCTTTGACAAATACAGGTACCCTGGTCCTATTCCCAGGGATTCCAGTTCAGTACGTCCAGGATAAGGACCAACCACCTGTATGTTTTAAAAGGCAACAGGTTACTTTTGAGGTGCAGCCAGGATGGAAAGAGCATAAACTTTGTGTTTGGAAAATCAGTTGTGACTTTGGGCAAAGCATTTAACCCGAGGCTGTTCCTTCACCCACAGGTTGGCTGATTCTATAGGAATTTTGTGAGAATCACAATCATGCATGGAAAAAATGCCTTCTAAATTCTTACACACTCCCCCCAAATTCTGACACATTCCCCAAAGATAGCTGCTCTTCACCATCAGTAGCCAGCCTGGTGAGTGGAAGTTTAATTGGAGACCTTAATCCTTGATTGTGCATGTGGCATTTTGGGGAAGGTGGGCCCCAGTAGGATAAATGACCTGGAATGAGGGTCAGACCTCCTCCCTGCAGGGAGAAAAGCTGGTTATCTGAAAATAGGGACAGCCCTAGACTTCCAGGGGCCTGGCTCGTGTTACTTCCTTCTGTTTTGCTACAGAGGTCACTGTGGTTCTTAGCTGAGCACCAGGAAGAAGGGAAGAATAAAACTGAGGGAAGAGAAGTGCACTTGACCTGGGAAGAACAGCCAGGATACGGTCCCTTGATCAGTGGTTTTTAACATTTTCCCAAGAAGGATCCTTCTTAGTTTTAACGGACTAATATCAACTTTCATTACAAAGTTTCCCTACTTTTCATCAAGTTGCCAGCTGGAGAAGCAGTCGGCCTGGAGTAACTGTTAAGAAGAGGGAATCTGTGGGGCACCTGAGTGGCTCAGTGGTTGAACATCTGTCTGCTTTCAGCTCAGGTGGTGATCCTGGGGTCCTAGGATTGAGTCCTGCATTGGGCTCCTTGCAGGAAGCCTGCTTCTACTTCTGCCTCTGTCTCTGCTTCTCTCTTTGTGTCTCATGAATAAAATGACTAAAATATTTAAAAAGGGGGGGGGATCTATACCTGTGTATGTATGAGATGCTTAAGGAAGAAGCTTAGGGCCCAGGGAGGGAGGGAGAGTTGCAAAAAGTCTCAGAATTAAAGTATCATTTGGATTTTTAATCATAATGTTATCACTATTCGTTTCTTAAAAGCCACACCTGGTTAATTATGAATGGTAGAGGTTTCCGGGCCCTGGGTCCTTAGATCGTGAGCTCTGTGCAGGTGGACTTGTTCACTGCCGAACCCCAGTGACTAGAATACTGCATGCACACTGGAGACGCTTGGGGAGTGTTTGTAGGGTGGAAGCCTAACTGGAGACCAACTTAGCAAATGGTAACAAATCTGTAAGATTAATACCACACAGTCATTAAAAACAGAATCCTGAACAAGTAGAAACATGGAACATTTTTAATAAATGAAATAGAATTTCACGGTGACTGCAGTAATGCAAAACACTTATATATTGCCTGTATATGAATAAAGACCAAGTCGTGAAAAAATGGGGAAAATAAATTCCTTAATCTTAAGAGGTTCAGTGTGGTCACATAATTGGTTCTATATAATCAGGCTTGCTATTGTCTACCAAGAATCAGAGAAAGTACAAACAAGATATTCTGACATGCATTGTTAGTAACACAGATTTCACTTTGTCGTTTGCTTCTCTGTGAAAGATTTTCCAAATGGCTGCAGCTCCTCAAGCACCGGGGCGGGGTTCCATCCGGAAGACAAGACCTTTAACTGTAAAGACATCGTTAAACAACCCATATACTATCTGCTGGACTACTCTAGAGAGAGAAGACATGCACTTCATATTACAGACACTTCAAGACAGATTTAAATCTCTTGGGCTTCAGAAGATTGAGGATAAGAAGAGAAAGAAAAAGCAGTTTTTAAAAAAACAAAGCCCAGACAAATGTAGCACAGAAGTTGATATGAGCGAGGATCTGAAAGAGAAACAACCAGAAGATAATGAGCAAGGGTCAGGGTGGACTCCTGTGCTCGTCAGGAGGCAGCTTGCCATCGGTGTTAATGAAGTGACCAGAGCCCTGGAAAGGAATGGGCTGCTGCTGGTCCTCGTGTGTAAGTCAGCCAAGCCTGCCATCATCACCTCCCACCTGATTCAGTTGAGCTCCAGCAGATCAGTGCCTGCTTGTCAGGTTCCCCGTCTCAGTGAGACACTCGCACCTGTCATTGGCTTAAAATGTGTCCTGGCCTTGGGGTTCAGAAAGGACACCACGGCTTTTGTTGAGGAGGTAAAAGCCATAATTCCCCGAGTACCCAGTTTACATGTACCATGGCTGCATGGGCAGCCTAAAGAGGCCTGGGAAAATGTAGACACTGAATCTCTGGAAAGCCAGGACAAGGAGATTTTAGAAACTTCCTTTGAAGACCCCTCTAAACGTAAAAAGAAGCTTGTGGAAGGTCAGCAGGCTATAGTGTTACAACCCCTGAAAATAAAGAAAGTGATTCCAAACCCCAGTAAGATAAGGAAACCACCCAAAAGTAAAAAACCAACTTCAAAGTAATCTATAAACTTGTAGTTTCCTACAGCTGTAAAAAGACACTCTGTAAAGAAGCCTTAAAACGAATAAAATATGTTATTTTTATATATGTTCTCGGGATACTTTTTGTAATGTTCCTTCCTTAGGTGTAAGACTTTGTATAAATAGGCTGACACTTAAAAACACTAAGTGCAGAAAATATTCAAAAATATGAATATCAAAACAAAAGTTTATTGAAGCTAATTTCTATGCTTGTATAAATTCACTTTTTAAAAGGCTGGTACAGTGCTTGTAAGCAAGAAATTCTGTATCCTACAACACTTGACATCTTTCTATCAAACTTGGAAAATGTGCCACAGTAAACAGGTTCTAGTGAGTAATGCAGATGAAACTGGATTGCAGATTGATCAGTTTTAAAAGAAAGATACTAAACAAGCAATACATTCAGAATTTTTTTTTTACTGTTGATTTGATTTTCTTTGTTGGTAGGCATATGCATGAGCTTGGGAGAAAAGTGTTTATAGGAAAAACCCAGATACGTTATTGTGAATAGTTGAAATTCACCCCTTTGCATGGTTAACTCATCTCCTTGGAAATCCAGCATGGGTAAAAAGAATGCTGATAATTAGGTCAAATGAAGCAGGAAGAGAATGAGAAAACTGAGGAGCTTGAGGCCTCAGAGATGGGTTTGTGGAATGGCTGGGGTTCTTTATGTTAGGAAATGGAGCATAATCAATGCTCTATGTCTGTTAAAGCATCTGCTATTTACAGTATGTGTTCGGAGAGGTCCTTTAGTAATTTAGTGGGGAGGTACTGGATTGCTAAAATATATTTTCAGCCTAAATTCTGGCTGACTCTTGGGAATAGGCCACCTCTGTTCATTTAAATGTTACTGAATGCCATCTTGGCTAAAAAAAAGGTCAGGGAGGGAAAGCTACCTTCTGAAATAGAGCATTTCCACTGTTGACAAGGCAGGACAGTGTTTTTTTGAATCTGTAAGACAGTGTATATTGCAGTGGAATTTAGTTCTAATAACTATTTTATAAACACAAGCAATTTTACCAGTCTTCAGTTTTGAAATGTTCATCAGTAATCTGCCTAAATTACAAAGAGGGAAATAACGCTATTACTGTATTTAAAAGTGACTGTGGAAAGAATCTGAATTCTCTTACAACTAGAATTATGTAAACAAATGAAAAGTGCCCACAGTCTCATCACAAGGTGAGCTTGTGATAAAACTTCTGACTGGCAATTCGGCAATGATCTAAAAACCCACATCATCTAAGACTGCCGTAAAAATGAATGCAACAGAATTCTCAGCTAAACCCCTGACTCCAGATTAAGTTAAAATCCCATTTATTTCATTCTTGGTGTTTTGGTGAATTGGTTCAGTTTTGCTTCCGAGGCCACTCTCCTCCTGTTAAGAAAGAAGGTAAAGCGGTGGAGTCTGAATGGTCTTATATGAGAAGTCCTCTCTGGGTCCTCAGAAAGGTCAACTGTCCTAATCACGCACTACGGTGGGGTCCCCGCATGCCCTCTAGTGGTGGTCACAGCAGTGGGTTTGTCTTTAGGATGAGGGTAAGGAGGGTGCAGAGTGGCTTTCAGCTCTTTAGTGTAAGTCAGGGTCAACAATTTGTTGTTTTTTTTCTGTAAAGGGCCAGACAGTAAATATTTGAGGCCTTCTGGGCCACACAGTTCTGTCAGAATAACTCCGCTCTACCTTTTCCAGTGTGAAGCAGCCACAGGCAATTCGTAAGCAAGTGTGGCTGTGTTCCAATCAAACTATGGATACTGGGCAGCCCGGGTGGCTCAGTGGTTTAGCACTGCCTTCAGCCCAGGGCCTGATCCTGGAGACCCAGGATCGAGTCCCACGTCGGGCTCCCTGCATGGAGCCTGCTTCTCCCTCTGCCTGCATCTCTGCCTCTCTCTCATGAATAAATAAAATCTTAAAACAAACAAGCAAACAAACAAAAAAAACTACAGATACTGAGGGATGCCTGGGTGGCTTAGTGGTTGAGCATCTGCCTTCGGCTCAGGGTGTGATCCTGGATCTGGGGATCGAGTCCTGCATTGGGTTCCCCGCAGGGAGCCTGCTTCTCCTTCTGCCTGTGTCTCTGCCTCTGTGTGTCTCTAATGAAGAAATAAATAAAATCTTAAAAAAACAAAAGTTTATGCATACTGAAATCTGAATGTTCTATAATTTTCACATGTCACAAAATGTCATTACTTTGATTCCCCCCCCACACACACACCCAACAACCATTCAAAAATGTAAAAACTAAGCTTGTGGGCTGTACAAAAACAGGTGACAGGCTGGACTGAGCTCATGGGCCATAGTTTGCTAGCTGCTGCCTGACAGGAGATCTGACTGGTTTCATTTGACCACTTAGAACGTAAAGGAAAGGCCATCATGTTGTCTGAAATTAAGTTTTTCTGGACTGAAGAGCCTAGGCACTGGTATTATAAAGGCAGGGAGAAGTGTCTACTCTGGTTTTTGAGTCAAAGCCAGTTTCATGTGGCCTCGTTCAGCATGTTCTCCCCATTCCTTTGACTACTGGCAATATATACATATATATGTACACTGGGAAACCTGGGTTTTCAAGTTCTAGATAAAAACACCATCAGTAACAAAATTAGGAATACTTATTTACAAATAAGACATTTTCCATTAGCATGACAGCTTTCATGATAACTTAAAGTCAGCATAAAGGAATATGTGCAATTTTGCATAAGTAATAAAAACATTCAAACTATCGATGTCCTGATAGCACTAATAATTCCACTGAGCATTTCTTTTGACCTTAGAGCTTTTATTGTCTTTGCCTCACATCTCTTGCTGCCGCTGAGAAGACATGAATGTGTGTGGCAGCTGCAAAGTTGAGTCGGTCATGGGTGTGGACTCTCTGTACATATCTGCACACAAAATTTGAGTTTTGAACCAATCTACGGACCTGCTGAAGACCAAAGTACAAATATGTGTGTGTGTTTATTTGGCAATTCTGCTTCTGGAGAAAGAAATGTACTTACCAGTCAGCAGTACATTTTTATCTCCCTCTAAACTTAAACACCCACCTACTTGTCACCGAGCTACGGAAGTGCTGATTCCGTAAATGCTCCCAGTGACAGCGCGTAAGGTGACGGAAGCACCAATTTTCCAAATGGATCCTTCATTCTGTTACATGGACGAACAGACCAACACTTAATACATAGAAATGCAGGAGTTTATCTCCACGTAAGAGCAAAGACTTTCTTAACAATTCTGTGACTTCCGTCCAGTCCATAGAAAAACAGTCCCTTTTCTAGAGAGTGGAAAAATACCTTCTCTTCAGTGAGAGACAGCTAAAAGTCTGGAAATTAGAGGAATGTGTTCTCTCTACCTTTTCATCCCTTCTACAAATGGGTAAACAGTGAAAAAAAAGACTGTTAACATTCTAGCTAGAAATATGTACTATTGGTCACGTATGGGTGGTTTTTTTTCATCTTTTCTGATTGTTACCGACTACGCCGATTTCATTAAGTTGTGCTTTTATTCTTCTTTGGAATGGCAGTTCCAGGAATCATTAAATAGAGTATTAACAAGTGATGATGTCCGAGTTCTAGAAATAGAAATAATCCATCTATTGTAACACTAGTCCAACCTAAAGGGAGGGGAGAAACAGAATGGTAAGAACAGGTAAGCAAGAAAAAATAAGTTGTACCACAATGGCTCAGTATTTTTTAAAAGCTACTTAAAAACACCTTAATAGTCCTAAGGGCAACAAGCATGGGATTTCCTAGGTCTGTTTATTACGTTTATAAAGGGTGTGTATCCACGGCACTTACCTTTTCAGAATCTGTTCCTGGACACCTCCAGTTGTACAGGTAATACTGCAAGTTGCCATCTCCTATACCAAACTTGAGTTTTTCCAAGAAGGTTTTATTTTCCATTAAATCTAGTGCATTGAAAACATCAAATCCTTTCTGCCAGTGGAAAAAGAATTTCAAATTTTAACTGTCAAAGGACTGGAGTGTTTTCTACATTATATATTTCAGTATAACAATTCCTCTACTAATAGCTTGACTACACATTAATAAGGTTTAATGTCTATAGTCTATGTACAGGCTAAGAACTCAGTTTATTTATTTATTTTTTTTAAGAACTCAGTTTAAAACTGTCTTATAGGGGCACGTGGGGCTCAGTTGGTTAAGCATCTGCCTTCAGCTCAGGTCACGATTCCAGGGTCCTGAGATCAAGCCCCACACTGGGCTCCTTGCTTAGAGGGGAGTCTGCTTCTCCCTCTGTCTCTGCCACTCCCCTTCTTGTGCTCTTTCTCTCTGTGTCAAATAAATAAGTAAAATCTTTAAAAAAAACAAAACTGTCTTATAAAAACAGTGAGTCTGACAGAGTCAGGAAGATCACCCAAAAATTTCAAATCAAAATCTGTACTATGTTGGCTAACACTAATACAAAGTAATCTATTAGGATCTCAGAGAATATTTTATCCCTGTTTTAGAAGGAACATTTGGCCAGAAGTCTCCATCTCCAGAACTGTTAGTTATTGGCTTTTCAAAGTTCTGACTGAGCCACAGCTTTAAAGATTTTAAATGTGTACTTGTCTTGGGCTGATGCTGGGAAATAAATTTAGTGAAATTTTAATAGTAAAAATGGAATTTCTTGAAAATGTCAGGTAAAAATATTGTATAAAATGGGGTAACAGACAGATTTCTATTTCTCAGGCGTTTTACCTTAAGTAATTTATTACTGGCCTTTTTTGGAGGAAGTAGTTGAAAAAGAGCAAAAGAATCAAAGAATCAGAGGATAATGTTGATTTGGAGATCCAAGAGTAGTACTATGTTAAAAATTTTTTTTTTTCAGTTTTCAAAGAAGATACTTTTGATGTGTTGCTCACAATTTCTCATGAATAATATTTCCTCATGTTCAATAATTACATTGAAATAACAACTACAACTTCTTAAAGTTTATTTGTAGCAAGAATTTAACTACTACACCAAGAGAAAGATATTGCAAATATAGTACGACCCATTTTTTAATTTAATTCCTTTTATTTTAAACTCTTTAATTTTAAAAATAAAATTCAGAGACTATTTATATTTAGTTGAGTTCAAAACGGGTTATTGTTGCTGATTATTCACTGCCACCCAAACACGTATGTTCCTTATATCAAGGTACCATGTATTTTCTCTATATTCCTTGTATCACAGGTTTCATGCATTCTTCTATTAGAGCTAAAAGTTTCTACTTTGCACAAAATGTCTTTTTGGTTAAGTTGGAATAGAATCAATGATGTCAACAGTCTCTGAAGTTTTAAAAGAAACTCTTATAATTCTTCCTTTGACTGATGGTCAACAATAAAACATATCTCAAATGAATTGCACCTATGCGGGAGAAGATACAGTAAGAGGTTTTACATACTTTGGCACACATATGTGGAGAAACACACAGGACAAAAAGGATGAGTCGCTTACCAACTTGGCTATGATGAGCGCATCACTCATGAGGTCCAGCAGGGGAGTCTCCGTGTGAATGTTGTAGAAGGAGTAGGCGGCTTTGAGGCTCTTGTGAGCAGGGTGGTGAATGACCGTGGAGGGGAGCGTGTAGAAGCTCAGGAAGTCAGTTAGTTTACCACTGGAGTTCTAAAGGACAAAGGTCAGGTCAGGTCAATACCTTCCGAAACAAACTGCATCCATGCATTTCAGCTCGCTTCTTAATTTTTGACTTGTACCGTAACTTTCTGTTAGAACAAAAAGCAACAGCTCCTACCTCTCTCTTGGCAGTCTGGAGTGGGGAGGGGGGCCCTTGGGATACATTGGGTAGAGCCTGAGAAGAGCATGGAGTTGTACTTTTCTTAGCCTAGCGCTAGCTGGCAGTTTGCATAATGTTCTTAAGAAGCAGAATGTTCTGAAAGGAAAGTTCTCCCTTAGCCTGACTAATGAGTCTCTCTAGACCTATAGAACAGGGATGAAAGTGGAGTCACTGTTTTTGCAGAAACAAGAGCTCCAGGGATTAGAACGCTGCCATCTCCAACTAAAAGATACTATATCACAATAACATCTTAGCACAAAGCCAGAATTCTATCAGCATAAAGTGAAGTTGGATAAAATCTGGAAGCCGTTTCGAGAAACTTGTGAAAGGCATCAGTACTGCCAACATGCACCTGTGAGTCTGAAGTTACCAAAAATCAAAAGAGATGCAAACGAGGTCTTGGTTTCATCATTGCTGGGACACCTTTCAATACAAGAAGTGAGTCAGTATTGTTTGGGTTGCTTCAATTAGCTGTGGTGGCCTATGCAGTCGGCCTACAACTCAAACTATGATCTGCCTGAATTATACAGCTGAAGAGGCTATACCCCAAGTATGCTCTTGCTAATATTTCTTTCAGCAGAAAAGAAAATTCTATATGGATGCATTATCCAGTTTTTGAATGCTCCTGATTTACAAAACCTTTTTCCCCCCCAGACACTGAGGAATTCACATTTCACTAAAGTGATTTTCTACTGCTCTGTATTAGCAGCTTTAGTATTTGAGATGAATTAAAGACCTAAACATTCAGTATCAATAAGGATGTTCAACTCAAAAAATTGAAACTGAAAAATAAAACTCACTGGATGGACTCAGGAGTGGAGTGGAGAGGACAGATGACAGAAATCATTGCACTTGAAGAATTCAGTAGAATTTACCCAGTCTGAACAAAAGAGAGAAAAGAAACTGGAAAAAAAAATGAATTAAGTCTCAGGGATCTGTGGGACAGTAACAAAAGATGCAGACACTCCTATCACTGGAGTCCCAGAAGATAAAGAGAAATGTGGGGACTGTGAAAGCGGACGAAATAATGAGTGAAAGACAGATCTGGCAAAACATACACAAGAGAATTAAGAAGCTGAGCGAACCTTAACAGGAAAAACCCAAAGATGTCTACTCCAAGATGCATCGTAATTAAAGTTCTGAAAACTAAAGATGAAAGCCTTCAAAGTAGTCACAGAGAAACAAGGCGTTACCAATAGAATACCAATTCAAATGACAGCGTATTTCTCACCTGAAACCACAGAGGCCAGAAGGAAGTGGCACATTTTTTTTTCTTTTAAAGTAGGCTGCATGCCCAGTGCGGAACCCAATGCGGGGCCTGAACTAAGGATCCAGAGATCAAGACCTCAGCTGAGATCAAGAGTTGGATGGTTAAACTGTCTGACCACTCAGGTGCCCAGTGGCACATTTTTTAAAATTAATAATTTATTTGAGAGAGTGAGAGAGTGAGCGAGCGCAAGCAAATGCTCATAAGTGGGGGGAGGAACAGAGGGAGAGAATCTCAAGCAGACTCTGTGCTGAGTGCAAAGCTCCACATGGGGCTCCATCTCATGACCTGAGAACATGACCTGAACTGAACCTTAACCAACTGTGCCCCCCAGGTGCTGCAGAGAGGCACAATATTTTAAGTGCTGAAGGAAGAGAACAATCAGCCATGAATTCTGCATCTGGTGAAACGGTCCTTCAGGAATGAAGGAGAAATGAGAAATAAGGACATTCTCAAACAAATGGGAACTAAAGGAATCTGTGGCTAGCAAACATACCTTTAAGACTGGCCAAAGGACATTCTCCAAATAGAAATGCAATAATAATACAACGAATCTTAGAGTGTCAGGAAGAAGGAACATTAGAGCAGGAATCTTGATACATGCTCTAAACTATCCTCAGAAGTTTTACAAATCTACTTAATGACTGAAACACAAGGTCTAACACCATCTGATACTCGACAATTTTTAAAAGTCAAGAAGATAAAGGGATCTGATGGAAGTAAGGTCACCTGAAGTGGTAAAATGTTGATACCAGTTGGCTGTGATAAGTCACATATTCCTATATACAGGAATACTCGGTGCAACCATCATGCAAACTATACAAATACACCCAAATGCACCATAAACACATCAAGACAGAGAATCCTAAAGAAATAGTCAAGTAGCCCCCAGGAAGGCAAGGAAAAAGAAACAAGAGGACTAAGAACCAGAGGAAACAAAGAGAAAACCAATAATAAAATGGCAGATTTAAGCTCTAGCCTATCAGTAATTATCAAATTAATGGCCTAAATACACTAATCAAAAGAAAAACTGGTGGAGTGGATAAAGAAACATGGTTCATCTACAAGCCATTTATAAGAAACTTTTGGGTTCAATGATGTAGATAAGCTGAAAGTAAAAGGGCTGTGAAAGTAAAATTAATGCAAACATTAATTTTAAAGTAGTAGGAGTGACAGGGCACCTGGGTGGCACAGCTGGTCAAGCATCTCTGACTCTTGGTTTAGGCTCAGGTCGTGATATTGAGCCCCACATGGGGCTCAAGGCAGAGTCTGCCTAAGTTTCTCTCTCTTTCTCCCCTACTGTATGCACACATGTACTCTTTTTCTCTCTCTCTCTAAAATAAATAAATAAATCTTTAAAATAGTAGGAGTGACTATATTTATATCCAATAAAGTAGACTTTATAGCAAAGAAATTACTAGAGACAAAGCGGAGTATTACATGCTGGTACAAAGATGGATCCCCTGAGAAGATACAAAGGTCCTAAATGTATAAGTACCAAACAAGACCATCAAAATACATCAAAAAAACCTTAGAGAGGTGGAAGGAGAAATAGACAAGTCCAAAGTCATAGTTGGGGACTCTCATCAACTGACAGAGCTGCTAGAAAGAAAATCATCAAGGAGGCAGAAAATCTGAGTACAATAAGACGTAAATGACATATATAGAATGCTCCACCTGAAAAGAGATTATACATTTCACACACCTTCTCCAAAACAGACCATATGGGCTTAAAATAAATCTCAAGAAGCTTAATAGAGCTGAAATCATACAGTGTCTTCTCCAACCATCATGGAATGAAACTAGAAGTCAACAGGAAATCTCTGAGCAGGTCAAAGTTGACAACAGAATTCTAAGGAATCCAAGGCTCAAAGGAGAAGTTTCAAAAGAAATTAAAAAACAAAACAAAACAAAACAGGGGCGCCTGGGTGGCTCAGTTAGTTAAACTGACCTTTGGGTCAGGTCATGATCTCAGGGTCCTGGGATCGAGTCCTACATTAGGCTCTTTGCTCTGCGGGGAGTCTTTCTCCTTCTCCCTCTGCCCCTCTGCTCATGTGCACTCTGTCTCTCAAATAAATAAAATCTTTAAAAATAAATAAACACATGCATATATACATACATACATAGAACCAAATGAAAATACGACATACCAAAATCTGTAGGATGAAGCTAGAGCAGTGCAGGGAAGGACATTTACAGAACTATATGCTTATATCGTAACAGGAAAGTGGGGAGTCTGCTTCTCCCTCTGCTCCTCCCCCTGGCTTATGCTCATTCTCTCTCTCCCAAAAATAAATAAATAAAATCTTAAAAAAAAAAAAAGACTTAGAACTACAGTAACCAAGACAGAGTGGTATTGGTGGAGGAACAGACACCAGAGATCCAGTGGAACAGAAGAGAGAACCCAGAAATAGCGCACAATACAAATATCAGTATTCAACATATGGAAGAACCAATAGAAATCAAGAAGATTACAGTTAAAAAGAAAAAGAGGCAAATATATGATTGGCATAAAATGGCTAACAGCTTTATGAGATGATGTTCAAATTCTTTACTAATAAGAACATACAAATGAAAAACAATATTATCATTTGATACCCATTAGAGTGGCCTAAATTTAAAGTCTGATGATAACCAAATGTTAGTGAGGACACACTCTGCCAAGAGATACTTTGGTGAGCTCTATGGCCAGCTCTAAGTAACGTCAGCAATGCGTCTGATCCTCAGCCTCAGCAGTTCACCCTGAGTATAGACACTAGGGCAGCAGTTCTCAAAATGTGGTCTGTGAACCCCGGGGGGTATCTGAGACCCCTCCAGAAGTCTGAGACATCAAAATGATTTTCATACCAGCACTACCAGGTTATTTGCCTTGCTCACCACGTGGACATCTGCATGAAGATGGCAGAAGCAATGGTGTATACCTGGTGGTCTTTTTATTCTTTACCACCACACCCTCATGGATTAAAAAAAAAAAGGTTCCACTTAAGCATGTCCTTGATTAAGAATTATTTTTTTTATTAAGAATTATTAACTGTACTAACTCGACACTCCAGAGCTCATCCTTTTCACATCTTGTGTGATGCCACGGAAGGACACATGCACAGAGCACTTCTTTGCATACTGAATCATAAAGGTTGTCTCAGAGAAGCCCATCGGTGATGGAGCTGGGAGCTGAACTAGCCACTTTTTTCAGAGAACACCACTTCAAAATAGGACTAGCATACTACGGTCATTCAGACTTGGGTATCTGGCACATCTTGAAAATCAGTGATGTGAGTCTATCACTTCAAGGAAAATATTGGCGGGATTTGTTGCCACTGATAAAATTTGAGCTTTCAGGGTGCAATTTAAAGTATCCTCCACCATGAACTATATTATATACTTTTTTGAGGACAATGGTTGGAATATCAATGAATGAGACTTTTTGATCTTATATATGAACTGTTAATATCTGGAAGATCTTTCTAGCTCAATGAGCCGTTATTTTCCAAATGACTGATATATGTTACAGACTCATTCACTGGTAAAGGAATAATGAAAGGACCAGACAGACAATGGATTTTAATCTAACAGGGTACGGAAAATTCACTAAATATGCTTTCAGATTGGGAATACTCAAAATGATCTGAATAGCTACTAATATACGTGTTCTTTTCCGTATCTTCAAGACTTCACGTGAAGGATTTTTTTTTTCACGTGCTTCAACCAAAATAATATATCACAACAGACAGAATGCAGGGGTAGATATGTGAGCCCAGCTGTCTTCTAGTAAGTCAGACATTAAAGAGATTTGCAAAAATGTAAAACATGCCATACTTCATTTTGTTGCTTTGGAAAAGTTATTTTTCATAAAAAACGTTATTTAGGTAATCTGTTTATTATTGTTATATTGTTATTAAAGGAAATAATACATATATTTTCAATTATTTATTATTTTTTAAAACTGAAATACAATTGACATATAACATTACTTTCACATGTGTAAGTTAATGATTCAATATTTGTATATATTGCAAAATGATCATAATAAGCTTAGTTAAAATCCATTACTGCATGTAGTAACAATTTTTTTTCTTGTGTTAAGAACTTTTAAGGTCTGCACTCTTAGCAACTTTCAAATATGCGACACAGTCTTAACTATAGTCACCATCTGTACATTGTATCCCCGTGACTTTTTTATAACTTAAAACTTATACCTTGTGATCCTCCCTCTTCAATCATTTCTCCCACCCCTACAGCAAAACTGTCAATCTGTTTTCTGCATCTGTGATTTTTGGTTTCTTCTGATTCTACATATAAGTGAGATCATACAGTATTTGGCTTTCCCTACCTGATTTATAAAATAGTAATATTAAAAATTTTTGTTTCAGTTTTCAATGTAATAAGTATCTGTAAATATAATCCAAATAATAAAAGCTCTTTGGGGTCCTTAATAATTCTTAAGAAGGTGAAGGAGTCCTGAGATGAAAAACTGCTGCCCTGGAGAAACTTACAAGTGCATAAAGATTTGTGCTTTAAGATGTGCACTCTAGCGCTGTTCTAGTAATAAGAGCTTGAAAACAAAGACTGCCCAGGAACGTCCTCGGAATTCACTGTGTCTGTTCTACCATTTCTGCCCTAACTTGGCTGTCATCCTATATCCAGACTGATGCCTGACAATGTTGAAAAGGCACTTACAGCTCAGTGCTCACAATAAATGGTGAATGGACTATCGGAACTCCCACACGGCCTCCTCACTCTCTCTCTCCCCAGGTACTTACCAGGTTTAATCTCAACTTTTGAACCCAATCCCACTTCAGTCTAAAGAGCCTCTATGTGTAAAACCATTTGAACAACAAATGTCAAGCTTTTTTTCTTTTAAAGGCTTAAGAAGCACTATGCTAAATTCATCCAATCAATAATCAGAAAATCTAGACTGTTGTTTCTCCTTCCTTCCCCTGAACTAGGGTTGAGTGGCTGAGTTGTGCCATCTCAACTGAAAGCCGTTCTGTTCAAACCAGCTTCATGAAATACCCAAGGATATTAAGCTCTGGAAAGCATCTGCCTCAGATAAGGCCATCCCAATCCAGCCTTCTCAAAACCTCACCAAGCAATTAGTCACCTCGGTACCAACACAAAAGTATCCTAATTTCCCACGAATAACTAGCAAAAACTGTTCTTCTCTGGGGATGGGAACCATAAGAAGAAATTCTGGTTCTATCGGGGCGAGCAGAGAGATCTGGTTTGGAAGTAGCATCCCAGAGACAGAGGAAAAGGCTGGGGCCCTCTCTGATTCTTCCAGAAAACAGACTCAACCTCAGGGCAGTCTTGTACTTCTGTGTGGTGTCTTAGCACCTCCTCTTTACCTCCACGACAAACGTGTCAATAATGTGCTCCTGGGGGAGGAACCAGTGAGCTACTTCCTCTTCATCCATCACCGGGGCGAGGTGAAACCGCTTCAGGTAAGTGTTGGTCAGGTCTCGAACTGCTCTGACGTCCCTGGGTTCCATGGGTCTCAGGCCCGACGTCTTGGTAGCCTTGTTGTGGTGAAAACAAAATAAAGTGGGAAGGTGACCTCTGTCATAAGAGGGAAAGGCAGGCCAGCAGTGTGGCCGTCCCCTGGGGAGGGGTGGGGGGGCTTGTGAGCCCTGCCAAATCCTGGCTTCCCCTCCTCTTCTCCAACCTCCCAGGTCAGGATCTGCAATGTCACAAGAGTCCCCAGGGAGCTGTTGACACATTAAGATGAAAAGCACTGAGGCAGAGTATATTAGACAACGTGTGGAACCTTCTATCTGTGTGCTGGGTCAGTGGTCAGCACTGCCCACAGCGCTGCTGCTCCGACCGAGTCAGGGCGCACACCGATCTACGTACCGAAGTCAAGAATGTTCACAGCCTCCACTGCAGGGCCAAACGATCTTAGCGTGTGTTCTGGAATGATGTGCATTACAAGTGCCCTGACATGTTGAAGATGCAGGTGAAAACGGCTGAGAAACTTATTTTATTCAATGGCTCGTGAAGAGTCTGTGGCTAGGGACGCCTGGGTGGCTCAGTGGTTGAGCATCTGCTTTCAGCTCAGGTTGTGATCCTGGGATCCGGGATCGGGTCCCACACTGGGCTCCTCGCAGGGAGCCTGCTTCTCCCTCTGCCTATGTCTCTGCCTCTTTCCCTCTGTGTCCCTCATGAATAAGTAAATAAAATCCTTAAGGAAAAAAAAGAGGCTATAGCTATGTTGGTCTTGTGAGCAACAAAAATGACATAAAAGTAAATCATGTTGTTCTGAGTGGGGAGGACAAGCATTGTAACAGCCAAGTATTTTCTAAAGGGTAATGGCTAGCTTGCCGAGTACTGGCCCCTGGCTTCTCATGCTATCTTTTGATTTAAAAAGTTGATTCGAACATTCAAATCCGTCATTTCAGAGCATAACAATTTCTATGGTATTCTACGAGGACCAGAATAACCTAAAGGTCAGGACAGGTCCCCATGAGGATTTGTTCAACTGTGTCCTCAAAAGAGTTCCGGATATCACTCAGCTACACAAGAACTGCCCAAAAACCAGGACACTTGAGCCAAGAAGTGAGAAAACCCACTAGAAGTGCTTGTTTGTACAAAATATTAAAAACTTAGCAATACAGTTCCATTTTTCTAGTTAGCTTTATTTTTTCCATAAAAATAGTGGATACATTTTAAGTGTTAAGTAACTTGTATATAAATACTTCTCCTTTACCTTTTATATGTTATTTTTAAATACTTTAAAATTAAATACTGCCTCTATACATAGATCATTACAGTTCCTGCATGCCCCTAGACTAGTAGCATTCCAAGGTGGAAAACAGGTATCATCCTGAGTGCTGGCTCTGGTCCATTTTAGTGGCTGTGCTGAGGTCCCTAGGGATCCGTGACCAAGAATGGTGATCATTGAGTGGTGGGGGTACTGAGGGATAGATTTGTTCTTTGTATTTACAGATCCAAATGTCCTTACTATGTGCCTTTCTGTTATGACTTATGTAAGCTATAAAGATGTGGTAATGCAGCTAAAATACAGTTTAGGAGACCACATTGAGAGAAGGTAAGCCCTTAACACACATTTATTTATTTATTAAAGATTTTACTTATTTATTCATGAGAGACAAAGAGAGAGAGAAGCACAGACATAGGCAAAGGGAGAAGCAGGCTCCTTGCAGGGAGCCCGATGTGGAACTCGATCCCAGGACCCCAGGATCATGACCTGAACTGAAGGCAGATGCTCAGCCACCCAGGTGTCCCAGCTCTTAACATTTAATAGAGAACTTGTACTTTTAGCCTTTATGTGGATCACAAAGCCAAAGGACAAGAAATGTCGAGGTCCTTGCTTCCACCCAAGGCTTAACCTCTCAAGCAAGCATGGCAATAACAGCCCAAATGTGCTAAATGAATGAATGAATGAATGAATGAATTCCTATGTTTTGAGGCACAGTCATTTACTCAGTAAGGGTGGTGAAGGCTACAGACAGGAAAAAAAGTCACTGTCGGCTCTGCAAAGATGATACTGCTTGGGCCTGGCACTTAGGTGTAAGCCAGGTGTAAAATTCTTTTTTTCCATTTCCCCTGAGCCAATTTTAGTATTTGGTAGCATTTCTATACTGCAAATTCATGGCAAGATGGAACCTATGTGATTTCCAAATACAATGTAATAAACATACATCTCCAAATGCTAACAGGAAAACCAGACTATATATACACAAAGAATGTATTGAAAAAGTCATTTACAAAAATGATTTTCTGCCATGAGGATGACCTCAATAAAGTTTTAAGTAGCCATGCCCCAATATTAAACTGCTTTTTCTTTTACTAGTTCAGTAATGACAATATCAAGCAATTAGATTCATTAATGAAAGCTACAGGACATGTGCAACTGTTAAGCAGATGTTCAGATATAAAGAACAAGCTTGCCAACTTCCTAGACACAGTCCTCTGCAGTACAATTCTCCTTCACTATTTATGCCACAGAATCGCTAAAATCAACATCTTTTGTCTGGCAGACACCCTTAATGCAGCAGTTCCCAATAATTTTTGTCTGAGACCCCTTTACCCTCTTTTTTCTTTTTTTAAGATTTTATTTATTTTTGAGAGAGGCAGAGACATAGGCAGAGGGAGAAGCAGGATCCCTGTGGGGAGCCCGACGTGGGACTTGATCTCAGGACCTGAGGATCATGCCCTGAGCCAGAGGCAGATGCTCAACCACTGAGCTACTCAGGTGCCTCCTTTACCCACTTAAACACTGAGTATTCCAAGAAAGTTTTGCTTATGAGGGTTATATCCACCCACCTCTATTGTATTAGAAATTAAAACTGGGGATCCCTGGGTGGCTCAGTGGTTTAGCGCCTGCCTTTGGCCCAGGGCGTGATCCTGGAGACCTGGGATCGAGTCCCATGTCGGGCTCCCTGCATGGATCCTGCTTCTCCCTCTGCCTATGTCTCTGTCTCTCTCTCTCTCTCTGTGTCTCTCATGAATAAATAAATGAAATCTTAAAAAAAAAAAATTAAAACTAACAAAATTTTAAAATAAAAAAAATACAGAAGCACACATTCCGTAAGGCCTCTCTGGTAATCTTCACAGTACATTTGTAGGGTAATTAAAGCAAAAAATGCATTTTCTGTTTCGCTATTATCATAAAAATCGTGTTGATGTCAAAACATGTTGATGCCCCCTGGAGTGGACCTGAGGACCTCCAGGGGTCCCAGGCCCGACTCTGAGATCTGCTGTGCCAGGTCTCCAAAGGTCAGAACGGGTCATAGAAGTGGAATACAAAAAACTCTGAAACAGTATGTTTAGGCCAACAGGCAAAGACAAAGTGCACCAGGCAATTTATAAGCACTTCAAGTACCTTTTTTTTTTTTTTAAAGAGAACATCAGAGTGTATCAGCTATTAAAAAAAAAAGAGAGAAAAAAAAAAGCAAGATCGCAGAAAACTGGGAGAATATTGAATATTAACTTTTGCTAACTCACAATGGCCATGTGTCTCAGGGCCTTCAACTTGCTACTTTCTAACATCACAAAGTCACACATTCTCCAAGAACATTGATAAGAATGAAATAAAAGTTAAGATGTAAAATAAACCTTCAAATATAAGTTGGGGTCTTCAGAAAGAGGTGGGGAGAAGGTTAAGCCCAGAATTTAAAAAAAAAAAAAAAAAAAGGGATGTTCTGGCAAAACCCAAATAAGAAAGGTGGTTTCCAGAGAATTCAATAAAAACAAAAAGACATTTCCAGCGATTGAGGCAATCTTACATTTCAGAAGCAAACTCTATCATCTCAGCCAGGCACACTTTCCCAGGGTCCCGCCGGCATGTATTACTCGCTGGACTCTGTACATTGAATTATGTGTAAAATCTGCTTATCAGTGCATGCGGGGGAAAAAAGGCTCAGAGCTGTATTAAAAAACAGAAGCTGTGTTGTTCTCTGTCAAACTATGTGGTGTAAACTATCCTAGAGCCAAGATTCCAGAGTGGAGATGTAAGCAATGATTATGGGTATTTGATTTAAAAAGGAGTTGACTAAGACGCTAAACACTGAAAAAAGCATCTACTGCAACTAAATGTAGAAAGAACACCATGTGTCTTCACAAGTGTGTCCTTCCTGCAAAGCCGTGGAAAAATAGCGGGAGATTAACCTGAGTCGGGTTTTTTGCCTACTTTAAATTCCTGCACCTTTAAGCCCACTGAGAAAAATAATAAATAAAATAAATAAAAATAAATTTAAAAAAATAATCCAACTTTGTTTGAAAATGCTCAATAGCAAATGAAAAACAAATCGATGCTTACAAGGTAGGGAAAGGCATTACTCTCAGGAAGACCTCCGCATTGCAGGTGGCAGAGGCCAGGGGCCTAGGCCCTGGGTGGTTCTCTCCTAACTAGAAGACGACCTGCCCTCCTGTGACAGTCCTGCCCTCCCTGCGTCATAGTTGAGACTACAGGTGTTCAGTGTTTAGGCCATCATAACGTCAGCTCTTATATTCAGAAGTCCACAAACAAGACATAAAGCAGAAACAGTGAAAAAAAGGAAAAAAAAAAAAAAGAAAGTGATGATAAGAAGAGACTGACCCAAAGAGCAAAAGTTGTGTTCAGTAAGGTTCTTCTTACACTTAATGGGACAAAAATGTTCCTAAATCACATAACTGCCAGCAGCGATATCACCTACCTGGGTCCCTATAGGGGAGGCCATGGTCTAGTATATGCTGCATTGTCCAGCTTCTTTTTTTTTAAGATTTTATTTGTAAGGGGCGCCTGGGTGGCTCAGTTGGTTAAGCGTTTGCCTTCGGCTCAGGTCATGATCTCAGGGTCCTGGGATCGAGTCCTGCATCAGGCTCCCTGCTCAGCCAGGAGTCTGCTTCTCCCTCTCCTTCTGCCTCTCCCTTCTCCACCGTCCCTGCCCCACCCCCTCATGCTCTCTCTCAAATAAATAAAAAATATATTTTTTAAAAAAGGGATTTTATTTCTAAGTAATCTCTACACCTCCATAGAGTCCAAACTCACAACCCCGATATCAGGAGTCGCATGCCATACCGACTGCGCCAGCCAGGCGACCCTGCACTGTCTGTCCGGTTTCTAACTCATGGGGCAGACTCCCAGGTGCCTTCTGATTTTCTAATATCTGTACTCACATCTCTTCTACCCTTTTTCTTCATTATCTTACTCTTTATTTTTCTCTCCTTCCCCAGGACTTAAAAGCAGGGAGGAAGACTGGAACATACCAGTGAGCACTATTCGGACCCTGATGATCTGCTTTCCTGTGTGTTTACCTATGCTCTAGTGACCCATGGTGAGACACCCGGGGGGACCAGGCCACGCTGCCCCCCCACCACCCAGGGGTGTGTGAGAGGTCATGGCAGGAACAAAGGGATATAACGGGGTAAAACATAGATGTCTGGGGCATGCATCCCAAGTACCCTCTGATTAGTGACAGACCCGTGTCTAAGTGTCAACCTGCATGAGTCTTGATCTTTTCATCTGCAAAATGCAGCAAAGGACACACCAGCTTTGAACGGTTGTTGTGGGAATAACATGAATATATATATATATATATATATATATATATATATATATATAAGAGCACTTCGTGAACTTCACTATATTAGGGGAAAAAATCTGGATGCTGGACCAGTGGTTTAGGATCGATTTGTTAATAACACTCTCTTACCTGAGTTGATTTTTTGTATAAAAACATAAAAGATGAGGGACAAAGTAAAAAAATACTCCTAACAGCTTAAATTCTGATCACCCTGAATAAACCAATGACAGGTATTAAAACTCCTTCATCCCATTTTAGGCAATTTACATGGAAGTGGGTGCTTTCCTTACATGCATGCTGCATGGCTTTATAGGCTCGATGAACTGAAATTTGGGGTGACCACAGGAGAACAGCATTAGCCCCTAGTGAAAAAAGTCTGCATGCCTGAAGTTTTTAATTTCCACTCCTGGGTGTGCCTGGGTGGCTCAGTTGGTTGGGCCTCTGCCTCCGACTCAGGTCATGATCTCAGGGTCCAGGGATCGAGTCCCGCATCGGGCTCCCTGTTCAGCGGGGAATCTGCTTCTCCCTCTCCCTCTGCCCTTCCCCTGCTCCTGCTCACTTGCTCTCTTTCTCTCAAATAAATAAAATTTTGAAAAAAAAAAAAACAAAAACCCAGTATCCCTCATGCATGTCAAAGTCTTTAACAGTTGGGCTTATTCCGGAGCCTGCAGAGGGGGTGTCTCACTGTCGCTGTGTCTCATGCCCCCTTCTGCTCACTACTGCATATCCCTCTATATGACTGTCCTCCTTGGGTCACTCTGGGTCTTGGCCCCTAGCCTCAGAAGAATCCTGGCCAGTCACTATTAACTCATGTTGACAGTATAACTCCTCTACACATCTTCCAAGCCTCCCTTTCAGAGCACCCATCTCCACCCGCCTACCTTCACTCCTGCCGCTCCAGCACAACAGTCTGGCTCCCCAACCCCCAGGTCATGTGGACCCTCCTCTGTCATGCTGCCTGCGGTTTGCATTTCCCTCTCTTCTGGTCTCTGTTCCCCTCCCTCCTTGGCCTCAGAGGCAGTGAGTTCATTATTCTGAGCCCCACAGTCTGCAACAACAGTTAAGACCGAAGGGAAGAACAGGCCTCCGCCTAGTGATCCTTCCATAAGGTTGCAAAGCTCCGGAATGATGATGCTGGGATCTCATGTCTGGTTTCCTTCGCCTCCACTTTTTTCCTTATGAAATTTTGCCTAAGGTCAGAAATTAGCTGATTCCCGTCTGTCATCAGAAAAAAAATACATTGATTCATGTCGCCACCACTGAATTACACGTACCCAGTAAACACACAGCCAGAACTGTGTCTACTACACCTAGAAAGGCCACTACAGGTGAAGCTCTCCCCATGTTAGAAAGGAACACGGGCGTCATTCCACTTGAAGCTCTCAATCAAGTTAAAATAGTCACTTCTTTCTGACAACCCAAAAGAAAGAATAGCTCTGGTGAAACAAAAACTTCGAATGGAAGATCCCATCTGTGGCAGACAGATTCTAAGACAGTCCCCAGTGATGCTGCCTCCTGGTTATTAGCCCACCCTTGTGCTTCTCCTGAGTGTGGGTGGAACTTGTGACTTGCTTCTAACCAGTGAAGCTAACACAGCAAGAGTGACTGGATGTCCCTTCAAGTACTGATTACATAAGGTTTTAACTTCCACTTTGCTAGCAGATTCTGTCTATAGACTCACTTCCTCACTGGCTTTGATGAAGCAAGCTTCTGCACTGTCAGCTGCTGCCATGTGGGGAATCTCTCACCTGGCGAAGAACAGACGGAGGCCTCAGGCTGACAGCCAGCAAAGAATGAAAGCTCTCAATGCAACTGTCAGCAAACACTCAAGTCTGCTAATAGCCGTGTGAGTTGGAGAGGACCCATCCCCAGTCAAGTGTTCAGATGAGACCTAGCCCCTGTGGATACTTTGATGGCAACGTCATGAGAGACCCCTGGGGCAGAGGCCCCAGGCAAGCTAGGCTTCGATTCCTGACCCATAGAACTTGAGAGATAACAAACGTGTGTTTAAAACCACTAAATTTGCCGTAATCTGTCACACAGCAATAGATTAATCTATTAGTTAATCTATACACCATCTTAAGCCTCAAATAAAAGCAACACTGGTAAACACCTTTAGCTATTCCCCTTTAAGAGACAACTTATCATGTTGGGAATCTGCCAGTTTATATTTATTTATTTATTTATTTATTTATTTATTTATTTATTTATTTATTTTTTAATCTGCCAGTTTAAAAAGGTAATTTTTTGTAGGGTGCGCTTGGGTGGCTTAGTTGGATAAGCGTCTGCCTTTGGCTCAGGTCATGATCTCAGGGTCCTGGGATCCAGCCCTGCATCGGGCTCCCTGCAGAGGGGAGTCTGCTTCTCCTTCTCCCTCTCCCTCTGCCTCTCCCCCTGTTTCATGCTGTCTCTCTAATAAATAAATAAAAACTTTAATGAAAAGATATAGCAGCACCTGGGTGGATCCGCTGACTAATCATCTGCCTTCAGCCTAGGTCATAATCTCAGGGTCCTCAAACCCTAGCCCTCAATCAAACCCTAGTTCAAGCTCCCTGCTCAGCAGGGAGTCTGCTTCTCCCTTTCCTTCTGCCCCTTCCCTCCATTCATGTTTTCTCTCTCTCAAATAAATAAAATCTTTAAAAAAGATATATATTTTAGGGATCCCTGGGTGGCGCAGTGGTTTGGCGCCTGCCTTTGGCCCGGGGCGCGATCCTGGAGACCCGGGATCGAATCCCACGTTGGACTCCCGGTGCATGGAGCCTGCTTCTCCCTCTGCCTATGTCTCTGCCTCTCTCTCTCTCTCTCTGTAACTATCATAAACAAATAAAAAAAAAGATATATATTTTAAAAGATTTATTTATTTACTTAAGAGAGGAGGTAGGAGAGGCAGAAGGAGAATCTTTCAAGCGGACTTCCCACTGAGCATAGCCTGATGCAGAGCTTGATCCCATGACCCTGATATCACAACCTGAGATGAAACCACGGGTTGGATGCTTAACCAACTGAGCCCCTCAGGTCCCTCTGAAAAGATGACAATTTAATGAGACCTTATTTCCCCTCCTGGGTCTCTCCTCTAAGCCTATTCCTTAGTTCCTCTGCGTTAAGATAGCATGTGAAGTCTCAATTCTTTTTCCTTTTTATATAACAAATGGTAAATACTCAAAATTTTAAAACGTCCATGTCTTGAGTTCAATCCCATCCAACCGGGGATCCCTGGGTGGCGCAGCGGTTTGGCGCCTGCCTTTGGCCCAGGGCCCGATCCTGGAGACCCGGGATCGAATCCCACATCAGGCTCCTGGTGCATGGAGCCTGCTTCTCCCTCTGTCTGTGTCTCTGCCTCTCTCTCTCTGTGTGACTATCATAAATAAATTTTAAAAAAATTAAAAAAAAATTAAAAAAAAATCCCATCCAACCATAAACTGAAGACTTAAAAAACTCTTAAAAAAAAAAAAAACACAACAAAACCCAACACCTGGTTGTCAAATGAGCTCCCCTATTTTTCCCAGCCCAGAGCTCTAAAAAGCTACATATTCACCTTCTCAAAATACATGAGCCAGTTTTTAAGACTCTTGCCAATAATTCTTTTCTACATTAAAAGCTTCAGTTAAGGTTACAGGTTCGAAAAACTGCAGAACATTCTTACTTACATCTGGAAGTCTATAGAGCTTCATGGTTCTCTGTAAAGTCATATTTCTACTCAAGTGAGAAAATTTCACTTCTACCAATTTTCTGGGGTTTAGTGATCGATGCCAGTATCTGGAATACAAAAAAGGTATTAAAATCTGATTGGCTTCTAATCCTATCAGTTTTTAGTCTTTGTCTCAGCTCAGCCGTATAGAGGATTTAATGTACACTCAAGCCACCCCTGGTACTGGACGCTGGCCCACTTCTTGTATAATTATTTTATCAGCTGTTTTATACATCTAAAATATGTCCTTCTTTCCTGGTTATGTTCCTTTGTAGTCTGTGACCTTTCATCTCTTTCAGTAAAGAGCAATCATAAAATTGCAAAATAAAGTTAAAAATGCCTAGTATGCAAGTATTTAATGACCACTGCTGATTCTATAGAAAGCAAACAAAAAGTTTAAAAACATGAAAACATCCCCTCCCCACCCCCCAAAATTAGGAGCCATCGGTTTTATATAACGCATACCAGAGAAAACAACCTTTTGAGAAACTACCTTGAATTTCTTAAGCGATTCCAGCTTGGATACTAGGATGATTTGTATTAAAACCCACCTGCAAAGTCTTATTCAAGTTATTTATGAATAATTTAATAGGAGATAGTCGTTTTACAGTTTTACCTCATAACTATGTTGGGAAAGTTTCATCTTATTTGAGTCCAAAGAATCAAGAGAGACAAACTCTGAGGCTTTACAAACAGGTTAGTCCTGGGACAAATCCGATAAACCATTTTCTCCCTGGATTAACCTTTGAAAGCTTGATAAGAACAGATGAAATCATAAAAACAGAGTTTAAGCCTTTTCTTACACTTAGCAAACAAGCTTGTTTGGGCTTTTCAGCCAGTGTTTATCAAGCATTTGGAATAGCTCCCTGACAGCTCTGCAGAGTGCGGGATATATCTGAGTGCTTGGAGCAAAGAAAATGCGAGCATGCTGGACGTTTCAAGACCATAGTTCCCTGGGCTCCCCAAGGTACAGGCAACGCTGGTCTTTCCAAGGGAAGACACACAGAAACACAGAATCAGCATCATTAGCAGGAAGATTGTTAGAACACGGGTTGTAGTGGTTCTTGGGTCTGGCCTCCACCTCTGCTACTACACCAACGACATAATAAGGTAAGCCCAAATCCCCGAGTTACACATGAGAATAACACTGGTAGCAACACAGCAGGGAGATAAGATCTGAGGCAAGCATGTGGTGGTGTTACCTGCACGTGGCCACAGGCTTAGGAAGAACCACACCGGCTGTATAAACGGCTTGAAAAATCCCTTCCAGGTTCACTCTTCTGGTTATTTCTCGAATTAACACGGGGGCTACCCGTTTTGACCTCAATTTCTTGTGAACACAAAGAAAGTTGATTTCTACCATCTTCTTTACACTAAGAAAGATGACAAAAATCGGAGTGAATGTAAGATGAAACCATTTTAAAAAATAAGACAACACCCATAAAATTTCAAAGAATAAGAAACTGAGGGACTCCTTTCAACACAATATTTAACAAAAACAGCCCATCATTTAGACATTTCACAAGTTCAGGTAGATATGCTAGTCCCCAAATCCCCTGCCAAAATGATTACAACTCTAGGCCATGGAGACCCAAACCCCTTGTTCTAAAAACATTTAAGACTTTAATTGTTTTGGTAGGTTTTCACTTTAGAAAATGGGTAAGATGTGCCTCAAAGTTTCTACATCTGTTTTTTTTTTCCCTGTAATGTATGCAATTAGAACAATAACTGGGTCAGCTATCTGCACAATCTGGTTAGATGTTTCTTTTGGACTATGATGCAATCTCTAGGATCCCTGAGAGGTGCCTTGACCACAGGAGAGCAGGTGTTTCTCTGAGCTGCTGTAAACATTCCAGAGCTTCAAAGTCTGTTCCCTGCTCTGGTCTCAGATATGCAGGCATTCCATGTGGCACAGAGATCCCTTGACATCAAATGTTTTTTAGCAGCAAAGAAACTCACTCAATATACTGAAAGGTAAACAGCCCTACTATGCATTAGATCTCTGACTTTCTGGGAGCAAAAATGCAAAAAAGCTGTCCTATGGATCAAAAGATTTAAAAAAAAAATCTCTCCTAAAATCTTTTAAGGTAATTTTTTTCTATATAAATACATCTGAAATACCTACCACGGCTTTCTTTATCTTGATGCATATGTACATACACGTATGTAAAATTCGTCTTGTGTGGGACACCTGGGGGGCTCAATAGGTTAAGCATCTGCCTTCCGTTGGGGTCATGATCCTGCAGTGGGCTCCCTGCTCAGCAGGGAGTCTTTTTCTCCCTCTGCCTCTCCCCTAGCTTACCGGCTTTCTCTCTCAAATAAATAGGTAAAATCTTAAAAAAAAAACCAAGTGTCTGTGTGTGTGTGCATTTATGAGCTACAGCTATCCTCTTGTTCACAGTCCAATTTTTAAAAATTAAATCAACCTTATTTTTTAGAGCAGTTTTATATTTAGTAAAACAAAGCAGAAAGGAGAGTTCCCTTAGACCCCTCCCCCCCATACAATCTCCCCCACTATGAACAATCTGAGTAAGTCGCTTTTAAAAGCCCACTGTAACTGCAATTCTTGGAAAAGCAACACATCGAAACTGACACAGACAAGCTTTAATAGGTACCTGTCATAAATCCGAATGTTGGCGGGGATGGCACTTATGAACCCTACTAGCTTCTTGTTCGAAGACACTCTGACCCCACAGTGCCACTGAAGGAGCCAGCCTGGGGGACGCAGCGCCCTGAGGTCAACACAGGCAAGGATGACAGGTGCAGGTTAGTGTCCAGGAACCCAGGGAGAGCCCAAGGCACGCCACCCTGCCACTGCCTGCACCCGGGGCGCCCCCTGCCCCCCCCCCCCCCCCCCCCCCCGGCGTCCGGCCAGACTCACCACAGCAGGAACTCGGGTGAGTAGTCAAACCGGAACACGCTCTCCTCGTCTTCCACGTAATTCTCATTTAACAGCGTGTACAACTCCTTGAGCTACAAGACCAAGCAAGTGTCCTGTCTACAGTGCTCGCCACCCACTTGGAAGCAATTTGTGCGATGGCAGGTGTCGAACCGAGGAGCGTTACTCACCACGTCGGCGTTGCCCAAGTCTAGGGTGTCCCACATAAAACCCTGGGGCAGGGAATAGGGCTCCTGGCGCACGTGGTCTTTATCGGCTTCGATCGCCCCGTGGGACGTGATGACTTCATCTGTGGAGGGGCAGAGGAGAGAAAGAATGAACATTCAACTATAGTGTATTCCGATGGCCAAAGTGATCCGTTACAGAGAATGACATCATTTCTAGGGCCCTGGGGTTACACCACTGTTTCAGCCCCTTCTGGAGTGAGACTGGTAGTGGAGAGGAGCTGCCATCTCACCAATTAGAGGGAGAAATCCTTCCTCCTGCAATGACAGGGTGTGTACTACGACATCCCAGGGACAGCCTCAACCCCTAAGTGACAGATCCATGGTGCTGCACCACAGGGGACAGTGTGGGTCTGATGACCGCCTGGAGATGGGCTCTCTTCTTACTCTGCATTTCAAACACCTGGGGGTGGGGGGTGACAAGGTGACCTCTGACCCCACCCCGCAAAACCTAGAACTTATTTCAGGACCGTTGACTTCTCTCCACAGGGGCTGCTGGCAGTCCAGCTGAAAACATCAGCGTCTCGTGGTTTCCACGAGGGTGCCCTTTCCAGATCCTTCCCCACTGCCTCCCAGTGTGACTGGGATAGAACCCAGGCCCTGCCTGGCCTTGTTCTCCGGGTTCATCCACACTGGCCCCAGCTCATGGCATCTGGGGGTTCCCTCTGCTCTCAGAGCCCCTCCCCTGCTCTCCATGTGGTGGGCCACTTGAGGGTTTGCAGACAGAAGCTTACACATCACTTTCCCACAGCATCCTTCCCTGACTCAAGCTTTCTCCTACCTGGAGGAGGCCCTCCCTCCATCCCCGCCTGGCCACTCTCTTCATCCTACTTTCCTACTTTCCCATCACTGTTCCCCTGGCACGCTCCCCAGCGCCTGGCATTTAACAACAGATACTCAACACTGATCTGCTGACTATTACTCAGTCATAAAAAAGAATGAAGTCTTGCCATTGGCGACCACATGGATGGACCTTGAAGACAGTACAGGAAGTGAAATAAGTCAGAGAGAGAAAGATAAATATTGTACGAGTTCACTTACATGTGGAATCTAAAAAAACAAAAATTCTGAATTCCTAGACACAGAGAACAGACTGGCAGTTGGCAGGGGGCAGGGGTGGGAGCGTGAAATGAGTGAAGAGGGTCAAAAGGCAGAAACTTTCAGTTATAAAGCAAGTAAGTTCAGGGGATGTAAACACAGCATGATGATTATAGTTAATAATACTGCATTGCATATTTGAAAGCTGCTAAGACAGGAGATCTTAAAAGTCCTTATTACAAGAAAAAAAAAATCTGTAACTAGGTGTGGTAAGGGATGGTTGGTAGATCTCCTGTGGGGGTCATTTGACAATGTACACAAATGTGGTATCATTCTGTTTGACCCCTGAAGCTAATATGTTGCTAAATGACAATGACACCCAAAAGGATAAATAAACAGAACCAGGAGGAAAAAAGGAACAGGTATCTGCTGAATAAATGACCTTCAGGTACACGTTCTTTGTGGAAGCCACAAGGTCTGCAACAGCTCGGAGGGGTTTCATTTTCTCTTTCTTTCTTCCCCCTGACTTTGTCACTTCCCCTGAAGCAGAAGTTCACTGCCCCTCCACCAGCTCGCTGGTGAGCCAGATTCTCAGCTGTTCCCTTGGAGTTCCTTTCAGGAGATCCCCTCAGAGCCTGGCTACCCACCGGACACTGGGGACAACGGTGGGGGTGGGGGTGGGGTGGGGGGTGAGGGGGGTGGTGGTGGTGGGGCTGCCTCTGCTGCCACCAACCTTGATGCTGCCTTAACTGAGATGCAAACCAGGTGTTCCCCCTGGAACTAGGGGAGTCCCACAGGGATTTAGGGAGGGGGCACCAAAATGTGACGCATGCCCCCTATCTTCCCAAAGACATGTGCTGGTGCCAGCCGGGCTTTCCTGCCCCTGGGGCAGTGACCTAAAAGCCACCAGCAGCTTGCCAAGCATGTGCAGCTAAACCTAATACATCGGATCAATCAACCCTACATCCCTTTAGCTCACTCAATTCAACAGCATTTTAAACCCTGTAAATTCATACTGGAGTCTCCCTCCACTACCGAACACACGTATTTCTAGAGCCTGAAAGAAGAGACAAGTGAGGATAACTGTTTTCCTCTATCTTTCACATTCCCAAGCCCGTGTTTTATGAAGAAGCGTGGGGTGGACATGGCTGGGAGAGGCCTGGTAACTTTGAAAAGTTTGAAAACCATCATTTGAGGGCACAGACAAGGATCGTTTCCTGACTTTTATGTGATAAAACTGATAATTTGTACATGGCTGGACTATTATTACAAGATCTGGATGACAATCCTTCATCTTACATGTTCTGGAACCCAAACAATCAAGGAGGAAGAACAGCCAGACAGAGAAATAATTATCATCTATCTTCATATGAGGATAACAGAAAGCAGCAGGTTTTAGCTTTTAATACAGTCATAAACATTTTAGTGCATTTACGGCATCATTTTTTATTGCAACAAGGGAAGAGTTAAATGATGTTTACGGAAACTTATGAGGCAAGAGTCTGAGTGGAACATGAGGGACCAGGCTGAGTGCGGAGGGGAGAGGGGAGAGGCCTGATGCCCAGACATCCCTGCACAGAGGAGTCCCCAGGGTGCTCCCAAGGGGCCCCCAAGGTCCCTACTGAACCGCAGCTGTTCAGCTCGAGCTGCTAGGAATTAACACCAGCAGTGAGCCTGCAGAATCCTATTGTTAAGCTGCGCCAAAATTTTCCATTTCAATAAGATTTAGCAGGGCATGGGGATCCCTGGGTGGTGCAGTGGTTTGGCGCCTGCCTTTGGCCCAGGGCGCGATCCTGGAGACCTAGGATTGAATCCCACATCGGGCTCCCGGTCCATGGAGCCTGCTTCTCCCTCTGCCTGTGTCTCTGCCTCTCTCTCTCTCTCTCTGTGTGTGACTATCATAAATAAATAAAAATTTAAAAAAAGATTTAGCAGGGCAAATTTCCTGTATCTTTGAAATAAATCAGATGTGAGACTGCTATAAATTTATGCACAGGAAAAACAATTCTATGAAGCTCAGGACCAAGAAAGGTTCTGAGACTCTGTCTTTTATATATATTTTTAATACAATAATGTTTCAAGAGGGAGAAGCTGGATTTTTTTAATAGAAAGAGGAATGAAACTCTAAAGTTGTCTCTACTGAAAGCCAATGTCACTACCCAATATTTATATTTTAAGAAGAAAAACAAGACTTTTGTGTACATTGCTAATCTGCGGTATAAAACAAATTATGTAAGTTAAGTTTCTTTTGTTTTTTGTTTGTTTGTTGCTAACCCAGCTGTTTTTTTTGGAGGAGGGGGGTAGGCAGAAAAGCTTACTTAATTTGGGTACCGGCTGTGTGTCCCAAAACTGGTATCTGTGTTTGGCAGCCTCATCAATGTTCCTGGCAGGGCCCTGGCATGCGGACAACAGCTCCATTGCTCTCTGGATATCCTGCAACTTCTGCATTGGAATGGTGGGATTCTACAACAGCAAAGACACACAGACACAAAAATGAGGAAGCTGCCACCACTCCCAAACTTGGGGCAGACACACGTGCATCCACCTTGGAGACTACAACACTGAAACACGAACAATCTTCCTCTAAGCCTGGTCAGGACCTCGGGCTCAAGGATACTAACATAGTAAAACAGAAGCAAACACAGTATGTTAAAGGTAACAACGACTCTGGTTTTAATGAGGCTTTGATATAGGTTTTGAGTAATCTGAAGCAAAGCCAACCACCCGGGGCTGCAGGGTCCCACCCATTTGCAGAGGGTCCTCTCCTGCACTAGCCAAGCAACAGAGAGGACTGACATGCATGCATGCATTACTACCAGGTGGCAGCCAGTCAGGCACACCCTTGGTTTCACTGTTGAGGTTAATGCCCTGTAGTAGCAATGTGAGGACAGAGGAAAGAACGAGCTAGAATGGAAATAAGGCAGACGAAGGAAATTTTAGTTCATTAAAAAGAAGAAAGAAAAGAAAAGAAAGAAAAGAAAAAAGAAAAGGAAAGGAAAGGAGAAAAGAAAGAAATGTGAATGAGTGCTGAGCTGGGAAGGAAGTTAATCAAGAAAGAAAATCTCTAAGTATGCCTTCCTCCTGGACCACACCCTGCCTCTCCCAGCCCAGATGCTTCTCCAGAGACAAATCTTCCAACTAGAACAAGCAGTTTCTTCCATTGAGTTTAGATTTTTTGGCAACCACAGCCTGTTTTCCCCACCCTGAGTGTTGGAAACTAACTTTTTTAAGTAAAACATATTCTCAGTCTGGAAAACTGATGATACCTTTCGATTCTCAAGTTCCTTCCTCCAAGCCAATATCCCTCTTATCTCTGCAGATTCTTCAGCTCTTTTTTTCTTTTTCTTTCTTTCTTTTTTTTTGGAAAGTCCCTCAAATGGAAAGTGGGACTACGATACTTGAACTGAGAGAGTAGCACTCAGGGCCGGATTGGAAAATCACAGAGTGTTTTCAGTACACAAAATTATTATTTTAGTATTTTGATGCCACGCAAAGAATGCTCTCCACTGAAGTTCAGAGGTGGTTAACAAGAACTTCAGAGCCCCCCCGTTTTCCTGTGTGTCAACATCCCACAGCTACCAAGGAAAGGTATCACCGACCCTGCTGGTTTATTGACAGTAGTTCTGGACTTCTGTTCAACCTTGAATCTGATGTCTGTGGTCTGGAGTCTATCCTTTAACTTGGGAAACTTTACCCATTTGACACAGTACAAAACAGGGCTTATTTCATACAGACCGCCCTGTGTTTGCTCTATCGTTGGGTTTCCTTAGGATCCTTGCCACTAAAATGATTCAAGGATACAAAATGCTGGAGTCTAATCAGAGATGTGTTCATTGTCTTACTGTCTCCATTTATGAGTCTAACAGCATCACCCAGGAGGGTCACAATTTTCTAAGACATTTCTCTTGTATTTCCATAGAGGTCTAAGTCATAGAGGTATGGTTTCAGCTACATATATTGACATAATAAAATACTTTCGCTGTTCCCATTTATTGTATTTTTAGATTTCTCTTGCTCTGGTCTCCTCTGAACCTCCAACATAAGAGTTACTGAATACCAGCAAAGTAAAATTTATATCCATCTGAACCCTTAATAAGGCAATGCATTAGAAGACCTACAACGTAAACGGGAACTCTGAATATAGTGTATTTCAGTTAGTAACACTTGAACATGCACCCATTTATCTTTAAAAAGACAAATCTGAACCTACAATGCTTGCACTGAATTTGTTATGGGACAAACAGCATGTTTTCCTTCCTAATGCTGGAGTTAAATTCTCGATCACAAATATACTAAACTCAAGCTATTCTGCGACTAGCATGAATCGGCATCTTTGTTCCAAAGGAGCCAACTTTGTTCCAAAGGATATCCCAACTCCATGAGTGGTTTCAGAGTGGTTTCAACTCCACCTAATTAGCCTCACCAGACTGACGAGCAGTCTTTACATAAAATGACCATTCATGTAGATTTGTATCTGAACGCTCACTATTTTAAGTGCTTTCTTGAAGTGGATACAAGTAAGCACAGTTTTCAAATCCATGGTGACAAAGCAGCAAAGGAAAATTCAGCTACGATACATTCTCAAACCTATCCATTCACCTTCCACAGCAGCACCGCCTGGGGAGAAATGAATTAGTGTTAGGGAAGGTGAGAAGCGGATCAACCCCATGTTAGCTTCCCGCCACTGAATCTACGTCAGGCACACCTCTTTCCTTCAGTGGAATACTAAACTCCAATTGTACTCTTTACCCTTTATTAACTTTTATATTTAATATCTTGGAAAATGTCCAAGTCCTCCGCCACTAAGAAGTCTAAAAAATCCAGACAAGTATTATCGGATTCCGGTAGTTGAGTGCAGAACAGAGTGTCTTCTAAACACAAACCACTGTGATCTACAGTGTTATCTAGAGAAAGGAAAGAAGCTCCAGTTTTAAAAAATGCAATGGAGGGGTGCCCGGGAGGCTCAGTCGGTTAAGTGTCTGCCTTTGGCTCAGGTCACGATCCTGGGGTCCTGGGATCGAGTCCTGCATTGGGCTCCCTGCTCAGTGGATAGCCTGCTTCTCCCTCTGCCTCCTCCCCTTTGCGATTTTCATGCTCTGTCTCTCTCCCTCTCTCAAATAAATAAATGAATAAATAATGTACCAGAGAAAGGCCTACATTAAAACAATTCTGATTTACTGTCAATTAAAAAAGAAAATTTCTCTACCATAGAACGCTAGCAGTTCCTCCTGCCTTGGCTGGTTCTAGTTTCTTGTAAGTACCCAGAAGTAAGGGAAGGGCTCAAAAATCACTGGGGGTGCAGAGAGGGGTACAAGCTGATGGTGATGGTGGAAGCAATAAGGAGGTCAGAACTACAGAGAAGTGACCCTGCACTTCCCTGATGAAGCGATGCTGAGAAATGGGAAAAATGTCTTGCAAGGTGATGGGTTGCCTTATATGGGTGACCTTGGGAAACAGGTCTGGTGGATAGAGTATTTGTTACCTGAGAGACGAGCTGAAAACCGAGAGGGAACACCCCATTTTCTTCTCACCCCCACACAGGTAGTCAGGGAAAATTGGGCAAAGTTAAGTCTCCTCTCAGTGACTCCTGGTCCTTACGTGTAAAACAGTAACAACAGCAAAAACCGCCTGCAAGACTGGCTTCGCGCGAGGCGGTGTACGCTGCGCGCAAGAAACAAATATTTCAACCCTTTCGCGCGAGCGGTGTACGCTGCGCGCAAGAAACAAATATTTCAACCCTAGGAAACTTGCATAATGGTAACTGTTGCCATAGGTACAAGGGCTTTAGAATAGAAAGATCGTTCAACAGAAAGGATCTAAGTGTCACCTCCCTGTCGCAGATGAGGGCGGCACCCACACAGCTCAGGAGCTGCGGCCGTGATGGAGCCCCCGCTCCCCGGGCCACTCTCCGGCCCTCCGGCCACACCACCACCTCCAGGACAAGGGCCGTGGGGCTGCAACCAGCAAAATCATCTGTGCTTCCTTTCATCACACTTCTGATTCTGCCCTTTCACCCTGTGAGTTTCTTGCCTCCAGAGGGCTCAGTGGCCTCCTGCGGCCGGCAAGCAAGGCCTGTGTTCCCAGCCAGGGTGGCCGGGGCACCTGCCATTGGCCCCCCGGAGCCCCTGCAGGTTCGGTCCTGGCTGGGGATGTCTCCGGGGGGAGGGGGGGCTGTCGGGAGCCACTTCCCACCCTGGGCAATGGAATTTAAGAATGGCCACTGAGGATTCAAAGTCGGAAGACTTACCCGTGGCTGCTCCCGCTGAAATCTGCTGCCAGATGGTGTTGTGCTATTCAGATAATTAGACAGACACCCAGAAAAATTAAAATGTGAATATCTTCTGAACTAAAAGTAATTACATATTAAGTGTAACTTCAAAAAAAAACAACAAAACAAAACACGACAAGACACACCTAACAAACTCACGCTGAGACTTAACTTCTAGCACTACAATCTACATGCTAATTTGCTCTGAGCAAAAGGAAAACTGCAGCCCATAGCCACACACACACACACACACACACACACACACACACACACAGTAACACAGTCTGTACCTCTTGGTCATTTAGGTACCCACACCAGCGCCAGGAAGGCTGTGAAGCCTCCAGTGACGACTGTCATCTAGCGCGCACTCAGGGCACAACCCTAACGCCCCTCTGGTCTTGCAGGGGGCGGGGTGGCACAGTCCGCCTCTCACGTGCCTGAAACACCGCAGGGGGTAAAATAAAACTGGGGTCTCACTTTTGAAGGCTGCTGGATTTTGATCTCCTGGGAATCAGAAGCCGAGTCGGACTTGGTGCCTCCGGAGTTTGGTTTCTCCTTTTTTCTCTTCTGTTTCTTCTTTTTCTTCTTGGCACCCAAATCCCCTCCAGGACTTCTGTTAGGAGAGTCACAGAGGATCAAACAAGAACGAAAAATCATTATATAAAATTAGTCATTGAGAAGAACGTGAATTATACCCAGGAGGGGGGGAGAAACAAAACAAAACTGTGTTAGGATACCTGATATTGTGATTTCTAAGAAGCATACATATTTGATCATTCAGATGACCCTCATACATATTTCCTAAGCGACAAGAGCTTAAAAATGTCTTATGTTAATGATGTGACTTTTGGAAAGTGCCTATGGATGGGAGCTGGTTGCTTGTGGTGCCAGCCCTGTGATCAGAGGGTTGGAAATTCCAGTCCCGGCCCCCAACATCCAGGGAGGAGAGGGGGGCAGCAGGATGGCCGATGGTTTAATGAGTCCTGCCTACAGAACGCAGCCTCTATAAAACCCCAAAAAAGACAGGGTTCAGGGAGCTTCTGGGTTAGTGAAGCCATAGAGATTCGGGGGGAGTGGTGCGCCCAGAGAGCATGGAGACTCTGCGCCCTTTCCCCACACCTGGGCCTGTGCATCTCTTCCACTTGGCCAGTCCTGAGACCTCTCCTTTTAGGATAAACCTGTCATCTAGTAAATAAAATGTTTCTATCCCTTCTGTGAGCTGTTCCAGCAAATTAGTGGAATCTGAGCAAGGGGTCTTGGGAACCTCTGATTTATAGCCAGTCGGTCAGAAGTGCAGGGGACTGTTTGGGTTTGAGGCTGGCATCTGAAGTGGGGGGCAGTGTGGGGTGTGCACAATCCTGTAGGACTGAACCCCTACCTCAAGGAATCTGATGCTACCTCCAGGATGGAGTTAAATAGAATTCTGCTGGTGTCATGTAGGAAGCCCCCCGCTCCACATGCACATGATGGGATCAGATCCAGAAACTCAAAACAAGATGTAAGGTGGGAAATGAAATTTAGTCAGATGAGAGTTACCAGGACAAGGAAGTAGGAAGAATTATTAGTCTCCACTCAGCCATACTGCAGCTGCTTACATATCATCCGAGCAGGGAAACTGTAGCTAGAAACCATATTTTATAATGGAAGTCAAAGGACTTTCACACTTAACCACAGTGCCGCTAACCTACTTTCCAGTCAGCCTTCTAAGGGAGAGCTACGTGTTGTGAAAAACTCCATTATAAACATCTCTTGGGTGCAACAAACCACTCATCTCAACATCACAGAACCGAAGAAACCGCTTCTCCATAGAAGGGGAAATTTTCCTTGGTAAAGAATTTAGCAAGAGGAATTAACAGTAAGAAATTCCACGTGAAGAAAATGTCCACTGGTAAAACATTTCTGTCTGGAACTCTTGTCCTCTTATGACTGTCACCTCCTGAAATAGCGGAAGAGACACAAGGAGATGTACCGTTTCCAGTTACTTGGGTCTAGGTTACCACAGGGCTCCCAGCAGGTAAGGTGAGGTTCCGAGCTGGTTACACCACTACGGCCTGTCTGGAGGGTGAAGTGATGGAAACGATCAGTTCCATTCTGTTGTCCTCAAATGGCTGTATCTGCTGCTACCTACTTTCCCTCTTGACTTTTTTACCTAATTTTCAAATATATCTGCATCATACAAGACACACAAGATATGTATGAATAGCCTTGAGACATTTGTCCCTCAAAGGCAACCAGTGGGTTTTCTGGTACATATTCTTCCAAAACTGTCTTTCTTCTCTTAGCACGCCTTCATTTTCACTGTAAGTTTTAAACAAAAACGGTCTCTTAAACATACCATTCGCCGACTTGCTTTTTTTTTGCCTTCCACTTAACAATGCGTCTTAAGACTTCTTCCCATGTCAGGATATATTGAGCTACCTCATTTCTTCTTAGCAGCTAGAGTGTATTCCATTGTGTAAATATAGCATATTTAACCATTCCTATATTAAAAACTGCTGTGGCAGGGGCGCCCAGGTGGCTTAGTTGGTGAAGCATCTGTCTTTGGCTCCGGTCATGATCCCGGGGTTCTGGGATCGAGCCCCACATCAGGCTCCCTGCTCAGCTAGGAGTCTGCTTCTCCCTCTCCCTCTGCAGCTCCCCCGCTTGTGCTCGCTCTCATGCTCTCTCCCTCTCAAATAAAGAAATGAAACCTTTTTTTTAATGCTGAAAAAAAAAAGTACAGTACTTATATCTTTAAGCATTCATGCCATTATGTCCAAAGGTGGAAATGCTAGGTCAAAGGGCACCCATGTTTTTACTTTTAGTAGATAATTAAGATTGTTTTACTAAATACTGTGCCAGTATCCACTTTACCAACAGTATGTCAGTTTCTGGTTCTGCATGTAAGGAGCTTAGAAATCACCACTCCATCTTAACTGAAAAATCAACAATTCCTCTTGGATCCATGAGAAAGGCAAGGACACAGGACAAACTAAGACTGGACAGACAGGTGAATACAGGGCATTGCTGCTTCCCGGAGCAAAGTCTCAGGAATGCAGAGTGGGACTCAGGTAAGAAAGCCAGAGGTGGGGGCGCCTGGGTGGCTCAGTCGCTTAAGCATCTGCCTTTGGCTCAGGTCATGGTCTCAGGGTCCTGGGCTTGAGTCCTGCGTTGTTGGGCTCACTGCTCTGCGGGGGCATGTGTGTGGGGGGTATCTTGCCTCTCCCTCTCTCTCAAATAAATAAAATGTTAAACAAACAAACAGAAAATCAGAGGTGTAACTGCCCAACTGCTGGGGCCTGCATGTGGACCAGAGATCCAGTCACAGGGATCTCCCACACTTTCATGAGTTTTACCTCTAGGAGCTGTCAGGTTCTGAGAGCAAACATCAGACAACAATCCCCCCATGCTTCTGGCAGTGGGAGGGAAAGAGGGGAAGACAGTGGGCTGGGTTTGATATTTTCCCATGTCACTTAGGCTCTGGTTGACTAGTTTCTTCTGGGGGCCAGGCCTTGTTGAGAACACAGTGCTCCCACTGTAGCGTCCTGTGTCACACAAGAGGGTAGGAGAAGATTCAGGAAAACACAAACGAGTTCACAGCCCAGAGGCACAGACTCACTAGGAGCTGGGAGGGGCCCAAAGGCAGGACCATGGAACCCCCTGGCCCTCACCTCACCTCCATGCTACTGCAGGCCCCCCAGAGCAGTTCCGCTCACCTGGTAGCTGACATCTGGCTACCCAGAAAAAATTACAAGGCATACTGAGAGGCCAAAAACACACTTGGAAAAAAAAAAAAAAAAGACCAAGCACAGGAGTCAGACAGGGGGGAATCCCTGGGTGGCGCAGCGGTTTAGCGCCTGCCTTTGGCCCAGGGCGTGATCCTGGAGACCCCAGATCGAATCCCACGTCGGGCTCCCGGTGCATGGAGCCTGCTTCTCCCTCTGCCTATGTCTCTGCCTCTCTCTCTCTCTCTGTGTGACTATCATAAATCAATAAAAATTAAAAAAAAAAAAAAAGGAGTCAGACAGGGCAGGGATACTGGAATTCTCAGACCAGGAATTCAAAACAGCTATGATTAATATGTGGAAGTGTCAAAGGAACAAAGGAGACAGCATGCAAGGGCCAACAACATTAACAAAGAGATAGAAAACCTGAGAAAGAACCAGAAAGAAATGATAGAAAAAAAAGGCACAGTTAGAGAAATGAAGAGTGCCTTTGATGGGCCTATTAGGGGACTGGGCATGACTGAGGAAAGAATCTCTGAACTCGAAGATACAGCAATAGAAACCTTAACAGGGGGTGCCTGGGTGGCTCAGTGGTTGAGCATCCACCCACGGCTCAGGGTGTGACCCTGGCGTCCTGGGATTGGAGTCCCACATCAGGCTTCCTGCAGGGAGCCTGCTTTTCCCTCTGCCTGTGTCTCTGCCTCTCTCTGTGTGTCTTTCATGAATGAATAAATACAATCTTCAAAAAAAAACCCAAAACAAAACAATACAGAAAAAAAGCTCAATGGAAATTTCCAAAAGCAGGGCACCTGGGGGGCTTGGTTGGTGAAGCGCCTGTCTCTGTCTCTTGATTTTGGCTCAGGTGATGATCTCAGGGTCATAGGATAGCACCCCACGCTGGGCTTCCCCTACCCCCACTCTCACAGGCAAGTATGCACTCTATCTAAAAAACAAACGAAAACAGGAACAAAAAAAAGGAACCTCAAGAAGTGAAAAGCCATGAGAACAAAGCCTGATGAAGTAGAAAAGAATATCCAAAGGCTGTGGGATAACTAACTACAAAAGGTGTGACATATGCGTGATGGGAATACCAGAAACAGAAGGAAGAAAGAAGGAACATAAAAAAAATATCTGGAAGAGTCACGACTGAGAATTTCCCCCAATTAATGTCAGATACCAAACCACAGATCCAGGAAGCTCAGAAGACACTGGACAGGATATGTGCCAAAACACACTAGCTTCGGCATTGGCACATCCTTTTCAAACTACAGAAAATCAGAGATTTGAAAAAAAAAAAAATCCTGAAAGCCAGAGGCAAAATACATTTTTCCTATCAAGGAACAAAAAACAGTACATAAATGGGAATGTAATTTCCCAACTTCTCTGCCAATACTGAAATATTAACACTCTTATTCACCTTTGACAGTCTTTTTTTTAATATTTTTTTAATTTTTATTTATTTATGATAGTCACACACAGAGAGAGAGAGAGAGGCAGAGACACAGGCAGAGGGAGAAGCAGGCTCTATGCACCGGAAGCCCGATGTGGGACTCGATCCCAGGTCTCCAGGATCGCGCCCTGGGCCAAAGGCAGGCGCCAAACCGCTGCGCCACCCAGGGATCCCCCACCTTTGACAGTCTTTAAAAAAAAAAAAAAGATTTTATTTGAGACAGAGAGAAAGAGAAGAGCAGGGGCAGGGGCAGAGGGAGAGTGAGAAGCACACTCTCCTCTGAGCAGGGAGCCTGACCCAGGGCTCCATCCCAGGACCCTGAGATCATGACCTAAGCCTAAGGCAGATGCTTAACTGACTGAGCTCTTTGACAGTCTTATAAGTAGAAAAGTCTCGTTGCAGATTTAACTTTTCTTTACTTAATTAGGAGTGAGGCTATAAATCTTCCCATATGTTTACTAACTTATATTTTTCCATGGATTGTGCATTCATATCCTTTTTCTATTACTCATCTCTTAAAAAATTGATTTGTCAGTGGCCTTTATAAAAGCATGGATGGAACCTACCAGTTGTGAAGTATTTTTAGTTTGTGTGCTTTCATTCAATCCTTGCAACAGCCCTATGAGATACAACTTTATGTCTGTACCACATTGCCTAGACTGCTGTGTATTATTTAGATTGCAAATACTTACCTGGTTTATTTTTGTTTGTTTTTAAATGTTTTATTTATTTATTCATGAGAGACAGAAAGAGACAGAGACATAGACAGAGGGAGAAGCAGGCTCTCTGCGGGGAGCCCAATGTGAGATTCAATCCCAGGACCCCAGGATCACGTCCTGAGCCGAAGGCAGATGCGCGCAACCAGTGAGCCACCCAGGCATCCCTACCTGGTTTATTTTTTTTTTTATGGTATCTTTTTCTATATAGACATTTAAAATTTTGGTGGAGTCTAATATTTTAAAAAACTTTCCCTTGTAGTTTCTGAGCTTTTAACAATTGCTTAGAAAGACCTTCCCTATTACTGCAAAACTACATAAATATCCTTCTATGTTTCTCCTCTACTAACTTTGTGACTATTGGAAAATCATATTTAGCTTTCAATTCATTGTGGTAAAAGGTATACAATGCCAAGTGCCATATCTCTACTTTTCAAAAATACATAGTAAATACAAGAAGTAACATAACTTGTTATTACTGGGGTCACACTGCACTGCGCAGAGACTGCTAAGCAAATATCGTAAGAGAGGCAGATCTGCCTACTTACTGGATGCCATCACATAGTGAGGTTCTCTTTTTACCAGATGCCGTTCCAGGTGCAAGCAGTTTCGAAACATGTCCGAAAATTCACTGATCCTTCTCTCAGCAAGAGGTGGGGTCTATTCCTCTCCCCTTCAATCTGGGCAGGCTTGTCACCTGCTCTTTATGCAGCCAAAGCGACGCCATGTGATTCTGGAGGCTGGGTCACAAAAGGCCATGCAGTGTCCACCCGGCTCCCTCAGGATGCTCATTCTAGGGGCAGCCTGGAGCCATGGAAGAGGTCCGAGTACTGAGACCACCGGGCCAGCAGACAGTGCACAGAACTCCAGGCAGCAGCGGCACCAACCAGGGCTGCAGGAGGGAGCCTGGTTGGACAATCAGCTCTGAGGATCCATGCCTGCACCAGCGTGAGAGGTGCCAAGGGAGAAATTGCCTTTCCACCTTGGAGAATCTCAAGCATGACAGACTGACTGCTGTTTTATGTCACCAGCTCTGTGGTGACTGTGTTACAGAGCAATACAAACAGGATCAGAAATTTGGTGCCTGCAAGTGGAGGACCACTCTAATAAAACCCTAAAACACAAGGCAACAGCTCCAAGGAGGCCAGGTGAAAAGGAAGGAGAGGAGACTTACTGGTGAGGACTCTAAAAAAATAAACACAGTGTTTTGTGTAATGTTTACTTCAGTGAGTGCTTCATTTTCAAACAGAAACCTGAACCAGGAAAGGAGACCCTCATTATGTACTAGAGGAGCAATATTTAGAAAGCTGCTGCCAGTGATAATGGAGAAAACCAGAAAATGTACCTAATGAGCTGATGATGATCTAACTAAAGATTTCTGGGCAGAGATTGAAGGTGCCGGCTCGGCTTGGCTGTCTATAATGAGACCAGAGGGGGATCAACTCAAGAATAAACTAGTTAGTTTCTGAGTGGAAGTCAGAGAACATATACACTCAGCCAGTACTTTGCAGGTTAAAAAATAAGTGCTTCTCATACCCAGCGTCTCCAGAAGGCAAAGGAGATATTTGCCTTCTTGACATATTGACATATTAAGAAATGGCCTCAAGGGCACCTGGGTGGCTCAGTGGGTTGAGAGTCTAACTCTTGACGTCAGCTTGGGCTCAGGTCATGATCCTGTGGGTTGTGGGATCGAGCCGTCATTGGGCTCCATGCTCAGTGGGGTTGGGGAGTCTGCTTGAGATTCTCTCTCTCCCTCTCCAACTCCCCCTTGCTTACTCATTCTTTCTAAATTATTAAATAAATAAATCTTTTAAAAAATGGCTTCAGAACAGAAAATCAATGAGAGGGTGGAGCCATAGGACCCTCTGTTAGGACCTTAGAAGATTGAAGGTGGTGCCTCTGGACCATTCCAAATGGACAAAAGGCTTGATGGGCCTTGTCTATCCTCTGTAAATATTAGAGCTTCCAAGAATCTTTGAAACACAACATTCTCACCAGGTGCCCCTTAGAAAGAAAGGTTTATCTGAAAGGGATTTTAGGGTAGTTTTGTTTACCAGAGCAGATTGTAAATGGAAATGCAGGAAAGCATTTCTAACAGCATTACACCAGCTTGAAAGAGAGTTGAACAAAGTCAACAGAAGCCTTTGGACCTTCAGTCTTTTCCAGGCAAGAAACAGAAGAAGGTTACTCCCGGAGATGCTAAGTCAGTTTTCTTTTGGAAGGAGGCCTGGAAGGCCAGGGCCCAGAGCCCAGAGCCCAAAGGACAGAGCCCAGAGTCACGGAGGACAGCTCCCAGAGAGTAGGGCTGAACCTGAATCCAGGAGCAGCCAACAGGTTCTTGCTTGGATTTCAGAACTGCTATGGGCCAGTGGCTGTGGTTTGCTTTCTATCCCCCCACCCCATGCCCAGGCTCTCCTACATCTGTCCACCATTTCACAAAGGGTGTGTGGGAAGCGGACAAGGTACCTGCTCCATGTATGGTATTCAGATCAACCCCCAGAGCCCTCAGCCATACTTAGACTTAGTTTACATGAGATTGCAGACTTCAAGCCTGAGCCTAATATATAAACCAAAACACGACATGGCTTTGGGGGAGAGTCTTAGGGACAAGGAGAGCAATTCTGTATGCAGGGAAAGTAAGATGCATTTTGTTTGTTTGTTTTAAGAGAGAGAATGAGAGCCCGTGCCAGAGTGGCAGAGGGAGAGGGAGAAAGAGAGTCTTAAGTAGGCTCTATGCTCAGTGCAGGGCTTGATCCCAGGACCCTGAGATCACAACCTGAGCTGAAATCAAGAGTTGGATGCCTAACTGGCTGAGCCACCCAGGGGCCCCAAGATGTGTTTTTGATAAGACAGATAAGAGGAATGGGAATACATTTTTATTGAAGGAAGAGCTAATAATTTTGTCCTAAAATGAGACTGATTAAAGAAGGAAAACTTAAGACAAAATGTGAATGTAAAAACAAAGTGGCAGAGGTTTCTGAAGGGAGTTTTTGAAAAAGAATTTTACGTGTGGTCAGGACTCAGACTGGAATGAATTAATTTTTTTTAATTTTTCTTTTTTTAAGGATTTTATTTATTTATTTATTTATTTATTTATTTATTTATTTATGAGAGACACAGAGAGAGGCAGAGACAGGGAGATACAGGAAGCAAAGCCATAGGCAGAGGGAGAAGCAGGCTCCCTGTGGGAAACCTGATGTGGGACTTGATCCCAGAACTCCAGGATCATGCCCTGAGCTGAGGGCAGATGCGCTCAACCACTGAGCCACCCAAGCATCCCTGGAATGAATGAATTTTAGAAGTACAGCTATATAAGATTGAAATTTGGCTCATCTTTCTGGTAAAAACACAAAGTCTTCTTGAATTGTTGGTTTGCTCTTGATAAGAAACTGTGAATGAAGCTTGTTTTCCTTTATCTGCCCAGAAAACCAAAGTCTTTGTCTTTATCAGGTCTTTGGTTAGTTAAGAAAACTGAAACTTCTCAATATTAAAGAACCTAAGTTTTTCCAACAACTACGTACTCTTCTGTAGAATCTACTACTGCCACTTTGGTTAAATAGATAATTAAATATTAAGTTTTATAATGATCTACAATCCCATTTGTATATGTGCTTTAAAACCTTCTGAGGTTTTTTTTTTTTAATTTTTATTTATTTATGATAGAGAGAGAGAGAGGCAGAGACACAGGCAGAGGGAGAAGCAGGCTCCACGCACCGGGAGCCCGACGTGGGACTCGATCCCGGGTCTCCAGGATCGTGCCCTGGGCCAAAGGCAGGCGCTAAACCGCTGCGCCACCCAGGGATCCCCTTTCTGAGGTTTTTTTTTTAAGATTTTATTTATTAATTCATGAGACAGACACACACACACACACACACACACACAAAGGCAGAGACACAGGCAGAGGGAGAAGCAGGCTCCATGCTGGGAGCCTGAGTGGGACTTGATCCCGGGTCTCCAGGATCAGGCCCTGGGCTAAAGGTGGCCAAAGGCAGCGCTAAACTGCTGATACACCCGGGCTGCCCTGAGGGTTTTTTTAAAATCAGCGTTCCCAAATATTCAAATCTAGATGAAGTCTTCTTGACTAATTAGGCTTGTTTATTTGGTATGATCAGTTACTTGGGGAACACCATCAAACAAATAATGATAAACTTCTTGTATTATGTTGTATGGCAAAATGCTATCACTGTTCTAGTAAATAGATGAAATCTCTCAAGTTTTAGTATGTCATCACTTGACATTCTGATTACTGAAATGTGTGTCACAAAATAATTGGATTTCCATGTTAACTGCATTATAATAAACTCTCACCAGATCTTTAAACATGGCCATTTTTGAGTCATTGATGATTACCCATGCTGGTGATCTTACATAATGTGTTTCATCTTAAGGAGAGTCATTGAATAGACTTTTGACAAATACAGGTTTCCAACATCTTTAAAATCATAAAATTAAACTGGGTAAGAATTTCTGGAACTAGGGATGCCAGGGTGACTCAGTGGTTGAACATCTGCCTTTGGCTCAGGGCATGATCCCGGGGTCCTAGGAATGAGTCCCACACTGGGCTCCTTGTAGGAAGCCTGCTTCTCCCTCTGCCTGTGTCTCTGCCTCTTTGTGTGTCTCTCGTGAATAAATAAATAAAATCTTAAAAAAAAAAATTTCTGGAACTAAAAGAAAAGCTGCATTCAAACAGAACAGGAATTAGTAACATGAGATTGAATGAATTGAGGAAGACAATTATAGTTCTTGTGACTCTTGTTTGAAGCACTGCTGGTTCTCTAATGTTTGCTCTTCCAGATTTAAGGAAATAGTTTCTCTTAGGATACCTATGACTTACATAAATATGATAAAATATTCCTTTGTGAACAAATTGAAACCTGTATCTTTTCTCCCTTTCCAAACCCTCCAGAAATAAAAAACTCTCAGTGAGTTCTCTTTCTTTTGTGGCGATTATAATCACTTGCAGAGGTTCAATAGCAATCTGTTCTTTTTTTTTTTTTTATAATGAGGACTGACTGTAATTAGTATTACAGTGTACTGAGTCTTTTTTATTAATTTTTATTTATTTATGATAGTCACAGAGAGAGAGAGAGAGAGAGAGAGAGGGGCGCAGAGACATAGGCAGAGGCAGAAGCAGGCTCCATGCACCGGGAGCCCGATGTGGGATTCGATCCTGGGTCTCCAGGATCGCGCCCTGGGCCAAAGGCAGGCGCCAAACCACTGCGCCACCCAGGGATCCCAGCAATCTGTTCTTGTAACAGGACACCACTGGAAACACAAGGTATGTTACCAAGGTGTTAAAAGTGTCATACTAGAGAGACAGGCACAGACTCCGAGGTGACTAGACAGCCTTAAGGGACCTTTAGCGAGGTTGACTTGATGGAGCCAATGAGCCCCTTGGAAATGCTGGCCTGATACCCTGCTGACAGGTCCCAGCAGCCTCACCAGGTGAGTAAAGAATGTCACTTCCTGGCAGGTACAGGAAATTTCAGGATATTTTGGGGACCTGAAGAAGAGGAATTCGCCCAAACCTATAGGCACTCTGGGCAACTCTGACAGCAAGTATGTGGCTTGGTTTCTGGCCTTAAGAGGATATTAAAAGTTCAATCTGAAACACCTTATAAAAACTTCCAGCAAGCAGATTTATAAGAACTTGTACAGCCAGTCACTATTCTTACTGTGCGTATATAAATAATCAGGCCAAGTTTGTTAAAACTCAATTTGTCTTACAAACAAATTAGTCTTTCATTTGGCTACTTCTGATGGAAATGAGGGTGATTTGAGGGAGAAAAATTATATTTCAATAACAGACCTTTGGAGATGTTAGATTCTACCTCTGATTGTCTTTAAATGTTTGTTGTTTGCCTAAGCTGGACAGTTTGAAGTATAAACTTCAGAGAAACCACCACAACAGCTCATGTGTGGACATTCTTCTTGCCTGTTACCCTATGGGAATAATAATAGGACCCATGGGCATATGATTATTTTAATAGCTGGACAACAGGATGGACTCCCCAACAGTTGTATAACTCAGCTGACACCCTGGCTGATTCTATGTGGCTGGGACGGCAAAATTGCTCCTCAACAGCCGGAGCAGACCACAGTCCATGGGTTAACTATGGACAGTGGAGACTGTGGACAGCCCACGTTCCTCATGATTGAACTGGACGATGCACTTGGGGATGCCCACATCTCCCAGGAGGAGCTGTCTCCCACTTGCCAGTGCTTCCTTGTAATTAGGACATTGTTAAAGCTAGACACATCAGGCAAAGTGGTTTCCTGATAGATTTCTCCCTTAATCATATTTGTCGCAGGAGCTGCCCCTTATCAATGCAAAATGACAAGTAGAGGCTTTAGCTAAGCACACGGTGGCCATCTTTAATTAAACCTGGCATGCAGTCACCCTCCTACATAAGGAAACCACATGCATTTGAAAAGTAGTCCTTCAAAACTGGATGGCCCTTGATATTTTGACTGCAGCCCAAAGTGGAACCCATGCTCTCATTAAAACAGAATGTTGTGTCTATATTCCAAATTACTCAAAAAATGTAACCAGAGCCACAGAAGATTTAAACAAACACATCACTGCTATAAATGCTCTAGCTCTAGATCCTTTTAGCAGGATCTAAATTTGACTCCTTCCAAATGGAAATACGCCCTGCTAAGCATTGCTCCATTTCTTGTTCTTTTTGGTGGTTGTTTGACTTTTTGTGTTTGTCAGATGGGAGCCTGTGCTATTCACACAAGCCTGGAGAGGCCTTTACTGTGTAGATTTCGGGAGGAACCAGAGACACGAAGACCTGCTGCCCTGTCCGTCTTCCCTACGTCATCCCTGGTCAGCAGGAAGTAGCTACAGAAGAAATGGCCACTGTCCCTTCTCCTTCCATAGAAGTGGAATGGCATTTTCACGTGGGGACAGGACGCCAATCACCTCCATTTTGACCTCAGTATATAGTTTCTAACTGATCAGGTTCTTCTTTCCAGCTTATCTCTTAACTTGGGCAAAAGATATCCTCAAGCACTACGCAGACCCCCAGGGCAATGACCGACTTGACCTTCACTGTCCCCCTGCAGGTACCACCGACCTTTGTCCCACATCTTCCTTACATAAACCTGCGAGTGTTTTCAGCCCTTAAGAGACAGTCTTTTTGAGACACTAGCCCACTGGGCTCCTGGTGAAGTCCTTTCTTGTTTACCACCATTCATCTCTCTACCTTTGGTTTTTTGTCAGCGGTGAGTGGCTGACCCTGGTTTGTTTGGGTCAACCAGAGCCAGGTGCTCCTGCACCCCCGCACCCTGGTTATAATTCCCTTCCCCTGAACATATGGACTTAACAGTCTTGTGACTCACTTATAACCCATAATTACAACAAATGTGTCCATATGTGACTTCCAAGTCTAGTAAGAAAAGCAAGCAGCCCCCATCCACTTCTTGTGGAACATTCTCTCCATCAGATGACCCTGAGCCCTGCCCTGCTGGTGAGGTCCCAGGGAGGCACACTGAAGGAGAAACAAGCTGACCCCTACTAACAGCTGGCCACATGAGTGAGCCACCTTGGGTGTCTGTTCCGTCTAGGGGAGCCTTTGGCTTCCTGCAGTCCCAGCTGAAATCTGAATGGGAACCCCATGAGACACACATCCCCCAACCCCCTCACCGGGAGAACCTCCTCTAACTGGGCCCTTTCCAAATTACTAACCCACAGATTCTGTGAGCCTAATAAAATGGTTGCCGTTTGTTACACAGTAACAGTTACTGGAACATAAAGATATAACAAAGTCTTGCTTTATGAGGCATATATTCCTAATGCAATTTAGATAATACACAAATGGAAGACCCATGGGAAATTAAATGAGACAGGTCTGTAAGTGTGTAGCCTGGCGGCTCGTACAAAGAAAGCCAGTCAATAAACACTAGGCACTGTTATTATATAGTTAAGCATGCTGTTCCCCTGCCCAGACACCCTTCCCTCCTTCAATGCCTAGCAAATTGCTTGTCATTCAAGATTCAGGCCAAGAATCACCTCTTCTGAGGTGCTCCTCCCCTAATCTGGATCAGGTGCCCCTAACTCAGAGACAGCCCCCCGCCCCGCCCCTGTCATCTGAGCGTTGTTCTATTCAGCACACTCTAACCTGGGGTTCTTATCTGCTGTTCCCACCACGGTGTAAGCTTGAGTAACAGAACGTCTCTCATTTCATTATAAAATGTATGAAATAGAAAAAAATATATCATTCTCTGTTCATCAGAAAGACCAAACCTTGATTAGAAGTTTGGAATTGTCAGCCCCAACCCCTCATTTTCGAGAGTGGGGAGGGGGCTGGAGACGGAATTAACCACCGACCATGGGTAATCATGAAGTCTTCATAAAAAGCCCAAACGTCCAGGGTTCAGAGAGCTTCCAGGTGGGGGGTACACAGAGGTGCTGGGGGGGCCCACCTGGAGATGGCGGGTATGGAAGCTCCATGCCTCTTCCCATATACCTTGCTCTAGGCCTCTCTTCCATCTGAATTGAATGTGCATCCATAGTCTTCACCACATTTTTAAAAATAATAAACTGGTAAACACTAAGCCATCTGTTTTCCTGAGCTTTGGGAATTCAAATTAATTGAACCTGAGGAGGTGGTCATGGTAACCTCCCAACTTCTAGCCAGTTGATCAGACGCAGGGGTAACCACATGGGCCTGGGACTGGCATCCCAGGCAGCGGGAGGGCAGCCACGTGGGACTACCTCCAGGAAGACAGTATGGGAGCTGCATCAATGTGCAGGGCACCCAGCTGGTGTGGCAACACTGCCTGGTGGGGAAGCCCCCACACCTGTGTCATGGTGACGTGGCAGCAATATGAAGGTCAAGGAGAAACACAGTGGGAAAGCTGGCTTTTTCCTACTCAGATGTGTGCTAAACAGTATTCCTGCTCACCAATATTTCTGAATCTCCTCTCCTGTGGGCACTAGAAAGTATGATGCATATACATCCCCACCTGCTTGGAAGTGAGGCACAGGCAGGCAGTTTGCTTAGCTGGTGAGAAGTGAGGACAGGTAACAGGTGCCACTCCCAGGTGAAAATTGGGAGCACCATTATACTTTCTTTTCTGCTGACCAGCCAAGCCCTGCAGCTCTGAATCCAAAGATGGCCATTACGTGGGGATGGAGCCTCCTGCCTCGCTAGGTCCCCAAGTACCTCTGGAGGCCCTTGCTTGCACACACACACACACACACACACACACACACATACACAGAATGCATGGGAGACAAATCTTTGGTGACTTACACAACAGAATTGCAAGGCTTGGGCACCTGGGTGGCTCAGTGGTTGAGCATCTATCTGCCTTTGCCTCAGGTCATGATCCTGGGGTTCTGGGATCGAGTCCTGTATCAGGCTTCCTGTAGGGAGCCTGCTTCTCCCTCTGCCTGTGTGTCTCTGCCTCTGTCTCTCATGAATAAATAAATAAAATCTTAAAAAAAAAAAAGAATTGCGAGTTTTTTTGTTTGTTTTAAGCACAGGATAACTTAAAGTCTACTAACTGATACGAAGCATTAGCCTATCATCTAGCAGGTAGGTCATAAAGGGACTCCTCTTTCCATCAGTTACTATGTACTAAAATCATAAACTTTTCTATTTTAAAATGGATAATTCATTCCTCTGTAAAGTCAGAATATGAAAGGTATCTTCCATAGTGAGAAAAACTGTTGAAGCACAGCCCTCGAGATACAGATTCATAGTTCCCTATTCCTAAAGTAGAAAGTAGTGTGTACATTTTTGGAGACGCATGAAGACCCTGCCAAATGGTACCCTAGTGCTCTAAAAACAGTAATGCATTTCCACCCCAAAATGAGTGGTTTATTTTCATCAAATCTGAGTAGGATCAAATTTGTACTATTGTGATGTTTACATTTAAAATCATCTGGTGGCTAAAGGCAACCATAAATATCTGACTAGCAACTGGGCTTAAACAAACACATCAGAACCACATAGCGGAGCTGGAAATCTGCCGTGGATAAGTATGGTGTTGTGAATTCTCTCATTTGGGAGTCTGGGTATTTCAGGCTTTCCGCCCTCAATGCTCCCATGGCTGGCGCCTGGTACGGTATTGAACTTGCTGAACTGTGGCTGTGTGGTTTATGTCTGCACTGTATCAGTGATGAGGGTGGGCTGGGGGCGGAGTACAGATGAAAGCTATTCACATTTGCATCCCCCAACATCTGTAATGCTTTAATGACTGACACTAGTAAATTTTTATGACAAATGCTTGTTGAATGAATGAGTGAATAATTCTGGCTCTTGAGAGGACTCCAATTGCCTACTACCAGGTGGTAAAATATGTCTGAAAGCTACAGTTCTCCCTACCTGCAGGGTAAACTTACTATATATTACATCTTTTTTATGCATCTACTATGTGCCCAATAGTGTGCTGGGTGCAGGGTAGGGGAATGGCACAGAGTGTTTAGTGGTAACTAAAGTTAGGTAACTAAAGTTACCACTAAAGCCATCAAGGACATACCCTTGGCTTCCTAATCCAGGGAATTATCTCTGTCCTGCTCAATTCTTTTACTGCTGCTGGTTATGGCTTTTCTAGAAACCACTGGGAACCCAGGACCTCACAGCTCTTCTGTCCAATACACCTAGTGTAAAATATCTCCAAATTTCCTAAACAATACACCTAGTGTAAAATATCTCCAAATTTCCTAAATGCTTTCATTCAGAGGGATACAAATTGAGAAGTTATGACTGGCATGGATGCCTACCCAAAGAACAGAAATGAAGAATCAGGACCAATAAAGAATCCAGAAATTTTGGTCCTATGTATGTCATTCAATTTTTTTTCCAAAAAAAGATAAATAGGGATCCCTGGGTGGCGCAGTGGTTTGGCGCCTGCCTTTGGCCCAGGGCGCGATCCTGGAGATCCCGGATCGAATCCCACGTCGGGCTCCTGGTGCATGGAGCCTGCTTCTCCCTCTGCCTGTGTTTCTGCCTCTCTCTCTCTCTCTCTGTGACTATCATAAAAAAAATTATAAAAAAAAAGATAAATGAAACCAACTCATGGAAACTGGAATTGATACAGAGACAATAAGTAAATTAAAAAATCCCAGATTATTTCACCAAAATTTCCTTAAATATGTTTAGCACCAATTCTGTAACTTCTAGGACCCTGGTACAATGGAAGTTTTCTGTTAAGTTGTATTTGGGGTCTGGTATTACACACCACAACTCCCCCCGCCCCACCCCAACACTGTCTTGTTAAAATGATACTATCTTATATTGGTATAATGGAGAAACCACTCATTTTTGTTAACTCTAGTGCACCATGGTTTTTCTGGATTTTCCCCCCCTTTCTCTCATGGGCACTAAATGAGCCATTCCCTCCTCCACACTGCCAGACATGTCTGATAGTAGTAACGCAGTGAAAAGCAGAAATCCCCCACCCTCTGAATGAAGGTGAACCACTACTCCATTTTCGAGAAGCCTCCAGCAGACTCCAACTTGGAAATGAGAACTGACAGGCAGACCACTTCACACTTGCTGGGATAACTGTAATAACAAAAGGTAATACCAAGCGTTGGCAAGCATGTAGAGAAATCAGACCCCTCACACACTGTTGGCAGAAATGCAAAATGGTGTAGGCGCTTTGGAAGACAGGCAGCTCCTCAAAAGGCTAACCACAGAGTTACCACATCACTAGCAATTCCACTCTGAGGTATGTGCCCAAGAGAAGTGAACACATCCATCCACCTAGAAACCTGTACACAAAGGTTCACAGAAGCATCATTTACAACAGCCAAAAAGCAGAAGCTACCCAAATGCCCACCAACTGATAAACGAATCAAGAAGATGTGTTATATCCATACAACAGAATAAGACTGGAACAAAAGACGAAGTCCTGACACACGTGACAACATGGATGAACGCTGAAACCATTAGACTAAGTAAAGGGATCCAATCACTAAAGACCACATATTACAGGATTCCATTTACACAAAATGTCCAGAGCAGGCAAATCTATGGAGATAGAAAACAGACTAGTGGTTGTCAGGGGCTGAAGGATGAAGAGTGGGGAGTGACAACTAAGGGACACAGGGTTTCTTTTGGGGGGTGATGAAAATGCCCTGAAATTAATGGTGGGGATGCTTATACAACTCTGTGAAAATACTAAACACCACTGAACTGTATACTTTAAATGGGTGAACTGTAGGGTATGTGAACTGTATTGTCAACAAAGCTGTTAAAACATTGGCAGATGAGGGACACCTGGGTGGCTCAGCGGTAGAGCATCTGCCTTTGGCTCAGGGCATGATCCTGGGGTCCCAGGATCGAGTCCCGCATAGGACTCCTTGCATGGATCCTGCTTCTCCCTCTGCCTGGGTCTCTGCCTCTCTGTGTGTGTGTCTCTCATGAATAAACAAATAAAATCTTTTTAAAAAAACCTGGCAAGTGAAACTCCTGTTCCTGTAGGTGGTAGGATGATGCCAAAGCCTATGCAGACCAAGAGCTGGCTATGGCGGCCCATCGATACCTGCCTCCTGCAGACCAGTAGGAGCATGTGACATACAGAGATGTCACAGCCCCAGGGCAGGAGAGAGCTGCTGGGGCCTCAAGATAATAAAGAAAAAAATCCCTGCTCAAGAAGACTCTTCTTGGAAATCCAGTGAAGAAAAACTGACTCAGACTCTCAGGGCTCAAAACTGATGGCTAACCACAGTTTAGCCATGGAAATCACTCAGCCCTTTTACAAAGATCTGTTGGTTCTTTGAGAACAGAAGTTGTACCTCCCGCTTCCCCAAGAATTCACATGAAAGATTCATAGCAAAAAGTCTCTCAGTTTTCTTACCCCAGGGAGGACAGGTCCTTCTGCCTGTGCCAACAAGAGAATCTTTGGCATATTCAGACCACATTTACCACTAAGGGGTAAACCAATAAACTCCCACTCAGCCACGGAAATGGCAAAATATTTAATATGCACACTGAGCAAATCTCTTCAAAGAAATATTCAAGGATTCCAGAGACAGGACTTAATGGAATGAACAAAGGGATGGAATACAGCCACGCAAATATTGTGCAGATGCTCCAGGATAAATAAATGGTGCAGAGATTGCGAGAGGACTCCAAAATCCATCTTCCCCTTCTTCCTGGGCTCACAACTAGACTCCACTTTCCAGCTCGCTCACGGTCAGGTATGGTCATGTGACTAAGTTCTTGGGAGTGGGAGTGAGGTCTGCTACTTCCTGCTGACTCAGAGACACTCTGGGGTGTTCTCTCGCTCCTTCCCACGTGCTGATGGGAGGGACACTGGCGTAGGATGGGACCACAGAGGATGGGAGAACCACATGATGGGAGAGTGGTAGGCTCTGATTGACAGAATGAAGGAGAGTCTTCTTGCCACCCATCTGAACACCCTGCCTGCAGCTATCATGTGAATAAGAAGGAAACTTTCACTGCAGTGAGCAAATTACACATTAGAGTCTACTCGCCATAGCAGTTTAGCCTATCATCATAACTAATACATTAATTTTAAGAGTGACATCAAAGGAATTCAATTTAAAGTATGTGAATTCCCAATATAATAATTTTAGATTTCACAGGATTCCACCAGATATCACTTGTTCCTCCTCACAAAAACGATTAGCAGTTTGATATTTTAATTTCCTAATTTTTCCCCACTTATGCATAGAAAACAATGGAATTATAGATAAGTTTTGTTGTGTTTTCATGCATTTTCTGAATTACCTATAATAATTATGATGCCTAAAATGGCCAAGAACAAAGACTGTGGAAGAGGGTTGAAGACGGCAGCATAAAAAGATACTGAGCTCACCTCCTCCTACAGACGCAACACATCTACACCTATATATAGAAGTTTCATCCTAGAAACTGGATGAACAGAGCCACCACGAAAGGGATGGCACCAAGATGGGGAGAAGAGGTAGAGATAAGGTCTCGCTGAAGAAAGAAAATATCACCCCCCAACCACGGAGTTCCATGGTCAGGAGTGGCCTAAGCTAGAAGAACATTTTCCCCGAAGAAGCAAGAGATTTGAGCTCCAAACCAGGTGCCAATGCTTAGATCACGCATAGGACAGATGAGTCCCTAAAATACCTGGCTTTGAAAACCAATGGGGAGTACATTCAGGAAAACTAAAGAGCTGTAGGAAAAGGAAAACCTACTCTGAAAGGGCCAGTGCCCCGACTCACTAGACCTGGAAATGAGTGCAAAAGCTCCAGATAGAAAAGTCATAGACTCCAGGTCAAGGAGACCCATTTATTAATCTTGAGTGCCCTCCAGATAGGCAGGAGGCAGCTGGGCCTCTTCCCAAGGACCAAGACACTGGTGTTAGCCATTTCTGCTGTTTCATTGAGCCATGATGATCCTGGCACTAGCAGGTGCTATTTTGGGACTGTTCCTCTCTAGACTGCTAGAGGCAAGAGGCATGTTCTGCTAAGAGCCCTGCACAACCCTGTGCCTCCTTGAGCCCCGCAGCAGACAGGCTGATAACCCTGCCCACCAGTGTACCCACAGCAGTCCAGGCAGCATCTCAAAGTCAGCCAGGCCGGGAGCCAGGCCTGCCAAGCAGCAAACCCCCATCACTGGAAGCCCAGCCACAACAGAGCAGCACATGCAGCCCACACAGAGGGCACCTGTGGAGCACCTGGCTCTGGTGGCGAGGGGGTTGGAGCTTCTGTGCTCCACAGGACATCTCCTACATAAGGACACCCCCTGAAGACCAGGAGACATAGCTGAACTAACCTCGTACCTAGAAACACACACAGAGAGCTAGGCAAAATTCATACACAAAGGAATATTTTCCAAACAGAAGAACAAGACAAAACCTCAGAAAAAGAACTAAATGAAATGGAGAGCTAGGCAAAATTCATACACAAAGGAATATGTTCCAAACAGAAGAACAAGACAAAACCTCAGAAAAAGAACTAAATGAAATGGAGATAAGCATTGTCCCTGAAGAGTTCAAAGTAATGGTTATAAAGATGCCCAATGGACATGAGAGAACAATGGGTGAACATGGTGAGAACTTCAACAAAAAGACAGATAATATCAAAAAACCAGAGCTGAAGAATACAGTTAACTAAATGAAAAATAACCCTAGGGAGAACCAACTGCAGGCGAGAAGATGCAGAACAGATCAGAGGACCGGAAGACCGGGTAGTGGAGATCACCCAAACTGAACAGCAAAACGAAAAAAGAATTTTGAAAAATGAAGATAGTTTAAGGGACCTCTAGGACAATATCAAACATACTAATATTTGCATTACAGAGGCCCTAGAAGGAGAAGACAGAAATGGTCAGAATACTTACTTAAAAAGTAACAGCTAGGGATCCCTGGGTGGCACAGCGGTTTGGCGCCTGCCTTTGGCCCAGGGCGCGATCCTGGAGACCCGGGATCGAATCCCATATCGGGCTCCCGGTGCATGGAGCCTGCTTCTCCCTCTGCCTATGTCTCTGCCTCTCTCTCTCTCTCTCTCTCTCTCTCTCTGTGTGTGTGTGTGTGTGTGTAACTATCATAAATAAATAAATTAAAAAAAAAAAAGTAACAGCTGAAAGCCTCCCTAACCTGGCAATGGAAACAGATATCCAGGCCCAGGGAACATGGAGAGTTCCAAAAAAGATAATCCCAAGGAGATCCACAATAAGACGCATTATAAGTAACATGTCAAAATTACAGAGAGAACCTTAAAAGCAGCAGGAGCAAATCAACTAGTTGCATAGAAGGGAGACCCCATAAGACCATAAGCTGATTTTCTGACATAAACTTTGCAGGCCAGAGGGAGTGGCATGATATATCCAAAGTACTGAATGGAAAAAACTTACAACCAAGAATATCTAGAAAGATTATCATTCAGAATTGAAGGGGAGATAAAAGGGTTTCCCAGAGCAGAAAAAGCAAAAGGAGTTCATCACCACTGAATAGCTTTATAAGAAAATTAAAGGGATTTCTTTTTTTTTTAAAGATTTATTTATAAAAAAAAAGATTTATTTATTTATTTATTTATTTATTTATTTATTTATTTATTTATTTATTTATTTATGATAGACACAGAGATTGAGAGAGAGGCAGAGACACAGGAGGAGGGAGAAGTGGGCTCTATGCCGGGAGCCCGACGTGGGACTCGATCCCGGGACTCCAGGATCATGCCCTGGGCCAAAGGCAGGCGCCAAACCGCTGAGCCACCCAGGGATCCCCATTAAAGGGATTTCTTAAAGAAAGAAAAAGCTGTAACTAGAAATAGAAAAATATATGAAAGAAAAAAACATCTCACTGGTAAAGGCACACATATAGCTGTATATACAACTCAAAAGGTAGTGGATCAATCACTTACAAATCTAGTCTGAAGATAAAAAGACAAAAGTAGTAAAATCAATTATATCTACAATGGTTAGTTAAGAAATACACAAAATTAAAAGATGCAAAATATGACATCAAATACATAAAATGTGGGTGACGAGGGAGTTAAACTGTAGAATGCATCTGAACTTAAACACCAACTTAAAACAGACTGCTATGGGGGCCCCTGCAGGGCTCAGTCTGTTAAGCTTCTGCCTACAGCTCAGGTCATGATCCCAGGGTCCCAGATGGAGCTCCACATTGGGCTCCCTGCTCAGTAGGGAGCCTGCTTCTCCCTCTGACCCTCCCCACTCTTTATGCTCTCCATCACTCAAGTAAATAAATAAAATCTTAAAAAAAAATCACAACAGGTTACTACATACACAGGTTATGAACCTTACAGTAACCACAAACCAATCTAATAAAAATGCAAAAAATGCAAGAGTCAAACACTTTAATCAACCAGAAACACCCAGGCGCCCCACAACATCAATTTACTATAAAAAAATAAAGTGGGAATAGAGAGAATGAACCTCAACATAGTAAAGACCATATATGACAAACCCACAGCTAACATCCTACTGAACAGTGAAAAAAGTTGGGAGAAACTTTTCCTTTAAGATCAAGAAAGAGAGAAGGATGCTCACTCTTACCACTTTTATTCAACATAGTATTGGAAGTCCTCGCCACAGCAATTAGGTGAGGGAAAAAGGTTAAAAGGCATCCAAGTTGGAAAGGAAGAGATAGAATCATCATTATTCACAGATAACATGAAACTATATACAGAAAACCTTAAAGTCTCCAACCCAAAACTATTAGAATAAATGAATTCAGTGAAGTTTCAGGATACAAAATTAACATACAGAAATCCGTTGCATTTCTATATATGAATAACTATAAAAAAAGAAATTGGGATCCCTGGGTGGCGCAGCGGTTTGGCGCCTGCCTTTGGCCCAGGGCGCGATCCTGGAGACCCGGGATCGAATCCCATATCGGGCTCCCGGTGCATGGAGCCTGCTTCTCCCTCTGCCTATGTCTCTGCCTCTCTCTCTCTCTCTCTCTCTGTGACTATCATAAATAAATAAATAAAATTAAAAAAAAAGATTAAAAAAAAAAAAGAAATTAGGGGGAAAATATTTCACTTGGAATTACACCAGAAAGAATAAAATAGCACTAAATTTAATCAAGGAGGTGAAAGACCTATACTTTGAAAACTGTAAGACATTTAATGAAAAAGATGGAAGAGGACACAAATAGAAAGATACATCATGCAGGTGGATTAGAACAATTAATACAGTTAAAATGTCTATACTGCCCAAAGCAATCTAGAGATTCAATGTAATCCCTATCAAAACACCAATGGCATTTTTACCCTCTGGTGGCATTTTTCACAGAACTAACAAATAATCCTAAAATTCATAGGGGACTCCAAAAGACCCCAAATATTCAAAGCAATCTCAAACAAGAACAAAGCTGGAAGTTTCATACCCTTGGATTTCAAATTATACTACAAAGCTATAGTAACCAATACAGTGTGGTTCTGGCACAGAAACAGACACACAGATCAAAAGAACAGAACAAAGAGCCCAGAAATAGGCCCAGATTTATATGGGTCCATTAATCCACCACAAAGGAGGCAAAAATATACAATAAGGAAAAGACAGTCTCTTCAATAAATGGTGCCAAAAACTGGGCAGCTGCATGTAAAAGAATGAAACTGGACCACCTTAAACCATATACAAAAATAAACTAAAAATGAATTCAAGACTTCAATATAAGACCAGAAACCATAAAACTCTTAGAAGAAAACACAGGCAGTGAGCTCTTTGACATTGGTCTTAGCAATATTATTTTTTGATCTCTCTCCTCAGGCAAGGGCAACGGAAGCAATGATAACAAATACATCAAACTAAAAACCTTCTGCACAGCAAAGGAAGCCATCAACAAAACAAAAAGGCAAGCTACTGAGTGAGAGAAGATATTTACAAATGATATATCTGGGATAAGGACTTAACACATACAAATATGTTAAATAAAGAACCTCCACAACTCAATAGCAAAAAATTAAATAATCTAAAAATGGGCAGAAGACCTGAATAGACATTTCTCTAAAGAAGACATTCAAATGGCCAACAGACATAAAAAGATGCTCAACATCACTCATAAAGGAAATGTAAATCAGAAGCACAATGAGGTTATTACCTCACACCTGTCAGAAAGGCTATTATTAAACAGACAAGAAATAACAAGTGCTGGTGAGGATGTGGAGAAAAAGGAACCCTGGCACACTGTTGGTGGGAGTGTAAACTGGTGTAGCCACTGTGGAAAACAGTATGGAGCTTCCTCAAAAGATGAAAAATAGAACTATCATATGATCCACTAATTCCACTTGTAGGTATTTATCCAAAAAAACCAAAAACACTAATTCAGAAGGACATATGCACCCCTATGTTTACTGCAGCATTACATATCATACATATCACAATACGGAAGCAACCTACATGTACTCTCTCTCTCTCTCTCTCTCTTTCAATGGAGTATTACTCAGCCATAAAAAATAATGCAATCTTGCCATTGGTGACAACACGGATAAACCTAGGGGGTCTTCTGTTAAGTGAAATTAGAGAAAGATAAACACTGTACGCTTTATATGTGGAACCTAAAAACCAAAACAAACGAACAAATAAAAGAAAACAGAAACAGGCTCATAGGTACGGAGAACAAACTGACGGCTGCCCGAGAGGAAGTGAGTAGGGAGATGGATAATCTTCCAGTTATAAATATGGCACAAGGATATAACGTACAGCACAAGGAACACAGTCAATTATATCAAACAATGTCGTGTGATGACCGATGGTTCATCATGCGTTTAAACATCACATCAGGGCAGCCCGGGTGGCTCAGCGGTTTAGCGCCGCCTTCAGCCCAGGGTCTGATCTGGAGACCCAGGATCAAGTCCTGCATCGGGCTCCCTGCATGGAGCCTCCTTCTCCCTCTACCTGTGTCTCTGCCTCTCTCTCTCTCTGTCTGTCATGAATAAATAAATAAAATCTTTTTTAAAAAAACAAACATCACATCATTATGTATATGAATTATTCTTCAATTAAAAAAGGAATTAAGGGATCCCTGGGTGGCGCAGCGGTTTGGTGCCTGCCTTTGGCCCAGGGCACGATCCTGGACGCCCGGGATCGAATCCCACATCGGGCTCCCGGTGCATGGAGCCTGCTTCTCCCTCTGCCTATGTCTCTGCCTCCCTCTCTCTCTCTCTCTGTGACTATCATAAATAAAAAATTTAAAAAAATTAAAAAAAATAAAAAAGGAATTAATATGAAGATAACCACTGAAAAAAAAATCACAATGCCATTTCAACGGAAACATTTAAAAAACACAACAGAGTTCACTAATGGACGAATCAATGAAGTAGCATATGCACACCAGCAACGACCCATGGGGTACAGGAACTTGCTATGCAATAATGATTACATCACAAATGGTGGTGAAAAAATGAACTTTTTAGTAAATAGGAAATAGGTCAGGAAAAGTGACCTGCTATATGGAGAAAAACAAAATTAGTTTGCTGCTTCACATATTATGAAAATAAATTTTAAATGAGTTAAAGATCCAAACTTAAAAAATATAACTTTGGGATGCTTGGGTGGTTCAGCGGTTGAGCATGTCTGCCTTCGGCTCAGGGTGTGATCCCGAGGTCCTGGGATGGAGTCCTGCATCGGGCTCCCCACAGGGGGCCTGCTTCTCCCTCTGCCTGTGTCTAGGCCTCCCTCTCGGTGTCTCTCACGAATAAAATAAAATAAAATCTTTAACATATATATATAATATAATATATATAATATATTTATATATATTTATAAATATATATTTAAGGTATATATATATATATATATATATATATATATATATATATATAAAACCTTAAAACTTAAGGCAATGAGGGGCACCTGGCTGGCTTAGCAGGTAGAGCATGCAACTCCTGATCTTGGGGTTGTCAAGATGGGGTCCCACATGGGGCCTAGAGATTACTTAAAAAAATAAAATAAAATCTTATGGGCGCCTGAGTGGCTCAGCTGGTTAAGTGTCCAACTCTTGGTCTCAGCTCAGGTCTTGATCTCAGGGTTGTGAGTTCAAGCCCCACACTGGGCTCCACATGTAGAACCTCCTTGAAAAAAATATAAAAGTAATCAACAAGTAAATAAATAAAATCTAAAAAACAAAACAAAACAAAAAAACAAACTTAAGGCAGTGATTGTTGTCAGCATAGTTACCATCTATCCAGTGCCTAGAACAGAGCCTGGCACGTAGTCGGCGATCGAGTGCCTATCTGCTGAAAGAATAAGGGAACAGCTTCACAATGTCACTGAAGGAGATTATTCCTTAAATGAGCCCTGAAAAGCACAAGCCACAGATAAAAGGCATAACCTGACTATATCTGAGTTAAATGTTTTGTGGCAAACTGATCCTAATAATTTTAAGCTTACAAGGATGAGGCGAGACATTCACAAAACGCACCACACAGTACTGTTAATGGCCAGAATACACCAAAGGCTCTTTCCCCTTCACATCTTCTCTCCAGCACAGGAGGAGGAGGAGGAGGAGCACGCGGGCCAGGGGTGCAGGCACCTGCCAGGGTCACGCCCTCTGGCTTTACTCTGGCTCCGCCACTTCCGAGCTGTGTGACGTGGAGCATCTTACTTAAGCTCTCTGTGCTTCCGTTTCCACAGCTGTACAAGGACACGCTTTCGGTGGACACCATGAGGCCGACTGCGAGGACAAAGCCGGTTGGCACAGGGCAGCAGGCCCACGGACATCGCTCAGCTCACCTATGAGCGTGACCACCCCGCGGCCGTGCAGCTAGGGTCGCGGTAGGCATGTGTTTCTCTTCCTGCCGCTCGGGCCCACCACCCATAAAACAGCACCTTCCCCTGTAGTCCCGGCTTTTAAAAAGGCGCCCGGCCCACAAAAGGGCCTCAACAAATATTTGCTGGATGAATGCGAAATCGATGAGACAAAGACCGAAGGCTGACAGGACAGGCCGTGGGCAGGCGCTTCCCGAAAGAAGGATCTGGAACAGCCAAGAGTCTGGGCGGGACGCCCCGCCTCACGGGCAGGAAGGAACGTGGCAGTAACCCCCTCGGCGTCGACGCCGGGCCGCGGACCCTGGGGCGCCTGCGAGTCCGACGGGCCGCGGCCACGGAGCCGGGCGAAGGTGCAGAGGCGCCCCCGGGCCCCGGCCGCGGCCTGTGAGGCACGTGCTGTCGCGAGGAAGCCCGAGAGGCTGGCGGCGGCGGCGGGCGCGGCGGGCTGCAGGCGGCTCCTCCACGCGGCTCCCCCCTCGGGCCCGTCCTCACCTACGCGGGCCTCCTGCCTTGCTTGTGGTCTCTAAACACTTTCTATCCACCTGTTTTTGTTTTTTTTTGTTGTTTTTGGTTTTTTTTTTTTTTTTAGATTTTATTTCTTCCTGAGAGACCCAGAGAGAGGCAGAGACGCAGGCGGAGGGAGAAGCAGCTCCCTGAGGGGAGCCCGACGCGGGACTCGATCCCGGGTTCGGGGTCATGACCTGAGCGGAAGGCAGGCGCTCAACCGCAGAGCCCCCGGGGGGGGGGGGGCCTCGGCCTCTCTGTCTTTCAGCCAATTGTACTGGACGCTCAGGGCGGGCGTGCCCTGGGTAGGGTGCCACATCCTGTCCCCACACGGAAAGGCACTACCAGGATCAAGCAACAGGACGCGGTTTTAATCAGTTCACGAAAAACAGGATGACCCAAAGGTGCTTCAGGTGCCCTGTGGACAGAGGACAATTTGCACCTGTGGCTGTGGGCAGGGGCCGCCGGCCTGGAGGCTGCAGGCTCTCCTCAGGCTCTCCTCAGGCTCTCCTCATGCCGGGTCGGGGCACCCAGAGCGCACAAGCTGATCACGTGCTGGCCGGGTCCCTAATGGATCTGACCTACAGCTCGGGTTCTCCAGGCAGCCTGGGCCCAGCAGCTCCTCTGTGCAATTCCAGGGAGGACCTCTCCTGCCCTCTCCACCCTCTTTCTCCAACCCCAAGTGGGACCCACAGGCCAGAGCAAGAAGCCGCCGTTCCAGGTGTCATCATCTGGCCCGGCGACGGCCTGAGCCCATCGGTTGGGTGGCTCCATCCCTCTGCCAGCACCCGGCTCTTCTCAGGGGGCTGACGCGGGAAGTCTAGGTCAGAGGTTCCCAAAGCCACGTTATCTCTGATCATGGCGTAAGTGAGCCTTTGAAAGGCTCAGAGCTCAAAGATGCCCCCAAGCTCATGGCCAGTGGAGGTCAGAGATCATGATAAAGGTCAGGCCGGTGGCGGCAGCGACTGAGGCAGTGATGTTGGGTGGCAGTCACGGGGGACCAGCCAACAATTTCAATATTTACAAAGCTGTTAGAAGCAGAGGGTGGCTAGTTGTGGGCAGTAGCTCCAGCAAGCCCTAGATTCAACCCAGGCCGAGCTGGAGTAGAAGAACCTGGATGACTCCCGTTGCTACCTTCTGATCGACCAATCGATCGGTTTGCTAACCAGTCCTGCTTTTTTAGATATTTGGTTGCTTGCAAGCTTTCAGTTGTTTCAACTCTCACCATAAAGTAAATGTGAGAAAATGTGTCCTACCTCGCTAGCCTTCTCTTTCCACGATCATTTCATTATTATCAAACAATTTTGGTGCCTACTTCCCATTAAACCCAATTCTGGTAAGAGTTGATGTTAGTTACAATAAAATTGTGTCAATATGCATTGGCTAGAAACTGACCTAGTGTGAATTACAGTTTGGGAAGCTAAGACTTGTCTTTGCAGATAGTCCAAGGTCAGAATAAAGGAGAAAATACATAAATGTAAATAATAAATTGAGTGCATCTTTAAGTTCATTATATATAATTAAAAGACAAAGTACAAATTGTTCAGCTATTCAACCAACACACTTCTTAAAGGCTATTTCTTTGCCTCTTAGGCAAAACTGTTTCTGAAGATGAAATGATGAACACAGCAGGTGGAAATATTTTTTTTAAAGGCTTGAGGGAGTTGGCAAAGAATACTCTTCAAGATAGTTCAAATTAGTGAAAAACCATCTATTTGCTATAACCTCTCACCCACACTCACGATGTTTTTCTAATAGAATAACTGATATACACTAGCTCCTCCTTACACAACTTTTCTCATTTCTGGACCTTTCGGAGGCAAATAGTTATTAACAAGTCAAAAATAAATCTCTTCCCTGGCTAGGATTCATTTCAATAATGGATTAGCATTGTTATATTTAATAATCATACATCAGCAAAGTTAATACATCAACATGCTTTTCAAATGATATTCCTGTTTCTAAATTCCCTTACACATCAAAGTTTCATTCTCTTTTTTGTAGATCCCAATGCTGATCACCGACCAGGTCAAATCTCTCATTACAGGAACATTCCATACGCATATGAAATCCTTGCGGTTACAGAGTGTGGCAAAATATTATGCTTTTCCCTCCCTCAGAAAATTCCCATGAAGAAGTGAGGAACAACATCTGAAAGGGGGAGAAGCACTGCCATATAGGAGGAGTGATGAGGCTGCCGTAGCAACAAGGTAATCAATCATCACCTGGAATCACAAAAGTGAACTTAGGAGTTCTCAAACACAGAAGGATGTGACTTCCACAACCCAGAAGGCAGCTAAACACAATCCACTTTGGGGATGGTAGGAGAAATAATTTTTTTTTTAAGAAATAAATTTTTAAAAAGCACAGAGATACTCCCACGCTCAGAGAAATTAAACTGAGGGTTAGTGATGGAAGCTTCTTGATCCCTGGTTTTATACTAATTTCAGCATGCTGCACAGCTTCCCTAAAACTTGTTACCTGAAAAAAATTCAAAGGTATTTGTTAAGAAATATTTTGAAGAGAGACGACTGCCTTTAGCTCAGGTCGTAATCCTGGGGTCCAGAATCAAGTCCCGCATCGGGCCCCTGCTTCTCCCTCTATGTCTCTGCCTCTCTCTGTGTGTGTCCCTCATATTAATTTCAGCACTGTTTACTAGCACAAAAGATAGGAAACCACCTCACAATCTATTCACAGGAACAAGTTAAAGAAATAATGATATAGCCAGTCAATGATGTAATATACAGCCTTTTCAAAAATGAGGTTTGGGGGACACCTGGGTGGCTCAGTGGTTGAGCGCCTGCCTTTGGCTCAGGGCATGGTCCCGGAGTCCTGGGTTCAATTCCCACATCGGGCTCCCTGCATGGAGCCTGCTTCTCCCTCTGCCTGTGTCTCTGTCTCTCTCTACCTGTATCTCTAATGAATAAATAAATAAAATCTTTAAAAAAATGTTAATAAATAAGTAAAATAAGAAATAAGGTTGGGAACACCTGGGTGGCTCAGCAGTTGAGCATCTATCTCCCTTTGGCTCAGGGTGTGATCCCGGGGTCCTGGGATCGAGTCCCGCATCGGGCTCCCCACAGGGAGCCTGTTTCTCCCTCTGCCTATGTCTCCTCCTCTCTCTGTATAAATAAATAAATAAATAAATAAATAAATAAATAAATAAATAAATAAATAAATAAATGAGGTTGGTCTATATGGTCTGATACACCTAATGATTTCAGAGATACACATGTTAAGTGAAACACCAAGGTGCAGCAGTGGTACAGCATGCTGCCCTTTGCACTGAATGCATGTACAAGCACACGCACATGCACACATGCACACACATGCACACCATACCTTTGTATACGTAGACGGACGGACACGAACTGGCAATGGCAGCTGCTCCTGAGGAGGGATACTCAGTACTGGGAGAGTAAGATTCCTTCTGCACTGGATACCCTTTTGTGCCTTTCGATTTTGTATTTTGTAACCACGTGCTCATACTGCCTATTCAAAATATTTTTTAAATTCAAAACACGAAGGTACAAAGCCAAAGCGAATACACAGATGTTGTATTAGTTAGCATACAGGTTGGGCTGCCTGAGGTAAGTAAGGTCCCACACAACAGAGCATCTGACACAGGAGTTCACTTCTCTCTCATGAATCTCCACGTGCCTAAGTTCTAGAAGATGGGCCAGGCTCCCTCCACTTTGTTTGCTGCCATCCCCAGGATGTCTGCTGGGTTCACCTGGTCCAACGCAATTTCATCCCACATGCACACCCGGGCCAGTGGGAGGCTCCAGGGAAATGCTCCAGGTGGCAAGTAAAGACAGTGTTGCCTTGGAAGAAGGGGTCCACTTGCGGCCTTGGCGCATAAGCCCAACAGCATTTACTGAATAAATGGTGAGTCTCCCCAGGGCCAGAGAGGGCTATGATGTTCACAGCATGTCAAATGACAGGAATCTCCAGGATGACAGGAAATGTTTGCATTTTTATAAAAAATACGAACAGGAAAATGTATATATGAATACACCAAGGCATGGTCTTTTTGCTTCTTGATACATTCTGACGTTCTACGTGCTTCTGAAAAATTTTTTTTAAAAAACTTCATTTGGAAAAACAAAAAACTCTGCTTTTACTAGTTCTTTTTTAAAAGATTTGATTTATTTGAGAGAGAATGAGAGAGAGAGAGACGGAGAGAATACAAGTGGGGAGGGGGAGAGGGAGAGGAGAAGTAGGGAGCCGGATGTGGGGCTCGATCTTAGGATCCTGGGATCGTGACCTGAGCTGAAGGAGGACGCTTAACTGACCGAGCTACCCAGGTGCCCCTCAATGGTTCTTTCTTCAGTTTCTTTTCTTCTTCTTTTTTAATTTTTTTAAAAGATTTTATTTATTTATTCTTGAGAGATGGGGGGGGGAGTGGGGGGCAGAGACACAGGCAGAGGGAGAAGCAGGCTCCATGCAGGGAGCCCAACGTGGGACTCAATCCCAGGTCTCCCGGATCACACCCTGGGCTGAAGGCGGCGCTAAACCTCTGAGCCACCCGGGCTGCCCTCTTTCTTCAGTTTCTATAAAATGTTAACAAACACCCAAAGGATAGTAAAAAGCAAGTATCCCTCTACCCTCCCCCCCCCAAAAAAAAAAACAAATGAAAAGACTATGGAAAATGATCATGGTAACTGAATCACTATCTTTCTTAGGAACATACTATATGAACTTGAACACAAAGTGAACATAGCCGCGGGAATGAAGGAGCCCACATTTCCCTCGTGCATGCACATATGTGTGTGTGTGTGTTTAAGCCAGTAACAGACATGCAACGTACTAAGAAAAGCAAAACTGTAAAATTAAAATCCCAACTCCCTTTGGGACCCCCACCAGGTGACTTGTGCACTGCCTTGCCTCCTAGCATGGGGAGCCTGACGGGCCCTAAGTCACTCACAGGAACTCAAAACACCCACAAAAGCACGACAAGCTCAAGTGCCACACAAGCCGGGCCATGGAGCTGGGGAACCAGTGTGCTCCAGTGGATTCCTCCAGCAGCTCTATCCTTCTGGAACACTCGACACTGGATTCAGAGTCCTGTCGGCTCCCTGCAGGAAAGCTGCCCGCAGGCCTGCTGGGTGGCCGCACTGGCAGGCGGAGGGCATGGAAGGATGCTGGTATGCAGGTGGCCACGGCGGGGCGGCCACAGATCCTGCTCTAGAAGGGAGACGAGACAGCCACGAAGCAGGCACGGAAGAAGAAAGACCTCACTGTAAAATGCGGATGCTATAATTAGAATTAGTCCTTGAGCAGACCTGAAGAGAAATTTAAGAGGGCTCTCTGTAATCAAGTTGCAAGATTTTTTCTTACACAAGGAAATGGACTCATTTATTTTTAAATTCGTTGACATTTCCTGTACTCATTACACCGGTGGATTCTGGCTCTCGAGGTGCTCACGTTGGTCATCTCTGACTGAAAGGGAGATAAGCTTGAAACACTATCAAACAAATGACTCCACTGATTTATGGCTCATGCAGGTTAGTGCAGGGGCCGAGAGTTTACAGTCAGATGGCAAGAGGCCCAGGACCGGAGTCTGCATGTGAGTGTGGCCTGGATGAGTTCTTCCCTTTTGGAAAAGCCCCCGTCTCCCCATCGGTTGTTGCAAAGGTTCAACAAGAAAAATGTATACACAGAGTATGAAGAGCGTTACCAAAAGTTCAAAAAATTTGCAATTATTTTGCCACGCTGGGGTCGACGCAGCATAGAACCCCCCTGCAAATCCAGAGTCCACGTCCTTTCAGTTAGAATTAGGGGAAAAAAATCCTTCACATCACAAAATTCCTCATGCGTCCGGGGGAAAGTTTCAGATCAGAAATTAACTCGTCAGTGGAGATAAAGAACCACTGGCATCCGGTCAGCAAATCTTTGTTAAGCCACCAAGGCGTTCAATGACCAGAGGTGGCATGGATCAGAGGCTGCAGGCACGGTCCCCACGCTCTGTCCACCTGGAGGAAGGCAGGCGGCCACACGCTCATGTTAAGCCACCAAGGTGTTCAATGCATCAGGGGTGGCAGGGATCAGAGGCCACAGGCACGGTCCCCGCGCTCCGGCCACCTGGAGGAAGGCAGGTGGCTACACGTTCATGTTAAGCCACCAAGGTGTTCAATGCACCAGGGGTGGCAGGGATCAGAGGCTGCAGGCACAGTCCACGATCCGGCCACCTGGAGGCAGGCAGGTGGCCCCTCACTTGCGCTGGGCAGGCCTGTACTGCGGTGCCAGCCTTGTTCGCCACCCCGTCCCGGCAAGCCCTATGGGGCCTCGGACAGGGGTTACCACCTTGGGTGGCTGCCTTGGCGACAGAAAGGGCACCGGAGCCAGACCTGGAATTTGGAGAAGGGGCAGAGGTGGGAAGATTCAGAGAACACCCCGGGGGGGGGGCGGGGAGGACTCCCCAGAACAGGTGGGAAGCGGCGGCTGGTGGACGGGCAAGGCCACTAAGTCAATCCCTTGGGTGAGCAGTGATGTGGGGTGCAGCAGCCTTCGTGAGCAGCGCCTGGGGGGGACCCGGGGTGACAGATGCCTAACCGCCCCCGAGTCCCATGTAGCGGGGAAGGAGCCAAAAGCACTAGAGTTGGTGATCGGGTGGCTGGAGGGAACCCGGCGTGGGGGGGGGGGGGCGGCGTGCCAGGAAGGCCTCCATCCTCAAGAAATCGCCATCAAGGTGGAAAACCCTCAGGTTATAGAACGACAGGGAGAAAAATCCTAGAAACTTCCAGACTCAAAACAAGTCAAAACAAAGAAAGAGTATGGTTTCCTATATAAGAAAGAGAAGCAGATTGGCAGAGAGACAGCATCTGTGCCACTAAATGCTAGATGATAATAAAGCATTTGTGGAGTTTGGAGGAAAAAAAAAAAGATTATTCTAGAATTACACGCATGCCCAGACTATGGTTTATTCATGAAGACAAAAGAAAGGCATCTTCAGACATACAAGAATTCAGAAAATATGTCATCTGCCTATGCTAATAAGAAAATTAAATGAGAAAGTACTCAAAAAAGAAGGAATGGTTTACAAGGAATAGTGACAAGCAACAGAAACAGGGGAGTCTGAGAAGATTTTGACAATATGGCTGTGAATATAATGTAATAGTTAAGAAGAAAGTTTTAACGGGGTACGAAGGCAAAAATAAAAAAAGCCACATGGGATTAGAATTTCAGACTATTCCAACAAAACCCAGGACATGTAAAGGAAGGAAAAGTTAAAACATCCTACACATTTTGTTTCGCTCAATGGTAAACTATTTTGGATCGTGGTTAATTTTAATCACCGATAGAAATACAGATAGAAACATGCTTGTTCAAAATTTAAGGATCACTCCCAGAAGAAAAAAAAAATAATAAGGTAAAGAATTTCCAAACCATTAGAGGGGGAAAAAATGAAATCTATCCTCTAAAGACAAGAATAAAGAAGTATTTTGAGCACCACAAAAGTTTATAAAAGTCAAAAGCAGGATATGATCTGAGCTGTCCAATCTCATACACACTACTCAGGAAGGGCTAAATTTAAATTAATAAAAATTAAATAAAATTTAAAATTCAGTTCCTTAGTCACACTAACCACATTTCAAGTGGCTAGTGACCTCTTTATTGGGACATTCCCATCACTGCAGAAACTTCTAGCAGACAACACTAACAGAGGAAAAGACAAGAAATGAGTCCTTGTAAAGTTTGATCCTCTTAATGTTAAATGTGCACTTTCATGTATCTATTAAAATATTAGTTGATTAAACTGTGAATAGTGGTTTCTCTAGCAAATAAGATGACCAGGGGTCTTCTACTCCCTATACACTTTATTGTTTGAATTTGTTTTTTAAAGATTTTATTTATTTATTTATTTATTTGGCAGAGAGAGAGAGAGAGAGAGAGAGACAGACAGACAGACAGACAGCACAAGCACGGGGAGAAGCAGAAGGGGAGGCAGAGAGAAGAGCAGACTCCACCGAGCAGGGTGCCTGAAAGGGGGCTTGATCCCAATACCCTGAGATCATGATCTGAGTCAAAGGCAGAAGCTTGCCCTTTTGTCTGAATTTTTAATAAAGCTTATTTTATTCTTAAAATGAGTAAAAGTCAAAACATATTTTCCTATATGGTAAAAAAAAAACAAAACAAAAACCCAGTCAACCAACGTTTTTCTTGAGCTTGATTAGAATATGGTTCTAATCCCTGAGTTAACTAAGCAACTGACTCTAACTCCTATATAATTACTGTGACACTCGTGTTAATAAACCATTTCAACACAACAAAGAGTGTGTCCCACACCTAGAAATTTTCCAGAGTTTAGCTCAGTTTCTGGAAAAAGTTCCTTTAGGGCCCATGGGTGATATCACATTTCAGATGCAAGCTGGAACAGGCACTGGACGATTGCAAACTGTATTTCTTGAATTGAGGGGGTTCCTTGGGCATAGGCTGTTAATACACCTTTCCATTTAGATTTACACAGTTGATAACAGGTCAAATTTCAGAAAGGGCGGCTCTGAATTATCCTCCCGAGAAATTCCCACAGCCGGTCTCAACAATACACAGATAGAGTCAGAAAGAAGAACACACTGCATGTAGAATAAGGTCAATTCCCCCCCGCACCCCCCCCCACCCCCCGAGCTAGGTGTAGGAGAAGAGAGGTTATATGCTCTTTGTTAAAAGAATTCCAAAATTTTAGTCTTTACCAAATACCAGATCTTTAATTTTTTTAAGAAAAAAAAATTCTTAAAAATGTCTCAGAATAACTCTCCAATACTAAAACTATTTCACATCTACCCCAGGGAATAATTTGATCATTTGTGTGCCAACAACAGCATATTCATATATGCTTATTTTACTCCCTAAGTAAATATTCTTGGTAACTGCCTCCTATTCCACTGCCGTGAATACTGAGGAGAAAGCTCTTAGTGGGAAGGAGATGAAAAACATCAATCTGTCTAGGAAAAAGAATTTTTTCTTTTGTTTGGTTTTGCATTCTGAAAATCAGTGTGGGTAAAGCCAGAAAAGAGATTTGGTTTTGTGCCAGCCTCAACACTCATTTCATTTGGGGCCAACTGTGACAATAACTATGCTTCATCTGTGTGGGAGGAGGGTAGGCCGAATGAGGGGTATTTACCACTACCCCATATACTTTACGAATGGAGAAAAGATACATGAAATGGGGGCAGAATGAGAAGATAGTGAGCTTGGCAGATTCTTGAACAACGTCCTCGATGTTTTCCCAAATCCTTTCCAAAGAAAGGCACAGAAGCCACCTATACATCAAACTGAGATAAGTACTAAAGCTCCTTGAGTATTTACCTAACGTCGAACCCACCTAGGCAAGCCCCACAGAGGTCACCCGATAGGTAACCTCTTCAGTGCATGGCCACCTGCTCCCTCGCACAACAAAAATCTTCAGTAATCTGGACTATTTCTAATAATTCACATAGAAAGCTGGATTGAAGTTCATTTTTATCTACGCAGAAAGTCTTTGCTAAGAAAATAAGAGTATAAATGTGATTACCTCAGAACTTCGAATTTGCCTGAAAGTTTGCAAGTTCCCTCCGAACTCTTTAGGACTCAGTTACTTCCCCTAATTGTAAATCACACGTTAAGGGGAGTTATTTAAACAGTCTTTCTAGGAGAACATCTATTAGTCCTTTCACTGAGCATAGCATATTTCATTCGTGGATTTGAAGTACTATCCACAAAAATGAAGTAGTCTTTTTAGTCCATAAAGAAAATCCTATAAAAACAAGAGAAAAGCATACTATGTAATATGTTTACATTTTGGTGTGAAAGAATCTAATTTGGTATCTTCCTTTTATCTGAGGTTCTAGTTGCAACTTGGTATGTCTAAAATGAGTAGTAAATACATGAGAGTGGACCCTTGAACAGCATGGGTGTTAGGGGCTCTGACAGCCCATGGAGTCTGAAATCTTTGTATAACTTTTGACTTCCCCAAAGCTTAACTCCTGATAGCGCAGTGTTGGCCAGGAGCCTTACCAAAAACATAAACGGTCGATTAACACATATTGCATATGTTATACATATTATATACTATATTCTTACAGTAAAGTAAGCTAGAGAAAAGAAAATGTTATTAAGAAAATAATAAGGAAAGTACATTTAAGTACTGCACTCAAAAAAAAAAAAAGTACTGCACTCTATTATTTATGGGGAAAAAAATCACATACAATTGGACCCATGTAGTTCAAACCAGTGTTGTTCAAGGGTCATCTGCATACTCAATTGTGGGGATAAATTAATTCCTTCAGGCCACAAGGGTTCTACACAGTAATTACTGCTTTGTGCGCTGACCCGTACCTAGTGGCCTGAAAGCGATAATTCATCATTAAAAGGAAAACTGTTTACCTACGTATTCCTCCAAAGGCTCTTTATTGGTCACTTAACTTAAACCAGTAAAGAATGAAGAGGCCGACCATAGAAAAGAGGAGTCTTTCAAATGAAGACATTTACAAACCTGAGCTATGCAAGGAAAAAAAAAAATCTAGGTTTCTCCTGAGCCATGGCATCAGTACACAAGCCAAATGAAACACAATTACCCCCAAACTTGGCACATACCATCTAAATTCAAATCTGAAAAAGCAGTCCAACAAGTGCAGCAACTCGACTTTTTACCGATCTCCTCCCATGTAACTGCCTATAAAGAAATCCATTCTATCAATCTCTTCCCACTAGAACTTGTTAGATTATCTGCTCTTGGTTGAAACACTTCAGTCCACTGGGCATCTCTAAATTTTGAGTAACCGTGCTAGCCTACAAAATGTGCGTGTACAAAACTGAAAATCTCTGAAGAGGACGTAGCGATGCCTCTGGGTGCTGATCTGGGAACTTCACGCAGCCTCTACATGGCAAGGCTTGTCTTGGGCCAGGTCCAGATCAATGGGCACACAGATGAGCCGTTCTCCGTAGCATGAATGCTCTGCACTGTGTAGGCAAGGAGGTACAAATCAAACCTTCCAAAGAATGAATAATAAATAGAAATCACAGTGGAGAAGACAAAAGTCCAGGGTCTCTCCAGAAAGATAACAGACAGGTGCGGAAGTTACTTGGGTAACCCATATTTCACCTGGACCATCCTAGCACACTTCACCCTAGCCCTAATACTATTGTCTCAAAAGTGTATTTATATTTAGTGAGCTATCATGGGCAAATTTCTATCCCCACATACACAGAACTCAAGCTCAGATTTCTGTTGAATTTCCTTTCCTCTTAAAAAAAAAAAAACAAACAAAAAAAAACAAATTCCAGACTTGAATTGTAACATTCGGTACTTGCAGCTGCCACCGAAGTATTATTCACTGCAAAAAAAAAAATATAAAAAGCAACTTGCAAATGGGAGAAACATTTAGTCAGCTTTTCCTTTTCTTGATCTCTTTTAATATTTTATAACACATGAAAGCTCAGTAAAAGTTCCTTTCTTAAACAAATCTTCAAGCAGACGTTAAAGAGAATGCAAATGCTTTACACTTTATATCATCAATCATTTAAAGGATCCTCTCCATGAACTGAATAAATAAGCCATCTGTGATGAAGGCCTCCCTATCATGTTTTCAAGCTGACCCACTTCATCAGTCACCATGGTTTGCAAAATCTCACATCTAAGGGGCAGCAGCAGTCAGTGCTCTGTGCCAGCGCACAGGTTGAATCCCAACGGGGTAAAGGGGGGTAACGCAAACACCACCTCCAAGGACCCCAGTCTGGTTTAAAATGACCGCCCCCCCCCCAAACTCTAAAAACAGAACTTCAATACCCTTAACCGGAAGCAATCTTTTCTCCAAAGGGAGAGTAAAATCAAGTCTGCGGGGGGAGAAAAGGGAGCCAGCGAAAAGGAAGAAGAAATCTGACCAGGTGCTAAAAGGCGGGGTGCAGCTGGCTTTGCAGATCAAACACCCGCTTTGCAAGCAGGATCTGCTCAGGTGCCCCCGCCCCGCGCCCCCGCCAAGCCTGAGCCGGAACCAGCGGGCCGGTCCTGCTTGAGAGAGGGCTCTGCGGGCGCGCGGGGCAGGGGCGGGGGCGGGGGCAGGGGCGGGGGCGGGGGCAGGTCCGCTCCCCCGCGCCCCCGCCCCGCCCCGCCCCGCCCCGCGCAGGCCGTGCGGGGAGCACAACTTTCCGCAGTTCCCCGCCGCCGCCCGCGCGCGGACCACCCCGCGCAATCCCAGCACCGCTCCCCCACCGGGTCCTCTCCTCCTCCCGAGGCGGCGGCGGCGGCGGCGGCGGCTGGGGGAGGGGCGGGAGGCCCGGGCAGGACCTGGACAGGATGACAAGCGGCGGACGAGGACGCCTCCCCACAGAGGGCCGGGGGCCGCGCCTCCCCCGGTCCCGCCGAGCCGCACGCCGGCCAGGACAGGCGCGTCGCACCCGCGGGCCGGGGCCCGGCCGGGCGCAGGCGGAGGCGCAGGCGGAGGCGCAGGCGGAGGCGCAGGCGGGGACGGGGCCGAGCCGGGCCGGCGGCGGCCGCGCGGCAGGTGACAGCGGAGGGCCCGCCCCGGGGACCCCCGCGCGCCCCGCGCCCCCGCGCCCCCGCGCCCCCGGGGCCTCGCCCCCGGAGTCCGAGCGCAGCCCGCGCCGCCCCGCGCCGCCCCGCGCCTACCCTTTGGCGTGCTCCGTCTCCTCCTCATTGTCCCCGTCGATCCCGCACGTGTCCTGGTCGTCCAGCTCCAGGCTCTGCTGGCTGGCCGCAGACTCGCTGTCCTCCGCCATCGCGGCGGCGCGGGCTGGGGAGGCGGCGCTCGGGGCCGCGGGCGTGGGGGACCGGCGGCGGCGGCGGCGGCGGCGCGAGCAGCTCCCCCTAGTGCCGCCCGCCGTCCCCTCCGCGCCGGGAGTCCCGGCGCCGCGCCCGCCGGCCCGCCCCGCCCCTCCCCGCCCCGCCCGGCCTGGGCCCGCCCACCGCGGCGGGGGCGGTGGGGGCGGGGCCATGCGAGCGAGGGGCGGGGCCATGCAGGGGAGGGGGCGGGGCGCGAGCCGGAGGATGGAGTGGGCGGGTGGGGGAGGGGCCATGCAGGGGAGGGGGAGGGGGGCGCGAGCCGGCGGACGGAGTGGGGTGGGGTGGAGGAGGGGCCATGCAGGGGAGGGGAGGGGAAGAGAGGGAAGGGGAGGGGGCGGTGCCGGGGGGTGGGGGCGCGAGTCGGCGGGTGGAGCGGGGCGGGGTCCCCCGGGCGCTCCCTGCCACCCGCCCGGGGCTCGGCTCGGAATAGGTCCGCACGCTGCTCCGGATCCCGGAGCCTTCCCCGTGGAGCACCGCCGCGACGCTCCCGCTCTACGGGTTAGGGAGCGCTTTTAACCATCGCAGGCATCTTCCACTCAAGAGTAGGCGTGCCAGGGCCCATGATTTCTAGAAGCCTCCCGCACATACACAGACGCTCTTTAAAAATTCCACTTCTTGTGTCTCGGGCCCACACCCTGTCAACTCAAAGTCCAAGGCCAAGCAGTGCCTCCCCCTCCCCCTCCCCCTCCCCCTCCTCCTCCCCATGCCAACGGCCTGGCAGCCCCACAACCCTTCACAGAGGAAACCCCTGAGCTGCCCCTGTTTTCCGTGGACATCGCCGCAGCCAGGCCAGAGCACAGCCACCGCCTTAGGGGTCCTGGGGCAGTGCTGTCCGTGTCGCTGCGGGATCGGACACTTGGCATTCGCCACGTGCAAGTGTGAACCCACACGGCCGAGCGAACGGAGACGGTCCCCGGTGAAACTCTCGGTGGCCCCCGTGGACCTGGAGGGAAGGACGTGGGTGGCCAAGTACCGGGCAGGTGAAGTGCAGGCTCGTCTGCGGCCGCGTTCCGTACACAGCAGCCCTTCGTTTGCTTCCCTGGCACGGCTGGTGTTCAACAGTCCTGCCAGACACCCGGAGCTTTAGAAAGAGAGTTCTCAGAAACTGCTCAGCGAGCAAAATGGAACTTTAAAAAGCCACCTGAGGGGCGCCTGGGTGGCTCAGCCGCTGAGCGTCTGCCTTCAGCTCAGGGCGTGATCCCGGGGTCCTGAGATCGAGTCCTGCGTTGGGCATCCCGCAGGGAGTCTGCTTCTCGCTCTGCCTGTGTCTCTGCCTCTCTCTCTGTGTCTCCCGTGAATAAACAAAATCTTTTAAAAGTAATAATAAAATAAAAAGCCACTGAAAGTTTTGGCGTGGGTCCCTTTTTTGCAGAAGCGATTGGGAGCATTGCGTGCCTCTTTTATCCCCCCACAAGGGAGACCATGCCCTTAAAATGTATTGAGGCGGAGAATATCAAGACAAAAATTGCAGAGCGATTTCAAAGCCCATCAGCCTTTTATGATTGACAGTATTGAGCTTGCTAAAGTTCAGGAAGAAGTGCAAAATCGGGCCAAAAACATGAAGGAAATACAATACTATCTTTCACAATTGCACTATTTCTGAGGCAGACAGTCACTTGTGGCCTCTGCCTCCAAACTTGAGAATAAAGGCAAACACAGATCAGAGCGCTTCCCGCGGCTCTTGCCTGGGAACATGAACAGTCGGATAACTGTAACCTAGTTGGGTAACCAGCAGGCTCATGGCCAGGAGCCCGTTTATCTGATCAGTCACTAACCTACTGGAAGGGCTCTTGAAAAGATTTTAAAAATACAAAGCAAAGGAAATTCAGCAGACGTATCTGTTTGAATTTGCAAGAAGCTTCGACTCCACACCTCTCAAAAAAAGGATCAGAAAACAAATAATCCTAGAGAAATTAGAACGAGGGCATCAAAAATCAGTTTAACGCTGGAAAACAATGACACACAGGGAACATCTGTTCCCCAGAATGGAAAGAAGTTGGCCCGGACGTCTGTTCAGTACAGGATTGAGGTATTATATAATACAGCGTTTGTCATTGTTAATCAGCTGAAGGAGGGCAAAGTTTGCAGATGACCCTGGAGAATCCTAAATCCTATTGTCGTGTATGGAAACTCGCTGTTTCTACCAAGGTTTGCCACTTTGCCTGATTTAATTCTAGAGTTTGGGGGAATTGCAGCCAGGTGGCATCTTCTAGAATCTCAGATCCAAGATTGATGTGGGGAGAGTACTATAAAGTAGCTACCAGTATGTTAGAGAGACCCCGGAGAGAGGCGCCTGGGTGGTACACGGTCTGACTCTTGGTTCTGCTCAGGTCATGGTCTCAGGGTTGTGAGATCGAGCCCCACATCGGCTCCCTGCTCAGCTCAGAGTCTGCTTGAGATTCTCTCTCCTTCTCCCTCTGCCCTTCCTGCTTGTGCTTGCACACTCTCTCTCACTCTCTTTAAAATAAATTTAAAAAAAGAAAAAAAAAGAGGCCCTAGACAGTTTTCCATCCTGCTAACTCATCTCCTATTATAGGTGTAAGACCATAATTGTATAATTGGTCTCATTTTTATCAAAACTATGATAACTTCTTGGTTTTTAAGAATTGTGGTAAAATACACATAATAAAAAATATACCGTCTTTGCCATTTTCTAAGTGTATAGTTCCATAGTGTTAAGTATAATCATGTTGTTGTGCAGCCAATCTCCAAAACCTGCAAAATTGAAACTGTATCCATTAGATGACTCCCCATTTCTGGGGCGTCTGGGTGGCTCAGTTGGTGGAGCGTCTGACTCTAGATTTCAGCTCAGGTCATGATCTCAGGGTCATGGGATGGAGCTCCAGTTGGGCTCCACACTCATCGGGGAGTCTGCTTGAGATTTTCTTCCTCTCACCCTGACCCTTCGCTCCTGTTCTTGCTTGCGTGCTTGTGCACCTGACCTCTCTGTCTCAAATAAATTTAGAAAACAAAAAACAAAAAATTCCCCATTTCCCCTTCGGATAGCCAGTATTCAGCTTTGTGTCCCTATGGATTTGACTACTCTAGGTACTTCATACAAATGGAATCATGCTGTATTTGTCTTTTGGGGAGTGACTTCACTTAGCATAATGTCCTCAGGGTTCACCCATGTTGTAGCATGGGTCAGAATTTCCTTCTTTTTCAGGCTAAATAATATCCCATTGTATGGATATAAACATTTTGTTTATCCATTTATCCTTCCATAGACACTTGGGTTGGTTCCACTTCTTGCTCTTGTGAATAATGCTGCTATGATGTGGATGAGAAACATCATTTGGAATCTGTGCCTTCAATTCTTTTGGATACATACTCCACTGTAGAATTACTGAATCATATGGTAATTCCATTTTTAATTTTTTTTGAGGAACTGTCATAGTGTTTTGCACAGAGGCTGTGCCATTTTACACTCCTATCAACAGTGCACAAGGGGTGCGATTTTTCTACGTTCTCATCAACATGCCAACACTTGCTATCTTCTGGTTCTTGTTTTTTTAAAGATTTTACTTATTTATTTGACAGAGAGAGAGAATGAGAGCAAGAGTGGGGGAACAGCAGAGGAAGAGGGAGAAGCAGGTGCCCTGATCAGCAGGGAGCTTGATACCAGGACATTGGGATCATGACCTGAGCTGAAGGCAGACGCTTCACTGACTGAGCCACCCAGGTGTTTGACGCAAGCCATCCTATGGGTGTGAGGTGCCATAACTTTTTGATATAACCAGAGATTTATATATAATCCTTGTTTCTGCTTACAAAGTATGTTTTTTAAGAACAGTAATAAAATATTTTAGAACCACATCTAATGGCTCTAATGGACCCAAGGGCGCCTGGGTGGCTCAGTCAGTTAAGCATCTGATTCTTGGTTTGGGCTCAGGTTATGATCTCAGGGTCATGGGATTGAGCCCCGAGGTGGGTTCCATGCTCGGCAGAGTCTGCATGGATTTCTCTCTCCCTCTCCCTCTGACCCTCTCCCTGTGCACTCTTTCGCTCTCTGTCTCTCCCTTTCAAATAAATAAGTCTTAAAAAAAAAGAAAATGGACCCAACTCTTAACCTCTCCCCGTAGTCATGTCCTTTGCAGTATGGCTTTGCATCTCTTTCCAGGAAAAGCCCTTGAGTGTAGATTGGCTTGTTGACCTGCTTTGGCCATTTGAATGTGATGGAAGCGATGCGTGTCAGATCCAACTCTAACCTCAAAAGACTTTGTGTGATTCCTCTCTCTCTCCATCTTTCCCCCAGAATCCTGCCACTGCAACAAATACAAGCCTAGAGAGCCTCCTAGAAGGATGAGAGACTCCACCAGTTAGGGGGTCTTCCAGACAAGGCCATCCTAGGGACCAGTCAACCTTCAGCTCACCTGCCCTCTGACTGTAGATACACTCATGATCCCAGCAAAGATCAGCTGAGATGAGCAGAATAACCCAGCAGACCTGTAGATTTGTGTGAAATAAGTGACATTGACTCAAGACGCTGAATTTTGTGGTATTTTATTATGTGACCATTGGTAACTGATACAGAAATTGGAATGTAACATGGGATGGTGCCACACTAAACATGCGCTATTATTGGCTTTGCAATTAGCAGGCGGATATTGGAAAAGTGGTAATGAAACCATAAAAGCCTAAAAAATATATATATATGGTGTCCCATGTTGTGTAGCGTCACAACATTTGGGTAGGGGTGCCTGGGTGGCTCAGTGGGTTAAGTGTCTGCCTTCGGCTCAGGTCCTGATCCCGGGATCCTGGGATCAAGTCCCTCGTCCGGCTCCCTGCTCAGCACAAGGACCTGCTTCTCCCTCTGCCTGCTGCTCTGCCTACTTGTGTTCTCTCTCTCGCTCTCTCTCTCATAAATAAATAAATAAATAAATAAATAAATAAATAAATAAATAAATAAAATTTGGGTAAAATTCTTGTTGTTAGCAACTCATAAGAGAAAATATATCTAATATAACTTAGATTCAAGAAAGGTCATTTCAAGGCTGACTATTTAAACTGTCAGTTGATTACTCCCAACCGCACGTGATGGGGATCTGCAAGAAAGAGATGAGCTAAGGAAAGAAGTCGCCTGTTTGCAAGCAGAATTGGAAGGGATACACAACGACCAGAACTTGCGATCTTAAAGACGGACTCCTTCCTCCTCATCAGTGTGGTTACTGTCTGTACGTCAGGGTCTGTTTGAGGGACTCTTGCCAGATCAGTAGCTTACCCGTTCTACTCTATGCGCCCCAAGCCCTGCCCATTGGACTCTGTTCCTCAGAGCTGGTCGGCTTCAGACTCCTGTTCATGGTTTGTTTTTTGTTTTGTTTTGTTTTGTTTTGTTTTTTTTCAAATGACTCCATTTCTAACTGTGTAGGAACCTAGGAATATGCTGTACCTTTGGAAATTGCATTTGAGAAGCACTTCTGAGGGGCACTCTGAATGTGAAAATTGCACACTCCAGCTGCTTGGTGTCCTGCTGAAAAGTTTTCATACGCAATCAAACCAGTAGTGTGGGACCACAGAGAACACTGCAGACTGTGGAATATTGTGGAACCTTAGGTGGGGGAGTCCTTCCCGCCCCTGGAGGATGGGGTGGGACTTGAGGGCAACGAGTGTGCTGGAGGATGCCAAGATGATACCATAGCCTGAGCTACAGGGTGCCTTCACTCTCTTGAAACCATACCGCTCCCAAATTCCTTGAATATATCCCAGCTTTTGTCCACCAGGGCATTGCTGGATAGCGTATGGCCAAAGTTCATTTTCCTTTTATGAATAAAGATGACACATTTTTGTGTTCATGTTTTAGCAATCATATGTCAAAATAAACAATACCTTTCTCAGGGAACTTTTCCATATGGTAATAATTGAGAGCGTGAGTCTGCCTTTGATGCTGGCCCAGAGCTGTCAGTCTCTACCCTGCTGCCTCTGGACGTGGTACACGTGGTGATCAATCACACTTTATTATTGTCCCGAGTCTGCATCTCCCCTGGACAATGGGCTCCGTGAGAATGAGGTCCATTGTCAGTCATCTTTAGGGTCTTATAGGGGGCCTGGGAGACCCTTATAATGAAATTTTGTTGAGTTGAATTTAACTTTAGCTTCTTTCCACCACTGTGGTCTTCTGCAGGAATCATGGGCACAATTTTCTGAGTGCTGTATGCAAGGACTAGGGAGCAGAATGTTCTAGGGCTGGAGCATGGGCTCTGTGGCTCAGCACACACCGTGGTTATACGTCCACCTGATGACAGTGTGTGTCTAGAATTGTGAGCGATCTGAGATGTTACCTGGCTTGCAAGCTAACACATATGCTTGTTACAGCTTTACTGCTACTAGAAGACATGAGCTTCCTGGTTCACAGACAAACGATTTTGTCTCATGGCACAGTAAGAAACAGGAGAGGAGTGTATTTGTGTCAGTCCCCCTTGACCCCAAGTCCCACAGGGGTGATGCAAGTGAACGACTATACTCTCAGGAGTATACTTCTCAGGAGAAGAAGCTCGACCTTAGGGAACCGGTTGTTTTTCTATTTTTTTAATTAAGAAATTGTAATTGCAGTAAACTATACGTAACATAAAATTTACCCCTGAACTGTGACTATACCCTTATTTGAGAAAAAGTGTCTTTGCAGATGTAATTAACTGAGGGATCTCAAGATGAGATCATCCTGGATCACCCAGGTGGACCTTAAGTCCAGTGACAAGTCCTCCTGAGGGTAAAGCAGAGGGAGATTACACAGAAGAGGAGGAGACAGGCACACAGGAGGGAAGGCCATGGGAAGCCGAAGGCAGACACTGGGGTTATAGGGTCCCCTGCCTGCAGATGCCATGGCATGGAAACACCAGAAGCTGAAAGAGGCTATGGAGTATACCCCTTGAGCCTTCAGGAGTGTGGCTCTGATGACACCTTGATTTCAGATTTCTGCCCTCTAGAACCATGAGAGAATAAACCTGTGTTTTAAGCCACCAAGTAAGTCTGTAGTCATTTGTATGGCACCCCTAGGACACAAATACAGCATCACACTTAGCAAGTATCAGTTTCCTGGAGGCGATGGGGTTTAAGATGATTTGGGGGGCGGGGAGGGACCAAGGGAGTGGGGAGGGGAAGCAGACTCCCCAGTGAGTGTGAGGGCCAAGGGGCTCCACCCCAAGATCCTGAAACCATGACCTGAGCGGGAATCAAGAGTCAGACACTTAACCCGCTGTGCCACCCAGGTGCCCCCGGGGAAGAATTTTGAATAAAAGGAAGAATGCTTGAATCTTGGGCAGACAGCAGGAGCCTCTGGTGACATGTTGAAAGGGAAAGAAGGAAACCACATGCCTTTTGCATAATTGGCAGGGGAAGGATCTGGGAAGTGATATAATTAGGATAATTTGATAAGAGTCTTGAAATCAAATGTGAATAAATTGAATCCACTGCAGAAGCATCCACCGGTTATGTTGTCCAAGATACAGGTGGGAGAAATGGATTTAACCATAGTGTCTGGAACCTCTTGTAGGGAAGAGCATCTAGAGGCAAGACTGCCAGTTACTCTGACTTATTTCTTTTTTTTAATAAATTTATTTTTTATTGGTGTTCAATTTGCCAACATATAGAATAACACCCAGTGCTCATCCCATCAAGTGTCCCCCTCAATGCCCGTCACCCAGTCACCCCCACCCCCCCACCTACCTCCCCCTCCACCACCCCTGGTTCGTTTCCCAGAGTTAGGAGTCTGACTTATTTCAGATGAGAAACAACCCCAGTCTGTCCCAGAGACTCTACAGTAGATTAAAAAAAAAACCAAAAAACAAAAAACACACACACAAAAAAAACCCCAAACACCACACTAAACATACACCAAGTTTTAAAACAACAACAAAAATCCCCCAACACCTCAGCCCCGAGCCCGGGGAGGAAGGAATGGAAGATTATTCAGAGGTTCCGTGCCTGAGGGAGGGTGACAATGGATAATCAGATGATCTAGGGGAAATGTGTTAGATGCTTAAATGTAGTTATGAGCTTTCTGGTAAATACAATGAGGCGTGATTGCATTTTAAATTAATTCCTAGGGATTCCTGGGTGGCGCAGCGGTTTGGCGCCTGCCTTTGGCCCAGGGCACGATCCTGGAGATCTGGGATCGAATCCCACGTCGGGCTCCTGGTGCATGGAGCCTGCTTCTCCCTCTGCCTATGTCTCTGCCCCTCTCTCTCTCTGTGTGTGACTATCATAAATAAATAAAAATAAAAAAAAATTAATTCCTAGCTTGCCAACCTTTGCCTTTTTTTTTATAATGTTTACTTTTACTGTGCATGTCAAACTGATTTTTTTTTTTTTTTTACTACAAACATCCAACAAACTTCAGGTGGATAATGTTCCAGGTAAGTGGTGTTTCATCTGGTTAGCAAGTGTTTCCGGGGTCTTTCCACTGTAGGTGACGGGGAAGGTGAAGCAAGCGTGGATTTGCTGCATGCCCGGGAGAGAAGCAGGGGCTCTCTCACACACGACGGTGATGTGAACGGCTTCCCATTAATCTCCACAACAGCTCTGTGCTGTAGATATTATTCTCGTTCTCCATTTGGGAATGTGAGCCTCAAAGAGGTTATGTAACTTATCCAAAATAGTGTCTTAGCAAAGTCTTCTAGCACTTACAGCGCTGTGGCAGTCGCGTGTTTCCTGGGGAGAGCAGACACCTGCCTAAGCAACGTGCCACCCTCTGAGACCTGTCACCAGCACCCACTGGCCCCTGTCCGGGCAGTAACTGACAGCTGCTCTCTCTCACTGCTCTCACTGCCTCTCTCGAAGCTAGAGGTGATCCTGTGTCTCCTGTGCTCAGTGAAACAGAAAGATGTCCTTTGGGGGCCCTTGGGGGATCTTTTATTTTAAGATTTTATTAATTTATTCATGAGAGAGAGGCAGAGACACAGGCAGAGGGAGAAGCAGGCTCCCTGTGGAGAGCCCAGTGCAGAACTCAATCCTGGGACCCTGGGATCATGACCCGAGCCCAAGGCAGACACTCAACCACTGAGCCACCCAGGCGGCCCAACCCCTGGGAGATCCTAACGTGTCATGTATTCCTTGAACTGATTCAACTGCAGTCCAGCCACTTGACAGAGGGGACAGACGTGAAAAGCCTGGTTCTCCGTGGGGTCACCGAGCCTCTGAGCTCCAGCTCCTGCAGGCTTCCTGCTAGGGGAGCAAAATAATCTCTTAGTGTTTAGGTTCCCTTGTACCCTTGTACTTGGAGATTCTGGAACTGGCAGCTGAGAGCATTCCACTCCCAATGGGCAGGGCAGGCTGGCCCCCCAGAGGCCTGGATGCTCACCCCTCGCTTCGAGGGAGAGGGTCCTGCCCACAGGTCTCGGCCAGGGGGACGAGGGCAGCCTGACTACGGACAGACGGAGGGACCTCAGGACACCCTGCATGAGTGTGGCCTTCCAAAGGGAGTCTGAAAATCAAATGGGAATTTGAACTGGAGGTTGAGGAAGACGGTTTTTCATTTAGCAGGGGGTGGAAAATTGAAAAGATAAGACAAGACAAGACCAAACCCCTGGAGGCTAAGAGGAAAGCTGAGTCACGTCAAGGCAGGGGGTGCGCTCCGGTGAACCCCCCCATGAATTCCCGGTGCCCAGAGGAGGGTAGGATGACCAGAGGCAGGGGGTCATGGCAGGCCCATTGCTTCTGGTTTGCTCCACGTTCTACAGAATAAGCTTGAGGCCTCAGGCCTGCCGCAGCTGAATGCTACTGTTTAATCATCCCCTGTTCTCAATTTCATTTTTAGTTTCTGGGGAGAAGTGTTGAGGGGGGAGGAGGCTAAGCGAGCCTCTGCTGAGAGTGTTGTCTACGCAGGTTAGCTCTGCTGTTTGCTCCCGAAGCATTGGAGAGCTTAGGAAGACAGATGGGGGGGGGGGTTCTAGGAAAACCCCTGAGATGTGCTTGATGCTGAGATCCCTACATCCCAGGCCAGGGGCTTTGGGAACTCAGAGCAGCCTTGGCCTTCCTCTCTAGCAACAGGACCACTCCCTTGCCTCGGCCCAACCTTAAGACTGCAGGTAACCTTGATTACCTCCCTAGGGCCCCCATCTCCATCTGCAACCCTATGGAACATTAAGGCTTCAGTGTATGAATCTGGTGGTGGGGGATGGAGAGGATGCACCTCGGTCCAGAGCACCTAGAAAGTGGTCCCCATGCCTGATTCGGCCTTAATTCCCCCACGGAACACAGGCTGACATAGCACAGTGGCGTAATTGCTAGTTCAGGGGAGTCATGAAGGAGATGACGGGGAGGGCTGGGATTTTAACGCAGGCCTTCTAAGCACCAAATCGACTTCTGGGCTTCCTAGCTGGACACCCGGGGGGCGTTGAAGGAAAAATAAGACTTGGCTAGCCCTCTAGGAGCTTCATCTTGTTGTGGTAGCAAGCCACGCAACCGAAATAAATGATACTGTGAGGCTGCACACCGTGGTAGGTGGGCTGGTTGGGAGGTACAGGAGGGGTTCCAGAAGGGGAAGTGCATGAGTTGTCTGAGAGGCTGGTTTCCTTCGGCACTTTAGGGAGTAGAGGGCAGGGAAAAGAAGGGATCTCCAGCCAGAAAATCTTGGTGTCTGAGACCTGAGATTGGGGTCTGGAAGTCAGCTGGATGGTCTGGGATGCAGTCGGGAGACCAGTTGGGCTTGAAGAGAAGTGTGGGAGAGACTGGACAGCTGGATGAAATCTGGAGAGCTCTGGAACATTCTCAATGAGAAGATGACATCTCAAAGTCTAAAGTAAACTCTCCACTTAGAGCATTAGTTCTGACATTTTAACCAATCATTTGAAAGTTACTAGAAAGGGGTGCCTGACTGACGCCATTGGTAGAGCATGCGACTCTTGATCTTGGGGTTGTGAGTTTGAGTCCCACGTGAGGTGTAGAGATTACTTAAAAATGAAATCTTTAGGGATCCCTGGGTGGCGCAGTGGTTTAGCGCCTGCCTTTGGCCCAGGGCGCGATCCTGGAGACCCGGGATCGAATCCCGGTGCATGGAGCCTGCTTCTCCCTCTGCCTATGTCTCTGCCTCTCTCTCTCTCTCTTCTCTCTCTCTCTCTCTCTCTGTGTGACTATCATAAATAAATAAAAAAAATTAAAAAAATGAAATCTTTAAAAAAAAAGTTACTAGAAAGTGTAATCGTTTCCTCAGTAAAAGGAATTATCTCATGGCTATGATAATTAATGGTGACCAGTTTAGGAAATAACATTTTTTTTTTTGCTATGGATTATTGATGTGGTTGTGCAGAAGCTACCATTTTACAGTCATCTAATATTCATGATGAAATTTTAAGTGAATTCTTTATACGACTAAGTATGGCATTTCATACATTTTTTCAACCAGTATATCAGATTGTATAATACCCACAGTCATGCTTCATGCTTTAACTTCTACTTTGTTTTTCAAAAATTATTTATTGTCTGGTACAAGCGAACTCACGGAAATCTTTTGGAAAGAAGCCCAACTTGAGAATTTTCTTATATTTATTTTTCAGTTTTGGGGAGAAAATGCTAAAAATACCGTATTTTTCAAAACAGAATAACACACCAGGTTGCACGATCAACCACGTGCAATTCCGTAGCAATTGAAAACCAGGCCAACTCTTGGGAAAATATTCAGATAGTGTGATAAAATGAACTGCTCTCTAAATGTTAAGAAATTCAAAGCTTGAAGGCCACTACACTCCCATCCTCCACTATCTACAATGTGTCATCATATCTGTCCCCAGACAGCCCTCCTAGGGTTGGTCTATGCAGACAGTGAAGGTTTGAAAATTATTGTGGAGACATTTAGAGTCTTCCATACAAATTTCAGTAAGCCGGAAGCTTTGGGGGAAGTATGGTCATTTGAGAAAGCTCCTTCCTATATGGGTGTGTGTGTGTGTGTGTGACTCTTTTCAGTAGTATGACATTAAGAGAAGTCAGCGTTTTTTTTTTTTTTTAATTTTTTTAATTTTTTAAAATTTTTTTTAATTTTTTTTAATTTATGATAGTCACAGAGAGAGAGAGAGAGAGAGAGGCAGAGACACAGGCAGAGGGAGAAGCAGGCTCCATGCACCGGGAGCCCGATGTGGGACTCGATCCCGGGTCTCCAGGATCGCGCCCTGGGCCAAAGGCAGGCGCCAAACCGCTGCGCCACCCAGGGATCCCCAGAAGTCAGTGTTTTAATTCTACATTGCTTTAAGATCATCCCTTTAAATGATGTCACACAAATTTCTATATTTAGTTGATTGGTTGGTACATTTGTTCTTCTATATATTTTCTCAACGGTTAAATGGGCACCATCACCTCAACTTTGTTAGAGTATATTTGGGGCTTAGGAGAATAACTATTGAGACCGTGAGAGTCAAGCTACATCCCCCTCAAGGTTAAGTTTAACAGTCAATTTTGGATCGAATGTTCCATATCCCACTATTTCACATTACGCTCTCTCTGGCTTTCACTCTTCTGCAAATCAGCCCATAGTTGCTCTGCCAGTCTCTGCCCTTAGCTTCCTCCTTGGGTTACGTAAAAAAGAAATGATGACAGGTGTCATTCTATGTTTCGTAGATTTTTCAGGAATCAGATGTCCCTGAAGTGCAAACATAGTATAACAGAAAGTGAAGGTCAAGTTGACTATGGTGACGCTCAGCCTTTTGTTTGGCTCTCCTGTGGGTTCTTCAAGTGTGGCCTAGAAGTTCTTTGATTGCTCTGGCTTTGAGCAGAGGAAGAACAGGCTGGTGCTTTCAAGTCCTGCTACTGCTGTCGGCATAGACTAGCCCGATGGCAGGGATGAAGAAGGGCATGTGAGGGTTTCAGGAAAGCTTGAGTTTCTAGCTCCCTTTCAAACTTCTGGTTAAGCCATCTTTCATTCTTGGAAGGAAAGAGTAAAGATCCTAAGCAGATGAGGGGAGATGAAAGTACTGGCTCCCATTGACCCCCCCCCCCCCCCCCACCTGCTGCCTCTTGCCTCTTGCCTGAGCACTCACACTTCCTCACCAGGGCCTGCCTCTGACCTGACACCTTGAATCTGGACTGTGAAGTCAGGTCCATTTAATTCCTGGCTCTGAACTGCTGGCGTCTTGCATCTGGTTTCGCTCCAGGATTTCAGAACCTGACACTGCTTCCTTGCTTCTGCTCTTCTAGCCTAGATTTGTCCCCCGCTGCTGTCCTATGTTCTCTGCCTTGGTTTCTGACAGGTTGGGGATGGGGAACATTGCTGGGCCTCAGTTTGTTGTGCAACCAGCTATAGGACACACCCAAGCAAATGCAGTTAGGCTCTTAGATGCCAGTCTCCTTGGGTCCTTTGGGGGAGTCACCCCAAGAGTGGCTGGACTTGGTCACAGCCTGGATGTATAAGGTCTCAAATGAGCCCTTGGTGGGGACTGATTTTATTTTATTTATTTTTACATTTTAAAGATTTTAAATAATATCTACGTGCAATGGGGGGCTGGAACTTACAACCCTGAGATCAAGAGACGCATGCTCCACTGACTGGGCCAGCCAGGTGCCCCACTTTGGTGGGGACTTAAAGGTCCAGCACAATATGCAGAAGCCTGGGCCGAGAGCAAGGGTCAAGGGCGTGATATAATGTCCACAGCCTGCCTGGTGGCATCTGCTGTGAAGGTCACCTTCCTGCTTCCGGGTTGGCATCAAGCATTGTAAACGATTGGCTCTCTTTCTTGTGCCCCCTGGGCTTACACTCATGTACAGGGACCCGCTTGAGCCTGCCTTGGCCTCTTCCCTTGGCATCCTACATTTCCATCTTTGTGTTCCATCAGAGACAGTATACCACTGCCCCCCAAATCTCAAGAGTCTCAGAAGCTGTTTATTTCAGCTCAGATTTACAAAATAGTGGCCTCCACCTGCTTGGGGTCCCCACGGTCCGTCTCTACCCCCACATGACATGATAAGCAAGACAAGGTCTAACCCGGCCTGCCCTCCAAGGCCTCGTATGACTCACTGTAGCTGGGGATGTCAGGGCCTGCCTTTGGCTGCCCTACCCCTCACGCCCTAAGGGATGTTCAAACAGGGAGCTGGACAATGTTTCAAGCCTCCCAGAAGCTGGATCCCTTGGATCGCTCCTCCCTGCTCCCACAGCTCCCTGAGGGGATTCTGTTCCCCAGGGCTGTGTGGACAGGAAGGGTTTACACCTGGGATTCTCTTGGTCAACCCCTCCCCTGGGATGTCAGCCTGCCCCCAGAAGAGGCTCTGCTTCCTCATGGACAGAACCACTCCTGCCTTGATTTCTCCCTCCTGACTCAGAGCAGTGTCCTACTCACTGGTCTTGTTTCTTTCAGTCTTTACAGTCATTTTATTTCAAGGATCTTCTAGACCTTTATCACTCTGTGTGTGTGTGTGTGTGTGTGTGTGTGTGTGTGTGTGTGTTTGTGTGTGTGTGTATGTTTTCCTTAGCTAACAGACCCCTCTGCCGGTTTCCCTAACTTCAGATACTGCAGAGAAGGGATTGGGGTGCGAGTCTTCACTCTCAAACGGCCTTAGTACGTGAAGAAAATGGGGCCATTCCGCAGGGAGACAATGTTGCCAAGCCAGAGATGCAAGGTCCTACTAGACCTTATCCCAAGTCAGTGGATGCTGCTTACCTTCCCTTGATGCAAATTAAATGATTCTTCTAAGAATTAAAAACATCTAGTGGGGTCTCTACCTTTTCTCCCTATAAGCAGGGCATGTAAATGGCAGGTTCAGCCTCCAGAACATTTGGCCATGATGCCTTTGGTTGTGCCGATGACCAGGCCAGGGCTGTCCATCTCCTCTCCAGAACCCACGAGCTTTATATTCCTACCTCTTCTTTTCAATGCCTCTCCCTTTTACGAGCTAGAGAGTCATCTTCATGTCTGCCTGTGAGAATAAATCCTTTGTGCAGTGGGTAGAGATGAGGGAAGGAGATTTACTTTCATCACAATTTTCTGAATGACCTGTTGGGCTGATAGCTTTAATCACAGCTCAGCTTCTTGTTCAGCACAGCACATTCTGCACGCCTCTCTGGTGGCGCCTCTCAGCCTTGCAATGCACCGGGGGTGTCTTCTGGGGGCTCACGTGAATAGCCATGAGACAGCCGATCTCAGTTCTCCCTCATACACCAGGCCCCTGAATCAAAAGAAACGTCCTGCAGCACCGAGCTTTAGAAGCCGAGAAACCCTATTTATGCACATATGAACAAAAGGACAAGATAAAAATTGCAAATGAAAACATCAGTCCCATTCTAATGTTATAACCCTTCGTCCCACAGTAGGATCTCTTCAAAAGCTGGACAGTTTTCCTCGGGAGAGATTTGGCGAGAAGGGGAAGCAAATGCACCAATGATTCTTCTTTTTTTTTTTTTAATTTATTTATTTATGATAGTCACAGGGAGAGAGAGAGAGAGGCAGAGACACAGGCAGAGGGAGAAGCAGGCTCCATGCACCGGGAGCCCGATATGGGATTCGATCCCGGGTCTCCAGGATCGCGCCCTGAGCCAAAGGCAGGCGCCAAACCGCTGCACCACCCAGGGATCCCTGCACCAATGATTCTTAAGCCAGGACTTGGCTGGCCCTGGGCCCCCATGCAGTGGCATTTTTTGTTCTTATGGAAGGTCAAGATTTCATGTGAGTAAGCCAGTCATCACTGTGGCACCCCCTGCGTGGGCTCAGCCCTCTTACAGGACTCTTCTCACAGCCCAGATCCTTCAGAGCATCTCTTTGGTCCTCTATCCCCAAGGCTTGTCCAACCCCAGCCCCAGAACTGGCTTGTCTTTTATTACCACGATGATTTTTACATAGGAGCACAATACCGATGGATACCAGACCCCAATCCATTTCTCTGTATGACTTGGGTGGATCAATCTGTGCCATGGAATGCCTTGAAACGTCTCTCTGAGCCCTGAACAGCTATGTCACATGTACAACAGGGAAAGCCCCAACCCACGGGAAAACTGCTCACCTCTTATGGTTCTAACAAGGTGAGATGATCACCAACAGAACTTAAAAACAACCCTTTAGGCTTTGACAACTATGATTGAGCAAGCTTTGTGGACAGAACCCATTGCGACCATTCTGTTCCCACAGGATTTTGTTTAGTGCTCATTGCATAATTGGTATTTGAGAAACGACGCTAAACATTGAGGGATATTGTGTAAACTAAAGCATGATACACAATTATTAGAGAATCTCTCCCCCATTGCTCCAGCCTTCAGGGATGTAGACATATGCGAGAAGAATCATTAGAAAAACTGGAAAGATATAGATGGGCTCTATCTAACTCTCACTCAACAGGAAAGTATTGCTTAATGGAATTCACCCGCCTTCTCCAATGAAGAAGGGAACATGGAATAGTTAATGCAAATTCACTTTAAAAATAGCAATGGGTAATGTATGCATAGGTATTTTTCAGCCATCACTCCCTCAAATAACTTTGCTGCTGGATGCTTCAGCGAGGTGGCCCAGGGAACCCACATAGTGCAGAGAGCATGGGAAGAAATTCACCAGTTATATCAGGTTCCCTATGTGCTATCTTTGAAGGTCCTCAAAAAATTTTCTATCTTTAGAGTAGGACAGCAATTTGTAAAGGGCTGGCTGGCACCACAGCCTTTTTTTTTTTTTTATAAAGATTTTATTTATTTGTTCATGAGAGACACAGAGAGAGGCAAAGGCACAGGCAGAGGGAGAAGCAGGCTCCTTGATGGGAGCCCGATGTGGGACTCGATCCCAGGACCCCAGGATCACGCCCTGAGCCGAAGGCAGATGCTCAACCACTGAGCCACCCAGGTGCCCCTCACCTTTTATAGCTGCAGGTTGCCTACGCATGGACATTGAAACCTCCCTCAGTCCAGCCTTTCATTAAATCTGCAAATGAGGAGACTGGACCAGGTGACCACTGAGGGAATTTTGCAACTTGTTCTGTGATGACATCAAACCATCTAATGACCTCTGGAAGCAGCGACCCTCTCTGCATGTTTTTCTGCTCTTCCTCTGACTTACAGCGTTGAGTTCAGTTGTGGGGTTAATTTTTAAAATCCCTTAAATGGCTCAGTTTTAGCATGATGTGGAGTCCATGAGGGCTAATTTTCTTCTGGATGTGAGCCCCCCCTGCAGGGATACAGCCTTCTCTGTTTTGATGCCCCCACTTCTTCCTTCCACCCATTTCTTTCCCTGTTTACTTATATATTTACTTATTTTATTTATTTTAAAGCATAACAACACAACAACTAGCAAAGACCAGACCCTTGTGGCCAGTGCCCAGGACAATAGTCCTCATATATTACTATTGTTTTTGTTTTTAAGAAATCACCTTAGAAAAGGTAATTACATCAGTTCTTGGCCTTTTGGCTAAGATCAAGTATAGAAAAAGCAATTACACTAGACCCATAAAGTATATAAATTAGCTAAGATTGAAAGAGCCTCTCTTGGCTTCCTACTGCATGGATCCCCAGTACACTTGAGAATAATCTAAAAACCAGGGATGTAGATACACGCTTGGGATACTGAAGAGACTGAGATTATGGGGAAAAAAAATAAGCCTCAGTGAAAACACTCTACTTGCTTCCTTAGCTGTTACAAATGTACGGCAAAAAGAAAGAATACCAAATTAGGCCAACTTTTAAGAGAATCTTTTTTGGGGGATCTTTCATTTTTCCATTTGTATTAGTTGGCATTATGACCCGGGTCAACCAAATAAAGAAAAAATATATTGGGAGCAAGAAGTCAAAGACTGTGAGTCACACAGAACTCTCTTTAGCAGAAGTAGATCCAATTAAAAGAACGGTGAACAGGAAATGTTCAACATCATAGCATGAGGTTGCGTTTAGAGAAACTCTATTTAAGTATAAGAAGAGCATAGTCAACGTCATGGTCTTGTACCCAAAGCCAGATAGCCTTTAGATCTGGAACTGTCTTTCTGCTAGTCCTACTTCACCCATTCTTAGCCTTCGGTTAATGACCCTGCTCTGTTTAGGCTTCTTTCTGCCCCCAGGAAAATTCAGAATAACGAGTTAGGATGGGAGGGACACTTACTCTGTCCCCTGCTGCTCTGCTGCAACCCGTCTGTGCAACTAGAGTCACCGTCTCTGTGTTTGGCAGAGAGAATCATGCCTCCCTTGGACCCTGCTCATCTCTCCTGCAAGATTTTCCTTTGCTGACTTGAAGTAAAGAGTTTGGCTGTTTTAAACCATATCAGACTCCAGATTTTGACAGAGATGGCTGGTGGTACCTGGAAGGATGCTGGGCCCAGGCACCAAGTAGCCAGTCTTGCCCAAGATGCTCCTACCCTAACAAGATTTAAGGGTTAGAGTAGAGCCGCTGGATGGAGAGGAGCCATATAGACCTGGATCACAATTGTCCAGCAGAAGCCCCAAGGAAAGACACTCTCAAGTGCACTTTAAGGGCCAGTTAAGACCAGTGGGCATCTTCGTACAATTTTGAGAGAGGGGAAGTGGTCCAACTATGCCTCAGATTGAATTTCGTAATAATCCATGTGCCTCAGATTCAGATCTCAAAAATAAGGAAATGGATGTTCCTTTTTTAGTCCCTAAATATATAATCCTTCTTCCTCACAACTGACAAAAGCACTTTTTTTTTATTTTTTAAATTTATTTTTTTAAAAAATGTTTTTATTTTTATTTTATGATAGTCATGAGAGAGAGAGGCAGAGACACAGGCAGAGGGAGAAGCAGGCTCCATGCACCGGGAGCCCGATATGGGACTCGATCCCGGGTCTCCAGGATCGCGCCCTGGGCCAAAGGCAGGCGCCAAACTGCTGCGCCACCCAGGGATCCCTATTTTTTAAATTTAAAAAACTTTTTTATTGGAGTTCAGTTTGCCAACATATAGCAGCATAACACCCAGTGCTCATCCCACCAAGTGCCCCCCTCAGTGCCCATCACCCAGTCACCCCAACCCCCCGCCTACTTCCCCCTTCACTACTCCTTGTTCATTTCCTAGAGTTAGGGGTCTCATGTTTTGTCACCCTCACTGATATTTTCACTCATCTTCTCTCCTTTCCCTTTATTCCCTTTCACTAATTTTTATATTCCCCAAATGAATGAGACCACATAATGTTTGTCCTTTTCCAATTGACTTATTTCACTCAGCATAATACCCTCCAGTTCCATCCACATCAAAGCAAATGGTGGGGATTTGTCATTTCTAATGGCTGTGGAATATTCCATTGTATACATAGACCACATCTTCTTTATCCATTCATCTTTCGATAGACACCGAGGCTCCTTCCACAGTTTGGCTATTGTGGACATTGCTGCTAGAAACATTGGGGTGCAGGTGTCCCGGCTTTTCACTGCATCTGTATCTTTGGGGTAAATAAATCCCCAGCAGTGCAATTGCTGGGTCGTAGGGCAGGTCTATTTTTAACTCTTTGAGGAAACTCCACACAGTTTTCCAGAGTGGCTGCATCAGTTCACATTCCCACCAACAGTGCAAGAGGGTCCCCCTTTCTCTGCATTCTCTCCAACATTTGTGGTTTCCTGCCTTGTTAATTTTCCCCATTCTCACTGGTGGGAGGTGGTGTCTCATTGTGGTTTTGATTTGTATTTCCCTGAGGGCAAGTGATGCAGAGCATTTTCTCATGTGCATGTTGGCCATGTCTATGTCTTCCTCCATGAGATTTCTCTTCATGTCCTTTGCCCATTTCATGATTGGATTGTTTGTTTCTTTGCTGTTGAGTTTAATAAGTTCTTTATAGATCTTGGAAACTAGCCCTTTATCTGATATGTCATTTGCAAATATCTTCTCCCATTCTGTAGGTTGTCTTTTAGTTTTGTGGACTGTTTCTTTTGCTGTGCAGAAGTTTTTTATCTTGATGAAGTCCCAATAATTTATTTGCCAAAAGCACTCTTAACACAATCTCCTTAAATATTTATTTATTTATTTTATGGGGTAGAGGACAGAGGAAGAGGGGAAGAAAAGGAGAGAGAGAGAGAATCCTCAAGCGGGCTCAGTTCTGAGTATAGAACCCAGTGCAGGGCTTGATCCCATGACCCTGAGAACACAATCTGAACTGAAATCAAGGGTCGGCTGCCCAACTGACTGAGCCACCCAGGAGCCCCTTAACACAATTTCTTTAAATTACCTGAATCTTTTACACGACCTGTGAAGCCGGGTGCTCTAAAGAAATGGAACACCTTCTGCTACATGCTTGGAAGAGAATGGAGGAGAAAATAGAGAACACCAGGCTTAAGTTACTTAAACTTGTTACATAATTGAACACAACTTAAACCTGGTTTTCTCTCCCGCTAGCCTTTGCTGGGGGCAGGGGGATGTTTCCTCTGTCCATCCACTAAAAACCGTCAAGCTGGGTGTCATTTCTGGTCACTCTCTAGAGGAACAACAGTCTTACAGACCAGTGGATGCCAAAGTGTGCCTCAATTTATTAATCAGAATGCTCAGGCCTGTAAATAAGCAGAACCTCTGCTTGTTTTGGCATTCAGTCTTTTCTTCCCCATGGGGCTGGCCATACCGCAGAGCACATGGCCAGGGAGCCAGAGGAGGCTGTGGTCAGCGCCCCTCCTGTGACCTTGGCCTCTCTGCCCAGAGGTTTCGGCTCCCTCCCCAGGGTCTGGCCCTGTGCCCGGAGTTCACAGCATTGTTTTATCTGAAGGCATCTTCCCAAATGCTCCCACTCTCTCTCTGACCCTTTTGGAAATGGGCTAAGTGTTGTGGGACCAGTTTCTAGACATTTCCTTTGAAAGTTCAGCACATGACGCTCTGCACCCCCAGCATCAACTTGGGGTGAAGTCCCTCCTCTTACTGAATCACTCAACGGATCCTTCGCAAGAGGAATTCATTCTTGAGAGTGAAGGCGGGCCGCCTGGGTGGCTCAGTGGTTGAGCAGCTGCCTTTGGCTCAGGTCGTGATCCCGGGGTCTTGGGACCGAGTCCCACATCGGGCTCCCTGCATGGAGCCTGCTTCTCCCTCTGCCTGTGTCTCTGCCTCTCTCTCTGCCTCTCATGAATAAATAAATAAAATATTTAAAAAAAGAGTGAAGGTTGAACTTTGTGGAGTAATTGCGCCTGGCCTTCCTGAAGTCTCCTCCCTCTGCCACGTGTGGCTGCGACACCATTTAGCCAAAGGGGGTCCCTACTCTGTGCTGTGTGGTCACTTCCACATAGAGGCAGTTGATGTTCACCTTCAGGTAATTCCACGGCCTCCTTTTCTCTGTCAGAGTTTGTCTTTCAAAGATGCTGGCTCTGATCACGACTTTAAGATCCTGACGGTTTTCAGAAAGAGACACCTGACTGGTGACTATACCTATTAATCTACAAACTATTCCTACAGTCTTCTGGGGCTCCTGGGCCTCAGTCCTGCCTAGAACCTGTGCGACTCTTTCCCTTCATTTTTCTGGGTGAATTAGCCTGTCTCAGCCATTCCCCAGGTGGGAGAGTTAATAGTGAAAGGGAATATAAGGGAAGGGAGAAGAAATGTGTGGGAAATATCAGAAAGGGAGACAGAACATGGAAGACTCCTAACTCTGGGAAACGAACTAGGGGTGGTGGAAGGGGAGGAGGGCGGGGGGTGGGGGTGACTGGGTGATGGGCACTGAGGGGGGCACTTGATGGGATGAGCTCTGGGTGTTATTCTGTATGTTGGCAAATTGAACACCAATAAAAAATAAATTTATTATTAAAAAAAGTCTTAAATCCTGTCTATTCGCACTGTTTATTTCTCCAGTATGTGTATTTGTTTCCTCAGCAAAATTGCAAGTTTATTATTAGGAGAAGCAAGGGGGACAGCCCCGCATTCCACAGGGAAGGAGCCTGCTCCTTTTGGGTCACAGCAGTGTCACAGATAAAAGGGTTTGGAGCACCTTCCATGGAAGCAAACATTGAGGCTCTAGGGCTCGGAGTCCTTGGATTGCTCAAGAGTTCCACAACCTGAAGCAAAAATGTGAACTTCCTGTTCATACCCATTTTAAACAATTTAAGAACGTTTATCCTCGGGCTGCTTACTCTTAGGAGTGAGTCAGATAGAGCCGCCACTCTTGTCATCCCAGTGAGCAGCAGACTAGGGTATGAATATAGATGACAGAGTGTAATGGCTTTATCAGTAGATCCACACACTGCAACAATTGGGAGTGACTTTCTTAAAGGAAACAGATAACAGATAATCACACTGGTGAGTAATCTCATCGACAATGTGTTGACTTCACCCACCGAGGGTTTCTGGAATCCAGAATTCCTAGGGCAGGTCAATGTTACAGGCCTCAGAGGACAGAGGGAGAAAAAATATTGAGTCATACGAAGGCAATTTTCTCATTATTCCAAAGGTTATTCTCCGATGGCAAAAAAAAAAAAATATTGTTACTATGGTATTCCAGAAAACCAAGAGATTTTGACTCATAATAGATGCCATCATCTGACAGCTAATGTCCCCAAGGATAAAGTTAAAGAAATCTTTTTGTGAAAGGATTCCTACCATTTACTTAATTAACACATCCATCACCTCACATGTTTGTCTCTTTGTGTGTGGATGAGAACATTTAGGCTCTACTCTGTTAGCAAATTTCAATTATGTAACACAGTGATATCAATTATAGTCGCCCTGCGTTACATAAGATCCTCAGACCTTATTCATCTTGTAGCTGACGGCTTGTACCCTTTTACCACCATTTCCCTATATCCCTCCAGGCCTCTAACCCCGGGGTTCCAACCACTTTTTTACTGTCTGTTTTTATTAGACTTTATTTTTTTTTAAATTTGAATTTTATTTTAGTTAAATTCAATTAGCATAGAGTGTAGATGAGTTTCAGAGGTGGAGTTCAGTGATTCATCAGTTGCATGGAACACCCAGTTGCTCATTCTATCACGTGCCCTCCTTAATGCCCATCACCCAGTTACCCTATTCACCCACCTTCTCCCCTCCAGCAATCCTGTTTGTTTTCTAGAATTAGAGTGTTTTATGGTTTGTCTCCCTCTCTGATTTCGAGTTTGACTTTAAAAAAAACTAGATTCACATATAAGTGATGCCATTCGGCATTTGTCTTGGGAACTTGACTTAGCATAATGCCCTCAAAGTCCGCCTGTATAGCTGCAAATGGCAGGATTAAAAACTTTTTTTATTCAATTAAAATAAATAATTGAGCTACAGTTGAAAAATTCAAGATGTTATGGGGGTAGTCTGTTCAGAGAGAGGCAGAGACACAGGCAGAGGGAGAAGCACGTTCCATGCAGGGAGCCCGACGTGGGACTTGATCCTGGATCCTGGGACTCCAGGAACACACTCTCAGCCAAAGGCAGACGCTCAACCACTGAGCCACCCAGGCATCCCTATACTTTACTTTTTTAAAAAAGATTTTACTGGGCAGCCCCGGTGGTGCAGTGGTTTAGCGTCGCCTGCAGCCTGGGGTGTGATCCTGGAGACCCGGGATCGAGTCCCACCCACGTCGGGCTCCCTGCATGGAGTCTGCTTCTCCTTCTGCCTGTGTCTCTCTCTGCCTCTCTCTCTCTCTGAATAAATAAATAAAATCTTTAAAAAAAATCAAAAAAGATCTTACTTATTTGAGAGAGAGAGATAGGGAGAGATAGACTGGGGGAGGAGACAGAGAAGCAGACTCCCCACTGAGCAGGGAGCCCCACGTGAGACTTGATCCCAGGACCCCAGTATCATGACCTGAGCCAAAGGCAGACGCTTAACCCACTGAGCCACCCAGGCACCCCTGGAATATTTTAAATAACGGAAAGCAGGGAATGAATAATAAAATTAAAGGAATGGAAGTGATTCCCGTTGAGTCTTGGAAGCAACTAGAACTGGAATCTTGAACGTTGCCACGGCTCTTCTCTCAACCTTTCCCTTTGTGTCCAGTTCCTGTGATCCTACTGTGGCCTGGTTGCCTTGGGCCAAACGAGGACTTTAATGGAAAGTTAGTGAGGTGGCTCAAATACTTAAAGGAACATGACTATAAACAACTTCAGGGATTCACATATGTAGCTCTACCACTAGCCCCACCCCCACCTCTCCTAGCTCTGGTTGAAAAGGGGCAGAGAAGAATTCTGATTGCCCCTATCTGGACCAATCACTGTGGATGTGGACCAATCACTATATTTCCACAGTAGAGGGAGAGCATTCAGTTCCAGGCTGTCCACGGGGCATCATGTCCAGAGAAGAAGGAATCATTAGTCAGAAAGAGGCATAGAAAATATCTCTCAACACATGAGACGAAATGCCCTTTTGGTGTTCTAAGAACATAGAGGAAAAAGGATATTGTGAAAACTTGGCAAATAGGTTTCCATCCACCAAATAACTTTTTTAAAAAATATTTTATGTATTTATTCATGAGAGACAGAGAGAGAGGCAGAGACACAGGCAGAGGGAGAAGCAGACTCGCCACTGATCAGGGAGCACAATGTGGGACTCGATCCTAGGACCCTGGGATCTTGCCCTGAGCTGAAGGCAGATGCTCAACCGCTGAGCCACCCAGATGCCCCAAATAACTTGTTTTATAAAGAGAGGAAACACCAAAAGTCACTATAGGGTTCAGAAACATTGTTTTTATAATTTTTAAATAAATTCATCTGTTGGCTAGTGTTTCTTTTCAGCTCTTACATACACTGTCTCTCTTTTCCTTTACACACACACACACACACTCTCTCTCTCTAACACACCATTGTGCAAGTCTCAGGATACAAAAATAAAAGATGAGGTTCCTGTTCTGAGCAGCAATTATGTGTCCTCTTTCCCTCTTGATGTTCACCTCTGCTGCACGAAAATTCTAGTTGAATAGCTCATCATGTTAATGCGATACATGTGTTGCTGCAAGTACACTTGCTTTTTCCAACCATAAGGTCTTCCTGAAGGTCCAAGTGTTATTCCTTCGGCCCAGTGTGTTGTATTCTTAATAGAGCGGAAGGAACCACAATATCTTGTCACATTAAGGAATAGTAGATACAGAAAACATTTCACTGCAGGGGCGCCAGAGTGGCTCAGATGGTTAAGTATCCGGCTCTTGCTTGTAGCTCAGGTCATGATTTCAGGGTCATGAGATCGAGGCCCACATGCTGGGCTCAATGCTGGGCGTGGAGACTGTTTGGGATTCTCTCTCTCCCTCTGCCTCTGCCCCTCCACTGCATGTTCTCTCTCTCCCCCTCTCTCTCTTGCTCTTAAAAACAACAAAAAATGTTTTGTTGTAGTTCACGATGACACCCTTACCTATTTATTGGCTGATACCAATGCTGATTGGAAAGGAGCTAGCTTCAGTATTATAGACTAACAACCTCTTAAAGGACAACCATCTTTCACATGATGCTCTGCAAGTCTTGCAAGTCTTTGCAAGACTCTGGCCAACAATCCTCTCTGCTCTGTGCTGCTTCTCTGAAGATGCCCCTCTCTGGCTTTCTTTCACCCTCCAACCCAGAAAAAGGCCAACCTCCTCCTCTAGAAACAGCTCACATTCCTCCTCTCTCACTCAAGAAAAGGAAAATCTATCTTTCTGGCCTCTTTTAAGGAAAAATGTAGCTGAACCCCAATGCAATTTGACCCATTATCTAATTCCAAGTGGTTTCTTTTTTTTTTTAAACATTTGTCATCCTTCTGCCCCTTTTGTGTGTCTCCCAATATCAAATGTGAAATTTTTCACCACAGGGCACTTGATCTCGCCTACTGGACTTTCCTACCTTGTGTGGCTGTTAAGGAGTGACTCAGGTCACAGGACTCCAAAAGTTCTCACCTCGGTGAGTAAGGATCAAGTTGTCTTTGTAAGGCGTTCGTGGGATCACTTAGGACCTCAGTAACCACCACCACACTCCCGAGAGAATTGATGGCTGTTTTAACTCTTTATCAGAGTGTTAGCGTGCTGGGAAACATCATGTTTAGCTTTCTGTAAGAAAGGAACATTTTTTCAGGAGCACTGCAGAACGGCAGCGAGCACGGGTCCATAAGGCCAGTCACTTTGCTTCTCTAGTCTCCTTGTCTGTGAAATAACAGAAGAACTGATCTCACAGGCTATGCTGGTGAGGATTCAGTGAGCTGATCCACGGAAGGGGCTTGGAACCTGCTGGAAACCTAGGAAGTGCTCGGTGTTAGTGCTGTGACTATGCCTAGAGTTCATCTCTGTGCAGTAGCTGGGTGCCCCCAGGAGAATACTGAGCCTCTGGGCAAAGCTTCTGGGCTTCCATTCAAATCTTGGGGCTTTACCACTGTTTGGGCAACACACTTAATTTCAGTGTCTTTGGATATAAACGTGGCAATAACATCACCTGTTCTAGCGATAGGACGGGAGTTGTGAGAGTCAAAAAAAAAAAAAAAGATAATGGCCTATGAAAGTAGTCCATAAACACTAAACCCTTATTATTACTCCTTGTCATCTGTGATTTGGTTCCTCGTTCAACTCTGACACCAATTCTGGCTTTTCCAATGCCACCAAGAAATTCTCCAACGCCAGCTGGGTGTCCCACAGTTTAACTCAATTCTACACTCTCTGGAGGCAGCATCAGATCCCACGGGTGAAGGGCTCATGAGTGCCTGCCCCCTATCCCCACTTCAGATGCCAATCACAACTCCAGGTTCTCACCTGCTCTTCTGACCAAGTAACCTAGAAATCAGAGGTTCCTATGACCTCCCCCGCCCCCAACATTCCATTAATTTGCTAGTGTGGCTCTCCAATCCCAGAGAAACATTTTACTTACTGGTTGCTTATAAAAGGATAGAATTCAGAAGAGCCAGATGGAAGAGATGCGTAGGGCAAGGAACGGGGGAGGCGGAGGGTGTGGAGCTTCCATGCTCTCTGAGTGTGCCATTCTCCCCAAATCTCCACGTTCGCCTACCCAGAAGTTCTCTGAACCCCATCTTTTGGGTTTTTATGGAGGCTTCATTACATAGGCATGATTGATTAAATCACTGACTACTGGCAAATGAATCAACTTCCAGCCCCTCTTCCTTCTCCCCAGGTCACATGGTTGGTTTTCCTGGCAACCAGGCCCTGTGCTTTTTTTTTTTTAATTTGACAGAGAGAGAGAGAGAGAGAGAGAGAGAGAGAGAGAGAGAGAGAAAGAGAGCGCATGCACAAGCAGGGAGGATAGACAGGCAGAGGGAGAGGGAGAAGCAGGCTCCCTGATGAGCAAGATGCTCCATCCCAGGACTCCAGGATCACAACCTTAGCTGAAGGTAGGCCCATAACTGACTGAGCCACCCAGGTGCCCTACGCCCATCCTTAGATACAGCCTAAAAGTCACCTCATGAACACGCTCAGGAGTGGTTGAAAGGATTTGTTATGAATAACAAGATGTCCTTATTGCTCTTATCACTTAAGAAATAATAAGGGTTTCAGGAACTCTGCCAGGAAGAAGGACAAAGACCAAATATTTATTTCTTGCTTTAAATCACAATATTATACCTTGTCATTGGCTCCCAAATCTCCCTTAATGATGAAGTCCCTCATTTAACTTATGCTAGTTTGAGTTTGGTTTCTATCATTTGCAACCCCAAGAACAGTTCTGGGAGATACTCAGCATCTGTTAAGTCTTTATCATATTTATTTTATCCTGACAGCAGAAACAGGGTTTCTGGATCAGAGGCAGACTGACTATTTACTTAAGAAAAACATCTTTACCCTCTGTCCCATTTTACCCCAATGCAGTAAGGTGAGTGTCACATTGCAAACATAAAGGGGACCTGGGGGTGTCTGGGTGGCTCAGTGGGTTGGGAGTCTGACTCTTGATTTCAGCTCAGGTCATGATCTTAGGGTTATGAGATCGAGCCCCGCTTCGGGCTTCACACTCAGTGGAGAGTTTGCTTGAGATTCTCTCTCTCCCTCTCCCTCGGCCCCTCCCCCCACTCGTGCACGCAATCTTTCTCTCTCTCTCAAAATAAATAAATCTTTAAAGGGGATCTACACTATAGGAGAGGAATCCCCAAATTATAAATTTTGGTGCTTTATAGTATCTACTGCATACCTACCGCTTCCCCTTCAGGGAGGGAGAGAAACTAACTTAAGAGAAACAAATCCTCTCTGGGGAGAGAAGGGGCAGATGGTCCCTATGTATTACAACACACATACATGAAAATAAATGAATGGCAAACAAATGGCTTGAGGGAAGATGAGCCTGTATCTCTCTCTCTGAAATAATTCACTATCTCTGTCTTCCAAGGAATGGTGACACTCCTTAAACCTAGGATACCAGTAAAGTTGCTCAGAAAGCCCTGGCCAGTCAGAAACATGAAGTATTCACATTGTTTCCTGATAGCAGGTGGAATTTTTAAAAAAGATTTTATTTATTTATTCATGAGAGACACACAGAGAGAGGCAGAGATATAGGGAGAGAGAGAAGCAGGCTCCTCATGGGGAGCCGGATATGAGACTTGATCCCAGGACCCCCCCTTCATGCCATGAGCTGAAGGCAGATGCTTAACCCTGAGCCACCCAGGCATCCCAAGCAGGTGGAACTGATAGGATTTGGTGCCTGAATTTGGGTGGTGAGGTTGACCCTAAGATTTCTGGCTAGGGAGTTTCTGTATGGTGAAGCTCTCTACTGGGGTAGAAGATACGGAGGAAAGCTAGGAGAGCAGGGCTGTTCTGAGGGGGTAAGCAGTGAGGTTCACGGAGTGGTGTATGATGACTTCATCATGGGACAAGTTGAGTCTGAGATGCTAGAGGGTCATCCAGATGGAGATGCCTGGCCAGCAGTTGGGCTCAATTTCAACAGCAGATCTGGGCTGTGGATATGGCAGTGGTGGTCCTTCATAGGCAGTGCTGTGAGACGGCTGTGGGTATGACTGCAAGGGCAATGTTAGTATGCATAAAGGACAGAGGACAGAACCCAGAGTTGGTCGACATCCGGGTTTCAACAAGCAGTGTGCACAGTGCAGAGCAGGGACTGTGCTGGGCACATGCCACTCAGCGTGCGGACTGTTATCGAACAGGTCTGCCCACCCAGCTGTGAATCTAGGGCGAGAAATGAAGCAGAAATCCATCATTCCCTGAGGCTGATGGAAGCTGCTAGCAAACTGTTATATATCTTCAGAATTCCCCAAAGCAGGGCTACCTGGGTGGCTCAGTCGGTGAAGCATCTGCCTTCAGCTCAGGTCATGATCCTGGGGTACTGGGATGGGGCCCCATGTCAGGCCCCCTGCTGGGTGAGGAGTCTGCTTTTCCCTCTGCCCCTCCTCTGCTCATGCTCACTCTCTCTAATTAAAAAAAATTTTTTTTCCAAAGCAGTGGTTTACAAGCCTATGTTTTCAGCAACAGCTGGGGAAGTGAGTTTAAAGAAACACCAGCACTAGGTTTTATTTACCTGGAGAGGTTCTGAGTCTGATTGCTCTATGGTGGGGCCTGAATGCGTCAGCTTTTCCTGCCTGTAGGTGATACTGATGTGCATCGGGATTTGAGTTCTGAAGTTACAAGCACAGGATCTTCCTACAAGAGCCACTTAATTATGGTATGGAGAGGGTGCTGCCATGTATTACAAAGGAATTAGTCTTTGTAGCCAGTAGCAAATAAATTATGAGTACTGGGGAACTGTCTCAAACTTACTGCCGTGGAAGCAGTGCGCTCATACATATTTCTAGACTGATATGTAAGGAGTTAGCACCTTTGCTGAGCCCCCTGGTTAACAACAAACACTGAGAAAATCATCCTACTTGCACAAAGGGAGAGGTTGCTCAGCTGAAGCATGCAGAGAGTGATAAGCGTGGGAAAGGAGAGAGATCTTGCTGTTTGGTCTACCATTTTCCTAAAAAGCACCTGGGAAGCAGCTGGTATAACCAAAAAATGATCATTGTTACATGGTAGCAACAGGATAAGGGAACTAGAAGATTCAAAGAATGATTAAGAGGAATAAGAACTTCTGGGGCACCTGGGGACTCAGTCAATTAAGTGGCCAATGCTTGATCTCAGCTCAGGTCTTGGTCTCAGGGTCGTGAGTTCAAGCCCCCATTTTACTCGCGTGGGTAGCTCAGTGGTTGAGCGTCTGCCTTCACCCCAGGGCATGATCCTGGAGACCCGGAATCGAGTTCCACGTCGGGCTCCCTGCATGGAGCCTGTTTTCCCTCTGCTTGCGTCTCTGCCTCTCTCTCTGTGTCTCTTATGCATAAATAAATAAAATCTTAAAAAAAAGGAAGAGTAACAACTTCCATTTTACTGCAATTTTCAGTTTACGAGGAACTTTAATATTTATCCTCTCACTTGAACACAACCCACTCAGCTCTGCTGCTTACGTAACAGGTACACTGTCCCCCTTCTACAGCCGCAGAGGTCAGTCACCTGTCTGATCCCAGAGCCAGGTTTGATGCCCAGATGCCCTGAGTCCAAGTCAGGGTTTTTCCCACAGCCTTAAAATATTAATTGGCACGGCTTACAATGCCTTCTGCTCCGATAATGAAATATGTATTGTACACAGGATGCGAACAGATGGCAGAGCGTGTGGAAGAGCTGGCCAGAGAGAGCAGGGGATGGAGAAGTGGCCCGAGGAGGTGGATGCACACAGGGCCCGGTATCAGGATGGGACCCCGTCCTGTGCTTGGGCCTGAATGTCTGTGTCCTCCTCAAATTGCTACGTTGGAATCCTAATGCCCAAGGTAGTGGCGTCAGGAGGTGGAGCCTTGGGAGGTGCTTAGGTCATGACAGTAGAGCCCTCATGAATGGGGTTCGTGCCTTTATAAGAGAGGCCCCACAGAGCTCCCTACCCCTCCTGCCATGTGAGCACCAGAGAAGATGCCAGCTGTGAGCCAGGAAAAGGGTGTCCAGGCTGGTGTCCTGATCTCAGATCTCACCGGACCAGGCTGGTGTCCTGATCTCAGGCCTTTTGGCCTCCAAACTGAGAGAAATAAATGTTTGCTGTTCATAAGCCACCTAGTCAATGTGTGTTTCTTATAGGGACCCCGGAATGGACCGAGACGCCCCATGTGGTCACTCACTGCGTGGAGCGGTCATCTCAACGCTTTCGGCTCCAAATCCTCCCACGTGAGATCATCCAGGCTCTTGCATGGTCCACAGCCTCCGGTGCTCTCACTTCTGTTCATCGTGCTGAAGTGTTAAAGGTCTTACGGGAATTCTTAGCCTGCTAGCAGGTACGAGAACACTTACACCCAACAAGTCACAATCACTGTACAGAATGACAAAAATATTAACCAGGGATTTGGGTATTTATGCCCACAGCTTTGAAAATACAGTTTTTGGGGAGAGGGGGAGGCTTGTGATGTCTACTTCACCTAAAGAGCTTCGCTAGATCTCTCCCACAGCTGTTACGTCAACTGCTCCTCCACTGCCCACCTTCCTATTCCCTGGATCCTGAAAACCAACCTGCTTCAGCAGGTTCTCCATGATGTCAAGGGTTGTCATAAAAGTCCTCAAACATACTTGCAACTTGCTTTAATTATTATGTCAAAATAGCCAACAAGAAGTCACGGCAAAGGCACAAACTTCCAGTTAAAAATTAAGTCAGTCCTGGGGATGTAAGGTATAGCCCAGTGACTACAGTTAATACTGAATAGTGTTTCTGAAAGTTGCCAAGAGAGTAGATCTTAAAAGTTCTCTGCCACAAGAAAAAGTATTCGGTAACTATGTGTGGTGATGGGTGTTAAAGAGATTAACGTCCTGATTACTTCACAATAGGCACAAATACGGAAATCATGCTGTGCAACTAATATAATGTTCTAAGTCAGTTACACCTCAAAAAAAAAAATCTAAAGACAAAAGAAATTATGCAATTGCAAAATAGTTGAAAACTCATTGGGGATCCCTGGGTGGCTCAGTTGGTTTAGCGCCGCCTTCAGCCCAGGGCCTGATCCTGGAGTCCCAGGATCGAGTCCCACATCAGCTTCCCTGCATGGAGCCTGCTTCTCCCTCTGCCTGTGTCTCTGCCTCTCTCTCTGTGTCTCTCAGGAATAAATAAATAAAAATCTAAAAAAAAAAAAAAAGAAAAAGAAAACTCATCACACATTTCTATCTGTAGCTATACTCATTTTTAATCCCCTTGTCCTCCAAATACAGAAGTCAGCAAGAACAAAATTTAAAAGAGGATGGGGCACCTGGGTGGCTCTGTCGGTTAAGTGTCTGACTCTTGATTTCAGCTCAGGTCATGATCTCAGGGTCCTGGGATCAAGCCCCACATTGGGTTTTGCACTGATCATGGTGCCTGCTTAAGATTCTTTTCCCCCCCTCTCCCTACTTTCCCTCTCTTCCCAAATATATAAATAAATCTTTAAAAAAATAAGAGGATAAACACATCATATAAAGTTTATCAGACTTGTTGGCCTGTTTATTTTTAGGTTTGTGGGCTATTTCCTTTCTGGTTCTGGTCTATTTTCTGGGTGCTTTGCTTCACTATTTTAGCATTTATCTGTGCTAGTTTATACTAAATAAGGTTCAAAAGGCACAGGGTCTCTGTTATTTAAATAGTGTTGTGTATCTCCTAGTGTGGTTTAAGACACACTCTTTCATTAAGTCTTCCCAAGTCCTGCAGCGACCTGCACCAGGACAAGGAATGTGGTCTTTTTTTTTCTAGTGAACACTACCAACTCACACTAAAGTCGGACTAGAGCCTGGAAAGCAATTGCACCTAGTTTTTTATTTTTTATTTTTTGTCCCAAGTAGAGGCTTTCAGGTGAGCTTTGAAAAGCAAGAGACCAGGTGATGGAGTCAGGCAGACCTTTGCTCATAGGCTGCCACCTTCTAGCTAGTGGCATGCTAGGGCACATTTTCTTTCTTTTCCTTTTTTAAAAAGGTTTTATTTATTTTTAAATTTTTGATTTATGATAGTCACACAGAGAGAGAGAGAGAGAGGCAGAGACATAGGCAGAGGGAGAAGCAGGCCTCATGCACCGGGAGCCCAACGTGGGATTCGATCCCGGGTCTCCAGGATCGCGCCCTGGGCCAAAGGCAGGCACCAAACCGCTGCGCCACCCAGGGATCCCGGTTTTATTTATTTATTTGAGAAGCAGAGAGACAGAGAAAAAAAGCAGTGGGGAGAGGCAGAGGGAGAGAGCAAGAAGCAGACTCCCTGCTGAGCAAGGAGTCCGACGTGGGGCTTAATGCCAGGACCCAGAGATCATAACCCGAGCCAAAGACAAAGGTTGACTGAGCCGCTCAAGCAACCCTGGGGCACACTTTCGAGAGAGGACTCGAAATGTCAGGAATTTTGCAAGTCAGTGTTAGATAAAACCATTCTTAAAAATTATATTCAGGTTTACAAATAATTTAAAAATATAATACACGAATAATTTAATTAAACATGACATAAAAAACAAAGGTACTAATTACTTAAAGCACATCCTGTCCTAACTATTCACAGTCCATTCCTGTTATCAGTGGTAGTCATGTTCTGTAAAACTGCCCTGAACACTGAATTTGAGTACAATATTAGAACCACTGTAATCAGGGGAATTACAGGGTTAGGATCCTGGGAGTCTCTGGTCACATTTTCACTAATGATCAAAACACCACCTTGTTTGTGGTGTTTCTGTTCAAAGACGTCTTATTTAATAAATATTGTTGATACATTAACGTTGAACTCACAGCCAACGTCCCTATGACTCATGCGTGAACAACGCTAATCTCAAATTTCTCATATTCTCAAATTTCTCATCACTCTGCGTGTCTGCGAATGACTGCGAGAGCACAGTGAGGATTGATTTCGGGGTTACAAGTAAGTTTTAGCAAGTGGGCAGATTTGCAACTATGGAATCCCCAGATGAGGCTCCACTGTACATCTGACCATGCTCTTGGGGTTGTTTCCCTTTACTGTGTCTTTTTGGTGGAAATATAACCCTGGCTACTGTGCATCTCTTTCCACCTCTTGTGTGTGGTGATATCACCCTATTGTTTGAAATTGGCCACATGGGAGCATTTACACCATGGAAACTGGTAAATGCTCCAAGTAGAAGCTTCACCTGCTGATTGTCTAAATTTAAGAAAGAGATGGAGAAAATGTTAATAATGCAGATTAAACTTGTAATGTACCATGTCTGGAACCATTACATTGAGAATAGCCCAAAAACAGAGGAAATACTATTCCAGCGGTCACTTTTAGCTGCTTCAGCAAAGAAGTCACTCAGTGATCGATGAACAAGTGAAGTTCTGACATGTTTCTCTTCCTTGTTTCAGTTCCATGTTAATCATTAATATAAAAACCCACATAAATAGATGATCATGTCAGAAGTACATCCTCTTAACAACTGCAACAGGTTGGCTGTGACAAAAATCAATGAAAGCATACTGTGGGAATCACGTGTGAGATGCAACTTACAGTTATGTATTTGATTATGATTTGCAAGTCGTGTCCCTTACATCCTTTATGAGGAACATTTGTGACTTTAAATGCATTTATTCCCAGAGGGCTGGTTGCTTAAGCAACGTCCCACTGATTCTAGCCAAGTGGCCTCAACTACTTAACTCCCAAGCCCCAATCTATTGGGTAGTGGGGGTAAAATAGAGGACGAACATAAATTCCTCACAAGGTTTTGAGAAATGATTGCATGGTTGTCTCTGACATACGGTTTCTAGTGTGGGGACTCCACACACGTCCGCCCCACCTCCTGGCTCACCTTGTCGGGAGAACAGAGCCAGTGTCCGAGCCATCGCTGTGCACACGTGCACCACGTTCCGGGGCTGCCCTGGACAGCCAGCTGTCTGTCTGTGTCTGTACCAAGGAGGTGAAAACTCACCACTAGGTGGCATAGCAAGACATCCTTGAGGGCTTTTCGTTCTTCTGGCATTATAATTGATTCGTAATAATGAGACGTATTTTACCCTCACCAGGCTAGAAAGAAAATAAGTGAAATGTTTAAAGTGCACAGCCCCAGTGCTCTGTCTAGACAGCTCTAGTCTGCTGATCGGTGTTGGCACCCCCGAGCAAAAACGTTATTCTCTGAGCCTGTTTTGGACAAGCATAAAATGAATTAAGCTTCACTTTTGGCATAGCCAATTTTCTTGCAACGAACGCACTGCCTCGTCTTCCTAGGCACACAGTGTCTCGTGACCACGGCTGGCTGCTACCCTCCATCACGGTGGCGGGACCAGGTATGTCTAGCCTAATGAGGAGGAGTCAGAAAAGCCCCTCTCCCTCCACCCTTCCCACCAAAGCTCCCATACTCTGTTCTGGCGGTAACCTGTTACCTGCTTTTCACAGGTAACATGCATTGTAAATCAGGCCTTTCTGGAAACCGATGCTTTAATAAGGAGGTGACTGCATTGGCAGCAACGTTTAGCAGGGTTGAAAAGGGCTCAGAGTCTTCCAGCATTTTCTCCATCATCTATGTCTGGCCCTGGGTATTCTTGGAAAGGCCACTTCTTTGGAAAGCAATTGACAAATGCCTTTTAGGAGTGAAGTCTGCATGGGCTCACCTGCCACCTACTGGTGAGAATGTTCACCCCCAAACAGTTCCTCACATGTTAAACCACAGACTCCCATCTCTTTAGATGCCCCAGCACTTTCAGGAAATCTCAAATGTTCCCCCCGCCCTGACCCCCACGAAAAGCAAAATACATCAACCTTTGAGAATTAAAGTGATAAAAATCAGCTTGATTAGTTTTCTGTCCATGCGGATTCAGGAATAAAGATTTTGTAATGAAGCTGTTACTGTAAACATAGCTAGCTTAATGTGTTCTATGCTCTGATGTCTCCATTAATGGTTTTTACCAATAGTTTCACTCATCTGGGATGGTTCTGGTCATTTTAATGAAACCTTTCGAAGCTATTCCAAGTGGATCAATATTGAACATAACAGAAAACGCCAGTTTGTTTGTTGTTTTTGTAGAGTGTAGACATTTCTCCCTGACTGAAACACAACAAAATGTTACCTTGTGTTCTTGAATAAAACTAAATAAACACAAGGTGGATTTTAACCGCAGTGTAAATTCCTAGGTGTCTACTCTGGAGTCTTTGATTAGAAGTTCAACAACCAGCATTTCAGACTACCAGGGAATGAAGAGCAAATTCTTCATAGCAATTCTGAAACAACAAATAATGGCTCAGAATGAATGAAAAGGACCACAAGATAGTTTTTTTTTTTTCTTCAGCATTTATTTTGAATTTTCATTTTTTGGATAACCAAGCAGCTCTGTAAGGAGAATGCACAGAAGAGTCATTCTGGCACTTTTGGATAGTACATACGATTTCTGTAATAGTCACATTCACTTGCTCAGTCCATACTCCACGTCTGGTGAGCAAGATCAGCCCATAGGATTCCCGAGTTAATACATAACCGTATATACAAACAGCCAATGAAACCATAATGGTGGCTAGTGGCCGAAGGGATGGAGGAAGGAAGGGGGAATCTCTAAAGTGTCCTCTAGTCTATCTTAGCTCAACAGAATCCACACCACACATGGGAACTAGAGAGAACACTGCGGTGAAATGAGAATTCGGAGCACAAACGGGCACTTGGCAGCATGCAGTTTAAAGAAAAGGGGTATCATTTAATAACTTTATAAAATCCAGGCAGTTCAATTAAAGGAGTTGAGAAAGAAAAAGAAGAAGAAGAAGAAGAAGAAGAAGAAGAAGAAGAAGAAGAAGAAGAGGAGGAGGAGGAGGAGAAGAAAGGTGAGGGACTGTTGTTGTCACTGTAAAAAAGGCACTTGGAGTTAATGGGACCAGAATTTGAAGGACTCTCAGCTGATAAAAACTTTAGTACGATTTCATTTAAAAGGCTTGGATGTTAAGAGATGACACTCAGGAGTTCCCGAAAGGAGACGCCGAAATAAACCACCGAGAAGCAGAACAGATGAAAACGAATAAAATCTTTACAACCAAGTCGTGTGGGTTTTTTGTTGTTGTTGTTGTTGTTAAAAAAAAAAAAAGCAAACCCGAAACGAAACCTAACCAACGCAAGACACCTAAGCAAAATAAGAGCACGAAGCAGCGATGCATAGCTTTCCTTTGAGATAATGCATACCTCGAGACACTAAGTGCTAAGCTAATTTCTCAATAATAACTTCACAGGAGCCTTATCGTGATAAAATGGATTCAAGCAATGTGAAGAGTTTCATCTGCTCCCAGGATCTGAGGGAGAGCCGAGGTTATCAGCAGAACCTAGCAACATCACCTGTGGTTTCTCTGCGGGGGTGGACGCGTCCGAGACGCCGAGCAGCACTCGGCCGCCGTGGTCAGCCGTCTCCCTGGAGGCGAGGTGCCCGTTAGCATCATCCCTTATTCTGAGTAATAACTTGAATTCCTTTCTCTCGTGGGCACGGTGGAACGTGATGCAGTGAAAGTCCACGTCCCCGGATGCCGCCGTCTGACGCCTTCCACAATCAGGTCAACGCTTGGGTAAGAAAGAATTTTTTGGCAACTGTATCCTATTCCGCTGTCGGGTGGCTCTGCGGTGGCTCATTTAATGTTGAACGCCATCAGGGGCCTCTCCTCCCGTTTCTGCCACGGGCTCTTCTTGTCTTCTCCTTGATCCTCCTCGTCCTCCTCTTCGTCGTCCTCCTGAGCAGATCTCCTCTGTTCGGGACTGGCTAGTGGCTCCGGGGGCACGTCCGAAGTTCGTTTTGTCGTCTCCTCCTGCAGGCTGGGCAGCTGGCCGCCGCTCCGCCGGCCAGAGCCATCCAGCAAGCAGCGCAGGGCACTGTCCTCCGGGGTACAGACGGTGGTGCCACACTCACTGCCGCTTTGGTCCATGTCGTCTAGGTACACGAGCTGCGTGTAGGAGGCACTGTCCGCGGCCCTCGGCTCCTTCTGCGGGTGCTCCTGGACAGCTGGGTGGTTCTGCGCAAGAGACAAGGGGTCTCCTCTTCCCTTCCGGGCAGATTTTGGTTCATTCATATCCACGCCAGAATCCAAGCTGGCATCATTGCTTCCGTTCCTCCCAGCTCTTTGGAGATCAATGTACGAATGTCTGACGTGCGCGTTGGACCTGCCGTCCAGGGAGACGAACCAGGCCCGGGGGTGTGGGAGTGGCTTCCCGCCCCCAAGTTCCATCAGAGCCTTCTCGGTCAGGAGCTGGACCTCGCTGTTCATCTGAGCCAAGGCCGCATCGTTCAGGGATGCTGGGATGGAGAGAGACTCTGACATGGACGCACCTTGCGGCGTCCACTCCCGGGCGCCTGCGTCCTGCAAGTGCTGCTGGGAGATCGCCTGGCAGGACAGGGGCTGCGCCTGGATCTGAGAGGAGGGGTGCGGGAAGATCCCTGCGTGGGGACTGGAGAGCTCAGCCTGCAGTCTTTCAATCTCCAGCTGCTGGTCAGCCGGAACGACCAGGGGCTGGCCCACATAGGAATGGTCCCCCGGGAGTTTCATGTAGTGAGCGGGGATGACCAAGGCAGGTAATACCTTTCTGTAAACGCTGTCATTGACCTGGTCAACCGAACTACAGCAGATCAACTGGCCAGGCCTGGGGAAGGACGTGGGTCTCTCCAGGTGGTCTACTGATCGCGACATCATGCACTCTGTGGGCCTGCGGTCCAGCAGCTGCTCCTTTTCGGGAGATGAAGGCGCGGGGTACATATGTTCCTGAATGGTGAGCTTGCTGCCGGTGGGAATATGGTTCACAGAGGCCTGAGCGTCTCTGTCCTGCTTTTCAAACAAAGGCTGGGAAAGCATGGCGTTGTAGCTCCTCCTGTATTCGCTGTTGCCGGGGGACTCACAGCCCTCTCTTTCCATAGATTTCCTGGGCTTCAAGGGGAAAATCTCCACAGACTTATGGTACTCTTTTCCCAACGTCCCACTTGGTGTCAGGTTATCAAAGGAGATTTGGCTTTTGTCCTCTTCCTTGTGAGAGAGAAGCTCCTCCCGAGAGCTGAATTCTTGCGAGGTGCTGTAGGAAAGTTTCAGCATGGGGGTGTGCATGTCCACTTCTCCGTTGGAAGACATCATCTCTAAGTGGACCCCGCTCATCAGCTCCTTGGGCCCTGGGGCGTCCGGGCGGCCGTGGCTGGTGACCGCCAGCGGGCCAGGGAACTCGGACTCCCGACGAGAAAACAGCAAGTTGATGTGAGACATGGAAGTCGACTGATCCCTTTTGGAACTCTCCAGGGCTGCCGGAAGTTGTAGTTTTCTGTGGTGCTGACGAGGTTTCAAGCACTTCCGCCTGCGACCAGAGATAAAATCCAAATGCAAAGATTAAAGCATCTCATAGCAGTAGAGTTTCATGCAAAATCCCAATTCTCAGCTCCCACAGGAAGAAACAAAACAACTAACCAGCAGCCAGAGGCCTTCTCCCACCACACCCTCCGCCTTATTTTGATTCAGAACAGCATCACCTGCAGGCTGTTATACGTTCAACCAAGTTAGGCATTCACAAGCAGTCACCCAACAGTCGACAACAAACATGCTCAGAAATGGAACAGCCAGAGGCATCAAAATAAGATTTTTAGCTCTGCTTTGTCCTTGAGAATATCATCTCTTAATCAGGGTTCAGGAGTATTCTGAATGAATCGTGACACTGTCAAACTTAAAAAAAAAAAAGTAAAAAAACAAACAAAACCACCCTTCTGAGCAACCTTATAAAACAGCATGCCCCCCACATCATGTTCACTTGTTCACACTTTAAGGACAAATGTTCAGTTCTTAGGTATTTTTTCCATGAGGAAAAAAAGGACCTTGATTCAGAGAGAGAAAGGAAAAAAAAAAAAAGGCCTTCATATCAATTCTTGCCCAAGAAATTCCAAATTAAAAAAGATATTGCCCAAAAGGTAAAACTTTACCTGCAATAATATAAAAGGAGACACAGCAAAACCAAAAGTATGAAAGCCATTCCTCCTAAAATGGCCAAAAGAAACACCGTGTGATACGTGGTAATGTCCTGTGTGACAACGGGACCTAGAAGGTCAGAAAAGGGTATTTTAGATTGGAGAACACCTTTTTAGGATAAGAGGGACACTAATCTGAGAGCATGTTTTCCCTACTCTTCCTGGGTGGGGCGGGGAGTGGGGACCAGATGCAAACACCCTTTAGATGACGTGCTTACAGATCACCATAATTTCACTCGATGAAAAGGGATTACCAGGACGATCCCTGGAGCAGCTGTGGCCAGGAGAGCCTGAATACTCAAATCCTAAATGCAGTGTCAAGGGTCTCCCCTTGCCCCGGAAGAGAGCCGCATTCGGTAGCATGCTCAGCATTCTAAAAACATGATCTTTTAATAAAAGTAAAAGGATGCATGATAACATAATGAGTGGGATGCTTAGAGAGACGGCCTGAATATATGGGGATTTTGTACTGCAGGAGAAAAAAAAAATCACAAGATTTTATTCTCATTCTCCTTGGATAATTATTCCTGCGTGGAGGGCCCTTTGCCTAAAGGAATCAGTTGAAATGTATGAAACAAATCGGCTGTGACTTAAAAAAAAGAAAATCTACAGCTTATTATGGGTTGTCAAGTGTTTCTAAAATGCCTTCCATTTTTAAAAATAAAATTTTCCCCTACAGTGCCTTTTCAAAATGGCTAACCTGACGTGGCCACTGAGCTCTTCGGAATTTACAGACGAGGAACCAGATATAAACATATTTTCTTCTTAATTTACGTTGTAAAGAATCCCAAAAGGGAGTTTAACTTACTCTTTATGTTCAATAAATAACAGTAAGAATCTATCTTAATGGCACTGACAACAGATCGACAGCAACAATGAAAACCTTCCCAAGTTCTAAAATTTGAGAGACATATTGGTGTCCAGGCACTCAGGCAGTTCACCCATAGATGGGAAGGAAGGAATGTGGTTTTTTATTATGTGGTTTTTCAATATATTTTTCATTATATTTTCCAGATCAGTATGGTTATGATCACTGTGCACCATAAACACCCATTTACTTACTGATTCTTGATATCGTAAGGGATAGATTCCTTCAAAAATCTTTGGAAGGAGACCACTGCAGAGCTAGATAAACCCGAGGAGGTGTACAAGTTTTTGAAAATAGTGACATTATTTAAGTTCAAAAGGTATCACTATTCTCTCCCAAACATAACTCACTTCAATGGGGTGAGTGGAGTTAATATGAACACAAGTCGGAAAAATAATTTACAACTATATACTGTCTTAATCGTTCAGAGAAACATTTTTTCCCCCTGGAGATGACCCCCAGAGACATGGCAATGCCCTGGCAGGAGCCACCAAGAAATCCAAGGTACACATAAAAATCATTCCCAAAGAACTCAAGCTCAATCCTTTAAGTACTTAAAACATGTTATTATCTTAACTTCTGCCAATGGAAGTCTCTAGAAAATTCACAGCCGTACTTAATTTCCTTCTTAACTGGAGAATGAAAGAAAAAGCCCCAATTATTTTCCTGTTGGTTTTGGGCTCATGAAGGCACAGCCTCACTGTAATTTGTTTTAATAAGAGGGATGGCTGTGAGGTTACTAATATATGTGTTTTTACATTAAATGCCATCAGGGGCTGTGTTATGCATGCTTTTTATAGATTTTTGTCTCTTCCTTCATTGCTAGGAAGGGTTGGTGGACCTACAGCAAGCAGTTCTTTCTCCCCTCTTTCCAAAGTATCTATTAATCGGTGGTGTGATGGACAAACTGAACACCACAGGTGTCTGAAATAGATCTCAAATGAAAGTTAACTGTAATGTATGGGCTTTGTGGCCTCTTCTTGGGTAATTTAGGAATTTATTTTCTTTCCTTCCTTCCTCTTAGTCATATCCTAGATATTTCAGATTTGGAGACTGGAGCATTTCTGTGCCTGGTTCACACCTCTCCTGCTACAAGAATACTATCACAAAGGGAAATGCAGATGCTTAAAACACAGAAATGAAATGGACATTTTCTCAGTACAGGAACATAAAGTAAATGGGACAGATTTTTCAACACCTCCAACAAATCAGTTACTTTGGGAGTCTGAGTGTTCATTCCAGCAATAATTCCACTGCCAAGATATTTTGGACTGCTTCATCATGGGAGACACTTCATCATTGCACATTTTGACCTAGCCCGATTACCTACTTTATTCACCAGTCTTGGCTGTGCATGACTTTTAGATATGTCTAAAGACAAATCAAAGGGACCCTCTGAGCATAAAGATTTGCCACCAATGAAATGTTTCACTAGGGAAGGCAGTCCAAGTGATACAGACTCTAAAGTCATTCTGAGCAACAGAAGCCATCACTGGAAAGAATTCTCCAAAGATGACTATTTTAAGAAACAATTCTAGAATATTCATTGGGATAACCGTGGGCATATAGGTCAAAAAATTGTTTTTTTAGTCACACTTTAAAAAATATGAGTTAATGCACATTCCCTAAATGGAAATGAATACTACTCTAGGACACAAAGCAACTGGATTATTTTCAACTGGATTGTTTTTAGGCCTTTAGGAAATGCCAAATCAAGCTTTTTGCCCCAAGAAGGCTCCAACGGTGACCGTCCGCTGGCCATTCTGAGGAGTGCCCTTCCCACATGTTCTTACAACAGGCCACAGCTGTTTCTGGAATTAGGGAGGAGGTCTAAACTGCCGCTGTGGGCTTCAGATGAGGAATTCCCTATGGCAGCTGTCTGAGCAAAACAGAGACTAGACAGGAGTATGTTCTGTGCATTATGCTTATTCTAGATGGTAGAGTTGTAACCAGAACTCCCCCACCTCCACAAAATACCTTAGTTCTGTCATTTGATTTTCAGACTTTCAACTTTTTAAAAAGTAATCGCTCTGCCCAATGTGTGGGGCTTGAATTCGTGATCCGGAGATCAAGGGTCACATGCTCTGCTGACTGGGCCAGCCAAGTGCCTTTTTCAACCATTTCTGAGTAAGATGTGATCTCCCTCCTGATGTAATTTTCAAAGGCATACTTCGCTGGAACCCTCAAAAAAAAAAAAAAAAAAACCCAATGCCCACCACCACAGGTATTGGCTTCATGTTACCTGGGTTGGGAGGAGACATGGCTGCCACCCAGTACCCCAACTGGGGGGCAATGTATGTCCACGTCCGCTGACTACCTTCCTGGTGCACAAGGCCTAGACCGCTCTTCAGCCACGTTCCTGTGGGATGCAGAGAAAACTTCAGCTGTACACACACTAAACTATTTTAGGCTTACACATATTGTACCAACAACCTTAAATGTCATGTTTGTAACCCATCAGGTAGCCAAGACAGTCCAAATGTCATCAAGGGATGGCATAAGCTTTCTGTAGATTCTTTTCAATTTTTTTTTAAAGATTTTATTTATTTACTTGAGACAGACGGGGAGAGCACAAGAGGGGGGAGAGACAGAGGGAGAGGCAGACTCCTAGCTGAGCTGGGAGCCCATGCGGGACTCGATCCCAGAACCCTGGGATCATGACCTGAGCTGAAGGCAGATGCCTAACAGACTGAGCCACCCAGGTGCCCCTGTTTTCAACTATTTTCAGGGAAGACGGAAACTTTAGTTTTTCCTTCGCCATTCTGATTAAATTACTTTCAACCACTTTCTCAGACATCCCTGCTTCCAAACACAGATAATTCTAACAGAAAGCTTTGGAGTTTAGAAGTAGAATGAAGGTGGCAAGACAAGGGTTGGTGGGAGTGGAAAAAAGGAGGAGGGGGGAATCTAGCACTGTTTATATTCTTCAATCTCAAGAAAATAAGCAAATTTCCTATCCAAAATTACACACTGGTTACATCAGAATTACTTAGGGAAGTTTAAAAAAATACATATAGATTTCTTGGTCTCATTTTTGCAAATTCTAACCCAGTAAACCTGGTTTAGGTATTTTATTTTTTTAAATATCTTATTTATTTTGAGAGAGACAGAGCGAGCATGTGTGGGGGGGAGAGGGGGAGCAGGTCAGAATCCCCGCAGACTTCCTGCTGAGTGCATAGCCCGACCTGGGGCTTGATCTCACCACCCTGAGATCATGACCTGAGCGAAAATGAAGAGTTGGACACTCAACTGACCGAGCCACCCTGGTGCCCCTTAGGTTTTTTTTTTGTTGTTGTTGTTGTTTAAAGATTTTATTTATTTATTCATGAGAGAGAGAGAGAAAGAGAGACAGAGACACAGGCAGAGGGAGAAGCAGGCTCCATGCAGGGAGCCCGATGTGGGACTTGATCCTGGACCCCAGGATCATGCCCTGAGCTAAAGGCAGATGCTCAACCGCTGAGCCACCCAGGTGTTCCCTCTTAGATGAGCATTTTAAAAAGCTTCCAGTTGATTCCAGTGCTGGGAAATACCGGTATGTCCTGTGCTGTGCTGTAATGCTGTGCTGTCTTTCAATTATTAATAAGTTTTTAACATTAATGTGCACCTACTACATACAGGACGATCATAACAGATGTGTTTTATATGCATTGTCTATAACCCCACAGCAACTCTATACAGAATAGGACTTATTTTCTCCTTTCGGATGAGGACACTGGAGACTGGGGTGGTATGGAACTCTTCTAAGGCCCCTCCGGGGTACAGAACAGACTGTCTGTCCTCAGGGCCAGTGCTATTTCTTCTGATCTACCCTGCTGAATCTCCTATAAACCTTCCCAACGTTTGGTGACTTTCTCCCTTCTTACGTTTTCTAGACACAGACCCGATGTTCAAGGTCGTTTGGCTGATACCTGTCTCACCGGCAGAGAATGTTGCTTGGAAGCCTGTGATGGTGGCTAGCGGCACCAGGGAAGGGAGAGGGCTGGTAGGGCCCTGCAGCAGGGCCCCCCACTCCAGCCCACCAGGCTCCCACCTCAATGCCCAGGCAGCCTGCTCCGATAATCTCCCACTACCTGAAATGGCCACAGGTGCAACCGTGTTCCTTCCAGGCCTAAATGCACCAAACCTGCCCCAACCACTTCTCCCCTCTGGTCTCCAGATCCTTGCCTTTCCTAGGAGATGGCAACACTGGACTCTTCTCCCCACCCCAGAGACAGTACTTGGTGCTGTGGCTAGGGCCTATCAGTTGCCATAGCAACATTCAAATGCAGTGGGTGGGTGGAAAGGTGCCTGTGGCAAAGCCTCCAATCTGGCTCACCTCCTCCTCAGTTCAGAAGGCAGTCAAACAGAGGAGGAAGGCGGGAGAGGCTAGGTGTCAGCCGGCACCTTGCAGGGTCAGACCTTCCCGTGCAACACGCTGAATCGTGGCTGGAGAGGATTGCCATTCACATTAGGCGAGAACACAAACTAGGAAGTCTCTCAAATGAGTATGAGAACAAGGAGGCCTGAATCAGATTCATTTGCTGAAAAACACCAACCCGGAGATGATTGAGCTACTGGGAGCATCACTCAGTCCTGTGGAGCGTTAGAAACACAACGCAAGCCGACAATGGCTTCACTTAAGATAGGGCCCCAAGCCCGTAAACCAAGGCTTCATACCTAACCTAACTGTACTTGCAACTCTGCAGGTATGTAACCTTGAACCAGTCAACCCAGAATTTCCTGGTCAATACCAGGGAAGCTCCTGATAGACCCCTGCTGCTCCCCTTAGGGGGGCAACCTTGCCTCAACAGTGCATTTCTTGCTAATAAAGTCCTTCTTCTTTTTTTAAAGTCCTTCCTTCTTTGATTGATGCCCTCTCTCTGTCTTTAAAAGCCTTTCTCCTGTTCAGCTCAGCAGGGCTCCTCCCCTCTCTTTGCTAGATGGGATGCTGCCCAATTCATGAATCATTTAATAAAGCCAATTAGATCTTCAAGTTTGCGCCACTGAATTTTGTTTTTTAACGAGAGCTCCCCGAGGAAATGGAAACACGGGACCTTTGGCGCTGGCTAAGGCTTTCCAGGTTTGGGAAGAAAGCCTCCCTGAAGGTAGAGGGCTGAGTGTTGGCGGCTGTTTCTGGTTTTCTGCTTGGGGATCCCATGCCAGAGGTCCCCGACTTCCACACCCCACCCCGCGCCCCCTGGCGCTCTCCCCCAACGCAGCCCGGCCAGGGTCTCCACCTCGGCCAGGAGGGTGGCGTGCACTCTTTGGTTTGCAGTTTTTCCCAGGGTGGATTCTTGAGTCAACACTCTGCAAACTGAGTGGATACCAGGTTAGGCTGAAGGGACCCAGACAGAAAGACCTGGAGCTCATGGGTCCTAATTGCTGTTCATTCAAACCTAACTTGCTAAGTTGCCTCCGCCTTCTACAACACAAGCACATCGACTGGAAAAAAACTTATTTTTTTTTTAAGATTTTATTTATTTATTCACAAGAGACACACAGAGAGATGCAGAGACACAGGCAGAGGGAGAAGCAGGCTCCATGCAGGGAGCCCGATGCGGGACTTGATCCTGGGACTCCAGGATCATGCCCTGAGCCAAAGGCAGATGCTCAACTGCTGAGCCACTCAGGTGTCCCTAGAAAAACACTTCTCAAATATCTCCCAGCCAAACAGTGGGGGCCTGGTGAATGGAGCCCCCCACTCTCAATCCCCAGCTAATACGTCCTCCCCAGCCAGCCTGGAGGGTCCCAGCTCAGCAGCAATGGCGGTGGTGCCAGCAGGAGCCAGAAAGGCCAGTGACTGGCGAATGGGCCGCTGCTTTGCACGTCTGCTTTGGGAGGACAGGGAGGGCGGAGGAGGCTTCTGGATGAGTCAGGTTTTGAAGAACCAGCAGCACTGTCAGCTGGGGCCGGGGGAGGAGAGGACACCAGGAGGAAGAGGAGGAGGAAGAGGTGTGCAGGAAGGCAAGGGAAGCGCAGCTTGGAAGATGCCTAGGGATGCGATGGAGGCAGGCTGGGACGGGAGGGATGGGAGGGACAGGCTGGAAAAGAGTCTACTGTCTGCCTGGGAAGGGCTGGGAAGGGCTTTGGATGCCATTACAAATGGTATGAAGGTTCCTTAAAAAGTAAAAAATAGAACTACTCTGTGATCCAGTAATTGCACTACTGGGTATTTACCCCCTAAAAACCACTAATTCAAAGGGATACATTCACCCCCATGTTTATTGCAGCATTATTTACAGTGGCCAAATCATGGAAACAGCCCAAGTGTTTATTGATAGATGAGTGGATAAAGCAGATGGTGTAAATCTATCTACAATGGCATATTAGTCACAAAAAGAATGAAACCTTGCCATTTGCACTGACACGGATGGAGCTAGAGTATATAATGGGAAGTGAAATAAACCAGAGAAAGACAAATACCATATGATTTCACTCATACGTGGAATTTAAGAAACCAAACAAATGAGCAAAGGAAAAAAAGAAGAAAGAGAGACACAAATCAAGAAACAGACTCTTAATTATAGTGAACAAACTGCCGGTCACCAGAGGGGCGGTGGGTGGGGGCGATGGGTAAAACAGATAAAGGGGATTAAAAGTACACTTATCAGGATGACCACTGGGTAACATAGAGAATTGTTGAGTCACTACGTTGCATACTTGAAACTAAGATAACACTGGATGTTAACCAGCTGGAATTAAAATAATAAGCTTAATTTAAAAAAAGAAAAAAATGGGCCCTGGAAGTGGAGGCACGGTGCTCTCAGAGCTCCTGTCCTCACCTGCGCCCTCTAGCACCTCCCTCAGACCCTCAGCTTCTCGGACATCAGCTCACACAGTGTACATCTGACCTAAGTCTGTGGCTTTGCAGGGCCACTGGTGCTCTCCTCTCCCATGCTGCTTCTCTCTTCCAGAAACCTACTTCTTTCAAGAATCTTTCAAGATTCAAGTCCCGTCATGTGCTCATCTTGAGTGCCTCCAGAACTCCAGGATCTCCCCATGCCTCGGCACTCCTAGGGCATGCGTCACTGCGTTACTTTTCCAGAAAAGACGTTGCTTCAGTGGCTAACGTGTTGGTGGACCTCTTGCCTCCTCTCTCTGCCTGTAGGAGCCAGGAGTTGGGGCCCGGGTCCTATCTTCCTTTTGTCTTCTTCCCAGCACCAAGAAATATCCTTGGCATAGGAGCTCAATAGTATTTGAGAATGACTGAAGGTTCGACATGCAACCCCAAAACTAGCAGATGACCTTCTGTGAAAAGCTGGGTGTGGTTGTCAGGAAAGAGCTTCTTACAGAAGTGTGGGTAAAATTCAGACTGAAGGGAACAAAGCCAGCCGGGAAAGAGGCATTTATTTTGGCCTAAGTTTTCTGCAAAATGCACACATCTTCAGTGAATCAGGGGTGACACTATCTCAGGATTCAAACAGTCATGCTGTTATTGGCAAAAGCCATTTCCAAGCTTTCCGTGTTCTGTGGGAGGAAAGAGGCTATGGAGAATAGAATTAATGAATTGTGTGCGAGGACATATGCTTCTCATTAGGGAGAGCCTGGTGCGGCGGGATGAGGGCGACTTCCCCACCCAAGGAGCCAGCGCACACCAAGAGAATCAATCCTGTGCTCCCCATTAGGGAGCCGGAGCCGGAGGGCGTCACTGGGGGGGCCGGCCCGCAGGACAAACACACCTCTGTGAAGTCTCTTCTGCTGGGTAAGGCTCCCTGGGCACAGCACGCGGCCAGGGGGCCAGGGCTGGGGGTCCCTCTCCTCCAGGCCGGGCTCGCACCTGATGCAAGCTCCGGCCCGTTACCTCCGTGCTGCCCGGGTAGGCTGGTCTCCTCTGTGGCCCAGACGTGGCAAAGGCCCCAGCGTCCTCCGGGCAGCCCGGCACGGCTACATCCTTAGGCCCACTGCAGGCCTGTGATTCTCCTTCTTCTTGGCCCAGCCGACTCCTTCTATCCTCCTCCCATCCCTTCCCGTGAAGGCCTTGCCAGACTCTCTCGGGGTCCTTCTCACTGGTGGGTGGTCGAGGCAGCTGCTGGGATGCACGGAGTGTCACGGTGGGTCACCTAGCGGAGGGGTGCAGGCAGGCCCCACGTCCTTCCGGCCCAGCAGCTACTGTGCCCAGCAGCTGGCCAGCTGCTGAGGGGTCTGCAGGGGGCAGGCAGGTGGCTCCTGTGCTCTGACCAAGGTCTGTGACATGCCTGTTACCTGGCACTGTGTGTGTGTGAAGGTCATACAGGACCCCTCTGGCATCACCAAGGAAAGAAATTCTGCATTACTGAAATTTCTAGATCAGGACTTTTCAGATCATTTTCTTTTTTATTTCTTTTTCCCTTTTTAAAAGATTTTATTTATTTATTCATGAGAGACACACAGAGAGAGAGGCAGAGGGAGAAGTAGGCTCCTTGTAAGGAGCCCAATGCAGGACTTGATCCCAGGACTCCGGGATCATGCCCTGAGCCAAAGGCAGATGCTCAACTAATGCCCCCCAAATGCCCCAAGATTTAAAGTTTCTGATGTGGGGCTTCCCCAAGGAAACCTCCCAGCCAGATCTCCTTGGATGTGCTCAGCTTCTAACACCCTGTAATCCTGCTAAACCTGATCAAACAGCCAAGACTGCCAGACATTTAAGGAAAATCTTAATATGAAACAGAAAAAAGTAACTGTCCTATTGGGACAGGGTGGTAATGTAAACTTTGTCAGCTGCATATGTGTGTTTTTCTTCTTTTTTAAATTTATCCATGAGAGACACAGAAAGAGAGGCAGAGACATAAGGCAGGAGAAGCAGGCTCCCTGCACGGAGCCTGATGTGGGACTCGATTCCAGGACCCCAGGTTCAAGACATGAGCCAAAGGCAGATGCTCGACTACTGAGCCCCCCAGGGGCCCCTCAAATCATTTCCTAAAGCATTTGAACGCTCTCCCTTTAATGAAATCTTAAGCAGAAATATATAAAAAAGATGAAAGATCAGCTTCTCTGCATGAAGTTGAAGAGAACACCTCCCCACCCCCAAACCTGGCCGCCACAGCGACCCCAAGGACATCTCCGGAACATGATTTGGAAGCTCTTCTTCTACACAGCTCGGGTTTTCTTCGCCAAAACTCAAAATGGAAGATTTAACAAATATTCTAAAAAGTATCATTTACTCCTGCCTTATGAAATTGAATATAATTTTGATTTTTCAGGATAACTCGGGGCCATGATCATGATCCACTACAATGCTGGCTTCGAAAATATAGATGCCCTTAGGTCCCTACTGAGGAAAGTAGTTGTTTCCTCCTACATTAGACACTGCTTCCCACACCATGCATGTTCCCCCTCCCTCCCTCCCCCTCCCTCCCTCTCTCCCCTGCTTCCTCCTTCCCTTCCTTCCTCCCTCCTTCCTTTCCTATATGCTGTTATCAATGTTGCTGTTATCAACTCTGCTCCCTCCCTACCAACAGCCCCTACTCTCATGCCCAGGGCAGCCTGCCACCGGCAACTAGATGACCCACCTTCTTAAAATCGTGTCAGTGTCGTGTCCTCAGACAGTGTGAGAGAATGGGGGAACAAAACCAGTTATCTAACCGTGATGTTCTGAATCCAAGCTCAGTGTTTCTTTCCTTCGACACTACACCCTCACATCAGTTTTTGTCTGGATTATCATTTTCTGGAGTTAAACCTTATCCAACAGAAAGATTTAGGGCTTTTTTTTTTTTTTCAAGAATACATACTTTGTTGAGAAGTCGTCCTAATCTTTGGAAAATGAATCAGCTCTGTATTTAGCTGGCAAGGTTCGTGGTGCATAAAGCACCAGGAGTTCTCAATTTGGAAGCTACGCTTAACCACAAAGATTATTACACACAGTAATTGACAGGCAGAAAAAGACATGCCTTCTGCTGGCCTGTAAGATCTGATGGACTCTCCTAGCAATCTCCAAGAGTGCCACCTTCTTGCTGTGTCACCAAGCAGTAATGAAACCAGCCTTTATTTGCAAAATATAAAGAAAAGTGCATTAAATAAAAACCTAACAAATGGCTATCAAAACTCTCAAATACGAAAAATTCTCATAACACAAGTCTAACTTGAATACGCCCTGTAGGGCACCTTGCTGTTCTTGGCTGCCACATTTATTCTGCCGGTTAAGTCCCTATTCTAGCGGCCCTGCTAACTCATCTCGGCATTCGATAACAAGCAGAAAACCCCGGTATCAGGAGCACTACTGATTTTGAAAAGGAAACTGTAAGTGACAACCCACACTTTAATTACAAGCTGAAGCTGACACCTTGGGTCTTAGGCAATGCACAGAGGCACAAGCCACTGCACTGCAGTGAGAGATGTCACCACATCAGGCGTCGCAACTCGGGCCAGATAAAAGCCCAGCATTATAAAGGGCCAACTGACTGCATGGACGGCTTCCCCAGCATAAGATAAGCCTGAATGTGAATTCCAGCTCTGTCACTTTCTAGCTGTGTGAACGCTGGGGACGCTGAGGATGGCACAGGAGAGGACCTCTGGGCCGATGTCCCGGACCCCTGGGAGCAATCTTGGAGCTGGTTCATGTGGCTTTTGTCATGTAACCAATAAATACCTCAGCAGTTAGGTACTTGCAGTTGGGTGTCCTACTTCGTGCAGCTAACATATTCGAATTGATGCATTTCTCTTGCGAGAGAACTGGAGTGAATTCTACTAGCTCTAGACGCTGGGACTCATGAAGAAATTCCACGGCCACTCAGAAAACCCACCTCCAAGAAGTTCCATCAGTCAAAGGGTGAGTATTGAAGAGCCACACTGTGAAATATAGCTATTTCTACTCCTATACCTACATTTTTACTGCCAGATACTTGGGAACATGGATGGTGAGAGGTGGGACACACACATGTGTGATCTAGATATGAACTTGCTGGTAGGAACACACGGCTTGGCTTGCCTCTCAGCTCTGGCCACAGCCAGTAACCATTTCCTCACTCTAGCTCTAGCGACTCTTGCTCAGTAATTAGCACAGTGTGGGCGCTGGCTCTTCTGAGAACAATCTTTCTTTCTTTCTTTTTTTTTTTTTCTTGAGAACCAATTTCTTAAGAAGTAGACAAGTGCTGCTACTGCTTATCACTATTTTTTTTTAGATTTTATTTATTTATTTTAGAGAGAGAGAGAGAGAGAGAGAGAGAGAGAGAGAGAGTCCATGCACGAGTAGAGGGAGGGGCAGAGGGAGAGGAAGAAGCAGATTCCCCGCTGAACACAGAGCCTGAAGTGATGCACAATGTGGGGCTCCATCCCAGGACCATAAGATAACAACCCGAGTCATGCAGATGCTTACCCTACTGAGGCACCCAGGCGCCCCTCTCATGGCTAGTTTTAATCACAGAGTCTCTCTTACTTCCTGAATATGCTGGATTTCTCTAGAATCTAGATGACTTACTTTTCAGGGCTTTCATTTGCATTATCAAAGGGTATAACTTCTTCTATACTTTTCTGTCAGCTGTGCATACACAAGTATCAAGGCCAAAGTCTATTTTACTGCGTGCTCTAACAAATCTGTGCCAGGATCCCTCACTAAATTCAGAACATAGGACTCCATCAGCCCTAAGTCACATTTATCACCCTAAGCCCTAGCAGAAACAGCGACAATTTCTACTTTGATGCCATTGTGGGGTAGCCTTCGTGTTTTCCCCCAAATTCAAGTCCATGCCTTTGAGTAGCTACGTTTCCTTCTTTGGAATTATTTTTCCATGAAATCTGTGAGGGGGAAACATTTCTTGTTAATTACATAGCAAAGTATTTACCTGGTGTCAATTATTCAACCATTCTTGTTGAAAGCAATTGAACGGAAGAGCAAAAGTTTAGTACAGATGGTTGGATTCTTATGGCTTCGGGCAAGTACAATTCAGGGCTGATTTAAATAATAAAATTAAGGGCAACTCATTACAACCAATGACCTTTTGTTTGAAGCATAAAATCAGAGATATGCTGGATTATTAGAAATTGAAACAAGAAATGAATCTGTATTCAGCTACAACATGTTCCCTGGGTATTTTTAGGCAAATTTTTGAGAAGTAGGTTCTTAAAAATAACTTTAATCTAAGTAAGTGACTCTTCTTTTTTTTTTCCTTTAAGCTGTCGATGAGCCATCAGAAACCTTATTGTACCAAGGCTTAGAAAGAGTAATGGGAAACCATAAAGATTCTGGCAAAGTTAGAGAAAGCATAGGACTTAAATAGGTAGTCAGAAGTATCAGGATACATCATAGCATTAATAAAATTTAATGAGAGAATTTTGGATTTATAATAGGTATATATAAATTTCTAGAAAGTCGCTATTTCTATTCTGATACTGTATGTCAATAGAGTACAGGCTAATTAGGCCCATATGGAGAGAAATTTTGTTCATTACCCACAAAGTCCAATATCCCTCTTGCAATTATAAATCCGAAGGGACTGGGTGGAGGGAGCTGACCAGGACTGTGGGAGGTACAGCCACTAATTCTTAGCATTAGAAAACTTCTGCACAATGAGGGGAACACAACAGAGAAGTTGACAACATCTGTACGGAATACGGAAAGATGTTCCAAACCAGTGCTTGCTGAAGAGCCTATTACAATGGAGATCTTGTCAAAATGCAGATTCTGATTTAGTGGGTCTGAGGTTCCAACAAGCTCCCCATCTCTGGACCACATTTTGAGTAGCAAAGCTCTAACTTATTGGCACCTTTGTGGGAATGGCGATTCTTTCACAAACTCCTGATGCCATTTCCCACCATGTTGCCAGGGCGCATCACCTGGCAAGCCAGTGCTTGAAACAACTTCAGAAATATTTCAACTGATACTTAAAAAATAACCCAGTCACTTGTCAGACTACCAGGCAGGAGTTGGTAAACTCAAATGCCTACAGATGCTGTCGTGCCCTTGCTTGAAGGGGCAGTGCTGCTCATGCAACTGGCTGCTGCAAATGTGGCCAAATCGATCCCAACCTTAAGACCTCTGCATTGACTATTGAGTGTTTTCTGTCTGGAATGTTCGGCCCCCAAGATATTCCCATGAGGCTCTTAGGGGTCTAGAGGATCTCAGCTCTAATGTCACTTCTCCAAAGGCTCTGGTCAGCCAGTCATTCTCTGACATCACTCTACACAACAGTCTTACGGTACTTAGGCCTTATGAAGCAAACTGGCTCACTTTCTGTCTCCTTCATTTAGAACAAAAGCTTCATAACCAGAGGGTCCTTCCTGGACTTATTTTCTTATTGCTTTATCCCAAGAGCCAACAGCGGAGTAAGAAGTATGGCGCAAAGAAGCTGTTCGATAAATATATGCTGGAATGAATGAACTGTTTAATTCTAAGAAAAGAGAAGCCAAGAAAAGAACTCCAATGGCAATCTTTCATTTTTAAATGTTGGCAGTAAATTAAAACACAGCAAACAAACAACTGCCCCCAAACCAACTGTATGTGCCAAATCAAACACACCTGGGATTGGGCTGTTTTGCATTCCCAGATTTAGCCCATTATACTATTAAGCCACATCAAGTCTTGGCATAGGGGCAGGAATGCACAAAAATCTGATGCACTAAAAAAGGAAGGGACCTGAAGTCTGAGGGAAAGCATGTTTTTGTGTGTCTCCTGAGTTCCCTGGGATGCTGTGCATGTACCAAGTTTTGGCGTCTTTCTAAGAAAGATGGTAGCTCTCAACCTCCATGGCTGCTCTGAGAACAGTGATGAAAAATGTTGGTTTATAGCAATGCCTGCTTTGCGAATGGATAAGCTCAGCTGAGAATGAGTAGGGGGAAGAGAGTGTTCCCCACATGATCCTATTTTTTCTTTCCCTACAATTTAGGCACAACTTCGAATTGCACATTGGAGATGCCTGGGCTGCCAGGTACAACTGCGTCCACTTGTCATGCTGCATAACAAGCAAGTGTGCTTCTGTGGATACCTTGAACGGAGTGCATTCTGCGTAGGCTGGGTTTGCTGTGTGTGTGTGTTCCATATAGGCATGTGTATGTGTGTAAACACAAAGAATTTGAATGGAGTGACTCCAGACATGGGCCAAAAAGAATCAACGTAGGAAGATGTCCTACCCTCTCAGCCATCATTTTATAGAACTTAAAGTCTAGGATTCAATGTGGAATTCTTACATGCTTCAGAGTACATGCTGGGACAAATGGCAGGAGGAGAGTTGGTCTGAGACCTACATCCCTTCTCAACTCACTCCCCCACCCTCGTGCACATGGATGTGGATCCCTACTCCATGTCCAAGTTCATGACCCAAACAGCAGTCACTCCTTGGCCACCCTTTTGGCCTAAGGGTATGCACATGGCACATGTATATGGGTGGAGAGGTCTGCCCTTGGGAGAAGGCCTTGGGGGTAGAGCACCTGGAAACCACTTTAGGCCTGTGTGGGCAGGGGACACTGGAGTCTAGAGTATCAGGAGGGTGTTCTAGAAAGGAGTCTCAGATTCTAGTTGGCGACATCCCTTTGGGTCAGTGGATGCTTATCCCATGAGGAGAGGGCACAGCTGGATGAGGATCAGAGTGAGGTCCTCTAAAGTGGGGTGGGGGGGTCAGAGCAGCCGTCATTCTTGCTCAGTCTAAGGTTGGTACTGCTCGAAGGGCAGAGTGACTAAGAGGTAGGATTTTATTCCAAAACATAAAATGGGGGCGCCTGAGTGGCACAGTAGGTGAAGTGTCTGACTCTCAGTTTCAGCTCAGGGCCACGGGATCGAGCCCTGAGTTGGGCTCTGCACTCAGTTCGGTGTCTGTTTGGGATTCTCTCTGCCTCTCTCTCTCTCTGCCCCTCCTGCTCGTGCTCTCTCCCTCCCTCTCAAATAAATAAATCTTAAAAAAAAATGTCAAGAGATAAAATGACCTATTTAAAAGGTTTTCTCAGTAATGCACATATTTCCAAGATTAAATCTGGAGTGTTGATGAAGCTTTGCCTAAAATAGACACCAGGCCAGGACTATCTTTCCTTCTGATGATTTCCAGACCTGATTAATGCACAAAATTAATTTAGAATGGAAACAATATCCTTGTGCAATGTGTTCAACTTATTTAAAAAGTCATTATGTGTTAAAAATATCTTAATATAAAAGAGTGTAGCTCGTACAAAAGTTTGAAACCAAAACAAGTTTAAAGAAGAAACAGAAAAAAGACTATCCAATTTCAAAATAAAATTAAAATAAAACCCAGCAACGTAATGTAGTATCTGATGACTCTAGGGCACTCATCACTTGCAACATAAACATGATAGAGACGTAGGGTGAGGCTTCTTTTGAGCCTGGTGTGCCTAAGATTTGGTTCTCTTGTTACCTTCTTTCTGGCTGAACTTGCCAAGAAATTTTCCTCTTTAAACATACTTTGATCATACACTGCTTAACTCAGTGGGGATCCTTGACAAACGACAGCGACCCACCCCAGTTCAGTTCTCTCTCTGAGATTCTATTCTATCCAATAATAGTCTATTCCTAAGTGTATATTCAGGCAATGAGAGTATCTGATGACTTTAAATTCTGTATCAAATCTTGATGCTGCTGAATATTTTCATGTTAAGTTTTCTAAGATTTTTTAAAAATATTTTATTTATTTATTTGAGAAAGGGAGAGAGAGAGAGAGAGAGAGAGAGAGAGCGCGAGCACAAGTGGGGGGAGGTGCACAAGGCAGAGGGAGAAGCAGACTCCCCCCGACTAAGCAGGGAGCCCGATGTGGGGCTTGATCCCAGGACCCCGAGATCATGACCTGAGCTGAAGGCAGATGCTTAACTGACTGAGCCACTCAGGCATCCCAAGTTTTACAAGATTATTATCAAACCCCAAACTTCAGATTTTAAAATCCTTCTGGATAATTCCCATACACCAAAGAAGCTCTTTGGGCCAACAGGTTCCAGTTTGAAAAACTTGCAGTCTGACTCTGGAAAGCTTGGACATTGGGATCTTCATCCACCCCAAGTCCTCCTCCTCAGCATTGTGAGGACAACATGGGATGCTGTAAAGATCAAGGGTGTAGAGTTGTGGGAAGGCAGAGCAGGGCTGGTCTGGAGTTCAGACACTGGGCAAACACTTGCTCAGCCCACCAGGGGACTTATGTGCCTGCTTTGCTCAGATTTAAACCTACTCCGAACTTTAACAGCTATTTGAAAAGGGAAACAGCAATGACAGTCAAAACATGGAGCAACCGGTACAAATATGAAACAAGGGAACCAACCAATCAAACTGGATACCTGGGGCCTAAGAGCCACTCGGCAGCCTTGGCTGAGAATGGATATTAAATTTAAAGATGCCAGGACTTCACCATACCTGTCCTTTTTTACATCATGCTTCACCAAAAATTCACAAACTAAATATGGGCTGCATCCTAGCAGTGATGATTATAATAATGATAGCTAACATGCACAGAGCTCTCCACCGAGTGCCAGGTGCTGTTCCCATTTTATGGCCCAGGGAGGTTACGGGATTTGCTCAACATACAAAACTAAGTAGCCTAGTTGGTTACTAGGATGAGGCAGTATCCAAGTCTAAGCTGTCTCAATTTCTGGGCTTCATGCTGCCTATATTCTATGGACTCCTGCTATAATGGTACTATCAGGGCAATATTCTATCAAAAATACCTTTCCCTTTAATTATCCATTTCAGTGGAAAGAACTGAAAACAGAAGACATTTTAAGATTATTTGGTTTTAAAGAAAATTTTGGCAGCTTCAACCTTCTTATTTATCACCCAGGCTGCTATTAGAACGAGCAATGTTAGACACATTGCTTAAAATGCAGGCCAAGGGGCAGCAGCAAAGCAAGGGGCTTGGAGGCGCCCAGGTGATGGGGAGGCCGGCGGGGGGATACATATTTGCCATGGAAAGTTCACAATGTGAATATTCCGTCAGTGGGAATTAAGAGTTGTCAGTAAAATACATTTCCTTTTAGGAGAATCATACTGATCTATTCTATACACTCTAAGACCACAAAGTGGGCAACAGTCATTTGCAAAGCTTGCCAAAAACTGTTTAGGTCATACTCAAGCATGGGGAGTTCTAGTTCTGTATAAAATGACACTTTAGGAAAGATTAAGTCTGTAACAATAAGGTCTCAAAACAAAACTGGCCTTGAACCACAACTACAATGTGGCTAATGTGATGGCATTCATTATTCTCTGAAAATTCTCATTTTAGGGTTGGGTGGCTACAAACACAAACGGCTTAATGACTCCTAGGAATGGACTGATAGCACAAGAATGTTTTTTTTTTTGAGTTGCTAGGCAACAACTGAAAAACAAATGTCCATGTTCTGAGATCACTGTGCCTCCATTCTCCCCGTGGGCAGCCTGAGCGCACTCCCCTCGGACCACGCAGCTGTGATGCTCATGGTGGGTAGTGGCCAAAAGATGGCAATCTGTGTCTCAAAACCACACCAGTTTGTTGGCTATGTGGCAGCCAAGATTTCTGGTCAACTAAAGTTCTATGGGATTGCCACCATTTTACCTAAATGAAGTCCTGTATCTCCAAGTGTTCCTTTCTGTCCTTTAATACATCATTTCAATCGACTTCCTTTACCTTGGCTTCTCCTACGTACCTAGTAGAAGTCTGAATTCACTTTTATGGGCAATTTTAAAATCTGGGAAAGTGGAGACTCCTTTCCTGAGAGTTATTTCTTTGTTTCTGAGAAACAGCCTGCACTGGGAGAAGGCCTACTTCATGTCACCTTTCTTAAGGACGAAGTTGGCATCACACTTAAGTTAGTAAGTCAGCTTTCTTTGCAATACTCTTAACTATGGAGTCTGTTCTTTTTGAAAAAATAAACGACGGCATGTATGGTTCTAAAATTAACATCACACATGTAAGTACACACTTACTTGCTAGAAACCTGAACTCCCTTCTTTTGTCCTAACTTTTTGCCCACCCCACCCTTAATTCCATCTCTGCATCTCAGTATTCCATCTGTCACCTTCCCTTCTGACGTGTGCTCAGGGCATAGAGAGAAAAACGATAAGGCAGTGATATTATGTTCATTTCTGGAAAGTTCCAAGCATAATTTAGTGCTTTAAGAACTCCCATCCCTTCCTCCCCTCCAGAAAACAATGAAATGGAAAAAACATCCAGATCTATAATTTGAATCAGGCCCCACCTTCATGGGCAGGCTGGCCGAGACTTACCTAAATGCACTAGGTCAAAGAGCACGGCCTGAGCAGTACTGTTCACCATCTGAAGCGGAGACCAATCCACTCCAGGCCAGTTGAGAGTGGGGATCCCGAGTGCCTGGTACATATGCACCATACGTGCATGACAAGAGGTGGTTTAGTAACTGCCATTTCTATAGCAACCCACACACACTCCGCAGGCTGTGTTTTGGGAAGGCAGTTAAAACTGGATTCTACAATGTAGCTTCACTTAGAAGATGCTTTTATTTCTGTCACCTCGTTAGGATGAGAGTATTCAAATCCAGTAATAACCCAAGTCATCTTCAAACAGCAGAAACTTATCACGTCCAGGAACCGAAATGTTGATTTCTTTGCCAGTTAGTTGGTCACTTTAAATCCAAACCACTGACCTGGTTTGCATGCTCAGTAGTGACCATTCCCCAGGGCAACGAGTCAGATCACAGTCTGACAACCCGAAACATTGGACAACCATCTGCTGCCCCAGTTCTAGGCGAGAGGGCAAATGCCTGTAAAAGCAAGCTGACATAATCATCTCCTACTGCCCAGAAAGCCTCAGCTAAGATGCATTCACCATGACCAGTGAAACTTCATGTGCCAGACGGGGGAAGGAAAACTGCTTCCTTCAAACTGCACCCCTGCACATGAGTGATGAGAACGTGTGTCTGTCCACATTAGCCCATCCCCTGCCCCGGGCCTCCATCCATGATTCAGGCACTGGCATGCTTCTACTTTCCAAAAGAGCACAGTTGGAAGACTGCAAGTTCAAGAAATCTGCTCATTCCTCAAAAGTAAAGACTTGTGCTCACTAAACAGAGTCCTCCCTTGCAAATCAAGGGCACAAATCAAGTGGCACTTTAACACGGTACTGACATGCAGCAGAGGTTTGAATTCTAGGATATGCAAGCTGCACTTCTTAAAAAAATTATTTTTATGGAGAGTGCACATAACAATGAGTCAGTTCAAATTGCTGTAACACACTAAACGAAATCCAACTTTCTTTACTTATGTTCTAAGGGAGTGCTAATCTATTAGGTCATCCTCTGATGAACATGTGGGTTGAAGTATAGAGATGCTAATTTTCATAATGGAAAATTTTTGGCTTGTTCCAAAAGGAAAGAAAAAAAAAGACCATTAAAAAAAGAATAAGAAAAAGAAAAAGAAGACAATGGTGATAAATGGCAGCATCAAATATTGATTCCATTCTGATGGTGTTTAAAAGGGAGCATCTCTAGGTCCCTCTCATCAGAATAAACTTTCAGTCATCTGGCAGTCATAGATTGAAGTATTTGAGGTAGTGTTAAAATGTGGATTTATTTTTCAAATAAAAGTCCCATGGAACTAAAAGCAATTTCATCTTTCTTTACAGAGTTTGAAGTCTTGCCCTATAACAAAGGCGTTACCCGTCTGAGCGTCAATCCTCACTCCTAGCAAAATGCTGAGGGCTACCCAGGTGGCAGGAAGTAGCACACTGTGGCTGTGCCAGGCACCCCCCCCCCTTCAGCCTTGCAGAGCATGAGCGCAGAATCTACTTTCTAGTACTAGAATGGCAAGAGCTTCCCTGTTGAATGTCTTCTAGATCAAGGATCACAGAATTCTTCTGTATGAGGTGAGACAGCAAGTATTTTCAGTTTGTGGGGACACCCGGTCTCTGTCTCAGCCACTCAACCTCGCCGATGTAATGAGACAGCACTCATGGAGACCATACACAAATGGGTATGGTTGTGTTCGTGTCTTAGTCTCTTTGGGTTGCTATAAAAATAGTAACGTACTAGGTGGTTTATGAATTACAGATATTCCTTGCTTATAGCTCCGGAGGCTGGAAGTGCCATCAGAATCAATGTCTCATGAAATCCCACTTCTTGGTTCTCAGATGGCATCTTCTCTCTATCCTCACATGGGTGGGAGGTCTCTGGGGCCTCTTTTACATGGGTGCTAATCCCATTCATAAGGGCTCCACCTTCATCACCTAAACATCCCCCAAAGGCCCTACCTCCAAACACAATGGGGTTAGGATTTCAAACATATGAATTTTGAAGGGGAGGGGGGGATGCAAACATTCAGTCCATAGCATCCAATACAATTTTATTTGGGGGTGTTTACATTTGAATTTCATTTAATTTTCATTTCCCATGAGATATTCTTCTTTTGATTCTTTCTTCAATCATTTAAAAATGTAAACACCATTCTTAGCTTTGCTGTAGTTTGCCAACCCCGATTTAGGTGAACAATTCTTAATGGATTCACAGATTGCTGTATCTGGCTGTTAAACAGTTTGGAACTACCATTACTTTGATTTGCCTCAAAAGCAGATAATTTAAAGTGTTAAAATGGTTTGAAGTGATTATTGTGTTTGAGTTAATCATAAAGAGCTGCTAATTAGTAAGCAGTGTTTTAAGCTTAAGATGTGCTCCTACTCTTTTCCTGATCTGATAATTCTGCCTTGGGAACTTTTTATTTAACCAAGATAACTTAGTTTCTACTGAAGTAATGGTATTATATTGATTAACTATAACAAAATAAGAACCCTAGTAATAAAAAAAATAGTAAAAAAAAAACCCCTTATGAAATATGTAGGCTTCTATTGAGTTTAGGAAGTTCAAGAACATACGGTTTCTTTGACATATCCATCAATCTTAAAGTTCTCACAAAACATACTTTAAGTCATTTGATTATTTTTGAATGACTATCCAAATGTTGGCTTTTCTGTGTTCACATACAAGTTGTTATAGCCAGGAGTTTGGCAGCTACATTTCTCACAGCTGATGCTAGGTTAAAGAGACCATTTAAGTGAAAATAGATCGTGGACAAGGTTCCTGATGACAAAAGGCTCCATGCCGTGGGGATTATTTTCAGGGAAGAGATGGAGAATCAGATAACTTACATTTCAGAGGCTTCATCGCAATGCACATTTCTTTGTTTTCACGGACTTCTGTATCATTTTAATTTCTCGTTGCTTCTGTCATAAATGACCATGGACTTAGAAGGCTTAAATCAATCCACCTGTATTCTCTTATAGTTCTGGAAGTCAGAGTTCTGAAGTCAGTTCTGCCGAGCTGAAGTCAAGGTGTCAGCAGGATTGGTTTCTTCTGGAGGCTCCGAGGAGCCTCTGTTGCTTTGCCTTTTTCAGCTTCTCGTGGCTGCCTCTGTTCCTTGGTTGTGGCTCCTTCCTCCATATATTCAAAGTACACAGCTCTAGTCTCTGCCTCCACCTCCCTGTTGCATCTCCTCTGGTTCTGATTCCTCCCGTCTCCTTCACAAGGGCCCTCGTGATCACACTTTGTGCCCCTCTCTCTGTACGTATGTATACGACTGTCTTCTGCGATAGTAATCATTTTTAAGTACAAATGTTACTTCACAATAAACTGTCCAGGTAACTAAGAAACTGCAAGTTCCGTTTATATTTCTGGTATCACTGCAATATGTACAATGTAAGTGAGAGGGGTTACATTATGGTTTCGGGGATGGAGAAAGGGATTTGAAAAGAGAGATCCCGCTCACAAAATGGGACAAGCTTCGGGGACACCTTAGCATAGACGGGGAAAGGGATGGGTAGGCAGTTTGGTGTGGGAGCAAGGGTGGTGGCGCAGAAGACAAGTGGCTGGATATGAGGCAGAGTGACAGGCAGTGGCTGGCTCTGAAGACATCTGTGTGCCTGAGGAGTGTGGACTGCTGGAACTGGCCAGAAAAGAGGGAAGTGTCTGAACCAAGGCAAGAGGTAACATAGAGAAGGAGGGGAGAGGGGACCCCTGAGAAATCCTGCTCTGACAGCAACATGTCTTTGCAGGGAACCAGATGTGGCTGCAGGCAGGAAGGTGAAGCAAAAGAATAAAGTGGGGAGAACTCTGAGGTTTCTACTTGGATGGTCTGATAGGGGACACCCCTTAACTCTTCTGAAGAGTGGGTGGCAGGAAGCAAGATCGTAGCGGGCTAAGAAATGGAAGCAGCACATGGAGAACAATCTTTCAAGAGATCTGGCTGAGGGGAATCTGGGAAGTGGTTTGGAGGGCACGGTCTGTGAAAGCCTTCTACAGGATGGGGAGACTTCTGTTTACTTTTTTTTCCCCTCTGTTTATATACTCTTAGGGTGTACTTGCTTTGTGCTAGGTGCTACACTTAGCCTCTTATAAGCATTAACTCATTTTTTCCTTGGCATGGTTCATTTTTTGTCTCAATTGAGCTAGGTCATGGTTCCCAGATATTTGGTCAAACACGTACAGATGTTGCTGTGAAGGTATTTTTAAAATGAGATTAACATATAAATCAGTAGGCTGAGTAAAGTAGATTTCTCTTCATAATGTGGGTGGGCCTCATCTAGTCAGTTGAAGGCACCAAGAAAAAGACTGACTGCCCCCAAGGAAGAGAAAATTCTGCCAACAGCCTACCTTTGAGCCCAAGGTGAAACATCAACTCCTCTCTGGGTCTCCAGGCTGCTGGCTGACCCTGCAGATTTTGGATTTGCCAGCTTCCACACATGTATAAGCCAATTCCTTAAAATAAAATACACCCCCGCATCCCCCAACACACACACCCTATTGGTTCTGTGGTTCTGTTTCTCTGGAGAACTTCGTCTAGTATCTTCTTTGTAACAATATTACATATTATTATTATTATCACCCCCATTTCATAGTTGAGAAAACTGGCACAAATTTGCCCAGGGCCACATAGCCAGTGCGTAGCAGAGCTGGAATTCCAATCCAGACCCCTTGCTCTTGACCACATGCCATGCTGCTGCTCCAGAGCATGGACCTGGGCACATTTGGGGCCAACTGGGAGACTGAAGGAAGAGAAACAATATAAAAGGAATAAGAGCCTCAACAAATGCACGTCTTATATGAATGAGAAAACAGGCACGGTGATTTGCCCAAGGTGGGACTTACAGCCTTACAAGGAGCAGACCCAGGTTTTCAAGATACAGAATGCAAGCTGTCTCCCTTCTTCCTACTTTCTCCCGTGTTCTTCTGCGATTCTCCCAGTCACGCCCCTCTCAATCTATCTTCTCCTGGGAAGTGTAGGGCTCCTCATGTCCTGACTAGGTTGTAGAGGGCACACGTCAGTGATAGCCTGTCTATCTTAGTGAGGGATATGTTAATACAGTGACACTGTCCATCCATCAATATCAAGTTTAGTACGTCTAGTAAAATCAGTGAATTCCACACAAAGAATTATGGCTTCTACTAGTAATTATTTGAAAAGCAAAATGAACCAAAGCAAAACAAAACAAAACCCCACCAAACCCCAGACACCCAACAACAGTCATTTATTTTCAAATATAAATTCCCAGAACTATGATTTGACTACTCAAGGAATATAGGTATCTTTGAAAATACATTTGACACTACACATCTCCCAATAATCTTTATGCACAGTCTAATACTTTAAAATTCTGGGCTAGGGGATCTGAAAGCCAGTATATTCTTTTTTTTTCTCTTTTAGGTTTTTATTTATTTATTGAGAGAGAAAGATATATATAGAGAGAGCACGAGCAGGGCAGAGAGGGAGAAGCAAGCTCTTCACTGAGCCAGGAGCCCAGCGTGGGCTCGACGTGGGGCTCAATCCCAGGACCCTAAGTCATGACCTGAGCTGAAGGCAGATGTTTAACCAATTGGGCCACCCTGGAACTCTTGAAAACAGAATTTTTAAGCTTGACTTTCAAGGTTATGGAGTACGGAAGGGGGAATGAAGGTGGTATGAAAATCTAAGCACACAAGCATGTGCGCCCATATTGTTGTGAAGAACATCAACAATAAAACTTCCTAGAGAATAAATTAGAAAGACGTATTAAAAGCTTCAGAATTTCATATTTTTTAATTCAGCAGGTCCACTTCATATAAAATTTTATCCTAAGTAAATAAGTATGGCTGCACCTAAAGATTTAGCTGCAAAGATATTTATCACAGCACTGGTAAGAATAGTAATGTTTTGCTCTAATTATAGGGAACAGAGCAACCATATTATGACACTTCCACATAATGAAATACTATGCAATCATTTATTTTGACATTGCAGACTCACAGTTGATGCTATGTAAGGACGTTTATGATAGGAATGTGATTTTTAAAACAAAGTTAGAACACCACATGGCATATAATCCCATTCCTGTTAAAAATATATTTTTTGGAAGGCACCCTTTCTAAGAGGGCCCCAGGGATCCCCATGTGCTGGTGTTCACACTTGTGTGCAGTCCACCCCACCCCGTACCTGTGTTGGGCCCTGTGACCAAGAGCATATGGAAAGAAGCGATGGTCTGTCACTCTGACATTAGATTATAAAGGACTGTGACTTCCATTTTGCCCACTTGTGCTTCTGTATTTTATTTTATTTTATTTTATTGTATTATTTTTCTCTTGGGTCATTTGCTTCGGTGAAAGCTGCCATGATGTGAGCAGCCCCATGGAGAGACCCCTAATGGCAAGGAAGTGAAGCCTCCCACCAACAGCTAGTAAGGAGCTGAGGCCTGCAATAGCTTTGTAGGATTGGAAGTGTGGTCACCAACCCCCATTGGACCTTAAGATGAACACAGCCCTGGCTGACAGCCCAACTGCAACCTTGCTGGAGGACCTGACCCAGAAATCACCCAGATGGTGTCCTGACCTTCCAGAAAATATTAGATAAGAGATGCTCACTGTTGTTTAAAGCTGCTGAGTTTCGGAGAAATTTGTTACGCAGAAATAGATAACTAATGCATATGTGCATAGCGAAATAACTGGAAGGATATAGTACAAAATACTATAAACGGTTTCCTCTAGTCGGGGGGGATTATGGGTAATTTTTGTTTCTCTTTTGGTACCTTGTTGGCCACGTTTTTCTTTTTTCATTAAACTTAAAAACCACATGACCAAGAGAGACCATAGACCTAAAGAATAAAAGGATAAAGATTAGGGGAGCCGATTGTAGCTCTCATAACCTTTAAAGATTCAAGTAAATGAGTTTAAAGGTACAACAAAACCAAAAAAAAAAAAACCCTCCAGAGAGCCTGCCTGCTTGGCACAGTGGCCTGAGCTTCACCTGCCAGAAACCATGCAATGCGCTGTGTGCAGCAGCATTCAGGATCTTTCCAGGAAGGGAGACTTGTATGGGCTTCTTCAAAGGAAAATCAAACAGTAATGAAGTCTTCTGCTAGCCAATCACAGGAGTCTTGCTTACCCAGCTTCTGGTCAAACCGCCACGCCGCGACATAGGCATTGTGCCTCAGACTGCTCTGTGTGGCCAGGGGCACGGTGACATAAATGGGACCATCCACCAGCACTGGCGTTCCATCGCTGCTGAGCAAGTGGACGCTGACAGCTGTGACTGGGGTCAGGTCATACCTGGTGCCGTTTCCTGGAAGCAAGAGGGATTCTCCATCACACGCGCAAAAGGGACCCACGTGGGGCTCCTGCCACCGTCTGCAGCTACCATCCACTGAGTACGGTACCTCCATGCCGGGCACTGTAGTCAGCACTTTACATATATAAAATCCTCACCACGCCCTTTGTAAGGTAGGTAAAATCCACATCTTACATGTAAAAGAAAAAGGCTCAGAGAGGGTGGTAATGGGAGCTGGCCCCAAGGGCATGGTGGTCTGTCTGGGATCCAAGCTCAGGTTTGCCAACTCCAGCTACACAATGGTGCTTTGCTTTCATAAAGGGGCTCAAAAGGAAAAGACTCATCTATAACATGAGAGGAGGGTATGTGTAGAAATCCCTGCAATCAACTCCGAGACACAGTGAACCCCATGCACATATTAATAACTTGGTAGATCCCCATCATGAAACCAAATGTTTTATATTAGAGGCTGCTTTAAAAGAAAAAGAGAATTTTTTCAAGGAGTGCTTCACAATCCTAGCTTACTTCTACTAAAAGTACACTACTGAAAACTTGGACTTGAAATATTTATGAGTTATTTTAGTTGCCATTGTTATTTTGATCTGTTTAAAAGGAATTTAATACATCAATTATTCTACATTAGAGGCCTTTTATCCAAGTTGATGCTTTAATGACTGCCTACTTTATAGATAGATGAGGGAATGCTTATGACAGCGATATTATATTTATATACTTAAGTAATCCATTTTAGAACATTTTTTCTCCATTGAAATATAATATCACACAAAATGTCATCTGTTATAATTTTAAAACTTGAGCACAACGACAAAAGCACAGTGATAAAAAAAATTTAAGCTCCATTAGAACATAATCTATAGGATTTCTTATTAAGCTACTTATATACTTACCTACCCATCAACTACCTGAGCTAACAGTGAACCTCCACTTAGGGCTAGATGTAAACATTTAAAGAAAATCTAGCGAATTTTAGAGTTTCAACACGAGTTATAGCTAAACCCTTCGTAGAGCAATTTACACATAGGTCATGACAGCACTACCTTTTACAATTCATACTCATCTTTGAATACTCATCATCTGTCATTGCAGGAAAACACATGGTAATGGGAATTCCATCAAAAGGTCCACGTCGGAATCACAGGCTCAAGTTCTGAAATCTTTTAGTCTGGTCATTTCACTTTAGGATAAAGAAAACCCAAACCCAGTATTTACCATATTTCTGGCCAAACCATCTTCTGGATTGAGAGCTGAACCTGCCAACTACCCAAAGGGCACACAGAAGTAAAGCCAGGTCTATCATCTACCTCTCTAGGTTCTTCTGTCAGACTCTCTGGATGAGACAGAACTGAAAACCAAGAGAAATTAAGCAACTCACTAGACTTTGTATAAAGAACTCAGAGATAACGTTCTCAGCCGCGGAGGGTGCTGCAGATTTCAGCAAACCCAGGACAGGATGTCCGCAGAGGGAAGCAGCAGGTAGACTAGGAAAGCATTCCAGACTCATCATCCATCCTTGCCTCCCACTTAGCTCTGTCTCCAGATTTCCACTCATCAATTGTCCCTTGCTATTTTTTTTTTCTTTTTTCTTGCACATTCCTGGCCCTGGCAGCCCGGGTTCCAGTACCAGCCAGATGCACCGCTAGCTGCATACATGGCCTCAGGCAAGTTACTTTGCCCCTCTGGGATTTGTTTTTCTTATCTGCATTATCTGAACTAGATGCTTTCCTATGAGCCTATGGAAAGAAACAGACTCAGCTATAAACATTCAGAAGTAAGTCACAGCCTTGCAGAAAAGGACTTATTAATTTAACACAATATACATTAGGTTCACCTGGTTTAATGTTCTTTGAAAAGCTCTCCGTTGGAAGACACAGCAGGCAGTGATACCTCTTTTCTTGAGGCTTCTTTTCTCTTTCTCAGGACCCACTCCTACTCTATGCCTTCCAAAACACTCTCGCTCTACCCTCCCACTTTCATTATTCTGCAACGAGTCATACTTTGACGGGCTCAATTGTTTCCCCTCCAGCCCTGGTTAGAAGACTGCAACTCCACACAAAGCACTGAGTTCTGTATATAATGAGGTCTTTTCCTCTTGTTCCCTCTCGATGTTAACAGGCTCCTGTCATGTCCGGATGAGGACAGGTGTCAAGGCAAAGGTAGCTGGGTGAGGGGGGAGCGCCCCTGGACCAAGCTTAGGAGGCCTCTGACTGCCCTTGTAACATGAGGGGTTTTGCTCACGTAGCATCTAGGCTTCCATTTGGCTTTGCATTCTGTTACCGACTTCTCTGGACGTTACTCATTTTGCAGACTCATCTCTGTCTTCCTGGAGTTACCAGCAGAAGTCTTTTCTTGTAAACCCCTTGGGAATGCCAGAGGACAGTTGTATGCTTTCTGAGCAACTAGAGTGGGGAGTGTGATGCTGTGATGCTTGTGTGTGTATGAGGAGGTGGACCCGTGTGACACCAGGAAACTATGGAGCAGGTTGGACGCAGGTGAACAAATGAGAAAGTGGCCCAAATCTCCAGCTGGCTGAATTGCTCTATTTACAACTCTGGAAACTCCTCTGAACTGGACATAACCAAGAACACTCCAAGGAAACCGGCCTTCACAGCCCTTTCCAATTCCATCTGTGGTCTCCATTCATTTTCGCTGGGCTCTAGTTACGGCCTGCCATCTCACACTGGTATGTGTGGGCCAGGCCATCATGCAAAGCTGAAATCTCTTAGATGCATTTTATAAAATGAGAGGCAAGCAAGTGGGTATGGGGCAGGAGGGAGGGAGTGCACCGTGTGAAACTGGGTGAGATGTCGGGGTGTAAGTGGAGCCCATGGTCCCAGAGCCCTCATGGGTGTGAGCCAACACGCCGCAGGGTGGCCACCTCTCCTGGCAGCACTCAAGGGAGGTCTGAGTCTTCTTCCCACATCAGCTGTCAGTTATTTCAGCGGGCAAGAAGCTGCACGTAACCTTCTAAAGACCTTCCTTCTTCCCTCTGAAATAACAGAGTGATTTTAAAATAAAACAAACTCCTCTAAAATCAATAGTTCTAGGTCTTTGGTTCTCTCTTCTCCATCATCTCGGATGTCATAATTTATTCAAGAGCTCTTGGAAGTGGGGCACACAAAAATTAATGAGCCCTGAGGAATAAGATTGTCCCTCCCAGTTAGGGTTTTAGGGTTGTGTGCCATTTGCCGGGGAGACTGGGTAGCAGTTGCATGATGGTCTCAAAATGTACTTTTTCCTATTCCCTGAAATAGAACTTTTCTCCTAGGCCTGTACTTTTAAAGTAAAAGTCAGTATTTTCCCCCAATCATGTTTACTTAAAGTGACTACCAAGCATTTTTTTTTTCTCTGACGGCCCATTACCAATATATTAATTGCATCTTCATCACGCAAAAACTGAAGTAAGAAGAAACATTTCTGAAAGCAGGTGCTACAGATGGATGAAAAGTGAGTAACTTTAAATCACCAGGTCACCTTGATCGGTCACCAGAAATTCATCAGCATTCTACAAAATGGATCAGGTGCTGCAGGTGTAAAAGTTTTTCCAGAAGGATCCAAGGTCCGTTTATGCAAAGCTCCGGACAAGTCAGGGAAATGCAATAAAAGTGTTTCTGGGGAGATGCAGTCACCTCCCTCATCCAGCAGGATTTAGCCCAGAACAGCTTCTGGTTTTCCAGCTTATGTTGTGACTAGTCAGAAGTGTTGGAAAAAGAAGAGGGGAGACAAGAAATGACTCAGGGCTTCAGCATCTGCCACTTTCCAGTCCCTAGGACCAGGGACCACCGGTAGTGCCAAGTGCACTGTTGGCTGCAAACCAGTTTTTACTGATAAGGGATTGTATGTATTTTCTGGCTGCTGGCTTTTAGTTTCTCTGATTTTTAAGCTCTATGTGTCATGCCAGGATAGGGTGACACCGACTGAGCTGAATAGAGGTCCATCAGGAGAGGATTCAAATCAACATCAAAGCCTGACCACTGTTTGCCAAGTCGAGGCAGAGAGAACAGCACAGAGAATGGGAAGATGTGGGAACACGCTGGATGGGCACAGATGATCGAGAGCAGAGGCTCCCACTCCTAATTGCTCTGATTCCTAGAAATGACATCCCCGACGTCCCCACCCAGCTGTTGACATGTGGGTGGGGCTGTGCAGGCTGTGAGGGAAGCCACACAGCAGCTCCATCAAACCCACTTCAGGGCCAAGTGGGGCGAAGGGCAGAGAGCCTTATGCTTGGGGGAAAAAAATCCATCCCAACTTCAATTAAAAGCATTTCTCTGAATTAAATATATTTAGTCTACCAAAGGGGATCTCAGATGGTACATAAGGCAGAAGGGCTGAAGGAGACGAATGCACTCAGATGCCCCTCCGTGGTGCTGTAGACCGGAATCCTTCGTGAACACAGTTCCAACGCACTTGCACTTCACAACTCCGGTTCTTCCAAGGAGGACTCACGCTTCCAGCCACGAACAAAGATCCACACACCGAAGCCCCAGCTGAGAAGAAAACACACTCCAATTACCTGTTCCATTTCCATCCAATCCTCGCAAATAAGGAAAACTGTCCACCTCGGACGGGGAGCTGGCGGCGGTGAGGAAAGCCGTCAGGTCACTGTAGCTGGTGTTCTCAGGCAGCCGCAGAGCTCGTCTCTGGAAGTGGACCCGAGGCTGTGGCCGGGCACCTGCAGAGATTAACTTCTGAGTTACCTCCCGAAGGAGCAGTAAATCTAAGGCAACCAGGAAGCGAGTCTCCCTGGTTCAGCATGCCTCCCCACCCCCTCCCCCTGGCCCCCCCCATCTCCGCCCGTCCCCCAGTCACTCCCCCAGTCACGCAGGGCACAAAGATGTGACAACATGCTATTATGGGGACAGAAATAATAGCCCATTGTCACATTTGTTTTGACACAGGATGTTATTTAGGTTTTTAACAAAACGCTTTCCGAGTCCTATTTGTGAGCAAGCTTTTCACTGCCCAGCATTTGCCCATTGGGGGGGGGGTGTACCATTTTAGGAAAGGGCGTCCGCATAAGCAAACGGAGCCGATGACAATTCATCTCTTTACAAAAACAAAGCAAGAGATACCCTTTGAGACTGTTACAAACACCTCTTTCATCTTCTGGCAAAATCTGGTTTAACTCCACAGACCAAAAGCGAAGCCAAGCATGGGAAATAAATGTGCGGCCTGGACAAGAATTGTAAGCAAGTGCCCAACAGTAAATGAACACTCTTCCCTTGGAAGAACCTGCCACGTGGCATCCAGGCTCTCTGGTGGGGTGCACGCTATTCGTCCCAGATTATGTTGTGCATTTTAAGATGAGACTCCTGAAATGACGCAGAAATGTTCCCTTCACCGCACGCTGCGTGCAGAAGGCCAGGTTGGGCTCATTCAGGCAGTCATCCCGTGCCTGTAGTTTGAGTTTGTGCTCTACATTGTTGTTTTGACTGCAAAACCCGGACCTGTTTGTACCGAATGCTATGGCGACAGTCGCAAGGCGTAAGGGTGCTAAGTCACTTTGCACAAACACAGCAAAAACATCCTCTGGACAAAAGTTAGTAGAAGTGGAAGTCATAGCACTCACACACTTCTGTGAATGAAAACTGTGGTTCCTGAAAAGCAAGGATCCGCTCTGGTCACTGCATATCCTGCCCCGGGGGGTTGTGGTTTCCCCTGTGGTCAGCTGGAGGCTCCCTGCCCCCAGGCTGTGGCTGTCTGGGCGCAAGGGGCAGCCCCGAGCTGCCTGCCCTGGGATTCCTTTTAACCTGGGATCAGAAACTTTTTAGAGGGGAATAAACTCATCCATAAGCATAAGGGAGTTTAAGGGCCCATAGGATTTCTCTTCCTACAAGTGAGGCCACAGACACCCAACAGACGTGAAGTTTGGGGGAGGCTGGCTGGACTGTGAACAATTGAGGTGGCAGAGAGTCAGACGCTCCCCCTACACCTGAAAATCTCCTGGTTAGAGTTCCCAGAAGACACAGGCTCCACTTTCGGGCCCCGGGGAGCCAGATGCCCAAAGTTATGTCTTCTGTTGCCTCCACTGAGATTAACTGGAGGAACACGTGGTCCTGTCTCAAACCAGTGCTAATCTGTACCACAAAAACACCACCTTGGGTGCACTAGCATCCAAGGATCTGTCTTGGTTCACTCCCAGCTCTGCTCAGTCTGGTCTTTTCCTTTGATTTCACAGAAGACTGATATCTTCCTCCTGTCACCTCCTTGGTCTGCACAGAATCTGGACACCTCGTGCCCCGTCCCCCAGGAGCACCCCATGCGAGGAGCAGTCTCCTCCCTACTGTGCTCGGAGATGGAGAGTCAAAGCCAACCTTTTCTTTTCCACCCCTGTGAGATGGGAAGGCTGAGATCTTTGCCAAGGCTCCTGTGGCTGGAAGGAACAGACCAGAGGGCTGACAGGTGAAGGGGAAATCACATTAACCCCCTCACCGAGTCTGGCCTGGAACGTGGAGACCCCAGACCCAGCTGCTCCCCAGTTCTCAGGGGCCACTGGGTATCCCTCCTTCCCCTCTCCCTCACCCCTCTCTCTAAGAGGCATGCAGCCTTCTCTTGTTCTCCAGCATATCATGCATTGCAGTGAGAGATGCATCTCTCTCCTCTCCACACCCCAACTCCCCACCCCTGCTCCCCACCCTCCCTCTGCTGCCTCCCCTTCTGTTTTTTGTGGAGAACTTGGTCACGAGCCAGACATCTGGGGTCTATCTGCTGTGGCTGGTGGGCGGGGGGCACAGAGGGGCGATGCCTGGGGCAGGTTCGCTAGCAGGGGATGTGGCCTGTCCAGCCCATTGGACACATGCTGGGACCAGCAGCACATGGATCCCTGTCTGGTATGGGGCCAAACACACTCCCAGACACAGAACAAAGGCAAGGCCTCTTTGCCTGCTGAAATGACCAAAGAAATCTCTGAGGAGTTATGTAAGGGTCGAAGCTACGCCAAGCCTCGGTGTGAATGAAATCCAAAGTGCCCGAGTGGGGCTGGGGAGCGGTTATGTCCTCAGGCCTAGCTTCCTAGATCAGTGCTGCTTGTTGGATTTCCTCAATTCCGGGACGGGGTGTGATTGGTCCCTGGGGATGGGGGGACCGAGAGGACAGGCCTAGCTAGATCTTCTCTGGATGCCCGTCCCACATTCCCCACCACAGTGGGTTTTCAAACTTTTTCTGTTCTTCTCAGACTCGGCTCCATCTCCATGTCTAGATGTTCAGGTTCTCCGTTCCTGAAATCATCGGTTTACCACCTCCTGCCTCCGTACTTCAAAATCTCTGTCTTCCCTCTTCTCTTGTCCCTTCTGTCCCTGCTGTCATCCAGGGTCAACCCAAACCTCTATCCTAAACTTCTGCTAGTCATACTGCAAGACTCGGCCCCACCAACTATTCTTGCCTTTGTCAATCATCTTTCTCTACAAGCTTTTCCTACACAACCAACAAATATACCCATTTCTTCCTCATCTAGAAAAACATGACTTTCATGCTGTTATCCCCATAAGTGAATGCCTCCTCTCCTTTCCCCCAAGCCCCAGCGATCTGGCTTTTACCCACAACACACACCGCCCTCGGAAATGTCAATGGATGACTGTATAATCTGCAAACCCGTGACTATTTCTTGACCTTCCTCCTCACTGACCTCTTCACAATGGTCAACACTGTTCACCGCCCCCGCCCAGGAACCCCTCCTGCTTGGCATTCACAGTCCTGCACTCTGGTCTCTCGAGTTGGCCGGCTTTTTCCTCTGCAAGTATGTTTTTTCTCCTCCCACCTCCGGATGAAACAGTTCCTAAGGGGCTGCCTTGAGCTGCCTCCACGGTTTCTGGCTCTTACCTTACTGACCCCCCACCATGGTGGCCTTCCTGTTCACCCCAGTGCTCTTCAGAGCCTCATGCCTGCATTTCCTCTGCCTTCCAGACATCACCACCTGGATGCCTCACAGGTACTCCAACACCATCCTCTACTTTCTTCCCACTTAACCACACCCCCATTCTGCCCAATGCCCACTCAGCTTTGGCTCCAGGCCACCATCATTTTCCCTATTATTCTGAGCATCCACTCACTGCCAGGACTGGCCAATCTCCTCTCATCAACATTTCCTTTTCTGGAATCATCTTCTTCTTTTCTGCCTCCACCCTACGTTACCCTGTGTTACCCCTTGCCTTAACTGTGTCCCCAGCCTCTCCCCCTTTGCCACTTCACCTGCTGACACACTGACTTTTCCAAAGTCATTCTGGTCACATCCCTTCTTTGCTCAGAGACCTTCAATGGATCGCCACCACTTAGCAAATTAATGATGGCAGTGACAATTACAGACCAGTACAAACCCCAACTACTACAATCCCCATCCTGTGAGAGATGCAGTTCAGTGCTTTAGAATTTACAGTTCTTTTTAGGATATTATTTATTTATTTGAGAGAGAGTGTGAGTGGCAGGAGGAGAGGAGGGGGAGGGACAAGCAGACTGCACTGAGCACCGAGCCCAATGTGGGGCTCGATCCCATAACCCTGAGATCACAACCTGAGCTGAAACCAAGAATCAGGTGCTTAGCCACTGAGTCACACAGGTGCCCCTACAACGTTCTTATATACATGTCATTTCACTTAATGTTCACAACAATCTTGTGAAGAAACAACCCTCCTCTTTACAAGTGAGGAAGTGGAAGCCCAGAGAGGTTAAGGGACCTGTCCATAGTCATTCTGTTACTGAGGCAGAAAGGAGTTCTTTCACTCCTAACTTGTTTCCTCTCCTAGTACATCATACCTACCTCAGAAGACATGCTCTGCTCACTGCCAATTGGCTCTCACCCTCTGGCCAAGCAGGACTGCACAGCTCTGTACCTCCACACATATTTTCATGCCTTTTCCCCAGTCTCTATCTGCACACCCTACACATCATCCCAGATGTGCCTTAAGTGTTACTTCCTCTACGGAGATGTCCTTGATCCCACCCCAACCTCTAAATGCTATTTGTATCTTTCTCCTGCACTGACTTTTTTTTAAAGAAAGTATTTTATTTATTTATTTGAGCAAGAGAAAGCACGAGCAGTGGGGAGGAGCAGAGGGATCAGGAGAAGCAGACAGTCAAGCAGACAAGGGCTTGATCTTAGTACCCTGGGATCATGACCTGAGCCTCTTAACCGACTGAGCCACCCAGACATCCCTCCAGCAGGGATTTTACTGTGCCTTGTATTATGGTATTTGGAAATGTGCATCTCCCTAATCTGAGGCACCATGGGAAGAGAACATGGAGCAGGGGAATCACTTAGTTCTACACTTAAATCTTTTTTTTACAATCTTCTTTTTGAGTGACTTTGGGCTTCAGGTTCTTTATCTTTAAAACAGGTAGGAATCACACCTGTCTCATAATGTGGTTGCTGTGATACTAGCTCAGAGCACACATGTCTGATGCCTAGCAGTGCCTCCCGGGACATCATAGGTGCAGGGTAAACATTAATTTCCCATCTCCTCCCCCCTTTTAGATGGAAGCAGGTGTTCTGTAGAACACATCGTACCATGTCCTATACACGGCTGGTGCTCCACAATATTTACAGAACTACATGTAAAAATGAGCTGTACTGGGCAGCTCACTAGGTCCAAAGAGTGATCTGTCTTAATTCTGACTGGGTCAGGATTCCTCAATCTTGGCGCTATTGAACATCTCAGGCCAGGTAATTCTTTGTTGGGGGAGGGGAGCTGTCTGTGTACTGCGGCATGTCTGACAACATCCTTGGCTTCCATCGGCCAGATGCCAGTAGCAGCTCCCAAATTGTGGCCGCCAGAGAAGTCACCAGACATTGTCCAATATCCCTGGGGAACAAAAGTTGCCCCAGACTGGGAACCACTGCACAAGACACTCTGAGCATCCTCACCATGATCCAGACACCTACGGAGAGTCTCCTCCGCAAGGGGCACTGGGCATGTGAAGAATACAGGGACCAAGGCTCCACGGATCCGGGGGCTCAGGGGTTAGGGAAGGCATCATGGGAATGGCTTAGTTACCACAGTGCTTGGTGGGTCAAAACCGCAGATCTATGTGGAAAAGCCCAGAGGGAGCTTCAGGAGAGAGCCCGGTGGGTGGCATCCGGGACCCCCGCTGGAGGCAGAGCAGGGGTCAGCGAGCCGGGAGGGCCTGGAGCCAGGCGCTGCAGGGATGGGCCCAAAAGGGTGGCTTTGGCTGTCACCCAGCTCTCACAGTGGATGCAGGGGTGGGGGTGCAGGGGTGGGGGTGTTGAAGGGGTGAGAGGTGCGCCGGGAGGCTGTCATGGGAAACGAGGGGACAGCGGCCTCGGGATGGAGCCCGGAGGTGGCTGGGCAGCAAGGGCGGGAAGAGGCCTGAGGGGCAGGGAGCTGATGAGCAAGGAGCCCCCTCTCCCCCCAGGACGCCTGGGTCTGCGCAACGCGGGGCCTTCGTTAATCTTGAGACTTAAGTTGACCACAAAGGCCAGTTCCATTGGAAAAATGTGTGTATCATGCACCTGCTGTGTCTGAAAGGATTCTACATTATTCCACTTAGATGAGAGAATAGGTTTTGGGTGTGTATAATCAAAATTTAAATACCATATCTACAGAGAAGAAAACAAGTGGGCAATCTTTTGATTTTCCTAGGAAAACTCTCATTTTCCATGAGTTTATTCTATTTTACTTGGTTGAAAACATTTCAAAAGAAAAATGACCACTGAAGCATGAAGCATCTAACTAATGAGAACAATGGGCTCCTTCCCCTCTTCATCCAGTGGCCTTCAGTCTTTGAAAGCTTTTACTTGAATGTCACATAAAACCAAACAATGGGGCGTTATCACCTAAGACTATGCACGTAAAGTGTGAAGCTTCATCACTGAACTGTCATCATACTACCTACCTTTCCTCAGGAGCGTTTGACACATTATAACATCTGAGCAACAGCTAAAATTCAAAGACTTATAGTACTTACATTTCTGATCAAGTAAGAATTTATTTTTCTCCTCTAAATCCACCAAAAAAATTATAATTTATAAATTCACCTACACTTGACCAATCTGAGAACAAAAATTTAATATAGCCTTTATAAACTCAGTTTTATATTAATTTTATAGAACAGAACTGCAAAGACCAAAAATTATCTACATATGGCTTTCCTTCCAACTGGTAAGAAAACATGGAACATCATGCAGTGTTATTACTGTCATGTCTACAGGGAAAAGCACGAGTAGCGATTATTACACTCATGAATGAGGAAACGCTCAGTTGGTTAAGCATCAGACTCTTCATCTCAGCTCAGGTCTTGATCTCAGGTTTGTGAGTGAGTTTAAGCCTGGCATTGAGCTCCATGTTGGATGTGAAGCCTACTTAAAAAAAAAATGAGCAAAATTTTGTAATTTTAAAAAGCTGGAATGCAAATGAGATTTTAGGAAAGGAGCAATGGTTCTCAGTTTTTGGTTATATACATACAGGAGGGAGTGAGACTGAATAGATTAACTATAACAAAAACTGACTGAATGGGGTGCCTGTGTGGCTCAGTGACTGAACATATGCCTTTGGCTCAGGTCATGATCCCGGGATCCTGGGATCGAGTCCCATATCGGGTTCCCCATAGGGAGTCTGCTTCTTTCCCTCTGCCTGTGTCTCTGCTTCTCTCTGTGTTTCTCATGAATAAATAAATAAAATCTTTAAAAAAAAACCTGAATGATTTATGCCCCTATAATAGGACCATGCCTCTTGCTCCTTAGAGAGAAAGAGCTCTTCAAGTACTCTTATGGCACGTGTGTGTGTGTGTGTGTGTGTGTGTGTGTGTTTGAACTACATTTTTCTTAAAGCCACAACAAAGGACATAATTGATCAGGGTGTGGGCAATCTATACAGAAAGTTGCAAAGTGCACTTGTTATTTACACTTTAAAATTTTTTATGTATTCAATCATTCAATGAATTGCTCATTGAACCTATCATAAGGGAGGCATAGGGCCAGGCCATGGAAGGTTTTAAGATGAAGAGGACATGCTTCTTACTTTCAGATTTTAAAATTTTAGTTGGGGAAATAAGGTATAGTACCAAATATGGGAAAGGGCATTATCATAAAAAGATACACAACCCCCAGCTGGAGGGTTGTTTTAATCCACTCTTGTGGTTACTGATAAGGTCATGAAGGGCAATGTGGGAGATAGGGATGTATCAGAATGCAAGGATGGGAGCCAGTGGGCATGGAGGCTGCAGGAGTGCCTGATTCTGGGCTCAGGGCAGCTCTGGGCAACACAGCAGGGGTCTGTAGATTTCACTCAAATGCAGTGTCATCAACATGACTCCACTAATCCCCCATCTGCTTCTCTCTGACCTGCTACCAACTGGTCACACGTTCTCTTCTCTTCTAACCTGGGCTCGCAGGGTGCCTGGCATGATCACAGACCCTCTGCACCTCATAAGCACTCAGCTGAGATTCTTACTTCTTCTGCATTCTTAGCTCGATCCCAGTAAAAGGAGATAACTGATGGCTTCACACTTTCCCTTCCAGCTGGGTCCCAGCCCCTGGCCACACTGTGAACTGGTTACCCCTGCATTGGGGGTTACATGATTGGGGGCAGCTGAGCTTGAAGGGCAAGGCACTCACACGAATCGTACCTCTAGGGAAGATGTAGGAAAGACCTCTTGGAGCATGTGGCCTCAGCTGGCCTTGAAGTCCAAGGAGGGTGTGAAGACAGATTGGAAGGGACACCCAGATGGAAAACAGAAAAGGAAATTCAATTAGGCTAGAACACAATACCTGGAAGAGAAGAATCCATAGGAGGGAGGCTAAGGCTAGACCACAAGGCTGGTATGTGCTCTGCAAGGAGACCAGATTTTATTCTAGGGCAAAGTAGGGTGGGAGGCACTGGAGGATTGAAAGAACTGGAGCTCTCCTCCCAGGAGATGCTCTGGCAGTTTAGTGTAAGGTGTACTGGAAAGGAGACACACGAGGTGGGAAGTCTGGTTAATCTCAGGCCCAGCCCCAATCCTAAGTCAAAGGCTAGACAGAAGTACACCAGTTGGGTGGCTAGTGCATGGTCCAAGTAGAGATAGACCAGGGCCTAGATCAGGGCACAGGCTGTGGCAAGGCAAGTGGCTGATACATGAGCAGCAGAAACAATGCAGGTGCGTGCAAGCACAGGAGCATCACGTGAAATCATTCAGGGTATAAGGCCCACTGTAATAGTATTTGACTCATGGGGTCTAAGAAGGTAAGATGGAGGTCACACACAGCTGGTACATGGGAAGAAGGTGACTGCATACAAAAGGCATATGACAGGAATTGGAGATCTTTTGAGAAGCCCCTCAGCATTTGGGATTTTATTCCAAGGAAAATACAGGAAAACCACTGAAGAGTGGAAGCAAGGGGTCTTGATCGCTTTAACTGTGTGAAGACTAGATTATGGGTTGGTGAGCGTAGGAATGAGATGGCCAATTAAAAACCTACTGTAGCTCTCCAGGGGGAAAATGGTGCCTTGGATTCATATGGCGGTAACATAGATGGGCAGAAGCAGCTCAGCCAGGAAACCAGCTAGCTGTGAGGACAGATGAGTCAGGGATAGTTCTGAGGGTTTGGCCTGACCACTTAGGTATGTTCGAACCATCTACTGAGATGGAAAGTAAAACAGCCAGAGTTCCGGGTGCATACGTCAAGTCTGAGATGCCTAGTGGACAGCCAGGTGGAGGTGTCAAATAAGCAGCCAGCTCTGGGCCTCCGTCACAGGGAGTCTGGGCTGGAGGTGAGACACTGAGAGTTTGTTATGTCTAGGGACCATTAAAGTATGGGCCCATGAGATCTTCCACGGAGAGTACTGGAAAGGAGAATGTAGGCCCAGGACGGTCACCAGAACATCCACAGAAGTGACTAAGAGGAGAAAGAAAATCAAGGCATGATGTTATGGAAGCGAAGAGAGAAAAGTCTCAAGAAACAGTGACCAGTCATCTCTGTGGGATGCTATGGGGACATCCAGGGAGATGCAGAGAGAAATGTCCTTGGGTTTGGCCACACAGGGCTTGTAAGAGACTCTGACAAAGCAATTGGTATGAAGTGATGAGGCAGGGGAGTGGTTGGCAGTGTGGTGAACAGGGAAAGATGGATATGCCGAGACACAGGGCAGTGGCTAATGCCAGGCATGGTTGTGGGAGCATTGTACAGAGGTGCACAACTTTAATATTTGTCCACTACAGAGTGGGAGAAAATGGTGGGGCGGGAGCGAGAAGGAACATTTATGCAATCCCTGCAGAAGAGACGAGACAGAATGCAGAGCCCAAACAGAAGGACCGGCATGCCCTTGAACAAGGACACTCCTTCCAGCGCAGGAGGGAGCAGTGGGCAGCTCTGTGGGTTTGCTGGTGGGCAGGCGAGTGATTTCAGTTTCTCGGTGAAGTCATGAGCTGAGAGTGCAGATGTGAATGTGAGTGTGCACAGAGGAAGCCAGGAGACAGAGAAGAGGGTGTGACAGTCATCTTGGAGATTCAGGAAACAAATGACTGGGAAGTGAGTGGCCCCTGTCTTGCAGGACTGATGCCCATTTGAGGCCTGTGGGCATTAGTGTGCAACCAGTGGGGGCAACCAGTGTGCAACCAGAATGAACCAGATGTGCAACCAGTGGGGGCAACTATGAGGGCAACTATGAGGTTCTGTCCAGTCATGTGCGGCTGTGCTGGGGTGGCCATAAGCGGCCCAAGTCAACAAGGGTCAGAAGTTATATAGTCAGGCCAAGATGGCAGAGGGAGAGGGGAGCAACACTGTTGGCATGTAGGCTGGGGAGGGAGGCAATCCTGTGGGTGAGGACACAGTGGGTTAAGGCGCTGGAACCCTCAGTGGTGTGTGAGCTGCTGCTGCAGGGTAGAGGGGGAATGTGGTGGCTGAGCTCAGAGGTGGGGCATGTGCTGGAATAATGAGGCCTAAGGCATGACTGTAGATGTGCGTGACTGAGGTGGGGTGGAGAAGCACCACAGGAGTGGAACAGAAGCTAGGGTATTGGGTGGGCATCATCCATCATCCACATGGATGTGGTGACTAAGCTGGGGTAGAGGGAAACACCCCGGGAATGAAACAGCAGCTGGGGTACCACGTGCATGTCATCTATATGGATGTGGATGACCAAGGTTGGGAGGATGGGAAGCACCCAGGAATGGAACAGGACCTGGTGTAGCAGGTGGGCATCACCCACACAGACATGGGTGATTGAGGTGGGGTGGAGGGGAAGCACCCTGGGTGGAACAGCAGCTCAGATACCAGGTGGGCATCATCCATATGTATGCTAATGTTCCCAGGAAACAATTATAAGAGCATCATGAACCTGAGAACTAGGAGCTAATGTCACCGTCCAGGAGGAAAGTTGACCAAGACACTGGTGGCGAGGGGTCTAGCCAGCCTCCAAGGAGCTGCGGTGATGGAAGGAGGAAAGAGGTAAGTAATGTAAGCTCAGCCCCCACCTGAGAAGGCTGCAGGGAAGGCTGTGAACTCAGGGACATTTCAGACCAGGAAGGGGAGTGGTACTCCAAGAAGGGCTACAAATATGCTGCAGCCATATTTGTGCCGAGGACACAGGGTGAGGGCTGGGAAAGGTGGGGTGGGGTGGGGTGGGCTCTATGAGCCAATGTCCTTTTCTGGTCTGTATCCTACAGCCTGGCTCCTCTCCATTTATAAAGGCCCACTGGCCGGTCCACACTGCCAGAAGCCCAGCTGCCTGGCTACTTGAGAACTTTCTACCAGACCGTATGCCAGTGGACCAACATCTCAGGGAAAGAATGGGCAGTTCAGAGAAAGCAGAAGAAAACTGGAACAAAGAATGAGAACAGCTGGTAAGAGAGGAGATGAAGACCTACTCTGGAAAAGAGGTGGAGGATGGGCCAGTTAAGAGGAAGTGCAGGCGATGAAAATTATGGTGCCTGGTGCCCTAAGAACACTGTGTAACATATGGTAGGTGGTTAGTTTTTAATTTTTATTTATTTTTTTAGGGTTAATTTTATTTATTTATTTGAGAGAGAGAGAGTGTGTGCAGGAGCATGAGCAGGGGGAGAGGCCGAGGGAGAGGGAGAAGCAAGCTCCCTACTGAGCAGGGAGCCCAATGAAAGACTGGATCCCAGGACCCCAAGATCATGACCTGAGCCGAAGGCAGATGTCTAACCGACTGAGCCACCCAGGCGCCCCATGGTCAGTTTTTTAAATTAAAAAATCAAAGCATTCAAGGCTACAAAAGAACACAATGGGTCTAAAGGCCTATCTACAAAGAAAATCCACAGCTTCTGTGACGTGTTGGTCGCACTCACTGTTCAACTGCTTTGTGCCAGGCTCCTGCCACGTGGGCACACGGCACAGCAACGACAGCCCCGATCAGAATCAGCAGAGTCCCAACCAGGCTGGGTCTCAGTAGCTGGAAGGCTGCATGTGCTCCTATTCTCAGGAAATGCAAAGTAGGTGTCAAACTTCAAAGCTCAAGGAGTCTGGTCCAGGGGATTCCTAGTTTCCATTTGGTATTTGAAGAGCTGCACTCAGCTCTAAATTATACTCTGACGATCCTAACCTGTGCCATGATGTAACGGGTGAGCACAGCCTTGTTCATTACAACCACTCAACTCTTGCTATCATTTTCCACTGGGCTAAATTCTGATATAGACCCACATTCCTATAACAATCATTTTGGTCTTCATCAGAACTTAGTCCAGTCGAAATGAGAGCAAGGTGCTAAGGATGCTCCCATTTGTGACAACTTGGCTGAACCTGGAGGATATTACGCTAAGTGAAATAAGCCAGACAAAGACAAATACTGCGTGATCTCACTTATACGCGGAATCTAAAGCAAAACAAAACAAAATGAATTCACAGTAAGAGAACCCACTGGTGGTTGCCAGAGGCGGGGGGTGGAGGACATGGGTGAATGGCCTCAAAAGGCACAAAATTCCAGTTACTAAGTCCTGGGGATGGAATGTACAACCTGGTGACTACAGTTAATACTATATTGTATATTTGAAAGTTGCTAGGTGGGCAGCCCTGGTGGCCCAGCGGTTTAGCGCTGCCTTCAGTCCAGGGCCTGATCCTGGAGACCAGGGATCAAGTCCCATGTCGGGCTTCCTGCTTGGAACCTGCTCCTCTCTCTGCCTGTGTCTCTGCCTCTCTCTCTCCCTGTCTCTCGTGAATAAATAAAATAAATAAATAAATAAATAAATAAATAAATAAATAAATAAATAAATAAAATCTTTGAAAGCTGCTAGGAGAGTAGGTCTTAAAAGTTTTCATCACAAGAAGAAAAATTTGTAGCTACGTGGAGTGATGGATGTTAACAAGCCTTACTGTGGTGATCATTTTGCAATATACACATATCAAATCATATGTTGCATGCCTCAAAGGAATATCAGGTTTTATGTTTTAATTAGAGTGAGTGTACGTTCACCTCTGTGTGTTCCCCACGGCCGCTCAACAAAAAAGGAATGAATGAGTTCACCACATTTGCAAATGGCGTGTGAATGTGGTTAGGTAGAGAATGATTCGTATCAAATGGTATTAAAATGAAGTAAATAAAAAATTAATCTGAAGGAACATTTAAAGGCAGGAAACATCACTCTATGGCCCATGATTTAGATGAAAGAAACTCATCTCAGCACAAATACATTTGACATAAGCGTTATTCTCAATTTAACCCCACTACTACCTCAGGGAAATCCCGAAGCTTTCTGTACTAGTGTCTCTGCAAGAGAAGCTAGAAGGTGCGAGGTCACATTTACACACCTCACTGCATGTCAGATGGGTTAAGAAAATGAGGGAAGAGAGAGAGAAAAAGACCACACTTGAAAGTTTGTGAACTTTTTTTTTTAAGGGGGGATTTTGTTTTATTGTGTTAAAAAATATAAACCATTAAATTTATCACCTTAATCATTTTTAAATGTACAGTACAGTCGTATTACATACATTATATTTTGCAACAGATCTCTAGAGCCTATTTGTTGTGCAAAAAACCGGCACTCTACCCCCTCGAATACTTATGAGCCTTTGCTCACAAGGCTCCAGTCGGGTCCTGGGCTTGTAACCTACAAGGTGAATATTCTCAACTCTGGAGGAGAGATGCATTATGGACAGAGTGGTGGGGTCCCTTCTATTCTCTCACACAGTTAAAGGCTGGCCCTAAACAAAAAAGATCGCAGCCAGCGGATAATTTAATAAAAAATCAGGTGCGTTTGTGCACTCACATGGATAGCACACACTGTGTCCAGCTCTGGATAAATTCATTGCCATCACCATCTGACAAGAAGCTGTCTCTCATGAGATCTTAGTAGTTGGCCCAAAAGTTATTGTCACTTCTCTTTTTCAATATGCAACATACCTTGGAATCCTGAGACTATTTGGACAACATCTTCATAAACCATTAGAGTAGCAGATCGTTCTGGAAGCAGGCCCAGGCTCAGTGAAGAAAATACTGCAAAAACAAAAACAGACATAAGGGAATTCTGACATTTAAATCAAGACATCCACTCTAATTTTGGGGGTACTCTGACTTCTTTGTATTGTCTGATTTCAAGTCAATCCACAATATTGATTTTTAGTACTGTGATATGAGGAGATATATATTATCTGGTGTCCGCCCCTGGTTCCTGACACAGAGCTCCTAAATCCCTTATTATTTCCTGGGTGGTAGGAGGATCTTTTGTTCTAATGAGGTGATGCTCTAATGAGGTGGGCTCCTGGATGGGGGTGGGGGGACCTTGTCACCAGAAAGCTGTAACTAGAAGCTTGGAACTTTCAGCCTCACCCTTCCACCTCCAGGGAGGCAAGAGGGTTTGAGATTAAACTCATAATCTATTATGCCTACATGATGAAACCTGCATGAAAATTCCAAAAGTATAGGGTTTGGGGAGTTTTCCAGATTGGTGAGTGCATCTATGTGCCAGGAGGGTGGCATAACCTCAACTCCATAGAGACAGAAGCTGCCACATTCAGGACTCTTCCAGACTCGTCTGTATAGCTCTTTATCTGGCTGTTCATCTGTATCCTTTACCATATCCCTTATAATAAGTTGGCAAATGTAAATAAATGTTTCCCTGAGTTCTGTGAGCCATGATAGCAAATATTGAACGTGAGAAGGAATTACGAGCACTCCTGACTTATAGCCAGTTGCCAGAAGCACAGGGGACATGCTGGAAGATGTGTGTGAAGTAGGGAGTCGGTCTTGTGGGACTGAGCCCTTAGCCTGTGGCGTTTGCACTAACTCTGGGTAATGTTAGACTTGAACTGAACTGTAGGACACCCAGGTGGTATCCAGAGAGTTGGAGAATTGGTCGGTTTGAGAAAGAACTCCATTCATTTGGTGTCAGAAGTGTTGTGAGTGGAGAGAAAGGAAACATTTTTTCATTTAAGTCTGAATAGCAAGACTTTCAAAATGCCACAAGAGTACTGCAATCTCTCATATAACAACTGCTTCCGCTACAATAGTCAACGAGTTTTTATTTTCTAGAACTTCTTAGTAAAGTATGTGAGTCTCTTCACATTAGGAATCTATTACACTACGCATTATATGAATGTAAAATATATAAAGTTAGATGTTAACATTAAAAAAAGACTTTAAAAATATGTGCTTAGGTTAACATATGCCACCTGATAGAAGAACATGCCCCCGTATTCTGGAAACTTATATGATAACAGCACTCGTGCTATTTTTAAAATTCTTCTTAAGTATCTAGACTTCCCACTAAAAAATTCAAAAAGCCTACATGTTTCTGGATGGAATATGAATCTAAGAGAAAACAAATGGAAAAATAATACTAAGGTCACTGAACCCTTAGTAACATGTCAGACATTATTCTAAGTAATACATAAATAAATTTTGGTAATTTATTTAAAGCTCACAACAACTCTACGGGGTGCCTGGGTAGTGCAGTTGGTTGTCTCCAACTCTTGGTTTTGGATCAGGTCATGATTTCAGGGTCATGCAACTGAGCCCCCACTTGGGCTCCATGCTCAGCATGGAGTCTGCTTGAGAGTCTCTCTCCCTCTCCCTCTCCCTCTCTGTCCCTCCCCTGGCTTGCGCATGTGCCTACACACACACACTGTCTGTCTGTCTGTCTGTCTCTCTCAAATAAATAAGTGAATCTTAAAAAAAAAACAACCCAGCTCTATGAAATCGATATTATTAACTTGTCCATTTGACAGGTGAAGAAACAGGCTTATAGATAAGGAATTAACTTTTCCAAGATCCCACAGCTGGTAAACACTGGAGTCCGGACTTAGCTCTGGAGTCTGTCTTCAGCTGCTATGCTGCCCAGATTCAAGTTCAGAGATGCCCTGCACTTTATCCAGTTCAAGTTTAAAGATGAGGAAAGCAAGGTCTAGAGAAGTATAAAGTGACTTTCTGGGAAAATATCAGGGACCAGAAATATCAACCACTAAAAATATCCATTACTTAGCACTACTGGCTCTTAATAGTGCCAGGAGGGGACCAGTGAGTTGGCCTTGGACATGACCTCTCTTTTCATATCCCCTCCACAGTCAAGTTATTGAGCTGCCATTATACAAGGCCCAGTGCTTGATGCATGGGACAGATTAATGCTAGAGGCAATCTGTGACTGCGAGGTTCTCCATTTGAAGGGGTCTAGGGCACACAATAAGTGAAAGGTGGTCATTGCCATGAGGAACACAAGAATGTACCTTGGTGCTACGGAAATAATCTGGTGGTTCCTCAAAATATCACACACAGTGTTACCATATGGTCCAGCAATTCCACTTCTAGGGATAGACCCAAGAGAAGTGAGAATGTAAGTTCACACAATAACTTACATGTCAATATTCATGGCAGCATGAATCATATTAGCCAAAAAGTGTAAACAACCCAATATCTACCAACCAATGAGCAGATAAACAAAATGGGGTCCATTGTTCATCCATAAAAAGGAAAATAATACTGATTTAAGCTACAACACGGCTGGACTGTGAAAATGCTATTTGAGGCGAACAATGCCAGACACAAAAGGTTACATATTATAGAATTCCATTTATCTGCAATGTTCAGAATGGGCCAACCACAGAGACAGAAAGGAGATAAGTGGTTGCCAGGGCCTGGGGGCAGTGGGCAACAGTGGATCATTGCTAATGGGTATGGGTTTTTTTGGGGGAAGCTACAGAAAATACTCTGGGATTAGTCAGTGTTGATGGTTGTATAATCTTGTGAAATGCACACTTTAAAATGGTGAATTTGATGGCACATGAATTATCATCTAAAATACAAAAACAAAACAAAAGAAGAAATCAGAAAAAAAAAGAATTCATCTTGACGGTTGAAAGTTGGGAGAAAAGCCCATATCAGGTTGGGGGAGGGAGGATTGGGGAATGCGTGTGAACCAGGAGCCCTAACTTGGAAAAATCCTTCATAACCACTTTAAAGGTACATTTAGCCTTCCTTAGCAATGACCCCTTCACCCAATGGTACTGGGTACCTAATGGCCCAGAAGAAAGGGTCATTGTAGTGATGCTGCCTGTCTGGACACCCTGCCCCATCAGAGAGCTCACACACATCCTGAGTGGCACTTCCGGGGCCTTGAGAAGCCCTGTGCTGACTGGCATGGGGACTCTGAGCTCTGAAGCCACCTGTGATCAGTCTCTCGAGATGTGTGTGACCATCACAGAGTGTTCTGTAAGCATTTCTAACCTAAAACATTTGGTACTTCTATACATAAGGTGTCTGCTCTAGGAAACTGTCTCAAACCTTATTTCCAGGAGAGAAGAGTGACCTCTTGTAATGAATGGGTTGTGTGGCAGCAGAGGCAGCCCTGGCTCTTCCTGGAGCAGGAGGGAAGGGACTGCCCACTTCAAATGGGACAGGATGCCCCAAGATCAGATGCTGATCATAGAGCTGATGCTGACTGATGTCTGGAGGTTCTTGTCATACCATGCAGATGGGCAGATGTTTGTGTTTTGGTAAGCAGAGAGAAAGGAATGTCTAACTCTACCTGGGAGAGTCAGGAAGCAGAAAACAGTCAGGCTGAAGACGTAAGATGAGCTCGAGAGCATGGGTAAAGGAATAACAGTGTGGACAAAACGTCAGATACATAAAGAGAATAAGAAATTGTCCAGGCGTCTAGACCATAAGATATGTAAGGAAGAAGTGGCTAGGGGAGAAGTGTCTAGTTCATCCTCAGGACACTGAAGCCCTTTAGGCAGACATGTAGTGTGTGTGTGTGTATAAAATATATATAATACACTTATATATTTTATACACATATAAAATATATAATAAACTTATATTTTTAATATATAATATACAATGTACTTGTATATTTTATATATAATATATATATTTTTAAGATTATTTATTTGAGGAAGAGAGAGTAGAACAAAAGCAGGGGGAGAGCCCCCTAACCCCCAATGTGGGGCTTGATCCCACGCCCTTGAGATCATGACCTGAGCTGAAGGCAGACGCTTAACCGACTGAGCCATATATAATACATGTTGTGTGTCTGCCTATATATACATATATATATGTTATGTATGTATTTTAAGACATGATTGCTGACTTGATATAGGTGATTGAAGGGGCAGATGGATCAGGTCTGAAGCTCCTGCAACAGGCCTGGTAGAGAGACAACTATAGAGATGGGGATAATGAAGATGTTGACTTACAGTCTTTTGTGGATGGATGGCATTTTGTATAACTGAATTTGCTTTACCTGTTCGCCAAGTGTAAGGGGTACTTTCCTTAAGGGTGCTAGAATTCCCCCTCTCCAATCTATATCTCCTTCCTTGAAAGGGTAAAACCAACACACTCTCCAGGAATGACTGTCAAGGATTTGAAATCCATTCCAAAGTCTCTGAAGAATGCACATGCAAATGAAACCATGTGTGCACGCGTAGTGAAGAAAACATTTTCTAGTTTTGAATTTTTGCCACGTTTTAGGAGAGCCTCCCAACTTTTCTCTACTCCTTGCCCACTTGTCAGCAGTACCAACAGTGTTATCCTGACTTCCAAAGGCATGCATGGAAATAAGCGTTTACTCTGCCTTTTGCAATAGACAAGACCAAGGTTTGGTCAACCTGTTCTGTCAGATTCTAGTTAAGAGTATCTTTATGATGGGGGCACCTGGGTAGCTTAGTCGGCTAAGTGTCTGCCTTCAGCTCAGGTCATGATCCTGGGGTTCTCGGATTGAGCCCCACATTGGGCTCCCTGCTCAGCGGGCAGTCGGCTTCCCCCTCTCCCTCTGCTGCTCCCCCTGCTTGTGCTCTCTCTCTCCGTCAAATAGATAAATGAAATCTTAAAAAAAAAGAGTATATTATGCTAACAAGGCAAGCAAAGAAAAATAATCAGACACAGGTGGATCCTTGAAAATTATTCAGTCTAATTAATTTAGTTTTAGAAATGAGAAACGTTGGTTCTGAAAGCCGTGTGGGCCCCCATGTGTGAAGAGTAGCCAGGGGCCAGCAGGGTGAGAACCCAGGTGTCTTCATGCCTCATCCTAAACCCTTCCAATTAAACCACATCCTTCCCATTTTTTGACTCATTTAAGAAAATGGATGTTATGGAAATGGTTGCTTTTTCTCAAATGATCATGTTAACAAAGTCAAAACAAGTGTAATTACAGTACACTGAATCCTCACGATTCGTGGATTCAGGGTTCGCAATTGTGCCTACTCGCTAAAATTCATTTCTGACACCACAATCAATCCTCATGATGCTTTATGTGTCAAGTACTGAGTGGTCAAGACTCTAAGTCTTGGACACAAACGTTCCCAGCTGAGGTCAACCAAAGGGACGCTCAGCCTTCTCCTTTCAGCTCGCAAACTCAAAGTGTCCTCTGGCGATCTATTTAGTGCCAAGTTTTTCACATTCTTGTGCTTCCTTTGGGGATTTCACTGTTTAAAATGACTACGAGGCACAGTGCTTCCTGTTCCTAACTGCAGGAAGGTGGGGAGGTGCTTCTGGGAAAGACACATATTAGATAAGCTTTGTTGAAGCATGAGTTATGGAGCTGTTGGCTGTGAGTTCCATGTTTATGAAGCAACATTATAGATTAAATCATGTGTCTTTTTTTTAAAGTTTATTAATTTATTTGAGAGAGGGTGCATAAGCAGGGGGTGAGGGGCAGAAGGAGAAGGAAAAGCAGACTCCTCTGTCGGCAGGGAGCCTGACCCAGGGCTGGATTCCAGGACCCCGAGATCATGACCTGAGCCAAAGGCAGATACTTCACCAACTGAGCCACCAGGTGCTCCTAAGTCATATGTCTTTAAACACCCTAAAACATAATCCAAAACATACCTAAACATACATAATCCAAGGTGATGTATTGCTTGGCTGATGAAAATGTCATGAGAGGAGGATCATAGGATCCTAATCCTGAATTTCCCTATATTGACTACCCCAGGGTCAAAGGTGACTTTATAGAATATACTACTGTTTCTTGGTGCAGCTGTTCTCCAAGCAAAGGTGGAGTTGTGGTGTCCGGATAACATTTTCCCTGGGTTGGGGGATCCCTGGGTGGCTCAGCAGTTTAGCACCTGCCTTTGGTCCGGGGCGTGATCCTGGAGTCCTGGGATCGAGTCCCTGCATGGAGCCTGCTTCTCCCTCTGCCTGTGTCTCTGACTCTCTCTCTCTCTCTCTCTCTCTCTCTCTGTGTGTGTGTGTGTCTCTCATGAATAAATAAATAAAATCTTGAAAAAAAAAAAAACCTTACCTGGGTTGTTTCCAGTAATTTTTTTCATGTGAAAAATGGAGACAATCAGACAATTTTCTTCATATATAAGCTAATGAAGATCACCTCCCTATTTTGTGGGACCTCTCAGGGTTCTGTCCCCAGTCTTCCCCCGACACTTTGGTGAGTTCATGGTTTTGACTCTTTATCTCAACAATGCTAATGACCCCCAAACTACACTATCTCCAAACCCCTTGAGCCCTCAAATCATTTCAAACTACAGGCTGAACACACTTGTGTCCGAGAGGCAGTTCAAAAGCAATATCCCCTCCACTAAACTTATCATCAGCTCTGACTCCCAACACTCATTCCTGCCCTCCCATCTCCACTAGCACCTGTATGCATCTCTGCTTGAGCCCAGCCTGGGGAGAGGATGCATAGGGCAATGGAGAAGAAGGAGGCTTCTTTTAACCCACTGCATCAACTCAGTCAACTTTAGGGAACCATGGAGTGGTGGGTCTCCCAACCCCATTGTGCACCTGTTCTATCCACTTTATCATCAGCTAGAAATCCAAGATTCAACTTACATATCTTCTGTTTTATCCTTTCCCTTAAGTCTCCCCTGTTCCCAGAGATATTCTGCATTTGTCTGCTAAATATTTCTCAGGTTTATCCCCTTTATCAAATATTTCTCAGGTTATCCCCTATATCAAATCCACTTTCCAAGGCTCACAAAGCAGTGGTCTCCCAACTTCAGTGAGTGCTTTTATCCAGAAGTGGAGTTGGGGGGTGGGGAGTTACTTATTCAATCGCAGACTTCTGGTTCAATGTCTCCAGACTGAATGGATGAGCCCTGGAATCTGTGTTTTTTACAAGCACCTTCTTTTTTTTTTAAGATTTATTTATTTATTTGAGAGAGAGAGAACATGCATATACAAAGGGGTGGGAGAAGCAGGGAGTAGGGACAGAGAGAGAAACTTCAGCAGACTCCACGGTCAGCATGGGGCCTAATGCAGGGCTCTATCCCATGACCCTGAGATCACGACCTGGGCTGAAATCAAGATTTGGATGCTTAACCAACTGTGCCACCCAGGTGCCTCCGACAAGCACCTTCTAATGCTAATATCTATTCATCCTCCAGGCTCAGCTCCCCTCCTACCGCCTCCAGGAAGCATTTATTCCCTCACCTAGGCTGAACTTTCCTCCTCCAGCATCCCCTACGCATATATAGGCATGAACATGCCCATTAGATGGAAGTGGCTTTGGTGGTGGCTGACTATATAACTCCCAAACTAAGTATCAAACTCCCGAGGAGCAAGTTCTGTGTCTCTAGATATGTCTTCCCAGTGGCCAGGGCAGTGCCTGGCACATAATAGGTACTTAATAAATGTAAAGAGAATTTTGTGCATGAGGGTAGATGCCAGGGCTTTAGGAGGCAGATATATCCACATTTGGCTCCCACGTGTCCCCAGAGGCAACGAGGACCCTGGTGGAGTGTGTCCAGTGGTGCAGTGGCACAGAGATGAACAGTGACATTGGTATTTTGCCAGCTGCTGTGCCATTTACGGAGCCCCTACTGTGTTTTAGGCACTGTAAGGGTGTTTATGAATGTTAACTGCTTTTTAATCAGAACAAACCTACCAGGTGGTATTAGGTCCACTCTGCAGAGATTGGCAAGGAAGCTAGTGGGGCTCAAGCTCAGATTGAGCACCAGAATCAGGTCAGCCAGTTTCAAACGCTACCCTGGCAACATCTCCCTGCAGCCCTCAGTCCCTCCTCATCCCTCATCTCATCTTGATGCCAACAGATAATGTGGTCCAGGTGCTAATGGGAGCCTGAGGTGAGGGAACAGAAGGCAGGTCATGTCCAACTCCCCACCTACCCCATCCCAAGCTGAATCTGTGTCAGGCACCATCCTGACCCCTGTGGGAGACCACCGTTGCCAAGTGGTGAATGGTGACATAATACTGTGATTTGTAAGAAGAAATATGTATCCAGTCTTGGTCTGGTTTCTGGACCAGAGTTCCTAAACCCATGGAATTTCCTAAGTGGTAAGAGCCATAAAGGTGATGTGTTATTCGTAACATGTCTCTTCCAGTGCAGGGTTAGCTAATGAGGTGACTTTTAGAAAGCCTCTAGAACCTAAGGATGGGGGCTGGTTGTCAGAAGAACCAACCAAGTTGGAACTTTCAGCCCCAGCCCCTTGACCATGGGAGGGCAGAGGGACTGGAGGTGTAGTCGATCACCAATGGCCAATTAATTCATCAGTCCTAATGATGTAATGACCCCTCTATACAAACCCAACAGGATGGAGGTTAGAGGGCCTCTGGGCAAGTGTACAGGTGTACACAGGGAGGTGCCAGGAGGGTGGTATGTCCAGAGGAGGCATGGAAGCTCTGCACACCATCCTCCATACCTTGCCCATATGATCTCCTCCACCTGGATGTCCCTTTATTAGCCTTCATAAGAAGCCAGTGATCTAGTAAGTAAACTGTGTTCAAAATAAAAAACAAAAAAACCCCAGGGCCCCAACTGGTGTCACTTAGGCCAAGTCACCAGACTGGAACTTCATACGCTAACCTCATCTAACCTAAATGCAGTTTCAACCTTCCCCAGAAATACAGTTTTAATTGGGTCAGTCAAGAATTTTTGGATCAGCATCAGTAAGGTAATCCGACACACGGGCCCTCTCCATTCCCCCTCAAGAGAAGATGAGGTGATCCACCTAAGATCCCCTGCCTGACCCTCTAAGGAATAGTAACTTTGCTGGAAATAGTCCTTTTGCTAGTAACTCATCACCCAATCCTCTTTTCTGTAAAAACCTTCCCTTTTGGGGATCCCTGGATGGCTCAGTGGTTTGGCGCCTGCCTTCGGCCCAGGGCACGATCCTGGAGTCCCGGGATCGAGTCCCGCGTCGGGCTCCCTGCATGGAGCCTGCTTCTCCCTCCTCCTGTGTCTCTGCCTCCCTCTCTCTCTCTCTCTCTCTCTCTATCATAAATAAATAAATAAATAAATAAATAAATAAATAAATAAATAAATAAATAAATCTTTAAAAAAAAAAAAACCTTCCCTTTTGTGCAACTCCTTGAAGCTCACCTCTACTTGTGAGATGGATGCTGCCCAATTCATGGATCACTTTTAATAAAGCCAAACAGACCTTCAGATTTAATTGAATGACTTTTGTTCTTTAACAACCATTTCCCTGAGTTCCGTGAGCCACTGTGGCTAATGAGTTGAACCCCAGGAGGGGGCTGGGAACCTCTGATTTATTATAGCCAGTGGGTCAACAGCCCCAGGGGACAGCCTGGACTTGTGACTTGTGTCTGAGGCTGGGGGAGAGGCCAGGCATGTGGGATTGGGTGCTGCCTCCAGGTGGAGAGTGTCAGCAGTGAGTTAAACTGCAGGACACCCAGCTGGTGTCTGAGAATCTGAGAACTGCGTGATGTATGGAAAAAAGCCCCACACATTTGGTGATCAGAAGCGTAGGGACTGAGAAGAGTCCCGAGAAAACACAGAGGAGTGGGTTTTCCTGTAGCAGGTGAGAAGGGGGGAAAGAGAAAGATCATGTCCCATCACCCCCTGCCTCTCTGGCCAGGGCTCTTCTCTCTGGCCCTGTGAGGCAGAACGAAGAAGCTCCGTCCCAGAGCACTGCCCCAGTGCCATCCTGCCAGCCATGACCAACAAGGTACAAAAGAGGACGCTGGGGAAATGGGCAGAGACTCTAAGGCTTTTCAATTCCCTCATGTATGTCAACTGAGGGAGAGCCCCCACCTGCTTCATACAGGACCCCATCTTTCCTTCTCATAAGAAGCCCCCAAAAGTAAAGCAGAGATGAAACCCTTATTTTTCTGATCATCTGCCTTCCACTCTCAAAACTGCTTCTGTCCCATGTGCTCTGCTTTAGGGAAGGGTTAGGATGGCCTTACCAGGTAATCGGATTGGCTTCCAGGGGGCAGAGTTTGGCACGTAGGCGTGCTTCGTGGCGGTGACTATCAGCTGACTGCCCAGCTTATACTGGAACTTGATGAAGGCGACGCCATCTGTCCCCGAGGTGCCAGAAGCAACAGACACCTGGTTGGTGAAAATCTCGATGAGCGCATCTGGGACGGGCTGGTGGGTGCTGGCATCGCTGATGTGGACCTTCAGGGTCACCTCTGGAGCAAAGACAAAGCAACAAAGAACAACTGCTAGTACCTGGCCCACCTCAACAACAATTCTGCTGTAGCTGATAGGAGTGGAGAGTGGGCTGCACGAAGCAAATCTAGATCTACATCCAAAATATTAATTGTTGCAACCAGGAAACATTTTCTTGTTAGAGAGATTCCTTTTTGACTTTACACGATTTCCTTTTTTTCTCCCCCCCAAACCACTACCCATCATAAACTGCCTTCCTCTTTGCTCCTGGCTGCTCACCCCAACAGGTAAGTGAGGGAAGAATTCTATCCCTTTAAGATGTTGTGTGACAAACACAATACTGTTTTATCCTTCCCAGGGTAGCTGGCAGTTGGGGCCCAACCAGGGCCTGCGATACTATAGAAGGAGCAGGCTCAAAGAAGTGCATCCAGAGTCTCCGATAGACGTGCTGAGTGTGGACGAGAGCTACCCAGGATAGCCGTGCTGGTTATCACGAAGACCAGCCCAAAAAGCAGTCCAAAATGTCTTAAAAAAGGAGGACCTGAAGAGTGGGAAGAGAGAAGCTTACAAGAAGGAAAAAAATAAAAAGTAAACATTTGAAAAGAGAGATGAAGTAGAGTAATATTGGCAAACCCAGATTACGAATCGAGGAGACATACAGATCAAAAGTCACATTAAAAACCTAAGATGCAATGGATAGTTTTCATCTATTCATGCTGGAGATGTTTTACTGAGCTGCTACTCTGTGGCTGGGACTGTAGTTGTGTGAATCACAGCGGTGAAGGAAATCTTCTGCTGGGGGATGTGCGGTGCAGGCACGAAGCGGGCACTGATGGAACAGCATATGCAAAGGCTCAGAGGCAAGGAAAAAACATGCTTCTTGGAGAAAAACAGATTCTGAAGGAGAACAGACAGTGTGAGGGGCATGAGGTCCAGTGCGAGACGAGTCTGCAGAGGTGAGTAGGGGCCAGACCACTCAGGGCTTTAGAAGGGACCTAAAAGGATCATTCTTGATCCCAAGAGCAATGGAGAGGCACAAAGATTTTAAACAAGGGAATGGCAGTCAAACGTGTTATAGAAACACCTGGCTGTGGGGAAAAGGCAAGACGGGAGACTTGAGCATCCAGTTAAGAGGCTTCGGTAATCACCCAGGAAGAGATGAGGGGGACCAGACTCTAGCACCATGGTGGATGTCAATTACAAGATGCCAGCATGGCACTCCAGAACAATCAGAAGTGTTCCCTGCTCCGATAAACCCGTTTTTGTTCAGGTGTCATAGGTCCACTGGTCCACTCCTAAGGCATTCCTTGCCATACATTCTGAGCTGTGTCAGATCTGAAAGCCCTATTGATGCCTTTGGATAAAGATGAGGGGGTGAGGACAAGCAAAGACTCTCCAGGTGACCAGGGAGGGAGGCTCATGTTTGCAGAACCACTGCAGTCTGGCCCAGGGGAGTGCTGGACACGGAGGGGGAGGGAGGCTTGGCACAGCTGGTCCCCTGGGAACTGGCCTGGGGCACAAGCTCCAGAGCTCTGTGGAAGCTCCCACTGGGTTTGAATCTGAGCTCCACCCAGTTCTAGCCATGGAGCTTGGGGCAAGGCACTTACCCTCACCAGGTCTGTTTCCTCCTCTATAAAGTGGAGGGGACACCACCACCTAGCTCAGCAGAGGATGGAAACATTCAGCGTCATGCCTCACAGGTGAGCATAAACACAGCAGTTACCATTACGTTAGTCCAATCAGGGATAAAGCAAAGTGCAGGGATGGAGGCATCCCTCTTCAGTAATAACTGAAGTAAGTAATGACTTTATACCCCAGGCCCTTTGCAATCACAGTGAGAAGATTATCTTTTGGTTCAAGGACCGCTGCCTTGGTCACTGACCTTATGATACTAAACCTTCTAAATATTGCAAATTTCACTTAGTCAATCACCCCCTTTTTTTTTTCACTGAGTGACTTAATTTAGTTCTTGACTAGAAAACCATAAAGAGCAGCTGAAGAATCCTAGACCTAGGTGTTAAAGATGTGCACCAAACAAATCTCTCCAAACCTCCTAGAGAAGCTGAACATGGCTACTGGATTCAGAGAGAAAACTAATGTCCAGAGAGAGATAAAACCAGCATCATGAAAAGCAAGGATATGACGTTACAAAACACACTGAGTTAATCTCGAATCTCATCAGTTACCTTGACGCAGATTCGCAGGATGTACGCCACACACGAGTTTTCTTATTTAACTTTGTGTCTTTGTGCTCCCAGGTGGCAGGTGAAATTATAACGTAAATTAACTCTGCTTTCATTAATACTCACACAGCAGAAATCCCCCAGAACAGGGCAAGTGGGAAGGTAGCTTTGTAGGGCTGCAGTGATAATTTATGTAATTTTATGATGATGAAACATTTATTAATAATTTGGGATTACAAGGTTCCTGCTCTCTCTTGTTTGCTGCTTCGCAAGAGCAGCTAAGATTTCGAAAAAGCTAAAGCTTTCCTGAACCAACAGCGAAAGGAGTTTTTACTATAATCAACGTCCTAGATTCTACTATTGGGATTTCTTCTAACACCAGAAACCGACTTGACGTTCTGCAATTACATACTTTGAAAGAGATCGTTTAGCTACTTCTTTCGGTATGATAGGATGGGGGGAAATGTCAGCACAGTTAGGTGATTATCACAGCCTGCTGGGATATCATTTTCCTAGAGTAACATCTAGAACTAGGTTATCCATTCAACAGCAAACAAAATTGGTCCCCCCCAGGAGAGTAATCCTAGGACTAGGTGAGAATCTATTTACTGAAACTACTCTGAATTTTGCAGTTTAAAGGAAGACTCTATAGGGCAGCCCGGGTAGCTCAGCGGTTTAGCGCTGCCTTCAGCCCAGGGAGTGATCCTGGGGATCCGGGATCGAGTCCCACATCAGACTCCCTGCTGGAGCTTGATTCTCCCTCTACCCATGTTTCTGCTTCTCTCTCTCTCTCTCTGTCTCTCATAAATAAATAAAATCTTTAAAAAATAAAGGAAGACCCTATAAATGGTCCAAACCTAAACACGCATTAAGATGCACTCCGTATCGCCGTTGGTCAGTGAGAGCTGGTGGGTCCTGCTCAGCTGGGGCACCGTTCTTAACTCCTTACCCTGCACACCCATCACCGAGTCCTACTGATTTTGACTGCAGGATATATGTCACACAAGGCAGGTCCTTCTTTCCCATCCTTGTTAACGCCGTCCTGTTTCAGACCTTGCCATCACTCGCCCAGCCTGCTGCCTGGCCTCTTCATAGAAACCACCACTGCCTTCACACCTGCCTCTGAGATCACACTGAAGCCAGAGGGAGCTAGCTGACCTCCCCCAAACATGGCCAGGTGACAAATGGGGCCAGCGGCTTGTTTTTGAATGGTCCATGAGCTAAGAATGGTTTCTACCCTTTCAAATGGTTGGGGGGGAAAAATCAAAAGGATAGTTCATGTCATACCAAGATTATCCAGAATGTGAATCTGTGTCCATAAATAAAGTTTTATTGGATCACAGCCATGGCTATTTGCATATTGTCTAAGGCTGTTCTTGCATTTCAGTGGCAGAGCTCAGAAGTTTTGACCTCATGGTTTGCAAAGCCTGAGCTATTATTTACTTCTGGCTCTTAAAATGAATCTGCCAGCCCCCGACCTACAGGATACATTTCAAGGCACCTGAGGGCCTCCACGGTCAGGACCCCTGATTCCCACATATTGTCCACAGGCCTGTAGACACCATCCCCTGTGCTTTCCTTCCTGCTGCTTCTCATCTTTGTAGGAAAGGCCTTTCTACAATGTTACTTTCATGTTCCTATTCCTACTCATTCTTTAAAAGTTCTACCTAAGGTTTGAGAAGCTGCTCCTGACTCACCAACTCCTCCCCAAACTGGGTTAAAGGCCCCTTATGTCCATCCCCAAAGCTGTACACAACACTGAAACTGCTTGTTTTCACTTCAGTGTTTACAGCAGGCCCACGATGCGGGTAGACAAGATGATCAAACCCCTGACCTTGAGGAACTTTTGGCTTTAGACATTAAATAAATACCAAGTGTAATTATGAACTGGGAACCAGAGGATGCCATGATGAGGGGGAGCCTACCCCCAAGAGGGTGGTCAGGGAAGGCAGGTGTTGTGTAAGCTCAGGCCTGAAGGACACCCAGGAACCAACCAGGCAGAGGTGCAAATGTCCTGAGGTGAGAATCATTGGGATGCTGGAAATGAATAAAAGTCAGCGTGGAGAGAAATGCACGAGTGCAACCAACCATCCTAATACTGCACTTTCCAATTCAGGGGCTACCAGCCACATGTGGGCATTGAAATTTAAGTTTAAATTAATCAAAATAAAATTAAATCAGAAATTGAGCTCCTGGATCTCGCTAGGCACATTTCAAGTACTCCACGGGCATCTGTAGCTAGGGGTGTAGTTCCCACAATGTACACCAGCATTGCAGAAAATTCTATTGGATAGCACTGATCACTAACTACAAACTCCATCTCAGGATCTGAGCAAAGAAACGCAGGTGCCCAAATGGTACGATGAAGAAAATACATCTGAGCACGACTCTGAAGCAGCTCCTTAGCAGCCCTCATGGGTTTGACCTGCACTTGAAATCCTGACAGTGACTTACAAGGCTCTGTGTTCTCTATTCCACCCCCCAAATATCTGCCAGCCCTTGTCCCCCACACCATCCCCCAATCGAGGAGTAAGAAGGAGGCCAGGGTTCTGGGAACATGCTTTGTGCCAAACTTTCTTTGCATGGCACGCTTTTCCCTAACATTCTTCCATGCATCTTTCTCCTCCTCATCTGCTTAAATGTCACCTCCTGGGGCACCTGGGTGGCTGAGTTGGTTAAGCATCTGATTCTTGGTTTGGGCTCAGGTCATGATCTCAAGGTCATGGGATTGAGCCCTGAGTGCTCAGCTCAGCCCTCTGTGCTCAGCAGAGATTCTCTCTCTCTCTCTCTTTCTCTCTCTCTCCCCCCCGCCCTTCCCTCTACTCCCTCAATCTTTTTCTAAATAAAAAGGTCACCTCCTGAATGCCCACCAGTTCTTTTTTCTGTTTAAAAAATTATTTTTAACTTTTTCTAAGATTTTATGTACTTATTCATGAGACACACACACACACACACACACACACACAGAGGCAGGCACAGAGGCAGGCACAGAGACACAGGCAGAGGGAGAAGCAGTCTCCAAGCAGGGAGCCCGACACGGGACTTGATCCCTGGTCTCCAGGATCATGCCCTGGGATGAAGGCAGTGCTAAACCACTGAGCCACCTGGGATGCCCTAAAATTTTTTTAATTTTATTTTTAAAATTTAAATTCAATTAACATCAACTATTAGTTTCAGAGGTAGAGTTCAATGATTTATCAGTCTTATATAGCTTTTATCTTGGAAATTTTAAAACGTCTATACAAATAGGAAGAATAGTAAGAGGAAACCCTCTGTACTACTCAAGTTTCAAATACCAACTTTCTACCATTCTTCTTTCATCTATTCTCCCCTGATTCAACTTTTCCTTCCTTTTCACTTTTTTGCTGGAACATTCTGAGGCAAATCCCAGACAATGATATTAGGTCACATTACTTCCCCATTAATATTTCCGTTTACAACAGATAAAGACTTGGGGCTCCTGGGTGGCTTAGTCAGTTAAGTATCTGGCTCTTGATTTTGGCTGAGGTCACGATCTCAGGGTGGTGGGATCGAGCCCCAAGTTGGGGGATAAGCATGGAGCCTCCTTAAGATTCTCTTTCCCCCTCTGCCCCTTCCCTGTTCCCTCTCTAAGAAAACCCCCAAAACAAAAGATTAAAACTAAAAATAACCAAAATGGGACACCTGGGTGGCTCAGTGATTAAGCGTCTGCCTTCGGCCCAGGGCGTTATCCTGGAGTCCCAGGATCGAGTCCCACATCAGGCTGCCTGCATGAAGCCTGCCTCTCTCTCCCTGTGTGTCTGCCTCTCTGTGTGTGTATGTCTCGTGAATGAATAAATAAAATCTTTAAAAATAAAATAAAAGTAATCAAAATGCCATTATCATACCCAATTCATGGAAACCTCTTTATATTATCTCATATCCAGCAAAAATTCAGTTTTCTCTGCTTATCTAAGAGCAATTTTTTTTTCACAATTTTGACTGTCCTATCTAAAATGCCAATCCCAACTCCACCCTGTGCATCTGATACTATTCTGCTCTGCTTCTTCTTTTATGCATAACACTTGTCAATTCTCTTTTTTTTTAAAGGGTTTATTTATTTGACACAGAGAGAGAATGCAAACGCACACGAGTGCACAAGCAAGGGGAGGGGCAGACAGAGAGGGAGAAGCTGCCCGCTGAGCAGGACTCCATCCCAGGACCCTGAAGTCATGACCCGAACCAAAGGCAGGTGTTTAACTGACCGAACCACCTGAGTGTCTCCACTTATCAATCCTAACGTGTTTATAACTTACATGTTTATTAACTGTCTGGTTCTTCCGGAATGTAAGCTTCGAGAGAGCTATTATGTGTTTCTTTTTTTTTCTTCTTCATTCATATATTCTAAGCTCACAGAATAACGTCTGGCACATAGTAGGCACTCAATATGTATGCTGAATGAGTCACTAAAACTAACAGGCATTTCTAGATATCATCTGGTACATAGCCTAAATATCCTTGGTGCGGGTTTTTTGTTGTTGTTGTTCCATTAATTTCCTATTCATTATGATTTTCAATAGACACTACTGAAATTCATTTGAAAAGCACTGATTCAGATAGCTAATGAACTGTAATAATCAGAAAATATTTACTGTATGCTTAGCATGACATTAGGTTCTGTGGGAGATAAAAAAGAAGAAAAAGGATACAGCCCCTGTTTTTGAGAAGTTTAGGGGTTTTCGCTACAGAGAACAAAAAGGATGAAACCGGGTAAGACAGAGCAAAAATATGGCAAAGATGAGACTAATGAGGTCTGGAGGTTACAAACAAAAACCATGGAAAAAGACCTCAAAGCTCTGTAGATGTAGAGGTGATGTAGGGATGACAGGAGAAGACTTACAAAGGGGGTGGCCAGGGTGCCTGGGTGGCTCAGTGGATTAAGCACCTGCCTTCGGCTAAGGTCATGATCCCAGGGTCCTGGGATCGAGCCCTGCTCAGCAGAGAGCCTGCTTCTCCCTCTCCCCCTGCCTGCCACTCCCGTTGCTTGTGCGCTCTGTCAAATAAATAAATAAATAAATAAATAAATAAACAAACAAAAACAAATAATAAACTAAAACAAATGGGGTGCCCTTGAGCATACTGTGACCTGGACCAGGCACTGGCTTTACAGGCAAATCCTGCATGAATACTGGCCCAATGATTATGGTTTATGGAGTTCAGTGTGGGATGCTTCTGGAAGAGCTAAGAGTTGAAGGGAGGCTGGAAGGCAGGCAGAGGGAGAAGCAGACTACCCACGGAGTGGGGAGCCCAATGTGAGACTCAATCCCAGGACCTTGGGATCATGACCTGAGCTGAAGGCAGACACTAACTGGGGATCATGACCTGAGCTGAAGGCAGACACTTAACTGACTGAGCCACCCAGGTAGCCTACCTAAAAGCTTTAATGATATACGTCTAGTTAAACTAGCCAGAGCAGGTAGTGGTGTCTGCACACCTCAGCTTCTGTACTATCCTAGCAGGACACCATATGGCTGAGGACCATCTCCTTGGAGCTGCACCCACCAGGGTCTCCTCCCAAGCTCTGGCCTAACTTCTCAGTATGCATGATAGTTAATCTTATGTGTCTACATCACTGGGCCACAGGGTGCCCCGATATGTGGTCATTGTTATTCTGGGGTGCTTCTGGATGAGATTAACATTTAAATGAGACTGAATAGGGCAGTCCCGGTGGCACAGTGGTTTAGCTCCACCTGCAGCCCAGGGTGTGATCCCGGAGATCCGGGATCGAGTCCCATGTCAGGCTCTCTGCATGGAGTCTGCCCCTCCCTCTGCCTGTGTCTCTGCCTCTCTCACTCTCTCTCTCTGTCTCTCATGAATAAATAAATAAAATCTTTAAAAAAAATAAATGAGACTGAGTAAAACAGATTGTTTTCCTTAATATGAGTGGGCCTCACCCAATCAGTTGAAGGCCTGGATAGAACAAAAAGGCTGACCCTCCCTGAAATTCCTCCTGCCTGACAGCCTTTGAACTGGCACATTGGCTTTTCCTGCCTTCGGACTTGAGCTGAAATACGGGCTCTGTCGTGGTCTCAGGTCTGCCAGGCTTTGGATGGAAACCACACCATCAGGTCTTCTGGGTCTCCAGCTTGATGAATCATGCTGCAGATCTTGGGACCTGTCAGCCTCCATAATCACACGAGTCAATTCTGTATGATAAATCTCGTTCTACACAAACATACATCCTATTGCTTCTGTCTCCCTGGAGAACCCTGACTAACATAATATCCATCCTGTGTTCCAATCCTGTCTGCTCAGGTGAGTGGACCCCTGGTATGTGTGCTTAGGTCTCTTCTTGCTACACACTCTTACTCAGAGAATTATTCAGGATCAGGAATTTAGCCACTGCCTCTGGAGCATTCTTCTCAAAGTTTCATCAGCCAGTGAGAGAATCAAGAAGGAAGCAACAACTACTCAGGAATCCTCCTTCCACCATGATTCAGGGTTCCTTTGCTCTTGGCAAACACAGAGTTTGGCTCTGTGGGCACCAGTGAGTCCATTTGAAGTAGTACAAAGAACATCTGCTTTGTGGGTAGAAAATGAAACATTATCTTTTAGTCATTTCCTTTCTTCTGCCACTGATTTAGAACTCAATGCAACCAGGCTGTTTCAAATTGTTGGCTTCAGAGAAGCTACCAGTTAAGCAGCAAGTTGAGCAAAGATAATGGTAGGGGCAAGAGGCAGGCAAGATGGTACACACTTTTCAGATACACAGAAGGGAATCCAATCAGTTTTTTTCTTCCCAAAGATTTTATTTATTTGAGATAGAGAAAGTGAGCGAGAGAGAGCTAGGGGTGTGTGTGCATGGCAGAGGGATAGGCAGGCTCCTTACTGAGCAGGGAGCCCGGCAGGGGGCTCGATCCCAGGACCCCGGGGTCATGACCTGAGCTGAAGGCAGACACCCAACCGACTGAGCCACCCAGGCACCCTCAGCGCAATTTTAACACACTGCCCGCAAACACTGAGGGGTCTTGTTTTTCCTTCTCCCCCTTCTTCTTCAAACACTTCATACCCTATTATTTTCCAACAAGTGATGGGATGCATCATTTTATAATCTCTCATCCGAACTCCAAGACCGACACCTCAAGCTCTCTGTTCCGTTGACCTGCTAACACACAAGACTCCAGACTCCAGATCGAATGGTGAAGTCCTTTGCTGTTTTCGCTGGGGACGGAGCTAGGGGACAACTTTCACCTGCCCTTGGAACAGCCAAGGCTTCTCGCCTTTCAGATCAACGTAGCCTCACAAACTCCAGATTCGTCTGGAAGGGAAAATGAAGTTCGTGCACTCCCATCTTTTTTTGTTTGGTTTTGTTTTTGTTTCTGTGAAGTTCCTGGCTCCCTCTGGCTGTTTTTCATTGCCCTTTTATATCCTCTGAAATTAGCCTTTATTTTGGGATTTTCATTTTTTCTTTCCTTTTGCTTTTTAGGGCTGGGTTGGTCTCCACAGCAACCCACCGGAGTGGGAATGCCGCACTTGCCAGGTTGGCTACAGCGGCCTTGCAGAGAGGAGGTCCTTTTCCACCAGTAGACTCAGCAAAGGCTTCTGTCCCAAGTTGCCTGGAACCCTTGTGGTTGCCTCACCCCAGGCCAACTGGTGGAAAGGGCCTCTGTCTTTAGCCGCCAGCACTATGATTAGTTAGATTTAACCCAAATTCAGGGCAGTTGTGCTGGCTTTTCATGTCTTACCTAAAACAATAAAAAATTATGCAATCATTTAAAAAAACATTTTCCAAATGGGAACTTATCTTTAAAACGTTACCAGACCTTTGCTCTAAGAGACTGCCCCGTGTGACTTGGTGCTGGCGTTTTTACAGTGTCGGGAGACTCACAGGACTTCCCTGTGAGCAATTATGCAGCAATTATAGGCACATCCTAGGATGCCCGATATGCGAAGAGGAAACTTTCCATCTACTTTATTTCTTTTATAAATAGGAAAGGTTTATTTTACTTTGCAATCTGGCAAAATTAGAATGCACTTTGTACTAGAGTTTTCTTGTATTTTCTCCAGTTTTGCATAGCACATATGCACCTGATCATTCAATTTTATTTGCTCTCAAAATTTAATGAATCATGTCTTTCAAGCAAATTATCTATACATGTATCTTTTGAGACCTATATATAATATATATTGTATAAAATATCATGTATAATCTATTATATTAACATATACTATATTAGTGATATATAATTGTTAAAATATACATTACAGATAAATAACATGCTATATATTAAGATGTATGTTACATAACATATAGCATATAATACATATATACACGTACATATAATATACAAGTCAATAAAAATCTGCTGTAATTGTATATCCTAGGATTCCCTTATTCTAATTTTAGCTGCACTTAAAAGCATTTGGCAAACCTTGTGAGTGTTTGATTATAAAAGTAATATTCAGGGGATCCCTGGGTGGTTCAGCGGTTTAGAGCCTGCCTTCAGCCCAGGGCACGATCCTGGAGTCCCGGGATCGAGTCCCGCGTCGGGCTCCCAGCATGGAGCCTGCTTCTCCCTCTGCCTGTGTCTCTACCTCTCTCTCTCTCTCTCTCCCTCTCTCTCTATGTCTATCATGAATAAAAAAAAAAAAAAACTCTTTTTTTTTTAAAAAAGTAATATTCAGTATGGCATTCTTCTGCAAAGGCCAACACTTCCAATCTGTCCTCAGAAGAGAAGGACAATGCAGGCGTGCTTCAGAGGGACAAATCTGCTGGTCCCTCCTGGTCCCTCCCTCCCTCTTGGTCTTGGCAGTGTCATTCTGTACTTAAGACACCTTTTACTCTCGATTGAATCAGGAGCTGCCCTGACACCTCTCTATTAAACTGTGTTCACAATATCTGCTGCAGAATTCCTCCCTCATTTTGGGAGGAAAATCCCTGCAAATTATCAGCAGAGGAATATGATTTGTGTATTTCCGTTTGAATTTCTATTTACTTGAAAAAGTATGTAAGAGATAAATTTGCTGCTGCAGCCCCCCCTTGGGAAGTTAGAATCCCATTTTGTGCCTTTTTGTGTTTTACAATCTCTGGCAAGTAACTTGTGCTCGGAACTTCATGAAAAGGCTGCTCCACGGTAGACTCACAGTTACAGCTTCTGTTGGGATTATGAGAGATCTGTGCAGGCATCCACTGAGTGCTGTTTACATGAGTGGCTTCTGCTGGCTACTCACCTCTGCACGGCATGTGTTTTGAGCTTATTTCTCATCACAGGCTCAACAGACTCTGTCTACATACAACATTCTCTCACCCACCCACCTCCGTTCCCATGCCCCATCTAACTGTCCCTCTCTCTATATATTACTTCCATCTTGGCAAGGCTGCCAGGGTATCTCTGGGCCATAAGTCAGTGGGATCCCCCCCTCCCATAAGAAATACGCATGAGAGTCAAACCAATGATCATCCCATTAACAACTTTCTACCCAACATCACCAAGTTGCCAAGAATCTTGAAATACAAATAAACATTCACAAAAACACAGTAATTAAAAAAGCTGATATATAGAGAGAATACATGAGCTATATGTGTATAACATGTATGATACTGACTTTCTATTTTTTACAGCAACAGGATGGCTTCTTCCCTCCTACCCGAAACACTCTATAATGGAAATAGGAAAATGTAATACTCGAATACCAACCATCTACTGAAGCGTACTGGATAAGGATCCTGTTAAGTCTCGCCATTTACAAATAAGTTAAACGGCAGAAGTCATTCTCTGTTACTGCACCTGGTACAAAATGAAGCTTTCTGGGGCTGGTCCCATATGGGTTTTATGCTATAAAAGCAACTATAAAGTGACTACATTCTTGAGACTGATCAAGGGGTTATTTCGGTAAATATCCCAGGGTAATCTTGAAACTATTACTGGATTGATCTGATTCAACTCAACAACTTACAGGAACAACCAAGTATTCTCAAGCAAAATGATTTCAGAATGTTCCTATGATCGATCCCACCATAAAAGTGATCTGACAATAAACTGAATTGACATAATCCCAATCCTTTTACATGGTAACAGGAATCACTCAGATGTAGCTTTAAAGTACTATGTGAAGGTACGATTAGTTACCTTGGGGAAAACTTCTCCAAAAAGTTCAAACCAGTTTAAAGTGAAAGATGCTCCAGCTGTTCAGAAGACAGAAGAACTGAAATAGTTACTGGACATCAAGATGGTGCTAAATACAGCTTTTTAAAAAGCCGTGTCTCCAACTCTAGAGACCTTTTCCATAGAAATCAATGTGTATATAAAAACCCAACAACATACTCATTTTAGTCAGATATGGCAAAGTACATGATGACTCTAACATGGCAATGTCAATATGGTAAATACGTGTATGAGCTCACAGAGCATCCTTCCACACTAACGAGAGAATTATGACAATGTAACACTACAGTGGCCAGAGAATCCAGTGTTTGTAAGGAAATCACTGGAAGGAACCACTTTAAAAGGCTTCTGTTCTATTGGTGTTTTAAAATTTTCACCAAGGCACAAGGTTCCCTCAGAAGAGTTTGGAAGAATCTGGGAACTGTGAAGGTAATGAGCAATATTAAGCATGTCAATAAAATTAATACACACACCTTCGCCAAGCTTTAAAGATCTGCTGGAAGATGCTAGTGGAATGTTGCCAAGGGAACTTGGTGGAGGAAAAGCTGTGTGTGGGGGGGGGGCATGCACATGTGTTTCCAGATCTCCTTATATCTATGGATACACACTTTTCATAGTTTTTGTCTAGGTCAAGAGCAACATGACATGACTTTATTTTGAATAAAGAAGCCTACAGATGTTTATTATTAAGAAGTGTAGGTTTTCTTTTTCGTTTTTTCTTTTCTTTTTTTTTTTTAGCAAGTCATTTCTCTCTCTAGGAAGAAAACAGAAAGTGCTAAGTGGGAGCTAGTAGTGAAGAAGCGGATTCATTAATTACTTTTAGAATTGACAGAAGGGGCAAAAAACACGAGCTGAAGTGGCCTGCTGGAAGGCTGTGAATAACCCAAGTGTGCGAGGCTCTCTGGCACTTGGACTTGTATGAAAGAAAGATAAAGGTCCTAGGAGCAGCTGGTTTAGTCAATGCAGTGATTAAATCACCCATATGTGCTTATCTTTCCAAGGGAATGGAGATAGTGAAAAGCTACAGTGAACGTATTATTAAAATGTTCCTTTCTGTTTCAGAAAGAAGCTTAGCTATCTTAGGGCACTTGGAGGTCCTTGATGTGAACGTCCACGAATACTGCCAAGTGTATACAGAAGGCGTGTTTCATGGCCACAGCGTGCACAGTTGGCTTCACGCTCCTCCTCACCCAGGAGCTGTGTGGTCCCGGTCAAGCTCACAGCCTCCTTAAGCTTCCATGTCTTCATCTACAAAATACGGATACCGACTGCCTTGAAGACCTCCTAGGATTTGCTGAAGGACCAGTGACGATGTTCTGGAAGTGTCTGCCAGTGCGAGCTAATTCCTCACCTCCTCACCTGCATTCCTCTAACTTCCCCCGTGAAACAAGATCTCAGGGCTTCCTCTCCCTCCACCTCCAAAAGCTTCTCAATGAAAGAGAAATCAGAAAAGAAAGATAGTGTGCTTTTCTGAGCATGGGGCTGGAGGACTCTGACAACCTGTATTTGAGTCTCATCTCCCCACTGATTCCTTAATGCTCTTAATTAGTTTTCTACTCTGTAAAAAAGGAGGTAACATTGCACCCCATGATCATCTCATAGAGCTACAGTGATGTAGTAAAAGTGCTTAGTATATATAATATAGTAGCACCTGATGAGGGTTTAAAAACTGTTAGCCATTTCTCTTTTTAAAAGATTTTTTAAAATTTTATTTATTCATGAGAGACGCAGAAAGAGAGGCCGAGACACAGGCAGAGAGTGAAGCAGGCTCCCTGTGGGGAGCCTGATGTGGGACTCGATCCCAGGATCATGACTTGAGCCAAAGGCAGACGCTTGGGCAGCCCGGGTGGTTCAGTGGTTTAGTGCCTGCCTTCAGCCCAGGGTGTGATCCTGGAGACCCGGGATCGAGTCCAACGTCCAGCTCCCTGAGTGGAGCCTGCTTCCCCCTCTGCCTGTGTCTCTGCCTCTCTCTCTGTGTCTCTCATGAATAAATAAATAAAATCTTTTTTTTTTTAAAGGCAGATGCTCAACCACTGAGCCACCCAGCCTAGCCATTTCTATAATTGTTTTCCAACATCTGACTCTTACATGAGGATCACCAAGGACCTTTAGAAAGTTTATGAAATACTTCCTGAAAAGGTTCATGGAAGATTCTTCCTTCATTTCACACTCACCCCGACAAGTCCCAAGGACACAAGGAGCTGCCTCTGCTAGGAGAGAGCTCCACCTGTGTCTCTCATATTTCTGAACATCTTGTAAGGCACAGATTACTCTTCGTCCTAGACTATGTCTTCAAGGATGTTTAGAGAACAGCCATGCAAGATAGATGTGTCTCCCTGTCCACGAAGGACAGGCATGGCCTTTGCGGTTCCCTTAGCTTCTGTAATGTAACCCACTGAGTGTGCAGGTATCTTCCAGCTCTTTGGGAAAAGGGGTTCAGGAAATCAGGGCAAGAACATCAATATTCTAGCTGTTGCTACTGCTGTGAGGGATAACTAGTCCTTCATCTCTGACCCACAAGTGTTGTGTCTTATGCCTGAGTCTATCAGGCCATGGGAGGCTGCTTCTTACAACAGGTAGGGTGAAATACAGACCCTTCATGGTTCTGGACAGCCTGTTAGGAACCCAGGGGAGTCCTGGATTTATGAAGGCACTGAGGCAGGAAAGGAGTGGGTGAGAGTCCTGGGAGACTCAGGAAAAAACAAGAGATAAGACAGTCCCAAGTTTGGGGGAATGAATACCTTTTGGCTTATGAAGGTTCTTTTTCACCAGTGAAGTTTCACATTCTTTTTTTTCTTTTTTTTTTAAGATTTATTCATTTATTTTTAAAGAGAGAAAGAGAGCACATGCATGTGAGCAGAGGGAGGGGCAGAGGGAGTAGGAGAGAAAGAGTTTCAAGCCAACTTTCCACTGAGCAAGGAGTCTGACTCGGGGCCCCATCCCATGACCCTAAGATCATGACCTGAGCTGAAACCAAGAGTGGGACACCTAACTGACTGAGCCACCCAGGCGACCCTCAAATTCTTAAATAATTCTCTATCAGGGATGACCCAGCTTACCCTGTTCTCTTGGCAAATTCTAACCTCTCCCACTCCTCCTATCACACCTAGCCCCCTGCTAGCCACCCTGCTCCACTGGTTTAATGTGGCCCTTCAATTCCAGGATGTTCCACATGGGCCCCGCCTCCCCCACAGGAACACGGAGAAGCAGCAGAATCCGTGGGTTTTCCACTCCAAGCATTAGTGTGTGTTCTGTTTGTTTTTAAAGCACTGATCATGGGGATCCCTGGGTGGCTCAGTGGTTTAGCACCGCCTTTGGCCCAGGGCGTAATCCTGGAGTCCCGGGATCTAGTCCCACATCAGGCTCCCTGTGTGGAGCCTGCTTCTCCCTCTGCCTGTGTCTCTGCCTCTCTCTGTGTGTCTCTCATGAATAAATAAATAAAATCGTGAAAAAAATAAAAATAAAGCATTGATCATTTTAGTTCCCTTTTCAACTTTAAGAGTTGAAAAGCCCCAGTTAGGTCATCACAAGCAATAATGATAAATGGGATTAAAAACCTATGCTCATTAGTTGCTATGCATTTAACATTTGAAAACGTACATTTGCTTAGTGAAATACCATCTCCGCTTTTCACACGTCTGAATAAATCCTGTATTAATGAGACAGCACTGTAAACTGTGTTCACTTCTACATGTTTTAGAACCGTATTAATGTTCTGGTTAACACCAATATTTATGAAATCCAATTTATTGGGGTCATATGAGAAATTTAAAACGTTTCACAACCAACTTAAATTTCCTGCTCTATCTGAGAGGAAAAAACGTGCCTATTCTGAACAACAAAGTACTGGTCTTTGTGATCTTTTTTCCGTGGTGAGCAGCACCAATATACAATATTTTCCACACGGTTTAAGGTTTATAGAATGGTTCTTACTTTGTGCCAAATGGATTAACATCTCACTTTCTAGCCTTTATAGCTCATATACTGGCATCAGTGTCAATAAAGGATTTTATTTTCCGCTCTTGCCTTGAAAAATAAGAGTTCCACACTCCTCTTCACTGCCAACTCGATTAATAATTCTGCAACATAAAATGGGAGATTTATTTTTCCAAGCTTCAGTACAGAAGGTCTGCCATATTTTGTCTTACACTTGGAAGTTGATGCTATTATTAGCTCTTCTTCACAAAGGCAATATTAAATGTCACCTGTCAAATGGGTCACACGTGTATATTCACTGAAAAAACACTTGGCTCAGATGAAGAATTCAAAAGTTGTTGGAGAGGCAGGGCCAATGATCACATCCCCCAAGAGCGCCTGTTTGGCCAAAGGAGTTAGGAACACAATTGTAGGCAGGAAAGTCCACCTACGAAAGAGGTTAGAGTGAAGTTTCAAGGTGGCCAACTGCTAACTGGCCTTTCCTGCCCACTAGCCAGGGAGAGAGTGCTAGTTGGTGCACCCTCCCACTGGGAATCTGAAGCAAACCACCTGGAATGGGGGAGAAGTGGTGGGGAGTGTCAGAGGCTTCATCCCCACAAAGAAGAAACAGAGGGCTCTTGGCTGTGTTAGAACTTTTAATCCTTCACTTTACGGATGAAGATTGAGTTTCTCAGTCCAGGTTACACGGCTATCCTGTAACTGAGATGGGGCTGTAAGGGTGAGGAGGTGCCTTGAATTCTGACATCTTAAATGAGGTTTTGCTGTCCTCCTGTGGGGACTACCTACCTGTCCCAGGGCTAGCTAATTCCTATAGAGAGAGCAAACTACATTTGTGAGCATGCCTGCATATGCAAACAAACCCATCTAGAATCCACACCCTCAGCCACCTCCTTTATGGGCCTCTCACATTTCAGGCCACTATCCCCACCCCTACTGCCCCCAGGGCCAGATATAAGGCAATGAGGGACAGCCCCTGAACCAGAGTCTGCTGAAATTATTCAAACTAGCCTATCCTGGCCCTGCCTTTTCTTTCTTTGTTTCTTTCTTTCAAAAGATTTTATTTGAGAGAGATAAAGAGTGAGAAAGAGCTCATGAGCAAGGGGGAAGATCAGAGGGAGAAGCAGACTTCCGGATGAGCAGGGAGTTGGATGTGGGACTTGATCCCAGGACTCCGGGATCATGACCTGAGCCAAAGGCAGACACTTAACTGACTGAGCCACCCAGGTGCCCCTGGCCCTGCCTTTTCTGCTTACTCTGCTCCACTCATTCCTTCCCAAGAGAACAAGAAGGCTCTGGCCACATTTCCCCTCACTCTTTGACTCCTGACCAACCTGCTGCTTCCCCATGTGAACTCCAACAATGTCATGCCACGCCCCTTCCTCTTTGGCAATCATCTCCTGATCGCACAATACCTGAAGAATAATACAATCTATGGGTCTTAAAATTTATTTATTTATGAGAGAGAGAGAGAGAGAGAGAGAGAATGAATGAATGTCTGACTGAATGTGTCAGACAACAGACAATGTCTGTTGAATGTGTGCATGCAAGTGGGAGGAGGGGCAGAGGGAGAGGGAGAAATCTTCAAGCAGACCCACAAGATCATGACCCAAGCTGAAACCAAGAGTCAGATGCATAACCAGCTGAGCCACCTTGGCACCCCTACCTACTATCTAAGTTTTAAAACAGGAGATGACTCAGATTGTTCTGGCTGAAGCTAAGCCAGAGCAGAGGGTATAGAACTAGTTACAGTTAGCACTTGCCATGAGGAAGAACTTTGTGAAAGTCTCAGCTGCATGAATAAACAGTGCATTCCCAATCACAGTGCTTACTGAAGCAGCGAGAGGAGCCACTGACTCGTCAGGGAGGTGTGAGAGAGGACTCCGTACTGGCCCCAGATGAAGCTCTAGGTTACCTTCCACACCCTGACAGCTGTCAGCTGAACCAGGGCGGTGAGTGAGAAATTACAGACTTTCAACAGCAGAGGTTCGCTGAAGACTTCAGTAGAAGGGTGGCTCTTAACACAACATGCAAAGGGACTGCCACGAAAGGGGGCCAGAGGTGGAAGGGACAATGAGGAGCCTCCAGTGGAAGGCGGGTCCCCAAGATCACAGAGAGGCTTGCTGGTGCACCTGTGTGTGTGCAGGACGGTGCGGAACAGAAACAGAAAGAAGAGTGAACTTGAATGTGAACCAACTCCGTCAGACAGGAGAGGAGAGGCCTGGGCAGCAGTTCTCAGTGGAAAATGTACCAAAATATCAGGAGGGAAGAGTCTGACAGCATGGACATGAGCCTGCAAAGGAACTTGTAGGGACAGAGCACGGTCCTGTGGCAAAGAGATAGATGCATCACGGGTGTCACATTAATGTGCACTATGACTGCACGTTTCTTGGTGGGGCTGGCCCCTACCAACACACACTGATGCAAGTCATTTGACTCAAAAAGATTTTAAGTTATGGATTTCAATTTAGGTGTTTCACAGAGGCTACGACACGTAAAACGTTTCTGGCTCTCTTTTGCAAAAGTCATACTAAGGTACTGCAAGCATGCAGAGGAAAAAAAAATGTTTAAATCATCCTGTCATAAGATCAGTAAATTCAGAGTAATTCATTTAGCTTTTTTAGAACGAGATGTTCTTTGGAAGTTGACTGTCAAGACCATCCAATTTAGGGTGCAGACTCTCAAGGGTGACCCCCCAAATGGAAAGGAGGGCAGTGGCAGAAACCGCATCCTAAACACAACAGTCTGCACACACGGAACCGGCAATTACTTCTGGATCCCATTCTTCTGCTCAATTAGGTCAGAGCCACTTTCTCATCCGATCTAAATTCAGCAAACATCCATCATGGCCAACACTTCTGCCAAGCCAAGCTTCCCAGAACAAAGCTTTTCATCACGCCACAGTAGCCCTGGCGTGAACTTCGGGATCCTTCTGGGGCTTTGGGTTGTAACATTTTCTGGGTACAGATGTGTCCTTGGATCCAGGGCACTGTGGAGATGGTCTCTGTTGAGTGGACTTATTTCCTGTTTCCACGTGCTGACCTGGCAGCGTAAGGAGGACACCACCCGCACATCCGCAACAGGGCAAATACCCTAACTTGTTTTTCAGGAAGTTGTGAATCAACACAAATCCAACAACATCCCACTCAGTTGTCTGCTGCAGTTGGATGCCATATCCCTGGGCCACGAGGGCTGAACCCACCACGCCATGGCAGAGCACAGACCAGATTCTAAAAAGCTTGAGCCAAAAAATAAATAAAATAAAATAAAATAAAATAAAATAAAATAAAATAAAATAAAATAAAATAAAATAAAATAAAATAAATAAAAAGCTTGAGCCAAGAGGCAATACAGAGGTTTATAGAGTTAGGATTTCATCTTAAAGCAGACATGACTGAGGAAGAACTCCAAACATGAACATTCGCCACCACAAAGACATGAATATATCTTCCACAACTGATGTCTCCTTTCCAAAATCAACCAGTATTTAGAGTTTCTTTATTTATTTGAGAGAGAGAGAGAGAGCATGTGAGCAATAGAGGGAGAGGCAGAGGGAGAGAGAAAGAGAGAATCCCAAGCAGACTCAATGCTCAGCACACAGCCCGAGGTGGGGCTTGATCTCATGACCCTGAGATCATGACCTGAGCTGAAGTCAAGAGTTGGATGCTTCACCGACTGAGCCACCAAGGCACCCCTAGAGCTTATTTAGGAGCATGGAGGCAACAGGAGGAAAACTTTTAATAATTAGAAAGGATTAAACGTTTGTATCTTTCTCATGCTGTCCATATTCTGGCATTAATCTTTCAAAATCACTGGTTGTTAGGCAGACAACTCAAATGCCAAGCATTGTCCTCCATGTCCAAATATACAATCAGAGTACACAGGATTTACTCGGGAAGGGCGTGTACTGTAATTAGACAGAAGGGAAAACTGTTACCTCATTGTGAAAGTTCATAAATGCTGGGGCCAAGGTCCTAAAGAGACAGTCTGGTAAATAGACAAACATTTGCTAACATTTAGTTTTTAAAAGTTTGTGACAAAGTTAGCTGTTAAAGATACGGAATAGCTTAGACATGTTATCTTGACACAGTCTATGTTGATCATTATTTCCATAAAGAACTTCTCCAGTTGTTTGTGGTTTTTTTTTTAAGATTTTTTTTATTTATTTATTTATTTATTTATTTATTTATTTACTTACTTACTTACTTACTTACTTATTTATTTATGAGAGACACACAGAGAGGCAGAGACGTAGGCAGAGGGAGAAGCAGGCTCCCTGTGGGGAGCCCGATGCAGGACTTGATCCCAGGACCCTGGGATCATGACCTGAGCCAAAGGCAGACACTCAACCACTGAGCCACTCAGGTGCCCCCTCCAGTTTTTCAACTTAAAAAAAAAAAGTAATCTTAACATGAACAACTATTCCTTATCCCAAACCAAGTCCTGCTTACTTTGTCATCTTCTTGCCCATCTCTTATTATGATGTAATTTGTAAGTAATAAATTAATGAATGCAGATAACTTAAACATGAATGTAATACAAACTAAGAGCAAGCAGAAACCAAGTTTATCTCATTTTCTAATGCACATATTGACCAAAATAACTGATATTCAAGTAAGCTGAACATGTGCTTACAACTCACGATTTAAAAGCCCCCGAAGCAAACCACCATATTCATAGTCTTGTCTGCCAACTGCCGAAGTTTAAAATGAGATACTCAAGAGCATGTAATTTAAATCCACAAAGTAAACAAAATATTTGGAGGTGAAGAATCTAGCTTCTAAAGACTTACTGTAGGACTTGAAGAAAATCTGCATTTTCTAAGCCTTTATTAATTAAAAACACAGGAAAATGCTGCTAATGTTTTCATGTAAAAAATGTTCAATGAACAGTAAGTTATATTTGCTTAATGACACAGTAAATCTTCATTTACGAGGAAAGATTGTTAAAGGTATGTTTAATTTCTAAGCCCTGATCTCTAACTTTGGCAGGTGTCTGTGATTTGTCCTTAAGCAACACACAAAAGTTGTCTTTTGGGTCTAGGACCCTCCAGCAATAAAGGATAGATGAGCTTCACTAGCCAATTGTACTTGATGTTAATTTTTTTTTCTGATCGGGAACCATGAAATATATGTAAGAGAACAATCAGTTTCCAATTTCTGTCGCCATGCCTGCATGGGGGCAGGTGTGGCTGGATAGAGAGAGTTTGGTGAGGGGGGAATTTGATGGGAAGGTGTAATACAAAATTCATTAATAAAAAAAAAAACTTGTAGGGGGGCCTGGGTGGCTCAGATGATATAACACCCGACCCTTAGTTTTGGCTCAGGGAAAAGGGGCCCATGCTCAGCAGGGAGTCTGCTTGAGATTCTCTCTCTCCTTCTCCTCCTGCTCTCTTTCTCTCTCAAACAAATAAGATCTTTAAAAAACCCCAAAACCGGGATCCCTGGGTGGCGCAGCGGTTTAGCGCCTGCCTTTGGCCCAGGGCGTGATCCTGGAGACCCGGGATCGAATCCCACGTCGGGCTCCCGGTGCATGGAGCCTGCTTCTCCCTCTGCCTGTGTCTCTGCCTCTCTCTCTCTCTCTCTCTCTCTCTCTCTCTGTGACTATCATAAATAAATAAAAATTAAAAAAAAAAAACCCAAAACCTTGTATATATATAGGATATAAGTTTCCAAACAACTACCATATAGGTCCTATTACTCGATCTTAGAAGTAATCTCATCATATAGAACAGGTAATGTCCACCTTTTATAGTAAAGGGAAGTATGACCTAAAATGTTCAAAAATACCCTAAAAATGGCAGTCAAGAGGCAAATGGATCTGGTCTTTGTGCAGCAGGGCAGAGCACTGTAACCAGCTCTGGCTCGCTCTGCAGAGAAGCAGCCCCTCTCAGCTACAGCTCTAGGCTAAAAACTCTCCCCAACTGGCCTGTCTCTAAAACAAAACTTTCTTCTTGTATAAGATCTGTAGGGTTTAAGCACCACATCAGTCCTCCAGAGATATACCCCCTCCCTCTCCACCTCCCTGTGCCTGGAAAGCAGGATGCACCTTTACCACTGGGACAAGGGTGGGGGGACGGGTCCCAAAGGAAGAGCAGAGACGGGTTGCACTGGGCCTGGGGACCTGAGGGATGCAGGAAGGAAGCACCGGTGGGAGGGCTGCCCTGACATACTTCTGTTGGAAGCCTTGCTCTGCTTCTCACGCAGTTATAGCCCACTTGGTTCTTTCCTATTCTCCCCAACAATACAGGTTTACAACGATTGCCTTCCTTTCCAAAAATGGGTCACTGTGTCTATGTATTTCTGTTGCAAAAGTCTAATAAGCAGGCTTTTGCATTTTCATAAGCACGTTATGGGACAATGAGCAAGCTTTCTCCACCACGGGTATAACCTCAATGTATCATTTCAAAATTTTCCATTTGCATTTAACATTTGGATAAACTAGAATGGAGGGAGAAGGTAAAGAGAAAACTATTAAGCCATATTCCCTCCTAATAATTTTTTACTCTGGTGCCGTACAAGCAGGTGACGGTGTATAAAGGCTCCAGACTACTTGAAGCAACCTTTGCCTTCGATGTGCAAATGCGTTTGTTTCCTCATTTACACAGACGTGATCTCCTTCCTGCCATTGAAAATGAGTAGTAAATATGGCTTAATCTCCATTCATCCTGGGACTCCCCTTAAATAAATTCGAAAACACTTTTTTGGTGGCAGCAGTGGCGGGTGTGTGGTGTACAGACTGAAATCTAGGCTTGCATCTGCTAAGCCTGGTGCATTTTCTGTTATACCAAAGCTGCTGGCGATATAAGCTCTAGACACACTGTCTTTCAGATCTGAAGAGCAGGAAGAGGAGGAAGGGGGAGGAGGAGGAGGAGGATGGTTTGGATGTCATCATCTCTTAAATTCTTGCTAGGCGGGGTATTCAGGAGGGAGGCTAAATAATCATCTTTGACTCCCCGAGGCTCCCATTTGGGATAGTGAAGAGCAAGAAGTTACAGACTTCTTAGTCTTAGTCTTAGGAGGAGGAGGAGGGTTTTTTTTTCAATGATTTTGGTCCTTAGAGCCCATTCCTCAAAATGCTCTGCTGAAGTGAGGTACACCTGGAGTCCACTGTGGTTGGAGCCAGCATGGGGAGGCTGGGAGGGCCACTGGCCTGGAGCTCCACCTTCCCCGAGGTGCCACCCGGCCCTCCACACCTGGATGCTGTGCCACTTGGGCAGAGGTCCACAGAACGGCCCTCTGCAAACTGGAAAGTTGCTTAAAAAACAAAACAAAACAAAACAAAAAAACCTGGCATCAGAATGTAACTCAACTATGGTTCTGAGTTTAGCACTTTTTTATTTTCGAAGGAGAGGCTGTCGATGAAGCAGCAGAGCACGGAGTTCATTCTGGCGTGGGCTCTGCGCGTGCAGTAACCGAGTGCGGCTCTAGGCAACTGGCCCCAGAGAGTCCCGGACTTGATTAGAATGTGGTTCTTCCTCTGTGAACACGCGTTTGGTGTTCGTCCTACCGTGAACAATGGGAGGATCTCCTGGCCTGCTGCTGTGCAGCAGAACCTTCTCTCTGTCCCAGATCTCAAAGGCCATCGGGAGATCCCAGTAGTGTCAGGAGGGAGAACTCCAGCATCTGTGGCTGAAATGCCCCTAGAGATTCCCTGCCCTGGGCAGCAGCCCATCCCATGACTGCACAGCCCTTAATATGAGAAAATTCTTCCTTGTCTTGACCTAACTTTTTCCTTTCTGTAACTTCTTGCTCTTCACTATCCCAAATAGGAGCCTCAGGGAGTCAAAGATGATTATTTAGCCTCCCTCCTGAAGACCCGCCTAGCAAGAATTTAGAGATGACGACATCCAAACCATAGACTGCCCCCAAATCATTTAGATAGACTTCCACAAACTTTTATTATAATAAAGGAATTGACCATTTTTAAAGCACAGGACCTGGACACTTGGAGATACAGCTTTTGTGTTTCTTCATTTTTCCAAGTCTGTTAAAGTAAACCACATCCAACCCAAAAGAAAAATTAAGATGCCTAGATAAAAATTCCAAGAGTAAAGAAAAATATAGCCCTCCTCGGTGGAGGACTCCATATACTATTCACACTGTCCATCCTTGGTTTGGAAAAAAAAAAATAAAATCATTACTTATTATGGAAGCCACCTGAGGATTTGCTGGAGCGTGCAATCTGAAAAAAGCAAGCCTCCACTTTCTTCAAAAAGGCGATTCATTTCCTGCTAGAACAGATCAGAACTTCATTGAGTCCATGCTCTGAATGAGTAGGAACTACTCCTGTCCCATATCCTTGGTCCCCAGAGCTGAATGCAATCAACACACAGGGATCTGGCTCCTCTTCTCATTATCCTTCCTGAAGTCTTCTGTCTTGCTGACAGATATTTCCTGTTGACAATGTGCTTCCCTGATCAGACCCAGAGAAGCCAACTTGTAGTGCCAAAGCCGATGATGTGGAGGGGTGGTATGCCAAGAATCTGATCATACAGTATATGGTAGGGCAAACCGCCACCCTTTATTGGAAAGGATTTCAAAACAGGAGGCCACATACAATGGTATAAAAACATAGGCCTGAATGCCTGTCATATCTTCACTCAGATCTTGACATTATCGGCAGAGAGAGATAGACAGAAAAAGAGGAAGAGAAGAGAGAGAAGAGAAGAGAAGAGAAGAGAAGAGAAGAGAAGAGAAGAGAAGAGAAATCCACTGAGCATGTTTTAGAATTCTTTAATTTAGGGATCCCTGGGTGGCGCAGCAGTTTGGCGCCTGCCTTTGGCCCAGGGCGCGATCCTGGAGACCCGGGATCGAATCCCACGTCGGGCTTCCGGTGCATGGAGCCTGCTTCTCCCTCTGCCTGTGTCTCTGCCTCTCTCTCTCTCTCTGTGACTATCATAAATAAATAAAAATTTAAAAAAATTAGAATTCTTTAATTTAGCTGATTCCCCAAATATTCAGTTTTAAAAACACAGCAGACCTGGGCATTTGAAGATTTTAACTTTTCTAGTTTTGCATATCTGGAAGTCTTTTTATAAGGCTGGCAATGTGGGGAAAAACCATAACTCATCTGGGGTGTGAACAGTACTCACTGTATAAGGAAGACGGTTATTGGGTCCGTCTGGCCAACTACCCAACACCACAGGCTAAACGTGGCAGGGGATTCTCTGTGATTATCAAGTGGCACTCCTCCTCATCCCTGAGGCAGATCAAGGCATTTCAGCCCAACTCTACAGAGAGGAAGCATGGCCCCTAACGGCCTGCCTTCCCATGTGCCTGGAGAGCACCTGATACAGTGATTCTCTCTCCTCCCTAAGGATCCCAGGTTAAGACAGGACAGAAGCAACCTGCCAAGGCTGCCTCGCTGCCCAAGCCTGCATGGCTGCAGCAGTGGGAAAGAGGCCGAACCAGCTCCATCTGGGCCCATGTCGTTCGCTCTTCTCTTCTTCTGGAGTTTGGGGGCTGTCATATGGATTGGCCTTGCTTTTCCTCATATCCCAGTGGTAAATTCTCAGACTCTAGTTTGGCATGAGAGAAAGAGCTAACCCTCAGGCCTTTCTCTTCTAAAAATCAACTTTATTGATGTGTAATTTAGATATAAAAAGTCGACCCATCTTCAGTGTGCAGCTGGATGAGTTTTGACAAATGTGTATACCCATGTGTAATCACCACAACCACCACCACCATATAGATCTAGAACATTTCTATTGCCTGTCAAAGCACCCTTGTCCTCTGGCCTGTTCTGATCATTGGATCCATCTAATAAAGGAAGGCAGGGGATGCCTGGGTGGCTTGCTTGTTGAACAACCAACTCTTGGTTTCCACTCAGGTCATGCTCTCAGGGCCCTGGGATAGAGTCCTGTGTCAGGCGTGGTTCTCGGCACAGAATCTGCTTGTCCCTCTCCCCCTGCTCCCTTTCTCACCCCCTGTGTGTCCACACATACTCTCTCTCTCTCTCTCTCTCTCTCTCCAATAAATAAATAAAATCTTTGAAAAAGAGAGAAAGGCAGAATGGCTTCCACTCTGTAGCTATTAGCTGTGTGCCTGGGCAAGTCATCTCATCGTTCTTTCTCTCACTTTATCCATCTGCAAAGTTGGGACAGTAGTAGTTTTTCAGTGTCCTCTGTGTGTGAATTCCATGGTGTGGCTAGTCTTCCACACGTGTTGGTTGGTATTCTGCAATTATCATCATTGTAAGAAATAGCTGAGCTTCCTTCTCTGTGACTGAACTTACCTGCCACAGATAAATTCTGGACAGAGCCTGGGGGAAATCACCTTCTGATAGCACATTATCCCATTATTCTAATAGACTAAGTACATCAGTAAATATGGATTTATTCACAAGGGTCTCAGGAAACACTCTTTTCAACTGAAAGGGTTTACTTACATTCTAATGAATCAGGTTTACTGAGACCTTGATCACACTGGTTAACCATTCCTACTTCCCTGAAACTGACCTGGTGCCCTCCTCAGTCTCAAGCTCAGGCCTCAAGGAGGTCTGACGTCCTTTTCATTGGGGAAGAGTAGGGGCTGGAGGGGACTGTGGTTTAGTGTTAGGTAGGAAATTATTATAGAAAAAATATAAAGAAGCACAAAGGGGAAAGAAATGCACACATACAACTCCATCTCCCAGAGGCAACTCAATCTGACACTTTGGCATACTTCCTCTCAGGTTTTTATTTTGGTTTGGATTTTTTGCCATTTTTCTTTACATAGCAGGAAGGTTATATTACATGAACATTTTTTACATTTTTGACTTAAATTTAGCATATAAATATTTTCCCTTGTCACCAAAAACTTATGTTAAAGATTACAGATCATTCCATTATATGGGTATGCCGTACAATTATTCCCTATTTTGGAGTTGTAGGTTGCCTCCAGTTTTTCATTACCATAAATAATGCTCTGAGAACTCTTGTGCATTATCTACTTGTTTTGAATAATAGCATTTCATGGTTTATCGAGAAGCTATGTTTCCTGTTTAGACCATCTGGGCTGCGTCTTAAACACGTGCATCATCTCAGAGGATGGCTTCCTTCCTCACTGTCCATGTGCTGGAAGGACACGCTTGGGTGCAAAGTTACTTTGTGCTAAGCAAAAGGCTTCCTGTGGCCCTGTTCTTACAATGAGAGCATCTTTCTCAGTGATCCCTGCATTTGGCTCCTTTAATTCTAAGAAGGTATCCCAGCTTTTGGGATCAGCCTTTTAGATGCTGACTTAGTGATTGAGGCAGGAGGGACAACTCCACCCAAAGGGGGCCTTTTTACCTCTAAAGACACAGCAACTCTCTTTTCCAATCTTCAACAAGGGCAGAGGTTTAAGCAGAATCACAGAAAGAGCTACATCTGTCTGACACCACTTTTTACCTAACTGACTGGCAAAAATGGCAGAGTTTGATGATACACTGTGTTGGCATAACTGCGTCAAAATGGGGACTCAATGTTCATTCCTGGTGGACACATGAATTAGCATAACCCCTCCGAGGGCAATTTGGCAATACCCATCAAAGTCACAAGGGCATATACATTTTGGCAAGTGATTCTACTTTCTTTTTTTTTTTTTTAAGATTTATTTATTTATTTATTTATGATAGACATAGAGAGAGAGAGAGGCAGAGACACAGGAGGAGGGAGAAGCAGGCTCCATGCCGAGAGCCCAACGTGGGACTCGATCCCGGGACTCCAGGATCGTGCCCTGGGCCAAAGGCAGGCGCTAAACCGCTGAGCCACCCAGGGATCCCCTGATTCTACTTTCAAGGGATTTATTCCATACACAGACTCGTGCATTCTCTGATACGATGTAAAAGAAGAGATGCTCTGTCCATCTGGGTCCTGCAGCAGGTTTGGGTGACACAAGGAGGGCATGTCCAACCAACATTTGAAAATCCTAGGGGTCTAGCAGGAACATTGTCTAAACAGCTATCTTCTGGAGAAGCTGACAGAAGAATCAAAAGGTGTCAATAGCTGGATAAGGGAGAAAAACAGGTCTTTAAGGTTCAAGGAAGCAGGAAAAGAGGAAAATGATGCCAGACAAGAGAGAGAAGCATGCGTGAAGCGGGATGTCTGACAGTGCCAGGAAAGCCTGAGCAGAGGCTGCAGGGACTATCTGGAGACAGAGAACAAAGCAAAACCATATGGTCAGAGGGGTGGAGGCAGCAGTCAGCAGTAGGGGATCCCCATGCCTTTGATAAGGAAACATGAAAACTAAACGGAAACATGAAAACCATGTATATACATTTCAGTCTAAAAAAGAAACTTGGTGGCATTGACAGTTTATACAGATACATGTGACATGTTATAAATGAATATTACACATATTAGAGGCACACGCTTCATTTTATGGCTAGAGATATACAATCAAAGAAGTGCAGAGACAGATGATGTCAATGACGGGACGCTGGAACTTTCTTAGTGGGAAGTGACATGATTACACTGGTTGGTTGGTTGGTAGGTAGGATGGTCGGAGCTCAGGATTCTGCCTCCTTACTGCCTGGAGCTAATGAATCTGGAAGAGGAAAGGGATCTGAAGAAGGTGAGGTCCAGCTCAGCCCTTCTGGGATGAGAGCAGCTATTCTAAGATCAGTGACCAAATCCCACTGCCACCCAGAAACTGGGTGCCTATCTACATGGGTAGCAGGATGAAGCAGAAATAAGGCAGTTAACTCCAGCCTCTTGCAGAGAAATCCATTCACCTGCTTCCATGCAGTCCGTGTCACCCAACATGCTCCCCCCTTTAGACTGTAAGAGGTGGGAATCTCTGGCCAAATCCCCTAGTAGGTGCTAAAATCGATTCATCTCAGAGGTTTCAGATTATCAACTTGGTCAGTTATGTTTATGAGTTTTGAGGCATACATAATCTTATTTTTCCTGTGAAAGAGTATGCTTAATTTTATTTCCCTCAGGTCCTTTAAGGGTGCTTAATATTTTAATCTTCTTCCCATCCCTTTAAGACTTTCTAGAAGCCTCTCAGTGGTTCAGGGGGCGGGGGTAAAAGTCTTCAGAGGAGACTAAAGGAAAAGAAGAACAAAAAGAAACACAAAGTCATTAGTGGGACATCCACTCCTACCCCCACTTCGGTGTCAAGGAGACCATCACGGTGTTCAGGGAACAACCAGGGAGGTTGATATGTAGTAATATGTCGGGAGGGATATAGCTAGACTCAGGAGGATAGAAGACCCAGAAGAGACTTCTGGAAGCACAGCACATGTGCCCATTTCTATATTCAAGCCTGTGGATAGCAGGTATGAGGAACTGAGCCCCAGAATGTTCACCTAAAAGAAAAACACACAGCTCCCCCCCACCACCACCATTAACAACTAAAACATGGCCAGGGATATTGGACTCATAGGAATAACTCTTTCTTAAAAAGTAGAGTGGGAGTGGGGAAACCAACAAAAGCAAAAACAATCCCTTAATCCAAGAACTCAAGGAAGGCACAGGACAACAAATTTTAATAACGTTCTTCACCATCTGTAGCCTTTTCATGAAAGAAATGAAAACAGCAGGTGATCAGATTTTTGTGTTGATCTTGGCATTCAAAGTCACATCACTGTCAGAATCACATTGATTTATTTTATATTTAAGCATTTTGTGGCCACCATACAAAAGAATTTCCTTGCTTGTCGCTTCCTAGGAAAGGTAATCCAGATAATGCAAACATACTCTTTCAAATATTCAAAATACAATACTAGATGCTTTCAAGAAGTGAGAAGGTAGCTCATATGATTTTCCTAAGATTCTGCTTAGGAAAATGAGGGTGATCCGGAGCTCCAGCAGAACCCCAGCTCTGCTTTAATGAAAATAAACACACACCTGTCTCCAGGCATCTCAAGAGACAAGCTTTTCTTTTCAGGTAGGCTGTTTGTCTTCTCACTCACATTTCTAAAAGGACACTCAGAGTCACCTCTTGCCAATGCTGAGAAAGCCACAGTTTCAGCTTTGAGTCTTTAAAAGCTGCCTACTAGGTTTGTTTTACTTTTTTTTTCCCACTAAAACTATAACTCATTTGCACAATCAAATAGTTGTATAAATCTGTACAACTTTCACTTAAAGTAAAGATGTTTCAGGGGGGGAGGGGGGCAAACAGTAAACCACAAAGGAAAACCCAAACACAAACATTTTGCATTTTTCTCAGTTGAAAATTTCAACATACTCAAATACTAGCATTCCCAGTTAGAAACCTAAACCCTTATAATGAAAACTAAGTGGAAACAATTGATGCTTCAAAATCGGAACTGTTTGTGCCTCAAGTCAAAAAGACAGACCATGTTGACTGTATATTGTGTCACTTTGAGCTCATAAAACTACTTAGACACAGCCCCATTATAAGCTAAAATGTCTGAAAAGAAATTGACTTGGTAGTTGTTTCCAGATCCATAGCTATGAAAGGAATATATACAGCCCTAATTTTTAATCTTACATTATTCATCATATAGTTGAGAAACAAACAGTAGATATTGTTGTTGACCATGAGCCAAGACAGCTATCTACGATTATGGGCCATGGCACAACATTTTGCAGGAAATAAAACTCTAGTGGTTATAATTCCTTTCACACGAACACTAGCTGTTTCTCTTTATGCTCCAGTGGTAACCTCAGGCCTGATACAAGCATGGGTTGTTAGATCTTTTAAAACCTTTGCAGAGATTAGAAGGCTGCAGAAAAATACCACTGGGGGTTAAAAAGAGCTTTCAGAAATTGTTCTAAATGGACAAATAATGCTTTGCTTTCTTTGACAGCTGTTCAATAACTGAATACATCTGGAGAGAGAGTCAGCTGCCAAGAGATTTCTATTTGGTTCGCTACCAGGTTTTCTTTTCCAGAATGCTTTCCAACACTCAAACTAGTCTTATTTATCTTAAGTCCATTTAAAAAAGATGATTCTTATTTTAATTTCTTCCACCACATTCCACCCACGTTAGATAAAACTGGATTTAAAGGAGATGGCCTTAAGGTTAAGGCTACGCCACACATCTGAACTCTCGCTGGACACAGGTGGAGATATGGCTGATTAAGTTATCTCCAACAGGATACAGCACTCATTCAAATGCACTGATCCTTACTTGACAGTATTCACCACTATTACCAAAACTGTTTAATAGTAACTATTAATGTTTCAAAGAAAAGCATGAGGATGGCAGAGCTCTTCCAGGAGTAGCAAGTAAGTTGTCCACCAAGTGGACTCATGGAGTTGGGGCTGTTCTGGAAAATTCATCTCCGTGTCCAGGTCTGGTCTTCAACTCTGGTGGAGACCTTGCATCCCCCAGATAGACTCACGTTTACCACGTTAATAGAGACTGATATATGAAAACAAAACCCCAAGGTCTTAATTTGCAATGAAAAACACACCTCTCTATAAGATGGCAATACTCTCTTTGGGTAACTGGTACCTTCTCTCCCCTGAAAGCTAGGCCAATCCAAGAAGCCAACTTACAATCATAATGTTATTTGGCGGGCCACAGAGAGTTAGAAAAATGAGAGCGAACCATAGTGTTCAAATGTATAACAGCATCGGGCCAAAATAACCCAATGCACACAACTCCACAACCAAGAGGGTCTTGTGAAAGGGACCACAGTATTTTCCACCCTATGTGTTGTGATTTTACTTAAAGTTAAGTGGGGAATAATATAGATGGGAGAAAAGAACATGGTATTAGGATTCCAGTGTGATATGGCACCTTGTCTAGTTCCAACAAGTAAAAAAAATTTAAAAAAATTCCTTAAACACACTGCAAATACTTTAAAACCAATAGCCCTCTACTTGTCAGGAAAAGCTCTACTCTCAGTACTACTAAGAATATATTGTGGTGAAAAAATCCACACAGAGCATAAACCATTTCGAAGTGGGGCTTTGAAAATGGGAAGGCTGGTGGTTAATCAATTTTCCAAGAGTGCTATGATGTAACTTTTAGTTAGAATTCTCGAAACTCTTAGCTAGGTGGCAAGTGAAACGAATGACTGCAAGACAAATCTGAGTCCCAATCACCACCCCCAAGTGCGCAAGATTTGAGCTGGAAACTGGTATGCATCATACCAGTCTGATTCGACGAACAGGGAATCTAACACCTAGGCATCTACTTGTCACAGGCCCAACTGAGACCACACTTCCTACTCTTCTCCATCTTTTCCTCAGAGAAGATGAAGTTATTTACGTAGAGAAGCAGTCCACGCAAGCAGACATGGCAGGTCATGCCAGTACGGCCCAGATGCTCCCCCAGTCTTCCAAGGATGCATTCTTCAAGAGTTCCATCCTCTTCCCTCCTTGGGGGAAACATTCCCTATACACTGTAATCTCTTTTATTCCCAGAACGTAATAGATTACTAATATTCCACATTTTAATCCTACCTCCTGGCAGTCACCGTCTCTGATGGCACTGAAGCACTTCTGGCGGCGGGAACCCCAGACACCCTGTGGCCTCATGCACTCTCCATCCATCATTCACACTCCGTTGGGATTCACCGTGTGTCTTCAGGGGTGGCTGCACCAGCATTGCACCCATCTGCCCCAGGGATGGTGAAGGGGTCCCCTAATGACAATCTTACCACCTATTCAACCACCCGTGTCTGACTATTCAAGCCTCAGATGCAAGGCTGAGGGGAAAGAGCCCACAAATAAGAACTAAACACCCAAGCGGCCCGTCAGTATCCTTGCTGTCATGATGGGAAGCCCAACTCAGTCACAGATTTAATAACAAATCGCAGGCAGAGCAACCCGGGACTAAAGAAAGGCCTTTACACTTGTAATCACTCTCTGAGTAAAAACATCTGGACCGACGCCTTCCCTCCAGCACTTGTTCCGCGCATCCAAGGACTCAGAAGAAAGTGGAAAGGCAAGGAAAGGGCTGAGACTGGAGAAACGTTAGCAGCACAGCACACACATCTGTCTGGTGACCAACAACCGAGAGGAGTGAGCCGGGTGGAGCTGAGCAACACGGACCTCCTCTCCTCCTTCCCTGACAAATCTATACACCGTCTGCCACTTCCAGATTTGTCTTGGAGAGAGCACTTTCCAAGTCGACCCTTGAAAAGCAATCCCACACAGAATCCTTCCAGCTTTCAAGGACCGCCCTCTCCAATCTTAGGGTTGCTATTACATCCAGACCTTTCTACAGTGGCTGGCCTTAACCACATCTTTCCAAAAGCTTTAATTTATCTCATGAAAAGATGACTTTCCTCCTGCACTGACGTGGTTTATGGAATATTTAATTCAAGCCAGCTAATGACAGACAAGACCTGGTGATGCCAGCATGTGAACCAAGACTCCAAACCCGCCCTCGGCATCCAGGGCAGCGCAGGGCCCCAGACTCGGGAGTCCGCTGGCCAAGCATCAGCTCGCTACAGGCACCAAGCCCACGTTCTGTATGTGGGCTCTGGTGAACCAGCAAGCTTGGGGTGCTCGTGACACCCGGCTCTGCCACCAGGTAAGCGAAGGATCACTGCCTGCTTTTGTGGTTTTTTTTTTTTTTTAAGATTTTATTTATTTATTCATGAGAGACAGAGAGAAAGAGGCAGAGACAGAGGCAGAAGGAGAAGCAGGCTCCCCTCCGGAGCCCAATGTGGGACTCGATCCCAGGACTCCAGGATCACGCCCTGAGCCGAAGGCAGACACTCAACTGCAGAGCCAGGTGTCCCTGACTGCCTGCTTTGTAAGGTAAAAGGCCTCATTCTTAAGAGATCTTGCCAGTTCTGCTCCAGACTTTTCTGCAGGGGCAGCAGATGGTCTTGTGCACCCAAACTGCCTCCTTTGCCTCACAGACCCAGCTAGGCTCAAATTCTCTTGGGCACCCTGTCCCTCCACCTCCAGGTCGGATCCTTCAACTGTCCCTGGTATGGCTGCGCCTTTGCTCCAGCCTTACCTCCTGGTCTTTCTTCTCAGCTCTGTCCACCCAAACAAACCCCACCACCTGTCCACGCCTGGCCCAGCTCCATCTTCTCTGCCCCCTTTCCAGACCCTTCTGCCCCCCTTTCTTTAAACAGGTTTTACATTTACATTTTATTAGCTAATCAACATCAACATGCAAAAATTAGTGCTAAATACAAACCTCTGTGGTATGGTTTTGTGTAAACTACAAGGGTTCATTGGGTTTGAAAAGTCATTGGTGGTTACTTGGACTGAACTACTAGTTCCTGTTAACGAACAGCATTCGCTCTAGAGTTACAGAGCCATCGGCAGGGCCTCTGCAGAACTCGGTCCAGTGGATTTCCACGTGAATACATTCTCAGGCAGGAAATAAGGTAGCACAAATGACAGGACATTGAGCCTAGCACATCATACGCCCGCCCGGCAGCGGTGCAGGTGCAGCCCCGGGGGCCCAGCCGAGGCGGGGTCATGGATGCGGGAAATCACCAAAATCAAACCACTGCGTACCTCAGACACTCCGATCCACATCAGGGTTCCACCCAGTTTACTCCTGTTAGTTATGGACCATTAGACAGATGTGTTACGTGCTGTGCCTCTAACTTCCCTCCAGTCTGCTTATGTTCTGCTGGAACTCAGGGTTTCCAAAAGCTCGCTGTGCTCTGTGGCATCGGGATCAAGCTTTAAGTCTGGCTGAACCTCAGAACATGCAGCCCATTTCTACACGCTCGTCTTCCTCCTGGCAGGGCTGGGCTCCCACCTCCAGTGGAATGACAGAGGCAGAGGCAGAGTGTGAATGCTGTAGGTCACTGCTGTTTTACTCTGACCAGGTGAAGAGGAGTCATAAGCCGTGCAGAGAAATTGCTCTGACAACCCCATCACTCCAGCTTCTCCTACTCCGTTTTAAACCGTTATTACTGCAGACTCCTGCTTGTTAGCTACATTTCTGTCTTCAACGTCGTCCAGATGAAGCATATCTACATCAAATCCCCCTTGTAAATAGTCTGAGGACGCCCAGGATTAGGAAATGTATGATGAACTGTCCAGTAAAAGAATCATTTTCCACTCTAGCTAATTATAATCTACTTTATCTGTTGGGAAAGTTTGGATTCTTCTATCTTATGGTCTATTAATAACTTGTACAAGTCAACTGGACACAGCATATCTTCTCCCTGACTCTCATGTAACCCACTAATTTCATGCACAGTTGGTTTGTGAAGTAGGCTCAGTGAGTAATTAAAAATAAGTCTCAAATGGCTGCCTCTGGTGGGGGTGACAGCTTCCTACTATTCTTGGTTTTTTGGTCAGGAGGACACAGCCACATGTGGTGGTTTTTCACCACTAAAATGTGGCAACAATGTATCTGAAATGATTAACCATCAAGTACTAATCAAAAATCAATATAAACTCTAAATTTCAGATGAAGAGTTCCCTCAAAATAAATTGACTGAGATCAAATCACTAGGAAGTGGTGTAGTGTGGTGGTCAAAAATCTCTGGAAATCCCAGCTCTACCCCTCGCCAGCTGAGTAACCTGGAGCAAGCTACCTATCCTTCTCAGACCACTTCTCAGCAGACCACAGGGTGTTAGGGGAAGAGCAGGTCAGTACACAGGCAATGCTTAGAACAGGGCCTGCTAGGTGCTAAGTGCTCACCAGCTCTTAGCTACTATTATTATTTCGATGAGGATAACAAAGATTACCAAACTGGCCATTCTCTCTTTCTAGGGAAGGAAACTGTGCCTCACAAGAGCCTTGACAGGCATATAACCACGCATCCAATGCTTAAATCTACCATACTTTTGTATCCTTTAAGGAAAAAATATTTTTAAAAGATAAATGTTAAATTACTGGTTTTCATCAGAAACTGGGCTATTCTGAACAGGAATAGGCAGGTACCCTGAAGTTTAACCATTACATAAAGGAACACTGGTACCCCGTAAGAACCCACTGGAGCTACTCTACTTGCTCTTTATGTGCCCCACCCCTCTCCTGGGACAGGCTTAGCTTAACTTTGGGGCTTCTAGTGCTGCAGCAGGATAGGGGTCTGGCTGCTTCTGGTTGGCTGAGGTCATATTCGTCCTTCACCAGCTTCCTTGATTTCCTCACTGATTTTTGCTCCAATCTCTACCTAGCCCCAGGGATTTGGCAAACTGATGTTCAAACAGCTCAGGCCCTGGCAAGCATCTCCACCCCAGGTTCTAGCATCTAGCAAAGCAGGGCTCCCCAGGGCACCCGCGGACTTGGCTTCTGACTATTGGCGTGGAGATCAGAAACCACAAGTCCATCACTGAGCTGCTCCTGTGACAGATACATCATCTCAGAAAATACTCAAAACAACCCCGTAAAGTGGGCAAATTTCATAAAGAACCTGTGGCTCAGCAGTTAAGTAATTCGCTCTTGGTCATACAATAAACAGGGAGCACTGGCAAGACCCCACTGCAGCCGTGAGTCACTGCGACCAAGAGATTCTGATGCGGTTTCGGGAGAAAGGAAGCCCCCGAGCACAGTGATAAGGGAAGAAGGGCTGAGAATCAACAGTACAGAGGGATGTGAAAAACCAAGTGCCACATGCTTTTTTTTTTTTTAACAGATATTTATTTCTGAGTTTAAAATATGTATACTAACTCGATCTAGTAACTACAAATTCATCAATGGGAATCCTGACCAACCATCCATAATGAATGAACGGGTAAGAACTGCGGGGAGACCTGTCTTGACTGGGAGTCCCCAGTATCCTGTGGAGACTCTGTATGGCCCTAGGGGTGATAGCATGATCAGGATGTTGGCAACAGGCACAGCGCATTCCCCTGTATCCCCATGATCGCTGTCCTGGGCACAGACCTGAGCAGATCCAGTAAGAATGCACGGCAGGGCTTCTTCTGCAGATGCTGGGAACAGTGGTACATAATGGTACTACACAACCCACCAGAAGCCACTTCTAGAATCACAAGGGGAGACCCTTAGAATAAGGTTGACACCATGGAAAGCAAAGCCGATGGAGAAAAGAAACGAGGACATTTAGTGGCAGGTCAATATTTGCCTGCCCCAGCACCGTGCCTTTTGGCTTTTTAGTCTCATAAACCAAACTTTATTAAACTCCCTGCCTTGAGTTGCATTTCTTTCTACTTGCAACCTAAAGAGTCCTGGTTGCAGGAGGCATTTAAGGAAAGCATTTTCTTTATTGCATAGAATCGCACTGCAAATGACAGAACATTGTCTAGAGGTTTAATTTACTTGGTAAATATTTTCCTCCTCAAAGATGGTCGGTATAAAACAATAAGCCTCAGCCTGTTCCGGAAAATCACTTTACTCTAGATTCTCTGATATTTTTACAGTGACACAAAACCATTTCTTTGGGAGCCAGGGAATGGGCAAAACAAATGAGAGAGCAGAAGAGCTTCTACGTGAGAGTACAGGGGAGAGCACTGACACATACTCAGATTCCACCGATTAGCACAAAAACTTCTTCCAGTCATTATTAGTAAGATCACCCTAATAAAACAAAGGCAGTAGACCAATCAAAGCTTCTCAGTTAATTCCTTCTGGCATAGATGTAATGCCACCCACAGGCAGTCTTTTATTAACCTTCTTCCCCGTTGCCCATTATGAAGTGCTCATTAAGACCCGTGCTGACACGCAGAGCCTCTGCAGCATGCTTCCACACGCGTGATCTCACTGGAACTTAACGACATTCCTTGGGGCCCTGGGAGGCGTTATCAGTTCTGTACTGCAAACGAAGGAACTGAGGTCTCTAGAAGTTGCGCACTTCCCTTAGGTTCACTGGAATAAAAGAGCTGAAGGAGCCAGGAGATGCAACTACCTCAAATCCAAAGGACCCTTCTACTGGATCTGTTGCCCTGTCCCCCCACCCAGTTTAGGAAGTATCCTCTGCCTATCAGAGTGGGCAGACACCAAAGAAATCTCCTTCTTGCATCATGTAAGAGAAAAAGATTAAGAAACAATCTAAAAATGGAATGGTCAACAACTACATATTTAAAATTAGCACGAGAAACACACTCCTTGGGTGCCTGGGTGGCTCAGTTGGTTGTGTCTGCCTTCAGCTCAAGCCATGAGCTCAGGGTCCGGGGTCGAACCCAGCATCGGGCTCCTTGCTCGGCGGGGAGCCTGCTTCTCCCTCTCCCTCTGCCTCTGCCTGCTGCTCCCCCTGCTTCTGCCCTCTGTCAAATAAATAAATAAAATCTTAAAAAAAAAAAAAGAAAAAAAGAAAAACACACTTCATCATGCTCCCAGCTCCATCAGCCATGTCTTAGTCCCACTGGGCACAAGGCTTTGGTTGAAATTACTTGGAATACCCCACACTCAAAAATCAAATACATGTTCCTATATGGTGATAGCAGCACTTATTTTATATTCAAAAAAAACAAAAATCAGATTTAAGAACTCAAGGATAATTATCTAGAACTTGAACTAGCATTTGGAGGCATTTGTATTTTAAGCTCAACCTTTTAGAGATACAACCAAGCATTGATCTGATGTTTTCCTTTCTAGGACATGAGAAACAAAATTTAGTTTACTTGGAATTTCCTCAGTTTCAGTGATGCCATGATTCCCTTTTATTCTTTTTAAGCCAGAGCTTTTCTACTTCTCAGTGCTGGCTGGATTCCAGTAGAGATAGGGCTACATTCTTCTACAGGCCAGATTTTGATATGGGGGCTGCTTGCGCAAAACTTTTGTATGATAAAGACATTAATGCTTTTCTAATCTTATCCTGTGGAAGTGAGGATTCAAATATAAAGTCTTCATATGCAAGACAGAACCTACCAACTCATCAATGTAGCCTTTCTAACACAAATCGAGTCCCAGGGACTCACAGCCCAGGCCTGCAGTGGGTCCTGAGCATCCCAGCTGCTCCTTTGTTCCCTTACCCTCTGTGATTTGACTTGTCTGTTCCCTACTTCTGATCGCTTGCTTTCAAAGTTCATCTGAGGAACAGGCCGGCTGGGAGCAATGAATTTCAGCTAATTTCTCTGGGTCTGGGTCTGGGTCTGGGTCTGGGTCTGGGTCTGGGTCTGGGTCCAGGTAGGAAGGAACAGTTTGGAATCACTGTGCAATCTTATGGTATTGATGGTAAGAAAAAGTGACCAGAATCTATTAAGGGATGTTCCAAGCAAGATGATCAATGCCCCCCACACCCCACCCCTGCTCAACATCCCCAGTGCAGAGCTGAGCACGGAGCTGGAGCACATACAACAGCTTTCACTTTATCATCAACCACACCATGAGATGAACTGCACGTCACCATCTAACGCTGCTCCGGGCAGCCCCAGCTACTTTCTTACAGCCCCTAAACCTGGTCCTGGAGAAAGTCTGTCCATTCTTTGCATCACATTCCTTTTGGGGTTTGGCCCTCCTGGGAGCTGGGATTGGGGGCCACTCATGGCCTTAAAATTCCCTTACCCTCCTCCCCGCTCCCCATATAGCTTCTCGGCCTCCTGGTCACTGTCTTCCTGCTCTCTGGGGATCTATTTCAAAGCTCAGGATCTCATCAGCAGCCTTCCTACCAGAATCACTAGCCCAGTTTTTTAATTTTTTTTTTAATTTATGATAGTCATACACACACACACACACACACAGAGAGAGAGAGAGAGAGAGAGAGAGAGAGAGAGAGAGAGAGAGAGGCAGAGACATAGGCAGAGGGAGAAGCAGGCTCCATGCACCAGGAGCCCAACGTGAGATTCAATCCTGGGTCTCCAGGATGGCGCCCTGGGCCAAAGGCAGGCGCTAAACTGCTGCACCACCCAGGGATCCCTAGCCCAGTTTTCAAATCTGCCTCCTGAAATTCCAAAGCCTCTTCCCCCAGGAAATTCCTCCTCCCAGACCTACAGCTCCTGATCTTCCTGTGTGTTCCCAATCCTAAATGCAGCAATACAAATGAACTCACCCAGATGTTACAGCTCTGTTATTCTGATTTCAATAAGACTAAGGTTTCTCTTTACAGACCCTTTTGAGGAGTGGTTTAATGGCAGTAAGGTTTTTCTACAGTCCTCCTCTTTTTAATGAGAAACAGAGCTCTGGAAAAATGGAATATATCCTCTGACCTTGGATTTTAGAATCTGGCTTGCGATCAAAGAGGAGACAGGATCATCCCCTTGCATGCCACTTACCAGCTGGTAAATACTCCCAGCATCAACGCTGTTCTAGGAATCAGGAGATGAGGATGGCTTCTCTTAAACTTTAAATAACTGATTTACAAAAACCTCAATGAATGAAACATTTGCTGGTTAACTACTACAGCTACTAATCTTACTTTTGTCTATAATCTGTTGGAATGGTTCACTAAAAGTAACAAAATACAACAATGCATTTATAGGATGTTCAACACACACACACTGAAGAATATTATTCAGCCAGGAAAAAGAATGGAATCTTGCTATTTGCAACATGGATGGACCTCGAGGGTATTATGCCAAATGAAGTAAGTCAGACAGAGAATGACAAATACCATATAATCTAAATAACCAAAAACACCTCCAAACAAAAACAAGCTCATACATACTGAGAGAAGATTGGTAGTTGACAGAGACAGCAGGGGTGGGGTGGAGAAATGAGTGAAGGGGGTCAAAAGGTAAAAGAAAAAAAATTTTAAAGAAAAAACTTACATGAAAAAAATACTGCTATAAAAAACCTATTTTCTTTATGGAGAGGTTTTTTTGTTGTTGTTTTTTTCTAAAACACAAATAAAAAATCATCCTAAAGTACCTCATCAGGATTTTCAAACAGAAGGAAAACAAAACACAGGCCAAATGAGATTATTACATTTTAAAAGCAATTACACATTTACAAGATGTGTACTTCCATATAGCAATGACGTTGAGATTTAAAAAATAAAATGCTGGGGCACCTGGATGGCTCTGTGGTTGAGCATCTGCTTTCAGCTCAGGTCGTGATTCCGGGGTCCTGAGATCGAGTCCCACATCAGGCTCCCTGCATGGAGCCTGTTTCTCCCTCTGCCTGTGTCTCTGCCTCTCTCTGTGTCTCTCATGAATAAATAAGTAAAATCTTAAAAAAAAAAAAAGCTAAACATGAGACATAGCCTGAAAGCGTACAACTATATCTTTGTTTCCATCAGAGTGGAATAAAAGTATGTATATAGAGATATATTGCTTTTTTCCTCTAATATAGATTAAAAAGTGAAGGTGAAGTAGGGATAAATTCTGAAGCTTGATAATACAAGTTAGGTTCATTTTTATCTTCTACTACATTTGATCTTCTACTAGAGTCAAGTTTCTGACTCATTTAAGCTTTCGTTATTTACCTTGACTCATAATACAGAGAAATCTTTTGATCTTTGCAATTGCCCTCAGATTCTTACTCAAGAATTGGGAACTTAATACAGCATCTAGTGTCAGAGGTTCCTTCTGAGTGACCACTGTGAAATCCTTAATTTATACCTGAGTCAACAATGCAGTATTTTGAGAGAGGAGGGAACAGTAATGAAAAGATGTTATTCAGAGCCATAGTACCCTCAAAAACAGAGCTGGGAGAGACGGAAGCCTACAGACATAAACCAGGACTCAAGGCCACCATCTGGGGGGCATCTGTAACCCCGGGTTGACTGGTCACTGTGGTGTTTTCTCTATGTCTCTCCTGAGGCAAGGATGTGCTGAGGAACACCCAGACACAGACAGACAGACACATACAGGTACACATGAAATTAAAGGAAAAGGAGGACCACATAGAGCAGTTTAATCAGTAAATTTGCCTTCCACATGCAAGAGGGCAAAGCCTGTTTGTTTGTTTATTTATTTATTTGAGGGAGAGGGGCACAGGGACAGAGAGAGAGAGAGAGAGAGAGAGAGAGAGAGAGTCTCAAGCAGACTCCCCACTGACCGCAGAGCCAGATGCAGGGCTCGATCTCACAACTCAGACCACGACCTGAGCTGAAATCAAGAGTCTGACACTCAACTAATGGAGTCACTCAGGTGCCCTGGGGGCAAAGCTTCTGATCCAATACTTGAAGCCCAGCAGTCACCAGCACTGGGGGGCTGCGGAGTTTGCAGGAGTTCAAAGCCACCTGCAGAAACATTTTCTGTGGACTGAAAAAACTTGCACCATCTGTATTCTTTGATGTTAAGATGTCACTTTACTATTCCATCTTAATATTTCTGAAATGGGGATGTGTTTTATAATCAATGTGGGCCTATGATGTGGTGCTATCTAGGCAGAATGAGGGAAATCCTGCACATTGCCTGCCGTTATTTTCAGCTCTGTAGAAGGGTTTCAGGTACTGAAATGAAATTGAATGCAAATGATGAGAACACTCAAATGACCAACATATCTTCCCTGCCCAATGATACTGTGTATGCAACGGTTATGGAGGGGGAACTACAAACTGTTTTGATAGGTAATAGGCCCTCAAATTCAAGGATTTAGGGATCACTGTCTGGCACTCAATTTTCTAAACACTGTGGAGATTGACTGAACCACATCTACTTTCCCACTATTACAACGCACGAGAGCTCAGGTCGTGGTTCTGTCTGAAGCGAACGTGCCGTCTTCCCCAGGGACAAGCACAAACTGCTCTAAAGGTCTATGCCCAACACCCACAGGCAAGGAAGGAAATCAGTGCTGGAAATAAAACCTCCCCCTGACTTTTCTTTAAGAAGATAACATTTTTAAAAATGTTTTATTTATTTATTTATTTATTTATTTATTTATTTATTTATTTATTTATGAGAGACAGATAGCAAGAGAGAGCACAAGCCAGGAGGAGGGGGAAAAGCAGGCTCCATGCTGAGTAGGGAGCCCGACAGGGGGCTTGATCCCGGGACCCCAGGATCATGATCTGAGTAAAAGGCAACCATTTAACTGACTGAGCCACCCAAGCACCCCATTAAGATAACATTTTTAAAACCCCTCATATCCAGCTACCCTGAGAGCTGAAATCCTGAAATCCTGGGGTTCTCAATTTGGCGCTGAGCAATCGGAGGAGTGGTGATCCAGAGGGGTGGCCAGGTTGCTTAGTATAGGTCTGAATCTAGGTGCCAGGACCACAGCTGGGTTTCGAAGTGTTAAGTTCAGAGACAACCTGCCAGCACAGGGCTTGGCGAGACTCCGGGCAGCTTGTTTCTCCAGCGTCACCATATGGGTGTGTGCTACGGACTGATCTGCGCTGCCCTCAAATTCTTATGTTGAAGCCCCAACTTCCAACGTGACTGTATTTTGAGATGAGGATTTTAAAAGGTGATGAAAGTTAACTGAAGTCTTCAGGGTGGGGTCCTAGTCCAATAGGATTGGTAGCAGACAGCTACCACAAACACTTCAGAAACAGCTTCATTGGTGTGGCTGGGTGGCTTAGTCGGATAAGCGTCTGCCTTCGGCTCAGGTCATGATCTCAGGGTCCTGGGATCGAGTCCCACATCGGGCTCCCTGCTCCTTGGGGAGTCTGCTTCTCTCTGCCCCTCTCCCCACTCATGCTAATAAATGAGTAAAAGTATGAGGGCTTGGGGACTGCATCTGTGTTCGAGTCCCAGCTCTGCCACTTGGGAGTCACGTGATCCCAGGAAAGGGGTTCACCTGGAGAAGTCTTCCTTTTCTCACATGTAGACCTGGGATAAGATGGCAGCTTTGGTTAAGGATGCTTTTGGCTGCAAGCAGTAGAAAACCCAGCTAGCAGGTGCTTAAATGAATAGGGGTTTACATTCCTCAAAGAACAGAGAAGTCTGGACGCAGTAGTTGTGGGTCCAGCTTGGCCACTCGGTGGTGTTGCCAAAAACATAGGTTCTTTCCAGGGGTCCAGTGAACCACCCTCAGCAGATTGGCGTTTTGTCACTTCTTAGTCAAAAGCGTCATCACTGGAGCATGAGTCATCACAACAGCGTCCAGCAGAAAGGAAGGGAAAGGGTGCTCCCTGCCCCCACGCACCTGCCACTTGTCAGGAAGCAAAAGTGGACTGGGACACGCTGTCACACCCCAGAACTGGGTCCTGTGCCAGGGTGCAGCCCTAAGGATGAGTCCACTTACTCTGACACCTGAACAAACTGGGGTTCTGTTAGCAAAAAGAGGGGCAACACAGACTTTTATTTGTATTTAAAGAGAAAGGTTATGTGCAACATGCAATATATGTTGGCCATTAATAAATTACCAATAAACATCAATTTATTCATAAACTAGTACATTTTCAGCTTTTACCAGGCCCAAAGTTACCTGATATACTGTATTTCCCTCAGTGAGATTACGTGATGAAGTCTCTTTACCAAAAAAATTCAAGTCAAAAAGTCACAGCAGAAATGAGTGGAGGATGTATTCTTAAAGGAAGAGATGTAAGCAAATGAGATGTTACCTGTAGCTTCAGACCAGAACCTGAAACTTTTCTGGTGTGAACTACAGTTCATATCGCTGGATCCTTTTGGCAACTTCAATTGAACAGAGGATCCATGAAGTACCTTTAGTGTAAATGCATAGAAGGCCTTTGGGAAAGGCGGAGGAAAACCCTCTTTCAAGATTGTTATGGCTCACTTATCATGGTTTTCAATAAACTTCTACTTAAAAGACAACATGCCCTTTTTAGCCAGTGTACTATAGGAAGAGGCCAATTAAACATCTTCACTGGAACACTCGCTTTGGAATTTACTCTGAGGTCTGATCAGTGTGACCTGATCATGAAAGCTTCAGAGCTGCGGAAACTAAACGTTTGCCTGGATCTCTCATACACAAACAAGAGATTTTGTGCAGGGGAAATGCTAACAGCTCTGCAGTCCTAAAGCTCATCCCTCTCCCAACACTAGCCAAATTCAGCTTGTTCTGATTCAGGCCTGGAACAGCTGAGGAGAAAAGTCACTATTTTGCATGCTCCTTCCCAAGAGGTATAAAAATAAATAATACTTGTGATGTAATGTCAGACTACAAAACGAATGTCAGCTAATAAAGGAAAGAGTAATTAGCAAAGTCATTAATTATGGTTCCACTTCTGTTGTCATTGCACATGATCTGAGTTGACATTTTCAGCCTTTATTATACTTGTTAATGCCCAAAAGTAAATAAATTCACACCAGAGACTTCATATTTTATATACATTTTACCTGAAATCAAAGCCGACAAGGCTGATATATTCTGCTAACATTGAGTCCCTAAATTCAATTATGGTATATATTTTCTCCCATAAAATGAGTATTTTTAGCTAATAAGCATCACCTGCTAAAACTGCTTCACTTTCATCTTTAGCACCAACCGTTACCTTCTTCCTTGGGGATTATTTTTTTAAGACACTTTTGATTTTATTTATTTATAAAGATTTTCTTTATTTACTTATGAGAGACACAGAGAGAGAGAGAGGCAGACACAGACAGAGGAAGAAGTAGGCTCCCTGCGGGGAGCCTGATGCAGGACTCGATCCCTAGACCCAGGATCATGACCTGACCTGACCTGAAGGCAGACACTCAACCACTGAGCCATCCAGGTGTCCCAAGACACTTTTGATTTTAGAACAGTTTTAGGTTTACAGAAAAATCTGTAAAGATAGTACAGTTCCTATATACCTCTTATCCAGTTTCCCTGATTATTAACATCTTGTATTAGCATGATATACTTGTTACAATTCATAAACCAAAGCCCATACTGCATTCAGATTCCTGAGTTCCTCCCTAACGTCCATTTCCTGATCCAGACTTGTATCCAGGGTACCACATGACATTTGGTTGTCAGATCTCCTTCAGATCCTCTTGGCTGTGACTTTCCTAGTTCTTGATGACCTGGACAGTTTTGAGGACTACTGGTAGGTATTTTGTAAAATCTCTCTCCATTTGCGTTTGCCAAATGTTTTCCTCACGGTTTGATGGGGGCTAAGAGTCTGGGGAGGAAGACCCCAGAAGTGAAGTGTCATTCTTGTCACATCAGGGCAAGGGTACTTATCATCAACTTATTACTACCGATGTTGACCTTTATTTATTTTTTTAAAGATTTTATTTATTTATTCATGAGAGACACAGAGAGAGAGGCAGGGGGAGAAGCAGGCTCCCTGCAGGGAGTCCGATGTGGGACTCGATCCCAGAACCCCGGGATCACAACCTAAGCCAAAGGCAGATGCTCAACCACTGAGGAGCCTCTGATGTTAGCCTTCATTGCTGCCTGTTTTTCGAGTTTCTCCACTGTAAAGTTTTGTTCTCCTTTCCCACACTACCCTCTTTGAAAGGAAGTTCACTATGCACGATCCACACTGAGGGGCCCACACTGAGGGGCTGGAGGTTTTATTACCCTTCCTCGATGGCAGAGCATTGACATCAGTAATCTGCGATTCTTCTATAGAGGGGATTTGTCTTTTATCCACTCACTCATTCAATCATTCTTTCATTTGTTTATTTTAGTATGGACTCTCGGCTACTCAGAGTTAATTTTTAGGCAGAGCAGGAAGGGATCTTGTTATTTGTGCATATGCAAAGGCCAGGAAGGGGAAAGATCATGGATGCACACAGGTGAGCTGCTCCAGGACCCCACCCACCCACCCACACACACCGGTCTCAGGGCCGAAAGGAGTGAGCTTCCTGCCTCAAGAATATCACAACATCCCATGTGTTGCAGAACTTTGGGCTCAGTCTGAGTAACCCAACTGCAAATGCCCAACCCACCGTGCTGAATACCTCCCTGCCCATGTCGGCACCCAGCCTTGCCTTCATCCTCACCCCACACATTCAGGCAACAGCAAATCCCACACGTGATGCTTACAAACACCCCAAGTCGGAATACCATCCAGAGAATGGCTACGACCTACTGCTCATATGACAGCCTCTTGCACAGACTTGCATACATGGTGGTGCATGCAGTAAACAGGACAGTGAATTCACAAATTCCACAGCCCTGAGAGTGGGTGTATCTGGGGAGTGGGAACGGAGCAGTGAGGAGCACCTACATAGGAAACACGGCAGGTGATGCGATCGAGGCTGTACAAGGTGCTTAGTGACCCTACAGTAAAGTCATTCGAGGAGATGACAGCTGATAATGGGGCCAGAACAAGCAAGAGGGTGAGATGGGGAAGGGACAGGGGTGGATCTACTTTACAACCATTTATCAGCATTTTCAATATAAGTGAAGTCACTCTAAGATACAGTCTCATGCTTTTACACTTGCCATCTTGCTTGTGCCAGTGGATGACAAACTCTGCAGGCAGCAGAACGCCTAGATGTGCTAGCGGAATCTGCACAGGTTTCCAGGTGCATCACACCTGAAGTAAGTTTACAATTTAGGGTAAGAGAGAATTCGTCTTATAAAAGGTTCTAATTGATGTAAGCAGCATTTTAAAATTCAAAAAAAAAAAAAGTAAACTGATATTTCCTAGTACAACCTGGAAAAAAGTCCCAAATATTCCATTTTCGGTATCAAAACACCTCTGCTTAGCTCACAAAAAGTCCTATTTGAGAACTGCTGGTTTATGCAACTAATTCGTGTAACGCGTTGTCTTTGGCTCACTGAAGGGCATACTTTTTTTTTTTTTTTTTTTTTATGCAGCCCCAAAGGGGCAATGAATGGCATACTTTGAAGCCATTCTCCAAGTCACTACAAAATTTGAATCAGCAGAAAGAGGCTTCCCGGGACGCCTGGGAGGCTCATGGGACAGCTCAGTGGCTCAGCGGTTAAGCGTGTGCCTTCAGCTCAGGATGTGATCTTAGAGACCCGGGATCGAGTCCCACATCAGGCTCCCTGCAGGGAGCCTGCTTCTCCCGTTGCCTGTGTCTCTGCCTCTCTGTGTGTCTCATGAACTTAAAAAAAAAAAAAGAAAAAGAAATCTTGGGACACCTGGTTCGCTCAGGGGTTAAGTGTGTGCCTTTGGCTCAGGGTGGGATCCTGGAGTCCCAGGATCAAGTCCCACATCGGGCTCCTGGCAGGAAGCCTGCTTCTCCCTCAGCCTGTGTCTCTGCTTCTCTCTCTCTCTGTCTCTAATGAATAAATAAATAAATAAAATCTTAAAAAAAAGAGGCTTCCCAAGATACATTTAAAAAATTTTATTTAATAGTTTAATAGTTTCCTTATTTTTTTTTGATTGCTGGTAAGAGCCACTATCCTATTTTTAGCTCTACCATGCATTAATGAAGATCTATGGTAAGATACATGGAATTACTTGTGAGCTAAATGTGGAAGACTCTGCTCATAGTAAAAAAAAAAAAAAAATCAATCTGCCTTCAAAGTAACAGGAAGAAAGAATCAAAGGGGAACAAGTGATACTACCATGGCCACATGGCAGAAAGACAAGCTGTTGTCAGCTACTCCACAGAGCTGGGGACGGCCCCCGATACACCTGTACTCCTGAGGACGCCCGTGAGATGCTCAGGCACAGCACAGCGGCAAAGGGACCCTTCTGCAAAGGCAAAGAGAGAGTCAGACACGACTGCTCCAAACAGAGGGAGGTGCACATCACTAATAGTAATAACAACAATAAATTAAAAAATAATGTCCAGCTTCTCTGTCCGTCTGACTGCAGAGTCTGCCATGGGCAAAATGCTGCTGGGGCTAACCCCATGACATCAGCATCAGAACCACAGGGCCTGTTTTCTGGATCTGCAGACCCACTCCCAGAGCTCCTGTTTCCCCAGCTGTGAGGCCCAGGCTCTGCATATTTAATGAGCATCCCAGGATTCAGATGCAGGAGGTCCTCAAGGAGGCTCAGAGGCACACTGACCAGGGGTGCAAGCTGCAGGCGATCTGCTGACCAAATCAGCCCACTTCTTCCTGGGAGCTGCCCCTCAAGACTTTTATAGCAACGGGATAAGTTTGTTAACCTGATTACGAGGCACCCTGATAGGAAAAAGGACTGATGGGCAGCCTGACTCTGCCATTCGTTGTGCACCTTTAGCAAAGGTCCCTGTGACGAGCTGGTCTCTGTCAGTGTTGGCATCGATTACATTCAGCTTCACACTCAGCACCTTACCCATCCCAGCAGCAAACCCTCCAATCACAGCAGCAAACTGCACAGAATGAAGGGCGAACAATGAATGGAAAATAAGCATGAATATGGCTCCCGTAAAATTTTAACTCTGGGGCACCTGGGTGGCTCAGTCGGTGAAGCATCTGACTCTGGGTTTTGGCTCAGGTTGTGATCTCAGGGCCATGGCATGGAACCCGGAGTTGGACTCTGTGCTCAGTGGGGAGTCTACTGGAGATTCTCTTCCCCTGCCCCTCCCCACCACTCACACACCAGTTGTCTCACTCTTTCTCTCAAATAAATCTTCAAAAAAAATTTTAACTCCAATTTGAGACACGCCAGTATGCCAAGTCTGACCCTCTCCAGAACCATTTATACACCATCTTTAAAACGTAGTTGATACGCGCATGGGTTTCTCATCATTTGGGCCACTTGAAAGCCTCGCCCTAGAGTCACGGCCCAGAATTAAACCTCCCCTGTGTTGATTTCATAAGCAAAGAGGTTCTGTGGCTTATCTCCACACTGGCCCTTAGAGAATATTCCAAGCCAACACACAATGTGGAAAACTCAGCATGTCTCAACTCCGGCTGATACTAGAATCAGAGGGCTTTTGGAAAACTACTCATATTCAGGCCCCACTAGACCTCGGACTTAGAATCTCTCCCATGAGTCCTGGTAATGCTCCTAGGTAATTATAATGTCCACCCTGGGTTGAGCCCCACTGGGAGTGCTTTTGTGCCTTTCAAGACTGTGAGCAACTTGAAGGTAGACACGGGTTCTCCAACTCTGCCTTTCAAATGAATACTTAATAAGTTACTGCTGAACTAAACTGAATATATTGACATATCAGACAATTTCTACTTTTGCAACAGGGAAGCAGCCTCAAGGATGGAAAGCTGGGTTGACACTGGTGATCTGACCTTTCCAACCAAACAACATTTTAACGCCCGGTGTCCTACCTCTGGGCTGAAGGAGGCGTGATGAAGGAGTAAGGCTTCTTCTCACTGTTCTCCAGCTTAATTAGGGTTTAGAAGTGTTCCAGAAGTGGGGCTGAGAATAAATTGGCAAAGGCTGCAGTCTTCACCAAATACTGAGACAGTCCCCTGAAAATCGCCATGAGAGCTCAAAATGGTTAATCCTAACAACCGCCTTCTGCCAGCAATAAGGGTTTCCAGATTTAGTGAATAAAAATGCAAGATGTCCAGTTACGCTTGAATTTCAGATGAGCAACAAATAATTTCTAGTGTAATTATGTCCCGTGCAATATTTGGGTGTACCAATGCTAAAAATTTATTTTTTGTCTAACATGCCACTTAACAAGTGTCCTGTATTTTATCTGGCAACTCCACTGGTAATGGCCCCCAAATAAATTATCTGGTTTTTTCACTTTGTGTTACTTTGTTTTGGGAAAAAGGGATGATGGTTACTACACGGTAAAAAAATATTTGAAAACCCTGTGTTTCTTCCCCCAGCCAAATGCTTGGGTAGTTGTAGGCATAGGGGCTGTCTAGAATAAGATATAAGCAGAATATGCCTCTCTCGCAGTGGCTTTCCAAAGAATGGAGTTCTTCAGCTCTGAACAAAGGACACAGCAGAAGAGAAACTTTTGTTGTTGGCTGCAGCTGAGCAAATTTATCAAACAAAGGAAGTATTCAACTCACACTCTGTACCACACTCACACATGAAAGTTCAACAAACTGTATATAGAAACCAGAAACAGTGATGAAATTTTATCTGGCTAATCTTGTAATTATGAAGTTCTATTTCCTGTTTTTGCTCCTGAGGGAGATGGAGGAAAGACACAGTAGAAAGAGGAGAGAAGAAAATCGGTGTAACCGGATTTGCTCTTTCAGCAAACCCAGACTGAGGACCAGATGAGAAGAGGCAGTTCTGGCCTCCAGGAAGAGGCAGACGGATGACTGAGGTATACACGCAACTGCTCCATGCGGGGCGGGAAGAGTTTGCTGCTGTGCCCTCAGCACCTAGAACAGTGCCCCGAATACTGAAGCTTTCAGTAAATATTTGTTGAATACACAGCAAAGGTAGGCACACAGACCCAGGGAGGAACAGGGGGAACCAGAGATGGCTCCTGAAGGGGATGACGCTGATGCTCTAGGAGGCATGAAGATGAGTCAAGCCAAAGCACTCAGGCAAGAGTGGCTCGTACGAAGGCTCAGCAAAGCGAGCATGCTGGACTCCCACGAATGAAGACATCCCAAGACTAAAACCCTAAAACCCACGTGGTGCTCAGGGGAGAGGACTGCTCTGGGGCTGGGCGACCTCTCCCAGAGTAGATCTGGGGGTGCATCAGATGACAGCTGGACATTGAGGCCCCAGTGCAGAGCGGTTACTCAGAGGGGTTCAGGGATGGAATCCTAGGTCACAGTTTTTTCTTAAAGGAGGTAGATGAAAGGAGGGACACAAAAGGGGTGGAGAAAGAGCCGCTCTAGCAGGAGACAAGCCAGGAGACGTTACTGGCATGGGAGCTGGGACAGCATGTCACGGAGATGGACGTGCTGCTGCCAAAGGAGAGCGGACTGGGAAATGAGCACTGCCTTTGGCAAAAGAGGTTACTGTTGAGCAGTGGAGATGGGACGGACAGCAGAGGGTTGCAGGGTGAGTTTGGAGGAGAGCAAGTGGAGAGACTGAGTGTAGACAGCAGCTTTTCTGGCAGTGGGATGGAAGAAATGAACAGCTTGAGGGAGCTCTGGAGCCCAGCGTGGGGGGCTGCTATCACAGGTTATGTCTCGAGGAGAAGCCTCGAGATCTGCAGAAGAGACATAGAGGGAGCCACAGGCTGGGGCATGCTGACTACAGCACTCCAGACTGTGATGGGCCAGGGCTAGGGGTGCCTTTAAACCCCCCCCCCCTTACGACCTCCCTCCATGCATCGGATTCCCTGTGGTGTAAGCAAGCTGGGCCCAGCTGGGTGTCAGGCTCACTCCTGAGCCCCTGGCTCTAATCTGCCAAGTAGTCCTTCTTCTGGAGGCGAGGAAGTGAACATTTCAAGATGAAATGGGCTCGGGCACTCAAGTCTACCTCATTCATTTCAAAACACAAGACAGAAGTAAAAACCCCGTGATCTGGAAAGACAAGCGCTCACACAGATCATCATTTTGCCGGCCTCCTCTAAGGTCTTCTGGGACTCTGCAGGCCTTCCACACAGGGACAAGGGAGCCGGTGTGGCCGGGGTGGCTGGCACAGCCTGCTACTGGTATCTGAGTGTCGGGCAAAAGCCGTATCTTGAATAGAGTGACTCACAGGTCTAGTCATTTATTAGTCCTTAAAAAAAAAAAAATCATGGGGAAGAAAATCAGGGACTCAATATCTGAGTAATGATAGTCAACTCTTATTTAGTTAAACAAGCCCAAACAGCAGGCAATAAATGACTTATTCAAGATGCCATCTGCGCAAAACTAAAGATCATATGAACATAAAACGATAAAAGCGTGTAAGCTTTACAGTTTATAACAGCCGTGCTCCATTTAAAAAGAAAGTCTAAAAAGGTAGCTCAATATCGAGTACAACCTAGAACCAAGACACTGTCAAGACACTATTTCTGTTGCTCCCTGAAATAGTTTTCTATTGGGCCAAAAATACATGCAGCATGACTAGAGGTGGGCTACAGGCAGATCGTAGAAACCCAAACCGAAAGTCACTAAGAGCTATGCAGGGTTTTTATCATGTACCTAGGAAGTACATAATAAATGAATATTTTAATTATATGAATTAAGTACTCAAGTGGGAATTCTTAACTCGAAAAAGACGTGCAATCCCTCCCAAGTCATTTGGGTTCCACCCCAACAGTTGAATATACTAAATTAGTTTCCTCTCTTGAAGCTAGGCTTTAGATAAGGTGAGAATAAATCTTCTAGGTAGCTTTCTGAAACTGCAAAGTTAAAAATCTAAGGAAAAAGTAGCCAGATTCAATGGGTCTGCCTCTGTCTGTGTCTAAACATTAGGACAGGATATGCAGTGAACAGCCTCACTAGCTCGTGTGGTCCAGTGACCAGGAACATGGTAAGAGTTCCAGCATCTTGGTGGCCATACCAGACCCATTGACCCAGAATCTGCATTTAACAAGACCAGTGAGTGATTCATATCTGCTTTGAAGTTTGGGAAGCAGTGGTTAGAAGAGCAAGATCATCTGGCGATCTGTATTGTCACCCCATACCCAAAGGGCACATGGTGACCAAGCAAGTAGCTCAGAAAGTTATCAAGTACAACTTTCATTAATATATTTCACTTTATAATGTTTTCCAGTTTTATTTAAACTTTGCTTTAAGCAATAGAGTTGTTTTCCTTTTCTTTGTCCATTACCCTTCATTTTTTTCTTTTTTTTTTTTTTAAAGATTTTATTTATTTATTCATTAGAGACAGAGAGAGAGAGAGAGAAGCAGGCTTCATGCGGGGAGTCCAATGTGGAACTTGATCCTGGGACTCCAGGATCATGCCCTGAACTGGAAGGCAGACACTCAACCACTGAGCCGTCTTGGGCGTCCCAGACCCTTCATTTTTCAAAGCAGTTTGGCTTCATGATATGATCTAAAGTAATGTTAACTTTAAATTATGTACAGTAATAGGTTAGAAGGAAAAGGAAAATATTTCTCAAGTTCAAATTTAGGTATGATTACATAATTTTTTTCTTTTCTCTTCTCTTTGGTGACAACTGCAACTGGCTTAGCAGACCAGTGTTTCACAGTCAGCTAAGGAGACACTCAGAGCATTACCTAGAATAATGATACCTAATTAGAACCACAGAGAAGGAGCCATGGCTGCTGCAGTATAGAGCATAGAACAAGACCACATGCACACAGTCCACGCCAAAGGGGGTTTTGCAAAAGGCCTAAGCACAAATGGCAGTCCCACTAACTAACTGAAGAGTTCACTGTATCCACTAAGTTGCAAACTGGAAGGGGGGATCATGAGTCTATTTTATATTGCCTGACAAATAACAGGACAGATTTAATAAATATCCATGAATGAGAGAGTGAATAAATGAATAGCGCTTAAACCATCAGTTCTCCCTATCACACTCTGACCCTTCCATTTCAATTCCTGCAAAAGCAAGAGAATTCAATGAATCTCCCAATGGTTCCTGATTGCCAATAAGCCTCTCCCCACACTGAGATGCCTTTACCAGGGCTTCCATGAGGGCCACAAGGGGTCATCTCTGGGCACTAGATCACTCCCACCTCATCACTACAATAATTATCATCAGCTTTCTTATCTCGCACATTTTTACTACCTGGAAAGATAAACAGGGCACAGTCAATAACCCCAGATAAACTAAGGAAAGTCTGAGTGTAAGTAGTGATTTTCAGTACTTTCCAGTCTCTTCTGCTGCTGAAGTTGACTTTAAAGAGGCTAAGCTTTCCATACCCTTCTGGCTACTGTAGTGTGGATACTTATTAACTCCACCAAAAGAGAAGGACCAGACTGAAGAAAGTGAAGGAATTCAATAACAAAGACAACTAACTATGTCCTCAATAAATTCCATGAGATTAGCAGAGGCCAGAGCTGAGGCAAGCGATGCTGGGAAAACCAGACCCTTTGATGCTGGAATATCTGGTTAAAGATTAACCAATCTACCAGGATCAATGGGAAAAGGGGATGTGTGATAATTTGGGCGAGGATGATAGATGAGACATAGCAACTGGTTCACAGCCTTAGAATAATAACCCACTACTCATTATTGTGATGTGAGCTTATTAGCAAGCTCAGCCACTCCACTGATTATTTGGCAGGGAGGGGGGAGGACATGGACTCTTTTTCAAATGATTTATAACCTACAAAAAAAGCTACAATTCACATGAATGGTGGTATGGCCCTGGGACTGCATTCCTCCCCTTCTCCACATGATTCTTAGCCTTCAAGCCCTAGCTCCCAAGCCACCTCCCTGTCTACCCAGGTAGTTAAACCCTCCTCTGAACCTCTATGTGCTTTGCTTTTACCTATAGTGCTTTTGTTTATCTGTGCTTCTCCCATAGGAGCTTGAGTTCCTGAAAAGCAGGGGTTGGGTCTTAATTACTTCTGGATCCCCAGAGCTTGAAGCCAGAAGAAGTGACTTATAATGCCTACTTTGAATAGAAACATGTGAGCTATGCTTGGTGGGTAGCATGACTGCTGCCCAGGAAGTGGGTGGCTCAAACTGTCCAGAGATCATGACTGAAACAGTGAGGGTGAGTATCTAAAGCAACCAAGAGACATACTCTAAGAGGAGAGGGGAGGAGCATGTATGTAGGAATACCATCTCCATGCTGTACCACAAGCCACACACCCCCACCACGTAGAAAAAGGAATAATCTCTTTCCTAAATACCTCTCAGGATTATGAGGAATAAAACAATAATAGACTTGAAAGCACTTGAAAATCTATCATTTAAGAAATTAATATTATCAAAATTTCAGTGGTGAAAGGTAAGGAAAGCTGAGACTTTATTGTGTGCATGGATGCGTGGATAGGTAGATGGATGGATGAGTGGCTGGAGGGTGGATGGGTAGATGGATGGATGGATGGGTTGCTGGAGGGAGGATGAGTAGATGAGTAGATGGATGGATGGATGAATAGTAGTAGGTCATTAGTCATGAATAGAGCTAAAAGGAAAAGAAGTACCCAATTTCAAATCTTGCCAGGCCATTGTCTCATGTAAATGTCTCCTTAAGGATTCTGAATTTAGAAATGGAAAGATATGAGTAGGGAATAGTCCCACCTAATTAGCAAAATGTTATCTAATTAGTGCACATAAAATATATCCCCGGTCCGAAAGCTAGTAACTCTTCTGTTTACTTAGCATTTATGTAGTATTTTAACATGTATTGATTTAGAAGGCCTATGTTTAATATTTAATGCAACATCTAATAGATTTCCATCAAGCCACTGAAAGAAACATCATTATAAGCCAAGATTTTATTTTTACATTTGAAAAGGCAGATGAGGTTCAAGATGGTAAAACAAAACAAGACAAAACTATTTCAAACAGTAGTGGGGAAAGTGCACAACAGGAACCTTTTATCATTTTTATCTTTAACTAAAAACCTAAGTTACAGCATAAGAATCAAAACACAAGGTGTGCATTAAAAGCCATTTTAACAGTTTGTGCTGCCAAGAGGTGAGTGAGCTAAATAAATAAAAGGATCACTTTCTAAGTTCAATTTCACTAGGCAGTCTCTAAGTTTATGGTAAAGGGAAAAAATGTACCCACAAAACTGTGCACTGAGTATATGCCCTATGCACCAAGTGAAATAGTTTAGGAAGGAGAGACTTAATTTTGCGGCAGCCAAACTGGTAACATTTGGACAAGCTGTGGACTGAGGGGGCTCCACACATAGAGCCTAGAGAGCAAAGCTGCATTTTAAAAGGGCTCCCTGTGCTCCAGCAGATGGGCTGTAAACTTGACCATACTGCAGACACTGTGTCCTCCACCCTCACCAGTTGAATGCATTAACTTTTCTATTCCTTTCCCATATGCTTTATCACACATTCAAAAACATGCACAGCAGATGATAGGTAACAAAGGAAGAGATCAACCAGCCGAGCAAGAATGGAAAAACCTTGTTCTAAAGGAGACCTCTAAAAGCCACTTACCTCCAACCTCCCATTAGAGGGGGATATTTTAATAATCAAATGACATTAAACACAAGCAACTTCTTTTGTGCCATCCTTAGGAAGCAGCTACTGCTCTTCTGTATTGGGATATTTGCCATAATAGCCTTGCATTTATCTAATGCTATCTGCTTTCCTAACTTGGAATAACCACAGATTTCCTTAATATCAAAAAAACAGACACAATAATAGAAGGGCTAGCAGTTTCCAGAGAATGATTTTCTATCACGTTAAACACCGAATAATCGTAGGGCTCTGAGGTTCCACATTCAGGAATCAGATGGAACAAATGAATCTCATGAGCACAGAAGCAAGAAAATATTCTAAGTTTGGCAAACAAAATTTCTCCTCTTATGAAATCTTTATTTTAATTTAAACAACAGAAGGGTGATTTATGCCACTAATTCTATCTGGGTAGAAATCCAAAGAAACCAGACAAAGGGCTTGGGGAAAGTACCCCACTAACAGGGCAACAGTATATACAGCAGGGACACTGCTGCAGGTGTCACTGTTCTTGGCATGGTTACAGTTTCTAAAAGGCAGTTCTGAAATAGAATAAAAGTTAGGAGAGGAAAAAAAAAAGTTAGGAGAGGCCACATGGAGGAGGAAATAGAACTGAAAAATAGAGGACTTGATTTAAACACCACTTCTTCCCTAATTCCAGACACGGATCTCTGGAACAGCCCAGTCCCACAGAATCTGCACGTGGACATGGCAAGAGCATTTGGAATGTCAAATGTATATTTGTGTATAGGTTAATGGCACAAGCAAAGGAAATAAGGAAACAACCATATCTTGTCTAGATTTCTAACGGATATACCCAATTGCTAAGAGAGGGTTTTTTTAATCGCAAGGAATTTCATTTTTTTTCCAGTAGATCTCTTGGTATGCCCAACTTGGATTCAAAGTTTCTGACTTCTGTGAATCGATGTTAGAGCTTTATTATTTTAACTTTTTAAAAGAGGCTATTAGAATACTTTGAAGAATTGACTCAATATACACTCTTGACTCAAAAGGGTTAATGAAGGGTCCTGAGTAATTTCTAGAAGCTGCCTGGTTATTAAGAGATCCTGGCACTTGTTTGAGTGTATCGATTCTTACATTGTGCAACTGGCATACACCTGGAGGTCTCCCTTAAGGAGAACAAACATCACCAACAGTGACACCTGGCTCAGTTGGTTAAGCATCTGACTATTGATTTTGCCTCAGGTCATCTCTGCACTTGTTCTGAGTCTTGAGTCTGCTTCTCCTGGTCCCTCTGCCCCTCTCCCTGTATGTGTGGATTCTCTCCTCCATAAATGAATGAATGAATAAAATCTTCCAAAAAAAGAGAACAAGCATTGAAACAGTCCTATCTAATCTCAAGTCCTATATAACCTACATAACCTCACAGTATGCAAATGTTACATTCTGGATGGGTTACATTTATTTTTTCTTATTCCCTCTCTACCCTGACACATATACATACTCATGCACACAGATGCACATGCATGTACCATGGCTAATCTGGCAGGTATGTGATAAAGTAGTTCTTTTTTTTTAAGATTTTATTTATTTATTCATGAGACACACATACAGAGAGAGAGAGAGAGAGAGAGGCAGAGACACAGGCAGAGGGAGAAGTAGACTCCATGCAGGGAGCCCGATGCGGGACTCGATCCCAGGACTCCAGGATAATGCCCTGGGCCAAAGGCAGACGCTCAACCACTGAAGCCACCCAGGAGTCCCATGATAAAGTAGTTCTACATGATCAGATGGGATATTCAGTAAGGAGATAATTTGGTTATGTGATAAATTTTAATAAATTATCAAAAAAATCTGCATAGAAACATGGTTTAAAATAAACATAATGGTGAAACCTCAACTTTGATTTCTAAAAGTACTCTTTAGAACATTCTTCAAAAACTAAAGCCAATTATAGCTGGAAAATGAAATGTATACAATGGATTGTAAACCTGCCCACAAAAATGGTTAAAATTAAACTAACAACACCAAATGATGGTGTGCAAGGGGAGCAACAGAAATTCTCACAGGTTTTTGGTGGGAGTATAGAAAGATACAACCAATTTGGAAAAAGGTGTGGCAGTGTCTTGTAAAGTTGTTATGTTTTAGTTTTGAAACTAAACATTCGCCTACCCTATAAACCAGCCAATTCTTTTTTTTTTTGCAAGAGCAACAAAAACATGTCCAAAGAACAACTGTATAAAAATGTTCATAGAAACTATATTTACAATGCCCCAAAACCGGAAATAACTTGTAGATCTATTAATAGGAGAATGGATATACTGTAGGATATTCACCCAGTGGAATACTATTCAGCAATGTATTGATACAAGCAACAGATGGATGTATCGCAAAAAAAAAAAAAGTTACGGCAAAGAAAGGAGCCAGTGTACATACTGTATGATTCCACTTAGTTCTATGATAGGCAAGAAAGTGTCCATAGTGGAAAAAATCTGAACAGTGGTTGCCCCTAAGGCATAGAGGCAGAGATTTATTGGAGGCGGCATGAAGGAACTCTCTGAAATGATGGTAATATTCTGTATCATGATGGGATTTGCACAGGTATAAGCATATGTCAACACAAGATCGGTATATTTCCTTATATGTAAATTTTCCTTTGGGAGAAATCTAATGTTGAATACTAATTAATGACACGAATGCTGCTGTATTTGGAGGAAAGGGCACTGATATTTGAAATGTACTTTAAAATGCATAAAAAAATAAGATGGATTAATCGATGGACTGATAGGTAATAAAACAAGTACAGTAAAATGGTAATTGTAGAATCTAAATGGTGAGTATGAGTAAAATTCTTTCCATTTTTTTTTTGTATGGCTAAACATTTTCATGAAATAAACTAGAAAAAATCTGTTATACTTCCATAATAGCATCATTTAAAAATGTATTTTCAGGATCATTGTGTAAGCAAAAAGGAACGAAGAAAGTTTTTTTTCAAAGAGTGAAAAAGATTAAACTTGTGCAAGTAAATTCAAATGCCAAATAAATACTGGTATTTCACACTTACTTCAGAGTGAATGAATAAAGCCCTCACTTGATGCCATAAGAACAAGGGCCTCTCATTATGCTCTATGGATCCAAATATACCTGAACAACTGTTTTACAAATAACCACATCCTTCCACCTCCATCTCTCCAGTTGTTGGGCCCTAACAAGTTTCTCTTGCTATATAAACTGTCTGCCAAATACTAATGGGCTCTGAACACAAGCCAGAAGATTCCCCCAAGCTCAGCTGGGTGTAACACCAAATCCCACCCTGCTCGACAGGACCTCCCTCAAAAACTCAGGAGTTACTTGTATGAGATCCTTATCACTTCTACACATCTGGACCCCACACAACACGAAGCACAGAGCTTGGCTCTTAGGAGCTGCTCAGTAAATAACCGTTCAAGGTTGGTTTCCATGGTTCAAAGGCAAACAGGGACCACACAAGGGAGTAGATTCGTCTTTCTTTGTAAAAACGACCAGGCCCATGAAGAACCCTTTATTTGTATTGGAAAAATGCAATAGGATCAAAATTGTGTGAAATTATGATCTAATCCTCCAAATCTTATGATGGCAGCACAATCTGAGGATACAGACAGTCGGCTGAGTGTCACAGAGTGGACTCCGCCACTTAACTGTGGGACTTTGGGCCAACAGTTTAACTTTTTGCATCTTACTATCTCACTTTTCTATAAAATGAGGTTGATATTTACACTTCATGGGAGTGATATGAAGATTAAAAAAGATAATCCACTGAGGATGTAGCCTCATGTCTGGCAGGTAATAAGCACCCAGTGCATGTTAGCTATTCATTATTAGTATTTTTCACGTCTCTGTGAATGAAGTAGAGCATGCCTGCCACGTTCACACTGATTTAATTTATAATACAGGTATCATAAATATATACCATTTGCTGAATTCAATAAATCACAGTTACAGAAATAAATTTCATTTTCAGGTTCTCAGCATCACAATGCAAAAACTAGGGACTACATTAAGCATCATGGTTGGTATCCCATAAGCCGTCCTAGGATCTCCTTGTACACGAGTCTGTCTGACTTAGAAGGTCTCAGGGCAGCAAAGGATGGAGAAGTTACTTGTCCAGAGCCCTTTGTGGAACTTGCCAAGAGAAGATGTTCTGCTATCCACCTTCCCATTTTCGTCGACCTCTACGGCAGGGAAACCTGCCTTCCTATCCTCTGTGGCCATTGTCCCATCATCCACATTACGGCTGTGGCAGGCAGGAGGAGGCCCCAGAGGAAGTCTACACCCGTACCCCTGGAACTTGTGAATATGTTATGTTAAATGGCAAAAGGACTGCAGAGGTGATCAAGGTTACAGACTTTATGATAGAGAAATTTTCCTGGATTATCTGGAGGGCTCAATCTAATCACATGAGCCCCTTTTATTTATTTAATTAATTTATTTTTTATGTGAGCCCCTTTTAAAAGCAGAGAAGTCGGGATCCCTGGGTGGCGCAGCGGTTTAGCACCTGCCTTTGGCCCAGGGCGCGATCCTGGAGACCCGGGATCGAATCCCACGTCAGGCTCCCGGTGCATGGAGCCTGCTTCTCCCTCTATGTCTCTGCCTCTCTCTCTCTCTCTCTCTCTCTGTGACTATCATAAATAAATAAATAAATTAAAAAAAAAAAAAGCAGAGAAGTCTCTGGCTGTGGTTGGAAAGATGCAGCAGGAGGAGAAGCCTGAGAGAGGTGAGGTATGAAAAGGTCTCTGGGTGCTACTGCTGGCTTAGCCATGGAAGGGGCAGGTGACAGACTGCAGGTGGACTTAAGGAGCAAAGAAAGGCTCCAGCCTGACAGCTGGCAAAGAAAGAGGAACCCTGCCCTGATATCTATCTGCAAGGGACTGAATTTGGACTAGAATTTGAATCAGTTTGGAGGCAAATTCTTCCCCCGAGCTTCCAAAATGGACTGGGGTGCAAAGGACACACACCACCACTACACCCAGGAGCTACCAGGGTAAAGAGGAGGAGCAAGCACCTCATCCACTGAGGCTATGCAACCGATTATTGTTTTAAAATCAGAATCTTGGGGATCCCTGGGTGGTGCAGCGGTTTAGCGCCTGCCTTTGGCCCAGGGCGCGATCCTGGAGACCCGGGATCGAATCCCACGTCGGGCTCCCGGTGCATGGAGCCTGCTTCTCCCTCTGCCTGTGTCTCTGCTCTCTCTCTCTCTCTCTCTCTCTCTCTCGTGTGTGTGACTATCATAAATAAATAAAAATTAAAAAAAAATAAAAAAAAATAAAATCAGAATCTTGGGGTGCCTGGATGGCTTAATCAGTGAAGTGTCTGCCTTCAGCTCAGGTCATGATCCTGGGGTCCTGGGATCGAGCCCAGCAAGGGGCTCCCTGCTCAGCAGGGAGTCTGCTTCTCCCTCTCCCTCTATCTGCTGCTCTCCCTGCTTATGCTCTTTTTTTCCTGTCAAATAGATAAATGAAATCTTTTTAAAAGTTATATCAGAGGGTCCCTGGATAGCTCAGTCAATTGAGTGTCCAACTCTTGATTTCAGATCAGGTCATGATCTTGGGGTCATGAGTTTGAGCCCTGCATCTGGCTCTGTGCTGAATGTGGAGCCTACTTGGGATTTTCTCTCTTCCTCTGCCCCTCCCTGCTTGTGCACACTTTCTCTCTTTAAAAATAAAGTGAAACAAAAATCTTCACAAATATTTTACATTAGAAAGCTTTCCCTCAATACAAATTCAGTAATTCTTCCATTCAAATTCTGAGCTCAAAAAAAGTACAGTGAAGCAAAGGAAATACTCATCTGACTTGGAAATAATTAACTTTTCTCATGAAACTCACATTTCCTTGTCCTTATGAGGTGCAGTTAAAGCAAAACAAATAAAATGATAAAATCATCTTTTATAAACTCAACACTCACTTCAAAGGTATCTTTCGCTATGGCAGTTTTCCCTGTACCACTTGCACCTTCCCACAAATCCAAAAGACCTTGCCAGTGTTCACATTTGAGTATGTGTTTATGTGTTTTACATAAAATGAAGGGTTCAAAATAATTGAACATATTAGATCTATATTTAATCATCTTATCTCCCGATTCAACTTACTCCCCTTCTCTTTTCTCCCAGCCCCTCAGGTCTGAATCCTATACCCTTGCTTGGGGTCAATGTCCAGAGAACCCATCAGCTGCTATTCTGGGGCCTGTCCAAATGTCATGGAACTTCCCTGTCTCAGCTACACTGAACCTCTTTGTTCCCAATGAGATCGAAACTGCAGGAGGTCAAGCGGTTTTTGCTCTTGCTGTGTTGCCCCACAGGTGCACGGTCCAGGTGTTTCACTCCACTCTCCCTCTGAACCAGGGCCCAGGGCCGAGAGTGGGTGGGGTCATCTGCCTAAGACAGGCACAGATATTATAGGTGGTGTGCTGAGCCCGAGACAGCGTCTGCTGAGCCCCTGAGACAGCGCCTGGGAGGCCAGTCCAATTTTGGGGGGAAAGATTCATCTTTTCATCATATAAAGGCATTGGGAGGCCTACAGTGATATTTGATCACAAGGTTCTTTTACCTCATTTAGTTACCAAGAGATATGTTTTAATAAAAATTAGGCCAAAATTTAAAAGCAACCAACATTTCTGGGGTACTTGGATGGCTCAGGTGGTTAAGAGTCTGACTCTGTCTTCTTTTTTTAAAGATTTATTTGAGAGAGAGGGAGAGAGAGAGCACGTGCTTGTGCATGTGCAAGTGGAGAGAGGGGCAGACACGGAGGGAAAGGAAGAGGGAAAGAATTCAAAGCAGATTCCCTGGCTTGGATCTCACAACCCTGAGATCAAGCCCCAAGTTAGGCTTGGCACTAAGTGTGGAGCCTGCTTGAGATTCTCTCTCCCTCACCTCTGCCCATCCCCTGCTCACTCATGTGTATGAGTGCTCTCTAAATAAATAAATAAACAAACAGGCAGGGGTTGGGGGGTGTCCATATTCTCCCTGTAGGTATGGCTAATCCCAACTCTAGAAGGTTGGATGCACTCTGTTTACAAACAAATCACAGCCTCCTGAGTTCATCTGGAAAAAAAAAGTTGTTTGGTAATAGTGATGGGGGAGGTCCTTAATGCACTCCCCAAGGATTCTCTCAACATGGCTCCCATTTGGCAGGATTTTGTTAAAAAGATGCAAAAATTCCATGCACTTCTCCAAATGTTATCTTCAGCAGTTCTGGTGCCCCAGAATGGTCCACTGCCACTGTACCTATCTGGGTGCCCATTTCTTTTTGTAGTTCTTGGGGGTCAGTATCTGTATCAGTTTCCTATTGCTACCATAACAAATTACCACAACTCAGTGGCTTAAAACAACATAATTTTATTGTCTTACAGTTCTATAGGTTGGAAGCCCAAACAGTATCGGCTGGGCTACAATGAAGATTGCCAGCAAGATAGCATTTCTTCTGGCCATTGTGGGGGAGAATCCATTTCCTTGTCTTTTCCAGCTTCCAGAGGCTGCCTGTATTCCACGGCACATGGTGCTTCATCCATCCTCACAGCCAGCAGTAAAAATATCTTGTCTCTGTGACACTGACCCTCTGCTTCTATGGTCACATCTCCATCTCTATGATCTCCCCACCTCGCTCTTGTTAGAATCCTTGTGATTATATTGGGCCTACCTGGAAAATCCAGGATAATCTTCCCATCAGAAGATCCTTAACGAGCTCTACAAAGTGTCTCTTGCCATGTAACTAATATATCCACAGGTTCCAGGGTTTAGGACGCGTACATCTCTAGGGATCATTCTTCTGCCTTCCAAAGGGTCCATGTGATGAGAAAGTGCCATGAGCTCAGGTCACCTTAATTCTCTTGGCCTGAGTTTGACCTCAAGGTTCCTTCTGTACTTCATAAATGCATCTATCTTGATCTAAAGATATCTACATACATAAAAATAAATAAAAAAATAAAGATATCTACATAAATGTGCCATATAAATACGCCTGTAATGCTACTGACTGTGTGGACTACAAGGTGGATAAGTGATCTTAGGAGATACCCAGATTTTGAGTCTGGTTAATAGACAACTTTGGGTATGCTAGGTTCCATGTTGAAAGATGAGGAGTTGGGGGCAGACTCGGTGCACTGCAAGGGAGAGGTTTAGTAGCATGTTGGAAAAAAAGAAATAGAGCTAAGACATCATGTCAAGGCAAGAAAGAGAAAAAATGGAATCATCCACATAAAAGGACTTCATTACTGGAATCTGTGTGGATTAATAAATTCTGTAAAGAGTAACTGAAAGAAAAAAAAAAAGAGCAAAAGTTTGCTGCCTGACTTGAATCCAGGAGGAAGAGGAGCTGGCGAAGAAATCATTTCAAATGGAGGCTTGACCAGAGGAAGGGAGAATCACCCGAAACATGCTGACATAACTGCTTTTAGGGAACTTATTATGAAGTCTTTCTAAAGTTGTGAATTGCCTCAAATTTTGCCTATTTGCAAGTTTGACTTTACGAAAACAATAGCTTTTTTAATGTAGGGCATAGTATTGGGTCACACTGTAGAATTTCTTTAAAAACAATTATTTCATACAATTAACTGGTCTACTTACAGGGCTAAAGCTTAATTTTAAAAATCCATTTCTGGGTGCCTACTTGGAGGAGTGAGCAACTCCTGAGCTTGGGGTTGTGGGTTCAAGCTCCACACTGGGTGTAGAAATTAAGAAAAATAAAGAAACTTAAAAAAAAATTTAAAATACACTAAGTTCCATGTTTGGTGGAAATGAATGATTTAGCCAGGGCTGAGGTCTTTAAAAAGTCCTTAAATTAAATTCAGTGAAATCAAATGAAAATGACTTGTTCACAATTATTTCTTTGTAACTTTATCAAACTGTAATAGCATTATTTGGGTACGTGATAATTTCCATTAGACAGGTTGCACAAAAAAGTACAGGAGGTATTCTTCCATTTAGATTTCTGAGAAATTTTTATACAGTTTTTCTTTCAATAGTATTATATATGCCTATGTTTCATCTAACTTATTTTCATGTGACTTCTTAGTGTGTAGTATTCATTAAATTATTAAATGCGTATTTCCCAACTACAATAAAAATGTGCAGTTAGATTTACAGAGGTATCAGTAATTTTTTTTACAGTGAAGAGTTAACTGAAACTTAACAGGTACTTTCACTTGCAAGCTCAGTTTAGAAATCTATACAGTATTTTCCCTTTTTTGGTTAGAGTGTTAAGCAAATAAGCTGTAAGTTACAAAATGTTATAGGAAAAGTACAAACAGGATACAAAAATAACTCATAAAGTCATTTCCACGCCTTTGCCAGAAATCACCTAGATTTTTCTGTTGCTTTTGCAAAGTTCCCACACCTGGTGTGCAATAAAGCCCAGTGGCCTCTGCAAGTCCAAGTACTATACTATAGTTTCCCAGGATGTGAGCCCATGAATTTAATTTAGATGTTATGTTCTTAACATAACAGCAGCATAAGTCATGTTTGCCGGATGATCCTCCTGATGTCTTACATTGCTTCGTGGTCTTTCTTGGTGTTCTAATAACTGAAATTTGAATTTGGCAAAGAATAGACCTCTCAGAGAGAAGAAAGACAGCCAACCATTCACCTCAAATGTTATGACAGATTGTAGCTTTTCTGAGATGAACATAAAGTTAGCACATCATTGCAAAATACCTTTCTATTAGATACTGAGCAGCAAACTGAAGATCATACAATTTAAGTCTGAGCATGAAGTCCTTAACCTAGCTCTGACCTTTCTTTTGGCAAGCAAAAACAGTGCTGGGCTTCAAAACTACGTCTCTATGGAGTGCATCTGCACAGCTTACTGCGCTTCAAGGCGTGCTCCCTCTAGTAAGCCAGCCGCAATGCACAGTTGTCCAAGAGGTGAAAAAAATAAACAATAGCCAGTACTTCTGAATAAGCCTCTTTTTTTCCTCAGGAAAAAAATAGATGCCATAAACACTATGGAGAAACTTAGATGAAAACAATAAAAGCATGCAACCATATTCTAGAGCTAGTTCAAATTCATGATTAGCAAAGCAAAACTTCACTTTGACAACTGTTGCCAATGAAATCCCTTTGCTGGGTCAAAGCAGCTACGGTGAGAAGAATCTGAAGCCAAACTTTAAATTCTATCTTGAATATATGAAGAACAAAGCAATGCCAAGAAATTTTGCAGATGTTCATTTCCTTAGGTGAAGTAATAAAGACTCATTTAATAAAGAAGGTGTCATTTACTCCCACGGATGTTACTGCAACAGTATACAGTATATATCTGTGTGTTCCAGGTTTTTAAGATAGTTTTGCCTAAGCCATTTCTAAACTCTGTTGGTATATGAGGTATGTGTACAATACATGTTCAAAGTATGATTCAAGTAACCATTTCTACAATAAATGCAAAACTCTTATAAGTTAGGTTTTGGAGAAGGTAAACAGTGAAGTTTTCCTCTAAAAAAAATGCATCATGTTGCACTATAATTTATGTATTAGCGGTCTTCAATCCTTCACTCGTTCAGCCCTACCTAAACACCAACTATGCACAAAACAATCTACAACCTGCTGTGGAATCGCAGAGTGAAATCAGATGTAGCATTTTCCTTCCTTGTGTATGTGATCTAGAAGAGAAGAGGTGAATTTAAAAACTACATTACAAGTTGGGTGTCAAGATGGTTCGAAGAAATCAGTTGGGGGAAAGGGACCTGCCAATGTCAAAGGAGCAACTGTCCGTTTTCTTAAAAATGGCCCTCACTGAAGGGCACTTGGGTGGCACAGTCAGTTAAGTGACTGACTCTTGGTTTCAGCTCAGGTCCTGATCAGGGTCATGGGATCGAGCCCCTCCTTGGGGTCTGTGACACCTGGCTTGGGCCACTGTGCTCAGTGCATAGTCTGCCCTTCCCCCAAGCCCTGCACATCCTCTCTCTCTAAAATAAATAAATCTTTTTTAAGAAAAAAAAAAAAAAGGTCCTAGTGCAAAACCTAGATGACGGATAGTGAGACCATGACTTCTGGTGGAGCTCCTGGGCTCAACACTCTAATAAGCCATCCTACTCAATCAAGGCAGTAATCCTGGGGGAAAAACATTCCAAGACACTTGGTCTCCCACTCAAGCCATACCATGTACTAAGACACTCCAAAACATGGTATAAATATCCCCACTAGCTGGCTATTTCTCACGCACCTCATAGAAAATTCCATTTCTGAGAGTTTAGTTACCCAATCTGATTTTCAGCAGTAAGATTTCTGTAAAGTGTGGTCTCCAACCTAAACCTAGCAGGTTTTGTTCATGACTTTTTTTTTTTTCCAATGGAGGCCATGCCTTCCTCTATTCTATAAGGGCATGAACTTAATGTTTCTATATATTCATATTTCAAGTGCAAAACACTCAATCTGTTCTTTGGAATTAATGGCCTCGTTGAAACACAAATATCATATTCATTAAAATAGCTGATTCAAAGAGCGGTAGGGTATTAATGAAAGAGGCTACAATTCTACACCGATGAGCTAATCTTCTAAACATTCATTTCCTACCGAAGAGACATATGGGTCTTTTTTGTACCTTGTCCATGCCCCCTTTTCCACAATATACATTACTAAATTTATACACAGTTCATAACAGCCCTTCTCTATCACAGCTATAGAAAAAGCAACGCATGAAGGAGACGCCAGCAAATGATAACAGCAAGTGACGACGAGGAAAACCTTTAATTCAACATGTAGGTAACAAGCTAAACCCAGCCGTCTACGGGTAGAAGCCTCCTTGCCTGTCACAACATCACGGGTGGAAGTCCACCCAGGGTTCTCTGCTCCCAGGCAATCTAGGCTCTGGATATTTCTAACACAGGGGGAGGACGTTAGCTGAAGAAAAGGGGGGAAGTCAGGGTCTGTGCAAGGCGATGGTGTGCTCCTCCTTCATACCTTCCACAGGGCCCGACCCTACAGGGCATGCATGCATCCTTCGGCCCGGGAATAGGGGAATGGGCACCGGCCAGGAGCCCGGGGGCGGGGGGGGGGGGAGGCAGAGGTCTACAGTGCTGCAGGGGGACAGTCTCTGGGGAGCCCCGGGGGGCCCGAGGGAGGCCCGACTGCGATGTCCAGGGTGGATGCGGATGCTCAGCTGCCGCGGCCTCATTCACCCTTTTGAAAAGGCAGGCAACGGAGCACTCCATTCTGTCCCCACACACGCGTGCAAAGGCAGCTCCTGGGTACCCCCCTCAAGAAATCCTTATTTTAAAAACAAAAGACAGGCTTGTGGCCATTCTCAGAGGCGGCCCCATGACACCCAGGTCTGGAAAGCAGATCTGCAGAGGCCAAAGATTAGACAAAAGGCATGAGCCGGCGACAGACAGACCCAGTGATGTTTTTTTTTTTTTTTTTTTTTTCTGAAAGTCCTCAAGGCCTCCCAGTTCTAATTCCGTGTCCCCCTTCTCGGGGACGATTCCTGGGGGCGCCGCGCAAATCCCTTGAGGCCTGGGGAGGACGTCGGACAGGGAGGCAGAGGAGACCCCGAAACTTTCCCAAACTGCGGCAGGCTGGCGGCGGGCAGCGGCCGCGGACCTCGGGCTCCGGGGGGCACCCCGGAGGCGGCGGCCGGCCACCCCCCTCCAGCGCCGCCGCCAAAGGGCCGAATTCGGCCCCCGCCCTGCCCCGGGTCTCCAGGACCGCGGCCCCGAGGGCGCAGCGGGCGGCGGCGGCGACGACCCCGGGGCAGCCCCCGGTCGCCCCAGGGCGAGGGCGAGGGCGAGGGCAAGGACGGAGTCTCGCGCCCGGGTCGCGGCCGAAGGGCAAGGCCCCCCCGGGCGGCTGCAGGCGGGGCCGCGCGCTCCCCTCGCCGCCGCCCCCGCGGGAGCCCCCCGCGCCCGCGCCCTGCGCCCCGCGCCCCGCGCCCCCCGGCGGTGCCGCCCCCTCGGGAGCGCGGCGCGGGGGCTGCAGGCGGGCGGCCCCGCTGCGGCTCGGGCTGGGGCTGGGGCTGGGGCTGGAGCTGGGGCTCGGGCCGGGGCCGGGCGGCCGCGACACAATGCGGCCCGGGAGGCCGCCGCCGCCGCCGCCGCCGCCGCCGAGGCCCGCGGCCGACACAAAGCCCCGCGGCCGCCGCCGCGCACCCACCTTGGGCTCCGGCGCCGGGCTCCCGCGGCGCCTTGGTCCCCGCCGTCCAGACGTCGCAGCCCAGCAGGCAGAGCAGCAGCGCCGCCGACCTGCTCATCTCCGCGCCGCGGGGCCCCGGGCGGCTCGGCTCGCCCACCACCGGGACGGAGCGGCGCGTCAGGGGCGGCCGGGCGCCGCGCCTCCCTCCATGGCGCTGGCTCCGCGCGCGCCGGCCGCCGCCCGATTGGCCCGGCCCCGCCGCCGCCGCCGCCGCCGCCGCCGCCGCTCCCGCCTCCGCGCGCCCCGGCGGGCTTCCCCGGAGAGCCGCGGCCGCCGCTCCGCCGGCGCCTTAACCCCTTCGCGCCTCCCGCCCCGCCCGCGGGCCGCGCCCGGGCCCCGCCGTGGTGCCACCTGGCGGCCGCCGGGCGGCGCGGGGAGGGGGCGGCGCGCCCACGAGCCCCGCGCCCACGGCCCCGCGCCCACGGCCCCGCGCCCACGAGCCCCCCTCCGCTCGCCCGCGCGCCCTCGAGCCGGCCCTGTGGCCCCGGGGCCGCCCCCCCCCACCCCCACCCCACCCCGCGCCCACGAGCCCCCCGCGGCGACGCCCCTCCGCTCCGCCCGCGCGCCCCCCACCCCGCGCCCCGAGGCTTTGGACGGAAAAAACAACAACAACAACAACAACAACACCTGCATTCCGGGGCTGAGGCCCTCGCACCTGTTAACAGAGCGGCCTCAGGACGCATTTGTGTCGCGGGGCGTGGCCTGCCTCAGTTTCCTCGGCACAACGTCACCTGCGGCGACTCAGCTCCCCAAGACTGACAGACACACCCAGTGCTGAGGGTCAGCGGAGTCAGTCTCTCGCCCCTATAAACTGTGGGAGGCCCTCCGTGCCTCAGTGTGCGGGCGGGCGGACGGCTCCAGGGACGGCTCCAGCCTTGTGCTAGGCTATTTCTAGAAGGTCAGGGTGGGGAAGAAATTTATGCGGCCGGGGCCTAGATGCTTCCCCCGCCCCCACCTTTTGTCGTCGCAATATATGATCTAAGAGATCTGCGGGGTTATCCCCATTTACAGATTAGAAAATAGAGGCCAAGGAGGGGTAAGAATCTGTCCAAAGCCCATACTGGTCAGTGGCAGAGCCAAGGCTGAAATAAAATAATCAGTCTGGCCCTCAGGTTAAAGCTCCTCGCAAGGGGGTCCCTGGGTGGCTCAGCCGTTCAGGGCCTGCTTCCGCCCAGGATATGGTCCTGGGGACCCAGTATCAGGTCCTGCATCAGGCTCCCTGCATGGAGCCTGCTTCCCCCTCTGCCTCTTCCCCCACCCGTGTCTCTCATGAATAAATTTTAAAAAAATGTTTTTTTCTTTAAAAAGCTCCTTGCAAGATCCTGGGTATGGGTACACCCACCCCATCCCCACCCCAATTTCCCTGTTTCAGGTGGCGCCTATCTATATGCCTTCCTCCTTGCAGCCTTCCTGTTCTCCTGACTGTCCACCCCCCATCTCCCAACCAGCACTGCAGTGACCTTCAGACCTCTGTGGGGCACCAGGCTCTAAGGAGATCCACACGAGTCTCACTGTCTGCCCAGTGCTGCCTCCAGAACACCAGGCCAGAGGAGGGTTATTTCTGTAATTTTATTAATTGGGCATTAAGGCATGGCAGGCAGTGTACCAAAAAGAGAATGAAGGATGGCACTTGCCCAGTTGGCTTGTGATAGACAAATCATTGTGAGACACAATGAAAACGAGGAGGTGGAGAAGCCCACATGGGTTTTATTGTCACCCTTAGGACCAATGCTACAATTAGTGCAAATTGCACACCTGCACAGGGTGGCAGGTAGTCAGGAAGGCAGAAAGAAAACCTGCAATTAAGGATGGCCTGATCCCTCCTCCTTCTGACTCCCAGAGTCAAAGCCTTAGGGTTGTTCCAGGGTCCACCTCAGAGCCGGAGCAGGGAAGCGACTGGAATGACAGTTCAGCTCAGCCTTCAACTGCAGCTTAGTCACCAGCCTGCGGGAGCCCAGAGCCCAAGCCCGTTAGATTGCTGGGTAGAGCATGGCTTCATGCAGCAGGGCAGTTCTGAAGCTTTCAGGTCACTGTCTTGGGTAGGGGGATGCTTCTAAGAGATGTAGCACCAAGCCCCATCCTGGTTGAAACTTCCCACTTCAAGTATCTTGAGGATATGCCTTGACCAGCCTGAGCCAAAACTAAACAAACGAGGCACATTACCCAGGCTATTAGATCACCTGGGACTTCTAAAAAAAAATCACAGGAGCTGAAGTCTGATGAGGGAATGAAGGAAAGTATTATGGGGGGGGGGGAGGTTTCCTCATATATGCTGCTCTCACTTATAACAATTTACTTGGGTAGTATTAGGATTCCCAGATTATAGATGAACAAACTGAAGCTCAGTGACAAATAATTTGCTCAAAGTATCCAGCTCTGATGATAGCAAACTCAAATTCCCTATAGGAATGTTACCTCCAAGAATGAGTTTCATGCAAATGATTCAAATTACCTCCTGCTGTGTCCAAATGGGGTTTTTTTTTAAAGATTTTTTATTTATTTGAGAGAGAGAGAAAGAGAGCATGAGCATGGGCAGGGGGAAGGGCAGAGGAAGAAGGAGAAGCCGACTCTCTGCTGAGCAGGGTGCCCCATGTGGGGCTGGATCCTAGGACTCCAGGATCTTGACCTGAGCCGAAGGCAGGTGCTTAACGGATTGAGCCACCCAGGCGACCCCCAAATGGTTTTAAAATCTGCTGTAATCCCAGTAATGTCTGAATCTAGTTAATGGTATCCAGGGAATAATACGGTGCCAGTGTCAATCTCCTGGTTTGATAATGTACTATAGTTATATAAGATGTTACATTCAGATTGCTGGGGGACGCTGGGTGCAGGCTGCAACTAGACCTGTCTGTAGTATTTTTATATTTTCTTGTGAGTTATAATTATCCCAAAATTAAAAGTTAAAAAGAAATCTGTACTATGCCATCTTTTCCTGAGCTTTATTATTCCCTTAAAACATTGGTGTTTCTGATCCTAGTATAGACTAGATCTTTGAAGAGTGGGACAAGTCTTGGAGCACCTGGGTGGCTCGATGGTTAAGCGTGTGCCTTGTGCTCAGGTCATGATCTCCAGATCTTGGGATCAAGTCCCATGTCTGGCCCCCAGTTCAAGGGGAAGTCTGCTTCTCCCTCTTCCTCTGCCTCTCCCCTTGCTCATGTTCTCTCTGTGTCGGTCTCTCTCAAATGAATAAGTAAAAAATCTTTAAAAAATAAAAAAAAAAGTGGGGGAAGTTTTAGTAAACACTAAGTGGTTCGTCAAGTCACGTTTGAGTCACATTCATGAGCGTGGATGCTCGGGTATAATGGTTGGTGTTATTGTGCAAGAAAATTTCTGTGGATGACATAGCACTTTAGAAGTTTATGCACCTTTACAGGAACACTGAGGCTTGAATAAACAGTTTCAGAAATACCACCCCCGATTTTGTGAAGCATGAAGAAGATGTTTTGCACAGTGTACCCTGATAAGCCTGTCTCAAACCACAAAGAGAACTGGGACCCCCAAGAGCATTCCCCTATTACTTGGATGTTTTCAGTTACTCAGGTGGGAGGCTAAGGAGCACAGATTCTGCTAAATCACATAATTAATCACATTTACATATCAACTGCCTGGAATTATGTAAGAGTTAAATAATCACACTTTTTCCTCTACTGGAATAAAAGAATATGGTTTACCTTGCCTCGTTTTCTAATGATCAGATTCCCACTTAGTAACTATGGGGAAGAAAATCACTGCTTGAGAGGGAGTGTTTGCAGAACAATGGAAATTAGGAGTGTTCTTTCCTTCTAGAACTTTTCCTGTTGCTCTTATTAAAATCTCACATTGTTTGACTAGAGATGAATTATGACTGTACTTATTTGAAATTGCTCAGAAGTTGCCTGACTGCAGCATTTGATTCCAATTTTCCAGTCCTCTGCCAAAAGCAGTGATGCTATATGCAGAACTTTTCCTGTCTGAATTTTCCAGAGACCTTGATTTCAGAGGCTCTGTGTCAAGGTTTCTTAGCCCCAGATTATTTATTCTATTGAAATCTTTCCTGATGTTGGTGCCCATGCGGTGGAATTTTAATTGTCTGAGTTTGCTTCAAGAGGCATCGTCCTACCTTCTCTCCTTTCTCCTCCTGTGCCACCCCCTGCCCCACATCGGCCCCGAGTAAGAAACTGCCTGTGAACAAACACTGATTATGAGGTTTGTACAGATCAGGAAGTGTGTCATGGACATTCTGACTTCTGTTTGGTGATGCTTTTATTAAAGTTAGATAAAATGTAGCCATGGGTGGAAATTGCAAGGGCTCAGCATTTTTTTTCAGGGCACTTTTGCCATCCATTTGAAAAAGGTGTAAAAATTACTGACTTAACCCCAGCACTCCCCCTTTGCCCTCTTTTTGTGGCTTAGCACCAGTGTATCAAATCCATGTGACTTTCCAACAAGATCTTTCTTTCCGACATGTTTTCTCTCCTACAGCCTCTGTTCTCTCCATGCAGGTTCTCAGCCAGGAGAGGTATCTTATTAAAGAACTAATTCAGTGGATACATATCTGATGTCAGCTTCCTATGAGAAGTTGCAAATGTGCCTTAGCCTACAAGAGAGACTTGCAGATCCCCTGTTCCACTTGGCATGCCCCAGTGGTGACCAAAGGAGTCCAGGACACAGCAATAGGTCTTGACTGTTGGAAAGAATATTTGGAGGCTAGAGGCTGAGAATTCAGTTGCTCAGCAATACATTTGAGGTGAATGCTCTGTTTTGATGAGCCTGCTTCATCAAGGGGAAGGGGAAGTTTCTAGTTCAAGTCTTTGCTGGCCCCCTGAAATACTGTCAGAGACAGGAGAGCTCAAGGTGACTATGAAAGTAAGCTTCCAAATTCTCACTGGAAGACACGTAACTGTGACTATTGGATCTGCCCTCACAGACTTAGAAGGGACATGAAGGAAGGCAGAAAATTTAACAAAATTTTTTTCAGAGAGGGGCACCTGGGTGGCTCAGTGGTTGAGCATGTGCCTTTGGCTCAGGTTGTGATCCCAGGGTCCTGGATCAAGTCCTGCATCTGGCTCCCCACAGGGAACGTGCTTCTCCCTCTGCCTGCGTCTCTGCCTCTCCCTGTGTGTCTCTCATGAATAAATAAATAAAATCTTTAAAAAAAATTTTTTTTCAAAGAAAAAGAGTTTGGGAAAAGATGGGAAGATAATGGAGGAAATGGAGAAGATAATTAGCACGAACTGATTCTTGTTTTGTGGCTCATTCTGTGCCTAAAACAGGGAGGAAGGCATCACTGGGCTTAAGGACCTAAATTCCCCTCCTGTGGGTCAGTGTTCAGGCCAACGCTGTGGGGGGCACGTTTCCTGTCCTTCCCCATCCTCTTCACTTCCCTCTGTTTAATTTTGAAGCTTTTGATCCAAAACTACCTTCGGGGGACATTTCTCACAATGCCCTAATCCTGGCCAATTATTAAGCAAAGGGTTTCTCCCTCCAGCAGTTCCCTTTCTTACAGGCCCCATGGTTGTGGATATGGGGGTGAGGATGGGATTTGTCTGGGCAAATAATACAAGAGGCTGAGATGTGTTAACTTTGAAAGCATATGGCCTTAGGAGATCATTCTCTGTACAAAACAAAAGGATTTGGACGGTTGTACTGGCCTGTAACACCTCTTGAAAGAGGACTTTGTCTGCCTCCATTTTGACCTCAAACTTTCTAGTTGGGTTCTTCTTTCCAGCTTGTCTCTTGGCTCAGCGGGGAGACCCTGAGAGCAAAGCATCCCTATAGGAACTGAAACTACCCCCTCAAGCAACACCCTGCGTGTGATGACTCTCAGGCAGTGATCCATTCGACCTTTACCACCCACCTGCAGGCACCCACCCACCTCTGCCCCACATTTTCCTTATATGGACCTAGAGGTATTCTCGGCACTTTGGAGACAGCCCCCCCCCCTTTTTTAAAGATTTTTATTTATTTATTCATAGAGACACACACACACACACACACACACACACACACACACACACAGAGAGGCAGAGACACAGGCAGAGGGAGAAGCAGGCTCCATGCAGGGAGCCTGACGTGGGATTCAATCTTGGGACTCTGGGATCACGACCTGAGCCTAAGGCAGATGCTCAACCACTGAGCCATCCAGGTGTCCCTGGAGATACTCTTGGAGCTGCTAATGTCTTCCTGGTGTTGACTGCAGTTTAGTTATATTCTTCTGAAATCATTTTAAGAAAGTAAACAAACAAACAATAAGAACAAATAATCAGCTTAACCTCCTAACTTTTCTATTTGGGAAGCACTGGGTGAAAACCAATGGTTTTCTTTAAAAAAAAGAAGAGGCAGAGGGAATCCCTGAGTGGCTCAGCAGTTTAGCGCCTGCCTTTGTTTAGCCCAGGGTGTGATCCTGGGGTCCTGGGGTCGAGTCCCACATTGGGCTCCCTGAATGGATCCTGCTTCTCCCTCTGCCTGTGTCTCTGCCTCTCTCTCTGTGTGTCTCTTGTGAATAAATAAATAAAATACTTTTTAAAAAAAAGGAAGAGGAAGGAAAAAATTATTCCTCCATAGTTCCTGAAAGATCTGGTTTTATGTCCAAATATGAGTCCTTGGTTTCAAAAATGGATATTGTGTCTCAAGTGGCTATTTGTAAGTCAGTGGCATTTCTCACTCAGTGTTAAAAATTCCGGTTGTTAAGCCCTCTGCCCAGTAATGTGTATGAACACAGGGCAAATAGTTCATTCTATTTATGCCTGAACCCTATTTATACTTTTGCTAAAGGAGTATTTATTCCTGAGAGAAGGGAGTAGACAGAGAGAGGTTTTCTATGTGGGGGGCTGTAGTTCTCAGTGCAATGGTTTACTTTTACATGTCAACCTGGTGGGACTAAGGGGTGCCCAGAAAGTGTGACCTACACTGATTCTATCTTGAACAAATCTGCCAGGAGGACAGCCCTGTGCCCTGAAACCTTCTTGAGCAAGCATTGCGGCAACCACCCCCCTGCCCACCATTCTTAATTCTTTCATTTGATTAAGCACATCCTCAGGGCACAGTGTTCCTGAACTGACCAGAAGATATGACAATGACACACAGCTACTACACATTCTCCTCTTAGGTGGGCTCCCAGTAGGTATTCCCTAGGGCTATGAAAGCAGGTCTAAAAGGGATGTGAGATTGGGGCACCTGGGTGGCTCAGGTTAAGCGTCTGCCTTAGGCTCAGGTTATGATTCCCAGGTCCTGGATTGAGCTATGTGTCTGGGCTCCCTGTTCAGCGGGGAGTCTGCTTCTCTCTTTCCCTCTGCCACTCCTCACACTTGTGCTCTCTTTCTCAAATAAACAACTAAAATCTTTTTTTTTTTTTTTTAAGAGTATGCCTTTTATTTTTTTTTATTTTTTTTTTTTTTTTTTTTTTACTTATTTATGATAGTCACAGAGAGAGAGAGAGGCAGAGACACAGGCAGAGGGAGAAGCAGGCTCCATGCACCGGGAGCCCGACGTGGGATTCGATCCCGGATCTCCAGCATCGCGCCCTGGGCCAAAGGCAGGCGCCAAACCGCTGCGCCACCCAGGGATCCCTCTTTTTTTTTTTTTTAAAAAAAAAAAAAAAGATCTCATCTTGTGGCTGCCCAAGACAGGCTATAAGTCTGTAAATCCCCTTAATTAAGTCATTTCTTGTCAAGCTGGACATATTGGTCTTTTTTTTCTTTAGTTTTGTGGCTTCTTTGGCAGGAGGCCCTTTGCCCTTGCATTCCTGTTCAGGGAACACTGATAAATATTATTTCTGGGTGTGTCTGTGAAGGTGTCTCCTAAGAGATTAGCTCCACTGAGCTGGTGAACTGACTAAAGCAGATGATAGAAGAAGCTTTAGAAGACTAAAGCCTTCTCCAGTGTGGGCAGACATCACGAATCCTTTGAGGGCTGGAGGAGAGCAAAAATGTAGAGGAAGGCTGACTATGCTCTCTCTGAGCTGGGATGTCCATCTTCTCCTGTCCTCAGACATTGGCACTCCTGATTCTTGGGCCTTTGGGTTTGGACTGGAACCCTACCTCCAGCTTTCTTGGATAACCAGCTTGTAGCCGGCAGATTGCGGGACTTCTCAGCCTTCATAATTGTGTGAGCCAGTCCCTCACGATAAATGTCTCTATTTCTACCATCTCTAGCTGCTTCTATTTCTTGGAGAACCTTGACTCATGCACTTGGGACCGATGGGTCTCCTACTGATTGGGAAATAAAGAGGTAATAAATTTAAAACTTTGATAACTGTGGTCTGAAATCCAGAGCTTTTCCTTTTTCTGAACAAAGGTTACAGGCTTCATAAGTAAGGGCTCAATTGATAAGAAGAGAAATCTGTTTCACAGATAAGAAAGGGGATATTTATAGCAGGATGCAGGGCCAACCTGAGGTCACCAAACTAGGCTGGGCAAGGCAGGCTACCTTCACAGAGGTGAGGAAGGTCCAAGGGAAGAGTTACCTCTAGGCCTAGCATTGAAAGTTTGGTTGGACAGATCCTCAAAGAGGAGGAAAGGAACCCTGTGGACTCTTATGTGTAGAAACAATTCTGTGTTTAATGTTCCTTCAAAGCACCAGCTTGGTCATATTATCTCCTCAAAGATCATCTAACCACGTTATCCAAAGTATCCTTGTTCCCTCAAGTTATTGAATATCATTTTATTGTCTTTCCAACACCTATCACTTTCTAACATGATCTTTATATTAATGTAGTTACTCAGCTTACTGGCTGTTACCCTCCTCTCGCTAACATATAAGCTCCATTAGAACAGGGCTTTTGTCCAGCTTGCTGCCATATTCCTGGCATCTGGAAAATATGTTTGGCACAGAGTAGGTGCTCCATCATTATTGGCCAAAGTGAAGAATCATGTCTTACCTTGAAGAAATGATTTCTTCCGATTAGTCTAAGTAAGTCTCTGCTACATCAGATTGCTTAATGAATTAGCAAGGATTTATTGAATCCTTTCCATGAGCCCAAAGTTTAAGAAGGAAACTCAAACCCCTCTCTTGTCTTCCCCCTCCCACTTTTCTGAACTTCTCTTTCTGACTACTCTTTAGAGATCCCACTTCAGATCCCAGACCCTGAGCTCAACCTGAGCCTTTCCACATGGGACATTTGCCCATCAAGTTCACATTTTCTCTGTGATCCCTCCACAGCCCTCAGAGCTCTCTGGCAGGTCAGGTTCACTCCATTCAATAGCTACTTTGTGGAGTCATTATAATTACATGTTACCACGTGCTGGAAACAACTGCTTTATACATATAAGTTAGAACATGGATAAAAAAGATGTATGGCCAGATTCTAAAGTGAGTTGGGTCTGCATTGCCCAGTGTGTCTGCAACAGTCAAAACTGCAACATCTGGCAAGGCTATCTGGGAATGTTTGTGTAAACTTTTGACCTCTGAAAGTACACAAGTGGTGAGTTGTGACATCAGCATTTAGGGTAAAGGTGTATGTATGCAATAAACTCCAGAATTTTCTCCTCAAGAAAGAGAGCATCCTCAATCACTTAAAATAAACTCAGAATAGTACACCTCAAGATCTGTGATATCTTTTCCACAGCAATACCTTTTCTTCCACATGTACAAGTTCTTTGAAGAAACCTCCTTGTCTACATATTAATGGTTCCTCAAGATACCAACGATGCCTTGCTCAGAGTTCACTTTCAACAATGCCATCGACTTACCTACTGGCAGGTGTATATATAGATTTGATTGATGGGAAATAATTCAGAAGAATGTAAGCTGTTACAAGGAATACTAGATTTTGGTGCACATATGATTCAAAAATTATTCTTTCACCTATTTCTAAAGAAAGATGTAGCATAACAGCGACATCACATTTTTGCCTAAATAAAAATATTTTCTTTTCAAATATGTATTTTTTGAAGCACTATTTCATGAGATTTAGGCTTTGTCCTCCTCCCAAGAATCCACCCTTACTTTGGATGAAGGTGTTAGTGGATCTATGAATAGTGATCCCGGGTATATTCCTGAGAAGGATGGTATGTTTTGGCATGGGATGATGGAAAACAGGAACCTAGAGAAATTTAATCAGAAGACAGCAGTCCTTGAAAGTGGAAAGGAATGGAGAACAAGCCACATAGAAGAGCCCAGAGACATTTGACTCTCAGGAGTCCCTGAGGGAAATCATCCAATAGTAGTGGCATAAAAGGTAAGATTCCTAAGCATACAAAAGCATCAAACAAACAACTCAAAGACTTTTCCTTCAACTGCTCTGAAATCAATGTTTCACTAAAAATATGATTCATCAGCTGTGAGCCTTACTCAGAAGCACTTCCATATCGTCCTATAGTAACAAACCTTCTATACGTTCAGGAAGATGGTACAGTGGTTAAATGCCCGGGCACTGACTCCAGGCTGACTGGGTTTGGACCCCAGCTGTGTGGCCTGTGGTGAGTTAGCTCATCATGCCTTGCCTTGGTTTGCTCCTTTGTAAAATGGGGATGAAAAGAGCACTTCTCTTAGGGTGTGAATCCAATGAGAGAAAGGACAGGGCCTGGCTTGCATTAGCAGCTGACTTTGTATGGCCTTTATTCCACCGCAGAAGTAAGCTTAGTCTGAAGATCACAAGGTTCTTGGCCAGAGGTGGGTGGCTGACTTCACCTCACATCCACCCTGGAAGGTGCTGTTGGGGTCTCCCTCGGGTGCTACGGGCTTCAAGTCTTCAGATGAAGTGGAGACAGCTCTAACAGCTGTTCCTTCTCAAACAAGCACTCATGGGCCTCAGCATCTTGGTCACAATCCCTTCTGCTGGACTGTGGACTCTGCAAGACTCTTGGATGCCAGGAATGAAGGAAGCTGATGCTTCCGCAACCAAGACCGTTGCCTCCTTGAGGAAGGCAACAATTGGAAGTCCCTGGGCCTGTCATGTGGTCAGGAGAGCCCCAGGTGAGGACAAGGAGCTTAGGACAGTAGCAAGGGGCCTGAGCACCAGCCAAAAAAGTCATAAGGTGGGGAGGACATTTGCCCCCCAATCTGGAGTCTTTAATGTTAATTTACTTACCAGTTCACAGTTTTAAAAATAACTGAGTTGTCAAAACATGAGGATTATTTTCCCTCCTAACAAGGCCACAAAGAGTGAAACATAATCTGGAATTGGTTCTTTCATAAATATCATTACACAATGTGTTTTGCCACTTAACACGGGAATACAAGGGAGAGAATAAAGCATTCCATGTTCTCGGTGTCCTTGAAACCGTATGAAGTCCAAGCAGGTACTTGTGGCGGACAGAATCTTGAATGTGACTCCTACCGTGTATCTAATCAGGAACCTCAAAGTCATTTCTATCGATCTTTGTCCCCAAACACTCACATGCGCACACCAAATAAAATTATGGTCCAGCTTTCTAAAAAGCTTGCATACGTATAAAAAGTCTTTAAAGCCTGGGAGAGGTGGTGATCCACTTCCCACTCAGCGTTAGATACATTTGACGGAAACAATTCGGAGGAGATGTAAGTTGTCAGGAGAATGCCAGATTTCCGTGCACATGTGATTTGGTACACAAGTACCAGAAATAACACTTGCAGGTGAGAAGTTACACACAAGTTACAAAGAAGCAAAAGTAGGTGTTCCCACCCAGGAGAGTGAGTGGGAGACATCTCACCTGGGGGAGTTTCAAATCTGTCTCTGAAGTTCAAGAATAAAGCTGTGTTAGAGCAAACTATTGGACATCCTGCTCCACTGAGGCAGCCGAGGATGTGATTTGGGAATAGTGAACATTCATTGTTTTGACTGTGCAGAGCCCCCAGCTCCCTTTATTTGGTAATGGAACCAATACTTTCCTACAGGATCTACTCTTCCTCTCTGTTCAGTCCAGGTGGTTCAGGGCCTGCTTCATGGGTGGACACATGTTCCAGGTCTAGTCAGTGAGCATAGAAGCCCCCCTGGCTAGCCACAGTTCTGAGGTGCGAGCATGGTCCTGTCAGAGTCTAAATCAGACCCCATTCCAGAACTTTAAGCATATTTGAAACTCTAGAGAGAGAGAGAGAGGTAGGCAGGCTTTTCCAACTGTAATTAATAAGAGGAAAGGATAAAAGCCAGCAACCTCTGGCAGCCATCTTGCCACCATGAGGTAAGAACCTAAGAACGGCGTCAAAGGAGCAAAGCAGAACTGAGATGGAGAGAGTGAGATGAGCTCCTGAATCCAGCCAGTATCTGGAACTAGCCTCCCTGCGACTTTCCTTTTTCAAGCAAATAAACTTTTCTTTATCCTTTAGCCATCTTGAATTGGGCTTTCTGTACCTACAACCAAAAGAATCTGGCCACTGTAGATGAAGATCAGAGATGGTGGGTGCCCATGGTTTGCTGGTTCCAAATGCCACCTGCAAGATGAAGTGGCATTTACCTAATCTCCCAACGTCCACCAACTGTGGTTGTTATCACAGTGAAGAAAAACTTCCTGGAAGATTAGACTCTTTCGGGAAGGTACTTTGAGGGCATTTCCTACATAGATGAGCATATGACATAAAGCAGCAAAACTAGAAACTCTGGACGTGCTGGCCAACCACTTCCTTAAATCTTACTTCTTGCCAAGTGAAGAAAGTCCCGAAAAGCATGATGATTCTTTGTGTATTACTGGATCCCACATTCTTGTCATTTTGAAACTTTACCTGCTTGCTCTCTTTTTCTCTTTTTGTTTGTCATACCTGCGTATGCATCACAGCTGTAACCAGTGACAGATCTGCCTTTTCACTTCCATGGTGGGAACTGAAATGTCTTTTATGCCCAAGTATTCACGATCCACCACCACCCGTGAGTGTCTTCTGAGTAACCCAAAGGTAGTAGCAGTCTTTTTTGTGGGTAAGTCACGAAAGCCAGACTTGGTAAACTTGGTAAATAGAGGTCAGCCACAGCTGAAAACTTAAGTTTTCAAATATGAATGTTATCCTGGCCAATAAAAATAGAAATCACCATGGAGGAGCTAATTAAACATAATAAACAGTTCAGGCGGAACAGGAAACAGCTATTTTTCCTGTCTCCAAAGCTTCTATTACAGGGGAAGGAAGAGCTAATGAGGAATACGAGAAGAATGGGGAGTTCATACCAGCGACTGAATGTTTGGCATCAGAGAAAAGCAAAGTCACAAATGTAATCACAAACGTGGGGTTTCAGTTCATGCATGCGGGAAGGGGCAGGGGATTTTTAACTGTGCGGATCAGTTATGCACAGTTTATCACACAAAATGGTGAAGTTTATGGTTACCTGGGATTTGCAGGTGGTTGTGCCAAAATACTTTTTGGTGACAAGATAACACACACCAGAGAGCTTCGAGGACTACAAAGAAGTGAAGAAGAAGGTCATGCGGAGGGAGCACGGGATGAGTAGACAAAGAGGAGAAGGTGGAGGGGGAGACTGAGGAAGAGAAGCCTTCCTCCTCTGGAATTAGGGTTGAAGACAACTCATCAAGAAACCAAAAGCAATTGGATGCCAGTCCAAAGACTTCAACAGTACGGAGATGTAGTAACTTAAGAAGACTTAGTATAAAGTGGAAGAAGATTTCCGTGTGATTTTACAAAGACCCAAGGCCATTCTCTCTGATACAGACTCACAAAGTTACTGATGGATGAGACAAGCGTGAAACCAGGAGGGAACCACCCTCTCCGTGGCTCTCTAGGATTCCACGCATCCCAGGACGTTTGAAATGTGGCCCGTGGTTCCATGCACAGAGGCTGTGATTTGCAAATGGATGGTTTTCTGCTTTCCTGGAGCGCAGGCCTTGTGCCTCTCCCCCACAACCTGAAGATAGCTGCTCACATCTGCTTGGTTCCTCCCCCACCGAGCATACCATCTGTCCCTGGGAAAGACAAGGGAGGCCTCGTGGCTGAGGAACTGCGGCAGACAGAGCCCCACAACACGCTCAAGACCCCGGCTTAGGCCGAGCCAACCCTGCAAAACCTCCCCACGCCCTGTTGGTCAATGTCAAAAGTAGGGGTAAGTCAGGAGGAGTGATAAAAACCAAATTTTTCCTATGATTTTGATTTGTCCCTAAGGTAATGATTTGTGCTGAGGTCCTGAGAGCTGAAAGCAGACCAGTTATAAAGAGAAAAGAAAGGGGCTGAAGGAAAATCTGCAGAGAAAAAAGTTCAGAATGAGATTTTAATTCAGTCTTTGATGATGGTACTTCAATACACTCTACCATGCGATACATTTATTTATTGCTGTGCCAGAAATGCAGAAAGATGCAGGTTGGCTGGAGAGGACCTAAAGGAGCCAGGGCCATTTAAGAGGAAAAAGAATATCCAGTTTTCTAAGGCTGGGCCACAAGCAGCTGAATTTAGGCACAGGAATAAAGACGAAGATACATATTGAGTTATGTTAGCATAATGAAAACAACGTAGGAGAATGTTTAAGCAAGTTTTCAAGATTGCAGGAATTCAAATAACCAAGGTAATAAAACGAACACAGGAAGTGTAGGTTTAAATCTCCCATAACCAAATCAAAAGAGTAGCCAAAGCTCAACTAATTAGTACAACGGGATTTTTTTTTTCCCCAAGGAAGCAATTACAACAGTTAGGATTTTCTACAACTTCAAGAATTTCTCCCTTCTAGGAGAGCTGGAGACAGAGACCCTGACTATTTGCATGACTTTTGCCAAGTTGCTTTCTCCTTCAGACTCGACTTTCTCATCTCCGAAAAATGGGATGGTAACTCCAGCTACCTTACGGGATGGTCAAAATGTTGAAACGTGACCATGTATGAAAACAAAGCGGGGCATCTGGGTGGCTCAGTGATTATCTACCGTTGGCTCAGGTCGTGATCCCGGGGGTCCTGACTCTCTCTCTGTGTCTGTCATGAATGAATAAATAAAATATAAAAAAAAAACAAAAAACTTTTCTACCTGAAAGCTCTCAACAAATGCAGTTATTGATGGTAAACGCCTTAATGTTTTGAATTTCCTTGTTCTTCCATTGGGTTGTGATGTTTCCAGTGAATTCGGGTGCTCACTGAGGGATTAGAAACCCTGGCACCCCAAAGTTAGACATGGAGAAAATGCTGGAACTAAGTAAATCACCATGGGCTGTCTTTAGGTGGTCAGCACTGGAAGACCTCTCTATAATATGAGGTCAAAGTAGGCACTGAAGGTCAATGTGGGCAAGCCAAAGGGGACGTCATCCATAGATGAGTGGCAGTGGTGGGCACCATCATCCCCCGAGCTGCTCACGCCAAACACCCATGAGCCACAGGGAGGGCGATGGGAGTTTTTTGTTTCAGGGATATAGAGTTTCAGTTATGCAAGAGGAAGGAAATTCTGTGGATGAGTGGTGGCAGCGGTAGGGCAACAATGTGCCTGTACTTCACGACAGTGACCTGTATACTTAAAAATGTTTAAGATGGTAAATTTTATGTGAGGTGTACTTTGCCACAATTTTAAAAGTATGAATCCCACCCTCTCCCCTGGGATCACCTTGGATTCCTTTTTTTTTTTTTTTTCACCTTGGATTCCTACATTCATTTATTAATAAGATGGGATAACACAAAGAAAGAGTTTGAGAAGATGGGAGACGAGGTCCTGAAAATCAAATGATCTGCCAGTGACCGGGACGCAGACATGTTTCTGGGTTTTTCTCCCCCCACCCACCCCCAATTGATCTCTCCAACACAGCTTCTGTGACCAGATCCTCTGTAGCAAGGCCATCCACTCAGACCTCTGGTCCAGGGCTAGTAGCCTCAGGTTAGCTCTGTGTGAAGGTGGGAAATAGAAAGAAAAGGCATTTAGAAATCTAAAAAAAGAAATCTAGATAAAAGATAACCTAGCATTAGTTCCTACAGCAGAATGATGTGACTTGCAGTGGTTTCCACACATCTCTGGGTTAACAGGAAGACTTATTATGATTTTACAAAGACTCCGGGGGGCTCATTTGTTGGATATCTTGCCACTGATGGTTTCACTGTTAAAAAGCAACAAAAATAAGCAAGTGAGTACTCTGGGAGCAGGATTAAGGACCCTGGCCAGAAATAATTTCCCAAATCCTGTGTCAATAGGCAATGTATAACACGAGATTGTCATCCTGGCAGGTCCAAAGCTAAAAAATGAAAACAAAATAAACCAAAGGTAACAGCAGACCAGGAAGCCAGTATGAAAACTTCTCTATACTTCTTTTGAAAGTAACTTTTTAGAGCTGAACTACATACAGGCTTCCACTGTGATACCTGTTGCAGGGACCTCTGGCACGGGCAGGGGGAGACACCTTTGCCTTCCCGTATGATCTATAAGAAAACAGAACATGAAGGCTTTGGGGTCCTTCGGATACATCCAGAGGCTGATCCCAGGAGATGTAGGGTCACAAGCCATGAGGCCAGAAATGCTGTGATTTGCAAACGGTTCATTGCCTTCAAAGGGAGGATAAATTGGAACAGCATTTCAAAGGCATTAAAAAGTTGTGCCTGTGTGTTTTTAAATTGTTTACTCTTGGTGCAGTACTTCTACCCAGGAGTTTTGCTTGCGAAAATAATCAGTCAAGCCCAGGATGTTTTTGCAGCATTGCTTATAATGGCAAAGGATTGCTCATCTCTTAAATATTGTATTGATTTAAAAAATTATGATATCCTCTATGATGGAATACTATGAGGGCATTAATAGGATGGTGGAAATCTATTTATTGAACAGATAGCTTGGCAACATGTCTCATTGCTTCAAAGAAAGTACAGAGACTTTACCTCTTCCTCTCTCAGGAATATTATCTTCAAAAGATAATAAAACTACTCCAGGATGTTCAGCACAGTAATGTTTACTGTCCAGTGTCAAGCGTTACACACACCGCTGTAATGCGAAGCTCTATTAATTGAGATTGGATAAATACATTATAAAGCGGCATACCATGCAGGTATTACAACGACACTCTCCGCTGATCTTTGCCGCATAGGGAGCTAATTATTAAGCAGGAATATTAAGCAGAAAAAAATTTACAAAATAGTAGTTATTGTGTAATTTCATCTTAGTAGAAGTAAAAATAACTATAGAAAAAAAAGCGTGTGTGCCTGCACACACCCACCCACAGGCAACCTAAATGTGCAACGGTAGTTATTTCCGGGTGGGATGTTTAACAAGCTTTTATCTTTTTTATGTTTATTTTTATAATGGGAATGTATTTTTTCTGTAGAATGAAAATGCAACAATGCTATTTCCATGATTTTTTTAAAAAGCACACGATGGCGTTATTTAAGAAGTCCTTCTAAGGCAGTATTTCTCAACCTTGTTTTCATTACCACCCCCTGAAGAGCCTTTTCTGACATTTTTTTCCCTAAGCACCCCTGCCATGAAATTTTAATACCACACTATATTGTATATGTTTATGTACTTTACTTACATCCGCTTTATATATAACAAGTATGTGACTTTTTTGATCCTCAAGAACCAATCCCACTCCCCCCATTGAAAATTATGTTCTTTTCCTTTTTTAAAGATTAATTTACTTGAGAGAGAGAGAGAGAGATCAAGTGGGCAGGGGGAGGGGCAGAGGGAGAAGGAGAGGGGAAGCATGCTGCCTGCTGAGCACAGAGCCCAAGGTGGGGCTCTATCTCACCACCCCGAGATTGTGACCTGAGCTAAGACCAAGAGTCAGACGCTTAGCCAACTGTGCCACTCAGATGACCCGAAAATTATGTTCTGAAGGAGAATAGGAGCTAGTGTGCAGAAACTTGCTTAATTATCCTAAACTAACTTTTCTACTTTACGTCTTCTTTTGCATGGTTTATTTTAATCTTTTGCATAAACTCAGCAGCCGGCAGCTCAAAGTATTCTACTGTCCAAATTCGCTTCACTGGCCAACTTTTCTGAGAGGTGGAGGGGTAGGACGTAGGCTGGTGGGCCCATCCATTCCACTTATTGTTGCTCCCTGTCCTTCCTAGCAGGTGTGGTACCCAGGAGCACCCCCAATGTCTCATCCTCTACTCCATGGGACTCTACCTTCCAGGGAGATCTGAAATCCACAGGGCAGGCTGTAAGAAGCCAGCTGAAGTCTTGGGAGACAGCTGAAGCTCTGTCCATAGGCAGACTTTCTTCTTCCTCAGAAAAGCTTTAGCTCTGATCTGAGGGCCTTTTGGCTGAGCATGTCACACACACCTAAACTATCAAACATACTCTTCCTTACTTAGAGTCAACTGATTATGGACTTGAATTATATTCACAAAATACCTTCACAGCAACATCTGGATTTGTGTTTGGGTAACTGGGATGGTAGCACAGCCAAGCCGACACCCGAAGACTGCCCATTACAGTCTATCCTTTGTCAACCTGGCACCCACGCACGTCTCCTTAAGCCATACTTAATCGCCAAATAAAGACGATGACAGGGTCACACTTGTTCACTCCTCTGCTTTGATGCCCTCTAACTTAAATACTGTGATTTATAAAGTTAACTGCTATTGATACATCTCATGTGAGATGATAAAAGGAAAAGGGGAAAGGAAAGAAAAAGAGTATTTGGTAATATATATGCAAACACATCCATATCAAAATAAGGAAGAAATGCAATAATCACTGTCACTGTTTCTGTGACTGGTCATGTGGTCACAGCAAGCACTTGAGTGGGTCACGGTCTGGTGGAGTGACTGAATTGTTCATTCCTAAAATCTCTGGACCATTAGCAATACTCCCTAAATTGGGTGGTTGTTGTAATTTTCTTTCTTTTTTCGCATTTAAAAGCAACTCTTAAATGGTTAATCGAAGTGTAGTTGATATATAATATTAAATTTCTCTCAGGATGCCTGGGTGGCTCAGTTGGTTAAGCATCTGCTTTTGGTTCAGGTCTTGATCTCGGGGTCCTGGGATGGAACCCCCGCATCAGGCTCCCTGCTAAACAGGGAGTCTGATGCTCCCTCTCCTTCTGCCCCTCCCTGCCACTCATGTGTGCGCATGGGCTTTCTCTCTCTTTCAAATAAATAAAATGTTTAAAAAGAATAAATTACTTTCAGGCATGTAACAGAGTGGTTCAACAATTATACACATTATTAAATGCTCACCACAGTAAGCGTATCATAATATTGACTATATTGCCTATGCTGTACTTGTCATTCCCATGACTAACTTTGTAACTGTAAATTTGTACCTCTTAGTCCCCTTCATCCATTTTGCCCATCCCTCTGCTCCCTTCCCCTTAGGCAAACTCCAGTTTGTTCCTTATATTTATGAACGTTTCTTTCTTCTTGTTTGTTCATCTGTTATGTTTTTTAGATTTCACATGTAAGTGGAACCATATGGTATTGGCCTTTCTCTGCCTGGCTTATTTCCCTTAGCATAATACCCACTAGGTCCATCCCTGTTGTTGCAAATGGCAAGATTTCATTCTTTTTTATGGCTGAACAATATTCCAGTGTGTAATAATACTACACATATACACACACACACACACACACATATGCACACAAACCACATCTTCTTTATTAATTCATCTAGCAATAGGCAATAGGTTGCTTCCATATCTTGGCTATTGTAAATAATGCTGCAATAAACATAGGGATGCATATCTTTCTGAATTAGCATTTTTGTTTTTGCGTAAGTATCCAGAAGTAGAATTACTGGATTGTATAATATGTCTATTTCTTTTTTTTAATTTTTTTTAATTTTTATTTATTTATGATAGTCACACAGAGAGAGAGGCAGAGACACAGGCAGAGGGAGAAGCAGGCTCCATGCACCGGGAGCCCGATGTGGGATTCGATCCCGGGGCTCCAGGATCGCGCCCTGGGCCAAAGGCAGGCACCAAACCGCTGCGCCACACAGGGATCCCAATATGTCTATTTCTAATTTTAAAAAATTTAATTGTATTTTTTTAAATTTATCTTTTTAAAAATTTTTTATTTTTAATTCCAGTATAGTTGACATAGTGTTATATTAGTTTCAGGTGTGCAATATAGGGATTCAACACTTCCATACATCAGCCAGGGCTCATGACAATTGCACTCCTTCATCCTCATCATCTATTTTACCCATCCCCCCACTCACCTCCCCTCTGGTAACCATCAGTTTGTTCTCTATAGTTAAGAGTCTGTTTATTGGTTTGTCTTTCTCTTTTTTTTCCTTTGCTTATTTGTTGTTTCTTAAATCCCACATATGAGTGAAATCGTATGGTATTTATCTTTCTCTGACTGACTTTTTTTGCTTCAGGTTATACTCTCTAGCTCCACCCAAGTTGTTGTGAACAGCAAGATTTCATTCTTTTTATGGCTGAATAATATTTCATTGAATATATATATATGTATATATATATATATATATCACATCATCTTTATCCATTCACCTATCCATGGACACTTGGATTGCTTCCATAATTTGGCTATTGTAAATAATGCTGCTATAAACATAGGGTTGCATGTATCCCTTTTAATTAATGTTTTTATATTTGGGGGTAAATATCTAGTAAGGCAATTACTGGATTATAAGGTAGTTTTATTTTTAACTGTTTGAGGACCTTCCATACTGTTTTCAACAGAGGTTGCACTGATTTGCAAAAGTGTACAAGAGTTCCTTTTTATCCACATCCTTGCCAATACTTATTGTTTCTTGTGTGTGTGTGTGTGTGTGTGTGTGTGTGTTTTAATTTTAGCCATTCTTACAGGTGTGAGGTGATACCTTCTTGTGGTTTTGATTTACATTTCCCTGATGATGAATAGTGTTGAGCATCTCTTCTTGTGTCTGTGGCCACTGGATGTCTTCTTTGGAGAAATATCTGTTCTTGTCTTTTGCCAGTTTTTAATTGGATTATTTATTGTTTGGGTGTTGTTTTATCAGTTCTTTATATATTTTGGGTACGAACCCTTGATCAGATATATCATTCGCAAATATCTTCTCCCATTCAATAGGTTGCCTTTTAGTTTTGTTGATTATTTCCTTCACTGTGCAAAAGGTTTTCTTTTGATGTAGTCCCAATAATTTATTTTTGTTTTTATTTCCCTTGCCTTCGGAGATATATTTATAAAAATGTTGCTAAGACCCATGTCAGAGAAATTACTACCTGTGCTCTCTTCTATGATTTTTATGGTTTCAGGTCTCACATTTAACTCTTTAATCCATTTAGAATTTATTTTTGTGTATTGTATACGAAAGGGGTCTAGTTTCATTCTTTTGCATGTAGCTGTCCAGTTTTCCCAGCACCATTTGTTGAAAAGACTGTTTTTTTCAGATTGTATATTCTTGCCTTTGTTGAAGATTAATTGACCATATAATCATGTTTATTTCCGGGCTCCCTATTTTGTTCCATTGATCTACATGTCTGTTTTTGTGCCAGTATCATACTGTTTTGGTTATGACACCATGTGGTATAACTTGAAGTTTGGAATTGTTATACCTCCAGTTTTTTTTTTCTTTTTCCAGATTTCTTTGGCTACTTGGGGTCTTTTGTGGCTCCACGCAATTTTTAGGATTGCTTGTTCCAACTCTGTGAAAAATGCTGTTGGTATTTTGATAGGGATTGCACTAAATATGTAGATTGCTTTGGGTAGTATAGACATTTTAACATTTGCTCTTCCAATCCATGAGCATGGAATGTTTTCCCATTTCTTTGTGTCATCTTCAATTTCTTTCATCAATGTTTTATAGTTTTCAGAGTACAGGTCTTTCACCTCCTTAATTAAATTTATTCCTAGGTATTTTATTATTTTTGGTGCAATTGTAAATGGGATTGTTATCTTAATTTCTCTTTCTGCTGCTTCATTATTAGTGTATAGAAATGCAATGGATTTCTCTATATTGATTTTGTATCTTACAACCTTACTGAATTTGTTACCAATTCTAGTAATTTTTCCATGAGGTCTTTAGGGTTTTCTATATATAGTATCATGTCCTGTGCAAATAGTGAAAGTTTTACTTCTTCCTTACTAGTTTGGATGCCTTTTATTTCTTTTTGTTGTCTGACTGCTGTGGCCAGTGCTATGTTGAATAAAAGTGGTAAGAGTAGATATCCTTGTCTTGTTCCCGACCTGGGGAAAACTCTCAGTTTTTCCCACTGAGGATGATGTTAGCTTTTTTCATATTTGGCCTTTATTACATTGAGGTATGTTCCCTGTAAACCTATTTTGATGAGGTTTTTATAACAAATGGTTGATGTGTTTGTCATATGCTTTTTCGGCATCTATTGAAATCTTACGGTTTTTATCCCCTTATTTTTGTGATGTATCATGTTGACTGACTTGTGAATTCTGAACTACCCTTCAATCCTGGGAATAAATCCCACTTGATTGTGGTGAATGATCACCATGATCATTCTTTTCAAGTAGGCTCAGAGCCCAACACAGGTCTTGAACTCACGACGCTGAGATCAAGACCTGAGCTGAGATCAAGAGTTGGATGCTTAACCAACTGAGCCACCTGGTGCTCTGTGGTGAATGATTTTTTTTTAAATGTATTGTTGGATTTGGTTTGCTATTATTTTGTTGAGGATTTTGGCATCTATGTTCATCAGAGGTATTGGTTTGTTCTCTTTCTGTGGAGTGTTTTTATCTGGTGTTGACATCAGGATAATGCTGGCTTCATAGAATGAATTTGGAAGGTTTCTTTCCTCTTCTATTTTTTTTGTGATGGTTTGAGAAGAACAGGTATTAACTCTTCTTTAAATGTTTGGCAGACTTTGCCTGTGAAGCCATCTGGTTGTGAACTTTTTTTTGTTGGGAGTTTTTTGATTAATAATTAAATTTCATTTTGGTTATCAGTCTGTCCAAATTTTCTATTCGTTCTTGCTTCAGTTTTGATTATTTATATGTTTCTAGGAATTTATCCATTTCCTCTAGGTTGTTTAACTTGTTGACATTCAAGTTTTCATAATATTCTCTTACAATTATTTGTATTTCTGTGGTATTGTATTGGTTGTTATTTTCCTCCCTCATTTGTGATTTTTGTTTATTTGAGATCTTTATCTTTCTTCATGAATATGGCTGGAGGATTATCAATTTTGTTGGTTTTTAAAAACAACAGGCTCCTGGTTTCATTGATCTCTTCTATTGTTTTTGTTTTATTTTGTTTGTTTTTCATTTCTATATGATTTATTTCTCCTCTGTTCTTTATTATTTCCTTTCTTCTTCTGCTGGGTTTTGTTTGTTGTTTCTTTCTAGCCCCTTTAGTTGTAAGTTTAGGTTGTTTATTGGAGTTTTTCTTGCTTCTTGAGACAGTTCTCTATTGCTACAAACTTCCCTATTAGAATGCTTTTGCTGCATCCCAAAGCTTTTGGACCACTGTGTTTTCATTTTCACTTATTTCCATGTAATTTTTTATTTCTTCTTTGATTTCTTTGTTGACCCACTCATTCTTTAGTAGTATGTTATTTAACCACCATGTATCTGTGATCTTTCCAGATTTTTCTTGTGGTCTTTTTCTAGTTTTACAGCATTGTGGTCAGAAAAGATGCATGGTATGACTTTGATCTTTTTGAAGTTTCTAAGACTTGATTTGTGGCCAGTATGTGATCTAGTCTAGAGAATGTTCCCATGTGTACTTGAAAAGAACATTTATTCTGTTGTTTTAGGATGGCGTATTCTCAATACCATTGAATCTGTCTGGTGTAGTGCATCATTCAAAGTCACTGTTTCCTTGTTGACTTTCTGTTTGGATAACCTGTCCATTGATGTAAGTGGGGTATTAAAGTTCTCTACTATTAATGTATTATTATCAATTATTTTCTTTATGTTTCTTATTAACTGCTTTGGGTGCTCCCATGTTGAGTGCATAAATATTTACAATTATTATTACCTTATTGTTAGATTGTTCACTTTGTTATTATGTAATGTCTTTCTTTGTCTCTTGTTACAGTCTTTGTTTTAAAGTCTCTTTTGTCTAACATAAATATTGCTACCCTGGCTCTCTTTTGACATCCATTTGCAAGATAAATGTTTCTTTATCCCCTTACTTTCAATCTGCAAGTATCTTTAGGTCTGAAATGAGTCTCCTGTAGGCAGCATATAGATGGAACTTGTTTTTTATCTATCCTGTAATCCTATGTGCTTTGATTGGAGTGTTAATCCATTTACATTCAAAGTAATTATTGATAGATATGTATTTATGGCCGTTTTATTACTTGTTTTGTGGTTGTTTCTATAGTTTTCTCTCTGATTCTTTCTTCTCTTGCTTTCTTTTATGGCTTACTGGTTTTCTTTAGTGACATACTTGGATTCCTTTCTCTTTATTCTTCGCCTACCTATTACTGACTTTTAATTTTTGGTTGCCATTAGGTTTGTATATAACATCTGCATATAACCGTCTATATTAATTTGATGGTCACTTAAGTTTAAACTGATTCTTTGCTTTTCTTGCTGCTATGTTTTAGGTATATGGTGTCATATTTTACATCCTTTTATTTTATGAATCTCTTGGCTGATTTTTACAGGTATGCTTATTTTTCATATTCTCATTTATGGTCTTTCTCTTCCACTCAGAGTCCCCTTTAATATTTCTTCTAGGGCTGGTTTAGTGGTCATGAATTCCTTTAGTTAGTTTTTTTTTTTTTTTTTTGTCTAAGAAACTATTTGTCTCTCCTTCAATTGTGAATGGTACCCTTGCTGGATAGAGTATTTGTGGCTGCAGATTTTTCCCTCTCAGCACTTTGAATATATCATGTCACTCCCTTCTAGCCTGCAAAGTTTCTGCTGAAAAATCCACTGAGAGCTTTATGGGGTTTTCCCTTCTATGTAACTGTTTTCTTTTGGTGCTTTTAAAGTTTTTCTTAACCATTTTTTTTTTTTGTGCCACTTTAATTACTATATGTCTTGGTGTGGAATCCTTTGGTTGTTTTTTCAGGGGATCTCTGTGCCTCCTAGTTCTGGATATATTTCCTTCTGGAGATTATGTAACTTTTCAGTTATTATTTCTTCAAATTAATTTTCTGTTCCCTTTTCTCTCTCTCCTTCATCTGGGATTCCTATAATGCAAATGTTATTTTGCTTGATGGAGTCACTGAGTTCCCTAAGACTATTCGCAATTTACATAATTTTCCCCTCTCATTTGCTTAGTTTGGTTACTTTCCATTACTCTGTCTTACAGGTCATTAATTTCTTTCTCTGCTTCATCTAGCCTGCTTTTTATTCCATGAAGTGTATTTTTAATTTGCTTTATTGCGTTCTTCATTTCTGTTTTTTTCAAAAAAAATCTCTTTGTTATGGGTCTCACTGATGTCCTCCACTCTTCTCAAGTCCAGTGAGTATATTTATGATCATTAAATTCTCTATCAGGCATATCTGTTTTGCTTAGGTCTCTTGCTGTGATTTAGTCCTGTTCTTTCATTTGGGATGTATTTCTCTGCCTCCTCCTTTGGTCTAAATCTCTGTGTCTGTTTCTGTGTGTTAGGAAATCAGCTACATCTCCTGCTCTTGGAGGCAATGGCCTTATGAAAAGGTTTTGAAATGCCTTGCAGGGCAGTGTCCCTTGTTCCCCAGCATCTGGTGTTTCAGGTAGTGACTCTTGTGTGTTGTGTGCCCTGTTGTTGTCTTGCTGCTTTACCCAGTCCATTTGTTTGCAGTGGGTCTCTGCCTGTTGTGGGCAATGTTTGATGCCTGGCGGGGGTGGGGTGCCTTTTAACAGGATACATGCTGGTCTGCTTACTAAATGAGACCTGGAGCCACTGCTGCCGGGATTGGACCAGCCTAAGTATATCTTCAATGTGTGTGTGGCAGCAGGGTGTGTACTTTTAAAAGATGCACCTCAGACTTCTGCAATGCCTGCTGCTCTGGCCACCAGGATGGAGACCTTGCAAAAGGTACAGGTTGGAAAATGCAGTGCTGGCAAGATTTGTGCTGATCTTCATGGAGTGGCCCCATAGTGACGAGACTTAGGCAAGTAGGACTGGGGAGGGCAGATCCCCTGAAGTGCTGGGAGGGTGGGGTTTGGTGTAAGCAAGTTAGGCAGTGCTGATTCCCATACTTGGTTGTGCGTTCCTGCTAGGAGGAAGAAAATGGCACTGGCAAGCTCCTTTATTTCTGGAGAGGTGTCTCTGAGATCCCTATCTCTCTGGGGCATGCTCTGTGATGAGCAAATCACCCTCCCTTCTGTGTGCCCCAGGCATCCTCCAAACTGCTGGTTCTGTGCTGTATCTGCTCAAGCTGTTAGGCATACTGCCTCTTGAAGGATGGAGACTCAGCTTCCTAATGCCCTTGGGACTCTCCTGGAGCAGAGCCTGCTGGTCTCTAGAATTCCGGGCCCTACATCCTGCTGGTTGTAAGACTTCGTGAAATTCAGCCCTTCTTACTTTCAAATATTATGGGGGTTTGTCTTCCCCATGTAGGGTCCCCAGTGCAATCATCAGTCTCTTGCCCTTCATTGCACTCCTGGATCCCTGCTCTCCGCAGACCACCACAGTCCATTTAGGTCTCAGACCGTGTCTCTGTTTTTCCTATCTTCCTCAGTGTGGCCTTTTCTCTACCTTTGGTTCTGGAGTTCATTCCACCAGAACTGGGTCATTTTCTGGGTTATTTACACTGATGCAAGTGTCATCCAGTTGTATCTGGGGAAGTGGGGAGGCAAGCTTAGGGTCCTTCTCCTCCATCTTTTCCCTCCTTTTGTAATTTTCTTTTTTTTTTTCTTTTTGGTTCTCATTACACTTTCCCTTCTGAGGTTTATTGAGTTATAATTGACATATATTTTGACATAACATTGTATAAGTTTTAAGGTCCACTACACGTTGACTTGTTACACTCATATACTGCAATATGATTACCACCTTAGCATTAGCTAACACACTTTTTAACCTTTTTTTTTTAATAAAAAAGTCATAGAAGGACAAACACTGTTATAATTTTCAATTGAATTTTGTCAATTAATATGGTGATACTAAGAGACACCCTAAGGGACCTCTTCTTCCTAGACATACTCTTCTTTACCTGCATTGCATAGTGTTATGTCAATTCTCCTTGGTAATCAGGATCAATGACCCCAGACAAACAATAACCCACTTCATCATCGTTGATTCAGAGGCATAAGGAATCCAGTCACCTGGTGGCAGTCTCAACTTTGGTGGAATCATTGCCATCTTACCTGGTGGAAGAATGGGACTCTGACATATAGGATGGGAACATCTGTGTTGATGCTCCTGCAAATCTTGAATCCTCATCTTTCTCTGGACACTCTGAGTTTGAAGTGGACCACTCCTCTCTATTCTGGTGTTTTTCCATGGAAACTCTACCAGACAAACCAGTTGTATAGGAGATTCTGAAGGACATTCCATTCAACAAAGTGGAAAGGAATTGACTACCCAGAGTGGCCCCAGCATCACTGTAAAGGTTTGTGATTGGTAGTCCTCTTTAGGCACATGTAAGCCAAATGGAGAAGATGGTTTAAAATAACTGGGCTCTCTGACATGATGGGGATGATGGGATGCAAACATCAGAGAGGCCAAGTGGATGCATGTAGCCATCAGGAGCCCGGTAAGCATGGTGATCTCAATGAGCAGTTAAGATCAGAGTAGTAGCCAGGATGGCCCTGCTCCATGCTTGTTATATAGGGGAAAACGAAGAGCCAGAGTCTGGTGTGTGTCTTCCACTGTAGTCCTAGCCTGTGACCAGTTTCAAGCTCTGAGTATTTCACCCATGATATCAGAATTTGGGGCCTACTTGCTTCCGGTTTGGTTTGTCTCCGATATTAAAAACAAAGGCATACTTAATTTTTACCTTCTTCTTCATCCTCTTCCTTTAATAATAATATTGATAGCAGTAAACTTAACACCTGCTTTACCTTGACTAAGAGATAGACTGTAATAATTCGGAGAACTAACACATATAACATGTCAGCAATGACGAAAAGTTGGGTTGAATTTCATCTTTTTGACTCATTTAAATACATTTTAAAAACGGATGTTTGTTCTCTTTCTGCATCTCCCAGGGAGAAATGATCACAACCAGAGCTTCAAGCAATTCTCTGTGCATCTGGGGGAGGAGGGAAAAAGCAGGGAAGATGGGGGAAGGAACCGAATTATCACAAAGCAGTTTCTTCTGGCCCAGCCTGGGAAAGCCACAGAATTCACCAGAAGACAGTCTTCCTGAGGGACTCACTGTTCTCCTCTCCCTCATGCTTTGCCTCTTCCTCCACTCATAGTACAAACATTCTGTTCATATGTTTTCTGCCATTTACAGTTGCTAGCTATTTCCCTGGATAGGGTTGATGAACCCAATTCATGATGTCAGTTTCTGCTCTGGGTTCTGAAATTAAGAATATATACATGAGAAGGGCAGGGCTCAGTACATGAGCTTTATCACTGTGCTTGAACCTTTGGCCTTGTGGGTTTCTTGCTGTTACTTCCCTAAGTGGAACAAACTCATGGGCAGAGGGTGGGACAATGCAGCTGCCCACAGGGGTGGGTGTACTCAAAGATGCATTGCATCAGGAAAAGTCAGGACTAATAGGTGTCTAAGTACAGCTTGCAGAGGAGAGCTGCCCAAGAAAAAAGCAAAGAGACATGCCTTTTCTGAGGGTCTACACTCGCAGAGTCCATCCTCAGGAAACAAATGTGAAGCAATACCTTAGGCTCCTCCTGCCTCACTAGCTGGAGTAAAGTGCCAATGAGAAGTGAATAGCAGGCAGCAACTTTCTCCCCATTTCCCTGGGAAGTTGAGGCTTGGTGAGGATGGGGGGGTCTTGGAATAATTGCCTATTTTATGGACAAGCAGGAATTTTAGAAAAGGAAGAAAATGATTCTTCCTGTGGTATATAATTTTATCTATTCAGGGTTCTACAGGACCAAGAGATCTATATATACAGAAAAAGATTTATTTATAAGAAATTGATTCATGTAATCATGAAGGCTAGTAAGTTCAAAATCTGGAGGGTGGACCACACGTTGGAGACCTAGGAGAGCCAAGATTCAAGTTTAAGGCTAAAGACAGTCTGCTGGAGAATTCCCTCTTCCTGGAGGGAGGGTGAGGCTTTTGTTCTATTCAGGCCCTCAACTGATTACATGTGGGCCATCCACATTAGGGATTGCATTCTGCTTTACTCAAAATCCGCCACTATAAATGTTAATTTCACCCAAAAACACTTTCATAGAAGCACCCCAGAATAATGTTTGACTAAATATCTGGGCACTCTGTGGTCCAGCCAAATTGACACATAAAATTTTTTTTAATAAATTAATTTTTATTGGTGTTCAATTTACCAACATACAGAATAACACCCAGTGCTCATCCCGTCAAGTTGACACATAAAATTAACCATCACAATGTGTGTATGTGTATGTTTACATATACATATATGTATAATACACATAACATGTTATCACATTATTACAAACTATTAAAAATAATAAATATAAGCAGGCTGTGTTAGACCAATGATGAGTATCTATATCAGGAACTAAGGATTAATCAATCCCATTCTGTACATCTTAGGTCACAATTATTTCGTTTGTATTTTCTCTGAATTTTCTAAATTTTCTACAGTAAGCACCAATCTCTTTTGTAGCCAGACAAAAAGCTAAGATGTTTCTTTAAAAAAATATTCTGTGGGGGGGGGGGACACCTGGGTGGTTCAGTGGTTGAGCATCTGCCTTCAGCTCAAGGTGTGATTCTGGGGTCTTAGGATCGAGTCCCACATCAGACTCCCTGCTAGAAGACTGCTTTTCCCTCCGCCTGCGTCTCTGCCTCTCTCTCTGTGTCTCTCATGAATAAATAAATAAAGTCTTTAAAAAAGTATCCTGTGGGGGAGCCTGGGTGGCTCAGTATCCAACTCTTGATCTCAGCTCAGGTCTTGATCTCAGAGTTATGAGTTTGAGTACTGCATTGGGGTCCATGCTGGATGTGGTGTCTACTTAAAAAAACAACAACCCTATAATATATAGGAATGTTTATTAGCTAATATCTAAAATTTGGTGTTTGAAATTGTGTCTTTTGTTTTACAGTTCATAAAAATTTTGTCAAACCCTGAAGCCCTGGGCCCCCACCTGTAATGTGGTTATGGAACAGGCCACTAGACCAGGTCCTTCTTGCTCTTTCATTCCACTTGACTGCACTAAAGCCATGCCTCACCCCCCTACCCCCATCCGCTAGGGTGTATCCAAGTTTATCATTGTCACTGACCCATGTGCGACCTGAAAGGTCCTGTCAGAGCCTTTGGAGGAACAGATGCTACTGAATCCCAAATCACAATGCTCAATCTGCTTATAATACTGTACAGAGGATACATCTACTCTTATAAGTGAAGGGGAAAAGTAAAAAAAAAAAAACAAAAACCAAAACTCACTAGCATAAGATAACAAAATCATGATCCTGTAGCGAAAACTACAATTTCTTTCCCAATCCAGATTTTCAGGAAAAAGATAAAGGACATAGGAAGAAGGCATACGTTTTCCTTGGCTTCTTTCTCTTTAGCAGAGGTTTATCAATCTCTCTCTGAGAGGGGTACACATTTAAAACAAAAGACATATTAATGATATAACTTGATTTTTAAAACATTCATTGTAAATGGATCTGCCTGTGGATGGAAGAGAATTATGGAGCCCTCAGGAGATAGCAACTTGCCTGCAAAATAACAGTTGCTACTAGCAAGTCTTCTAGAAATTGAAGAATTAAGAAAATCCATTCCAGCATGGAATACAACTGCCTCTACATTTTTCCAGGATATCTAGAGTGCTCAGCCGTGGCAAATGAGGTCAGCTATGGTTCAGGTCATATTGGAAGACCTAATCCATTCAAATGAGTTAAACTGCTTGTAAAATAGAATCTCAGGTTGTGATCTGTTGGGTGTCAAAATGGGTTGAAGGTCCAACCCTCCAGAGAGGAATTACACTTGCTTCTGCTGGTGCCTTTTTAGAAGGAAATTCCTGGCATGTGGTTTCCCAGACTGCAAATAGAGTGATTTTATGTCCCAGACCTTTGTGCAGGGCTTCCTGTGGACACAATGATCGGGGCAGACTGGGGGGTGGGGGTGGGGTCATCTCCCTCCTTACAACCAGTCACGTTTCCTCTCTATTGCCCCGCCAACACAATGCCTTTTCTCCCTGATGCTTTCTTTGAGGCTACAGCACTGCATAATCTTTGAGCAGGGACAGGGGGAGGTTGTGATCTGATTTCCTGCCTTACATGAGCTCCTGACTTTGATACTCATCTGCTATGCTCTGAGTTACCTGTTATCAGTTAGTGCCTTAAGGTAACAGGTGGCTCAGCGTCCACCTCCCCTAAATAGGCCTGTGTCCCTGCTTTGTTCTTGGTCTTAGAATTTACTTCACTATCTTTTAAGTTCATTTATACATGTAAAAGAGTGATTTTAAAATTCCTGACTTAGCATTTTTAGTGTGAAGGTTTCAGGCCATCCTGAAACACATCATATTTCCAGAAGCTGAAATTCTATTCCGTAGATATATTCTTTTTAAAATTCTGAGGGTTGGGATAGCTGGGTGGTTCAGTGGTTGAGCGTCTGCCTTAGGCTCAGGGCGTGATCCTGGGGTCCCAGGATCGAGTCCCACATCGGGCTCCCTGCAGGGAGCCTGCTTTTCCCTCTGCCTGTGTCTCTGCCTCTCTGTGTGTCTCTCATGAATAAATAAATAAAATCTTTAAAAAAAAATAAAATTCTGAGGGTTGCATGATTATAGACACCATGGACTTCCTAACATGCTGACCTAGAGATTGAGGATATATATATACAAGGAGGGCACTTGGGTCAGAAAGGGTCAAGCACAGGGGAATGTCTTTTTTTTAAGATTCTAAAAATAAATGTTAATAGCATTTTGTCCCCAAAGTGCATTAATTCAAGTATGAATAGGCTAATTCACTATTATTCATTTAACAAATATTTATGGAGACTTAATTACATGCCTTGCTCCATTCTAGATGTTGGGGATACACAGTGAACATGCTTTCATGGATCTGGCTTTCTGGTGAAAGAACACAGTATTTGTGGGCTGTACTGAATTGCTTAGCAATTATTAAATGATTTCTGGCCTCCTTAGCTAGAATGAAAGATTTTTAAGATTTGGGGTCATGGTTTATACTCCTAATGCCCAAGTTGCCTGCACCATGGTGTTAAGTCAGTATCCATAAAAATCAGGGTGATGTGGAGGCATCTGACTACTGACAGTGGCTTGGGTCATGATCTCAGGGTCCTGAGATTGAGTGCCACTTTGTGCTCTGTGCTCAGTGGGGAGTCTGCTTGAGATACTCTCTCCCTCTCCCTCTCCCCCTCTCCACGTGTGTGTGTGAGTGCATGCTCTCTGTAAAATAAATAAATCCTACAAAAACTTAGGCTGATGGAATTTCATATATGATTTCATTTTTCTCTCACAACATTTTTTTAGGGCATTTTTAAAAATTTTTATTTATTTATGATAGTCACAGGGAGAGAGAGAGAGAGAGAGAGAGAGAGAGGCAGAGACATAGGCAGAGGGAGAAGCAGGCTCCATGCACCGGGAGCCCGATGTGGGATTCGATCCCGGGTCTCCAGGATCGCGCCCTGGGCCAAAGGCAGGCGCTAAACTGCTGTGCCACCCAGGGATCCCTCTCACAACATTTTGATGAAGGGTGATTGCCAGTATTCTCTTTATTTAGTTTTAGTAATGAGACAAAGATAAGCAAGCAATTAGTATCAGAAGATAGGCCAATCTTTTGTCTCTTAGGGTATTAGTATTTTTTATAGGATTAAGCACACTGAGCTTGAGATATCAACAAGCAACCTAGGCTATAGGGCACTTTAGGATGGTGATCAAGAACATGGGCTTTAACTATAGAACACAGTATGGGGGTTCTTCAAAAAATTAAAAATAGAATTTTTAATATGATCCAGCAATGCCATTTCTGGGTATGTATCCAAAGGACAACAGAATATTAAAGAGATATCTACACTCCTATGTTCATTGTAGTATTTTTCACAATAGCCAAGATATACAAACAACCTACATATCTGCCAAGAGATGATGGATAAAAATATCTGGTGTATATACATATATGTAATGGCATATTACTATATATATTACTACATATATTATATATTATATTAGTATATTATGTATGTTATATATATATTCACATATACACATAATGGCCTATTGCTCAGCCATGTGAAAAAAGGTAACCCTGCCATTTTCAATAACATGGATGGAACTTCATTATAGTAAATGAAATAAGTCAGAAGAAGACAAATAGTGTATGATATCACTTACATGAAGAACATTTAAAAAGCTGAACTCAAAAACAGAGTATAATAGTGGTAACCAGGGGTTTTGGGGTGGAGGAATCAGGGAGATGTTGTTTAAGGGTACTTACTTGCAACTAGTAGATAAGTCCTGGAGAGCTAATGCATAGCATAGTGATTATAGTCAATAATACTGTATCATAAATTTCAAAGTTGCTAGGAGACTAGATCTTAATTGTTCCCACTCCAGAAAAGAAATTATAATTATGTGAGGTGATAGAGGGGTTAGCAAACAATACAATGGTAATCATATTGCAATATATAAATGTATAAATTCAACATGTTGTACACCTTAAACTCATACAATGTTATCTGTAATTATATCTCCATTAAAAAAAATTGAGCATGGGCTGTGGAGTCAGACAGACCTGGGTTCAAGTTATTTAATTCCTGAACATCAACTTGCTCCTCTGTAAAACTGAATGATAACATCCTTTTTTAGGGTACTGGGAAGATTCACATCCAATCCCAAATTGCTAATAACTTTTAAAAAGGATTTGTTGGGGGTACTTGGGTGGCTCAGTTGGTAAAGCATCTGCTTTCTGTTCAGGTTACAATTCTGGGGTCCTGGGATAGAGCCCCACATTTGGCTCCCTGCTCAGTGGAGAGTCTGCTTCTCACTCTCCCTCTGCCCCCTCCCTTCTCTCTCTCTCTCTCTCTCTCAAATAAAGGAATAAAATCTTAAAAGAAAATAAAAAGGATTTGTTATTATCTTTCCCAAGTTGATGGACATTCAAGAGTCAATGATGAAAATGAGAGGTATTGAGGGTAGCGTGGCAGCTATAGTAAGATTATCATGACTTTGATTTTAAGTCCCTTTTTATTATTGCTTATTTTTGCCATTTGCTTTGCACTGAGAAGCTAGACTGCTTTTTCTGAGCTGGTTTATGCTTTCCCCTAACACTTGAACTAATGGAGTTTGGATCCTATATTGATGCAAATGCTTTGTTGACTAATGATACTATTATATTGGTAGGTCCTTTGCAACTTTGTTGATTATGTTTTAGATTTTTTTTTTAAAGTAGAGTAAATTATTAAATTTTTTAAAATTTTTATTTATTTATGATAGTCACAGAGAGAGAGAGAGAGAGAGAGAGAGAGAGAGAGGCAGAGACATAGGCAGAGGGAGAAGCAGGCTCCATGCACCGGGAGCCCGACATGGGATTCGATCCAGGGTCTCCAGGATCGCGCCCTGGGCCAAAGGCAGGCGCTAAACTGCTGCGCCACCCAGGGATCCCTATGTTTTAGATTTTAACTTTATATTGGATAGATACAAGTTGTTCATGCTTAATTTTATTTGTTGTTATCACATCCTATTTTGGGTTGTATCTTTCAGTGTTCCTCTGTCACAATATCTTTACCCAGATTTTCTGCATGAGTATAGATTTGTAATTTCTAATATGAGAGAATTTAAAAAATCATTCATTCACTCATTCGTTCATTTAAAAAATAATTATTGAACTCTTCCTATGCTAGGCTGATAGTATGAAGACAAATAAGACAGCTTCCTTTTCCTCAAGATGCTTGGCATCAAGCAGAGACAAGGAATAAGTAAATAAAGGAATAAAGGAATAATATGCAAAAAAAGGTTCTCAATTTGATCAAATAAAAAATACTGGAAAATTATCATTATTAATTTGTCCTTTTCTAAATCATAACTTAGCTTATAAACATCATTTTGGTTTAATGCACTTTAATTGAAATACATTGAAAGGCCTAGTAGTGTGAGTCCTTGGAGATGAATAAGACAAGGTCCTGGTCCTCAAGGAGTCTGGCAGGGTGGCAATGTGGATTTAGATTTCCCTATATAATCATTCAGACCATTGCCCCATTGTTAATTGACAGGGTTCTTATGCAAATGGAATTTAACGAATTAAGGATGGCATACACAGGATCATTCAATTCTCCAGGTTTTATTTTATATTTTCCAGGTGCATAAACTTCCTCTATTATCTGAAAATTGCTCCTGTGATAGTTTAAACATTTAATTGAACTGCCAGGGACAGTGATTACTGGTCTCTTGTCCAGGTTTGTAAGTGGAACTTCCCTTGTGCTATCCTAAAACAGAATATTGAACATTTGCTGGCTTCATGTCTTGATGAACAATCACTGAGATAAGATGTATTTTTCTGAAGTGGAAAATACTGTTTACACTTTCCGCTAGAATTGGCTGATACTTTCAGTAGCTGCTCAAATTCTTGCTGATTCCTCTTGAATGGATGCTTTTGTTTTGATGGCTCTCCTTATGAAAACCATCTTTATTTCCTTTGGAGAGTCTACTATAAGCAAAATTACTTGTTAATATTAGAATAATTTTTTATTCCAGTTGGAAGGGAACTGCTGATTCTCTTCCTTCTTGGCATCAACGTATTAAGAAAGAGAACAGGGTCTGCCACAGAATTCATCTTTGGAAAACTGTAAAACATTAAATGTTTCCATTGACTCATGGGAATTCAGTATGCTCCTCAAAACACTGTTTTTATTTCAGGGAATTTCCTGTTATTTCCTACATTAAAGCATGGGTGTTTCTCTTAAAACAATAACCTACTCAAGTTTTTTTCATGGAATAATTTAACTATAAAATGTAGCATTGACTGTTTTGTTGTTGGATGATTCAATATTTACATTGAGTTCTTTGTATATGAAATCAAAATAACCTATTTTGAGTTACTCACACAACTGGTAATTTGTGAATAAAAGAAAGCAAATTAGAAAACACAAAACAAAAAAACACAAGATGGTTGTTTTGGTAGTTTATGCTGCTATCCCCCAAACCTTGTTTCTTGAAATTTTCACTTTCTAAGCAATATTGAATTTTCCAAACAATGTTGAATTTTCCTAAATGGCACATGAAGAAGTTTCTGTACCCAATTCTGATGTAGGGGTCCCCTTCTCAAACAATTCTCAGACACCAACTGGATGTCCTGCAATTTAACTGCATTAAGATGATGCCCACCTAGAGATAGCATCAGACCTCACAGGTTAAGGGCTTGGTCCTCTAAGACTGCTCCCCACCCCCTTTTGATGCCTGTCACAAGTCTAGGTTGTCACCTGTGTTATTGACTATTGGCTATAAACTGGAAATTCCAATGGCCCCTTCCTTGGGTTTGATTAATTTGCTTGAGTGGCTCACAGAAGTCAGAGAAACATTTTACTTACTAGATCACTGATAAGGACTCAGGAACAGTCAAATAGAAGAGATGCATAGAGTGAGGTATGTGGGAAGGGGTGCGGAGCTTCCATGCCCTCTCCAGGGGTGCCACTATGCTGGAATCTCCATCAATCTGGAGGCTCTCTAGACATACTCCTTTGGGGTTTTTATGGAGGCTTCATTACATAGGCAAGACTGATTAAATCATTGGCCATTGGTGATTGATTCAACCTCCAGCCCCTTTCCCCTCCTGGAAGTCAGAGGATGGGATAGAAAAATTTCAAGCCTCTATTCATGGTTGGTTTTCCTGGCAACCAGCAAATCATTACATTAACATAAACTCCAGTGTGTTTGAAATGGGCTTGTTATAAAAGATATAACATTTATTTATTTGTAACAAAAGAAACATTGAAGATATTAATTTATACCTGTTAGAAATTCTCCATCCTTTCTTGGCTTTTAAGGAGAAAAGATTTATGGATTCTTGCATTCACTAATGGTTTTTTGTTATGCTCATGGAAAGAGAGGTGTAGAGGAGTGGAAGAAGTCTATAGAAGTTTAAATTTAGATACAGAAGAAAATATATAGAGATTTAGTGAAGATAAAATATATTAGAAGAAGGGGCACCTGGCTGGCTCAGTCAGTGGAGTATGTGGCTCTCGATCTTGGGGTCATGAGTTTGAGCCCCACGTTCTGTCTAGTAGAAATTGCTTAAATAAATAAACTATAAAAAAAAACAAACTTAGAAGTATGTGTACTTACCTCTTTAGGAATTTCTGTACAATCTAAGGCATACCCTAAAAAATTCACTAAACTTTTAGATTGGGAACCAGACTAAAAAACAAAAAACAAAAAATCAACAACCCCCCCAAAACAAAAAACGTTAGTCTCCCTATCTTTAAGGAAAATGTTTATCTCAGGCAGTTTGTTCCCATGGATAGGAGAGAATTTTAACTTGCTCCCTTAGGAGAAAAAATATGGGAGGAACCTCTCCCTTCACCTGAGGGAGTGACTTATCTAATCGATGACACTGGAAGTAGGATCTTAGTTCCTTCTTTTTCTCTGGCTTATTTGCCCACAAAGTAAGTTTATTGGTTTCTGGTTCAGTTTGCTATGAGGTAAGCACACATGATCTGTCTTCCAGATTATAGGATCATTTCCCTCTTTCCTTACTATTATGTTACAAAAAGTGGTAGGCAGCAATTCAATCAGATTGCCTTGTCTCCAAATGAAAAGTTTCCCTTGGGAAAGTTGCCTTGAGGTTTAGACTTCAGGTGGAATATTAGAAATCTGCTTGTAATATGATATTAGTTTTTTTTTCAATTGCAGAATTACCAGGAATAAAGTTAATATTTAATCTCTATGTCTCTAATTACTGTATACACTCAGGATTTTTCTATAAACTCACAGATGGAAAAAAATGTTCAATTAATTATCACCCTTAAAGCCACAATAATTTAAAAGAAAACAAAACAAATTTCTATGTTCCTATTGAAAAAAGACTCAAGAGGCATTATAATCCCCAATCAGGGTAAATATAAAGGAAACCACATGTAGGCATAACATAGTAAAACTGCCGAAAAAACAAAGCCAAAGGGAAATTCCAAAAAACAGCTGGGGGATGATAAAACATAATACCCTCAAAGAAGCAACAAGACTGACAGCTGACCTCAAAGCAGAAACAATGAAGCCATAATTCAATGGAATGACATCTTTGTGATGAAAGAAAAGAACTGAAAACCTAGAACACTATATTCAGTAAAAATATCCTTCTCAAATTGTTAGGAAAAAAGACACTTTCATAGAAAATTACCAGCAAAATTTCACTAAAATAAAAAGACTAATAAAATGTATTCCTCCTTGGCAAGATGGATCAAGAAAAGTAAAAATGGGAGAGACAGAGAGAAGGAGAAGGCACAATCAATATCAGAAATAAAAAGAGAACATCACTCTAGGTCTTATAAATAATAAAAAGATGCTAAGAGAACATTATGAACAACTTTCTACTGATAAACTTCAACAAATAAAATACCTTGATAAACATTGCTTATTCCAACTGACAGAGAAACAACAGAAAAACTAAATAGTATTATATATGTTAAATGGTTGGAACAAAACATTTAAAATCTCCCAACAGGGGCACCTGGGTGGCTCAGTCAGTTGGGCATCTGCCTTTGGCTCAGGTCATGATCCTGGGGTCCGGGGATTGAGTCCTGCATCATGCTCCCCACTCAGCGGGGAATCTGCTTCTTTCTCTTTCTTTGGCCCTCCCCCTTGCTCATGCTCTCAGCTCTCTCTTACTCTCTCAAATAAATAAATAAATAAATAAATAAATAAATAAATAAAATCTTGAAAAAATATCTCCCAACAAAGAAAAATCTAAGCCATATATTTTTTCTGGTGGTTTATTCTAAACATTTAAGGAAGAGATAATACTAATGTTATACAAACTCTATTAGAGAACAGAAAAAAGAGGGAATGAGTTTTGCCTTTTTTATGAGGCTAGTATAACTTTGATACAAAATATGACAAGGACATTAGAAGAAAAGACAATTATAGACTAATCCTTTTCATGAATATAGACGGAAAAAATCCAAATTGAAACCAATTATAGAAAGAAGAAGAATAAGTCCTGACCAAGTGAGATTTATTCTTGGATGCAAAATTAGCATAAGACTAAAAAAATTCCAACTATGTAATTCACTAACATTACAGAATTAAATAGAAGAACTACATCATTATCTGAATATGTGCAGAGAAAACATTTGATAACATTTATGATTTAAAAATTCTCAGTAAAACGAGAGTAAAAGGAGACTTCCTTAATTTGGTAAAGTGTACCTACAAAACCTTACAGCTAACATAGTACTTAACAGTGAAATAGTGAATGTCTTCCCCCTGTAGTGACCTGTCTGCTAATACCATTTCTTTTGGCATTGTACTAGAGGTCGTGGTCAATATAACAAAATACTGGGATCCCTGGGTGGCGCGGCGGTTTAGCGCCTGCCTTTGGCCCAGGGCGCGATCCTGGAGACCCGGGATCGAATCCCACGTCGGGCTCCCTGCATGGAGCCTGCTTCTCCCTCTGCCTGTGTTTCTGCCTCTCTCTCTCTCTCTCTCTCTCTCTGTGACTATCATGAATTAAAAAAAATCTTTAAAAAATATAACAAAATACTTTATATAAAGTATAAAGAAGAAATACAGGTACAAAGATTATAAAGGAAGAAGTAAACTGCCATTATTCACATATTATGTGATAGCAGGTATAAAAAAATCTAAAAGTCTATAAGCAAAACATTGGTCTTATGTGACTTTAACAAGGTTGCTGTATACAAATTCAGAATATAACTATCAATTGCATTTCTATATGCTAGCAGTGAACAATTAGAAGATGAAATTTAAAAAAAATAGAATTGATAATAACACAAAGAATGTAAAATATATAGGAATAACTCTAAAAGATGTGCAAGATGTCTGCACTGAAAACTACAAAGTATTGCTGAGAGAAATTATGAGGACCTTAATAATAGAGGAATATGCCTGAAATGGTCAAAAAGTAAAAGGCAAATGGTCTGAGATGTTGGTGGGATGTAAATTCCAATAATCACCTTGGGAAACTTCCAGGATCTTCTAAAGTAGAACATGGTAGGAGAGCCTGGGTGGCTCAGTCTGTTAAACATCTGCCTTCAGCTCAGGTCATGATCTTAGGGTCCTGGGATTGGGCCCCGCATCAGGCTCCCTGCTCAGTGGGGAGTCTGCTTCTCTCTCTCTCTCTCTCTCTAATCAATCAATCAATCAATCAATCAATCTTTAAAAAAATAATAAAGTAGAACATGGTCATTCTCTACGAGTAGGTGACCATGTCCTGTTTTTCTCTGAACAGTTTTGACTTATGCATATTTTCTCAGAATGCTTTTAGTCTTAAATTTAATTAAAAATGCACTTGTCCTAAACTTTTCCACCTTTAAACAAAAATTTGCCATAACAGTTGCACTAAAATAAGGCAGGAAAGGGGCGCCTGGGTGGCTCATTCGGTTAAGCAGCTGCTTCTGGCTCAGGTCATGATCCCAGGGTCTTTTTTTTTTTAAATTTTTTTAAATTTTTTAAAAATTTATTTATGATAGTCACACAGAGAGAGAGAGAGAGAGAGAGAGAGGCAGAGACACAGGCAGAGGGAGAAGCAGGCTCCATGCACCGGGAGCCCGATGTGGGGATTCGATCCCGGGTGTCCAGGATCGCGCCCTGGGCCAAAGGCAGGCGCCAAATCGCTGCGCCACCCAGGGATCCCAATCCCAGGGTCTTTGGGTGGGGCCCCATTTCCTGCTCCCTGATCTGTGGGGCATCTGCTTCTCCCTCTCGCTCTGCTGCTCCCCCTGCTGTGTTCTCTCGCTTGTGTGCTCTCTCAAATAAATTAATACAATCTTAAAAAAAAAAAAATGGGATCCCTGGGTGGCGCAGCGGTTTGGCGCCTGCCTTTGGCCCAGGGCGCGATCCTGGAGACCCGGGATCGAGTCCCGCGTTGGGCTCCCGGTGCATGGAGCCTGCTTCTCCCTCTGCCTGTGTCTCTGCCTCTCTCTCTCTATCTGTGTGATTGTCATAAATAAATAAAAATTAAAAAAAAATAAGGCAGGAAAGTTTTGGTGGACTTCTACTTTATTCTTCCAGCGTTTGCCAAGACCATGTCAAGTAATGTGGGACATATATGCAGTAAATAGAATGAGCTCATAACGTAACATAATTGTTTTTTTTTTAATTTTTTTATTTCTTTTATTTATGATAGGCACACAGTGAGAGAGAGAGGGCAGAGACACAGGCAGAGGGAGAAGCAGGCTCCATGCACCGGGAGCCCGACGTGGGATTCGATCCCGGGTCTCCAGGATCGCGCCCTGGACCAAAGGCAGGCGCCAAACCGCTGCACCACCCAGGGATCCCGTAACATAATTGTTAAATCCTAAAAGGCAACCAGAGATTACACACTCCATTTTCCCCAATGATCTCCTGATGCCACCTAACTAAAATTTCCTTTTGATAGAGAGCATGCAGAATGTTTACTGATTTAAAAATAAACATTCTGGAACAAAAAGTATAAGGATAGTTTTTTCTAGTTTTGGAACGGTGTTGAAAAGAAATTTTTGACACTGCTGCCCCTACTGGCCATTTGGTATAATACCAACCGATTGTGGCTTGGCCACTATGCATTGGCCTCCGAGAAGCAAGAAGCCAGTAAGCTGCCAGCTGGTATGGTTAATGAGAAAGCTGAGGAACTATAGGTTAGATGTATTTGAAATATGTGCAGAAAATAAGGGTGGGCTGTCGTGTTAAAGATTGAATTAAGATTAGTCTAAGTGCTCCTAATTTAGTAGTTTTGTTATGTATTACATGGTGTAAATCTACAATTATTATTTATGTCATTATTTGGCAATACTTTTCTTTTTCACAATAAATTCTCTTAGTTGCAATGAGCTGAAATTATTGGAGGTTCATATATAGGAAAAAATTACCGTTTAATTTTCTTAAGGAAGGTGATGATAAATGTGTTATTTTTACAAAATATTTCTTGGCATGAACTATTATTCATCATGGGGGAAAGTGTTACCACTAAGTGCCTGAAAAGCAGAAGACACAAGTGAACTGAAGAAATGTCCACAAAGCAATAAGGTATAGCAACTTTAGGAAGGTTGTAAGCAGCTGTAAAAGGTGGGCTTACATATTACTCCATGAAGCACACCTTTTTATTAAGTTCAAGTGATCACTGCAAATTAATTTTGCTCATTTTTAAATTTCAATGTTTTTTTTACAAACACAAAAGGTGAAGTGATAGCTGTCAATGTATTCACTCCATTAGCAGAACAAGAACTTTCAAACAGCTAAATTATGGTTTTATAGCAGTGTCATTGATGCCTCAAATAGAAAATCACTTTAATAATGGCTGGATTTTTACCCATAATTCTTAGAGTGAAAGTTAACCTTTTAAAAGTGATTCCTTCAAATGGAAAATGTGTGACATGATGGTATATGCTACTATGATTCACTTAAAACATTCAACAAAGATAATATTTTTATAGTGATGATAGAAACATGAATTTTGGTAGAGTATTATGTTGAGGTTAAAACAATATTCTTTTTAAAAGTAAGAAGCCTGAAGAGGAGAAATGTAATTGGAATTGGTGGTGATGCACACACATTTTGTTAGTATATCAAAAAATGTGCTATTCTTTTTTTTTTATGTGCTATTCTTTTGCACATCAGAGGACACTATCAGAAGAGTGAAAAGACATCCCACAGAATGGGAGAAAATATTTGCAAATCATATACCTGATGAAAGATTAATATCCAGAATATGTGAAGAATTCTTACAATTTAACAACAAAGAAACAACCCAATTCAAAAGTGGGCAGAATGGGACTTATATAGACATTTCTCCAAAGAAAGTATATAAATGGCAATGAAGCAAATGTAAAGATACTCAACACCACTGGTCATTAAAAAAAGGAAATCAAAACCACAATGAGATCTACTTCACACCCATTAGAATGGCTATTACGAAAAAGGAAGAAGAAAATAACAAGTGTTGACGTGAAGAAATTGGAATCCTGAAAAATGGTGCAGCTGCTATGGAAAACAGTACGGCAGTTCCTCAAAAAATGAAGTACACAATTAACATCTGATCCAACAATTCTCCTCCTAGGTATGTACTCCAAAGAACTGAAAGCAAGGACTCAGCAGCATTACTCATAATAGTCAAAAGGTGGAAACAACCCAAATGTTCATCAGTGGATGGATGGATGAATAAAGTGTGATATCTATTTATCGATAGCTATATCTCTCTCTAGATAGATTAATCTATATACCCAATGGAGTGTTATTCCACTTTAAAAAGGAATGAAATTTTGATACATGCTACAACATGGATGAACTTTGAAAACATTAGCTTAGCATTAAATTCATAGATAAACCAAACACAAAAGGATAAATCTTGCATGATTCCACTTATATGAGGTACCTAAAGTAGGCAAAGTCATATAGATAGAAAGTAGAATGGTAATTACCAAGTATAAGAGGGAGAAGAATTAGCGAGTTATCATTTAATGGGTACGGAATTTCTTTTTTCTTTTTTTTTGGTACAGAATTTCTATTTGAGATGATGAAAAAGTTTTTTTTTTTTTATGAAAAAGTTTTGAAACCAGTCCTGAGGATTGCACATTATGGAAGTATTTAATGCCACTGTTTTTTTTTTTTTTTTTTGAGAGAGAGGGAGGGAGAGAGAGACAGAGAGAGAGAGAGAAAGGAGGCACAAGTGGGGGGAGAGGCAGAGGGAAAAGGAGAGAGAATGTTAAGCAGGCTCCTGGCACAGCGTGGAGCCCCCCATAGGGCTCATTCTCAGGACCTTGAGATCTGAGATCCTGGCCTGATCTGAAATAAAAAGTCAGATGCTTAACGGACTGAGCCACTCGGGTGTCCTGCCACTGAGTTGTTTAGTTAAAATGGTAAATTTTATTTTATGTGTATTTTACCACAATAAAAAAGGTGTTATTCTACAAACCTAAATAGAAGCCTTGCTTATCTAAATTTTGTATGCATGTGTATATATATTGTTTTTATTTGTTATCCACTATTAGTCAGGTTATAAGTATTTAAGTATTTGAATGTTACTTCATTAATAGGCCCAATGCCCCTCCATGATATTGAAAAATGATCCTCTATATTTTGGTTGAATTTTTCCAGAACCTATTGAAAATCTTAATCAAAATGTTCAAAAATTAGGGGCACCTGGCTGGCTCAGTCGGTTAGATCGCAGGCTCTTCATTTCTGCTCAGGTCATGATCTTAGAGTCCTAGGATCCAGCCCTCCATCTTGGGGCTCAGGTCATGATCTCAGGGTTCTGGGATTAAGACCCACTTTGGGCTCCCTGCTCAGCGGAAGAGTCTGCTTCTCCTTCTCACTCTCCCTCTGTGCTCTTCCTTTCTCTCTCTCAAATAAGTAAATAAAATCTTTAAAAGAATAAAATTATACTTTGAATCATGTTGATATGTTTGGTAGAGTTCTTATTCTTAAGTAGATATATTTACATTCTAACTGGAAATGAATGGCATTAAGAAGGCCTCTAATTTTCCAACAAATAAATGTGGCAAAATGTCTGAAAATTGTTTAAATAGACAACTTACTTTTTAAGTTTTGCTTGTAAAAGTATTTGAAGAAAATTATTCTGAATAGAGACAAAAAGGCAGCAGTGGGAAATACTGGGCATAAATATTTACACCGCTCAATACGACAAGAACAAGAATTGAGATTATCCTTCATTTAGCAGACTGTGCTCTGACCTTACAAGTTACTTCAGAAGGTGCAGAGAGATCATTTGCATTACAGATACATTCCATGGAGAAGAGTCTGTTGAAGGTATCAACCATCACAGTTATTTTAGCATTAAATGCAACTTCAATTAAAATTTGGTAGGCAGTTTTACAAAGTGTATTAATAAGACCACATTAGAATAAAATGTTCTGTGGTGCTTGGCTGGTTCAGTTGGAAGAGTTTGTGACTCTTAATCTTGGGGTTATAAATTCGAGCCCCACCTGGGGTGGAAAGATTACTTAAAAGTGAAATATTAAATTAAAAAAAATATTGGTACAAAAAATACTAAATGTGTCTAAAGCTAATATCTATATGTGCATATCTACCAAGCATAGTTATTCTCTACTTTCATGTATATAGTTAGAGTTATTTTAATATTTTAGAAGGGACTTTATTTTTGAAAATCAGTTTTGAATTAAAAAAGTTTTTTTAAAGATTTTATTTATTCATGAGAGACAGAGAGAGGCAGAGGGAGAAGCAGGCTCCATGCAGGGAGCCCGACTTGGGACTCGATCCTGAGACTCCAGGATCACACCCTGGGCCAAAGGCAGGAGCTAAACTGCTGAGGGATCTCCCAGGGATCCAGGGATCTCCCTTGAATCAAAATTTTTATAGGTCTACCAATTTATTAAACCAGTTTGCTGGTCAGGAAATACATTTTAATATTTTAAATATCATCTTTTCTTTCAAATGTATCCCAGTTTGGATGATCACAATATACGGTCACTCTATCTGTGACTCAGGATTCTACTCCTAGGCATAGTTCCATGCAAAATGTTTTTTTTTTTTTTTTTTTTTTTTTGCAAAATGTGTTCATATAAGCAACATAAGACATGTGCAAAGATGTTCATAGGAGATGGTTTATAAGACCCTGAACTAGGAACAGCCAAACAGTCCAACTGAATGGATAAGTAGCTTATGGTTTTACCGATAGCTGCACATTAGGATCACCACGTTTCCAAGGAATCTTCCCTCAGTCTCTAAGACCCACTGCTGACACCTGCTATCGGGCAGTTTGAGAACCCTGAGGTCCAGGCCTTCTTCTAGACTCTTCTTCCTGCTGAAGACTGGCTACGCAGCAGTAGCCATGAGGCTGAGGGTGAACACAATTCTCAGAGTAATGACTGGTGTGGTTTCCCTTCTCCATGCAGGTCTTCTGATTCTGCTGTTGGAGAGACTCAGGCCAGGCCACCATCTGCTTCAGTCCTCTGAGGGCTGGGGCTGTGCTTTTAGCATTTTGGTATCCCCACTGATTAGCTTAGTAAATAAAAGGGTCAGGACAGTCTTGTAAGGGACAACTTAAATGTTCCTCACCAAATGACTCCTATTCTCTTTCCCAACTGTGGCCAGGACTCCTTCCCTAATACTTGCTAGGAACAAAATCAGCAGCAGCAGCAGCAGCAGCAGGAGTAACAACAGCAGTAGCAGCAACAGCAGCAGCAGCAGCAGTAACGGCAGCAGCAACAGCAGCAGCAGCAGCAACAGCAGCAGGAATAACAGTAGCAGCAGCAACAGCAGCAGCAGCAGCAGTAACAGCAGCAGGAGCAGCAGCAACAGCAGCAGCAGGAGCAGAAGCAGCAGCAGCAGCAGCAGCAGCAGCAGCAATAGTAACAGCAGCAGCGGCGGCAGCAGCACCACCACCGCCACCACAACCACCGCCACCAGCACAGCAGTGGCAGCAGCACCACCACCAGCACCAGCACAGCAGCAGCAGCAGCAGCAGCACCACCACCACCACCACCAGCACAGCAGTGGCAGCAGCAGCAGCACCACCACCACCACCAGCACCACCCACCAGCACCACCAGCACCAGCACAGCAGTGGCAGCAGCAACAGCAGCACCAGCACCAGCACCAGCACCACCACCACCAGCAGCGCAGCAGCGGCAGCAGCAGCCTCTGTTCCTGGCCTGGGCAGAGACAGGAAGGGGCTGCAGGAGGAAGTACCCCCTTCTTGACCACGTGCTGCTGCTGCCTTCACATTCCGAGCCCGAGTTTTCCTTCTTACAGTTCTCACGTGCAAGCCGGAAAACGTCTTCGTGAGGCCTCACCATCCTTGGCAGAGATGGAGGAGTTGCTGATTGGACAGGTGACGCGACTTGCCGTTCGGGGACCCACTCGGGCACACTGACGACTGTTACCGACCCGGGGGTCCTTTGGCTCCCTGGGCGGAAACCGACGCGAGGCCCAGGGCGTTGCGGCTGGCGTTTCTTGCCAGCTCGGGTCCGGGCAGGAGGGAGACAGCCCTAGGGAGCGACATGGCAGGGGGCTCCCCAGCAGAGCGCGGGAAAGTGTTGGAAGGGGCGGGGCGGGAGCGCGGTGACGTCAAAGCACGCGGAGGGGGGCGGGGAGCACAGGCAGGTGCGCAGGCGCAGTGGACGGCACAGGCTGCTTCCCTCAAGGCCGCAGCTTGCTTGCGCGGGAACCGTCCACCCCTGGAAGATGAGGGGTGGGGTCCCTGGTGGCTCCGACTGGTCTAGGCTGGATTTTGCAGGCGCAGACCGCTGGTGAGGTGCGCCCTGGAGCTGGGGTGGGCCCTGTGGCCTCAGGCCCTGTGGTGCCCCTGCACCTGCGAGCTGGTTCTGGAGAGATGCGGCCGTGCGGCCGTGCGGCTGCGCCAGGAGGGGCCGAGGCGGCTCCAGAGCCTCGGGAAAGGGCACTGCAAACGAGTAGACACTTGGAGAGCTCTCCTTTTGAAACAGGCTGAAGGTATAAAGAGGTTAGGGGCCTGGGGCAACTTTATCCGAGGTATGCGTTTCCAGGAGGCACCTCAGCATCGCCTTCTGTTTCAGGGACCAAGGGGTGTGCTGGCGCCCGAGCTTCCGCAGCAGCTTCCAGAACCGACCAGCGATGCATCGGGCGGTGCCGTGTTGACGTGGGCTGTGGTGGAGAGCTGAGCTACTGGGATGGGCCAACCCTCCAAGGGCTCCTTCCCTCCCGGCAAGGTGGGTTGTTGAGCCTTTTCCAGAACCTCCCCACCTGACACCCCACATCCCACTTTATGCTGCACAGTTGTGGAGTGAAAGGTATTTTAAGACCGTCCTTTGGTGGGTAATAGTAGAGCAGTGGTCGGTAAAAATAAGACCAACCCTCATCGTTTGAAATGCAAACTTGCACAGCTTTGCTGTGTTAGATGGTCCACTATGGTGGTTTTATTTTTATTTTTTTAATAATAAATTTATTTTTTATTGGTGTTCAATTTGCCAGCATACAGAATAACACCCAGTGCTCATCCCGTCAAGTGCCCCCCTCAGTGCCCGTCACCCAGTCACCCCCACCCCCCACCCTCCTCCCCTTCCACCACCCCTAGTTCGTTTCCCAGAGTTAGGAGTCTTCATGCTCTGTCTCCCTTTCTGATATTTCCTACCCATTTCTTCTCCCTTCCCTTCTATTCCCTTTCACTATTATTTATATTCCTCAAATGAATGAGAACATACAATGTTTGTCCTTCTCCGATTGACTCATTTCACTCAGCATTTCACTTCCTTTGCAAGCCAACAAATCACGTGACTGGTCAAATGGACAAGTTTCTGGGAACACAATGAGTTTGAGGGAGTGTTTGGGGCAGGAGTCAAAAATGTTAGTTGCTTTAACATAGAAGATTAAAGCAGCCATTAAGAAAAACAAAAACAAGTCTGTTAAGATGTACCGTGGGCCATCAAGATTCTGTTGGCCAGTCCATTTTTCTTAAACTGCTTGCTAGAAAAAAAAAAAAAAAAGATGGACCAAAGTGCCCTTACCTAAGGGACAAGCCAACCTGTCATAGCCCACCTGATAAAAAACAGCTTTGGCTGTGTCTTGTGCCTGACATGAAGTGAGCCTTGTGTCTACACGTGATTTTTGAACACTTGAGCTTTAAGTAGCAACTGAGACAGCTAGCTGCCTCTGGGTTTTCTCAAAATTAGGAAAAAAGAAAAAAAGAATAAAAAAAGTCCATCGAGTTCCATCCACGTTGAAGCAAATGGTGGGTATTTGTCATTTCTAATGGCTGAGGAATACTCCATTGTATACATAGACCACATCTTCTTTATCCATTCATCTTTCGATGGACACCGAGGCTCCACTTTAATACTTCAACTGGCGTTAAACAATAAAATAAATACATTAATTTTAAAAGTTCTTCTGAGGCATTACACATATATTTTATGTTTTATTAATTATGATTTTTTTTGTATATTTTTTATTGGAGTTCGATTTGCCAACATATAGCATAACACCCAGTGCTCATCCTGTCAGGTGCCCCCCTCAGTGCCCTACACCTCATGTTTTATTTATTTATTTATTTTTAAAGATTTTATTTATTCATTCATGAGAGACAGAGAGAGAGAGATGAAGAGACACAGGCAGAGGGAGAAGCAGGCTCCATGCAGGGAGCCCGACGTGGGACTCGATCCCAGGTCTCCAGGATCACACCTTGGGCCGAAGGTGGTGCTAAACCGCTGAGCCACCTGGGCTGCCCCTCATGTTTGATTTTTTTTTCTTTTGTGGTACTCCATTCTTTTATTTTTTATTTTTTTATTGGAGTTCATTTTGCCAACATATAGCATAACACCCAACCAAGTGCCCCCCTCAGTGCCCATCACCCAGTCACCCCAACCCCCCCCCCCCTCCACTTCCCTTTCCACTACCCACTACCCTTGTTCGTTTCCCAGAGTTAGGTGTCTCTCATGTTTTGTCACCCTCACTGATATTTTCACTCATTTTCTCTCCTTTCCCTTTATTCCCTTTCACTAATTTTTATATTCCCCAAATGAATGAGACCATATAATGTTGTCCCGTTTGATTTAAAGCCCACTTTTGCTACACTTAGAACATTTCCCAAGTTGCTGTGTGAGAGGATCTAGGGTTCAGTAGATGGCGCTGCTGCACTGTCTTTTCAGTCAGATTTCAGACTTGTTGATTTCTGGGACACTAATCAGAAACTTGTGATGGGCATGGAAGAGGTTGGGAGGGAAACCCAGATCTCTTAAGCTAGTCCTAGGTAGGTACCAACTAAGATTCTGAGTGTCATTTTTTTCAAACCCTTTAAAATTCTGTGCTTTGAATAAATAGGGATATTGTGAAAAGATCCATTCATTGGGCATTTATCTTTAATACTCCTCATCTGAGAATCTAAAGATATCCTGCTAGGATCTTTTCTCCAGGTCTTACAATTCAGATGTGTGGATGCACTAAAGGGCAAATCTTTTACTGTTCTTTTCATATGTAAAAGAAGTCACATTACCCTGAAAATTAGATTTTCACTCCCAGAAAACTGCTTTTCAATTTTTTTTTTTTATTTTTATTTATGACAGTCACAGAGAGAGAAGGAGAGAGAGGCAGAGACACAGGCAGATGGAGAAGCAGGCTCCATGCACCGGGAGCCCGACGTGGGATTCGATCCCGGGTCTCCAGGATCGCGCCCTGGGCCAAAGGCAGGCGCCAAACCGCTGCGCCACCCAGGGATCCCTTTTCAATTTTTTTAAAAAAATCACCAACACCATAAGAAGTAAGATGAACTCTCTATAACGAATGAATGTGTGACAAGCTGACTGGCTACAGTATCTTTCCTGCCACCCCTATGCCCATCGTTGGAGCTGGCTGATAGGCATCAATTGTTCAATTTATTCTTCTTGGAAATATTTCAGGGATACAAAATAGGATATGTAATAATGTAACAAACATACATTTACCTACACTCAGCTTTAGAACAAACACATCAAGGGTATACTTGAACCCTCTATGTATTATTCCCAATTGCATTTACTGCCCTCCTCCCTAGTATTTGGTCTTCAGTTGTTTTTCCATTTGTGTCTTTGTCATCTATCATCCTGACTTTGTTTGCAGCTTGCTTTTTTTCCATTCGACACTGTATTTTAGAAAACTATCCAAGCTTATGTCTAGTTCGTTTTTACATTTACACGTTGGGTGAATTCTCCACACTTTGTTTGAACCATCCATCGATGCTTTAAGATGCTTTAAATATCTAATGATATTTATATCACTGCCAGTTTTCCACTATTACAGACAACACACATTCTTGTTTAGGTGTGAGATATTCCTTTAAACCTTTATGTTTGGGATCCCTGGGTGGCTCAGCAGTTTAGTGCTGCCTTCGACCAGGGTGTGATGCTGGGGTCCCGGGACCGAGTACCGCATCTGAATTCCTGCAGGGAGCCTGTGTCTCCCTCTGCCTGTGTCTCTGCCTCTCTCTCTCTCTCTCTCTCTCAAATAAATAAATAAATAAATAAATAAAATCTTAAAAAAATAAACCTATATGTCTTATGCACCTTAACAACAATGAAACGTAAAGAATACCTACAGTCATTGCAGCCCACTGATCTTCACGTTCCCTCATTCAGTGTAGTTTGTGTGATTTCTTAAAGGAGTCAATGATTTAAAAATATTAGAAAGCAATGGATGAGGGATCAGAAAGCCATTTAGAGGGTAACTCAGCTTCTCTGAATTTGTTTTCTAACTACCTAGGTGTGAAATGCTACACATTGCATTTTACTTCAGAATGCCAAATAGCTCTTCAAAGTCATTGCAACCATTCCTACTCCTACTGTGTTCAGGAACGCCAACTGCTTGTCATCCTCCCCAACACAATCAATCTCATTGCTGTTGATTTTTAAAAACTTTCTTATCAAAAATTTCAAAAATCTACAAAAATAGAATAGAATAGTGAACTTTTATGTTCCTGTCATTCAATTTCAACAATTACTAATTCATAGTTTATCTTGGATCCTGTACCCTCATTCACCCACGCACTCCCCCCTGATTATTTGAAGCAAATCTCATCATTCCAGAATATCACTCTGAAAGGTGAGGATTCTTTCTTTTGACCATAATCTTGATACCATGATCATGCTTAAAAAAAATTAACAGCCATTCCTTAAGCACGTCAATAACCAGTCAGGATTTAAATTTTCACAATTGTCTCATTACATTTTTATGTTTTGTTTGACTTGCCATCCCAAGTAAGAGGCATAAGCTTTGATTGTTGGTTTGTCTTTTAAATATCTTTTAATCTATGGATTCCTTCTCTCATGTCTTTATCACCCAATTGGATTGGGTATCTTAGAGAGTTTCCCACAGTCTGGATTTTGCTGATTGTGTCACTTGCTCCTTTGTCTCCATATTTTCTGAAAACTGATGTCACATCATGATCAGGTTTATGTTCAAGTGTTTTGGCCCCATAGTTCGCAAAGTACCCCTGTACATCCTTTCAGGATCTCTTTCTAGTCAAGAAATTGGGCTTCTTTGCACAGGCTAAGGTCACAGCTCACACGATGAGAAGCAGCATTCCTGGGGCATAGTCTACATGATTTTTCTCTTTTCCCTTTAGCTAAATTTGATGACAATCTTGGATGGGAGTCATTCAATTGAAACATACACTGCATCAAAATAATAACTTCTGGGGTACCTGGGTGGTTCAGTCAGTTAAGTATCTGCCTTCAGTCAGGTCATGTGCCTGGAGTCCCAGGATTGAGCTCATGCTGGGCTTCCTGTTCAGTGGGGAGTCTACTTCTCTCCCTCTCTCTGCCTGCCCCCGTCATTGCTCCTGCTCTCTTGCTTGCTCACCCTCTCTCTCTTTCTCAAATAAATAAATAAAATCTTAAAAAAATATAACTTCTAATCCCAAACAACTTCGTGTGTACTTCAGATCCTACATATCCCTGCTCCTCCAATTGGTAATCTAATTTTATTTTTCATCCATCCAGTATTTTCAGAGTTAGAGTTCAAAAAACTTAAAAATTCTCTTTTCTTGTTCTATTTAATTACTAAAAAGTAAACTAGATATCTTTCCATGTTTTTAGGCTATTTGGCTGGGTTAGGAGAAGGCAAAACAAGTAGAGTGAAAGTAAATGAGTAGAGCAAATGAGTAGAGCATTCTTAGTCTCTAAAGTTCACTCTTGGTGAACTATGTTATGGGGGGAAAAGAGATTTATAATTTTGATGAAATTTAATTTCTTGTTTATTCTCATTTCTCTTTAAATTCTGGATGGGAGGGACACCTGGGTGGCTCAGGGGTTGAGCATCTACCTTTGGCTCAGGGTATGACCCTGGCATCCTGGATCGAGTCCTACATCAGGCTTCCTGCATGGAGTCTGCTTCTCCCTCTGCCTATCTCTCTGCTTCTTTGTGTCTTTCATGCATAAATAAATAAAATCCTTAAAAAAAAATTCTGGAAAGGAGATGTGGCACCTGGGTGGCTCAGTGGTTTAAGCGCAGGCCTCTTGGTCTCAGCTCAAATCTCCATCTCACATGGTGAGTTCAAGCCCCAGGTTGGGCTCCAGGCTGGGCATGGAGCTTACTTAAAAAAATGAAAATAAAAAAAAATCTGGATGGAGGAACTGAATTTGAGAAACTGAATAAAACAAAAAAGAGAAAAGAAAGAGCTTCTGGCTTAATTTGATACAGAGTCATAAACCTCAAGGGAAATTTGGCATTTTTCATGCTTAGTCGAAGTATCTAAGGGATTTCAAGTGATCATTGCAAACAGAAACAGAGAAGGGGAAAAGCTGTTTTTTTTTTTTTTTTTTTTTTTAGATTTTATTTATTTATTCATGAGAGACACAGAGATATGAACAGAGGGAGAAGCAGGCTCCCTATGGGGAGCCTGATACAGGACTTGATCCCGGGATGATGCCCTGAGCCAAAGGCAGACGCTCAACCACTGAGCCACCCAGGTGTCCTGAAAAACTTTCTATTATGTATATTGGGTTGGTGTCTGGGCAGTAACACGCAGTGTAGCACAAATTGCTTTCATAAAGCCAGGTGTGGTTGATCAGGGGAGGTATGTGTTAATCTCAGCAAAGTTCTTGCTTTTTGCCCCCATAATGGCAGGTTTTCCTATATATAAATACATTTTGGAGGTCTGGCGAGTGTTATTTGAGTCATTGTTTGCCATAGTCTTTAAAAAAATAATCATTTTGATTGTCTTTATTATTCTTGTTTAAATTTGGTTGATGGAAATATCCTTTAAAAACAAAATTTGGGACACCTGGGTGGCTCAGTGGTTGAGCATCTGCCTTTATCTCAGGGCCTGATCCCAGACTCTGGGATGGAGTCCCGCATTGGGCTCCCTGCATGGAGCCTGCTTCCCTCTGCCTGTGTCTCTGCCTCTCTCTCTCTGTGTCTCTCATGAATAAATAAATAAAATCTTAAAAAAAGTTTAAAAAATTAAAAACAAAATTTAAGGGGCATCTGGGTGGCTCAATCTATTGGGCCTCTGCCTTCAGCTCAGGTGATGATCCTGGAGTCCTGGGATCAAGCCCCATGTGGGGCTCCCTGCTCAGCAAGGAGTCTGCTTCTCACTCTGCTCCTTCCCTCACCCTGCTTGTGTTCTTTCTCGCTTGCTCACACACACACACACACACACACACACACACACACACACACTTTCTCTCTCTCTCTCAAATAAATAAATAAAATCTTAAAAAAAAACTCACAAAATTTAAATTTTGATCAGTAAATAGTTGATTGATTAAAATACACTGTCTTCTACTTTGAGACTGATAAAAGAATATGTGGGGACACACAAAGAAAATATTAGCTTTTTTTTATAATTAGATGTTGGGCTTTCTAAAGCTGTAATTGCTAAATTGTTGAAGAGCTTCACAGATAGTAGCTATGAACCATCCTTGAACACAACGGGCTCACTAGCCTGTAAGCAATCCATATTCCACACAACTGATAGATGTGGAGAAACAAAAAGACACAGGGTACAATTACTGAGTGGGCCATTTCCATTAGGTGAAGGAAAAGGAAGACCAGGTGGATGTTCCAGCTGACATATAACTAGTTAGAACTCAGAGGGACCCTAGAATCATTTATCGTTGGGAAAACCAGGGTGTAAGGGGATAACTGATCAGTTTAATATCTGGTACCTCGGTAGAGGCAGAGCTGGAAGTAGAACCAAGGAGTCCTGCTTCTGAGACCCTTTTCAATACATTCTGGTGACTTACTAAGTATTAAGGACAGCAAGTAAAACCGCTTGTCACAGCCAGACAATGGTGGTTGTAAATGAATACAATAGTGTGTTTACGGCCTCAGAACACAGATTCCAGATGAAAGTTTGCATTAAAATAATGTTTTCTTGCTTTTTCAGTTGCATGCTGGAAGATTAATAGCACTTTCAGTAGAATCATCTTTTTAGAATAGTGGTTAGTGATATACCAATACACACATACTGTATCATGTGAATTCTTTCATTATGGGGGTTAGCCACCAGAGGGTGACATGCACTCTCTTTTTCTTGATACAGGATGGACATTATTTGATATCCCTGAGATAATTTACTCTGTTGGAGGATTGGCCTTTTTCTGCCGGTTCCCACTGTGCTCATCAGCCGTGGTATGGCCTATGTCACAGCATCCCCTCTGATCTCCTGGTTTCTGGTCTTCCACAGTGCTGCCAGGCAGGTATTTATGACTACATAGCTTTCCTGTTTAAAATCCTTCAAGGACATAGTCTCTTCAGGGATTCGGTGGCATTTTGTACATGCCTCTATTTTAGCAATTTTTCACACGGGACAGCAGTGATTCATTGATAAGCCTACCTTTCACACAAGCATATGAACTTCACTAGGATGGCATCTTGCCTCAAAAAAAATTTCTTTTCTTCTTCTTCTTTTTTTTTTTTTTTTGTAGCCTTGACTGCTAGCCTGACACAGAGCATGTTGTTGGCTGATTAAATGCATAACAAAATCATAGTAAGGAACTCTATTTGTCATCCTTATTCTGTTTTGATACACACATGTGTGCCCCCTGGCTCTCCTTGCCCTGCCTCTGATCATGAGGCTGAGGAGTGGCCTGATTTGCTGTTGGAATTAACTATTGCTTTAAAGGTATATTTACATATTTGAAACATTGAACACCTCTACGGGGATTGGTCGATAGCTGGGAGCAAGAAGGAGATCTGGGCTAGAGATGGAGGAGTGTGAGGGGGTGTGGTGCCTCAGAGGACAGGAGTGTATGGACAAAGTGTCACAAGGAAGGTTCCAGTGACACAATTAGACCTCACAACCAAGGCAGTGCTGGTCTTTGGTTGCACCAACAGCATCTTCTCATGGCCCATTTAGACACACGTGCTCTGTTTTGCTTACCTTGAACAAAACAATGCAGATAAATTGTTGACTTAAAAGTTCTAGTTCTTTTTCACTGAGAACACATGCATGTGATACAAAGAAATTCAAATAGTACAAAAGGACTAAGAAAACTTATTTTACGTATGGCAAGCAAAAATCTCTCATTTTATTGTGTCTATTTCCACTTCCTTAGTTTTTCTTTTTCCTCACTTAAAATACCTCCTTCATCCCAAGGTTCAAAATTATTTTATTTTCCAAATAGTTGGTCTATGATCATCATAGTTTTGAACACTCTGCTGATCAGTTTAAAGAGGTCATATCTAAAGCATGGTTAAGCATTTGTTCGTATTTCTGTGTATCTGTCTCAACCCTGGGTATACAGAGATCATCAGTACTCTTGCCAAAAGCAGCAGTGAGCAGCTGGTGCAGGATGTGTGCCAGAAATTAGTGTGGTGGGTGAATCAGATGTCCAATATTCATGCCACGTGGTTGCAAAGTGAAGATAAATGGAAACCTTCAGGATGGTTTGTCTGAGCCAACTCCTTTTCATCTCTTGCTGGAAAATGATTTCAGTGGGAAAAGAATCTAAGATTGAACAAAATGATGATTCTCTTGTGTGTTGACATGGCAGCTTTGCTGAGGCTGCTATGAGTTTAGAAGAAAAGGTGAAGTTATTGCTATATCTAAATAAACCCCAGTTGTATAAGATCTCTAGACACACATATTTTCATGAAATGCTGATATTTCAAAAATGTAGTGTGAGGGAACTTTCATATTTTATATTTATATATTGTGAATCGGGGTGAGGATGATTGCTTAATATTTACTCCATTTTGAAAGGATGTTGACAATTTTAGCATTTCTTAATGTGGTCTCTATTGTGTTATTTAAAAACACTTTGGAAATAGAGAAAGGATTCCAGACTGGAGACATGCTAAAGCTTTGGGGAAAATCTAGTGTTTCAAATGTGTGCAATATAAATAAATAAAAATAAGAGATTTTGAGACACAAACCAAGAGAACCCAACGCATAAGGGGGTTTTATGGCAAGTTGAGGCTTCCATGGCACCCTGACCTGAATAATTGTTACCTGGGATGAAAGTATTTAGTAAGGGGCTCTGTATAGAGAGGTACTCAGTAGATACTGTTGCTGACAAAAAGCTTATTATGCAGAAAAAAGAATTTTGTGGAAGAAGAACGATTGCAAAGCAACACGCTCAAGTGTCTTAAATGACTTTTGAGCATTTTTTTTTTTTTTTTAATTTTTATTTATTTATGATAGTCACAGAGAGAGAGAGAGAGGCAGAGACACAGGCAGAGGGAGAAGCAGGCTCCATGCACCGGGAGCCCGACGTGGGATTCGATCCCGGGTCTCCAGGATCGCGCCCTGGGCCAAAGGCAGGCGCCAAACCGCTGCGCCACCGAGGGATCCCCGAGCATTTTTTGATATATCAACAATAGAATTAAAATACTTTCCTCAATAAGAATCTGAAGTGATGATCAGAGCAAATAATTTGGTTCATTCTAGCCTAAAATATTTGTGATAGAAATAAAATTTTATCTTAATTCTGGCCTAGAACATTTGCAACAGAAATAAAAAATTATCTTAATTAACATTGTAGTTATGTAAAATGTTCCATGATTCACATGCACCTGGTAAAAGCACGTGTCGTGGATAATTATTCAGACTTGGTACTGACCATTTACTATGAGTTCTGAATGCTCACATGTTGAACATTCTTGAAGAAATAACTTCAGAAAAAAAAAAAAAGTAACTTCAGGTTCAATTCTTCCAGTGGGATTCTGTTTTCTTGGGAGCAGTTCTTTTGTTCCGACATTTACAGGAACATAACACCTTGCTGTTCTTTCATTTTAAGGGAGAAGAATTTGTCGTAGGAGAGTCCAGAATGAGAAAAACAATGACAATTTGAAAAGGATACCTCCCTTACTTTAGAACAGTGCATGAAATTTCCTTTTATGGTGAGCGTCAGCCTTTGGCTTAGGTCATGATCCCCAGGGTCTTGGGATCAAGTCCCGCATCCCTTTGCCTGTGTCTCTGCCTCTCTTTCTGTGTCTCTCATGAATAAATAAATAATGAAATCTTAAAAAAAAGTGCAAAGCTGGGGCACCTGGGTGGCTCAATCCATTCCATGTTCAGCATCTGACTCTTGATCTTAGCCCAGGTCTTGATCTCTGGGTTGTGAGTTCAAGCCCCATGTTGAGCTCCTCACTGGGCATGGAGCCTACTTAAAAAAAAAAAAAAAAAAAGTGCAAAGCCAACTGTTCAGCCAGCGCCTCTGGCAAATGGATTTCTGGCAGATTTGCCCAAATGTAGCTAGAGCACAAGGACAAGGCAGGGAGTGTTTGGGAGCCGCAGCAGTCCAGTCATGCAGGCCTTGGTGACAAGGAGGAGTTTTAAGCCAGGGAAAGGCGATCCTGCCAGTTTTCCATGGCAGAACCATGAATGTACATCTGATGTGCCAAGTGTGAGCCCAGCTTCTCTCCTACAGGCTGCTTCCGGAGCCCTTCTGATTTGCCATAGCCCAGTTCTGCCCCTTACCAGCTGCATGACCTGGTGCAGGTGCATTTGGTCCTCTGGCACCAATATCCTCAAGTGAAAAATAGGGGTACTAACAGAACTCACAGAGATTTGTGAGATTAAAGGAGGTAATGTAAGGGCTGTGCTTAGCATCAGGACTGGACCAGAATATGAGTAAATTATGAAGACAGTAGTCTTTATAGTAGAAGTAGCAGTGGCAGTAACAATAGCAGTGGTACAGATACTCTTACTAGGGTAGAGGAGCTGCCCAGGGAACCAGTACCCCGGGAGTTGGGACAAGTCCTCTTATTGTGCACTCCAGCTGAAGAGGTGGGGGAAGGGGAAGCTTGTGAGAAAGGGGGCACAAAAGGTGTCCTCTGATCACCCTCCTCCCCTTGTGGACTATGGAATAGGATGACATGAATTTTAAATTGGATTTAAAAGATTATTTCATGTGATTTCCTGTACCCCCCTTGAGGGTGAGCATCTGGGCTAGTGCCACCCTTCACCCTTTCCTTCCAGCACTACGGGGCTGGAGTACTAAGGTGTGTTATTAGTTCCACTGCTGTAATTTTTTCGACGTGAATGCAAGGAGCTCTCTCGATCAAAGTCTGTAGGACATCTGGGTTTCCCCAGGTGACCAAAGTGTCCAGGCAAGGGGTGGAAAATGGAGGTCACCTTAGGGTCAGTCCTCCCTGGAATCATGTTTCTGTATTTGAAATCAACCTTATCCAAATAACAGTTAGAAAAGGTAATCGTTCTTGGATATTAGGTCACACGCCCCTACCAAAGGCTTTACCTTCTGTCAAATCTCCCCCCCCCCATCCCTATACATCCCTACAATGCCTTGAATCTCTTGCCTCTGTTATTTGGATTTGAATCCTTTTTTTAAAATGAATTAATTCATTTTTAGGGAGAGAGAGAGAGCATGCACGAGCAAGTGTGAGTGGGAGTTGCAGGAGGTGGGGGGGAATCTCAAACAGGCTCCACACTCAGCATGGAGCCTGATATGGGGCTTGAACTCATGACCCTGAGATCATGACCTGAGCCGAAATCAAGAGTTGGACACTTAACCCACTGAGCTACTCAGGTACCCCAAGTAGCAGTAAATTAAATGGAAACCAGGGCAGGGCATAAGCTGGTACACTGAGATGGGTAAAAAGGAGTGCAAGCCTCACATGAGGCTTCACAAGCGAGACTGTGGCTTCACCAGCATTTGGGGGTCCTGGTGTCAATGTTTTTTTTTAAAAAAAACAGGGTTTATTAGTTTATTTATATTTTTTAAGATTGTATTTATTTATTCATGAGAAACACAGAGAGAAAAGCAGAGACCCAGGCAGAGGGAGAAGCTGGCTCCCTGTGGGGAGCCCAATGCAGGACTCGTTCCCAGTACTCCAGGATCACGCCCTGAGCTGAAGGCTGATGCTCAGTCGCTGCCACTCAGACATCCCAATAACAGGGTTTAAACAAAAAAAGAAAATAAGAATACATGTATATGTATATCTAGAATAAGTGCTAACTTCCATGTGAGTTTGGTATAGCATTCTGTTCCTATTACTCAAATTGATTTAATTTTCAATATTGATTTTAAAGGCTGAATGGTTTGTACATTTGGATGATTCAATGATGAATATCTTTATTGAAGATCCAGTGATTGCTATGAAAAAATGCAGATGGACCCCAGAGGGCTGTCCTAGCCAAAGCTGACTTTCCTGTAATAGCCCCTGGAGGCCCCTGACTTAAAAGACAGAGGAAATTAAGCTCCAGTTAAAGTATTTGCAGAGGGAGCATTGAAAGTGTGGATGAAACCTAGATGCACAGCAACCAGACTATCCTAAAATAAGAGATGATTTCTGGTTTAGTGTCTGCTTGGTAAACTATAGAATGCACAGAAATGATGAAGCCTGGGACTTTCCTATATAGGACTTCACATGGAGTAGCATATGAATCAGTGACTCATGATATCATTAAAGAATGGTTAATTTCCAACCCATCTCAACTAAGTAAGTGCACCCCAGTGTGTCAGGGACTGCTAGTTCTCTCCCAGCACCAATTTTTCTCATCTTTTGTGCTGATGAATTACTAGCTGAGCTCAAAACCCTGTAGCTAGTGTGGCCATGTGACCAATACAGGCTGGTGGTTTACAAATAGAAGTCAGATGTGCAACATCCCCCTTTGTACCTCTTGGGTTTTCCCTTAAAGGGAAGGGCATGGACTTTTCTTGCCCTCTTTTCTGTAAGCTAAAATGTAGACATGATAGAGCAACCAACTTGAACCATGAGATGGAAACCATTTTGAGGACTCAGAGCACAAGAAAGAATAAGTTGGACCCTTTATGATTCTGGCCCTGGATTACCTTCTCTCACTGTGTGAGAGAAATAGCCTACTAGCTTTTTATTATTGTTGTTATTATTATTATTTTGAGGAGAATGCATGCACGAGTGGGGGTGGAGGTGGGCAAGGAAGGGGTACAGGGAAAGGGAAAGAATCCCAAGCTGATTCCAGTGCTGAGTGCAGATCTTGACTCAGGGTTTGATCTCAAGACCTTGAGATCATGACCTGAGCCAAAATAAGAGTCAGATGCTTAGCTTACTGAGCCACCCAGGCAGTCCTAAAAAGCTTTAAAAAGCTAAAAAGTCCTTTAAAAAGCTAGCTTTTTAAAGCCACAGTCATTTTGGACCTCTTTATTACTGTTGCCAAAGCTATGTCCTAACCCAAATATCCACACTTTAGGTGTAGAATGGATGCATACTGTGGTTATTCTTTTGGCTGGCGAGTACAGTATCCTCTCTCACTTTTCTTTTGCAACACATATTCCATGTATATTCCTATGGTGATTTCAACACAAATAGATTTTATTTTATTTTATTTTTTTTAGATTTTAATGTCATATTATTTCAGTGTTATTTGATTTCTGTAGCATCTATGCAGCCATTCATCATAGTAAGTGATGTCTATTTCTTTATGATAAATTAGATGCCTCTATGGATTCATCTTCAGATATTTGACCCGTCCATGTTATAAATTAGACTGATTCTTAGATTAAATGGATATGACAAATGGTGCATTGCATACAAAGAAAGTACTGTTTTGTGCTGGCAACTACTTTAGTTGGTTGAAAGGGAATTTCTAGGAGGAAAACATAGACTGGGTCTTAAGCAAGATTCAAAAATCTCTTTCCAGACTTGTTAAATTTTGATTTTATAACTCAGTTTACCATACTATAAGGTTAGTGAGGAAAAGTCATCTATCAGAAGGATATTCCATTCAGAATCTTAGCTTTTTGTGGACCAATAGAATAATAACTAAGATTTCTTGAGCATTCATGTGCTCAGATGATGTAGGGGCTCTACGTGCATTATTGCACATAGTCTTCCCAGTATGAGGTAGGGAGAACTATTTGCTTTTTATCTCCATTTTGTAGGTGAGGAAATTAACACTTAGAGAGGCTTAGTGACTTGGCAAAGTTTACACATCTAGAGGTGACAGAGTCAGGACTGAATGTCTGACTTGTAGATTCCCAAGGCTCAACCCACCTATACTGCATATTTACACAAATGCTTAAAACCAATGGACTTTTTGTGGTTTTCCTAATAACTTCCTTCTCTGGTTCAGCTATTGTTATGCTGTTTTTACCTAGCACTTACAAGTTTCTCATTAATGTAAAGATGTTTACAAGCAGGAAGCTGGGAATAATTCTAATAGTAGAATGATTTCATCAGTATCATCAACATGTAGAAATATTTGACTTTGGTTTGTTTCTGATGGGGGGGGTTGGTGATGGGTAGCAGTGAGAAAGAAATATTTTAAAAAAGTTTTTATTTTAATTCTAGTTAACATACAGTGTTATATTAGTCTCAAAGGTATGATGTAGTGATTTATATATTAATCATGTCATAATATAGCAATGAATTAATATTTTTAAGAAAATACATGTAAAAATGAACACTTTGTCTTTAATCTGCTAAAAAATTCAGCTGAGTAAATTTGAAGATCTAATTGGCTTTATTCAAAGACTTATGAACAGGACAGCTTTTCATCTAGCAAGTAGAAAGGAGCTATCAGAAGTTGTACAAAATAGAAGGCTTTTATAGGCAGAAGGGGACAGGGACAAGGAAGTCATAAACAAAAGAAAGGATTTTTTTAGTAAGGGTCATCTTCCTTTGGGGAGAGGGCTGAGGTCTATCATATAGACTATCTCACTATTGTGTTGATCAGAAAATTCCAGACTGGTTTAAAGTCCCACCTCTGGGAGAAGCTGAAAGGGCAGTGAGGTTAAGTCTTAAGTCTTGGTTTGCTGACATGGGGCTTAGCACAAGTGACTACATTTTGGGCCTGTTGTTTGTTTGTTTGTTTGTTGTATCTATCTATCTATCTATATCTATCTATCTATCTATCTATCTATCTATCTATTCATAAGAGACACAGAGAGAGAGGCAGAGACATAGGCAGAGGCAGAAGCAGACTCCTCAAGGGGAGCCTGATGTAGGACTCAATCCCAGGACCCTGGGATCATGACCTGAGCCGAAGGCAGATGCTCAACTACTGAGTCACCCAGGTGCCCCTTGATAACTATTTAAAGAAATCATTGGGACACAGTGGACGTCTGTGATGATTATTTTTAAAAAGTCACAAAAATGCAGAAAATGTGTCCATTGACAGTGTCACTGGAGCAGTTGACAGCTTTCCCTCTAGCTTCTTCTTCTCGCAGCTGAATGACTTACCTATCTGTACTCTAATCAGTTACTGAATAACCAGTGGATTCCTGCCCTTTTTGTGCTTCTCTATTTTAGACTGAGGGAAACAACTCCCACATTCCTTACTGAAGGCTCTGGGAGTCCTGAAGAGTTACTGGTCTTCCTGTTTAATTCTCCTGTGTTCTGGGAAATATGTGAGATGTAAAGCTTAGTGATAAAGAAACATGACAGGCTTCTAAAGAGGTGACGGAAGCTCAGCGTCCACAAGGCAGGCAGCAAGATTTTTTGCTGTTCTCAGTGCAAGTGTGTGACAACAGTGCTCTGCCCATGTTAATATTCAAGACCAACACAGGACAGCCGAAGAGTATTGTCTCCGATAAGAGTGAAGTTCTTTGCCTGGAGCCATCCGCAAGCTGGCTGAAGTATGTTGATAAGCACTCCATAAATTGTAACATTACTAACCCAGCCTCCAGTTTTAGAGAGAAGCCAGCATACACACCACCTACACAGATTAACAGTCTCAGGTTCTCAAGCCTGGAGAGAAGAGGTTATAAACAACTCTATTCTTTCTCCCCGAGCTAGCCGCTGTGCAAAGAAAACTGGCAAGATGGTGACAATGACCACCAAAATTGTTTCCAATTCCTGTAAATCATTCTCCCTAAGAGTGGAAACCAACGGTGCAAACCCTTTCCAAGTCACGGTGTCAAGTTTAGCCCATTAATCACTGTCCCCATCCCTGGAAGGTCCCTTGGTTAATGGCATTACTTCCTGAGCCAGGCTTCTCACTATCTATTGGCAGGATTTATGCCTCATTATTCTCTGGGTGAAGAGTTCCTCAAATTTCCTAAGGCTTTCCTCTCCCCACAGGATGAGGAGGAAAAGGACAACTCCCATTCTGCGTCGTGCTTTGTTTTTTTCCTTTGAGTTTTGAGTGATCTATACTCTTTTCCCTCGTAGCTATCACTGTAGCTGATGGGCCTCTAGATTTATTGGTTCAATTAGGACTCTATGTACATGACACTAACTGGTGGGTTTGCTCTAGTTCCTGACAAAAGTAGTGAACTGGGCAGTGAGAAGTATTGATTCAGTTGTTGATCAGTTGAATACAACCTGTCAGAGTAACCTCTGAATGGTGAGTAAATAATCCAGGGAACATGTTCCATGGAAAGGAGACTTCTCAAAATACTGCCTTTTCACCATTTAGTGCTATCACATAGCAACTCTAGTCTTGTTTCTGCCAAGTCAATATAGCAAAATGTCTATTATTTTCTGTTAACCAGCTATCAGGCTAAGTAAAATGTGAGTTTTAAGAGTTCATTCTTAACAACCCTTTTTAATGGGGTTGCTCAGATCTGATGTCATAGATGATATAACCTCAGGGAACCATTCAGATTATGAGATTAGAAAAGTAATTTTTAAAACCAACACAAATGCCAAAGCAGACAATGTAGGTAACCTGTCAGTTTATTATTTCCCTAGCCTTCCTCACTAACTGAACCCCATTATATTGAGGTTTTTGGTGGCCATTTGCTTCATGGGTCCTCTCTTGTCCCAGGAGTGAGTGTTGACGTGGCGAGTCCACTGCTCTTGCCCACCACAAGTATAAATATGGTCTTGTGACATAACTGGTCAATGGGACATGAGAGGGAATCTGCTGGGAAGATTTTGAGGAAGTTCTTCCACCCTAATAGAAATTGAGACTAGAGGAATCACTGTCCTTTTCTGCTTCTGGACAAGCTCTGTGAAGAGGAGACCTTGGCAGCTGCTGTGGCCATCTGGTCACTATTGGTGGGAGAAGAAGGTTGGGTGGGACATCCCAACAAGCTGAGGATGACAGAGCAGGAAGTTAGAAGAAACTCATTCACTGAGGTGCTGAACAGTCCTGAAACTACCTTCCCTTTAGTTTTTTTGTTATATAGGATAATAAGCCCCTTATTGTTTAATGTACTAATAGTTGGGTTTTCTGTAACTTTCAACTGAAAAGCGTTCTAATAGATATAAGCTGAGGTCTAAGTGTAATATTACTGGTGCTCTGAAACCTTGAGCAAGATTGTTCTCGGCTCTGGTATGAATTGGAAACTTTTAAAAAATTTTAGGTTCTCGATTAAATATCAGGAATCAGGGAAAGACTAATTCATAGAGGAAGTCAAATCTAGAATTTCAATGTGAAGGCACAAATGATATTGATGCTCACTGTCAAGATTGAAATATGCACATTTTGCTTTTCTGCCAGACACAGAAGGCATAAAAATGAATGAAATTTAGATGAAATATCCAGAATAAGCAAGTACACAGAGCCAGAAAGCATATTAGTGTTTGCCAGGGCCTGAGGGGTGGGAGGAGATGGTGAGTGACTGTTTAATGAGAATGGGCTTTCCTTTTGAGGTGATGAGAATATTCTGGAACTAGATAGTGGTGATAGTCGTCCAACATTGTGAATGTACCAAATGTCACTGAATTGTACACTTAAAATAATGAATAAATGGCAAATTTTATGTGTTTTATCACAACAAAATAAAATTTTAAAGCCATTCCTTTTTTTTAAAGATTATATTTATTTATTTTAGAGAGAGATGGAGAGAGAGACAGAGAGAGAACACAAGCCAGGGGAGAGGGAGAGAGAGAAGCAGATTCCCCACTGAGCAAGGAGCCCGGCATGGGGCTTGATCCCAAGACTCTGGAATCACAACCTGAGCCGAAGGCAGATGTTTAACTGACTGAGCCACTCAGACACCCCTGGACAAAAGCCATTCCTATGTAAAGAGGAAAGGTTACCAGAGCATAGAACAGAGCAACATATTTATGCGTAATTGGAAGTGAATATAAAGTTTTGACTGATATACTCAAGCTTTAAAGAATATAGGGATCAATGTTGCCAATAGTTGTTTGGTCTGTTAGCATAAAGCTGTATTTTCAATTCCAATTGTGTATGTTTATTCAAGATAGGAATAGCTTGAGATACTTAGCTGAGAATAAGCTGTCCTTTCACACATGTGTCAGAGCAACAGCAGCATTACCAATATCCCTGATATGCTGAGTATGGCAGCTGTCTGCTAAACAATTGAAAAGACTCAAATATCCTTACGTTATTTAGCTGAGACAAGTGACCTATTTGAAGCAGTACTTCCTTATTTTCCTTATTTCTTCCTTATTTTTCAATGAAGATTCCCCACAGCTTTTCTTTAAAAAAAACACTTGGCAATTGACTATAAAGTCAGTCAGTAAGAGACAGGAAGGTAGTTTATAGAGATTGAACTGGAAGCTGAGTTGGTTTTGTTTCATGCCTTCAAATGTGTACTTTGTTTTAACAGGGTCTCTCTGCAGTGGTTATGTATGGCTTCTTAAATTTGGATCAATTTTGAGTAGACATGGATCATCTTTGTTCTTTTTGTTGTTGTTTTTTTTTTTGTATATTGATTTGTCTACAATCTATCTCTCTCCCTTCTTCCCTTTGTCCCTGATTTTCTCTCTCCCTCCTTCAAGATTCTTGAAACGAAGAGGACAGGAGGGAAATAAATGCTTTGCCTTAGACGTAGGACAGGGGACACTATTCTTTTGGTAAAATGGGCATGATCTCCCCAGATCCTCAAATTAAGGCACATGTGATTTAGAAGAGATCTCTGGGTGAGGTCCTTTTACAGAAAGTGACTTCTACAAACAAGGAAATTTTTTCTAGTAGTTAAACACAAGTTTGGGAATCTCAGTGGCTTTGGGAAAGACTATTTTGGAGTGACTTTATTGCTTCTTGTTTTGCTACAAAGGTGTAACGAGGGGTATTTTATAGGCTTGCATTTCTAATTTTTTTTAAACTTATCAATAAGGAAATACAGAAATCTCTGAGGGGGAGATTCACACCCAGTGTTTTAGTAATTTTCCAGAAAGCTGTGCTAGACTCAGGTCATAAATCTCAATAGAAAATAGTTTCCTTCCCTCTGTTGGCAGCCAGCTTCATTTACTCAGACCATTAAGAGGTGGGAAATATCCCTAAATCCTCGCTGCCCCCTTCTTCTGAATCACATGGTCTGGTAAATCAGGAGAGAGTACAGCTGACAATCTATGTTTTCTCTTGCGTAGGAGCAGCCTCCCTTTGATCTCAACCCTTGACTTTATGGCAGCCAGCCATATCCCAGGAGGAAGGAGAAGGACAGAATGAGGACAAGTCATATTTATTTTAGAGGAACCCAAAGGAGTAGGGCGAGCATTGAGACCTGGGCAGGTAATGCCATGGAGCTGAGGAGAGCAGAAATCTAAAAATGTGAGAAAAGAAGTCACTTCTGAAAGGCTTCAAAATCCCCAAGTGTCATCTTTCATAGGGACCAGAAACACTCTCAAGAAGGCTGCACAACCCAAGATGAATTACTTTTATGAGATTTTGTGACAGCTAGGGGAAGGGTGGACAGATATCAAAGGATTTGCCTTTCTCTTGGCGTGGTTTCCAGTCCCTGATTCTCTGCTTGTTATGATAACTGCGCTGGATTCATGTTTTATTCCTTGCAGTGCCAACACCAACACTGTGCATCAGGGATGCTCTTCGGATAGGGCTTTCTCCCAAGCAGCTGCCTTCTGTCTTGTTTTGAGAGCATAACCTAATATAAATCAGGAGAAAAACCTCTGTGCCTTTCTCCCAGAGCAAAGGGTAGCCCTGTAACCTGCTGCTCATGGGTAGATCTGAAGTCACCTACAGGTGCATCAAGGAACCCAACTCCTGGCCTTCAGTGAGCCAGCTATTTATTAGTGAATGGGACTGCCTTCTCTTTGGGGGGATACAGAGCAGCAGACACATTGCTTTTAGACCAGGTCTGTTCGTTCATTCTCTGTGACAGAAATCAAACTACCTAATTCTAGGTAGTTCTAGATCAAATACCTACTTGATTAGGTATTCTAATCAAAATACCTAATTCTAGTTCATGATGTCTTTGTTTGGAAAATTTGTGCTATCACAGGATAGTTTTAGACAGGCTTTCTGCATCCCATCATTCACCTCTGATTTATTTATTTATTTTTCTAATTTTAAAGATTTTATTTATTTATTCATAGAGACACACACAGAGAGAGGCAGAGACACAGGCAGAGGGAGAAGCAGGCTCCATGCGGGGAGCCTGATGTGGGACTCGATCCTGGGTCTCCAGGATCAGGCCTTGGGCCAAAGGCAGGTGCCAAACCACTGAGCCACCCGGGCTGCCCCTCACCTCTGATTTAAAATTTAGAGACCTTTCAAACACCTTTGAAAGTCTATGCTGCTCCCTTCCTGATCTAATTTGGTTGGGTGATCTTTTTTTTTTTTAAATCTTTTTTTAAAATTTTTATTTATTTATGATAGTCACACACAGAGAGAGAGGCAGAGACACAGGCAGAGGGAGAAGCAGGCTCCATGCACCGGCAGCCCGACGTGGGATTCGATCCCAGGTCTCCAGGATCACACCCTGGGCCAAAGGCAGGCGCTAAACTGCTGCGCCACCCAGGGATCCCTGGTTGGGTGATCTTTTGCTGTGTCTTGACGGGTGGACACTGCAAATACAGCTAAATGAATTTGTCCCCCGTGGTTCTCTATCTTGAACAAAGAAGATGCATATCACTGAACACATAGTAAGCTGACCTCAGTTGGAATTGAAGGGATCCTTCAATTGTAAAGGGAATGATTCCAGTAAGTAAAATTATTTCAGGAGTTTAGGAGGATTATTGATGAAATTTTGGTCATTTTGTTAGTTTTAAATAATGATTGTTATTTAAATCTTCCTAACGTTGCATTTTTATTTGAGTAATATATGGAATATACATATGAATATATGTACTCTATAAGTGCATCTTACATCTAATATTTACTTGATAAAATGTGTAACATTTAGGTGAGACATTTAGGTGACCCTCTTCCTGAATCCTTGGTAACTATAAAAAAAAGTATTACAAACCTAGCACTCATTGCATCTCCATTGTAGACCATTTATCTGCTTTAAGTAAAAGTATCTGGATATGAAGTCAAAGTCTAAACTTTTTTTTTTATAAATTTTTATTTATTTATGATAGTCACACACAGAGAGAGAGAGAGGGAGGCAGAGACACAGGCAGAGGGGAAGCAGGCTCCATGCACCGGGAGCCCGACGTGGGATTCAATCCCGGGTCTCCAGGATCGCGCCCTGGGCCAAAGGCAGGCGCCAAACCGCTGCGCCACCCAGGGATCCCCAAAGTCTAAACTTACTACCCATAAGCACTAGAAAGTTTGTTATGTCATACACAAAAGATTGTTATCTTTATAAATGTGTTGATTGTAGGGTTCAATGAGGTAGGAAGAACCACAATGCTATTTTCTTTCTGCAGTATTTTTTTTCTTTCTACAGTATTGATTGCACATATGTATTATAATAGCATGTACCTATGTAAGACATATAAAAAATTCTGAAAATAACAAGAAAAGAATAAATACCACCACCAATCCCAATTTCCAGAAATAAGCACTACCCAATTTTGGGTATGCTCCCATTAACCTTTTTTAAGTATACATATATAATTTAAAAATTTAGGCCAGGCCTTATATATAATTTTGTGTCATTGTTTTCATAACTTTGTAGTACTTTTAAATTTTTATTTAATTTTCAAAAAACCTTTTGGGAATTATCTGTTGTATGAAGTCATGCGGTAGAACTTGTGTAATATTTGAGTAGTCAATATTCATTTCCCCCACTTTTTTCCACATTGTTTAAGGTTAAACTGCTTTCCCATCAACTATTCACACATCTGTGTTAAGGTTTCTTACACTGCCTCTTTTTTTTTTTTTTTTTTTTTTTTTTTACTAATTTTTGGTTTCCTGTTTCTTGACCCTTTGAGAATCAGCAGGCTTGTATAAACTGTGGTCTAATCCTTCATAATCTCTAATAAACCTAGTAAGCGTTTCAAAAGTTCATCCATTACTTACTTTCTTCCACTCTTATGGATAACATGCTACCTAGCTTCTGGGCTCAGTCTGTTTAAGTGAAGTGGAAAATTTTGTAGCTGTATCTGTGACCAGAGCTCTAGTGTCTCCAAGCCAGCAAAAATCATCTTTGTCTGTTTTCCTCTAAAAGAACAGCAGAAAATGAAGCATTTGACCAAGCTGTTCTATGCAGTAAACGTTTTTAATTATATACACATCTCATAGAATTCATTTGAAAAAAATTGCCTTTTTGTATTGACTTATTTTACATGAAGTTAAAATATCCAAAGGGAAAACAAAAATTCACTCTACCATACAGATTTGGAGATTTAAAAAGGTTTCCAGAAATTTCAAGATATTTGTGGAATTCATCTGAATAATTTAATTAGATAAACTGGTTGAATTTTTCACTCTTCCTCCTGATGCATTGTCACTGTGCTAATAGAATTTTCTTTCTGTTTTTTTTTTGCCTCTTTTTTGGAAGATATTTTATTGTCATGGCATTTTTGTGGTTACGAGACAGGGATGCCCAGAGTGTCATTTCCCAATTTCCCAGTATCAAAAGCAGCTCCTACTCTCCACTAATTTCTGAGTTTTCTTCCTCTGGCTTAGACCACGCTAAGGCCTTTTGACTCCAGGTTGGATTGTGTATGGGATGTTGTAAGGAAATTTGATCTCAGACAGACTGAAGGAGTAGTCCTGTCATCTGTCGTGTGGTCAGCTACACTGTGTGAGTCTAGTTGGAGGTGGGAGCCTTGCCAGAAGCACCAGCCTAGGAGTTAGAAGACTTGATTTGTAGTCATGGCTCTGCCATTTAGCCATGTGACATTTGACAGAACACTTTAATTCTCCTGAGATTGGATTTTCTTATCTGTCAAATGGGAATATTGATTCCAGTCTTGCCTCACAGAATTATGGTGAGAATTTAATGAGAAGATGTGTGTAAAGGCACATTATAAAGCATAAAGCTATATGATTCTGGGTTATAAATTATTATCTAAAGTGTGATAGGTTTAAAGTCACCATGACAACATACATACTATGTATGAACAAATTAGACTGATACTGTATAGTTTACAACTTATATTCTGTTAATTATATTTATTTATTTAATAAGTATTTTTTAAAAATTTATTTATTCAGAGAAAGAGAGAGACTGAGAGGCAGAGACACAGGCAGAGGGAGAAGCGGGCTCCATGCAGGGAGCCCGACGTGGGACTCGATCCTGGGTCTCCAGGATCAGACCCCGGGCTGTAGGCGGCGCTAAACCGCTGCGCCATCGGGGGTGCCCTGTTAATTATATTTATGAGAGTATATTTTTTAAATTACCTAAATGGTAGTTGGTCATATGATAGATTGAGGTATACTGATATATGGGCCTAGAAAGAGTCACTCATTTGCAAAGATCTTTTGAGAAGAAAAACAGTTTGTATTAGAATAAAATTCCAAACATGGAGAGTTTATTAGTGATGAATATCAGTATAATCACTGTAATGTGTTTGGTTTTAATTTATACTTTTTTTTTGCTTCTGGCCTGTAGGGCCATTGGGAATTGTTTGTGTTTTGCTCCACTGTGTTTCTCTTTTCTTCTTTTGTTCCCTTATAGCATTAAGAAAAAAAAAATTAAAAGCGCACAATTCAGCAATTTTTAGTATAGTCAAATTGTGCAATCATCATCACTATTTGTCTTTAAAATGTTCTCACCATCCCCCAAAAGAAATCCTGTTATCATTAGTGGTCACTCTCCATCTGACCCTCCTCTATCCTCTTGCAACCACAACTTTCTGTCTCTATTATTTGTCTATTCTAGATAATTCATATGAATGAAATAAAAAATTGAGGTGTTCTGTGTCTGGCATATTTCATTTAGTGTAATGTTTTTAAGATTAATCCATACTGTAGCCTAAATCAGGGCTTCATTTATCTTATGGCTGAATAATATTCCATTATATGGATATATTATGTTTTATGTATCCATTCATTGGTTGATGGATATTTGGATTGTTTCCACTTTTTGGCTATTATAAATAATGCTGGGGTAAACATTCATGTATAAATTTTTTTGTAGACATATGTTTCCAATTATCTTTGTATATATTTAGGAGTAGAATTATTGGGTCATATGGTAACTCTGTGTTAACTGTTGGAAGAACTGTCCAACTGTTTCCATTATGGCTGCACCATTTTATACCCCCACCAGTAATGTAGGAAGGTTCCAGTATCTCCACATGCTTGTCAACACTTGTTATTGTCTCTCTTTTGTGTATAGCTATCCTAGTAGATGTAATGTGGTATCTCATTGTGATTTTGATTTGCATTACTTTGATGATGTTAAGTATGTTTACATGTGCTTCTTGGCTATTTGTATATATTCTTTGGAAGAATGTCTATTTAAGTCCTTTGCTCATTGAAAAGTTTGTGTTATTATTTTACTGTTGAGTTTTAATTGTTCTTTACATGTTGTGAATACTAGACCCTTATCAGACACATGATTTGCAAATATTTTATTACATTCTGTGGGCTGGCTGTCTTTCCATTCTCTTGATAGTGTCCTTTGATGCACAAAAAATTTAAATTTGGATGAAGTCCAATTTATCTATTTTTTCCTTTGGTCGCTTGTATGTTTGGTGTTATATTTAAAAAGCCATTGCCTGATGAAAATGTTCCAGAACTAGATAGTGGTGATGGTTGCGTAACATTATAAATGTACTAAATGCCACTGAATTGCACCCCTTCCTTAGAATAGCTGAAGTGATAAATCTTATGTTGTGTCTATTTTACCACAGTAAGCAGAAGGAAGTCATTGCCTTATTTATCCAAGATGAAAAAGATTACCATCTACATTGTCTTCGAAGAGTTTTAGATGTTTGATTCATTTTGAGTCAATTTTTGTGTATGGTGTGACATAGGAGTCCAACTTCATTCTTTTGCATGTGGATATTCAACTGTCTCAGCACTATTTGTTAAAAATGTCACAGCTTTTTGTCTATAATGTTATTACATCTATTATATCACTTATCATGGTTTGTTTTGTATCCAGGTTATTTGTGTGTCTCTGTGCTCTCAGTAGATTATGGACGTCCTGCTTATCTCTGTATCTCTCTCTCTTCTTCACCATACACAGTTTCTATTTGCACTGCAGATGCTGCATACAATAAATAGTCAGTGAGTTGTTGATCTAAATTGACATTATAAACAAAGATATACTTGGTGAGCTTTTACTATGAAAACCTTTAGGACCATATCTTTGTAAGAGCTGCTTTCCTTCTCAACATCTCTCAATTAATGTTGATAAAATAAAAATGTTTCTACTATCTGTGCATTGAGATTTTAGGGAGTCCCTAATTAGTACTTCTTTCTGCTCTGATTGGTAGATAGACTCAGTAGTCAGGTGGGTGCATATAAAATAAAATAACACCCTCTTCGTTGTTGAGGGAAGTTGTTGGGAGAAGGTGGCTTGGGTCTCTAGTCAAATGGGATTGCTAAACTTTCACCTGGAATTAGCTCTTTTTTGTAGAGCACTGGCACAGCTCCACAAAGAGAGCTCTCACACAGGGTAAGTTATTTTCCATTACCAGAAAGTAGAATAGAACACAAGTCTCCAGACAGGAAATGAAAGTTATGGGGTGGGATGCTTTGTTCCTTCTTCCAAATTCACTGGTCAGGTACTTTAACCAGGGAAGAAGTGAGTGAGAAAAAAAAGAGATGGATTCCTCTGTGGTTATAATCTTATAGAAGATGAACTCTCCTTAGTTGGGAAATGTGGCCTGATGTCTGTCACATGTAAATATGCGCCCTTTTACTGCAAAGAAGACTGTAAATGGATGAGGCCAGAGACCAGTAGTGTTCCTCTGATGGAGGTCCTTCCACATGGAAGCATACAGAGTGGAAAGAGTTCCATTTAACAGGGATTCAGTTGGTACTTCGTACTGAAGGAATTTTGGGGGTTATAGTCCCAGGCTCAGCATTGAGTTCCTGGAAAGCCAGTTACTGTTAGGGCTAGAAGGACATTTTGAGATTAAATGTGAATCTTTCCTGAGCTACTTTTCACTTCTGCTAAATTGCATTGTAAAATTTGTGACTGACCTGAGGGAAAACATTTTCCTGTATTTATTTAGCTAAGAAGAATTTGCTTTATCATTTCTTAGCACACATCTTTTTATGTCACTTTCTATGTTAGTATTTAATGTTCCTTCATTTTGTGAGGGATCCTAACATCAACTGAGTCGTGGGAGATCAGATGATAGATTATGTCTGGAGTCTATGAGGCCACTCAGTTTATATTTGTTAAAGTTAAGGAAGTTTTCATAATTCTATGTTTTATGAAGGAAGCCTCCCTAACTCTAATTTCCTTAATCAAACAATAGTTATATAGAGATCCAGTGCCTTTCCTGTGATTTTATTATTATTTTTCCCTAAGAGCCACTTAACGTAACCTTTAAACTCAAAGTTCTTAAGAGACACTCACTGAAGTTATATGAACCCATTGTTTCAATTCTGAAAAATGTATTATTCAAAATAAGAGGCACCTGGGTAGCTTAGTCAGTTGAGCATCCAGTTCTTGGTTTCTGGGCAGGTCATGATCTCAGGGTCATGAGGTTGCACCCCCAGCACATAGGGCTCCATTCTCAGTAGAGAGTCTGCTTCCCATCTCTCTCTTCCTCCACCTGCCCCTTCCACCCCCTCACTGGTCAGCTTGCATGTACTCCTGCGTGCGTGGGCTCCCTCTCTCTCAAAAAACATAAAAGAGGAAAAGAAGGTCTATAGGAAATAATGAACTGACATCTGAAGGTTGCACACAATGGCCTGGTCAAAATGCTGCCATCCCAACTGCCTCCTGGTTGAGGGAACACCTCTGCAAAGATCCCAGGAACTCATTAATGCTCTCTGAGGGTGGCTTATGTCTCAGACTGGGCTCCAAATAGGAACAAATGAAATGTGCACAGAATGACGGAATGGCTCCTTTTCCTTAGGAAAGTTAGGGATATCCTTGGCTCTGCAGGAGGGGAAGAGATGAGGAAATGAGCCGAGATCAGAGAGGAAGACGATGTAGAAGGAGAAACTAGACAGAAAGAAACTGGGGTGATTTTGAAACATATTTGCATGAGTTGTAATGCTCCTACCAGTGAGGAGCCAAGGTACTGCCTCTCTGCCGTTCAGGCTTTTTCTATGTCTTGGTCTATCTTTTTTGCTTCGTCTCTGATGTCTGCTCTTTATTTTCCCTGTAGAATTTGCCAGACTAATCTTTCTGAAGCACAACTGTGATTATTATTACTTTCTGGCTCAGAAACATTTACTGTCCCCCAGGCTTATGGACCCAGCATGGGTGGTGCCTTGTCAGTGTGACTCTTTGGGATCCTAGCCCTCCCACCCCAACAGCCAAGGTCATTCCATGTAGGCTCTGTCCATTCTTGTCTCCAGCCTCTGCTCATGTTCTGCCTTCAGACTGGGGGTCCCCTGTGCCACTTCTCTTCCTGCCAAAGTCATAAGTATCTTTCAACTTCCAACACGATTCCCCCAAAACAGTTTCTGACTCATTCCAGTATACTCTTTCCTTTTATTTTCAACCCTAAAACATTGTTAAATGCCCAGGTGGCTCAGCGGTTAATACTGCCTTTGGCCCAGGGCCTGATCCTGGAGACCTGGGATCGAGTCCCACGTCAGGCTCCCTGCATGGAGCCTGCTTCTCCTTCAGCCTGTGTCTCTGCCTCCCTCTCTCTCTCTCTCTCTCTCTCTCTCTCTGTCTCTCATGAATAAATAAATAAAATAAAATCTTAAAAAAATATTTTGTGAAAGGGGAACCTTCTTAACACTCTTGGTGCACTCTTGGGAATGCAAGCTGCTGCAGCCACTTTGGAAAACCGTATGGAGGTTCCTCAAAAAGTTGAAAATAGAGGTACCCTATGACCCAGCAATTATGCTACTGGGTATTTATCCAAAGGATACAAACGTAGTGATCTGAAGGGGCACCTGCACCCCAGTGCTTATAGCAGCAATATCCACAATAGCCAAACTATGGAAAAAGCACAGATGTCCAGTGACAGATGAATGGATAAAGATGTGATATATACACAATGGAATATTACTCAGCCATAAAAAGTGAAATCTTGCCACTTGCAACAATGTGGACGGAACTAGAGGTTATTATGCTAAGCGAAATAAGTCAATCGGAAAGACATTTATCATATGATCCCACTCATCTGTGAAATTTAAGAAACAAGACAGAGGATCATAGGGGAAAAGAGGGAAAAATAAAACAGGATAAAATCAGAGGGGGAGACAAACATAAGAGATTCTTAATCATAAGAAACAAACAGGGTTGCTGGAGGGGGGGGGAAGGAGATGGGGTAACTGGGTGATGGACATTAAGGAGGGCATGTGATGTAATGAGCACTGGGTGTTGTATAAGACTGATGAATCACTGAACTCTACCTCAAACTAATAACATTATATGTTAAATAATTGAACTTAAGTAAAAAAGACATTTAAAAATGTCATTTATGATACTATCATATGTTAAAACTTACACTTTATTTTATGTACTTATTTTCACCTTCCTCTGAGGGGACCTACATGTAAAGTCTTTGAGGGTATGAACAGGGCCTTCTATTTCCATGCTAGGAAGATTCTGCTAGAATGCCTAACAAAAAACTATTCTTTAAATGTAATTCTCCCTTTCTCTTTTGATGCTTTATGAAAGTGCCAATAGCCTTGGAGAGCTTTCCTTCCTTTCTTTCATGACTTTTAAAAATGATTTCCCACAAAGCATGTTGTTTTATTTTTAAAAATAATTTTAACCTAACATTTAGTTTATTGTTAATAAATGTGGTATATGCACAGTTTGAAAGCTAGAATAGTGTTAAAAAAGGTTATAACAAAACCTAGGTCTCTGTTTTTATTCCTCTCCAAACTACTTCACAGAAGCAAATACTTTCAAATTTCACACAAGTTTTAACAAGAGATACTATTGGACTCCAGTCCCCTTTGATACAGCCATATGTGTACAATCCTAAAATACTGCACCCTTCAGAAATAAGATAAAAAGTCTGATATTAAAAATATTTTAAAAGTCTGAAAAATTTGAAAAATTGAAAAAATAAAAGTAGGAACAGTTATTCTATTAACCAGCAACATAATTTTTGCATATAATTGTTTTTTTTAAAGATTTTGTTTATTTATTTGAGAGAGAGAAAGGGAGAGTGAGAGAGCACTCGACTGAGCAAGTGGCAGGGGTGGGGGAGGCATGAACAGAGAGGGAGGGAGGGGGCTGAGTCCAGAGCCCCACTTGGGGCTTGATTTCATAACCCCAAGATCATGACCTGAGCCAAAATCTAAGAGTTGGACTCTCAACCAACTGAACCACCCAGGCACCCCATTTTTTCCTTTTAAACAAATTATGATCATATACAATTTGGATCATACTGTCAAAAATTATTTTCAAAATCATGTTTTTAGTGATTGATAGTTTTTCCTTGTTTAATCATACACTCAATGTGAAGCATTTAGGTTGTTTCCAATTTTGCCTCTCATGAAGAATGAAGTCATAAACGTCACTTGAATAACTGTAAGCCTTTATTCAGAGGTCAGCCTCCCTTGGGACGATTTGGGGCCCTGAAAAGGTAGACTCAAGTGAATGGCTTTGTGTCCTGGCCAGAAAACAAGGATAGTATGCAATAGACTTTGTCTGTGTATTTCTAGATTGCTTCCCAGATAATTTACACCATATTATGCCAAAGAAATGACTCTGATGGTGGAAATGTTTGGCTCCTCAGTAGAATGATGATGTTGAAGTATGTGTTAGGAATGATTTGTGAGTCTCAGAAATCCTGAGACTATAGCCAGTGAGCTTTATGTCATCTCTGGGTAAGATTTTAGAGTGGATTAGTTAAAAAATGACTTGTGAGTTCTCAAAGAAGGAAGTGGTGCTCACTGCTCTTCCATAAGAACAAGTTACTCATGTATTACAAAATCCAAAAAATACATCGAATTCACTTTGTTCAGTGGCAGGGTTTGTGGGCTTCTAGCTCAGGGAATGATACAGAGTTTTAGATTTTAACAAAACATTTGATTAGATTGCTCATGCTATTCCCATGGACAAATGGAGGAATGTGGTGAAATACAACCCTTATGAGACAGAAATGGTTTCTTCACTGAAGAACTTAATGTCCAGTGGAAGTCTTAGGGAAATCAATTTCAGCTAACATTAAGACTTTTCAAGCAGAAGTAACAGACTCAAAAGGAAGACTGTAACTTTGGAGGTATTTGGATACAAGTTAAAAGGGACTCTTCCTAGGGACTGTGTAGAGGGGACTTGAGTACTGGATACACATTGGAATTCAAAGTCCTGTAAGATTTTGTTAATCTTTTGTTTGTGATTGTTGCAATAGCTAAAGGCATGGTTGGATAGGATATACCCTTAGTTCCCCAAAATAGCTTGTGCTATGTAATTGGTTCTCATGGGCAGGTCACTATGGATATTAAAAGAGAGTATCAGTGGATAAGGGCAAAATAGTCTCAACCGTGGGATAAGTCTAATGAAACACATGTCCTACTGATAGTGACATGACATCTCTCATAGGGATAGCTTCGCTGTGTCAGTCGTTTTCCCAGGTGTGTCATGGGGCTGGTCAGCAGGGGGCGATATAGCACAGTTCTTGGTGGCTATCATGTCCTGCTAATGTCCTAGACTGAGCAAGGTGGTCTTACCTGAGGGCTGAAGAGACTATAAGATTCCTGTCTGGCTAGTGATTCCAAGACACAGTGACTCAGTGACCCAGAAAAAAAGGATTTCCTGTTAATCCAGTGCTTGGAGCCAAAGCTGACCACCCACTGTCATCCATCTCCCTGGGGAGAAAAGCAACATTCTCTGCTTCACAATCCTTGAAGCAGCAGCCCTGGCCCCTTGGCCTCCGAGCTTCTGCCTGCTGCTCTCAGAATGCTCTAGGAGGAAACAGTTGCCCTGAACTTTGAATGTGGCTAATAGTATTCTCATGCCTTTCTCACTCGAGGCCTGCCCCATCACCTCTTCTGATTAGGACTGGAAGTGTGGAGTCTGGATGACTGGCTTCCTGCAGACGAGACTGGGAGGCCGAGCTACCGCCAGTAATTCGTGGAGGTCACTAGGTCGGTGTTCTCCTCTCTGTTTTCCTGTCCCCTGAAGCAGCATTTTGAATAAACAGCTCTTTCCTCTCACAAACCAAGACATGAAAAATACTTCTGTGGTCCCACCCGTTGTTTTCTGCACTCTTTTCTTGCATTCTCTCTGATTTCTGTCCTTTTTGGGGTGGATCATCATGACTAATAGGAGTGGGGAAAATAGGCCAACAGTAATACTATTTCATTTTGAGAATGGTCTTAGTTACAGGAATCTCTTCTATGTTTGGAAAGATTCTGTGTTTTCTTAAAGGACTTTTCCTTGCAGCAATCAAGATTTTAAAAATTCCACAAAGAAATATTTCCATTCCCGGTCATGCTTGATATCATGCATCACTTAGAATTAGATGAACGTAATTAAAACAAGCAGGAGACTCAAATACACATAGAAATATCAAGACTTCCCAAATGTCGGCACAGGAATATAAAGTTGGCATTTGTCATTAGCCACCACTGTTCTGTTTCCCCAGCTTTATGGACTCCATCAATGGTTACATACATCCACACAACCAACAGGCATGCATGTATTACTCAAACATGCAACTGCTAACTACAGACAGACCCCTAGATTTTTGATGATGATGATTTCTTTAGGACAAACAAACATGAGATGCTTAGAGGAAAAAAATTCTCTTGAAACATAAATTAAATTCTGAATACCACTCTGGCTGCCACATGATAGAAATCATTGTTTTCTTGTTTACTCTGAGTTCATTACTTAGAAACCACTGAACCTGCAAATTCAGAATAAGTCATCTATTCTTAAAGCCTTCTCTTTGGGAGTCATTTATGTGATTTAAAATTTTTTCCTATATACATGTGTCCAGATATGGGAAAACTGGGTATTTTTCTTTTGTTCATTTATGTGAACTAAATGAAAACTAGTACACTATTGTTAGGTGCATATACATCAATAATTATTATATCTTCCTGATGAATTGACATTTTTATCACCATGAAACTCCTTCTTTGTCTATTAATATTTTGTCTGTTATTAATATAGCCATCCAATTGGTATGTCTTTTTCCCCCATCCTTTTATTTTGAATGTCTTTTTGTGAATGAACATAAATGTGTCTCCTGCAGACAACACATAGTTCAGTCCTGCTCTTTTACCCAATTTGTTAGTCTCTGTTTTTTGAATGGAGCATCTTGTCCATTTACATTTAATATAAATTATTGATATGGGTGGATTTCTGAGCACTGCTTTGGTGTTTTTTTCTCTCTCTGTGTTTCATATCTTTTTGTTCCATTTTTGCATTCATTGTCTTTTTAATGTAAGTATCTTTAGCCTACTATTTCAAATCATTTGTTGATTTTTTAAACATAATTTTTAGTTATTTTCTTAGTGGTTACCCCACGGATTATAATATGCATTAAAGTATCACAGTTTGGGATCCCTGGGTGGCGCAGCGGTTTAGAGCCTGCCTTTGGCCCAGGGCGTGATCCTGGAGACCCGGGATCGAGTCCCACATTGGGCTCCCGGTGCATGGAGCCTGCTTCTCCCTCTGCCTGTGTCTCTGCCTCTCTCTCTCTCTCTCTCTGTGACTATCATAAATAAATAAAAATTAAAAAAAAATAAAGTATCACAGTTTAGGGATCCCTGGGTGGCGCAGCGGTTTGGCACCTGCCTTTGGCCCAGGCATGATCCTGGAGACCCGGGATTGAATCCCACATCGGGCTCCCGGTGCATGGGGCCTGCTTCTCCCTCTGCCTATGTCTCTGCCTCTCTCTCTCTCTCTCTCTCTCTCTCTCTCTCTGACGATCATAAATAAATAAATAAATAAATAAATAAATAAATAAATAAAATATTAAAAAAAGTATCACAGTTTATTATTTCAGAATAACATTTACTCAGTTTCAGTAAAATTTAGAAACATTGTTTCATTATAACTTCATTCCTTCCTCTTTTGTGCCACTGTGATCATCTATATACATTTATATTTGTTATAAGCGTAATAAAATGTAATTATTGCTTTATACAATCTTACACCTTTTAGAGAAGTAAAGAGATGTAATGAAGAACAGTATATTTACAGTCTTTTAGAAAAATTATTTTAATTTCAGTATAGTTGACATACAGTATTATATTAGTTTCAGGTGTACAATATAGTGATTCAACAATTCTATACATCATTACTCAGTGTCCATCATGATCAGTATACTCAATTCGCTTCACCTATTACCCATCCTCCTACCCACATCCCCACTGATACACTTTATTTTTAACTGAGTATGCTCAGTTAAAGTTTGGTGTTTTTTTTTCAACAGGTACATTTTTTACTTGAAGCATACTTTGGAATGCTTGGTTCTAGGGGAGCCTGTATGGCTCATTTAGTTCAGCCACTGACTCTTGTTTTTTTGGCTCAGGTCATGATCTCAGGGTCATGGGATCCAGCCCTGTGTCAGACTCTGCTCAGTGAGGAATTTTCTGGAGATTCTTTCCCTCTCTCCCTCTCCCTCTGCTCGCATGCTTACTCTCTCTCTCTCTCTCTCAAAAAAAAAAAAAGAATGCATGATTCTAAAGATATATATATATATATATATATATATATATATATATATATATATATCATATTCCATCTAAGAAAAATAGAATACATGTTTTCTTCAAGTACACACAGAAGAATCCCCTGGTTAAATCACATAAAAAGAGACATAACAAATGTTACAAGCTTAAGAAGACTGAAATCATACCAAGTACATTTTCCAACCACAATGATACAAAATGAAGATCAACAATAAAACAAAGCTGCACAATCTACCATATAAATATTAAATATTTAATATGTGAATATTAAACAACACACTCTACTGCACAAGCAATCGGCCAATTAAGAAATCAAATGGCAAATCAAAATATGTCTCAGAACAAAAGAAAAGGAAAACACAATATTCAAAAGCTACAGGATGCAGCAAAAGCAGATGTTGGAATGAAATGTATGCTATAAACTCTTGTATTAAGAAAAAAAGTTTAAACAACATTATGCCACAAGGAACTAGAAAAAGAAACTTAGCTGAAATTCAGTAGAGGAAGGGAATAACAAAGAAAAAGCAGAAATAAATAAAATAGAGACCAGAATAAACCATAACATTGAAAGTAATGACCAGTCTTTCCAAAAACAAACAAAATTAGCAGTGCTTTTAATTACATTAGCTAAGAAAAAAAGAAGACTAAAAAATCAGCATAGAGTCACCTCAACAAGCATTTGTTGAGTGAATGAGTTGACAAGGAAGTTTGAACTTTGTTTTCTACTCATGTTCTTTTCTCTGCATGCCTGAAACTCATTTTTCTTTTTCTGGCTCTAAGATGTTTCCTTCAAGTTCCTGGTCTTAAGATGAAATCTCTTTCAGGTGGATCACTAATGTCTTAACAAGTCATGGGAGACTTTTTCTCCAGCATGAGGCAATGGTAGCTGCACCAGGGGACAGAGAACTCACCCTACATTAACGATTGATGATAAGATGCTGTAGGAGATCACTAATCCGCTTGAGCATTTACAGGTGTAATATCTGTTGCTGAAATGGTAGGGAAACTCCCTTCCTCTGAGCTATTTCATTTTGTCCTTCTTCACTCTTGACCTCTGACATATAAGCAAATCCAACATCTCACCAATCTAGATTGTAGTGGAGATTGCTGTAAAGGCTAATAACATGATGTAAGATGCTAATAGAATGATTACTAGAACAATCAGGGACACAAAAGAGAAGTTAAAATGGATAATGGAGAGGTAGAGAATTTAGATACAATATTCCTTTTTTAAAAATTATTTATTTATGAGAGACACAGAGAAAGGCAGAGACATAGGCAGAGGCAGGCTCCCCATGGAGAGCCTGATGTGTGAACCAATCCCGGAACTCTGGGATCACAACCTGAGCCAAAGGCAGACACTTAACCACTGAGCCACCCAGGTGCCCCTAGATACAATATTCCTTGCAAAAGTTAGGACTTTATCTACTTCTGTACAAAGGAGACAAGAGCAGAAGAGGGGAGACCCAGGAAAATGCTGTCATGTGAGTGAACAGAAAGTTCTGTAATGGATAACAAGAGGCTTGATGTATTCTTGGTAGATGGGAGTGGGCTAGCCAGCAAGAACAGTATTTCCAAGAAAGCCAAGCCTGATGTGCATTCTGGGAGACAAGCAGGGGTTTGCTGCAGTTTGTGGAGAGCAAGGGAAGGACGCTCCAGGCAGAGGGAGCAGAGAAGTAGCAAGGAGCAAACGATCCACTATATAATTTCCTTTCAATATTGGTTTTCACAATTATCTTTTGTTTAGTTCAATCTAATAAATGTGTTAGCTTTGAGCACATAGCTTCTGAGCAGGAGGGAAAGAGGCCCCCAGACAGACTACATGGTGAGGTGAGCCAGCAGAGAAAATGTCCATGGATATTACCTGGAAACAGCAATTGTCACAGGGACAATTGAATGACGCTTGCATTGACAATTTACTACAAAACCTCTATTAAGCACACATTTGCAGAGATGTTTTCTCTATCATTTCTTACATGAATGTCATTTATATTGTTTTTGTTTCATTTGGTTGCCCTAACAAATTGTATGTTTAGTCTATTCCTTTTAGATGAGATTTTAGTGACACAGTTGACTATTAAAATAAGTAATAAAAATGAGTGTAGGGAAGTATGTTCAGAGCAGTCTGGTGAATGCTGATTCAAGGAAGAATTATACTCAGAGAGACCTCAGAGTCATTGCCAAACCGGCCTGGCCTTGAGCAGGGACCGGGGGTTGGGGGGGGGGGGAATCAGCACTGCCTTTGCCTTTCAGTAATTGCTTCTCTGCTGTCTCTGTTAGTCATCTGACTGCAGTTAAAATAACATTTATGACTTTCTGCTTAATGTTCTAGAACAGATGATCAGGAAGCCATGAAGCAGAGACAATGGGTAATCTTAAAATCAATGAGGTGTCCTAACCAGCCTTCCCTCTCCACTTGCAGTAATTGGTTACAGGCCGAGGAGATATGGTATTGAACTGCTCCATCCATGCCCTGAACATGTGAGTGGGGCTGAAGTGTGAGAAAAAAAATTAGAACTCTTGAAGGAGCTCCTGTGTAGAAAGGCTCAGGAGTGGGATAGACTGCTGTGGGGGCTGCCACCGAAAATCCCTGAGATGCCAATGAATTTGGGTGTTGGAACTGAAATGGGGAAGGGTAGGAATAGCATGGTATGAGCCACCCTTCTTCCCTTTCCTTAAGGAAGGAACCCCATCACCCATTTTTGTTTTGTTTTTAGTGTAAGGGCAAATAGTTTTTTTAAACTAAGTTTTTTTAACATGCATCTTTTATTTTTTCCTATTTTCACTTAGAACTTTTTAAAAAAGACTTATTTATTTGAGATAGATAGCTAGAGAGAGAGAGAGAGAGAGAGAGAGTGCACACAGAGGGAGAAGGAGAGAGAGAAGCAGACTCCCTGCTGAGGTGGGAGCCTGATGCAGGACTCAATCCCTGGACCTGGGGATCATGACCTGAGCCAAAGGCAGACGCTTACCCAACTGAGCCACCCAGGTGCCCCTAAGCTAAGTTTTTTGTTAGAAGCTTTTATTTATTTAATTTAGAGAGAGAGAGACATTGTCCATGAATGCATGAGCCCGGGGGGGGGGCGCGGGGGGAGGCAGAGGAAGAGGGAGAGAAAGGGAGAAGCAGATTCCCTGCTGCACAGGGTGCCCAATGCAGGCTCCATCCCAAATCTGTGAGGTTGTGACCTGAGCTGAAGGCAGCTGCTTAATCAATTAAGCCACTCAGGCACCCCTAAGCCAAATTTTAATTTTAATTCAAATGTAGTTAACATACAGTGTTATATTAGTTTCATGTGCACAATATAGTGATTCAACGCTTCCATACGACACTTGGTGCTCATCACAACAAGCACATTCCTTAATCCCCATCACCTGTTTCACTCATCCCCTCCCACCTCCCCTTTGGTGACCATCCATTCTCTATAGTTAAGTGTCTGTTTCTTGGTTTATTTCTCTCTCTTTTTTCCTTTGCTTTTTTTTTTTTTTTTTAATTCCACATATGAGTGAGATCTTAAGGTATTTATTTGTCTTTCTCTGACTGACTTATTTCGCTTCAGGTTATACTCTCTAACTCCACCCACATTGTTGCAAAAGGCAAGATTTCATTCTGTTTTATGGAGGAGTAATATTCCACAGAAGATATATTGTATATCCATTCATCTGCCCTTGGATGCTTGGGCTGTTTCCATAGTTTGGCTACTGTAAATAATGCTGCTCTAAACATAGGGGTGCATGTATCCCTTTGAATTAATGTATTTGTATTTTTGACATTTCACTTTGCGAACAAGGGGACCTCAGTGTGGACATCTGGGGGCTTGTGGCTCTTACAACAGTTACATTGGTCCACATTCCATCTTCTTAATGTGTGTTTTCTTCTTTGCAACACATGCCTTGGTCTTCCTTTCCAATATTCAGACATTGCCTTTCAGTCGACAGAGTATGGATTCTTCTCTACATCTACTCCCAGCAAAGAGTATTTTGGGGCAATGAGTTACACACGATGTCCTGCTCAGATGGTGGCAGCTGACTCCTGGTAGCAGGCAGACGGGGACTGCCACCTGGAGATCCAGGTCAGAAGGTTAGCCACCAAGTCCTCAGGACTGTGCCTTTGAAATGTTTCATCTTATGTTTGGAATGTTTCTCTTCTCTTCCCCTGTTTACATTGCTATAACCACCACTTTTTACTCTAGACTCATTACCAGTGCTTGGATTTTGGCACGTGTCTTATTAGCTAGTCAGCCTGACTCCCTGCTCAGAAACTAAGTGGCTTCTTATTTTCTTGTTAGGGAGACACATATCCCTGCCTCTCTCTGATGTGCTTCCTCATCTGACCCAGCACTCGCCCACTGAGAAGGCGTCATGCAGAGCTCCTCATCACAACCGCTCCAAGCAGACGGGGCTGTCTGCTGTCCCCTCAAACCCTGTTTGCTGTCTTGTTTCATTTCATTTATTTTGTTTTATAGAATGCTTCCTTCCTTGCTGCCTATTCACCCAGAAAACCACATTTTCTGGGAAGCCTCCATGGATGCTTCTGCTCACACTCTTCTATGAAATTCTCTTGGGCTTCATGACTAACCCAATAACTCAGCATAATTTCGCATTGACTTCTATTAATCACTAATCGTTTTCAAGTCATAGCATTCCAAATTAGGGGAAAAATATAATTTTATTACTTACTTCTTCAGTGTATCCCCAACAGTCCTGAGTCCATAACAATTCTCAATAAACACTTTTAGCTTGCCTAATTCTGCATTTCCAGCACTGAAGAAGGTTATGAATGTAGCTCTGGTTCCCTTCTCCACAGTTGCTCTAGGATATTCCTAACAACTTTAAAGGGCCATCTGTCTTGGCATGGAAGGGGTGGGATAAAGTAGCTTAAGGTATTCATCTGGGAATCTTTTCTCCTAATACAGTCACCCTTGGGAGCAGGGTTCTTTGGTTTCCCCTAAGTGTCACTGAAATGTCCCCCTCACCTTGACTCCTGCTTCTCTCCTATATGAGCATTTCTACCTGAGTTACGGTGTTGCCCCACCTCCATTTTTCCCCGTTTCCATTTCAGGCAAAACCTATGTACGGAGTTTTTAAGTATTTTCCTTAGGTCCTGGTCATTATGCACAGATTCAAGTAACCATGTAGATGTACTAACCTCATGAACTAAAAAAACATAACTACAGTATTCTGGTACTATAGGGGTTACTGTCCCAAAGGCAAGTGAGAACCTTGGTCTCAATTCCCATCTTACTAGTTAAAACCCAAACTTCTGTTTCCCTTAGGTCATTGGAATTTAGTCATTCTTTTTTTTATAGAATTGGAGATGAAAATTAACCAATTTGTAGGAAGTGGAAAATCATCTTTGCTTAGGAAAAGTAGCATCCTTAATCCCCACAGAATGCTGGCCTTTGATTTCTCTATTACCCAGCATGAATTCAGGCATGTGTTCCTTCACCCTCCTCCATTTCTTTCCTCTGTTCCAGTCTCACCCATACCTTTAGAAGTCTGCATTATGAGTCATTTTCTACTGAAAGTAGAATTTTTCCTGGGTTAAGACTTCACAAATCTTAATTTTTTTTTTTAATTTATTTATGATAGTCACACAGTGAGAGAGAGAGAGGCAGAGACACAGGCAGAGGGAGAAGCAGGCTCCATGCACCGGGAGCCCGACGTGGGATTCGATCCCCGGTCTCCAGGATCGCGCCCTGGGCCAAAGGCAAGCGCCAAACCGCTGCGCCACCCGGGGATCCCCAAGACTTCACAAATCTTAATTCCATTTTACTTATCTCTGGGTTTCCTTCAAATTCTGTTTACTTTTTACACTCTTTTTTTTTTTTTTTAAAGTAATTTCTATGCCTATCATGGGGCTCAAACTCACAACCTGAATATCCAGAGTCACATGCTTAATCGACTGGGACAGCCACTGGTCAACTTCCAGGTCATTAACAAAGATGCCCTTGCTCAACTGTAACACTGTCCTTAAATGAGTTCACTGTTCATGTATCACCAACCCAATTTCTTAAGAAATTCACATGATGTATTTGCTTACTCACTTTACAATTGCCTTCAGTTAAGATTGAGCTATTGACACAATAGCTTCACAGGAACTTATTTCACTGTACCATCCAGTTTCACTATATTGTCCTGGTTAAAGGATCTAGCTTCTCAGAGATAGGTATGGCTTTTAGTTCACATGTACAGCATCAAATCCTTCTAAAATGTTCTCTGGAGTTGTACATGAGTGAGGTAAATGTATTTATTCTTTTATTTATTTTAAAGATTTTATTTATTTGAGGGCAGCCCCGGTGGCGCAGCGGTTTAGTGCTGCCTGCAGCCTGGGGTGTGATCCTGGAGACCCGGGATCGAGCCCCACGTTGGGTTCCCTGCATGGTGCCTACTTCTTCCTCTGCCTGTGTCTCTGCCTCTCTTTCTCTCTCTCTCTCTCTCTCTCTCTCTCTCTCTGTGTGTGTGTGTGTCTCTATGCATAAATAAATAAAAATTAAAAAAAATTAAAAAAAAAGATTTTATTTATTTGAGAGAGAGAGAGAGAGAGAGAGAGAGCGCATGGGGGCAGCAGAGGGAGAAGCAGACTCCCCACTGAGCAGGGAGCCAGACACAGGCTTCAATCTCAGGACTTGGGGATCATGATCTGAGCCAAGGCCAGTGCTTACCCGGCGAGCTACCCAGGTGCCCCCAGGTAAAGGTATTTAAAGATAATTATTTTGGACGGACCATCCATAATATTGAATGTATCTCAAATCCCCAAATGTGGTTGTATCTTCTTTCCTATTCTTTTGCTAAATTCATGCCATTTTCATTGTCCCAAAAGCCTTAGTCTGTTTTATTATGCAGTTAGCTACTGACTCTAGGATGTCCCCTCCCGCTGACACTCACTAGTTCATTTCTTCCATTTTAGGAGATGTGCAATAGCATTTAGATTTAGAAGGAATACTTTTGGAAGGAGGGGAATTGCATCCATACCGATGAGGATAGAATTCTTTATTTCTTAGTGAGGCTATTTGTAACCTGGGATTAGACTTGATTAACAACAAGTCTTGAAGTTTCAGTCTAAGTACACTAAGAAAATCCCAAATCTTGTCTAGGCGGTGTGTGTGAGGAATGTGGGTATTAGCAAGAGATTTATATTCAGAAATTGGAGTTTCTCTGTTGTAAAGTGCCCTTCCCTTAGCAAAGAAAAGAGAGGCAATAGCATGTATTGTTGAGGCACTCACGGATGATTGGAGAAACCCAACAGAATTTAATAGGCTGAAGGGATGGGCTCCTTTGTTCCTTAGGCAGGCATCCTTCCTGCTGCCCTAAACCAATAACATGTCCCTAAGCCTCTTTGTCCAAGACCCTGCTTCAGTTGTCTCATTGTTTGTTTTGGAAATGTCACAATAAATAACCTAAGAGAGGATATTAGAGAAAGGTTACAAATTCTTTGGGGACATAAAGCCTCATACATGTGGTCTCTGAGAAGAGGAAATCACTGTAGATAATGTTTGCTTTTTCTACATTCCCTGAGGACAATAAAATAGAAACAAGAGCAAAAGGTAGAAAAAAAATCTATTATTTGCTGAGTAAAACCTTCTATTTAGTCATTTTGGTCAAACAAGCGAGTAGGGGTGCTGATTCTGTGCCCTGGGACCCAGGAGTCAGTTGGTTCTATCTGGTGGGGTGAGGCCCATCCCACGCCTCCGAGGCTGGACTAGATCTCTCTCTGGGGAAACTGGCAGTGCCATCTTGCTTCAGCAAGGTCTCCAGTTCATCTTACCTGATGCAACCTGAGGATGTCTGGTGTAAAGTGAGTTTGGAGACAGCTCTGGAGTCTTAGTTGAGGGAGAGAAAGGGTGAAAATCAAAGCACCTTTCGTCATAACACAGAATCTGGTCTGTGCACAGGCAGGGGCTCTCTCCTCCCTAATCTCTTTGAGCATCACTCTGTAAGGGTTTTGGCACAGGCATAACAGCTGCCACAAGAATCCATGAATCCGAGCCAAATCTTACATCACCAAGAAGATGAAACGCTCCCTGCGCAAGGCTCACAGACACAGATCTAGTTGCTGGGGCACTGAAGGGGGTACTGGCTGCATCCTAGGTGGTGACCCTCCCCAGGACCTGCTGCCCCTCACCCAGAGGAGGAGATGTCTCCCATGGAGTCCCTAGATTACTCAGAGCTCATCAAAGAAAGGACTCTGCCTCCCTGGAGAGTTGCTTGTTTTTTCATCCTAATTACCAAAGCAAAGCATAGGGGTGTCTTTTCTGAAATGTTGATGTAGAATTCTGAATTTAAATCTTGGAGACTGCCTCATTTAGCTTGCAAACAAAATTCTAAATAGCATAGCAGGCAGACCTTGGGATTTCAAAATCCCCAACCTGGGAAAAGTGGGCAGAAGAGTCAGGCAATGCTCAATTGCTGACGTTTTCAAAGGATAACTCCTGTGCTATCTGGACAAAGACAACTAACCATGAAAAGGGGAAGCTACTCTATTAGAAATAGAGGGCTTTAGGAAGAAGGGGTCCCTTAGTCATCCCAAGGGGGTTACACTTGGGATGAAAATGATTATACTTTAAATCTCAGAGGAAGATTCCTCTAATGTTGTACATGACAGAAATGAAGAATGAACTTTATTATCTCATCTGAAGTAGGGAGTCAAAGTTGCTGAAGAGATACATATGGCTGATAGGGAGGAAGAAACAAGAGCAAATTTAAAATAAACCCAGGAAAGACTTAGTGAAAAAAAGTGTGTGTGTGTGTGTGTGTTTTTTTTTTTTTTTTTTTTGTCCACAAGCAATAGAATATGACTCTTTTGGACCATAATACAGGTATAGTTTGTGGATCTTGCAATATGCTGGGTCAGTCTGGGTCTTCTGAGAAGTAGATGCCAAGATGAGATTAATGCACAAAGGTTTCTATAGGGGAAACACCTGTGTAAGCAAAAAAAAAAAAAAAAAAAAAAAAAAAAGCAGGGTGAGCCAGAAAGGGAAGGAGGGGCATCAGACCACAACACAAAGTCTGACCCTAGCAAAGGAGAGAGGGAAGAGTGTTGGGTGAAAACATCCAAGACTGCTGTGAGGTTCCGGGAAGGTTCAGCAAGGCTGCCGGAGAGTCCTTGAGTCAAATCTGGGATCTGTGTCTGAGAGGGGTTCTACATCTCCTGGGTGTGCCCTGCTGTGTTCAGCCATGGGCTGGGAGCAGCCTGTGGGAAACGTGACCCTGATGCAGGGGTGATGATGGATTTCAGAACATGCAGCTGGACCTCTTGGTCAATTACACTTCCTCTAGTGGGAAGCTTGCATGACAGATGCTCATGGCCACCAGTTATCCAATGGAGCATGCATAATGGCAGTACGATCTTCCATGGAATTGGAAGGGATGCTGGAGATCATTGATCCAATCCTTTCATTTTGCACGTGAAGAGACTTGGGCATGTGGGGCTGGTGACTTCATTATTAGACAACCATGGATGATGGAGCTGATTTTCCCCTTAGAACATTCAGGTCTTCTGAATCTCGTGTTCTTTCCACTACAACTAACAAAGTTGTAGGCTAGGTCACAATTCTTAAAAAATACAATTTGTATTTTTGTTGATAAAATTGTACATGTTCTAAAAAATTTGGAAAAAAGAAGTAACAAGAAGGAATAATATTACTCATAACTTGTCCAACCAAACCCCCAAATTCTTAGCCTTTTGGTGTATAATCTTTTTTTTTTTTTGGTGTATGGTCTTTAACATTTATTTTCTATGCATTTTTTAATATACTGAAGTTTATACTGTATAAAATTTTTATCCTTTTTTTTTCCACCTGGCATCAAATTATAGGCATTTCTCATGCTATAAATATTTCATAAACTTAATTTAAGTGACTATATAACTCATTCATCTCTGATTCACTTATCAGTGAGAATTCACTATATGAGAAGATGAAAATTTCAAAACATTTATGTTAAGCATAGTCTTTAAAAGAAAATTTCTGAAACTTAATTGTTTCAATATGGGATATTTATCAGACGGCAAAATTTGCAGCAATCCTCTAGTTCATCCTTTGGAATATCCTTTTTCTGATGTTTAAAAAAATTCAGACTGAGTTTTTAAACTTCAGAATACTACTATTTGACAAGAAAGACATTTATCTGTTCTCTACTGTTTCATCGTATCTACTTTGTGTATCTACCTATCTGTGTTTTTGAGCTTTTGTTTTTTTGGTTTTTTTTTTGTTTGTTTAGCTTTTTGGAAGTAGGAAATTGGCTTGTAGTTTTCAGACTAACTGAATTGATACAAGAGGTTCCTTCTTAGCCAGCTCTTCCTAGTAATTGACTTTCAAGGGAGGATAAGCAAGAAGTGATTAAAAGCACAAGCTTTGGAATCAGGCAGATTTGAGCATGCCCCTCAGCTTTGTCCTGGTCATACAACTGTGGAGAAGTTCTTTGATCTCTGTGAGCTGCAATTTAAAGATCTATGAAATGGGAATAATGACGTATATATCTTAGTTGACTTATGTAAAGATCACAAGGATGTAACACAAGGAAAATACTTCACACTCATTTTGTATACAGTTGAATGCTAAGTAAAATCACCATTATTATTGCTTCAGGCTTTAATTTGTTGATGTTTTGTTTATTACTAATTTATTAATCTGTTAATGATTTAACCGGAATGATATATCTTGTGGAATAAACCCAGACATTTCCTTTCCCTGTCTATGACAGTGACAAAGTAGCTTTGCCAGCACATACCTCCACTTGATGTGCTCATTATCCATCAGGCAGATGTGGGTTATTACTATAAATACACAGAAATCTTAGAGACTGAGTATTCACTGTATATCAATATTTAGAGTTATTAATTGTGATTAATCTCCTCTGTAACCAGGGAGCGCTTGTTTATAACTTTGTGTATAAAATAATATGTTTCAATCTTAGAGTTGGATTCCAACCTCCCAGTACAGATAATAGAAAGTTCATTTTAACCCATCTCGGACCCTAATTCACTTCTTTTCAAGTGTGTAGGAATCTGATGTGTTCGGTGGATTCTGGTGATAGATCGAATAGTCCTGCCCCATCTACTCCCATGTTGGTGTTAAGAGAGCTTGGCAGAGAGAGAGCTTGGCTGCCAGGTAGCTGATGCTCTTGCCTGTGCTGCCAAACAAAGCAAAGTAGCTACAAGTGAGGCTGTGGTGAGGTGAGTGTCTGTTCTCACTGATTATCTACCAGAAAACACTTTTTTTTTTTTTTTTTTTTATGACAGTCACAGAGAGAGAGAGAGAGGCAGAGACACAGGCAGAGGGAGAAGCAGGCTCCATGCACCGGGAGCCCAATGTGGGATTCGATACCGGGTCTCCAGGATCGCGCCCCGGGCCAAAGACCGGCGCCAAACCACTGCGCCACCCAGGGATCCCCCAGAAAACACTTTCATTCAAACTGGGTGGAGCTTCATGTCTATGCTCTGTCACTTCATTCAAGATTTCCATGTGGCATAAGGTTGGTTAGTGCCTGCCTCTCCATTTGGTTAGCTGCACTGTGTCTTGTGGAAGGTATTTTTAAAAAGCCCCTAATGTGGGTTTGAGAACTCTTTGCAGTTGCAAAGAATATGTTTATGTTGGTTGAATACAAAATTCTTGGGTCATGACCTTTCCCCAGATGGACTGGGCTTCTTTGTTATCTGGTGGTTAATGTTGCAGAGCCATTGAAGACCACACTAGTTTTTATTCCATAGTTGGTAAATATTTTCCCTGCTTGGATGCTTGCAGGGTTTTTATCTTTTTTTCTTTTTCTTTCTCCCTCTCTTTTTTTTTTTTATTCATGAGAGACACAGAGAGGCAGAGACATAGGCAGAGGGAAAGGAGGCTCCCTATGGGGAACCTGATGCAGGACTCAATCCCAGGACCCCGGGATCACAACCTGAGCCGTGGCAGATGCTCAACCACTGAGCCACCCAGGTGCCCCTAGGATTTTTTTCTTAAAATCTGAGCTGGAGGTTTCAATAATTCCCTCCAATTCCATAACCCCTTCCTAAAGAACTTGCTATTGATGGAACAGTTCTAATCACAGTTATGGCCCTGCCTTTTTGGCTATAGCTAATTGAGCTGTGGAGGGACAACTGTCCAAAGCTGGACCATCAGTAATTTTCTTCAGAAACTTGTAAATGGGGAGCAGAGACTGAGTTTTTTTTAGCTGTAGGAATTTAAGCTCAAAGGTATGCAGACTCAAATGCTGATATTTCATTTAGAAAGTCATTTTGAGTGATTTATAAGCAAACAGGGAAGTCAGTTCTTTGAGACATGTGGTTGAAGCAGTCATGGAGTGAAGTTGAATTGTGGGGTTGGGGGTAGGGAGAAAAACTCAGCACAATGGTTATTTTTTCTAGGAAGCCCAGCAATACTGCCATCCACTGACCTCTGTGAGATCCTTCTATACCCTCCCCACAGATGCACAGTTAACCTGCCTGCAGAAGGTCTAGTTCCTGTCAACACATTGACTGAGGCATTATTATAATCCCCCCCCCTTTTTTTTCAAGACGATATCTAATAATGGATTTATATTAACTGATTTTGTTTGGAGGTTTCTTTTGATCTACACACTTGGGAAAGCTGTTTAAGTTATTACTTCTATCTCAAATATTCTGGTTTCTTTCTCAGAAACCACTGCAATTTTTAGGTTAAGACACTGTCTTATTTATCATATATCTCTGTCCTTTTTAACTTTTCTCTGCATTCTGGGAGATTATTTGAATTTTCTTTTGCTTACCATTTTAAATTATTTTCTGAGAGGTTTCCTTTCTAAAAAAAATTCTCTTTCTCCTGTCCTGCTGACTTGGAGGTGGTGTGGTTCTTTCCCTTGTTTTTTATTCTAGAACAGTAGCTATCTAGAGTGAAGAGTGCCCTTGGCTATATTTACTGTCCACTTGACAGGTAGTGTTTCCTAAGATATATAGCTGAAGGGCCACTTAATATGTCCTAGCTGATTTTCCAGTGTCCAGAATGCACTTACTTGTTTATCTATCTGTTTGTTTGTTGGAGTACAATTCACATAGCCTCACATTTAAAAGTATGCTTCAGGAATTTGCATGTCATCTTTGTGCAGGATGATGTTAATCTTCTCTGTATTGTTTTTTGAAGTGAAAATGGCACATACTTAGTGTGACTTCGATGAGCTTAGGTGAAGTGATACTCTATCCACTGCCTAGTTCTCTGAAAACCTAAATCGGAGAGGATCATGCGTGCAGGACCTTCTTTGTACTCTCTCTGGTCTGTCCAAGGGACCATTCCCTTCACACCAAGGCTGATCAGCAGACAACCAAAGAACAATGTCTACTTGTCACCGCATTGTTTCCTGGAGTGAGTTAATAAAATGGCACGACGGGAGGCAACTCTTTTGCTTCCTAGGCAGGAGCAGAAGCTCAGCTGGAGTTCCTAACTGAGCCTGAGAAACACCAGGTGCAAGATTTTGGCCATTGTTGGTAGATATGCCACCTCCACAGAGAGATACCATCACCTCTTCATAGGGTGTCCAATGATTGCAACTAGAATAACTGCATGAGAAAGCAAATGGTGAGATTTGGAGGATGCCTCCAATTCCTGTGAAGCACTGGGAATGTTAATGGGAGCTGTCTGCATGGTTATTAAACTTCTAGAAATTACCTCACAGACTGGAAATTCCAACGTCTTGATAATTATTAACTATCCCAAATGGCTGGCAAAATTCTGAGAGAAGACTGAGAAGCCATTCAGCGTCAGGAAATTGAATCAGAGTTAAAGATTAAGCCTACTTTCTATTGAGGAACAGTTAGAGAAGTTGCCCAAGGGTCTCAGCAGCCTTGGAAATTGTCTCTAAAATGTATCTGCTATGGAGAACACTGCTTTGGGTTCAATGCCAATTAGGGTACCCATGCAAGTGATACATGAATGACTTAAATTCGCTAGACAGAGCTTCGGTTTCTTGTTAAGTCATAGAAAAATGTATGATGTAAGTTTTCTTGCTTTCATAAAATGGGAAGAGGATCAATGGATTAGTGTTAAAGTTACACTGATAACTTGCATTAGTGTTGCAACAGTGTTGATTTTCTTTCCCCCCAAAGAGTAAGATGAAATAGCTTCTGCTGGCCTGGTTTTCATGACTTAAGACTAAAATTAGAATAAGTGCTTCTGAAAAGTTAAGATCAGATCTGTGGAAAACAAAATATCCTGACCCATTTAAATCGTCATCATTGCCCTGGTTACCTCTTTGGCCTTGTGAAGTGTAGGATGTCAAGCAAGTTATACACAAATTGAAAGTGTTTAGTACAAAATGGGTAGCGGTGTTGCAATATATTGCATGACCTCAGGTATGCATGTTCATTTAGTTAAAAATTCTATTGTGCATCTATTATGTGCCAGACATAGCACGTGTTCAGCTCTGTTGGTAGGGGAGGAATGCCATCAGGGAACAAATTGAAGTATCCGCTCTCCTGAAACTTACATGTAATAATATGAGAACAAAGGACTCATGTAATATTAAATCTCGTCATGGCCATAATGGGATGGTGGAGACAGCCCTGGGTGGTAAAGAAAGAAACCTATGCTTTAAGCCTGACTGTGCCACCACAATAGCTATGTGTCCTCTGAAAGTCACTGGTACTTTCCGTCCTAAAGTTCTATAACCTTGTGTAGGGCAGCACTAGCATCTGATGGTCTGAGGCTCTGAAATGGATTCTTCTGTCCAATAGATGGTCCATAAATGCTTTTTGAGTGAATAGACCTCATATTCTCTTGAATTTCTACCATTCTGTTTAATGATTATGGTATTACAGATTACTTTTGTCACCGAGAGTCAAGTTTTGTGTCTGGCATTTGCCAGTTTTTAGACAAACCTTGTAAAAAAGGAATGCAGGAGAGATGTCCCTCCTTCCTCTCCGCCTCTGTTCAAATCCTAAAGAAGCAAATGATTCATTCAGCCTGGCCTGGACACTCCTTGACCTGGTATTCCCCTGGCTCTTGTATTTGTGTCTCCATCCAAGATGACCTTGACTGGTCATCCAGTGTCCGTCTGCTTGGCACTCTGATCCCAGAAGTGCAGGTTACCTCCCTGAGACACAGGGCCCTCTAAACCATGGGAGGATCCATCTAACTGGCAGCAAGATGAAAGATGTAGGGGATAGGTAGGTCCTGAGCCAACAAAGGGATTCCCATTGCATTCCCATTGCTTCTGACTTCTCTGCTCGCTGAACTGACCCCCAGAATACAGGGAGAGTGTCTGTCTTGTACATCTCTGCCTATTTGCTGAATAAATGAATGAATATATTCAGACTCTGTCTTTGTCAGTTCAGGCTGCTATAACAAATTATCACAGACGGGGTGGTTTAAATAGCAGACTTTTATTTCTCGCGGTTCCGGAGGCTGGAGGTCCAAGATGAAGGTGCTAGCAGTCTGGTGTCTGGTGGAGGGCTCACTTCCTGATTTAGAGTCTGCTGATTTCTTGCTCTATCCTCACTTAATGGAAAGAAAGAAAGAGGAAGCAAACTCTCTCATTATTATTTTTTTAAAGGTATTAATCATTTTATGAGGGCTCCACCTTCATGATCTAGTTCTCTCTCAAAGGCTTTACTCCCTAATGCTATCACACAGTGGGGTGTGTGTGTGTATGAGTGTGAGGATTTCAACATATGAATTTTGAGGAGACACAAACATTTAGTCAATAGCAGGCTCAGTCTCTTTCTGGGATCCCTGCTTCCTTTTCTAACATTTCCCACAAATTGTTTATTATAACCTTTGGGTTTGTGATCATCATCATCTCAAATTTTGGTATAATTTCAATGTCTACATCTATGTCTGTATTTAGAACCAGATGAAACTCTGGTTCAACTCTATCCAACTAATATGAGCATATTGCAGTTATTACCTAAATAAGTAATTAAAGGAAACCTTTGAAGCTTGAGTATGGATGAGAAATTATTAGAGATTAGAAAATTATTAATAATTTTAAGAGTGGTAATAACACTGTGATTCTGTAGGAAGAAACAGATTTTTAGGAGATACATGATTGTTATTTAAGGGTAAAGGATACAATATCATTTATTTTCCAATGGCTTGCAATATCTATTTATTATCTATCTATCTATCTATCTATCTATCTATCTATCTATCTATCATCTATCATCTATCTAAAACAAATATGACAGGGGTGTCTAGATGGCTCCATCAGTGAAGCATCTGCCTTTGGCTCAGGTCATGTCCTAGGGTCCTGGGATCAAGCCCCACATTGGCTCCCTGCTGAGCGGAGAGCCTACTTATCCCTCTCTTGCTTGCTGCTCCCCCCACTCATGCTCTCTCTCTGTCAAATAAATAAAATCTTAAGAAAACCCAAATATGGCAAAAAGTTATTTTGGATTCTTTATGGCACATCTATGTGTGATCATCACTCTGTTCTTCCATATGTTTGAGGATTTTTATTAAAAACATTGGAAAAACAGTATAGCAGATGTTTGTGATCTCAGGCATCAATGTGACCCCAAAGGGTCACCCCTTTCAGGCTTGCATCCCACCAGAATTGCACATGAACCATAAGTGTTGAGGAATAATCTTTCCTTCAGGAGAGCATTCCTGTGTCTTCTTTGGCAGCCTATTCTATATTTTCATAATCTTCACTGTCAAAAAGTTCTCTCTTATGTCTATTCCAAATGGTAAGTGAAATCATTGAGGCTTTGGGCTATTTTGGTATCTTCTGATTTCAAAACTTAGTTGGAAGTTTAGAGCAGGTACTAGATTGTTTTACTTTTCCTCAAGATTCGATTTCCCATAGGCATCATGGAATGGCTGGTAAGACAATCTTCTCTCCAGTGTGGTCTGGTTTATTGGAAGGTCCAAGAGGAAACAGAATGCTGCTATGATGCTGGGCTGCCTGTGCGTGTGTCCTGCACCCTGGCTTCATGCTCTGCTCGAAAGGGAGGTTTTCCTTCCCTGACCCTTCTATCTGACATAGCACCCCATTACTCTTCTCTCTGTTTCCTGATTTACTTAAAAAAAAAACAGCTAAAAATTGTTGCCTCATGTTATATTACACATTTGTTATTTATTAACTCTTGCCTATCTTGTCCACGAGAAGGTGCACTCTGTGAGGGCCGGGCCTTAGTCTGTGCTGGATTCCCCAACTTAAATGTGCCTCCCGATCTCCTGGGGGGCTTGCTAAAAAACCAGATTGTTAGCCACTCCCCTTGAGTTTGTGATAGGTCTGAGGTGGAACCTAAAATTTTGTATTTCTTCTTGTTTTTTTTTTTAACATTTTATTTATTTATTTGAGAGAGAGTATAGGGAGAAGGAGCAGAGGGAAAAGCAGACTCTCCACTGAGTGAGGAGCCCAATGTGGAGCTTGATCCCAGGATCCTGAGATCATACCTGAGCCTAAGGCAGCTGCTTAACCTACTGAGCCACCCAGGTGCCCCTAGGAATTTGTATTTCTAAGAATTTTCCAGCTGATGCTGGTGCTCCTGGTCCCAGCACCAGATTTTGAGGACCACAGTTTTATTATTCACCAGTGTATCCCAGGTTGTAGTATAGTAAATGCTCCATAAATACTTGCTGAATGGATGAATGAGAGAATGAATGAAGCTGACTTGCTGATATGATCACTGGACTCTGGAAACGGGAGAACTTTGAAAACCAGATAGCAAGCAGCTGAGGAAGCCAGTGTGGTCCCCATGCTGGAGGCCACTGACTTGGGGCCCGTACCCAGGCATGCTTTGCTTGAAAGAGTTTGAACACCACAAATTATTGTTTTAAATCATTGTTACCAAGCCTTGATGGAGAATTTAGGGATGTTTAGGAACATTTTAAACTTCTGAAGATGATGGCTTGGAGGATGAACTCTATTTAATTTCCTCTAATGCCCTAATTGGAAAGAGAATATGGAAGTAGACGATCTAGTGGTCTGAATTTGTAGGGCATTTCTTCTTTTTTTGGCTTATTTTCCTAGGATGCTTTTCTTTTGTTAGGGATATTTCCTTCTAGTCAGTTTCTTTCAAAGGGAACTACCGTTATTAGAGATGCTTCATTTGGAGTTGCATGCTTACTTGGGTGACCACCAAGACGCTGTTCTCCAGTTGTATCTGATCTTCAGAATCTCACAGAAGCAGAAGTGCCTCGAATACTTTTCCTCAAGCTACATGTGATTATTTTCTACTGATATAAATAAAACATCCTGTTGGCCATGTAGAAAACTAGGTTAGTGAACTCAGTGCTGGAGAATAAGAAAAGAACAGTCTTAGGTATTATTATTAGCAGTGTGTTATGTCTGAGTAAAACAGTGGTTTCCAAATGACACAAATGATCTCATCTTTCTTGGAATTATTCTGTAATGGACAGTTTGGTGTTCAAGGAACTTCATTGGGCAATTTGTGTCAACAGATGTACATTTGTTGGTCAAGATTGTGTACACATGCCCTATAGTGAAGATAAGTTCTAGCCTGAAAATGTACATGTGCACGTATGTATATACACACACACACGCATGCACGCAGTCGCCAACTAGATATATGGATGTGCTCCTTGGAACCTGAGCTGAAAGAAGGAGCACTGCCCTGGGTGTGCTCAGTGGGTTGGGGGAGTGGAGGTCTGGTATGTTTTCAAAGTTCTGTTTTGGTGTCAGATTGAGTGGAGATAGAGCATCCATTAATTTAGCAGAGCATCTGGGATCTTTAAAACCAGAAAGAGCCCTACAATTTATCAATCTTAATTTGCTCACACTGCAGTTAGAGAAGACCTCTAGGAAACTCTGACAGGACACAGATGTTCCCCATTCGGCTGCTATCACACACACCAGCAAAGCCGCATAACTCCACCCCGACTTCCTCAGCCCCGGTAAGCCTGGTCCCTTGCATTTTATGCTTGCTGTGTTAGTGCCTACACAGTATTGAGTAACAGAAACGCACAAAGTCTGTTTGGTATCCTGTAGGCAGCCCTCCTTGCACGGGAAGCTACCCTATTTTAAGCTGTTGGCACTGGGGGCCATGGTGAAACTTTCAATCTAATAAATGTTTGTGTTCTTAATAGCAGATGGAGAGGATGTTCAGGTTCTCAGAAATGCTCTCCTGCATCAGCCATGTTGCAGGCTAGTAGAAGGATTATGATTGTTCCTTCTTTATTTTAAATTCCTTGAAGGCAGGAATCCGATCTTACAAATCTTTTATTTTCCTGTAGTTTCTTCTGTAATGCTTTATATGGCAATGCTCAAATAGAATGTATGACTGAATGGGATCATTAGACTCTCACTGGTGTAGTCTGTTTCATACATTCATTTTCTTTTGAATTTCTTCTTGGAAATGGGATTGTTAGTCCCATAGGATTAGAAGTTAACTAACCAATTAACCAACCAACACATTTCTCCATTTATTAGATTGTTGATTTCCTGTGATATACTCTGTCCTGGACCAGGCTCTGGGCATACAGAAAAGGATGAGACAGAGAGAGATGATGGTTGAGACAGAGAAGTGAACTATTATGGCATATAGAGTGATAAATGCTATGGAGACAGGGCAGAGGGATGTCCTGGGTGTTATGAACACGGATAACCCCATTTGTTATTCTAGTCCAGGGGTCAGGGAGGAGGAAACAATACTTATTTTGATCCCTAAAGCATGATGAGGTAAAGGTGAGGGTGAATGGTAGCCCACATGATATTTTGTTGTTGCTGTGGTTACTTTGATGGCAGGGAGAGGGAGAGTAACTTCCCTATGCCTTCCTGGTGGGGAACCTACACATGAAAAGAAGAGGTGATACAGAGGCACGAAAGTCTTGGCATTTGCAGTGTTCTTTTAAATTTAGCCATTGTATTTCAGAGGCCCTCAGTAAAAATGCAATTGCTTCCAGGGAGAGGTAATAAAAAAGTCATTATCCATAAATGAATTAAATGATCTCTTCATGTTTTCTAGTGCTCTCTCTGGGCTCTGAGGGAATGAGCAATGTGACTATTGACTTTTGAAGGGAAGAGTTGAGGTTCAGAAGAAGGAAGGAAAACCAGAGATGGTAATATCTTGAGGTTCCCCAACTGGGTTTTGGGGAACAATGTTTCAACCTCACTATGGTTTTACTTCTGCTCCTTTTAGAAGGTTGCATGACCAAATAACTTGGAAAACACGTGCTTAAGAAGAGTGAAAGTTTATAAAAGACTTTTCAGAGCCTCCATGATGCCAAGACACATGGAGAGCCTTAAACATTTCCTAAATGTCTTTGACCATGGAACCCCCTTGATGGGAAATTTTGGGGGGTTAGTGTTCTAGGCAGCACACTTTGGAAAATTCTGGTTTGGCATATGGATTGGTTGAAAGGAAAGACAATTCTGGGAGGGGCCTCATTGTGTCACTATAATGGCCAAAGTATTACATGGTGAGTGGTTTTGAGTTGACTTGTTTTTACCAAGGATCAGCCCGATTTCTTGCATGAATATCTTGTTTGTGCCTGACTTACTAGAGAGTTTGGAAAATTTTGGTTTTGTAAACAGTCTCCCCTTATTTGTTTATTTATCTTTGTTTTTGAGATTAAAGTTTTGTACTGTGCTCTCTAAAATGAGGCAGACCCATAGTCTGAGCTCTTATGCACTTGCTTTCCAGCAAAATGCGCACTTTGTCTATAAATGTCCTACGCAATCCATCTTGTCCACTTGACCTCTTTTATCTTGCTTAGTTTATCAGTTCATCTTGGAAACACACACTTTCACCAGGCTGACCGTGACTATTTATATACATTTGGAAGACATTCCACTGGAAATTACTCTCAAAATGTCCTGTTCAGTAGAGCAGGGAAGTGGTAATAGGACCTTACAGTTTCATCACTGTTTTCCTTAAGCTAGTTTCCTGCAGTGTTATCAGCCAGTTAAGGATTAAGAAAATCTCCCGCAGGCATTCCAAAACTTCCTTCCAACTCTTTTGGTTTCTGGAGCAAGAAACATTTAAGCGATTTCTTTCCTAAAAGCTGAGGAGGCAAAATCTAAGAGAGGAAAGAGGGGAGAGCTATTTGTTTTCTTTATTTCAACTATTTAAATGTCTATCATGTACAAGAGCTTCTGCTTTGTACTGCAAAACACATGGAAAAGGGTATGATGTGGCCATGTGGTCCTTGCCTTCAGGAGACCAACAAGCAAGGAAGACAGGGTATCTGCCTGACTGAAGAACTATCAGGCAGATAGAGGCCAACACAAAATGTTGACACTCTAAGTGGGGTGGAGGAAGAGTATTCTGTGACTTCATGAGACAAGAGGTAGCATTGGAGACAGGTTTTGAACTATGGGATTTCAATTTGAAGGCAACTGGGGATGATATTTCATGGGAGGGGAGGCTGAGAGCAAAGATGTGAACAGAGGTGTGTCCAAGAAGCAAGAGCAATTGTTTGTATATTAACACTTGCTCATCCTGGAGTATCAAGGTGACAGCAGGAGTCACTGCAGACTGTGCCTCCCACTCCTTTCACTCAACAAGTCCCCAAGTCTTGTGGCTTTTCTCTCTCAAATCCCCCACTGCTCCATGCCTGCTTCACTTTTCCTCATCCATCGTCTTGCAACAAATGTCTACCTGCTTGTCTTCTTTCTTCCTGGGAGGCCTCTGATCCACTCTCCACACTGCCACCAGAGCAAACCTGGGGAAGGCGAATGTACCCCTTCTACGTGCCTTCTACACACCTTCCACGGTGGCCATCAGGAGAGAGCCCATATCCCCCACCCTGGCCTGGGTTCCACAGTCAGAGGAACCTTGGCTCAAATGCCCACTCTATCTTTCCAAGTTATGTGAGCAGCTCTGTCCACCTGAGCTGTGTAACCAAACCTCAGTTGTGTCATCCATGAAGTGGGGATCACGAGTGACCTTCATTGGCGTTTTTGTTACTAACTCCCCTCCTCCGCTTTCCTTGCCCCCAGCCCCCGGGGCCCTGCTTATGTCCCTGGGTGCGTGGTTTCTCTCTCTGTCTTACCTCTATCCTCCCATCCCCTTTATTCTTCCTTCCACCTGTCTTCCGAAACTCATCTCCAGCAACCCCTCCTCTAGGAAATCTGCCCAGTGTCCTCTCCTCTCTGCTCTCTAGCCCCTGGGACCTGCCATAGGTCCCTTGGCCGCATTCCCATCCCCACAGGACTGACCACACAGTGTGTGTGCCTCCACTTCCCATACCTGAGGGACTGTTTCTCCAGGATAGATTCCCAGAAGTGGAGTTGGCAGTCAAATGATACACGTATTTTGAAGTTGGGTACCTAGGGCCAGACTGTGTTCTTGAAAGGGTATCAGTTTCCATTCCCACAAGCAGTGGATAAAAGGGCCTTATTTCCCTTGGCTACTGCCTAGCCAACCCTGGGTAGGATCACTCTTTTCCGTGTTTGCCAATCTGATAGGTGAAATTGGATATATCATTGTTGTTTAATGCGACTTTCTTTGATCTCTACCAGCATTTTGTGGTATCTCTTTCTAATTTTTGTAAATGACCTCTTTGTTTTTTGCCCCCCCCCTTTTGTGGATAATCTCTCTTTTCCTTATTGATTTGTAAGATGCCTTTGTATATTCACCTTTAAAATGTTGCATTGTAAAGATGCATTTATTTACCTATAAACGTATGCCATATGTCTGTTTTTTTTTTTTTTTTAACCATAGAAAAGTTTAAACCTATCAATCTCTTCCCTGGATAGTTTATGAGATCTTTTTCTTATTTAAAAAAATTTGAACCTTAACCTATTCAGAACTTATTTGGATATGGAATGGAAGATAAGGATCAATCTTCATTTTCCCTCCCAACTGGTAGTCCATTATTTTTAAAAAATATTTTATTTATTTATTCACGAGAAACACAGAGTGAGAGGCAAAGACATAGGCAGAGGGAGAAGCAGGCTCCCTGTGGGGAACCTGATGTGGGACTTGATCCCGGGATCCTGGAATCATGACCTGAGCTAAAGGTAGACGCTCAACCACTGAGCCCCCTAGGTGTCCCAGTAGTTCATTATTTCAACAGTATTTGGTAATAGACTTTTCTCTGTGAATCACCAATTTGAAATATTTGTACCATGTAATACATTTGTAAGTGTGTGTGTTTACATCTAGTCTCCAGACTCTTCATTCTTTTCCATTGATTTGCCTTTCCTGTGTGAGCTCTGTGATATTTTTAATTAATGTGGCATGATAGTATGTTTTGATATTGGCAAATCAACCCTCAACAATCTTGTTTTCAGTAATTTTCCTGTGGCCCTGACCTTGTGACCCTGGAAGGAGGAAAAGGATCATAACCACCTGCAGTCCTAGGAGGTGCCTGGGATGCTGGTGACCCAAGCAGATCTGAGTGCCCTGGAGAGGTGGGTTCTTTTAGAAACCCTCCAGGTTGGGGGAATGGTCTCAGATTTGAGGGTGCGTGCAGAGCCTCTGGGTTTCCATGCTGGCTCAGATCTCTAGCAGCACCTGTGCACTGTGGACTATAACAGTGGGGAGTGGGTTCTAGAAATCAGGTATGTATCTTCTGGACACTGATGATAGTGGAGGGCAAGGATTAGGGTCAGGGAGGGCCAGGCAAAAAAATGACACACAATTTTGGGCACCTGGGTGGCTCAGTGGTTAAGCAATTTGAGCCTTTCGGTCAGGGTTCTGGGATCTGGTCTTGCATCTCCCTCTGCCTGTGTCTCTGTTGCTCTCTCGTGAGTACTTATTCTCATGAGTAAATAAATAAAATCTTAAAAAAAAGTGACACGATTTTGAACTCTGTTGTCATACTCATTCATGCTCAGTACCCATGTGATCTCTGTAAGAGGAAGGTTTCCACATTCCTAAAATTGGGATAATGAAGCTGATCTATTACTCTTAAAAGAAGAATGTGAGAAATGAAGGATTGCAAGCATGAATATTGGGGGGTAGAACACTGTGTGAAATGTTCATCCACAGAAGGAATGAGATGTGGTTTATTCATACCATGAAATACTTTTCAGTATTTTTAGGGCCAAGAGGAGAGAGATTTTACCTTTGATCCTGACAGGCACCCCATGCCTGTCCTCTCTTGAAGTTAGAGCACTTGGATTTGCCATGCCTTCATTCATATATTCTTGCTGCTAGCAACAGAAACTGTCTAGCTCTTTTAACTCAATCCAGTCCCACAAAATACCAAGTGCCAGAAACAGATCAGGATAGGCAGCAAGCAAGGTTTGTATTAAGCCTGTGGAGAAGTGCTGCTAGAGAACTGTTATATGAGGTGGGGACATAGTTACACAGGTCAAATTCCACTGAAGCAAGGCTGGGGTTAAGCCTTCTGTGGTCTGTGCTTTCTTAGAGACCAGTGGCTTTCCTTTTAAGTAGGTTATCCCCTAAGGGTGTAATGACCTTTTGTTATTGTGCATTTTTGTAGTGACTAGATTTAACCTATAAATAGAAATTGCATGCATCTGTTCTTCTGGGAATTTGGAGCAAACCAGCCCTAACTCGGCTTTCGGAAGTGACTTGTCAGATTATGGATAAGGGATAGTTTCTCCTTTGTAAGAAAATGTCACATTTCTGAGTTGTGGTGTCATCAGCCAATGTGCAATATGTAGAATTCTCTAAAACACTGCTGGAGTGTCAAGATGTCTTTAGGCACCTTATTTCTGCTCTGAGTTTACAAAATGAAACCCAGACTTTCTTTCTAGAGATGTAAACGGAACTACTCCCGTGTAGAAGCATGGCCAAGATTCGTACAAATGACTATTTCATTAGCTTCCAATTGTGTTTTATTATTTTCTCTTCTGCTTTCCTGAATACAGTCAGTTGAGGGATGGAGTCAGGGATGGGAAAAGTGCTGCTTTCAGCTCCGCTCCCCTAGCATAGGGGAGCTTGCATGATGATCAGTGGTCCAAAAAACAAATCTTCCCAAATCCAGATTTGACTGAATGTGCAATGAGCGTGTCAGTGTACGTCTGGTGTTTTTTGTTTTGTTTTCCACTGGCACCTTGTCTTAATAGCATTTCCCAGGAAATAATGAGTACCCCTTAATGGTGACCACAGACATTTGTTGAGTGTCACCCCATGCCAGACAAAGAGATGGGCTTTGGTGGCCCGGAGGCAAAGGCCGAGTCCCTGACCTAAGAGTTGGCGGCTGAGTGGTTGGAGAAATGAACACACAAGGACCATCTGCAAAGTTGAGAGGAAACAAAAACACAACTAACCTAGATGAGGGATAGGGATGGGGAGTCACAAAAGGCTTTCAGGAATTGGTGATGTCTGACCTGACTCTTGACAGAGAAGTGGAAGAGACCAAGTGAAGGAGGCGATGAGAAAGGTACTCCAGGCAGGGGGAATAGCGTTGCAAAGTCATGGAAGCCTGGGAAGTAGCCCAGGGTGAGGAGTGAGCTGGGCGCTGTGGGAGAGGGGGTGTGTGGGAGGAAACGGGCAACACTGGTACTGTAAGAGTCTCATGTCCATTGTCTGGAGGGTGAGAGGTGGACAAATGAGTCAGGGTGGCAGTCAGGCAGCATGCAATCAGACCAATACTTTGGAATGATCTCTCTGGGGAAAGGGTGGGCAAAGGATGGAAAGAGGTTGAAGGTATTGAAAGCAATCAGCAAGTTGTTAGTGATGAATGTGGTGAATGAAGCAGGCCTGGGCTAGAGCAGTGACACAAAGGATGGGTACATTGCTTCTGGCTGAACAGATGGTTTTGATGGTGGGGGTGGAGAGAGAATATTTGGAATAATTCCTTGGATGTTTAGGCAACTGAAAACAGAGCTATTGGCTGAGATAGAGAATGGAGAAGGAGGAGCAGGGGAGGGGATTCCAGAGAGCAGAGGGTGGTATTCAGACAGGATGTGTGGAACCTGAGTGTAAATGTTTTTTGTTTGTTTTTTGTTTGCATTAATGTCTGTAGCTCAGGAATAAACTCAGCCTAGAGACATCCCACCCCAACCCTCCAGCCCCTGGTGACCACTATTCCACTATCTACCTCTATGAATATCACTGCTCTAGAAATCTCGTATTAGTGGAATCATAATATTTGTACTTTTGGGACGTTATTATGTCAGAATTTACTTCCTTTTTGAGGCTGAATAGTATTCCATTGTATGCATGGATAAACCACATTTTGTATATCCATTCATCTGTTAATGAGGTTAACAGATCAGATTGTTTCCATCTTCTGTCTCTTGTGAATAATGCTGCTGTGAACAGGAGTGTGCAAGTACCTATTCAATTCCCTTTTTCAATTTCTCTGGGTATGTGGAATTCTGGATCCTAGGGAGTCCCATGTTTAATTTTTTGAAGAACCTCCATGCTGTTTTCCACAGTGGTCACATCATTTTACATTCCCACCAACAATGCATGAGGGTTCCAATTTCTCCACATCCTCACCATTCTTATTTTCTGTTTTATTATTTGTTCTTTTTTTTTTTTTTTAAGATTTTTATATTTACCTAGAGAGAGAAAATGAGCAGGAGGGACAGAGGCAGAGAATCTCCAGCAGACTTCACACTCAGTGCAGAGCCTGATGTGGGGTTTGATCTCATGACCCTGAGATCATGACCTGAGCCGAAATCAAGATTTGAATGCCTAACCAACTGAGCCACCCAGGGGCCCCTGTTCCTTTGTTTCTTGATAATAGTTTGGCAAGTGTTCTTTTAAGTTTTCTCTCTTGGGAGCTGGTGGTAGGGACTGCTATGTGTTCACCAAACTCCATTTCCCTTTTACCTTGGGGCACATGGCTAAACCACATTTCTAGGCATGCCTTGTCTTTAAGCAAGGCCATGTGGCTGACTTCTGGCCATTCGAGTGTATGTGCTGCTCCCAGGCCTGGCCCATAAAAACTTCCTATATGCAGAACCACAGGATGGAAATAGTGGTACTGATCAAAAGATACCATAGTAGACTGTTACATGAGCAAGAAATAAAATGTTATTGCATTAAGTCACTGAAATTTGGGTATGTTTGTCATAGCAATTACTGTACCTTAGAATAGGGCTACATTATTTTGTTTTTCTCAGCACTACTGCTTCATTTCTTTGGAAGATTAGCTTTCAGGGTGCCTGGGTGACTCAGTGGGTTAAGCATCTGCCTTTGGCTCAGGTCATGATCTCAGGGTCTTAGGATTGAGTCCCACATCGTGCTCCCTGCTTGGTGAGAAACCTGCTTCTCCCTCTCCTGCTCCCCCTGCTTATATTCACGTTCTCGCTCATTCTCTGTCAAATAAAAAAATAAAATCTAAAAAAAAAAAAAAGGATTAGCTTTCTTTGCTTCTGAATACATGAGGCAGAAGATGGCCATCCTTAACTTTGCATGTCTCTGCCTTCTTCCAGTTGGATAATGAGTGGAGATCATTAGGCTCGCTGAATTCCAAGTTTGAGTGGTCAGGAGACAGAATCCAACAGGCCCAACTTGGGGCAGATGGCCTCCCCTGTGCCATCTGCTGCCTCTAAACACCAGCTGTGAGCTGCATCGGCCCATTTGTGACCAAGGGGGTTGTAAGCTTCATGAGCATCTCTATAGGTGTCTGTCACAGTGTGGTTTCTTGAAATGAGGTCAAAGCTTCCCTGATTTAGTATCACTGACTGAGCCAGCACCTCAGTGGTGGAGTAGGGCGGGATGGCTCTGGAAACCCGTGTTTTGGGCAAGCATTCCAGATGATGCACATACCGGTCAGAGGGCTGCTCTACTACCGGACTCTCAGTGGTATTTTAATGCCTGATCTCAACGAAAGTTTATACAAAATTATCTGAGACACATAGTTAAAGATCCTACCATCAAAGTTCTCTAGGAATGGGCCTACAAAAGCTCTCATTGATTTAAAACTGAAGCCTATTTCTTCATGTTTCATCACAATCTCTTGATATGTTCTCACTTCCCTCTCAGTGATGAACTGAGGGCTTCCTTGGGCAGTGCATGCTCCCATGCTTTTAGGGACCAGGCAAGTGTCATAAATAATATTTTTTTAAAATTTTTATTTATTTATGATAGGCACACAGTGAGAGAGAGAGAGGCAGAGACATAGGCAGAGGGAGAAGCAGGCTCCATGCACCAGGAGCCCGACTTGGGATTCGATCCCGGGTCTCCAGGATCGCGCCCTGGGCCAAAGGCAGGCGCTAAACCGCTGCGCCACCCAGGGATCCCAAGTGTCATAAATAAAAGCTGCACAAGGGTTTAAGGCCTTTAGAAATGATGGGATCCTGAAAAAAAAAATGGAGAATGTGTGTCATGTCAAGACTCCCAAGGTCACAACCACGTGAGCCACCCTAGTCAATTGGAAACCACCTCTGGAGGCTGCCCTGGACAAGAGAGGCTGTGAGTTTGGGACCTTCTTCCTTCCAACTCAAACCATTTTTAAATCCTTCACATGACCTCTTTGCTGGGAAGCTTTTCTGCTAATCGTTTTCAGACCCTCCTGTCTTTTGGGGAAAAAAAAAAAAAGTAGGGGGGAAAAAATAGAAAAAAAAAGTTCATCTGACTTCATGAAAATCATCAGGGCTGTGTCTCAAGCATCATCGTTTCTATTTATATGTGTTAGCAGTGTGTTTCCCAAAAACCATGGGTTTTTCCCAAAAACCGTGGTTTAACTGTTGAAATTAGGGATACCTGGGTGGCTCAGTGGTTGAGTGTCTGCCTTTGGCTCAGGTCGTGATTGCAGGATTCTGGGATCAAGTCCTACATCAGGCTCCCCTTAGGGAGCCTGCTTCTCCCTCTGCCTGTGTCTCTGCCTCTCTGTGTCTTTCATGAATAAATAAATAAAATCTTAAAAAAATATTGGAATTAAGGTAATGTGTAAGCCTGAAGACATGATTGGAAGAGAAGTAAATAAAATGAATTCATTGTTTTTTCATCCAAAAGCAATCATCATGAACATTTAGATTTATTTTCTTCTAGTCTTTTTTCTATGTGAAATTTAAGAAATACTTTTTTTTTTTTTTAAGAGAGAGAGAGTGCACGTGCACATGTGCTTGTGAGGGGCAGGGAGGGGCAGAAGGATAAATAAAGAGAGAGAATTCTAAGCAGCCTCTGCAACACCCAGCATAGGGGCTTAATCTCATGACCCTGAGACCATGAACTGAGCCAAAATCAAGAGTTGGACACTCAACCTACTGAGCCACTGAGGTGCCCCCGCCAATTTTTTAAAAAATGTCTCCTTAAAAGGATATAACATTTATCCTTCTAAAAAGGATGAAAGACAATTATACAAATCACTTGTAAGTGATTGCTTAGGTTCTTCTATATATGCATATATTATTTGTGCATATATGTATATATATATAGTTGCAGTCATCTTATGTGGTACATGAGTGCATGTGTCTGCATTTTTTTTTAAGATTTTATTTATTTATTCATTATAGTCACAGAGAGAGAGAGAGAGAGAGAGAGAGGCAGAGACACAGGCAGAGGGAGAAGCAGGCTCCATTCAGGGAGCCTGACATGGGACTCGATCCCGGGTCTCTAGGATCGCGCCCTGGGCCAAAGGCAGGTGCCAAACCGCTGCGCCACCCAGGGATCCCTGTGTCTGCATTTTTTAAAAGATTTTATTTATTTATTCATGAGAGACACAGAGAGAGAGAGGCAGAGTCGTAGGCAGAGGGAGGAGCAGGCTCCTTGCAGGGAGCCCAATGTGGGACTCGATCCTGGGACTCCGGGACCACACCCTGAGCCAAAGGCAGATGCTCAACCTGTGAGCCACCCAGGTGCCCCTCCATGGGACCCATAACAACCACTAAGAGTTATGGAGCACTTGGTATGTGTCAGATGCCATTCTGAGACCTTTACAGGTACTGCCTGACTGAATTCTCACAACAAAGCAGGTGCTGTTTTAAGTCTCACCTCTGGATGAAGCCCTTGGGGCACAGAGAGGATGAGGGCTTGTTGTTCACCCAGTGATTAAGTGGTAGAACTGGATGGGGATACCTGGGAGTCTGGAAGCTTCCCCACCACACTGTAACTGCCTCTCCTGCTTCTGAATTTGGGTAGTGATTCATAGACACTGCCACTGGTTTTTAAAACTATCAATGTGAATTTTGGGACGGTTAATTACGTTCTAAAAATTTACTATTGGAAATATGACAGTGATATCATGGTACACATATTTTTCTACAACAGATGCTAAGCATTAAACATTGCTAAGTCCTCATTAATGGGTATTTAACGTTTTATTACATACTGCCACAAAAGCTCTACAAATTTGTCTTCAACCATGCTCATGAAAATAACTTTCCTTGCGAATATATGGCAATGATCTCTTAATCTTTGTGAATGTAATGCGTGAAGAAAGATCATGTCTCATTTTGTTAAAATTTCATTTCCTTTATTGCCAGTGACGTTTTGTATGTTTGTTGGTCATTTTAGTCTTCTCTTCTGTGAATTGCCTGTTAAGAGCATTGGCCCATTTTTCTATTGGGTTCTTTATTTTTTCTCATTGGTTTTGGGATTCCTTCCTATATTCTGGCTATAAATTCAGTGTCTAATTCAGGTAGCATTAAAAAGAATGAGAGAGGGCCTTAGGGTATGGGTTAAGAGCACAGACCTTGAAGCCTGGCTGCCTGCATTCAAATCTTTGGTCTGCCACCTACTAGCTGTGTGACCTTGACCAAGTGACTCAACCTCTCTGCATCTCAGTTCCTTTGTCTGGGAAGTGGGAAGAATAATAATAGTACCTCCCTCACACTGTGATAAGATTCAATGAATCAGGGCACAATAGAGTATCAGTATCTGGTGGGTAGTAATAAGCGTCATATGAAGCAATTGTTAGGATTGTTTCGGATATTTTCCTGTCTGCTGCTTGTCTTGTGGTCAGCTTCGTGTCTTTTTTTTTTTTTTTAAGATTTTATTTATTTATTCATGAGAGACACAGGCAGAGGGAGAAGCAGGCTCCATGCAGGGAGCCTGATGTGGGACTCGATCCCAGGTCTCCAGGGTCAAGCCCTGGCCTGAAGGCGGTGCTAAACCGCTGAGCCACCCAGAGCTGCCCCAACAGGGCTTGTTCTTTTTTTATTTATTTATGATAGTCACACACACAGAGAGAGAGAGGCAGAGACACAGGCAGAGGGAGAAGCAGGCTCCACGCACCGGGAGCCCAATGCGGGATTAGATCCTGGGTCTCCAGGATCGCGCCCTGGGCCAAAGGCAGGCGCTAAACCGCTGCGCCACCCAGGGATCCCCCTTCGTGTCTTTTATAATAAGCACTTTTTAACATTTTTGACTGAAACTCATCCATCTCTTCAGAGCTGCTGCATTTCATGTCTTTTTTTGAAGGAGGCCTTCTCTGTCCTGAAGTTATTAATAAAATTCTGTTAATTTTAATGCTGAGGTAGCATTTATTTTCTCTTTAATTCATTTGGAATTTTCTGTGTAGTAGGGGATAGATTTCTTTCCACTCCATGAAAGGGGGTGCTGGTGTAAGTGATCCATCACCAGGCTCGCTGATCCTTCTTGGGAATGTCACCATCTCAGGAGGTCAGCCTGGTCTCTGCTGTTGGCCGGGGAGGTAGGCACCCTGCAGTGGTTGGGGGGAACAAAAGTCAGTGTTGTTGAGTCTGTGCATGGTCTCCACACCGCAGCCCCCAGCCTGTCACACGTACTCTGTGCCCCAGGAGGCTGACTGCCAGCACCTGCATTCCTCAGGGCCGCCTGCCCTCTGGCGTCTGTCTGGGGCTGGCCTTATTGGTAGGAGATGGGACAGGGATGAAGGAGAGGTCAGAGAATGTATCCCTCTTACTCTTTCTCTGTCTGGCCATAGAGTCACCCTCTGTAAATAATTCTTTTTATGCTCTTCGGTTTAATCCTTTGTTCAGTTAAGTGTCCTGCTGGGGTGTTGATTATGTAGCAATGGAAAGGAAATGAATGCAAATATGAAACTGTAAGACAAAGTGATAGATAACAAGAAGGCAGCCAAGGCTGATGTATATGATAGTGATCTGGCCCCAAATCTGCGGATTTTAAGGAAATACAGTGAACAAAGTCTCTAGTTGATGACCATTCATACTACGTTGCTCATTTTGAGAACAAGCTAACTAATTGTTTCCGCAATATGAGGGGCTCAGTTGAGATTTAAAGTTTGTGGTCATGTGCTGTAGCACAAAACTATCTTCCAGGGTGAGTATTTGTGTTATTTCTGTTGGGGGAGGAAAGTGACTGGAAGAGGAGGGTGTAGGCAGGGTTGCTGTCAACACATAATTAAAAGGATTTTTTCAAGGTCATGTTTTTAAGGGACCTATGATTCTGGGGAGATAACAAGGATAAAATGTGGCTTGAGCTACAGAAGTATTGAAAGAATTTTTAGTGATTGTATACAAAACCCTTTGACCTGTGTACTAAGACTTGCCCTAGGCCTTAAAACTCTTTTAAAAATAACCTCATTATAGCTGTGTGAAGGATTGCCACATTTTACCCACTTCCTATAAATAAGAACACTCTGGCATAGAGTTGGTCAGGATGATACAATAAAAAGATTGAATTAAAAATTTAGTGCTCCTACATGATGGAATAATAATTATAGGCAGATAATATTTAAAGAGTTGGAAGCCATCCTACTTAACTGGGACTTTCCTTTTTACATTTCTGCTTAATATAACAAACATGATGTCAAATGTGAGGTGATTAAAATGTAAATACCCTGAACCTTTGCTCTGACAGGTACGGGGTGCATGGGTTGGGGAGATGGTGTCATTGAAAGATCTTATACAGAGAATCATGGCCACTCTGTTTCTGCACTGTGGGCATCTGTTTCAACTGAGACTCTTGGCAGGAAGTGCCACTTCCTGTCCACCGTGTTTAAAACAGGCTGTATCCTCTTTTCAGTGTCCTGAAGACCACCTAGAGGGAGTGTAGACACAGAGTCCAGTTAGAAAAACAAGAGAGTGGGAGGATCTCCAAGGCAGCCATTATTTTCAAACCAATTTGGAAAAAAAATAAAGCTTCCATAGAAGCAGATTGATAATAAATAGGCATTTTTTTAAAAAGATTTTATTTATTTATTTATGAGAGACACACAAAGAGAGGTGGAGACACAGGCAGATGGAGAAGCAGGCTCCCTGCGGGGAGCCCAGTGCAGGACTTGATCCCAACACCCCGGAATCACTCCCTGAGCCAAAGGCAGACACTCAATCACTGAGCCATCCACCTGGCCCATAAATAGGTATTTAAATACTGTTTGTCGATCAGGTTATTTGCGGTCCGTTCATCCATGAAACTGTAAATGCCAAGAGGGAAAGAAATATTTTGTATACCATTGTATATTCTGTGCCTGCACAGTGCTTTGCCTATGGTAGGCAAAAAGATAAACTGGTCAAGGTGTATTAAAAATTATTAGTTTATTTGAGCAAAAATTGATTCTAATTGGGTAGTGATAAACCAAAAGTGTTTAGGAGTACTGAGCTGACAGGAGCTAGGAAAAAGACTTATATACAAAGAAAATAAGTTACCTGATTGGCTATAGCTTCTTTTTTATTTCTTTTTAGATTTTATTTGTTCAAGAGTGAGAGAGAGTGAAGAAGAGAGAAAGCAAGGGGTGAGGGGCAGAGGGAGAAACAGATTCCCCCCTGAGCAGGGAGCCCAATGCAGGGCTTGATCCCTGGACAAGACAGGCACTTAACCAAGTAAGCCACTTAGGCACCCCTATTGCTTAATTATTAGTTGACTATTTGAGATTTGTTATTCTCAGATTTGAGGGTTTTTTTTTAAAAAGAATTATTTATTTTGAGAAAGAGAGAAAGAGAATCTTGAGCAGACTCCCTGCTGAGAATGGAGATAGATGTAGGGCTTGATCTCATGACTCTGAGATCATGACCTGAGCTGAAACCAAGAGTTGGATGCGCAGTCAGCTAAGCCACCCAGACATCCCTCAGATTTGAGTTTTGTGACCTTGAAACATTTACATGCTTACATTGTGGTCTGCTTACATAGGTCACCACAGCATCAGGGCCACCTTATTGTATTGGCCTCACTGTTGAATTAACTTAACAGTAGCTACTAATGCTTATCTACATTAGCAGTAACTACTAATGCGTAAGTGAATAAATTCACAAGCAAGGACTTAGCAGAAGGGGCCTTGAAGAATGAAGAAATCCTGATCAGACAGTGTAGAGTTTAATCACCTTGAGGTTACAAAAGATAATTCAGTTTGGACTTTGTGGTAGATAAGTAATAGCCCCCACACTACCCTGATCACGTCCATATTTAAATCCATGGAATCTGTGAATATGCTCTGTTACATGTTGAAGGGATATTAAGGATGCAGATAGAACTAAGGATGCTAATCAGGTGATCTTAAATTGAGATTATTCTGGATTATCCTAATGGGCGCAGTGTAGTCACAAGAGTCCTTAATTTAAAGTGACAAGAGGTGGAAGAGGAAGTAATCAGAGAGAGGTTGACAAGTGCTGGGCTGCGGGCTTTGAAGATGAAGGAAAAGGCACAAACCAAGGAAGACAGGCAGCCCCTGGAAGCTGGAATGGGCAAGGTAACATTTTCCTAGAGAGCTTCCAGCCCCAACATCCTTCTCCTACCACTGATTTTATCCCAGCGGAATGCATTTCAGCCTTCTAACCTGTAGAACTGGAAGTTTTCCTCCTTCATATCTGAGATGAGCATGTGATTTCAGACCTGGCCAACTGGAACATTGCATTTGCCTGGTCATATTTATTACTTAAGAGGTGGGCATAGCTGAGTCAGTTAAGAGCAAAAGACTTTTTCTGGGACCTTTGGAAGACAGGCTTATGGGCTTGAATGCTGGAGATGTGGGGAGCCATCTTACCACCATGGAGAGCCAAAAACTGAAGGCAATGTGAGAAGCTCAGAGCCAAGAGAGGGAGACAGATTGGATCCCAGGATCAGGCTACTTTTGAATTTATGTTACATGAGCCAGTCAACTCCTTTCATAGGTTTTCATGTGTGTTCAGCATGCCTAATACTTTTTCATCTTGAAAAAGATCTGTGTTAAAGCAGATTCTCAACACCATTGGTTGTAGCTCTGTATAGACATGTTGTCAGTTTGAATGCCTTTGACTGTTAGTGTCAAGAGTATGTCAGGAAGACAATACCCTATGATGGAATTTTGCTGGGGCAAGTCTCACTTCTGTTTTTGTGTGCTCTGCATTATAATATTGCTTAGGATAATGAAATTCTTCTCTTCATCACTTGAAAACATGAGCTATGAAGAGTTCTAAATATTACCAGGAGGTCATTTATAAAGCACAGTAAATTTTTTTTAATGATTTGTCTTCACTTAAAAAAAATTGGTTTTCTTGTGGTTTACCCATATTTAATTAATCTATTTCTTTAAAAACTCACCAACTTGATTTTATACACATTGGCGGTTTTATTAGTTGAAGCATATTTGTCACTGGGTTATTCCACATCAAAGAACAAAATTTTCTCTGTGTGGATGCCTCTGTTAGGAGGCTTCATCTTGGATGCAAGCCTGCCTTCCGTTCACATGGGGGGGACACGCCAACTCAAGTGCTTGTCGGGGCCAGGTGGGTTATGGATGCAGTGGGCTGGGTGGGGACCGTGGTTAACTAGAGAGCCCACATTGGTTGGAAGGAGCCCTGCTACTCAGAGCCAGCTGCTTCCTGCTGCAGAATGGAGACCCAGTTGCTGATCTAGTTTTTCAAACATGGCCATAAATCTGGATGTTTATGTGTAGCTCCAAAGTTTTACATATAAGAAACATTTTTTTTTTCAAAAAGTACTTTATGGGCCAAATAAATCCAAACAAACAATAAAAGTCATGTCTGCAGGCTGCATTATGTTTGTCCTTCTAGAATACGCTGGTGGGGATCCCTGGGTGGCGCAGTGGTTTGGCGCCCGCCTTTGGCCCAGGGCGCGATCCTGGAGACCCGGGATCGAATCCCACGTCGGGCTCCCAGTGCATGGAGCCTGCTTATCCCTCTGCCTGTGTCTCTGCCTCTCTCTCTCTCTCTCTCTCTCTCTCTCTCTCTGTGTGTGACTATCATAAATAAAAAAAAAATAGAATACGCTGGTTTGTCCCCTGTGCCAACAGATGGCATGGGCCTCACTTTGATCATTAGTCGAGCTGTGTTCACTGTGCTGGGGCGTCATTGCCATGTGTTTTGGGACATTATTAACCTTGACACGGCCAATAAATGCAAAAGCTGTGACACTGTTGGATGGTGGGTGGTGAGCCTGCTTGGCATAACTGAAGGTAAAGAATCGAGTCATTGTCATAGGTACAGCTGGCATCTAAATCCATGGACTGGCAGAGGTTCTCTAGAGAGAGTGTCAGTCTATCAACTCGGAGAGCCTAGCATGCTAGAAAACTCCAAGACTTAGAAGTTGAGCAATGAAGAGAGAAGAAGAGCTCAAAAAAGACAAAGGAGGAGTGGTCAGCGGGAAGGAGGGGAGGTGGATGTAGTGATTCTAAAGCCAGGAGAAGACACTATTTCCAAAAAGGTGGAGTGGTCTCCTGAGCACATACGGGTGAGAACTGCAGATGAGCAGGAGGTGACCACTGGATTTGGCCTCATGGAGAACACCAGGGACCAGGTGAGCCCAGGAGTGTGAGGGAAGTGGAGGTGTCAGCCCTGCACAACTCCTGCGAGAGGTCATGCTATGAAGGCAAGTCACAGAATGAGAGATGCTTCCTGAAAAAGAATTCCTCAGTAAGTTCATGCCCCACTTTCAAAACTGCTGGAGCCTATTCACTCTTTGCCTTGGAGGCGACGCCTCAGGAATTCCCACCTTCGAACTTGTTAAGGAATCCACTTGCAAACCACCTCTGGAAACCTACCATATTTGTACATAAAGAAGTATGGCTAAGCACTTCTCTCTTATTAAACCTGAAGAAATTTAAAACAGTTTGGCAAAATTTTTCCTCTGAGCAACTTGTGGCAGCAGTTTGTATAGTAGGTCATGCTGTAGTGTAGATAAAACACTGTTTCAGGCTCTCCATTTCAAAATTATTTTTGTGTGGTGAATTATCCTTTATCATTAATCGGACAAGAAAGGAAGAGAAGGGATGATAGCTTCTTAGGTGATTCCAACAAAGGCACTGGTATTTGAGTGGTGACCGGGTGGCCCAGTCGGTTAAGCGTCTGCCTTTAGCTCAGGTCATGATTGCGTCAGGCTCCCTACTCAGTGGGAAGTCTAGTCTGCTTCTCCTTTTCCCTCTGCCCCTGCCGCCCCAACTCCTGCTTGTGCTCTCTCTCTCTCTCAAGTAAATACAAAAATAATAATAATAAAAAAGCACAGACATTTAGAGGAACACCACTGCTGACAGTACTCAAGGCCATCAGTCACTATCCCTTGGTGACCAGCTTGGATTATTAGGCTGCTTAGTCCTGATGTAAGTAAAGCAAGAGCGGTGTGGGCATCAGAGAGGAACAAATTAAAAACAACAACAACAAAAAAAGACCTTACCTTTTAGAGCCATTTAAAAAAGGCACTCCACAACATTTTGTCAAAAGCTCTCATAGTGCCCAAGAATTAACGGCTGTAAAAGATTTAGAGTTTCCCCAAGACCTCCCAATTTTAGTTAATAGCATCATCCTAGTCAATAAATTTAGGGCAAAAAGTGGTTTAAGAACATGAATAAACTGTTAAATTTCCTCTCTGAAAAACACTGTATTCCTTCTATCCAAATAAAACCCACACCATTCAAAAAACCCACGCATTTTCAAGCTAAAGCATAATGGCTGCGGGAGGGAGGCTGCCGCATTACATCGTCCCAGCTGCTGCTCCAGCCACTGAACTTAACTCTCTCCAGATGTAACCCTTCACTCCTTCTCCCTCCTCATAATTTTTTTCTTGAGTAAAATACAACTGAGATTTTTTTCTTCTTACGTGAACTCAAAAGCAGGAGACGCGAAATTGCAACTTCAGTGATAAATACTTGGTAGAGTGTGGTTTTTCTCCTGCCCCTTGGATATACATATAAGGGTGATGGTATTATGAGTTCAAAAGCATACTTAGACTGGGATCAAAAGGACTAGGATGGATATATATATATATATATATATATATATATATATATAGTAATGTGTATCAAATAAAATCTTGGCTCTAAACTAAAAAGGAGAATTTGTCAGTAATGACTCTTTCACAGAAAATAGTATTAAGCATGAAGAGAGGTGTGTGTGTCACGCACACACCTGGTTAACCAGTTAAGGCAATACTCTATGTAACGGCTCATTCCAATGGTGCTGTTAGTCTTCAGGTTGTTTTCAGAGTTAGTTGTATGAATACAGCTGTTATCTTGGTGTATCTCTGGGACAGGGTGAGCTCAGGATCCTTCTACCCCTCCATCTTCCCTTGGTGTATCCATCTTCCCTGATTCTGCAGGTGGTGATAACAGGATGACCTCCAGAAACAGAAGCCTTGGTGGGACGTAATTGACTGGATATAAGGAAGGAGAGGCGTCACAGTGGCACAAAAAAGACTCAGGCCCTGGTTAAATACAGAATAAGGGAGACCACAATGAGGTCTTGGTATTCAATGCCTTGCTAAACAAAAGGGTTGGGAATGTGGTAAGGAGACAAGATGTCCAGGGCATGATTCCAGAGAGTATGTGGCCACCACTGATGAGAATGTTGAATTAGATTTTACTTCTTGAAACTTAAGACTTACAGGAGCACCTGGATCGCTCAGTTGGTTAAGCATCCGACTCTTGGTTTTGGTTCAGGTCACGATCTCCAGGTCGTGGGATTGATCCCTGTGTTGGGCTCTGCACCTAGCACAAAGTTTGCTTCAGTTTCTTTTCCCCTCCCCCACTTCTCTCTCTCAAATAAATAAAATCTTTTTGAAAACCCCCCCAAAACTTAGGACGTACAAATTTTCAAGCGCAAAATGGACCTGAATTTTATATAGAAAACTATTTGTGGGCATAATACAAAAAACTGGATGCCCATATTCTAAGTCTACCATGAGGAGTCCAATAGCATATCTGTGCGTGATCGAGAGAATACTATTTTAATTAATTGACATGCTGATAGCTTGTAGAAGTGAAAACAAAATGCAAAATGTCATGTGTCTGTTTGTGGTATTTATAAGATAAATGTTTACTTGACTGGAAGAGGGTCTGAAGTTCAAAGCGGGAGTTTTTAACAATTCATGAGGGATTTCAGCTTTATAGTAATACTGTCATTATAAAAGCAGACTATAATGAAGTCTGGAGATGACAACACTTCCTAGAATTGCAGGGTTACTAACATACTAGTTACTTTATTATCGTCCCATCTATCTACACCTATAACCTTTGCTTATACACATTTTTAAAATGCTCAGTATACATGTAATATGTATCTGCATACATACATATAATATGTATATATTATCACATATTTAATACTTCATTATACTTAAATCATGACATACAGCTCAAGAGGCATTTTTCCCTTTTCTGTATGGGAACCCTCCTCTGGTATTGTTAAGGAGAATTAGGATTATCCTATGGTTATCTCAAGACCTGGCATATGACTGGCCAGGGGATAGGGTGGTGGAGCAGAGGGTTAAGGAGGAAGATCTTTCCTGCTCCCGGGCCAACATGGGTACTGCCTACTACTGGGAACTCCTGGACTTGGGCCCTGGGATGCTACTCCCTGCATATAAGCTATAGTGGAAGTAAGATTTCAGGGCATATCACACTTCCTTTTATTTGCCTTACACCTTTATCCTCCATGGGAGCTGCATAGCAAAGTGGTTATGAGTGGGCTCTGTATTCGGCTCCCTGCAAGCTTGTCTTTCTCTCAGACAGGCTATTTATATGATCATATATGTAATATCTCTCTTGAGTCTATAGGTTGGCAGGGGTCAGGTAATCTACAGTAGGCTTGGGTGTGGGTGGTTCTGCTCCGGGTGTCTAATGGACAGCAAGCTTTATTATGCATGCATCCTTTCACGCCTCTGCAAACTTCCCACCTGCTAACGTCCTACTGGTCAAAGCATGTCATGTGGCTGAACTCCGAATCATGGTAGAGAAGGATAGGGGGCCTTTGGATGGGAGGGACAGCAAAACCAACATGGCAAAGGACATCGATAAGGAGAAGAGTGAAGAATTGAGGCCGTTCATGCAGTCTGCTTTACAAGGGTGGATCTGATTCCACTGGAATGGGATCCCTGAAAGGCACTACAGCATAGGAGGGAAAGAAGTTATAAACGTCATTCTAACCTTTACTTTCCCATTGTCCTTGGGCAGAACACCCAGGAAATGATGTTCCTTATAGAGAATTGCTGTTTCCTTCCTTGCCTCCTGTCCTCAGTTTGGTCACTCTACAAAGCTTCCCTGTTGTAATCCATCACAATGCGGATCTCAGTTCTGTCTTGCAGGAAACACTGTTCGTCACTCATCAGAGCTCTGCACAGTGTCCATCCTTGTCTACGGCATGATGTGTCTGCATGTCTGAGCATCCAGGCTAGCATAATGTTCCTTAGGAGGCCTTACAGTACGTTCTACTCTCCCAGTATAGCTCCCTTCAAGGATTTCCTACTGGCGTGCATTGCAGATTCTCCTCTTTACACGTACATATTCTCTTTCTCATACACACACACACACACACACACATACACACACACACACACTCATCCTCATATATATCTCTTCCCACACCTATGGAAAAAAACTAATTCTTGAACATAGTGTGATCCAAACACTTAAGGAGAACATACAGTATCTTCTGTATTCCCCTGTCTTCCTACCCAGCCCAAATGAAATGCTGTCTGCTGGCCGTGTGATGGCATCACATCACAGTATCAGGCAAAGCCACATCATTACCTTTCCTTGACCCATGGTTCAAATCAAAAGGACCATGGTCTTCCTTGCCGTCTGTCCAACGGTGGAGTGAGTTAGGACAGATTCGTTCTTCTAAGTGTACACATAGCATCTTGATTTAAAAATAAAGTATAACATTTCAACATCACAGAACCTGAATTACATATGAACAGACATTGACGCTGATGCAGTTAGTAGACCTCCAAGGTTGAGGATTAAACTGGAGTTCTATTTGCTAGGGGTTAATCCTTCATTACCTTTGGTTTCCAAAAGATGGAAACAAAACATCAGATTAGTCTTCTAAGCAATGAGATCACTAGCCAGCAATTGTTTGTGGCCTTGGCAGGACATTATATGAGATCGCAGTTTCCTAAAATGAAGCTGGAAAAGTCTAGATATTTTGATTTGACAAACTAAGTTTATTCTGCCCTGTAGGCTTCTAACCAGTCACTTTTTAGTGCGAGGAAAACTATTTAAAGCACACCGCTCTCAAACTCTGTAATCCCTGTGGCTTGGGGGGTTGGCTTCAATCTTTGCGAATGCCCTAAAGAATGAGTTTCTCTCTCCGTATATTCTGCAACTAAAATAACTTCTATCTAACTTTTTAGGTGTTGAAGGGTGTTGAGAATGTCTCCTCATGTGCATGAATCTAAAGAGAGTTTGGAAGGTAGAGGAGGACAGGAGTTCTGTAGTTCTCATCTGGACTCTAACTAGATGGAGGACTCAGCTCTGCGCTTTCGTACACAGGAGTCCTTATTATTTTTAATAGTAATAAATTCTGGGAGAATTTAAAATTAAAATAAAATGTAGAATTTAGAGTAAATTCTGAGAGAATTCATTTTATTTTAAAGAGTATTTATTTATTTGAGAGAGAGAGCACAAGTGAGGGGGGAGAGGCAGGAGAGAGAGGGAAAAGCAGACTCCCCACTGAGCAGGGAACCCATTGTGGGGCTCAGTCCCAGGACCCTGAGATCATGACCTGAGCCAAAGGCAGACACTTAACTGAGCCATGCAGGTCCCCTGTTCTGGGAGAATTTAAAAGGGATCATCGAGGTCATGAAAAACCATTTAACTCTGTTACTTAAATATTTTCTTCTTTACTTTCTGCATGGAATATATAGTAGGTACTCTTAATTTGGCTTAACTCTTAACTCCTGGCTTCTGGAGTTAGGCAGACCCGGGTTTGAATCTCCATTCTGCCACCAGCTATGGTGTAGACCATCAAACTACTTACATTCTCTAGACCTCAATTCATCCAGAAAACAGGGATAATTCTAGTATCTACCTCATATGGTGGTTTTGAGAATTGAATGAAAAATGCACAGAAGGCACTTAGCAGAGGGCTTGACACAGAGTGCAAGCCTAATGTATTTCCATTGTTATTACTTTTTTTATTTTTTTTATTTTTTTTTTTTTAATTTTTATTTATTTATGATAGTCACACACACAGAGAGAGAGAGAGAGGCAGAGACACAGGCAGAGGGAGAAGCAGGCTCCATGCACCGGGAGCCCGATATGGGATTCGATCCCGGGTCTCCAGGATCGTGCCCTGGGCCAAAGGCAGGCGCCAAACCGCTGCGCCACCCAGGGATCCCATGTTATTACTTTTTTTTAAAAAAAATATTTATTTGAGAGAGAGGCAAAGAGAACCCAAGCAGGGGGAGAGACAGAAGGGGAGGAAGAGGGAGGAAAAGGGAGAAGCAGACTCCCCACTGAGCAAGGAGGCCACCCTGGGGCTTGATCCCAGAACCCTGAGATCATGATCTGAGCCAAAGGCAGACGCTTAACAGACTGAGCCACCCAGGCACCCTTTTACTATTCCATCCCAATTCCTTCCTACTTATACTTCCTCCCCTTCATAATAGTCCTTCAGGGACTTCCAGTCAGATAATATCCCCCAGATGTTCTTTTCTCTGGATTAGCCATCCTCTTCATGTTGCATGCTTGAGGCTTGTCCTCCCCTTGCAGCTTTTCTCAGTGATGAAATCCCACCAGGGCAGCTGTTGCCTGGACCTCGCAGCTTGGACAGACTCCTGAAGCTGAGTATGGGGCGAGAGGCCAGTGGCCAAAGGAAAATATCCAGGGCTCTCCACCCGGAGCAGGAGCCAGCCTACGTGTATGCTGATGAAGATTCCCTGATAAGGCCCGGGAAGGAAGATGGTGGGAAGAGCAGACAGGTGCAGCAGAAGCAAGAGACTTGGTCCGCTCAGGAGACTGAGTCAGTTGGCCAAACTGTGAGACCAGACTTATGTCCATTGTCAGGCACTAAGGGACTCACCTTTGTTTCTTTTTTCTCTTTTGTTTGGGTAAACTCCCTCCCGCCACCAAGCAGGTGACTCAGTGTCCCACACAACACAAGCCCAGTGAATGCTGGCTATCATTGCTCTATTTTCTCTGTTCTGTTGTCCATGATGGTAGCTATTTTTCTCAGCTCTGGGTCATTGGAGATTGAAGAACTGTGTTGACTAGTATGACTAGGGATCAAGCCCCACCTCCCCATATAGAGACTTCCCTTGAGCTTCCCTCACTCAATACCAGCACCCTTTGTTTCTAATCAGAAGGGACTCTAGTCTCTCATATTACAAAGCTCACATCTATCCACTTAGTCCTGAGAATAAGATGATGATTTCGAGAGAGAAGGAAAGTGGGGGGATGAGAATGTGTGTGTGGTGATGGTGGTAGAAAATTGCAAAGTGGAGCAGGCAAGTAACCTATATGACAAGCACAACTGTTTTAAACTTCTAATAGTTCATGAAGGAAGTCAGTGTGGGGAAACATAGATATTTACGCATCTTGTTAGATACTCCGCCACACTAGTGTATTACCTGTGTGGGTAGAAATCAAAAGACTGATACAAAGACACCCTCTTTAAACTCTTCAGCCTGGGGATCCCTGGGTGGCTCAGCGGTTTAGTGCCTGCCTTTGGCCCAGGGTGTGATCCTGGAGTTCAGGATTGAGTCTCACATTGGGCTCTCTGCATGGAGCCTGCTTCTCCCTCTGCCTGTGTCTCTGCCTCTCTCTCTCTCTCTCTCTCTCTCTCTCTCGTCTCCCATGAATAAATAAATAAAATCTTAAAAAAAACCTCTTTAATTCATGTGTGCTTTATCATTTTGTCAAACTGTCCTATAAGATAGATATTTTTGAAAGAGGACATTGTGATTTGGATTGTGTCCTCCCAAAAAGCTGTGTCAGAGTCCTAATCTCCCTTTATCTGAGATGTGCCTGGATTTGGAAATAGGGTCTTTAAAATGAGGTCATTGGGACACCTGGGTGGCTCAGCGGTTGAGTGCCTGTCTTCGGCTCAGGACATGATCCCGGAGTTCTGGGGGATCTGCAGGGAGCCTGCTTTTCCTTTTGCCTATGTCTCTGCCTCTCTCTGTGTCTCTCATGAATAAATAAATAAAATCTTTAAAAAAAAAATAAAATGAGGTCATTGAGATGGACCCTAAAAACTTCTGGCCTAAAGAAACATGTGGCAGTAAATTTCTGCTGTTTGAAGCCACCCAATTTGTGGTACTTTGTTATGACAACCCTGGGAAGCTAATAGAGAAGAGAAATACGGAGTTTTTTAAAATTAGGGATTCCTATAGAAATAAACTATGCTCCAACCCTACCGTCAATTAAGTGAATGAAAGTTAAAGCTAAAATTTTAAAACCACTGTTACTGCCTTAAAAATAATCCCATCTACAGGTTGGATAGCATGGCACTTTGCTGATAACTTGGTTGTTTCTACAATGCAGTGCATAATCAAAATAAGCAACAGCACGAGATATTAAGAACATTCATACTGTGTCATATCATGGTGCCGATAGAAGTTAAATTCAAGACTTTATATTGTCAAGAGGCACTAGTATCAAGCTACATTTCCATGTGGATTTTGGCCAACAATCATAAATAACAGGGAACTTGCTCATAAACAATTCCAAAAGGCAGTGTGTCCGGCAGATGGTATTTTGGGGGTGGGGTCGGGGAGAGTTTAACATGGCAAGCAGAGTTGTGCTTTACTCACGCTGGCCATTCTGAACCTGCCATTGACTTCAGCACCACTAGGGGGTTATGGTTTTACTCAGCTTCCAACTGAGTCTACAGTTTCAATGCTTTAAATTTCTCAAGCTAAAGAAATCAACCTTTTAATGTCATGGGAGTTTTGAAGGAGAAAATCTGCCGTCTTTGGGGAGAAGAACATCAGACATTAGGGATGTAGCATCACTACCTCATGGATATCAGGCAAAAGTGTTCTTGTTTTAGATCTCCCTGAGGGTGCCAGGGTGCTGTGTCCTATAGGGGTCACCTGGGAGTACTTCAGGGAAGAGATTTGCACCTCTAAGGGAATCCCACCTTGTCACAAAATTCCGCACTGAGTTTAGAAAGTATTGATGGAGTCAAGTGTCTACATATAAAATGGCTGGAAGTGACAAAGATAGCAACAGCATTTGTTGAGAAGATTGAGATTTCCCTGTGCACACCTACACATAACTACAAAGCCTTTTACTAATATAAAAGGCACACTAAGATGTTTTCTTTTCCCCTCACTGTGAACATGTGCAGGCTTTAACCAGTGGGGCTGGCCTACAAGAGATCTTATGGGGATCCCTGGGTGGCTTAACGGTTGAGCGCCTCCCTTTGACCCAAGGTGTGGTCCTGGAGTCCTGGGATTGAGTCCTACATCAGGCTCCCTGCAGGGAGCCTGCTTCTCCCTCTGCCTGTGTCTTTGCCTCTCTCTGTGTCTCTCATGAATAAATAAATTAAAAGAAAAAAAGAGAGAGAGATCCTTATGTGTGTTCTTTGGTGGTTTTGCCCTACTTAGATGAGTTCACCTGCTTTGATGGTCAGCTCCGATATTACCAAATCTCAGATTTGGTTTTGCATCTTTTCATCAGCGATACACAGGCAACCTTGAATCACCATCATAAGCCTTTAGATATATCTGGGCTTTGAAATGTGAGTGACATACAACAAGAAGTGAAGGATTCATCCCACTACTTGCTTTAGGCTATAAAGAGAGCATGGAAATATGGGGTTCTTCTCATTGGGATTCATGAATACTGGCCAGGGAAGTGGAAGGTATATATGTATGTATGTATGTATTTAAAAGATTTTATTTACTTATTTGAGAGAGAGAGCACAAGTGAGGGGGAAGAGGCAGAGGGAGAAGGAGAAGCAGGCTCCCTGCTGAGCATGGAGCCCAGTGCAGAGCTCCATCCCAGGACCCCATGATTATGACCTGAGCTGAAATCAAATGTTTTACCGACAAGGCCACCCAGGCGTCCCAGAAGTGGCAGGTCTTTAAATACCTTATAGGGTATGACCAGTAAATTGGTCTATTGAATGGTTGATAAATATTAGAACTTAGAATTAAATGTGTACATCAAATAACTAAGTTCTAGTGAAATATGAATTAAAATATTGCTTGGAAACAATTACCAAAATGTTTTAAAATACTGACAGAATTACAAAAGAAATAGTATATTTAGGTTAATGCAAATTGATCTAGTGCTCTTAAGAGGCAATATGTTTTCAAGAACCACAAAAATTTTCATATACTTTGCCCAAGCAAAGACATGTAAAGTTTATTAATTAAAGTAACCAAAAGAAGCCTCCTGTATGAAACTATTTAATTTAATGCTATTCTTAATATAGGAATCTGTGAACAACTATTCCTGATGGGAGGGGGGGATGGCTAAACAAAAGATGGTCCACTTAATTGAATAGAACTTTGAGTAACTATTATAATCACATTGTATGGACGCTTTCAGTGGGAGGATGTACAAATGTGTGCATTCTGGGGCTTTGTAATGGAAGCAGATTACAAAAGTACATGTTCCCCATGATTATTATTATGCACATAGATATAATTATTCATTTATTCTAGAAAGGTTTTTGAGCACTGACTATACAGCAGATACTGCTGCTAGGTGCTGGCAACATAAAGTGAAAATATATTTTTCCTGGGGTGCCTAGATGGCTGAGTCAGTTAAGTGTCTACTTTTGGCTCAGGTTGTGATCCTGGGTTTCTGGAATCAAGTCCCAAACCCCATGTCTGGCTTTTTGCTCAGCGGGGACTCTGCTTCTCCCTCTCCCTCTGTGCTTTCTCCTTTCCCTCTTTGCATTCTCTCTCTCAAATAAATAAAATCTTAAAAAAAAAGATGTTTCCTGTTCTCATTAAGGGTCTGTCCAGCTGAAAGATAGTCATGCAAACAAATGCAAGAGTGTAGTTATTCACAAAATGCCATTGGAGGGCAAGAGGAGCCTTCAAGTTGGCTGAAGACAGAGGGGAAAGCTTCATAAGGGAGCTAAGATTTTTATATGGATAAAATTTGAAAGGCAATGTAGAGAAAAATAGTTGTATAAGGGTGGAGGTATTAGAAGTAATTAAAATTCTTAAAAAATATTTTTATTGAAATTTAATCCATGTACTATAAAACTCACCCATTTGATGTGTAAAATTCAATATTTTTTGGTATGTTGATCGAGTTATGCAAACATCACCACAATCTAAGTTTAGAACATCTCATCATCCCAAAGAAATGTTGTATTCTCACTCTCAAATTTCTTCCAACGTTAAATGTTTTTATAATAATAGAAAATCAAAGCATAGAGACAGAAACTTTTGATCTCTGCTATTGTGGTAAAGCTTTACATTGCATGCAAAAGAAACCACAAGTACATCATCACGTCTTTAATTTTTCATTTTATTAGTGACAAAGTAAATAGGTATGTGAAAATCTTCACAGATATCTACACACGTATTTAAATAAAAGAAGAAAAAGAAAGGAGTTGAGTTGAAACAGTGGGGTGTCAGGGGCAACTATATTGCTTATTTACTGTCTAAAAATTTCCAAGTGTATGAAACTCGATTTGCCCATTTTCCACATCCTCAAAACCAGCTGCAAGAATTGCAATGGGGATGTCTAAAATATACATAGACTCTAACAGAAGCCTGGTACAATGTGAATTATGAAAGCAATTGGTGATGATGCTATGTGGGAAGCAGTTACTTTCAGTGCATTGATAGAGCATTCCTCAAGCAGAAACGATGCTCAGGAATTGATGATTGGTGGGTCCACCTGACCTCAGGTGTCCCCCTTCCTCCATTTGCTTCCACATCTGAAGTAGCAGAGGGGGTGGGGCCACTGTGTGCCCAAGTGTCTGTAGGTAGCAGTGCCCATCCCTCTAGAGAGGACCACTCTTGGTTGAGATTGTGAGGAAGCTCCTAGATCTTGCTCCTTCTTGGTCCTACTCTTGTTCATGGCATCTCTACTTTCCTCCAGGTGTCTGTGTGACCCAGCTCACGGGGTCCTAACTTAAGTAGCTCCAGGAGTTCTGAGTTCCTTTGCAAATGTTAGCTGAAAAGGCAATGGGTATGTGTTCTCAAGGACTTCTTATGACCCAAAATTCTGAGGAGCTAATTCCTATTGACCCAAAGTCAGGCCTGATGACAAGAGTTAGGGCGTTATATGGGGGCAGAGAAATCTGTTGGCACTCCTCCAATCATATACAGACAGCCATCTCCCCATAAAACCATTTCTACCGAGACAGCGAACATGGAAGACCCCCAGAGGTGGTGTGGGACCTAACCTCTCTGAGGCACCTGCAGTTCTCACCCACAGTCAGCCATACACATTAGGAGCCAGACTTCAGTCCTTATAGACTTGAAACTGCTGCCATGACAGGACTGAATTTGTAAGTGGGAAAAATATGAACTTCATCAGAATATTTTTCCATGTGACTTGCATTTGGTTTCCGATGAAGCTCTGCAGCTGTAGCCAAATGGCTTAGCTCCAGGTTAAGGCACCACGGAAAATTTAGTGTCTGTGAGTCTGGCTCCTCTTTCAGATAAAGTGTGATTGTTGACATTGGGAACACAAATTTTCCAACTGCTTTGTAAACTTCAGGATTTTGGTCTGCTAGTTCTATTATCTGTAATACCTAGGATATTAATTAAAAAAATAACTAATGCCAGTGTAAACATGCTTTAGATACATAGGTCTATAAAATATTGCACATAAATATAAAATTTGTTCAGCATTTCTTCATAGTAAGTTTTCATTATCATAAAAAGTATATAAAATTGTGCAGATTATATGAATTTGGCTGGTCAACTTGACTTCAAACATGATGACGTTACACACGGTTATGGATTATTTACAAGAGTTTTAAACATCAACGTTTTGTGATGGTTAGACTTTAGATGATGGAAGAATAGATAAGATAAAGATTATGTTCCAAAGGTACGTACTATAAAGATTAGCAGTAAAGATGAGTAGTAATGTTAGAATAGGCAATTGTAAATAAAAGTCTTAGGATTCCCTTTTCTGGGTTCATCTTGCATCTGCATAACTTTATATTTCCTTCCCATGTATGCATAACACATCCTCCCTGTGTATATAAATTTGAGGTATAGTAAATAGGTATTTAACCCCAAGGTAAATACTGGCGTTGCTTATTATAGATGTTAAAAATAACATTTACCCATATTGTAAAATTGCTTTTTTTATTAATGGACTGTAGAAATTTTACCATTATTTTTTAACCGGAGAGGTTCAAGAGTACCTTGAGATTTGTGTATTGCTAATTAAGTCAGTGGGAAGATTTTTATTTCCATGTAAGGAGCTATAAATACAACTTTTTGCAAAGCTGAATTAAGCAGATGTGAGTCCCTGGAAGGTGTGAACAAAAGTGATTTCAGGTAGCAGGTGGCATGGTATTAAGGGAAGCTGTCTGCTTTTCCTTAGCACTGTCTAAATCCTGAAGAAGCTCTGTTAATTTATCTGCACAAGATGGTAATCTTAGAAGGAAATTTAGTGATTTTGAAAAGCAGCTAACCAAATTGTAATGTTCAAATCTTCTAGATGACCAGAATATCTGCCTAGAGACATGGAAAATAAATAAATAAACTGTTCTCCTCAGTTACAAGATTATCTTGGTCATTTCAAAAGTACTTTCACAGTACCAACAACATATGCTTGTCTCCCTGAGCCATAACTTCATTAGAAATGTGTCTTTTCCATAGGGAGGTGTCAAATATTCCATCAGATGCAGTAGTGTTGGAAGGTTTGGTCCTAGTTCACTGTCAGAAGTCGATTGTAATTCAAATAATTAATCTCGGTGGCTTGAGTTGGATTTACCTGGAAAGCAACTGAGTTCCCATGCCCATTTCAGAGCATCTGCCAAAAAGAGAACTAAAGCAAAAGACATCTTCCACCATTGCTAACGGTTTCCACAGTGTTGAGGACAGACATTATCTCACCCAGAAGGGTCTCTGGGCTCTGCGGCAGCTTCTCCAAAGTGCAGCATACATGAGGTGATATTTCTGGGGCCCTTCCACTTCAAGGTCACTGGCATGTACAGGGAAATCTTTGTTTAACCTTTGTGTTCCTTTTCTTTGAACAGGACCAATGTTCGAATATTTGGAGCTTGGGTTTTGCTATTCATGCCTCAGCGGCTTTGTCATCTGTCAGTTGCTCCCTGTCATTCATATCATCTTGGGGGGGTCTTGCTCTGTCAAAGAATCCACACTATGAACAAGAGAAAAGAGGGTTATTAAATCAGGTCTGGGAATTGGGTGAAACTCCTCATTCTAAGAATTTTCACTTTCTGTGTTTTCTAAGGAAATCAGTGCTCTGTGGATATTCCCTGATTCTCCAAATAAGAAGGGGGAAGCAGAGTAGTCTTTATCTGCAGAGAGAATTTGTTGCATCAGGCAGAGTGTTTGGGTCCTTCCTCCTGCCGGGTCCTTCCTCCTCCCACGTGGGAAAATGTCCCTGTTTTGTATAATCCACTTATGGACCTGACATATTTTTCCTGAGATTATAGCAACAAGGCCCAAAGATTTCCTCTCTGCTTTTCTGCATGCTTTCTGGAGACAGCAGGAGCACTAACTACTGGCCAGGGAAGGGAGACTCTCTCCTGAAGTATACCATAGTTACCTTGGGATGGAATTTAAGAAGAAGAGAGGAGATGCTTGCATATCACTCTGTACTTGTGGAACACATAGCATATAGAGGAAAAGTAGATTGGTCATTTCTTTCACTCCCAGAACATCTTAGTGACTTCCCAAAGATCACCCAGCGACTTGAGGAAGAAGCTATTTTAGAATCTTCATCCTCTTGAATTTCAATTAGTATTTGGTCTAGAAACCTGGAACCTCAATTATTTTTTTTTTAAAGATTTTATTTATTTATTCATGAGAAACACACACACACAGAGAGGCAGAGACACAGGCACAGGGAGAAGCAGGCTCCATGCAGGGAGCCCGACGTGAGACTCGATCCCGGACTCCAGGATCAGGCCCTGGGCTGAAGGTGGCGCTAAACCACTGAGCCACCCAGCCTGCCCCTGGAACCTCAATTCTTATATATTATTTCTTACCCTGGAAGCCAAATTCACTGGGTTTTATTGATAACTACTGAGTTGTCTTTTTTTTTTTTTTCAGGACCAATACCATATTCTGTCAACTGCCCCGTATCATTTATGAAAACAAAGATACTATAAATAACAGAATGACATAAGGGTCTATTTCTAAAGGTAAACTATGCAGCAGACTCTGTAGGCTCAGGATGGCACAAAACAGCTTACGATAATGATCAGGAAAGCCATTATTTAACTCGCATGGCAAGGTTTTCTCAGTTTATTAGGCAAGTCACATATTGTTTTAAAACAAAAATACACTATGATTTTGGGGAATCACAACAATAGTGGTTAACGAAGATGTGACTGGATTAATTACTCTTCTAGTCATGTAATTGTGACACTGTTTGTATTTTGGAATGGAAATCTCTATGAAACTTGGCAGTCCTGTTGGTTTTGGGGCCAGAAATTAATTCCTATTGTAGGTTTTTACAATAAATGTCAGTAAAACACATGAAAGAGTACATTCAATCTTCCTAATGGAGATGGACTAATGGGCAAGATCAAAAAAACAAGTTCAAGAATATTATAACATGCAGCATCTATTTGGCATGATAGTCCAAGTATCCATTAATTACTATATTAATTGCATCTGGGTAGTGCTTATAAAGAAACATCTCAAGTATTGCTGATAGGACCACATCACTAACAAGCTTGAGATCTTGATTAATTACACGAGAAGGCTTCATAAAAAGATTTTCACTCCAAGCATATTGGAAAGAAGATCACAGGTCTCAGCTAAAAATGTCTAACACTCTGTATTTATTTACAAGAAATCTCAAGATAAAAGCAACATTAAACACTCTTGGTCTTCTTAAATATCAGCTATACAGGCATAGTAAGTTTGCCAAAACAAACAAGACACAATTTTCCCTTTATGCCTTTTCGACTGTTAAAAATCCCCAAATCATGCCTCTGGCTTTGTCTTTTTAAATCTCTAGGTATATCTTTGTAAATCCCCTCAGTGGCCTCTCTACTCAAAAAGAAAAATAAAAGAAATAAACTTACCTTCCATAAAGCTAAGGTTAAGATGGCCAGAACCAATAATCCAAGAAGTATTGCTAGTATTATTACCCATAATGGGATTGAAAAGGAAACATTTGGGGTTGCCCAAATAACTGATGTCTTAATCTGAAATGGAAAATAAAGAAAATGAGCTTGAATTTGAAAACTATTGGGTGAAATAAAGCAGCAGTTACCAGTACAATATGGAGATGGGAGTAGTTCTAAAAAGATCCGTATAGTAGTTGAAATCATCCTGGGGGAGACTGGAAGGTCTACAACACTCAGACATAGAATCTTAAAAGCCAGCACATTCTCAGGTCCTCCAGGTGGGATGAAAGGTCTAATTACAGACACTTGGTGTGTGTTTGGTTCAGAACAGCCCAGAAACCCTGGCATGGACTCGAAGCTGGACTGAGAACCAACAGAGTGGAAAGGAATGAGCTTAAATCAGGCTGGACCTTTTATGGCAGTAATGATTAAAAATAGACCCTCCGAAAGGTCAAATCTGTCCACACACATTTCTTCATGGAGCTCAGCTAACCTCATTGAGAAGTGAGTTGAATTGGACCCATTGGACTGTTGAATGTGCAAAAGGTTAGAGATCACCTAATCTAACTCCCCATTTTACAGATGAGAAAATTGAGTACCAGGGGGACTAAGTGATTCATACAACTAATGTCACCACCTCTTTAACTCTAGGTTCTGTGTTTTATCAATGAACGATAGCCCAGAGCCTGACTAGCCATCTTGGATTTCATGGAATTAACTGCAGGGAGCGAAGTGAGCACTAATTGTCCAGACGCATTGGGGCTGCTTCAATCCTAAATCCAGTTTTCAGTTGCCATGAGAGCTCATTTCATTCCTCACTGTTGCAAGAGAATTTGGAGGAAAAGAAGATCCTCCCAGCAGAACTGCACACTCAGTGCCTGTGAACCATCCCTGCCTCCCTACATGGGCAGAGCAGCTCTCCTGTTGCCCATGTGCCCCTGGAGACCCAAACAGCAGAGAAGCTGCAGACCCCCAGACAAAACCAAGAGGAGGCCCAGCCATTCTGCTAACACCTTCTGCCAAGGAGAAGACAAATAAAAATATTACTGGATCTAAAATGCTGTTCACGAAGGCAAGGCTATCTGGTTTTAGAGAGAAGTAAGCACTGCCTCAGTTAAAGCAGTCAGAGTGCTCCTGGTTTTAGCTGTCCTGGCTGGAAGGATCATGGGTCCAGTCCTGATATATGCTTAGAACCTCTAGGCCACAATTCTCTGACCCACCAATCAGGAGATAATAATAGATGCCTGGCAAAGGTTAGTGGCTCTGGAATGTGTCCTGGCTGGAAACATATGGGTGTTCTCATAATTTCCACCCAAGTAGGGGCCTGTGACGGTGCACATCTCTTTCTTCTGCTTTCTTAATTACATTGCAGCATCCTGCCTCTGCGCTTGTCAGCTTGTGTAGCTATTCGTTGCTCCTTCATCTTGGGTCCATTTCCTCTGTGCAGGGGACATACTGATAAGGTAATTCACTCATTCTCCAGCCCCAAGTATCATTTACATCCAGACTAAATGAAGGCACCAACAGTAGTGAGACTGCTAGTCATTCCATATGCACAACAGTGCCAGGAACTTGATTCTCTGCTCTCAGTGAGAAAAAGGCTGGCCATGACCTACTCACCATTATACCTTCCTCCTTCGCCTGCTAACTCTCGTTACCAAGCAGTCTCTATTTCATCCAACACATCAGCAGGAGGTGCAACATTCCACAACCAAGATGGCATCAGCCTCACGTTGCTTGCTACAGTCTAGGGACAGGACACACAGCACACGAGGAAACGCACTGCAGGGACTCAAAGTAGCCACGATGCCACCTGGATTCTGCAGCCTGTATAACTTACTCTAAAACGATCCTTTGCATGTATACGACTGCATGAGCAAGAACAGGATTAATGACTTCTGCATCCCCTCTCTTTATACTCCTTCCTTTAGTGAATTACATCTAATAGCACCTGTGAAATCAGCACTCAATCCGCATCTTAAGGTACTCAGAGAAAGGACATGAAGTGGTCTTTCAAAACAATCCTAGTATTACTGGAAGCAGACTCATACGGTTTCGATAATGAGAATTTCAGAATTTTGGAACCACAAGGGAGAGGAGCGAACATGTACTCACCAGCCAGTTACGATGACCCAGCAGAGAGAAAATCTGGAGCCATGGACAATTCTGAGGTTTCTTATAAATGTTTCTTCCCCCTAAACATAGTTTCAGGCTATATTTGGTGCATGTGTTAGAGATCACCAAAATTTACTAATAGGTAATTTACAGTAACACAAGGAACCATGCTTCTCCATCTTCCCTGTCCTGATTTACCTAATTAATATCTTAAATTGCCTCCCATGGTTTCATGTTAAACATAGCAAATAGTTGAATTTGTCAGTGTTCATATATATATGAGAGAGAAAGAGAAAGAGAGAGCGCGCTAAAGGAATTGAAAGAAGGGCCAGAGGGCCACAGACTGTTCTGTTCAAATTGTTAGTTTAATAAAAAGCAATGGGATGGGAAAACAGCTACAGTGACTTTCCTGGATTCCTTTGCTACTTGGCTACTGTAGGTTTTGATGTTATTATCTAAAAAACATGGTCATCCTGTAGAAACAGGGGAAGTTATGTGAAGGCTTTTGTTTTTTTGCAGCAATGATGGAAAAATATGAATAAAATATTAAATTGAACAGGATATGCTTATTAGGGTCTTCTGAAGCAAAAACCAGCTTTATAGGTATAATTACAAAATCTATTGGCTTTTTGTTTGCATTCACTTCCAAAGATTCTAACAGCAGTGTCTTAAAATCATTTGAGAGTAGGTGATCCCGACTGTCCTTTTCAGTTCCAAAATTCTGAAATTCTCATCACCAAAACTGTCATCGGTCTGCTCCCAGTAACATTATGCTCACTTAAAAAATACCATGCTGTTCCTTTCTCTGAGAATTTTAAAAGTTCAGATTACACATGTCATGTACATTTCCTGTAAGTCATCATATGTAATTAACTAGGAGGAAAGGACAAAGAGTTTTAAAAGCAAGCAAACTCAGGAATCCTCCTGTGCCTGCATTCTGCTTTTCTTGCCTGCTGAAAAGACATCCTTTAGGACATCCATGTGGCACTGAGGGTGCCCAATCATCTCAATCTAAAATGCAAGAGCTGCAAAGACCTTCCTTGGCCTCTGGTGTTTTCCTAAACTTATCTAGGCATTTCTTTCTTTTTCTTTTTTTCAAAGATTTTATTTACTTTTTTAAAAAAAGATTCATTCATTCATTCATTCATTCATGAGATACAGAGAGAGAGAGAGGCAGAGACAAAGAAGGAGAAGCAGATTCCTTGCTGGGAGCCCAATGTGGGACTCAATCCCGGGTCTCTAGGATCACACCCTGGGTCGAAGGTAGGTGCTAAACCACTGAGACACCCAGGCGTCCCTTTATTTACTTATTATATATAGAGAGAGCACAAGCAGAGGGAGCAGCAGAGAGAGAGGGAGAAGCAGCCTCCCCGCTGAGCAGGGAGCCTGATGTGGGGCTCGGTCCCAGGACCCTGGGATCATGACCTAAGCTGAAGGCAGATGCTTCACCGACTGAGTCACCCAGGCACCTCTAGGCTTTTCACCACATAGTCAAGAAGTCACTACACCAAAGCCAGTAGAAATAACAGAAAATCAAGAACAGTGCCCCAGAGCATCTCTCCAGATTTCCAATGCAGGGGAGCTGATTGGTTGTTGCTGGAAAGAGGCAGATGAAGAGTCAAGTGAAACACATCATTGGAAGAGTCCTATATGTCTTGGAAAGGGAGGTCCTTCTGAGGACACATTGGTTAGGGGGGCATGTGACATATTCATGTGTATACATGGCAATGGGGCATTTCATTCATGAGTGGAAACAGGTAAAGCCTGGCTTTTCCTGAAAGTCAGTGCTTTGTATAAATTAGAAACTTGAGCTGCACAGGCCACCTGACTGGGGAAAGACTTAATTGATTACTTTTATAGGACCAAAGCTTATTTAAATTTGTATTAGTGCTGTGGAAATTACAGAATGGTTTGAGGAAAGCATGCCAAGAAATAAAGCGTTGGAAAATACTAAAACTTTGTTAGTATTTATGTTTGTCTTGCAGCTCATTTTGATAAGCCCTCAGGAAACTTCGTTATCCATCAGATAACTACTAGTAAGAAAAATAGGTCTTAATTCTCAGTTTCTCATGACTAAACACTGATTTATTGTAATAATTTTTCACTCATTTCAAATAAGATTTATGAAATATCCCATGTTTCAAGCTAGAACCTTCTGTAACCCTGCTCTAGATCAGGTTTATTTCTGTCTAGAAATTTCTATTTCTTATTATAAAATAAGCCACATGTGTAATTTAAGAATTTTCAGCAGCCACATTAAAAAAGAGGAAAAAGATGAGACATTAATTTTAATTATTTAACCATAAATATCAGAACTATTATCATTTCAACATGCAGTTGATACCAAAATATCCATAAGACATCTTAAACTCTGCTTTTATTTTTAATGAAGTGTCCAAAATCCAGTGTGTATTTCATATTTGCAGCACATAACAAAACTAGATTTTCAGTGGTTAAAGTGAAACGTAGTCTCACAGAAAAAAACACAGCTGCATTAATGGAAAAACATCTTATACTGCAACAGTTTTCAGGTTTTCATCTAAATGAGTTAAAATAAAGCAAAACTACTAGTTCAGTCTCACACTGGCCACCTCTCAGGTACTCACTTTCCACATGTGGCTGATGGCCACTGTATTGGACTGTACAGCTCTAGAACATTTTGTATAATCTCACACAATGGTGTGGTTTGCCCATTTACCTAAGTCTTCCCTTACAAGATTGATTCATCAAGAAGGTGGTCCCAAGGCAGAAGGTTTCCTTTAAGATTATGGGCAAGAAATTACATATTTAACTGCTTTAAGAAAGAAAGGTCATGTCAACTAACTAAAATACTTAAAATTTAAGGAGAAAATCTCAAGTGTGTGCCAACTCATGAACAAATTGTATCACTTTATCTTCATGTATTGAGGACCTATAGCTAGCTATTTAAAGAAATGGCATACAATGTTAACAATTCACTTATTTTAATTATCTGCAATTTTAGGAAGTGAGATCCATAAATTATAAGTGGTTTAGACCTTCTGAAAGTGATACTAAGTAGGGAACATTTAATCTTACCTTCATCACATCATAAATCTTGTTCTTTATTATGGTTGAAAGACCATAAATAAATTTTTAATATGCCTACACTTTATTATGGACATTTATGATATGTTGTTGTATATTTTGACAAAATACCAAGGTAGAAGGAAAAGGCTCCCTTATATTTGCAACTGTAATTAACGTTGACATCTGTATTTACGTATCACAAAATCTTGTGTAAACTTACTTCATAGGGGTCACAAGAATGTTTTAAATAAATGTACCAAAATACTCTACCTACAGTGCCATTTAGAACAAAATAATATCATAAAGTGGACTAGCTGGACACACATTTTAACCTTTAAATAACCTATGAGAGATAAGCAGTTTGAACTCCAAACAATTGATTCATATAATAATTCCATTTTAAGGTTCCTAAGTTGTGCTAACAAATGAAATGGATTCACAGTTTTTGTATGAGGTTTCTAAGAAGGATTTTTATGAACTATTTTATAGAAATCACTGTGGGAATTATACTAGACAATCATATTCCCTCCCAGATATCAGGTATGGAATTCAGCTTTAGTAGCATGACACACAAATGCCAGTGTTCCCTGTTAAGCAAAGAAAGTGTTCAAGTAACTGAATCTTGTTTTTTTCTGCCGCGCTGTGATAATTGAGCACTCAATCATATCCCTTTGCACCATGCAACCTTTCCCTCACCTCTGAACATGGCAAGTGTCACGAGCTTCGTGAGTTCATTTGTTACAAACTCAGACAGGCTGCAGGTAGCAGATAGGGAGAGCTCTTTTCTTCCATGTGTGAGGCTCACGTGGAGCTCAAGAAATGGTTGAATCATGACCGTGTTGACAAGGGAATACAAACTAACTAATCATCCACACAAGGGCCTAAGAAAACAAGTTTCATTACAAAAGAAGTATCTAAGAGGGTTTCCCCATTGACAGGGTATGCAGTGGAGCTCTTAGGACTCTCAACAACCTATCCCAACTGATTTAGCATCTTAAAGCAATTCCCTTCTACTGCATTCTTTTCCAGAATGACCTTTGGAATGACCTTTGAGAAGAACTCGCTAGAAAAGGCAACAGCTAGCTCACAGCACAGTCTTCTCAAACCAAGCCACAGAAAAGTCATTTCCCTGGAGGGGAGAGCAAACTTCCCATGGGCCAGATCTCCCCTTGGCCGGGTGTTGGGAGACCCCAAAGTACCTTCATTCCTGAATATTTTTTCCAATAACCTTTATATAACTGATGTGGTAAATCATCCACGTCAGATGATAAGGCTTTTAAAAAATGCAATGACAAGGATGGTGGGGCTGGGGGAAGCACATGTATCAGATGATTCTGTGGATCTTTTGAGATGAGTTGAGAACAGCAGGCTGTCACCTGTGGCCAGTAGAGAAAGACGTAATGCTGTTGACTGCATTGACTGTAACATATGTTTCTGCTATGGAACACATGCTTGGAGAAAACAAAGGGACCCAGATTTATCTCCTTTAGAGAGACAAGCCTTTGAACCTCCTTGGATGAACATTCTATATTAAAATCCCAAAGCCTCTGTCTTCTAGGTTGAACATAAATCCAAACTACAGTAGACATCCTGTGAGGGAAAGAAAGTCGAGCTAAATGAAGAAAGATGTGGCCGCGCTTACTTTAAAATGCCACCAAAGTTTACTAAAATATTTTGACATTTCCATTTGGGCTTCCTTGATTCAGCCAGGGAGGGTAAGACATTTTGGGGGGAGGGTTACTATTACTGAGCCTTGAGGCGTACCTTGTTCCAAGTACAATGCTAGGGCTTCATAGACATCACTTTATTAACCTTCTCAACAATGTGTTCAGGTGAATATAGTTAACAGCCTCAGGGAGGTACAGTGATTTCCTGAAGTTTTCCTAATTAGGGAGCGCGGAACCAGGATGAAGCCAAGGAGAATGTGTTTTGAAATACATTTGAAATGTGGGCCTGATCCCATGCTAGAGATTCTCAGTTATTTTACTATTTTATTTTATTTATTTATTTTAGTAAGCTGCATACCCAGCGTGGAGCCCAATGTGGGGCTTGAACTCATGACCTTAAGATCAAGATCTGAGCTGAGATCAAGGGTCTGAGGCTTAACCAATGGGTGGTGCCCCTCTCAGTGATTTTAAAGCAGAGTCCCAGGGCCCCACCCCAGAGCTACTCAGTCCTGATATCAGGGGTGAGGTCTTAGCATGTATTTATTTTAAAGTTTCATTGAGTGATGATGCTTTGCATACTTAGCTGAAAATCACTGATCCACGCATTTACCTAATTTAAATTACTAAAAGTAGACTAGGCTAGCAAGATTAAATTTTGTGAATACAAAAAAAAATTTGTGATTACATTTTTTTAAAGATTTTATTTATTCATGAGAGACACACACACAGAGAGAGAGAGAGAGAGAGAGAGAGAGAGAGAGGCAGAGACACAGGCAGAGGGAGAAGCAGGCTCCATGCAGGGAGCCCAATGTGGGACTCCATCCCAGGTCTCCAGGATCGTGCCCTGAGCTGAAGGCGGCGCTAAACTGCTGAGCCACCCAGGCTGCCCTGTGATTACATTTTAAGATGTAAGGCCAATAAGACATTATGATCATATCTACTTATATACCCTCCAAAGCAGTGCTTCTCAAACTGTACTGTGTCCACGATGCCCTGGGATAAAATGCAGATTCAGACTCAGCAGGTCTGGAGTGAGGTTTATTTGTGAATTTTTGACGATTTCCTAGGTGATGCAGATGCTGATGTCTGCAAACAGACTATGAATAACAAGACCTGGGGACCAGGGTTTGGGGGTGGGGGGTGTATCTATAGAATGACCCAGAAACGAAGATTTAAATCTAAACATCTTTTCCTCAGATCTGGCTGTGATCACTTTCACTGTAAAGGGAGGGTTTTGGTGACCATGCCTGCTGGTCCTCTGTCCCCCTGTTCCTGTCTGCTCTCCATGGTCTCGCCAAGCTGCTGAGGATGCTGGCAGTTGTGCTGTGAAAGATAAACTCCTGCCAGTAATGCTTAATAGCCTCAGTTTAAAAATAATGTTTTATTCAACTGAAGCTCATGCTGTACTTTTTTTTCTGGGTGAAAATGATCGTTCTTTGCAGAGAAAGGAAAGATGTCAAAGGTCATCCAGCTGTCCCTAATGAAGAGAGTCCTTCCCCCCAACTTCGGCCCCCACCTCACTCACCATGCTGTCCTTAGAATTAAACAATCAGGACGATTTCATTATAATGATCATTGCTATCTGGACTTCTTTCAAACAAAATGGCTTGGTTAAAAAGTGGTATTAGTCCTACACCGTAAATTTTGGTTTTTTTTTTTTTTTTTTTTTTTTTTGAGTAGAAATTTACATTGAAAGTTTAAAAATTTGATCAAAGAACACTGAGAAATTTCTGGAGGGAGACAAGAAAATAGTGATCCAGAGAAGGACACTTTCCTCAGGTCACTGGAATAAGCGCTTAAATGTAGCACCAGCTGAACAGTGGTTTTAAAAAAATTATTATTTCAATGAAATTGTTATGCTGCTATATTTTTCAGATACTCACTGCTATGCTTCCCTCTGGGAGTTTTGCTGGCTGATCTTTATAAGGCATCTTCTTAACTTTGAAGGACACCAGGGATGCAAGACTATAGGGATCATTTTTTCTCTGAAATGAAAAATATTTATTTAAATATATTCTGTGTAAACCCTTTAAAAGCCATCCAGGCAGCCATCCAACTGTTTTCAGTATTTCACATTTCCAAAGGAAAATTTCATTTTTCCTTCTGTCTTCTTTTTCTCTTTAAAAATTTTCCCCCATCCATCCATCTATCCATCCATCATACATCCATCCATTATACATTCAGACATCCTTTTAGATAGCCATCCCAGTGTCCGTCCAACTGACCACCTACTCATTCATCCTCTTCTTAGTTCTAAAAAGAATTTCTCTTATTAACAAAAGACTTTGTACAATGAGGTTAGAATAAATACAGAAAATCAGAGTCCTAAATGGGAGCAAGCACAAGGATTAACATAGGTGCTGCTAGTAAAGAACAAAGGGGAGATATCGTAGGTTATACAATTCTTATTATCTGATAGAGGGAAGTATTTTAAGAGAGAGACTGATACAAGTTATTTTTTAAGAAATATTTTATTTATTCATGAGAGACCCAGATAGAGGCAGAAACATAGGCAGAAGGAGAAGCAAGCTCCCTGCTGGGAGCCTGGTGCAGGCCTTGATCCCAGGGATCACGCCCTGAGCCAAAGGCAGACACTCAGCCACTGAGCCACCCACATGTCCCAGATACTAAATTATAAAGAAATTTATCACATTTCATCTTATACAGAAGACCCAGAGGAGACTTTCTTAATCTCAGCACTGTTAGGATTTTGGAGTTGGATGGGGAACTGTCCTGAACATTGTAGGATATGTAGTAGTATCTCCAGCTTCTACCCACTAGATGCCAGTAGCACTTCTACCATAGTTGTGACAACCAAAAATATCTCTAATTATTGTCTGTCCCCCAGGAGGCAAAATCCCCTTGGTGAAGAACCACAGACTTAGAGCCATAGAGCTTTTGACAGAACTTTTCAGCAAATAAATTTTTTTGTTTAATTGGTTCTCATATTAACTGTTGATTAAAGCCAAAGGAAAATATTTAAGACTAAGTCAAGGAAGGCTGTTTTGAGAAAGTAAATTTCTGTGGTTCCCCACCATTTAACTTGAGACAATGATTAGAGCTATCCAGTCTTGGGCTGGAGCTGGTTCATAATGGCTCTTGAGAGGAGACAGACTGTGAGAATTTCAGGAATTTTGAGTATCAGTTGTTAAACAAAGCCATTACTAAAACATATATATGTAAATTTCAGAAAAAAATATTTTTAAAAAGACACACTCAAAAACTCAGCATTTATTTTATTGTGTTTCACTAGTATCTATGCTCTTTTCTAAGAAAAATAAAGATTTTATTTATTCATGAGAGACACAGAAGGAGGCAGAGACATAGGCAGAGGGAGAAGCAGGTTCCCTGTGGGAAGCTCAATGCAGGACTTGATCCCAGGACCCCGGAATCATGACCTGAACTGAAGGCAGATGCTCAACCACTGAGCCGCCAGGTGCCCCAGTAACTGTAGCTGTGCTCTTGATATTATTTAAGTGTATTGTATCTGGAAGGGGAAATACTATATGATGGTGTGCTAATGCCTCTCTTCCCAACTCCAGATTTGGTGATATTGTGTTGGCAGCTTGAAATCAGCCATAGTAGGAATATTTACACCATGGGAATCAGCAAATGCTGCAATGGTGCTTCCCCCACCCTCAACACACACACACATAAGCAGTTTATTAAACATTCACCAGAACTTCACTATTTATAATCCAATGTTGGGTTTCTTGAGGCCAATCCATCAGGTTGGATTTTTTTTTAATATTTAATTTATTTATTCATGAAAGACACAGAGAGACAGGCAGAGACAGAGGCAGAGGGAGAAGCAGGCTCCCTGTAGGGAGCCTGATGTGGGACTTGATCCTGGGACTCCAGGATCACGCCCTGAGCCAAAGGCAGATGCTCAACCGCTGAGCCACTCAGTCGTCCCATCATCAGGTTGGATTATGAAAATTTTGTTTCTATTTTTTTATTTTTTTTATTTTTATTTTTATTTATTTATGATAGTCACACACACACACACAGAGAGAGAGAGAGAGGCAGAGACATAGGCAGAGGGAGAAGCAGGCTCCATGCACCGGGAGCCCGACGTGGGATTCGATCCCGGGTTTCCAGGATCGCGCCCTGGGCCAAAGGCAGGCGCCAAACCGCTGCGCCACCCAGGGATCCCTGTTTCTATTTTTTTAAAAAGTTCTTTTTTTTCCCTCCTGTGACTGAATTTTTTTCTCCCTTCAATAAATCTCATCTCCTCTAGATGAGAAGGACAGGCCAGACTATGCAAAACTTTTAAATACTTAAGGACACTGATTTTTTCTTTCTTTCTACCCCAACATTCCAGGATAAGTAACTTTATTCATTTGGAAAAATTACTTTTGGTTGTTATTCTTCTGATGTTTTCTTATCTTCTGGCTTTTCATTTTAACTGAAAGCTGGATTTTTATGTGTTTATTTGAGAAGTGTTTTTTAAACATGGAAAACTTTGCTCATAAAATCTTGCAGGTACTTGGTGATTTAAATCTACTCTCTTTACCACCCTGGCTGGTAGACACAGAAGGAACATGACCAAATTCTGGTCATGAGATTCTGTGCATAAGAATTATATGCTCATATGTCCGTGCTTCCCAAACATCAGTGAACAAATTTTCTTTAGTCTCCAAGTTCAATAAAAAAAAAATGGATAGAAAATAATTGTTTTCCTCCTGAAGTCGTATCTTTGAGGAACAAATCAACAGAGATCTCCATCTCTGTTTCAACTCTTGATGGGAAGTTTTGGGTTTCTTGATTCTGCATTTATGAATATGGAAGTTTCTTAATGAATAGAAGGTGGGATTTGAACTCTAGAATGTAGAACCTGGAGAAACATGTTTCTCTGGGGGGATTTCCATTCACTTCTGTCCTTTACCCCTGCTCTGGGCCACAGTTTGATATTTTCTCGTGTTCTACTTCGTCACCAATCCTTAGTATCCTTTTCCAGTGGTTCACAAACCCTGGACTTTGCTGAGCTTCAGAAACAATTGGGATCAGGTCCTGGGATTCTGATTCAGAAAGACCAGGATGAAACTATATTTGTCCTACATTTTTTGCAATTTTGACGTTGTTTAACTCTTTCTTTGTCTCTATTACTTGTCTCACCAAGATTATATAAAAATGGAGGGTGTAAAAAGAATGGAGGGTATAAACCACGGGATATAATGTTTATATCTTACACAGCACTTGAACACCATCACCATGGCTGACTGAGCATGTAAATGGACAGTGAATGAACTTTCTCACCTCATGTAATACCAATATGATAACACCTTGCAAAAGGTTTGGTTCTTTCAATGGTTGAATTGGACCCTCTCTGTTATCAACTAGATTAGAAAGTTCAAGAAGGTGTAAGAGAGACAGGGACATAGAATGAGGGCTGTGGTTCATGAAAATGGGCTGTTGACCTGCCCCTCCACTATTTGATTCTGTATTGCAAACTGACACAGTCTGGGGCCTGAACAAATTAAGGTGGTAGGCAAATAGCCTGTAAAAAATACAACTCATAGATCTACTCCTTATTTAATGTAATTTATTGATTGATTATTATTATTTTTAAAGAATTTATTTATTTGAGAGAGAGAGACAGAGCATGAGCATGCAAGAGGAAGCAGAGGGAAAGGGAGAAGCAGGGAGCCTGATACAGGACTCGATCCCAGGAGCCTGAGATCATGACCTGAGCTGAAGGCAGATGTGTAACCGATTGAACCACACAGGTGCCCCCCTACACCTTATTTTAAATTATTCTTCAAAACCAAGGTTTCTTCCATCCTATTCAGTAGGAAAATGCTTTTTTTTTTTTTTTTTTTTTCATTTTTCTAAGATGCTCTGGAGCTCCAAGGAACAGAGAATGTAAGCAATTCAGCTGTGATCACCTGGGGCAGCACCAAAGATACGCTAGTCTTATGACTGCAGGTCAATGGCATGGCACAGGTAAGTAATTCATGAACAATTATGAGCAGAGTCATATTATTGATTCCACGTTCAAAGTTGAATGCTTTCAGCCATGGTCTTCAGATAACAATTACATTATTCTTATGTTTAAAAGAAATCTCCTCTTCCATATAGCAATCTACTCATGTAATAGCAATCATTGCCATATTGCAGGCAATTTAAGACTGAAAAAACAGCTGGAGTTAATATCTATTGACAATATCTTAGACCTTCAACCTGACCAGCTAGCTATTAATCCTCAGAAAATGCTCTGTTCTCCTGTCATTGCTGTGTCATTTCAACTGCGGTTTGCAGCTCACTAGCTGCCTATGTTATGCACTTTTGCACAATGATTTGCTTATGGTTTTGGTATGAATAAAAGTCCTCTAGTTGGTAACAAATGGAGAGTGAGGCTTTTGAATTGGTTAAATGCATACATAGTGCGGCTGGTAAGGTCACAAGCCCTTTTACTCCTACCTTCCCATTGCCTAATTCCTTCTCAAGAATTCTTTTTGACCACATAGCCCATATTGAAGTACTCAACATTTGCCAGAAAGAAAGCCTGGTGAGTTGACAAAACTGAAGCAATTACTGGTAAAATCTTACCAGAAACTGTGAAGGATTGTTTCAAACAGCAATCAACAGGACAGGGTATCATTTAGGGCTAATCTAAATAAAATCTTTTTCTGAGCCATTTGCCTATTCACCAAGTGGACAGGAACAAACATAATGCAGCAAATCATGTCATGCAGGAATTGTAAACTTTCTAGTTTGGATTAGGAAGAATTGTAAACTTTCTAGTTTGGATTAGGAAGAAAGAACAGGTTTCCGTCCTTTAGGATTGCATGACAAAACCGTTAAAGACCTCCAGTATATAATATATTCTTGAGAGAGGAAAAGAGTGAGCAGGAGAGGCAGGGAGAGAGTGAGAGAGAGAGAGAGACTGCAATAAGGCACTCCTTTCTGGCACTCAGATTCCAAGCTAGGAATAAGCAGAAACTGGGTGTCCAGAAATTTGGGCTACGGCTGTTGGTAAATGCTGGTGATTTGGGCCACTCTCTTTGGTTTTGGTTTTGGTCTTGGTCATGATCTCAGAGTCTTGGGATCATGGAGCCCCTCGTTGGATTCTGCGCTCAGCAAGGAGTCTGCTTGAGATTCTCTCTCTTCCTCTGACCCTCCCCCGGCTCTCTCTCTCTCTCTCTTTCTCTCAAATAAGTCAATAATCTTAAAAAAAAAAATCATGTTTCCCTTGACTGTTTTGTCCTAATGATTTTAGTCCTGCTTCATAAAAAAGTTATTTTTCTTTATTTCAGCAGGACATGATGCCCAAAGTAATCGAAGGAATGTATGGTTATCATTGAAGACTGTATGGACTTGGGAATTCAGTAAGACTCCTCTCCTTAACTCAACTCTGAGATAAGAAGTAATGACTCAAAAGCAGAGTGACCATGAGCAAATTGGTGGAAAGTAAGTAGTACCTGAAGCAGCATCTGGTGCATGGTTGGCACTCCATGGGTATTTGTTTAGTGAATAAATAAATAATGGTTTAACTAAAAAAAAAAAATCAAATAAATTGTGTACTGCATTTCTCCCTGGTTCAGGCATTCAAAACTTCCTGGCTTAGTGGTTGAGCATCTGCCTTTGACTCAGGTCATGATCCCGGGGTCTTAGGATAGAGTCCTGTGTCAGGCTCCCTGTAGGGAGCCTGCTTCTCCCTCTGCCTATGTTTCTGCCTCTCTCTGTCTCTCATAAATAAATAAATAAAATCTTTAAAAAAAAAAGCTGGGGGTGATTTTGCCCCCAGGGGACATTGGCAATGTCTGGAGAGTTTTGTGGCCGCAGTTGGGGTATGGGTTGCTACTGGCATCGAGTGGGTAGAAGCCAGGGATGCTGCTAGGCATCCTATAATGTACTTCCTATAAAGCATTCTATAATCCTACAATGATAGACCTCCCACAATAAAGAATTATCTGATCTGAAATATACTGAGATTAAGAAACCCTGCCTCATGTTAAAAGAAAAACTTCACAACCATTTCAAAAATACCTTTAACTTTCCTTCTATTTATTTTAGAAACAAAATTAAAGATTAAAGAAGAATTTTGTATTCCAGAAAACATGAAAGGAACTATGAAATTCTGTATTTATTAGTTAGAGTCCAAAGGATGTTACCATTTGATTTTCTATGGCACAATGAGCCAAATGAATTTTTTAATAGTTAAAATATGAGCAAGATTGCATAGATTTGGTAGGGGTTTTAATTTAGCTTATTTTTCTCCTCTCTAAATCCTTTCTAAACAACAAGGTCACAACATAGTATATTTAAATAAATCACTGTTTCCAAATGGAAAAATTAATTTCCTTAGTATAAAAGAGATTTTAAAACTTTAAAATGCACACAATCAATGGAATTATCTGTGGCAGTGTGGGATGCCACCATATCTAGATAAGCCAAAGCAGCAAAGAATCTACTAATCACACATATGTGTAACATCACTGAGATGTGTCCAGGCTGGAGCCAGTCCATGGGAATACCAAACAAGCAAGCTTTTTAGGGCCATCTCCCTTTTCCCCTCCTAATTGATTTCTATTTTGATCGTTTTGGGCATATGGCTTGTACTGTGCTCTTGTACTCACTATCATTCCACTAACTAATATTTACTGAAAAACTACTACATGCTGGGCACTGGGTATGATGTAGTGAGCTAAATAGATTTATTTGAATCGAAGTTACTGTCTAAACGTCTTAGGGACTCAAGATATTTAAATTGGCTTCACCTAAAAGATGAAAGAGTATTACCCAGCCACAAAAAAGAAGGAAATCCTGCCTTTTGTGACAACACAGATGGACTAGGAGGGCATTATGTTACGTGAAATAAGTCAGAGAAAGACAAATACTGTATGATATCACTTACATGTGGAATCTAAAGAAGAAGAACTCAGAAATAGAGTAGATCAGGTTGGTGGTTGCCAAGGGTGGGGGACGTGGGGAGATGTTGGCAAAGGATACAAACTTCCAGCTACAAGATGAATAGGTTCTGGGTATCTAATGTATAATTAACAATACTGTATTGTATTCTTGAGAGCTGTTGAGAGAGTTGACCTTAAAAATTATCACCTACCGTCCACACACACACACGTAATTACATGAAGAGATGGAGGTATGAAGTGACTTAAGTGCAGTAACCATTCCAAAACATATACATGTATCAAATCATCAGGTTGTACACCTTAAACTTACATATGTTATATGTCCACAATATCTCAATAAACCTGGAAAAAAAATGTTTTCACCTGATGGGAAAGATGACCAGCTGATCTTGGTTCAATGGCTCCATAGACACTTCTTTTAAAAGATTTTTAAAAATTTAAAATATTTTTAAAAATTAATAAAAATTTTAAGTTGAAAATGAAATAAAATTAAATCTAAATTTTTTAAGTGAAAAAATTCAAAGCTTTTTAAATTTAAAGATTAAGACATTCAAAAGTCCTTTTGAGACAAACTTCCAACTGAGACAAACTTCCAACTGAGATTTTGAGAAGAGACTCCCTGCAAGCCTGTGCAATGTTGTTACCTGGAGAAAGGTCCTGGCCCATAACCGTGATCTGACTTTTAGGACAGCGCTTTCTCCTCCTTCTAGCTGCCCCACTGCACAGGAGATCTGTAAGCACTCGATATTTGTACAGTTCTGCAAAAAAACCAACAGCAGTGGTGGCCCATCAGTGTCTTTAAATTGTGGTAGAAAATCAACATTGAAGTCAGTTTATCTGCATTGTATTTTCTCAGAAGTCACCATCTAATTCATAAATTAGTCATTTAAATAACACAATTACCTTGAGACAATCAAGAGAAAACACAGCTTTGTAGTAATGATGTGTCAGTTTTACTAGTAGTGTAGAGATAAAATGGAACATAAAATACAACAAAAATTTTAGGCTCCTTTTTTTCCTAAGGACTTAAAGCAATATTCCTGCAGCAGTGATTGGGTTGTTCTGTTTCCTCTTCTTTTTATTTTATTTTATTTTTTGAAGATTTTATTTATTTATTCATGAGAGACATACAGAGAGAGGCAGAGACATAGGCAGAGAGAGAAGCAGGCTCCCTGTAGGGAGCCTGATGTGGGACTCAATCCCAGGATCCCAGGATCCCAGGATCCCAGATTCCCAGGGTCCCAGGACCCAAGGGATCACGACCTGAGTCAAAGGCAGATGTTCAATCACTGAACCATGCAAGTACCCTGGATTGTTCTGTTTTAATTTCATTTCTCAGAACATGTAAAGACATTCCTGGTAGACATTTACAATACCTGACCCTGGGCTAAGCAAGCCCTGAAAAGGCTTCAGAGGAAGCTCCCTGTGTCTATATTATCTCAAAGACCCAGTGTTAACAACCCATTGACAAACATTTGCTCCAAAACATTCTTCTCTCTAAATTACTTCTTGGTTATAAAGCAGAATCTTCTTTGAGTTCCATGCTATTTTTAAACTAGTTTCTAGTCTTGCCAACTTACAATGGGTAACTCTTACCAAATGGAATGCACGTTCCAGGGAAATATTCATTATGATGACATTCTGTCTGCCAAATCCTATCTTCTGATTGGATCCAGTATGGAAATAAATGGACACCTCACCTCCACTATCTGTGTACCTATGTACAGGGTGTTACTTCTTGGATTGTTCTCCCTCGCTGATTTGAATTTATCCTGTGGGCTATGCTTTATTTATTTCTCATGTTTCAAGCACTGGGCTCTAGCCTGTTGATGCTCAATAAACATTAGTTTATTGAATATTACACACAGGATTTAATGGAAGCATTTTACTTTATTTTTTTAAGATTTTATTTAATTTTTCATGAGAGACACACATAGAGAGGCAGAGACACAGGCAGAGGGAGAAGCTGGCTCCCTGTGGGGAGCCTGATGCAGGACTCAACCTCAGGACCCCAGGATCATGCCCTGAGCCGAAGGCAGATATTCAACTGCTGAGCCACCCAAGCATCCTGAGGCAGTTCACTTTAATGAAATTGATAAGCCACAGAGTAACCTGAGGGACATACTGCCATGAGAACTTTTTTTGAGAACCTCAGAATTCTCAAAGAGCAAAGCAATCAGGGATACATATCTGATAAATTCCAGGGAGGTCAGATTTCTACATGCTGTTTCCAAATTCAGGTGGCTGGGCTGTTCCTATTCTACTAGGGTTGGGGTAGAGGTGTCTGGGGTTTTGTGCCTCCAGCAGGAGTAGGAATTCTGGAAGCACTGCACTCAGGTCCCCTGTGAGGACCTTCGTGTTTATCTACACTTCATTACTGACATGCTGTGTATCCCCAATCCTACCCTGTGGAGGCCAAGGAGGGGAGTGAGAAGGAGGTTATTCTTGTAAACTCCCTGGAGCTGTTGGTCCTGGTGAGCTAGCTCTGCTGGAGGATTCTGGAGAAGATGGTGCTCAGAATGAATCATGAAGGGTGAGAAAGAGTGACCTAAGTGGACAGGGACAAGCCCAGCGTGTGTTCAGAAGAAAGGAGAGAAGGGTATTTGGAGTCAGGGTGGACAGATGGAAATGAGAGAGGAAAGTCTAAGTGATAAAGAATTTTCCCATTTGGGCCAAGGACTTTAGATTCTATTCAGAAGGTTCTGTTTATGCAAGGGCTATGAACAGGTTTGGGTTTTAGGGGCAGGTGGTATGTGAGTCAAGAATGGGAGGGAGGAGAGCAAGAAGGCACGAGGGTGACAAGAGCTTGTTGCAAGAGTCCAAGTGAGAAGGAGGAGGTCCTGACCTGGGGCATGGGGAGGGAGAGAGAAGACGAAGTGTAGGAAAGTTCAGGAAGTAGAATGGGACAGTTGGTGACAAGTTGGAAGTTGGGATGAAGGGAGAGAGGATTGGAAGGAGCCCTTCTGGCTTGGGGAACTGAGTGGGTGGGTCCTGGCACTACTGAGATTGGGAATCCCAGAGGAGAAGCACTTTCTGAGGGTCATGGAGATGGAGTCCTGGACATGTTGGGACTGGGGTGGCTATCAGACATCCAGGTGAATGTATATGCTGAGCCGCTTGAGTCTAGAGCTCAGCAGAGATGGCTAAGATGGCAGGAGGCACATAGGCATGGCTGGAGTTAATGATCTTGCAGAACCTCTTCCTGAAGGAGCGAAGTCAGTAGGAGAGGGGAGGGGCCCGAAGATGGAATCTTGAGGTACAGGGATGTCTGAGAATGGGCAGAGAAGCAGGCCAGGGACAACTGTAAGAAGGCACAGGCCAACAGACTGGAAGAGAGCCTGGAGAGAATGTTTTTTGGGGAGGCCAAGGGATGGGATGGTTTTAGGAAGCAGTTCATAGCAGCATATGCTGAAGAGGGTTTGAAAGATAAGGTTTCTGTAAGCGGAGTAGGAAAAAGGACAAGAAGAAAGCCTGGGGAGGAGGAGATGAGGTGGTCAGTACGAGAGCAGCAGGGGCCCTAGATGAGAAAGGCAAGGACATTCTTGGCGGAGGAAAAATTATATTTCCATGCTATGGATACAAATTTTTCCTATGCAAATGTGGAAATTACAATCCAACACAAGATGTTGGCATTTTGCACTTTCAAATTCCTAATCAGAAACGGGATTCAGTAAGTTGTTTTTAACTAAACAAAAACCGTAGGCGGTCTTATTTAACTTTTGATTTTAGAATAAACTTCGTATAATCACTTTCTATCCAGAACTGTTTTGACTTGAGGACATGGGGAGGCGTACGATTTGCAATTTTCAAACCAATAAGAGAATAAAGCATGAGTTAACAAAGTCAGATATGGAAATCAAGAATTGCCTTGCTCTCATCTGCTAGTAACAAGTTTCTATGATATTCAGGAGTTAAAAATCATTGTGCATTTAAAAAATCTTTTTTAAAAAGATTTCATTTATTTATTCGTGATATATATATATATATATATATATATATATATATATATATATAGACAGAGAGGCAGAGACACAGGCAGAGGGAGAAGCAGGCTCCACACAGGGAGCCCAATGTGGGACTCGATCCTGCAACCCCAGGATCACGCCCCGAGTCAAAGGCAGACACTCAACCACTGAGCCACCCAGGTGTCCCTAAAAAAATCTTTAATGAGAAAACAGGAGGGAAAAAAAAATCTGACCCTACAACAGAAGTGCATATACTTTTCAGATGAATTTTAGTTATTGATCTCTACAGCCTCAGGGTGTTTATGAGAAATACACTAAAGCATAAGTTGAAAAACATAAGTGAATCTTGATTTTCTAAATTGTTCATTCCCATAGGTGTGGACACTGGTTCTCCAGAGGACTTTTACATTGGTACTGTGTTTTAGAATTCTATAGATGCCAATCATTGCTTTCTTTTTACAAAATTTATTAAATTTTTTTATTGAGATATAATTGACACACATTTTATTGTTTCAATATTTGTATATATTGTGAAATGATCTCCACAATAAGTCCAGTTATTATCTAGTTATGATCTTTAAGAGCTTTTAAGATCTCCTCTCTTAACACCTGTCAAATATGCAATACATTATTATTAAATGTAGTACCATTCTGTATGCCACATGCACAGGCGTTGTTTTCTATTCTATTATTTCTCCTGGAAGCTTTCTTTAAACAATAATATGTGGCATTTTATTAATTTATCCTAAGCTGAATAGCATATCACTTTCTGACTCTTAGGTTTTAAAAAACATTACCATGCCATAAAAAGTTGCAGGGACTTGAATCAAAATCTGCTACCTGCCATAGCTTTTTGCCAGGTAACTTTAGGTACTTCTATTATAATAAACATTCCTCTCTTGATTTAAGTTTAACTAAATAAGTTAGACTTGCTTGATATACTTTTCTGTCCATTTCTGTGTTTGAAACTTTTTATGAATGTTACAGCATGCTCAAGACACATGAAAACAAATCATTTTAGCCTCTTTTAAGTGTAGTGTTTGGTGGTATTAACATTCACCTTGGGACGAGTGGGAGAATTGAATAGAAAATACTGACTCTTGAGTGCTCTCCACAGTTCTGCAAAGGGTTTACTAATAAGCTCAAAATCAATCTACCATAGCCGCCAATGCTAAGACTCTGCAGGATTTTGACCCAGGAAATCAGAAGGCCCCATTCTCATCTCTTCTGGACCAGCAGAGGAGTCTGAGATGCAGGGACATGTGTCAACAACCTCCCTCCACCCCCAGGACCTGCTGCTCCAGGCCTTTCCACACTCTCACTCTCAGGGTCTGGGGACAGGCTCACATGGGAGCTTTGTGTTCTCCAAAGCACTATATGCCATGTTTTAGGTTTTTATCATTATTTTTCCAACGTAGCCTGCATGGCAGGTTTAGAAGAGTGAAAACACTATAATGCAAATACTCCTTTGTCTGCATGGAAGAGTTGCTTTCACGGCTCATAACATGTACTGCCAAAACACGGCAGGCATATCTGAGCATTGAAACAATAGTTCGAGTTCAAACCATCTGTGTTTGGGAGTTCTGGCCAATCCAGCCTTTCCTCTCTGATCTGCGCACGCTGAGATAACCAACTCACCAGGATTTTTGCGGGGCTCTGTCTGTGGGGCTCCAGCACCCCCACATCTCTCCTCCGGACAAGATGAGGGATGGTCGAGTTTCGCAAAAAGGTGCTCAGCTCAGGGGTGTCCTCTGGGGGGGTGGCGGGCTGCCAAGAGAAAGCAAGAGACAGACACATCAGTCTCATAAATGCTCATCACCTCTTCATTAGCCTTGAACTCCAGGCATTTCGTGGCTAAGGAGTCACAAGAGAAGCCAGACCTGTCCTGATTTACCAGCAGTGTGTTCAACTCCAAAGTGAAATGCATGGACAAGGAACCAGCATTCCCATTCTCCAACCATAGGAGCTCCTGAAGGATGGGGAATGCATCTCGGGAAAGTTTATCTGGTAAGGATCAGATTTTCAGTAGAAGTGATCTCCCCAGATGGAAGTGACTTTTCAAGCATGAGTCATTATTTTCCTTTTACTTTCCTTTTATCATTTATTCATGCTGGGGAAGCTCAGGAACCTTCTGTGTGGTGAGACGGATCCTGAGGTGGCAGGAAAGTGAGGCGGTGGCCATGGGGAAACAGCCTGACGTAGTCAAGGACCAAACATCAGCACGTCTAAGCCCCATGCTCCTGGAGTTGGAAGAAATGCTCCTTTAGGAGTGAATCATGTTCTAATAAAAATGACTTTTGCAAAGCATGCCACGTGAACACTGTGCTGTAAGGGGGGTTGTTTTGTGAGTGTTCTAGAACTTATGATTTTATCTCAGGCTCCATGCTGGGTACCTCTGATAGCTGAATAAATATTTTGAAAGTGCCTGTAAGTCACACATAATATCCCATTAAAATTCTTCATTTTAGACTGCCTGAATATAGACTCACACACATAGAAGTTTCTTCCAGACTGCCTGAATATAGAAACTTAATTTTCTGCTCCTGCCCCAAGTCCCTCTAAACACACGTTCTTTTACATAGTTTCTCTTTGTAGTCACAGGAGCAATAGTAGTATGTTCATTTCTATGGGATGAACAAAGATATTCCTATATTGTAGATGTAAGAAGTACCACAAAAGATGAAATGATCATGCTCAGCCTGTTCTAAGACCCTAGGAAAATCTATGGGATAAACAGAAAGGTAAGAGTCCAGATTCTGTAGTATGCCACGAATAGCCCTCTATATACTGGCCTCAGCCTACCTCTCCAGCCTTGTTTCTTACCAAGAGCCCTCTCCATCCTGCCCTGCAATGTATAGAACCACTGTCCACTCCTGACATGCACCAGGATGATTCCTGGGCCCCTGTTTGGCATTCCACATGGTAGCTCTATTCCCTCATATGCACCCATCAAGCTGTGCAGTAACTGCCTGCTGACCAGCCTGAGTTGCCCAGCAAGGAAATGTAAAATGATAAGCATTGTGTCTCATATAACATCCAAGGAAGTATCAGGAAACAGGGAGAGAAAGAAGATCCAGTGGGGAAAAGTAAAATGGGAGAAAGATGTAACAGACAATCCAGGAAAGTGGGAAAGTGTGAACCTAGGGAAGGCTAAGGAAAAGAAAGTTACAAAAATAAAGGAGTGACTAAGAATGTCAAATTCTGCAGAGGAGTAAAGAATGAGGACTAAAAGTAGTCATTGTATTTGTCACAAAAAAATTATGGACAGATGATCCAGCAATTCCATTCGGGGTATTCATTGGAAGAAAATAAAAAACTAGTTTGGAGAGATTTTCAGCAGAAGTGATCTCCCCAGATGGAAGTGAGATCACCTCCATGTTCACTGGAGCATTATTTATAGTAGCCAAGATATGGAAGCAGCCTAAGTGTCCATAGATGGATGAATAGATGTGGTGTCCATGCACGCATACATGCACACATGCACACCAATATTATTCAAGCATAAAAAAAGAAGAAAATCCTGCCATTTATGAAACATGGATGACCTTGTGGGCATTAAGTGAACCAAGATAGAGAAAGACAAATACATGTGGAATCTAAAAAAAACAAAAAAAGACCACTCCAAACCAAAACAAAACCCTAAACTCATAGATACAGAGACTAGATTGGTGATTGTCACAGTTTAGGGGGGCTGGGGATGGGGCAAAATGGGTGAAAGTGGTCACAAAGTATAAACTTCCAGTTATAAAATAAATGTCTTAGGGATATACTGTACAGCACAGTGACTATAATTAATAATACTGTGTTGTATATTTGAAAGTTGCTAAGAGAGTAGATCTTAAAAGTTTTCAACATAAGGAAAAGCATTTATAACTCTTTGTGGTGATGGATGTGAACTAGGCTTACCATGGTGATAATTTCACAATGTATATAAATACCCAATCATGTTGTACACCTGAAACTAATATGCTACATGTCAGTTATATCTCAATGTAAAATGAGAAAAAAAGAATTTGTAGATGCCCTTTACTGAGCAGAGGATTGGTATGTGTGGAAACTGATCTGCAGAAGCCAAAGGGTGAATGCATTTGAACAAATGAATATTTGAAAAAATAAAATTAAATCTTTATCTTATTCTTATTTTAAGGCAATTCTCCATGGCTCAGAGATGAGATGCAGCCACGTCTTCCAAATAAGAAAGCACCAAAAGAAAACAAAATAAAACATAGATGCTCTTAGTTGCTATTTATAATGGAAACAGAATAGTAATATAAAACTTTGTGGGCATACATAGATTACTTGTTAAATAAATCATGATATTTATGCATAAGACTACTGAACAGTTTTTTGATGTAGAGCTACATAGAATTCTAAAAAATACAATATCTTAGTAAAGGGAATAGGCAGTGTTGTTTTGTGCTGTGTTTTTTGAATGGGTGGGGGGTGTTGTTATTTTGGTGGGGGAGTTTGGGGGGGGTGGGGGGGGGATAGAAGGGGGGGGGGGTGGGTAAGGGGGGGGGGGGGGTTGTTGAGTTTATTGATGATGGGGTGATTGTGGAATGGGAGTTTGGGTGGGGGGGGTTGTGTTTGGGTTAGGTATAGTTAGGTAGGGATGGGTGGGGGTGTTGGGGGTGTGTGGTTGGGGGGGTTTTTTTGGGGGTGGGTGGGGTGGGGGGATGGGGGTATATATATATATGTAAATATATTTATTTGGTAATTATTTTTATGAGGAATGGATGTAAATAGTAGATGAGATTGAGAAATTGAATAGAAAGTTAGTGATGATTTTGTAAAAGTGAAATAAGGGGTGAAGTGTTGTTGGGGGGTTTGGTGATGGTTGGAGTTGTGTATGGTGGGGGGTTGTTTTGTTTGGGGATTGTGGGGGGGTGGTTATGTTTGGGGTGGTATTTTGGTTTGGTTTTTTGGGGAGGAGGGTGGGGGTTGTATTGGAAGTGTGTGAGGGGGTATGTATGGGTGGTATATTTTTTTGGAATGTATTTATGGTTTTTTAGTAAAAGAGAAATAAGAAAGCAGGGATAACAAGTAGAGTATGGCTAAACATGAAAGGGAATAGGGGCTCATTCTTGGAAGAAGATTCGGATCCAAGTCATTTGCTTATTGTTTTGAAGAAGCAGGAAATTTAACTAAGTTTCTGGGGTCCAAGGAGGGAACCAGCAGAGAGGAAGAGCTTGAAAATATAGCAAATGGGATACTTGATGTAGCAAAGTTAAATTTGGAATCGGAAGAAGACCTTTCCTTCCTCTCAAAGTATTGGGTAGGATTTGAGGATGAGAAAGAGACAATTAGATGTGTGTGTGTGTGTGGTGGGGGTTGGGATTTGGGATGGCGAAAAGGATCCTTTGAAGATTCTCTTGCTGTAAGGTCATCTGCTAACAGTGATGCCAGAGAGGCTGGATAGGAAGTCTGAAAACAGTAGTGAAGGTTTGGAGAAGCCAATGAAGAAACTGCTAGGGGGGTCATCAGGATGGCAGAGGGGCTCCTCCAGATGCTGGATGTCCAGTGAGCACTTCCCACCATCGATGTGTCCTGGTACCTTCAGGTGAAGGGGCAGAGAAGCCAAATTATGGGACTGTACCTGATCGAGATTTATGGAGCAGGAACTTGAAAGGATAGAGGGGAAGGGAGGTTAAGTAAGATAACCTGTAAAAGAGCATTTCAACCGACTCATCATGGAATCCAGACTTGTCAGGAAAGAAAGTCAGGCCAAAGGCAGTCTTGAGAGTCAGGTGGGTGAGCTAACTAATAGAAAGTTTTCACATCAAAGAAGAGAAGGTCTTGTGGACAGAGGAAGTGAGAAAGTTATAAAAATAGGAGATTGCATTGGAGGCTTGGATGTTGACTTAAACACTTTAGGGACAGGGTGACTAGAAGTGATGTTCACAGCACTGGGCTGTTGAACTACATGGATTGTGAGGTGCAGACCAGCCCCACGGATGCTGGAACAGTCCAGGACTGTGGTAGGGAAGGAGTGCCAGCCAAAGAGATGCTCAAGCATACCCAGTGGTGGACAATCTGAGAGAAAAGCTCTTATAAGATTAAAATTTGAATTGAGATAGAAAATTGTGAAGATCTCTAAGATTCCTTTATATATTTTATGTGTGTGTATGTATAGTTTTTGCTTTGATATTTTCATGTGTAATTTCTTTTTTTTATATAGGTCCCTGGGAGATATGTTACAGAGTTAACTCTATCTAACCAAACTACAGGGGAAAAGATACTGGAAGGACCTATGGAATGTTCCTTTGTTCCTGTAGTAGTAGGAAAATAATAGCCCAAAGAGAAGACAACTCTTCAGCTTCCTGTGTGATGGCATCAGATGCAGCTTGTGTACAGATAAAGAACACATTTGTGGTGGCCGCTGGTCCATTATCATTTACAAATATTATGAGCAGTCTCAGAGGGCTTACTCTGAGCCAGAGAATGAACGTATTACACAGCAGGGGTTGATAAAACATGCTTCTTTCTTTTCGTAATATTGTTTTACAGATAGAGGAATGTCCCTCCCAACCACCACACTGAGAAAGTCTTCGAATGGCTTACAAACCAGTTTTCTAAAGTGGCATTCCAGAAATTATTTCAGAATCTAAAACAAAACAAAAAAACCAAAAAGCAAAATGAACAAAAACTAAAAAACAAGGATGAACTTATCCAAGAAATGTAAACAAGAGTTACAGCCTGTTTTCTAGATGAACTCTTGGAGCTTCTTTCACAACTGATCATGAACCCACGGGTCATGTTTTTCCTTAATCTGAAACCCTGAGAGGTGAGGGCCTCTTAGCACCCGTCTTAGGCAGGCATTCAGTTCAGAAAACAATTTGCTAAGTGCTCTGAGAAGCTGCTGGTAAACACTCAAGTATCTTCCTCAGAACAATTGGAAAACTGCTCCTTTCTGCATTAAGGAAATCATTGTTAGTAAATATGGTTCTTCCCCAGCTGCTACTCAGATTTTGACTCCAACAGGAGTTTCCTATTTGCATGACTCTTGACCAAACTCTTCACTCTGGGTAAGTTTAAATTTATGAGTTAAAGAGATACTGCATAGCTGGAATGTGCAATACTGGTGAAAATGCAACTTTTGAAGAAAATAGTTGGGTGCAATGAGATTAAAGGTTCTTTGAACCTGAACAAACACAACACATACTATCCTCATCTTGTTTTTTGTGATTTGTCTTTGGATTTCAGGTATTCCTAATACACAATAGATGGCAGACTTTTCCTCAGGTAATTCTTTGTCTATAATTAAATGGGAGTAGAGACAATCATAGGAGGTTGGGCTACCATGTCATTTTCTTCAAGATATAAATGTGAAGGATTTGTCAGGAGAGGAAAAAAAAACACACACTTTTTTTTTTAACATCCTGAAAAAATAATAGATTCTCTCTGTTGGTGATTTTGAAGCTTCTGTTAGTTGTTGGAGATGTGTTCTTACATTTTAAAATTTCCATGAGAACCTGAAGACCATCTTAAAGAGAAGATAAGGCAAAGAGAAACTGACCCTGGAGAGTGTAAGCCCTTTGGTGGCTGAAAATTGGACCAATAGGCACTGTTAAAAATAAAAAGTGAATGAAAGTCCTTTATCAGGGGGTGCATGTAAGAGAGAAAGAGAAATGGAGAAAGAGACAGAGAATGCAAGTGGGTCGGGAGCTATAACAAGTGTCCCTGCATTCTGAATTAAGAAAAAACAGTAATTAAATGGAGGCAGTTTTGAAGGAAAAGAATTCTCTCAAGGGTAAGACAAAACTATGCAAATTTGCTAAGTCAAGCCAAGGCAAGCCAAGGCAAGCCAAGCCACAGTCTGTGTTCACCAATTTTGAAAAAAAAACAAAACAAACACAAACCCCCACCCCCCCAAAACTAGTTGCAGGACTATAATCCTTGATGGATGGTCCCTGTGTTTCTGCTTCCATGTTTGTACTATCTGGTTGCAATTTGGGCTTCCTGTGAGAATGGTCTTGTTTGAGACAGTTGTAACCTCCTGCTTTCCATGGCTCCAAAGCCCATTCTCCACACAACATTGGCTTCTCTCTTGTCTACCACCCTAATCTAGCCCCTATCAGATCATTTGTACCCCGGGCTCCTTTCTTGAGTGGGCGCCCAGAATGTGGTACTGGGATCCTGTGTGTGTTGAGGCCAGCACCTCGCTGGTCCTCCCATCCTGGGTACAGCCTGAAATTCCACAGCCCTCTCTCCCGCTTCTTACACTTGGCTGTCCATGATGAAATCTTGCCAACTTAAAAAAAAAAAAAATCCTTCACTCTTTATGCAGCTTTGGTTTCTAACTAGTGTTGGCTTTTTCAAGTACATCTTATCTAGGGATCATCGCCTGTCTGGAGGACTCTCCAACCTCCAGGATAAAGTCTACCCAAATAGGATAATGGATAGTTTGAAATCATTTTACTGCCTTAGAATGGTTGAGAAATACTTTATCCAACTCTAAAATTTTATTTCAAGGAGGATCTGGAATGAATTAGATTTAATGGATTGGTCAGAATGCTGCAGACAGTTGAATGTTTCACAATGTTTTCGATGGTAGAATGTGCAGGAATCGCCACATTAAAATCCTTTTCTCTGAAGCCCGGAGCCAGAACCTTCATGGCCATCTGCTTCTGCCCCTTCGTTCATAGAAGGCAGAGAAATGAACCTCGTGAAGTGAAACCATCATGGGAGGAACAGAAAACCAAGCACAGCAATCATTTCACTGGGAGGTGAAATGAAAGCAGAAGCGAATGTACCCAAGGCCCTGTCCCGCTCTCTGGCTTGCCTGCACTGGGTACTTCAAGAGGCTGTGTGGCTCACTCCCTTTTCTTGAACCCCATCACCTGTGCATGCTCCTATTTCTGTTCACACTGGGGTGTTGGAACAGTGTCAACAAAGCAGGTTAAGTGAATCCCCATGAAGCCTGATAAGAGGCAACTATTAAAAAAACTCATAAACTTCTAGTGGCATCCAAGTTATGTCTCCAATTTAGCCACTGATGCTCTGTATTTAGGCAGTGAGTGAGGTGGGTGTGAGTAAGAACTTTTGCCCACTATTTCCTCTGATCACGGTGGTGGCTGTCCAAGGCAATCTGCTCTTCATACCTTGGAGGGATAGATAACTCAGCTGTACCAGTCACCACTGTGAAAAGTGAGTCCCGTTCAGAAGTTGAAGGCCTATGTGAGGAGAGTCGCATTTGGGATGCCTGTTGAATTTATAGCTGGGTTGTATTTCGGAAGATTTTAGGCTAGATGTTTGGCACTCAGGATACATTTGTCTTTAGAGGCAATCTTTTAAATTGTGGCTCAGTTTTCAGGCCAGCCCACAAAAAACCCTACTTTATCAACAATATGGCTTTGATGAGTAAAACTATGCATTCATAATAAAAAGTAAAGCCAAGAGGTTGCTGAGTAATTAAAAAAAACACATTGTGTTAAATACATTAGTTCTATTAAATGCTAGCAGGTTTAATTAGGTGGATATGAGAAATTATTTTGAGATGTGGGATTTTGCAGGGAATATTCAGGAAATTTCAAAGGTTTTAGTGTTGGTGGCATTCTTTCCTTAGAGCAGATGGCTGAGAAAATGCCTCTAAGGAAATTTGGACAATTGCTTTTTCATCAGCACATTCCCTTAGACATTGGTAAGAGCTGCAAAGGAGCAGTGAAGTAGAGAGCTACTTCCATTGGTTGAGAAAAAAAAAATGAGGATATATATGGGGAAATGACAAAAAAGATGTGACCCAAAAAGAAAGAATTTTGCTGTGAGGAAATCAGTTGATTGGCTGTAGAAGCAAATGTGGGGAACTTGAAAATCCTCCAGAGGATACTTGGGAGAGCTGAGGTGGCAGTCTACCCTCTCAGAGGCCCACAGCTGGCCTGGGATATTTTGGTGGTTTGTCCAGTGGTCACTAGAGAATCCTCAGAAAGGACTTGTAGACCTGCTCATAGATGTAGATGTTTCAAGAGGCATTCTGTTTGTAAAGAAGTTGTAGAATCAAATCATAAGGAATTTGATCTTAGTGGATAATAAGATTGAATAGTAGGATTTACTTTTTGCCTATAGGAATGTATTTTGCCTCCTTTTTTCCTTTTATTAAACCTACCCTTTCTCTGCTTCTTAAAGAATTAAGTTTTTTTTTTTAAAAAGCTAGATGTTTAGGTATCTATATTTTTTAAAAGTATATTTATTTTTAAATATCTAAAATATTTGGGTTAAATATTTTTTAACCCAAATGGGTTAAAAATGGGTGAAATGGGTTAAAAAACCCCAGTAATCAGCTTTGATGTAAGAATCTGAAATTGATACCTAAGTTAAAAAAATTTCTCAGATCTATTCTAGAAGATAGATAAACTAGATAGAGTAAATAATTTGTTCTTTACTAATTTCCAATTCATATTTAAGACAGAGAATAGACTGTTTAGCTTTGTATTATCTAGGAAGAAAATAAATTTCCAAGTATATTTATAGGAACTTCACCAATAAATTAATGTCCTAAGAAGAAAATAATTTTCAAGTACTCTCAATTTGTTGGTAGCTACTTATATAAAACATACTGATAATTAATTTTAAAAACTTATTTATTGATAAAAATCTCTTTTTGACTCTCTGGGTTCTACACACTAAATGTAAGTAGAAGTGCTTAGAGGACCTGAAAGTAAAAACATTTCAAGTTTTTCATTATTCCGAATTTCAAGAGTTCATTTATTGTTATCATTTGTCATTTTGGCGAGCTACCCCTTCACATTGTAATCAAATCTTCTTATATTCAATTTCCACAAATTGGGTTTTACAAATTTATAAATTGAGAGTTTAAGTCTCATTTTAAAGATTACTAGCCTTATATTTTTTATATAAGTCTATACTTCAAAGAATACCCGGGTGGTAGGGACTGCAGGTGCCTAATGGCTACCAACACCCAGTTTGCATGAATCTGTCAATGTTTAAGGCAAGTGATCTCTTGGTATCCTTCCTGTAAATGACTATTAAACTGCAGCAAAGAAAAAAGAATTCACAACCAACATGATGAATTTCACACAAGTTACATAGTATCTATGAACATACATAGTGTTGGATATAAAGCAAACATTCAACTCCAGAGTTTAGAACTTCCCTAGGTGTCTGTGCTCCAAGAATCTGAAGGAGAGAAACCTTTAACCATAGGACATGTGAAAGCTTTAATTGCTTCAATATTAATACATTCCCTTTGAAGATGCTATTTTTGCTTTTTAAATTTTTTAAAAAGATTTTATTTATTTGAAAGAGAGACAGAGGGAGCACCAGCAAGGGGAGGGGCAGAAGGAGAGGGAGAAGCAAACTCCCTGCTGAGGGTGGAGCCCGATGTGGGGCTCGATCTCAGGACCCTGAGATCACAAAGTCAGACACTTAACTGATTGAGTCACCCAGGGGCCCCAGAAGATGTTATTTTATAATCCTTGAGGATATTAAAATCATCTCAATGAAGAACCAAAGGAGAGAGGAAATGGACAAAAAATTTTCCAGGGAGGAAGTATTTGAAATAATTTTGTGGAATACAAGTGACTTTATTTATTATTTCCTCATAAAGAAAGAGACTTGTCCTATAAATCCTTTAATACTGAATCCCTTTTAGTCTTCCTCTCTTGGAATAAAAGGCATGTTGGGTTGAAGAAGAAAGCGTTTCATAACTGGCAATGTCCCAGTGCCTGCAGTTAGAGTAGAGGCAGACCCGTGTTCCAAATGGTTGAGTTAGTATTTCATGAAGCCTGCCCTTTGCTCCATTTCTAATAGAGACACTGTCTCCCTGAGCTACTAGACAATGTCGATTCTTAAATAAAGTTCTCTTTTGAGGATAACATCTGGTTAAAAGGTTTTTTTTTCTCTCCATTCAAATGTGACATTTTCAAGGGTTATGCTAATTATGTTCCTTTCTTCCCAGAAGAAACTTAAAGCCAGATTTGGATCTTAATCTGAAAGGGATCATCAGCTCCTTGGACACTTGAGCTCCTGGCGAGTCTGTGACCAGAAAAGCAGCGTGGATGGCAGGTGGGGATTGTAGAGAGGCTGAGTTTTAGGTCCCCCAGACCCTGCCTCTTAACAGACCCCAGGTGATTGGATAAGCTTAAGAATCTGAGAAGCACTGCTCACAGCTTCTCTATAAGCTGCACTAAAGAATGTGATCCAGAAATTTCCCGTCTAGGGGTTCTCGGGGGCACTGAGATGGCCTTTGGCAAATTATCGCATTTCTCCACTTAGTATTGGCAACATCTGGAAAAGCCCACTTGGCAAAGATCCTTCTATCTTTTGGCAATGTACCAAAAGGACTCTAAAAATAGCATTTTGTATGAATTCTCCAAAACATGACGTGTCTATTTATGATTTTGGTTTGATTTGTGCTGCTAGTCAAACCATATGCAAAAGATACCTATTAAAGTAGGCTAAATAAGTGACAGGTTACCATGAACAATGAAACCAGGAGAAATTTAAGTTTTCTAGGAGTGACATTTTAAGTTAGGTCTGGCATTTTCAAAAAGATTTTATTTATCTGAGAGAGAGAGAGAGGTGCGGGAGGGGCAGAGGGAGACAGAGAAGCAGACTCCCCCCTGTGCAGGGGGACCAATGCGGGGGCTCAATCCCAGTACCCTGGGACCAGAGCCAAAGGCAGATACTTAACCAATCGAGCCACCCAGGCGCCCCTAGGTCTGGCATTTTAACCATAAAATTAAAAGAAAAAGCCTGATAGATTATCTCCAAAATAACTTATAATTACTTTGCCTTAAAAAATATAAGCCACAGTTTTAATTTTTTTCCTTATCATAAAAAATAAGCAAAACAACCAGTTAGACCAGGCTCCTACCTTTATATCCTGTGGGTTAATATCAGGATTTGTTTGACACCGTAGAGGTCCCAGAGTTTGGACATGAAAAATGTAGAGGAGAAATTCGTCCCGGGCAGAGAATGGCCAGCCCACCTCCAGAAGGGTGTCGCTGATGGTACTTGGTCCAATATTGTGCAGCTATAAACAAGGAACATGTCAAGTAATGGCACAACACAAAACAGGAAGATGAAATCAAACTCCATGTATTTTGTACCCATTCTAAAAGACAGGTGTGTTTGGTTTTAATGTATCTGGGCCGTGATGGTGGCATTGGAAAATAGAATCGATGTAAGCAAGAGGAGCTCCAAAAGCAATAAGTGCTGATGCTCAGAGAAGACTCTTCATTCTGGGAACCTCTAAGGGCAGACTTCCTTAGCAAAGACCACATTAACCATGTCTGGTAATTGTGATGTTTACCTTAAATATATATTAATTTCATCACAGTGCTAGAAATGCAATTTTAATTATATGCTTTCAAAACTAGTTATTTGTTCTTTACATTGAAATCTGCCTTCTTCCTGACTACTGACTTGCCAATTGCAACCATATGGGATGCACTTTCTTTCACCCCCTGGAAAAATAGTTATCCATCAAATGCCAAAGATGGCCCAGGCTCAGCACAGTTCACTTCAAGTACACATTTCAAAGCTGAGCTCCTTCTGTTTTAATCAGTGGATCTCAAAGAAAGAGAGGCCAAATCTCATAAAGAGATGAGCATTTTAAACACATGAATCTTGTACTCACAGGACACCAAAACAGCTTGGGAAAAATCACCAAATGTATTTAAATTTATTGTGGTTTTGAAAATTCACTTCAAAGCCGGCAGGATACTTTTGTCTTTTTTTCCTCCACAGTTCTGATAATTATAATGATCAATAAAACAATTTATAATTTGGTTTTGCTTATTAGGTGGCTCATTTAATTCACATTATCAAAGCAACATGGCATCCACTGGTAACAGTATATTTTGAGACATGAGGATAGCACATAGGGAACATGTGATGATTGCTTTTGTCACCACTGATTATTACCCTAAAATTTTATGATCCGTTTATGCTAAGATTAGAAGCAGGGCTGCCCTGAGAATGATTGACTTTGAATATGTTTGCAAACTTTGAGGTTTCACCATTCTTAAGCAGAGTGGTGCACACAAGGTTTAATAAATTATTCAACAGCATTTTTTTCTAGCCAGGTTCTTAATCTGAGTGGCCTTGGGGACTCTGTTATCCTTTTGCTATCAAGAGAGCTTAGGGCAAAGCTTTGATCCAGCTTTGGATGGGGCTTCTGATTCTGAACCACAGGTTGGGCAGATGACAGAGGTTTTCATGTTGATGCTGTGCAGGAGCTGACACTTCTTTCCCCATATGTAAACAGCTCATCAGTTTTGAAATGACTTCATTGTTAACCTTTGAGTATGTTAGTCATGTCCCTTGTAGCTTCAGATGAAAGTCACAGTCAGAATTATTAGGTCAGTGGAGTGTGTTACATAGGAGAAGGACAGAGAGCAGTACAGAAGAACGGGCCTCAAACAGAAGATGGCTTTTCATGAGCTGCTGGTTTGCTTCTGGAAAATATTTTACTAATCAACAGACTATTTCAAATCTCAGAATAAGTTATTCCTCTGTGTGTGTGTGTGTGTGTGTGTGTTTGTGTTATATGTGTGTGGGTTTTTTTGTACAATAGTGAATACTCCATAAATTTTTCTCTGTCTGTTACCTTCTGGTTGGTGACCTTTATTTTAAGAGATGTGTAGGTTTTAAGGATATTTGAAAATGTAGGAAGAAGCAAAATAAAGTCTAGGGAGCTAGTCATTTTTATGCTTAAGCTGTACATTAAAGATTAAAAAAAGAGGAAATAAGGAACATTTAAAAGGGAATAGTAACAAGATAAAATATTCTCACTACATAATGACTCTCATCACTAGAAAGCAAGTGACTCATACTGTACTCCCCCCCTCCCCACTGCAATATGATAGCATAACAGCACAAATCCAAGCAGTATATACAGCTTAGATCTTAGATTGGTGTCTTTTAAAATACTATGAAGAGTTTATTGGTAAAGAGCATAAGAGTAAACTCCTAACACAACTTTAAGATAGATAAAAGCTACCTCATAAATATGTTCCACCAGTGGACCAATTCCTTCCTCTTTGCGGGGCTCCTCTTCTGGCTCCCAGTTATGAATGGGCAAAACAATCTGCGGAGGGTGGGATACTCTGAAACATGGAATGTTTTGTTAATTGCTGATGATGACACAGTAAAGAATGGTTCACTAGTGTACAGGATGCTAACAGCAATGAGAAAAAGTGGCCTGCAATTTACTTGAACAGATATTGCTTATATGGAAAAAGGTATTAAAACTGATGATCAGTAAAATAACTAAAGGAATAGCAAAGGATCTGAAACATCCACTGGAGGCTTTTAATACCTAGCTCAGAGGTGGACTATTTTATAGCATTTCACCTCTTGAGCACTAGGAGGGAGAGCAGAGAGTCTTTCTGATTTGAGATGGATAATTTAACATATATACGTATAAATGTACACATCTATCTATAGGTCCTGTGTAAGTGTAAGACTGTGTGTGTGTATAGGACATATACTCCCTACCTTAAGTCATGTCAAGAAATGGGACTTTTTTTGTGGATAAAAGTCTAGAGTTTTGTGTTGTGTTAAACATTGGGTTGTGAAGAAATGTAGTTTTGTATTAAATACTTCAGAGCAGAAAAGTGGTCACTTGTATATTCCTACTTAGATTTCTTTGGTTTTCCCTTAATGCAGCCATACCTCCCTCAAGGCTAGGCCAGGAGCCAAAATAAAGCCTGATTAAGTTCTAGAGTTGTCTTCTAGATAACTCAAGGCTGAGAGACACTTAAATGATGTAATCATGTAATAGGATATTAACACATAGATATTTTTGCCTGTAATTTACACCTAGTGAGCACTGGCTGAATGCAAGGCACTACATGGCATTATTCTACATTAAAAACTGGTTCCAAACCAAATTGTTATTTTTGTATAATCTTCAAAAGGATACTTCTCAAAAGAACAATGCTTTTTTTTTTTCTAGCAATTTTTAGGTGAAAGTATCTTTAAAAGAATTCCTAGACCTTAGCTAAAAGTAACTTCAACAGAGAATCTCTCTCGGCAATCAGATGTCTCAAATGCCCCTTTAAGGGCATCAGTAATTAATGCAGCCTCTAGCAACATCAAATACTATCTTTATTTTTGCCTCTGAGTAATCTCTTTCTCAAGGACGAAGCAAAATTTATTGGACTAAATACTGACCCAAGGGCAAGTAATTTAATTTCTATGTGTCCCTATTTTCTCATCTGGAAAATTATGATAAACTCTTTGGATTGTATACCACAAATTATTGGAAAACATCTCAAATGATCTTGATCAAAGTTAATTTGGCTGCATTGTCTTCTGGGGGTGTGTGGAAGAAGTATATTTTTTAAATTGACAACCCACATAAATGCTACTATATTACAAAAACCTTTGCTTTCATCCTTTTTTTAAATTAATTAATTAATTAATTTATGAAAGTCACAGAGAGAGAGAGAGAGAGAGAGAGAGGCAGAGAGGCAGAGACATAGGCAGAGGGAGAAGCAGGCTCCATGCACCAGGAGCCCGATGTGGGATTCGATCCCGGGTCTCCAGGATCACGCCCTGGGCCAAAGGCAGGCGCCAAACCGCTGCGCCACCCAGGGATCCCTGCTTTCATCCTTAATGGGCAACTATTAAATTATAAGTGCAGGGCACAGGCTTGCTGGGCTGATACCTCAACACTGCCTATGCTTATATTGGTTTGTTGTTATGTCATGCTCCCCTTTCTGACTTGATTTGATTAAATCATGTTCAGATCAAACACCAGGGATCTGGTAAGAAGAAGAGTACAGAACATGGAAGGTTCTTTTCATTCAAATGAAGCCCAGGGAGTTTGGGCTTCTGGGGGTCTTCATGATCTAGCCACCCAAAGCTTTACTTTGCTCTTAGCTTGGCAACGAGAGTTGACTTCATCATGCTCCACAGCCAATGTGAGGCTCTAAGGAAAACTTTTTTTTTTGATAGAGAATAAATACAGAACAGAAGCTGAGCACATTTTCTCTGAAAAATTTGTTCTTATGGCCATCAATCCTGTAGGATTGACTGGTCATAAATGCTCCCATGCCACAGAATCATAAATATTTCGACCTTGACAGGTACTATGGAGACAGTGTATTCAATACTTCTCATTTTATCCATGAAGGGAAAATTGATGTTCAGAAAAGTAGGAGTTAATTGCAGGTGAAGACTTCAGCTCAGGTTAATTCAGTACTATTCTATTTCCAATATACGGTTGACTCTTGAAAAACATGAATTTAGACTGCACGGTCCAATATTTTCCCCATATATAAGATACAGCACTGTAATTATTTTTTCTCTTCCTTATGATCTTCTTATTAGCATTTTATTTTCTCTAGTTTACTTTATTGTAAGAATACAGCATATAATACATATATAAAATATCTATTAATCAACTGTTTCTGCTATCAGGAAGGCTTACTGTTAATAGTAGTCCTGAGGGAGTCAAAAGTTGTATGCACAGGGGGTTGGTGCCCCTAACTCCTGCCTTGTTCAGAACTCAACTGTATAATGTACCACAGGAGCCACCAAGTAGCAGCGATTTTAGTAAAGACAACTTAAAGAAACATTCTGCCCCATTTCTGTAAACAAAATCAAATAGAAACCTGTAAGAAACAATCTATTATCGGTCATGGCAAAATCATTCAAAAGGTATGGGTCACAAAATTCAGTTATCTACTGTCTAAGACTTTTTCAAATCTGGGGAAACCATGACAAAAAATGGCTCCATGGAGATTCCACATAAATAAGTGAAACACTGTTCACGGTTTTCAAAATTATCATTTTTGTTTAGAAGGAAGGAAGAATATAATCAACTTTTAGCTGAGATAAAGAACCCCAACTGAATAGCATTCACATTCTAGGGTGGAGGATAGAATATTATTCTATGGAGCCCCCCACCCCAGTGATAAGAAGATTGAGGTATCAATGGTAATGCTAGATGTTAGGAAAGGATTAGGGAAGAAAGGAATTAGGTTTTTGGTAGGTTAAAGTCTATGCAATTGGAAGTTCAAGTCTGATGCTGTGCTAGTATGATATGAACCCTATTCTCATAATCCTGTTTTCAAACACTATTAGTGTCAAATAGACTTCTATTTAATGTATGGAACAATGTTGGCTCCACCTGCTATTACCACTGTCTATACAGACCATGGTTGTTGGTGATGGTAGTCTTTTTTTTTTTTTAAAGATTTATTTATGAGAGAGAGAGAGAGAGAGAGAAGCAGAGAGACAGGCAAAGGGAGAAGCAGGCTCCCCACAGGGAGCCCAATGGGGGACTTGATCCAGGATCCCAGGATCACACCCTGAGCCCAGGCAGACGCTCAATCGCTGAGCCATCCAGGTGTCCCGACTGTTTCTTAATCAAACTCACTCAATCCTGATTATATTACAGAGGACACAAATTTATTACTCTTTGTGAGCTAAGTACATCTGGTGCTACCTCTTGTGGCTAAATTTACTTCTTACCAACTTAATGCTAAATTAATCCTTTGAGCCAACAAATGACATGTAAATCTGCTGAAAGACAGTGTTGACACTATCTGGTTTTGAAATAGCAGAATAATTCTCAGTATTTTTTTCCCATTAAATAAATAAATCCATTTGAGTTTATTTTTAAAATTACAAAACAACGCTAAACTAAAAAAGAACTGCTAGAGACAGTGTGTGATAGAATACACTGGAATAAACACAACTGGGGAAAAAAAAGAGATTTCGGAAAACTGAGCATGGAAGATTTTCAACACAGTAGCTGTTTGTTCCCTGAAGAATTGAACATTAAAACTAATATTTTTGCTAAGTATTTGGAATAAAGAGCTTTACTTTGCAAAATGGCTAAAAAGAACTCTAACACTGTGTTAATAAACTGTGGTCAGTTGTTGAACATTAATCTAGTGATTTAAAAAATTGCATTCATATGAGAAACCCAATTTTAATTACCTGATTTAATTATTGCTAAAATGAATAGGAAATTTCCTTCCTTTTTAAGTTAGAAATATTGGTATGATAAATTATGGCAGAAATTTATTTATAAATATTTATCTTATAAAATGGATATATAAGAAATAAATATACTACACCTTGTGGCATTGCATTGAGTTATGTCTTATGGAATAAAAACTACCCAATTTAAAATTTGGCATTAAAAAAAAAGTTTCAATTTATTTTTGGTCAGCAAAACAAAGATAAACTAAGCTTAACGAAGGAGACAAAACTTCATATACACTAGTTGTAAATGTTAAAAGATATAAAAATAAGTGTAAAAAAATTCTTATTTCTTCTCTGATTTTCTTTAGTGTTTTTCTCAATGAGAACAATGGGGGAATTGAGAAATGCACAAAAATGAAACATCTGGATTAGCTCCAAATTTCTATAAATCAAACAGCTCACTTCTCATGATTCAGCTCATGAGTTAAAGAAGAAATCACAAAGGAAATTAGAAAACATTGTGACTGAAACCCAACATATCAATATTTTGGTAGATGTTCAAGCAATTAGAGGGAAATTTATAGCACTAAATGCTTATGTAAGAAAATAGTCGCCAATGATCTAATTTCTACATAGAGGAATTAGAAAGAGGGAAAAATCTAACCTAAAGTGAACAGAAGAAAGGAAATAGTAATAACAAAAGCAGGAGCCAATGGAATAGAAAACAAAGCAACAAATAAAAGAGAAAAAAGAGGCACCTGGGTGGCTCAGTCATTTGAGCTTCTGAGATCTCAGAGTTCTGAGATCAAGCCCCAAGATGGGCTCCATGCTCAGTGCAGACTCTGCTGGAGATTGTTTCTCCCTCTGCCCCTTCCCCCCCACTCTGTGCTCTCTTTCTCTCTCTGTCCTTCTAAATAATTAGTCTTGAGAGAGAGAGGGAGAGAGAGAGAGAGAGAGAAGGAGAAAAAAGAAAAGTCAATGAAATAAAAAAACTGGTTCTTTGAAAAGTTCACTAGACCCTAGGTAGAGTGATCAAGCAAAGAAAGGAGGGCAGTAGAAGATACAAATCAATACAGGGAATGGTGAGGCCCTACGTACATTAAAAGGAAAATGAGAGAATATCATGAGCAAATTTATGCCATACATGTAACAACTTGGATGAAACAAAGTTCTTGAAAGACAAACTGAATGCTCCTCCCTTAAGATCAAGGTAGGATCTAAAAACAAGACAAAGATGTCTTTTTGCACCAAGTCTACTCAATCTTGCCCTGACACTCCTTGTCTATGCAATAAGAGAAGAAAAAGAAATAAAAGGTATGACTATGTAGTAAACAATTTAACATTTCCCCAGAAGCCCTTAGCTTCTGGGAGGTAAAGCCTAAGCTCTAGAAATTTTATGCCTGAAAGAAATATCTTTGTTTTTTTCTAAGGGTCATGGGTCATACTGGATATTCTATCAATATGATTTGGGGAGGGTTGCTCACATCAAAAAGATTAACAGTGTGAGACAGGGTGGGAGCTTGATTACATCATATTGGACAACCTGGAGATTGAATGCGATCAAATCAGTGGTCAATCAATTAAATGCCTTTGTAGTGGATCTCCAATAACAACTGTGAACACTGAGCCTTCGGCAATTTCCTCAGTTGGGGATACTCCATGCATACTGTTATGTATCCATATGAGGAAAGTAACATGTCCTGGCTTCATGGAGGATGACAACAGAGGCTGTGTGTTTGGTACTGCCCCAGGCTCCAACTTATGCTCTTCTTCCCTTGGCTATTTTTAGTATTTATCCTTTTCCTGTAATGAACATAGTGATGAGTATAATAGCTTTCAGGGAGTTCTAGGAGTCTTTGAATGAATTATCAAATGAATTATCAAACTGAGGGTGATTTTGGGAAGCACTCAAATCTACAGTTGGTATCAGAAGTAAGGATAATCTCTTCTGGGTACTATTCCTTCTAACTCTGTAGTTAGCTAAACTCTTGCATATGCAGATTAGGAAAAAAATCAAACTTTTTATTCACAAGTGGCATGATAATGCTATAGAAAATTCTAGGAAATCAACAACCAAAAAGTTACTAGAATTTGTAAGCAAGTTTACTAAGATCTCAGGGTACACTGCTTGCATTTCAGGACTTAAACATGTGGATCAATGAAACAGAATGGAAGGTCCAGAGACAGAGTGTCACAGATGAATAGAGGTGTCAAGTAATTCAATGGGGAAAGGATGGTCTTTCAGCCAATAGCAGAGCAACAACTAGATATTCTTATGCAGCAGTGAACTGTGGACCTTACCTCACACCAGACACAAATATTAACTTAATCATAGACCAAAATGTAAAATTGCAAAACTTGTAGGAGAGAATGTAGGAGAAGATCTTGTGACTCTGAGAAAAGTGAAGACTTTTTATTTTTTTAAATAAAGGACAAAAACAGTACAAACTATAAAATATTTGTTTATTTTTAAAGGCTTATTTATTTATTTTAGGGAGATTGAGAGAGCAGTCTATAAAATATTTAAAATTTGGATTTCATACAAACTAAAAATTTTTGCTTTTTGAACATCAGTGTTAAGAAAATAATAAGCCAAACTATAAACGGAGAGAAAATGTTTGCAGGACACATATCTGATAAATGATTTTGTATCCGGAGTATATAAGGAACTTTTAAACATGATAATAAGATAGATAACTCAATAATAAATGGGCAAAATTTTAAAAGACACATCAAAAATACCCACTATGGGCAAATAAGTAGTAAAAAGATACTCAGTATCACTAGTCATTAGAAAATGCTGATTAGGGGTCCCTGGGTGGCTCAGTCAGTTAAACATTTTGCCTTTGGCTCAGGTCCTAGGATGGAGACCCACACTGGGCTCCCTGCTCAGCGGGGAGTCTGCTTCTCCCTCTCCCTCTGTGTGCTCGCTCTCTCTCAAATAAACAAATCTTAAAAAAAAGAAAATTATAACTAAAACTCAATGAGATATTCTCACACACTTACCACAATGGCTAAAAATGAACAAAAACAAACCTCAAGCCCATGCGTGCAAGTGCGTGACACAACTACAACTCACTATGCTGGTGGGAATGTGAAATGGAAATGGTGCAGCCACTTTGAAACACAGCTCAGCAATTTCTTTTAAAGTCAAACATACCCTTGCCATTACAGCTCAACTCCATTTGTGAATAAAAAAAAAAAAATCCCCACAAATGGCTATAGCAGGCTTATTATTAATAGCTCTAAACTGGAAACAACCCAAGTGTTCACCAACTTGTGAATGGAGCAGCAATTTGTGGGACTTCCATACAGCAATAAAAAGAAACAGACCACTGATACATGTAAGAACATGGGTGTTTTTTTTCACATGCATTATGCTAAGTGAGAGAAGCCAGACTCAAAAGGCTACATTCTGTATGAGTATATTTATAAGACTTTTCTGGAAATGTAGTGATGGAAGATAGATCAAGGTTGACAGAGCCTGGGAGTGGGGGCTGGGTTAACCATAAAGGTGCACGAGAAGCTATGTGGGGTGATGGAACTGTTTTATATTGAACGTCCTTGTGGTGTCCTAATGCTTCAAACTGAACATCTAAAGACAGGGTGAGTTTTACTTTATATAATTTATACCTCAAAAAGCCTGACTTAAAAAAACACACACCAAACCCCATAGACTATGAAAAGGTACTTGCAATGTGTGTAGCTGATAAAGGATTGGTGTCTCAAATTCTAGAATAGGAAAGAGTTGCTTCCTATGGATTAGTATGAAAAAATTGTCTTTTAGTAGAAATAATGGCCTAAAAATGAGCAGAAATTATTCAATTTGGGAAGAATGGAGTCAACATACACACACACAAAGCTACTCAGTGTCATTTAGGAAAGAGGGGATTCAAATCGAACGTTGAGTTAGACAGTATTTCTCATCCATTAGATTGACTCAGATTGAAAAACTCGACCATTTTGTAAGTTAATAACATGTGACAGTGAAAACTTACCTCCATGTCTTCTGGAACAGAAGTTTGGTATAATTATTTTGGAAAAAAAAACTGGTTTGGTACTATTTAGCAAAGTCAATAGTGTACAATGTCTGATCCTCAAATTCTGCCTCTAAGCAGGTACACTTCTGACATTCTTCCACACGTGTCCCAGGAGATATGTACAAGGAAGTTTGTAAAAAAGGAAAAAGAAAACCCTCAAATGTCATCAAGAGTAGAATGGATGAGTAAGTATGGTATATCTATACAATATTAAACTCTTCTGCAATTAAAAGAATGAACTATAAGCACACGTCCTAAAGTGGGTGAATGTCAAAAACATTCATTTGAATGAAAAAAAAATCACAGAAGCATAAACAAAAGATTTTGTGTAGATAAGGTTCAAAGAACTCTCTCATAGGCTACATGGCATGATTATTATTTATAAAGATGCACCTGAAGACAGGCTGCTTTGACTTCCATTCTAGCCCCCACTTCCCAGCTCCTACCTTGGTAGTCTTCAGCCCCCTCCTTTTTTCTTCAGCCCCTTTTGCCAAAATTTCCTCACTTGTGCAGCAAGGATGCTGGTATTTATTAAGATGTGCTAATGGGTTGGGGTAGCACATGGAAGGATCAATACATGCTAGGAATTATTATTCTTCTCTAATCCATTAGGTGGAGCCTCACTGGTCCCAAGAGGGCAGGCAGGGCTCCCCTCATTGAGAACAGCAGGGAGCAGAAGTATGAAAATGCATGGAGACCAAGGCTCAGAGTGCAGTTGTCTCGAGTGACCATCGTGGAAGAGTGGGAACCACTCAGGACTATGGAAAAGGAAAGGGATCTGGGATTGCTGGAGCCCAAATGACCACTCAGTCTAGAATACCAGCTGACATTTTTAGCTAAGTCCTTAATTGCCCTGAAGAAATAGAATTATGATAAAATCAACAAAGTCCTCACTTGCATAAAAACTATGTACAGTACATTTCCCAAGATGGTGGTCATTCTAAGCCTTTTCTTTGATCACTCTCCTCCTGCCTCTCAACTGATTGTGTATTGGTACTTTCTTCAAAGAACAGGACACAAGGAAAAATGTAGATTTTTCATATCTAAGAGTTAGCCATTTGTTTAACTTTTCATTATGCCAGAATAATTACTGGAGAAGTGAGACTTTCGGCAATCATAGATTTGTCTGTTTTATCTGGCTTCTTATCACAAGTTTCTATAGTCTGATTACCTGTCAGTGTGGGGAATAAAGGGATCTCTCATTTTGATATCCTTTAAGTTGATACCAAATGTAGTTTGCTCTAGTTTTCAATGGAAATCTAATGGTGGATAGAAAATAATGGAAATTTATAACTAAAGTGAATTGTGATTGCTAATGTGTTAGGAAAATTTCATATAGTTTTTACTAGTTTTTTTTTCCAGAACTAAAGCTATTATAGTATTAGTATGGTATTATTATAGTATAACAACTACAATGTCTTGATTATTACTTACCCTCTTATTTCTACTTGAGCTACAGCAGTGATGTTGATTTGCAGGCTCACAAAATTGCTGTCTGGGTTGTCCTTGTTGGAACTACAACACAGTGACAATATGATTTGCATGTATTTTTCAGACATGATACAATATACAATCATAACATTCTATATATTGAAAGAACAACAAACGCTACCAATACAATCATTCAGAAAACAATGGCATATCCATTCTACAAAACTGTAACCATTTGAAAATGGAAATGCTAAGATTCTCTATGAGTCAAAGTAATGTAATGACTTTCCCTAAGAAGATATCTTATTTTGAAAATGCAGCAGACTAGAAAAGCTTAAACACTTCTTTGTTTCAACGGCTCAACCAAGAAGGCAGTGAGCCGAGTTCATTTGCCAACCTCTACCTTGGACATGTTTCTGAACTTCTCTATGCATCATGTTCATTGTCCATTAAATGGGAAAGGAAGGCACTCCTTCCTGATTCTCCATGCTCATAAAGAAGAGAACTTGGATAAATAATCCAAGAGCAGCACATAATGGAAAAAGCTTTTGCATTTGGCTCTGGAATTCATTATACCATACATTGTTTTGGCAGCCAATTTACCCTCCTTGTGGTTTATTCCTGAAGTAGTATTAAAATAAGTGTACATTTATTGCATGTTCACTGGCTGATGAGGGTGGGGGTGCTGGGAGTGAATTAGAAGCATTGCCAATGGTGGGAAGAAGCAAGACCCCAGGAATTTGGGCAGCTCACATCAAGGCAATTAGGACATGACACAGATGTTATCAAGTGCATCAGGATCTCAAGATAGGAAGGGACAGCTGGGTTGGCTCAGTGGTTGAGCGTCTGCCTTTGGTACTGGTCATGATCCTGGAGTCCCGGGACCGAGTCCTGCATCGGGATCCCTGCAGGAAGCCTGCTTCTCCCTCTGCCTATGTCTCTGCCTCTCTCTGCATCTCCATGAGTAAATAAATAAGATCTTTAAAAAAAAAAAAAAGATAGGAGGAAATGAGGTAACCGATAAATATTAAGGAGGCCATGTGATGTAATGAACACTGGGTATTATATTACATAAGAATGGTGGATCACTGACCTCTACCTCTGAAATCAATAATACATTGTATGTTAATTAATTGAATTTAAATTTTAAAAAAGATTCTCAAGATAGAAAGTGCATGTTTAATAATGTTTCTTTGAACAGTGGCAAAATTATTTTTAAATCTGCTGGTTCTTTTATCTCAAGCAAATATAATTACATATGAAATTTAATATTTTTAAAAAGAGATTTATTTATTTGAGAGAGAGAGAGAGCATGCAGCAGGGCAGAGGGAGAGGGAAAGAGAAACTCAAGCAGACTCTGCTGAACTCAGAGCCCGAGGTGGGACTCTATCTTACAACCCTGTGATCATGACCAAGAGTTGGGTGCTTAAGAGACTCCACCACTCAGGTGCACCTACATATGAAATTTAATTTTTAAAAAAATGCACCTGCGAAGCACCCAATCCTGTAAAGGAAAATGAAACATGGTCTCACAAGATGTTCAGCCAGTAGCTGAGCTTTGAATGCAGATGCCAGTTGCCTTTATAACCCTTTTGTGATTTCACTGGAGTCACTGTCATATTCCAAAGATTATGCAGCTTTCAGCAAGCAGATGTGGCCACACCACTCCTGACAGGTCATGTTTATATCCAGGTCTCATTTAGAAGAGAAAGCCTCCTCTTTTCATCATCGGCTTTCACGCAGATTCAATGGATAAGCTTTCACACTGCACTGGTGGTAATGGTATGTGTTCTGACTAGCTTTTGAAGCTTTCCAAATGTGGGGGCTGGAGAGGAGATGATAAGAGTCTGCTTTCAAAGCAGGAGGAGACAGAAATGTTCCCACAATGCTTTTGAAAAGTCTCGGCTGATTGTATATACTGATAAGTCCACTTAAACTGCAAACACACATAAAAGATATAAACAGGCCAATGTCAGGCTCATTTCCTGTAATGGGGCATCACTGCTAGCCTTGTGATGAGCCTAGGGGGACTTGTTCATCCCTGGAAACCCCAGTTTCCAGGCCGCTTTATTATTATCACATCTGGGGAAAATCAGACAACTAAAAGGTTTTTTTTTTAATAATAAATTTATTTTTTATTGGTGTTCAATTTACCAACATACAGAATAACACCCAGTGCTCATCCCGTCAAGTGCCCGCCTCAGTGCCCGTCACCCATTCACCCCCACCCCCCGCCCTCCTCCCCTTCCACCACCCCTAGTTCGTTTCCCAGAGTTAGGAGTCTTTATGTTCTGTATCCCTTTCTGGTATTTCCCACACATTTCTTCTCCCTTCCCTTATATTCCCTTTCACTATTATTTAATCCACCATTTGCTTCAACATGGATGGAACTGGAGGGTATTATGCTGAGTAAAGTAAGTCAATCAGAGAAGGACAAATATTGTATGTTCTCATTCATTTGGGGAATATAACTAAAAGGTTTTTGTTGTGTGTTTTTTTTTTTAAATTACTGAATTACTAACCAGCAAGAGTCATTAAGCAATTCTACTTGTTGCATACTGTGTAGTTCCAAATGCATTATGGGAAACTCTGTAGTTTAGAAATTGAAATCTCATTGTTCCACACCTTACCCAGACTTGGTTCAATTTTCTAGTTCTCACTGCTCTGCAGCAGTAGATATAAAAATTACAAACAAAAACAAGTTTCAGTTTAGCTGTCCCACAATTTCATTGCATTTTGTTTCCATGTGGTTAAAATGACACAATTGACTTTACTCACAACACCCTGAAAATGTTATATATAGATGTTAGGCACTGAAATCGTCTTTGGACAGAAGTCTCATCTGAAGCTTGCAGAGGCTATTTGACAGTGAGAGCAATGGCAGACGTGGAGACTAGATCGGGTTCACTAAACAAAATCGTCCTCTGTCACACAGCCTTGCCATGACACTTGGTACTGCAATCAACCACTGGTATCAACAACATCTCCTGGTAAGAAAGGCACCAGACTTGATATACAACTTAGATGCTTCCTTGACCTCTTTCCTGGAAGGAAACCTCCCTTGCTAATACCACTGCTATGTTCAAACAAGTCATCCATCACTGGCCTGGACGCTGAGCTATTTATATCATTGGTGCTAGTTCTACGCAGGAATGAAGGATTTCCTCTCCACGACTACACCCTATGTCATGCACAAGGATAAACATGTTTTTTACTTATCACTTCAATGCTTTTTTCTTTTTCCTTACTGTTTCCCAGTTTGGGTTTTCTAACATTCCCTCTGTGCTTTCTGTGGTCTTTGGCACATCAGCAAATACAGTGTTCATCTCACCATTGCCAAGGAAGCAATTTCAGTGACATCACGAGGACCTATTTGTATGTGGGAATTGCTATCTGAGAACCACTTCACACAGGGAGGAGAATGTTTACATGTCACACAGAGCCACGACATGAAGAGACCACTTAATGCAAACATTTGGTAACATGAAATATTTTAAGTTTATTAATATATAAGGTCTCATTTCTCTGTTGGGTTCTGTTTGTGGAAAGGGGCATTAAATGTGAGTAACAGAGGTCAATGTGGTCAAAAGCTTAAGAATTTAGACTTCAGAGCACTTGGTTTAATTTATCTTTGGTTTTAACACATTTAAATTGAATGCAAACTAGCCACTAAATACTTATTTATGTCTTTGGAGTTGGCCAGGCAAAGCATGTAGATTAATGCTCACCTCAGTGTTAAGTATTCTCAAACAGATAGAAAGATAAAGTATTCTCTTTATCTCTGAAATGTCTGGTTTTGGAATTTGATGTATGTATGTTCCTGGATGCTCTCTAGTTCTACATCTCTGCCTTTTTATATTTTTTTCAGGTTAATGTTAAAACAGTCATGAGTTGCTATAGCATGTAAGGATGGAATATAATCATGGTCCATTCTTTTAGATGAAGGGGGATGTTGAATTGTGACCATTTCCATTTTCCATCAAATTTAATACTTCATTGCTGAGTTCACTATTTGAATGATGATCTCCAGGATGGATTTGGAGAAGGCATTTAGGACATCATTTGTTATCCTTTGCTCCTTGGAATGAACTACTAGTTACACTCATTCTATTACCTGTAACTGCAATCAAAAGTAAGAAGGATGTGTCAAGGAATTTGCTTTGCATCTTTGCACCAGATTTTCTTTCTAAATAAAGGCTTTAAATTTCATGACAGATATATCTTCATGCCATTGCAGGACCAATGTCACAGAAAGTGATGGTGAGAAAAAAGAAACTTTAGGCCACTGTCTGAAGTGATGGTGGTCCTCACTATGGAGTGCTTTACTTTTTTCTTTTCTTTTCTTTTCTTTTCTTTTCTTTTCTTTTCTTTTCTTTTCTTTTCTTTTTTTTGAAGACTTACAAACATTTCTCAAATGAAAATATTTAGGACTACCTGAAACTTCTGGAAAATACACATTTATAGAGACACAAAGAAGTGATTTAATAAGCTTTTGGTAAAATGATATTATAGAATTCATTCTGTCTGCATCTTACCCCTAATAGGGTAAACATTTTTTAAATCTCTAGCAGAAAATATTAAGTTAAACTTTTAAAAAAGACCTAATTACGATCAGAAAAAGACCTAAGGTAAGTTAGAAAATCTTCCTTCTTAGAAATCTATCATAAAATTTAGGGGGTGTGGCTTGTGATATGGGTTGTAGATTAAAATTTTTTTTTAATTTTTAAAGATTTATTTATTTTAGAGAATGCATGAGTGGGAGGGGCAGAGGGAGAGGGAGAGATAATCCCAAGCAGACTCCATGCTGAGTGTGGAGCCCAACTCAGGGCTTGATCTCATGACCCTGAGATCAGGACCTGAGCCAAAACCAAGATAGTTGCCTAACTGACTATGCCATCCAGGCACTTCTAGGTTGTACATTTCAAAAATCTGCTATATTCTTATAGAGTTTATATATTTTTTTAAAAACCCTAAACGTTGAGTCAAAGTAGCTGTTAAGAAGTAATCCATTGCACAAAGTCAGCACTCTCCAATCACTTCTTATAGGACAGAAGGTAAGTTTAGAGATTAAGCCACACTGCACACTAGGATTTGAGAACCAAATTGTAGAGACTGACTTCAGAGTTGTGTTATAGTTAGAATAAGGGTTCATCACACTGAGCATATGCTATTTATACCAATGTTGTTCAAACTTTTAAAATTGCAGACTATAAAAAATATATATATACATTTCACAGGGTGTCTTACTATACACATTTATATTTATCTAATTGAATTGTTTCACAAACAGGAAGGACTCTGATACATTCCATTCTATTCAATCTCCTTTTTCTTTTAATACTGGCCTGCAGTCATTAAATTGATCCCATTACTGGCTAATGGACTGAAGTCCACAGTTGGGCTTTCATGCACACTGTTCCCCACAAGTCTTCCCACTCACTAAGTATTATTTTCAGCCATGGAGTATTAAACAGAATAGACAGGGAAGTAGTAATTACACTTTTATATCTGAAAAGGGTCTTAGAAAAAAGTGGCAGCTACTTACATGCTTTGGCTTGTAGTTACCAGAAAAGGCCCTGAATGAAGGCTCTGAACCAATATATGATCACACTAGCTTCCTGCCACAGTGCTCACAGTGAAACTATCAGAGACTCATTATTTCTTGAATAGTTGGATTTCAAGATTGTGAATGCATAATCCATTTTGTATTTTTGCAAAAATTTTTATCCTCAGGGATTAGCTGACCACCAGCTGAGAGCAAGGTAGGAATGTAGTATAGGTGTTGGTGAGAGTGGGAGAAGGGAAGTGAATCAGAATGAGGACAAATGGAGGTAAATGGGGGTGGGAGGGTACCCAGAACAAAATTTCACTAAAATAACTTGGCTCATATAATGGATCTCTTTTCTAAAACAAAACAAAACTGAAATAACGGGAACAAAGGAAAAATGATCTGTGAAAGTCTGAGTTCTAATTTCAGGAGACCTCTTAAGGTTAAGGAGCTTGGAGAGTGGCCATTCGTTTCACTATGGATTTCTCTAATATTGAAAGCTGACCATAATTTTAGGCACTCAAAGATCTGACCTTCTGATTTGGAGATCGAAGTTAATGCTCATGTTTGTTTTCTCAAGACGTGGAACTGCAAATCGGAGGCCCAGAGAATACTAGAAGAAAAAAAAATCACAAGACACTAAGTTTATTACAGGGAGGGACTTTATACGCAGCATAAAAATCTTAAATCATCCTTGCAAATCCCCACCCTAGCTTGCTGTCTTTTTCTTGGATTCCACCCTGGGTTGCTGGGAGGAAATCATGCAACTAAGACTGCAGGGCCCAGACAGTTCAAGTCCCTCTACATTGTGGTTTCTTCCCTTCATTGAGCCCTGTACAAACTCTTCTCTGGCCACCTTCCTATGTACTAAATTAAAAACAACCTAAATATACGAGAGATGATTGATTTGGAAAACTGTAATGCTTGTGTTTGATGCACATTTAGGTAGCCATTGAAATCATGGTTGTGAATTCTATGCAAAATGTGGAAAATGCTTCAAATGATGATCCATAAAGAAACAGATTACATAGTTGTATGTACAATGTGTTTCACCTATTGTTTTAAAAGTTTATCGATGGAAAAATTACAGGAGTGAGGGTATATTGTAAGAAAATATATCAGAATAACATCCTATGGTTATGTTAAGGTATGAGTGTAGGGATTGTTTTTTCCACTTTTCTTTATTTTCCAAAGTTTTATACTTGAGCTTACTTTTTTGAGTACAGATTTTTAAAACTTTGGGAAAAGTAAATGCAATGATACAATAAATAAGAAAGTAAAAACAAGAGCTAAGTAATTATATGACTTACTCTCCCATGTACTGTGCTAAATCTTATGTGCCTTGCCTCACATAATCATGACAACCACCCCACAGGTAGGTATTATGATTGCTGACATTTTACAATTGAGCAGTAATCTGAGGATTAGGGATATCAAGTGCCTTCCTCCAGGAGCACAGCAAATGAATTGTAGAGTTGGAGTGGAAATTCCTGCAAATTGACTCCAGAACCTGTTTTCTTGACCACTATATTATGAGAATCAAATCAAATCATGAGTGATTCAAAACTCATGTTAACACGAACAATAATAAATCATTGTTTTTATCGTAAACCCTCATCATCATTTTACTAGCCCTTACTGATTATGCTGCACACCAGGTACTGCCCTAGTGGCGTTATTTACATCATATCGTTGCACTGCTTCAAACATTTCTTTTTTTCTTTTTTCTTTTGCTTCAAACATTTCTAAACACAAAAATTCTCCCATTTCAATGTGACTTGTCCAAAGTATCACACTGAAAATGGCAAAGCTGGGATTTAAACCCAGGAGTGTCTAATTATTAAACCTATGCATCCTTATACCGCAGCCACAATGAATTCCTTAATAATAACAATGTACGATTTTTGGTCAGACCTCCAGGACTTTGCACATAAACTTCTCTCTTCTATGGAAACCTGTTTAAACATTTCCTGCTTTTTCTACTTGAAGAGGTTCTACTCATTCTTCAAAGCTCAGGACAAGAGATCCTCCTGCAACATACTGTCTGGTCCCACAGGCCAGGTCAGGCAGAAATTTTCTCTTTCCCTGTCTCTCCTTTGCTACTCTTCCCATCACTCAACCTCTAAGGTTGCTAATTTCAATTTTTTTATTGAATGGGGATTGTATATTTTCATCTTGAGGTTGTGAGACTCTAGCTTAGGATCAGGCATATAGAAGGGGCACAATACAAATGGTTGAAAGAATGTGAAAGAGTGTGCTGTTATTTGCATAGTTCTAGGGATGGGGATCTTGCCATATTATGATGAAGCCTAGCTAATGTTGGTCTTCATTGTAGAACAATTTAGCTTGGGACAAAGACACAACAAAGATATGACAATTTCATATTGATAAAAGACCCATGTGTTTTCAACTAGAATCAAACACTAGATCTCTGGGCACTGATTCTAAAGAACCTCTGTGGAACCACTACTTTTTTTTTTTTTAATTTTTATTTTTATTTATGATAGTCACAGAGAGAGAAAGAGAGAGAGGCAGAGACATAGGCAGAGGAAGAAGCAGGCTCCATGCACCGGGAGCCCGACGTGGGATTCGATCCCGGGTCTCCAGGATCGCGCCCTGGGCCAAAGGCAGGCGCCAAACCGCTGCACCACCCAGGGATCCCGGAACCACTACTTTTTTGTTTTCCTGATTGAGAGATTGTACACATTTTTATGAATCCTACTGGCACATAGTATATGAAAGTGACATTACTCCTCACAAATCAGAAGAAATACATCTAAATATTACCTTGAATGTTTGGTTAAATTAAAATAAAAAGTCACTTGACAACTATTTTTTAAAATGTTGGGACTGAAATAAATGGTGTTGGTGATTTATGATGTTTTTTAATATTTAGGACTGCTCTTACATTTGGAATTTTACTACAATCTGAGGAGATTACTTTTTTTAAGTACGAAATGAAGAAGTAAATAAATCAAAATGTTTTATAACAAAACAGAATGCAATAAAATTTGATGTATTTAAGGGCATTAAGGGGTGAGATAAGAAAGCTATTAGGTTTCTTCCACTATAGACCTCACAGATAAATGAATACAAACAATTTACTTCCTTGACTTCCAAAAATTATTTGTTGGTTAAGTGGATTGACATCCAGTCACATAAACACATTTGTGGTTAAGACCACATGGCCATTTTTACCCTCCACTTTGAGAATCACTGGTGGCCAATTTTTGTTCCAAGATTACTGTTGGTTATTAATGATCTTAGATGATCTCTGGTTTAGATTTAACACTTTCAATACTTGAAAAAGGAATGAGTGCCTGGTCACCTATTTATTGAGATATTTATTTATGGAGATATTTATTGAGGTATTTATTATAAGAAGTTACTCTATGTACTTAAATGGCTATTGAATAAAATAAACTTATTGTCCACAAGTAATCTTGAATGAAAAGTTCCTAAATCTGGAAACAAAGAGAGAGGAAGAACATGTCCTTATTCTCTCAGAAGCACATTATAAATCATTATTAACTCTTTCTTTTTCTTGCTACAATTTTGTTTATTATTCTTCAATTAAAATGCATGGAAAAATACAGACCTGGTAAAGCTGACTCAAAAGCTGGATTATGGTAACATTTTAATATAAAATACTGTGAATGATATTCATACGGGAAATATGTCAAAAATAAAAGCTTAATCACCTTTGCTAAAATCTTTAATGATGTCATTTCTTAAGTCATTTACTGATTACAAAAAAAATTGCAGTGAAATTCAAAGAAAAAATATCCCAAGAAAAAAACCTGTACCAAAAAGAAATTCACAAATTTGTAGCACCTAAAAGACATGTAAGAGTAAAGTCAAAGAAAAAAGCGTATGAAAGTATTCGTGTTTTTGTGTTCTTAACCTCAGATTCCCTACTCTCGATATGCTATAATGCTAAATCCACCACTGTGGTAATTTCCTGCCTAATTTGTTTCACTTGCCAGGTGCTAAATTGTTGAGTGCTAATTGGGGAGCTTTGTATTAGCTCTCTTAAAAATTCAATTAGAACTTAGTAAGGTCTTCTGGTTTTCTCTTACATTTGTTCCAGCCACCATAGGGTTCCCAAGGTCACACACCACCATCCTGGTTATATTTTCCATCTCGTACTCACAACTCAGTGGTCGCAACCCCTGCAATGGGAAAGAACACCAGCATAGAGCTCAGTAAGCAAATAAGTTACATCCTGTCCCTAAAGCAATGTGTGGGCCGGGAAGCTTCTCTTGATTTCAAACACCTGTGTGGGCAACTGTGCCCAAGAGTTCATGTGTAACCGTTAAGTCAGAAGAGAAACTTGATAGAAAAAAAATCAAAGTTTAATTATAGGAAGAAATTGGCTTAGTCAACATACTTAGTACATTTCACTGAGGAGGAAAATGCTTAATACATGAAATAATGAACATTTTAGGAATTATTTTTATTATTGCTACTGTTAAATTTGGGCCATGAAGATCACAGATAAGTAAACATCACTGAACAAATTTATTCTTGCAAAAACTGAAATGACAGGTATTAGTGGAAGCTATCATACGACTCAATGAGTATTTTGCAAGAGAATTGCTCTGAACACAAATTTTTACACACCATGGTCTCATTTTGAGATTACACGACCAATCTTAGTTCAACCCTCTAAACACTTAAGATGGGAAGAGAACACTTTTATGTTTACCTCGTGCTTCATGTCTCCCTTCTTCTACCTATATATTATTCTCATTAGAAAGTATCAAACTCAAGTTTGAAGAGGTGCTTAGAACTATGCCCTGGACAAGTTCTCAAGGTTACACCAGATGAGAAGTAAAGGAGCTTTATCTTTGAACTCCTTCCCTCTGTTCCAGCTCTATCTCTTGTTTTCACACTACTCCCAGCTGCTTTAAAATCCACACCTTGCTCTCCATCCTGAGCCCCTTTCCATTTTTCAAAACATAATGTCCCTATGGCCCTGCTTCACCTTTGGTGATAGCTACAAATGTTACCCATTATTTCCCTCTAACTTACTAAGTGCCACTAAGTGCCACCTGTCACTCTCATTCCCAGAGATAAGCTTGCAACATGAAGACTTTCACAAAGGAGCAACCTTTTGGGGATTTCTGCCCAAGGAGAGGTCCAAGGAAGAGGGTTCTCTGAACACGAGGAACATTTGTCCATCTGTCAGCTCTACTGAAATTTCAAAGGAAGTAATGTGACTTTTCATGTAAAAGTTTCAGAAACCAGCCTCCATTCCATTCCTCCTACTTCATTGAGAAAAAATAAGATCCAATAAGAAAATGACAAATACATCCAGGTAAAGAATTTTGTAAGTAAATCATATGCTTTGAGGAAATTAACTTCAGAGGAACGGGTTTTTTTTTTTGTGTCTGTTCTATTCCTAGTGCCTGGAGTAGTGTGGGGCAAAAAGTAGTAAATGGAAGATAAAAAGAAGTAGCCCATCCTACTTCCTAAGAGTCTGAAATGAAATAGAAACCCAAGTAACTATAAAATCCTCCCTCCTGTAATCAACCCCCACTGAAAAGTCTGTTTAGACTCATAAGAAAGGAGTGAGTGACTGGTATCTGGGGGCAATTTAATAATGCTCTCCCCAAATAACCCCAGTGACCTGTTAGTATTCTAAACACCTAAGAAACATAGTTTCAAATAGCTGTTAACATTCTTTCTTCTGAAAGGTAGAATTAGCATGCATTTAAAATCTTAAGGATCTATTACTAACCCTAATCACTCAGTCCTTAAAACAGCAAAAAAGAACCAGCAAAAGCTCTTAAAAATGTCCGTGAATCCTTTGAATATAACTCAAGGACTTAGTTTCTATAGTAAATATTTTTATCTTATCTAAAGGTTAAAAGTTATATGTACATTTTTTCCAGCTTTCTAGAAATAGCTTTTTTCACATCAAAGATCTTTTCTTTCCCCCAGTTCCCTCCTCCACCCTTTTTCTTTTTTTAACCTTTATTTCCTTTCTGTGAGTAAGAGAAACAATGATTGTTTTTCTAGATATTTCTAGATTATTTTCCTTAGCTGCTCCAGGGACACTGTTGCTCTAATCCATTTATAGCTCTTAAAATATTATTCATTCACTAAAAATATTTACTGTGGACCTGCTGTTTACCAGGCATTGATAAAAAAGACTCCTTGTCCTTACTGAATTTCCGATGATCATAACAACTGTAAAAAGTCATCAAAAGCAATTGTGACAAGCAATGGAAACATAACCAGTGCAGTTTGAGTTTTATGATAGGAGAGAGTCTTAGTGATAGAGGGGGTCATGCTCCTAGATTTCAGCACCAGAAACGCCATCCTGAAGGAAGTGAGGTCAAAGCTTCTGGGAGGCAGTGTAGATCAGTGGTTAAGAGCATGGGATTAGACCTAATAGTGGAGGTGTGAGTCTTGGTTCTGCTACATAATAGTTGTGTACCTTTGGGCCTGTTACTCAATTTCTCCGTATCTATAGAGTGGGGATACTGATAGACTTGCTGTTTTCTATAAGGCTGTTATGAGGATTAGTAAATTGAATCCACATAAGATCTCAGAGCAGTACCCAGCACATTTCAATTGATGGATATTGTACAACAGTGCAAATGTACCTAGGGCCACTGAACTGCACATTTAAAAAGTGGCTAAAATGGTAAATTTTGTATTATAAATTGTTTACACCAGTAATAATATCAATAATAATCATCATATAAAGCACATTGGCCCTTATTCCTAGAAGAATTTAGAAAAAGCCACCAAAGGAAATATGAAGTCTGGCTCAGTGAAGGTTTCCAGAGAAAGAGAAGGTCAGCGTCTACATTTTCAAAAAGATGAATGTTTTCAACAAAAGAATAAGAAAATTTACAATCAGATAATCCTAATATGTTTCCCCCGGAGAGAATTGTCTAAAAAAAAAAAAAAAAAAAAACAAAAAACCTTGAGCGGAGTTTAAATAAAAAGGTACACAAACCTCAAAATGCTTCAAAACAAAGAATAAATTAGAACGTGGCTTTAGTCATGTGAAATTCAAAGACCAAGCTACATCTCTGCCCAAGAAAAACTGATGGAAGAAAATTAGTTAAGGACTTCTTTGAGATTATGGATAATGTCTGTTGTGAGGTTTAAAGCCAAAGATAGAAGTGATAAAGGTTCTCCCATATTTTCCATGCAACAAAGCGAACCGTACACTGGATGTTTTGCTACAAGAACACTTTAGAATAGATGCTTTGTTTAACAAAGTCAGGGGTGGACTGACGTGAAAGAATCAAGTGAAAATATGAGTGGAGCCTTGGAATTTTTTCTAAAATAACACACTTGAACTTTTTTTGTTTGTTTATATTGTATTTGCATGTGAGCATGTATAAGTGATACTTTTCTATAAATTTCTGCAACAGGAAATCATGATTTTATGACTGTCAAAGATACACGATTATTACTCACCTGAATTTATTTTTTTACTAAGAAGATAATTTAGCCAGAACATAAACCACAAGACTAGAGGTTTGAGTAGAGAATTTTACATTCCTTATGTTTTTCAATGCCTATAACGTAACAACATAACAACAATTTGCTAACATTTCTGTAGATGAAATATTTTTCACTGGAGTATTGAATCATTCAAAGAACCTTATGCCTGGTTCTGTGTGAGGTGTAGTGATGGCCAGGAAAGAGTGGTAGGCTAGGTCTCCACCCTTGACTGTACATTTCTGAAGACAAGGGATTCTCTCCGTTATCCTGCCATATACTTATAATGGCTTTTTGGACCAAGTGATTAAAAACACAGCAGAACCTAAGGATACCCTGAGTAGGAAGATTCATGGACTGATAAGGAAAGGAAAGATTATTAAAAACAAACAAAACAAAACATCAGTGTCAGTTTAATAAATGGTGGCACTGCCCAACCGACAAATGACGAAGACCTGGCTTTTCTTGGTCCTGGTCCCAAAACGGTGGACCACGAAGGAAGCAAAATGAACGTGTTTCCTTTCCAGTGCCTGTCTAGGCTGTTATCAGTGCTCAGCTGGGAATGGTCAGAGTCCATAAGCTTCCTCCGTAAGCAATAATGAAAACCAGACCTTCCGGGACCTAAAGGAACTAAAAACAAAGGCTTGAAAAGGGCCTGTGAGGGTGGGAGTTAGCAGGGGAATCAAGCTGATAGATGGCATTAGTGAGTTTCTCCTCTGAGCCAGCTGTATTCTCTTCCTTGCTTCAGCTCTCAATCTTTGGCTAATTTATCTGCGCTATGGCAAAGAAAGACATGAATACTGCTTAAGACCCCCCCCCTCCTTCCTGGCTCATTGCTATTATGATTACCAAAGGTGCCTTTATGTCCTCCTTTATTTGGGAAGAAAGTCTCAGCTAAGATGGCTCTACTTAACATCAGTTTAACTTCAAATATACAACTAGCTCTTTTCCTACTTCGAATAATTTGCAAGGCATTACCTTGTTGCTGCGTTCAATCCCAACATAATCTGCCTCTTCTGGTATCATCACAAAGAGTTCAGCTTCGTAGGCACCTTCTCCTTCATTTCTTGCATTGATTATGAGCGTAAGATGGTTTTCATCTCCAATGATGACCTGATGCTTATCTCTAAAAATGCAGTTTAAAAGGAGTGTTAGGTGCCATACTTCTCTGGATTCACTGATACTTTATTTAAAGACTTGCGAGGAAAGAAGGAAGATGTGGGAATATAAGACTTGGACAAGAAGATGGTTTGCCATGAGAGGGTGGTGAGAAGAGCCCAGAGAACCACATCAGTGTGGGCAGGGCAGGACAACGTCCAGTGATGTGCTGGTAATATTTAACAATGTATTGTCAAAAAAAAAAAAAAAGGGAGTACCAGTTTGTAGCACTTGCTGATTCCAGTGGTGCAAATCCTCCCACTGTGGTCAATTTCAGGCTACTGACATACTTAACCATCTGCCACCAAAAATTCCAGGAAATTTGACAGTTGTCTCACAAGCCAGAAGGAGGCAGCTCTCCACATCACTGCACACGCTCCGCAGGAAGAAGAGGAGTGGTGGGAGAGAAGGGAGATGGTTTAGAAATGAATGGTGTGTGTGTGTGTGTGTGCATGCATGTGTGCACACGTGGCAAGTGAACTGTAAGAGGGAAGAAAGAGGCAAAATAAAATAAGATCTCAAATAGCTGACTGAGGATTTTGAGGAAATTTAATTCTCTCCAAACCTCAAACTGAACCAACATTTGCAAATGACTTTTGCCAGTTGACTCTTAGTCAAAGCTTATTGCTTAGGACACTGGCTAAATTGTGAAGTTTGGGGGAAAAAATCCCCTGCAACGTTGCCAAGCAATTCCAAGCACTGATGGGGGGATAGGACTTGGGGGTGTGTGCTGGGGGGTGAGGAGCATGAATCTCCTTTTCCCCCACAGAGGATGTTTTACATCATGGTTTCATTTCTTTCCATAATAAAATGCAGTGCACTTACCAGTGCTGGACTGGTGATTCTCCATTAGAGGCAACTGGGAAGCACTTTGATTCTTTTTTTTTTTTTTTTTTGAAGACTTTTTATTTATTCAGAGACAGAGAAAGAGAGAGAGAAAGCATGAGCAGGGGGAGGGGCAGAGGAAGAGAAATAAGGAGACTCCTCACTGACCAGGGGCCAAACAGGGCTTGATCCCAGGACCCTGAGATCATGACCTGAGCTGAAGGCAGATGCTTCCCCAACTGAGCCACCCAGGTGCCCTGAAGCACTTTGAATTTTTAAAAAAATTTTATTTATTTATCCATGAGACACACACACACACACACACACACACACACAGAGGCAGAGACACAGGCAGAGGGAGAAGCAGGCCCCACACAGGGAGCCCGATGTGGGACTCGATCCCGGGTCTCCAGGATTACGCCCTGGGCTGAAGGCAGGTGCTAAACCACTGAGCCACCCAGGGATCCTGCATTTTGATTCTTAATGTGATTTTGGGACACTTCTGCTTTACTCCACAGAGTGGCACTAATTTTTTTTTTTAACAAGTTAAAATTGATTTCATTTTGACAATTTTAAGGATGCTTTTGAGTCGTAATTTGGGTAAGGCATAGATAGAACCAGCCTGAGTCCGCTGTTCATAGGACTGACGCAAGTACACACGACCTGAGTCACCCTCCATATGGGTTCATTTTGAACAAAAAAATGTTTTTCCCCACTTGTGCTGAAAGATGAAACAGCCCAGGCAAAATCTTAGGGTGTGTCACTTGACACCGGCGACAAAGAACTGACCCAAGACACAGGCTAACCCAAAGCATAGCCAAACTCAAGAATTTCATGCAGAGTGGTTTTTTTTTTTTTTTTTTTTTGTAGTAGTTGAAAGTGTATACTTTCTCCAGAGAAGCTTTAAATAAACACCTGTATTCCATTAGATAAAGCGTACAAGTTTATTTATTTAAACTTACGGTCTAGCTGAGAGCTTCAAGTCAGGAATGCACATGTTGTCTTCTCCACAGTCCACCAGGATGTGAGCCTGTGTTGTGCAAACAGGCATCAGGAATAATCTGGGTAAACCTGAATCATATCCTCTTTCTTGAAATGTATGAATGATTCCACAAATTAAACCAAAGCTTTTCATTTCACTCAGTGTGATTGTGCCCAGCTAGAAACCCTATGTGAGGCAGTGATCTCCCAATACAACCTCATTGACATAACAGCCCGATTCCAATTCATCCTGAAATGTCCATAAACACTCTGGCAGTGTTTTGAGGATCATGGGCTATCTTGCTTCCATCACAGCCACATTTTGAACGAACTAAATCTCATTGCACAAGGAGAAGGGCTTCCGAAAACACAATAATGCAGTGTTTCAGGAAACACATTGGGAAAGTCTCCCCAGTGTCATGAGTTTATGTGCAGGAATGAAAACAAAAGAGGCTAGATTTGGTCTGAAGGTCACAGGAGTGATGCTCGAGGCTTGAGAATCAACCATCAAAGACTGCCAGCGACCTACCTGTTGGGTAACAGTGTTTTCCCTGTAGTAATTCAATATTGGTTTCACTTCCAGGCCTTCTTTAAAGGTGGATTCGTCCAAACTGTAATTCAAACTAATGTTGATTGGAGATAATTTATCTCGGAATTCAGTTTCATCCTAGGGAAAATAATCACACTCAAGGAAGGCTCTGGGAAATAGCTACAAGATGTTAGTCTGTGAAAGGCAGGCGACATTTGACTTTAGCCAGTGGAACTGATCAGGGACTATCATGGGAGCGGGCCCAGGTACATGCTGATTTGTGGGGGAGATGGTAGCCAGCTTAATTAGCACATGTTCAGGGATGATATTGTTTACAGCTGGGGTTTCATCGAAATAAATGCTTCTGGAGGCAATCTTCAGGTTCTCACACAGATTGGTCAAATTGCAATTGAAAAAAAATATATATATATAACAAATGGTATGGAGAGTTTTGTGAATTGGGACTTTTGTTTTTGTGAGGTCAGCAGTGTTTATGAGTGCTCTTGGGCTCCAGGCGGGTGGGGAGGACACATCTTGGTTCTCCTCCTCTTGTCATCTCTTTAAGCTTACATGAACTTCAGGACATCTTTAGCACACTTGAAGTTTCCTCAGAAAACGAAAGAGAACCCCTTCAGAGTTGAGGGGGTGGCACAAGCAAAGGCCCAGGAGCACACAGTTATACCTTAGGCCATGCAGAAGGAGTGCCACCTTCAGATGTGTGCCAGTCACAGGCATAATGAGACTCAAGGGGTGTGTGCCCAGCTTTTCATTCTAGAATGTGTCTGTGAACTCTGCCCTCAGTGGGTTCTCTCACTCCCTCACTAAGCCCATTAAGGGAGGAGACAAAGCGAGCGAGCGAGAGATAACCCCACAACTGCTAAGAAGCTGGAGTAATAGTGTTACAAATACTTTGGCTCTTTTATTTCATGGTATCCTTCAGAGTTACTGTAAATATACACTTCTTTAAAAGAATATAATTATAAATTGCTTTCAATAAAAGTATTGGATGCCTAAACGTTTTCCTGAGTTGGCTCTGAAATGCACATTGATAACATCTGGCCGAACATACTCACGTAGGAGAAAAATTCAAATAACTTGTGTTTAACGTTTATGGTTTTTCTGGGGAGGGAGGCAGTGAGAAATGAAAACCACCTGAGTGAGGACTATTATCAGGATAGTGTGCAAAACAGAAAGGAGCCTTGGGGATGAACAGCCACGCTCCATCAGGTCAGCTGCCTCGGAGCTCAAGAATGGAGCATGTGGCCTTATGGTAAAGTTTCCGCCTATGAAGGGAAAATTGATGTGGATCTTTGTGGTTCAACAGGGAAAAATGGTTGGAATTTGAATCTGAGTGGTAGAAGCCAGAAAGGCGATTCCGGAACGCTTACTCTAAGGTAAACGACAAAATCTTGGCATTGGAGGGATCTCTGCCGCTTTATGGTCAGGGGGAAAATGAGATGTGACTCATGGTTGTCAAGGAAGAGCGTGCGTTTCACGGCTCCTTTTTGTTTCAGGGAGTCCAAGTGCACCTCGGCAGTCAGGCCTAGGGACAGAAATAGAGCAAATATCATCAGGAAAGGCAAAGTATTCAGTGAATGCAGTGCTAGAATGAATTTCTAGTTCAACTTGCTTACTCAGAAAACATTGTTTTCATAGCTGGGATGAAAAACAATAGACGAGCTGAAAAGAAGTTTTATGAAATACTCTCCAAGCCGAGAAACTTGTTTTGTAAAGGTTTGACAAAGTCATTTCCACCCCCTACCCAACTATTATATTTGTTTTTGCAGACAGTCTTAATGCCAACCATTCAAGTAACAGTTATGTAGAAGTTTCCATTATATACCATAGAAATCTTAATATTAAAAAAGGGGGGCTCTTTCAAAGTTTTATGTGGTCTGTGCCGAGAAACGCTTACTGCTAACTTTTCTTGGTATAGTATAGGAGCATAAAAATGAAAATGTGCTCACCTATTGTATTTGAAATGCTCTGGCCTGTTACAGATGCACATACGCTTAAAGAGAAGCTATGGAAAATAACAGTCAATAATATATTGGTTAGTAAAGTTTTGTATCTGAAGTAGCAATCTTTATCTCACCCAAAATAAATTGAATACATCATTTTTCCTCTGTACTTCTCATTATCCACACACACAACTAAATATACATATATTTATAATATTTATCTATCTCACCAGTTGACCACAACACTAATACAATTAAGACAGGTAATATTAATAGAGGAAGTTAACCACAAGTTAACTGAATTAACCAATGGGTTAAGACTTAATTAAGTAATTGATTACTCGTTGCTTTTATTCCATAAATACATATGAATATTGGCCTTGTGTTAGGGAAGAATTAGGCAGTACAGCATGGAAACAGCTAGCGGTAAAGCCTGGAGATGATCAAGAACATGACTCCATTTGAGGAACCCACAGAAATTCAGTATGGTTGGGGGGTGAGAGCAAGGTGGGGAAGTGCAAGGAGGCAAGGCTGGCTGGGTTGATCTGTGGCAATGAGGCTTTGAAAGCTATGTTAAAGAGTTTGGATTTCATCCTAAGGGGCATGGAGCACCATGGGATGATTAAAGCACATCCCTACTTGGCTTAGGAAGAGAAGGGAACCTGATGGTAACTTGCTGGTGTGGGTACAATTAGAGGCAGACACTTCATGAGGGCAGGGGGGTAGAAAGAACAGAAGAAGCTTAGTGTGGCTGTCTCAAGCTGGGTGGGCACAGTGATATGGTGCGTAGATACAATTAAAAGATGGCGGACATGCACAAGAAACATTTTATAGTTTTGCCTAGAACATGACCTAAACTCAATCCAGAGAGGTGTCTGCTGCAGCTGGTAGGATGACCTGTGCTTGGACCTGTTCTGTGGCCAAAGAGGAAATGAGAATGGGTCACTTGTCTCTGCCTGGCTTTGCAGAATGTGCTCACATCCCTCCTGAAAAATGTCAAGCCCTAACAGCCAGCATTCAAGATGGGGCTTTTTCACATTTCTAGGAAAGTAAAAATATAAGAAAATACTTAACTATGATTTAATGACAGTCTTAATGATTTTACTAATAAAATACTATAGTATGATTTGAATATTTCTATTGCATCCAAAAGCTGTAAGTAATCCCTAATCATACGTTAATTATATGTCAGCTTCCTGTGTGAAATATAATGAAACTGTGTCACATCTGGGACTCATCTGTCTACCGTGACCTCAGTAAATGTCTCCCTTCAGGGTAAATAATTTGCCACATGCCATTAAGCCAATAGTTTCCTGAGATGTCTCTGCTATTACAAGTGTTTGTACCACTTTCCCAGAGAAATCACAAGTACCAGCTCAATTCTACTTCAATTAGAATTATTTAAGGAAGATGAATAGTTAACCCTGTCTTAAAATTCTGCAGCGTGTCAGGCTTCAAAATTGAATTTTTTTCCTGTGCCCAACTTTTTTTTTTTTGCAAGTATTTGGTTATGTGTTAAAATCATAGACAAAGTTCATTATATTTTCCAAGATGGATTCCTATTTGCGATGAAATTATCAACTTATGTAAATCAAAATAACTTTATATACAGTATTGTGTTTAACATGAATAACTCAAAAGCAATGAAGTTTTTGAAAAAGAAATAAAGCTCTGAATATGAATATTATTTTTTCTTTGTGAGAAGGTATTTTTAAAAAAATTTATTTATTCATGATAGACACACACAGAGAGAGAGGCAGAGACACAGGCAGAGGGAGAAGCAGGACCCATGCAGGGAGCCCAACGTGGGACTCGATCCCGGGACCCCAGGATCGCGCCCTGAGCCAAAGGCAGGCGCCAAACAGCTAAGCCACCCAAGGATCCCCTGTAAGAAGGTATTTGATCAACAAATGATGTCAGCAGACTTGCGAATTATATTAATCACATGTCAGTGTCGTTCTATATTTCTTTCTTAGTTCTCCCTCTCTGTTACTCCATGTCATTAACTGGGATGACTGTAACTTTTTTCATACAAGTTTAAAGTAACTGCTACAATTTACTGAATTATTGATAACAGTACCTCAACCTGCCAGTTTATAGGTGTCCTTTCACAGAAAAGAGTTGCCATGTAGAAGGCTCTGATCTAAAAGGAAAACCTCAACATTTTATAGTAGTGGGCCAAAATATTAACTCTTTTAAAGAAAATTGTTATTATTGGGGTGCCTGGCTAGTTCAGTCTGTAGAGCACACGACTCTTGATCCTGAGTTCAAGCTCCACATTGGGTGGGGAGCCTACTTAAAAAAAAAAGACATAGTCCTATCAGATATCAAAAAATGTTATCAAGTTATGATAAATAAAACATTATTAAGAAAATTTTAATTATTGAAGCATATTTGATGTATACTGTTATATTTGTTTCAGGTGAACAACACAATGATTTGACAACTCTATACATTACTCGATGCCCACCACGATAAGTGTAGTTACCATCTGTCACCATACAAAGTCATAACAAAATTATTGGCTCTATTCCCTATGCTGTCCTTTTCATCACTGTGACTTATTTATTTTATAAATGGAAGTCTGTATACCTCTTAATCCCCTTCGTCTCTTTCACCTCTCTGCCCCTCTTCTCTCTGCCAACCACCTGTTTGTTATCTGTATGAGTCCGTTTCTGGTTTTTTGTTTACTCATTGTTTTGTTTTTTAGATTCCGCATATAAGTAAGATCATAATATTTTTCTTTCTCTGTCTGACTTATAATAACTTAGCATAATACCCTCTAGGCCCATCCATACTGTTGCAAAAATCTCATTCTTCTTTATGGCTGGGTGATAGTCCACTGTAAATATATATATCATATCTTTCTTATCCATTCATCTATTGATGGACACTTGGGTTACTTCCATATCTTGGCTATTGTCAATAATGTTGCAGTAAACATAGGGGTGCCTATGTCTTTTTGAATTAGTATTTTTGTTGAAATATTCACTCTGAATTTAGCAAAACATATATTTTACATAAACACAGACATATATTCATTATGTGTTTTGTATATCAGAGAATTAGGTCCACTCAGGTCTATATTTAATTATGAAGTACACTTGAGTTGTCAGGGAGAGCTGTGATCTCCAGGTAGAGTTAAAATTGCAAACTTGAATTTATGATCACATTCAATATGGTACATTAGTCTGAATAGGTCTGATTGGAATAAAAACATTAAATCAACCCAGAGCCCTCATCACATAAACACTAAAGGAGGTTATAGAATGTTTGTCTATAGTGTTTCTAATACATCAGAAGGCAGGACAGTACATGACAAATCCTCCAACACCAGCCCTGACTCAATGCGCAGTTGGGATAATGATACTGTGATATAGCAGTGTGCATAGCCATGCAGGAGAGAGAGTGAGGTGGATGTGAAACAAGATTTAAAACTACAAGGCAATTCATTTTTTTTAAGTTTATTTATTTATTTTAAGTAATCTCCACATCCAACGTGGGGCTTGAACTCACGATCTCGAGATCAGGAGTTGCATGCTTCTCTGACTGAGCCAGCCAGGCACCTCTCATTTCTCAATCTAAGCAATTTAATTCAATTTCAGTGACAGCAAATATTTTGCATAGAGTTAGGCATACTACTTTATGCAAAAAGGTTTTCTTAAATTTGAAAATGGATAATGAAGGTCTTTCATATTTATCAAATGAAATATTTTACTAAATACTTTTTATTTTTCTAATTGATTAATAACAATGTTAATATTTACTGTGCCCGTTTTATTTTTTATTTTTTCTAATTTGGAAATGCCAGTAGCAGATACTTTATAAAACTACACAGCTATTTGAAAGCCACAGAAATTCACACTGATAAATGTGAAGAACTATTTTCCAGTTAGGGTTCACTTAAATAGTTTTCAGATGTAGAATACAAGGTTATATCAAATACAGACAAAAACTCTAAGAAAGCAAACCGACAACTGCCCATCAATCATTTTGGAAACACTGACCTAAGTTCCTAAAATAAAAGCTATCAGAGAAACACATTCTAGACTGAGCCGGCTCTTAACTTTCATCTTCAAGTACCCTGAGCCTCTATTAATTCCAAATTTTTGCACGTGGAAATGAAATGTTTCTCAGAGAATGCATGCAATAGAGTGGAATAAATAATCATAAAGACATATATTTATTCATTTGCCCACATAACAAATTCCATCTTACTGTAATAATATGATTTAATGCAATAAGGGAAACAGCTCATGAAAAGAAACACTTTTTTTTGGTAACAAAGTAATACTCTTCCTATAAAACCAAACAGACCCATGTCAATTAAAAATACTTATATTTTATTTTAAAAAAAGAACCCTAAAAATCCTTCGAAATAATGATCTAGTTCAAAATAGCACTTGATGTCAGAGCCTGCCACACCCAGATACTCAAAAAACTCCAGCCTGGGGTCCATTCACTTGTGAACATGGAACACTAGACTCTTTGGGGAAATACTGAGTCTTAGCACTCTTGCCCAAGTAGCTCCCACAGTTCATTTCAATGAGTGAATCACGCCAGGGTAAGGACAGATGCTGGCTCTTTCACATATTTTCTCAGATCAGGTTTTCATTATAATACTTTATGGTTTTAAACCATTTAAAAATGTGCTCAGGGCACTTTTCCCAGCTACTTTCAAAAACCGGTAAAGAAGAGGGCACGCCTCCCAGAAGGAATCAGGGAGCACCCAGCTAAGGACGTTTTTTTCCACATTTCTTCAGGGTCCTCCTCACCACCCCCCACCCTCGACCTCCACCCATGAAGGCTTTGACTCCAGCATTTGAAGCTTTTGACTCTTGTCAAAAGACCATCAACAACACATTGAGCTTGGTTGGAACTAAGCTCTCTAGGTCAAGACTGGTTGGTTCTGCATTCTGACATTCTTTGGAACTGAACATACTGTCTGAGTTAGACCACACCTTCTGGAAAATGAGGGCAAATCTCAAACACCCCGAGGATTTGTTGATTTTCTAGAGGATATACCCTGTTGGCATTACCCAATACCACAGACTTCTGACTCTTGAGGACCTCCATATTGAGAAACAAAGTCGCATATTCTCAAGCTGTGTTACAATCGAGTTCCATTTGTAGTTCCTTTAAGATGACCAGCAAGATTGAGAGGCAACACTTTGAGAAGTGATATAGATATAGATGGTTTCCTCCTACAGTCCACCAAAGGAACTGTAATTCTACTAATATTCCTGATAATGAGATTAGGGTCACAACAATAGAGTTGTGAGCACAAAATTGCTATTTTTTAAAAAAGATTTTATTTATTTATTTGTCAGAGAGAGCAAGAGAGCAAGAGAGAGCACAAGCAGGGGGAGTGGCAGAGAGAGGGAGAAGCAGGCTCCTCATGAGCAGGGAGCCTGATGTGAGACTTGATCTCAGGATCCTGGGATCATGACCTGAGCAGAAGGTAGACGCTTAACAGACTGAGCCATCCAAGTGCCCTTAAAATTCCTATTTTAATAATGTGTACTTTTTGTCTGATTATGTACTCTAAATTATAAAACTGACATATGTTTTCACAGTGCAGGAAACCAAGTGACTTAACTGAAGTCTGACTATTAAAAAAAAATGTCTGAGAGGGGGTATCCATATATTTTCATTTTGGTTAATATTTATTTTAGCATGCCAAGAATCAAAAAGAGATCTCCCCGATTTGTTTTATTGGAAATTGCCCCAAATGTTCTTATGCTTCTCCTCTTACCTGGAGCCTATAGATTGGAGAAGTAGCCTCAAGTGATTAGTTAACAACAAAAGATCAGCATCATGTAAAAAGATCCTTCTCTTTTTTTTTGAAAGACTGTTTTTTGTCTATATCTGTATTTCTTTCTATCTCTATATATTGAAAACCATGTGTGTGCATTCATGCCTCCCACTCCAGATTAGAAACACAAGAAATACTCTAGTTTTCTTCCTTTCTGTATTTGTGCTTTTCTTCTATGACATTGAGAAATATTGCTGCCATTATAGCCATCATACCTGCTTACATCTTCCATCTCTCTGAATATTGTTATCTTAAAAAAAATTTCGGAGTGTAGTTGACACATTACATTGGCTTCAGGTGTACAACTTAGTGCTTTGACGAGTATACACATCATGCTATGGTCACCACAAAGTATAGCTACCATCTGTCCCATTACATTGTTACTATAATGTCACTGACTGCGTTCCTCATGTTCTGCTTTTATTCCTGGTACTTACTCATTTCATAATTGGGAGACTGTGTCTCCCTCTAGCCTTCACCCATTTTGTCCAACCCCCATCCCCATCCCCTCTGGCAACCACTAGTTTGTTCTCTGTATATAGATTCTTTTTGTTTATTCAATTTTTTTTTTAGATTCCATTTATGAGTAGAATCATATGATATTTGTCTTTCCTAGTCTGACTTAGCATGATACCCTCCAGGTCCATTCATGTTGCCTCAAATGGCAAGATCTCATCTTTTTGGGGGGTTATGTAATATTCTAGTGTGTGAGTGTGTGTGTATGTAGGACAGAGCAATATATTGTATATGTTGTAATATTGTATAGTAATATATATAGTAATATTTTATCTCTCTCTCCCTATATATGTGTGTGTGCGTGTGTGTGTGTGAGGTCTATGTATATATATAGATCTCACATTTTCCTTCTCCATTCAGAAAGACTAACTCTTTGTTACTTAAATTGGATGCACACTTGATTGGAGTTTCTCAGAACTACAAAGTCCCAGGCCCTACCCCAGAAGCTGGATTACCACGAGAAGCCCAGGTGATTTGAATCCACATCAGAGTTTGAGAAACACCAGACTAACTCACCAGGCCACAGATGACAGAGACTCTAGAATCTGGCATGTTTTATTTTCCAGATTGATAATCATTGGGTGCAGCAAAAGCTGGGCGTCTACAGTGACAACTGGCCTTGCCCTGCAGGGAGAAGACACAGGGTTACAATGAGCCACGGGAGAGACACCCCACTTCTAGAGGCCTCTGCCAACATTCCCAGCCTTTGTACCAAGATTTTGCCTTCCTGGGTGAACAGGTGGGCTCCAGACTTAATTACCTTCAAACACGTGTGGTCGCTTATGGCTACAAATCAAGGATGCTGTGGGTCTGTCAAGCAAAATGGCATTCACAGACCTGCTTTGTTTATGGAGTGGACTCCAGGTATTTTGGGGATATTGCTGTGAAGTGCTGTGCTGGGATCTGCTCCATTTGGGTCTGAGGAAATGCATCATCCTCTATTTGCTCCTGCCTGTAAGTACTCTAGGTTTGCAAATTTTCTTTCCTGTTGGGTTGATGGTTTTTTATTTTGATTGATAATTTCCTATCCAAGCTTTGTAGGTTTAGCTAAACACATCATGGTGGGTTGGCAAGATCACTGTGTACTTCACACAGAGCTGAGGTTCTCAATCCTGACTGCACGATGTATGCACCCGTGGAGTTTTCAGACAGGTGATATGCCCGGGCCCCACCACAGATGAAGTGCATCAAAACCGCAGGGGGCCGGGGCCAGGCAGGCATCAGAAGGTTAACCAAGCCTTCCAGGTGGTTCTAATGCGCAGCAAACTCCATTTTAACCCCCCAGGTGAGCATAACGAGACAAGTGAGTAACTCACTGGGGAAGGGGATGGGGCAATTTTTAAAGCTCTGTTCCAAGATAGGAGAGTTCAGAGCCAGGACTCCAGATGACAACATGAAAAGTTGGGTAACTTTTCCTCTGATGGGAGGGGAGGCAGTGCTTTGGGCCAGTGTGTGAAACAGTTTCATGATTACCACATGGGCCCCAACTGGGAGGGAGGAGGCTGGCAGCCAGCATCTGACTGTGATGTAGGTCTGACCCCTGTGAAGGAGTGAGGGAAGGAAAGAGGACTGGATGGTGGAGTTAGACCCTAGCAGCTGGAATATGAGTTCATCAGCCCTGAGTGGAGCATTGTTCTGGCCACTGCACACATAGCCTTATCCTTAGATACTTGAGCTTTTCATTCATCTGATCCTCTATAACCCGAAGCAGTGAGGGGCCGGTCTACACCAGCCTATGTGTATGTATGCCTTGGGATGGTTGAAGGTGAAAATCTCACTTGGGGAAACCTAACTTTAGAATTGCTCTGGGGGAGGGGCTAGGTTAGCAGTGCCCAGAACACCCAGGACTGCTCTCTGTCTTTTGTTTTGACATCCCGATCTAGTGTCCTGAATTCCTAGAAAAAAAATTTTTTTAAGAAGAAAAAAGAATCTAACATTTTTGAGCACCAGCTGTCTACTATAACATACAATTCTGTGTACTTTACCTGCAGATTCTCACTTAATCCTCTTCACAAAAATAAACTCCTAAAGCAAGTACTGTTGTCCCCATTTAACAAATGAAAAATCAGAGGCTTAGAAAATTGTAGGAACTTGCCCAAGATGACACATGAGTGAGTGTGTGGAACGGCTAGGGCTTTGAATCCAGACCTGTCAGGTATGAACTGTTGTTCAATGCTTGCTTTTGGAATATCAATTCCTGGCACATTCCATTCCTTAGTCTCCACACCTGATTTATAGAAACCAGAGTAAATAGTAACCTCTTCCCACTGGTACCCTTTCTCTATAAGCACATTTCAATGGATTTCCAAACCAAAGAGAAGAATTCAGACCTAGTAACATCTAAGGAATGCATCCTGTTTTAAATTCTGCTGAGATTCATATCTTAATCTCACATTATGTTAGTAGGGACTAGAAGTTTGGTCATGAGGATGAGAATAAAAAGGCAGAGAAATGAAAGAAAGGAAAAGAGTGGAGAGCAAAGATTCCTCCAGACTTAAAAAAAAGCATCTAATTGTTTTCCAAAATAAAGAGGTGGCATAGACTCTTGAAGGTAAAACTAGTGGCAGAAAGGAAATGCATTTGAAACAGTTAGAAGGACCTTTGCATACCACAAGCCACGTACCTGTAAACAGCTACTTTTCCTGTCCCGAATGCACCTACAATTAAATCTAAAAAAGACAAGAACTCAGAACACATGTACATATTTTACAGAAACAATCTAAGCTCATCATAAATAGCATATAGAGCATCCTGAGATGCTGATTGTAGAGTGAGGCGCATCCAGTGGGAGCAGCAAATTGCACCTTCCTGAAGACATTCTGGAAAGGATGTTGGAACTGCACTGTAACTCTGTGGGACACACAAACCAGTAGATCTCAATCCCTTCTAGACTCGGGAATGTCAGCTTTCTAGAAATGTTTTAAAAATACATCATAACACCATTCCTCTTATCCACCACACTGGAGGCCTGCACATTAAGGAAAAGGAAAGGGAAAAAAACCATATGCTCAGTGCTTGTATGTACCAGGCATGTTACACACCTTATTTTCCCATTCCTTCCACCAACGACCCTGTGAGGCAGGTGTCATTACCCGTGAAGTGGGACATTTTGACTGCCTTTTTGACATGACCACTTGCTCTTTATGAATAGTGTGGATGGTGAGTATCCTCTTGTCAAAGTGATTAGTAGTTTATGAAATAATTGGTGTCATTATAATGATCTTAAATAACAACAACAGCGATAATAATACATGTTGAACACTTAACTCTGATCTGGGAATTCTTTTGAAGAGTTGACCTTGATTATTCCTAACAAGAAACTAGAAAGTCTCTACTATTTGCACAATTTTGCAGGTAGGTAAATTGAGGCTTAAGAGGGCAAACCTATAAATTCACTGGAGTCCACACTAGGTGAGAGGTGGGGCTGGTCTACAGCAGTGCCGGGCACTAGAACAATCTTAGGCTGTCTGAGGGGTAACACTCACACTGATCACAGCACTTGGCTAATACATGGGTAAAGCGGTCTGTTTCTGTAGATCTAATCTATAATGGTTACTCTTGTTAAATGCCACCAAACATACAAATGACGATGGCTGAATCTCCAGAGTAAAATTTAGATGTAGATGTGAGAAAACTGGACCTGGTAGAAATAACAGCCACAGAAGAAGACTTAAAACATTTGAGACCATAAGTGGTTAATCCTAGCAGAGCAGAAATGAAAATGAAAAAAAAAAAAAAGAGAGAGAGGAACTTATCTGGCCTGTCCATATGGAAAACCGATCAAGAAATTGGTCTAGTGGAGTTTGCACAAGAAGATGATTTGTAGCCACATTCCCTCAGCAGCCACCTTTCCTGGATGTAGGAGCAGCATCGGACTGCAAGCATGATTCCCCTTGGAGGGCCGGAAGTGCCCCTGGCCTGAGCCCTCAGCTAATGATGGATGGAAGCAGGCCATAACCAGGGATGACCGCTTCCTTACCCCTCCAAGGGGATAGCCCTGAGGCATGCATTCTTCCCCATGTCTCACATGTCCCCAGCTCCCTCTGCCCACTGTGTCAATGTGCTTCATAACCACCTTCCTTCCTCTACCCTCTACCCTCCTCCCTTGGCGATGTTTCTTTGGACCATTTCTCATGTGACCTGCTTGCTTTCTAATCCTTGTCTTAATGTCTGTGCTGGAAGAACCCAACCTAAGACCTTCAAAAAAAAAAAAAATGGACTCAAATATCTTCAAGGTTAAAACCACAGTTGAGATGTCTCATGTTTTAATAGACACAGAATCAGATTCAGATGATAGGTTTGAGACTGGACTCCAAAGCTCCATGTCTAAAAAAGTGTATATGTGAATGTTTAAAAAAGTCAAATGAAGGTCATCTTCAAGAGATGATCAAGAGATCATCTCTTTTTGGGTGAGATTAAAAGATGCATTAAGAAAATCGACAATTTGAATAATTATGGCTTTGGAAAAAGAGTCTTTTCCAAAGTTCAAGTCTTTGAAGCCAGAAGCCAAAGTTTCTGAGTCTACCAATTTTTAAAATTATATCAGTTTCAGCTTTTTCAAGTATTTTCACTTTTATTTTTTCCTGTTACATTCATCTCTTCCAGCATATCAGTGCATTTTTTTGCTCTGTCAGAGGAAGAAGAGCTACTGATTTGAAGAAATGTGAACTCTATTCTCCGTGTGTGCCGTGGACTCCAGTAGTTACACAAGACTGGTGGCCCCCAGATGGATCCCTGCTATTGATGAGACATCAGACAAGAGAATTCTATTACAAAAACTGATTCGAGAGGAATTATGTATGTGCTTTGTTTTTGGCTCCAAATATGATGAAATAGGAATATACCAAGATTAGATCTTTTATAAAAGAGGAGTTTTAAGAATGGACTTCTCTGGAAATGGCAAAGAAAAAAGACTGTAAGCTCTTCCAGGGCAGGGATCTTTCTTCAAGCTTGCATATCACAGATACTTCATGGAAATAAATGAAGAAAGAAAGAATCTGCATCCACAGTACCAAGCACTGGGCCAGATTTGGAACAGAGGCTTTATAAATTGGAGAATAAGTAATAACAAGATAATGTACTAAAGATAAGAGAGAAAGAAAATGGGCCAATTGTTAACACAGGTTAATGGAAACCATAGTTAAATTCTGCTGGATTTTTCCATATGTGAGTGTGCATGCATGCACACACACACACACACACACACACACACACACACACAGAAGCTCCAAATTCTAGAACACTCCAGAAAGCAGTATAGAAGCTGCATCATAACTAGATCATTGTAGACAAGAAGCTGAGAGACTTCCCCTGACAATAATGAGCAAGAGGCCTTTTTCTTTAGGAAATTTGGTTTCTGTGCCTGAGGGTGGGAAGTTTACTACTCTGGGAACATAAAGTAACTGGCAAAAAAGGCCACAATTTTCTTCATGAGAATGTGGCTACAGTTATTCCGAGGCCAAGAAAACAGTTATCTACCAGGAAAGTATGTTTGCCTTTGGAGACACCACCTTGGTAGTGTGCCTGCTGGAAAGGCCAGAAACATTTATGCTCAGAAGCTTAAAATTCTGAGATCTCTCTAGAGGGGAGACTTGATCTGCCAATTTATATTCCTAACCAATTTCCCCTTTCAAAATATGTGATTTGTTTTAACAAGTACTATGTGGTTTCCATATACATATACATATACATATACATACATATATAGTTATATGATCTTTATTCATACACAGACTGATGTTTGTGTATATATGTATACACGCATGTATGTATACACACAAATACCCATCTATACAAGTATGTACATGCATATATACATAAATGTATACCTAAATGTACACATATATGTGTGCATGTATATATATATATGCATGCACACACTCTTTTTAAGATTTGCATAATTCCATCATGCTTAGGAATTTAAAAGATAACCTGAAGAGAAAGTAATTTGGTACTGATACTTGGATTCATAACTCTGCAAACTTTATTTCTTGTTCTGAGATAACAGGTCTTATGCCATTATGTAATATTTATTTTCCTTTCTTCTAGAAACTTCTTAAAGGCAGATTCTGAAAACAAAAAAATTTGCCTTTCTTTATCCAAGACACAGCTGTCTTTTTTTCTTGAAGAAAATTGGTTCTTTCTCCTTAGTCTAAAACTGATCCCCAAATGCTGGAGCTCTTTGTTATCACCTCACATTGCCCGAGACACAGTTTATTTTCTTTTCGGCTTTTGATGAAACAACTGCCTACTTTAAAGGATTCAAAAAGGGGAACATTAGCATGAACGCAGGATCAGTTGGCAAGAAAAAATAACCCTAAAAATGTGAGGTCATAGGAGATGTATTACACCTCCGTTCTGTATTTTATTTCTCCAAAATTATTATTACTAAATGAGGAAGAAGAAAAGAGCCAAACTTTTCAAGTGGTGCTTAGACTACAGGGCCTGATTTTTATTAACCTAGGAAGGAAATTTTAGAATTGGAAGAAATTCTATGTGAAAACATCAACTTTGTTTGAGTATGGGCATACGTGGGCAGGAGGGAGTGGTTGGAGGAGAGAGAGGGGGGCCGATGGGAGGGGAGGCAGCAGGAAGAGGGGTGACACAAATGCGTTAAAAGATCACCTAGAGTCCTTTAGTGGAAGTCCCTTTGGCCAGCCGAGAGCCTACGTTTCACAAGATGTAAGCCTTCTTACCTGCCACCCTCTTACTTTTCCTTCCTACTCTCCCGTTTTTTTTGAGAAATGTACTAATGCTTATGTCTGTAGCCAAAAATGCCATCAGAAGGTTCTTTTTCTATTTTGAAATTAAGACTCATTTACTAATTTAGAATAATCCTAGCCAATGAGAATTGCTGTAAGGAACTTGAGAAATACGGGAACATACAGCTAATAGTTGTATAAAAAGATTATGATTACTCAAGACAGAAGGCCACCTCAAATGTGACCAAAACAAATCACAAAGGAATTTTACAGTGAAATTCTTCTGCAAAAAATCAAAGCAGGGTCCAAGGAGAAATGAAAGAAACAGAGGAAGACATTTATAATCTATATGCCTGACCAAATGTATTTTTCAATGCTTACAAGAATGTCTGCAACGTAGTAAAAAATAATTATTATTAACCCTAGTTCATACTAAACACATATAAATTAATAATAAAACTATAAACATTCTAATATAAAGGTTGTAAAGAGGAAATGCACATCAAAATAAATAGTTAAGACCAATAGATATGTAGAGAGATGTTCAGCCTCATTAGTCAGTAAAAGGATCCAAATGAGAGGAACAATGAGTTATCATTTTTGACCTCTTGACTGGAAGAGATGAAAGAATCTTGGCAGGCAGTGTTGGGTGGAGAGCCAAGGACTGGGCACTCATGCTGTCTGTGTGCGTGAGGGTAAATGGGCACGATTTTCTTGGAAGGTAGTTTGCCAGTGAGTCTGACAATGCATACCTTTGACCTGTGATTTGCACTTCTAGGAATCTGTCCTGAGGCCATATGGGACAATCCTGCAGAGATGTGTCAGGCAAAAGCTAACTTTCTAAACATTCTGAATATACAAATTCCTTTGTTGCAATAATCCCACGAGGTGCATACTCTAATTATTCCCATTTTAAAATGAGGTAAAGGAGGATCAGAGAAGCTAAACAGAGTAGGAAACAAGGCCAAGTTTAAACCCAGGCAGTCTGGCTACAGGGCTGACATGCTTTCCTATTTTACCAGGCTGCTTCCCAGAAGCACGTCTACGGACCATTGTTTCTCTCTTTAAAAAATTTTAAAATAAGGGCACCTGAGTGGCTCAGTGATTGATCCTGGGGTCCTGGGATCTCTTTCCCTCTTTCCCTCTCTCTGTGTCTCTCATGAATAAATCAATAAAATCTTTTTTTTAAAATAAAATTTTTAAAATTAAGCTATATTTTGCACACGGTAAATTGCATCCCTTTTAGTATCCTGTTCCAAGAGTTTTGTTCAATGCATCCGCTCATATGACTGCCACCATGCTCAAGATACAGAACAGCTCCATCATCCTAAAATGTCATCTCTGCTGCCTGTCACCAAACCCTCCCTGCCCCTTGCCCTGGAGGCCCCTAATCTGTTTTCCAGAACGCCAGAGAGAGGGAAGCATAGAGCATGTCGCTTTTTGGGTCTGGCTTCTTCCCCTCTCATCAGGGAGTCGTCTGCCATGTTGTGTGTGTCTTGAGCTCATTCTTCTTTCTTACTCAGCTGCTCCACTTTGTGAATGGCTCACAGAGTGTCCATCCCTGGCTAGTGGACACTTGCGTTGCTTCCAGTTTTGGGAAAGTCACTATAAACACATGTGTATGGTTTTATGTGTTCGCAGGCCACTTATGATTGGTAAATTCACTTGTTGGATCTCTCCAACATCCTCGAAGTCCTCTTTGAAAGCAGTGCTTTGTTTCAACTGGAAAATTACTGAATGGAGTGTAAAAATCAGGAATGCTAAATTCCAGTTCACTTCGCCACTCGTTTCCTGATGACTCTGGACAAGTCACTCTCCTCTGCCAAATGTCTGGTGAGATCTCCAAGGTTCCTGTGGTTCCAGAAAGCCACAAGTTCTGCAGAATTGGTGGGAGCTGCGCGACTGTGCCTTCTCTGCCCTGGTACAGTCCCGGATGCCCCTGTGACTGTCGGTCAGCTTTGTTCCTGCAGAGTTGGCTTCTTCTCTTGCCTCCATGATAGGATGGCCAGTTTCTGGCTTTCTCCCTGGCTTACCCAGACTCAGGCATCAGACCTGCTTACCTCCATGACTCAGCTGCCTGAACAGATCGTCCAAAGACTCCTGGCCTCCCATCTTAATGTTACTGATGCTCACAGTTCACAGTATCTCCCCTCCCCACCAGGCCCTTCTCACTGTCCAGGCAGCACATACCAGTGTTTTCAAGATGAATGATGCCCAACCAGCAGGATGGTTCACCTGGACCCCACCTGGGGTCTGCTTATTTTCCTATGGGGATGCTCTTCAGAGAAGCAGTGGGATTGAAGGTGATGTATAAGACAATGGTGTTAAAGATGGTGAGTAAATATGGCAATGTTGACTTGTAAGTAGGTTATGAAATTGGCTTAAATGTTCGGCACCAGAGAAACAGCTCGTGTCTGTGGGAAGCAGGCATTTAGATAAGTCTACTTGAGTTTGGCAAATGCATTAATCTAAAAATAGAGGCCGCCTTTCTTCCTTGCCTTTTTATTGCAACATGCAAAATATTACTGAGAGGAAGGTTATGAGTTGAGGAAGAAATGCTTGAAAAAAAATGCATGGTTTTATCCCAGAAAGTAATAATCCTAACAATCTGTCTGAAATGCTTCCAAATGAACTCTGAAGAAAAACATTTATGAGCTGGAATGCAGTATTAGGTTGCAACATTCTAATTTACTGAGAGTTTATTTTCCTTTTTAAAAAATCCCACACAAAATAAGGGTGAAATATCAAATGATGAGTCTGCCTTAGGAAAACAGTTTTCCAAATGTTATTGGCATCCCGCAGCTGCAAGAATTGCCTCTTTCCCTCTGCTGTTTGCTTAATGCTTTACTTGTTGCATTTGTTGTCACCATATCAAAGGCATTTCACTTTATCCTTGGTGTGGCCACACTTCCAACATGTGTGCTGTTCAGTCAGTTGCTAAAAGTCTTGGAGAAAACTCTGTTTCTTTAGGAATGGTCCCATTTATAAGTGGCTGCCTACTGGGAATGATTTCACAGTCTCCTAGAGGAGCTTGGTATCTCAAAGACATTTGCCCCACATCCAGCCTAACAGATAAAAGCCTAGGATTAAAACCTTGTGGGACTTTATGAGTCTGCTAAAGTGTCAGGGACTGAATTGTGTCCCCTCCCCCAGAGTTTATATGTTGAAGCCCTAACCTCCAGTAATTCAGAATGTGACTTTAAAGGGCCTTTAAGGAAGTAATTAAGTTAACATGAGGTCATGAGGGTGGGCCCTAATCTAATAGGACCAGCAGAGACACTCTGAAAGGGAAGACCATGTGAGGACACAAGGAGAAACTGGCCTTCTAAAAGCCAAGGAGAGAGGCCTCAGAAGAAATGAGCCCTACCCATATCTTGATCTTGGACTTGTAGCCTCCAGAACCCTGAGGAGATAATTGCTACTGTTTGAACCACCCAGCATGAGGTACTTTGTAATGGCAGCCATGGCAGACTGATACACGAAGATACACACTGATAGAGTTGCAAGGGAAGCAGGAGAGGAAGAGAAGAACATTTATGCAGTGGTTCCCACATTCAGGCTCCTTATTGAACACCCACCATGAGCCGAATTCTGCCCTAGCCACCAAAGGTTCAGCAGAGGGTGAGTAGATACACTCCCTTTCCTTGAGGCATTTCAGTCTATCAGCCAACTCTCCAAGGGGGCTTGTAAAAAACTCGGCCATTATGTCCCCACCCCTACCCCAGATCAGAGCTCCTAGGTGTCACCTACTTCCCCAAGTCACTAATGTCCAGATAAGAATAAGTATCTTAGGTCTTTCCTCACCACACATCTGAGAAAAGGAGTGTCTTTCTGCAGCTGGCATAGAGGAGTCATCCGGGACAGAAAGAAAAGGAAGCTGGGGATGAGAGGGGCTGAGTATTGCCCCAGTGAGCTTCACCTACCTCAAAATTTAGCCTGAGGGCTGGCCAGACCCTGAGCTAGCTAGCTTGCTTGGTTGGTTGGTTGCTTGCTTGCTTTCATTCCTTTTCTTTTTCCTTTTCTTTTTTAAAATTTTATTTATTAGAGAGAGAGCGCGCATAAGCATGGGGGGCAATGCAGAGGGAGAAGCAGACTCCCTGCTGAACAGGGAACATGATAGGCTGGATCCAGGACCCTGGGATCATGACCTGAGCCTAGCTGAAGGCAGGCACTTAACTGAGCCACCCAGGTGCCTCGACCCCGAGCTTTCTATTGTATGCTTGTGCTCTCATAAATTTCTGTTTGGGTTGGTAGTTTTTTGGAAACCAGCTATTAATAACATCAGTAAGAAAATAAAAATCATGGCCATATAGAAAGAAGAGCATTACATGAACAATGTTTGCAAGATGAAGTACTGAGAAGGATTTTGGTTATGTTAGTTATTTTGAAAATGTCTCATCCCTTCTCTTGTAGGAAGTTTGTGGCAAGAATTACCTGAGTCATCATGTTAAGGCACAGATCTGGCTCAAAGAGCTTGGACCTCTGCCTTATAGCTAGATTCTGAACCTTCCCACCTCCATTTGATGTGTGGTGTTAAGAAATTACAACAATTGACTATGTAGAGTTCTTTATAGTTTCCAAACTGCCTTTACAACAGTCTTGAGGGGTGAAGAAGCTGAGGTCAGGAGATGTAAGTGGTACATCTGAGGCTTTAGAGATGATAATGATGGCTGAAAAAGTGAGAATATGGGTCTCCTGGCTCCAGTTTGGTGATGTTTCTATCACACTGGCTGTTCGGCCTCCTGGCTTAGCAGTTTGAACAGCAATTGACATTTAAATGTCCAGTGAATACAGAGCTAGGGTCAAGTGTTCTACTAGGGTTAAGGGCTCTGCTTGCATCACTTGAATAGAGCTTCTTATGATCCCAGGAGAAGATGTCAAAGTTTATTTTAAAGGGCATCATCACCTCTGCTTACATTTCCATTCTCATTCTGCACAGGAATAAAATAGCTTACTGGATTTAAGTAGAGCTGGAAGATAGTGACCAGGTAAAAAGAGAGGAGAGCAACAACAGTTTATCTGCCTAGGTATGTGGCTGTGAGGAAATTCATTCATTCATTCATTCATTCATTCATTCAATCATTCATTTACGTTCACTTATTCTACACATATTTACTAGGTGTCTTTAGTGCCAGCTATTACTTTGGGCACAAGCGATTCCATAGTGAGCAAAACCAAATCCAGCGCTTGCCCTCACCTAATACAGTGTCCGGTCTAGTGGGGTGAAATAGATATTTATTAAATAATCACACAAATGTGTAATTTCAATCTGAGGTAAGTGTTGTGAGAGAAAGGACAAGAGTCAGGGAAGACTTCCTAAGGAAGTGACATTTGAACTGAGTTCAAAAGTAGGAAGTGAACTCCTGGGAAAATGTCCAGGGTGTACAATGGCAGAAGGGATGTCTCAAGTGAATTGCTCTAAAATATGGCTTTTAAATTACATATTAATAAATTAAAAATGACTTTTAGCAAGCATATGCAGTGGAAGGTCAGAAATAATGCAGAGGTTCTAAGTCCAGGAGAACTTCCTCTCACTCCTCCACATCCTGCCCCTCACCCATTAAAGGAACCGTGGCAAGGCATTGTGTTTTTATTAAGTACATCTTTACAAGTAAGATCAAGTATAAACGATATCCTGTCATATTTACTGTTGCCTTGGGTTTCGTAGAGAAGCCAGATTCTATGATTGAGTATTTAGAAGGGGATTAGTTCAAACTTAAACTGACAGATGTGCGTTTCTGGTCCAGCACACAGAAAGCTTGGAAGTCACCTCTCCATCTTCACAACAAGTAAAAAGCTGAGCAAACTGAAAAAACCAACAGCTCTTCCTAGATCCATAAGAGGAGTGAGGTAACACGGCAAACTGCTGCCCCCAGACTGGAGCAACTGACAGGCAAATACAGTGGACCACTTGTTGGAGTGGCAATCTCCAAGGGATCTAGTGCTGGATCCCGAAACCTGAGCAGCAGTTGAACTGCTGGAGGCTCAGTGTGGATGACTCTGGGGATTAACAACTCCATAGGATCTGGTCATGGAAGGTATGCATTTGTGAGTTTTACCTCGTGGGTCTCTACCAGGTTCTAACTGACCCAGGGGAAGGGAAATACTGACTCTAGCCCACTTTTGACATCCTGCCTACCATAAAGAAGAAGACTAAGAAGCATGTGTAAGTTTATAGTCCAGAGCACAGGCTCACTAAAAGACAGACCTACTCATAGGATTATAAAACACTTCCCCTCCCCCAGTGCCTACCACTCTATTCCCAAGGCCTATTTATGGCAGTTCCTTTTATTCAGTATACCATGCCTAGTTATAAGAATATTACAAGACATGACTAAAAGGCAAAAAAAATATAGTAGGAAGAGAAAGAGAGAGCAAGCCTTAAAACCAGACTCCTACATGGCAGGGATGTTGGAATTACAAGACTTAGAATTTAAAACAATTATGATTAATATGCTAAGGGTTCTAAAGGATAAAATACAGCCTATAAGAACAGATGCTCAAGGTAAGCAGAAAGATGGAAATTCTAAGAACCAAAAATAAATTATAGAGATCAGAAACTCTGTAACAGAAATGAAGAATGTCTCTGATGTACTTATTAGTAACCTGTACACAGTAGAGGAAAGATATCTAAGCTAGAGGGTATATCAATAGGAACCTTCCAAACTGAAAAGCAAAGAGAAAGTAGATTGGAAAAAAACAGAACAGAATATCCAAAGGCTGTGGGACAACTACAAAAGATGTAACATATGCATAATGGGAATACAGAAAGAGAGAAAAAAAAGAAACAGAAGAAATGTTAAAATAATAATGATGAATATTTTCTTAAAATTAATGTCAGATGCCAAACCAAAGATGCAGGAGGCTCAGAGAACACTAAAACAGATAAATGGCAAAATAACTACACCTATGCATATCATTTTCAAGCTACAGAAAGAAAAAAAGAAAGAAAAATAAAATAATTCTGAAAGAAGCCAGAGGGGAAAATATCTTATTTATAGAGGAGAAAAGATAGCATTACATCCAACTTTTCTCCAGAAACCATGCAAACAAGAAGAAAATGAAGTAAAATATTTGAAATGTTAAGAGAAAAAAACCCTGGATTTTTTTTACCCTGAAAAATTACCCTTCAAAAGTGAAGGAAAACGGCCTTCTCAAGGCAAACAAAAACTGAGGGAATTTATTGACAATAATTCTGCTTTCAAAATATGTTAAAAAGAAGTTCTTCTAAAGAGGGAAATGATGTAAATCAGAAACTTGGATCCATATAATGAAATGAAGAGCAACAATATATATATACAATATATATGATATGTATATCAATCCATATGCTAGACCCCTTAAACTTACATAGTAACATATGCAAATTATATTTCAATAAAACTGGAAAAATATTTTAACTTTAAAAAACAAGAAATGAAGAGCAAGAGAAGGAGTAAGTGAAAGTAAAATAAAAAAATCTTACTTCTCTTATCCTAAGTTGATCTAACATGTAACAGCAAAATGACAATAGCAACACTGTATTTGACTATGTATATATATAACTTACCTTATTATGTACGTACATTTTATTTACACATACTGTGTGTGTCTGTGTGTGTGTATCAAATAACTATATGGCAACATTAATACAAAGAATGGAAAGGAAGAATTAGGGTTCTTTTGTTGTTTCTAAGGTGCTACATTACATGTGAAGTGCTACAGTGTTATTTGAAAGTGGGATGGGATTCGTTGTAAAAGTATACTGCAAACCCTGGGCCAACTGCTTAATAAAAGTTAAAAAGAAGTATATCCTAAGTATGGAGAAAAATACAGAATCACATAAAATAGTCAATACCAGGCAGAAAAAAGAGTGAAAGACAAAAATAAGTATAAAGAACAAAGGCAACAATGGAAAGTACTAACAAATATAATAGAACTGAATCTAATTATATCAACAATCACTTGGAACTTCAGTGGTCTAAATACACCAATTAAATTATAGATATTGTCAGAATGGACAAAAAAATCAAGACCCAACTTTATGTTGTTTGTAAGGCACACACTTTAAATATAAAGACACATATAGGATACAAGTAAGTGGATGGAGAATGATACCATGGTAACAGTGATCAAAAGACAACAGGAGTAGCCATATTAGTTTCAGACATAGCAGACTTCAGACTAAGAGGCAAGTTATCGGAAATAAAGAGGGGGCATTACATAATGTTAAGGGAGCCAATTCTCCAATAAGACATGATGATCCTTAACGTGTCTGTGCCTAACAACAGAGTGTTAGGCAAAAGCTAACAAAAATGCAAGGAGAAATAGATTAATCCCCTATTATGGTTGGAGACTTCAACACCTCTCTATCAGAAATGAACAGATCCAGCAGGCAAAAATCAATGGGGACATAATTGAACTCAACATCACCAATCAACTGGATATAATTGATATCCATAGACTGCTTCATCTAAGAACAATGGAAAGCACAATCTTCTCAAGCTCATATGGAACGTTCACCAAGATAGACCATAGTCTGGGCATGAAACACACTCTAACAAATTTTGAAAGACTAGAAATCATACAATGTTTGGTCTCAGACCACAATGGAATTAAACTAGAAATCAATAACAGATATCTGGAAAATCCCAAAGTATTAGGAGATTAAATGACATACTTCTAAACAACACATGGCTCAAAGCAGAAAACCCGAGACAAATTAATATTTTAAGTTAAATGCAAATGAAAATGCAACTTACCAAAATTTGTGGGATGTAGTGAAAGCAGTGCCTAGGGGGTAATTTATACCATCAAATACATAAATTAGAAAAGGAGAAAGATATAAGTAAACTAAGCTTCTCCCTTAGGAAAGTAGAAAAAGCGGAGCAAGTTAAATCCAAAGTAAGCAGAAGAAAAGAAATAATAATTAGATCAGAAATCAATGTAATTTAAAATATAAAATCAAAGGAAAATCAACAAAGCTATAAGCTAGGTCTTTGAAAAGATCAATATAACCAATAACCCTCTAGCCAGGCTAAATAAGACAAAAGTAGAGAGAACACACATTACTAATAAGATAAATGAAAGAAGGGATGTTATGACAGATACCATAGACATTAAAGGAATAATAAAGGAATATAACTCTAAGCCCATAAATTTGATAATGTAAGTGAAATGGACCAATTTCTTGAAAGACACAATCTGCCAAAACTAACTCAAGAAGAAAGAGGTAATTGGAGTAGGCCCGTATCTACTAAATAAATTGACAATTAATAACCTTCCAAAACAGTAAGCACAAAGTCCAGATGAGTTCACTTGTGAATTCTATCAAAGATTTAAGAAAGAAATTATACAAATTATCTACGTTCTCTTCCAGAAGATACAATAGAGGGAATAAGCCTTAACTCATCCTATGATACCAGCATTATCCTACTATCAAAACGAGACAAAGACAATACAAATTTAAAAAAAACCAAAACTATAGGTCAATACCTCTCATGCAGAAATCTTCAAAATATTTGTATATTGAATCCAACAATATATAAAAAGAATTATACACCACAATCAAGTATGATTTAGGTATGCAAGTCTAGTTCAACATCTGAAAATCAATTAATGTAATCCATTACATCTAAAAGCTACAGAAGAAAAAAAATCACATGATCATATCAATAGATGCAGAAAAAGAATTCAACAATATCCTACACTTATTCTTGATGGAAACTCTTAGTAAACTAGTAATAGAGAACTTCCTCAACTTTATAAATAATATCTACAAAAACCATACAGCTAAGATGGCGGAAGAGCAGGGTCCCCAAATCACCTGTCCCCACCAAATTACTTAGATAACCTTCAAACAATCCTGAAAATTTACGAATTCGGCCTGAGATGTAAAGAGAGACCAGCTGGAATGCTACAGTGAGAAGAGTCCGCGCTTCTATCAAGGTAGGAAGACGGGGAAAAAGAAATAAAGGAACAAAAGGCCTCCGAGGGGGAGGGGCCCCGCGAGAAGCTGGGCTGAGGCCGGGGCGAGTGTCCCCAGGACAGGAGAGCCCCGTCCCGGAGAAGCAGGAGCTGCACCAACCTTCCTGGGCGGAAAGGTGCTCGCAGGGAGTTGGAGCAGGACACAGGAGTGCGGGGATGCCCTCAGGCTCCCTGGGACACTACGACACCTGCGAGCGCAGGGGAGTGCGCCGAGCTCCCTAAGGGCTGCAGCGCGCACGGCGGGACCCACCGGAGCAGCTCGGAGGGGCTCGGGAGCGGCTCCAGGGAGGGAGCTGCGGGGCGGGAGCGCGAATCCCACAGCGCAGGCCCCGGAGCACAGGGCGCCGGGACACAGCCCAGGATCCGGCCTCCCCCGGGACAGGCAGAGGCCGGGAGGGCCCAGGACAGGAAGGACGCTCCTGCCGCGAGCTGAGCAGATCAGCGGCCCCCCGCTGCCTCGGAGAACCGAGAGCCCCGAGCCCCGTAGTTCCTGCGGAGGCTGAATCCAGGCTTCCAGAGTTGCCATAGCAACTGCGGCTGTTCCTCCTGGGGCCCCACGGGGTAAACAACCCCCGCTGAGCCCTGCAGCAGGCAGGGGCAGAGCAGCTCCCCCAAGTGCTAACACCTGAAAATCAGCACAGCAGGCCCCTCCCCCAGAAGACCAGCTGGACGGACCAGTGATACTCCCCCGTGTTCCAATACAACTTGTTTTTGGCCACTCCGCACTGAGCAAAATGACTAGAAGGAAAACCTCACCTCAAAAGAAAGAATCAGAAACAGCCCTCTCTCCCACAGAGTTACAAAATCTGGATTACACTTCAATGTCAGAAAGCCAATTCAGAAGCACTATTCTACAGCTACTGGTGGCTCTAGAAAAAAGCATTAAGGACTCACGAGACTTCATGACTGCAGAATTTAGATCCAATCAGGCAGAAATTAAAAATCAATTGAATGAGATGCAATCCAAACTAGAAGTCCTAACAACGAGGGTTAACGAGGTGGAAGAACGAGTGAGTGACATAGAAGACAAGTTAATGGCAAAGAGGGAAACTGAGGAAAAAAGAGACAGACAATTAAGGGACCATGAAGACAGATTAAGGCAAATAAATGACAGTCTAAGGAAGAAAAACCTACGTTTAATTGGGGTTCCCGAGGGCGCCGAAAGGGCCAGAGGGCCAGAATATGTATTTGAACAAATCCTAGCTGAAAACTTTCCCAATCTGGGAAGGGAAACAGGCATTCAGATCCAGGAAATAGAGAGATCCCCCCCTAAAATCAATAAAAACCGTTCAACACCTCGACATCTAATAGTGAAGCTTGCAAATTCCAAAGATAAAGAGAAGATCCTTAAAGCAGCAAGAGACAAGAAGTCCCTGACTTTCATGGGGAGGAATATTAGGGTAACAGCAGACCTCTCCAGAGAGACCTGGCAGGCCAGAAAGGGCTGGCAGGATATATTCAGGGTCCTAAATGAGAAGAACATGCAACCAAGAATATCCAGCAAGGCTCTCATTCAAAATGGAAGGAGAGATAAAGAGCTTCCAAGACAGGCAGGAACTGAAAGAATATGTGACCTCCAAACCAGCTCTGCAAGAAATTTTAAGGGGGACTCTTAAAACACCCCTTTAAGAAGAAGTTCAGTGGAACAATCCACAAAAACAAGGACTAAGTAGATATCATGATGACACTAAACTCATATCTGTCAATAGTAACTCTGAACGTGAATGGGCTTAATGACCCCATCAAAAGGCGCAGGGTTTCAGACTGGATAAAAAAGCAGGACCCATCTATTTGCTGTCTACAAGAGACTCATTTTAGACAGAAGGAAACCTACAACCTGAAAATAAAAGGTTGGAGAACCATTTACCATTCAAATGGTTCTCAAAATATACCCTAAAAACTATAGAACACTTCTGAAAGAAATTGAGGAAGACACAAAGAGATGGAAAAATATTCCATGCTCATGGATTGGCAGAATTAATATTGTGAAAATGTCAATGTTACCCAGGGCAATTTACACGTATAATGCAATCCCTATCAAAATACCATGGACTTTCTTCAGAGACTTAGAACAAATTATTTTAAGATTTGTGTGGAATCAGAAAAGACCCCAAACAGCCAGGGGAATTTTAAAAAAGAAAACCATATCTGGGGGCATCACAATGCCAGATTTCAGGTTGTACTACAAAGCTGTGGTCATCAAGACAGTGTGGTACTGGCACAAAAACAGACATATAGATCAATGGAACAGAACAGAGAACCCAGAAGTGGACCCTGAACTTTATGGTCAACTAATATACGATAAAGGAGGAAAGACGATCCACTGGAAGAAAAAGTCTCTTCAATAAATGGTGCTGGGAAAATTGGACATCCACATGCAGAAGAATGAAACTGGACCACTCTCTTGCACCATACACAAAGATAAACTCAAAATAGATGAAAGATCTAAATGTGAGACAAGATTCCATCAAAATCCCAGAGGAGAACTCAGGCAACACCCTTTTTGAACTTGGCCACAGTAACCGGAGAAGGAACAGTGTATGTTCTCATTCATTTGGGGAATATGAATAATAGTGAAAGGGAATATAAGGGAAGGGAGAAGAAATGTGTGAGAAATATCAGAAAGGGAGACAGAACATAAAGACTTCTAACTCTGGGAAATGAACTAGGGGTGGTGGAGGGGGAGGAGGGCGGGGGGTGGGGGGGAATGGGTGACGGGCACTGAGGGGTACACTTGACGGGATGAGCACTGGGTGTTATTCTGTATGTTGGTAAATTGAACACCAATAAAAATTAATTTATTAAAAAAAACCATTAAAAAAAAAACCATACAGCTAATATTATACTTAATGGTAAGAACTTTGAAGCTTTTTCATTAAGATTAGGAATAAGACAATGATGTCCCCTCTCACCACTGCTTTCTAAGATCATAACAGAAGTCCTAGCTAGGGGTGCCTGGGTGGCTCAGTGGGTTAAGCATCTGACTTCAGCTCAGGTCATGATCCCAGGGTCCTGGGATCGAGCCCCATGTCAGGCTCTCTGTTTAGTGAAGAGCCTGCTTCTCCCTTTCCTTCTCTCCTCCCCCTGTTCATTCTCTCTCTCTCTCTCTCTCTCTCTCTCTCACTAGCTCTCTATCTCAAAGAAATAAAATCTTAAAAAAATAGTAAGTCCTAGCTAATGGAATTAGACAAGGAAATTAAAGGTATATGGATTGGGAATAGAAGAATAAAACTATCTTGTTCACAGATGATATGATCATCTAAGTATAAAATCCAAAAGAATAAGCAAATGAACTCCTGAGACTAGATATAGCAAGGTTGCAGGATACAAAGAGAATATACAAGAGTCAATCATTGTCTCATATACCAGCAATGAATAAGTAGAATTTGACATTAAAAGCACAAATACCATTTACATTACCATCCTCCTTCCCAAAATGGAATATTTACAAATAAATCTAACAAAATATGTACAACTCTATTTGAGGAAAGCTAAAAAACAAACCTCTGATGAAAGATATCAAAGAACTAAATAAATGGAGCCATATCCCATGTTTATGGGTAGGAAAACTCAATACTGTTAAGATGTCATTGCTCTATAGATTCAGTGCAATCCCAGTCCAGTTCTCAGGAAGTCATTTTGTGGCTATCAACAAACAGAATCTAAAATGCATTTTGATGAGCAAAAGATGCAAAATAGCCAATACAATATTGAAGGAGAACAAAGTTGGAGAACTGACACTGCTCTACTTGAAGACTTACTATAAATCTGTAATCAAGACGGTATGGTGTTGGTGAAAGGATAAACAAATAATGGAGAAGAATTGAGAACCCAGAAATACACGCATATGAATATGGTCAACTGATCTTTGACATAGGTGCAAAGGTAATATAATGGAGAAAAGATAATCTCTTCAACAGTAATAATCTATTTACACTTTTCACAAAAATTAAGTCAAAACAGATCAGAAATTTACATGTATAACACAAACTACAAAACTTCTAGGTAACATAGAAGAAAGCCCATAGATGACCTGGGGTATGGTGATGACTTTTTAGATACAACATGAAAGGCATGATCCATGAAAGGAAGAATTGAAAATTAAAAATTAAAAATTTCTGCTCCATGAAAAACAATGTCCAGAGAATGAGAAGATAAGCCACAAACTGGAAAAAATATTTGCAAAAGATACGTCTGATAAAGGATGTTATCTGAAAAAGACAAAGAACACTTCAAACTTAATAATAAGAAAACAGCCCCATTAAAAAATGAGTCAAAGACCTTAATAGACACCTCACCAAAGAAGATATACAGATGGCAAATGAGCCTATGTAATGATATGCACCTGTTAGGAAGGCCCAAATTCAGGTCACTGATAGTATCAAATGGTGGTGAGATTGTGAAACTGTAGGAGCTTTCATTCATTGCTTGTGGGAATGCAAAAGAAAGTTGAAGGTGGCTGAGTCGTCTTATTCCCACTCACATCCAGGCTGCACTGGCATTACTGCCATACTCACCTGGGTCGGTGTACTGCTTTCACCCGGGATACTTTAATGGCTTTTGCCCTCAAGTTTCTTTTTCATTACAGCTCATTCTGCTCATTGCTAAAGACTGAAGTAAAAGTGTCATATTGAAATAGAATCTCTTCTTCCATTATTTTCCTAATAAAATACCAATAATTTGATATGCTATTTAAGCCTCTTCATTATCTGCCCCAAATTTACTCATCATTGAATCTCTCCATTTATGCTCCCATCTCGTGCTTTGTCACCCTCTCTGATTTTTCCCACTCATTTTCTTTCCCTTCCCCTATAATCCCTTTCACTATTTTTTATATTCCCCATATGAGTGAAACCATATGATTGTCCTTCTCCGATTGACTTATGGGCACTGAGGGGGGCACCTGATAGAATGAGCACTGGGTGTTATATGTTGGCAAATCAAACTCCAATAAAAAATATACAAAAACAAAACAAAACACAAACATTTATGCTCCAATTGGAGTAAATTGATAGTTGGTATCAATTTGAGCCAAGTCACTTCCAATATTGAGTCTTTCTCATGCTGTGTTCCTCTGCTGCAATGCTGCCTCCTTATAACCACTTAAAATTATACCTGTATTTAAGACCTTTCTTAACCATAACTCCCCCCATGAAGCTTTCTTTAACACCTTAGCTAGAAGAAACTTCTCTTTTTAACTCATTATTATTATTACTATTTTACCTCTTACAATTCTTATCATATGCTGTCATATACTACAGTTAATTGTTGAATGCTTTTATCTCCTTGATTGCATTGTTTCTTAAAGGCATGGATTATGTCAAAATAGTATCAATGTGTCATTTATAACTAATATTTAATAATTGCTACTAGGTGTTCACAGTGCTAACTGCTTTATACATGTTATCTAAATTAACATCCACAACCCCCATTTAAAGGAGAAACTATTAGGCATTGTATAACCATTTTACCAATGAGGACTGAGGCTTGTGGTGGTTACATAAACTTATCAAGCTTACACAGTAAGCCAGTGTTACAGCTAGAATTTGAACTCTGGTCCATGAAGGCAGGGTCATTATTTAATTCAGTGCTATATCCCCAAAACCTAGAAGAGTACCAGGCACGTGAAAGACACTTAATAAGTATTTGTTGAATAAACTAATAAATTGTATTTCTAAGATATAATCTCTTGAGTGTCATATAACTAGTAAATATTCTAATATTGTCATCCTTAAAAGTGAAGAAAAATGGTGGCTGTTGTAAACATTAGCTGAATAAATAATATTAACATTGCCCAAATACCTGTTGTTGACAACTAAAATGAAAAATGTTGACTTACAAGATATAAGCCGAATAATGAAAATATAATTTGTTGATTTCAAGGAATATTGATGGTTTGCAACGTAGCTATAATATATGGCAATATCAATCCACAGAAGTGCATTACAAGTCTTAATATCCTAGCTGCCATGATAACACCTATTGTCTAGATAGCAATTTCTAAATATTGTTCTTCAATAAAGAAACTGTATGTCTTTGAAGCATGGTTGATTCCAGGGCTGTAGCAGGGTAAATTCAGGATAATTTTGGAGCATATGATGTTATAAAGTAAGGAAATGCTCATAAAAGGATGGGAAATATTAAAAGAACACAGGAATGAACTGGAAAGAGTTCCCAACAGCTAAATATAGAACACATTGGGCAACAAATATAAACAAATATAGCAATGGATTATAGCCCTAAAGATAAAATAAATATCCATGAGTTCATACAGATAAAATATCCATGAGTTCATACAGATATAAGAAATTGAATAAATGAATGAGAAGAAACACCCTTTTTCCTAAAATTTTTTCTTATTTTAAGCCCAGTATATTTAATATACAGTGTTAGATTAGTTTCAGGTGTACAATATAGTGATTCAACAATTCTAGTCATTACTCAGTGCTCATCATGATAAGAGTACTCTTAATCTCCTTCACCTATTTCACCCATCCCCCCATCCACCTCCCCTCTGGTAACCATCTGTTTGTTCTTCATAGTTAAAAATCTGTTTGGTTTGTTTCCTTTTCTCATTGCTCATTTGTTTTGTTTCTTAAATTCCACATGTGGATGAAATCATATGGTATTTGTCTTTCTCCGACCGACATAATTTCACTAGCATTGTACTCTGTAGATCCATTAGTGTAGTTGCAAATGACAAGATTTCATTCTTTTTTATGGCTGAGTAATAATCTATTGTATATACATACCAGTTTTTTTAAATCCATCCATCTTTTGATGGACACTGGGCTACTTCTATAATGTGGCTATTGTAACTAATGCTGCAGTAAACAGAAGGGTACGTATATCTCTTTGAATTAGTGTTTTTACATTCTTTGGGTAAATATCCAGTAGTGACATTATGGGATCATATGGTAATTCTAATTTTAATGTTTAGAGGAAGCTTCCACAGTGGCTATACCAGTTTACATTTCCACTAACAGTGCATGAGGGTTCCTCTTTCTCCACATCCTCACCAACACTTGTTGTTTCTTGTGTTTTGATTTTAGACATTCTGATAGGTATGAGATGTGAGGCGATATCTCCTTGTAATTTTGATTTGCATTTTCCTGATGATGAGTGATGTCAAATATCTTTTCATGTGTCAGTTGGCCATATGTATGTCCTCTTTGGAGAAATTTCTGTTCATGTCTTCTGACCATTTTTAACCAGATTATTTGGTTTTTGGTGTTGAGTTGTAGTTCTTTATATATTTTGGATATTAACCCTTTATCAGATACATAATTTGCAAAGATCTTCTTCCATTCAGTATTTTGTCTTTTAGTTCTGTTGATTGTTTCCTTTGCTATGCAGAAGTCTTTTATTTTGATGTAGTCCCAATAATATATTTTTACATTTGTTTTTCCTGCCTCAGGAGGCATATCTAGAAAAAACGTTGCTATGGCCAATGTCAGAGAAGTGACTGCCTGTGCTCTCTTCTAGGATTTTTATGGCTTCAGGTCTTTTAGGTTTTTGAGCCATTTTGATTTTTTTTGACCCATTTTGACTTTATTTTTGTGCATGGTGTAAGAAAGTGGTCCAGTTTCATTCTTTTGCATGTAACTGTTAAGTTTTCTCAACACCATTGTTGAAAAGACTTTTTCCCAGTGGATATTCTTGCCTGCTTTATTGAAGATTAATTGACTATATAATCATGGGTTTATTTTTGGGATCTCTATTCTGTTCCACTGATCTATGTGTCTATTTTTCCAGTACCATACTGTTTAGATTTCTACAGCTCAGTAGGATAACTTGATACCTGGGATTGTGATATTTCCAGTCTTATTCTTCTTTTCGAAGATTGCTTTGGCTATTTGGAGTCTTTTGTGGCTCTATACAAACGTTAAGATTATTTCTATGGAATCACAAAATTTTAAGATTATTTGTTCTAGTTCTGTGAAAAATGCTGTTGGTATTTTGACAGATTGCATTAACAGACTGAGCCACCCAGGTGCCCTGATAAGGGTTGCATTAAATCTGTAGATTGCTTTGGGTAGTATGGACATTTTAATGATATTTGTTCTTCCAAACTATGAGCATGGGATGTCTTCCCATTTCTTTGTGTCATCTTCAGTTTCTTTCATCAGTGTTTTATAGTTTTCAGAGTACAGGCTTTTCACCTTCTTGGTATTTTATTATTTTTTGGTGCAATTGTAAAAATGGTTGTTTTCTTAATTTCTCTTTCTGCTGCTTTATTATTTGTGTATAGAAATGCAACAGATTTCTGCACATTGATTTTGTATCCCGAAATCTTACTGAATTCATTTATTAGTTCTAGTAGTTTTTTGGTGGGGTCTTCAGGGTTTTCTATGTATAGTATCATGTCATCTGCAAATAGTGACAGTGTTACTTGTTTCTTACCAGTTGGGTTACCTTTTTCTTTTTGTTGTCTGATTGCTGTGGTTAGAGCTTCCAGTCCTATGTTGAATAAAAGCTGTGAAAGTGGACATTCTTGTCTTATTCCTGAGCTTAGGGGAAAATCTCTTTCACCATTGTGTATGACATTAACTGTGGATTTCTCATGTATGGCCTTTATTATGTTGAGGTGTATTCTCTTTAAAACTACTTGGTTTAGGGTTTTCATCATGAATATAGGTTATACTTTGTCATATGGTTTTTCTGCATTTATTGGAATGATCACATGGTTTTTTATTCTTATTGATGTGATATATCATTTTGATTGATTTGGGATTGAACCACCTTGCATAAATCAATTCCACTTCATCATGTGTATGATTTTTTAAAATGTATTGTTGGATTCAGCTTGCTAATATTTTGTTGGGAATTTTTGCATCTATATTCATCAGAGATATTGCCTTACAGTTCTCTTTTTTTGGTAGTGTCTTTATCTGGAAGGCCGTAAGTCTAGATCTTGGATTATAGGATCAGAGGAGTGTGGAGTGCAAAAAGACCCTTGGAGAAGCCTTCCATGCATCCACATCACATTCAGGAGAGTAAAGTCAGGCCCAGAGAAGCTAAGTTACTAAAGTAACATTGTCATGGGAGAGCTGGTTCTAGAATTCACGGGTTTTATCTCTCCATTCACTTTTTTTTTTTTTTTAATGATAGTCACACACAGAGAGAGAGAGGCAGAGACACAGGCAGAGGGAGAAGCAGGCTCCATGCACCGGGAGCCTGACGTGGGATTCGATCCCGGGTCTCCAGGATCGCACCCTAGGCCAAAGGCAGGCGCTAAACCGCTGCGCCACCCAGGGATCCCCTCTCCATTCACTTTTACTTCCACTTTATGACACTGTTAGATTCAAGTCCAGGAACTCTGTCAGTTGACTTAATTAATTCCACTTAAACTAATTCATAAAATATTTTTACAAGTTAGATTGTATACTAAAATTTCTAATGTGTTTATAACGAAATTATGAAAATCTTGCTCAATAAGGAATATAATTTACTTCACAGGATAACTTGAGTAGCAGTTTGAGAAGTAGAAATAAACTTTGACTATAAGATTTGAATTTAGTTCAACTAAACTTCAAATCAATTTCAAGGAGCTCAAAGTTTGATTATGCATTATTCCCTTGGCTAAAGCCATCCTTTTATTTCTTCTTATGTGTAGGTTCTTTCTTGCTCGGATGTTTGCTTACACACACACACACACACACACACACACACACACACACAGCACTCCTTAAAACAGATAATGGGTCATTTTTTTTCCATTTGGTATAATTGTCTGAGATGGCTTCATGGTATAATCATCAGATATTACGGGCCTGAACAAGACAATGATCGTCTTGGCATTCAGCCCATGTCTTTCCCCAGTTTTTATTGCCTGCAAGATTTCTGTGAAACAAAACCTGCACTTCCCCTCCTCCACCCTCCAGTGTCTGGGCTATGCATTTAGCAGATGGTCTTGTTATACAATCATGTTTAACAGGATTAGGCTAGATCATTGAATTTTTAGGGATTTCTGACCATCACAGCTGTTTCTTCTCTGAAATGCTTTCACTCAATTAATGTATACAAGATACTCCTCTGGCCAACCCTCATTTTCCAATCAGCACCAACACAGAAACCTGAATACATCCATATTTTAAATAGGAAAAAGGATTTTGGTGCCAGAAATGAATATACTAATGACTCCTATTTATGTATATGTACCGATGAGAATATGAACTGTAAGAAATCTAAACAAATACTGAGTGGTGAAAGTAGATATTAAGAAAATTATTCTAAAAAAAAAAGAAAATTATTCTAAATATTATTTCTATAGTAGAATCTTTATATTTCTATAACTAAATCTCCTTATGTCTGTCCATTTTGCCATACTTTTCTTGGGTACACTGGATCAAAATTCTAGAATCATCCTTAACATCTCTTCCTTATTCCTTACTCTTAACTTTACTCCTTTACTTTCCATCATGGCCAGCCATTACTAAGTCTTGACAATTGTTCATTTACATTATTTCCTTCCTTTCAGTTGCCATCGTTATCACCTAGTTCAGGTCCAATTTGTATGAAAATAAATGCCCTCAACTGCCTTAGAGCTTAAGAAGGAAGAGCATTTTCCATTCTTGGCACCTTGTAAATCACAGTAGTGAGTAATAGGAGAAGTCCCTTATGCCTCGTCTCCCACTTAGGGGTGGGAGGTCAGATGGAGTGAGTAGTGGAACTGCACCATAGCAGGGCAGTAACCTCCTGATATTGGAAGCTTCTAGTGAGGGTGCAGCAATGGGAATTTTACGAGTGCTTCTCAAACTAACCGTCTCAGTTTCAGTGCTCATCTGGGGCGAGGGAAGCAAATATGGTATTGTAAATTAAGATTGGGGGCCATAGAAATTATATAAGCAAAAGAAAATAATGTCAACTAGTGTGCATAAGAAAAGAATACCTCCAAAATATAGTCTTGTTTTAAGACTTGATTGGAAAGCTGCCATTTATTAAACTATATTCTATGTAATTCCATTTTAACTTAAACCCATCATCTCATTTCATATTACATAAAAAATGCTATTTTGTCTCTTTTACCAACATACTCTAATTTTACAGATAAGGAAATTGAAGTTCAGAGAGATTAGGAAATTATCTTATGCTTATACAGCTAGGAAACAGTGGAGTCCAGTTTGAAACTCATTTTGTCCATCTCCAGAATCCAAGAATGCACCTTTTCAACATTTTATGTGGCCCAAATATGTCTGTGAAGTAAAGTAGCTTTGATTCTGTTTATGTCAATCAAGTGGATTTCCTTTTTTTCTAAGCCATTTTACAACATTTTGCAAAAATCTTTTCCCATCTTAGAAAGTGCAAACACACACAACCTAGTGAAGGAAATATTGTTAGCCCCATAATATCAGATAAGGAAATGGAAGCTCAGAGAAATCGAGTAATTTGTCCATTGCCACACAGCCCATCAGTGATGGATGGGGATCCTAACCTGGGTAGTCTGATTTCCCTTCCCTTGTTAGCACACTGCTAACTTTAATAGGTTATTCTTAACACTGGTTTGATGTTTCCCAAAAAGAAAGTAGAGTGTCATCTACCTTACTCTGTAAACCGTCTTGGAGTACACATACCTACACAAAAAAATACACATACACACAAATACTCATATAAATGTGAGTATATGTATGTGTGCATGAGAAATATTAAAAAATAATATTCTAGTGGATATGAACCATATTTCTCTTCTAGGCAGTAGATGGCATAGTAGTAATAATTGCTCTAATTGCAATAATGTTAGCAATATAATTGGTCCCATGCCTGCTTTTTGGTAGCATTTTTTTCCCCTAAGACAAGGAAACTAAGTGTCTGGTCCTGCTCAAATACAGAACATCTGTAACTTGCAGAAGAGGTCGTGTGACAAAAAGTAAATGTAAATCAAACCACCTTTTACATGTCTGTGCTTTTGATTATTTCAGGTACTAGGTGACCTGATTTTTAGTCAGTCTGGGAGATGAAACAGCTGTAATTCACAATAAATATACATCAAACATCACAATCAACCTTATTCTTTCTTCCTGCAAAAGGCAGCTGGCTTGTTTCAAAAACATGTTAAGAATACTTTCTGCTATCTGACCAATGGGGCAACATGTGCACCCCGCCATTAACATAGGTAGATTTCATAGCAGTGTGCCCAGGAGAGGGTAGATGGCAGGCCACAGACCAGGGGAAGCCAGCCCAGCTCTGCTTGCAGATATAGCTGGTGCCTAAAATGAGGTAAAAGTGTACACTTCAGGAATGGGAAAAGTAACCCCATCTCTTTGGGTAAGCACAGTTTTTCAAGTGTTTTCCATTTAATAGCAACTCCAAGGGGTTTGACTGAATTCAGTGCAGAATTTCAGATTCCTGTTCACTTGTACATTTGTCTTTCTATAAATTCTGCAGGTGACCAAGTAGTTAAAGTGGAGACTTGGGGGATTTTGTTTCTGATCTATTTCAAATGGAGGACCTGGAACAGGGCTAGATGTATGAATTTTAAAAGGTGGCCTTGACCCATCCTGTGTGGAGGAAACCTCTTGGTGTATGAATCTGCCCTCACTTGCCCTTCGGCTGGGCACAACCGGTATATAACTTGTAGCCCTGATCAGAATATTAGCTTGCCTTGGGGAAATTTGTCAGGAGAAATGGAGGTGCTTGTAGAAGAAGCTCCAGAGCTTATCTATTTTCCTTAGCTGATTCATTTAATTAAGACCAAATACTTACAAAATTCCTAAGGCCAACAGCATTTTTCTCACGATATGCTTTTAAAATTCATAAGCATAATGTTCAGCAACAATGCTTCAATTTTTTCAGATGTTATCATACTCCAAAAAAAGTTTTGCATTTAAAGACTTCAGTATTGGGGATCCCTGGGTGGCTCAGTGGTTTAGCGCCTGCCTTTGGCCCAGGGCGTGATCCTGGAGACCCGGGATCGAGTCCCACATCGGGCTCTCTGCATGGAGCCTGCTTCTCCCTCTGCCTGTGTCTCTGCCTTTCTCTCTCTGTATCTCTCATGAATAAATAAATAAAATATTAAAAAAAATAAAGACTTCAGTATTACAATACTCAGACTTTGTTGTAATTATTTAGCTGTCTTTCTCACCTGGAATGTCAACTCTGGGAAGGTGGTGACTGTGTATGCCTTGCCATCATTCCTCCAGCACAATTTCTAATACAGAGTAAATTCTAATATGTATTTTTTGACTGAATCAAGGAATGTCTTATTTATTTTTCTTTTGGACCTTGAAGTGAAAGGAACAAGCATAAAAATATCAATGAACAATTTAATTATTGTTGTTATTTCAATTTTTAGGACAAAATATTTTTCTTTTCAATTATTTTTCTTCACTTCTTGCTACAATTCTTTCCTAGGGCCATTTTGTTTTATTTTGTTTTGCAGGGGCATTATAGTGGATATTTACTGGGATACCTGCATAATCCACAAGTCACCTCCTACCTTGGAAAATGTCACCCTTTGCCTCAGAGCCTATAAGATTCCTTTCCCTAGGATTTGGGACTGAGGTAAATTGTAGACAGGCTCTTTGAGGAAAACTGTAATATGTGAACTCTGGAGCTGAGACACCACTGAGAGAAATGGGGGGCGGGGGGACGGGGAGCAGGCGTGGAAAGAAAAGTAGAGATGAGAGTAAGAGAGAGGAAGTCCTAACCTGACCAGCTAGTCCCTTCCAGAGGCCTGACATTCCTGTCATTAGGTTTCCTTGAGATATTCCTATACATTTATTTATTTATTTATTTGTTTGTTTATTTATTTATTTATTTTATTCCTATACCTTTAATATAAATCTCTCCCTTTATGGCTTAAGTCAGGTTAAGGTGGATTAATTCCTAACAAATGTGAGAATATATTTTAAATGCAAGTCAGCGAGGCATCATTTTCAATACACAGATAACTTCCAGGAAATGTAGAGCAGTGCATGAAAAATTAAATATTTTCAATGAGCCTTCCTTAATTTCTCCAGATGAGGCCAGAGCATGTATTATGCCCAAACATCCCCATGGCAGTAACCACACAGAGGAAACCTGGAGAAGAGCCCCTCGGGCTGGTTGGACAAACTTGTAAAGAATAAATGGAATGCCAGAGCCTAGCTAACAGGTGTCTGCCAAAAGAGAACCCTGTACATCTGACTAGTGTAGGCATGGAAAGCAAGCACAAAGACTCTAGAGCTGTGTTTCTCAAAGTAGGGTCCTGGGTAGGAGCATAAATCCCAGAACTCCATCTCAGACTCCATAAGCCAAATTATCTGAAGGGGTGCCGTGCATTCAACCTGTATTAAGAGACTCAATGGGTGACCAGCATGCACAGTGCTTCAGAATTTGCCACTCAGGGTCTGATGTGGAGCCCAGCAGCAGGGAAAAAACTTGGGAACTCGCTGGAAAGAAGGAATCTTCCCACTCCCTTGACCTATTGAGTCAGGATCTGGGCTCTAACAAGATGCCCAGTTGATTTGATGTTCATTAAAGGGGGAACCTAGTTCTAGATCATTAGCTCCCAGCTAGCTTGTACACTGGAATGATCCAGGTTACTTAACTATGTTACTCTGGTTTGAGCTCTACCCCTCCCCCCCCCCACCCAGAGATTCTGACTTTGGAGAGTCTGATTCTGAGTTTAGAGTATGACCTGAGCAGATGGATTAAAAGTCCACTGATGATCTCAATGTGCAGCCAACTTTGCGAACTCTGCTTATGGGGATGACTAGATACCCACTAGAAGAAAGTTAATCTGTGAAATAGATTTTGAAACTCATAGAAGCACAATAATCTAAAAGCAGAGTAACTTTGCTTTGGAAGAGCAGGACCCCAGAGAGAAAGAAAACTGATTCTTTTTAAGTTTCAAAAAGGTCTGGTTTGGGCAAATTACAAGACAGACCATGGGAGCCTTGGACATAGAGTTTTTAAAAATGAACTGTAGAGTTTGGAAAGCATTCTGCCCAGTAAACTTTGCAGGGGGATTGTAGGCGGGGAGAAGATTGCTATTTCCCAGACAAAACATTAGAAAACTGCAACCCTATTAGGCTAAAGCAATAAGATGTCTTGGTACAAAATTAGCGATAGCTAAAGGAATAATCTAGGGGGATAAATAATTTCAGAAACCTGAAAACCCAATCCGAAAGTATCTGAGTTCCAACTGTGGCATAGAAGCCCATGCTGAAAGTGGACCAGAAGATGCCAAAATAGGATGAGGCCAGGACACATGGAACTTTTGAGCAGTGGCGACTACAGGCCACAGGATTAACCATGGAAGCTCGAGTGACACATCAAAGACCAGGAGAGGCTGAGTTACCCTTCAGACAGGAGCTAGTAAAAATGGGTGATGCCTTGGAGGTGGATGCCCCTTTCTCGATCCCTGGACAACAGGCATGTCCTTTGCTACTCTGTTCCTTGAAAGAGTGGCCACAGAGGGAGGAAGGAGAAAGTCCTGAATTGAAATGAATGTTTACACAACTGAGATTAAGTCTGGATCTGGAAGCAACTGTGAGATTGTTTTTCCCCTTAATAGAAATAGAGGCTTCAGACAAGCCACATGGAACTTCTTAATAGAATAATGAGGAAAGTTACAGGTCCCATTCCTGAATTTTGCCTGTGAATTTCAAATCCACTCTACTAGTGAAAAGAATGTAGTTACCTGTCTGATAGGTGGTTTTCCTCTGCGTAGATCCTTGGGGACTTGGTGTCAATACTCATAAAGAGGTTTCTTTGAGTGGCATTTAAAAAAATTTTTTTTATTTGAATTCAATTCGCCAACATAGAGTAAAACACCCAGTGCTCATCCCATCAAGTGCTTTCCTTAGAGGAGTGGCATTCTTTTTGCAAAAAGATGAGGATCAAGGAAGATGTTACAGGATCATGAATCAGCAGACATCTATATTTTCACTCGACAGGCAGAACTGGAACCAGAACCCAAGTCTTCTAAGATGTACAGGCGAACTCTGAGTGCCTCAAGACCATCTTGAGGGATAAGAATTCAACTAGTGGCATTAATGGTTTTGCCTTAGTAAAGAACATTTACTTTACAGACAGATGGATAGACTGCATTAACTTCATTAGTTAGTATTAATTAAATCAGCCTCAGTAGATAAAGTTAACAAATGGCCTCAAATGACTTTTTCTGATTGTTAAGAAGGGATAAAAGAAGACATCTTTTAAAATAAGGGCACCTGGGTGGCTCAGTGGTCGAGCGTCTGCCTTTGGCTCAGTCTGTGATCCCAGGTTCCTGGGATTGAGTCCTACATCAGGCTCCACACCAGGAGCCTGCTTCACCCTCTGCCTATGTCTCTGCCTCTTTATGTCTCTCCTGAATAAATAAATAGATAAGATCTTTAAAAAAGAAGACATCATTAAGAGGCAACTAATTACCATTTACCTACTTGACCTTCTTTCTTCCCTGTCCTACTCCTGCTCCCCCACCACCACAACCCTCTGCCCACCCCCAGGAAGGAATATTCCTTGAGAGAAAAGTTGTTTCATGCTTCTCTCCTTCTTGGCTTTTGTTTCAGAGACTTCAAAAGAAGTTGATGAACTGCCTATGTGATTGATACATCCCTTACTTCCTTTACCTTGTGGAAGGTCCAGCCATTCTGTCTATCAAGTTCCCTGGTACAAAGGTGAGACTATGATAGGCATAATGAATGGCAATAACTTTCCAAAATAACTATTTCTCTAAAGTTGTAACCCGTGAGTTAAATTTCATGAATCATCCTGACATATTTTAGGAAGAAATCACAGGGAGGATTATTTAAAATAGAGTATATTATGAATGACACCCCTCCCCCCAGTAAAATAATCCCCACTAACCTCATTGATTGGATTAGTATAATTACCTAAGAAAATAAATTTAACTAGATGTTTTTAAAAATGTGGAAGACAGGATGTATTTGTATATAATATAATACTATATCTGCTTTGAGCACACTACAGTATCTATGTTAGTGTCATGAGAGATTTCTGGCAAATTTATGAGAATACATTGCTGTATCCTTTTTGCTTAATCCCAGAGGGGAAGAGAAGTGGAAGGATGAAATTAGTGATGTGTATTTTGGCAGTTTATTGGAATGTTGCCTCAAACCAAAAAAACTCTACATATGGAAAATACCCAATTAAGACAAGAGGGTGGAAAGAGACAAGGTTTTAATAAGTAGTTAAAGCTGTCAATTAACTATTAGTGATTTCTAAGTATTTATTGAAAACATCTTAAAATAACTAACATAAAAGTGATGATTGAACCATAGGATCAAGAAGTCCAATGTCTTCTGCTAAAAATCCTGGGATTACTGAAACAATCCTTGAAGACAAATTGTGTTTTCCGATGGCACACAAAGAACATGAATTATCCCGCTGTACTGTATAATTTCCATGAGACCTCAACATGAAGTAAGTAATCAAGAAGAGTTTACAACCTTTATTATAAACCAGTTCCTTTGGCTTCACTTAAAATATTCGATCTATTTTGAAAAAACCACAAACTATGGTGAAATACTTATGCTCCAAAAACATAAGAGCTCTATGACAGAAAATTTGAAGTTCATGAGTTAATTACTCGGAATTAAGAGATGGAGAGAGAACTACAGGGTTAAAATAAATTGCTCAAGCTGGCTCTGAGGCAAGCTGTCTTTATCAATGGAGAACAGCCCACTGAGGGGTTTTGAATAACAACTTTGGTTGCAAAGTTGACAAGTTGTAGGCCCAGTGTGGTTTTTCAAAAGCCATCTTGTCTTTCTAATACCCTCTCTTGGTGGGAAAAGCCGTGTTTATTTTGTCTTCCTTCATATTCTCGTGAAAGTCACTCAGGAGCCATGCATAAAAGCCATGTGCCATCCACTTGGCCTTCATGGTTAAAAAAGAACTGCATACACACAAGGCGCTGTCCTGAGAATGGGCTTCTATCTAGAAAGTGGGCTCCCTTGCAGGAAAGGAAAGAAACTCTTACCTGGGTAATCATTCCTGTCTATGTCTGAGTCTCCTCTTAGGGTAAAACCGAAGCCCGAAGGGATGGTCTGAGAGGCCCACATTCCCTGTAGAATTTGGGAAGGCTTCCTGTTTAAGCCATCTTTGTTCCCATTGTAAATGAGTACTTGGCCTCTTTGATCCTTGCCTGCGAAGGGTGCACCGATGGCAATGTCTGCAAACAGGGACATTTGAACATATTTTTTAAGTAAAGAAGAAGGTTTCAGAGGCAGAAATAAGTGCAAACAAAGAGCAGTGTCCTAGAATCCAAAGGGCGCATTAAGTTTTCTGTGAAAATTTCATAATACTGCAGCAACAATAAATTATTGGTTGTCTTTGATCCATCCAGCAAATATTTACTGAGGGACTGCTGTTTTTAGAAAGTTTATATTCCAGTACAGGTAGTCCACAATTTGAATAAAGAAACAATCAAGAAAAGATGGAGAGCTACACATTCTATATAGAAGAATCAAAAATATTAACATAGTGGATAATGGTTGTTATTTCTAGATTCGGTGTTGCTAAGGCTCATGTTGACATTGAAATCTGGGGACAAGATGAAACCAACTGTGTGAAATCAGAGGGAAGAGCACTCCAGGCTGAAGGAACTGGTGTGCCATGGTCCAAAGGTGGAAAGAACTTGTTCCATTGGAGGAGCAGGCAAAGGGTGGTCTACACCGGGAACTCAGTGAGCAACATGGAGAGCCAGCTCACACCACCAGACTGGGTAGAACAGGGGAGGCATCTCTGCAAAGTACTTACAAGTTTCTTATTAAAAGAAATCATCTCTTGAACAAAGATAATACGATGTCATGGTGACCTTGTCCCATGAGGTAGGCAGGACACACTGTACAGTGGAGGACATTGGGGAACCTAGAAAGAACCCTGTCACATGACCCTCACTTAAATATAGCACTCAAGGAAAATGAGCTTTCACACCTTGTGTTCATCAGGATTGTTCTAAACAACAGACACAAAGACTTGGTTCTACATAAAAAAGAGCACCAATGACACAGTAACATAACTGCTCACCCCAGTGGTTGATAGTTATGTGTCCTCATTTTGTCATTTATTTCTCTTTGCTCCTAAGTAAGTCTGCTAAGACTAAATAAATCATGAATTGAAATTTTTTGTATGATTTTTTATTGGAGTTTGATTTGCCAACATATAGTATAACACCCTGTGCTCATCCCGTCAAGTGCCCCCCTCAGTGTCTAACACCCAGTCACCCCATCCCCTGCCCACCTCCCTTTCCACTATCCCTTGTTCATTTCCCAGAGTTAGGAGTGTCTCATGTTCTGTCTCCCTCACTGATATTTCCCATTCATTTTCTCTCCTTTCCCCTATAATCCTTTTCACTATTTTTTATATTCCCCGAATGAACGAGACCATATAATGTTTGTCCTTCTCTGATTGACTTACTTTGCTCAGCATCATACACTCCAGTTCCATCCACATTGAAGCAAATGGTGGGTATTTGTCGTTTCTAATGGCTGAGTAATATCCCATTGTATACATAGACCACATCTTCTTTATCCAGTCATCTTTTGATGGACACCGAGGCTCCTTCCACAGTTTGGCTATTGTGGACATTGCTGCTATAAACATTGGCATGCAGATGTCTCAGTTTTTCACTGCATCTGTATCTTTGGGGTAAATCCCCAGCAGTGCAATTGCTGGGTCATAGGGTAGTTCTCTTTTTAACTCTTTAAGGAACCTCCACACAGTTTTCCAGAGTGGCTGCACCAGTTCACATTCCCACCAAGAGTGCAAGAGGGTTCCCCTTTCTCCACATCCTCTCCAACATTTGTTGTTTCCTGTCTTGTTAATTTTCCCCATTCTCACTGGTGTGAGGTGGTATCTCATTGTGGTTTTGATTTGTATTTCCCTGATGGCAAGTGATATGGAGCATTTTCTCATGTGCTTGTTGGCCATGTGTATGTCTTCCTCTGTGAAATGTCTGTTCATGTTTTTTGCCCATTTCATGATTGGATTTTTTAAAAAAAGATTTTATTTACTTATTTGACAGAGAGAGTGAGAGAGCACAAGCAGGGGGAGGGGCAGAGGGAGAGGGAGAAGCAGACTCCCTACTGAGCAGAGCACCAATGTAGGACTCAATCCCAGGACCCTGGGATCATGACCTGAGCAGAAGGCAGATGCTTAACTGACTGAGCCACACAGGCACCCCAATCATGAATTGATTTTGACTACATAATGAGGATCATATTCATATCATTTGACAAAAAAAATAAATCATCTCAAATCTCAGATCATTGTGGAAATTAAAGATAGTATCAAGTGACAAAGGGGGCCCCTCCTCCACCTTCTCTGTCAGCCCACATCTGTCCTGAGCTTCATCCCAGCTTGGCATTATTTTGCCCATTTTATACTTAAGGACACCAATGCTCAGAAAGGCAGAACCTCTTTATGTCATTAAAAATGTTCTCTCGGGAACCCTGGGTGGCGCAGCGGCTTAGCGCCTGCCTTTGGCCCAGGGCACAATCCCGGAGACCCGGGATTGCATCCCACGTGGGGCTCCCGGTGCATGGAGCCTGCTTCTTCCTCTGCCTATGTCTCTGCCTCTCTCTCTCTCTCTCTGTGTGACTATCATAAATAAATTTTAAAAAAATTTAAAAAAATTAAAAATGTTCTCTCTTAGCTTCCAAAAATATCATGAAGGGTTTGAGAAAAAAAAAGGCAAATAGAGGAAAATATGGTGGAAAAGATGACTTGCTAGATAACTTAGCATTATTTCACTTGATGCTCACAGGGCAGTTTTTGAAAGCAGCATTATCAGTGAAAGATGAACTTGTCTCTTTTTTTTATTCTTTTCCTGGAACCATGAGCTTTTAATATACATTTATGTTTTATGGCACTTTGAAAATTACTAACCATACATTTCTGAGATGTCTTTTTTCAAAGAAAACATAAAAGTACAATACCCCTTGCCAAAGGTACTAATGAATACTGATCCGATGCAAATACTCCCTAGGCTATTTTGTTGAAGCAAATTCCTTTAACTCCCTTGAACTTTAAGAAACTCACTTGCCTTGCTTCTTAACTTAAAGGTCCTGAAAGGGATGCTTGGGTGGCTTAGTGGTTGAGCATCTGTCTTTGACTCAGAATGTGATTCCAGGGTCCTGAGATTGAGTCCCACATTGGGCTTCCCCGCAGGGAGTCTGGTTCTTCCTCTGCCTGTCACGCTCTCTCTCTCTCTTTGCCTGTCTCTCTCTCTCTCTCAAATAAATAAATAAATTTTATATATATATATATATATATATATATATCCTAAAAATGTATGCAAAACTTGATGTGAACTTGCATGCATGTTTTTATGAGGAGAGCATACCTGCAAGACATTCATAAATTCCTCGCTTAAAGAATCATAATCCTCAACTAAGAATTTAATGCTACTTTACTGCAAACAGTGAAGTTGCCTTTAAGCTCAAGTTTTACAGACCAATTAAAATTCAGCATAACCAATTTCTTGCAAGACACATCTATGAGGGCAAAGGAAACAAAAGCAAAAATAAACTACTGGGACTTCATCAATATGAAAAGCTTCTGCATAGCGAAGGGAACAATCAACAAAACTAAAAGACAACCTATAGAACCGGAGAAGATATTTGCAAATGACATACTGGATAAAGGGCTAGTATCCAAGATCTATAAGGAACTTATCAAACTCAACACCCAAGAAACAAACAATCCAGTCATGAAATGGACAGAAGACATGAGCTGACATTTCTCCAAAGAAGACCTACACATGGTGAATAAGCACACGAATAAATGCTCCACATCACTTGCCATCAGGGAAATACAAATCAAAACCACAATGAGATACCACTTTACATCGGTGACAAATGGCTAAAATTAACAAGACAGGAAACAACAGATGTTGGAGACGATCTGGAGAAAGGGTTCCTCCTTTGCTCTATTGGTGGGAACACAAGCTGGTGCAGTGACTCTGGAAAACAGTGTGGAGTTTCCTCAAAAATTTAAAAATAGCAATTGCACTACTGGGTGTTTACCCTAAAGATACAGATGTAGTGAAACGATGGGACCCCTGCACCCCAATGTTCACAGCAGCAATGTCCACAATAGCCAAACTGTGGAAGGAGTCATGATGTCCTTCGACAGATGAATGGATAAAGAAGAGGTGGTATATATCTGGAATATTACTCAGCCATCAGAAAGGCTGAATACCTACAACTTGCTTTGATGTGGATGGAACTGGAGGGGATGATGCTGAGTGAAATAAGTCAGCTGGAGAAGAACAATCATCATATGGTTTCACTCATATGTGGAGTATAAGCAATAGTGAAAGGGACCATAAGGGAAAGGAGGGGAACTGAGTAGGGAAAAATTAGAGATGAAGACAAACCATGAGAGACTCCTAACCCTGGGAAACAAACAAGGGGTTGCAGAAGGGGAGGTGGGTGTGGGGATGGGGTAACTGGGTGAAGGGCACTAAGGACGGCATGTGATGAAATAAGCACTGGGTGTTATACTATATGTTGGCAAATTGAATTTAAATAATTTTTTTTTAAAATTCAGCATAACCTATACATAGTCCATGTGGGTTAATCATAAGGCACTATACTTGTCCATATGTTAACATGTCTTTTTATTTGTCTTGACTCTGTACACACAGAAGGCTCTCTTGTTTTCTTTGAGCCACTAAATCAAATCAATTTAAAAACAAATTGCTGGGCAGCCCCAGTGGCTCAGCGGTTTAGTGCCACCTTCAGCCCGGGGCGTGATGTCCCATGTCGGGCTTCCTGCATGGAGCCTACTTCTCCCTCTGCTTGTGTCTCTGCCTCTCTCTCTCTCCCAGTGTCTTTCATGAATAAATAAATAAAATCTTAAAAAAAATAAAGAATAAAAATAAAAACAAATTGCTGCCTTTATTTAGAGCTGTTATATGACACCATATGTAAACTTTAAACTGCCTTGAGGTTTTTGCTAATTTATTAACAGCCAGTAATGGTAGCTATACCACACACACCACTGCAAATACTTTAAGATGTCATTGTTTTGGGAATCCCTGGGTGGCTCAGCAGTTTAGCACTGCCCAGGGCATGGTTCTGGAGTCCCAGGATCGAGTCCCACATCAGACTCCCTGTGTGGAGCCTGCTTCTTCCTCTGCTTCTCCCTCTGCCTGTGTCTCTGCACCCCTCCCCTTTCGCTGTCTCTCTCATGAACGATAAATCGGGTCTTTAAAAAAAAGATGTCATTTTTTCTTTCTATAGAGCAAAATATGAATTATGACAAATAAACTATTTCCATGTATTGGTATCAATTACCATTGTATCCATCTTGGTTCAGGTCTCCTAAGTGAGCCACAGCACTACCGAATCTCCCGAAGACCTCAGTGCCGGCCAGGATCTGTGGGTCCCTGAAGACAAGTGCGTTCTCTTGCAAATACAGGTAAACTTGCCCTACTTCCCTAGGGCTGCTCTCAAATTCACGTTCCATAAAGAGAGGTGCCCCAATCAATACGTCATCCATTCTGTAGGGAACAAAGAGGGAGGTCAGAGCACTGAGAGACATGCGATTCTTTTGGGGTACACTTTTAATTAATTGGATTAGTGTATTTCCAGTGGTAATTTTTTCTTTTCTCAGGGCACATTTTACAATCATCGTACTTCTTTCATTGCTTCACTATGTCAAAAATGTGATAGAATGTTGTAAGACTGGAAATATTCTGCATGATATGGTAGGTAGATACCTGACATCATGTATTTGGAAAAACCCACAGAGTGTATAACACAAAGAGTGAACCCTAATGTAAGCCCGGCACTTCAGTTAACAATGTATCAATATGGGTTGATCAATTGTAACAAACGCACCACACCGAGGCAAGATGGTACTAACAGTAGAGACTGAGAGTGCAGGGAAGAGGGAAAATTTATGAACTCTCTGTAATTCCTGATCAAGTTTTCCATAAACTCAAACCACTCTAAAAAAAATACAACCTACAAAAAAGGAAAAGCAAGTTGAGTCCAGATGATATGGGCAAAGACGAGTTGTGATGTTATACTCATCTGGTTTTAAAACCTGGCTCTTTTGGTAAGTAGCTGTGCCATATTGAACAAGTGATATTACCGTAAAAATACTAATGTAGAAATAGGCTACTTCATTGGATACATAACTGAAGATCTCCCTCAGTCTCTGGCTCTGGCTCTTTTTGTGTGTCTTTCTTTCCAAATATGTACACACACACACACACACAGGTCATACTATATAGTATTTAATATATGATAAGTATTATGAGGGCACTGGCTTAGGTGTTGAAGAGACTACTCAATATTTCTACATTATGGCAATTGTAAAAAGAAAGAATTCTTGTTAAAAGAGTAAAATGCATCCCCCTTCTCCCTTTCCTACCTTGTAAGAGCCATAAACATGGTGAAGTGTGACTTTGAGATAGTCTGGGGCTGCCAGCTACTTCTAGAATAGCCTCTTACTTGTTTCCCACAGCAGAAGACCTAACACATGGTTTGTAGCTAGAAACTATTGAGTGTTACTTGTCCAACTTATACAAAGGAAGTGAAGGGTGGTTATAGATCGACTCAAGGAATGGCGATTTTTTCTCTTTTTTTAAAAATTGTATTTTAATTCCACTATTGGTGACATACAGAGCTATATTAGTCTCAGGTGCACAATATAGTGAATCAACACTCTCACCCATCACCCAGTGTTCATCATGACAAGTGCATTCCAGGAGGTGGGGAGGGCGAATGGATAAATAGGAATGGCTATTATTTTGATCTCACATTCCGGAACCTAAGTTGGATTGCTATATTTAGGTAAAACATTTTCTTAAAAATGTTACAAGTATGTTGATTAAAAAAAAATTCCCCATTGCTTGCCATCCCGCTGTGTTCCAGAACCAGAGGAGAAGAGGGACTGGAGTTTTATTAGCCCCTGGTCTTCCCTCAAAGGCACTGGTTGCTTCTCTTTCTGTTAGAATTATTGCAAGTATAAGGAGGCATTTGTTAAACACCTAATTGTGTGTTTTACTTCCTTGTACTTTGAAGATGTCTGAAATTGCTAGTCTCTACTGTAGAGATGGAGCGGGGCCATTTTCTCCTTCTGCAAAGAAGGAACGAGCCATATAATTGGTCCCCGAGAGTGCAAACACGATGCAGGATTGACACAGTTGGCTCTCTACATTTCTCACTGCCAACGCTGAATTCTACAAATGGGAAATTACTTGACTCACATTGTGAGGGCTTGCACATCCATGGAACCTTTGGATTCTTGGAGTATTGTGACAGCATTGATTTATTTTGTTAGAAATATATTTCCCTAGATATTTAAGTGTAAGTCTTCTAAAATGTTCTAAATGCCATAAAAACAGGGAAAGACATTTGTTTTTCATTTATAATTGTGTTTCCCATAAGGTTGAAAGACAATAACTGTCTTGGATTTAATTGGTACAATGTGCCTTATAGAATACTTTGCACTTAGTGTCAATATTATTTTATTACAGCAATACTACTTATGAGCCACAATATATATTATTGTTTAGGCTGGTGTTTTTAAATCTTGGTTTGCAACACATTAGTGTATTGCAAAATCAATTCAATGGGTCTTGACAACCAATTCTTAAAAAACAAAATAAAAAAGAACAGAAAATAGAATGAATACATTACACGAGGGTAAATATGGTTTCATGAAACTTTTGTTTCAGTTCTATGTGTGTGTGCTGGGTGCAATGTCAAATTTATTTCTTATTATGGACCACAAAGCAAAAAAATCCCTGAAAAACTGTTGCAGTAGGCTGGCAATATGTGCTAGCATGCTGTTTCAAAATTAGTTTGTCGGGATCCCTGGGTGGCACGGCGGTTTGGCGCCTGCCTTTGGCCCAGGGCGCGATCCTGGAGACCCGGGATCGAATCCCATGTCGGGCTCCTGGTGCATGGAGCCTGCTTCTCCCTCTGCCTGTGTCTCTGCCTCTCTCTCTCTCTCTCTCTCTCTCTGTGACTATCATAAATAAATAAAAATTTAAAAAAAAATTAGTTTGTCAAGTCCTGGTTTTGAATATGCCCAACCAAAGTTTAAAGTTCTGCAATATTTACTAGTAAAGATATTTTTCATGACTTTCTGATATGCAGTTGTGTAATAGGTTGAGTACCATACTAAGAAAATACTATATACCGATATATATCCTATAAATATATATATATTTATATACTGATATATATCCATCACCCAGCCTGTATGGTTTTTTAACAATGAGATTTCCAGTAAAATCCATCCTTACTGTTTGGGTCATGTTGGTCGTTTGGATGAGATCTAAGTTTTTATGTAAAGGCACTTCATAAAAGGATACATACACTAAATTTCGTTTTATCCAAAATGTCCAATGTTTAAGCACAATTTTCTTTAAAATCTTTGGATAGCAGACACATGGTTTTTGTGTCTCTAAGTTTAAATCTGCTCTGATAATATAATACAATGCAAGACTCAATTTCTCATCCTTCACATGTTTTTTGAGACAGGAACATTATGAATATTTTCCTGAAAAGCAAGGCATAAATAGTGATAAAGAATGAGACAGCAAGAGAGGAGAGGACTAACCAATGAGAATATTCAATATAAAGAATTTAGATTCCAGTTTTCTGAATCAAATGGTGTTAACGTGTTGGTTTAACATATAAACTTTTCTATGCTTCTTTTTTCCCGGTAGTAAGATGTTCATGTTAATGTCCATAATTAATTTTTGGAATGTGGTTACCCATTAATAGAATGCAGATTAGTAGACTTTACACTAAAGTTTATATCTTATCAGCTGAATTGTTTTATGGTAGCAAGAACTAACATAGTTCATTTACATTACAGAAATCAATTTCAATTTACAACTTCTTTTATTTTAGTTTTCTGGATTTTCTATGTATTTCAATTATAATGATAAAACCTGTAAGAGAGAACACATACTTAGGCTAAATCTAGGGCAAAAACATAATTACCTAAAGCTGATTCCTTTCAAATAAATTTTCTTGAAAATGTTCTCAAGTTAACAAACTGCTAAAAATCTCTTTAAATTTAACTCCTTTGGGCCCCCCAGAGGCAAATAATAATAATAATAATCCAATCAATTAAAATATAATTATATGAATTTCTGAAATAGTATAAATACTGTAAGTTTCAAAAGCCATAAGAAAAAAACCCCTAATTTGCTTGCTTAGGCTGAAGATGAAAAATTCCATTTCCCTTTGTTAAGTTTGTCCAGAAATTCCTAACAGTTTACATTGGCAGAGTTTATAGCCCTGGCTATCTTAAGATAACTAAACTAAAGTTAATTTCACCAGCTTGTTTATATTTTCAAAGCAGTCACAAGCTTGACAATATCAACTACCAACCAGCATGCACACCATCGTTTGGTCTAAACTTTTGGAGTCACTTACAATACCTAGAGATTTTTTTAAATAAAAAAAATATTGGGAAAAATGTCCAGTAATTTACTAATTTGGCCACATTACTTCATAACATTGTCTTTTCTCTCTCTGATGTCAAGACTTTGGAGCATTTGCAGGGACCTTGCTTTTGTTGCCTAGTTGGTGGAGAAGATGTCATATGCTGTCTAAGAATGTTCATTAGGTAGCCTCATGCACAAAAGTACTTAATTATCTGTTGGCCAGAAAAGGAAAAGTCTGGTTTAATCCCACAGAATATGCAGAGTCCTAACTTCTGAACCATGACCAATCAACTAGCCAAGTGATATTATTAATCCTATTCTGAGTCACTGCATAGCATCCACTCAGATTCAAGGTTTAGAAGATACAGGTCTTAAAAAAAAAAAAGCAATTGAAAACTTAGAAATTCGGGTTAAAAATGGGAATTAAATCTCAGTTTTAATACTGAACTCTATCGGTAATTAACGCTCACTGATGATTGCTTGATCACTGGTAAATGCTGGGAAATCTAGAAAGCGTTTTGTGAATTAAAAAAATATATAGGAATTATAGACTCTAAAATTATAAGTCATTACTACTGACTCAGTAAAATGCAGCAGACTAGTATGGTTATTTTTAATATAATCACACAGACTGATTTTTTTATATCCATGACACTAAAAACTATAACTGAATTTTGTCTCATGAATCAGTTGTTTTTAGCATCACTAAAGGCAATCTCAAAGTTCTTTGGGTGAAAATAACTTTGAAATTATGATTTTATATTTTTATAAACTGGAAGTATGACCTTGCTTATAAAAATAATGGAAATTAGTAAAATGCACAGTTAATAAATAGGAGTGTAGGCTTACCAAAAAAATAGAGTAAAACACTTTAACAATACACACACACACACACACACACACACACACAAACAATCAAAATCATAGAAGCAGAGAATAGAGCAGTGGTTACCAGAGGTGGAGCGGTGGGGCAAGGAGAGATGCTGATCAAAGGGTACAAAGTTGCAAATGAAGGAGGTCTAAGTTCTAGAAATCTAGTGTACAGTATGGTGACTACAGTTAATAACGCTGCATTGTATACTGGAAATTTGCTAAGAGAGTAGATCTCTGGTGCTACCACCACACACACACACACACCCCCACACACACACAGTGGACACACACAGGGTAACTATGTAATGGTGGGTTGCCCAGCTGGATAAATAGAGATGGATTCTAGAGATTGATATGTTAATTAGCTTGAAGACAGCGATCATTTCACTATGCATATCAAAACATCATGCTGTACACCTTAAACATATGATTTTCATTTTAAAAAATAAAAAAGGTCATGAATTATTTTAGTGACAAATCTACTAATTCCCCAACTTCTTAAGAGTGAGAGTCATGCCAGTCATTTTATTCACTTAGTTCCTGATTCTTATAGATTAGAAGTCCTTGAACACTGAAATTACATATATTTTTCCTACTGGCTATTTCATAGAGTTTTGTATAGAGTTCTCTGTAGTTAGTGAGAAAAATACTGTTGGGTTACTCTGCAGAAGGTCTGGGATCTAATCACGACCTTTGCCTAATTAGTGTACAATCTTGGGCAAGTCGCTGAGCTTTTGTGTCTTTCTCCACCAGTAAATTTTAGATAGCTTCACTGGATTGTAGTTTGGATCGTCCTGTCATTAGACGTATATTACACATGAAGGCACTTTGAGAGGGGAAAAAAAAATTTTTTTCTGCTAATCATGCATGATAAAATTTTGTCGTTTAAAGCAGTATTAGGTTTTTCAGTAGTGTCAGTGGAGAAGAGAGATTTTTGCATTTGAAATGACTCAGAATTTGGGGAGACCAAATACATACTAACCAGGAAGACTTTATCTGAGACAGGGATTCATATTTCCTGTAAATCCCACGCAAGCTTCAGATCTCTGCTAGAAATCTTGTCAGAAATTAGAATGGCAAAAGCCCTCTTTCTCAAAGAGAGGCCACCTGTGTTCTGACACGGGCTATTATAGGAGCTTAAGAAAAGTCATTGGCTTTTGATTTGCTGCCTTCCCTTTCAGATTCTGCTAAGATTTCTGAGGGATTGCAAGTCTACATCTCTGCCCTCATGGGTTGTTTCACACCTTCCCTGGGGATGAATACCCACCCAGGGAGGTGAGGATGCTGCTGGCACTATTAGTGGTTTTCAGGCCCCCATCGGGATCAAGTGTAAACCTAGACACACAGATGTCTAGTCGAATGCCAACAATATCAAGCAATTTTTCTAGAAAGACAGGTGCTGCAAAGATGATGGCAAATTATATTTTCATTACTGCAATCTCAGATTTCATCTGTATTTGGAATGAAAGGCTCCTGGTGACCTCTAGAGCTTACTCATTTATAATAGGGCCCTGAATTTACAGTGTTACAGTATCTAAGAACAGAAAATTACATACTGACTGAGAATCTATGGGTACTTTAAGAATGGTAATATTAGGGCAGCCTGGATGGCTCAGTGGTTTGGTGCCACCTTTAGTCCAGGGCATGATCCTGGAGACCCGGGATCGAGTCCCACGTTGGGCTCCCTGCGTGGAGCCTGCTTCTCCCTCTGCCTGTGTCTCTGCCTCTCTATCATGAATAAATAATAAATAATCTTTTAAAAAAAAAAGAATGACAATATTAAGATAACAGATGTATTTATGTTTTGATCCAGTCTAAAGATTTAAGAATATACTGCCTAATTAAAAAAAAAAAGAAATAATGGGCAGAGCAATTTTTAAGAATGTCAAAAAAGAATAAATTATCCCTGGAAAATTCTTGTGTTTGTTACTACCATGTTGTTTTGATCAGCAGGAGACCAAAGGGATCCTTTCCTCACAAGTGTTCTTGTTCTTTCTTTAACATGGCTTAAAAAAAAAAAAAAGGAAAAAAAAAGTGTTATAAATGTTGTCACAGTGCTTTGCTCTGGACTGGAATAAATGCGATTCCAGGAAGGAGGCAGTGCCCTGCAGGGCATGGTGTTGGACTGAGGGAGAGCTGGAAGGATCCATGACACAGTGCAGCAAAGGAAGGGCACATGCTGAGTTCATATGGGCCCTAGAAAGCACAATGGGGGCTCAGGGGTAGGGGTGGGGTTGGGGAAGCTTTGTGTTTACGTGTCACCATCTGTTGAAAGACATGTGTCTGTGCACATCCCAAAGGCCATCAGGGGATTTGTTTTGTTTTTTGTTTTTACTAAAGAGTGGGCTTTCTCAGTTGGGACAACATGCCCTGTTTTGGACCCAAGCTCTTTTTCAGCCAACCCTGCCCTCCCCCCTCCTCCCCTGCCATTTTTTCTAGACTACTAAAAGATGCTGATAACAAATTCAGTCCATCTAGGCTGGAAATTGTGAATGGTGATCCGGTTACTTTGTTTTCACAGCTCCGTTGGAAGTTAAGGCAATTTAATTTGAAATTACTTGCTTCCAGGATAAGATTGGCATTCAAATATACTTTCAGAATATACCCAGAATGCAACCACTATGGCTTCCTGCCACTGCTGTTGCTCTGGCCCTAGGTGCTGTCCTGCGTCACCTGGCTTATGGCAGGGGTTTCCAGAGGGCCTCACAGCAGTAGAGACCCAACAGACCAGCATGTCTGCCAAAAACAAAGTTGGTATAGGTCATTCCCTTGCTTAGAATCTTCCAGGAGCTCATGAGATGTGTCCTTCTTGGAAACAGACTCATTCTATTCATAGCAGAGCCTATGTGGCACTGGGTAAGACTGTTTATACATGGCAGTGGCTCACAAATCTTTCCCCAGATGTCATATAGTTGGAATCATATTGTATGTAACCTTCTGAGACTGGCTTCTTTCACTTCATAATATGCAATTAAGCTTCCTCCATGTCTTTTCATGCTTCACAGCTCATTTCTTTTTAGCACTGAACAATATTCTGTTGCCCAGATGTAACAGTCTACTTATACATTTACCTACCAAAGGACATCTTGATTTTGGTTCTTCTATTTTTTTAATTCCTATCTAATCCTTATCACCATCTAAATATGCTTTACTTGACTTACTCACTATTTGTCTGTAGTCCCCAACCCCCCATCTCTAGTAGAGTCTTGATGAGGGTGGAGGTTTCTATTTTCTTCTCTGCTGTATCCCAGCACCTAGAACAGTGCTCAAGTATAGTAGATACTCAAGAAATATATGTCAAATGGAAGAGTAATAAAAAAATATATTTTCCAGGGCCCCTGGGTGGTTCAGTTGGTTAAGTGTCTGACTTGATCTTGACTCCATGCTCAGCACAGAGTCTGTTTGTTCCTTTCCCTCTGCTCCTCCCCTCCTCCTGCTCTCTCTCAAATAAATAAATAAAGTCTTAAAGAAAAAGATATTTTCCAAAAGGTGACTAAATTTGTCTCCAGTCATATACCACCATAATATTAAAGTACATTTCTGTCTATATGAAGATCATAGCTAATGTCTATCAATGATGTATCTAAAGTGCTTGCTTAGTCCAGATCCTGGAACATAGTCAGGATTCAGCAGGTATTTAATTTTGATAAAATGTGAGCTCCCTGAGAGCTCACTTTGTCTTATTTGCCACTATATTCTGGGCACTGAAAACAATGGCTGGCACATAATAGGTGCTCCAGTGATATTTATTGGATGGCTAATCAGTTTCAGTTTATCTCCATGTATTGGATTTTATATTTATTCATTTGTTTTATTTATCAGTTAGGTAGTTTTAGTGAACCAAAGAGATGTTTAATAATAATTTGTTTTTAAGTAATGACTTAACCATAACCATAATTTATCATGGTATTTGGTCCAAGCTCAATTGTAATTTACTGCCATACTCTGAAAATCTCATGTTATTTCATCTTCTCTATGGGCATTACTAGTATGTTGGCTAAAGCAATGTCAGGAGAAAAAAATGTTTATTTATGTGTGCATGTTTTATGAATGTATCACTAAGGATTAAAGGGAGACAGATGAGCAAATGTTTTAATGTTTTTGGATCTCAAATAGCCAAAGACTATTCAGTTCATTAAATTAAAGATAAAACTAAGTAAAATAGTCTTTTTCTGGAAGTGGCAGATGTGGAAAATCTCCATAAAGACATAAAATAGGATGATAGAATTCTTTAGTAGATGTATCCTCTTGCCCTGAACCAAAAAAACAGTGAAAACAAGAGAGCCTCTATCTTGTTGAGGAAGTATGGAAGGATCTATTTCATGAAGAAAAAAAAATACATCTTTGTGGATGAATATAACATATGGTGAGGAAGTTCTTATAAGCTTACCCATCATTGTTAACATCTGACACTGTGACCGTATATCCAAAATAAGATGCCATCTGCAAAGGAAAACCATAAGATGACATAGTTTATGTTCAAAAATAATTTCTATAATCCTCCCTCAATTTTTCCTGAAGGATGAATCTCATTGTAGCAGATTTTTGCATTACATTCATTGATTCCTGGACATGGACAGAATCTTAAGTCATTCAGTCTGGCCCATGCATACATAAATTCCCCTCAGCACCCCTGAAATCTACTTGGCCATCCTCTGCAGATGTTCAACAATCAGCCCATTCAATTTGTGGACACAATTAGAATTTTCTTTGCGAAAATTGGCCCTTCTGTAACTTCTGGTCTTTAATCCTCCTTAGTTTTAGAATCTTGAACCTCACAGAATAAATCTAATTCCATTTTCATATGAAATTCCATATTTGTATCTGGCTCACCATCATGGCCTCTCTTTCTTAGAGATACCACAAGTCATACCAAAGAAAAGATGACACCCCATGAACACATTGCCCGGAGAAGAATTAAGTAGGATTACATTATTTGGTTTGGGCTTTTTATATTATGGAAGCATAAAAAGGGTTTTATTTTTTCTGAATATATATATTTTTTATTTATTCATGAGAGACACAGACAGAGAGAGAGGCAGAGACATAGGCAGAGGGAGAAGCAGGCTCCATGCAGGGAGCCCGATGTGGGACTCGATCCTGGGTCTCCAGGATCAGGTCCTGGGCTGAAGGCGGCGCTAAACCCCTGAGCCACCTGGGCTGCCCAAAAAGGGTGTTAATTCCAAGGGAAACTATGTCTCAGTATCAATTCATATTGAGTTCATTGTCAAATAAGGTTTCTAAGTCTTTTTTTTTTTTTTTTTTTAGTATAGCTAGGAAGCCACATTCTAGCTCTTAAATTTTTTGGTTTTTCAAGCTATGTTTCCAACATTTATCATCTTTTCAGATTCAGCCCATAGTTTGAACTTATCGAGATGTTTTGGTTCCATATTTCAGCATTCAATGACTTAGCTTCCCATCATGTTCTAATATAATCAGTCTACAATCCACTAGAAGGTGTCCTTTACAGAAGGCACTGGTCTGTGTTGTTCACTTTTGTGTCTCCACTGCCTGACCCGGGTCCAGCTCAGAGTGGGTGCCAGGTGCCAGATACTCTTTGCAGAAAGAATTAATACTTGAGTTAACAAGTGTCATGCAATAATTAAATTCTCCTACCTCTTTTCTCTATTCCAAACATAGAGAGTTGCTTTAGACTGAATGTTAGTGTCCCTCCCTTCCCCAAATTCAAAGATCGATCCTAACTCCCAATATGATGGTATTAGGAGGTGGGGCCTTTGAGAAGTGATTAGGTCCTGAGGATGGAGTCTTCATGAATGGGGTTAGTGCCCTTATAAAAGAGACCCCAGAAAGCTCTCTAGCCCTCCTTTCACCATGTGAGGACCCAAGAATATGGCCATCTTTATGAATCAGGAAGCCAGCTCTCAGCAGATACTGAATCTGACTACCTCTTGATTCTGGGCTTCCCAGTTTTCCAGAACTGTGAGAAATAAACATTTGGGTTTTTAGCCACCCAATCTATGGCATTTTATTATTCTGAAGACTAAGATATAGTTACTGGGTGCCAAAAGCTCTTTGCAGAGGGAATGAATACACAAGTTAATGGCGCAATAATAATTGAGTTCTCCCACCTCTCTTCTCTATTCCAAACATATACAGTGGAATTCTTACTTCTGGTGTGACATTGTGTGGCCTTCACTCAGAGGAATTTCATCATTTATGTATTAAATGCTGAGATTCAAGACTGAAGAAGTAGGAGGCATGGAGGACGAGAAGTTAAAGAAAGGCCAAATCTAATAATGTTTAAAGAGCTTCTAATGATAAAAATGTGAAACAGATTTGGGCAAAAGAAATGACTTGCCAGATTTTCAATAAACCATTAATTACCATCACTTGAGAATAGTTCAAATTTTGTAAGTTCATCCAATTTCACTATTGTCCCAGCCTTACTTCTCCATATTAACCACAAGAGTATCATGAAGGATTGTTAAATGCTTTGTTGAAAATTGCAGAGTAACGGATAGACTAAAGCCCCGATTTGGTGGGGGGGGGGGGGGGCAGGGAGGTTATGATGTCAAACATGCTCTGTGCTCATTAGGAAACTCTATTAATCAAAATTGCTTGACAAATACATTATTCCAAATCTATGTCTCTAGCAATGAGGGGAGAATCTAAGGATCTGAAACCACCATCCAGAAGGCCATGATGTAACTTGGCCAGATTCACATGTGAGGCTTCTCAGAAGTTCAGTAGTGTGGGTTTCTGGCTAAAAGAGAATATGGGTTGCCCAGAAAAACTGATTCAATTCATGACTGGCTTCCTTAGATGGCCACACCACATTCATTGTTTAAAGAAATGTGGCAAATCTCAACAGGTTACGGTACCCTGGAAAACTCAAAGTGGTGGGTAAAGTAGGACCTTAGGCCATATTCGGTTAGGAGAATGACAGGCACTTCCCTCATTCATAATAAGATCTCTAAAAAACAAAACAAAACAAAAAGAAAACCATAATAAGATCTCTGCCAGTGACAGTGGGTGAAGAAGAACATCTAGTCCCTGGGAGGAAGGTACCAGAACCAGATAACTTGTCAACCTCCACATAATGTTGGGGAGAGGATAAGCCCGTTGACTTTGACCAATACAGTGGGGCCTCTGAGAAGCCTGCTTCTTCTCAGAGGGAAGGCAGGTCCCCAGAACTCATCACCAGGCACACTACATACAGGCCTATAGCAGAACGGGATTGTTCTCAGATCCTAGGAGTTAGTGACACTGCTGCATGAGAGCTGGGGTCTTGTCTGTCTGATTTATGTTTATATTCCCAATGCCTAGACCAGTGCCCAGTACAGAGTAGGTGCTCAGTGAACACCTATTTTATAAATGAATAAATTATATGAATATTGCAATTCACTAATAGTACTGAGTGACATTGTTTGATATTCAAAGGTCTTTACCTGTTCGCCAGTGAAATTCTGAATGAAAGTCATATCTGTAGAGTTAATGATTGAAACCTGAAATCACAGAAAGTAGATAGGTTACATCATTTGACAGAATTGGAGAAAAAAAAACTATTTTAAGTTACAATTGAAATCATTTTTAAATTTTGGGGAAGAGTAGTTAATAGTTAACTATATGTAAAACAAAAATGTAATCCCATAAGAATGATCTTTAAAAAATCCAATTGAACTTTTATCTCTGGGTAAGCCTGTAATACTACCAAATTAAAATACATGCTTACGAATCTGGAAAGGGAAAATAGAAATTGAATTCAACTGAACACTGAGAGCAATTAACCTGATGGCCACCTAATTGATCTAATCTAATTTTGTCTAAATTTGGTTCTGTGTTTGTTATTATGAGAAACTGATGATCATGGCTCTTTGCAAAAAAAAAAAGGTGGAAATTTAAAATGTTATCCATATAGCAAAAATATTACTTTTTATTCTATTCGGTCAACCTAAAATCTGCAGATATTACATTCACTAGACTTTTTAAAGAATAAACATTATTTAAAATACAACTTTTTCTTTTCAGAACATCTCTTGATTTTCTTCTCCTAATTTTATGGTAACTAGCTATAATGGGTCTGAATAGTTTCCCTCCAAAATTCATGTCACCCAGCATGTCAGAAGGAGACCTTATTTGGAAATAGGGTCTCTGTAGATGAAATACATTAAGGAACTTAAAATGAAATCATCCTGGATTTAGGGTGCACCTTATATCCAATGACTGATGTCCTCATAAGAAAGGAGAGGACACACAGAGATGCAGATGGGTGAAGGCCATCTGAGGACAGAGGCAGAGAGTGGAGTCATGCTGACACACACCAAAAAAAGGCCGTGGTCACCTGAAGCCGGAATAGATAAGAAGGATCCCCTGCTAGATGCACTGCAGGAGGTGTGACCTGCCTGACACTTGGATTTCAGACTCTGGTCTCTTGAACTGTGAGAAAATAATTTTATATTGTTTTAAGCCACCCACTTTGTAGTAGTTTGTTGTGGCAGTCTCAGGAAATTGATACACTAGTGCAATAACAATTGATTTTCTCATTTCTACCATATGAGGCATATTAAAATGCTGAGGGCATCGGCAACAGTATCCTCTACAATTATTCCTAGATTATACATAAGGATCATGCTGGCTTCATGGGTGTGACCTGCGGAGCCACACAGGTCCCTATGTTCAACTGGGCCCCACCCTTGATTTAATGCCCAGCTGCTGCTATCCTGAAATTCTTAATAATTTTGAACAAAAAGCCCTTTATCTTCATTTTGCACTGGGTCCCACAAACTCTGTAGCTGATCCTGTACAAAGATGAGAAAAAAAATCTAGCTTCACTTGTTCTCCTTCCTTTTTAGTAAGCAAACATGCACAGATCTGTAGGGGCTCACTATTAAAAGGCATTTTAAATCATTTAAAAGTTGAATGAAATGAAACATTTCTTTACATATTTAAGAAAATATTCCAACAATGCATCCTTTGTACTCACATATCCAAAATTCTGTGCTCCTCTTGGAACGCCAGCAACCAGTTCTGGGTATAAACATAGTCATGTAGAAGGGGGATTACATATATTTTAAAGCTATCCAACAAATCAGTTAAAAATAGTGCTTTTTAGGTGAGTAACTGTCATGTGGGGAGCTGGAAGTGTGAAGTCATGGTTTTGCGTTTGCTTTTGCTTCTGTTACAGACCATGGAAAACAGAACAAAAGTCATACTGTGAGATTTACCCGTCTTCATCACCAGTCTCCACGTGTTTTTGCCTGCATTAGCATAAGCCTGGCCTCTCAGCTCTGCATGTGATTTGTAAGTTAAACCTCTTACTCTGCTTTTACCAGCTTTCACTGTGGTGACATCTTTTGTATTAGGGTAAAAAGTACAGCTTCTGTCATGTTAAACATGTTAAAACAATTCATGTTACCTAAAGAAAATCCATCAGAAATGACATGAGTCTGGGCCCCTTGGAACTGTTTGCTGGTAGCAGAATTAGCAGGTGACCTGGCAGCTAAGGGTCCCCCAGAAAGAGAGCTTCACTAATAGAAACAGAAGAGGCACACCTGAGGGAAAAGGTCCGTATAACTCATTGCACTATGATCTGGCTCTAGATTCAGAAGCTACTGATATTTTTCTTGGGCCTGCTGTATACCTGGGATATTGGAATCACTAATTATCAAAGATCTTTCAGCTCTTGTTTCTATAATTCTTTTTTTTTTAAGATTTTATTTATTTATTCATGATAGTCACAGAGAGAGAGAGAGAGAGAGAGAGAGAGAGAGAGGCAGAGACACAGGCAGAGGGAGACACAGGCAGAGGGAGAAGCAGGCTCCATGCACCGGGAGCCTGACGTGGGATTCAATCCCGGGTCTCCAGGATCGCGCCCTGGGCCAAAGGCAGGCGCTAAACCGCTGTGCCACCCAGGGATCCCTGTTTCTATAATTCTAAACTATCCTTTGATTCACTGAGGTTAAAAATCTAGTTTAATTTAAACAGAAAGGGCCTAGAAGAGAATCCCCTTCCATTTAAATTTCCTCATCCTGCCCTGAAAGGTACAGCACAAGTTCTAGCATCAACTATATCTGGTGCGCTGTGTCCTAGCAGAGTTGGGTGCTCATGCTACTAGCTTTAATAATCAGTGAAGATTCATTTGGGGTTAGATGTTGGACTTTTCAGTAGTAAATCCATTCATTCAATTAACAAATATTTATAAGTAAATGGAGTATACAGTATTGAGCAAGATGAACAAAATTCCCTACTTTCACAGAGCTTATACTCTGGTTGGAAGAAACAGTCAATTTAAAAAGCATAGTCAATGAAATAGTGTATCTGAAGGGGAAAATATAGTAAGAAAAAACAAGTAGCAAAATGGTACAGGGAGTGCTAGAGGCGGGATGGAGAAGGATTTATGGCTTATTAGGGCACAATTATCAGGAAAGGATGTGGCAAGAAAGTGACACTGTAGCAAAGACTGAAGAAAGTGAGGCTGTAAATATTATGGAGAAGTGGGAAAAGTATGTTCTAGTCAGAAAGAATGGCAAGTGCAAAGGTCCTGAGGTAGAAGTGTTTCTGGAGCATTCAAAGACTAGTAAAGAGATCACAGAGGCAGGCTGGGGGAGAGGGAGTGAGAAGTAAAAGGGTAGAGGATGAGATCAAAGTAACTAACAGCCTCATGAATGGAGAATAAGGAATGGCTGGAGTTCCTTCTTTGAGAGGGAATGAAGCCTAGTGCAAAGTGGAGAGGTTGACTTCATACAGGAGCATGGACTGCTCAAGCATAGCAACAGGAGGGAGGGTGAAACATGTCCTTGAAGAATACAATTAGGCTCAGAAGAACTAAGCTATGTAGACAGGTTCCCAGGAAAGGTGTCAGAACTGGAAGCACATTCCTCAGTTTTCAATAACGTTTATTTGGTATGAATTAAATTGGCATCTAGCAGCAAATCGCCATCAGATATAATGAAGTTGACTGATTCCAGGATCACACCTATCAACCAGAAAAGACTGCCTCTCCCATTTGAGATAGATGACAGCCACTACTAAGCATCCTACAAACACAGAATTTCGTTTAAAAGAAAACTATTACACTCAGTAACACTGGAGTCTGCAAATTCACATGGCCACAATGCTAGGAGTTATTACAAGTAAATATTGATTAAGAATGTTCACAATCATTTAAAAATGATCAAGATGATGAAATTGTTTAGAGTGTAAGGCAAATTAGAACTATCACTCAACTACAAAAGTATTCAATTAGGAAGGAAAATAAGTGACTTTTCTTAGATCCATTCCACTAACTCATGGTAAACTTTCTCTTAATATCAATAATACATGGAGGTAAAAGTTAGATACCTGGCCTCGAAATACATGACCCGGGCGTCAACCTCATCAAGAAGCAGAAGGGAAGCCAGTGTCTATCAAATGTCTTCTACCCACTAGACAGGGAGCCACATGCTCTATAATATTCTACTGTTTAACCTCTAAAAAGTAAGCATTCATATCTCCTAGGATTGGCCAAATCACTTTCTTGGTTTTAGCTCACTACATCAGACTCTAAACAAGAACAAAAGATCTTAACCTTTTTGAGTCATAAACACACTTGGGAAGTAGATGGAAGTTATGGATCCTCTCACTGGAAAAGTTCACATACAGCAAAACCTTGCATATAATTTCTAGGAGTTCAAATCCCATGAAGTCCATCCATGTATCACCCAGAGTCCAAGGATCCCATATTAAGGATCTCTCACCTAGAGAACATCAAGTCACTTGCTGTTTTACGTAGAATTCCAACTTCTTCCAGTCCACTTAAGTAAGTAGTGAACACGGTTAGTTTGAGACTCAGTGTGGTCTGATAAATGGATCATGATCTCTGATAATGTCTTTACATATTCACAAATCATTTAAAACTTGGATCCATCTAGTAAGTCAATCGGAGAAGGACAAACATTATATGTTCTCATTCATTTGGGGAATATAAACAATAGTGAAAGGGAATATAAGGGAAGGGAGAAGAAATGTGTGGGAAATATCAAAAAGGGAGATAGAACATAAAGACTCCTAACTCTGGGAAATGAACTAGGTGTGGTTGAAGGGGAGGAGGGCGGGGGTGGGGGTGAATGGGTAACGGGCACTGAGGGGGGCACTAGATGGGATGAGCACTGGGTGTTATTCTGTATGTTGGTAAATTGAACACCCATAAAAAATAAATTTATTATAAAAAATTAAAAAAATAAAACCTAAAGAATAAAAAATAAAAAAAAATAAAACTTGGATCCATCTAGATATTTCTGTGATCTGATGGAAAATCACTATGATCTCCTACCATCTTTCCCTGTGATGTGCTGTCATGTATCCCTGTTAATTTCCATGAGTCAAGACTAAAGGCTCTACTAGGGAACTTTCTAAGAGTTTAATGCCATGTTTAAAATAATTTGGCATATTTTATAGTGGTCTTTGCTAAATCACTGAGTGATTATAAGATATTACTTTTCAATTTTGTCTCTGATGGTTCCTAACACAAGGGTTATTTATTATCATAGCTAATTCTACTGTTTCATGAACATACAGGATTAGCTCATTTGATCCTCATAAGAATCTTGTCATATAGGTACCACTATTGTTTTCATTGTTGTCATCATCATTATTATAATTATCATCATTATCGTCAGCAGCAGCACCATCATCAGCATCACCATTACCATCCTTATCGTCACATTACCATCCTCCTCCTCATCATCATCGTTATCATCATCATCATCATCATTACCACCACCATCACCATCATCGTCATCATCACCACCATCATCACACCATCCCTCTTTTAGAAATTAAGAAAAGGAGATGCTGAGGTGTCACGTAACTAGGTCACAGAGCTGGCAAGTGGCAAATTCAGGGTTGAAACTCAAGTGGTGTAACTACAAAGTCCATGCTTTTAACTACCACAATAGATGGTCTTTTGTTATCTTGATGAAAAAAATAAAAATGGAAAGATAGGGCCTTTAAGAATTAGGTTATATTTTAAATAAAACTGTTCTTTTAAAGAAAAACAAAAAACCCTTGCTTTCAAACTCTACCTCACAGCATAAAGAATATTTATTCTCTGTGAATTTCTGCTTTGTAGGAGGTTAATTCATTCCATTATTTTGGACTTGAGCATGTCCAAAGGGGAAAAAGAAATAATGTGGAGATGTTGGGTTGGAGTCTGGCGGGGAGTTTGGTATGGATATATCCAATATAAGATCCCAGATATTAAAATAAAGACGGAAGATGTTGATTTTTCAAATTTGAGCTATCACTAACAGCATGTCTTTTGTGTAGGCCATTTAATCACCTGAATTTTTTTTCACGCATGGCATAACATGGGATTACTGGAATTGTTTTTATTGCTTAACTAGATTTAATAAAGAGTGATATTCAGTCTTATGGAATTTTTTGAGACTTAAAAAGCTGGGCTGAAGTGTATTTTGTTGGTTTTTCTATAATGTATTATCATATACATTCTGGGGTCCCATATTTGTACATTTTGTGTAGTAAAGAAAATTACATTTATGAAAGGGCTTTTTAGGTCACCTTACCTTTCCCCATACTATATAAATGACTTACAATCAATAATGTCTCTCACCTTGCTCAGAGTCTCCAGTAAATTCTCCAGCAGCAACTGAATATCCTGTGTTAAAGAAAAGAAAAACCAATCACGTGTTTGAAGGCTTTACAAATGAGCTAAGTCTAGAAACATGAAAGAATTACCATACTACTGCTTTGCTCAGAAATATGAACAAATACTGTAACATAAAATTTGAGGACTCTGCAAAGGGAAAAAATTAGTGGGGCCAATATGAACAGTTCTGTACTAAATCCTGGAAGCATAATAGATCTGCTGCTTCTGGGCATGGCAACACAATCAGATTCTGACGGATGCTTCATAATCCACCTTCAAGTGTAAATGGTGGCCACTGCATTTTAAGGTCACTGATTCATCAGGATCAGACATGATACTCTGAAAGGTATATTTTGTGCTCAGCTTTTGCTATTTCTGATTATCAAGAAGGTCTAATTCCTAATTTCTTTAAGGATGGTTTCCCACAAATTTCACTTAGCTCTAAAGTGAGGTAAGGTGAAAACGTAACCACAGTTTGCTTAATTTTTTCTTTTTTAGAGAGAGACAGAGAGAGCAGGGGGAGGGGAAGGGTGGAGAGGGGGAGAGAAAGAAGGAGAGAGAGAATCTTAAGCAAATTCCACTCTCAGCATACTGATACTGAGCCTGACACAGGACTCCATCTCCAGACTCTGAGATTATGACCTGAGCCGAGATCAAGAGTCAGATGCTTAACCGACTGAGCCACCCAGGCGCCCCACAGTTTGCTTAATTTAACCAAGCAATCAAAATGCCAATATTATTCCAAAAGCGGGAAACAACAGTGGTGCAGCAACATTTTATGTATGGTTTGTATAAGTTGCATTTTGACAACATTCTAGGAACTGGAAGGTCTTTTACTATTGCTCTAAAAACTGGAAAGAGCTGCCAGCATGTTGCTCCTATAGCATTGGGCAGCCCTTCTAATTCATACTATCTACACTTGGCAAAATATTTTATGTGCAAGACACTGTGATGGTTAGTGTTTGCATACTGCATACTATAGCCTAAACTGAAACATAAAATTAACCATCAAAATCCTCCACTAAATAAGCTATTGACTTTGGGACTGAGGCCAATGTTTTATTCTGTGAAAAAAGTATCCATCTAATTTATTGAAATTTTTAAAATAAAAAAAAATGGTTGTTGGGTTTGAAGAAAGATTCTATTAGGAAGCCTATAAAATAGACTGAACCTAAAGAAAAGACTTATAATATGGCTCAACAAACAGTCCATTCTAAGCTAGTAAGGAAAGAAATTTTGCATAAATTGCAGTATAATATCAGATAAACGAGGAATACAATTTGCATCTACATTTAATATGTTTGCCTTTTGAGGAACAACACATGTGTTGAGCAACAATTCTCACCAAGGTAACTGTCATCATAGGAAGCTGGAGCCACGTCCGTCTGTTTTTCTCGAGCCAATTTCCTTAGAATATCCTTGAATGAGTAATTTGCAATGATATCGGCAATACTGGCAGTGATCACCTGACCTGTGTTCAAACAAATTAATACATTAGTGGAATAAATGCAAGAGGCAGGCCCTCCCTGGGCAGACACAGAACATCTGAATGACATATACTTCCTTGAAAATAATCATGGAATTGCTTGAATTTTTTATGATGAATTTTCCCAGCTGCCAAACTGCAAGGTGAGGCTGGTTACAGCTGGGGAGAGCTTTCCATTCTGACAGAAGAACCAAAGATGAACTACATAATTTTATCTGTCTTCTCGATGCCTTCACAATACATACTCCCTCTACCTTCAAGTGAGAAAAATATCTGAGTAAAGACACCTGTTGTCACAATTTATGGATTAAATTTTTAATCTGGACCATCATGGCTAGAAGAAACATCATCTAACTTTGAGATCATCTAGCCAAAATATAACTTCTTATAAGTAAGGAAACTGAAGCCCAGAGAGCATGAGTGCTTTCTCTCAGGTCATGTAGTTTTGCTATTAGGATATTTGGCATTACAACCAAGGTCTCCTTTGGCATTCTAGTAAGGCTATTTGTGTTCTCACAAAATACAGATTAAATCTAAATCACTTAATTAATAGATTGTGAAATCCATCAGTTATGTTAAAAGAAGGGATTACATAACCTATGAGGCCTCTATTTTTTATGGTAAAATATATGCACAGAGCACAAAATTATGACAATGGGAGGCAGTGAGGTCCAGTGAGATCCACAATTTGAGCAAGAAAAAGGAATCCATGGCTGCCAACAACGATATGGTAAGAAATTTGACTAATATCTCTCAAAACAAGTAATTATTAAAAGTCTTGAAACATGATCACACTGGAGGCGGGGGTCAAACATCCAAAAGATGGCCAGTAATTTCCCACGACGATTTCCATGCATTCCCATATTTATGATGGGACAAGTGTGATCTCATGGTTTTTGGGAGAAAACTGGAGAAAGGATTTCAAGAAACTAACATTTAATAATATTAATTTTAAAGCCAAATTATTCTTTGGGGATTTACTGATAATTCAGCCTGTTTGAAGTCCAAATGGAATAAAACGATCAGATTCAGCCATAAATAGTTCGCAATGACTATGTCTGAAATGATTGTTCTAATATTAAGACAATGATATTTACACATGAATTTCTGAACAATGTCTACAGAATTTGCCAATTTTCTCTGGTTTAAAGCTAAATACCCCTTTCCCATCTCCTACATACACACTGCCTTTGTTTGTTTCCTTTAGCTGCTTCTATAAACATTATAATCTTAAGCCTAAATAAAACTACATTACCTATCACAGACAATGCTTCTAAATCTCCTTGGTATGGCTACTTTTAAGCAAATCATCAGTATCAGACATTTTTTTTAAGTTAAGGAAAGGAAAAAATTATGTAATCAAGTGTATTAGAAGAAAAAAATCTTAAACACATATGATTTTTATAACTATCTGTGGCATAAAATATAGTTTTTCAATTTGTAAAATAATTTTAAAATGTTAATTATTTGATGTTCATAGGTGTACATGTATGAATTAAGCTTAACAGTAATTTCACATACAATTTTATCATAAACTCATCTCTGGGGTCTCTTCCATTGGCTTTTAAAAAATTATTTGTAGTTCTGTATTATTTTATTTCCAGTATAGTGGACATACAGTGTTCTATTAGTTTCAGGTGTACCATATAGGGATTCAACAATTCTATACATTACTCAGTGCTTGTCAAAATAAGTGTACTCTTAGTCCCCTTCACATGTTTCACTAACTCCCCCCCCCCCCCCACCGACACACACATCTTCCCTCTGGTAACCATTAGTTTATTCTTTATACTTAAGAGTCTGTGTTTGGGTTTGTCTCTTTTTAGAATTTGTTCATTTGTTTGGTTTCTTAAATTCCAGATATGAGTGAAATCATACAGCATTTGTTTTTCTCTGACTGACTTATTTCACTAGTAATATATCCTCTAGATCCATCCATCCACAGTGGCTCCTGGCCTGGGGAGAGGGAAAGATAACTACACACACCAGTCAGACTGTGGCCGCAGCACTGGGCTGGGGCCAGACAGCTGGTCTGACTGCAGGACCTGCCCACCAATGGAAGTTTCTCAGGGAACGACATGGGGAAAATACCCTTTAGTTCAGGGCTATTGCACCTCTGACAAATGGCTGGTCTGACTCAACTCAAGCCTTTATAAGCTGCTGCTTCTATGCTGTTATCTCCACGGGGCTGTTTATTGTGCTGTCTCTCAGTTTCCTCTTGTCTTTTTGGCTTTCTCAGAGCTGAGCTCAATGATTTTTAAAGTTCCAGGTTTTAAGTCCCACTAGTTATAAGAACTCATGGAAGTCAGCCCCTCTGATTTTCAAAGCCAATGTAACAGGGATTTATCATGCCCCTGACAGATCCCTGACATGATAGTCTGTTTCTCTCCCTGCTCCATGTGTACAGCGTCCCTCCTCCCAAGGACAGCCCCGTGGGTCTGGTTAGCTCCCTACCACATCTTCACCCTTGCTACCCTCTTCAATATGGCCTCTTATCTACATTTAGTTATAGATTTCTACCAGTCTTGGGGTTGTTTCCGGGGCTATTTACACTGATCTGAGTGTTATCTAGACAACTAGATAACTTATCTGTGTGATAAGGTGACCTTAGGGTCATCCTACTCCACCATCTCTTGCAGACTCCCAGTATCTGTATACTTCCACTGGCCTTTAAATATGACCAAGTGTCTTCCATTTTAAAAGAAAAACTTCACTCAACTATTCATTTCTCTCATAGTCTACTCTATCTATATCTATCTATATCCTAAACTTTACAGCCAAAATTCAGTGAATATTCTTTGTCATCTCTATGTAAGCATCCCATCCACATCCATGGCATAATGGTCACCGATATGCGAGTGATGGAAGTTTGTATTTTAGCCTAGATATCTTCTCTGAGCTAAAGCCCATACATCTGAACACTTAAGTAAAACCTTGGCATCTCAAACATTTTCTTATTCAACATAACCAAAAGCAAACTCATAATCTTCCCTTTCCAACTGACTCCAAACGTGTTCTCTTCCAGGGTTCCCCATCTCAGTGAGTGGGACCCACTTACAATTATGCAGTTGCAAAAGTCAGAAACATATGCTGGGCATTCTCCTTTCCCTTACCCACACATATCCAATCCAACCCATTAGCTAAGCTGTTTATTTTCCTTCCAAAGCATCTCTCCTTCCTTTTCAATCTGTACTTTTTTTAAAAGGACATGCCATTTATTTTATTTTTTTTAGAAGATTTTATTTATTTATTCATGAGACACACAGAGAGAGGCAGAGACACAGGCAGAGGGAGAAGCAGGCTCTGTGCAGGGAGCCTGACGTGGGACTTGATCCCAGGTCTCCAGGATCACGCCCTGGGCTGAAGGCGGCGCTAAACTGCTGAGCCAGCTGGGCTGCCCTCAATCTGTACTATTACCACTCTTGAGAGTATAGGAGGATGAAGAAGCAAGCATCTTCATTTGATCTTTATTGCTAGTTTACCTTATAAACTTGTAACTAACTTATCACTTTATAACTGGTTTGCTAAAAAATAAATAAAATAAAATAAAATAAAATAAAATAAAATAAAATAAAATAAAATAAAATAAAATAAAATAACTGGTTTGCTGATAAGCTCACTTTGGCCAACCTCCAATCCATTTTCCATATAGCAGCCAGAGTGATCTTTTCAAAACACAGATCTGATCATAGCATTCCATGATTAACACCCTCCAGTGGTTTCCCATTATTCTCAAGACAAGCAACAAATACTGTAGCTGAGGCCATCTATTTTAAACTCTTGCAATCCACCAGGAATTTCTTATTGTTTTTAGAATAAAGACACAGCTGCCTATGTTGGCCTACAAGCCCTTCATGACCAGGGAGGCTGCTCGATACCTCCATGATCTTCTGTCTCTGGTCACCCTGGCTTCCCTCCTTCTCACCTGACTGCTCAACTTTGGGTCATAGCACCTTTCCATAGGGTCCCTTCTCTCTTTGCTAGTTACCTCCTAGCAAAGTTCAGATCTCAGGTCAGGGTTGCTCATTTTCAAGTTAGTTGACCTTAGGGCAGCTGCTGGCCTATGTAACACCTTTATAAGAATTAGAAGGAATCATCCCATCTGGGCAGATGCTGTCCCGTACCTGACTCCTTAAGCAGAGCACAGGTTGTATTTCAGTCCCCTGTCCACCAGTGTTCAGAGGATGAAGTATCTGCAAGCAGCCACCCTGGAGAAGCCTCCTGTACTCTCAAGACTCATCACTGTATCCCCAGCATCTGACATAAAGCCTGGCATAGCCTCAATAAATATTTGGTGAATAAATGAATTAAGTTGCAACAGTGTTTTAAAATATCATGTGTATAACAAAGTACAATGGGAAATGATACCTCATTTGAGAAACTATGAATCTGGATATAAAATTAGTAAAAGGTCAACATTTGATTGTTACTTGTGCTTCATCTCCTTGTTAGTAACAACAAAGGGGCATTTCTTTTCTGCTAATGGAACATACCTTGCCAATAGAAACTTCCTGGTCCTCCTACTATGAGGTCTCCATTCTACAAAACAGAAACAGTAATAATTAGGAAAAAAAAAAACAGATTTTTTTTAAAGGTGATATAAATCAATGTTAATAGGCACTGCTCTAACAATTTGTTATACAATAAAAAGCAATTTTTAAATGAGGCCTTTCTATTGGAGTCATGCAGCTTATTTTATTTCCTTTTCTTGCTTTCTACTATTTAGTGTGTTAGCATATTAAATAATTTTCATTTGACTCAATTAGCTAAGTTGAATTCTCTCCCTTGAGGATATATAAATTCAGTTTTTTGGCACTGCCTCAGGTAAGCAAAATATGTACAAGTTTAATGCTGTGTTATTTAGCAGACATGGTCTTTTGAGCCTTGGCAACAAAAAGAAAATTCGGTTTCTATTTATCTCAAGGCCACAGTAATGCCTATTTTTTCCATACATCTGCAACCACCCCCCTTTCTCCTTTTCAGGAGAGAAAGCAAAAACTCTAGACTAGGAAATATAAAATTTTCCTTCTCCTTAAAACCCCACCTTCCGACCTCTGCATCCTTAACTTTCAATGGGAAAAAAAAAGGTAAATGATAAAAAAAAAAAGCAATGAACTTTGTATGCTGAAAATTTTTTCTATACTATTTTCAAAACCATGAAACCTTTGTCCCCTCTTAGTTTACTAGGTATCTCTGCTTTTAATTTTGTGAAAGGTTGTGTGAATTTAAACACTAATGTTAAATGTCATCAGTGAATTACAGAGATAAAGCAATTTACAGATTCTTGTGATTGTTTTTTTTTTTTTGAGGCACATTTCTCTCACTGAGTTTTTGAGATTTTTCATCTAAAATGACTATCACAAGAGATGGGAAGAAGACTGTTGCTTTTTAGCCTATGTATTTCTGTGCTATTTTAATAGATTAATAAAAATAAAGAGCAAACAAAAACATTTGAAGAAGTTACCAAAACAGGCTAGATACACACCTAAAAGTTCTTTTGGTGGTAGTGGATATTGGGGGGGGGGAGGTTGGGGACAGGGGCATAGGGATGGGAGTGAGAGAGTGAGGGTGAAAAAAAAACCAAACAGATAATACAAATATTAGAAGCTATAAGACCAAAGGAATTCACCTTATAAAAATCCAGACTAAATCCCGCTTGGCAGTAACCCTGGCCTTCTGGATCAGCATTACCTAGAATGACCAAAATATAGAAGTGTTATTACATCACCATTCCCAAGATATATTTTAATAACCAATTCAGGATATTCTGTTGTTTTTTCTCTGTAGACTTCTAAATTTAAAATGATCAATCTGTTTTATATTTTTAGAAATTCATTCCAAGTAACCTATGAGATATATTTCAATTTATTGTCTCATCCTAAATATCATTGTGATTCTGTAGTCAGGTCATCAGGAATAATGATCCTTGGAGCTATTAAATTGGGTTTTACAACTCATGTTTGTTTGAAGACATAAACTCTCCTTCTCTCAGCTATGTTCTGCATTCTCCAAGGGGTGCTAATGTGTTTCTGAGTGGCCCACATACTCTGTGCGAAGCCATTCATGTCATTCCTAAGGAAATCCCTTGAGAAAGAGAGAGGCAAACATGGTCACCTGGGTAGATGCTTTCTGCTGAGGGCACCAGCAAAGATTCTGATTTTAATGGTCTCCAACAGGAAATTAATTTAAAATTATCCTATTATCATTAGTTTGGTACGTTTGGAAATTGCATTTCTGGTCACAACGGTGGGCACATTGGAATATCAGTGTTTGCAAAAGAGAAAGCCCTCCAGTAATGGCTTATCTTGTATTTTATCCAGTGTAATTCACCAACTGAATGTCCAATAGGTTCTTATCATACCATTTAAAAAATTATGGGAAGGTCAACATGTGGATCCCCGGGCATTGTTATAAGGACGTTAGGATCAGGAGTTTAATACTTGCCACTTGTACTGTCTACAGCTTCTAAAGTGCTTGATACAAAATCAAAATGTACTTTAGTGGAGGGGGAATCCCAATCATTATGTAGTTTGATATGAACATGCAAATAATTACTGCTTTTTTATCAAGGATATTCCTGAATGGAGACTAAAATAAGAGAGCAAGAAAGGAAATGCACATCATCATAGGAAAAATTTGTAGACTAGGTGGGCCTGTTCCAGATGCTTTTTGATAGATCCAGCCCTTCTAGCTTTTTCTATAGTGTCTTCTGTTTTTTCTTCCCTTTGGTGAGTATATAATTAATTTTAGCATTGTTATCATCCGTTCTTCTCCAGATGCTCCTTGTATATTTTAATACAGTATTTTATCACATACACTGTTTTTTCTTTATGATAATACCTGTTTTTAATTCAAATGTCCATTGATGCCTAGCGAGTTATTTTTAAAGCTGAGGGGTTTTTTTCAGCTTTAATCAGGTATACTTAATATACAAAAAAATTGTATATTTTAATATATGCATTTTGATGAGTTTGGACACATGCATACACTCATGAAACCATCACAAAAAACAAAGTAATAAGGATTTCTATCACCTACAAAAAAATTCTTGTGTTCCCTTGTTTGTTCGTTTTTTGTGGTAAAAATATCTAACATGAGATTTTACCCTCTGCAATTTTTAAGTGCACAACATCTTACACTGTATTTTTATGAAATTTCTTCCTTATTTGAAACTATGTTTTGTGGTTTGTAGTTCCAAAAGCTATAAAGTTCCCTAAAGGTTCATCTGTATAACCTCAAATGTCTGGGTACAAGTCTTCTGGAAGTTCATATGTAAACAGAAATAGAAATATGCATCCAGAAATATATATGAATACCTGATGTGTGATTATGTAAACATACATGTGTAATGTTGTATATATTAAGAAATGTATTTTCCTAATGTACAACCTCTTCAGAAATCCTTTTTAAAATCAACTCTTTCTTTCATTTTTAATATTGTAAATTATTCAAAAAGGAAGAAATATGACCACTCTTTGAAATTATTTTGTTTCAAAACAAGAAACTGAAAAAATTAAGAGAAATTACTAATTTTTTATAAACCTCATTGAGAAAAAAAAACAATTTTGAATGTTTATTCGAAGCAGTGATTATAGGGGAATGTGAGGTAATTTTTTGTCTTAGATTTATAGTTTATGAGAGCTAAAAGGATCTATCTTCCTGGAACTTCAGAGCATCTGTAAACTTTACAATTATGTCCCATAATGAACTCAGGAATCCAGAGAATCACGCAGCTCACTCACTACTGTTTGTTGGCTTTCAAAGTAGAATGGAAGGATGTATGTAAATAATCCTCACCTGAATTATGAATGATCGTAAGAGCTGTAGGCATGTCATGAATATGAATGAGTAGATTAGTTCCCACATTGCTTAATGTATCAGTGGGATATGTTTGTGGTATGGAATGAGCATGAGAGAGTTCTTTAAAATCTCTTTTGAAAATAATATTGCTGAATTTCCTCCCGTGATACTGACCATATGCTCCTGAACAAGCTGGCTTTGTGGTAATGGACTGCAAATTCCTGAGGGAAGGACAGGAAGTCTGCTCCTTGGGTGAATTTAAGGAGGAAGAAGTATTTGTAGTAAGAGGTTGACCATGAGAAATACAAAAACTGTAGATGTCCACTAAAGTTGAAAGAATCCTTGGCAATTTATTTAGCTATTCTGCAATTCGATGTAAGCTCCATTTTTACCTTTGTCAAGCTATTCTTTGATTTAGGAAAAAAAAAAAAACAGTAAGTAAATTGGCACCGTGATGTGCCTGTGTCACTCAAGACACAAGCCTACTATATGATTCTTGTTTTCAGATAAAAGCTCAGACTCATATGTAAGTGCCATGTGCTATATTTTAACTTGAATTCTCTCATCACAGAGGCACTCAGTCAAAAAGGCAGAACAAGAGGCAGTGACAAGTTTTATAAATGATCACCCTCCATGTTAGTTAGAAGAGTATGATGTATGACCAAGGCAAGAATGTGAAGGATGGGCCCATCGGTTCAGCTATAAGAGTTTACTGTGATGGAGAAGCCTCTTTAGCAAATCATGAGCAATATGATACGAACAGGATTGATGAAATACGTTCAGTGTTAAATGTCAGCTCTATCATTAGTTTTCTGAGTACATTCAGGATTTTATTTCTCTATCTGCCTTTTATCTTTAGCATAATAGTAACGGCCTCTCACTGAATCATGGAACACAACACTCTGAGTGGAACAGGACTCAAAATATGCCTCTGTTGATTGTTGCCTGTGCCTGGGAAGCTCTCCCTGCCCTCTAACAGCCATCTGCTAAGAGCCCTTCCCATGGTCCTGTCTCAAAGCTCCTCTTCCCACCCAGGCAGGCATGTCACTCTCTACTCACTTGCCTTGTTATATTTCTTCATTGTAGCACTTTTTGCTCTCTGACTTTATATTTTGAACTTATTCTTTAAAAAAAATCTTTTCATTGATACATAATTGACAGGGGACAAACATATTATTAGTCCAAGGTATATAACATCATAATTTGCTCTATGTTACTGACTGCAAAATGATTACTACAGCAAGTCCAGTTAACACCTATCACTACATATAATTACAGTTTTTTTCCTTATGATGAGAACTTTTAAGATCTACTCTCTTAGCACTTTTCAAATATACAATACAGTATTCCTAACTATAGTCACCCTGCTGGATGTTACATCCCCTGTACTTATTTATCTTATAACTGGACGTTTGTACCCTTTGACCACCTTCACCAATTTCACCATCTCCCCACCTCCCACCTCTGTATCTATGAGTTTGGGTTTTATGTTTTTTGTTTTTTGTTTTTTTGTTTTTGATTTTTTTCTTAGGTTCTGCATATAAGTGGTCTTTTTGTTTGGTATTTGTTTTTCTCTGTCTGACTCATTTCACTTAGCTTAATGTCTTCAGGGTCTATCCATGTTGTCACAAATGTCAGGATTTCCTTCTTTTTATGGTTAAATAACCTTCCATTATACATCCATACAACATCTTCATTATCCATTCATCCTTCAGTGGACAGTTAGACTGTTTTCAGGTCTTGTCTAATGTGTGTAACGCTGCTATGCAGATGGGGGTGCAGATATCTTTTTGAAATCCTGATTTCATTTCCTTTGGATCTATACCCATATGTAGAATTGCTGGATCTGAACACTTACATGTTTGTTGTCTGTCTCCCCCACTAGAATGTAAATTTATTAAAGACTGAGTTTTATTTTCTCTTGTTCTATGGTTTATTCTCTAAATACAGAATAATTAGCGTTCAATGTGTTGAATAGATACATAATTGAGTCTCATTATCAACAAGAAGCCTCTGTTTTAAAGCCATCTAAAATAAAATCTTAATTTAACAGATTATTCATTCAGCTGACATTTGTCATGATGTGAGGAAGTGGCTAATTTATTTCAATATTTTAAACAAAAGTCAAAATCTGTTTGCCAAAATCCTCCCCCAAAACCATCTGAGTTAGCTATTCCACTTTGATCTTTGGATACAATCTCCGTGGCTTCCTTATTAACCCTCTGATAGCAGTGATCCATTCTTTATCTTCATTGCTTTATTTCTGATATTTTTTATTGCCTTGCCAAAATTAATCTTGAATTAAAAAAAATTCACACAAAATGATGAAATTTTACTTACAGTTTTGGAAATCTAATCTGAGATTGTGTTTTTAAAAAATCAATTTCCTGAAATCAGTTACCAGAATATTCTTTCTAATGACATTTCTTTCCTCAATGTTTTGCAAATTATCAAGAATATGAATGAAAATCCATTGGTTGCTTTCTGACAAATCCCGGGGGACCAACATGATACATAGCAAGCTGGAAGAATTCACAAAAGGACTGAGTTGATCAATCAGTTGGAAATACTGTCCCAAGTCTGTGGGTGTTCCACCAAGAAGTGATTAAACAGGAGTGCCCCAAAGATGGCACTCACAGGCTTGCCTTTGGGGATACCTTGCTGGAAGGCCCCTAGGATGGCCAGATGAGTCTTATGTTCTAAGTGTTTTTTAAAATGGGGATAACACACCTTAAGGAGGGAAGTGTACTATGCAGATAACTGGAGCACACAGCTGCCAAAGAAAGCAACAGCTGTTAAGAGCACAGGCTGTGCAGCATCTAGGTGGCTCAGTTGGTGAAGCATCGGACTCTTGATTTCTGCGCAGTTCATGATGTCAGGGTTGTGTGATCGAGCCCCCTTTCGGGCTCTTGTGCTGGATATGGAGACTGCTTAAGATTCTCTCTCTCCCTCTCACTATGTCATTCCCTCCCACTCATACTCTTTCTCTCTTAAAAAAAAAAAAAAACAGGGTGTACAGAAAGCTGATGTCAGAATGTCCCCAGTTCCAAGCACACTAGCTAGCTAAGACGGATCCTGCCATTAACAAGTGAAGCAGGGGGTGCACTTTCTTTAGATCTAGTGTGAGTTTTGAGTAGCAACTGAGAATTTAAGGCTAAAAATAGGGAATAGGTCAATTCTACTATAAAATATGTAAAAGAAATGTTCTAGAACATGAAGGAGGGTCATCAGAATTCTGTGCCTTGGCCCCCATGTCACAGCCAGGCATCCTGAAAGGCTGTCCATCACCTTCACCCCCATCTCTTTGTCCTTATTATTGGTCTTCTGACGTTACGTGTACCGTCTACCATGGAAAGGCTCATGAGCTAAATTACACTTTCAAGGAATAAAATCACTTACTGTTCCGACAAGGAGAATATTCTGCATATGCACTGAAGTTCTGGATCGCTACATAGCAGGTGCCAACTGGGTCCTTTTCTGGTGTTGGTTTAAGAGTCCTCCAATGATATAAAGGAGCACAGGCCTGTGACACATCAAAGACAAGCAATATTTCCTTGACATAGTTCATACTATGAAAGGATTTAGCTTGTTGACTAAAGTACCTAGATTCATGACAAACTGTGTTAAATTAGGGGGTGAATTAACTGGCTGCCAGCATGCTGGTAAGTACCTCAGCCATCAGAGTTCATGAAACTTCCAAAGCCAATTATTTATTTTTTTTTATTTATGATAGTCACAGAGAGAGAGAGAGAGAGAGGCAGAGACATAGGCAGAGGGAGAAGCAGGCTCCATGCACCGGGAGCCTGACGTGGGATTCGATCCTGGGTCTCCAGGATCGCGCCCTGGGCCAAAGGCAGGCACCAAACCGCTGCACCACCCAGGGATCCCCAAAGCCAATTATTTAATGCACCATAGAATCAGAACCAATTAAACATATAGAAAGGAATGAGTCTCCCCAATCCCTCCTCCCCTGCCTGCCAGATTTTAAGTGAAACAAGTGTCACCTGGCAAAAATAATTCTTTCCTAATAGCAAAGAACCCATGTTTTCTTTTCTTTTTTAAAAAATATTGGACCTATCTACAATCAAATGATCACTTAAGCAGTGTGATGAGAACTGTTACTTTCTTTGTCTAATTGTTGCTTCAAGAAATTATTTTCAAATCAAAGGATGCAGACAAATTTGTAAACCTCTGTTTTGCAGATTTCCCTGGTATATCACTAACAGCGTATCTCATGACTTCTTAAACAATGACTTTCATTCGGACACCCTTACCACAATGTTCTTGACTTTATTTTTCACTTTTTTTTTCCCACTGGTTTTTATTCATGACAAAACAAAAATTAATTTAAACAACAGTAAGGACATATGATTCTTGCATGAAATATTCTGGTCACTTCTCCAGAAGCTTGGATTCTAACAAAAGCATGATATTTGCAAATATATCAAATATGAAAGAAAATTTACGAAAGCCTATTTAAGTAAATTAAACAATATTAATTTCATTACTAAGGAGAGAGGCAAGAAAATAAATATGTAGAAAACGTAGGCATCTTTTTCTTGTTTTGCTAGCTTGAATTCTCCATAAGTGTGTTTTACCTGATTCTTCAAGCTCTCGTCTCTAAGGACACAGAATTGCAGATTCCAAGAATATGGAACCACTAGCCTGCCTCCTAATCTGATGGTACCACTCTTGAAACACTGTCAGAAAAATGAAGGCAGACACTGATTTTAAAGTCCTTTCATGATTCCAAACGTGTCCTCGATAATCAGTCCAATGCGTAACTACTTTTAGTAAAAATAACTTACAGCATCAAGTAAGAAGAATATTTCCACTCCTGAGTTTTTTTGGTATTGTGAGGTCTTGGCAGATACCTAAAAAAACGTGAATCTCATCATGTTCCCTTATCTTAGGGCCCTCTTGGTAAACTGACAAATTATATGATGAATATGTTTACCATATAGGTCCCAAGGGGAAAAGCAGGAGTGTGGGCAGAGGCATTCACCAGCGCAGCCCCGTATCCCACTAAATGGCCTCACCTGCAGGATCCTCAGGCACACCTAAACATCAGGAAAATTCTTCCCAGTACTTGCCTGGTGTCAGCTCTAGAAAGTTTTCCTTTTTATATCTGCTCAGTTTCACACTGATGTGAAACACACTGATGAGATGAATTTGGATTATGACCCAAACTTAAAACATACACACATGACATCAGGATATTCAAAAGGATACTTCAGCATTTTCAAGTTCTAATAATTGTCTAATAGGGTAGCATTTACTTCTTTACCCTGCTGTTTTAGTGCTCAAAGGAAAAACATTAACTTGAAATATGCTTAATATTATCTTACTCCTTTTCACAAAATCTTGGAAATGCCAGCATGTCCCCAAATTAACCGTTTTGATTATGAACATGACATATGATTTTGTTTTCAGTGATGCTCAAGGCTTCTACCAGTACTGAATAAATGCACATGTTGACAGATAAATTTTCAAGACTTAAAAATATCAATACAGTGCCCCAAAGATTTTTTAACCCCAAATAGTTATTAGATGGAATTAGCTTTCCGAAGCATTCACCTGTCATACACCACTAAAGGATGAAGAAGTTTTGTTTTGTTTTGTTTTTTTAATACCAATTCTGGAATGTGAAAACCATATTAATGCAAGCACAATCCTATAGAGACCATACTATAAATTCTAGACTTGTAACCAAAGAGGGCTATCTGTATTCTATATATCACCTGTTTATGTCAAAATCTCTTTGGGGAGTTAACCACAGACCAAATAAAGCAAGGCATTTCCTTTAGATACTTATTAAATCATAATTCAAGTATCTTTAAACAAATCCTAAAAGCAAAGTAATTACTACAAGATTGTAAGGAAATTAAAGCCAATGGCTTAAAAAATTCTCCCAACAAAAAATTTCCAGGTCAGTCTAATACAGGCATTTATTTCTCAATAACTTAGACCTGTATCATTACTTGAAATAATAAGAGAATAAAATTATAAAGTCATGGAATTTTAAAGCTCCTGGGAGTGAGTTTTTTTACTTGAAAAAGTATTAATGTACTCAGAGAACCATGTAGTTAGTAGTTATATTTTTAAAGAAAATTTTCCTTTAGTTTTAAAAATGATAAGTGATCCCGTAATAGATACACTTTTAAAGAATCCTGATTGCAGTCCTATTTCTCTCATCAATTTGTAATCAACCCTTTAAATCAATTTTAAGCAAAATATTTACCTCCTCAAAATTTAGCTTTTATTTTTCTATCTTCCTTAGTTTTTGAAATATTTAAAAATATCTAACTGATCTGGAAAACAAGGTTTATCTCCTGTAACTTTAAACACTAGAAGAGATTCCTTAATTTGAAACACTAAGTTTGTTTTTAGAACACTGATAAATTTATCATTAAAAATCTGGCATGTCCTTACATGAAAGTATTTTTATAAATATGAGCTTTAAAACGTTTCAGAGTACAGATTATTCCAAAGCATCCCCATGATTCATACTTACCACAACTTCTCCTTTGTGAGCTTTCACTGTTGCTCCAAACCACTGATTTGATTTAAATTCTATAGGTTCCTTGGTTCCATTAACTCTGATTTTTCTGTTGTCTGAGAAAAAGGACATGGAATTGTTAATAATTTGTAAAATGCGGCAGCCCGATATAATATGTAAAAATGAACGTGTCCATTAAAAATACTTGGAAAACAATTTTCATACATGGAGGGAGGGGTTCCAACCAAGTCTTTTCATTTAGAAAAATACCAAACGAAATTGTGTATTTGAACATAATATTTCATAACTTACCTTGCAAGAAGCATTTTTTTTACAACTTATGTTTTCAGAGATAATTGTATTGTAAACTTGATGTGGACTCTGCTAGTCTTGAATCTACATGTTTGTCATTGATTTATAAAAGATTGAAGACCAAATATTTAAAACTGCCCTAAGGAATTCCAATATTTTGTTTTCTTTTTTTAAAGATTTTATTTATTTATTTCAAGAGAAGAGAGAGTTGAGCATGAGCAGGGGGAAAGGTAGAGGGAGAAGCAGACCCCCTGCTGACCTGGGAGCCTGATAGGGGAAGGGGGGGGCAGGGGGCTTGATTCCAGGACCCTGGAACCATGATCTGAAGTGAAGGCAGATGGTTAACTGACTGAGTCACTCAGGTGCCCCCAAATCTTCCCTAATGGGAAGCACATAGGAATCTCCCCAATCAGAGAAACACAAGTTTCTTGGCTGAGTTAGGAATGATTGTGAAGGACTCCCAAGGTCTTGGTCTTTAACATGTGTCCATGCAGCCACAGAAAATAACACCTCAACGCAATTTTATATACACTTTGCAGATGTCAGAATGAGGGGGGCCATTTGGGTAGAAACTCAACCCAATTATAGCACACTTCAGGTCTTAATAAAAAGCAGATATCTTTTCTTTCACTCTTGATTTCCAGTCAATGTATTTCCCACGTGGTTCTAACCACATGGTTCTAACTGGAGCTTCGTCAGTATTAGTTAATGAATTTCAAAAGACATTTGTACTGAGGCATTTTATTTACATTTTATTCGTATGTGTTTCCTTTGGTATGCATTTCATTTTTCTTCCTTGACTCTGTAATAAATGCATTACAAAATGAACTTTTAACTCCTATTAAGTGAGGCCAAAATATACACGTAATTAACATTAAATTGAGTTTACATGATTACAGACTTTCAAAAATTATGTATACTTAATCTTAATCTGAAATTTACATTTTACATGTTAGTAGAAAATCATGAATTTCCTTCTTAAAAACCTTATGCTTTTGTTGTTTCTGAGCTTTAAAAAAAAAAAAAAGTTCTGTAAATCCTTACTCGAAATGCACACAACTAGCAGAGAACTAGAGCATCTTACAGATTACAGCATAAACTTGAAAATATAAACATTCCTATTTATATTTAGGCACTTTGGAAGATTGTAGAACTCAGACACAAAGAATCTTGTCACTATTTACAGGGTGATTAGGGACAATTCTTTTAATCCTTAGAGTTTTTATTTCTTCTGCAAAATGAGGCTGAGAATACCTTCCCCCTTTCCTCTCTCACCGGTGATCAAAGTCATAATGATCACATGAGATAAATGAAATTGAAAATGCTTTTTTTTTTTTTTATAAGCTGAGAAGCTGTATACTACAGAAATCCTGTAGCCATACAACTTGAAGTCCAAACCCTTTACAAATACCTTACTTAGAAACCTGGAAACTCAACCTAAGTCCAAAACTTGGAAAGGACCTCACACACATGCACAGAATATGTTATTATTAGTGATTTTTGGTACTCAGCAGTGAAATTAGTAACACCTCTCAAGACTGTCTATGTGGTGTTGATTAATTACAGAGAGAGAATACAGCACAGTGGCTTTAAATCTCCAATCTGCTAAAAAGCCATGAAAAGACCAGCACCTCCAAAATTTCAAATATCCTTAAAGGAGATCCTAAAAGGACTTAAAAGCAGGTTGCTGGGAGGAAGGAAATGGATTCTGGGAAAAATCAGACGCCAGTTTCAAATTGACTTGGTTTTGCTAGAAAAAACGATGTGACTTTGCCTTTGGGACTCCTGAGGCACCTTCTCTGCTGTTCTGAGGCTGCACTGTGTAACTGGATTAAAAGCATCAACTGTGGGTTATTTTCCAGCAACAAATTTCTTCTGCACCAAGAATACAAATGAATGGGCTTCATTATTACACAAATTCCACAGGCAATCCAAGGATTGCAGGAGAGGATACCACTGTCCTCGATCTTCATTTACTGAGATGAGCTTCAATCTAGATGGGTCATCCATTCCTTGATCATTGAGGTAGACCAGCCACCTTCTCAAAATTCTGCTTTATTATTTTGATATGTCCTGTGACTTGAAATCTAATATCATAATTCTGTAAAATTTCAAATGAGTGAAATATACTTGGGGTTGACTATGGAAGTGAACTTTCCAGTGTCCCACCTTCCTTTTCTGTACAAGATTTTTTTCACGCCAAATACCTCAACACAAGGCTCCGTTCTATCTGTTGCACACCAGTGCTCAAGAAACCCATGCATGGACAATGTCTTGATTTGATTTGGTTTGATCTGTTCTTTACTGAAAATAACCCCTGGGGATTACTCAGCAAGGCTTCTGCCCTCTGAGCCCTCCTCTGTGTGGCAGAGGGGTGAAAGCCTGGAACGTACATTTCCTAGACACCCCTTACAAGTAAGACTCTGGTTGAATGAGAGGCTCATGAGCTGTCTGGAAAGAGAAGACGGAGAAGCTATTATGCTCTGGTGGCATCTGCGGGCACACATATGGGTGGCAGTAGTGACAGATGTGATGTTCTTTGTGCAGTTCTCAAGTATCCCTTGATAATCATCCCTTTAGGGTGCATCAGACAGCAGAGATCGGCTCCTGAACTTCTATATTTCTTCACTGGCAGGCAGTGACCTTCCCAACCTTCATACCCCCAGGCTTTCCAAGGTCAGCCTCTCAGTCTCTGTATGCAATTATTTCCTAGTTGTAATACTCGGAGTGGTCTCTGTTCTCCTGACCAAACTCCCACTGATGCACTGATGACACGGGGCAAAACATTACGATATTCACATGGGTATCTATAGCAGAAGGAAGGCACTGGTTACCCTAAGTGCATTGTCAAGCCCAGAAAACTCTTGGAAGGGCCAGTGGTTCTGGGAGATAGTGGAGACCAAAAGTCACCTAAACAATTCTCTCCTTGGCACATCACCAACTATGGAGAAAACAAAGCCACAGGCTAGGTTAAAGTTTTATAGTGACGGCATGTGATTTAAATCTCTCTAAGCAGCAAAAGACTACTAACAAAATTAGTAAAGAAAGGAAAATCCAGCTGAAACTTTTGTCAAGGGAAGGATCAATATAATGTATATGTAAAAAAGCTCCCAAATCAATAAAAGACTAGCATTGTACAGGAGAAAGCTCTAAGGACTTGGTAGCAGAGTGAAGAAGAAATTAAAAAGCCTGTAAATTCATGGAGAGGTCCCAAGCCTCAAATTAAAATAATGGCTTAACACTTTTGTCACCTACCAATTTGACAAAAAAATATTAATGGTCACTCTGCAAGACAATAAATCAACATAGGATTTTGGAAGGGCCACTTGGCAATATATATATATCAAAGTTTTAAATGTACATTTTTAAAAAAGATGTATTTCTTTTAGAGAGTAAGAGAGAGCATGAGTGGGTGGGGCAGAGGGAGAGGGAGAGAGAATCCCAAGCAGATTCCATGCGAAGTGCAGAGCCCCACACGTGGCTTAATCTCAGAACCCTGAGATCAGGACCTGAGGCAAAGTCAAGCATCAAATGCTTAACTGACTGAGCCACCCCAGGTGTCCCTAAATGTACCTTTTTTGGGGGTGGTGGTGAATAATTCAACATTGAGGATTTTGTTCAATGGAAATAATTACACAAAAGCTGAAAGATGCCATATGAACATATCTGCCATCCTGGTTGTGATAGCAAAATTGGAATTTAAATATTTATGCAGAAGGGATTCAAACAGAAATTTCTGTTATCTGTAAAGTAGACCACTATCCAACTGTTAATATATGCGTGACAGACTCGTGTGCACTGATACAGAATAATATCTACAAAATGTATTTTTCTTTCTTAGCTCTTTCAAGGCTTTAAGAAAGTAGAGAAAGGTCCAAGGGCTTAATATAACACACCCTTGTAGGCAGAGTTGACCACTAAGCTTCCTCACATTTACAAATACGAAGTATCCTTTGGCAACTATCCCTGGCTCCATCCCCCCCTTTTCTTCTCCAGAGGTATCCACCGTCACGCATTTGTACGGTTTTGCCAATCAAGGTGACCGTGAACTGGTACATCCTTTGTTCTGTCCTCACTGGCATTTCCCTGATTGGCGGCACAGTGACCATGTTTTTCTATTGCCACACAGCCTTTTCTGCTGCGAATTTCCAGTTCACAACCCTTGTTCATTCTCTCTCTTGAAGATTTGATTTTATTGATTTGTTAAGAATTCAACATATATTCTGGGTATTGATTGTTTTCCCCACATATATGTCACAAATATACCTAGTATACTATCTTTTTTCTTGGGCGGTTGTAATCCCACCTCTGCAGTGATTAAGTCCTGACACGATTAAGGCCCCTGCCTGCTTCCAGCATCGACTCCTCCAACTGCCCAGGCTCAGGAGGTGCAGACCCATCAATTTTTCTGTCCCTTAAAAAAATTCTTTTTTTTCCTGTCCCTTGAACAGTCTCAGCTTTTGCTGTCTTCTCATTGCATTTACTGTTCCCGCTGCCATGGTTTTCCACACAGCTGAGCACTACCTGAGATGATCTTATTTGTTGGTTTGCACGCTTCCTGTCTGTCTCCTTCAGAATATATGTGAATCCCATGAGCAGAGACGTTAATTCTGTTTCACCTCTGTATTTCCCACTTTTAGGATGGTGCCTAGCATGGAGTACGCCCTCCATAAGTGTTTGTTGAATGAATATCCAAGTCCCTATCTATTTATTCAGAAATTTGCCTAGGATATTGGTTAATAGGATCTATCTCACTTTCGTTTAAAATAAGATCTGGGGGCCACCTGGTTGGCTCAGTGGGTAGAATGTGCAACTCTTGATCTCAGGGTTGTGAGTTTGAGCCTCATATTGGGTGTAAAGATTACTTAATAAAACCTTTAAAATTAATAAAATATGATCTGGAGGAAAAAAAACCCTAAAGATAAAAATCTAAAGATTTGTAGGCCACACTGGAAATTTTTGATAGGTGGCAACAACTGAATTGGCTTGGCTTGTCCTACATTTCTGGGCTTTGAAGCTACCTCTCTTAAATCGGAAGCTTCAGTCTCTGAGCAATCTGGGTACAAATCCCAGTGGCTGGCAATCCTACTAATGTTTGGTTCCCTTTTCACGGGAATATTCATTTCAGAGCAGGAGTGAGGGAGCATAGAATATGGTGCACATATGGGCTTCTAGCAGATTTTTCTAATCGTTTAGCTTAGTAAAATGGGAGGAATTACAAAAAGTGAAGATGGATCACCATGGGGGAGAGAAGGGAAGAGCTGAAACTGACACAGGTGCAGCAGAACATTCTGGTAGATGGGGGGCAGATTTTTGAAAACTATTTATAGATGAGTCCTTGACCTCCTGCTGGAACACAGTAAGCTTCCTTATACCTTCAGTCATCACTTTAAGTGCACAGCCTTAGGGATTTTCTTCAAGTTGTTGCAGGAGCTGTCCAGACATTTTTAATCAGGAAAAGGGTAAAAAGAAATCTTTAAACGTTTGTTTGTAATCTTTCCCATAATCAAGTGTATGCTGTAAAAGTTTCATTTAAATTGAAACTACATATCTGAGAACAGGGATTACTCCTTTGTAAAATTCAAAATAATACAGCTGGGGCAGGAGAACTCCTTGCTGAAAAGAAACACATCCAAGAAGAGAATCTGGGTTGGTTTTTAGGCCCAGGAAAATTAAATTTCCAAATGTGTGACTCCCGACACCCTAAAAACCGCTATTAAAGAAGGGCTCTGTAGCCTTTGTACTCTTGAGCATCTTATTATGAATTTTCAAGTATTTGAGAAAGTATCACAAATTCATTTTTGCATGCAATGTTCAAAAAATGGAATTGTAATCATAAATTATAATGTTATACTCCCCCCTTGCAGTTTTATTGAGATATAATTGCCAAGCAGCACTGTATAGGTTTAAGGTGTACAGCATCATGGTTTGACTTATATATATCATGAAATGATTACAATAGTAACTTTAGTAAACATCCATTATTCTAACATATAGATTAAAAAAAAAAGAATTTTTTTTCCCTGATGGTGAGAAATCTTAGGATCTACTCTCTTAACACCATATATATATATATATATATAACATATATATAACACACAGCAGTGTTAGCCATAGTCCTCCTGCTATACATTCCATCTGCAGGACTTGTTTATCCTACAAGTGGAAGTTTGTCCCTTTTGATCACCTTTCTCTAATTCCCCTCACCTCTGGTAACCACAGATCTGATCTCTTTTTCTGAGTTTTTATTCCTGTTGTTGCTATTGTTTTCTCTTTTCACATATAAGTGAGATTTTACAGCATTTCTTTCTGTCTTATTTCACTTAGCATATTGCCCTCATGTTTTGTCCATGTTGTCACAGGTGGCAGGGCTTTCTCCTTTTTAATGGTTGAATAATATTTTGATGTATCTATATACCATATCTTTGTTGTTGTTGGTAACTGTTTTTACATTTTTAATTTAAATTCAATTTGCCAACATATAGTATAACACCCAGTGCTCATCCTATCAAGTGCCCTCCTCAGTCCCTGTCACCCAGTCACCCCAGCCCCCCACCTACCTCCCTTTCTGCAACCCTTTGTTTGTTTCCCAGAGTTAGGAGTCTCTCATGGTTTGTCTCCCTCTCTAATTTTTCCCACTCAGTTCCCCTTCTTTTATATACCACATCTGTATCCATTCATCTGTTGATGGACAGAAATGTATTATTCTGATTAAATGAATATTCTATATATTTATTTATAGATTTATTTGTATACATCATATATGTATACATTGTGCAACTATGTGTGTAGAATGCATTCACACCCACACAGACACATAAAAAATAGTATCCCTGCCTTTATTTAGTAGATCAAATCTAAATGCCCTGCCCTCCGGAACATAGGTCTGGAACCCCACACTTGACCTTGCTTCCATTCAGGCAACTCCCTCTCTGTTCCCTATTTAGTCTTATTCCTAGACTTTATACATGATGTTTCTTTTTTTATTTTTTTAAAAATTTTAAAAAGATTTATTTATTTATTTATTTATTCATTTATTTATTTATTTATTTATTTATTTATGATAGACATAGAGAGAGAGAGAGGTAGAGACACAGGAGGAGGGAGAAGCAGGCTCCATGCCGGGAGCCCGACGTGGGACTCGATCCCAGGACTCCAGGATCGCGCCCTGGGCCAAAGGTAGGCGCTAAACCACTGAGCCACCCAGGGATCCCCTACATGATATTTCTTTTGCAAAATTCCATTCTTCCTTGTTTGCCAACTACTCCAAATCGCTTCCTTAAAACCCTGCCTTGCAGAGTAGAATGGTGGTTACTGGAGTGTTGGGGGGAGGAAGGAAAAGAATGAAGATGTTTAACAGTACAGGCTTGTAACGAGTAGTAAATAAGCCATAGAGATCTAAGGCACAGTGTAATGAATCTAGTTAATACTACTGTATTTTAACGATGTAATATGATAAATATTGCTTCAGTGGCAATCATATTACAATATATAAACGTATAAAAGTAACATGCTTTTGTTTAATTGAAGTTCGATTTGCCAACATATAGTATAACATCCAGTCCCCATCCCGTCAAGTGCGCCCCTCAGTGCCTGTCACCCAGTCACCCCATCCCCCCCGCCCACCTCTCCTTCCACTACCCCGTGTTTGTTTTCCAGAGTTAAGAGTCTCTCATGTTTTGTCACCCTCTCTAATTTTCCCACTCATTTTCCCTCCTTTCCCCTATAATCCCTTTCACTATTTCTTATATTCCCCATATGAGTGAAACCAAATGATTGTCCTTCTCCGATTGAAAAGTAACATGCTTTAAGTTGATAAATATTAACATGTTAAATTGATCAAATATAAATAATTAAGTATACAAACAAATAAATGAACTGAATGAATACAAGTGGATGCTACATATTATATCTAAATAGTGAAATGACATAACCAAACTATTTAATAAAATATATGTCATCAAAAAAACCTGTTTTAAAATGTACAGCCAAAAATTCTTCAAATTGAAATTCTTTCAGATTTTTGCTTTTAATAATTCAAATAATATAAAGAAACTTCTATAAATTATATAAGGCACAAAGTGGAAGATCATTGAATCCTAATCTCTGGACATAGTAGTGGTTAAATTTGGTAAGCCCATCCAAGAATTCAGAGTGTAAGAGGATTCTAGCTCATTCCTCTTGTTTAAGATATTTCTTTTCTTTTCTGGAAATCATGAAAGTTCTATTTTAAATTATTATTTTCATACCACTATTTAAATATTTGTTCCCATACATAATACTATATAGTTTTCCCGATCTAGACGAGACTATAAATTTTCTGCTATAATTATTTCCACGTCTGTAGTGTCTTGCCAAGAATAAAGATCATATTCCCAACTTGATTTTTAACAATCAATAGTGCCTAGCCAGTGTTCTTCAGACATTTGTTCAGCAATAATACAAATGGGTTTTCTACATCATCGAATATTATTTGAAATGTTTGTCACATACCAGTTAACTCAGGTCATATGTAAGGTTCATTCCAGAAATACATATGGACTTTTGTTGGTTCGATGCAAGTGATTTTATGGGTGGATATTCTGCTAGTTTGTATGATGGAGCTGGGGGAGCAAATGTTAAATAAGTGAAAGACTCATCTCTCTGAAGGGAAATGGTAAGCCATCTCTGGCAGATCAGATTAAAAACAAAATAAAACAAAAACAAAACTCCCCTGGTACTATGTGAAAGTCTGAAAGGCAGAGCTGGGTATAGTTGAACTGTATGGAGACATCACCTTTGACCTCATCTGCTCCAACACGCTCCACTCATCTGCACTGGCTAGAACAGTTTTCTCTTTCATCTCACCCGTGCCTGGGACAGACACACAGCCCGCACAGGCACATCCACATGCACACACATGCCCACACACGCACACACATCACTCTTCAGCTCTGACCTTTAGTGATGCCCTCTCTGAACAGCTGTCCCTGATACACACAAGTCCCCCTCCAGGCAGGGATAGGAGCTTTCTTCAGCACATCTAAAACCTTCATGCTCTGCTATTACAGACTCCTGCTGCCAGACCCTGATGCTCTCATCCTTGGGCTTGAATGTCACAAGGTCAGAGAGCACGTCTGTTTTGTTTGCTATATATACCTAGTAAAACAGTAGCCCCGCGAACCAAGCCAGGTGCTTGGCCTGCATCCTAGGCAATCAGCAATGCTGCACTCCCAAATTCCATTCCCTAGGCAGTCCTGATCCTTCCAGAGGCCTCTCAAGTGCATCTGTTTCTTTCCATACCTGTTGCCACTTCCGTAGCTGTGACCACCATTTCTTTAGCCTCAGTTTCTGCAACAGCCTCCTGACTGGTTTCCCTTCCTGCAGGTTTCCCTTCCTGCAGGTTTGCCACTTACAAATTCATTCTCTGTCCTAAAGCAGAATTCTCTTGCCAGCACCATCTCTTCATTCCCAAACAGTGATTTCCTCTGAGCTCCTTGCATTCCTCAGGCTTTCTCTCAGCCCTAGATTTTCTCACACCTGAAATAATTACCTGGTCTCCAAAGTCTGGGCCAGAGACACAGCTGGGGAACTGACAAGTCTCCCTACGGCTTCTTGTCACCTTCAGATTGGCAGGAGCACAGCATGCTTCTGTTTAGTGCCCAACAATTTATTTGCTTCAAGAAGTAATGAAAACCTCTCAGCATGGGAATCTCAGGAAGCAGATTAAATGACATAAATCTCTTCAATATGACCTCAAAGCAATGCTTTTAAATACAGGATATGATTGGGTTTCAGGATGAAGGCTGTATAAACTTGCCTCCCAATAGCGCTTGAAAATGTATTTACACTAACTCCTGTCATATGCTTGCATTTCTTTGGGATCTCATCTCTGTTGCCAGAAGATGTAGTAAAAAGGATCCCAACCATTCGTTTAACAAAATGGTTCATTTTGTGGTTAAAATGAAGGAATCACCATTCCCAATGTCACATAAAATAGGCATCTCAGAATGCAAACTTTCTGTATCTGCAGCATATCCTCACAAAAGATTAATACTCCGGATGGAATTGCTCTCTGGGAAATCTCAAATCCTATCCCAAATGAGTAGCACGACACCGTAAGGTGGGCAAAGGCAAAAGTTTATTCCTTCCACAAATAAATTCAGAATTAAACATTTGCACGGTCCCTGCACACAGTCTGCTGATCAATCCCGTGGCATCCCTACTCATTTCATTCCACCTTGGGGACTACTCTTCACACTTCTTCAATCTCCTAAACTTCTCATGCTCAGCTTATAACCTTGCTTCTTATTTCAAGGAGAAAATGCAAGACATGAGCAAGGTCATTTTCTTCCTCCTGTCTCCAGACCTGCCAACCTCTCTCAGTGGTGCCCTCACTGTGCCGTGTCCTGTCACTGAGGAAGAGCTGCCCTTGTGTCCCTCCATCTGTGTCCCACACCCCCTTTTCCAGCTTCTTGGGACTTTGTTTCAGCAGGTTCCCTTCTCTTTTGGTCACTGTTGCTTCCCTTTTAGCGGGATGACTCCCAATAGACTGTAAACATGCTGTAGTATCTTCTCAATGACTACATTTCTCTGATCCCATATACAGTAAAAGTCCTTGGTCCTTGTGGTCCCCATTGGTCCTCTCCTATTCTCTCTTGACAACTCCACCACAACCACTTTTATTTTTATCAGCAATAACTTCCCGTTGCCAAAGCAAATGTTCTCCATTTCTGTCCTCACTTCACTCCACCTCACAAGGCTTGCCTCACTGGCTTCATAACTTCTTCTAACTCAATCGTCCTCCTTCTCATCTTCCTCAATTCTCCAATATTTCTCCAACTGCCAGGGTGCCCCAGGACTTAATCTCAACCTTGATCTCCCCCTTCTTACTCCCTTCCCTCTTCTCTTGGCTGTGCTTTGCTACCCGCCCCCCTCCATACTCACTCTCCCAGGTGTGGTCCTAAATATCACCCAAATACTCACAACTTCTAAACCTCAGTCTCCAAGCCTCCTGCTTGAGCTCCAACTTTACTGATCCACCTTCCCATGTGACCTCACCTAGATGTCAAATAAGCAGCTCAAATTTCACCCATTTGGATTCAACTCCAGTTGAACCCCAGATCCAATCATTTTTCAACCCTAACTGCTATCACCTAACCCAAACCATACTTCTCTGTCAGTGGACAAGGGGGGAGAATCTTCCATCTGGTCTCCTTCCTTGCCTACAGTCTGCTAAACTGATCCCTGGAAAAACGTAACTCAAATTATCTTACCTGTCTACTCAAAACCACCAGTGGCTGCCTATCACTCCTTGAATAAAATCCAAAACCCTGCCCCTGGCCTCTAAGGTACTTGCCAATATACTTGTTTCTCTGGTCTCATTTTCCGTAACTCTTCCCTGACTTATTTCAATCCAGCCCAGTGGCTTCCATCTCCCAAGGACGCCCTCATCTCCAGATTTTAACAATGACTTCGCTGCAAGCCTGGAACACTACCCAATCCTCAATACTGTTTCATTCCCTCCCTCACGTAATTTAGGTTCTTGCTCAGATATACTCCCTCCTCAGTAAAACTCAAATCACCTAGAGTAAGCAAAATAAGAGCCCCCCAAAATGTTTACATCTTCACCCCCCCCCAAACCTGTGACTATTTTAGGTTGCATGGCAAAGGGGAATGAGGGTTGTTAAGCAGTTGACAAAGAGATTATCCTGGATTATTCAAGTGGGACCACAGTCATAACAAGGATACTTCAGAGTGGAAGATGGAGGCAGGAAAGGAGGGCCAGAGACGTGGCAGTGGGAGAATGACGCCTGACATTGCTGGTTTTGAAAATGGAAGAGGGCCCTGAACCAAGAAATGTGAGCAAATCTCTGGAAAGTGGAAAAATCAGTGGAAAGTGGCAATCAACTCTGCCAACACCTATTTTCTACATTGGCCTCCAGAACCGTAAGTTAATCAGTTTGTGTTGTTTAAAGTCAGTAAATGTGTGGTAATTTGTTATAGCAGCTCCAGAAAAATAATACCCACCCAATATAAAATAAAAAATGGGTACACACAGACACCACTCATTGTCCCTTTGGTCTTATCTTCCTTTTTCCCCCAGTTTGTCATTGGCTATGCTCTGTAAATGCCCCAACGGGAGTTGGGTTCCATTCATGGCCACACTTCTATTGTTCAGAATAGTATCTTCTTGTAGAAAGTTGCGAAAACTCCTCTTGTCACTGAAATTTGATTTTATTGTTTGCTAACATAAAGCTTTACTTTCAACTCCATTGTTGTCTTAAGATAATATTTTCATAACTAAGGTAAGTTAAAATTTACTGAAAGGTGCTTTGAGTGGGAAAAGACATTATCATTTAATAGCATGTCCACCAAGGAGCCTGATTGAAAGGATGAAGGGCATTCAATCTTCTCAGACAATATTTGTGGTAGAGAATGGAGTCCAGATGGATCAGGTATAGGACTGAATTTCTGGTATAAAGTTTTACTCATATCTTTTTATCTGCTGACAGAAAAACCTGCATTTTCTTGCCATGTGTCCACTCTCTACCATAAGTGTGAGGGTTGGGATTGTAGTCCCAAAGAACTATGCCATTTCAGTGTCCCCCAACAATATGTCCTACAAGAGACATCCATTAGGGATAGAAGAAACACCAGTTTTAATCACATTTTTCAAAGACAGCAGCCTCTATTGCATTTCCTATCTGGTATTCTTTTAAAGGTTGTAGATACAGTTTTGTTAGGTGTGGATTTTAAAAAGTGTGAAATAAGTTGGCATGGCCTGCTTTCACCTACCAAATGTGAGGAGAAGCGGTAAATGTCAATTCTAGGCAGAAGCTTTAACAGACAATGTGTAATTTTCCACCTGCCCTTACAGTTGGGGTGATCTTGAAAGCACATGTCAATAAGGAACCTCCATTAGCCTGGATCCTTCGGTGGCTTGAATAAACAGAGCCAGCCTCCTTACCAACTCATATTAAACACACAACGTGAGCAAGCGATATACCTGGGTTGTTTGAAACAAGAGATCTGAACTCATTTGTTACTACAGTAATACCTGGGTATGTTTTGGCCTAAGAAATGTGAAGATAAATAGTGACAGCCAATAAATGTTCTATCCTGTGAATCCTGTGGGTTTCCTTAGTTCATGAATTCTCAGTGCCATTCCTAGGAGTACTTACGTCATAAGTCTTATTAGAGGCTTGCTCTGTAAGCAGGGTTTATAAGATGGTTAACTTTATGTGTCAACTTGAATGGCTCAAGATATTTGACTAAACATTATTTCCGGATATGTCTGTGTGAGGGTGTTTCCAGATGAAACTAGCATTTGAATTGGTAGGATCTGCACAGTGGTTTGCCCCATGAGCAGCCCCTTATTGTGAAACACTCTAGAAACTGTCATATCAGACCATCAAGTCTACGAGGATTGATTCAGGGACAATCGAAAATGAAAACAGGCAATACTTCTGTATCTCCTTATTTTTACATATATAACTGTTACTGAAAACATCCTTGCTCTTCAATATTTGGAAACAAAAGTACCCATACAAAAATAGTGCATTTTAAAACTCTACTCAATCTTCACAACACTTCAATGAACTCAGTAACTTCATTTAGAAGTTTTTGCATGTTTATTTTTACCACTATTTTCCCTGATCATAAATAAATACCTGTCCATGGTTTTGAAAATGAGGTTAAAAAATATATTTAGGGGATGCCTGGGTGGCTCAGTGGTTTAGTGCCTGCTTTCGGCCCAGGGCGTGATCCCCCAGGATTGGAGTCCCAGGATTGAGTCCCGCACTGGGCTCCCTGCGTGGAGCTTGCTTCTCCCTCTGCCTGTGTCTCTGCCTCTCTGTGTGTGTCTCTCATGAATAAATAAAATCTTTAAAATATATATGTATATATATTTAGAAAAAGAAGAAAAATCCAATTTTAATCACGTTTCACAAAGATAGCTTCTCATCACATATCCTTTCTTGCACTCTTTGACAGGTCTAGATACAATTTTGAATTTTATGTTTTTCACTTAACATTAAAATAAAACCATTTCCCATAGTGATTAGGCTATAATTTACTTGACTATTCATATTTAGGATATTTGAAAACATTACTCTTCAGTGTTTATGCCTCCTTTCTTCTAAAAAAAAAAAGGATTGGCAGCAACTTCAGAATTAACGTCTAAAACATTTTTCCCATTGGGAATGGCAGAAAGAAAGAAGCCAGAAGTACCAGAAAATCATTACTGGGAGAGAAGATGCTCCAGATGGATGAGGAAGAGTCACCAGGACATGGGCCCAGGGAGGCCAGGGATGTGTGTATGTGTGTGTGTGTGTGTAGGTAATACATACTTGAGAGATACCCATTGCTCTAACATATTGTGCTAAAGACATAAGTTGGGCAGCCCGGGTGGCTCAGCAGTTTAGTGCTGCCTTCAGCCCAGGGCCTGACCCTGGAGACCCGGGGTCGAGTCCCACGTCGGGCTCCATGCATGGAGCCTGCTTCTCCCTCTTTCTGTGTCTCTGCCTCTCTCTCTCTCTCTCTCTCTCTCTCTCTCTGTTTCTCATGAATAAATAAATAAAACCTTTAAAAAAATAAAGACATAAGTTGTGTAGGCGGTGTGGCAAACTGGAGACATCTGAGCAAATCATAGGGATTAACAACCAAGACACATGTGAGATGGAGCCATAACCTGACTGGGGGAGTTGGCTTCACCCCCTACACCTGGGGGGATGCCGCGCATAAGGTGCACTGTGCACAGTCCATAAACCTATTCCTGTAGCAATGGTGTGTGTCTCTCTAATCTCTACACGTCCTGGAAACCAAGGCAGATGCATGCAGAGGCTCTTGCAATATCCTATAATCTGTGTCTGTACTCAGATAGCAGAGGTAAAGAAAAGAATTGAACTAATGTTAAGGTATGCATGCCCTGAGGGTGGTTACGCTGATTGAGATGACTAGGTAAGCATTTGAAGCAAGGTCTCCTTAGTGTAATGACTACCAATGAGGGGTCCCGTGCCTGGATTTCCTGTAGGGATAATATTACACAAGTATGATGCTTCATTGCCAAGATTTACTCTTACTCAACATGTTTTCATTCACAGTTCTCTTACTAACATTCTCTGAACATATAATCCTTTAAAGAATGATAAAGAAGGTCCTACATGATGATCTGACCAATTGCTCCCTCTTACTTAGAGGCAGTAGCCTAAGCTCTTCAAGGGTAAGATGTGTCTCCTTATGCTGCCAGTTATTATTACATCAGACCTTCCCATAGTCCGGAAGCTTAAAGACCACATGCTCATAGCAATGGCCACAAAACCAAATTGAATCCCCACACCGAATATATAACTCTCTAGCATTCTTCATAAAGATTTTCTCTCTCATTTTCTCTTTCATTTACAATCATTAAGATTCACTCTTGGTGATACAGAGTTCTATGAGTTTTAACAGATACACACAGCCATGTATCCACCACCAACATCAACACGTAGAAAGTTCCTTTGTGTGCCCACCCCCTACTCCTCAAACTCCCTTGTTCTGCCTCTTTGGCTCCACACCTACTTCCCACCTCCAATGCCTGGCATTTTTACAAAGATTTATTTGTAACCTATGCCTCGTTTCTACTAAAAACAATTAAACAGGTAAATGGTCATTTTAACCAATGTTTACGGATCTAGGAAAGTTGGCACACCTTTGAGGCCATATACAAAATATCAGAGCTCCAGCAACTGATCTTTCTGTAGGACTGAGTTTTAGTTCCATTTCTTTCAAACTGGTGTGGGAGCTACCTGGCTAAAGTCCAATGGAATAACACGGTATTAAAGCATTATGTATTAGGTAGATTATTTTAAGTATAAATCACCTCCTGGTGAATCGTGATTTGCTTATATACCTTAAATAACCATAATAGAATTAAAATTATTCTAAATCTATTTTAGAGTTTCATTACATAGGTGTACCCTGCTTGATGCATTAAATATGTTTGTAAAGATATACTGAAAGTGGGGATCCCTGGGTGGCGCAGCGGTTTGGCGCCTGCCTTTGGCCCAGGGCGAGATCCTGGAGACCCGGGATCGAATCCCATGTCAGGCTCCCGGTGCATGGAGCCTGCTTCTCCCTCTGCCTGTGTCTCTGCCTCTCTCTCTCTCTCTGTGACTATCATAAATAAATAAAAATTAAAAAAAAACAAACAAAAAAAAAGATATACTGAAAGTGAATTTTGAAAATTACTTTTTTTTCTAGGTGTTTTTAATAGGATCAATAATTAGTCTATCTGTCTTCCTCAAAAATCTGTGTTTGTGGGTCTGGATAGTGTCAGTCAGAGCACATGTGATTTGAGCTTTTTTTTGATAATATTGGCAACACTCTTCCTCAACACAGTGCACAGATACAGGGCTCGTTTTACACAACGGGTAAAGTTTGAATGCACACATCTCAACCGGTCACCTTATAGGTCCTAGTGCTTTTTTCTGCTTTCAGGATACTTTTAAGATAATTTCCTACATTTCTCCCAGAATACTGCAGCAGCTACTGCTACGGGCTATTCCCGCCAAGAGCCTGGAAGCCAGTTCCATGGCACAGACTTCTAGTTTCTTGAAAGAATTTTGCAGATTAGGCAACAGGCGCCTAATGCTCATACTGCTCAACTAGCCGTAGAGCAGATCTGTTTCCCATTTCTAGTTAGAGTTTCAAGGACTTCCTTTTTCTAATTGCTTCCTCGGTTGCTATGTGCTGTAGGGACCACTGCCTCCTCCCTTCTCGTATCAGACCTCGGTTGCATTTTGTCTCATGGAAGGTTGAGCCATTTGGGAGAAGCTTAGGGATGCTGGATGCATCTGGCTGGGTGGTGTGTCAGGTGTGGTTGCCACCATGAGTTGGTCCCAGAAACGTGAACCATCCAGCAAAACCACCCTCCATGGATTCCGTGAGATTAGCAATGAACATATATGTATGTGTACACACACACACACACACACACACACACACACACACATTCTGATTACCAGCACTTGTACTAATTATTGCATTATTCTTAATAGAGCAATTCTAAATATTAATTCTTAATATTTGGGCTGCCTCCCCACCTTTTCCACTTCCAGCTCAACCCCCCAAAGCCCAGATTTCTGCTGTCCATGATTTTTGTCACATTTGTGTTATTTCCTCTGTCATTTATTTGATAGCTCTGACCTACATTTTTCTTCTCTTTGTTCCTGAACAAAACCTGATTTCTTTCTGAGGAAGTTGGAAAAAGCAAGACTTATGTGACCAATATGTTTCCCAACCCTCACATGAGAAAAGGGGCACACCCAATATTATCAAAAAAGCAACCCTTGTACCAGTCACAGCGCCAGATGCTTTAAGCTGCTTCTTATTGTGGGCTCACTTAACACAAAATAAAACAGACCCCCAACACAAAGGCTTCCGGTCCCCAAGCTAAAACATGATTCTAAGCAAAATCTTACCATTTCAGAGCTTTGAAATATCCTAAAGCAAACTGTCTTCCATTTTAAGGTTCTGCGTTGTTGTTGTTGTTGTTGTTGTTTTAAGCACAAAGATATTAAATGAAGGCCAGGCCAATTCTAGTACTTTTTCTCAGATGACTTCCAAATCTCAATGGCACCGCCCACCTCTTCCTGTTCATTCTTTATGTGGGTCCCTAATTGCCAGTGGTTCCCAGCTGTCTTGCCTCACCATTACTTTTAGGGTTATGACGATTTTCATTCTTAATTGAGCACATGCCATTATCTTTCTCCTCAAAATGTTTCATTTGCATATTTAAAATAATCAGATATTTGCACACTATGCCTTTGCCACTATTGTTGCAATCTGCCTTTCATCAGTCCAAAGAGGAGGCTCTATTCATTCTGTTTCATCTCTCCCCCTTTTAGCAGGAGCGCTGTAATCTAGCAGTTTTATTCACCCCACACATGGGTTTGGAAAATGTAGGGGGAAAAAAAAGATGAAATGAACCTTGGAGTAGATTTAGAAAGGAGAGGCATGAATTTGGCAGATGTGATGTTTTAAATTGTTGGAGACACGGGGCACAGTTTGGACGGTTCCTGAGGCAAAAGTGAAAGAAATCAATTTGGTGAAGGGGGGGAATTTTATTCTAGTGAAGTAAGAGGGAAAGACAGAAGGGAGATGAGAGAAGTGCTTTTTTTGCAACCACTTGATTTTGTACAGAGCAGGAAAATTATCTACTCTTTGCACTTTGCACCTCCCCCACTGCCATATGCTTCCCTAAGGTTTCCTTCCTCCGTACTTGAAAGGACCACAGATTTTAATAGTATTCATGCATTTGAAGTGCTAGGGTACCCCTGGCTTCCTGGTTTAGCATTTACGATGAGAAGTAATTTTTAAAATCCAGGTTATATGTGAAGGTAAAAACAAAATAGAGGATTATTTAGTGAAAAGAAAACCTAACTAAATGGAAGTTTAAGAAAGAAAAAAGGCAGGTGACCTTACATAAACTGAAGTTCAAGATCACAACCAGATTCAGAGACTAAATTATAGGCCAGCCTCCCTCAGTGCCTAGGTGAGAGTTTTTTTAGGTCACCCCCGTGAACACTAAGTTGTAGACACCCCAGGGGCCTGAGCAAGTTGAAACAATGTCATTAAAAGGTCCGATTTAGGGCAGCCCGGGTGGCTCAGCGGTTTAGCGCTGCCTTCGGGCTAGCACATGATCCTGGAGACCTGGGATCGAGTCTCACGTCGGGCTCCCTGCATGGAGCCTGCTTCTCCTTCTCCCTCTGCCTCTGTCTCTCATGAATAAATAAATACAATCTTAAAAAAAAAAAAAAAAGGTCCGATTTACATAGAAGGCCCCGAATTCAGATGTAATAGTAAAGCCACACGGAGAAAAGACAGAGAGAAAGCAGTCATTACTCTCTTCTCAATCTAATACTTACTTACGGCCGAGACATCCCACTCTATTACGGGAGCATCAGCTCGTGGGTGTTCAGCACTCAGAGCCACTACTTTGTCAAGCAGGGAAATTTTCCTCCTCTTTGGGACAACTGTCCATTGCTGCCAGTAGGCAGAGATTAAGACAGGAGGCAGCTGACTGGGGACACTGAGGGGACCCGGAGTGCTGTGAGGGGCTGGGGCAAACCAGGGGCAGGCCCAACCCATCATTCCCATCAAGACAAAGGCTCCTTCCATAACCTCTGCTTTCTACAACCTTCCACCTGAACTGCTTTTCTCTTCTAGATCTTCTCTGGAAGATCAATGACACTGGATTTGCCAAGGTAACTAGGGGCTGAGGGGATGGAGGTGGGGAAGGCAGGGCCAGCAGCAGCTCAGCTTCACAGGATCTGCCCCTGAATTTGTGCGCTAGTGGGACCCATCGTCTCCCACCCTGGAAGGAAGGCAGGGTGAAGAGGCAGGCGTTCTCCGGGTGTGGCAGGCTGGCCTTTTCTCCCACCCCACATCTCCTGCTGACCCTCGTGTGGTCTTGCACGTAACTTTTTTTCCAGCACCTTTGATATCAGTTTCCTTATTCATAAAATGCGGTTTATGGATTATCAGTAAGGTGCATAAGTGACTGGTACGTAGTAGGTGATCCGTGAGTGTCAAGCAGGTGGTTAACACTGACCGGACCCGAGTCAGCAACACCTGCGTGTCTGCCTTTCATCTTTGGCTCCAAGGTCACACGGTGCCCAAAGAATGGGGACTTGCAATGCAAATAGCTGCACTGCCCCTCGCTGCCCCCCTCTCCCTCCCAGCTTCGCAAATGGTAGCCACTGTCTGGGGCGCCCGCCTGGATAAAGACATTGGTGGGAATGATGTGTGCTGTGCGCTAGCACCCACTCAGTAGCCAGCATGGACCTGGGGTCCTCGGGTTCCTTTTGCCCCATGGTTCCCAGGCCGTTCCCAACAGCAGCCAAGGTTCCTGGGCCCACAGTACCCCCTGATGGCTAACACGGGGAACTTTCTTTTCTCAAAGATCCTTCTCAGTAGGACTCCTCCAAGCTTTCACAGCTCGCTGCTTTGCTCCTTCCATCACGGACCATTCATTTCTCACCAACGTGTGGCTTGCTCTGCTTTGCTTCTTTTGTTATCCTCATTTTTTGTTTTTTTGATCAATTGTTTCAGAAACATCTACCTCCCTCCCTGTTTCTTCTCCTTATTTTGTTCCATTTCTGAATCCTCAAATCCCTACTGTTAATAGTTGCTAAGTATAGTAGTAAGATGAGGGCATCTGTCTATCAAAAAAAAAAAATCCAAAAAACCTCTATTCACTTAGAAGTAAAGTAAGATATAGTGTAGAGCCAGCAGCATTAATCTCTAGAGCTCTTTGAGACATCCAGATGCATTCCTCTGAACTTGCACAGAAGATGCCATTCACCCCTGACTCTTTCTCCAAGTAACACTGATCTTTTTTGACATCTTTATTATTTTCCTATCTATTTAATTGCTAAAACTGTGCTAGTTTGTCCCCTAAGGTTTCACTACAACTATAAGTCAGCTACAATAAGGGTTAAGTGCATTCTTGTGGGCTCTTCTGGAAACCAAAGCACAATCTTTCAGCATTAGTTCTCCATGGGAAAGTGAATTCAAATCTGCAAGCAGTTGCTCTAAGGAGGAACTTTTGGAAAATTTACCTATTATAATTTAACATCAGAAATTTTTGGTTGGGAGTGTTCAGTTTTTAAAAATTCATATTGAGGTCTGCATTCTCTGGTTTTCATCTGTTAAACCATGACATCTACTGGGATTAGTTTTTAGAAAGGTATTCAGATGTGACTTATCTGGGCAGACATCGGTTCTTTTTTTTATCAAAGGAAAAATATACTAACCAGATCCTGATTTGGTATGTTATGGGAATGTTCTAGCAGGTTATAAAATTCATGTCCATGACTATAGATTGCTTCTTGGTAAAAATACATGAACATATTTTAAAATGTAAATGCTTATTTCCCTTAACTTTTTTTTTAAAATTTTATTTATTTATTTATGATAGTCACACAGAGAGAGAGAGAGAGAGGCAGAGACACAGGCAGAGGGAGAAGCAGGCTCCATGCACCGGGAGCCCGACGTGGGATTTGATGCCGAGTCTCCAGGATCGCGCCCTGGGCCAAAGGCAGGCGCCAAACCGCTGCGCCACCCAGGGATCCCTTATTTCCCTTAACTTAAATTCAAATAGTACTATTGATTTATGACTTTATTTACCAAGGCTTAAGTTTAAAGACTTTTAAAAACACAAATGGTTTTGATATGGATCATTAAAAATGCCACTGATTTTATAAATCAGGATTATATAAAATCTATTCTCAAACTAGAGATAGGTCTGTAATCAGAAGCATTTAGAAGACCAATTGAACAACCAGTTAAAAGATTTCTTTTACAAAATAACATCAGATGGCTTAATTTTTCTAATTTCTAACATATTTTAAAGTAAAAGCTTACAAAAATTGGTACAGACTGAGTTACTTAATAAAATGGTAAATGAGCTACTATGACTATTTATAGATACATATGAAAAACATAATTTGAAAATGCTTTTATGAAGCATTTTCCTAATTTGGTCATAATTCAAGGTAAGCCTTGCAAAGGATTTTTTTTTCTTTGAAATAGTTTCCATATAGATAGAATCAAAATTATTTTCTCTTTTAAAACAGAAAATTGCAAATCGGTTATAGTAGCAGGTAATACCATCCATCCGACTCCATCAAAACGCTGTGAAAATGGATTTTCTACATACATTCTGAACGCACACTAATGTAACAATGATGAAGAATGATGTCATAAAAACAGTTGTGTGGCGCAAAAGGAATTTTAAATGATCATCAAAGAAGATTATTTGAGTTCACATTTTTCTGAAAAGAGATATTTGGTTTCTGATAATGCCTACCTTTTGAATGCATAAAGTTTTAGAGGTACAAATTAAAACATTCAGCGTTAATGTTTTTGAAAGCATTACGTTCAAAATTATTTTCTCAGGACCCAAAGAGAAAACACCAGAGGAAACCTAACCAGCCTGAATTGGTTAAAATGTATTTTCCCTTTAATTAAATAAGAAACATCTGTCTAGGGATTTTGGAAATGAATGTAATCCATCTACACTCTGCCTGGACTAGTTTGCATCCAATGTCCAATATTTTGAAAGAAAATTCTTTCTTTCTGTAAAGAATTAAACAGCAACATGGAGCGATGTCTGAGTCCATAGCAGCTGAGTCTTGCCTCCCGAGTTTGGGCACAGGACATGTTAAGGATCTGTCTTTTCCCAGGTCTGTCCTTGGGAAGCAACCAAACTCTCCTCTCCCCCATCAAGGTCAGGGTGGAACCTCTGTATTTCTTCAAAGCATCCCCTCACCCCGAAACTGCTCATCTTGGGACAGCAAGGAAACAGAAGTTACCAGGACGCATCCCGGGTTCCCTCTCTGGGGTTCACCCTACATCCCCCCCCGCCCCCCCCGTCACTCAGTCTTAAGCCGACTTCTCTAGGGACCCGGACGGCCCACAGCACAGACTCATCCATCGCAAGGTGGGGAGGTAACTGCACGCCTGGCTCTGCTTCTTTGGAACCGGGAGCCACCGTCGAGAATGACAAAAGTCACTTACTGGTGTTGTCAAACGGTATCTGCTTGCACTGCGCAGACCCCCGGGCGGGCCAGGGACAGTAATAGACGGCGCCCCCTTCCGCGATGTCGGGCTGGCTGGTGTTGGCTTTGGGCGCCCCCACCAACACGCTGGCCCTGCGAACGGCGTGGAGAAAAGTCACTCCTTGGGGACCACACAGGCGTGCGCACGCGACGCCGTCTCCCCGAGACGAGGGTGGGGGGGGGGGCCCGGGGTGGGGGTCGGGGCGCAGAAACGGATTTGGGGTGGAGAGCGACTGTCAAAGCTGATTTCCTACCGGAAACCTACCGGGCGTCTGAAAAAAACGGTTTTGCATTGGGGTGCAAATAGTCCTGATTCTTCTCTAGGCGGGGCTGTGCACAGCGAGAGGCGAGGAGGGGGCTTGGGGGGAAGCCAAGGACAGAGCCCGGCCGCCCGCCGGGGCCCACCGCGCCCGCCCCGACGCTCAGTCACCGCAGGCGGTGCGTGAACAGCCGCGCTGCGGCGTCGCCGTGACCGGCTCGAGCCGCCCCTCCGCAGGATGCTCGAGTCCCGGGGCCTCCCCAGGGCTGGCGTTGCCTGTGCAAGCGGCACGTCTCGGCTCCAGGTCCACAAGGCACATCTAGCCTGGAAGGGGCCCCCACGTGCGCCGCGGGATGGGCGCTCAGGGACGTCCTCCGATCGGGCCGCGGGGACAGGCGCGGGGACAGGCGCGGGTGCCCCCCACCCCCCACCCCACCCCGGGCAGCGCGCGGGGACCCCACCTGCGGCCGCGCCCCCCGCGCCGGGCCACTTACGTGCGAGCGGCAGGTACGTGGAAGTCCACGGCGTAGCCGAAGTAGCTGCCCTCGGGGCCGCTGTACACCGTGAGCGTGTCCGCGTCCAGGTTGAACGCCCGCGAGCCCGGCGCCCGCAGCGCGCCCAGCGCCGCCGCCAAGCACCAGAGGGGCGCGAGCGGCGGCGCCCGGCAGCCCCGGGGACGGCGGCGGCGCCCGGCAGCCATGGCCCTGCGCGCCTGCGGGTGCGCGGCGGGAGCGGGAGCCCGAGACGCCGGGCCGGCGCGGCCGCGCTGACAGCCCCGCGCTCCGCCGCGCGCCCCCCGCCGTCCGCGCCCCGCCCGCCCCCCGCGCGCTCGGGGGCCGGCCGCCGCGGTGCCAGCCCTCCCGGGCCGCGGGACCGGCCCGGCGCGCTCCGGCGCCCCCTAGCGGCGGGCCCCCGCCCCCGCCCCCGCCTGCCGCCCCCGCCTGCCGCGCCGCTGCTGTCGCGTCTCACCGACGCCCCGAGGGTCGCTCGAGCCCACCGGGCCACTGCGCTGGGGAGCTGTCCGCGCCCCCCCGCGCGCGGGAGGAGAGGATGCTCCAGTTTCCCCCAAATGGAAGAATGGGAAAGCGCTCCCGCCCCGGGGTGGGGTAAAGGCGCGCCCCTTGCGTCGTCACCTCTGCAGCCCCATGAGCCTCGGGGCCCACGCGCGAGTCCCTCGGCGGAGAGCTTACACCCCCAACACCATCTCCCACCCACCCCTGGTCGCCCTGCGGGGGTCACTGGTTTTGTGTACTGGGGTCGTGGGGCATGTGGATGCCTTGGTACTCAATCTTCCGTGGCCCTCCCTGTGTTCCCTGTGATGAAGGGCAGCAAAGTTAGAAAGGTTCGAAGCAATGACACACCCCCCCCCCCCCCCCCCGCAGCGGGGATGCAAGGAGTAGGCGGGAATCCGCGGGAGTCCAGCGCTCAGCTCCGCCTCAGGGGTATTACTGATCTCCTTCTGTTGTCCTCCGCTGGGGCAGGGACTGAAGAATGAGTAGGATGGAGAAGAATGGTGCGGAGCCCCCCCCCCCACACACACAGAACAGCGATTTGCATGAAGTGTCAGCCTGGGCGTGGGTGGCGGTGGGCTGGAGCTAAAGCAGCAAGGGAGTGTAGAGACAGGAAAGGTAAGCACTTTCCAAAGTTTTTAAAGGCGGGTTGGTGGCAGATGCAGCCTTGGGCTGGCATTGGAATGGGAGGCTTGGAGTGAGGCACTGCGAGTGGAAACGTTGAGGGGAAGTATCAGTGACACCAGGCTGGGAGGAAAGAGCTGTATAACGGATATAATTAAAAAAAAAAAAGGATGGAATAAAAGAGTGGGTTAGGGAGTGGCAGGAAATAGGGATGGATCTCCCCAGGTAGAGGATCTTAGTAACAAGAATATTTATTGAGACTTAGAGAGCCAGTTCTAGAGCAGAGGCCTGACAGGCCCACAGGGAGTCAAAACATTTACTGGCAAGGAGGTGGGAGGGTGGGGGGCGGGGAGCAGTTGTTAGAAGGAAAGGAAAACCAGATGCATTGGGTGATGAGGCCGTTGACCTGATTAACGGGAAGTAGGAAGGGAAAGCCACCAGGTCAATGTCCCCAAAAAAGGTCAGAAGATCCTTGGCAGAATGAGAGCGAAGGAGAGTCCAGGGGTGAGTCTGAACGTATCCAGTTAGAAGAACAGAAACAGTAGCGATGGGCAAGGAGAGGATGGGAGGTGCATGGCAGTCACACGCTGGACTCCTTATGTTTGAGTCTGGCAGCCCTAGAGGCCCCGGAAGCATAAATTCTCAGCCGGTGAGTCTGGCAGTGCAGATCTGGGAGCCCATCCACGGGGAAACCCTGAGCCCTCTGAAAAGCTGGACTTTCTCAGCTCTCTCACATCAGACCTCACTTGGGAGAGTGATTTGAATTTTGTCTTCATCTTTGCTTGACTTATCCGTGCAAAAATAGTGGAAATCAATAAGCTATCGGATTACCTGGCAAATCATCATCACATCTGGGTAATTTCCTGAGTGGCCAGTCCTTTCCCAGACAAGGACTCAAGAGTAGACGGTGGAAAACTTTTTTCTCATTCCCAAGTCCATTTGTGTTGGGCATGGAGTCTGCTACTCTGGTCAGGTTGTGATGTTAATCAAAGTGATGTTCCCTGTAGTAAATCTCAGTGACTAATTCATACGCAGCCTACACATGAGACTAGGGGATGACCTCCATGCGATGGCTTGCTGACCCTGACATGCAGAAATTTGGAAATTCCTCATATTGCAGGCAAGTCTTAGGTCTAAGACAAGAATACCCAAATAGGCAGAAAGTAGTAACATTGTCTCACTGTGTGCTTGGCCCCCTTACCCACTTCACTGGGCAGAAATAGCTATATGTTATAAAATACTTTGTAAAATGCAGCGCATCACCGGGGTACCCCCTTTTGTACTCCCTTGCTTTGCAGTACTTCCAGTGTATTCTTTCTTGTTTTAGTGAAAAGAGAGTAGGTGGGGAAAGAGAATGCTTCTTACTGCCACACAATGGGTACAGGTACTGTTCCTCTTTTGTAATACACACTTGTTGGTAACTTACACAATAAACCTGTATTCTTTTTTATTGTTAGGGGGAGAGAGAGAGAGAGAGAGAGAGAGAAGAGGGAAACAGAGAGCAGGAGAAGCAGACTCTGCTGAGCAGAGAGCCCGACACAGGGCTTAATCCCCGGACTCTGAGATCATGACCGAAGCCAAAGTCAGGCACCCAACCGACTTAGCCATCCAGGCACCCCAATAAGCCTTTATTCTTAATGGCATCCCTTTGCTCTCCACAGATGAGTGCATTAAGGTTTGGAGAAATGCAATAATAAATGTATTTATAGAGCAAGGGAATGGTATAATATGAACCCAGGAACTGGCAAAACCAGTTCCTCATGCTATGAGGTCTGCATGAACACTTTTTAAAGTTATAAGAATGAGAAGTCACCTTTCTAGAATTAGTAAGGTCTTCTGGGCTGACCCTTTGGGCATCCCTATGAGCAGTGATTGAGAGGCGGCATAAAGCAGCGAGGACCTCCCCAGGAGGTCTTGGAACAAGGTTTGGTGGCACCTTGGTATTGAAAGAGTGGAGGGAAAGCAAACTGACTTGAAGCTCTTTGACCTCCCTGGGAGGCCAGGAGCCTGCGAGAGTAGTATATCTCTGAAGAAGCCAGGCGAGGAAAAAAGAAAGAACAGAAAAAAAGAAAAGAAAAGGAAAGGAAAGGAAAGGAAAGGAAAGAGAAAAAGAACAAAACCCTGCAATAATTGCAGGGACAGGATAGGACTGAATAGGTGTCTTGTACGTTTCACTATTCTGACACATGGGAACCATGCCAACCAGTAAAGCCTGGGGTGCTGTCAAAGAAACACATGGACAGTGACAGGTCTCATGCTGAATGAGAAGTTTGACATTTTAAAGATCTACTAGCACTGATTTATTTGTCAGAAAAGCAAGTCTGGGAATTGTTTATCATGCATGTGAGTTTGTGTGTATGTTTAATACTGGGAAAGGTATACATCGTTGTTTCCCTAAAAAGAAAAGAACCCAAAGGTCAAGGATGAAACAGATTTGGCCCAAACTCTCCAAAAATAAATAAGTAAAAAGCACCACAGGGGGGGAAAAAAAAGATCTCTGGGTTGTAGCCATGCACCGAATACTTAAAAATAGAGATGCTTTACCATTTAACCATTAGTGCATGCTTTTTAACAGAAGACCAAATACATCTGTGCCTTAGTAGCCAAGTGTTATTCCTACGCAGTTAAAATCTATTTCTTTATATGACAAAATGCAATCCTGCGTTCAGATCAACAGGTAGGGGAGTCCTGACATGACTACTTTCAGGATGCTCATTAAACCATTTCCAAAATAAGCCAGTGTAAGAACAGTGTGTTCTCCAAGGTTCCAATAGTCTTAAAAATGAATGTATCAAAAATGAAAGGTAGTTTTTCAGTTTCATCTGGTCTTTTGGGTAATTGAGATGATCTTGGGTTTTTCTTTTGCTCAACTATGCTCAGTTTTTCTGCATTATTAGAAACAGCGATTACTAGAAACTGGCCGGTTAAACTCACTGAGGGCAGAGTTTTAAATCCATCAAGTGTGTGTGCTGGCATCATGAGCTTATGTCTGCAAATTTTCTTTTCTGGTACCTGGAGGGTGACCCTCATTACAGAAAAATCCTTTTTCTTTTCTTTTTGACACCTTCGTTTGTAATTCTCTTTTGGGAGCTCCCCCTCATGATTTCACTAGCCACTTTTGAGTTACAAGTGCTGGAGCCCTGGCCCCCGTGTTGGCAGATGTTCAAGCACAGCCACCAGTTAGTTTAGCTGAAACAAAATTCCCACTAGTCAAAAACAGACTCTGACTTGATCTCTTTTTAGAACGAGCCTTTTAAATACAGCTCTGCTTTACGCAAAAATAAAAATAAATACAACAAGTCTTCCTCTAAAGGGAAGGTAACTAAGGAAAATAATGCTCTTTCAAATCCTGGACATTTGGGGATAAATCTTCCTGAGAGGCAAAGCCCTGGGGGCATTTGGATGTATACTCAGGATCTTGAGTGATTTACAGATTTCACTTAGGGCTGGTTTGCTCCAGAATCCTGAAGAACCTACAAATGTCTGATGGGTTGGTGAGGTGGGCCTTTTATATAATTATTGGACAGAGTGCCTGAAGCAAACCTTTGGGGGGTGGGGGGGGACTCAGGACGTCTGACTTGTAAACTTGGAATTTGGCAACTGGGGAGCCCAGGTCCCCCAGAACTTATACGTGATGCCAAACATAAGCTTATGTTTTCAGTGCCAAATAAGGCTGTAGGGATATATTCAAGGGTATTATTATTATTATTATTAAATTGCAGTAAGGTTAAACCTTAACATGCTTCAAAGCAGTTCCATGCTAGTCTCTGGGAAAGAGGGTGACTTAAAATGGGGGAACAAAGCATTTTTCCCCACCTGTGTGCGTGCACCAGGTGTCCTGGTCCATTCGGGACACATGTGGGTAAGGGAGTTCCCTGGGATCCCTTTTAGGAGGACACAAATCCCCTTCACGAAGACTCCACCCTCATGACCTGATCACCTCCCAAAGGTCCCACCTCCTACTACCATCACACCAAGAATTAGGACTTCAACCTATGAATCTGGGGGATTCATTCAGCTGGTTGCACCAGGACTTGCAAGCAGCATAGTGCTGTAGGCAGTCCTGTGGACCCAGGACAAGACGCAGGAGCAGTGGCTGGGGGTTCCTGGGGGAGACAGCAGCTAAGGCCTGAAGCACCCAGACTCTTCTTCAAATAGCTCTTGGGGGAGGCTGTAGGACTCAGGTGAGGCACCACAGCTCCCCTACAGTAGATGGGAAGTCATAGATGAAATCGTCCAATTGCAGGAGGAGGGGAAGGCCTGAGCATCAGATTTGTTGGTATGAGTGGGTTTTAAACCTGAGGCTAGATTGCTGTGTTTATTCGGCCTCTGGAAGACACCACAAGGGTGCCTAGGACTGCCCTCTAGTGTCTGTGATCCTATGGAATTTTCTCATGAAAAATGATTTCATCTCACAACCTCTTTGATGGTTTTTCTTTTTCATTAAAAAGTTTCCCAATATTATAAGTTGATCTTTGCTACATTCATCACCATCTTTTGTTTCCTTACTATAGAGCTTTGCAAATCATCAGGCAAAATGGAAGAAAAGAAGAAGATAGACAAAAAGGATGAAAGAAAGGAATTTGGCCATAAAAGTAATATTTCTTATTTTCCCAGCTAACTGCAAAATCCAGATCAGATTTCCATATCGTTCATGTAAGGACTGTGTCCAACTCAACCTTACTTGCCTACTCAATTTTGCGGTCTATTTATTCATTCTCTTTAACTATTCAATAAGCATGAGCTCTGGCTATGTCTTAGGGCTTGGAGATACAATCGTGAGCTAAAGAGATAGTTTCTCCCTTCATGGAGCCTATGATCTGGTGAGGAGGTAGGTGGCAGGCAAGCTAGCAACCTGATAACAAGATAATTAATGGATAAATTGATAAGCTCCAGGACCCAAACTAAGAAGGTGTGCTTAGAGAATAATGGGGGTGAGGGTAAAGTAGGGAAGCTTTTATGAGATATTTTTCCTCAAAGAATACAGACATGTGACAAGCCAAAGAATAAAACAGACCATTCATGCCACAACTTTAAAATATATATTTTATTTTATTATATATATATATATATATATATATATATATATATATATATAGTTATAATCCTGTTCACCCAGGTCTAGAAAATAAGGAATCCCATGACTTATGTGGGGCCACTGGCTTAGAGACATTTAGTTTTAGCAGAATTCATCTGTGTACATGGAATCAAGTTAGGGCTTGTAGAGCTCTTAGGGTACCAGTGTATTTTGTCATCTGTGTAGCATGTAAAAAGGCCTCCTACTTACCATGACAGTGAGTTACGATGCCCATGGCCTTGATCATTTCATTCCCTTTGTTCAGGAATGCCCTAGTCTGTTTCCAGTCTAAGCAGTCCTCAAGAGAACAACTTGAAGGTTGGAAGTGAATTTTTTGTCTTCAACTTAGATTGCCTAAAACGTGACTAATTGACTTAAGTTGACCTTTCTGGTTTTTATTGTTTTGACTTATTAAAAAATGTGTCCTTTTCCCAAAGGCCTCTGGGCACATGGACAAAAAAATAGAAATATGACAAGTTAAATTAAAACCAGCAGATGAAAGTCAAAATACCCTCATAAAGGAAAAAGAAAGATGCCAAGTTGTGTTACTGGAAGGAGAAAACAAAACCAAATGGCTTAGGCTTAGCCCAGTTTTCAACTGGTTTGCAAGGAGGACTTGTTCAAAGCAGATCTTAGAGTAACTTCCCAAAAGATCCCTGAAAAACTTTTACCACCACGTAGTATGGTACCAAATCAGGGAAATAATGGTAATCCAGGAGAGAGAGGGCTGTAAATTGTAATTATTTTTCTAATAATATTGGGATTGTTGCCCAACCCTTAGGCACTGTGTGATCTCAGTCATTTGCATCTCACTCTTGCAAGGTGAGAGATTAGCCCTAAACATGGCAAATATTTCTCTCTTGAACCATAAATTTCTGCCGTCAGCTCAGTCATGGTATGATTCTCTTTGGAAACCAATGCTGTTCACTTGTGTTGAGGCCGTGTATAATGTAAGCATTAAGAAGCATGAATTCCAGAGCCTAGCCACTTACCTATAAGACTGTGTGCAAGTAACTTACCATTCCTATGCCACAGTTTCCCCAACTATAAAATGAAGACGCTAATAGTATATCACAAAGATTTATTAGGGCTCAATGAGTTGAAATGTATAAACCTATGTGAAAACCTATATGTAAGTGGGAGTCGTTATTACTTACACTTCCGATTGGTTACGGAATGACATTATCTTTTCCTTTCCATTATCCACATGTGCTTATCCTTCACCAGGGATGTCAGGTACTCACTGTTTGCCTGACCCTAGCCTGGATATGATCATATTCACAACCACTGCGCTCTGCTGTCTTGGTTGAGCCTTCTCAATTAATACTCCTTTGGGCAATAGCAGTTTGTAGAGAGGTTACCAAAAAATCTTGAGGTTTATTTTTTTTGGAGGTGGGGGTAACAAATGATGTTTTAAGCATATTTATTTAAAAGTTATGTAGGGATCCCTGGGTGGCGCAGCGGTTTGGTGCCTGCCTTTGGCCCAGGGTGCAATCCTGGAGACCCAGGATCGAATCCCACATCGGGCTCCCGGTGTATGGAGCCTGCTTCTCCCTCTGCCTGTGTCTCTGCCTCTCTCTCTCTCTCTCTCTCTCTCTCTGACTATCATAAATAAAATTAAAAAATTTTAAAAAAAGTTATGTAAATGAGGATGAAGCAGAATCAAGATGACTCAAATCTGGGCTTCCATTCCTGGAAGGGCCACTCTATTTCCAGTTCATCCTTAGAATGTAAACTTTTGGGTTTTAACCTTAAGTGTGAAATATTTACCATTGAACAAACTTCTTCCAAGATCATGCATTACAATTTTTGTTCCCTTAGCCTTATAAGCCCTTCCCACTCTTACCTCTCCTTATTGCATTTCATTAGAAGAATAGAATATTCTTCTACAGAAACATGGCTCCAGATATTGGCTACCAAATTTTCTCATAGACATTGGTTTGACAATTCCTTATAAATGACTCCAGTGACTTATAAACGTTCCAATGCCTTTATGACTATGGAAGAAACACTTTGTCAACTTCTAAAAATTGTACTTAACAGGAGGGCTCATCTGAAATATCTAGGCTGACATTACCAGAATTTGAGCCTGGATAATTTGAATTATGGTGCATCTTTTAGATATGTAAAATTCTAATGTGGGACTTTAGGGAAAATGATTTAGCTTCAGTTATTTTGAATTTGAAGTAGTATTTATACACACATGTAGGTTTGTTCAATAGTTGGTTTAAAATACAGGACAGAACCATGATGAATAAATCAACTGATTCTTGCATTAGATTTTGCATGTGGAGAAGAATATTTACCAAAGCATTTATCTCTTGCTCAAGGTCCAATTGCAGAAATAATAGGTGACTGATAGGCTAAGGGATTACTAATATTTACTGGTCATGAGCTTGGTGCTTTGCTTTACCCTTTGTGTGTGTGTATGTGTGTATAAAATCTCTTTTAATATTTTTTTAAAAATATTCTATTTTGAAAATGAGGAAACCTAAACTTTATGTGGTTCAGTAACTTGCAGGAGGTCACACGTGGTAGAAACCTGAGGATAAATCACAGAATGTCCCTCTGATTCCCAAGAACTTGGTTTTTCTATTACTGTATTTCTATTTTCTAGATTTGAGATAGGAAAATAGCATTAGACTCTGAAAAATTAAAACAAGTGCTATCACTGAGAGAGCCCAGAGGCAACACCTAATGGCAACAAGCAAATCCAAGGACCAGATTGTGTCTAACATTATTCTGCAATAAAAGGAACCTGGGCCTCTTAGAGAAATGGCTGATTCTAGGGCTGGGGAAGGGAATATGCAAGATTAAACTAGAGCATCTTGTAGTGTAGAAAATAAGGGAGTGCTCAAAAACAAAACAAAATCCAAAGTGATGAGGTCACCTAGATGGCCCAGTCAGTTGAGCATCCAACTCTTGGTTTCAGCTCAGGTTTTGATCTCAGGGTCATGAGTTGAAGCCCCGGGTTGGGCTCCATGCTGGGCATGGAGTCTACTTAAAAAAAAAAAAAAGCGAAAAACAAAGCAAAAAAAACAAACGATGGGGGCACATCAAGGGAACACAAGAATCAATCTAAAGAACTCCCACAGGCTCCTTGGACAACAAAATAAATAATATAGTATTGGATTATTTTTTTAAAGATTTTTTAATTTATTCACGATAGACAGAGAGAGAGAGAGGCAGAGACACAGGCAGAGGGAGAAGCAGGCTCCACGCGGGAGCCCAATATGGGACTCGATCCCCGCTCTCCAGGATCATGCCCAGGACTGAAGGCAGCGCTAAACCACTAAGCCACCCAGAGATCCCCCTATAGTATTGGATTATAACCCCCTTGGAGGCTGGGAGTCTAAGGCTCATAAGTGTGGGACTTTAACCCAATAAGAAAAAGAAGAGACACCAGAGATCTCTCTGTGCATGTGTACAAAGGAAAGGCCAAATAAAGATACAGTGAAAGGTGGCCATCTGCAAACCAAGGAGACAGGTCTCATCAGAAACCAACCTCTCATCAGTAACCTTGACCTTAGACAAGAAAATAAGTTTCTGTTTAAGTCATCCAGTTTATGGAATTTTGTTATGGCAACCCTAGCAGATTAATACAAGTGCATAGCGATAAAAATAAATGATTGAATAAATAAATAAATGGGAGAAGAGACAAGTTCCCATATAGAAGAGTTTTTTAAAAATGTGTGTAGACACTGCCCTCTTAAGAAGATGAAGTGAAAATTCCTACCCCCTAAATGTGGACTGTGCATAGTGACCTTCTAATGAGGAGTGTAGTAGACAAAGGGGGCAAATGATCAGAAGATTAACATCATCAGTAGGAGTTGGGGTTGATAACGTACCTTTCATGACTGGATGAGAATGGTACTTTACCATATCTGTGGGCTTCCTCCCCAAAACTATCATCCCAATGGAATCAAGAGAAAAACAGCAGGCAACTCCAAACTGAAGGACATGCTACAAAATATCTCACCAGTGTTCATCCAGAGTGTCAAGCGTGGACCAAAGAAGTCTAAAAATGGTCACCCCTTAGAGGACCCTAACAAGACATGACTACTGAGTGTGATGTGAGGATCCCTGGGTGGGATCCTGGAACAGACAAAGGACCAGGTGAAAACTAAAGACATCTGAATAAGGTATGAGCTTCAGTTAGTCTTGTATCAATTTGGTTGGTAAGTTTGACACGTGTATCCTACTAATATAAGGTCTTAACAACAGGGGACACTGGACACGGAGTATATACAGAAACGACCTGTACTATTTTGTTTTGCAAGTTTTCTGTAAATCTAACACTATTCTCACTTAAAAAGTATATTTAAAACACACATGCAAAATTGTGTATTTCTTATATCATCTATATAATATCTCTTACATTGTTTCTTTGAATATTCCAAAGTGAATTTTTATTTGCTTTATCTTGGGTGGAGAGTTTAGTTTACCTTTGTTTCTTTTCAGGGAGCAGGACCCATTTTTGTGGTTAACATTGTGCCGCATCTTGGCAGAAGCCCAGAAGACAAGGAAGGCTGGGGTGGGGAGGGCCCGCTCAACATCAAGCATGTCTGTCTGTCTGGATGAGGAATTCCTGTAGGTATACTTTCAAGATGCATGTGTGCAGTCCCCATATTTGAGACATCTCCACAGCTCTGTCCCTCTCCGCCTTAGTCATCAATTTCTTTCTCCCTTTGTAGAGCATCTCTGAAAATTCCTGAAAACAATATATGCTTCTAGATGTTTTGGATTAAATCCTCTATTGTCTTTTTCCTTTGAATCCTCTTGTTCTCCCTTTTCCCACAGAGAGACTCCCAGATTTTTCATTTTATTTTAAGATTATGTTACTGAACCAGATGATCCAACTTCATCCTTTGCTTCTCAGGCTCATAAAGAAAAAAATAAAAATAAAAGAAGCCCATGCTGTGGGATTTAACAAACACTTCCACCTCTTCCCTTCCAGACCCTGTCAGCTGCCCTGTTCCAACAGCACTCAAAGTAGATCTACAACTCCAAACCTCATTCCTCCTGGATTTTAGTGTTGGCTTTCAACCAAAAACTTGCTCCAGCTGTACTGGCCTCTAATTTCCTTAACTCTTTCCTTTTCTTGACTCTTGTTTTTGAGAGTGATAAAGGAAAAGAGATTCCTTCATTCTTCCCACATGTGTTTATCAACGACCTATTTTATATATGCTGGCCACTGAGATTACAGCCGCGAGGAAGGCAGGCGAGGTCCCTGCCCACATAGAAGCTACGTTCTAATGACTGAGCGACAACCCTGAAGCATTTATTATTGCCGAAAGGTTTATTTGCATGTGTGATTTCACTTAGGCCTGGTGATGCTGGCACTATCGTTATCCTCATTTACTGAGACACAGATGCTAACTGACTTACCCAATGGCACGCAGCTGGTGCATGATGGAGATACAGTTTAAATCCGAAGGCTCAGATTCCAGAACACTTGGATTCCTAACCATTATAAGTATTGGTACAATTGTTCTTTTTGGGTGTGGGGGCGGGTAGGCAAATGCTAGCCTATTTCTTTCTAATCTAAAAACATGTTATGCTGCTTTATTTATTTTTAAGGATTTATTTGAGAGAGAGCATGCAAGAGAGAACACGGGGTTGGGGTTGGGGTTGGGGGGGGAGGAGAGGAGGGGAAGAGGGAGAGGGAGAAGCAGGCTCTCTGCTGAGCCTGGAGCCTGAGGGGACTCCATCCCAGGACGCTGAGGTCATGACCTGAGCTGAAGGCAGACTCTTAACTGACTGAACCACCCAGGCACCCTTGTATGCTGCTTTAAAATAAATAAATAAATAAATAAATAAATAAATAAATAAATAAATAAATAAAATATATATAATGATATATATATCTATAATGGCTCTTTATTGCAATTAAAGAATTGTATTTAGAAATTTGGAAATAAATTTAGAATTGATTACAATTCTAAAAAGAAAAAGCAGGTTTTTAATAAGATTCTATTTATTTATTTGTGTGTGTGTGTGAGAGTGAGAGTGAGAGTGAGAGTGAGTGAGTGAGTGAGTGAGTGAGAGAGAGAGAGAGAGAGAGAGAAGGAGCAGGGATAAGGGTAGAGGGGCTGAGCAGGAAGCCTGATGCGAGGCTCCACCCAGATTCCGGGATCATGACCTGAGCCAAAGGCACAAGCCTAACCTACTGAGCCCCCAGACTCCCCAAAACAGTTCTTTTTTAAGGGAAATAATGCAATTGCCATTCAATAGCTGCTTAAGCAGCTTAGCATCTCCCATCTCTTTCTCATTTCTAAGGGGAAGCTCCGGCCTCTCTACTTTCCATCCCTCATTACAGAGCATCCAAGTGTGATGGAGCCTACAGGTTGGCTCTGATTGGCACTAGCCAAATAGCCTGTGCCATCTTTCTGGCCGCATGATTGGTAGGGGTTAGGTTAGTGCTCAGGCATAAACCAATCAGTGCCTGGTATTCTAATAGCAATGATCAGTTTAGGTTTATATAACTAAAGATGAAAGGCGAGTCTCTCTAGATTAGGAAAGAGGAAGCAAGGACCCCAATTGCGGCTGGCCGCCATCATGGAGGAGGAACTGATTGAAGCACAGATAAATGCAGCCAGAAATCTGACTGAACCACACCTTACATCTGCCTAGCTTCTCAACTTTTCAGTAATGTGAATCGTAAATACTTCTTATTGTTTAAGTCAGTGTGAGTTGGATTTTCTTTTAGTTTCATTGACAATCATGCCATCTGATGGAAATAATTTTTATGTAATTCCAAATAAGTAGGTTTTTCCAAAACAAATTTCACCATAAACTAGGGGGCAGGGGCAGGGGAAAGACCCCATTAAATTATCTAGAAGGCTTCAAACATTCAGAGTATTTGCAAACTAATTTGAATCTCCGACTTAGGTGAAAAAAATAAAATACACCTAGCCCCCTGCTTACTTGGTTTCACACATGAAGATAATCAAGATTGTGAGTTAATAGTTTGGGGCCAGATGTAACAGATGCTCAGTTAATTGGCCCATAATACGCTGGTTTCAGATTTTAGCGTACAATTGTCTTGGATTTTGTTGCTAAAAACACTCCTGTTTTTGCCAAACAACACTGTTTTGGAGGCTTGCCACCACAAACACAGAAAGCTTGCTGTGATGAAAATTTGTCCTTTTGGTGGGACCACGAGACACCACTAGATTATAATAATGTGAGAGGCAAGACATTGGCCTGCATGTCTTCAATGAATCATGTCTTACCTAGAAAATGTCGAAGTACAGCTTCATTCTCAGAGTGAGGATAATAGTGATGTGATTAGGACTTGAAAATGCACAGGAAGTTGCATCCTGAGAGTGTGTACATATCCAAGGACATTCCCTCCATGTCCAATTTAATGTTCCATGTGGATTTTACCCTCTGAGGACACAAGACCAAAGCTAATTAAGAATCAGTTGAGATGTACCACAGACTTTTACCAAATAGGGAAGACACAGTCTGGAGAGAAGTTAGCTCTCTGATAGGAGATCTCCCTGTAGTTTTTAGCTTCCCTCTTGGCTTTGTTGGCCCAGGATGCCTGTAGAATAACACTGAAAATGGCAGCCTTCCACTCCGCTCTTAGAACAAAATATTAAGAAAATAGAGGTCTGGCTCCAGTGGTAAAAACAGAAGTGGTTAGAAGCTTTTACCTCCCATTTCTATTTCTTTTAATATTAACTACTGTGTCTGACAATTGGGATGTAGACAGGGATAAATCCTACATTTATTCCCATAGGAATAAAATACATCTGGATCTCTGCCCTATTAAAACTAATGAGGGTGAAATTCATGTCTACTGCAAGTATAACATCACATGCAAGCAGCACCTCACCTCTGGCCAGATTGTGCCCCAAAAGCCAGTTTTTATGAATTTTATGGAACATGGAATGCATTTTTTGATGGGAACAAATGTGGTTCTCAAAAAGCCAGCCCACCTGGTTTGTTCATAGTGGAAGAGTATACCACAAAACCCAACCACAACGTTAATGGTTTTTCTGGGGGTAAAATGGTTCAGACCATACTTTGGTTGCTGTCCTCCTTAGTTGTGGTGGGATTGGGGTCCTTCTTGGCTATTCAGTAGGGATATGGTGGAGAAGTGTGGAGAGAGAGTCATTGATGGATAGGAATGGGCAAGGCATCAAGTATGGAAGCAAATAAGACTGAGAGGCTCTTGTAGAGGACATGAGAGCATTACTGAGCCAGGAGATGAGAAAGTCATGGGTCCTAACAGCATGGTCCTAAGGTCTCTGCTTATGACTCCTCTCCTTTTAAAATATTCTTATCTTTGAGGACAACATCATGGATGTAGATTTTGCCTAAGGTCACTTCATAGACCTAGGAAATGCTGGGGCATTAATTAAGTTTAAAGAATGGGCAGTTTGGTGAATTTTGATGCAAGGCCAGGCTCTTCTGATTTTATCAAACACCTCAGAGTTCTGTATATTAGAAAATTTCAGCACCTACAGCATCAGATAGAAAAGTCAAAATTGAATAGATGGCAGACATTACCCTGACATTAACATCACTGTAACAAAGGCCTTATTACAATCTTCCTATTCAAGGCAAACAAAATTTGACTTCTCTTTGAAATGTGAGCAGAGTTAAAATTTTATTTTTCTTTATTATTTGTGAATTTTAACTTAGTTCAATTGTATTTTAGGAAGTACACATTCATTTTTCTATGAAAAACCTAAGTACCCATCTTTTATGTATTTTGTCTATGTGGACAAAAACCCTTCTTCAATAAGTTATATATTTCCTTTTTTATAAAGGAAAAGTATCCATACCTTCCATTAACTCCTCAGAACCTTGATGTCCCCCAAATGGCCAGATTCACTACTCTACTAAAATGAAAGTACAAGCATTAATTATGGTTCTGCTCATAGTTAGGATTTTGGAGAAGAGCTGGAGATTTTTCCAGCAGCATTCAAAGTGGTGACTTCAGGGCTTATTCATTTGAAAGGACTAAATTCTTTTTTTTTTTAAGATGACAAAAAATTTGTGCTTGCAGGGTTTTAATCTATGTCTTAGCATGCTGTATACAAAAGGGAAATGTAAATATATAATAAACAAAATATTATAGTATTTATAGTATAGACATTATTGAAAGGCCAATATGCATGTAAGTTATCCAAGCTGATAATAATCCCTGATCATGAAATTCTTATTCCTTGGGATGGCACTTGGTCCATCCTATCAGTAATGAAAAAGTGTACTGTGTAAGCTCCTCAGGATTGGAAACACTACCTTCCATGTTCTTTGAACCTCCCTAAAAACCCAATGCTCTCCACCTTTTTAATAGATTTCATAATATTTTACTCAAATTCCATACTTGGGAAAATAAATACCGCTAGTTGAGCTTTCTTTTGTCATCTTCTTACCCCATCCACTCAATATTCTAGTTATCCTCTTCAGGTCCTATTCTCTCTGTCAATATCCTCTGCTACTTTTAATTATTTCTCGTATTCCACTGCAGTAATCTCTGCTCCTTCACCAGCTTCCTGTTATCACAGGCTTTCTGAAATTCTATGTTCCAATCTCCTTGCTTGGCAAGAAAAAACTAAGAACATAAGCATTGGATAACCATCGCCTGAGCACATTCCGTGGATGTCAGGGAATGTGCTAGGTGCTGGGAATGAGATACATGGTCTCTGCCCTCCAGAAGTTAGATTGAGCAACCTAATAAGATCTTCCTGGAAGCTTCTGTCCTCTGCTAGGAAGGGAAAGGGCTTTTGGGTAAATAGTTTGGGGGTCGGCCTCCCTGCCGTATTTACCTATCGGATGTATCCCCAAGCATAGTATGGGTGTGAAGTAAACATATATGCCAGTCTTACTTTACAGAGGGCCAAGCAGACATGCATAGATGGTGGCCATTTTATAAATTCAGTTCAACATTAATCACTCTGAGAACATTCCAACTTTCTACCAAAAAACAAAAAAACAGTCCCATTCCTTTTTGACCACTTTGATGATGTGTCGGTACTTTGAGGAAGATTGCTTTGGACTTTATTTAACCCGTCAATCACTCTACCAGTTAACATGTTTCCTGAGCACTGGTTGTTGTGTGTCAGATTCTGGGCATTCAGCAGAGAATAAGACAAAGTCTCCACCCTGAGGAGTTTGCAATCTATTGGAGAGAGCGCAGATGGGGATCCATTATGTTGTCTCCTCCCTCATTTCTCTTAATCCTGCTCTAATTTTCTTTAAGTCCAACAAGTACTATTTATAGGTTTTGGTTTGCTTGGCAGAGCCAAACTTGGAATTCCTAACTTCAAAACCCCCAGTGTGTGACAAGGCCCCTGACAGTGGCTCCTTCCGCGGCAGTAGCAGTGACTTGTCTGCTACTGTGGTTGGTTTTACCGGCTCTGTGTGGATCACTTTTTAGTAGAGACAATGGTAACCTTATGTACTCTGAGTAGAGTCTCAATAGTATTTTTTTGCCAAGATCTTGTACAAGATAGACTGTCTGCCATTTGTGAGGGCTCCTGTGAAACTCATAAAGGTGGACGTGATCCATAATATGACTAAGAGTTTTTCCAGAGATTTTAATTCAATTTCTGGGAAAACAAATGGTAAGCCAAAGCCTGGAGTACATCCTTCAAACCATTTAAGGGCAGATATTCCTCCAAAGTGGGGTTTGAGCTGTGAGATTGCACTCCTCCCTCAACCTAACACTGCCTACACCTTGCTCTAATGCATTGAGAACATGACACATCTCCCTCTATCCTCATTCAGAACCCTATGCTAACATACATTGGAAACAAGGACTTTCTTCAAATAGCTCTATCAGGTTTTCTCATTTCCTACCCTGTGATTTCCTGAGGAATGAATACCATCCTGACCAGGTCGGTGCTGTTTTTTGACTTGGGGTCCATCTATGCCTACTTCTTTTAGCCATTCATCTACAATCAGGGGGAAGGATAACACCCCTTTGATGCTGGAGGACCTCTGGTCTTCTTAACTGATTAGGGTGCCCACTTGGCACTGTGATGGTTAATTTCATGTAGTGCCCATATATTTGGTCACACACTATTCTGGGTGTGTCTGTGAGGGTGTTTTTGGATGAGATTAATATTTACATTGATGGACTTTGAGTAAAGCGGATTGCTCCCCATAATGTAGGTGGGCCTCAACTAATTAGTTGATGGCCTGGATTGAGCAAAAGACCAGTTTCCCCCAAGGAAGAGGAAATTCTGCCAACAGACAGTCTTTGGGTTTGAACTGCAACACTGACTCTTCCTTGGGTCTCTAACCTACCAACCCATCCTGCAGATTTTGATCTGGTCAGCCTCCACAACTGTGTAAGCCAATTCCTTTAAATCTCTCTCTCTCTCTCTCAAAAATCTCTTTCTCTCTCTCTCTCTCCCTCCCTTTTCTCTCTCTCTCTCTCTCTCTCTCTCTCTTTTTCCCTCCCTCCCTCCCTCCCGTTTTCCCTCTCTTCCCCATCTCCTCCCTCCCTCCATATATATGCATCTATATTTGTGTGTGTATGCATGTATATACATATATACATCTACTTTCTAAAGAACTCTAATATATTTGGTCAACAGATACCTGGGGTACCAACACATATCTGGTCCTTTGGCCCCCAAATTTTGTGATGTTATGGCTCTAACAGAGTGGGTGCTTATGTATGATGACCCCTCCCTGAAAAGGAGTAGTCATGGAATTTGGAGTGTGCATAAGAAAGAATGTGGAGAGAGGGTAACTCTATGAAGCAACCAAGGGAGGCTAAATGCATGTATTTTTCCTGCTATAACAACACCCTAGCTGAGCCCTGAGTCAACTCAAAACATTAAATGTTATCCAGTAAGACTTTTAGTGGCCTTATATCTGCCATGACATTACCCTATGCTGTCAACTAATGAGCATATCCATGGATTGATGGACTAATTTATTTAGAAGAATTTAGACCACTGGAACCCATTCTCCTCTTGATCAAATTGAGCACTTAACACCGGGAACTTTAAAAATGAAATGTGATAGGAAATTGCGGTCAAAGAAGGAAGTGGTGGCAACAGTAGACTGTCTACCGTCTCTTCTTTTACCCAAGCTCCCATTTTTAATGGATGGGAATGTATGTGGTTGGCAATAGAGATGGTGTTAATAATCTTCTGCCCTGGGTTGATTTCACTCAGATGCCATTTTTTTTTTAAACCTTGCTTTCTCTGTGAATACCATCCAGAAAAAGTTGACTCTGAATTGACATGTTTCCTGTCATGGTCCTACCTTTCTGAGGACTCTGCTTTCTTATCATGCCCACCACTCCTCCTGTTGTCCCTCCCTTTCCATTACTAGCAGAGCCTTGTTCCCACTGGTTGCTCTTCTTGTTCCCATACTGTGTACAAGCCACTGACCTGTTGACTCAAGTGAGGTCAGAAGAACAGTGACTCAAATCCTACTGGTGCAACTTTTTCAATATTAAATCAACTGCTTAGGAATCAGAGTTTTATATGACTGGACTAAGCTGACCAGAACAAGGTTATGTGATTTATTATATATTTTAAAACATTTATAAATTATAAATTTCAGGGATGCCTGGGTGGTTCAGCAGTTGAGGGTTGGCTCAGGGCATGATCCTAGTCTAGGGATCAAATCCCGCATCGGGCTCCCTGACAGGAGCCTACTTCTCCCTCTGCCTGTGTCTCTGCCTCTCTCTCTGTGTCTCTCATGAATAAATAAATAAAATCTTTTAAAAAATAAATAAAAATTATCAATTTCTAATTTTAAACACGTTCATTGATTAGCTAAACACATAACACTTTCATAGATTACCTGGTCCCATACATCCTCACAGATTATCTGGCCACATAAAACTTCTATGATCTGACCACATAATATCAGAATTTTGTCTTCATTTTGTACCCCAATTCTGTAGAGCATTGTTCTAGAACAGTAGTTCACCACCTTGGCTATGCCTCTCTTGGGGTTTGAAAAAGTATTGTTTTTAAACTTTGTGCCAAAGTCCCACCTCTGAATATTAGGATTCAGTAGATCTAGGAGGAGGCCAAGTGATCTGTAGTCTTAATATCATAGGTGGTTCTGTTGTCAGACAAAACAGCTGACTGTTCTAGACCTTCCAAGTCTGGTTCCATCTGCCCACTGTATGCAGATGATCAGCCATATGGATTATATCAATTGATACTCTATATTAACTCCAGAGGAGAACCTCTTGCTAAAAAAGACACATGCACTACATATTCCTAACAGAATTCAGTTGTAATGACTCACCACAGCCACTGGCCAGAACACTCCCTTTTGTATCAATCATTGTTCCAGCTGTGCTGGTCCCCTGCCATCCCTGGCACTGCTATTAACCTAACAGCTGGTCAGTATTAAGGAAGCTATCCCTATACACATATAAGGAGTTCCATAGCTAATGCTGGGCCCCTGGGGGAGGGAGTCTGGGAGATTTGTGAGTCTGGGCTTGCCTCCAAACACAATGTACTTTCTGCCCACACCAGCTGCTGGAAGACCCCGACTTCTGACTTTCCAAGGTAACTAGAGAAGCTGTCTTCAAGGTCTTCCTGCCCCATACCTTCTATTCCTACTCATCGTGATCACCCAAACTCAAGATTCCCTTCTCCACTTTAGAACCCAAAGAGTGGGTTCAAAGAGGTTCAGAGGTTCTGGGCATCCAAAGACATTAAAATCAGCCACCGGGAAGTGTTTGGGTCAAAGAGGTACTTGAGAGAATACCTCTCCCATCTCAGCGATGTTCTAGGGAATGTTAGGGTTTGCCCTTGGTAGTGCCACCCCTCTCTTCCTGACAGGAAAGAGAGTGGGTTGGGGGTGATGTCCAAGTTCAGTGAACCCCTTTTATGACTCATCCCAGTAAAACTCAAGGGGGCAATTGCTTTTATTAAAAGCTACTACAACCATTTTCTTTGGCTCAGGGGTGTTCCCAGATGCTGTGCCCACCCCTGGTTCAAACCATTTCACATGGCTGGCTTCTTGCCTTCTAGCCAATGGCCACCCTCTCACCTGTGTTTTCTCTCCATCTCTTCTTTCTCCAACCCTAGCCTCTTGGGATTGAATTCCCAACTGGATATAATAAATGCCTCTCAAAAGTGCTGGTTCTTAGTTTATAGTGGTCAAGTGACCTTTTCTCAATACCTTTCCCCGGTTCTTTGGATGGAGCATTGTAACTCAAGCCCAGCACCCAAACTCCCATTCTTTGTATCACTGAAAGGGCTAGACCCATGCAGCAAGACTCAGTCAATGCTACTTCCTGGCGTGTAGGAAAGAAATAGTGGAGCAATACCAAGTTCCCATGGGGTTTCTCCCTTTGATTCCCCTAGCACTTACCACCAGTACTGAGCTATTTCTTAATTACTTTGTCACTATTTAACTCTTGGCCTCTTATTTCTTTCATGCTACTAGATTGTTAGTCCTTTGAAGGCAAGAATAACGTGGTAGGTGCTAGATCTACTTTGTGTCTTCATAGTATCTGGTACAGCCTTTTACTTGGAACAGGGGACAAATAAACATCAAAACATATATAAGTACTAAGAAATATGAAAACACACCTAACTATGCAAAGACAGAATTAAATGGGATGAGCTCAAAGGGTTTTCTAGCTAAATGATCAGTGACCTCTAGAAAGGGGGAAAGTAGGAAGGGTCTTCTCACTCCTTCTAGGAGGGAGCGGTGTCTCACATATTCAACAAAAGGATTTTTTGAGAATGACTGAACGCATCCTCTGAAATGAGAGCTCTCAGCAAGGAACTACAGGTTTGTTCAGATCTCTCCCCCGGTGCAATAAAGGCGCACAGTGTTGAGTAACAATCTTCAGTACTTCCTCAGTCATGAACCTAGGGTAGCGTTAACCAGGGTGGGCTGGAGGCTCATGTCTGGAATCCTCTTTCTCCAGGCCTTTGTTTTACACCAGCTGTGACCTCTTTATTTCTTTCTTCTTTTTCTTTTTTTTTTCTTCAAAGTCCCTATAACTAAGCACAGAAAATAACTAGTCTTTGCTCCTGTCACTACTCCCAGTAACAGTCTCCGAGTGACAGAGCTTTTGTTTTAGGGAAGGTTTTGCTTCTTCCAACATGTTCTGCAAATGCTAGGCAGCCTCTTTGGGTCTATATCTCTGACTTTTCTCTCTGCCTGTACCAAACTGTGTTTGGATTCTCTTTGCAGACTTTATTCTCCTTGGGAGAGAAGGATCTCTTTGTCCAGCCAACTTACTCTGTGTAGTTATTTTAAGCAGCTTTGGTGGGAGCAGCCTCTTTTTGCTTAGAGTCTGGGTTGAAAGTGGACTTCCTACTCCCTGTGGCTCAAAATCAAACTGCTCAGAGGCATTGTTCCATCTCCTCACTTTGGGCTCAGTGGCCTTTGGGTGCTGTGGTTCATGAGGGATGAGAAAGAGGGTGGTGCTGCTGTTTGTAACTGGGGGTGAAGGTGGTTCGATGATGGGGAAAGGAATACATAGCAAAGTTCCCCTATAATCCATCATTGGTTTGTTTGATCATAACAATACATATAATTTGGGGTTAGTGAATAGATCCTGTAGTCTAGGGAAGCATCACAAAAACTTCCTGAGGAAGTGAGATTTTTGTTTCTAGATGTGAGATAAAATAGGAGGAGGCAGGGACAGGTAGGTGAGGAGCTAGCTCCGTACAGGAGGCAAGGAGGCCAACGGCTACATCATGAGGAGAAAGGGAAAATATCTGGGACCAGGTAATGGAATGGAAGGCATGAGAGAGGAAAGCTTAGGTACCACAAGGCCCAAAAGAACACTGATGCTGCCGCCAGCACCTGGGAAGTTGGAGAATGTGGCAGACTCTGTGTGAGTTAGGGTGGTGCCTCAGGGACAGCCCTTTTGAACAAGAGGTCAGCTGCCCACATGTTGTCAGCGGCTCACAGGTTGTTCAGTCTTGGGTCCTAGAGTTAGTGTGAGCCTGAGCACCCCACTTCGGGTACAGACTTTACAGGCTGAGGTTCCCCAGACCTGCTTATTTGTCACCAGTTAGTTCATATCGTTCTGCTACGTTCAAGGGCTTGGGTGGCTTTCCTTCTGCTGCAGTACTTTGAAAATATGGTGTCTGTGTGTCTTGGTTGGTTGAGTGTCCAACTCTTGGTCTCAGTTCAGGTCGTGATCTCCAGGTCCTGGGATGGAGCTCCCCATCCTGCCCTGTGCTCAGTGGGGAGTCTGCTCTGCCCCTCCCCACCCCCTCTGCTCTCATGTTCTTTCTCTAAAATCTTATTTAAAAAATAAAAATAAAAAGACTGTGTCTTCTCCAGGGGGTGGTCCATGTACATCTCATACCTTCCCTACAAATTATGATAGTGGCCAGAAAGTAGGCTTTTCATGAATTCTTCAATAAAATCTACAGGATTACTTTCTTCTTTAGCTTCCATCTCGAGAGGACTGGGGGTTAGATGAGGGAGTGAGAAAGAGGGACATCTTGGGAGATGCATTTTTACCGCTCTAGGAATATTTTCTTGTGTGGTTTGGCTTCTGTTTTTGTTTTGTTTTTGAGGGCGGTAAAGCCCAAAGCTCAATTTGTTTTTGATTAGTTGTAATTGCTGAAAAGAGACCCTTTGTCTTGGGCAAAGCCAGAGAAGAGTGTATATAGTAGTAATATAATCCCAGATACTTGATGTAGGCTCTGTGATTGAGGCCAACCGTGATAAGCACAGACCATTCTCTGTAAAGGGGGCTGAGGCATTAAGTGTGAAAAGGCTGAAAATTGTGTTAGATTCAAAGGACAGGGTTTTGAACACACCTGGAATTATGGCTAAATAGGCTCTGGTAATGTAGGTGAACCGTTTAAATCAGAGATCCTGGGTTTTCTGAATAGGGCCAAGTTACAGGGTTACATCTCTGTTTACATGAGGTTCTGGCCAGGAGCTCTATGTGTGTGTGTGTTTTGATTTTAGCTCTAGGAAGTAGAATTAGGGAATCAGAGGCTGTCTTGTGTGCTTCCAGTGCTCCAAATTTTTTTTTTCTCTTAACAACTCAGACGTTCTAAATCTCATGTGGAAGTATTCAGAAATACGGTAACTGGAAAGACTTGAGTCAAGCAATTAACAGCTTGCTGGCACTAAATAAGGAAATGTGAGACCATCCCACTGGTACTGATGAACCTCTGGGTGGATTGCGAAGCTTTTCCTGGTCACAGGAAGAGGTGGCCCCACAGCGTGTCCTTTCTTGCCACATCTGTCTTTGAATTTACAGCTCCCTGGGCACTAAAAAAACAATGAAAAGATCTTTTCTTTTTTCTCATCAAAGTTCTGGGACCCACCTGCCCCCCCCTCCCCTGCTTCACTCCTCTAAAGAAAGACCCTTCAGCATATGTATTTAAGTTAGGAACACTTCAAATTTTAAGGAAATAGGAATTTAAAAATCCCTCAATTTAAGTCATAGAATCTATCAGTCTGCCATCAATTTCATTACATAATCACAGAATCCCAGTGACCAATGGACAAAATATCAGCATGTAACTCATAGTCTTTGAAATGATGGCATCCTAGGTGGTATTATATTAAATGCAACAGAAACATGAAGCATCTGCAATTTTTACTGACGCCACTAAAACCATTGCTACTAACATAATTGCCTATCTTGCCGTTGATTAAATGACTTTCTTGTATTTTCCATGCTGTCAAGACATTAAAATGCAGAAACCATGTACAGGGAATGTTTCTTTAGTTCTGGCAAATTGCCACCATATCATGTCTTGGGGCCTAAAGATTTTTCTCATATCATAAAAGCAGTTACTATTTGACTCAGTCTATATTTTGGAAACCATTCCATAGCTATTAAGAGTTGTAGAGGTTAAATTCATTTAAAAAATTAGAATAAGGGATCCCTGGGTGGCGCAGCGGTTTGGCGCCTGCCTTTGGCCTGGGGCGTGATCCTGGAGACCCGGGATCGAATCCCACGTCGGGCTCCCGGTGCATGGGGCCTGCTTCTCCCTCTGCCTGTGTCTCTGCCTCTCTCTCTCTCTCTCTCTCTCTCTCTGTGACTATCATAACTAAATAAAAATTTAAAAAAATTAGAATAAACGAGAGGTTTTTTTATCATAACACAAATGCATTCATTTATAGGAAAAATTAGAATATATAACTGAGCATAACAAAGAAAATAAAAGGAAGGTGTAATACTTCCTACCCAGGATTAAGCCATGTTAAAACCCTGATGCACAGTCTTTCAGGTCCTCTGCTATAGGTTTACATATGTGCATGTGTGGTAGGGTGACCAGCCATCCCAATTTGCCAGCTGAAGAGTTTTCTAGGATATTGGACTTTCAGTTTTACCACTGATCAGTTCTGGGCCGACTGGTACAGCTGGTCTGTGCAGATGCCCTTGTGCACACGCACACACATGCGGTGATAAGTAACACCACTTCTATTAGAAACTCTAAGGGCAAGACCAGTACTCAGCTCTTTACCTGCATTATTGTGATTGTTAATTTTCAAGAGAGAAACTAAAGCTAGAGAATTGTTTTTTTAATTGTGAGGGTCCTGTTACATCCTACAAGCATTTTCCTATTGGGACAGGGTGGTAATGTACACTTTGTCAGCTGCATATGTGTGTTTTTCTTCTTTTTTTACTTATTCATGAGAGACACAGAGACAGGCAAAGACATGGTCTCCTTTACGGAGAGCCTGATGCAGGACTCGATCCCAGGACCCCGGGATCACAATTGAGCCAAAGGCAGATGCTCAACCGCCGAGCCACCCAGGTGTGCCCCTGTGTATCTTTCTTCTAGTTTGTCATTTCCTTTTTAATTTTACTTACGGCTTCCTATATACAGAAATTATAAAATTTTATAGGTCTGTGCTACCATTTTCCCACTTCTGTCATGCTTAGAAAGTCTTTTTCTATCCCAAGCCCATATAAAGTCACTTAGAACTTTTACTAGTACTCTTTAAAATTTTCTCCAGTTTTATCAAGATATAATTGATATATAATGGATTAATTGAGGGCAAACAACATGATTTGATACTACGGTTAGTTTAGTTAACATCCATCCTTATCACATGGTTATAATTTTTTTTTCTTGTGATGAGAACTTTATATCTCTACTCCCTTAGCAACTTTCAAATGTGTAACACAGGGTTGTTGACTGTAGGCCCCATGCTCTATAGCACATCCTAGGACCTATTTATCTTGTAAGTGGAAGTTTGTACCTTTTGAGCCCCTTCACAAATTATGCCAACCCCTGCCTCTGGCAAACTCCATCGGTTCCATCTATCTAGGAGTTCAATTTTTAAAATTTTTAAAAAGATTCCACATAGAAGGGAGATAATACAGCATCTGTCTTTGACCTATTGCACTTAGCACAGTGCTCTCAGGATCCATCCATGTGGTCACAAATGGCACGATTTCACTCTTTTTTATAGCTAAATAACACTCTCTTGTGTATATTTGCCACGGTTTCTTTATCCAGTCATTTGTTGATGGACACTTAGGTTGTTTCCATGTCTTGCTACTGTAAATAATGGTACAGTGAATATGGGGGCACAGGTACCTTTTTAAGGTAGTGATTTAATTTCCTTTGGGTAAATAACCAGAAGTGGAATTGCTAGACCATCTGGTAATTCTGTTTTTCATGTTTTAAGCAACCTACATACTGTTTTGGGTAGTGGCAACACCAATTTACGTTTTCACTGATAATGTACGAGAGTTCCCTTTTCTCCTTGTCCTCATCAACACTTGTTATTTATTGTCTTTTTGATAATAACCCTTTGCACAGGTGTGAGGTAACCCCTCATTTTGCTTTTGTTGGCAATTCCCTGATTAACCAATGTAGAGCACGTTTATCGTTGGCCATCTGCATGTCTTCTTTGGAAAGATCTTCTGCTCATCGTTTAATCAAATTGTTTGGGCTATTTGAAGTGTATAAAATCTTTATATATATTGTGCATATTGACCCCTTATCAGAAACATGATTTTCAAATATTTCCTCCCATTCAATAGGTTGGCATTTGATTTTGTCGATGGTTTCTTTTGCTGTACAGAAGGTTTTTAGTCTGATGTAGTCCCACTTATTTTTGCTTTTATTATTGCTTTTGCTTTTGGTATAAAATTTTAAAAAATCATTGCCAAGACCAACGTCAATAAGTTTACTCCTTGTGTTTCCTTCTAGAAGTTTTATGATTTCAGGTCGTCTGTTCAAGTCCTTAATCCATTTTGAGTTGATTTTTTTTTATATTGTGTAAAATGAAGGTCCTGTTTCATTTTTTGCATGTGGCTGTCTAGTTTTCCCATCACTGTTGAAGAGACTGTCCTTTCCACCCTGTATGTTCTTGGCCCCCCTGTCATAAATTGATCACATCTGTATGGTTTATTTCTGGGCTCTCTGTTCTGTTCCATTGATATGTGTATCTATTTTTATGTCAGTACAAAGTTTTGATGACTATAACTTAGTAAGATAGTTTAAAATCAGAAAGTGTGGTGTCTCCTGCTTTGTTCTTCTTGGCCAAGATCACTTTGGCTCTTCAGGGTCTTTTGTGGTTCCATATGAATTTTTTATGATCATTCTGTTTCTGTGTGAAAAATGCCATTGGAATTTTGATAGAGATTTCATTGAATTTGTGGTTGCTTTGGGTGTTATGGACATTTTAACAATATTTATTCTTCCAATCAGTGAGCATTTATTTGTGTCTTCTTTTATCAGTGTCTTATTTTCAGTGTCTAGGTCCTCCTTTGTTAAATTTATTCCTAGATATTTTATTTTTGATGCAATTAAAAATAGGATTTTAAAAAAATTCTCTTTCCAATGGGTCATTATTAGTGTCTAGAAACCCAACAGAGTTTTGTAAATTGATTTTTGTAAACTGTAACTTTGTTGAATTAATTAATTAGTTCTAATAGGGTTTTTTTTTTGGTAGGGTATTTAGGGTTTTTAAAAATATACATGATGTCCTCTGAAAATTGAGACAGTTTTACTTCTTTCTTTCTGAGATAGGTGTCTTTTATTCCTTTTTTGTTACCTGCCTGATGCAGGGTTTGATCTCAAAACCTGAGATCATTACCTAAGCCAAAATTGAGAGTTGCATGCTTAACTGACTGGGCCACCCTGGCATCCCATATGGATTTTTTTTTATGTTGAGGAATGTTCCCTGTTCACCCAGAGTTTTTATCATGAATGGACATTGAGGTTGTTGAATGCTTTTTCTGCATCTACTGAGAGGATCATCTAATTTTTATTCTTCATGTTGTTAAAATGATGCATCACATTGATTCGCAGATGTTGAACCAACCTTGCATCACAGGGTTAAATCCCATCTGATCATTGTGTATGATCCTTTTAAAGTATTGTTGAATCTGGTTTCTTAATAGTCTGTTGAAGATTTTTGCATCCATGTTCATCAGGGATATGGCCTATAATGTTCTTTTCTTGGAATGTCCTTGTCTGGTTTGGTGTCAGGATAATACTGGCTTTGTAAAATGATTTTATAAGTATTATCTCCTATTTTGTGGAAGAGTTTGAGAAGAATTGGTATTAATTTCTTTTCATTGATAGAATTCACCAGTCAAGCCATTTGGTCCTAAATTTTTGTTTGTTGGAAGATTTTTGTTTACTGATTCAATCTAAGAGTAGTAATCAGTATCCAGATTTTATATGAAGGTTCTATGTTGCTACATTTTTTCCATTTCTATTATCTAATTTATTGGCATGATTGTTCATAGTAATCTCTTATGACTCTGTATTTCTGTGGTTTAAGTTGTAATTTCTTCCATTTCTGATTTTGGATTCTTTTTCTCCTACCTCAATGAGTCTAAAGGTTTGTTAATTTTTCTACCTTTTCAAAAAAAAAAAAAAACCAGCTCTTAGTTTCATCTTCTGTATTTTCTCATTTCTATTTCATTTATATCTGCTCTGATCTTTGTTGTTTCTTTCATACTAATTAAGTATGGGCTTAGTTTGTCCTTCTTTTTCTAGTTTCTTTAGGCGTAAAGTTAGGTTGCTTATTTGAGATCCTTTTTGTTTTTTTTTTTAAGATTTTATTTATTTATTCATGAGAGACACACAGAGAGAGAGAGGCAGAGACACAGGCAGAGGGAGAAGCAGGCTCCATGCAGGGAGCCCGATGTGGGACTCGATCCCGGGTCTCCAGGATCACACCCCAGGCTGCAGGCAGCAAACCGCTGCGCCACCAGGGCTGCCCTCCTTTTTGTTTCTTAATGTAGACATTTACTGCTATAAACTTCCCTTTTAGGACTACTTTTGCTGTTTCCCATAAGCCTTATTATGTTGTATTTCTATGTTCATTTGTCTCTAGATAATTTTAAAATTCTCTTCTGATTTCTTCTTCGATCCATGGGTTGTTCAGAGGCATGTTATTTAACCTCCACATATTTGTGAATTTTCTAGTATTCTTATATTTGATTTTTAGTTTCATACCATTGTGGTCAGAAAAGGTGCTTCATAGGATTTCAATCTTCCTAAATTTATTAAGACTTGTTTTAGAAAGATCTATTTCTCCTTGTGCTTGAGAAGAATATGTGTTTTGTTGCTTTTGGATGAAATGTTATGGAAATGTTATGTAAGTGCATCTGGTCTAATATGTAGATTCAGTCCAATGTCTCCTTATTCATTTTCCATCTTGATGATTGTTGAAGGTGAAGTATTGAAGTCCATTAACTATTGCTGTTTTGCTGTCTATTTTTCCCTTCAGGTTTGTTAATATTTGCTTTATATATTTAGGTGCTCCTATGTCACAGGCATAAATATTTTCAACTGTAAATATGATGTATAATATAAATATATAAATACAATATAAGTAATATATAATTATATATACAAGTATATTATATAAAAATATACAATTACATATAAAATATATAAACATATAATTATATATATATAACATAAATCCTTACAGATATTCTATCCTCTCATTGGATTGACCCCTTTACCATTATATAATGACCCTCTTTGTTATATAAAAACTGTCATTAGGGATCACTGGATGGCTCAGTGGTTTAGTGCCTGTCTTTGGCCCAGGCACGATCCTGGAGTCCTGGGATCGAGTCCCACATCGGGCTCCCGGCATGGAGCCTGCTTCTCCCTCTGCCTGTGTCTCTACCTCTCTGTCTCTCTCTTATGTCTATCATGAATAAATAAATAAAATCTTTATGAAAAAAATAAAAAAAACTGTCATTATATAATGGCAGTCTTTGAACATCTATTTAATCTGATGGAAGTATAGCTACTGTTGCCATTTTATAATTGTTTGCTGCCTGTTTTAAAATTTCTTTGTTCCTTTCTTCTCTTATCTCTTCCTTTGTGATTTGATGATTTTTCTGTAGTGGTATGCTTAGATTTCTTTCTCTACCTTTTGTGTATCTGTTACAGGTTTTTGCTATGTTATTACTGTGAAGCTTATATAAAACATCTATTTTAAGCTGATAACAAATTAGACTGCTTCTGAGGCTCTACATTTTTACTCTCCCCCATATTTTATGTCTTGATTTCAGAGTTGACATCTTTTTATGTTGTGTGCCCTTTAGCAAATCATGTAGTTGTAGTCACTTTTAATAGTTTTGTCTTTTAACCTCCATGTTAGATTTATTATTTTTTTTCCATGCTAGATTTCAATGTGATTTACCCACCAAGATGACATTAGAGTATTCTGAATTTATATTTACCTTTACCAGTGTGGCATATACTTTCATGTGTTTTCTTGTTACTAATTAGAATCCCTTTGTTTCAGCTTGAAGAAGTCCCTTTAACATCTCTCATAAGGCCATTATGGTGGTGATGAACTTCTTGTTTCACTTGTCTGAAAAGCTTTTCCTAAATTATAAAGGACACCTTTTCTTGGTAGAGAATTCTTGGTTGGGATTTTTTTTCTTTCAGCACTTTGAATGTATTGTGCTCCACCCTTCAGCCTACAAAGTTTCTGCTGAAAAATGTGATGATAGTCTTGTGGAAGTTCCCTTATATGTAACAAGTTGTTTTTGTATTGCTGCTTTAAAAATTCTCTCTTTAACTTCTGCAATTTAATTATAATGTGTTTCAGTGTATGTCTCTCTGGATTCATCTTAACTAGAATGTTAAGGCTTCTTGATGATGGACATTGGTTAGGGACATTTTCAGCCTTTATTCTTCCAATAAGCTTTTGCCCCCTTCTTATTCTGTGACTCCTATAATGCAAAAACTGGTCTGCTTGATGTTCTATGAATCCCGTAAACTACATCCTTTTCATTCTTTTTTCCTTTAACTCTGCTATTTGGGTAAATTCTACAGTCCCATATATGAATTTATTTTTTAATGATGTTATTTATTCATTCGTGAGAGACACAGAGATAGAAGCAGAGACATAGGCAGAGGGAGAAGCAGGCTCCCTGTAGGGAGCCTGATGTGGAACTCGATCCCAGGACTCCAGAATCATGACCTGAGCCAAAGGCAGATGCTCAACCACCGAGCCACCCAGGTGCTCCTCCCATATATGAGTTTAAAGATCCCTTTCTTCCACTTCATCTGTTCTGCTGTTGAACTCTATTGACTTTTTCAGTTCAGTTATTATATTCTTCTTCTCTATAATTTTGTTTGGTACTTGCTTATATCTCTTTGTTGACATTCTCACTCTGTTCATGCATTATTCTCCTGAGGCCACAGAGCATCTTTAGGACCATTGTTCCTTTTTTAAAAAAAGGATTTCGCTTATTTATTTATTAGAGACGCACAGAGGCAGAGACATAGGCAGAGGGAGAAGCAGGCCTCCTACAGGAAGCCCATTGTGGGACTCAGTCCCAGGATCCTGGGATCATGCCCTGAACCAAAGGCAGAGGCTCAACTGCTAGGTCCCTAGGACCATTATTTCAAAACTGTTTTTCAGGTAAGTCACTTATCTCCATTTCATTAAGGTCTATGTCTTGAATTTTATCTTTTTCATTTGTTTGCAACATATTTCTCTGTTTCTTCATTTTCCTTGACTCTCATTGTGGTTTCTGTGTATTAGATAAGAGTCACAATTCCCAGCCTTGAGGCAGTGTTCTCCTGTGGGAGATGAAACTTATCATTTAGCCCTGCCCTAGTTCTTGGTTGTTTCTCTGAATTTTGTGATTGTCCAAGCTGCCTTTGCTCTTAGTGGCTCCCAAGAGTTGAGGCTGTGACAAGACTTTCCAATGTTCGAAAGGGAAGGGTCTAAGCACTTGGATGCAGGCTGATTAGAAGACAGGCTGTAGGCAGTATCTCCTTTAAAACTTGTTTTTTATTCAAGTATGGTTGGCATACAATGTTACATTAGTTTCAGATGTACAACATAGTGATTTGGCAAGTTTCTATATTATGCTGTGCTCACCATAAGTATAGGTACCATCTGTCACCATGCACTATTACAACACCGTTGACTATATAGTCTCTGCTCTGCCTTTTATTCCCATGACTTGCTCATTTTATAAGTGGAAGCCTGTATCTCCCAATCCCCCCACACCTCTACACTTCTGGCAGAGTCATCAGTTTGTTTTCTGTATCTTTAAGTCTGATTCTGCTCTCTCTTTGCTTATTCTTGTTTTGTTTTTAGATTCCACATGTGAGTGAAATCATTAGTACTTGTCTTTCTCAGTCTGACTTATTTCATTTAGCATAATACCCTCTCGGTCCATGCATGTTATCACAAATGGCATCTCATCCTTCCCTCTGGCTGCATAATGTTCTATTGTGTGTATATGTACACGCATCTTCTTATCCATTTGTCTGTTGATGGAAATCACCTCAAGCATCTTTTTCAACCACAAAGATCTGAAACTAGAAATGAGTCACAAGGAAAAAAAAAACAGGAAAAAACAGAAACACGTGGAGGCTAAAAAACATGATACTAAACAACCAATGGGTCCACAAAGCAATCAAAGAAGAAAAAAAAATACATGGAGACAGATAACTTTTTTTTTTTAAAGATTTTATTTATTTATTCATGAGAGACACAGAGAGGCAGAGATACAGGGGGAGGGAGAAGCAGGCTCCCTGAGGGGAGCCTGATGCAGGACTCGATCCCAGGATCCCAGGATCATGACCTGAGCAAAAGGCATATGCTCAACCACTAAGGCACCCAGGTGCCCCAGCAAAAGCAGTTCTAAGAGGGAAATAGATAGCACTAGGTGGCTTCTTTTAAAGTACACAAGTAGGCCTCTTTCAGGGAGGGACTGGGAGATAGGTGTTTCTATCTGCTTCCTTTGCACTGAGCTCTGGAGGAATAGGCAGTTTCTTTGTTACAGACCTTTGGGATTGGTGAAAGTAACCTCCAGAGCCAGGCAATCAAGTGCTATGTCTTGTGGATGGAAGCTGCAAGAGCTCCTTTCATGGAGACAGGAGGCAGGCAGAGAGAGAGAGAGAAAGAGAGTGCACAAAGATGGTGTCCATTGATCTCGCCAGTCTTTGCAGAAGATTGTAGTCAATGCCTAGATTTGTATTAAATTAGGAGTCTGAACTTCAGGCTGAAGATAAGCAAATAGATCTCTTTCATGGAAAGACTAGGAGATGGGCATTTTAGTCAGCTGCTTTTGTACTGAGCCTTGGGAGGTTAGCCACAGTGAGTCCTTGTGATCCTGCTTGTATAGCCTTTTGGGTCCTGTGGTCCCAAGCATCACTGCTCTTTAGAGCTAGGTGTTTTGGGGGCCAATCTCTCAGGTGCAGGTCTTAAAAATTGCAGGTACTAGATGGTAGATGCAACTTTTTGACTCCTAAGAGAGAAGCTGAGAGTTGTGAGTTCCCTTCTAAATGTATGTGCCAGAGGTGGGATTTATGGTGGGATTTCTCTACTGTGTAGAAGTTAACTTGGCTAGTTTCTGAATTTCTTTCAGAGAGAATTATTTCACATATAGTAGTAGATATATTATGTTCATGGAAGGAGGTAAGTTCTGAAGGGTCTTACGTCTCCATCTTTAACAGAACCCCTAGGAGAACTGTTAGAGGGTCAAATGCATTTGAATACATTTTATTACTGGGTGTGAGGTAGGATCTAACTAATTTTTTTTTCCTCAAATAGATGCATATTAGCATACAAATAATCCATCTTTATCTCTTTGATTTGAAATACTACATATTAAATTTGTGCTTGTGCACCATGAGCTCATTTCTACAATTTCTATTTTGCTACCTTCATCTCTCTGTTCCTGGGTCTGTATCACACTATATTAATTATTATATTTCTATTACATGGACAGATGGGCTGAAGAAGTGTTCTTAATCCCAACCTCAATTTAAGAAATATGAGAGTAAATACTGATCTATGGAAAACAATTTAGCTATGAAATAATTTTTCCAACTCAACTGTGGTTTGTTGTGTTCAGTAGGAGAAATACTGTATGTTTCAGATCATGTGTTGATGTTTTACAGTTCCCATAGAGACAGACGATGGAGACTCACAATGAGATTTTACCTTGCAAAGTTCTTAATAGAAGTAACAGACAACTTTTAGCCTGATGTCTGTTTTATTGCTACATAGCACAACAGTGTCTGAACTTCTAGTGTTCTCTCACGTTGAGAATACTGAGATACTTCACTCTTCTTAATTAAGTTCCACGTATTTCTTGGCTAAATAAGGAAGTTTGAAGGGATGGTGAGGATAGAATAGCAATAACAAAGCCATGGAAAAGAAAAAACTGTAATTGTAAAGATATCACAAAATCTGGAATTTTGGTTGCATTTTCAAATGGCTCGATGAAGGTAATCCATATTTTCCTTTAACTATCAACAGAAGATAAAAAGGAAAATATCAGTGGTGCTACTTAATTGTAGTGATGAATGTTTTCCCTGGTTGAGTGATGCTGTTGAAAACCTTAAGCTGGTTTTATCTGTTGCCTTGGTAAGTGTAGTTAAAAGCACCAAGAAAAAAGGATGAGTGATTTCTCCTTTTGCTGCAATTTCTTAGTGGTCACAAACTGACGTGTCATCAAAAACATGCTTGGCCTGTTTGCAGTTTGCTTTGTTTGTGAATGAATGATAAACAGAGTTTGAAAAGTTTATCAGGTTTTAATAAACAGGACAGTTGTTGTCTAGTCCTTGAGAGTAAGTAGTGCTTTTTTGTTTTTCCTTTTGGTTGCAGTGTTCAAGCAAAGACATCCAAAAATAGCCAACTGAGAGGCAAAGGCCTTCTAAGTTCAGGCTTCATTGGAGTTTATAATCAACTCCATGCATCCTAAGAACTTAATGTAGTTCATAAAGATTATAATGAGTGAATGAGCTTTAAAAGTCAGATGTAAGTGAAAGATAGAAAACATAGATCAGTTTGATGGGTCAGTGTAGAATAATCAGAGGAGCAGATCTCCTATAATCAATAAAAATCAGCAATATATCATTTGTTCTCGAATTATTTGGCAAAACTTTGCGAGGGGACTCCTATAGACTAATGTATCTCTCTGAGATCCATATGTTGAAACCTAATCTCCAATGAAATGATATTTGGAAATGGGGCCTTTGGGAGGTGTTTAGGTCAGAAGAGCAGAGTCCTATTGAATGGATTAGTGCCCTCAACAAAGAGACCCCAGAGAGCTGCCTTGCCTCCCACCAGGTTAGTACACAGTGAAATGAAGGCTGGCTGTGAGCCAGGAAGCAGGCTCTCACCAGACACTGACCCTGCTGGCACCCTGATCTTGGAATTCCCAGCCCCCACATCTGTGACAAATAAATTCTCATTGTTCATAAGCTGCTTACTATAGTACATAGTTAAAGCAGCTCAAACGGACTAAGATAGAGACATTGCAGCAGGCTGTCTCTGACTTTTCAATTTATTTGTCGCATGAACTTTTAAAAAGTTGGGACTTTCTTCTATCATTCATTAACAAATGAATGATTCATCATTCATCCAACAAATGTCTTTCAAGTGCCTGAGATGGGCCAGGCACTAGGTGGAGAGATACAGCAGAAGTAGATGAAAGTCTTTCAAATCACGAAATTCACATTCCAGAGAGGAAAGGCAGACCATAAAAATTATAAACCATTAAAGACAGACCAAATAGTAAAAAAAAAAAAAAAAAAAAAAAAATGGCGTGGAGAAAAGTAACACAGGGTAAGGAAGAGGGCAAATGCCCGATCAGAAGCAGGTTGGGGGCTGCTGCTAATTTATACACAGTAGACAGGGAAGGCCTCACTGATAAGGTGTTGTATAAAGATCTAGAGGAAATGAGGGGTGCCTGGGTGGCTCAGCAGTTGAGCGCCTGCCTTCAGCCCAGGGCGTGATCCTGGAGACCTGGAATCGAGTCCCACGTCAGGCTCCCTGCACGGAGCCTGCTTCTCCCTCTGCCTTTGTCTCTGCCTCTCTCTCTCTCTCTGTCTCTCATGAATAAATAAATAAAATCTTACAGATCTAGAGGAAATGAGTGTGTGAGCCATGTGGGTATCTTGGGGAGAAAACTCTCTGGGCAGAAAGAGCAGGAGGCACTCAGGCCATTCCCCGTGGGGGTCTGGAGCACAGGGAAGCAGAATGGATGGAGGAGAGGCTGAGGCGGGAGGTGAGACACAGTGGAGAGGATGAGGGGGCCACACAATGGAGGGGACTTTTCGGCCATAAAAGGATATGTACTCTAAGTGAGATGGGAAGTCTGCGGGATTTTTTTTTTCTTTTTAAGATTTACTTATTTGAGAGAGAGAGTTCTATCAAGAAGTGTTTACTTATTTGAGTGTGCCATATGTGCGTGTGCATGCTTGCGCACACACACAAAGTAACAGGTGGGGTAGAGGGAGAGAGAAAATCTCTAGAAAACTCCACGTTGAGCATAGGGCCTGACAGCTCAATTTCATGACCTTGAGTTATGACCTGAGCCAAAATCAAGAGTCGGATGCTTAACTGATGGAGTCCCCTAGGTGCCCCAGATCTAGGGGTTTTTGAGGGGAGGCATGACTTTTGGCTCTGACCTTCACAGGATCCCTTGGTTCCTGCACTGAAAATCAATCTTGAGAAATCAATGTGGGAAATACAGAGGCCTAATTAGGAGGCTTTTGCAAGGAACTAGGAAGAAAAGATCAAAGAGATGCAAAGAAGCAATTACCTTCTGGATGTATTTTGAAGGTACAGCCAACAGTATTTGTTCATGAACTTGAGAAGGGGAGGAATGACGACAGCACCATGGTTTTTGGCCTGAGCAATGGGAAGAGTGGATTTTACCTAACAAAAAGCAGCAATCGTGCTTATCTCACGGACTGTTCTGGCTGTGCTTCTGGGTTTCTGTTCTTTTACTTTGGGCCACACAACTCTGATTCTTTTTTTTTTTTTTTTTTAAACTAAAAGAGCAGCTTTAGGTTAACGGAAAAATTGAACAGGAAGCACTGAGATTTCCCATCAAGCACAGCTCCCCCATTATCAACACCCCCACCAGTGTGGGGCATGTGTTACAATTGAGGAATCTACACTGACACATCATAATTATCCAAAGTCCATAGTTTACCTTAGGGTTCACACTTGGTGGTGTACATTTTGTTGACAAATGTATAACATGTATCCAGCATGACAATATCCCACAGAATAGTTCCACTGCCCTAAAAAATCCTCTGTGCTCTATTCATCCCTGCCCATTAACATTTGGCAACCACTGATCTTTTTACTTTTTCCAATTTTGCTTTTTCCAAAATGTCTTATAGTTGGAATCACAAACTATGTACGTTTTTCAGACGGGCTTCGTGCACTCAGCAGTATGCATTTCAATTTCTTCCATGTCTTTCCATGGCTTGAAAATTCATTTCTTTTTTTTTTGTGTGTGTGTGTGCTGTTAAAATATGCTATTGTCTGGATGTCCCACAATAACTTTATTCATTCACCTACTGAAGGTTATTTTGGTTCCTTCCAAGTTTTGGTAATTATGAATAAGGCTGCTATACACGTCCATGTGCAGGTTTTTTTTTTTTAAGATTTATTTATCTATTCATGATAGAGAGAGAAAGAGAGAGGCAGAGACACAGGCAGAAGGAGAAACAGCCCGACGTGGCACTCGATCCTTGGGCCAAAGGCAGGCGCCAAACCACTGAGCCACCCAGGGATCCCCCGATGTGCAGGTTTTGAGGTGGACACAGTCTTTTGACATTTTTTGGTTAATACCAAGAAGTGTGATCGCTAGATCAGATGGTAAGGTGGGGTTTAGTTTTGTAAGAAACTGTCAACCTGTCTTCTAAAGTGACGGTACCATTTTTGTGTTCTTACCGGTGAATGAGTTTGTGTTGCTCCACCTCTCAGCCCACAACTGATGTTGTCAGTGTTTTGGGTTCTTTCCCATTTAATAGGTGTCCAGCAGTATCTATCATTGTTGTTTTAATTGATTCCATTGTCAACGGTTGCCAGAAGTTGTTGTTTTTGAATTACCTGGCCTTTTCCAAGACCTCATCCTGCTGGATACCTAAAGTCTTTTGGACTTCCTCTCAGATTTAAGAAACATTTTCTTGGGTCAGGACAATGTAGACACACCAACAAACAAGTCCCTATATTGGGCATTGCTAAGAGACAAAATCATCTGAGACCTGGAGCCCGTCAGTCACAGCTTCAGTATACTTGGCGCTCTCCCTCCTCGGGCCATTGTGTCTGTAAATGGCCCTGTGACTCTCCTTCATCTTGTTAGTCTCTAAATAAGACAGTTCCCTTTGGCATGACTCGCTATTCCCACTCTGCTTAGTCTGTTAGGGTGCATGAACATGTCAGCCATCATACTCAAGCTAATAGCTCTTTAAAACATTTTTAATTTAAACTTTGAAAGTTTTTTTTTAATTCTTAAAAGATTTTATTAATTTATTTGAGAGAGAGAGTGGAAGCATAAGCACGGGAAGGGGCAGAGGGAGAAGCAGACTCCCTGACCTGACCTTCTGAGGTGATGTCGTTGCCATCTCTCCTATTAGCCTCATTCACTCTCTCTCCATTTCCTGTTTGGATTTCCTTCATGGCATTTGTAAATCATTATTAGGGAAGTTACCTTATTCGCCTACATGTTTACAGTCTGCCTTCCTCCAGCAGAATGTAAGCTCCCTGAGGACAACATCTTTGTCTCAACCTCCACAGAGACCTGGAGCGTAGACCAGTGTCTGGCACATTGTGGGAGCTCAGAACATATCTGCGGAAACTTAGCACTTGCCTCCAATAACTCCTCATCCTATTCTTCCATCTAATTCTAAGCAATTTTTCTTTCTCAAGTTGTGTTTTTTCAATCCTCTAAATGAAAAGTTTGTAGTCCTCTTTATTTCTTCCCTTTTATTTGTACCTCAATCCCATACAACCCTCAAAGCAAGTCCCATTGATCTTTCTTTGCTGTGTTTTTTCACATTCCTTCTTCCCTTTCCTAGTCATGGCCCATATCATTGATCTGTTTTTCCATCTTCGGTCTTTCTATATTTTTCTAGCATTCTGGAGAGTGATGCCAGGCTGCTGTTTCTAAAAATTTGTGTTCAAATGTTATGCCCAAATAGGGTATATTCCTTTTAGGAGTCAGAGGCAAGTACAAAAATATCACTCTGTACAATTGTTGTGATGTAGAAGCATAAAGAAGTGAATGTGATTAACTATCAGAATAATTAAATGTGAGATATTATGTACATATTTTGCTGTTGAAATGGGTGTCCTTGAATTTTATCCAGAAACCATCAATTTAAACTTAAACTAGTAGATGTGTCCTTGGTAATCTGGTGGTATTTAAATGTGGAATAATTGCATGAGCCAATATTTAAGGCTCTAGAGTAGAAATTTTAAAGAATGAAATAAAGTTGCTCTGTCTAGCATTGCCTGTGGGGCCCCTTGCTTTGACTCTAATGCCCAATTCCAGTGACCGAGATGAAAATATTCTTTGACATGGAGAATGGTAGTACTAGGTATTAGCTTGCCATAATATCCTTTTGTCAAGGCAGAATTTTAATTTTTTTTAATTTTTTATCCTTTTTACTGATGGCTTGCTCACCAAGTAACTAAGGACCTGTTGGCCATACGTGAATGACACTGGGTTTGAATATAGGCGGAGTTCCCAGGAAAAATTGAATAATTGACACATAATTTATAAATCAGGCTCTTGCGAAGTTGGTTTGTGTGAAATGATCTCTCAAATGAGTTTACACTTGGATTAAGTGATTAATTTTAGATGCTGGATGTTGAGTCTGTGTTTGGTCCAGACACTCCCTGAGATGGCTGTGAGAAGTTGTTCCTTTGGCTTTCCCAATGCCCCATGTTCCCTGATGCTCCTGTCCTGATGGAGTCACCTTGTTCACAATCTCTGAGCTTGGCCATGTGTCTAATGTTGGCCCTTGAAACACCAGCTAATGAAACACGAGTGGAGGATTGCTTGGCACGAGCACTTTGAGACTTGTTCTCTTGGAGCACTCCCTTTGAGTCCAGCTTCTGTGTTGTGCTGAAGCTCAAGCAGTTATGTGATGAGGTCCATGTGGAAAAAGAATTGAGGACCCTGGACCCCACCGCATGTGAACTCCCAGTGGCCAGTCTGCATCAGCTCAGCCACATGAGCAAGGCCATGTGGAATTTACCACTATCTCAGCGTCCCAGCATCCCAGCCCCAACACAGAGTTTTCCCTTCTTGAAATGCCTTTGGCCTTTCTACCCTAATTTCAATTGTATGTCCTTGACATACAAACCATCATAGGCATAACACAACCTTAATGCACCATTTGCTATGTACCAAGCACACAGATGACTGGCTCATTATTGTGTAATAACTGTGTGGTACTGTGTCAAAACATTTTATCTTTTTCCCCCTCAGTTGCTGGCTTAAACCATAATTTGTCAGAAGTTCCCTTTCCCACCCTTCAACAAATTCTTGGATACAGTAATTCATTCAGCAAATGCTTACTGAGTTTCCACTATGTGTTAAACACTGGTGATTGAGGACACCTGGGTGGCTCAGTGGTAGAGTGGTACACCTCAGTGGTACACCTTTGGCTCAGGTCATGATCCGGGCTCCGGGGATCGAGTCCTGCATTGGGCTCCCTGCAGGGAGCCTGCTTCTCCCTCTGCCTGTGTCTCTGCCTCTCTCTCTGTGACTCTCATGAATAAATAAATTAAATCTTTAAAAAGAAAACAACACTGGTGATCGAGTCATGAGCAAGACAAGCACACATCCTTGTCCTGACTGAGCCTACATTCTAGTGGGAAAATACAGATAATTAAATAAGTGTATCAGTTAGCTTAGAGTTAGCTATGTGGTAACAACCTTAAAAAACAATGACAAAGATTACATTATATGGCCTTTGTAGGTTGGCTGCTGTTTCTGGAGTGTGCGTGACAGTTTGAAAACTGGGCAAGAGGCCAGTTGTGGCTAGAACATAGGAGTGTCTTTATAGGGTAGTTCTAGGAATAAGATGAGAAAGAGTGAGGGGTAGGGTGGGTACAGATCATGTCTGGCAACATTGGCCAGTGTAAGGACTTAAGCTTTGATTCTGAACAAGAAAGGCAACCATTGGAGGGTTTTGCACAGGAAAGTGACATGATCTGAGCTGCATTTTAAGAGGATTGTTCCATCTGGTTTGTTTTTTTTTTTTTAATTTTTTTAATTTTTTTTTTTTATTTATGATAGTCACACACAGAGAGAGAGAGAGAGAGAGAGAGAGGCAGAGACACAGGCAGAGGGAGAAGCAGGCTCCATGCACCAGGAGCCCGACGTGGGATTCGATCCCGGGTCTCCAGGATCGCGCCCTGGGCCAAAGGCAGGCGCCAAACCGCTGCGCCACCCAGGGATCCCTCCATCTGGTTTGTTAAAAATAAGCTGTAGAGGGGCAAGATTTTGGGAACCAGGATACAACTGGGGAGGCTTTTTGGAGTATTCTAGGAAAAAGGGTGGTGGCTTGCACGCAGAAGGGAAGCAATATGGTGGTGAGAGGTGGTTGGATTATGGACGTATTTTGAAGGTAAAACTGACAGGTTCCTTTGCTGGTTTGATTGTGTGGGGTGGGGGCGCGGGGGGCAGGGTAGAGATTAAATTACTTTAAGAGTCTTTAACTTTCAACTCACTTGAAGTTATTTTTTTTTAAATATTTTTTTTAATTTTTATTTATTTATGATAGGCACACAGTGAGAGAGAGAGAGGCAGAGACACAGGCAGAGGGAGAAGCAGGCTCCATGCACCGGGAGCCCGACGTGGGATTCGATCCCGGGTCTCCAGGATCGCGCCCTGGGCCAAAGGCAGGCGCCAAACCGCTGTGCCACCCAGGGATCCCGTCACTTGAAGTTATGAAATGAATCTAAGACTTGAGTTTCAAACTCAGTATCAAGCTTATCTCCCTCCATTTCCCCCCCTTACTGGGACCTTGTCTACTTGGACAGGGAGTGAGCAAAGTGCTGGTGATGTTGCTCCAATGTGCTGGGCAAGGAGGGAGGGAGAGAGAAGGGATGTAACTGGAAGGTCTTGCTGCCGTCTCTTGGCTGGCTGTACTCATTTCCAGGGTATTGTTTCCCGGGTGACAGTAACCTGCCATTGATGGTCTCATTTATGGGTTCCCAGTGGTGCTTCGGGGGATGGGGGGGAGCTGGGCTATGGATGAGTTGGTTACAGGGTGCTGAGGGGCTCCCTTCTGCAGTTCTCTGACGTGTGACATACTAGACTCTTGTGGGCTGCTTCCTAGTGGGCCCCTGGAGGGAGTTCAAGCACAACTGCTCCCCCAGCACCCCCAAGAAGGAGAATTGCAGGTCGTTCTGTGTCGGGTCAGCTTCTCCAGTTCTCTTCAGTCTGGTTCAGAACAGCAGAGGAACGGATCCCCAGGATGCTGTCCGGGAAGATCTCTCAGTGTTGCAAGCACCCAGGGTTATGAAAAGTGTTTCCCCTGATGCCTCTTTCATTTGGTTTTAGGGAGGGAAGCCCCAGTATGGGCTCCCAAACATGATTTGAGCAGGAAATGCCCTTTGAATATTGCATTCCCACACGGACAGACCACCCCAGAGACCCTCTCTGCGCCACCCCTTTCTCTCAATTTCTTACTCAAGGAAGGAGGAAAGTGATGGTAGGACAGTAGCTGGTGAACCAGTGCAACATGGGGAAGCAGAAGGACCCGTACTGGAGGTGGCAGAGAATTGACTGCAGAAGGAAGGGTACTAACTGGCTTGGCTCCCAGCCCCTGGAGACCAAGGCTCCCTGCTCATCAATCCAGCGTTGTTCAGCTTAGGGACGGGTAGGTCCTGCTCAAGGACTCGGGTTGGAGCCCCTGCTCTACCACTTACCAGCAGCGTTGGGCCTCAGCCTCTGAGTTTCTGATTGCCCACCTGGGGAGTGGGGATGTAACCTGAACTCTAACAGGCAGCCTCCGTGTCTTTCTGGATAGTGCTCCTGCCTGCTGTTTGTAAAGAGTTCCCCCATCTTGGATTTCACCCCTTTGGGGGTGACTAGTTCTAGCTCCTAAGTACCCCTGTCCTGGCTACCACACCTTTTCTTCTTAGAAACGTTGCCCCAGGGGGGTTATGTTTGGTCTCCTCCCACCTCTCAGCAACCTCCACCCTCTGTATGGCCTCTTCCTAGACCTCTTAGCAGGGGACCTCAACTCTTCCGCCCAAGAGTCTGCGCCAACGCCCCATGTGCAATTGTTCCATGAACATAGGACTCCTGGGCAGCCAAGCCAATGCTGTTGTCTGCTCAAGGTTGGCTCTATATGAGGAGAGAGAATGAATCCTTTATACCCAAAGCAGCCTTTTTTTGTGCCATCGCCCGAGGTGTTTAAGCTCATCTCATCACCAATCCCATTTCAGATTTCACCAGGCAAGATTCAGTAGGGCCACCGGGTATCCTCATTTGTTGGATTATGGGACCTCTAGTCAGCTGAATCTTAATATGTTACCTTACTCTTAATTACCTTTTACAGTGGTTGTACCAGGTGTCACATGTACTGGGGACAGTGGGCAACTTATAACCACAACCGTTGAAGAGAAAAATCAATTCACAGGATGGCTGGGTGACTCAGTTGGTTAAACGTCTGCCTTTGGCTCAGGTCATGATCTTGGGGTCCTGGGATCGAGCCCCATGTCAGGCTCCCTGCTCAGCAGAGTCTGCTTCCCCCTCTCTGTCTGCTCCTTACCTGCTTGTGCTCACACATGCTCGCTCTCTCTCAAATAAGATCTTTAAAAAAAATTATGAAATTTCCCTTGCTCGAGTGGGTGATTATTAAAATGGATTACAAGTGGGTACTGTATTGAATAACAACCGGACACACCACGGTTGAGTCCCCAGTTTGTTCAATAAGGTGGGGATGAGATTTGGTTGCTACCTCGTAGAAGTCCCAAGACTCACTGATTGTAACTGAGGACGCAGAGCCACACTGGGGAATGTACTGGAAACTGTCACCCTGTTCCACAAGAAGTTGGACTGTTTGGGAGCTTGAATATTTTTAATGTAGTTCTATTTTTTTTCCTGTCTAGTCCCAAAAGATTTGTGTACCATCTCTTTTGGAAAAGGAGTACTTTTCTTTTTTTGGTTGATCAGGAAATGGAGTCATTAGTCGGCAAGCAAATAACCTGAAAATCAATGATAAAGATTGTAAATCCCACCACCTACTGAGTATTACTTGGAGCCAGAAAGTGCGCGCAAAATATTTAGAATTCTCACAACAACCCATTTCATGGGTGAGGAAAACAAGATAGAAACAGAGCAACGTATTCAGGGCTGCCTAGCTAGTGAGTGCTAGGACCAGTGACAGGGGTCCACTGTGCCCTCAGAAACATCCACTAGGTTAGCTTTTGGTTCCAATCTGTTGCAAGGTTGTGTATTTCCATTAGGATTCTGGAACTCTGCCATATAGGAAAAAGTGGTACTGACTTACTTGAAATAGAAAATCATTAGATGAGAAGTGTGACAGTAACTAAGCAAGACGTTATAGGGAATTTAGTACGTGAAAAAAATACCATTTCTTTGTTTTTCTGGAACAGTGTGATTTTTGACATGGCGCATTTCCCCTATTAAATTTTTACACGATTATATGTGCGTCTAAGTGACAAAATGTTTTCATTTAATTCTGCAAGACAGCTAGAAATTGCTCGCATTTGCTTTTCCACTCAAAATATTTGTTTAGAATTAGTCAATTGGTTTAATATGTAACACCAGTTAGTGTGAACAAGAGAAGAAGTGCATTGACAAGGGGGAAAATATTGCATAATGTAACCACTGTGTTGATAGAATGAGTTAGTGTTCTTCAGGGGAGATGTTTAGCATTAATTCTGATTTGGAACATGGTAAAAAAAAATTCTTGTACTGTGAGTCTTCTACTCAAATCAAAATATTTCCCTGGCAAAACATTTTTTGCATACTTAGAAAATTGTTTTAAGCTACATACAGTGATAGGATACATACTGTGTCTGTATGCCAGGAAGTCACGTGGTGTATCTTTTCCCCTCCAATTAGATAGTTTTTTTTTTTTTTGTTTGTTTGTTTTTTTTACAAATTCTGGGCTGGTGTAATTTGGAATGCAGTGCAAGTGTCTCCCAGGCCATATGGCATACTGTGATTTTCACATTCCATCTTCTTCATGAGGAAGAGGTGAGCAGGAAAACAACAACAACAAAAAATCCATTGATCATCTAGTATGTGCTGGAATGCTTTATCTTTAATACTTATTTAGTATGTGTGGCGAGAATCACTAAGTTCTTGTGAATGAACATGAATATCATTTTCAACTTGATCTTACACATAGTGCAAGTAAAGGTATTTAAGCAAGTTGCCCAAATCCATACTAGAAGCAAATATTCAGAGATGATACCAGGTCTTGTTGTGCCTCATTGTAGTAAGTTGTGCAAAGTCGCCCTGTCTTTGAAAGCATGGGTGACATTGACTGTTCTCTGGACTCAGGACCCCCATGGCTCCCTGGTGGTCAGGGCCAGGGTACAAGGGACAGACAAAACCAGCCTTGTATCTCGGCTCTGCCACATTCTGATCGTGTGATTGATTATGCACAGTAACTTCATCTCTAAACTTTAGGTACTGTGCTTGTGAAACTGTAGTAGGGTTGTTGAAAAGTCTTAAGACCAGTGGCTGGTGCAGAGACCCCATAAAAATGGTATCTCTTATTATAACTGAAAGACTTTGTGAAAGCAATACCTGAGGTACTGTCAGAACTAATGCTGAACTTGACCTGCAGTGTGACCTTTGTTCCTAGTTGGCCCTTTTTTCTGATTGTTATCAAGAATCTTATGGTGAGGAATTAGGCAAGAGAAAGTGTTTTCAATTGACCCCTACTGAGCCTAAATGGGAGTCCAGAACAGTCACAGCTTATTTCATTTAACTTGGGTAGTAACCCTGTGAGACGGGTGTAATTATTCCCATTTTACAGCAGAGGGATTCGAATGCAAACATTAATGACCTAGTCCTCACACACCTGGCATCTAGCAGGTGCACGCTTGCTAAATGAGAAAGCCATATAAGTGATAGGGCCAGGATTTAAAATCAGATTTTATAATCTCAAGTCTAGCGCTCTGTTTGATCATCCATCTTTCTGGAATGGACTGGGGTAAGCCTAAAAGATCAGTGGTTTCCTGGGTGACTCATTCAGCAGTCAGTGTTTGATTTTGAAAGAAAAGAGATATGTTTGTTTCATTAGCCTTTCTCTGTCTCTTTTGCTTAGTTCATCAATAACTTTTCTTAAAGATTTTATTTATTTATCCATGAGAGACACACAGAGAGAGGCAGAGAGACAGGCAGAGGGAGAAGCAGGCTCCCTGCAGGGAGCCCGACGTGGGACTCTATCCCAGGACTCCAGGATCACGCCCTGGGCCAAAAGCAGACGCTCAACCACTGAGCCACCCAGGCATCCCTAGTTCATCAATAATTATTTATACATCCCTATCATTAACCTCCTTTTTCAATTGAGATATAATTGATCTATAACACTGTATTAGTCCAAGGTATATAATTGAACGATTTGATATATGTTTACTGTATTGCAAAATGAAAATCACAGTAAGTTTAGTTAACATCCATCACCACACACAGTTACAGACCTTTGTTCTTATGATGAGAACTTTAAAGATCTCCTCTCTTAGCGATATTCAAATAGGTATTACAGTATTGTTAACTATACGCACCATGCTGCAGGTTACACCTGCGGGACTTATCTTGGATCTTGTAACTGGAGGTTTATACCTTTGGAGCCCCTTGGCCCATTTCACCCACCCCCAAACCAACCCCTGCCTCTGACAACCACCAATATGTTCTCTGAGTCTATGAGTTCTTTATTTTTAATCTACATATAAATGATATAATACAGTATTTGTGTCTGATTTCTTTCACTCAGTAGAATAGCCTCGAAGTCCATCCATGTTGGCACAGATGGCAAGGTTTCCTTTTTTCTCTTGGGAGAACAGTATTCCATTGTAAATCATCTTTATCCGTTCATCCCATGATGGACTTTAAGGTTGTTTCCATATCCTGCCTATTGTGAATAATGCTTCAGCAAACATGGGAGCGCATCCATCCCTTTGGTAACTTGCTTTCATTTCCTTTGGATGTACACTCAGAAGTAGGATTTCTGGATTGCATGACAGTTCTGGTTTTAAGTTTTTGAGGAACCCCCCATACTGCTCTCCACAGTGGCCGAACTGGTTTACAATCCCACCAAGAACACGCGAGGATTCCCTTTTCTCCACATCCCTGCCTATTGTGTTATCTCCTCATCTTGATGATAACCATTCATAACAGGTGTGAGGAGATAGTGTGGTTTTGATTTGCATTTCACCGAAGATTACTTACTGCTGTTGAATGCTTTATCTTGCACCTGTTGGCCTTTAGGATGTCTTCTTTGGAAAAATATCTATTCAGTTTTCTATGCCCATTTGTAAATCCAATTGTTAGGAGGTTTTGTTTTGTTTTGTTTTGAATATTGAGTTGTATGAGAGGTGCCTGGGTGGCCCAGTCAGTTGAGTGTCTGCCTTCTGCTTAGGTCATGATCTCGGGGTCCTGCTCAGCAAGGAGCCTGTTTATCTCTCTCTCTCTCTCTCTCTGGCCCTGCTCATGCTCTGCCTCTCTCTCTCAAATAAATGAATCTTTTAAAAAAATGAGTTGTACAAGTTCTTTATAAATTATAGATATTCACACCTTACTATGGGCTTACAAATATTGTCCCCAATTCTGTAGGCTGTCTTTTCATTTGTTGATGGTTTCTTTTGCTGTGCAGGAGCTTTTAAGTTTAATGTAGTCCCATGTGAAGAATTCCCCCCCCCCCTTTTTTAAAGATTTTGTTTGTTTATTTGACACAGAAAGAGAATGCCCAAGCAGGGGGAGCAGCAGGTAGAAGAGGGGGAGAGGGAGAAGCAGGCTCCTCACCAAGGAGGGCATCCGACATCACATGGGCTTGATCCTAGGATCCCGGGATCATGACCTGAGCAAATTCCCAATGGATAGCCACCCTATTGCCCCTATATATATTTTTCATGTATCTTTTGGAGACATATCTAAAAAATCAATGCTGACACCAGTGTCAAGGAGCCTCTTCCTTATATTTCTTTCAGGAGTTTTATGATTTCAGGTCTTATGTTTAGATCTTTAGTCAATTTTGAATTAATTTAATGTTTCTGTGTGTATTTATTCAGTTTTCCCATGACCATTTGTTGAAAAGACTAACCTTTCCCTACCAGATGTTCCTGGCTCCCTTATCAAATATTAGTTGACTGCATGTGTAGGGATTTAATTCTGGGTTCTCCTGTTCTATTGGTCCGTGTGTCTATTTTTGTATACTACACTATCTTGACACTAGCTTTGTGATATAGTTTGAGATCAGGAAATGTGACGCCTCTTTTATCTGATTTCTTGTGATTGCTTTGGCTCTTTGGGGTCTTCTGTGGTACCATGCACGTTCTGAGATGGTTTCTACTATTTCTGTGAAAAATGTCAATAGAGTTTTGATACGGATTGTGTTTAATCTGTAGTTTGCTTTGGGTAGCATGGACTATTTAATATTAAATTTTCATTCCATTTTATTAATGTATCATATTTGTTGATCTGTTTTTGTTGAGCCCTTTTTGCATCCCAGGGATAAATCCCACTTGTCATGGTATGTGATCCTTATAATGAATTCTTGAATTCAGTTTTCTAATATTTTGTTGAGCATTTTTGCATCTATGTTCATTTGGGATATTGGTCTGTAGTTTTTTTCTTTGGGGGTGGTTTTGATATCAGGGCAACTGGCCTTACACAATGAGTTTGGAATGGTTTCTGCCTCTTGTAGTTTTGGAGCAGAATGAGCTGGATTGGTGTTAATTTTTCTTTAAATATTTGGTAAAATTGACCAGTGAAACCATCTGGTCATGGACTTATTTTGTTGGGAAGTTTCTAGTTACCAGTTTAATCTCCTTACTAGTAATTAGTCTGTTCAGATTTTCTATTCATGATTCAGTTTTGATAGTTTGTCTTCAGGAATTTATCCATTTCTTCTAGGTATTTTGACATATAATTGTTCATAGTAGTCTCCTGTGATCCTATATATTTCTGTGGTATTGACTGTAACTTCTTCACTTTCATTTCTGATTTCATTTGAGTCCTCTCTTTTTTTTCTTGGTGAATCTAACTAATTGCTTGTCACTTAAAAAATTTTTTTTTTAAAAAAACCCAGCTCTTAGTGGCTCTCTTCTAAGATTTTTATGGTTTCCTGTCTCACATTTAGGTCCTTCAGCCATTTTGAGTTTATTTTTGTGTATCATGTAAGAAAGTGGTCCAGTTTGCTCTATTGGTTTCTCAAATCTTTGTGATTGTTCCAACTATCTGATTTGTTCTTTCTTTTTTTAAAGTTTTTACTTTAATTTCAGTTAAACATTCAGTGTTATAATAGTTATTCTAGGTTATTTTTGGTGTAATTGTAAATAGGGTTGTTTTTTAAATTTCTCTTTATGCTGCTTCATTATTCGTGTGTAGAAGTGCAACAGATTTCTGTATACTGATTTTGTATCTTTCAACTTTACTGAATTTAATCAGTTCTAATCTTTAGGGCTTGCTTGCTTGCTTTGTTTCTTCTTTTAAAGATTCTATTTATTTGGGTTAGAGAGCAAGTGAGCATGAGTGGGGAGGGGGTAGAGGGGCAGGGAGAAGTGGGCTTCCCAGGAGCAGGGACCCCAATTCAGGGCTCAATCCCAGGGTCCTGAGATCATGACCTGAGCCAAAGGCAGACACGTAACCGTTTGAGCCACCCAGACACCCCTTTAGGATCTTCTATATAGCCTCATATCATCTGTAGATAGTGAAAATTTTACTTCTTCCTTACTGATTTGGATGCCTTTTATTTCTTTATGTTGTCTAATTGCTGTGTGTAAGACTTTCAGTACTCTGTTGAATAAAAGTGGCGATAGTGGGCATCGTCTTATTTCTGGCCTTAGGGTGAAAGCTCTCAGTTTTTCTCTATTAAGTATAATGTAAGCTCTTCATATTTATGGGCTTTATTATGTTATGTTCGCTCTAAACCTACTTTGTTAAGGACTTTTATCATGAATGGGTTTTGTACTTTGTCAGCTGCTTTTTCTGCATCTATTGAGATCATCATATGGTTTTTATCCTTTTTCTTATTGATGTGATGTAACACATCGATTGATTTGTGAATATTGAACCATGCTTGCATCACAGCAATAAATCCCACTTGATCATGGTGGTGAATGATTTTTTTTTTTTTTACTGTATTGTTGGATTCTGTTTGCTAGTATTTTGTTTTGTTTTGTTTTGTTTTTTTTTTTTTGCTAGTATTTTGTTGAGGATTTTTCCATGTCTGTTCCACAGAGATATTGGCCTGTAATTCTTTTTTGTGGTGTCTTTATCTGGTTCTGGTATAGGGATGATACTGGCCTTATAGAATGTATTTGGAAGTTTTCCTTCTAGTTTTTGGAACAGTTTGGGTAGAATAGGTATAAATTCATCTTTAAATGCTTGATCCAATTTTCCTGCGAAGCCATCTGGTCCTGGACTTTTGTTGGGAATTTTTTATTACTGATTCAATCTCCTTGCTGGTAATTGGTCTGTTCAAATTTTCTATTTCTTCCTGATTTGGTTTTGGTAGGTTATATGTTTATAAGAATTTATTTCTTCTAGGTTTTCTAATGGTTGGCATGTAGTTTTTCATAATATTGTCTTACAATTATTTGTATTCCTGTGGTGTAGTTATTTTTCCTCTTTCACTTGTGATTTTATTTATTTGGGTCCTTTCTCTCCCTGTCACTCTCTTTCTCTTTTATGAGTCTGGCTAGAAGTTTATCAATTTTTGTTAGTCTTCTCAAAGAACCAGCTCCTGGTTTCATCGACCTGTTCTATTATTTTTTTAGTTTCTATATAATTTATTTCTGACCTAATCTTTATTATTTCCTTCCTTCTGCTGGTTTGGGGTTTTGTTTGTTGTTCTTTTTAGCTCCTTTAGCTTTAAGAGCTAGGTTGTTGCAGATTTTTTTCTTGCTTCTTAAAGTAGGCTCGTATTGCTATGAACTTTCCTCTTCAAACTGCTTTTGCTGCATCTCCAAGATTTTAGATGATTGTGCTTTTATTTTCATTTGTTTCCATGTAAGTTTTGATTTGGAGGCTGGGGTTTTAAAAGTCCGCTGCCTCAGTACTGGGTGAGCCTGGAAGGTGATTGATAGCCTGGTCCCTGCCCTTAAAGAGACAACAGCCTGAGGAGAGGCAACACAGGAGCACAGTTTCCACGGTGGGAGGGAGAGAGATCTGTTTATACTGATTTCAGAGCATGTTGGGTATACTTCTCTTGGAACAAAGGAACTGGCAGGTGTCCTTTTGCTTCCCCAACCCAGCATAAAAACAGAGCCACTTGTGGGAGTTGGTGCTACAAAGACACTTGTTACATAACTTGCTAGCAGTGTGCCTCACCCATAAGTTTTCCTGAGGACTCACCCAGTCCAAGCCTGCTGGCCTGAGACCTGAGCTCAGCGCCAGTTTTGCTACACTCTGTGTACCCCACCCAGCTGCCATGTGCGCAGATACCATGTGCCCTAGCCACTATGCTCCATGCCCCACCACTATGCACAGAGAATATGTGCTACACCCAGGCCTGGATGCACAGATGTCACTCACCCCTGGCTACTACCACTACCATGCTCCACAACTCCGGCTACTGCAGCACTTCAGGGTATCTGGCCTGGGACTAGTGGCTCAGGGCCAATTTTGCTAACACCCTCCCTTGACACCCTTCTGCAGTCACACTCCCCCTCAGAGGTGGTCAGCGTGTGTCTCACTAACATCACAGAGAGCAAGCACAGCCCACAACAGGTAGAGAGTCAATGCAGACATCAGGACTGAAAGGAAAATTGACAACACAATTGAAGAATGCAATCAAAACACATGGGAGATTCTTCTGAAGCAAGATCCCATTGAAGGGAGTCACCTTTTTAAGCCAAGTGGCTTGCTCAGTGATCTTCTGTAATTGAGTTTCACTTCCCAAGAAGTGTTAATCCAGATATAGCAAGTGATCTTAGCCACAGCACAGACTCCTCCTTGCTTAGCTAAAAGATAATCAAGAGCTATCCTGTTACCAACTACAACGTTTGGCCAAAAGTCTAAGGAGCTTTATTGGGCAGCTATTGCTTTAGCAGATTTTTCAGTAACTTCAAGAATTATGAAGTTCCTGATTATAGTCTCATGTACATTTATCTTTAAACAGGGAAGTAGGGACAAGCCAGGAGTGCATCCTGAATCATGAAAACCTGTTAGTCGGTCTTTTCTACCATGATTATATAGCATCAGGGCAGTTGATCAATGGGATATCTTACTTTGCTTGTGGAAAGTTAGGGGTAGATTTTCTCAGTGGTTCAAATATTGTTCTCTGTGTTGTTCCAATGGCCTGGGAGGTAGAGAGGAAGGCATTATCTTTCCAGGGCAATGCCAGAGTAACGGGAAAGAACAAATATTTTAATATTCAGTTAAAATAGAAAATCTTTATCTGTCATCTTGGGTAGAAGCAGTCTACCCCAACGTCAGCTGCTTCTCTTCCTCATCTATTTGATGTGGAGGTCTTCAGTATCTATTCAGGACTTGATGCCAGGTGAAGACTTGTTCAACTATGAGATCTTTATCCAAGGCTCAGTGCTTTCTAATATTGCAGCCTTGTCAGTGGTCAGGATCACTTGGTAAGGTACTTTCCAATGAGGTTTGAGGGCTGTTTTTCTCCGATGACATTTCCAGAATATCTGATCACCAGGCTTCACAGTATTGACCGACAGGATCCTTTAAACTGGAATCCAAGAAGTTGTCTTTAATCTGTTGATGACAGGCTTTGATATAAGACGTTAAAGATTTATCACAGCTGGTCATGTTAGCATGAGATAGTAAGAGATCAGCAGAAAGTTGTATAGCAATAGACATTGGTCTGTCAGTGGCTGTCCTGCATGGAAAGAGTTTGTTTCCCAAAGGGGATACTGATTTTAGCCAGCAAGACTAAAAACAATACCTTAGGCCAGGGAAGTCTGGTAGCTTCAGCAAGTTTACTACTTTTAAGTCTGAGGATCCCATCAGTTCTCTTGACTTTGCCTGAATATTGAGAATGAGAGGGACAGTGGTTTTTCCAAGAAGGTTTCTAGGTCTTTGTTAAGGCTCATAGAATAGGCTCTGTGAACTGGGCGCCTTGATCACTGTAGTTTGAGGAAGGTATGCCAAGTGGGAAACATTCTCTTAACAGTTTCTTTGCCACCGTGAGGACAGCAGCCTTGCATCAGACAAAGCTTCAATCCATCCAGGATTGTTATGTGCAGTAACAAGAACATATGGCTAACTCATACTAAGTGGCAGTTGAATGAAGTACAGGTACAGGTGTTCAGGGGGTCCAGAAGGAGGCCTGAAGCCTCTGGGAACAAAACCAGTTTTTCTAGGATTATGGATCTAACAGGTCAGACATTGTTGGTAGAGCACTCAGAAAATTTTATAGGATTCTCTCTGTCAATGTCTATTCATAACTGGAGTCCGTTTAAGTGCACGATGGTGGGCGAAGGAATGCAAAAACTGAAAAACGGGGTTTGTCATGGTGCCAGGAAGAGCTAAGTGGTTATCTTGGGTTTCCCAAAGCCCTGACTGCTAGAGCCATCATTCACTCATCTTATTTTCTGACTCAGGAGCACACCATTGCCATACTAAAAGGACATCAGAATGGCAAAAGTCTGGCAATGAGGGGCCATTTCTTACAGAAGGAGAATGGACTTCACGCTACAATCTTAGAAGTTCTATATAGGTGGGAGGGGCAAGATGGCGGAAGAGCAGGGTCCCCAGGTCACCTGTCCCCACCAAATTACCTAGATAACCTTCAAACCATCCTGAAAATCTACGAATTCGGCCTGAGATGTAAAGAGAGACCAGCTGGAACGCTACAGTGAGAAAAGTTCGCGCTTCTATCAAGGTAGGAAGACGGGGAAAAAGAAATAAAGACACAAAAGGCCTCCGAGGGGGTGGGGCCCCGCGAGGAGCCGGGCTGAGGCCGGGGCGAGTGTCCCCAGGACAGGAGAGCCCCGTCCCGGAGGAGCAGGAGCTGCACCAACCTTCCCGGGCGGGCGGAAAGGGGCTCGCAGGGAGGTGGAGCAGGACCCAGGAGGGCGGGGATGCCCTCGGGCTCCCGGGGACACTAACAGACACCTGCGCCCCGGGAGAGTGCGCCGAGCTCCCTAAGGGCTGCAGCGCGCACGGCGGGGCCGGAGCAGCTCGGAGGGGCTCGGGCGGCGGCTCCGCGGAGGGGGCTGCGGGGCGGGAGCGCGAATCCACCAGCGCAGGCCCCGGAGCACAGGGCGCCGGGACACAGCCCAGGATCCGGCCTCCCCCGGGACAGGCAGAGGCCGGGAGGGCCCAGGACAGCAAGGACGCTCCTGCCCCGAGCTGAGCAGATCAGCAGCCCCGCCCCGGAGCCTCCAGGCCCTGCAGACGGAGAGCCGAGAGCCCCGAGCCCCGTAGTTCCTGCGGAGGCTGAATCCAGGCTTCCAGAGTTGCCATAGCAACTGCGGCTGTTCCTCCTGGGGCCCGACGGGGTAAACAACCCCCGCTGAGCCCGGCAGCAGGCAGGGGCAGAGCAGCTCCCCCAAGTGCTAATACCTGAAAATCAGCACAGCAGGCCCCTCCTCCAGAAGACCAGCTAGAAGGACCAGTGATACTCCCCCGTGTTCCAATACAACTTGTTTTTGGCCACTCTGCACTGAGCAAAATGACTAGAAGGAAAACCTCACTTCAAAAGAAAGAATCAGAAACAGCCCTCTTTCCCACAGAGTTACAAAATCTGGATTACACTTCAATGTCAGAAAGCCAATTCAGAAGCACCATTATACAGCTACTGGTGGCTCTAGAAAAAAGCATTAAGGCCTCACGAGACTTCATGACTGCAGAATTTAGATCCAATCAGGCAGAAATTAAAAATCAATTGAATGAGATGCAATCCAAACTAGAAGTCCTAACGACGAGGGTTAACGAGGTGGAAGAACGAGTGAGTGACATAGAAGACAAGTTAATGGCAAAGAGGGAAACTGAGGAAAAAAGAGACAATCAATTAAGGGACCATGAAGACAGATTAAGGCAAATAAATGACACTCTAAGGAAGAAAAACCTACGTTTAATTGGGGTTCCCGAGGGCGCCGAAAGGGCCAGAGGGCCAGAATATGTATTTGAACAAATCCTAGCTGAAAACTTTCCCAATCTGGGAAGGGAAACAGGCATTCAGATCCAGGAAATAGAGAGATCCCCCCCTAAAATCAATAAAAACCGTTCAACACCTCGACATCTAATAGTGAAACTTGCAAATTCCAAAGATAAAGAGAAGATCCTTAAAGCAGCAAGAGACAAGAAGCCCCTGACTTTCATGGGGAGGAATATTAGGGTAACAGCAGACCTCTCCACAGAGACCTGGCAGGCCAGAAAGGGCTGGCAGGATATATTCAGGGTCCTAAATGAGAAGAACATGCAACCAAGAATACTTTATCCAGCAAGGCTCTCATTCAAAATGGAAGGAGAGATAAAGAGCTTCCAAGACAGGCAGGAACTGAAAGAATATGTGACCTCCAAACCAGCTCTGCAAGAAATTTTAAGGGGGACTCTTAAAACTCCCCTTTAAGAAGAAGTTCAAGTAACTCTGAACGTGAATGGGCTTAATGACCCCATCAAAAGGCGCAGAGTTTCAGACTGGATAAAAAAACAGGACCCATCTATTTGCTGTCTACAAGAGACTCATTTTAGACAGAAGGACACCTACAACCTGAAAATAAAAGGTTGGAGAACCATTTACCATTCAAATGGTTCTCAAAATATACCCTAAAAACTACAGAACACTTCTGAAAGAAATTGAGGAAGACACAAAGAGATGGAAAAATATTCCATGCTCATGGATTGGCAGAATTAATACTGTGAAAATGTCAATGTTACCCAGGGCAATTTACACGTATAATGCAATCCCTATCAAAATACTATGGACTTTCTTCAGAGACTTAGAACAAATTATTTTAAGATTTGTGTGGAATCAGAAAAGACCCCAAACAGCCAGGGGAATTTTAAAAAAAAAAGAAAACCATATCTGGGGGCATCACAATGCCAGATTTCAGGTTGTACTACAAAGCTGTGTTCATCAAGACAGTGTGGTACTGGCACAAAAACAGACATATAGATCAATGGAACAGAACAGAGAACCCAGAAGTGGACCCTGAACTTTATGCTCAACTAATATACGATAAAGGAGGAAAGACGATCCACTAGAAGAAAGACAGTCTCTTCAATAAATGGTGCTGGGAAAATTGGACATCCACATGCAGAAGAATGAAACTGGACCACTCTCTTGCACCATACACAAAGATAAACTCAAAATAGATGAAAGATCTAAATGTGAGACAAGATTCCATCAAAATCCCAGAGAAGAACTCAGGCAACACCCTTTTTGAACTTGGCCACAGTAACCGGAGAAGGACAAACAGTGTATGTTCTCATTCATTTGGGGAATATGAATAATAGCGAAAGGGAATATAAGGGAAGGGAGAAGAAATGTGTGAGAAATATCAGAAAGGGAGACAGAACATAAAGACTTCTAACTCTGGGAAATGAACTAGGGGTGGTGGAGGGGGAGGAGGGTGGGGGGTGGGGGTGAATGGGTGACGGGCACTGAGGGGTACACTTGATGGGATGAGCACTGGGTGTTATTCTGTATGTTGGTAAATTGAACACAAATAAAAATTAATTTATAAAAAAAAAAAAAAGAAGTTCTATATAAATACTATATAAAGGAGGCTTAGAATTACTTATTGACAATGTTTTCCATATAATGTACAGATCAAATAAACCCAATTACCCCATATAATTTACATATCAAATAAACCAAATTACTTTAACAAAACCGACTGGAATATTCCAGGTCAAAAAGATTTCTCTTAGAGTTTGATTTTGCAAAGTTTGGGGAAAAAATGTCAAAAGTTTTAAAAATGTTTGCCTAAATTGGATCACAGATTATCACATAACTTAATAATTTAAAGATAAACCTTCACAATCTGTTACCAAAAGCAGACCAGAAGTCCAAGAATACTGTCTTTTTAACAGAAAGAAAACCAAGTTCTAAATTTATATCAGCTTACTTCTGATATTAGAATTCATTTTATTTTTTTATTTTTTATTATTTTTTTAGAATTCATTTTAAAATTTTAATCTTAGCCAGCTTGACCACACATTAAAGATTCCTTTTCCACACACTTGCTCAACTTTCTTTTTTACACTCTGATTTTGTCCTGTTTTCCCTCTCTAAATAATCACACTCACTTTATGACAAAATTGCTTTCTTTTCCCTCAACAACAAAAAAGTGTATTTCCATTTCTCATACCTTCTCTTACTGCAAACAAATCCTACTTTCCTGGCATACAAAGATATTTTCCTTATTACTTTGAGTAGACTTAATTCATATATTATTTTGAATTCTTAATCCATAGAAACCCCAATGTCTACTGAAAATAAGAAGTAAATGACTGTAAACTGTTTTACTAGCATTCTTTAAATTTGCAAATTTATGAATATATTTCATAATTTTTGGAAACCTATGCCTGTTTCTATTTTCCAATATCTTTTCTCTGTATTAAGAAGCCAAAAGTGGATAAACTTATGTACAGTAATTGTTGCATTATTTTATTGGGAAATGATCTAGATTTTTCAATGAATTTAACTTTTTTTTTTTTTTAACAAAGATGCTACTTTTAAGTAATCTTTACACCCAATATGGGCTTGAACCTACAATCTTGAGGTCAAGAGTTGCATGTTCCACTGACTGAGCCAGGCCAGGTGTCCGATAGATTTTCAATAAATTTAACTTAACTCATTTAGCAAAACTTCAATATTTCAAATATGTAAGATCCAGGAAACTATTTAAAAAGCTTACAGAAAAAATTTTTTATTCCATCTACTTGTTCTTAACATTTATGTCTAGGTTACCTATGAAAACGTACCAAATGCCTTTTCTCTATTGAGATAATGATATGGTTACAGATACTTAGCAAATAATGTTTTTTCACCTGTATCTAAGATAAATCAGTTTTTTTTAACATTAAAAGATCTTAATGCTTCTGCAATTCTCACTAGTTAAGTATTACATATAAGCACATTGTACACACACAGAGATTTATTCATGGGTTTCCTATTTTATAGGATTTTTGTGTCCGTGATCATAGGAAATATTTGGTTGTAATCTTTCTTGTAATGTCTTTGTCAGGCTGTGGCCTCCTCTCAGTGCATTTTGGGTTCACGAAATATTCTTTTGCCTATTTTCTGGGGTTACTTGTATTATTTATTTCTCAGTGTTTGGAAGTATTTGCTAGTGAAGTCCTGAAGAATTTTCTTTGAGGGAAGGCTTTAAAGTATTGATTAAACTTTTTAAATGGATTTAAGATTTTCTTGTATCAGTTCTGCTTTGTTTTTCAAATAATTAGTTCATTTCATCTAATTTTTAAAATTTATTGCCATAATAGTAATATCCTCATTTCTTAAATACCTGGAGAATTTATAGTTTGTCTTTTCCTAATTTTTTCAGGTTTTAGATTTTATTTATATTGAAGTTACTTAACAGAACATGTATTATTAGTTTTAGAGGTAAAATTTAGTGATATATCCATTGCATATAACATCCAGCAGTCAGTAGATCAAGTACCCGCCTTAATGTCCGTCACTCAATTAATTGCCTCATGCTCCCACTTACCTCCCCTCTAGCAACTGTTTGTTTCCTATAGTTAAGAGTCTCTTATGGTTTGCCTCCCTCTGTTACCTTATTTTTTCCTTCCCTTCCCCTACGTTCATCAGTTGTTTCTTAAATTTGACAAGTGAGATCATATGGTACTTGTCTTTCTCTGACTTATTTCGCTTAGCATAATGCCCTAATTCCATCCACGTCATTGCAAATGGCAAGATTTCAATCTTTTTGATGCCTGAGTAATATGCCATTGTGTATAAATACATCTTTATTCTTAATCTTATTTTTTTCTTAATCAGTCTTATTAGAAGGTTTATCAATTTTATTAGTTTCTGTCAATGAATAAACTTCTGGATTTGCTTTTTTCCTATTATATATCTATTTCCTTTTTCTTAAATTCTTAACAGTTCACAGTGTTTTTTAGTATATTCAGAATTATGTATCCAGATTTATATATTCTTCATGATCTATTCTAGAACATTTTTATCACCCCCCCCCCCCCAAAAAACTCCATATACATTAGCAGTTATTCTCCGGTTATGTTCCTCTACTCCATTTATCCTCAACCCCTGGGGGTTGCTAATCGCATTGCTGTCTCTATGGCTTGCTCATTCTGGACATTTCACATAAATTGAATCGTATAATAAATGTTTTTGTGTGTGATAGGTTTCTTTATCCTATTTTAAAGTTTTCAGTTTCACCTATGTTGTAGCATATGTCAGTAATTAGTATTTTTTTGGTCAAATATACTCAGCTGTATGTATATACTACATTTACCCATCATTTGATGGACATTTAAGGTTGTTGCCATTTTTGGGTATGAATAACTCACTATGAATGCCCACAAAAAAGCTGTTGTGTAAATATGTTTTGTGTAAATGTAGCTAGGATTGAATTGCTGGATGATATGCTAACTCTGTATTTAACTTTTTGAGAAACTGTATCAACTATTTTTCTAAAGTGACTTTACCATTTCACATCGCCACCAATGTGAGGGTCCCAATTTCTCTATGTCTTTGCCAACAATAGTTCCCATTTTGATTTTAGATATCCTAGTAGGTGTGAAATGGTATTTTGTGGTTTTGATTTGATTTCCCTTAAGGATAAATTATGTTGAGCATCTTTTCATGTTTACTAGATGGATAGCTGTATTTCACCTTTGGAGATACAGGTCTTCAAATCATTTGCACAATGAAAAATACTTATTTGAATTATGAATTCTTTACACATTCTAGACACAAATTCCCTATGATACATAGGATTTTGGAATATTTTTCTCCCATTCTATGGGAGAATTTCTGAATGAGGTCCATTCACACACAATGGTTTTAATTTTGGTGAAGTCCAGACAATCCTTTTGTATTTGGTATTTTGAGAAAACCATTGCTATGGGCTCAAGGTCATGAAGACTTCTGTTTCTTCTGGGAATTTTATGGTTTTAGCTTCTACAATTAAGACCTCTGATCATTTTATTTTTTGTATATGGTATGAAGTAGGACTACAAAATCTTTCTTTTGTATGTATCTCCTTTTCTCTTATTTTCTTTGGTTTACTTTGAGACGAAAGTCTAGCTTTCCAATTTCCAAACCTTTAATAATATATTTAAAGCCATTCATTTCCCTCTAAGCATTGCTAGTTACATCTGTAATTTTTGCTGTTTCATTTTCATCATGATTCAGTAAAACATGTTCTAACTTCCACTTTCTCTTCAACCATTGGGTTATTTAGGAGTGTGCTGCTTAATTTCCAAACTTTTGGGGGGTTTTCTAGACTGCTTTATGGCCCAGCATATAGTAGCATATAATCATCCACTCTTGCATGTGTAAAGAAAACATATCTAGAGTTTTATGTATAGTGTCCTGTATCTGTTGTTTAGACTGAGCCAAGGTCCAGTCCTGTGAGTAAAGACTCCTCCAGTCTCCCAGCTGAGTATCCAGATTGAGAAGGAGACCAGCACTCCCCACTGTGCTCTGTTTATACTCCTCGTCCACAGAGGAATAAAATAACCATTTGTAAAACAATTGTTTTATGCCATGAAGTTTTTGGGATGGTTTGTTATATAACAATTGTAAAAAGTATATGCTGTTTTGTAGGCTCAATGTTTATGAGAAAAATCTATGCTTTTTCATAATCCTATGGAATTTGGGACCAGAGTTAGCACAATGTGTTTTATGTACATTTGGAAGTAGCTAAGATTAACAACAAAAAGATATTGCACAGCTGTAATTCTAGTAGCTAGTATCACATGCCTGAACATGTCACCAAAAAGCATACAAAGTCTTGTGTCACTTTTTTCTTATGCTAAAGCCTACTTATATTAGCGTTAACATCTATAAAAATAAAATTTAAAGAAAACCCCAAATGAATTCAGAGCAAATATATATTTAGCTAATTTTACCTGAAGGTAAAATTCTTTTTTTTTTTTTTTTTTTTAAAGATTTTGTTTACTTATTTGAGAGAGACAGAGAGCTGGAGCAGAGAGAGAGAAAAGCAGACACCCCACTGAGCAGGGAGCCCAATACAGAGCACAATCCCAGGACCCTGAGATCATGACCTAAGCTGAAGACTCATGCTTAACCACCTGAGCCACCTAGACACCCTAAAATTCAGTTCTTAAATTCCTAAGAGGACACTTAACACTTATTGGGATGCCTGGGTGGCTCAGTGGTTGAGCATCTGGGGAGCCTGCTTCTCCTTGTGCCTCTCTCTGTGTGTCTCTCATGAATAAATAAAATCATTAAAAGAAAAACAAAAACAAACCCAAAAATCAAATACTCCTCAAGTGAAGGAAAGAAAGCATTTCTGGCTATTCACACTTCAAAATTGCTGGGCAACACACTTAGTGAAAATACAGTAATCTCTCCCTAAAATACACAGGATGGGGCTTCTGTCACTGTCTGCTCAGGGTCTAGTGTTCCTGGCTATTTAGAACTCTCAAGTCAGTATATGGTTTGGTCTCCTTTCCAGGGTGTTACTGTTCTCAGGATTGCTGGGCAGAAACACTGTAAAGTATTCGTTTCCTTTGAGTCACTAATATAAAAAATGCAAAGCTACAGTTAAAGAAAAAAAAGTGTTTATTCAGACCATCCACCAGGATAATAAATAATGCAATATACTAATGTAATAACAGATGTTCTCATGCACTTATCACATAAATATACAAGAAAGCTGGCTTACAGGGCTGCTGGGACAGATTTGGAAAAGTGTATTTGGCAATACAGTAAAAGTTAACAGTGTTAAGACTATCAAATAGATTCTCTTACCTATCATTTTTTGAAATACATCCTCTATATCAGTGAATAAATGGTAATGTTCCCTTATAGTTTCTACTTTTTATAAACATGCCAGAGCTAAGCCAATTGGCAAAGAATCCAGGTTGATAATTTATCAGTATTCCTAATGGAAACCAGATTTTAGAGAAGAAATAACAAAGATTTAACTTTTGTGCATTTCAGGGTAGAAGCTGATAGACTGCAAGCCAGAATCACTGAAACCATAAAATGTCTGATTGAAATAAAAACCCAATGTATAAGTTTATAAATAGTAACTTTGATACTCAGTATACAAATGCTGTAGAGTATTAGGATGTTTATAATTTGATAAATGACCAATATTCTGTAAAAGTGATGAAGTCGGATTAAAGCTTAATTTTGCTAGTAAATTTCACATAGAGTTAAAATAGGGTAACCTTTAACATAAAGCTTTAAAACAAATAATTTAAACATATCTTAAACACTGAAAAAGTGTTTTGTTATTTACAGTTAATTAGTGATACCAGTGTATAGCTGAATGTAGCCAACCGCCAGTCTTGCATCCTTCTTTCAACATCTGCTATTACAATCTTCCTTATAAATACTTAGGCAAATTAGTTTAGTGAAGGAGAGCGATCTGTGGTCCACAGTAATTCAATGTATGGCCATTTGGTTTGGAGACAACGTTTAATAGGAGTGTCATCTGTTTGTAGCATGGGATCTTCAAAACCCATAACAACGGCTGTCCCTTCAACATACATTACCTGTTGAACAAAGAAAGCCACAAAAATCAACCGATATTCTTAGCAAATTGAAGGATATAAAATTTCTCATGGGCTAGCAAACACCGCACTGTGTATTGTTTCATATGGAACTTTAATTTTATTTCAATAGAAATTTTGTAAACAAGACGGTGATATACATTTTAACTGAGAGTATATTAGCAGTTGACTTTTAAATTTTAAGATCATAATTTAAAAAAAAAAGCATATTTGAACCCTAAAATACATGCAGGTTGTTTCTTATAAAGGAAAAATCATCCTTTAATTAACATATTCCAGTTGGAAAAAATATTTATATAACATTTAGTTCTCACTGCTTTAATATGGAGGCCCTCATGCTGCTGCATGAAAGGAGAAGCTGTAACAGAAATAGAGTCCTCCTTTAGAGGAGGACTTCATTTTCTTTCCATTTAAAAGTGTAACTTTCCGGAGCTGGAAGCAAACTGAATATTTGTCATGAAATTTACTATTATAACTGTGAAATGCTATTCATGTGTACTCAGTCAGTACTCATGAGAAATCATGGAGAAAAAATTAAGGGTATCAGGACATAAACAGATAAGTAGAAAAAGCCTGGCAGATAAAACTAGCCCAGGTGGTTTATGTACAGTGGTGATGATCATACAAAATGTACATGGGCAGGTGGATATTGGAAACCAGTTTTATTCTGATTTAATTTGCAATAATAAACTTTCAGAACTCTCTATGAAATAAAATATACTAATTCCCTCATTGTAAGGGCTCACTGTGTACATTAGGTAAGTCAGCCATTAATTTCTCTTTGTAGGGAGAGAAAATTCCAATTATATACGTTAAATACAGACTGCTTTCCTCTAAAATATCTATATTTTTATATATTCAGTGTTTGGTACACGATTATAGTTATGTTCTTCCAATATAAAAGCTAAGCTATTTGACTAAGGAGCCCAAAGAAACAACTTTACTGGCTTTAACTGGGGGTTTCCATAAAAACACATTTGCATCTTTATTTTCATTAATAGAGTACTTTCTAGGGATCCCTGGGTGGCGCAGCAGTTTGACGCCTGCCTTTGGCCCAGGGCGCGATCCTGGAGACCTGGGATCGAATCCCACATCGGGCTCCCGGCACATGGAGCCTGCTTCTCCCTCAGCCTATGTCTCTGCCTCTCTCTCTCTGTGACTATCATAAATAAAAAATAAATAAAAAAAATATATATATATAAAAAAATAGAGTACTTTCTAGTTGTGATGAAATAAATTTGGTATAATAAAACTACAACTACGTTATCAACTCCCCACAGCACAATTTCCTTTTCTGAAAAATCGCCCATAAAGAATTTAATTCCAGTTATTACAATTATCAGATAAAACAGGACCTATTTGATAGGCAAAACCTAATTTAAAATATCTGTACAGCCAAGATGTATGTACAATAAAATGCATGGACATGTAATTATTTTGTCCTGGTGAAATTATTGTTCCAAAACTCCAATGCAGCTCTCAATGACTAACATATACTGATCAAATCAAAACATAACCTGTTCTAAAATATATTGTAATTTAGTGAAGGGGAATATAAGGGAAGGGAGAAGAAATGTGTGGGAGATATCAGAAAGGGACACAGAACATAAAGACTCCTAACTCTGGGAAACGAACTAGGGGTGGTGGAAGGGGAGGAGGGCGGGGGGTGGGGGTGAATGGGTGACGGGCACGGAGGGGGACACTTGATGGGATGAGCACTGGGTGTTATTCTGTATGTTGGTAAATTGAACACCAATAAAAATTAATTTATAAAAAAAAATAAAATAAAATATATTGTAATTATAAATAGAATAGAGACTCTTGGAATATTTTATGGGAATCAAACCTTGTTATATACTCATATTTACCAATTAAGATAAAGACAAATTACTCTGAAAGACCATACCTTCTCATTATAATTTGACTGCTTCAATCCATTGTAGTGATAGACAGTAAATGACTCTGGACCACTGGAGCCCTATTATAAATAAAATATTAGAATTTTAAATTATATTTTTATGATAGGCAATTTATAATTAGCAGTTGAAAGGAAAATGCAGATTTCTTAAATCCTTACCCTTTGGTTGGGGAATCTTTTGATAAGGCAAGAAGCCTTAAGACTTTACTAGAAAACCTAAAACTAAAATAGTTGCTTCTGGGGAAAAGAAGAAAGTGGAGAAGTATTTTTTTAAAGGACAGGGTTCAAAAACACAAAAATATTTCCTAAAATCTTACCTCTTTTTTATTCCTGGTTGTAAATAATTTGTTCCTCTCAGTAAATACATAAGAGCAGTAATGTCACTTTTCGTCAGCCTGCAAACAACATCTAGGTACCAGTATTTTCCATTTGGCTCACAATATCGAATTAGGGGTTTCCACCCTTCTCCCCCATCTAAATATTGTCAGCTTTTAGGTAGTGAAAAGAGCCTTATGGGAATGAAAATGCAAAATTATAGTGCTTGAAGTCTTTATTGGATATTATTAAATTACTATTTTATTAAATTTGTTATTCCTACTGCCTTAACCTTTGTTCCCAGTTAGCTAAAGATCAAGTTCAATTCTCTTAACTTGGCTTTAAGGTCATTCATGGTCTGGCCCCACCAAAAAGGTACCAGGCTCCAGTGATTTCTCTTTGATTGATACGAGGATGCATGTGGGACAAAAACTGGTCCTGCTCCTCCTCAGAACTTGTTCCATTTTTTTTGGAACTAAGAGAAGAGAGCTGTTGGCAAGGGTGGCTCCAACTTTGTAGGAGGCTTGCTGCTTCAGTTCTTGAACGCCTGTAAGCTATTCCTTGCAGTTCTTTCCTTGCCCTCTCACTTCAGTCATTTCAGGCTATCATCTGCAACCAAGAATCCTAAAATACAGAACCTAATCTACCTTTACTACTCAATTGTCTGAATTTTCTGTTTTAGGCAAACCTATTAGTCATCTTCCCATGAAAAGACTTTTTGTTGTTGGCTCTTTGCATATTCATTTTTTTAAAACCCCTTGAAAATTGAGAAAAGAGATCTAATCTAAGCTTTTGCTTTCTTGTTATCTATCAAAATGCTTTACAAAACATAGAAAAATCAGTAACTTGGTCATTTTCTTCATGTATACATGAGTTGATGGAATTAGTTTCTTAGATAATGAGCTATTATCAGAGTTAACATACTTTATTTTACTGGAATGGATACACAATTTATATTCTTTAGTTCCAGTTATTAACAGTTGGCACAAAATGCTAAAATATCAACAGAAGGTGATTGTAACACACTGGCGAACTACCAACCCTGGACTCCTTAGTCAGCCACCGTCTGGCTGTCTGACCTCAAGCGGTTTTCTGAAATGCTCTAAAGCCTCAATTTCCTCATTGCCAAAATGGGGGGGGGGGGAGCGGCGGCGGCAGGGAATAGTACCTAATTTATAAGGCACACAGTAGCCAATGCATAGTTATGGGCTTAAAAGATGGCAGTTGCTTCTGCGATTCTTACAAACAAATTGCCTTGAAATGCTTCTCTGTATTTCTCTCCTTGAGGCCAAGAAATGCTCTTCCCTAGTACTTACTTTAAGCATTTGTAGAGATTACAGAAGTTAGATAAATATTCTCCTGGCTGTCCTTCTGACCCCAGTTTTGCAACTTTACTGAGTTTCACTAAATTGGTCTGTTGGTACAAAGCGTTATACAGAGGACCTCAGTGGTGTGGGCTATGATCAAAAGAGATGTGTGACAGAAAGTTGAGCATGTGAGTAGGCGGGAATGTGAGGTCTTCCTCTGGAGGGTGTTTGATTGGGAAGGGACCTGAGGACTTGCATTTCTAACCAGCTTTTGCAGATTACACTTGGAAAGACCAGGGAACTAAAATTCTCTTTAATTAGCTCAAGGAATACAACATAAAAAACTGTTTCTTGAACTAGTAAGTTCTTAGGATGATTACAAGTACTATCTTGTGATGAATTACATCTAACATGCAGATTTCCAAAAGAGGTGGTAACTATCCCACTTTATATTTCCCCAAGCACTTTTCAAAATCTGCCCCTAAAATCAGTGCTGTAATTTTTAATTTAATGCTATAAATTTACTCAACACTTATAAGATATGTAAAACACATTGTTATATTCCAAAAAAGAACTCTGAAAAAACCCTAGTAGTTGGGAGTGTGAACAAACAGGACATCACAATCCAGTAGTCATTTTTTTTTTCATGAAGCATTTACTAAAATTTAAAGAAGTCTAGCTATCTTGTGATATACTTTTTGAATTTACCTCACTTTCTTTACTCAACACCAACCATAACAGATCCAGATTTAGAAAATATGGGCTCTCTTTTAATTACCAAGATTAAGTGTAACATTGTCTATTCTGTTAAAGATAATAATTTGGTATTTCAGGTTTCAATTAAGACATATCCTGACATTTTCCCTCTGTCACTTTGCTGCTTGTGAATACAGAAAGGCAATACAGAAATTGGCATTTCTATTAAAACAATGATCTTTAACTTAAACCATGATGGTATCTGAGGAAATCATCCCAATATGCCTGGCCTAAAGCATCTGGTTTAGCAGTAAAGTCCTTCACTGAGCTAGAAAACATGAAGAAAATAATTGGCTTTGTCAATGATGTAGATGTAACTCAGGAGATTGAGACTAGCTCCTATCAAAGCCCAGTTAGAAGACATGTCCTAATATGAAATAGCATAGCTCCACTCAGCGGTTCTCCTTTTACTCTAAAATTCTCCTGGAACTTTGTCATCTCCACTACTTACGGACTCCTTTACTTTCTCTATTTATTTAAATATATTCAAAGCTCCAAAAAAGATACATACCATCTATGATAACAGTGACCCGAGAGAAGGAAAATAGGGTTCAGGTGGATAAAGAGGATCTTTCTCTTTTTATTACACATATTTCTGAATATTATCCTTCCTTTAGAGAAACAGTACCATAGTGTGTGTATACTGGTGTATGTACACTCTTCCACCACCTCCTCCTCAGAAATTTTGCATTATTGTATTATAGCACGCATACCCTTCTATCCTCTCTGTATGGGAAAATATTTACATCATAACAGTGCTTTCTTCGTCTTCTATGTGCATGTTAGAACATCTTACATGAGTAGGAAAAAAGTGCTGAAATAATCACAAAAAGCTCATCCCAATAGAACAAAACATTAAGTAGATTTATTTCTTCAACTATGTTACCTGATCGGGAAAAAATTCTTGAAGGAATGGACCCAATAATATGATTCCTAATCCTTCTGGATCTAATTTATTCTTCATGAGATTTATACTATGGGAGGAAAAAAAAAAAAAAGAAAAACAGTGGATACCAAAGGAGAAAAAGCTTATTTTCCTTCTTTCATAAAGATTAAATTACTAGTACTATAACACATCTGCCTGCCAAAAATCTTAAGAGCTGTTCTTTTTAGACCCTTAATGACAAATACACAGGAATGACATCTAATTTGCCAAAACTTGGGTATTTTTAAACCAGAGTACTCTGTTACTATTTAGAATTTAAATTATGATGATGACTTTGGAACATTGTCCCTTATTAGGTAAAGTAATTTTAAATAGCTTGGCTTGTAAATGCAGGCTTATAACCTCCCAAAGGCAATTCTCCTTGTTAAATTCAGGCATACACCTATGAAGCAAATGAGGCATTTAACTTAAACCTTGATTTTTAAGCTCAAAGAGGAAAAAAAGACAGTGTCAAAAGGCAGTGGTCTGTCAGGTAATCAAAAACATCTCCCAAAAGGCACTTTCAGAAACCAAATGTGAAGGTAGCTTAAAATTCTTAGATAATGTAACCTGAAGAGTTAAGAGGAAAGACTATTGTTGGAGAGCTGAGGCCTAGTGAAAGCAATGAGTGGCACATACTATGTTGTTCTGGGAGCAGCCTATGGTGAACAGTGCTTTGCTTAGCCTTGCCATTTAGGTGGAGCCAAGGCTGGTGAAAGGGGTTATGTGTGACTAGAAAGTAGGCAAGAGTTGTAAAAATGAAAACGGCCTTTGCAGAAAATTTTCATTTTCCATGTTCTCTCCCAAATTGTACATGCCAGGTTAACTATTCCTTGTTATGCAACTTGCAAAGGATATGACAGTTGAGCGGGTCTGAGTATGGGCTGCGGGTTAGGATATAAAAGCAAGGTCATATTTAATGCATTTAATTCATTAATCCTAATGTGGTCCTGCTAGTTAATAGGCCATCACATAGCATAAATGTGACTAGGCCAAAACACAGAATGAAGAACTCAGTCCAATCTGTCAGCTACTTCTAAAAAAACAATCTAACTCAACTGGACTAGCTTTATAATTGAAGGTATTTTATGTATTCTGATTAAAAAAATGAAAAGTAGGTGATAATTAGCCATATATGTAAGAATTTGAGAAAAAAACTTTTCTTCCTTTTTCTCTTAAGAATTGTGAATAACCAGAATTACTGGAGTTTAATTCTCTTTTGCATATTACAGTGATATAAACAAGATGGTCTTTACTTGGAAAACTGTTAAAAATTTTTTTACAAAAACCGTAATTCCAAAATATATAATTATGATTATACTATTTATTAGACAAGTTCAACTCTATGAATTGACTTCCTCTTTAAGTTGGAAACAACTGTCTATTAATAATGCATAATATCAGAGCTCTAGGTAGTAAGAGTTGGGCAAATTAATTCAAATGTGAGCAATTTGAAAATGTTTCATACTTTCAAAGAAAATACACCAAACTATTTAAAAACAGAATAGGATCAAGTTCTAAGGACTATATTATGTTTGATGATTCTTTTGCTGAATCCTTTCCTTTAGTGTTTTGTAAGTTCAAATCTGTTCATCACATAACTTTTCAGACTAAAAAAACAGGGCAGAAAAAGGAAAAGTTAGCATAGATCATAGGTGATCTTTATATCGATTGCTCAAATACAAAAATATATCCCCTTAATGAGAAAGATTTTGTCATGGATAACAAAAAGCACAAATTTATGAAAGAAGTTATAGATGTATCAATGTACAAAATATAAAAGAATGAAGAAGACATGATATTAACGTTTGACAGTACTGAAAACTAAATTCTCTAACATACTGGGGCTGCTCACAAAGGTTTTAGCCAATTTAATGATACAGAATGTCCAGTGTCTCTGATCAATGTCTTCATCTTTAAGATGAAGTCAGAAACTTGCTGGCTTTCTAAGACAGGCAACTAGCAATACAGACATTACAGATAACTGTCATTACTTTCACCTATGCACAAAATTTTAAAAAATGGAAAAGATTTTGTAGCAAGAAAAACAGTGGGGAAAGGAGCATTTTCAGTATGTTGAGTCTTTGCTATAAATACTCATCAGTTTGATTTCTTCCTAAATCTTTCTTTATATAAAGGACTAAGCTTCCTCTATGCAGGTTTAGACTTCTTTAAAAAGGCAAAAATGTAATGTTTTAAATTTAATGGAAATATTTTTGAATCAGTTAAATAATACTTCCTACTGCTTACTATTCAGGATCTGAAACAAGGTCCAATGCTTTCATCACATCTTCTAGAAGTGAATCAGGTATGAATCCATTATCTGGGGGGGGGGGGGGGGGGAGGGGAGGAAAAAAGCATTAGCATCTTAGAATAAGAGTTTGCTTCAAGAAATGCTATGAGAAAAATCACCTAAAAGGCAACTGTGCCTATTATTAGATGCTTTCTTCTTTTAGTTTTCTTGGGAACAGAGGCACAGATTTAAAGTCAAATTACTCCTTAAACAGGCTTATATATTTCAATGATAAAAGTGTTTTTCTATTTAAAGTGATAATTATTTAGCAAGTTAGGTACATCTTTGATTAAAAATGTGAACCTTTAGATTCCCTTTAACAAACTGAATTAGAGTAAGTCTTTACCAACAAATTCCTTTAATTATAATGTCAATGATAATGTTCTTTTTGAGAGAATATGATGTGCTGTTATTTATGTTATTATGTTATCTGATAGTATAAGACATGAGCTACCCCTGTAAAGAACTTGATTTAAATAAAAGCCATGGATTTAATGGGAAAAATTCAAAAGTTGAAATTCAGAACAGAATCAAAGGGTTGATGAAGACTAGTTTATGGAAAATATTCCTTTTCTTGGGCTTGCTGAGGAAATAGCATTGGGAAAGGGCCCAAGCTTGGATGATGCAATAGCACTTGACACACAAAAAAAGGCGTGTAGGGCCATTGAAATCAGTTTTAACAAGCAAATTCATTCCCTTAAATGTGCAATGCCTGAGTTTCTTTACCCATTTACTCATTCCTGGAGACTGTTTCAGCTTTAAATCAACTTTGCAACAATATCCTTTTCAGGAATTAGATAATTTAAAAACAAAGTCTTGTCATGGAGAACAAGATGTACAAGCTTCTATAATCCAGAATAAAATGGAGTTGTTCTTTTGGGATGTAGCAAGTACTCTAGCAGAAAGGATACAAAGAAGTTAAGGTTTTAAAGTCTTAAACCTTGTAAGCAGATGCTTTCTCATTTGAAGAAAAACTGCACTTGACAAAAAGGCAAAGAATCATTGGAGATAATTAAAAATGTGCAATTTTTAAAAGTGAAGGCTTAATACCAAATTTTCCAGTTACCAATACTTTGAGGCACAGAGAGTAAAGAACTTGTTTAAAGGTGCTTGTGAAAATATTCAAGCTTTGTAAGCCTAACTTTGATCAGTTTAGAAGGTAGAAAATTCATTTGTTTAGTTAAGTCACAGCTAAAACCTCAACACTCTGGCCACGAGATGACAGGCACAATTCTCTGCACTGGTTTTCTTGTTTTGGGGGTTATCATGTATATCCACCTGATAGAAACAGTCTGATCTCTTCTTAACATAAGTAGAGACTCAGCTTCCACCCCCAGAAGAAGCTAACTGGCCAAAGTACCCAAACAGCAATGAGGAAAACAACCTTCTTCACTCAAACACGATTAACCTCAAGCATAAACATTCCAACATATTTTTAAGATACCTATGAGTATCTTAAACACAGACATTCTGTAGAACGACAATAACTACCAACCCAGTGATTATGCACAAAATGTAGACAGTATTTTAAAATTAGGCTGTAATGCAATGTTCATAATATACCAAAGACTTTTACTATACCCCTGATCAGAAGAGGCAATTTTGATGTTACTTTATTCTTGAATCATACCAAATAAAGTATCAGACAAATTCTTTACAAAGTCTGAAAGTAGATGAAGCTTAGGATATCTAGTAGTTAATGAATTCCTGAGAGACGATGGAAGTAGAGATACCATGATACCTTGGTACCAAGAGCAGAAGAAATACCAGTGAGGACCATTTGCTGACCAGTCATGCAGACCTAAGTAGTGCTCTAGAGCTTGGACACATTGATAACTTAACCAGATGAACATAAACAGATTTCCAGAGGCTTTAAAGCTCAGAAGAATGGGGAATAGCCGGGGGGCGGTGGGAAGAGTACAAAAGGGGATGCCAGTTGTGATCTCAAGCAGTTACCATGTAAATATTCAAATGCAGTTACAATGTGTTTTAAAATGCTTGAAAGGGGGAAGAGCTGTGTGTTAAAAATAAGTTTTAAATCAACAGATTGTAAAAAGTGTCAAGTGGCAGAGAAGGAACAACTCAATGTAAAAAAGTGCTGATAAAGGAGAGCCAAAGTTACAGTAAAGTAATTTCCTGATAAGCTCACCATTTGTACCGAATTCATGATTTCTGTTCTAAAAGACAAGGGAATAAAAGGGAGAGCCCAGCAAGTCTTGTCACTAGTGAAACTGTGCTGCAGGAGGAAAGTAAATCCCAGGAATTTACAGAGGCAGGAGACAACTTGTGAGGAGATGGGGGTACAGGTGGTGGTGGTGGGAGCATGGCAGCACTTAGAACTGTAGTAGGTATAAGAAAGTCAAGTTCCTTGGGAATAGAGAATAAAATTGAGATCTAGGTGATTTAATGTCATTTGTTTCAGTCAAATAATAAACTCCTTTTTACTAAATGTTGTATTATACTTTACCTAATCTTATTATTAAAAATTAATAATGTATGGCTGCAATTTAATATAACCCATAGAAAAGTATGCAACTTTTATCCTTTGACATTTCCATGTTTCAGCATTCCTTGGTCTCTTTGCCTTAGTATATCATCTGATTCCCCAGTAGATGTGGGCTCCTGCATCTTAAGGATTCCATAGCCTCAGGCTAGCACCAGGCTTGACACAACTGGCTGCCCAAGGACCTATGTTCCAGTTATGCCAGCTAGTCCTAACTTCACGTTCCAACAAGGTACTCCATTTCAGGCACCGTGGTTCAACCAAAAAAGCTTTGTAGGGATGCCTGGGTGGCTCAGCGGTTGAGCATCTGCTTTTGGCTCAGGACATCGTCCCAAGAGTCCCAGGATCGAGTGCTGCATTGGGCTTCCTGCATGGAGCCTGCTTCTCCCTCTGCCTATGTCTCTGCCTCTCTCTCTGTGTCTCTCTCATGAATAAATAAATATCTTAAAACCCCCCAAAACCCAAAAACAACAAAAAAACAAAACAGCTTTGTAAACAAAGAAAAGAGTAGTTAATTTATGCTTGTGCTGCAGAACCACTTGTATTACAGGATAGAAAAGCTACAAAACAGGGTGGCGGGACTCAGAGAAACTACGGCGGGGGTGGCCTACAAGAAACAGCGCTGACCATGGGACAGCAAGGAAAGAATGGCAGTGACCACAGGGCAAGAAGGGAAGCAGCAAGATGAAAATGTTACCATTTAAGAGAAAGAAAGAAAACTGAATTGAACAAAAGGCACTTTCGGATGACTGATGAATATTCTCAAAGGTTGCACAAATGCACATTATAATCAGATGGCTGTCAATATATCTTATTGACTTAAAAGAAATAGTATTTAAAGTGCTCTTTTAAAAAAATATAAATGTGTATCCTTTGCCCAAACCGGGTTGCTTGTAATTTTATCAGGGGAGGGGTGAGGGAGAAGAAAGAACAAGAGAAAAACAAAACAAATCCCATTGTGTGTAATACACAAATCTGTGTCTATCATTTCAACTACCATCTACGTAGAATTCAGCATCCTGAAGAAAATTGAGTAAGCTCTGTGCCACCTTTTTCTAACAATGACGTGGTCAATTTATTCTTGAATAACCATGTAGAGTAGATAGTAAGTCCGTTTTAGGGAGGAGAAATCAGATTAGGAACTTGCCCAACATCACACAACTGAGTAAATAAGAGGTGGGATTTGAATCCAGGCTGATACCAACATTACTATATTTAGCAGTTTAGGAAGACATCTGACTATAGTCTTCGTGTTTACTAATGAAACTCTTTCCTTTCCTAATTTTCTTCTAGTTGTGGCCTTTTTCCACTTAAAGGAGTCCCTTTAACATTTCTTGTAAGGCTGGTTAATGGTGAGGAATGACTTTAACTTTGGTTGCTGTGGGAAACTGTATCTTTTCTTTAATTCTTAATGATAGCCTTGCTGGGTTGAGTATTCTTGGGTCTAAGTTTTTTCCTTTCAGCTTGAATATATTAAGCCACTCCCTTCGGGCCTGCAAAGTTTCTGCTGAAAAAATGAGCTGATAGCCTTATAGGGTTCCCCTTGTATGCAACTGCTTCCATTTCCTCTTGCTTCTCAGATTCTCTATTACATTCTTGTTGTAGATCTCTGTGGGTTCATCTTGTTTGGGGATCGCTGTACTTTCTGGACCTGGATGTGTGTTTCCCTCTCCATATTAGGTAGATTTTCAGCTGCTAATTCTTCAAGTAGGTTTTTCCTCCTTGTTTCTCTCCTTCTGGGGCCGCTACAATGAGAATATTACTATGGGTGATGATGGTCTCCTAACCCAGCCTCACTTTTTAATTTTTTTTGCTATTCAGCATTGTTGCTTTTTTATTACTGTCCTCCAGACTGCTGATCCGTTCTTACATTAATTCTCTCTGGTGTATTTTTCATTTTAGTTACTGCATCTCCTGTGGGGTTTTTTTTTTTTTTAATAATCTCTGATGAAGTTTCCACAAATTTCATCCACTCCTCTCTACAGTTCCGTTAGTATCTTTATGACCATTGTTTTGAATTCTTTATCAAGTAGATTGCTTACCTCCATTCTGTTAAGCTCTTTTTCTGTAGTTTTATCTTGTTCTTTCATTTGGGAGATAGTCCTCTTTCCTCAATTGTTTCTATGCAGTTGGTAAGGTCATCTATACCTTCTGCTCTTGAAAGTAGTGGTGTTGTGGTCCAATTCCCTCCTGTTCAGCAGAACCAGGAGCTCCTGGGTGGCTCCTGGGTGGGTTACATATGCCCTGCTGCTGGGGCTAAGCAGCCCCCACTGTGGGCACTCTGATGTGCAGGTCCTGCTTCCTGGGCAGCCAGCTGAGTTTCTGATACCTCAAAATATTCTAATATTCTTTTGTTTCATATCTTTGGTCACATCAATCTACCTTATAACCTACTTCTAAAATTTTATTTTTAAAACTTGTAAAAAAAAGTCCCTGAATATGACATACATATCCAAATACTTTCCCCCATAAAAGGGATACAAAAAAACAGAACTATGAATTTGCTCTAAAGCTCATGTGTAACACTTTGTATATGTCAGCTATCTGATTCTTTTTAGGTTATGAGTACACATATTGGTGTTTTCATTTCTGAATTTGGTATTATTCATTAGCCTTACTTAGTTCAGTTTAATTTCATTCAATAGTGGGGGAAAGAGGTCATTCAGTTTTACTGCCCAACTAAAGATTTATTTTTTTTCCAACTAAAGATTTAGAATGATACATTTTTGAAAACCGATGATGATTAAGTCCAAGAGAAAATAAACTAGTATATTTCTTAAGTTGTGGAAGAAGCTAACTCAAAGTCAAGTCACTGCAGTGACAAACCAGTTGAGGTATATAGAGAAAGGAATGCCCATTTATAAAGTAACTATGTTAAGCACTGGGCAAGGTTCTTTCCACATTATTAATCCTCATGATGACTCTAAGAAATAGATAAGTTATTCTCATTTGATAGGAAAACAGATTTATAGACCCAAAAGCAACTAGCCTAAAACTATACTGTTACTAAGTGTTAAGAAAAAAATAGATCCCGAAGAGTAAAAAATTTCAAGATAAAAAATCTCAATCCATTTAGGAGTTCAAAAGGACTTTACTGATTCAACAATGTAGGTTTTCTTATATTGTAATTTAGAATAGTATTTCAGGCATCACTTGGTTTTAGTTATATATAAATCCAAGGTTGATCAAACCAACTTAGCTAAAGATATAGTGGACACTGCAGTGATGTATATGCGAACTGAAACTCCTAGGTGGAAAAGCACAGCAAAGAGAATCATGATGATAATTTCTCTTATACCTGGAGGGATCCTCTCAGAGACAGTTCACCATACGGCATAAGGGAAAACAGAAGAACCCCAGCAACCTCACCCCTGTGGACATTTGCAGCCTTTGCCAGTCCTCACCAATGCTGATTCAAGCTGATGTAGCTGCCCAGAGCTATTGCTGCAGTGAGAACTCCGTGACTGCTGTCTCACTCCCTGAGAGGGGAGGCACCACAGCATTCTACTGTATGTGGGATTAGAGCGGCTAGAGGTCTGTGCTCCATCTTGGGTCTCCCAGACTGGTACCATCTGGCACATCATGGCTGGGAAGGGCTACCAATACCTTCACACTCAGGCATCCTGTATCACAGCTCTGAGCCATCATTCTTGGGGATGTGCTGGCACTGCTCTGAGCTCAGTTCCCCAGGTCCTGACATAGAGCTTTAATAGGCTACCAATGAGATTGTGCTGCCAGCCTGTGACTGTCTTCTGAGCCGAGTTGAGACATATGAAGGCTGTGCTGCTACTACATGATACCAGCCCGAGGCCCCTGCCACTGCTGTGTGACCCACACCAGCCAGTCACTATGGTGAGCTTCTAAAGCCCAGTTCTACAGGAGATCTGCACACGTGTATACTGAAGACACCAGTGTCACAGCTGCAAGTGCATCTGTGCCCCAGGAACTATGATAGTTCCCCATGTGCCTGATCTTGAACTGTGACACTCTGAGTAATGCTCTGAGTGCCAGTGTACAAGGCAAAGAGCAGAAAATAACCTCAGCAAGAACTTCCAGCCACAGGCAAAAGGGAAGAACAGGAATATCCCAGCAGACCCAGCCTCTGAGGACTGCAATAGTGTTACCAGCCACTGCCACCTGTAGGAACTGTACAATCTTAGCTACAGAAGATCCCCACACTATGCTCAATGTCAAACTCAGCCGATGAAGCTGCACAAAGACTGTGCCTTCCCCAAAATAAAAGATGCTGTATCCCACCTAGCTGATGCCCTTGAAGCCACTTCCAGGTAAATTCTTTCTCCCAGTGAAGCCAGTCCAACAAGGTGGGAAAAGGTGACTACAACCTCAAAGGCACAGACATGCAAAGCCATCAGAAAAATGAAGAAGATAACACCCCACAAAAATAGTATTGTTTAAGGAACAGTGTAATTTTCCAGTAACTGACAACAGAGAAATGATTATCCATAAGTTATTTGAGAAAGAGCTCAAAATAAGTGTTTCAAGGAAATTCCTCAAAGTTCAAGAGCATTCAGAAAACGCAATGAATTTAAGAAAACAGTATGTGACCAAAAAAGTTCAAAGAAGTAGAAATCATAAGGAACTAAAAATCTGGACCTTAACACCACAATCAACGATATGGAAAAAGCAACAAGGAGCTTGAACAATAGGCTCAATTAGGCAAAAGAATTCGATATTATCGGAATGCCAGGGTGGCTCAGGAGTTGTGCATCTGCCTTGGGCTCAGGGTGTGATCCTGGGGTCCTGGCATCGAGTCCTGCATCAGGCTCCTTGCCTGCCCCTCTCTCTCTGCCTGTGTTTTTGTCTCTTTGTCTCTCATGTATAAATTAATAAATAAATACATACATATTAAAAAAAACCCCTCAAAATTATCAAGTCAAGGAGAATGAAGAAATTAGAATGAAAAGGAATGAGAAGGCCTAAGAGAGCTGTTGGGCATCAACAAGAAAATCAATATTTTCATTTGGGAAGTCCTAGAAGGAAAAGAGAGCAGGGAAAGAACTGAAAACTTTCCAAATCTGGGGAGAGCGATGGCCATCCAGATACATGAAGCTGAAAGATCCTGAAAGATCTTCACCAAGACATATTACTGTAATCAAGCTCTAAAAAAAAAAAAAAAAAAAAAAGAAAAAGAAAAAGAAAAAAAGAAAAAAAAATCCAAGAGATATTTGAAAGCAGCAACAGAAAAAAAAGACTCCTACAATGGAATCTCAATGAGGCTAGTGGCAGCATTCTCTGCAGAAACCTTGCAGGCCAAGAGAGCTTGTGCTCAAGAGAAAAACCTGTCAACAAAGAATACTTACTCTCTCCTTCCTTTCTGAATGACAATTTTGCTGGGTTAACATATTCCTAGATAGACAAAAGTTGAGGGAATTTATCACCATGAGTCTACCCTCAAGAAGTAGATGCTAAATTAGTAACCTGAAAACTATTTTAAATAAACATAAAATTCACTGGTAAAAGTGAATATATAGTCATATCCAAAACCCCCAATTGGAAGTGTAATAGAAGCTTGTTTATGTCAAATAGCTCAAGGAACTGGAAAGAAAAAGAATAAGTGAAGCACCAAATTAATGAAAGGGAAACAAAGAACAAGGATCAGAGTGGAAAGAAATGAAATAGTTTGATGTTTTTTGTCTCCAAGAGGTGTTTTTTGAAAACAGAATTGAGAAACCTTTAACTAGACGCACAAAGAAAATAAGAGATGACTCAGAAGATATGACACCTGATACCATGATCATAGAAAATACAAATGATCAGAAGAGACTATTAACAATTACATACTAAATAACTAGATAACTAGATAAGAAATAGATAAATTTCTAGACACCTACACGAGATCAATTGTAAGGGAATTGAATCAGTAATCAAAAAAACCTGTCAACAAACAAAAGTCCAGGAGCTTCTGGCTTCATTCTAAATACATTAAAAGAATACATACCAATTCTTCTCAGACTCTTACAAAAACAGAAGAGGCAGGAATATTCCCAAACTCTTTTCAGAAAGCCACGATTATTCTGATACCCAAACTAGACAAAAATGGCACAAGAAAGGAAAATTGCAGGCTGATATCCCTGATAAACACAGATGCAAAATTTTCAAAGTATTAGCAAACCAAATTCAACAATACAGTAAAGGTATCATATACCACAATCAAGTGGGATTTATTCTAGGGATATAAGCATGGTGTGATATCCACCAATCAATACAATATGCCATGTTAACAGAATGAAAGATAAGAAAATCATATGATCATCTTAAAGGATGCAGAAAAAGCCTTTGACAAAATTGAACATCTATTCATGATGAAAACTCTCAACATAGTAGATATAAAGGGAATCACCCAACATAATAAAGGTTGTATTTGACAAGCCCACAGCTATCATCACACTCAAAAGTGAAAAGCTGAAACGTTTTCCCCTAAGATCAGGAACAAGGATGTCCACTCTCACCATTTTTATTCAACATAGTATTAGAAGTTCTAGCCAAGCAATTAGGCAAGAAAAAGAAAAGGCATCCAAGTGGGAAAGGATAAAGTAAAACTGTCAACTATCACTAAAGGAAAGGCAACAAAAGCAAAAATACAAAAAAACTAAAGCTATACAGCAAAGAAAACGATTAACAAAACGAAAAGGCAACCTATCAAATGGGCGAAAATATTTGCAAGTGATGTATCTGATAAAGGGTTAATATCCAACATACATAAACAACTCCTACAACAGTAGGATGATTAGAGGTAATATTGTATTGCATGTTTTAAAGGTGCTCAGAGAATAGACCTTAAAATTTCTCACCACAAGAAAAAGAAAACTGTATGGCAAATGGATGTTAACCTGACTTACTGTGATCATTTCACAATATACTTAGTCATTATGTTGTATACCTCTTATATGTCAATTATATCGCAATGGACAAACAAAACAAAATGTTCTGATTCTGCGACGGTGTGTAAATCACTTTGAATTCTAGCATATAGGTTAGGAGGCAAAAGTGTTAAAATAATTATAACTATGATATATTAATATACTACATAAAGAAATGCATATTGGGACATCAAAATAAATTATGGGTAGGGCACATGAATGGGGGTAGGACTTTTTGATGTAATTGAAGTTAAATTGTTATCAGCTTAAAGGCCTCAAAGTAATCACAGAGCAAAAATCTACAATAAACGATGAAGAATCCAAGCATACTGCTATAAAATCAATTCACCAAAACAGCAAGTGAAGAAAGGAACTACAGAACTGTAAGTCAGAAAGCAATTCAAGATATGGCAACAGTATGTACTTACCTACCAATAATTACTCAAACATTAAATGGTTTAAATTCTCCAATGAAAAGACAGAGTGGCTAACATGGATAAAAAACAAAACCCAAATATATGCAGCCTACAAAAGACTCACTTCAACTTGAAGGACTCTCAGAGGATCAAAAAAAAATTTTCCATGCAAATGGGAAACCAAAGAGGACAGGGGTAATTATATCAGGTAAAACAAGATTTTAAGTCAAAACCTGTAATAGGATAAAAGAAGGTCATTAAACGCCAAAGGGATCAATTCATCAGGAGAATATAACAATTATAAATCTTTATGCACCATATATTGGAGGACCTGAATATATTAAACACATTAATCCATGGGGGAGAATTTTGGATAGCACTGAAATAACAGAGGAACTCAATACCCCACTTTTAACAATAGATGATTGATGCAGAAAATCAATAAGCAAACAATGGACTTAAATGACACTTTAGACATATGTAGAATATTCCATTCAAAGCACAGCATGGATATTCTTAAATGCACTTGGAATATTCGGGATAGATCACATGATAGATCACAAAAATGTTTTATCAAGCTTAGTAAGACTAAAGATCATAATAAGTGTCTTTTCTGACCACCAAGGTATGAAACTAGAAATCAGTAACAGAGGGAAAGTTGGAAAATTCACAGATATATGGCGATTCATGAACAATGAATGGGTCAAATAACTCAAAGGAAAATCAAGAAATACTGTCAAACAAATGAAAATGGAAGCACAACAGATCAAGACCTATGGGATGGTGCAAAAGCAGTTTTAAGAGAAGTTTAAGATTTCAATCTCATACCTCAAGAAACTAGAAAACAAACTAAGTCCTTAGCAGAAAGAAGGAAATAACAAAGATCAGAATGGAGACAAATGAAATAGAGACCAGAAAAGCAAAAGAAAAGATCAATGAAACTAAGAGCTTGTTTTTGAAAAAAAAGACAAGGCTCTAGCTGTACACACCAAGAACAAGAGAGGGTTCAAAGTCAGAAATGAAAGAGGAAACGTTAAAACTGATGCCACAGAAACATAAAAGTATTAGAAGTGGCTACTATGAACAATCATACACTAACAAATTGGACCACTTAGAAGAAATGAACTAATTTCTAGAAATATACAACCTACCAAGACAGAATCATGAAGACACAAAATCTTAACAGGTGAGTAACAAAAAGGAGATTGACAAAGTAATCTAAAACCTCTTAACAAACAAAAGCCCAGGAACAGATGGTTTCTACCAAACACTTAAAAATTAATGCCAGTTCCTTTCAAACTGTACCAAAAAACTGAAGGTGAGGGTACACTCCTAAACCATATGATGGGGCTGGCATCATCCTGCTACCAAAGCCAGGTAATGACACTACCAGAAATAAAACTACAGGTTAATCTCCCTGATGAATGTAGATGCAAAAATTATCAACAAAATATTAGTAAACCAAACCCATAGCACATTAAAAAGATCATACACTATGATCAAGCAGGATTTATTCCAGGATGCAAGGATGGTTCGACACACAAAAATCAATAAATGCGGTATATGTCACATTAATAAGATGAAATAAAGTATCATCTCAATATGCAGAAAATGCATTTGACATAATACAAATCCTTTCACAATTAAAAACACAAAAATTTTCACACAGATGCAATGTTCCTTAGTGTAATAAGGGGCATATATGACAAACCTACAAGTTATTATCATACTCTATGACAAAAAAAAGTCTTTTTCCTCTAAGATCAGAAAAAAAAAAAAAAAGATAGGAATGCCTGTCAATTCTAGTTACCACAGTACTGAAATCCTAGCCATATCAACTGGTTAAGAAAAAGAAAAGGCATATATAGATGACATAATCTTACATATTTAAAACCCAAAAGACTCCCTTAAAACACTGTCAGAACTAATAAATGGTTTCAGAAAATATGCACGATGTAAAATCAACATACTGATACCAGTTGCATTTGTATACACCAGTGAAAGCAATCCATTTACAATAGCACTGGAACAATGAATTATTTAGGAATAAGTTTAACGATGGAGATGTAAGACCTATAGACCAAAAAGAAAGACATTGATGAGAGATCAAAGATGACATAATGGAAAGATATCCTGTATACTTGGACTGGAAGAATATTGTGAAAATGTCCATAGTAACCAAAGTGACATAGAGATTCAATGCAATCCCTATCAACATTTTAAAGAAATTTTTCACAAATAGATAGTTTGGAACCACAGAAGACTGCACACCCATAGCAATCCTGAGAAAGAAATAAAGCCAGAGGCGTCATACTATCTGATTTTCAACCTGTATTGCACAGCTATAATAATAAAAAGAGTATGGTTCTGAAATAAAACAGGCACATAGACCAGTTCAGCAGAACAGAGCCCAGATATAACCCCATTCATACATGGTCAACTAACTTTTGACAAAGATGCCACAAACACAGAGGAAAGCATAGTCTCTTCAATAAATGGTGTTGGAAAAATGGGATATCCATATGAGATGGCTATGAAACGGAATGAGACTGACTAGACCCCTTATACCACTTAAAAAAATTGACTTGAAATGGATCATTAAAAAAAAAGAAAGAAAGAAATGGATCAGAGACTTAAATGTAAGACCTGAAACTGTAAAATTCCTTTAAGAAAACACTGGAAAAAAGATCAGTATCATTGGTCTTAGCAATGATTTCTTGGATAAGACACCAAAACACAGGCAAAAATAACCCTAAAATAAACAAGTGGGGCTGTATTAAATTAAGGAGCCTCTGCATAGCAAAGGAAATAATAAATTAAAAAGGCAACCTACAGAATGGGAGAAAATCTTCCCAAACTATCTCATAAGGAGTTAACACCCAAAACACATTAAGAATTCAGAGTAGCAAAAAAAAAAAAAAAAAAAAAAAAAAAAAAAAAAAAAAAGGAAGATAATCCAATTGAAAAAGGCACTGAGTCTGAATAGATGTTTTTCTAAAAAACAACATACAGCCAATAGGCATATAAAAAGACACTTAATATCATTAATCATCAGTAAAGTGCAAATCAAAACTACAATGAGGCATCCCTCACACCCGTTAGGATGGCTTTTATCCAAAGGACAAAAGATAAATGTTGATAGTATATGGAGAAAAGAGCACTATTATACACTGTTGGCGAAAATATAAAATGGTACACCTATTAAGGAAAACATATACAAAAATTCCTCAAAACACTGAAAGCAGAACTACCATATGATGCAGCAATCCTACTGGTATTATCTAAAGGTACTGAAATCACTAGTGTGAAGATAGATCTGTGCTACCCCAGTCACTGCAGGATTGTTCTCAACAGCCAAGATATGAAAACAAAGTGTCCATCAATGGATAAATGGATAAAGAAGACGTTTTTATACAATGGAATAGTGATCAGCTATGCTAACAAAGGAAATCCTACCTTCTGAAAAAACATCGATGGGCCTTGAGGGCATTACACTAAGGGAAAAAGAAACACTGCACAACATTACTTGTATGTGGGATCTAGAAAGGCTGAATTTGGAAACAAAAAGTAGAATGGTGGTTACCAGGGGCTGGGGAGGTAGGTTAACTGGGAGATGTTTAAGATGTTACCTGCAACTAGTATATAAATAAGCTCTGGAGAGCTAATGCACGGCATGGTGATTATAGTATAAAATACTGTACCATAAACTTCAAAGTTGATAAGAACTAGATCTTAATTGTTCTCACCACAGAAAAATGGTAATTATGTGACATGACAGGTGTTAGCTAACACTACTGCAGTTATCATTTTGCAATATATAAATTATCAAAGCAATACTTTGTATACCTTAAATTTACAGAATACTTGTCAATTATATTTTGGTTTTTAAAAAAGTATTTTGAAAGACTTTTTAATATTAATTTGAATAATAGAATAAAGGAATAACTTTTTAAAACACTTATCTAGAAGGTGGTATTTTCCTGTTTAACCCAGACTATCAGAGGTCAAGATTCAAGCAACTCTAACTTTGTTATCCCAAGAAACCTACAAATCTTATGCCATGTGAGAATCTGACAATCACTTAGGCATCCTTATTTGTTCTCATTTTCACATTTCCCATTTAAAATTTTCAAGAAGTGCAACCTACACTTCATTCAATAATCCAAAAATGCTTTTGAGTAAAACTCAGGTTTATCAATCACATTTCAAATTATTTAAAGATCTAAAACACTGGGCAGCCCGGGTGGCTCAGCGGTTTAGCGCCGCCTTTGGCCCAGGGCGTAATCCTGGAGACCTGGGATCGAGTCCCACGTTGGGCTCCCGGTGCATGGAGCCTGCTTCTCCCTCTGCCTGTGTCTCTGCCTCTCTCTCTGTGTCTTCATGAATAAATAAATAAAATCTTTAAAAAAAAAAAAAACACTAAAACACTAAATCAAGGATAATAAAATAATAAAATCTTTTACCTTCTGGATCATAGGTTTGAAAAACTCTCCTGGCTTGTTCTGAAGGAGCCTCAGGAGCAACTAAAGCCATATCCTGAAAAGATAAGAAGCATGCTATCAACCAGCTATAATAATATCATCATCTTAAAAATAAACAGAACAAATACGAGGCTATGGTGAGGAATTAGGACATGGGGAATCAGAAGATTTTGAGTCATATTTCTATCAGATGTGTGTGACTAAGTTACAAACTCTCTGGGCCTTAACTGTACATTTGAAAAATGGGAATACTACTGCAACCATGGGCAATGGTTGTGAATATGATACTGAAGCTTTATATGAAAACACTTAAGGGACGCCTGGGTGGCTCAGCGGTTAAGTGTCTGCCTTCGGCCCAGGTTGTGATCCTGGAGTCCTGGGATGGAGTCCTATATCAGGCTCCCTGCATGGAGCCTGCTTCTCTATCTGCCTGTGTCTCTGCATCTTTCTCTTTCTCTCTCTCTCTCTCTCTCTCTCTCTCTCCCCGTCTCTCATAAATAAATAAATAAAATCTTAAAAAAAAAAACCCTGAAAAGTCTTAATATTATGTAATTACTATAAAAGTGCAACCTGCAAAAACTAATGACTTACACTTTTGCTTTATATCATTGTTCAAATAAAAAGAAATATAACTTAAAATATATCTACTTTTCGAATATTTAAAAATTAAATCCAGAGATATATAGGACAGCAAACAATTACAGAGAAATGCATTTGGTATTTATGACTTTAGTAAGCATATAATGGCAATACCTAGCCACAGATCATCAAGTTCTGCACGTCCAGCATTTTAATTTTTCTTAACTCAGAGGAAATATCTAGAAAGCAGAATTCTTGCCCCATAAAACTAATTCTGTATCATGATTAATTTCTTGGCAGCAATATTACAATTTATAAAAAATAATCACAAAATTTAGCGTTATCTCAGACTTTCCACAAACCTTTACTCCACGTAGTTGAGCTGTTGTGCAATTTTACCTGACTGACAGATATCTGGAATCTGGGCTCGGCTATTCCTAACACTGGGCTGAGCTTTTGTCTGTAATTATATTCACTCACACAAACCTTATCAGAGAACAAGTTTCTAAGTACCTCCTTTTACCTTCTTGAAATCTCTGTAATAAGTTTAGGATAAAGTTGTTAAATACAATTTGAAATGCTGTTCCTCTGTGGAAAAATAAATTTTTATAAATAACTTTTATCCTAATCATCGCCCCCACTTTATGTTGGAGAAGGAGGAACAAAGTATAAGAATTAATTAGCATAGTTCTTATCATTAGACTAGGTGACTCAGTTTATTTGGGAATATAAGCCAAATGGGAATGGGAAACAATATATACAAACCCTTACACGTTTCATGTATTGAAGTAAAAAAGTGCTATTTGATAACACAGTAAAATATGGTAATATACAATTTTTTCCCATTTAGTACCTCTTGATAGCAGCTTTTAGGTTCTCCTTTCCCTGCATTTTCAGTATTTGTAAATAATTGCCTGTCAAGTGGGATGTTTTCACCTGGCCTTTCAAATACCTTTCTGATTTTATGATCCAGTCCTTCACCACTGGATACCCAGTTAGTGTCTAATCTTTCGTGTGTTAAACAGTGCTGGACCAAATATATCTGAACATGTAATTTCACACATGTGCAGTTTTATCTGTAGGACAGAGCACCACAGTAGGATTGCTGGGTCAAAGGAAGAATGCATTTGTAATTTGGGTTGATATTACCAGATTCTTGGGTTGTATTTATTTAGCCTGTTTAGAACAATATTTCTGAGAAATTCTTCCCTTTTTATAATATATCACATCACCAGTACAGCCTTACTTAGCTCTCTAGTTAACTTCGTATTGACACTAGGATTGCAGTGTCAGCTCTCCAATTTAGGGAGCAATTACTAACACTGGGGCCATAATAATGGTAGCTGCGATGATCACTTCCAAACTGTAATGGCAAAAGTTGCTCCATGTAGTTCACTGTAAGCTTTCCTTAACTATTTCCAACCCCAGTTCTTTGTGATTCTTCCCCTTAGAATGGCTGTAGGAATCTGGGGATTTGTCACTGAAATTCTGGCTGAGGAGAGAAGATAGAGCTGCATTAAAGATGTCAGAAAATGCAAGCATGTAAAAGAACTGAAAGTGAACTACCTGATGCCTTATCTCTAAGTTCTAAGAGCTATAAATAAATAATACACTATGCTAACATAGAAAATTAAAATAGACATAATGAAAACATTCACTGTATATCTCATACCTCTAGCTATGAACATACAAAAACCTTAGGCTTTAGAAATATATTATTCTTGTTTGAATAGGCTATATATGCTGGCCTGATATAGAAGATCATCTGAAGCTTGAGCACAACTCCTAGTGTACTCTGCTTTAACAGATGTTCATTTAGAACAGGGGCTGGCGTATTTTTCTGTAATGGGCCAGAGTGTAAACAGGGCCATATGATCTCAGCAGCAAAACAATACAGTAATACATAAACAAATGAGAGTGGATGTGTTCCAATAAATATTTTACAAAAATAGTTGGTGGCTTGATATGGCCTCTGGGCCAGTTTGCTGCCCCACAATGTCAAGAACATATTTCCCCAAGTGCCCTGGCACTTATTAAACATGCCTTCTTTCTGACACATGTGGGGACATAAAGGTGTCCCTTGTTAGGTTTTACAAAGAAGATACTTTGGCTCTCTGCTCAAAGAGAAAGAGGGCAGGGGATCCAAGCTAGAAAAGAACTAGCAGAGCTGTGGGTAGGGGATTGGAACTGTGAGAAGAGCAGCAGTGAGGAAGGGAAATCAGCATTGATGGAAGAATGAATTTGATTTTGAACATTAGGGGTTAGGAAGTGATGGTTACATATCGAAGTAGAAACATGGAGCTCTCATAATGCTGAGCACACGATGAACACTCCATGCCTGCAGATCACAAGCTGCTTACAGGCCGTGGGAACAGGGCCCGAGCACTGGAGGCAGCCAGGGTGGAGAACCGACATGGAAATGGACAACAGCAGATAACTTCAAAGATGTCAGAATGGAAGACTGCGGAAAAGGAATTTAGATCAGTTCCTGGCTGAAGTTCAGGAAGTGTGAAACACGTAGCTTTAAAACGCTGGACGTGAGCAAGCAACCCAGACGTGAACTACCTCAACAGAAAATTCCTCTTCTTTCAAAATACAACCCAGTGGCACCAGTCAGTCAGGTTCCACATAATGAAACCAACAACTCTAATGGTCATTACTAATAAAGTAGATTTTGTCATCAATGATTTTGTTTTAAAAAAATCTTGTTTTGCTCCTTTTGTACCAAGGATATACTAATAGCTAATTTGCTAAACTCCTTAGAAATTAATTGTTTTTAACCATACCACTCATTTTAAGATGTGTTTATGCTAGAGGGAAGGGGAAAAAAGCAAAGGGTTCCCTTTTCCCCCAAAATTAAATTCTAATGAAAACATTCCAAAAGTTTTCATCCACAAATAAAAGCCAGCACAGTCTTCTAAACTATTGGCTTGCCTACTTTGAGTGTTTACAATGCTTTTTAGATTATTATAGAAAACGATCTCTTGTTAAAGCTTGTTTAAATTCATGTAATGTTTAAAGGCTTATGGATGAAATCTGGGAAAGTTTTTAAGGCCTATTTCCATTAAAGTGTTTCATGCTGAACTCTTTTTAACTTTATGATTTAAAATGACAAATGCCAACACTAATTTTGAGCAGTTTATTTAATGTTTTTAAACACTTCTGAACAAGATTCCTAGTTTAAAGATCTTTAACAGAATGATGCATGTGGTAAATTTGGTAATATATGTCAAATATATTTCATATTTGCATAGCCAGTTTGAGTGGGAAGTAAAGAATTCATTCAATGGAGAAAGTGTCCTTTACAATCTTAAGATAAAATATTTTAGTGAGAGGTACAACTGCTGTATTTTTCTCGCTGAACATAAAGGATGAAGTAAAATAGAACTCTCATGTAACAGATGTATACTATAGTGTGAGGAATAATGAGAACTTTACCCTTCAGATTTCCAAGACTCCCTATAGCAATAGCTGTTAGATTACATATTTAATATATTTTCCGTATACAACTACCCATATACCCACAACTTTCTGAATACCAGTAAGCCTATTAAGCAGTAAAGAAATACCTAAGCTGTATATTTATGGTCACAGTCTAATGGAAGAGAGAAAAATATGCTATTATATGCTTATTTTGATGAACAATATTAAAATTATCTTTAAAAAATTACCTTCTAAATAAAACTCAAACATGTATCAACCCCCTACCCTCAGAAAACCAGTGAATTATAGTTTCCAATGATAGAATTCTGAGTTATCCAAGTCAGCAAGGATACCTGTAAGCATTTTATTTTCTTCATCACTAGCTTTATTAAATAGAACAAAATTTCCATGTGTACTGCATCTGAAACTCTTTTAGGTACTGCCACTGGGGAAAGATACTAAACCTAATAGACCAGACCTAACTACTTTTCACTCTAAAGTTCTCTACTTGGTCAAATACAAATCAGATGCTTTTATCAGAGGGATGTTAAAACGAACAGTTTCTATTTAGCCAATTTACTGGTCAACAGGGATTGCTAAACAATATAGCTTTTAAAATTATCTTTCCTCAACCAACTTTCCTAACTGGCTAAGTGCTATATAGAAGAGAAGGGGGAAAAGAAAGCCAAGCTGTAATGGGACTATCTAATATCCTACAGTCATGAAACAAATATCTTTTTTACATAGTTCTGTCTGCACTATTATTATAATTATTTGCTGTTCACCATAAACCTTTTAAAAATGTTGTAACATTAGCTATCCTTCTAAACACCTACTGAAATATAAGGCAGGCCTGTGTTCAATTCGTTGGGTAGGTATAAGTAGCTCATTACTGCAAAGGTCTTTAAGGTTTATTCATTATACCTTTTATCACTATCAAGAGCAATCTCCTCTCATCAGTAATCAAAGAACCTCTGAGAGTTTTCTTTAACTTCAGGAATGATCACACATATATAAATTACAGTTAAGCTTGTAGACAACATATCTGAGTGCCATGAAGGGCCCTTCAAAAGAAAAAAGTGGTACATAATTTCCCTTTAAGTCTTAAATAATGTTTTGCTTTAAAATCACTTTATATTTCATAATGACTCTTAAACTCACTATACTTATTTTGGAAATCACTATGAAACAGACTTTAAATCAATTACCAGATGCTCTCAAGTACATAATATTCTTCAGGTAATGCACAACAAAAGAAAGTAGTAGCTTAGGACAGTGGTCTTTTTCCTTAGTTTGCCATTACTTCCCCTAAAATGTGCAAAAGCCCCCAGCTATCTCCACAACAGCCCACTGTTATGTAGCGCTGATTTGTGTTGCCTTACAGAAATCAGGAAAGGAACACAAAGGAAAGCCCCTCAAGGCTTTCTCTCAAAAAAAAAAAAAAAAAAAAACCAAAAAAACACTCTAAATGTACAAGTAGAAATAAGGCAGGAGGAAATATGCAATGGACATGATTAAAATCATTACTACTATTAATACTGATGAATGGGTTTTTCTATTACTGTAACTATACAACTCCCCTTAATAATCCTTCCAGCCTTTCTCACCTGATTCCTGCCAGAGCATTCATCCCTAAGGCCTAAGGCATACACTTTGAGTAATGAATCTCCTGTGTATTTACAATCATGTTCTGTATTCTCTTGCTTAATATTGAAGAACTGGGCAGAGAAGAGCTGTTGACCTTTTAACTAACAAATTTCATTAAGAGAACAGCAAACCTAAGCCATTCCTCTCTAGGCACATGAATACCTACACAATTCAAGAAAATCGATTTTCTGATTTCTTTGATTAAAGGTAATATTCAATGACTACCTAGATAAAAAAATCAAATAGAAAATTCCTCCTTATTTCTAAGTAGAGATTCTGTATCATTTGAATCATTTTAAAGTCTGTTAAATCATCTGGACACAAAGTAACCTAACGGTGGTAGAGGGTATTGTTCTCAATTTCTTGCACCTCTTTGATTTCTAAGAGAATTATTTGCCACTGCCTGTGGCTATAGGATGTGAAGTACCTCTCTGGGAGGGGTATACTTCCTACTGTCACTGACATGGGGTTTGGCCAGAGCAATATAAGCAAAAGAGACATTCTGCTAGCTCCTAGAAGTTTTAAATACCACCTGTGGTTGCCAAGTGTCTTTTTCTTCCCTCTACCAGGAGAAATGCACATTCCTCATAGGATGCTCCCTCCTTCAGTGCAGATCTGGGAATGAAGAAGGCACATGGAACACAACTGCAGCCACCATGTAAATTAAGAGAGAAATAAGCTTCAGAGTGTGCCTGGAGAGAAGGGATATGGTAGGAGTGGTATACCCAGTACAGGTAAATACAGGGTGCACTGTCTATAGAAGATTTATTTATTTATTTTTAAGATTTTATTTATTTATTCATGACAGACAGACAGAGAGAGAGGCAGAGACACAGGCAGAGAAGGAAATATGCAGACATGAAGCAGGCTCCATGCAGGGAGCCTGACGTGGGACTGGATCCCAGGTCTCCAGGATCACACCCTGGGCTGAAGGCAGGTGCCAAACCGCAGAGCCACCAGGGCTGCCCCTATAGAGGATTTAAATATAGCAAAACTCACCTTGTTGAAATGCTTTCAATCACCAACACATGCAGGCAAATCTAAACAATTCTAGTGGTCACTAACCCTCCTATCTTAGATGGACTGCTCTCACTGTCTCCTTATTGAATACTGAATAAACCACTGAAGCTTCAGGGTTACTTCAGGAAGCTGGCAAAAGGAATTAAAACCTAATATTCTGGCTGGGGCTTGATTCTGCTTCTGTCACATGTATATTTGCTCTTTGTGTTCATAGCTGGCCTATGTTTTCCTTGTCTTTCCCTTCACATTTATCCACTGACACTGATTTTAATAATATAAGCTGCATAAAGGGGACTCTCCACATATACAGACTTTCTACGTTTCATATGAAAATGAATACTTATGAAGATTATACTGTAATTCACAGAACATCATGTAACTTAAGCTTGGCATGCTTGCATTAGTACAAATGCAGAGTAAGGGACAACCCTGACCATACCCCCACCGCCAAATCCTTTCTCCTTTTATATTATTATTTTTTAAATATTTTATTTATTTATTCATGACACACACACACACACACAAAGAGGCAGAGACACAGGCAGAAGAAGTAGGCTCCATGCAGGGAGCCCAATGTGGGACTTGATCCTGGGTCTCCAGGATCATGCCCTGGGTTGAGGGCAGTGCTAAACTGCTGAGCCACCCGGGCTGCCCTGCTTTTATATTATTTTCAACAGGGTTTGACTATTAAAAATAGTCACAATACTCAAATTTCTAATACTAAGTTTTATCAGAGCTTTAGAGAAAAGTTCTTATTGTTCATTATGAAAGTTATTCTACTTCCATATATCCTTTATATTTCATGCCTTGGATATCCATGTTATTAAGCCTTCCACATCAAGAGAAGCATGTAAACAAACAAAAAATAAAAAAAGAGAGAGAGAGAGAGAGAAGCATGCAACATAGTATAATGAAGATGGTCTGGGAATAAACGATTATTCCAACTAGTCCTGTATCTGATCCCAACCTTTGCAACCTCCTTAATCTTCTAACACAACCAATATGGTTCAGCCTCTCCAATTACTACTCCCCAAATACAGCATGGACGATCACATCTCACATCTCTTGTCTTTTTGCCTAATCTTTTCTCCAATCCTAGAATATAGCCCTCATTTCGTATTAAGTCAAAACTTATGTTCTTTAATTCAAGTATCTGATCCTCTGCACCCACTTCTTCTCTCTTCCAGTCTCTATTCCACCCTTGTGTAATTATTTGTTTTGTTTTGTTATCCTATGGGACAGTAAAAGACTACGGAGTCAGAAGATTGGAGTTTGAATCCTGGCTTTGGCACTCACTAGTTTATAACTGTGGGGAGATTATTTTTCACTGGTCCCAGACTATTAAATGTAGATGAGGAAGGGCACTTACCTAGCAGGGGTGCCCTGAGGGTTAAATGAGGAATGCATGCAAGATGGTTACTATTAATGCCTCACACAGGCAGCACTGAGTAAATGGAAATAGAACACTATTACAATGTATCATTCATCTTTGCATTTCAATAGTACTTAGTACAATGCCTAATGTTAGCGACACTAGGTCCTGTGGGAAAACAGGTAAATTGCAGTTCATATCAGCAATCACAAGAAGGTAGAAAGAGGGAAGAAATTTTAGGAGCAACAAGGGAGTAAGAAGCAGGAGTCAAAACACAAAAGATGTCAAGGCTGGGAAATGAATAATGAGCAGGATTTTGATTACATTCTGGGCAGAGGGTAACATAAAAGCATAGATAAATAAAATCACAAATTTGTTAACTCTATTATACATTACATACATGATGTAAGACCTTATGCTCTATTCTGCTACCCAGTGTATTTACTGCAATTATTTTCATCAATTATGACAGACACCTAGAGGTGTCGACCCACCGGTGCTGATTCCAATTAAAACTCACAGACTTTACTCATGACAAAAAACCATAGGCCTTTCTAACAACAATATTTTACCTTGTTTGGACAATTATTTGGGTTCTACTGTAACAAAAAATTATTAGAAACAAATTGAAAGGGAAAGAAGGACTTCCTTTAGTCAGCAGGCTGACATGATTAAAGAAGAGAAAAATTAAATTCCTAAAAATTATAAAAACCAGACACAGAAATGGCTGCCTAAGGGCATTCAAAGAAGTAGGCATTAGAACATAAAAGCAATTTAATTGTTACTTTGTTTAAAGAGGCAAGAATATTTATAATACATTTTGAAAGGTCTCTGAATAAAATAGTTAAAAAATCAAAGCTTTATTATGAGGGTACAAATCCATGGCATAACCCTACAGATAGCTGATGAGGGGTACCTCCAACGTGTGTGAAGCAGTTAGGAAAGTTTGTGGTTAAAAATTCACAGTTTTTTTCACTAATTTTTATAACTGAAAATTGTTAATTTATGTAGACTTCTACCCAAATTTTCCAAGTCGTTCAAATACCAGATGCTATTCTTATGTTTGAGGATAGGTTTGTTAAAAGCACACATGACAAGTTATGACTTTAAGTATAAAAATACTTTAGGTTTCAAATCCATTTCCTTTCTGTAACAGAGAAGGCATGACATTCTGAAACATAAGCATAAACTCACAAATTTACTTAAGATAAATGGATGGGATGAAAACTGCATTAATACAGCAAACCCAAACTGCAACACTGTCTACGAGTTGCAGAATGCCAGACTTTGAATTTACCTGCATCCCAAGGTCCACGATTTCTACCCAAAAATGTAAGATACACAGAGGCGAATTTTCTTTTTAACAAATAAAGTCTATAAAGCATTGTTTTACTTCTTAAAATTGTGTTTATGACAACGTAGAGAAATCTATTAACAGTCAAGTAGAGCTATCCAGGTTTAAACACCTAAAAAAAAGAAACCTAACACTTAATTGCAGTGGTCTTCCTAATGTTACACTTAAGGATTAACACACGAAAGAGCTTGCTCTGGATAAAGAATTCTCAGCAGACTCTCAGTAACAGACACTACAGTAAAAGCAGTCAGCTCATGCAGGAACAGCTACATGTTTTGCATTACATTCAGTTTCTTTATATATTCTTAGTTTCAACAGTCATGTGTTTTCATGTGTTCTTACCTAAAAGGAAAACTGCTTTATCACAGGAAAGGTCAACGGTGATACTCTACACTCACAGAGTCCTTTTTATAACCATAAAAGAGAACAAAAAGGGATGTAAAACTCATCCCTCCAACTTCAAAAGAAAGTATGAAATGGATTACCAGGGAAATTAGTCACTGATCTTCCAAAGATGAAACTAGATGTACATAGGTGGGTTCCAGCTATTTTTATATTGAACCAGCAAGCTATTATCCCATACAGAGACTGAAATGCACAATAAAAACAAGACCAAAAAAGTCTACTACTTTATACATACGATTCTAATTGTCTTTTTGTTATCCTATGGGACACAAGTAGTGAAAAACTAGAGTCACAAGATTGTGGAGTTTGAATCCTGGCTTTGGCACTCACTAGCGTACAACTTTGGAGAGATTATTTTTCACTGGTCCCAGACTATAAAATGTAGATGAGAATTCTAATCATATGTATGTATAATTTCAAATGTAAAGCTCTCATCTTGAATTTGCTTGAAACATTTCATAATTAGTTCCAATTCAAAAGAAAATTATCAAAATGACCCAAATAATTTAATCTTAAAACCAAAATATAAAAAAGGAAGACCAAAAAAAAAAAAAAAAAAAAAAAAGAGAGAGAAAAATGATGGTTAGAGGAGAAGAAAAAGGTAAGTGGACAACTGCCCAAACATTCTGTCAGATGAAATTTGGGCATTTAAAATATATGTTTCAGTATGAAAAGACCTGACTTTTAAGAGATGCTTTGAAATGTTACATATGTTATATAGACTTGTTTTAACCATAAGAGCTATTTTTTTAAATTAAGGGAAAGAATTCAAGAAAGATAAGTTTAAAAATATAGGTTCTATATTCAAGCATCTACTACTCAAGTAAGTTTTCAGTTTATCAAAAGTACCATGGTACTTGAATTAAAAAAAAAAAAAAAGCACCGTGGTATGATGACGTTTAGTAGGATGACTTAACATTACTACCCTACCTACAAAGCATGCTTTCTCACAAGGTACAGATACGAAAATTTTATTCTGTCATGGCTTAAATGAGTTGGAGAATTCTCCACCCTCCTTAATGGAAATTAAGTTTCCTTCTTTGAAGAAGTCAGTCCATTTACATACTGCATTTTATCTCACCCATATCCTCATTATTGCAGTATTGTTGGGACCCCTGGTGCTTGATGACTGAGTTCCTATACGATCCCTGCAGTTATTTTTTTTTTTTAAGAATCTTTTTTTTTTTATTTTTTATTTATTTATTTATGATAGTCACAGAGAGAGAGAGAGAGAGAGAGAGAAAGAGAGACACGCAGAGACACAGGCAGAGGGAGAAGCAGGCTCCATGCACCGGGAGCCCGACGTGGGATTTGATCCTGGGTCTCCAGGATCACGCCCTGGGCCAAAGGCAGGCGCCAAACCGCTGCGCCACCCAGGGATCCCGATCCCTGCAGTTAGGTTATGTGCCATTCCCCCTTGATATTAAGTATAAAACAGCCACTTACACAGGATGGCTTCTATGTATGTTTTGCAACCATATTCTCTAGATAAATCAAGAGTCCAATGTCATTTTTGCTATTTCCTAGACACAGAGGTTTAGTAAGAAAGATCACTTTGTTTATGCCAGATGGAAGACTAAGAGGACTTATAAAAGGTAGCGGAGAGTTAAATTTAAAAACTTAAGATAAAAAATATGGTTATAATCAATCTGAGGTTCTACTTGCTCATAAAAGTCAATTTTTAAATTGACTTTTATCATTGATTTTCAGGTAAAATTGAATTGTGAAAAATCTCTTCCAATACTACAAAATGTGTTGAGTCTCCATGGGTCAGGAAGAAGGTTCCAATAAAATGAAGTTGACTACTGGACATCTCAAATATCAAGGGATAACTATTAAGTACACAGTATGGCACTGAAATTTAGAATCACTAACTTTAGACCTCTTTTAAAATAAACTATAGTTAATTACTTACAGTCCTAAAAGTTATTTCACTGAATAGGAACAATTTTCTTACCCATCCTCAAACTATGCGCATAGATTTTAAGTATGATAGAGTATATATGTATGTAACAATGCTTATTTACAAATTCTCATCAAAGTTGTTTTTATTCACTAATTCGGAGAAAATCTGTATGTGTATTTAAGTTGATCAAACAGAAGAGCAAAAGCGAGTTCTTCTGCTCTAGTCTCCATACAGATACTGCATAAATTAACTGTTATTTCATGATTTATAAGCTTCAAGATCTACTATTCTTGAAGAATATTTGATATTCTTATGATCAAAGACAACTTAGCATTCCTAAGTCCCCATCTCCCCACTTATTCAAATACCAGCCATGGTTATATCACAGTTTTTGGTGAGACAAATCTTCAGTGTTTTCTGCAATTCATCTGTTCAACAAAAATTTACTGAGCACCAACACTGTGTCTACTGTGTCTGGTACTGTTACAGGCAGTGGAAAACAGCAACAGACAAAACAGACAAAAATCCTGCCTTCAGAGAGCTTACTCATGAGAAAGACAGATCTATAAAACAAGTATACAGTATGTACCTAAAACCAGAACATATTAAAAACACTTACAATTCAATAACAAAAAAATAATAACAACTCAACTCAAAAATAGGCAAAGGACTTGAATAAACATTTCTCCAAAGAACATATACATATGGCCAAAAAGTATATAAAATCAAAGATCAACACCCTTCATCACTAATAAGGGAAATGCAAATCAAGATCACAAAGACCACTTAGCACTCACTAGAACAGTTATAATAACAATAAAAAGAAAAGAGGAAAATAACCAGTGATGGCAAAGATGTGGAAAAACTTTGAACCCTTGTATACTACTGCTGGGAACGTAGAACAGTGTAGCTGCTGTGGAAACAGCTAGGCAGTTTCCCCAGAAAGTTGCACAGACAATTGTCACCTGAACCAGCAATTCCAGTACTAGGTATTTACCAAAAAGAATTGAAAACAGGGACTCAAACAAGTGCTTGTAAAAAAACATTCACAGCTGCGTTATTCACACTAGCCGAGGGTGGCAACAGACCAAATGCCCACCAAGCAGATAACTGAATTGTGTTCTATGCATACAACACAGCATCTTTCAGCCCTATGAAGGACTGAGTAGTGATGATAACGTGCCAAAGGAAGAACCTCAAAAACATTACACTCAGTGGAAGAATCCCCAACAAAGGGTCACATGTTGTAGGATTCCATTTATACGAAATATCCAGGATAGGTAAATTGATAGTCTGAAAGCAGGGCTCTGGAGAGAAATGGGGAGTACATGCTTATGGACACAGGGTCTCATAATGGAGTGACGGGGAAGTTTGGGAACTAACAGGTGGTGATTGTACAATATTCTGAATGTACTGAATACCACTAAATTGTTCACTTGAAAATGGCTAATTTTGTTAGGTGAATTTCTCCTCAATTAAAATATACCTATATCTGTGAGAATGTTAATGAAAAGGGAGAGAGAGGAAGTGGTTGGCATTTTAGAAGAGACGCCAGGGAATGCCTTACTAAGGAGATGATGTTTGAATACCAAGCTGACGTTAGAAAAGAATCCTTTATACGGACAAGTGAGGCAGGATCATTTTAAGCAAGGGGAATAGCAAGTGCAAGGGCCTGCCTCGTTCCTGAGGTAGAGGAAAGATCAGTGTGGCCAAGCAAGACTGGAAGGGGGAGTAGTAGGAAATGTGATTAAAAAGGCAACTGGAGTCAATCAGATGAGGTGAGGTAGGGCCTATCAAGTTATTCTAAGGAACTTTGGCTTTTATGCTTAATGAAGGGGAACCACTGTAGGGTTTTGAACAGAAGAGTAACGGGAAGTGACTTAAATTTTCACAGGGTCATTTTAGTTACTGAATTAAGAAAATACTACAGCTCCTCTAAAGGTAACAGCATAGTCTTCAGTCAGGAAGCTACTGCCAATGATCAAGGGGAGAGATTTCTCCAATTTGTCTTTCAATTCTTTCAGTAAGTTTTCAGTTTCTTGTTTGTCAAATTTCTTTCCTCATAGCCTTCAGAGTTTCATGGATATAGTAACTTCTCTTACAGTTTTTGGTTTCTTAAAGTTTTCTTTTGATCCCTATACTGCCTTACACAATCTCCTTTCCTTTTTTTTAAATAAATTTATTTTATTGAGTTCTTTCTCCCCTACAGCTCTGATTTCTGTTTTTCATGTAAACATTCCAAGCATTGTCCATGTGGGTGGGACTTGTAAACTGCATCGTGGGGTTATGTGGCTGGGTCATTTTGTTGAGACACCTCGAACTACAGTGATTCAGTCCTTCCTCTTGACTGTGTCAACTGGCCCAATGAAAAGTTAATTGCTTGATTAAAGTGGGTTGATGAGTGGGTTACATTCAATAAGAGCAAAGCTGCTGAGCTCTAGCTGAGACTCTAAGACTAATCCTTAACAACCCCCCTCTCACTGGCTTCCTCTACCTCTGTCTATCCAATCCAATCTGTCACAAGGTCTTCTTGTCAGCTTACTTCAGGAACAAATCTCTCACATTTATATATTCCATCAACATCTACTGCCATTACCCTGATCAAACCTATAGCTTCTGCTTACCCAAAATACTACAAAAGTCTTCTATACCCACTCCCTAAGTTACCCGTCAGCATGTCTGTTTTCCACAATTAGCTATAGTCCTTTGCAAAGTGCAAATTTAGTCCTGTTTCTTTCCTATCTCCCCCAAAACTATTCCTGCCACTGATTTTTGCTATCATTACTCTTTGAACAGTCTGTCAAAGACCTGCTTTTTCTTCTGTACCCTCATTTCATACCTTTCCCCTTGAATCCTCAGTACTCCTACCCTTCTCTTCTAGTGTTTTCCCACCAGTCTTTGGCTCTGACTACTACCTATCTAAGGAAGGCTCTGTTCTCTCTTCCTGTAGTTTCATCTTACTAATACCTCGATGCTCAGGGTAGACAGCAGTTCTTCAAGGAAACATTCATAATTTTCCAAAACTAAGATAAATTCTTAGGGCTTGGGATCCCTGGGTGGCGCAGCGGTTTGGCGCCTGCCTTTGGCCCAGGGCGCGATCCTGGAGACCCGGGATCAAATCCCACGTCGGGCTCCCGGTGCATGGAGCCTGCTTCTCCCTCTGCCTGTGTCTCTGCCTCTCTCTCTCTCTCTCTGCGTGTGACTACCATAAATAAATAAAAATTTAAAAAAAATTCTTAGGGCTTTATAGACCTGTGCTTTGTCAGCCCTCATCATAGTTACAATTTTATGGTTTTATAAGTGATTCTTTTATTACTGCCTCTCCCATTAGAAGGTATACCTCCGTAAGAACAGGAGCCCATCTCTTTTGCTCACCACTGTCTTCACAGTATCTGGCATAAATGCCAGGCACATACTAGGTGCCAGTAAATATTTGACAAATGAATATACACACGAATGATAACAGCTGCAACTACTATCACCCCGGATGTGTCACATGAAGAATTACACTGCTATTCAAAAGCAGTTTAAAATGTTAAATTACAAATTACTTTGAAAATTGTGACCTTTAAACAGGCTTTTTACTTAATCATAATCAGCACAAAGAGGTCAGCACATGAACTACATATCCATGCAAACCTATCAGTTTTAAAGAAAAAGACCTCAGCATTTACATTAAACTGCTCTATGTTTCAGGCCATGGAACACAAAATGAGCGAACCCTCCCAAAATAAATAAGCGAAAACTCAAAAATAAAGAAGAAAAACAAACCCCCAGATTACTTTTTGAGTAACAAAAACAAGGCCAAAATTACTTTCTTAAATACAAAAATATCAAAGCAAGAATGATCAAATAATAGGTCTTGTAATATAAAGAACAGCAAAATTTACAGTATTGTCTACATGATGAAGACTAAAGAAGACTACTTCATTAAAAAAAAATTTAAACTGGACCTAATAAATGTCATCAAGCATTACTGATCTCATTTACTACGTATGTGATCTTCCAGCTTTTATCACAAAGGGAAAAATTCTTTACTTGCAACTCTTTTCAAAGAACCATATTCAAACAATCTAAATTCAGTTGTTTTAAAACACACTGAAGAGGAAGTACCCATGCTTTTAAGAAGCTTCAGAATGAGTCATGAAAAAATATTTTTACAAGATATAAATATCACTGGAGCCCAAGTGTGGAAAATTCATGCATAGGCTTTATTCACTGAATTAATGAATCCCCCCCTACACTATGTGCCAGACTATGTACCAGATCCAGAGATACCAAGGTAAGTACCAAAACATAACAATTAGTATAAAATTCAAGAGTTCTAAAAGAGAAATAAGGTGATATATGTGATTTTTAGGACTTGAACTAGTTGAGGAACCTAAAATTTTACTATAAAATTCTTACTAGGGATGTCTGGGTGGCTCAGTGGTTGAGCGTCTGCCTTTGGCTCAGGTCCTGGGATCGAGTCCCGCTTGGGATTCCCCATAGGGAGCCTGTTTCTCCCTCTGCCTGTGTTCTGCCTCTTTGTGTGTCTCTCATGAATAAATAATAAAATCTTTAAAAAAATAAAATTCTCTCTAATCACTTTCTGCATGTGTACATTTTCCTATTATGATTATCAGTAGCTTCAGGGAGGCAAATACATAGAGAGCTGAAAACCCTGTCTGACTTAGAAGGCGTACACAGAGCTCTTCTGTCAGGCCGACAACTGGCATGGCAGGGGTTTCTGTTTCTATGCACTTTATGCCTCTCATTCAACACTTTGTTGTACGTGGTTGAGGTCTATGATTAAAATGAATAAGAGAGTCCCTGTCCCACACAAGGCTCATTGCAGACCATACCACACAAAAAGGTATGGGAAGTGTGATAAGTGCAATTGAACAATGGATCAGATTGTTAGGATCGATGCTATGGGAACACCAAAGAACACCAGGCAGGTGGGTAGGAAGTGTATGTTTCACAGAAAAAGAAGGTATCTTTCAACAAACCTAACATTTAGATGCTAAAATACAAAATGTCAAAACTAAAAAAAATAAAAAATAAAATACAAAATGTCTCCATATTTATATAGCTCAATTGACTGTTCCTTCTATTAACCCTCTGTAAAATCTCTTCTGCTACTTAATGACAAAATCTTTTCTTAAGTATCAATCATAAATTTTAAGATTTAAAATATTTTTATCTCATTATCTTTTATATTTGACACTTATATTGTTTCATAGAATTTATTAGTTTTTCTGTGCTGAAAAATGGAGCTAGGCATTAAAATAAAAATTAGCTTAAAACTACATTTTCGCATGTAAATTGGAACTGATTTTCTTTTCTGGAAATTTAGAACACTTGACACAAAAATCAGTCAAATGATGATATCCTCCCTCTGGAATTAAAGTTGTTCAGTTTCTATATTTTACATTATGCGTTTAACTTCTTTTCTACTTCAGGAGAGAAATAAACAGCAAGCTTTCAGACTAAATATAACGTATCAGTACTTCTAGTACTGTATTTCTGTCAAAGTCTGTACTTTTTGAGTTATATTTTATAGCTTTTTCTCTTGAAGAAAAGGTAAGTATGTATCTTGCTCTAAATCTACTACCTAGATTTAGGCAGTGCATTAAAAGGAATCCAATAAAAAGGGAGTAAATAGATCCACACGACTTTGTGCTGTCAGTTTAGTCTTTGGTACAATTTATACAATTCGTACTTCTTTCAGACACAAAATAACACTAACAAGTACAATCTAAAAAAGTGTATGGGGTAATCAGGAAAGTCCTATAGACATAAGGAACCTCAAAATTAATAATTCTATGTTTTCTCCCTTTATTCCAATATCAGCAACTCCATCTAGGCATCCCCATGTGCAATGGCAGTGAGGATGATGATGACGGCAACAGCCAAGATTTCCCAGGCACATAACTTGCACTAAATACTGCTGAACATTTTATATTTAAATCGGACTACAAATTTAAAAGCTAGGTATTACCAGAAACCCATTTTAAAAACATGAGAAGAGAGGCTGGACCACATTCTTAAATAGGAAGGCTGGATTCAAATGAAGTCTGACTCCAAAGCTTGTAACTACTGCATTGTGGAGAAATACTATAGTTAAAGTATGAAATTTAGAAAAGGGGTTTGTTTCAAGAATTTAAAATAAACATATTCAAATGCATTTAATCTATGTTAATATTATAACCATATAGAAATTGCAGGAAATATAACATTTTAAAAGAACACTTCTATACCACTGAACTATTAATGGATTTAAAAATATTCTCCTAGATGTCATAACAAATTATTTTATATTATATAAATTAGATTCTTATCCTCTCTAGAAATGAGCAATCTAAAACTTTTAAATTTAGTTAACAGACTGATTTTTGAAAAATATCAAAAGCCAAAGCTCTAAAGTCACAAAAAATAAAGAAATTTTAACAAAATAATGACAGAATTTACTGAAATAATTATAAAACTAAAGCAGTGTAACAATATTTTCTCTACTATTACTTTTTTAGATTTTGGAACAATCCACTTGTTAGTAGGAATATACTGAATTTTGCACAAGATCCAAACTAAATATGGACTTATATTACTTGTTGCCTGATGTCATACTTTAAAAAAAAAAAAAAAAAAAAAAAAAAAGAGTCCTGCTATAAGCATACCTTGGCAAAAAATACGGTGAGGTGAGTTTCACTGCCAACAATCCAAATAGGGAATTTTGGAGATTTCAAGTAAGAACCAACCTAGAACAAATGTAGCAAAATAAACAAACAAATGAAAATTTTATACTGCCTGCTGAATATTTGCCCATGAATATTTGAAGCATAACTGAAAAGTCCAATTCATACTTAAATGGAATATATATTGTGCCAGAATGCCTTACCCATAAGGTTAAATGCTGAATGTAAAAATCAATGTTATAAAGACTGTCAAGGCTAAGCTTACATCACACCTTTGGTATCAGAGTATCAATAATACAGATTTAACACAGCTGGAAAAACTTAGTTTAACCCTAAGAATCATTCTTAGGTTTTACTGAAGTTGCTAGATGGAATGGTTCTCAAACTCTGAAACAATAAATTTAGTGGTAATTACTTTATCAGGAAAACAATTATAAATTAATAATGAATATATTTATGAATAAGTAAAGGGAAAAAGCCTTAAGCACATCCTGTCTTCAAAGAACCTAGGGCAATATAATCATCTCTCTAAAGCAAAATATATACTCCAAAATATTTAAGAATACAAAAGAATGTTGTCTCTTGACTCTTCATGGTTGGAGAGAAGTTCAAAGTTCTACAATATAAAGTCTCCTTAAAATGTACAAAAAGTTATAATTATAGCCTGCCTCAAAGTTATAGATTTAATCTTCAAAAGCTACAGTATCCAAAATTTGAGAGTATCAGTTTTGTGTGTGACTGAGAAAGTTTAAAATCAACAAGTAAAAAATAGACTTGGGAAATCCCATCATATTCCCATCAATCAATTCTATACTCTTATGAGGATAGAATACGACTTAAAAACAACCTTACCAATCAAATTTGCTGTATTTTCTTTTCTCACACAGACTCCCTGAAACGGGGAAATTCCAAGTGGCTACTTAACAGCAGTCAGGGTAATTCTTGCCTCATCAGTCAAAGCCCTGATAGGATGCCCTGCTTTCAACCACCACTATGGACCTGTGGAATTTTTCTTATCATTAGCCATGTGGGAAATAGGTACTCTCTTGTATCCATGCACAGAAACATCAGTTTCTTTGTCCTGTGATGAGAAGGATGAGCTGGATATGCTGATGGCAGTGGTGAACCAGGAGAGCAGGAAGGATGATGGTTTGGGGACAAAAGAGAGTAAGAGTAAAGGACAAAGACAAAGGAAAAGGTCTGATCACAGATTCAAAGTAGAAGGGATTTTAGAGGTACTCAGCCCAAGTCCTTCAATTTCACATCAGGAAACAGAGATGTATATGGGATTGGTGCCTTGTATGAATTCAAACAGGTAACTAGTAGAGAGCTGGAATTAAAAATCAGGTTTTCTACCACTCCTCATGTGGTAACTGCTTCTTGTGGTGAAAAGTTTAGATGTTATTTAATTTCTCTTTTAGAAAATGAGTGTGCATTTGTGTGTATTTAATTAAGGTAGAAGTAAAATATGAGGATTATATATATGGTAGGATCAAAAGGTACAAACTCATTAAGTGTCTTATAATAATATAAAAAATAAGAGTGCATAAATAGTGTAGCCACTTTGGAAAAACAGTCTGACAGCTCCCCAACAAGTTAAGCATATAATTAGTATATGACAAGCAATTTCACTCCTGGGTATACATCCAAGAGAAATGAAAACATTCACAAAAAACTTATATACATGGATGTTCATAGCAGTATTATTTGTAGTAGCACAAAAGCAGAAACAACCCAAATGTCCATCAGCCAATGAAAAGATAAACTGATATATAATACAACAGAAGAGTTGGCTATAAAAAGGAACCAAGTACTATTACATGTTAAAACAAGAATGAACACTGCAAACATTATGCTAAGTGAAAGAAGCCAGACACTAAAGGCTACACATTGTATGATTCCATTTAGATGAAATGTCCAGAATAGGCAAAACCACAGAGAAAGAAGGCTGCCAGAGGCTGGGAAGGAGTAGGGAAGTGACTGCTTATGGGTTTAGAGGATCGGGTCAGAGTTAAGAAAAACATTTTGAAATTAGGTAAGTGGTGATGGTTGCACAACTTTGTGAAAAAAACACTGAATTGCAGACTTCAAAATGGTGGGTTTTACAGTAGGTGGCTTATCTATTAAAAAAAAAAGGGCACAGTCGAAAGCACTCAGAATCACCTTTTTCATTGTATGTGTGTGTATAAAGACTTTCATTTGTGTTAATGAACACATATAGTCAAAATGATATGAAAATGTTAATTTGTAAAGAGCAATTTGCTACAATATTAAAAAACGGAAATGCTCAGATTCATAAAATACAAACACAACATTTTCCTTAATGCTATTCTCTAAATGTATAGTGAAAAGTAAATGTATACAGGTTATCAGAGGAACATCTACAGTTATGTACAAACACCACAGCGTGACATAGTTTTTCAAAAATGCTTATCACACCATCCCAACCACTTCCCTTCCAGGTCTCCCATACTCCTGGCCACTATGTATGGCCCTAAGTACCCTGGAGCCAGGTGTCAGACAAGCAGAGAGAGTCCTGAGCCTCAGAGCTCACTGAAATTATCCAGTCCACTGGGAGCCCATGAAACCTAGCTAACTCCATCCCAATACTGGCCCTATGGTCACACCTTGTTGTCACCCTGTTCACAGGTATAATTCCCCTGTGATCCTGTCTGGTAGCCCTCTCTTGTTTGGAGGTGTAAATAATGGAGAGTTCTGCCTTTTGTATGAGTATCACTGTATTGTGTCCTGCCACTAGAAAAATCTTTAAATCTCATAAAATACCAATTACAGCTACAACTCTAGATCAACATGTAATAGAATACACAGCCACTACTGTTTTCCCCCTAAGATCTTAGGGGGGAAAAAAGGCATTCCCCTGTTCTACCTAACAGCTAAAGAAAAGCAAAAGCATGGTTTAGAAAAGCTTACAATTCTGGTGAAATTGGCCATTCATTCATTTAAAAAATGTTTACTGAACACCAAATATGTACCCAGAAAGACACCGTTACTAGCTTTAGAGTCTATAATCCACTGGGGATGACAATAAAAAAGCACATTCAAGATTAAAAAAATAATGAAAAGAGCATTATAGAGTGACTATTCCTACAAAATTGTGAAAGAAAGTCACTGAAGGAATGGCCAAGGAAAAGATCTTTGAGGCACCATTTTAAGTAGGACCTGAAGAGGAGAGGGAGCCTATCCATTTATAAGCTGGAGTATCCCAGGCAGAAATGACGTCAAGTATGAAGTCTTACTAGGCAGGAAAGGGCTTGGGTGTGTTTGAGAAACTGGCAGGAAACCAGCAGGGCTAGAGCACAGCAATAGAGAGAGCAAAGCAACTGAAGAGGGCCAGACAGGATCAAGATAAGGGCATTATAGGCCACATGGTGAAGATTTCACAGTTTATCACCTCCATACCCGATCCTCCTGCAAAACACACACATGTGCTTTAAAAAGAACAGCTTTATTAAAATATCTTTGATATATGAACGTTGTATATATTAAAAGTGTGCGACTTGATGTTTTTGTATGGAAACACTGTGAAAAAAATCATCAAAATCAAGTTAACTCACATATTCATCACCTCTATGAAGTTATCATTTTTATTCGTGCACAGGTATGTGCATGTACGCATATACACTTTTAGGATCTATGAATGTGTGGGTTTCTTGGGAGAACGGGATGCAGATTAATGCTCTGGTTGCCAGGCTATTTCAGAACAGCTTTAGCTTGTAAAAGAATTACTACTGTGTAATACTATGATCCCTACTAATGGATAAGAGCAGGATGAAACCTCTTTGATTGTCATACCCGTATCACTCCTTTCCAAGTGCTGTCATGAAAGAAGAACACTTCCAGTTAAAAGAAAGAAAAAAGAAAGGAAGAAAGAAAGAGGGCAAGACACTGTTACTTTACCAAATCATCATCATTGAACTACTGCTATGGACTCACTAGTCTAAAATGGAAAAGAAAATTAGATCTACTTCTTCCTTCCTTCAAAATTAGGACATCTCATTAGGTGCAAATCATTAACGATTTGAACTATTAACCATTTAAAACTATTTGGAACATTCAATAGTTATTTTAGATTATGCAGGAAAGCAACGAAATATCAATAAACGAGAGGTTCAAGGCAGTTCCTAACCTTAGCCCATGTGTTAAAGAATTTAATGCTGTGATATGATTGGAATTTGTTTAAGTGTGAAATAATTTCTCAGATGGAACAGACAAAAGTTAAAACTTAGGCATCTAACAAATTCTTTTCCTTTGCCTAATAAGTATTGCCAGTTGTTTCAGTGAAGCAACCTGTTATGAGGAAGAAACAATACAGCCTTTCCCTTGGTTTACCAAAAAATATATTTATTTTCGGTAATAGGTGTCTCTATTTTTATAAATTGTTTTTTTAAGGGTTCTCCTTTCTACCCTCAAAAAGGACAAACCTTACAAACAGAAAACTTGGCATGATCAGCCAGCTTAACTTAATATGCCTGTCAGTTTAGGAAAGGAGATCAGGAACTGAAAACTATATAGTAACAGTAAGCTAAATGTCGTCAGAGGAGAAAATACTGGCTGTAACAGTGGACATGTGAATAAAAAGCACTGAAAATATTGTAAAAATCAACTTACCTTACAGTATCTTAAAGCTTCCATTAATGTTAAGAATCCTACAGATGCTTGTTCATGTATACCAAGAAGTTCTACAAAAAAAAAAAGTTTTTACTGCATTAGCATACATAAATCTGAAAACTATTTATATGTAAATATAGATGCATACATATATTTTATACCAAAGTTTTTAATTTTATCCAAAAGTATACTTTAAAACCTAGCACGTATTGTTAAGAGTTCTCATCAAATCATTATATTACTACTTATTATAAAATATCATTAGATCATGTTTGTGGTGGGTGATATGATGCTTCAGATGTATATTATTTATAAAATCTTATATTCAATTTTAGCTTTTAAAATGAGGACATTTCCCCCTCTGAAACTGAAGGAATTACTGGCAAAAATAAAGAAGAGATACTTCATAATATCCATGCAAAACAGCTAACTTGAATTGACTTGACTTAAAGAATATGCTAATCTTAATTTGTAATATTTATCGCTGGATAGCAGTGAACCTATTTGCATAATACTTAAAACATGGACTTTTGATGCCATCTGTTTCACCTATAAATACAGTATGCTTAAGATTTGGGAAATAAGTACAAGCAGAACAAGGTATCTGCCTTACAAAGGCTAAGTTTATCAAGCGAGATGGAAAAAAAGGTGTCTTTTCTATGTTTATACACACATATACACTATCTTTTTTTTAAAAAAAGATTTTATTATTAATTTGAGAGAGAGAGAGAGAGAGCACATGCATGCATGCAAGGGTGTTGGGGCAGAGGGGGGAAAGGAGGGAGAGGGTCTCAAGCAGACTCCATGCTGAGCACAGAGCCCCATGGGGAGCAGGCCCTGATCCCATGACCTGGAGATCATGACCTGAGCTGAAACCAAGAGTCTGAAACTTAATGGACTGTGCCATCCAGGTACCTCATATACACTTTATCTAAGTGATAAAAGAACATCTGCTTACTGAATTAGGGAGAGTGTATAGAAGTGAAAACATTTGAAGGGCGCCTGGGTAGCTCAGTTGGCTGAGTGTCTGACTCTTAATTTTGTCTCAGATCATGATTTCACGGGTTGTGGGACAGAGCCCCATATGGGGCTCTGTGCTCATGGGGGAGTTTGCTTGAGGATTCTCTCTACCCCCACCCCCACTCTCGAATAAATCTTTGAAAAAAGAAAATAAAAGGGGGATTAACATTTGAGTTAAATCTTTAAGCACATGTAGGAATTTTCTAGGCACCAAGAAGAGAATATGAAGAAAATTCAAGGCAGAGGAAACAACAAAGAAGTATGAAAAATCAATATACTTAAGGAGTGATGACTATTTCAAGCCTTCCTTTAAAGGTTTCTAATCTGGGGAACCTGATAAATGGTGATTAACAAAAGGAAGGATTAAGAAGTCCTGAGAACAGAAGTTTGTTTTTAGACAAGCTGGGCTGGAGAGAACTTCAGGACTTCTGGGTAGAGATGGATCCACAACTGGAAGTGAGGTTCAAGAGCATGAAGAAGAGAGGTCAGGGTTGAAAACAGAGCTCTGGGAATCAGCACAGAGATAAGAGCTGATGTCACGGATGTGGCCAAGAAAGAAGAGACAAAGCTCAGACAATGAAGACGAGATTATTCTACAACAGAGATGTAACTATGATGATAATCAAGTTTTTTATAGACTGCAGCTTTCAGCTAATGTGCATTAAATGGAACTCTAACAGTAATTTGGGTCCGTATATATTTCTAGAAAGCACTGTTTTTTTTTTGTGGCTAAAAGTTATGACCACTGAAATACAATGTAAATATAACTTTGTTTCCTTCTTACCATGTGGTCATGTTTTATCCATTTTCTATTAAGAAATTGTATTTTTGTAATTAATTAATATAATAATATCAACTGTTGGTCATACTATGTATGTATCGTTAAGTACAACATTCAGATAGTGTAAGCCAAAAACTGGTTGTGCAACCTTTTGGATTTGAAAATTCAAAATTAACAGAATCTATATGTAAATTATACATCTAGTTTATATTTTTTCACTAGCTTCTTACAGGTACTGGGGAGATACAGCTGTAGTTCTCAAACTGTGTGTTAGGATTCTTACAGGTCCACGAGACCCTTTTAGAGACTATATGAAATCAAAATGATTTCCATAAAAAAGGTGCTAATTGCCCTTTTTTTTGATTCTCAAGCTTTTATAAGTGTAAAGTGAAGTTTTCCTGAGTCCAAATGATATATCTCAACAGACTGAATCTATAAACAAAGAGAGAGAATTTTAAGCAGGCTCTATGCCCAGTGTGGAGCCTGATGGGGCTTGAGATCACGACCTTGAAATCATGACCTGAGCCAAAATCAATAGTCAGATGCTTAACTGAGACATCCAGGTGCCCCAAGATCTCCATTTTTAAAAGTGTCACAAGCAAACAAAACAAAACAAAAAAAAAAACCCAACAACCAAAAACTCCTAAGTGTCAAGCATATGAGACCAAAAAATATGTGAATCATTTGATTACAGCATTCAAAGGGAAAAAGGAGTGAGGGGTGTAAGCAATCCAAAGAAGTAGAAATGGTACTCTATTGCCTTACTAAGTTTTGCTTCCTCTCCTGAGATTTAAGCACTAAACGTTTTCAAGTTCAAAGAACGTATATGTTGAGAAATATTGCCACACTTTAATTTCTAAAATCAGATACCACCACCTAGTGTTATGATTAGATACTACATCAATCTATTTCTCCTTGGAATTTTAAATACCTAAAATAGTATATTTATAATAAATATGTTACTAACTATAGCAAACTAGCTGTTCATAATTCGTGGGTAATAAATTATTGAGATTAGGTCAGTAAGCACATATATATGTATATATATTTTTATCAAAGATAAGATTTTTATCTTTGATAGCTAATGTGCATCCTTAAGAATATTTATTAGTATATGAAGTTGTAAATGTAGTAAGGACATACCAACCTCACATATTATAACTTACACAACTTACTTAAATAAGACTTGTCTCAATAAGTCTCAATTAAATCAATTTACATTTGCAGCAAATCCTAGTAATTGTGTCATTATATTTTAGAATGTTCTCTTTTCTTAGCCTCACATTTAAGATTAATCATGAGGAGTCTCTATTAACCCTGTTTCAGTAGGACTATATATATATATATATATATATATATATATATATACATATACATATATTTATATGCAGAGTTTTATATTCCTCAGTTTGCCTTTCTCTTCTCTTCCACTTTGTCACTTGTCACTGCTGTCAGCATATCTATCGAAGGCCCACTTGGACCTTTTAAATTTGATGCAGTTATCTGGTTTCCAAGTCAGCACTGCATTTATTTAAGAAACACACCCTCAGTACCAAGTACTGAGGGGGGAAAAGAATCCACCAATGCTGCATAGTTCAGGAATACAAAGCTACCATGAGGAATACAAAGATGAGGCAGACAAGATCCTTTTTGCAAACCATATATCTGATAAGGGGTTAATGACCAAAATATATAAGGAGCTTCTACAACTTAGCTGCAAAAACCCAAATAATTTAATTAAAAATTGGGCAAAGAACATGAATAGTCATTTCTCCAAAGAAGACATATAAATGACCAACAATAATATGAAAGATGCTCAACATCACTAATTATCAGAGTTGCAAATTAAAACCTAACATAAGTATCACCCCACATCTGTTTGCGTGGCCATTATAAAAAAAAGGCAAATCATAAGACATTGGTAAGGATATGTAGAAACTGGAAATCTTGTATACTATGGGTGGGAATGTAAAATAGTGTAGCAACTATGGAAAACAGTACAGAGTTTCCTCAAAAAATTAAAAATACAACTACCAGAGCAATTCCAGTTCTGGGTATTCAATCCAAAAGAATACCTGTGCTCCCATGCTCACTACAGTAGTATTTACAAGGGCCAAGATGTTGAAACAACCTAAAAGTCTAACAACAAATGGATGCTTAAGGAAACTGTGGTATATACATATGATGGAAAATTACTCATGCTTAAAAAAGAAGGAAATCCTATCATATGTGGCAACAGGAATGAACTTTCAGGACACTATGCTAAGTGAAATACATGAGTCAGAGGAGAAATACTGCATGATTCCACTTAGATGACATATCCAAGATAGTCAAATTCGTAGAAGCTGAGGAGAATGATGGTTGCCAGGAGCTGGAAGGAGGAGGAAATGGGGAGTGAGTACTCAAATAAAGCTGCAGTCATGTAAGGTAAGTTCTAGGTATGCACTGTACAACTTTATATTTATAGTTAATACTGTATCTTAACTTAAAAATTCATTGAGGGTAGATCTCATCATAAGTGTTTTTACTGTAATTTACCACGCTCTCCCCCCACAAATGATAGGTATCAAAATAGAATGTGTAAGTGCCATGAAAACACTCAGAGGTAAGGATAGATTACTCTCAGCTGTGAGAATCAAGAAGTGCTCCTTGGAGGGATGGCATATGAAGTAGGCAGTGAAGAACTGCATAGGCACAGATGGGAGGGATATAAGTCTTCGGCAAAAGGAGTAGATGAACAAAGACATAAGAGCAAGTTGCATAATTTTGTTCAAGAATAGATTCATGATGGTTGAAAAATAAGCTAGGATGAAATTATGTAGGGTAATATCCTTGAGTAAGTAGGGTAAAAAATCTGTAGTTAGAAAAATTTAAGAAGAACTTATGTGCAAGAATGTTAGAATAGCTAAATTAAAAAGCAATAAGATACTGAGAAAGACCTGGCTACCTCACCGATACGTAAATTGCATACATATACACAATCTGACTTATGAACTTTGTGAAATCTATTTTTGAAAGTGAAGAACTTTTCAAACCCATTTACTGGTTGTTGTATTCCTAAGAAGTCAGGTTGTTACAAGGCTGGTATCTAGCAAGGGTTGCCAAATTTAGCAAATAAAAACACAAGGTGCCCACTTAAATTTCTGATTTAAAAGAAAAACCAATATTTTAGTAAAATTATATTCCAAATATTGAATGGCACATACTTATACTGAAAATGATTTATCCACAATTCAAATTTAACTGGGAGTCCTGTATTTTATCTGGCAACTTAGTTCCAGCTAATTAAATGTATTTCTACAGTAATAAAATATAGAGAAAATAAGCACTTCTGCCCTTTTCTTACACAAATTATGATAAACCAAACACTTAAAATCTGTATACTGGGATCCCTGGGTGGCGCAGCGGTTTAGTTCCTGCCTTCGGCCCAGGGCGCGATCCTGGAGACCCGGGATCGAAACCCACGTCGGGCTCCTGGTGCATGGAGCCTGCTTCTCCCTCTGCCTGTGTCTCTGCCTCTCTCTCTCTCTCTCTCTCTCTGTGACTATCATAAATAAATAAAAAAAAAAATTAAAAAAAATAAAATCTGTATACTAAGCCATTTAATTGTAATTCATATTACTTAAAAAATACAAAAATACTAAATTTTAAAAATACTTAATTTTCGGTTTAGATTCTTTTTGTATCTACATATCACAAGTTTATCAACATTCAATGACTATTTAAGTGTACCCTGGATGGACTGTAAGAAAGATTTACATTAAAAAGGAAAAAGAGGGATGCCTGGGTGGCTCAGCAGTTGAGCTTCTGCCTTTGGCTCAGGGCATGATCCCGGACTTCTGGATTAAGTCCCACATCAATCCCATATTGGGTTCCCTGCATGGAGTCTGCTTCTCCCTCTGCCTGTGTCTCAGCCTCTCTCTGTCTCTCTTATGAATAAATAAATAAAATCTTAAAAAAATAAAAAGGAAAAAGCAAGCTCTCAGTTTTTGATTTGCAAGAGCGGACTCTATGTCAATCCCATAGAACGAAGAAACATTCAAATAATCATCAAACAATAAATGTACAATACATATAAAACACAGTGCACAAATACAACAGAATGACTTAAGGGTAGAAAAGAGAAAAAATTGACTTGTAGACAAATGAAGCAAAGAAAATCTCCATTCAGAAGACATGCAATAGTACAAAACAAAGAGATGGCAGGTAAGGGCCAAACCACAGAAGGATTTGAGAACATACATAAGGAGTTTAAGTGCATGGGGCAGCCAGTCATCGAATGGTTTTAAGTGAGAAATTGTCACGATCTGACTTAGTTTTTAAAATACTCCCCCCCCAGCCACTGTGAAAGACTGGGGGTGTGGTCAAAAATGAAATTAGATGACTAGTTCTACTGCAGTTTTGTTCGTACTCTATTGCAGAAGCAAAAGAGTTTTGACAGCTGAGGTAGAATAAAGTACATGGATTTGGGAACTATATGATCCCTATATGATTTGGGAACTAAAATGATATGATCAATAATATATATACTTTCATTATATAATATATACTTGTCATTAAAAGATACAAAAAACCCTGATGTAAATGGTAAGACTTAGTACTGTAAAGATGGCACTTCTTTAAAATAATCTACAAATTTAATGTAACCTCACAAATTTCTTAAAACTACAACTTAAAAAAATGAAAAAACTTCCACTGGACTAGATAATGTAAAAATAGCTATAATAATTTTATATTATTTTTATTATAATAGGAAATGTGACAAGTATTAAACAACATAAAACTACACAATAAGGTAGTTTTGGCATAAGAACTCACAAATAGATTAGTGGAACAGAAGAGTATAAAAAAGTGTCTCATACATATGGGAAACCCTGTTATTTGATCAAATAGGTATGCCTGGTAGAGAAATGACAAGTTAGGATATTAGGCAATTCTTTGGGAAAAAGTAAAAAGGTAGATCTCTATTTCACACCACTCATAAATAAAAAAATTCAAATGGATTAAAGGGCTAAACATTAAAAAAAAAGCCTACAAAAGCATTTGAAGAAAATACTAGGACATAGTTTAATTTTGCGGTGGGAGAAATACAAAACGATTCGAGGAAAAAAAATTAAAGAAACAAAACAGAAGCCATAACAGAAAAGATGATATATCTTCATAAAAATGAAAATCTTTGGTATAATGGAAGATGCCATTAACAAAGTTAAGAGACAGAAAAGGCTGAGGGAAAATATTTAGAACACATTTTTAAAACACAAAGAATTGATAAAGAGTTCCTAGCAATGGTAAGACAATAACCTTTCTCCCCCAAATGCGAGAAGCTACAAAGAAGCAATTCCCAGAAGAGGAAATACTAAAAGCTGACAAACACACAAAAAAGATGATCACATACAGGCTCAGGAGCAATCAGAGAAATGGGACTTATCAGTAAGATGACACATTTAAAGATGGACAGTTCTGAGTATTGGCCAGGATGCAGAAAAACAGAACTCACCTACATTGTTAAAAGCAAAGTTGATACATGAGGAGTTGGTAAGACAGATTTTTAGAAGGTAATCAATCATTATCTAACAGTTTTACAGGTATTCCTCAAAGATTAAATATATGAGTTACCACATGACCCAGGATTTTCACTCCTGGGTAGATACCAAAGGAAAATGAAACCACATTATTCAGGACAGCCACATGGAAAGATGCCAAATTCCCATCAACTGATGAATAAATACATAAAATATGGTCTATCTATACAATGGAATATTATTCACCAATAAAAAGGAGTATGGTGCTGGTCTATGCTAAAACATGGATGAACCTTGAAAACACGCCATGTGAAAGAAGCTAGTCACAGAAGACCAGATATTATATGATTCTATTTACAAGAAATTCCCAGTTTCAGCAAATCTGTGGAAACATAACAGATCAGTATTTGCTAGATGCTGAGGGGCAGGGGATTACGGGGAGTGACTGTAAATGGGCACAAGGGTTCCTTTTTGGGCTGATAAAAAAAAATGTTCTAAAACTGATCTGGTGATGGCTACATAAGTATAAGAAACATTAAAAACCGTGGAACTGAAATAAGTAAATAAAAACCACAGAATTATACATTTTAAATAGTATCATGTGTGATCTAGGAATTCTATCGCAATAAAGCTATTAATAAAACTCAAAGATGTCTAAAATTTTAGCATACATTCTACTCTTAGATATCTATAAGGATACTTGAATATGTAAAGATTTATATACAAAAATCTTCACTGTAGTATTTGTTTCTAACAGTCAAAAATGGTAACCATATATATATTCACCATAAGCAAACTAAAGGCAAAAGACAAACTGGGAAAAAATGTTTATTATATGTTATATATATAAAATAGAAATATATGATAGATCAAACATTGATATTCTTAATAAAGGCAAGAAAAATGCCCTATTTATCTTCCATTGAGCCTTCTTGGCCTTTCCTGGATAATACATAACATTCATTTTCTTTTCAACTGCCTGATTGATGCTTACTGCTGGGAAAAAGCCTAACTATAAGCTCTACTGGTTGGAACCACTCCAAAGCACTCTATGTAAACTCATCTCTACCTCTCACTGTTCACAGCACATTTAAAAATTTCTCCCATGATCCATTTTTTTTATTCCTTCTTATAATAGTAGACTCAAACCCTTTCTCTTCTTTCTATGCCTCCAACTTTACCTCTGTCCACTCTCAGCAAACTTCAAAATCTCAAAAGTTTTCCCAATTTAAATCTTTCACACTTCATATGCCTATTTCTCAGCACATTCTTTCCTCGTTTTTTAGCAGAACTGTGCATCTTTCTGAGATTACTGTTACTCTTGACCCAATTTACTTTGGGGTTCCCTTCCCTTGGCCAACAAACAACTTAATTAAGTGACTTCCATCCCTTTAAACAAAACCTACATACACCATCTCTTCACCTTGGCAATCAATTCCTTTCTTTCCCTCCTTTCCTTTCATCAGTAAGATTTCCTTGCTTACACTGCTAAAATATTTACTCCCTATGATCTGATCTCTATCTCAACTGCTCTTTTAAAGCAAAGATCTTACTAATTGCTAAATTCATAGTCTATTCTTAGTCCTCATTCTCCTCCAATGACAAATACAGCATTGCTCATTCACCAACTCTGTATCAGGGACAAGATCTTTGGATTAAATTCTCAAACCAGTATCTCTCCATAAATGAGGCAACTACCTCCCTCTCAGGGTATGAAACTGATAAGATAAACTTCTTCCACATTGTCTTATATATTTATCATCGCACTCAAGATTCTGTTTACTGTAAGGATTAAATATGCTCCTTACATGGAATCAGACTATGCCTGTTCAAATCTCAGCTTAGCCCTCTTTTTTTCTTCCTCTTTTTTCTTCCGTCCAAATACCTTCAATGATTCTCTTCCTAATGCTTGCTAACTAAAATGTAAACTTGTTTGTATTCGAGATCCTCTGAGTTCTTACCCAGCCCCATGTTTATGATCTTTCCTCTTACCAGAACCCTTCACAGATCCAGTGCTTTCATCCACTGGTTCTCAAGTCTGCCTGCAAGTCAGAACCATCTTGGGGTAATTTTAAAATTATCATGCCCAGTCTCCTCCACTCAGAATTCTGATTTATTTATTTATAAGCTCCCCAAGGGGTAATATGTAGTCAGGATTAAGAACCATGGCTCTAATTAGTCTGATCTGTCTCTAGCCCCTAAATACAACCTGCAATTTTTCTCAAAATGCCCTCTCACTTGCCCCATTAAAATGTTAACTCCTATTTAAATTCTGTTTACCCCAACATAAACATATTAGGAAAAGTTTTCTCCTTCCTCTGAACTTCTGTAATACTTTTTCTCAACATGCTTCATTTCACATCATATTCTAGTCATTTGCGTGCACGTTTCGTTTCCCCAAACTAGGTGTGTATGCTTTTGAGGGAAAGCTGAGTTCTCCCTACAGCCAGTTGAGGTGTTTTAGAAATGTGATCTTAATCTTCAAAACGTATCTTTGAGGAAGGCATTAAAGCTCCGTATTTTATAACTGCAGAAATTGAATCTAGAAGATGTAAAGCAGCTTACCTAAGGATTTTACAACTAGTAACTCTTTATAATTTTTCATTGTATATTACATATATCACAACCTCCTGGAATGTTGTCAGATCCAAAAAACATCCAATAAATGCTGAAAAACGTACAGATTTGTAAGTCAGGTGACTGAAAATAGATTCAACTTCAAGTCAACATTCCTAACAATTAAGGGAAAATGAAAGAAATATGCCCTGCTTATTTTCTTTTCCAAGATAACTATTTCGAAGTCACAGCTTAGTTTTGATGTTTAAACTATACTGAAAAAAAAATTCACAGCAGTACAATAGCTTTGAAAGCTAGTATTTCAAGAAACAGGAAAGAATGAATTTATATACAAGAACCAAAAGTTGGGTAACTAATATCCTATGAGGAAAGTAACAAATTCATGGCAAGAAAAGAAAGCCTCTGGGAGGATAGGTGAGGAAAAGCTGAGGAAGATAGTAAGAATAGTCTGGTCTTGGGAGGAGGAGAAGAGGACCATGATCACTAGTATCAAGAGCCAGAGCAGCGCAACTAAGTCCAGGTGGAAAGAGTTATTTATTAGCCATAGCACAGCAGGAGTAGCGAGGACAGGGACAAGTGAGATGAGGTACCTCACCCAGGGTTTGACAGGAATCAGATATTCCTTCTCTGATCATCTGAGAGGATATAAAATACTTCAGGCCCCAGAAACATCAGGGGAAGGAAAAAGAGAGGGTGTAGAGAACCATGTGGGTGAGTGCATATTCCTGAAGGAAGAATGACATACCTTTAACTGGCAGGATTAAATGCCTTCACAGCTTTGAATCAGAGGAAGGTTCAAGAATAGGATGGACTCACTTAGAAAAAAACAGAGCAAGGTAACTTGGGTAGCTTTTGGTCCATGAATTTTTTTATCCTTTGCCAGCAATCAGCAAAACTAGGTTCTCATTCTAATCTACACACTGAGTGAACAATTTTGCATATTTTGTCTAACGTATGGAGGGAAGGTAGTTCTTACTTTTCTGAAATAGTAGAGCGAAGGGCTGGATTGTACTATGGTGCTTTTCAACCTGAAATTCTGTAATTTTTACTGACTTATCCCCCCTTAATATTGTATTCTTTCCTGTTTAATTAACTATACCTACTCCTAAAATTTGAGGAAAAACTCAAATTTAAGATCAGGATTCACTTATTTAAATGGGAGTAAAAAGCAGCAACTCAATCATAATATTTGTTTCTGCTACTTGGTGATGGTTTCATCTCATTACAGAAGAAATAAATTTCCTGGTGAACTATGGAAGCTTCCTGTTCTAGGCTTTAAATGCTCCAAAAAGAAGTACATAGTAGTTAATATAAGCTGAATGTGTAAATAACTGAATTTAGACTGACCCCGTAATAAGCAGAAGGGAATTCTATTCAGAACTGTGTATTAGCTCTTAAATTGGCTGATAATGTGTTTCACTTCAATGTCCCTGGGAGCATATGAAGCTACAGCAAAGAAATAACAGATCAGAGATGGAGATGTGGTGGAGGGGGAGTTTTAAAATTCTCAGCATTAAATCTGCTCAGCATTTCAAAGGAAAATATACACATTAAATGTAATATAGGGAAAAACCACAAGACTCACCAAACAAGTATTTTAAATGACAGTATTTATAATGCTCCTCGATTTTAAGAAAATGCAAGTGTCTGAGACTTACAGATACCACTGGATAAATATGTTCTAGATTTAGATAATAAGAGATCTATTTATTACTTTCTAAAGAAGTTAGTCCTACAATCCCAATTTTATACTAGAGAAAACTAAAGGTTGAAGAAGTAACTTGGGTAAAGTATTATACTTGGAATCTGAATCCAAGTTTGCCTCCAAACTCCACACTTTTTACGTAACAGTATCTTGAAAACAGGTAAGGATTCTTCTATATTAAAGCACTTATCTTAACCTCTAAGTACTGCAGAGCTGTTAAGTAGATGAATAATAATCAACCATACTCTAGGGCAATAGTCATTATCAAAGAGAGAAACACACCAAAAAAATATACTTACTCATTCCTGAGCATTCTCTATCACCATCCCACACATTAGAAACAGCATGTCCCGTCAGTAGGAGGTTAATTAAACTTTGGCTATTAATAAAAATTTAAAAGTAATTAAAATATGAATAAACTAGTTTTCTTCTCAAATGATCCCTGTAGTAAGACAAAGTAACGACTTCTACATTATGCTAGTTACAAAACAAACTTAGGGAAAAGCTTGCATTTTTATTTTATACACACCACTGAAAAACAGTTTTGCTAAATATATTACTAAGTGTATCATCACAATGGTATCTATTGTTGCATATATTCATCTAAATTTAACAACTTTAAGACATCACACGTTTAAATGGATGAAAAAGATTTCTAAGACTAAAAACTTAATACTTATAATCATCTATAAATATATAGGTAATTATTATTTTTTTGTTGATCAATGATTGAATTTTACTCTCTGAGGTACAAAGATCTAAAGAGAAGGACCTATATAATAGAGTTGGGTTACTGTTACTATTCCACTGATTCTAGTAGAAATATAAAGAGCTTGGGGAAGAGGGTGATTTCAGAGAAAAATAAGGAAAAAATATTTCTCCCAAGAGGAAAGCATTTACAAGTAGGAAAGGATACACTTATTTCTAAGTCAAGATGAATAAATTTCATTTGCTAAAAAATTAAGTGGAACATAAAATAGAATTTGTTAAAATACCACCTGCTGTCATCTTAAAAGAAAGTATGTGCCACAATAAGGGCAATGCATACATAAACCTGAAGGGAAATGATAATTTTATACCTAAAGCAAGCAATGCATAAAGCATGGACTGCTCAAATCCACAGGCTTTATGCTGTTGACACTTACAAAATTATGTGACTTAGTAGTGTTTTATCTTAAAGTCAAGTTTCTAAAAACTTAAGTCCATGTAGGGAGATAACGGATTTTAATTAATTACCTGCCATGTCCATATACAGGATCTATCAAAGGTTCATTTGAATCTTCAATTTCATTTTTTATGTTTTCAATGCCCTAAAGGAACCAAAAAATTCATTGGCTTATTTTAAAAACTAAAATGAAAATTATAGTAGTTTATAATTGACCATTTTTTACCATAAATGAATAAAACATTTATTTAAGTAAATTTTCTCCCAAAATATTACCCAGATTTGATGTGGGAGAATATGTAAGATGATAATGTAAGAAGTAGCTTCTCCAAGAATATCTTTTCTTTCATAGACTCTGTACAAAGAGCACTGACTGTTTCATGGGTAATAGATTTCATGGCATGTTGGCTAAAGGGATACTGAGAGATGTTTAAGTTTTACCAGGAGGCAGGAGAAAATTATTTAATCCAAGAGTTAATATTCATTTAATTTCAGACTAAAGTAAATTCAGACTTAATACGCCTGCTAAGGCATCTGATATATTTACTTAGGCTTTTTAAAAAACATATTAGTATTAAAGACATACACATGAGTGTTGATAGAGATGTTAATTTAAATACACAAAACGTCTAGTACAAAAGAAAACATTCTGACTGTGCATTCTCAGAAATATCAGTAATTTAAACATGTACTGACAAAGTATAAAACTAGGAGGGCAGGAAGTTTCTTATTTTCTTAAAAACTAGTTTTCTGATATTTTTTAATCCCTCAAAGGATATCCAAATCCCCAAATATCTAGGTAAGCAGGAGACTGAGGCATTTTCATCTCATCAACCCCCAAGAACAAAGAGAAACTGTCTTTTACCACCTAACTTTAACCACTGTTTCTATCAGGTTAAGGCTATTTTAAGGATTAAAAACATTAATCAGCAATCCAAATATTTAACAAATGCCTACATATTGTAGGACAATACAAACAAATATGATATTTTGCACTTGCCTCCTTAAAAGTGATACAAAGCAGGCTATGATAAAAGCCAAAATGAATAATATGAACAAGTGACATAATCACTGGTGAGGGAGAGGCATCATTTCAAAGACCAGCTAGACATGATGGTTTATTGCCTGTAAAGGGCAAGAGACAGAGGATGTATCAAAAGTTTTGAGCATAAAAACGGGAGGAATAATGAACAAAGCCAAACTCATAAGAGACCAGTCATCTCAGATCCCACACACTGTTATTAACCACATCTAACCAACTACAAAGTACTTTTGGTTCTTTCTCTCAAACAGGCTTCTAAATTGTTTTTAAATTTCCAAATTTAGAAGGTACTTCTAAATACTCTTTCTTATCCATGTCTCTGGTCACTGCCCTAGCTTAGGTTCACCTGTTCAATAACCACTCTTTCTTTATAGTCCTGACTCTGGTCTCCTACCCCATCACCAACTCCCTCCCATGCAACTCTCACCTCAATTTAAGAAAACTTATCAACAGAAAGATGTTACTATTACCTTGTCCAAAATTTTTGCTCTAATTTTGGCCAGGTAAAATTGCAATTATTTTCTGCAGAGAATACAAGGGCCTTCATGTTCTGAGCCTTTTTCCATCAGTGCACTATCTCATCTTCCACCACTGCCTTTCTGGTGTATTATGCTGCAGGAATACTTAACTGTTATTGTTCTTCTGGTGTTAAACCCCCAATTTATTATGCCTTTATACTTGCTGTTTCCATGGCTCAGAAAACCTTTCCACAGCTTTTCATCTAGAAAACTTTTCCTCATCCATCAAGACACTACGTCTGTCACATGGTCCTTACTAGAGAAAGTCTGTTCTTGATTCCATCAAACCCCTCCTTCCCCAAAAACAAAAAACCAAATCCATAACTCAGACATATCTTGTTCTATTTCCCCTCATGCTTTGTGCATGCAATAAATGAACACCAAAAAACAGTGCCATTTTGGAATTATTAATGTGTCAATTTATTTTTTATAGTACTGGAGGATTTATTTTTAAAAAATGTATCTTACATTATAATTCCAGTTGCTAGCATAGAGTCAACGCCCAATAAACATCTATCAAATGAAAGAAGTCTGATAGCAGACATGGTAAATCAAGCAGGATACTCAACTGAAACTAACAGGCTGGTACAGATAGATTAGCAGTTGGGGAAAAAAGGCAGGACAGGTGATGTACACACTGGAATTATCCACATAAAAGTTGAGAGATTAAAATGCCCATAAAAGTAAAAGTCTATGGTAGACAGGGACTGAAAATTTCCGGAATATAAAATTTTAGAGGGGGAAAGAAAGGAGCAGGAGATAAAGAAGAAAATTAAGCTATCAAAAAAAGGTATGTGTGGGGGAGGTGAGATTGTGAGATATTATACAAAGGCACAGTGATTTATCAGGTAAGTTAAGAGAGGGACTGAGGGTCAGAAAGAGTTTCAGAAGGCATTAAGGTCAAATGCCAGATACTGTGAAGATGAAAGAAAATAAAATTCAGAAGAACTGAGTGCATTTCATAATTAGAACATGATTGATAACCTCTATAACACAGAAGACTGGGAGTAAAACCAAGTTTGAAAGTGGTTAAGTACTAAGTGAGTGGTGAGGAAAGAGAACTTGATGATTCCTTATCATGGGCACAAGAGATTTTTATTCTGAGATTTAGAAACAGTATCTAAAATAAAATTACTTATTAGAACATGAAAAACAGTATGAAATTCAAACTAATAAAAGCCAGAAGAAGCATCTTAAACAAACCTTTGTCAGTAACACAGAATACAGAAAAAGCAACACTCCAAATTTGTTTCCCCACATTGAATACTGGTCCAAGACAGCATCTTTTAATTCTGATAAACTTCTGAATGATCTTTTTCTGGGGGGAGAAAAGAATTAAGTATTAGTACCATGATGAGAATAATTCCATTGACAAATGGGAAAATTTTTAAATCACCTTATACATTAAACTGTATACGTACAAATGAGATTTGTGTCTCAAATTTTCAAATACAAATTTAGCCATTAAAAGCAAAAGCTATTGGTGACAAATGTTGCTAAATATGTACCATTAAAACAGAGTGCCTACTTGGCAGGAAAACTCTTCAACACTTAGGTGAACTGTCTGGCATCAATAAATTCTACAATAATTATACATTTTTAAAAATGAAGTAGCCCTCTCTAAGAAGTGTTCAAGAAAAAAGAAAACTTGACTCTGTAAAGCCTGAAGATTATGTAATAAATATCTGAATCCAAAGATAAGGTGTACATTTGTGGCTTCTTTTAAAAAAATTAATGTCATATTTCAAATGCCACCTGTAATTCTATCAACAAAGCTATCCTTACCTTTTATACTAAAAAGTTGAATGCTCTAATGAAAATATGGCACTTTTAATGAAAATCACAGAAGGCATATTTTGGTAAACAAGAAACAATAATTCAAATATTTATTCTATTAGAAATCTTTGTATTCCTTCAGGTCAGAGAAACATTAAGCTAGAATGTTTTTTTTTTTTTTCATTGTAATGATGAAGAAGAAGCTTTTAATATTATAGAAAAGCACATTCTGGTAGCTAATTTAGGAATCAGTTTTATTTAAGTAAACATTTAGAAATTATTTTTTTTTAAACTGGTAACAAATTAATCCTCAAGTACATAAATCTAAGTACCTTTCCACAGTATGAACAGACTTAAAACGGCAATGTGTCCACAAGGTAAGTATTTTAAATGTTCCAATGTTACTTACTGAATTAATGCATGAAATCGCTCAAAGCCAAGCTCTTCGACAGCCAAGGCAGCTATACATAAAAGACACTTTTCAGCACTACACATGGCAAATAAATGACACAAGATACACACAGCAGGCTATAAATACTTTCAAGCAATCAAAATTTTTCCCTATTTCCTTACTCCCTTAAAATTGTTTTTTCAACTTTACTGTTACACAAATTTCTATTTCAGCATCTTAGTTACCATGATTATAACTAAAATGGGTATAATACTGAGAATGTAGAAGGGTGATTAAATAACATTTATTTTCAATTCAGTTATACTAAGATAATATATAAAATAGAGAAATTATTGACAGAGTGCTTCACACATCAACCGAAATGTGTCCTGCACTTTTAAATAATCTTTCAATTCATAGATCCAAATAAAATCATCATAGCTAATCTTCCTCCTTTATAATATAAAATCTGTAGGTTAATGTTTAATTATTAAACTAATGTGTATAAAAAGGCATAGCACTTGGAAACTACACAGGTTCAACAACAGCTTTAAGTTTGTTTCCTCATTTGTTTGTACAACTATTATTAGAGAAATTTTCAGTAACTTATTTAGATTATGATTAATACAGTACAAATTTAAAAAATAACAAAAGAAAGAAATCATTTAAATCCAAGATTTTATGCAGCACTCTATACTGCATGCCAGGCCTCCTTCTAAATGTGCTACATGCCTTATCTCATTCAGTCCTCTAACAACACAATTATCCCCATTTTATAGAAGAGGACATGAGGCAGAGAAGAAGCCTCCCTAGAGCACCACCCAACAACAAGCAGAGCTGAGATCTGAATCCAGAGAGTCTTGGCTCCCTTTACAAAAATAACATCTTTAAAGCTCTCATACATGAATCAAAATGCCTACTCTAAAAAATTTGTCACAATGAACAATTTTATATATATTTTATAAAGCAAATCTTAGTACTTTTAAATATTAATTCTTACTTGAGAATGAAAGAAATTAATTCATCATGAATTCAAAATCAGGATTTTTTGAATTACGATTAAAAAGGTTTCATTAGGCTATCCTTTCAAAATCATTTTAATTTTCAAATGTTTTAAACTACTTTTAAAAATTTTTACCAGTCCAATGGGTTAATTTCAATAAGCTTTTGATTTGTGTGGGAAACAAACTGAAACTGAACCTGAGTATTCACTACTGCAAACAAGTGTGCGTTACCAAAAGCAAAAAACTACACACACCACACAAGCCAATGAAATTAATGTTGGAGCACAATGTACTATTGACAAGGGAGAAAACAGTTCACATGTAAAAATTTTAGGATAAAATAAAAATTCGACCTAACCTTTTCCAAATTGTACTAATTGCTTTGCAGTGCTTGATTACCTAAATAATTTTACTGGGTATATACTATGAAAGTAGACATAAAGATAGTTTAGAGAAAAGAGGCAAGCAAAATAAAAAGCTTAGCAGGCAGGATGGTGAAAAAATATAAAACACAAGAAAAAGAACATAGCTGGGAACAAAGGAAAGAACAGGTAAAACAGATTGTTATACGGAATAAAAACTGTAATGTAAGTTATTTGCATTGTCAAGATCTAAGGCAAATTCTCAAATTTTCAGTTAACAAAACTTTAAAAATTTTTACATTACTAAAAACAGATTTAATATACGGCTTGATTTCATGCCCACTTTTAAAATGAGGCAAAGCAAAGTGGAAAACTACTAAAATATGTTTTCTGAAGAGGAACTAAATCTAACATGACCACCTAAACTAGTTACTGACATACCAAAGTGAATACATTATAAGGCTATTTAACCTAGAGCAATTTAACCTCTAACTACAGAAATGTACAGTATACCCCATGGTTAAGTACAGAGTGTACTACAAAAATACGAATGAAAAATATTAAAAGAGAAGATCTTACTATTTTTTTGCATATTAATATATAGATTGGCTTTAAGAGGATATTCTTTAAAACAACTTTAAAAAAATTTTTTAAAACAACTATTAGTTCAACTATTCCTCTGTCTGAAGTTTCATGTCCTAAATACAACTATTAAACATGCTTCCACGCAACCCAGTAAAACCTGAAAAATACTTTAAAAACAATCTTAAGATTTTTGACTACCATCCTTGTAAATATTTTCCACTTGTTTACTTCAACTGTCATCAACTCTAAAAGTATGTTAAATCCTTTTTGAAAGGCTATGTTTGAAAGGCCTAAAAAGGAAACGTCATTCAATTGTTTAAATTTTAAAAATTATTCTTTGCAAATGTACTATGAGAATTTGCCACTATCACTGCAGAGAAAGAAGACACTGACATTATCAGAGTCATTTCAGCCTGTGGAGACAGTAATACCTTAGGGATAATCCTACATGGAAATCCTACATGGAAATTGAGATGTGTATCATGAGTAATCAAAATGTACTCTCTATAAATCAGGTGTCCAATTTCTTTAAAAATAATTTCTGCAGAGATGATAGTTAACAGAATGCATCATAGGTAGAATTAGTCACTTTTTCAATATAAGCACGCGGAGCTACCAATTATCAAAAGTCACATACTAGCAAGATAATTCCTGAAAAGAAAAACAGAAAAGCAACTCTTTACCTAGCTTCAGTACTACCAGAAGTCTCCATTTTACTAGTTCATTCTGGCAGTTTTGAGGTCAATTACATAAGAATTTTCAAAGGCTAAAAAACCCACAAAATATATGTTTTTTATGAATAAGAGTAGCTATTATTTAAAGAGAAATCCCCAATAATGAAAAACTTGAATGAAGGAATAAAATCCCTTTTTTAAAACTACCTTAAAATAATCCTTACATGTAGACTGTATTACACAATGACCAAAAAATTCAGGAGGAAACCAAACAAAATGTAATGAAGAATAATGCCCCCATCTTGGCTTTAAGAAACCAAAGATATTTAAGAAATTTTCTAACATCCAAAAATCCCTTTTCCAATACCAAAATTAAAAAAAAAAAAAAAGAAAAAACAAACACCAACATTAAAGCATCTAAAACTAAAGTATGTAGGATTATGTTCTTCAAACTTTCTAAATGAGAATTCCAAAGCTCAGAGATGGTCATCAAGCAGAAATTAACTAAAATTTTTAAAAAAGTTTAATAGATGTATTTCCTTTTTTCCAAAAATGCAAGATACACAAGTGCAATATCCTCCAGCAACTAAAATAACTGACAGGGAAATGAAAAATATTAAGGCTCATGAATTAAGCTTAGGCTAAAAAAGATGTATTATGAAAATTTTAAATATATATTTTTAAATTTTTCAGTAGTTTCATTACAACAAAGATACAAGAAATTACTTCAGGAAATAAAAATGTATCTTACAAGAATGTTCCACTTGGCAACTAGACTCTGCAGGACTCCCAGAAATACTAGCCGTTTCCTCGGTTGTCTTTCCTCTTAACCAGGAAACCAGGCAGTAAGATCCAGAGTTGTCACAACAAGCACTTTCTAAAATATCACATAAGGTATGACAAAGGAGTTCCTTCCGCTCTTCCTCTAAAAATAACCAAAGTATCAGTTATAATGATTTTATTTGAAAAAAAAATCCTATCATGGATAACAATATTAAGAATGTTTTAATAATGAAAATCAAGCATTTTAAGTGGAAGATTCCTCCCCTCCCCCCAGTAACCAATCTTACATTTAAAAAAAAAGTGCTTGAGGGTTAAAATGTCATCACTATTAAATATTGCCATTAATTAGAAAAAGAATGCTGAAAAATGAAGAATTAAAAATTAGGAGGAAGAATATGTTACTTGGAATAACCTGATACTGATCGCTCCCCTTCCTTAGGCTGCAACGGAAGCCCTGAGGTCTCCTTTTCTGCCAGAACCAGGCACATTGTGAGGGTCTGCTGAGACTTCTATTTTCTGAGTTAGTCTAATGACTTTGATCTCCTTGTCCCACAGGGTAAGGATGAGGTAACACACAGCATATACAATACCACAATTCATGACATCAGCAGATGCCATCATGGTTATGTTGCATAATATAGAAACTCCTGATACTAGACTGCAGTGATCGGAACATTAAACCTCTATAGAAAAGGCAATGAGAAAAATGCTCAGATAATTTGTTCTTGGGACTTAGCCACCTTCCATTTTCAAGCAGTATAGCTCTCCAAAAGCAGCGCTGCCCCCTGAAACTTTCAAATGGGATAAGATGTGTATGTGTACCCTATGTAAAATTTTATGCTATGGGGAGAATTTTACTTCTTTTAATAGATGAGCAGGTTTTTGAAGGCAGGAATTATGTCATTTTATTTTATAACCACCATGACATTTACAACAATGCTATATATTTTATCAATGTGAATATATTTCTATGCAAGAAATATAAATTTTACCAATAAAACACTGATGTTAATAGTATTCTTGGTTTCTTTTCTACTAAAATTTATGTTGCATTTCAGCTATTAATTAGTGAAAAAGACACGAATGACACTTTAACTCCTAAATTTACAATCAACAGATTCTATGGGTATGGTTTGGAATGGAAACAGTTTTTGCTTTTATATACCAAACTAGGATTAGAATATATCCCATGTTCTTCCAGAAGTCATTGTGAGGTTCACCCAAAATTGTTCACTTAGGGAAGGAAAGACTTTGTGAACTGTCAAGTACTATGTAAATGTTTGTTATTATCAGGCAGCACCACACAGCTCTCTGACCTAATCATATTGCAGATGCTAGGACAGCTTCGTTTGAATTTAATCCAGAGTTATTTGCAGTATTATCTGCATTGTGTAAGGCACAGTCCTAAAAGTTGCAGGATTACAAAGATAACTATGAGTTCTTGCTCAGAGCTAAGACAAAACACAAAGGACTCTTCCTTACCCCATGCTGTCATTCAACAGTTCAAGGAAATGGCCCAACCTTTTAGTGAAAGGCCAAATGTTTTGCCCTTTGTTCTATTATTCTGTCTTAGAACTCTTGGGGAAATGGAATTTGTGAATATACACATTAAAATTTGGAGTCACTGTTCACAGAACTTTCTGAAACACTGAAAAAAAAATAAACCTCAAGAAAAAATTCCCATTTATAGTTTACTTTTTAAGATGAATAATTCAGTTCAACTAATGCCAATGAAAGCTGCATAGATCATCTATAAATTAGAAGGTGAAGGAAAAATTTATAGAAGACCACTATCATACCTGGGCAATCCCTCCAAGAAGACTTCTCTGAAGAAAACAGGAGCTTCTTCAAAAGAAATGCCTTTATACAATTAAAGCAATAGTTATTAGAATGCATTATAAGCATACCTTCATTATTCCTTTATTTTAAAATAGAAAAAAACAACCCTAATTTGTACCTCCTTTATTTACTTAATAGTGCTAAAAAAAAATTTCAGATAGTTTCCCTTCACATTCAACGGTAAATGAGCATATTATTCAGAATACACTACTATAAACTTGACTCTAGATCCATAAAATTCTTCCTTCATAATATGTATTTTCTGGCAAATAGAAGAACTGACTCAAAATAGACACAGAACCTGAAAATTAAAGAAACTTACTGCTCATTCACAAAGTGAAGACTCTAGAAATAGGGAAAAGACTACATTTCTCTTAGATTCCTTGGGGGAAAAGATATCAAAATACAAAGGTGGTTCTGCTCTATTAGTTCTGACTTGTGATATGAGAATAAAGAGACTCATCACTTTATTATAAGATAAGGAGTTCCTAAATTCCTGGTTTAACTCAAAAAACTGTAAGATTCAAAAGAAAAAACAAATTGCTTTCTCACTTTCCTTAAGTATGTCAACTATGTTACACTCATGAATTGATAGAAAGCAGCTCAGTATAGTGTTTCCTTCTCAAAGTGCAGTTGAAAGATCATTTCCATCCTAGTCACCTGACTTGTTTATTAAAAATGAAGATCCTTAGGCTCCACCTACTGTATCTGAATCTACAGGGGGCAGATCCAAGAAAGAAGTTCTTTGACGCTTCTCACATGTTTGAAAGCTGTAGTGTATTGCTAAGAGGTCAGACACACGTAGGGGTGCATCTTGGTTCCACTACTTTACTAACCAAAAATAATAATAGCATAAACTTTAAAAGGTTGCAGTGAGGATTATATGAAATAATCTACATAATGCACTTAGCACAGTACCTGGCACCTAATAAGCAATCATTTCAAAGTGCTTGAACAAAAAATTAAGGAATAGTCTAACATTCTTAATAGAAGTAAAATCTACAAATACTACAAATAAGGGCTTCTAACTTTTCCCTAGTATGGTAATAACTGTAAAACTGAGGAATATAACTAGATTACAAAACTTGGGAAAAGTGAGGTGGGATACCCATTATTTCACCACTAATACGATCGCTGTTATACTTTGATATGCTTCCTTCCAGTCTTTCTTTTATACCTGCTTTAAATTTTTATTACAAGTGAGAAGCATAATGGGTATGTGATTATGTTTCCCATTTTTCTGTTTTCCCACAGGATTCATAACTATAATTCTTAATCACTAATTGCCGATTGAGCTATCAAAATTTACTCAAACTTTATTTCACATTTAAACTACAGTACATTAGGTTTATAATTTTTTTCTTTTACTACTATAAAAACTTCATACTGAATACAACCTTTTTCCATATTAAGGATTACTTATTTAAGAAAGACTCACAGAAATACAATGATTTTGTCAAAAAAATCTGCATTATGGTTCCTGTTATAATGTAAATTCTTTCCCCAAATCAAAGTACAAATGTACTATATGGCAATATGAATATGCCAGCATCATCCTACTCTTACATGCACTGGCAATTATTTTATATTTAAAACTTAGAGTAAGTAATAGAATCTAGTTACTGTTTTATTTGTACTTTTATGGATTCCTAGTGAGGATGAACATCATGATTCTTTGGCTGTCCATCATTATTCCACCTGTTATGACTGCATACACATTATTTCACTACTAGAGTTTTAGTGTTTTTCTAACCAATTTGTACACGTTCGTTGTATAAGAAAAACAATATCCACTTAATGCTAATAGTCACTGCAAATATTTTCCTGAGCCTGGACCTCACCCTTTCTCTTAGTGTTGACAATATAGTAGCATTTGTTTTTCGGTGGTTAAATATTGTATCAAGAACATATTTGGTACATGGTATCAGATGACCTACATTCAGTTTTTTCCCCACAAACTGGCAACCACTCTTATCAGTGACATTCATTAAATATCATTTTATTCTACCACTGATTTATAGTTACCTCTTTATCATGGTACGTAATAAATTCTCGGTAAATTGCTATATGTAACGTGGTCTACTCCTGCATTAACTACTAGGTTCCATAATATGCCTATTCTTTTGGCAAGAGTATCATGTTCTAATTTTTATAGTTTAAAAAAGTTTTAATATCTAGACTTGCTCATTTCCCTTCCTTAGGCTCAATGGCGTAGTTCTGACTTTTACATTGAAATATTTTTAAAAAACACAAAATTCTTCTGATTGAAAAGATTTATGTGACTATGAAACTAAATTACCACCTCAAAGATACAAGAGGGCTTTGAACATTACAATTATCCCTTGCCAAAATAGCTATCACTGTGGAAATATACTGAGTTTTATAAAACAGGGGACTCCTGTGGTACATCTTGCATTTAACAATATAGTTAAATAGACTTTTAGTAAAAATAGACTTAGTAAAAATCCAGTAGGGGCAGTGTCAATATAACCTAATTTAAATACAGACAGGACAAGGAATCTTCAAATTCAGATAAGATTCTGCTAGCAACCAAAACTGCCCCAGCCTAAAAGTATAACAACTCTACTACTAATTTACAGTTAAATTTATATTAAGTAACTCCCAGGCAACATTCAAACATTCAAATTTTTCTTAATTTCTTTTTATAATTCCACTAAAGCAAAAAAAAAAAAAATCAATTTTGCCCTATGAAGAAATAAAATGATGATCCATAAAGGATATATTTTGGAATCATATAAATTTTTAATTTAATAATGTGGGGTATAAGACAAATTTACTTTGCAGCTAACAGTTCAGGAATGCAGTCTTTATGCCCAATGAATAATATATATCACATTAAATATGTATTTTCAAAACGTGCTGATTAAAACATAATAAATTCCAGCTCTTCTTAGCACAGTTGTGAAATGACACTGCTGTTCAGACATTTTAAGTATTAAAGAAACTGAAAATTCAATTCATGGTTTTAACTATGTAACATTTGCAGCAAATCGGCCTTTGAAATTTGAACACATTAGAATGCAAAATCATATACATATATTCAGATTAACACTATCTTGTGCAAAGAAAAAATCTTTTTTTAAAAAATTGTGGAAATTCTGAAGTGAGTTATTACAATTTTATTTTAAAAGCCAAAGCTACAGCCTACAACTATAAAATACAACTTATTTTTAAAACGTGTAAGGTTTTAGAGCATGAAGATATTAACTCATCTTCAACTTTGTAGGAAAATCATTTTTACATAAAGAACAAATGAAAATAATACTATTGCTATGATATACCTAACAACAGCATAAAACATCATAACTTGACAGGATCACTGTATTAGAAAGAGGTCATTATCATTAATTCCTCGTTTTCTGAATGTCAGGGAACACCTATTACGTTTTCTTGACAATAAAAACAGCTGAAAGGCTATTGCTGTATAACCTGCCCATGTTCTGAACTCACTTTTTATTTTGGGTATTTATAGTAATTTACATGAACAAAAGAGATAACTGATCATATCTCATTACATATAGACAGTTTAGAAAATGAAAAGTCAAGTATGAAACGTTTGAACATGTCCCTCTAAGGAGTTGGTAAAGTAGTCTATGTTACCTGAACAGGTGCAATAACAGCACAGGGGCCACCTTCAAACTGTTCTAATGCAGATCCCTCTGATTCACTAAACACAAACCCTAAAAATGAAAGCAAGTAGCAAAGATTAAAAATGTAATTCAAACAGCAGCCCAAAGAATTTTTAATGTACTTTGCTTGAGAAAGATCACTTATTACAAAAGCAAAATATCTCCAAATTATTTAGGCACAATGGTTCTTAACTTTCGGGGGGGGGGGGTCAAGGAACCCTCTGAAAAAAGATCTGGAGCCTATGCTCCCATCCCTGTGCCCCAAATGCATGTAAACAGACACACACACACACACACACACACACACACACACTCTCTCTCTCTCTCTCATTCTCTCTCACATGCACACACAAAATTTTGTTACCTAGGGATCCCTCTAAATGGACTAAGGCAATAAAGTGTGGACCTCTGTAAAAGAACACTAAATTAAATAACTTATTTGAAGAAAGATGAGTCTATCTACTGAATTCAACCAGAATTTTTAGGACCCTTTCCATACAGAATCGTTTTGCATTTCAATCTTTGAGTCATATTGTATAAACTAAAAATTAAATGGCATCATAGACAGTGAATGTGCTCGAACCAGCTCTATCTCAATTTCGCTATTACCCAGCCAGCACTGAGAGTGACCCGTAGATGTTCCTACAGATAGCACAGGGCCAGAAGTCCAGAGGACTGAGTGACGCTCTCTGTAACACTGCTGGGAAATCATTTCGCCTCCCTAGATCTCTGTCTAGTTATCTTTAAAATGATGGTTTCCAATTCCAACATGCTTGAAATATGTAAAGTTTCACTAACGGTTGTAGTTTTAGTCATTCATCCCACAAACATTTAATGAACCTAAGATACTACAGCAAGCATCCAGCATGTATCATGAATGACAGAGTCTCTGGTCTACAGGAGCCAATGATACAGGTGAACACAGACAGATGAACAAATGAACATAAAACAGAAGTATGAATACAGTATTATGGATACAGAAAAGGAATGATTTACTCTGAGTCAAGTCACAACAGGGGACTCGGTGATTTTTAATAGGAATTTGCAAGGATGAAGATGAGGAATGATTTTTAGGTGAAGAAAACACCTTTATTAAAAGGAAAAAAGGTTTGGTGAGAGCAGGGCAAGTTTATGGGGCGTAGGAAAACTTAATATAGCTCAAGGATAGTATGGGGGTAGCATGGGGAAGATGGTACATTGGAAGAGGGTAAGCGGACATGAGGTTAATAGTGGGAAGGGCCAGACCATGACAAGTCCTAACTGAACTGTAATATGATCACACTGTTTTCCCCCTCTTTTTTAAAGGAATAAAATGGGGAGGAGACTGTTTGAACAGCCATATAGAGATGGTATCAACTTAATAAAATTCACATTAGTGTGGAGAGAGGAAACTGCACCTAAACAGTATTTCCTATGGTAAAAATTAAGATTTGATGAGCATGTGCAAGTGGGGCAAAGAAATTAGAGCAGAGTGAAGTTTCTAGCTTGAGACACCAGGTGAGAGCAACTGAGATAAGAAATAGCATAGAGGATCCTATTCCATCCCACCTCCTCTCTCTTAACCTTTCAATCCCTCTCTTTCAAACAGGACTTAAACATGTATCTTACATATTTAAAAACAAAAAAATCCTCCTTAAGAATCCATCAAAAGCACTTTGAGTAAAGAGCTGAAAACTTATGTCAACACAAAAACCTCCACATAGATGTTTCTAGCACCTTTATTCATAATTGCTAATACTTGGAAGCCACTAAGCTGTCCTTCAGTAAGTGAATGGGGTAAATGAACTGTGGTACATCCAAACAACAAACTATAATCCAGCACTAAAAAATAAATGAGCTCACAAGTCACAAAAAGACATGGAGAAACCTTAAGTGCATATTACTCAGGGACGTAACCAATTGGAAAAGGCTACATACCATATGATTCCAACTATATGATATCCTGGAAAAGGCAAAGCTATGGAAACCGTAAAAAGATGAGTAGTTTCCAGGGATTGGTGGAGGGAGAGAGGAAGAGGGATGAATGTGCAAAGCACAGAAGACTTTTAGGGCAGTGAAAATACTATGAAACCATAATGATGGATAAATGTCATTATACATTTGTCCAAACCCAGAGAATGTAGAACACCAAGACTGAGCTGTAAACTATGGACCTTGGGTGATGATGATATGTCAATGCAGGTTCATCTATTAACAAATACTCCACTCTGGTGGGGGGTAATGATAATAGCAAAGCCTATACATGCTGTGGGAGTAGGAGGTATGTGAGAAATTTCTGTAGCTTCCCCACTTCCCCACAGTTTTGCTATAAACTTTAAACTTCTCTAAAAAAGTAAAGTCTAAATTCAAAAAAAAAATTCAGTTGACCATTAAAGAAAAAAACCCACCCCAAACTCCAAACACCACCCTTTCAAAGCCCACTTAGTTGTCTAAATGCACTATCTCAATCTCCTTACCTCACAATTTATTCAACCTTCAAAATTTGGTTTTCAGCCTATAACTGCACCAAATTCATTCTCACCAACTCGGTCAATGAACAGTACAGATGATTTCACAAGCTTTTCTCAATTACTCTCCAGAGAATCATCTGAAATGCTAACCACAGATTTCTTCTGAAAAACCTTGCCCCTTGGCTTTACTGGTCCCTCTTGTTACAAATTTCCCTTTTCAGTTTCTTCTCCATCCCCTCGGTCAACTCCTCTACAAAGCTAATGTTCCTCATGTCTTGGTTTTAGGATCTATGTTCTTTTCATTTCATACATTCTCCTTGGGTAACTCATCTACTCCCAAGATTCCCATTACTGGTTATAATCAGGGATTCCTCAAATACAGCCCAGATTACAACTCTAGACATAAACAGAGTCTAATTTACTTAACGTGTCCTGTATGATCTGGTTTCTACCTAAATCTCCTAACTCATCCTTTACCATTCTTCCTCTTAGACTTCAGGCTGAGATTCTTTCAGGTCCTCAAGCATCTTATTTTCTTTCAGGTTTTTTACCCTTTTTGAATATATTGTGCCCTGCACTTGAAACACTTGCTAACCTTTCTCTGTCACTTTACGGCAAGGTCTTCTTGGTTCAAGACCCCAAACCGTGATTTCTAGATGTCCTTTTGTAGCCCATCTCTGATCTACCCTGAAGTTCAAACCACTGTCATCTCTCACCTAGAGTACCGTTAAGAGTTTCCAATGAGATGTCCCCATTTTTCCCCACTGACCCCACTCCATCGTCATTTGTTCACCATAGAGTTACCAAAGGAATATGGTAGACTTGGAAATCAGATGTTGTCATAACCTGCTTAATACGTTTCAGTGGCTTCTCATGGCAATTAGAATGAAAGTCAAACTCCTTTTCATGGCTTTAAAAGACACCATAACTATCAAACCCACATTTCTTCAGTTCACTCTCACTTTACCTACAGTGACCTTAGAACATCCCAAGATCTTTATGTTAGCTCTATTCCTTCTCCATTCATTTTCCCTTCTCTTTTCAGAAAGCTGAATCCTTCTCATTCTTTTTTTTTTCCTTCTCATTCTTAAGGACTCGTTTTAGGTGTTAACTCCTCAGAGATACTCCCGATAATCCTACCTAAGTAGATCTCTCCTACCATCCCCAGCACAACCAGTACTTTTCATAATCTGTGATTACTATATTATATTATTGCTTATTTACTTATTATTTGCCTTACATGTATCTTGCCTGTTCTCTTATTACAGTTTTCCTAGTATATTGTGTAGTTCATGCTCTCTGGACTGCTGCAAGGAAAGATAGCGGAGGAGTTTGTTTCTAGGTATGCCAAGTTTAGTTGTGAGATAACCACTTGGCAACATTTAGAAGCGGGGAAATATGGGTCTGGAACTCAGGACAGGGATTAGGATCAGACACAGCAATCTGAATCATCCTCAACATGGCAGTCAAAGTAAAGGAGATAATGTAAAACAAAGATGATGGAGTTGGGATTAGGATTAAACAAAGCAATCTGAATTATCTTCAACATGGCAAAGTAAATGAGAACATGTAAAGCGAAGATGACAGAGTTGGGCATGTTAAAAAATAAGCAGAGGCTGAGTCAGCAAAGGACAAAGATTAGAAAGGTAAGAGAAAAACAAACACACTGAAGTCCTCCAGGAAGCAAAGAGTAGTCACTTGCTACAAATGCTACTGAGTAAAAACATAAATTAAAAGACTGGATTAAGCACATCACTGAAAATACAAAAAAAGAAACCTAGAGCACTGGAGAGAAAAACCACTTTAAAGGGTTGAGGTGTGATTCAGAATCCAAGGACAAAAAGTAAATGCGATCTACTTTTAAAAAAGTGAAGAGATTCACCTTTTTTTTTTTTTAACCATTCTTTATTTCCATTAGGAACAGAGCTAGATGGAGTGGGGGACCTCCTGGCTGTATCTCCTGTTCTAGGTTGGGCAAAAATAATGGTAAAAATTATTGTAAAAAAAATGGTAACCTGAAAAGGGTAGCTGGATAAAGAATTATTATTTATATAGACTGAGGGCCATGAGTTTAAAAAGAGAAGAGTGATTATATGAGAAGGAGGATGTTTAAAGACTCCAAGTCTTGAAACAGTGGTGGTGTAGTGATGGAGGCGGGGGACGGGACTGGATAAAAAGAGGTTCTCAAAGTGTGGTCTACAGAACCTTGGAAATCTGAAACCCTTTCCAGGGATCCACTAGAGGTAAAAATAATTCTCATAAGGATATGAGGATACTAAGACATTATTTGACCTTTACACTTGACATTCATAGCAACGGTACAATAGCAATGGTGGGTGTTACTGCTGGTGTCTTAGAACACATGAAGGCAGTGTCATTAACTGTACTAGCAGTCACCATCCTGGTAAATAAAACCACCCTCTTTCAAACATAAAGAAAAAGCCATTTAACTAAAGAATGCCCTTACTGATGCCACTTTTATTAAATCTTGACCTTGACTAAAGTGTCCTTTTAAAACATATTCTGCATGACAAAATGGCAACTATCCATAAAGCACCTCTGCTACATACCTTGATGATGACTGATCTTTGTCTCAAGAAAAAGCATGTGTGTCATTTTCTGAATTGCAAGCTGGAACTACTTTTTTGTAGAGCACTGTTTTTATTCTGAGGGGCTACTGACAGACTATGATTATTCAGACTTGGGTTTGTGGCAAACCCTTTCTCAGAAGTGAATGATGTGAGCCTGATACTTCAAGGAAAATAACTGACAGTTATTTTTGCCAGTGATAAAATTTCAGGCTTTCAAGCAATAACTAAAATTTTGGAAAACCCGCATCCAGCACCGTGAACTTGACACAGTGACTCAATTCTTAGATATTTTTCTAATGACACCAGTGGTGATAGTAATAGGACTGTTGATACCGTCAAAAGGAATGTATTATCATTTGGAAATGTCGGCAGAAACCAGTGGACCAATGACTCCTAAAGAACTAATGCACAGTGTTAGAAATATATGCTCAAGTAAAGGTCCACTCAAAATATAAGACACAACCAATGGTTTTCAATTTAACAGAGTACAAAAAATTCATTCATGTGGCTCAGATTCCATATTGCAAATAACCTCTAAGAAACTATCACCTGTCAAGTTGTGGTGTAGTAGCAAAGACAAATGACCACAATTATCTGAAAAGGCTGTTGTAAGATTCTCACCTTACCAATTACAATCTTTGTGAGGCTGGATTTTCTACACTTCCTAACAACATGACCACAACAGACTGAACAGAAAGTAAATGTGAAGATCCAGCTGTCTTCTAATGAGCCAGACATCAAAGAGATTTACAGGAATGTAAAACAATACCTCGGGTCTCATTAATTTTTTCATATTGAAGTCCTTAATAATCTTTCAGAGTATAATACGGCCCGGAGTTCAAAAACTTCAGAGCCACTGGCCTAGCAGAAGTGAATCTTAGCAGGCTTCTAAATTATATATACAGGCAAAGAGGAAGTGATATTACTGAGTAAGAATGAGGGGAACGAGAGAAAATTGAGAAGAATGTTAATTCTGAAAAACGTTAAGAAAGGCTGACAAGATAAAGAACTGAGACAAACACTGAGGGCTCAGCTAAGGTTTGAGGACTACATTTGTGCAGATGCTGACCACAATTTTCTCCATCGATACACAGCAGCATGGGAGAAACAGAATAGACAACAGGCTATGGGGAGGATGAGAAATAGTACAATGCACAGAACAAATTTAATAAGGACAAATGAGATCTGATGGTGCTGGTTATCATGTCAAGATAACCAAATAGAGGTCCAACCTAGAACAGGAGATACAGCCAAGAGGTCCCCCACTCCGTCTAGCTCTGTTCCTACTAGAAATAAGGAAAGGATCCCTGATGTTGGGCCTAAAGGCAGAGGCGAACTTAGGTTCTGTCAAACTTCGGGGTATGTAATAAACATGAATCAGTAATGAATTCTTACCTTCCTTAGAATTACTAATAATGTAATGTAGTTTTCAAGATTCATGAGTGGGACTTATAGCTGAAAAGCATTATAGTGAGTTGCTTTTGTAAGCTAGATATAAAAACCTCATGGAGAGAATTCTAGACAGATCTGCTGTATTCCAAATTCTGTTTAATTACAGTATACATGTTTGAGTGTGTTAAGTGATAATGAACAAAAGCTATTAGGGCACAAAATGAAATAAAGTCAATTAAATGTAAATTAAGTATTCTAAAATAGGAGTAAGCTAAGTAGGCTTCTCCCTTTACAATAAGGTTTCACTTGAATTTAAATTTTTTAGGATATAGAGTTATTTCTCTTGTATTCATGTATTCAATATTTCCTATCTTTAAAAGGAATTGTCTTTTCACAAAATGTTTTTTTCTCATTAGATCTGAAATTAGCCATCTAATCCTAAATATGTAATTTTGTATCACATTTCATAGTACTGAAGACAGAGAAATCTGTTTTATACCTCATAACTAATTTAAACCTGAGCCATGAACCTCTTCGTAATTTTCCCATATTTTACTCTCACATGACTTACTCTATACTTACTTACTCTTACTTACATCTATATTATTCAAACCAATTTTTAACTTCTGCCTCCATAATTCTAGGCTCTCAAGTAAACAAAAGCCCATAGAAAGACTTGGATCATCATTACAAACTGGATAATACCGGTTAAATCAAATCTGAACTGTGCCTTATTTTCCTCATCTATTAAAATAAGGAAAACTACATTTATCCTTTGTTATCTCTCATGTTTGTTGCAAGGATTAAATAGGACTTCCAGAAACTGTAAAGCATGGTGTAATGTAAGAAATTATCATAGTTACTTTGAATACATAATGTGTTTTTTTAGTTCAAAGTACCAAGAAATTAACTTTGTCATATAAACTTGTAAATTTTAAGTTTAGAAAAACTGGATTTTAGGTGACATGATTCAGATAGGTTGGAGAAAAGAATATCCATTCTTGAGAAAAATAAAAGGTGTCCAACAACAAACACTTCTGAAATGATATGAACCACATTACCCTCATTTTGGAAAAAATTAATCAAAACTGGTGTTTCAGGGTGCCTGGGTGGCTCAGTCGGTTAAGTGTCTGATTCTTGGTTTCGACTCCGGTCATGATCTCAAGAGTCATGAGACAAAGCCCCAAGTTGGGCTCTCTGTCCTGGGCAGGGAGCCAGCTGAAAATTCTGTCTCCCTCTGCCCCTCCCCCTGCTTATGCATGCTAGCTCTCTCATAATAATAATAATAATAATAATAATAATAATAATAATAATAATAATAACTTACCATTATTTGGTAAAATATTATTATAATAATAAATGTATTAACTTATAAATACATTTGATACTTATATTTTAACAGATCCCTCACTTATCCTAAGTTATTTGTTAAACTTTATTTTTTCATATTACATAACAAAAATTGTCATATACCACAGGTTCAAATTCAATCAACTGTAGCTCTATTCCCCAACCCATTCCCATAAGCCCCCCCAAAACAATGAACCGATATAAATAGGAAATGTATTTCTCCTTCTTGGGTTAATCTTATAGGTTAAACGAAAAAAAAAAAAAAAGCTTAGGGGAAAAAAGGAACAAAATAGTTTCTAAGAGCTTATAATCTAGATCAGGGGTTGACCTGTTTCTGTAAATGCTGTTTTGGAACACCGCCATACCTATATTATCTAGGGCTGCTTTTGCTGCAATGGCAGAGATTAGTATTGAGACAGAACAATAAATGCAGTTGACTCTCTTACAGAAAAAGTTTGCGGAACACTGAACTAGACAATCAATACTAAAAAGAAAACAGAAGTTCCCAATAAGTCAAAATGTTTTCATTTATAAGATTAGTACTTATTCCTGTCAGCTCTAGATGACTCTTATTTTGGTTCTACTGGAAGTTGGTTTATCTACCACTTGCTACCATCCCTAGCACTACTGTCCTGGTCCAACTAAGCCACCACTACTGCAAATGTCTCTCATTTGATCCTGCTGTCTCTCTCAAGCCACTACAGTCTATCTTCAAACCCAGCAGTCAGATCAGTCCTTTTAAAAACTTGTCATGCCATGTCTCTCCTCTGCTCCAAACCTTGCAATGACCCCTCATTTCATTCAGAATAAATGCCAAAGCCCTTATCATGGCCTATAGGCTTTACTGGTCGTTCTTTGAAAAGGATTTCTTACATCATTTTTTATTACTCTTCCTTTCCTTCATTCCATCTTCAGCTGAACTAGTCTCCTTCCTGCTCCTTAAACAAAAAGCCAGGAATATTCTGCATCACATTTTTTATAACAGCTAGTCTCTCTGCCTGAAACACTCTTCAGATAACTGCATAACTCAGTTGTTTCCGGTGCTTGCTCAAATCTCAGCTTAAAATGAAGGCATATCCACATCACCCCATTCCACAATTCTCTATTTCTTTATGTTCTAACTATTACATGTACTTCATTTTGCTATGCTTCTTATTTGTCTTCCTTCCCATCCTACCTACCAAGTCTGACTTGCAGAGGCCTGGAACACTGCTGTAGTTTGTGGGAAGAAGGGCAAAGAGGATAAATGGTGCTTTTGAATGAGGCAGAAAATATACTTTTCTTAAAAAACGATCACAGAAAATTAAGCAGGAGGAAAGAAAGCCGGAGACTCAATTTCCAAGTCAGAAAATAACAACTGCAAATCTTTAAATTATGTAATTTGTCTTTCAAAGAAAAACTGGCAAAAAATCCAAAACAAAACAAAAACCCCACCAAACTTGTTTCCCCCCAAAGAAAAAGGAACTGCAGGAGAGAATTATCTAAAACTGCCAAATGAGTTCAAACAACAATGTGCCACTTCTGTGGCTCACTGATTTCACATATTATCTGAAACTGCCAAATTAATTAAAAAAATCCAACTCTGTGCTGCAGCAACTCCTGCAGCTTGTCTTAATGTGTCAAAAAAATTAACATTATCAATATTAATTCATAAATGTAAACATAATTTCACAAATATTTACCCCAAACATCTTACACCTTTAACTTGCTTCCAAAAAACTCTTTAAGATTACAGTTGTCAAAGCACAGTTACAGACTAGGAAATAGAGCCAAAGGTGGTGTCACATTACAAATGCTGTAAGGCAAGTGCAGCAGTGTCTTGTGCCTATTCTCATAATCCCAAAAGACTGCCAAAGCAATCGTCAGCAATGATTTCTGCCTCTAAATGAATAAATGAATACGACAGTTAACAAAGCAAAGCCAAAAACAACCTCCCTCTGATTCAGAGGTGGTAACTTAAAAATACATATTTGGTTGCCTGAAAATCTTGATCAATATAAGACCATGAAGAATTATATATCCACAATATAAACACACTCTAAAAAGAAAAAAAAATCTTTATCTTTAAAGATTATCTTTAAAGGTGGTTGGTGGCTGAATGAATCTTGTTAAGGAATTTCTTGGCACAGTATTCTCATATGTCATAAAGTCATACTTTAAGTAATAATTATCACGTATCCTCTTTGCTTCAATAAAAAAAATAATGAAAGTAAAAATAAAGTATTTTTCAAATAAACAATAATTTCTTGTAATCGTCAGGTCATGGCAGAGAGTGATCTTTGGCTTGGCCTTCCAATTAAATACTTTTTAAATGAAGTCCTAAGAATTCCCAATGTCAGATACCGTGCTAAGTGCCTCAGTGGATTTACATGCCTTCAATCCTCACAACGACCCTGTAAGGTTGACACTACTATTATCTGCATTTTATAGAGAAAGAAACTGAGGCTTAACTAAGTCAAATCATTTGAACCTGGGACCAAAATACACCTGTTCCAAAGTCTTCTCTTAACCAGTCCTTCGAAAGGCCTCCGAATTCTCCCGGAATCTGCAGTTTTAACATAAAGGCTCAATACTATCTTACTCTATGTTGTAAATGCTTAATCAATGCTGACTAATTACACAGGAAGTAAAATTTTTCTTAAATCTTCAGAGCCCCTTATACCTCAGGGCAGTTCACTATTAGGATAAATGAAGTCAAAGTAGAAGGTAAGCTTTAAAATCTGCAAATGCAGGCATCCAAGATTTCAGAAAATATGACTTCAGTGACGTAATTAAAATGTGTAAAAAGAGCCAAACTAATTACATGTTAAGGTTTGGAAACTCAAAGGAACAAAGTGAAAACAGAGCCATATTAAGAACTGGGGAGACTTGTAAATTCACTCCCATTCTATCAACTTGTGCAACTCTGGCCTGTTCATTTAGCCCCACCACTCATTTTCCTCATTTGCAAAACAAGAGTGATGGACTCAATAAGCTGCCCGTAATACATTATGGGTCTAATTTTACCAGCTCTTAAATGAGCCATATCTGGGAGAGAGAGGAAGGGATTTACTTAAACCCCGAATTTTTGTTACAAAACACACACTATGAAATAGGAACTTGGGAGTCACTACGCTAAAATTCCCCTAAATCCTTTGAGAACTGGTATTGTCTAAATAAACGACTGAACAACCACTGAACAGCTATCATTTACTGGCCTGTGATGTTTTCCATTACACGACCCTTCCTACTCCAAAGGCTCTTCACCTCACTTAACTTCGCTAAGTCTTTCCTAAGTCACCTTACCTAGTGTGCGACGCAGTGCTTCATTATAATTTAAGAATCACAGGTAACTAACTACTAGTTATGAAGTACCTAATGCAGCGCTTGGCACAGCGCAGAAATTCAATAAATGGCAATTTTTATCTCATTAGTACTCGTATGAATAAAAAACTCCTTACGTAACTCCAAAATCCTGTGTGGAACCTTAAACCAGCACAGGAAATGCTGTGATCCACGCTCCTTTTAACCCTCAGAGATCACTAAGCCCATCTCCAAACCCGGGATACGTTGGTTCGGGAGGGCACCTGACAGCAAGCAACCCTCTACTGATACACCGACTCCTGAGTCGAACCGCATCGTTAAGATACAAACAGGGGAGGATCCCCGGGTGGCTCAGCGGTTCAGCGCCTGCCTTTGGCCCAGGACGTGATCCTGGGGTCCTAGGATCGAGTCCCGCGTCGGGCTCCCGGGATGGAGCCTGCTTCTCCCTCTGCCTCTCTATCATGAATAAATAAATAGAATCTTAAAAAAAAAAAAAGATACAAACAACAAAGGCTCTTTGACTTTCCCGTGGACTTGGCTCTCTCTCCCAAAATCAAACCAAACACCAATAACGTGAAGCCTTGTTGGGGGGGGGGGTGAAGATTAGGGGGGGAGGGGGCGCACAGGGCACGCCCTCGGTGTCACCCCCCCCATCCCATCACCACCCCGTCTCTCCAGCCCAGGCAGGGGCAGAGGCACTTCGGGTCCTGAGTGTAACCCTTTCGCTGTAACCATTCTCCAGCTCAACCACTCCCCCACCCCCACCCCCAAGGCAGGCAGGGCGTTTCTAGAAAGTCCAGTTTCAGACCCGAGCAGGACAAGTGGGACAAGAGTGCAGGGCGGGAGGGGGGTTAAGCCGGGGTGGGGTGGGGTGGGGGGCTGTGGCGCCAGAGGCGTCTCAGCGAGGCTCTGTGCAGGGAAGCCAGAGCCCAGCCAGGGTACCTTGCGTCCAGCGGCAGAAGATGGTGTCGGAGAGGCCGGGGCTGCTCTTGGTGCCCCACACCAGCTCCATCAGCTCTTTAGTCAGTTCGGACATGATGGGGTGCCGGCGAGCGGGTCTTCGCTTTCAGGACTCCTGCCCCGGCACATGGGGAAGGGGCGCCTGCGGAGACAGGAGTGGCGGGACAGCTGCGGCAAACGAAGCTCGGAGCGTGGACGCGAGGAAGACGCAAGGAGACACCGAGCTACTTGCAGACACCGCGCCTGTCAAGCCAGCCCCGAGCGGCAGCAAGGAGTTTCCCCGTACCGGAAGTGCCGGGCCACTTCCGGCTCCCTGTTCGCGACCGCCCCGCCCCCGCCTCCGCCCCCCCCGCCCCCCACGCCGGGCGGGCCCGGGAGTCGCCGCGCCGGAAGCGGAAGTGGCGGGCCGGAAGAGCCTCGGACCTCCCTGGAGGCCGCGGGCGTGCGAGGGCTCAGCCCCCGGCCTTAGGTGGGGTGCTCGGCGTTCGCCGTGGCTGGCGCGCCGCGTTCCCTGGGCGTGGGCCTGTTGTCACCAACCGGGAGCAGCTCCCTTGGCGCGCTGCCTGGTCCTGGCTGCAGGCTCCGAGGCCCGCCCGAGCCCTAGGGCGTAGGAACAGAGCCTCGCCTTTAAAATTTGTGATGTTGATTCTCCTGAGCTACGACTCTAAGACGGTGGTTGGGTCCCGGTGAGGAAACATCCATGTCTGTGTGGAGAGCCACCCATAGTTCGAAGACTCAGACTGGGTGCCTCCGTAAGTCATGTAAAGGCCAACCGACTATTCAACACCTAACCGGAGGCTGTGGTTTTATTTGCATTAGGAATGTTTCTACCTGGGGGCGCCCGGGGGGGGGGGGGTCAGGGCTTGAGCACCTGCCTTAGGCCCAGGGCGTGACCCGGGGGTCGTGGGATCGAGTCCCGCATCGGGCTCCCTGCAAGGAGCCTGCTTCTCCCTCTGCCTGTGCCTCTGCCTCTCTCTCTCTCTGTCTCATGAATAAATACATGAAATCTTAAAAAAAAGTCTCTACCAGATGTAATGCAGGATTACAAAGCTATTTATAGACATTCAAAGCAGCCTGTCTGGAAGAGGTAGAGCGTTTTCATCTCCAGTTTTTGAAAGGATGGGATGTGTGGAGGGGAGTCCAGGGTTTAGTCATTGACAAGCATCCAGCTGCACTTGGTTTGTGCAGAAATTTGCATTTGTGCGTCTTGAAAAGAAGAGAACGTATTGGCTAAGGTTTGAATTTTAAAAGAGAAGGGCAAAAATCGGATGGGTTCCTTACAGATTGCAGATAGAGGGCTTTGCTCCTTTGTGCTTTATTTCTGACTTCAGCCGTCTTTGCTGTAGTTAAAAGAATTGCTCAGAGTTCCTGAACCCTATCTATAAGCCTCCTAGTTTTTATTCTCTTTGGAATTCTCTTGACCCTATTTTTGCGAAGCAAATCTTATCCATTCTTCAAGACATAGTGTAAATGTCGTTTTGTAATAAAACTGATTCCGGTCATTCCAATCTGGAGTAAAAATTTTAGCTTCTGAAATTGCTTACGATGGTTACCATCATCCTGGGATTTGCGAAGAATTACTTATTCTCTTGGGATGTAAATTTATGAAAGTCAAGGACTTGTCTTATTCATGGTACTTAGCATGGGGAGCATTGAACATTGCTCAATTGCAATAAGCATTAGATGAAGGACTAATACTTGCCTTACGGAAATTTAAAAATTCATTACCTTTCAGCACATGAGCTATCAGGGGAAGTAGTACTGATTGGTCAAGTTAAACATCTAATATTTGCTTGGTGGTTTACAATTTATGGGATTATTTCCCTTCCTGAAAGACATAGAAGGGTCTATGTTTGTAGAGCCTGTGAGTGGCGGGGTGTTGGCCACAGTTGTTTTCTTTCCATTAATATACAGATAGTTATAGACTTGATTTTAGATATGAGGAAAAGGCTAAACTTCCAAAATGTAATTTTAAAAACAATATTTCTTGATCTGTGATTTTTCTAAGTCTCCAGCGACAGTGACTTGCAAAATCTTCAGTCCATTGATAGGTCTTTTCCACTTTTAGGCTATATTCTTTATTTGCAATGTTTAAAATTTTTTAATTAGCAGGACATATTTTTAGCAAGGAATATTTGATTAATGTTAAATTATTTATGTTGCTTCATTCATTAGTTATAACACCTAAAGTGTGAACTTGCTTACATACAATAAAAATGCAAATTAATATTCATTTAAAATTCTCTTATTCGCTAATTATATATAAACATAACACATATTGGAAGCAGTCAAGTTTGTTGTATTTATATATAGTACAGAACAATAATACCTTTCTGTTATTATAATTGCTTGAAAATTATGTAGATTCACTTTGAAGTATTTACATTGCTCCATATTTTAGCATTTTTTTTTTCTTAAAACCATCTCTGGTTTTGATTAAAATGATGTGTATTATTAAGATGTACACAGGTTGGGGCAGCCCGGGTGGCTCAGCAGTTTAGCGCCTGCCTTTGGCCCAGGGCCTGATCCTGGAGTCCCGGGATCAAGTCCCACGTTGGGCTCCCTGCATGGAGCCTGCTTCTCCCTCTGCCTGTGTCTCTCATGAATAAATAAACAAAATCTTAAAAAAAAAAAAAAAGATGTACACAGGTTGCATGAATGAGCTTTAGTCATAAAAGAGAGTACCAAAAAATCAGAAACTTTCTGTTCATATGTAAATTTTATTAGTAATATATCCCTTTCATTCAGATTCAAGTCAGGGCACAGCCATAAAACTGAACTGAGATTTCCATCATGATTAATTCCTGCTAACCTTCTTTACTACCTCACAGCAACAGAATTAATTACTCTATCAAACCCTGTGTTTGGTTTCCTGTCTTTCCCAAAATTTCCATCAGAGTACAATGACTTCATTACCTGGTTCCTAGCAACTACCATGGAAACAACAATTCTCTAACTGGAAGCCCTCAAACTCCTAATTTAGTGTATTTGCATTCCTTTACCTAAGAGAAATCATATCTTTAAAAAACCTACCCTACAATATGATTAATATGTTCTAGGCAAGTTACTCAAACAAACCCATACTCCTTTACTAATAAAACTATTTTTATTTGCCCTACATCTTCTAATAACAGAGTAAATCCATCAAACAAATGAAAGTGTATCTTTTGCATTAGTCTAACCTCTTCTCAGCAGGATAATTCTCCTACCAAGCATTTAAGCCCACCATTGTCATTCTCAAATATGGCATAGTGTATCATTTCCCAAAGCATTTTCTACTAGCATGAATACATGCTGGGGAGGGGGTTCAATCATTAAATTCTGGGTTAAACAAAATTAAACAACTGTTCACTGCAACTCTCTAAGAAAGGATTGTATTCAAGGCTAAAAGACAGCTAAATGATTTTATTCACAAAGCTTCTCACATAGTTTATGTTCTGCAGAATACTGTTTGAGAATCACTGGCATAAATCAGGCTTTTGATTGGAATGAGAAAATATGAATATTACTTCTTATGTGAGTACTGTGATCTTGGATGAGTCATTTTAGCTATACTGTGGTTTTTTTTTAATCTATAAAAGGACTACCTCTAGATAATCTCTTAAGATGTCATTCACTTCAGATCCTGTCCACTTACATGATTTAAAAAAATTGTCTACTTAAAAATTAAAATATATGATAAGAGTGAAAACAAAAAGAATTTTGAGCATATAGAATAAACAAATAAATAACTTAGCATCATTCTTCACTAACACGTTATTCTTCACTAACCACCAAAAGAAATTATTTGCCATTTAATGCTTAACTATGCTAATATTATAGAATGAGAAGATTAAATCCCAAATTGTATGTTAATCTAAGACTATTTTAAATGGGTACATAATATTTGCACAAATATTTGTCCATAATACTTGGATACGTTATAGGTAGCTCGAACTGGCTATGTGTCAAAACATTTTTTTCCCATAAAACCTGCTTCTCTTTCAATGTTTCACGATCAGTGAAGAGTACCATCCTCTACAAATAAGCACATTTTTTAATGTTCTCAATTTTGATAGGATGAATAAACAACCTCTTTGAGGCTCACTTGCTGCATTCATGAAGGAAAGTTATTAATAATAATTACATCATACAATGATTATGAAGTTTAACAGAAAACATCATACGTAAAAGAAATACTCAGCTGAAAAATAATATTCTTATGTTAGCTATGCTAATGGTTTGAACAAAGTACCATAGTAGCAAAGATGGAAGAAGAGTTATTTCTGCACTTGAACTGGATAGAATTTTGACTAGCGAAGAAAGGGAGGATGTGCATTTTGGGCATGAAATACTACTGTGGCAGGAGCCTGGCATTTATATCACTAGAGAGGAGTCAGGAATGTCAGGTTAAGGAGGGTGCCATAGACTGAATTGTGTCCCCTCCAATTCCATATGTTGAAGCCTTAACCTTCAATATAACTATACTTAGAGACAGTTCCTTAAAAGAGGTAATTAAGTCAAATGAAGTAATAATGATAGGGTCCTAACCCAATGGAATGGCTGTCCTAATAATAACAGGAAGACACCAGAGATCTCTCTGATACCCCGTGCACATAGATAAGAGGCTATGTGAGGACACAGTAAGGATAGATGCTGTCTATAAGTGAGGAAGAGCGACCTTACCATTAACTGACCTTGATGGCACTTGGATCTTTGTATTTGCAGCCTCCAAAATTGTAAGAAAATTAATGTTACTTAAGTTACCCAGTCTTTGGTATTTTGTTATGGGAATCTGAGCAGACTAATATAAAGGGCTAGAATCTTAATAATATTGAATACTTTCTTACATAGTTAAGCAGCTAATATTTATTGATCACATTTTATGTCACTGACTGTATTAAGCAACTTATATGTATTACAGTACAGAATCCTCACCATTCTGGAGTAAGTACCACAATGATCTCTTTGGAGGATAAAACTTTGCCGTGGGTTTGCAATAAATGGAAAAACTAGGATGGAAACCCAGGTTTTTCTGACCCAGAACCTGTACTGAAACAAAGTTCAGAACACAGGTGATTTGATTCCAAAGGCTGTGGCCTTAGTACGACTTGTTTCATAATACTATGGACTTTAAATATAATAAGAGCTAGTTAAGATTTTTCAACAATGTAGTCAATAACATCATCCTTTTATCTTATGAGAACTGGCAGTGTGCAGTGAAGACAGTGGTTTAAAATGGGAAAGCCTGGAAACAGCTAAACTAGTTAAGAAGTTACTTCAATAGTCCTTAAAGAGATGCTTAAGACTTAAGTTAGAACAGTACCAGTGGCAATTTCAATAAGGGCCAAATCCCATGGACATTTTAGAAGCAGAATGGATAAAACTTAATTTACCATGATCTACTATGAAAGGAAGGTGACATTAAAAATTTTATAAAACTTAACTGTGCCTAAATACAAGATTAGCATCTCTATTGATCAGAAACAGAATAGAAACACAAAAAGGAATCCAAACTTTAGATGTGCTTGGTTCCAGATCTGGAAACAGGAGTGAATAAGTAGGAGTTAGTCTTCTGAAGGCTGAAGTTTCCTGAAGTTACTACATAGAAACTGAATTTGAGGAGGCCAACTCTACTCCTGAAAGGAAGTTATGACCATGTATTATACTGTATGCCTGGTAACAAAGAGGGTGTAGGAGAATAAGTAGATCTAAAGAGAACAGGGAGGAAGTGTATTAATTTTCCATAGAAATCATAACAAATCACCACAGAATTTAGTGACTTAACACAAATGTATTACCTTAGTCCTGAGGGGTCCTAAGTCTGACAGGGGTCTCACCAGGCTAAAGCCAAGGCATTAGCAGTGCTATTCTTTCTTTTGGCCTTGGGAAGGGTTCATTTCCTTGCCTCTTCCAGCTTCTAGAAGCTGCCTGCATTCCATGGTTTGTCACCCTCTTCTTTCATCTTTAAAGCTAGCAAAAGCTAGTTATGTTCTTCTAATATCACAGCACTCTGAGCTCCTCCTCTTGTCCCTCTTCCAGCTTTAAGGACTCCTGTGATTATACTGAGTCCACTCAGTTGCTCTAGGATAATACTCTTATTTTAAGATCGGCTAATCAGCAACCTTAATTTCATCTGCGACCTAATTCTACTTTTCCATGTAATCTACATAAATTGTATCACAATTTCCAAGGATTAGGATATGAACATCTTTGGATAGAGGTAGTCTGCCTACCATACACAATGAGAGATAATGATCAGTATCTCAAGAGCACTGAAATTAAGATATTCATTAGATGTTCAATAAAATTGGGAGTCTAGCATTTATCCATCCAATAAATACTTACTATTATATAGGCACTTTTCTATATATACATTGGGGATCCAGCAGTTTAAAAATTGACAAATATTCTTACCCTCATCAAATTTGCCTTCTAATGTGGATCATACACAAAAAATAAATAAATGAAGAATTTCGTGTGTTACATTAAATCCTCTGGAGAAAATAGAGCAGAGAAAGGAGAGTACTGAGTGAGGAGCAGGGGGTTGCAATTTTATAATATAGTCCTTTCCTAACTCGTGATAAAATAGCATGTAAGCAGAGACATGACAGAATGAGCCATGACATACAATGATAAATATTTCAGGCAGAGGAAATGCCACCTGCAATGACAAATTGAGAGTTAGCCAGGACAGTTGGCATAATTACAGAGTGCACACTGAGGTTGGGGACAAATGAGGAATAGTCTTTGTTCTGTGCTTGCTGCAACTTCCCTACTGGGGCTTGTAAGGGGTCCACCCAAATTTTTTCCTCTCCCATGGGGATATCTTGGGAACCACAAGGAAGGGGCAGAGTAGTTTTACTGCAGCCTGACCTGCAATGCAAATCATCTTTTTGCAGTCTCCACTCAAGAATTCATGTGCCAGGGTATCCCTGGGTGGCTCAGTGGTTTGGCGCCTGCCTTTGGCCCAGGGAGCGATCCTGGAGTCCCGGGATCAAATCCCATGTCGGGCTCCCGGCATGGAGCCTGCTTCTCCTTCTGCCTGTGTCTCTGCCCGCCCCCCTCTCTGTCTATCATGAATAAATAAATAAATAAATCTTAAAAAAAAAAAAAGAATTCATGTGCCACATGATAAGTGAGATAGAATATTGTGAGATAAGTATGGAAAGTACTACTTCTGGAGCATAAAGCAGGCTACTAAGCATTGTGCTCTGTTTTTAGCGGTTGGAGGTATAAGGTACATAACTTGTCCGTTATTTTGGAGGGAAGTCCAGAAAGACCAGAACAATAAACCCAGAAACATTTAACTGTTTTGGTAGGCCCTTGAATCTTCGCAGAATTTATCCCTCCCCATCTGGAGCACATCACTTACCAGACATGCAGAGTAAAGTTGACTCTTGAACAACCCAGGTTTGAATTGCGCAGGTCTACTTAATACATGGATTTTTAAAATATAGCACAGTACTATAAATTTTCTCTTATGATCTTCTTAGTAATTTTATTTTCTCTAGCTGACTTTATTGTAAGAATACAGTCTATAATATATATAATATACAAAACGTGGTAATTGGCTGCTTATTTTATTCATAAGCCTTCCAGCCAACAGTAGGCTCTTAGTAGTTAGGGTTTTGAAGAGTCAAAAGTTGTACACAAATTTTCAATTGCATCAGAAGTCAGAACCTCTAAACCAACCCCTATGTTGTACAAGGATCAACTGTACTTTCCATTTCTTAGTTATCAGGTCCAATTAACATGATGTCATGTGTGGTAGCCAGTTTCCAAGACTATCCCCAGTGATTCTCTACGCCTGCTATTCCTCTTTTTTTGTATTCCCCCTTACATTGAATAGAGCAATATTTACAAGGCAAGGTCATGAAAACTTCTTCCTTGTTTTCCTAGGAGATGCTGCCTGCTATGTTATGAGGACCCTCAAACAGCTCTGTGGAGTGATCCATATGGATCAAAGGATTCTTCTGCATAATCAGCACCCACTTGGGTGAGCCAACATGAAAGTGGGACTTCCACCACCACTCAAGACTTCAGATGACTGTAGCCCTCACCAACACCTTGATGACAAAATCCTCAGAGACCTTGAGCCCAAACCACTGAGCTCAGTTTCTCCCAAATTCCTAATCAACAGAAACTATGTGAGGTAATAAATGTTTATTGTTTTTTTTTAAGTCCTAAGGTTTGGGACACTTCATTATGCAGCAATAGGTAATACATCATCAATATACTGTACCAATGTGATATTCATGGAATTTCTAGATAGTCCTGATCTTTGGGGGCTATCTTTTAACAGAAAGCAGTAGACATAATACAAATTTGGAGCAAGATAAATGCATATGTATTGTAGTTCATCCTATGCGATTGTGAACTGTCTGATACTCCTTATGGAAAAGTATTGAAGAAACACACTTATTTTATCAGTAGCCACAGTCCACACACCCAAAGTTGTATGCATCTACTGTAGTGAAGATACCAAAGCCCACAAAGCAGCTGCAAGATGGGCTATTCTTTTTGTTGTTGTTGTATATTTTTGTATTGGATTTCGATTTGCCAACATATAGTATAACACCCAGGGCCCATCCAATCAAGTGCCCCCCTCAGGGCCCGTCACCCCATCCTCCCGCCCACCTCCTCTTCCGCTACCCCTTGTTCGTTTCCCAGAGTTAGGAGTAATGAAGGGGGGATCCCTGGGTGGCGCAGCGGTTTAGCGCCTGCCTTTGGCCCAGGGTGCGATCCTGGAGACCCGGGATCGAGTCCCACGTCGGGCTCCCGGTGCATGGAGCCTGCTTCTCCCTCTGCCTATGTCTCTGCCCCCCTCTCTCTCTCTGTGTGTGACTATCATAAATAAATAAAAATTAAAAAAAAAAGAGTAATGAAGGGCTATTATTTAGCTGTTTGAAGTAATCTTACTGACATCCACCTTTATTCATCCAGTCCTAAAACGGACAAGACTGGTGAATTAAGTGGAGACTATGATGGGGATCATTATTCTGCATCCTGTCTTTTAGTGTGGCACTAATCTTTGACATTCCTCCCAGAATGCAGTATTGTATTTGATTTTCTGTCTTGCTTGAAGGGAGCAGTCTCAGAATAGCTAGTCTCCGAAATGGCTCACAATGCCCCTTATCTTCTGATATTCAGGCTTTGTGTAGTCCCTTCCAACAGTGAATAGGGCCGAGCAGTGTGACCAGTGCAGAAATGACACCGTGTGATTTCTGAAGCTAAGTCATAAAGCATGTTAAATCTGAAGCTAAATCATAAAGCCTTAGTTCCTTTGGATCTCTTATGCATGGAAAAGGCAGCTAACATGTCATGACACACCAAGATAGTACTATGAGAAGAACTGAGACTTTCCTCCAACAGCCAGCATCAACTTGATAGCCATGTGAGCAAGCCATCTTCAAGTGGATTCTCCAGGCCATTTGTGCTTTCAGATCACTTCAGCCCCAGCTGATGTCTGACTGACCCTCACGAGTAACCCTGAGTAAGAACTACCCAGTCAAGCAGCACCTAAATTCTTGTCTAAAGAAACTAAGAGGTAAAACATATTTATTGTTATGCTAAACCACTATATTTGGGGTAATTGTTTATGTAGAAATGGATAATCAATAGAGATTTTGGTATTGGGAGTGTGATGCTACTCTAACAAAAATTTAAACAAGGTGAGCATTGCTTTGAAATTAGCAAGTAGGTAGAAGGTGGAAGGCCTTTAAAAGAAAAATGTTAGTGAAATAGAAGCAAAGAGACTGTTTATAGGAGTCAGGTAATCTCAAGGAGATGGACAGTGATGGCTCAAAGGACAGTGAGAAAAATACTATTAGAAACAAGAGTGAAGGGGATTCCATGTAACATGCTGTCTTCTGCACTACTGTGGAAAGTAGAAAATTTCCTTAGTGAATTGGGTAACTTCCAGGCACAGTGTTGAACATGCCAGTTGGCTTCCTCTTGTCACCTGTAGTAAAATCCCAGAAGAGAGAGAGATGCTCAGGAAATAACGGTTTAAGCATAAAAATCAAAGATTTGCTGGTTTGGAGAATTCCTGGACTTTCCATATGATGAATGATGTAAACATTTAAAAATGGATTCCAGGCAAAGATTAAGTATAGGAAAAGGTCAGGAAAACATGGTCTAAAGATGAAAAGAAAAATATGCCTGAAAAGAACTTAGAAAAATCAGTCAAACAAGAGTCCTTGTAATGTTTTAAAGGTGTGTCTCATGGATCTTCTGCTTTAAATAGTAGGGCTTCTAAGAATCTGAAGTATGTTGTATTTCAGTAGCCTCACTGGGAGTCCAATTAAAAAAAGGCTTATCTCGAAGAGACTTGCAGTGTGCCTATTATCTAATGGATTAAATTTCAGTAAGATTCCTAGGAGAACCACAAAGATTTTTAAAATAATCATATTTTGTTCTCTTCCAGGATTTTTATGGTTTCAGCTCTCACATTTAGATTTTAATCCATTTTAAATTTATTTTTGTGTGTGGTATAACAAAGTGGCCCAGTTTCATTATTTTGCATATTGCTGCCCAGTTTTCCCAGCACCACTTGTTGAAAGACTATCTTTTCTCCATTGTATATTCTTTCCTGCCTTGTCAAGGATAAATTGACCACACAGTTGTGGGTTCATTTCTGGTAATGAAGTGTTTAATCACTATATTGTACACCTGAAACTAGTATTACACTGTATGTTAATGAACTGAAATTTATTTATTTATTATTTTTTTTAATGAACTGAAATTTAAATAAAAACTTTAAAAAAACGAATGTATGATTTAAAAATAGTCATACTTATGGAAACAGCACTAATTTGAACTGAAAGGAGCAGGGACAATAAAAATAAAAATTGAACTTTCAATCCTCAAATTTATACAGGAAGAAGGCTGAGAACATGACCCAGCTGCAAACATGAGATAGCTTCCATAATAAAGGGTGGAACCAAAAGTTCAGAGGGTAGATCCAAAAGTACAATGAATCATTCTATCCTAATTGAGGAACTAAGAAGATGTGTCTGATGTGTCCTTCTAGATTTTAGAAATGCTATAGGCACATAACTCCTGTGTACCTCCTGTTTTACCAGTTTTTATTTATTTATTTATTTATTTATTTATTTATTTATTTATTTATTTATGAGAGAGAGAGAGAGAGAGAGAGAGAGAGAGAGGCAGAGACATAGGCAGAGGGAGAAGCAGGCTCCATGCACCAGGAGCCTGACGTGAGATTCGATCCCGGGTCTCCAGGATCACGCCCTGGGCAAAGACAGGCGCTAAACCGCTGCACCACCCAGGAATCCCTGTTTTACCAGTTTTATGTGGAAGAGTCTACTGTGTTTACCCTATCCCTACCCCACCATTTTGATGGGTGTGCAGACCAGATAACTATATCTTAGTTCACTAGTTCTTGGAAACTGCATTCAAGGAAGCTCATACATTCTTGTACCTAATTTAGATGATGAGGTCCATGGAATTCAATCTGATGCTGCAAAGCTATAGGACTTTATGAGAATTCATGTGTAGGAGAGACTTGAATTATTAAAAGCCAAGGGGCGGTCTGTGGGACTCAGCCTCAATGATGGCAACAATGATTCATGCCTCTGGATATTTATACCCTTGAGTAGTTTCCTGCCACTGAATGGGGCTGAACTGTGTGACCAACACTGTATTGTGGAAGTAATGGTACCTGTTTTTTAAAACTAGGTCATGGGGGAGCCCAGGAGCCTCAGCGGTTTGTTTGTTTGTTTATTTATTTATTTATTGCCTCAGCGGTTTAGCGCCTGCCTTTGGCCCAGGGCATGATCCTGGAGTCCCAGGATCGAGTCCCACATCGGGCTCCCTGCATGGAGCCTGCTTCTTCCTCTGCCTGTGTCTCTGCCTCTCTCTCTCTGTGTCTCTCATGAATAAATAAATAAAATCTTTAAAAAATAAATAAATAAAAACTAGGTCATGAAAGGTACTGAGGTTTTTGCCTTATCTCTTGGATCTTTCGCCTTATAAGGAGCCAATTGTCATAATGGGAAGATATCTAAGCTGTCTGTGGATAGGCACATGAGGAGAGGAAATGAGGCTGCATATCCCCATCCCAAACCTCAGGATCCCACTTTATTATGAGGGCTCTAACCTAGCCAAAGAGAATTTGGCCTCCTCTGAATTTCTAATATTATTACAAATTAATTCTCTATCTGTCCTTTTGCTTTGTTACTCCCTTACTGCAAAAAATGGTTCTTTTTTTAATGCTGCCAAGGAGAATTTGAGTCTCATACTTTATCTTAGACTGCTGATTAACAAATATGAGCCTGTCATTTTCTTTCTTCAGTGTCTCAATGGTATTTACAAAGTGGTCAGTCTTTGTAATTCTATTTCAGTCAGTAGGCACTGGTTGCTCCATTGGCTCCACTTCGATCCAGGATAATTCTTTGTGGAAAAAGACAGCTGTAAATTTTAACTGTCAAGAATTTTCAGTAGCTGGGGGTTGGCTACACTGACTGGTTCAATGAAAAGAATCTTGATGGAAACCAAAAGCATCCATTACAGGAACCAAAAATAAAAAAGCTTTTGGTAACATCATACTTAGTGGAGAAACTAGAAAATTTTCCCTTTTAGATTGGCAACAAGAAAAGGATGCCTGCTATCATCACTTTTATTCAACATGATAAAGGAGATCATAGTAAGGCAAGGAAAAAAATGAAAGGGTGAATAAGGTAGAAACAAAACTATCATTATTCATAGCCCGTCTCATGTTTCATTCTATAGATAGTATGTTTTCTTTGAATTTCTGTAGCAAACCTTGCCCTTAATGCTCAAGACCTTTTTCTCCCAATGTCATTTACCCTTTCTTCTAGGGCTTGCCAATCAAGGTGTCCTTCACAGCACTTATTGAATGCCTTTTGGATAGATTGAAGCTCAAATAAGTGAATATGAAATTGAGCTGCTTAATTTTTACCAATATAATAATCTAATTCTTTTTCCATATTCTGGAAGAAGAATGTGGCAGTTTCTGTTGGGTAAAGCTTATAAACTGGATAGAATGAGACAGCCAGAAAAAAAAATATTCTGTAGGTTTTAAACTAAGTCAGCAATGGTAAAACTGGATAAGAAAATTGGTTTCAAAGTTGAAATGGCTTTTTATCCTAGGATGTCTTCCCAGTTTTCTTGGTTATCTCAAGCGGAGCTGTCCAAATTTGTTTGACTCACAGTTCATATTGGAATGCTAAGTATAAAACCAGAGAAGGAAGACGTGTATGATCATGAATGCCCAGGTTGAATTAGTGTCATGATCACTCTTGGGGCTTCTGTTCAGCAGAATGCCACACTTGCTGAAGGATGAATGACCTCTACTCCTACACCTTTCAGTGCCACACATTGTGCAACATTAGGAGGCAGCTTTATGTGAGGTTGGAGCCTAGATGGGCTAAAGTCTGGCTCACTTTAGCAAAAAATAGCAGGGCTCTGAAGCTGCTTCTATTTTCTTTGCTTTTTATTTTTGAAACCTGTTATTATAAAGAATTCCAAACATGCAAAAAAATCAAGAGAATTATAAGCACCGATCTCCTAAATTTAACAATTACATCATTGGTTTCATCTGTTTTTGGTAAATTTTTTATAAATTTAAAAATGTCATAACATTATGTTCCTAATTATTTCAGTATGCATCTCTAAAACTAAGACACATTTCTACATAACCACAACAGTATTATCACACCTAACAAAATTAATCATTCTGTATAATAATTCAATATTATTTAATATTATCCATATGTCTCCATTAGCTCATCATTGCCTTTCAAATCTAGTTTCTTCAGACCATAATTCAATCAATGGAAATATATGGTATTTCTCTAAAGGAAATTTTAATATAGAACATTTCCCTCTCTTCTTTTTATGACATTAGTTTTTTGAAGACACCAGATCAGTCTTCCCTTAGAACACCTGATTTTTTTTAATTTTTTTAATTTATTTATGATAGTCACAGAGAGAGAGAGAGAGAGAGAGAGAGAGAGAGAGAGAGAGAGGCAGAGACATAGGCAGAGGGAAAAGCAGGCTCCATGCCCTGGGAGCCCGACGTGGGATTCGATCCCGGGTCTCCAGGATCACACCCCGGGCCAAAGACAGGTGCTAAACCGCTGCGCCACCCAGGGATCCCAGAACACCTAGTTTTTAAAGTGTATATCATGTTTCCTTCGTGGATTGTTTGATTTGTAGTTTTGGTATAAGGTATTTGATATCACTGTAGGTTTTTTATAGGTATTCCCTACAAATTGCAAGTTTAGGTATAAAGATTTTATTTGAATACATTATTAAGTTAGTAAAATGCTTCTTTGCAAGAACATTTTAAGACTAATACTGTGTGTTTCTTATTACATCACATAAAAAAGCTGGTTGCCTAATTACTAATGTTGCTGATATTGATCAAGTGGAAGGTGTCACCAACAAGGAATGTGTGGGCTTTATATCAATTCCATTTTCTGACAACTTTTTATCTAATGGTTTGGCATCCACTAAAAATCTTTGTCTGAATCAATGACTTCATTAAGAGTTGCAAAATGATTATCTCCTGTTTATTTGTTCTTTTTTTCTAATTTTGAGTTAGATTGATTATTTTTTAATCTTTCTGATACTTTCTAATGTAGTATTTTGTACTACAAAACTGGTAAGAATTAAACAAGTTTTGATATGTATTATTTTCATAATCATCATTTATTGAAATGTTACATTTCCATTATTTTTCTCCCTTAATTTATTATTTCCAAGTAAACTTTAAGCATTCAAATATTTCTTAACCTATTATTAATTTCTAGTTTAATTATATATATGGTAATTCTGTTTCTAAATAAGCAACGAGATCACAAAATATGTGTTCACTAAACAAAATATAATTAAATTCATTAAATTTAATTAATATAATTATTAAATATAAACAAAGTATAATTAAATTAAAATTAAATTTATAAAAAGGCACTTGGTGGCTCAGTGGTTGGGGAATATAATTATATGTATATATTTTAAAGATTTTATTTATTTATTCATGAGAGATACAGAGAGAGGCAGAGACATAGGCAAAACGAGAAGCAGGCCTTCCTGCAGGGAGTCTGATGCAGGATTCGATCTCAGGACCCCAGGATAATGACCTGAGCCAAAGTCATCTGCTCAACCACTGAGCCACCCAAGTGCCTTTTTATAAATTTAATTATAATTTATAAATTATATAAATTATATAATTGTTTTTCAGATTTGCCAGAGCTTTTATAAGTGTGTTATCTGACTCATGATGAAATGTTTCCTTGATGGTTTTATTATTTTGGATTATAAGTATATTTTCTGTGAAGCTTTGTTTGTCAGAATCTTGTATGGCTGTATAGTCTAGATTGTTTTTCCTTCAAAGAGATTTTGAATTTGATTCATCCAGATATTCTAGTGATATTGTGCAGTAATGCAGCCACAGACTAATTTTATCTTGCTTTCTCAGCTAAACATTCCTGGACCATATAGATTGTGGAAATAAGAACTTCATCCTGTCAGAGGAAAACTCCAGTATCACAAATTCTCAAGTTAGGGATTGATCAACTTTTTTATTGATCCATTTAGATTTCACATCAACACAAACTTCTTTGTCATTTTCCTGCATTGGTGGCTGTTTTGTTTGTTTGCTTGTTTGTTTTTTCCTGCACCTTTACTAAAGGTATAGTGATTTGAAGGGTTCAGTTTCATCTAAAACATCATAGAAGTTCAGGTTACTGTCTTTTGATTTGACACCTTAAAACCCAAGAACTGGGGCACCTGGGTGGCTCAGTCAGGTAAGAGTCTACTTTTAGCTTGGGTCATGATCCTGGAGTCCCAGGATTGAGCCCATGTCAGGCTCCCTGCTCAGTGGGGAGTCTGCTTCTCCCTCTCCCTCTGCCCCTCCCAGCTTGTGTTCTCTCTCTCTCTCTCTCTCTCTCTCTCTCTCTCTCTCTCTGGGTCACTCTCTTTAAACAAACAAACAAACAAACAAACAAAAACAAAACCCAAGAACTTTGAAAGCAATCTCCAACCCCACAAACACAAATACACATTCCTTCAGGACAGCTGGGGGATATTAAGTTCATTGGTTTATGGCTCTTCTTTTGGGCTTTTCTTTAGGTTTGGTCTATGGGAATGTCTCCTCTTTTCTTGCAAGTATGCACTGGAGAGTATGTTTTCCATATTATAAAGTTTATTTTTAAATATGTTTACTGAAGGAATGTCTGGGTGGCTCAGTGGTTGAGTGTGTGCTTTTTGGCTCAGGGTGTAATCCTGGAATCGAGTCCTGCATCGGGCTCCTTGCGGGGAGCCTGCTTGTCCCTCTGCCTATGTCTCTGCCTTTCTCTGTGTCTCTCATGAATAAATAAATAAAATCTTTAAAAAAATGTGTTTATTGGATATTATCCAATCCAACATATTTCAAGAAAATGAAGTCTAGGTTCCCCAAAATGTGTTCTGTGGATCCCTAATATTCAATCCAATGTGACTATGTGTTATATGAAAAAATAATTCTCACAATATTTTTCTCTTAAAATTTACTTTGAAAGAAAATTAACATTAATTTTATATTTTCTTATGGTCAAACTATAATTAGCCATTAAAGAAATGCTGTGCCATTCCATAGAATGCCAGAAAGTCAAAGAAGCAATGGATGTGAACAAATCAATTACCACCTAAACATATTACTGATATATGTCATCCAGTCAATGGTTAATGACCTATGTTCTGTACCTTGATTTATAATTCCCATGAATATTTGATATTGTGCTCTTTGTAATTTTAGGACCTCAGTTCTCCCATTCCATCAATAGGTGGTGGCATTGTATTATCGTTTGAATATTGCAAAAGGAAAAAGAAACATTTTGGAATAGTTGTACCTATCAGTATCTCATCTTTTCTAGATAATTCTGACATTGCTTTTGTACCCTAAGAAACTTTTATTTTAGATTTTCTTTTTTTAAAAAAGATTTATTTATGAGACAGAAAGAGAGAGAGCAGGTGCATGAGCAGAGGGAGGGTCAGAGGGAGAGGGAGACAAGCAGACTCCCCATTGAGCAGGGAACCTGAAACAAGGCTCCTTCCCAGAACCTTAAGATTGTAACCTGAGCCTAAATCAAGAATTGGATGCTTAATTGACTAAGCCACCCAGTCACTCCATGATTTTAGTGTAGTTTTTTTTTTAACTTGTTATATTGATAGAATCATGTGGAATAAAATTGGATAGATTCTTCTAACGTGTATTATACTTTTAGAAACTGTAGGAGCACTTGTATGCTATTATGTTTATGAAGCAATTTATAATCAAAAATAGCATTTGTGACAGGAAAGCTATATATTCTGAGATCTACTTACATATGACATATACTTTAATATTTTAGATGGTCACAAATTCTCATTTTAATTCTGTAATTTTCAAAATACTTCTGTATTTGCAAAAACACTGCATTTTTTTAAATACTGAGGAAAGCAAGACAATATCTATTTTGGTTTTTTTTTTTCCTTTATGGATGCTATTAAGTATTACATTGGACACAGCTATGTCAAGAGATCTCTTTGTACTGAAGTGTTCCCAGAAGTAACACCACCGTGGGGATCCTCTCATGTTGCAACAAGTCATGCAGGGTCAGTTTGTAACAGGAAACCCTGTATGCACTGGCATAAAGATGACAAATGGTGGAAAATGCAGGGCTCCATCCCTTTCCTAGTTCTACCTTTGATTCATTATGTAAGCTGGCAAACTATTCCCTCAAGGTTGGTTGTCAAAGTCACAGCATGATCACAGAAGGTGGGAATGAAAAGTGGGAACTCCCTGACAGAGATTACTTTGAGGCTTCTCATGATTCTCCTCAGTGATTTCAGGAACAGCTAGGTCTTCTAAGCTAATTAGTCCTATGTTGTTGTTATGGATGATCTGAGAAAAGTAAATGAAAATGATATAGTTCTTTAGCAGTACTAAAAAGGTAGGCAACACAAATATCAACAAATGAAGCAAACATGTTTAACATCATTTGTATCAGATTAGTAGGTCAGCAGATGAAAAATTCAGTTCAAAGTAGACAAAATACAATCCATTTGGGAGCAGAAACCCAAGTTAGGGGCTATACATTAAGTGATACAATTATCAAACAGTAAACACATTTTACTTTATTAATAAGCTAATAGATATTCTTAAAATTATGTGTCTTTAATGGAAGGTTTAATATGTAATTGTTTTTAACATATTTCTATGGTTTAAAGACACATTTTCCAATTCATTCTCATTGATTCTTATTATACAACTCTGTAACAATCCATTTCTTTTCAGAATTCACAATTAAGATAAATCTTCAAAAGTTACACTGAAAATAAGTGTTGGAGCCTAGACTAAGCCAGATCTGTCTAACCTGGGTGTTCTGTTTCATTACAAAATGGGGATTGAAAAGATTAAATTTTAAGTACAACTATAGTTACTCTGTAGTATAGTAAGTGAAGAAGTTTAGAGGACAATGGCAGTGTACAGAATAGTACAAATGTTATTTCTATTAAATTGCGTTGAAAGAAGATATATATCCTATTCTACCCATGAATTATCCTACCATACTGCGATTCTGTCTTCATTTGGTTTAAATTAAATTAAACAATATGAGATTAAATATGAGATTTAATGTTGATAGATAAGATCAAAGATAGATAAATATTTGATCATTTGAGATCAAATATGAGATTAAATGTTGATAGATAAGGGAGGAAAATAGGGATGGATGATACAAAATGGATTCATATGGGGAGAGGATTGTGAAGAAAGCAAAAACATCATAAGGAAGTAGAGCAAAGAGGAAAGATATATATATCTTTATCTCTGTTATCTCTATCTCTGTTACAGAGGTGATAAACAGCATAGTTAGTGGTGTAGAAAATGAGTTAAGCACTGAAGTAGACAAACTGGAATAAGTCTTCCAGCATGCATATACAAGACGAGAGCAATGTGTAAAGTGATGGTAGATAATGTAGAGAAGATGGAGAATCCAAATAAAGATAATTGGCTAGAATAAGCTATATGAGGGAAAGGCAATTGTTTCCGCTTTGTTCGTGTATCAGAGGGTGCCTGGGTCATGGTAGGTATTCATTATGTATTTATTGAAAAAGTGATTGTTTACAGCTTCAATTAGGATGCTTTTGTCTGCAGCATAGAAAACACAAGTCAATTTGACTTAAATCATTGATGAAAATGGTTCACATAACCAGAAGTCCAGAAGTAGAATAAAGGCCAACATTGGTTGATTGATCCAGTAGTTCAAACATGTCCTCAAGGATCTATATCTTATTATCTCCTCTCTGGTATACAAAGGATATGCTCTTTTTTAAGATCTGTTCCTGTTGGAATTTTAGGATGATGGCTATTTCCTCATTCATATCTAGTGGAATAAAGAGAACATCTCTTCCTCAACCTTTGAAGAAGTGTTCTTCCTTAATTTGGCTAATAGTTTAAAAATCCATCTCTGTTGCCAGGGGATTGCTATGCTGTGATTGGTTTAAGCTTTAAGTTAGAAACCACTCTGTAAGAGGTGTTTTATGATTGCAATGATTGGTTTATACTAATCAGAAATCATTCCTGGAGCTCAAGCAATTTACTCAACAATATTGTTGCTTATAAAGGCAGAAAGGTGGAATTGGATTTTGAGGGGTTAACCACAATGTTCTCTACAAAATTCATAAAGGAGATATTTGAGACAAATAATATAGCTCATATAATCTAAAAACTCTTTTGTTTAAGAAAGATTCATGTGTACATATTAGAAAGGCAAAGCCAGTTATTTAGTCTTCTTGACTTTCATGCTGTATTACTCTATTGGGGTTGCCGTAGAAAATATCACAGACTGGCTTAAACAACAGCCATTTATTTTCTCGTTCTGGAGGCCACACGTCCAAGATAAAGCTAATGCCAGTTTTTGATAAGACCTCTCTTTTCTAGGCTTGTAGACGGCCATCTTCTCATTGTGACCTCATACGGCTTTTCCTTTTTCATGGACACAAGAGATCTCTTGTTCTCTCTTTTTCTCTCTTTGTCTCACTCCTCGTCTCCCTTTCTCTCTTCCTTTTTTTTTTCTTCCTCTTTTTATAAGGACAACAGTCCTATCAGATTAGGATCCTGTTCTTATGACCTCATTAAATACTAATTACCTCCTTAGAGTCACTATCTTTAAGTAATATCCCTGGATCATGAAAGTAAAATTGGAATTGATATTACTTAAAGATAGTGACTCTAAGGAGGTAATTAGTACTTCTTTTGAAGTATAGTATTTTTATTCTGTATCAGGCCCCAGCATATTCCTGACTGGGTTATATTGTGACATAATCCTAGTTATGAGCCTAGACACCAGGCCAGGAGTTGGGGCAGATCTTGAGAAGGGCACATGTTGCCTTGCAAAGGATTTAGCATTCTTTAAGAGGATGCTAACTTTTAAGAGGGGTGGAACACTTGTGCAGCTTCAGAAGGTTCAGGAGAATGTTGGAATTCAAGATTTTGAGACCATTAAGCCAGATATTTCCTTCTCATGTGTCAGGAGGCATTCTTTCCCAATTAGACACCAACCTTGACTTGTCTCAGTTTTGAGTTCAACTTTCTTTAGAGTTCAATTATACTGAAAATTTATTTCTAGAAATGATCCTCAGCTTTTACTGCCCTCCTAATTACTTGATAAGCTACAAAGGACTTAGCTTTCAATTGGCCTAGACTTCAGACTTAGCTTTCAATTGGCCACTAATAATTTTGAGGTTTTTGTTGTATTTTCCAGCATTTAATATAGTTTAATCATACTCATCCATTTTCAAAGTTTTTTTTAAATTTTTATTTAGTTATGATAGTCACAGAGAGAGAGAGAGAGAGAGGCAGAGACACAGGCAGAGGGAGAAGCAGGCTCCATGCACCGGGAGCCCGACGTGGGATTCGATCCTGGGTCTCCAGGATCGCGCCCTGGGCCAAAGGCAGGCGCCAAACCGCTGCGCCACCCAGGGATCCCACTCATCCATTTTCATTACTATTTTTACCATATTTCTCAAATGCCTGACTTGCCATAGCAGCTAGTGCATTCTCTTCCATTGACATACCATCCCAGTTCATCACCACTGAAAGTTTTAACAATTGGACTGTTATTCTGTTCCCGGGACTACCTATGGTGATATGGTCTTCATTGCTGGAAAATGGCAAGTAACCCAGCTTCAAAACCCCACCCTATCACCTGCTTTCACAGACTATTTCTAGTACCAATCTGTTGCAAGTTGGCTTCTCTGGGAGGCAGCCTGTGAGATAGAGTTTAGGGTTCCAGATGCTTATTAGAGATGCACTTGGAATAATCACCTGTGGAAGGAAGGGCATGGAAGCAGGACTGGGAAGAGGAAGATCTAGCTGTGTTGCAGACCCAATACCAGTCTTGGCTGACCACATAAGAGCTGTGGAGCCAAAATGGCCCTAAGAGCTGTCCTAAGTTGAGTTGAAGTGCTAGCATTTTATATTCTTGCACCAAGGAGTAATTGGATGTGCACCACTTTGAGAAGGGACATGACTTTAGTTGAGGGTGTCTCTGTAGCTGAGGTGATGCCTGATGGTTGCAGGCAGCTAAAGACTATCTGCCATTGCATTGGCACAAGCATCTGGAATATCAGGTCTTTCACTGAAGAGCGATCTGACTGGAGCATCACAGTGCCCATGACAGTAGTCAATAAAGGTATAGCTTAATATATGTATTCAAAAGAAATAAAGAATTCAGACTGAATCATGAAAGAAAAAAAGAAAAACTGAACAGATCAACTACTAGTAAGGAGATTAAATCAGCAATTAAAAAAAAAAACCCTCTCAACAAACAAAAGTCTAAGACCAGATAGATTCCCTGGTGAATTCTACCAAACATTTAAAAAACAATTAATACCAGTCTCTCAAACTATTCCAAAAAAAAATTTTAAAGAGGATAGAACACTTCCAAAGTCATTTTATGAGGCCAGTATTCCCCTGATACCAGAACCAGACAAGGAGGACACTACAAGAAAAGAAAATTATCTCCAATATTCCTATTGAACATAGATGCAAAATTCCTCAACAAAATATTAGCAAACCAAATTTAAGAATACATTAAAAGAATCATACACCATGATCAAGTGAGATTATTTATGTATATGTATGTATGTATGTATGTATGTATGTATGTATTGAGAGTCCTTCCTCATGGGAATGGGACCTCTTTCTCAGTTATTGAGTTCAGAGTCTGAAAACTAGTTCTGGCATTTAGTCACTAGACAAAGGTTCATGATTTCCCATTGGGGCACCAACCTCAGCTTTTGCTTATCTATCTATCTAATCTATCTATCTATCTATCATCTATCATCATCTTTCTTTCTTTCTTTCTTTCTTTCTTTCTTTCTTTCTTTCTTTCTTTCTTTCTTCTTCACTGAATTCTTTCATTCAAACAGCCTTTGGTGGAGACTTTTTCTTTTTCTTTTTTATCAAAGTATAGTTGATAATGTTAGATTAGTTTCAGGTGTACAACATAGTATTCAGCAGTGCTATATATTTTGCAATTCTCACCGGGTTCAGGTACCATCTGTCACCATACAAAGTCATTACAGTATTATTGATAGTGTTCCCTATGCTGTGCTTTTCATCCCCATGACTTGTTTATGTTATAACTGTAAGTTTTGTTCCTCTTAATCCTCTTTCACCTATTTTGCCCAACCCCTTATTGCCATCCCCTTTGGTAATCACCAGTTTGTTCTCTATATTTATGAGTCTGTTTCTCTGTTTTATTTGCTTGCTTGTTTGATCTTTTCTTTTTTTTTTTTTTTTAAATAGATTCTACATACAAGTGAAATCACATGGTATTTATCTTTCCCTGTCTGGTTATTTCACTTACACAACACCATTAGGTACACTCATGCTGTTGTGAATGGCAAGATTTCATTTGTTTTTATGGCTGAGTGACAGATATTCCAAGGATTTTCTTATAAAATATCATGTCATCTGCAAATAGAGATGATTTTATTTCTTCCTTTCTGATTTGGTTACCTTTTTCTTTTTTTTTTAATTTTTTTTATTTTTTTTTATTTTTTTATTTTATGATAGTCACAGAGAGAAAGAGAGAGAGAGGCAGAGACACAGGCAGAGGGAGAAGCAGGCTCCATGCACCGGGAGCCCGATATGGGATTCGATCCCGGGTCTCCAGGATCGTGCCCTGGGCCAAAGGCAGGCGCCAAACCGCTGCGCCACCCAGGGATCCCGGTTACCTTTTTCTTTTTCTTGCTTTGGCACGGACTCTGCAACTTCACAAGCAAGTGTAGAAGATAGTGATTCTAGATCTTTAACAGAGAGAACTATGACCCTTTATTTTGGTAACGTAGATTGAGGAAGCTGTAATTCCCAGATCATTTGTAAGCTGTTGGAAGTAAGGTCTAAGTTGACGCTGACATTGAGGGACTCAAAATAATGATATCCTTGCCTCCCCCTCCCCCTCGAAGAACAGGTATATCCTCTAGGTCCACTTACTTTACATATATTGTCATTATCAATTTGGTGACCTTTAAATCTATCATCTTGCTCTTTGTTTTCTATTTGTCCTTTCTGTTCTTTTTTCCTAACTTCTTTTGGAACAAATGAATATTTTTTAGAATTCCATTTTATTTCCACAGCTAGCTTTATTTTTCAGTGGCTGCTCAAGGGTTATTATCTATCTTTAAGTCATCAGAGCTTGCCTTTACCTCTTCACATGGAGTGTACCAATCTTGCAATGGTGAACTTTCATTTCCTGTCCTTTGTTATATTACTGCCATACCTTTTACTTCTATCTACGTTGGAAACTCTACAACTTTTAGCCAAGTATAGGTGGTGGGTTCTCAGTTCTAACTTCCTTGGGTAAGTATGAGGTGTATTTCTTGTTCCCTAAAAGTCTCATAAAACAACACAGTCAAGATGGTTCAGCTTCACCTACCACTCTGATTCCTGCTGCCTACATTCCACTTCTGTTTGTCTTCTGAAGAATTTTCCTTCTGGAGAGCTCAGCAATTAATTTAAAGGAGTTTGTTTGGTTTTATCTATAATTTTTAGGTGGTTTGAATAGGGAACAATTTCAGGATATTTTGTGTATCATATTTCTGAAAATATACATGATTAATATAAAAACCAAATTAATTTTACAATTAAATACATACTTGTATATATGAATATAATAAGCTTTGTAAATACATACTTGTATATATGGATATAATAAGCTTTGCTTCTTAAAATGAGTATATACCAGTATATACCCTCTGTTTAACAGTGCCTTAGAATATTTTTAATAGTCAATGGTATTCTAGGCCACAAATAAGTTCACAATAAAAGTATAGATTATACAGGACACATTTTTGGTCCTAAAACAATAAAATAAAAATAAATATCAAAGGGTTAATAACTAGAAATATACAAAATATTTTAATTTTTTAATTTAAAAAAGATTTTATTTATTTGTCAGAGAGAGAGAGAGCGAGAAAGCGAGAGAGCACATAAGAAGAGGGATGGCAAGCAGAGGGAGAAGCAGACTCCTCACTGAGCAAGGAGCCTGAAGTAGGACTCAATCCCAGGATCCTGGGATCATGACTTGAACTGAAGGCAGATACTTAACCAACTCAGTCACCCAAGGGTCCCCTGCCCCCAACATTTGTTGAAAAGAACTGTCTTTTTTTATTGAGCAATTCTTTTTTGTTTTGTTGAAGCTTAATTGACCATAGAGTTGCGGGTTCATTTTTGGGTTTTCTATTCTTTTTCATTGATTGTGTGAGTCTGTTTTCGCACCAATACCATATTGCCTTGACCACTACAGCTTTGTAATATAACTTGAAGTCCAGAATTATGATATCTCCAGCTTTGCTTTTGTTTCCAAGACTGTTTTGGCTATTTTGGATCTTTTGTGGTTCTATGCAATTTTTAAGATTGTTTGTTGTAGCTCTGTGAAAAATGCTGATGGTATTTTGATAGGCACTGCATTAATCTGTAGATTGCTTTGGGTCGTATAGCTATTTTAACAGTATTTGTTCTTTCAATCCATGAGCATGGAGTGTTTTTCCATTTCTTTGTGTCATCTTCAATTTCTTTCATCAGTGTTTTATAAGTTTTCAGAGTACAAATCTTTTACCTGTTTGGTTAGGTTTGTTTCTAGGTATCTTATGGTTTTTGGTGTAGTTGTGAATGGGATACATTCCTTGATTTCTTTTTATGCTGCTTCATTATTGGTGTATAGAATGCAACAGATTTCTGTACATTGATTTTGTACCTTTGTGATTTTACTGAATTAGTGTATCTTTTGGGTTTTCTATATAGAATAGTATGTTGTCTGCAAATACTGAAAGTTTGATTTCTTCTTTGCCAATTTGGATGCCTTTTATTTCTTTGTGTTGTCTGATTGCTGAAGCCAGGACTTTAAGTACTATGTAAATAACAGTAGTGAGAGTGGACATCCTGGTCTTCATCTGACCATAAAGGAAAAGCTCTCTGTTTTTCCCTATTGAAGATGATATTAGCTGTGAGTTTTTCATATATGGCCTTTTTTTTAAAAAAAAGATTTTATTTATTTATTCATGAGAGACAAACAGAAAGAGGGAGAGACATAGGTAGAGGGAGAAGCAAGCTTTCGGCAGGGAGCCTGATGCAGGACTCGATCTCAGGAACCCAGGATCATGACCTGAGACAAAGGCAGATGCTCAACCACTGAGCCACCCAGGCACTGCTTCATATATGGCCTTGATGATGCTGAGATATGTTCCCTCTATCCCTACTTTGTTGAGGGTTTTTACCGTGAATGGATATTGTGCTTTGTCAAATGCTATTTCTGCATTTATTGAGAGGATCGTATGATTCTTATCCTTTCTTTTATTAAAGTGGTGTATCACGTTGATTCATTTGTGAATATTGACCACCCATGAAGCCCAGAAATAAATCCCACTGGATTGTGGTGAATGATTCTTTTAATGTACTGTTGAATTCAATTTGCTAGTATTTTGTTGAGAATTTTTGCATCCATGTTCATTAGAGATATTGGCCTGTAGTTCTCTTTTTTGGTGGAGTCTTTGTCTGGTTTTGGAATAAGGATAATGCTGGCTTCATAGAATGAGTTTGGACATTTTTCCCTTCCCATTTTCCTTTCATTTCTATTTTTTGGAACAGTTCAAGAAGAATAGGTATTAATTCTTCTTGAAATTTTTGGTAGAATTCCCCTAGGAAGCCATCTGGCCCTGGACTTTTCTTTCTTGGGAGAGTTTTGATTATTGATTGAATTTCTTTGCTGGTTATTGGTCTGTTCAAGTTTTCTATTTCTTCCTGTTTCAATTTTGGTAGTTTATATGTTTCTAGGAATTTATTCACTTCTTTCAGATTGTCCAATTTGCTGGCATATAATTTTTCATAATATTCTCATAATTGTATTTCAGTGGTGTTGTTTTTTTTCTCCTCTCTCATTTGTGATTTTATTTATTTATTTTTCTTTTTAAGAAGTCTAGCTAGGGGTTTATCAATTGTATTAATTATTTCAAATAACCAACTCCTTGTTTCTTTGATCTGGTCTAATGTTTTTTTTTTTTGTTTTTTTTGTTTGTTTTTTGGTCTAATGTTTTTTAAGTCCATTCTGACACCCTATGTTTTTTGATTGGAGCATTTAGTCCATTACATTTGAGGTAATTATTTATATATATATATATATATATATATATATTGCTCGTTATGAGTGCTTTATTAGTTATTAGTGCTTTATTACTTGTTTTGTCATTGTTTATGGAGGTTTTCTCTGTTCCTTTCTACTTTTTGTCACTTTTGGTTTTTCTCCCCGCTCAAAGATTCCCCTTTAATATTTCTTGCAGGGCTAATGTAGTGGTCACAAATTCCTTCAGTTTTTGTTTCTCTGGGAAACTCTTTATGTCTCCTCTTCTGAATGACAGCCTTGCTGGATAGAGTATTCTTGGCTGCATATTTTTCCCATTCAGCATGTTGAATATATCATGCTGCTCTTTTTTGACCTGCCAAGTTTCTGTTGAGAGATCTACAGCTAGCCTTAGGAGTCTTCCCTTGTAAGATAGGGACTTCTTTTATCTTGCTTTTTTCTTATCACTGTATTTTGAAAATTTAACTGCAAAACGTCTTGGTATTGATCTACTTTTGTTGATTTTGATGGGAGCTCTCTCTGAATCCTGGTTTTGGATGTCTGTTTCCTTCCCCAAATTAGGGAAGTTTTCAGCTATTACTTCCTCAAATAAACCCGCTGCTCCCTTTTCTCTCTTCCTCTTCTGGGACTTTTTTTATGAATGTTATTATGCTTTATGGAGTCACTGAGTTCCCTAATTCTGTTCTCATGATTCTTCTTTCTCTCTTTTGTTCAGCTGCATTATTTCCCATTATCCTATCTTTCTTAAAAAAAATTATTTATTTATTCATGAGAGACCCAGACTGAGAGGCAGAGACATAGGCAGAGGGAGAAGTAGGCTCCTTGAAGGGAGCCTCATGTGGGACTTGATCCCAGGACCCCAGGATCACGCCTTGAGCTGAAGGCAGATGCTCAACTACTGAGTCACCCAGGCATCCCCCATCTTTTATCCTCTTATTCATTCCTCTGCTTCTTCTATCCTTGTGGTCATTACATCGAGATGGTTTCAAATTTCAGTTATTGTATTTTTCATTTCTGACATCATTTTTTACAGTTTTATCTCTATGATAAGGATCTCCTGGGGGGCACCTACGTGGCTCAGTCTGTTAAGCATCTGACTTCAGCTCAGATCATGATCCTAGGGTCCTGGGATCGAGTCCTACATTGGGCTCTCTGCTCAGTGGAGAGCCTGATTCTCCCTCTCCCTTTGCCTGCCACTCCCCCCTGCTCATGCTTTTTCTCTTTCTCAAATAAATAAATAAATAAATACATAAACAAATAAATTATGAAAAAACAAAAGAGTCTCCCTGATATCTTCCATGCTTTTCTCAAGCTCAATGAGTACCCTTGTGGTTGTTGCTTTAAATTCTCCATCAGGCATATTATTTATATCTGTTTCAATTAGATTTTGGCTGTGACCTTTCCTTGTTCTTTCTTGGGATAAATTCCTCCATCTTGGCATTTTGTCTAGGTCTCTGCCATCTTTGTGTAAGAAAGGTCTTTTATGTTTTCTGCTCTTGGGAGTAATGGCTTTATGTAGAAGAGGTCATATAGTGTCCAGGGCCTTCAGGAAGTGTCTCTGATATGTGCTTGCACACTCTGCTGCTGTGTTTTGGCTGCTTTATCCCTTATATCAGTCATTTACAGAGGCGCTCCTTGCCTGCAATGGGCGGTGTTTGGACCTTGGCCAGATTGTGGCAAGTTTTAACTAGGTGCACTCTGGTCTGCTTGTTAAATGAGACCTGATGCTACTTCCACTAGAAATGAACTCTTGCAGAACTCTATATGGTCAGTGGACACGGTGTGTGCCAGGGTTTCTGCTAGCCTTCTGGGAAAGGGGCCTGGTGTGCTGTTCTTAGGCACACTTGCCTAAGAAAAGCAGTACCAGCCGAGCGTTCTGGGTGGGGGTTGGGGGGGGGATAGACATGGGACTTGGAAAGCAGGTTAGGCAGCCAGTGTTGGTGCTGTGCTGTTTACTGAAGTTGGTTTATGCTAAGCAGCAGGGGAGAGAAATGGTGCCAGCCAGCTCTTTTGTCCCAGGAGAAGGGTCTCTGTGCTTGTTGTTCTTAGGGAAGCACTCCCAGAAGACTGAGTAATTTATTTCCCTTCATGCATCCCAGCATTTTTCAAATCACTGTTTTCACACTTGTCTCCGAGTTGCTTGCCTGCTTGGAGCAGTGCAGTACACTTTGGGCTCTATCCTAGCCAAGTATGCTGACTTTTACTTTATTCTATTTTATTTTTTAAAGATTTTATTTACTTACTCACGAGAGAGACACACACACAGAGGACAGCAGAGACAAGGTGCCTGGATTAGCTGCCCTCAGCAGGAGAGGGAAAGGGCATCCATGACTCTTTGTCCCAGAAGGGGCATCTCTGCAAACTTCACCTCTCACAGATTACACTCCACCAAGAGCAAACAGTGTCTCCTTGTGCACCTTAGGTGATCCTCAGATCATGCAGGCTGCTCTGCTCTTGCTTGCTTGCCTTCTCTCCAGGAAAAGGGCAAGTGCCTTGGGGCTCTGGTCCATCCAAACCTGCCAACCTCTAAAACTCCAGCTTTTTGAGCCATACTGGTTGCAAAAACTCATGAAAATCAACCCCTTTTGTCTCCCCAGCAAATGGCTTTGGGAAAACGTTCTTGTGCACATCCCCATGCCTGACTTTCTCCATGACCAGGGCTCTCTCTCCTCTGCAGCATCCTGATCCATTTCTCCCCTAAACCAAGTCTCTGTATTTTCTACCTCCTCAGGATGGCTTCTTCTCTCCCTTTAGTTGTGCAGCTTGTTCTGTGAGTCCTCAGGTCAATTTCTTGGGTATTCAGAATGATTTGATAGTTATCTAGCTGTGTTAGAGGGATGAGATAAGCCAGGGGTCCTTCCACTAGGCTCCATCTTAGCTCCCAAAAGGCAAACGATTACAGAACGGATGCAAGTTCTACAGGCATTATATAAAATATGTAAATATATGATTCTTGGTCTTCATATAAGTAAATAGCAGTACAACACATGCCAAACATTAAAAAAGACATTTAAATCTTTATAGTGGCATAGTTGACACACATTTCTTAAGGTTTCTTCTGTTTCTCTCTCTCTCTCTCTCTCTCTCACACACACACACCCCACATCTGACAGTCTAAACTTTATTGTCCCTCTGTCAGATTACCTACACTCACTTTCATTACAATCTTCTTTTCTCTTTGCCTTCCACATTCCACATCAATTTTATTCTCTTTCAATGCCTTTTTCTATATAAATCATCCAAGTCAGTATTTCTTAGCTTTTAAGTAAAACTGGAGTATGGACATTTGATGTGAGATCTAGACTCTTAACAAATTTTTGAGTACATAATACAGTCTCATTAACTATACACAGAATGTTGTACAGCACATTCCCAGGACTTATTCATTTTTTTATAACTTAAACTTTATGCCCATTGAACAACAACTCTTGATTTTCCTCCCTGCTTGGCTCCTGGCAACTATCATTCTATATTATGTTTATGTATTTGACTATTTCAAATATCTCATGTAAGTGAAATCACACAGTATTTGTCCTTCTGTGACTAGCTACTAAAAGGGAAAGACATTTCATGTCTATGGATTGGAAGACATCATATTGTCAAAATGTTCATGTTACCCAAGGATATTTATGGCTGCAATGCAATCTCTGTCAAAATCCCAATGACATTTTTTAAAGAAACAGAAAAAAATCCTAAAATTGATGTGGAATCACAGAACTCTGATCATAATACTCTTGATAAAGAAGAGCAAACCTAGAGGCATCATATTTTCTGATTTCACAATATATTACAAAGCTACAGTAATTAAAAGAGTATGGTACTGGAATAAAAACAGACACAAATACGAATGGGAGAGAATGCATATACCATCAACCAATTTTCTACAAGGGTACTAAGAATACACAACAGGGAAAGGATAGTCTCAACAAATAGTGTCGGGAAAACTAGATATCTACAGGGAAGAGAATGAATAGTACCCTTATATTACAAAACATACAAAAAAACAACTCAAAATGAATTAATGATTTAAATCTATAAATCTAAACCTATAAAATTCCTAGAAGAAAATTTAGGTGAAAAACTTCATGACATTGGCGTAAAGCAATGATTTCTTGGATATGACACCAAAAGCAAAAGTAGGAAAGTAAGACTAGAGTTTTTTTTTTTTTTTTTTATCATCCCAAAATGGTATTTTTGCTTCCAGTCTTCTATCCATGATATTGTCTTTTTTAAAAAATTGAGTTTTTATTTTTAATTTTTTAAAATTTATTTATGATAGTCACACACACAGAGAGAGAGAGGCAGAGACACAGGCAGAGGGAGAAGCAGGCTCCATGCACCAGGAGCCTGATGTGGGATTCAATCCCGGGTCTCCAGGATCGGGCCCTGGGCCAAAGGCAGGCGCCAAACTGCTGCGCCACCCAGGGATCCCAAAAATTGAGTTTTTAATTTTAATTCCAGTACAGTTAACAAACAGCGTTGTATTAGTTTCAAGTGTACAACATAGTGATTCAACAATTCTATACATTACTTGGTGCTCATCATGATAAATGTACTCTTCCTTTCCTTCACCTATTTCTATCATTCTCCCCACTCACCACCCCTGCCCCGTAACTATCTTAGTGATACGTAGAATTTAAGAAAGAAAGCAAATGAGCAAAGGGAAAAAGAAGAGAGAAAGAGAGAAAGAGAGAGAGAGAGAGAAAGAAAGAGAGAAAGACACCAAGAAACAGATTTAACTATAGAGAACAGACAGAAAACAGATGGTTAGGACTATAGTCCTGAATTTTTATTTATTTATTTATTTTTTTACATCTCTCCATCTCCTACATCTGCATTCAGCACTGTAAATAACGAGGAGCTCTGATGACAGATACAGTATACTTCTAAGCCAGCACAGAACAAAGGATGCTTAATTTTTCCCCTGCTATATCTGATTCACTAATATGTGTGGGGAAAGGATTGAAAGATTTAAAAAAAATTGAAAAACGAAAGTCTTAATACTATTTATTACCAGAAGGAGAGATTACAGCTAATTTTAAAACATATTTTATTTTTATCTGTTTTTCTAGTTTCTAAAAAAGATAAAAATGTACTATTTGTGAAACAATTTAAAATTCACAATATGGAAAATAAACATAGATGCTTATCCTGTGCCAATGATGCTTATTAATGTTTTTATCTCTGTTTTATCCCAAGCAGATCAAAGCCTCTAAATCAAACACTTTATTTTCTATAATATCCTAGCAAAACATTTTACTTATAATAGTGGTTTAATAAATATCTATTTTAAAAATGAACAAGTAAATATAACATACATGAAAGTTCATGCTGTAGTTTACATGGCAACTGAAACAGAAATACTTATAAAAATCGTGTAACCAAGGCTCATATTGTTTTAAATCACAAAAAGACTTCATGTAACCATTATTGAAATTTATTTATACCAACAAGTAACTCCATCATTTTGCAAAATGCTAACAAAAATTCATATCCTATACTCAGCTGGAGCTGGATAAGAGTTTAACAAAATCTACTATTCAAAATGACACAACGTACTGGGTGAGCTAGAAGCTATCCACTTAATATGGAATTTTGATGTATGTTATTAAAATTTAATTTTCTTGTGTTGTTTTGGACTTTACTTTCAATACACTTATCAATGCTCTGAAAACCCTAAAAGGAATTCAGACTTGAATGTTTTCTACTCGGGCATTTGCATGTCTTTGTCTCTGGCACTAGTTCTTCTGCAGCCTCTACTGCTTTTGACTTTATTCACTAATAATTCCTCTACACTTTGGTGATGCTCTCATGCCTTATAAAACACCCTATCTTCTCCCAGGAGGGGACACCCCTAGAGAGCCTTTCCCTGTCAGGCACTGTTAAATAAAAACTTAGGCTAACACTGCTCTGGTGAAGTATCTTCCAAAATATGAATGCTTTTTAAAAAATTTAAATTCACTTTGTCAACATCTAGTATAACACCCAGTGCTCATCTAGTCATGTGCCCTCTGTAATGCTTATTACCCAGTTACCCCACCCCTTCTGGAGAAACCTTTGTTTCCCTGAGTCAGAGGTCTCCCACGGTTTGTCTTCCTCTCTAATTTTTCCCCACTCAGTTTCCCTCCTTTCCCTTATGGCCCCTATCACTATTTCTTATATTCACATATGAGTGAAACCATATGATAATTGTCTTTCCCTGATTGACTTTGAATGCTTATTTATATCAGGGGAATTAAGTTAAAGAGGATATTGTTAAAATATTTGCTGATGCAACGAGGATTCTATCTGATTTCAAGGAGTGAGTGTTAGAACAGTAAAGTAGGGAATTTTATTATTTTTAGTGTGTTTATATCTCATTAAAATATAAGATATGGTATTTACCATCAAGAAAATTATTCATAAATCATCTTCTATAGCTCTTGGAAGCATGAGTGGAAGCTATTTGTCACTCAGAAGATCTCAAACCACAAGTTAGGTGTTCTAGTGTGCACCTGAAGTTCATGAATTTGGAGCCTGTTGGTAGATTAAATGAATTGAATTTTGGTCTTGGAAATTATTATTTGCTAATTATCCAAAGTTCTAGAAATATTTGTTAATTCCTCAAATTTTCCAATATATATAATATCTTGGCTGATATTGAAAAAAAGATTTAAATACCCTTATATACGTTGAAAAATATTATCCAATTACTGTGTTTTTTTAAGGCAAGGAAAATTGTTTCTTCAACCTGTAAAATTGCACAAGGACCTATCTCATAGAAATCTGGCTGACCTGCTTTATGGATACCCAATGACTCTGGAAATTATCCTTGGAATTAGACAATATGTCCTTTAAATTACAATCCATTTTCTAATATTGTATCGGAAAATAATATTTTATTCTTTAGTACTATTCAATGGGCTTTGTGTGTTTTGGCAATTTTGGTAACCCAGGGAAAGGCAAAATAATAGATTTTTCTATAACTCTGCAAGACCATGGGAGTAGGTGCTGTGAGGCATCATGAAACTCCTTCATAGCTCTGTGAAATCCTCACATCATGCGCTTGGGATCTTCATTGAGTCACTGAAGTCATAGATAATTACATGTATTTAATGAATACATTCTAATTTGACAGATATTTCCTTAACTCTTATGCTGAGGGCTGTGGAAGAAACTGAGAGTCCTTGTTTCAGGAGATTTAGTTCATAAAAGATATGTTAAGGGGAGTATAGTGAGCAGTGATAATATGACAGTGGTGATTAAAAGGGCAATTACATAAATAATTTGAATATGAAGAAGAATGGGCCAAGAACTCTAAGAAAGGCAAAAATAAATTGGATTCTTCAGGGTGAGAAGGCACAAATAACATCTGTTTGGGAAGATCATTTTATTTAATAGCAAAGGTATGGAAATAACCTAGGTGTCTGTCAATAAGTGAGTGTATCGAAAATATGTGGCATATATGTGTGATGGAATATCCAGCATTAGGAAGAAGGAAACCTGCCACTTGTGATGATAAGGAGGGAGCTTGAAGATATTATGATAAGTGAAATAAGTCAGAGAAAGGTAAATACTGTGTGATCTCACTTATAAGCAGAATCTAAAAAAAGCCAAATTCATGGAAGATTAGAATGGGTACTTGCTAGCAGCTGTGGTATGGGGGAAATGAAGAGATGTGTGGTCAAAGGGTACCAACTTTCATTTATAGGATGAATGAGTTCTGGGGATCTAATGTACAGCATGATCTAGTTCTGGGGATCTAATGTACAGACTATAATTAATACTGTATTATAGACTTACAAGTTGCTAAGAGAGTAGATTTTAAATGTTCTTACCACAAAAAAGAAATGGTAGGTATGTGATGAGATGGAGGCATTAGCAACACTATATTGGTAATTATTTTGTAATATACAACTGTATCAAATCAACACATTGTACACTTGAACTTATATCATATTATATACCATTTAAATCTCAATAAAACTGAAAAAAAAAAAGAAGTGTAAAACCCCACTCCCTATATCCACTTGGTATTTGGAATTTGGAGAAGACTCTCAACACCCCATGGTTAAAATAAAATCTGATGAGGTAGCTTGTTCACTATTATATTTCCCATGCCTAGTATAATTCTGGAACACAGTAGGTTCTTAGAAAACTTTTTTTTTTTGGTTGAATAAGATAAAATGGTTTTTGAGAAATTTAGACAGCTCAGAAGGTAACTTTTAGAAGCCTTAAAATTTGCCATTACCTCATAGTGAAATGAATTTCTGAAATATGATATATTATATAACAATATAATAATATCTGTACAAAAGATGACATATTCATTTGAGGTTCTTTTTTTAAAGATTTTATTTATTTATTCATGAGAGACACACAGAGAGAGGCAGAGACACAGGCAGAGGGAGAAGCAGGCTCCATGCAGGGAGCCCGATGTGGGACTCGATCCCGGGTCTCCAGGGTCGTGCCCTGGGCCAAAGGCAGGCACTCAACTGCTGAGCTACCCAGGTGTCTCTTCATTTGAGTTTCTAATATCTTTATTTTTTATCTTTCCCATTTATTTATTTTCTTATGAGTCAGAAACCTTGAATGTTCATGTTCCTTTATTTCTATACTTCATAGATTTTGGCAGAAAACTGTATTCTAAGGGGAGACTAGTTGAGCTGAAACTTCAAATAGAATCTGAGTCACACACATGTCTGGTAACATGAGTAAGATGAGAATGGAAGTATAAATACAGAAGATAATGAGAAGGGAGCTACTTAATTTTTTCCCCTCATCCTAATCAGGAAATAGTTTTTCCTTCCTCACTTTTATTTCTTCAAACAATGTATTTCACCAGCAAGAAACTTAATGATGAATCACTTCTAGGAAGCAGAAATTTGATTTTCTAAATACTTAGCAGAGATCCAACAGTGACATTTAAAAACTATTCCGTTTCTGTAACTTGGGTATTTTTTAAAATAAGAGGACAATATATGTGGAATGGTATACACCTATGTGATAATTCATGTCAACCATGCACTTACTACAAAATCCCAAATGCTTCCTCACATAAATCAGTTCTGGGACCTAAGAATCTAACTCATTAAAATTTACTTGAGATTCCTGTAACCTTTTCCCAGGAAGCAACAGCAGGTATAAAATGTGCAGGTTTTTTTTTTTTTAATGTGTGCAAAGGTTTAATTCTAGTATATAAAAGAAAACCTTTTTTTTTTGTAGGTAGTTGAAAAGCATGGAAGAGGGTGGGTGAGAAAGTCATAGAATTTTGGAAGTATGACGTATATTATGGTAAATTAGTAATTTGTCACAGGATAGTGATGGAGGAGACGCCAGGCTGAGTCAGATTTTCTCAGTGCCTAGGTGACGATGATCTGGTTATAAATTAGGTTCTTTTGAAGATTGCACTAACATTTTTGGCCACTAGGTCATCAGAATTCATTTCTCCCAAATGCAGTAACGATAATAGTGAGTCAGTCTGCATATGGTGTAGCTGGTATTGTACTATTTATTGCTAGTGATTACTTCACAGTCTCATATCTGGTGTTTGGAAGAATCTCACATCATTTCTTGTGTAATAACCACCAATGGCTCTATCCTATCTACAGAGTAGGGTAAAAATTCTTTAGTGTGATATGCAAGGTCTCCTGTGATCTGTTCTGCTGCTTTGGTATTCTCACCCTAAGTAAATATCCACTTATAATCCTACATCAAGATTCAGATCCATCCCTCCCTCCTTTATGCCAGCACTGTACTTTTTAGGGTTTCTGTTGCTGCATTCATCACAGGAAAGTTAGATTCATAGTCACTCTCCTTGAGGGCACCAACCATGGTTTATTAAGCTTTGTATGAACAGCACCTGGTATACAGCTGGAGTGCCATAAATGTTTGTTGAATTAGCAAATACAAACTCAGTCTTTTAAAAAATAAAACATAACTACTAAGTTATACACTTGACATACGCAGTAGGTAGATTTTGAGAATGACCCTAATGACTTTTGCCTTTGTATACTCCCCTCCCCTTTGAGTATGGTGAAATGAGATACAACTCCCATGATTATATTAGATGGCAAAAGGGAGGTGATCTGGGTGGCCATAATATAATCTCACAAGCCCTTTAAAAGCAGAGTTGTAACAAGTGGTAGAAGAAAAGAGGGTCAGAGATTCAAAGCTTGAGGGACATGTGATGTACTGTCACTGGTTGCAAAATGTAAGGGGCCATGGATTGCAAATGACCCCCCTGGTTATTGACAGCCAGCGAGGAAACGGCGACCTCAGCCCTATAATAGCAAAGGAACTACATTCTGTCAACAACCTTTATGAACTTGGAAGTGGATTCTTCTACATCCTTCAGGTAATAGACCAGCCTGCAGACACCTTCATTTCAGCCTTGTGAGACCCTAAGCAGACCACTCAGTTATGTTATCCCAGACTCCTGACCTCTCCAACTATGAGATAACAAAAGGGGATTGCTGAAAGCCACCAAGTTTGTAGTAATTTGCTTTGTAGCAACAGGAAACTAGTACACCTAGTATGCAACCTCATGAGATAAATTGGATACAGAAGTTCTGCTCTGTTTTGGTATATTTGTTTGTCTAATTAACAGATGATAGGCATCAAATTAATGCTTGTTAAGTAGGCAATAGCACTTAGTCCAAGGAAGCTTGGTCATTTCAAATCAAATAACAAACTGTTATTGAATACATTCTGCATTTCATACATTCTTCAGGGCTCTGGCTGAAATTCAACCCTGAGTATGGCATACATAGTCAGAACAGCATGATGTTCTAGCTCATGACAGCAGAGACATAATTGCAGACAAAAATTTTATGTCAAAGAAGTGAACATGATAGCCTTAAAGTTTGAATATTCAGGGAGCTTCTGCTGTAGCAAGCACATTTATTTCCTAATCACTACTTCTGTTTGGTTCTGTGTCAAATATGCCTGGCATTTAAAAAATTTTTTGGTATTTTAATTTTTAAAAATTGTTGGATAATATCCTGGTTTCTTATTTTTAAGAAATAGATCTTGAATTTTTTAATGTTTAAAAAATCCATTAATGACAGTTAAGAGGCAATTAGAAGTTTATACACTGGATATTTAATAATAGTAAGGAATATTTTAGATGTAATATTGGCATATAGTTTTGTTAAAAAAAAGTCATTCCTTTTAGAGATTCATGTGCAAATTCATACAGGTGATGTAAGAAACTTTCTTTCAAATAGCATGGACTAAAGGGAGTGGATGGGAGCTTGGATGGGGCAATGGGTTGACTGTGGTTGGTGCTTGTTGGACTGGGGCTGGGGATAAGTGATTTTAAAAATTTGTTTTTAATGTATCTAAAAGAATATTTGCTTATCCTTATTTGGTACTTGTAATACCTTAGTGTTGATATTTTCAGGTTAACTAGTTGTGTAGCCGAAAATTGAAGTATTAATGAATTCCACAGGTTTGGAATTGCTAAACTGACTTTATGCTAAGTAAGGCATGATGACGATTACTCACACCGTGGTTAACTTCTCCAGTATTTATTAAAGAGCTTTAGTGTGCACTGAATCATGCTAGATCCCATGGTATATACAGAAGTTTAAAAAATGGCTAGACATTTTTGCTGGAGAGCAGAGACCTATCTCTGGTACATAGGGAGCTGGCCATGAGGTAAGCTGGCCCCACAACTACACTATCATGTCTTTAAGCTTTGTCAAACATAAAAAAGAAATGAATAAAACTGAGAATATATTATCGGCACTTTTCTAATATGCACACTGGGCAGTTGGAATAAATATTTTTGTGTAGCTTCTTGATGATGAGGATTAGACTGGTGGGATCCTAAGGTGGCATACCATAATGCAAAATTTATGTTTTGGGGAGTGGGGTAGGAAAGTTCTGGCAACAGTAGAGTAGTGGCTGAGCTACCACTCCCGTGTCCTTCCTCCATATCACACCAGCCTCTCCTTTACGTAAATGTTAAACTAATATTTAACCAGTCTGAATTAGAAACTGCTGGCAGTGCCCGCATACGTACTGACCTGTAAATTTGTAAGAAACCAGTAAATACAATATAACATTCAGAAGCAAGTCTAAAACATGAAGCACATATAGGATTCAGAGTTAGCACCATGGCAGGCTGGATAAGTCAGTGCTGTACATGTGGAGGCTGGGGGAAGGCCTCAAAAGAAGTAGAGAAGTTACATTTTCCTGCAGGGTAATTGTTCTGCAGGGAGATACACGGCAGAGGGACCAAGGGGTCTGAATCGGGGCTTCAGACACGGATGTGAACAGAGGACACAAGACCAGCTGGTAGAGAACCTGAATTCCTGCCAGGGAGCGGTTTTAGAGTTGATCGAATAGACAATGGGGAGAGATTCACTTTTGTTAAACAGGTGGTGCTAATTAATTGAGGATAATCAGAAGTCAGCTGTTCAGCAACAAGTAAGCTGAAGAGTTTTAGTTGATTGAGGAATATTTGTATCAGAGATGTGTTCTCTAAACTAGTCCGAAAAGAATCACTTGGGGGCGATTGTTAAAAGTGCAGATTGGCAAGCCCCTCTTCTGGCATTTATGTTTCAGTGGACTTTGGATAGAAGTAGTGTTTTTTACAAGCGCACAGAGTGAGTCTTGTTTATGCATAGCTCTCTTCCAGATAGTTAGAAAATGCATCTAATAACACATTTAGCGTTTGCCCTGACTTCTGTGAGATTAGGGAGAAAAGACAACCCTCCAGAGAATTTCATTTCAGCAATTTGACATTTTCCGTTTAATGGCTTTGAATGAACTCCCCAACTTTTTGAGTCTTTTCTGTTACTAAGAAGTTTCTGAATTGTGGTATGCAGAAAAAAACCCACATGCTTGGCTTAAAAAAAGGTCTTCCAAAACATCGCTAGTATTACCAGGTAGTTTATAATGAAATGTTTAGCCTGTCTCAACCTTACAATGATCTTTGATAGAAGTTAAGGATTTTTCTACTTTTGACCAGCAGAGGGAGCTATGGCTCTTGATATAAATAGTCTTTTTTTTTTTTCCAGGTAGAAATAACGCCACCAACCTCTAGTTTAGACTATTATACCCTAGAATTTGTAATTAATATCCTTCATAATTTATAACTTGGGACTTATACGTACATTGTTTATAATACTCCTTTTTACATGTCTCCCAGCATGAACTTCTTTGCCTTCCAAAATGGACTATATTACCAAGATATTTTTGGATCTTTCTTTCCCATCCACCTTCACTCATGCTTTCTCCTTTTTTGGAACATCAGGGATGATCACCTCTCTGAATTTGTCTTGTTTGAGGTCCAGTTCAGAAATAACTCTTTAATGAATTTTCGAAACTCCCAACTTATAGCATGGTTAAGTTCCTGGTTTTTTTTTGGCATTAATACAACTCTTTATGTGTATAGAGATTTATGTCTATAGAAATAATGTTTTTTGTTACTCTTCTACTATATTATAATTGGCTTGCCAGGTAAAAATGCTGGACTCCCGGTTAAATTTAAATCTCTGATGAACAACAAATTCTTTTTTTAGTCTAAGTATGTCCTATGAAATATTAGGTACACATTTATACCAAAATTGTTTCCAATTCCAACCTAACTGGACTTTTTTTTTTAATTTGACAAGCTGGGTAACCCTAATCATAAGCACTTTGATTGTAGAATTTTATCCTGTTCATATTCATAACCTCAGAGCACAGTGTCAGCTCATAGTGGTTGCTCAATAAATAAAAGGATCAAAGTGTAATATGTGGTTCAATTATTACAGTATGAAGGACTATTACTTTTGAAAGCCATAAGGGCTTTGAAGTGATCTACATTTGTGTTACACTAATGTGTTGACAGTGAATTTTTATTCATTCTAAAACAGGAAATAGTTGTAAGAAAGAACTTTGTGGCTAATTAGAAACTTCAGGATTTAACAATAAGAATTGGAGGAAGCACTTGAAATATATTTAAGTGTCTTAAAATATCTCAAGTTGTTAAGGAACATTATGTGGTTATGAAATTCTCTTGCAAAATGATTATGGATCCTTTACCAGGAAAAAATAGTATTATTTTAAAGATGCATTGTGTTGAATCAAGACGTAAATTATAAAAAGGATAGTACTGATACAACTCATTGTTTAGAACAATGAGTTTATACCCATACTTTGCCTTTGAATAGGAAGGAAAAAGTTCTATAGATACTATCCTGTTTGAGTAAATTGATTTTGTATACTTAATCTAAGATATTTATAAGACTGGATATGTGAAACCAAATCGAGGGCGTTTCTCCATGAATTTCTTAAGTTTTTGACTTACTAACCTAGAAAGGATAGAGCAAATATTCATAATTTTCCTCTATCAAAATGCAAATACTGTACAGTCTCTGAAACCTCCCTCAAACAGTTGAAATTCATATGTTGGGTAACCTTATGCCTAAATTCCATTATACTCAGCATGACATTAGTATGTAAACAGATGAAATTATATTCATAGGGCCAATTTAAAAGAATAGCAATCTAGTGGCTCAGTCGGTTAAGTATCTGCCTTTAGCTCAGGTCATGATCCAGGGTCTTGGGATCCAGTCCCACATCGGGCTTCCCCCTCAGCGGGAAGTCTGCTCCTCTCTCTCCCTCTGCCTGCCACTCCCCCCTGCTCCTGCTCTCTCTCTCTCAAACAAATAAATAAAATCTTTAAAAAATTAAAGGAACAGAAATCTAAAACAACTTATTCACACACACACACATCTCAGGAGTGACTGGAAGTTGAAAACATTTTTAATCTCATTAGATTTCTACAATTTATAATAACAAGGCATCTATTAGCTACAATTAAAAAAAAGAAAACTCTACTCCTTCTTGGCAACACTTCATAGACCGTTAGTGGTAGTGAAAATTGGTATACTTTGTCTGGAAAGGATCTTGGTTGTGGTTATGTATGTCACAGACCTTAGAAAGTTCAGACACTCAACCTATGAAGTGTCCTTTATAAAATTCTTTATAAATTCTTATTGAGGAAATATAAGAAAACTCATACAAAGACAAATGTGCAGATAATCCCATTACATTTGAGGATGGGGGCATGTTCACAATTCCCTGATGGCAAGGCCGGGAGTGACCCTTGGAACTCCCCTTGCTGGCCATGGGCCCAGACTAGCCTTTTCACAAGGGACCCTTCACCTCTGGCTCTGAAATCCTGTTCAGAGCTACTTTCCTGACATCTTAATCCACAGCTCCTATGGGGATGACTTTACAGGGTCACAGCAGTTTGTAAGAGTTCAGGCTGCTGTAACAGAATACTATAAACTGGGTGGCTTATAAAGAACAGAAATTTGTTTCTCACAGTTCTGGAGGCTGGAAATTCAAGATTAAGGCACCTGTAGATTCTGTCTGGTAAGGGATTGTTTCCTGGTCCATTGACATGCTTCTTACTGTGTCCTCACATGGTAAAGGGGTAAGAAAGTTCTCTGGGGTCTCTTCTTAAAAGGGCACTAATCCCACTCATGTGGTTCCACCTTCAGACTTAATCACCTCCCAGAGGCCCCATCTCCCATATACCATTACATTGGGGATTAGGTTTCAACAAATGGCCTTTGGAGGGACACAGATATTCTGTCTATAGTACACTCTGGAAGGGAGTGGCAGGGAGGCTTGATTTGCTTTTGGTCTTGTGGCTTGGGAAGACAGACCCCTGTCCTCCATTACATTTGCAGGTTACAAGTGAGAGTGGATCTGAAGGGTGAATGGAAAATATAAAATGTGGTACTCACTGCTTATTATGAAGGAAGTTTAAAGATTAGGAACTACACGTCCATTGGCACTGACCCTAGGGTGGATTGGGGGAAAGGCTAAGGACCCATGGAAAAGTGGACATTTGGACAAATTTTCCTCATGTTCAAGACTGCTGGCAACAGATCTGACCTAGTGGTTCTGATTACTCTTATGCTCCTAGCTCCTTGGTCTTAGGGAGGCTCTAATTAATAATTTTTCTAGAATATTTTGCTCTCTACCCCTTCACCAGCCATATTATATGTGTGTTAGCTAACTTGCAGACAACTGGGTTTGAACTACATTTCAAGATAATCTTTTAAATTACCAGTCTTTCATTTTAAACAAAGCTGGGGACTACAAACCCAAAATTAAACGTTTTTCCCTCAGTGTCCTGCTGTTTTACAAGGAAATCATTAAAACTGTATTCTGCAGTTTTGTAGACCTCTTAGTATCCCAACCATTTTCAGTATTGTTCCAATTTAGTAAGGTAATTCTTTCTACTTTATTACAATGGAATAAAATATTCCCACATTATTCTTTATGGTCATTAAAAATTTAAAATATCAGGTATCTGGTTCTTACCTGTTCAAAATGAATCCAGATGTTCACCTACTGAAAAGGTGCCAGCTTTTTTTTTCCTATCATAGCTTTAACTTTGGAAAATAAATTTGGAACAATTCTGTAGGGACTATTGGTCACAGATGGTTGAGTGATAATAAATCCTCAGGTTGAGATAGAGTCCTTCTGGACTACAACACTTGAACTGATTTTAATAATTTAAAATACTCTACCCTGCATCCTCCAAGTAAACAGAAGGTATCTCTCATGAAAATATTCCTTTTTTAAAAAAAAGATATGTCATTAACTTATGACACCTTAATTTTGTTCTTACTATTAATTCAATACTCTGGAATCTCTTCCAGGAATTTGCTCCATTTCTAAAGGTCATAAAAAGGTTCAGTTTCTTACATCTTTTAAAATAATCCCTCTTCATTCAGGATTCTCTCTCATATATTCCCAGGCTGAATATTTATAATGCTCTTATTTTCATTCATCGTCACACTGTCACATGTCATTATAATTACCAGCTTATACATCTGACCTACTTAGAGGCAAGGATCACTTTCTTAACAATCATTATTTCTCCATAGCTTAGCAGTGTGCCTGGTATATAATAAGTGCTCAATTAAAAAAATAGCCTTTTAAGTCAGAAGTTGGTATGTCATTTATATTGTCCATTAAAGAATAATGAAAGGATTTAGTAAGTTCTTTGGTTATTTTAGTTAAACTGTTTTAAACTTTTTTACTAGTAAAAGGGAGGTTATATATTCCTGACTCACAGGAGAATTTTTTTTTTAATTTTTTATTTATTTATGATAGTCACACAGAGAGGGAGAGAGAGGCAGAGACACAGGCAGAGGGAGAAGCAGGCTCCATGCACCGGGAGCCCAATGTGGGACTCGATCCCGGGTCTCCAGGATCGCGCCCTGGGCCAAAGGCAGGCACCAAACCGCTGTGCCACCCAGGGATCCCCTCACAGGAGAATTTTAATACAACTACTAAATGCTAATGTATTACATTTGAGAGCTTAAAACATTTTTTCTTGTGCTGTTAATTTTTATAAATCAGGGCCCCCAGAAGAACCTGATGGTTCATTCAAACTGGGATAATTCACTGGGTTGGGGAGGAGTGGGGTATGTTTCATAAAGGGAGTACAGAAAAGAGGTGATCAGGGTAGGGAGGTATTTTAAGAGGTATTGTAGAACTTTGGGGCTAATATCAATAGTGATGTGGCCACCCGTAAAAGTACTGCAACTTGAAAAAAAGAAAAGCATATGTTTTGGGGAAAATTGACCTTCTGTCAAGGAAGAGGACCATCCTGAGGCAACCCAACTGCACTTGCCTCTCTCCTTTTGATCTTTTGGGCTCCAGATTGATTCATTCAACAGCAAGCCACAGAAGAGTCAACCATGTTGCTGTGTTCCTTTTAGGCGGACTTCCTATTGCATCCAAGAAAAACATGAAGAAAGGATTTGGAGGGTGTTGGGAGATACAGGGCATGGTGATCACTGTTTGTGATAATGCAGGTACTTTCTCAATGGAATATTCACATTGCTTAAAGAAAGCCATAATATGAGAAAAAAAAAAGTCCACTGTATTAGCACTTTCCTTGTATTTAGTTTTATTTAAGAGCAATTAAAGCCATCCTGACCTTTGGGAACTGCAATGGATAATAAGAAATGATGAGCCCACAAAATCGTTTGAGTGTACAGTACAGTTATCAGCTGGAATGTGGTTGAATTGACTTCCACTGATTGCACTGCTTTTGACCTAAGGTTCATCTCATACAGAGATCAGGGCCACATTTGCACTAACGGGATATTTCATCCCATAAGGGAATGCATTTCTCAGTTCACTAAAATGCTTTCCTCTTGCATCAGTCTTCTTAATAGCATGAAGAGATTTCTCCAACTGGGTTCACTGTGTATTGCCTGCAATATGCAATTTTTTCAAATACTGTATTATCTTAGTCTACTTCCTTCAATTTAAATTTGAGTAAATGGTGCTTTAGTTCTATGAAAATCCTCCTTATGCTCTATATTGGACTTAAGTAGATAACAATTTTCACATTTCTGGATACAAAGAATATTGATGTCTAAATGAATTTGAGAATAGAAGAGTATACATATTAAGTCCATCAAACTACAGATATGTAGCATATATTTGATACTTACCTGAGACTGACATGCTGACAGAGCAAGTTAAGATCTTTAAAAATAGGTATGTGTAGAATAGAAAACATAGTTTAGTATTTTGATAAATACACCAATGTCCCTCAACAGGGAAAGCACCCAATGTTGGCAGTATCCCAAAATTGCAAAATATGCCATATTTACATGTGAAAAATCTGAAGTCCTTTGGAAGAGATTTATTTGGCATGTCTAGCAGGTTAGGCAAACATGTTTTAAGTAAAAGTTCATGCAGTAAGAAAATACTGTCGGTTTATTTGGTTTTGTCCCAGTTGGATAGGATAGAACTGACTAATTTCCTTTAAAACCAACTTACTTAGGTAACAGCACCTTTTGATTCAGCACATCAATACTTTTATGTGTTATTAAAATGCTTAACTTACTAAACAGTTATGAAAACAAATAAAAATATTTAATATGAGCCCTTTGCAAAGAGAACAGAATTCAGAGTCAAGACAAAGTTCTAACTGAATAGATTGCATTTTGGAAAGGGGGCAGCATTGTACAATGAACTCACCTAGAAAGAAGAAATCTAGGATTAAAATCTTAATATTTTTCCATTGAATTGGAAGTGGTAGTTAATAGCTTGATCTTTGGGGCCTGACCACCTGTTTTGAATATAACCCCTTAATTAGTTACATGAGCCTTAGAAAATTACTTAGGCTTTGTGGTCTTCAGTTTTCTTATTTGTAAAAAAGAGGATCCTAAAATACCTACTAAATAAAATTATTTAAAAGTTAATGTGTGTAAAATGCTTAGATTAGTGCTTGGTATTTAGTAGTATTATATAAATATTAGCTATTTTTATTAATTGCTGAATTGAGTGCCACTTTATCCACTGACTTGGGTGACTCTGCATAGGTTAATCTCAATACAGTTCAATTTAATTAACATAAAATATACTAATGAGAGCCTCATCTAATGCCTAAAGTTTTTGTGACTATAAATTTATGCATCAAATCTTTCTTGAATCTCTACTCAATACCAAGCCTATGATAAATACTGGGGAAAACATAGTAAGAGAGACATAGGTCCAGATATCATGAAGCTCACAGTCGAGTAGGCAATATGGCACTTTTATTCAAAAGTTTGTAATGCAATGGTTGAGTCTGAACATTGGAGGGTACTCAAACTATTAGTTTCTCAATGGTTGCCGCTCCAAAATTTTCATGTAAGTCTTATATTTTCCAAATTGTCAAGTATGTCCTGTCTTATTCTTCAAGTCTTGGAAATCCCTTCAAGCTTTGAAGGTCTATATCAATACTCCTGAATTATATCCGGAGAAAGGAACAAGACCCTTTAGACACATTACCTAAAGCGGAGTGTGTGGGCAAGATGAGATTCCACATCCTAATCCTCCCATCTCCTTCACCCTCCCACCTCCATGACTGTTCCATGTCAGAGCCTTGGGAAGGTATTTCCTTCATTCAGTACCCAGAAACAGGATTTGAAGACATAGCATCTCTGAACGCTTGACTCATTTGTCATTTCTCTTGGGATCTCCTTCCTAGATTAATTTATTAAGGGTGATTTTTAGAGACAGACTGTGATTTGTTTGATTGACTCATTCTTATTTTAAAGTCTGTGTTTTGTTGACATTAATTTCTGGAGCTCCTTTGGGTCTGATTGGTGTTGTATGACATTTCTGCTCATTTTCCTTCATGTGTTCATGCCTCCTTTGGTGCTTAGATATTGTTTAGTTTGTGCCAGATATTGCAATTGCAGAATTGTTTATAGAAGTAATTTGAAGCTTCAGACAATGTTATCTTCTCCCAGAGTGGGCTTTATGTGTGCTTTGCCAGGGCTTTGAGAGTACTAGCATCTGGGATCATCTCATTCCAGTTTCAGAGACGGAGATACTCCAAAGCTGGACTCAACTTCCAGGGAAGTCCTGTGGACTTCCAGTTTACCCTTACATCAGGGATGCAGAACTGTGGGTTTGTAGCCTAAACCAGGACTCTCCTGGAGAAGGAGTAATGGGGGAAGGAGGGAGAGGAGGAGGAGGAGAAAGAGGGGAAAGAGAAGAGGAGAAAGAGGAGGGAGAGGAGAAGGAGGAAAGGAAAGGAAGGAAGGAAGAAAATAAAGAAGAAAGAAAAGAAAAGAAAAAATGAAGGAAGGAAGGAAGGAAGGAAGGAAAGAAAGAAAGAATGAATGAAAGAAAGAAGAAAAGAAAAACATGTATGAGGGAAATTTCTATCTTTGAAGGAATGTAGGCCAATGAAGAATTGCTAGTTCCAGGGAATGTGAGTCAGGGAAGCACGAGAGTCGTAAGTAAAAGCAAGTACTTTGGTTCTGTCTTAAAGCTCATTAAAGGATGCTAAAAGAACTCTGCCCCTCTCCAGCAAAGTCACTGGCCAAATTGCACAGAAAATGTTCCTTCAATTTAAAGATGACTGTACAGTGAGTTAGAGATTCCTTTGTAGACACTATCATAAGAGTAAAGTGAACTGGGATGAACACGATGGGGAAGAAGGAAGGGAATGGAACAGGATGAAAGATTGGGAAGGATTTCTGGCTCAGGTTTATCTGTTGGAATAAACAGAATTGGAATTCCAAGAGTAAAGAAGTCATACAACACCATCAGATCCATTACTTTACTCTTGGAATATTTTACAATTACTAGATAAACAGAGGAGTTTGAAAGGTGAGGAGATAAACAGTTATTTGTCATATAATTATGTTTTCATTTTTCCATGGTAAAGAAAATACTACAAACGAGAAAACTGGATGTTTACAGGTAATTGGTAAAGCTTTCAGGTTAAAGGTGAAATTTTCTGCACTCCTGTCCTTCAAAATTACTTTCCATTGTCACCACTAGTATCAGTGTTGGGTGAATTAATGATTATTTCCTATACAACATTTTAAAAAGTGATAATATACATACACAATATTAGTCATTTTAATCAGCTATAAGTGTATAAGTCAGTGGCATTAAATATATTCATGTTTCTATATAATACATTTGCACATATTGGTCTTGTTTTACATTTATTTTTATTGTTTTATGATACTTTTAAGGGTGTGATTTACAAAGTGTAAGATGCATAGATCTTAAGTATTTAGTTCAATGATTTTACATGATGTAAACCCAAAACAAGATCTAGAGTATTATAATTACCTAAAAAGGTCCTGTGTGCCTCTAAACAACCACTCTTCTGAATTCTAATGCTAAAGGTTCATTATAACTGTTCTATGAACTTAATATAAATGAATTAATAAAGTATCTGTTTTTTCCTATCTGGGTCTTCTACTCATTATTAATTTGAGATTCATCCATGGTGCATATTTTAATAGTTCATTTCTTTTCATACCTGAATACTATTCCATGGTACAAATATACAATATGTGTCCCCATTTTCCTTTGACAGTTTCCAGATTTTGGCCTATATGAATGAGATTACTCTGATGATGATGATAATTATAATTTTTGTGCAAAAATATATAGGAATACAACTGCTACACTGGGATATAGTGTGGCTAAACATTTAACTCTATTGGAAATTATTAAAGTGATTGTTCCATTCTATATTCCTTTTTTAAAAAAAGATTTTATTTATTTATTCATGAGAGACACACAGAGAGTGAGAGAGAGAGAGAGAGAGAGAGAGGCAGAGGGAGAAGCAGGCTCCATGCAGGGAGCCCGACGCGGAACTTGATCCCAGGACCATGGGATCACACCCTGAGCGGAAGGCAGATGCTCAACCACTGAGCCACCCAAGCATCCCCCATTCTATATTCCTATCAGTAATGCATCAATGTTGGAATTGTTTCTATTCTCATAAACATAGGATGTTGCCAGTCTTTTAAATTTGAATCATTCTGTTGAGTGTGTAGTGTTATCTTTTATTTTGAATCACTCTGATTACTAATGATTTGGAGAAACTTCTTGTCATTATTAGTCATTGGCATATTACTTTTTGTAAAGTGTCTGTTCAGATCTTTTTCCTTTTTAGACATTTGGATTGTTCATATTTTTAGTGTTGATTTTTAGGAATTATTTAGATATTCTGAATATGAGTTCCTTTCCAGATGTATGTGGTGAGAATATATGTTCCAAGCAAGGGTTTCCCTACTTAGTTTCTTTTTTTTTTTCCTACTTAGTTTCTTAATTGTGTCTTTTGATGAAAAGATTTTTAAAAATGTAATGAGGTCTAAATAATCTTATCTTGTTATGGTTAATATGTTTTATGTTTTTATTTTATTTTTTAAAGGTTTTTTTATTTATTTGAGATAGAGAGAGAGAGAGAGCTAGTGCAGGAGTGGGGAGGGAGGGGCAGAGGGAGAGGAATAGCAGATCCTCCCAATGAGCAGGGAGCCCAATGTGAGGCTTGATCTCACAACCCCTGGGATCATGACCTGAGCCATAGGCAGATGCTTAAAGGAGTCACCGAGGCACTCCTGTTTTATGTATTTTAAGTATATCTTTGCCTGGGTGCTTAGGTAGGTCAGTTAAGTGTCTGACTTAGTTTCAGCTCCGGTCATGATCTCATGGGTGGTGGAATCAAGCCCCACATCAGGCTCCATGCTCAGTGGGAAGTCTACTAAAGATTCTCTCTCTCCCTCTACCCTTCCCCCACGTGCAGGTGTACACTCTTTCTCTCTCAAATACATCTTTAAAAAATATATCTTTGCCTATGGACACTTTTCCCTAGTATTTTTTGGATTTTTGGCTATTTCAAGTTAATTTTTGAATATGTAGTGATAATTATCCCCAGCACCGTTTTGAAGAGTCTCTACTTTCCCCATTGAAATGACTTGTGCTTTTGTAGATAATCAACACATGTCTACATGTATGGAGATATTATGGACTCTGTTCATCAATATTTATCTGTTACTGTGGCCATATGATACAGCCTAGATTAATATACAGAATAATTAATATTGGTGACCCTTTTGAAGTAATGTACTGAAATTCCTCCACCTTTATTTTACTATTTTAAGAGTTTCTTTACTAGCCTATGTTTTTCATATTTCTATATAAATTATAGAATTGGTTGGCTAATTCTTTTAAAAATCCTGCTAGAATTTTGAGTAGAGCTGTGTTGAATCCAAAAATCAATTGGAGGAGAATAGATATCTTAACAAGATGTATAATCAATTTGGTTTGTTTCTTAATTATTTAGATTTTTCATTTCTATGAGCAATGATTTTAGTTTTCTATTTAAAGATCTACCATATGTTTTGCTGGATTAATTCCAAGGTATGACTTTTTAAAATGCTATTGTAACAATATTTTTTAATATTTCATCTTTCAATTATTTGTTGCTGTTATACAGAAATACATCTGATTTTATATATTGATCTTGCATCCTGAAACCTTGCTGAATTCTTTATATTGTACATAATCATACTGCCTGCTCATTTTGACAGTTTCATTCCTTTTCAATATTTATGAAATTAAAAATTTTTTTCTTTCTTTAATAAACTGCTAGAATATTTACTACATTGTTATAAAAAGTGGTAAAAGTGAACAGTTTTGGTTTATTCTAATCATAAGGGTTTATTATTTCCCTATTAATATGATTATAGGAATACAGGTTTATTTTCTTTTTTTTTTAGAGGTTTATTTTCTTTAAATCAATAAGGAGTGTTGACTTTTGTCAAACACTTTACTATATCTAGTGAAATGATCATTTGATTTTTTTCCTCTTTCATTCTATTAATGTATTGAATTATACCAATTGATTTTTAAATGTGAAACCAACCTTGCATTCCTGTGAGGGATACTACACTTAGTCAAAATATATTATCTTTTTCATATGTTACCAGGCTTGATGTATCAATATTTTACTGATTTTTGTGTTCATGATCATGAGATATATTTGCCTGTAAATCTATTTTGGAATGTTTTTATTAGATTTTATTTTTCTGGCTTTATAAGATGAGTTGGGAAAAAATTTTGCCTCCTCTATTTCCTGAAAGTTTTTATAGGATTTATATTATTTCTTCTTCATGTTTCAAAATATTTTATTTATGTATTAGAGAGAGAGAGAGTGAGAGAGCCTGGGGGGGTAGGGGTAGAGGGAGTAACAGACCAGCTGCTGAGTGGGGAGCCCAATGTGGGGCTCCATCCTAGGACCCTGGGATCATGACCTGAGCCAAAGGCTGATACTTAACTGATTGAGCTACCCAGGTGCCCCTGATACTTCTTTAAATGTATGAAAGAATTCAGCACTGAAGCCATCATAGGCTGGAGCTTTTTTGTGTATATGTGAGAAAGTTTATGGCGACATAAACATTCTTTCATAAATATGGGTTACTTAATTTTAAAAATGCATCTTGGGTCAATTTTGATAGATTGTATTTTGGAAGAAATTATTTCATTTCATACTAGTTTTCAGGATAATTGATAAAACATTGCTTATAATATTCCATTATTGCTTTATCTGGAAATTCCTTTAAATAGTTGTATAATCTGGTATATTTTCCCTTTTGATTCCTGATGTTGATAATTTTTGCTTTCTCCATTTTTTTTCCTTGATAAATCTTGCTGGAGGTTGATCAGCTTTTTAAAACATTATTACAACCATATTTAACTTTGTTGATAGTCTCTTTGTCAGTCTACTTCTTGCTCTATCAGTTTTCACTCTTACATTTATGCTTTCTTTCTTAGATTTAAGGTGCCCTTCATTTTTCTCAGGTTTTGGTAAAAAAGGTTGCTCAGTTTTATCTCTTGGGCTGCAAAATCTAAAAAATTTCCTGATTCCTGTTTTATTTGCTGATCTCTGTTTTAGATTGAGAAATTTTACTTTATTTTTCTTTTAGCTTTTTTAATTATGCTAACCCACTGGGTTCTGGTACCCATTCTTTCTGATTAGAAGTCAACATTATTTTAATGGTTGTGTTTATCCTCCTTACAGATTCTTCATATGGAAACAGAGACCATTGATTTAATATAATTCTTATTGAATGGATAAGTTCTTAGAAGCAAACTTTCGAGACTAAATCATAAAATAATTTAAAAAATGACAGATTCCCAATGAGAATGAATCAATAATCAGAACCTTCCAACAAACAAAGTCCAGGACCAGATGGCCTCACTGGTGAATTCTCCCAAACATTTAAAGAATTAATAACAATACTTCTCAGACTCTTCCAAAAAATAGAAGAGGAAGTAATACTTCCAAATTCATTATATGAGGCCAGCATTGCCAGCATTGCCTCAATACCAAAACCAGACAAGAAAACCACAAGAAAATTATAGGTCTATGTTTCCAATGAACATAAATACAAAATTCCTAAACAAAATATTTACAAAGTAAATTGAACAATACATTAAAAGGATCACACACTATGATCCAGTGGGATCTATTTCAGGGATGCAAGAATTGTTCAATGTCTACAAATCAATGTGATATACCACATTACCAAAATAAAGGATAAAAATTATATGGTCATCTCAATGCAGAAAGAAACATTTGACATAAATTAACATCCATTTATGATAGCAGCTCTCAACAAAATTGGTATAGAGAAAACATACCTCAATATAATAAAGGCTATACTTAGCAAAACCACAGCTATTATATTCAGTGGTGAAAAGCTGAAAGTTTCCCCTTTAATATCAGGAACAAGAAAAAGATGCCCACTCTCATTACTTATATTCAATATAGTATTAGGAGGCTCAACATAGTATTAGCCACAGAAACTGGATGAAAAAAAAGAAACAAAAGGCATTCAAACAGGAAAGAAAGGAATAGAACTATTTTCAGATGACACAATATTATATATAGAAAATCCAAAGGCTACTGTTAAAATATACATAATAAGTAAATTAATTAATTAATTAATTAATTCAGCAAAGTTGCAGGGTACAAATCAATTTACAAAATCTGTTACATTTCTATATAGTAATAATGAGCTACCAGGAAGAGAAATTAGAAAATAAATTAAGAAGGTAATACCACTTATAATTGAATCAAAAGAATAAAATATCTAGGAATAAATAACCGAGGAGGTAAATACTGATACATTAAAAATGAACTGAAGAAAGACACTGAAGAGAGACACAAATAAATGGAAAGATATCTTGTGCTTATGGGTTGGGAGAACTAATATTGTGAAACTGTCCATAGAGCTCAAAGCATTCTATGGATTCAATGTAATCCCTATCAAAATCCCAATAGTACTTTTCACAGGATTAGAAAAAATTAATACTAATATTTATGAGGAACCACAAAAGTCCCCAAATAGCCAAAGCAATCTAGGGGGAAAAGACTAGAGGCATCATACTCCCTGATTACAAATTACATTACAAACCTATAATAATCAAAACACCATGACATTAGCATAAAAACAAATACACAAATTAATGAAACAAAATACAGAGCCCAGAAAGAAACCCATGCATATAACGTCAATTAATTCATGACGAAGAGGCAAGAATATGCAATGGAGAAAGGACAGTCTCTTGATTAATGATGTTGAAAAAACTGGACAGCCACATGTAAAAGAATGAAAATGGACCACTATCTTACACTATACACAGAACTCAAAATAGATTAAAGAATTGAATACATAACCTGAAATAAAACCCCTAGAAAATAACCATAGGTAGTAAGCTCTTGGAGATGATTTTTTTTTTTGATCTGACATCAAAAGCAAAGACAATACTAGCAAAAATAAACAATAGGGACTACATCAAACTAAATGCTTCAGCATTGCTTTCTTCAGCAAGCAAAGGAAACCAACAAAGTGAAAGGCAACCTCCTGAATGGGAGAAAACATTTGTAAATCATGTATCTGTTAAGGGATAAATATCCAAAATATATAAAGAACTCATAAAACTCAATAGCAAAAAAACAAAAAACACCCCCCCCCCCAACAATCCAATTAAGAACTGGACAGAGGATCTGAATAATATTTTTCTAAAGATCTGCAGATGACCAACAGGTACATGCAAATATAGTCAACATCACTAATCACCAGGGAAATGCAAATCAAAACCACAGTGAGATATCACCTCACACTTAGAATGGCTGGTATCAAGAAGATAAGAACTGACAAGTGGTGATGAGAATGTGGAGAAAAGGGAACCCTGTGCACTGTTAGGAAGGTAAATTGGTGAAGCCACTATGGGGAACAGTGTGGAGGCTCCTAAACATTAAAAACAGAACTATCATATGATTCAGTGATTCCACTTCTGAGTATTTATCTGAATAAGACAAAAACATTAACTTGAAAAGATACATGCAGCCCCATGCTTATTGCAACATTATTTTTAATAGCCAAGATATGGAAACAACCTAAGTTCCAATTCAGACATGGATGGATGAATTGATGACAATGTATATCACACACACGCACGCACACATACATTCACAGTAGAAATACTATTCAGCCATAAAAAAGAATGAAGTCTTTGTCATTTGTGATGACACAGATTTTGAAGGCATTATGCTAAGTAAAATAATTTACAGAAAGACAAATATAGTATGAACTCACTTAGATGTAAAATCTAAAGAAAAACAAAAACAAAGAAACAAGAAAACAGAACCAAGTTTATAAACACAGAGAGCAGACTGGTGGTTGCCAGAGACAGGGGTTGTTGGGTGGGAGAAATGAGTAAAGCGCACTAGTATTATTTTTTTTTAGTTTATTTTTATTTTTTAAAAGATTTTATTTATTTATTCATGAGAGACAGAGAGAGGCAGAGACACAGGCAGAGGGAGAAACAGGCTCTCTGTGGGGCCTGATGCTGGACTCGATCCCAGGAACCTGAGATCATGCCCTGAGCCAAAAGCAGATGCTCAACCACTGAGCCACCCAGGTGCCCCAAGGGAACTAGTCTTAAAATGAGTAAGTCATAGGGATGTATTATGCAGTTATAGTTGATAATACTGTGTTGCATATGTGAAAGTTGCTAGGAGAATAGATGTTAAAAGTTCTCATTACAAGAAAAAATGTTGTTGCCATATATAGCATTGGATGTTAACTAGTCTTGTTGTGGTGATCACTTTGCAGTACATAAAAACATGAGATTCTTAGGTTGTACATCTGAAAATGATATAATGTTATATGTGATTTACACCTTAGTAAAAAATTGAAAAATTATTCTTTTCTAACACAGAGATAGACATATTCCACAAATTTTACTTATTGTTTTATCATTTAAATATTTTCTAATTTTCTTACAAATTTTTTGCTTCAGGGTTATTTACGTTTGTGGTTTGGGAATACATTTTTGTTTTTGATTTTTATGCTAATACCATTGTTACCAGAACATTGGTCGGCATGTTTTCAATCCTTGAATGTTATTGAGGGTTTCTTGTCTGAAAATACCTCTTCTTTTTTTTCTCCCTAATTTTTGAACATATTTTGTGCTGTTATTAGACTTCTAGATTAAAGGTTGGCAAACTATGGCCAAATCTGGTCCTTGGTCTTTTTTGGTATGACTCATGAACTAAGAATGATTCTAATGCTTTTAAACATAAAAGGTAAAAAAAAAAAGCTATTTGTTGTACATCAAGCATTATTATAAGTATCTTATGAGCATGACCTCATTTAGTCCTCACAATAAAGCTAAAAGATGGGTATTGCTTTTCACACCGTAAACATTGGAGGGAACACTGTTATAGTGTAGTGTTTGCTACTGGTTTCTGACTCCCTTTATCAAGTCGAGAAAATTTCTTTCTATTCTGAATGAATGATGAATTCTTTTAAAATCCGTCTGGCATCCATGTAGATGATTATATTAATATAGTAAATTAATTTACAAAGAGGTCTCTTTGTATTCCCGGAACAAACCGTGTTAGATTTTCATGTGCTAGTTATAATTTTGCCTTTATACATTTGCATATTTTAGGTAGGTGTATGGTAATTTTAAGCTGTCCACTTTTCATCAAATTATACTGACATCAAAGAATTAGTTGGATGATGACTCTTTATAATAAATTCATCATCTTTGGTGCCTTAAACTTTGATAAACATTTTCTTTAACAATGCCTCATCAATCTCCAGGTGATACGCACATTTAACATATTAACTATCTTATTCCATTTGGCTGCTTTGGCAAAATACCACAAACTGGTATTTGGAGGCTGGGAAGTCCAATATCAAGGCACCAGCATGGTTATGTTTCAATGGGGGCCTCTTTTGGGTTGCAGATTTCTTGAATCCTCACATGGTACAAGGGACCTAGGAGCTCTATGAGATTTCAGTTATAAGGCACTAATCCTATTCACCAGACCTCTACCTTCTTGATATAAATACCTCTCAAAGGCCCTACCTTCTAATATCATCACTTTTAGAGTTGAGGATTTTAACATAGGAATTTAGGGAGGTCACAAACATGCAGACCACAGCATTAACAGATTACTCTGTGCCTTTTAAGAAAAATACTACTATTAAAACCTTGACTTCCTGATTATTACTGCATAGATTTAGGATAAATTTTTCCACTCGTGGAGCTCCTGATGGGGCACACTATAAGAATAGGGCACTTTCCACTACAATATTAGTAGGACAAGGACCATGTTCCTTGTGTTCTTTGTATCATCAGCTCCTGACATAGTGTGTGGCTAGTGGTAAAACTCACTAAGTATTTGTTGAATAGTTGTGGTTCCTTTGGGGAAAGGTCAGATTTTACTTCTCATTATTGACTAGATCTTACCTTGAGTGTTTCTGTGCCCCTCCGTATAATTTTCCTTTTAAATAACAAGTAAACCTAGAAGAGAAGCAAAATTCTGGTTGAGAAATTGTCTGTTGGTGAGAACACTTCCACACAACAGTTCTCTTCTGTTCTGAATACAGTATCAGTGGTGCTTATTCCTAGCTCTTCATGCTTTGATTAGAGTAACAGATATAGAATGAACCATTAGACATGTCACCTAGTAGACATCTTTGGGTGGCCTTTATTATTTAAGGCAGATTTTTTTCAATGTCAGGTCATAAGATGATAAGCTTATGGTTTTATTATTAGTTTCTCTGGAACTTAGTCTCTTTATATATGACAAAAATCTGTTACTAGTATTTTTTTGAGCCAAACAGTCTTTGCAGTCTATAAATTTAAATCTGATCTTGAATGTAATATATGCCTCCTGTAGACAGAAAAGATGTTCCTATTCACACTGGTACAGTTACTTTGGATTATGATTTTCAGTGTCATATTTTTTTAAATAAAATGTTTTAATTTTCTTTCATCTGAGCACTGCAAGCTTTATTTTTAGGATTGAAGATTTAATTCCAACAGGATATGTTTAGAACGCTCATGTACTGGCTTTTTGAAAACATTGAGTTTCATCTTATTATGAAAAGTGTAAACAGGTTATAGCTCAGAAACAGGTGCTAGAACACTAAGCTCTTTGAACTTCACAGGGATGCCTTCCAGCAGTGCACAGCAGACTGTTCACATGTGATTTCAGAAAAACATCTTTCCATCTTTTTACCCTCTTTGTTTGTTAACTGGCAGTATGGAATGTAAATGCCATTCATATGTTAAATAAAAAAGCATTACTGTCCTAATTTTGTCAACATATTTCCATAGGAAACCACATATCAACCTAAGGAAAGGAAATATTCAAAAGAAAATTTTCACAAATAAAATGTTAATTGTGATTGAGGACAAGTTTTTGTTTTCTTCTTCTTTTTGTTTAGGATTTTAACATAGGAATGTTTACTGAGCATCTACCATGTGCCATGTATTCTTCAAGGGCTAAGAGGACAATTGTGCTTATAATAGGCAAGATCCCATATCTTGTAGAACTTATATTCTGAAGGAGGGAGATGAGCAACCATACAACCAATCAACTAACCAAATCTTTCCAGTTAGTGATAACTGTCATGGAGAAAACAATACAACCTGTGGTAGAAAGTGGGCCAGGGATAGAAGCATAGGTGGATGTCGGGTAGGTGGAGTGAGGGCACTTTTTCGTATAACCCTGTTACTCTAAAACATTTAAAAGCTATTTACTGATGTTCCAACATTCTACACATAAAAAATGAATATGCATTTCTAAGAAGTAAAAACATTTTACTGCATAGACAAAATAACAAAATCATCATCCTTAATAAAATTAGGAATAACTCTGTACTGTCATCTAAAAGTCAATATATATTAAAATTTCCTTTACTGTTCTTCAATTGTCCTTCACAGTTGTTTATATGAACATTATTGAATCCAGAGCCATATGTTGAATCAACTGTCACAACTTAGAACTCTCTTTGACCACAATTTCATGCCCAGGAACGTGACCTTTTGGGCACTGCCTCATATCTTCCTAATTGTGTTTTTAACTTTATAATTCATTACCTTGTATTTCCTATGACCAAGAACTTAGTTCCAAAGTTTTGGTGAGATACTACTTAAGCATTTTCAGGTAGTATGTGTCTTAACTGATGTATACTTCATACTCAAATTATATCTGGAAACATGATATCTGGTTGTCCTACCATCATTGAAACTAAAAGCTGACTACCAAATTGGGGAGAAGCCTTGTTCCTTCATTACTCAATAAACTTTCCCTTTGCAATCAAGAAATAATTTGTGAGGTGCACTTTGACACCAGGTATACACACATTTCTCAATCAACCATTTGTGCAATAGTTTTAAAATCAATTCATAATCTTTGTCTGAATACATACTTTTGTTGGACATTGCAAAGTGTTGATTTTTTCCATAATTTTAATCTTTCCTTTCATGATTGTATATTTTTTTAAAAATAGTTTATTTACTTATTCGAGAGAAAGAGAATGTGAGCAGGGAGAGGGGGAAAGGGAGAAAGAAATTCAAGCAGACTCTGTGCTGAATGTGGAGTCCAGTGTGGGGCTCAATCCCAGAACTCTGAGATCATGACCTGAGTCAAAAATCAAGAGTCAGATGCTGGGCAATTCTGGTGGCCCAAAAGTTTAGCACCGCCTTCGGCCCAGGGCGTGATCCTGGAGACCCAGGATCGAGTCCCATATCAGGATCCCTGCATGGAGCCTGCTTCTCCCTCTGCCTTGTCTCTGCTTCTTTCTCTCTCTGTGTGTCTCATGAATAAATAAATAAAATCTTAAAGAAAAAGAAATCATTCTCCTAAAATAAAAACTGATAAAATAGGCTTCATTAAAAAATGTTGCTCATGTAGAAAAAGCATCCTTTTCTGATAAAAACCTTTGACAGACTGAGTATAGAAGGAACATACATCAATATAATAAAGGTCATATATAACAAACCCACAGCTAATATTATACTCGAGGAGAAATTGGAAATCTTTCCTCTAAGATCAAGAACAAGACAAGGATGCCTATGCTTACTCATTTTATTCAACATAGTACTGGAGGTCCTAGCCAGAGCAATTAGTCAAGACAAAAAAATAAAAGGTATCAAAATCAGAAAGGAAAAAGCAAAATTGTCACTATTTGCAAATATATGATTCTGTATATAGAAAATCCCAAAGACTAAACCAAAAAACTGATGAAACTAGTAAGTGATTTCAGTAATGTTGGATATAAAATGAACATACAGAAATCTATTGCATTTCTATAAACTAATAATGAAAATAATAATGGGAGAAATAAGACTATTTTATTCACAATAGCACTGAAAACAACAAAATACCTAGGAATAAATTTAATCAAGGAAGTAAAAGATCAGTGCAAGAAAGCTAAGATTTGGTTGAAAGAAAACAAAGAAGACACATGATAAATATATGTGTATATTTATAATTGTGTATTTGTGTATATTTAATAAATATATTTAATGATATATATTTAATAATAGAGAAGTAATGTAAATATATTTAATAATAAATATATGTGTATATTTATAATTATGTGTATAATTCAACCATTAGAAAGAATGATATCCTGCCATTGGAACAGTATGGGTAAACCTTAAACAGATAGCACTGAATGGGATAAACCAGAGAAAGAAAGTACTGTATAATATCACTTATAAATGGAATCTAAAAAAGCCCAAGTCAAAAAATAGAATATAAGATGGTGGTTACTAGGGGATGAGAGAGGAGAAGATAGGACAGATAACTAAGGACAAATTTGTAATGAGTAGTGAAGAAGCCCTAGAGATCTAATGCAAAAATATACTGCATATAGACAACAATATTGGGTTATAATCATGAAACCTGCTGAGAGACTAGACCTAAATGATTTCAACCACTAAAAAGAAAGGATAATTATGGAATGTGACAGAGGACCTAATTATTGCTAAAATGGCAGTCACATTATAATATACAATGTATGAAATTAACAAATTGCATACCCCAAATGTGCACAATATATTTCAGTAAAAATATTTTTAAAGTATAGAATAAAGTCTTGCTTGACCTAAGACTTCACTAACAAAATATAAGCACATTTATTAAATGGACATAGGGTCAGTAAACTACCTTAGCAGACCAATTCCAGCCTACCACCTGTTTTTATAAATAAAGTCTTATTGAAACATAGAACACAGACAAACTCATCACTTAGGAGTGTCTCTGGCTGCTTTCCTACTCCAATACCTGAACTGAATAAGTATTGACATAGATTTTGTGTTCGCCAAAGCCTAAAATATTTGCTCTCTGCATCTTTGCAGAAAAAAAATTGCTGACCCCTCGTTGGGGCCATAAAATTTAAAAGTCCAAGTAATAAGATCCTTTTGGTTTGATGTTGTTCTCACGGGTTCAATTTTTTTTTTCCAAACCGAACTATACCTGGGGCTTAAGAGGAGGAATGGTGTCTTACATTTTATCTATATTTTTTTATTATAATGCCTAAGCACATAGCTGAGAATAGAACAGGTATCCTGTAAATACTTGATTGGTTTGCCTACTGGAAGTGTACTTTTACAGAAGTTTTTGTTTGCTTTTAACAAAGAATATCTATTAATCTAAAGAAATAAACTGTCTAGATACATGTATATATTCAGTGCCCTGGAATAATATGTGCATACACTGAAATTATGTATTGTGAGAGAAATAGATTTTCTGTACCCTTCATATTACATTACAGAAATAACCCTGCAGTTCTACAAATTCCACAAGTTTGTCTTTCAGAAGAAACTAATTTCTTTCCTGAACTCACTGAAATAATTCAGTGTTAGTTGTAACACAACTGGTAATATGAAATGACTTTAGTCTCCTATGAACTTTCCATTCTAGAAAGGCCTCTAACTTTGTAGGAGGAAACATTAAGATCAATGTCTGTGGTTTTCAGGGACTTTTGTTTAGGCTGACAGAAAAAAATTCATAAGGGAATGAACAATGATAATCAGTGCTCAATAAAAATTAAAGATGACTCTTACTGGGCATAAACAGAATTTACTAAAGGGACAGCAGCTATGATCCACTTGAAACAATCCATTTTACCTTCCTTATATGTAGAGTGACCACCGGATTTATACAATTAATTTTACTAATATTCAATGCAATGAAAGGCTGTACCTTTTTGCAATGGGAATGTTATAAGAGCTTGGGTTCATCTGTACAGGCTCTTCTATGCCTAGAGGTTTATATTTCTTGTCATCGTGCTTGGCTAAATTGGCAGCCAATCATCCATGGATTGACATTTAGGTTGTTTCCATATCTTGGCTATTGTGAAAGTTCTATAATGAACATACGACCAGAGAGGTATTAATAACTCTTTGAGATCTTGAATTTAATTCTTTTGGAAAAAATATTCAGAAGTGGCATTGCTGAATCATTCAACAGTTCTATTTTTAACTTGTTTGAGGAACTGACATACTGGTTTTCACAGTGGCTGTGTTATTTTGTATTCCTGCCAACAGTATATGAGGGTCCAATATACCCCCATCTTCACCAATACTTATCTTTTGCTATTTTGATTATCCTGTATTGTATACTTAAAATTTGTGAAGAGGGTAGAACTCATGTTAAGTGTTCTTATCACAACAAAGTAAGATAAAGTGACAGCCAAAAGTGGGTGTGTATCACTGTGATAGTACTTGTTTTACATGGGTATTACAATTAATGTTTGGCTCTATTCAAATCAGTTTAGCTTCAGTTTTTGAAATAGTGAAATCTGTGTGGCACTAAAATCTATTAAATGAATACAATTTCTGTACAATGAGCAAATTATTTCTTGTGCTATTGTTCATAAATAATGGAGCATTGTGAAATGAGTATTAAAGAAATATAGACCTATTAAAATAATGCACCATGTGCCCAAGTTTATGCAGTCAGGATTTACTATAACTGTAAATTATTTCACAATTGACTGCAGTATTCTATAAATTTAACTTGTGGATAATTTGGCAAGCAGCCCATCAACAAAACAAAGTAGAAGCACTAAGTTGTTTCACCTACTTTCCCTAAGTTAGAATTATAAACCACATTTTGCCATGGTAAAGACTTTTGTAGACTTTCTGATATAATTGATAACTCTAAACATTTGTGTAAAATTAAACCTTAGTGCTATGCATATCTGTATGCATTCACATATATGTACTTGTGTATATGTGTGTATTTGTGTTTACATACATATATATGCATATCATGTAAAAAACTCTTAGACTACAAAGAGGCTTTATTTTCCTTTTTTCAAATGTGGTTTATAAGTCTGAAACCTTAGAAACCCAAAATGGATCAGGGTTTTTGTGCCCTGGGACTATAGCTCGTGGGTTAGTTCCATTTTGATGAAATCTGTCATTGATAAAAGAGAGTTCAAGCTTCTCTAAACCAATTAAAATGTTTTTGCCTCAGGAGGTAAATAAAAGCACATGATAGAACTAAAGCAGAGTGGAGAGTGGTAATCAGTATAGTAGTTCAGTATTGAACAATATTGAACACCATAACAATAACACCTAATAAATCATTCTGAAAGGTACATTGGATATATTTTTTTCAAGGACAAATAAAGTATACTCATGAGGATCAAAAGAATGCCTGTGTTATTTTTATGGTCTATTTTAGAAAGTATTGACTCTTTTTTATAAAGTAAACTTTAAATTCCTTTAATATAGGAAACATTCTTCAAAATATTTGAAATCTGTCATATGTTTAGATACATTATTAATTGAGATGCAAATCAATTAAGAGCCTTATGTAAATCTATTTGGAAGCCCTATTTAAGTAATTCAAAAGTCTTTATGTTAAAAAAATTATAGTAGTTTTTATCACAAAAGACTTTTCAGTGTTTAATGCAAAGCATAGGTATTATTAATTTCTCTTTTAAGAATATGTTTTTCATTTAATTTGAGAAACTGGAGCTACTAGAATTATTTTTATAATAAAATTAACACTAATGCTTTGCTTTTGCCTTTTCTTACTGCTTTTTTTGGTAAGAATTTTCTAATTATCTATGGCATAATAATTGCAATGCCTAGAAGATAATGACTGAGGATATGAACATAGTGATTTTTAAGAAAAATATTGGCCCATCCATTCATTCATCCATCCATCCATCCATCCATCCACCCATCCATTGTTTTTTCCATTTATGCATTCTTCCATTTATCCATTCTTCCATCTATCCATCCATCCAATATTTTTGAGTCCTTCCTGTGACAGCATTTATATTTTTCTGGCAAATGACTTTAATAACAAAAATAGAAAATGAAGTCCACAGTACTTTCGAAGAAAGAAAACATGTGGTACAAATGTTAATTTATTTCATGTTTGTGGGAAACACTTACTTGAAAGCAATTCTTTTAACCAGATACTAAGATACTTAGCATTGTCATTTAAAGAAAACTAGTTAAAACCTTAGTAGCAGTTTTCTCTCACAGATTTTTATAAATATTTTGATTTGAATAATTTGATAGAAAACTGGCTTTGTAACTTGGTTTAGTCATGTAATTTCACTTGCATTTCTATTTCAGTAAATTGTATATGTGTGCTCTGATAATCACCCATTTTTCTATCAGGATGAGCTATTTTTTTCTCACTGATTCATAAGAGTACACTGTATATTAAAGAAACTAAGCCTTTATCTTTCACACTGCAAATAGGTAAAATTCATTTATCATAATTTCATATATACATCAGTTTAATTTTTTATGTGGTCAAATTTATTAAAATTTATAAATCCATCTTTTATTGTTATTTTTGGTATGCTTAGAAAATATTTTCCCACAATATACAGATATTCATGTGTATCTTATTCTAATAAAATATAATTTTAACTTTTACATTTTACTATTTGGTTTCCTGGAAATAATGCCATTTTTTTATGCCAGGTAGGGGGCACTCTTTATTTTTTACAATTTGATCATCCAACTGTCCAAAGTGTGAGAGACAATTAGATTTATAGAAAAATTGCAAAGATAGTACAGTATGTATACTCCACATTGTTTCCCCAATAATTTGCATAGATGGTGTATGAACCAACACATTATTATCTTACATTATTATATATCATTACATATCTTTTAAAGAAATTATCCTATTAATTTCAGTTCATAAGAAGTGTTTGTTTTTAAAAATAGGAATGGATTTCAACTTTTATCTATTGCTTTTCAACATCTTTAGGTTATTATATTTATATATTATATTATATAACATCTTATTATATTTATCCACTTGTTTAATTATATTAGATTTCATAATTTTAAAATTTCTTTGCATTATCAGACTATTCTTTCCTGACCAGGGGACATGTGCATATATATGTGTGTGTGCATGTAAATACATATATACCTTCATTTAATTTGCTAACATTTTACTTAAGTTTTTGTATGTTTATTCACAGGTAATATTTATTTGTTTCTACCTTTATCTGTTGATTTTTTTTCAGCAAGATGTCTTAGTCAATTTGGGCTGTTAGAACATAATACCACATACTGGCTTACAAACAACAGAAATTTATTTCTTAAAATTATGGAGGCTGGGAAGTCTAAGGTCAAGTCACCTGCAGATTCAGTGTCTGATGAGGACCCGGTTCCTGGTTATAAAAGTCCACCAAAGGGTTTTAGGAAGATGGCAGAGTAGGAGGATCCAAAGTTCATCTCATCCCATGGACAGACCAAGATAAACAGCTGCATTTACCTAACTAACTCTGAAAGTGACCTGAATAATGGCAAAATAGAATTTCCACAATCATAGAGTGAAGACCACACAGAAAAAGGGGGAGGAATGGTGGTGATGCAATTGGGATCCAAACTCCCTGTGAAACTAGTCACAAACTAGAGGGATCCCATAAGCACAGAGATGCAAGAAGATCAGACCCCACACCAGATATCCCTAGCACTGGGGACTTGTACTGCAAAGACAAGTTCCCATAACATGTGGCTTTAAAAACCACTGGGTCTTTTTCCTAGAAGCTTTAAAAGTCAGCAGGGCTTAACTCTGGGAAAGTTGAAGGGTGATAGGAAACTGAGTCCCTGACCTTAGAGAGCCAGCAAACTAAATAACTCAGCTGGGGTACAGCACAGAAACTGCAGTATGAAAAATGTCTGCAGTATTTGTGAAGTTTTATAGATTGACTAATCTTAGTACCTTTGCCAGAAGGGCAGGGATCTGTAGGAGATTTCTCTGAGATCAAAAGTGCTGACAGGCACCATTTCTCTTCTTGTTCCCCAGCCTAGATAGCCAGATGTTTGAGAGAACCAGCACTAACATTCTTCATCTATCTTGCTAGCACTGTGTGCCCTGCTCCAGTGTTCCCTTCCAAACCTGCCCCATCCAACCCACCCACCTTGGCAAACATCAATCCCAAGTGGTTCCTGCCCTGCTATACCCAGCAGGAGGGTGCGTGCAGCTCACAGAGTGGACAATGCTAGAATGCCTGGATCTGTTGACAGGGGAGACTACACTAGAGGAAACACAAGGCCTCTACCACACAAGGCCACTACATTTAAGACAAGACATAGATGACCCACCTAACACATAGAAACAGACACAGAGAGTTAGACAAAATGAGAAGACAGAGACACATGTCCCAAATGAAAGAACAAGAGAGGATCACAGTAGAAAAGCTAAATGAAACACAGATAAGGAATATATCTTGGGCAGCCTGGGTGGCTCAGCGGTTTAGTGCCACCTTCAGCCCAGGGTGCGATCCTGGAGACCTGGGATCAAGTCCCACATCGGGCTCCCTGAATGGAGCTTGCTTCTCCCTCTGCCTGTGTCTCTGCCTCTCTCTTTCTCTCTGTTTCTCATGAATAAATAAATAAAATCTTTTTTTAAAAAAGGAATATACTTGATAAAAATTCAAAGCAGTGGTCATAAAGATACTCTCCAGACTTGAATAAAAGGTGAATGAACTTAGTGAGAATTTCAACAAAGAGATAGAAAATACAAATTAAAATTCTAGTCAAAGCTGAAAAATTCAATAACTTAAATAAAAAATATTTCAGTTGTTGAGGGAATCAATACCAGATTAGAGGATGCAGAGGAACAGATCAACATTCTGCAAGACATGGTAGAGGAAAACAACGAAGGTGAAAAGGAAAGGAAAAAATGATTAATTACTTAATTAATTAATTTATTTATATTGAAGTTCAATTTGCCAACATATAGTATAACACCCAGTGCTCATCCCATCAAGTGCCTTCCTCAGTGCCCATCAGCCAGTTACCCCATCCACTTGCCTGCCTCCCCTTCCACTAGCCTTCATTCATTTAGGAAAAAAAAGAATTAAAAAAATGAGAATACATCAAGGAAACTCTGTGACATTATCAAACATAATAATATCCACATTATAGGCATCCCAGAATAAGAGAGAGAGAATAAGGAAGAAAATTTATTTGAAGAAATAATAGATGAAAACATTCATAACTGGGGAAGGAAAGAGACATCCAGGTCCAAGAAGCACAGAAAGCCCCAAACAAGATGAACTAAGGAGGTCCATGTCATGACACATAATAATAATAATTGACATATGACAATAATAACTACAATGTCAAAAATTAAAGATAAAGAGAGAATTTTAAAAATAGCAAGAGAGAAGCAAAAAGTTACATACAGGGGGAGAAATGCTATCAGTTGAAAACTTGCAGTCCAGAGGGGAATGGCATGATATATTCAAAGAGCTGTAGGAAGAAAATCCCTACAACCGAGAATATCTACTTGGCAATGTTGTCATTCAGAATTGAAAGAGAGATAGTTTTCCAGACAAACAAGAGTTAAAGAAGTTCATCAACACAAACACAGGCTAACAAGAAATGTTAAACGTAATTCTTTGGAAAGAAAAGGCCATTACTAGAAGTAAGAAAAATATTAAAGGAAAAAATTTCATAGGTAAAAGCAAACATATACTAAAGGTAGTAGATGAATCACTTATGAAGCCATTACAGAGGTTAAAACATAAAAGTGCTTAAGTCAATCATATCTATAAAAATTAACCAAGGGATACACAAAGTAAATGTAAAATATGGCATTATATACATAAAACATGGAAGAGGAGTAAAAATTTAGTGCTTTTAGAATATGTTCAAACTTAAGGGATCATCAACTTAATACCGACAGCTATATACATATGCTATATATGAATACCAAAGTAACTACAAGTCAAAAACCTATAATAGACACATGAAAATAAAAAGTGAGGAATCTAAGGATAAACACTAAAGAAAGCCATTAGACTACAGGGAAGAGAATAAGAGAAGAAGAAGGAGACAGAGAAGAATTATCAAAAAAAGCAGACAACAAATGAAATGCAAATAACTACACATCTAACTTAATTACTTTAAAAGTAGATCGACTAAATGCTCTAATAAAAAGACATAGAGTAACACAGTGAATAAAAAAACCAAAACCTATTTATATGCTGCCTGTAAAGCACTCACTTTGGACCTGAAGACACATGCACACTGAAAGTGAAGGGATGGAAAAACATGTACTGTGAGAGTGGAAGTGGAAAAAAAAAGCCAGGATAGCAAAAATATACTTTAGACAAAGACTGTAGCAGGACACAAACAAGAACATTATATAATGATAAATACACACAACAAAGGAGGGAGATATAAGGACAATATTAATAGACATAAAGGGAGAAATTGACAGCAATACAATAATAGAATTTAATACCTCACAATTATCAATAGACAGATCATTCAGACAGAAAATCAACATGGAAATAGTGGCTTTGAATGACACATTAGACCAGAGGTCACCTAACAGATATATACAGAAGCATCCATCCAAAAAGAAGAGAAAACACATTCTTTCCAAGTGTGCATGAGACATTACCTAGGGATAGATCGCACATTAGGCCACAAAACAAGTCTCGATAAATTTGAGAAGATCGAAACCAAATCAAGTGTCTTTTCTGGCTATGACACTATGAAACTAGAAATCAATTATAAGAAAAAAAAAAAACTGAAAAAAAAAAAAAACCCAAACCCAAGCACATGGAGAAAATGGAAGCTAAATAACATGCTACTAATCAACCATGCTACTAATCAACCATGCTACTAATCAACCAACAGCATGCTACTAATCAACCAATGGGTCATGAAGGTATCAGAGAGGAAATTTAAAAATATATGGCAACAAATGAAAATGAAAACACAATTGTAGGGATCCCTGGGTGGCGCAGCGGTTTGGCGCCTGCCTTTGGCCCAGGGCGCGATCCGGAGGACCCGGGATCGAATCCCACGTCAGGCTCCCAGTGCATGGAGCCTGCTTCTCCCTCTGCCTGTGTCTCTGCCTCTCTCTCTCTCTCTCTCTCTCTCTGACTATCATAAATAAATAAAAAATTAAAAAAAAAGAAAACACAATTGTACAAAATCTTTGGGACACAGCAAAAGTAGTTCTAAGAGGGAAGTTTATAGCAACACAGATCTACCTCAAGGAGCAAGAAAAATCTGAAATAAACAACCTAAGCTCAAATCTAAGGGATCTGGTAAAAGAAGAACAAAGCCCAATATTAGTAGAAGGAAAGAAATAATAAAAATTGCCAGAAAAATAAATGAAATAGAGAAAAAAAAACAATAGAAAAGATGAATAAAACAAAAGCTGGTTTGGAACACCTGGGTAGCTCAGCAGTTGAGTGTCTGCCTTTGGTCCAAGTGCATGATCCTGGAGTCCTGGGATCGAGTCCCACATCAGGCTCCATGCATGGAGCCTGCTTTTCCCTCTGCCTATGTCTCTGCCTCTTTCTCTCTGTCTCTCATGAATAAATAAATAAAATCTTTTAAAAAAAAAGAGTTGATTCCTTGAAAAGATAAACAAAATTGATAAGTCTTTAGCAAGACTCAAGATAAAAAGAGAGGATTCAAATAAATCAAATGAGAAATAAAGGAGAAATAACAACCAGCACCAAAGAATACAAAGCTTATGAGATTATCATGAAAAATTATGTGCCAACAAATTGGACAAACTATAAGAAATGAATAAATTCCTAGAAACATATACTTTTCCTAAAATGAATTAGGAAGAAATAGGCAATTTGAACTGATGAACCACAAAGAAACTGAATCAGTAGTCAGAAACTCCCAACAAACAACAGTCCAGGATGAGATGGCTTCATAGGTGAATTCTACCAAACATTTAAAGACTTAGTATTTGCAAACTACTCCAAAAAATAGGAGAGAAAGCAAAATCTCCAAATTCATTCTATAAGACCAGCATTTCTCTGAATCCAAAACCAGACAGACATTACAAAAAAAAAGAGAGAACTACAGGCCAATGAACATAGACTACTACTACTACATTAGGACTACCCCAAAATAAAGCTTTTGCATAGCAGAGGAATCCATTAACAAGACAAAAAGGCACAATAATTAGTGGGAGAAAGTATTTGCAAATGATATATCCGATAAAGGGGTTAATATCCAAGATATATAAAGAACTTGTAAAATTAAAAAAAAAGACCTAGTAAAAAATTGGCAGAGGACCTGAATAGATGCTTTTTCAAAGAAGTCACAGATGACCAATAGAAACATGAGAAGATGCTCATCATCAGGGAAATACAAATCAAAACCACAAGAAGATATCACCATGCACCTCTCAGAATGGCTAAAATAAAAAAGAGAAGAAATAACTATTAACAAGGATGTAGAGAAAAATGAACCCTTGTGCACTGTTGATGGGAAAGCGAATTGGTGCAGCAACTGTAGAAAACAGTATGAAGTTTCCTCAAAAACTTAAAAATAGAAATGCAATATGATCCCATGATTCCACTACTGAGTATATACCTGGAGAAGAGTGACAACACCAATTCAAAAAGATATGAACCCCTTTTCTACATTATTTACAATAGTCAAGATATGGAAGTAACCTGAGTGTCCATTGCTACATGAATGGATAAAGATATGGGGTGTATTTGTGTGTGCATGTGTGTGTACACCCACACACACTACACATACACATATATAAGGAATGGAATATTAGTCATAAAAAGGAATGAAATCTTACCTATTGCAACAACATGGGTGTAGCTAGAAAGTACTATGCTAAGTGAAATAAGTCAGATGGAGAAAGACAAATAACATATGATTTCATTTATATATGGAATAAAAAACAAATTAATAAACAACAACAAAAAAACCCCAAAAGATTCTTAAATCCAGATAATCCATTATTGCCAGAGGAAAGGTGGATGGCTGTATGGGTATTATATGTAAAGGAGATATAGAGGTACAAACTTCGTTATAAAATTAATAAGATAAAAAGTACTGAATAGGAAATATAATGAATAATGTGCTAATATTGTAGGGTGAGCACAATAGTGTAGAGAATTGTTGAATCACTATGCTGTATACTTGAAGCTAATGTGGCATAGGGCATCAGTTATATTCCAATTTAAGAAAACAATCAGAAAAGCATATGAAGATAATAGCTTTATTTCAACATTTTGACTTGTGCAATATCTGGTACACAATAATTGTTTAATAAAATATTTTTGCTTGTTTTTCTATTAAATTTTAGTTCCAATATAGTTAAAATACAGTGTTACATTAGTTTCAGGTGTACAATATAGTAATTCAACAATTCTAGACATCATTACTCAGTGTTCATCATGTTAAACGTACTCTTAATCCCCTTCACCTGTTTCACCCATCCCTCACTCACATCCCTGGGATATGCTTTATTTTAAATGAGTACCCTCAGTTAAAGTTATTTTTTTAACAAGAACATTTTTTACTTGAGGCATACTTCAGAATACATGGTTCTAAAAGATGTATATAAATTATTCCATACAAGAAAAATAGAATACATATTTTCTTCAAATACACACAGAATCCCCTCGTTAAATCACCTAAAGAGAGACATAACAAATATTACAAATTTAAGGAGCCTGAAATCATACCAAATATATTTTCTAACCACAATAGTACAAAACTCAAGATCAACAATAAAACAAAGCTGGAAAATCTATAATGTAAATATTAAATATTTAATACATAAATATTAAACAACACACTACTGCACAAGTAATGGGCCAAATAAGAAATCAAATGTCAAATCAAAATATGTCTCAAAACAAAAGAAAAAGAAAACAAACACAATATTCCAAAACCTATGGGATGTAGCAGAGGCAGATGTTAGAATGAAATTTATGCTATAAATGCCATATAAAGAAAAAAGTTCAAGTAAACATCACTACACCACAAAGAACTTCTAAAAGAAGAAAGGTGAAATTTAGTAGAGAAGGGAAAGTCAGAAATTAAAAAATGGAAACCAGAATAAACAATAACATAACATTGAAAGTAATTACTATTTTTTCTAAATATATAAACAAAATTGGCAAAGTTTTAACTGCATTAACTAAGAAAAATGTACAGGAAAATCAAAATGAGAAATGGAAGTGAAAACAGCACAACAGATGATTACAGAAATACAGTGTGATAACAGATTACTATAAACGATTATATATTAACAAATCAGATCACTTAGAAAAACTGATAATTTTTCTATTAGAAAAAAAAACAGATAATTCCTAAAAATGCACAAGTTACCAAGATTGAATCATCCATCCCGAATCCAAGAAGTAGGAAATCTTCTTTGCAGCAAGAATGAAAATTGAATTAACAATAAAGAATTTCCCAGCATGGAAAAGTCCAGGACCACATGGTTTCACTGGTCAATTCCACCATTTAAAAAAATAATGACAATCTTTATCAAAATCTTACAAATAATGGAATAGAGGAGACATATTCAAAATCATTCCTTGAGGCCAGTTCTACCCTAATACCAAAGCAGTATAAAAACAATAAAAGAACAAAACGTCTACATTGTCCAGTAAGTATTAATACTTAGACTTTCTTTTGACATCATTTATGTGGTAAATGTTTTCCACCCCCTTACTTTCAATCTGCAGGTGTCTTTACGTCTAAAATGAGTCTGCTGTAGACAGGATATAGATGGGTCTCAAAAAATTTTTTTAATACATTCTGACACCCTGTGTGTTTTGATTGGAGTGTTTAGTCCACTTACATTCAGAGTAATTATTGATAGATATGTATTTATTGCCATTTTATTAATTGTTTTGTCATCATTTCTGGAGATTTTCTCTGAACCTTTCTTGTCTTTGTCACTTTTGTCTCTCCTTTGCACTCAGCGTCTCCTATAACATTTCTTGCAGAGCTTGTTTAGTGGTTATGAACTCCACAGTTTTTGTTTGGGAAACTCTTTCTCTCTTTCTATAGTTTTGCTACAGAGCAAAACTTCCAGAGCCTGGGGGCTGGGTCCCTAGGTATTCTTGACTGCAGATTTTTCTCGTTCAGCACGTTGAATGTATCATGCCACTCCCTCCAGCTTGTGAAGCTCCTGTTAAGAAATCTCCAGCTAGCCTTAAGGGTTTCCCCCCTGTAAGTTAAGAATTTCTTTTGTCTGGCTGCTTTTAAGATTTTTTATCACTATGTTTGCAAATTTAATTACACTATGACTTGGTGTTGGCCTGCTTTTGTTGATTTTGGTGGGAATTCTCTGTACCTCCTGGATCTGAATATCTGTTTTATCCCCAGATTAAGGAAGTTTTCTGCTATTATTTCTTAAACTAAGTTTTCTGCTCCCTTTTCTTTCTCTTCTGGAACTCATATTATATAAACTTTACTACGTTTGATGGAGTCACTGAGTTCCTTAGGTCTATTCCTGTGTTACATAATTCTTCTCTCTTTTGTTCATCTTCATTATTTTCCATTATTTTATCTTCTAGGTCACTAATTTGTTTCTCTCCTTTTTCTAGCCTGCTCTTCATTGCATCAAGCCTGTTTCCAATCTCATTTATGGCAGTCTTCATCTCTGATTAATTCTTTTTTAACTCTTTTATCTCTGTGGTGAGGGTCTCACTAATGTCTTCTTTTCTCGAGCTCAGTGAGTATCCTCATGGTTGGTGCTTTAAACTCTCCATCAGGCATATTACTTATATCTATTTCATTTAGATCTCTGACCATGGCTTTATTTTGTTCTTTCATTTGGAACAAATTCCTCCATTTTGTCTACATTCCTGCCTTCCTCTCTATGTTAGAAAAGCCAGTTATGTTTCCTGCTCTTGAAAGTAATGACTTTATGAAGAAGAGGTCATGTAGTGCCTAGAGTTGATGCTTCAGGGAGTGTCTCTTGTACGTGCTGCATGTGCTCTGCTCTTGTGTTTGACTACACTTCTTTGGGCCAGTCATCTACAGAGGTGCTTCTTGCCTTCTGTAGGCAGTATTTAGTCCCTGGCCTGGGTGTGGCAAGTTTTAACTAGGTATGCCCTGGTATGCTTGCAAAATGAGACCTGACACCAACTCCACCAGAACTGAGGCCCTACAGAACTCTTTGGTTAGGAGACATGGTGTAGGCAGGGGTTTGTGCTGGTCTTTTTGGGGGCAGGGCCCACCATTCTGGGACTGAGGCAAGATTGACTGAAAAGGGCAGTCCTGCCAGAGCCTGGAGGCTGGGTCCCTAGGTATTTAGGATGATTTGATAGTTATCTAGTTGTGTTTATAGCTAGATAAATCTAGGGACCTTCTATTCTCTTGCCCTCTTAGGTTCTTCTAAATGTTTGCCAAATGAAAAAAAAAAAAAAGTCCATCTTCTTTGTGTGGTCTTCATGTGGCAAAGTAGGGTAGGGAACTTTCTGGGGTTTCTAAGATCACTAATCCTACTTATGAGGGCTCTACCCTTGATCTAATCACCTACAAAAGGCCCCACCTCAAAATATAATCACATTATATAAGATTTCAACATATGAATTTTGGGAGAACATTTTTAGTCTATAGCACAAGGTTATTCTTATTTTTTTTAAGATATTTTTTTATCTGACAGAGAAAGAGAGAGAGAGAGAGAACAAGCAGGGGGAGGGGCAGAGGGAGAGGGAGAACCAGACTCCGACAGGGGACTCAATCCCAGGATCCTGGGATCATGACCTGAGCCAAAGGCAGATGCTTAACTGGCTGAGCCATGCAGGCACTCCAAAGTTATTCTTATTTTGGCAAATAAATTGTAATGCTCTTCATCTTTTCTATGTTACTGTGAAGTCCTCACTCCTCTGTTTAAGAATTCCAGATCCTACCCCTAAATCCAACATTCACATTTTTAAACCTAGATCTTTGCTAATGTTTAATAGTACATGCAGAACTCAGCTGCCTTAAATGTTATTCTGTCCTTAAACACCTAGAATATCTAATCTTGCCTCAGCCTAACTTGTAATACCAGGTCAAGCTACCTGTGAACTTCAAGTCCAACCCTATTTCTAGGTTTACCTGAGGCTTGGATGAAGACCTCGTGATTGGCATTTGTCTGCTGACTCTGTAGCTTGTGTTTGCTTATTGGTACCTGAGTAGCCAACATCTGCTGAGGCCGATATTGTGTCCAGCACACTGGCTGAGCTCCTTGCTGCTTCCAGAGGCTGGCTGTTTGCTAAGGACTTTGATATAGCTTAAGGAAGGTCAGTTACACTCATGAGTCATAGATTTATGGTCTGGCACATGCTCCTGTACACTGTGAACAAAACCACCACAAGATTCAGTGACCTCAAAATGTAAAAGTCCATAGTACTGTACTGAAGACATGAAAAACAGAACCACTACTGTAAAAAATCAAACACAGCTCCAAAACGCCTCCACAAACTGTCAAGGTCATGTGCTCAACTAACGTCCAAAAATGAAGCCGCATTCCATAGCCCAGTTTGGCCGATCCATATTGTTACTTTAGTTCCTGTATTCAAATCTTTACTTCTAATGATTCTCTGCCTAAGGCAGTACATTTTAAAGCCACTACAAGATAAATTTCCTATCCCCCTTTCCAAACTTCCCCATCAAGGGGAAGGCCTGATTCTCTAAATCTAAAGGGTTAGACAAGATAGCATAACATAGACAAGACTTCCTGTGGGCAGGTGGGACCATTTTAACTGGGAAAGGGATAATGAGTGAAGCACAAGAGGGGAGGGTTTCCTGTGACTGACACTCTTCCATAAAGGACTATGGCAGGGAGGGGAAGCAGCTCTTCCTCTTGCCCTTATTTATCAGCTTGCTTACATCTATCCTTCATATCTACTGCATTCCCCCTCTCCCCCTTATTATTACTTTTTTTCCCTAATGCATTTTAGAATAACTCTTTTCTATGTCACTATTTTGATTTTCTGCAACTTGACTTTTGCTTTTAACTTTGGGTATCCTTGTATTCATCTCTCTTTTTGCTTTATTTAAATATCTTTTGGGGCATCTTATTATGTTTTATTCCCAGACTATCCTGACATCCTATTCCTGTTTCTTAATGGATATATCTTTCTGCCTTCTATGGGGCTACCTAATAGTTACACACTTTATTATTTTTTTTAAAATTTTATTTATTCATTCATAGAGACAGAGAGAGAGAGACAGAGACACAGGCAGAGGGAGAAGCAGGTTCCATGCAGGGAGCCTGATGTGGGACTCAATCCCGCATCTCCAGGATCAGGCCCTGGGCTGAAGGCAGTGCTAAACTGCTGAGCCACCCGGGCTGCCCAGTTTCACACTTTAAATGTAGAATTGTCTTATGGATCACACAGTTGGTCAGTTTCAAAGGCTTATGGATGTTCTTCTCTTCCCCTTGTTCTTCCATATTTAACTCAAAGTTTTCTCTTTCTTCTATGTTATTTCACTTTTTAGTCATATTCAAAAGAAGGAATCTTTCTTGATTCGACGCTTGTAGAAAAATGTTACAGGTGAATTGCTTTCCATCTTGTTCTTTGCCCAGCTATTTGGTGACTTTAATTTCTCCTTAGATCTGTAATTGTGAAGCAGGTTGAAACTTAACAGATACTGGCTAATTCTCTGGCTTCCAGACCAATTCCTCTTCAGGAAGCAGCATTATCCAGCCCTCTTATTTTCAGGGACTTTGATAGGAATTTTAATTTTTACTATTTAGTTATATCAGAATTCTTCCTTCAGTTTCCTTCAGAATGTTGCTTTGCCCATGATTTGAATATGGATTTTACTACCTAGACATTTGCTTCCTGCTGAAGCATGACATTTTCCTGAAGGATGGAAAAAGTTGGTGGAGAAGCTTTGGGAGTAAGGGGAGGAGTGCAAAAATAATCCAGAATCAACTGTGCAGCACAGCACCTATAGATACAAAGGCACAATTGCTAGTTCTCTAGGTATCTGCCCCTTGGGACAGTGGTAGAAAAGATAGGAATCACATTGTTACTACTTCCCTGGGGTTTTCTTTTTTAGTATTCCAAGCCAGGCCAAGTTCTGGCTTGACTGCGCCATCATGAATTCCTCCCAGATGCTAAAATTATATTTTAGTTTTTATTTCCATTGTTTGAATTCTTATCTTCATTATAAAATATTCTTCATCTGTTTCCCATTCTTATAGTAGTTTAACAAGATTTAATCTAGTATTAGACTTACACTGCTTTGGGCCAAAAATTTGCTCAGGGCTCTTACTACTCTCTAATTTTGACCATATATGTCTCATGGGACATGACTCTGCAGAAAATTATTTTTAAGCATGTTAATAAATAAGCCCTTGAAAATATTCTATATCCAATAGGTTTAGAAAATACTGTTTTAAGCAAAATTATAGAGGTTTTTCTCTTACAGGACCTCTCAACAGCTTTAAAATCTATACATTGTGTACATATTGTGAATCCTCAAGAGGTATCAACCAAAGAATATATCCTTAACTTGTTTTTATCATGAAATCTACTGCTCTGGAACAGTGTTCTTCAGATTACTACTTTGAGAAACTCACTGTATATCCTGTGCTTAAATGCCCCATAGTCTTGACTACTCTTTAATCAGGAGGAAAATGCTTTGAGAAACTTATGCTATTCAAACTTCCTGGTTATGATTTTCTGTACTGATGAAAAAGGCATTTTACTCTTGAGCTTATGTTAAATTTACTGACTATATTCTTTGCTTTAAAATTATTGTTTAGGACACCTGGGTGGCTCAGTGGTTGAGCGCCTGCCTTTGGCTCAGGGTGTGATCCTGGAGTCCCAGATCGAGTCCTACATGGGGCTCCCTGCATGGAGCCTGCTTCTCCCTCTGCCTATGTCTCTGCCTATCTCTCTGTGTCTCTCATGAATAAATAAATAAAATCTTAAAAAAATAAAATTATTGTTCATTTCAATGACAAAGTTTGATTCAGTTCCCAGGTCCCCATGTACTATACAAACACGTGTAAACTCAGTGAGTTTCTTTTATTCATTTCTAGATTTCTGTGTGTGCTTTGTCAACTCTAAATAATGTTTGAGACTAAAAATTATGTTTCACACAATTAGAAACATACATATACATTTGTGCCTCAATATTGTACCCTGTTGAAACTTGAAATATATTGATTGATGGATTATACTACTACCTTAAAATGGCAGAGTTCAGAGTTTGGCTCTGTTATTCTAAAGTCATCTTTAGAGCTGTATGTACGATAAAATAATCTGCACATATATTGTTTTATCATATAAGTTAACTAATAAGTCTAAACTTAATATTGACTTTGAAAATGTTGTAGGGCGACAAATCAAATATTTGTAGAAATAAAGTGCTAGGTCTTCCCTAAGATGCTTTAAAAAATGCACTAAAGATAGCTGGTATTTGAAGAACAGCAATATGAATGCAGAGCTATCTCAGTAGGACTAAGGTAAGATTATTTTGCATTGTATTAAAGGGGAAAAAAGGACATTCAGGTGGTAAAATTCTTTTATGGCATTGAACTTTTAAAAATTAAGAAAAGTAAATAAAACTGAAAATAAAAATTCCTTTGTAGCTCTTCTCCTTTGACCTCTCAAAATGAGAAGCTTTGAAAGTAAGTCACATGATAATGCTTAGAATTCTTTTGATGATGATATTTCTGGCAGTGAGATTTTTTTAAGGAATTGCTTTCTAAGTCACTTAAGTGAGGAAAAGGCAATGCCTAATTTGAAAATTTAAACTGCCAAACTTACTCCCTGATTTCTCTACCACATTACATATTTATTTTATTAAGTTTATTTAGCCTGGGGTTGCTTCCTAACATCATTTAGTTGAATGTACAACCCCAGCCTTTATTATGTACAGGTGGGAAATTATTTTCTTGGCCACAAATGGAGTTGTAATTTTTTCTCTTTGGAAGAATTGAAGAAATGTGTCTGGTCTCATTAGAATCTTGAGCAGTAGCAGAATTCTGTGCCAACATCAACACACTTGGCAGAAGAACTGATTCTGGAGCCCCCAGACTGTGACCTGAACTGAAGCTTCAGCAATAAATGGGGAAGTCAAGAGAACGCAGAATGTTTCTGAAGAGCTTCAAATAGCACATTCCAAGAGAAAATACTATATTAGGTTTTTGTGTTTTTTTTTTTTATTAACTGCTGCATAGGATATTATTGCAACCTAGCAGCCTAAAATAACATGCTTATCATCTCCGTTTCTATGGGAGAGATGTGTGGATGTGGCTTACGAGGTACAATGCCTAAGGTCTCAGAGATTATAATCCAGATTTTGGAGGAGCTGCATTTTCACCTGGAGGACTGAATGAAGAAGAGCCCTCTTTCAAGCTCACTCAAGTTATTGACAGAATGCATTTTCTTTTTGTTATAGGACTGAGGGCCCTAGGTTCTACTATCCTGCAGCTGGAGTCTGCCCTTGGTATCCAGAGGCTGACCACGGCAGGAAATTTCAACCAATTAGAATTTCCAACATGGCTCCTTAACTTCTTCAAATGTAGCAGGAACTGAAGATCTTTAGAGTGAGTTAGCTAGAAAGATGGAGTTTTACATACTGTAAATACTGGCTCCTTAACTTCTTCAAATGTAGCAGGAATAGAAGATCTTTAGAGTGAGTTAGCTAGAAAGATGGAGTTTTACATACTGTAATATAATCATGAGAGTGACATCCCATTACTTTTGCTATATTCTGTTGGTTGGAAGCAAGTCAAAGATCCTGCCTGCACCCAAGAGGGGGGATTATGCAAAGGTGGGAACACCAAGAGGCAAAGATCATGAGGGAGGAAAAAATCTTTAAGTCTGTTGCCACAAATATTGTGTCAGGAAGAACCCTCAAGGGAAAAGCTTAACATTCAATAGAATGGCATTAAGCTAGAATTTAAGAAAAGGATGACTGTCACCATTTTACAATGATTGCTTCAATTAGCCTTTGCTTGTGTTTATGAAACTGAAATTTGTTTTCTAAGTGACTTCTAGGGTCAATGAATGAATTCTTTGGTAAGGAGGTAATAGTGACTGTCACACAATCAGACAATTCCTTGCTTACGGCAGTTTGTATCACTAATTTGCCAGTTTGTTGATATTCTTGGATATAAGTCTTCACTTTTGGTAAGAAATAGATCCGATCCAAAACTTAATCCTACTCAAAAAAAATAGCACGTTCTTATCACCCTAGAAAGTTCACTTATGCTCACTTCCAGGTGGTCCCTGTCATTCATAATCATTGTTCTGATGTCTGTCATCAAAGACTATTTTGCCTGTTTTATTTTTTAAAAAGTTTATGAAGATATAATTGAACCACACTATATGTTCATACTGGAAGCATTCAATTGGAGCAATTTCAACATATGTATATGTATCCCTTCTCCGCAGTTTCACTTTACAAGGTTTCAGTTACCCGTGGTCAACCACAGTATGGAAGCATTTGATCCTTTCGATGTATCACCAGAAGGTCAATAGTAGTCTAATGGCACAATGTTTTGGCACAATGCCTACATCATTTGCCTCATTTCATCTCCTCTAGTAAGCATTTTATCACCTCATATCATTATTATAAAAAGAAAGGTGAGTGCAATACAATAAGATATTTTGAGAGAGAGAGGACTGCACTTGTAACTTTTATTTTAGTATATTGTTATAATTCTATTATTAATTGTTAATCTCCTACTGTGTGAATGTAGAACCTGAAACCATAAAAATCAGAATAAAACAAAGTGAGTAAGCTCTTTGACACGAGTTTTAGCAATATTTTTGGATCAGTCTCCTCAGCAAGGGCACCAGAAGCTAAAATAAACAAATGGATTATATCACACTGGAAACCTTTGCACAGTGAAGGAAACCACCAACAAAATGAAAAGACAATCTACTAAATGGCAGAAGATTTTGGGAATCATGCATTCAATAAGGGGTTAATATCCAAAATATATTAAAACTTGCACAATTTGATAAAAACTCAAACAAAACAATTTAAAAATGGGCAGAATACATAAATAGACATTTTCCCAGAAAAGGACAGATGGATGGCCAACAGGCACATGAAAAAATGCTTAATGTCACTTATTACTAGGTTAATGTAAATTAAAACCACAATTAAGACACCACTTCTCACTGGTCAGATTGGTTATTATCAAAGATAAAAAATAACAAGTTTTGGTGAGTATGTTGTAAAAAGGGAATCCTTCTGCACTCTTGGTGGGACTGTAAATTGGTTCAACCACTATGAAAACAGCATGGGGGTTTCTTAAAAAATTAAAAAATAAAAATAGGATCTAGCAATTCCGCATCTGGTGATTTATTTAAAGTAGACAAAAATTCCGCTTCTGGTTATTTATTTAAAGTAGACAAAAACACCAAGTGGGAAAGACATATACACTCTTACGTTTATTGCAACCTTATTTACAACAGGCAAGATATGGAAGTAACCTAAGTGTTCATCAATAGATGAATGGATTAAAAGGATGTATGAGATATAGCTAATGGAATATTACTCCGCCATAAAAATTGAAATATTGCCATTTGCAACAATATTCATGGAACTAGAGAGTATGATGCTAAGTGAAATAAGTCAGCAAAGACAAACACAGCATGCTACATGAAATCTAAAAAATTAAAACAAATAAACAAACAAAGAGAAACAGAGTCAAAGATACAGGAAATAAACTGTTGGTTACCAGAAGTGGGTAGGACTGGGAGAAGGCAAAATAGGTGAAGTGGATTAAGCAGTAAAATCCTTCAGCTACAAAATAAATAAGTCATGGGAATATAATGTACAGCACAGAGAATATAATCAATAATATTGTCACAAGTTTGTATGATCACAGATAGTAACTAGACTTAACATGGGGACTGTTTCATAATGCATAAAAAATGTTGAATCCCTATGATGTACACCTAAAACTAATAGGATATTGTATGTCAATTATGACTTGACAAAAACTGGAATGATTTGTTTGGGTGATTTATTTACAGTTACCACCAGTATTAAGTGAGCTTAATATTATTCTGATATTTAAAACACACACCTATATTAAATGTATTGGTTGAAAGAAAGATCATAGATATTAGTAGTAACCACAGTAAAGATTTGGTAATTGGGGAATTAGAGCAGGCCATGGAGGAATGGTGAACTGATAGTTTATATCCAGAGTTTGATGCTACCAGACTTAATTAAAAGAAATTGTAAAAAAATAAAATGCTTATTATGGGTGGCTCAGTCAGTTAAGTGCCTTCCTTCAGGTCATGATCCCAGGGTCCTGGGAAGGAGGACTGCATCAGGTTCTTTGGGTCCTGGGAAGGAGGACTGTATCAGGTTCTTTGGGTCCTGGGAAGGAGGACTGCATCAGGTTCTTTGCTCAGCAGGCAGGCTGCTTCTCCTTCTGCCCCTCTCCCTCCACTCATGCTGTGTCTCTTTCTCTCTCCCTCAAATTAAAAAAATCTTTTAAAAATTAAAATGTTTATATTAGTTACATTAGCACATGCTACATTAGTTTCAGGTGTACGCCACAGTGATTCAACAAGTTTATACCTTATGTTGTGCTCACCCTAAAAGTAGCTACCATCTGTCACCATACAACACTACTCCAATATCATTGATTATATTACTTATGCTGTGCCTTGATGTGAAAAGAAAGGAGTCTCTGTAGACTGTTGGTGGGGATGTAAATTGACAGTTACTGTGGGAAATAGTATGGAGATTCCTCAAAAAGTTAAATATAAAAATACCATAGGATCCAATAATTCTGCTATTGGGTATTTACCAAAGAAAACAAAAAAAATCCATTCAAAAAGATATATGAATCCCTATGTATATTGCAGCATTATTTACAATAGTTAAGTTATGGAAGTTACCTAAGTCTCTCATGCAGGCTCTGCATGGAGCCTGCCTCTCCCTCTGCCTCTGCTTCTTTCTCTCTGTGTTTCTCATGAATCAATAAATAAAATCTTAAAAAATAAATAAATAGCTTTAGGACTCTTACCAGATATTTGGCTGCCACTTGTCCTTTCCAAGTTGTTTACTGTCATTTTATTTTTTAAAACTTTACTTTGTATTTCTTTTGCTATGAAATATTCCTTCATTTTTTGTCAAGTTTTCTATTAGGTTTTTTAAAAATTAGATTGCTAGAGCTATTTATATTTATAAAGGACTTCTGTTTTTTGTCATTTGGTTGCCTTTGACTTTTAAGATTTGCCATACTGAAATTTCAAATTTTTATGTAATAAATTATTTCAGTCTTCTAAAAACTGATTTTAGGTTCTGTGTCTTATTTAGATAGACTTTCCTTAGTCTAGGATTATAAAAAAATTTTAATCTTAATTTTCTCCTGTGTTAGGGCTTCACATTTTTATCTTGACACATATAGTCAATTTGCTTTTATTTTTTATAAAGAGAGATGTAGGAATCCTGCTTAACAGTTTTTTTTCAGATACAGATTTTCACAGCACTACTTAATGAAAAATCCACCTTTCTCCTCAGCTATTTGAAATGTCATCCTTATAATGTATCAAACACCTATGAATAGTTAGGTGCATTTTAAAATTCCTTATTCTGTCTCATTAATCTCTTGTTATTACTGGGAAGTCATGAATTATTTTAATTATTATAGTTTTGTGAGTACTTTCAACACCTAGTTGGGTTATCCATCCCTCATAACTCTTTCTCCTTCCTGAATTTATTAGCTAAATGCTGTAATTGTCCTTACTCATATGAACTTTAGAATCAGTTTTTCATATGGAAAAACTCTATTGGTATTTGCTTTGGGATTAGTTGATTTCATCGACTTTCTTTGGGAAAAAAAAGGATATTTTATAAGTATTGAACCTTATTCAATAACAAATATACTATTTATTCTAGTTTTCCTTCTATGTTCCTGTGCAGAGGTCTGAAGTTTTTTTTTTTTGTGTAGATTCTATATATTTCTTGCTGATTTTATTGGTAGAAATTTTATTTCCACGAAAGCCAACATAAATGAAATCTTTGTTTCATTATATTTTCTAACTGGTTGGTTATATAAAGAATTATTATTTTATATGTGACATTAGTTGGAAATATTAAACAAATTTTTGTCATGATATTTCTTTTTAACCTTGATTATTCTTTATTTAAGAAGCAATGAATTACAGAAGAAAGAATGATAGAAATGACACATAATAATGAAAAATAAATATATCTTCAGAGGTACTGAGTTTGAGAAATATAAACCTGTGAGAAATGGGGATGGTCTTTGAGAAAGGCCTCAAATTTGGGAAAATAAAACAAAAATGTAAACATCAGATATTACATAATAGTAATCCCTTGGGTAATGAGTGTGTAAGAGAAAGCAAAATATCTTAAGGGACTGATGGGGTCCTGGACCCTATCTCGTTTTGGGCCACCTTGTTAGGCTCTAAGGAGGGAGAGTACATGGAACAAAATCCTGATAGGTTTGAGGAAATCCAAATGCACATAGTACTTGTCCTTTTCCTTCCTGAGTAGACACTTGGGAAGCAAAACAAAACAAAACCCCCCAAAACAAAAACCTCAAACAAACAACAATAACAAACAACTAAGAGAAGACTTTACATAGCTAGTCAAGGAAGAAGACCTGAAAGCACTTCACTGCATAATGTAAGAGCAGCAAAATGATATTTATGTGCTGAAGGGACTTCAGGGAAGTGACTCCTGGTGTTTCCTGCACCCAAACCTGACTTAGAAATTATGTGCTTATACCCAAGGGCACTGAACTGTCAGAGAAACATACATCTGGAAGGATCCTGTAGGTAGGATGGATGGACAACCCACAGTGGCATTAATGGAATAGTGAAGGGATTTTTGTCACAAAGTTCGTTTTTGACCCCCTTTAAAGGAAAACCCCTATCTATTCATCTATGGATAGATACTTAGGTTGCGTCCATATCTTGGCTACTGTAAATCATGCTGCAATAAACAGAGGGAGGCAAATTTTTTTTTTCAAATCAGTATTTTCATTTTATTGGGGGAAATACCTGGTGTCCCTCCTTAGCTGGATTAATAAAGAAGATGTGGTATATATACACAATGGAATATTAGCCATAAAAAAGATCCATTTGCAACAACAGGGACAGACCTAGAAGGTATAATGCTAAGAGTCAGTCAGTGAAAGACAAATCATATGATTTCACTCTTACGTGGAAGTTAAGAAAAACAAAAAGGAAAAAAAGAGTGCTTACTGGCCATTTGTATATTTTCTTTGGAAAAAATGTCTGTTTAGCTCCTTTGCCCCCTTTTTATTGGGTTGTCTCTATCATTGCATCATAAAATTGTTAAATGTTTTACAATCTCTTATCAGATGGATGATTTGTAAGACTTTTTCCTGATTCTTTGAATTGTCTTTTCATTTTCCTGATGGTGTCTTCTGAAGTACAAAAAGTTTACATTTATATCAAAACTTAGGTATCATTTGTTCTTATTTATCTATTTTTTTTTCCTTGGTTGCTTATACTTTTGGTAACATATCTAAAAAAAAAACATTGCTTAATTCAAGGGTATGAAAATTTAATGCCTGTTGTGTTTCAATGTGTATGACATTTTGGCTTGATACTAAGTTCTTGGGCCAGTCCTTCTTTACTTAGGGATTTTACACACATTTTTTTCCATATAAAAGATCTCTGAGGTTTTCAGTCTTATCTTTTCTGTCATTTTCAGTGTGTGTGTGTGTGTGTGTTTTAAGATTTTATTTATTTATTTATTTATGAGAGACACACAGAGAGAGACAGAGACCTAGGCAGAGGGAGAAGCAGGCTCCCTGTGGGGAGCCAGATATGGGACTTGATCCCAGGACCTCAGGATCACGATCAGAGCCAAAGGCAGACACTCAACCACTGAACCACCCAGGTGCCCCGCCATTTTCAATGTTGAACACAGCTCATAGATAGTGATGAAACTTTCTCAAGATCTTTCAGATCTAAGAAAAAGATTGTATCTGGGCCCTTCAGAAAAATTTAACCTATACTTAGAGATTCTGGTAAACAAGATATATGGGATATAAAGGATCTATTTCTCCACCTGATATATCCTTTACTTCACTACAGATTTTACTGCATTTAGTAGCTACTCTTCAGAATTGTTAAATGTCATTATTTGCTATTCTACTGAAAATGGAATTTTCTTTCTTTCTTTCTTTCTTTCTTTCTTTCTTTCTTTCTTTCTTTCTTTGTTTCACAAAAGATAATGTGGTAGAAAGGCTCTTTATGCACCATCTTATATTTTGGTTGAGAAGAGACTGATAGGATTAAAACAGAGCTATTATAGTTAAAGGAATACATTAAGATTTACTGAACATGGATATGGGAGGCTAGTTTACTCACCTTTTCTGAGAGTGATACTAATATTCACGTTTCTAGCAGATGAATACACTGAAGTGTTGACTGGGATGGATAGTGGAGAAGACAACTGGAAGAATCCAAGTAAGACTAAAAATGATCTGCCTATAGAAACTGAATAGAGGTTTATAGAGATGGTAGGAGTAGGAATGCTCTTAGATAAAGGAGAAGGCTGGAGAAGGTTGGGCCAAGAGTGATCTTGTAGACAAGCAGAGTGCCATAAAGACAAACAGGAGGAGAGAGAGCTAGATGTAGGAATTTGAGGAGAAGAGATGCTCAAAGATCATGTTAGGGGAAACTTTATCACATGCTATGCAGTTTAATTCATGTTTCATTGTCTCCTCAAGAGTTGTTCAGTAAAACAGTAAAAACTTACATTACTTTTCACTGCTTTTGAATCCATCTGTGTTTCAGATTTGATAGTAGGATAAAACTGTCATTAAGTGTCCCAATTAAAAAAAATCTAGGTTACATTATTAATGTTGCCCTAAAAACTAGCTATTGTTCTTGTATTTCCTAGAGGTTCTGTGATTTCTTTAGGATAAAAGCAAGTTTTTAATATACCTCCTACAATGCTTAGCCTTTCATATAGATACTTCAAAAATTTAAGCGTCAATATTTCAAATACCATTAAGAAGGGCCTAAAGTTATTTAGCACTGCTTTAAGCTTCCTAATACATTCAACATAAATCTATAATTTAATCCAGTATTGAGTTGTAAAAATAAAAGTTTTAAATTCTAAACATTAAAAAATAATCTTCTAATTAATATTTTAGTATGCCTTTTAAGTGACTTCTTTTTTTTTTTTGATGAATACATTCATTGCAGAAGATCTGGGTAATACAAAAAAAGTAAAAAGAAGAAAATTAAAATCACCCATAATATTGTCACTTAGTAAATATTTTGTAGTCTGCTGCTTTACACATGTATACATCTGTGTTCTTATGTATGCGTGTACATTCTTTTAAAAAATCTATTTTCACTTGAAGTATTTGTACATCTCCACATTTAAAAATATACTTTTAAGATATGACTTTAAGTGTTTTGTAGCTATAGTTTTTATAAAAGATAATTTTAGATAATTCACTGTATAGGTAACCTATATTTTGCTTAAACAATTCCTTATTTTATAAATAATGGGATGAATATCTATGAATATACAAAAGTATGTATTGAGCTATATATATGTAGATAGATATGAATATCCAAGAATATACATACTTTTGTATATTCATAGATATACATATCTATCTACACATATATAGCTCAATTGATTTTATTACAGTTATTTTATAACTGGGTTTGGCAATGCTCTTTTAAATGATAATTGTCTTTCTCTTCTTCCATCTTACCCATCCTGATTATCAACACAAGCAACCAAATGTCTTCTGTGGTTTTTGCCCCTTGCTTTCTTCCTAAACTAAGAGGCTGTGATCTGGCACCTTTCTTAGTTTTATGAGCTGAAATCAGGCCTAAGTATAGTCTCTTGTACATAGTAACTGATTAAAAAATGTATCTGTTTTTTTGTAATACACCGGTAAATGATAATTGAATGAATAAAAGTTCAACTTTACTGTAGGCTATGATGATACAGGTCTTACTCATATTAGGAGCATAAGAGACTATCTGATTGGCCTTTCCCTGGTTTTTATTACAGTATGAATGTGTGTGCATGTGTTGCTCTTAATTCAGAGAAGCAGATTCTAGTAAACTTGCCCTTATCCTTCCATTCTGTTAGCATGTAGCAACTTAAACTATTCATGTGTTTATTTGCAACACATTGAATTATACTTAGCTCTTGCTTACAATTAGAAAAAGAGGCCTGATAAAATTACAGAAACAATTTAAAACTAAAGAACTGGATCTGGGTTTGACTTGTTTTGTTACAGTTATAAGATTAACTATTACCAATTGAGAAAAAATTGGCTGAAAAACCATTAGTAGTTATAGTTTATAAAGCTAGTTCTTGCAGTCAAAGGCTTCAAAACTAGTCCCATAGTAAAAGCTTCTGAAAGAACTCAGAACTAAAGAATTCAAGAATTATATTCTAGTATAGAAATTATGTTTACATTATCTAACATGATAGAAAAATTAGACACTAGAACATTAAGGAATGTAAAAGGATGGATAAATACACTTTAAAAGATTTGAGTTTTAGTATTAGCTATATTATTTCCAATTAACAGCAGAAACATATTGATATATTATCCATTAGTGCAAAGGTAAAAGCATTTCTCCACTAACAATAATAAATGGTACCATTTAGCATATAAATGGTGCAAGCTCTTAAATTACCTTTACTTTTCCTATATGAGTGCAGCCTAAGAGAATTTCATGCATTTTTTACATGATGTAATTTTATCTTGCTCATACAATGTGAGACGAGTAATAATGATATTCTAATATTAATAAAAGTACAAAATATACATATTGATGAATAATAGCCATGTTTTTTGGACCTCCTTGCCAAGTCATATTAAAATGACAAATAATTGCAATTGCTTCCCAGAGAAACGGTGCAGGATCTGTAGTCAAAAGCACATTAGAGACCAACAGTGTCCATTTGTTATCCTTTGTCAGGAAAACATGGCTCCTAATGAAAGTGAATGAAAGAACACTGATTGAGGACAGTGACACTAAACCTTTTTTTCAACAAGAGTCATGACATGGGTATTAATAAGAGGATTGAAAGTTGAAGGTAAAGCTTTGGTTCTTAACATCTTTGTATAATCTTGATTTTCTTTTTGTTTGATTTTTAAAATAAAGCCTGATACTTCTGAGGGCTGGGGTAGGGGTGTGTGTAGCTATCTGGGAAGAAAGTATAGTATAAAATGTGGTGAAGACATCCCAAAGACACCGCAGGGTCATTGTGTTTTGGAAGGAGTCCCAAGGTAACTTGAGGCAATGTTATTTAAAATCTGAACAGTTCTCAAATCAGAATGTGAATAGCTCTAAAAAGAAAAACTCTACTATTTCTTCATTCAAACCGTTAAACATTCTTTTCCCTCTTAATTGCCTTATCTCTGAAAATTATACTCTTTCTATGCAAAATACTGCTAGAAGAAGAATTTTTGACCAGGAAAATGAGTAGCCTATTAAAAGGAAACAGGAAAGCATAATTCCATTTCAGGGATTTCTCAGCACAATTTTCAGGAATTACGATGGCTTTGTTATAAATCCAGGCATATACAGTTTCATTTCATTTTATACCTGCTGATTCCTATTCCAGCAATATTTAAGACTAGCAGTTCCTGTCTGAGATGGTGTAAATATGCATGTAGGTATCTACGAACAGAAGAAAAGTATCTTGTAGTTTTTAGTAATTTATTCACTATTTATGTGTAACCTAGCATGCATGAACAAGGTACTGTGCTAGGTTTTGGGGATATCATTGCTCACAACCTACTGGGAAGGAAAAGGTGAACAAATAATACCAGCTATTACTAATTGAACACATTACGTACGGGGCACTTCACTGAGTTTCACGATGATGTCAAATTTCACAACAACCCTCCTACATAGATACCATTATTATTGCCATTGTAACAGACCTAAGGCACAGAGAGGTTTAGTGTATTCCTCCAGAATACACAGCAAGTAAGTGCAGAAGCCACATTTTAAACATAGATTCTATAGCCTGTGCTCCTGTTATATCTGCATATTTATAATATATGATATATTACATGTACGTGTATGTACCACACACACGTGCACATGCATGCACACTGCACTTATTCTGAGTTGTCTGATAACTTCAATTACCTCTGATAGAGCTAAAGGTCAGAAAGTGAGCGAAAGAGACCTCTGAGTGCCTTAAATAATTTCATCCATTCAATGAATAAGTGAGCCTCTAGTTGCTCATACACAATCGTTATCAAGACTGACTTGACATGACCCAGGGCCTTTGTTCTGAAGCTAGTATACATTAGTAAAGAGGAATACCTTAGGTTTTCATGAGAATATTATCTCTTATTTTCAGACAACTCAGATAGTATAAATGAGAGGTTTCAAGGTTGGAAGAAGTGAAATGGAGAAAGCTAGAAAAAGCTATAGCATATCAAAAGGGGAAATCAAGAAAGAAATAGGTAAGACTAAGAAGTTAAGAAAAGATCATTAGAAGCCGATAGCCCTGCATTTCTCACAGACCCTAATTATTTTGGAATATAACACATTCTAGTAACAGAGATTTCTAATGATTACTCTGAAGTAATAAGAACATACAATATGATATAATTATCATTTAAGAAATAATACGCTTTAGTAAAATTTTCAACAAAAGGTTAAATTTGTAATTTTGACATTAACAGCTATGTAAAGGGGGGAACCATAATTGACTCATGATAAACATATCCTTTTGTAGAAATTGTAGTAAGTAAGATGTAATCATACTTCCACATATTAAGAAAGATGTAGTGGACATTTGTCCACTATTATCTCTTCTTTAGGCAACAATCATGATATTTTTGGAGGGATTGCTCCTTCCCCCAGATAGTCAGGCTGAAGCTCTATCTCTAATCCTAGGGTAGAGCGTGTGACCCAGGTCTAAGCCAAACAAAGCATAACATTTTCCCAACCACCCAGTGTTATGTCCAAAGATGTCTTCATTTGATTTAGTGGAAGTACACCTCAAAACTATTGCTGGTAATGCTAAAATGAAGATTGTTTCTTTCTTGTTGGATCTCAAGCTAGAAGAAGGTAGCTCTAGGAATTACTGGCCACCAGTTTGTGACCAGAAGGGGAGAGCCAATCTGAGAATGAAGTTAAGAAAAAGAAAGAAATGCTGAGATAAAGGGAAAAAAATAAGTCTTGATAATATTATATAATTTTCTGAAAAAAAATCTATTCCTTTTTTGGTTAAGCAGTCTGATAACTTTCCTTTTACATTTGAAATGGACAGAAGATTATTTTAATAGATAACAAATACATAGTAAAAATGAAAAAAGAATACAATCCTTGTTATCAATGGGATTGTGGGAAAAGTATACATGTGAATATTGACATAGATATATAAAGTATTAGTCTTTCTGGAAACATTCAATGGCTTTTATATGTAAATTTAAATTATATATATAAATATATTTATACATGTAATGGTATATACGTGTGTGTATGTGTGTATATATATATATTTTTTTTCAAGAGTACCTGGGATTTAGTAAGGGCTAAGACAGGTTTCAGTCCAGTAATTTGGGAGTAAGCACTTGCAGAGGTGGGGTGAGGAGGTGGGTAGAGGGAGAATGGCTCAGGTAGTGGTATTCATAGCTGATACATAGTACTGAATATGTGTCAGGCACCATTCTAAATGCTTTTTATGTTGTTTTAATTTAAAAAAAAATCCCATAAGTAGTGCTACTCTACCACATTTCATGAATGAGGAAACAATGAAATGAAGTACCTTGCTCAGTTCACAGAGCTAGCAAGTATATAATATATACATATATTCATAAATTCATTTTATTCCTGGGAATTTATGCTTTAGGAACAAAAACATACATAGGACACATATTTCTAAAAATATAAGCTGATTGTTATAGCTTTCTTCATAGTAGTAAAAAAAAGTGGAAGCAACATGAATGTCCACAAGTGGTGAGGTAATGGCTGAATATGTCATAGAACAGTCATAGAATGCACACAACTATTATGCAGCTTTAAAATAATGAATTAAGCCTTATCATATGAAACTTGGAAAAATTTTCACAAGGTATTTTAAAATGAAAATCAAGATGTAGAAAAGCAGTGCACCATGACTTCATTTTTAAAAACCAAGATAATCCCCATTGTGTGACTATGCATAACCATATAGGATTACAGTAACACAGAAAAAATATGAATAATATTAGATTTTTAATATGGATTATTTGGGGGAGGGTATTTGATGTCAGGAGAAAAGCATACAGGAAGGAAGAGCCACACAGAAAAGAAAAACAAAAAATTATACTTGAAATAAGCATGTGTATACTCATGTTTGCACATTTATGTAAGATTAAGTACATCCGGAGTAGATGCATAAGTATTAGGCAGTTTGAATTATGTATATTTGCTTAAATACATATAAAGAAATTAAATACAAAAAAGTATTTTAAAATGAGCAAAAAACCAGAAACAGACCCATAAATACAGAGAACTGGTAGTTTGCTAGAGGGGATGGCAATGGGAAGATGGGTGAAATGGATGAAGGGAACTGGTAGGTACAGGCTTCCAGTTATAAAATGAGTAAGTCACAGAAATGAAAAAAAAAAGAGGTATTTTTAAGTAGACTCTAATTTTATCATTACATGCCATTAAAAAAATAAGTATTAGCTGACTGAGTTTAAAGTCATGTTCCACACTGGAGGGTAAGTAGTTCAGGGGCTACAGTTCTAGCCCACTGTGGTTTATTTCTTAAGACCTGGCTTTCACCAAAGAATGATTAATAGCTCTGGATATGTTCGTCCCATGATAACACCAAGGCAAAGAACTAGAGTTTGGTAGAAGGCAGATGAAACAACTCTCTAACCTCTCTGATTCCCAGAATACTAGTTAGGAGGTCAATTTCCAAGTCAGCTGGTATGATCCTTACCTTACCTACATTTTCAACAACTACCCCAAGTGTCATGTCCTATCATTTCATACTCTAGTCTAGTGTTCTCATATTATATCATTATATTCTATTTATATGATATTATGCTATGTCGTGTTATATTTTTTCTATATCATATCATTTTGGGGATGATCATGACTTTATTAACACTTTAAATTTCTCACTTCTTGACTTTTGTTTTGTGTACATTTAGGTCTTAGGTATGACATGGAATCTTTAAAGATCCTTTTAAAAATACCAACTTTATTGAAATACAATTCATATGCTATAAAAGTAACCATTTTAAAGTATACAATTCAGAGTTTTTTTTAGTTCATTCACATAGGTGTATAACTATCACCACTGTCTAATTTTACAACATTTACATCACCCCTAAAAAAGACTCCATAGCCTTTAGCAGCCACTCTCCTTTCCCCCTTCTTCCTTTGCCTTGGCCACCACTAAGCTACTTTCTATCTCTATGGATTTGCCTTCATTATACATTCCAAATCATAAATGTATGGTCTTTTGTGACTGGCTTCTATCAATTAGAATATATATATATATATATATTTAGAATATTGTTTTCCAAGTTCATCCACATTGTAGCAGGTACCTACTCACTCATTCCACTTTACTAAGATATAATATTTCATGATATGACTATTCCACTTATAACACAGGTATCATTTGATTTAGGTCATTGCATCTTTCACTATTAATAATGAGGCTGCTATGAACACTCATATATAAGTTTTTGTGTGGATGTATTATAATTTTATTTCTCTTGGATATACACCTAGAAGTGAAATCCTATTTCAAATTGTAACTGAACATTTAAGATTTTAAGAAGCTGCCAAACCATTTTCCAAGGTGGCTGGACCATTTTGAAATTTCACCAGAAATTAAAATTGGAGGGCTCCGGTTTCTCCACATCCTGGGCAACATTCATTATTATCTCTTTTTGATTATAGCCACCCTAATGGGTGTGAAGTGTCATCTCACTCTTGTTGTACTTTTTATGACCTGATTATGAAGATCTTTAATGTATTTTTATGTGCTTATTTTCCATCTGTATGCCTTCTTTAGAGAAAAGTCTATTCAAATCCTTTGCCCAATTTCTTTTTTAATTTCCCCCCAACCTTCTCTTGATCAATTTTTAATTGGGTTATCTCTCTTTTTGTTATTGAGTTTTAACAGTTCTTTACATATTATGGACATAAACCTTTCATCAATTTTATTTAAAAAAGTAAGATAACTAGGAATAAATTTGGCCAATGAGGTGAAAAACCTGTACACTGAAAACTATGACACTAATGAAAGAAACTGAAGGAGATACAAATAATTGGAGAGATATTTCATACTCATATGTTGGAAGAACTGATATTGATAAAATGTCCATGCTACCCAAAACAATCTACAGAATCAATGCAATCTCTATTGAAATTCCAATGGCATTTTTTTACAGAAACAGAGCAGTCCTAAAATTTGTATGGAACTGCAGACTTCACTAAATAGCCAAAGAAGTCTTGATCATGAAGAACAAAGCTAGAGACATCATGGTTCCTGATTTCAAACTATATTACCAAGTTATAGTTTTCACAGTAATGTGGTATTGGCAGACAGGCAGACACATAGATCAATGGAACAGAATAGGGAGCTCAGAAATAGACACATGAATATATGGTCAATTAATTTATGATAAAGACAGAAGAATATATCATGAGGGAAGAATAGCCTCTTCAGTAAATGGTAATGGGAAAACTAGATAGCTACATGCAAAAGAATGAAACTGGACCACTATCTTGGTTCACTAAATCAAAAACTAATTCAAAATGGATTAAAGACTTGGACATTGTCCTGAAACCATAAAACTCTTAGAAGAAAACATAGGCTATATGCTCTTTCATATTGGTCTTAGTGATGATTGCTTGGATTTGACACCAAAATCAGATAACAAAAGCAAAAATAAACAAGTGGAACTACACCAAATTAAAAGCTTCTGCACAGTGAAGAAAACCATCAACAAAGTGAGACAGCAACCTACTGAATGGAGAAAAATATTTGCAAATTGTATATATGATAAGGAGTTTTTTTCCAGAATATACAAAAACCTCATATAACTCAATAGCAAAAAACCTAATCTAATGGGCAGAGGATCTGAATAGACATTTTTCCAAAGAAGATATATAGATGGCCAACAGACACATGAAAAGATGCTCAACATCACTTACCATTAGGGAAATGCAAATCAAAACCACAGTAAGATATCACCAATACCATCAGAATGACAGAAAAAGACAAGAAAGAAAGAACAAGTATTGGTGGGGATGAGGAGAATAGGGAACACTTGCTCACTGTTGATGGGAATGTACATTGGTACGGCCATTATAGAAAGCAGTATGGAGGTTCCTCAACAAATTAAAATATGATCCAGCAACCCCACTTCTGAGTATCTGTCTGAAGAAAATGAAAAAGGTAACCTAAAAAGATATATGCTCTGTTTATTGCATCATTCACAATAGTCAAGATGGGGAAACAACCTAAGTGTTCATTCATGAATGTGTGAATAAAGAAATTATGGTATATATATATATTCTAATATATTCTAATATATATTAGAATATTATTCAGCTATAAAAAAGGAATTCCTGCCTTTTGCAGCAACATGGATGAACCCTAAGGGCATTATGCTAAGTGAAATAAATCAGACAGAGAAAGACAAATACTATTTTATCTCACACATGGAATCTAAAACCACCACCAACAACAACCAAAAAATAAAACTGAGCTTATAGACACAGATTGCAGATGGGTGGTTGTTCAAGGCAGGCAGTAAACGGTGGGCAAAATGAGGGAAGGTGACCGAAAAGGTACAACTTCCAGTTATAAAATAAGAAAAATATCCACTAGATAGATGGTTTGCAGATACATTTGTCTTATTTTGTGAATTGTCTTTTTAGTTTCTTGATAGTGTTTTTTGAAGCAAAAAAATTTTAATTTTGACAGTCCAAATTATCTATTTTTCCTTTTCTTCCTCATGCTTTTGGTGTCATATCTAAAAAAATCATTACTGAACCCTAGTTCATGAAAATTTACATTTAGGTTTATCAATTTTGAGTTAATTTTTGTGTATGATGCAAAGTGGGATCCAGCTCTATTCTTTCACATGTGAAAATCCAGTTGTCCCAATACCATTTGCTGACAACTATTTTTTCCTCATTGATTTATTTTGACACCCTTTTTGAAAATCAACTGACCATAAGTTTAAGAGTTTACTTCTGAACTCTCAATCTCGTTCAGAAATGGATTTTTTTTCTCAATTCATTTTCTTATTTGTTGCCTGTATAGCAATTTAATCTTGTATCTGAAAACTTATTAAACTCATTGTTTTTAGTTCTAACACTTTCTCTGTGATTCCTTAGGCTTTTACATTTATAAGATCATGCCATCAATGAATAGATATAATTTTACTTTATTTCCAATATGGATATATTTTCTTTTTCTTGCCTAATTTCCCTGGATAGAAGCTGCATTGTAATGTTGAACTGATGCAGTGGGAGTCGACATGTTGGGAGGAAACATTCAGTCCTTCACCATTAAGCGTGATTGTGTGTGTTTTTTTTTAATCAATGCCTGTTTCCTATTTTATTACGTTTCATGAAATTGTTTTTCTATATTTATATTCATTTAGATAATTTTTTGTCCTTTAAGCTAGTGATATAGTTTAGTACATTAATTTTGAAATTAAACCCACCATACCTTCCTGAGATAAATCCTACTTGGTATGGTGGATAATCCTTGTTTTATGGTGATGAATTCAGTTTGTTAGTATTTTGTCAAGGAGTTTTTCATATGTATTGATAGGAGGCATTGGTTTATAGTTTCCTTGTGATGTTTTGTCTGGTTCAGTGTCAGAGTAATACAAGCATTATAAAATTAGTTAGGAAGTATTCCCTATTCTTTTATACTTTGCAAGAGTTTATGAAAAATTAATATCTATTCTTAATACATTTTGTAGGATTCACCAGCTGTTTGAGCCCGAGCTTTTTATTTTTTGGAGGAACTTTTAAAATTATTAATTAAATCTCTACTTGTTAGGTATATACAAATTTTCTATTTCTTTTTGAAATAGAAAATTTTACTAGTTTGTATCTAAGAATTGGTCCATTTAATCTAAATTATTTATTTAATTAAGATTATTTTTAGTTTATAATCTTATATATTTCTGTAAGGTCAATCAAAATGTATAATTTTTATTGATCTCTTCAAAGAACCAGCTTTGGTTTCATCCATTTTCTCTGTTGTGTTTCTTTTCTCTATTTCATTTATTTCTTCTCTGATTTTCATTATTTCATTTATTCTACTTGCTTTGGATTTAGTTTGCTCTAATTTTTCTAGTTTTTAAAGCTGTAAGATTAGATTATATTTGAGTCTTTTAAAAAATATGGCATTTACAGCTCACAGTTTCTCTCTAGGCATTGTTTTAGCTACATTCATAAGTTTTGGTGTGCTATGTATTAGCTTTCATTTATTTAAAAGCATTTTTAAATTTCTATTGTGATTTCTTCTTTGATTCGTCAGTTATTAAAGAGGATATTAAATTCCACTTATTTGTGAATTTTCCCAATGTTAGTGATTTTTTTTAAAGATTTTATTTTTTTAAATTTATTCATGAGAAACACAGAAAGAGAGAAAGAGAGGCAGAGACACAGGCAGAGGGAGAAGCAGGCTCCATGCAGGTAGCCCAATGTGGGACTCGATCCCGGGTCTCCAGGATCATGCCCAGGGCCGAAGACGGAGCTAAACCACTGAGCCACTGGGTCTGGCCCATGTTAGTGATTTCTAATTTTATTCAACTGTTGTTATAGAACATATATTGTGTGATTTTTAGTTTGTAAATTTTATTGAGGCTTCTTTTAAGGCCTAACTTATAGTCAGTTCTAGAGAAAGTTCAATGGACACTTGAGAAAGATATATATTCTATTACTGGGTAGAGATGTCTGTGAGGTCTAGCTGGTATAGGGTGCTGTTCAATTTTCTTTTTTTTCTTTTGTTGTTGATCTTCTGCTTAGTTGTTTCATCCATTAATGAAAGTAGAGTATTGAAGTCCTTAAGTATTGAATTGTCTATTTTCCTTTTCAATTACTCAGCTTTTGATTCATATATTCTGGGCTCTGTGGTTAGGTACATATAGATTTACAATTGTTATGCTTTTCTAATGCATTAAACTATTTTCATTATAAAATGGCCTTCTTTGTTCCTAGTGACATTTATCTTTCATTCTATTTTGTATGATATTAATATAGTTACTCTAACTCTTTTTTGGTTTACTGTTTGCAATTTACCTACCTACCTACCTATCATCTATCTATCTATCTATCTATCTACCTACCTACCTACCTACCTACCTACCTATTATCTATCTATCTATCTATCTATCTATCTATCTATCATCTATCTATCTATTATCTATCTATCATCTATCATCTATAAATCTATCTACCTATCTATCATCTATCTATCTATCTATCTATCTATCTATCTATCTATCATCTATCTGTCTCATTCTTATAATTTTAACTATTTATATCTTTCAAACTAAATTGTTTCTTGTAGAGATTGCTGGGTGGCTCAGTGGTTGAGCATTTGCCTTTAGCTCAGGGTGTTATCCTGGGTCTGGGGTCGAGTCGACATTGGGTTCCCCATAGGGAGCCTGCTTCTCCCTCTGCCTGTATCTTTGCCTCTCTCTGTGTGTCTCTCATGAATAAATAAAATCTTTAAAAAATAAATAGCTTCTTGTAGATAGCATATGCTCTTATCAATCCTTCTAATCTCTGCCTTTTTAGCTAGAGTATCTAACATATTTACATTTAATGTAATGACTCATAAAGTACAATTTACATTTGCCATTTTGCAAAATGTTTTCTACACATCTTGCATCTTTTTTTTTCTGGTTTTCCATTATTGCTTTCTTTTGTGTTAGGTATTTTCTAGAGTTGGAAAATTTTGATTTTCCAACTATTTCTTTGATTGTATTTTTGTGTTATTTTTTTTACCATTTTTCCTGAGCATTGAAATTAACATTTCAATTTAAAACAAATCTAGTTTGTATTAATACCAATTTAACTTCAACAGTTCAGAAAAACTTTGTTGTAATATAGCTCTGTCTCTTCCCCACATCTTTTGTGCTATTATTATCATGCAATTTGCATCTCTATACAATATGAGCCTGTCAACACAGTTTTACAAAGTTTTATGCATCTGTTTCTTAGACAAGAAAGAATGCATTTCTTTCTTGTATGTATTCAAAGCAAAAATACATTTATACTATTTTATTTTTACCTATGTAGTTACTTTACTGGTGATTTTTATTTCTCTGCAAAATTTTACATTGCTCTGTAGTATCTTTTCATTTCATTTTGCAAGACTCTCTTTAATATTTCTATAGTAGGGCAGGTACAATAATGGCAAATTCTCCCAGTTTTTGAGTATTTGGAAATGTCTTAATTTCTCCATTTTTACCTTTATTTTAAAGACAGAGAAAGCATTAGTGGGGGATAAGCAGAAGGAGATGGAGAAACACTCTCCCCACTGAGCAGGGAACTCAACACAGGGCTTGATCCCAGGACTCTAGGATCATGGCCTGAGCTGAAGGCAAGTGCTTAACTAAGTCACCCAAGTGCCCCTCTCCATTTTTATAGGATAGTTTTTCTGGATGTGGGATTCTTGGTTATAGTTATTTCTTTTAGAACTCTTTGTCAGCCCACTGCTTTCTGTTCTCCATTGTTTCTGATGAAATTTGAGTTGTCAATTTTATTGATAATGGTTCTTTTTTTCCCCATAATTCTCTCAAGATTCTGTCTTTATCTTGGGCTCTCAACAGTCTGGCCATGTGGTGTGTAGGCATGGATCCCTGAGTTTGGGTTTGTTGAGTTTCCTCAGTGTATAAGATAATATTTTTATCAAGTTTGAGAGGTTCTCAGCCATGATTTTGTCAAACCACCTTTATGCTTATTTCTCTCCCTTCTCTCCTTCTGGAACTCTCATAACAGGTATGTTGGTATATTTGATAGGATCCCATATGTTTCTAAGGTTGTGTTCTTTTTTCTTTTTTTTTTTCTATTCTTTACACTATAGAGTCTCAATTGACTTATCTTTGGGTTTTCTGATTCTTTCTTCTTTCAGCTTAAATTTGGTGGTGAGCCTCTCTAGTAAATTTTATATGTTAGTGATTATACTTTTTAACTCCAGAATTTATTCCTTCCTTCCTTCCTTCCTTCCTTCCTTCCTTCCTTCCTTCCTTCCTTCCTTCCTTCCTTCCTTCTTTCCTTCCTGTATTTCTTGGTATAAAGTCTATCACTGAGTTGATATTCTCTATTTATTGAAACATTGTCTTTATACTCTAATTATTTAGATATTATTTCTTTTTAGTTTTATGATAATACTTGTACTAGCTTTAGATTTAACATCTTTCTTTTAATAAGATCTATGTCTTTCTTTTAATAAGCCCAATGTCTGAATTTCTTCAGGTAAAGTTTCTTCTATTCACTGTTTTTTCTCCTGCCTACTTTTATATTTTTTTGATTCTATGCATATCTGCTCAGGTTTGTTGAATCACGGACATAACATAAATACAAAGAAATCAGATTCACTTCTTTCTCTACAGTTTTTGTTACTGCTACTGTTAGTTTAGTGACTTCCCTAGACTAATTTTTAAAGTGTGTAGTCATTGTAGTATTTCTTAGTTAGCTTTATGGTCAGGTAATGACTGGACAGAAGTTTCCTTAAATTTCTTGAACCAGTAAATCTTCCACCCTTTGTTTGTGGGCTCTGTGTTTGTTTCATGGCATGCCCTGAGCATGCAGGTGCTTGAGAGCTCTAACTTTCACCTAATTTTTGCACAGAGTGCTACAGTCAAACAGAGGTGAGAGCTTAGGCTTTCTTATGTGTTTCCTGCACATGTTTATAGCCTTCTAAATCTTAAGGAATAGGTTAAAGCTTGTACTCTATGTATATCTTATTACTTGTATTTTCCTTTTAAGATTTCTGGCCAGAATCTTGTTGCCCCAACATGTATCATCACCTCAGGTAGCTACCTACATGGGATGTGAAACAAAGCCTTTGTTTTGGACTAACAATTTCAGATAGAACTTCCCTGGGTGATCTCTGATTCAGGTCAAATAGAGATAAGGTCTGTAATTGGTTGTCCCCTCTCCAGGGACCTTAGGGAGGAAGGCGAGGTAGTGTCAATTATGTGAAAAAAAGGGCTTTTAGGGGGAAGACTCAAACTTGTTTAGCTTCCTTCAATAGCTAAACATTTTGTTGTATTTTCAGCATGGTTGCAAGCCTGCTGGTCTTCAGGGTGATTTGGAACTCTGGAGGAGGAGCTGGAAAAAAGAAGCCAAAATGCCACAAAGCTCACTGTCCTTACTGAGCTTCAAGATTTTGTTTGTTTGTTTGTTTATGTTTTTCAAATAAATACTCCTTGGATCATAAAAGACTTTGGTTAATATTCAGAGTTATAAAAAAGTTGATGTTGACCATTTTCCCTAGGGTTCTCATTCATTTTATGAAACATATTTTCTGAGGTCCTTACATTGGCATTCCAAAAATGCTTTTCCTTCAGTTATTTTATATTGACCCATTTCATCTCACCATTAATCTGATCTTTTTAATAGAAATTGTGTTTTCTCTGAAAACATCTTTCACATATAGAGATTAGAAGGGTGTATTTATCATATAGCTTCCCTGTTAGGCATATAAACTCAAATATAGGGCATAATGTTATGTAGAAAGTCTCTGCCTCTTTATAACTCTTGGGAATATTAATAGTATTAAATGAAACACTGCAGGTTGTGGAATCCTGGGAAATTTGATCATATACTCAACACCGGATTTTTTAAAATACTATTTTCTACCAACTGGAAAATAAAAAAATCACACATAGACTTGTTGATATGATATGTTAATTTACAATGGACCTAGCCTATCTTTTTACACTATTCCTTAAACTCTAAGGACTAATATATTAAATCAAGCTCAAATCATTTAAAATCATGTTTGGTTTTTAATGAACTAAAATAAATACAGACTAGCAAGTTATACATTAGAACATTTAAACCATACTCAGGGTAAAGGTTAAACTAATTTTCTGCACCAGGAATAACATTCATTTACTTGCAGGGACACACTTACCTTCTAGAGTGTGGTCTAAATTGTGGTTTCAGAGAAACAAACCCTTTGGGATTATCTATTTAGAACAAAATGGGATATTTGACCTTATTCATGAGGTGAGAGAAATGTGGATGGATAAAAAAAGCCATCATGTAATACAGGAATATTTTTATAGATAGTGCCTCAACTATTATATGTATTTTGGTCATAGACTAACTCAGAACCACTGCCTTTGTTAAATATGAAGGATTCATGTACTAATTAGAGAAAGATTGGAGTTCTGGTTCTTGCTATGGAAGGAATTACCTGTGTTATCTTGAACAAGTCACTTGATTTCTGTCTACTTCAGTTTTTTTTTCTATAAAATGAAGAGGTAGACAAGATGATGTACAAGCTTCTTTTCAACTTTTGCAGCATATTTCAATGTGGATTTCTCTTAACAGTCAGAATTAGAGTGGGAATGAAGAATCAGCATAGGATAGGGAAAATAATGGAGAATATATTTTTTTAATAATGAAGAATTTACATGTATTTCCACCCTGCCCCTCAAAAGGCATCTAAATTCTGTTGTATGAAGGATAGATTCATAGAACTGAATGTAAGAGAGTACTTTTATGTTCCTCTGCTGTATCCTTTACTTTCTAGGACTACTTTTTGCTAAAAACACTCTAGCCAGGCCACTGCCTAATTGACTGAGGATTTTCAGGGATAGAGATCTCATGATTTTTTTCAGATAGTGTCTTGAAGAAATGTGACTACTATTTTAGCTTCATCATTATGGCCTATTACTTATGTAAGCAAGACTTTTCAAATGAGTGGTTAGTACAGCATTTCACAAGATCAAGTTGCTCATTTCTCCGTATCATGTTTTTTGAGTTAAGTGAAATCTTGAAAGATAGGAGTACTCAGTGAACAAGAACCTGTCCACAATATTGTTTTTAAAATTAGAAAGCAAATATCCTAAAAGCAAGATAATCCTGGGAGTTTATGACATAATCTATTCGTTAAAGATGTGCTAGGTCTACCCACATTAAACCCAATCTTTTATACCTTTCTCCTCTACATTTCTAGAACTTTTACAATGATATTTAAAGTATGGAATGAACTTCTGCCAACACCTTAAATCATCACAGAAAATACGAATAATGGAACTACCCCAGTTACAATGCTAATTAATGAAACAAAACATTTCATGTCAGAAATGTCTTCAGAATTAAGGAATGAAGTAAAGTCTGTCTTAGAATATATCTAAAAACACAATTAATTGAAACATTATTTTCTGAGAATTCTATACTACTATTTTCTCCCTAGTCTATTCCGAAGTATTTGAGGTAAAATTGTCAGGTCATCTATATTCTGCTATTACTTTTCTCCTGTGTACTAGAATCTTTTTTAACTTCCCTGTCATTTACTATCCACTGTGTGTCTCAAAAACAACCACTCAAGTACCTCTTCCAATTTCTTAAGTACACATACTCACACATGTTGTAAAATGAGTATTATCAAGTTCTGATTTGAAGTTCTCTTTTATGTACACCCCCTTGTGGCACAACCAGCAAAAAAGCCCACCCAAGGATAAGAAAACCTCCAAAGCATTAGCTTACCCAATCACAATCAGTGGTACAAAAGAGCAGAGAGAGCAATTCATTTTTGACCTATGACAACCTTATTTCTTTACACCTAAAAGTAACATTCCTACGCAAGTAATCATTGGCCTGAAAATTATCCATAAAAGCTATTGAGAATCTAAATAATTAAAATTGCCTTTGGTCATAACTGGATTAGATATTCAAAGATGACATGTTAATATTTTCCAACTTTGGATTTTCTTTAAACCTGAAAATTTAGCTAAAATGAGCTCATTAGTAGTGACACAATTAAGTGGCATTTATATTTTGAATGGTATTTTTATTTTACTATTTTGTTTTATTTTAAAATATTTTAAAAGTTCAATGTGTTAGTCGAATATGTATATAATTTTTGTATTACTGTATAACATTCTCTTAAACTTTTACTTAGATTTATTTAATTTAAATTTTGTTCTTTTTTGTTCTATTCCAATCTTGCCCTATCCTTACTTTAATAGAAAAAGCATGGAAGGATGCTACACAGATGAAAATGTATAGCAGTCCTGTTAGCATTTAATCTCTTTTTAGATAAATGCAAATATTGCTGCTGATGGTATTGGACCCTTGTCCAGTAATCATTTGGGGAGATTTCTCATCCATTTTTCAAGCTGTGTCTATTACAATCAGTCACTGAAAATGTGATCTAGAATATTCGTTCTTGACGAAAACAATAGAATTAAGCTACAGGGCTTTGGAAAATTGCTTTCATATTCAAGCAGGGCTGCACATATACAGACACCTTGTTGATGATTTTACTGCCTCAAAGAAAATGTATTGCTACTGCCACAAGCCTGTCTTTTGGCACTTTATCACTTACAAGTGATGATAAAATTGCGACAAAGAGACTTCTTTTTAATCTTATAGGTCACTGCTTGTAGTCTGGACTATCCACCCTTTTGTCCTCTCATTTAAGCTAGATAAGGTAGAAAATTCCCTTTAGTTGTCTTTAAATTTCATTTAAACAGTACGAAACACAGACTTTGTCTTCTGACTTTCAAGTCTCCAGATCTTTTAATATATCAATTTTATTTCTTCATATTTTAAAATTAATTTTTAGAAAGAGTTGTGAATGTATTTGAAATGGATTTCATGAAACTAAAATACTGGGTATATTTTGAAGGGTTCAAATACTTTTATGAATCATAGATATAGAGGATAATCTATTTGACATCATGAGAATACTGACTATAATATAATTTGGTTACTGAGTTTCTTTTCATTATTATAACCATCAGTTTCAACTAACTACTCACATAAGAATATTTAGAATATTTATGCAGATATACAATCTGGCAACACATAGTTGCCAAAATAATAGGTATTTCTAAATAAATTTCTCTAATCATTGAGTCCTTCCATACAAAAGTGAAGCAAATGAAGAGGAAACACACACACACACACACACACACATCTATTTTTGAACTATTTACTTCTTTTGCTCTTTGATTTCTGAACTCTCTCTCAGGTTTTCTTTAGGGGATCTTTCTATGAAGCCACAGATGTATAGTCTCATGGTTTATTTCTTTGCCACAGATTTTTATTATTTTAACAATCTCTTAGTAATAAACCCTTTGTGAATATACTAAGTTTTATAGGAGAATATACTAAATTTTATAGGAGAATATTTTATATTATATAAATGAGGAGAAACTTTACTTCCAAGGCAACATTTTATTTCTACTAAAGTACCTAGGATGCAATTCAGAATGTCTTTCCCTCAAGTGGTTCCAGTTTACAAATGTAATTTTTATGTCTGATTTAAGTATAGTTTTTGGCCTGCTAGCCTCATTTTACAAATGGATAAACCATCAAAAAAAAAAAAAAGAAAGTAATGGTTTACATGTCAGTTAAGTCAGAATATGTTTAGATAACAGAAGCAGGCAGGGGATAACATCTTACTAAAATTCTGTTAGTGACAGCTTCCATTTATTGAGAACCTCCTTTTTTCTTTAAAAAAAGTATTACAAGAATGGGTACACTACATTTTCTTTTCTTCTTCTTTTTTTTTAAAGAACCTACTGCGGCAGGCACTATGCTGGGTGCATTATGTATATTACCCTAGTACCACCTGCAAATCTGGGAAGATATGCATTATTACACCCACTTAACAGTGAGAAAAGTGAAACATAGGAGCCTTCCTATGTGTCTAGCTGTTGAGCCCAGAACCACGAAAAATGTTCCAAGTAAATCATATTGCATTTTCTCATGCTAACAAAGAGGCTCGACAAAGAATAGAATAAAAACCCAAAGGGACACTGACTTGGGGTTTCCATCCATTTTGCCATGCTTTCTGTAGGGATGTCATTGGCTTCCTGTTTTTAGATTGGCAGTTTAGGGTTCTGTCTACAAGATCCGACTAGATTACTATGCATGAGATCATCTTCTAAACATGTCTTCTGATGACAGAAAATCTTTTTGGAAGGGAGGGTTTGTCAGAAGAGGCAGTTGAATATAATTGGTTTTCTTCCTCATTAGTTTTTACTTCCTCTTGAGGGCAGGGCCCCCACCTCGTGTGGTTATCCAGGTGGACATGCTTCCTCCCACTGTGGCTGTGAATATATACACCTGAGTTTGTAGGGTACCTACCCTGTGCAACCACATCTTTGTAGAATGACTTAGAGACTCAAACATAAAGAAGTGGCAAGCTGTCTACTTAACAGGTACGCCCCCTTTTCTCCCCACTTCACCATGAAGTCTTGCCTGATAAACTGGAAAAGAGAAGAACACATCCCACCACCCTGACACTGTCTAAAAACGTAAATCTCCTAAGTGTACTCAGAGATAAACAAAGCAAGCAGGTCCACTCTTGGCTTCTCTACAAGCGTGGGTTTTAAATATAATTGTGTTTGGTGTAAGAAGGAACCATGACTATTAATATACTTTGCACAGTTCCTAGAACTGCCTCTGAATGAGAAATTATGGAAGGGAGTCAACTAATATTTGTGGTACTGGAAGATTGCAAGAACTGCCACCTCGGGTAGTTTTCTGTTTATACAGATATAGGTTTCAGATTTCTGATTTATTCTGGACTGAGTGCTTACAATGCTACTACTTCACCTCAGAATTTTACCTTCCCAAAAGCTGATTTTTAATCACAAAAATGTGTGTAAATCCTAAATAACTTTTTTTTGGCTCTAAGTCAAAAGTATTATTTTTGCTTCTAGCAGCATTTTTTGAGTTTTCCCCATAATTATAAAAAATGTCTGTATGTGTGACCAGAAATTCTTTAATGGTGAATGTTTAAAGATTCTAACAGAAGAGTAATTGGGTCATTTGTAAAAATATCACAGCCTGTGACTTACTAAAGAATGTTTTGCCTTATGCAAATGGGAGGTACTCTTAGGATTTCCTTAAGAAAATGAATAGTTCCTCAAGGAAATAATAGTGAAAGCTTTTATACCAGAATCTTCCTAGTGAAATTTTGCTTGAAGAAAAATTATCAATATGTAGGAGGGGAAGGCTGGTACTCAGAGGCCTCAGGCAGTGGCAGGGCTTAGTAATTTTACTAGGAACTAAGGTTCATTTCTTTACACTTGCAGGTCTAACAACTGGATTTTATTAGTAAAATGAAGATGATACGATTCATAATGGACTGAGATTATATGAGACATAAATCAGAAAGCTAATTTATTAATTTTAATGTGGGGGTTCTAGTACTAGATATGTTACCTCCTATTGAGGTCATCCCCTCTCCATGTGGTGATTCCTGGGAAGCGAAGTAGAAATTTCCTTGGTTAGCATGGATTAGTGCAAATCTTCGGCAATATTTTCTGGCAAAAGTTAACAGAGAGACTTTCTTCATAGAGGATGATGTCTCTCTCATACAGGAATATGTGCCCACCCCAGACTCAGCCTATCTCTCATCTATATCGTGCTAGACACAGGGGCCAATTATGGAATACTAAATAGCAACATATCACTATTACTATTATTACCAGTATGGTTGTTGTTATTGTTGACCTCTTGAACCTATGCTCTATTTTGTTCTGCTTCATCTCTCCTGCTCAGGCTATATATGTTATTAATTCTTCCTTTGTCAATTTGCTACAGATGAGGAAAGCAAATAAACAAAGCAGTTAAAATTACATGTAAAGTTAGTGCTAAGTATAGAGGATAAAGACCTAAAGATTTCTTCAAAGAACACAGAGCTCATAAAATTTGGCCTCCATGTGATCTGTTTTGGTTCTTCACTTATAGTCATTATTTTTTGATATTTGCTATTTCTTAGATAATTGAAGTTAGTAGATAAATGCTTTGTGTGTCAGTGAGGTGTTGTATTGTTATTATACATAGTTCTGCCTCAAGAGGCCTCCGTAGGATATGTGAAGCTATGTAAAAAAAAAATGAGTCTGTATGACAAGAATGGGTACACTATATTTTCTTTAGGAGTGGCATACAATAAAGAGAGAGTTTCGCAAGATGCCTTGACCTAAGACTACTGCCACTCAGTTCAGAGCCCAGACTACAGTCATTTTAACTTTAAATTATAGCTCTCACCTAGAGAAAAATAAAATACCCATTTTAAAATATCTCAAAATACTGCAAAATGTCTATCAATCAGGATCCTAAAATATTTAAGATTTTTATCCTTTGGAAATCTTTTGCCATGATTCCGTGCTGCTATTTAAAATAAAGTAGTTCAAGCAATCAACTTGCTATTGGCCTGTCCCACCCCCACCTGAGGTAACAGCTACACTTTTATACCTCCTCATAAAACTTTATCATATCATCAGCATAAGGTCAGCAGAAGTTGAATCTTGTAATGAAACAGTTCTCAGGAGATGACTTATTTTATGCCAATATCTTTTTTCCTTATAGATCTTTCTTAATCATGGGATAATTCTCAAAGTTTTCTGTTGAACAACATTCAAAACATCTATATGACATTTCTCTCCTGTATCTTGCAATGAGCATATAATTTGTTTTCACTTTTCCAATAAGAGGCTTTTTTTCTATTAGAATATAATTTCTAATAAATTCCTTTGGTGATAATACATTTACATAGTACTTTTTGATGTCAGTGATTTGTAAATAAATGACTTCATTTCATTCTTTAAGTCATCTAAGAAATTTAATTTTCTTTTAAATCAAATTTACTTTTAAACTATGTTTTACAATGTAATTCTTGAATGGATCCTCTGGATCAATTCAGTGATGCTTTCTAGAGGAAAAAGCATGAACAAAGTAATGCTTAAGTAGTACATTTCAAAGAAATAATATGAATTATGGTCAAATCAAGATTTTATTTACTTTGATACCCTTTTAACTATATCATTTAGAGTAATATATAAATATTTTCACCACTTTGCTCCAAATCACCATCATACTTTAAAACCATTTGTATTTATCTCTAGAAATTTCTTAGAATCACACAAATTAGCTAAGGATGTTTTCAACTGGAAAATATTTTTTAAATTCATTTTTATATCAATCATGCACTAATAGTTTTGGTGAAAAACAATTACAAATACCTGCAAAGAATTCAAGTGGTATAGAAGTATAGCAAGTAAAAAATTTAAAACCCTAAGTCTCTTTAAATCCCACAATATCTAAATGTTTCATGAATATATTGATGGTAAGAGAAGTCTTAGTTTAAAACTTTTGTTTTTGTGTGTTACCAGAGGATAATGAAATTGCTTTCTCATCGAAGAATGAAATGTTAGACTTGGACTTGGATGTTATCCAAAGTGACCAAATATGAGCATTTGAAATCTGTGCTTTGAAACTGAAAAAACAAATACACTTGAATGCTAGAGGCTAAGGAATGAGGGGGAAAAAAACCTTAAGAGAATGACCTGGAGAAATATAATATGATCTGTATCTCAGTGTATCTGCCATTGTTTAGAGATATCCATTCTCCCTATCTGTCTCCTTAAACTGGCATTCCCTTTTTTCCTTTAATAATACTAAAATTTGTTTTTTTCTTTTTTCTCATGTGTTTCATTTATTATTCTTTACTATTTGTAGAGATACAGATCAGAGCATCCAAGGACTCAATTAAAAACATGAGTAAATAAAAATGCTATGAGATAAGGACAGCTATGGGGTGTTAGGACCCCAAAGCTCATAATCAGATTTCATTTGCTCTGACTATTGAGATGATGCAGAGGATGGAAATGGAGTGTTAATGTGCTCATATGTGGCTGTTCCAACAAAGTTCTTGAAAATACCTCTGTTCAAAAATACCATAATTATACTAAAAGGCAAATAGAAAAATCATGAAAGCTATCTAAAACATTTGTGACAGGAAAAGTCTCTTAGCAACTAAAAGTCAAATATTCAAACCAGTAAGAAAAAACATGAACTACCCCGAATAGAAAATATTTATAACAGCTCTGTGTTAAAAGAGTAAAAGATTGACACCAATTTAAATGTCTGAATTTAGGGGAATTTTTAAATGATTAATGGAATAGTGATATAATGGAATATTATGTAACTATTTAGATAAGCATTTAGAAATATATATTCACTATTTTAAAATTATGTTGGCCAGCAGGATCTGACAATAAAAATGTTTTAGTTCCTGGCTAAATGGAATGGATTTTCTAAGAACAAAATAGTAGTTGAACCAGAAATGAGAAGGGCTGTTTCATTGAGAAGTCTTCAGGCTAAGTAAGATGACAAATAGACATATAAATCAGAAAGTCAATTTATTTTCATTTATTTTTTAAAGATTATTTATTTGAGGGGGTGAGAGAGAAGCACAAGCAGGCAGAGCAAGAAGGAGAAGCAGGCTCCCTCTGAGCAGAGAGCCCAACATGGGGCTCAGTCCTAGGACCTTGGGATCATGACCTGAGCCAAAGGCAGATGCTTAACCGTCTGAACCACCCAAGTGCCTCAGAAAGTCAATTAATTAATTTTAATGTGGGAGTTCTGGTTATAAGGTATACACACTATCTCCTAACAAGGCCATCCCATCTCTCAATGTCGTCGTTCATGAGAGGCTAACTAGACAGTTCTTAGAAGACTCTCTGAAAGGACTTCAAGCTAAATAAGATGATAAAAAGTAAGCTCCTATATGGTCGTCATTAATGCTACTCACTACATATTCCAATTCTTCTAGACTTTGTAGTATTGCACTCCCCCAACTCATTAGTACTGGGAATGGTCATGTGACTTGTTATAGCCATACATGAGTGGAAATGGTGGTATATCATGTCCAGGAAGAAGTTTGTGACTTAATTTGAGATTGCTGTGCTCTCTTCTTTCTCTCTACTCTGGTGGCTAGCAATATTCCAGAGGTGACTGCTCTGTTAGCAGTAAATCACTGCCATGCTGGGATTGCATGTTACTGCTGCAGAACCCAGCCTATCCTTGCTGAAACATTGTGCTTCTGAAGCAACAAGCTTGGTGCCTACCGGAATATACCCATGTGGTCTTGATCCTGGCTACGCTCCTAAATAGCTCTCTCACCTTGACCAAATTATCTAAATGAAATTATAGACCTCAGTCTCCTTATCTGTATAACACACAGATAATAATACTGTTTCACAGGGCTATTAGAATGATTAGATGAAACAATGCTTAGCATAATACTTGGCATATAGTAAACTTTCATTAGACATTATAATTATTACTATCAGAAAGGAGACAATTAAGGAGTGTGCCACACCTCTGATGGACAGAAGTTGGTGGAGGTGTGTGAGTGGGGGCTCACATTCTGTAAGAGGCTTGAGGCCAGACCCTAAGGTATGACTATCTGTTTGAATAGTGAGATCAGACTCTATCACTTTCTCTTTAGAACAAGTAACTAAAGAAGGCCTGGTGCTAGCCAAATCATTATCTAGAAAGACAAAAGAGTTTACAGACATCTCTAAACATGCTCAACATAAAGAAGACAATCGAGAATATTTTAGTTCAGTAGCATAGTAGGAGATTAAGAAATACTGCAAATTAATGCTATTACTTTCCTTTCCCTTTGTCTAATAACCTGTAAATAGGATTATGCCCCTGATCCCATGACTTTATTTTTTTAAATCAGTGTGATGCTAGGAGTGTTTATGTCATTTTTCCTATGTGGGTAGCTTGGGGACAATTTTATAAGGCACCTTGTCTGAAGTCTATCTTGCTCAGATAAGGCATCTGGAATAGTACCAACACATTGCCAGAGATTCCTTCCAATTTACTGTTGATTTTCATTCTTTGCACATTCTGCATTTGTGAATTCACATACTCACAAAAATTGATTTGTAATCCCTAAATGAAATGCAATGCTCCAGAGTCATTGACAGACACCTGCAGAGAGGTGAAACAGTTGAGTTGTGTGATGTGCATACTGCCAGCTAAGGTTGAACAGGGCATTACTCCGTCTCCTTATTTCAGCTCCCATTCCATTAACAGGTGTCTTTCTCATGGTCTATTTAGTGCTACTTTTTTTTTGGATTTTTGTGCTTCTTATTGGTGACATTGTTGTTTAAAATGGCCTCTAAGCATAGTGCTAAAGTGCTCTCTAGTGTTCCCGAAGGTCAAGAAGACCATGATGTGCTTTATAGAGAAAATATGAGTGCTTGATAAGCTTCCTTGAGGCATGAGTTATAGTACCTTTGGCTGTGACCTGAAAGATAATGAATTAACAATACATACTAAATAAAGTGTCTTTAAACAGAAAGACTCATTAACCAATGTTACACATTAACTGGTTGATGAAAATGTCATGACCAGAGGCTCACAGGAACCTCATCTGTATGTCCCTTAGGAGCAATGGTTCTGTATTCACTAATTTAGTGTTTGCAGGGACTTTATAGAAAGAATATAACTGACACCAATAACAAAAATCAACTGTAGCTTCTTTCACGTTCCTATTACATTGTTGGAGAAGGCATATAAAAAGATGAAACCATGGCAATATGGAAGTAAGGCCAGCACTTAACATTTTCTAGTAATCAGTAGAAATTTCCATGAACTACAGGGTGGATGGAGCTGGATTTCAGAGTTCTCACTGAACACAGGTCAAATCTTTTCTTATCTTGTCAATATTCCTACTCGTCAATGAGCACAGGGAGCCCCAAGAATTGGATGAGTGCAGATGACTGGAAGGAAGATTGATGGCATAGCAAATTGTAGGAAATATATTTTTTGTGTTTCACTTTCTCTGAGTGTCTGGTCTCATCAATACCACCTCCATTTAACATGTAACACACTATACCCAAACCTGAGGCTTGGCAGATGGAGAAAGTTCATACTACATGAAGCATAATTCCATTTGCATGGACACTAGGTATCTCTCAGGCAATAACTAAGATTCTAACAGTCTAGTCACAAGCAGGAGCTTTGTTGCCAAAGGATGATAGCTTTGCATTGAAGAGTTAATTTTTAAAAAGTTTTTCTGAGTTATTGTTTTAAAATTTTTTCTCAAATCCAGCAGCTTCTCCACTACAATTATTTTATTGGAGTTTACCAGAGCATGCACACACTGTACCTGGTCTGGTACCAAGAGCAACCACTCTAAGTTTCCTTGAGTTATGGTAATGGGGCAGTAGGCTAGATAATGGCATAGCCTGGATTACCTAGAAAGCATTCCACTGCTTCTGGCCACACAGAAGAGGTAAAGAGAAGAAGAGGTAAATTCAAAGTTTCTAAAAAGATATTTTACCTTTAAAATCCAAAGTTACTAAGCAGGTAGTGGGTAAGGAGTTCAAGATGTTCAATTACCTCTTCTTCTTGGAGTTAAAATCCCTACATGATCTGCCGGATCTTCAGAAACTTCACTAAAGTTATAGCTTCCAATCACATTTATAACAGCTAGAACTTCAAGATGCCTGCCTTTCTCCAGAGGTATATAATACGATGCCACAAATGTAGTGGACCAGGATGATATCCAGTGAGAGCATGAGACTATTTCCATCATGCTTCTCGTCCGTTTATTTCAATTACCACAGGAGACTCAAAGTTCCTGTATCTTCTCTTGTCACCTGAATCTTTATCCCCAAGGTGGTTTTGTACATCCTTTAATCTGACCCCATCTCTACATATTCCCAACATTCAAAACCCTTGTACTATGCCCTCTGGAATTCACAGTGCATCATCAGCAAGATTGTTTGCATCCTCAACCTTGTTTCCAAGTGTTCTATTTACCTTCTCATATTAAATGAAGTTTGTTCTCTCCAGGATACTCTTTATATGCAGGCCTCAGAGGGTGGTTGTTTTCTCTCTTACATTGCTTATACCATTGGTTCCTCTTGTTCTTCTAAAGTCATTCTCATTTACTATATACCCCTTACTTTCTCATTTTCACCATTTTCAAACTCATGCCATGAACTGAATCCATGCAACATGCTAAGTTCCCTTTGTTTTATCCATTTTCAGGCTACCAGATTTCTTCTCGAATTTCTTTTTTTTTTATATATAGATCCTTGTTGCTTTTTTTTTTAAAAGACTTATTTATTGATTTTAAAGGGAGAGAGAGAGGGAGAGCACGAGTGCAAGTGGGGAGAGGGGAAGAGGGCAAGAATCTTCAAGTCGACCCCTCACTGAGCACTGCGCCTGACACAGGGCTTGATCCCACAACCTATGAGGTCATGACCTGAGCCAAAACCAAAAGTCAGATGCTCAACCAACTGAGGCACCTGGGCGCCCCTCCTTGTCACTGTTTCTAAAACTACTTTTATAATAATTCACAGTGATTTTTATATATAAATAGATGATCCTTCCAATATCTTGGTCTCTTAGTACCTGATCTCTTTTCTGTGAATGAGCTTGTTGTCTCTTCTCTCCCCAGGCCCTGTAGACATGCTCCAGACTTGGTCATGACCAATAGCTGCACAGCCTCCATAATCTTAGTTTTAAGTGTTCACTCTTTTACCACCACCTCCCACTTTGCAGCTCACGTTCTTCAGTACCCTAAGTCTAACATTTTTTTCAACCCCTCTAGGTCCTTTAATTCAGTGATCCTCCTAATGCTTCAATGTCTCTCAACCCTTTCTTATAGTCACTTTCCTTCTTAACGAGCTTGAATTCCTTGGTCCATCATTATAACTCCATTGCTTTTACCGTTAGCTACCATGCTTCCTCCAACCCATAACTAACCCTATCCAATTGTCCTCCAAAGTAAAACCTCAACACTAGTTACACTCAGCCTTGGCTATTCAGGACCTTTGTGTTGCTGAGCCTGTCTAGAAAAAAAAAGACCCAACTATGCTAACTGGATCACCAACCTCAAATGATTGCTGGAAATGCTGTATTTCCAGCATTTTATTTTCTGTTTATTTACTGTCTCTCCCTTTCTCAAGTGATCATTTTATACTGAATTATCTCTTCTCAAATCACTGACACCCCTTTAGTAGTTCTCACTTTTTTGGATGATCTTGCTTCCTCTCTCTGACCAAATTGGAATAATAAGATAACTTCTATAAGCTCCCATCCTGCCTTATCTCCTATTTCCATGTCTGTGCTCCCACCTAAAGTCAGTACTTCCACTTGTATTTTGGATGCTATTTCCTTGTGCTACAATAATGACTACAATAATAATGTATCTACATGACTACAATAATAATCTCTCCCCTCTCCTTTAAAAAAGGAGAAACTCCACATGGTTCTATACGCCTCCTTGCAAATGCCCCTTGCCAAACTTCCTTGAAGAGTTGAATCTCCTTGCTGTCTTAAGTCTTTGGAATTGATTGAAAAGTCTTCTGAGGCTAGAATTCAGTTGCAGGAAAAGGGAAGGTAAATGCGGAAAGGAAGAAGAGACGTAGGCAGAGCATCTGCAAGTCACTTACAGCAGATCCTTGTCTCTTAAATCTAACTCTAATAAGTAAGCAGCTTCCTTTCGCCTTTTCTTACCGTTGAGAGGCTCCTTTTGTCAGTGCCTGAGTCAGAGTTTTAAGGCTACTGACCTAAACCTTTCTGCTGAACAGAGCCAGATGTAGACTCCTCAAGCAGACAATAAATCCCATATAACATATTTCTCCGAACTCCCATTTCCTTTTGGTCATGAAGACATTTATGAAGTCACACAAATTGGGTTGTGGAAAGAAAACAATAATTTACAGAATTAAGCAAGCATAGGATAGGAATGAAAGTGCAAATTTTTCTCCAGTTTCTTTTTTAGATTTTTGGGTTATAATTCTTCTTAGCTACAAAAAACTCTAAGAATTAAATATGTGGCTCAACAGGGTGCGTTTTGTAGCCAAATGCTAACAATTACTTTGCCAGAGTTATCCTGAATACTTTTGCAGTTTAAGTTGTGTAGATGGCAGGTCATTGTATTCTCTACACATTGCACATTTTTTAGGAGCATTTCAGCTATAGCTAGATATCTAAATAAACAGCTTCCTGGATTGAAAACACTTCTACATTTTCTTTAAATCCTACAGGTTTAACCTAATATGATTTGCAAATTACTTTTAAAAAATGAATTATGTATTTCTCTATTAAATCTTTTGAGTAACAGATTCCCTTTTCAAGGTCCCTTAAGATGACCCTTAAGCCACCCTTGAATATTTATTTTTAGCCTGTACAATCTTGAATGATGAAATATATGAAAACATCTCATCACAACTTTTAGAAAACTTTGAGATGAATTTGCAAAGTCACATATTTTGCTTTCTTTGACCCCAAAAAGTTGAATTTATGTGTCCTGGTTTTTCTTTTGAAGAGAAGAGAACCAATTAGTCACATGCTAATCAGAACTTTTGGATTGAATGTGTAATGAATCATTTTTTCAAATCAATCATTAATTTTTACTGGAGAGCCAATTCTGACACAAATTGCTATGGGTCATTTAGGAAAGGATAACAAGAAGCAACGTCTATCAGAAATGAAAGAAGATCCATATATTTTCCAGAAGCTGCCTGCTTCAAGAGGTCCTTATCTTATTGATTCTCATTCTTCCACATCATCTAAATTTCTGGGCTCGCATCCCAGTTTCTGACCCATCCCATGAGAGACAGTTATTGCCATTAAGTGTTCCAAAATGTCTTTGGGTTTCAAGGCTCAACCTCTGCTCTGGACAACCATGCTGAGGAAACTTACAAAGAAACTTAGGTATCATCAAGCCACCCTAGGCCTATTACTACTGTGAAGTCATTGTGAAGTAAGAATACTAATTACATCCATCCATCCATTCATTCATTCATTCATTCATTCCACCAATGCATGTGATCCTCTAGCCACTCAACAAACATGTGCTGAGAATGTTAGGTTACATACCAAACATTAAAAACACATATGTGATTAACACACAGCTGATGTCATCAATGGGCTCACCTTCAGCAAAGGAAACAGGTAAATATATAATACAAAACAATCTGGTAAGTTATGTCTGCAAGCTTCTAAATGAATGGTCTTGTTGATTAAAAAAATTTGATTTCCAAAATATTGATTGTGTTTGATATCAGTTTTAGACATTTTCTTGAAAGGTTAACTTAATACTTTTTACTATGAACTTGTTCATTATTTTATTCTTTCCCGTTCTCTCTTCTGGGTATTAAAAAAATTGTTTTTGGCTTATTATTTTTAAAAATATACCTTTAACAACCAATTTGTTATTTTTACATAATGTTTAAAAATAATCAAGTTGAAACATCAATGTCAGGCAGACTATAACACAGATGATGAAGGTCCATTTGAAGTATTTTATTTTTTCTTTTTTTTAAGATTTATTTATTTATTTATTTATTTACTTATTTATTTTAGAGAGAGTGCACACACACATGAGAGAGACAGTTGGGGGAGGGGGAAAAGGAGAGGGGCAATAGGGAAACTCAAGTAGACTCCCCACTGAGCACAGAGCCTGGTGCAGGCTCCATTTCCCCACCCTGAGATCAAGACCTGAGCCAAAACCAAGAGTCAGATGCTAAACTGACTGAGCCGCCCAGGAACTACTAAAATAATTTTAAAGAAAAATTAAGGTGATTCTAAAGAAATAAGGTTCCAGGGAAACAATGAAAATGACCTCTTCAATAAATTGTACCTAAAACTCCAAATGATCATCCAATTTGGACAGTTATGAGTTGAATTATGGTTCTGATTACTGCTCTATTGATATTGACATTGATGTTTAACTTTATTTTCTCCTTAGGGAGGAGTTAACATAAAGCAAAATTTTTAGTGTACTTAAATGTGAGAATTATTTGTTACCAGGGGACATAACTAACTCATTGTCTCAAAATATTAATTTTTAAGCTTATTTTCTTCTTTATATAGTCTCTGAAAGAAATGCTGACAACAGATCACCTAAATGAAATTTTTTTATCCTTCAAACTATTCTTTCTTGACTGTTTTATTTAGCAGGAGGTCATGAGGTTTGTGTTTTCTATAATTATAAGCCTAGAAGTGGGATGCACTAAGATTATTCTTAGGATACAGTCCATGGTGAATTATATATTGCTCCATGTACCATCTTTAGAACTCCACTGAAGAGTTCTGAATGGTTACCTTCTAGGGATATTTAGAAAACTTCCTTAGTTTGATGTCCAGTATCTATGCTACTACATATCTTCTTTGAATTACTACAGGGTTAAGTCTTGATATATCCATTTTAAGTTGAAAATATATTTAATTTGTTTAATCTACTGAACGTAATAACTTAGCTTACCTTAAGCAAACACTTACATGAGACTATAGTTGGGCAAAATCATCATACACAATTTTATAAAAACAGTATTGATTATCTCATATAATTTATTGACTATTATGCTGAAAGTGAAAAACAGAATGGTTGTGGGGCAAAGAATGGTTTTAAGTGTATCAGTTGTTTGCTGTCATGATCATGTGGCTGACTGGGAGCTGAGGCTCAGTGACCCTCTCCAGCATCATGACATTATCTCTAATCCTGGAAAAGCTCCAAATTCAAAATTCAAAGGTTTCCACTGAATATCACTTTCACACCATTGTAAAGTTGAAAAATTGTAAGTCAAGCCATCAAAAATTGGGGACCATCTGTGTTTATTTATCCTATAATATACTCTTAAAATTTCAATACAACAGTACTAATATTGGTACTAATAATAAGATACTGAATGCACTTTGATTCCCTGTGATTCTTTAGGCTTCAAGTATATTCCATTACAAATATGCAGTCAAGATGTTAATAGAGGAAAATGGATTGCAGAATACAGGGAAACTCTTTGCTTTCTGGTAATCTAAAACCAGTTCTAAAAAACTAAATGGTAGTCCTAAACCAAAACAAAAATTTAATAATAACAGTATCTGGAAAAAAAAATACAGTCAAAATACCATGTTTCAAAGTCGAGAAAATTTGTCAGTGTGTTATGTTATCAACTTTATGTTATTTGTATGCAGAGAATAATTTCTTTCAATTTATTTTTAGTATTTAAGGATTGTTTTCCTTTCCTTTTGATTTTATGTTGTTTTTAAGTCGGATAAGACATGTATATGATTCCAAAGCCATAATAATAAAACTAAGTATTTTCACAGAAGGGTCAATTCAAATCCTGTACTCTCCATTCTGTTCTCTTTCTCCCAATTTAGGACACCAATTTCATTAGTTTTTGCTTTTTTTCCAGTGATGTTTTTGAAAAATATAAGTAAAACGTATTCATATACAAATTTATTGATATTTCTCCAGTTTCTTAAATATGAACACTATTTTCCACCTTGCTCTTTTACTTAATGATATAGTTTAGAGATTGGCCCATATCAATATGGAGAATCACATGCCTTCCTCTTTACAGTTGCAAAATACTCTAATTTGTGAATGTCCTATAGTTCATGTAACAAATCCTCTGTTTTTGAATATTTGGATTCTTACTAGTCTATTGCTTCTCTAGGTAATATCACAAAGAATATCCTTGTATATATGCCATTTTATATTTTTGCTTGTGTATCTTTGTGATACCTTTCTTAAAACAGGATATTGAGCCAAAAAATAAATGCATAAGTAATTGAGCTGCACCCTTTTATTTTTTAAAATAGTCTTCTAGTCCTTATCCATATATAGATATTTTAAGTAATTTCACTCAAATTTATGAGGATTTTTATGTTTATACTTAATATGAATGTTCATGTTTCTACATCTCTTCATAATTAATTTTCATTATTCTAAAATAGTTCATCATTGATGAATGTATCAACATCATTTTTATCTTCTATATCTTTCCTTCCTAAGTGCTTAAGGAATATTAGTTAAACTCAGTGTAAAGCACACAAGGAGTTGTATTTCTGTGGATATATGTATGCATCCATAAACATTTCTGTGTATCTCTCTGGACATGTAATTGCCTACATGTTTCCATTTTTCAACTTGCTCATGCAAAATTTGAAAAAAAAAATCCCTGGATTTCAGATAATAGCAGTTTATCTCATATTATATAGGTCAGATAGTGAAGAGGTAGACTTGATCCATGTGATATTTGGAGCATAAAGATTGACCATGACCAGGAATTCACTGATGAAATTAGAAATCACCTAAAGTCACTTTCCTTCACTTACTTTCCACTCTTTCCTTTTCACCTTGCTTGAGTGAATGTGCTATGGGTCAAAAGGAAGAATTGCTTCCTTGGACCTGATACACTTGACCCCTTGTCACTAGCACTTAAAAGTCCAATACTCCTTCTTGTGCAGTTGACCCCTACTGATCCACATTTGTGTCAGGACTTTCTTTTTTCTCCTTCCAGTTTATCACTGTAACTGTGTTTAAATTAAAAAACAATTTATGAAAATGTACATTGAGTTGATTTGTCATCAGAATCTCTGTACAGTCTAGGAGATAAATTTTGCTAAATTTTTGGTCTGTTTTTCTACTTCATAAAGCAAAAATCCCAAAATTGACAAAATGAACAGAGAACTATAAGTGAATATAAAAATTACTTTAGCTATTGACATATAGCTAAATTAAAAATTATTCTCTAAATGTTACTATCAACATTTGGGTGTTTTAAACTTTATATTTCTTAATCCAACTCAGAAGCATCATGACTTTTTATGGAAAAAATAGAAATACAACTTGGTAAAGCCTAATACAAATCACCCAGCTATTTATAAACACATGATTTACAGAATGAATAAAGTCAGACATCATATTCCTTAGCTGTTTTTACATTAGAAACTTATTGTCATACAAAAATCTATAGCTTTTCTCTTAAAATATATATCATACAAAGAGAGAAGTAGAAATATTTTATTATAATTGCCAGCATCACACTTTAATGGTAAAATGATTCAAAAATTATTAACATTGTCACCAAAGCCAAGACAGATGTATTTGTTATAGATGAAGAAATCCATGAAAATTGTGTTAAAGTGGATGTGAGAGTCACTTAAGATTATTTACAATACAATTATCTAGGACATTTGAACTGAAAAGGAAACAAAAAGGACACAAATGGACAAAAAAATAAATGACAAAGAGAACTCCTTCTTTTTTTCCTTAAAGGGAGGCCAGTAAGGAAGGGAATCAGGAGCATTTAAAATGTAATAGAGTTGTGTGCAATTTTTTTTCCAGGACCGAGAGCCACACTGTTATCTGGTGAAAAATGAATATGAGACATTTATTGCTACTGAGGGATTCCCTGGGCCGCCTGCGATAGGTCTGGACTGAGGCTTTGCTTGAAGGTTATGTGAAGACTTTGTCATTCAAAGTCAGCACCACTGACAAGCACTATCCTCAGTAGGGCTAGCCTGAGCTCCAATGGATAAACAAAGGGGCAAGATATATTAGAAAGTGCTTGGAATCCTTTTGCCTCCTCACAATTACTCATTCAGATTTATGGTGTATGATTTTGACTCACTCTGGCCAGGGTCACTGATCTTGCTATAAAAAGGCTCATCATCAATAAATACACATTGATCACACGTGTCAAAATATGCACAATCCCATGCAGGCATTACAAAAGAAAACCAGTCATTAAATTGTGGTCATACTCATTTTCAATCCCAAACAACCATTCTCCACTTTGATCAACCATCATTTTCAAGAGACCCAGTACTAAATAAATTTTTGGCTCTTTCTAAAAAGCAAATTCATTCTTACAGACCAGAGATTTACTGCTCTAGAGGATATTAAGAAAAAAATGTTCCACAGGTTTTGAAGGCAATCTTTAAAAAGAAATCCCAAAATGATTTTGAAATGCCAGCATCATTGCAATAAATGAAAGTTTTCCCAAGATGATAACTTTGAAATAGACAACCTTAATTTGGGATTTGCATGTATGCATTTGTAACTTCTGAAATCTTCATCAGAATATCAGTTGTTTTACCTGATAATGCAACTACTGATTTTGTGTCTACAATATGAAAAAGAGGATCACTCAGCCATTAATCTTCACCATTTCTAAATGGCTACTCTACTAGTTTGTCAGTCCAAAAACCTTACAGTTAACCCAGACTTCTTTTAATTTTTTATACCCCAGAACCAATCTAACAGGAAATCTCAACAAGGAAATGTAGCATTTTAGAAGTGTAAAGAAATCTACCCAGATACATTACAGGAGGTCCCTGACTTATGATGATTCAACTTAGGATTTTTTGGCTTTATGATGGTGTGAAAGCAGTCCACATTCAACTGAAACTGTACTGAGAATTTTGAATTCCGGTCTTTTCCTGGGTTAGTGATATATGATATGATACTCTCTCATGATACTGGAGAGTGACAACCACAGCCCCCAGTCAGTCATATGATCACAAGGGTAAACAACTGATACATGGACAACTATTCTGTACTCACATGTCATTTTGTTTTTTTTCACATTCAGTGCAGTATTCAATAACATACATGAGATAATCAACACTTTATTATAAAATAGGCTTCGTGCTAGATGATTTGGCCCAACTGTAGGCAAATGTAAGCATTCTGATCACATTTAAGGTAGACCAGTCTAGGCTATGATGTTGGGTAGATTAGGTGTATTTAATGAATTTTAGACTCACACAATTTTTGACTTATTATACATAATCACGTTATAAGTAGAGGAAGATCTATATATCTAAATTCTAGCTAAAAATTATTTTTTAAATGTACAATAGAGGTGATGGAAAGTTAAGCGATTCTTTGTTGATTAATAATGTTGAGAATATATGGATCCTCAGTATTATGTTTGTTCTGAGGTAAGTGACTCTGCCCACTGGCCTAGAACCTGCATTTTGAAGGGTCATAGGAGTAGTGGAGAGGAGTCAAACAGAGGCCTGCAATGATGGGAAGCTGGACTGGAGACCTGACCCAGAAAGTCTCCATATCCTGATATAGGAGGGATCTGGATAAAGGAAGAAAACAGAAATCATTTTTTAAGAATTTCCTACCACAAGCTCACATTAGGACCTGGATGCATACTCTGTGTAGCGAAAGGGCAAGCAAAAAGTTTTTGTCACTCTTCATTTTTCACTGTAGGTTCATCCTCTTCTCTCTGATTACTTAGGCCTGAACATTTAGTTCTTATTTCTCTCTACACTTCCGGGTGCATATTCACTCATAAATACATGTCTCTCTCCTGCCTAAATTCCCATCTTAAATATCTGACTGCCACTAGGCATCTCCATTTGGATATCTAAGAGGATTTTCAAACTTAACAGTCTTTAACTAAATTTCTGATTTCCCACCATTCCCCACCAAATCTGCTCCACCTACATCTTCCGCATCTCAGTTGCTCAGACCCAAACCTTGGAATCATCTTTCACACTCCATACCCAATCTGTCAGGAAATTCTGTTGGATATACTTTCAAGAAATATCTATTATCTGAGCAATTCTCACCACCCACTGCTAGTTCTCCTAGTATCTTGCTTGGGTTCTTGCGACAGTCTCCTGATATGTCCCTGCTTCTATCTTTGCTTCCCTGCAGTCTATTCTCAACACAGTAGCTGCTGTGATCCTCCTAAAATATAAGACCAATCACGTCATTTTCCTGCTCACACCTTACAATTGCTCCTGGCTTTCCTCAGAGTATAATCAAGTTCTTATAATCCCAAAGGTCCTACAGGACCCGGCCAAACTGTCTTTCTGATCTCATATCTCATGACTATTCTTCTCACTTACTCCTTCCAGGCACACTGTCATCCTTGATGTTTCTGGAACACATGATGGCCATACCCACAGTAGGACCTTTTGTCTTTTGGAAAGCTCTTAACTCAAATACCCTCATGTCTCACTGCCTTACTTTCATCCAGGCTTTCCTCTTTATATCACCTTCCTCATGTCTGCTCCACTGACCACATTCTATTTGAAATTGCAACTCACCCCTTCCCTTGCTTTCCTGCTTCTTTTTCTCCCATGTGCTATTCCTTCCATGGCACATATCCTCTTCTAATATACTATACATTATTACATTTATTTGTTTATCATCAGTGTTGCTATGTTAAAATGTAAGCTCAACAAGGACAGGGATCTTGACTGCTTCATTCAATAATTTCTCCAAAGTACCAGAATCATTCATAACACTTAAGAAGTACTCAAAAAGGGGATCCCTGGGTGGCGCAGCGGTTTGGCGCCTGCCTTTGGCCCAGGGCGTGATCCTGGGGACCCGGGATCGAATCCCACGTCGGGCTCCAGGTGCATGGAGCCTGCTTCTCCCTCTGCCTGTGTCTCTGCCTCTCTCTCTCTCTCTCTCTCTCTCTGTGACTATCATAAATAAATAAAAATTAATAAAAAAAATTTTAAAAAAAGAAGTACTCAAAAAGATCTGATAAAGGAATTAAGTGAAGCTAGAAAAATCATGATGTCCAAATAAGAAATGGACAACAATGAAGAAAAAAATCACAGGTCACTCCTATTCACAAAAAATAGAGGTAAAAATTCCAATTGATAAAAATATATGTAAAATACACTGGAATTAAAATTTAAAGAAATAAGGGAATTTTTTTAAAGATGTAAAATTTAAAAGAAGTCACAATCCAAATGCTCTAAAATATAAAAACTTAGTGTAACGATGTAGAGTTTTATCAACACCAAAAAGTTGATTAATTTTATTATTATAATACATAATTATCTCACAAAACAAGGAAAAAGCACTTTGTAAGGTCAAAATTTTTAATGTCTTTTGGTAAATTAAGAATAGAATAAAATGTTTTCAATCTCCTAAAGGGCTATCACATTCAATGAAAAATTTTATAAGTATTTTCCTTAAAATTGAGAAATAAAACCAAGGAAGTCTGCTCTCACCATTTATGTGCATTATTTTCCAAAAGGGATTAGTGATCTAAGACAAGAAGAATAAATTGAAATGGTAAACATTAGAAAGAAAAGAAAAATGTCATTAATACCAGTCTGAAAAGCAAGGACATTTCAATACATTGTACTGTGACAATTTCTCATCCATATGGAAAAAATTCAAGTGGATTTTTCCCTGATAACACATTCAGAAATAAATTCTAGATAGTTCCAAGATTTAACTGTTAAGCACAAAATGTTAAATTTTAAAAGAAGATATACATTGTCATAATTTGGGGAGTAGGAAATAATTTTTAAATAAGTACCCAAAGGAAAAAAAAAGCAAAGAAAAACGATGTTTTACTACATTCAAGATCAAAATTTCCAGTTATCAGAAAACATGATAGAGAAAATGGAGCAAAAAATAGGAAAGATAGGGCTGAGTGGTTCAGTTGATTAAGTGTCTGCCTTTAGCTCAGATCATGAACCTGGGGTCCTGGGATCGAGTCCTCCATTGGGCTTTGTGTTCAGCATTGAGTCTGCTTGTCTCTTTCCCTTTGCCCCTCCCACCACCTGTTCTCTTTCTTTCAAATAAATGAATAAATAAAATCATTTTAAAAATGGGGAAGATATTTGCATCCCATATAACAATTAGTGACTATGCACCAGAAGATATTAAGAATATAAATTAACTACATATTCAATCCAATAGAAACATGGAACAAAACCACCAACTGACTTTCTCTAGAAGAGGAAATAATAATGGTTACTGTATATATGAAAAATTGCTAAGCTGCATTAGATCAGTAAATTGCACATTAAAGCCACAAGAGGACTTTATATTCCAAATGGGGCGAGAAAAATTTAATAAACTAAGAATATCAAGTATTGGTGAAGATTTAGAACCAAAAACTGTTTAACATTGCTGAGTGTAGTATAAGTTGGTTTAACCTCTTTAACAATTTGGCATATCTAATGAAATTGTAACCTAGCAATTCTGTAGGTGTATCCCCTAAGAAACTCTTGAACAGTTGCTCCAAGAGACATGCACTAGAATGATCATGTTAAATCATCAAGTTAGGAACTGTGAAAACATCTGAGATTTCATCCTGCTTCCAAGGTAACAAGTTAGCCAGTCACTTTCATAGATACTGGCAGAAAGACACAGGGGTATCAAGGTTAGAAACTAAAGACAGTTTATTATTCACAGCAAAAGTCAGAGTAACATTGTAGCCCACAACTTCCACAGGATGATGTGGTCAGGGCCAGGTGTTGTTCAATCAATGAAAATGCGTTACAGAGAAGAAGCCTGAGATTAAGACTGATTTATGTAAGGGCTGCTGACAAACCTCCCCATCCTCCCTTCCAGAGAGTGGCATTATCCTACCAGCCTGAAATATAAGCAATTCTCTCTGGGGAAAAGAGGAAGTCATCTCTGTCTTTATGATTCTGGAAAGTCTTTAGGGAGGTGGATGTCTCTATTTTTATTATTTGGTAACACAAGTTAGTTCCAGAGCAAGGCATTGTCCCCATGTTTCCAAGGCTGTTTGTTTATTCAAATATTCTTAAAATGGTAATACCGGAGCATATTGGCTGTTAGTGCCTAGAGGTGTAGCAATAAGAGAGATTAATAGAGAATTAAATCCTCCCAGTTCATAACAGCATGATTTATAATAGTACAACAAAGCAAAACAAAACAACAATGCTTAATGACAGAAACTTAGGTAAATATATTGTGAAATATCTAAAGAAATACTATGCAAAAGTTAAAAATGAAATCAACTATACCTTTTATCTACATGTATGAATCCTATGTTAAGAAGCAGAGAAATACACAAAAATATACATTTATCTGAGTTCAGAAACAGGTAGGACTAGTAAAATAGTTTGATTTGTTGAACACATAGAAAATAAAATTATAAAGGAAAACAAGAGAATAGTTAACATAAAATGGTATTTAACTTTGAGAGGAAAGAAAGAGAATATGTTTAGGGATGAACACAGGATATTCCAAAGGTACTGGTAACATTTTATTTCTTGAATGGATGATAGGTATTCTTTTTATTAATACCCTTTAAACTGTGTATAAAAAGTTATATACAGTCTTTCACATATGTGATATATTTGACAATTTAAAAAAAGCCAAAAATAGTTCAAAAACTAGATTAGAAATGGGATAGAGGAAAAGGAAAAGAAATCCCTTCTATATGGAAGAATTCCAGACCAATATTTACTATATACTGTTCAATTGAATTTTCTACGATGATTAAAATGTTCTATAATTCTGTGATGTTCTACAATGGTGCTTGGCAGCCACTAAACCGTTACACACTTAGAATGTGGCTAGTGCAACTAAGGAAATTAATTCTAATTTTTAATTTTTTTTATTTTTTAAAGATTTTATTTAGCTATTATCTACCATTTTGAATAGAGCAGATGTAGATCACTGGACTAAAAAAAAAAAAGTCATGTTAGCCAAACATAGGTGACAATCTCCCTTTGAATTATCAAAGACTGAATCTCTTTATTTCTCTTTCTCCTTTTAGAGCACAATTTACTTTATTCACTTTCCCCATAAATAATACTAAGACAAAGAGAAGAATATACTTTAATAATAATCAAATAATAAGAAGGGAGGGTGGTGAGAAAAAACATGAGTATAGGGTTTGAATTATTAAGTGCTGGGTTTTAAGCAAGAATGAACAATGACAGTTGCTTTTTGTTAAGATAACATAGTGTTGGGATCCCTGGGTGGCGCAGTGGTTTAGCGCCTGCCTTTGGCCCAGGGCGCGATCCTGGAGACCCGGGATCGAATCCCACGTCGGGCTCCCGGTGTATGGAGCCTGCTTCTCCCTCTGCCTGTGTCTCTGCCTCTCTCTCTCTCACTGTGTGCCTATCATAAATAAATAAAACAAAAAACAAAAAAACAAAAAAAAAAAAAAAAAAAAAAAAAAAGATAACATAGTGTTCTTATGGTATAATAAGATACATGAGAGAGAGAGACAAAGCTAGGCAGAGGTATTCATAGAAATCATTCAACAAATATTTATTGAGTACCTCTGAAGATGATGAGGATAAGATACAGGCTCCCAGTTATGAAATGAGTAAGACAATAATAATTTCTTTTTAAAAACTTATTTTATTTTTAAATTATTATTATCATTATTATTATTTTTCTGAGAGAGAGTATGTGTGCACAGGTGGAGGGAAGGGCAGAGAAAGAGAGAGACAGAATCTTAAACAGGCTTCATGCCCAGTGCAGAGTCTGACTCAGGGTTCAATCTCACAACCCTGTGATCATGACCTGAGCTGAATCAAGATTTGGACACTTAACAGTCTAAGTCACCCAGGCACTCCAATAATAATTTGCAATATTTCTTATTTAGTGTTTAGCACCATTCGATGTGCTTTAAACTTGATGACAACCTTTATTTTAGAGATGAGAAACTAAAGGATAAAGTAACTTTTCTAAGGCCATATACCCTCTGAGCTCCTATAGTCAACGGCTTAGAAGAGAAAATGGCATTTGAACAAGAGACAAAAAATGTGAACATATTACAAGAAGGAAATGTTGGGGCTATGGAACTGCATAATAGAAAGACAACTTAAGAAGTGTATTAGTTTTCTATTGCTATGTAATAAATTATCCGCAAATTTAGTGACTTACAACCATAATGGTTATTATCTCATAGTTTATGTGGCTTAGGAATTCAGGAAAAGCTTGGTTGGCTGGTCTAGCTAGGTTCTATCATGAGAATGCAATCAATATGTCAATTGGAAAAAATATTTGCAAACCATGTATCTGATAATAAAATATGTAAGGAATCCCACAATTCAGTAGCAAATAAACAAAAATCTCACCAAATATCTATTTAAAAAATGGACAGTGAATCTGAATAGACATTTTTCCAAGGGAGACATACAAATGGCTAATAGGTAATTGAAATGGTGCTCAATATCATAAATCATCATGGTAATGCAAATCAAAACACAATGTGATATCACCTTATACCTTTTAGGATGGTCATTATGAAAAAAAACAACAAAATATATTGGTGAGGATGTGGACAAAAAAGAGAATCTGGTACATTCTTGGTGGGAATGTGAATTGGTGCAGCGTTATGAAAAAAAGTATCAAGTTTCCTCAAAAAAATACAAATAGAACTACCATATGATCCAGCAACCCCACTCTTGGATATGTGATAAAAACAATTGAAATCAGGATCTTGAAGAAATACCTGCACTCCTATTTTCATTGCTATTTCACTATTATTTAATATTATCATAATGAAATATCATAATATTTCATTCACTATTCGCTACAACCATGACATGGAAACAATCTAAATGCCAGTTTACAGATGAAGGATAAAGAAAACGTGGGGAAAGAGTGACATCATCACTCTTATTCTATGGCGACATAGAATTCCTAATTCCTAATATAAGACTGAAACTACTCCTCAATCACAGACTCCAACACATACTGTGTTAGAAGGATAAGAGAAATGGATACATATTGATCACATTTCCTCTCCCTCATGAAGGCATGATATGGTACTGAGAAGTCTTGTCTAAGCTTATAGCTCCTCCAAGTAGGAAAAAGAGCTCAGTGTGAACATCTAGCTTCCCAGTGTTGTGGGTAGGTCCTTGGGAATACCCATGCTGGTCTTGACTCATGGGTACAAGGGAATGTGCAAGGCTCGACCACTGTTAATCTGATGATGGAGGGGCAGAGAAGGGCTTGCAACAACCAGCCCTTAGTAGTAGTACAGTGCTGAGTATACATGGTGGTCTTGTCTGACCGGGAAGTTTGGCCTGAGCATCTGGGAAGCTACGTAGCCGAGCAACACTCAAATGAAGATACTGGGAGATAATACTGCATGTGAGCAGAGCAAAGCAGGTATCCCCATTCAGCCAGAGAACCTGGGGCATGTTTCCACTTCAGATAAGACTCTGAAGAGACTTGCTGGCCTCTGAGTCAGCTCTACCACCCAGCCTGGGCAGGGGAACTAATTAATAGCCTTGCTTATTGTGGAGGGTAGATTCTGGCTTGGCCTGAACAGGGAGCCTGAACTGAGCATGTAAGAAGTGGCCTCTTGGCACAGCAGCATTTCAACAGAGAGCCCAGCTCACAGCTCTATCTGTCTTTAGTGATAAGCTAATGACCACATCTGGCCAGAAAAATTGGTGCATAGGTCTTCCTTCTTAGCTCTGCAAACAAGAGTCTTGTCAGCCCTGAGGCCTATTCTGAAGCCACCTCCCACTTCCCCACCTCAGACAGGGAAGGCAATCTGCTAACCAGAGCTCCTTGGAATCTTGGTAGCCCACTGTACAGCTCCAATTACAGGGTACTTGAGTGGGGAACCTGACCAGTGGCTCTGCCTTTGTAAGGCTAAAACTATGGCCCCATTTGCCCAGGGACCTTAGCTAGCAGGTGTTTCTGATTTGATTCTCAAATAAAGAGCTTTGCTTGTTCTGTAGCCCAACTGGGCAGAAAAGCTAAATTATAGCTCTGCCTAAAGCTGAATACAGCCTAAGATTGACCTGACCAGTAGTGTAACTACAGTTCTTGGGATTCTTTGTAACCTATCTTGCAACTCTGATTACCCAGGCACTTGAGTGGAGAGCATGGCAAGAGCAAGAACAGTGGCTCATTAAACCAGGGAACTTGGTGCCTAGCTCTGCCTAATTTGATCCTCATGCAAGAGACTTGCCGACCTTTGGGTATGTATAAGGTTCTTCCCAGAGAGGGAAACTAACTTATAAACCCTCCCACTGCTGAATATTGACCTCAGCCCACCTAACCAGGGGACCTAACAATAGCACACAGGGAGTTATATAGCCCATCCTATCATCCTGCTTACAGTAACACTTGAACAGAGAACTTAGCCTGGGGCTTTTCTCATCTACAGAGTAAAACTTTGGTGGCTTTGTTGGGTCTGGAAATTTAATGCATAGTCTAGCCTGATTTGACTCCCTGCTCCCAAATTAGCACTGCTGGCATTGGGGCCCACTCTGCCGCCCTGACAGGGCAGGGAAGCTAACTCATAACCCCGTCTATTGATTAGTATAGAACCCAGGGAAGACCATCTAGAAAATCTGACCATAGACACTAGGCAATCATGGATCCCAACCTACAGCCTTACTTTGGCAGGAAAACAAGTCAGTAATCTTATCTAACTGTCCTCAGGCAGTGTGGCACACCTCCCCATTCACATCTCAAAGCCTAGACGGTATCCTTGCCCCCCAAATAGACCCCTCTAGCAGGCTTCACCTGTCCAAGGATGTTACTACTAACATGTCCAGAACATCAAAAGCAGAGCAGTGAAGAACTATCTCTGCCAATTATGAACCTATAAAATCTGGAAGAAGGAAACTTTACTTAAATGCACAGATACCAGCATAAGGAATCAAGAATTATGAAAAATCAGGTAAACATGACACTACCAAAGAAAACTAACAAAGCTCCAATAACTGATGCCAAAGAAATAGAGATCTACAAATGGTAAAACTAAGAATTCAGGATAATACTCCTAAAGAAGTTTCTTGAACTATAAGAATATGCAGACAAGTAAGCAAAATTAGAAAAATTATACATGGACAAAATGAGAGGTTCAAGGAAGAAATAAAAACCACAAAAAACACACAAACAAACAGAAATCTTAGAGCTGAAAAGTACAATCACTGAATGACGAATTCAATAGAGAGCACTGAAAATAGGCTTGAACATGCAGAAGAAAGTATTAGTAAACTAAAAGATAGGGCATTTGAAATTATCCAGGGAGAGGAACAAAAAAGAAAAAGGACAAAAATTTTAAAAAATGAAAAAAGTAAAGATGTAGAACAACACCAAAAGAAGCAATGTCCACATTATGAGAATTCTAGGAGAAAAGAAAAAGGGACACAACATATATTTAATGTAATAACTAAAAACTTAATGAACTTGGGGAGGGAAATGGATATACAGATGGATCCATGAGGCCCAGAAGACCCCAAATAAGGTGAGGGCTACACCAAAACATATTATAATTAAGCTGTCAGAAGTTAAAGAATTATGAAAGCAGCAAAATAAAATAGTCTAGTTACAGACAAGGGAATACCCCTCATAAGTCTATTTCTCAACAGAAATTTTTCAAGTAAGGAAGGAATTGTAGGATATATTTAAAATATTGGAAGGAAAAAACTCTCTGTCAACCAAGATTTCTATACCAGGTGAAGTGGTTTCTCAGAAATGAAGGGGGAATAAAGACTTTTCAGAACAAATAAAAGCTGAGGGAGTTCACAGCCACTACACTTACCTAACAAAATATATTTGAGGGAGTTCTTTGAGTGGAAGTAAAAGAACACTAATCAGTATCATAAAAACACAAGAAATTAGTAAAAAAGTCATTGGTAATGGTAAATATACAGTCAAAGTTAGATTCTGCTCTATAGTAGTGTATAATTCATTTTCAACTCTACTTTAAAAGTTAAAAAATAAATGTAAAAACCATAATTATAATAATGTGTAATTGAATATGCAAAAAATACATAATCTGTAACACTTATAACCTGAACTCCAAGAAGGAGGAGAAGTAAAAGTGTAAAGTGTAGGTATGCTATCAAAGATAAGATGTCATTAGGTTAAAATTGGGTGTTATAATTTGAAGATATTTTTTTGTCAGCTTCACGGTAACTATGAGAGAAAAATGTATATTAACTACACAAAAGAATATAATAAATAAGTCAGAGCCTACTGATACCAAAAGCATCAACCCCCTTCAATACATCTGAATAAAAAACAAGAAACAATAGATTTACCAAACAGCCATAGAACAACTAATAAAATGGCAATAGTTAAGTCTTATTCTAACAACAATTACTTTAAATCTTGACTAAATGGACAAAGAACAAAATAAAACAAAACAAAAACCCAAGATCCAGCAATATGCTGCCTACAAGAGACTCAACTTAGTCTTAATGACATACATAGACTGAAAGGGAAAGGATGGAAAAAAATATGTCTTACAAGTGGTAACCAAAAATAAACAGAGGTAGCTTACTTGCATCACAAAAGATAGATTTAAAATGAAAAATGATAGAAGCAGATAAGGTCATTATATAATGATAAAGAGGTCAATCTTTTAAGAAGATATAGCTATTATAAAATTTATGTACCCAACATTAGAGCAACTAAATATATAGTAAAAATTAACAAAGCTAAAAGGAAAAATAAATCGCAATATAATAATAGTTGGAGACTCTAAAACTCAACTCAACAATGGATAGATCATCTAGGTGGAGAATCAATGACATAGCAAATTTGAACAACACTATAGACCAAATGGACCTAACAGCCATATACAAAACATTCTGACAACAGCAGAATGCACATTCCTCTCAAGCATACATGAAACACTTCCTAGGATAGGCCACGTGTTAGGCCAGCAAACAAGTCTTGGCAATTTAAAAAAACCCTGAAATTATAATAAGTATCTTCTCTGACCACAATGGTATGAAACTAGAAATAAGTAACAGGAGAAAATGTTGGAAACTCAGATATACATGGAAATTAAGCAACATTCTCCTCAACAAGCAATAGATCAAAGAAGAAATTAAAGGGGAAATAAAGTATTTTGAGACAAAGGAAAATGGAAACACAGCATACCACAACTTATGGAAGGTAGAAAAAAGTACTTATAAGAGGGAAGTCCAGGGGCACCTGGGTGGCACAGTCAGTTGAGTGTCCAACGCTTGGTTTCAGCTCAGGTCATGATAACAGGGTTGCGAGTTTGAGCCCCATGTCAGGCTCCACACTCAGAGTGGAGTCTGATGGAGATTCTCTCTCTCTCCTTTTCCCTCTGCCCCTCCAGCTTGTGCTCTCTCTCTCTGAAATAAGAAATCTTTTAAAGAAAAAGAGAATTTTAAAAGGAGGAAGAGAAAGAAAGAAAGAAAAGCAAGAGAGAAGCAATCATTATTTACAAGGGAAGCACCATAAAGCTATCAGCTGATTTTTCAATAGATAACTTTTCAGGCAAGAAGGGAGTGGCATGATATAGTCAAAGAGCTGAAAAATAAAAACCTACAACCAAGAATATTCTATATGACAAAGTTACTATTCTTTGAATTGAAGAAGAGACAAAAAGTTTGCAGAACAAAACTTAAGGGAGTTCCTTACCACTAAACTGGCCTTGTAAGAAATGTTAAAGGTATTTCTTAAAAAAAAAAAAAAGTTATTTATTTATTTATTTATTTATTTATTTATTTATTTATTTGAGACAGAGAAGAAGAGCAGAGGGAAAGGGAGGGGGACAAGCAGACTCTGCACTGAGCATGGAGACCAAGGCAGGCCTCGATCTTACAACCCTGAGATCATGATCTGAGCTGAATCCAAGAGTCAGACAATCAAATGTTTGAGCTACGTAGGCACCCCTAAGGATACTTCTTTAAGTGCCAAAGAAAAGGCCATAATTAGAAATAAGAAAATTATAAAATATAAAATATGACATCATATACATAAAACATGGGAAGGGGAGAAGTTCTTCTAAAATCTGTTCAAACTTAAGTGACCAACAACTTAAAATAGACTGCTATATACTTAGGATGCTATAGGTGGTACCTGTTGGTAACCTATAAATTTTGCATTGTTGAACTATCTTCCCATTCCAGGGATAAATCCTATTTGATTGTAGTGAATGATACTTTTAATGTGCTGAGGAATTCAGTTTGTTAGTAGTTTCTAAGAATTTTTCATATCTATCTATGTATCTATCACCTTTATCTATTATTATTAATTATTATTATTATTATTATTATTATTAATCTCATGGCTAATAGCCTGTAGTTTTCTTTTCTTGTGGTATCCTTTTCCCACTATTGTAATAGAGTAATACTGCCCTGAAATGAGTTTCAGAGTGTTCTTTCTGATTTTTTCTGGGGGAATTGAAAAGGATTGGGAGTCTTTCTTTCCTTCTTTCCTTCTCTCTCTTTTATTTTTTTCTCGTTATCTCTTTCTTTTCTTTTCTTTTCTTTTTTTTTCTTCTGAGAGACAGAGTGCATGAGTGAGGGGGAGGGGCAAAGGGAGAGGAGAGAATCCAAGCAAGCTCCACACCCAGCACAGAGCCAAAGTCAGGGCTCAGTCTTAGCACTCTGAGATCATGATCTGAGCCAAAATCAAAAATTGGACTCTTAACCAACTGAGCCACTCAGGTTCCCCTAATTCTTCTTTAAATGTTTTGTAAAATTCACTAATAAAGGCATCTGGTCCTGGGCTTTTTCTGTATTGCAGATTCAATTTCCTTACTAGTAATTGAACTATTTAGATATTCTATTTCTGATTCATTCTTGCTAGTTTATATATTTACAAGGATTTTTCTATTTCTTCTAGGTTGTCCAGTTACTGGCATGCTGTTCACAGTAGGTTCTTAAAATCTTTCATAGTTTTGGTGTACTGGTAGTAATGAATCTTCTTTTACTTAAAATTTGTTTGATTTGGATCTTCTCTTTTTTTTTTTCATTGATTGGTTTAGCTAGAGGCTCATCAGTTTTATCTTTTCAAAGATAAATTCATAGTTTTATTAATTCATAAGTCCATAGTTTTATTAATTCTTTCTATTCTTTTCCTGCTCTGTATTTCATTTATTTCTGCTGAAATAATTATTTCCTTCTCTTTGCAAACTTTGGGCTTAGGTTTTTCTTTTCCTAGTTGAACAGAGCTCAACATGGAACTCAGTCTCACAAACCTGAGATCATGACCTGAGCCAAAGTCAAGAGACAGATGCTTAATCATCTGTGCCACCAGGCATCCCATAAAATTTTCTTATTTTTAAGCTTTAATGTTTTAATTATTGTGTGTCATGGTATGGACCTCTTAGAGTTCATCTTGTTTGGAACTCTCTCTGAACCTGGATGTATGTTCCCTTCCCCAGGCTAGTAAAGTTTCCAGCTATTCAACTGAGTTCCCTGCAAATGAAAATCAGTAAATGTGATACATCATTTATAAAAATTATACGCACATTTATGAAAATTACACATTTTTATAAATGTGATACATCATTTATAAAATTGTAAAAAATCATATCAATTCCATAAATGCAGAAAAATTATTTTACTAACTTCTTCCTCCATTTTTTATTTAAAACCTTAAAAAATTAGCTGTAGGAGGAATATTCCTCGATGTAATAAAAACTATATATGACACATCTTAGCTAACATTGCACTCAGTGGTGAAAAACTGAAAACTTTTCCTCTAAGGTTAGGAGCAAGACAAAAGAGCCCACTCTCACCACTCCTATTCACCATAGGACTGGAAATCCTAGCCAGAATAATTATGTAAGAAGACGAAGTAAATCATCAGAACCAGAAAAGAAAAAGTAAAATAGTCTATTCATGAATGACATGATTTTATATATATCATATCCTAATGACTGCACCAGAACATTCTTAGATCTAGTCAATGAATTCAGTAAAGTTGCAGGATACAAAATTACTACACACAGATCAGGAGAGTTTCTATACATTAACAATGAGTTATCTGAAAAATATATAAAAAAATGAGTCTATTTATAGTAGCATCAAAAACAATAAAATATTTAGGGGTATTTAGGGGTAAATTTCACCAAGGAGGTGAAAGATCTGAAAACTATAAGACATTAATAAAAGAAATAAAAAAGACACTAACAAATGGAAAGATGTCTCATGTTCATGGATTAGAAGAATTAGTATTATTCAATGTCAATACTACCCAAACCCAATTACAGATTAAGTACGACTCTATCAGGATTCTAATGGCATATTTTACGTATGAGTGAAACAGTCATAAAATTTAAACGGACCTTGAATAGCCAAAGCAACCCTGAGAAAGAAAAACAAGCAGGAAGCATCATATTTCCCAATTTCAAGCTATATTATAAATATATTATAATTAAAATAGTATGGTACTGACATAAAAAAAGACACATTGACCAATGGAACCTAACGAACAGACCAGGAATGAACCCACACATATAGAGTTAACTAATATTTTACATGAGAGCCAAAAGTATTCAATAGAGAAAAGACAGTCCTTTGATAAATGATGTTTGGAAAATCGATACTCACTTGTAAAAGAAAGAAACTAGACCCCCTATACTATACTCACAAAAATTAACTCAAAATGTACTAAAGACTTAAGTGTAAAACCAGAAACCATAAAACTGCTAGAAGAAAACATTGGAAAAAACCTCCTTGGCATGGGTCTTGGCAATAACTTTTTAGATATAACACCTAAACCACAAGTAACAAAATAAAAAGTTAATGTGTCACTACATCAAACTCAAAAGCTTCTATACAACAAAAGAAACAATCAACAAAATAAAAAGACAATCTACAAAATGGGAACAAAATTATAAATCATAGACTGAGAAGAGGTCAATATTCAAATTATAAAGAACTAATACAACTTAATAGTAAACACATACACACAAATAATTTGATTAAAAAATGGACAAATAATCTGAATAGACATTTTTCCCAAGAAGAGATACAAACTGCCCACAGGTACATAAAAAGGTGCTCAGCATCACTAATCAGTAGGAAAATGTGAATCAAAATCACAATGAGGTATTATTACCTCATGCCTATTAGAATGACTATTATCAAAAGATGATAAATAACAAATGCTGGCAAGGATGTAGGGAAAAGAAAACCCTTCAGCACTCTTGGTGGGATTGTAAATTGTTGCAGCCACATTGGAAAACAATATGAAAGTTACTCAAAAAACTAAAAATAGAACTATCACTTGATGAAGTATATCTACTTCTGGGTATATGTCTGAAGAAAATGAAAACCCTATGGCAGAGAGATACCTGCACCCCCTTATTCACTGTAGTGTTACTTATAATAGTTAAGACAAGTGTGCAACCCAAGCATCCATTGATGGATGAATGGATAAAGGAGATGGGGGTATATATACAATAGAAAATTTTTTAGCCATAAAAAAGGAGGAAGCCCCACCATTTGTAACAACGTGAATGGACCTTGAAGGGGGTAATCATTTCACAATGTATCTAAGTCAAATCATTATTCTGTATACCTTAAATTTGTATAGTGCACTATGTCAAATGTATCTCAATAAAACTGAAGAAAAGAATTTTTATGTGTACACACACACACACACACACACACACACTGGAATATTATCCAGCCTTAAAAAAAAGAAATTCTGCTAGAGTGAGTGATCCCAGAGAGAAAGAAAACAAGGCAGAAGTTAAGATGTCCTTTATGACTTGGGGTCAGAAGTGATATGCTACAAATTGTGCCATGATCTAGTCGTTCCATTTACCAATCCTGATGGATATGGGAGTCAGAGGGCACTTAGGCAAGGGTGAGTACCAGGAGTCAGAGATCACTGGGGGCCATTCTGGAAGCTAACATAACAGGTTATATTAATACTTTAAGCCAGGAATGATGAGGGCCTTAGCAAAAGGAATTATAGTGGGAGAATAAAGCCGACAATAAATTGATACTTAGCACACAGAATTAATGGAACTTGGTGTTGAGCAAGGTATGGGAGAGAGAAAAGAGAAAAGAGATAATCCCAAATTTCCAGCCTGCATACTCTAACAGAAGGTAGTACCCCAAGGAGAAAGAGCAGTTTGAATTGAAAGGTTTTTTTCTCTTTTTCTTATCATCTCTATCCATGACTTTTCTGAACACTTCTGTCTTCGAACTTCATTGTATCCTAAGATGATCTCATTCTTAACTAACAACATAGTCTCTTATCTTACAGAGAACAGCAAGATAAGACATGTCTTATCTTGCCATATTGCTTTGTTTCCAAGATACCTTCCCCCCATGTTTGGCATATCTAAAACTGGCATATGTGTTCTAGTCAATTATGCTTTACATTCAATGAAATATGGCATATTTGTAACTTCATTCATTTTTTTAATGCTCTCTTCTTTTTTTCCCCCAAAGGAAGAAAGAGCCTTCTTTAAAAAAACCAACCAAAAAAAAAAGGAAAAGAAAAAACAAACCAACCAACCATTTGATTATATCCTGGAGCTCTTGTGTCTTGGGAGGGTCAATTTTTAATGCCTTTGTTTCTTCCAAATAGTTTGGGCTTTGTATAACCCCAGGTTCACCACCAAGATGGCCAACAGATACATGAAAAGATGCTCAACATCACCCATCATCAAGGAAATGCAAATTAAAAAACTACAATGAGATATCACTTCATACCTGTCAGAATAGATAAAATAAAAAAAAACACAAGAAACAACAAGTGTTGACAAAGATGTGGAGAAAAAGGACCCATTGTGCACTGGTGGTGGGAATGCAAACTGGTACAGCCACTCTGGAAAGAGTGTAGAAGTTCTTCAGAAAGTTAGAAATAACCCTATGATCCAGTAATTGCACTACTAAGTATTTAACCCACAAATAGAAAAACACTAATACAAAAGGATACATGCACCTTTGTTTATGGCAGCATTATTTATAGCCAAATTATGGAAGCAGCCCAAGTGTCCATTGACAGATGAATGAATAAAGAACAGGTGGTATAGATATACAATGGGATATTATTCCACCATAAAAAAAGAATGAAATTTTGCCATTTGCAACAACATGGATGGAGCTAGAGAGTATAACACTAAATGAAATGTCAGAGAAAAGCAAATATCATAGGATTTCACTCATATGCAGAATTTAAGAAACAAAAGAAATGAGTAAAGCAAAAAAAAAAAAGACACACACACACACACACCAAGAAACACTCTTATTTATAGAGAACACACTGATGGTTACAGGAAGGGAGGTGGGTGGGGGTATGGGTGAAATAGGTGAAGGGGATGAAGTGCACACTAACCATGATGACATTGAGTAATGTACAAAATTGTTGAACCACCATGTTGTATATATGAAACTAATATAACACTGTATGTTAACTATATTGGAATTAAAATTTTTGAAAAATTACTAGATTTTGAAAAAAAATAGATCCATGCATCAAGAAAACACATTAAGAGAGGAAATATGAGTGAAATGAAACTGTAGTGGTTTATATTTTTCCAAATTATTCTGAAGTCTCCAACAATTCCTGCAATGTTTATATCTCATACATAAGCCAGTATATAGTTGTTGGAAGTCTTCTCCTTCAAGATGGTGATGGTGTTCCCATTAACACATTGTTCCCATCAAAACATTTTTCCAAGTGTTGGGTGTCTGCCTCGGAGAAGAACAGATAGTACAAAAGGACATTTGATTCCCTGACAGGCCAGATAGGCCAGATTTCCAGCTGTGCTCTCAGCTGGCTGTCTTATTCTTTTTGGCCCAAGGCATCTTTTGCATTTTGTAAGAAAAGAGAGGCCCAGCAAGGACACCTCATTATCCAATTAAACCTAATAGAGCAGGAATCATGATCTAAATCTTCTAAGCCCTTCTGGATGGGAGGAAACATTAATGAGTTTTCATTGACTTCTGTAAAAAGACTGCCATGCTTCTCCTGAAGGCTTTTGTTTTGCTTTGTTTGTCTTGCCAAAACATTAAGAAATTCTAACTGGAAGCCACTTCCTTTAAAACTGGGAGGTGGACTCTGCATGCTCTTGTAAGCTTTTTAGGCTGCACCAAGGGCTTGTTAGACAAATCTTGCCCATGATGGAGTTCTCAATTGGATTCTTTTTTGCAACACGACTTTCTGAAAAATATATTTATTTAATTTATCCTAAGTAAGTGTAGGGCTCTTCTATCTTTGAATCTAGGCTTTTTGGAGAAACTTCCCTCAGGTTCTTAATTACATCTTGATTCTGTCCCTTCCTTGTTCCATGTAGTGTTTCTTTCACCTCCTTTACATTCAATTTCTTCTTTGGGCTTCTTCCTTTGTTTGTGATAAAAATCTTTCTGTCTCTACTCTTTATGAACAACAGAAAGGCCTTTCCTAGATCCTGACACTTTTTTTTTCTAGACAACTACCTAATCCATCCTTTCCTTTTTGATTCCTAACTTTAAAAAATCATGATAACAACTACCATCCTTTCTCATCTCAAAAATCCTGAGTCCCTAATTGTTAAACTTTTGGGGTTTTATAATTTTCTCAACATCGTTGACTTCCCCCTTTTTTACTTCTATCTATCTATCTATCTATCTATCTATCTATCTATCCATTTATTTATTGTACCTGCTCATATCTTCTTCCCAAAATCCTTCACTTTCTGAAATGAGACTTGGTTATGTCATTTCCTCCCTCTCCCCAATGGCATCCGCACTCAAGCACAGACTCTCAATGTGGTTTATAGGATCTGCCATTATCAGCTCTCTGCTTATTAAATCTACAGTCTTATCTCTTTCCACTTTCTGCCTTATCCTCCATACTCCAGCCAGGCTGAATTACTTATAGTTCCTTGACTATATCGGATTTACTCTGTTCCACTTTTGGACTTTCTGTATGCTGTTTCCCCTACTGAACGTTCCTTCATATTTATTATTTCTATTCATATTGTGCTATGGTTACATGTTTATCTCTGTCCCATCCTAGTCTATAAGCTAGAAGCAAAGACTATCTTTCAATGCAATGCCTCCTAGTATTTGTTCGGTGAATATTTGTTGGTTGACCACATGTATTATGCAACAATCACTGTAGTATTTATCTTGCCACCAGAACTCTTAATGCTCCTATTTTTTCTTTCTTTTCCCTTTGGTCTTAGTTCTGTTTAATCTCCTTATGTTTTCTTTTAGTACTTCAGAGTAGTCTCTTGTTTTATCTCTTATTTTGGAGTCTTTCCCTTCCATTGTGACACACAGCCGCAGAGTTTTGCTCACAAAGTACAATTTTGACCATGCAACTTCTTTGCTAAGTAATTTTCAGTGACTCCTCACAGCTTGTATTATAAAAGTCATGCCTAAGGAATTCCTACAGGCAGTAATAATATCCTTTCCTGGTTTATATTTTACCAGTCTTATTCTACTAATCTCCACCCCAGTAAGCAGACTACCTGTGTCATGATTTTCTGTGCATGCTGTTCTCCTTTCTTGCACATTAGAAGGACTTCCTCTCCCTCTAATGAAATTTTAGCTATGATTCAAGGAGGCACAGTTCATTTGCTACTCCTCTGTAAGTATTTCCCTGGCTCCCCCGGGGGATGGTATAGTTTTTTTTTTTGTTTGTTTTTGTTTTTGTTTTTCACCTGTGTTCCCTAAGCACTTTGTTTTTACCTCCCTTAGGCACCTGTTAAGGATATTTTTGTATTTGCAGTTCAGCGATAAGGTGAGAAAGAATCTTACTCATTTTTGTACTCCCCAGAGTGCCTTGCCCATATGTGCTAAGTGTGTGTTGAATCAAATTTGTTAAAGATATTAAGAATTAAAGTTAAGCTTTAAATCACAGTAAGTTACATTTTTATTTTTTATCCAAATGGCTGGTTGGTGATCATACCCAAAAACCTAGCAGTAGTTATGTTAAAGTTTCATTAATGCTTTTCTTTTTAGGCATAGGACTTTCCCTAACTTATGTGAAAGAAATATTAATTGACCAGGACATAAAATGCACCCCCCTTAAAATATTACAACAAATAACATGAATATTAAACATGTTTCCCATGCTTAAAAATTGATTAAAAAATACTTTTGCTAAACCAGTTAGAAAACAAATGAACTCCCTTTAGTATTTCAGAAAGTGTCCTCAGTTATGTCTTCAGACTTTTCATATCCTGTAAGTTTGTCAATGGAAAGGACTGTTCTTTTTGTTGTATTTTGCAATAGTGACCATTCCTTCTGGTCTCTGCACTCAATAAAATATTTGCTGCATAAATAAGCAAGCACCTGTGTGGCAGAGTAACAACCAGGGGTTTATTTTCCTTTCCATTTCTTCTTTCTGTGTGTAATCTTGGAAAAGTCATCTCACCTCTCTAGAAGGGCACTGCCTTATTAGTAACATGGAGATCTAATATCTGAGTTAGGGTAGGGAGCTTGTTTAGATGGCCAGAAATACTCTCTTATCCTATTTTACTTTTCATCTCTTCTGAAGCTCCCATTTATTCATGATGCACCCAAATCTTAATGAATTCCTTCAACATTATCGATTACATTATGATCACAAATCCTTTAATGAAGGTTGATAACGTGCTCACTATTGCATGGAGCATGTTGGTACACTTCATCTTTCGCTTACTAGAAGGACTCTCTAAGTCAGATGGAAAAATCAGAGGACTCTGTAGGAGAGGTTTAAGCAGAGATATCTATGCCCTTGCCATGTCTAAGGATGGTCAAATATCACAAGAGATTAGTCTCTCAGACAAAGGAATTCACTTTTATGAACAACCCCCAAGGATGGACTCAGGCCAATCTGGCATCTGCCACAGAGTATGCACATCCAGGAGAGCTGCTTCAGGTCAGTAGTCAGAAAGTATTTCTTCTGCTAGAATGAACCTCAAGTGGAAGTCTTCTCTGAAATATGAGCCCGAAGACATATTAAGTGTTGTCTGCAAGTGACAAAAATTATATTTGCTTATTAGCAGGGTTAATAGGCACCTTTGAGCAGGTCTTATTTCAGATTGTGTTTTCTCAGGCATGAACGAAGGGGCTTTTGAAATTTAATCAGGCACAAAAAAGTTACATGCACTGTTGCTATGAAAACTGTGTCAACCTGATAGAAATATTAGAAGCAAACTATGTTTTAGTGACCTCAACATCTTTTTACAGAAATCTACAGGAAACCACAAATAGACTTTAGCAATCAAATTGACATTTCATGGGTGGCCTCCCATGCCAACCTCAAACAGCTCATAGACAGCCACATATTTTGATTCGCTTCCTCTCAGGAGGCACTAAATTGTTTGATGAGATGGCACAAAGATACTGTAACACTCTTCCTTCCAGTTAGACTGGTAGCCAGTCTCCTGAATGGATGGGAGACTGTGACCTCCAAGGTTATGTCCATTCCTATAGTCTAAAGAGAAAAGAATCAGAGAATGCTTTGGCTGTAGATTGGCCAGCACCTCCTAACCTAAGGAAAAAGATCGCTTTCCTACATTCTAAGCAGATTATCAAATCTGCCAAAATATAGAACTTCAGTCCAGAAAACCTAATCTATAGATATCTTTGGACAAACAATTTAAATCACTCTTTATCTGATAAATTTTTGGGAATGTATGAAAAGCCATTTTCTTTTAGATAAGGAATTTCTAAGAATTGAAAACTTCCTACCAGTTACCCTCTTTTTCTTATAGGAATGATAGATATTCTTTATCATTCTTTTATCATGTCTCTTTATTCTAGTCAACACTCTCACATAGATTATATACATGATCTATCCTAACATATTGCCTCTGAACAACTGCTGGCCCCTCTATACTAGAAACTACATTTCTTGAGAAACTGCTTCTTAATTATCCTGTAAACATTCAAACAGTCATAATATTTATAAATGCTCATTAAACATGTTTATTATACTGTTTGCTTGACATTCTTTGGGAGAATGTACCTCAAAAGAAATCCTTTTAAAAGCAAACTATTATTTGAACAATGTATCCGTTAGACATGGCCTTCTTGATACTCTCGGGACACAGGGAAAGAAACCAGCAGTGGTGGGTATAATTATCAAAATCTTGGCTATGATTTTGCTAATACAGTACAAGACTTTTCTATTGAAAATAACAAAAAATCCTCATAATTCTGGACTATCACATTGACCAGATACAATAGGACTTTGCTGAGTGTAAAAAAGAACACAAAACAGTAGCCAGAATGATAAGCCTACTATGTACTGGAGTTGTACTATATGACATATGGTTTTTGACTCAAACTTCAGAGTTAACAAAAATTCAGATGTATGATTCCAGAGAGCATGAACAATCTTGAACTGTTAAGTTCCTTTGAAAATTGATCTTAGCACAGCTGAGCTGTAGAGTGAAAACAAGTTGATTTATGTCGAAATAAATTACTGAGTGTCATTTCTAAAGCCCAGAAGACTCTGTAGGTTGCATATTAGTGGGTTTATATCTAATTTTAGGGACTAGGACATTTCTGTTCACTTTATCATTTTTCTTGCTATACGAAAGGAGTCCAAAATAAGTGCCATTTACTGAGAAGTAACTGATAGTTTCCCCAGGTTGTAATGTTTTAATTAGAGAGATAAAAAGAAAAGGCCACATTCTACTGCTCAATGAAGGGAGTCCTTTATAAAATCCTTATAAGAGGACGAGACAGATTTTTATTTGATAATGAGAAGCAAAATGTATTAAAAAGAAATTGTAAAAAAAGACACTAAGCAATAAAATAGTACTATATGGGCTTTCTTTCTCGTTTTTTTGTTTTGTTTTGTTTTTGTAAATAACTTTAGTGGAAAAATGAACACATTTTGAACCTAGATTTACTTTTATTATATGAAAAAGTATCAAAACCTTTTAGAAATGCCTAGATTGATAAACATGGTGCAAAAACTGGCCCCCTATAGTTTGAAACATTTGCTTCTATTGCCTTTTGTCTTTGATTTTATAGTTTTTAAAAAATCACTGTATTCCTGCTGAAAAGAACTCTGTATAAAAATATTTAAAGTCATGCAGTTTATAAGGAAGAGTGCATTATTTTTGCATATGGATTATTCAAAAATACTATTTCAGTTGTGTTATTTTAATTATGACAACACAAGTATTTGGAACTATGAAGAGACGTTTTCTTAAGTTAATTTTGCGTAAAATCTATTTTATAAATAAAATTTATAGGAGTTTTTGAAAAATGAGAAATTTGCATTTATATTAGTTCCCAATTCAGTTTTGATAATGCACTTGCTAAATTTTTTAACCACAGATATGAATGTCTAAAATAATTTAAAATGGAAATAATTATCTCACAGCATCCATAATAAAAGGTCAGAAAATTTTACCTTGATTTAAGAGCAAATTAAAAAGAACAATTGATTTTTCTTTTCCTGTCTTCTCTTGCAAATACAGGATGTCACATCAGTTTTATTTCAATAAGTAGCATAAAAACCAAAGCAAGTAAACAAACAAAAAAAATGAATTGTACTTATTCAGTTGGTTCTCTTAGACTATAGCCCTGAACTAGAATCTAGATGTTTTGGAATAAGAAGCCAGGCCTGCTTTGCCTTTCTATTTAATTTTACAGAGAACTAGGACAATGGTAACATGTCATCACTGAGGGCATGCTGTGCAAGATTTATCTTCCTGTGTTCAAACAAATCATTAGATTTATCTTTTTTGGTATCATAGGTCTTCATTGAGTCAAATAAACCATATTTTGTTTACTACAGTGGAAAGATATAAATGCTAACTACTGTTTAACTTTATTTTATGAGAGTGAATATTATATTCTTCTTTCCAGTGACCTTTTATTGCCTCGTGAATAAAGAAATAATTTGCTAGACAGAAATAGCAGCAAGAGAGTGATGGAATTTATGAGCAGGCCAACTCTTCTAAAACTGAGAGAGAAACATGATAGTTTCAGAATAAAAAATAGAGAATTTTTCTATACTCCATTTTCAAAATTTCTAACTTTATATCGTACAGTAAATAATACGTAGCATTTAAAAGGTACACAACTCATCAATCTTCTGTAGCAGAAAAAGGAAGTAAAAATCTGTGATAGATAAGTTATTTTGCCAAACACGTGCTCCTTAAAAAGAAAAAAAAGAACATAAAAAACAGGTAAAGAGAGTGCTTTTCACAAGACTTAAAAACCACATTTTCAGGGATTCTGTTTATGATGGAGAAAGTTGGGAAGAATATTGTTAGCATCCTTACAATAAGAAAAAGGTGGCAGGATGCCTGGGTAGCTCAGGGGTTGAGTGTCTTCCTTCAGGTCAGGGCATGATCCTGGGTGCAGGGATCAAGTTCCACATCGGGCTCCCCATGAGGAACCTGCTTCTCTCTCTGCCTCTGTCTTTGCCTTTCTCTCTGTGTCTCTCATGAATAAATAAATAAAATCTTTTTTAAAAAAGGAAAAGATGGCTAGTTTAAGAAATCTTAACCTTTCTTGAATGCATTAAAGAGCTGAGATCACAGGGAAAAGCTAAGGCTGATGGTTGAACAGAAACATTAATAAAAAAACTGCAGAAATGCAGTGACTACCCTAAGCATAAATTGTCACCAAAGGAATTTGAACTCTTCAGTGCACAAAAGGGTGACCACAGCAAAAACAAAGCTTAAATCTAGGTTAAGTCATGGCTACATTGACTTGACCCCCATGCTAATAACCTACCAAAATGTGCCCATTTCCAGGTATAAGTGCTATTTATCTCAGACACTATTGTACAATGTAAGACACCTAACCCCCCAACAAGAAGTATGAGAAACATAAAGAGGCAAGAAAAAATAGCACACTATTAAGAAAATCAATAGTAACAGACTCCAGTATGTTTCAGATATTGGCACTATCACACAGGGATTTTAAAATAACAATGATTAATGTATTATTATGACTAATAGTGGAAAAGGTAGACAATATATGTGAATATATGGGGGTATCCAGGAGAGGAGTGAAAACTATAAGAAAAAAAATAACTGGAGATGTAGAAATAAAATATATAGTCACAGAAATTAAAAAATGCCTTTGGTGAACTCATCAGAAGGAAAGAATTTCACACTGATGAGGAAGGAATTTGTGAATCAAAGATAGGTCAACAGAAATTACCCAAACACCATACAAAGCAAAAAGAGCAGAAAAACAAAGAACATCCAATAGCTGTGAGACAATATCAAATAGTCTAGCATATGTATAGTTGAAATATTGGAAGGAGAATATGACAAAAATATTTAAAGAAATAATGACTGAGAATTTCCCAGGACTGGTGAAAGATACCAAGACATAGCTCCAGAAAGCTCAGAGGAAGCTAAGCAGAATAAATACCAAAGAAATGTATCCAGATAATCATTCAAACTGTTGAAAACCAAAGACAAAGTCTTGACAGCATCTGGGGGAAAAAGACATATTATATCCAGAGAAACAAAGAATTACATTAGATTTGTTACTAGAAACAATGAAAGTAAATTACAGTTCATTGAGATCTTTAGAAGTATTGAAATTAAAAGAAAAAACTGTCACACTCAATTTCTTTATCTAATGAAAATATTTTTCAGTAATGGAAAAGAAGTAAAGAACTCTTTAGACAGACAAAACCTGTTTGTGAATTTGTAACCAAAATACATGTGCTACAAGAAATGTTCAAGGAACCTCTGCAGGCAGAATAAATAGGAAACAGAAACTGGAATCTACAGAGAGATGTGAAGAGTGCTGGAAATGACATGAATGAATGTATATATAAAATTTATTATTTTCTTATTAAATTGCTCTAATGGAAAATTGTCTCTCTACAACAAAACAGTAGTGGTGTGTGTTAGTATTATATGTACTGTGTACAGCTAACATTAAAAAGTATATGATAATAATTATATAAAAGATGGAAGTAATTGGGAGCACACCATTCTAAATTACACTATATGTGAAAATCTATATTATTTTCATGGAGGCTGTGATTAAAGTTATATATATAAACTCTAGGGAAATGAAAAATGTCATTTTAGGGAGTTATAAATGATAAGCTAATAGTGGAGGCAAATATGGAATCCTAAAGTACTCAGTCCTATAGAAGGCAGAAAAAGGAAGAAGGAATAAAAGGACAAATGAAACAAAAAATAACTAGAAATATGGTCCACTTTTACTAACAATATCAATAATTACATTAAATATTAAATAGTATATGTACATGCATTAAAAGACAGAGATTATCTGACTGGATGAAAAAATTAAATGAACCAACTGTATACTACCTACAAGAAATCCACCATAAAGACATATATAGATAAAAAGAGGATGATATACAAACAACCATTCAATAACCAAAATAAAACTAAAATAACTATACTGGTATCCGAGAGTTGACTTTATAAATAGGAAATCCTCCTAATTACTGATAGCAGAATTCCATGAAGAAGCATGGTATTTCCATGAATCACTTCGCCAGGTAGGTTACTGAGGAAGACTGCCATATTTGACTATATACTATGTATATGGATGAAAGAAATCTGAGAGACTTGAATAGAAAAAGTAAACAAATTAAAAACTGCAAAGCTAAAATTGAACTACTTTGGAGCTATGATCCACAGAATCAACATATTTTTGAATACCCCTCTAATGGGAGTGAGTTCAACTTTGAGACTGTCTACCAGCAGTGTATGAGGTGCTGCAGAGCCTTCTTAGAGAAGGCATGTTATAGTACACCTGTTCCTTCCTGCAGCCCCTGTGTGAGCCCCAGAGGTTCTGCAGTAAGGCTACAGCTGTTTCTTCACTTGAAATAATTGTAGATGGAAAGCAGTTATTGTATTTGACAAATAAAAATGTTTCATCCCGACTAAAGAATCTATATCTATATATATAACAGGGAATATTTTGAGGGAAAAATTATTATTTACCAGTAAAGGATCAAGTTACCAATAAGATATAATGAGCCAAAACATGTACACATTTAACAAAGTGCTTAAAATACATAAGACAAATAGTTATAAAATTGATGGAGCAAAACAGACAAAGCCACAATATAAGGGGTTACATTATGCTTTTCTCTCAGTAATAAAGCAAGCTGGAGACCAGAAAAGATGTAAACACTATGAACCAATTTGATCTAATTGATATTTATAAAACATCCCACTCAATAACAACAGAATAAAATTCTTCTCAAGTGCTCATGGAACTTTAATCAAGATAATCTAGACCGTGAAAGAAAACACAGGAAATTTAAAAGAACAGAAATCATGCAAATTATTTTTTTAACCCTAACAAATTAAATTAGAAGTTGACGACAAAAAGATATTAGAATATCTCCAAACACCTGATTCGAGGATTTACTATAAAGGCACAGAAATCGGGATGCCTGGGTGGCTCAGCAGTTGAGTGCCTGCCTTTGGCTCAGGGTGTGATCCTGGAGACCTGGGATGGAGTCCCACATTGGGCTCCCTGCATGGAGCCTGCTTCTCTCTCTGCCTCTCTCTCTTTGTGTCTCTCATGAATAAATAAATAAAATCTTTAAAAAAATAAAGGGACAGAAATCAAGAGTAAAGTAATGTATTGATAAAATGATAGACATAAAAACCAGTAGAACAGGATGTAATGACACATAGATGGTCCACTGATTTTCCAACAAAGAGGAAATGACAATTTTATGGAGAAAGGATATTTATTTATTTATTTATTTGTTATTATTATATTTTAAAGATTTTATTTATTTGTTCATGAGAGACACAGAGAAAGAGGGAGGCAGAGACACAGGCAGAGGGAGAAGCAGGCTCCATGCAGGGAGCCCGATGCAGCACTCGATCCCAGGTGTCCAGGATCAGGTCCTGGGCTGAAGGCAGCTCTAAACTCTGAGCCACCTGGGCTGCCCAAGAAAGGATATTTAGTGCAATAAATGGTGCTGAAATAATAGGATATTCATAGGGAAAAAAAAAAAGGTAAACTGTGGTTCATATCCTGCATCATAAACAAAAGTGAACTAAAAAATAGATCATAAACCTAAGTGTAAAATGTACAATTATGCAACTTATACAAGAAGGGTACCTGGGTGACTCTGTTTGTTAAGCACCTGACTCTCAGTTTTGGCTCAGGTCATGACCTCAGCGTCATGAGATTGAGCCCTGCTTTGGGCTCCACATTCAGTGTGCAGTCTGCTTGTCCCTGTCCTTCTACTCTTCCCCACTTACACAAACTCTCTCAAATACATAAATAAAATCTTTAATAAAAAATAAAACTTATACAAGAAAACATAGGAATAAATGTTTGCAATCTTGAGTGTGATGTTGAGTTCTTAGATCTAATATCAGAACATAATACATAAAAGAAAAAATAGTAAATTGGCTTCCATAAGACATAAACTTCTGTTCTTTGAAATTTACTTATTGGAGAATGAAAATATAAGACAGAAAGAGAAAAATATTCTTGAAATATATTTTTAGGTAAGATCTTCTATCTAATAAATAAAAGGAACTCTCTAAACACAATGATTAGAGAGCAATCAACCCAACTGAAATCAGGCAAAGACTTTTAAAAAATCCACTGCATAAGGATAAGATTAGTTATCTGGAAGACAGGTCAGGAGAAAATATACAAAGTGAGGCACAGGAAAAAAATAAAGAAAAGTAGAGAAAATAACAGAAGCCTTGTGCAAAGCATAGAAAAAATCCTTTAAGTCATCTAACTGGAGACCCAAAAGAAAGAAGAGAAAATATGGTTGAAGAATGTTTTTGAGGATAGAATGGCCAGGTACTTTCCAGTGCTGATGAAAAGCATCAATTCAGAGATTCAAGAGACTGCCAGCCTCATGAAGGGTAAACATAAAACAACACCTAAGGACATTAGTAAAACTGATAAAAAGCAAAGACAAAAAGACTGTAAAACGGCCATAGAAAAATGACGCATTTAGAGAACAATCATAAAACTTAAAGTTGATTTTACAACTAACTATGGAAGCCAGATGAAAACAGAATGGCATCATCAAAGTAATGAGATAAAAAAAAAAAACTACCATCCTAGAATTTTATAACCAGAGAAAAAATTCCTTCCATAATGATTACATTTTAAACAAACAGAAGTGATACCATCTTTCACTGGCTGACTTATACTAAAATATATTGTAAGAGTTTAATTGGAAGTAAAATGACCCCGGACAGAATGTAACAACAAATGAAGAGCCCCATAAAAAAAGAAAAATGTATGTAAATAGAAATGATTGTTGACTTTAGACAACAAGAGATACTTTCTTGGATGCTTAAAATAAATGTGGAAATAAACTTCATTACAACAATAATACAAAGATGTGAGAGGGTAAATGGAATTGATATTGTCTAAAACTTTGGTATTTTCCTGGAATTGGTCAAGTATTAATTTGCATAAGACTTTAATTTTTTGCTTTTTAAAAATTTTTGCCTAAGATTTTATTAGGTAAAATATCCCTATTGTAAATTACAAGGCAACCATTAAAGGATAGGGAAATAATGTAGACCTAACTAGTTAATAGAGGGAAAAGTTAAATAATAAAGACATTTGTCAATCAATAAAACAAGAGAAAATAGGGCAATCGATAAAAAAGGGGTATAAAATGAGAGTGGTGTGCAAATAGAGAACACATACTAGGTTATGGTTTTAAATACAATTAGAGTTGTAACATATTAAGTGTATGTAAGCTATATAATACAATTTGAAAACTAAGATTGACAAACTTATTACAAGTTCAATAATTCAATAAATTCAATATAAGCTGTTTATTTTTATTTTTTTTAGATTTATTTGTTCATGAGAGAGAGAGGAAGAGAGAGAGATGCAGAAACACAGGCAGAGGGAGAAGCAGGCTCCATGCAGGAAGCCCGACATGGGACTCGATCCCAGGTCTCCAGGATCCACCCTGGGCTGAAGGCAGCACTAAACCACTGAGCCACCCAGGCTGCCCAAAATAAACTATTTATAAAAACAAATCTTAAATATAAGAAAACAGAAATGTTGGGAAAAAATAAGGGAAAAATTGAAACTATGCAAACGTTAAACAAAAGATAGTTTCTGTAGCAATACTAATAACTTTCATAGAAGGCAAAGGCAAAACTAGAAATAAGTAGGATTATTTAATAATTATGAGTTCAATTCACAGTGAAGATAACACAGTTGTAAATCTGTATATATCAAATAACCCAACTTTAAAATATAAAAGTAAAAAATTTGTAGAACTAAAAGGAGAGGTATTACAAATCAGTGATTATAATGTGACACTGTTATAGCTCCTTCAATAACTTAAAATTTTTTTTTCCTTCAATAGCTTTTAGAATGAACAAACTCAAATGTTTCTATTTGACAGACTTGGAGCAGTTACTATTTGCTGCTAGGTTTTCCCCAAAGATGCAAGAAAAAGTATCTTTCTATTTTCTGTCTGATTATGGCAGCTGAGGTTGAATAGAGGAATAAAGGAATCTAAAAAAACACGAAGGAACTCATGTTGCAACTCAGGTATAACTTTATAAATGGTGAAGAGCCTGTTCTATTCCAAAAAAGGAATCTAAAATTTGAATATTCATGAGAAAATAAAATTCAGTAAGAATATAGAAAATCTGAACAACACAATTAATACACCGCACATAATGACAGAAAACATAGTCCTCTCAGGTACACATACATTTCATACAAAAATTGGCCTGATTCTGGGCCAGTAAGGAAGTCTTAAGGAATTTTTAAAAATTGAAATACTGTATACAATTTTATTTTGCCACAGAAGAGTTAAGCTAGAATTTGATGTCAAAACAACTAAAAATATCAAACTACTTAGAAATTAAACACATGTAAATAACTCAAGAACAAAAAAACAGAATTTAGAAAATAAGATAAATGATTTTCAAACTGTGGGATATAAGGAAATCAGTGTTTAGAGGGAAATTTATAGTCTTAAATGCATTTCCTAGAAAGAATATAGGCTAAAATTGAGTTAGCTCAGCTTCTATTTTAAGAAGCTATGGAAAAAGAACCCTACAAACAAACCTAAAGAAAGTAGAAACAAGTAAATAATAAAAATAACAGCATAAATCAAAGCAATATAAAACAGGGGATCAAAAGGTATAAGCTTCCTATTATAAAATAAATAAGTCCTGTAGATATAATGTAGAGCATGGTGACTATAGTTAATAATACTGTAGTGTGTATTTAAAAGTGGCTAAGAGAGTAGATCTTAAAAGTTCTTATCATAAAACATTTTTTTAACTATGTGAGATGATGGATATTAACTAGACTTAACTGTGGCGATCACTTTACAATAAACATATATTGAATCATTATATTGTATGCTTGAAACTAATATAATGTCACATGTCAATTACATCTCAATAAAACAATCGGAATTAAAAAGTTCAGCAAAAAATAAAGCTGATTCTTTGAAAGTATTAAGAAAAAATTACAAATTATTACATCAGGAATGAAAAACTGGACACTACTCTGATACAATTCTCACTAGAAGGGTAACTGAAAGACTCAAGTGAGCAACTTTCTAACACTACAGTTAGAAATTTAGATAATATGAAAAAAGATTCTAGGAAAACAGAAGAAATAGAAGTTTTAAGTAGCTCTATTTATGAAAAAGATATTTCATCATTAAAAAACAATAAGGGAAATTCCACAACAGATTGGCTTTACTGGTGAATTTTCCCATATATTTAAAAATGAGGGGTACCTGAAGGGCATTTAAGTGTCTGACTTTTAATTTTGGCTCAAGTCATTATCTCAGGATTGTGAGATTGAGCCCCATATGAGGCTCCATGCCGAGCAATGAGACTGCTTAAGATTCTCTCCCTCTCTCTCTCCCCCTCCTCCCCACTCACACACACATGCTTGCACTCTCTCTCTCTCAAAAAAATTATTTTTAAAATAAAAATTAAATCACATCATCATGTACTAACTGTTGCAAAATACAGAAAAAAGGAATGCATACCTGTTCTTTTTATGAAATGAGATTCATGTTAAATCTTGACAAGGACATTAAAAACAAAAAAGCGAAGACTGATCCTTATGACATTAGAGGGGAAAAATCTAAAATATGATATTAGTAAATTTAATACAGAGACATAGACAATGATAAAATGACAGCATCAAGTGACACTCATCTTAGGAATACAAGATGGTTTATCATTTGATAACTGATCACTTTGGTTTATCACCTTAACTGAAAAGAAAAAAATAAATGATAGCTTGAGAGATGATGAAAAAGCATTTGACAAAAGTCACCATTCTTTCATGATACAAATTTCTGGTAAACCAAGACTAAAAGGAAAATTCCTATTTTGATAGAGTAACTACTGAAAACCAATAGAAATTATTAAAAGATTTTTCCCAGAATCAAGGATCAGGCAAAGTTATCTGCTATTATCAGTTGATTTCAATTTTATGCTAGAGATGTAGTCAGTACAGGAAGCAAAAAAAAAATATTATAAAGATTAGAAAAGAATAAAAAGAGAATGCCATTATTTGCAAATGTCATTTTTGTGTCTACAGAAAATTGAAATACAAAAGCTGCTAGGTATAAGATTAATATACAAGAATTAGTTATAATTCTATGCAACCATTACATACAAATTAATAATAAATTTATAAAACTTTCATTTACAATAATATATAAAATATCAAATAGAAATAAATCTAGCACATAATGTCAAAAATACTGTATACCAAAAACTACGATCCATTAACATGAGAACAAAAGAAGATTTTGGTAAATGGAGAAATATGCCATCTTCATGGATGTGAAGATTCAACATTGCAAAGATATTGACTATCCCTGAAATGTTCCATAAATTTAATGTAAGAAGAATATAACCAATTTTTGGAAACTGATGAGCTAATTATAAAACAACTGGAGAAATGGTTTAGCTAAAGATCCAAAAAAAGAGAAATCTTAAAGAAGAAAATACAACTGAAAGAGGTTTATTACTAGATGTCAAGATGTACCTTAATCACACATACAACAAATAACAAAAGTGGAATTATGAAACAGTATTGAAGAATAGCAAAAAATTAAAAATTATGGGCAGCCCGGGTGGCTCAGCAGTTTAGCGCTGCCTTTAGCCCAGGGCCTGATCCTGGAGACCTGGGATCGAGTCCCATGTCAGGCTCCCTGCATGGAGCCTGCTTTTTCCTCTGCCTGTGTCTCTGCCTCTCTCTCTCTCTATGTGTGTCTGTAATGAATACATAAATAAAATCTTTTAAAAAATTAAAAATTATTTTAAAAATTGATTTTATGCTTAGATAAATATTTTTTGAATAAGTCTCAAAACCTCTAAATATGAAGAAAAAATTGGGAACCCGGTCTCAATAAAGTTAGTATTTTCCATGCAACAAAGGATACCATATACCTTTTAAAAAATGAGATAAACTATAGAAATGTATTTGCATATAAACATAGGTAGGTTGATATACAGAGTGTTTTAAAAATCTTGTGAATCGATAACAAAATAACTCAATAGAAAAATAATCAAGTGATAAGTATGGGAAATAAATAGAAAAGAAAACCTAAATAGCCAATAAATACATGAAAAAGTGATTAATCTCACCAGGATTCATGCAAATGTAATTTGAAGCAACAGTCAGATACAGTTTTGCATTCATTGAATTGGCAAAAATTTTAAAATCTTGATAACATCAAGTGTTGGCAAGAACAGGGTGCATCTTTGTGGGAGCAGGGATCTCTACATGGTGGTGGTGGAAATGTATTTTGATACATTAGAGAATAGTTTGGCACTAATTTCCACTAAGACTGAAGATGCGCATGCCCAATAATTCCACTTTCAGAGTTGGTGTTGTTTAGTACACACTGAACTAAAGAAAAACTGGGAAACAATATAAAACAAATGGATAAATTGTGGCATGTTATTGGCTGGGAGAGAGATCTTCTAACTTCAGAGTAATTGTAACTTCAGAGAAGGGAGAGAGGGGGGATGTATAGTCAAATGATAATGAAGATGAGGGGATGATTTTCAATGTTATATGTAAATATAAAAGTTAATACTTGCAACCTCTGGGTGTTTTCGCAGATATTTATTACCTTTTTAAGTTGAAACATTTTATAAGCAGAAAGAAAACTTGTTCTAGGATAACAGCAGTTTGAGTGGGGAGGTGGGAGGCAGTTGAAGGAATGGAGCTGATGAAATTGACCTGTCTTGGCACTTAATTAATGAGAGAAAATGGAGGAGTAAAGAGTGAATGGGAAGGGAGAGGGTTGGGAGAGATGGAGAGAGAGATCAAAGACGAAACTGCAGTGTAAATGTTAGGGGAGTGGGTGAGAAGTGGGTGGGGGAATGGCTGGACCGGGCACAACAGTGCTATTAACAAAACCAGAGAATGTGGGGCAGGACTCTCAGAAAGGAGAGGATGAGTTTCATTTTTGAAGAGTGACTCATGGATACTGATAAGACACCCAATTATAGATGTAGTTGATAGTGGCCAAAATGGGGAGAGAAATTAAGGATGAAGCTGTAGTGTTTGAAAGCAACAAAATTGATCATGGAGGCCATGAGTTAGCTAAATTTCCAAGGACATGAGGATTAAGAGAGGAAGAAAAAGAACCAGTACCACTCTTTGGCATGACCATGACACTGGAGTATTGGCCTCTGAAGAGCTGCCAGGGCAGAAGGGGCACAACACACAGTGGGGAATTGCGAGAGGCTGGCCCAGAAGCCAGGCCATAAAAGAACTTCACAAAGGGGTGACCATTGGTGTTCATGGGATGGAGACTTGAAAGAGGGAGAGAAGGCAGGTAAAGCTGCTTTGTGTATAAACTAGGGGGTCCCTGATGACTTGAGGATGCTGGGAAAGAAGGGAGAGGCAATGGTGGCTATCAGGGTGGCGGTCTGGCTACTAAGTGTACACAGTAAGGATCAGGGGGCCTAAAGGAGCCACTGCTTCCTGGACGGAGTGTCAGCTGAGAGGTGACATTCTATCCATTCTGGTTGCTCCTCCTGAGACTGGCCTTCTTCCAGACTTGGTGAGGGCTCCTCCAGGGGTTGTCATCCTCTCACCTTCCTCCTGTGGGTCTTAGCTGAAGAGCATTGGGGAAATGACTGAGAAATAAAACTGTTTATCCCAGCCCTGCATAAATAAATGTCACTTCCCTATTCCCTGCATCTGAATCGCTGATAGCCTATATTCTGCTGATCTTGTTTATCCTTGAAGCTGTCCTCAAACATTTCCCAGTCTCCTGAATTGCATACAAATGGATGAATATTTGAAAAAGTGTGATTGCTGTTGTTTGTTATTTTGTCCTGCCACTGTGCTTTCTTTTACCATCTGGACTGGAGGTGGACTTGTTAAAAAAAAAAAAAAAAAAAAAAAAACACCCAGAAAGGACAGTCTCACGAATTTGAGCCTACAAGAGAGAAGGAAGTCCTTAGTCTCTCCCCCAGAAAACAGATCTTTACAGAGTTTCCTGGCCAAACATGCAGCCAAGATGTTGCTAAATCTGGGAAGCTTATCAAGTGCAAACTGTGAGTCTTCTCCTCACAACTGTGTTCAACTACACATGGTCTGTTTGTTGCTCTAAATGAACATCACAGGAATAATCACAACAGACACCTGTATGGCACTGTGCACTTTTCAAATTATTTCCACATGCAAGAGATAATTTCATCTTCCCAACAAACCTGTAAGGTTCTGAGACTCTGAGAGGTTACATGGTCAAGATGCAAAGCAAGGCAAATGTTGGGGCCAGGTCTCTGCTGCCCACCCAGTGCTCTGCAACACTGTGGTTTGTCTTCATTAGATTCCAGATCTAAGACTTTAGATAACTGACTTTGTCCACAACAGCAGGCAGCCAGGAGGAAATGAAAAGGTAAACATTCATCTCATGCTGATAGATGTATAACCAATTCACCATTTCTTTGTGCAAACCCATTCACCATTACTTTGGAATCAAGTATATTCACCAGAGCCTCCCTTCAAGGACAGCATTATTTGTTTGGAGGAAATTTCTTGGCAAACCAATCATGCTGGAGGCTTGGTTCCCAATGGAGCTTGGGCTTGCCCTGAATGAGGAAAGGAACTTTTTGGTTGATTCACAAAGAAAGAAGAAGTGAGAAAGGAAAAATAATAGGGCAGAGCTGGGGAAAGACAGAAGGCTTTATGTTTTATATTATGACCTTTCCTTGATCTCTCAAATCTAAATTATAAATCTCATGGAATTCTTAAGGTGAATGAGTGGTTTGAAGACAAGAGATGGATATTTTGTGTTCATATTCAATAAGATTAAATCATTTTGGGGCTGAGAGAAAAGTAGGAGCTCAATTAGGATGGCAGAAAAATTGTGGGGACCTTTCTGGATTGTGATAGGCTATGGATTTGGGATTTAGGCCAAGTTCAGCTGCATTTCTGAAGAGTAGGAGGCCTCAGCAAGCACATGGATTGCTTCAGAAATTAGAGAGCATTTTCAAAGTCTGTGTTTGCATGTCTTTGATCCTCTAATTCAATAGACAAAAGAAAACAATTATATATGTGTACATATGCATAATGTATAATATGTATAGTGACTGACTTATTCAAGAAAAATGTGTCATAGTAACATAGAATCTCAGTTTAAGTGAGGAAGAACATTATACTTTTCATTGTACTTCCTTCCAAAGGCAACATTGGCTAACATTGAGTAGCTGCTTATTGGAGACATTTAAGAAGATGCTGATAATATCTGCTAAGAACATTGTAAAGACAATCTTCACTACAAGAACACTGATTTTCATCAACTATAAAATGGGTCCCTCATTATTATTATTTTTAATTAGAAGAGAAAAATGAGGGGCTTTGAAGTCATCAGAAATACTATCCACAGTAATTTCCAAACCTTAACAACAAAAAAAGATGAGCATAGCAAAGAATTAAAATACAATTTAGCCTTCAACTTCAATTTCTGACAAAGTTATTTTCTCCACTAATTGCCTAATATTTATTCTTTGTCTCAGACTGTTTGGATTCTGAAAGAACGAGCTCGAGAAGGTTTAATACACACATAAGATCCATTTTAGATCTTTCACACTAAAGATAGACTTTCTCTTTATTCCTTCCTCATTATTACGAAGAAAAGAGATATGTGCCTAGTATTCCTTGCAAGAAAGATATTTTGCAAAGATGCTTCACTTGCTGGAAAACTCTAGGATGAAAATAAAACAAAGAAACCTCCAAAAGAACAAAAACAACAAGAAAACCCTTCTTTCAGTTTGTCTGCTTACACTGGAATGTGGAATTGAGTACAGCCCAGAGACTTGGTTCCAGGTGAAGAAGGAAGGCAGGCGGAATTGGCACCATGCAGCCTGTGAAAATTGTGGAATGTGGGGAAGAGTTGTAAAATTTAAAGTCATATTGATAAAATCATCAGCTTCAACTACTTAAGACAGGAAGGAGGCAAGCATAGGGAGAATTGGCCCTGCAATGAAGGTAGTGAGAGAGGAAGGAAAAAGAAGAATATGAAGGGAAGCCACAGAGGAGCAAGGGATATGAAAAGTATATTGGTTTCCTTTTTGCTGCTGCAATAAATTACCACTAACTTAGTGGCTTAAAGTAACACACATGTATTATCTTATAGTGCTGGAGGTCAGAAGTCCAAAATCAGTCTCAGAGGGCTAGAATCAAGGTATTGACAGGGCTGTGTTTCTTCTGGAAGCTCTAGGGGAGAATGCATTTCTTGCTTTTTCCAACTTCTATTAGTTGCTATTATTCCTTGGCTCCTGAATACATCTCCTGTTTCCATGGTCTAACTGGCTTATCAGATTCTAACTTTCCTGTGTCCCTTTTAAAAGGACCTCTGAGATTACATTGGAGCCATCTGGATAATCCAGGATAATCTTCCCTTCTCAAGATCCTTGGTTTAATCACATCCACAGAGTCCTTTTCACCATATAAGGTAATTAACAAGGTTCTGGGATTAGAAAGTAGGGGGTAGGCATGATCCAGCCTGTTACAGAAGGTGTTCAGAAAATATAAAGAATGTTTGTGATCATAATTAAGTGGATGAATGGACATGTAAGGACACAAGGAACAACCAGCCCAATTATCCTGGAAACCTTCATATAGGGTGAATAGGTGATGCCAATACATATTGGTAGGATGTCTGTTTTGTGTCAGGGGCATGTTAGGGATTTGGGGGAAGAGAGACTTTTGATCCTAGTTATGGGGTAAATATCTTGTGTTTTCTGTCCTTTCCTTGCCACGTTGCCATTCTTTTTTTTTTTTTAAGATTTTATCTATTTATTCATGGGAGACAAAGAGAGAGAGGCAGAGACACAGGCAGAGGGAAAAGCAGGTGCCTTGTGGGGAGCCCAATGTGGGACTCCATCCCAGGACCCGGAGATCACAACCTGAGCCAGACAGATGCTCAACCACTGAGCCACCCAGTTGCCCTGCCACTTTGCCATTCTTATCTTATCCTGGAAAATGATTTAACTTTAAGTTCTATACTCAGACATTCACTCCCTTCAGGGAGCTTTCAATGAGCCACTATACTCCCCTGTGAAACAGGGCATTCTCTGGCCTCACTTCTTTTAAAAGAAGAGGAAGATATTATTCTTTCTAAAGCCAAGGGAAGTAGACTCCATGAAAATCATTTGTAAAGTGAGTCTCTGAATTGTCCCCTATTCCTTCCAGTTAGGTTCAATGACTAATTCTGTTGAGGTAGTATGGAGAAAAGAAAGAGAAAGATGTCAAAAATAATTACAGTAACTGTATTACAGTGACCTATTTTCTCACCACCTAGCATGGTAAACCTATATGATTTTCCATGTGTCAAGTAGACACTTAGGGATGTGATGAGCCAACTTGCTGATACTCTACTACAGAGGAGGACAATCCCAGCACCTGAAAGTTGTAAGACAATCCACTTGTGTTGTAATCTGTGGAATGGAGAGACATTAGAGTCAAACTGGAACTAGATCTCCCTTATCAGAAAACTGAGTAATGCAGAAATCTCTGTAAGCCCTCCTTCAAGAACGTGCAGAAGTGCTACATGTGACTGTACATTCATCCATCCAGGATATTCTACCTACAAACATGCCCACCACAGGAGATCCCTGGCTGGCTCAGCGGTTTAGCACCTGTCTTTGGCCCAGGGCATGATCCTGGAGTGCCAGGACCAAGTCCCATGTCAGGCTCCCTGAATGGAGCCTGCTTCTCCCTCTGCCTGTGTCTCTGCCTCTCTCTCTCTCTCTCTCTCTCTGTCTGTCTATCATGATTAAATAAAATCTTTAAACAAAACAAAACAAAAAACATGCCCACCACATAGTGGATATCAACAATGTGCCAGCAACGCAGAGAACATCCACAGCCAGTCTATTTAGATGCAGAAGTAACAATTATAAGCTCAGTTAAGTAAAGACTTACTTGACCTTTTCTATTTCCTTCCACAAATCTCCAACAGAGAGAGAACTGGTATCTAGAAGACGAAGGGGAAAAGGCATGCATGAGCCCTATTATCTCCTATCTCCATGAAGAAGGGACAAGGAGAACATTGAGTCAGATCTAAAATGAAAACTTTTAAAATAAATAGAAATGAGTTTTAAATACAAGAATGACAAGGTTCTAATAAGTATAAATGTCTGAAAACTTAGAGAATCTAGCCAACATGTTATTAAAGAAGGCTATCATTGGAATAAACCATTTCGTTTATATGCCCAAGAAGTTGGGTTCAGTTAATAAACTGGTTACATAAGGATTTAGGATATAAAATTACACTTAATTGTTTGCTCTCATTCTCAGCTCCTTGAGGTCAGAGAATATGGCACCATGGGGACAATTTAATTGCAAGGGACCTAAACCTGCTCCAATTACTTCACCAAAAAATATGTTTATTATAAGCAAAGACACATCACTGAAACACAGAAAGAAAGGAAAAAGCAAGCCTTGTGGACAACAAAATTTTGGGTACTCTGGCAATTGGGGGTTCAGGTTCAATAACCTTCAAAGTAATGCTCCACCAATAATGAAACTCAGCCAGCATTTGGCTCAGATTCTTTTACTTAAAATGAGACAGAGATAGAGATAGAAAGGAGGGTAAATAGACAGACTTAGCCAAGCTTATAAATTTATTCAGTTAAAGTTGAATGAGGAATTGGTATGATTATGAGTAGCCAGTTCAAATCATACAAACATTATAGAGACATTTAATAAATGGAATCTGTTTAGCTTGAGAATCTTAGATTTTACTGGTTTATAATAATCACAGTATCTCAATAACTAGAATGTAAAGGTCTTCCACTTGTCTTGAAGGGGTGCATTTGGAAGAAATATATAAGAAAGCCATACATCTCATTTCTTGTCTTTCATAATTAATATGTTCTTTGTTTCAGCATTTTACTAGAATTGCAGCAACAAGCTGCAATGTCAGGAACTAATCAGCTTGCTGCTGCAATCTTTCCACCCTCGTTGGAGATATTTATCCTGAGAAATTTCTTTTCTTCTTTTCATGATACTTAAGTACCTTGTAAAAATCAGTTTGTTGACATGGCACATCATATAAACCCCCAACAGAATTAAGAAAACAGCCCAAATGGGTAGCCAAGAAGTCAAAGGTAAGAGTGGGAGGTGGAAAGAGCCTGTACCCTCAAGGAGTTGCATCAGAAAAATGTGAATTTCTTTGTTATCCATGTCCTTGACTCCAGAAATTCTAATAAACTCCAATGCTATGTAATTCTACATTAAACCTGCTCATAGCATCTCCAGAACACTACTTCACTGGGTCAGCATCTGTAGTGCTGGGAAAGAATAAAACTGAGCACATCTCAACTGGGTCAGGTATTACCTGTTGATGGTTAAGGGAATGCAAGATGATAGAGGATAGTGACTATACAATGAAAGAGAAAAATATCCACCAGGGTGGCTTCAATTCCAGACTTTCTCAAATGAGGAAAATTCCAGACTAGCTCTTCTAAGGTTGTCCTTATACGGTTGTTCTAAAGTTAAGTGTTTTGTCTTCAAGCGTTATTTATAGAGGAGTTCAAGTTCACATAAGTTATTTATGTTTTTAAATTCACAGAGTTCTACATAAACGTTGATAGAGATAGGAAGAGACGAAGCATATGGAAGTGTCACAGGGAAGGTTCTTCCATCAAGAAGGCAGATCTAAACTTAGATGTTGGATGATGATGGAAAAATACAGCATAGTAAGCCCTTCCTCTTCTGACAGAGTGCCAATTTGTGAGTCTCTTGGATTGATGAGAAACTCTGATCTCAGAACCTCTGTAAACTCTCTTGCTTTTAATTTCCTATGCTTCAGACTCAAAAATTACATTGTCTTCAGTTATTCTTTCAAGGAAGATACAAGAGGCTACAAAGAAAAAAAAGATGCAGGAATGGGGAAATCAGAAAGTACCATCAAAGTCATTGTAAAGCAAGTACATATATATAACATACATCCAGACACACATATTTATATAGAAATGACAGTGAAGTGATAACAATAAAAAGAGCTCCTCAAGCTTCTAAACATGGAATAAGATAGCCAAACTCTCTCCCTTTTTTGACTACTGAAGAAATAAAAAGATTACCTAATTGTGAGAAAATGTGACTTTCCTATGTAATTATCACAAAGATGCCATAGGTAAGTTTTTCTCTTATTCTGTAAGTTAAGAGGTTTCCCAGCATTATTATTTTAGTTGATGAACTAGTTTGGCAGATGAACTCTTACACGGACACCTGATAACACAGATCAATGGGAAGCAGACTCCCAGGGTCCTCCTCAGAATGCCAGGGCACTTTTTGGACACCTTTAAGTCCTATGAGTACATTTGAAACCAGGTATTCCAAGGTAACTAGAGCACTAGAAAAAGAAAGACTCCTCAGTTCTTCATTTATCAAAACATCTGCTTTAATGCATGAAGAAAATGGTCTTATGTATGTGTGGATTATCATGATCTGGCCTATAAAATCTGTAAGTAATACTGCTACTATAGTGCATGGTAGGAGTAATGGTAATACATCGTTTTCATGTGTGAAATGGGAATAATAATGTATATCTTGCTGACCTCATGGAGATAAGTGAATTCAAGAAAATGAATGTAAAAATGCATTGCAAGCAATTATGCATTAAATCGTTGTTCTTTCCCTATTTTTGACAATAGAAGATTAAAAGTGGGCCCCCAGATTTAGGTAATATGTGACTTTATAGAAATTAGCAAAATATGGCCACAGTCACATTTTTCTTCCTTTCAGAAATTATGAGACAGAGTAAAAGAAAGTCTATAAAACTTTTGCAAAAGTCAATTCAGTGTTTTTTCTCTTTGGAATTCACCAAAAACTTGGTGGAGGATGAAATAAAAAACAAACAACAACAACAATAACAAAAAAGGTAAAATCCATCTTCAATAATCTTAGAAGACAAATTTAATAACAGTTGCCAAAATGTGTGTGAGAACTGCCAAAAACAGTTGATACCAGGCAGAAGCTGTGAGGGACAAAGTGCTAATAAATATGGAGACTGGCAGGAAGGCTCACTAGCGTCTCAAAAAAAGCACCAGCAAAATATACTTTTTATTCTTAAGAGATTACCCTAAAATACAGAGACCATATTCTTTGCTTGCAAAAAATGGATGTAGCAATTTCAGTGAGAAGGGCTGGTGGTAGAAATTTCTGCAAGGTGGGTTGATTGAGCAAAGCAGAAGCAAAGCTGCACAAAGAATCATACAGAGAAACCATTTTAGGAATAGGCAGCCACGGACATGAAAAGAGCCTTTGGAATCAGAAACCTCTTTAGTCTGCAAGATTATCCTAAATTCTATCCTTTGCCTGCTTTTCTATTCCCCACTCTCAAACTTGTAGAAATGCCTGGCCCAGAAAAATTCATGTCATGCTATGATGACAGAAAAAAAAAAGATAATAGCTAAGTATCAACTCGAAGATAACATAAGAAATCAATGGGAGAAAAGCAATATTTTTTATAAAGAAAATGCATAAAATATAACCATGGTACAGTAGAAAGTTGTGACAAAATATTTTGCATAAATCAAAAAAACTTATATAATCAGTTCTATAAAGGAACATCAAAAACAGCAATACAAGAATTTAGAAGAGATAGGGAAACAATAGAACATGAAAAATGAATTTGCAGAGCACAAGAAAGAAACAGAAAAACCCATCATTTAGAAAGGAAGACAAAATTAGAAGGAACACAAGAGACGATAGGCATGAAGAAACACAATAAAGAAGTCATTAATGTTAAATAGAAATTAAACCAAAAATATTTTAAAAATTAAAATCAAACAATCTACCATGGGAAAGTTAGCTAAAGAACATCTTTTTTTATTAAGGATGAAAAAGATCAAGTCACTGTAAGGTAGGTATCATCCACACTAGAGCACCTTTGAGAATAAAACAGGACAAGGTAAATGCTAAATGTAATCAGATCCTTGATAGCCTTATGGCAATACTTTCTTGAACAAACTGGAAACGATAGTCACCCTACTTTAAGACAGCAACACTAGACATAACGGTTCTGCATAGGAATATCCCATGTTTGGGAACAGTAGAGCAACATTCAAAGTTTTTAAAGAAAGCCATCAATTTCATATCTAGAAAGTTCATCTAGTATATAGACAAATTGAATCAAGCATACCAGAACTCAAGGAATATTTTTCCCCAACATATTTCTTGAATAAAATATTAGTGAATTACTTTAGCAAAACAAGGGATGATTGGGGAAATTATGATACAAGTACTGTTGGTGAGCACTGAAAATAATTACCCGAAGAACAAGCACACTCCAACAGGTGTGGGGACGGCATGAAAAGAAAAGTAAGTAATGTGCACCCTACTCATGCAGAAATGCTATAAATATCAAAAATCAGGAGGGGGAAAAGAAAAACAAGGAGGGAGAGGGAATTTACCGATTCCTTCATCTATGACACCTGAGAGTTAACGAATATTATTTAAACACAACAAATCAAGTAATCAACTTTATTTAAATAAAAGTTACTTAAGAATACAAACTAAACATTAAAGAATATTATTGGCTGAAAGTGAATGGTGAAAGAAAGAGAGAGAAGAGGTAGAAGGTGAAATGCAGTGATGTGATCAATGTTTTATGTTAGGAGCCTAAAGGCAGTATATAAGAGTATATAAGATAAAGGTTCTTATAAATAAGAACCTTTAGAACAAAGTAAAACCTTAAAAACAAAAGGAACTAAATGTAAACAAAGCAAAGACAAACAATCAACACTTGTTTTAAAAAAAACTATTAAAAGAATTTCCAAATGGATAAGAAAAAAACCAACTACCTCATAGAAAATGAACAGAGAATGTGAATAGAGTTTATGGAAAAAGAAATCCATTCATCCTAAAAGAAATAAAAAATTAACAACTACTCTAAGATACCACTTTCACCTAAACTATGTGCATCAATCTAAAAGTCTCACATATTGTATGGTGAGGTTTTGGGGAGACACTTTAAAAATAAAGTGTAAAATAGCAGTTTTAGATTCACAGCAAAACTAAGCAAACAATACAGAGAGTTTCCATATTCTCCTTGCCCCTAAGATACTCATAGCCTCCTCTACTACATCAACATCCTATACCAGAATAGTATATTAGTCACAATAGATAAACCTGCATTGACACATAATTATCACCTGAACTCCACAGTTGACATTAGTGTTCACTTCTGGCGTTATACATTAAAGGGTTTTTGACCAATGTACAACATATATCTACCATTATTAGACTTATAATAGTTCCAGTGTCCTAAAAGTCCTCTGTGCTCTCCCTATTCATCCCTCCTTCCCTAAAACCCCTGGCAATCACTGATCTATTCTCTGTGTTCACAGTTCTGCCTTTTTCTAGAATGTCATATAATTGGAATCATGCAGTATGTGACACTTTCAGACTGGCTTCTTTCACTTAGTAATATGTATTTATAATTTCTCTATGTCTTTTTCATGGCTTCCTTTCTTTTGGGAAGGTATCATGGAAGTGTCGTTATAACACTTACCGGAAGGTAATTTAGCACACCTACCAAATGCATAAACTTTGAATCTGGCTTTAATGGTGAGTTCATATTGGGGAAGGCCTTGTGTGCCAAGTTAAGTTCTCTAAATAGTAGGAAACATGAAGATCTATAGAAGTAATGTAGTTAAATTTGAGACTTGGATGAGTCAAGTGGTAACAATATATGGACTGAAATTTACAGCCGAGAGAAATTGAGTCACTTTATATGAGACTATCTTAGTTAGGCATAAAATAATGAAGGGAAGAACTAAAAAGGATAATGATAGGAATTTTGAAAAAATAGTTAATGATTAAAAAATTCCGAAGTAATAAACAATGGAATCTGGAAATATTAGGGCATCTCTTAAAGATTTATTTCTTGGTGTGTTTAACAAAAATTTGTTAAAACGTCTACTCTGTACCAGCCTGTAAAATTGATACTTGCATATTGGACTTGGAATAAAGTAAATGAAAATGTGTAAGTATGCTTCCATGTGTTGGAGATGAAGGTTTAAATCTCAGATGAGAGACTGATAAATTTACTCTTGAGAGTCATCCTCAAGCAGATAGCAATCAAAGCAGTGAAGACAGAAAATAGATACATTAGGAAGAGACTCAGTAATGTACATAGCCATGAAAACAAGTGTGGGGAACATTCAGAATGAGAAGATGATAAAAAATACCAAAATCCATATAGAAGTTGCTAAGGTTGGTTAATTTGACATAAAATGTGTCATGGGTGATTTAACAGAGTGTAGATGCAGAGTTACAAAGACCTGGTAAGTAATGGGTATTGAAGAAATGTAAGTATGGATAAAAATTATGAATTTGAGAACTAAAAGTTAGGAGAATCATATGAAAGTTAAATGAAGAGGAAGACACTTCAAACTATTTTTTAAATAAGCATAAAATTGTGCATATATGAAGATTGTGGAAGATATTAGGGAAGAGGGAGAGATTTAAGATCCGTGGGAGATCTGTGCCACTAAGATCCATGGGAGATCAGGTGTATTTTGGTCTCAAAATGTGAGAAATCCATTTCTTAGGGATGAAATTGGCCTTGGAAATAACAGAAGGAAGGAAAAAATATTGATTAAAAATTTATACTGGTTTAGGGCTTACTTAAGAGACTGAGATGAAATGAGAAAATTGCAGAACAGAAAGCAGCTACTATACATAGGTGCTATTTTCTTGAGTCAAAGGCCCTGGAATATCAAGCAATTTGAACAAAAAAAGGAATATATTCATATAGCTCCCCTTGAAATCATGGAGAAACATCCCATTAAAACAATACTTCCTCCAATATAGACATAGTTCAGTCAGGCAATATTGTGCTTTTCAGTGATAAGAATGTGAGAAATACATCCAGTATGTACTGCTGACTAGATAACTATATTAAGAGATATTCCTACAAAGAATGACAGGGCAATCCCATTATCCAGTGAGGCATAAATACTGTTTATCTAATCACCTTGGTTGAAAAGAGTATAAACATTTTCTATTTGTTTCTTTTTCCACATACACTGTGGGTCAAATCACATCAGGGAGCATCCATGGATACGGTAAGGAGATAATGCATACTACTGGTTAGATATACAACTTTCACTTTCAAATCAAGAGTTACCTCAGTCTGATATTTCTGATGGTCAATAGTTATTTACTAAGTGCCATCAGTTTATTAGTGATAAGAATATGGGCAGTTTGTTTGGAGGTATGATAATTAAATTTTACATTCTAAAGTCAACAAAAGTAAGTAATAAAGGAGTCAGTTTGGTCAGTCAAAAATTCATGTGAACAGAAGGCCTTTCTGGTTGGTGGTACTGGATGGCCACCTACATAAATTCACCATGTTTGTCCAATAACCCATGTAATATCATATGACATTCTTTTCTTTTTCAGGAATCCCAAATGCAATTTTCTATTTTTAATTGTATGCCATGTTTTTTTACCCACTTAGTGTTAGAACTGATGATAGTAGGAACTTATTGATATTCTAGTGCTTCATTAATTAAAGGTCTTCTAATTAATTTCAATTACCCCAAATAAACTTATTTTGTAGGGGCATAGTTTAAAAATAAATGTAGGACTCAAGTTGGTAGGGTTATAATTATAAACTTGGGGGATCCCTGAGTGGCTCAGCGGTTTAGCACCTGCCTTTGGCCCAGGGGCATGATCCTGAAGTCCCGGGATCAAGTCCCACATCGGGCTTCTGCATGGAGCCTGCTTCTCCTTCTGCCTGTGTCTCTGCCTCTCTCTCTTTCTGTGTCTCTAATGAATAAATACATTAAATTAAAGAAATAAACTTGGTCATTTTTACCACTAATGCATAATTTCAAAAAGCTTTGAAGTATGAATTTTACCAAAACTGTGTCTTCATTTATATTGTGAATGTCAACCTTTATGTCTATGGTAAAAATAAAATCAGATATCATTATACGTTATAGTAATGAAGGTTAACACAGTGAATTTTACTTCATTGTTGCTTTCAGGCCTATCTCAAATGTCCACACTTGTACAAATTTTCTTTTAGGCTCTATTTTTCTACATATTTATTTCTTCTATTTTCCAATAAAATTGTCTATGTCCACGTTAATATAAACAGTTATGACATGTAATACTCTTTCCCATCTAGCTTTAAAGATGTCCTATTAAAACTATTGAGCCTAGGGATAGTATAAAAATATATATAAAAAATATATAAAAAATATATAAAAAAAACTGTATGACTTGATCTAGTCTATTGTCATCATAAGCCAATATCACTGGGCTCTTGTTATGAGTGAGAAATCCTACTGGGCAGTTAGGCTGTAATGAGCATTAGATGGAGTCCTTGGCTTTCAGTATTTTCAATATAGGGGAGGAAACAGAAATTAAACTGAAAAAAGGGCAACAGCAAAGAGATCACACATTATCTAATTATAATTGATAGAAAAGATGTACATAAAGGCCCCTGAAGGAATAAATGAGGGATAGAACCACTTAACATGAAAGCAGAACAGCATAAATAAATTAATCTGTTCACACTCCTAAATAATTATCACACACAGTTATATGCCAAACCAATTAATTTGAGATCATTAACAACATGCAAACAACAAAACACAAGGAAGCATCATTCTTTATGCCACTAGGATCATTGAAACATGTTTAAGGGAAGTTACATTTACTGAGTATCTGATACTATGTAGATGCCATTTCATTTGTTCAGTTCTCCAGATAAACCTGTGAAGTGAACTCAGAGAAAGCAAAAATCTTGCTCAAGGTTATTCAAATAGTGTCTAAGCCAAACTTCAAAACCAGATCTGTGTGATATCAGAGCCAATGTTTATCCCCCTGTTTGCTTCTGTCTCCTTTAAAACATAAATCATTTGTGTCCCTTTACATCAAGGGTCATTCCTTCAATGAATATACCCAGCTTGTGTCAGATCAATGTTTTCTGAATGTTGTTAATTATATTCAGTAAAAATTGATATAAATCACAACTCTGTAAGACAGCTTTTAAAATCATTCATCTCAAAAAAAATAAAAAATAAAAATAAAATAAAATCATTCATCTCAAACACCAGCACAAGTATTTTATGGAGTCCTGGGTTGTGCTATATTCCCTGTCTCTAGAGCTTCTTGCATTCTTCCCTCAAATTAATCCAACTTAGTTACACAATGTTTATGGCTCCAATCAATCAATGCTTTCATGGAGAAGCCTTTCAATAACTTCCTAGACTAGTCAAATTTCTTTATTAAATACCCATGCCTCTTAGACACTACCATGGTGCTATATCCCTTTTGCTTATAGCACTTACTGTATTAATTGCTTTACACCTTCCTGAGTGTGAGGATTTGAGGGATGCCTCTTTAAAAACTGCATGAGGATACAGACAATGCTTTTGCTCAATATAGTTTCAAATCCTACCATATCATACCTGGAAAAAAGAGTTTAAAAATATATGTTGAATATCATAAACAGTCTTGTACATAAAAGAGTCAATTAATAAATGATATTATTAATGACTTTTTCTGCAGGCTGGCATTTCTAGTTTCCATGAGGTAATATTGAAGTAAACACACATTCTGGCTAGAATTTTGCAGCACACTATGAGATCACTCAGATTATGATCACTCAAATCACTCAGACTATGAAAGAGTCAAGAGTGAGTAGATAAGAGAATGTCAATATTCTTTATGTAGGTGGGCTTAAATATTTTTATTTACATAAAGAAATAAGAATAAAAATTGGAGACAGATTTACCAAAAAATCTAAATTCAACTTTAGACATTAATGGAAAGTAGAAACTGTGTTGTATACATGTGCAATACATTCATGACATTCTTAGTACATAGAGACACTCAAAATCTAGTGAATAAATAGATGAATGCTTGGCTCCTGCAAAGCACTTCACATATATTATTTTATTTTTACAATTCTTATTAGCATATTTTCTCACTGTTCTCATTTGAAAAACTGAAGCTCTGAGAGGTTAATTTGCTCAAGTCATCCAGACACTGAATTGTGAGACTAAGATCAGAACCAACTCCAAGTTTATCTAGCTTCAAAGTCCATTGCTCTTCTCACAAAACCACATTACTTTCCAATATACACTAAAAGAAAGAAAGAGGTAGCTAGAAGGAGATAAGTTTCATCCTGTCTGGAGATGGGATTGAGGAAGATTTTTCTGTGTTTGAAAGATGAACAGATCATCCCAGAAAAACAAAGATGGAGGTACAAAAATGCACAGGAGAATGGACTTGAGGGAATTGGAGATGAGGTGAGGAAGGTCAGTTGGATCCTGATTGTGAATGCTCTTGATTGCGATGCTAGAGAGTTTGAATATTCATAACCAAAGGGATGGTATAGGAAGGTTTTACAAAGAACTCTAGCAAGCAGAATTGTTTGTATTTTGTGAAGGAATATGGATAAAACTGGAGCTAGTAAGAGATCAGAGGCAAAGAGTATCCAAATAACTTAATGAAGAGTGGCAAAAACTTTGAGTAGCATCAAAGACAATGAAGAAAGATTGGACTAATTCTAGAGCCATTTTAGAGTTGTCTACAGGATTGGAGTTCACTTATATAAAAGGAATAAAGAGGGAATATTATTATTAATTTTTCTACCTTATAATATTTAGATAGGTTGTAGTATTGTTCAGCAAAAGAGGGATCTTTGGAAGAGAAGAGTTTGGTGAGTAGTATTGTTGAGATAATAAGTTTAGTTTGGGATATGTTCATTCTGGGGCATGTACAAGGTATCCAGGAGGAAAAAATAAAAAAGTTTACAAGTGGAAATTTAAGAAAGAAGCTTAGGAGAAAAGATCATATAAGGAATGTGAATCTGGAAGTGTCTGGGATTGTGGGTAAAAGGGTAAACTTAAACAAAAGTAGGATCAAAGACTGAAAAATGATGCAAGTTATATTTAACTCCAAGTGGTCAGGAGCCATGACTAGTTTGTTTACTATGCTAGCCCTACATCAACTGTAGTATCTGGCTCACAGCAGACAATATCTGTCTTAAATGAATAGATGGATAAATAATGAATGAATGAAAGGAAGAAAAGTCTTTAAGAAGTCTGATGGGGGGGGGGGGGCAGCCCCAGTGGCGCAGCGGTTTAGTGCTGCCTGCAGCCTGGGGCGTGATCCTGGAGACCCTGGATCGAGTCCCACGTCAGGCTTTCTGCATGGAGCCTGCTTCTCCCTCTGCCTGTGTCTGCCTCTCATTCTCTCTCTGTGTCTCTATGAATAAATAAATAAAATCTTTTAAAAAAAAAAGAAGTCTGATGGGGGAAAAAGGACAAAGATGAAAGTAGTTGGAAGAAAACCTGAAGAGTATAGTGTATAGTTAGTTGCACAATGTAGGAGAAATTGCTGGGACCGGAGGGAGAAAGCAATACATTAAATGCTTCTTTAACTCAATTTTATTACATCAGCCAGTATGCAATGTCAGATTTATCTTCCCTAAACTTTATTTTAAAAATTATATCATTACTCTTCTCAAAAATCTAAACATTTTCCAAAAAGATAAAGTTCTAGGGACACCTGGGTGGCTCAGCGGTTGAGTGTCTGCCTTTGGCTCAGGCATGATCCCAGGTTCCGGCCTTGCAGGAAGCCTGCTTCTCCCTCTGCCCATGTCTCTGCCTTTCTCTCTGTGTGTGCCTCATGAATAAATAAATTTTAAAAAAAGAAGGAAAAAGAAAAAATTCTAACCTCTCCATGGGACAATTAAGATGCTCTATAGTTTGGCTCTGACTCATGTCTCCAGATATAGTCCTCTTCTGAATCCCTCCTTCAATTTATGTTCCTTTCTTCACTCTTTCCTGAACAAGTCAGGTTTTACCTGATTCTAACACTTTATCCATCCTCCTTTCCCCTGTCTTCTATAATTTATCTTCCACAGTTCAATTGAAGTCCCATTTTATTCACGAGAGCCCCTTTATTATTTTAGCACACACTGGTGTATCCTTTCACTGAATTCATTCTTGCCTAGGTCATGCCCCCTGACATCAGTGTTTTGAGCATTTACAAAAGCAAAGAACAACTATGGATTTATCTTGCTATAAGTCACAGCCAGAGCTGCTTTTCCTGGGTTTTAGCAGTCTCTATAGGGATGCATCAAGTGTGAGCTGCTCATCTGATTTTGAAGCTCCTTCCCCCAGTGCTCACAGCTATAGTGACACTAGGAACAAAAACAAACAAAAAGAAGACTGCTGCATGAGAAACATTTTCTTCAAATCTTGTTATGTTTCTTGTTGTCATTCCGAGGGCCAAGAAAACTTGCCATCTATTTAAAAATATATATCTATTGACTTATCAGGGTAGAGCCAGTTGTGCTGAATAATAGGAGAATGCAGATAAGGGTGTATGGATAGTGAGGCTTGTCATGGGTAATGCAGATATGGATACTGTGTGGGGATGTTCACAGGAGAATGTAGATATGGGTGTCTGATGGTGATGCTCCTGGGAGAATGTAAATATTTTTTTTTAAATATGGGTGTTGAATGATAATGCAGTGGAAGCTGATTTGACTATATTTGAAATTTTCCTTTCCCATCCGCATCAAGCAGCACTTTTAGAATGACATCTATGTTTTTTCTTTTTTCAAAATTCAATTATAAAGTCCTCTGAGAAATCTTTTCTGATCTGCATTAGAACAACATTGTTTAGGTGCTTCCTCACCACATCTTTCATTGTTCTTAACACACTAAATTATAATTGTGTGCATAACTATCATTTATCCCATAAGGTGTTTTAAAGAAAGAAGCCACATATCTTTTTTAAAATTATTTTTTCCCAGTGCTTACCATGGAATTTGAATGGTTGGTGTTGAATAAATATTTGCTGCTTGAATAAATCAATGAATATGACTACTAGGTCTTGCATATTTAGTGCAGCAATTAATTTAATGGCAGTTTCTGAGGGTGCCACACTTTGCTTTTAAGTCTCTGGAACAGTTTTAGTCTCACAGAAGTTTTTTTAAAAAAAGGAAAAGAAGAAAAAAGAAAGGTGAAGGTAATGTTTGACACTACTGTTGAATTTAATAGGATGGATTTTGGGGTAAGATACTGAGCAGAAGATAGTGATGTTAACAGCCACCTCCCAGGTTCTTGATGAATCAACTAACTGAACGTAACAAAAGACATATGGAAAGTCCTTCTGACTTAAAAGTACTTCTTATGAAAGAGATAAATGCTACTTATAAAAAAGTGTTCAAAGAAAGTAAGTGAAACCATAGTGGCAAATGCAACTGACACCATGTTTCTCAGGTGGATGGCAGAGGGGGGAGAGCAAAGGTGGGTCCTGGGACCTGTCAAGGACTGACTATAAACATTTTGTTTGCACCCTCAGAAGCCACCTACAACAGTGGGTAGTTCTCAGATTTACACTTGGGGGGATGAGCTATAATAAAGTGAATGAAAGCACTGTGGAAGAGAGGCGCTTTCCCTTTGCCAGGTACTGCTGCAGCTCCTACCTGGCACTGGACTAGCCAAATAGAAACTGGTTGTCCTGAGAGGTGGAACCTAGCATAGCAGGTCACTAAACAGAGAGAATAAATGACTCTGAGACACAGATCTTTGTAGAGACTGCCCAGGGTTTCAGCTTCTGCTCCACTTCCCTCGGGCTGTTGTATTGTGAATTGGAAATGATAATTTACAGAAGATTTATATTTTCCCTTTCTCTATTGTCTAAATATGAAAGAATTGGGCAAAATTCCACATCAGTCTTTGACAGACTCCATTTCAATGCTGAATTCACCAGAAGCCAGTAGACCTCTTGCCGTAAGGATAAGCAAGCAGAAATGTTATGTTCCAGATCTGGGAAAAAATATTCCAGTCCCAAATAAGAGGGATATTACAAGGAATCAAAAGCAGATAGCCTCTCCTAATATAGATTTACTGAAGAAGGAGAAAATTCCTGATTCATGTTATTTATGTCATTTAAGAGAATATATTATCTAAAACAAAATAGAAAAACTTAAATTGAGAGAGACTGCATAGGGTTAAAAACAATTGCAGAATAAAAACCAGACTGGTGGCACTATACACATCAGCTTAGATGCTGCAGGAAACCAAATTGTAAAGCAGGAGACAAAATTAAACAATTCTTTCAGAATTCAGGGGGAAATAAAGAGTAATGAAAGGCATAGAGATTTAGGGGATTTTAGTTATATGTGAGCCATGCTACAACAGCATTCACAAAACCATTGCCAATCCCTGCCGCTCGCTTCTGCTTGAGTGTAATTTTCTTTTTTCTTTTCTTTGCTTTCTTTTCTTTTTGTGTGGTGAAAACACTTAACGTGAGATATACCTTGTTGACAGACTTTTAAGTGCACAATATGGTCTTTTCAACTGTAGACACTCTGTTGTATCACAGGTCTCTAGAATTTATTCATCATATATATAATTTATTCATCATATATATAATGGAAGTTTGAGGCCCCTTAAAAATGACCTCCATGCACAGGGTGACCCATTCCCCTTTTTCTTTGTCTGGGGGCATGATCCTTGTCCTCAGCCCATAGAAAATGTGGAGATGTCAAAGAAAACAAGAAAGAAATTTACTCTCCCTAGATTTCTTATTATTTCGATGATACATATGTGATCCCAATTCTTGGGGATTTCTTTTATTACATCAGTTACATGACTAGTGGGTTTATAAAAGCAGCGACTTTTCTTAATACATAGCATCTTTGAGTTATCCCTTATGTCCTGGCAGCTGCCTATCAAAGGGAAATTGTCTTATGTACTCTGAATGGCCACCAAAGAAGTGATACTGATCTTTTAAAATAGCAGACGTTCAACATCCAGTTTTACAGAAATTATAAAATTGAACCTCACAAAGAAATTCTCTTTAACTGTTTTCATTATACTGAAGAGGGTGAGATTAGGAGGAATTTATATTTATTCTTAGTAGAGAAGTGGAACATGTCTTATCTCTCTGTGATGGGCTTTGATATAACTGATGTCTTTTGTGCCACAGCCATGCAAGATCCTTCTCATTTCCAGAGTGATAGCAAACCTGAACCAATGTAATCTAGAAAAATCTTTGCAAAACACACTATCCTCATAGCCAGAGAGAGAAAAGCTAAACAATCTGTGTGATCAAAGACCAGATGAAGATCCCTGGGGGAAAACTGTGCAGAGCAACCACTACAACTTACAAACTTGCTTGGAAACTAGTGCAGAAAGACCAAATAAATAACCACTTAAATATTTAAAAACAAACTTTATAGACCAGAGAAAAATGTCAAATCAATGAATCAAAAATATCAACTATGCAGATACAGTCCTAATAGTGTATTCTTGTTTCCCTTGCCCTAGGAAACATATCTAGAAAAATGTTGTGGTTGATATCAGAGATATTACTGTCTATGTTCTCTTCTAGGATTTTTATGATTTCACATCTCACGTTTAGGTCTTTAATCCATTTTGACTTTATTTTTGTGTGTGGTGTGAGAAAGTGGTCCAGTTTCTTTCTTTTGCACACCGTTTATTGAAGAGTACCTTTCCTCGTCTTGTATTCTTGCCTTCTTATCATAGATTAATTGATCATATAAGCATAGGCTTATTTCTGAGCTCTCTATTCTGTTCCATTGGTTATGTGTCCACTTTTTACCAGTATCATACTGTTCAATTAGTATAGCTTTGTAATATATCTTGATATCTGGCACTGTGATACCTCAGCTTTGTTCTTTTTCAAGATGGTTTGGCTATTTGGGGTCTTTTGTGTCCGTAAAATTTTAGAATTCTTTGTTCTAGTTCTATGAAAAATGCTGTTGACATTTTTATAGGAAATGCATTGGATCTGTAGATTGCGTTGGACAGTATAAACATTTTAACAATATTGATACTTCCAATTAATGAGCATGGACTACCTTTCCATTCATTTGTGTTATTTTCAATTTCTTTCACCAGTGTTTTTATAAGTTTTTAGAATATAGGTATTTCATTTCCATGTTAAGTTTATTCCTAAAATTATATTAGTTTTGGTGCAATTATAAATGGAAATGCTTTCTTAATTTCTCTTTTTGCTACTTCATTGTCAGTGTATACAAATGCAACCAAGAAAAAAATTTAACAGTTCTCTATGTGTTAACTGGGTGAAAATCGTACAATCTAAACAAACTTCTTTAAGTATCTAAGGAGATAAAACAAGTGGCCCTAAGATAATAATCAAGCTGGTATCCGAAAATATTGAGAAGGTTTGGTCAGAGAATTGGAGGGAAAATTGGAAGCCCAAGAAATCTACATTGACATTTGCTGCACATATGAAGGAAACAGAAAGATATTCTTAGATATTTAAGGTTTGAGGAAGTAAACGATTGTTATCTCTTTCCTAGAAGTATCATTCAAAATTTTACTCTCTAGTACACTATAGTAAGTAAAGTGAAATCCTTAAAGAAGAGGAACCAGGTAGAGCCAAGTCAGTAAGCACTGAAATCATATGAATTGATTTAAGCTTAAGCAACTGTGGAAAATATAGCTACAAGCAACATAGAAGACAACTCCTAGAAGATAAAAAGAAAGGGGGGGGGAATACATAAAAGGCTCAGTAGACTTCTGCCTCAAGAAAGATGTGATAGATTTATTTTTCCTTCTTTATTTTGAAATTTCCCTGGAAATTTCATGTAAAACAAATATAAGAGGACTCTGAAAGGTGAAGAGAAGCAGGTAGAATGGCTAGGGATCTTGAATCCCGGAAAAAATAAGACCAAGTTCCCTGGTTTTCTTTTTGATTCATGTATCCCAGATTCAGAGTGGAAGAACCTGGGAACCTAGAAATGTCAACAGGAGGAGAAAATAATTCCAGCAAAATCCTGCTGTTTCCAGCCAAAGGACAGGAAAAGGCCAGCCTAGCAAGACAGAAAAAGTCTAAGCAATGATTGTTCTACTCCAGACAGATGCCACAGATTTTTCTGACCCATACAGGCAAATGTTAAATGGGGAGCCCATACACCTACCCTTGTCAGACTGTGTAATGAGGCAACCAAAAGCCCTTCCTGGGTGTCAGAGGGGGCCAGGTAGAGATTTGACACTTTCATTCTCACTAGGTGGTAATGAGCCACAGGCTCCCATCCTGTTGCTGTGGTATCTGTGGAGACCACGTTGAGGGCTTGTGCTCCTAGCCCCGCACAGTAATAACAAGGTACCACATCACCTCGCTTCTGGGTGAGTCAGAGGTAGCTTAGTGGAGATTTAGGACCTTTACTATGACCCAGGGGTAGTAAGGCTTCCCTCTTCCCATTGCGTCTGTGAAAGCCACATGAGGAGTAACAAGACACTCCCACTTCTTCCAGCCAGGAAGGTATCAGCAGGAGGGAAACAAGAATCCCAGAGATAATGCGGAAGCTTTCTCCAAGGTGTGAATGCAATAAATGGGGAGAGGAACCTAGACCTACTCCCATTCAGCAGTAACAAGGGAGCCTCTCCATTGTCTGCTTTACCTACTAGAGTATTGTCAGAGAAAGCCAGCTAAACCAAAAGATTTAAAGAAGATATAGAGATGATAGAATTATCTGAAAAAGATTTTAAAGCAGCCATCATAAAAATGCTCCAATGACAAGAAAGGATCAGAGAAAATCTCCAGAAACAATGTCAAAACAAGTAATAAAATGACAACAAATAGATAGTTATCAATAATCACTTTGGATGTAAGTGGACTAAATGGTCTAATTAAAAGACTTAGGGTATCAGGATGGATTAAAAACAAAACAAAACAAGACTCATCTATATGCTGCCTGCAAGAGACTTATTTTAGACCTAAAGACACTTGCAAATTGAAAGTAAGGTGGAGAAACATTTATCATACAAATGGATGTCAAAAGAAAGTCCAAATAGCAATACTTACACTGGACAAAGTAGATGTTTTTGTTCTTGTTTTTATCCTGCTTTGGTATCAGGGTAGTACTGGCCTCGTGGAGTGATATTGAATGTGTTTCCTCTATTTTATATTTTGTAAGTTTCCGATAAAGATTGCCATTAATTTTTTTTTTTTTATGTGTAGTAGGGTTTAACCATGTAGCCATATAGTGTTGAACTTTTCTATGCTGGGAGAGTTTTTATCCTTAATTCAAATTTCATTTGTTATTGGTCTAAGAAGATTTCCTATTTCTTGGATTCATGATTCGATATTGGTAACTTGTACATTTTTAGGAATTACTTGGGTTTTTCCTAAGTTATCTGATTTGTTTATCATTGTTTATAATAATCTGTTAATACACTGCATTTCTGTGGTCATCAGTTGTACTATTTTCCTTTCCACTTCTCATTTTGGTTTTTGAGTCTCCTCCCCCTTTTTTTTCCTTAATGTAGCTAAAGTATTGTCCATTTTGTGTATTTTTTGGGGGAAAGAAATGGTCTTTGCTTTCTGTGTCACGTTATTATTTATTCTGGTCTCTATTTTAGTCATTTCTGATTTTTGTAATAAGAAAAATCCTTCCTCCATTAAATTTTAGCTCACTTTCTTCTTTTTCTGGTTCTATGTGGTATAATGTTAAGTTGGTTTTTTGAAATTTGTTTTCTTAAGCAAGCATTTATAGCACAAATTTCACTCAAACATCTGCTTTTGCTGCATCCCATAGAATATTGTGTTTTCTTCTTCTTTTGTTTTGAGACCTATTTTGATTTACCCTTTTTTATTTGGCCCACTGTTTCTGCAGCAGTATGTTGTTTAATATTTTCATATTAAATATTTAATATTTATGTTGTATATTTTCCAACTTTGTTTTATTGCTGATCTTTAGTTTTTTAACATTGTGGTTGGAAAATATACTTGATATGTTTTAGTTTCTTAAATATAAAATATTTGTTATGTCTCTTTTCATGTGATTTAACCACAAGATTCTTCTGTGGGTACTTGAAGAAAACATGCATTCTATTTTTCTGGAATGGAATGTTTTATTTATCTCCTAGAACGTAGCATCTGAAATATGATTCAGGTAAAAAATGTTCTTGTTGAAAAAAATAACTGTAATTGAAGGTGCTCATTTAAAATAAAACATCTGAGGGGAGGTCTGTGGGGAGATAAGTGAAGGGGATAAAGAATAATGATGTATAGAATAGTTGAATCGCTATATTGTGCACCTGAAACTAATATAACTTTATGTTAACTATAATGGAATTAAAAAATTTTAAATTTAATAAAAATAAAATAAAAAATGCTTCAATGAGCAATTATCAACATGCTTGCATAAAAATGAAAAGTAGAAAGCTTTAGCAAAGAAAAAGAGGATATACAGAAGAGTGAAATGAACATTTAGAATATAAAAATATAGCAAATGAAATAAAAAAAACAAAAATACAGCTCAAGAGCAGAATGGAGGAAGGAATCAGTGATAGAAAAATAAAAATTACCCTCAAATCTGAACAACACAGAGATAACAGACCAAAAATAGTAACTAATAAAACCTCAGGGGTCTGTGGCACTGTAAAAAAAAAGATCTAACATTCATGTTCTTAGAAAGCAAGGCTAAGTGATTTAACTTTCCAAATTTAGAAAAAGATCCCCAAAAATATAAATCCAAAGAAATCTACCGAGATCCATCATAGTCAAACTTCTGAATATGATAGAAACAGAAAAATCTTGAAAGTAGCAAGAGAGAAATGACCCCATACTTATAGTGGAAAAATAATTTAAAAACCAGTGAATTTGTCATGAGAAACCATCAAGATCAGAAGAAAATGGGACACATTTTTAAAGTGCTTAATGGAAGGAATCCTATATCTAGTAAAAATATCCTGAAGGGGATCTTGAGACATTCTCACATGAAAGTAAAATAAGACAATTTGTAGCCAGCAGAACTACCTGAAAGTAATTGGCAAATGCAGTTGTCTGAACAAAAGTAAATGATAAAAGCAAGGTCATGGAACATTAATAAGAAGAAAGAACAACAGAAAGAGTAAAATATGATAAATACATTTACCTTCTCTTGAGATTTCTATGGTATGTTTGAGTATTAAAGTAGAATATAATATTGTCTTCTGTGATTCTACATCTACATAAAGGAAACATTTAAGACATTTATAAGCAGGTGATAATATCCTTCACTACACTCAAACTGGTAAAACGTTAATACCAGTAGCTGGTAGTGTTGTGTATATATAATGTGATACCTAGAGCAACCACTTAAAAAGCCTTACAAAGAGATACATTCAAAAACACTGAAGATAAGTCAAAATAGAATTCTAAAAAATACACAAGTAGTCCACAAGGGAAAAAAATGAAAAATAAAAATAAAAAAGAAACTCTTAAACTATAATCTATCAATAATTGCATGAAATGTCTAAGGTCTAACCAGTACCAATTAAGAGACAGAGATTGGTAGCTGGCTTTAAAAACATGACCTAACTATATGCTGTCCACAAGAAATTCACCAAATACAATGATAAAAATAGGATGATAGTAAAAGATGGGAAAAGATATCAAGCAAACATTAATGGAAGGAGAGGAAAAGTGGTTAGATTAGTATCAGATGAAGTTAACTTCAAAACATGTAAAATTACCAAAGAGATGAACGTTACAAAATGATAAAAGTGTTAGTCTCCTAAAAAGACATAGCAATCCTAAATGTGTATGCACCAAACAACAAAGCTGAAAATATGTGAAGCAAAAACTAATAAAAATGAAAGAGGAAACAGACAAGTCCACAATTATAGTTGGAGATGCTAGCAACCATCTCTCAGCAATTAATAGACAAAAAATAGAAAGGGTATGGAAAAACTCAACAAGATCAATCAACAGAATCTCATAGACATTATTAGACACTACGTCCAATAGAATGTACATCGTTTCAATTGCCAAGTGAACACATAACACAATAGACCATATCCTGGTCCATAAAATATGATTCAACAAATTTAAACAACTAAAATCACATGACCACAATGAAATCAGTTAGAAATCAATAACAGGAAGATTACAGAAAAATCTCCAAATACTTGGGAACTAAACAACATATTCATGGGCCAAAGAGAAAGTCTCACGGGAAGTAAAAAAAAAATTAAATTGAACTGAATAAAAATAAAATAAAATTGTAACGTCAGAATTTGCGGAACACAGAGAAAGCAGTAATGAGGGAATATAATATAGTACTACATGCTTACATTGGAGAAGATGAGAAATTCCATATCAATTATTAAAAATGTCATCACTACCCTAAGAAAAATAAGCCCAAAGCAAGAAGGAAGGAAAAAAACAAATGTAACAGCAGATCATACGAGAACATCAAAACAACAGAAAATCATGAACTAAAAAGTTAATAAATAACTATTTATTTGAAGAGGTCAAAAACACTGATGAATATCTAGCTAGACACACAGCAAAAAGTGAGAAGACACAAATTATCAGGAAATGAGGGATATCACTGCTGACTCTACCCACATTAAGAGCAACAAGGGAACACAACACACATTTTTGTGAAATGAATCAATTCCTCCAAACATGTCAACTACAACTCATGCAATAAAACTGGTGGATAATACACATATAGATCAATGGAATAGAAAACCCAGAAACAGATCAAATCTGCATATCTGATATTTTTAGATACAACTGACATATAACATCATAGAAGTTTTGGTGAACAGTTTTTTGATTTGATACATTAAGATATTGCAATATGATTACTACCACAGCTTTAGCTAACACCTCTGTCATGACACATATAATCATTTCTTTTTTTTTTTGATGAGAACATTTAAGTTCTAATCTAGCAATTTTGATATTTACAATACAGTCCTGCTGACTTATAATTATGCTGTACATTAGATCCCCAGAACTTATTCACTACAAGTGTGTACCCTGTGACCAACATCTTCCAATTCCTCTACCATCACCCCCAGCTCCGGTAACTACCATTCTACTCCAAATTGAATCCATTTCTTTATTCTTTATTGGATTGTTTAGATTTTCTGTACATTTTTGATTCGGCCTTGGAAAGTTGTGTCTAGGAATTTATCCATTTCTCCAAGGTTACCCAATTTGTTGACACATAAATGTTCATAGTAGTTTCTTATGATCCTATGTATTTCTGTGGTGTCAGTTGTAGTATCTCCTCTTTCATTTCTGATTTGCCTTCTTTTTTCTTTAAAGTTTTGTTAATTTTGTTTATCTTTTCAAAACACAGCTCCTAGTTTTATTGATCTTTTTCTATTTGCTTTCTGGTCTCTATTTCATTTATTTCTACTCCGACCTTTGTTATTTCTTTCCTTATGCTAATTTTGACTAGTTTGCCTCTTCTTCTAGTTCCTGAGGTATTAACTTAGGTTATTTGAGATCTTTTTTCTTAATATATGCACTTATTTACTATAAAATTCTCTCTCAGAAGTGCTTTTGTAGCATCTGATAGATTGTGGTCTGTTATGTTTACATTTTCAATTGTTTTCAAGATATTTTTTAGTTTCCTTTAGATTTCTGCTTTGACACATTGGTTGTTCAGGAGTGTTGTTTAATTTCACATGTTTGTTGATTTCTAGTTTCTTAACTGTGGTCAAGAAAGATACTTGGTATGATTTCAACCTTAAATTTACCAAGATTTTTTTTTTTTTTTTGTGGCTCACTGTATGATTTATCTTGGAGAATATTCTGTGTGTTCTTCAGAAGATTGTTCTGTTACTGTTGAATGGAATGTTATATATTTATATTTGATCTAAACTGTCTAATGTTTCCTTGTTAAGGTTTGTCTGAATGATCTACCCATTGTAGAAAGTAGGGCGCTGAAAGTCCCTACTATTACTGTTTTTCTGTTATTTTTCCCTTCAGATATGTCAGTTGTTGCTTAATATATTTATGTGCTCCAATGTTGAGCATGTATATCAATTGTTTTGTCTTTTGATGAATTGACTCCTTTATTATTACATAATGACCTTTTTCTCTTATTCCTATTTTAGCTTACTGTCAATTTTGTCTGACTTATTAGTTACTCCTACTTTCTTTTGGTTTCTTATATAGAATATCTTTTCCCGTTCCTTCACTTTGAACATATGTGTATACTTAAAGCTGAAGCAAGCCTTTTGTAGGCAGTATATATGCAGGTATGCAGGACTTGTTTTTTTTTTTTTTTCTTTTAATCTATCCAGCCAGTCTGTGACTTTTAACTGGAAAATTCAATTCATAGAATAATTTGGAGTGATTATTGACATATAAGGATTTACTAATATCATCTTTTTAAAAATTAATTGCTGCCTAATTGTTTTGTATTTCCATCGTTCCTTTTTTTCTTCCCTTGCTGTCTACCTTTGGGAATGGTGACTTTCCATAGTTGCATGCTCTGATTCTCTTTCTCTATCTTTTGGGAATCTACTATAGGTTTTTGCTTTGAAGTAACCATGAAGCATACATAAAATATTTCATAGATGTTAACAGTCCATTTTATGATGGTAGCAACCTAACTGTATATACAAAATTTCCACTCTTTTTTTTATACCCTTACTTTTAATGTCACAAGTTACCTCTCTTTATACTGTGTATTTGTTGAGAAATTATAGTAGCTCTGGTTACATTTTATTATTTAGTACTATAAATGATGTAAGTAAGTAACACACCATACTATAAAATTAGACTTTTCTGAATCTGGCATACATTAACTTTGGCCGGTATATTGTATATGTTCATGTTAGTAATTAGTGTATTTTCATTTTAGCTTGTAAAATTCCTTTCAGCATTTCTTGTAAGGCAGGTCTACTGGCCATAAACTCCCTCAACTTTCATTTGTCTGGGAAAATCTTTTGAAGGAATAACTTTGCCCAACATAGTGCTCTTTGTTGAAATTATTTTCTTTTAGCACTTTAAAAAATATGGTTATGAAAGGGCTAAATCCCACTCTCTTCTGGCCTGTAAGGTTTCTGCTGAGAAATCCACTGGCAGCCTAATGGGGGTTCCTTTGTAGGTTACAGTCTTCTAATTTTTTTTTCCTGTTCTCTAGGTGCCTTTTATTTTTTTTAAAGTTTTTATTTAAATCTACAATCTTTTTTTCTACTGATGCTTTTAGGGTTCTCTCTTTGATTTTTGACAGTTCTATCATAATTTGTCTTGGAAAAAATCATTTTGAATTAAAATAATGGGATAATCCTGGGACTCTGGGATTGTGACCTGAGCTGAAGGCTGGCGCTTAACTGACTGAGCCCCCCAGGTGCCCTGGTATTAACTCTTCCTTAAATGTCTGGTAGGATTCCCCTGGAAAGCCATCTGAACCTGGACTTTTGTTGAGAGACTTCTGATTACGAATTCAATTTCTTTGCTGGATGAGTCTGTTCAAATTTTTTTTTTTAGATTTTATTTATTTATTCATGAGAGAGAGAGAGAGAGAGAGAGAGAGAGAGAGAGAGAGAGAGAGAGAGAGGCAGAGACACAGGCAGAGGGAGAAGCAGGCTCCCTATGGGAAGCCTGATGTGAGACTCAATCCCAGAACCTCAAGATCACACCCTGACCTGAAGGCAGATGTTCAGCCACTGAGCCACCCAGGCATCACATTTTCTATTTCTTCCTTTTTCAGTTTCGATAGTTTATAAGTTTCTAGAAGTTTGTCCATTTTTTTCAGGTTGCCCATTTGTTGGCATATAATTTTCCACAGTATCTTCTTATAATGTACTTCTGTGGTGATGTTTGTCATCTTTCCTCTTTCATTTGTGATTTTATCTGTTTTGGTCCTTTCTCTTTTCCTTTTAATAAGTCTGGCTAGAGGTTTATCAATTTTATTAATTTTTTCAAAGAACCAGCTTTTCGTTTTGTTAATACATTCTCCTGTTTTTGTTTGCTTCCTTATCATTTACTTCTGCTCTAATCTTTATTTCCCTTCTTCTGAAGGCTTTAGGCTTTATTTGTTGTTCATTTTCTAGATACTTTACTTTTTTAAAAGATTTTATTTATTTATTCATGAGAAAGAGAGAGAGAGAGAGAGAGAGAGAGAGAGGCAGAGACACAGGCAGAGGGAGAAGCAGGCTCCATGACGGGAGCCCAATGCGGGACTTGATCCTGGATCTCCAGGATCAGGCCCTGGGCCAAAGGCGGCGCGAAACTGCTGAGCCACCCAAGCTGCCCATTTTTCTAGATCCTTTCGATGTGAGGTTAGGTTGTAACTTTTCTCAATTCTTCAGTTAGGCCTGTAGTGTAACAGACTTCCCTCTTAGGACTACCTTTGCTGCATCCCAAAGGTTTTGGACTGTCGTGTTTTCATTTTAATTTGCTTCCATGTATTTTTTGTATTTCCTTCTTAACTTCCTGGTTAATGCATATATTCTTTAGGAGGATGTTCTTTAACTTCCATGTATTTGAGGTCTTTCCAAATTTTTTGTTGTGGTTGATTTCAAGTTTTAATGTATTGTGGTCTGAAAATATGCATGGTATATAGGTTTGAGGAGTTCTTAGCCATTATTTCTTTAATTACCATCACTCCCTTTCTGTTTTCTCTTTCTGGGACTCCAATGATTCTGATTTTAATTCTTTTGGTGGTTTCCCACAGATCACATAGGCTTTCTTCATTCATTTTCATTATTTTTTCTTTGTTCTTCTCTGATTTATTTCAGAGTTCCTATTCTCTAAAACTCACTGACTCTGTTTTTTGTTTGATATATCCTACTGTTGGTACTCTGTTTTGCTTCCTTCATTTTATTCACTGAATTCTTCATCTCCAGAATTTTTCTTTGGTTCCTTTTTAATGAGTTCTATCTCTTTGTTAAAGTTCTCATTTTGTTTTGTGTATTGTTTTATTTCACTGAATTGTCTATATTTCCTTGTAGTTCATTTTGTTTCCTCAAGATAGCTATTTTGAATTCCTTATTGGGTAAATTTCAGGTCTTTGTGGCTTTGGGTTCAGTTATTAGAAGATAATTATGACCTTTGATGATGTCATGTGTCCTTGATTCTTTATGGTTTAATTTGCACTGCCATAACTAATCAGGTTGAGGGTATTTTCATTTATTGTTGGCCATTCAGGGTTCCCTTTGTAAAGTGCCTGTTTTTTATCCATGTAATAACAAGTCTGACTCCATTTTCAATGTCTGAGAGAGGACAGTTTTCAAGCCTCATCCCTCTCTTTTCCCCTCCTTTCTCACATTTGGGTAAGAAAGCCCAAGCAATCACTCTTTATGCACTTTGAGAAATTTACACCCTGAATATTCTAGTTTGCATATGGGAATACTCACTCCAGACCCATCTCCTAGTGACAATAAAAACATAAGCCATTTTCAGACTGCACTGTGTGTCTACTTCACTTCCCTCAAAAGCTTTAAAACAGGGGATCCCTGGGTTGCTCAGCGATTTGGCACCTGCCTTTGGCCCAGGGCGCGATCCTGGAGTCCCAGGATGGAGTCCTGCATCGGGCTCCTGGCATGGAGCCTACTTCTCCCTCTGCCAGTGTCTCTGCCTCTCTCTCTATATATATCATGAATAAATAAGTCTTTAGAAAAAAAAAAGCTTTAAAACATAAGATATAAATCACTTTATTCCCCTTAATGTATACATGGCATCATTAGTCTTGACATCTGAACCACTTCAGACTAGGGGAAATGGTGGATCTGGCCCTCTGTGGGGGCAATCACAATATGGTCTATTTCCATATTAGGTTATTAACATTTTGTTGAATGATCTGTAGGAATCTTCATATATTTTTATGCCACCCAAATTTTTAGGTGCTCTTTTTACCTTATTGTTAGATTTTGGAGTTATGGTTATTCTAGCTTTACAGAATAAACCAAGGAGTACCATTTTTTCTATAGTCTGGACTAGATTATTTACAATTGAAATTATTCATTCTTGAATGCTTGGTAGAACTTCAAATTAAAGACATTTGCTATGAACTTCCCTTTATGGAAGATGTTTGGCCCTAGTCTCACTTTATTTCATCCCTTCTTAAGCCTGTTTATATGTTAAATATTAACAAGGAATGAATCTGTTTCAATTGTTTTCACATATTTGGCATAAAATTTTCATAACATTATTTCCTTTTAAAATATCTGCAGAACCCATAGTAATGTTTTCCTTTTCCTTTATTGTTTATCTTTGCCTTTATTGACAAATATTGCCAGCATCATTTGAATTTTATTAATCTTTCTATTGAACCAAATTTATATGTTAATCTTTTTTCCCCTCTTACACTCATATCTCTTAACCTCTCTTTCATATTTTCCATCTCTTTAAACCTCTGCTGGATTTTGGTTGATTTCAAATATAACTTTTTTTTTAAGATTTTATTTATTTATTCATGACAGACACACACACAGAGAGAGAGGCAGAAACACAGGCAGAGGGAGAAGCAGGCTCCATGCAGGGAGCCTGACATGGGACTCGATCCTGGGTCTCCAGGATCACACCCTGGGCTGAAGGTGGCGCTAAACTGCTGGGCCACTGGGGCTGCCCTTCAAATTTTCTAATTTCTCTCTTCTGCTGTGTTTATTCTGTTGTTAAATTATCCATACATATATATTTTTTAATTTCAAGGAATAGATTTTTCATTTCTTTTTGGTTCTTTTTCAAATTCTCCTTGGTCATTCTTTATAGTTTCTCCCCCCTCTGTATATATAGTCAAGTTTTCCTTTTATTTTGTATTTATACATATTTAACATTGTTTTTTCATGATATGGTTTGATATTACAGTATCTGTAGTGTTTGCACATTCATTCTTGCTGTCTCTAGTTTCTGACATTTCTTTTATGAAGGTATTGTCTCTGTTTGGCTGTTGTTGATGCTGTTAATATTATTATTACTATGAGCTGCTCATTTTCCTTGGAATTTTCTTTTTAGCAATTCTTTTATGCTGAGATCAGAATTAAAATTAAAACTAAAAACTTCTATGATATGAACACTATGAAATAAAAACAGATGATAGTTCCAATGGGGTTGATATTAAAAATACTTAAAAACTGGTATGTCATGGATATCCAGTAATTTAAAGAGATGCTATCTCACTTGGGTATTTTATGCAAATTTTAAATCACTGTATTGTACATCTCAAATGAATATTGCACTCTATGTCTGTATGTTAAGTGGAATTTAAACAAAAATTTTAGAAAAAAAGATGCTGGTTCAATCAGAATCAATACCAACTGTAAGAAAGAAAAACCCATATGAATGTATTAGTGCATTCTGAATAAGCAATAGCATTTCCTGGAATGAAGATAAATTCCTTTAGAGAGAATTTGCATTTGGTTTTGCTAGGTGGCTGGGGCCATTACTGTCCAGGACAACTTTAAATTACATTTTTCCTTAAGATCATTGGCATCCGCGGGGAAACAGCTCTTTCTGCCCACAGGTCCTGTCCCTGAGCTTGGATAAAACCACCATTTTGCAACAAAGACGTCTCAAGAATTCTTTCTTAGCTGTGTCTCCAGATCCTGCCTCACCAATGTCGATTCAAAAACCATGTCAGGGAATGCTCAGAGAAAGACCAGCAGTGTCAGAAAAGGGATGGATGCTGGCTTGAGCTTTGAGAGTATTGTTGAACTGTGAATAGAAGCACTGATATTCCACTGTATCACCGCATAAATGCTGCAAAGACCAGGAGCAGGGATGGACCTAAGTGGGCATCCCCGTTGAACTCTCCCAACGTTGGTGCAGCAAGAGTTACATCCATTGCTTCAGCACAGAGTGGAGATTTCTCAGCAAGTGCCAAAGTAACTACCAGTGTGGATAAGGAGGGACGAGCTCCAAAAACGGGGTCTCTCCATACCGCTGACATCAGACAGATCACGGCACCACACAGGAGGAGGAAAGAGGCTCACAGCCATTTGTCACCAAAGCTCTTCTCGCAGGCTGCATGGTGCCAGAGGAATGAGGCAAACCCAGATTCCCATTGGTTCTGACCAAGTGAAGTTGAAGCTGTCATAAAGCATTACATCATACTCAGTTGCCCTGGCAACAACCGGTCACCTAGGGACTCCACAACAAGCTGGTTCCCAACCCCTCTAGAAGCTCATTTGGAGGTTGGCTGCCATCTCTGTCAATAACTAATCAGTTCTTCATGAGTCTCATCTGATTCCTCAACCCAGCAGGTCCCGTGTGCAAGGAACTGAACCCCTTGGGAAGATGAAGTTCTTCGGGAGCATGGATATGATGTCTACAGCAGCCCAAACTCATCAGCCAGATGGAAGATGAGAATGTCCCTTCCCCTGCAGACCTCGAGTCTCAACTCAGCACATCATGTCTGCATGTTGGTTATGAGGTCCACCTAGTGGACCGGATGCCCAGTGATCTCAGAATCAGCTGCTGTCATCGAACCATGGATGGGCCACGTGGCGCTGCCATCCAATCTGACCCTTTTCATCTATAAACGGTGCATGAAGGAATAGATGTTACCTCTCCTCAGTTCACTAGCATTTGGCCCAAGTTGGGGGAAATGTGCAGTATTGTGGAAGTAACCACTGTCACATCATTTCATTCGATGTACTCCCTGTCCTTCTAAAAGAGACCACAGATAGCGTGCCATCCTAAACTTTAGTTTGGGACAATAAGGCACCAATCGGGGGCCATAGAGCCAGGGAAGTTGTAGATATTCAGGAATTATATTTCCACTTCCTAGGAAGGCTATCCAAGTTATTCTGTGCACATAGCCCATGTGTTAGATAATGAGAATCATTTTCATCCTAAACGATGGGTACTTTCAAAGATACAAAAACTTTACTAAGAAGTGGAAGGTACTAAAAACTCTTATTTAAACTACAGTCAGGAAGAACATGAGGAAGAGAGGTGGGCAGGGGGTTGGGGTGACTGGGTGATGGGCATTGAGGGGGGCACTTGATGGGATGAGCACTGGGTGTTATGCTATATGTTGGCAAATTGAACTCCAATAAAAAGAAATTTAAAAAAAAAAGAGATAAAAAAAAGATCATTGGCATCCAAAATCATGTGGATTTCAGCTGTAAACTTTCCTAATAGCATCTTTTGATTCTAAGTGATCAGTGGTCACTCTTCCCACCTTCTGCTTAGCACATGGTTTAAAGTAAGTTTATCCTTATGAGAATTCTTGTAGAGGATGAGATATTTCTGGTTAACTCTTACAATGGGTCCCTTTTTGGGGGGTATTTCAGCTTTCAGAGAGGAAGACCTATTAGACTTTCTGCTTTTGGTAGTCCTTGGGCTTTGTTCTCTATGTCCTGTACCACTGGAATTCTGGAAAACTGAAGCACCAATTTATCTCAGGCAGAGGGCCACAAGGCAAAAGGTAGCTACAGAGAAGGGCCCCAACTATCCACAAATTTTTTTGACCTGGGAATTTCTTACTTTCTTACCCATGTTTTAGTGAATTTAAGATTATGAAAAACTTTATCCGTAATTTTCACTGTTTTTGACCTGTGGGAGATTGAGCAAGGTATTTCCTATTATTATTCTTGGAAATGAAATTCTTATGAAAGTATTTTTCTTAATGCAAAGCTCTTTGAACTATATATTGAGTTATATATAGTTAAATATATATTGAGCCCAAGACCAAAACATTATTCTGACAAGATTCAGTCAACTAAGTTAACTAGATGAGGCACACTAGTTTTCGCATAATTTGGTGTTTAGTGCAATTATGATAAAAACAAAAACTACTTTCAGAGTTTTGTTTTATAGGAATAAAAAGAAACAGTTTGCTTCTAAATTAGATGAAAAATTTAAAATGTTGACCAGTGTACATATGTGCTTCTAAGAATACTTAGCATTTACAGAAAGGAAGGATGTACATATCTTAGATTTAAATGATTTTAGTTGGAATTGCACTGATTATACCATTTGAAAAACTTTTAGACATTGGCTTTGAAGCTTATTGGTCTCTTCATCATGACATACGGGTAGTTTGTAGATAATCAATAAAATTGTCATTAAATCTCCCAAAAGATACAGCAATATATCTATAAGAGTTATAGAATCAGTTCCCAGGGAGATCCATCACAAGCACAGGCTTTATTACATGCAAACTAAAGAATGAACACTAAACTGAAAGCATCCAATAAAGTATGAGCTCAAATATCTTCAAACTGGGAACGTGAAATAATGATTACATATTTCTCACAGTCAATAGTAAACAGTTTATTCCATAAGAACATTTTACCAGAAGTATGTGGTCCAAACACTAGGAAAACAAAATTAGCTCTAAACACAAAGGAATCTGGATAAAAAAAAAAAATTATTCCTTGCTTTCTAGTCTTGTGGGCAATCACAACTTAGGAGAGAATTAGAATGTTGGAATTACTTTAAGAAAAAAAAGAAATGAGATTTCCATTCATAATTGAGAGGAATTTGAAGAGAGTAGCAAAGAACTGCTATGTTTTATGTTCTGATTCTAAAAGGAAGTAAAAACTAAGCAAGTAATTCTAAGGTTTGCAAAATATTTTTATTTAATAAAATTTGAATGCTCAGGGTAAAAGTCATATATGTATGTCAAATATGATATTTATATATATATGCTTTTTATGATCAAGTGAAACAGGGGCACCTGGGTGGCTCAGCAGTTGAGTGCCTGCCTTTGGCTCAGGTTGTGATCCTGGGGTCCTGGGATCAAGTCCCACATCGGGCTCCCTGGAGGGAGCCTGCTTTTTCCTCTGCCTATGTCTCTGCCTCTCTCTGTGTGTCTCTCATGAATAAATAAATAAAATCTTGAAAAAAAAAATCAAGTGAAACATCTAGCTGACATACCGGCATATAATTCTCCAGTAAATGTGATCCATCTTTTCTAAAATACTTTTTGTAAAGCCTAATTTGAAAAGTTAAACTGAGGAGAAAGTGCTTTTGATTATTGTAGATAATTATTGCATTTGCTTTATTTTGTATCCATGACACTTAACGCCTAACAAAGATGTAGCAAACAATATTTTATTTTTTAATGGCTGCTGTGAAATCATACTGAAAGTTGATGACAGCCAATCCTACTGTTCTGTTTTTTTTCTCAAAGCTCTTCTGTTGCTCAAGTTTCCCCTGACCATTGGTTCTAGAACAGGATTAAGTTAAATCACCCAAAGCCTCTCTCCACCTTCGGATGTAAGTGTATTTTTAAACACTTGCACTAAGCCCATCCAAAGAAGAAATGAGACAAAATGAGGTGATTAATCATACATGAGGCCAGAAAAAAAAAAAACAACCTGTTTATTATGGATTGGCTAGATATTAGATATCTTTATATTGGGTTGTAATAAATTTCAACTTGAAGTTACTGTTATTTCAAAAATGGGGACTGAGTGGAACTATTTCCCTAAAATATTTGAATCCCTGGTTCTTCCAACTGTTCTCAACCTGTGAATGTTGTACCTCTCTAAGGACCTATCAGCAGGTTTGCTCATAAATCACAGAGACTTCTCTGTTTACCCCTATGACTGATCTCTAAAAGTGGGATCAATGCACTTCATTCCTGAAACCTGAGAACGAGTATCTATGAGAGAGAGTGTCAAGAAAGACAATATTTAAAAAGGTCAAACCCTAATTCACCTTGGTTCCCAGACACAGCCCTTATAGCTTTTTGATGAAAACAATTTCATTGCCCCTGATGATTACATTATAACAGTCTAGCAGTCAGAAACATTAAAGCTAGTTACGTGCTCATTTTTATTCTAAAAATTCTTAGCTTTGCTAAAGCAACATCTCCCTTTTCAAGCCCAGGAACAAATACAACAACTGACCAATTTCTTGAATATAGATTCTCATATAAATACTGATGAGAAAGTATGTTCAGACAGTAGCTTCTACAAAAAAGAAGAGTAATATTTCCCAGATGCATGTGTTATGCTTAAAATGATTGCAGCAAAAGAAACTAAAAGAAGCATATTTTTCATTCTATTTCACTTTCTTGGTGCCTTCAATAACAATTATATTGCAAACATTCTCTTGCAATTCATCTGTGCAAAATATCAGTAAAATTATACTTTCAGTATGAAATGTGAAGAAAAAACTTTCTATTTTTACAGCTTTAAAATGTATTCCTTATCCCAGAGCCCACCATTTTCTAAAATATGCAGTTTGGAGAAATAGCATTGACAACTTCTTACATAAAAAACTTTTATGAATGCAAACTTTGAATGATTTTTCTGGTTAATCTAATTTATTTAAATTAGCTTTATTTAATTACACATACAGCTGTTCTGTGCCCTGAACAAAGCCCAAGGGACTATTTAAAGTGCTTAAGTCTAAATGTCATGTTTTATCACTATGTAATATGTAGCAAACCACAAAAATTTTTTGTTGTTGTTCACCAGGTAGTGCTTCAAGACTACAGCATTCTTTTGGTTTTTTTTTTGTCTGATATGTTAATAGTTATAAAGCTACAAGCTAAATGTAAGCAAAACTGACTTTTCTTGCACTTGAATATTATTCACAGAATAATATGAATTATAGCAATAATCTCAGAGAAGTCTTCTCTATTCCAAGAGCTTTAATCATCATCTATAGGGTTTCCAAAATCCCTGTCACCAGCCCAGATTTCTGTCTAGTGCACTAGACCCCTACATGCCATGTCACCAGTACATCTCCTCTTAAACAGTTCATGTGTCCAAAGTGGAATTCATTATCTTTCCTTCAAACAACTCTTCCTGTTATTATTTTAACATCACCAAATGGGTTTTCACTTATTATTTAATTTCTTGTTATCAAATGATTTGGAGTGCAAGACAGCTTTGACCTGACATAACCTCTAGCCTAACTCAGAACAAACTTCATCCAGTACCAAAGCTTGGCATACTGGAAAAGCTTAGACTCTGGAATTGGTTGATCTGGGCTTGCATCATGGCCCCACTGTTATTGATCAAGTGATCTTGGGCAAATTATTTCAGGAAGTCTTTGTTTCCTTATCTATAATAAAAAGACTATCAGATTTCCTAATGATAACTAGAAAACCTAAGGAGAAAATACATGTGGAAGTGTTATATAATACAAAGGCCTTATGTAAATATTAGTAATTTGTATTTGGCATATTCCTAAAAGATTACAATGAAGAAAACAGGCCTAAAGACAAAGCAAATTATTTTAGTTTATAAAACAATAGTATACAAGAAACAACCACTGAACAGCTGCATAATGAGGTTTGATTCTCTGAAATTTTCCTGGGACTTGCCCTATTCTAGTGCCAACCAACAACATAAAGGGCAAGAGTATTCATAAGCCAAATGAAAACATGATTCAGAGATACTTGAATCATGGAAATACATCTTTAGAAAAAGAAGGTTGTTTCTCCTTGTAACATACGGATCTTTTTAGTTCAGTAGAAATTAGTGAACAATTGGCTTGCATCAAAATAGAACTCAGAATTGCTTCCCTAACTTACAATTAGGAAATGACTTAGGAATTGGGAAAAATCAGGATTAAGATGTGACTGTCTTTAGAATCTGGCTTTTTTCCTACACAATTTCCTATGCAATTTTTTACTCTACAAATTTAAATGGGAGTATGTCATAAGCTCTACTGTGCCATCAAATCAGCCCACAAGGCCTACTTGTTCATGCCCTAGTTGGTGTGTGAGTAGTTTAGAAGGCACTGGTCTCACGGAGTATGATTTCATTATCAAGACTGTCTTTAAAGTCAAAGGCCTGGCAAGCCCCCTGATGACCTAGTCAGAGAATGCTTCAACATCCCTACAACCGATGAGAAATCTCTATATCTTAGTGACATTAGTACAATCAGAACATCACTCCAATAAGTAAGCCACCCAGGCACAAACACAGTCTCTGGGCCTTTTTCACTTTGGAAAAGTAACTAATGGCAATATCTGAGAGGAAAATTTAATCTTCCTCTCCCTCCCAATGAAACAATCCAAGGTCACCTGTGACAGGCATAGAAATGCTCCCACCACGTACACACCCCACAACACCCACACAGTCCGATTTTCACTGCATATCATTGAGCTTGTTTGTATAGCTATTTTAATCTAATGCTCAAACCTTTATCCTCCCAAACATGTGAGGGCTGACAGTTTTATTTCCTTATCACATTACATCAGTTCTTTGCGAGCAAGATGTAGCAAGTACCTGAACATCTTGGGGGTAATTACTCTTCCAATAATTTGCAACACTAATGATACTTCTCCAGTTTTTTATGGTGCAAGTGTTTTATGCTTTATTAGTTTGCACTTGGTCTTTTCTTTGATATTTTTCCTCCTGTTTGAGATTTTACAGGTCTACTGCTTGTACTATTCCTGTGAAGAATGTATTCTATGCCAAAGAAAGAGAATGATTATGGTAATACTGAAAAGGCCAGATGCTGGCCTTTATAAAAAATATATTATAAAATTGGCTTCTGTCTTTCTTAGAACAGGAGGTTAAATAATAAGTAGAGTGAGGCTAGTTAGAGTGTGTGTCTCAAGGGTACATATAAGTGAAAATGACTACAGTAGGCTAGTGTATCTTCAAGAGACTAGCCAAGAGCAGATCAAGTGCCCTCAGTATTAAGCTCTGAGATCTGGTCATATGCAAGATACAAATTCTCTAGGTTGAGACAATGGGTGGATCATGCCAACATAAGATGAAATGGTTGTAACTCCTTTTTCTGCTCCCAGTTTGCCACTTCTAAAGTGTCATATAAATGGAATCATAATACAAATTGCTTTAGGAGTCTGGCTTATTTTATTCAGAAAATGTACTTAAGAGTCATCCATGTTGTTGCAAAAATCACAAGGTATTTTTTCTTTCTTATTGTTGGAGTAGTGTTCCAATCTATGAATTCACAACGGCTTGCTTATTCATTTGCTTGTTGAAGGGCATCTTGGCTGTTTCCAGTTTTTTACAATTGCGAATAGTGCTGTTATAAAAATTTATATAGAGATTTTATGCAAATATAAGTTTTCACTTCATTAAGTAAATACCCGGGAATAAATTGCTGGGTCATATGATAAGTATATATTTAATCTTATATGAAGTTGCCAAAATGTTTTCCAAAGTGGTTGTACCATTTTGCACTCTAAAAGTAATGTATAAGCATTTTTAAAAAGATATTTATTCATTTGAGAAAGAGATTGAGCATGGGTATAAGCAGGGGGGAGAGTCAGAGGGAAAGGGAGAAGCAGACTCCTTGCTAAGTAGGGTGCCTGGCACAGGGCTCAATCCCAGGACACTAGCATCATGACCTGAGCTGAAGGCACATGCTTAACACACTGAGCACCCCAGTGTATAAGCATTCTTATTGCTACGTATTCTCACTAGCATTTCATACTATAAATTTCTCTTAAAAAAAAAAACAACTTATCCACTCTTGGATTAAGAAATTGTGATACACACTCATACAAACACACACAATGGAATATTGCTTATCCTTAAAAAAGGAAATCCTGTCATTTGTGACAACATGAATCAACCTGGAGGACATTATGCTAAGTGAAATAAAGCTAAACACAGAGAGAAAAATATTACACAATAATACTTTTATGTTGAATCTAAAGAAGTCAAATACATAAAAACATTTTGTAGAAAGAGGATTACAGGAATGGGAAAGTGGGGGAAATGGAGAGATGGTGGTCAAAGAGTACAACGTTGAATTTATTTACAGTTAATATGTCTAGAAATTTAATGTTTATCATGATAAGTTTAGTTAATAAAACTGTATTATATACTGGAAATTTACTAAGATAATAGATTTCAGGTGTTGTCACAACAGAAATATAAATGGTAACTATGTAAGGAGATGGATATGCTAATTAGCTAGACAGTAGTAGTCATTTCATGATGTACATATATTTTAAAACATGTTATACACTTTGGATATATATAATTTTATTAAAATAATTATTCAACCATTTGAATAGGTGTTTTTATCATTTTAATTTATGCTTCTCCAAAGATTAATGATGTTGAACAGCTTTTTACATGCTTATTTACCATCTACATATCTTCCTGCATGAAGTAACTGTACACATCTTTTGCCCTTTATTTATCAGTTGCTTACTTTCTGTTGAGTTCTAGGGGTTCTTTATATTGTGGATAGAAGTCAATTAAAGAGTAAATTTATTTTTCCCTTTTCGTGTCTTTTCATGCTCTTACCAGTGTCTTTCAAAGAGTAATAACTGTCATTTTGATCACTCCGATTAAGCTATATTTTTCAGTTTGTGGTTTTTGAGTAATATCTAAAAACTCATTGTCAAACCCAAGGCCACATAGCCTTTCATCCTATGCTTTCTTCTCTAAGTTTTATCGTTTTATACTGTGTATTTGGGGATGGTCAATTTTGAGTTAATTTTTATGTATTCTGTGAGATTTGTGTGAAGGTATATGTTTCTGCATGTTATGTCTACTTATTCCAGGACTATTGTTAAAAGGATTATTCTTTCTCCATTGTACTGCCTTTTCACCTTCGCCAAAAATTAACTACTTGTGTGGATTTATTTCTGGGCTCTCTATTATTTTTCACACATGACAACTGACATGTTTATCCTTTCACCAAAATTACATGCTTTGATCACTGTACCTAAAGTAAGTTATAAATCAGGCAACACCATCAGGTCCTGCCTCCACAGGGTGTTAGCCTTTGATTTTATTGTTCTCTTTAGAATTATTTTGACTCTTCTGGTTTCATTGCCTTTCTATATGAAGTTTAGATCCAGTTTGCTATTATCTTCAAAGAAGCTTGTTGGTATTTTGATTATGACTGAGTTGAATGTATAGATCAAACAGGGGAGAACTGGCACCTTAATAATATTGAGTTTTTCTTTTTTTTTTTTAAAGATTTATTTATTTATTCATTCAGAGAGAGTGAAGAGAGGCAGAGACACAGGCAGAGGGAGAAGCAGGCTCCATGCAGGAAGCCCGATGTGGGACTCGATCCTGGGTCTCCAGGATCACACCCCAGGCTGCAGGCAGCGCTAAACTGCTGCGCCACAGGGGCTGCCCAATATTGAGTTTTTCAATCCAGAACATGATCTATCTCTTTATTTGTATACATCTTCTTTCATTAGTGTTTAGTAGTTTAGAACATACAGATTCTATATATAATTGGTGAAATAATTCATTGTTTTGGGTTTTATTATGAAAGAGATTGTTTTTCACATTACAAATTAGAAATATTAATTTCTGGTATATAGATAACACCAGAACCGATCCCTTGTATTATTTTTGTACTGGCTGACCTTCCTAAAATCACTTCCTTAGGGGTTTCTACATAAACTATAATATTGTCTGAAAAGTCTGTTATTTGCTTTTACAAATCACATTCAATCTCCAAAGTCCTAACCAGGTAGAAGAAACTAGTTCCTCCAATCACTTCACCTACAACACCTATGTATTCTTTACTCATCACACTATAATGTATTTATTTATTTATGGATTTTTCTCCTTTACTAGACTATCAGATCCCTGGACATAGGATGCTGTGTCTACTACAGTTGCTACTTTTTTGCTCCAAGCACCTATTAAAGTATCAGAGATATAGGAGAATGCACTAAGTATTTAATACAGGATGGAGAAAGAGGGGAAGAGAGGGATGGGGAGAGGAGGGGAGAGAAGGGGAAGGGAGAAGGAAGGGAAGGTAAGGGGAAGGTAAGGGGAAGGTAAGGTAAGGTAAGGTAAGGGAAGGGAAGGGAAGGGAAGGGAAGGGAAGGGAAGGGAAGGGAAGGGAAGGGAAAGAGAAAGAGAAAGAGAGAAGAACATTGACCTTTTAATCTTCTTTGTTGGCTTTCAATCTACCATGACTTGAAAGAGAGGAAAGAAGGTCATTAAACTTGCCAATTAAATGCCTTGATCTCCTGTAGTTTAAACCATTTTATTCAAGTATCTGAATGTACTGGGTAAATGTTCAGTCTTTCAGATGTTTTCCTACATCCTCCTCTCCCCAGAGGAAAGTGGGTGATAGCAGTATACTCAGGTTTTCATTCCAGAAAAAGGGCCTGAGATCCAGGCAGCCTAGCCATCTTATTTCTTATTATACTATATGATGACTTATAGTGATTCCTATATTTTCATGTAGTCTCTAGATTTAATTACTCTAAACTCAAGACTCATGAAAAATTTCCCACACATTCACTTTAGTTCTTAAGTCGTTTTCCAGTCCTCATACCTCATTTTTCCTGCTCCATCATTTATTGAGGTTGTGCCTCTCCATGATCAAGAACTCTTTCAAATATTTTGTAATGTTCCCTTTAAGTATAGCATTCTATGTTAAATTTGTGTTTCTATGAAATTAATTTTTCTAAACTACCCCAATTCTGTTTAATTAGGTCCTTAGCCTATTCAAGTCAGTGCATACCCTTTTCACAAGTTCCCTTCTTTTCTTGCAGACCCTCATTCCACATACATGTTGCCACAGGAGTTCACAGTGACAGTAGAGGAGAGAGTGGCATTTCAATTAAAAAGGCTCCCACAGAAAGCTCTAGAGCTACAATGCCTTCAACACTGCTAGTTAAATTCAGGTCAGAAAGTAATCACCCAACTAGTTCCCAATAGCTATGAAGTCTTAATGTAATTGCTAGGGAAAGATTACTGATAAGCAGGTGGCTGACTTGGCCCATTTTAGGATTCATAATTTTAAGACTGAAAAGGGCTGTATATATTATCTATGTAGCACTTGTAAAAATGTAGGGTATGTGCTACTGGTAGTTTATGAGGTAGTTTTAGGTAGTAAAGGATCAAATATCTTGATCTTGGCATTTATCTTTTCCACTATTGTATAATCACTCTCAGGAACATTAAGACTAGGAAGGGGGTGGGGAGGGAAAGTCGTTGAGATAGAGAAAAGAGAAGGTGAACCAACAGAAAAAGAAAGGCCAAGAAACTCAACTAGAATTAAAGCAGGGGTATTTGACTCCTAGGACACTAGGGGTTGTAAGCTTTGAGAGTAGGAGGGAAAGATAAAGAGAGGGTGTATGTTTGAATGCATGTATACACCTGCGCAGGGGAGAGGGCTGATGCAAAAAGCACCAAAAGGGAGGTGGGATTCAGTGATTCATATTGACTTCTCAGTCCTTCCATGACACAATGAAGACTCTGGCTATAGAACTCAGAACCCCAAAAAGGAGCCACACTCATTGAGAGTAGAAGAGAAGAATGCTCACTTGGAAAAGCATGTGGGATAGGAAATGGAAATGCAGAATAGGAAATGAGCAATAAATCTTTCACAGAGAAATAGGAAATGCTATTAAGAGTCGGGGAGTTGGAATTTCTAGGAAATAGAGGACCAGTGAGGAGCCAGCAGGCTGATGAACTGCTAATGACATGGGAAAGGATGACCAAGGATACAGTGAACAGAATACTGGGCTAAAAAGAATGTGTTCCCTATGTGCAATGAAACCATTCTAAAATCTGGGACAAATCAATTTTTCTCCTTTAGTATAGAGATACCTATATTTATTATTACTTCTGTTATTTTTAAATTAACAACTGCATTTTGTCCCTTTTTAATGTTTGTAGCAACCTTCTGTTTATATTGATGACATTGGTGTTATATTTATGATTGTGACCCAAGATTTCCTTTGCAGTACATTTATTAAAATAAAAAGGAAACATTTATAAATGAGAAATGACATCAAAAAAACTTAAATTCTATAACAATATAGTGCATAACCATATGAATTCTAGAACCAGCCTGTCTGGATTGAAACCCAGTTCTACCACTTACTGGCTGTGCAATCTTGGTTCTGGGTAAGAACATATAGTAAGAATCAAGATGGTAGCTACATCACAGTGTTGATATGAAGATTAAATGAGTTAATAAAGCTAAAGTTATGAGAAACATACCTACTGTATTTGTATATGTTATTTTGTATTTGAACATGAATATGATAAAAATAATTTAAAAGTTATTAGAATGTCAACTCAAATATACTTATTCTATAGATATTTAGAAGTTGTGCAAGTTGCCTGACTTCTTAATGACAGTACTTGGATTAGAATTGATTTTCTGGAGCCCCCATCTCCAAATTCCACCTGTTTCTTTTCCATCAGTGTTTTTACATGGTTACTGCCACTTACACAGGCAAAATAAAGTACTGCTGCTATATGAACTTCAAAGTACAAGGAGGAGTATACCCTGTTAGCAAAAAAAAAAAAAAAAAAATCATTAGAGAAGGAAAATTTGCAAAAATAGCCATTTTATCCAAGAATCTCAGATCTTTCCTATCATGTAAAACATGATGTTTAATACAATTCCTGGTTTTTAGAGGAAATGAAAAAGCAAATGGGTGCTGGCCAGTAAGAGATAATAAAGACAGCAATGGCGAGTGTTTCTTTTTTCAGCAGTGGTTAACCTTGCAATGTGGATAACCTAAAATCCTTAGCAACCTCACGAGTTCACTGTAAAGACTGCACAATTCTTAACTCTGTATTTACCATATTAACCAATGGAGTATAGAATCTTCCTTTTGCATTCATTTTTACCGATTCTGTCAATTAAGAAGTGGCATTCCATTTAGTCCATTCATTTTAATAAGTGTTGTTTTGATGAGTACACACACACACACACACACACTTAGCAGGAAGCCACATAAGGTTTAAAATTAATCTTTTTTAGATCTCTTTAAATAATTTACTTTTAAAAAGCACAATCAGAATATGAACTTCTGACTTGTGGAGCTGGGTGTTTCCTTAAATGAGAACAGTGATTGTGCCCTTGTTGGAAGCTCCTTAAAAGCTTTCAAGAAAATACAATTTGAGATAAATAATGCTGATTAGACACCCTCCCATGGAAGAAATAAAAGAAAGGGATCAAGTGATAAATGAAATGAATGTTGCTCTATCAAAACAAATGGTGATAAATGGAAGACCTGTGTTGGTGCTTACACTGGCACTTCTGTAAGCTGGTCAGACTATTTATAATTGTGCTTTAGTGTTTTGCAAACCAGTCATTAATACCAACAGTAACATTAAAGTGATAAATTAGAAAGAAGTAGCTTGTCTAATCAGCAGAAAAGCAGTGATGCAGCTCAAATCAAAAGCAGAGTCATTCTATTTCTTTCCCATGTTAATATTAATTATGAAAGGATAATTTGGTTTGATGGGAAATTTCCAAATATTCAACCACTTGTAATTAAATTATTCTTGTATTTCCTTTGCTTTCTTTTTAAAGTAAGTTTCCTTTTTGTTTTAGTCCTTCTTCAAACGATCTACCTTTTATTTTAATCACCTAAAAAAATAATTGCAGCAAGTCAGTGCTATAGAAAAGGTCATTTCTTCTTCCTCAACTATTAGCTATTTCAAAAATTTAGTGTTAACTAAAGACCATCCTTCTGTGACTTGTGATTTTGCAAGGAAAGCCTAGCCAGCAATTCTATACTATCAGCTGGATTTTGATATACTATTAAATATATTAAGATTATATATATCTCATCAGTAATAAAAAAGGTTTTTAATAAAATACATGTGCATTTTAGTGTTAAAAGTATATACTTACTAATAAAAATATTCTCTAACAAAACTACCCACCATTAATGATAATTCCATTCTATGTATTTTTACAAAATAACTTTATTAATGGCTAAAATATTAAAGTTTATTCAGGCAGCAAATTTGTATTTTAACTTTTTGGTATCCTGAAGGAATATTTCCATGGTTCAGAAAATAACTTTATTTTTCCTCAAGATTAAAAAATTTACTTTCTACTTGGAAATTCTCATGTGCTCTTATTTCCAGCCAGATTTTAATAATACGCATGATTAAGATTTTGCTTTATTTTTCTCTGGACACCTATATTCTGGAAGTGTAATACCAAAAGATACCAACTGCCACTGGGTCCACCACGCATATGTGTTTAATTTTTCCTTAAAAAGGTGTTTTACAATGTTTTGCTTTAATTCTAAATTTTGTATTTATGTATTTATTTCCTACTTGCTTAAAAATACCGGAAAGGCAGCATAATTACATAAAATAATCAAATAAACAAAAGAGAGAAAAAGAACAGGGAGAAAAATAAAACTAAAAAAAGTAGGAAAAAATAAGAAAGTAATTAAACAAAACCATGACTGAGATTCTGTTATAAAAGTGTGCCATAAAGAGAAAAACTAGAGCTCATGGGCTGATCCAGTCTAATTTTTTCTTTTTTTTTTAATAAGAAAACTAACATAAGATCTAACCTCCACAGATTTTTAGATACACAATGCACTATTGTTAACTATAGGCACAAGATTATATTGCTGACTTCTAGAACTTACTCATCTTGCATAACTAAAACTTAATACCCATTGAGCATCAACTCTATGTTTTTCCTTCCTTCAACCCCTGGCAATCATTATTCTACCCTCTATCCCTATGAGTTTGATTAGTTTAGATACCACATATAAGTGAAATCACTAAGTATTTGTCTTCTGTGACTGGCTTGTTTTACATAGCATGTCTTCCAAGTTCATCCATGTTGTTGCATACAGAAGGATTTCCTTTTTTTTTTTTTTAAGATTTTATTTATTTATTCATGAGAATACAGAGAGGAGAGAGAGAGAAAGGCAGAGACACAGGCAGAGGGAGAAGCAGGCTCCATGCAGGGAGCCCAACGTGGGACTCGACATCCGGTCTCCAGGATTGCCCTGGGCTGAAGGTGGTGCTAAACCACTGAGCCACCGGGGCTGCCCGGATTTCTTTATTTTTTAAGGTTGAACTACATTCCACTGTATGTACATACTGCATTTTCTTTATTCATTCATCTACTGATGTACATTTAGGGTGTTTTCATATCTTAGCTATTTTTTTAAAGATTTATTTATTTATTTGAGATGAGAGAGAGAGAGAGAGAGAGAGGCAGAGACACAAGCAGAGGGAGAAGCAGGATCCCCACAGGGAGCCCCATGTGGGACTCGATCATGGATCCTGGGATCACACTCTGAGGCAAGGGTGGATACTCAACCACTGAGCTACCCAGGCATCCCATATCTTAGCTATTGCGAATAACACTTCAATGAACATGAGAGTGGACACATTCCAAAGAATTATTTTCATTATTTTAGATATATAGCCAGAAATGGGTTTTCTGAAACATATGGTAGTTCTATTTTTGATTTATCGAGGAACCTCCATATTGTTTTCCTTAGCAACTGCACCACTTTGCATTCTAAACAACACTAAGAATTCTTATTTCTATACATCTTTGTCAACATTTGTTACCTTTTTACAAATAACAGCCATTCTAACAGGTGTGAGATCGTATCTCATCATTTTGAATTGCATTTCTTTGATTATTAATGATATAAGCAACTTTTAATATACCTGTTGTCCATTTATGTCTTGTTTGGAGAAATGTCTAAATTCAAGTCTTTCGTGCAATAACAGACTAATATGAAAAATTATAGATCAACAAACTGGGTACCCCAGGAAAAATGAGTACGTTCTTAGAAATGTGCAACTAAGAATGAATCATGACAAAATAAAAAATTTGAACAAGTCAATTAACAGTAAGGAGATTAATACAGTAATCAAAAACCTCCCCCAAAAGAAAAGTTCAGGATTAGATGGCATCACTGGTAAATTCTACCAAACATTTATAGAAGAAATAATACCAATCATTTCCAAACTCTTCCAAAAAAAAAAATAGAAAAGGAGAGCACATTTCTAAACTTATTTTATGAGAGCTGCATTACTTTGATACAGACAAAAGCATTGTGACTAGAATTCTTGATAAACATAAATGCAAAAAATCCTGAACAAAATACTAGTGAACTGAATTCAACATCATATTAAAAGGATCATATGCCATGACCAAGTAGAGTTTATTCTCAGGCCCAAGGATATTTCAACATATGAAAATCAATTAATATGATTATCACTTTAACAGAATAAAGGATAAAATTCATATAACCATCTCATTTGACAAAATTAAACACATTTTCATGATTAAAAACTCTCAATAAACTATATGTGGAAAAGATGTAGTTTAACACAATAAAGGTCATATATAAAAAGGCCACAGTTAACATTATAGTCAACTGGGAAAAAATAAAAGGTCTTCCTCTAACAACAGGAATAAGGCAAGGATTCTCATCTTTCCACTTCCATTTAACATAGTACTAGGAGTTCTAGCCAGAGCAATTAGGCAAGAAAAATAAATAAAATGCATCCAAATCAGACAGGTAAAAGTAATACTGCTTCTGTTTGCAGATGAATATCTTATATGTTGAAAATTTTGAAGATGACACAAAAAAATTATTAGGATTAATATACCAGTTCAGTATTCAGGAATTAACCAGTAAGGTGAAAATGTATACACTGAAAACTACGAAACAGTAATGAAAGAAATCGAATAAGACAAAAAAATAAATGGAAGGTACTCCATGGTCATTGAGTGTAAGAATTAATATTGTTAAAATACTCACACTAACCAAGGCAATATACAGATTTAACACAATATACAGATTTAACTCTATTAGAATTCCAATGACATTTTTCACAAACACAAAAAATCCTAAAATTTCTATGTAGCCACAAAGGACCAAATAGCCAAAACAATCTTGATAAAAAAGAACAAAGCTGGAGGTATCACATTTCTTGTTTTCAAAATATTACATAGCTAGAGAAATTAAAACAGTAGAGTACTAACCTAAAAACAGACATGTTGACCAATGAAAGAGAACAGAGAGCCCAGAAATAAACAAACTTATACAGTCAACTGATCTTTGACAAAGATGCTAAGAATACACAATGGAGAAAGGATAATTTTCAACAAATGGTGTCAGAGAAACTGGATATCTGCATGCAAAACAATGAAATTGATCCCTTATCTTAAACCCAAAACAAAAATCAGCTCAAAGTAAATTAAAGACTTAAATGTAAGAACCAAATCTATAAAAATTCTAGAGAAAAAAAAAATGAGAGAGCTTCATGACACTGGTCTTGGCAATGATTTCTTGATATGACAGCAAAAGTACAAACAGCAAAAGAAAAAATAGACAAATGAGACTACATCAAACTAAAAAACATCTATACAGCAAAGGGACCAACCAAAAAAGTGAAAAGACAACTGAAAAAATGGACCAACTATTTGCGAACCATATATTTGATAAGAGGCTAATATCCAAAATACATACAAAGAAATCCAACAACTCAATAGCATAAAATATGTTTTACTTTCAACCAACTTTTCTTTCTCTCTTACAAATTAATGGTAGTTTCTTCAGAACTGTACTGGAGAGTACAATATTCATATGAAACACTGTTCCCTTATCATGAATTACAAAAGAATAATGGAAACTTCCACCTGCACCAGAAGCTCAGTCTATACACATTATCCGGGGTGCTAATGGATAAGAGAGAGTTTATCTGTGTAATTCGGTTTGTATAAGTGCTAGCATTTTAAGTCTATTTCTTGACACCTAAAGAGAATGTGAAAAAAATTAGAATAAAGTAACAAAATAAATCAACAATTTGGAATATAATTATTGCTTTGAATGACTCCCGTCTTACTTACTTACTCCCATCTATTTCTTTTCTTCTGTAGCACATGAATTTCTATTCATCTTCCAGTTTTCACCTTAGAAGTCACTCTTCCCACATACCTTCCCAGTCTTCTTAAGAATAAATTGGATACGTCACCAGTTTACCACATCAGTACCCAGTCAAAGTCCTGTATCACTTTGAACATTCCTTGTAATGGTCTGTTTGCCTATTTTCTCAGTAGAATATCACTTCTATGGTCTGAATGTGTCACCCCAAAATATATATGTTGAAATGCTAACTCCTAAGGTAATAGTATTAGACAGTGGGGCAGGAGGTGATTAGATCACAAGGAGGGAGCCCTCTTGAATGGAGTACTGTTCTTATAAAAGATGCACTAGAGAACTTTCTGGCCTGTTCCACCAAGGGAGGACACAGCAAGAAAGTGCTGTCTATGAAAGAGGAGATGGGCCCTCATCAGCCACTACACCAATCTGCTGGTGCCATATTTTTCACTTCCCAACCTCCAGAACCATGAGAAGTAGATTTCTGTTATTTATAAGCCACCCACTCTGTGGTATTTAGTCATAGCAGTCTGAATGCACTACAGCAATCACCTTGAATGTAAGGATCAAATTATGTTTATTTCTGTATCTCCAAGAAGTGGCTGAGTGCTTTAGAGTTTGTACATGGTAATGTGTTGTGACTAATTAAAATGACTGTAATTTTGTCAAGACTATAATCACACTGTAGTTTGAACAGTGGGAGGTTGCTACTGAATATCAGTCTTAAAGGCTACTGATTTGGAAGACCATCCATGATATACTCTTAGGAGACTAAGTATTGATTTCTGTCATCCATTTTTGCTTTTATGAGTCAAGAATAAAGATGTCCTTTCCTCTATATGAAACTTTGCAATGCCTGAATAATGAAGTATTATTACGCTTGTTACTAATGTTATTTTAGATTGGAAAGATTTCTGATGAGCTTTTTTCCTGTAAGGATTTCTTCCCAGAAATTTCTCTTCTATCAAAAGACAAGAGAATCACACTTATTTTCCCATTTCTTTATTTGCATCTGTGAACTGCTTTCAGTGACAGGAAGTAGGAAATGTGAGCCAAGGTGATGACTTTTACCGGTTCTCTTAACTCAAATTAATAACTTGTGCAGAGTCCAGATCATGGGGGGAAAGATGCTTGGTGATAACTGCCCTGAGAAAATGTTTGCTTCTTTTTTATGCCTGCTTTTGCAAACAAGCAAAGAAAGAAAGAAAATAGATGGAAGCACTGTTAATATAAATAGAGATCTCATTTGTTTTCTAATTATTTTTCTTTTGGGAGATTTTTAAAAAGCCTCTAAATTAGACTCATTCTTCTTGTGACATTAACAATCTAAGGATGATAGCTGAAGTTTTTCCTTGTGAATATCCTTCCTATCAAAAGCCTCCATAATTGCTTGAAAGGGCACCTGAAATGTTTTTGACAATTTGTGATTCTTACAAATTTATATTTTTTCTATTTTATTTGTTAAACAAATATTTACTGAATGCTTTCTATGGTAAAACATAGTACCAGTCATCAAAGGGGCTTATTACTATATTTGTACTATATTTGTTACTCCAAGTACTACTTCATTTTTACTAAGATTTTTAAACACAATTGTGTGATTAGTAGGTTCCAAGGTAGATTACATATAAAGAAAACAAAGGTCTAAATTCTAAATTGGAAAGCCTCAAACTCCGAGTTTTAAATTGATATGAATATGGTTCTTTTTAGGTCCCTCAGTCAGAAGAAAAGGCTAAGCCAAGATTCTTTTTAAGATCCTATGAAAAAATATAAATCTAGAATATAAGTCTTGCTTGGAAGTTAGCTATGTTCTAAAACCAGACACTGATTCTTCTTTCTTTTTAATCTGATTAATAAATCTAAGTGTATTTCTTTCTTTTTTTTTTTTTTTGTAAGATTTTATTTATTTATTCATGAGAAACACACAGAGAGGGGCGGGGGGCAGAGACACAGGCAGAGGGAGAAGCAGGCTCCATGCAGGGATTCAATCCTAGGTCTCCAGGATCATGCCCTGGGCTGAAGGCAGCGCTAAACCGCTGAGCCACATAGGCTGCCTGTATTTCTTTATTTCATGTTCAGATTTACTTTTCATGTTTTTTTTCTGAACAGTGGCTATCAGTAATGACTATCAGACTGATTGAGATCATCCTCGTCTTTGCTCAGCTTTGGCTTTTTGGCAGCTGAGCTGGTACCCTGGCTACACACAGAAAAAATGATGGGAGCTGAAATACAGAGCCACTGAATACGACAATGGGACCTTTTCCAAGGGCAACAAGCAGGCTTTACTTAGCATTCAGCATTTGGAAGCATGCTCATTATTTTTGCTAGATTAAAAATGTATGGGAACCCCAAAATATAATTAGGTAAAGCCTAGAGCAAAACATTTATAAATATCATGGGTGAAAACGACAAAGATGACTTTGAGACACCTGATCCAGTTGATCTCTTTCTCTTCAAAGTATTAATTGAAAAAAAAAAAAAAGATTTCACATAGTGAACTATTTAACTTTCTACAACATACCTACCACTCCAATAACATTAAGCAATTGGGATATTGAGCAGCATCTGAATAATGCAGCCTTTTCTTACACAAAGTTTCCTTGATAACGGGTAAAAATTACATTTCAGATTCTGCTCTATCTCTTGCATCTTTGCTACAAATTGTCCCCAGATTAGTGTCATTAATCATATTTTGTAGACAAAGAAATGAGATACACAGTAAGGAATGATTTTTTTTTCAAGATCTTAAAAGTTTGGGAGTTAGAAAAGATTTTACTTTACCGGCTTCTAATTCATACTAATTACAAAAAAAATCCATTTCCTAATATACAATTTGTAAAAGTAATAGTAAAAATTAGAAAATGGTGTCACCCTCACTTGGTTTTTCCTTATTAATAATTATGTTGTATCATAATAGATGGTAGCTACATTTCTGGCAAGCACAGCATAACATACAGGGTTGTTGAATTGCTATGTTGTACATATGAAACTAACAGAATATTGAGTGTCAACTATATTCAAAATAATAATAATCACTGTTATTGAATCTAACACTTTTATCAGAAGGGTATTTTCATTTTAATGAGCAAGTTACATATAGTTTATGTGAAGACAGAGTCAAACAATTTGGGTGCAGAAAAATAATAGTTCCATATTACTATCTCACTTTTTTTCTGCAAAGCAGGCAACTTCTACTAAGGAGACTTTACCTAAAGTCTTATTCTACTCTTTAAATGCTGAAGGAATAAGTAAAATGCTTTCCTACCTATATGCAGGGTACTTTGCTTTCATCCTTGACTATTGGGCAGGAGGATAAGTTTTAGACCTAACTTTTCACAAACTAGCAATTATAAGTGATGTGTATGGGATTATTCACATGCAAAAGATGTTCTTTCTGCCACGGTATCTAGAAATGTTAGCTTTAGAAAAATACATAAGCAGGTTTGCAAGATGGAAAAAAAATTCTAAGTTCAAGGAAATGAAGAGGAATAATAAACCAGAGGGGTAAGCCTGTGAACTGATGCTGAGTAATGAGTTTCTTGCTTATTTGGAGGCTGAATTTACATTGCCTGCATGCTTGGGAATTAAAAGCTGATAACAGAAAATATTAAAAGTTGATCCAAGTGGAAAAAAGAAGAGAACATCAAAAAACCTAAAGCCAGTAGAAAGAAGAAAGTAATAAATATTAGAGAAAAATTAATAAAATAGAGAACAGGAAAATAGAAAAAAATGAACCAAAAGCTATTTGAAAGATCAGCAAAATTAACGAGCCTTTAGCTAGATGGACCAAGAGAAAAACTCCAGAAGATTAAAATCTATTCCCTAATTTAAAATCTATTCCCATATCTAAAATGATGCATGGAAAGGGGGGCATTATTGCCGAACTTACAGGAAAAAAAGAAAAGGATTACAAGGGAATAGTATGAACAACTGTATGCCAACAAAGTACATAACTTGGATTAAATGGATACTCTTGTTTTTTGAATGGGAAACTTAAAAAAAAAAAAAGCCCATAAACTAGTGAAACTGGCTGAGAAAGAAACAGAAAACCTGAGTGGCTATATAACAAGTAAAAAGGTTGAAATAGCAATCTCAAAAACTTCCCACAAAGAAAAATTCAGAGCCAAATGGATTTGCTGGTGAATTACACCAAATATTTAAAGAATTAATACCAATTAATTTTTTTGAATAATAGAAAAGAGGAAACATTTCTTAACTCATTCTACAAAGCCCTGATAACAACACCAAATACACAATAACAAAAGAAATTTAAAAACCGGGATCCCAGGGAGGGGCAAGATGGCGGAAGAGCAGGGTCCCCAAATCACCTGTCCCCACCAAATTACCTAGATAACCTTCAAATCATCCTGAATATCTACGAATTCGGCCTGAGATGTAAAGAGAGACCAGCTGGAACGCTACAGTGAGAAGAGTTCGCGCTTCTATCAAGGTAGGAAGACGGGGAAAAAGAAATAAAGAAACAAAAGGCCTCCGAGGGGGAGGGGCCCCACGAGGAGCCGGGCTGAGGCCGGGGCGAGTGTCCCCAGGACAGGAGAGCCCCGTCCCCGTCCCGGAGGAGCAGGAGCTGCACCAACCTTCCCGGGGGAAAGGGGCTCGCAGGGAGCTGGAGCAGGACCCAGGAGGGCGGGGATGCCCTCGGGCTCCCGGGGACACTAACAGACACCTGCGCCCCGGGGAGTGCTCCGAGCTCCCTAAGGGCTGCAGCGCGCACGGCGGGACCGACCGGAGCAGCTCGGAGGGGCTCGGGAGCGGCTCCAGGGAGGGGGCTGCGGGGCGGGAGCGCGAATCCACCAGCGCAGGCCCCGGAGCACAGGGCACCGGGACACAGCCCAGGATCCCGCCTCCCCCTGGGACAGGCAGAGGCCGGGAGGGCCCAGGACAGCGAGGACACTCCTGCCCCGAGCTGAGCAGATCAGCGGCCCCGCCCCGGAGCATCCAGGCCCTGCAGACGGAGAACCGAGAGCCCCGAGCCCCGTTGTTCCTGCGGAGGCTGAATCCAGGCTTCCAGAGTTGCCATAGCAACTGCGGCTGATCCTCCTGGGGCCCCACGGGGTGAACAACCCCCGCTGAGCCCTGCAGCAGGCAGGGGCAGAGCAGCTCCCCCAAGTGCTAACACCTGAGAATCAGCACAGCAGGCCCCTCCCCCAGAAGACCAGCTAGACGGACCAGTGATACTCCCCCGTGTTCCAATACAACTTGTTTTTGGCCACTCTGCACTGAGCAAAATGACTAGAAGGAAAACCTCACCTCAAAAGAAAGAATCAGAAACAGCCCTCTCTCCCACAGAGTTACAGAATCTGGATTACACTTCAATGTCAGAAAGCCAATTCAGAAGCACTATTCTACAGCTACTGGTGGCTCTAGAAAAAAGCATTAAGGACTCACGAGACTTCATGACTGCAGAATTTAGATCCAATCAGGCAGAAATTAAAAATCAATTGAATGAGATGCAATCCAAACTAGAAGTCCTAACGACGAGGGTTAACGAGGTGGAAGAACGAGTGAGTGACATAGAAGACAAGTTGATGGCAAGGAGGGAAACTGAGGAAAAAAGAGATAAACAATTAAAGAACCATGAAGACAGATTAAGGCAAATAAATGACACTCTAAGGAGGAAAAACCTACGTTTAATTGGGGTTCCCGAGGGCGCCGAAAGGGACAGAGGGCCAGAATATGTATTTGAACAAATCCTAGCTGAAAACTTTCCCAATCTGGGAAGGGAAACTGGCATTCAGATCCAGGAAATAGAGAGATCCCCCCCTAAAATCAATAAAAACCGTTCAACACCTCAACATCTAATAGTGAAGCTTGCAAATTCCAAAGATAAAGAGAAAATCCTTAAAGCAGCAAGAGACAAGAAGTCCCTGACTTTCATGGGGAGGAATATTAGGGTAACAGCAGACCTCTCCACAGAGACCTGGCAGGCCAGAAAGGGCTGGCAGGATATATTCAGGGTCCTAAATGAGAAGAACCTGCAACCAAGAATACTTTATCCAGCAAGGCTCTCATTCAAAATGGAAGGAGAGATAAAGAGCTTCCAAGACAGGCAGGAACTGAAAGAATATGTGACCTCCAAACCAGCTCTGCAAGAAATTTTAAGGGGGACTCTTAAAACTCCCCTTTAAGAAGAAGTTCAGTGGAACAATCCACAAAAACAAGGACTAAATAGATATCATGATGACACTAAACTCATATCTGTCAATAGTAACTCTGAACGTGAATGGGCTTAATGACCCCATCAAAAGGCGCAGGGTTTCAGACTGGATAAAAAAGCAGGACCCATCTATTTGCTGTCTACAAGAGACTCATTTTAGACAGAAGGACACCTACAACCTGAAAATAAAAGGTTAGAGAACCATTTACCATTCAAATGGTTCTCAAAATATACCCTAAAAACTATAGAACACTTCTGAAAGAAATTGAGGAAGACACAAAGAGATGGAAAAATATTCCATGCTCATGGATTGGCAGAATTAATATTGTGAAAATGTCAATGTTACCCAGGGCAATTTACACGTATAATGCAATCCCTATCAAAATACCATGGACTTTCTTCAGAGACTTAGAACAAATTATTTTAAGATTTGTGTGGAATCAGAAAAAACCCCAAACAGCCAGGGGAATTTTAAAAAAGAAAACCGTATCTGGGGGCATCACAATGCCAGATTTCAGGTTGTACTACAAAGCTGTGTTCATCAAGACAGTGTGGTACTGGCACAAAAACAGACACATAGATCAATGGAACAGAATAGAGAACCCAGAAGTGGACCCTGAACTTTATGGTCAACTAATATACGATAAAGGAGGAAAGACGATCCACTGGAAGAAAGACAGTCTCTTCAATAAATGGTGCTGGGAAAATTGGACATCCACATGCAGAAGAATGAAACTGGACCACTCTCTTGCACCATACACAAAGATAAACTCAAAATAGATGAAAGATCTAAATGTGAGACAAGATTCCATCAAAATCCCAGAGGAGAACTCAGGCAACACCCTTTTTGAACTTGGCCACAGTAACCGGAGAAGGACAAACAGTGTATGTTCTCATTCATTTGGGGAATATGAATAATAGTGAAAGGGAATATAAGGGAAGGGAGAAGAAATGTGTGAGAAATATCAGAAAGGGAGACAGAACATAAAGACTTCTAACTCTGGGAAATGAACTAGGGGTGGTAGCGGGGGAGGAGGGCGGGGGGTGGGGGTGAATGGGTGACGGGCACTGAGGGGGACACTTGACGGGATGAGCACTGGGTGTTATTCTGTATGTTGGTAAATTGAACACCAATAAAAATTAATTTATAAAAAAAAAAAAAAAAAAAAAAAAAAAACCGGGATCCCTGGGTGGCGCAGCGGTTTGGCACCTGCCTTTGGCCCAGGGCGCGATCCTGGAGACCCGGGATCGAATCCCACATTGGGCTCCCGGTTCATGGAGCCTGCTTCTCTCTCTGCCTGTGTCTCTGCCTCTCTCTCTTTCTCTCTCTGTGACTATCATAAATAAATCTAAAAAAAAATTTAAAAAAAGAAATTTAAAAACTGATTTCTCTTATGAATCAGAGGCAAAAATTCTCAAGAAAATACAAGTAAACAGAATTCAGCAACATATAGGCAGGTATCATTCAGCATTATAAATTGAAATTTACCCCAAGATTAAAGGTTGTCTTACTATCACAAAATTGATTAATAACTCATCTCATTAATATAATGGAAAAAACCCCACATGATTATATAGATCCAAGAAAAGTACCTGAGAAAAATCCAACATCTTTTATTATAAAAAACAAAGTAGGAGCACATGAAATTTCCTCAACTTGATAAAGGGAATCTATTTTTAAAAAATGCATCTAACATCATAGTGTTGAAAGACTAAAATTCTTTCCTCTAAGACCAGGTACAATACAAAACTGTCCACTCTTTCAACATCTATTCACCTTCCTACTGGAGGTCCTATTTAGGGCAATTAGGCAATGTAGTGAAATAAAAGGTATCCAAATTGAAAAGAAGTAAAACTATCTCTACTTTCAGATGAAATAATCTTGTAGACAGAAAATCCTATGGGCTATACTAAAATATTGTTAGAAATTAGTTCATCAAAGTTGCAAGATTCACATCAATACAAAATGAGCAAAAACCAAACACATTTCTATACTAGCAATGAACAGTCCAAAAACAAAATTAAACCAGGCTTTCATGATAGGTGCTTGGGCTAAGATCATTCTCCTCCATTCATTACCTATGAGAAAGATCCTATTTTATACATGTACCAGCTTCTAAATTATGAAGAAAACCTTGGTATCATGCCAGAGTTCAGTGAGTCCCCTCCAGCAGAGAGGGAGCCAGGAAGAGTTGTAGATGGCCCAATAGGTTAACATGTGGAATACACCAGGCTCCAAACAGATTGGCATGGGCATTTACCAATTGGAAACCAAACCCTCTGTGTATTTCATCCAGTTAGATCATGATTTCCATATTGATGTCTACGATTTGGTGAAAAAGTCTTAACTGTTAAACTTTGCCAGATTTCTGAAAACAAATGTATACTTTGCAGATATGCAAAATAATGTTGTTTTTCAGTGTATCGAAAGCTTAATTCAGCATCTTTGCCAGCATAACTGTTGGTTTTTCTGAAAAATGCAAATGTATATGGACAGGAAAAAAAAAACCTCAAAACAAAAACAAAAGTAAGAAAACAATTACATTTACAGTAACATCAAGAGAATGAATACTTAGAAACAAATTTAGCAAAATAAATGCAAAACGTAAAGTCTGAAAACTACAAAACATTGTTGATCGAAATTAAAGATCTAAATACATGGGAAGACATTACATGTTCATAAATAAGACTTAAGATGGATAAGATGGCAATACTCTTCAAACTGATCTATTCATTTATTCAATACAATCCTTATAAAAACGCCAGTGGGCTTCTTTGCAGTTGACAAACTGATCCTGAAATTCGCATGGAAATTCAAAGGACCAAAAAGAGCCAAAGAATCTTGAAAAAGAACAAAGTTGAGGAATTCACATTTCCCAATTTCAAATCCTACTATAGAGCTACAGCAGCCAAAAGAGTGTAGTACTTGCTTAAGGACAGAGATATAGATTTATGGAACAGAATTGAGACCTCAGAATAATTCATTACATTTAGTCAATTTTCTACAAGAGTCCAAAGAATAGTCTCTTTAGCAAGTGATGCTCAGAAAACCATATAAAAAAGAAAATAGCTAAACCTCTTCCTCATACTATGCACAAATTAACTTATAACTTAAATAGATAAAATATTTAAATGAAAAAAGTGAAGGCTATAAAGCTCTTAAAAGAAAAATACAGGAGCAAATCTTTGTTACCTTGGGATAGGCAAAAACTTCTTAGATAGGACACCAAAAGGACAAGTGACAATAGAAACAAAAAATAAATGGAACTCCATCAGTATTAAAACGTTTTGTGCCCCAAAGGAAATCATCGACTGGAAATACAATTCACAGAGGAGAGAAAATATTAGCAAATTCTGTACCTCTTAAGCTCTGATAAATGATTTGTAACTAAAATTTTTAAAGAAATGTTATATTTCAAAAATAAAAAGACAGCCCAATTCAAAAATAAGCAAAGCATCTGAATAAATATCCCCAAAGAAAATAAACAGCTAATAAGTACATTGAAGGTCCTCAATATCCTTAGCCATTAGGGAAATGTGAATCGAAAGCACAGTGAGATACTACTTCACACCTACTAAGATGGCTAAAATGAAAAAACAAACAAACAATAACAAGTGCTGACAAAGACATGAAACTTTTATACATTGTTGGTGAGAAAGTAAAATAGTGGGGCCATTTAGGAAAGTAATCAAGCAGTTCTTCAAAGAGTTAACATATCATAAACATACCACCTGAAAATTCCCCTCAGAACTATATACTCTAGAGAAATGAAAATGTGTCCCCACAAAAATTTGTACATAAATGTTCATAGCAGCATTTACATTAGTTCCAAAGTAGAAACAACACAAATGTCTATTAACCAATGAGTGGATAAACAAAATGTTATCATAGAATATCATTCAACCATAAAAATGAATTTCTCCACTAGGTATTTACCCAAAAAATACAAAAATACTGATTTTCAGAGATACATACACCTTGATGTCCATAGCAGCTTTATAAAAAATAGCCAGATTATGGAAAGAGTCCAAATTTCCAACAACTGATAAATGGATAAAGATGTGGTATACATATGCAATGGAATATTAGTCATCAAAAAGAATAAAATCTTACCATTTGCCATAATGTGGTTGGAGCTAAAGAGTATAACGCTAAGTGAAATAAGTCAGTCAGAGAAAGATAAATAACATATTATCTCACTCAGGTGGAATTTAAGAAAATCAATGAACATAAGAAGAAAAAAAAATAAGAAAGGAAAACCAAGAAACAGACTCTCAACTATAGAGAACAAACTGATAGTTACTAGAGGGGTGGTGGGTGGGAGAGGTGGGGATGGGTTAAACAGGTGTTGGGGATTAAGAAGGTACTTGTGATGAGCAAGTTGTATTTAAGTGATATAAGTGTTGTATGTAAGTGATGAATCACTAAATTATACAATGGAAAGTAGTATTACATTGTATGCTAACTAACTGGAATTTAAATAAAAACTTGGAAAGAAGCAAAAAAAAACCCCATGAATTTCTGATACACGATCTCTAACATGGATGAAACTTATAAACATTATGCTAAGTCAAATAAGTTGGTCATAAAAGGCCACATATTATATAGTTATATGAAATGTCAGAAGAGTTGAAAAATAGTGAGCAAAGGAATGATGGTTGCCTGAAACAGAGGGGTTGGGTCGTATATTTGTGGAAAATAAAATGGGACTTGGGTGCTACTGGGTACAGGATTCTCTTCAGGGTAATGAAATGGTCTAAAATTATTTATACTATTGGTTAAATAACTCTGTGAATATGCTAAAAAAGGCCTTGAACTGTACACTGGATAGATTGTACCATATGTGAATTACATCTCAATAAATCTGTTTTACACACACACACGCACAGACATGCACACTGAAAAGACCCTGTCCAGGAATTTTTTAGTGATATTTGGAAAAAACAAATTCTAAAACGCCTTGAAAAACCACTTCCATAGCCTAGGGCTTCCAGATTCTCATAGATAACTCCAGCAAGGACAAAATCACAATCTAAAATTACAAAAACACTTGAAACAACACACCAAGGAAAAATCAACAGCAAACACTATAAATAGAATATTATTAATCACCAGAGCATCACATATCTGAATGAAGTTTACTCTGGGAGTGAAAAATTGTTATCTAAATATAATACCTAAATAATTTACTGAGTAACAAATAGAGTTGAACCCATGTCAGATGGACTGAGCAAACAAAAACTAGTAAACATATAGAAGGTTTGACAGACTTGGGCTAATGTGTGTTTATACATATCTACATACAAACCTTATTTTCCAGCATATAGGAAATGTCAAAAAAAGAAAAAAAGGAGATGTCTATCAATATTGCCCATACACTCTGCCAAAAGCAAATGCTGATGAAGCTGTATCAGGCACAGAGTGGTTACATAAATCTCCCTAGAACTTTGGTTAATAACACTGCATCATGTTTGAACCCAGATAATCTAGAGCTAGATACCTCATCTTTATCACCAGGCCATACTGAAGATAAGAAGTTACCTTAATTTGACAAAGGATCCCTGCCAACACCTTATACAAACATAATTAATGGTTCAGTATTAGAAATAATCCCCTAAAAGACATTTACACAAGATGCCTACTTTCACACTTTCTATTCAAACAATAGAAAAACAGAATAAAAAAGACTGAAAGAAATGTACATATTACAGGTAAAGTCGCAAAACTGACATCAAACTGAAATTATGTAGCTGTCTGCACATAACATTTACATAGAGAATTTAGAAAAAAAAACCATGAAAACTGAAGATAGAGACATCAGTGAGGTTGTATACAAAGTCCAATGTAGAAAGATCAGAAGCATTTCTATATTGTAACAGTTCAAAACTATGAAAATTCCATTTATAATGGATACGAGAATGCCAATACAGCTAAGGAATAAACCTAACTAGAAGATTGGAACTTAATGTAAAAAAATAGCATTTTCATTAAGAAATTTTATTTGAATATAGCTGACAATGTTACATTAGTTTCAGGTGTACAACATAGTGATTCAACAAGTTTATACATTATGCTGCGCTCACCACAAGTGTAGCTACCATCTGTCGGCATACAGCAGCACTATTACCATATCACTGACTATATTCCGTATGTTGTGCCTCTTATTCCCATGACTTATTCATTCCATCACTGGAAGCCTGTCTCTCCTGCCTCCCTTCATCCATTTGCCCATCCCCCTTCCCCCTGGCAACTGCCAGGTTTTTTTTCTCTGTATTTACAAGTGTGACTCTGCTTTTTGTGTGTTTATTCATATTTTTATGCCACATATGACTGAAATCATATGGTATTCGTCTTTCTTGTCTGACATATTTCATTTAGCATAATATGTCCATCTGTGTTGTCGTCTCATCCATGTTGTCATCTCATCCCTTTTAATGGCTGTGTAGTATTTAACGGCATATCTATTCCACATCATCTTTATCCCTTCATTTGGCTGAGGGACACTTGCTTCCATATCTTGGCTAATGTAAATAATGCTGCAAGAAACATAAAGGTGCATGTATCTTTTCAAATTAGCATTTTTATTTTCTTTGGAGAAATACCCAGTCATGGAATTACTAGATCATACTGTATTTCTACTTTTAGTTTTTTTGAGGAACTTCCATACTCTTCCCACAGTGGCTGACCCAATTTACATTCCCACCAATGGTGCATAAGGGTTCCTTTTTTGACATATCCTCACCAACACTTATTGTTTCTTGTCTTTTTGATTTTAGCTATTCTGACTGATGTGAGGTGATTTTGTACTGTGGTTTTGATTTGTATTTGCATATGATTTAGTGATGTTGAGCATCTTTTCACTTGTCTGTTGGCCATCTGTATGTGTTCTTTGGGAAAATGTAGATTCAAATTCTGGGCCCAATTTTAAATTGTGTTGTTTTTTGGTGTTGAGTTGTATAATTATTTTTACATGTTTTGCATGTTGATGCCTAGATATATCATTGCAAATGATATACCAGATATATCATTTGCAATTATCTCCTCCCATTCAGTAGGTGGTGAAACCATAAAAATCCCACAAGAAAACACAAGTAATTTCTCTAATATAGGGTATACCAGTACTTTTCTAGATATGTATCCAAGGCAAGGGAAACAAAAGCAAAAATAAACTATTGGGACTACATCAAAATAAGAAGCTTTTGCAGAGCAAAAGAAACCATCAACAAAACTAAAAGGCAACCTAATTAATAAATATTTAAAAATCACAGTAAATTTAGATATTTACCATACTTGTCTGTTTAACAATTCAATAACACAAAACAGGCAATCAGTGTATGGTGATCAACAAGATTTTTATGTCAAAATATCAACAAGATTTTTTATAAGAAATGGCACAAACTAAGCATAACATTTATACAAAAGAAAACCAAACCAAGAATATGCAAAGGAAGTTTTATTAAATAAAAACTGGCAGTCACTCCAATAGAAAGCAAAAAATGGTATTTTATGCATTCACACACATTTCCTTTATCCACTCATACAATGATGGACATCTGTTGTTTCTATATTTTGGCTATTGTGAATAATGCTATAATGAAGAGGGGAGTACAGGTGTGTCTCTGTGATCTTGATTTCTTTTTAAAATTTTTTGTTTAGTGATTCATCAGTCGCATATAAAAACAGAAGGAGGCAAACCATGATTGACTCTTAACTATAGGAAATAAACTATATATAACATCCAGTGCTCATTATATCAAGTGCCCTCTTTAATGCTCATCACCCAGTTATCCCGTCTCCTACCCACCTGTCCTCCAGCAACCCTCAGCAGCTGCACCATTTTGTATTTCCATAAAAAGTATACAGGGACTCATTTTCCACATTCTCACTAATAATTTTTTTCTATAAAATCCATCCTAACAAATGTGTGGTGATGTATCATTGTGGTTTGATTTGTGTTTCTTCATGATTAATTATGTTAATACACTTGTTGGTCATTTGTATGTCTTTTTGTGAAAAATGCCAATTCAAATTCTCATTTTTAAATAGGCTTATTTGTTTTTTTGCTATTGAGTTACAGGAATTCCTTATATACTTTGGATATTAATCCCTTATCAGATATAGTGTTTGCAAATATTTTCTCGTATTCCATTGCTTGCCTTTTATTCGGTTAGATGTTCCTTAAGGTGGGCACAAGCTTCTTAGTTTGATGTAATCTCACTTGTTTATTTTTGCTACAGTTGCTTGTGCTTTTGGTGTCATATTCAAGAAATCACTGCCACGACCAATGTCAAGGACCTTTTTCTTTATGTTTTATTTTAGGAGTTTTGTAGTTTCAGGTCTTACATTTAAGTTTTTCATCTATTTTCAATTTATTTTTTGTAGGGTGTAAGATGAAGAGTCAATTTCATTCTTTTGTATGTGGCTACCCAGTGTTCCCAGCACCATTTATAGTAAAGGATATCATTTCTCCATTGTGTGTTCTTGGCACCCATGTCAAATAACAGTTAACTGCATATTACAGATTTATTTGCAGACTTTATTCTTTCCCATTGATCTACATTGTGTCTTTATGCCAATATCATACTGTTTTAATTTCTGTAGCTTTGTAGTATATTTTAAAATCAGGAAGTGTGATGTCTCCAGCTTTGTTCTTTTTCTAGATTGCTTTGACTATTTGGAAACCTTAGTGGTTCTATAAAAATTTTAGAATAGTTTCACCTCTTGGTTCTATATATTCCTAAGTATTTTACTCTTATTCATATTATTGTAAATGGGATTGTTTTCTTAATTTCACTTTTGGGTATTTCCTTTTTAAAGTACAGAAATGCAACTGATTTATATATATTGATTTTGTGACCTGCAACTTCACTGAATTTGTTGGTTAGCTCTAATTTTGAGGAACAGGATACCTTTAAGGTTTCTACATATTTAGATCATTTGTCTACAAAGAGAGATAATTTTACTTATTCCTTTTCAACTTGGATTCTTTTTATTTTGTTTATAATCTAATTGCTGTGACTAGGATTTCCAGTCTATGTGACTATAAGTGGCAAGAGCAGGTATCATTGCCTCGTTCCTGATCTTAGAAAAAAAACTTTAAGTTTTCATCAATGAATGTGATGTTAGGGCTGGTCCTATGTGGCTTTTATTATGTTGAAGTATTTCCCTTCTATTCCCAGTTGGTTGACAGTTTTATCATGAAGGGACAGCAAATTTTGTCAAATACTTTTTTTACATCTACTAAAATGATCATATGATTTCTATCCTTTATTCTGCTAATATGATATATCACATTGACTTTCACATATCTAACCATTCTCCCATCCTAGGGATAAATCTCACTTGGTTATGGTGTATGATCCTCTTAATGCACTGTTAAAATCACTTTTCTAGCATTTTGTCATAGATTTCTACATTACATTCATCAGGAATATTGATCTATAGTTTTCTTAAGGTGTCTTGTTCTTTTGCTATCAGCATAATGCTCTCCTTATAAATTGAGTCTGAAAATATTTTCTCCTTTTGCAAATTTTTGGGGAGATATTGAGAAGGAGTGGTGTTAATTCTCTGTATTTTTGGTACAATTCACCAGTCAAGCCTGAGGATTCACTAGTGAATTCTGGTTCTGGAATTGTTTTGTTGGCAGGTTTCTGATTACTCATTCAAATCTCCTCATTAATTGTAGGTCTGATTAGATTTTCTATTTCTTCATAATTCCATCTTGGAAGATTGTGTGTATCTGGAATTATTAATTTCTTTTCAGTGTTCCAGTTTCTTGGTGCAAAAGTGTTCATAATAATGTTATAAACTACTTTATTTCTGTAACATCAGTTTTAATGTGTCTTCCATTTGTGATTTGAGTCTTTTCCTTTTTTATTCATTGGTCTGGCTAAAAATTTGTCACTTTTGATTATCTTCTTTAAAAACCAACTCTTAGGGGATCCCTGGGTGGCTCAGCAGTTTAGTGCCTGCCTTTGGCCCAGGGCGCGATCCTGAAGTCCTGGGATCGAGTCCCACGTCAGGCTCCCGGCATGGAGCCTGCTTCTCCCTCCTCCGGTGTCTCTGCCCCCCCCCCATGTCTATCATAAATAAATAAATCTTTAAAAAAATCTTAGTTTTGATAATTACTGTGTTTTTCTGAATACTCTATTTTATTTGTTTCTGCTGTAAACTTTATTATTTCCTTCCTTCTGCTGACTTCGGGATTGCTTTTCTTTTTCTAGTTCCTTGAGATGTAAAGTTAGATTGTTTGAGATATTTCTTAAAACATAGGTGTTTATCACTATTAACTTACCTTTTAGAATTGCTTTTGCTGTATCCTGTAGTTTTATTTCTCGTGTTTTGACTTTTATTTATCTGAAGATTTCTACCTATTTCTCTTCTGATTCTTTCTTGTGATTGATTATTCAGGAGCATGCTATTTAATTTCCACATATTTGTGAATTTTAAACTTTTTCTTCCATATTAATATCTAGTTTCATAGTATTTTGTTCAGAATAGATATCCAGTGTTGTTTCAATCTTCTTAAATTTCTTAAAACTTGTTTTGTGACCAAATATGTCAGCTATCTTGGAGAATCGTTCATGTGCACTGGAGAAGAATGCTATGCTGTTGTTAGGTGGAATATTCTGTATGTATTTCTCAGATCCATTTGGCCTACAGAGTTGTTCAAGTCCACTATTACCTTACTGATTTCTGTCTGAACCATTTATCTATAGCTGGAATTGGGGTATTGAAATCTACTCTTATTGTATTGCTGTCTGTTTCTCTCTGCAGTACTATCAATGTCTGCCTTACATATTGAGGTGCTGTAATATTGGGTGCTATAATATATTGTTTCGAAGCTATGATCCTTTTTTCATTGTGTAATGTACAGAATAAAGATTTTTAGATCTATTCACACTGTTATATATATGAACTTTATTCATTCTCCAGGCTGAGTAGTATGTCATTTTACAAATGTATTTACTTATCTGCCCACAGTCTTTGCAATTTGGAAGCTATTTCAAATGAAGCTGTTATGAACATTCAGGTATATGGCTATGAACCTATGTTTTCATTTCTTTTAAAAAATAAAAGTAGACCAAATGATAAATATGGTTAACTTAAGAAATTACTGAACTGTTCTCAATAGTGGGTACACTATTTTATATTCATACTAGCAGTGCATGAGAGTTCTTCAAGAGTTTTTTGTTGTTGTTGGGTTGATGAACTTTACTAAAATTGTTTTAGTAACAGTTGCTGAACTCCATAAATATACTAAAATCCATTTAATTGTACACTTTATATTAGCGAACTGTATGTCAATAAAACTATTACCACAAAAAGAACCTGATTCTTAGAGATCTATAAAATTGATCAAATTCTAGCTACACTGATCAGGGGGGAAAAAAGAAGATATACATTAATCTTAGGAATGAGATCAATGATATCACCCTAACTTCACATATGTTAAAAGGATAAGGGTAACATAATACAACTTCATGCTAATAAATTCTACCATTTAGATAAAACCCAAATTTTTTGAAAGACTAAAGCTCACCCAAGAAGAAATAACATAAATGCCTTGATAAATAAGGAAACTAAGTTTTAGCTAAAAACTGTCCCATAAAATAAACCCAGGCCTAGTGGATTCACTGGCAAATTCTACTGAACATCTAGCAAAGAAATAGCAACAAGTCTATCTTCCAGAAAATAAAAAAGGAGACAATAATTCCCAACTCATTTTATGAGACAGTATTACTATCCTACTACAAAAACCAAAGACATCACAGAAAATTACAAACCAATATCCCTCACAAATAAAGGTGAAAAAATTCTTTTAAAATTTTTAATGCAAGTCAAATGCAACAATATAGTAAATGATAATACATTGCAATAGATTAATCATTTTTGCTCTTTTTTTATTAACTATTGAAGGCTAGAAATTTTCTCAAAACACCGAATTAAGCAAAATCTCATTTGTCTTGAATTATGTTGTTTACAGTAAAAAATGCAAGTGGGATTGATCAGGATGGAAGAGTAGGAAGATCCTGAGCTCACCTCCACTTATGGACACACCAAAATCTATAGTTGTACATAGAACAATTATCTCTGAGGACAAACTGAAGACTAGCAGAACTGATCATACACAACAGGGGTATTTAAAAAAAAAAAAAGGCACACTGACATTGGTAAAGGGCAGAGACATGGTATAGTGAGGATCCAGATACCTGGTGCAGTGACCCACAAGCAGAAGCCATACCAAACTGTAAAAGCTGAGGAATGTGAGCCCCACATTAGGCTCCATGGCCCATGAAGTCTGCATGGAGAAGATGAGCCCCCATAACCTCTGGTCTTGAAAAGCAATGGGGCTTATGTCCAGGAGAGTTGGAAGGCATTAAGAACTGAAAACTCACTATTAAAGGGCACATGCATAATCTTACTGGCTCTAATTCCCAGCAGAGGCAGCAGTTTGAAAAGTACCTAGCTTACATGTAAAGTAAATACATTGACCAAGGCATGTGTCAGAGGGGTAGGGATCTGGTGGTACATTCTCTGGGGATAGGAGCACTAATAGACACAATTTTTTTTTTAGTCACTTTTGTTATACCCAGCTAAGGGCTGGCAGGTTCCATTTCTGATACTTTTATCTACTGTGCTAGCACTGCTTGACCTATTCCAGTGTTCCCCTGAAGACTTGCCCTGCCCAACTTGCCCACCTGGCTTGGATGACCAGGGGTTTGTGCTACTGGGCATCATAAGATAACTTTTTAATAAAATGGTTCCTTCAATACTGGGAGAAAGAAGTTATCTACTTATTAAATAGGAACAAACAGAGAGTTAAACAAAATGAGGAGACACATGACTATATTCCAAAGGACAGAACAAGATAACACCTCAGAAAAAGAATTAAACAAAATGAAGATAAGCAATCTATCAGATAAAGAGTTCAAAGTCATGGTTATGACGATGCTCATCAAGCTTAGAATGATGAACATGGTGAGAAATTAAACATCAAGAAAGAAAATACAAAAAACAAATCAGAGCTGAAGAATAAAATAAGTGAAATGAAACACACTAGAGGGAATGAACAGCAGATTAAGCAGAAGAATGGATCAGTGATCTGAAAGAAAGGGTAGTGGAATCACCGAAATGGAAGAGCAAGAAAAAAAGAATTTTAAAAAATGAGGATAATTCAAGGGACCTTTGAAACAATTTTAAACATACTAACATTCACTTATAGGGGTTCCAGAAGTAGAGAAATGGACAGAAAATCATCTGAAAAAATAACAGCAGAAAATTTCTCTAACTTGGCAAAGGAAATAGACATCCAAGTCCAGGAGTCACAGAGAATGCCACATAATACAAACCCAAAATACATACCATGATATATTACAATCAGAGTGTCAACAGTTAAAGACATAGAGAAAATCTTAAAAAGCAGTAAAAAAAATGCAACTAGTTACGTACAAGAGAACTCCATTCGTCTGTCACGTAATTTACCAGCAGAAACTTTAAATGCCAAGAATGGCACAATAGATTCAAAGTGCTGGGGCAAAAAAAAACAAAAACAAAAAATTTACAACCAAGAATACACTACCCAGAAAAGTTATTACTCATTATTGAAGAGATATAAGGAGTTTCCCAGAGAAGCTAAAGCTAAAGAAATTCATCAACAACAATTAAGCCCTATAAACAATATTGGAGAGATTACTTTAAATTGAAAGTAAAGGCCATAGTTAGAAATAAGACAGAAAAATCTTACTGATAAAGGTAAATACTTAGTAAAGTTAGTGGATCAACCACCAACATAGCTAGTATGTAGATTAAAAGATAAAAGTCTAAACCTATAATAATTAGCCAAGGGATATACAAATAATAAGATAAAATATGATGTTAAAATCATAAAATATTGAGGGAGTGGTAAAAATGTAGTACTTTTACAATACATTTGAACTTAAGTGATCATCAACTTTTAATAGACTGCTGTATACAAAGGATATTATATGTGTACCTCATGATAACCACAAACCAAACATCTCTAAGATGTAAATCAAAATTAAACAGAAAGGGACATAGACATAACACCAAGGAAAGTCAGTTACAAGAGAAGGCAGTAAAAGAAGAAAAAATAAAGAGAAGAAACTATAAAAACAACCAGAAAACAAAAAAAATGGCAATAAGTACATGTCTATCAATAATTACTTTAAATGTAAGTATACAAATTGCTATAATCAAAATCTATGGAGGTGGCTGAATGGATTTAAAAAAAAGTCCCTTTATCTTCTTCCTATAAGAGACTCACTTTAGCTCCAAAAACACACACAGACTGAATTAAAATGAAAGAATGGGAAAAGAAACTCCATGGGGACACCTGGGTGGCTCAGCAGTTGAACATCTGCCTTTTTCCTCCAGGATCCGGGATCTAGTCCCACATCAGGCTCCTTACAGGGAGCCTGCTTCTCCCTCGGCCTGTGTTTCTGCCTCTCTCTCTGTGTCTCTCATGAATAAATAAATAAAATGTTTTTTTAAAAAAGAAACTCCATATGAATGAAAATGAAAAGTAGTCTTAGGTAACAATACTTAATATCAAATAAAAATGACTTTAAAACAAAGCCTGTAATACAAGATAAAGATGAGCATCACATATTGATAAAGGGATCACTCCAACAAGAGAATATAAAACTTGTAAATATCTAAGCACACAACATAGGGGCATCTCAATATATAAAGCCAGTATTAATAGACATAAAGGGAAAATTGACAATACCAGGATACTAGAGGACTTTAATGCCATACTTATATAAGTAGATAGATTATGTAGACAGAAAATAATAAGGAAACCTTGGTCTTAGGTGACACAATAAGACCAGATGGATTTCATAGATAAATATGTTGCATTCTATCCAAAAACAGAATACACATTATGTGAAAAGAATGAAACATTTTTTGGATAGGTGACATATTAGAACCACAAGTGTCAATAAATTTAAGAAGGTTGAAGCCATATCAAGCATCTTTTCTGATCACAATGGTATGACACTTGAAATCAGTTTTAAGAAGAAAGCTAGAAAACACAAATAGGGATGCGTGGGTGGCTCAGCAGTTGAGCATCTGTCTTCGACTCAGGTGTAATCTCGGGGTCCTGGATCAAGTCCCACATCGGGCTCCCTCCATGGAGCCTGCTTATCCCTCGGCCTGTAAGATGTATCTGCCTCTCTCTGTGTCTCTCATGAATAAATAAGTAAAATCTTTTTAAAAAGCCACACAAACATGTGGAAGCTAAGCATGGGACTAAACAACCAATGAAGCAACAAAGAAATAAAAAAATAAATTAAAAAAAATACCTTGAAGCAAATGAAAATGAAAAAAAGTTTCCAAAATCTATGGGATGCAGTAAAGTAAGGAAGAGGGAAGTTTATACTGAAACAGACCCACCGCAAGAAATAAGAAAAATCTCAAATAACCTAATTTTTTACCTGAAGGAACTAGAAAAGGAAGAGCAAACTAAGTATAAAGTTACTGGAAGAAAGGAAATGATAAAAATCATGTCGGAAAAAAATGAAATAGAGACCAAAAAAATAGAAAAGATAAATAAAACTAACTTCTCATAAAACTGGTTCTATGAAAAGATAAATGAAATTGACAAACCTTTAGCCATACTTATTAAGAAACAAGGAGAGGGCTCAAATAAATAAAATCAGAAATAAAAGAGGTCATAATTGATAGCACAGAAACATACAGAATCATAAAAGACTAGTACAATTACATGCCAATTGTGGGACAATCTAGAAGAAAAGGTAGAAGCATACAATATTCCAAGATTGAATCAACAAACAGAAAGTCTGAACAGATTAATTACTAGTAATAAAATTGAGTTACTAATCAAAAAACTCCCAACAAAGTGTGGTCCAGGACCAGATGTTCACAGGTGAATCTACCACATATTTATAGAAGAATTAATACCTAGCCTTCATAAACTATTAAAAAAATTAAAGATAAAGGAATGCTTCTAAATGCATTTTATGAAGCCAAAATTGCCAATAAGAAAACCAGACAAAGACACTACAAAAAAATAAATAAAGGCTAATATCTCTGAAGAACATTGATGCAAAAATTCTCAACAAAATATCCAGCAAACCAAATTCAACAACACAATAAAGGGATCATACAACATGACCAAGTAGGATTTATATCAGGATTTCAAGGATGGTTCAACAGTCACAAATCTACTACACTATAGTAACAAAAAGGAGGATAAAAATCATATGATCATCTCAATAGATAGAAGAAAAGCTTTTGAAAAAAATTCAACATTCATATATAATAAAAATTCTCAAGAAACTGGGTACAGAAGAGAAAGATATCTCAACATAGTAAAAGCCATATATAACAAACCCACTGCTAACATCAGATTTGATTTTGAAAAACTGAATGTCTTTCCCATAAGGTCAAGAACAATACAAAAGTGTCCATTCTTGCCACTTTTATTCAAAAGTATTAGAAGTTCTAGCCACAGCCATCAGATATGAAAAATAAAAGGCATCCAAATTGGAAGAGAAGAAGTAAAACTGTCACTATTTGCAGATGACCTGATACTATATAGAAAAAATCTTAAAGACCACCAAAAAAAAAAATTAGAACTGAGAAATGAATTCAATAAAGTTGCAGGATACAAAATTCGTATAAAGAAATCTGACATTTCTATGCACTAATAATGAACTAAGAGAACTTAAGAGAAATGAATTAAGAGAAATTAAGAAAGTAATCCCATTCACAATTACATCAAAAAGAATAAAATAAATTTAATGAAGAGGTGAAATCCCTGTATTCTGAAAGCTACAAAATACTAATAAAAGAAGTTGATGATGGGGCAGCCCCTGTGGCACAGCGGTTTAGCGCAGCCTGTAGCCTGGGGTGTGATCCTGGAGGCCCGGGATCGAGACCCAAGTCGGGCTCCCTGCGTAGAGCCTGCTTCTCCCTCTGCCTGTGTCTCTGCCTCTCTCTCTCTCTCTCTCTGTGTCTCTATGAATAAATAAATAAAAATCTTAAAAAAAAAAGAAGTTGATGATGATACAAATAAATGGAAAGATATACCGTGCTCGTGGACTGAAAGAATTAATATTGTTAAAATATCCATAATACCCAAAGCAATCTACAGATTCAATGCAATTCTCATCAAAATTCCAATGGCATTTTTCATTCAAATGGGACAAACGATCTTAAAATTTGTATGGAACCACAGAAGACCCAGAATAGCCAAAAATTTTGACTAAGAACAAAGAAGAAAATATCACACTTCCTGATTTCGAACTAGATTACAAAACAGGGTGGTATTGACATAAAAACAGATGCATAGATCAATAGAACAGAATACAGAGCCCAGAAATAAACCCATGCATAAATGGACAATTAATTTAAGACAAAGTAGGTAAGAACATACAGCAGGAAAAAGTCATTCTCTTCAATAAATGGTGCTGGCCATCCTGGGCAACTACATGCAAAACAATTAAACTGGACCACTTTTTTACATCATATAGAAAAATAAACTCTAAATTGGTTAAAAACTTAAATATAAGACAGGAAACCATAAAACCACAATTAGAAAACCACTATTAGAAGTAATCTCTCAGATCACACTAATAGTTCTTTTGATCTGTCTCCTCAGGAAAAGGCAATAAAAGCAAAAACAGACAAATGGGACTTATGAAATTAAAAAGCTTCTGCACAGCAAAGGAAGGCATCAACCAGGGATCCCTGGGTGGCGCAGCGGTTTAGCGCCTGCCTTTGGCCCAGGGCGCGATCCTGGAGACCTGGGATCGAATCCCACGTCGGGCTCCCAGTGCATGGAGCCTGCTTCTCCCTCTGCCTATGTCTCTGCCTCTCTCTCTCTCTCTCTGTGTGTGTGACTATCATAAATAAATAAAAATTAAAAAAAATTTTAAAAAAAAGGCATCAACCAGACAACCAATTAAATAGGAGAAAATATTTGCAAATTGTATAACTAATAAGAGGTTAATATCCAAAATATACAAAAACACAACTCAATATTAAAAAAACAACCCAATTAAAAAATGGTCAGAGGACATGAACATACATTTTTCTAAGGATGACATACAAATGGCCAACACACATATGAAAAGATGCTCAACATCATCAATCATTTACATCAATCATGTAAATCAAAACCACAATTAAATATTATTTAACACCTGTCAGAGTGACTATTACCAAAAAGTATGAAAGAACAAATGTTGATGAGGCTGTGAGAAATGGAACCTGTGTATACAGTTAGTGGGAATGCAAAATGGTACACCACTATGAAAAACACTATGGAGTTTTCTAAAAAGAAATGAAACATAGAAAAATGAAAAATCACATAATTTAACAATTCCATTTCTAGGTGTTTATCTGAAGAAACAAAAACACTAATTCAAAAAGATATACACACCCCTAGTTCCCCTAGTTCATTGGATTATTATTTACAATGGCCAAGACAGAAGAAACCTAAGTGTCCATCAATAGATAAAAGGAAGATGTGGTATATGAATGTGTATACAAACACATATACACGTACACACACACAATGGAATATTAGTCATGAAAAAATGAAATCTTGCCATCTGTGACAACATGGATGGTCCTAGAGGGTATTATGCTAAGTAAAATAAGTCAAAGTCAAATATACTACTTCACTTATAAGTGGAATCCAGAAAGCAAAAGAAACAGACAAAACAAAACAGAAATAGACTCATTGACACAGAGAACAATCCAGTGGCTTCCAGAGTGGAGGGTGGTAGGGCGATGAGCAAGATAGAGGAAAGTGAGTAAAAGGTACATATTTCCAGTTACAAAATAAATAAAATGAGGGATACAATGTACAGCTTACAGAATTTAGTTAATAATATATAACAACTTTGTATGTGACAAACAGTAGCTACATTTATCTTGGTGTTTACTTTATAATGGATATAAATGTTGAATCACTATGTTTTACACCTGAAACTAATGTAATATTGTTTGCCAAGTACACTTCAATGAAAAAATAAAAGGAGATATAAGGGGGAAATGTAATTGCATTTTTATTTCTTCATTTAACCCAGAGTTGTAATCAAATCAAATTTTCAATGTCCCAGGATTATTTTCTTATATATTTATGACTGTTTTCCATATTTTGTTCTTTTTATAGAATGTGGCTAATTATATTTCTTCTTTTTGGAACTTCTTTACTTTATTGCCTAACATATAGATATTTTATAAATATGCAAAGGATATTGAATGGAAGATTTTACAGAGGACTCTAATTTCCATACGATATCTTAAGAATTTTTATGTAATTTCTGGGTAGCTTAGAAATCATTGTTATGTTTTTGTTACTGATTTCTAGCTTAGTTTCAGTGCAGTTAGAGAACAGATTCTGAATTATTTCAATTACTGGAAAGTATTAAGGTTTTCTTTTTGTTCCAGAATATCATTTTCTGGAAATATTTTATCCATATTTGTAAAGAAGGTAAATCATAATTGTTGGGTGATGTGCTACATATATGCCAATTAAGTCACGGCTGGTAGTTTTGTTGATCAAATATTCTATGTTCTTTCTGATTTTTTTTCTGTATTTGTCAACTCTTGAGAGAAGTGATTTAAGTTTGCAACTGTAATCTGTGGATTAGTCCATTTCATCTTTTAGTCCTGCTAATTTTTGTTTTTCTCGTGGTCAACTAAGTTTTTATAGGAATGTCCTCTTTTGTCTTTGGTTTATCCATATCCTTAGAATTTGTTGTTCCAAGAAAATTAAATATTGTTTGAAACTTTCAGGAGCATGTAATTTACTTTTAGAAATATCTACATCTGCTACTTATATTACCTCTTGTGCTCTCTTAATTTGCTCCAACTTCCACTAAATTTGGAAGACAGTATTTCTTTCTGTGTTGAAATTTTAGCTATACTCTACTTTCATAGAAGACAATGTTTTATTTTTAGTTTTTTTGTGGGTTTTGGAGAACTTCAGTGAGTGTAATAGATTAGAAATATCTATACTTCATATCATTATTACCAGTAGTCTCAATAATAATGGGCTTTAGAGGTACACAGATATAAATATGAAACATTGTTCTTTCACTTAGCACCTGTGTGCGTCATTTAGTCACTTTATACCCAAGTTTCTGCTCTACAACACTATATGGGATTTCTGTAAAGACTAAATAAGATAATTTGTAAAAGACCCTAGCAGTAGTGCTAGGAACACAAAAGTAGAAATTAAATAAATAGTCGGTCATTTTAAGGTTTACACATACATGTTTATTTTTATTTGCACCTACCAATTAAGCAACATAGCAGGTGACAGTTTAGACTGAGAGCATTGTAAGGAGTTATGGGAAGGTTGTAGGGATAATTCATAAATTTAAACCATGAGCAACCTTATTCTGGGAAGAATAGGGATAATAGGAAAAAGAAACTCTACAACCACTAGGATCTTATCACAATTTCTTGTTTTTGTCATCTCCATTCTTTCACACCAGTTTTTTCTATTTGGCAGTAATCACAGATCAGAATAGCTCTGGGCTGATACACCTTTAGCTTCATCACCAGTGAGGAGAGAAGCCTCTCTAGACCAGCTGCAGGGAGACGATTCATATTATCCCTAGTTGGGCATGTATCCACCCGGTTGGACCAAATTCTAAGGCAAGAAAAGTGGTTGAGTCTAGGATAACATAACCTAAAACATTATGCTTGATATTTATTATCTTTTTTTGTTTCCTTTTTGTACTACAATGATTTCCATCCAAATTGAGGTAGTTAAATTGCTTCTGACCTAATCCTGAATGCTTTGAGAATTGGAGATGCCTCAGGAAATGTTTAGTATCACCCTTTTTACTGTGTGCTTGACTCTGTTGTGACTAGGAATTCTACAAGACCATCTGAATTACCTCATGATATCCATGCCACAACCTCTTGCAGCTTTTAAAGCCAAACACAAGCATTGCAAACCAAGTAGCCTCACAGGGAAATATTGCCTAACACCAATTTGTCTCTACATCTTTCCTTTACATTCTCACCTGCATTGGAACTTTTATCTGAATTAGCATAGAGATAATGACATGTCACTTTTCACACAGAATACAAGAAAGCAAGAGTGGACAGTAGGGTCTATGTTACATAATTCTTTGTGTAAAAATAGGGAGCCATAACTAATAAGAAAGGATAAAATGTACTAGATACCTAAAATGTGCTTGACGCTTCGCATAAATTCATTTTATTTTCCACCACAAACTTATAAGAAGGCACCATATTACAGATGAGAGTCCAGCAGGGTTAAATGATATACACAAAGTCACCAGGTCCACAGGAGCAGTTAACGAGTGGGCAGTTGGACACTAGTGCCCAGGCTTTTTACCAGTGCATTATATTCCCTTCCTGAGTTTTGGTAATGAAGGAGACTTTCACCATTTAAGAGAAAGAGCATCATATAGGAGTTTAATATTTATTTTTGCTTTAAGCAAGTAATTTATTATGCAAGTATGGGTGTTTTTACATATTATTGTGATCTCTTTGACTTTTTAAATTCCCCATCCATCTTATCTCTTTCATTTAGATGATTTATTAAAAATGTTTATTTTGATATTATCAAAAGGGAAAGTTCCTCTTGGAGTGCTTTTTAAAGGCAGGAAGGGAGAAATACACTAACAGCTGACTTGTATTATTGGCTATTGCTGAGGATTTCTCTCTCCAAGATGCAGAAACTTTCACCTTTGAGCTGTTTCTGACATTGCCTTTGAGACTAGTATGTCACATGGTGTCTGGACATTTGACTGGGATTTCATTTCACTACTTTAATGAGGGGCAAGGATTGCTTAACATAGATCATTATTTAGACATTCTCATTTTAATCAATTTATAAATTATATATATGAATTTATATTTCCATAAAAGAATAGCATTTATAGATTTATTTTGTTATGCACCTTGTGAATTCTTATGGAACCCTAAGGAGCATTGTGCTTTAGTAGCACACCTGAAAGCATTTTATGAGTTTCTGTCCACCTGTTCCATGAAGAAGGTACAGTTTTCATTATTAGAGTTACAATATTTATTTCTCAAACCAGAAGTATACTATTTTGCTGAGTTGGTTCATCAGTGGAAGGTATGTAACATCTACCTTGTAACTAACTTTAGTTAGGACCTTTAATTAATGGTTAAAGAATCTGCTTTACTTTTAAAAGGACCAAATCTAATTGTGGCTCAAATTAAACAGTCTAATTAAAGTAACTATAAAGCAATTGATCAAAAGTAATAGGTGAATAGTTCTGCTTTCATTAAATAAACCTCTTGTTTAGCATAAATACTTTAAGATCCTTAACTCAGGTTATTGATGAATCAGAACCTCTAGAGGAAGAATAGCCATTATCATTGGGGCTATTTTTAAGAAAGAGAATTGAGCTAAAAAATATTTAAAGTACATTTTCTCACTTTTTTATTCAACAAACAATTATAACATGTCTCATGTATGGTATATGTTAGGGATAAAAATGAATAATACAGCCCATGACAATTGAAGGTAGAAGAGTAAAAATGAGAATGGTAAATATTTCCATTTTGAAATGATTATTTTCAATGAATACTATTTTTCATGCTTTTCCTTCAAAATATCCTTTCTAAATTATAACTTACTAAAAAATTACTAATTTGTGATATGAATAGTGTATTGACTACTACTACTACTATTATTATAACAAGCATTATAATTCAGTTTTTCCTAATATTTAGGGCAAAGAATTAGGAGGGTCTTAAAATTGGCACTTGGGTGTGACAATTTTCAGTAACCTCCCCTCTCTCTCATATACAAGTTCATATTCATCTCATTTTATTATTACTCAACAGTAATTACAAGTAGTTACAAGTCATACATACTTACAAGGAGAGCCATTCAAAATTCCCCCAAGTTCAAGTTCACAATTTGTCTGGGGGACTAAACAACAGGTTAGACTCTTGAAAGATTCTGGAAAGAGTTCTATGGAAATATGGGTGACTACTCAGAATATTTTTTTCAGAATCCTTTTTTTTAATAACAATGTATATTTTGCTTCTTCTTATTTTGCTTATTCCATCTTCAAAACTGAAAGTATCCAAGCTGACTCACTGTAGAAAAGGAAAATTACCATTAAAATGGGTATATTTTATTTTCAGGTGGAGTTTAATATCTCCATGTCTTTTAATTATAAAGAATAAATGATTATAGATTATTTTGAGGAGAAAAAATATTAACCAAAAATATGAGAAAGAAAAAGTTAAAATTAAAAATGACAGGTTGCTTATCACAAAACAAATCTTTAAAGAATTTTAAATAGTTGTGAATATTTCTTAATTAAGGAGATGGTTGGTCTTTTAAAATACTATTTTTAACAAATCTTTGTTTCAAAGTATTTGCTTTTATGAACTTTTTTCCTGAAAAACTGTATATTTTATAGTAGAAACAAAAATCTATTGAAGATATAGTGATTTGCTTTCCCTATTTATGTTTATTTTATTATAAGTACCTTTCTTAATTTTTCTTTTTATATGTTTTCCTATATCAGAGATAATAAAAATTTATAATTTACTTCCACAATATAAATTACTGCCCCAAATTATTCTCAATAAATATTTATTAGGCCATTCTATATGCCAGACACTGTTGTAGACACTTGGGATTTGTGAGTGAACAAAACAAGAACCCCTGCCCTGTGGAGCTTATATTCCAGAAGGACAGATCACATAGGATATATATGACAAGCTAATAATTTACATGGTATGTTAGTAATTTTATATGCCATGGAAAAAAGAAAAAGTTGAGGAGATATAAGGGTAGTCAAGCATATGAGAGGCAGGGAAAGAAGTGAGCATAAATAGGGAGTCCAAGTAGGCCTTATTGAGTGGTGGTATTTGGGCAAAGAGTTGAGGACTGTGAGGGTCTGAGTTATGCAGTAGTCTGAAAGGAAATCTTGCCAGATGAGGGGGCAGTGACTCTAAAGTTTCTTACTCAAAGGTGAAGTTTTCAAGGAACATGAAAAATGCCAGTATACCTGGAGCAGAGTAAACAAATAGAATCACAGGAACAGAAATCATAGAGGCTGATAATAGAGCCAGTGATACTCAAATGTCAGTGTGCACAATTACCAGGGGTCTGTTCAAGATCCCTAAGATCCCCTCCTAGAGGTTCCTATTGAGAAGATCAGGAATGAGGCCAACGACTCTGAATTTTAACTAGCATAATCCACTCAACACTGGGGATTTGGATGTAGGTACTACTCAGAAAGTACCCTGAGAAGTATGTAAAGGCCAATGTATAAACACTGGCTATTTTTAGGAGTAAAATGAGATTTATTGTATAGTTTTGAGCAGAGAAGTATCATAGCCTAATGTTCATTTTAAACCGGTCATTTTGACTGCTGTGTTGAGATGAAATAACGGAGATACAGTGACAAGATCCAAAAGCAAGGAAGCCACCCAGAGCAATCCAGGTGAGAGATAATGGTGGCTTGGATGAAAATGTCAGTAGCGGGGAGGGTGAAAGTACATTCTGGGTAATTACAAAGTAGAGCCAAAAAGTTTGATCACAATTTGTATGTGGAGAGGGAAAGCAGAACAAAAATCAAGAATGATCCCAAGTTTTTTTCTCTGTACAAATTGAAATTTATAATCAAAAGAGATGCGGAAGGCTGAAAGGGAAGCAAATCTAAAGAAAAAGACCAAGAGTTCTGTTTTGGAAATACAAACCTTTGGATGTCTATAGAACATGTAAGTGGGGAGTCATGCTGGCAGTTGGAAAGGCATCTGGAGTTTGTGAGAGGAGTCTGAACTTTAAAAAAAAACACAAGTGGGAGTCATTACCATATAGATGAATGAGACAAAACAAGGAAATAAATGGAGAAGTCCAAAAACTAGTCTTGTGTTTCCTCCACATCTGTCAGAAAGGGAGGACTGAAAGCAAGTGGAAAAAGTAGGAAAACCCCAAGAGTAGTCTAGAAGCCAAGCAAAAAAAAAAAAAAAAAGTTTATCAAAGAAAAAGGGTTCTCCCAAAAACGGTGGCAGTCTAGGTTTTGAACTAGCATCAGTTTGCTTACCAGATTTCTCCTTTAAAACAGAGGAAGCATACCAGAACTTGTTTGCAAATTATTATGGATGTTCTAACTTCTCTGGGGAAATGTAAAGGACAGACACATGAGGCATTCTTCTAAGTCAGAACTAAGACAGTAGTGGTGAGTACTGCTCATAAAAGCTAAAAGGTGATTGCAAATCTACAGACATCTCTGACAAGAGATAAGGAGTAGAGACATACAACAGAACTTCTGAGGTCCAGGGGAGGCGCATGGGTGAGACTTGGGGAAATCAGGACGTTCAAAAACAGGCATGCAAGTGAGTGAACTTAGAAAGCTATGCATAGCCCAGGCAGGACCCACACTAAACACATTATAATCAAACTTTCAAAAGTTAGTGAGGAAAATAATTTTGAAAGCAGCAAGGAGCAGTTGACCATGTATAAGGGAGCCTCAATAAGATGATCAGATACTTTTCTCATTAGAAACCTTGGAGCCAAGGTGGTGAATAAAAGAAAAAAAACCTGTCATTTGAGAATTCTATACCCACTGAAACTGTTCTTAAAAATGAGAGAAATTTACATATTCTCAGACAAAAAAAAAGGTGAAGTAGCTACTTCTCACAAGTCTTGCCCTGTAAGACATGGTAAGAGAAAGTCTTTAGGTTTAAATAAATGGATCCTGGGCTATAACTCGTAGCCATATGAAGAAACAAAGATTTTGGGCTAAGATAAAAACAAATGTGAATATAAAAGCAGTATTATTTTAATCTGTGTTTATAATTACACTTTTTCTTTTCTATACAATTGAAAAGAAATACATAAAAATGATTTTAAGTCTATGACACTAGGTACATAACGTAAAAAGATAGAATTTGTGAAACAATGTAAAAGGAAGATAAAGCTGTATAGCAATTTTTTGTTTGTTGGGATGTGACTAAAATTAAGTTGGTATCAGCTCAAATTAGATTGCTATAACTTTAGGATATTATATCTAATTCTCAGAGCAACCACAGAGAAAACAGCTGTGCAATATATAAAAAAATATATGAGAAGGGATTTAAAAGAAGTCACTATAAAAAATCAACTAGGCATCAGTCCCTGAGTCTCCAGTCTCCAGGGTCACATTTCCTGCCTCCCTCCCCCATTCCTGCCAAAGTTCTCTCTGATACTGCCCTCCCACCTTGTGTCTCCTGTCCTCAACACCTGGCCCTAGTCTTACATCCCACTTTCCACCTTGGCTTTTCACCCTCCATGGCAAGGGGCCTAGGCCATAAGTACCAGGAATGATGGTGAGGAGACAACTTTGGGAAGAAGCAAGAAGATGTCGAACATCATCAGGTCTGTGGCAGTGCCTGGTGAAATTCCATCTCAGGTAATAGCATCTAGGCTTGTGTCCCAAGGGCTGCTGTGGCTGTTGTATGCCCCAAGGCATGGCTCTGTGGTCTCATCCCTACTCTGCCCATCCCCCACTTTGTCCAGGTACCTAGTACCTCCTATGCAGAGGTTTAGAGACCCTTGGGGCTCACCTGTCAGTGTCCATTAGGGGTGGGTTGGCCAGTGGAGAGGCAGGAGGTCTGGCTTTTCTCTGATTCTACCAACCCCTGGGCCTTACCTGGGAAATGGTCCTTAGGGAACTCCAAAGGCTAGGTGAAGGGAAAAAATAATTAAAAATTAATTAAATACAAAATATGGCAGTAATGGAGAAAACATGGGACAAAAACTAAAAGGTATATCAAATAAGATGACAAAATGGCAAAAGTAAATCTCTTCTTATTAGTAATGAGTTTAAATGTAAATGGTTTGGGCAGCCTGGGTTGCTCAGTGGTTTAGTGCTGCCTTCAGCCCAGGGTGTGATCCTGGAGACCTGGGATCAAGTCCCATGTCAGGCTTCCTGCATGGAGCCTGCTTCTGCCTGTGTCTGTGCCTCTCTCTCTCTCTCTCTCTCTCTCTGTCTCTCATGAATAAATAAATAAAATCTTTTTTAAAAAATTAAAAAAAAAGAAATATAAATGGTTTAACTTCACCAATAAAAAGACAGATTAGCAGATTGGATTTAAGAAAAAAAGATCTCTGGTTCCTTAGTTTTAACTCCTTAGATTCTCTATCCCAAGTCTTACCTGCCCTCATTCTGAGTATAGATTGTACAATTCATAGTAGTGTATTGCAAGCTAAGGTCACTAGTAAACATCTAGCAGTTTAGAAGTCACATACAATACTGATTCTAAAGGGTAGCCTCACATAATTACCACATAATACCCTCTCAGTTCCCTTTCTAAAGCATATATTTCAGTCAATAAAACCACAGAACTAAGCCCATTGGAGCAACTTAATAAAATTATAAGAGCAAAAAGTCATATTTCCAAAGCACCAAAACCTACAGGAACAACTAGTTTGAAAGTGAATATATGGAAAAAGATATTCCATGCAAATAGTAACCAAAAGAGAGCTGGAGTTTCTAGACTAGTATTGGGGGGGAAAAAGGCTTTAAGTAAAAAAGGTTTACAAGAGACAAAGGACATTATATATTGCTAACCACCCAACTGATAAAGACAATGTAAATATCATAAACATTATAGGCACCAATAATACAGTGACCCCAAAATATGTAAAGAAAACATTGATATAATTTCAGGGAGAAATATACAGTTCTGAGATAATAGTTGGAGAATTCAATACCCCATTTCAATAGTGGGTATAAAATTGGACAAGATTGACAATGAACTAGGAGACTAAAAGCCAGGTGGACCTGATATTCACAGAATATTCTATTCATCAACAACCAAATACACATTTTTCTCAAGTGCACATGGAACATTCTACATGATAGACCATATGGTAGACCACAGAAAAGTCTTTAAAATTTTTCAAAAACTTGTGCTTTCAGCTTCCCACCCCCAGGTAGGGAGAGACAATGGTACTGTTACGGCTTGACCCAGAATTCAAGTTGTGGAGCAAAGGGGGGACTTAGGCGACCGAAGCATTCCTGCAGGGAGGCTTTCAGGCCGGGAACCTGGGTGCTGGCTCAGCCTTCAGGCCTGTGTGTGAAGGTGCAACAGCAGCTCCTTTGAGCTCTTCCTTAGAAGGTGGGGGTGAGGGGGAGGCTGCCTCCCTGAGTCTGCTCCTCCTCCCTGCTGACATCTGGGGCTTTGACCCTTTCTTTTTTAATCTACTTTTGCTAAGATGCATTTAATAAAAAATACACAAAAAACAAAATGCACACCTATTTCCCTTGCCTCTTGGGCTTCTGGGATGTCATCACCTCCAGTTTATTGGGTTTGTTTCCAGTTGTTAATAAAGCATTGAAACAGTAAAAAAATAAAAATAAAAATAAAATTTTTCAAAAACTGATATCATACAAAGTATATCTTCAGATTAAAAATAAAACTAAAAGCCAAAAACAGAAGGAAATAAAAAACAAATACAAAAAAAAAAAAAAAAAAAAACAGAAGGAAACTGGGAAATTCACAAACATACTCTTAAGCATCAAATGAGTCAGGAAGGAATCACAAAATAAATGACATCTTAAGACACAATACAATATATCAACACTTGTGTGCAGGCAAATAGTTGTTAAGAGTAAAAATTTTAAATGTAAATGCCTACAATAAAAGAAAGGAAGAACCTCAAATCAATATCCAAACTTTACACCATAATCAACTCTGAAAAAAATGGTAAACTAAACCCAAAGCTAGCACAAGGAAGGAAACCTAGATAAGTGGGCAAATCTCTAGAAACATGCAACATACCAAAACTCACTCCAAAAGAATATGAAAACAGAATTAGACCTGTAACTAGTAAGGACATTGTTCCCAACAACAACAAAAAGACTGGTACCATAAGGCTTCACTGGTGAATTCAGCAAACATTTAAAGAATTAACAACAATGCTTCTCAAACTCTCCCCAAAAATCAAAGAAGAGGGAGCACTTTTTAACTCATTCTATGAGGCCAGCACACTACAAACCAAAGCCAAAGAAACTGTAAGAAATCTACATATCAATATCCCTCATGATTATTGATACAGAATTCCTCAACAAGATTTTAATGTGCTGCAGAATCCAGCAGGAGGAAGCAGGATTTATTCTTGGAATGCAAATATGGTTCAGCATATCAAAATCCGTCATTATAATACGCTACATTAATAGAATGATTGTTATAAAGCTGAATAAACATCTCAATTTTTGAAACAAAAGCATTTAAAAAAAAAACCCTAATATCCTTTCATGATAAAAGAAAACCTCAATTAATCAGAAATAGACAGAACTATCCACATAATAAAAGCCCTACATGAAAAATCCACAGCTAACATACTTAATGCTTCCTCTCTAGGATCAGGAACAAGGTAAGACACTTTTAACATATTTATTCAACATAGAATGGCCCAGGTCAGAACAACGAGGCAGAAAATAATTAACAAAAAGAAAAGAAAGACTTAAAAGTAACCCACATTAGAAAGGAAGAAGTAAAATTATCTCTTTTAATAGATGACATGGTATAGAAACCCTTAAAGATTACATAAATAAGCTGTTAGAACTTGTAACAAACAGCAAGTTGCAGAACAGAGAAACAAAAATCAGGGTGTTTCTTCTATTCACTAGCAATAAACAATCTTAAAATGAAATTAAGAAAATAATTCCATTTACTATACTAAAAAGAATAGCATGCTTAGGAATAAATTCATCCAAGGAGACAAAAACCCAGTACACTGAAAGTTACAAAACTCTTAAAAGAAATTAAAGAAGACAAAAAAGTTAAGATTTTCAGTGCTCATGGATCAAAAAACTTAATATGTTTAAAACATTTCCTGTTCCCATTCAACTTTGAATTGTTAGATTTTCAAGTTTTCATGATTTTATTAATTTTAGGTTGACATATGACACAAGATAGAAACTTTCAGACAAAGCAGTTTGTTAATTTTAAGATGGTATTTTTGTTTTGTTTTGGGGGTGTTGAGCATAGCTCACATTTCTTTCTAGTGCTACTGACTAAATAATAATAAAACAAATTATGGCCAAAGGAATAGCAAAATATCTTGGAAACTGGCAACATATTTTTTGGTACTCACAAATACCATCTCCCTAATACAGATTGCTAGGCTAAATCGTATTTTAGAGTTTTCATTTAATGTATTTGGGAAATTTTTATTATCTTCTTGAAAGATGATTGAAGGGCACCTGAATGGATGTTGGCTCAGTTGGTTAAGCCTCCAGCTTTTGGTTTCAGTTCAGGTCATGATCTCAGTGTTCTGAGATCGAGCCTCAAGTGGGGTTCCAAGTTCAGCAGTCAATCTGCTTGAAGATTCTGTCCCTTTTCCCCACCCCTCCCACTTGTGTGCACTCTCCCAAAAATAAATAAATAAATCTTAGAAGAATAAAGATGATTTTAGCTTCACTGAAGTCCTTGTTTTGTAATATATACATACATATTTAATATCTGCTCTAAATTTTCTCCATCATTCATTTGGAAAGATAAATCTCCGTAGTTCCAATGCTAGCTCTAAGCCTTTTTTTTTTAAATTAATCTTATTCCTGGGTTTTAATTTTGCAAAGTATCATGTAAGACATACAGAGTAAGTTTTTTTTTTAATTTAGCTATACCCATTAGATCCTATATGCTATTCTGCTTAATCATTATTTTAAAGAGTTTACATTGAATGAACCTTAAATTGTTCTACAAACTTGAGTTTGAAAAACGAATCACATAGTCTAAAAGGTATTAGTGAATTTGTCGAAGACTATGAGATTTTTTGCACACATTTCTTTTTCCCACTCCAATCTCAGCAAAAAGTATCAATTTAATGCTCAGAAACCACTGCCAAGTGACATTCAGTATTTGCTTCCCCAAGTACCTTTCAATTTGCCATATGCCAAAGATATTTCTATGCATCAATCCCAATTATGTGATAATATCTATTTGTAGAGTTCAACAAGCAGTTCTGTGGGATGAGTAGCCACATTCTGTAAGCAAATTGGCTGCAGAAGCAACTGTTCATATGAAAATAGTAACAAAACTAAAATGTACAATAACTTTTTAAGTCAGAAAAACTTTAAAATTTTATTATGGAATTATAATTATTATGCTTTCCCATAATATGGTTGCTATGGTTTTTATTTTCAAAGGTCTATACTTTGGAAGGTCATAAATAATAGTAACAAGAACAGAATTGATTCACTCCAAGATAGAGGACAATTAATATCTAACCATGGACCTGTCTTCACTAATGAGAAATTGTTAAGAAAGAATATATAGATATTTTTTAATGTGTATGCAGTAAATGCCTTATTTATACATTATTGAATAAAGCTCAGAGAGGCAGTGGAAATTAAAAGGGGATGTATTTTCTTTTTTGCATATAATTTCAGCCTGTAAATTAGCCAAAAACAAAACCAATGAACCAGCATTACAAGAAATAAAGTGCGAGTGGGAGGGACAATCCTTTCCTCAGTAAATGTGGTAAAATTTCACAGAAGCACTAAATTGGCAGATTGAGCCTTTCTGGAAATATACCTGGCATATTCATTTAATCTTAAGAAATTCCTGAAAGTGATAGCCATTTATCTACCTTGTTGAGTATCTGTTCTTGAGGTGAGGATAGCAATTAAGATACATAATCTTTAAGCCATATGCTTGTAAACTGATCCTTAGCTTCCAATCTGGCATGGTGTTATTGTCTGACTCTGCTGGACTACTTAGTCTATCACCTTCATGCTCAATATTCTCACTTCCATTTACTAAATTGCTTCTTACTTTTTTTCCCCTTCTTCTCCCTAATGTACTCACAGCTCTGGTCTTTGAAATCAGATAATTCTTTTTTTTTTCCCCAACCAGTTAAGTCTTTTTGCTTCCTTTCTTCCAGCATACTTCCTTTGATGATATAACTGTCACATTATTACATGAAATTTTAATTTTTTGATTCTTTTCTTGTATATTTTTCATGTTTGTATCATTAATGGATGATTTAATTTTCTAGAGAGTACTTGCCTAATTTATGTAACAGGAGTTCTTTAAACAGCCTGATTCTGAATTCGTATTTTTTTCATGACCATGATGCAAAGAATATGTGAAGTTTGGGGCAATATGAATCTTAGAATGTCTTTTGATATAAAAGTAACATAAGGGGGATCCCTGGGTGGCGCAGCGGTTTGGTGCCTGCCTTTGGCCCAGGGTGCGATCCTGGAGACCTGGGATCGAATCCCACATTGGGCTCCCGGTGCATGGAGCCTGCTTCTCCCTCTGCCTGTGTCTCTGCCTCTCTCTCTCTCTCTCTCTCTCTGTGACTATCATAAATAACTAAAAAAAAAATTAAAAAAAAAGTAACATAAAATGGATACATTAGATTAAGAATTTACTCTAGGAACAGTCTTTTTTATAGTCCCAAGAAAATCTAATTGAATGGATAGGATAATCAGTTTTATTATATATCAGGATTATGGCTTCAACAAACTGACACCTCAATAAATAGCCATTTAAAGAGAGATATAGTTAATTTCCTCACATAAAAAAAAAGTCTAGAGGTCAGCAATCAAGGATGCTACAACTATTTAACAGTATCATTGATCCAAGCTCATTCCATCTTTTTACTCTTTGATGTCAGAGTCTTCATCTTCATGATTGTTAACTGTTGATCTCACTGGTCATTTTCTAGACCAAAAAAAAAAAAGTAGGGAAGAACATCAAAGGGACAAAAAGACTTCCTCCTTGAGGAACAGGGTCTTTTGGCTAAATTTTATGAACCAGAAATGTGTCATGCATCTTCACCTGAATTTTGGCTTTAAAAGTGATTATTTTAACTTTTCAGACTCCTCAGTTAATAAAGACAATAAAGAAGTGACTTGCTCATTGTTTCTGAGTAGGCAATTTTTAGTTCCCTTCTGTTAATGGGAGATCCATCACAAACTAATGTCTCCCTTCCATTTGTAGGACTACTGCAAGGAAATTGCTACTTACATAGACATTATATACTGTTGTTTACTCTCACAGTGCTCATACATTCAGGAGGGACAATATATGTACTTTGCATCAATGGAACAAAAACAGAGGTCACAGATGTTACTTCACGGCCAGTGTTTTGGAAATGATAGATTTATTTTTCATACTTGTTACTGTAGATTGAATATTTGTGTCCACCCTTCCCCCACCCAAATGGAATGTGCTTCTATAAATGAAACCCCAGAGAATAACCATGGCCCATGTGCTATGTGAGGACACAGACACCAGATGACTGTCTATAAACCAGGAAGCAGATCCTCACCAGATACTGAATTTTTGGGCAACTTGGGCAACTTGACCTTGTACTTTCCAGTCTTCAGAACTGTGATAAATAAATTTCTGCTTTTTATAAGGTACCCAGTATATGGTATTTTGTTATAGCAGCCCAAATGGACTAAAATACCTGTCTTTCAACTGTCAGGGGGATATAAAGTATTCCATGATTTGAAGCAATGGTGAAGCTGCAAGATGAAAGAATTGTGGATTCCTAAATCTCTATGTATAAGAGACTTACTACTGATAGTAGCTCTTGCATCTGAATATTCTGGGAATAAGAAAGAGTCCTATATTATGTTAAGCCACCAAAAGTTAGAGGTTCTCTTTAAACTAACCACTCAGAACATGCTTCAGAATATATTCTTTTATTTAATGTGCAATGTTTATATTTAAGGCAGATTTTAAAATCTTAGTAGGAATTTCGCTTTCCAACTCTATTCTCTAACAGGAAGTACAAGATATACTGGCAAAGATTTCTCCTCTTCTTTGGTGTTCTGCTCTTATTTCATGGTTATCAATACAAGATAAGAAATCTTTTGTTTTCTTTCCACTAAAACTGGGGAAACTTAACAGGTTGGGACTACATATTTAGAAATGGTTATCCTTAAAATTTAGATAAATTTCATCAAAAAGTTGCAAATTATATTATTCACTATTAATCAAGGCCTTTTTAGGTGACCATACATACTGCTTTTGCTGTCACCACTCTATTTCAAGCTTTTGTGTTCAAACACAGAGAAAAATATATCAATTCTGTACTTTACCTTTACTAAACAAAAAAGCTTAAATTATAGGTGATGATAAAGTCTATGGAGAGAAATAGATGGAAGACATAAATGTGACACTTCAGCAAATATTTATCTTTTAAAATCTGTAATATTGACCATTGGTTGGCAATAGCATACAAGCCATTGGGTAACACAAAAACTAAAGTACAGAATGCTAAGAAAATCACCAAACCTGGATTGAAAAAGCAACTATCCAAATGACAGTAATATATTTAAAATAATATTATATGAATTTCTGGGTTAGCATGAAAATAGACTTGGTATGCCTTACTGCTGACACCAAATATCAATATCAAATCTGTAAAGATAGTCCAAATTTTTAAAAAATATTAACTGATTTTAAAGATAAAAATATTAAAAAGTAAAAATATATGATTATGCCACAGAAATTAAAGGGATAAGAGACTATTATGAACAACTATACACAAAATCAATAATATAGAAGAACTAGATAAATTCCCAGTCATGCAATTTACCAAGACTAAATTACGAAGAAATAAAAAATCTTAATAGACCTATAACAAACAAGGAGAATGAATTAATATGCAAAAACTTCATAATAATAAATTAAAGCCAAAACTAGATGACATAAATGATGAATACTACCTAACATTTACAGAACAATTAATGCCAGTCATTCTCAAAAATTTCCCAAAATCTGGAGACTAAGGAACACTTTCAAACTCATTTTATGAAACAAGCATTAGTAACATATCAAACCCAAACAAAGACACAGCAAGAAAACTCACAGGCCAATATCTCTGATGAACATAGATGTAAAAATTCTCAACAAAATACAAGCTAACTGAAATCAACAAGATATTAAAAAGATCATACACCATGACCATGTATGATATATCCCTGAGATGCTGGGATGGTTCAACATACAAAAATCAATTTTGTGATACATATCATTAAGAGAATAAAGATAAAAATCACATATTCATCTCAAGAGATGCAGAAAAAGTATTTGACAGAATTCAGAACTCTTTTATAATAAAAAACCCCTTTCAATAAAATAGGTATAGAAGGTATTTACCTAATATAATAAAGACAACATATGAAAAGTCCGCAGCTAACATTATAATCAATGTTGAAAAACTGAAAGTGTTTCCTCTATGATCAGGAACAAAACAAAGTTTCACACTCTTCATTTCTCTTCAACATAGTACTACAAGTCCTATCCAGGGCAATTAGACAAGAAAAAGAAAGGGCACCCAAATAAGAAAGGTAGAAGCAAAAGTATGTGTTTACAAATGAATGATTTTATACTTAGAAAACTAATGATTCCACTAAAAATGATTAGAACTAATATATAAAGTCAGTAAAGTAGAATATAAACTCAACATACCAAAATCATTTGAATTGCTATTAACTACCAAAGAAATATACAAAAAGTAAATTAAGAAAACAATCTCATTTACAATGATAGCAAAAAGAATAAAAATCTAGGAATAAGTTAGGAAGATGGAAGACTTGTACCTAAAACAATAAAACTTCTATTTTTAAAAAAGTTTTCTTTTTTACAGTTGGCTCCACAGCTGATGTGATGGTTGAGCTCACAACACTGACATCAAAAGTTGCATACTCTAAACCAACTTCAGTAAACAGCACAGTACCAATCCTGGTTGCCTAACCTCATTACACCCAGTCCTCCACCCCTGCACTCCCTGCTACTGCTTTTTGGAGGCAAGTGAGACTTAGGGCTAGTGTGGCGAGCCTCTTGTCCAAAAAACCAGCACAAACTCCTGCATGCACCATGTCTACTGACCACAGAGTTCTGTAAAGCTTAAGTTCTAGTGGAAATAACATCAGGTCTCTTTTAACAAGCAAACCAGAGCACATCTAGTTAAAACTTGCCACACAGCAGCTAAGGTCCAAACACTCTCCACTGAGGTCAAAGACAACCTCTGCAGATGAGATATATAAGGGATACAGCAGCCAAAACACAGCAGCAGAGTGCAGGCGGCACACACTAAAGACACTTCCTTGGGATGCCTGGGTGGCTCAGCAGTTGGGTGCCTGCCTTCGGCTCAGGTCATGATCCCAGGATCCGGGATTGAGTCCTGCAACAGGCTCCCTGCAAGGAGCCTGCTTCTTCCTCTGCCTGTGTCTCTGCCTCTCTCTCTCTCAGTCTGTGTCTCTCATGAATAAGTAACTAAATCTTTAAAAAAAAAAAAAATAAACACACTTCCTCAAGTTCCAGACCCTGAACATTATATAATCTCTTCTTCATAAAGACATTATTCTCAGGAGCAGGAAATATTACAGGATTTTCTAACAAAGAGAAGACAGAGACCTAGAGAAAATGCCAAAAACAGTGGAATTAACCCCAAAGAAAGAAGAAAAGATCATGGCCAGAGATAATATTGAAACATATATAATAATAAGCCTGATACATAATTTAAAGTAACAGTCATAACAATATTCACCAGCCTTGAAAATAGCATGGAAGACATCAGGAAGTCCTTGACGATAGAGATAAAAGAGCTAAAACAACAATCTGATAGAGGGTGTCTGGGTGCCTCAGTTAATTACGTGTTTTCCCTCAGCTCAGGTCGTGATCCTGGCATCCTGGGACTGAGTCCCATGTGGGGCTCCCTGCTCCAGGGAGCCTGCTTCTCCCTCTGCCTTTACTTTTCTCTTTCTCTCATGAATAAATAAAATCTTTTTAAAAAAACCTATCAGGTAGAAATAAAAATGCAATATCTGACATTCAAAATCAAATGGGTGTCACCATTTGCTTCAACATGGATGGAACTGGAGGGTATTATGCTGAGTGAAGTAAGTCAATCGGAGAAGGACAAACAGTGTATGTTCTCATTCATTTGGGGAATATGAATAATAGTGAAAGGGAATATAAGGGAAGGGAGAAGAAATGTGTGGGAAATATCAGAAAGGGAGACAGAACATAAAGACTTCTAACTCTGGGAAATGAACTAGGGGTGGTAGAGGGGGAGGAGGGCGGGGGGTGGGGGTGAATGGGTGACGGGCACTGAGGGGGACACTTGTCGGGATGAGCACTGGGTGTTATTCTGTATGTTGGTAAATTGAACACCAATAAAAATTAATTTATTAAAAAAAATCAAATGGGTGTTATTACCATAAGGACAGAAGAAGTAGAGGAATGATTAAGTGATATAGCAGATACAGTTATGGAAAACAATGAAGTGGAACAAAATAGAGAAGAATAATGGATCACAAGAGTAGACATAGAGAACTCAGTGATATCATCAAACATAATAACATTTGCCTCATAGGAGTCCCAGAAGAACACAGAGAACAGGGGGGAGAAAGTTTATCGAAGGAAATAATAGCTGAAAACTTCCCTGATCTAAGGAAGGAAACAAACCAGGAGGCAGAGAGAATTCCCATCAAAATCATCAAAAGCTGGCTAACACCAAGACATATTGTAGTTAAAATGGCAAAATATAGTGATAAAGAAAAATCCAAAAGCAGCAAGACAAACGAAGTCCCTAATTTATAAAAGAAGATCAATACGGTTAGCAGCAGATCTCATCACAGAAACATGCCAAGGTAGAAGAAGGTAGCATGGTATATTCAATGTGCTGATTGGGAAAAATATCAGGAATAAACAGCCAGGAATAATCTACCCAGCAAGGTTATCATTCAGAATAGGAGAGAGAAAGAGTTTCCCAGGCAAAAATTGAAGAAGTTGGTGAACACTAAACCAGCCCTGCAAGAAATATTAAAGGGGACTCTTGGGACACCTGGGTGGCTCAGCGGTTTAGTGCCTGCCTTTGGCCCAGGGCATGATCCTGGAGTCCTAGGATTAAGTCCCACATCAGGCTCCCTACATGGAGCCTGCTTCTCCCTCTGCCTATCCCTCTGTGTGTCTCTCACGAATAAATAAAATCTTAAAAAAAAGGGGGGGGGGGAAGGACTCTTTGAGCGGGAAAGAAAGACCAAAAGTGACAAAGACTAGAAAGGAACAAAGCAAATCTCCAGAAACAATGACAAAAAAGGTAATAAAATGGCATTACGTATATATCTATTAATAGTAACTCTAAATGTAAATGGACTAAATGTTACAATAAAATATATAGGATGTCAGAATAGATTTAAAAAAATAAGACTTAACTATATGTTGCCTACAAGAGGCCTATTTTAGACCTAAAGACACCTGTGGATGGAAAGTAAGGGAATAAAAAATATTTGCCATGCAAATGGATGTCAAGAGAAAGATGGAGTAACAATACTTATATCAGACAAACTAGATTGTAAACCAAAGTCAGTTAACAAGAGATGAAGAAGGGTACTATATCATAAAAATAGGGTCTATACAAGAAGTTCTAAAAATTATAAATATTTATGCACCCAAATACATACAACAATAACAAACATAAGGGAACTCATTGATAATAATACAATAATAGTACGGGACTTTGACACCCCATTTACATCAATAGACAGTTTATCTAAATAAGAAAATCAATAAGGAAACAACGTTTGGAATGACACACTGGATCAGATGGACTTAACATATATATTCAAAACATTTCATCCTAAAGCAGCAGAATACACATTATTTTCAAGTGTAAAATGGGACACTCTCCTAGATCACATACTAGGTCAAAAATCAGGCCTTAACAAATATAAAGAGACTGAGATTATACGATGCATATTTTCAGACCACAATAGTATGAAACTTGAAGTCAACCACAAGAAAAGATTTGGAAAGACCATAAATACATGGAAGTAAAAGAGCATCCTACTTAAGAATGAGTGGGTCAACCAGGAAATTAAAGAAGAAGAAAAAAAAAAAAACCCAAACCCAGCAAAGAAGGGAAATTAAAAAGATAACAGCAGAAATCAATGAAATAGAAACTAAAAAAAATCCCAGTAGAACAGATCAATGAAACCAGGAGCTGGTTCTTGGAAAAAAAATAATCAAATTGATTAACCCCTAGCCAGACTTATTAAAAATAAGAGAAAGGACCCAAATAAATAAAATCACAAATGAGAGGAAAGAAATAACAACCAATACCACAGAAATACAAATCATTATAAGACCATATTATGAAAAAGTATACAGCAACAAACTGGGCAAACTGGAAGAAATGGATAGATTCCTAGAAACTACCAAAACTGAAACAGGAAAAAGTAGAAAACTGGAACAGACTCAACCAGCAAAGAAATGGAATCAGTAATCAAAACTCTCCCAACAAACAAAAGTTCAGGGATAGATGGCTTGCCAGGGGAATTCTCCCAAACATTTAATGAATAGTCAATACTTACTCTTCTCTAACTATTCTAAAAAATAGAAATGGAAGGAAAACTTTGAAACCCATTCTATGAGGCCAGCATTATCCTGATTCCAAAATCATAGAAAGATTCCACTAAAAAAAAAAGAGAACTACAGGCTAATATCTCTGATACAAATGGATTCAGAAATTATCATCAAACTCTTAGTAAATCAAATCCATCAGTACACTAAAAGAATCATTCACTACAATCAAGTGGGATTTATTTCTGGGCTGCAGGGGGAGTTCAACACTCACAAATTAATCAACATAATATACCACATTAATACAAGAAAGGGTAAGAACAACATGATCCTCTCAATAAAACCAGAAAAAGCACTTGACAAAGTACAACATCCATTCATAATAAGAACCCTTAACAAAGTAGGGATAGAGGTAATATATCTCAATATCATAAAGGCCATATACAAAAACCCCACAGCTAATAGTCTCAGTTGGGAAAAACTGAGAGCTTTTCCTCTATGATGAGGATCAAGACAGGTATGTCCACTCTCACCACTGTTATTTAACACAGTACTTAAAGTCCTGGCCTCAACAATCAGACAACACAAAGAAATAAAAGGCATCCAAATTGGCTAGGAAGAATTCAAACCTTCACTATTTGCAGATGACATGGTACTCTATATAGAAAACCCAATAAAATCTACCAAAAAAAATTTATATAACAGGTACATGCATTCAGTAAAGTTGAAGAATACAAAATCAGTGTACAGAAATCTGTTACATTTGTTTATACCAATAATGAAGCAGCAGAAAGAGAAATCAAGGAAATGATCCCATTTACAACTGCATCCTAAATACCTAGGAATAAACCTAACCGAAGAAGTAAAACGTCTATACTCCGAAAACTACAAAACACTTATGAAAGAAAGTGAGGTGACCCAAAGAAATGGAAAAAAAGTTCCATGCTCATGAATTGGAAAATGTCCATACAACCCAAAGCAATCTGCATATTTAATTCAATCCCTATTAAAATACCAACAACATATTTCACAGAGCTAGAACAAACATTCTAAAATTTGTATGGAACCACAAGTCAAAGCAATCTTTAAAAGCAAAGCAAAGCTGGATACATTACAATTCTGGATTACAAGTGATACTACACAGCTGTAATGATCAAGACAGTATGGTAGTGGAACAAAAGTAGACACACAGATCAATGCAACAGAATAAAAAATCCAGAAATGAACCCACAACTATATGGTCAACTAATCTTCAACAAAGCAGGAAAGAATATCTAATGGAAAAAAGTCTCTTTAATAAATGATTTTGGAAATAGTGGACAGCAACATGCAAAGAATAAAACTGGATCACCTGTTTATACTACACATAAAAATAAATTCAAAATGAATGAAAGATCTAAGGGTGAGAGAGGAAACCATCAGATTTCTAAAGGACAGTAACCTCTCTAACATCAGTTATAACAACTTCTTACTAGGTATGTCTCCTGAGACACGAAACAAAAAGCAAAAATAAACTACTAGGACTACATCAAGATTTGAAGCTTCTGCACAGTAAATGAAATAATAAAACTAAAAGGCAACCTTCAGAATGAGAGAAGATACTTGCAAATAGCATATCTGATAAAGGATTTACATACAAAATATAAAAAGACCTTACAAAACTCAGTGCCCAAAAAAACAAATAATCCAGTTAAGAAATGGGCAGAAGACATAAACAGACACTTTTCCAAAAAAGACATATGGATGGTTAACAGACAAATGAAAAGATGCTCAACATCACTCATCATCAGGGAAACACAAATCAAAACCAATAAGATAACATCTCACATCTGTGAGAATGGCTAAAATTAACAATACAGGAAACAACAGATGTTAGTGAGGATATGCCAAAAGGGGAACCCTCTTACACTGTTGGTAGGAATGCAAATTGGTGCAGTCACTCTGGAAAATAGTATGAAGTTCCTTGAAAAGTCAAAAATAGAACTACCCCATGATCCAACAGTTGTCCTATTAAGTATTTACCCAAAGGATACAAAATTACTGATTTGAAGGGATACATTTACCCCAATGTTTATAACAGCCTTCTCCATAATAGCCAAATCATGGAAAGAGACCAAATGCCAATCAACAGATGAATGGATAAAGTTATGTGGTATACATATACAATGAAATATTACTCAGTCATCAAAGGAATGAAATCTTGCCATTTACCATGACATGGATGGAGCTAGCATGTATTATGCTAAGTGAAATAAGTCAGAAAAAGACAAATAACATACGATTTCATTCATATGTGGAATTTAATATATGAAACAGATGAACATAGCAGGGCAGTGGGGGTAAGAGAGAAGTAATTCATAAACCAGACAGTTTACCATAGAGAACAATCTGAAGGTTGTTGGAGGGGAGGTGGGCAGGGGGATGGGTTAAATGGGTGATAGGAATTAAGGAAGGCACTTATGAAGAGCACTGGGTGTTGTATGAAAGTGATGAACCAGTAAATTCTATACTTGAAAGTAATCTTACACTATATGTTAATTAACTGGAATTTAAATAAAAAACTTGGAAAAAAAAGAGTTGCTTGCTTTACTGAAAAGGTGTAAAACTTCTAGAAGAAAACATAGGTGAAAATATTCATGACATGGGTCTTGGCAACCATTTTTTGGATATGACGCCAAACGCACAGGCAACAAAAGAAAAATTAGACAAGTCAGACTAAATCAGACCAAAAAACCATGTAGAGGAGAGGAAGTGATCAAAACAGTGGAAAGACAGTCTACAGAAAAAAATTATTACAAATCACATAATTGGCAAGAGATTAATATCTAAAACTTATAAGAAAGTCCCACAACTCAAAAGCAATGCCCCCCCTCAACTCCATTAAAAACAAGGCAAAGGACCTACAAAAAAGATAGATAAATGGTCACCAAGTACATGAAAAGACTCAATGTCACTAATCAGCAGAGAACTGCAAATTAAAACCATGATGTCCTACCTCACACCTATAAGGAGGGTTTTTATAAAAAACAAAAGATGGGGGGATCCTTGGGTGGCTCAGCGGTTTAGCGCCTGCCTTTGGCCCAGGGCGCAATCCTGGAGTCCTGGGATCAAGGCCCCTGTTGGGCTCCCGGCATGGAGCCTGCTTCTCCCTCCTCCTGTGTCTCTGCCTCTCTCTCTCTCTCTATGTCTATAATAAATAAATAAATAAATAAATAAATAAATAAATAAATAAATATTTTTTTTGAATGTTAAAAAAATACCATTTTTTGGTATTTTGGTAAGTGGTGGTGAGGATGTGGAGAAAAACTGGAACTCTTGACACTGTTGGTGGACATGTAAAATGGAATAGCTCCTAGGGAAATCAATGTGGAGGCTTTTCAAAAAAGTAATAATAGAACCATCATCTGATCCAGCCATCCCACCTGAAATAAAACTGCATATTAATCCAAATAATTTAAATCAATATCTCAAAAAGATATTAACACTGCCATGTTCATTGCAATATCACTCATAATAATGAAGACATGCAATAACCTAAATATCCATTGACAAATGAATGCATAAGAAAATGTGGTATACAAATATAATGGAATATCATTCAGGCTTAGGGGGAAATCTTGCCATATGCCATAATGTGGATTAACTTGAAGGACATGCTAAATAAAATAACCCAGTAACAGGACAAAAATTCAAAAATCGTATGACTCCACTTACATAAAGTACCTAAAATAGTCAAACTTATAGAAGCAGAGAGTGTAAAGGTAATTACCAAGGTTGTGAGGAAGGGAAAAATGGGCAGTTTGGCTGTTCAACATGCATAAATTTCCATTTTTGTGAGATAACTTCTAAGAATCTTCTGGACATGAATATGTCAATGGTTAACAAAACTGTATTGTACATTTAAAAATTTAAGAAGAATCTGATATTGAGAATTCTTATCACCATAAAACAATTGGAAATCAAAAAATGTTATTGTACCAAACAAATGCAAAATAGTTAACTTTATTACGATCATAGCAGATTAAATAACCAAGGATTGAAAATGAGGAGAATAAAAATTAGAGGTATTTTAAAAATTATGAAGTTCATCAGGAGATACTATTTTGCTTTTGAGTTTGATAGAGAAAAACATGTTTGAGAAAAGATACTAGTAGAAATAAAAATAGGATTATTTTCAAATCTAGCAGAACATGGCTTATGTAGAAGGTAAAAAAAAAAACAACTTGAAAGTTCAAAAATAAAACCATAAGTTCCTCAAATACAACCAATGTGAGTTTTTGGAGTACTATAAATATTCTCTATCTTATTTATAGCACCGATTACATGACTGGCATGGTATGGTTTGCCAAATTGATCAGTCTAAGCACATAAAAAGGATGAATTGCACGTGTGTACATCATAATTTAATAAAACTACAAAAAAAACACTTATAGAAAGTAAACTCTCTGCAAATTAGAAGTAGAAGGAAATATTTTCAATTTGGTAAAGTACTTCTATAAAATCCTAGAGCTAATATCAAACTTAATGGTAGAAGAGTGAATACTTCTTAAGTTTGGGAACAAAGCCAGAATCTCCCTTTCACCATTTCTGTTCAATACTATAATGAAAATCTTTCCAGTGGACAAGGGAGAATAAAAAAATAGTGTAAGGATTGGAAGAAAACAACAAAATTGTATTTATTCTAACCAGATGGTAGAGAACCTACAACATTAAAATAAAGCTACAAAGACACTTACAGAGTAATTTAGAAAGGTCATACCAAAAAAAAAATATATAAATATTCAAAATACCCCACTTGTATGTATATAAACTAGCAATAAGCAAATGGACGAAGTAATTTTAAAACTGTATTATTTACAATAGCATTCAAAAGTATAAAATACTTAGCAATGAATTATTCAAGTACAGCCTCAAATACCAAAGGTTTTAAAAATGGAGAAAAATGCCACAGTGATGGATCAGAAAACTCAATTGTTAGGCTAATAATTATTCACAAAATCATTAGCTAATTGTAAAATTTACAGAGAAATGAAAATGATTTAAAATAATGAAAAGTTGGAAAAGAACAAAAAGTTGGAGAATTTATACTAACGGTTATCAATTTATTTTCAACAAAAATGTCACTACAATTCAACAGGTAAAGGAAAATCTTTTCAACTACTTATTCTAGAGCAACTAGATATCCATATAGAAAAAAAATATATTAATTTCTGCCTCTATTTGACACCATGCACAAAAATTTATTTGTGATGGGTCATGGATGAAATGAAAGCTTAAAAGTAGCAGGCTTCTAGGAAAAAAAAAAAAAACATTGGAAGCTATTTCTATGATCTTCAGTTAAACAGGGTTTTTTTTTTTTTTTAGGTTAGATACAAAAAGCACAAACTTAAAAATAGATTTGATAAATTGAATTGATAAATTTAACACCAACAGAATTAAAATGTGTGCTCATCAATAGATACCACTAGGAAAATAAATAGGAAAGCTACATATTGGGAGATATTGTTCTTAATATATCTACCTGGCAAGGGAGATGTATTCAGATATGCAAACACCTCCCACAACTCAAAAATGAAAAAAGGCATACGAATTTTTAAATGAGCAAAAGATTCAATGAGATACTTTGCAAAGGAAGATATATAAATACCCAATAAGCAGAAAAATAGCACTCAAGATTATTAGACATTAGGGAAGTGTAAATTAAAACCAAAATGAGATGTCACTCCTTACTTACTAGAATGAGTAAACTGGGAATAATTCACTTGTGCCTCAACAGAAAAATGAATAAAAAGATTTTAGTATGGGGGGGGGCAAGATGGCAGAGGAGTAGGGTCCCCAAGTCACATGTCCCCACCAATTTATCTAGATAACTTTCAAACCATCCTGAAAACCTATTAATTCAACCTGAGATTTAAAGAGAGAACAGCAGAAACGCTACAGAGAGGAGTTTGTGCTTCTATCAAGGTAGGAAGATGGAAAAAAATTAAATATAAAAGAATCCAGTTGGGGAGGGGCCCCACGAGGAGCCGGGCCAAGGCTAGACAGCCAGAGCCTCCAGGACAGGAAAGCCCAGCCCCAGGGAAGTGGGAACTTTAAAAATCTGCACCAGATTTTTCCCGGATGGAAAGGCACTTGCAGGGAACTCGGGCAGGATCCCAGGAAGGGCAGTGGAACCCCCAGGTCCCCAGGTTCTCTAACAGAGGAAGTGTGCCCCAGGGGAGAGCACCATACCCCATGGGCCGGTCTCAGCAAAGGGCTGGAGCGTGCACCCAGTAGAGCCTCGGGAGCAGCTCAGGCGGTGGCTGCAGGGAGGGGGCTGTGCGGCCCAGGAGCACAATTCCAGCGGCACAGTCCCCAGATCCTAGGGCGCTGGGGGACACAGTCCAGGATCCTGTGCTCCCCCCAGGAAGGGCAGAGGTGGGGAGGGCACAGGACAGCAAGGACGCTCCTGCCTCCAGGCACCGTGTGGGCTGTGTAGATCAGCGCCCCCACCCCAGGAGCATCCAGGCCAGTGCATACTAGGAGCTGTGGTAGTTACTGCAGGAGTTGACACCAGGGCGGTAGAGCTGGCCACAGCCAGTGGGGTTGTCCCTCCTGGTGTCACCCTGTGCCTGGGACAGAGCAGCCGCCAGGGAACAGGGGCCTCACAGGATAAATGGCTCCCTCTGAGCCATGCACCTGAAAGGGGGTGGGGCAGCTCCCCCAGGTGCACACACCTGAGAATCAGCACAGCAGCCCCTCCCCCAGAAGACCAGCTGGAAGGAGAGGGGAAGAGCAAGGTCTTGACTGAGTAGTGCTGGAAAGCTCCAGGGGAAGTCAAGGGATTTACAGTATATAGAACCAGAAGACATCCCTCCTTGTTTTTTGGTTTGTTTTTTCTTTTTTTTCTTCCTTTGTCCAGTACAACTGGTTTTTAGCCACTCTGCACTGAGCAAAATGATTAGAAAGAAGAACTCACCACAAAATAAAGAATCAGAAACAGTACTCTCTCCCACAGAGTTACAGAATTTGAATTACAATTCAATGTCAGAAAACCAATTCATAAGCACAATTTTAAAGCTACTGGTGGCTCTAGAAAAAAGCATAAAGGATTCAAGAGACTTCATGACTGCAGAATTTAGATCTAATCAGGCCAAAATTAAAAATCAATTAAATGAGATGTAATCCAAACAGGAGGTCCTAACAACGAGGGTTGATGAGGTAGAAGAAAGAGTGAGTGACATAGAAGACAAAATGATGGCAGGAAGGAAGTTGAAGAAAACAATTAAAAGACCATGAGCAAAGGGTAAGGGAAACAAATGACCACCTCAGAAGGAAAAATCTACATTTAATTGGGGTTCCAGAGGGAACCGAAAGGGATAGAGGGCCTGAAAGCATATTTGAATGAATCATAGCTGAGAACTTCCCTAACTTAGGAAGGGAAACAGGCATTCAGATCCAGGAGATAGTGAGATCCCTCCCTAAAATCAATAAAAACCATTCAACACCTTGACATTTAATAGTGAATCTTGCTTATTCCAAAGATAAAGAGAAAATCCTTAAAGCAGCAAGAGACAAGAGATCCCTAACTTATATGGGGAGAAATGGTAGATTAACAGCAGACCTCTCCACAGAGACCTGGCAGGCCAGAAAGGGCTGGCAGGATATAATCAGGGTCCTAAATGACAAGAACATGAAGCCAAGAATACTTTATCCAGCAAGACTCTCATTCAGAATAGAAGGAGAGATAAAGAGCTCCCAAGATAAGGCAGAAACTGAAACAATATGTGACCACCAAACCAGCTCTGCAAGAAATATTAAGGGAGAATCTGTAAAAGAAAGAGGAAGCCCAAAGAAATAAGCCACAAAAACAGGGACTGAATAGGTATTAGGATGACACTAAATTCATATCTTTCAATAGTAACTCTGAACATGAATGGGCTTAATGATCCCATCAAAAGGTGCAGGGTTTCAGACTGGATAAAAAAAGCAAGACCCATCTATTTGGTGTCTACAAGAGACTCATTTTAGACCTAAGGACACCTCCAGACTGAAAATGAAAGGTTGGAGAACCATTTACCATTCAAATGGTCCTCAAAAGAAAGCAAGGGTAGCAATCCTCATATCAGATAAATTAAAATTTAACCCAAAGACTGTAGTAAGAGATGAAGAGGGACACTATATCATACTTAAAGGATCTATTCAACAAGAGGACCTAACAATCATGAATATTTATGCCCGAACGTGGGAGCTGCCAAGTATATCAATCAATTAATAACCAAAGTAAAGTAAAGACATACTTAGATAATAATACACTTATACTGGGAGACTTCAATATGGTGCATTCTGCAAATGACATATATTCTAAGCACAACATCTCCAAAGAAACAAGAACTTTAAATGGTACACTGGACCAGATTTCACAGATAGTTACAGAACGTTACATCCAAATGCAACTGAATACACATTCTTCTCAAGTGCACATGGAGCTTTCTCCAGAATAGACCACATACTGGGTCACAAATCAGGTCTCACCTCACACCAGTGAGAATGGGGAAAATTAACAAGGCAGGAAACCACAAATGTTGGAGACCGGGGAACACTCTTGCACTGTTGGTGGGAATGTGAACTGGTGCAGCCACTCTGGAAAACTGTGTGGAGGTTCCTCAAAGAGTTAAAAATAGATCTGCCCTACGACCCAGCAATTGCACTGCTGGGGATTTACCCCAAAGATACAGATGCAATGAAACGCCGGGACACCTGCACCCCAATGTTTCTAGCAGCAATGTCTACAATAGCCAAACTGTGGAAGGAGCCTCGGTGTCCATCGAAAGATGAATGGATAAAGAAGATGTGGGTGTGTATACAATGGAATATTACTAAGCCATTAGAAACGACAAATACCCATGATTTGCTTCGACGTGTATGGAACAGGAGAGTATTATGCTGGGTGAAATAAGTCAATGGGAGAAGGACAAACATTATATGGTCTCATTCATTTGGGGAATATAAAAAATAGTGAAAGGGAATAAAGGGGAAAGGAGAAAAAATAAGTGGGAAATATCAGAAAGGGAGACAGAACATGAGAGACTCCGAACCCTGGGAAACGAACTAGGGGTGGTGGAAGGGGAGGAGGGCGGGGGTGTGGGATGACTGGGTGGTGGGCACTGAGGTGGGCACTTGATGGGATGAGCACTGGGTGTTATTCTGTATGTTGGTAAATTGAACACCAATAAAAAATAAATTTATAAACAAAACAAAACAAAACAAAACATCAGGTCTAAACCAATACCAGAAGAATGGGATTGTCCTCTGAATATTTTCAGACCATAATGCTTTGAAACTTGAACTCAATCACAAGAAGAAATTTATAAGAAATTCAAACACGTGGAGGTTAAAGACCATCCTGCTAAAAGATGAAAGGGTCAACCAGGAAATTAGAAAAGAATTAAAAAGATTCATGGAAACTAATGAGAATGAAGATACAACTGTTCATAATCTTTGGGATACAGCAAAAGCATTCCTGAGAGGGAAATATATTGCAATACAAGTATCCCTCAAAAAAATGGAAAAAAATCAAATACAGAAGCTAACCTTGCACCTACAGGAACTGGAGAAAGAACAGTAAATAAAACCTACACCCAGCAGAAGAAGAGAATTAATAAAGATTTGAGCAGAACTCAATGAAATAGAGACCAGAAGAACTGTGGAACAGATCAACAAAACCAGGAGCTGGTTCTTTGAAAGAATTAATAATATATATAAACCATTAGCCAGCCTTATTAAAAACAAAACAGAAAAGGCTCTAGTTAATAAAATCACAAATGAAAAAGGAGAGATCACAACCAATACCAAGGAAATACAAACAATTTTGAAAACATATTTTGAGCAGCTATACACCAATAAATTAGGCAATCTAGAAGAAATGAATGCATTTCTGGAAAACCACAGAACTAGAACAGGAAGAAATAGAAAACCTGAACAGGCCAATAACCAAGGAGGAAATTGAAATAGTTATTAAGTACATCCCAAAACGCAAAAGTCCAGGGCTAGATGGCTTCCCAGGGGAATTCTATCAAACGTTTAAAGAAGAAACCATACCTATTCTACTAAAGCTGTTCTGAAAGATAGAAAGGGATGAAATACTACCAAACTCATTCTATGAGGCCAGCATCACTTTAATTCTAAAACCAAAGACTCCACCAAAAAGGATAATTATAGACCAATATCCCTGATGAACACAGATGCAAACATTCTCAACAAGATACTAGCCAATAGGATCCAACAATACATTAAGAAGATGATTCACCATGACCAAGTGGGATTTATCCCCGGGATGCAAGGCTGGTTCAACACTCATAAAACAATCAACATGATAGATCATATCAACAAGAGGAAAAAAACAAGAACCATATGATCCTCTCAAGAGATACAGAGAAAGCATTTGACAAAATACAGTATCCATTCCTGATCAAAACCCTTCAGAGTGTAGGGACAGAGGGAACATTCCTCAGCATCCTAAAAGCCATCTACGAAAAGCCCACAGCAAATATCATTCTCAATGGGGAAACACTGGGAGCCTTTCCCCTAAGATCAGGAACATGACACGGATCTTCTGCACAGCAAAAGAAACCGTCAACAAAACTAAAAGACAACCTATAGAATGGGAGATGAGGATGTCCACCCTCACCACTGCTATTCAACGTGGTACTAGACGTCCTAGCCTCAGCAATCAGGCAACAAAAAGAAAAGGCATTCAAATTGGCAAAGAAGAAGCCAAACTCTCCCTCTCAGCAGATGACATGATACTGTACATAGAAAATCCAAAAGACTCCACCCAAGATTGCTAGAACTCATACAGTAATTCGGCAGTGTGGCAGGATATAAAATCAATGCCCAGAAATCAGTGGCATTTTCATATACTAACAATGAGACTGAAGAAAGAGAAATTAAGGAGTTAATCCCATTTACAATTGCACCCAAAAGCATAAGATACCTAGGAATAAATCTAACCAAAGAGGTAAAGGATCTATCTATACCCTAAAAACTACAGAACACTTCTGAAAGAAATTGAGGAAGACACAAGAGATGGAAAAATATTCCATGTTCATGGATTGGAAGAATTAATATTGTGAAAATGTCAATGCTACCAAGGGCAATTTACACATTTAATGCAATTCCTATCAAAATACCATGGACTTTCTTCAGAGAGTTGAAACAAATCATTTTAAGATTTGTGTGGATTCAGAAAAGACCCCAAATAACCAGGGGAATATTGAAAAAGAAAATCAGACCCAGAGGCATCACAATGCCGGATTTCAAGTTGTACTATAAAACTGTGATCATCAAGACAGTGTGGTACTGGAACAAAAACAGATACATAGATAATGGAACAGAATAGAGAACCCAGAAGTGGGCCCTCAACTCTATGGTCAACTAATATTCAACAAAATAAGAAAGACTATCCACTGGAAAAAATGACAGTCTCTTCAATAAATCATGCTGGGAAAATTGGACATCCACATGCAGAAGAATGAAACTAGACCACTCTCTTACACCATACACAAAAATAAACTCAAAATGGATGAAAGATCAAATGTGAGACGAGAACCCATCCAAATCCTAGAGGAAAACACAGGTAACACCCTCTTTGAACTTGGCCACAGCAATTTGATAATACATCCTTCAGTCAATGCTGTGAGTAACAGATACTCTCACAAGGTGGTACTGAGAATATAAATACTAATTGATATTATTTGTTATGGGGAATTTGGAAATATATGGAAAGCATTCACATGTACGTACTCTTTGATACAACATGTCTACCTCTTAGATTCTAGTCCAAAGGTATACTTTCAAAATACAAAATAACTGATGGATGAGTTTATTCATTGTATATTATTTTTGATAGTAAAAATTAGAAATAGCTTAAAACTACACTCAGAAACTTTTGCAAATCACAATAGATTTACCCAGATTATACTATGAAAATTCCTCTTAGACTATCCTCAAAATGAGTAAGGAGCCATTAACCTGAATAATACAACAAAGGGAAAGGAAATAACCAAACTTTGGGATGGGTGGGTAAAGATTAATGGATGCTTATACCAAGCTGGCACTCTATGTTCAAACGTAATAAAAACTTCTTTCAAAAAACTGTAAAATGTTTTCAGACCACATTCAAGAAAATGTATAAGTTTAAACTTTTCATTATTAAACATAAACGAAGAGACCAATTCTAAATCTAAAGAAGACAGTAGCTGCCATTAATTTGTAAGAAAATACATAATAAAGGTAATATAGCACAATTATAGAAAAAAGTCATTTCAATAAGTAAATGTAAGAGCAACATCTTAAAAAAATTAGATACATCTATTGCAAATCTAAAAGAGAGAAAATGGAAATAGACCAGGAGAACAATGACAGAGGGAATTAGAATCATAAGAGAATAATAATCATGAGCATGATTTTTGATACATTTGAAAATCTTTTTTTTTTAATTTATTTATTTATGATAGTCACAGAGAGAGAGAGAGGCAGAGGGAGAAGCAGGCTCCATGTACCGGGAGCCCGATATGGGATTCGATCCCGGGTCTCCAGGATCGCGCCCTGAGCCAAAGGCAGGCGCCAAACCGCTGTGCCACCCAGGGATCCCCGCTGCGCCACCCAGGGATCCCACATTTGAAAATCTTGACAAATACTTGGTTTTCAAGGAAAAAAAGTGACTAAAATATTAATCAAGAAACTGAAAATGAATAAATTTTAAAATTTGTCAAAAGATGTCCTCTAAAACAGTCTTTTCAGTTAGTGTGATGAACGATTTCTTTTTAATTAAACATGTAGTTTTAAGGAACAGAATACAATGAATTCGATGGAATTGGTCATACCCTAACCTAGCACAGAAAAGAAACTAATCTATGAATGTGCTTGTTAAATCCTAAATAACACAAAAAGCTGAAATCAAACCATAATGTATATTAAAGAATAATCCAGCGTGATCAAATAGGGTTTATCCCAGAATTGCAAGTGTAACTTTTTTCTTTTTTCTCCATTTTCTCCCCTGTTCCTCAAAATATCCCTGCAGAATATATTGGTGAGAGAAGTATTAGAAGTTTTTTTTTTTAAATCACTCTATAAGCAGGTCTCTGTGGGCCATGAATTCTGATAAAGAGGACAGCCATTGTAATGGATTGGGATCAGAGATCTTCGGAGCAGCTCAGCCTAGAGGCAGACTCTGAACATAGAAGCAAAGTGGGCATGGAGAGATCAATAGGCAATAAAACAGGTCTAGTCATAATATCCCTAAAAACTGTTCAAACTCAGCTATCTCCAGTTATGGATACATAATCATAGGGTCCCGGGAATAAGAGACTCACTATGTAAAGAGTTATTCACTATGTAGCAAAATTTCTTGAAGATATTTTGATCAGAGGCCTAACTTGAATTACTTGTCTAGTCACATTCCTTTAGCCTATTCCTCGACCTGGTTCAGTTTACCAATACATTGCTCCTTGAAGAGCAAGAAGCTTACTACACTTGATTAAAAACTCTGTTATGTGGTCTAAGAATATATTATGAAAACCCCACCTCACCTTTTTTAAAGGAATGCGGAAGTACTAAATGTCATATGAGTGCCAGGGAACAAGAAATAACCCAACATTGCCACTGGGGGTAGGGGGTAGGGAGAGAGGAGTAGATGCTTCTACTAAAGTAGCCAACACTATTTTTTTTTATTCATAAATGTATGGCAGTCAAGTCCAAAACTGTGGACTACCAGAATAGGACTAGCGTTTCTGGTAATAAATGGAATTTTGACTAAGACTATTTTTAGGAGGCCTAATGTACTCCAAGTTATATAATGAATACTAATCAAGTTCTTGCATAAATAGATGTCCTGAACAATGGACAGAATCCCTATGCTGCCTGCTTGATTCATGGAATAAGGGCTATTGTGGTAGAAAGGACAGTGGATCTATCCTTACCAGTCTCATACTTTTACCTCTAAATCGGATTTAGTGTATTTCATCAGCCGAGCTAAGGACCTAGAAAATGGGTATATTTTTTAAAAAAACACTATTTGTAAAGATGCTGTAGAAGTTTTAAGAATGTGGTTAATTAAAATTCCACAAAGAGCTCTACTTGTCTGGGCTGATAATATTGTTAGCCATTTCCTGCCCTGGAGGGATTTACTGATTCTAAGGGCAGGTGAGAATCTACCTGACCTAGGAAAAGGCACCCTGATGGGAAAAAGAGAAACCAGCAGAGTTTTGACAGATGTGGTGGATTGGAAGCTGGAAGACTCCCAAACAAGTGACAATTGTCACCATGCGATGTTAGCTAAATTCTGGGATTGTGCAAGACACAGAGGCGCAGCCAAGAAATCTTATATAGATAGAGTAAAATCTCCTGCAATGCACAAGAAACAAGTCTTGCTACAGTAGGAAGTCCGACACAAATATGCAGTGTTTCTCAAGACATTTGCCAGATCTTAAACTGGGTGGGATAGAAGCTGAAGCACTAAACTCACAATCTCCAAAGAATAGAACTTATTCTTATGTAAATTTTAGGGCTAAAGAGCTGAGACTAACCACAATTCAATTAAAAGCCAAGGAGGGCCAAACCTGGGGAACAAGAATGAGCCACAGTTGAACACAATTTTACTAAATATCACAAGAAGACAGGACAAGTGAATCTGAAGATAATTTAGTTGCAAATGTCCAAAACACAAAAGAAACAAAAAGTAATAGAAAATAGCCAAAACACCAAGAAAAAAAATAGAACTAAACAGAAATCAACAAACATGTAAATGAATTTTCAGAAGCAGTGAAAGGAGACAGAAGCAATACCAAAAGAGATAATTTTTTTTTTTTTAACTCCACTACTGATTAAAGATATCAACTCAAGGGATCCCTGGGTGGCACAGCGGTTTGGCGCCTGCCTTTGGCCCAGGGCGCGATCCTGGAGACCCGGGATCGAATCCCACGTCGGGCTCCCGGTGCCTGGAGCCTGCTTCTCCCTCTGCCTGTGTCTCTGCGCCTCTCTCTCTCTCTCTGTGACTATCATAAATAAATAAATAAATAAATAAATAAATAAATAAATAAATAAATAAATAAATATTAAAAAAAAAAAGATATCAACTCAAAAATTCAAGAAGCTAAGGAAATCAAAAGAAGAATCAATAAAGAGAAAACCAAACCATGGTCAAACTAATAAAAACCAAGACCAACGGGAAAGTCTGAAACAGCCAGAGAACAAAAGACGCATCTTCACAGAAGTAGCACTAAGATATTTATTTCACTGCTTTCACAACAGAACTATGGAAGCCAGAAGACAATATAATAATATCTTTAAAGTAGCGGGGGAAAAAAGTGCTGACCTAGAATTCTGTACCCACTGAAATATGCTCCCAAATTGCAACGGAAGCAAAGATGTGTTCCAAGACAATCGAGAGAGGAGAAACTTTATTTTTAGCAGACTCTCACTATAAGAAATACTTTAAGAAATTCTTGAAGTTAAAATAGTCCCAAATGGTAGCACAAACTGCAGAATCTAATGAGGTAGCGCAGTGCTTGGTTCTCCTTTTTCATGTAAAACATTGGCTGGTTCAAAAGCAATAGCTCAGGGGCTGAAAAGCTTAGAAGGAAGTTGTGGGAGGATTGTATATCAATGGCTATAAGGAGTCATGGTCAAGGTCAAAGCGTCAGGTGGTCAACTGGGGTCTTGAAAGGTGTATACCTAAGTATATAGATGAACTTGAAATAGATTTACCCCTAGAAAGACTGAAAACTAACTGTAGTAATCAAGGACTCCCTATTTGCTGTAGTGATGTGCTTATATCCTAAATGCCTGCTAGAAACAAAACAAAGTCCTCTCTGAAGAAAGATATCATTATCCAAAGCCTCAAATTATCTCTTCAAAGTTTCATTAATAATGAAATTCCCTAGAATTCAGTAAAAGACAAATAGGCAAAGATGATGAAAAATGATGAAATGGGGAAAAAACAGCAAATTGTAATAGATTCAGAAGCCCAAATATTGGAGTAATCAAGCACAGTTTTTAAAACAGCCATGAATTTCATCAGGATTAAAAACCATAAAAAAAAAAAAAAAAAAAGAATCTGATGACAACCCCAAAACAGAACAACGTAACAAATTATGAGCTAAATCGGGGAATTTTACAGCAGATTAGACATAGCTGACACATATTTTGTGAATTGTATTACAGATATGAAGAAAACATTCCAACTGAAGGGGAGACAAAAGAACAAAAATACAAGAAAGAACATAAGAGATGTATGGTATATGTTTAAAATTTCTTAAATGACATGAAATCGGTGTCCTAGGAAGCAGGAGAGAGGGAAGAAGACAGAATCAAGAAGAGATGATGGCCAGGCAGCCCCAGTGGCCCAGTAGTTTAGTGCCGCCTTCAGCCCAGGGCCTGATCCTGGAGACCTGGGATCGAGTCCCACATCAGGCTCCCTGTGTGGAGCCTGCTTATCCCTCTGCCTGTGTCTCTGCCTCTCTCTCTCTCTCTCTCTCTCTCTCTCTCTCTCTGTATCTCTCATGAATAAATAAATTAAATCTTAAAAAAAAAAAAAAAGAAGAAGAAGAAATGATGGCCTAGAATCCTATGAGGCTGACAAAAGATACTTACAGGTTCAAGGACCACTACAAACCACAAGTAGTATCAAAAAGAAAAAGCATCATCTGGGCTTATCATATAAAAGAGTTGAAAACAAAAGAAAGAAATTTAAAAATTGTCAGGAGGAAAATAAGCAGGATCTCTGAAGGGTTAACAGTGAGACCATTATCTTCTCAATAGAAGCAATTGAAGACTGTATTAGTCTGTTAGAGCAGCCAAAACAAAGTACCACAGACTGGGTGGCTTACCCAGAAATTTATTTTCTCACAGTTGAAGGATAGAAATACAAGATTAATATGTTAGTGGGTAGGTTCCTTCTGAAGCTTCTCTTTAAGCTTGCAGAGGCTGTCTTCTCTGTGTTTTCCAATGTTCTTCCCTCATTTTATGTGTCCAAATTTACTCCTCTTTCAAGGGCACCAGTCATAGAGGATTAGGGCCCAACCCACGACCTCATTTTTAATTTAATTTAATTTTAAAAAATATTTTATTTATTTATGTATTTGAGAGAGAGAGAGAGAAAGAGAGAGAGAGAGAATGCTCAGGGGGAGTAGCAGGGGAAGAGGGACAAAGGAGACTCCATGCTGAGCCAGGAATTCCCATCTGGAATTATAATTACAACCTCCCCCCCCATCATTCAAAATGAAAGTAAAATTCAGAACATTCCAGAGAAAAATTGAAAAACTTAACAAGTAACAGACTATGATAAAGAAAATTCTAAAGGAGATCCTCAGGCAACAGCATCTATTCTTAAGGGACAGAGAAGCAGGGAGAAATGAAGAGTAAAATAAAGGATAAAAAAAAAAGAAAGGATAAATAAAATCAAATAAATAAATATTGACTGTAAAAGAATAATCTTGGCTTCCAGCATTCAAAATGTATATAGAATTAAACATGTATTAACAACAGCACAAAACAAAGCATAGTGAATAGAATTCAAATATTCTAAGGTCCTTCAATTACAAAAGAAGTCATAAAGTATAAATTCATATTATAACTTAATTAGGTAAAGTGTTGTCATATTTAGAGTTATCATTAAATCAGTAAATTGGGAGAGAGTAACAGAGATGGCAGTTAAGATATATGCATGTTTATATTTATAAAAAATATATATCAAAGGACTTTGTATATTCACATAATAAACAATTTAAAAATGAAATTTTCAAAGGTCCCATTCATAATAGCATCAAACATCATCAAATTTCTAGATGAATAAAGTAAAAGATATTCTAGACCTCTCCATAGAAAACCTCAAATATTACTGAGAGAAATTAAAGATCTAAATAAATCAGAGGATATATAGTATTCAGAAATCAGATTATAAAAGCATCCTTTTCCCCAACCTGATCTGTAGATTCAGTGTAATTCTAATCAAGATCCTGGTCAGTTTTGTGCTGTGAAAATTGACAAGAAAATTCTGAAATGTGTACAGAAAAGCAAAGAGCCAATGATAGTTGAGACCTTTTTGAATACACAGAATAAAATTGAAGGACATACTCTATCGGAGAACAAGAATTATTATAAAAACACAGTAATGAATATAGTTTAGGATTACTGAAAAGATAGGCATATAATCAAAACACAAAACAGCGTCCAGAAATAAATCCACATATACCACCTACACCTCTACAGTCACCTGACTTACAGCAAGGTTACACCATAATGCAATGGGTAAGGAATGATCATTCTAATGAGTCATGCTGGAGCATTAGGTTATTTATATGGAAGAAAATGAACTTTGATCTTTACCTTGTACCATTACAAAAATCAAGTCCAAAGGGCTTATAAATCTTAAGAGCAGAAGATAAAATAATAAAGCTTCTGAAAAATACCATAGGAAGCCATCTTCCTGATTTTGGAGTAGGGAAAAATTTCTTATATACACACATCCCCATTCAAAAGAAAAAATTTTTAAAAAATAAAAAAATAAAAAAAACAAAAGGAAAAATTTATAATTGAATGAAATAAATTGTTTTTCTTCATCAAAAGACATTATTAAAGGGGTAAAAGGGCAAGTCATAGAGTATTAAAAGATATTTATAAGATGAACACCTGACAAATGATTCATATTCAAAATTTATTTTTAAAAAACCCTCCTCCACTAATAGAAAGTTAAGCTAAAAGGAAATTAATAAAAGACATAGCAGCTACTTCCCAATAGTGGATATCCAAGTAACCATAAGTAAATGAACAGGTGCTCAACCTTATGAGACAATGGAGAAATGTAAAAACCAGAAACTTAACCTATGGTATTACCAAATGACATAGTGAATCACTTCTGTAAAGGGGCAGGGCATATGATTATGAGGGGGAATGTGGAGGGCATTTGGGATGCTGAAAATCTTCTCTGTCTTATCTGTGTAGTAGCTATTTGTGCTCACTTTGTGGGCTCAACACTTTGTGGGTTCAACACTTTGTGGGCTCAACATGTGATTTGTGCACTTTTGTATTATATTCCTAGAATAAGTTTTTTTTTCAAACTGTGAAAATGAATGAACTAGAGGTACATTCAGTAACATGAATAAATCTTAGTAATGGAATGAGGTAACAAAAGCAAGTCTCAGAGGACACTATATAGTATGATATTCTTTCTAAACATTCAAAAATGAGAAAAACTGCATTATTGAGGCCTATACGTATGTGAGTAAAAGCAACCTAATACTAAGTAAGGAAATGAAATGGTACAAAAAAAATCAGAAAAAAATAGCCATCTTTGAGTGATAATTAGACGATGGGATAGGGGATTTCATATAGTTTAGAAGTTATTTTTTTCTTAAAGATTTATTTATTTTGCAGTCAGAGGGAGAAAGAACCTTAAGCAGACTCCTCACTGAATGCAGAGCCCAACCTGGGATGGATCTCACCACTCTGAGATCACTACCTGAGCTCAAGAGTCCAAAGCTCGAACCACAACACCAGCCAAGTGCTCCTAAATTTAAGTTATTAATAACATTTTAGATGCTGAAATGTGTGCTGGGTATATGGATGTTTGTTATTAAAATGGCTAAATAAAAATAGGTCAGAAATGGGTGCAATGACTAGAAATGATGGGGTCATGAAATAAGGACTATGAATAAATTATATGCATTTGTGAGCCAAACACTAAAAACAATAAAAACCAAATACGGCTCAACTAATTCTGAAGCCAGTCACTTGGAGAGCAAGGTAGCCCCGATCATCAATGAGAAAACTATCTTGCTGAAGTGCATATAATAATATGGAAAAGAGAAAATGCATATGACCAAGGTATATCTCAGGAATTCGACAGCATATCTATTAAAGAGAAAAATTATATAATCATTAAATTCAAATTAGAAAAAAAATTGGTAAAATTCAATACCTATTCATTATTTTTTTTAAAAGATTTTATCTATTTATTCATTGAGACAGAGAGAGAGAAAGAGAGGCAGAGACACAGGCAGAGGGAGAAGCAGACTCCACACACTGGCTGGCTGTGGGACTTGATCCTAGGTCTCCAGAATCACACCCTAGGCTCCAGGTAACACCAAACCACTGCGCCACCAGGGCTGCCCCCTATTCATTATTTTTAAAGTTATTTACAAATTGTAAATAGAGAAGATAACTAATAGAAGACTTCAGGACTGGAAAGAAAGGATGAAATCTTTCTTTACTTTCCAACAATATGATTGTCTCAAAGATAATCTTCATACAAATTATTAAAACTTCTAGGAAGATGATTCAAGAGTTGAATATAAGATCAGTATTCAGAAATTTTATGAGGAACAGTCAGAAAATGCAAATTAAAAAAAAAACTATGACACTTTCAATTGCAGCAAAAAATAAATTAGGAATATATCTAGCAAGAGATATCCAACATCTTTTTTAAGAAATTAGAAGACTTTATTAATGGTCTATAATAATTTTTATTACTGCATAACATTACCACAAATTCAGCAGCTTAAAACATCAGTCATTTATTATCTCACAGATCTATAGGTAAAATATAAAGGCATGCTAAGTAAAGTTTTCTGCTTAGGGGCTCACGTGACCAAAGTCAAGGTATCAGTCAAGTTTGGCTTTTATTTAGAGCTCCTAGGAAAGAAACTACTTCCAAGCTTATTTGGGGTTTATGGTAGAAATGAGTTCCTTGTATCCAAGGGCTAAGTTCCCCATTTTCTTACTGGCTGTTGTTTGTAGGGATGGCGCTAGCAACTAGAGTCTGCCTTTAGGTCCTTGCTCTGTGACTCCCTCCATCTCAATAATGAATTTCCCTTACATTGAATCCCGGTCAAGCCCTGAATTTCTGCCTTCCTTTTCTGCTACCAGCCAAAGAAAACTCTCTACTCTTAAAGGGCTCATGTGATCAAGTAAGACACAGCCAGGTAATTTCTCAATATTGAGGTGAACTGATTAGTAACCTGAATTTCATCTATACAATCCTTTAGTGTATAAAAATAATAATAATCATGGGGTTAAAGTCATTGGAACCATCTTAAATTCCTGCCTGCTCTAAGGACATTAAAGCAGAAAAATCATTTCAAATCATTATGTTTATAAAAATGGTGACTCAAGGGCAGCCCTGGTGCTTAGTGGTTTAGCAACACCTTCCGCCCAGGGTGTGATCCTGGAGACCAGGGATCGAGTCGCACATCAGGCTCCCTGCATGGAGCCTGTTTCTCCTTCTGCCTGTTTTTTTCTCTCTGTGTGTGTCTCAAATAAATAAATAAATAAATAAATAAATAAATAAATAAAAATCTTAAAAGAAAAATGGTAACTCAATATCAAAATGATTGTTTTATTTGTGATTTGGTTGAGCTACAAATAACAGAAAATCCCCAAATAGGGGAAACCTACACAGAAATAAGCTATTTATTTATATTTTTCTGGCTTTAATAATTCATATTTATCTTTATTTCAATACCATGCTATATTAATGATAGCTTTATAGTAAGTCTTGAAATTAGGTAGTATGAATCCTCAAACTTTATTCATTTCAAAACTGTTTTGGCTATTCTAGAATAATCTTATAACAATGTAGATGTTTTTAAAATTTCTTTTTATTTCCCTACTGCACTAGCTAGGACCTCCAGTAAATTTCAAATAGAAGCGGGGAAAGTAAAAAAAAAAAAAAAAAAAAAAAAACAACAAAAGTGGTGAAAGTAGAAACTGTTGTCATATTCCAAATCTTAAGAAAGTATTAATATTTCACCTTAAGTAGGATGTTAACTGTAGGCTTCATATATTTTCACTATTTGTAATTCCCTTCTATTCTAAGAGTCTTATATGAATGGATGTTGAATTTTATCAAATGCTTTTTTTAACATTTATTGAGGAGTATGTATGTATTTTCTATTTATTTTGCTAATATGGTCAATTACATTGACTTCTTGACTGTTAGCCTTAATTTCTGGCATAAATGCCATTTGTTTAAGGTATATTATCCTTTTGATATATTCAGTTTGTTAACTTTAAAGCATTTTTATGTCTATTATTATGATATATATTGGTCTGTAATTTTCTTATACTATCATTGTCAGATTTTGGCATAGGATTATTTTGCTCCCATAAAACAAGTTGGGAGGCATTCATCTTCTCTTTCTGAAAGAGGTTGGGTATAATTTCTTAAGTGCTTGATGAAATTTATCAGTGATGTCATCTATGTTTTAAACTGCCAGGCCAAGAGATGGGTAGCTGTTAAAATTCTAGCCTGTTTTTCCTATTCTCAAAAAAGTTTGCATTTTCTGACTGTTCCTCATAAAATTTCTGAATACTGATCTTATATTCAACTCTTGAATCATCTTCCTAGAAGTTTTAATAATTTGTATGAAGATTATCTTTGAGACAATCATATTGTTGGAAAGTAAAGAAAGATTTCATCCTTTCTTTCCAGTCCTGAAGTCTTCTATTAGTTATCTTCTCTATTTACAATTTGTAAATAACTTTAAAAATAAACACAACTCTCTACTTCTTAATTTTTAATCTCACGAATGTGATTGCCCAAAATTCTCTGGATTTAAGAACTCCTGAACAGCATATTGTCTTTGCTGTTTTAGATTTGGCTCAAAAGACAAACATGCATAGGTAGACTAACATTGTGCTTATAAGTTCAGTCTTTAGAGTCCAAGTACCTAAGTCCAAATTCAGGACCCATCAAGTTACAGGCTCAAGGCTTGAATTACCTAAGCTTCATTTTTCTAGTCTGTAGAACAAAGATAATAGTATTGCATGTAGTTAAAAACACACTCAAAAAAGACTAAGAACAATATACGGCACAGAGAAAATACTCAATAAATACAAACCAAATAGTGAAAGACATTTGGTTAGACCTAAGATTGGATCTGCCCAGCATTGGTCCTAACCAACTCTTGATTTCCTATGATTTATTATAATTTCTGAATCAGTGAATCCATTCCATAATTTCTTAAATTTGTCACTGCTATTAAATATGGGATGAGTTCGAAGATCATCTCTACTAGCCACCAACCTTATTTGGCCCTATTAGCAGGAGGGCTCTGTTAAGAATGGGGTTTAGAGGGGGCACCTAGATGGCTCAGGCAGTTAAGTATGTGTCTTTGGCTCAGGCCATGATCCCAGGGTCCTGGGAACAAGCCCCAGGTCAGCTCACTGCTCAGAGGAGAGTCTGCTTCTCCCTCTTCCTTTGCCTACTACTCCTCTGTTTGTGCTCTATCAAATGAATAAATCAAATCTTGAAAAAAATAAAGAATGGGGTTTAGAGTGACACGTGAAACTCAGTCTAGCAGTATCTTGTAGCGATGCTGTACTAAGACTGACATTTGGAGTGAGGTAGCAGATTACCTCTGGTTGGACAGCAACCTACACTAATCCAAGCATCATAAGATTTCAAAGTAATTTTGGTTGTGGATATTTATTTTGAATTTCCTACATGGCTAATGATGAGGATATTACATTTATTATTATTATTATTTTAGCTGATAGCTATTCCTCTGAGCAAATGATCAATGTCAAACAAATCACTTGGCTGACTCAAAGGATATTGCTTCTATGAGGCTTTTCGGTACCTGAGGCAGAAGAGAAAAGAATAGGATTAGGACCTAAAAGAGATTTGATGGCTATCATTTCCACAATAGGAATGTTGACAGCAGGAATAAATAACTTTCGGAGAGCAACTTGTTAAACTGGGTTAAAAGAAGGTCTGTACGGGCATGGCCGAGTCTGATGCCGCCTGCCAATGTGATTATATTTTATTACTCAGCTGAACTGTATGCCATGATTCAGTTTGTGGTTATCTAAAGGGGTCACAAGCTGCAGTAGCTCATATTTCCTGAACATATTTTGGCAGAAATTGTAGATTGTTTTAAGAGAATGCCAACTAGTGTGAGAGATAAAGACAAAGGGCTCCTTTATAGTTAACATTATCAAACCACAAACCAAGGAAAGGCAGATAGCCTCCTTTGTGGGATTCCAGGGATTGTTCAGGCACATCCCAGAGACAAGGAATGTCCTACTAGAAAACCACAATTTACAACCACAAGATTTATGCTCATGTGCCATGAAGCCCCTGTTTTTGAGTCCAGTTTCTCTGGGTAACTCCATTGTATTGTTTTGAGATCTCTATCCTTATTCAATTTCAAGAGCTTCCCCCTGGGTCTTGTCATCTTTCACTTGTAGTATATTTCTGAAATTATTAAAAATCTTTTCTTTTTCCCTCCTACCTTATTCCCATTCTGACCTGTTTTCCAATTCTTGGACTTTTCTGTCCCTAAGCAATTTTAAGTCTCCTCCTGGGTTCACCCATTTACCTATCTAGTCTAGATCTCCTAGCTAACCAATTTATTTATCTCCTTATTAGCATAATCCATACTTTTTCTCCCTTAGTTAACCTTCAGCAACAACTGCCCAGTCTTGGGTCAAGCTAACCATTCTCCTTGTCTTTCCAATACTGAGGCTGCTCATGTTGCTGAGATTGGGGAGACTGGCAATGCGCAGCTTCTACTATGACTAACGCCTGCTGCAAATCTCAGGGTCATTATTCCAAACTTTCAACATTCTTTGCAAGGTCTTCCATATCATATTGTCCTTGTGCCCTCTCATACATACGTGTATGACTCTCAAAAATTATCTCTTTCCTCCCAAGGAAATTAAAGATGATCAGGATTCAGCATTTTCAATTTAGAAACTGCCTCCACTGACTTATGCATGTGAGAAGTAACTTGGAAGTGTGATTTTGACCTGAGTCATGGTGGTAGCCAAGACTGCTGATACCACTGGCTATGTGTGTGACCTTCAGTAACTATGTAACCCCTCTAATCTTTGGTTTCCTTACATATAAACTGATGAAGATAAAGGTACTTTCAAGTAAGAAAGCCCTTAGTAGAGTGCTTACCAGTTAGTAAGGACTCAGGAAATGTTCATTATGAAAATTATTTCTGTTGCATCTACATTCATCTGTGCATCCTTCTATCTCACAGAGCTATTCCTGGTTATGCTCAAGACTAATTTCTCCATATTCTCATGCTGTTAATATTCTCTTCCATCAATTCTGCATCTCTTATTATGTATTTTTCAATCTCTCAGCATATAAATTCATACACGTAGACATGTACACACAAGCATTTACACACTCCCTGAAATCCTATATTCTCCTATGCAATCCTAGTTTTGATTTCTTTTCACAATTATATGTCTATAAAGATAGTTATCATTCATTAGGTTGGTTTCTTCAACTCCACTCCAGTTGCTACACACACACAAACACACACACAAGACATTTGACAAAGTAATCAATAACTTGTACATTTTTAAGTCCACAGATATCTAATGCCATTTTCAGATTATAATATTTTAAATTTATGTGCCTAATGTTATGTGATGCAGTTTTGGGTCTATTTATACATTTAATTCTTAAAATAATGCTAAGAGGTAAGTGTCATGATTCTTATTTTATATAGGATGAGACAGAAGTGTCACCCTTTCAGTTACCACTATTCCCTGAGTACGCACTATGTCCCTGCTTTCCATGGAGCTTACAGTTTGGAGAAGGAGACAGATTATAAACTGGTTCGCAAACAGCTCTACTATACCAACTGATATCAAAGTTCTAAGGAAAAATAGAGTTCTGTGACTGACAAGAACAAGGGGAAACCTGTTGGAAAGGTCAAGAAGACCTCTCTGAGGAGATGCAGTGAAACTGTTACCTGAAGATTGAAACATGTCTGCCATGCTAAGTAGAAGTGGAAGAGAGGTTCAGGAAAAGGAGACACCATGTTTGAATCTAATGCCATGGCTGGACAAGAACTTTCAGAGTTGGAGTTGGGTTTCAGCTTTTCCTAATGGCCCCTGGCAAGGTAGCCAATCATCCTTTCCTGACACCATGCACACCATTTGTCTATTTTTTTTCACTAGATCATAAGCTACCTGAACACAGGGGTGCAGTCCTTGGCTCATGTGTAGCCTACAATAAGTGACAAATAATACAGAAATGTTTATTGAACTAATTAGTGGCAACTTACTCTACCAGGTATTGCCAACCTATTTTTTTTGACAGGGAGACTGATAGCTTTGTCATTTCAAGCAGGGTCTTCATATCCCCTGTGGCCACTCTATGCTCCTCAGCATTCTTTTACCTGGTCCATCTGAAGAGTTATGCGCAGTCGACTGCTAGTATCTAGGTGATTAGTGAGGCTCAGGGACTGGGATCTATGTGCTATATTAGCACTATTTAAATAGCTCCCTCTTGCTACAACCATTGGATTTTATATCAAATGGTCACCAATTAGCTTCAAAGTTGGGCTGATGAAAATATTGAAAAATGCTAGATTTTTCTTGGGAGATTTATGAATATGCATGTTGGAAGCTGCTCTTCCTTCAATGTGGCCTCCTGGAGAGAATATTAAACTGGAAGGTCAAAGCTCTGAGTTTTATTCTTGGCTTTGCCACTCACTCCCTCAGTGACCTTGGACAAGTTGCTTAGCCACTCTGCAGGCAACTGTTTCCTTGTTGGTAAAGATGTGAGTAATGATAGCTGAAACTGCCTTCCATATAGGGAAGTTGTGAAGATTAATGAGATACTGTTTATAAAGCACTCTGAACTCTGAAAGAAAGGTGCTGTATAAATACAGAGTGTTGCTATCGTTATTCAACAGTATCTTTCCTGCAAATTCTCTGTATATTTCTTAAAAGCTGGGAATGGTGGTCAGAATGTATGGATTATTTCATATGGCATGCATCTGTTTCCACCCCTGGTAAACTGTCCACTGAGTTTGCCTCTATCCTATTTCTTATATATAACCTTTCCTTGAAATAAAAAACAAATATGATTTTTAAAAATTCAAATGGTTTTAGAGGAAATCATCTTTGGTGGTCATTTGTGGACCATTTGTAGGAACCATTTAAGAGTGAAAGCCTAAGATCCTGATTTTCATGATAGGTTACTCAAGGGACAAGATATGGGTAATATTTTCTGATTAATGATGATTTCAATCTGGCCCTGCATCCACATTTCCCCAACCAGTAATGAAGCAATGAATTGGAAACCAAATTGCCTACTCTCCTTTGATTTCTTTTCCCTGAGTTTGAATGTCTTTGAGTAGAAGGGGCAATGGAAAAGGAAGGGGAAAACAAGAGAGACAAAGATCTCACTAATTCTCAATGATTAGACTCTGCTGTGGTCATACATACTAAAAAAGTGAGACTGGCTGCCATTCCCTTCATTTGTATCCATTATACTTCAAATACTATGTTTCTCAGAACTAGCTACTGTCTTAAATGTGATACCTTAATATTCAGAATGTGTGGAATGTGGGAAAATTGATGTTCCTCTGAGAATCTCAATCTTGCATTAGCAGACTCTTTTGCATTTAATTTTGTCCCTTGTTTATATTAAAGGCAGAAGAGGTTTCTTTTGACATGTGAAATTTTAAAATGTATGTAGGTAAAGTCCCTTGGAGAATTCTATTTTTCATCTGCTTATTAGGACCGATGGGAACAACTCTTTTCTCAGATTTTAAAGTTCCAGATGATCCACAGTTGTTATAAGTTCATTGGCCTTATGGTGTATTTGTTTCTAGAAAAGAACTGGAACAAGTAATCTGCTAAATGCATGCAGTTGGAGTTATTGTATAAGCTTTTGAAAACTACTGATTATCCCCTAAGACATGTTAAAGTTTAGGAAAGAATATGTTCAGCTGTCTAAGTTTGAGGAATCCAGCCAGAATTTGATAAAAAGAAAGCTAGAAAATAATCCCATGTAATAAATTATTTTGTTTTTACCTTACATGGTTGCATGTCTTTTCTTTTTAACTGTAGCAGATTTATCTTTGTGAGGTTATCTAAATGATATACTATATAGCAATGTATTACAAAATAATATTATGCTTAAAATTTAGGAAATATGAGGTGTGCTCTTTGTATCACTTCTATTTTAGACTTTTTCCCTGAAGGAGAGAGACTGGGATTGCTATATGTTTCAATGACAATAAAAATGCACAAATCATGCTTGTATTTCAGAAAATAGAATTATAGAAAGTAATGTTTCTGATTCTTTGATAGCAATGGAAGAGTTATAACTAGGATCCAGAGTTGATCACTCCATGTAATCTTTCCAACACCCTGAAGCCCACTCTTTCTAGTAGGATCAGATCTAATGTTGAAAGAAAGAGGGGAGGAGAAAGAAAGGAAAAGACATAGGAAGGGAAGAAGGAGAGGAGGAAGAAGGGCAAAGAAAGAAGAAAGGAAGAGAAAGAAAGGAAAGAAAACAGGCCAGGCTATTTTATTCTTCTACCACGTTTGACATCAACATTAAAAAGGAGAAACCATTTGTTGTAGGCTGAAAATAATTCCCCAGTGATGTCCACATCCCTCATCCCTAGGACCTATGAATACGTTGCCTTATCCGGTAAAAGGGAATTATTAAATGTAATTCAGTTAAGGATTCTGAGACAGGGAGATTATTCTGGATTACCCCGGTGGGCACAATGTAACTGTAAGAGTCATAACAAGGTGGCATTTTAAGCGTCATAGAGAGAAGCTAAAAGGACAGAGACAGAGGTCAGAAAGGAGAGTAGATGCTATATTACTGGCTTGACGATGAAAGAAGTGTTTATGAGCCAAGCAAATTGGGTGATCTCTAGAAGCTGGAAAAAGCAAAACAAACCCCCCAAAATAAAAAACCCAGATTCTCCTCTGGAGTCTTCAGAAGGAACACAAATTTATTTTAGTGGAGTGAAAGTGATTCTGGAATTCTGACCTCCAGAACTGTAAAATAATAAATCTGTGGTGCCTTAAGCCAGTAAATTTGTGGCAATCTGTTACAGTGGCAATGGGAAACGGATACATCATTTTAAGGTGATCTAGCCAGTGTCCTTCCTGTCTCAAAGTGAATTAGTGAGCAGTGTTTCAAGTGAACTGTGAGCAGGGGGCAGTAGTCTGTACTTTGATCCTCGTATTTTAGAGGGAAGCAGGATGCACTGCCCTAAAAATTGCCACCTGATGGCTCGAGCTCTAAAAGTTGGCCAACTTGCCCTGGGGAGGGAGCCCATTATGCTAAAAGCTGCTCAGGAAACTCTAGACCCACCTTCCCTTACTGCCCCAAACTTCTCAGATTAATAAAAACCGAGAAACATTATACTGCTTTGTCAGTTCTCATTTGGGATTTTAAATGTGACTGGGATTTTGGTAGAATCCTAGAAAATAGCTCAATAGAAAGCAAGAGTAACAGGAAGGCGCAATACAGTAAGAGTAAATGTGTTGGGGAACACATGAGATGGCGTGAGGCAAGCAGATGCTAAGGAAAAATACTTCTCATGAAAACATAACGTTTACATATAAAAGAGCACAAGTACAAATTTCTAAAATATTTACTAAAAGACTTATCCAAAACCAGTTTTTAATGATTCACACAGTATTTAGGTGGATCTTATAACTGTGTGAGGTATATATAATTATATATAGTATATATTATAGTGCTTTATAATTTTATTAAATTTCCACTGAAACTAATATCCCAAACTGTTGAATTAAATTGTACATTGGGGCAGCCCCGGTGGCTCCGCGGTTTAGCACTGCCTGCAGCCCAGGGCGTGATCCTGGAGACCCGGGATCGAGTCCCACGTCTGGCTCCCTGCATGGAGCCTGCTGCTCTCTCTGCCTGTGTCTCTGCCTCACTCACACTCCCTCTGTCTCTATGAATAAATAAAATAAAATCTTAAAAAAAAAAATTGTACATTGGTCCCCTGAAAACTTTGCGAAGATATTTCACTAATACTATTTGCAACCGGAAGAATTCGGCATGGTACAGAAGAAAGAGCATAAGATTTACAGGCGGGAGGATTCCAGTTAAAAGTAGCATTTAAAAAAAAAAAAAAAAAAATTGGGGGTAGCCTGGGTGGCTCAGTGGTTTGGTGCTGCCTCCAGCCCAGGGCATGATCCTGGAGACCCAGGATCGAGTCCCACATCGGGCTCCCTGCATGGAGCCTGCTTTTCCCTCTGCCTGAGTCTCTGTCTCTCATGATTAAATAAAATCTTTAAAAAAAAAAAAATCTCAACAATATTGTTGAGTCCTGGTCCTGTGTCTTTGGACAAGCTTCAACTTTTCTAAGCCTTGGTTTACTCATCTCTAAAATGGGGGTAGAAATATCTCTTTCATAGGATATTAAAAGGATTATAATAATGAATGCTTATAATCTCCCTTTTCTTTTTTCATTTTTTTAAAAGTAGGCTCCAAGCCCAACATGGGGCTTGAACTCATGACCCTCAGATCAAGAGTTGCATGCTCTACCAGTTTAAGCCAGCCAGGCACCCCAATCTGCCTTTAAAAGTCTGATCTGGAGGCTACTTAATTTTCCTTTTCAGAAACTTCAGAAATCAACAGGGAGAATTTCACTAGATCTCAATAAAATAAGCCAGATAAGCAGGAGTAAGGATTTGAAATTAGACTAATTCACTGAGTCAAGATAAGGGGAGCCAGGGACAGGTGACCTGGCTGCAAATGCCCAAGGCCTATTATCATTTAAAATGCTAACATTCCTTCCAAAAGGCCTCAACATTGTTCCAGCCTGAGTCCCCCATGCAACATGGAATCCAAGCTGATATAACAAGCTTAGAGATGTCCACAGGCAAGAAAAGAACAATGTAGAAATGATGTCCATCAAGACAGGGTAACAGTCAGGGCACAAGATAAAAATCAGGCAGTTTCCCAGAAGGAAAACTGAGAAACACAGACTTAGGCCAAATCTTACTAAGGCCAAATTTTATATATATATGTCAAAGGGAGTGATGGTCATGCTGAAGTTTAGGAACTAGATGGAAGTTTGTTTATATCCGGGTCAGAAAAGAATAGCAGCAAGGGAATCTTAGATCCCCTGGCCAGGATTAGTCTAAACAACAGGGGAAAGAGTCTGGTCCACAGGTGGTATCAAAGAAAAATTACACTGGCCAGAATTTTAAAAGCAACACTTTATTCAAGACTATTGCAAAAGGGGGGAGAGAGTAAACTGAATTCCATTGAACAAAAGGTGGGAGAGATTTAAGCAATGGGGTAGGCTAGGGGAAAAGTACTAAAGAATATTAATGGGGGGATTAGGCTACCAGGGTTTGCTAATTGGTGCTTATGGAAATCACATGCTGGAAGACAGGGTGCTATCTTTCTTGAGGATTACATTTCAAAGGGATGGCTCCCAAATCTTTGAGAAAGATGTCCATGTATTAAAGCTGGTGAGAGACTGGGAGATTTATATGTCAAAGGGATAGAGAACGAATTTATAATTGCAATTTATCTAAAATAAATGCCAAAGAAAAGGCAGGTCAGGGCATATAGTCAGGGAAGAAAGCTGTCCTGAGTTTAGTCAAACTGAGGAGAATGTTAGAGCTTTTATAACTAGTCGGGAATAAATAGCTTTAGGACTTTTAAATATGGTCCCCAAAAAGACCTGAATGATACTCAATGATAACCTTCGAAATGCATGGTGAATTCGAAAACAGAATGGCCTTTCTGGTAGTCGGAGGCATAACAAAGACTAAACATAGAAATCATGGCTCTCTCTCTCTATCTCTCTCTTTTTTTTTTTTTTTTTTTTACAAAGGACTACTCTACTACTTCTTAAAGATTTATTTATTTATTTATTTATTTTTTATATTCCCAGGTCACATCATTCTAAATGTAAAATGGGGCCACTTAACAGTATTTTCTAGGCTTTATTTCTCCAACTGTGAAACCTCTGGAGCACCTTTTATTCCCTTCGAAGTTTCTAGTTCCTTCCCCAGCTATTTGCAGGAACCCCTTAGGGATCTGTTATTGTGTACTCAAACAAATCTTTTGAGCTAACAAGAGTGCCTCCCACTCTCTTTCCCTCCTGCTCTGATCCTCTTTGGTGACCTGGCAGCTGAGCCCTTGCTCCTGCTCTTGCTGGATATCCCTGCCAAGGAAAGTCTGAGACAATGTCATCCCTTGTTCCAGCATCTAGCACCACCACGCACTGCCTTTGGCTGCTGCTGAGGCTATGGGTGATGGAAAATGAAACAAAACAAAACAAAACAAAACAAAACAAAACAAAACCCACAAAGCAAACAAACTAAAACCAATGCAGACCCCAGCTCTCATTTTAACTGGAGTCACAGTTGGAATCATGGGCTGGAGCCTGATGTGTGTCAAATACCTGATGCCCCAAGGAACAGAATGCCTCACTTTCATGGTAATCCAAGATGCTTTGGATTTCCAATGACTGCAATAAGCTTGTAAGAGAACAGTTTATTCGGTTTATTCTATTCCTTCTCCCCCTTCCAGGTCTCAAGGACACAGAGGTGAGTGAATTGGTTTGGGAAAATATCAGCGACAAACAATGTACTATATTAAGATTTACCTTGTTCTCCAATGGCTGAGACACTTTACAGAACCGAACAATATGCAAGTCTCTGCCATTAGGATGGGATCTCTCCCTAGAGGCCACTCAATTCTTATCCAAATAAACATTTCCAGGGCCTGCCCTGCCTGCCTGCCTTGTTTACCAGACAAGTCTGACAGTGGTGTCCTCAGTCTACACCAATGATGAGCCACTAGAGTTCTCAGGATAAATACAGCTGGCCCAGGTGGAAGCATAGAAAGAGGACTCTCTTGTGCCATAATTGTTGACTCTATGGTAAATTCTAGTGCCTAGAATGAAGGGTCAAGTTCATTTTGGCATTGTCCTACTTAGTTAGGCAGATTATTTTATCTGGAAGCATGTAACTTACTTTTCCATGGTACTCAATGTACCTATTATCGTTTTTGAATTCTGGGAGAAAAATAATGTGTTGCATTGACAGTTTCCTTTTTCTGAAGGTTATTTTTGCAGCCAGTTTGCTTACCACTCATTTAGAACCAAGCATCCTTTGTATTTTCTCAGAAGATTAGTTCTAATCAATTTGGGGAGGAGAAGAGAAACTTTCAAGACAGAGCTGATTGAAGAGGCTAGTGCCTTTCAGAGAGAAGCATTAAGTAGTTCACAGGCAGTGAATGTTCCTCTTCAGATCTACTAGAATGTCTCTCCTTTAGATAGTTCAACTAGATTCTCACCCCTTTTAAAGTTCAGATCACCAACCTGGATGAAAGAATTGCAGAATGGGAGTTTTTCACTGTGTGGAAGAAAATATATCTCCAGATTAATATACTTTTATTTTTAAATAAGCACCCTTTATTTCAGTTGTCATTCAGAATGAAATTTTGAGGGCAAGTTAATTTTCTATAGAAGTTGAAATGATTGTTGAAAATAACCACTGGAAGATACGCTTGTTCATCAGGTATCTCCTAATGCCTATAATAGCACCTGGGACAGAGGAGGTTCTAAAAAAATAATAAAAGTGTGGATAAGTGAATTTCAGGATTTATAAAGAGATCTGTTTTGATTTAATAAGATTCATAGCCTGGGGTCAGCTCTGAGTTCTGTTTTATTTTTGTACTTTTTTCCATCTGAAGCTGGTTAAACATCATCTGGACCTTACACGGGTCTCTCCAACCCTTGTCATTTCTCAGTTTGCTTGTGTAAAGTGCAAGTTTTGGGCAAGAAAGCTCTAGGACTCCTTCAATCTCTATAAGGCTAAAATTTTCAGGTTAAAGACTTTTAGGTACAAATGACCAGAAATCAGCAAATCTGTGCTAATTGAATCTCTCCCCTTGAAGGAAAAAAAAGAAAAAAGGGGGGGGGGGAAGTAGGGTGCAAACTGCTTCAGGTCCACTAGGGGGCAGGTGCTGGGACACATCTGTGGTTACGGAGAAACACAGAACAGTACCACATGAGTTACTGTGGCACAGATATACAAGCTATTTGACCCTTCACACTTGAACATCACAAAATAGTTTACAAGGATCCTCTTTGGGCCAGTAACAGAGACTGTGGTATGCTCTGAGCAAATGACTTACTGGAAAGCACAGAAGTTTCACCAAAAATATGGTCTCTGACTCCAACATCCTGTCTCTTACTTACCTTTGAACACTGACCATCCCTCAGCTGAATTACAGAATAAGGGAACCTGAAAGTTGTCAGGAAACCTAGAAATGGTTTCACCCAACAGGTACCATAGACGGAGCAACTACCTCCTTCATCTTACCTCCCCTAACACAGTCAGCCAGAAAGCAGACCGAGCAGCCGAGCTGGAGGTGACCTTCAGAGTGGCTTCTGTTGGAAGCACTCAGAAAGAATTTTTAAAATCAAAGAAGAAAACATCTTGAAAAAATTGGCTGCTGGTGGAACTGTCTCTTCCAAGTTGACATCATCAATCAACCAACAGTGTAGGAGAACTGTCAAATCCCAGCAGCATGAGGGACAAGAGAAACCATCAGACACCTGAAAAATGGAGGACTGCTCCACACAGCACAGCTGGAGCCCGGGGCTGTTATTTGGGGGGAGGGGACAACTTAATGGGGTGGGGGAGAAAAGGAGAGGGTGTTGGCAGGGAGGGAAGAAAAAAACCCATCAATTAAAATATGCCTGATTCATAATTTTCTCTATTTCTCAGCAGAATAACTTTCTGCCCTGCCTTCTGCATTGTGCACAGCTATCTCAAAATTCATTTTTCAGCTGTTATTCATACTTCAGTTTGGTGTTTCTGAATGTATTCTTCCTCACAGTAACTGTTGACAGGTCCAGCCCTGTAACCATCTGGCTCCTGAAGTAATGAGACCAAATGAAATGGAGCTTGAAGAAATTAACATTCTTTCCTTAATCTATTAATAACTGAAAAGTGTTGATTTTAGTGACAGCTAGATACTTTATTATGAGGCATATTGGTTAATTAAGAGCATCATAATGAAGGTTATAGGAATGCATATCCCTCCAGAAATACACATATTTTTTAATAAGCATAATTTGATTCTTCTCACAGGCTCAGATAAAGTCAGTGAAAATGTTATGCACAAAGAAAATTTCAACAAAGAATAAACAGACAATTTTGTATGTACGCACCATGGTTATTGTTGTTTTATTATGTTAAGTGTGCCCATGTCTATCATATACAGCTGCTGTGTATCAATAGAAGTTGCAAATACTTACAGGTCTTTCAACTGCATCAACCTGTCCCTCGATTCTGCTTCCGCCCATCCATTTGCTCTCAGGTGATATTTGCAGCTTTTTAGGGTCCTTATTGGGGCAAGGAAATCCTCCAATTTACCAAAGTTAAAAATGCATAGACTTTCGATACTTAGATCATGGATGATGAGATTTCCTTGCTCTTCTTTTTTGTTTGCAAATATTTTCTTTATGGTCGTAAAAATTTTACAAAAACAAGACTTTATGGCACACAGAGCTATCATTAACCACAGGCTGGGTATTTCATCTTTCTTCCTCACCTTTCCCTCACATTGAGCTCAGACAAGTTCTGGGTTCCCCTTGCTGCAGTGTTAATGTGCAGGCACACTTAGTCTAGGAAGTTATCCCCAAATCTCATTGAGAAACTATTTGTTCTGTGTTTTCAGTCTTTGCTCAACTTTAGTTTCTCTATGTATGCACTTTTTAGGGAAATTCAGTATCATTTTTATTCCTGACTTGATACCTACAAGTCAATTCCCAAAATTTTCTCTGCTAAGAATTAAATGGTGTGTGTGTGTGTGTGTGTGTGTGTGTGTGTGTTTGTTTTCATGGCACAAGTTTGATGCACTAATTCCTTCTTGTTTTCCCCCTCATTTTGCCATTGTCTTCTCACTAACTAGACAAGAAGTTCCCGTGGAATAGTTGATTTTTCTCTCTTGCTATTTCTCTCCCGGGACATACCATACAAGATTGAGTGGAAAAGTAAAGTAAAGGTCTAGATAAATCAGGCAAAAACTGGTTAATGACAATTGGGTGTGTGTTTTCCAACTTTGGGCCTTAATTACCCACTTTGATTGTCAAAGTTGAAAAATTACTGAACTGAGACCAGATCTTTAATACAAATATTGCTTTTCTGAACAGAGAGAATGTACTTCCTCCTGGTTTTCCCGTTGTCTTTGATGGGTTCAGTCTCCCTTTGAGTTCTTCTTTCTTATTATCCTGACACCTCCTCTCTTCCTTTTCTTCCCCATCCTTTGTATTATTGATGCCAGATGAGTGTCAGCACCTTTATAGCACCACGCTCTCAACATAAGACTCAGGAGGCACACAAGGAACACACGTCATCATTCTGTGATAAGCATGTCAGTTAAACCCTGATGGGTGCTTATTCCTATTTGTCTTGAGAAGTAATTCTGTTTTTCAAAATACAGCTAAATTGCATTATGAAGCAGAATTGTAGAGTCAACTTTACATAGGCTATAATATACTTCGGCTGGCCTTCTAGGATCCCTAGCCAGGGCTCTGCATATCAGAATCACCAGGCAGATTCGAGGCCATTGTGAGGTCTGATTCCAAAGCAAAGGCAGAGAATTCTCTATCTCACACTCTTGAGCTGGGGGAGGGCCAGAAAATCCATAAGACAAAGTTAAAAACCATGATAGAAAGGTCAAGGTCATGCTTAGTATGTTTCATACCCAAAATTGGAATAATAGTGCTCAATAGTTCTTTCAAAGGATTGAAGATAAGAAAAATTAAATAAAAACTTTGTCGGAGGTGATCGATGGTGGCCACTGGGCAGACCAGACCTCATTCACTCCAATGCCTCGCTCTCCTTGCTTCCTCTGCAACCATGTCTGACAAACCGGGCATGTCTGAGATTAAGAAGTTCGATAAGTCAAAATTAAAGAAGACAGAAACACAAGAGAAAAATTCACTGCTTTCAAGAGAGACAACTGAACAGGAGAAGCAAGCAGGCGAATCATAATGCGGTGTGTGCTGCCAATGTGCGCTGTCCATTCCACAAGCATCGCCTTCTTATTTTACTTTGTTTAGCTGTTTAACTTTGGAAGAGGCAAAGAGGTTGGATCAAAGAATTGAGAACTACTGACAGGGAACACCACACCTGCCTCTCCTGTCTGCCTGTCTCAGGAGCAGGGAAGGAAAAGAACTTGCATGTTGGTGAAGGAAGAAGCTGGATGGGATGACCCTGAACTCCAGAGTTAAAACCAAGCTTGTCGCAGGTGTCCTGCAGGCTGTAAAATGCAGTGTAATGAGAGTGCCATTTTTTTTTTTGTTCAAATGATTTTAATTACTGGAAGGCTCAAATTTTTAAAATATGCAAATAAAAAGTTTTATTTTTATTTTTTTAGAGATTTCATTTATTTATTCATGAGAGACATAGAGATAGGCAGAGACATAGGCAGAAGGAGAAGCAGACTCCCTGCAGGGAGCCCAGTGTGGGACTTGATCCCAGGACTCAGTATCATGACCTGAGCCAAAGGCAGATGTTCAACCACTGAGCTACTGAGGAACTTCCCCAGTTATGCTTTCAAATAGGTCCATCCCTCTCACACAAATACTCTTCGTGACAGGGTATAAAAGTTCAGCATCAGGCACAGCTCCCTGCCTGGGAGCCTTCCAGCCTTTTCCATCCTATTTTTTTTAAAAGATTTTATTTACTTATGTGTGAGAGAGAGAGAGAGAGAGAGAGAGAGAGAGAGAGAGGCAGAGATACAGGCAGAGAGAAGAGAAGCCAGTTCCTTGCAGGGAGCCTGCAGGACTCAATCCCAGGACTCCAGGATCACGCCCTGGGCCTAAGGCAGGTGCTCAAGCACTGAGCCACCCAGGTGTTCCTCCATCCTATTTTTCTACTATCATCAGACAATACCTACTTTAGAACTTCCTGGCTCTCCTATCTCTTAGCTTCCACTCCTGCTCCCAGCTGATGCTTCGTGTCCTCAGTTCTCTGTCCTGACAATCCAGTTAGACACCCTTCTCTGGCCTGAACCTCACTCAGCACTACCTTTCAGTCAATAACTTATTATTTTCTGGGAACACCATAAGCACTTACAACTAAGGGTAAGAAATGTTCCTGTTATTAAATAAAACTTGAGAAGATTTATACCTACCTCACCGGGTAGTTGAATCAGATAGCACTCCCTATATATCTGCTTTAATTCCAGACTTAAAATATTACTTTACAGTTTGTTTAGATCTTCTAAAATAAAAAGAACCATGCAGCGAACATAAGGCTTTTATGTGACTTGCAGATGGCTTGGGACACATGGTAAAACACCGATGTATTCCTGTAAATGTTTTCCTTCTTTCTAAGGTGAAGGGGAAACATTGGGTCACTTCATTTTGTTACAGGTGAAACAGAGTCAATGGAAGTCTGCTAATATTAGGGTAGAAATTTAGAGCCTTATAGGATATAAATATAGAATTATGGTTAAGTCTATAAAATTTGCCAAATTCAAACTAAGAAATTTGAGACCAAAGGATTTAGAATAAATTTATGACCATGGAACCACATGGATTTATTTTGACAAGAGCCAAATAATTATTTGAAAATTAGAATAACACTCCTTAAACATGTAAAACATAACCAATGCTATCTAAATGAGGCCTAAAAATAACTGTTAGAACTATTTAGAACTTAGATAAGTTTGATTTCTGCTCCACACCACAATTTGTATTTCTCTTGAAACATTTTGCTCTTATTATAGAACAAAGGATATATCCCAATATTATAAATGTATAATTCGAGTCAGAAAAAGCATAACAGAGCCTTGGCAGGATACTAATTTACTCAACGGCCAGAATACTTTTTTCTTATTTTCTCCTTTGTACAAAGTAGAATATATAATATATTCGTTAATTCAAATATGGGAGAGACTAACAGATTTAGAGAACGTATTTTAAGTGACGTTCTTTCACTTTTAAGTACTTGTAAGTTATCTAAATAAGTAACATTAAGATGAAATTATCCTTTTTTTCATACTAAAGATTTTTCTATATATTATGAACAGTGTAAGTGGAGAAAATAATTTTTCCTCTCAGTTAAGAGACTATTCCCTCTAAGTTCCTGTTTTACTATACATTTACATAGCATGCCCTTCTTTCACAAAGTTACCCCTTTTGGTTCAATTACGTCAATGTCAAATGAATGAAGTAGCATTATTTCCAGAGTCAATCAGGTTTTGCTGTATCTAAAAGCTTACGATGCGTTGGGAAATTTTATTTTCCAAAAGAATGCCAGAAGTTTCACATTTTATACTGATATCTACAAGCCTATGTGTCAAGATTCAATCAAGGAAGCCAAGCTCCTAAGAGTATCATAGGATAAGATAGTTATTTTAAGAATAAGGCTGGACACAAATGTGCAGAAGCTGGGTGCTGGTGTGCATCTACTCTGGAGCACTGGTGCAAGATGGGAGTTTGCCAAGGAATCTAGGAAGCCAGGCTGGTCCAGATTCTGGGGTGGGGCCATGAGGGAGGCTCCTGGAGAGGTCCACTTCCACATTCAGAGGAAGGCTGTTGCCTCTGCGTCTGCTGGATCATGTGGGGGTGACTACATGTTCAGAGGGAGGGGGAGGACAAGCTGGAATTGGCCACAGCTCTCAGACTGCCTTCCAGCATGCGAACCCACAGAATGAGGTAACTGCTACTTTCCACCTTCCAAATTTAACATGAATTTCTCTTTTGCACCACAAATTCGGAAAGGTACAGGAAGAGGATGCTGGGATATGTAGTTCAGTTTCATCTTGTTGCTGCAATACAAACCACCACAGTCACATGACTCCATTTGGTTTACAGAACATTACGTGAAGGGGGTACAAAATCTGGGGGGAGGTGGGCAAATGCACAGCATACACAGCTCATGTTTATGAGCAGGACATCATTTGGAAGGAGAGACCACATGGCCCATTCATCAGTGCAAGGTGCCATTCCATAAAGCATCAGAATAAATGCTACTGCCAAAAAAAGTGAAAACGCTGAAAAATGCTGTCTTTAAAAAGCATGTTTTTCATACCAGTTTCGTTTCCTACTCCCTACTTCCATTCTCTTAATAGCTTTAAGAATTCTATGCGGGGCGGGGGGGGGCGGGCGGGTGAGAAGAAAAGGGCTACACTATGCAGAGAGATCTGAATAGCTTGTCTGATTTCATTCATTAGAACGAAAGAATTCATCAACTTTTATGATTTCAGAATGACCTTCACTATATCACATTTGCAGAACATAGGCTCTGTGAGTAAATGTGAACCCATTTTGTTGAAAGAACAATGTCTTTTCTGAATTTGAACCTTTTCACTGGTATCCAAGAGAAACAGACTAAGAATCTAGTAAACTGCATTGAAATTTGTTCTATTTACCAGATGGGTAATTTCCAAGGCTTTTCCCTTCTTACAAGTACCTCGAGGGAGAGGCACATCCTTTGAGAGAGAGAAGCAGGAGAGAAAAGATCAGTCTGAATGATAATGAGTCTTGCCAGGAGACACCTTTACCTTATTTCAATGGGACAGACAGCTTTTTTGATGTCAGTTTAGAACTCCCATTAGCTATGATAGGAATTATAGGTTTATCAAGAGAAGAATATACCCCTATGGATTAGGTAGCAAAGGTCTCCCTCTTTGAGCTTCATTATTATTACAAAAACCTCATTCATACAAGGCTAATGGGAAGTAGACACACGCTTCAGAGAAAGGATCTCATGGGATGAAGTACCACTCAGCTAGTTTCTAATTCATGCTCTTACGGAAAGAGAAAGATTGTTGCTGTGTTTTCATGCAAATTGGTCCCTCTTCTACTATTCATCACCACCACCCTCTAATGCCATCTTCTTCCACCCCAGGAGAGCACACTGACGTGGTCCCGTCATGGACTTAGGAAAGCCCCCTAGACCCACCAGATACAGCATGTCTGTCCTGAGCCATACGGATTATTCTCTGTCCCTAAGAACATCAGCCCCAAAGATATATTTGTAGATCAAATCCTTGGAGCATAATGACCTCCTGGATGTTTCAATATTTGGAGAACTCTTTGACAGAGTCAATAAGTCTTAGTATTATACTTTATTTGGATTGGGGAATTGGTTGACATTATTTATCACAATGTGGAAAGCAGTTTGGGAGCATTTCCAAATGACACTCAGGAGAATCAAAATGAGTTCTTCTCTTTGGGGCCCTGAAGGGAGAGTTCAAAGTTACCAGGTCTTATGTAACCACAGTTCCAGGCACCTTGTGAGGAGTGAAGGTAGTGGAAAACTAGAAGGTTTTACCAAGCAAAACTGTTTCTTTTTTTTTTTTCCTTCCTTCAATCTCAAAGTAAATGTCTGGTTTAAGTGATGGACAGTAATAGCAAAGAGGGATCAGCTGGAGAGCACATATCAAGGAGATGGAACTCACAGAATTAATTGGGAGCAAAGAGGCCTGAAACACCTGTACATAAAAAGAAAAACAAATATATGATTATTGGTGCAAAGATGCTAGCCTGACAGAGGTTTTTACTAACTGGTCTATTAACTGTTGCATCTGGCTGTGCACTGTGCTCTGTTCTCCCTGGCTTTTTTTTTTTTTAAACCTCCTTTATATTTTTGAGTCTGTTCTTTATAAGGCCATCAAAATAAAGGCACCTGATTTTAACAAATGATAGCCATAGCTTGGGTTTGGGGGAAATCTCCTGGGTTTCTCTCCGAGCATGCATTCTCCGTCAAGAAAAAGCTATTTCCAAAGGTCAGAGAGGAGATGCATATTTATGTTACATGCATTCATGTGTGTCTATAACCATATAAATACTATAAATATATTTTATGGGAAGACAGGGATTATCTTCTACTTAGTATTTTCCATTTTAGTAGCTTTCCCTTTTACTAGTTGAATACTCATTGTATTCTTTATTGGGGCTACATTCAACTTAATTCTCTTTGCAGGCATAAAGCTAGCAGGGGCTACAACAGGTCATCAGAGCTGTGTCTTTTTTCCTTATTCTTTTCAAATTAATACCACTCATGTTGAGCCTTAGGTGAGCTTCTTACAGTTCTACTCTCCATAGAGATAGAGACTAGTTGTAGGTCATAATTATAAACAATCTATCTTAAAGGCCTTGATTATGCAAGGTATTGAAAGAGGACTCCAGCTATCTCCATACTGACCTCAGTCTGTACTCTCTGATTAAGTTTTTCTTTCCAGCTTCTCTCTCAATGTTGGCAGGCAAAGCATCGTGATGGGAAGCAAAACTACCCCCTTAAGCAATAGGCACTACCCTGAGCTAGCAAAGCCCCCACGTGATGAATCCTGACCTTCACTGCCCCCTTGCAGGTACCCACTGACCTTTGTCCCACATTCTCCTTATATAAACCTGGAAGTATTTTTGGCACTTTGGAGACAGTCTTTGAGATGCTGGTCTGCTGACTTCTCAGGGCTGGCCTCACCGAAATGAGTTCCTCTTTTGTTTCACACCCAAATCATCTCTTTGCCTTTGGATTTTGTCAGCAGCGAGTGGCTGACCCTGGTCTGTTTGGGACCTCCAGAGCCAGGTGCTTCTGCCCTCCTGTACTCCGGCAACAGTACCAACTCCTCTTCAATTTACTAAGTAATTTTTTTTGTTTGCTTTTGTCTTTAAGACTAATTTTGAACAATCTTTCTAATTCTTCTTTAAATTCTCCACCTCCTCATTTAGTCAGGAAACAGAATCCAAATCATCGCTTTAAAATGGGTCAGAATAGGACTGAATATTAAAGAGTCATCCCTACAGTGACCTTAAGGATGCATCTATTTCATTACAGAAATAATTCTTTTGAGTAGTCTAGAGCCCTAGGTGCAAATTGACAGACTACACTCTGAACCTAAGCTTTTTTTTTTTTTTTTTAGGTTCTATTACTTTTTCTATAAAAGTTGAATTTTAATGCATTCCAGTAGCACCTATACTCTCCTAATCACAGTAAGGTTCAACTCTCTCTGTTTTCGTATATCCCATCTAATTCACAGACTTGTGTTAATTGCCTTCCAGCCTCTGAATCTCTGATCTTAACAATATTGCTACAATATTGACCCATGCTTCATTTGTGGTGCTCCATGAACATTCATAATTTTTTTAACTTGTACATACCAGCCAGCCATTTTCCTTCCTAAACATTTTTTCTCTCTGTACTAGTCTGCTCAGGCTCCTGTCACAAAATACTACAGGCTGGTAGTTTAAACAATAGTTACTTATATTCTCATGGTTGTAGAGTCCATGACTAAGATGCCACCAAATTCAGTTTCTGGTAAGGGCTCTCTTTCTGGCTTACAGATGACCATCTTTTTACTATGTCCTCACGGGGACTTTCATTTGTGTTTCTGAAGAGAAAGAACCCTCTGGTCCTTCTTCCTCTTCTTGTAACGCCACAAGTTCCATTAGTCTAGGACCCTGCCCTTGTGATTTGTCTTAACCTTAATTGCCTCCTTCAAGCTCAATCTCCGAATACAGTCACATTTGGGGTTAGGGTTTCAACATATAAATTATGAGGGAATGCAATTCAGTTCATAACATCATCTACGTAATTTTGAGACTATTGTCTTTGTGCCACTATCGAAGTCATAGACAAATGTGCGAGAAATAAAGACTCTTGCCTGGATTACCATGACCAAAACATGCCCTTGAACCATGTGGACAAAGAGGCAACATTTGTATAACAAAAGAAATACTAAAAGATAAATTAACATAGGACTTCATTTTAGATTTTTATGTTTACTCTATGGCTAACCACTAGAATAGTTTAAATTATTGTTGAGCAAATAGACATCCCAACCTCTTCCTATTGTGGGTAGAATGTGAGACCATTGAGTTTGCATGACAATGAAATATTAGCAGCCATGATTTAAGTATAGATTTGAAACATGTTCATGGAGAGGGGCTTACTTCTCACATTTTAGCCACTGCCATGAGAACATGTTGGCCCAAAGAGGGTAAGAGATGTGTGGAGCAGACGGGCTCTTCCTGGATCTTGGAGCCAACTTGATCCAGCTTGGATCAACCAAACCCCGTGAACCCCTACTGTCTATAAGAATTACATAAATTATAATTATGTGCCATTGAATTTGGAGGGGTCTTTTTTGGGGCAGGTTGTAAGAACTAATATAGATAGCAGTATCCTCAAGTGGGGTCCTTTGTAAAAAATATTTGTAATAGAGGTAGAGGTTGTGGGGGATGAAGAAATTACTATAAAAGACCAGATGAATAGTGACAAAACCTTCTGAGAAAATGGTCTTTATTATATAGCAGTACAACTTTGATTAGAGTCACCAGCAATAACCTAGAAAATAGGAATTATACAGAATAAGCTCTTCTCATTGAGATTTTCAGACAATAATCTTGAGTTTGGGGACAATTAGTTATCAGAAATAGCCAACTAAATACATTATCTAATAAATAATACAGACCCTCTCATTTTGGTTGGCAAAATTACTTTTCTCCAATAGTGTTATAAGATTTTTCTTCTCTTTCTGTATATTGGGACATCACATCAAAGAGAAAGGAAAAGTGTGACCTTTCCTCCAATTACATATATTCTTATTTCTCCTGAAAATTTAAAACTCAAGATGAAATGAAGAGATCTAACTTGAGAGCCATATAAAACACTATGAGCATACAAATAGACAACAGAATTTATACAAAGTACTTTTGTGGTACTCTATAAAGTATAAATAAGGTTCTAGACCCTTTTTCATCTTTCTCTGAAAATATCCAGGGAACCATGGATATATTCATCATGGTGTCAGAGTTGGTGACTTTAATGGATAATGAAAAGTTGCCATAAACCTTGAAGCAAAACATTCTGTGTCTCTCATAAATAAATAAAACCTTGAAAAAAATAAGAAAAAATTCAAACCATGAAGAGTAACCAGTACTATTAACAGGGAACTTGAAACTAAAGTAGGAGAGAACAGTAATTTTTTTAAAATATTTTATTTATTCATGAGAGACAGAGAGAGAGAGAGGCAGAGACACAGGCAGAGGGAGAAGCAGGCTCCATGCAGGGAGCCTGATGTGGGACTTGATCCTGGGTCTCCAGGATCACACCCTGAACCAAAGGCAGGCACCAAACTGCTGAGCCACCCAGGGATCCCCGAGAACAGTAATTTTCTTAAGGGACTTTTCATGGTATACAACTCAAACCCAAGACACCAAAAAGGCCTGCAACTGTGGTTGCAGAATCACCAGTCAATGTCTAAAATGCAAGAGATGTCATGGTGTCTTTTGAGAGATGGTTCAACTGAAAATAAGAATTTTACCATAATCCTGGGAGAATGTTTTAAAACATGGGAAAATAATGCAGAAACTATAAATCAGAAAGACTAATAGTGGACTCCTGCAAAACTGTAGAACTATTTGACAGATGGTATGTGAGAACTTAAAAGAGAAAACAATCATTACTAGGGTCGGAAGCTGTGATGATAGAAGTCATTTTATGCTTTTAAAAATACCATCTTTCATGAAATGGAAGAAATCATTGATTATGAAGAACATCATGATTTTATACGACATTAAGAAAGAAAAACATTACCACTTGAACAATGGCATGCCATCTATTCTAAGATTCATGTCCATTTCAGATATATTTAAATGTGAAATAGATGTACATCCCAGAGTGGGAGAAATATGACGTCACTGTTTCTTTCCCAGGTGATCATTTCTTGGAGGCTGCAAGTGGAACAAAGAAAGGCTAGAGTAGGGACAAGGGAATCTCTCCTTCTTGTTTTGCTTCCTCTTTCCTGTTTCATTTCCAATTCTTTTCATCAACATTCTGCCAATGCAATTTCTTTATCCTGGATCAGCATTTTGTTCTAGTAGCAGCAATTGTTTACAGTATGCAGGTGTACAGCATTCTCATAACCAGCACCATTGCCCTCTCTCAGAGCTGTCAGCACCAGCCATGTAAAACTCGCTTCTCAGATGTCTTTGTGTCAGCTCTATTGGGCTCCCCTCTAAGATATCTGTTTACAGTAATCTAATTGTGTCTCTCTTTTTCTCCCAGCCCTAGGGGTGGTAGCTGATCCTACAGCTCGTACTCAATGATACCTAAGTGGTCAATATTTGTCTGTTCCATTAGCCAGTACCTGGTTAACAATAATATATCTTAAATTATTTAAAATAATTCATGTGGCTTCTGTCTAGTGATTAGATCTTGATTGATACAAAATGTATACATGCATACAGAAGGAAAGAAAGAAATGAAAAGAGAGAGAGAAATAAATGGATACATTGTTGACCTGGATAAAGAATTCTGATAGGTTATAGAGAGGGAGCCTTATATGCTGATTTAGTTTATAGGTCACCACACTGAACAAAATTATAATACTGGAGCAGCTATAAAATAGGGAGAATCTTTTCTTAAAGCAGCCTCTGCTTTAAGAAACAGGGTGAATTTTTGAGTAATGTACATAACTACTCATGGGCAATAAGTTGAGTATAATTACTTCCACATTATGTTAAATGTCTATTACAAAATAGCTACTTGGAAAAAATCATTACAGCACATACTGTATGTATGTATATATACCTGCTTTATTATTCTCATACAAACCTGTGACTCTGAAGTCTAGAATGAAGATGACCATTATTCCAGCATGGACCCCACTTGGATGACTCTCCAATATAGCTTTCAATAAAAAAATCACTAATTATGCTAGAAGACAGATGTAATATGAAGAAAATAGAAAGGGAACAGACCCATAGGTGATAGGAAATACACTTTAAAATACAACTATGATTAAAACATTCAAGTACATATAAGAAAAGCTGGACATTTTCAAAGGGTATATGAAATATATAAAAAGGAATAATATGGAAATCTTAGATCTGAAAAACACGATTGAAATCAAGAATCATATTTAGTAATTGGATTTAATAGCGTATTAGATGCAGAAGGAAGAGTTAGTGAATTGGAAGATAGGTCAGTGAAATGAATCCAAATTGCAGCCTAGAAAGAAGGAAAGAAGGAAATGTAAAAAAGAAAAAAGAAACATAGGTCTCATATTAGATAAAGATAATGATTTAACATGTGTATAAACGGAATCCTAGAAGGAAATAGGAATGGAACATAAGAAATTCTGGAAAGAATACTGGCCAAAATTTTCTCAAAACCATGAAAGCTATCATGCTACAGAATCAAGAAGGTCTACAAAATCAAAGCAAGTAAAAAGAAAATTGTAGACACATCAGGTCACATCAGGTCAAAATTATACCTTCAACTCAAGGAAGGAAGGAAGACGGCAGGAAGGGAGGGAGGAAGGAAGGAAGAAAAGGAAATAAAAAGAGCCAGAAGTTTTTGACAAAGGAACTAAGGCAATGCAATGGAGAAAAGACAGTCTTTTCAACAAATGGTGATGAATGATTTGGAATATCCATACACAAAAGAAAAAAAACACAGACCTTACATCCTTCACAAAAATTCACTTGACATGGATCATAGCCTTACATGTAAAATGCAAAACTACAAAACTCCTAAAAATCAACGGGAGAAAATCTAGATGACCTTGGGTATGAGATGAATTTTTAGATGTAATACCAAAAACACAATCCACGAAAGAAATAAGCTGGACTTAAAAACTTGTGCTCTGTAAAAGACACTGCTTAAAGATAAAGTAAGGCACAGATTGAGAGAAATCTGCAGAAGACATGCCTGATAAAGGACTATTATCCCCAAAATATGAAGAATCTTATGAACAATAAGAAAACAAGCCAAATAAAAATGTGCTGAAGACCTGAACAGATACCTCACCAAAGAAGATATACAGATAGCAAGTAAGCATATGAAAATATGTGCTACATCATATGTCATCTGGGAATCACAAATTAAAACAACGAGATACCACTATACACCTGTGAGAATGGCCAAAATCCAGAACGCCCACAACACCAAATGCTGGCAGGGATTTGAAGCAACAGGAGCTCTCATTCACCGCTGGTGGGAAAGCCAAGAGGTACAGCTACTTTGGAAGATGGCTTGGCAATTTTTTTTTTTAAGATTTTGTTTTTATTTGAGAGAGAGGGAAGGAGCACAAGCAGGCAGAGTGGCAGAGAGAGAGAGGGAAAAGCAGGCTCCCCACTGAGCACGTTCGAACCCAGGACCCCAGGATCATGACCTGAGCCGAAGGCAGATGCTTAACTGACTGAGCCACAGGAGCCCCAGCAATTTCTTATAAAATTAACCATGGTAATTATTTATAACTACCTGTATGCAACCACATGAATATATCTCGCAGACATGAATGAAAGAAATGAGACACAAAAGGGTAACAGCTGCAGGATTCCATTTATATCAAGTTCAAAAACAGGGAATATAAATTTATAACGATGGAAACTATAACAGTGGTTACTTTGGGGCTTTAATGACTGGGAGAAAATACAGAGACACTCTGGGGGTGCTAATGTTCTATATCGTGATTTGGGTAGTGGTGACGTTTTGTAAAATTTATTGAGCTGCATACATAGGATCCACATACTTTTATGCACCTATATTAGCGTCATATGGCTGAAATCCTTCTGAAAGTGCTTGATGCTATACAATTTGTGGTTTATATTATCACTGTTTTGTTTTTGGACACACTAAGTAATTTTAACTTTAGGAAGATCAAAAGATTACATAGGGAAGAGAGGAAATGTGTCTACCGTTAACAATAATACAGTCACAGGAAGTTAAAACAAATTAACATCAGATACTGATTTAAGCAAATTGAAGTGTTTGTGTGTTGGTTTGGGGCACTTGTGTGTGTGTGTGTGTATCTTTTAATGATACACAAGCCTTTGCAACTATAGAGTTAAATACCAGAAGATACTGCCCCAAGAATTATAATCTCTGCTTCACTGAGAGTAGAGAAGGATGTGATAGAGGAGGGATTGACTAACATTTACTGGAAACATTTAGCTAAAATGCTAAATATTTTAGCCTGTGTAGACCATATGGTCTCTAATACAACTATTCACCTCCTTCCTTCTAGTAGTAGTGAAAACTAGTAGTAGTAGCAGCATGAAAGCTGCCTTGGACAATATGGAAACAAGTGGGCATAGACTCTGGGTTCCAATAAAACTACATTTTATAAAAATAGCTGGTGGAAGGTGTTTTGCTGACCCCTGGGAGAAGAGGACTAATTTTCACTACAATCACAATATTATTATTTAATGATTAAGCTTCATGTTCCCTTGAGGATAAAGGTATTTCAAAGAAAAAAATCACATCATTAGCAGGTTCTTGATAGCCTTTATAGTTGTAGTCTTCAAATATTTTTCTCTGCTAGTCCTTAAAATTATCTTGAAAAATCTATGTATCCTTGGCACATTTTTTAATGGTCATGTAAAAATCTTGACAAATCAAGACAAATGCTGCCTAATCTCACTTATATGTGGAGGGAATGGCATTACCTTTAGAGGCTATTGAGGTTTGGGAGACTTAGAAGCAGAGAGGAACAATATTCCTTCTTATTATTTCATTTTCCAGAGACTTCTTCCTCTCTCTCCTTCCTGCACTTCCACCAGCTGTGACTGAGGTCCCAGTCTAATATGGCTCACTACCAGTCCTCCTGTATCTAAAAAACATGAACTCATAAAAGCAGTGAGTAGAATGGCATCTGCAGGGGCGGGGAGAAAGGGGGAAATTAGAGTTGCTGAGTATAAAGCTTCAGTTCTGTGAGATGAGAAGTTCTAGACATGTGCTATACACCACTGTACCCACACACTTAAAAATCTGTTTAGAGGGTATATATCACGGTAAATGTTCTAACCACAATACAAACAAAAATACTCCAAATGTCTTTTAAGAATTTAATACCCACAATTTCAATTTAAAAAATTCATGGCTCTGCTTTATTAGGAAAACTCTACAGTATTATATTCTCTCCTTCACATTCTATTTTATCTCACCTTGCTCACGTTTTCCTCTTGTAATATATTTTTATTAAGTCTTTTCTTTAAAATAATTTTTAAATATTTTATTTATTTATTCATGAGAGACACACAGAAGCAGAGACACAGGTTGAGGAAGAAGCAGGCTCCATGCAGGGAGCCCGATGTGGGACTCGATCCCAGGACCCCAGGATCACACCCTGAGCCAAAGGCAGACGCTCAACCGCTGAGCCACCCAGGTGTCCCTTATTCTTGAATCTTGTTTTAAGTTTATAAAGGATACATCTACTACAAAAATCTGCATATAAGTTAAAATTTTATTAAATTCTCTCTGACCATAGGTCTCTAAATGTTCAAAAATAATTTTCCTGGATCAAGTTATGAGAATGATTAGTAACATATAAATATAATTAGCACAATAAATATATTACAAATTTAGAAAGTGATTTAAACGAAGATTAAAGTTTGGGATGCCTGGGTAGCTTAGGGGTTGAGTGTTTGCCTTTGGTTCAGGGTGTGATTGTGGGGTCCAGGGATCGAGTCCCACACTGGGCTCCCTGCATGGAGCCTGCTTCTCCCTCTGCCTGTCTCTCTCATAAATAAATACATAAAATCTTTAAAAAAAAGAAAAAAAACAGTAAAGTTTAACTGTAAATCAATCTTATAACAGCGCAAATTGTTTTTACTTCAATCAAAATTTATCGAAGCAAAATATTCATTAAATAATATTATTTATTACTAGAATGAGATAGGACACAACAATGATGCTATTTAATTCATTGTGTTTATTATTGGAAAGTCTGAGAGGCCTTCCTAAAAAAGCAGGTAGGAATTACAACCATGTTACTTGATTCTTCAAAATTTTCTTGAAGTATATGCTCAATATCAGATAGTAATCAGTATCAGCAAAATTACTTTTTAACGATGTATGAGCTGACAATTTGAATAGGTCCTCCTTCAAATATTTTGGAAAGAAAGAAGTGCAGGGGGCATGTGGGTGGCTCAGTGATTGAGTGTCTGCCTTTGGCTCTCTTGTTTGCAGGATCCAGTGCCACATCTGACTCTGTGGGAAGCCTGCTTCTCCCTTTGTCTATGTCTCTGTGTCTCTCATCAATAAATGAATATAATCTGGAAAGAAAGAAAGAAAAAGAGAGAGAGAAGGAAGAGAAAGGAAGAGAAGAGGAGAAGAGAAGAGAAGAGAAGAAATGATCTGATTTGCAAAATCATTTGTTACTCAGTCAATAGAAGTTTTCAATATCTCAACTTCTGGAAAGTATACCAAAGGCTTCACGAAGATTTAGCAATTATTAATCATGCCTGCATTTTCATAACCCAACAGATTCAGAAAGAGTTGGAAAAATCTAAACATGGATTAATTACTTCAACGCATCTTTGCTATAAAGTTTGCTATTACATGCTTTTACTTTATCATATGTTTAATAACTTTTTCAATCCAAATTTTGGAGCTACAGACTGAGCTCCTTCAATTTGTGGATACAATCTAATAGGCAAATATAGCTCTCTCAACAATTGGTCCAATCCAGCTTCCAGAAAAAGTCTAAGTTGATTTTTCAATTCAGATACATGTCTTAAGTTTCCTATCAAGGAACAAGAACAAAAGGTCATAAAAATTAAAACTATACAGTATAATTTACTTATCTACATCATCCTCATTTATAAAAATAAGAAATTTTCTTTCTCATAACTTATTCCTTAGTTATGATCGAATATATTTTCTAGTTAAGATTATAATTTGTTTATGAAGTAACATATGGCATGCCTTCAGTAAATGTGGCTTAACATGTAGGCTTAGCATGTGAGGATATTTAAGTAAAAATCACATTTTAAAGTTGAGATAACAAAATCAATATCCTGAAACATAATTGTACTTTTCTTTTTAAAAAAAGATTTTATTTATTTATTTGGGAGTAAGCAAGCCAGCATAAGCATGAGCGGAGGTGGGGAGCAGAGGGAGAGGGAGAAGCAGACTCCCCGCTGAGCAGGGAGCCTGATGCTGGACTCAATCCCAGGACCTTGGGAACATGACCTGCCCTGAAGGCAGATGCTTATCCCATTGAGCCACCCAGGTGCCCCAATTGTACTTTTCCTCAACATCCAATGAGAACAAAAACTATTGCTAAAAAATCTGGTTGGGTAGTTAGAATATAATTGTACTTTTTGCAATGAAATGGATAATATTAAACATTCTGTAAAATGAAACAACTTGGTGATGGAGTGCACTTAAAGTACTTTAGTACAACTCTTTGTACAGTACAATTCTTTTTTGTACATAGTGGGTTGGTATCGTATGATCCTTTACCTGATTTGACAAAGTAGGTTTTAAAGTCTTTTTTTTAGTAATATGCATAGATTTTTAAAAAAGGTTATTTATTTATTTATTCATTTGAGAGAGAGAGAGTGAGTGAGTGAGAGAGAGAGATCGTGAGCAGAGGGGAGAGCAGAGGTAGAGGGCTCCTTGGTGAGCAGGGAGCCCAATGCGGGGCTCAGTCACAGACCTGAGATCATGACCTGAGCCAAAGGCAGACCCCCAACTGAGTCACCCAGTTTCCCTAAATAACATGCATAGATTTTAAAGAAGCATTTAACATTTTATCCATAGGTTTTATTTCATGTACCTTGAGAAGTTTGATTTTCCCAGAACATATTCAAATAACTTTAATTGAATCAGTCTAATTAAGCTGCTTTAGATATTTAAAGATCCATTTCTTTCCTGTTAATACCAAGACCTGGAAATGGGAAGTATAAATAACTTTTTTAAATGGCTATTTAAATATGCAGAAAACAAGTAACTCTAGGGTTCCTTATTTCCTACTGATATTTTATAAAGTGTTTATTTGGCTTGGCTTTTGTCCCTCCCTTAAAAAAAAGAGGCAAGTTTCCTGTAACAGTACAGAAGTGGAAACATCAGGGATTTGCACAAAGATTTTCCAAGACCAGGCTTTGGAGGGGCCCAAGCATTGTGTTTGCAGATCATTTTATTTTCATAAAATGGGTAACAGTAAAATAGGGTAGCTGCCACTCTTCACTTAGACCTCCCTTCCTTCCTCATTCCCTCAGTGCTAGAGTGGCCTCAGGCTTTTTGGATGAAGTGACTAAAAGAGTTGAGAATACATTTACTTTGGATTTAATGGGGTATTTTTATATCATGCTCTGTCAGGTTAGTCACTACCATGTATACTGATCACCCCAACTGTCCTAATATAGAAATGTCTTTCAGGAATACTCCCCGCATTGTGGGGTGATGTGAACTTAGAGCACCACGATGGGAACTCGTCTGAAGAATCTTGCTCCCAGAAATTTGTGGATAGTGTGGGAGAAACAAGACAGCATGGCGTGGGGTGGGGGGGGCATCTTCCCAATCTTACAGCTCATGTATGAAACTTTATAGCGATTGTCTCACGTTTGACAACGATCCTAAAACAGTCACCAATAACAATACTGTTAGTACCAATAACTAAAAGTTAGTACCAATAACAAGTTCTCAAACTAACAGAAAAATATCAACATTATCAAAACTAAGATAAAAATTTCCATCAATCATGCTAGACGAAAGACTGATTCTCCTTCTATGGTGTTCACAGGTGATGTGAGCAGCCTGTTAAATGAAGAGATGTTTAAAATATATGCAGGCCAGAAATGGAGGGGGGGGAAATGAGGTATATTTTCATTTAGGTGGTTAAGAAAAATGGTATCTCTCTGAATGTTGTGGTGTCTGTCACATTTGTCAGCATTTTCAAATTTGAAGCAAATATATTGGATTTTTTTCTCATTCTTAATAAATCATCACTTGTATGTAATTTGGTAATATTAATTTTCTATCCGGAATGGAAGAGGTAAGATCATTAAACAAAAATTGTCATTATTCCCAGTAGTCTCACACCACAAACTGCTTGGCTTCAGAATATTCCAAAAAGGATGGAATACTCCATTTCTAATTATTTCTTTTTAACAGAAATATGTGTGAGACCAGGGTAAGATTAGAAGACTTACGATTTTATGGTGACTTGATTGACCATTAAAAGCAGATTCTCCACAGCAGTATCTTGAATTTTCTTTTTATTCGGCTCTCTGGTTAATTAACAGCCCCAGGATCATTGGGAGATTCAGGAGGGGATAGGGGCGACCTCTCTTTTATAGATTAGGAGAAAAACTGCTGTAAAAGGAATAGAGGAGGGGAGGAAACAGGATCCTATGTGACAGAAGGAGGATGAATGTGGGCTGAAAGACCTAGAAATTGGGAACTTTGAAGTCATGCTAACCAGTGAACCCCTTGGAAAGTTCATGAATACCTTCCAGGGCAGTTGTGCTCCAGTTCAAATTCCTCTACTTCACAATAGCTAGACTGGGGCTTTAGACACATGGGGATCACATTGATAAAGTTGTGTGCGAGACCCCAGTGTGACACCCAGTTGGCACTACATCTGTCCCTGCTCCCCATTTCTGTGTATCTGTGTCCAATTCATGCGTTCTTCCACACTCTCTTCTCTGGCTTTCCCTTTCTTTCCCCTTCATTTGTCCTATTAGCCCTTTCGTTCAGATGTCTCTCATCTGGCTGCAAACCTGCTTGCCTCTTCCTTTCACCACAACCCTCCACATCCTTTCTACCTTCCCTCTGGCTCTTTTGAAGGTTTTAAGTCAGTGCAATTTCTTTCTTTCTTTCTTTCTTTCTTTCTTTCTTTCTTTCTTTCTTTCTTTCTTTCTTTCTTTCTTTCTTTCTTTCTTTTTCTTTCTTTTTTTTTTTTTAGAACCGTGTAAGGTTTACAGAGAGACAGTGCAGAGAGATCCCATAAACTACTCTCCCCACCACAACACAGAGTTGTTTCTCCTACTAGTAATACCATGCATTACGACATCTGTCACAATTTACACACCAATACTGATACATCATCAACTAAAGTTCATAGTTGATATTAGGCTTTACTCTTTATGTGGTATAGTTCAATAGGCTTTGACAAATGTTCTTTATCTACCATTATAGTATCATATGTAATACTTTCACTGTCCTAACAATCTCTTCTACTTTACCTATTCATCACTTCCTTCCTCCCCCCGCCAAAAAAAACACTTTTCCTTGAAAACATTACAACCCAAACCAAAACTGCCCGATGTGGCCATCAACAGAGAAGAAAATTTATTTATTCATTGCCAAGCATTCTTAGAGATGTTCAATAACAATAATTCACATACCATTTATTATTCCATTTGGTTATCACAATAAATATAATTATCTTTACTTAGGGATAAATGTTATCAGGTCTCAGAAAGTCCACACAACTTTCTCAAGGCTATGTGGCTAAATGAAGATGGATATGAGTGGAGCCAATATCCATATTCACTGATAGTTGACCACTGGTGTCTTTACCACTTCTTAAAAATTCCTTTGCTTTAGCAGAGAGAACAGGTGCATGTCAAGGGGACACCAGTTTGTGACTGCTAACTTTTGAGTATTCCATCAGTCTTGTCTATGACTCGTTTATCAGAAGGTGGAATTTGAGTGCCCTTAAAAAGATTCCAATAATGCATAAAAGTATTTAATGACCTCTCTCTCTAAAAGCCCACTCTGAATGAACTAAATATTCTACTATTTCATCATCTACAAATTTATTTTATTCTCAACCTTCCTACCCAGTATTTAGGGCTATGTTATCCTTAATAAAGTGTTAGTACCAGACATTTTTAACGTCAACTGAATTTCAGCTAGATACCATCTCAGGATTTTTCTGTTTCAACTGCAATCTTTTGGTTATGTATTTTTATTTCAAGTTTTTCAAACCTTCTGTACGCAGCTGATCCTCACACAAATGATGACTTTTAAACCTGTGTAGAGACAGACTCAGCCATGCTTATGTTTTAGTTTTCATAAACACAGTGTATGTGATGCAGAGAGCACAGTTTTGTTTATGCTGACAGCTGTGTGTGAATATTTTTACTATTTTGAGAAGTGAACAGGTTGAATTTTTGGGTGCACAGGCAAGTTAGTACATTGTTATTGGCACAGTAGCACTTCCTTGCAGATTAATAATAGATTTTCTTCTTAATTCTAACTTCTTTCAGAGACACAACCAGATCACGAAATGTATAATAATGTGTAAGCTCCAAAATTTTTTCACTAAATGCAATCATGAAAAAATTTTTGTAAATCTCAATTACTTAAGTGATTAGTCAAATTGGCAGACAGCATTAAGGGTGGGACGATGCAGGAAATATTATGTGAGCCAGATTCTTATTCCCAACTCTCTTTTTGTTGTAAGCCAGGCATCTTTAGGGGCTGCTGTTAATTTTTCCAAGTGATTAGTACAACAAAATGACAGCTAACATGTTGTTTACTGAATGCTATCAATTGATTATTGTATCTTAAGTTTCAAAGTTATACCATGAAAATGATTCAGCGTGTCCTATTAGTCACAGAATTGATCTTTTTTTAATTATCAACTTTATTTTTCAGAGTAGCTTTAGGATTTTAGAAGATTCCATATATACATGTCCCATTCGTCCCATCTCTAGGCACCATTTCCCCTACGATTAGTATTGTGCATTAGTATAGTGTATTTGTTATAATTTTTTTCTTTTTTAAAAGATTTTATTTATTTATTGGATGCAGAGAGAGCGAGCGGCGCACAGAGGGAGTGGGAGAAGCAGACTCCTCGCTGAGCAGGGTGCCCAATGTGAGGCTTGGTCCTAGGACCCTGAGATCATGACCTGAGCCAAAGGCAGACACTTAACTGACTGAGCCAACCAGGCACCCCTATTTGTTACAATTAATAAACCAAATTTGATACGTTATTAGTTTAAATTAGGGTTCACTCTTTGTGTTGTACATTTCGGTGGGTCTTGACAAATGCATATCATATATCCACCATCACAGTATCATACAGAGTACTTCCTCTGCCCTAAAAATGCCCTGTGCTCCATCTATTCATCAATACATCCTCTCCCTGACTGGCTGGCAACCACCTATCTTTTTACTTTCTCTCTAGTTTTGCATTTTCCAGGATGTCATACAGTTGATTGTTCTGCATGTAGCTTTTTCAAGGCCAGCTTCTTCACTCAGCAATATACATCTAAATTTCCTCCATGTCTTTTGTGGCTGAAAAGTTTACCTTTTGGGGGCACCTGGGTGGCTCAGTAGGTGAAGCACCGGACTCCTGATTTTGGCTCAGGTCATGATCTCAGGGGTGGTGAGATGGAGCCCTGCATACGGCTCCATGCTCAGTGGGGAGCCAGCTTGGGATTCTCTCTCTTCCTCTCCCCTTCCCCAACCCAGCTCTCACTCTCTTAAAAAAAAAAAAAAAAAGTTTACCTGTTGTTATGGCTGAATAATATTCCATTATATGAATATACCCCAAATTGTCTATTCATTCACCACCTACAGAATGACACTTTGCTTGACTCTGTTTTGGGTAATTATAAGTATAGCTGAAATAAATATTTTTGGGGTAGCTATTCATAACAGCCTAAGTTTCCTACTCATTTGGGTAAATGCCCTGAAGTGCAATTACTGGATCGTATGTTAAGACTAGGTTTAGATTTGTAAGCAACTGCTACACTGTCTTCTAAAATTTTACATTTCCATCAGCAATGAATGAGTGTTCCATATCATCCTCTCCCACACTTGGTGTGGTCAGTCTTTTGGATTATAACCATTTTAAGGAGAACAGTGGTATCTCATAATCAGTTTGATTTTCCTTTCCCTAATGACATATGAGGTTAAGCATCTTTTCATATGCTTACTTGCCATCAGCATATCTTCTTCAGTAAAGTGTCTGTTCTAGCCTTTTGCTTGTTTTGTTTGTTTGTTTGTTTGTTTTTTTAATTGGCCAGTTGTCTCATGGGGCTTTAAGAGTTCTTTGCAGGGGCACCTTACTGGCTGAGTTGGTAGAGCATTTGACTCCTGATCTTGGGGTCATGAGTTCAAGCCCCATATTGGGTGCAGAGCTTACCTTAAAAAAAAAAAAAAAGAAAAGAAAAAAAGAAAAAGAAAAAGATAAAAAAGATAAGAAAAAAAGTTCCTTGTGTATTTTGGATAGCAATGTTTTAACAAATATGTCTTTTGTAAATTTTTCATCCCAGTCTATGAGTTGTCTTTCATTCCCTTACCAATGTCTTTCACAGAGCAGTTTATAATTTTAATAAGGTACAACAGCAATTTTTTTCTTTATTGTCTCATGCTTTGGAAATTTTGTCCAAGATGCCATCGCCAAACCCAATATTATCTGATTTTTTTTTACTATCTTCTGGAAGTTTTATAATTCTGTATTTTACATTTAAGGATGTTCAATTTTGAATCAATTTTTATGAAAGGTATAGGGTCTGTGTATATATTCTTTTTTTTACATGTGAATGTTCAATTTTTAAAGCATTATTTGTTTTTGTTAAAACGACTATCATTTTCCCTGAATTGTCTTTGCTCCTTTGTGAAAGATCAGTTGAATGTTCATTTGGGTTCATTTCTGGGCTCTCTATACTGTTCCACTGATTTATTTGTCTTTCCATCAGTACCAGGAAGTGTTGATTACTGTAGCTTTAAAACCAACCCTAAAAATTGAGTACTGTCAGTCATGTTGGCTACATCGGTTCTTTAGCTTTTACATACACACTCAAGAATCAATTTGTTATTATCCATAAAATAACTTTATGGGATTTTTATTGGAATTGCATTAAATCTATAGATCAAGATGAGAAGTTTTTTCTTCTGATCACATCAGATTAATGTGTTCTTTTTTTAAATTTTTATTTATTTATGATAGTCACAGAGAGAGAGAGAGAGAGGCAGAGACACAGGCAGAGGGAGAAGCAGGCTCCATGCACCGGGAGCCCGACGTGGGATTCGATGCCGAGACTCCAGGATCGCGCCCCGGGCCAAAGGCAGGCGCCAAACCGCTGCGCCACCCAGGGATCTCCCCTAATGTGTTTTTTTTTTCTAGTTTCCTAAAATAGAAACTTGGATTCCTGATTTTAGTTATTTCTTCTTGTCAATATATCCTTTTAATGCTATACATTTCCCTCAAGCCCTACTATGTGGCATCCCATAACTTTTGATAAATTATATTTTCATTTCATTGAATTCAAAATACTTTTAACTGATTTTGAGACTTCTTCTTTGATCCACTTGTCATTTAGAACTGTTTTGTTTAATTTCCAAATAGCTGGAGATTCTCCATCTATCTTTTATGGACTTCTAGTTTAGTTTCATTGTGTCTAAAAGCATAATTTATAGGATTTCTATTCTTTCAATTTTGTTGAGTTATTTGGCCCCAAATGTGATCTTTCTTGGTCAATGTCCAAATGAGTATGAGGAGAATGTGTATTCTGCTCTTGTAGAATAATCTATAAATATCAGATCCAGTTGATTGATGGTACCCTCAGTTCAATGTGTCCTTATTAGTTTCTGTCTGCTAGATTTATTAATTGCAGATAGTAGGGTATTTAAGTCTCCAACAACAGTAGTGTACTTGTCTATTATCCTTTTAGTTCTAGAAGCAAAAACTTGCTTCACTTACTTATCTATTGAAGTTTTTATTTTAATTTCAGCTAGGTAACATAACAGTGTTATATTAGTGTCAGGTTAGACAATATAGTGATTCAGCCCTTTCATACTTCATCCTGTGCTCATCATGACAAATGCCCTCCTTAATCCCTATCATCTGTTTTACCCATCTCCTTGCTCATTCTGTTTCCCTCTGGTAAGCCTTAGTTTGTTCTCTATAATTAAGAGTCTGTTTCTTGGGATGCCTGGGTGGCTCAGTGGTTGAGCATCTGCCTTCGGCTCAGGGTATGATCCCAGGGTCCTGGGATTGAGTCCCACATGGGGCTCCCTGCTGAAGCCTGCTCCTCCCTCTGTGTCTCTGCCCCCCCCCTCATGAATAAATAAAATCTTTTTAAAAAAGTCTGTTTCTTGATTTATCTTTTTCCCCATTTGCTTGTTTTGTCTCTTAAATTCCACGAGTGAAATCATATGGTATTTGTCTTTGGCTGACTTACTTCACTTAGCATAATACACTCTAGCTCCATTGCAAATGTCAAGGTTTTATTTTTTTAATGGCTGAATAATATTCCATTGTGTATATATACCACATCTTATCCATTCAATTCATCGATCAATGGATACTTGTTGCCTCACTTAATTCTTTATTCTTAGGCACAACAGATTTAGGACTGTTTGTGCCTTCTTGGGGAATTGACTCTTTTATCATTATGTGGTACCCCTCTTTATTGCTGATAATGTTCCTTGCTCTGAAGTCTGTTTTTTTCTGAAATACAACAATTCCCATCTTCTTTTTCCTATTAGTTTTAATATGGTGTTTCTTTCTTCAAATCTTTACTTTTTAAGCTATTTATATTTAAAGAGGGTTTCTTGCCGACAACAAGCATTTGGTGCTATTTATTCACTCTGAAAGTCTTTTAATTTGTGTATCTAGATCATTCATAAAGTAATTATTGATATAGTTGGATTAATATCTACTTTGTAACTTTTTTATTCATTGCTTTTGTTCATTATTTATATTTTTGTATTCTATTCATTTTTTTCTGCCTTCTCTGGTTTTAACTGAGCATTTTATATGATTCTATTTTCTCTCTAAGCATATTATATATCTTCTGAAAATTTTTTGTACTGGTTGTCCTCAAGTGTGCAATATATCCTTACCATTAATTTCAGTACACTTTCAAATAACATTGTATAATTCATGTGTAGTTCAATACCTTAGAATATTTTAAATTCCACTCTCCTGTCCCTCTTTGCATTCATGTCATTTATTTCACTTGCACATAAGCCATAATCATTTAATACATCACTGCTACTATTTTAAAAGAGACTGCTATTCATAAGATCAATTAAGAATGAGAAAGATAAAATATTTTATTTTACCTTAGTCTTTCTCTAATGTTCTTTTCTTTATGTATATTTGAGTTTCTGATTCATATCATTTTTCTTCTCTTTCTTCTCATTGAAGAATTTAACATTTCTTGCAAAACAAGTCTACTCTTGATGGAATTTGGCATCCAATCAAGCTACCTTCAAAGTGAAGGTGAAAAAAGTCTTTTTTTCAAACAAATAAAAATTGAGGGGATTATAGTCTAATGGGTTTATTTTTTTTTCAACCTTTAACTCTATTATTTATTACTTGCTAGGTTTCTGAAGAAAAGTCTGATATAATTCTTTTTTTTTTTAAAGATTTTACTTATTTATTCATGAGAGCCACAGAGACATGGAAACATAGGCAGGTGGAGAAACAATGTCTTCTGTGGGGAGCCTGATGTGGGTTCAATCCTAGGACCCTGGGATCATAACCTGAGCAAAGGCAGACACTCAACCAGCCTTCCCAGGTATCCTGTTTTTTTTTGTTTTTTTGTTTTTGTTTTTTTTTCAGTGTAATTCTTTTTCTTGTTGCTCTATAGGCAAGTTTTCCCCTTCTGACTTCTTTCAAAGGTTTCTCTTTGACTTTGATTATCTGCCATTTTAATATAGTATGTTTAGGTGTAGACTTAGTATTTATCCTACTTGTTGCTTGAGCTTCCTATAACTGTGTTTTGGTGATACATGTCATTAATTTGGGGGATATTATCAGTCATTCCTACCTCAATGATTTCTTATTTCTTTATTTCTTCTGGTATTACCTTTATACTAACATTGTTCTTGTGTAATTGTCCCACAGTTCTTGAATATCCTGTTCCATTATTTTGCTCTTTACTTTTCAATCTGAGAAGTTTCTACTGCCATATCCTCAAGCTCCATTGTTCTTTCCTCAGCCATGTCCAGTCTACTGATGAACTCATCCAAGGCATTCTTTACTTCTGTATCTGTGTTTTCAATACCTAGCATTTCCTATTGATTCTTTTCTAGAGTTTCCCTATCTCCACTCACTTCATCCATCTCTTTTTGCATGCTTCCCACTTTTTCCATTAAAGCCCTTTGATTATTAATTATAGTTATTTTAAATGCCTGCTTTGGCAATTCCAAAATTTTTGATGCTTACCTTGTCCCTACTTCCTTTGGTCTTTGCACTTTGCTTTGTACTTTTTTTTTTTGTTGAAAGCTAGGCATCATATATTGGAGAAATGGAACTGAGGGAAATAGGCCTTTAGAGTGAGGTTTTATGTTTATCTAGCTGGGAGTTAGGTTGCATTTACTGTTTCCAATAGTTGCAGGTGTTAGAGTCTATGATTTGCTCTATCATTCTTGTTTTTGTGTCACCTGTTGTCTTTGGGTTTCCCTAGAGACTCCTTCTTAAACAGTCTGAGCCCGGCAGTTCTTCCAGCTGTAATCTTTTGTATTATACAGGAGCCTTGTTGTGGTGGTGGTGAGGTGTATAGTCCATGTTCTAGACCTATGATAAGGACTCAGGCTTTCAGTGGGCCTATGCCCCTGGGCTTTGGACTTCACAAGTGCCTTCCTGATCCCCATTCCCTGTTTCATGTAACACTAGAAGGCTAGAGGAGCTGAAGCCAGGTATTTCTCTTTCCCTGCATCAGCAGACTCTGCCAAAACTGATGTTGGTTAGGCTCTGGTCATGTAGTTCACTGAGAGGGCAGACCTTTCTAGGGAGAACAGCATGATCTGGTTGTATTTCAAAATGATTACTTTTCCTCTGCCTCATTGGAAACAGAAGGACATATTTCTCTGATCTTCACCCTGAGATCCTAGTAGGGCTCCTAGGGATATAACTCATAAAAGTGTGGGAGCCTTTCAAGCCTAGGATCCCAGGCATTTTTTCTCTCAAGCTGGTTCACATTCAATCTCCAAAAATTAACCAATTACTATTTAACTTTTCCTACCACCTGCTGACTCCCGGCAGTTTCTGCTCCCAGTTAACTCTAATTCTCACTATTCATCCATCTCTCCAGTTTTCAGGGCAGCAGTTTGCCCTGTGATCTCAATTCTCTAATGGATCTAAGAAGTCTTTCAGTTTGATGTTTAGTGTGTTCTACTTTTTTCTTATGAGGATGAGAATAATGACTTCTAAGCTCATTACAGGCTAGACTGGAAACCAGGAGTTGACTTTTTTTTTTTTCTACATCAGTCTTGGTGCAGTTATGGAAAAACACTGATGAAAAAGTAGCTCTTTCATGGAGAAAATTTCTGCCTTAGGAGTCATCATGAATCAAAGGTCCCCAAACTTTTCCAAGCCTAGCAATTTTCATTATTAATTGCATATTTTGGGAGTATGAGTTACATTAACCCCAAGACAGGAGATATCGACATATAAAAGAGAAAGCTGATCTATAAAATAATAATTAGAAATGTGGTTGTCAGAATAGTCATGTATTTACAGTACCTGACCTGTATGGATAGGTTAGCATGGGAAAACCAATCATAAACTAGGTGAATGAAAAAAGAAATAAGAAAGAGGCAAGCTGCATATTTATTCTTATGGCATATTTCTGACAACTGCAACCATCATGAGTTACCCATGCCTCTCTGAAGATACTTCTGTTCAGAGATGATCTATACTATCTATACTGGATCATTTATACCAGAATGCTACTCTTTACTCCCCATTAGCATTGTTGACATATTACTTAGACAATTTCTTAGCTTTGGATTCCTTTTTCTGTGTTCAATGCAGACTATTAGTTATCTGTTAAGGCAACATCCCTTTAGATAAACATGATTAATTAAATAGCAGTTTAGCTTATATTCTCTTTAGTCATGGTTATAAAGGCCATGTATTCAGGTAGTATTTGGAACTCCTCTCTTTTATCTTGACCACATGGATTGACTATTTATTGAGTGACTGGTATCTGCTAGGTGCTATGCAAGAAGCAAAGATATGGTGGCAAGAGAGACTCATAAATATCCTCATAGAGTCTACTCTTTATAAAACGATTCTTTAAGAAAGTAATACATCTATTTTTTGCTGCCTGTTATGTTCGATTTTAAAAGATGACATTTTTTAATGAAGTATTACAATTTTGGAAACATTTGCTATGTTTTCTAAGCACTGTCTTATTACAATCCATGAAATCATATTCCTTTTACTGAGAAATAAAATTGTATAAATTGCAAACTTATTGTGTAAACTAAATTGTATAATTGTTTCATTTATTGCATAGATGAAATTGTAAAATGAGGATAATGCCAAATCAGAGACTGGATTTCTAGTCTCCCTAAAGGGTAGAAGTTCTCATCACTTTTCTCTTCAGAAAAGTAATATTAGTATTAACTAACGAGTATTAGTTAGTATGAACTAATGAGTCATCCTGAAATCAAAATTATGCTGGCCATGAAGTCCTCTACAATAGGAATACACCAAAGCTGAAATAAATCATTGATCCAATAGTCAAAGAGATACTCTAGCTTCACCTTTGTAACTGATATTTGTAATATTTTGTAATACTTTGCTTCAATATCTCTGCCAGGAAGCATGTTGTTAAGAACAGTAAGTAAAGGGTGTTATGATCTTCACTTGATAGACACGAAGTGTGACACTTTTTATTAATAGTGCCCTGTTTTGCGAATCAATTTTTTACTTTCTTTAAAATTGAGATAAATGCTTATTGATGCAATATCCTTCTTTTTTTTTATCCAAGAAAGGTTCAGAGTATACAGTAAATTTCTACAATTTACTAATATTTCCACAATCTGTATAATAGAAATAAATGGTTATACACGGTTCACTCTTAGGAAAAAAATAATTTTTATATACTTCCCATATGGGCTGCACTTATTTTCAGGCAATGAGTCACTTTGATTTGAAATATTGTCCTATGCCCCAGGAGGGATGGTTGCCAAACCCCAGCTCAGGATAGGAAAGTAGTTCCTTATTCACTCACCCAAAGCATGGGGCAATCAAAGTACAAATGCCAACCAAATTGGAGTCTTTTCCCCAGCTTACAGTTGTTGACACGGTTAAGTGCAGCCTGCAGTGAGGACAAGTGCCTGATATGATTTCAAAGGGCGATGAAGGAACAATGGCTCTGACACAATTCTTGATATAGTTCCCTCAATGAAAAAAAAAAATCCAGAGTAATACTGTCCAACAGAACTTACTACAATGATGAAAATATTCTTTGTGCTGTTGAATGTGATAGCCACTAGACACATGAAGATAAAAAGTTTTTTTTTTTGATAAAATGTGTTTTTAATGTAGCTAATACAACTAAGGAATTAAATTTTTAATATTCCATTTTAATTTATTTGAATTTAAATCTTATTGCTCCTTATTGTTAGTGACTACAGTATTGAACAGATCTAGAGAGAAAATCATCACATATAATGGGATCAGATTTGTCACAATAAAGCTACGGAAGAATAATTACATAGAATGAGAAATTACATACAAGAGAGTCTTGAAATGAGTAAAAATGGTTATGTATTTTCAAGTCAGATAAGCTAAGCTTAAATATCAGTTCTCTTACCTCCTGATTTTATACAATTCTTTAGCCTATTAGGTCTCCCTCTGCCTCACTGTCCTACTTTGTAAAACAAATTAATAAATATATTAGTGATCAATAAATTCTCATTTAGGAAATGTAACATTTTCAAAGTATTTTGCTCTTACTGAAAGCAGAGAAACAGCTAAAGAGTTGACACATGCAGTTTCTAAAGACATCTTGAAGAGAACTTTATTGTGAATAAGGATGCAGTTATACAACACTTAGTAAGTTCTCCAAATGTTTCAACCATATGTATTATATATTATCTTGTTTTGCCCTCACAATAACTGTATGAATTGCATATTATTACTATTAGCTCTATTTTACCACGAGGTTATCAGACTGAGTCATTAAATAACACGCTCAAGGTCATATTGCTATTGAGTAGTAGAAACAGAATTTGACTTCAAGTTTCTTCAGTTCTCAGAAAGTGTTCTTTGACATGTGTTTTACTGACTCCATACAGTAAAATAGTAAGACCTCTCATATCCTTTTCTTAATAAAATGTACTAGGCATTCTGGCAATGCTTCCCACTACAAAATATCTAGAAAAGCTATGAAGAAATGCAACAAAGCTCCTATTACATGCATACCTGAGTGTGCAAAAATGTCAGAGAAATCCCCAGGGTCAAAAATAATAATTATAAAGATGCTAAAGCCTAACTGGCAAGTGAAAAAGAAGCCAAGCGGTTTCTTAAAGATGATACCTAGGAGTGCCTAGGTGGCTCAATCAGCTGAGCGTCAACTCTTAATTTCAGCTCAGGTCATGATCTTAGGGTTGTGAGGTAAAGCCCTGCATTGGCTCTATGCTCAGCGAGGAGACTGCTTGCCCCTGTCTCTCTGCTCTTTCCCCCCGTGTGCACTCTCTCTCTCTCACTCTCAAATAAGTTAAAAAATAAAATATTAAAAAAGATGATACCTAAAGTACAAAGAATCAAAGAAACTGAACGTCATTAAAATTAAAACCTTTATTTTCAAAGGACAGTATCAAGAAAGTGAAAAGACAACTCACTAAATGGGAGAAAATATTTGTGAATCTTGTATCTGACAAAGGATTGTCTTAAAACTTAAAAATAAAAAGACAGCCCAATTAAAAACTGGACAAAGATTTTGAATAGATATTTCCCCAAGGACAATATGCAAATGGCCAATAAGTATATGAAAAGATGCTCAATATCATTAGTCAATGGAGAAGCAAATCAAAACCACAGTGAGATGCTATTTGATACTTATGAGGATGGCTGTAATAAAAAAGACACAGTGTAAGCAAGGATGCAGAGAAATTTCTGCTTTTATACATTGAAAATAAATGCAATACATGTAAAATGATGAAGCTGCTTTGTAAAACAGTTTGGTGCTTCCCCAAAATGTTAAAGATAGAGTTATCATATCACCAAGCAATTCCTACTCCTAGATATACATTCAAGAGAAATGAAAAAAAATTATGCTCATACAAAAAATGTTAATGAACATATGTGTCAACACTATTTACAATAGCTTTGTAGTGGAAATGATGCAAATGTCCATAAACTGATGAATGAAAAAATAATATGTGGTATGGCCATATAATCGAACATTATTCAGCCATACAAATGGAATGAGATACTGATACACGCTACAGCCAAGATGAACCTTGAAAATATGCTAAGTGAAAGAAGTCAGACACAAAAGGCTCCAAGTGTATGATTCATTTTATATAATATGTCCAGAAATCACTACTCCACAGAGACAGAAAGGAGATTAGTGGTTCTCAGTAGTTAGGAGAGGAGCTGATGGGACATGAAGGCTGAAGAGCATGGGCTTTTTTTGAGGGTGATGAAAATGTCTTAGAATTACATGGTGGTGATGGTGGCACAGCCTTATGAATATATTAAAATCTATTGAATTTTACACTTAAGGATGAATTCTAAGGAGTATGAATTATATCTCTATAAAAGTAAAAAAAAAAGATGTCAATGACACTTTAAAGGCCACTAACAGTTCAAAAGAAACAAGATATGAAACCTCAGGAAATTGGAACATAGATGCTCACATAAAACCTGGGACATCAAAACTACATTTTCATTGCAAGAGGGGTCTGTAAAATACTTACCTATTGTCACTACTTGTATGGCCTGGAAGACGGAGTCAAGAAATTAATTTTGGATTGTGGTGCCATGGAAGCCTGGTAGAAGGACACACATAAGTTCTCAGGAAGAAAGCATCCATAAGTCAGGTTCCTCTGTCTGTCCACAGATGTAGATAAACCAGACTTAAACTCCAAATCCAAAATGACTCAATAATCAAAGGAATTAACAATGTTGACTAAAATTCTTCAGAAACAACCAAAGGCATAATTAGAATCCCAAGGATGTCAGGTATTGGAATCATCAGACACAGAAACAAGATTGACAATTATAAGTTTAAAGAAACAAAAAAAATAAAGAAACAACATAATCTGAAAGTTGTACAAATATCAAGAACTATAAAAAGTGACCAACATATATGACAAAGAAATAAAGCTTCTGGAAATAAAAATATATATCAAATTTTTAAAAAATAATTGAAATTAGTAAATTATGTTTCTGAAGAAAAGATTTGTTAACCGAAAGATAATTATCGGGAAAAAACTACTTAGACATAGCATAGAAAGATAGAGAAACAATTAAGTGATATGGAAGATGGAATGAAAAATGATATACTATACACCTATTTGGAGTTCAATGGGTGGTGGAAAAATGGGGAAGAGAACATACTAGTTGATAGGTGAGAATTTTTAAAAACTGATGAGATTTAGGAAGCATAATTATTTTTTAAATAACTTTTAAAAGTACAGGAAAAAAGAAAAAGAAATATTGCCTTCAGAGGAATGACAGCGACAGAACAGTTGTCTCAAGAGCGTCTGTGAAAGACCAAAGTGGGAGACTATTATCATCAAAACATTGAGTGAAAATACCACTGAATCAAGAACTCTGCTCCATCCTCAAGGACAGATCATATGATATGGTGGAAGTCTTAGCAAATTTAAGAAGGTTGAAATCACACCAAGTATCTTTTCCAACTACAGTGGTAGGTAACTATAAATCAACAGCATGAAGAGAGCTGGGAAACCTACAAATATATAGAAATTAAACAACATTTCTGAACAAACAATAGATTAAAGAAAACATCAAAAGGGATGAACACTGGGTGTTATACTATATGTTGGCAAATTGAATTTAAATAAAAAATTAATTACAATTAAAAACAAACAAAGGAGATTTCAAAATAAATGAAAATGGAAACATGACATGCCAAACCATATGGGACACTTCAAAACTAGTTCTGAGAAGGAATTTTATAGTGATAAATGTATATATTGAGAAATTAGAAAGCTCACAAATAATTTAACTTTATACCTCAAAGAATTAGAAAAAGAACAACAAATGAAGCCCAAAGTTAGCAGAAGGAAGATAATAATACAGATCAGAGTAGAGATAAATGAAATAGAAACCAGAAAAAACAGCAGAAAAGAGCAATGATACTAAAAGCTGGTTTTTCAAAAAGATAAACAAAACTGACATACCTTTGTGAAACTGAGAAAAAAATGAGAGAAGACTCAAATAAAATCAGAGAGAGGAAAAATCACAACTGACACTATAGAAATATATAGGACCATAGGAAACTACTATGAACAATTAATTATACAACATATTAGATAAACTAGAAGAAATGGGTACCTCCCTAAATCATAGAACCTACCAAGACTAAGTCAGGAAGAAATACCAAGGCTAAACAGACCAATAATGATTAAGGAGCTGTAATCAATAATTGAAAACCTCCCAACACAACAAAACCCCCAAAACAGATGGCTTCACTGGTTAATTCTATCAAACATTTAAGGAGAATTTAATACCAATTCTTCTCAAACTCTTCCAAAAAATGTAAGAGGAGGGAATATTTCCAACTTATTTTATGAGGCAGCTATTACTCTGACAACAAAGCCAGATAAGAACACTACAAGAAGAGAAAACTATTGATCAATATCCCTGATGAACACAGATGCAAAAATTCTTAACACAGTATTAGTAAACCAAATTCAAGAACTTATTAAAATGACTATTCACAATCAAGTGGCATTTGTTCCTAGAATGCAGGGATGGTTTAATATATGCAAATCAATAAATATGATACAAACATTAATAGAATGAAACGTAAAAATCAGATGATTACTTCAATAGTTGCAGAAAAAGCATTTGACAAAATATATCATTCATAATAAAAACCCTCAATAGATTGAGAATACAAGAACATGCCTCAATGTAATAAAAACCATATCTGACAAACCCAAGGCTAACATTATAGTCAACAGAGAAAAACTAAAAGCTTTTCTTTAAAACCAGGAACAAGACTAGAGTGACCACTCTAACCACCCTTATTTAACATAGTGTACTGGAATTGGACTTCTAAAACAATTAGGCAAGACAAAAAAAAATATAAGGCATCCAAATAGAAAGAGTAAATTTGTTATTTGCAGATGACACAATCTTTTATATTGAAAATCCCAAATTCAACTGAAAAATTGTTGGAACTAATCAGTGATTTCAGTCAAGTTCCAAGATAGAAAATAAACACACAAAACCTGGGTGTATTTCTATACATTAACAATGAAAAATCAGATATGCAAATAAAGTAAACTAGTTCTTCATAATAGCATCAAAAACAATAAGATACTTAGGAATAAATTTAATCAAGGAAGTAAAAGATCAGTACAATGAAAACAAGACCTTGTTGAAAGAAAGTGAAGAAGACACAAACAAATTGGAAAGACATCCTGTGTTCATGTTTGGAAAAGCTAATGTTGTTAAAATGTTCATGCGACCCAAAGTCATCTATAGATTCAACATAATCCTTATCCATATTTCAATGGTATTTTTTAGAAACAGAAAAACAATCTCACAATTTAAATAGAACTAGAAAAGATCTTTCTATAGTAATTCAAACAGTATGGTACTGGCATAAAAATAGTCACATGGACCAATGGAACAGAACTGAGAGGCCAGAATGAACCCCCTCTATATACGGGAAAATAATATTTGACAAAGGAGCCAGCATCATCCAAGAGGGAAAAAGAGTCTCTTCAAAAAATTACACTGGAAACACTGGATAACCACATGGAGAACAATGAAATTGGACCTCTATCTTACACCTCTCAGAAAAATTAACTGGAAAGGAATCAAAGACTTGTACCTAAGACTTGACACCATAAAACTCCTAGAAGAGAACACAAGGGAAAAAAGTTTCCTCGACATCAGTCTTGGCAATGACTTTTGGGATAAGACACCAAAAGCACAAATGTCAACAACAACAACAAAAAAATCAACAAATCAAACTAAAAAAGCTTCTGCACAGCCAAAGAGAACAACAAAATGAAAAGGCAACCTACAGAATGGGAGAAAATATTGAAACTGATGTATCAGATAAGAGGTTATATCAAACATTTATTAAAAACTCATACAACTCAATAACAAAAAAAGCAGACAATCTGATTAGAAAAGGGGCAGATGAACTAAATAGATATTTTTCCAAAGATGAAATGGCCAGTATCACTAATCAAAAGGTGCTCAGTATCACTAATCATCAGGGAAATGAAAATTAAATCCAAATCCACAATTAAATCACCTTTTCCCTGTTACACTATTATCAAAATAATAAGAAATAAATGTGGAGAAAAAGGAAACCTTTGTGCACTGTTCGTGTGATTGTAAACTCATCAATCCACTATGGAAAACAGTATGGAGATGTCTCAAAAAAAACAAAAATAGGCCTGCCATATGACCCAGCAATCTCACTTCTCAGTATGTAGCCAAAGGAAATGAAAATAGGTCATCAAAGAGATATATGCACTCTAATGGATATTACAGTATTATTCACAGTAGTCAAGATACAGAAACAACCTAAGTGTCTGTCAATGGATAAATAGCTAAAGAAGTATGTGTGTATATGTGTACTATTCATCCTTGAAAAAATGGAAATCCTGCCATTTGCAACCTAGATACATATATCTGTATCATACATGGTTAGAAGTATCTGTATAATATACAGCTTATATGTAGTCTATAGTCTATATTATAAAACTGTGTCAAAAATCTTGCATTTGTTAAGAGACTAGGTCTTAATTGTTCATAGCACTAGACCAAATGATAATTACAATGATGAATCAAGATATTACAGGCATACAAAAGCAGATTCACCAACAATAAAACTTACTTAATAGAGTTTCTAAGGTATGTATCTCAAAATTCCCAGAAGCAAGATCTGAGATGTAAAAAGTAATATACAGAAAAAAAAAAACAAGAAAATTGCTAAACATTTAAGTAAATGAAAATAGAGAGCTCTATTACAGGCTTTCTAGTTATGTAGATAGGAATTCAGGTAAGATTATCCACAGAACTAAATTTTATCCTCAATATTTGACATTGGATACCCAAGATAGCCTGAATGCTTTCAGCCACAATGCATTTATGTGTGTCTGCATGCATATGTACAGACATGCATGTTTCTAAAGGCTCATAAATGCCTAATAAAATTTTCATTTAATTAACTGATTTCTCTTTGTTCTTTTGCCAGAAACTTACAGTGAATTCATCTAGTTCTGAATGGACAGCACTCGTTCTGCTTTACACACAGATTCTATCTACTAGGTGGTATGACCAGTGACAGATATTTCTGAAAATTATATGATCCTGGAATTGCAAATGAGAATCAATTAGTTATTCAAGCTTCAGAGATAATTGGAAACAAAGACTATATTCAAATCCACAGCCTCTCTCTACTGAGCAAAAGTCATTTCTTTTTTAACATTAACTAATAATTATCATAAACCTGTCAGTTTTAAGACAGTTAAACCCTAGACTGGTTATATAGGATATGTTGTCATTGAATTTACTTATTTTTTGTTTTAGTCCAGATTCCATGATTTTTTTTTACAATTAATAATTTATTGATTAAATGAAAAGACGTAGGGAAGAATCTTGACTATTGGATGGGAAAAATCACCTTTCAAAATCCACAGACGTCATGATAAGGTAGATCCTAATGTGAATTAAGTTTTCTTTCAACTAGAATTACTGCTGAGCCCAATGGTGATGCATTTCCAACTAATGGTTTGTCATCTTCAAGGTAGAGAGGAACAAAACAGATGATTAACTCAAGTAGAACTTCTAGCTTCTCAAAAATACAAGTACGTAACAAAAGGACATGTTCTAATAATTGTCCTAATTCTGTGATATAATTTTATTTATTTATTTTTTATTACTTTCTAAAAAGTTTATTTATTTATTTGAGAGAGAGATCAGAGAACACAAGTGGAGGGAAAGGCAGAGGAAGAGGGAGAAGCAGGCTTTCTGCTGAGCAGGGGGCCGACCTAACGCTGGGCTCCATCCCAGGACCCTGAGATCATGACCTGAGCCAAAGGCAGACGCTTAACTGGGCCACCCAAGCACCCCTCTGTGGTATAATTTTAGGTATAAAGTCAGAAATTTCATAAATTCTGCTCTTTAACTGACCACTTTCCACCATCAACTAATCAATCAATATGAAAATAAATAAAATAATACAGGCAAAATTGATGTTCCAAGTGGCCAAACTCATTTCAAAGAAGTTTCCTTCTTAATAACTTGCTACTGCACTGCCTTCATGCACAGGGCATTCAGAATACATGGAAAACATTTATTTTTATTAGCCTTTCATTTGTTTAATTTCTTTTGGCAGTTGTGGTTTTTACAGCATAGACGATATGACTAATTTATGTTTTCCTAATTGGACAGCTAAATATTCTTGTATATATTAGTTTTGCACTGTGCCTAGATAATTCCAGAGAACTCTAACAAACTAATTAAATAAACCAACACACAATCCAATTTATGATTCATCCATCATTCATCTGCTACTGATTTTAATATCCACTCACATCCCTGGTGTGCATGAGTTAGCAGAATATATAAGGAGAAAAATAAGACTGTAATAATGCTTTGTGTTACATTTCCTGTGCTGGCTGATAATTAATATTAGCAGGTTATACTTCCATTAGAAAAAAAGATATATGATATCTAATGTTGGGCACAATGCCTTTCATTCCATATTTTAAGGTAGATAAATGTTAGAGTTACCAACTCACTGATACCCTCCAAATTAGGGACAGCTGCTCAGCTGCTTTCAGTGGTCAGTAAAGAGAAGATCCTATATCTCTTCCAACTTTTTTTTTTTTTTTTTTTTTTTTTTGAGAGAGAGAGAGGTAGAGACACAGGCAGAGGGAGAAGCAGACTCCATACCAGGAGCCCGATGTGGGACTCGATCCCGGGACTCCAGGATCATGCCCTGGGACGAAGGCAGGCGCTAAACCTCTGAGCCACCCAGGGATCCCCTCTTCTAACTTTTTGATTTGAGAGTGAGTTTGAAGGCAGAACAGTGTTCAGCCTCTCAGTGGCCTGAAAGCATAGGTACTTGCTTTCATTAAAGTTTCTGTTGAGGTTACCCAAGTCTTGCAACAGACAATATATTCCTTTTACCAGAATCTTAGTGTAAAATGCTGAAATATTCTGAAAATCTATTTTGGAAATGTTTTACAAACAGGTAGATTATATAAACATCAGAGAGTACGTATGAAATGAATTTATCAGGAAGTTTAATATTATTGTCCTGAATATTTTAAGTTCTTCCTAAAACCTTACACATGGTGATCTGCTCAAAGTGTTGAAAAATGCCTTGGTTTTACTTTGTAATCAACTGCATTCCAAAGTTATGCTAAAAACAGGAAACTGAAAACCCTGGTGATTATTATCTAATACATAATCCCCAAGAATGAGAGAAAATCTAAAATTACCTACAAAAAATTATTGTAAACACCAAAAGATAAAATTTGCTTGCTCTCCTTTTCCTTTTCCCAGAATTTCTGTAAATTGCCAAACTAAATCATAAACAAATTTAACAGTCTCTCCTATATAATGGGCAATTAGTAGGCCTCAGGGAAGTCTATATATTGCCATCTGCTGGTTGGTTTTCTGAGGTTTCATTATCTATCTAGGTTTTTGAAGGTCATGTTCAAAAATCTCCACAAATAAACTTAATTGTACAAAGTGAGAAATGACCCATTTTAGTTTATTAATTTGGATTTCCATATCACAGCTTGAAAATTGAAAGTATTTAGCCATGTCATGGATATAGTAGCTTTATTAAGTGGCTGGTTAATCTCGCTTCATTAATTATGGCTTTTAACTTTAAGCTGCTGTGTATTTGAGTAGCCAGACCAACAGTGATCAGGGACAGGGGAAGAAAAAAAAGAACTGCTGGCTAGCACCTGTAGGGGGTGACACCACTTATGAGACACATGTCTTGAGGCATTTCAAAGTATTCTTGGCAGGTGTATCATAAACAGATCCTCAGCCTATGCCAGGGTGCTGGCTATTGTAATTAAAGTTACATTATAAAAAGCTCCTGCTGTTTCCCTCTTCTGAAAAACGCTGACAGAGACTCCCTCCGACAACTATGACAATATTTCCAACACCTCTGCATTTGCTATTCCTGTGGCTGCAAACAACAGCATCCACCTTTACATTAGTTACAATGCAAATTAGAGAGGGCAGTGAGACACAAGAAGCATAATTGTACATACGACAGGACAGTGTGCCTTTGGGTCAGAGGGCAGCCTCTTGAGAGAGTGACCAGGGAAGGAAAGACCATTTGATTTTTTTAAAACCGAAGAGGGAAAGCACTTCTATGAGCTAGGAATGAACTCAAACTATAATATCATAAGTAAGGATAAAACATAAAGAAGGTTGCTAAAGCTTAGGGGTATGAGGCTTCATTCAGTATGATACCAAAATAGGTTGGTAGTTTTATTCGTTTTACAGGAATTTTAAGAATTTGGCAGAGAACTGTGTGTCTGGAATGGCTGAAAACCTGGAAAAAGAAGAATAATTAAATGACTCTCTTAAGACTTGCAGTCATCTAATTGTAAATGATAAATGCAGGCAATAACACTTCAGTACTCTGTATCTAAACTTAGTAGTTGTAAGAACTAAATATAGTGACAAAAGGTAACAGCTGCTTTACAGATCAAAATACTAGCTTTCCCTATCACTGGAAGACAGTATTAGATACTTTTAAAAATAGTGCAGATGTGTTACTTATGGGAACATGAAACTAATAGCAAATTTGTAACTAGGAATAGGACAGGAAAGAACACATAGTTTGCTTTTATAATTCTGTCTCCCCTCCTCAGTCTTGGCATGCCAGCTTCTCCAGCTCTTAGGGAGGCGCTTTACAGACTTATTTCAACTATGTGTTCACAAAATCTTGCCATAAAGGGAATTGTCTTAAATTGTTAAACATAAGGTACTTCCCATCAGATTAAGTTGCTTTAAATAAAGAATGTTTTCCTTGTCATGATGAGCTGATGAGCACCAGGTGATGTGTGCAATTGTTGAATCACTATATTGTGCACCTGAAACTAACATAACACTGTAGGTTAACTAATTGGAATTAATATAAAAACCTAAAAAGCCCCTCCCCCAAAATAAAGTTACAAGGAGCAGCAGTAGCAATAAATAATAATAATAATAATAATAATAATAATAATGCTTCCATTTTAATTATTAAAAAAATGCTTCATTCTTCATCCTTCCATGTGCTTGTGAAATTCCTTTCAGGGGTCATTCAGTCATTCATTCCCACTAAAATGTTTATTGAGCACCTACTCTCTGTGCCAGAGACATAGCAAGTACTGGATATAGAAAACCTAAACAAATCTGACATAATTTCTCCCCTCATGAAATGTATTCTAGTGGACAGTCTGATAATAAAGAATTCAATATGTTGATGAATAAATACAGAGACAAGAAGGTGAACAAATTTGTGGAACAAAGGAAATACTGAACAGAGCTAATCTGAGACATTACAATTTTAAAAATGTGTACATACAATCCTACAATAAATAATATAGCCTTGAGAAAACCACTGTGGATGCATATATGCACTTGAGTCTAAAGGGGATGGTCTCTGACATTTAACCTCTGCATAAATTTCCCTTTCAGTAAATTTAAGATAATTTTTGCACATACTTTATAACCAGAGTTCTGTGACAGGAATATTCAGTGTCATTAAAAAAAAAGAAAGAAAAAATAGGCTTAGCTTCCTGGAAACTACCTACTTTGATGCTACAGAATTTTGACATCGTCCTACCACCATATCTGGGTCTCTTTGTTGTGACTGTGTATCCTAATTTTGCATGATGAAGGGAAGGCTAAAATTCTAGATAGGACTAGAGAGATGATATATAAAAACAAGATGATATGGATGAAAGGGAGGGGACAGAAAATACCAATTGTTTGCAAGAAAAATGGAACTTCATATCCCATTGGTGTGAAAAATGGAACTTCCCACACCCATTGGTGTGACGGGTACAGGGTATACACTGCCATGACCAGTTTAGAAGCCTGTGTGGTAGAAACTACTGAAGCTAAACATGCATGGACCCACTATGATCCACCAATTCTACTTCTAGAAAAACATCCAATAGAAAGAATATATATTTTCAACAAAAGACATGCATTATAATTTTCCTGGCAGCACTGGGTATAATAGCCCACAACTCTAAACCATCCAAATGTCCATCAATAGAGGAATGGAGAAATTGAAGTATATTCACAGAAGGCAGTGCCATACAATAGTGAGGAAGGCTGAAATACAACCACATGATCAATCTGGAGAAGCCCCAGGATGTGATATGGGGCAAAGAAAACTAGGCACAAAAGAGTAAATATGATAGGAGCCTACTTGCAGAAAAAGCAGAAAAGCAGGGAATAGCCACCAATGGCAATAGAAGACAGACAGGTCTTCTATTTGGGGGTTGATGAGACTGGAGAAGAGAAAACCATGGGCTTCCAGGTCACTACTATTTTATTTTGCTTTATCTGGGTGCTAAATACAGGGACATATTTGCTTTGTGAACTTTCTTTAAAAAAAAAGATTTATTCATGAGAGACATAGAGAGAGAGAGGCAGAGACACAGGCAGAAGGAGAAGCAGGCTCCCTGCAGGGAGCCCGATGTGGGACTCAATCCCAGGGCCCTGAGATCACACCCTGAACGAAAGGCAGACGCTCAACCACTGAGCCATCCAAGTGTCCTTGTTTTGTGAACTTTCAACCATATGGATGGGTGGATGGACTTACAAATTGCATAGATAAAGGTGGGTGGTAGTTCAATTAAATATTTTTACAAAAAACAATACCAGGAAGTACTGAGAGGCTTCAGAATGCATAGGTGTCCCTGTCTGTCCTCAGAATTAATACCAGTTGAGCCAATCTCAATGCCACAGTAACTTGACTCTTTTCCCTGTACTCCCAGCCGTCTTTGAAAACCAGCCAATTCTGGAATCACTGGCAAGTTTATCTTTGCCATTGCCCTTCCTTTATCCTTACCATACCTCATCCGTTCACTTTAAAGTCAAACTGTGATAATGATTTGTGACTAAAGATCCATTATTTTAATTGACAAGTTTCTGTAGTAGATTGCAATGTGTTACTAATTCTGAGACTCCATGGGGAGACAGGAGTGCTTTGGGGGCTCTATTAATAGTAGTTTTAGAAATAGGTGAGCAACTCTACTTCTTCTGGGGATAAATAATAACACCTAACTTTTGGGAATTGGGGGTCAGGGTGAGGTGTCATGCCAAAAGAAATGGAATAAACCAATGCCTTAAAGTGTCTCCAAGGCTGCTTAAAATGGAAAACCTTTTCCCCTCTCTTTCCCCATAAGACCCTTAGTGATTTCCTATGATTTTTCCCCATCCACTTTCCCTTCTCCCAGACTTGACTTCAAAATGTACTTTGTGCCCTCTCTCCATAGTCCATGGTGATATTCATGAAGAACAGTCCTTTTGTGTGGTAACCTTTAGTAGCAGGACTAGCAGTATTCTTTTTATCCTAGCAGTTCATACTTTGAATTATAATTTCACTTCTATTTACAAGGATTCCCTTAGGTAGCCTTAAGTTATGAATGGAGAAAACACCATTTCAGGCCATTTTTCAAGCCATGGGCGTCCAAGCCCCATCATTCCCTCTGCCTTTTCCATCCGTTTTCCTGTTTTCTGTAGCATCATTAGAATGGAATGATTGAACTCCAATTTCACTTGAGCTGGCATCCCGTGAACTTGTTCCCTATGAGGCTAAACATCTGCCCAGGTATTTCCAAGTTCCTTTCTGCCTGTGATGTTATAGGGTATAAAATATGTGTCCCACTAAAGTTCTTGTTAATGAAAATAGCAGCGTGATGGATGGGATAAGCAGTCAGCAGTCTCAGGACTCCAGTGTATGGTTTTTTTTGGTTAGGCTTTCTGCTCTTTGGGGGGATAAAATATAACCAAATTGGGAGCAGGTTGAATTAAGACTCATACCTGAACATGCCTTTTAATTCTAGGGGATATTGAAGATAGTATGATTGAGGACAGCCTAATATAAGGAAAAATATGTTCCCAGGTAAGTACTGATACAGTCATATAAGTTGTATGTAGTTTAACTTTTGGGAATAGGATTTGGGGCCACCTGTGTCAATGTGATTTAACTGTTTATTCCGGAAAAAAAAAAACTTAAATCAATGTATTACTTTGCTGTTTGCTATTTGCTTCAAGAAATGCTTCGAAACCAATTTTTCTGGGCTAACAGTTTGCTTCTGCAGGCAAACAGCTTTCCTATTGGGACTTTTTAATAAACAGTCTACATATCAAGTCTTTCTACAAGACCTTAATCTTACTGTATCCACAAATCCTAACTATATATGTCACAAATCTGTCCAATCCCATTTTTCCCCCTATCTTGAGCTTTAATTCATTTGAGTTCAAACTTGAGTCATCTCCTGACTTCCTACTTCTGGTGTGGTACTGAGACACTGCCATCCACCGATCGATCCATCCATCCATCCATCCATCCATCCATCCATCCATCTTGGTACTACTCTAACTATAGCAAATCTTGATCATTAAGTTTTTCCAGTGGGCTCTTTAGAAGACTATATAGTCAACAAGCAATGGAGAGGAATGTTACTACATTAAGGCTGGGTTATCCAAAAAATAAAAATTTAAAAAATTTAAAAAATTTTAAAAAAGGCTGGGATATCCATAATTTTTTAAAAAAATCATTGTATTTTAACCACAGTGAACACACGCTTAATAAATCCGTTTCTTTCATACATCTTATTAGTCATAAATATTTTAGATGTTAAAAGTTGCTAGATGCATCACCCAACTTTTTAAAGGGTTTGACAAAAAAGAAAAGTAGATTTTTGATTCCACAGAAAGCATCTTAAGTCAAAATATTTGTGAAGGTGAGCCTTCATTAGCATGATTAATCAGACTTTGGTTATGTGTTTCTTCAGGCAACTCCAGGCTCAACTTGGGGAATATTTAAAGATGGTCTTCTGGTTAGTGTATAGAAACGCCACTGACTTCTGGGCATTGATTTTGTATCCTGCCACACTGCCAAATTGCTGTATGAGTTCTAGCAATCTTGGGGTGGAGTCTTTTGGGTTTTCTATGTAGAGTATCATGTCATTGGCGAAGAGGGAGAGTTTGACTTCTTCTTTGCCAATTTGAATGCCTTTAATGTCTTTTTGTTGTCTGATTGCTGAGGCTAGGACTTCCAATACTATGTTGAATAGCAGTGGTGAAAGTGGACATCCCTGTCTTGTTCCTGATCTTAGGGGAAAGGCTCCCAGTGCTTCCCCATTGAGAATGATATTTGCTGTGGGCTTTTTGTAGATGGTTTTTAAGATGCTGAGGAATATTCCCTCTATCCCTCTATCCCTACGCCCTGAAGGAATGGATGCTGTATTTTGTCAAATGCTTTCTCTGCATCTTTTGAGAGGATCATATGGTTCTTGTTTTTTCTCTTGCTGATATGATCAATCACATTGATTGCTTTACGAGTGTTGAACCAGCCTTGCATCCTGGGGATAAATCCTACTTGGTCATGATGAATCATCTTCTTAATGTATTGTTGAATCCTAGTGGCTAATATCTTTTTGAGGATTTTTGGATCTGTGTTCATCAGGGTTATTGGTCTATAATTCTCCTTTTTGGTGGGGTCTTTGTATGGTTTTGGAATTAAGGTGATGCTGGCCTCATAGAACAAGTTTGGAAGTACTCCATCTCTGTATCTTTCCAAACAGCTTTAGTAGAATAGATATTGTTTCTTCTTTAAACATTTGATAGAATTCCCCAGGGAAGCCATCTGGCCCTGGACTTTTGTGTCTTGGGAGGTTTTGGATGACTGCTTCAATTTCCTCCCTGGTTATTGGCCTGTTCAGGTTTTCTATTTCTTCCTGTTCCAGTTTTGGTAGTTTGTGGCTTTCCAGGAATGCGTCCATTTCTTCTAGATTGCCTAATTTATTGGCGTATAGCTGTTCATAATATGTTTTTAAAATCGTTTGTATTTCCTTGGTGTTGGTAGTGATCTCTCCTACCTCATTCATGATTTTATTAATTTGAGTCTTTTCTCTCTTCTTTTTAATAAGGCTGGCTAATGGTTTATCTATCTCATTAATTCTTTCAAAGAACCAACTCCTGGTTTTGTTGATCTGTTCCACAGTTCTTCTGGTCTCTATTTCATTGAGTTCTGCTCGAAGCTTTATTAACTCTCTTCTTCTGCTGGGTGTAGGATCTATTTGCTGTTTTTTCTCTAGCTCCTTTAGGTGCAAGGTTAGATTTTGACTGAAGAAAGAGAAATTAAGGAGTCAATCCCATTTACAATTGCACTCAAAAGCATAAGATACCTAGGAATAAATCTAACCAAAGAGGTAAAGGCTCTATACTCTAAAAACTACAGAACACTTCTGAGAAATTGAGGAAGACACAAAGAGGTGGAAAAATATTCCATGCTCATGGGTTGGAAGAATAATATTGTGAAAATGTCAATGTTACCCAGGGCAATTTACACATTTAATGCAATCCCTTCAAAATACCATGGACTTTCTTCAGAGAGTTGGAACAAATCATTTTAAGATTTGTGTGGAATCAGAAAAGACCCCGAATAGCCAGTGGAATTTTAAAAAAGAAAACCATATCTGGGGGCATCACAATGCCAGATTTCAGGTGGTACTACAAAGCTGTGGTCATCAAGACAGTGTGGTACTGGCACAAAAACAGACACATAGATCAATGGAACAGAATAGAGAATCCAGAAGTGAACCCTCAACGCTATGGTCAACTAATATTCAACAAAGGAGGAAAGACTATACACTGGAAAAAAGACAGTGTCTTCAATACATGGTGCTGGGAAAATTGGACATCCACATGCAGAAGAATGAAACTAGACCACTCTCTTACACCATACACAAAGATAGACTCAAAACAGATGAAAGATCTAAATGTGAGACAAGATTCCATCAAAATCCTAGAGGAGAACACAGGCAACACCCTTTTTGAACTCGGCCACAGAAACTTCTTGCAAGATACATCCATGAAGGCAAGAGAAACAAAAGCAAAAATGAACTATTGGGACCTCATGAAGATAAGAAGCTTCTGCACAGCAAAAGAAATGGTCAACAAAACTAAAAGACAACCTATAGAATGGGAGAAGATACTTGCAAATGATGTATCAGATAAAGGGCTAGTATCCAAAATCTATAAAGAACTTATTAAACTCAACACCAAAGAAACAAACAATCCAATCATGAAATGGGCAAAAGACATGAACAGAAATCTCACAGAGGAAGACATAGACATGGCCAACAAGCACATGAGAAAATGCTCCGCATCACTGGCCATCAGAGAAATACAAATTAAAACCACAATGAGATACCACCTCCCACCAGTGAGAATGGGGAAAATTAACAAGACAGGAAACCACAAATGCTGGAGACGATGTAGAGAAAGGGGAACCCTCTTGCATTGCTGGTGGGAATGTGAACTGGTGCAGCCACTCTGGAAAACTGTGTGGAGGTTCCTCAAAGAGGTAAAAATAGACCTGCCCTACGACCCAGCAATTGCACTGCTGGGGATTTGCCCAAAAAATACAGATGCAGTGAAATGCCAGGACACCTGCACCCCGATGTTTATAGCAGCAATGTCCACAATAGCCAAACTGTGGAAGGAGCCTCGGTGTCCATCGAAAGATGAATGGATAAAGATGTGGTCTATGTATACAATGGAATATTCCTCAGCCATTAGAAATGACAAATACCCACCATTTGCTTCAATGTGGATGAAACTGGAGGGTATTATGCTGAGTGTAATAAGTCAATCGGAGAAGGACAAACTTTATATGGTCTCATTCATTTGGGGAATATAAAAAATAGTGGAAGGGAATAAAGTGGAAAGGAGAAAAATGAGTGGAAAATATCAGAAAGGGAGAACATGAGAGACTCCTAACTCTGGGAAATGAACAAGGGGTGGTAGAAAGGGAGGTGGGGTGGGGGTGACTGGGTGACAGGCACTGAGGGGGGCTTTTGATGGAATAAGCACTGGGTGTTATTCTGCATGTTGGCAAATTGAACACCAATAAAAAATAAATTTATATATAAAAAACGATGGTCTCCTGGGGGTGCCTGGGTGGCTCAGAAGGTTAAGCATCTGCCTTTGGCTCGATTCACGATCTCTAGATCTTGGGATGGAGCCCCTGGTCAGGCTCAGTGGGGTTCTGCTTCTCCCTCTGCCTTTCTACCTGCTTGAGCTCTGTCTCTCTCTCTTTCTAAAATGAATAATTTTAAAAATCAGAGAGAGAGAGAGAGAGAGTGAGAGGTGGTCTGTGAATGGTCTAAGACACGGGTCTGGTTTTATTCTTTTACATGTGAATATCCATTACCCCAGCACCATTTGGTTGGCACCCTTGTCAAATAATCATTGACCATATATACTTGGTCTGATCTTGGGGCTTTTGATTCTGTTACATTGATCTATGTGTCTGTATTTTTTAATTTTTTTTTTTTTGGTAAAGATTATATTGGAGAGAGAGAGAGATAAGAGAGAGATCCAAGTAGGGGAAGGAGTAGAGAGACAAGCAGACTCATTGCTGAGCCTGGTGCCTGACAAAGCTCGATCCCAGGACTTGAGCTGAGGGCAGATGCTTAACCCACTGAGCCACCCAGGTGTCCCTATGTGTGTTTTTATACCAGTATCACATGTTTTGATGAGTAGCTTTATCATACACCTTAAAGACAGGAAGTGTGATGCCTCTGCTTTGTTCTTTTTTCTTAGAATTTTGTTTTATTTTTGTTTTTCTATTTGAGGTCTTTTGAAGTTCCACATAAATTTTAGGAGTGTTTTTTCTTCTGTAAAAAGTGCTCTTGGAAGCTTCATAGAGTGCAGTGAATCCATAGATGGCTTTTGGTAGTATTGACATTTTAACAATGTTATGTCTTCTATTCATTGTGTGTTCAATTTCTTTCATCAATGTCTTGTAAATTTCACTATAACGATCTTTCATCTCTTTATTTAAGTTTATTCCTATTCTACTGTTAATGATGCTATGATAAATGGGATTTCTTTTTCAGAAATTTCATTGTTAGTGTATAGAAACACTACTGGTTTTGTATATTAATTTTGTATTCCGCAACTTTCCTGAATTCATTGCCAGATTACTTTTTTCTTCAAATCAAATTGTTGACTTGCTTAGACAATTAACTCAGCTCCTTACTTTCCTTGGAATATAAAGTTATATTCTAACAGAATCTACATGTTGAAAATAACTACAAACTCAAATATTCTTGATATATAAGTTGCTTCTACTAATGCTGTTTTATTAGTTACAAACTGATATTTTTTGATATTCGAGAATAGTTAACACACAGTGTTATACAAACCGATTTTTATTGAAAGAAGACAAGCATTAAGAAACAAATGATATGGAAACAAGTGCTCTAAAATCTTCTCATATGTATATATCCCTTCATTGCCCTTAAAAGTACACAGAGTAAGAAAGATCCTTCAAACATTCGCTTTTTTACATTAACCCTATCCTTCTTAGAACATGCTATTGTTATGATACTTTTATATATTTTCAGCTTACTCTGATCAGCTTATACATTCTAGTGGCTTCCCCAATACTGGTGAAGATTCACAACTATTTTGAGTGTTATGATGGTTAATATGGTAGTAGAGTGAGAGTCAAAAGGGTAGATAATAAGTAGTCAGGTATCATTTCCCTGATGTTGTATCATTAGCCTATGCATAATGTTCAAGTATGTCCCTATGTAGAAATGAAATATTGTGTCTATCTAGGTTTCCTTTTTCATGAAGGAAAAACTATTTTATAACATAGTTTATTCCTTTCCTCCATTTTGTAAATTCTAAAATACAGACTACTCTTTCTCTGCTGGATAAATACAATACGCTGCTTATAAGAGCATAGACTAAAGACTAAGATCCTCAGGTGTTGTCTCTCTCATCCTTTCTATTTCTATGCCCTATATTTTCTCTTTCAATTCATACAATTAATCAAGAAAATATTGTAAAACACAATACCCAGTAAGTGTGTGCAACTAATCTTATAGCTTGGCTTCTTTAAATTTATAATTTTAGGTCAATATCCTTATCTTTCTATATACTATATTTAGGTGCTATCAATCAAGGTGCTTTGGTGCTAAACAAGGGTTTATCTTATTTATCTCCAGATTCGATGCAAAGCCCCTCTTTTTAAAAATCTGTTTTTTTTTTTTACATCTGGTATTTTCATTGCTTTTAAAATCCTTTATGTTTCTATTTTAAAAGTAATAAATGCATTTTGGAAATATATAACATTTTTAACTTAAAAAATCATTAATAATACAATCATTCTACAATGGCCACTATTATGTACATGCCTTAAGCCTTCATTTTTACCCACATGTACAAACTGTGATTACAAAAGAGTTTTCGATTTTCATCTGAGCTTCAACAATCCTTAACAGTTTGCCAATTTGTTTCATCTATTATTCTACTTGGTTGGGGGGGTGGGTGGAAGAAGAAACTTGCACTAGAGTATTTGAAAACAAATCCTAGGTATCTTCTCAGTTTATCCATAAATATTTACAAACACAGTTCTAAGAGTTAAGTGATTTTTAAAACCTAACTATAATCTTATTCACATTTTACCAAAGTTAATACATAATCAACACATAATCTCTTACTATCAACTAAAATGTAGTCCATTGATCAATGTAGCCTGTGGTCTCAAAATGTCTTTTATTCAAATAAAGATCTAAACAAGATACACAAATTTCAGTTTTTTGATGTGCGTCTCATGGTTCTTTAGTATATACAGGGCTTCCTTCTTTGTTTTTCTCCCTGACATTTATTTGTTGGAAAAATGAGTTATTCTGTAGAATTTTTCAAATGCTATGCGTTGGTAATTGCCTCTTCAAAGTGCCATCATTTGATTTGCATTTCCCTAATGGTTATTTTGAGCATTTTATATGCATATTGGTCATTGTACATCTTCTTTGGAGAAATCTCTATTCAATCTCTTGTCTATTTTTTATTTAGATTGTTTTTTGTTGTTGAGTTTGAGAAGTTCTCCATATGTTCTGGATATTAATCTCTTACCAGATTTGTAGTTTATAAATAATTTTTCCCATTCCATAGTCGTCCTTTTTCCTGTTGATACTAACTTTATGCACAAGTCTTAAACTTTTATCAAGTCCAATATGTCTAGTCTTTGTTGCTGCCTGTTACTTTGGGTGTCATACCTATGAAATTATTGCCAAGTCAATGTCATGAAGGTTTGTCTTTGTTTTCTTCTAAGATGGTTTTAGCTCTTCCATTTAAGTGATCCATTTTGAGTTAGTTTTGTATATATTACTAGGTAAGGACTCAAACTCATTCTTTTATATGTAGACATCTAGTTTTCTCAGCATCATTTGTTGAAAAGACTTTCCATTTCCCCATTATATGTTTTTAGCATTCTCATTGAAAACCATTTGACCATCTAGGAAGGGTTTATTTCTGGGCTCTTTGATCTATTCCATTTGGTCTATATGCTAGTACCACATTATTTTGGTTATTATAGTTTTATAATAAATTTTGGGATTGAGAGTGTAAGAGAACTTTGTTCTTTTTCAAGATTGTTTTGACTACTCAAGGTCCTTTGAGATTCCATAGAAAATTTAAGATGAGTGTTTCTATTTCTGAAATTAGATTTTTTTTATATGTTTGGAATTTTTATATTTCTGGAATCTCAACATTGTTAGGAGTCTTAATAGGGACTACACTGGATCTGTACATTACTTTAGGTAGTATGAACATCTTGACAATATTAAGCTTTCTAATTCACAAATATGGAATGTCTTTCCATTTATTTATATTTTGATTGCTTTCAAAATTATTGTTTTCAATTTTATTTTTTTAGTTTGCAGTATACAAGCCTTTTGATTCCTTTGTTGAATGTATTTCCAAGTATTTTATTCTTTTTGATGCTATTATAAATACAATTATATTCTAAATTTCCCTTTTGGGTTATGCATTGTTAGTGTATAGAAATGAATCTGGGTTTTGTGTGTTGATTTTGAATCACATGGGCTCCATGATCACTTGTATTTTTCACCCCTAGACAAGAAGTCTTTCCAGGTAGAGGATTCACCCATTAACAGGCTTAGCTAACTCTTTTGTTCCCTTTCACTATCTATAAAGATTTTTATCTGGAGAGAATTTTTTTATGATAAATTGTCATTACCAGTTTAGTAAATCAATGTTTTTGGGAGAATAGATAGAAAACTGGAGTGCATGGATATCTTTACAGCAAAACATTTAAGAAATGGAAAGGCAAAAAAAAAAAAAAAAAAAAGAAAGAAAGAAATGGAAAGGCAAAGAATACAACTGACTGAACAGTTAAACTGAACAGAGACCACAACCTATAATAATCAAACTTTAAACACAACCTGTTTCTCCCTTCTTCACCTAATATTTTAAATAATTTGATTACCTGGCTGAGGTAGTGTAAGTTTTCCCGTTTAAAAGTTACTTTCCACTTCTCTATGCTCTGGTCTTTGGAAGGAAGGGATTATGCTGAGTCTACTTTTAAGAAGTAGAAAGTCATGCTCTTCCTCCTTGAGGACCATGTATCTACATAAATTATTTAGAATTCTTTTGCATGGGAGATTTGTCTCTCATTAGCTTATCGATTTGCCCATTTTATTTATATCAACGTGGACTTATGGGTCCTTATTTTATACTTAGGATTAATATTTAATACTTTATTTATCTCTCAAATTATTCTAGCTCTGGCAATAGGGAGGGTCTTCAGATAAGCTCATGTCCCTGTGGCATACCTCCTTCATTGTGTTTTTTTTTTTCCCTTGGTATTTCCTTACTTTCTGGTACTGTAAAATCCACCAGACTCATCTTGTATATTCTCTGCTGTAGTCCTAGAAACAACCATTTCTCCAAGGAGCCCTACCCTCTTTTATTGGAGAATGGTATTAGAAAGTGAGATCTGGATATGAGGCATGTTCATTGTTATTGGGCCCTCAGATTATAGGACAAGAAATATATATGTGTAAATTGTAACATGTTGTATACATTTTTTCATAAATATTTCCACATGTAACAACTTGCATTTATATTAAAATAAACATGACTTAATACTGATGCCTCTAAATCTAATCAGTTAGCGTATGGATCAGTCTAGCTTTCTTCCCTTGGTTACCTGTAAATTTCCACTCCTGAGGTGTCTTCTTAAACCATCATCAACTCCATGAAGGAATCATGCTTGATCTATCCTGATATAGTTCTCTGTCATGTGTCTAAGTGACAGCATGATGACTTTCTACTTGATGTGGTCGCTGCTTAAATTCCAAGCCTCTGGTGCAGCTGCTTTCAGTAGAAACTGATTGTTGGTGTTAACCACATATTATGTTTCCAGCCTCTTCGGGAGCCTACCCTTGTTTCCAGGCCTCCAAAGAATGCTCACAATAATATTCTGTTAGGAAGTACTGTATTGATTTCTGTGATGCTCTTCTAATTTCTCAAGAAAAAGTGTCTCTTCGTGTTTTATCTGTGGTTCAACCTGTAGTTGAAGAGTCACCCCAAGGGATTATGTCATTATCATAAGTCTATATATATCACATATCATTAGGCTTAAAGCAGAATGGATTCAGGTTGTTGTTTTTTGTGTTTTTTTTTCTACAAAGGTTCAGATGCATGTGCCCTCTGGGATGGGCTACATTAAGGGATCAGAAATATAGGAAGAATCCCCTCTGCAATGAACCAGCTTGTAATTATCCTAAGTGAAAGGCAAATGCATGCTGTTGAAATATTAGTTCATTGACTTTGTAGGTGGGATAAGAAGGTTGGACACATTCCCAGATTTATTCTGGGAAGCTACATTCAAATTTCAGTTCAATTCTTGGTTAATAAAAAGAAAAATGCATGTGAGGAAACTGTCCTACATTTCAACTTACATTATTGGTTGGATTTCTAGTTCTCTTTCCTTGTGTCTTTCTCTCAGTTAATCACAGCAGCTACTGGTTTCTTCCTAAATTGCTTTTCTCTTTTCTCAGTATATTATTACTTTTACCAGATTTATCTCATGCTTCTCTCAGGTAGGCCTCACTCTTCTTACCTATTTCTCACTTTCTGGTCTCTCTAATGAATGGGCCTTTTTTCTATTCCCTCAGAATTAATTCTTTTTAAGTAAGAATAACTCTGGTAGTCCCAAGGTGCAAGTGAGTAAGTACTCACCATTCCTACTGCCATACTTAGTTTGGAAAAAAATATATGCTCCCTATTCCTCCGCTTTGTTGCAACACACCATGTGGCTTTTGCTAATGTTGAAGGTAACAATGTGTTTTTAATCTAATTTACTAATGTGGAACAGCTTTCTTCTGAATCACAGTGGTGTAACCATTGACAACCAGAGCTTTGGCTCATGTTGAGTGTGAGTGCGTAGGATCAGGAAATAAAATTTTCCAGTATCTCACTATCCCAATTTAATCTTTATCGATCTTAGTGAATTAATTAGCAAGTAGTAAGTGGTGCTATATCAGTAAATGTTTATGAACAATTATGTAGTTTCTTTGAACACTTGTCGTCCAAAAGCCATGCCATTGAGTTCAACCAGGCTTTTATTATTGTTCTCACTTATTTTATTGGATTATTTTTAGACATTCTTCACCACATCCTCCATTTCAGTCTCATGCTAACAACTGACATTATCCCTTATTCACCTAACACTCTTTTTTTCCTCTCTAGATCTATGCTTTTATGCATCTTTTCAGGGGAGAGGTGTCTTATATCTTAGAGTAAATTTCCTCTATCTTCACTCATTGTCATAAGACCCGTTTGGGGGACCTTTACAGCATTTCTGTCTTCTCTCTTTTCTGCTTTGAAATAAGCTCAAGCCTCGGGATCCCTGGGTGGAGCAGGGGTTTGGCGCCTGCCTTTGGCCCAGGGCGCGATCCTGGAGACCCGGGATCGAATCCCACATCGGGCTCCTGGTGCATGGAGCCTGCTTCTGTCTCTGCCTCTCTCTTTCTCTCTCTCTGTGTGACTATCATAAATAAATAAAAATTAAAAAAAAAAAAAAAGCTCAAGCCTCCTTTGGTTTAGGAAAAAACAAACAAAGAAAAGCATGACTATTTTGCATTTTGAGGCTACCATCTTATTGTCTTTCGGTTTGTTGCCAGTCTCTTAAATCTTGGTTTTCCATGTATTATCACCCATTTTCTTTGGCATCCTGAAATCTGACTTCCCTCCCCATTACTGGACCAATTATGCTCCTGCAGAAGTCACCAATGGCCTTGTCATCAATTTCACAACATCCCAACTGCTCATTATCTCTGTCTTGACATTGTTGGATTGAGCTTTTGAAACTCTTCTCTTGGTTGGTTTTCATGAGACAATAGTGCAGTGTTCCCTTCATTGTTTCCCCTTTTCCAATTTCTTTCTTTCTTTCTTTCTTTCTTTCTTTCTTTCTTTCTTTCTTTCTTTCTACTCCCTAACTACAGCTATCCTGATAATTGGTCCTCATTAACTCTGCTCTTTTATTTACACTGTCTGCTACATGCAAACCCATCTACACTCAGCAGTTCAACCATAGGGATGATTTAAAGTCCTTATATGTAAGCAAGACCCATCTTCTGGATTTCAGCCCTGGATTACCTACTGGCCATTTTCATTAGGTTGCACACTTTCACCCCAAACTGAGGATCTCTAAATTAGAAATAATTCTCTTTTTCTGGCCCCTAAATTGACTCATCTTACTATTTCTGAATTTCTGATAGGATTTTTATTATTATGCTTGATGCACAGGCTATCTAAAATGTCAGATTTTTGTGTGTCTCCATTTCTCTTTCTGTCCATATACTTAGATCTCTGCTTTTTCAGTCTTTTGGCCTCCACTATTGCTCATGACTTGGCTTCATGCCTGGTTTATTGCCTTCAACACTTAAGCAAGAGCCTTCATCTCCAACTTCTCTTTGTATCAAAATGCACTTAAAAACTGAGAAGATCCTAATTTTATTACAGTAACACTTTTATCCCCAAACAAGCTTTCCTCAAAAAGAATGCCATAGTTCCCTTATGGCCCATACAGGAGACAGATACCTCATTATAAAAGTCTTTGAATGACAGATAAAAGCATATTTTTATTCTTTTTTAGGAGTCTTTAGTTGGGAAGCTATGTAAAAACAATGAAGAATAAAAATATTATTGCTTTAATTATATTTGGGGGGATGGGTTAGTTGGGTGGAGCTTAGAGGCAGGAACACCATTTGGGAGTTATTTTAATAATCCTCAAATGAAGTGATAAATAAGAACTTAAAATGATATAGTAGAAGGACCAACCTAAGAAAGGAGAAATCATCCACTGTTACAGATTGATGTACGGGTTCTGGGGATGAAGCAAAGGAAAAAACTAGAAATAACTGCCAGTTTCAAGGACAGTGATATGTAAAACTGTGGGAAAATTAAATTTATAGGAAAGTAGGAAAATAGAACTGTACGAGCATAAAGTTTGTGATTTCCATTTTAAATATATAGTGTTATTGATATTCTCAAGTAATATGTCAAACAGACAACCTGAGATATGTTAGGAACTTTTAAACATGTGATTTCTTCTCTGAGCAATTTTCATGGTTTTTCCTAAAAGAAAACATCGAAGAGCCATATATAGGTACTAGTCATTTATGCCTGAGAGGATGATCTGCTACTTCAGAGCAAGTAGGCCCTATAGATTTCAATCATGCATCAGGTTCAGAAAGAACCATCACATACAATTAATTATTAGAATTAATAAAATATTAATTATATTTTTAAATATAAAAAAGATTCCTTTATTCATGACAGTATTCCTATCTTGCTTCTTCTGGAGTTACTAAGGGAGGTGAGGAAAAGAGAGAAGCTATTAATTCATTCTCATTATTTATATTTCAAGAAGTGTTGGTTGATGTTTGTTTGCTTTTATGATGTTCACACTTAATACCCTTTCCAACTGCTAATTCATTTAATACTCCCCTGTTTACTTCTTCTCCATGAGTATTGGGGATTCAATCATGATTTTTTTTTTTAAGTAATGCTTTTGCTAAGAAACACACACACACTCTGGTCACCATCACCTTCATGCAAAGCTGCCACTCTGGCTTTATGCACCCTTTCAAAATTATTAACTGTTTTATAAGTAAAATTTAAACAATTTAGACCTGCCCAACTCAAGCACACTTGTTTCTATCTAGGTCTCAGAGAATTCAACCCAAGTTCTAGGCAAAGAAAATTATTACAAATGTGACAAAAGCATATAATAGAAATTTAGAGTAAATGGGAAAAGAGTAAGAGAACCCAGGCTCTCTTAGGCCAATATTAACCAGCCTACTATATAGAAAGCTCATAAGCAGAACCTGGGTTCTATGAGACTAATCCTCCAGCCTAGGACACACGCTAGGATGGGCTAACACACCTTCCTGGTAACTTTATAGCTCAAATACGTTCACTTTGCAGAAGTGGGACCAGGAATTTAGGAGCAAGACTTTGAAGGCTTCCAATTGCCCAAATAGTTTCAGTAAGGCCATTATCTATCTCACTGTCCAAAGGAGGGTTTCTATAAACAATATCTCTTTCTGGTCACCAACATTTGCCCAACTTCAGTGAAATGGCACAGAAAGTCACTTAGAGACTTATATGGTCATGCCTATATGTGTAGATGTAGATATATGTGTGATCCCACACCTCACACACAGTATTTTTCGCCTGCTTCAAGTAGTAGCTTTACTTTTTTATCATTTTCTAGTCTGCTTTCTGACTATAGATAGCTAGGCTCTTTTGCATCTTAATGTATATTAAGGATAAAGATGTAAGAATTAATATGTTTCAACAGAAGTCACACTTCAATCTATACATACTTATCCAAATGTCCAAAGAGGAAAAAACAATCTGGAAATGCAATCAGAGATTCAGCATAAGGTACAATTCTTCCTATGCTTTGGGCCTGTCTTCAACAAGATTAAACATTATGTACCCTCTGAATCTCCCTAACCTTTTTGTTCACTGAAACTTCACTCTTTGTCCCACCTTTCGGGATTCAACTAATACAGTAATATTATAGCCCTAAGATATTATTAGCTAATAATTGCTTTATATTTTAACATTTTAAAACTATTTTCCATTTTAAATAAGAGATCGTAATGTCTTGATTAATGAAATATATATTAATTAATGTCTTAATTAATGAAATATGTATACATATTTCACCAAACATATTTAGGTAAAAAGGTCATAAACTCCTTTCAATTTACTCAAATGTTCCTGATATATCAGTTTTATAAATAGTATCAACCTTTTTAAAGAAACATCTTCTGGCTGCATTGATTTTTTCTATTATTTTTCTGTTTTCTATTTGATTGGTATCTGCTCTATTCTTTAACTATGGGTGGCCTTCTGCATCTACATTTAAGTGAGACTGTGCATTTGAAATTCAATAATTGCATTAAATTATCCTGCTCTGAATGTTGTTTAAGTACTTAGCTCATGCTTGCACCACCAAGTACCTCTCCACTAGGCTAGCAGATAATATAAACAAATACAAATATTAATATGAACACAACAGCATGGATAAAAGTTCATTGAAGCAAGTTAGTTACTGAACCTCTCAGTACCCTTCAATCCACTTTATTTACCTTTTCTGCTAACAGACTGGGAGCTTTCAAATATGCCCATGAAAGACAAAAGGCCATCCTACCTTTTTTCCTAGAGGTTATGAAGAAAATATTTCACTGTACTCAGATAAAAAAAATGCATTTCTGCACATCCTTTCCTGGGCCTGTGTTACTGACTTGGTGAACTTTGCTGCAGAAGCAAAGGCAACACAGGACAAGCATGGTCTTACCTCAACCTTTGGACAGCCAATAGGATTTCAAGTTACAGCAAAGTCTCTCCAGGGTCACGTTCACTGTGATTTCAAATGAAGTTGCAGGTCTTTTTCTCTTCAAATTGAAAGAACAAAAAATGTCAACTTCAGATTATTGCTCAACATCTTTCAAAGAATAAACATTAATTACATGCCTATTCTGTGTCAGGTACTGCCTAACCATATGCATTATTTCCTCCAATGTTCATTACTTTGGTGGGGGAGGTTGACTCATCGAGACCCATTTTCCATTGTCAAGGCAATTTGTGATCTTAGTAATTTAAAAGAAAAAGACCAATGTACCTAGAAATAACTCCGGAGGTTTATATTCTGTGAATAGCCAAAGAACTATATGGGAGGCTGTCAATGCAGATTTTAATAAGACTTAGATACACCACAAAAACCTCGTCCTGTAACAAAGCATTACTCAGACCTTTCCAATTTCAGCTCCTTGCTGAAACATCATAACCACCCACAGCACATGACAGGGGCTCTAGGGATTACACCAGGAGAGACAGGTCAAATCACCTGTCACTGCTCCACTTGCCTGCGATGGGATAGATGCTGGATCTTCATGTTGTGATTTCTTAACATTTCTGACACTGTTTTACAACACATTGGAGCATCTGTCTCTCCCCAGTGCCTTCCTCGACTGATACAAATATCCAGAACCAGTAGGTCCTACTTATTGAATACATGAAAGACAAAAAGAATTTTAAGATCAAATAGAGGGATCCCTGGGTGGCGCAGCGGTTTGGCGCTTGCCTTTGGCCCAGGGCACGATCCTGGAGACCTGGGATCGAATCCCATGTCGGGCTCCCGGTGCATGGAGCCTGCTTCTCCCTCTGCCTGTGTCTCTGCCTCTCTCTCTCCCTCTCTCTCTCTCTCTCTCTCTCTCTCTCTCTCTCACTGTGTGACTATCATAAATAAATAAAAAAAAAGATCAAATAGAAGTATAGACTACCAGCAGAGGCCTTTATTGAATGGATTAAAAAAAATAGAAGAATATACTATTGCTCAAACCAAAAAGGCAGGAATCCAAAATGTTGCTTAAACTTAGAGCAGCAAAGATTCCAGACTCTCACTGCTTAAATGGAAAGCACAAAATATACCCTCAATTCTGATGCAGGCCCTTGAAATCTACTTCAACTACTTTTACTATGACTATAAATTCTTACTATAATGACAAAAAATTCATACAACTTATTTCTAAACTATCAAGTGGAATTTTGCCCTAAAGAATGAAAGTTCCATTTCTGGTTAAGGACTCTCTCAGTGAATACTTTCCTTCATACAGACTTTCACACTAAATTTCATTCTGAATTTCAGATTCATCTTGCATAAAATTTTTCTTAATGAATATCTTCCTTTTATTCCAAGTGTAAATCTAGAATTCTTGCCCAAACCTTTGTTGTATTTCTCTGGTAAGCAACATTGTATATCTGGCATAACCTGATTTTAAATACTCATTTGGCTCAGTGAGAACTTTGCAGAGGAAAATCTCACTAATTGCAGAAAATCTTTACATTTTTCTTCCACTTTCTCTGGTATCTTTGAAAATGGTTTTCTCCTCTAGCTTAAGAAATGAATTTTAGAAGAATGAAGACAATTCCATGGATCTTTTATTTATATTACACATTTGCCATAGTTTGGTTATAAAGTGACAACCTCCAGCTCTATTTTCCCCTTTACAGAACTTTGGAATTATTTCTTTTGAAAAAAAAAAAAAAAAGAACAGATAAAACCCAGTGGAGCTTGTATGTCTGGAGCCTATCCACAGGGGAGATAAATTTCAGGATATGAGTACGAGAAGTAAGTTGTATTACATCCAATGTTCCAATCAAGGGAAGTTTATAAATGGCAGATTTTCTGTGTTGTTGAGATTTGTGGACAACATTATGTCTGTTCAATTACAGAAAATAATTTGTTAAAAATCAAGAGCATGTTGTCTACAGTTTGGATAGCTTAAAAAAATAGAAGCACATGTTGGAGAGTAAAACTGTACTCATGACATAATCAGTGACCCTGATACAATTATTTCCCTAATATTCTGAAGAGAGAAATCTGGGATCTCCAACTCAAGCATTTTTCTCAAGTTTATCATATGCTTGATGAAATTAATATATGTCTGCACATTATTAAAGAGATAATAGGAGTATAGCTTTTACCAGGCCTCTTCATTGACTGGGTATTTGGAGAAGGCTGTGGTTTCTCTGTGTTTCCAATAGCAAGACTTTATTGGACACTTGCTAGAATATTGGGTAATAACACTATGAACCTCTCAGTGGCCCATAGAGACACATTGACCCTTGGATGCCCTACACGTAGCACAGTGCCTGACACAAAAGTACTACTTAGTGATTTTCTTTTAAACTGCTTTGAGATAACTGAGAAGAAAAGAAGATTTCTCTCATTGAGTTTGCAATCTTACTGAATACATTTAACTAGCACAAAACAAAGGGTTTGACAAAAATTACCCGGAAGAAAGTAATTCTAACTGAAGAAAATTGCCAACTTCAAAGTTTAAAAGAAGTTTGGTAAATCTACTATCCTTCTGTGGATTTAAAAGTGAGCCTTGGGGCGCCTAGGTGGCTCAGTCAGTTAAGTGTCTGACTCTTGACTTTGGCTCAGGTCATCATCAGGGTCATGAGATTGAGCCCCAGGATGGGCTCCGTGTTCAAAAGAGAATCTGCCTAGATTCTCTCCCTCTTCCTCCGCGCCTCTCCCACTCGCTCACTCTGTCTTTTAAATAAATACATCTTTGAAAAGCTAATAAAAACAATAAACCTGAGCCTCTAGAAATATATCTCTAAGTGGCTTGTGAGTAGAACCAGATCAGAATTTTAAGACTACAGCCAAGATTTAAAGGTCTTCCAAGAAAATAAACACGTTATTGCTTTCTGGTAAATAAATGTATTTGAACGGTCAATAGTAAACAAAATGAAGGGTGGGGGTAACATTTATCATTGATCTGGAAAGAAATCCACAAATTTGTAGCTCATTATCTCTTTAAAACTTCTATTTGTTTGTTTGTTTTGGCAAACAAGAGCATATTCATTTAATATCAAGGCTGCCAAATTCCAGCGGCACTGGGTATTTCTTGAGAAATTTCAGAATATAAAAGGGGCAAGCAGATTAGCCATTAAATATCTTGTTATACTGTGGACTTCCAAAGAGAAAGAAGTCGAGTATGGTAGCATTAAACAATACACATAAAGCAATCAAATGCCCAGAAATGATCTAACACAACCCTGAGACAAATCCCTTTAAACTGCTTAAAGGCCTTGGCTTTTTAAAATGATATATTTATTTAGATACTATTTATTTAGATGAATTAATTCATACAAGTAGCACAAAATTTTTAAAAGCTCAGTCTCGAAGGGAGGGGCAAGATGGCGGAAGAGCAGGGTCCCCAAATCACCTGTCCCCACCAAATTACCTAGATAACCTTCAAACCATCCTGAAAATTTACGAATTCGGCCTGAGATGTAAAGAGAGACCAGCTGGAATGCTACAGTGAGAAAAGTTCGCGCTTCTATCAAGGTAGGAAGACGGGGAAAAAGAAATAAAGAAACAAAAGGCCTCCAAGGGGGAGGGGCCCCGCGAGGAGCCGGGCTAGGGCCGGGGCGAGTGTCCCCAGGACAGGAGAGCCCCGTCCCGTCCCGGAGGAGCAGGAGCTGCACCAACCTTCCCGGGCGGGCGGAAAGGGGCTCGCAGGGAGTTGGAGCAGGACCCAGGAGAGCGGGGATGCCCTCGGGCTCCCGGGGACACTAACAGACACCTGCGAGCGCAGGAGAGTGCTCCGAGCTCCCTAAGGGCTGCAGCGCGCACGGCGGGACCGACCGGAGCAGCTCGGAGGGGCTCGGGAGCGGCTCCAGGGAGGGAGCTGCGGGGCGGGAGCGCGAATCCAACAGCGCAGGCCCCGGAGCACAGGGCGCCGGGACACAGCCCAGGATCCGGCCTCCCCCTGGGACAGGCAGAAGCCGGGAGGGCCCAGGACAGCGAGGACGCTCCTGCCCCGAGCTGAGCAGATCAGCGGCCCCGCCCCGGAGCCTCCAGGCCCTGCGGACGGAGAACCGAGAGCCCCGAGCCCGAGCCCCGTAGTTCCTGCGGAGGCTGAATCCAGGCTTCCAGAGTTGCCATAGCAACTGCGACTGTTCCTCCTGGGGCCCCACGGGGTAAACAACCCCCGCTGAGCCCGGCAGCAGGCAGGGGCAGAGCAGCTCCCCCAAGTGCTAACACCTGAAAATCAGCACAGCAGGCCCCTCCCCCAGAAGACCAGCTAGAGGGACCAGTGATACTCCCCCGTGTTCCAATACAACTTGTTTTTGGCCACTCTGCACTGAGCAAAATGACTAGAAGGAAAACCTCACTTCAAAAGAAAGAATCAGAAACAGCCCTCTTTCCCACAGAGTTACAAAATCTGGATTACACTTCAATGTCAGAAAGCCAATTCAGAAGCACCATTATACAGCTACTGGTGGCTCTAAAAAAAAGCATTAAGGCCTCACGAGACTTCATGACTGCAGAATTTAGATCCAATCAGGCAGAAATTAAAAATCAATTGAATGAGATGCAATCCAAACTAGAAGTCCTAACGACGAGGGTTAACGAGGTGGAAGAACGAGTGAGTGACATAGAAGACAAGTTAATGGCAAAGAGGGAAACTGAGGAAAAAAGAGATAAACAATTAAAGAACCATGAAGACAGATTAAGGCAAATAAATGACACTCTAAGGAAGAAAAACCTACGTTTAATTGGGGTTCCCGAGGGCGCCGAAAGGGCCAGAGGGCCAGAATATGTATTTGAACAAATCCTAGCTGAAAACTTTCCCAATCTGGGAAGGGAAACAGGCATTCAGATCCAGGAAATAGAGAGATCCCCCCCTAAAATCAATAAAAACCGTTCAACACCTCGACATCTAATAGTGAAGCTTGCAAATTCCAAAGATAAAGAGAAGATCCTTAAAGCAGCAAGAGACAAGAAGTCCCTGACTTTCATGGGGAGGAATATTAGGGTAACAGCAGACCTCTCCACAGAGACGTGGCAGGCCAGAAAGGGCTGGCAGGATATATTCAGGGTCCTAAATGAGAAGAACATGCAACCAAGAATACTTTATCCAGCAAGGCTCTCATTCAAAATGGAAGGAGAGATAAAGAGCTTCCAAGACAGGCAGGAACTGAAAGAATATGTGACCTCCAAACCAGCTCTGCAAGAAATTTTAAGGGGGACTCTTAAAACTCCCCTTTAAGAAGAAGTTCAAGTAACTCTGAACGTGAATGGGCTTAATGACCCCATCAAAAGGCGCAGAGTTTCAGACTGGATAAAAAAAACAGGACCCATCTATTTGCTGTCTACAAGAGACTCATTTTAGACAGAAGGACACCTACAACCTGAAAATAAAAGGTTGGAGAACCATTTACCATTCAAATGGTTCTCAAAATATACCCTAAAAACTACAGAACACTTCTGAAAGAAATTGAGGAAGACACAAAGAGATGGAAAAATATTCCATGCTCATGGATTGGCAGAATTAATATTGTGAAAATGTCAATGTTACCCAGGGCAATTTACATGTATAATGCAATCCCTATCAAAATACCATGGACTTTCTTCAGAGACTTAGAACAAATTATTTTAAGATTTGTGTGGAATCAGAAAAGACCCCAAACAGCCAGGGGAATTTTAAAAAAAGAAAACCATATCTGGGGGCATCACAATGCCAGATTTCAGGTTGTACTACAAAGCTGTGTTCATCAAGACAGTGTGGTACTGGCACAAAAACAGACATATAGATCAATGGAACAGAACAGAGAACCCAGAAGTGGACCCTGAACTTTATGCTCAACTAATATACGATAAAGGAGGAAAGACGATCCACTAGAGGAAAGACAGTCTCTTCAATAAATGGTGCTGGGAAAATTGGACATCCACATGCAGAAGAATGAAACTGGACCACTCTCTTGCACCATACACAAAGATAAACTCAAAATAGATGAAAGATCTAAATGTGAGACAAGATTCCATCAAAATCCCAGAGAAGAACTCAGGCAACACCTTTTTTGAACTTGGCCACAGTAACCGGAGAAGGACAAACAGTGTATGTTCTCATTCATTTGGGGAATATGAATAATAGCGAAAGGGAATATAAGGGAAGGGAGAAGAAATGTGTGAGAAATATCAGAAAGGGAGACAGAACATAAAGACTTCTAACTCTGGGAAATGAACTAGGGGTGGTGGAGGGGGAGGAGGATGGGGGGTGGGGGTGAATGGGTGACGGGCACTGAGGGGTACACTTGACGGGATGAGCACTGGGTGTTATTCTGTATGTTGGTAAATTGAACACCAATAAAAATTAATTTATAAAAAAAAAAAAAATAAATAAAATAAAAGCTCAGTCTCCCTCTCCTTCTAGTATTCCAGATGTGCCATCTCCTTCCCCAGTTTCTATGGATCCTATCAAAATATTTTATGCATACCTAAGCACATTTACATATGTATGTATACACATATAAATGCAGATATATACATATTTATTTCTAAAAGTTTTAAAATCTGAAATATTTCAAGTATATAGAAATTGTGTAATATAGTAGATAGCCTGTACTTAAAATATAGATGTTTAAAGCTTAACATTTTTATGATTTTTGTTTCAAATGTAATTTTTTAAAGAAATGGAATGCTGGAGATACAGTTGAATTCACCAATAATCCTGTTTTCTTTTTCTCCTCTGAGGCTAACATTACCTGAAATTAGTGTGTATGCATGCTATGGTGAAAGAGTTAGCTAAATAATTCTCAAGTCTGTTGTTGTATAGGCACCAGATTATTAGGATTCTCTGGCTGTTTTTTGCTGACTTTAGCAAAGTATTACCAAAAAAAAAAAAAAAGAGGAGTTCAGGCAAGAATGGACTTTTTTCAAAGGGCAACTAAGAATTCTTTGTTGAAATAAAGCTGGGCAAACATAAAATTAAGGGTGTCTTCCTACCCAAGCTTAATGTTTCAGGGTGATCTTAATTCAACACCATTACAATGAGGGAGAGGACAAGTAAATCAAGTATCTCTAGGAAGTGGGGGGCTGTGGGAATTTAATGCCTTGGTGAAGGGGTATATTTTATTACTAACATTGTTTAGAAAAGCTGGGAAATGCGGAAATTAACAGGAGCCCATCTTTTGGTCTACCATTGCTTTTAAATTTTTTACACACATTTCACCCCCTCATGGACTCTACCCTAGGCAGACATTCCTATTGCCTCCTCTTCTTTGGTATGTCAGTGGACCATAGAAGTCTGGAAATGAAAGAAGTAAGGTTTAAGAACTACACCCCATAAAGAATTTTAAATGTGGCTAATGGGACAAGAAGTAGACAGGAGGTAAACAGATTTAGTTTACAAAATTCTTCAACGAATTGTACTATCAAAAAAATCCAAAATCTAACTTCCAAATTCCATGTTTCACCTGTGAAGCCCCCCAAGAATGGTTTAATCTTGAACACAAACATCCTCAGATGTGTCCCCAGGTGGATAGACAAGAAGAAACTCTTAGAAAAATAAGACAGGGACCATAAAAAACAAAAAACAAACAAACAAAAACAAGGGAGTTAACCTACAAGAGAGTAGAAGCAAATTTAGACAGATGGCCAAGCAAGGAACTTACTTCTCTGCCTGGGTAAGGAGTGTCTGTGATTCCTGAGCACGAATGTTTGATTACTTCCATGGGTCACTGAATGGGGGAGTGTTACTGTAGTTCTTCATTACTGCATTCTGGGTATGTTCATGTCATAGTGTAGGAGAGCGCATGGGCAACATGTTTTCATAAATTGTTAGACCATGGAAAGACCTATCCAGACCTAATGGAGACAACCATGTCTAGCCAAGAAATTTTGGCCAGTTGCTAGCCATAACTGCCTGGTGCTTTAAATTGTCTATCTTGGGATCCCTGGGTGGCGCAGCGGTTTGGCGCCTGCCTTTGGCCCAGGGCGCGATCCTGGAGACCCGGGATCGAATCCCACATCGGGCTCCCGGTGCATGGAGCCTGCTTCTCCCTCTGCCTATGTCTCTGCCTCTCTCTCTTTCTCTGTGACTATCATAAATAAATAAAAATTAAAAAAAATTGTCTATCTTGTGAGGGGAGTGTTCTATGGAAGAGAAGAGATGTGTCTAGAGATATTTGGATGGCCAGTGGGAAAAAGTGAGTCACACTGCTGTTTGTCTCCCCAGATCCATTCTGGTTTTCTTCCTAAGCTTTTACCTGCCCAGTGAGAGACTACATTTCCCAGCTCTGACGTAACTAGGGTTTTAGAATGCTAGCAGCAATGAGTACAACTCCTTCTCATTTTCTTAAAAGGAATTGGCTACTCTGTTCCTTTTTTCTCTTTCCCCAACATTTGGTGTATTATCTTGTTCATGATTCAGTTTTGATCATATAGATGAGGACAAAGCTGGCAAACTAAATGACAGAAGGACCCTGAATTCCTGGATGACAGATGTACCTCCACTAACTGGACTGATCACACAGACTGTTCTATGAGAAAGCAATGAATTTTCATGGTATTTAAGCCACAGAATTTTAGGTTCTCGTAATAGCAGCTTGGTATTTAGCCCAACTAATGCAATACACATTGTTTCAGTTTATTCATTTTAACTGTCCTACAGTATATCCAAATGTATTTATGTATTTCCTTATTTATGACCAGTCACAATATTCCTAGCTTTTAGCTCCTGCAACAAATGCAGCATTGAACATCTCTCTCTGTATTATGAGATTTTTCTAAGGCTCTGTTGTCCAAGACAACAGTGACTAACCACATGCTTTAATTGAATTATTTAAATATTGAACATTTATTTTCTCACACTAGCCACATTTTAAATACCCATTAACCATATTAGTCATTTTCTGGGCTATGGCTACCATATTGTGACAGTATGTATATAAGACATTTCCATCATCACAAAAAGTTCTTCTGAACAGCATTGTCCAAGAACAAACCTAGTGGAAAGATTACAAGGTTACAGAATATGCACATTTCAGTGTTACTAGATAGTGTCAAATCACACATCAACATGATTAAGACAGTTTATAGTAGTTAATAAGAATTTTTATTTGCTGACATCCTCACCTAAAATTTATATTCCCAAATTGTTAACTTTTGCTATGCTAGAGGAGGTAACTAGTACAACTGAACAAATTTCCTTGTTCTAAATTTTCCATGGCATTTACTGTATCTGTCCTATTATTCTATTAGATGTTTTGGCATTTTCTTAAATATCCCAAGAGCTTGTTATATTCTGGATACCAATCCTTGTTGGTTATATGATTTGCAAATATCTTCTCTCCATATGTGGCTTGGGTTGCTTGCCAATTGCAACAACATGGATGGATCTAGAGAGTATAATGCTAAGTGCGAAACGTCAGATAGACTACATGATTTCACAAACACTACATGAATTCACTCGGGTGGAATTAAGAAACAAAACACAGGAAAAAAAAAAGACAAAAAGGTCACACTCTTGGAGAAAAAAGTGGTGTTTACCAGAGGGGAAGTGGGTCAGGGAATGAGTGAAACAAGTGTTGGGGATTAAAAGTACCCTGATCATGGTGAGCACTTAGAAGTGCCTGGAATTGTTGAAACACTATATTGTACACCTGAAACTAAGACAACATTACATGTTAATTGTACTGGAATTTTAAAAATTAAAATGAAAATGACCTAAAAAAAAACTTTAAAAACAAAAAATACATTGAAACTTTGTTACTGGTATTTTGGTTTTAAATCAAAGTTTATAATTTTAATATAATTCCATATCTCAGTTTTTTTTCATTTAGGTATGTTATTTCATTTCATAATTAAGTAATTCTATCTTATATCAAGTTAATAAAGATATATTCATATAAAAAAGTTTTGCTTTTAACATTGAGATCTTTATCTGAAAGTTTCTGTATCATGGTGGGAAGCAATATAGTTTTAATTTCTATCATATAGATATTTAGTTGTCAAATTTCATTAATTAAATAATCCATCTTTTATACTTTGACATATAAGGCCAATTCCGGCACATGCCAAATTCCCTTATTTTCTAGGACACTTTCAGAGCTGTCTATTCTAACCCATTAGCCTATTTGTCTATCCTAATAACATGTTTCATTTTTTAAAGCTTATTGAAATGAGATTATCTTAGATCATTTGAATGAGCCCTCAGTGTAATCATGGATCCTCAGTAGAGAGGCAGAAGGAAACTCGTGAGCATGCATGTACCCACGCACTCATTCACACACCCACACCCACACACACAGGAGAATGTGACATGAAGACAGAATCAGATATTGGAGTGATGCACCCACACATCACGAAATAACATCAGGTAAGGAATGGATTCTCTCCCAGAGTGCACAGAGAAAACAGCTTTGTCAACACCTTGATTTCAGCCCAATGATACTGATTTGGGACTTCCAGATTCCAAAACTAAATTTCTCCTGTTTTAAGCCACCAATATTGCAATGATTTGTTACACCTGCTACAGAAAACGAATGCAGATTTTGATACCTAGAAGAGATCCTTCTGGAATAAATACTCCAATATGTGGAAGTGGCTTTGGAAGTGGTAATAGAAATGGATAATGGTACAGAATGTTGTAGTGAATAGAAGTGGCCTCAACTGCCTTAAACACACTGTTGGTAAAATATGGATGTTAAAGGAGTTGTTGGTGAAGACACAGAAGGAAATGAGAAACATAGTACTGAAGATCTATGTCATCTGAGAGAAAACAGAGCATCATAAACAGAATGTTTGTAGACATGAATGCTAAAAGCACTGCTCATGAAGATTCAGAAGGAAATAAGGAGGGTGTTATTGGAAAAAAGAAAGATGATCCTTGTTTCAAAGTGGCAGAAAATTTAGCCAAAATATGTTCTACCCAAAAGAAGTCCAAAAGATAACCTTTTGTTAGTACTGAAGACATTGGACACATGACTCACAGAATGCCTCAAATACCTCAACAGAAGCAAGGAATGGAGATGGACTTATCCATGAAAGATCTGTGTAGGTCCTTTTTGTCTGGTAGTATGAATGCCTGTGACATACACAGGGTTCCCTGGGTGGGGGTGGGGGGAGAAAGAAGAAAGAAAAAAGAAAAGAAAAGAAAGGAAAGAAAAACATATATAAGGAATTGGTTCATGTGATTATGTAACATGGCAAATCCTAAATCTGCAGGGTACGTCAGCAGGATAGAGACCCAGAATAAGCCCATGTTACATGTCAAGTCCGAAAGGCCTCTTCTTGAGGAATACCTTTTTTTTTTTTTTTTTTTTGATGAATCCCTTTTGCTCAGGGTGTAGGTCAGCCTTTTGTTCTAGTCAAGACATCAACTGATTAGATAAGGCCCACCCAGGTCAGAGAGTAATCTGCTTTACTAAAATTTTTTTTTTAACTAAAGTATAACTGTCCTCTATTAGTTTCAGGTTATAGAACATAGTGATTCAACAACTATATACATTACCAAATGCTCACTGTGAGAAATATAGATACCATGTGTCACTATACAATATTATTGACTATATTCTCAATGCTGTGCTTTTCATCTCCATCTTATTTTATAACTGGAAGTTTGTACTTCTTAATCTCCTTTATCTATTTTGGCTATCCCCCTACTCCTCTACCTCTGGCAACCACTAGTTTGTTCTCTATGAATCAGTTTCTCTTTTGTTGTTGTTTGTTTTGGGTATTTTTTTTTTTTTTAGATTCTACATATAAATGAAGTCATATGGTATTTGTCTTTCTCCATCTGATTTCTTTCACTTAACATAATATACTCTTACTAGATCCATCCATGTCTGTTTCACTGATTTAAATGTTAATCTCATGCAAAAACACCCTCACAGAAAGACCCAGAATAAAGTTTGACTATCTGGGCACCATGGCCCAGACAAGCTGGCATATAAAATTAACCATCACAATATTATCCCAGAGGAAATAACCTGGACTAAAAGCAACAGAGACAGAACAAAATGAAAGGAGGTTGTCAGACTGTCAATATTCAATAGGCTGGAAAAAGGTTGATAAAACTACTAAGCAGCAAAGAAACACTACCTTTCAAGAAAAAGGGAGGATAACTCAGAGCGCAGCCTTGCCCTCAGAAGCTGGAGCTGCAGGTGCAGAGTTAGAGACAAGCATCTCAAGCCCCAGAGACTTGAAACCGAATGGAATTTCCCCCATTGGACTGAAAATTTGTCTATGATTAGTGACTTTTTTATTTCTTCCATTTTCTACCCTTTGGAACGTGTATGTCTATAATTAGTATATTATACTTGTCCCATCATTGTATGTTAAAAACCAGTAACTTGTTTTCTATTTTCACAAGTCCATCCATGGGGGCAAATTCTGGGCCAGGATGGATCATATCCAAGTCTCATTCATACCAGATTTAGATAATTCAAATGATGAGATTTGGATGTGATGATAATTAGATGAAATTTTGGAATTGAGTTGATGCTACAATGGACTCAGACTTTTGGTGTTGCTGGGATTGGTAAACATATTTCTCACGTGGGAAGGAGATGGACCTTTGAGAGCCAGAAGGTGGTCCCCACAAAAGACATTTATACTATAACGTCTGGGACCTGTGAATGTTATCTTATTGAAAAAAAGGGTCTATGTCAATATGATCTGGGTAAAGATCTTGAGATAAGGAGGATTATCCACATGGTCCCTAATATTCAATCCCACATATTCTTATTAGAGAAGACAGAGGGAAATTTGAACACATGCACACAGGGGAGAATTCAAGTAAAAATGGAGGTGGAAAACAGAAGGATATAGTCACAAGCCAAATAAATGGTGTACCTAAAGCCCTCGAGGAGTGGAGCCTTGCTAACACCCTGATTTCAGTCCAGTGATACAGATTTTGGACTTGTAACCTCCTGATCTCTGAAAAAAATTTCTATCATTTAAGCCAAAAACTATTATAATTTGTTACTGAGTCCATGTGAAACTAATAAATATATTTTTATAATTTCATTGAATTTAGAAATAAATTTGTGGAGGATCATCTTTATAGCATCTTTCCATCTGTCGTCGTGCATATACCAATCATTTCCTTTGATCTTCTAAGACTTCCATGATTTTGTGGAATAATGATGGTAATAGAAAATATCCTGTCCGCCTTACCATGCTTAAAGATACCACTTCTGTTTTACCATGAAATATTATGTTTCTATACACTAATGATGATGGATACCTATTATCAATTAAGGGACTCTCTTTTATTCTTTCTTTTTTAACTTGGAGTTTTTATCATGATTGGGTTGAGAATGATCAAATTATTTTTTCTGCTTAGAATTTATTTTAGTTATTTATTTTAGAGAGGAAGGAGAGAGAGAAGGAGTTGGGGAGGGGCAGGAGAGGGAGAGAGGATCTTAGGCAGGCTCCAGGCCCAGTCCTGAGCCCAATGCGGGGCTCAGTCTCACAACCCTGAGATCATGACCTGAGCTGAAATCAAGAGTTGAATGCAGAACCAACTGAGCCACCCAGGCAGCCCTTTATTTATTTAGACTGCTTTGGGGGCTTAGGGGGTCCCTGAAACTGCAATCTGATGTCTTCCATCAGTTTGGAAATGTCCTCAACAGTCTTCAACTGTTGCTTCTCTCTCTCCTATACTCCCATACTCTAAACTTTCTCTACATATTCTCTACATCTTGTACCATTATATTTTCCATCAGATTTCCAAAGCTTCATTTTTCATGTATTTTTGTACCCTGTCATCCAGTTCATCAACTCTATCCTATTATTACAACCACTAACCTCCATCCATTTAGTTAACCCATTGTTCTTTCAGTTCTAGACTTTCCATTTTTATTTTTTAGACTTTCCATTTTTAATAGTTTCTAATCCTCTGCCCAAAATCTCAGTTTCTTATCTCTTTTAACAGCTAACTCATTTAATCTTTTTAGATGTATTTGAGAGAGAGAGAGAGAGAGAGAGAGAGAGAGAGAGAGAGAGAGAGAGAACTCCATGCAAGTGGAAGGAGGGGCAAAGGGAGAGGGAGAGAATCTCAAGTAGACGCCCCCTGGGAGCACAAAACTCCATCTCAGGACCCTCACATCATGATCTGAGCTGAAATCAAGAGCTGGACACTTAAACAGCTGAGCCATCCAGGTGCCCTTACTCATTTAATCCTTTAAAACATATTTTCCTGTCTCATTTTATTTTTATTTTTTTTAGGAATTTTAGGTTGCATTCACCCTATTTTCTCTATTATTTAATGTCCTACATGTATTGTTTCCTTCATTTACTTTCTTTGGGGTTACTGCACTATTTTATTAGTATCTTGATTTAAACACTTAGAAAATAAGATGGAAAGTGAATGCCCTAATATAAATTTCCTAAATTTACTATCTTAAATATTATTATACATGATTTGATAAATATATTATTTCATTCTGACAGCTTTTTTTTCTCAGATCTTCCAGTTACAGATTTTTAAATTTTCAAACTATGATGTTTCAGATATATTTTTATTATTAATTTCTTTTTTTTTTTACTCTGGTCAAGAATGTGTCCTATACTAAATTCTTTTCTATTGTTGAAACTTTGTTGTTGGTCAAGTAGATTATTTACCATAAATATTCCCTGTCATTTAGAAGAATGTTTATTTACAGTGGAGATTTTTACCCGAGTCTGATTATAAGATACTAGTTCATTTAGTAATTTTTGGTGTCCCTCCCCTAAATATTACTGAAACAGGTATGTTAAAGTTTCCCATTTTGATTTAGGTTTGTTTCATATGCTTTAAGGCTATGTTAGGAGAGGGATACAAGATTATTTATGACGACTCTTTTTTTTATCTTTAAAATGTTTTTTTGTCATTCATTTAGCTTTTCTGTATTTTCTATTTTGCCCGAACTTAATAGCCCCATATACTATTATCCCATCCTGTGTGTACTAGCATCTTTTTCCATCTCTTTACTTTTTTATACCTTTACTTTAAAAAAAAATAGTCACCTGCTGTTTAAAGAGGTACATCTAAGTCTTTCTTTTGATAAGTGAACCTGTTCACATTTACTATAATTGCTGATAGAGTTCAATTCATTTTGTGTCTTCTTTTTATCTTGTCTTTCTCCCAAGTTTGCCATGATAATGATTAAGTTTTCTGTCTGCCTTTGGTGAGATGCAATGTTACTATGATGGGTCTCAATGTAGATTTTTATTTATCAGACTCTTCCATTTCAAGTCAGGGCATTCTGTAATTCTGTGAATTCCTCAGCCATTTTGTCTTTACCCCCCAAGTTCTATTCTGTGTTTGGGGAACTCCTATTACTCAATCTTCTGTGACTCTCAACCATTTTTGAGATTGCATTGTTTAATATGCTTTTTTGCATTGTTTAATATGCTCCAACATATATCCCAATTTACCCATTCTAGTGAAATTATATCTCATTCACATTGTGAAAACCTCTTTTACTCAACGGCTCAATTAATATCTAGCATTCTCTGTTACTTGCCAGTCTTGTTTGTCAAAGTGTTATTGTCTACCACTGAGATTTTTCCTTTTTTTAAAACTTTATTTATTCATGAGAGACACAGAGAAAGAGAGGCAGAGACATAGGCAGAGGGAGAAGCAGGCCCCCTGCTTGGAGTCTGATGCAGGACTCAATCCCAGGACCCTGAGATCATGACCTGAGCCGAAGGCAGACACTCAACCACTGAGCCACCCAGGTGTCCCTGTCCTGAATATTTTTAGTATATGTGCTGCCAAAGCGAGCACTCTCCTGAGTATTTTTAAAGCCCTTTAAGTCTCTCACACTCTTCTCTTTTCTCAAGTTCTTGGGATGTTAATCCTCTTTGTTTTCAAAGTAGCTGTGTCTCGGGGAGCCCCTGATTGTCTAGGTTAAGGAAATGTCCCAACAGAGTGGTTTTACATATGCCTCTATCAGCTGCCCCACAACATTCACTGGTCCAGCGCCCTTTATATGTTCATTTCTTGGCCTAAAATTTCTAAACTCCAAGGTCACTATAAATTCAAACTCTACACCTGCATATGTCACCTCTTTGGGATTTCAACTATTAAGACACTTCTATATTTTTATCTATAATTTTAAATCAAGGCAAAGTTTCTGATTCTCTGCATTAAAGATTTTATAATCTCCTAGCCACAAAGAGGCAGCAGTCCTAAAATTATTGAAGGGATATCATGCCCAGCTTATTGACTTAGGGGGTTAAAGCAATACTGCCTATCCTCACATTGTTGTTAAGACCGCAGACACACATCCTTAAAACCCACTGCTCTGTCCACTACTCACATGAATCATGGCAGCTTTCTCAGTTTGTGAGACTCTTAACTTATTTCCATTCCGTCTTAATTTCTAGCACCTGGGCTTTATTTTTTTCCTTTTTTGAGCTTGCTATTTATAGAAAGCAATTATGGTTACTATATTTTATTCACCATTTCTATGGGTTTGGAGTGAGAAGGGAGTCAGTTTTACTTAAATACATCTTGTTTTTAGTTTCTTATTCCTTAACAAAGTCACATACTGTTTTGTACCTTATTTTTTTCAACTAATAATCTTGCAGTTATTCTATATCAATAACTATAAGTTGCTTTTGCCTCTGAATTGCTGCATAGTATCCCACTATAGTTATGCAGAATATTTATGTAACAAGACACTATTTGCTGTATTTTTAAACAAAATGTTTTCGCTGCACAAGATGTGGAGAAGATTGAACATGAGTGTATGTTTCTAGCTCTTTGCCTCTCATGTATAATTTTTATGTCTAAACATATGATTTGGTAACCTATACTATCATTTAAAAATACTGAGCATACTTTAATTTTTGATATTCCTTAAATGCTCTTCAGTAACTAACATGGCTATCTAGTAATGCATTTAATTATTTAAATGTATGTTTGTATTTTATATTTGTATTTTAAAGTTCTTCCAAACTATTCACTAATAATGTCATGATGCACACTATTACATGTAAATATTTTTAGATCGCTCATTATTACTGCTGATTTAGAATTACTGTAATGGATAGTCAGTTCTAAGGTATATTTTTTCTTTTGATACATTTATGAAATTGCCTTCTAAAATTGTATTCTAAAGTCCCTCCAAAAGAGTATAAATGACTATTTTCCTCATACTCTTTTCCATGTTTTCACATTTTTAAATTTTTGCTAAAATGGTGGGCAAAAAGTTGGCATTTCTTTGTTTTAATTTACATTTCTTTAGTGGAGCTAGGGATCTTTTCATATGTTTACTTTTGTTTCCTCCTTGAATTGCCTATTTATCCTTTTACCCATATTTTCTATCAGAATATTTTTTTCTTTTTCATGTTCATCATTTGGTTGTCTATACCAACATCTATTTTCTGGAAGAGCACACATAGGTGTTTCCTTATGAATCCTTGTATTCCTTAAAATATCTTTCTATTTTTATTGTGTATGATTGACAATTTGCTCAGTATGTAATTCTTAGGTCCCATAGTGAAGCAAGAAAAGTTCTTCCAGACTTCTCTGCTTTTCCATTTGTCAGGCAAATGTGTGTGTCCTGAATTCCCTCACAAAGTACACCCATTTGCACTTATAAACTGTCTTTGAGTCTTAAAATGCCAAGTTGATTAATGTAATTTTCAGTTCAGTCTTCACTTGGCTTGTATAACTAAGGATAAAGCCTGCAATGTGAGTGCCCCCAAGCAAAGCAATCCTATTTTGGAGCAATTTTTCCTTCGTGATTGCTATCAAGCAAAACTGTTGGACTGCTGCTCAAAACTTTGCCTGGGCCTCCACCTATCTTCATTGGAAGGGTGCTTTGTCTACCCATCATGATGCCGTCTTGCACAACTAACCTTCCATGAGCCATTACCAAGAAAATCCAGGATTCTCCACATGCGTGTGGTAGAATGTAACTGATCCAAAGTGGTAGATCAGATGTCACATCTTATACTCTGGTATCGACTTGCCCTCTGCCCTCCATGTCAGTGGGTATTAGTGGAGCTTTGTTATGACTTTTTCCTCCTTACTCAATCTAAAACTGTACTGCTTCATCTAGATGCTGAGAAGTCTAACATCTTGCTCCACTGAGTTTCATTGCACAATATCTCACAATAAATCCTAGAAATTTCTGGCATAGGACTGACACGTTTCTCATTTTCCTATCTTGGGAGCAGGTTTTTAATTCTTTACTTCTTTGATCGTTTACTTAGAGATTTGAAAGGATGAAATAGAATTCAGAGAACTGAATTTTATCATCTCACCAAGAAGTCCCTAGAGTTTGACCTTGTGAAGTAAAACAATGTGATCAGGTACCGTGACTGATATGTATTTAAATTACCCAAGGTAACTGTGTACAAGGGAGATCTCCAGAGATTCAGACTGAGTATCTCTAAGATGAACCCAATACATTTTATTTCTAGTAACTTCCCTCCCAGGTGATTCCAATATAGGTCCCACCACTGTTTGAGAAACCCCAATATATACAAAAATATTTAAATCAGTGGGTTTCCAAGCATGGACCATAAATTGGTAAGTAATGCCTATAGATTATCTTCTCCTGAGAACTTGTTTGGAAAGTAAAATTCTAGGCCCCAGCCCATGAGAAACTCTGGAGGTGGTGCCCAATGATCCGTGCTTTAACAAGTCCTCCAGGAGTTTCTAATGCATGCTCAATTCTGAGAACTGCTAAACTAGTAGGTGAGTCAGAAATCCCACCCACGTTCTAATCTGAGCTCTGTCTTTAGATAGCTCAGTGACCAGAGGAAAGGAATTCATTCTTTTGGACCTCAACTTCTCTACTTAAAATATAAAGATGAGAGGCCAAGTATCTCCAAAAGTTTTTAAGGCTTAATCACAAACTATTTGGCAGTACTTTCTATGTTATATTGTTCAATGAAGTTGTATGTGATTGAGCCTTAAGGACTATCATTTATATTACATAAGGATGGCCCAGGATTCAACAACAAATATTTCAATAGAGCTAATCAATCAAGTCTAGAACAATTCAAAAAACAGATATAAACATTAACAATAATTCTGAATGTGGATTTCCTACAAATACTCAGAGTAGTCTATTAAGAAATAGTTGTTTTTCTTTCCCCTCTCCCTTTTTTTTAATATAAAAAAGGCTGGGCTTCATTCGCATGTGGTTCACCAGCTCATTTTCTTCATCTGGCTCATTTGATCTTAATTACTAGGGCTAGTTCTTGAATTGCAGCAGCTTGTTTTAAGGAGCATATGGCAGAAGGTGCTAAGCACAGGCAGCAGACAATGTGTTACTAAAAGGAGAAGAAATTTTCCTTTACATAAGAAGCCATATGCAGTCCAAATTTATCCATACTGTATCACTGAAATGTGTATTTTAAAACTTCATGTATGATTTTTCACAGGTATTGGTTTCATCCTTTGCATATTCAACATAGACCCTGTAAAGAACAGGCAAAGATTTTGAAAGAGTCCATTTCAAAACACTCCCAGACTGTTCTTATGAATATATTAGGGACCACCATCCATTGTCTCCTCTTGAAAGGTTTTGTTGAAAGCCTAACACAGTCCTAAGGCAGGCATCCTTACCCCCCACAGCATCCTCACTCTTCAGGTCTCCAAAAAAGTCTTGATGTCAAGGTCCTCCATCCTTGAAAGCAGCCGTACTGTGAAAATTTGCCACACTCCTACTTTACAAGAAAGGAAAGCAACGAGTTGGCTCTTTTTCTCTGTCCTGACTCCTTTGTCTCTCTCACTGAGAGACAATAGGTCTCTGGAGCTTCTCCCTTTTACACCTCAGAGAACCCCTGTGAAGCATCAAAGCCATGGAACTTGGCAGAGTGCCAGCCTTCTGAATGTGGCCTTCTGCAAATTTTCTTTATCAACATAGTTCTCTATTGAAATATTGTCTTGAACACTGCATCTCTTTCTCCCTCATCTGGCTTCATTTTCTGTCACCCTTACTCAGCAACAGACCTCTGAGGGCACACATTAGACACTCAGTCTTTACTGAGATTTCTTTTTACAACAAATGCTCTGTCTCATAATCATCCTCAGAGCTTTAGATTCCCAACTGTGGCACCTCCAAAATCTAATTGCTTGGCACCACATTTCTGACATCACAGTCTGTTGCCATGGAAAGTGCCACCAATTCAGCATGATGACTTCCCTGCCAGAAGGAGAGGATGCACTGGGAGGGAGACAACATTTGTTTAAGCATAAATATCTTTGATATTTAGCAAAGAGGCAAGAGACTATATGGAAGACAACAGAGAAGGCAAAAATTCCAATTTATATGAGGCTGTGCATTCAGGGATCTTCTCTGGTAAAAGTCAGGGCTCAACTTTCTTGAGGTCTTCCTTCACATTGTTTAAGAACTTCAAGGTGATTATTTCTTTGACTTTTGAGTTGAGAGCAATATTGGAATGCGAAGGCATTTAGAGTTTGAAAAGCAGAATGTCCCTTCAAATGCTGCATCTGCTTTTTTGTGTTGCAATCAGAGGATTTTCTTGTAGAAAGATGAGCAGCAGCCATTCTAAATAGAATTGCTCATCTCAGCACAGCCCTTCCAATGAAGCCAGTTTACAGACAATTGAAGCTAGCTTCTCCCTCTCGCATTTCTGCTAAGATACAGGCTCCCATCTCTCCCAGGAATAAACTCTCCTAATAATGTCTACTGTTGATTTTACAAAGCTTCCATGAACAGTCTTTGCAAGGGCCTTGCCAAAACTCAAAATCTGCTCTTATGGCATAGATAGAACTTAAGAACATTGTGTCTGGAAACTTACAAAATTTATAGTCTGGTTTTTACCATGATCTAATGGTACACCTCATAATTGGCTACTTAGGATTCTGAGTTAAAAAGCAAATTTGCATGCATGTGGCTACCTCTCTCCTTGTCTTTTTCCTAGATTCTTATTAAAATGGAATTTTTAAAAAGAAAGAACTGTATTATTTTCTTGACCTTAGATACTCCAGATCTACACCAAGAACACAGAAATTTCTGCAAATGGAACTGGATGGAAGATTAGGACTATCATGATCCTCTACTGCCTGCATGAGAAGTAACAGCATGCCTTGGAGGCCCTATAGTGGAATTTCACTAACATCTCTGAAGTTCAGGCAAAAGTTGTGTGTAGGTGTGCTATGGGTCAATAAGGCAGTTCCTCTGGGTTTCAGGAGGCCTGGGAATGAACCAGGCACCACAGGACACTAACAGGAAGCCCAAAGTGATGCTTTCTCAATTTTCATTTGTACTTGATATTCCTACTAACAAGTTATAGAGGTCCTGAAAGGCAAGTGGGTTGGGTTAAGACTATCAGCTGCTACATAAAATATGGCGGGGGGGTGGGGGGTGGGGGGACTTGAGCAGAGAAGGGATACCCTTGCTTGCAAATCTCTTCTCACTTTTCTCACAAGTTATTTGAATATCTGAAGAATAACACAACACAATAAACCCACAATTCTTCTCTCTCTTGGTCTCCCTTAGGTCTCCTAGGTCTAGAGTCTTCAAACAGGAATCACAAATTCTGGGAGAAACTATGGTGGGTGACAACACTAACCATGAATATATCTTCCCCAATGAGGATTAAAGATAATAGTTTATGTGAAGCTGTACTCAAGTTCAAAGGCAAGGAACATGCTAAAGAACTGGCACAAAATTCTTCTGGGAAATGGCTTATGCAGGAAATAAAAATGATTCAGAGGTATTCTAATTCACATTCTTAGGAAAACCCAAGAGAACATTTCATGTAATGTCAGGCAACGTAGAAGAGTGGTTAAGAACAAGACTTCAACAAGTTCAAATCACAGCTCTGCTACTTATAAACTTATTTATCTATTCCAATACTATCTTGTCTCACTTTTCCCATTTGTAGAGTGGTAATAGTATTTACCTGGGGGAGGTGGTCCAAGATGGTGATATAGGAAGATCCTGAACTCAGTTCCTCCTCAGACAGCCTGAAACTATACCTATTTACAGAACAAGTTCTCCTGAAGAACTGAGGGGTGACTGAACAACTTCTGCACAGCAAATGGTAGAGGGGCCACATAAAAAAGGGTTTAAAAAAAAGGACAAAGACAGTAAAAATGATAACACCACTTCCAATGTGGTGACCTGCAGTAGGGAGGATTGTTACTGAAAAGTTGACAGGCAAACTCATTCATCTTGGTGCACAGCAAAAAAAAAAAAAAAAAAAAAAAAGAATCCAGCATTTAAAAGTGAAATTAGACTATAAGGGAAAGAAATCTCTACTAGCCATAGAGAATCCGCTGAATGGGCAGGTAGCTGACTGAGCTCTCTATGAATCAGAGGAACCCAAGAACTATTTTTTCTTTTCTACCTTGATAATACAGACAGGAGCAGGATCCAGGCATATTAGCAGGCCTGCTAAAGCCAGCCCAGCAAACCCTGGGCCCTTGGTCCATGCCAGCTCCAGCTATAACACCTGAGTATCCCCAGTGTGGCATACCTTAGAACCCCTCAGGGTTATGCCTACTCTAATTCCAGCCATCCACCAGGGAAACCCTGGTGAAGGGTGCTCTGGGACACCTCTAGCCCATATCTATTCCACCCATTGCTATGCCTCTAAGGTGGCCTAGGTGAAGCACCTCCAGTACAACATCCCCCAGTCCCCACCATAATGGCCTTCAGTAGAACATTCTCCAAGACCCCAATGATATTTCCCTGATTTTAGCTGCCCCACCAAGACATCCGGGTGTTATACACCCTGGGACTCCCAAGACTGTACTTGTTCTACTTCCACCATCCCACCAGGGTAGCCTTGAGCTGTGCTAACACCAGTTCCAGCTAACCTCAGTGCTAGTACCTACTCCAGTTCTAGCCATTCCATCAAGGGAGCCCTGAGGGAATGTACCCTGGGACTACCTGTCTCATGCCCACTTCAGCTCCAGCCAGCCTACCAATACCACTAGTCATATGCAGTCTACAGAGGGGATACTCTTACACAAGGCCATTCCTTCAACACTAGCATAGGTAGCCGTTGTGTTTAATTCATAGAAATAAACACAGAAAGTAAAACAAAGCGAGGAATATGTTCCAAACAAAGGAACAAGATGAAACTATAGGGGCAGAGGACAATAAAATAGAGGAAAGTAGTTTATCTGACAAGTGGTTGAAAGTAATAGTCATAAAAGGGGCACCTTAAGGGCTCAGTTGGTTAAATGTCTGCCTTTGGCTCAGGCCACCATCCAAGATCCTGCGATCAGCCCTAAGATAGGCTCCCTGCTCAGTGGGTAGCCTGCTTCTCCCTCTTCCTCTGACCTTTCCCCCCTGCTCAAGCTCATGCTCTCTCTTTTGCATACTTTCTCTCTCAAGTAGGTAAATAAAATCTTTAAAAAAGAGAGAGAGAGAGAGAAAGTGATAGTCATAAAGATGCTCACCAAACCAGGGAGAAGAATGTAGGAACTCAGAACTTAAACAAAAAATATAAGGAAGAAACATCAGAGCTAAAGAATACAAAAACTGAAATGAAAAAATACTTGAGGAGAAATCAACAGTATGTTAAAAAATACAGAAGAATGCATCAGAAATCAGGAAGTTAGAATAGAAATAATCAAGTAAAACGAGCAAAAAGAAAAAAGAAATTTTAATGTAAGATAGCTTAAGAAATCTCTAGAACAATCTCAGGTGGAATAACATTTGCATTATAGGGGTCTAGCCAGGAAAGGAGACAAAGAGGCAGAAACCTTATTTAGAGAAATAATGGCTGAAAACATCCATAACCTTGGGAGGGAAACTGACATCCATGTTCAGAAGGCACAGAGTCCCAAGTAGATGAATCCAAAGAAATCTACACCAAGACATATAATTAAAATGACAAAAATTAAAGATAAAGAATCTTAAAGGCAGCCAGAGAAATGCAAATAGTCACATACAAGGGAAACTCCATAATACTCGAAGGCTTCAAGTGATTGGCAGGATAAATTTAAGATGTCAAAAGGAAAAACTTAAAACCAAAATTACTATACCCTGAAAGATTATTATCAGAATTAAAGGAGAGTTATAGGGATGCTTGAGTGGCTCAGTCGATTAAACATCTACCTTCAGCTCAGGCACGTCATGATCCCAGGGTCCTGGGATTGAGCCCCACATTGGCATCAAGGTCCTTGCTCAATGGAGAGTCTGTTTCTCCCTCTCCCTCTGCCCCTTCCTCTGCTTGTACTCTTAGTCTCTTGCCTCTTTGCTAAATATCAAAGATATTTATGCTTAAACAAATGTTGTCTCCCACCCAGTGCATCTTTTTTTTTTTTTTACGAAAATAATAAAAGAGTATTCCCAGACAAGAAAAAAACAAAAGACGTTCATCACCACTAATCTGGCCTTGCAAAAAAATGTTAGAGTGTTCTTAAAGCAGAAAAAAAGGGTATAACTAGAAATAAATATGTATATGAAAGAAAAAATATATAATTGATAAAAGTAAGTATAAAGGCAGAGTATTGGCCAATGAAAAGGCCAGTATGTAGGCTAAAAGACAAAAGAGTGAAATAAACTAAAAAAGTGTATGAAGGACAAAATTAAAAGATATAAAATATAACATTAAAGCATAAAGCATGGTGGGGAGGGAGAGCTTTTAGAATGCATTCAACCTTAAACAACTATCAGCTTAAAATAGGTACTAAATATATACACGTGTGTGTGTGTGTGTGTGTGTGCATGTGCGCACATACATACTGGCTTAAGTATGGAAGATATGAATATCTCCCACATATATATGAACTTCATGGTAATTAGAAAAAAATCTGTAATAAATACATAAGAAAATGAAAAGAAAAATAAAACAGCACTAAAGGAAAAACATCAAACCACAAGGAAAGACAAAAGGAGTAGACTACAAAAACAGAGAACAATGAACAAAGTGGCAATTAGTGAATATCAATAATTACTTTAAATGTAAATGGACTACATACTCCAATCAAAAGACCTAGAGTGGCTGAAGGGAGAAAAGAAAAAATACCTATCTATATGTTGCCTACAAAAGAGTCACTTCAGATCTGAAGACACATACAGAATAAAATCGAAGGGATGGAAAAAGATGTTCCATACAAATGGAAAAGAAAAGAAAGCTGGACTATCACACAAAATAGATTTTTTAAAAGACTGCAACAAAAAACAAAGGCCACCATTTCACAATAATAAAAGGATCTATCTAACAAGAGGATATAATAACTGTAAATAACTCTGTACCCAGCACTGGGGCATGTAAATATATAAATATTAACAGAGATAAGCAGTAATAAAATAAGAGTAGGGGATTTTAACACCTCACTTGTATCAATGGATAGATAATCCAGACAGAAAATCAATAAAACTTTTTGGCATTGAATGACACTTTAGACCAGGTGGACTTAATAGATATATACAAAGCATTCCATTAAAAAAAATCAGAATACATGTTCTTTGGAAGTGTAAATGGAACATCCCCCGGGATAGATCACGTTAGGTGACAAAATATGTCTCAATAAACTAAAGAATATGAAAATCATATTAAACATCTTTTATGACAACCATGGTATGAAACTAGAAATCAATTACAAAAAGAAAAATGGAAAAATACTAACATGTGGAAGCTAAATGACAAGAGTCAATGAAGAAATAAAAAAGGAAATAAAAAAATACATGGAGACAATTAAAATGAAACACAACATTCCCAAATCTATAAAACACACAAAAAAAGCAATCCTAAGAGAGAAATTCACTGTGAGATAGGCCTGCCTCAAGATACACACAAAATCTCTAATAAATAACCTAACTGAAAAACTAAAAGAGAAGAACAAAGCCCTTAGTGGAGGTAAAAGAAACAGAAGCTTAAAAACAAACATCAATGAAATTAAATGCTGTTTCTTTGAAAAGATCAACAAAATCTATAAACCTATAGCCAAACTCATCAAGGAAAAAAGGTACAAATGAAATCAGGAGAAAAAATAAGTTACAACTGACAACATCACAAAAACACAAAGTGTTAAAAGAGTAATATGTCCACAAATTGGAAAGACTAGGAAAAAATGGACAAACTCCTAGAAACATACAACCTTCCAAGACTGAATCAAGATGAGAAAGTCTGAATAGACTATTACAAGTAATGATATTCAATCTGTAATTTAGAAACTCCCAAGAAACCTAAGTCCTAAACCAAATGCCTTGACTGGTAAATTTTACAAAACATTTAAGAATAGTTAGTACCTATCTTTCTCAAATTACTCAAAGAAAAAAAATGAAGTGGAAGAAATAGTTCCAAACTCATTTTATGAGGATATAATTACCCTGATACCTACACCAAAGATACATACACCAAAATAAAAACAATAAAACACAAACCAATATCTGTGAACACAGATGCAAATATTTTCAACAAAATAGCAGAAACTGAACTCAACAATAAATTAAAGGGAGCATACACTCTAAGTGGGATTCTTGAGATGCAAGGATGGCTCAACATTCACACAACAATCAACATGATGTACCACATTAAAAAAACATGGGATAAAAATCATATAATCATCTTAGCAGTTGCAGGAAAACCATTTGACAAACTTCAATAGACATTTATAGAAAAAACTCTCAACAAAGTGAGTACAGAAGGGACATACTTCAAAATAATAAAGATTACATATAGCAAACACACAGCTAACATCATATGTAATGTGAAAAAACTATAAATGCTTTTCCTCTAAGCTCAAGAATAAGATGAGGATGCTCATAATTACAATTTTGGGTCAGCATAATATTGAAGGTTCTAAGTAATAACAATTAGACAAGAAAAAGAAATAGGCCTACAAATTGGAAAAGAAGAAGTAAAACTATCACTTCTTACAGATGACATACTTTTTAAAAATATTTGTTTTTACTTATTCACGAGAGACACACAGAGAAGAGAGGGAGAGAGGCAGAGTCATAGGCAGAGGGAGAAGCAGGTTCCTTGCAGGGATGTAGGTCAATCCCAGGACCCAGGGATCATGATCTGAGCCAAAGGCAGACACTTAACATTGAGTTACCCAGGTGCCCCATCAGTTGTGTTTCTACACACTAATAATGAGCTACAATGAAGAGAAAATAAGAAAATAATCCCATCTACAATTGTTTCAGAATTAATAGAATACTTAGGAATAAATTTAACCAAGAAGTTGAAATCCTTTGCATTGAAAACTATAAGACACTGATGAAAGAAACTGAGGTAGCAAAAAATTAATAGAGAAATATTTCACACTCAGAGACTGGAAGAATATTAAAATGTCTAAAGCCTAATAAACCCCTGCTTACATTGTCGATTAATCTATGATGAAGGAGACAAGAAAGTTAAATGTGGAAAAGACAGGCTCATCAACAAATAGTGTTGAGAAAACTGGACAGCTACATGCAAAATAATAAAACTGGACCACTTTTTATGTTATACACAAATATTAACTCAAAATAGATTAAAGACCTAAATGTAGGATGTGAAACCATAAAACTTAGAGAATAGTGAACTTTTGGAGATCCATCTTACCAATATTTTTTTGAACCAGTTTCCTCAAGTAAGAAGAACAAAAGTAAAAATAAACAACTGGGACTGCATTAAACTGAAATGTTTTGCAAAGCGAAGGAAACCATCAACAAAACTAAAAGGCAACCTACTAAAAGGAAGATGATATTGGGGCAAATTATTTATCTTGATAAGGCTTTAATATCTAAAATATATAAAGATTTCAATTAGCAATAATCGCACCTCGGATAAACCTTATTGGCTACGATACTTAGACTCCTAACTCTGGGAGGCGAACTAGGGGTGGTGGAAGGGGAGGAGGGCAGGGGGTGGGGGTAAATGGGTGACGGGCACTGGCGGGTGGGTACTTGACGGGATGAGCACTGGGTGTTATTCTGTATGTTGGTAAATTGAACACCAATCAAAAATAAATTTATTAAAAATAAATAAATAAATAAAATATATAAAGAACTCATAAAACTGAATCCAAAAAAATACAACTTGGTTTAAAAATGTGCAGAGAATCTGAATACACATTTTCCCAAAGACACAAACACACCACAGGTGCATAGGGAGTCTCAGCATTACTAATCATCAGGGTAATGCAAATAAAAACTGCAATAAAATATCACTTCATATCTTCAGACTGACCAGTATCGAAAAGGCTAAAAATAAGGAAGTGTTGTGCACTGTTGGTGGGAATGCAAATTGGTGCAGCCACTGTGTAAAACAGTACAGAGGTTTCTCAAAAAATTAAATACAGAAATGCCTTATGATCCAGTTATTCCACTACTGAATTTTTATACAAAGAAAATGAGAACACTAATTTGAAAAGATATATGCACTCCTGTTTATTGCAGCATTACTTACAATAGCCAAGATATGGAAGCAAACCAAGTGTCCATCAACAGATGAACAGATAAAGAAGATGTGATATATGTGTGTATGCAATATTCTGCCATAAAAAATGAAATTTTCCATTTGCAACATGGATGCCTCTAGATAATATAATGTTAAGAAAATAATCCCAATAAATATAAATATATGATTTCACTATATGCATAATTAAAGAAATAAACCAAATGAACAAGGAAAAAAAGAGACAAAAACCAGACTCTTAAATACAGAGAAAAACTGGCAGTTGCCTGAGGGGCAGTGGGTGGGGGGAATGTGTGAAATAGGTAAAGGGGATTGAGACCATATTTATCTTGATGAGGACTGAGAAATATATAAAATTGTAGACTTACACAGGAAACAAACTGTTGGTTATCAGACAGGGAAGCAGTTAAGAGTGAGAAAAATTGGTGGAGGGGATTAAGATTTACAAAGTTCCAGTTATAAAATAAATCATGGAGATGCAATGTATAGCATAAGGAATACAGTCGATAATATTGTAGTAACTTTATATGGTGACATAGTAACTAGACTTACTGTAGAGATCATAATATACAAAAATATTGATCACTATGTTATATATCTGAAACTAACAAGGTATTGTAGGTCAATTATAGTTCAATAAAAAAGATTTAGCCAATAGGGTTATTGTGCATTTTATATAATTTATACACTGGAAAAAATGTGTGACACAAATTAATTATGCAACATGAATTAATCATTATTAGGACAATAGAGCAATCATAAATAAGCCATTTAAAATCAGTAAAGACAGCAAGAGATAAAAAACACAATTGCTCTATTAAAAAATAAGAAAAAGGCAGTAAACAGAAGAGTGAATACTATGTAAAACAGAGTTGTAAATTAGATACCAAGTGGTAGAGTTCTTTCCAAAATGTAGAGAAGTAAAAGCAACAGAATTATGAATTTATTTAAATAATCATGAAAAAAGTGATGCAATTATCACTAAAACGGTGATCCAAATATATCATACAAGAACCATTCTGAGGAACAGAGCAAATAGAGAAAACACTTATCAAAGAAATTACTAAAAATTTAACTTCTGATCAAGATGGTGCACACTCATCAGAGAAATACACATCAAAACTACGATGAGATATCACTTTACACCTGTCAAAATGTCTAAAATTAACAACACAGGAAACAAAAGGTATTGGCAAGGATGCAGCAAAAGGGGAACCCTCTTGCACTTTTGGTGGGAAAGCAAACTGGTGCAGCCACTCTGGAAGACAGGATGGAGGTTCCTCAAAAAATAAAAAAATAGAACTACCCTACAAGCCAGCAATTGCACTACTGGGTACTTACCCAAAGAATACAAATATACTGACTGAAGGGATGCATGCACCTCCATGTTTATGGCAGCATTATCAACAATAGCAAAATTATGGAAAGAGCCCAAATGTCCATTGGCTGATGAATGGATAAAGAAGATGTGGTATATATACAATGGAATACTACTCAGTCACAAAAAATAATAAAACCTTGCCATTTGCAATGATGTGGGTGGAGCTAGAGTGTTATGCTAAGCAAAATAAATCAAAGACAGATACCATTTGCTATCACTCACATGGAACTTAAGAAACAAAACAAATGAACATAGGAGGAAAAATAGAGAAGCAAACCAAGAAACAGACTCTTACTCATAGAGAACAAATTGAGGGTTGCTGGAGGGTAGGTGTGCAGGGGATGGGTTAAGTGAATGATGGGTATTAAAGAGGACATTTGTTGTGATGAGCACTAGGTATTGTATGTAAGTGATGAATCACTGAATTCTACACCTGAAATTAATATTACACTATATGTTAACTGGAATTTAAATAAAAATTTGAAACTAAAATACATACATACATACCTAAATTTTATTGGGGGAGTAAAAAGCAGAAATTTTATGCTTTGTGCACTCCCCCTTAAAATACCAATGACAAAAAAATAACAAGATCAAAAATCTTTATATAGGTGGCACTGAAAATTTAAATTAATAGCTAAATGAACACCAAATGATATAGAAATATCAAGTCAGTGTTAGAAGCAGGTAATAGAAACTGAGATGCAGATTGTGAAGATAAAGGGAAATAAATGTATGCCATCAAGATAGAGAAAATGTTTTCTTTCAACCCATATTTATTAAACTGGCAATTTGTGGAACTGGGGACTCAGCAATGAACCAAATCCCCTTTTACTGGAGGTTAATTCTACTGAGGAGACAGGCTAATTATTGGAAATGATAGGATGGGTAGAAGTTACCAGCTACCCAGTGCACATAGGGGATATTTTGACTAGTGGATAGGAGAAGGAAGAAGAAATAACTAATGGGTTTCGGGAATATTATCATTTATAATTGAAGGAGAGATCAAGAATTCCCCAACAAAACTCAGAGGAGTTCATTACCATCAATGCAGCCCAATAAGAAATGTTGAAGAGAATTCAAGTGTAAAAAAAAGACCAAAAATTGAAGAAAATTATGAAAAGAAAATATTTCACAGGTAAAGGCAAACATATAATAAAGGTAATAGCTATTTACTTACAAAGCCAGTATGGAGGTGAAACCACTAAAATAGCAAAACTAATTACATCTATAATAATTAATCAAGGAACAAATTTTATTTTACACAAAACGATCTAAAATATGGGATCACATACATAAAATCTGAAGGGGGTAAAAACTTACTGCTTTTAGAATGTGTTCGAACTTAAACAACCACCAACTTAATATAGACTGCTATCCACATTAGATGTTACATGTGAACCCAGTGGAACCACAAATCAAAAACCTGTAATAGTTAGATACACAAAAAATAAAGAAAAAGGAATCCAAGCATAACACTAAAGAAAGTCATCAAACCACAAGAGAGGAGAATAAAAGAAAACAAAGAAGAGCAACAAAAACATTTAGAAAACAGGGACCAAAATAGTAGAAGGACATATCTATCAATATTTACTTTAAATGTAAATGGGCTAAATGCTTCAAAGACATAGGATGACTAGGTAGATTAAAAACAAAGCAAAAAACCCTAAAACTCATATATATGCTGCCTACAAGAGACTCAGTTCATACTTACAGACACTTAAAACACAAAAATGAATGGAAAAATATATTCCATGCAAATGGAAGTGAAAAAAAAAGTGAGGGTAGCAAAAGTAGATTTTAAAATAAACACTGTAACAAGAGACAAATAAAAGCATTACAAAATGATAAAGGAATAAATCCAACAATAGGATATAACAATTGTGGGCATATCTATGCACAGAACATAGGGACACCTAAATACATAAAGAGAATGTTAATAGAAATAAGGGGAGAAACTGACAGTAACACAATAATTGTAGGGGGTTTTAACATTCCATTTACATCAATGGATAGATCTTTCAGACAAGAAAATCAACATGGAAACAACGACTTTGAATGACTACATTATACTAGATGAACCTAACAGATTTATAAAGAATTCCTTCTTAAAACAGCAGAATGCATTCTTTTCAAGTGCAGATAGAACATCTTCAGAAACAGATCATGTATTAGGCCACAAAACATGTCTCAAATTTGAGAAGACAGAAACCATATCAAGTATCTTTTCTGACGTCAACAATATAAAGCTAGAAATCAATTAACAAGACAAAAATGAAAAAAAAAATACAAAATTGTAGAGGTTAAACAACATGCTATTAAACAGTGATGATACCAAAGAGGAAATTTAAAAATGCATACAGATAAATGAAAATGAAAACACAACAGTTCAAAATCTTTGAGATACAGCAAAGGGAGTTCTGAAATGATGTTTACAGCAATATAGGACTACCTCAAGAAATTAAAAAACAAAACATGGAAATAAAAAATCTAGGCTTACACCTAAAGAAAAACACCTAGAAAAAGAAGAAACAAAATTAGTAGAAAGAATAAAGACTAGAATAAATATATCAAGATTAGAGTGGAAATAAATTCAACAAAAAGAAAGAAAGGGAGGGAGGGAGAGAGGGAGAAGGAGGAGGGGAAAGGAGAAGGAAGGAAGGAAGGAAGGAAGGAAGGAAGGAAGGAAGGAAGAAAAAACAAAAAGAAAATATCAATAAAACCAAAAGCTGGTTCTTTGAAAACATAAACAAAATTGATAAACCTCCAACCAGACCGATCAAGAAAAATAGGGGACTGAAATAAATAAAATCATAAATGGAGAAGGAATAACTGACACTATGGAAATACAAAGAATTATGAGAACAGTATGAAAAATTATATGCCACCAAATTGGACAACCAATTTGCAAGAAATGGTTAAATTCCTAGAAAATTTTCAACAGACCAGTTATTGATTACAAAATTAAATCAGTAATCAAGGGACACCTGGCTGGCTCAGCAGTTGAGCCTGTGACTTTGGCTCAGGGCATTATCCTGGGTCGAGGGATCGAGTCCTGCATTAGGCTCCTTGTGAGGAGACTGCTTCTCCCTCTGTCTGTGTCTCTGCCTCTCTCTGTGTGTCTCTCATGAATAAATAAATAAAATCTTTAAAAATAAAATAAAATAATAAATAAACCAGTAATCAAAAAAAACTCCCAACAAACAAACATCCAGGAGCAGATGGTATCACAAGTGAGTTCTACTAAACATTTAAAGACAAGTTAGTACCTATTCTTTTCAAAGTATTCAAAAAAATAAAGAAATGTTTCCATACTCATTCTATGAGGTCAGCATTACTCTGATCTTAAAACCAGATAAAGGTGCCATTATAAAAGAAAACTCCTGGCTAATTAATAACCCTCATGAACATAGAAGCAAATATTCTTAAAAAATATTAGCAAACCAAATTTAACAATCCATTAAGACAATCACTCACCATGATCAAGTGAGATTAATTCCATGAACACAAATATGCTTCAATATTCACAAAATCAGTGTGATACATCATTAACTATAAAATGGATTTTAAAAAACTGTATCATCACAAAAATAGATGAAGAAAAAGCATTTGACAAAATACAACATCCATTCATGAAAAAAAGCTTTCAATAAAGTGGGCCTAGAGGAAACACATTTTAATGTAATAAAGTCTATATATTAAAAAAAACCACAGTTAACATCATACTTAGTGATGAAAACAAGAAGCTTTTCTTTTAAGATCAGGAACAAGACAAAGGTGATCACTCTGTTATTGAATATAGTACTGGAAGTCATAGGTACAGTAAATGGGGGAAAATACTCAAACTGGTAGAAGTGAAACTGTCACTATTTGTCAATGACATGATACTATACATAGAAAACCCAGAAGACTCCAATAAAAAAATATTAAAGCTGATAAATGATTTTAGCAAAGTTGCAAGCTTCACAATTTAGTTTGCAATTTAGTAAACTTGCAGGATACACAATACATAGAAACATGTTGTGTTTCTATACACAAATAACAAAGTGGCAGAGATTAAGAAAACAATTCTATTTATAATTGCACCACAGGGAATAAAAAAGCTAGGAATAAATTTAACCAAGGAGATTAAGTCCTATACTCTGAAAACTGCAAGGCACTGATGAAAGAAATTGAAAAGAACACAAACAAATGGAAATATCCGGGGATCCCTGTGTGGCTCAGCAGTTTAGCGCCTGCCTTTGGCCTAGGACATGATCCTAGAGTCCCGGGATCGAGTCCCATGTCGGGCTCCCGGCATGGAGCCTGCTTCTCCTTCCTCCTGTGTCTCTGCCTCTCTCTCTTTCTCTATGTCTATCATAAACAAGTAAATAAATAAATATTTTAAAAAAAGAACTTTAAAAAAAAACCAAATGGAAATATCCATCATCCCCATGGTTTGGAACATTGTTAAAATGTCCATACTACTCACAGTAATCTACAGATTCAATGCAATCCCCACCAAAATATCAAGAGCAATTTTAACTGAACTAGGACAAATAGTCCTCAAATTTGGAACCACAGGAACCATGAAGGAACTCAAATATACACAGCGATTTTGGAAAAGAAAAACAAAGCTAGAGGTATCAAAATCTCAGATTTCAATTATTGTAATCCAAACAACATGGTACTGGCACAAAAAATAGTTTCAAAGATCAATGCAGCAGAATACAGAACCCAGAAGGAAACCCACATATATATGGTCAATTAATCTATGACATAGGAGGCAAGAATATACAAAGGGGAAAAGAGAGTCTCTTCAACAAATAGTGTTGGGAAAACTGGATAGCTACATGCAAAAGAAAAAAACCGGACCACTTCCTTACATCATACATAAACTAAAAATGGATCAAATGTTAAGACCTGAAAACATAAAATTACTGAAAGAAAACAGGCAATCATCTCTTTGACAAAAGCCTTAGCAACATATGTATGTACACATCCCTTCAGGCAAGGGAAACAAAAGCAAATAATAAAGTCCTGAAACTACACCAAAATAAAAAGCTTTTGAAAAGCAAGTCACCAAGAAAGCAAAGAGATCCTGTTGAATGGGACATGATATTTGCAAATGATGTATTGGGTAAGGCATTAAGATCCAAAATACATGAGGAACCTGTATAACTCAACACTGAAAATATGATTAAACAAGGTGCAGAGGACCTGAATAGACCTCAATTTTTCCAAATAAGACATGTAGATGACCAGTAGACACATGGAAAGATGTTCAATATCACTAATCATCAGGGAAGTAGAAATCAAAACCACAATGAAATACCAAATGATACATTACCTCAGTAAGAATGGTTAGAATCAAAAAGACAAGAAATAACAAGTGTTGGTAAGGATGTGGAGAAAATGAAACCCTCACATGTTGTTGGTAGGAATGTAAATTGATGCAACCACTGTGAGAAAACTTCACCTTTAAAGAATGAAGTTTCCTTAAAAAGTTAGAAACAAAACAAAACAAAACATCGTACAATCCAGTAATTCCACTACTGGTATTTAGCCCCCAAAAGCTAAAACATTAATTTAAAAAGATATATGTATTCCTATGTTCATTGCAGCTTTATTTACAATAGCTAACATATGGAAGCAACCCAAGTGTTGATAGATGAATGGATAAAGAAAATGTGTGTGTGTTCACATATGCACAATGGATTATTACTCAGCCATAAAAGAAGAATGAGGTCTTGCCATTTGTAGAAGCATGAGTGGACCTAGAAAATATTATGCTCAAGGAAATATGTCAGATAAAGGAAAATCCTGTGTCATTTCACTTATATCTGGAATCTAAAAAACAAATAAACAAAACAGACTCAAAAATACAGAGAACAAACTGATGACTGTCAGAGGGGAGTGGGCGGATAGGCCAAATCAGTGAAGAGAATTAAGAGATATAAATTTCCAGTTACACAACTACATTTCAATAATAAATTATTTTTTAAAAGCTAATTGGTTGGCTCAGTATGTGGATGCAAACCACAAATACACAGTACCTGCTGTAAAGCTGTTGTCTTAGCAGAGGGATGGAATGGTCTGTTAAGAACACAGTGAGATGTCATTTCAGAAACAACACCCTAAGAAGAGCATCAGGATGTGGTATATACTGGAAATCAATGATTATTGCATGATTCTATGTACCAATAGGTAGAAAATAAGGGTTGAGGAACAAAGGAGTGTAAGGTATAGTCTGGCTTATCATCAGTTCCAGTGACCCCTTGATATTCTGGACTTTGTGTCCACACAATTCTGGCCTCTACAGACACAGAGGGAAGCCCAGCTTCTCATACAAATGACAGCAAGAGTATCACTCAGCTATAAGCTTTAGCAGCTAGACACTTTGGGCTTCTCATGCCAAGGAATGATCTGGCAAGAAGAGAAGTCAAAATCTTGGCAGCAGTAACTGACGGGGATCATCAAAAGAATCTTGGTAAAATAAAACAAATGAAAAGGTCTACGTATATCAGTAACAACAATACAAATAGGGTAAATTTATCTGCTGAAAGACAGAGGAGTCTCAGGATAGATTTAAGAGCAAAAAGGATATCTGCTATCCTGCAGAGATACACCTAAATCAAAACTATAGCCAAAGTTTAATAAAAATTGCGAAGACAGGGAAATCGCTTCAATGGTTCAAATTTTGTGAAAATATACCCAACTGAAAAATACCAAAATGCCAAATGAAGTCTCACAAAGATATTTAAATTTGTGTTGCAGCATTCTCAAAAATCTAAGAAAAAAAATCCCAAGGATTAAAACAAAAACAAAAACAAAACCTCCAGGGCACATAGATGAATTAAGTGTCTGCCTTTGGCTTAGGTCATGATCCCAGAGTCCTGGGACTGAGCCCTACATTATTGGGCCTCCTTCCCCCCCTCTCTCTGCCTCTGCCTACCACTCCCTCTGCCTGTGTACTCACTCACTCCATCACTGTCACATGAACAAATAAAATCTTTAAAAAAAACCCAAAACTCCAAGATCATTAAACAAGATTGACAAAGAACCTTGGGAAACAATAATACTCAGAGCATATGCCAAAATAAAATTTTAAAAATTCAGAGATTAGTGTGCAATGGGACAGAAAATGTAGCATTGAATCCTTGTAAGGAATGTATGTGAACCTGATATACCTCTGCATAAAGCTGGGTACTTTGAATGAAAGGGATTCATCTCCTATACACAAGCCTAGTGGGGGGACTAGTGGAGGGACTAATGGGGGGGGCGAGGGGAAGGTCTTCATCAAGAAAATAAGAACCTCTGTCTCTGACATAGTTCCAAAAGAGAGGGAAGTTTCTTCTGAGAAGCTATAACCACTGACTCTTCTCATATGCATCTCGTTTCATGTTTATAATTCTATGAGGTCCAGGACACCTCAAACAGAGTAAGTAAAGTAGTCCTCGATATTTGAAAATCAATGTGATTCACTATATTAATATACTAAAGAAAAAACAGATAATGATCTTAATTCAGGAAAAACATCTGACAAAATTTGCATCATTTCAAGAAAAACACACCCAGAAACCTAGGAATAGAAATTACTAACCTAATAAGAAACATTATTTTAAAAAATGACAGCTAGGGATGCCTGGGTGGCTCAGCAGTTAAGTGCCTGCCTTTGGCTCAGGGAGTGATCCTGGAGTCCTGGGATCGAGTCCCACATGGGCTCCCAGCATGGAGCCTGCTTCTCTCTCTGCCTATGTCTCTGACTCTGTCTCTCTCTGTGTGTGTCTCATGAATAAACAAATACAATCTTTAAAAAAAAAATGACAGCTATTATCAACTTAATGGTGAAAGACTGAAGGCTTTCCCATAATATAACAAGCCAAGGAAGTTCTTATTAACTTCTTCAAGACTGTAGTGGAATTATAGATAGTGCAATAGAACATGATAAAATTTCCTTTATTCAAAAGGAGAAAATAAAAAGTCTTTATTCATAGATGATATGACTTTCTATATCAAACACCCAAAATAATATACAAAAAGCTTCCAAAACTAATAAGTGATTCATCAAATTCTCAGGTCAGAAGGTCAACACTGGAAAGAGTTTATTGTAATTCTGTATACTGGCAATGCAAAATTATTGGCATTTGAAAAATTTTTTAAAGTAAACATTTTTTAAATGTTACTATCCCAGAAAAAAAATCATCTTAAGTATAAATATAACAAAATATGAAGTATGTATATTAACATTTTTAAAAATCCATGAAATCAATCAAAGAGCCAGATAAATTAAATGATTTAGCTTGTTCATGGAATGGACAACTCAATATTATAAAGAAATTAAGTGTTCCCAAATTTATCTATATAGTCAGTGCAACCTCAACAAAAAGACCAACAGACATTTTTGGAAATAAGATTTCAAAAGTTCTACGAAGTGCAAAAGTAACTAAAATAGCCAAAATGATTTGGAAATTTAAGGATAAAGTTGGAGGACTCATGACACCTGACTTCAATACTTACTATAAAATTACAGTATACAAGACATTGTGAAATTGGCAAATGGACACCTAGATCAGAACAAAATAGAGAGTCCAGAAATAGACCCACACAAATATAGTCAACTGATTTTTGACACAGTTACCAAAAACAATTAAATGAAGAAAGGATAGTCTTCTCAATAAGTGATACTAAAAACAATGGATTTCCATATGTAAAAGAAAAAAAATCAACCTCCAACACATCTTCTACAATATTTAACTCGAAGCTGACCAAATGTAAAACATAGATGTATAGTAATTCCAGAAGAAAAATTCAGAGAAAATCTTGTCAACTTGGGTTTGGCAAAGGATTTTTAGATTTAACACCTGAATTAACCATCTGTAAATGAAAAATGTAGTAATTTGGACTTTATGAAAATTTAGGAATTTTCTTAGTGTTGAGACTGAATAATCAAGCTACAGAGGGGAAGAATATATTTGCAAATTACATTTATGATGAGGGACTTGTAGCCAGAATACATAAAGAACTGTCAGAATTCAACAATGAGAAACCAAACAATCTACCAAACAATCTACCTTTCCTTTTTTTTTTTTTAAGGGTAACTTCTGCCAAGATGATGTAACAGGAACCAGATGTATCTTCCCACAAGAAATGACAAAGAAGGAAAGAAATCAATCACTCACTCAATCTGAATTAATGGTTTTCAAAACATTGGATCTCAGTCAACAAAATACAGAAATTCCTGAGCAATGAAAACAAAGTGAGCCCTAGGATTATCCAGCTTACTACTCTAAGAGTTTTCTGGCATTTGAGCAGGAGGGAGAACACAGGTGGAGCTCATCAGACTCTTGATTTGACACATGCCAGAAATTCTAGAAAGACAGAAGCACTTATAGTTTGTAGGAAAGAGTAGTAGAGAATAAAGAGCTATACAGAGAAGAAACAGAGGTCTGCCTAGGGTCACCCTTGAGTATTCTTCAGAGGTAACATCAGAGTTCACAGAAGACCTGGCTGGAAGAGTACCCATTCCCACAACCCAGACTGGAAAGCCTAACAATCCATGGGGCACTGAGCATGGTACTCAGACAGGTAATGCCTCCATAGTAAAGAATTAGTGGTAGAGTAAATCAACTGCTATGGTCTCATCTAAGGAATCTTCAAATCAAGACCCAGAAGGATGCAGCTGTTTCCAAGTAACTCAAATACATGCCAGACCAATGTTCAAATATGTTTATAAGAATACAAAAATATCAGGCCCCCCAAAATAAAATTCTCAATGTTTTCATCCAACTAAAGATTATCAAGCATTTAAGAGTCAGAAAAATATGACCTGTAATGAGGAGAAAAATTAGTAAATAGGAACCAACCCATCTATGATATAGATGTTAGACTTATCATACAAGGACATTAAAATATAACTATTCCATATGTCCAAAGAAGAAAGAATAAATAATATTCAAAATATAAAAATAGACAAACCTATATACAGCAAAGATGACAAAAGTAGGGAGAACATGTATTGAAAAACATGTAAAAAAATCTGAATTTAACACAAATTTCTAGAAAAAATAAGGCTTCTAAAATGGAAAAAAGCAGAAGTAGAATACTTTTTTTGCCCACTATGTCATAATGACTAATATGCAGACTCTGAACAGGATTGCCTCAATTCAAATCCTGGTTCTAAAAGCTTATCTGTGTGATCTTGGACACCTTAAAATTTCTGGGCCTTGGTCTCTTCATTCTAAAATGTGGATCATAAATAGTACTTACCTCACAGAGTTATTCTGAGAGGTTAAAATGAGTCTAGAGGTTCAGTTTTTAGAATGGGGTCTAGTACATAGTAAGAGCTATGTAAGGACTACCTCTTTAATAATATTACTACCAAAGGTCATCATGCCTATTACAAGGAACTCCACCTCTTGGTGTAAAACCTAGAAAAATTCACCTGTGCATCAGAAGACATTCACTTCAGTGTTAGTGTATATTTATAAACATTTCACAAGTACCTAAATCTCCATCAACATAAAAATGGATAAATTAATACTGATTATATTTGCATAATAATATGAGGCAGTATATTAAAATGAATAAAAGAGTGGCAGCTACCATCATAGACAAGTCTCAAAAACAACATAGGGTCAATGAAAAACATAAGGTTCAGAAATATGTGTGTAATATGATGCCATAATATCAAAAGTTAGAAGATGCAAAATAACATACATGTGAACTCATGTATACACAGCATAGAGAAATGTGTAAGAAAGGTGGACCACAAAAATTAAAATAGTGGAGTGGGAAGTGGAAGGACACACAGGAAAGATCAACTATAGCTGTAAATTTAGTTGTGGAATCTGCAGCAAACTATTAGGATATACTGAAACTTACTGTATCGAGGCATACATATGAGTATTTTATTCTCATTTTCCTGTTTTAAATGTTTCCTAATAAAAACAATTTTCTGACTAGAATGAACACTTGAGTATTAAAATTGAAAGAGATCAAGAATGACAAACTAAAAGAAAGGAGACATTTAGACATAGCTTGATGAAATTTTTGAAAATCAAGGATAAAGGATATTGGAACTATCCAGTCATAAAAAGTCCACTTAACAAGGGGGAAAAATCGTAGGGAACTATAAACAGTTCTCTAACACTAAATGGCAAAAGTCACAGGGCAAAGTCTACAGTTTTGAAGAGAGACTGGGTATGAGAATTGCATGTTCCCATCAGCTGATGATTGAGTGTAAGGGAACAAGGATATTCTTAGTCATTGAAGGATTCAGAAATTACACCTGAACTCTCTCTGAAATATCTACTGAATACATTTCAGCTGACCAAGAGATCAATCCAAATAAGAAAACCTGTAAGTCATGGTATAAAAGAATTGAAGATGAACAATGTAGTCTGTAAATGTAGTTAAAGCCAAGTAATTATGAACCAGACTTAATACACTATCAGTAGTAACATTTGACAAATAGATTTATACACCAAAAATTCACAATCTTATAGATCTGAACTGACAGTTTGAATCAACAAAAAGTATAAACATGGAAAGAGATAATGCAATTTGGAGTTCCTTATATAGCAGGAAGAAAAGAGAAATTTCCATTTGTGTCAGTTGTAGCTTACTTAATTTTTAATTCTCAGTAAGTAGAATGACTTAAAATACAACCAAGACTTCTGGTTTCAAATCTAGCATGTAAAGATTTTGGAAATCAATCCCATTCTGAGAAGAAAAAGTTGGACAAACTGAAAGTTAATGTCTTTTCCTGTGCTTATCAGAGAACTTAGTTTATAAGTCAAACTGAGGCCATAAAATCTGTAAAGACAGGTGAATCCAGGGTTATAGCCCAGATTTGCCTAACTGGGGAAGAAGCCAATGGAGTTAAAACTGCTAGAAATACTCAACTGGTCATTTGGATGAATTGCTGAAGGCTGCAGGTTGACTGGTCCAAGTGTGAGAAACTCCTGGGAGCTGCAGTCTTAGAGAAACCCCCACATTTCCTGGGCTTTTCCTTCAGGAAACCCACCTGGATGGAAAGATCAGAAAAAGAGTCTCTGGCAGGTGGAAGGGAAGAGTAAAGCTTATGAAATATGCCTTGAGTTTTCTCAAAAAGGAGAAATATTTTCCAGGATGAAAGATTTTACCACAGCATTGCTCAAAAGCCATGGGAGAGGGCATTGCTTTCATTCCAGCTCCCTCTAACCCTCCTGTTTCACATAAGGGAAACAGCAGTCATCTATATGTTATGGGCTGAGAAGTGTCCCCTCAAAATGTCTATGAAGTCCTAACCTCCAGTACCTCCAAATATGACTGATTTTGGAGGTAGGGTCTTTGAAGAAGTAATTAAGTTAAAATGAGCTCATTAGGGTGGAACCTAATTAAACATGACTGGAATTCTTATAGAAAGAGATTAAGACAACACACACAGAGGAAAAATAAAGGTAGAAGACAGCCAAATGGGACACGTGGGTGGCTCAGTGGTTGAGCATCTGCCTTCAGCTCAGGGGGTGATCCCTGCATCCTGGGATTGAGTCCCACATTGGGCTTCCCATGGAAGCCTACTTCTCCCTCTACCTGTGTCTCTGCCTCTGTGTGTGTGTGTGTGTGTATGTGTGTGTGTGTGTGTGTGTGTGTTTCTCGTGAATAAATAAATAAAATCTTTATTTAAAAAAAGTTTTAAGAGTCTCTCTGCAGAAGAATACTTAGGGATCCCCAAAGTTAAAAGGAAGAAAAAAAGGATGCTAGAGGAATTTGAAACAACTAGTACATATACCTAAAGAGAACATGAGATGAAACCTACATCCTAACTAGAGGGACATAAATCTCACACTAGAAATCTATTTACTTCAATTCCTACTACACAATACAGGTTCAACTTTCCACCAAAAATTAAAAATATGCCAAAAAGCAAGAAAAAAGAGTCTGAAGAGAAAAGATAAACATCAGAGTCAGACTCAGCTATGAAACAAATTGTGGTATTATGAAGCAGGAAATTTAAAATGACTATAATTAATATGGTAAGAGTTCTAATAGAAAAAGTAGACAATAGGCAAAAACAGATAATATAAGCCAAGACATGGAAGTTCTGAGAAAAGAATCAAAAGGAAATACTAGAAATTAAATACACTGTAGCTGAAATGAAGAATGCCTTTTATAGGGTTTTTGGCAGACTCAGTAGGCTAAGGAAAGAATTCGTGAGCTTGAAGATAGGTCAATAGAAACTGTGAGAACTGAAATGCAAAGGAAATAAGAATGAAAGAATAGAATACTATATCCAAGAACAATGGGACAATTTCAAAAGATGCAACATGCATAATTAGAATAGTAGAAGAGAATGGAGCAAAATTAATATTTGAAGTAATAATAGCTGAGAATTTTCAAAAAGTAATGATAGATATCAAACCATAGATCCAAATATAGTTTAAAAAAAACTCTACCTAGACATATTATATTGTAACTGCGGGAAACCAAAGACAAAAATAATATCTTGAAAGAAGCCTTTCCCTGTAGAGAATAATACACTTTGCCTGGAGAGGAACAGGGTAAGATTTACAGGTCTCTTATCAGAAACCATGCAAGCAAAAAGAAAGTGGGAGGAAATATTAAATGTACTGAAAGAAAAAAAAGAAATGCTCAACCAGAATTTTATCAAAATTCTATTTCAAAAGTGAAGGAAAAGTTAAGTCTTTCTCAGATAATCAGAAACTGAATTCACCACCAGCAGGCCTACCGTGCAAGAAATTGGAGGAAATTTTCTTCATGTAGGAGGATAAAATAAAAAATTTGGATATGCATCAAAAAGGAAGAGCATCAAAAAAAAGGGGGGGGAAGAGCATCAGCGAAGGAATAAAGGTAACATAAAAACTTTTTTTCTTATTACTAACTGATATAAAATGTAACTCTGTTTAAAGTACTAATAGTAATTACAGATTGGATTGTTATAGTATTTTGGTAAGTGAAATGAATGACAGCATTGTCACAAGGAATTAGTAATGCTCTATTAAAAGGCACCTGCATGACACTTGAAACAACAGTGTCAACTGAAAGTGATCTTACATTAATTAAAATTAAATGTTTTAAACTCTAGAGAAACTATTAAAAGTATATATTCTTAAAAGTGTGATAGATATGTTTAAAAAGGGTAAAATGAGATCATATAGAATGCCCATATAAAACCAGAGAAGGCAGAAAAGAAGCTTCTGGCAATAAACACAAAACAAGTACAAACATAATCACTATTAATTCAATTATACCAGCAATCATTTAAATATGAATGATGTGTATAGGCTAAATAAAAGAAGGATGCAGAAAAAGGGGAACCCTCTTATACCGTTGGTGGGAATGCAAACTGGTACAGCCACTCTGGAAAACAGTATGGAGATTCCTCAAAAAACTAAAATAGAACTACCCTACTATCCAACAATAGCACTCCTAAGTATTTACCCAGAGGATACAAAAATACCAATTTGAAGGGAAACATGCACCACAATGTTTATAGCAGCATGATCTACAATAGTGAAATTATGCAAAGAGCCCAAACATCCAACAACTGATGAATGGATAAAGAAGTTGTGCTGGGGGCACTTGGGTGGCTCAGTGGTTGAGCATCTGACTCTGGTTGAGCATGGCCCAGGTCATGATCCCGGAATCCTGGGATCGAGTCCCACATCAGGCTCCCCACAGGGAGCCTACTTTTCCCTCTACCTGTGTCTCTGCCTCTCTCTCTCTCATGAATAAATAAAGAAAATATTTTTTAAAAAGTGTGTAGTGTATATAATGGAATATTGTGTTATATAAATATATAAATACACACACATATAATGGAATATTACTCAGCCATCAAAAAGAATGAAATCTTGCCATGTGCAATGACATGGATGGAACTAGGGAGTATTATGCTAAATGAAACATCAGTCAGAGAATGACAACACATGATTTCACTTATATGTAGAATTTAAGAAATAAAACAAATGAACATGGGAGGAGAGGAAGAGAGAGTCAAACCAAGAAACAGACTCTTAATTATAGAAAACAAACAAAAAAAAAAAACAAAAAAAAATTATAGAAAACAAACTGATGGTTACCAGAGGGAAGGTAGAGGTGGAGGGGAAATAAGTAAAATAGGTAATAGGGATAAAGGAAGGCATTTGTCATGGTGAGCACTGGATATTTTATCTAGGTGTTAAACCACTGAATTCCACACCTGAAACTAACATTACATTGGATTTGGCAACTGGAATTTAAATAAAATCTTAAAGAGAAAAAAAGTAAAAAAAAAAAATCAAAGATGGAGATTGTGGGAGTGGTTTTATTAAAGAAAAGCCAGGTCACCTGGATGGTTCAATGTTTGAGCATCTGTCATTGGCTCAAATCATGATCCCAGAGTCCTGGGATCGACTCCTGCATCAGGCTCCCCACAGGGAGCCTGCTACTCCCTCTGCCTACATCTCTGCCTCTCTGTGTCTCTCATGAATAAATAAATAAAACCTTAAAAAAAAAGAAGGGCAAAGCTCTGTTACTGGTAAAAAAAAAAAACACTTTAAGGATGGATAGGTTAAGAGCAAAAGGAGAGCTACATCATGCTATCAGTAAATAAAAGAAAGTTGAAGTTAGCTATATTAATTTCACACAAAGTAAATGTAGCAATCCTAACCATGTATGCACATAATAGAGGAACAAAAACAGCGAAACAAAAACTGACAGAACTGAAAGAAGAAATGGACATATTCACTGTTATGGAGACTTCAACACCTCTTGCCAGTACTTGAGAGGTCAAACAGGAAGAAAACCAACAAGGATATAGTTAAGCTGAACACTACCAATCAACTTGAATTAACTGATAATTTCACAACATGCCTTTTAAGAAAAATGATCACTTTGTAACATATATAAATATCAAATCATTATGTTGTACCCCTGAAACTAATATAATGTTAGGTCAATTATATCTCAATAAAAAAGAAAAGTAGAAAAACACACACAAAAAAAACCCGGCAGAATGAACACTCTTCTCAAGTTCTCATGGAGCTATCACCAAGACAGACCACATTCTGGGTGATAGGACACACCTTAACACCTTAACAAATTTAAAAGAAAAAAAATTATACAAAATATGTTCTCAGATCACAATGGAATAAAACTTGAAATCTATAACAGAGAGATAGCTGGGAAATCTCCAAACATTTGAAAATAAAGAATACACTTCAAAGTAAGACATAGAAAAATTTTTTAAAAAATAAGACGTAGATCAAAGAAGTCTCAAAAATAAAAACTTTATCAACTGAGTGCAAATTACTAAATTTCTGAGATGTAGCAAAAGCAGTGGTTAGAAGGACATATATCGCATTAAATGCATAAATTAGAAAAAGAGTAACAACCTAAAATCAATAACCAAAACTTCCACCTAGGGAAACTACAGAAAGAAGAGCAATTTAAACATAAAACAAACACAAGAAAAGAAATAACCAAAATTAGAGAATAAACCAAAGAAATTGAGAATAGGAAAACAATAAATTCAATAAAATTCAAATCTTATTTGAATGATCAACAAAATTGATAAATGTTTAGCTAACAAAGACACCATATGTAAATCAACACTGAAAGAAGGGCCAACATCTATTGACCCTCTGGACATTAAAAGATAATAAACTCTATACCCACAAATTTGATAATTTACATGAATGGACCAATTCCTTGAGAGATGGTAACTAGCAAAATGAATAGGAGAGATACCCTAAATACTCTTACATTTAATAAAGACAGCGAAGCAGTAATTCATAACCTTTAAAAAAGAAAAAAAAAAGAGGCCAGGCCCAGCTGGATTCATTGAAGAATTCTACCAAATATTTATAGAAGCAGTTATACCAATTCTTCACCATATTTTCCAGAAAACAGAGGCAAAGAGAATACTTCTTAACTTACTCTATGAGGCCAGTATTTCCCTAACACCAAAACCAGTGGAAAAAAATTATAAGAAGGGAAAACTACCATTATCTCTTATGAATGTATGCACAAAGTTCCCACAAATTATTAGCAAATAAAATCCAACAATGTATAAAAAAGAATTACATACTATGACCAAGTGTGATTTATTCTATGCATACAAATATTGTTTAGCAAAATCAATGCAACCTATTACATCAACAGACTAAACAAGAAAAATCATATATTTCTATAAATCATCACAGAAAAAAAGATTGACAAAAGTCAAGCACACCGTTTGGGGGCACCTGGGTGGCTCAGTGGTTGAGCGTCTGCCTTCTGCTCAGGGCTTGATCCCGGTGTCCTGGGATCAAAGCCTGCATCGGGTTCCCTGCATGGAGCCTGCTTCTCCCTCTGCCTGTGTCTCTGCCTCTCTCTGTGTCTCTCGTGAATAAATAAATACCATGGACTTTCTTCAGAGACTTAGAACAAATTATTTTAAGATTTGTGTGGAATCAGAAAAGACCCCAAACAGCCAGGGGAATTTTAAAAAAGAAAACCATATCTGGGGGCATCACAATGCCAGATTTCAGGTTGTACTACAAAGATGTGTTCATCAAGACAGTGTGGTACTGGCACAAAAACAGACATATAGATCAATGGAACAGAACAGAGAACCCAGAAGTGGACCCTGAACTTTATGGTCAACTAATATACGATAAAGGAGGAAAGACGATCCACTGGAACAAAGTCTCTTCAATAAATGGTGCTGGGAAAATTGGACATCCACATGCAGAAGAATGAAACTGGACCACTCTCTTGCACCATACACAAAGATAAACTCAAAATAGATGAAAGATCTAAATGTGAGACAAGATTCCATCAAAATCCCAGAGGAGAACTCAGGCAACACCCTTTTTGAACTTGGCCACAGTAACCGGAGAAGGACAAACAGTGTATGTTCTCATTCATTTGGGGAATATGAATAATAGTGAAAGGGAATATAAGGGAAGGGAGAAGAAATGTGTGAGAAATATCAGAAAGGGAGACAGAACATAAAGACTTCTAACTCTGGGAAATGAACTAGGGGTGGTGGAGGGGGCGGAGGGTGGGGGTGAATGGGTGACGGGCACTGAGGGGTACACTTGACTGGATGAGCACTGGGTGTTATTCTGTATGTTGGTAAATTGAACACCAATAAAAATTAATTTATAAAATTAAAAAAAAAGTCAAGCACCCCTTCAGAATAATAATAATAATAATAATAATAATAATAACATCCTCTTAGTAAACTAGGAATAGAAACTTCCTCAGCTTGATAGAGAACATATAAAAAGAAAATCTACTGGGCGGCCTGGGAGGGTTCAGTCAGTTAAGCATCTGCCTTCCGGAAGGTCATGATTTCTGGATCCTGGGATCCAGCCCTAAGTTGGGTTCCCTACGCAGTGAGGAGTCTGCTTCTCTCTCTGTCCCTCCTCCCAGATCCCGGCTCTCTCTCTCTCTCATATGCACTCTCTCCCCCAAATAATAAAATCTTTAAAAATAATAATAAAAAAATAAAAGAAAGTCTACTGCTGACATCAAACAATGATAGGAAGTTGTATGCCTTCCCCTAAGATGAGGAATAACACAAGGAAGTCTCTTCTCATCACTCTTATTCAACATCATACTTGAAGTCCTGCCAGTGCAATAAAAAATAAAAGATACACTAACTGGGAAGGAAGGAATAGAAGTATCTTTCTTCACAGATGACATGATTGTCTATGTAGAAAATCCAAAGAACTACTCCCCAAAATCTCCTGGGACTAATAAATGATTACAAACATGGCTTCAGGATACAAGGTTAATATACAAAATTCATTGACTTTCCTAGAAATTTACAACAGATCATTGGAATTTGAAATTAAAAAACGCAATACTATTTTAGTAGCTCCCAAAATAATTTATTTATGTATGGATCTAACAAAAGATGTATAAGATCAATAAGCAGAAAACCATAAACTTATTAAAGACTTATGAAGATCTATATAAATAGATACTTTTTATTCTTGGATTGAAAGACTTAGTATTATAAACAATGTTTATTTATCCCATCTTGACCTATAATTTCAACTTCAGCCCCAGCAAAATCCTAGCAGGCTCATTGTTGGATCTCAACAAATTGATGCTGACACTTATTTCAAATATCAAGGTCTTAGAATAGCCAACACAGTTCTTAAGAAGGATGAATTTTGAAGATTCACAATACTTGATTCAAGATAGATATAAGACTATAGTAATCAAGACAGTGTTATATTAGTGAAAGAATGGGCATATGGATACATGCAACAGAATAGACTCACATGAACACCATCAACTGATTTTTGAGAAAAGGAGCAAAGGCAATTTGATGGAGAGCTAAGTCTTTGTGACAAAGGTACTAGAACAATTGGATGTCCATATGCAAAAAAAAATAAGTAAAAGAATTTAGTCGCAAACCTCATATCTTACACATAATTAACTCCAAATGGATTACAGACCAAAAATGTAAAATGCCAATCCATAAAACTTCTGCAAAAAAAACATGAGAGAAAATCTACATTGACCTTAGATTTGGTGATGCATCTAAAAATGTAACACCAATAGCATTTGAAGAAAAAAAAATAATGGCTAGCAGAGAAAGGGTTGCAGGCTTCTCGCTGTCACTGTGGGAAGTCACAGATGAAGGGAAGGAGTAGGCTAGAGTGATCCATGTGGTGATAGATCAGAGACATCAGTATTAACCCATATTTAGGTTTATACAGACACAGATGGTCACATACAGAAGTATTTGCATGAATACATACAAACATAGGGTAGCATACACACATAATTCCTTCCTCTGCCTGCTGAGAGTGCCTTAGAAGAACATCCTAGAAATAGTGAGAACACCTGGCAGGCAGATCTTCATTTCTAAAGACTGTACTCCAGTCAAAGGAACCAGGGCTCCTTAAATGGCTGGCTCTCAGGCTGAGGCAGGAAATGACAAGATAACTCTGAAGCATTTCATAATGCTGCAAAACAGGAAAACACTATGAAAGAAAAGACTCATATAATGATGGAACTGTTACCACAGGAGCCAAATAAAAGAGTTCCCAATGGCCGAAGCTGAAACGATTTAGCATCCAAAAAACACAAAAAGTTAAAAAAAAAAAAAGTTAGTACCAGATTACAGCCCAAAGTATCAAATGAATATCTATGCATTCATACTGATATAAGTGATTAAATAAGAAAATAAGATAGTAGACAAATCACCTATGCAGAATTCAAAATAATTTCTGTAACTACTCTACACTGAAGGAGGTCCAACAGAATTTCTTACTCTTTATGTGTAGTCTGTGCATAATGACTTCTACTTTGAGTATAATATGGAAAGGAAAAAAGAGAAGTGAAGCTTTATAACAGAAAAAAATAGACAAACACTACCTCAGCCAAGTGATCAAGCTTAACCTCAACAGTAATAAATCCTCCTGATAGTACATATTCTTCATATGATGTGATGAAAATTACATTTTACTTCTGTGATCTTCCTCCCCAAACACATTATCCAGCCTAATTTTGAAAACAAAACAAAACAAAAACAAAAACAAAAAAACAGCAGACAGATCTCAAGTAAGGTACATTCTATATAATACCAATGCTTCTGAGACCTTTCAAGGTCATCAAAAACAAGGAAAGTCAGAGACATTGCCACAGCCGAAAGGAGCCTAAACAAATACAGTTAATGAATGTAATGTGGTACCTTGGATGAGATCCTAGAACAGAAAATGGACATTAGGAGAAAACTGAGGAAATCTGAATAAAATATGAGCTTTAGTTTATTTATTAGTAACGTGTCCATATTGATTCATTAGTTGTGGCAATGTACCATGCTAATGCAAGATGGTAATAATAGGGAAAACTGAGTATGGGATATATTGCAAGTCTCTACCATCTGAAATAATTCTGCAAATCTAAAACTATTCAAAAATTGAAAGTTTATTTAAAAACACATAAATATATTTTAATAAATATAAAAATATGAAAGCATATCTTTTGTATTGTTTTTAAAAAGACAGGTAACACCCAGTCTTGGCAAGGAACATTCTTATTTTGCCGGTAGGACTATAAAATGGGACAGCGTACTTTCTACAGACTTTTTACTCTTATGAAAGTTTCCAGGAGTGAAGAAAACATAAAACTACCATAGGCTGGTAAAAAGAATGTTCACAGCAACTTTATTCATAATAGCCAGAAGTTGAAAACAGTCCAACATCCCTCAACAGGAGAATAAATAATTTATGGTATCTTCATACAACAGGAGATACTTAGCATTAAAAGATATTTATCATCCATCTCAATAACATGGATGAATCTCAATACCTCTCTTAAGCAGAAGAAGCCAGACAGGAAAAAAAAATATACACTGTAGGATTCCATTTACATGTTTTTCTAAAGCAGGCAAAAGGACTCTACAGTGAAAGGATTCAGAAAAGCTTTGTCTGAGGAGGTGTTGACTTAAGGAGGCCCAAGGGAAATTTCGTGGGTTAAAGAAATGTTCTACATCTTAAAGGGGTATAGCCTACATGAGTCGAAATTCAGAGTTGTACACAAGATTTGCACATTTCACTCTACTTAGATTTTAACTTCAGAAAGAACTGTAAATACACAGGAAAAGTAATATCAATGTATCTAACCCTTGAAATAATGTCATCCCCAGCTATATTTATGATGATTGCATTAATGTCTTATTTGTTTCCTACTATGATTTATCATTGAGATTAAGTGCAGGTTGAAAGAATAATTTAAAATTCAATAATTAGCATTTTTGGCTTTTGAGGCTTTTAGAAAAATAAGTACAGCTAATACACGATGTTACATTAGTTTCAGGTGTACAACATTAGTGATCCCACTTCTCTATACGTTATGCTGTGCTCATGGCAAGTGTAGCTACCATCTGTCACCATACAACCCTATAATTAGCATGTTTAAATGTTTACTATGAATCATCGCTAGAGCAAAACATCTATAAAAAAACAATTATTGCCCACTTCACAGGTGAGTAAATTAGGGCTCAGAGAGAAAGGAGACTTGTTCAAGATTACTCGGAAAGGATAGGGGTAAATTCCACAGACTACTAGTATCTTTGGGGCTGGCTCTTCAGCAGGTGGGGGTAGGAAGCAGCAAAAGCCAAGGTTAATAATGTAATGAATGGTGAAGTCAGCTGAATTTTCAGGATTTCTGGGCGAAAGCGACATGGAAGTCAGATGTGGAGTTTTATTGCCTGATATGAGGAATTAAAGTAGCTCACCAGGAGAAGCAAGTGTTTTCCTGGCACTAAACTCCAAGAGGAATGTAGAACTCCGGCCAGGAGTCCTTGTATAAGAGCCGGAGAGCACCCTCAGGCCCAGTGCATCAAGTAAGTAGCAGTTTCACAAAACATGCAGACTCATTCTCGACCTGACCCTTTCTCACCCTGATGTTCCATCAAAACCAGAAACTGGTTGCAGGTGCCTTGCTCTGCTACCAACTTCACCCACCAAGGAGCTCCATTCCAACACAACCAATTTCATTCGCTGTAGCCTGCATTAATCAGCCTATTAGTAATCATGCTAATTGAACTATTTGTTGTGAGTTCAATCTGATCTGCTACTGAGGAAAATAAACATCTTGGTTTATCCATGGCATGTGTTCTCAAGAAATGCTTCACTTAGCACCCAGCTGTAAATCTGAACAAAATGGAGAAGAGAAATTTCCACAGACAAATGTTTTGGCTAACTGTCTCCTATGGCATTTCAACTGAAATCTTCTCTTCAAAAATATAGCTGCCATTTGAACCAATATTTCTTCAGTTTATTCCATTTCCAATTAGTGGCTCAGCTTTGCGTTGGCATTTCTGTTTTAGCAGCTGCAGTGAAATCAATGGGCCAAATGTTGCCTCCCCCCTTTGCCTACACTCCACTTTTACTGATACACACAGGCAGAGCGCAAGTACCACGGAGCAAAAAGCTGGCCCAGAATAGCTACTGTCCTATTCATTAATGCCTCGATGAGTCGATAACAGCAGAAATCAGTGAGAGGTTTTCTGAAAAACATAAACAACCTTGAGTATGGCTCAAACGAAGGGTCTTACTTATAAGCAAAAAAGGGTTATTAAAAGCAACCACACAACTGCAACTGGAGGGGGTAATGCTTTCTTGCCTCCCAGTATCAAGAAATCATGTCTCATAATAAAGATAGTCCTATTACAAAAATTTGAGGACTCCCTTTTTAGAACAGACATCGAATTAGTAAGCATCTCTCAAGTAGAGACTCAGCGCTGTGCTAACCCTACAGGACTTGATCAAAAGCGAAAGTTATTCTCCTTCTGCAGTGATGTTAGAAATATTTGCAATGACTAGATTTTCCAAAGAAATGGAGTGAAGTTGTAAAGAGCAAGGGGCATGGCTTTTGCCCAAGGGCTTGAGGCATTGCTCTGTTCCTCAGATGCCTTTCTTTCCCACTTGAGAGTGTGAGGTTTGTCTCAGAGCTAATGGCTGCAGGATAATTCTAGTCTTGGGATGGAGGAAGATGATTCTGTTTTATCTTCGGATGTGAGGGTATATGAATCCTTATGAGTAGTGCTGGCCCTCTCAGTGCGCTGTCCAATATGGTAGCCAGCAGACAGATGTAGCTACATCAATTGAAATTTTAAATTAAAAAATTCAATTCTTTACTTGCACTAGTCCATTTCAAGTGCTTTGACTGCCAGAAATACACCATCTCCTTCATTGTTGAAAGTCTTACTGGACAACCCCACTCCACGTAAGTGAAAAGACTCCTGAAGTCACTGCCTTAGATGATTCTGGTTGAATTAAAGATTCTCTCATTTTAGAAGACCTTGATACATGACAGAGACTTTCAATCTGACTGCAAAACCACTGACTCAAGGGGGGTGAGTTCCTGCTACTCCCAGTCACAGCATGACCGCAAGATCATGTTCAAAAGCAGCAGTGTACTGGAAACCAGAGTCTTGACCTCAGGAAGCTTACAATCAAGACATTTCTCTCCCTCTTGCCTTTCTTGTCCTCTCGCTTTGTCCATGTATGTCTCCCTTGGTGTCACATACTCTCCCTCTTTCTCTGATTATTTTTTGCCTTGCCTACTCATCAGTGAAAGAACTCTAGGCTCATTTATGCCCTGGAAAATTAATGATTTAATAGGAGAAGACTGGTTGCTAGGTTTGAAGACAGAAGTTTCGACACCGTAAGTTTGCTTCTGAATGAATTCTTTGCATAACGTTGTAAAAATATTTCCCTTTCCCTTTGAGAACCAATGGCATCCACCAGGATACAGTGAAACCTTTGGGTATGCAGCAATGTCTTGCCAGACGGATGAACTGGTAACTGTCCGAGCTTATCAAAACACTATTGTGATGTCAAGACAGCTGCAAGACTGTTTCAGGAAAGCCTAATTACAGTGGCTGGGAGACAAGCTTGAAAGGAGAAAATGCTGTCCCTAAGTAAGATAAGCAAGTGGAACTTTACAAATGTATATTCTCGTCCTCCTTGTCTCCTCTGTTGCCAACAGGCAGCCAAAAAGCCAGCAGGGTTCTTTCAAAGGCTGTCTTTCCATTAGGACTTCAATGGCATTGGCAATAAAAGGTGAGACAGAAGGGCATGCAAAATGGAGCTGAATGCCACCCTGGAACCAAGTTTATTATGCTGAGAACATACTTGTTGCTATGCTAATGGGATAGGATTATAGTTCTCTGACTATTTAAAATTTTCCAGCACAAATGAGGCAGTGTAGTGGGGCTGTTACATCATGTAGTTTCTCAAAGGGCTGATGGCTCCTCTCCATTTACACCTCCTCCTCTTGCACATGGCCCCTTTTCCTGGTGAGAAGACGCTTTTGCTTTTCACAAAGTGGTCTCATTTGCTTGGAAAACATCATGAGACTCACTTAGGATTCATAACAGCCAGATTTCATCAGGACTCCACAAAGGTAAAGATGTCTTGGCCATGTTCCAAATGTGTTCAAGTCCTCGTCCTTCTACCTCTCTCTGCTCCATAGCTATGCCACCAAAAACAGCAAGAGAAAAGAAATGGGCCATTCAGCTGAAAAGAAGCATTGGAGTTGAAAGGTTTGGTTTAGGTGTTTTATTTATTTTTTTTTTAATCCTCCAAGTTAAATTGGGTTCCACTATCTGGATAAGACAACAGCAAAGGAAGGTAAATCCAGGGGAAAAGGAAGGTGAAGAAAAGATAAACTTGTGTTGGAGAAGTCTGTCCTTTATTGGGGATGAAGCTTAAAAATCAATGGTAAACACAAAGTACCTGAAACAGAGTAACCCAAAATCAAAATAGACTCCCCAAGTCTATCCACTTGTCTTAATTACTATGACCAGCCTAACCTAAGCTAGCGTCTTCCTACACCTGGAGTCTATGGTCTCCCAATGGTCCATTGGTCCAGCTGCTATTGCTTTGCTCCAAGGAATTCATTCTCCTCGCTGAGGGTAGAGTCATGTTTGAACTTCTGTTTAAGTATCTCTAAGATTCTGTGGTGCTTTTTACATAAAAGCAACCTTCCTTAATATGATTAACAGGCTCTATAAATCACAGCCCCTCCCCCACTCCTCCAAGAAGCCCCAGCCTACACCGCTATCATAGGCTTTCTCAAAGCCTTCTCTCAAGTATCATACTTTAGCCAGTTTCCAGATATTCATATATCCCTGTCTCCTCTGTGTGGAACCCTCTTTCTTCATCTCTTCACCCATGTAACTAATTTTTCACCTTTATATCTCAGATCCTTCTCTGACTTTCACCAGGAAGCCTTCCTCAACCTAACTAGGCAAGAAGCCTTGAATGTAGTCTCTGTTGTCTCTGTCTTCTGACTTTACCTTTATAATTGTTACTGAGGTTTCATTTTCACATTCATTGTATGCATATTTGATTGATGCTTTTTCTTCCCCCACTAGCTTTGTAAGGTCAGGGAACAGGTCTTTCTTGCTTATAATTATATTCTTGGGACCATGCTGGCACCTGGCACTAAATAGCAACTCAAAATTATCTGAGACATTAAGACAGACTAGGAAGGAGGCAGGGACTTATCCGGACATAATACAATGCATTCTCTGAAGAGTGGGACTGAGCCTACGACTCTTTGTGGTAACTTCCTGATAAATGATTGTTGCTTTATCTAAAGCAGTTGGAAATGATGGACTGAAAGAGCAAACAGGTCTAGCAGGAAAGTGTCCTATGTATAGCAAAGAGCACATCTAGGAGAAGAGAAGTATACATGGGATGAGCAGCAGCAGAGGTCTAGCCTGGGTGTGTCTTTCCTTGATTTGGTGGCTTTATTCCAGCCAGACTCAATGTGTTCTAAGACATACGGCCAAAGTCAATTGTAAGCCCTTTCCTTTAAGGAAGGGGACCTTAGCTGAATTTGCTTTCATCAGATATTGGAGGCAAAAGGATGGAATACATGGCATCCGCCAAGCCTTCAGATCCCAAATCAAATTATACAAGTGTTACCAGTGAGCTTACTAAAGGGCCAGTTGGACAGCATTAAAAGGTACCCCTTGTAAAAATTAGCCACAATAGCTTATTGACTCTAGCGTTATTTCCCCAAATGTAGAAATTTCAGTTCACCAAATAGGGTGGTAGTCTATAAAATATCCTAACATACTGCCTAGCATGCTATTATTTCACAACAATTAATTTTTGTTCAATCTGGTACAGACTATATAATAGTATTCTGTTTGATATTTGCTGAACCTAAGCAACAGCAGCTCCCCAGACATTCCTGTTAGGTCAGCCGAGAGCTCCATCCAAATCCTAGTGCTCCCTTTGCAACATTAAACTTGCATTTGGAGATGCATGTTTTTGTGTATTGTTGGAAGCTTTGGTGACTCTGAGCTCCTCGTAAGATGGATGTTAACTTGCTCCACCTAGATACTATGCAGAATGACACATTTCTGTATTGTCAAGTTGTCATTTCTCAATTGTATGAGCCCAACAAAGAGAAACAAGATTTTAACTGATAACATTAAATCCATTATTACTCTTCCTTATTACAAACCAGGGCTAAAGCAAAAAAAAAAAATGAATATAGAAAATTTAACAAAATTCATGTCTGTATGTTCCATTTAAATTCTGGCATTTAGCCATGAATATTGAATATTCATGAATACTGTTAAATAAAATTTTCTACATCAGCTACATGCAAAAGAATGAAACTGGACCATTTTCTTATATCTTATAAAAAAATAAATGCAAAATGGATTAAAGACCTAAATGTAAAAACAAACAAACAAACAAACAACCTAAATGTAAGACCTGAAACCATAAAAATCCAAAAAGGAAATGAGAAATTCTCGGACATCAGTTTTAGCAATATTTTTTGGACCTGTCCCAGACAAAGACAACAATAGCAAAACTAAGCAATCGTGGCTACATCAAACTAAAAAGCTTTTGCACAGTAAAGGAAAGCACCAACAAAACAAAAAGGCAACTTACTGAATGGGGAAGATGCTTGAAATGATCTGATAAGGGGTTAATACCCGAAATATTTAAAGATCTCATACCACTCAATACCCCCCCCAAAAAAATTTTTGATTACAAATGGGCAGAGAACCTGAATAGACGTTTTTCCAAAGAAGACATACAGATGGCTGCCAGACACATGAAAAGATGCTCAGTATCACTCATCATCAGGGAAATGCAAACCCAAGCCACAATGAGATGTTACCTCACACCTGTCAGAATGGCTAGGATCTAAAAGGCAAGAAATAATAAGTGTTGGTGAGGATGTGGAGAAAAGGGAACCATTGAGCACTAATGGTGGGAATGTAAATTGGTGCAGTCTCTATGGACAACAGTATGGAGGTTTCTCAGAAAACTAAAAATGGAACTACAATATGACACAGCAATTATACTTCTGAGTATTTGTCCAAAGAAAACAAAACACTAATTCAAAAATATCCATGCAACCCATGTTCATTGCAGCATCATTTAGTATAGCCAAAATATGGAAGCAACCTACATGTCTATCAACAGATAAATGGATAAAGAATATGGAATATTACTCTACCATAATTAAAAATGAAACCTTGCCATTTACAATATGGACAGACCTAGAGAGCATTGTGGTAAGTAAAACAAGTCAAAGAAAGACAAATATCATATGATTTCTCTTATATGTGAAATCTAAAACCACCACCACAAATGAACAAACAAAAGGGAAACACTTATAAAGAAAACTGGTAGTGGCCAAGGGGATGCGGGATGGGATGAGGAAGAGTGAAATAGGTAAAGGGGATTAAGAAGTATAAAGTTGCAGTCTATAAAAATAAATCACAGGGATGTAAAGTACAGCACAGGGAATATAGTCAATAATATTGTAATAACTTTGTACAGTGACAGATGAGAACTACAATTATTGTGGAGGACATTTCATAATGTATATTAATGTCAAATTGCTATGGTGTACACCTGAAGGCAAAATAATATTGTATGCCAGCTATACTCCAGTAAAAACAATTCTGGCATTCAGATATTGGACTTAATGAATGATTTTGTAAATAAAGTTGTTGGAGTTAAGAAGGACTCTAATTTATTAAATTCTTGATTTTTATCTAGCAATTTTATAAAAACATGAAAAAATAAGGAGATGTTCAGATTTCTTTACATCATCCTTAGGTGCTTATAGTATGAACACCATGGTTTTCTATACTGAAATAGAAAAAAAAATCCTTAGAGACATGTGTGATCATTTGGATCTAGTAGTGCAGTGTTTATTCATTCATTTTGAGTCCATTAGAGTATAAATTAGATTTGATTTGCTTGCTCTGATTGGCTTAATTGCCCCAGTTACAGCTGAAGTACAAATAAAATTGTAATAAATTGAACAGATGTTTAACCTACTCTACTAAGATCTTTAATAGTCAATTCCAATTGCAATTTACATTCAGCAATTTAACAAGACCCTTAGGAAATGTATTTGATTATTAAAACAAGCTGTTTCTGTGTGTGATGGAAACAAGACCATTGTGTCACATGTTTTGGTCTGATTCAATTCTTTTATATTTAATTTTATCTCATTAAGGGGAAACACACACACACATAAAATGAATGCATGGCTTCAGAAGTTAGTTTGCCAGATTAAAAAAAATGGACACCACATTCAAACTGATGCTAGGAGGGAAATTTTTCAGCATTGTGAAATATCTTACAAAGAAATCCTATTACATTTTCCAGGAACATCTTCACTAATAGTCTTTTTTATAGCCAATAGGAGAAATTCACCTTAGTAAGCATCAATTAGAAAACAACCAATTCCATTATTTAGATTCTGCATGTCAATCATCCTCAACTCACGTAGAATTAAGAAATATCCTTACAAAACACACATGGCTTTGCATTGTCTTCCCCAATACTTGCACTTTAATTTAATGTGACTGTTAAATATACTGTATAACTTCTGTGTGATCTGTTGTTAAGAATGCTTGGCAGAAACTGGCACATTGCAGCTCTTGTATTTCCTCAGAAAGGAATTTAGGATGGATTTTGTGTCTAGTTCTATAAATTTATAATGTGAACCTCCCAAAAGATTTCCAGTTATTATACACTGAGGCCATGTTTCAGTAAGAGGAAAGTTAGTTTACCAGGATGATAAGCTTGTAGTATGGAAAAGAATCAGTCGAAAACCAAATAAACATTAAGAATCAGCTAATCTTGGAACCAAAACTCAAACGCCTACAGGAACCAGGGAGACAGCCTGAATGAGTGAAGCTCCCAGAAGGGACATTGGTGAATTGAATCCCTTCTTTAAAGGGATGGGCACATTCAGCTCTAGCCAATCACTGCAAGACTGGGATGACAGAGATTTGGAGTTTTCATGAAACACTCAGAATCCAGATTTTTGTAAAAAAACTCTCTTGATTTAAAAATTTGCAACTACTTCAAAAAGTTTCTTAGTATTTTCCATGTTCAACAGCAACCAAAAATTTGTGAACCAAGCAATTCCCAGTTTAGGTAATGCTGTTTACTCATTGATCTACTTAATCCCAACATGTAGAGTTGATGGAATAAGACCCTGATAATTCAAGTGATCATTATACCTTAATGGTAAAACTATAAACTAAAACCATTTCTTCAGTAAGTTACAGGTTCTGATCCCAGTTGCAGCCCAATGTAGCTACCCAACCTTGGGCAAATAAATTACTTAATCTCTCAAATCCTCAGTTTTCTAATTAATAAAATAGATGTAATAATAGTATCTATAGCACAAGCTTGAGAATAAAGTGAAATAATATGTAAAGAGCACTTAGCTATTACCTGGTAAATATTCAATTCAACGAGTGCCTATTACCTGGTAAATATTCAATAAATGGAAATGATTACTGTCATCAGTATTATCATTCCAGATCATTCTGAAAAAGGAAATAATGATAAATCCCAATCTTATGGATAAGGCATTTTATTAAAAACACATTTCAGATAGGAAACCATATAGTTCTTATAAGAAAACACAAGATAAGAGTTCCTTGGGATACCTGGGTGGCTCAGCGGTTGAGCATCTGCCTTCAGCTCAGGGCGTGATCCCAGTCCAGTGATTGAGTCCCCATTGGGCTCCCTGAGAGGAGGCTGTTTCTCCCTCTGTGTCTCTGCCTCTCTCTGTGTCTGTCACGAATAAATAAATAAAGTCTTTTTTAAAAAAAACTCCCTTGACATGGGTTTTGCCAATGACTTTTTGGATGTTTTACTTAAAGCACAAGCAACAAAATAAAAAATAAACAAGTAGGACTGTATCAAGCCAAAAAGCCTCTGCATGACAAAGGAAATCATTGACAGAAAGAAAAGGCAACCTACTGAATTGGAGAAAATGTTTGCAAATCAGATTTTCTGATAAGGATTACATATCCAAAATATATAAAGATCTCTTACAACTCAGTAGGAAAAAAAAACAATTAAAAAACTTGTAAAAGACCTGAATAGACATTTTTTTCAAAGAAGATATATATGAATGCCCAACAGGTACATGAAAACGTGCTCAACATCACTAAGCTGAAGAGAAATGCAAATCAAAATTGCAATGAGATACCACCTTCATGCCTATTAGAATAGGTATTATCAAAAAGGTAAGTGATAACAAATGTTGGTGAGGATGTAGGGAAAGGTAACCCCTGTGTATTGTTGATGGGAATATAAATTGGTACAATCAACAAAGAAAACAGTACAGAGGTTACTCAAAAAATTAAAACCAGAACTAACATATGATCAAGCAATTCCATCCTGGGGAATATATGAAAAGGGAATGAAACATTATGTCAAAGAGTTATCATCTCCCATTTTCACAGCAGCATTATTCACATCAGCCAAAGTATGGAAACAACCTAAGCATCCATCAACAGATGAATGGATAAAAAAGTTGTATGTATATACAATGGAATATTATTCAACCATAAAAAAGGAAAGAAATTCTGCCATTTGTGACAACATGGATGGACCTGGAGGGCATTATGTTAAAGACAAATATTGTATGATCTCACTTATAGGTGGAATCAATGTACATATATAAAATAAAAATAAATATATATATAGGAATAAATATATAAACAAACATATATAAATTATATATTATATAATACATATATGTATAATTTAAAAAATAAACCAAAACACATAGAAAAAGAGACCAGATTTGTGGTTACCAGAGGGGCAGAAGAATTTGAAGGAGGTGATCAAAGGTACAAGTTTCCAGTTGTTTTTTTTTTAAGATTTTATTTATTTATTAGTGAGAGACACACAAAGAGAGAGAGAGAGGCAGAGACATAGGCAGAGGGAGAAGCAGGCTCTATGCAGGGAACCTGATGTGGGACTCGATCCCGTGACTCAGGATCACGCCCTGGGCCAAAGGCAGATGCTCAACCACTGAGCCACCCAGGCATCCCATCAAGTTTCCAGTTTTAAGTACCAGGAATGGAATGTACACCATGATGACTACAGCTAACACCGCTGTATAGTATATGTGGAAGTTGTTAAGAAAGTCCATCCTAGAGTTCGCATCACAAGGAAACAAACATTTTTTTTTCCTGGCATCTATATGAGATGGAGGATATTCATAAACTTACTGTGGGAATTGTTTCAGAACATATATAAGTCAGATCATGAGGCTGTACACCTTAAACTTAGTGCTTTATGTCAATTATGTCTTAATAAATCTGGGAAAAATCTATTTCAAAATCCTAGGAGAGAGGATACTAAGGAAATGCCTCCATAGTCTCCATTTCTCTGATAGAAGTTAAAGAAGTGGTTTAAAAGAACATCAATGGAAAAGGAGAACCCAAAGAGATGTCTGTAAGAAGAACTGTATTCACGGACTACCTCAAGAACCTCACTTCCAGTAGATTCAGGGGCATTGACCAAGCAATACCTCCTCCCATCCACCAACCCTCAACACTTTTGAAAAAGATCGTAACAAAGCCAGGAGGGGAAGTGGTTTTCTTACTAAATGTTTATGTTCACCATTTTGAGGCAAAGTAAAACAACACAAAATAAAAAATCTTAAGCTGTTTATTTGTTTAAACTAATCCTGTCCTTTTATTCCATCTAAATCCACAGTGACCTAACGCTTACAGAACCTGCCTTCTTTACAGACTCTTTTTTTTTGATATCTACTATGTAAATATGACAATTTCTTGCCACATTTAAGCTACATGAAGCTCAGGAGTGATTTCCCAATTATACCATTCCAGTCAAAGGAAAGGAAAAATGACATGCTTCTAACTAGAATATCAAATAGGATCTTTTGGCTATTTTCCACATGTTCAAAAAGGAGAAGGTTTGAGTAAATGTGTACAAAATTTGCAAAGAGAGAAAAATACAGAGGATATTGGGATACTATGCAGTCTGAAAACCTTGTTAAAATTTCAAAAGAGCTGGGTGCCTAGGTGGTTCAGCTGGTTAAGTGTCCGCCTTCAGCTCAGGTCACAATCCCAGAGTCATGGGATTGAGTTCTCCACTGGGTTCCCTGTTCAGTGGGGAGTCTGCTTCTCCCTCTGCCCCAACTCCTGCTTGTGCTCACTCTCTCGCTCTCCCTTTCTCTCAAATAAATAAATAAATTCAGCTGAGCATTAATTATGGTACACCATAGTTAAAATGGATGAAAATTCTATACAAAGTTTAAATCTGTGTGTTTTAAAAATAATTTTATGTTTTCTCATTAGAAGTAAAGTATTTCTAAAAATTGCAGCACTTTTGCAAATAACATCCTACACTTTAAAAAAGTACTTTCTATGGCTTTGCAAATAATTCCCTTTGTTTGTTTTCACTATATAGTGAAAGAATGAATAACATCATGCAATGACACTTAATTTGATTTTTTTGGCATGATCCTTGGCAGAAGGTGGCTCTGTTGACTTGTATTAATAAGGAAGCACACATTCTCCTGGTAGCCCACAAGGAATGGTCAAAAAATAAAGCAACTGTGAAAGAGTTAAATCACACCTTGAGCAAGTAAACTAAATATTTTTGAGAATTTTCCTAGCTCCCACATAAAAATTACTTTAAATAAAACTTGAATTATAAATGATACAGCTCTACTATAATACCAAGGGATGAAATTTTGGTGAAATGATTGGTCTCCTTTTTTTCAGAAAAAAATGTGTTGGGAGCCCTCTATACCTAAAATTACCTAGAGTGAAAAGATTGCCAAGAGCCATCTAATTGTGCTCAGTATTCTTGGCACTTTTCACTTCTAGAATACCCTACACAGGACAGATCCAGGGAATGTGACAGTCTTTCTGTTAATAAGAGGATTCCGCAAAGCCTTCTCTGTGGCTTCAGGGCAAAACAGTCTGGCACCTCCAGATCTTCCCAAACAGATCATCTGTTCTTTTCTGGTTAGCCATGTGCATCTAGAAACCATTAAGAAGTCCTTTTAAAAAGACTTCTCTACCCTTTTGTTCTAAATGAGCTCTTATTCTCCTTCTATTCTTCTTCTAACACTCTCTCTTCTACTTCAACTAATGGAACTGTGAGAACTCAAGGTGGACAGAAGACATTTTTATTTTGCCTCTGTGGCAAAGGAGCCCATTTGAAGGTTTCCAAATATCCTTCACCCGGACAGTGAGACGTCGTGCATCTCTGGAGACCCATCCAGATAGCTACACAAAGTTGGATCCTGTGTGGTATATTTAGACAAATCTTTTATTTTTTTATTTTTTTAATAATAAATTTTTTTTTTGGTGTTCAATTTGCCAACATACAGAATAACACTCGGTGCTCATCCCGTCAAGTGCCCCCCTCAGTGCAAGTCACCCATTCACCCCCACCCCCCACCCTCCTCCCCTTCCACCACCCCTAGTTTGCTTCCCAGAGTTAGGAGTCTTTATGTTTTGTCTCCCTTTCTGATATTTCCTACCCATTTCTTCTCCCTTCCCTTCTATTCTCTTTCACTATTATTTATATTCCCCAAATAAATGAGAACATATAATGTTTGTCCTTCTCTGATTGACTTATTTCACTCAGCATAATACCCTCCAGTTCCATCCACGTCGAAGCAAATGGTGAGTATTTGTCATTTATAATGGCTGAGTAATATTCCATTGTATACAGAGACCACATCTTCTTTATCCATTCATCTTTCGATGGACACCGAGGCTCCTTCCACAGTTTGGCTATTGTGGACATTGCTGCTAGAAACATGGGGGTGCAGGTGTCCCGGTGTTTCACTGCATCTGTATCTTTGGGGTAAATCCCCAGCAGTGCAATTGCTGGGTCGTAGGGCAGGTCTATTTTTAACTCTTAGAGGAACCTCCACACAGTTTTCCAGAGTGGCTGAACTATTTCACGTTCCCACCAACAGTGTAAGAGGGTTCCCCTTTCTCTGCATCCTCTCCAACATTTGTGGTTTCCTGCCTTGTTAATTTTCCCCATTCTCACTGGTGTGAGGTGGTATCTCATTGTGGTTTTGATTTGTATTTCCCTGATGGCAAGTGATGCAGAGCATTTTCTCATGTGCATGTTGGCCATGTCTATGTCTTCCTCTGTGAGATTTCTCTTCATGTCTTTTGCCCATTTCATGATTGGATTGTTTGTTTCTTTGGTGTTGAGTTTAATAAGTTCTTTATAGGTCTTGGAAACTAGCTTTTTATCTGATACGTCATTTGCAAATATCTTCTCCCATTCTGTAGGTTGTCTTTGAGTTTTGTTAACTGTATCCTTTGCTGTGCAAAAGCTTCTTATCTTGATGAAGTCCTAATAGTTGATTTTTGCTTTTGTTTCTTTTGCCTTCGTGGATGTATCTTGCAAGAAGTTCCTGTGGCTGAGTTCAAAAAGGGTGTTGCCTGTGTTCTCCTCTAGGATTTTGATGGAATCTTGTCTCACATTTAGATCTTTCATCCATTTTGAGTTTATCTTTGTGTATGGTGCAAGAGAGTGGTCTAGTTTCATTCTTCTGCATGTGGATGTCCAATTTTCCCAGCACCATTTATTGAAGAGACTGTCTTTCTTCCAGTGGATAGTCTTTTCTCCTTTATCGAGTATTAGTTGACCATAAAGTTGAGGGTCCACTTCTGGATTCTCTATTCTGTTCCATTGATCTATGTGAACTTAGACAAATCTTTTAAATGTCAAGTTCAACAGAAAAGACAACAAGGGTCAATTATGAAGGTCTCTGCCCAAATTACCTGAAGGAGTGAATCATTACCCATTTATTAGAAAAGCATCCTAAAATAATTAGCTCCTTACTAATTAAGGAACTACTTATACATTCCTCCCAACTTAGGTCAATTTACAAAAAATCTAAAGTAGTTGTTGGCCAGCAAGAATTCCCAAAACTTCCTGGAAATCTGTAGAGTCCAGTAGGTGTACAAGTCTATAAGCATTTACACAACAGCATAGGCAGGGTGGTTGGACTGAAGCATTTATTCTTTAATGCAGCCACATATTATGTCCGCCAATCAATAATGATGAATCTGCCATGTGGAGAATAGGCTTTAAAACTAAGGAGAATGTTGTATTAGTTTCCTACTGTGGTTGTAACAAATTACCCCAAATTCAGTGGCTTAAAACAACACAAATTTATTATCCTAAAATTCCATAGTCAAAAGTCTCATGAGGCTTAAAGTGTCAACAGGCCTGAATTTCTTCCAGAGACTATAAGCCGATAAGGTGTTATTAGCTGAATTGTGGCCTGCTAAATTTCCTATGTTGAAGCCCTAACTCCTTCCCATGTGACTATACTTGGAGATACTATCTTTAAGGAGATAAGGAAGGTCAAATGAAGTCACAGAGGTGTGGCTCTGATCCGATGGAACTGTAACTTTATAAGAAGAGGAAGAGATGCCAGAGATCTCTTTCCATGTAGATGAGAGCACTGATGAGAAAGTTGCTGTCTGTAAGCTAGGAAGAGAGACTTCAACAGAATCCAGCCTTGCCAGTACCTTGATCTTGGATCTCTAACCTCCAGAACTATAAGAAAATAAATTTCTATTGTTTAAGCCACCAGCCTGTGGTAATTTGTTACCATAGCTTGGGTGGACTGATACAAGGGGAGAATCTATTTCCTTCTATTTTCCAGCTTCTGGAGGCTGCCCGTGTTTCTTATTTTATGGTCGCTTCAAAGTCAATAGCACAGCATCTTCAAATAGCTCTGACACTGACACTCCTGCCTCTAAGAACTCCTGTGATTCCATTGGGTCCACCCAGATAATCTAGGACCTTATATTCATTCAAGATCCTTCACTTAATCGTAACTGCAAAGTCTTTTTCCAGGTAAAGTAAAATATTCATAGGTGTAGGAGATGAACATAAAGCCATCTTGGGAGATTCATGATTCTGCTAACCATTAGTTTGAAATATACAAAACAACCAACTCTGCAAACCAGAAGTCTTCTCTCTGGTGCAGATCTCTGACTAGTAGAAGAAAGCAAGACTCTGAAGCCCTTTACAGAAAATGGAAGGACTCTAAATCCAAGGCCAGTTCACTTCAAGCCCTATTTGGGGATGGGATCAAGAGAAAATTCTTCAGGATATAAACTGACAAAGCCCCAAGTTTTGCCCAGCCCTGAAAAAACTAGGCTGTGCCCACAGTGGGTCTAACCATCCATTTGCTTGAAGTCAAAGAATAGCTTCTCAAGAAAATATTCTCTATGTACATAGGACCTTCGATATTAAGAATAAGCTACATTAGTATGCACAAATCCATAGTCCTCAGACGAGAATTTAGCACATGACTAAAGATTATTTGCTTTCAAAAGCATATTAGTGTTGGTATTGATGTTTCTCAATTCTTTTGGAGTCATGTGAACCAGGATTTTCACTAGTTTGGGGGTTAAATCCAGTTCTATAGTTTAGATAATTGTATTTTCTTTACTTAGATCCTATCTTCCAACTCCAGTTTTTATTTTCCCCTTTGAGCCACTATTTCTCTCCATCTCTTTTCATTATGAATTACACAAAATAGACACCGTAGTATGCTGTCATTCTTCTCCTGAAATTATTTCAGTGCATACTTTTTAAATCGGTGGGATGGATTTGCAATAATTCACCATTCTGGGCCCCTTTTTTTCTTCAAAAGCCTGTGTATTTACTTTCCAGAGATAGAGATGAATTTGATAGCCATGGGATAAAGACATCTTAAGACTAAACTGTTACTTTGACTCTCCAGCAAAATGTACCACCTTCCTGCATTACAGTTACATATGGTTAGCTCCCAACTAGCCAAAATCTACAGTTTTTAATGAATCCTATCATTACCACAGTCCATATAGGTAGATGAAGAGTTGAGGCTTTTTGAAAAGGAATTAGTCTTGGCACATAGGACTTTAAAGATCATGTGAACAATTTTTAAAAAGATATTTCTGAGGATCCTATTCTATGGAAAAGCTTTCCAGCACATATTTTGAGCAAAACACATGCCATAGGCATATGCCCAAAGTAAAAAGCCCTGCAACAGTTAATAAAAACTCAAAACAGATTTCTTCTTTGATCTGTTTCAATTATCTAGTTCCTTCCATTCCTATGTGCTGTGAGAGAAATTATGTTTCTAGTTTTCTTAAAATACCTCAAATGTGAATTTTAAAAGTATTTCAGATGCATTTCCTTGCATTTTCCTCAGTTTGTGTTTTGTGTAACATTTTCATTGAGACATAATGGACATACCATAAAATTCATTCATTTAAAAGTACAACTCAATGGTTTAAATATATTCACAAAATTGGGCAGCCATCACCATAATTTTAGATTTTACCATCCCATCTTTATTAGCAGTGACTCTCCATTTCTCCTTATCCCTCAAGCTCTGGGCAATCACTATTTTCTATCTATAGATTTCACTATTATAAACATTCTATATAAGTGCAATTATAAATATGTGATTGTTTTTTGATTTGTTTCCTTCATTCAGCATAATGCTTTCAAGGTTCATCAATGTTGTATTATGCATTAGTACTTTATCCCTTTTTGTTGCCAAATAATATTCCATTGTATAGATAAGCCACTTTTATCAGTAGATGGACACCTTAGAACATTTCTACTTTTGAGCTATTATGAACAAATGCATCTATGAATATTCATGTTCAAGTTTTTAATGTGTACCTATGTTTTCATTTCTAATGGCTACATAGCCATTTAGAGTGAAATTGCTGAGTCACATATTATGTTTCACCTTTTGATGAACTTTCAGATTCTCTCTTCCAAATCATCTACATCATTTTATATTCCCATCAATGGTATATAGAGGTTCTACTTTCTCCCTAACTCTACTGTCTTTTTTATTGTAGCTATCCTAGTGAATGTCACATAGGATCTCATTGTGGTTCACAGGCCAATGTGCTTACTGACTATATCTATTTAGATTTAGATCCTTTTCCCGTTTTTAATTAGGTTGTCTTGCTATTGTCCTAAGAATTTTTATATATTCTAGATACAAGACCCTTATTAGGTTTATAATTTGTAAGCATTTTCTACTTTCTGTGGGTTGTTCTTTCACTTATGTAACAGTTTTCTTTGAAGCACAAAATTTTTTCATTTAGATGAAGTCAAATTTATCAATTTTAATTTTGTTCTTGCACTTTTAGTGTCACACCTAAGAAACCATTGCCTAATCCAGGGTCATGAAGATATAGGTCTATCGTTTCTTGTAAGATTTTTATAGTTTTAACTATTATCTATGGATTCTGACCAATTTTAGTTAATTTTTATGTTTAGTATGAGGTAGGGGTCCAACTCTATTCTTTTACATGTGAATATCCAGTTATACCAGCACCATTTGTTGAAAAAAAAGTATTCTTCCTCCCATTAAATTTATCTTGCCACCCTCCTTAAAAATCAATAGGTTGGTAAACCTAAATTTCTTCACTCAATTCTGTTCTATCAATATATCAATTTATCCTTATGCCATAGTTAGTGTATGGATCTCTTTCACAGAAATCATAGTCCAGGAAAATAGTTGAGTATTTTAAACTAACACGACCACCAATAAACAAACAAAAAATCCAGACAGAGGGGATCCCTGGGTGGCTCAGCAGTTTAGCACCTGCCTTTGGCCCAGGGCATGATCCTGGAGTCCTGGGATCGAGTCCCACATTGGGCTCCCTGCATGGAGCCTGTTTCTCCCTCTGCCTGTGTCTCTGCCTCTCTCTCTCTCTCTCTCTCTCTGTGTGTGTGTGTGTGTCTCATGAATAAATAAATAAAATCTTTAAAAAAAATCAAGACAGAATATTTGCCACAATCCTTACTTTACACAACAGTAAATGAAAATAAATTGGAAATATTAAGTGACTGCCTATACACTGAAAACAGTGAAACTAAAGCAAGAAACAGACTCAGTAATTACTACATCCTGGCTGCATGGTCTATAGATAATGAAGTATTGCCTCCATGTGAGTTATTTTTACCTAATCATCATAGCAAATTGCTCTTAGTCATTAAAATCAGTGCTTATAGTAAGTTAGATAGAAATATTAAAATTAATTCAAAATCTAAATTCAAATATACAGGGAATAGTAAAAATTCAAGAGCATATCATATACAAGGAATCAAAATAACAAGCATTTATTATTGGAATGCCTGGGTGGCTCAGCGGTTAAGTGTCTGCCTTTGGCTCAGGGCGTGATCCCAGGGTCCTGGCATCGAGTCCCACATCAGGCTCCCTACATGGAGCCTGCTTCTACCTCTGCTTATGTCTCTGCCTCTCTCTCTCTCTCTGTCTTTCATGAATACATAAATAAAATCTTTTTTAAAAAAGGCCTTAAAAAAAACCCCAAGCATTTATTATGAACCAGACAGTCAATTTGCATTGCTGCATTTAATGATAATCTCATGATCTAGGTAAAAGGAACTGGCAAATTTACAGGAGATAAAATATGGGTACAGTATGTTTCTAAACATCATAGAGGTAGCTGTGGACAAGTTGGGATTCGAGTCTGGATTAGTCAAAACTCAAGAGTTGATAACAATTACACTTCTTTTTTAAGTCTCCAAGACCAAAGACTCCATAATTTTTCAACCCAATAGTTGAAACCCCACATAACACTGACAAATGAATCTCTACTGATATTTTAATCCAACAATCCTATCAAATTGTGATTATAATGTATAGCAAATTCGCTAGGAAGATTAAAGCAAATTTCAAGTCTAGGTTCAATAGGGATTTAGAGAGCTTCTGCACTGCTAGCTGCCAGTCCACCTAACCAACCTATTGTTTTACACACATAGGAACTGATTCTCAGAGAGATTACATGAAGCTCAACATGCTACTTAGTGGTGAATCCCAGCATAGATTTCAAATACTGGATTTTTTAACTTCTGAGTCCACTAAAATAGGCATGTGTTGTCAATTACTATTTGATATAATTCTGAGTTACCCACTTTAGGACCTGAAACCTTCTAGTCTGTGCTTTCTCTTGAACTGTTCTTACTTCAGAGCAGCGACCACAGACACTGATAAGAAACTCACTCATCCCACCCCTGCTTTGGATGACCATTTCCAACCTTCTCAGCTCCAAAGTTCTCTTCACCACTCAGTGAGGCAGCTTTTGTCTTCTACTTTTTCCCAACTACCATTCCAACCTAACCTATTTTTTGTGACTTTCATGATCGATAGATGTTTGGTTTTTCTCTTTCACTGATGTACCCCTCCAGTCAAAATACAAAAGAAAAACACCTATAATAAAAAGGTAATTCACTAAGTTGCCATCATACTTCTTACGTTCAAAATGATGTATATAGTCTCTCCCTGCCTTTAGCTCTGAAAGTCAAAGCTAATTTTTAAGCTTTATCTTAATAAATATTAAAAGTCACTTTGACAAAGTTCTTTGCCTTCTAGAGTCATTTTGTTCTATTCAGTTTTTGATGGATGAAGAAAAAAAAGTCTTGCTTAGGAGTCTAGGTCTTTGTGCCTATGTAGGATATAAATTTAAAAATAAAAAAGTTCAAAGTATTTCTTTATCAACTCACAAAGATTCAAGAAAAACCCAAACTGTTATTTTTGCTTCTCTTGTAAACATAGTTAACTTACATTATTTTTTTAATCATCAGCTTTCCTGTGGGAATATTATTTCTATTAAGTCACTTTTGTACCGGAATCAAAACACAGGACATAACAACTAGCTGTTAACTTAAATATTTAGGTGCCTCGCCACAGTTTTGAACTTCATTCTAAAATCTCCTGCATACCAGGTAATACCACTTTAAAAGAAGTAAGCATTTTATTAAAGTGAGATTCCTACACATGAGGAACAACATGGTAAGCTGTGATCTGAGACGACAGTTGGTTTACTCTTACCATTTGATCACAAAATTTCTATGCCATCTGTGGGAAGCCACACAGGCAAATGTGTCATCACATCTAATAATGAAAAGAAAAAACAGACAGAACGTGCTGGAGAAACAGACTGCTTTAATTACCCCCTCATAATGCTCCTTGAGAATTTGGAAAAAAGCATTGTGCAGACAAGTTCTTTATATAAAGAAGTAGCCAGTACTAAAGATTTTTTTTTTTTAAATATAAGGATGAATGCCCTAATTCCAGCCTATCCAGTTGAGAGTGGAAACCAATGTATGGTCAAGGTTGAGCAGAAATCTTGGAAAAACAGACCAACCAGGAAAATAGTATGATTACTGTCTGTAGTCCATTATTTATATTCTTAAAATTTCAAAGTTATATTCCTTTAACCAGAATATATCCTTACTTCAGTTCTACGAAGGGAGCATAAGTGAAGACTGCTCCAAGACACAGGGATCTGACCCACCCAACATCTAATGGTGAGAGTCATTGGCCTCCAACAATCATTCTCTCTTTTTTCAAGCTTAGACCAATGATCCATGTTGAAACAGTATTCTTAATCTCCCTATCAAAGGAGTTCTCAGAAATGTAAGAGAGTACTGGGGTCTTTTCTTTAAAAACAGTAAGAGTTGTCCTGGGCAGGTTAAAAAAAAAAAAAAAAGGATGGGAAAGATAGTGATTCATGACTTGACCCTCATCAGTGTAACTATTACAACTCACAACAATTACAATCACTCTCCCTTCTTCACTCTGAGATTGGTCCAAGTTATAGTTCCATAACCAGATAAGAACTGTTTCATTTCTTCTCACTTTCCATTCAATTTGTGTTCATTTTCCATTTTATTTCTGTTCATGTTTACCCCAGTTGTCTTTATACTTCCACTGACCATCACTTCTAACTCTCACCAGTCAGGTAATTTCTATGCATACTAAAGTACAAATCTTCTGAAGACCACACTTCCAACTGACATTGGGACTGTAGCATTGAAATGAACAAAGAGTTAACAGTAGACTGGGGAAGTGACTAATGAATGATCTCTGGACACAGTGACAGAGGTGCAGTCAGACACTAGGCTTATAGCAAAGGTATTAGGGTGTAGCCTTGTGTCTCTGTGTCCTGGGAATTCATTCTCAACATTAACTCATGTTGGCCTCCTATCAAACTTTATCATTTATTCATTCAATAACTATTTTTGAGCTGCAAAAATGAGCCAAGTTCTAGCAGCACTAGAAAAACAAAGAAAAATATGTTATGAATAAGTATCATTAACCATGAAAACTCACAGTCTAGTTAAAGACAAACATTACAACGCATACTTTTCCTAGCCTCCCCCCTTTGTTGCACTTTGAAAGCAATATCCAACACTACAAACTCCTACAAAGTTAGTAATATAAAAATATGTATAAATATTAAAGATTGCAAATGACATGAGTAGAAAATGATTCCTGTTAGATCAGTACATTTTTAAAAATATTATAAAGTTTTAACTCTTTTTTTCAAAAATGTTTGCTGAGGTTGGGAGGGGCAAGATGGCGGAAGAGCAGGGTCCCCAAATCACCTGTCCCCACCAAATTACCTAGATAACCTTCAAACCATCCTGAAAATTTACGAATTCGGCCTGAGATGTAAAGAGAGACCAGCTGGAACGCTACAGTGAGAAAAGTCCGCGCTTCTATCAAGGTAGGAAGACGGGGGGAAAAAGAAATAAAGGAACAAAAGGCCTCCGAGGGGGAGGGGCCCCGCGAGGAGCCGGGCTGAGGCCGGGGCGAGTGTCCCCAGGACAGGAGAGCCCCGTCCCGGAGAAGCAGGAGCTGCACCAACCTTCCCGGGCGGGCGGAAAGGGGCTCGCAGGGAGTTGGAGCAGGACCCAGGAGAGCGGGGATGCCCTCAGGCTCCCTGGGACACTAACAGACACCTGCGCCCCGGGAGAGTGCGCCGAGCTCCCTAAGGGCTGCAGCACGCACCGGAGCAGTTCGGAGGGGCTCGGGAGCGGCTCCAGGGAGGGAGCTGCGGGGCGGGAGCGCAAATCCAACAACACAGGCCCCGGAGCACAGGGCGCCGGGACACAGCCCAGGATCCGGCCTCCCCCCGGGACAGGCAGAGGCCGGGAGGGCCCAGGACAGCGAGGACGCTCCTGCCCCGAGCTGAGCAGATCAGCGGCCCCGCCCCGGAGCCTCCAGGCCCTGCGGACGGAGAGCCGAGAGCCCCGAGCCCCGTAGTTCCTGCGGAGGCTGAATCCAGGCTTCCAGAGTTGCCATAGCAACTGCAACTGTTCCTCCTGAGACCTCACGGGGTAAACAACCCCCGCTGAGCCCTGCAGCAGGCAGGGGCAGAGCAGCTCCCCCAAGTGCTAACACCTGAAAATCAGCGCAACAGGCCCCTCCCCCAGAAGACCAGCTAGACGGACCAGTGATACTCCCCCGTGTTCCAATACAACTTGTTTTTGGCCACTCTGCACTGAGCAAAATGACTAGAAGGAAAACCTCACTTCAAAAGAAAGAATCAGAAACAGCCCTCTCTCCCACAGAGTTACAAAATCTGGATTACACTTCAATGTCAGAAAGCCAATTCAGAAGCACTATTCTACAGCTACTGGTGGCTCTAGAAAAAAGCATTAAGGCCTCACGAGACTTCATGACTGCAGAATTTAGATCCAATCAGGCAGAAATTAAAAATCAATTGAATGAGATGCAATCCAAACTAGAAGTCCTAACGACGAGGGTTAACGAGGTGGAAGAACGAGTGAGTGACATAGAAGACAAGTTAATGGCAAAGAGGGAAACTGAGGAAAAAAGAGATAAACAATTAAAGAACCATGAAGACAGATTAAGGCAAATAAATGACAGTCTAAGGAAGAAAAACCTACGTTTAATTGGGGTTCCCGAGGGCGCCGAAAGGGACAGAGGGCCAGAATATGTATTTGAACAAATCCTAGCTGAAAACTTTCCCAATCTGGGAAGGGAAACAGGCATTCAGATCCAGGAAATAGAGAGATCCCCCCCTAAAATCAATAAAAACCGTTCAATACCTCGACATCTAATAGTGAAGCTTGCAAATTCCAAAGATAAAGAGAAGATCCTTAAAGCAGCAAGAGACAAGAAGTCCCTGACTTTCATGGGGAGGAATATTAGGGTAACAGCAGACCTCTCCACAGAGACCTGGCAGGCCAGAAAGGGCTGGCAGGATATATTCAGGGTCCTAAATGAGAAGAACATGCAACCAAGAATACTTTATCCAGCAAGGCTCTCATTCAAAATGGAAGGAGAGATAAAGAGCTTCCAAGACAGGCAGGAACTGAAAGAATATGTGACCTCCAAACCAGCTCTGCAAGAAATTTTAAGGGGGACTCTTAAAACTCCCCTTTAAGAAGAAGTTCAAGTAACTCTGAACATGAATGGGCTTAATGACCCCATCAAAAGGCGCAGAGTTTCAGACTGGATAAAAAAAACAGGACCCATCTATTTGCTGTCTACAAGAGACTCATTTTAGACAGAAGGACACCTACAACCTGAAAATAAAAGGTTGGAGAACCATTTACCATTCAAATGGTTCTCAAAATATACCCTAAAAACTACAGAACACTTCTGAAAGAAATTGAGGAAGACACAAAGAGTTGGAAAAATATTCCATGCTCATGGATTGGCAGAATTAATATTGTGAAAATGTCAATGTTACCCAGGGCAATTTACACGTATAATGCAATCCCTATCAAAATACCATGGACTTTCTTCAGAGACTTAGAACAAATTATTTTAAGATTTGTGTGGAATCAGAAAAGACCCCAAACAGCCAGGGGAATTTTAAAAAAAGAAAACCATATCTGGGGGCATCACAATGCCAGATTTCAGGTTGTACTACAAAGCTGTGTTCATCAAGACAGTGTGGTACTGGCACAAAAACAGACATATAGATCAATGGAACAGAACAGAGAACCCAGAAGTGGACCCTGAACTTTATGCTCAACTAATATACGATAAAGGAGGAAAGACGATCCACTAGAAGAAAGACAGTCTCTTCAATAAATGGTGCTGGGAATATTGGACATCCACATGCAGAAGAATGAAACTGGACCACTCTCTTGCACCATACACAAAGATAAACTCAAAATAGATGAAAGATCTAAATGTGAGACAAGATTCCATCAAAATCCCAGAGAAGAACTCAGGCAACACCCTTTTTTAACTTGGCCACAGTAACCGGAGAAGGACAAACAGTGTATGTTCTCATTCATTTGGGGAATATGAATAATAGCGAAAGGGAATATAAGGGAAGGGAGAAGAAATGTGTGAGAAATATCAGAAAGGGAGACAGAACATAGAGACTCCTAACTCTGGGAAATGAACTGGGGGTGGTGGAGGGGGAGGAGGGTGGGGGGTGGGGGTGAATGGGTGACGGGCACTGAGGGGTACACTTGACGGGATGAGCACTGGGTGTTATTCTGTATGTTGGTAAATTGAACACCAATAAAAATTAATTTATATAAAAAAAAAAATGTTTGCTGAGCACCTGCTAAGGGCCAGATGCCATTCTAGGCACCGCAGATACAATAGTGCATGTCACAGAAGATCTCTGCCTTCTTCAAGTTTATATTCTGGTAAGTGAAATTTAAAAAGTCTTTTATTATCTAAGTAAAATGTATAGTATGTAGCAGAGGGAAAAGTGCTAAGGAGGTACTAAACCATGGAAGAAAGACCAGAGGAGGGATGGTAGGGCATGCCTGAAATTTTAAATTCAAGTGGCCAGGGAAGGCCTCACTGTAAATTTTACTTTGAGTAAAGACCTGGAGTAAATGACTAGCAATTGTGTAGCAGTCCAGAAGAAACACATCAATAACATTTGAAGTACAGAAAAATTTTGACTTGTTTTCCATTTAACACATGGCACAAGTGTTTCATTTTACTTTAAATTTCCTAAGAAAAACCATTATCTGTCAACACATACATTGAATTATGACAAGTTTGGTTTCAGAATTAAATATATATTAAAATGCCATATAAAATTTAACTAAATGGTAAACACTATTTAAAAAGGCAAAATTGTTTTCAGCATCTTATATGTGATAGTTTTGCATTTTGTGCTTTAAAAAAAAAACACAGGTTTGACTCCTATTTGTGAGTACGTTTCTGTAAATAACATATTGCGAGTGAGGATAGTCTTAATTCCCAATAAATAAAAATCAAATTGGAAATAGTCATCAGTATAGCTTCTCCTTTTTAACATTGGATTTTGAAGTATTGGTTTTTGCTGAAAGTTCAACCTAAAACATTTGATCACATGAGTGTGATTAATAGCTCTGATAAAGTTCACATTGAGGGATATTTGTAGATGTCACATCATTTGCTATCTTTCTATTAATTTATTGGATTTCAAAACCAAGTTTCTTTGTATTCCATAGAATTTATCAGGCCTGTTAAGAATTTAAATTAAACAATGCACAGCCTATAGTAACAAAAACACATAATTTAGAGTTGTATAATGATTATTACAAGATGGGTAGTAGAGTTTGGCTGAATTATAAAACATCCAAATTGGTCATGGTTACTGATCTTTAGGAACTGCCTCTCTTGATCATCCATCCTTAGAAACTCTCTAATGAATCAGTTCTAAAGGAAAGAAAAAGCTTACATAATTATTTTACTGCCTAACAGCTTAAATAATTATTTTATTGCTGGATGGACACCAGCACACTCTTGAACACTCTGAACTGCCTGTGGTATTTTGGGAAAATTTAAGTTGGGAAATACTGTAATTCGGCAACTTGATCACAAAGAAAGAGCTAGAGCAGAGGGGCTCGGCCCAGTGAGGGCAGAGAGGACCCACACCTTGAAGCCTTAAAAGAAGAGTTCCTCTGAACTGTAAGTAGCAAATAGGCAGTGGAATAAGAGGAAAGGTCTTGGGCAGCCCCGGTGGCTCAGCGGTTTAGCACCACCTTCAGCCCAGGGCCTGATCCTGGAGACCCGGGATTGAGCCCCATGTCAGGCTCCCTGCATGGAGCCTGCTTTTCCCTCTACCCGTGTCTCTGCCTCTCTGTGTCTCTCATGAATAAATAAATAAAATCTTAAAAAAAAAAAAAAGAGGAAAGATCTTCCATATAAAGGTATAAAGACATAAAGGGGCTCAGTAGGTTTACAAACAGGTTTCAGCATGATGAGGCCAGATGTGAATGAGGAAGAAATTGAGGCAAGAATTTGGCAGACTCAAAGGGCCTTGTACAAAGAAGTTTGGACTTTATCCTGAGGTAGTGGAGAGCCATCCAAGTCTTTTATAATAGACATAAAGTATTCTAATGGCATGAGAGGAAAATCACTGGGACTATGGGAATAGTAAGGACTAGATACCAATAGGACCTTACTTTCATTCTGACACCCAGCCTAGAGGACTCACACAAATTAAGAAGACCAAGAGAAACCTTGCTTAAGTAATACCATCTTCCTTTTCTTCCACTCTCTGGTATCTTCCTGTTAGAGGAAAGCATTGTTCTCATGCATTCTTGGTTGAAAAATCACTAAACTTAACAATACAGGATGAGTTATTAGCTCTGAATGTTTTATGGACTATTTTTTTCCTAGAGCAAAGAGTAGCCCATGAGGTAAAAATGAAGGACAGTTTTCCCACCCTAGGTGGTGAGCAGACTATCCCAGGTAAATAATCAGTCTTTAGAAGGCAGGAGAAAACAGGTGGTCTAGAATTTGTAGAGATACTAGAACAGGGGGAAAAAAAGATACAAAGGCAAGATAATGAGGAAGGTGGGAAATTAGGGCTGGACATGTAAAATGGAAAGAATGTAAGCCGAGAATTTAGAACCCTGAGTTCTAGTTCCAGCAGCTAGCAGATGGCAGCTATGTGAAGGCCCTGGGATTTTACTCTATGTGCAACCTAACAACTTGATCTCCCACAACCTCAAGGGAGTTGCCAGAAGGCACAAAACTCCTGGATCAGAGACAAAGGGCAGTGTTTTTACTAACAGCAACACCCTGGATCAGAGACAAAGGGCAGTGTTTTTACTAACAGCAACATCATTGTTTTGCCCCAGTCCCTTGACCTGTTCCTGTAGGACAACACAAAAAGGTTGAAGGGTATCTGTATGTGCTGGCTTATGGGAGAGGGACCCTGAGCTTAGCAAACTCCTGTCTTTTATAATGGGCAGCAAATTGTCCAACCTTTGCTCTGGAAGGAGACATTGTCTGCCTGCCATTAGAGTTCACTATACAATATCTTTGAAAAGACAGTCCAGAACAAAAAACTGTGTACAACACACGCAAAAATGCTAGCTCCAGGGAGAGCTGTCTCCCAATAGTGAAACCCTAAATTCTTGGTCAGGTTATTTGTCTTTACTGTGCTTGTGTCCTTATCAAGAAAATGAGGAGATCATTACTCAATTCATGAGAGAGTCTGAAATAAAATTTCATTCCAAATTCACAAAGAACCATAATGATGAGTACTTAACTTTTTGTTATGTTGTAGTATTTTCTGATAGCCCTGCTGAAAATGTAATTCTGCTACTAGATATTGTACTAATAACCTACAACTAAGGGAAATGCAGCTAATTCCAATACAGTAAGACTAAAGGGTAACCTCCGAAACTGGAAAGATGTAGAAAGTTAATTAATGCTTTATCTAATTTAGCAATTGTACTTACAGACACCTTTTCAATTTTCACCAATCCCTATTCCTAAAATGTCCTTTGAACCTGCTCTTTTGTCTTCTTACTGGTTGTCTCAGTAGGTAATTATTTTCAAATTTTATGAATGCTAACAAATAGGTCTTAAAAATTTCTAAGTTTTGGGCCACCTGGGTGGCTCAGTGGTTGAGTGCCTGCCTTTGTCTCAGGTCATGAGCCCAGGGTCCTGAGATCAAGTCCTGCATAGAGCTTCCAGCAGGGAGCCTGCTTCTTCCTCTGTGTCTCTGCCTCTCTCTCTCTGCGGCTCTCATGAATAAATAAGTAAAATCTTTTTTAAAAGAAAAGTTTCTCGGTGGTGGAAGGCGAGGAGGGTGGGGGGTGGGGGTGAATGGGTGACGGGCACTGAGGGGGCACTTGACGGGATGAGCACTGGGTGTTATTCTTTATGTTGGTAAATTGAACACAAATAAAAAATAAATTTATTAAAAAAAAGAAAAAAGAAAAGTCTCTAAGTTTCATTACAGGGTTAAATGAGATAATATAAACAACTGTCTGAAGGTATCCAGAGCATACCAGGCATTCAATAAATATTAGTTCTTTCCTATTACAGTTCTAACATTCTAGGATTTGAGGGTACTAAGACTAAATCATGCCAACTTTATTATTTTGTAATTAAATCACAAAGCCATATTGTTTCCTAATAGTTTTAAAATAATGACCATTTTCACTGCTTGCCATATATTTTCAGAATCAATGTAATTTTGATTGCATCTACCAATGACAAATGGTATTTAAATGCCTCCATTTGCTAAAACACATTTGTAACTGGAGCATTACTTTTAATTATCTCCCATTTCAGGTTCCTTTTCAGTAAGCTGGTTTCTCTCTCCCCCAAATCAGTCTATCACTTTAGTTTCAGAAATGGAGGGAGAGAAGACATAATTCTGGAAGAGGGTGGATACTATTTAGGGAATTAGCCCACCCAGGCCAAAAGAGGAAGGTAAAAATGTCTGCCCCTCCTTTCCAGCTGTTAGTAGGAAGAAAAAGAGCAACAGAGTTAAGAGTGGGATGCAGTCAGACACATGCTTGGGCATCTGCAGTGCAGGGCTGGAAATCCAGGCCTGAGGACACCAGTTACACTGGTTATGGACAACATGGAGGGCAGAGGAGCTCTTTTCCAAGTCCCTCTTTGGTACAAGTCTTGGAACAAAGGGTTCTGAGCTCATTTCAGAGGGCCTCAACAGGCCCAAGTGGGCATGGCCAGAAAAACTGACAATGAAGTTTGCTAACAGTTCTTTGCTTCCCGTGTGGCATGGGCATTAAGGAAAAGGCAGGAATCTGTTATGGAGCCCACCATGATCAAGCAAGATCACCCCATGGCAGAGGCTTTCGGGTGGTCATCATGACACAGGGGCCAAATGATAGATGTGGCAGTGACTCAAAGGAGTCTTCAAAACAGATGAAGGCCAACAGCAGGCTGAGTCATCACAGACAGTTTTCTAAAGCACTGGGACCCTAAAATCCACGTATTGTGCATTTATACACCAAAGCTATCAATAACAGATATAGGTAGGTTACCTAGGATCAGGCCTTAATGAGTAGAACCATAATGGAGCTAAGTTGACATCAGCTATCACCCCCACCCACCTCTCTCAGTTCCAGTCCTATGGTCCTGGCCTCATACTCTTAGATGCCATCTTGGAAAACAGCAAAGAGAACATAGGGGAATCTGAAACTGAAGGTTGTCCTAAGAATGCTTAAGCCTAAGGAAACAGATCAAAGTTATTTTGTCTTACTTGTTTTATATCAGATTGAACTAAGCTGTTTTGTTTTCTCCTCTACCCAACAGATAGCCACTTGACGAGAAAGATCAGTGTGAGTACATCTGCGACCCCACTACATATTTTTTTGCGCTGTTCACTTTCCATTATTGCTGGGGGTGGAAGCAGTTAGAGAAGGCTCACAGCAACGGAGGAGCAGTCTTGAGTTTTGCTTTTTTTAGGATGTCAAACTCGAGTATTGTGTTATTTTTTCATACAACATCAACTATAATAGCTTTAGAGTGCAAAGTTATAACATTAAATAAAAAGAACTATGAGTAGCTGTACAAATTGCTCATTAGAGTTGATCACTTTTTTTTATGCCAGCAAAGCTCTGCAGACTACAGAATAACCCAACTGAAAATCTACAAGTGATATTGTCCACAACACGAAAAGATTGGTAAATACAGCCTTCAGTCTGTCAGCTAATGGCATCAACCTCCTCCAAATCAGGTAAGTAAAAACTGCATCTGACTTATGAGTAATGCAAAGCATGGCTCTTGGAAAAAATGGAAAGGTTTGTAGTGATTTAGAACCTGGTCATTTGAAAACTTGATTATAAGGTAAAATATGCAGAAGCTCTAAGAAAGATATAAAAATGTCATGCAAATAGGGGAGCAGTCGGGGTAGAGCTGAGATCAAATAAAATTTTCTCATGAGGTGTGCTACTTTATTTTCATTCACTGAGAGACCATATATTGTGACAGTTAAGGGCACAGGTCCAGATGACAGCTGCCCTGCTCTGTAATCCTGCTCTGCCCCTTACTGACTTTCATATAGTCACTCAACCTCACAGTGCCTGGGTGTGCTCACTTGTAAATGGGGATAATAAAGAGTACTGGCTTCACTGGTTGTTGAGAACTAAGTGTTAATGTGTGTCAGGTGCTTACAAGAGTGTCTAGGATGCAGCCAACTATTTAAGTCTTATCTGTCATGATCATTGTCAATAGCAACATTATTACACAGACACTACACTAGTCTGTGTGGGACATGGGAGCAGAACCCCTGTTCTCAAAGAGCTTACAGTCTTACAAGTGGTAGAGATTAGACTCAACAGCCTTGGATGTTTTCCAGTTAACAGATCAATAGGTTGTAACATGAATATGAATTGTCCTTTAAATATAAAGTGCAACATGTGTTGAAAGCATTGAAAATTACTACAAAGTGGTTCTCAAATGGTCTTCTGAGAAGCCATGGGGTTTGAGTGCTGAGTCTTCTAAGGGGAGAGGGACAAGAGGAAGAGAAAGATGAGGGAAGGAGCCAAGGAAGCTTACTGTATCTTTTTCAAGATCAATTGTCTTTTCACAGATTGGCAATCAACAATTGAGGTGTATGAGTAAACAAATTGCAAGGAACATGTATCTGTGTCTAAAAGCGCTTGGATATTTGAAAATCTTACCCAGATTAAGAATTTTCCTTCCACTCTTGCTATTAACACAATAAACCATTAGATCTTAGGAAAAATAACAAGTTCAAACTGACTCTTATTACAAGTTCCTGAGACCAAATTTTACACTTGATCCAATAGCAATGGCCCCAAAATACATCTTTTGAGAAGTAGATTGAGGTATTCCATTTTTCAAAAGAAAAAAAAATCAAATAATGGTGGCAATTTGAGTATGCAACAAACTTGTGTATCAAAATCTCGTTTGAGTTTTTTTTTATTCCCATAAGTTTTCCTCAGTAGTTGGTGCCTATTACTGATAATAAGTGGTAATAGAACTCAATCAATAAATAAGCAGTGAATCAAGGTTAATGAAAAGCCTAGTAACTGACCTTGGATTATTTTCAGACACTTGGACTATGATTTTGTAGAGCACACATACTACACTGTTAGCTTTTTCTTCCCAGTCCACTGACCTGTCCCCACACCCTGTAACTTTCAGGAGCTCATGCATCTAAGGGAGTCTGATACCACACCGTACATGGACTTAGAGCTTTCATACAATGAAACAGAGAACCTGATCTTCACGCCCAAGGGCTCTCAGGCCAAACCTGCAGGCTATTTGAGAAGTTACAGGGTGATGAGCAACCATTAACATCAGCTATGCTATTTGTGATACATAGCGACTCATTCAAGGGCCACAGGACTGAGAACTCTGTACTCAAGAATATTGCATCCTTAGTCTCCAAATGAACAACAGTTTGATTTGACTGCAGAGTGGAAGAATTTGGAAAAAGCTTTTTCTAGCTTTAATTCCATGGAGCCTGTTTGCCTTCCCAACACCCTTTTAATTATTAGGAAAAACACCAAGTTGTAGGAGAGATCACACGACGCCTCGGGAGAGGACGCTTACATCCCAAGTCTGCACTGTGACCTTGGGGACATTATGAAGCCAGTCAAGGGGGGGTGGGGTGGGCTGATAACCATGCCTTTCCCAGACAAACCAGAGAGGAATTTAGGGAAGAAGGAGGAAATTCTATCTATACTAAAAATCTCCAGCCTCAGCAGCCTGTAACAACAAAACAAGGTTATACTTCCTCATTTCCAGAAATTTGCCTACCTCAAAGAGTTCCCACAGCTTTCTGGAGCATTTTCCAGGGAATCTTTCTCTTGTGTGCCCAGGAACCAGATCTCTGAAGCTCTTCAAGTCACTGTCTTGCTGTTGACTTGCAAGATAAGACCCCCACAGTGCAGAGCTGCATCTGTAATGACCCAGCAGCAAAGCCCAGACCAAGTTACAGCTTTTCCCCCATAGTCAAGGAATCATTTAAAAGTGCTGTGCGAACTGGCTACTCAAACAGCCTACAAAACCAAACTGGCCTTGGGTACTGTCTAAATCCCACTCATTGGTTCCAGCTGTCCTGCTTCTCTCAACTTCTTTCCTTTCTTCTCTTTAACTAGGAGTTAATGAAGGCCTCTTAAAGTGCCAATATAGAACTCATTTCCCAGAGCTTACAAAAACTGGAAACCTTGAATGCATGCATTATGAAGTCAAACTGAATGGGATACATTATTCATAAATACATTTTGAAGTATGAGAGAGAGAAAAAGAGAGAGAGAGAAAGAGAATTATAGGCCCATACCTATTTCTAAACAGTGGCCCATACATAATATGTTTTAAACATTCAGGAAACCCAATGGACATTCACAACCCTGCTCAGTCTTCTTATGAACTACTGATCTTTACTATCTTTCCAATATCATAGCTGTGTAAATGTAGATTCTGTGATCTGAAAGTGCCAGGGTTATCTGGATCTCAAACTCGAGACCAGGTTACATTACACAATAAGATCTGCAGTTTAAGCTCAGGAAATGATATGGGAAAAAGGAAAAATTTCTAATGTGTGTGATTCATTCCCAGTACTTTTGCATTTTAGAATTTCTAATATTTTTCTTGTTAATAGTCTGTCTCACACTAACCTCTAATTTCTTGAGATAAAGAAAATATCACTATTTCGCTTATTAATTTAAACCCAGATATTAAGTCACATAGTTGGCACTCAAAAAAATATTACTGAAACGACTTAGAGGCAGCTGAATAAGCCAGGTGGTAGATTGGCAAGTATGGGGTAGGTCCTCATTCTTTGATGAGTCTGCTCAAGTAACAAGATAATCCCAAAGGGTGGAGAGACAGTTTGGGCAAGAGGAATTGGGGATTATAGAACATTCTAGTCAAAAGGGATAGGAGATAAATGACTTTTTGGTGCTTACAAAGCCCCATAATAACCAATTTAGGGGAAAATCCAGAGTTCCTAACTCCTGATTTTAAGTGCCATATTCTCCCAAGCAGTGGCTGGAAAGGAGAGAAGCAAATGTCAGAATATGCTGGAGCTACTGGCAATTGACTCTCCAGGCTTCTTGTACCTCCTATAGATAGATACAGTGGCCTCCTGTTCCAAAGACTCAATTTAAAGGATTGAAAAGAGGCAATATTTGTAGAGTTGATCCCTGAACTGACCAAAGGCAAGAGAGGTTTGTGGGAAGATGGTGTCAGGGGGCTGGCAAAGAGAGAGTGTACCCAGGGTGCAGTTGGTGGGTTGGCAGGGAGGGTGGTGGGGGAAGGTTCTGGGCTTTGAGGAGCAGCACACACACAGAACGAGTACTGTGCTGTGTTGTTTTAGCGACAGCTGGCAAGTGTGGGAGGGTGTAAAGAGATCACAGAGGGGGAGCTGTGGGAATCACGGCGGCAGTGAGAAGCCACTGTCCTCCATCTTCAAGCCTTGACTGCTCAGCAGGATGGTGGGTCTCCAGACTCTGGGAGTCTTCTCCTCACCAGGGAGTCTCCAGCCAAGAGTTCCTCGCACCTGAGACCCTGCCCTCCCTGTGTTAGGGCTAACTGGATATTCCTACTTCTCCCATGTCAGAAGCTGGTCCTCTCGGGGGCTCTTCACCCCATTTTCTCAGAAGTCTAACTCAGACATCTGTTCACAATATTGAATTTCTAACTCCAAAAGTTGAAAGGCTTCACACCCACTGCTGCTTCTAGTCTAACACTTGCTGCTTAACCTGAAGCCAGATAACTGTGCAATGACAAGTACAGAACTTCCCTTATGTTTAAGAAAAATAAAAATCTGACACAAAGTCTATAAAATGTAATGGTGAGCCAAGGGGACATTTCCACTGACTTAGCTTCTACTTGCCCTGTGACAGCATGATCCTGCTAATCTAACCTTTAAGCCACAATTTTGACTTGCAAAGTGATTTATAACCACCTTTGCAAACCTGATGGTGACAGTTTGGAAATGCAACTGGATTCTGTGGTTACAAATAAGCTATTTTTGCGCACCTAGCTCTATACTTCGACATTTGTTCTACTTCGTAATCTATGCCAGTACGATCTCTACTAGCACCTTGGATTTATCTGGCACTGTTCTTCAGAAATACCTCAGGATGCTTTTCATAAATGTCATTTCTTTATTCTTTCAGGACTCTCATTGAAAAGATCCTTAGAGGCAGGCATAAAATAAGAAAAACATTCTGTATTTCCAAAGAGTTCTATTAAGCATGTCCTGTTTCAATGAGCTTCTCTTCGCCATTACACATCCTTTTTACCTTTCATGTCTGTGATTTTTCTCTTCTGTCTTCTACCTGCACCCACTATTCTAAGCTTATATGCTTGTAGGACTGTCACTTTTTTGGTTCCCTGGATCTTACTGTCATTATCCCCTTGCCATGTTCCCATTCTTTTCCTTTGCCTAAATTCTATCAGGTGGAGAAGATTTCATCACATATTCTTTCCTCTGTTTTTATTTTTTCTTCTTTACTTTCTGGAAGCCAAGTTCTGAAAATAATATAATTCCAATGTGAACTTCTGGACTAATTTTCAAAGCCAGTCACTATGACTCCACTGGTTCAATGTTTCAGACATATTACCTTATTTCAGAAAAGCCAGCATAACTTCAGCAGGGATGGCATATAGTTGCTTAGCATAGTTTTTAAAATCAGACTTAAAACTGTTTGATGAGTCATATGTTGCACTATATGGATTAATGTTCTTTTTTCTCTGTTTCATGCTCATCTCCAAATTCTTAGTGAGAATCATGCTATGGAGTTAGCAACAACCTAGTCAATAACAGGTGTGGAGAGTTCCAGGCTACAAAGAGTTTACATCCAACCTCTGTGGAAGCACTACCATTTTTTTCTTAATAAACACACATGCATCCATTCTTTGTATTCATATAACAAAAAAAAGTGTGTTGGCACCTACTGTATTCAAGGAAAACACTCAAGTCTGGTAATGTGGTAACCAAAGTCATTCAGTCTGTTTCCTCGTGGGAGACTAATCTACTAGTCACATTTTAAAATCTGAAACCTCAAACTTAGAGCACTCAGAAGGCAAGTAACAGGGCTCACTCTATGAGATCATAGAACAAGGAGGCAAAGGCAAATAGGTGCCAGTGGGAATCAGACAAAGTGTCCCCAAAGAATTATAGTTGACTATGATCAATATGCTGTCATTTGATCTCTGGGACTTGTCTTCTAGTTGAAGTCTTTGCCCTTGAACAACATGTCTCCTCTTCTCCAATGCCCTACCCCCTACATCCCACCCCCTGGTAATCACCTATTTTTTTTTTACGACTCCACATATAAATATCACATGATATTTATCTTTTTAAAAATATTTATTTATTCACGAGACACACACACACACACACAGAGAGAGAGAGAGAGGCAGAGACAGACAGAGGGAGAAGCAGGGACTCCAGGATCATGCCCTGAGCTGAAGGCAGGTGCTCAACTGCTGAGTCACCCAGGGATCCCCCGATATTTATCTTTCTCTGTGTGTTTTATCTCAGTAAGCGCAATACCCTCAAGTTCTATCCATTTTGTTGCACAGGGCAGGAGCTCCTCCCTTCTCACAGCTGAATACTATTCCACTATATACATACCCTCCCTTTTTATCCAATCACCTGTTGGCAGACACAGGTTATTTCCATATCTCGGTTATGGTGACCAATGCTGCAATAAATGTGGCAGTGCAGATATTGTTTTGATATTCTGTTTGCAGTTCCTTTGGTTATATACTCAGGAGTGGGATTGCTGGACCCTATGGTAGTTGCATTTTTATATTTTGAATAACCTCCATAATGTTTTGCATTGTGGTTGAATCAAGTTACATTGCTACCAATGGTGCACCAGTGTGCCCTTTTCCCTCACCACACCTCAAACGACATGTGCTAGCTCTTGTCTTCTTGATGAAATCTATTCTAGCAGGAGTGGGGTGATACCTCATTGTGGTTTGGATTTGCATTTCCCCGATGATTAGTGATGTTGAGCATCTTTCCATGTACCGGTTGGCCATTTGGATGTTTTCTTTGGAAAAATGTCTATTCGTGATTTCTAAGAGACTAGATTTTAAATGTTCTCACCACAAAAAAAGAAATGATAATTATGTGATGTGATAAAGGCGTTAGCTAAAGCTATAGTGGTAATCATATTGCAATATATAAAAGTATCAAATCAACATGCTGCACACTTTAAACTTACACGATGTTATATGTAAATTATAACTCAGTAAAAAAAGAATTACATTTGACTTGAAATTTGTCAGAATGGGAAGAGGTTAAATAGGAGAGTGTAGGGGAGGAAGGTCCAGTCTAATAGAATGGTTAATATTTAAGTCCATGGTGTTAAGGGAAATAGTCTGACATTTTGAAGAAAAAAGACAGTATGTCTAGACATGGGGAATTAAGATGATCAAGCCTGAGGGGTCAATCCACAAAGAGATTTTGTTTTTGTTTTTTAGTTGCTGAGGGCTTCGGGTTCAATTATTTTCACTAATGGGACATGTTTTTGATTGGTGGAGTCAGGTTGTGTTTTGGAAATACCCTGGATGCAGTATGGAGAAAACAGAGTGGAGAAAACAGTCTAGATTAGATGACTAGGGATCTGTTAGAAATCTATTAGGAATCTAGTAAAATAAAGTAACATTATTAGGATGGTTGTAGTTGAGCTACAACGCACTGGATTACTTTTAGAAATGTGTAAAAGGTAAATTCGAGAGATTGGTAATGGATTGGACTTGAGTGTAAGAGAGAAGGAAGCATCATGGATGGCATGTAAATCTCAAGGTTTTACAATTAACAATTGGTGCCAGATTTGAGAAATGGGAATATCACATGTTTTAATTTAAAGAGCTTGAATTCTTGTATTTTTTGAGATAACTAAGAGGATATATAGAAGTGACAGTTGGATGAAAAGTGTCTAGAGTCCAGAGAAATCTGGGATGGAGACATAAATTTAGAAGTTATCAGTATATAGGTATGATTGCAGCTCAACCCTTGTGGAGATTCCCCAGGGGAGAGTACTTAGAAGAAAAGACAAACTATGATGAAACTTTGAGAATATACAACATTTAAAATACAGAAGAATGTGTTTTAAAAATACTGGAAAGGATCATGTGAGGGTCAAGAGGAAATGATAGGATATAGTTTTCTGAAAGCCAGGGTAAGAACATTTTTCAAGAATAAGGAGTCCCCTACCTCATATCATGTATAGGAATGAACTCAGAATATGTCTAAGACCTAAATATCAGTGCTAAAACTATAAACCTCTTAGAAGAAAATATAGGAGTAAATCTTCATGATCTTGGATTAAGCTATAGTTTCTGGATCAGATAGAAAAAGCACGAGCAACAACAACAAAAGAGATAAATGGGACATTATCAGAATTTAAAAATGTATTTCAAAGGACACCATCCACAAAGTCAACCCACTGAATGTAAGAAATTTTCTGCACATCATATATTTGATAGGGAACTTACATTTAGAATAAATAAAGAATTTCTATAATTCAGTAACAAAAAGTAAATAACCTAATTTAAAAATGGCAAATAATCTGAATAGATTTTCTGCAAAGAAGTTTCACAAATGACCAATAAGCACATAAAAAAGTTCCAACAGTAGAGATCAGGAAAATGCAAGTCAAACTGAAAAAACAGGACACCTCCCAACATATACCCACTCCAGCCCTAGTTGTCCCCACAAGACAGCCTCAGTTTGGCATGCCCTGAGACTGGGGCCATCCCAGGAAAAAATAATCAATAAAATATTAACAAACCAAAGGCAACAATACATTAGAAAGATCATACACTACAATGAAGTTGGGTTTATTTCAGGAATGCAAGGATGATTCAACATCTGTAAATCAAACAACATTAAATGAAGGATAAAAATCACGATCATCTCAATAGATGCAGTAAAAGGATTTGGCAAAATTCAAAGTCTATTTTGATTAAAACTTTCAACAAAATGAGTATTAAAGAAATGAATTTCAAAATAATATAGTCCATAAATAACTAGCCTATAGCTAACATCATACTCAATGTGGATAAGCTGAAAGCTTTTCCTCCAGGGTGATAAATAAGTCAAGGATGCCCACTCATGTCATTTTTATTCAACATAGCATTAAAAGTCCTAGCCACAGCAATTAGGCAAGAAAATTAAATAAAAGACATCCAAATTCAAAAGAAGTGAAACTGTCATTACCTGCAGATGACAGGGCACTCATAGAGAAAACCCTAAAGACACTACCCAAAAGCTGTTAGAAATAATAAGTGAATTTGATAAAGTGACAGGACACAAAAGATACAAAAATTGTTTGGATGTCTATACCCTAATAACAATCTATATGAGAAAGAAAATAATAAAATAATCCCACTTACAATTGCTTACAAAAAAATAAAATACCTGGGGATAAAGAAGTTAACTTAGGAGGTGAAAGACCTATACTCTGAAAACTATAAGACATTGATGAAGCATTGGAAGAATAAATATTGTTAAAATGTCCATACCACAAAAGCTATCTACAGATTCAACTTAATCCCCATCAAAATACTAAAGGCATTTTTCACAGAACTAGAACAAAGAATCCTAACATCTGTATGGAACCACAAAAGACCTCAAATAGCCAAATCATTCTTGAGAAAGGTGAACAAAGCTGGAAGTACCAAATCCCTAAATTTTTAACTGTAGTACAAAGCCACAGTAAATGAAACATTTTGGTACTGGAACAAAAACACACACATAGATCAATGGGATAGAGAGCCCAGACACAAAACCATGAATATATGGTCACTTAATCCATGACAAAGGAGACAAGAGTATACAATGGGGGAAAGAACAGTCTCTTCAATGGGTTGCATTGGGAGGACTGGGCAGATACATTCAGGGGAGTGAGGCCAGACCACTCTTACACCATAGAAAAGGTGAATTCAGGGTGGATTGAAGACTTGATTATAGAACCTGAAACCATGAGATTCCTAGAGAAAGGAATGGGTGGTGAACTCTTTGACATCAGTCTGGACAATATTTTTTTGGACTGTTCTCCTCAGATAAGGGAGACAGGAGCTATGGTGGGCAAATGGGATTAATCAAACTGGGAAGCTTTTGCACAGTGAAGTAAACCATTAATAAGCAAGATGAGAAGGTGACCTACTCAATGGGAGAGGATATTTGCTGATCATCCATCTCATGAGGGGTTAATGTCTGAAATGTGTGAAGAACTTACACAATTTACTATCAAAGAAACAAAAACCCCAATTTTAAAATGGGCAGTGGACTTGAATGGGGATTTTTCCAGTGAGGAAATGCAGATAAAAGCCACAGTAACTTATCACCTCACACTTGTCATATTGGCTGTTATTAGGGAGAAAAAGATAACAAAAGTTGGCGAAGATGGAGAAGAGGGGATCCTTGAGCACTGTTGGTGGAAATGTGAATTGTTACAGCCATTGTGGAGTTTTTTCAAAAAAATTGGAAACAGATCTACCATATGATCTAGCAGTTCCTTTTCTGAGTGTTTATCCATAGAAAATGAAAACACCAATTTTAAGAGATATATACACCCCTAAGTTCATTGTAGCATTGTTTATGATGGCTGGGATATGGAGACAACTGAAGCATCCATTGATAGCTAGATGGATAAAGAAGATAAGGTGTGTGTGTGTGTATATATACACACACACCTATGGATGGAATGTTACTTAGCTATAGAAAATAATAAAAACCTTGCCATTTGAAACAACATGGATGGACATGGAGGGTATTATGCTGGGTGAAATCAGCCAAAGACAAATACCATGTGACTTCACTTATCTATGGAATCTAAAAACAAAATAAATGAACAAACAAAACAAAATAGAAGCAGGCTCCTAGATACGGGAAGCAATCTGTTGGTTGCCAGAGTGGGGAGAGGCTGGAAGATGGGCAAAGTGGACAAAGGGGGAGTAGGAGGTACAAACCTCCAGTTATAAAAGGGGTAAGTCATAAGGATGTAATGCATAGCATGGAGGTATTTAGTCAATAAAATAATAGCTTTGTAAAATGACAGATGGTAACTAGACGTATCATGGTGATCATTCAGTGTATAACAATACTGAATCTCTATGATGTATACCTATAAATAGGAGATAGCATGTCAATTATACAATTTAAAAATTAAAAAAGATTAAAAACTGAAATGAGGTACCACTATACATCTATTAGTATGGCCAGAACCAAAAACTCAGATAATCACACGTATGGGCAAGGATGTGGAAAAATCAGAACTCTCATGCACTGATGGTGGGCATGTTAAATGGTGTAGCCTCTTTGGAAAACATTCTGCAGTTTCTCTAATAGTTAAACACAGAGTAACCATATGGCCCAACAATTTCATTCCTAGATATAAACTCAAGAGAAATAAAAACATATGTCTACACAAAAACTTGTGCACAAATGTTTATAGCAGAATTATTCATAATAGCCAAAAAGTGGAAACAACCCAAATATCCATCAACTGATGACTGGACAAATAAAATGTGGTCTATCCTTGCATGAAGTATTATTCAACAATAAAAAGGAATGAGGTTTGATCTACACTGCATGTGGATGAATCTTGAAAACATCATGTTAAGTGGAAGAAGCCAGTCACAAAGGACCACATATAGTATGGTTCCACTTACATGAAATGTGCATAATAGGTAAACCCACAGAGACAGAAAGTAGGTTGGTGGTTGCCTAGGGCTGGCAGTTTGGGGATAAGTGGGGGTGACCGCTAAAGGGCATGTTCTAAAATTGTTTTTAGAACAATGTTCTAAACAGAAAATGTTCTAAAACTGATTGTAGTGATGCTTGCAAAACTCTTTGAATATGCAAAAAGCCCACTGAATTTTGCACTTGTAATAACTGAATTATCTCTAAATAAACCTTTAATTAATAAAAGAATAATGGAATCCTCAAGAAAGTCAAAGTTTTCTGAGGAGGCCAATAGATAAATACTGTAAACCGCCCAATGAATTTTGAGCACAGATATCAGTGGTGACCTTCCTGAGATCTATTTCGATTGCTAAATTGGAGGGGGTGTGGGATCCAGATTGGAGTGAGTGGGATTACTAGCAGAAAGTGAAAAATTGAATGCAACAAATACAAAAAGTGTTCATTCATTCATGAAAATTGACTGTTAAAAAGAAACAGATGATGTTTCATGAAATAAGCGGTCAATAAGAGCAATGGAAGAGATGTGAGCATGTTTGATGTTGATGGGAATGACTTTATGAGAGGGAACAGTTGATTAGGCAAGGCACAGAGAGGATAGCTGTTTTGTTACTTTCCTAAGAAGTCAGGATAGTGTTGTTGTTGCCAGGCTGCCTGGAATTAAGACCTGCCTCTGTGAGTTACTAGCCAGGTTACCTTGGACAAGTTATATATGCCTTAGTTTCCTCATCTAAAGAGTGGAAGCAAAATAAATAAATAAATAAATAAATAAATAAATAAATAAATAAATAAATAAATAAATAAAAATAAAGACTGGAAGCAATTATGGGATCAATTCCCAGGATTGTTGAAAGTATTATGAATAAAGTTTTTAAGCAAGAGCTGGCACATAAGGAGCACATAGTGTTCACATGCTTATGATTAGGAGCCAAAAGAGTGGTGGACCTATATGTCTTGGAAAGGGGAGGGACATCCCTTCTAAAATAACTGGAGTAGAGAAGGAAAGAAGAGGGTACATGTCAATGGTGTGTATGAGTAATTGTAGAATATTAGATGACTTTTTTAAACTGATGGTTTCCATCCTACCTGAGGAGGAGATGAAGTCAACTGATAAGAGAAGCAGGTATGTTTATGAGTTAGGATGGTGGGGCATACAGAGGATGAGGCTGAGGTTGAGACTAGGTAGAAAGTTAGAAATGGTTGTCATGGATTGGGGGAGCAAGTTGGTCAAATAAATGTCACAGGAATATTAAGCAGCATGTGAGCCATGTTTTAAAAATCATGAATATAAATGATACTTACTTGCCATTTGTTGCAACCTTCTCCAGCAAGGCTCAGCTGGTCATGTACAGATGAAGGAAAAATAAGAAGATTTTTATAAGATAAGCAGTATGAAAAGGAAATCATGAGGCTTATTCACAAGACTTGCCAAAAAGCTAGATCTAGGAATCTCTTTGCTAAGGAAGGGAAGAAAGAAAGTAATCATACAAGACTGGCAAAGTGTAGAGGTCCCTCAGGTGATTGGGGGTTCCAATGATAATGAAAAAATAATCATAGTGGAAATAGTTTCACAAACAGACTGGAAAAAGGGGGGACTGATGTCCAAAAGTAGGATTTTTGAATTGGTGACTGTAGAAGTGGAGCAGTTTCTGATGACAAAATACATAGTGTGACTGCAGGAATAGGCGCCCACATAAATGAGAGGTCCCTTGAAAATGCATGATCTGGAACTGAGAGACCAGGATGTTAGAAGGATCATCCACATGTTGGAGTCCTGCAGGATGATTGTGGGTTTTGGGATGAAGAAGATGACTAAACCAACTGTCCATTTTAGATGAATGAAGGAGGGTACATGGGAGGCTGGTGAATGACAATAAACCCAAAGTGGGAGGATTTTTTTTCTCTTTTTTTTCCTCCTCTCCTTCCTCCCTTCTTTTTGTTTCCTTTCCTTTCTTTTTCTTTTTTCAAAGAGAGGTCAGATAGAAGGAAACAAAAAGAAATTTAATCCACTTTCAGAATTTAGGATCCTGGGCAACCTTAAAGATATTAGAAACAACCCAGTGTAGATTGGGGAAACAATCTCCTCACCTCCATCTTAATGTATAGTTAATACATTTGGTGAATTTGACTCCAATATCCACCTTTAATTTCCATATTGCCTCTTTACATATGCAGATTTTTATGTCTTTTTTTTGTCGCCCTTTCATTTTTGCATCAACTCAATTCCAATAGTAATACCACTAATAAAGAGAGTTAATCAGTATTTTGGTTTTCTTGTGTGCACTGCACTGATTTTACATCTAGGAACAGATCTTGCATAATGGTCTACTGGATCTAGAGATGAAAGTCTGGACTCTTAGCCAAGAACTACTTGGCTAAGTACTTTTTGATAAAAGTAAGAATTATCAGAATAAAGATCACTGCTTTGCTGTTTTATGTGCAAATAAATCATTGTTGTTAACTTGTTTATTATGTCCAATGTTTATTATTTGGCTCCACTACTAGAAAATTAACTTTACAAAGGAAGGAATCTGTCCGCTTTCTTTATAGATATGTTATAAGCAGTAATAATAATGTCTAATACATAGTAGTCACATAGTAAATATTTGCTGAATGAACAAATAAGTTCTTCTAAGTCACAATCGATTGTTGAGTCCCTGCCTTTACCAATGCACTGAAATTGTCATGGGTAAACTTATGGTCTAATTGGAGAGACAGAACTTTCACATGTAGAAGAATATTAGAAAATTCACAAAACAACAAGGTGATCTATTTGAGCTTCACTCTGTGAGAGTATGACATAACCTGCCAGAGAAAACAAGAAAAAGGAAGGGGTGGAATTTAGTCCAGTAATCTTTTGCCCAGGAGAGCAAAAATAAAGACCAGAGAAATAACAGAGCAGGTGTGTGAAGGTATAACGTACGGTGTAATATAGCAATGTCCCAAGTGTCATATTTCAATAGTAAGTCTTATGAGAACCATGGTCAATCAAGTGAATCCATGAAATGTTAATGGGATTTCAGGTTTCCTCCAGGAAAGCCTAGCTATCGGAAGTTGTAAAAAAAAAAAAAAATGGGAGTAAGAAGTAAGAAGACAAGATACATAGGATCCTTAGGGAAATAAAGAGACTCCAGTAACAGCCTTCCCTGTCTCCCCCACCATCTATGCATTTTCAGCTTAGCTCACATTTCCATTCATTTATGAATTTCCTCTCACTTCCATAAGGTTAGGAATGTACTGCCTAGTTAGGGTGATATGACATACATATGGATAGCCATACAACAACGCCCTTTGTAGCAGTCTCAAATCTGATTACTACATAGACCTCAAATTACAAGAGGAAGAATTTACCTAAGTTCCACAAGAAGACAGCACAGCCTTGCAGATGCAGTAAGATACATGTTACTTTAGAAAACTACATTCTTAGGATTGGCAACAGCAAGACAGTGAAACAGGGATTTTCATCCCCCACAGAATCATCAATTTGGACAAGAACCCCCACAGATAAGAGTAGCTTTTTGGGATACTGGGAGTCCAGTGGAGAAAACTCAGGACCCTGTTAAAGCAAAAAATCTTTGAAGAGTGGAAGAGTAACAGTTTAACCTTACCCGATTCACCATGCCTCCAAGGCAGCACAGCTCAGGAGGATCAAGAGAGATCTCTTCAGACTCTGATTTCTCACATGGGAAAGAGAGAAAATGTGAATAAGTACCTGATTTCCCCCATGGTGAAGGATGCAGCTTAAGATGCCCAGTTTTTTTCTGGAACAAGACAAGGATACTCACTCTTGACACTTCTTTCAACATAATACTGGACCTCTTAGAGCAATTAGGCAGAAGGGAGGGAAGGAGAGAGAGAGAGAAGGGAAGGAAGGAGGGAAGGTGGGGAGGGAAGAAGGGAGGGAGGGAGGGAAGTAAGACAGGAAGGCAGGAAGGAAGGAAAAAAGAAAGAATAAATATAAGGTATCCAAATCAGAGAGTAAAATTTTCTCTGTTTGGAAATGACCTGATCTTGCACATAGAAAATCCAAAACACTCCACCAAAAAGCTATTTGAATTAATAAACGATTTCAGGAAAGTTAAGGATATGAAATCAATATACAGGCAAATATTGTTTTATTGAGCTTCACTTTGTTGCTCTTCACAGGGATTACATTTTTCAAAATTGAAGTTTTATAGTAACCCTGTATCAAGGAAATCTATCAGCACCATTTTTCTAACACCTTTTGTTCCCTTCATGTCTCTGTCACATTTTGGTAATTTTTGCAATATTTCAAACTTTTTCACTATTATATTTGAATTGCTGTAATCTCATGATAAGACTTTAATGGATGATGAGCTACTTCTAATGAATGAGCAAAAAACATGATGGGATGAAATCTTGAGATGGAATCTACTGTTGAAAATGCTGTGAAGACTGTTGAAATGACAACAAATTATTTAGAATGGTACATTAACTTAGCTGAAAGAAGTTCTACTGTGGGTAAAGTGCTATCAAACAGCATTACATGATACAGAGATTGTTGATGAAAAGAAGTCAATTGACATAACAAACTTCACTGTTGTCTTATTTACAAATTGCCATAGCCATCCCAATATTTAGCAACTACCACCCTGATCAGTCAGTATCCATCAACATCAAGGCAAGACCCTTGAAATATCCTTAAAAAAGATTATCCTTAAAAAAGATTATGACTCACTGAAAGCTTCATGATGGTTAGCATTTTTTAGCAAGGAAGTATTTTTTAAATTAAGGTACATAGATTTTTCGAGACTTATGCTTTTGCATACAAAGCATAAATAATACACTATAATATAGGATAAATCTAATTTTTATATACACTATGAAATCTAAAGATTCATTTGACTTGCTTTATCATGACATTTGCTTTATTCTAGTGCTGTGAAACCAAACTCACAATACCTTCAATGTATGCCTGTACAAAATTCAGTTCTGCAGTTTTCCTAACATCATTTATTGAAAAGACTGTATTTTCTCCATTATATATTCTTGTCTTCTTTGTCATAGGCTAACCAACCATTATAAGTGGGCTGGTTTCTGGGCTCTTAATTTTGTTCCATTGTTCTATACGTCTAATTTTTGTGCCAGTATCACATTTTTTTTATTACTTGTAGCTTTGTAATATAGTTTGAAATCTGGGATTGTGATACCTCTACCTTTGTTTTGTTTTGTTTTTCAAGAATGCTTTGACTATTCAGAGTCTTTTATGTTTCCATACAAATTTTAGGACTTTTTGTGACAGTTCTGTGAAAAATGTTACTGGTATTTTTTATAGGGATTTCACTGAATCTTTAGAACACTTTGGGTAGTATGGGCATTTTAACATTAATTCTTCCAGCCCATGAGCACAAAATACCTCCATTTGTGTCATTTTCAATTTCTTTCATCCAAGTCTTATAGTTTACAGAGTGCTGGTCTTTCACCTCTTTGATTAAATTTATTCCTAGGTAGTTTATTCTTTTTGATGCAATTGTAAATGGGATTGTTTTCTTATTTTCCTTTTCTGCTATTTTGTTATTATTGTACAGAAATTCAACAGATTTCTCTATATTAATTTTGTATCCTGCAACTTTACTGAATTCATTTAGTAATTTTTTGGCAGAGACTTTATGGTTTTTCTGTATATACTATCATGTCATCTGCAGTACTTCCAGTACTCTGGTGAATAGAAGTAGTGAGAAAGGACATCCTTGTCTTGTTTCTGATCTTAGAGGGAAAGCTCTTAGCTTTTCCTCATTGAGTATGATGTTAGCTGTGGGTTTGTTATATATGACTTTATTATGTTGAGATATATTTCTTGCATTGTATTGTTGAGAGTTTTTAATCATGAATAAATCTTGAATTCTGTAAAATGCTTTTTCTGTATCTATTGAGATAATCATACCCCCCATTTAGTTAATGTGCTATATCTTATTGATTGATTTGTGTATATGGAAACATCCTTCATTCCTGGAATAAATCCCACTTGACTGTGGACAACTGTTGCATTCAAAAGAATGAAACTGGGCCACTTCCATACACCATACACAAAAATAAACTCAAAATCTATTAAAGACCTAATTTAAAATATGAAACCATAAATCTCCTTAAAGAAAACTTGGGCAGTATGGGGCACCTGGATGGCTTAGTCTGTTAAGTATCCAACTCTTGACTTCAGCTCAAGTCATGATATTGAAATTGTGAGATGGAGCCCTGTGTTGGGGTCCATGCTGGATAGGGAGCCTGCTTAAGATTCTCCCTCTGCCCCACCCCAAACAACTTGCATGTGCATTCTCTCTCTCTCTCAGAAAGAAGGAAGGAAGGAAGGAAGGAAGGAAGGAAGGAAGGAAGGAAGGAAAGAAAGAAAGAAAGAAAGAAAGAAAGAAAGAAAGAAAGAAAGAAAGAAAGAAGCATAGGCAGTGAAATCATGGATGTCAGCCTTAGCAATGCTTTTCTAGATATGTCTCCCTAGGCAAGAGAAACAAAAGGAAAAATAAACAATCAGGAGTACATCAAACTAAAAAGTTTTTGCACGATGAAGGAAACTACCATCAAAACAAAAAGGCAATCTAGTAGATGGGAGAAGATATTTACAAATGATATATCTGATACAGAGTTAATACTCAAAATATATAAAGAACTGGGTAGCTCAATGGTTGAGCATCTGCCTTCGGCTCAGGGCGTGATCCCAGGATCCAGGATTGGGTCCCACATTGGGCTCCATGCATGGGGCCTTCTTCTCCCTCTGCCTGTGTCTCGGCCTCTCTCTGTGTCTCTCATGAATAAATAAATTAAAAAAATATATATATATAGTTTTTAAAATATATATAAAGAGCCCATGACTCAATAGCAATAACAATAATAATGATCTGATTTTTTTTAAATGGGCAGAAGACTGAATAGATACTTTTCCAAAGAAGACATATAGATGGTCAATTGGAACACAAAAAGATACTCAATGTCACTAATAATCAGGGAAATGCAAATCAAAACCATAGTAAAGTATCACCTCATACCTGTCAGAATGGCTAGTATCAAAAGACAAGAAATAACAAGTGTTGGTGGTGATGTGGAGAAGAAGGAACCCTTGTGCACTGGCAGGAGACATGTAAATGGGAACAGACATTGTGGAAAAAACAGTATGAAGGTTTCTCAAAAAGACAAATAGAAACACCATATGATCTAGCAATTAAAATTTGGGGTATTTACCCAAGGAAAATGAAGATATTAATTCAAAAAGTTATCTGTACCCCATTGTTCATTGCAGCATTATTTCCCATACCCAAGATACAGAAGCAACCTAAGCATCCATCTATAGATGAATGGATAAAGAAGTCATGGTATATTTACACAATGAAATATTGCTCAGGCATAAAAAAGAATGAAGTCTTGCCATTTTCAACAACATGGATGGACCTAAAGGGTATTATGCTAAGTGAAATAAGTCAGACAGAGAAAGACAAATACCATACAATTTGATTTATATCTGGAATATAACAAAGCAATAAACAAACAAACAGCAACAACAAAATAGAAACAGACTCATAAGTATAAAGAACGGATAATTGCCAGAGGGGAAAGGAGTGGAGGGATAGGCAAAACAGGTAAAGGGGATAAAGAGATACAAACTTCCACTTATAAACAGGATTGGGTGATGGGCACTGAGGAGAGCACTTAATCGGATGAGCACTGGGTGTTATGCTATATGTCAGAAAATCAAACTCCAATAAAAAAAATACAAAAAAGAAAAAATAAATAAAATAGGTCATGGGGATGAAATATACTGCAGAGGAAAGATAGGCAATAATATTGTAGTGATTTTGTACAGTGACAGATGGCAACTACACTTATGGTGAGCACTTCATATTGTATGTACTTGTTGATGACTTTACTATACACCTGAAACTTATATTTTATGTCCGCTATACCTCAATTTAAAAAGGTCAGTTATATTTCTATACACTAAGAACAACATGACAAATAAATTAAGCAAACAATCCCAGTTCCAAAGTATCAAAAGAATAAAACACCTAGGAATAAATTTGACCAGGGAGCTCAGCCATCTGGATTACAAACATCTGGGGGACTCTTCTGCTAGTGTGAACTGAAGTCACTCATGGGGCTGCAGTCACCTGGCACCATATGACTAGATAAGACTAGTTGACCTAAGAACCTCCTTTATGTGTCTGGTAGTTCTTGCTGTCAGCTGGGAGCCTCTACTCTTTTGCATGTGGCCCTTCCTTCTCCTTCCCATAGGCCTGCCCAGATTTCCGTACATGGTAATGTCAGGCAACATTCCACAAGAATAAGAAGGGGAGTTGCACCACCTCTTAAAGCCTAGGTTCTGGGGCTCACGTGATGTCACTCCTGCCACATTCTCTTGGCTAAAGCAACTCAAAAGGCCAGCCCAGATTCAAGGAGAGGGGAAATCAATTGCATCCCTTTGTGAGAAGAGTAGGAAAGTCATAGAGGAAAGAGCCCTGTGTACAGACATGGAGGATATTGCATCCATATTGGCAAGCAATCTATCAGAGACATGTTATCTTCACCGTCAGACTGTTGAGTTTGATCTGCTATAACTACCCTGAGACCTAGGGCCAGTCAGAGTCATGTTTGCTCACTCTCTCTCTCATAGATCCCTGTTTCTTTTCCTCTAAGTTCCTTTTTCAGCTGGAAGTTATAGATGGGAAAATGTGATTATTAGACTAGTATCTCTCCACCCTGAGAACAGAGACTAGTTGTTTTTACTCACTCTTTTATCAACAGCACTTACGCTGTTCATATAACATAATGGCCACTGAATAAATTCTGTTTGTATTACTGAATAAATAAATGGATGAATGTAGAAGTTATGACGGGTAATACGTAAACCATATTTTGAAGGATTGCTATGATTGCAATAGTCATAGAAGAGTCAGATGAGTCTACTAATTCATAGGAAAGAAACAACGTGCGGAACACTAAATGGCTGAGATTTCAACATGAATTTCATTCAAAATTTTTTAAAAATGATAATTGGGTACAATTATTTTAATACTTTAATATAATTACTAGAACTAACAGAAAGTTGTTATAGTACACAAAATTAAATAACCTCTTGAAATAGAAAATTATGAAGCATTAATGGTAATTACATACCTAAGAAAAGCTATCAATACTACATTAGAATGCAGTGTATAACATACAAAATGAACAAGCTGAAATATATATTTTTAAACTACAAGCATATATCAAAAAGGGAGTCTATCATATAAATGAAAAGGAATAGAATTATTCTATTAGAATATGTATTATGGAAAATATCGAGGAAATCCATAAAGATTAGCACAAATTATACCAGTACATATCAACATATTTGTAACAGCTACGTAAAAATAATACATGCCAGCAAGTAGGTGGACAGGAACTTTGTTTCATAATTAGTTTGTATGTGATATGCAAATACAGAGAAAGTACTCCAGGATATATGGAAAAAACAAACAAACACATGTAGATATTTCTCTTAAAGAAACTCTTGCAAAGATTCTACCCAAAGAAATTCAAACAGAAGATCCCAATAACTTTAAGAATATCTTTAGCAACAAAATATATTGTCATGCAGCAGCCTAAGAATAGAGCTATCAATACATGTATGGAGATTTTTTTCATCCTCAGTGGGAAATATGCTACACAAAGGAAAAATAAATGTGGCAATTTTATTGAAATTTGGAATCCTATTTACAACCTAATGGAAAATAAAATTTTAGATTAATGGCACAGAAATAAATAATACTTTTATAGATAAAAATTGTTTTTAATTATTTTTCACTAGAATAAATAAGATCAGAGAAATACTGTAAGCAGAATCTTTAAAATAAATACATACACACCTGTATGTGGTCTAATTTACAAGAGAAGAACCAGAAGCAGAACCATCTTTAACGTTCATGGGACACAGGGCAAACTAAAAAATGGAGATCCCTATAATACTTGGAAATATTTGAAAGTTATAAATCATGATAACAAACCATTAAATAAGTTATTTCTATCTATTTGCCTTGACAAAGTTTCCATTTTTTTATTCTGGGATTCCTCTGAACTCCACATCAGAACATGACCTACCTGTGACCTGACCTTTGGCTTTTTACTGCCAGCTTTATGGAAGACCACATGCACCTCACATACATGCAGGTCAATGCCCCAGATCAGCTGCCACATCCATGCCATTCACATCCTCTCTGGGTACTATTTCTTGGCCACCCTTTGAGCCTAAGGGCCCACATTCCAACAATAGAACAGACCTGGGAAAAACACCTGCATACTTCTTGGAATCAGACATGGGGCAGACCAAGCAGATACCTTACAGGGACCAGAAGGGGGCTGTGCAAGCTCAGAATGAACAGCTGCCTCCAACCCCCACACCAGTTCCATGGACTCCTCACCTCACTGACAGGACATCACCACAGTAGGGCCAAAGCAAGGCATCGTCTCACACAGTCTAATGTGGAACTAAGCAAAACGAAGGCTGGGTCACCAGTAACCACAATGAAATCATGCTCAAGAAAAGAATCATTCTCAAGAAAGAATATTCTTGATTCTCATTACATCCATTTTTCACTTATGTTTTTTACTATTTAATTTTAAGTCTTAGAATTTCTGAGGTTTAAAGGGTTTTAAGATTTTATCTCTTTATTCATGAGAGACACGGAGGGAGAAGCAGAGACATAGGCAGAAGGAGAAGCAGGCTCCCTCCAGAAAGCCCGAGGTGGGACTTGACCCCAGGATCATGACCTAAGGCAAAGGCAGATGTTCAACCACTGAGCCATCCAGGTGGCCTGATTTAAAGTTTTAATATGCAAAATATCTGATAATCCACTCCAATTCAAAAATATTTATCAAGGCCCATTGATGGTAGAAGATTGTGCTAGTTGCCAAGGCTATAGAAGTAAAGAAACATTACTCCTGCTTCAAGGATGTGCACTTTGGCACACAAACTATAATAGACCTTCAATTCTAAAATGTTGTAACAGCAACAGAATTCATGTGAAATAGTGAAATTACATGAGGTCCCACCACTTGAATGTGACCTCTGCTATGCCAGAGATTGTTCCATTTGCTTGCTGCTTTATACAAGCAGCCAAACTAATAGCTGCCCAAAGTAGGTGGTCAAAATTTATTGACTGAGTGAAGAAAAGGGAAAGAGTAAACACTGGGCACCAGCTATGCCTCAGATGCTTACATAAATCACAATGGCTATTGTCCCTATTTTACAGATGAGAAAGAGATGACATAAAGAAGTAACGTCCCTGAATTCCCAAAGCTGATACATTGCAGAGACCATTCTAGAACCCAGATATGACCATAAAGCTCATGCTCTTTCCACCTCATCCATATCAGAACCAATGCTCGCTTCCTATAACAATTAGTTGTAGTATCTCCTTTATTATCCTGCAGTGAAATTTACAGACAATATATATTTGCATATGCAATTAGTTGTAATATCTCCTTTATTATCCTGCAGTGAAACAGACAATATATATTTGCATATACAAGTCTAGAAAAATCAGTGCAGAGTCCTGATTGTAAAATAAAGAAGGAATAAAAGGAATGTAAGTTATGATAAAGTAAAACCTACATAATAAGACATAATAAGATAGACATAATAAAACAGATACTTGTCCTTCTACATAGGTTCTCCTTGACTGTAAAAATTACAAGTACAGAATGAGAGAGGTGACAGCTATTGGCTCAAATGCCACAACTGGAGGGGCCACTGACTCCGTAACATTCCAAATAAAACAATGTGCAGTCTTCTCTCAATTTACATGGCAGCCGAACTCTTGGAACTCTTGGAAAATTCACTGTACATTAAAATCATGCAGAAATGCTAGACACAGAATACCTCTTTATTGTATGAAACCACCTCTAAAGGTCACTAAAGGCCAACAGTGCCTGCTATAGTCCAACAAAAACTCCTGAAAGATTGCCAAAATGCCCCATAGAGGGCAGCACCACTTCCCAGGCAACCACCACATTGCTGGTCCTCTGGAAAGAGCTATGAGAGTCCAAGGAGAGATGCTTTCACTCTACCTTGCTTGATCTGCACTGTGGAGGTCAGCAAAAGTTTCACAGGGAAGGCAAAGCAGCAGGTGGGGCTCATCAGCTGAGGACTTCTCCAGCCTAAGACCCTGGGAGCACTTTCCAGAAGAAAACCTGCAGGAAAGTCTCAGGCAGATCTTGTTGATCAGAAATAGAATACAATACAAAGCTCCAGGCTATTGTCAAGTCTGTGTGGTGAAAATGTAATTGCTAACTTGAGTACATTTTAAAGACCTCAGCAGGAACTAGGGAAGTCACGTTCTTCCCCCGGAGCAGTACAAGGGTATTAGCAAGTGTCCTCCCTATAAACTGGGGGATGGTGTTTTTAAGTCTCCTTATAAAGCTCATCAGTGATACAGTCCCTCAGTAACATTAGGAGCACGAAGCTTACAAAGCTGCATATTTAGAAAGAGAAGCAGGACTGTCTGTGAGGACTGTGTTTTTTCCCTATGAGCTGGGTACTGTGTCTCTCGTATTTCTGGAACACAGTCTCAGTTCTTTGACACCTTGGGCATAATCTTAATCATGATGGTATGCTTAATAAAAGTCTCTGTTTGATTTGAAGTCTCATCTACTGTATTGAATCAACATAGCCCTGCATTTGTGACTGCATGTGTTGGAGATGCTGTTAAAGCATCTGTCCAAATTAGCACACTTAGCTTCATTTCCTTCCTTGGGGGAATCCTGTAATTTTTCTTACTCTAGAATTTTTAAAGAGGCCCTAATTGTTTATATTTCTTGTTGTGAATGAGTCCCTTGGAGCTGCTAACAAGTAGCTCAGTTGGACTAGATGGTCTCTAAAATCCCTCCCCGTTCCAACTGTCTATGATTTTATAAGTGGTCCGTTAATTTCCCTAATTTCCCAAGAACTCAATGTCACAGGCAGATATTGGGAATATAAAGTGATTCTGTCACATACTTGCACAATTTGGATACAAGGGACAATGGGAAGGGTGTTAAGGAACAAAGGAACTGCTTTAGGTAATTAGACCGGGGTTGTGTTTGAAAAGATTTCAGAATAGGATTATCTATTAAATGTCTAGAGCAGGGAAGACTATCATGTATTGGCAAAGAGGCTTAAGGAAGTTCTACTAGAAAAATGGAATGATCTAAAAGGGAAAAGGAGAGCACAAAACAGAGACATTTGAGAGGTGAAGTTATAGATCTATATAGTGGACATTGGCAATTGAGCTCCAAAGTAGCTTTGTTTCGTCCCAGTAATTTACATATAAACAAAGAAAACAAATAAACAAAACCCACTTTAGATTGATTCCAACTCCCCCCATAGTGGACTAGCTGCTAATAAATGCATCAAAGACCTTGCCACTGTCATCTGATGAGGATTTGTTTGCTCTATGGAAGAAGATGTCCATGTTTGGGGAGAGGCCCCATTTCCCACAACTTTGCCATTTTCTATTTTCATGCAACATATAAAGTGATCTAAGTTACTTTGATTTTTATTCTTCTTATTGGAAAATAGAACTATTTCCACCTATTTTTGTCTCTCTATATGCTAGTTACATACATAATTGCTGGTTTCACAGAGCTATTCTATCCTCATTTCTGACACCTTCATCTTTACCAGATCTTTCATTCCAAAGTGAATAAGTAATAAAAATTTACATATATGTTTTTGATTGGGACATTATTCTCTAGTCCATTGACTGATCTTCATTGGATTTCTGTATTTCTTCATTTCAGCTGCATTTCCAATTTCTTTTTTATTTATTTTTTTAACTATGTTCATCTTTTGTCCTCTATATTTCTGAGATTTCCTCAAGTGAACATTGGCTCATCTGTTTCATACATTATCATTCACCTAAAACAATCTTCTTTTCCAATTCTTCATTATTTTTATAAGCATTCTGTTTGGGGAGGTGTGTCTTGTTGGCTATCCCATTGCCTCTTTATTTCAAGATCAGCCACATCTCTTCTCTGTCCTTCTGTGCCATTATTGTACTCAAGGAGCTTTTCATCTCATTTGGGTTTATGCTGTTGTTTCCTTTTCAATAATTCCTTACTGACATTCTCCCACCCTCATTCATTCTCTCCCCCCACCTGCCATCACAACACTGCTGTTGCATGTTCCTCTCTGCCATTCCCTTTGTGACCCAAGTCTGTCTGCTACCCCAACACCCAGTATATAAATCCATCCTTCTGGGCAGCCCTGGTGGCTCAGCGGTTTAGTGCAGCCTTCAGCCCAGGGCCGGATCCTGGAAACCTGGGATCGAGTCCCATGTCGGGCTCCCTGCATGGAGCCTGCTTCTGCCTCTGTCTGTGTCTCTACCTCTTTCTCTCTCTCTGTCTCTCATGAATAAATAAATAAAATCTTTTTTTAAAAATCCATCCTTCTTACGCCAGCTCCCCAGTTTAACTCTCATGTCTCCTATCCTGTAATCCACCCCCATCCCTTCCTCCTGTCAAGTGATCATTTCAGTAGAGTTTATAAGAATGGACATTTTATTTACCACTTCAGTGAAAGCAAAACCCCCCAAACCAGAATTCAAATACTAAGACACAAAATTGAGTAGAATGTACTTCTTCATTTAACAAGTACATGCTGAGTATAGCACTGACCTAGATCTGGCTTTGGGACAGAGAATTATCAGACTTGACACCTACCCTCAGGGAACTCTCTTCTTTCTTAGAAATCATAAAATCACAAACTAAACATGATTGCTCTAAAATGTCTGAAATTGAGGAGCTTGAGGTCTGAGCTTTCTGAGTAATACATCTTACGAATGTTAAAATATTTGAGACACAGGAGACTTTCCTTGGCAAGTAGGAGTTTTCATTAAAGATGCAAATTGGTATCATGGATCCCTGAATGAAGTCACTGTAGACTGAAAAGGAATGAAGTGACATGCATCCAAGTAGGATAGTACGGAGAAATAATGTAGTTCTTAGGAAAAAACTAAAACCCAAACCATAACGGAGTATTTATGAAGATAAAGCAACATAACCAGAACTTACTGATTTAAAACAAAATAGAAAGTTCAGTAATTATAGATGAAGATTTGCTGAAATCAGAGCAGCCAACCATACCTGTTCAGTGCTACTTCTCCCAGTCTTCAGAGGCTCTGCCAAGAAGAAAATGTGTTCACCAGATTTTCCTCCAGGGAGCCAGTGTGACCTAGCAGAACTGCTAGTGATTTACCATTATACCTGCCCTTCTTCCTACATGACCTCAACCCACACACAAACTGAAGTTTTATTAGTGAATTAGTTTCTGCAGAAGGAGGTAACATCATTGTTCAAATTAACAACTGCAAGGTAGTTACTTGAGATAATCTAGACATGATTTCCAAAGTCTGTGGAGGTGGAACCCCATGGTCTATGAACAAGAGCTCGGACCTGATCACAGATTAATAGGGTGTCTTGGAAGATAAAACACTTCCTGTCAGTGGGAGGTTTCAAGCACATGTGAAATGACTGCTTGGGACAGGGACTCTATAAAAGGCATTCATCCTTGCCTAAGAGGTTAAGTTAAATAACTTACAGGGGAATTTGTAGAATGTATTCTTTTCACCAAAAGCTCAGTTTTTCTGACTTTATAGAATGAATCTAGATAAGTTTATTATATACTTATTCTTTTACCTTCTTGAAAACTCCTTGTTTGTGATATGGGAATATAATACTTATTTTATAGATTGTTATGCGGGTTAATGAGAAAAGTGCCAACTCTAGAGTCAATCATAGTCAATAATTGACATTTTCTTTGACTCTTATGTTTACATAGTGATAATTTTAACATATACGAAGTAAAAGATTATTCATGGAATAAAACTCTATGCTTCTGAAGAATTTTCAATAGGATTCATGTGATAGAACACAGTTACATGTTATACCTGTCACAGAAAGCAGGCAAAATTGAAAATTGGCTGTAAAAAGGGGATTTCTAGTAAAACACAGATCAAACCTTACAGAAACTAAGTTTTCTTTCCCAGAGTTCCCATGGCTCTGGGTTTCTTCAACTTGTTTTTTGTTGGTGCTACTGAAAATTTGTTTCAATAAACCATCAATCATAAGATATTACAGGAAGATTCTCACAGCAAAAAGAAATCTGTAAGTAGAAGTACTATATACTCTGCTAACAGTCTTCCACTGCAAGTGAGAAAATAGAAAAAATGGAATCCAAGAAAATAATCTGCAATATCAAAAAATTATAATATTGCACTGAGATTTTTTTTACATTGCACTGAGATTAAAAGAAAAAAGCACATTTGAAAGAATTACAACAGGAAATATCAAATTCATTTCAAGAAAAACCAAAGCTATGGCTATCAAATAAGCAGTGAAATATGCAATAAGATAATTCGTAGTGGGGACAGGGAAGAAATGGTTATGAAGCAGGTAGAAATGAAAAGGCAACAGAATGAGACAAGAAGAAATGTGATATGAAGGACAAGCTTGAGTCATGAGGCTAGAATGCAGCAAACTGCATTGACTCTGATTGAATTAATATCACATTTTTAATTATTACAAGTTTAGAACAAGCTTTATATCTGGTTCAGCTATTTATCTTTCCATCTTCTTTTATAACACTTAAAATATTTTCATATTTTCTTCCTTTTGGTAGGATTTTTCAAGATCTAACAAATAGAAACACCACTGTAATTTTAGACAAACAAAACACATATTAATTTGAAGAGAACATGCATAAAATGAATTTGGCAAGTGTCTCCATTTATTTATTTTTCATCCGTTGACTAAATGGTATAACTTTTTTCATGTAAGTATAACACAATTTATTAAATTTATGCCTATGTATTATAACTGTTTACCTAAATAAAGGCCCTAAAATAACTCACTCATAAAGGTGAAGCACTGGGATTATTCATGCTAATGTCACCTTTATAGAAAACACATTTATAGTAAACACCATTTTAGAAATTTTATCCAATAAACTAAGACTTCTAAAAAAGAGTGCAAGAAAAAAATCAGTGCAAGTATAAATATTTAAAATAACAAAAAAAATTTTAATGAGCAGATTCAAGGAATTCTACTTTCAGGAAAATCAACTCAAACTTACTATAACTAATATGAGGGATTTTTTTTTAGATGGTCAATTGTTCCAACTCTCTGAAGAAAGTCCATGGTATTTTGATAGGGATTGCATTAAATGTGTAAATTGCCCTGGGTAGCATTGACATTTTCACAATATTAATTCTTCCAATCCATGAGCATGGAATATTTTTCCATCTCTTTGTGTCTTCCTCAATTTCTTTCAGAAGTGTTCTGTAGTTTTTAGGGTATAGATCCTTTACTTCTTTGGTTAGGTTTATTCCTAGGTATCTTATGCTTTTGGGTACAATTGTAAATGGAATTGACTCCTTAATTTCTCTTTCTTTAGTCTCAATGTTAGTGTATAGAAATGCCACTGACTTCTTCTGGGCATTGATTTTGTATCCTGCCACACTGCCAAACTGCTATATGAGTTCTAGCAATCTTGGGGTGGAGCCATTAGAAACGACAAATACCCACGATTTGCTTCGAGGTGGATGGAACTGGAGGGTATTATGTTGAGTGAAATAAGTCAATCAGAGAAGGACAAACATTATATGGTCTCATTCATTTGGGGAATATAAAAAATAGTGAAAGGGAATAAAGGGGAAAGGAGAAAAAAATGAGTGGGAAATATCAGAAAGGGAGAACATGAGAGACTCCTAACTGGGAAACGAACAAGAGGTGGTAGAAAGGGAGGTGGGTGGGGGGTGGGGGTGACTGGGTGATGGGCACTGATGGGGGCACTTGATGGGATGAGCACTGAGTGTTATGCTATATGTTGGCAAATTGAACTCCAATAAAAAAATTTTTAAAAGATGGTAAATTGTAATAGGATTAAATGAAATTATAGATATATAGTACCTGGAACAAATAGCAACATTCAATCTTTGTTAGTTTTTAATGATATTTCCTTTAGCTAGTAAAAAGTATGTTTATGTGCTAAAAAGTGCAAATTTGGAAGAATGCTTTGATATGGCTAAAATAGGAATTCACAGGCCATAGACCATGCATGTTTTTAGCCTGACTGGATATTGACCAATGGCTTACCAGTTTACACTTCCATCAGTAATTCTTCATGCATTTTAAATAAATCAAGTTACACCTAATCTTTAAGATCCAATTACTCCAAAAAGAGAGACACACCATTCTGCTATGCTAGCAATTGAATACTTTAATGGAATTCTCTACCTAAATATAATTTATTTTAACAGAGAAAGGTATACTAACTCTTCTATTAAAGATGAAAATTTACCAGTGTCCAGCATAACTCAATTGAAGAATAACTGAAAAACACTAAAACTCATACATTTTCTTGTTGCCTATTCCAACTCATTAATATAAGAACATAATGAGTTCTATATTATATATGTATATGGTTATATATTGAGTTCTATATTATATATATGGTTCCATATTTAAGACTATAGTCTTTTCTCATTTTTATGTACTTTGCTCATTTATTAGCTCAGTAAAAATTGAAGATTAAAGTTCAGAATTGCCATAACAATTGTGTGGGGAGAGGAAATATAGGAAGAAATAGGAGGGAATAACTGACAAGATGATCGAGAAGGGAGAGTACCATTCCCATCAATATGTTAGTGAAGAAACTATATATACTATAGGGGCAATATGGAAATATGGAAAATCCTAACCTTGAACTTGACTGAAATGTTGGCTAAGAAGCCCATAACTTTGCACATAATTTAGGTAAAATAATGGTCCACTTATCAAAAGCACAAATGATAATTCAGTCTCTTTTCTGACAATGGAAGAAAGTTTATCTCTGTGTCTTCCATAAGACCTTTGGGTTTTATTATATAGCATCTCAGGATTGAAACTGATTAATGTGCAATTATACCTGTGACCTGCAGCAGTTATATAGGTTTCTAGATTGGAAATTGCTCACACTTGAGTCATGTTTTTCCTGTACACTTGAAGCAAGCAGTATAATAGTCTAGTGGGAGGCATGGGTGGCCAGTAAGGAAGACCAGAGCCTGGGATAAGGGTCCTGGGAACCTATAGTTAGGAGGAGTAAAACCATGTTTGGAAGAAAGTGTAAAGATAAATGTGGGCACAGTAGAGCTTCTCAGTGTAAAGATAAATGTGGGCACAGTAGAGCTTCTCAGTTAATTTGAAGCACAGCCCAGGTCAGAACCTATGTCCCCAATTGCCACTACAATGCTTTTTTTTAGCTCCATGCTTGAAGGGAGGCTTAGTGAGTGGTTGGATATGAACCACTAAGAAAGAAGAATCAAAGACAACTCTGAGATTTGAAATTGGAAGAACCATAGTACTGCTCTCATATAATTATGAATATCCAGAGGTAGTCCCTGCTAGGGTTCCTTGGTGAGAAGGTTTAGTTTTCACCGGGGAGGGAGCAGGCTCGGATCTTAGAGAAGGGATTTGTCTGTGCCTGGGGCAAGCTATTCTTAGAAGGCCAAACTGGCTTTAAAGTTTACAAATCAGTGTAGGGATTGTTGAATATTGGTGAGCAAGCCTGTGGAGGAATTGGTAAGCCCACAATAGAAGAAATGCACAGAATGATTAGACTGTTCGGTAAGAAGCAAATTCTGAAAAATATCAGAGTGAAAAGTACTGTTGAAACCATTATGATAAATGTATAATATTCAGTAAGAATGGTTATGTATAATTTCTGGGACATAAAGCAGTCATTTAGAACATTTTTGCCCCAGCAAAAAAAAAATGTACAGCTATTAAAATATACTGCTGGATCATTAGCAGAAATCAATTATTACCTTGGCATAAACAGCAGGGTGAGAACAAGTTAAAATTAACAGGCAGAATGTGATCCCATAAGACCAACCAGACAAGAACTGAAGTGGTTTAAACACATATGAGGCCCTTTCCTATCATTACTGCAAAGTAGCTGCCAAATTACTTAAACTCATCCAGCAAGAATGGGTCAAAGCATAATTGACAAGAAAAGTGGAGACAAGGGGAGGGGAAGGACAAAGTAATTAGAAAGGTATAATTAGAAGAAAATTTGGAGAGGTAATTATTTGAAGTATATTCAAGGTATCTAAATCAGATTTGTAATTAAAACCCAGTAAGTGTCCTTCAGATACCTCTGTGTAATTCAAGGAGTCAGAAAGCAGAAAAGTCCCCCAGACTCTAGAAATCCAGTGAAGCTGTACACATGTCAGGCATCTATGGCCAGACCATGTTGGGTTGTCTCAGTGCTGAGAGGCTTGCAGAAAATGTTTCTATTGCCCTCTGGTCAATGTCTAGCCCGAGGAGAAACAGCAGCAATGAACAGAACTCCACACTGACTTGGGAACAGGATCAGGAGTATATATGGAAATTAGTTACAAAGACTTCTGGAATCTTTCAAAATTTAGGAGGACTGAAGACAGTCAACTTTTTGAGTCATTAGAAACACCCATGAAGCTAGTTATCTATGACAAATCTAAAGGCAAAATTAAATAATGACCTTTAATAGTTTGAAAATTAAATTAGACCCCAGAAAAGTGGGAAAAATGAAATGTTTGGTCTCTTGAGATTAAATAAATATAATAAAAATGGATTTTCCTTGGAATTTAATGTCTAGCTCATAAATGTGTTAGAAAAATATCACTCATTTCAGGAGAAAATAATAAACTCAAGAAAGAAGGAATAAAAACAAATGGACCTTTATTAAATATTTCAATGGATTTTAAAATACTATAATTTTTCAATTCACAAAAACTATTATAAGAGATCATAAATAAAGTTAAAGGAAACCTAACATGTCTGCATAGGGAAAGAACTCACAAAATCAAGCCACATACATTTGCTCATAGAAGAGCATTCTAGAAAATTTCATCCTCAAAATACTGGAGCTCTTAACCAGATAGCACAAATGTCAGCAATTATTCTATATTATATTGCTTTGAGTCTTCTTTAAATTAATATTACTCAGACATATTTCAGGGAACAGTAAATCTTCACATCCAATAAAATTGATAAGGATTTTAGAAATGACTGTATACTTTCCTTTTTTACTCTTCATAAAAGACATATTACAATATTTAATTCGAGTTATTGGAATTTATGACCAGAAAATAAAATAAAATAATAACAGAAGTCAACAAACAAAAATTTCATTAAAAGTTTTCTTTTGACTTTGAAATTAGCCTTTCCCCAACATGCAGAGTATGAATCACGGGTCCTGTAGAAAAGAGTGCTTGAGACATTATTTTGTAGTAGGTTTTTTAAAGATAGAAACTTGCATAAGCACTTCCACTTGAAGATATAAGAAAAAGCATGATTTCAATAGTGGCAGAACCTTTCTAAACTATTCTGAACATAATCACTCATCAACCTATACCACAAGTTGGTTTTCTTCAAGAGGTGAAAACACTGGTCATTTCCGTGCCTTTGATAATCAGAATATCATACAGAAGAAGTTAGCTGACTGAGTCTTTTGAAAGTTATGGTAAAAAAAAATGAATATGGTTCAAATGAAACAGATTGGTAGACAAGGGTTATGTGGAAATAGCCATTAGGGTGGTGAAAAATGAGATTCAAAATTAATTCAGCTTAATCCAGCAAATGTTTGTTAGATTTATATGTAAGGCTAGAGAGGTGTTCTAAATTAGAAAGATACAGAGATTAATAAGGCAAGTTTCTTTCTCTCAAAGTCTTCACAGCTTAGAGGTGAAGCAGATATGTAAACTCTGTAACAAAAGTATAAACCACAGTGTTATAACAAACTCATAAAACCTCAGAAGAAATTTATATTGACTAGGAGACCTTTAAGGAAAAGGACAAGACCTCCAGGGGCAGAAAAATTTAAAGAAATCCTTCAGTGGAAAGAAATAGGATAAAAAGAAAAAAAAAGAGCATATGTGTTCTTGGAATGGCAAGTATTCAAATGGGATAGACACAAAGGGTGGTAGGGGATATAAGTCTGACCAGAAAGTTTGGGAATAATTGTGGAGGGCTATTAAGTTCTAAGCCAAGGGCTGGCACTTTGTTCTGTAGGCAACAAGGAGAGAGCACAGTCTTTTGAGTAGAACAAGATGATTAGATCTATATTTCAGGCCAAGCATTCACACAGCCGTATGTGGAGTGGATGGCAGCCAGGAGTGACTGCCTCAGGAGGCCTTCCAGAGATTGCTGCAAGACTCTAAGTAAGAGGATATGAAATCAGTGGGAACAGTAAGTGGGGTATGGCCAGAGGGAAATGAAATGAGGCAATGGGTACAAAGTCAGATGACAAACTGAAACAATAGGACTTGTGATCCTATTAGCTTATAGGGATTAGCAGTGAAGATACCTGAAATCACTGCCTTTACTTATTTGGAAGTGATTTCAGGCTTGCAAAAAGTTATGAAAATTAATCTAAAGAATTTTAATTAGGTTGTCCAAATGTTACATTTTATCATTATTCCCTTTTCTCTCCCTCTTTCTTCCTCAGACACATCACTATAATATTTTTTCTGGAAAAAAATAAGTTCTTGACCTCTAAATACTGAACATATTTGAACTTCTGAAGTTTGAGGTATTGGAAAATTTGTGACAACAGTAATCTAGTGCGTGAATATGGAAGAAGAAGATCAGGATGGTTTGTGGACTATACAGTGCAAGAAGAATAGGAAAGAGCACAAAAAAGTCCTGCAAACCTTATATCCTCATTTTTACCTTACCAGTCAGTGTTCCTTTCTCTGACTAGAAAGTTTATCCTTTTCTGGCAAGGGTAAAACTGAAAGGATCACAGTCAGAGCAGTGCTTGAGATGGAGGGGGACTCACCTCTGCAGTTAGTTTAGTCAAATCCAATCTGATGACCAGATATTGCTAGACATTATGCTAGATATCTGTCTTCTCCCCAGCTCTGAATCTTTCATTTATTCACTCAGTAGATATTTATTAAGGGCTTAATATGTCAGGTACTTTTCTACACACTGGAAGTTCAGCAGTGAACAAAATAAAAATTCCTTGCTCTAATGAAATTTATAAGCCTAGTGGGGAGAAAGAGACATTAAAGAAATAGATATGCATCATGGGATAAGAAGGACTATAAAGAACAATTGAACTGAATTAAAAAAAATAGTAACAGGGACTCCTGGGTGGCTCAGTGGTTGAGAGTCTACCTTCAGCTCAGAGCATGCTCCCAGGTCCTGGGATGTAGTCCTGCATTGGGCTCCCTGCAGGGAGCCTCCTTCCCACTCTGCCTATGTCTCTGCCTCTTTCTGTATCTCTCATGAATAAATAATAAATAAAATCTTTAAAAAATAGTAACAAACCAGGTTTAGGCAGCCTCCTTAATTAAGAGGTCAGGAAGGGCTTCTCTGATTAGGTGGTATTTGGACAGAGATTAAATAAAATCAGAGAGTGTATCACATAGATATTGCAGAAGGAGAACAGAAGAGGAGAGAAAACGATGGCACTGGACTGGGAACATATTTAGTAGGTCTTGGAAACAGCAAGAAGACTTCTATTAAATTGGATATATGCCTAAAGCAACCACCAAAACAACAAAATGAGGAATTACAATTAATAAGCTAACAGAGGAGATTAAATGAAACTATAACAAATCCTCAATCTCAAAGAAAGCAGAATCAGAGGAAAGGGGAAACAATGAACAAATGGCACAAATACAAAACAACCAGTAAGATGATAAGCTCAAACATAATCACATCAAAAATTACATTAAACATAAATGATATAGATACCCAAGTAAAAGGCAGAGATTGTTGAGAGGCAGGAACAACATAGTATGGTAGCAGGTTCCCAAGCTCGCTCCCTCCCACAGACAAACCAAAACTACAGCTAAATATAGAACAACTATCTACAAAAACAAATTGAAGACTAGCAGAACAGACTTTACACAACTAAGGATATACAGGTAAACCTCAGAGGTATCGCACTTCCATTAGACCACTGCAAAAAAGCAAATGTCACAATGAATTGAATCAAATGAAGTTCTGGTTTCCCATGCATATAAAAGTTGTTTGTACTATATTGTAGTCTATTAAGAGTGCAACAGTATTATGTCTTAAAAAAACAATGTACAAATTTTAATTTAAAAATACTTTATTGCTAAAAATTGTCAGCCATTATCTAAGTTTTCAACAAATTATAATCACTGATCATAGATCATCATAACAAATATAATAATAATGAAAAATATTGAAGTATTGATAGAATTACCTAAATGTGATGTAGAAACACAAAGTGAGGAAATGTTGAGAAAAAAAAATGACAATGACACCAACAGATTTGTTCAATGCAAGGTTGCCACAAACCTTCAGTTTACAAAAACAGTACCTGCCAAGTTCAATAAGGTGCAGTAAAATGAGGTATGCCTATAAAGAAAAAGTCACATTAAGATAGGTAGGAGAGGTGGAGACATGGTTTAGTTAGAACTCACAACTCCAGCATGAGGTAACCAATAAACAGGAAGACTATCACAACTATAGAGGTGCTCCCATGTGAACAAAAGGCCAGAGCCCCATATTAGGCCTCCCAGCCCAGAAACACAGGAACTCATAATGTCTGGCTTTGGAAACCAGCAGGATTTGTGTCTGGAAGAGCAAGAGGGCAACAGGAAACCAAGACTTTGCTCTTAAAGGATGCACACAAATCTCACTCACTATGAGTCCCAGTGCAGAGGAAGCAGTTTAAAAAGTGCCTGGGTTACACATGGAAGAGATTCATTGACTAATTTTAGGGCATGTGCCAGCGGGACAGAGATTTGTTGGAATGTTTTCCAGAGATGAGAGTGCTGGCACATGCCATTGTTTTATTACATTCCTCTCTACCAAGCTGGCCCAATTGCTGGTGGAAGCCATTTATGACATTTTCCATCTAATCTGCTAGCCCTGCTCATCCTGCCTCAGCATTCTCTTGCAGATTCCCCAAACTAACCTGCCAATCTTGGCCAGCACCCCTCCCAGGCAACCTGCTCACCTCATCACACTCAGTAAGTGGCCTCAGCTCACACCAAAGCAACCCATAAGTGGCTCCCCATACACTAGAGTGCTTGCAACACTTGCAGCTGAGCCTCTCAGCCAGACAGGTTAGGAGCCAACCCTTCTCACCAGCGTACCCATAGTAGGCATGCCCAGGCTCACGGAAAAACACCCAGGGGGTAGTTTTGCACATTGGTGAATTCACACCAATCATAGCCCAGCCACAATAGGGGGGCACATGCAGTTCACACAGGGGACATCGTCTGGGGAATCTGGCTTGGCTGACCAGGGAGGTTTTCTCTCCTGAACCACACATGACAACTTTTACATAAAGCCACTACCTCAACCCCAGGAGATGTATGAAACTGATCTACCTAATACATAGAAACACAGAGAGTTAGTCAAAATGCAGAGACAGAGGAATGTGTTCCAAGTGAAAGAACAAGACAAACTTCAGAACAAGAACCAGAAGAAAGAGAGATAAGCAATCTACCACATAAAGAATTCAAAGTAATGATCATAATGATGCTCATCAGACTTGAGAGAAGAGTGGATGAACTCATTGAAAACTTCAATAAAGAGATATAAAATATTTTAAAAGAACCAGCTGGAGGTGAAGAATACAGTAACTAAAATGAAAACTACACTAGAAGAATCAATAGCAGATTAGATAATGCAGAAAAATAGATCAGCAATCTGGAAGAAAAGGTAGTGGAAATCACTCAGGTGAAACATAAAAAGAAAAAGAATTTAAACAAATGTTTAAGGGACCTCTGAGACAACAAGAGTATTAACATTTGCATTATAGGGGTCCTAGAATGAGAAGAACTAGAGAAGGGGACATACAATCCTTTTGAAGAAATAATATCTAAAAACTTCTCCAAATAAGGAGAAATCAAGAAGAGCTACAGCAAGATACATTATAATCAAAGTGTCAACATTAAAGACAAAGAGAGAATCTCAAAAGCAGCAAGAAAAAACAACTAATTATGTACAAGAGACTTCCATAAGATTATTGGCTGATTTTTCAGCAGAAAATTTGCAGACCCAGAGGGAATAGCAGGTATATTCAAAGTACTAAAAGGAAAAGACTTACAACCAACAATTCTCTATCCAATAAATTTATCATTCCAAATCAAGAGAGAGATTAGTTCATCACCACCAAATTAGCCTTACAAGAAATGTTAAAGGGAATTCTTTAAATGAAAAAAAAGACCATAACTAAAAGTATGAAAATTATGAAAGGAAAAAAAATAACATTAGTAAAGGTAAACATAGAGTAAAGGTAGTGGATCAATCAACTACTTAGCCAGTATGAAGGTAAAAAGACAAATGTAAAATAATATGGATCTACAATTATTAGTCAAGGGATTGAAAAACACCTGAGGTAGAAATATTTATATCAGCCAAAATAGATTTTAAATAAAGACTGTAATGAGAAACAAAGAAGGGCATTATAGGATTAATGATAAAAAAATCACTCCAACAAAAGGATGTAACACTTATTAATATCTAGGCACCCAATATAGGGACCTAAATGCATACAGCAAATATTAACAGGCATAAAAGGAGAAATGGACAGTAATTAAGTCATGCTAAGAATTATAACACCCCCTATATCATAGGATAGATTACCCAGACAGAAAACCACTAAGAATATATGGCTTTAAATGACACATTAGAACAGATGGACTTAATGAAATATACTGAGCATTACATCCCCAAACAGCAGAATACAAATTATTATCAAGTGCCCATGGAAATTTCTCCAGGATAGATTACATCAAAATCAAGATCAACTCTCAATAAATTTAAGAAAAATCATATCAAGTATCTTTTCTCATCACAACAGTTTGAAACCAGAAATCAATTACAAGAAGAAAACTTGGGGGAAAAAACAAATCTGTGGAGGCTAGACAGCATGGTACAAAACAATCAAAGGATCAATGAAGAAATCAAAAAGCAATTAAAAGACTACCTTAAGACAAATCAAAATGGAAACACAACATTCCAAAATCTGTGGCTCACAGCAAAAGCAATTCTAAGAAGGAAGTTTATAGCAATATGGGTGTATCTCAGAAAATAGAAAAATCTCAAATAAATGATCTAACTTTATACCTAATGGAGTAGAAAAAGAACCAAACCCAAAGTTAGTAGAATATAGAAAATAATAAAGATCAGAGAAGAAATAAATGAAACAGAGACTTAAAAAAACACACAAAAGAAAAGATAAATGAAACTAAAAGTGCTCTTTGAAAAAATAAAGAAAATTGATAAGCCTTTATCCAGACTTACTAAGAAAAATGGGGGGTTCCAATGAGTAAAGTCAGAAATGAAAGAAGTTACAACCAATACCACAGAAACACAAAATATTACAAAAGACTATTATGAGCAATGATATGCCAACAAGTGGCTCAACCAGGAAGAAATGGATAAATTCCTGGAAATGTACAATCTTCCAAGAATGAATAAAAAGGATTAGAAAATCTAAATGGAGTAATTACTAATAGTGAACTTGAATTAGCAATAAAAAACTGCCAACAAACAAAAGTACTGAGCCAGATGATCTCACAGATAAATTCACAAAACATTTAAAGAAAAGCTAGCACCTATCCTCAAAATATTCCCCAAAACTGGAGAGAAATAAGTGCCTCCAAACTTATTGTATAAGTGCAGAATTCTACTAAGACCAAACCAGACAAAAGCAACACACACATACAAACACACACTGGTGATCAGAGAGTCTCAACAAAATATTAACAAACCAAATAAAAAAATACATTAAAAGAATCATGCACCATTATCAAGTGGGGTTTATTCTATGAATGCAAGGATGGCTCAAGATCAACAAATCATTCAAATCACACGAACACAAAGAAGGATTAAAAATCATATGATCACCTCAATAGATGTAGAAAAATCATTGGATAAAATTTGACATATATTTATGATAAAAACTCACAATAACGTGAGTATATAGGAAATGTACCTCAACCAAATAAAGGCCATATGTGACAAGCCCAGAGATAAGATCATACTTAATGAGGAGGAGCTGAAAGCTTTTTCTCTAAGATCAGGAGAAAGAAGGATGTCTGTTCTCATCACTTTTATTCAACATAGTATTGGAAGTCCTAGCCATAGCAATCTGACAAGAAAGGAAATAAAAACCATCCAAACTGGAAAGACGTAAAACTTTTACTGTTATTAGGTGACATGATACTATATATAGAAAATACTAAAGCCTCCATCTAAAAATACTAGAGCTAATAAATTCAGCAAAGTTGTAGAATCCAAAATTAATATATATAAATATGTTGTATTTCTATGCACTAATAACAAACTATCAGAAAGAGAAGTACAGAACGTTATCTTTCTACAAATGCATTAAAAAGAACATCTAGGAATAGATTTAACCAAAGAGGTGAAACCTCTGTACTTTGAAGACTGTAAGACACTGATGAAAGATACTGAAGATGACACAAACAAATGGAGACATATTATACTCTCATGGATTGGAATAATATTGTTAAAATACCCATACTACCCAAAGCAAACTATAGATTCAATGTAATCTCTATCAAAATACCAATGACATTTTTCACAGAACTAGAACAAAGAATACTAACATTTATATGGAACCACAAAAGACCTCAAGTAGCCAAAGCAATCTTGAGAAAGAACAAAGCTAGACATATCATACTCCCTGATTTCAAATCATATACAAAGCTACAGTAATCAAAACAGTATGGCACTGGAACAGAAAGAGACACATAGATCAATGGAACAGACTACAGAATCCAGAAATAAACCTACCCTTACTTACGTGATCAATTAATCTTCAACAAAGAAGACAAGAATATACAATGGGAAAAAGACAATCTCTTCAATAAGTGTTTCTGGGAAAACTGGATAACTAAATGCAAAAGAATGAAACTGGACACTTTCATACAACACTTATGAAAATAAACTCAAAATGGATTAAAGACTTAAATGTTAAGACCAGAAACCATAAAACTCTTAGAAGAAAGCATAGGCAAATTTCTTTCACATGGATCATAGCAATATTTTTTGGACTTGTGTCCTTGGACAAGGGCAATTATAGAAAAAACAAAGGGAACTAAATCAAACTAAAAAAAGGTTTTTGAAGGAAACCATCAACAACATGAAAAGGCAACCTAAACCTACTGAATGGGAGAAGATATTTGCAAATGATATAGCCAATAAGAGGTTGGTATATATAAACCTACATAATTCAGTATAAATAAAACAAAACAATGCAAATTAAGAAATGGATGGAGGATCTGAATAGACATTCCTCCAAAGAAGACATCCAGATGGACAACAGACATAAAAAAATGCTTAACGTCACTCATCATCAGGGAAGTGCAAATCAAAACCACAATAAGATATTACATCACACCTGCCAGCATGACTATTATCAAAAAGACAAGAAATAACAAATGTTGGCAAGGATGTGGAGAAAGGGCACCCCTCATGCACTGTTTGCATTCCTGCAAATAGGAATGCAAAATGGTGCAGTCACTGTGGAAAACAGCATGGAGTTACATCAAAAAATTAAAATACAAATAAAATCCAACAATTCCAATTCTGAGTATTTATCCAAAGAAGATGAAACCACTAATTTGAAAAGACACAGCACCCCTATATTTATGGAAGCATTATTTACTATATATTTAAAATGGCACTGGCGGCAAGTCCATCTACAGGGAGAAGTTTGATGATGAGAATCTCATCCTGAAGCACAAGGGGCCTGGCATCTTGTCCATGGCCAATGCTGGGCCCAACACAAATGGTTCCCAGTTTTTCATCTGCACCGCCAAGACTGAGTGATTGGACGGCAAGCATGTGGTTTTTGGCAAGGTCAAGGAGGGCATGAACATTGTGGAAGCCATGGAGCGCTTCGGGTCCAGGAACAGCAAGACCAGCAAGAAGATCACCATTGCCTGCTGTGGGCAGATCTGATTAATCTAATTCGTGTTTTATCTGAACTTCCAGACCATTCCTTTAGCTCAGGAGAGCTCCCCTCCACCCTCACCAGCTTGAAATAGCCCAGAGTTTCTGCACTCTCCCCACGGTTCTGTGGGTTCTGTGATTCCTTCCCCCAGGTCTAGCCAGATTGCAGAGTTCAGTTTATGATGATGAAATAAAACCTAAACCACTATATATATATATATATATATATATATATATATATATATATATAATGTAATATAATATAAATAATATAATAAATATATAACATATAATATATAATATATATAATAACATATATAGTAAATATATGTGATATATCACATCTTTATCCACTTATTTATTGATAGACCCTATTATATATGTGTGTGTGTGTGTATACGTGTGTGTATATATGTGTATAAATATATATACATATATGTGATGTGTATAAATATATATGTGTATACTATAGTATTTTGATAGGGATCACATTAAATATGTAGATTGCTTTGGGTAGTATAGACATTTAACAATATTTGCTCTTCCAGTCCATTAGCATGGAATGTTTTTCATTTTGTTTTTGTCTTTTTCAGATTTTTTCATAAGTTTTCTATAGTTTTCAGAGTACAGATTTTTTACCTCTTTGGCTAGGTTTATTCCTAGGTATCTTAGGGTTTTGGTGTAATTGTAAATGAGATTGATTCCTTGATTTATTTTTCTGCTGCTTCATTATTGGTATATAGAAATACAACAGATTTCTGCACATTGATTTTATACCCTGTGACTTTGCTGAATTCATGTATTAGTTCTAGTAATTTTTTGGTGGAGTCTTGGGTTTTCTACATAGAGTACCATGTCATCTGCACATAGTGAAAATGTGACTTCTTCTTTGCTGACTTGGGTTATTTTTATTTCTTTTTGTTGTCTGGTTGCTGAGGCTAAAACTTCCAGTACTGTGTTAAAGAATAATGATGAGAATGGACATCCCTGCCTTGTTCCTGACCATAGAGGAAAAGTTCTCAGTTTTCCCCATTGAGGATGATGTAAACTGTGGGTCTTTCTTATATGACCTTTATGATGTTGAGGTATGTTCTTTCTGTCCCTACTTTGTTGAGAGTTTTTATCAAGAATAGATCCTGTATTTTGTCAAATGCTTTGTCTGCATCTATTAGGAGGATCATATGGTTCCTGTCCTTTCTTTTATTAATGTGGTGTATTGCATTGATTGATTTGCAAATATTGAACCACCCCTGCATCCCAGGAATAAATCCCAGTTGATCGTGGTGAATGATCCTTTTAATGAACTGTTGGATTCAATTAGCTAGAATCTTGTTGAGACCAATTCACTTGACTTAATTCACATTTAAGAGTACTCTATTCAAACACAGTATAGTATATATTCTTCTTGAGTGCACACAGACAGAGCATTTACCAAAACAGAATACATAGCTCATTTCCATTACTCCAAGCAAGAGCATTCAGTGATCTACATGGTAACCTCCTTACTCTGGCTCACAGGGAGCCACATAACTTCTTGTCTTCTTCTTTAAAAAAAAAATTCATAGATAAAAACAAGTACAATCACAAAGTTCTTTAAACAGTTACAATCACAAAGTTCCTATTTAAAAAAAAAAAAAAAAGTCTGTGGTCTAGACCAAAACTATAGGTCAGTCCATACATCTTATTCTCCTTATCTGCTTTGTTTGGTCAGCCAACAAAACTGAGCTCACTCTGCTTCTTCATTCTAAGGTGTGATAGTCATTCTTAAATCATTAACTTCCTCTAAGTTAAACTCTAATTTTGCTCTTTATTGCTGTGTTTGAGGAATTTTCAGTATTCACTATTATGGAGTTTCAATAACAACCATCCATTTTAAATAATCACATTTAACACCATCAAATTAGTGAAAAACACCATCTAGATGTAGTGTGGCCAGATTTAGGAAATTAGAATATAGAACAGATGCCCAGTTACATGTGAATGTCAGATAAACAGTAAGTACTTTTTAGCATAGGTATGTCCTAAATATTGCATGGGGCCTATGTATTTTATTTTATTTATTTATTTATTTATTTATTTATTTATTTATTTATTTATTTATGATTTTGTTTATTTATTCATTCATGAGAAACACACAGAGAGAGAGAGGGGCACAGACACAGGCAGAGGAAGAAACAGGCTCCATGCAGGGAGCCGACATGGGACTCGATCCTGGGTCTCCAGGATCATGCCCTAGGCCGAAGGCAGGAGCTACACCACTGAGCCACCCAGGGATCCCCGAAAAAGCCATATTTAAACAGTGGGAAATGTCATGACATATTTATGCAGCTTTGCCCCACATTCTTCCTGGGGATGTGGCCTATGTATTTTAGATGATCACCTGGAAACAGCAGTTGAGGACCATACGGTAAATTCTTAGGGTGGAGGACTAGAAGGCCATAGTGCCTATATGTGGCAGGGAAGTGAGTAACCAAGGGATCCGAAACAAAACCAATCAACAGGACAGAGGGATGATCAGAAGCACAGAATCAGAGCCACCAATATGTGGCCCAGGAATAACCTCTGTGACTTTCCCCAAGAGGTGGCCATTTGGCTCCAGCATGAACACTGGTACAATTAGCCTGAGTGTAGCCCTCAAAGCCTACAATCCACAGTGCTGTATTTGTCTTGAATCTTTCTTATGCTTTTATATGCAGTAATTAAAATAATGCTGCTACTACTATTTTTATGGATGTATATTGCTCTGAGTTTCAAAATGAAAGCTTTAATCTATAATCGCACACCAAGGCTCTTGAGCAAAGGATACAGTCTTTATTCATAAAACCATTCCCTCAAGTAACCACTCTGCATGGGTTAGATTAAGGGAGAGAGGAAAAAGGAGGGGGACAAAGGAGGAGGAAGCAAGTGAGGAAATATGAATAAAATTGCTTTTGCTAATAATGAACTCGTAGTTCTAGGAGGCAAGGAAAATGGATATGCTTTAAGAATTCCTCGGGGCTAAAGCAATCGTTATTTTTACATTTTCAACCTCTAATTTGAGATCTTTCTTATAAAAAGAATAAAGCCGTGCAGTCTTAGAATAGTAGTAGGCTTATATAGCATTGAGCACACTACATTGACTGCAACAACCAAACCTTTTGAAAACAGAGACACCAAAACACCATTTGGTCCTCTATCTTCAGACAGGACTGTTCCGATATCTCTCAGGCCAAAGAGAATTGATTCTAATTTGGGGGGAGGGACAGGAAAAACTCTTAGGGGAACAAGATTGTACATCTTCTTCGCTAAATTATTTCAGTCTCTCCTGACAAAATAGGCAGGAAGTTTTTTTCTCATAACTCACCCCAATAACTCCTATTGTAGTTTAGGTTGACATTCTTTGAGCTCTATTAATATATTCATTCCCTGGAGAGAAAGAACAGCTAGTTACTATCTTCTGGACAGTCCTCATTCAGGCACTGAAAAATCCTCACTAAATAATTCCATCAGCCTTCTCCCAGATTTAATTATTTCAGGTCTTGTAACCTTTGTTAATAAGTCCTATTTTTCAAGCCTTTGTTCATTTTTAATCATTAGTTACACCGTTGCATAAAGATCAGTGCATAAACCTTTTGAAAAAGTGAAAAACTCAAATAATTCATTCCAACAAATGAAATGCTAATGCTGTTGCTATGTAGCAACGCTAGGTTCATTAGATGCCTTTGCTCGGCATACCATCTGCAGATCTCCTTCTTTTATCCCACCAGCCTTGGAACATTTTAAAGGGTGGAATGTGTCATAACCCATTTATTTTGACTAAATACCAAATCACATCTCTGTTTTCTATAAGACAAAATGAGGTTTGTCACACTTGGACTAATAGTTCTTAATGAAGATTATGTTCTTTTATCATTATTTTTTAACATTCTCCTAAGAGAGACATTTTCAATTTGACTAATTGTTTAATTAATGACTATAAAGCAATTTGATGAAACATAAATAGCATGTAGCAAAAATTCTAAATAACTATGATTATTATTTTGAGCCAAATGGGATTAATTTTCATTGCATGAAGCATGTCAATAAAATAATTTCTCATAAGCCTCAACAAGACTCTGGGCAAACTTGTAAAATAAAAAAAGCAAGTGAATATGTCCTATTAGACTCATATTATTTACCTGTGCGTTCTCTTCTCACCTTCTGAAAATGCCCTTAACCCATTATAGGCACTCAAAGCTCTCCTGCTCCTTCTGAGTGACAGGACTGCCCCAACTGCACATTCTATCACTACCCTATCACCACCGCATGCTTGAGATAGCCCACTCCGGGTCAGTGACCTAGATATTTGCCAAAACTACGCCTCCTCTAGTCTATTTGCCAAATAGACTTCTCTGCTTAATTTTGCATAATTAGTCCAATAAATTTATCTGCTCTAGTGACAAAAAAATCTCTAAAAGAAAAAAATCATAAACTGAGAGAATAATGTTAATGATATGAGAAGCATCCTTTGACCATTAATAGAAATATTTGGGATCATGCTTTTTCTAACAACTCATGAATCATCAAATTTATCTGTATTTCCATCTTTTGCATTATTTCATCATATGCTCCAGATATTACTTTAGCATTTTTTCAGAGTGGACTTACATACAGATGGACAAATTTATTCTTCCTTTTGCTGGAAGTGCTGTATTGTTGATTCATCAACACTAAACTCACAGTCAACACACTAACTCATGCCTAAATAAAGTATATCTAACACATTTTTTTTGGTAAGGTACATCACAACCTTCTTACACTTGGAGCACTAGACAGCACTTCAGCATTATGCTTAGTGGCCATATTAAACAGCAAAATCACCAAAACACATACACAAGAAAGGCACAAAAATGTGGAAATGTTTGCCATCCCCCAGATCATGAAAAGGACAACTGATTATAGTATGAGTGCTGAAGCAGGAAGGTAGAGTGTTGTTCAACTTCAGCTAGAGGGGAACAGGTGCTTTAGGCAACTCACATTATTTGCAGCTCTAATGGTCCCAAAACCTCACAATTTGGGGATAATTATATCCCAAAGCTGCACTGATTTGGGGATAATACGCATCAATAAGAATAAAACATTTAGGCATAATTTAACTAAGAAGGAGATAGATCTACCTAACAAAAAACTACCAAACATTTATGAAAGAAATTAAAGCAGATACAAATATATCTGAGGATACTCAGTGGTCATGGAGTAAAAAACTTAAGGCTGTTGCCGCACCTGGATAGCTCAGTCAGTTGAGTATCTGACTCTTGATTTCAGCTCAGGTCATGATCTCAGGGTCCTGAGATGCAGCCCTGGATTGGGCTCCCCACTCATCAGGGAGTCTGCTTGAGGATTCTCTCTCCCTTTCCATCTCCCCTCCTGCTGCTCATGTTCTCTCTCTCTCTCTCTCTCTCTCTCTCTCTCTCTCACACACACACACACACACACACACAGACAAATAAATAAATCTTAAAAAAAATTTTTAGAATTGTTAAAATGTCCACACTACACCCCCCAAAATTTACAGATTCAACACACTCTCTATCCAAATCCAAATGGCATTTTTCACAGAAATAGAAAAAAACAATACTAATGCAATTGAGCAAGAAGAAGAAAAGTCAATTTCAAAATATATCATAAAACTAAAGCAATCAAAACAACGTGGTACTGGTATATAGACATATAGATAGATGAAACAGACTAGAAAGCCTAGAAACACGTGCATAAATGATGAACTAATTTTAAACAAGGGTGCCAAGAATGCAGAATGGAGAAAAGGATAGTCTTCTCAACATATGGTGCTGGGGAAACTGGATCCAGATGCAAAAGAATGAAATTGGACTTCATACCATATAAAAAAAAATCAATTAAAAATGGATCAAAGACTTGAACCTAAGACCTGAAACCATAAAAATCCTAGATGAAAACATAGGGGGAAAGGTCCATGACAGTGGTATTAGCAGTAATTTTTTGGTTGTGGCACCAAAGCACATATAACAAAAGCAAAAATAAACAAGTAGGACTACATCAAACTAAAAAGCCTCTGCGTGTGAAAAGAAACAATCAACAAAATGAAACCACAATCTGCAAAATGGGAGAAAATATTTGCAAACCACATATCTGATAAGAGGTTAGTATTCAAAATATACAAGGAACTCCTACAACTCTTTATCAAGAAAGCCCAAACAATCTGATTAATAATAGGCAAAGGATCTGAACAGACATTTCTCAAAGACATACAAAGGTCAAAAAGTATATGAAAAGATACTTAACATTAGTAATCACTAGATACCTGTAGATCAAAATCATAATGAGATATTACCCTATGCCTATTAAGGTGGCCATTATTCAAAGAGAGAGAGAGATAACAAGTGTTAGCAAGGATGTAGGGAAAAAGGAAACTCTTAGACAACATTGGTAGGAATGTAAATTGGTATGGCCATTATAGAAAACACTATGGAGTTTCCTCAAAAAATTGAAAATACAACAACAATATGAATCAGCAGCCTCACTCCTGGGTATATATATCCAAAGGAACTGAAATCAGGATCTGTAAGAGATATCTGGAGTGCTATGTTTTTTGCAGCATTATTTATAAAAGCCAAGATAGAGAAATGGGCTAAGGGTCCATCAATGGATGAATGGATAAAGAAATTGTGGTATACACATATAACAGAGTATTAATGAGCCTCTAAAAAAAAGAAGGAGATTATGCTATTTGCAACAACATGAATGGACCTGGAGGGCATTATATTCTGTGAAATAAGACAGAAAGAAAGACAAATACTGTATGATCTCACTTTTATACAGAATCCAAAATCAACACTCATAAAAGAAGAGAGCAGAATGATGGTTGCCGGGGGCTGGGAAATGAAGAAGTGATGGATAAAAAGCAGAAGGTTTCAGTGCTACAAAGTAGGTTCTGGAGATCTACTATACACCACAGTGCCAATAGCTACCAATGCTGTATTGTATACTTCAAACTGCGAAGTATTGTATACTTACAACTCTTATCCTATGTTAGGTATTCCTGCATTAAAATAACAATGCAATAGTAACAATAATAACGGTAAGAAGAGATTTTGGGAGGTGACAGATCTGTTTCTGCCCCAGATGATGGCTTCACAGATGTATACTTATCCCAAAACCCACCTAGGTATATGCATTAAATATGAATTGCTTTTTTATACAATAATCATACTGCAAAATCAGTTTAAAAAATACAAATTAGTGAGTACATGAATTTGGAAATTGAGAATCCATGAATAATTAGGATTAACTATACTATGTCCATTGTACAGATGAGGAGGGAGATATAACTCTCCTTACAGAGAGTTTAAAGGGATAAATAATTTGCCTAAGGTTATCTAGCCAAGAAAAAAGTAGAAGTCCACCTCTAAAACTTTCTGGATCCAAATCCTATAAGCACTATGCCACAATGCTTTCCATATGGTTTTCATCATTGTTACACTGTCCTATTCCGTGACATCCTTTGTCTGGTCCTGGTGAAAAGTACAAACAAGCATCAGGTATCCCCAAGCTTTATATATCACAGAATACTAATCTCATCATTTAGAGATGTATTCTAGCCCCTTTCTTCTCTGTGAGAGAGGAAACCTGTCTTCTGATGAATCTACATTCCTTACAGTAAGTTCAGAGCTGGTGTTGCAATGAATTAAGGGTTTCGGAGTCACACATTTGATTTTTAAATCGGCTCTTCTCTACGCTAGTTGTGTGACCTTAAAGATCTCATGTATCCTCAGAACAGGAATTGTAATGCTGATTTCATAGGATTATCCTGAAGATTAAATCAGACAGCTAGTATAAGGAATTTAGCTCATAGTAAGTGCTTGAAAATTAGCATGTACTACTACTCTTCAGTATTTGTTCTTCTGGTGCCTCCCAGAACCTATTCCACAAAGGGACTTTCCATCGTTTGGTTTCTGCATACAGGCTTTTAAAAATCAAAAGTAGAAACAATTGTCTCTTCTATCATGACTATGATAATAACAGCCACACTGCTCTGCAAAACCCTACAGCTCAGCTCTAGCTATGCCCCCCTCTTTGCCAAGGGCAATATAGACGTGTGATACATATATAGTAGCTCAAGGGTGGAGATTCCAATATATTCCATCATCAAACATGGCTTGAAAACAAACCCTAACCCTCTTAGAATTAAAGCTAAGTCTGCCATGAACAGTTGTTTCTAAACTTCCACCTCTTTAAAAAGCACTGTGTTTTGATTTTCAATTCTAGTTCAGAAATCACTCCATCTGGCCTGGCCAATCAGGATGCACAAGAAGCACCGAATTTAGTTTATTTTATTTATATATATAATACCAGAGGATGTGTTAATGTAAAAATGAAACCAGGTTTGCAATAATGCTGGGGAAAAGATGAAAAGATTTCACGAACATTTCTCTAAACCTAGAGGGTTTGGTTAAGATGGGAGACTCAGGTGTTTCAAAGGAAAGACCACAATCCCCTCTTAAGATGATGCCTAAAAAAATGTTACTTCATGGCAGGCAAGGTTAAAAATAAGAATGACAATGCTGTTTTAAAGTATGAACCAACCACACAGGGAGAGGTACCTACGTCATCTGCTTTATCCACATAGTCTGCATAACGGAAAGATCATTTCAAATCTGAATTGCCATTCTTTTACTTACTTTGTGACATGTGCAAGTTACTTGCTCTCATCAAGCCACAGTTTTATTTATTAAAATGGTAAAAATAATAACAGCCGTACAGTGTTGTTGCCAGAATTAAAGTTAGAAAATATATGTGAAATTTCCTACAACAGAGGTCTTAGTAAATCTCAATTTTGTTCTTTAAAAATGAAGAAACTGTTGACTGGCAATATAGATTTAGGATGAGTCTTTTCATTAAAATATTTCAATCATTTATTCAAGTTTCACTGACCTCTTCTGTGTGCCAGACAACGCGCTAAATCCTGCAAGTCAGAAATCCTTGTGTTGTGTGTGTGTGTGTGTGTGTGTGTGTGTGTGTGTGTGTGTGGGCAGGAAGGGAGTGGGTGTTGGTGGAAAAGGAACATGATACTATCCGTGGATGTCTCTTCAGAGATGTATAAATCTTATCCTTTTATGTACCATGAATTTGACATATTAGCAAGGACTCTACTCTTACAATAATCCCCAAAGGGAATTAAATGTTATTTCCTTCATTAAACTTTTTCCCCTCAACATTCTAAGCAAAAGCAATAACCTCATACTCTAAGTTCTTAATATACCTCACTTTTTCTTTTTAAAAGAACTAATGTACTCAGTTCTTCATGTGATAAATATTTACTGGATTCACAATGTAGGCAAAACATGAAACAGACACCTCGAGGAAACAGTATACCTCATATTATTTCCTGTCCCCTGAAGTGTCCCTTTTCAGTAAGGAAATTAAGATATACACACAAATGTATACTTTAATTTTATAAAAGCAGTAGAAAGTGCCATGAAGCTATAAGAAGGAAAAAGATCTCTTTTCAGTGGGGTCAAGGGAGACTTTTTGGAGGATGTGTTTTAAAGGATGGTTGGTAGTTTGATAAAGAACACAAAATAAGACAGAAAACACAAGTTCTTTTGGGTTCAGCAGAGACTAGTTAAGTATGCCCTTGTGTTGTTCATTATCTATTCATTTTCACACCTTATCTTCCCATCTACTTGGCAGCCACAGAGACTGAGTTTAACCTTGTTTCTCCCACATCACATGACACACAAGGTCATACGTACATGTATCAAGTGGTTGAATTTGAGGCCCAGATTGTACTAGCCTACTTCAGGCAACAGTCTATTCTGCTTTTCAATATTCTGGGAAGGGAACCCTACAATGCTCTCAAAGTCAAAGTATTTCTGTTGGGGTCCTACAGATACCTCCAAATCCCAAAGGATTTAATCACCACCCATGGGCATGTCTGCATGCCAACTGGAATGTGTTTGAGTCAAACATGTGATGTATGCCTCTTCTCATATTCAATAGTATTTGTGGTACCTTCTTTCTCAAGTTTGACAAGATGCTTCAAAGGGATGTTGTCCATCCATGGCCAGGAGATGGAGTCCTGGGCTTTGATACAGGAGTACCTCTTACCTTCCTTGTTAGAATTTGCTCAAATGGTCCAATTCAAACCCTGTTTCAAGACTCACTTCATTTCTAAGTCAGTATCAAGTCATGAAGTTACTACAGTACTGAATTCGCATATGCTGTTGCAATTTTTTGGCATGAATACAGTTTTTATGTAGTTAGAAAAGGTTATTACTATGGTTTTTGGAAGGGAAAAATAAATGGTTGGGGAAATAGATATGATATCATTTTTTCAAAAACTATACATGTTCCAAATACCCAGCACCTATCTCAACACAGAAAGTATGGCCCTGAATTTTAATGGCTTTTGGACAAGAGTCCCAGCTTTCTGTGTATCAGCAGTCTTAATGTCACATCATCTATGAACTAAATGATGTGTTAAGAGAATTGGAAAATACTTTTCACTTCTGGAGATACTCTAGGATTGTTTTTGTTTTATTATTTTCACACTATCACATTGCTTTTTTGGTTCCTACTGGGGAGCCTAGAGATGAGAACTGATTCCTTATCCTTGAAAATATTTTATTATGGAGTACAAACCAGTCCATTATTATTTCAATGGCATGGTCTGGTTTTAAGCAAGAGTATAATGATCTCTCACTGAATAAATGCAGACCAAGTTTTTCAAAGTCAATGTAGGTCAGTAGGTAGGTTGCATAGGAAAACCTCATAGGTCAGAGTCAATGTAACCACTACTTTTGGTCCCATAAATGTATCACCACAACTCTTGACTGTCATGTGTTACAGGTAGTATAGGAAAGATAGTGGTAAACTATGATCCTAATTTTTGAAACTTTTCCACTGAAATAAAATGGAATAACAGAGTAATAACAGAATAAATAACAGAAACTCTGGTCCTCTTTCAAAGTACTAGAATTTAAAATGCTTCCTTTACCCATGAAAATAATTGCTGTCTGTCTGAGTTAGAAGAAAATTCAGAGTTTAGCTGGAACCATTCTTGCTTTTTCAAAGTCTCATGGCTGGTTGGTGATGCAGTAGCTCTCACAATCCATACGTTTTAATTTAAAGTCTCTGAACTCGGGGATCCCTGGGTGGTGCAGCGGTTTGGCGCCTGCCTTTGGCCCAGGGTGCGAATCCCACATCGGGCTCCTGGTGCATGGAGCCTGCTTCTCCCTCTGCCTGTGTCTCTGCCTCTCTCTCTTTCTCTCTCTGTGACTATCATAAATAAATAAAAAATAAAATAAAATAAAAAAGTCTCTGAACTCCTTAGTAATATTCTTTACCTTGCTTCTGTGTTTGTGTAATGACCGAAGCATAATGTTTCTCTCTACAATGTCAAGCTTTCTCTATAGGCAGAGCAATGGCCCCAAAGAAGTCAAATTCTTAGTCCCCAGAACCTTTAAATACATTATGTTAAATGCAAGGGAAGATTAAGATCGCAGTCAGAATTAAAGTTGGCAATCAGCTAGCCTGAGGCTTGCTAGAGTATCCTAGATTATCCAGGTGAGCCAAAGTAATCATAAGTGTCCTTATAAATAAAAGAGGGAGGCATGAGAGTAGAGCGAGAGTGATGCTATGTGAGAAACATACTGAAGCTATGTTGGCTTTAAAGATGGAAATATTCCATGAACCAAAGGATGTGGCATCTTCTAGAGGCTGGAAAAGACAGGGGGATAGCTTTTCTCCTAGAATTCCTAAATGAATGTAGCCATTTTGACACGTTAATTTTGGCCCAGTGAGACTCATTTTGTATTTTTGACTTCGGGAACTCTAAGATAATAAATTTGTGTGGTTTTAAATCACTTAAGTTTGTGGTAGTTTGTTATAACAGCAATAGGAAACTAATACACCGTTCAATTTCCTTTTGAGCATTTTGGAAGGCACTAAATTTGCTTCCTCTTGCTAGGCTTAGAGGAGGAAAACCTCCATCAGTTATTTCTCCAGGTAAATATCCATGAAACTCAGTAAAATTGGTACTTAGGATACCATCTAACTCCATCAGTTGCTCAGTGTCTCTGCACCCACCCTAAGAAACACAGCACCCAAATAAAAGGTACAAACCGCCCTGTATCAGCCAAGGGTGTAGCAGGGAACAGATGGCTCCTTCAAAAACAGTAGTTGAAGAGAGCTTATTAAAATGGTTATTTGCAAAAGGGTAGGCAGAGTTAAAAGTAGTAGTAGAGAAGGGATGATAAAGCAGCACCCAAGGAAGAACAACAGAGACAAATCAAGCCTCAGACTAAAAGGACAAGGCCTAAGAGTCATTCCCAAACCTCAGGGGACCTAATGCTGTAGAGAAGATAGTCCAGCAGGAGCAATAGGCTCTGATACACAAATAGAGCTCTTGCCAACCTCAGAACATGGAGAGAGGCTGCCAGGAGAAGAAATACCTGAGCTTTCTTTCTTTCTATACTCTGGTTTCCTACTAGTTCCTCCCAATAGCTGAAACATAAAGGAAGTCAGAGGGTTTATGTAGTCAACAAAGGTCCACCCTCCAGGGCACAGACCTGGGAGAGAAGGTAGAGGCATGAATCTAGAAGACCAAACAGAGAAATACAACATCCATGATCCAACTCAATAGACCCTTCTCCCCTTGTCCACAATATGAGAAGCCAAATAGGCTTGCTCTTATCTTATATAGTGAAAGGATACTGTGTGATGGGAAAATGAAAAAAAAAATATTTCAGGAGCATTCAGATACAGCTCTTTCCACTATTATCAATACATAATATAGTCACAGAAAAATTAAATAATAACACAACTTCCTTAAGTTAAAAATACTTTGACACATTTGATACTGGCTTAATAAAAGGGCACTACACTGCAATCTCTTCAAAAAAGGTTGGTCGGAATCACCAATGCCAAAGATAAGATGCTGGCTGGGTGTACCATATTACTCTGGCCCAGCACACCATTTCTTACAGTGCTATGATTTATGGGATTGTAATTTTTTGGCCAGGAAACAACAAATAATTTACTAAAATTTGTTTACCTGATCTTCTAATGTTTTAGTAAGATGGATTTCCATGAGCTTTTCTGTTATACTGACAGAAGATAAAAGATAGACAATGAAATCTCCTAAGGACCAACAATGAATCCAAGGAAGTAAGCTTAGCACACTTACTAGCATTCTTAAGCTGACTAGAAGACATTTACAATAATAATAATAATAATAATAATTAATAATAATAATAATAATTTAGTTCTGTAGTCAAAGTGCCATTGATCTAAAGAGACTGTACAACTTCTGATCAGCACTTCTGGGTTCATATCCACTGTTAGTACATAATGGGCCACAGTATAGAGAGTCATTAAATTTGGAATCATCTTGAATGATTCCATTGAATATGCTGGATCCCTTTAGCATCACTGAATGATACAAAGAGAAGCTCAAGGGGGTGGTAATGTGAAATCAGTACACACAATACCATCATGTTGAAACATGAACCCCGGAATGTAGTCCATTCCAATTCAGCTACTGGATGAAAGCAGGAAGCTCTGCTGCCTTTAATCCTGTCACTCATCCCTTCCTAAGTGTTAATAAACACAAGAGAGAAGCAGCATTAAGATCGGCATGAAAAATCTTAGAGGTCTTTCATCATCCAGTGGCCACGGTGCTGAGTAAATCCATGTCTCATTATGTGTGAACAGCCACCTGTGGGCTGGAGCCAGTGAAAATGGGTCATAGGCTTTGAGTCCATGCAAGTTACCCCTCACTTTTCTAGCAGTTATTCACGTCCTTGGTGTTAGAGGTTAGATGTAGCCTGTGGTACATTTATACATAACAAAGGACCCAGTTCTGATAATGAAAATTGTGTAGGGGGTCACTGAGGACTGAATTTGGCTTTGTATCAAACACATACAAAGAGCCAAGTTTACCCATATTCAATTTCCTAATTCTCATTTGTTTCCAAATTGGCTATACTATTTCCATTCTGCCTTTCCAAGTAGAAGAATCAACAATATTTATTATCATATAAATGCTACTTCTAACATCACTAAATTTTCTTCGAAATTGTGGATTTAACAATTCTACAAGATATTAAATAATATCCAGTGCTTTGTAGGATGCCTGCATTTCCCATTGCCAAAATATTTGGAGATCATGCTCACTATCCAAATATACAGCAGAGTAAATAAGGCAGAAAAGAATGTTTTTGTATTTAATACATAAGGTGATATTAACATTAATATGTTCTGAAGGCGTTTGGACCTTCACTTTCTCCCACACACATTGGCATGATTTCAGATAGAAAAACTTTTGACATTTAATCAACTTAGCAAAAATCTTTATTTCCTACTAGTCTTGGTAGTCATTTGTGTTATTCACATATATATATAGATTTTTTCATCCCAGGTACATGGCAGGCTACATGTCCCCTTGAAGTCGGAAAAAACGATCTGACTTACTATAGTTACTAAAGAGTAAGTAGAATTAATGTGTATCAATTGTGGGCCAAAGCCTGTAAAATGTATGCATGATCTCCTTTGTTCGCACCTCCCTGTCAAAGCTACCAGTGATATTTTAGAGGTTGAGTCTCCTTCAGTCTGGGGCCTCGGGGCCCCTGCTAATCTGATGTGAACATGCAGAATGAGTAAGAACCAACTATACGCACTAGAGCTACCCTCCCTGCTCTCTCTGGAAATGACTAAAACTTTCTCAGAATCACACACACACACACACAAATGCCCACATGGCCCTAAGGTCTAAGCACTCTCTCACAGCTGTGCTATATTTCACAGCCCACACTGGCATTTAAGATGCTTGAGATTAGTGGGATTATTACCAAATACAGCCATGCCTCTCCTGATGAATAAAAGACAACTTTAAAGTTGTTAAAATTTATGTCTTTCACAATAAAGTGTCAACTGAGAATAGAGACAATGTATTTGAGTGGAAGGAAGCATGAGTTTCGTAGTCACCTTGATCTGGCTGAAGCAGAGGGTTCATCACTTATCACGTCTGTGATCTTATGAAGCCACTTAAAAGGTTTGAAAAATTTACTTTTCTCATCCTTGAAATGAGATAATACGATGTCTTTTGCAGAATGCTAGAAGGATAAGTGAAATAACTCATCTCAAGCAACTAGCTCAGGATAAGTAGTAACTCTCAGTGTCTATTTTTTTCTCCCACTCTGATCCCTTCAGATAATGAAGTGTTAGAAGAATTGATAAGATGAGGGTTGGTTGGGCAAATTATGGCTGATAGACCAAATGTGGCCCTCTGCCTGTTTCTGTAAATAAAACTTTATTGGATCACTACCACATTCATTCAATTATGAATTGTCTATGTTTTCTTTCACACTACAAATGCAGAGCTGAGTAGCTGCAACAGAGCCTGTATGGCCCACAAATCCTAAAATATTTACTATTTGGATTTTTTCAGAAAAAGTTTGCCAACCTCTACACTAGATTCATTTATGACCCAGACAACTCAATTTCTCAAATTAGTCCCAGACTTATTTTCCCAGGATAGATCAATATTGTGTTGTATAGTAGTTGCAGGTTATGGAAGCTAGAAGTCAAATGATAACTGCCTAGCGTTGACATTACCCAAGATTTTACAGTGAGTCATGAAGCACATGAAAGGACAATCAAAAGGTTGCTCTAAGTCTACTTCTTGAATGTCCTAAATAAGCCTGTGTGTTTTTGCTTAATCATTCATTTCACAAGTATGTGTTTAAATGCCAGGTATATGCCAGTGAACTATGCTAAGCACTGGGGATATGAAGATAAATATGGTACAGTCTTGCAAACCAGAAAAGCTCGTAGTCTAGTAGAGTGTAAAATACGTAAATAAATAAATAATGACAATTCAATGAGATAACAGCTAATATATAAGCATACACACATAAGCAAACTGGAACAAGGAGATGAAAGAAAGTGGTGTCTGACTAGAATGTACCAGATTCCTTGACATAAAGCATCCCACACTGAGAACCTCTGCCTATGGGCATGTGGAAGCAAAACCTAGCTAGATCATGAAGACACTAAACAGACCCCAGGGTAAATAGAATGTGCACCCTCCATACTCTTGTTAGAGATTTTGGATAGTATCTTGATCTAGACCCTATTTTGGTTACCCAGCTTTCATTTCTGGAGAATGTTTTGTGACATTTCTCTTGACCTTAGAGTTGGCGCCTCAATACCACCATCTCAATTTATTCTTTGTTAGACCTGACTTGGTTCTTGTCTCCTAGATCTGGACTTGCCCAGAGTTATACTCATTTTTCCATTTGGCTCAGAAACCTCACCCCAAGCTTTAGATCTTCTCTTACTGGCCCTGATATGCTCACCTCCTTACTCACTTCTGACCTAGATGTGCCAATGAACTTTGCCCTTCTCCTACTATTATTGTAATCCTACAATTTGATTCTGTTGAGTGGAGTGTTATCAAAAGAAAGATTTTTCCAAGGAGCAAATGCAGACAGTTCTTATAGTTGCATGGAACACAATATTTAAAGTTGCAGAGATGTGAAAAATGAAGGTGGGTTTAGTTACCCAAATAAATTTCATATGGATAGTGTATACTGCAGAGCAAAGAGTGACAGAAGATTAAACTAAAAAATAATCAAGAGCCAGATTGTGGAGGACCTTGGAAATCATGTAAAGGAAGATGTCCTTCATTCTGTGTCTGGTCAAGAATCACTGTCAGATTTTAAGCAGAGAGGCATATGATCATATTTGTGTCTTAAAATGTTGCTCTGGAAGCAATATGGTATATGACTGCAAGAGGAGCATAGAAGCTTTAAGAGAAAGAAAGAAGTTACCTAGCAATTGTCATATGCCTGGTAAAAATGAGAGCCTAACTTGAAAGCAGAGAAGAGAATGAATTTGAGATATATTTGAGAGGGAACTGGAGATGGTGAGGAGAAAAAATCTGTCTAGAACAATGCTTCTCAAACTAGCTCAGTGAAGTCCTTATAGAATTCATAGCCACTGTGGAGCAATACTTTTGTAAAATAAAACAAAAGAAAGTGATCATGTGCTTGGATGTTGCAAAAATGTCAACCTGCTATAAAAGTTTCTAATTCTTACTTTAAATTTGTGTATTTACCATGCCACAGTGTAATCTGTGGTGTAACACTCATCCACAGACCACACTTTAACTAGCATGTGCTAGAAGGCCTCCAGGGCTTCTGGTTTGGATGACTAGATGGATAGAATGGATGTTAGCCAAGTCAAGGAACAGAGGGAAAGTGGATTTAGAGGTTGAGGATGAGTTTCATTTTAGATATGTTATTCTTGATGTCCCAGTGGAACACAGATGGAGAAATCCATGAGGTTGCTGGCAATTCAGCTTGTATGCGTTTCATTTGTAGAGAATGTCTCACATATGGTAGGTAGTTAGTGAGGTTTTTTAAAATGCATAAATGGAAGCAAACTTCCCATTTATTTGTCTGCAAGGTAAAGACACTGTTCCTGTTGGAACAAGCAAGACAGGATATTGGAATAAATATCATCTAACGATAGAATTCTAATCTCCGACTTCTGTGATTACACCACAATCCGAAAATTGGAAAAGGAAGACTGTTAAAACAGTTCAGAACATGTAAAGTTGACTTTCTGCACTAAGGAAAAATGGGAAAAGGCAGTCTTTTTTTTCTCTCTCTCTACGTCATTTGTTCATCATCAGTAGCGTACTTCATGGGTCTGCTACACCATAGTGGACTGGGTCCAAGTTTACTGAGCAATCACAGAAGTTGGCCAAGTTGTTTTGGTAGAAGGTACAAATCTCAGTCCCCACAACTCAAGTGCACAAGGCATGTGATGTTTTCTGTATGTAATATCACTTTCATTTGTAATCCATATTGTTCCAGGAGGAAAAAAAAATCACTCTGCCTTTTATCCAAAGTTGCACCTGAAAACTGGGGTCCTGTAGAGTGCTGGCATGGTGTGGGCTATCTGGTTACTGGTGGCCGACACTGCCTGACCTCTCCCTGCCCTACACTCAGTTACTTCAATGACCCTCATTTCTTGGGTCCCATCACCAATCCACAGCATTCACTGCTGTGATACCGCTTGTTCTGACCTCACAATCTCTCAGACATTTCTTAGCCCTCCTCCGTGCCTCCCTGGTCAGGGAACTTCATGGGATTAAGACTTTCTGCTACAATTATGCCTTTACATGCTTGAAAAATCATTCCCCTGCTTCCTACACTGTACTTTGCTCATTCAACAATCTCCACCAGCGAGGATCTTCTGAGCACCTATTATGTTCCAGGCCTTTTCTAGACTCTTGGGGAACTTCAGTGAGCAAAACTGACTAAAGCTTCTGGCTTCATGAAGCATGTGTTCTAGGATGACGAAATATATTATAAATAATAAGTATAATAAATAAGTCTAATAATACAGTATGTTTGAAGTTGATTGAGTGCCATGGAATAAAGCAGAGCAGAGTAAAGAAGATTTAGGAGTGCAGGCCAGGGGCTGTGGTTTGAAATTTTCAATAGGCTTGTCAGAATGGAGCTCATTGAGAAGGCAGCATGTGAGCAGATGAGAGAAGTGAAGTTGGTCAAGTGTAGTTAGGAAAAAGGCATTCCAGGCAGAGGGAACAGCAGGTGCAAAAGCCTGGGGATAGGAGGAAGCCTGTTCAGGGAATAGCAGGGAGGTCATTGTGGCACAGTGAGCAATGGTGAGCAAAGCAAGCAACACATTCAGAAAGGGAACGGGATGGACTTTTACTCTGGGTGCAATGGAAAATTCACGGAGAGTTTTGAGCAGAAGAGTGACATAATCTGACTTGGATCATAGAGAGACTGTTCTGGTTGTAATGCTGAGAAAAAACACTACAGGAGGAAGTTTGGAGCAAGAGGTCCCATTTCAGTGGCAATGGAGGTGGGGAGAAGTTTTTGGATCCCAGATGTATTTTGAAGTTATAGCCAATGGAATCTCTTATTGGTTTGGACATAGGGTGCGAGAGAAGGATGAGTCGAGGATGACATCAAGATTTTACCCTGAACACTGGAGGAATGAATTACCATCAGCCTCGCAGGGCAAACTGTGGACAAAGAAAGAGTTTTGTTGAACAATATCAGGAGTTATACTTTTGCTCTTAGGCCATGTTTCTACACATTGGTATTCCCATTGCTAAATACAGTGCCTACCGCTGGGTAAGCAGAAAATACATGCTGAGTGGGCAAATGAGTGAATGGATAATTAAATACAATCCCCACAGGGCGGGCAACCTGAGGTCTTGCTGCTTTCTTGGGTAGTACCCAGGAAGCACTGGGCAAAATTGCTCTCTGCTTGCAGATTCCTAAAAACCACCTGAAGTTCTTTCACCATGTTTCTGGTGGGGACTGTCAGTCTGGTACAGGGGGGAGTACTGGCTCCATGTCTCATTCGAGACAAATACCTCGGTAGCCTTGCTTCCATTCCAGCGATCCTTCTCTACCCACTTGTCCAGACAACTTTTATCTATTTCCAGGAAAAAAAATGCTTACTTGTATATATCTTCCAAGTCTAAAGATTTTATGCTTGGGTTTCAGCTTTGAAGACACCCAGAGTTAAGAATCATAATCTCGTGGCATCTGGCTGGCTTTCAGTAGAGCATGTGACCCTTGATCTCAAGGTTGTAAGTTTGAACCCCTCATTGGGTGAAGAGATTACTTAAAAATAAAATCTTTTAAAAACAAAAAAAAAGAATTGCACTCTTATTCTCTGAGTTTAAATCAAATGATCCAAATGGGGCAGGACAAATATTTTAATGTATTAACCAGTGGCATGCTGCTGACCAATTTCTGGAAAGGCAAGAGGTTCGAGGGGAATGCCAGGAATGAAATACACCAGCTAACACATCAGATATCATGCTTTTATTTTTTGATCATTTCGATGAAGCAGATTTGCCCCAGAATGGGCTCTGTCTGCACCATCATCTTGTAATTGTTATCAGCTTGCCCATTGATCCAAAGTAAATTAGGCTGATGATATTTAAGCAAAACAGATCCGGTCCACGACATTATGCAAAACATAACAACGTTGACACTGGTCATACTGTGCAAGCTAATAATTAGACACTGTCGATGTCATTTTCTGAACTTTCAGAAAGAACATTAAACAGCAAGGCATTTGTTAATGGTAGAACATTTCCAGGGGAAAATGGCTGGCAGGAGAATTGAGGAGCAGGGATCAACAGTGCGCAGTGCAGAGAGGGAGATGCACATGGGGCTGAGGAAAGAGCCAGAAAATAGATGCTTCGACAACAGGACAGAGCATCTCCCACCTTCACATTCCACCAGTGCTATCATCCTATCTAATTAATTCTTTTTTATAGGTTAATCTCTACCTCTTGTTTATGAAGATGCCAACTCCTTGTGTGCTCATTAAATGATAACAGATTCTTTAACTCACGAGGGAGAATTTCTGAAACCCTTGAAAATCAGATTCATAAAGATCACTGTAATATACCATTTTCTCTATACAATGTACTTTCATCGAACTGCAAAAATATATGTAAATGATCCAAATCTCACTTGATGATCAGCTTCTGTCCTGGCTGCAAACACTTGACTGAATCCATTTCACAAATCTCGCTTTTTATAATTTTCCTAAAGAACATATGGCTGGCTGGTTTCTATTATAGCTTCTACTCACCAAGGAATTTACCATTTCACTCTTAATCCAAAAGGTCTATTTTCTGCCAAAGAACTAATAGTACTTTTTTTAGTCTCCTTTACCTACCCAATCATTCTAGAAGTTGTCTTGGTTTTAGGCTACACATATAATATTCTCTTGCAGAAGTAAAATATTTTCATAGACACATGGGATCGTAAGTTGAACCCCACCCCATTCCTAAACACACGCATCCCAGCCTGCACCCTGGCTTCTGGCCACATTAGTCTCTAAGATAGTGAGTCCTGTTCACCAACTTCTAAGATTCAAATTAATTTCTCAGCAAAATTGCAAATTATTTCAGGTCATGAACTTATGCATTACCTACAAAGAGATAACCACAAATGTTAAATTCATGAAGACAAAGGTTTTACTCTTGTTTCCTTTGAAAATAGAGCAATTTATTTGAAGTGAGCTTATACAAAATCATAGTAGCATAGGCTAAATTTGAAGAGCTCTTCATTCATAGAACAAAAATCCAACATAATCTCTTAGGTACTATGCATCAGGCAGAGATGATTCTCTTTTGGCTCCTGCCCCCAAAGAGCATATAGTCTGCCTTGAAATTTAACCACTTATTCAAAAAATGTTTGTTGGAATACCTGGGTGATTCAGTGATTGAGCATCTGCCTTCGGCTCAGGGCATGATCCCTGGGTCCTGGGATCAAGTCCCACATCAGGTTCCCTGCAGGGAGCCTGCTTCTCCCTTTGCCTATGTCTCTGCCTCTCTCTGTGTGTCTCTCATGAATAAATAAATAAAATCTTTTTTTAAAAAAGCAAAAACAAAAACAAATGTTTGTTGAACAGCCACTATGTCCCAACCACTGTCCTAGATACTTGGCATGTTGCAGTGAGATAGGCAATGCTCATAGGGAGGAAGGGAAGGTAAACATTTAACAAACAAATAAATAAAATAGTAGGTAGTGATAAGTGCTGTGGTAGAAATATAGCAGGATATTGTAACTCAGAACGAACAAAGAAGCTTCTTCAAATGAAATCAGAGATAAGGCACACTGTGGTCTGTGCCGAACCCTGCCTGCCATCTTGTTTCTGTCTGGCCCATGAGCTAAAAACAGTTTTCACATTTCTAAGTGTAAAATAGATCATTGGCTTTTATGAGAACAGTTGCTCAAAGCATTAAAGACATTGCCTCTTAGCCTGAAGAGCCTAGAGGCTTCACTATCTGGCCCTCTACCAGAAAAAGTTTGGAGACCCTCAGATTAGGTGGTCAAAAAGGACTTTCTGTGGAGGAGATGCTCAGACTAAGAACAGAACAGCAAGGAAGAGTCAGCCATGGAGCGTTGAGGAAAAAAACGTCAATTCAAAGATCTCAAAGTGAAAATGGAATTGGCATATTTCCAGAAGAAAAAGAAAGTTAATGTAATTGGAGGGTAGGCAATGGAAGAGTTCAGAAATGAAGTGGGGGCGGGGGGAGCTCCATAGTACAAACCAGGCCTGAGTGAACGGAGATAATTAAATTTAAAATATTGGAAGTGGCGATCCTTGAAGGCTGCATAGTACTTCATCATGCTGATGTTTCCTGATTTATTTTAACTCTTTTCAATGGATGGTACTTCAATTATTTCCAGATTTTCTGATTTATAGATAAAATTTCTGTAATAGCACAATGTAAGTATCTTCACAAACTTTTGGAAGTAAATCAATGAGGTAAGTTCTTGACAGGATTTTAAAAATTTGATAGCAAAGTGGCTATCATGGATATTGGGAGAAGAGAAATAGGAGAGAATTTGTAGTAAAAATGATGTGAGCAAAGGTTAGGAGTAGGAACCTCACTGACATGCATGAGACCAAGTGTCAACACTGGGTGGGCTAAAGCAAAGAAAGTGTAATTTAATGGGGAAAAGGATAATGTAGCTTTATAAAACATAGAGAAAGTCCTGCTATCCATGGATCCAGATAGAGTAGGATGGATGACCATAATACTTACATGTTCCCTGCTTCTGTGACTGATCTGAGATTAGGGGGGGTGGGGGGGCTAGGAGGAAGTAGCTGTGCTTTTGGGTCTCTTGATACTGATCTTAAGAGTTATCTTATCTTCAGAAGATGTGGACCCATGCAGTAGGGGAAAATGGCAAATGTTCTGAGTAAAAGACCAAGTGGAAAGTATTTAGATTGGTTATAGAAATTTAAACAATGACCTTCCTTGACTCTTGTCTTCCTCAGCTTCCATAGTTTAGTTCACATGTGTTGAGCTTCTATTGTAATGTGAAACTGAGAGTTTCAAAGAGAGGAAGGAAAATAAACTGAGCTGCTGCCCTCAGTGAGCTTCCAATCTGGTTGATTTCCTCAGGAAGAGTCAGAGGCTACCTTTTTTGCTGGAGCCTCAACCCGTCTATACCCCTCTGTCATAGCACATCTCACACACATTTTATGACTAATTGTACAGCAGATCACCCCACCGTGAACATCTGCAGGATTGTACTTCCACCTTATATATATCATATCCTCAGTACCATATCTAGTTGTTGGTACCTACAAGGTGGAAGACGCATATTGATTGAATGGACAAACGAGTGATTAAATATGATCCCATGGTCATTCTACAGAGGTCACAGGGGAGACACACACTCACTCATTTCCTATCAATCTGTGGCTTTCAGGTGACAATGAAACAACCTGTCAACTCAGTTAATTCTGTACGGGCCAGGGGTTGGGGGGTGGGGATTAGTTAATTAAACTTGTCAAAGTTGATCAATCTCTCCATTTAACCTGTAAGTCTAGTTTCACCAGAAGATAAATCTCTCTGGACTCCAGATTCTCATCCTGAGAAGCACATGAGCAATCAGAATAGCAAATGTTGGAAAGCCAGTGGGCCAGCACTCTGAACGTCAGCCCCACCATTACCTTAGGCAGGTTTCTCTGTACCTCAGTTCTTAAGAGAAATAAGAAAAAAAAAGTCAGCCTCAAAGAACTATCTGGAAATAAAAGAGAATAACGATTAACTCAGAATCTAGGACAGAGGAGCTGTTGAGTATATACTGAGTATAGATCATTTTCATACTCAATATGTATGCCCTTCTCCATTCTTAACTAGATTAGAAGCTCCTTGAAGACAGAGCCCATGTATTACAACTCTATATCCTGCCTTGATTCATAGCACAGGAAAGTTGGTGGCCACTCAGTAAACATTTGCTGAATGGTCTGAAGAAAGGATTTCAATAAGCTAAAGAGTTCTTTGTATATTTCTTTTAGAAAATGGAATTTACCATCTTCTAATTATAAAACTAGTATATGATCATCATATGTAATTCTTAAAATACAGAAAAGTATACAGAATTAAAATCACTCATTATCCCAGATCAGGAAGCAGAAATAATATCTGAAAATGTTTTGGTCTATTCACTTCCAGTCTTGGTTTTTCCTATACATTTTATGTATGCACATTTTTTTCTTTAAAAAAAGGACTCATAATGTCCCTATTGACTTATAACTTGTTTTTATTTCTCCGCTTTGCAATGGATTATAAGTATCTTCAAATGGCTCTCCTTTTTTGAAAAACATGATTTTTAATGGGGTAATAATATTCTCTTGTACCATAAATCATTTACCATTTTCAACTGTTGGACATTTATGCTGTATCAAATTTTTCACTATTTGAAATAATGCAAAGATGACTAACCTTATACTTAAATATTTAACCACATCTCTGATTATTCTGTTACATTCACACATTCCTGGGAGGCCATCTAGCATAGCAGTAAAAAAAATTCCGAATATCTCATCCTAGGTTAAAAGCTTGAGCTTTACTACTAACTACAGCTATGTGTCCTGAGGTGGTTACTTAACCTTTCTGGGCCTCAAAAATGCATAAAAGGAGAAGACATTTCTATATGTGCTTATTTGTGAGTACAAGTTTACAATGGTGTGATATAATTACATAGAGTGAATAGATCATGTCTACACAGATTAGTATGTCTACATATGCACGCTATACCAGCCCTTGTTTTAAATATTAAGGCACTTATTCTTAGGGCAGTTGAAACTTAAGTTAGGTACACAGTCTAGGATTTTAGACATTTTCTTTACTGTAACTATTTTTTGTGTGTTCAAATAGATGAGTAAAGGTGAGAAACAAGTGGTATATTTCACTGAGTGCTGTTAATTGAGTGATTTTGCTAATTAATATACTACATTCTAACAGAATAGATAGAGATGTTAATTGTCTTCTTTATTACAAAGATGGAGTTAATGCCAAGGATTTGAGACAAATAGCACTTAACCCCCTGAACTCTGGATGAAGAGGGAGATGGATGTTTGCTTTTGATCATTCCAGTCTTTTCATGATCTGAATCAATAAATACTCCTTATAGCTTTGAGTCATGGTTCTAATTAGAGTTCTCCTGGTCCTGGTTTACAAAGTAAAATATAAATCAAAAGATTATTTGTAAATTCCAACAAGCTTTCTGGGCTCGTGCCACCGTCATAAAATAGTTTAAATGCCACCCGTTTGTTAAAAATGCTTTCCCTATGCCAAAATATTTATACTAGCAAATTCAAATTATATTTGAAAGGAAAGGGTATTTTAAAGCTATAGCTGTATTACGTAATGCTATCACAAATAATGGGGTATATGATAAGTAAGTTCATACCTAAATGGAGAAAATGTATTCATATATGTTAAGAACTTCAAAGCAAAAATTAATAGGAGGGTGTGATGATTATGAAAGGATCGTGTAGGTGGCATGTCTAATCCAGAAAAAAAAAATTCAGAGGAATTTTCACCCACAAAAATCCCTTGCTTTGCCAAGGTACAGAAATCAAAACATAGCAAAGTGAACATTGGCCCTGAGTTTTGCCCAAACATCTAAAATTTTTAAAAAATTAAAGGGAACATTTTATTCCAAATTTGTAAACTCCTTTAAGTGAAATAGAGGAGTCTATACCATAGGTAGGGTTAGGTAGGAATCCATCCTTTGCTTGTGAAAGGTGGGTGAGATACTTGTAGATTAACAGTTCAGTTTAAGAATTGCCAGTTCTCCATTCCAGGTATAACCACAACGCCTACTCAGTGTGCTGCTTGAATGAGTCATTCATATCTTTAATTGGTTGTTTGGTGTGTTACAGGGATCACCCCAGCCTCACTAGACTATCACCCTCAGGGGAGTAGGGACAGGACATCAACCTTACTTCAGCATGTGGAGCAGAGTACGTGCTCAGTGCATATATGTTGCATGAATGAATAAATGCATGAATGAGTTGGTGTGTGTCTTTCTTTCACCCTCCCTCCTGTTTAAGTCAGTGAGAAGATAACTTCTATTTCCTGTCTCTTGAAGGTTGCAGATTTAGATTCCTATTTTCTGAAGTTGCCTCCTGTGTTTGCCCTAGTACTACCCCATTTTGTAATGGACCTGCAATCTGCTTCTAAATACAAGTAATGTAAGGGATCAAAATGATTGCTCAGCAGTGACAAAGTTCTTTTTTTTCCCTTAAACAGTATTAGTGTAGCACACTGTATTTGTAGTGCCTGATATAAATATTGCCATATTATATGTAAGTACACACATGTTAATTGCACACATATAACCTAACCACGCAATACAAACTATTAGTATCTCATGTTTTCTGGTATCCAAAGGGAAGACTCTAGGTTTCTTCTACAAGATCTTAAATTCCTACAAATTACTGAGTTCTGCCCCCTCCCCAGGTAAGAGGTCTTCTTGTGAGTAAACAGTCCATACTGGCTTTTGCCTGATTTTTGGCTCAGGAGGCCCAGGAGGCATCAATTGCATGGATATTTAAGTCAAGATTGAATGAGCTGGTTCCATGGAATCCCCAGAGTTGCACAAAGCCAAGAGGGAAACTACAGGCTCCTCTTGAAAAAAAAAAATCCACTACCACTTTAGCAGCAACATATTTGCTTCACATTCCTCATAGCCTTTAACCTCAAGCAGAATAATTCATGTGAACCCTAGCACAATAAAAACTATCATGTAAGCATAGGCATGTCATGTCTTCCCTTCTCTTGTGTCATAGAGACCCACTTATCGTTATGCTTGTTTTGATATATTTCTGAATGTACTTTCATTGTCCAAAACAGTTACTCATAAATATCCACTGACCTTTTTTTAATTTTTAAGCTTTATCGGTTAGCAAAGAAATTGCAGTATCACATTAGTTTGAAGAAAAGACTTGATAGGAATCCTGAGTCTCATCATTCAACAGGAGGAATGATGGTTTCTTGGACTCAGGGTGATAAGGAATGTTATTGGGCTTATTCTTATTTCTCATTTTAGTGTTCATGAAATAGCATATTGCAAAATCAGTGTGTTTCTTCGTATCGCAGTCTTACTACCTCTTAAATGAAAATGAGATTATTCCCCCTTGTGTCACAAGGATAAAAGGGACCCTGGGAAGACTTAAACAGCCTCTAGAAAAGTCTCTCAATAGACTTGTGCTTCTGAAAGGCACAACGTAGCCTTGTGATCAGGGAGTGTGCAGGACTCAACAGTACAGCAAAATAAACTCATGTTTTTGCAACTGACCCATCTCCTACCCTTCATCCTCTCTCCAGTTTCAGAAATCTCTGGCTCTGTTGGCTCTATCTGATCCTAACTTTTAAGCTCTCAATTTCAGTTTATTATGTAGGAGGCTCTATAGCTTAGGCTTCAGAGTTAGCCAACTCATGTTCAAATCCCTATTCCTCAACACTTAGCTTATGGTGTGACTAAACAAATAACCACTCAAAACTTCGGTTTTCTCATCTGTTAAATGAAGTTGCTCATATACAAAGGAATGTGGTAATTACTCAACAAATGATAATAATATTAATATCTCTTAGCTAAGGGACTTGGGTATAAATTATCTAAATATCATTGGGATAATGAAGGGCAAATGGAAGATATTTTTCTCACTACCTAGGATACCTGTATATACAGGTGAGTGGAAACAACTATGATACATCAGTCCAAGTTAATGTCAACAACAAGGGAACAATTAAAACTGTGACCTATAACTGAAAATAAGGGTCCTATTTTTTTCTCCCCTACTTTTTAAATAGTCTAGACCACTATCAGCTACGTGTTGAATATCTATACACTATCCTGGTGCCAGAGAAATAGAAAATGGTATATAAGATAGTTTCCCAAAAGGAGCAGATAAGGCTGATACACATCAAATAATTAGAAAAAAATAGCACCCACAATAAGGTGGCTAAGACTTTAAAACAAATTATACTAGTTGGAAAGGACTTTTGGGTTTTAACTTGATCAATGGGGTCAGGGAGAACAAAAAAAGAGGAAGAATATCTTGAGCAAAACTAACACCATAAGCATAGATTTGGAGAGAAATAACAACATGAAATATTTTGGGACATAGGTGGGGAGGGTGCAATGCTGACTGTTATATATATTGAAGGTATGTTGCAAGGTTGTAGGGACAATGCTTAGATAAGTGGGCTAGGACAGCATTGAGGAGAGCACCGAAGGCCTGCACCATTCATTAGGAATAGGAAGCAAGAGAATAAGCAAGTATTTTAAGAATTCCTCGTATGTAGAATGGGGTAGTAGCAGAAGAGGTAGAAAGCAGGAAGAGTCAGTTGTGGGCCTGCACTTTTCTCACTCATAACTACTTTATGCATAAAAACTGTACCTCAAAATTTGGTTTTTAATTAATTTGGCCTTTTTACATCTGCATATCAGTGGAGCAAAGATAAACCAAATGCCTAATCTGGTTTAAAACATTGTCCTATCTAATAACCATCTACACAGTCCTTACATCTCTTGCTGAGTATCTCTTAGACAATGGCACTCAGTCTCTGAGACCATCTCCATCTTCTAAGATGGTGTTCAAGTATATGAAAGGAGGGAGGTGACCTGTGTTCCCATGAGATTTGGTGAGGAGGGGGAAGGCATTTGTGTTGGTCCTTGGGTAACCACTGGCCTGCTTCCACTGACCTCAGCACTAAAGTTTTTTCCCTAAGATTCACCTCCCCAGCTAGACTTGAAGCTGCAATCTGCCTTTTTATGAATCTTGTAATCTGATCTCTCAGTGTATCCAGAACTTGGGAAGACACCTCAGCTGACCTGGCCTCATCTTTTTACTACTCTACCCACAGAAGTATCATACCATCCTGTCTCTAACCTCTACTGCCAGTCCCTTTATCTGCCATGCTCTGCCCAATAGCAGGGTTTGAGCCAGGCCAAAACCTAGAATGCCTACGGACAGACAACGGAAAAGCATGGGAACCCTAAAACTCAGATCCTCCCTCTGTTTGATATGTCATGCCACCTAGTTTAATTTACTGTGGCTGCACTCCAGATTGACACATGGCAGTTCCGCCTGCTTTTGTTTGAATCTAAACTAGAGAAGAAAAAAAATTGCACTTCAATTATTTTTTTAATGAGGAACTTATACAAGTTTATTGAATGACATTAAAGGCAACCACATAATTGTCATAATATACCATATTCATGGATTGGGAGACAATACCATAAAGGTATTATTGCTAAAATGTATTATACTTACAATGTAATTACTATAGCAATTATTTACTGAAACTTAGCAAGCTAATTCTAAAATTAAATCATCAATGAGATATTATCACAATCAACAAATTAGCTAAAATTAAGATGTCTGACAGTAACAAGTATTAGAGGAGGTGTGGAGAAATTCAGTTTCTCAAATGTAATGGCGGCCTGTTAACTGGCACAACCATTTTGGAAAATATTTCAGCATTATTTACTAAAAGTAGATAAATATGCATTATGGATCAAATTGTGTGGCCTAAAAAGATATGTTCAAATCTCAACCCTAGGTATTTGTGAATGTGAACTTATTTGGAAATAGTGTCTTTGCAAATGTAATTAAGTTAAAATGAGGTCATATAGGATTAGAATGGCCCCTAATCCAATGGCTGATACCTATGTAAAAGGAAGGAGAGAGGATTCAGAGAAGAGGCAGAGACATGGGCACTCAGGGAAAGGTATGTGAAAATGGAAATAGAATGCTATGCTGCCACGAGCCAAAGGTTTCTGATGATCCCCAGAAGCTAGAAGAGGCAAAGAAGGATTCTTCCCTAGAGACTTCAGGGGGAGCACGGCCATGCTGACACCTTGATTTCAGACTCTAGTCTCCAGACTGTGAAGAAATAAATTTCTTAAATTGCCCAGTTGGTGGTAATTTGTTAGGCTGCCATAGAAATTAATACAATATGCACACTCTAACCCATCAATTCCACACTTTGGATATACTGTATAAATTAATACAATATGCACACTCTGTAACCTATCAATTCCACTCTTTGGATATACAATTCCACTCATGGAATTGCCATGTGTTACACATGTGTGTCAGATGTAAAATGATATTTACAGCAATGCTCATAGCATTGACCTGGAAATAACCCAGATGTTCATCAATACCAAATGGATAAATTTTATCATTTAACACTATGAACAGAATGCTTATTATACACTAAGCACTGTTCTGGTCCTTTGTAGGATTTATGTTCCATTTGGAGAAGACAAATGATAAAAAATATATATACAGGTATAGATGAAATTATATATGCTGATAGAAACAGATCAGAGCTATGGAAATAAAAATGTACAATAAGGTATTGGGGATTGGAAGTACCAGGCCGGTGCAAATTTCAACATTACATGAGGGGTCAGGTGTTATGGAATGAATTGTGTTATCCCAAAATTCGTATATTGAAGCTCTAACACCCAATACCCCTGTGACTATATTTGGAGAGATAGCTTTTAGAGAAAAAATTTAAAATGAGGTTCTTAGGGTAGACCCTAATCCAATCTGATTGGTGTCCTTATAAGAAAGGACACACACACAGAGGACACACAGAGAGACATCAGCAATGTGCATGCCACAGAGAAAAGACCACATGAAGACACAATGAGAAGTGGCCATCTATATGCCAAAGAAGAAATCAAACCTGCTGACACCCTGACCTTGGACTTCCAGTCTTCAGCAGTGTGAGAAAATAATTCTATTGTTAAAACCACTGGGTCTGTGGTATTTTATGACAACCCAAGCAAACCAATACATCAGGTATTTCTCACTAAGAAAATGAGATTTGCACAGATATTTGTAGGAGACTCTGGGGGAAGAATGTTTGAAGCAGAGGAAACAGTCACAATAAAGAATCCTGAATCAGGAGTTTGCCTTATATATTTGAGGAGCAGCAAGGAAAGCAGGTATCTGAAGGAAAACTAGAATATGAAATGGGTTAGGGGATATTAGAAAGAGTTGAAGAAACAGAGTAATAAGAAACAGTAAGTAGGGCACCGAATATGATTATCAGGACTCTGGCTTTTGATCTGAATGGGATAGGAAGGCAATTCAGGAGGTTATAGAGGGATGAGATACCTCATAAACTGCTAAAGGCAATGCAAATTGTACAACCACTTTGGTCAGACTTAGATTTAAAAACAATCATTCTTTTCTTCTTCTTTCCCTCTCTTCCTAAACAATTTAGTCCAGAAGCCATCAGGTAGCACAAAGCAAGGGAGGCATTCATACCAGCAGAACAGAGGGATAGGGCCATAGTGACCCAGAATGGGTGTCAGAGCCCAAGTGAAGTGAAAAGGTCAGCTACATGGGAAGCCTGCCCAGCTCACATTGTCAGAGACCAAGCAGGGTAAGGAGGGCATCTATGTGGCCTGACCAGGGGGTACTGGGCCCAAGCATGATGAAGAGAACCACCACATGGGAGACCCAGTAGGAAGAATCAGAGTCTAAGGGTCTATAGAAGGCACTTCTACAGTGAGGTAGTTTAGTGTGGGAATCAGAGCATCTGTGTGTGGGAGGCGTGGGGTGCAGCCCAGAAAGTGCTATTACAGCCCAAGTTGGGTGAGGAGGGTGTCTATGCTAGGGAGCGGGCGGTAGTGCAGATGGAATAGTGGTTACAAATAGTGAAATATATTAGAAATAATGGGAGCCAAGTTTCTCATGGTTACAGAAGGGAGTTATAAATATTAAGGGAAGAAAATTAGAGAAAACCCTGTGGTGTTGGAAGGTAATTGTAAAAAAACAAAACAAAACAAAAAAACCACCTCTTGCTTTTTAATATATGTATACTCATGAAAATAATCTAGATGTGGATATGTGTATACACAAGCACACATAAACAACATACACACATACATTCCCTAATACTGTCCACTGAGAAGACTGGAAAAAATGATACCCCAACAGCAATGAGTACATTTAGCATCCAAATCACGGCTTCTAAATGCTGTATTTCACCATAAGGGAACTAGGGGTGTTTGGAGAAGTTGCTAATTCCAAACCTGGTGCAACCAGTGCATATGATAAGACTGGGACATCTTCTTGTACTAGAAATCACAGAATTATTAAAATAATATGTTAAAAGGACACAGAAGTTAGCTGGAAGGGGTTGCCGCTGGCCAAATATGGGGCAATGTGAGCATGATAATAATACAAACCAATTATAACTCATTAAATAAAATAGAAATCATAAGCCCATACATTTTAAATACCTGTAAAGTGTGATGATAAATGGGATATTTACACAGTTTCAAAGCCACTCCACCCTACAAAATTCTTAATAATTACAAACAGGAAGAGAGTACACACTACCAGCAGTTGAAATCATGTAGCATCTGTGAGGACACAGCATTATTTCTATGATATCCTTAACCAAGATGTATAATCTGAATCCAAACTGAGGTCAAAATCACCTGCCTATAATCTTCTAAAGTGTTATATGAGTAAAAGACAAAGGAACTATTTCAGACTAAAGACTCTAAAAAAGACATGACAACTAAATACAACACGTGATTCTGCATTGAATCCTTTTGCCATAAAGGACATTATTAGGACAACTGGCAAAATTTGAGTGAGGGTAGTAATTTATCAATTCTGGTGGTAGCGTTACTTAGGAGAGCATCCTTGTTTGTAGGAAATATACCCTAGGGTAATAGAAAAAATTGGGGCATAAGGACAGCAACATACTTTCAAATGATTCAGGAAAAATGTTTATATTCTTCTTGAACATTTCTATAGGTTTGTAGTTGTTTCCATTTTTCTTGCTCCTTTTTAAATTTAAATTCAATTAACATAGGATGTGTATTAGTTTCAGAGATAGAGTTCAGTGATTCGTCCACTGCATATAACACCCAGTGCACATTACATCCACATGTCTTCCTTAATCCCCATCTCCCAGTTACCCCATCCTGCCCCCCCCACATCCCCTCCAGCAGCCCTCAGTTTGTATCCTACAGTTAAGAGTCTCTTATGGTTTGTCTCCCTCTCTGATTTCATCTTATTTTATTTTCCCTCCCTTCCCCCATAGTCATATGTTTTGTTTCTTAAATTCCCCATATGAGTGAAGTCATATAATTGTTCTCCAATTGACTTATTTCACTTAGCATGATACCTCAAAATTTAAAAAAAATTAAAAATAAGAATTAAAAACAGGTACTCAAACAAATACTTGCGCACAAACATTCATATAAGCACTATTCACATCAGCCAAATGCTGGAAACACCAAATACCCATCAATGGATAAAATGATAGGTAAAATGTGGTGTACAGAAAGGGATATTATTCAATCATAAAAAGAGATGAAGTACTGATACATACTAGACCTAGATGAAACCTGCACATGGTATAAATGAAGAAAGTCACAAAGGATTATATATTGTATGATTTCATTTATAGAAAATACCCAGAATAGGTAAAATTACAGAGATAGAAAGCAATTTGTGGTTGGCAGGGAGTGCAAGGAACAGGGAGGAGAGTGATTGTTTAATGGGTGTGGGGTTTTCTTTTGGGATGATGGAAATATTTTGAAACTTAATAAAGGTAATATTTTACAGATCATGAATGTACTAAGTGGCACTGAATTGTACACATTAAAATGTGTTTTATGTTAGCTTCATCCAAATAAAAACAAATTAACCTCATTCTTTAAAAAGAGAGAGAGATCATTCCAATTGCTATATTGAAAAAATTCTGTGTAGTGGGGTATAAATATAAACTCCAGTTAGCACCCTAAGGCAGAAAGCCAGTTCAAGTAGTGAAAATGGAGGTAGTAGGAAGTAGTTAGAATCTAAATGTATTTTGAAGGTAGAGCCAACAGAAATTCCTTAGGGATTAGATATGAGGTGTGAAATATAGAAAGGAATCTAGTAATTCTGAGGATTGTGGATTTACCAAGTGAAAGAATATGGTTGCCTTCAATTAATATGGAAAGGCTGCAGCAGAGGCTGAATAATTAGAGTTAAGTTTGACCACGTTGAGTTTAAGGTGATTAGAAGATAACTGAGTAAAGATATGAATAGGCATTTGGGTGTACAAGTCTAGAACTTGAGAGAGAAAGTGGGCTGTAGATTCAAGATTTGGTAGTTATTGCTGCAGTGATATTTAAAACTGATACAGAGAATGGGAGCATCAGTGAAGACACAGAAAAGAAGAGGAACAGGGACTGAACCCTAAGACATGTCTGTATTCAGGAATATGAGGGAAGAGATGTTCAGAAAAGGTACTTAAGGGTTATGAACTAGTAAGTAGTTTTAACCCTTGGAAAACCATGAGAATGTTGTCCTGGAAGCTATGTGAAGAAGACAGCATGGAGGACTGTGTGATAAAATTTGTGTCAAATCCCGCTAATATCTCTCACAAGACAGAGATTTTTTAAAGCTACATATTGGCTACAAACTCATTTGGGATTGTTATCGTGTTTTTTTTTTTAATGAAATTACCCTTTTATCATTGTGAAAGGTCCTTCTTTACTTCTGATCAGGTTCTATACCTTAAGTTATACTTTCCAATATAAATGTAGCCACATTAGGTTTTTTTTAATACTGTTTGCATAGTATAACTTTTTAAATCACTTTACTTTTAACCTATTACTGTCCTCATACATAAAGTGCATCTTTTATAAACAGGACATAGTTGGGTCTTGCTTTCTAATTCAGACTAATAGGAACTGACAATAGAGTATTCATTCCTTTTGCATCTAATGCAATTACTGTATGATGTAAGCCTATGATCTAATTTCTAGTTGTCCACTGTCCTTTGTTTAAACTGCCCTGCCTTCCTTTTAACAAAAATTTTATTTTTTCATTGTGGTTTTTCTTTGTTGACTATATACTTCTGTATTTAGTTCAGTGGTTATTCTTTTTTTTTTTTATTTTTTATAAATTAATTTTTATTGGTGTTCAATTTACCAACATACAGAATAACACCCAGTGCTCATCCCGTCAAGTGTCCCCCTCCGTGCCCGTCACCCATTCACCCCCACCCCCCGCCCTCCTCCCCTTCCACCACCCCTAGTTCGTTTCCCAGAGTTAGGAGTCTTTATGTTCTGTGTCCCTTTCTGATATCTCCCACACATTTCTTCTCCCTTCCAGTGGTTATTCTTGACATTATTATATGTATATGTACATTTTCAGTTTACCTTGAATTATTCTATCGTTTCATGTGTAGGAACCTTGCAAATTTCACTAACCCCTCCTATCCTTTGTGCTACTTTTATGTGTTTTACTTTCACATATGTTATAAAATACATGAATACAAAATTTCAAAATCCTTCAAAATTACTTCTTATGTTACTCTTCATTTCTATAGATCTACAATTTGGGAATGTTTCTCCTTTAGCCTGGCAATTCTTCTGTATTATTTCTTATAGTATCAGATCATCTCAACCTAAGCATGTCAGAAAACACCTCTATGTTAGATTCATTTTAAAGCTTATTTTTGGTGAGTAGAGAATCCTAGGTGAGCATTTTTTTTTACTCAGTACTCCAAAGAAGTCATGCTAGTATATTCCGGCTTCCATTATTTTTAACTAGAGGTCAATCTCATTTATTTGTTTTTCCCCTGAATAATGTGTCTTTTATCCTTTGGCTGCTTTTAAGATTTTCTCTTATTCTTTGCTTTTCAATAATTTGACTATGGCATGCCAGGGTGTATCTTTCCTTGTATTTTCCCACACTGGAGTTTCATAAGCTTCTTGAATTAGTAGGTTGATATTTATCATCAATTTTAGAAATTTTTCATCCATTCTCTCTTGAAATATTTACTCTGCCTCATTGTCTCTTTCTTCTCCTTTAGGGGCTCCAATCTCAATTATTAGACCATTTGTTATTGTCTTTCATGTCACAAATGCTATTTTCTCCATTCTTTTTCACCCTCTATTTCAGTTTAGATCATTTATATTCATTTTCACATTTACTTGTCTTTTCTTTGTGTCCAATTGGCCATTAAGCCTTCCTACCTGGTGAATTTCTAGCTTCAGATATTGCATTTTTCAGTCCTATATTGTCAATGTGGTTCCTCCTTGGCATTTCATGGGTCTTTTAAAATTATCCATGTTTTCATTGACTTTTCCTATATTTTCATGTATTTTCTTTAAAAGAATTATAATTGTTGAAGTCTTTAATCTGTTCATTCCAACATCTGAGTCATCCATGGGTCATCTTCTTTTAACTATTTTCCCTCTTGGTTATTTCTCATAATTGTTTGCATGTCTCATACTGTTTTATTGCATGTCAGGTATTCTGATAAAAGAATTGTAGAAACTGGAGTAAGTAGTGTTGTAGTGTTCTCTACTGGAGAGGAAATACACTTTCTTGTGCCTGACAACTAGTGTGAGTAACTAATTACCTTGATCCAAGCAGGGATAGCACTGGGTTGGAGCCGAGTTTCTCTAGTTAGTTCTGGTTCACTTCTAGTTTCACAAGGTCTGTTCTATGTGTATTGATCCCTCTCTACTTCCTAGCTGCACGTTCAGTTTCTCACATCTATTTGTACTCAGCAAAATGCTAGAAAGAGGCTAGGATAATAAGCAGGAATTAAGGAGAATGAGCACTGAAGTTGAGTGGCAGCTCCATGTTCCAATCCATCACCAGATCATTTAAAGTGCTATTGGCCACTCTTTACCCCAGAAAAAGTCTGTCAGCCTGTAGCAGACTTTGCTATATATAATTGTCCTGCCCATGTTCAGACATGACAATTTGCCCCTAAGATGAAATTGCCTTTACTCACTTAGGAAAGGTTTGCCCTTTTCTGGAATGTATTTCCTTTAGATTTCTTTGCATCCATAGTTCTCTGCTAGCTTTAAAATATATAGAGATTTTATAGTTACTTATTCTATTATAACAGGAGCAATGGTTTGTCATGTACTTTTCATCCTGGCTACAAGATAAATTTTTGACCTTTATCTTCTTATTTCACTTTCCTTCCTTTCTCTCCCAATTTCCTTCCCACAACCCAGGAAACAGAGGTGTTTTTATATACCTCCTCCTTTCCAATTCCAAATGCCTGCCTAAGCATTAATCACAAATACTGGTACTTTCTATATATTTTGAGAGTACTTTATGACCTGAATCCCTGGTTTAGCACTTTACATGCCAAAATGTAGGGAGATTAGTGACCAAAAAATTTATTAGATTTCTTTTCAACTAAATAGATAGGCTTACAAGAAAATTATCTTGGTTGCAAAGATGTATTTTGTTTTTTAATATTTTTTATTTATGATAGGCACACAGTGAGAGAGAGAGAGGCAGAGACATAGGCAGAGGGTGAAGCAGGCTCCATGCACTGGGAGCCCGACGTGGGACTCGATCCCGGGTCTCCAGGATCGCGCCCTGGGCCAAAGGCAGGCGCCAAACCGCTGCGCCACCCAGGGATCCCCCAAAGATGTATTTTGAATGCCAAAAGCTGACATTATTGCTGTACATGTAACAAATCCTAATCCCTAACTCCTACAACCAGGAGATGGATGTCCCAAGCCAATTAGGGTCAAGTTTGTGGATTTGAGATAGGAAAAAAGATTGGATTACACATTTTAAAAATATTAGTTTTGTACACATTTAAAAATATTAGTTTTGTACACTAGAACCTTACATATAAGAGTAACAATGAGAACTTAAAAAGAGAGAGCAAATGCAAAAGGCTGCTTGAGGGGCAGATTCTTTAGGAAAGTATAAACTTATTTCCTCTTTTCACAAAACATTAATTTTTTATAGTTAAAAATATATATATTATATTTTATATTTATATTTTAACATATATATATATGTTAAACAGTGTCCCCCCAAAATTCACGTCTATCAGGAAGCCAGAATGTGATCTTCTTTGGAAATAGATAGATGTTTTATAAGTGTTATCAAATTGAGATGAGGTCCTACTAGATTAGGCCGGGCTCCAAATCCAATGACTAGTGTTGCTTGAAGGAAAGGGAGATTCGAAGGTACACAGAGACATGAGGAGACACACAGGGAAGACAGCCATGTAAAGAAGAAGGCAGAGACTGGAGTGATACAGACAGAAGCCAAGGGATGCCAAAGATTGTCAGCAATCACCAAAGCTAGAAGAGAGACATGGAACAGCCTCTCTCTCAAAGCCCCCCAAAGGAACCAATTCTGCCAACACCTTGATAACCAGACTTCTAGACTCTAGAACTCCAACAGAATAAAATTCATTTTTTTAACGACACCTGGCTTACGGTAATTTGTTAAGGTAGCCCTAGGAAACTAATCCAGTCGTTAATTTTTCTAAAACAACATCATGTAGGAGGAAAAAAAAAAAACAAGAAAATTTATGGTTTTCTTTTGTTTTTCTGATATTGTTAATAACTTGCAGTACAGGGAAAGGATTATTTGTATATACATTTATCACATGTATCTATACAGGAGAATCAAATTTCTAACTATGAGAACAAAAATAAATAATAAGGAATCAAAGATGATATCAACATGTTTGGCTGAAAGACTGGTGACAATAAGAAAATGTTCCAAAAATATTAGGTAAAGGAGACGGTCTGACAAATTAGCAGGTTGATGAATGTGTGAGGCCTGAGAGGGCAACATGAAGTCAAGTGAGGAAATTACATACATAGTTAAAAATAACACAAATCCACATTACTACTAATTACAATGATACCATTTATTGAGAACTACACTGCACTCTATTTGCTTTACATCATCTAATTGGAAAAAAAAGAAAAAACCTATGCAGTAGATATTATGATCCCAATATTCAAATGAGAAAAAAAATGAAGCTCTAAAATTTTAACTTGATGCATGCCACACAGGCAACCAGCAACTCCAGGTTTTGAATTTCAAGTCCGTAGGATTGTAAAATCTTAGCCCTGAACCTTAGCTTCTGTATTCTACCATCTCATTTCGAAGGGGGGGGGGGTATCTTTTTTTTCTTGAGTATTGGTTTATATGGAAATTTCAGATTCTTCTGATTTTCTTTGAAGAATATTATAAATGATTCATAGGATTCTTCCCTAAATCTTTCCTGAAGCCTTGACTTGATATTTGTTTTTTAACTTCTAATTATCTTACAGAAATAGGAACCTTTATTTATTATGGGGCATACTCAGAGTTCTTGATGGGTCCATTCTGAAAAATAATTAGGCTGAGTGAAGCTTCTCTGGAGAAGTTGAATGAGTCCTGACAAATTGATACAATTGAACATTTATAACTATATCTTTTTATCAGAGAAAAGCTTTGCATGAAAAAGCTGCAGTATTTGAAAAGCAAGGAAAGATAGTAATTGTAACTCAGGTACAAAGCAGCAATTCCAAATAACCTATTGGTTTGGAAATCAGATATCCTCACCAATCGATTTTCTTATTTGGCCTGAAAAGGAAAAACATGGAGCTAGAAGAAGGGTTTACTTTGGATTCCTTTAAATATTCGCATCCTTTTCAAAGAGTAAATATCCTCTCAAGTTATACAAATTACAAAATGATGTCACGTATCTTGTCACCGAGTATGAGACCTTAAGCCTGCTGAGGATTTCCCCCAGATGGATATCATGACTGATTGTCAGTCACAAGCCCTGCCTGTACTGATTCAGTGCCTCAATTGACCAGACATTGAAACCTGCCACAATCCAGCTCTGACGAAGGGAGATAAATAGCTGAGTACAGTCAGTGAGCTGATCATTCCAGTGCCAACATCTCATTTCCTGAATGGTATCATGGCACATTTAACAGGAGAGATGGCTAGATGGCTAGAAATGGATCCCCTGTGCACTCACTGAGATAAAACCCTCTAGATCAGAAATATCGTTGCCAAATGTTATGGTGTCCAATTATCTGTGGCGCCTTCTCCATAGTTGCTATTGCCACAATACCTAAGCAATTAAACAATTCTATTGGCGTGGAGTTCTATCATCCTTCTTGTGCTTAAATGACAGAATTGATTGTCTGAGGTCACACGTAAGGTCAGTACTCAACAATCACTACATGAATACTTGATGGTGTTTGTAATGAAGTCAAGTGAGTAACAAATTGAAGAGTACAAATCTCTGTCTTACGCTTTGCTTAGACTTTGAGACAGACTTCTAATGCAACCCTTCTTCCTAGAAACACAGAATGAGAAATATGACTCCAGACAATTAAAATAATAGTCATTAAATCTACAGTTATCTAAAAATTAAAAATTCATTTCAAAAAGATAATATTGAGGCCCCTTTTAGTTGGTGGTTGCTATATTGCTGTTTTGGCCATTTGAAACTGCTAATCAATATTATATTTCACTTTTTGAATTCTTATCTGTTCACTTGACATTTATTGCTGTTGATGTTAAAGATGTTTGAATAATAGTACATGGTTGGTCTGTTTTATGGTTATTTATATTTCTAAGAAATCACTATATGGTAAGAGCAGAGAATGGCCATATAAAATGTTAGGTCAAAAGGATATGGCTGGTTATTAACTGACTATTAATTCCTATTTTATGCATTTTAATATGTCCATGAATTAGTTAATAATAGAAGTGAAAAGTTTAGGATTAAGAAGAACACATTTTCAAAAGGCCATATCTTCCTATTATTATAATACTACTAATTTTTGTTGAATTTTATTTAGAATAAAATTCCTTCCATTCTGGTCATTTTGCACACTTTCAGCTGCGTTAAACAAAAGGCAACTCAGAATAGCATAAACAATAAAGACATTCATCGCAATAATGAAAGTCCAGGGGTAGGTCTTTTGCAGAGATGGCTAACTTGGCTGGTACATGATATCAGCAAAGACCTAACCTTTTCTCAGTTTCCTGAGATGATCTTGTTTTTAATATTTAAAGCTCAAAGTCCTGGAAACAACCCCAGTCCTGGACAAATGGGATGGTTGGTCACTCTACTAACCCCTCCATCCTTAAGCTAAAGTGTTAGCTTTAGTCCTCATGCTGTACCTAAAAATGGCTATATCAGCTCTAAAATTCCTCATTTAAATGCATTCAGAGACAGAAAAGAACAGGCCCCTTTCTCTGCCTCTATATGAGAGCAAACGAACTCTTAGAATCTGTCCAGTAGACTTCCCCAACATCTCATCAGTCAAAACTGTATGACATCCTCTGCCCTCAACTGGTCATTGGCAAAGGAATTGGCATGATGGGCTTAACCTAATCAATGGACTTAACCTAATCAAGATTCAGCCCCTGGGGCTGGGGCTGGGGCTGGGAAGCCATCTTCTCAAAACACAGTAATAAAGAGAGAAAGATACAGGGTGCTGATGGATTTGGGTAGTGTCTGTGCTGCAGGTACTACTGGATGCCATGGGATTTTATTTTTTAACTTATCCCTACCTCTCCAACCCAATAGATTCCTTGGGGTAAGGAGATCCCTTCTCCATCCACGCTTTGGAATATCGGGGGAGGGAAGGAGTGGGACTTTCCTAGGTGATTCTAAGACTCCTTGTCTCCTCTGCATTGCAATTAGAAGCCATAGCAATATAAGTTGGACCTCCATGACTTCAGACAAGTGGTGCCAGTGTTTTTAGTGTTGTCACACTCCAGGAAAATCAGACTCCAACTTGAAGACCCTTTATCAAATAAAGGATTGCTTGTTTCTTTACATTGCGCCCCCAGATTTTCATAGTCAGTAGCAACATTACTCCTATCTATCATCAACAGGCTGAAATGTCACCATTTAATATGGCATCAAAGGCAGAGAAGCCAGAGGAGAGGGTGTGGGACAGGGGTCTTTCACATGATCTAGTGTTACTTTGAGAAGCTACCTTAATGTTTGTATCATAGATAGTTAGTCAATAAAAGGCTCACTAGTAGAACCATCAATTTATGTGTAAAATATCCCTCACTTGGAGGGAATGTTTTGTCTTTTCTTCCAGAACCAGCAACACTCACTTAGAATTTGTTTTCAATTTTTCCCCCAGATTCTCCATAGCCAAAACATCGGATTTAAGCCTCAATGCTTTTTAGTTGTAGCATTTCAAAAAGGTAGGCTGAAGTAGCATCTAAGTTACAGGTTTAAAAAAAAATTATATACCAAAGGTGTCAAACATTAAAGTAAGCCATTTTTCTGCCTAAACTGGTAGCTATCTTTGTGAGATTTAGAAATGACTAAAGTAACACCTCCAATATTTTCAATGAACTGCAATACAATGACCCTGTTAGTTGCTTTTTCGGCCTGTGCTGAGGATTTCTATCTACACTAATTCTCCCTCCCTGGAGGACCTCATATGCCACATCTGCCATAACACATCAACAGCAGTGAATGTCCTTTGCAAATGCAAATATTTGTAAAATATTCTCAGAGTAGGTGGGGACAGAGTTTGCCGATAGTTTCAAATAATTAAAGGGGCTCCATGTGCAAATGTCAAAATAGGAAAAATTTAACAGAAAATGAAGCAAAGTGACAATACAAATGGCCAGATCTCCCTATTATCACTTGCTGTACATCTCACAAGACAGCTGATTCCCCGCTCTGTATGGGTTCTAGCATTCAGTGATTTATTGGGTAATTCAGCATTTGCCAGTATGTCTTGTGCTAATTAAATGCATCGCACTCTATTCAGAAATGTCACAATTGATTTGTCTTCTGCAAGCACTGACTTTATTTCAATCTTCTGAAAAAGATTTTATGAGCCCCAGATAACTTATCCTGGCACATTCATCTCCCAGGGTAGCTTCTGTGTGTGAGGGCAGTAAGAGAGGAAACCCTCCATGAACATTCAATACAAATACATTTGCAGACATCTTATTTATCCGTTATGTGCCATATATCTGAGAAACAGCATAGGTAGGGTAAAATTATAAACTGCCCCATTAGCCTGTAAAAGCATTTAAACATGATAGAAGTTAATGTAAAATGATATTGGCAGATCTCATTGGATGATGTTAGATCAATCCAAAAAAGACGCACTTTGAAAGTGTGTAATTTATTATGAGGTGTTTACTTATTCACAAATTGATTTTGACTGAACTTAGCTATTAACTAACTTGCATATGAGAGGAAATCACCTAATGTCATTTCAGGGACAAGGAGGGAAAAGGAGAAAATGCAGTTTAGTGTTTTTTAGGAGACATACCACACTTCACACTCATGTAGAATAACAAAGGTGGACAACTGATTGTTGGCCCTTATTTAATTCCACTGCACTCCACCCTCTGAACCCAGAAACAACCTCCATGTTCATATCTTCATTAAGGATGAACCACAGAAAAACATCTGGCTTAGTCCAAGGGAAATAAAAATTCAGTCCCAGTCACTGCTTGTGAACATCTGTGCCAAAGAAAAAAAAAGAAGACCATATATGTCCAATTGTAAAAGAACAATCACTGCATCTATGTGACAAGGAAAAGGTTACTCAAAAAAAAGATGCTATCCCATCTTTAGCAAGAAAGTTTTAGAGGACATTTTTCTGGAAATGAGTACCTCACTAGCTTGTATTATTCCATTTTTCTCCTTGTTTATATTAACATTTGGGTTTGGGTACAAAAATGTATGACCGAATAGTAAAAATATCAACTTTCAGAGTCACTTGTTCTTCTGGTAAAGACAGTCTCTCTCTCTTTTTTAAAAACTAAACATAATGCTAATCTAAGGGAAGAGCTTGTTATGGGGTTCAAGAAGGTGATCCATTGAAATGTCCACTGTCTTAGTTTCAATCTATTTTAGGGAAAGTGAAGTCTATGTGAGACTATTAATTTATTCAGAGATCCTTGAAATTAACCATTTTACCCTGCTTCTAAAATAGTGCAGTCAAATATTTTTAAGAGTTTATTTACTTTACTTTTTTGAGAGAGAGAGAGAGAGAAAGAGAGATAGCATGTGAACAGAGGGAAGGCCAGAGGGAGAGGGAGAGAATCTCAAGAAGACTTTGAGCTGAGTACAGAGCTATTGTGGGGCTTGATCTCATGACTGTGAGATTATGACCTCAGCCAAAACCAAGAGTCAGATGCTTAACCAACTGAGCCCCCTGAGGAGCCCCATATTTTTAAAGTCACTCCACAGGATTGAGTTTGTAATAAAGTAAATCTATAAATGACTACAGAAAGTCCTTCAGCAAAAGCTACATTATATATATATATATATATATATATATATATATATATATAATGTAGCAGTTTACCAATGAATTTATGTTTTTAAATTTTAAGATATGTAGTTGACCCTGAAAAACATAGGCATTAAGAGTGACCACCACACCCCTGCACAGTTAAAAATCTGTGTATCACTTGACTCACCCAAAACTCAACTACTAGTAGCCTACTGTTGACTGGAAGCCTTACTGATAATATAAACAGTTGATTGACATATATTTTGTATATTATAAGTATTACATATTATATTCTTAGAATAAAGTAAGATAGAAAAAAGAAAATGTTATTAAGAAAATCAAAAGGAAAAGGAAATACATTTACAGTACTGTACTACATTTATCAGAAAAAAACCTGCATATAAGTAGACCTGCACAGTTCAAACCCATGTTATTCAAGAGTCAACTGTACCATTCATTTCATTGACTTCAATAGGAAATTGAGATGCAAATTCCTTCTTATGTGACCCTCCTTACAAGTATACAAAGAACTGCAAAATGGCAGAACTGGAATCAAAAACAGCCTTCTATCTTCAAATTCCACCTCTTTCTACCATAGCACATCATAGTAGAGTTGTACCTGTGTTGTAGGGCACTATATAAACAAAATGAAAACATTATCAAGGAAGATGGATGGACTGACCCAATTCTAAATCATTTGGTTTATTATCATATTTTCTTAAACACAGAACCATAATGGGTGTTCAGATGTGCTCTCCAGGTCTCCCCCTTGAGAGTTAAGGCCCTCATTCCCAGACGCTAGAATTATTGGTTACTGGATTCTTAGCTCAGTCCCTCTCCAGGAACTGCCATTAGTCCAAGGTCACACACCCTTCTAGAGGGAAGTGCATATCCAATAACTGGCCCAGAGATGTCACTTGTCTTGAATATCAGAAGACTCTGAAGATCATTTCAGTCATAGAAGTTCCTGTGGAAATCACTGAGGGTTCAGAGATGACATAAACAAATGGAAAGATATTCCATGCTCTTGGAGTAGAAGAATATTGTTAAAATGTTCATACTACCCAAAGCAACCTATAGGTTCAGTGCAATCTCTATCAAAATACCAAGAGCATTTTTCACAGACTAGAAAAAAGAATCCTAAAATTTGAATGGAACCACAAAACCCCCAAACAGCCAAAGGAATCTTGAGAAAGAAGAATAAAGCTAAAGGTATCACAATCTCAGATTTCAAGATATATATATATATATTTTTTTGCCTTTGATTCTTTTTTTTTATAAATTAATTTTTATTGGTGTTCAATTTACCAACATACAGAATAACACCCAGTGCTCATCCCGTCAAGTGTCCCCCTCCGTGCCCGTCACCCATTCACCCCCACCCCCCGCCCTCCTCCCCTTCCACCACCCCTAGTTCATTTCCCAGAGTTAGAAGTCTTTATGTTCTGTCTCCCTTTCTGATATAAAGATATATTTTAAATCTATAATGATCAAAACACTATAGTATGGGCACAAACACAGATACATAGATGACTAGAACTAAGATAGAAAGCCTGTAAATAAACCCATGTTTACATGGTCAATTAAACTATGGCAAAGAGGACAAAACTATAAAATGGGGAAAAATCAACCTTTTCAATAAATGGTGCTGGGGAAATTGAATAGCTTCCTACAAAAGAATGAAAGTGGACCACTTAATTACACCATACACAAAAATAAACTCAAAATGGATTGAACACCTAAGTGTAAAACATGAAACCACAGAACTCCTAGAAGAAACATTGGCAGTAGCCTCTTTGACATCAGTCTTAGCAATATTTTTCCAGTTGTGTCTCTTCAGGCAAAGGAAAGAAAAGTGTAAATAAACTATTAGGAATACAGCAAAACAAAAAACTTCTGCACAGTGAAGGAAACCAATAAAACAAAAAGCATCCCACTGACTGGGAAAAGCTATTTACAAATGATATATCCAACAAGGGGTTAATATCTAAATACATCAAGAATTTAGACAATTCAACACAAAAAAATAATCCAATGAAAAAAGTGGGCAGAGGCTCTAAACAGGCATTTCTCCAAAAAAAGGGCATATAGATGGCCAACAGACACATGAAAAGATGCTGAACATCACTCATCCAGAGAAGTGCAAATCAAACCACAATGAGATATGTCCTCACACCTGTCAGAATGGTTACTATCAAAAAGACAAGAGTGCCTGGCTGGCTCAGCTGGAGAAACATGTGACTCTTTGTCTTGGGGTCATGAGTTTGAGCCCCACACTAGGTGCAAAGATTGCTTAAATAAATAAAACTTTAAAAAAAGACAAGAAAAACAAGTGTTGACCAGGATGTGATGAAAAAGGAACCCTTATGCATTGTTTGTTGAAATGTAGCTTGGTACAGACATTGTGGAAAGCAGTATGGAAGTTCCTTAAAACAAAAAATAAAACTACCATAGTGAAAACATAGAACTATCATATGATTCAGTAATTCTACTACTAGGTATATACCCAAAGAAAACAAAAATACTAATACAAAAGATATATGCACCCCTCTGTTTATTGCAACATTATTTTTTAATAATAAATTTATTTTTTATTGGTGTTCAATTTGCCAACATACAGAATAACACCCAGTGCTCATCCCGTCAAGTGCCCACCTCAGTGCCCGCCACCCAGTCACCCCCACCCCTCGCCCACCTCCCCTTCCACCACAACCTACAGAATTGGAGAAGATATTTGCAAATGACATATCAGATAAAGGGCTAGTTTCCAAGATCTATAAAGAACTTATTAAACTCAACACCAAAGAAACAAACAATCCAATCATGAAATGGGCAAAAGACATGAACAGAAATCTCACAGAGGAAGACATAGACATGGCCAATAAGCACGAGAAAATGCTCGGCATCACTTGCCATCAGGGAAATACAACTCAAAACCACAACGAGATACCACCTCACACCAGTGAGAATGGGGAAAATTAACAAGGCAGGAAACCACAAATGGAGAGGATGCGGAGAAAGGGGAACCCTCTTACACTGTTGGTGGGAATGTGAACTGGTGCAGTCACTCTGGAAAACTGTGTGGAGGTTCCTCAAAGAGTTAAAAATAGATCTGCCCTACGACCCAGCAATTGCACTGCTGGGGATTTACCCCAAAGATACAGATGCAATGAAACGCTGGGACACCTGCACCCTGATGTTTCTAGCAGCAATGTCCACAATAGCCAAACTGTGGAAGGAGCCTCGGTGTCCATCGAAAGATGAATGGATAAAGAAGATGTGGTTTATGTATACAATGGAATATTACTCAGCCATTAGAAATGACAAATACCCACCATTTGCTTCGACGTGGATGGAACTGGAGGGTATTATGCTGAGTGAAATAAGTCAATCAGAGAAGGACAAACATTATATGGTCTCATTCATTTGGGGAATATAAATAATAGTGAAAGGGAATAAAGGGTAAAGGAGGAAATATAAGTGGGAAATATCAGAAAGGGAGACAGAATATAGAAGACTCCCTAACTCTGGGAAATGAACATAGCTGGGGGCATCACAATGCCAAATTTCAGGTTGTACTACAAAGCTGTGGTCATCAAGTCAGTGTGGTACTCGCACAAAAACAGACACATAGATCAATGGAACAGAATAGAGAATACAGAAGTGGACCCTCAACTCTATGGTCAACTAAGATTCGATAAAGGAGGAAAGACTATCCACTGGAAGAAAGACAGTCTCTTCAATAAATGGTGCTGGGAAAATTGGACATCCACATGCAGGAGAATGAAACTAGACCACCCTCTTTCACCAAACACAAAGATAAACTCAAAATGGATGAAAGATCTAAATGTGAGACAAGATTCCATCAAAATCCTAGAGGAGAACACAGGCAACACCCTTTTTGAACTCAGCCACAGGAACTTCTTGCAAGATACATCCACGAAGGCAAAAGAAACAAAAGTAAAAATGAACTATTGGGACTTCATCAAGATAAGAAGCTTTTGCACAGCAAAGGATACAGTCAACAAAACTATTACAACATTATTTAAAATAGTCAAGATATAGAAGCAATTTAAGCACCCAAAGATAGATATATAGATAAATATGATATGTTCTATATGTACAGTGGAATATTACTCAACCATAAAAAAGAATGAGCTCTTGTATTTGCAACAACATAGATGGACTAGAGGATATTATGCTAAGTGAAATAAGTCAGAGAAAGACAAATACTATATGATTTCATGTATATTTGGAATCTAAAAAAATCAAACAAAGGCAAAAACAGATCCATAAATACAGAGAATAAACTGGTGATTACCAGAAGAGAGGAAGGAGAAGGGATAAGCAAAAAGGAGTGAAGGGAAATGAGAGGTCCAGGTTTCCAGCTATGGAATGAATAAGTCACAGGGATGAAAGGTACAGCATGGGGAATACTGTTAATGGTTTTATAACAAAATAGTTGTATATTGACGGATGGTAGCTACACTTGTGGTGAGCATACCATAACTATACACTTGTAATGTCACTAATGTTGTACACTTGAAACTAATGTAATATTGTGCATTGAATATATTTCAATAATAAAAGAAAAGAAAATCACTGAAGTGTCTGTTGTAATTGCATTGCAATTGGACTTCTCCATTGTTCCAATTTGGCTTCCCTCACTCATTCTTCATAGGTAAAGTTTGTAGTAAATCTGTTGCAATCTAATATCCACTTCAAGGCCTGTTTATGACAGAATGTGACCTATGACAATAAGGATAAAATTGATCCCAAAAGTCATCAACAATTTTACATTTTGAGTGCATAAGAACTAACTATGCAGATACAGGTTTTTGAAAGATTATTACCAATTATTTCTGTACTTTCACTCACATATAGTTCACACTTATTTTGTTAGCTGTATTTGTTGTAAAATTAGGTAGAATCATCATTTGAGTTTTAGGTTCACAGGAAATAACACAACTGCCATAGACTGTAACCGATTAAAAATGTAAGTAGTTTTGAGAGTTTAAACCTATGTATTTCCCATAAGAAGTGTAAGTGGTTTTTTCATCAGCTTATAAAGTTATAAAATGTGAATTGAATAAACACACTTTTTTGTTGTTTTTACTTGGAAAATTAACACTAAGGTTTTCCAGAGGCTTAGAGGAAATATGCAAATAAATGTAAGAAACCACCAAAGTAAACTATATAAGTGATGGGTCATGGTAGAGTCAGAAAATAAAAGCAGGTTCTTAAAAAATAAATGAGTCTGCAAATAACAAATCTATAAAAAGTGATAGAAAGATAATCATCTAAATAAGTTCCAAAGAAGCATTTGTAAAAATGTAGTAGTCATTCATGACAACAAAGAAATACTTAACAAGTTAGAAGAGACTTCTCTAACCTGACAAAGAATGTCTCCCCCAAATCCATATTTAATTGTAAAGTCTCAAATTGAGAAAAAGACAAGGATATCTGTTAAGAATTCTACTTAAAATCATACAGTTCTAACCAGTGTGATAAGAAAAAAAAGCCTAAGAATTAGAAAGAAATAAGGTTCATTATTTGCAGTTAATATGATTTTTCACATAGAAAATACAACAGAAAACTATTAGAATTAGTAAATTAAGCAAATTTGATGGTTCCAAAGTCAGTATTTTTAAAAAATTTCTAGAGATCCACAGTAAAAACTGGAATTTAAAAATTACACCATTTACAACAGCATCACCAAACACAAAGTAAATTGGAGTTTAATGTATGCAAGGTATGCAAGACTATCAGGCATTACAGGGAGAAATTAAACAAGATTTAAATAAGTGGGTAAATATATTCCATTTATGAACTATAAGAGCAATATTAAAAACATGTCAGTTAATAAATCTCAATATATATCTGCCCTATGATCCAGTAATGCCACTCTCAGTTAAATGGAAACAAGTATCTGCAAAAAAAATCCAGTTGTGCTTATACCATCCTTATTCATAATAACCAAAAACTGGAAATAACTCAAACTTCCATTAACAGCAGAATGAATAAACGAATTGTGTTATGCTTATATATTAAAATATTGCTTAGCAATAAAAAGAGAATAAACCATTGATAGAAACAAAAATATAGATGCATCCTGAAAGCATTATGATGAGTGGGAAAACAGACACAAGATTATATACTGTATATTTCCATTTATATAAAATTTTAGAATGCAAAGCTAATCTGTAGTGACAAAAAGTATATCAGTTTTTGCCTGGGGTTGAAGTAGAGAAGAAATAGACTGGAAACAAGGCAGCCCAGGTGGCTCAGCGGTTTAGTGCTGTCTTCAGCCCAGGGTGTGGTCCTGGACAGGCTCCCTGCATGGAACCTGCTTCTCCCTCTGCCTGTGTCTCTGCTTCTCTCTCTCTCTGTCTCTCATGAATAAATAAATAAAATATTTTTAAAAAGAGAGATAGAGAGACTGGAAATGGACACAGAACATTTTGGTGTGATCAAAATGTTTTTTAACTTGATTGTTGGGATAATTACACAGGTATATACTTTTTTTTCAAAATTCAAACACTTAAAATAGGTGTAATAAATTTTTTTAAAAGTCAAAATAAAAAAAATCACTAGCCATAAACATATACAGAATGAGAACTCATTCTAAATGAATTCAATGTATTCACAAGATATATAGTAATGGGCTATCCGCAGGAATAAAGAGATTCTGCAAATTTTAGATGAATATTTTGAGCTCCATATCAGGATTCCAGCAAAAGACATTACACGCTCAGATAATTTGAGGACAATTTAATAAGAATATGTATTTTTCAATAAACTAACTTATTTGAAAAGAAACTCTAAGAGAAAGTGCAGTAATCCAGTAATTTGTTCCTTTAAGACCAAAGGAACAAAGAAGGGAGTGGTTTTCAGCACATAGAATAGACTCTTACAGAGAGGTCTGCCTTCAATGGACCTTCAGGAAGGAGGTCACCAGCTAGAAAAAAACCTGTAGGGAAGCATGTGTTGGGGCGGGGGAGGGGGTAAATACCCAGACTAACCCTCCTTCTTTCTTCTTTTCTCCTGGTAGGGTCCCCATGTGCTGAACACACATGAAAGCCAAAGCCAACAGTACTCAATGATGTTTGTAAGGATCAGCCTTGGGTACAAAGCAGAGGAGAGAAGATGAAGCATGGATATGGAGAGGCAAATGGAATCCATGTAGCATAACTTCCAACACCCCCAATCCTTCACACTGCCTCCTAGTTTTTTATTTGGTAGGTTAACAGTGGGCTAAGGAATCTAAAATTTTTAAAGCCATACATTCTATCCTAATGACCAAGGAAGTGCTTGGATCACTGCACAAAACTACCTCTCTGCATTGATCATTAACACATAAAATGTATAATATGGCCAAGACTCAAATTTCATGAGTCCACCTGTAATTACACTCATTTCTTAATACTTATTTGTAGGTTCCATTCACTTCAGAATGTAAAAAGGCATTCAATTTATATGCATGCTTTCTGAGAGTCTGAGGAAGCATATACCACAGGCAAAAGGCACTTCGATGACTATCAGAAAATTCAAGTATTGAAGCTGAGTCACTTGGAAAGGTAGAATCAGGCCCCTCCTTGTCTGGGAGAAGGAGCATACTTTGTGAGAGTGAAGGAGCTTACTACTCAGGTCCTTACCCTTGACGCTTCTTGGAGAGCAGCCCTGAAACATAAAAAAAACACAAGAAGCATAAAAAATCAGCAACATCAAGCTATTCAACTGTTGAAGACATAAAATGATATAGTCATCAGATAGTCATAGGCAGGGATGTCTTCCCAGGAAGGCAGCAGCTGTTGGGTGTAAGGAATCAGTTTTGCTCAGTCATCCTTTACTTATTTTTGCCTGGGGAAGTGGAGTGTCCAGGAATAACTAAGACAAATCAACTCACTTTTCTGGGTTGTTCAATTGCTACCTTCTTCATTCTAAGCCTTTCCATAGAATGAGAGAAGCCAAGAGAGAAGAGAAGGGCACTTGCTCTCAGGTGAGGCAGAAAAACTCAACACTTTTCCCTAATGGCAAGTCACAGGGCCAGGGCCTGCACTTAGGACTCTCTAGATTACTTTCACTGACAAAATAGAGTAAGGTGAGAAAAGTCAGCAAAATTCAACATCAGCACAAGACATAGTCACATTTTCACAGATGTATTTTTTGGTAGTACAAAAATCTCTGTTTAAAGTACTTAAAAGGGAAAAAAAGAACAGAAATTAAAATATAAATTCTGTAAAGAATGCACTTTGAATTTATTTTTATCTTGAATTCACGTAATAACACTATGATGCATACCTCATATGAGAAGACAGTTACTAACGCATCTACAATGCTTCCTTTTTCATTTAAATACCACAGTAAGTAGATGAATAGCGTTATTTTATAGAAATAGTACATAAATATGTCATCCCCAAAGTGACACAAAATATAAGTACGATTCTAGGTAAAATGGCATTTTTAAGTCTTTCTAATTTTTCCCACAATAAGACATCAATTCTTTTAGAAGAGTTGGTATTATTAATTCCATGCTCTAATTTCTTTTTGTTCTCTAGATCTGTGTTTGACGTAGTTCTACTAGCAAAGGAACTGTTGCTATAGACAAAGGCTGGGAGAGAAAGGAGGGGCAGCTATAGAAATTTCTGTGATCAAGGAGCTTCAATATGCAACCACAATTAACTGACACAGAGGGATGCATGACTCAGCTTCTAAGTCAGTGTAGAGGAAGTGATTTCTGCCTTTGTGTCCATACAGGTAATTTCTAGAAGTCATCTCTAGAACTCAGGAAAGGAATGAAAGTTATCATTTCCCTGTAGATGCTCCACTCTGCTTCAGTAGAGACCTATCCCTAACATTTGCAGGATGGGGGTTAAATGACAAACGGGGACATAAATCTGTCTGAACCTTTACATATTAAAATCAGGTTTATAATTAGGAAATAAAATAGGTTCTTCCACCTTAAAGAAACATACCTTGTAGTAACAAAATGGAAAAATGCATATAAAATTCTGGCTTTTATAACACTGAAAATCAGTAAAACAGCAAATGACTATATTTCTGTATGTGTTAGGACATTTTGCTGATGCACCAGTGAGTAATAAGATAAAGACCTATTACACATAAATTGTAAATAATTCCATATAATTTTTCTAATTATACTTTTCACAAATCAATAATTATGTTGTTAAAATGAAGATATTGATATAATTTTTGTTAGTAATCACCTAAAGAATTGTCTACTGTAGTGCTTTTCAGTGATAAAATTTGAATATGTTTTCATATAAAATGTAAATTAATGTAAATGTAAAATAGCCAAAAGTATTTTTTATATACTTTTAAAACATCTTTCTGTAACAGATTAATTAAAATAATAGGAAAATATAAAGTATGTTTAATGAATAGCAATATTTTTATTTTGATCAATTTAACTGAATTGCTTAAGCAATATAATTTAAACATTTATTTTTTGAAAATGTAGATCTCATTAAACCTATTTATATGAAATAAAACTTTGTAATTCTAGGGTCACTGTTTATCTAATTGCCATTGTAAAGAAGTGATATGTCACTTCACACACCTAGACTTACATATATACAAATGTAAGAGTGATATGAACAATTTCATATCACAAAATGTTCTTCCACCAACACCTCCAACTATTGTATTTATTTACTTTGTCAGTAAATCCAAAACCATGGATTAGAAAAGAAAGGAAATGAGAAAGCTGTAAGTTCTACAGGGAAATTACATTTATGTGAGAGTCTATTAGACTCATGCCATCTTAAAGATTTGGTAATTTAACTAATTTAGCTTTTCCTTAATTAAGCACTTCTACTATTCAAAGCCCACCCCCAACATCCCAAAGTTAGGAAACCCCTTAAGTGCAACCACCTTTTGTTTTGCGGTCAAAGGGCAGGAAATATGGATAAACTTTCCCTGGAACCTGAAGGGTATGAGTCACTACAGCAGATGTTTAGGATTATGGAAGAGCTGTGCCCATGCTAAGCACCAGCAATTACTCCTGGTAGGTACTGCAGTTATATGAGGTCCCCTGAAGTTCAGGGCTGAACTTTAACTACAACCCCACTACAACCCTCTCCACACATACACACACACCAAAAAAGTTTATACTGGTTTCACTGAATACACAACTTCTTTTTGTATGACTAGATCAGGGATTGGAGAAATATGGGAAGAGGGTGATGAGTAACACAGCAGGGATGGTGGAGCCTGTGACAAACTGGAAAGATCATGCCTACCTAAAGACATTTAAATTCAAAAGCTATTTGCAAACATTTTAGTGTAAATCTTGAGTGTTCTAAGTGCACACATACACACACACATAAATTGTAACTGAGGGGATGGGTATGTAATTAACTTGACTGTGGTAAGCATCTCACAAGGAATACAGTGATGAAATCACATCATATACCTTAAAAAAAAACTGGATTCAACCTAAATATATACAATTTTTTGTTAACCATACCTCAATAAAGCTGGAATAACAAATAGCCTGGCCAACTTGGGCTCTTGGTAGAAGTTTGAAACCAATGTGATCCACTGTTACCGAATTATACAAAACAATTTTCTTTACAATAACAAATATGTATGTCACATATTTGATGTAATGTAAGGTGTAATGCTTATAGGTGCTACTTAGGAAATAACTCATTTTGCCATCTCAACTGAAAGAAAAAAAAGCACAATTCAACAATATATATATATTTCCAGGGGAAAAAAAAAACAACAGTGAATGTTTTTAATCACTCCATATGTTTGACTTTTAAAGGATATCCAGAGGCCATTGCTTCTCATTGTTACTGCCCCTGAAATTCAGTAACATTACTATCAGGTGGGCAATAATGCCCAGCTTATGACACCATGTTCTGAACTGCTGAACAAAGCTAATATAAGATCGTTTTGAATATCAACTCTCCTACAGCTAAGCTTACAAAGAAGCATTATCTAATATGATCTATTCCTTGGCTAAGATTTAAATAAATTAAAAAATATGCTTTCGAACTATAATTAATTTCTGTTTATAATGACCCTACTTATAATTCCAGATTAAGAAAATATTCCTTTATTTTCTCTAAAACTTCATTATTTGGGAACACCTGGGTGGCTCAGTGGTTGGGCGTCTGCCTTTCGGTCAGGTCATGATCCTGGGGTCCTAGGATCAAGTCCCACACCAGGCTCCCCTCAGATGGCCTGCTTCTCGCTCTGCCTATGTCTCTGCCGCTCTGTCATGAATAAATAAATTAAATCTTTGTTAAAAATAAACTAAAACTTCTCTATTTAAGGCTAATCACTATTTAGCTTAGGTTAAATTTCACTTAGAGTCAATGAAAAATGGTGCTTCCTGTAGAGTCAGGACTCAGTTTTATCTATTACTTCCCCGCACCCAACGTGGGCAGATCTTGAGTCATATCCTTGACTCCTAATAAGCATTCTAAACAATCAAGAGACTTTTATCTAGATTTTAAACATACGTAAAAGCAGAGCATGAATAATAACCCTCCCCCAAATAAAATATTTAGTAATTCTATGTGCCAAGCATCCTGCTAAAATGCTCTATTCATTTATACCTCAGAACCACCCTTTAAAGCCTATGAAGTATTATCACCTTTGTTTCACAGGCGAGAAGGACAAAGCAGAGTAGTTGACTTTCTTGTCCAAAGTTACATAGCTAGTAAGTGGCTTAACCAAGAAGACTCCAGAATATGCAAGATTTCAGAGCTCATTCTCCTTATCTTCTCCTTTTTGGCTTGCAGGACAATCTGTGTCTTTGATATTTCTACCCAAACAGCTTCCCTCCATTAACTCCATTTCTATTTCACCTGTTTCTCCATTCAAATTATTCTTTTTGTCATTTTTAACTTGAGTACAATGTTCAAACCTATTTATGAAAACCAATATAGCCTCATCTGATATAGATTGCTTAAAAAAATGAACTTTTTCTATACCCTTACATTTTAGGCACATTTCAATAGAAATTAACAAGTAATTTAAAGTGATATAAACATATTTCTCCACAGAGAAGGACTCATAACAATAGTTAATATCTCCTAAGATGAAGGAATGACTTGGAAGATTAATGGAATTAACTTTAAAAAGTGATGAAATTTTCATTAAGTGAAGATTCTCATAAGGTATAAAACAAACTTAAGTATGATTTAATGAATTATTAGAAGAGAAACTTCAGGCTATCTGAAACTACTCTTAGTCCAAAGAATCCCCTGACAAAGAACTAGAAAGGTACATAAAAAGAACACATTTGCTGAGGAGTACAAAGGTCGAGGACAACTGTAAAGTAATTTTTACTACATTGCTGATCCATTTTTTGACCTGTACATTACTTTCTGCAACTTGACTCAACCAGTGGTTTAACCCAGACCAAATGGCTGACCTTTACTTGAAAGGTAAATAATCATTTGCAGAAGTTCTTGATTTAGAGATGACTCACTGGTGACTGCTGTCCATGAGCACTGTCCCGTATGGATGGACATCTGCTTCATGATTAACCTCTGCTATGGGCTCAGTTGACTTGGAGACTGAGCAAATGATTAATGAGTGAAGAATTTGTTTTTTCCTTTGCTACTTATAGTGTCGGCACCAAGGGAGAATGCCATGGCAACCAGAATATAGAGAAGTGGTGACAGGATGTTGCTGAGTGATGACAAAAGCATTTTGCAGGAAGTATTAAAGCTATGGGAAAATGAGTATCAAATAGAAATTAAGTCTTAGGAAGGAAATAATAAAGATAAAATGAAAGGGGAGAAAAGAACTCAAGAAAGCTGGACCTTCAGGAGATAGAATAAAACTTTACAGACATTAAACAAAATGAGAGAAATTTCTATATAACACAAAATAAGTAATAGCAATGAAATCCACAACTCAGAGTTTTGAGGCCATCAACTAAAATTAGGTATTTTTTCAATCATATCTGAACAGGTGTGATTTGCTAACCAAATGTCATAAACCATCACCATCATCTTCCAGAAGTGTCTAGTAAATGTCAATTGTGCATGACTGGTGAGGTTTTTGGCTTTTTTTTTTTTTTTGCAAGAAAAATTTCATATTCTTAGTCTTTACCCAGGATGTCACTTTGGTACACATTAACACATTAAGTGTACAACAGTTTGCTAACTGTTTTGTTAGACTGACACAGACTATCATATATAGGAATATAGAATAGGAAAAAATAATCAGAAATGGTCCAAAACATATCGCTGAGTAGTTACTAAAATAAATGCCTCTTGACAACATAAATTAATGCCTATGTAAAGATGGCATCAAGCAACGTAGCCATTATATTTAACATGCTGCTTACTGTGAGGGCAAAGAGTGAGCTCTATGCTCATTTCTGGGGTCCCTGAGGAGAGGAGGGAATTCAAAAACATTTCTAGTGATCAGGCGAAAGAGAAACAGCGCAATGTCCTGAAGAGAGGAGAGTTTGAGGTATACGAATGAAGGTATATGAATGACAGACCCTGCACCTACACTCCAGAGATACGTAGCGGCCATGACTGGGGTATGGGAAGATATCAGGGAAGATGGAGGTATCCCTAGATAACTGCAAAAATCCACATGGGAGGAGGGCCTGTGGATTAGAATATTCCAGAATGTAATACTCCTCTTCTTTGCTGACAATCCTATTTATTTTTGGCATGGAAATCCCAGTAAGAGAAAAGCGTTTGAATTTAGGGGTCAGCATAGTTGGAACTGTTTCAGGCCAGCCCAATCCACACTGAAGTTGGAACACATCTGAGCAGAAAAGAACAGCAACCAAGGCACAAGAAATCCTGTGACCCTCCAGGGCATTTGGCTGAAGCCAAAAAACTTTAAATACTAGCCTTAAAGCCCTTCTCCAATTGGCTATGTGACCACTCAGGACAAGTCACTGACGACTTTTCCCTCAGAGCCTAAAAATACAACCCAGAATAGCTTGCATGGAATGGCAGAGAAACTAATCTAGCGGTCAAGCCTGTGCAACCTCCTAAACTCTAATTAACAGCATTAAGTATTCACCCGGAAATCACCGTAGATTGCAGAAGGAGCTCCCAGGGTGCTGTGGCATTCAAGCCCACAATGGATGTTCTGGTAGCAGAGCTGGGTTGGTTAGATAATGTGTGCAAAGATGGGGGTGAGGTTTCTGAGGCTCAGAATGGTGCCCAGGAATGGCCAGTTCTCTGTAGCAGAATCACAGCCAGAAGGGAGGAGGGAGGGAATGTGGTCTCCAGCTGCACTGATGTCTAGTAATTGGTCTCTAAGAAGCAACAATTACTTTTCAGGTGTCCTGTCAATGAAGACCTAAATACATGCCATACTCTAAAAATTTCCCAACTATTTGTTACCTGCAAATCCATTACTTGAAAATAGCCTATAACTTGAGGCCCTAAAGCATGAAGATTCACTTCCTTCCCGCTAACTATCTAAAAAGGGAGGAAACGGACAATGGAGCTGAATATGACTAACCCATCAGTCAGGTCACTTCTGAGACTATTTCTGCAGACCCTTTGTCCCCTCTCCGTCAGGATTAACTATACAGTCCAATTAAACCGAGTGCTGGTCGCCCACAGGGATTCCTTTCATACAAAAATGCAATTCTCTCTAAGATTCTCCGCATTACCTAATGGCCTGCATAGAATCAGTCTGATGGTCTCTGGCTGGGTCCCGGGTGACAAATGGATCACCATGGCAATAATCAGAGGCTCTCACCCTATAGAGGGGCAAGGGAAAATCCACAGCGCCATAGGGGCAGCTTATCTGATTATCTCAGAAGGGCTGTCTCTTTAGAGAGGCTGCTACCGATTAGGCTGTTCGATGCAGGCATGTGCGGCCCATGCCAGAGTGTGGAATGAGGCATATGGTTGGAGATTGAGGAGGGAAAACATGCCAACTTTTGATGCGGCCCAGCTGCCTCTGCTCAGGTGGTCTGGGTCAGCGCTCTGTGAGTAAGACCTGCTCCGCCCCAGGAAAGGGCACCAACAGACACTTGCAGAAACACAACTCAGTAAATCAGTAAACCACTTTGCTAGCAGTACAGGTGGAGGCCAATCCAGGAAAACATGAGCCTATGAAAATGTCAAAGTAGCGTGAGCCTAACTGTGATTATCAACTGTTAGATTTTGCAGTACTTTTGGTGGGACCCTAACTACTAAAGGAGGAACACTGAGTATTTTTCCTTCTATATTGCCCCCAAACTGATTTGTGACTTTTCTTTGAGACGTCCTCTGACATGAATCACTAACAATAGAAATCTAGATGAGGAGAGGAAATATACAAGAAAATATATGTCTGTATTGTGTAATCTCTGTTGCATAAGCAGTGCCCAGGGTGCCGAACAAGACCAAAAATCTAGTTTGCCACTCCCGTGTGAAGTTGGTGTGTTCGCGCTGTACAACCAGCTGGGATAAAATTGTTCCAGGCAGAAGTTAATGTATGCACTGCAAGGCACATACATACTTCTCTTTATTACTCTACACATTCAAAGGCCTTCAAAGGATATACTCTCGAGTGTTACTTTTAGCACTGAGAACCATCCAGGGACAGTTCTCTATAGATCATCAACGGGGGAAATATTTTCTAAGCCCTTATGGAAAGTCCCCACCCTTGGAAGGTCAGAGGCTGACATGGCACCCAGATGACAAAGACATAGACGGGCCATCAGGCTGCTTCTCAGGGAGAACTCTAGGCAATCAGTTCTGGCTGGAGAGATGGTCCCTTACAGGACTTTAATGAGCTTACTGAAAAATCACACTGAACCCAAACACCAAATGATTTCACAATTAGAAGTTGGAATTGTCTATTCTTTTACTTCTGTGTCACATTTTTGTACTGGGTGTTAATAGGTCCTTCAGCCTCGTTTTCACTAACCCCCTAAGAAGATTGCAATTAAAGAATCTCAACCATGCTGTACCATGTAGGATAAATCATAGCTCATCTCTGTGAAAGTAAAATTTATCTTTTTTCCAAAAACCACTATCTTGGGTTAAATTAATTTGCGCTAAAATGAGTGCGGATTTGACACGGTATTTTGTAGAAATTTTCTTTTTTTTTTTTTAAACTGCTGCCATTTAAAATAAATAGCAGCCTCTTCTTTGCTGTGATAGTAGTATAGATTTAACCCATTTACTTAGTCTCTCAGTCTCAATCCCTCAATCGTGGAAGAAACTGAGATTTGTGTGTTTCTCCCGTGGGTTCGCGGGAAGGATTACATGCTCAGCATTTAATAGTTTCTCAAAAAAAATGAGTTACCTCTCTTTCCCATTCACTCACAATCTTTTTGTACAGACTTTAAGTTAAATACCCTTAAATAATAGAATTCTATTTCAGTTCTATTTGCTATTTCATGAACACAAGGTGTAAAAAAAAAAAACAAACTGTTGTTTTTAAATCCTTGGGCTCATAATGTAGTGAATCTTTGGGAGATTGATGAAAGCGAATGAAGCAGAACATATCCATCTATAAACCTCATCAGAGACACGGCTTTTGGGGCTCAGTTGGTTAAGTGTCTTCTGCTTAGGTCATGATCCTGGGGTCGTGGGATTGAGCCCCACATCAGGCTCCCTGCTCAGTGGGGAGCCTGCTTCTCCCTCTCTCTGCTGCTACCCCTGCTTGTGCTGTCTCTCTCTGTGTGTCAAATAATAAATAAATAAATAAATAAATAAATAAATAAATAAATAAATAAATATCTTTTTTAAAAAAAAGATACAGCTTTCTTCTAGATCAACTAAATGTTCTTTGTCCCTTCAAATTTCTTCATTCTTCTTCTTCATCCTCAATTCAGGGTGTGTGGGAACATCCTAAAACAAGTTGCCACCAAAATCAACAGCAACTGGGAGCCCTGGGTGTCTTTTGTGTAAGGGGTCCATTGTTACATGGGGGTTATAACCTTTGGAATGAGGCAGATCTGGGTTCAAATCCCAGCTTTACTGTATGTGGCTGGAAGATCTCTGGCAAGATGTTCAAACTAGTTGAGTCTCAGTTTCCTCACCCATGCTCTGGGTTACACACATCTATCCCTTAGCACTATTGGAGAATCAGGTAGATCTGCAGTGGAGCTGCGTGGGTCTCTTCGAGGCTCCCCACATAATACTGTACTTGGTCTTGAGATTCTTTTCCTTAAAGAGCTTCTCAACATCAGGTCCCACAAATCTAATCGTGTGACGATTAGATAAGATAATTAATAATAAAAGGTAACTGGTCCATAGCAATTGTCCAATAAAAGGTATTATTCTCACCAGACTCACAGGCCATATGCTTGGATCTGGCATTAGATAAATGCAGAGAAGCCTACTACATAGTGGTATTGTTTGCAGGTTATACAAAGGTTAACCCTTCTTAAAATAGGGCACACTGAAGCCTGGTGAGATGCAACACATTTGGTTTCAACCTTAATATTAAATATGTAACCATATTTGGTATATTAGAAAATGAGGCTCTAAACAAATGCATCACAGGATGGGTCAACTTAAAAATCAAGAAAGAAGTGCAAAAGTCAAGACCAAGGGATGTCACCTGCAAGGACCCCAAAGGCGGCCACCTGGAGGGTATGGGGGAGATAAAGAACAAAAGCCAAAACTGACACTCTCCATGGACTCAGTAGGACACCATTTGTGCAAATACGGCTTGTCATCTGACTACATTAGAATCACCTCAGGAACTTCAGTGTAAATAAAATTTCCTCCACCCTACCCCCACTCTACTAAATCAGGACATCCGGAGGTAAGGCCCAGGATTCTGTACTAGCTCCCCCACCCAGGTGATTCTGAATTCCACTAAGTTTAAGAACCCCTGCTTACAACTGAAACCGAAACAATCGATTGGGTATTTCTCAGGATTCCCCCTGGTTCAGGCAGGAAATTGGTATTCTTCTAGTCTGTCCCTTTCACATTTAGAGGGGAAATCTTATTTGTACCTTTTCTTACTTGATAGGTCCACTACAGTTACAGATAAAGAGCCTGCTATTTAGACACATATGTCACTTTTACCATGGTTTCAGCAAGATCAAGGGTCTCTTTATATACCCAGGGATAAGATAGTTTAACGCTACTGAAATGTGGATCTGCCACACATAGGATATAATCCTCCTGAAGAAGGTGGATTAGGAGCCCCAAAAAGCCTAGAACAACGTTTTCAGTGGAAAGACAAAATGCTTGCTCTCTGGCTCTGTCCTGGTCAACCTTGTTATTGTTAACTTGGATGGATGGAAACTTAGGAAGCATGCTTACAAATATGCGGATTATACAAAAACATGGAAGGAACAAATGCTTAGAAAAGAATAATGATCAAGCTACAAAGTCCAACAACAGGCTGGAATGAGAATCAAGAACAAAGCTATGGAAGCAGGAGTAAAAAGAAAAATCAGAATTGTTTCAGGAAGGCATCATTGATGCAAGTTTTGTTTGAACCAACAGTAAAACACTGTTTAATACTATTACTGCTAATCTTATAGGTGAATTTTTTTTTTCAATTCTTGGAAGAAAATGGTTCTAATCTATTCCGTGCTAGTTAAACTGTATTTTTTTTTTTTTTTGGAACAGAGGCATTTCTGGGCATGACATTTTAAGAGAAGACATTCTCAAATTACCATGCAGCCAAAAGGGGATTGCATCATGATTAGGAGTGTACAAGCTAACATACACAACCTGTGATAGTTGGGGAGGGGTGGTTAGAACCTGTCTTTCTTCAAATAATGGATTGTCTATAGATTTATGCTGTTGGTGCTAGGCAAAACCCTCAATATGTGATAATTATAAGAAAGCCTATTAAGTTAACTATAAGACAATGAAAGAGTTAGGTAGCTCCAAAAATGCAATGGAGAACCCAGAATGGAAGTGAGCTCCCCATTGTGAAGGTAATCAAGCACTAAATAAGGACTCAGAATCACTGATTCTCTCTACTGATATTGTTGGGGAAGGGGAGTGATAAGTCAGAAAGGCTTTCAACTACAAAGAAAGGTTTCTGTGATTTGTTTTATCTTAGCTAGGCTCAGGGTTTTAGCAGCAAGTTGAAGCAGAAAGAGAAAACCAAAAGGGAATACGGGCCCTCAGTGAAGCATATGGAGCACATACTCCGTGCCAAATGCTATTCTGGGCATTGAGGATGTAGCAGGGAAAAAGCCCAACCTTACTCTTTGCCCTCATAGAGTGTATACTCTACCAGGAGACAATTATGAGAGGAGTTTAGGCAATTTCCTCACTATAAGAACACAGAAAAAGGTGAAAGGGGGATGCAGGGAGTGAAAAGGCAGCATAATTGTGCCAAGAAGGACGTATCTGAATACTTTTCAGTCTAAAAAAAAAAAATCCCAAAATTGCTTATCCATGAAATCATTCTATATAAGATTTCGCTGGATTCTCCAGAGCATCACAGTCTATACATGTAGACGGCATATTTTCTGGCCCCATCCCCCTTTTAAACATCCCCAAGGGACCATCTAACTCTATCAATATTGACTTCTGCACAGGAGGTCACCACCTACCAGATGTTACATCCATCACTGCAAACAAGTTCCCCTTGACATATTGATTACTTCATTTTTCTTGTCTTTTGGCCACAACCTCCTTTCCAATTAATTTATTGTTGGTGCTTTCGCTGTGTATATCTTTGATGTTCCTGAGACAAGATTGTCCACTTGAATCACACACCCCGCTGCTTAACGCATACAGGTGCTGTTTCCTAGCTCTGACGAGATGATCTTCTTGAACACTGGCTCTGTTTACCTTGCTCTAGGAAAATTTCGAACAACTTTGCCAAATCTCAACTCCAGAATTGCTTCAGTTTACATGTGCAGACTACCAATGTAGACTATCCCTTCATTGCCCACAGGCATCTGGCACAGAATGCTCTAGTTCTGAGTCATACACAATCAGATCAACTCTTTACTCTCTCTCTGCTTTTATTTCTGATTTCTGCTCATTTCTGTTCACCTCCAGGAACAGAGCTGGGCTCTGGAGGTCAACTGGGAGGGTGTTGGAGTTAATAACCTCTGCAAGCCACTATGCATTGATCTCTAGTCTCCTCGTGCACTCATATTTCTCTCCTTGCAATTAGATGCTCAGCTATCTGCCAGGGGACCTCTTCCCAGACAGTCTCTGATTTGAACTATCTGAGGGCTCCTCATCAAGCTGTTATGGGAGACTAACAACCCACATAGCTCATGCTATGTACTCCACTCTTGGTGAAGGGTGCTGCATGCTTGCCAAGCAATCAAACCAATATCTCAATCATAGAAGATTAATGCCCCTTTGCTTATATCCTTGAAGCAGAGAAATGGCTAATGTGATTCTCTCCTTCATAAAGGCTTCTATGCAGTAAGTGGCTGGGATTAAATTATACAATCACGTCATCTATCTGTTGGAAAGGCTGTCACTCTTATGCTGCATTTGCCAACTTGTCCCTTTAGCAGAGGGGCTCAGCACTGTGAGAAGTGGAAAAAGGAGCATTATGATGCCGGGTAATATAATTCTAAATACCATCAAGGCCATAAAATGGGAAGTAAGTGATAAATAATTTATATTTATCAGAATGACTGAATCTTATTAAAAGTGCAGCAATATGATATCCTCTTGAACAGCACAGACATGGATGGGGAAAGAGATCAGAATTTCAATGGTTTGCTAGAGTTGGTTTGAATTCCTGTTTAAAATCCTATGAACCTGGTGTGAACCTTGTGATATATTTTCTTTTTTCACCAAATCCCTAGAAAAGAGAGTGTCAGCCTTATAAGAAGGGAGTAAGCAAGAGGAAAAAAGAAATCCAATTCAAATAAGATAGTTTGGAAAAGATAAAATATGGCAATAAGCAACAGAGATAAAATGCTATGATCATTTCTGTTCTTTTCTCCATTCCAACTCTACTAGCATAAAGCATAAAAATCCACCCATTCATTTATTCATTTAAAAATATTTTAAGTAATCTCTATACCCAGCATGGGGCTCAAACTCATAACCCCGAGATCAAGAGCCGCATGTTCCACTGACTGAGCCAGCAGGTGCCGCCTATTCACTTATTCCTAATTTATGTCTTCATTCATTCATTCACCATCAAACGCCTAAAGCGTTTAAGATACTATCTTAGAACCTGTGAAAAAACAATGAAGGATAGGTAGGATTCTCACCTTTGCATCATTGACACTCAAGTATAGCACCCTGGAACTTTGTTAAATTTTGGGAAGCATAACTCCAGCTTTATAAAGGAAACGTGAGCATCTGTCCAACTAAAACACTAATGAACTTTCTTTTTCTTCATCTATTTTATTGGTATACGTCCAAGTTACTGTCCAAGTTACATAGTTGCTGGTCCAACTTAAAAATGCTTTCCTGGGACCTGACCTCTGGTTGGAAATGTAGAAGTTCAAATCCATTTGCATTTCTTAAGTAATATAGCCAAAGAAAAGTCATTTTTCAAATGATCAACTAGACCCCTTTTTTTATGATGGGCACAGAAATAACCAATGATCAGCGAGTCTATCTTTCTGAAAACAAACATACTTCTACACACACGACCGAAAGTTTAGGTTGCCTTTTTATGGCAGGACGTATCTCACATGAGCACACAATCATACCTAACAGTAAATACCTGCTTGATTAGGAACATCGACCCCTCTGTTTTGGGCCTTTTCTGCTTAGGGGGTCAGAGATTTGCTTTGAAATAGCGTAGTTCAGTATGTGAGGGCTCCCCCAGCACCTGGCTACCTTTTCTTTTAGGATAGGCTCCAAGAGTTTAGTTTTGGGTCCAAAAGAGTTGAGTCAATAAATTAGCACTAAGATCAGAATACACACTTCACAGTAAGCACTAATACACAATTAGCACTAAGATCAAGATATATTTCTCCCCATCCCTGCAATTGCAAGCTGCCCTGGAGGGGCGACCAAGTAGGGAAGATGGAGGGTCCTAGCAAAGCCTCCAGCTACTGAATTTCAGCAACAGTGAGCAGAGGAAAAGGGAGCTGGGTTGGCTCCCTTTTCTGCAGCCATGACATTGAGAGCTTTGGGCATTTGAGAGAAGGCCTTATTGCTTTATGACCACAACAGCATATAAATGTATCCCCTGCTCCTCCCGCACACCCTACCTCATTCTTTCTCTATAGCCCTGCTTGAATAGAACCTGGCTGTTAAATCAGCCAGTGAGTTAGCCAATTTCCCCACGTCCAGACACACCAAGCTCTTTGTGCCTTGGAGTCTGTTCTTGCTCTGCTCACACCTACCTGGGACGGCCTTTCATTCCCCGCCCCTCTCTTGACTCCAGAACACTAAAGTGATCTTTCAAAAGCCAGTGCAGGAACCTCCCCCAAGATCCTTTCTGTGTCCCACCCCACCTGAGAGGAATGAACTCTTCCCCTGGTTGGCTTCCTGGTGCAGCTGTAATAAACCACCACACATTCAGTGACCCACCGCAACCCAAATGTCATCTTCCAGTTCTGGGTGTCAGAAGTCCGAAAATCAAGGTGTCAGGAGGACTGTGACCAGAGGGCACACTGTTTCCTTGCTTCACCTGTTTTCTGGAAGCAGCTGGCATTCTCTGGCTCAGGACCTCTCCCTCAATCACCCTGACCTCTGCTCCTGCATTCCTTACCCTCCCCCCCCCCGCCGTATCCCAGACCCACCTATCTCCCTCTCACCCTCATTAGGACCTTTCTGATGATACTGTGCTCACCTGGCTAAATCCAGCCTAAGTGCTCCATAAATTAATCCTAAGTGCTCTTAAATTAATCACATCTGCAAAGTCCCTTCTGCACGCAAGGTAACATATTTCCAGATTCTGGGGATCAGGACATGGGCTGCTTTGGTCAGGGGTGCATTATTCTGCCTACCAAACATCCTTTTGTTTTTGTTGTTTTCTTTAAAGGGCCTTATTTTGAGAAAGGGACACGCACACACGTGAGCTTGAGGAGGAGAGAAGGGCAGAGGGAGAAAATCTTGAGCAGCCTCCAGCGTGGGGCTCAGTGTCACGACCCTGAGATCATGACCTGAGCTAAAATCAAGAGTCAAACGCTTAATGGACTGAGCCACCCGGGTGCCCCAGCCACACCCTCTTTTGAAGCCTCATCCTCCTTCGTCAAAATATCCATGCATAACAGTCACATATATTTTGTTTATTACAGCCACTCTAACAGGTTACTGGCTCCCAGAAGAAGATACTTTGGGTTTTTATTCCTCCAGTGCCAAAAACTCTGCTTCTTACTCAGCAGTTGTTGAATAAATCCAATTGAGTGTGGGAAAGAAACTCAGGGGGAAAAAAAACAAAAACAGCAAGGAGAACTTTAACTGGAAGGCTATTATTTGACAATAAAGTATAATAAATGAAATTTTACATTTACATGGACACCGAAACAAATGGTTGGGAAAACAATCAAACTCAGCATTTTGACACGATGTTTAGTAGATGACCGCAGAACAAAATCCAACTGATCTAGATCAGGGATCTGCAAACTACAGCCGTGGCCCCCGCGTTTTTATAAATAAAGCTTCAGTGGAACGCAGCTGTATCCACATGTTTACATATTGGCTGTGGGTGCTTTTGTGTTTCAGTGGTAGAGTTGGGGTAATCGCAACAGAGACTATATGCCCTGAGAGCCTAAAATATTTCCCACTTGGCTCTTTACATAAAACATTTGCTGACTCCTGGTCTAGAAAAGGAACAAGATTAAATCAGAATTTTGTCCCAGACAGGTTGGATGAGCCATTCTGAAAGCTGAATCCCATGCTCCATCATCGTGGCAGCTGAATGCCCAACTATTTAGCTGGGCTCCCTCTTACCCATTAGATGAGTAGACTGATATTCTAATCCAGTTATAAAATTACAAAGCTGGTCAGCTGATTTGTTTTGAATGTCTCAGTGATAACTGAGATAAAATAGTGGTGTATCCAATTTTTTATGCAGTGATCAATCTCCAAATTTCCTAACTCCTCCCTTATGAATGTGGACCAAGTCATCTTGTCAGTCCTTAATGTAAGTGGCACCCTAGAAAATTATTTCAGTGTTCAAGATGCATCATTTTTACTTCCTACTTGCCTCCCTGAATGCATTCACAGACACTAGGGAGAAATAGCCTCTCAATTCTCCTAGCAGAAACTGACCTATTTGTAAGAGGAAATAAAATGAAGATGAGAAGAAAAGTCAGAAAGAAAAAAAAATCTGAAATATTTCCTTTTTAACAAAGATGGCTTTATAAGTTAAAAAAAAACATAAAATGAAAAAATAAAAAAAAAGCCATTATTCTATTTCCATGAACTTAGAACATTTCATATGCTTGGTCTGAGAGAAAATAATTCTTGGTCAAATCATCTTGACCATATCATTTTAAACAATATCGTTTAATTTAAAAAAAATGTGAGACTGACCATCAGAAACCACCATTATAAAACTACTCACATATAACCTATCTTCTAATTCTCAGGAATTGAAATTAAGAGCCTCGGGTTTCAATTCCAGTTTTGCTGCTGGACTTGCCATGTGAACTACAAATCACATACAGTTCTGTGGCCTCAATTTCCCCATATGTGAAATTATTCTAACAATATCTTCCTTGCCTAATTCATAGCGCTGCTGTTATGATGAAATGTGGTAATCTTTGTGAATTCGTGCAAGCACTATTCCAGTGAAAGATATTATGATTTTCTGATTGTCGCCTTAACGTCTCCCCAAATTGTCTATGGCATTAAAAATGTTATGGTCATAAACATCTATAATAATGCTCCACCGTTGACTATGAAATTCTCCTTTGTGGATTCCATGGTTTAGATTTTATTTTGATGTAATAAAACGAGCATAATTAACTTTTATTGCATGTATTATTTGTGGGAATGTTTGAACACGTTAAGTAGAGCCATCTATCTCAGCATTACACAAGGATTACCAAACTGAGAAGTGCTATCTTTAAAAATGGGATGATTTCATTTGCAGATTTGAATTTGGTTTTATTGCTGAAATTAATAAAATGTTTCTGTTTAAAATGGAACTGTTTTCTTCCCAGCACTTCATATTTTTGCTTGGTTAAAGAAACAGCAATAACGTGATTAGATGTCAGTAATTAAATATCTTTGTGGAACAGTATCTTAATAGCATATATTTAGAACACAGCCATACCAAAAACATTCAATTACATAGATGCAGCTTTAATATTTAACAGCTTGTTTCTTAACTACCATCCTTCTGGTGAACTGATGTTGACTATGTATAAAGGAGAGCAAGCAGCTTAGTGTCAAATTAAGAGAAGTAGAATATATTATAATGGTACATTTTATGTTTTGCTATTCTCACATTCAGCCAAGTATAATGTTTTTATTTAATACGTTTAACTATCAATTCATCTCTCTTATTTTTAGCAACAGGGGCCTTCAATTTTCTCTAAGCAAAATGAAGGTTTAACTGGGGACCAATGAAGGGTAAAAAAAAAGTCACTCCACTTAAGCATCATGAGAAAACAAACATGTAAGGAGCAATACACAGTATCCCGGCACCCCCACCCCTAAATCCCAGAAAGTACATTGTGGAAATCACTGAAAGAGGTCTCAGAAAGTAGAGAAGAAAGCAACCTCATGCTCTCTCCTGTCTGGTCCACTTTTACTTAATGTTAGGTGTGAGTTTGTAAATAAGGGGGATTATTCCTAATTTGGAATGGTGCACTGTTTTTGAAGAGAACTCAACAACTTCCCCAAAATTTTAATTTTTATTCCAGTTTCATGACTCCTTCCTGTAAATCAAGGCTCACTGGAAAAAAAAGGGGGGGGGGGTTCCAAAAAAATAAAGAAAAAAAGAAAAAAAAAGGGTTCCCCTTTCCATGTTAAGTAGGGTGACCTTCATGAGGGTAGGGATGTGACTCCTACTAATGTCTGGGTTCCCACAGTGATAAGGACCAGGGTGGTTCTCAGCGCAAGATGTCCATCAAGTACGGATTCATTGGTTTGATTGTGGTAGAAGCAATAAACCAGCCTGAGCAGATGCAACTGAGTCTGAGATTAAATCACAGGTGGTCCAAGTGCAATGCCACCACTTTCTCCCTGTGTGACCCTGGGCATGTCACTGACTATCCAAATAGAAGTTTCATATGGATGAAATGGGAGCTAATAATAGTATTCACTGTCTGGAAATGTCATAATGTTTAAGCCTCGTTTGCAATTAGTCCCCAATAAATAAATATCAGAGGAAGAGAGGCAAGACACTAGAGAAAAATCCAGCAAGGAGCAACCTTATCTGGAGAGAGGGTGCCTGTGTGGATGAGAGCAGGTCTTTTGCGGGTAGGTGGGTGGGAGGCAGATGTCGCACAGGGGAGCAATGACACAATGCCTCATTGACAGGTCTGGCTCCTTCCCTCCCATTAGCTTTGGCTCTTGGGGGGACCAGAAATGAAAAGTTTCTGACTTCGGTGCCATGTATCTCCTCTCCTGGCCTTTGATCCTTAAGATCTTTTTTCACACCTTCCAGGTCTTTTGAACTTAACTATAATGACAATAGCAATGGGTGCAGGTCTGGGGCAGACCCCATCCTTTGCCTGGAGAGGGCTGGGCGCAATCCTCACTATTCTGTTTATTATTATTATTATTTTTTAGATTTTATTTATTTATTCATGAGAGACACACAGAGAGAGAGAGGCAGAGACACAGGCAGAGGGAGAAGCAGGCTCCATGCAGGGAGCCCCATGCGGGACTCGATCCCTGGTCTCCAGGATCACGCCCTGGGCTGAAGGCAGGTGCAAACCGTTGAGCCACCCGGGGATCCCTCATTACTCTGCTTATTAGCGAACGCTTGCTAAATATTTCCTGGAGCCCCACTCGGCTCGCTGACCACCTGGCCGCTACTGGGCCCCAGGGCGCGGGGCGTCCTGCACCTGCGGGAGCAGCGGGGGCCTGGAGGGACTGCTCCGGGGCGCATCTGCCCAGAATGACGTAGAGGACCCAGTGACACATGCCACCCAGCAGCTGAGCAGCTGAGGACCGCCCCCTCCTCCCTTCTGCTCTATTCTCCGCCTGAGATCATGATCCGTACCCTTTAGCCCTGAATGGCTATGGGGGGGGGGGATAGGGGGGCTGAGATGGCAAAAAAATAAAATAAAATAAAATACAACTTTATTTCTGTTTCATCTTTCAAGGACTCCAGAGGAGGGGAATTTGATAAGGGAGAGTGGCAAACACTGTGCAAGGGGCTGGGCGAGGACAAACACTGCTTTCCTTCAATCTGCTGGATGGCAACTAAAGCTCTGCCGAAGAAGCAATATTTCTATGAAATCCTCCCTGATCATTTCTACCAGGGTCTGCCCAGCTTAAAAGCCACACTATTTAAAAAGAAATAAGAGCGGGTATTGCTATGAATAATGTGAGCATGTAAAGGGAAAAGCACGGGAGAGTAAGTCAGGGAGATAGCAGTGAAATGCCTTTTTATATTCGACACAGAAGAAACCTTATCTTCCAAAAATAAAAAAAAAAATGAAACCCTGATGAATATATGAGCTGCTAATACTCTGCTATATCTAAGGTTCCATCTTGGAGGGGAAAGCAATGATTTCATTGTGGTGTTTTGAAAAGAAACCCACAGAGAATGAAGAGGAAGTGTCTCCACTTGAAGATTGGAGAGTGTGATACCAGGTGCTGAGAAGTTGTCTCCTGTCACCAGCCAAAATAGCACCCCAGATTTCTATAGGGTTGGCCGCAAACAGAAGAAGGGGTGCAAAGAAGCACTTTTTTTTTTTTACCCCTCTGCTTTAAAAACAATGGCCAGAGTGAGGCTGTGCTGTCCGTCTTAGACAAAGCTGAGAGCTCTTTTTAAGTTCACAGTTACTTCAAAGTCATTAGGGTCAAAGAACATTGAGAGAAGATAGATTACGGAAGACTTTCTGTCTGTAGCATAATAGCGAATCAGCTATCAACCCATCAGAAAAGAACAAGCTGAAAATTGCTTCATTCATTTTGAAATAATTTAAATCCAACTCTTTGAACATAATTAGGTGAAAACAGTTGGCCCCACAAAGAAAGATCAGTGTAGGGAAATGGGCCATACTGAAGCAATACTCCCCCGCTCCTAAACCTTCAAGTCACCCCCGCCCTGGGTTTTCTAGCTATTGCCATTTGGGGCCAGGTCATTTTTTGTTGGCATGGAGGGACTGCCGTGGGCATTGTCGGATGTCTGGCTGCATCCTGCATCCCTGGACTCTGGCCACTAGATGCTGGTACCACTGCCCCCGGGGTGCTGACAACCAAACATGTGTCTAGACGTTGCCAGATGCTCCCTGGTGGGGGGACCCTGGTGGGGGTGAATGCAAAATCATCCCCAGTGGAGAAGAGCTGCCCTAAACCCTACCTTGCTTTTCACTGACCCACAGGCTGTGGTGCACTTGGATACCTGATAAGACTCATCGGACATCATCACCCACTCCTCAAGTATCGAGGGAGGGCCTCACCTCCAAATGTGTTCATCCATTCTATCTTTGGCTCCCCCCCCCCACCTCCCCTTAGATGGATCCTGTGCAGACCACCTTGCTTTCTTAGACATTAGGCTGATAGCTCCTCCAAGCTGTCTCAAGGGCTCTATCTAGAGGGTGTGGCCTGGGAGAAAAGGAGGAGAGTACTTGTTGCTACATTTGCTGGCCCTGGTTTCAAGTCCTGCCTCTGCCACTTGGAAGCTTGTGAGACCTTTAGGCAAATCATTTTTTTTTCTGAATCTTGGCTTCATTCACTTATATATATGTATATAAGAATAATTAGATCTGCTCTGTAGCAGTGTTGCTGATTAAATATCACATGTAAAGCCCCTGCCAGCATCTGGAGGTCCTTATTTCATGATAGCTTATAAAATTGGAAATACAGGGACGCCTGGGTGGCTCACAGTTGAGCATCTGTCTTCATCTCAGGGTGTGATCCTTGGTCTGGGGATCAAGTCCCACATCAGGCTCCCTGCATGGAGCCTGCTTCTGCCTCTGCCTGTGTCTCTGCCTCTCTGTCTGTGTGTCTCTCATGAATTTAAAAAAAAAAAATTTTTTTAATAAAAATTGGAAATACATTGCTTAGACACCAAAGAAACAATTTGAGACTAACAACAGGTGGTCCATTGGAGCTGAAATAGTATTCGATCAACTAGGACAAGAATCAAAATCAGAAGTACTGGGAATGAAGGGGTGGTCAGGAAAGATAGGCAGGAACACAGGCAGATACAGATTACACGGGCATTTGCCAGCAGGTTAGTGATTACTAGGATGGTCAGAGCCAGGAAATACAAAATTATGGCAGACAAAGATGGGAATGGAAATAGCTGATGTTGAGAGGAAACACTAACCTGTGCCTAAATTAGATACAAATGCAGCCAGGGGCAGATTGACGGGATCAATCATTTTTGTTTGTTTGTTTGATTGCATTTCACAAGCCAACTATTTTAATCGCATTGATTTTCTTGCTGGTTTTGAAATGGTCACCTGTTTGTAAAAGAACTCCCTATTTCCTTTAGATTAATTTATACCTGCTCAGTGTTTATCCGATTGGTTCATCACTTCAAAATCAAAACAAGTTATTGATGAAATGTGACATTTCTATAGCACCTAGTTTTGTAATACATGCAGAATAAAGTACCTGAAAATGTCTTAGTCACATAGTCATTACAGTCTCTGTATTTTTAAAAGACATTTATTGAGAGAGAGAAAATTATTTATTTTAGAGAAAGAGTGGAGCCCCTCTCAGGGCTCAACCTCAAGACCCTGGGATCATGACCTGAGATCATGACTGGAGCCAAAACCAAGACTTAGATGTTTAACAAGCTGCACCACCCAGGCACCACCATTCCAGTCTATATTTTTAAAGGAAAGGTAACTACTTAATACCCAAGAGGAATTAGATTTCAGGAAAGTAATACAAAATGCATTGCATTGTTCAATCCATTTCTAAAATGGATTTCTTTATCTCTAGAATAGCACACTAATGACAATTAGGTAGGTTTGGAAGATAAATGCATTTGCAATCTTCCCTTTAAATCCAATATTAGTATAAAATTTCACTGTTGCTTAATTAGGAGCTGAGATAGTAGGCCAATATATCCTTTTATGTAACAACAGCTATGAGAGAAATTATTGTGTAGCATCAAAATAATAAAGCACTAGCTGACAATTGCATTTTTCTATCAGATGCATTCCTAATAGCGCTATACAATCACTATTAGGCCAAGCCTCGGTGAAGAGGGTCAGGAAAATTAAAACAGACAGGCCCCTCTTTAAGGCACTTGGTACAATTTAGTTGGACTTAATAGGGTCTTTCTTTGGGAGTCTGCATAGAAGTATAAGCAATTCCACCAAAATTTTCAGCTCTTATTTGTGTTAGAAATGTCAGCTGCTTTTGATCATGTTGATAATGGGGCCCTTTCATTTGACTTGTACATAAGGCTGGGCTCCTACAAGGGATTATCTTGTTTCTCTACGCACTTAACTCTTTCTCTGCTTTCATTTCATTTCAGTTGTGTAAACAACTGGCCATCGGGTAAGAGCCCACCAAATTATGAGGTTCCTCAAGTCGGGATTCCGTGCACATCTCATCAGCCATGCGTCTTCTGTTGCTATGTATGTCTTCACATCCATTTTTAGGCGTCATGTATGTTAGCTCTGTTCTATCCACTTTTATCACCCTATTTTTGAACAACTACAAAAAAGACTGTGCCTTTATAAAAATTGTGAATGGAAAAAAATTATTTTCTGTCTTAATAGAAGAGCAAACTTTTAAATTTTAGCAGCAAATGCTACCTCTGTTTTACTCGTTTAGAACAGCTATGTATTTCACTTTTATTGCATTGTCTATTCCATTTTTGAAAACAGTTTAGGATGCATTTCCAGACTGTGAAACTTTCCATAGCAACAAGATATAAGAAAGGATGTGGCTTTCTTTTGCATTTTCTAGGATAAACAGCTATGAGCTACTTTGATTTTTAGCCTCTTAAATGCATTTCCATAGCATTCACAGATAGAACAAGCCCCCAAATTTCTTGCATGTCTCTCAAAATGAACTGAGTAAACTATTTCTCTTTTGCAACTACATCTTTAATTGGCCTGCGCTAGATGCCGACTTTCAGGGAGGCAAAATCCTTTTGCTGTGCCCTTACATGAGCTATGACATTATTTTCTTTATATATAATCTGGGGGACGGAGAAGTTAGACGTGTTCAAGGAAGCTAATCTCTCTCCCCGCCCTCTTCCTCAGTCTCTACCCCCTCCTCCCTCACCCCCCAGAGCTACATGATCCCCAGGATCTGAATCATGGCTGGGATTCAGTGAAGAAGGGAGTGTGGTATGTTGGGGAACATGGTGGTCATTGCTGGTGGTGTTTGGCCCTGGGGGAAAGTTCACAAGTTCTAAAATCTTGGACCTCACTGTTTTGTTTTCCCTACCTCAGGAGACATTTTATCTCCTCTGAGCTGAGAAGCTTGGCCAACTGCAGTAAGGGGCATGATGACTAATGTAACATTTTCCAAAGCTGCAAAAGCACTGATCTACCAGCGGGAGACTCCTGGGTTCAACAGCGTGGCCAAGAAAACCAGACTCAACATTCACACAACCTGGTGTTCTTTTGAAGAATAGTTCTTGCGAAGCAGTGCCTGGATAATGATATTTAAAAGAATCATGGCATTTATGACCAAGGGGATGGGCCAGAATAAGCCATCATTTTTAATATTTGTGAATAAAAGGGATTTGCGCTATTCAAATGTAAAGAGCTAATGATAGCTCTAGAGGATAATGCTCTGGAAACCTGGCACCAAATTTCTCTCTTTGTAGAAATCCATGCCGCACACAACCCGTGTTTATACAGTTCTAGTTACTCTACCAAAGGTACCTGTTACATATTTGTTGATGTTCTCTTACCTTGTGTTGTTGATGCTGTTTTGTTTTGAAGAGCTGCCGAAGTGCAGGGTTCTGTTTTATGTTTTTCATGAAATATCTATTTACTTAAACATGGAAGTCTGTAAAGAAACAGAGTAACAGCACGGAAGTGCTGCTTTCTCCAATAGAGGAGCAAAATTTACTACATATCCAAGGATTATATGTTTCTGACTTATTTTTAGTTGTTTTCACTAACAGCTGATTGGAAACAAAAGAATAATGATAACATGTACATAAGGCATGATGAGTTACGGTAAAATTGATGGCCATGAAACCACCCCCAGGATAAGAAATAGAGTGTTTTCGGTACCTCTGAGGGCTCCTGTGCACCCCTTCATCACGTCATGGGGATTCTCCCTAGAGAAAACCACTGCCCTGAATTTTGGCTTGTCATCCCCTTGCTTTTCTTTGTAGTCTGGCACATATGTTGATATGTTCAAACAACATGCAGTTGAGTCTTGAATGTTTTGAGGGGATATAAATGGAATCACTGAATTCTTCTGCAACGTGATTTTTTTTTTTACTCAGTATTATTTCCTGTGATGCATCCAACTGGATGTGTATTTTGTTCTTTTTCACTGCTGTATGGTACTTTTTATTTACATCATTTATTTTTTTAAAAATGTAAGAAGGAGGGGGATCCCTGGGTGGCGCAGTGGTTTGGCGCCTGCCTTTGGCCCAGGGTGCGATCCTGGAGACCCGGGATCGAATCCCACGTCGGGCTCCCGGTGCATGGAGCCTGCTTCTCCCTCTGCCTATGTCTCTGCCTCTCTCTCTCTCTCTCTCTCTGTGACTATCATAAATAAAAAAAATTTAAAAAATGTAAGAAGGAAAATTGGCGGTAAAGTATACATCTTCAGTATTTGTTGTTTACAAGAACTTCTATTCATTTTTATCTTTTGGTTCAGCTTTCTGCTTCCTCTGGAGAAGAAGAATGATATATTGTTTATTAGTGCTCAAAGGGAACTAAGATTATTTGGCTCAGTTGTGTATGAGGTACCTGAAACCCAGGTAAATGAAGGAATCCATCCAAGGTTACAAAAGTCATGTCTTTGGGCATTTAGTTCTTGCCTACATTTCATACCTCCTCCAAAGAAAGAGGAGCTCACCTCCTGCCATTCTCTTGTACCTTCTCTTTTCTTCAGGAATAATTCATCAATATACTGAAAGAGAGACTGTGTCTAGACTCACTTCAAAGTGGCCACAGGTCCTGTTTTTTAGGAAAAAAATAGAAAGACTTGATAGTATAATGCATGTTGATACTCTTAAGTACTTCTTCCATTTTCCGCCATCTAGAAAATAGGCTCTTTGTGGATTGCAAAGTTTTGTTTTCCCATTTTCAATAAGGGAAAGTAGTGAGAAAAGTAAGTTTTTAAAAAAATTAAGTAGCTCTCAAACTTCAGTATGTGCAAGAATCTTCTGGAAATTCAGAGTCCACACTCAGAAACATTGATACAGAAGGACTACAGAAGGGTCCAGGAATCTTTGCTTTTAACAAGCACCCAGATGATTGACATGGTCATCCAATAGCCTTGAGAAACTATATAAAGGAAATGAGCTTGTGCACTGTATTGGAAAACAGGCTGCCAAGAATATTCTTGGTTCTCATGAATAAAATGGAAAAAAAATACGGAGAAGCAAAAATGGGGAAAAAATAGGAGCAATTAGAAGCTTGATTTCAGCAAACGTATGGAAAGAGGATGGAGAATAGCAAGAGTACATAAAGCTACTATTTTCTTTTTTTAAATTGAGGTATAATTGACATATAACATTATATTAGTTTTAGGTGTACTATGAAATGATTTGATATTTGTATACATTATAACTTGATGACCCAGTAAGACTAGATAAAACCCATAACCACACATAGTTATAAAACTTCTTTCCTGTGATGAGAAATTTTAAGATCTCCTCTCTTAGTAAGATACAAATATGCAATAGAGTATCATTAATTATACTAAACAAGCCGTACCTTCCATCTCCATGACTTATCTATTTTATAATTGGAAATTCCTACCTTTTGACCACCTTCACCCATTTTGCCCACCCCCTGTGCTGCAGCCTCTAGCTACCACCAATCTGTTCTCTGTATTTATGAGCTCATTTTGTTTTATTTTTTAGCTTCCACATATGAGTGAGATCATATGGTATTTGTCTGTCTCATTTCACTTAGCATAAAGCCCTCAAGTTCCATCCGTGTCGTTGCAAATGGCAAGATTTCCTTCTTTTTTTTGCAGCTGACTAACATTTCATTTTACATATACCACATATTCTTTATCCATTTATCTGTTGGTGGACACTTAGGCTGTTTCCACATCTCGGTCCTTGTAAATAGTGCTCTAGCATGGTGAGGAACTTCTGCAAGTCAGCACCGTAGGAAGATCCTGAACTCACGTCCTCCCACAGACACTCCAAATCTATAGCTACCGCTCTGAAAAAGATTGGAAAACTAGATGAATTCTTCTCCACAACAAAGGATAGAAAGACCACATCCAGATGGGTAGGAGAGGCAGAGACATGGTGTCACCAAAGACCCCAGCCCTGGAGTAGCAGCATATAACAGGGAAGGGTCTACCCAGCCTGGTGCTTTTCCCATCAGAGCAAGAGTTTCATGACCCATATTAGGTACCTCCAACTCCTGGGATCTGCACAGGAGACATGAGCCCTCAAGATACCTGGCTTGGAAAATCAACAGACCTGATGTCCAGAGGACCTCAGTAGAAAACTGAGATTCCCCTTTTAAAAAGGGCTCAAGTGGGGTCTCACTTGCCTTGAGACCCAGTGAAAAAACAGCAGATAAAAAAGCACTTAGACTATACATAGATGGCTTTGGATGGGTTGATATATACTGGCATGGGGATGTGGTTTTTGTCTTCTCATGTTTTTCTAAATAGAATAGCTTGCTTTCTTAGAACTTTCCCTTAGAAATGATTTGGATTATAATAGTAACTTTATCTGCTTAGTATTTTTCTGCTATAAAATACTTTCATATTATTATAACCCATGAAATGATATGCTCCATCTATATTCCCTTTTACAGAGGGGTAAAGTGAGACTCAGTGGAGTTCATCAAAGCTGATGTTTAGTTGAATACTATACATTTTTACATTTATATTTAAAATTAAACGTTTTTTAAACTCCATTATTTAAAAAATAAGCATTTTCTCTAATCTGCTTTCACGAGTAATGTTTGAAATCTCTGAGCAATATTTTTGAAAAATCACATTAAAGCTAAGGAAATGTAGGGTACCTGGGTGGCTCAGTGCCTTTGGCTTAGGTCGTGATCTCGGGGTCTTGCAATCGAGCCCAGTAGGGCACCCTGCTCAGCAGGGAGTCTGCTTTGCCCTCTCTCTGCCCCTCTCCCCCCCTGCTCATGCTCTCTCTCTCTCTCTCTCTCTCTCAAATAAACAAATAAAATCTTACAAAAAATAAATAAAGTTTAAGGAAATGTAGACAAATATACCTTTTTCATTGTTTTCGGACAAACATTAAGATTCTAATATATTTCTTTTTCTACAATTTTTGTTTTTAATTTGTTTTAGCTTTGGTTTGCTTTTGGAGAACAATGTCTTCCCCTATAAATTCTCATATAATGGTTTAATGGACAAATCCTCCTTTCTTCAGTAAATTCTTAGAGCATTATTTTCTTTACAAAGCAGTGCTTACTACTTACTTTTCAACAATAATTATACATCCTACAGTAGTTTCAATGGATAGCATTCATGCTCCCATTAATGTAGCTCTTTCCAACCTCTTTCCAACTTAACCTATAGATGAATAAAATGATTGATGACATCTCCAAGAAGGTTCAGATTCACCAGCTGACACAAATCCCCAAGGTAAAGAGTTGGTGTACAGTCCAGACGTAGTTGCTGATGGGGTTGTGTAAAGGGGATCCTAAGTGAAAAGCAGCTCTTTTACTGCTCTGCCAAAAGCACAGAGAGAGATGTGATGTCCTGTGGACGGTCTTTCCATTCTAACCTCAAATAATGCAGAGAAACTGTTCCAAATAAAAGCCAGCCGTCTCACAGGCATGCAGACTTGGCCAGTTCTGCTTTGAAGTGGCAACTTGACTCTTCAGAAGCAGCCACAGCACCACCCACACAGCTTCTCCAACAGAGCTGACACATGGCCAGTGAAATGTTGTGTCTCTCTTCTCTACATTACAACAACGATTGATTGCTGGTCCTACAGGATTTGATTTGGTGGGAATTATGCGCTGGAAGCAATGACTCTTAATATCATAGACTCTCTTTGCCAGAGGAAGAGAAATGATCAAAATCTGGTAAGAAGAATCAAGATAAGGCCTTTGCAGACAGAAAATACACACTTTCTTTCTAGGAAGCAATACTCACTCCTCTTCTTAAACAAGCCACTGAAGAGAACTTCAACTTCAGTGACGATGTCATGAACAGGTGAATGATTCATTTACGTAAACCTAAAACCAGAACTGATCACACATTACAGTGAACTGGGTAAGAAAGCCAAATACTCATAGGTAGAGGCAGCGACTATCGCACAGTGTGACTTTAGAAGAATTGAAAGAAAACCTAATTCCAAAATGCTTACGCAAGGGGCATCTGGGTGGCTCAGTGGTTGAGTGTCTGCCTTTGACTCAGGTTGTGATCCCTGGGTCCTGGGATCGAGTCCTGCATTGGGCTCCCCGCAGGGAACCTGCTTCTCCCTCTGCCTATGTCTCTGCTTCTCTCTGTGTCTCTCATGAATAAATAAATAAAATCTCTTTTAAAAAATGCTTACTCAAGGTACCACCATGGTATCTGAAATTCACACCATCAGACAAATCACTACTTTGGAATAATGAAGTATATCTGTAAGCATGTTCTCCATGGGGCATTAATAGTTGTTATACTAAGGGAAAAAACCATACATACAGATAGATATGTTCGTTAATGCTCATAAATTTGGGGAAATCTCAGGTTTCAACAAATATCTCTCTTTACTGTAGAACTTATCCATGCTTGGAAAAACTAAAAGTGTTATGAATCTCCAATAACAGACATACACAGGTAGTTTCTCCAAACTTGATTGGCCATAGGATGACCTTTTCTTTAAAAAAAATGTATCTTACTAAATTTTTAGGTTTTTCTAAGACTAGAAAGTGCATCTTTCCCAGATGACCCCTAATAGTATACAAATGTCCTAACAAGATGGTCAATTCATGAGCTCATTATCGTTCATGAATATTGGAGCATGTTTTTCCCCCCATCAAAATAGGTCACTTCAGAGAACAGAAACTTGCAGTCACAAGGGATATACATTTGGGCATGAAAGAGAATGGGGGTTACCTAGAGGGGGCTGGTGGGGCTGAGGACTATTGCCTGACAGATGGACTCGAGTGTAGCGCCAAAGAATTACTACCCCTTTCAGGGCAAGGAGAGAGAGCATAATGGGGAGTCCAGAGAACATGAGAAAATCACCAAACAGACCAGAATCGAAGTGAACAGGGAAATTGGAGAGAGGCATCAAAGGCAATTTTTATTCATGGAAATCTTTTGGTTCAAACTCCGTTAACCAGGAGAAAAATTCACTATTTCTTATTTCCAGTGGCAGCCAGCCATTACAGCCATCCCTGCTTCAGAGTCCTCCAAATGTAATTCTTTCTGCTGTCAAACATAAAGGAGTATGATTACAGCATGTAAAATAGTGGAGGCCTCCAGCAATGCAAAGTTGGTGCCTAACATGCCATCTAGGGTGACCCTCCGATGCTCTGAACACCAGATACATTTGAACTCCTCCTTTGTGTGACAGAAAATGGGTTCATTTCACTCTTGTAAAACCATTACTCAGAACCACAGAATTTTTATAGGATCTCGCCCATCTGTTGAATTCAAGAAGCAAAACAAAAGAACAAAGGGGGAAAAGAGACAAACCAAAAAATGGACTCTTAACTATAGAGAAGAAACAAGGTTACCAGAGGAGAGGTGGGGAGGTGGGGAGGAGAGTAGGGGAAATAGGTGATGGGGATGAAGGAGAGCACCTGTGATGGGCACCAGGTGACGTATGGTGCTGAATCACTATATTGTGCACCTGAAACTAATAAAACACTGTATGTTAACTTCACTGGAATTAAACATTTTTTAAAGCTATAGAAAAAAATAAGGGTATTAGTTAAAAGTGTATATAGGGAATAATTAGGAAAAAACCCACAATTTTTTTAACCCCACAATTTTTAATTCTGTATTTCACGTGTATTCTTATGATGAGAGTTTTAGACTCTACTCCTAGGGATATTAATTTTACTGCATGAGATATTAATTCTCCTGCATGAGATATTAATTTTTCCTGCAAAGTGAAGTTTTAGTCAAGACTTTTGAGTTAATACATAAATAAATACCATTCTTATTTTAAAATTAAAATTCTCAGATATTTTGAAAGATTAGGGATCCACTTGAACCTAAAAGCAACTTTGGTGCATTGCCTCTCATTATAGAACTGAATACGGTTCAAAAGTGGTGACAGAGGCTCTATTTTGGGAGATGAGCACGTCAGCACCATAATCCAATGAAGACATGATACATGTGTGGACTGTTACTTTGAACTGCATCCTTTCCCAAGTGAAGGAAAAATGTGTCTTGCCACAGCAAGAGGGGTTTTTTTTCCCCCTTCTTCCCACTTCAAGTCATGTTTTCCACCTTCAAACTCACATCCGATGAAATATTTTCATGTGAGGTTTCTACCGCCTGTCAAAAGGCCCAATCTGCCTGTTATGTGATGTGCTGAGATATTTGTACTTTATCAACTGTTAATTAGAGTGATGGCCTGCAAGTGTTTTCTTTTTTTTCTTTTTTAAATTTAGTGCAGCTCTTGGCATCCTGGCTTAGGTTAAAAGTGCAGGCTGACATAACTACTCTCCTTTCACACCTACCCCTGTTCTCTGAATGCTGACGAAATATTTTTTATGCCGATAAGTCAGGCTGTCCTGTTTTCTGAAAGAGGAAAGAAGGCAAGCAAAAAAATTAGGGAAATAAACATTTCCATGACTTCACTTATGCCAGAGGAAAGTAATAATCCCACCTCCGAGAGGTCTAAGTGATCACTTATTGCTACACGATTTATTTTTAAAATACTGAATGTGTCTGATGTTAAAAAAAAATACTATGTTGTTTTCTATTACCGTAATCAATGATGTTAAGAGTAGCTTGTCCTTTTAAATAAGTCCTGGATTAGTCTCAAATCCTGTATTTTCCACTTTGCTTCTTCTTTATCTTTCTGTCTGCACCCCCTCCCCTCCCCAACCTATTACAAAGTTATCTTCAAATAAGGCCGGTTTAGGATCACGAGTCTGAGCCATAGGAATGACTCAGGGCAGGTACATCTGCAAAGTCAGGCATGAGCAATGAAGAGTCTGACTAGGTTTTCATGCAACTCACAGGCAAAAAACAGCTTCCAGACAAGGCAAAGGGACTTCGATCCGCTCAGCTGATCAGAGAGAGGAATTTTACGGCACATTCTCAATAGCTCATGGCTGCTTTTCAACAAAGCTCAGCATCAGCTGTCTTGGAGCAGATACATGTTAACCACCGGCATCGCTGGTCTGAAGGCTTTGTCAGTGCCATCACTGAACACCGTTTCCAGAGGCACCTAGAACCAAAGGCACCTAGAAATGCACCAAGATTTGTTGCAAAGTAAGACACAACCAAAAAAAAAAAAAAAAAAGACACAACCAACATTACAGTCAGACCAATGATACCAAATACTGCTCTGATCAAGAGAGTGAAGCAAGTTAGTTAACACCATTGCCTTTTGTTTGTTTGGGGCAAAAACAAAGCCAGCAATTCCTGGCATGGTCTCTAATCCACTCCCCCACAAGTCACATGCCTTCCTATCTCAAATACTCATTCTTCATGTTTAATGACCAGGTCAGAATGTTTAGTAGGGAGGGGCCACGCAGAATGGAGATGGAGCCCCTATCATCGGTGGTCTTCCTGGGACACCACGGAGTTGACTGAGGTCCAGCATGACCTCCCAGGGCAGGGAGTCCTTCCCCGTGCCCATCGAAGCTCAGGCTCTCCAGATCTGTGCCTGCCCTAAGTCTAGCCGGGAAGCCAGTGAGGTCAGCCCTGCTGCGAGCAACTTAGGATCCTCCCCACATAATTTCTTCACCCCACACCACACAGATAAAAAGGGGTCTTTGTGAGAAGTGTCACAAGGGCCTCACTAGGAAAGGCTTCAGATATCTGACTTAAAAAGAGAGACGGGGCACCTGGTGGCTCAGTTGGTTAAGCATCTGCCTTCGGCTCAGGTTGTGATCCTGGGGTCCTGAGATGGAGTCCCCCATCAGGTTCCCTGCTCAGTGGGGAGCCTGCTTCTCCTTCTCCCTCTGCCATTCCCCTTGCTTGTGCTCTCTGGATCTCCCTATCTCTCTATCAAATAAATAAATAAATAAATAAATAAATAAATAAATAAATAAATAAAATTTTTTAAAAAATAAAAAGAGGAATAAGCCAGGAGGCTTTCCTCTTCACCCCAAATCTGTGATTATTTCTACGATATAATCTTTCTCACAAATGCATATTTTGTGAATTTGTGAAGCCTCTGTCATTATACTTTTGCTCTGAATGTTATAGGATTTTGAGAATTAATGTTAAAATAGTCTTCTCAAGATGTACCTGTTGTAGACATTATTCCTTGGGGAATTATAATCCCTTATTATAAGACTGAGACCAAGTCAAGTTTATTTATTTGTTGTGGAATTTAACTAGCATCCTATGTGCTTAATTCTGTTGTGAGAGAACTTTTATAAGTTACTTCTACCTTACTTTTTATGTCTCTGAGAAGTACTATTATTAGCTAATTTTCAGGACAAGTCAAATTTGGCAAAACCATGTTAAGAGGGATGGCATTTCCTGTCACTTTGCAAGTCTGATTTATAACAGTAATACTGTTCCTACTCTTTGGAATCCTGCATCCAGGATATGGTGTGGTGGAGGTGCCTAAAATATTGAAATACTTGATGTCTTAACAGTAGGAGAGTGACTGCCTCTCGGGGGCAGGGAGCAATGAGAGCAGAGAGGAGAGTGCACGGGGCCTTTATGGTATTGGTAGTGGTGGGTGGTGAGTTCATAGACGTTAATTTTATTGCCAGGCTTTATAACATCCCTAACGTTCATTGAATATATTTTTCTGTATCAATTACAAATACCATGTGCTTGGGGGAGCCTGGGTGGCTCAGTCTGTTAAACATCCAACTCTTGATTTCGGCTCAGGTCATGATCTCAGGGTCTTGAAATCAAGCCCTGTGTTGGTCTCCAAGATGGGCACGGAGCCTAATTAAGATTCTCTCTCCCTCTCCCTGTTCCTCTTCCCACCCAACTTCTCTCTCTCTCTCTCTCCCTAAAATAAATAAATAAATAAATAAATAAATAAATAAATAAATAAAACTACAATGTGCCTGATACTCAAATAGGACTATCTGTTAAAGCTTCCACAAATGCATGCACCTTATGTTAAAAAAAATAATAATTCTGTGTTAAAATGACCACATCATCCTTACATCCTATTACCATGAAAACATCAGAATAATAAAATGCTCTATTTTAAGGAACTTTAAGAAAAGGATCCTAAAATCTAATATAGATGTTTTCCTGTTACATCTGTTACTCTTAACACAAATGCTAACCCTAATCTCACACATATGCCGTGATTATGGAGTGCTTTGTGACTCACTCGGTCTCTCTAAAGTTAAAACCTTTTTCTGGGACTTCAGATTCTTTGAGCTAAGAGCCCTTTTGAGTTTGCTTATTTCTCAGCGGTCGGTGATTTTTAAAAATCCCAGCAAATGTCCTTTGCCTCCTTCCGAGAGAAGAGAGTTGGATACTAGATTGTTTTTAAGATCTTCTGACTCAAAAAATCTGATCCTGTGACAATCCAGGGAAAAAAGTGTTAGATGCTTTTCCAGCTTCCCTGTTCTCAAAGTATCTGGTTCCTTCTTTACACAATTGAAGAAAAAAGAAGAATGCATGGAATTAGAGATTACTTTGCTCCCCGACTTCTCACTTCTTTACTTTTCAATGTGAATCACCAGCTGACCACCTCCTATTTCCTCCCACCTCTGTTACACACACACACACACACACACACACACACACACACACACACACACACACAGTATATAAGGAGCCTGGCCTCATGGATTCGCCAGCTTAGGTCCAATCTTATTCTTGCTGTTACTCCTTCCCATGTCTAGATAGTATCAGCTAACATTTCTTGATCCTTTGCTATGTCCTTCGCTAAGCACTTAACTTGGATTACTGGGGCATTATTCCTTAGCCTTTGGTTTTTGGAGTCAGCCAGTCCCTAGATTTACATCTCAGGTTAGCCCTTTAGAAGCTATGAAACTTTGAGCAAAAAAAATTCACATTTCTGAGCCTCAGTGTTCACATCTGTAAAATGGGGGATTATGTAAATATAAAATCTTAAAAACATTTACAAAGAGCTACTAGAATTAGAGACTGGCACACAGACTGTCATAAATGTCAAAAATGTTATTTGTTGTTTTTATTATTAGCATTACTGCCAGTGCCATCACACTGACCAGTATTCCTAAATCCCTGCTCCTAGGATCCTCACTCGCAGCTCTGATACTTGATTTTCTTGCCCCCGGCCTGGGTGTCAAATCCCTTCTCCTGACCTTTGGAACCCGGGCTCCCCACACGGGTGATTTCTTAACTTGCTGCACCCTGAGGCCCACCTACTCTTTCCACATCATTTACTGTGTTCTCTTTGCTATATCTGACTTCTTTGTACTTAAATCCCCATCAGGCCTCCTGCCTAGCACACACTCCCAAGATTGTTCTATAGACTCCAGATAAGATGTGTGCGTAGTCCTCCCACTTAACCCACCCACAAACCCTGTGAAAGTGCAGGGTCTCTGCCATCCTCAACAAGCAAATTCCATCTCTTGTCCCAAGGCCAGCCCTTCAATTCCCATCATCTCCCAGCCAGCTGGGGTACGGACCAAATCTGCTAAGTCACATGGCCAGGCCTAGCTGCCAGAGAGGCTGAGAAGTATACCCTGAACAGGGTGGCCATGGGTCCTGCTGAATTATTAGCATGAAAGCAAAGCAGAACAGATCTTCAGGACAGCCAGCAAGCTGCCAGAGACCGGTCAGAGTATTTTCATTTCATAGGTGAGAGTGTTTTCATTTCCTCTGACTCAGGGAAATTAAGAGGTCCCCCAGCCCGGAAGTCAAGGAACCAGGAATTGAAGGCAGGTCTTTCAGACTCTGGAGCTATGCCTGAAAGTACCTGTCAGGTACCTGCTGATTCCCCACTTTCACTGATAATGTAGATGCCCCCCACACCCTCCGCCAGGAGATTTGTCCTTGATCCCCATGCCCCTCCCATTCTACCTGGAAGATTGAAGCAAACTCTTCTCTTTAATTATTTTAGCTACAACATGGTTTTCATATACCCTCATATAATTTTAGATATCCCAGCATATTTTTAATATTTACTAAGTGGCACGATCTTGCCAATTATTCACACAGAAGAATTCTTTAAGAGTTAAGGTTGCCAAGGCTGTGTTCCTCACACAGTACAAAATATTTCAAACCTTATTTCAACCAGGTTTCTGAAGAGCGATTTAAATTAATTTCATGGGGGAAAAATTACACACACACACATACACTATCAAAAAATATCCTGAAATGATAGCAAGAAAATTATCCATTTTACGTAAAGAGCAAAAAGTCGAATTTGAATTATAAATTCAAGCCACTGCTTTAATGTTTGCTTCAAGTCCACGTTGTTTTGTTTTTCAACACAGAGATGACTACTATTTGGTATTCTTCACAGACACATATGCCTGGACTTAGAGTTAATGAATAGCTTCCCTGCTGATTTTTTTGGGTTTAATTTCATTCCGTTTAACTTAGCTCTCAACACTGTATTTATTAGAGATCAATAATCGCATTATTGTGTGTTAACAGATGCCTCTAACACTTAAACAATTCTCTCAAGGATTTGGGAAACCATCGTGGAAGCCATTTAATATTCGTTATTAATATTAGCTGGCTAAACGATGGTAGTTTTTAATTTGCATATAGAACGACCCTATTCTCTTACCAGGACAAATACTATACTAATTAGGGTCAACTATCTGCTGTAACAAACAATCCCCACATCTCAGTAGCTTAAGAATCTAAAAATTCGATTTTTCACTCACGTTTTCTCACCATTAGGGTTGGTAGGGGGCTTCTGCTCCACATGGCCCCTCAGATGCAGCCTGCTTTTCTCCTATGGCTCCATTTTCCAGGTACTAGAATTCTCTCCGTCCTACCCATGAATGGAGAAAGAGTGGAGAATACTGGGTGGGTGGGAGGCTTTTTGATGGGCCCTTCCAATTCTCACTCCCACCACGTCCCACTAGCCAGCACCCAGTGGCCAGACCACACCTAACTGCAAGGGAGGCTGGGAAGTAGTAGAGCTACGTGCCCAGGAAAAGGAGCATCACTTAGCCACCAAATAAAATTGAGTCTCTGTCACAAATACCAAAAGAAACTGCTGGGCAAGAAAAAAATAATAGGGAATTCAACTTAAAAAGTTTTTTTTTAATTAATGATGATATAACTGAAAATCATGACCTTTTATTTGTAGTAGCAAATCTACTGAGAGTAAGAGGTGTTCTAAATTCAAGTCAGCTTTTCACAAGTCACTCACAAGCAGCTAAGGTCAAAATTTTTTTATTATGGCAAAATATCTCATAACATAAAATTTAACATCTTAACTGTCTTTAAGTGTACAGTTCAACCACGTTAAGTACACTCCCACTATTGGGCAACTGTCACCTCTATCCACCTCCACAAATTAAAACCCCACACCCATTGAACACTTGACTTCTCATCTCCCCTCCTCCCAGCCTCTGGGAAACCTCTATGAATGTGACCATTTTAGAAATGCACCTCATATAAGTGAAAGCATACAGTGTTTGGCCTTCTGCAGCTGGCTTATTTCACTTAGCAGAATGCCTTCAAAGTCCATCCACATTGTAGCATGGGATCAAAATCCCCCATGAGGCCAAATAACACGCCGTTGTATGCGTTGTATGCATGTACCGCGTTTTGTTTCTCCATTCATCCACCAATGAACCCTTGGACTGTTGCCACCTTTTCTGACTACTGTGAATCATGCTGTTCTGAACATGGGTGTTCAAGGCCCTACTTTCCCTTTTTTGGATACACACCCAGAAGTGGAGTTGCCAGATCATTTGGTAATGCGGTGTTTAATTTTTTGAGGGACTGCTCTACTCTTTAACCACAGTAGCTGTTAAAGTCATAACAGCTCCAGAGACCAACTTGTAATTGGCTTCTACAAAAGGTTGTAATGACTCATTTGTAAAGGTACAGTCCCCATTAAAAAGTTTCCTGAATTGGAGGATTGTGTGTTTTCAATTTAGCTCTTTAAGAACTAGAAAAGTTTTAATTTCATTTTTCCTTTGCCTCTAAGTGAAGTGATAAAATACAGTGAGTAATTAGTTGTACTCTCTGGGAGGTGTAAAGAATGGGAATTTGCTAGGAAAACGTGTGTTGGAAGCTCTGTCCTAGCCCTCTTGTGACACTGGTATCTAATAGATTTCCTGGAAATGATGGGACTAGTTTATCACACTAACACTAAAAATTAAACCAAGAAAATCTCTGCGGCACTGTCAATTTTGACTTCCAATTAACAATTAAAACCTGACAGCCACACCATTCACCAACTGATATCGTTGGCTGTGCTTTGTTTCTGCGGCTCATCTGATAATTATCTGGGTGACTTCATATTCTGACCTCTTCGGATTTTTTTCCCATTGATTATTTTTGTGTAAATATTTAAAACAACTAACTAGAGTGATGAAAACCTAGTGCTTTCCAGAAGTTTCAGCCAAACAGCGAGGGGTTTTGGATGTTTGGTTTTGATTTCATTCTCTCTGCCAATTTAGGGTTTCTGAGTACAAGTACTGTCGAAATTCAAAGATACTATAAAAATGAAAAGCAAGCAGGTACTGTGGAAATGAGAGCACATTTGAACTGAACCCTTCTCTGAGAGATTGATTTGGAAACCTTTGGTTCCTTAATAATATGATTTTTAACGTGGCTATTTCATCACTGGTGTACGGCAGTACATTGATATGCGAGGTTTCAAAAAAGATCTCCAAGTAAAGCTTTTCCAGGACAAAAGGCTGAAAAATGAAGTTGGGCCCAAGGTTTGATATCAGATTATCATTTTTGATGGCAGCACATCATAAAAGACCCCTTCTTTTTTTTATAAATTTATTTTTTATTGTTGTTCAATTTGCCAATATATAGAATAACACCCAGTGCTCATCCCATCAAGTGCCCACCTCAGTGCCCGCCACCCAGTCACCCCCACCCCCCGCCCACCTCCCTTTCCTCCACCCCTAGTTCATTTCCCAGAGTTAGGAGTCTCTCATGTTCTGTAAAAGACCCCTTCTATCCATTCTTGTCTGCGTGTCCTCAGGGCCGGCAGATTTGGGGGGTCAGCATTGGAGAATGTTTAATTATTTTTCAATAAGAGAGCGTTTGGTGCTTAACTCACAACAGTGCTTACATCACTTATGATGTGAAATGGACTTATACAGTATATACTCAAATACTAGTTGCCACCAACGCTTCTCACTGCTATACACTGGATTTGCATGGCTTTTGCTCCTCTTGTTTGAACACTTGCGTTCACAGGACTTTGATAACATTCCTGATATAAGTCACCTACATATTATTTTGAAGTTCCTTTGAAGGTATTTCTTGGGAGAAGAAATAAAATCTGGACTAGTTTCTCTGTAACACTGTCTTTTAAGGAGTAAAGCCACAGATGTAAGAGCCTGCCTGTGAAATCCATCACAGACCTTGCACTCTGCATGCAGTGTGAGCAGTAGAGAGTTTAGCAACTTCCATAAAGAAAAGCTGACGTCATTTTTAAACACGGATCTTGTGTATAATTTCACATCTGGCAGCAAGGACTAGTAAAACGCGTAGCATTATAAATACTGGACTTTGAGGCTTCTTCGCTTCAACAACCACCGTCAGGTACACATTTATATGGCTTCATGGTGGCAGCATGGACAAAGTGGTAGCCAGCTCTGAAATCACTCTAGAAGCTTCCCTCGATCCATCTATTCATTATACAATCTCAGAATGAGTCCCAGTCATTCCTAGTGATATTCAACTCTCTCAGTACTCATCCCTCCAGAGTTCTTAACCTCTACATTTATTCTCCTCTCTCGCACTCTTGGGCCCTATTTTTATCCGGTTCTCTGTTCTTAGGATCTGAGCAGCTGCCATCCTCAAGGACCATTGTCATCATTCAGTTTTGTCTCTGCCTATCCTTCACCAACCGACTTCTCATAGTTTTATCCTCCTTAAAAAATGAACACACACACACAACTTCATTTCCTTTTCTTTTTCTGACTTAAATATATCGGTTAATTATCTGGCCTCCTATCAAACTCAGAAGGTATGGTGTACTGACACCGACCAAAGTGAGTTCTCGTCCTGGCCTGGCACAAGATACTTCTCTCTTGGGATTTGTTTTCTCATCTGTAAGGAGAGGAGACAATGATCCTACCACATGTAGGTTGTTCTAAAAGTTAAGCATGGGGCAGCCCCGGTGGCTCAGCAGTTTAGCGCCTGCCTTCAACCCGGGGCCTGATCCTGGAGACTGGGGATCGAGTCCCACATCAGGCTCCCTGCACGGAGCCTGCTTCTCTCTCTGCCTCTCTTTCTCTCTCTCTCTCTCTCTGTGTGTCTCTCATGAATAAATAAATAAAAATCTTTAAAAATAAAAAAGTTAAGCAGGATAGCATATACACAGCACCTCTAGGCCCAAAATTGGCCTCAGGAAACATTAATTATTATTATTATTATTATTATTATTAAATGTTGACCTTCCTTTCAAATGAAAACTGGAGATTCTTCCCAGCAATCATCCTCTTTTTCCCAGGTTTCAGGATAAAATTAATTTAATACAGTGTAATGCTTAAAGGTACTACTGTGTAACATGATGAGGGTTCCTAGGGCTGAGTTCTGTGGACAGCTGCACTCACTTCCCCTGAGTCAGCTGCCACCAGAGGTGCTAAGGCCACACGGACTTTGCAGAGATGAGACACCTTAGACCCCAGCAGAAGGCAGTGGGGAAATAAACCCAAAGTTGCTTTGTATTCAGAATGATGATCCAAATCCTGTTCGAGACACTAAATTGAGAGCTCACCCCGATTAGTTATCCTTGGAGGAAATTAAAATCGCTACTAAAGCCTCCACGTTCCAGGCTTTTCTATAAGACCTGAGATCTGGGGAAATGCAGCGGTTTCCTTGCCCCCTTGGGGGATCTGGCCCCTAATCCTGTCGACTCAGATGAACTAGAGAGAGAGACGCGGAACCTCTCCCGCCAGGGTATTTGGGGGTACAATAGACTCCTAACGCCGACCGGAGCCTGCAGCTAGTAGCTCGTTGCCCTCCCCGAGGGCTGGACAGGCCCGAGCCTGACTGAGCGCGGACTTGGCCTGCAGGCCCTGGAGGGGGGCGGGGGGCGGGGTCGCCCCCCGCTGGGCGTGGCCTAGGGCAGAAGGGGCGTGGCCGGGGCCGCAGGACGTGACCTAGGGCTGGGTGGGGCGTGGCCGAACTTGGCCCCGGGACCCGGGCGGGGATAGGCCCGGGGCGAAGGGGGCGGGGAGCGGGGAGGCCGGGGCCCCGCCGGCTGGCCGTGCCGGGGTCCCGGGGAGAAGGCGGCGCGCGGCCGGAGGAGGCGAGGTGCGCGGGGCCGAGCGGGCGGGAGCCGAGGGCGGGGCGGGGCGGGGCGGGGAGCCGCTGCGGCCGGGGCCGTCAGTCCCTGCGGGGAGCCCCCACCCCCCGCCAGCGGCGCCCCCGGGGAGGGGGCCGCCCGCGCCTTTGCGAGCTGCGCGCTCCCCGGGGCGCAGGGGTTGCTGCAGGGCCGGGGCGGGAGGCGGCGGAGGCCCGGACAGAGGGGCTCGGGGGCCCGCGGCCGCTGCGCTGGGCCGGGGGCGCCTCTTCCGCGACGTCCACCTTCCATCTCCTTTCAGAAGCCTTGAAGTCGTGCCTGCGCGCCTGGGGCCTCCGCGTCGCCCGAGCTCGCCGTGCCAGGGTCGCTCCACCTGAAGCTCCCCAAGCACACTCGGGACGCGAGCGGGGCTGGGACACCTTCCGAGGGGCCTGGGGGCAGGGCCGCCTCCGCCGGGGGCGCATCCACGGGGACAGCGTCCTCCCGGTGACACGTGTCCGTGAGTCCTGAAGTCCCGCCGCAGGGAGGAAGCGCACAGGCGCTCGCTCCTGCCCTGCAGGATCGTCCTTTCACTGCCCAATAGAACAAACGTCGGTGAGCACAGAGCCCTCGGACTTGCACCGACTTGGCCCGGTTACGTTTTCATTTTGCATAGACAGCGGGGGTGTACAGCGGTTACCCTAAAATCCCGGTGTGATTCCGGAAGTAACTCACCGCCCTTAACAAGAAATCTCAGTGCACCCAGCAAAGAAAAGGAGACCAGACAACTTGCTGTTGATAGCAAGGTAGCGACTTAATTTTAAAGAGGATACTAAGAACACAAAATTCACAGCGTGCTACTTTATGAATTTATGTTTTTCATTGATGGAGGCTACATGTGGCCCGGTCGTTATGAAAGTTACTAAGAGATCTGTAATATAGATTTGAGGCATAAAATAGCAAAATGCATTTTATTTCCATTCCTGGATCTTAGAATTATAATAGGAATAGGAATGCCCAAACCTAAACATATATATATATATATATGCATATATGCAATATGTATGCAATATATATATATATATATATATATATATATATATATAGCCAGTTAGTAAAAGCGAATCGCCAGGGGTCTTCTTTGAGTTGCCCAAACCTATATATACATATTTTTTTGCATATATACATATGCTATACACACACATATATATGTGTGTATATATATACACAAATAAACATATACAATACAAATAAAAACATATATATATATATATATATATATATATATATATATATATATATATATTTGCCAGTTAGTAAAAGCAAATTGCCAGGGGTCTTCTTTGAGTTCTGTGCACCTGAATACTCTGCACTGCTCTGTGAGGTATTCTGGGGTTACAGAAGAGGAAAGAAAGGCACAGATGGGTAAGCCACACTACTGGAAAGCTTAGAAAGAAAAGTCCATATCTTTCTAACTCCAAAATCTGTGCTCCTACCACTTAGCCACTCCATACTTTTGTTCTTCACGAGTCTGCCTTTTATGCAACAGGAACTGCACGTACACTGGTAGAAGGGGCAGGAAGCCAGGTTGCTGGCTTAAAGAACTCTGAGGACTCATGAGTGGAACTTAAGGCTATTTCTGATTCCAGCTCTGCAACTTTGGGTGAATTACTTATCTTTGCTGGGCACATAAAGGTCATTGATCTCTAGGTCTCTATACTCGATCGAAAAGCCTATAGATTTGTGAAGACAAGATTCTGCTTTTACCATTTAATGATATATGTGGTCACACTTGGTGTTGAAATTACAAGGTGGTCATGAAAGGTTGGTTTATTCATTCAATAAATGTGTATGGTATAGCTGGACGTGCCCCAGAGCTGCTCTAATACAGAGCCGGACAGGCAAGGATTCTAGCCTCTAGGAGTCTATATTTTGGTTGGAGGCAGAGAAGCCTGAGGAAACAAAGAAGGAATGAGCAAACAAATTAATTCACCGACAGCTACAAATTGTAAACAGAGGGCTGCGATAAAGGAAAATAGAGCAGGGGGCGGGAGTTGGGAGGACTCTGCATGTGGTGCTGAAAACAGTCCTCATGAAGACCTTTTGATTTAGAAGAGTGAAAAGGACCTGGCGATGTTCATTGCTTGCAGTGGGACCTGCTGAGGCGAAGCAGCCATGAAACAACTTGGCATGTTCTAGAAAGTGCCAGAACGTTGTTGTGACTGGAGCTTGGGTGATTGGTTCAAGATGAAGTTGGAAAGACAGGGCGGCACTAGGTCACGCAGGGCTTTGTGCCGCCTGGTAAGTGCTCTCAAGGCTTGACTGGAGCCTAAGTTCTGCTTCTTAGCTTCTTCATAAGGCTGTTGACAGATTTTATGTTGGCCAGTCTGTTGGCCACAGACTTCAGTTCCTTACCATATGGACTTCTCCATAGGGCTCCTCATGATGTACCTTCCCCCAGGGCAAATGTTCCGAGAGAGAAAGAGAACCCGAGGTAGAAGCCATCTTTTTTTTTTTTTTTTTTTTTTAACTGATCTCAGAAGTAGCATCCTGTTGATTCTGCTGTATGCTGTTGATTACACAGACCAACCCTGGTCCTGTGTGTGTGTGTGTGTGTGTGTGTGTGTGTGTGTGTACAACACAGGGGTGTGAATACCAGGAAGGATGGAATTGTTGGGTGCCATTGTGGCATCTGCCTACCACAAGGTCTATGAGATGTCCAACGGGAAATGTCATATAGGCTGGTGGGTACATTATACCATAGCTCATGGGAGGGATCTGGGCTACAGATAATTATTAGGGAGTCATTAATCATGATATATGAAGCTGTTGGAAGTGTATAAAAGGACTAGGGAGAGAATATAGGTAGGGAAGAGGAACCTCGAACCTGTGTCCACGAGCCCAATGCTAAGAGATCAGTGGAGCCAACAAAGGAGTTTGGCCAGTGAGGCAGGAGAACCAGTACAGCATGCATTGTGGGGGTGGGTGATGACCTAATGACTTAATTGAATGACAGGTTTCACTGGACAAGTTCCCCCTTCCCCCATGAAGGGTACAACATACCTCGAATATGGGGCTGAAGTGAAAAGGATTTCTGAAAAAAATGCAATTTAATACAATTTGAAACGTGAATAGTTAAACTTTAACCCAGATAGAAGCAGAGAAAAGGAGAACACATATATGGGATAGAACAGAGTTTTGAGGAACCTGTCTAGAACCTTAGTGCCCTCTCGGTCTGGGATTATAGTTGGTAGAGAGCCCCTGTGCAAGGATTTTAGAGGTTGCTCTAGGAATTAAACTTGAAGACAAAATAATGAACTATATAACAGAAGGGCTACTGGCCTTGGCAAATGCCCATCCTTACTTCCATATACACTTTACAGCATTACTATATGAGAAATCTTTCTCCTCAAATGTCTTAAATAGCCCAGTAAGCCCTACAGTAACAATGGGGAAAATTAATTCCTGATTAAGTGGTGTCCTGCTCAGGAGCCCTATGAACTTCACTGTTAATAGAAGGACAACCTAAGATGGTTAAATATATTTTTCACGCACCAAATATTCTTTAGGGTGTATTTTCAGGAGTCCAAGTTTTTCTAAGAAGGCTTTCATTAAAGAAAAAAAAAAAAGCAAAAAAGCTTTTCATTCATAGACATCTCCCTCCCTTAAAAAAAAAAAAACAAATAAGGGAGGGAAGAAGAAGAAAAATAAAACATCTGCTCCCACCTGGCCACCTGTCCTAAAGCAGCTGTGGTTCTGAGTGCCCCTTCATGGAAACAGTGTCTGCCCAAATACACGTGCTTCTCTGCTCTGCATGGGAGTCGTGAGCCTCATCCACTTCTCTGTCCCCTTCCAGCGAGGTATGGCCATATGACTGACTTGCTTTGGCCAATGCAATGTAAATAGAGTGACGTGTCACTTCCAGGTAGATGCTTTAAGAGCCATTGAGAGGGGGCACCTGGGTGGCTCAGTGGTTGAGTGTCTGCCATGGGCTCAGGGCGTGATCCTGGGGTCCTGGGATCAAGTCCCATATCGGGCTCACTGCGGGGAGCCTGCTTCTCCCTCTGCCTGTGTCTCTATCTCTCTCTGTGTGTCTCTCATGAATAAATTAATTAAATATTAAAAAAAAAAGAGCCAGCGAGAGGTCTGTCATCTGTCACACTTTCTTTCCCCCTGCCACCATGACCATGAATTTTCTAGATAGAGGCTGTTCTGTCTGCTTGGATCAGGACATGAGGACAGAGAGCAGAGCCCCCCATCGACCTGTATTAGATATGTCATGAGAGCTAGAAATAAACGTTTGTGTTTAGACCCCGAGATGTGGGGATTTGTTGTTACCACAGCATAACCTAGTCTATCCTGACTAATGTACTCAGTAACTGCTGAGCCACATGCATCCAGGGATTACTGATTTCCAGCTTACCAGACACATGGAGGCCTAGGAGGAAAGGTGCCGTAGAAGGCTTGCTGCTGGGACTAACGCTCCCCTTACTCTTGGGGAGACAGCAGGGGTACTTGTTTCCATGATGCACAACTCAGCCTCATGATTTTCATCAAAAGGGACAAAATGGCATTTAGGTGTTTAATTACACCCTGTAAGGGCAGCCATTGTTAAAGTGTAAAAAACAGAAAGGCTCAATGCGTGGAGCGATAGTGATTTTTATTTTGAAAAACACTCTGTGTGTGTGTGTGTGTGTGTGTGTATTTTTTAATTATCAGCTCACTTCCAAGTTTTCCAATACAAAGGACATGGGTTCATGGGTTCAGTGTTAAGAGATGATTCTTCCCAAATGGAATTATCCACAGATGCATTTCAGAAATGATCTTGTCACCAAAGGACATTTGAAATGCATCATCCATACGCATTTTTTAAAGCAGCTTCGATGATTTTAGATATGGTTTGCTGGCTATCTTATTTTTGAACTAAGGGCATCAGACCTAGGTTTTGCTCTCAATGTCCCGGAGGCAACGTGTTCACACTTTTACTGAGTTAAACAGAAGCGAAGCAGGGAACATTTTGTTTTGGGCAGAGCTGTGCTGCATTCTTAGGGATGTTGGCTATAAATCCATTCTCCCTAGAGGTTAACAATCAAAGTTCTCCCCCTCTCTTACTCAGACGAGTGATATGATGATGATAAATTGCTTGGACATGACTGCCCCAAGCACTAGCGTGATGAATTATGTTGTTGAGGGCATGACCACAGATTCTCCATTGTCAGTCTGCAATATTGAATATTGGCAGGATTCATAAACAGCCTTCTGCCAATTTTGGTCACCGCTTTGCATATTAAATTCTCTGTTTTCACAGGTCATGGTTCTTAGTTCTTAATCAACTCTGTCTCTCCCTGAATTCACTTAACTAATCAACCTTTTGTTTTTTTCTGTTTCCTAACACACGAAATGGATGGGGTGTTCTCACAGTTGTGTTCAGTAAACATTGAGACTTTCTTCACAGAAAGTGTTAAAATAGTAATTATTAGTCCTTTTCACTAAATCCAGAGTAATAACAGCTTATCTTGCAGTGGCTTAATTGGGTAATTATTTAGTGTTTGAAAAGCACTTGAAGAGAATATTGGTAAATATTGTTGTGAATGTAATGCTCCTTTGTGTAATTCCAAGTCCACTGCAACCAAATACTCCTTTGCATTACTGTGTACCAACAATGATTTCTTAATATTGCTTACTATTTTCAAAATTACATAGGTACTGATTTTTGAATTTTTTTTTTGAGAGAGAAAGCTGGGGGAGGAACAGAGAGAGAGACAGAGAGAGAGAATCTTAAGTAGGCTCCACACCCAATGAAGAGCCCGACATGTGGCTCGATCTCACGACCCTGACCTGAGCCGAAATCAAGAGTCAGGTGCTGAATTGACTAAACCACCCAGGCTGCCCCCTGATTTTTGAAATATTTAAAGTCTTTTCATAAACTCCTCAAGTTATCACATTTATACTGTCACATTTCTACATGTCGTATCTATTACATTCGTTATATATCTGAAAAGTTAAATGTTATTGTCTTGTTCTCTAAAGTTTGGAGGAAATAGAAAGGCCAACCCTCAACCCTCAGCTCAGGGGTATTTCACATGATACGTCTTCTACATAATCTGTGTGTGGTATCTACTTAACTTTTCAGCAAGCTGGCCTATTATACCATGACAGATAACTGAAATAAACAACTCCGAGTCCATACACTGAGCCATCACCTGATTATCATCGAAATTTGTCACAAAAGTGTTAGATTGAATCACACGTGCCTGGCCAGCCCTTTCAACAAATTTTCTACTCACTCTGTAGACCCAGATCTCCCAGGTGTATTTAAAGGCCACATCCGTAGCTTGGATTAGGTGACCTCCATTACTGACGGTATTAGTTTGCTAGGGTTGCCATAACAAAATATCACCAGCTGGGTGACTTCGACAACAGAGATTTATTTTCTCACAATTCTGGAAGCTGAAAGTTCAAGATCAAGGTGTTGGTAGATCTGGTCTCTTCTACGGCCTCTCTTGGCTCGGCTGCCTCCTCCCTGTGTCCTCCCATGGTCTTCCCTTTGTCTATGTTGTCTGCGTCCTAAGCTCTGCTCTTAACTACGTAAAATCGTCATATTGAATTAAGACCCACCTACAAAACCCCATTTTCGTGTGATTACCTCTTTAAAGGTCCCATGTCCATATCCAGTTATATGCAGAGGTCCTGGAGATTAAGACTCCAACATATAAGGTGGGGACACAATTCAGCCCACACCACTGAGCTGTACTAATGGTCTGCAGAAACTGCCATTTTTGGAATTATTTTCATTGATCATCAAATATGAGCAACCAAATGATGACTAGAAATCTTTGGAGGATCTACTCAGCTTATGAACTTCTTAACAGTACTTGGAGGAGAGTTTTATGCTTGTGACTTAAAACAATGAAGTAATTAGATAAAAACTGTAGCAGCATTGTTACATGCATTCTATGTACTCTATTAAGCAGTTGACCATAAAATGTACATAATTAAGTATACCTTGCCATCTGAACTACCACCATCTAAATATTTGTTATAAATATTTATACGCAGAATCTCCTCTTTAAACCAAAACTCTTGCTATGATGAGTCCACATACTTGTGCCATCAAAAAGGCCAACAAGATGCAGTGGACACCATGGTCCCAGCTCAGATCTTCCCCCTGGAGGGGAACATCTTGGGCTCGCATTGTTAAATGTGTTGTGCACTTTTGCTTTCGTGTTGTCAACTGAAAATGTCTAAGAAAGCAGGAGAGTTCTAAAAAGAGATGATAAGCCTAAGAAGCTAGAAAAATTTTGAGAAAATATTTGGAATGATGAAAGCATCAAATACCTCAGTGTGACTGTTACCTGTCTACATCTACCATGGGTACCAAAGTTGTTTCTGGAAAACTTTACAGAGTGCCTTCAGAATACAGTAATACTGTTTTGTTTTGTTTTTTAATTCTAAAAAAAATGTCTTTCACAGTTAATTAATTGCCAGAAATCCTTAGAGGATTGTTATATAGGTCTATAACAGTATGTTAGTAATATCTGGGATAATTGGTTGGTGGTTTTGATGGGCTGCAAAACATTAATTTTCCCCTTAAAAACTGTTTTTATTAGAATCTATTGTTGAAGCTGGGTAATACCTAGAGGTTCATCATACTCTTCTCTCCTCATGTGCAAGCTTTTAAAAATGCCCACATTAAACAGTTTAAAGCACCTGGGTAGCTCAGTGAGTTGAGCATCTACCTTCGATTCAAGTCATGATCCCGGGGTCCTGGGGTTGAGCCCCACATGGGGCTCCTGCTTAGTGGGGAGTCTGCTTCTCCCTCTTCCTCTGCCTCTAACCCGGCTGATGCATTCACTTGCACTCTCTTGCTCTCTGTCTCTCTCTTTCAAATAAATAAATAAAATCTTAAAAAAATAAAAAGTTGAAATGAAATCGTTTTTTAAAGAAATGAATGTAATATATAAAGTCCTGCAATGCAAAGTTCAGGACCCATCATATTTTCAGGGAGAAATTACATTTGAATAATGAGGTAAGGGTGCATATGTTAGACAATGCGTGTGTTAGTAGAGTGTGGTTTTTACTACCAATCCTCCATTGCAAAATAATCGTTGAGAAACCCTTATCCAGGAAAGCCTATACAAGAGTGCCTTCGCTGGTTTTGACCTAGATTATTTGACACATGTTTTTATTTATCACTCCCTGGTGTATGGCATGTCTATCACTTCATGAGTCAGTGCCTTCCTACCACAGAGCTGCCCAGCCTGCATTTTCTCCAAGTGCAGTCTTTAACTTCAGACACTCTCCACTTGCAGCTGCCCAAATCCATTTCACATGGGAATTCAGGAACAGGGGTGCTGGCTTCCAAAGCATCATGCCTGGTGAATGCCTTCTTGTCTAGTACTTTCCAAAAAAATGTCCTCTGCTACCGCAGGAGGGGTCTTTACAGGTTGCCACTAGGCAAGAAAAGATCTCTGCTGAGTGTACTTCCAGGGCTGCTACTCCAAAGCCCTGTCTCCAGCTTGTCACTGCCTTTGCCCATCCCAGTTCCCCCAGCATCCACAGGTAGGATCAGGGACTGCCCTGGGCATCTCTCATGGGTCTCACTCACAGTTCCACAGAAGTCAAAGAGCTGACATTCATTCCCTTTAGCTTCCCTGTTGCTTTGAACTTGCCCCTTTCTCATTCAGAAGCATCTTCAAGGTGTATAAATACTTTGGAGCAGCTTAGAGAATAAGAAGTAAAAAAATCGGCTGTGTTTGGCACTGATATTACCGAGCCTTTGGCCTTAAAGCCGTACTTGATCTGTTGGCTATATGGGGAAGAGGGAGGTTCCTGCAACTGGCGTGCAGTGCCCCTTTTTGATATAATTCCTTCCTCCTAGGCATTATGTTTTCACTCTTTGTCTATCAGGGTATGTCAGTAGAAAGATCAAAATATTTCAAGCTAAGAAATCCAGGTTTAATTTGATCTCTGTGAAGATTCTTTATAGTTCTATGCATTGTCTATTGAATTTCATTTAATTGTTAGATTTAAAATATATGAAAAGAATGTATACATTAGGGACACTCCATGGACTTTTGCTACAGCTTATTCTTGCTATGGTGAAGTCAAAAGGATTAGTTTCTAAATTCCTTTGGTTTTTCATAGACCAAATCAGAATTATAAAAAGTTTTTCATATGGAATTTGCACAATGCATTCTGTAGGGATGGTGTAGTTTTTTTGTGAACCTGTTTTCACTTCTTTATTTTTATGTTTGTGTTAGTATTACCTCAGTAAAATGAGTTTCCATTAATTATCTTTTTTTTTTGAACTTTATTTATTTACTCATGAAAGACACAGAGAGAGAGGCAGAGAAGCAGGCTCCCTGCAAGGGGCCCGATATGGGACTTGATCCCGGGGCTCTGGGATCACACCCTGAGCTGAAGGCAGGCGCTCAACCACTGAGCTATCCAGGCATCCCTTCATTAATTATTCTTATATAATCTAACTATTTTATACCATTAGCAGAAAATTTCTTTACCTACATGTTGCCTCTCTACAAAGAATGATGTATTCAACTTCAGAGTTTTATTCTATGAAAATTGAAAGCTTACTCAGTAGCTGTACCATGTCTGACCATAATGTCTCAATCAATATTCTTGACACCATATATCATATTTATATCTTTAAATCAACATCATTTAAAATGATGTCAACAATTACAGGACCAACAAAAAGGTCTGAGAGTTAAAATTGGATGACAGCTTTCTCTGCCTAATTAGAAGTCATGATTATATTTCTGATGAGTTAGGAAGATGTTACCCCCAGAACAGGAGTTAGCTCTTTAATAGGCCAGAGAAAATAAATGTGTTACAATATACTTTAGAGGTGTTAAATGCCTTTTAATTTTCACAAACTCAGAATAATGTTTATCAGAATGAAAGAATTCATCACTAATATTTATCAAATTTGTCAAATTTGATTCATTTTCCCATCATTTTTAAAGCATGTTTGCAGGGCACCTGCAGAAGGGTCTGCCTTCAGCTCAGACCATGATCTCAGAGTCCTGGGATAGAGCCCCATGTTGGGTTTCCTCCTGAGCAGGAAGTTTGCTTTTCCCTCTCCCGCTGCCCCTCTCCCTCATTTGTGCTTTTTTTTCTCTCTCTCAAATAAATAAACAAAACCTTAAAAAAAGAAAAGAAGGCATGTTTGCTATACCCAGGTACTACCTTTGCTAATTACTTAATATTTTTCTTTAAACTCACCCACTTTTTTCCTCATCCTAAATAGTAATATCCATAAAAATCAGAGGGTCGCAACATTTATTACTTTTTTTCCAATACACATTAAAATAAGCAAATACATGTTTAAGACATTTTAAATGCCCATATATCACCTAAAATTGGTTTGAACCACCAGTGGGATATATATCACACCTTCTGAAAACATTGGCAAAAAACAAGCAGATGACTGACTTTTTTTTTTACTTATCTCACTATCCACTAAGAAATAATTCTTGGCTGTAAAGTTGGCACAAAACAATTTTCAGAATAGTCTCTCTACTTGTACTGTGATAATCAGACAGTGTGAACACTGGGTATGTACGTGTATAAATATATGTACACATATATACATATACACAATGGATCATTTAAGCTGCTATTTGGGAAATAGCCAAGAGCTTTCAGTTGCTTAGGCACTCAGCATCATTTATTTGAGGGCTAATAGAGCCAGCATTATTTTATACTAGGTGCCTCTATTTTACTGTGAGTCATAAGCAATATAAAGAGTGATAATAAAGAAAGTAATAATCTGGGTTGTGAGGTATTTTTATTTCACTCACCTGTTAGTAATAATCTGAAGTTTATAATAAACTAAACACTGTACTATGATTTGTTCGAGAATGGTTCAGAAAAAGAATTAGAATGATTATCAATAGGTTTCTCATTTCTGCTATCTGAATATCCCCATTTATCTAAAGTCTAAACAAGGTGAACTCATGGGGGAGCCACTGGAGAGGTTGGATAAAGGTCATTTACTGCCTTTTTGCCTAGAATCGTGGAATTTGTATCTGGAGGGAACTTTGAAGACCACCTTGTTTAACTCCTTCATTTTATCTGGGAGAAAACTGAGACTCACATGCTAAGTTGGCCAAAGAAAGTTTGGTCATATCAAGTTTTTGAAACCTTAATGCTGTTGATGAAGTTTTAGTGTTTCTTCCTATGGGGGAAATAGAGATGTGTTCATAGGACCATTCTGTTGGCCCATCTGTGTGCATTCTTCCATTTTTGAAATACAGCAATTCGGCATTAATGTTTGGTGGCACTCCAGATATTTAATAACTACTGACTACGGTTTGTATCAGATAAAAGACTAACCCTACTGAACATTATCAGCAATGTTTTCTGTTGCCTTTAATACATCTGAACGAGAGAGGAAAACTAGGACACTTTTCTAAGCAGTGTCAAGATGCATCTTACAAAATAAATAAAATTTGTGTTCTTAGGGTGAGTACATTTAGATTCAAACATCTCATTCTTGGGCAGCCCGGGTGGCTCAGCGGTTTAGCACCGCCTTCAGTCTAGGGCCTGATCCTGGAGGCCCGGGATCTAGTCTCATGTCAGGCTCCCTGCATGGAGCCTGCTTCTCCCTCTGCCTGTGTCCCTGCCTCTGTGTCTCTCATGAATAAATAAATAAAATATTTTTTAAAACATTTTTTTAAAAAATCCCATTCTTGATTTTTTTCATCTGTATGTCTAATGGCAAAGCAAACAACAATAAAAACTGGTGATCAAAGGCAATGAAAGTAAATTTTGATATGACTTCCTAATGGCAGATGTCACTGTGAAGAATGAGCCAGAAGAGGGTAATTACATAGGATGCTCAAACAAGACCTCAAGGAAGAACAGGGGAGCAGGTGCCATAGAGTTTACCTATGAAATTAAAAATAACTTCTAAAGGAAGGAAGGACAGCTAATTTTGTTTATGTAATAAGTTTATATTGCTCCACAGCTTGTTGGTCAAAGTAGTTTTGAGCACTTAGAGAGCAATCTTTACCCTCATAGTGTTCCAATTAAAAAAAGCAGTATTACTGCTTTTCCGAAACTGAGCCACTGAGTAGTTCTGAGATCTCCAAGGCCCACGCAATTCAAAAAGAGGGAAATGAGCAATCCTGACTCCTCAGAATGCTTCATCTACTAGAGCGAGAAGGCAAGCAAGTCTTTAATAATACAAGAGACCCTGCCAGTTGTGGACTCCTCGGCCGTTAATGCTATTGGAGGGGAGGTATTCCCAGTCAGTCCCCCAGCAGCTCCGAACCCGCGTACCTTCCAGTTGTGTTAACTCATCCATCCATCCTGAGCGCGATCGGGTGCCTGCGATGGGCCGGTTGGGATGCTGAACACGGGCTGGGACGTTATTCTCACTCAGACACTGAGCAGAGACGATTCCTTGAGAGTTAGGATCATCTGTGGGCAGTTCTCCCATGGTGGCCCCCGACGGTAGCCCAGGGTGAGCACCCCCCTCCATGTGAGCACAGTAGCCTGCCAGGCTCTGCAGCGGGGGTCATCTGTCCCTGACACAACGTAGTCATTCTACACATGGCTTCAATGCAGGGAGAGCTAATTAGGGCCTGGGCAGTGCTCTTCTGGGCGGCATTTCCTTCTTCTGGTCCTCCAGTGGATGTTGCGCTGCATGGTGGGCCATCTCTGCTCACTCTCTTAGCAATAAATGACAAGGCCCTGCTGCTCAAAGCTGGGCGGGGGAGGGGGTGTGTGTGCAGGTGTGCAGAGGGGGTGCTTCCTGTCACCTGTTCCTTCTGCTTCCTCCATGGGCCGGGGTCATGTCCACTGCTGGTCACTCTGGGGGCCTTCCTCCTCCGCAGGCCCCGCAGGGAAGGCAAAGACGCAGACTCTCCTGAACCCAGCTGACCTGCGCTCCCTTTCTGCCACACAGTCCTTAGGTTTAATAACAGGTTTAACCCTTTATAATTAGCAACCATCCCTGTTCAGGAACCCCTTGTGTCCTTGGCTCTCACATCTGCTATTTAGTGCCCGTTACTTCCAAGTACCGTGTTTATCCCAATGGCATTCCTTGGGTTGACCTACAAGCTGTCTATAACTTGTCGCACACTTGATTAGATTATCAGCTCCTTGAGGACAGGCACCACGGCGCTTTCTTTCTCTATCACAGAGAGGGGCTGGCCTATTTGATTACTGGTAGTTTGAGTCCTAAACAAACAAAAAGAAAAACCAAAACAAAAAACCTCCATGGTGTGGAAGGGTCTCTATTCAATTAAGGGTCGTGTCACAAACCTTGGTGCAAAATGCAGTGACCTTTGGAAAAGTGAAATGCTTTATTGCTGAGCATCATCTTTTTTTTTCTTTTCTTTTTTAAGCTTTCATGCCACAATTAATCTTATATGGTAATGCAGTGACAATGAGATGATTTCTCCGGAGAATCTATGCTAATACTATTAAAATGCTCTTACAATGTCAAAATGATTGCAGTGGAAGCATGTGGGGACTGTGCTTATGTGATTATGATATTATAGTGATGGGCGATTACCATAGGAAACTACTAATTCAACCCTGCAGGGACTTGCATTATGAAGCCATTATAACATGAGATTATAATGACACAATAACTTGCATGCACACTCGTGATGCGAAAACTAAAAGCTAATTTGAATGCGAGGAGTATTTCCATTAAATTGTAATTAAACACTGAAAAGCAATGCTTGTTCAAATTTAAGACGGAGACCTACAATCCAGAAATGGGAAGTCGTGGGTAAAGGATGCATGCCAGGTACGAGCTGAGGATGGCGAGAAAGCATTCCCAGCTCTGCTCTTTGGTACTTCCCGGGCATGGACGCTCACAGCAAAGTGGCCTCTCCAGACTTTCTCTGTGTGTCCTGGCTCTCATTACCCAGAACCAGTATCAGGACATGAGCACCTCGGATCCAACCACATTTCTAGCACGACCACCACTTCACATTGCAAGCCTTCCTGTTTCAGTTTTGAAGCAGGCATCATAGTCCCTAACTGCCTCCACACAGGAGACTCCAGCAATTTTTTTTTCCACTCAAAGTAACCTTTGCAAAATACAACAAAATTAATTTGTGTTCTAAAACAGATAAGCACAAAGGAGAAAAAGAAAAATAAAATGTTTTAAAATTCCATCCCCTGGCAATGGCCTGTATTAGTATCTCCGGTTATTTTCTTTCAGATTATTCTCTCTGCAAAGTAGATGCATTTTCTTCTACCAAAAATTTGTGTATTACAATGCTTTTCAAACTGATTTATCCATTCTTTCTATCCCTCCCAGTTGCAAGATCTATTTTTTATTCAAGAGAATCTGGTTGATAAGTTTTTGTTTGTCTTTTAAAGGTCAGCTGAAGCCGGATGATTTTACGTGTCGCCCAGGAAACTATATTTTACTGTTCAGGAGTAATATTCGGGAGGGTTTAGGCTCTGCATGATATCAGTTGCTGGATGATTCTATAGTAAAATTTTCTGATTCTGTTAGCAACACTAAAGGTAGTTCGTTAACACTTCTCTGTTAGGAAAGTGGTGCATTTCTGAAGTCAAAGATTTCTTGCTTATTTTCAACTAATAATTACTATCTGGCTTAGGTCAACGTAAAAAGAGATTATGAAAAACTAGGAGTTACTGAACTTGTTAGATATAACCCTGCATTAGCTTGTTCAGATGTTATAAGGACACACAACAGCTCATATATACTCCTTCCTCATTACAACTAAAAGAGCTTATTACTCCTTGGTTTTAAATATAGTGAAGATGAGTTTTTGCTATTAAGTATTTCGTTTGTATTTAGATATGCTGTATGCTTTAGAGTTATTTCTATTACTACTTATTGCAACGACCAATTTAAGTAGGGAAGTCTAAATTACTGGAGTCCTAATTTTTATAATTAGGAAGAGGAAAGCGCTGTGCAATTAAATGGCTTGCTTGATGTCATCTGATCAGCAGTGGAGTTGAGATAGGATTTTCTGATCCTAGATAATTGTAGCTTCATCCTTAAGCCAATGAGTGATGTTATCTCCAAATAGTACTTCCACACTAATGGATACAGGGTTATATCATGCGATGTTTATAGTTAATATCAACATGGTTAAAGATAAGAAACACTTGCCTGACAAGTTGGGAGGCTGCGTTCTAGTGCAGGCAGTCTGGGCTTCAAAAGATTAAGCATTAGCGTTTGCACTTAAAAATGAAGTAATCAAATTCAATGACCTCCATGGTCCCTTTCTGCTCAAAAATTCTGAGATCAAATAGAATTTGATATTAACTGAAATTTATATATGTTAATTTAAAAGTTTTTATAATATTTAATAAAATCTTGATTTTACTTATTTTTAAACTATTAATATAAATTCAAAACCATACCTTATTTAAAGGTAACTGAGTGGCTCAGTCTGTTAAGTGTCTGACTGCTGATCTTGACTCAGGTCTTGATCTAAAAGTCATGAGTTCAAGCCCCATGCTGGGCTCCATCTGGAGCCTATTTAAAAACAAAACCAAAAAAAAAAAAAAACCCTTGTATCTTATTTAGACATTTCATAATTTGATATGTTTTAGTAGATTTGTAATTTGTCTTAAAAATGTTTTTTAATTAGAAAATGTATTGAAGTTATTAAAGCTACAGATATAAATCTATCCAAAGAAGACAGTAAAATTATAGTCCTTTGGTACACTGGCAATACTGTTAAAATACGTCAGAACTGCAGTAAAAGGAAACTTTTGCTTGCATAATTGTAAATAAATATATAGATAAATACTTGTCTTGGACAATATTTAAAAGACCTGCTTTCTGTGAATTCTTCGGAAGCAGGTGACAGTAACGATTGAGATGCCAAATTAAAATATAGTGTTGGGGTGCCTAGGTGGGTCAGTCAGTTAAGCGTGGGACTCTTGATTTCTGCTCAGGTCATGATCTCAAGGTCATGAGATCAAGTTCCGAGTCAGGCTCCTTGTTGGGTGTGGAGCTTCCTTAAGATTCTCTCCCTCCCTCTGTCCCTACCCTTCCCCAAACCCCACTCATAGACGCTCACATGTACCCTGTCTAAAAATAAAAATTAACAATAAATTAAATAAAACTAAAATAAACTTTGAAAAACATAGCACTAGATAAACCTTTCTAAATCTTCAGGGCACCTTATTTTTACAGGGAAAATACATAAGCAGTTACATTCCCTTTATATTTAAATACAGATATGTGACTAGGGATTGGTTAATTAAAATTTTGTTCTTGGGCTATAGAGAATTTTCCTAATTTGGTGAGTCCTTTTTTGTAGAGAATTCCATTAGAGCATTTTTTTGCCTGCCATCTCAAAGATTGGGAAGGAGAGATTATTGCTCTATGACCCATGAAGTTATTAGATTTGCCCTTGATCCCATTGTAGTAAATCCACTTTCCAGAGTAGAAATAAGCCACTTGTTATTTTATTCTTAGTACACAGAATACTAGTCTTTCCCAAAAATAGAGGTTTCTGTGTCAGGTGCCACACTTTTTTTTAGGACTAGGCAAAATTTGTCATCTTGCCTTCTTCCCTATTTCCATTTTTAAAAAGGCTGTCTTCTAGAGACTTTCCCCCTAATTTGAGAGTCAACAACTTCTCATCAAAATGTTTAATTTTGTGTTTTTATTTTTATGAGAAACCAAAAAAATTTAAGCATAGTCTGGACCAATATAACCATCTGCAACCAAATATTGCCATAGGATTTCATTATTCGTATCTTTGTTTTCAAGACTTCAGTGATGTGAAATTATTGCCTAAAACAACGGTATTTGCCTTTTTCATGAATTTTTTTTTCAAGCTGGGATCTGTTTTTTTGGGAACCATGACTTCATTTTTTGGGACGTCAGGCAGTGGTCAGATTGAGACAGTGGCGTCATGGTATGGTAAAGTGGTATGAGCTCTTTCATTTCCTTTATTAGAAGAGGAGTTGGTTTATAAACAAGGTCCTATATGATAACTACATGCATGTTTGTTTTTCACCGCCTGACTTTTGAATCTATACCACTATCCTAAGGGTAGAACCAAGAGTCAGGGGGTCTATTTTCCACTCTTTTCAGTTTCTTCTAGCCCTGCAATTTGTACTGTGTCTTCAACCCAATCAGCTCTATGCCCAGTATTATCTCCTTAAAGACAGTGCCTACTCTTCCTTCTGGTGTTGCCTGGGAAAGTGTGGCAGAAGGAAACTATGGAAAGAACTTAGCCAAACTTCTGATTGACCAGTCCATCAACAGATTGGTCATAATGATAAATTGGGATCCTTGTCTTGTGGTCTTTTGCAAGAAAGGGGCAAGGTATGTTCTCTTTGGTGCCCATTTCAGTTATTTATTAACAAATGTTGGTTGGCTCTCAAAGGAGGAACCTCAGAGGTCATGGTTTTTGTGCTATTTTCAAAGGTCTCCCAGGAAACACTCCTAGAGCCTACAGCAGTGTATTTTGCCTTCAGTAAAAATGGAGGATAGCTCATCATCCTTCTCTGAAGAATAACTCCATTTCCTCATTGGTGAAATGGGAACAATAATAATAAAAAGTAGGTTTCATCTAAAAGTATGTCCTATGGTCCAGTCTTCTAGTTGGATACTTTTCGATGACTCACCTTCTGCTAATCCCTTGCCAACTTCACAAGGACATTAGGAGATTTAATTAAAGTGTGTACAGTGCCTGAAGCTCTTCAGAGAAACACACAGCATTATTATTGTAGATAATACTTTTGATATTCCACAATCTCTTGAAGGTAATGAAACCAGCAATATAGGAAGCTACGGCTTCAATACGGGATTTTATGAGGACCTTCCTCTGATGTTACATTAATCATGGTCATCATGTGGCTTTGAAACTACAGAGTTCAATTACTGTGAACTTTCTAATGGTAAATATTTTGATTTAATGTTTTCCCATCAATAAGTAACACATGTGAGGGATGCCTGGGTGGCTCAGTGGTTGAGCATCTGCCTTCAGCTTAGGGTGTGATCCCGGGGTCCTGGGATCGAGTCCCGCATCAGGCTCCCTGGGGAGAAGTCAAAAAGTATTCAAGTCATGCTATTTACAGTTCACTTTTAAGACTTGACTTTTTTTTTATTTCTATTTTTTCCCCCAACATTTTGTTTTAAAGTATGATTATGAAGAGTACACTGCTGCCACGATAATACTTTTGTAAGTTAGGGCAAAAAAGAGAGTGTTCTTCTAGGCTTCCTTTGCCCTGAAATGTAGTTCTCCTGCTCTTAAAGTCCCAAAGGAACAATGAAAATTGCTTTAGTTTCTTGACTTCTCCGCTGGCCTCCTCCTACCAGCATTCAGTCTATACTCACACTGCCCATTTAATTACCATCCTGACGCTGGTCTCTTCCTGGGGGCCCAGTGCCTGTGTCGGTGCTTCACTGAGGACCTGCCATGCATCCTGTGTATGAGCCTCTACAGACTGCTTACAAATCCCAAAACAGGCCCTTTATTGCTCATGCCACCAGGATGCCTCCTTGTAAAAATCTTTTCTGCAGCCACACCTAAATGTCACCTCCTCCAAAAAGCCCTCCCAGTCCCACCAGATGCATCTGGTGAAAGGTCTCCAGATGCAACTTCCCAGAACATTTGGTTTGTAACTTCTTTTTCAACATTACTGCATTCACTTTAATATCATAGGTGCCCCACTAATATATAAAAAATATCAAACACCCCTCCCCCTCCATTGAATGCTTACTGTGCACCAGGCACCGTGTTGGGGGCTCTTCAGCTTCTTCCTGCAATAAAATTATTCCTTTTTCATCTTTGTGTCTCCTAGTACCCTCCTTTGGACTTACTAGATCCTTAGCAAATATTTGCCACATGAACTGAAATGTCCTCAGGTGAAATTTCTGGGTGCCTAGAAGGCAGATGTCTTTATGTTACCTTTCTATGTGCCAAGAATTTGAAGTCCAAGCTCTCCCCTTCAACCTGTAACAGTGGCTTTAAAAAAAAAAAAAATTTCAAGAAGCATACGATAGCTGGCCGCAAGCCACGATGCTATTAAAAATATCAGAGTGCTTTTGGCTGAACTTGCATTTCATCAGTATGGAATTGAAGGTGGATAGTACAAAAACCAGTCATTGGTTGAACAGACACTGAGCACCCACTTTTTGGCCAGTTGCTCCTGCAGTTCAGTTGGTACCTCCTTCCCCATGCTCAGGGATGGAATTGGGGAATTAGCAAAACAGAAGCTGGTTATACATACGCCTCTCCTTTTCATCAAGCACAGCATGGCATTTATCATACAGCAGGTCAGGTTTTGGAAGTTACTAGAACAAGATGAGGTGGGCCAGAATCGTTCTCCGTGCAGTGGCTCTTGGACCCTCTTCTGCAAATCCTTTTTTACAACAAATAGGCAAGTCCTGGCAACGTGAAAGCACACACATGGCACTGATTCTTCATAACTCTGATTTAGCCAAGCAGAGCAGCGAAAGTCAGGATGTTTCTAAGCGAGTCTACTGTGTGGTCTTCAAAATAAAGGACCTGAGGAGATTTTGTGAGAAATGCCTTTTAGATATACATTTATTCGTGCAGCTGAAAAGCTCTCTGTAACTCAAGGAAAAGTGCTTTAAAATTAAACTGCCTTAAAAAGAAATTAGTGTGGCTGATCTATATATTTAAGAAATTAGCCTTATGAGTCAATATCCAGTTTTACTCCTTGTGAAGGAAGAGCTACTGCCATGAATCACCTGCACTAATTTTACCAAGTGCTTTTAGTTTTCTGATTTATAATTGGCTTCTACCGGTTTAAATAGGAAATGTCCTTGAAGATTAAGTTGCTTGCTGTTGTATTTAATGTGTTCAAGAATCTTGCCCTGGGGCACCTAGCTGGCTTCTATGGTGGAGCGTGTGACTCTTGATCTCTGGGTTGAAAGTTCAAGCCCCATGTTGGGTGTAGACATAACCTCCAAAAAAAAAAAAATCTTAAAAAAAAAGAAACTTACCCTTATTAGTAAGGGAAAGTTAATAAACAAACAAACTTATGTATTCCTAGGTAGTACTGTGCTGGGCGCAGAAGAATAAGCAAAAATGGCATGTTTAGCATCTTCTGAGAGCTTGGAGTGCAAAAATAAAGGGAAAGCTATAAAAACAAACATGGCTTCAAAATCCCATGCCCAAAAACTTTCAGGAAAGCATTTTCCTAGTGTTTTAATAACATTTTTTGGCTGCTTTGATTAAGGAAAATAATGTGAGATGCCATAAAAGGAAAGTGCTATGATTTCAGAATTATCTATAGTCAGAAATTGATTAAATAAATATTCCAGGACAATTTTTTTTTTTAAGCCTTTTGCCAACAGCTGTTAACCTGTTCCTCCTTTCCGGTCCTTATGCTACTTAGATTTATAATTTCCCTGCTCCTGCTTTAACACTTTTTTTTCCTTCACTCTCTGCATCTTTTGTGCAAGTTTCCGCAAATCCTTTGTGGAAGAAGGCTGGCTCAACACGAGCAAGCCTAGGCATGTTAATTAAGTATTAACTTTGTGCCAGACGCTGTGGGTGGCTGAGAACAGACCAAGGAGCCCTGGACTCTGCCCTCCAGGAGGTTAGAGCCTAGGGAGGGACATTAACCATTCAAAGAAGTGAGTTTCAAGGTAAAGGTCTGAGGGCTAGAGGAGAACCTCAACTTAGCATGTTACCCAGACTGCTTAAGCAACAAGGAACAAGAACAGGGAAAGCTGAGGATGGCCCCAAAGCCCCAACCTCAAAGCCCAGCAGAATTAGGACAGGCAAAGGGTGGAGTGCGTTGGCTCTGTAAGCTCAGAAAAAAAAGAGGCAGAGGCACATTCAAGGACCTCAACACAGGTGTGGACATGCTGAGCCCAAGGAGGGCCTGCAGTTGAACACAGCGGGAGCACAGTGGCCTCAGGCGCCTGGCTGGGCTCCAGGTTCGGATTTGGTTCTGGAGGTGACGAGGATGACCCCGAGGGACACTTTCAGAAAGTGGGGGCTCTCTGTAGGCTTGGTGAAGGCGGACCAGAAGGGCTGGGAGACCAGGTTACAAGCTCGGGCCAGGAAAGTGGTGGTGCCAGGTGCCTGGGGGGCTGAGTTGGTTAAGCGTCTGCCTGCAGCTCAGGCCGTGATCTCGGGGACCTGGGATCGAGCCCCAAATCAGGCTCTGTGCTCAGCGGGCAGCCTGCTTCTCTCTCTGCCTGCTGGTCCCCACAGTTAAATAGGCAAATAAGATCTTTTAAAAAATAAAGTGGTGGAGCACCTGGGTGGCTCAGTGGTTGAGCACCTGCTTTCGGCTCAGGTCATGATGCCGGGGTCTTGGGATCGAGCCCCGCATCGGGCTCCCCACAGGGGGCCTGCTTCTCCCTCTGCCTCTCTCTGTGTCTCTCATGAATAAATAAATAAAATCTTTAAAATAAAGTGGTGGTGTTTACAGCATTTAGAAACTGAGTCCTTGTGGGTGAGGCAGGAGTCTGGGATGACACTTGGGTTATTTATTTATTTACCTAGACAGTTGGATAGATGTAGTGTTGGAGAGAATGTAGACAAAGCAGGCCTCTAAGTTCTGTCTGAGGACTACACATGCTTGGCATGTAGTAATCCTCCACTTAGGGTGGCTATCACTGTAAGCGTAGGCTAAACTCATCTGGATAATTCTAACGGAATCCTCTAGGAAGTGCTGTTCACGATCGATATTTGGCATTCTCTAGCAGACTGGTTCAAATCGCAACTTCTCAGCTCGGTGACTCTAATAAGTTTCTTCCCTTTTCTTGGCCTCATCTTCCTGCTATAGTATCAGCCTGGCAGCGTTTAAGTGAGAACCTGTGATGAGAGAGATCAAGTGCTTTGCATGGCACCTGCTGCAGAGTAGAAGCTCAGGAAATGTCAGCTTAGTGAATGAATGAATAAAGGTATCACTGTTGCTTCTCAGCGTCCCAGTGAGGGTGGGGGTTTTCTCTAATTGAGAGCACAGGGTTTTACACTTAATGGATGGCCAATAAATATTTATTGAATCTATCATAACTGCTCTTTCATCTTTTCTGATTGTTTTTCTCCTAACCTGTCGAAGGCTGTTAACCGTCTTTGAAAAAGATTCTTTTAATGGTTTTGTCCTGGTGAGGTTTATCTTTTACTTAAACCTTATTTCGTTTGATCCCCCTTTTTCACTTATAAACGAGGACCCACATTTCATAATTTCTAACATTTTCCTATAAAATGTCTCCTTGACAATTCCCCATCTGCGTGCCTAACCTCACACAAGGGGACATCCGCTAAGTGGGATCTTGGTCCTTGAGTGACTTGACTGTGATAAGAATTGCTTGGAGTGTGGAACCTTTTCTAAAATTCTCATTGGGCTCCAGGACTTCCACTAGCAAAGATCAGTCCATTAAGGATTTGGTAAAACAGCTCGAATTTAATCAAAGTGGACCAGACTTGCTGCAAATACATGACATTTGATCAGAAATATTTGCACACGAACTTATCCATTCTCAGGCGTGACTGGAAATTAGCAACTCTGTGATAATAAAGAAGAATTTGAAATAGCTCTTGAGTTCATAAATCTTTGTGTTTCAGATGGAGGATTCAAAATATGTATTCTATTATTTCACATGTGGCATTCGTATAAGCATTGACTAAGTTTATACTGGTGTGAAATGATCTTTTCCCATTTTACTCCCTTTTATTGGTTATAAACGAAAGTAGATAAACATTTTTTAAAAACTTGCCCTGGAAAATACATTAAATTGTAATGAAGAAAAAAATGATCTATTTTGGCTCCTTCTACCACCCAAAGATACACATAATATTTCTAGTTAAGCTCTACATATATGTAGATACATGCACTCTATAAATTTATAGTACTTAAAATACGGTTTCGTATTTTGGTGTTTCAGAAGTTAAAATAAGAGCATTTTCCTGTATCATTAAATAGTCTTTGAAAGTAGAGCTTGAACGTTTGCATAATGTTCCATTATACATGTAAACATTCCCGTACTATGAGATATTTTGGTCGCTATTCTAAATAATGCCATAATGAAATCGTTGTGCGTAAATATGTTTTACATGTCTTTAAATATTTCCTTAAGACACATCCACCGCAGCAAAGTAACATTTTGAGACTCAAGCTACATATTGCTAAACAGCGTTCTAGAAAAGTTGAGCAACTTTGCACTTTGGCCAGTGTTGTGTATCACATGGTCACCAGACCGCTACTCACTAAGATCTTCTTATCTCGCAGAAACCAAAGAGTGCACTGGTTGGTCAGATTTGTTTTAACTGCCTCCCAACTGATACTTTCTGTCCTATCCCACAATGTGACTTTTGGACACTTTTAGGACTAACTTGCTATTTAAAAGGAAGAGCTGTTTTCCCTGAAGCATAAAGCTAGATTTCTAATCCCGAAAAATTTCAAATGGTTGTTTACACTGTTGGCAGTAATGTTGAGTTCTTTAAATGTGGCAACCATTTTAAATATTTTTATTATTTAGTATCGTTCACGTAAAATTAAAATCAAGCATCCCTCTTCCCTGCTGTGTGTTAGGGCTTATCTAGCAGCAGTAATTCCAAAGAGATATCCTTGGACATTTGGACAGCTTTTTGCAATTTGGGCAGTTTTCCATTATGTTGCATCCTCTGGAAATTATTTTTGAGAGATCCATCATGCTTTAGTTTTAATATGTAGACATGAGAATTTTCTGTAGCCACCGCTTTCTTCATTTATCACTAAAAATGAATATTTTAAACTAGATTGTCACCTTTGTCTATAAAAGAAGCCGTAATTATTGGTAGGATATCCTAGCCCAACAGGATTTGGGGTATAGTTTTTTATTTGAAATTCCTGTTCCACTTACAAACTTCAACCAAAAAAAAAAAAGAAGAAGAAGAAGAAGAAAGAAAATTTTTAATCTTCCTGGGATTTTTGAGTTAATGGCAAATTTATTCATTTCAGAATGAAACTTTTGACTCCCTCATCCTTAAATAAAGGCATAAACTAATTACTTTTTCGCTCTACTCAGTGCAGTTCAGGTTCACAGATGAAAATCAAACGCTGGATACTATGTTAACACAAAGGACACACACATGACACACAGAGAGAACATGATGGAACAGAGACCAGTCCCTTACCAGATCAATGCGGTACCACGTGATACGTGCTAGAACACACTACCGATCACCTCACATGATACAGTCACTAGGAGCATCCCTTCCCCCGCTTAACAGGTCACTCAGATAAACCACATCTATGATCCGAGGAACTGACCACTCAACAACCAATTTCCATTCAAGCATTCCTAGTTCCCTGGGCGAAGTTCTTTGCCTGCCTAGCATCTCAGCATCTTTTTCTTTCTGTCTAGTTGATGGTTGTAAATATTGATAAGTATCAAGAAATGTGATGCAAGTAGATTGCAAAGAAAAACTGAAAACCTTAAAAAGACAAGTTGCAGTGAAGTTGATGAAAGTGATACTGGAGGAAAGCTAAAGCTCCATACAGAGCCCAGGGAGCATGTGACAGAGTTAGACGCTTGTCAACGCCAGAGGAGAAGCTGGCACAGATAGTACATCAGGATAAGTGCTTCACAAAAGAATAGGTTGCATAGCAGCTGCTTACTAGAGGACCCTGGTTAAAAAAAAAAAAAAAGATAAAGCCTTCAGAAGTATTTTTGCAAAAATAACCTTTTTTGCCACTGGGGTGCAAAAGTCAAGGAATGAAGTCGTATCACAAAATTTTGTTACCCCTAAATCCAACATTCAATTACTTCTTTGTTCTAGAATTAGGACAAGTTTATAATTATGATTTATTTTTTTAAATTATGACCTATTTTTATAATACTTCTTTTATTTTCTAATTTGAAATCTTTTTTTAAAAAAAATTATTTATTTATTCATCAGAGACCCAGAGAAAGAGGCAGAGACAAAGGCAGAGAGAGAAGCAGGCAGAGAGAGAAGTCCCCGATGTGGGACTTGGTCCCAGGACCCCGGGATCACGACCTGAACCAAAGGCAGATGCTCAACGGCTGAGGCACCCATGTGCCCTGAAATCTTAAGTCTTTTAATATAACCTCTTATGTGATGTTGGTCTCTCTATATTTTGGTTATCTACTGTTGCGAAACAGGCCAGCCCAAACCACAGGTTTCAAATGACCATTTTATTATGTCCCAGAATTCTGCAGGTTGCCTGTAGCTGGGCTTGCAGTCATGTGGGTTCTTGGCTGGGCTAGAATGTTCAAGATGACTCACTCATGGGTCTGGTACCTTCTCAGGGACAGTCATAAGGCTGAGCTCAAGAGGGACCCTGGGGTGATGTGCTCTCTCACTCCCCATGTGGCCTGAGGGCCTCTCCTTTTCCACATGCAGGGCAGCCAGACTTCTTACATTGCGGCTCAGGTTTTCCTGAGTCACGAAAGCAGAAGTGACTTCCAAAGACTTGGGTCCCAAACACATAGCATCACTTGCACCACGCACTATAGGTTCATGCACGTCACGAACCAGCTCAGGTTCCACGTGGACGGGGGCTGCACAAATATGTGAATGTTGGAAGGCACCATTCACTGAAAGCCATCGATGGACACCAGCTAACACACTGTGTTAAGTACATTCATTTAAATAGGCATTTCTAGTACTAGTTGCCCGTGGAAAATGAGGACCCCCTAGAGCTGTAATCACTTTAGTGGGTCATTTCCTAAAGCCTAATGAGCTGTGATGTCAATCGTAACAGTCAATCTGCTTTTAAGGATCACAGATCTCAAGTGAAAGGAGTGCATTTATAAGCAGATTACAGCCTCAATTTGATAAACTTCAGCCCCTTATAATTAGCTTTGTCAAAGAACAAGTTTAGGTGTATTTGCCTAAGGATCCTCAGCAAATGTTTGGAAAATAATTTAAAGTTCAGTGTATAATAATAATTTTGAACATTTGCATGAGCTTTATAATTTAGGTAGTGCTTTTAGGTATCACCTTATTTGTTTTCAAATCTTACATGGCAGATATGATTCCAGTTTTCAAGTAAGGAAACTAATGGTAAATTCTAAAATGTTTTAAATTTTTAGATTTTTCGGTTACACGGGTAGGAAACATTGGAGCCAAGTTGAGGAGTCTTTCAAACCAGCCATCCTTCCCAGAGTTCTTTTAAACTGAGGAGGATCAGGTGCCTGAGTGGCTTAGTGGTTGAGCATCTGCCTTTGGCTCGGGTCGTGATCCTGGAGTTCCAGGATAGAGTCCCACATCAGGCTCCTAGCAAGGAGCCTGTCTTTCCCTCTGCCTGTCTCTCTGTGTCTCTCATGAATAAATAAATAAAATCTTTAAAATAAAATAAATTGAGAAGGATCTCCAATGGAAACTCATTCATTCTCATTCCATGTACATGTGTACATGTATTCACATGTATATAAATATACATTAAAATAATTCTTAATAAGTACAGCCTTCACTGATAGTTAATGAATGAAACTGTTAGGTAATGAGTAAAATTGATAGGTAATGAATGAAATTCATTCTCATCACACATATATATATATGTATGCAAATACACATTTTAAAAACCAGTCTTGAAGTACACCTTCATTGATAGATGAATGTTCTTCACTGAATGATCTTTGGAAGGTCATTACACATTTCAAGCTAAAGGATATAGCAGAACAGTGAATGTCATCTGGAACTCATCTGGTCCAACCCATTCATTTCACAGATGGGTAAAGAGGTTCAGAGTGGTTAAGTTACTTGCTCCAAATCACACAGCTCTCTAATGGAAGGGCCAAGAACTCTTGACTCTGAACCTACTGTTCTTGCAACTAAATCAACCCACTTCAAGAACAGCCTTCCAGATAATTGTGTGAGGAACATAGACACTTTATATGTTTAAAACATGAATTCACCTGGAGTTAAAAGCAACACAAGTCATAAGCTCTTTAAGTGACTAAATGCAGTTAAGGACCAGCCATGCAATTTGCTGCAAATACTGGTATTTCTTCAAGCTCATCTAGTACTAAGAATCCATGGGAGAGAAAAGCTGAGAATTAACTTCAGTATAGAGAGTTTTCTCTGAGGAAAAATAAGGTATGGTCGTTGCATTCTGTGACTTGTTACATGTTCCACTCCTAGGATTATACTAGTAGTAAAATCAAGGAATTTACATCATTCTCACAGAAGTGAGTGTGGAAACTTTTTCTGAGAATGAGGGGTTGAGATGAGCTAAATCTTGTTTTTTTTTTTTTCAAGTGAAATAACCCATAAAGGTCAGTTCTGTAGACAGCATTTAGACAGCATCGTGCTTGTCTCAGCTCCAATGTTACTGTGACAAGTAGTGAGTTATGTTGCATTTTGACCTGAATAGAGATCCAATATGGAGATTCCTCAGACAACTAAAAAATAGGAATGCCATCTGATGCAGCAATTACACTTGTAGGTGTTTACCAAAGAATACAAAATGGCTAATTCAAAAAGATATATGCACCCCTATGTTTACTGCAGCATTACTTACAATAGCCAAGTTCGAGAAGGAACCCAAGTGTCCATCAAGAGATGAGTGGGTAAAAAAGATGTGTTACACTGGAATATTACTCAGCCATAAAAAAGAAGGAAATCTTGGCATTTGCAACTAGGTGCACCTAGAAGGCATTATGCTAAGTAAATAAGGCAAAGACAAATACCATAGACTTCACTTATTCTGGAATCTAAACAACGAAACCAGAAACATTCTTTTTTTAAAAAAATATCTTATTTATTTATTCATGAGAGACAGAGAGAGAGAGAGAGGCAGAGACACAGGCAGAGGGAGAAGCAGGCTCCATGCAGGGAGCCTGATGTGGGACTCGATCTTGGGACTCCAGGATCACGCCCTGGGCTGAAGGCAGGCGCTAAACCACCGAACCACCCAGGGATCCCCTCAGAAACAGATTCATAGACACAGAGAACAAACTGGTGGTTGCCAGAGGGGAGGCAATGGGAGGATGGGCAAAACAGATGAAGGAGATTAAGAGGCACAGACTTCTAGCCACAAAACACAGGGATGAAAAGTATAGCATAAGGAACATAGCAATATTGTATAATATTGTAATATGATGACGGGTGACAAGTAACTACACTTATCATGGCAAGCGTTTCATAATGTATATCATTGTTGAATCACTAGATTGTACACCCAAACCTAATATAGTGCTGTATGTCAACCGTATTTCAATTAAAAATAAAAAATTTAAAACGAAAGTCAATTAAGCTACAAGCTCCATCCCAATAGTTGAGCAGCCTAGTGTGACTTTTTTTTTTTCCTAGTGTGACTTCTGACCTTAAAAATTACTGGACTGAACTGACCTATCCTTTTAGATGAACTGTTCACATCAAGTTGCTCAGGACGAGGAAGGCCTGAACCAACCTAGGGGAGGGGACCTTTTCCAGGCACACCCACCTGTGAATGCCTTTGTCCAGAAGTGTCATTTCCTGGGTATATCTTTTTTTTTAATTTATACTTTTTAAAAAATTATTAGAGAAAAAGACAGAAACAATAAGCAGTGGGAGAGGGAGAAGCAGGCTACCCACTGAGCAGGGAGCCCAATACAGGACTTGATCCTAGGACCCCAGGATCACGACCTGAGCCAAAGGCAGAAGCTTAACTGACTAAGCCACCCAGATGCCCTCCTGGGTACATCTTCATCACCATCTTCATATTTGTTACTTGGAATTTGGAAATACCTCAGATGTCTCTCCAACTTCCTTAATCAAATAGGAAAGAACAAGAAAAAGGCAAAAAAAAAAAAAAAGAAAGAAAAAGAAAGAAAGAAAGAAAGAAAGAAAGAAAGAAAGAAAGAAAGAAAGAAAAAAAAAAAAGCTGGGAATGAAACCCACCATTTTCCTCTGAATACAAGATTCACATTGCTCATTTGCACCTCTGAGTGGTTTTGTTTTATTTATGTCACAGTTTTAAGAACTTGCTGGGTCCCATTATTGCTCTGTGTACTGAAGTGGCTGGATTTCCTTCTCCTTGTGCAGGCTTGGTTATTGATTTTTTGACAATGCTTAATATGAAAAGTTATAAATCTCCATGCAGTAGAGCCATATAACCATAAATATCTGGGCAAGTGGACATGCGCCGGGTGTGAGGAGGAAATCGTGTCGCCATTGTTCAGCCACCAGACCAATGCTGTTTGAGAGGAGTCATGCCACAGGTTTGAACCTGCACATGATGGAAGTATTCAAACAAGCTTTAAAAAGATATTATGTGGTTTTAAAAATATTTTGGTCACAAATCAAATGTCAGCTCTAAGTGCAGTGTTTATAGACTACTGCTGCTCTGTGTGATACAACCCATAAAAGATAGAAGCACCGGCATATTTGCACCAGAAGGCAGTTTTTTCTTAGGAGCCCATTATTTGGAGGATACTTTTACAGCACCAGCAAGTCCAGTTAGAAACTTCCAGTATCTCTTACTGCTTCTGCTTTCTCACCATCTCCCCTGGTGTCCTCTCAGACCAAGCCAGCACCTGATTTTTTTTTCCAGATTCTAGTAACACCCTGCTGGTCTCTGCAAGCACACTGGCCCTCCTCCCTCATCCATTCTCCATGGGGCTGCTAGTTATTCAGTTCATATTTTCTCTGCATAAAATTCTGAAATGCTTTCCTATAAATATAAATATAAATATAAATATAAATATAAATACAAATATAAATATAAATATAAATATAAATATAAATATATAAATATATATATATTTTTTTATCAGGTAGGGTTTGATCAGGGAAAGAAAACACCTGGAGGTGAAATAGAACAGGATTTATTAGAGAGATTCGAACTTACACAGTTCTTGAGGAAGTGAGCTGAGAATCAATTCACCCAACATCACCTTGCCAATCTGACTACTGCATCTAAAATTGCAAAGCAGGTACCTTCAGCCAGGTCCAGGACCAGGTGTGGTGGAGGTGAGGGCAGGGGAGGGGCACTGAGTCTATGGAATCCGGGAGGACACTCATTCATATGTAAAATTTTCAGGAAGTCCTATCCTCTGAAATGGGAAATGTAACCTAAATGAATATTCAACTCAGGGAGACCGAAAAATCACAAATCATAAAAAATCATAAATAAGCATAATGGCCAGGGTGAAATAACTGTGGCAAGTATCTCGGGAAACAAAACCAAAATTACCCCCCAAGCCACCCACCCACCACCACCAAATCTTCAACAGTTTGGCAAATTTGCTCTATATTTTATAGAAGTTAATTTATGTATATATTTTCAAAAATGACACATCCTACATATTGTCTCTGGTTTCCAGCTCAATACTACTAACAATACTATAGAACTACTGGTTCTCTTCTCTTTTTTTTTGTTTTTTGTTTTTTTTTTTTTTCCGTTAAAGTTTGGTGCTCCTTCCTGCGTCTGTACCCGCTGGGATTAGCAGCATTGCTTCCTCTGAGCGGCGGTCCGGCGATTGCAGCCTAGCCTTGGTGTCTCTGCTCAGGTTTCCCACCTGAGGTCCAAGGCTCCTGGCAACTGCGTTCACAGCTCGGCCGGCTCTCCCCACTGCCTGTGCTGCAGGTGTGCGCAACCTGACGCTTCCCGCGGATGCCCTGCAAAATGCCTGAAGCCTGCTTTTTTTTTTTTTTTTTTTTTTTTTTGGTGTGGGTCACTCCTGTCTGTACAGTTGTGCACGGGCAGCTCCGTGCCCATTACCGTCCTCCTAACTCTGAAACCTTACCTAGATGGTGGAAGGCGAGTGGTAACCCTCTGCTGGTACCTTGAGCCGAAAACAAATGTTCAGGCTGAATGTGGGTGGAAGAGCCACCTTGTTCCTGTAGGAACCGTGCCGCCGAGCAGCAACTATGCATATTCCATCCAACTGAAAGGCACATTCCAGCTTAGAGCCACGTCTGCTACAGGTTTTTTTCTTTCATCCATTCTCATCCTTTAAGTATGGTTTACATACTTTACATTGGTTTTTTGTTGTTGTTGTTGTTGTTGTTTTGAAATGCAGATAATTTAATGGAATTTACTTGATTTTCCCCTCTCAGGGTCTGACTTCAGGAAATCAAATTACAAAGTCATCATCATATCCTAAATTTATTGCAAACTGACCTGCAGGCAAAAGGATAGAACTATTACATAAACACTTCCATTCCATGTATATATCTTAAATAGAGGAGGAATTCAAACAAGAATATTGTGAGCGCTGGTTATTTTTCTCTTGTACCATAGAAAAATGTATAAAAATTATCAAAAAGCTAATGTGAAAAAATTTAAAAAAAAAAAGGCTAATGTGCAGGGTTACATTGTTCGTGATCACAGGAGGCAGCAAGTCGCTCTGCCTGAGGAATTTCCCAGGAGAGATGACATTTCTTAAGTGGGTTTTTTTCCCCCACAGATTCACAGGTTGTGAGCTTGAAACTTCCTAACATTGCTCTTTCAAATCTGTATCAATTAACTATGCAGTTTGGTACTTTTCTCCTAAAAGTGCTACAATTATTTGTTTTCTTCCTTCTTAAAAAATGAAGGATAGGTGACATACAGTGATAGTGATCATGTTTCATCAGTTTCATCCAAATTTCTGGCCCCCATGAGCCAACAGGAAGGAAAGACTCAATCAACCCATATGGAGATTGAATCAATTATTAATGGAACTGTGGTTTTCTTTCAGCAGAATAAACTAGCTACATATTCCTTGGTCTTGGTAACAGGGAATAAGGCACTGAACAGTGAGGTCCTAGACATCATCGATGAAAATCCTTGCCCTGTGCCCTGATTGGCAGCTACATAGTGACTCTAAACAGATGTCAGCTTCTGTCACCAAGTGAATTATTTAGATGATGGAAGCTTGGCTTGCAGAAGAGCACCACTAACCGAAAACGAATGGCCAGGCTAGCCACAAGTCCTTTTTTTTTTTTTTTCTAGCCACAAGTCCTACCGTTCTTTGCCAAACAGTGGAAATCAATTATTTAACATTATGGACCAATATATATCACATTCCTCGGTTCCAGATGTTTGCTGTGGATTGATGTAAAACTGCCTTTAGTTTGGTGCTCCCTTCCCCCCAACTCGGGTCTCTTTTCACTTTGTCTCTTAAATGTACTACACCTGCTGTGAATTGCTCCCCTAAATGATCTCCCCTCTAACCAAATACTTCCTCTGGAAAAAAAATCTGGGGAATACATAATATTTCCTTCTACTAGCGGAACAGAGCTATTATTTGGTGACCTTATGGGCTGGGTGCCAAACCTCTGGTATCCTTTTTTACCTGTGGTATCTCATTTAATTTTAAGACTTCCTATGATAGTCTAGGAACTGTGCATTGTTATTCTAATTTACAGGTAAGAAAACTCATGCTCAGGTCAGGGAGGTGGGGAAAATGATTTCAGATGTCTTTTTAAGGAACAGCAAAGGCATTTTCTGTTACTTGGTTCCCAGGGAGTTTGTCACCATCCTCCGAATGTGAGCGGCTAGCACTCTGTGTAGACCACTGTTTCTGGCAGGGGTTCACTCTTGGCTATGAAGGTGTTTGTCTTCATACTTTGAGTTGTGCCTTCTTTCCAATAGAATCCCTTCATTTAGGAAACATACGGACACATGAAAGCTCTGGAATTGGGGTTTTTGTTGTCAGTGATGGAAACATGGTGAATCCTTAGTAGGTAGGTGTTACAAATGAAAATAAATAGAGAGGTTTTTACTCTTTGGAGACAGCAAATTTCAGTTTCAATAAATTATAGTCACTTTTATTATAATGAAGGATTTTTGCTTCTTTAAAAAAAAGATTTTATTTGTTTTAGAGAGGGGGAGAGGAAGCAAAGGGGGAAGGGCAGAGGGAGAGAGAACCTTCAAGGAGACTCCCTGCTGAGCATGGACTACACACCACCCCTACGATAGGGGACTCAGTTCCAGGGACTGAGCTGAAACCAAGAGTTGGAAGCTTAACCAACTGTACCACCCAGCACCCTGGATTTTTGCTTTTTTGAAGTATTTCTGAGTATGAGCCCTAGACAAAAGAAAACATCCAGAGCAGAGAGGTTTTTATTCTTGTTCTTTTATTATTAAACCTAGGCGTGCCCCCCCCCATTTTTTGGGGGGAATAATCTGTGAAATCATTAAGTCAGAGATGTTTGTCCTACATGTGTTTATATCTACAATTTCTGGCACATGATGGACTTTCAACAGAAGTTTGTTCACTTGGACAGTGAATGAGCAATGGAATGATCAGTAGCCTCAGTATATTTAATTCATTTGAAAAAATGACAAATGAGAAAAGTTCTGATACAAGGCTGGTTTTGGTAAAAGTTATTAATTATGGGTAGTTTTTTTTAAAAAATGGAGATTATTGTTGAATTAACCAAGGAAGCATAGTTGTGACTAGTGAGATAAAATTAAGCAAAAGGAAACAGTGAATACCAAGAAAAATTTTCAGTAGATGAGGCTGGGATTAAATCAGGCAAAGGAGTCCCAGTGGAAATGGCCAGGGGACATTTAACACCATGCATGTCACTTAAGGCTGCAGTGAGCTTAAACAATTTACTAGAGACGGACTCTGGCTTTGGCAGCATGATAAGTGGGACCATATCTCTAGTTTCATTGATTCTCTTCCTTACGCAGGTATACCTTCAACAGCCTCCCAGCCCCTATGGACAGAATTTATGTGTGTGTTAAATTTTCTGACTCTAGTTTTCTTTTTCTCCAGAAAACATTCTTTTCAGAGCATCTCCTGGTATCATCGGAAATGTCTTCCTTAAGTGGGAAAGTCCAAACTGTTTTGGGCCTCATAGAGCCAAGCAAACTGGGCCGTACTCTGACCCATGAACATTTGACGATGACCTTTGACTGCTCTTACTACCCACCTCCTCCATGTTATGAAGCTATCTCCAAGGAACCTATTATGATGAAAAATTTATTTTGGATTCAAAAAAACCCTTATTCCCATAAAGAGAATCTTCAGCTGAATCAGGAGACGGAAGCCGTTAGGGAAGAACTGTTGAATTTCAAAGCCAAAGGTGGAGGGGCTCTGGTAGAGAACACGACTGTTGGGATTAGCCGAGACGTGAAGACTCTAAAGTGGTTTGCGGAGGAGACTGGTGTCCATATTATATCTGGAGCTGGGTTTTATGTGGATGCAACTCACTCTCCAGAGACCAGAGCCATGTCAGTGGAGCAGGTGAGAAGCCCTGAGGTCTTCGACAATATTTGTGTGTAAATTCAGAAAGGCCAGAACTTCCAACGTTGGATTATCCCTACATGCCATCTCCATTGGGGAATGTCACGGACTCAGAGGTAGCTGGGCATGCTACAGAAATTTGCTAGCTAGCAAAGACATCTGCCAGTTGGGACCCAAAATTAGGAACATTTCATTTCATAAAGAAAAAGAAGCATCAGGGAGGAGATCTTAACCCACTGGTCACGGGAAAATCCAAAGCGTTGACATTTAGATTTGGATATACTGTATCTGTGCTCAGTAATGGTGCCACAACCTGTTTGTAAGCCTCATTTTTCCATGATAAATCCCAGTTATGTAATCTCAATTTTCTTTGTGGATTTTATAATAACCAGCAATAAAAATTCACTGTAGGGTGAGACTTGGCAGGCAGAGACTTGGCACATTGGCGAATATGTTTCCTTCTTTTACAAAACAGGAAGGGTAGGAGAAAATCATTCCTGTTTTTGTTATCATATGATCTTAGGCAAGAATGGGCAGAAGGAAGGAAATCTTTCAGAGATAAAAAGAAATAATTATGTGCTCTTCTGTACATGCCTGTATGTGTTTATGCCTGTTTATACCTATTGTCTATATTTGTGTGTATCTTCCATTGCCTGCTTGACAGGCATAGAAGGTCAGCCACAGTCTGCAAAGATTCAGTCAATCATTAAAATCTCTGTATTTCAAAACCTTATCTGCATTATTTTCCAACTGGGCCTCTACCTTTTTACATGCTTATTATTATTTGAGGACTATCCTGAAGTCAGCTATTACACATGCTCCCAACCACTTCTAGTAGTAACATACACACGAACCAAAAAATGTGATATTAGTATTGCGTGCTGTGAATTCTCTATGCTGTATGGGCTTAAGGACTGCGTCAATAAGGGAGAATTAAAGGATTAGTTGATACAGTTGACGTATGTTCAAGGGCAGTCTTTTTATGTTCTAGATGTTCCTTAGGTGAAATTATACATTTTTTTCTCATCTGAATGTACTTTCATGAAATCACATTTTTTCCCCTACAGCTTCCTAAAGCCACAAATTTCTTATTAAATAATCACAGTAAGATATTACTGAATCTCTGATTTAGAATAACTTGTTGAATTAGAGATTTGGCCTTTCTCATTGACCAATATTAATGGAATGGACGGCGAATACATTTTTTAAAGAATGAATGACCAAAGGAATAAAGCCAATGACATACTGTGGTGACTCTGGGTTGATAAATTCCACAGCCTATAATGTATTTTCTTTCCTGCTCTTCCTTAGCTTACTGATGTCCTCACTAATGAAATTCTCCATGGAGCTGATGGAACTACTATCAAGTGTGGTGTCATTGGAGAAATTGGTTGCTCCTGGCCTCTAACTGAGAGTGAGAAGAAGATTCTTCAAGCAACAGCTCATGCCCAGGCTCAGCTGGGCTGTCCTGTTATTATTCATCCTGGAAGGCATCCAAGTGCACCGTTTCAGATTATCCGCGTGTTGCAAGAAGCAGGCGTAGACATCTCCAAAACAGTTATGTCCCACATTGATAGGTAAGCAGACTCTCTCCAAAGTAGTTCAAGTCACCAGATGATTATGAATGATCAAATTAATATCATCAGATTAATGAAATACTAATCACCTACAGAAAACTACTAACCACCTGGATGATAGTATTTATAAAGTTTTACAACAGATGTTAATAAAAGTCAATGCTGCCATTTTTGTGTCCTGACTCTAGGTCTGTTAGTGTTCTAGGTTTTTTGTGTAAATCATTTCTTATTTACTTAATCCTTCATAACCCTTTATAGTAACTGTCCCTGTTTACTTCACTTCTTTGCCTCAGGGTCTGATATTATAGTAGTTGCCAAGTCTATATGCTCAGTATTTGTCAGTAGTTGGAGTGATAAATTTATCTGCAAATATAAAGGGAAGGGAAAGTGAATGGTTTCACCCTGAGAAAATGTAAATATTCAAATTTGCTGTTGCGACTGATGGTTTGCATCATCTGAATTTTGGAAAATGCAATTATAAACCATAATACTGGGGCACCTGGTGGCTCAGTCGGTTGAGCATCCGACTCTTGATTTCAGCTCAAGTCATGATCTCAGGGTTGTGAGATTGAGCCCCAAATAGGGCTCCATACTGAGAGTGGAATCTGCTTGAGATTCTTCCTCTGCCCTTCCGCTTCACTGTCTATAATAAATAAATAAATCTTAAAAAAAACATAATAGTAATGGGTATATTATTTGTTTAGTAGTAGTCTTAGTTTCCCATGACTACTATAACAAATTATAAGAAACTGGGAGGCTTAAAACATGAGAACTTGACTCTACCATATGCTGTGAGATCTAGGGTAAGTTCATACAAATTTAAAATAATGTACTTGATAATGTTACTTTGTATGATATAGAACATATGTAGCATCTTTAATCAAGAAGGATGATTTCTTCACATTTTTTAAACAGTGTGATATATATCATGTAAATAAGTAAGATAAGATACATTTTTAAATTTTATAAATATTTCTTAGTTTCTTAAAAGCATTGTATTCTGCTATTATTATGCTTTCTATAGGTCCATTAGATTACATTAGTAACCATGTTCAAAATTGTATATTCCTACTTTGTGACTGCTCAATCTATTGGTTACAAAAAGAAGTAGGTTAAAATCTATTATGGTGGATTTTTTAGTTTCTAATTGTACAGGTTTCAGTTTGAAACTCCGCTATCACATGCATATAAGTTGTTTCACCTTCCTGGTGAATTAAAATTTATTTCAACATGTATTGATGTATTGAGCTGCTTTATCTCTAGTAATTTGAGTAATGCTTCCTGTTTTAGAGACCGTTTTATCTGATATTGATATGACTATAGTGATCTCTCTATGTTAGTTTTATAATTTAAATGTGTCTTATATAAGGAGCATGTGGCTGGGTTTTGGGTTTTACCCAGTGTCTTCTTCTATATGAAAACTTCAGTTTATTTACATTGACTACTCACTAAAACATTTGTTCCACTTTTCCTTTTTTTTTTTTTAAGATTTTATCTATTTACTTATTTGAGAGAAAGAGAGTGTGTGCGAGCACATGTGAGTGGTGGGAGGGGCAGAGGGAGAGGTGGAGAATCTCAAGCAGACTCTTCAGGGAGTGTGGAGCCTGAGGCAGGGCTCAGTCTTGTGACTCCAAGATCATGACCTGAGTCAAAACGGAGTCTGTCACTTAACCAACTGGGCTATCCAGGCACCCCCCAACTTTTTCTTTTTGTCATAGTTAATGTCATCCTTTCTTATTTCTTTTATTGACTTTTTTCAACTTATTTTATCTTTCCCCTTTAACACTTTGGAAGGTAGCTATACTATTTCTATCCTATCAGTGGTTATAATAGAAAATGTAACACATATATCTAACATACCAAATTTTAAATATAACGCATATTTTACCAACCTTCCTGGTAATACAAAGACTTTAGAATCCTTCACCTTAAATCACCGCCTGACATATGTACTATTTTTCCAGGATTTGTGCTTATTTTCTTTTCTTAAACCCAGTGATTAGACATTATTTTACTATCATAAAACATATAGATGCTCAATGCATATTTATATTAGCCTTTCTGATTGCTATTTTCTTTGCTTACCATTCCCTCTTCATCTCAGATCTTTATCTTTGAGTTTCCTAAGATACATCATTTGAAGTTCCTTAATTGTGTGTCTGTTCTGGTAATGAATACTTAGAACATAATGTGTCTGAAAATGTCTTCACTTCATTCCTTCATTCATAAGAGATAATTAAATAGAATACACAATTTATAATAATTAATTAAAACAGATAATTCTACTTAAAAGTTACTTTTTTGGGCAGACTGGGTGGCTCAGCGGTTTCGCGCCACCTTCAGCCCAGGGCCTGATCCTGGAGACCCAGGATAGAGTCCCACATCAGGCTCCCTGCATGGAGCCTGCTTCTCCCTCTGCCTGTGTCTCTGTCAATCTCTCTCTCTGTGTCTCTCACGAAAAATAAATAAAATCTTTTAAAAAAAAGTTACTTTTTCTAAGCACTTTAAAGATATTCCATTTTCAATAACATTATTGCTGTTCATAAGCTGGCTGAACCTAAATATGTTTCCTTGGAGGTAACCTGACTTTTCCGTTTCTAACACCTTCGTCTCTGGGAGTCTGTATCTGCACTATGATCTATCTCAGTGTGAATTTCTTTTTATTGTGTGTGCTTGGGATTCATGGATATGAAGATGTATTTTTCATTTATTCCTGGGAAACTTCAGCCATTGTCTCTTCAAATAGTGCTTCATCTGTATCTTCTTGATTATTTACACCATAAACTCCAGTTTAATATATGTAGGATCTGAGCACCTGCCCTACAGGTCTCTTAGCATCTCATTCATATTTCCATCCATTTGCATGGATGATCTATTTTCTTAAAGCTCTATCTTCCTATTTACTGCTTCTCTCTCCAGCACAATCAATATGTTGCCTAGCCTATCAATTTAGTTTATAATATTAAGAACCAAAAACTTATCTTTTTAAAAAAGTAAATAGGTTATAGAATTAAAAAAAACATTTATTTTTTTATTTTAGAGAGAGAGACAGAGAAAGGGAGAGTAAGGCTGCATGAGGGGAAGGGCAGAGGTAGAGAATCCTAAGCAGATTCCCTGCTGAGCCCAGAGCCCATCCTGGGGCTATCTATCTCCCCACCCATGAGATCATAACCTGAGCCTAAACTGTGAGTTGGATGCTTAACTGACTGAAACACCCAGGAGTCCTCTATTTGTTTTTGTTTTTGTTTTTCTTAAGGTTTTAACCTTCTTTATTTTGGATATTTTGCCTATACTTGTAGGCAGTAGGGGCACTACCAATCTGGGGCTACTTTAAACTCAGTTTTTAAAAATGAAAATAAATGTTTATTTGTGGTGAAACTGTCATAATATAAAATTTACCTACCATCTTACTCATTTTGAAGTAGTGTTAAATACATTCATTCACACTGTGGTGCAACCAAACTCCAGAACCCTTCACTCACAAAAGTAAAACTCCGTACCCACTGAACAAGTCCCTACTCCTCCTCCCTATTGGCCACAGCAACCACCATTCTACCGTTTGTTCACCTCTATGAATCTGACATCTCCAGGTACCGCATACAAGTGGAATAATAAAGTATTGGTTTTTTTTTTTTTTTTGTGACTCTTCAAACGTTTGACTCAAGGAGTTAAGAACCACAGAAGTTCTATGAATTCTGGCTCCTGTACTCAATGAAGGCAGGCTCATGGCTATGGATTCTTCCTGAAGATGTTTTTTCTCAATCTGCTTCCCTTTCAGCAGAAACCACGACTAAGAAAGGGGACGCCTGGGTGGCTCAGTGGTTGAGCGTATCTGCCTTCGGCTCAGGGCGTGATCCTGTGGTCCTGGGATCAAGTCCCATATCGGACTCTCCATAGAGAGCCTGCTTCCCCTTTGCCTGTCTCTGCCTCTCTCTTTGTGTCTCTCATGAATAAATAAATAAAATCCTAAAAAAAAAAAAAAAAAAAAAGACTGAGAAAAGCATAGAATCTCCCAAGACTCCCTCTGTGGACCAGCTTTTTACCTGCTCCGCCGCCCCCATGAGTATGGTCTGGGGGAGAGAGAACTCCTTTTATTTGCTGATGGGAACCATGTCACCAGTTTACCTCCTTCCTCATCCAGGCTGGGCTCTGTCTTGCTTTGGCCCATTAACCTACCCTGCTCCCCGCCAGGCAGATGGACGCTCTAGGTCTTCCCTCACATTTCATTTTTTCTGCTCTCTTGTTTCTGCACCATGAGCCAGTCTTTCACTTCCCCACCAGCCTAACCAAGCATTTAAAAATATGACTTTTCCCCCATTCATTTTATTCAGTATTTTACATGCACTATGCTGGAAAAGTTTCCTGGGAACATTTAGTCCACCATGATCCTTAAAGAGGAATCCTTTCTAATTCTCTTTACAATTAGACAAGTAGATAAGTTAGAAAATTTTGCTTGACATTACTAGAAAGTAGGCTCTTGTTAGAAATGGTGAAAAAAGTCTTGACTCCGAGTACAGGAGGACATCCTTGCTCATAAAATCAAACAACACATATATGTGCATATATGTGTATTTTCTTTTAAATAACAAAGCTACATGATCTAATTTTCAATGGCTGCAATTCCAGTCAGTGCCTCCCTCTAGAATGGCTCAGGATGCACTTGAGAGGTTGGCCCGACATCAGACAAATTCAGAGCATGCTAGAAAATCCTGAAACCATTTCTAGAGCAGCCACCCATTCTGTACCTATATTAGGGACTATGCAGGGTTCCAGTGCCTGAAAAAGCAATACACAGAAGTAGGAACATTTCAGTGGAGAGGCAACTGGGCAAAATGGTTTCAGAAAAAGAGTGGTGCATTTGGAAAAACAAATGGAATAAAGTAACAGAAAAAAAAATAATCGGAGACAGATGCAGGCAACTTTAGCTTTTTGATGCGTGGGTTCACAGCAAGACAGTTGCCAGGCTGAAGCTTGACTAGGTCAGCCTTTCACAGACTCTCTGAGGTCTGCTGGGCTGCACACACAATCTGATCTGTATTGAAAGGGCAAGGACTTCAGCTTTTCTAATGGGGACAAATCACAAAAGGGCATGTATTTCATGCAACAAAATGCATAGACAACACACACAAAGAAAGAAGCGTGTTCTGAAAACAAGACCTTCAGGAAAACAAAACAAGCCAAACAAAACACAGAATCATTCGTTTCTCTCGCCACCACGCCTTTTTAGGCATAAAGGAGAAGGAGCTGAACCCACAGGCTGTTCTGATTGTGCGGTGACCAGGCAAGGAGCAGGCTCTGCTCTGCGGCTGCTTTTTAGAACATTGGGGTCCTCACCAGGACTGACGCTCAGCCTTGACTACCTATAAAATTGGTGCATTTATCCCCTTAAAGTTAGGACTTCTATCACTTGAGAAAAAAAAAAAAAATTCCAAGATGTTCACCAGCACGTTAAAGCAATGAAATCTTTTGAAGGTGTATAAATCTTCACTAGCATTCATGCACAAGGCAGTTTATCTCAAAATACATGTACACACACGTACGCACACACGCACACAACATGGCCACCATAGTAAAACTGCCATCTACCTATCCAAAAGGAGCACTAGGGACCCTGAGAGGGAAGAGTTAATGAATGGTGGACACCTCGGGACACCTCTGAACCACATTGTTGTCATGTGACCATTTGTGACCTTCTTAAGGTCATTTACCTGGAGATAACAACCTGACAAGATAAATCTGCTTCTGTGTCTAGGCCCTCCCCTAACCATCTGTTCTCCTTAAGAAATATGGGCCTGCGGACATGCTTGTGGACGGCTGTGAATTTAGCCCCAGGGAATGTGGCAGGGGGCTGCCCTTGACAGGTACAGCCACCCAAAGTCAACAGTTATTGGAAAACTAACACCAGTACTTAGGTGTCCCTGTTTGGGTTGTGAATCCACAAAGGGTTTATGCCTTTGAATCATGTATTATGATTTTACTACCTGTTAAAACTCTCTCTACATTTCCAGTTGGTGTATGATCACAGCACTGCCTCTGCCCTTGGTCTAATACAGGGTGTGTGTGATTAAAGAAGATGCACCATGGATGGCCTTTTTGCAATTCATTTCCAAGGAAATATTATCCTTCGTGTACTGTAGAGTAGCTGGAGGGATTTTTGTGGCAACACGATTCTTTCGTTACCAGTGAAAGCTGGGTAAAACAACGTGGCTGGAAGGCATCTGGGTGCTATTTCCTGATTAAGTTTTGCATCTCGGGAGGGCAAAAGACAGGTGCTATGCCTCTGATCTTTTTTTCTACTTGGTTATCTATCTAACAAACCACGGAGCTTTGATGGAAATCCAGGGCCTACAGTTTGATGAAGAGCACAATAATAATTAAGTGCAGGAAAAGAGTCCACCTTTCTCTTTGAAAATTGCTCCCTGGGGAGGGTAGGATTTGACCCAAGGGTTTTGGAAGAAAAGGGAGAACACAAGGGATGGCCTAATAATGCATTTTATTCTCTCTACCTCTGATCATTCATGCCAAATTCACCTAACTCTTTAACGAATACAATTTTGACACATTTTTTCATGCTTTTATTTAGATGAAGTGAGAGGATGGAATATTGCTTCATTCATTCATTCAACAAGTATTTACTGAGTGCCTCATGTACTAGATGCTGGGATGGAGCAGGGAACACAACACATTCTCTGCCTTCCAACTGATGACTGAATTATAATTATAGTGAATTTTAACCTTATGGTTGTCTTTGAAAAGCCACCAAAAAATTATTATCTGGTATCCTCCGAACTATACACTTTTAATTCCTATGAATGCTAGTGAATTAACATGAACTCACTCAAAAACAATTCCAGGCAAATGTTTGGGCAACTTAAACTGGGCAAAACATCTTTATATACTTAAATAGTATGGTAGGATTTTTAAGAAAAAACAATGGGTATGTCCTGCACATGAAATGATTTATCACATTTATAATCCTGTGTGTACCATGCTGTATTGCTTAACGGTTTATTATTAGCATTATGCATATGCATGCATTATGTGCATAAGTAGAGTACGCCTGAGAGGAATGAGTACACATTGTATAGTATATACATTGTGCACATTATTTATAGTAAAGACAACTTATTTAGTCATATTGGCTCAGATCCTACCATGGAGTGAAAAATGAAAGAAATCAGTTCAGGCAACAAAGTAGAGGCCTGATAAGCAAGTGAGAGTTTTAAAAAGAAAATGTGTACTAAGAACACTCTCCTTTTTAAGTTTACTAATGTCCACTGACATTTCTTCTGCTATCACTATGACAGATGATAGGAAAGAAAAACTAGAAAAAAAAGAAAAAAAAAACCCCAAATGCCTTTAAACATGTCATTATGGCCGCTTGTCTGTAACTTGTAACACTGTGGCCAAATTTTATATAAAAATCTACGTTAGTTTGTAGAGTACTCACTGACATAGAAACACAAACTCTGAATACATTTAAGGTTAAAATTGTGTGATGATATTGGCAGCAGCTATTCCTTAATTAGTGCAATGTATATTCATTCTGTCTCTGTTCTATGCATGGGACGATGGAGAAATGGTGTACTGGCGTCATGTTGCTTAATTTCCGTTTCTGACACCAGCACTTTTTTGTGTGATCTTGACCAAGTCACTTAAGCCTTCCAGTCCTTTGCTCATCTGTCAAAAGGGGTTAAGAAAAATTACTTCTAACTCCTTAAAGCATTATGGGGATTCCCCCCTATTATTGTTTATCATGGATTTCCTTTCTTTGCAGGACCTATTTAATACGAAAATAAAAAAAAATCCAGACAAAACGTTTGACAGACTGAAAGGTAGCAGAACTTTTTAAAACACATAAATAATGCCAAATAAAATGCACTTAAGCTATGCTAGTAATTGATATTTGTGAAGTATCCCAAATCGTACTCTTTAACAGACATTTGGGCAGACCAGCCCATGGTCAGGGCCAAAGCACTGGTCAGGTATTCTCTCCAGTACATTATATCCATCCAAACCTCCTACCAATATTTTTTTTTCTAAAGCGATTTTTCATGACTCTGACACCATTCCCATGAAATGTGACATTTTAAAAAATAGGATTGCCATGTCTATGAGATTTATCTTCAATCTTCTCAATACCATCATCCCCTGAACTGTGTACTGCCTTACATGAAAAACGCAACCTCTTTTGTGCTATGTGGCAGCTGGAAAGTTCATATGGTAAAAAGCTCTTCCTAGGGTATATAAACTGTGAAATGTATTTTAAAATAAAGTTTTAATTACACTTCACAATTCAGAGCCAGCTTCTGGTTTTAGTCTAATTTAAACAAGGGTTTTTCTCTCTTGAAGCCATCTGTTCCTTTTGCGTAAGTCTACACTTAAGTCATAATATTGAAAGTGTGACATCATTTCTTCTATGATGTCATTAAATATCTCTGTAGGGTCTGGACCCAGACAGTCAGGGAAGTGAATAATGTAGGAGGAAGATGCTTATTCAAATGTAGGTAATGGGGAATACTATTAATACAGAACAACTTGAATTATTTTTCTATTGCTTTTCATTTCCAATTATGTTCTCATGTTGAAAAGGCTGTTCCATAAAAGTAAGGCCTAATACAAAAAGAAAAAATGCATCTTTAAAATACTCACATATATGGAATAAACAAATGTGTTCATGTGAATGCACCATTCTAATTGCAGGTTTACCTTTGTGTGAAACCAAAGTTTCTGGGCAATCTTTAATTGGAATAACGAGTTTTACTTTCTAACCCTAGGCAGTGTTTAGACCACACATTAAGAACTTAGGGGGAGGCTGGAAAGATGGCAGAGCAAGAGGACCCTAAGCTTGCTTCATCCCACAAATACAACGCAACAATGCATCAGTGTGAATAACTCAGAAAGTGACCTGAATAGTGACCTGAATACTAGAACAAACTCCATCGCTGAAAGTAGAGAAGAGGCCACATCAGAGAGGACAAAGGGCAGAGATGCAGTGTGTAGAATGAAACAGGCTGGCTCTTCTTGGGGGCTGGAGGAGCCCTGGGTGAGGAGAAGAGAGAGAAAAAGGCTAATACTTGGGCTGCACAGGGAAGACCCATCTCCATAGTATTTGGCTTTGAAAGCAAGACGGGCCAAATTTTCTGAGTTCTTACCAGAATTTAATCAGAGGACCTTAAAGCCTGGACTTTTGAAAAATTGGAGGACTCATTTCTGGGAAAGCCCAGAGATAAGCTGAATATTGCCCTTCAAGAGACAGTATAACAAACAGCCCATGGATATACAGCCTAGAAGCAGAAGTTTGAAAAATGCCTGGGGCATGTGGGAGAGAAAGCTATTTAGTCATCTCAGAGCAAGTCTGGAGGGGCAGAGATCACTGGAAGACCCCCTCAGGAATCATAGAGCTGCCAGGTGCCACCTTCCTCCCTCACCCCCCGGCATAAACACCAAGCCACCTGTGAGAACCAGCAGGGCACCACCATCTACTACCTAACTTGCTTACACCAAGCCCCACTCACCTTGACTTCAGTGGATCTGCTTGGAGGTCCACACCAAGACACATAGTGATTAAAATGGTAAAAAGTACTGATTTTAAAAAACCTTAAAAGCAAAAAAAAGGGGGCACCTTGGCTGGCTTGGTTGAGAGTCTGACACTTGATTTCAACTCAGGTCATGATCTCAGGGTCCTGGGATCTAGGCCCATGTTGGGCTCTGTGCTCAGTGGGGATGAGTCTGCTTGAGATTCTCTCTCTCTCTCCCTCTGTCCCTCCCCCCATTCTCTCTCTCTCTCTTCCTGAAATAAATAAATAAATCTTTAAAAAAAGGCAGCAAAAGTAGACAGTTACATACATGGGAAACCCCCATATAGCTATCAGCAGATTTTCCAACAGAAACTTTGCAAACCGTAAAACAGTGGGATGATCTATCTAGTCAAAGTGCTGACAAGAAAAAAATCTGTAGCCAAGAATACTCTATCCAGCTAGGCTACCATTCAGAATAGGAGAAATAGTTTCTCAGACAAGCAAAAGATAAGGGGTTCATGACCACTAAACCAGCCCTACAAGACACATTAAAGGAGACTTTCTGAGTGGAAAAAAAAGACCATAAGTAAGAGTAAGAAGAAAAGTAGGAAACATAAAAGCAGTAAAAATAAATATCTCTGTAAAAGTCAGCCAAGGGACTCACAAAATAAAGGGATGTAAAATATGACACTTATATACCTAAAACATGGGTGGGAGGAACAAAAAATGGGTTCAAGCTTAAGCAACCATCAACTTAATATAGACTGCTATATGCAGATGTTATATACAAACCTAATGGTAACCACAAATCAAAAACCAGTAATAGATATGCAAAAATAAAGAGGAAGGAATCCAAATATATCATTAAAGAAAGGCAGCAAATTATGAGAGCGCAAGAGAAGAAAGGATCAGAGAAAATCTATAGAAACAACCATGAAACAAGTAACAAATGGCAATAAATAGACATCTATCAACAATTATTTTGAATATAAATATCCTAGATGCTCCAATCGAAAGACATAGGGTGATAGGATGGGGAGAAAAAAAAAAAAACATGACCCATCTATATGCTGCCTATTAGAGACTTCTTTTAGCCCTAAAAACAGCTGCAGATTGAACGTGAGGGGATGGAGAAACATCATGGAAATGGATGTCAAAAGAAAGCTGGGGTAGCAATACTTAATAATGGACAAAAAGGACTTTAAAACAAAGACTGTAATAAGAGACAAAGAAGAACACTATATAATAATAAAGAAGACAGTCCAAAAAGAAGTTAGAACAATTATAATTATCCATCACCCAATACAGAGGCAGCCAAGTACATAAAGTTGCTATTAACAAACATAAAGGAAATAATAATAATACAATAATAGTTGGGGAATTTAATGTGCCACTTACATTAATAGACAAATCATCCAAATAGAAAATCAACAAGGAAACAGTGGATTTGAATGACACACTGGACCAGATGTAACTAACAGATATATTCAGAACATTCCACCATAAAACAGCAGAAGACACATTCTTTTCAAGTGCACATGGGACATTTTCCAGAAGAGATCACATATTAGACCACAAAACAAGTCTCAACAAATTCAAAAAGGCTGAAATCATACCATGCATCTTTTCTGACCAAACCACTATGAAACTAGATCGACCACAAGAAAATATCTGGAAGGGGCACCTGGGTGGCTGAGTGGTTGAATATCTGCCTTTGGCTCAGTCATGATCCTGAGGTCCTAGGATCAAGTCCTGCATTGAGTTCCACACAGGGTGCCTGCTTCTCCCTCTACCTATGTCTCTGCCTCTCTCTTTCTCTGTCTCTCATGAATAAATAAAAGTCCTAAAAAAAAAAAAAGAAAATATCTGGAAAGAGCACAAATACATGGAAGTTTAAATAACAAGCTACTAAACAATAAATGGGTCAAACAAGAAATCAAAAGACTGAAAAGTTACACTGAATGAAAATTGAAAACATAATAGTTCAAAATCTTTGGGATGCAGCAAAAGCAGTTCTAAGAGGGGAGTATGTAGAATACATCTATCTCAAAAAGCAAGAAAAATCTCAGCTAAGCAACCTAACCTTACACCTAAAGGAGCTAGAAAAGAAGAACAAACAAAACCTAAAACTAGCAGAAGGAAGGAAATAATAAATATTAGAGCATAAATAAATGAGATAGAAACCAAAAAATCAATAAAACAGATCAATGAAACCAGGAGCTGGTTCTTTGAAAAGAGCAACAAAATTGACAAGCCTCTAGCCAGACTCATCAGAAAAAAAGGGGAGGAGGGGAGAGTAAGGATTCAAATAAACAAAATCAGAAATGACAGAGGTGAAATAACAACCAACACCACAGAAATCAGAGAATATTATGAAAAATTATATGCCAAAAAAACTGGACAACCTAAAAACATATAACCTACCAAAACCCCAGCAGGGAAAAACTGAAAATCTTAACAGACCAATTACCAGGAATGAAATTAAATTATTAATCAAAAAATTCTCAAAAATAAAAGTCCAGGACTTTCAGCCTCATAGGTGAATTCTACCAAACATTTAGAGAACAGCTCATACCTATTCTTTTCAAATTATTCCAAAAATATAGAAGAGGAAGGAAAACTTCCAAATTCATTCTGTGAGGCCAGCATTACCCACAAGCCAGATAAAGATACCACACAAAAAAAAGGAAACCACAGGACAATATCTCTGATGAATATAGATGCAAAAATCCTCAGCAAAATATTAGGAAACTGAATACAAGAATACTTTAAAAAAATCATTCACCACAATCACATGGAATTTATTTTCAGGACACAAAGGTGGTTCAACATTCCCAAATCAATCAATTTGATATATCACATCAGTAAGAAAAAGGATATGATCCTTTTGACTATCTGATCATTTCAATAGATGAAGAAAAAGCGTTTGACAAAGTACAATATCCATTCATGATAAAATCCCTCAAGAAAGGAGGGTTAAAGAGAATATACTTCAACATAATAAAGGTCTTATATGAAAATCCAACAGCTAGCAACATACTGCCTGGAGAAAAACGGAGAGCTTTTCCCTTAAGGTAAGGAATAAGACAAGGATGTCTACTCTCACCACTTTTATTCAACTTAGTACTGGAAGTCCTAGCCACAGCAATCAGACAACAAAAAGAAATAAGAGGTATCCAAATTGGCAAGAAAGAAGTAAAACTATCACTATTTTCAAACGACATGATACTATATCTAGAAAACACTGAAGACTCCACCAAAAAAGCTACTAGAACTGATAAATGAATTCAGTAAGGTCGCAGGATACAAAATCAATATACAGAAATCCAAGCATTTGTGTACACTAATAAAACAGCAGAAAGAGATATTAAGAAAACAATCCCTTTTCAATTGCACCAAAAGTAATAAAATACCTAGGAATAAACTTAGCCAAAGAGGTGAAAGGCCTGTACTCTGAAAACAATAAAACACTGATGAAGAAATTGAAGAGAACACAAATGGAAAGATAGTCCATGTTCATTGATTGGAAGACAAATATTGTTTTTTTTTGACAAATATTGTTAAAATATCCATATGACCCGAAGCAGTCTACAGATTTAATACCATCCCTATTAAAATACCAACAGCATTTTTCACAGAACTAGGACAAGCAATTCTAAAGTGTGTATGGAACCAAAACAAATAAACAAAAAGCCCTAAATAGTGAAAGCAATCTTGAAAAAGAAAAACAAAACTGGAGATATCACAATTCCAGATTTCAAGTTATACTACAAAGCTGTAGTCATCAAAACAGTATGGTATTAGCACAAAAACAGACACAGAGATCAGTGAAACAAAATAGAAAACCCAGAAATAAACCCATAATTATATGGTCAATTAATATTTGACAATGGGTAAAAGAATATGCGATGGGGGAAAAGAAAAACAAGCCTCTTCAAGTAATGTTGGGAAAACTAGATAGCTTTGTGAAAAAGAATGAAACTGGGCCATTTTCTTACACCATACACAAAAATAAACTCAAAATGGGTCAAGGACCTAAATGTGAGACCTGAATCCATAAAAATCCTAGAAAAGAGCACAAGTAGTGATTTCTCTGACATCAGTCATAGCGACATCTTTCCAGATACGTCTCCTAAGACAAGGGGAATAAACACAAAAATAAAATACTGGGATTGCATCAAAATAAAAAGCTTTTGCACAGCAAAGGAAACAACCAGCAAAACTAAAAGACAACCTACTGAATGGGAAAAGATATTGGCAAATTAGATATCCAATAAAGTTAGTATTCAAAATATATAAAGAACTTATACAACTTAACACACACACAATACAATCTCATTAAAAAATAGGCAGAAGACATGAACAGATCTTTCTCCAAAGAAGACATCCAGTGGCCAACAGACACACAAAAAGATGCTCAACATCACTCAGTCATCAGGGAAATGCAAATCAAAACCATAATGAGTTATCACTCACAACTTTCAGAATGGCTAAAATCCAAAAAGTCAAGAAACAAGTGTTGATGAGAATGTAGAGAAAAAGTAACTCTCATTCACTGTTGGGAATGCAAACTGGTGCAGCCTCTGGAAAACTATGGAGGTTCCTCAGAAAATTAAAAATAGAACTACCCTATATTGTAAGAATCGCACTACTGGGTATTTAACCAAAGAATACAAAAACACTAATTTGAAGGGATATATGCATCCCTATGTTTATTGCAGCATTATTTACAATAGCCAAAGTGTGGAAGCCACCCAAGTGTCCATCAATAGATGAAAGGATAAAGAACAAGGGAAATATATATATATATATATATATATATATATATATATATATATGTATAAATATATATACACACACGAATATAAACATATATATGTATATGTATGTAAAATATATATGTATATATACACACGAATATATACATATATATGTATATGTATGTACATACATATATATGAATATTATATTATTCAGACATTATATATGTATATATATTAATATTATTCAGACATTTAAAAACCCCCACAAAATCTTGCCATCTGCAACAATATAGGTGGATTTAGAGAGTATAATGCAAAGTGAAATAAGCCAAGTTGAGAAAGACAAATACCATATGACTTCAGTCATATGTGGAATTTAAGAAACAAAATGAACAAACAATGCAAAAAAAAAAAAAAAAGAAGAGAGATACAGACCAAAAAAAAAGAAAAAAAAAAAAAGACAGACTCTTAACTAGAGAACAAACAGATGGTCACCAGAGGGGAGGTAGGTGGGGGGGGGATGAATGAAATAGGTTAAGGGGATTAAGAGTAACACTTATGTTGATGAGCATTGAGTAATACATAGAACTGTTGAATCACTACATTGTACACCTGAAACTAATATCACACTGTATGTTAAGCACACTGGAATTAAAATTAAAAAAAAGAAAAACAACTTGCCTCATTCCATTTAGTTTCTATTTTGACATTAAAAATAAAATAGTTGAAATTTATCAGTTAAGAATGTTTCAGATGTATAAAGTGCAACTGCCATTAGCAATAAAGGAGTATACATGAATAGTGTTTTAGAATTACATTTATTACTGAATGTATTAGATTATTACATATTAATTTCTTTGAAACATTATATTATAAATAATTAAATATTCATCGGTATTACATGGATAGTTCTAGGTGAGCTTAGTAATTCTCTTAAGCAGTTGTTGAAAAACTCCTATAAAATATTAAAGAGTCGCACATAACACTATCTACAAATATTCACTGGTTTTAAACTGAGCAACTCAGTGGGGAGAGAGACAAAGAGGTTTTTTTTGGAATTACTTTTGTGATAACTTTTAAAATAGTCATTGAAACTCAGCATTGTTTTTAATAAATCAGTTGTATAGATATATCCACCTATTTCTGTATTTGTATGCCAGCTCTAAAAAATTAAGTGGTCCAATTCATTAATTTTAGGATTGAATATATTCTATGCTTCTCTCTGTGTCAGGCCCTGAGCTAGTCTGATCTGAAGTTAGTGCTGCTAAGTCTCTAGGCCCAGGAATTCATAGAAAAGTCACAGTGAAGTATAATGGAAAGAAAATGCACTAGAATAGGAGTAGGAATACCTGGGGTTTTGATCACTTAAAAGACCCAAGCTTTAGCTTCTTCATCTATCCAATAATGATAATATGTGGCATAGTGATTTCACCAGTGGATTGGGAGTTTCAGAACTGGCTCCTCCCATGCTTTTGGTATCATTTAATGCTACTAACATCTAATCAGCTGCCCTCCATTCTCCTTCTCCTTTGCTGTCACTATGGGGAGAGTGACTCATCACTTACTCTTCCTGCTGCTTGCCCTATTCTTGTCAAGGACAGCATTATTCACCCAGATGTTAAATCCCTCCCTTCCCTGCACCCCCACATGGTGACACCTGTCTACCTCACTGAGATCACCAAATATGAGCCCTCTTATCCAGTCCTCCATGGTTAAGTCAGGCCCTCATCTACCATCTGAACCATTGTAATAGTCTCCAAACAGGAATCGCTCCCTTGGCTTTGCCCACATGGCCACCATTTTGATCTAAGTGCAAACTGGATCAAAACATTTCTCAACCATGACTTACAGCTCTTTAAGGACCCCTTCACTTCCGCACAAAATCCAGACATCTTCATCATCTGGTCTGAACTCATCCCTCCACCTCCCCTCTCATTATCTCTAGCACCCACACCAAGCTTGCGCTAATGCCACACTGACTGTAAGCTGAGCGCCCCATGCTGATTGTTCTTACATGCTTCTCACACAAGCTAGTCCCTCTGCTGGGGATACTCCATTCTCCCTTATCTACCTGGCAGTCTTTCTTCAATATGCGGCTCATGAAAGGTTTTCTTTTTACAAAGCTTTTCCTGAATGAGCTGAGCAGGGTCTGTTATCTCTTTCTCCGAGCCAGCCCAGTTCCTAGCAATCCTTTTATTACTACACTAGGTAGGTCTGCAAAACAATTACATGTTTCCATGTCTCCTTTTTCTAATAGACACTGGACTTCTTGAAGGATGGGGCAGTGTGTTTGTTATTTGTCTTTGTTTATCCAGCTAATATCTCATTGTATAAGTTGATGATCAATAATTTCTTATAGGTGGAGACGCCTGGGTGACTCAGTGGTTGAGCATCTGTCTTTGGCTTAGGGCGTGATCCTGGGGTCCTGGGATCAAGTCCTGCATTGGGCTCCCTGCAGGCAGCCTGCTTCTCCCTCTGCCTATGTATTTGCCTCTCTCTATGTCTCATGAATAAATAAATAAAATCTAAAAAAAAATAATTTCTTAATAGGTGAATAGTTGCTTCTACCCTCATGTACTTTGGCTCTGATAATTACAGCTTTATTTTCAGGAACAACAAGATTCTTTCTCTCTCTCTCTCTCTCTCTCTCTCTCTTCTTTCTTTTTCTTTCTTTCTTTCTTTCTTTCTTTCTTTCTTTCTTTCTTTCTTTCTTTCTTTCTTTCTTTCTTTCCTTTTTCGACTCTCAACAGGTTTTCTTTTAATCAACCATCCCTCAACACCTGAACCCCACCAAACTTTCTCTGAGTTGTCTTCTATTAAATAGACTCCACTCAAATGACTTATTCCTTTCATTTTTCTTTCATAACTCTTCATATTTAGTTGTACTAAAATAAAGTTTTCAACATATTAAATGTAATTTTGAGTTTAAATACCTATGTCGATCCCTTATAATTTACATTCCTTTAGACAGCAGCTTAAATTCCTTCCTCATATCTGTATTCCCAGCAGAGGCTAGTGTATAAGGTGGTTGATAGTACAAGATAGTAGATGCTTGCTGAATTAATTCATGAAGGTATGCCTGAATGTATGAAAAGAAATAATGTATTTGAGAGTTCTTTGAAACTGGAAAGTCCAAGACAAATGTTAGATATTGTTATCATCTGGATCACACCCACGAATCATATCCTTTCCTGTCTGCTCCTTAGTTCTTTCTACCTAGACATCCTACAGACCCTTGTCTAAATTATCACCTCGCACAGACTTCCTTGCTCCCACTCAGAATGCATTCTGACATTAAACTAAACCCCTCAGCGCTTGGATAAGATCTAGAATATAAGGAGGTTTGAAAAACAGAATCAACGGTCTTGCGATTTAGTACCAGCCTTAAAATACTAGTAAATGATAACCATATTCTGAAAATGAAGATTCCCACATCACTTTAGGTGCCATTTTTTTTTGGCTGATGGCAGTATGTTTGTGATTAATTTATGCTTGTTCCTTATATAGAACGAATTTATTAGTTAGGGAGCAAAGGTATAAAATATGGAACAAAGGAAATAGTATATATAATATGAATGACAAGAACACATACTTGATACAAAAATTTCACCTTTTTCTCAGGAAATCCCTGCACATTTTACAAACGACACTGCCACCCCTTCATCCACCTGGAAGAAGGGACTTTCTCCAGTGTGAAAGGGCAGTATAGCCTCTCTGTATCTCAAAATCACCCCACTGACTGTTTAGGGCAAGAGGTGAAAAATACTTACCTTAAGCACTGGGGAAGATTGGAATAAGAAAGAATATAATTTTCATGGATATAGAATATGGAATGAGCAGAACTGGCTGGAGTTGACACCTCCCCTTTTATGAGAAGTACTATGAGGTCACTGATGACTGGAAGGGACAGGACCTTTGCTAATTCTCATCTGAAAGACGTCAAGCAGAGTATTTTCCCATGGTACTATTTTGACATTTGGAGTCAATCCTTCCTCCAAGTGAAAAAAAAGTCACTTGCATAAATGCAACTTCAGTAGCACCTTGACAGTCCCTGGAAGTCATCCAGCGGGATGCCAATTTAACGTGGTTAAGTCACCCTCTTAGACATATGTGGTGCCAGGTTGGTCCAATGTGCCTTTGTGGTGGGGTGCACTGCTCCATAGCTAAGTGCTAGCGAGAAGGCATGGGGCCGCTACATGTGGGAGATGCTCCCTCCCATCACAGAAGGGGCAGCATGGCCTAAAAACATGGCTTCTACGACAAACACATTCTGGCTTTATTCTCAACCTGTCACTTTGGAAGTTGAGTTACTTAACTTTTCTGAGTCTTAGTTTCTTCATCTATGAAATGGGATGATCATACCTTCCTCATACAGTTTTTGCAAGGATTAAATGAGATAGGGCTGTTTTAAGTACCTGATAATTATTCTGTGTTTATTTTATTTTTGCTTCATCTAACTCTCTCATCCTATCCCCCATTAACATCTAATCCCAAACTCTGGGTTTTCTTTTTTTTTTTTTTTTCAGGATTTTCCTTTGAAAATTGTGCATGATCACCAATGCTATTTTTTCCGCATGGATTTTGCACATCAGTAAGGGAATGAACATGAATTTATTTCTCAGTTTCCTTCACACTAATGTTCAGTTATCCAGAGGGTGTCATATCACCAAATGTCAGTAAAAATAATATATATATATATAGCATAATATGTAGTATGTAATATATAATGTATGATTTCATCTATCTATCATCTGGCTTTTTAATGATAGCAATTTTGCCAGCTTCATTTTTTAACTGCATGTTCCAAATGTCCAAAATACCAGTTTTTGCTTCCCCTTCTGAAGAAATCTTTTCTCCACATGATTACGAAAATTTTAAGGATATTTTACAGAAGGACCATTTCCCCCACCACCACCACGCACCGCAAATCATACTCCTTTCTATGTGCTATTCTACAGAATAAGAATTCCCAGGGACTACTTTTGAAACTCACATGTGTAGATGAATCTTATGAAACATGTTAGTCTTCCTCTAGAAAGATATCTTCACCTATGGTGATATTCTTCAGATAATATTTATAATATAGGAAGCATTTACATAAAATGACATCTGGAAAACTGGATTCCCCATTCTTCTCTGAGAGGAGGCTGTTATAAGACCACATCAAAGTGGTCACACATGGCCTCAGGGGCCACTGCAAAGCCTTGGCTTTTTCTCTGAGGGAAATGGGAAGCCATTGCTGGGTTTTGAGCACATGAGAGACCTGATCTGACTTAGTTGTGGTGATAGCCTTTGGTTGCTATATTTAAATTGACTGTGGTTGAGCAAAGGCAGAAAAGCAAGAAGAACAGTTGAGAAAAAGATGGTGGTGATTTGGACCAAAAGGGTAGCAGGAGAGATGGTTACATCTCCAGATTCTGGTCAGATTTTGAAAGTCAAGCCAAAAAGCTGTCCCAATAGGTTGGATGTGTAGTGTGAGACAAAGAAAGCAGTCAAGGATGACTATAAGGTTTTTGGCCTGAGCAAATGCATAAATGGCGTTGCTGTAAGCCCAGAGAGGGAAGGGTGTTAGAAAAGCTGGTTTGGGATAGTAGATGAAGGCTTTAGTTTGAGACATGTTAAGCCTGAGCTGTCTATTAGACATCCAAGTTGAGATAGCAAACAGGCAATTAGATATGTAATTCTGAACTTTAGGAGAGGTCTGGTCTGGTGATAGAAGACCCTTAAGATGTGCCTTTTGATATTTTTAAGCGGCTTAGAGCATTGTCAGGCTCCTAGTGAGAAAATAAGCAATGGTCATAATTCATATAGTTCCTTCTCCTTTGACCATGTCATTTGAATCATCCAACATAACTGTAATGGTCAAATACTGCCTACCATATGTATTTACTCTGAGCTAACAGTTAAAGACATTTACAAAGTAATCCTTTTTTACTTTTCAGGTTTACCACCGCCTTGCCCCCATGCTACTTTGATGAGAAACTCCCCCATTTCTCGAGCGTATTTTGTAGGGAGCAAATTAAAGTTCAAAATAAAGATTAAGACAACACTATGTCTGCTACAGTCAGTGCAATTCTGGAAAACGTCCTTTGAGCACAAAATATTTAGCAGTAGAAGTCATGTAGAATGATGGTTCGGATAGTTGATTCTAGCATTAAAATGAATTCATATTCCAACACATCACCTTGAATAAGTCTCTAATCTCTCACTTCTCCAGTTTCCTCATCTGTAAAATTGAGATCAGTGGGATTATAGAGAATCTTAAGTGGAGTAATAAATACAAAGAAAGTGCTTAGCACAATGCCAGACACAAGTAAATTCTTATAATTTTCAGCTATTATGATGATAAGCAACTTTACTTTTTGTTTTCAATTGTAACTAAAGACTAAAAAAGTTCCCTGTGGCTTTTCATTTACTATAGACTTTTTATTGAATACCTATTTCGATATGTCACTTAAAATTTAGAGAACCTAGTCTCAAGGAATTAGGCAAAGGAAGGCAAAAATACATTAGGAACAGAAATCAGAGTCTGATCCAATGTGTTATTGGCACCTTCATCCCCTGCCTGTCTCTCCACCCACCCCTAGCACCTTGCCCATATTGGTAATTAACAAGCTGAAGCAACGGACTCCAAAGAAATACACAAAACTTCCTCTTCCCTCTTATGTTATTTTAATTGTGTGTATTTTGTTTTTAAGCATGGCTCTTTGGGGGAAAACACAATGTGTCTACTATAGAAAAACACATATTCTTTTAGGCAAGTAATTTTGGAAGCAAAAGATGGTCTCCAGGGTATGAAGATGGAAAAGGAGTAGTATTAGCAGAAGATAGCACAGAATGCGCATTTTATAGTGTAAAAGAAAGATATTTTAGCCTCCCTGCCTAAAACAACACTGTGCACACTATCAGTTATGCTGAATTGTTGAATAAAAAGGAACCAGCTACAATATGACTGCTCAGAGTGAAAGTCAATAGTCAACTCCTAGGTAGCATCCCAAGGCAGCAGAAATCTCTCGCACTCATGACACACAGAGGCTTAATTGGTCCTCCTATGGTTTGGAAGAAAGGCCTTGAAAATACTTCTGACCTCTTCGAAGCAGATTTATAGACTTGTAACAGTGCTTTAATCCTTGCATCCTAGAATTGCCAAGGTAATAGAATATCAGTGGATAAAAGCCTAGTAAGACAATGATCATCTGATATTCCAACTCTGTGCCAGGCCAATTTGGGATTTCAATCACTTCCTTTCTCTGAGCCCTGAACTCCCCTCACATAATGTCTAAGGGGTGTATTTTTCCTTTATATTTTTTCCATATTGTCTCCTGGTAGGTTTCTTTCTTTTTCTTTCTTTCCTTCTTTCTTTTTCTTTCTTTCTTTCTTTCTTTCTTTCTTTCTTTCTTTCTTTCTTTCTTTCTTTCTTTTTCTTTCTTTTTCTTCTTCTTCTTCTTCTTCTTCTTTCTTTCTTTCTTTCTTTCCTTTTTTTTCTTTCTTTAGCTCTCGCTCTCTCTTCATTCCTTCTTCTCTTTCCCTTTCCTTCTTTCTTTCTTCTCTAAGTGTTTGAATGTCTACCATGGAATTTTTGGTTAACTTAATGCATCCCTTTTTACTTGTTATAATCTAAATTCCTTGAGATAATCTACTCTTGCTCTGAACTCTGCTCCCCTGTCTGCAGCTGGTGCTTCTCTGATATACCTTCCCTTCCTTATTCATTTACATCATCTTACATCATAAAACAGTGTTGTTCTTACTATGATCCCTAAAGAAATGAGAAGATATTCATAAAAATTATCATGAAATAATAAATTCTATTTAAAAGATAGGCATACTAGAACACAAATATCTATAGGAGTTTTGCCCCTTTTGGAAAAGTTGCAGTGATATTCACAAAGGCTTTGGAATTAATTTTGGAATCATTTTATGATCTTCACAAGAAAATCACCCAATTACCTTACCTTAGCTCCGTATTTTACCCAGATTAGTATTACTCACCTAATTCACCAGACTGATGCCAAACTCCCTTTGATAGCTTCCAGAGCTCACAGCAGTCCCACTTCTAGGAAGGATCTTCAAAAGAATATGGAACATATCCCGAGGACAAGTCTGGAGAATTACAAAATCGTTTTTGAGTAATGGCAGCATAATTAAAATGTCTATAGTTCCCAAGTACTTTAGAAGGGAAAACTCCCTTTTAGATAAGAGTAAATTCCTTTATTTCTGGTAACAGACTGAACTCACTGTTTTATAGTCACATCCTAAAAGCCAACTCAAAGATTCTGTTACTTTAAATTATGTTCCAGTACGTAGTACACTTAAAACTTTTAATCTGTGTACGTGAAAGATATGCTCTTGACAATAACAGTGTGTCTGTCTTATTGTCTCTAGGACTATCCTTGATAAAAAGGAACTACTAGAATTTGCTCAACTTGGCTGTTACTTGGAATATGATCTCTTTGGGACTGCACTCCTTCATTACCAATTCAACCCGGATATCGACATGCCCGATGATAATAAAAGAATTAGAAGGTAAATATGATGAAATAAATCTCTGATAGCATTTCCTTTTACCAGCCCTTTTTGATTCATATCTGGGTGGGTATTAGCAAAGATTCGGAAAACAGTATGCAGGCGGAACCAGAGATTTGCAGAAAAAAAAAAATGTATCGATGCTGTTTCAGGGAGAAAAATCTCTATATATTATTTCAAGAAGCAAATGAGTCATCCTAAGTAGGCAAAAGCTTAGCAGCGCCTTAGAAGTTCAGTTGCAGATGGGCAGCTGACAAGAAACAGATAATACTTAACCCCTGCCACGACGATACGAGAACAAAGATGTTTTCCTCTTTTCCTCCCTAATGAAGTAAGCGGTTTCTTTCCCATGTTGTCCACACTGAAGTCCTAACCTCCTACAATGAATCTTTGAAATGCTTTATCAAAAACATTCACTCTGGAGATGATTGAAACTTAAAATGCTGTAAGTTGAATGTCTAAAGACCAAACGTCATATAAAATCCAATCCCTCGTAGTTGTCCAAGGAAATAATTGTATGAGTCATTCTCTGCAACCAAGTAGACTACGTTTGGAGCCAAGGACGGATGGGTACCTGGTTTGTCTTGGTTGCACGGTGATGTGAAGACTGAATGAGGCATGTGAGGGATAATGGGAGGAGAAACAGATTTGGGGTTCACAAGGGTGACTGGTTTGGGAATATTTAAGAGTTGCTCCCCAGTGGAGCCATGGATAAGGGTGTGAAGCTCAGGGCGGAGATCTGGACTCAGACATCAACCGAGGCATCTTTGGTCTGTATGTCAGGCTGGCAGCGTGGGAGTGAATGAGACCACTCAGATAAGAGGATAAGGACAGAACTCTGGAGAGCACTGATATTTAGGGAATGGACTCTGGAACAGTCCCTCAGGGACAAATTGAAAAGTTTTCAAAGTAAGAAGAATATCAGGGAAATGTATTGTTGTGGGAGTTAGTGCAGGAGAACGCTCAACGTGGAAGGGCTTGGACACCTGACAGGTGGCAGACGTCAGGTGCGGCAGAGGCTGAAAAGTGTCCTTTGGATTTCACAGTCTGGAGATTCCCTTGCACGTTCAGTCAGTGCAGTCTCTGTAGCAAGGGCATGAGGAATGAGGCGGGGGTAAGGAAGAGGAGAGAGAATGTGGAGGCTACTCTTTCCAGAAGCCGGGGTGTAGGGCCAAAGTGAGAAGCCCTGGCTGGATCAAGGGAAGGCTTTGTTAAGAGTTGAGCAATGTTTCTGGGCCTGAGAGTGAAAGCGGAGAGACAGAGACGACCAGGCCTGGGAAGCTGTGCCTATCATTCTACAAGGTTGTTATGGAATTTATATGAAATAAAGGATGCAGACTTTTTATGGGAGCGCCTGGTGCAGAATATGAAAATAGTCAATCGATGCTAACTTACAACAATCTGGAGAAGGGAGCGATGGAGCGAGGCTTTGAAGGAGACAAACAGATGGAATCTGAGGAGCAAACAGAAAGTTGGTTGAAAGGTATAAGGCGAGCGACAGAGTGAAGGCAGACAGACGTCAGGGTGAGACCAGGAAACTGAGGACCTACGGCCACACGTGTTCTGCGGTGTCCCTGGGAAGCAGACGTGCTTCTCTTCTGCGAAGGAAGGAACAGATTCAGGGCAGGACCTCGTAGACGAGGAGGAAGGCTGGGAACGGGTGCTGAGGGGATGAGAGAGACACCGATGGGACGCCTGGTGTGTGAGAGGCCGGTGAGGCACAACTGTGAGGAGGTTGGGATTCCGTCCTCAAAAACATGGCTGACGGCAGGGGGATGGGGTCATGACCTCAGAAGTGATGTCCAGAAACTGAGGCAAGCAGCAAGCAGCAAGCGCAGGACACGTATGCACACGGGGGTTGTGGGGAAGACCTGGAGCCGGGGGCCACGGTCGGGACAGGCCTCAGCTCCTACCCTGGGCGGCCCACCTTCACAGCCGTGTGCCTTCTGCCGCCACGGGTAGGGTCACTCCTCTCCGATGGCCTCATTAGCAGTAAAAGATGCTTCAGGTTTAATGTCGTCAGGGAGAGCTGGTTGATCCGGGTAACACTAGCTTCGTGGATATGGAGATGCTCAGCTGGCCGTGAGCAAGCTGACCTGACCGATGAAGCTAGGTCTTTTAAAAGTGTTTTTAAACCACTGAAATCGGTTCTTGGACACACGGATTTATGGTTTGTTTTTGCTTCGTTCATTCTGTGTTATGATTCTCACTTACTTGCCCAGGAGCACCATTCAGTACAGGCAAACAAGTGTCCCTAGGGCCCTACTAGCTGGGGCCGGGCTCGGGGGTGGATATTCTCTGGGATTTAGAGCAGGCCGTGTGGTAGGGCTTTCTCATCTTTCATGATCTCAAAACCATGATTTCCTGAGGAATGCCCTCCACCCATGTTTCACCATTCATCTTGGAAATGGGAAGTCTGATTCTAGGACCTGCTTCCTTTTCCTAAGCCCCTTCGTGGTGTGAGCTGTATCTTTTGTATCTTTTGGAGGACCCCTATGCCATCCATGAGGCTCCCAGGCCTGAATAAGAGAGAGGGGGTCTGCAGAGGGGGTCTGTGAAGGAGGTACGGGGGGAAGGACCACCTGCACCTCGCTTCATATTCCTCCTTAGCAACTTTTGGCTATTCTTTCAAGAACAAGAATATCATCCCAGTCAGCTTTCCTGGAACCAAACGTAAACATTCTAGATGTAGGGAAATCCATCAGAATTTATGTCTAATGTATGTGTGCTTATGTATATCTACATACGTAGATATACTTAATTGTTCTTAAATTAAAATCATGCATAAGGTCAGTTGACTCAAGCACAGCTCACGGTAATTACCGAATGACCTTCTGGGAGGAGGGTGTGCTCCAGTACCCCGCCTGTCCCCCCCTCTCTTGGACACTTGATTTTCATCACCCATTGGCAGTCCTTTTGCGAGCCTTAGTCATCTTACAGCTCGGAACTGCAAGAACATAGAAGCACGCTTCTGCCTACCTCTGGTTTTCAGCCCCAGAAATTCTGTGTCTAACACCTGTTTTCAATCTTATGCTCCATTTCTCAAATCTTATTATATCTCTGCCTTTTCACACTTTGTAGTCTCTCTCTAATATTTGTTTGCAAAACACTAACTCATTTGTATTTCTATAATTACTGTCATATTTGTCTTCTCATCTACAGTGGTTCTTTCCTTCTGGCGGCATCTCTGGAACTACTGTTCTTCCATACAATGGCATAGCATGGGAGATGAGCTTTTATTTCAAGAGTGGCCAAGTTCTGTCTTGATAGGCAGGAGATAACTATGTTTGTAGCGCCACGACAGTGTCTCTCTCGTGAGAGACTAGTCTCCAGATTCTTGACTTAACGAGTTCTAAGGGTTCTCGTTTTTCAATGAGTATCTTCTCCATCATACTCTTTCCTTACTACTTCACAGTTCTATAACTTTGTGTTTCAGGGTCTGGCACGAGGCCATGGGCAGAAATTTGTCTGTTCCTATGATACGCCTCTGTAGTAATGTGATATTCTTTTTTCTCAGACCAGGCAAAGAAACAGAAATTTTGGCAAATGCTCAGGAAATATAAGGGGGAAGGTGTACCCTAAAATTTCCTGGTCATGTGATACTCCTTTTCAGTTGGGGATTCAGGTTTGTTATACTAAGTTTCAGCAATGTGTGCGCATCCCATCAAATCTTCCTCTTTTTTACATAAATGATCATATAATTCTCTTAGAACATTCCCTTAAATGGGGTTTGTTCCAAAAGTAACGCCAGATCAGAGCTTTGGGACGTTATACAAATTTTAAAGAGGTAAATATCCATGGTGGCACAGACAGCAGTCCAAGTACTTATAGGACATGCAGGGATACACGTGACATGAATGCAGATTTCTAGACGAAAAGGCTCAGGGTGGCTCTTCTCTGGCACTTGCATTCCTTTGACCTACAAACACAAGACCTCATCTTCAATGATCATTTTATTTTAAAATGTATGTTCTCAGAGGGCAGGGCTTTGTGCTTGCCGTTTTTGTGTAGTGGCCCACATTTTGCTTATTTTAGTAGTTATGAAATATGACTCATGCACTAGAATGGCAAGAAATGTCATAGAAACAAAAAGAATACCTTTTAAATAATTAGCCCTTGGAAGAAGGTGCTTGTCCGACCATCTAGATTCATTTGGGAATCCAGAGACTGACAAGACCGCATAAAGAATGCCAGAGAAGAACCACTGTCTCCAAGTACACGTCCTGCCATCAGAGACTCGTGGAAGTCACGACAGACACTGCCCAGAGTCCAGACGCACACAGATGGTGGCTGTCAGGAGGTGACTCACACTATAGATTACAGCATTTAACAAAGCAAAGAGGATTAGATGTTTAGACAGTAGTTGGAAAGCCATTCTCTAGGCAACTGACTATATATTTAAAGGAACAGCTCAATATTTAGAACAATCTTGTTGAGATAGAAGGAAGATAGAGTAAGTCTTTACTGGTTGATTTAATCCAATGCCTCAAGATGACTACTAAGTCAAAATTCCCACAGACTTCAAAGGGACCATTGTTCAAAATACAGAGGTACCTTTACTGACCTTTTTAAAATGACCATCTAGTTTATCATATGCCCTTCACTTTCAAACCAGCAGATTCTACTCTCAGAATATTTTACTTGTACAAAGATTTCTTTGGTTTCCCTATTTTAATCACAAATTCCAATTGATTATATTTGCTGGAAGAAAGGAGAGAGAGAGAGAGAGAGAGAGAGAGAGAGAGAGAGAGAGAGAGAGAGAAAGGAAATGGGGTCTGAAAAATGGGCCCATTAAGAGAGAGATTTTAGAGCAGGGGGCTGGTTACAAATCCAGAATGAAGTTACTTTGTGACATGCCAAAGTGGCCGTTCATACAGACCAGCACATCCTATTAGAGGCTGCTTTTAATGCAGTATTGCAGGCATTGTGGTAAATACCACAGGCTAGAAGGTTCTGTGTGCATGGAATCAGGGTCACGTTCCTAGTAGGATGCAATACTATCTTTATCACTACCATGCAATATTTATTAAGGGTCTCCCACTACACATGCCATAGCAGGAGACCGTATTTCTATAGCAAGCACAAGAGGTTTATGAATAAAACGTTTAAAGCACCCTGATCATTTTAAATGTGAGACCAATGCCATGTAATGAGTTAACATTTTTCACAGAGTGCGTCTCCTGGTGGATGAGGGCTATGAAGATCGAATTCTGATGGCGCATGACATACATACGAAGCACCGGCTAATGAAATACGGAGGTCATGGCTATTCTCATATACTTACCAACATTGTTCCTAAAATGTTGCTTAGAGGTATCACCGAGAATGCACTTGATAAGATACTCATAGAAAACCCTAAGCAATGGCTAACTTTCAAATAGGATGGTTGTTTATGAATTCACACCTTGAGTATAAAGCTTGCGGAGGACATTTCTCAGTGATTTCAAACCCACTGTGAGATATTAATCAGAGCTCTGTAGGACTAATGACGGGTCATTTCGTCTTTAGGAGAATCAGAAGAGTTTTGCATTCTCAGAAACCAGTTATGACCTCTGTGCCTTTAGGAAGCTACTGACTTAATTGGGCCTATTGTTTTGCCTTCACAAAATAAACACAGAAATACCAATTTCCAGTGATTTACAGTCTGTATCCTCTTAGTGGAGTCTCGTTTTGTTTTCTTAATCTATCAGCTGCACTACTTGAGAAAATTTAAAGTGTTTCTAGTCAAATTACCCCCTTCTGGAGCAATCTAATGTTTCTTGTAATATTGATGATCGTACTAATTATCCTGCTGTTCTTTAATTAATGCTTAATGAATAATATGGCACTTTAAAATAGCTTCGGTAGCAAGGGAAGTTAAATTTTGCAGCTTTTTTTTTTCCATAGGATACTGTAATACAATTACCAATTCACAATGGTAAAAATATTGTGTAAGCTTAATTATATGCCATCTCTCTTATCTGTATTTACTGATAATAAATCAGTTTGGTTGCCTTTGGCTTGCTGGTATCCATTTTTGCTGTAAAACTATGTTGCTTTAAAAAATTTGTAGAAGGGAGCATGAACACATAATGCTCAATTATAAAAATTCAATCATAAAAGTCAAAATATATTACATAATATAGTTTAATGAATCATTACATTGATAATAACAAAGGCCACAGTTTAATTAATAATATATAATGCAAAAAAAAAAAGAGAAATGTTAGCCTTATATATATTCCCTTTATTTCCTTTACCTTTTATTTGTTTTTCCTTGGGCCTAAACAGAGAAAATAATGCTTAGTTATCTGAAGAAAAGGTCAGATCCATTAGAAATGACATTCTGATTCTAGAGCCTATTCTTGAAAAGGTACCCAGCCCTGATGTTTTGTGTAAATAAAGCCTTTTTAAAACTCACAGAAGATGTGCACTGCTGTTTTATAAATTAATCTTTTGGTTGATTCCTCATTATGCTGTTTGTTACCCCCCCCCACCACCACCAAGAAAAATCCCCAAACTCTTTCTACCAATCCCTCTTTGATAAATATATATTGTTAAACAGAAATAAATCCATTGCAACTCCTTTATGAATCTGCTAACATATCAGAAAAAGCCAAACAGAATTAGTCATTATTCTTGATGAACGGGCTAAGTGTTTTTAATCATAAAAATCATGACAGTTACTCAGACCAAGGCATTTAAACCAAGCCAACAGCACCTTCAGATGGGAACATGCGTAACTCTTTTGGAAAGTTGAGGTTTTCTAAATACAAGATATTTCTGTGGATCAAAGATGATCAAGCTTTCTGTGTATTAGAACAGAAAGTACCCAAGAGGAATGAGCCAGAACAAACTAATTCCTTTAAATGAAAAAATGCAAATGTCCTTCACCAGTAAAACAAGCAGATTTTTACATCCCTGTTTTTCAAATCTACGCGTCCACAGAGTCTTCAAAGGCAACGGAGAGGGGAACAGATTTTTCATTGTAATAGTGGAAGTTGTCTGATAGGGTATATCAACATGCATTTTTAATCTTTTTCTTAGGTTAAAGAGATGGCTTTGGCAGTGTGTTTTAACCAGAGAGAAATGATTTGCACTACTCTCGGAATCTACTCTACTGTCCGCTTTAATCCACCTGAGAAAAAAGAAAAGGAATTGATAATTCAAACGCATATGATTCATAAATGTTGCAAAAGAGAGCCACTTTGTTTCTGCAGTCCTAATATTAACAGTCTGCCACAGAATGCAGTGGAAGTATTGATTGGCATATGGTAATAAAGAAACCATAGGCTTAATTTATAGACATGTGATGTATAGGGCATTTTAACCAAATGAAATTTAATTTTCTGGGTAACTCTTACAAGAGAAGTCATTTAAATTATTTTGCTATTCCATATACTTTTGTAATCCAAAATATATTTCGATCCAAAATAAGTCAAATAATTTATGTGTGTTTGTGTGTATATATACACATATTTTTTAAATTAAATTTCTGAGGCTATACAGCCACTGTGCCTATGGTCTGAAGCCATTATATATATGTATATATATATATACACATATATATGTGTGTATATATATATAATATTTGATCTAACGTGTGTGTATGTGTGTGTTTTTATGTGTACACACGCAAATACATGTATATGTAGCACGTATTTGTATAAAATATATACACTTTGTTGTCTTATTGGTTACATGTGAAATCGTTCATTTTGAAATAACCTCGGGCCACGACTTGTAGTAACTATTCGAAGGCCTTAACTTAGGGTCCCCTTGGTGACTCATGCAGTAGCTCAAATTAAACCATTGTGCATTGGGTTATGAATAATCTTTTGTTCCAAAGAAGCCGAAAGCCTCAGTCTGATTTAACACCAAAGAATAAATGTCTCTGACTTTCTAAGTAAATCTAAACGCATTCTATTGACAAAATGGACACACAGGGGAATTTCTAAATACCATACATAATTACACATTTTCACACTTAGAAGGTAATCCTATGATACAATTTCGATCTCTATATTTAAAGACTATCACCAGAAAAGAGAGAAAAGAAAATTTGTAAGAAAAAGAAAATGTGAAAATGATCACAGGCTTGGGAATTCCCTCAAATCCAGAAGATTCCAGGTTAAGGCTTGAAGTTGAATCATTCCCAGGACTAGCTCTAAAGTTAACAAAAGTACAAGGCAAACAATTTCTTTGGGGACAAGCAGCATTATTTCAATCAGACCTTCTCCTGCAGGGTAAACTCATTCTCCCCACACTATGAATGGACTCCAAGTATCATAATAAGCAGGTAAACTCACAAGAACCGAAGCTGACATATGGATAAAAGCTGCAAGATCACAGTACACCAAAGTATCATATATATTGGAGAAATAATTCAGTGTCTTAGATTTTTCTATAAAAATTTGTGATCTATATAGGACTTCATTCACATGGACACTAACGATAAGGAGTATTTGCTTTGGCGGTAGTGGATAACACATCTGCTTATCTTGCTTTTAATATTTTTTTTTACATGATGTTTCTGAGTGTACAGATGTGAGTCAGGTAGCATTTGCATTGCCCACATATACACAACTGAGGTGCCCCGCAACCGGCATCCCCCGGGGATCCTTGATTCACGGACGTTAGCCAAACGAATCCAGTGTCCAAACTCAGAATAAGCAGCTTAGTTTCTGTGGTATCAGTCAGCGTAAATAATAAATCCAGAAAATGTGCTGTATTTGTTGTTATTCCCTCCGTGGGCTTTCCCACCATCTAATTTGATGTAGACTTCATCTCCCGGCTCCAGGTGAAGAACCACACTGTTACTGGCATAGTCGTAATTCTGGTCGGCGTCTTGAGCGATGGCACTGGCACGCACCTGTGTGGAACAAACAAGAATTAGAATTCGGAGGAGAAGATGCCCAGGTTTCCTCTTTGCCATTCACACAGCCTCAGAAGCCCACCTGCTGCCATAGCACAGGATTCAGCGTGGGGGAGTCCCCCTGGGCCCCCCCCGGAGCTCTACAGGGCTAGCTCTGTAACAGTTTCAACTATGCCACTGGAAAGGAGCAGAATCGAGTAAGAGGTGCTTTCGCCAGGGCCATTCCAGCAGTCTCTTCCCACCGCAGGTTGTCGACAACACACACCACGCTATCCTCTTCCTAAATCAGCACTTTTTCTAATTCCTTGAATCTCCAGGCCCAATCCCTTCTCGAAATGGGAAATAAGGGTATTTTTTTTTTGCATTTTAATTTAAGCCAATTAGCAATATGCTAACCAGATGTTTACGAGGACAGAGGTTCAATCCGAACCTCAGCTGGTCCCCACGATTATGAGAAAATTGAGATCCAGAGCAGTTGATGCTCAGAGACATAACACGACTCTGACTCTACTGTATAGGGAGAAGGAAAAAAAAAAAAAGAAGAAGAAGAAGAGAGCCTTTTGATTTGGGGCTTTTGAAAATCTTGGCCAGAAACCTCATTTAAACATCACCCAAGTGTGCTGAGTTCATTTTTCCATTTTTGCCTTTTTATTACTTACCTGTGATGCGTGCACTTGAATAAATTATTTAATGTCAACATACCTAAAAGTTACAGAGGGAACTAAGCTTTGAGGTCTCTAAAATTCCTAAAAATTTTTGAGTGATATGATTGAATATCCTTTTACATTTAAGTGATCCTAAAAATGTGTGGTTTGCTTTGAGGACAGAAGTTGCCTATAATCCACTCATGCCGAGCCTGTGATCTCATTAGTGGGTTGACAGACATTTGCAAACAGTCAAATTGCCTATCATTTCAAGTAATATGGACATTCCATCATATCCTCAACTCAAATTAGGCTTCCTATTTATTTAGCTATATCTTGATCCTGCCTTGGAAAAAAATGTTCAATAGGCAGACTTGTATTTGATTGATTTCGGTAAAACATCCACTCTGTGCCTTGTTTCTATTCCACTATAATGGTATTTCCCTGAATAACATAGCAAGTGATTTAGTGGTTTTGTAAACTTGCATTATGTAATAATGCATGACTTGGGGTAGAGCATGCTGGATTTTATCACTTGGCAAAATGAGAGAAAAGAGACATAAGTCAAGAATTTCCATGCATTTCTTTCAAAACTTAAACGATAGGTTTTCAAATTAAATTTTCATGCGGTGTGTTCTCACATTAATGCTGAAATGTTAAAAAAGGAGAAGGCTCTTTGACACTGCTGAACTTGTAAAGTAATTTGAGTAGTATTTAAAAAATTTCTTCGTGGGTATCGTACAGCAAAAGGAGAAAGGGGCTTAAAAGATTTAGAATTGCTTAACACTGTGCTGACACTAATACAGTGAAAGCAATATGCCATGCAATTATGCTCAGAAACACTGACTCAAATGTATACACCAATTCAGTGAAGCGATCTGTTTTGACCGCTAAGTAATAATACAATTTAATGTTGTAATATTTCCTAGAAATTAATCATAAGTTTGTAGGAGTTGAGTGCTTTGATTTATTAATTTCGCCTAGTCATTAATGCCCCGGGGGGAAAAAATCTACAAGGAGGATAGCATCGTTATGACCTCATCTTTTTCTTTTTTTTTTTTTTTTAACGTGTGGACTTTTTAATGGGTGAGAAAATTTAAAACACAAATCAGTCATTTAGCCATGCCAGTAACATATTAATGAGCAATCCATAAATATATTTTTCAGCTATTATTAATAACCAGACACATTTTATTTAGTGCTTTAGGTGTCTAATATATGCTCTCTGGGTATTGCTTTAACACTGTTTTCTATATAAAGACATCTGGGAACCAGTACTCATTAAAATCCCTCCATTTAGAGACAATAGTCTTAAATATACATGTAATGCAGTTTTTTTATTCTACAAGGTATAAGCACAAAGCCATGTAAATATGACCATTCTGATTCTGTAGCTACAACCACAAAAACCTGCAAATGCATTAGTGCGATCCCACAGACTGGAAGGTTACCCTTATGGTTTTTCACTTCCTTTGTTGTGTGATAGCTTTTTAATGAAAGTGATTCTCTTAAGATTTTAACCTATACTGTACCATGAGACTTTCCCAATTAAATAACTGCCACACTCCAGTGTACTTTGCATGATTTTTGTACACCTGCTCACCTGATCCTACCGTAAAGGTATAATGGAACTTGAAATTTCAAGCTCTAGTAATCAGCTCGGTGACTTCCAACAACTCTCCCTTAAAGCCATCAAACTACAGGGAAGGTAATGTATCCACCTTGGAGGCTATTTTCAGGTTCCTAAATGTACACCGATTTCAGCATTTTCTCCGGGAATATGATGCATCCTTTCCTTGCCTGATATACTCATTTCTGCCTAAATGTACTCTAATATCTTTTCATATTATAAGTTAACTATTTGGAGCCTGCTTGATCTGTAGCTCATGTTTCACAGCTTTTAAAAAGAGAGTATTAATTTGGCATTTCATTAATCTCACTAATTTATGAAGGAATATCCACCCACGAACTATTGTTTCCAATATATCTCATGTTCATTGGTGTTGTAATTAATACCTTCTTAGAATAAACCAGGCCTTCAATTATTTTATAGTTCTAATCTTGAGCCAGTTCTAGTTTTTATGATAGGGGCTTATGATAGTGGTATTACATTGGCTGTATTCAAAGAACAATTTTTAAATTCAGGTTTTCTGCTAAAGGTATGCGAACACATTAAAATTATATTTCCTGTCTGTGAAGCCATTCGAGTCCAACTTTTACCTTGCATATGCACTGTCATGGGCTCTCAACGAATGGTATGATTAAATTTAGGTTGATGGTTTCATGGGGAATATGAGAACTGTGATCCTTTTAGTGGCATGTCTGTGAGAACATAGTAGCTTGTGTGGCTTTAGCATTATCTTATTAGTGAGGGTTTATTATTAGAGACAATATTTATGGTAACATTTGCTAATTTAATTAATTGCTACTGATGCTCTCATAATTTCATTTTCATTGTACTTCTGTGGAATCATAAACAAAAGGTTAAGTGGTGCATCAGATTAATTTACTGGCCTTTGATGTTTCCATCTGTGATCCTGCATTCAACACAAAGCATAAATAAAATGGTTCTCATATGGTTACGGTCCAGAGGCATTCCTCTACCCTAGAGTGAACTGAATTTTTAGTTTAATTTTTGTGCTTCTCAAATCCACTTAATCCATAGAACATTACGCTGACATGGATCTCTGAGTTTCTGTTTTGTGAAAACAAATTAGGTCTGCTCAGGGGGAAGCTGCCATTCTAAGAAGTGATCAGACAAGAAGAGAACTGAAAATCATGGATAAACTATTTAAAATTAAGAAAATAAACTTTATAAAATATTTCTCATTTGCAACTGTCTACAGATCAGACTTTACAAAACAGTTCTATTTTGTAATTCCTAAACAGTAATATTTCCTTAACAGTAATATTTTAATAGCTATTTTCCAAACTAGTCCATGCCAAGTTGAAAATACATTGTTTGTTGCTACCTATATTTTCCTGAATTACTTGTTGCACACCTTTTGAAGAAGTAGCAGCTTAATAATGCCAATGGAGAGCTTTATACATGATAAGGTCAGCTGGTTTGCCCTATTTTTTTTCCTCATGCTCGTAGAATGTGCATGCTAGGCTGATACAAAGGAGCATTCGGCTCTCCAAACAATGAAATAATTTTAAAAACAAAATGCACCTAAAACATGTGTACAAAACGGTTTTCTTGGGATCAGTTCAATATACCCGGGCTCAGCAGTTGACACAGCCACCTTTAAACTAATTTAAATGTGTCATCCCCTGATTTTTCATGCAATTGCCAATTTCCAGGTATTTAAAGATGTATTTTTATTCAGTGGCTGATAAAACTTGAACATTATTCCATTTTAATTAAAATCTCTAAAAAACAATCCTTCAGTCTTGACAGTATTTTCCAGACCTAACCTTTGAGTCAGGAGAGAGCCAACTGGTAAATAAATGGGTGCCTCATTGCTGTCTGCTAAGGGGCTGCTCATAAACCATTTTGTAAAGGTAACACAATAGCTCTATTTTGGTACAGTGAGTCATGCCCTTTTCAGCCATTTACCTAAAACCAACTCACTGCTCTGTAAATAATCTTTATCTTAATATTATTTTTGTGCATAATAACTATAATAAACAACCCTGTCAGTGCCTCCTGGTGGCCATTTTTCCTTTTTTTGTTTGTTTGTTTGTTTGTTTTACTTGTCCTGTGGGGTCCTGGAGCTATTTAATTCTAAATTCCTTTAGAAGTGATGGGTGGGAAGAGGGAGGAGGGACAGGATTTTTTGTCCTTTCCTTCTGATACATTTAGAATATTTGTCTTTCACTTTTGAAACAAAACAAAAGAAAACAAATCAAAACCCTGCAAAACTCTGATACCGAACTAGGTCTTTGGAAGAAATCTTGCCTTAATGCTGCTTTAATGGAAACCTGGATTATAACTGAAGAAGGTCTGGATTCAAGGAGCGGGTGACCTGAAGCCCTGTGGCGCTTGTTAAATCTAAGTTGGCCATGGCGGGGTTCTGGGCCATTCCCTGTGCCACCCAATCGGCAAAATTAAAGCCAGAGAACTCAGCCCAGACTGCAGGCTGCAGGTTGCAAGGCCTGGCCCAGAGCGTGGCTGCTGATTCAGCGCGCACCTCGGGTCCGGATGACACTCTCAGGTAGTCACAGCCACTATTTTCCTCTCTGAAGAGATCAGACCCACTTGGGGTGACCCCGAATTTCTCAAGCAAACGGTAAAGTGGCCCCAGCATAAAACTGCAGCCCCGTGTGACCCCCGTGGCAGGGCCGACCAGCTCGGGAGAGCGTCTCGGAGGAGGCCAGGGCTAATCTGAGGCTGGTTCACAGTCAAGGCCGAGGCGCCTGGCTTGGGAGGAGGCAGGGTTGGAAAGACTGTCACGCAGGAGGCCCCGGGGGCTCCCCGGGGCGAGGCCCTTCGCCTCCGCGCACCTGCCTGTGCGGCCTCCTACTCCAGCCAGTGGAGTCCCGCTTCCGTATTTGGGTGCGCGTTTTACTGAGTACACCCATGAGTCTCAACTTTTTTTCTTTTGTTGCCAGGACTCATTCCGTCCCCTTCTGCTCCTTGGGCTGAAATCTAAACCGGAGTTCGTCCCTTGCATTTGACGGTCTGCTCGTTTCCCGGGGCTGGGACGCGGCTGGGGCCTTGGCGACCGCCAGTGCGCGGGTCCCCTGGTCGACCCGCCCTGGGACGAGCCACACTGGGACTCGCTCTTTCGGGTCCCTTCCTTCTCCCGCGGGCCCCTTTCTCCCGCCTGGCACGCCCATTTCGGGGCTCCCCCTGCCCTGCCTGTTCCAGGCAAAGCCCGAGAGCGACCCTACGCTGCGGAAGAACCCCCCACTCCCCCCGCACCCCGGTGCCCCGGCTGTCCAGGGGACCGAGCTCCGGGCTCCCCCACCCTCGAGGGGCGCTCACGCCTGCCCGCCCGCCCGCGCGCTCGCTCGGAGCGGAGCGGAGTGGAGCGCAGGTCCCGGCGGGGGGACCGCCCTCTCCAGGCCTCCGGGCGCCCCCTTCGGCTCCCACCCCCATTTCCGGGGTCTCCTCCCTCCTGCCTGCACCTTCCCGCGCTCCCTCCCCGCCCACCCCGCTGCCTGCCTGCACTCACCTGGTTGTTCTTGCAGAGATCAGCCCACATGCTGGTGCCGTCCCCTCCGCGCATCAGGACGTGGTAGGTGAAGAAGTAGATGCCCGGGATGGAGCAGGTGAACTTGCCCGTCGTGGGGTCGTAGTGGTTGCCGAGGTTGGTGACCACGTCGTCGAACTTGAGCACCTCGTAGCCTTCGTGCTGCCGCTTGAGGCCGGCGTAGAAGGCGATCTTGGGCACCGTGCTGTAGGTGGCGGCACTGATCGCCCCGGCCGCGTTCAGGCCGGGCGCCCCGGGCGGGCCCGGCAGGCCTTGGCGGCCGGGCTCGCCCTTCTCGCCCGGAGGGCCCACGGGACCCGGCGGCCCGGGCTCCCCGGGGGGCCCCCGCGGGCCCGCCTTCCCCGGCCTGCCGGCCTCGCCCTTGGGGCCCTGGATGAAGGTGGGCAGGGACTGCATGAGGCCGCGGTCGGGCGTGGCGGCGGTGCTGGGCGCCTTCGTGCCCCCGTAGGGGTCGCAGACCATGCGGCAGGTGCCCAGCATCTCGTAGTGCGCCGACGTGCCGGCCGAGCTCACCAGCACCGGGATGAGGATGACCAGCAGCAGCACCATCACCACCCCCAGCGCCCCGGCGGCGATCAGGCGCCTCCTGCTGCCCACCAGCCGGCTCAGCGCGGGGCGATCCTCTTGTCTGCTTTTGGACAAAATTTTGAAGGTTGGGCGGGGACCTCCTCAGAGCCGAAAACAACCCCCTGCGAACCCCAACTCCCCTGGGCGCGCGCGCGCCGGCCGCTCCCCGCCTGCTCCCGCTGCCCCGCGGAAGCCGCGGCTGGGGACGGAGCTCGGACGCCGAGTGACTTGAGCTGAAGTCCCGGGCTGGGGGCGGGGGCCGGGGGCCGGGGGCCGGGGGCGGGGTGCGCGGGGCGCCCTCCTGCCTCCCGCGAGCCCCTCGGCACCTGTGGCTGCGGCGGGCGCGGGCGCGGGCGCGGGCGCGGCCACCCGCGGGGCAGAGCCTGCCGCCGCCTCTCGCGCCGGCCGGGCCGGCTCACACTTTTATGCAGCCGCGGCGTGCGATCGACTTTTCCGTTTTTGCCGACTGCGCCAGTTCGCACCAACTTTCCGTCTGAAGTTGCCTTTTCCTGCCTCCTCCCTTTGCCTCCTTCGCGTGCTCCGTTCGCCCTTGCGGCGCCTCTCTCCGCCTCCCCTGCAGCCGCCGCTACTCTGGAGACGCGCACCCCGGGCCCCCGGGCGCGCGGAGCCGCGGCGGCCGCCCCGGTGAGCTCGGGAGGCTCGGGGCCGGGGCGGAGGAGCTGGCGAGCAGCGGCGGGCGCCTCGCGGCCGGCCTCCGAGCGCCACGGAGACTGAACGCAGACTTGTGCCTGGGCACCACCTGCCAGGAGAAGAGGAGGCTGACAAACGCGCGCCGGAGCAATTTATAGGCACCCAAGGCACAGAGGAAGGGGAGCCGCTTTGGCATCTCACTGCAGCATCTGCTCTGCTCATCCCACTCAGAGAGAGTTTGGCATTACTCTGACAATGTGGGATTTTATCCCCCCCCCCCCCCAGCCTCTCTCTCTCTCTCTTTTTTTCCCCTCCGCACATGGATGAACAGTGAGATCGTGAATACTCCCTTGCTGAACCCAGGTGATGGCAGCGCTGTCGCTGGACATACCTGGGCGGGGGGGGGGGGGGGAGACAGATGTGCAATAGCCTTGGGTCCTCAAAGGTCACACCTAAGCCCTCTCTTTACCCCCCACCCCCACCCCGCGCCCCGCAGCGCCAGTTGGAGGATGGAGGTGAAGGTTGAAAAGACGGTGGCTTGGTTGACAGTATTTCTCTACTGGCTCACCCACCATCAACCGGTACTTCAGGTGCTTTTCAAAATGCCACTTTTAACATAAGAAGGGCCCTTTAGAATTTTTCCAGATGGGTTTTTTTTTTTTCCTTTTTAACCTTATGGTTTTCCTTGCCAGCCTTCTAAAATGAAAAATAAGATGCTACCCAGAGAACAGTAAGGTGTGTTGAAAAGCCAAAGGACGTTCTGGAGGATTATGGATGAACAGGCCCACCACACAATAGGGTGGGGTGGGGGGTTCTCTTAACAAATGCTGCAGATGGCGAGTATATAACTATGCCCTCTATTCGCAGGATTACAGTTCTAGCTACCTTTCGGGAGATCCTGCCACTGGACCTGAAGCTGCATTTCCTTGCACTACATGTATGAGAAATAATCACTTGTCAAAAGGTCTTTAAAAGACTTAAGACAAACCAAGCAGGCTTTACCAAAGTACGGGGCAAGATCTTTTGCTGAGATGTGTAAAATGTCCTATTAGCTTCACAGGGCATTTCCTGCATGTACACTGAGGCATGGGAGGAAAAAGGCAAAAATATGAGAAAGAAGAGCCCCATTTGCAGTTGGGAGAGCGGGAGAAGGAAAAGCCTGGTTTTGTAATATTAATGTAAAGCCCCCCAGAGTAGGTATTAGGCAACTTATCCCACTAACAAATACATAAGGCACAAGAACAGCTTTAAATAAACAAGTGGAATTGATTTGTAAATCATACTTTTGCATTCAGGAGCAATAGATGTCAATCAAACGTGGATGACATTTGCTTGTCAATACAGGGATGATGGCTGGGAAGATGGTGACTTATTACATCAGGGTGAGAATCAGAGATGAGAAGCCAGAACAAATAAGACTACAGCAAGCGAACGATGACATCCCCGGGGTGACGATCGGCGACCTGGGATCCTGTCTGTGGCCTCCACAGCAGAGTATTTCCATTTCTGTTTCTTCTGCCTAACTTCCACCCCGCGCCAATTTGGTTCTTTCTTTCCTTCTTCTCTGTTTCGAAACGAAATAAGGTCAAATGAGAGGCAGAAGAAAACAAAGATTCATTGATTCTTTTAAGAGAAATGTCAGCGGCTCCTTCAGATCTTTCCTGGGAGAATCTAGAGTGAGGCCCTGGTCCCTGGGGCTCAGCCCGGCCTAGGTCTCTGTATTTTCTCTCCCTCTGGCTGCTAAGGTTACCGCTGCTCCTGTATGTAACTGGACAAGAGTCCTTCCCACTCCCCAAATAGTTAACTTTTAGGGTAGTGGTTTTAAAAGTGTGTGTCCATGTCTTGGGCATAATTATACATCTATTTCAGAATACCTGGGTTCACACGAGGTACCGTATTTTCATATGTTTGAGCAGCAGACACATGGAAAGTTCTCCGCCGCCCCCCCCCCCCCCGGCCACAATACCTATATTCCTAACACACCATCTAGGTTGCTTCTCAAAAGTCACATTTCTTTTGGGGGGCAAGACAGTAAAGGGTGGGAATGATGGTGAAGGTTAATGTATTAATCAAACTCTTTCCAAATGCACCAAGTTATCAAAATTCATAAGACCTCTTTGTTGCTAGAGAGAGTCCAGTGGGGGATCAAGAGGGAGTTTTTAAAAGGGAGAGTTGAATAAATAAATTCTCACTGAAAACCTCAAGATACATTTCCATCGAAGATGGCTCGTCTTACAGAAGAACCCAGTAAGGATACCATGATATGGGAGAGTCAGAATGAACGCTAGAAAGCTAGGCCATACTTTTGCAGATGGTAGGTGTGAGACACAGCTGTGAGCAGAATAAGGGCCGCCCAGTGTGTGTGCTGGCACACTTTCCCTCTACACTGTGAAACCAGACCTGTGGGACCGAACATTCCACCCTAGTAATGGAAGCGTTTCTCCTTCCGCTTTCTCTAATGTCAAAGCATAGGTTGTTTTTTGCAAGAGAGGGCCCCAGCATCTGGAAGTTCTGCTGAGATTTGGAAAAGTGCTCTGTAGGCATCATACACAAATGCAGGCAACACTTCCCAGGTCACATGGCTGACCCGTTTTTCTAGTGAGCGCACAAATCCAGGTGGGCTCATTGACAGTTGGCTTTTGGGTGAAGTAAGTTTCAAGGATTGACCTCCTCCCCTTTCTCTAGAAGCGTCCCACCATGTACTTTGGGAGAAATTTTGTTGTTGTTGTTCAAGGATGGCTGTATAGTAGATGAACTAATGGCTGGTTGCTGACACTTCCTACTGCTTGAATTTCTCAGAAGGTTCTCTGGGTAGTTACTCACGCTTCAGCCCTTATTCTGACAGTTTGAATAAGCCATCTGATTTGGCATATTACTCATCATCTCTATATGTATATAATAATAGAAAATGTGTCAATTAAAAAAAATATTTGATTCTCTTCAGTCCTCATCAGAGAAGCAAGTTTTCTCTAGAAGTTGATATTAATCTTGGAAGTAAGCCTTAGAATCTGATTTTTCCCAATCATTTCTGAAGAAAACATAAGACTCTCTATTCCCATTCCTTCTGTACCTGGGGCCTTTGTGACTGCTCAGATCATAAAGTCAAATACAGAAACTCGAGATCTGGTTTAGATGATTATCCAGTGATTTTCATCTTCCTGCATCATTTCTGTCTCTTTCGGAGAATGGAGCATATCCGAAGCACACGACTCCCACACAGACGTGCACCACCATCCATTAATCTTTATTGAGCGCCCACTGGCAGCACAGCCCTACACTGGGCTCTTACTAGGCAAACAAATCTTTAGTCATGAGAATGATTTCCAAATCCAGCAGTACTTAAACAGAAATAGCATTTATAAGAGGAAAATAACATGAGTTAACAAACCCAAGGAACTATCTACAAAAATAGAGATAAAAAGTATAAAAAAAAAACCCATGCTGGATTAGCTATTTACCTTTGATTTCAGGATCTCCAAATTATATCTAGAGCCTACACTCCCTTGACTGAAGAGTTACAGGTTTCCAGCCAGAGAGGGTCTGCTTGGAGTAATGTAGGAAAGTAGTATATCCTTATGGCTTTGGAATTAGATGGGTCTTAATTTGGATCCTGGTTCCCTCATTTAGTAGCTATGAAAGTTACTTAGTCTCCCTGAGCCTTATTTTCTCTTTTCTCTAAAATGGGAATAACACTAATATACGGTTGTTGTGAAGACTGAGCAAGTTAATGCGTACAATTACAATGATACCCAATTCATAAGCAGAGCCCAATAAATGTCCATTTCCACGTTCATATGCTGTAGGACTGCTGAGTAGTGTGTGTGCATATGGGCTGGATGGTGGAACACAGGCTTAGGAAAGGAAGCTAAAGGGTCAGACTTAAGACAAATGACATCAAATGGATACTAAATATCATAGATTTAGACAAAATTAGAACACTCAAGTTCTCCAGCAGTTGCTTGTGTGTATTGTTGTAGCACATAAAACAAAGTAAGAGAAAACTCAAAACAAGGATCACTTCACCCTTCTCCAAAGTCAGAAAAAAAAAAAGTTTTAAAGCAAGATAATTTGAATTCACTGCAGTTTGACAGACCAAGATTTTGGATTTACAACCTAGTTAGGAAGCACTAAAATGTGTTTTTCCCCTGCTCTGGAAAGTTCCCCTTAGTCAACAAGTTGCAAGTGTGTTTAAAAATCACTGAGATGGTGGTTAGTCAGGAATTGTTCCTGTGGATGATGGTTCTCAAAAAAGTGAACATCCCAGAGAGGGCTGCTTTGAGTTAGCCAGAAGAGTAATCACTCTGAAGGATACCTAAGGCATAACCACACGCAGTAGGGAATTTTCAACGAAAAACTCTCCATGGAGGATAGTGAGTTGGAGAGCTAGCTTGGGGAGTCTATTGTCAGAAAATTATTGAATAGCCAGATGAAGATGATAAGCAGCACATGACATAAGGCTTGGGTACCACGTCTGGCTTCAAGTTGGTCTCAAATTTACAAGGATGAAACCTCTAGTATGAATATGATATTTTATACTTGCTTTCCATGGGTGGGATGTTCCATCCCTAAGACCCTATCTGATGTAGAACTGAGGAAAAGGTTACCGAGAATGAAATCTAAGGGGTCAGCCAGTCCTCCCAAAGGATGGTCACGATAACTCAGCCATACAAGGAAGATGGGTGAATTCAAGAAACTAAACACAGCTGCCATTAGACCGTAGGGAATTTCAAGCAGAGAATACATCAGAGGAACCCAGCTGTGAAGCACACAGACCAACCAGGCAAGCAGAGGTAAGAACTGTGGTAGTCCTATTGTGTTGTTTTAAAAATCTAAAACCTCGTGAATTCTGAGAGAACTTACAGAGAACCGCCAACAGAGCCAGACCCTGCCACAGGCAGCTGATATTCTAGAATATTCTAGAATCTGGTTCTAAGAAAAATTGGAATGGAGTTGATAGGAATAGCAAGGAAAGGTACATCTGGCCCCATTCCTAATAAGAGTGTGACCCCACAGCCACTCACCTTCAAATATGAACAATCTGTCCTGTGAATAAATACTGCATCCCTTGGGTATTAGTAAGTGAATAGACATATCAGTTTTTCCCTAATTCAGGCAAGCACTTGGGAATAGTCTTAAACTATATAAAAATAGTTTGAAGCCATAATCCTAAAAATAAATTGCAGAAGTTATTTGTAATAAGCTGGAGGGGAAACAATTAACTATTAGAGGGAGTTGTATATTGAATACAAGTAGTTGTATATTTCAATGTTTCTCGTTGAAAGCAGTTGTGACAATTCGTAATTTATTTTTTTAAAGATTTATTCATTTATTTATTTGAGAGAGAGCATGTGTGTGCAAGCACGTGGGGGGTAGAAGGGGCAGAAGGAGAGGGAGAGAATCATGAACAGACTCCCCCCCGAGCATGGAGCCGGAAGTCGGGCTCAATCTCAGGACTCCAAGATCATGACCTGAGCTGAAATCAAGAATTGGTTGCTTAACTGACTGAGCCACCCAGGCACCCTGTAACAATCCATAATTTTACTAATTACTTTATCTTTGGCTCTGGAAAGTGGAAAGAGTCAGTACAAGTTGGTGATACTTAGATGAGGGCTTGATGTTTTTCTTTTGCCCAGATAGTCCAAGATACAAGGGGTAATCTTTCCACTTATCAATATCTGCAAAGATTCTATGGCTTCACTCAGGCTTCTAAGACCGATCTGCACACGGGAATATTCTGAGTGTGAGCTGCTCCACAGATGCTTATCATTTTTGGTGTTTTAGCCTTTTGTTGTCTGCTGCTTTCTTGTTTGGACAATTCCAGCAGGCTAGCAACTTGACAGGGGCAGGAACAGAGGAAAAAATGTTCATTTTATCACCAATCGCTGCTTTTGTAAAAGAAAGTTCAAAACTATTTGCTAAATTGAGGATTATCTGAGCATGTCTACTATCCAATAGCTGCCATCATGCATTTATATATGTATGTGTGTGTATTTACAAACATATATATATAAATATAAATGTAAAGAAATCATATATATGTATATGATTTCATTTACATATGATTTCTTTACATTTACTCTTAGGGGTTTGTTTTTGTGGGTGGGCAGAAGGTCTTAGTAGTTGGATAATAAGAGCCAGACATGGACAATCCATGATGGATTCTCTTAGCTAAAGCCCCATGATGTGATTTTGGCACCTCAGTACATACGAACATTTGTTCTAGCATTACACAGATCACTGATTGGCCCTCTTTGCCCATTTCCCCCAGGGCTGAAGGTGGCATGGTCTTTTTTTACAAAAGGCCTTGAATAGAAAAAGGGGGGAAAATGAGCTAATTAAAAGGAATTTTAGACGTGTGGTTCTCAGATATAATCATGCATTAGCTCTAAACTACATAATTAACTTTTCTTTCAGAAATTCAGAACAAGCTCAGAAGGCCCTAATCTAATGTTTTATCCAGTGTTTGACTGTACTAGTTAGAATGAATTCTCTGGATAAGTCACTTCTATTATCTTCTCATTAATGTGTTCAATTTAATTCAATTGAACTGAGTTAAAACTCTCAAGAACTGGATTTCACTGTCCCGAAGTCTCTCCCATCACCACAGTTTCACAGTGGCATTTGCAACGACCTGCCTTCAGTGCCTGCTCAGAGTGTGTCACCCCTCTGCCCGGAAACAGTAACTCACTCGTTGTCCGCATGGCCAGAACATCCAACTGGAATGCCAGGCTCTTCAGAAATTGCCACCAGGCCTATTACCTTCCCAGCCTTGATATTAATACCTGGTCTCCCTCTTTAGCCATCCTCTGGTTATCAGTTAATCAATCCTGCCAGAAGTAGTCTTGCCATTTCCTCCTTTGTCCTTGTCTTCTCCTCCCCCTGGCAGTCAACATCCTCCCTCTCCTCTTTCCACCTCCCAATATTATCCTTTTTCAACCCCTGCCCCCTAGTTCTAAAGCAACCTCCATCATCCCTCCTCCTACTGATTCTCTCCCTGCACCCCCCACACCGCCCCCTGCCTCCCTGATGCCTCCGGAGCCTGTGCTCTGTCCTCTTCTCACTGTGCTTCCCTCCTGCTGCTCTGCGGGGGGGGGGGGGGTAAGGTAGGGCTTGTCCCCTCCCCTGTTACTGAGAGAAATGCCAGGACAGGACATTTCATATTTGGGCCCTGACCCACCCATAGGCACTAATGGTATGTTGACTAGGGGTTAAATGGGTTGTCTGTTTGTTGCTTAGAATTGTTAAATTGGGATTGGACAACAAGTTTTCAAAAGAACGTTTTAAGATTTAAGAAATCTGGATGTCCTGAATAAGCCTGAACTGGAAATCATATATTTCCAAGGACTCAACTTTCTTAAAAGTCCCTTTGACTGCTAAAAATGTTAGATTAAGGACCAGATTAGTAACAAATATTGATAAAAGAAGGAAAAATAAGAGCTGAGAAATAACCTGTACAAGAATCTGAGTTAGAAATGTATTAGGGCTGAGGCACCTGGGTGGTTCAGTCGATTAGGGATCCTACTCTTGATTTCGGCTGAGGTCACCGATCTCAGGTTCTGGGGATCAAGCCCCACTTCGGGTTAATTGCTCATTTTCTCCCTCTTCCCTCCCCCGACATGTGCTCTCTCTCAAATAAATTAATAAATGTGAAAAAAAGGAGAAATGTATTAGGGTGTTAGATGTTAGAGCTAATATGTCTTTATCTCCCAGTAACGGATGCTTGCATGACTGGTTCTAATAGTTGAAAACACCAGTTAGATTGGTTTAACTAGTAGTTAGATTGGTATTTTCAAAATGCTTCATATCTTGTGCATAGTAGAGAACAAAAATTCACCTGTGATTACTGAAAGAGCACATGAATTCCTCAGGGATTGTGGCCCAAGGGGATGGCCATATAAAGCACCCAAACTGGGTCACCTGGGTGGCTCAGGGGTTGAGCATCTGCCTTTGGCTCAGCTTATGATTCTGGGGTCCTAGAATCAAGTCCCGTGTCAGGCTCCCTGCAGGGAGCCTGCTTCTCCCTCTGCCTGTGTCTCTGCCTCTCTCTCTGTCTGTCTGTCATGAATAAATAAATAAAATCTTTAAAAAACAAAAAAAAGCACCAAACTGTATGCCCCAGTGGACCTCCCATGGGGTTCTTCCCTTCGTTTCTTTAAGATTCATGGAAAAGTACTCTACCTATCATCTGTCAAGAAATGGAGACAATATATTTCTTCTGAAATACAGAATGATATTAAATTTTTTTAAACTTCTCCAAGTTCCAAAGAAGAATCTGACATTCTAATGAGAAAAGCACAAAAGAGTGCCTTAAAAATAAAAATAAGAGAATTACAGCGAGGTGATAGAAAGAAAGGCTGGGGACAGGGAGAGATAATTTCACGGAAGTGTTACATTGAGGATGGTGGCTATAGAAAATAAAATACTTCTGGGTTCCCCAGTAGCCAAGGCAAAAAGGGAAACATCATGGATAATTTTCATTTTATGGTGTATTGAGAGAAACAATTCAACAATCGGTAGAATGAGATTTTTTTTGATTATTGAATTCTAAGCATTTATTAAGTGAGAGGTATGAAACTGTATCATGAATAACAGTCAGAGATGGTTTCACAGAAAATGAAGAAATGTTCCCCAGTGAGAAACTACTGAAGGAGCCCAAATCTATTTCAGCTTACCAACCCTAGTACATCTTGAAATTCATTCAAAGAAAGCTGACATGCTGAACAAGAAGCAAACACTACTCCCAGAAAATATGCAATTAGCAAGAGCAGAATGAATGGGAGAAAGAGCAGAGGGTGCTGTTTAAACCAGAAGGGGTGACGACTCATTTTCAAATAAAAATCAGGAGTGTAGTAAATGCTATCATTGGAGTGACGAAGCTCAGCGAAAACAAATGCAAATAAATTCCACATTTCAGTTTCTTTTTAGTATGTAATTTGAGGAGATCAGTCAAATGTGACTAGCTACAGAAAAAAGAAAAGAAGTTAAACCACTTGGCAGATTTGTTCCCAAGTCATGCCTACAATATTTTGACCGATGAATTACTACAGATAGAAAAATGTTACTACTTATAGTATAAAAACACAACCGTGAATGGATAGGAAGTTAACTAAATCACACCTAAGTGTTCAGTTTTGAAAACAAAATGATTGCATATACTGTCTGATAACAATATTCACAAACACCAAGAACCGTTCATATAAAAGATTGCCAACCCCGTGCACCCCTCTGAATTGCAAGCACTGAGCTACTTACTGCAAATACAAAAATCACTTTTCTCCCTTCTTATTGAATTGGTTACTTATAATTAAGAGTATTTCAACCCTAGTAACGCCTTAATCAAGCCTATATTAAGCCTTTGGATATTGACTCACAATCTCTAAAATACAGACAAGTGTATGCAAGGTAAAAGCATCCCAGTACTCCCGACACAGCTGATGAATTTTCTGAAGATTTTTGAGTGTGCAGAATAGTAGGAATTTTAATGGTTTTCAGCTCCTCTTAGATCTACTCACAAATATAGAAATATGTATTGTGAAATGCAAATGAACTTGAAATGGGTTCAGTGGATGGTAATGCCATCCCCAGGATGGGTGCATTAATACCCAGGACCAGAAACCACTCAAAAGGTAACAGTCTCCCGTCAGCCAGAGATAAAAGGCAAACTGCTCTTACAAAGTGATAAACAGTACATACTACAAAGGGGGAAAATAAATACGCTTTCGTGACACAAAAGGGAATGGAGCCAGGGAGATAAAAATGCAAGAATAAATATAGGTGGTTTAAACTAGTAAAGGGGAAGCTGAATGAGAGAGAAGAGGACTTGCTGGTTTTCTCTCTTTGAGGGCGTTACATACCAGCTTTCTCTGAATAACACAAGCTTCAAAGATGGGCAGCACGTTTTAGGTCAGCGTTTATATTTCATCATGGTCATGGACAGACTCTGAAGCAAGGTGGGCATGGCTAAAGAATTGGGGTCCCTGGGCAATGACAATGACACTCTGATCGGTGCAACTGGGAATGATGGGAATGAGCCATAGGGAGGAAGGAGAGGAGCGGAGAAGATTCACCAAACAGGTGTCTGTCCTGTCCCCTGCCCACGTCCAGATCTACGGACATCCGTGGTCAGTGCACTGGGGTCAAGACAGACCGTGCTCCCCTGTCTCCGTGTGGACTTGATGAATTCGAGCCATGAATGGATAGCTGGGAGTGGAAGCAGCTCCAAATTAAAATCGTCACTGTTTTGTTGGCTCGGAGATTCATTTTTGCTGTCATCCACTCAATTTGCTCCTCCCTTTGTTTTCTGATTATTAATTTTGGAATCATTAGTGATTTAACTTTTTTTAAGCACCAAGTGCAATTATCTTAATGATTCGCTTGCGTAGCATGTTTTAATTGAAAGTAGGAGAGAGTGCAGTCTGAACTGAGTTCTCTGAAACGAAGTGGCCTCTTTGTGATAGCATATTTTCAAGGGATCTGAAGTCTTTGTGTGGAATTGAACTGCAAGCATAGGGCTCAGTGTCATGGGATGATTGGGGTACCTGTATGCTGACTTAAATAAAATGTAACATCTTAAATGAAAGATTCAAGTTGGAAAACCCTTTTTGGGTAAACTGTCCATGAAAAGTGGAAAACTGCAGGATTTTCCTAACAAAAATGTGGGCTTTGGCAAGATGTTGTTATACTTGATCTTGGCAATCAGAACCTGTTAAAAGTAAATGAGGTGGCTTCTTTGAAAGGGAGGGCCTTAGGTTTGAGGATTTCTTGTGTATTTTGTATAATTTTTCATAGAGATGAAGCAGCAAAAGAATAAAAGTATTTGTTAAGGTTGGGAAAGTATGGGGCAAAGAACCCAGTGAACCTAGCCTCCGTTCGGTTCCCAGATTATTCCATTTTGTATAGAACGAGTTTTTATTAGGGGACTAGATATATTTTTAACAAAACATACCTTATTCCCTTTTATATCTCCCATAGCACCTATATCAGCACCTGTGCACCTAGCAAGCCCTCAGTTAAATGTTCATCAAAATAGGTAAAGGCAACCAACATGCTTGCTGCTTGCATCCTACAAAAAGTAAAAATCAAAGCATATACAATGCTAACTATGCAATGGAAGGTTCTGGATCAACTGTTAAAGAGATATCTTATTTCTCCAGATCAGTGCCCAGACTGGGGTGGCAGCTTCAGTCACAGTGACTCCTGTTCTCTGGCATCATTGGGAAGACACCAGGGTGGACATCATGTGGCCATTTTGTCCTCTAGTGACCTGTTGCCATTTCTTTATAAGCCTCATTTGGCTGAGTAGCTCCTGCCTCAAAATGGGTCACTCAGTTTCTCTTTCCTGTGCACAAAATGTGGAAATTGATAGCTCCGTGGAGGAAAGGCCCACAGAAGCCTACTGCCCAAGTCCTGGGAGCTGCCCTTGGTTCTTTCAACTGTCCTTCTGATCCTGTGGGATATTTGATATTTCCCAGGAAGACCCACCACCACCTTCCTGTCCCATTTTTTAAACCTTATTCTACAAACAGTGGGTGTCTGTTGCTGACACTGGAGAGAACCTTAATAAATACAACAGGTTGGGCTTTAAGGAAGGTTAAGATGTCTTCTATACCAGTGCGGGCCAGTACAACGTTCTGTGATAACAGAGATATTCTATTGACGTGCTGTCCAATAACGTGGTCACCAGTCACATAGGGCTACTGAGCACTTGAAATGTGATGAGTGCTGGAGAAACTGAATTTTTAATTTTATTTAATTTTAATGGATTTAAGTATAAATAACCACAGGCAACCAGTGCCTAGGTATTGGATGGGGCAGCACGATGAGGATGATGGGAATCCTTTTCCTCTGGTTATGGATAGAACAGGAGAAACTGGACTTAAATTGAAAGCAAGGAGGCTAAGCATTGGCTGTGAGCAAACATGAGAAGAAGGTGGTCAAGGAGAGTTCCTGGAATCCTCGGCCATGCTCAGAAATGGCCATCAGAACAGAATGGTGAATTAGTATGTTGGACTGCTGTAACAAAGCACCACAGATTGGTGGCTTAAACAACAGAAATTTTTTGTCTCACTGTTGTAGAGCCTGGAAATCCATGATCAACATGTTGGCAGGATGTTTCTTCTGAGGGCTCTCTTTTTGGCTTATAGATGGCTGTCTTCTCGCAATGTCCTCACATGATCTTCCCTCGTGCACATGTCTGCTTCCTTGTCTCTTCCTCATAAGAACACCAGTCATATTGCACTAAGGTCCACCCCAATGACCTCTTGAAACATTCTGTCCCCAAGAGCACCATATTCTGAGGTAGCTGGGAGTTAAGGACTTAGGAGTATGAATTTTGGGAGGACACAATCCTACCCGTAACCAATGGTCACAGTGTGGACATGGCTGAGAGACCAAGGTGTGATGAAAATCCCAACCGCTAGCCTGGCCAGGAGCTAGCCATCCCTTGAGCCTGGAGACCTGCTCAGCATTTCAATTCCAAGTGTGACTGCATTTTCTGCATTTTAATTGCCGCAGGAGATGAACTATAGATATGGGCATAGCTCTATTCCAGGTAACCATTTCCAGGGAGTTTAATGAGTATGACTTATTTCATGTAACTAAGATATTTGAATGCTGATTTTGACTCAGTGGACTCTTCCTTTAAAATTATCTCTAATTTTGAATTTTTTCTTCCTTTGAGTGCTATCTGGGCAAGTCTTTATGACCATATGCCAGGACTCTCCTAATAGCTTTCTGCATGATCCCCTGGCCTCCAGCTGGTCCCTCTTCTCATTTATTTTACTTATTGAGTTTAGATTCTTCTTCCCAAGAGACCGCGTTCATTGTTCCTTCCATTTCCTGGAATCCTCAAAGGACTCTCAGCCTAGTCGTCTCAAGATAAATCCCAAATTCCTAACCTCAAGCTAAGTGTAATTTATCACCTCACTATACCCTGTGGATGACTCTAAATTCTACTGCTACTGAAAAAAAAAAAAAAAAACCCTTTGAGTCCTCCACAGATTTCCTCACTTCCGGCTGACATATCCCATACATACTCCATGCCCAAGTCCTTGATCTGGTAGGCCATCTGGAATGTCTTCAAAGGCCTTACTATTTATTACACTAAAACTTTTACTCAAATTTTACTTCTTCAGAAATGTCTTCCTTGTCTAAAATTGTGTTCCATCCATCAAAACTCTATAACCCTGTTTTGATTTTCCTAATGGTGCCCTTAGGGACTAAACTGTGTCTTCCCACCGTAAGTCCATATGTTGAGGTCCCAACCCCCAGGACCTCAGAACATGACTGTATTTGGAGACAGGATCTTTAGAGATGCAATTAAGTTGAAATGAGGTCATTGGGGTGGGCCCTAGCCCAATGTGGTTGGTATCCTTATCATCCTTATCAGAGGAGATTAAGACAGAGGGAAGGCCAAGTAAAGACACAGAGAGAAGTTGGCCATCTGCAAGGCAAGGAGAGAGGCCTGGGATCGATCCTGCCTTGATGGCTCTCGGAAGAAACCAGCCCTGCCAACACCTTGATCTCAGATTTCCAGCCTCTAGCACTGTCAGAAAATTAATTTCTGTTTTTGAAGCCACTTAGTCCATGGTACTTCATAATGGCAGCCCTAGCAGACAAATACAGGTGTATATATCACAACCTATTTTTGTCTATTTCTCCCCCTCAGAAAGTCAACTTCATAAGGGCAGAAACTTAATTTTGTTCATTTCCATGAACAAGAACTAGAACTAGAACTAGAGCAGTGCCTGGTGCGCAGTAGGTGTTCAATACATGGACTTTGAAGGACCAGTCCATATGCTTGGCTCCACTCATCTCTGCCTAATTCTGTGGTTTAGCAAAGGAAGTCCATTTAGCTGCAGATAAAAACTACATCCCCCGACCCAGCCTTTATTGGTAATAAAGGCAGCACTTTGGTCTCTGCTGGTTTTATATTATTTCTCAGTGGCTTTAGAACTTGGGCAAGGAGAGGGCAGCTAGGTACTAGTACCCTCACTCCCTAATGGCCTGCAGTATCTTGCAAACAGCAGGTACTCGATAAATATCTCATCCAAAAATAGCCTATTTCCATGTTGCCTGGCAACTTCATACATGCATATTTTGATTCCCAGCTTCTAGAGGGCAGGAGTTGTCTTCAGTGCCAGCAAGTCTGCCCATTTGTAGGAGTGGTTCCATTCGTCTTTAATGAGTGGGTGACACATGCCGTGGAGCTCTAGGGAAACATCGGGGCAGCTCCCAGTGAGGCCCCTTTGCGGAAGGTCTTCTCATTTTACCACCCTTCACCTCACTTCCACAATGTATGAGATGTGGTGAGACAGAGGTGAAAGTCAGTGAGTGTGCACTCTGGATCTCTCTTCTCTTCCCTTTGGCTACAGATACTGGACCAGAGATGGACACTGTGCCACTAAGATTATTCTCCCAGGAATGTGGGTTGAGATGGAAACTCCTGACAGTCTCTACTGGCTGTAACACTTCTTTTTTATATACGGAGGTGTTGGTAGGAGTGTGACTGGTACTCTTGTGGCCCAGGAAAGGAAGGGCCGTTCACATAGAAAGTGAAAGAATGTGTAGTCAGGCAGAAAAGAGCAGTGACAGGGAGCCCTGATGGCTTTCCAGAAGCCCACTTCCATTTCTGCCCTTTATTTCCATGGTACCCCTGTGCCCCTGGCATCAATTCCCCTTTCTTTGCTTAAGTTGGTTTGAGTTTGTTTCTGCTGTTTGCAAAACACAACACAACACACAAAGATATAACAAAACAAATAATAATAATAAAAAAAACCCAAACACCCAAACCATGAACTCATTCACCCATGTGACAATTTTTGGAAAAAACAGGGGCCTTGTCCTTCCGGAAAAGAAGCATTAAAATCCCTGGCCCCCTCCCCTACCTCTCAGATTTCCCACTAAAGCCCATTTATTTTGGGGTAAGTGAAGAGCCCTTGCCATGTATCAGCTAATGTATCATGTTGGATAGCATTTCTTTGCAATTCTTTCCAAATAGAAGACAGTACACCTGTGCTTCAAAATCTACCAGGAACACTCAGTGTTTTTAAATCTATTTTTTTCTAAATTGCCTCATAAATTCTTGCTGCTCTCAGGATCACCTTTCTCAACTATGCCAGCTGAGATCAACTCAGGTGGTTACCCTAACAGTTCCAAGATGTTAAATCTTAAATGCTAAACAAAGATCTTTATGGGAAGAAGGGCGTTCTTTTTCCCTATGTTTACAGCTATGCTGTTCAGGAGAAAAAGATGGGGGGCATTGGAAATCCTTGGGTATGAAATGAAATCCAGATGGGGCCAAAAGGACCCGATTGTTGGAATCATCTTCAAGGATCACACTCATTTTCATTTGTATCTTATTGATAACCAGTTAGAAGGCTGCTATAATTGATCAGGTGAGATGGTGGCTTGGACCAGGCAGCCTCAGAGGAAATGGGGATAAGTGGTCAGTGAGGGCTCAGTGAGAACAAGAACCCAGAGGGCAGGAAAGGAACAAACAGATCATAGCCACAGAAATAAAACCTAACAAGCAAGGATAAATTCTGTGAAGAAAATAAAAGCAGGGGGATGGGACAGTGCTCTGCAGGTTCCCATAGGCTAAGCAGTCAGGAAGGGCCTCCCTGAGGAGATGACCCGTGAGCTGAGAGCTGGAAAGACAGGGGAGGAAGAAAGAATCCAGGCTGAGGAAGCAGTAGGCAAAAGCCCCTCCAGACTGACATGCTCCAGAACCACAAGGAAGGGCAGTGTGGCTGGAACAGAATGAAGCCTGGGGCAGAGTCAGTCAGAGACACAGAAAGAGAGCAGCTCCTCATGGTCTCTGGTAATGTGCAGCCATTTGAGGGGTCTTTTTTTTTTTTTTTAATGTTTATATAGGATTTGTCCTAAAAAAAAAATCAGGTTTTTTTTTTTTTAGAGCAGTTTCAGTTTACCATAAAATAGAGCACAAAGCACAGAGTTCCTTATGTGCCACCTCCCTACCACATACAGTTTCTTCTATAATTAACAACTTGGCATTAGTGTGGTGCGTTAGCTACAAGTGATGACCCAGTGCTGATTATTAACTAAAGTCCATGGTTTATGTTAGGGCTCACTCTTATTTTTTTTTTAAGATTGTATTTATTTATTCATGAGAGACAGAGAGAGAGAGAGAGAGAGAGAGAGAGAGAGAGAGAGGTAGAGACACAGGCAGAGGGAGAAGCAGGCTCCATGCAGGGAGCCCGACATGGGACTCGATCCCAGGTCTCCAGGATCAGGCCCTGGGCTGAAGGCGGCGCTAAACCACTGAGCCACTCGGGCTGCCCAGGACTCACTCTTTTATTCCAGGGGCCTTGATGTAGGTAGGGGGATGGAATCAACATGGTCTGATTTACAATTCTGCAAGATTCAGGTTCACAAAGCTGTTGTGGTTGAATTTTTCTTTCTCTCAAATTCACATGTTTGAAATTCTAACTCCTAGTACCTCAGAATGACTTTACTTGGAGATAGAGACTTTAAAAGGGGCAATTAAAGTCTAATGAGGTCATCGGGATGGGTGCTAATGCAAATGTAACTACTGTAGTGTCCTTATATAGGACATTACAGAGGAGATCAGGACACAGACACACACAGAGGGGAGACCATGTGAGCACACAGGGAGAATACGGCTATCTGCAAGCCAAGGAGAGAGGCCTCAGAAGAAACAACCCTGCCCATACCTTGAGCTTGGACTTCCAGCTTCTAGAACTGTGACATGGTAAATTTCCATTGTTTAATGCCTCCAAATCTGTGGCACTTTATTAGAACAGCCCTAGCAATGAAAGAGACGCTATATGAAAACCTGCTTGATCTCACTCAACCAAATATTTTCCAACATTTAAAACCAGAGCACCTCCTTTACACTACTGACTACTGATCCTCCACAGACTAGCATTTTATAGGTCTCACTTTGGGACACCTTGAACTAGAATATAAGCTTTGTGAGGGAAGAGGCTTTGTTCTCATCACTGCTATGTCACCGGCCTCATATAGGGAATGGGGGGGCCACCCTGTCCCAACCCAGTCCTACATTAATGCCCGTATCCTCCATAGGATTGAAAAATGCCACACACACTTTTTCTTCTAAACTTTCTATTTATTTCTATTTTCTCCAATTTAAAAAACCAACCAACCAACCAACCACCAATCTAAGTGAAAGGAAAAGCCACAAGCAAACAGATAGGAATTACTCCTCACCCTTTGAACTAGAGAAGTCTCTAGGGACACCTGGTTCTCTAAGTGGTTTGCACCAGGTGATGATATTATCTGTTTAATTGTTGAACACTGGTACAGCAGAAATATTCTATTCCTAGAAATCAACTCCAGTTAGTACCAAGAGAAAATGGAAAATGGTCATCTTTGTCCTATATAGGTTTACCAGTACATTAACAAAATATTTAAGAATAACAACAATATCTATTCCAGGGATTAAACTAGGTTATTTATGGTAGTCTGTAGTAGTAGACACTATAGTAGGATAATTTTGAAAGAAGGGACAAAGGCTCACTTCAGCAACTGAAATAAAGGGTGTGTATCATGAAAACATGCACAGACCATTGGAAAGTAAGATGTCTTCAAAGACTGGCTTGATTGTCTAGTGCCTGTGTTTCTCAGCAGCATCCATTCTTTTTTTCTGATTTTTGTCTGTGAGTGGGCTCTGTTCTCCTCTAAATCCTAAATGATCATTGCATTTATGTGTTCTCAGATTCTGGAGGGATCTAGTCTTCTCTGCTTAGTTGATGACTACAGTAGCTTTGGGCAGAGTCCCTTATAGGAAGCCACTTCAGGTCATTAAGCGGACTCACGGCCAGGCTGCCCATGACCATCTCATAGGGCTCTGCAGGTTATGCACAGTGACTGTGGGGCTGCCCATGGGCCATGTGCACACTTGGACATGGTCCAGTCAGAGTCCACTCTTTGGGAAGGAACACTTGGAATATCTGTGACCATCACAGGCTTGTCCACCATGTCTTACTTTTACATCCTGTTCACTTGAGTCTTGGTTGCCACTGAGGCTCTTCTTTAAGGGCTCACAGTCTGAAATGGTTTATGAGGGTTGGAAAGAAGCTTAAGATCACAACGATAATCTCGTTACTGGTTGTTTTCATATCTATTAACTTTATTTAATTTACTTTGTGAGTTGTATTTCATTTGCACATAGCTAGTATACATGAAACCCAATCTTGTTTAAAACCTTCAAATAGGGATCCCTGGGTGGCGCAGCGGTTTGGTGCCTGCCTTTGGCCCAGGGCAAGATCCTGTAGACCCGGGATCGAATCCCACATCGGGCTCCCGGTGCATGGAGCATGCTTCTCCCTCTGCCTGTGTGTCTGCCTCTCTCTCTCTCTCTCTCTCTCTCTGTGACTATAATAAATAAATAAATAATTAAATAAATAAATAAATAAATAAATAAATAAATAAATAAATAAAATTTAAAACCTTCAAATAGATCTTAACTTGGATGCAACATCTTGAGCGTAATTTTTCAATATATCTCTTAACTGGTAAGTAGAAGCCTGATAGCAAATATAAAAATATGACAGTAAATACATGGTTCAAACACTTCAGGTAAATAATGTTTTAAGAAGCTGACAGTGGAAACTGACTTGTCTGTTTCCCTTGCCACATAAGTGAGGGCATGACGTTGGCTCACGTGATGTGAGGAAAAGGCAGTTTTCAGCAACGGTGAGCATAACTCTCTGTCCCTCCACAGCTCTTTCAACTGAAGAAGGACACACTGTCATTACACCTCAGATAAATGCCCCCATCCCAGTCCCTTGGCTTCATCTGAAGGTGGGTAAGGGAGGAAAAAGTGTCTCCTGAACAACAAATCCTGAGTGTTCTAAAGATCATCTCAAAGAACCTCATTTATTTTCCAGCAAGTCCGCATAAACCCAAGGGCTACACGGATCTCAGTAAAAAAGAAAGTTACTGTACAAGCCAAAGCATTGGGATAAAAAAATTATAAAAACATTTAGTCATTAAAAAACATTAGATAGTACTTTATAGATATATAAATATCTCATAGAAAATCTTCTTGGTTATTGGAAAGGAAAGAAGTGCCAAACCTGAAAATGGCAGCTTCCACCAAATGCGTGAACAGGGAGCTTGTTTCTCACAGTCTTTGTGAATCCTGTTTTCACTGGGAAAAGGCTGTCCTGTTTCTCCTTTCACTACACACTTAGCAGCTCTGCAGCCAGATTTCTTTCAGAGGAATGAGGGGAGATCGGTGAGAAGTGAAGTATGAGTTTTCCAGACATTTGGTTGGCACCATGCTTTTTACAATGGGTGATATTGCTTCGTACTTCCCCAGAACCCCAAATCATCTATTTAAAAAGAAAGGATGACAAAGACAGCAATCAGGTGGGGTCCCCCCCCCAAAAAAGCATACCGGTAACAAGCAGTTGTTTTACATTTTAATTTGATCTTTGATAGCTGAACTTTGATCTCAAAGGTCTGTGTTCATTTTCTTAAAAACAGCTCATATCAACTAGGAATCATGTTTTTGCCTCCTTCTTTCTTTCCTGTTCAGCCTGGATCCCTCTGGCACGCATTCTTTTCTATTTCCCTTGGCTCGGATGACAACATATGCCAGCTTCAGTGTTTCCTCCATACTTCCTGGTTGTTGAAAGCCATGTTGGTAGACAGCGTCTTTGAACATCAGCGTGCTGTTAAGGGAAAGGTTTGCTGAAGGCAAAAAGGAAGCTCCCTCTGCCGGTTGTGAGCTGCCTCTGCAGACAGAAACATCTGAAGAGCCATTAAGAGGCTGGCTCCTTCACCTGGCCTGGCCATGAAAGCCTTTCCCACAATGGAGGTGAAGGGCATCAGAGAATCAGGGACCTCGGAGAGCCCACCAGGCAAATGCTGAGGTGGGTCCCTCTGAGGATTCTCTCTGAGGTCTTGCATGGAAAACCTGGGATCGTGGATGGAGCTAATTATTAGCTTCAGAGCTCTGAAAGGGACAGATGGCAGATCTACCCTGAAATAGCTTTTTTGGAAAAGTAACACATGGTAAATTGCATTAATTGTAATAATCGCTTTTTGCGCCTTGATAAAAACTGGCAAAGACCTTCAAAGATCTTCTAATCATGGCAAATTAGCACAGCTCCCCTTCGCAGCGACAGCGCTCGAGTGCAATGGCTTTGGTTGCTGCTCAGAGGCTGTGGGGTAGAACAGGGCATGGGGATCTCTGGCTCAGGAGAGACATGGGCAGGTGAGGTCCTGGATGGACGCAAGCTACAGAACGAAATCATCTCATCTGGGGCCAGGTGGTTGGTATTTCGTGTAGGCACAAATGTGGTTAATTTAATAGTCATGGCACATGTTGATTTGGAGAAGTTGCTCCCTTTGCATCTACTGAAGGAGAGGGTTATGTTGGTGTCACAGCTTCCCTCCTTTCAAACCCAAGTGGAAGAGGGGAGGGTGGTGGAAGGCAAGATTTTCCTATGGCGCATCTGTATTTTCTGTTATTGAACCGCCCATGTAACTTAATGTCTATTATTTAGCAAAAACTTTCCCATTTCCTCCTTTCTATGTCTTCCATGAAGACTTTTATGCCTTTGCTGTATTGCTGCTCCATAAGTAAGCTGAGTCAAACTTCTGCTTTGTGCATGGAATTAGTCGACAACTTCGGGTATTTTCCATCATTTTAATCTCCCAAGAGGATCTCTTTTTTCTTCATTCACTCCTTAACAAATACAAGAAAACTTTATGGAGAATGCACAGAGTTCCTCATAAGGAACTCCACCAGTATGGGCCACTTTAATGGCCTGTGGGATACAAAGGTTACTTACAGCTGAGATTTTGTGTTCTACATATTATTTAGAGGTTTTTTTTTTTTTTTGATTTTGTTTATTTATTTGAGAGAGAGAGAGAGAGAGCACAAGTAGGCAGAGTGGCAGGCAGAGGGAGAGGGAGAAGCAGGCTCCCCACTGAGCAGAGAGCCTGGTGTGGGGCTCAATCCTGGGACCCTGGGATCATGATCTGAGCTGAAAGCAGCTGCTTAACGAACTGAACCACCCAGGTGCCCCACTGAAGAATTTTTTTAATGTCTTCTTTAATCCTCACTGCGACCCTGTGAGGCTATTATCATCATCCCTGTTTTGCCAGTGAGAAACCCGAAGCCCAGACTTATGAAGTGATTTTCTCAAAGTCACAGCTCATAAATGGCAGAGCTGATGCTTGAAACCAGGCTGTCCACCTGCAGAACCCGGGTTCTTCGTGGTCTATACTTTGAATGACTAGGATCCTGAGGATGGGAGGGGGCGAACTGGGAAGCAAAACAATTTTCATCCAGGATGTCAACAGCCCTACTCTATGTATGCAAACTTTTTAGGGCAGGGGTCAGCATACTTCCTGTCACTGATTTAGATAATGCATATGTAGGCCTGGAGGGCCATACAGTCCCTGTTGGGACAATTCAAGTCCACTTTTGGGGCAAGAAAGCAGCTGTAGACAATATGTAAATAAGTGGGGTGGCTGTGCTCCAATAAATCTTGATGAAAACAGTGACAGGCTGGATTTGAAACACAGGAGCATGGCTTGTCAACGTCCCTGCTCTATGTTAGAGGATTACAAGGATCAAGTACCAACGCCACCCACACATAAGAGGTAGGCATGTGAATCAAGCCTTGGCTGTCAGGCAACAAAAGAGAAAGGCATGCCCAGCAGGTAGAAACATGTCTGGAACTGGGGGAATCTGCGGGAAAATGGATACTTGGGAAAGATGTCAAATTGTGAGTGACGAGGTGTGTAAGACAATGGTGAAGAACAAGTTTGGGAAGGAGGATCTGAGCCTCTGTTGACCGTTTATTGCCAAATAACGGCTTTCTAAGGTGTGGGTGGTTGACTTTATAGTTTTGGTGGTTTTCTTTGTTTTGTTTTACTCTGTGAACGACATGTTTCTTTTCCCTGATACAACCTGGAATATTTTCCTTTTAAATGGTAGCATGGAAAATGTCTTCATGTGCGATTTTTATCAGCAAGAGAGGAAGAGGAAAAATCATAGAGAGTCTACCATCTACAGGGAGGAACGCATGGTCCAAGAAACACGGCATTCCAGAGATGCTGGACTGACACATTCCAGGAGATACCCACATAGGCGATGAGAACAAATTTTTGTCTTTTGTAAAACTCTATGGGTCTAATTTTGCCAGTAGTCAAGACGGATGTTTTAGCGTTGAGACATGAGAAATCTTTGAAACACCAACGGCATAACAAGAATGCTGCAGGGAAACAAAGTTGATTCCATCCGTTTGCTTGGGCTGTAAGTCAGCTAAAGTTGCTTATGACAGCTTGCTGATGAAACATGATTTATAATGTTCACAGACACTTGTCCAAGTTATTAAGTTTATTAGAATTACTGCATAGGCCTGAAAGCTGTTGAGTATGGTGTTGGATTCTAGTCTCTAAAATCAAATGATCTTCCCAGGAGTATTATCTGGGACAGCTCCTCACAGCAGCTGGGTCTCTCTGTGGGAGAAAAAAAGTGGGGGCTGGAGGAGAGATCAGTTTCCATTGAAACGTGGGTATGTCTGCTATATGCAATCAGGGGATTCCCTTGATTTTAAGATTCCCCATCTGGGAGAAATAACTTAAAGTTTCAACTGAAGCCCTGAGTTAATTAGATGATATTGATATTCCTAAATCAGGTATCAAGTCAAGATGCAAGTTTTCCCAAAAGAGGAAACCAAAAAGTATTACATGATTTTTAAGCCCCTACCCATATCTAAGGAATAAAAGGGGATAAAGGAGAGCTGTTAGGGTGCCTTCATGAAGCCTCACTTCCCCACACCCACCCCAGGGGAGCAGGGGGGAGGGGCTATGCCCTGTAGTTTAAGCCTAGTGGGGCTTCATCAGAAACCCCCTCCCTTCCCCCATAACTAGAATGACTTGGTGGGCTCCAATGGACTGGTATCTGGCTCCGACTCCTAAAGACTGGGAAGCAGGCTGTCTTGCTGAAGGAAGGTGGATGAGCTGGGAATCACCCTACCTGTGAGTTTATCAGAGAGAAAGATCCACCAGTGTCTCATAGGCTGGAAATGGGTTGTGTGGGAGACAGATGACAGGTGATGGTCTTAATCCAGCCTAAGACGGCCACTTGGCAGGTGAAGGGATTTGTGTGGAAAGAGGGTCTAGGTGAATCCAGATTCACAGAGGGTGAGGAAAGAGCCTCAGAGACCAGTGGAAAGAGAGATTCATTCTCTCTCATCAAGGGATTATGATGGGACAGCCCTGAAGATGCCTCCAAAGAACCCATAGAAGCATCCATAAGAAGGTGTTCGATATCTGCCAGGCCCAGAGAGCATGATGTCAGCTGTGATAGACCCAAATAAAGACTCTCCTACCCACCTTTCACCCTCACTTTGTGGTCCTCTCTCCCCTCTGCTCCAATAGTGGGGTGTTAGGGTGTGCACTTAGCAACAAAGGGGAGAGGAGATTAGAGTCAGGTGACAGAGCAGAACCCCATCACACCATCTTTCTCAATGGCTGCTTCTGGACTCCACTGGCCCTAAGTTGGGATAAGAAGGCCAAGTATCAACTCTGACCATCTTTAATGTACTGACTTCTACTGGAACCTGGACATTGGCATCACTATATTGACATGGGGTGTTATGACCTAAGAGCGTTGAGAAGTCATGAGGTCTGCTAACACTTTCATCCAAGGTAAGCAATTAAGGAGCCTCACTAGGGAAATTTAAGCAAAGGGCAGATAAGTTGCTTTGATTTTGCATTTGTGCTGGTCCTGGGCCTGGCTGCCCCCAGGTCCTTTTTTTTTTTCCCCCTTCTTCTACTTTGTTCAGTATTTTAGAATTCCAAGATGGCCTTCAAATCTCCAACCACTGGTATAGACACTCTGTACAATCTCTTCTCCCTGAATGGGAACGGATTTGGTTTTGTAGTAAGAGAATCTGCCTTAGCGGATGGGAGGGAGGCTCTCTTGCTGGCCTGAAAGAAGAAAACTACCATGCTGGGAGGGCCAGATGGCTAGGGCCTGAGTGCAACTTCAAGGGGCCTTTTTAAACTCCAAAGTGGATGAGAAAACCAGTCCTACAACCACAGGAGACTAATTCTGTCAACAACCTGAGTGAGTCTGGAAGAGGACCAGAGCCTCACATAAGACCACAGCCCAGGTCAACACCTTGATTTCAATATGGGAGATCCTGAGTGGAAGACCCCGCTAACCCATGCCTGGACTCTTACCCAGGGAAAGGATGATGTAATAAATATATGTTGTTTTAAGCTTCTAAGTTTATTGTAATATCTTACACAGATATAGAAAATTTACATAAGAGAGAAGAGAGGTATGCTTCTGGGAAGCTGGTTGCCCAGGCTCCCATGTCAGCTGAGCTCTGGCAGGGTTCAGTCAGTGAGAAGGGCTGCAGAGAGAGGGAGGTGCCAGGTGAGGGGAGGGGCAGGAAACCAGAGTGTTTCTGCTGCCTCTCTACCCTGGATGGCCTCTGGGGTAGTCACTGATGGCCTTAGAGGTTCCAGTTGCCATCAGGTGACCAGTCAGATAAGACCTGTCTTCACCCTCCCACATCATCCCCCCCTTTCTTTTCCTTTCTAATGTTAGAGATGTCAAAAACTGCTATCAGCAAGATGGAGAAGAGAAGTAGAAAAATCAAAGAGTGGGAATAGAGGAAAAGCTCATTACGCTTTCCCTGGGCTGCAGGCTCCAATACTTCCACCTCTTCTCAATGCCCCTCCTGTTTCCCGATGTTGCCATTCTCTGGCTCCCCTCACCATGTGTACACTACCCCACATCTCAGCGACTCCACACTCAGTGAAAATACTCCCCTGCCTCAAAGTCCCTCTTTCTAAGAGACTCAAATGGTTTTTGATGCCTGATTAGAACCTGACTGATAGAGCATCCCATAAGTCATGTCTATCTGTCTATCTACCCATCCACCCATCCATCCTTGTATATAGGTATATATGTATATATACATATGGAAATACGTATGCATACACATCAACTTTTTTGGTAGAAGAATGAGCCAAAGTGGATTCAATGGTCTATCACCAAATGCTTTTGGGTTGGTAAGAAACTTCAAAAACAATATACTTGCTTGCATTTAGTAAAATAACTTGTTGAAGGCTTTCACAGATAGATCTTTGACCTCACTGGGAATCCCAAGTCTTGCCTTGCTGACTAATCTATGACATCACTAATCTTTGGGCATCCCCAGCCTTCCTGTACTAAAAGGGGAGACAATTCTAGGGATTCGGGAGAAAAATTCTACCTCCCCCTTCTCCCCAACCATCTTCTCCTGCCTTCAGTATGAACTTGCAGCACTGGTCTAAACCCACAAAGCCCAGAATCTACAAGCACTAAACCAAGGATACCCGGGGTATCCTGGTCATTCAAAAACATATTACATGTAAAGTCAAATAAAATGTTTCAGAAACCTACTTGTTTGGTCATGTTGGCAAATCTTGCTATAAATTAAGAGATACTTCCTCAAAGCAGTGACTTCTTAGACCATTATTAAAATTTCAACTTTCTTGCCCTTTTTGTGGCATGCCAGTTGTGGCTTACATTTAAAATAAAACAAAACAAAACAAAACCCACCAACCAAACAACCAAAAACTTCAGGAGAGGAAGGCTCTCAGATGCAAAGGCTCAGTGATGGAACAGAAGTGAAGCTGCTGCATCATCCCATCAGCTAACATTTTCACATTCACTGAAAGGCTAGTCAGTGGCCTGGACTGTGGATTAACGCTCCACATGGGCTCTCAGTTTCTCAGAGGTAAAACTGTTGCATGAATGCTGACTCAATCACTAGACCTACCCAGATGTCTCCCCCATCAGTAGCCCAAAGGTGGCATTAGACAGAGAAGGAAAGAATGATTTATGTGATCTAACTCCTAATGGAGGATCAGTGTAGCCATCTCCTCATGTGCACATTTCATTTTACACTGGCTGGCCTACCCAGTGCTGCTCGGGAGAATCACTAGCACCAGTGTGTCAATCGGTTTTGCCATTACCCACCTTGGGCCATGAAGAGATGCCCACATGACATGTTTGGTTACAAATCAACAGGGAGTGCAGAGCATTTGCCTTGTGACCTTTGATTTTGAATTCACAGTGATGCTCTGGACAGGAAAACTAACAACAATGGGTTCAAACGGGAGATGATTGTTTCTGCAGGATGCTTTTGTTGCCTTTTTGACAAATTCTTGTATCTGGAGCCAAGCTATGGCTGCAAATGATAAATGAGCGGAGTTCCGACATGAATGTTGGTTGACATTTTCGTTTACGTTAATGAGTAAGAGGAAAGTGAAACAACGGAGAAGACATATGTTGGAATTTCACTCATTTGTCAATGACATGAGTGGATTCTTTGCTGAATCAGGTAATAATTCTTGAATACTAGAATATTGCCTCATTTTTTTGTGCTACACAGTGGAACAGCTATGAACTCAACAAACGTCTAATCTGTGGGGATACTGTTTCTGCATCACTTAATCTTAAATCTAGAAAATCAACACCATAAATTTAGTGCACACCTGTAGTGCCCACCAATTTCTGTGGTGTAAATCTCGGTATATAACCCTCAAGTGTCCACTGCTAAGCTGGAAGCCTGAGGAGGGCAAGACAGATCCTCATCTGCTATGCTTATTGATGTTTCCCCAGGACTTTGCACAGTTCATGGCACATGACAGATGCTCAAAAGAGACTCACTGAAAGAATAAGTAAGTCTTCTCTGCCTTCCTTATTGTGAAATAAAGAGAAAACAGAAGCTCCTCACATTTGGGGAGTTATTTTATTAAAATTCCTTGTGTTAAAAAGTTTCTGGTTATTCTTTGTTCACAATTTGTGACAGATCTTGCAATCGCAACAGAAGCTCAAGGGTACCTTCTGATACCTTTACCTTCCTGGGTCAAGAACAGGGATGGTTGAAGGAAGGAAGTGAGTCTGAAAATCCAAATCACATTCCTGCTCCTTTGAATGAGAACTTGGGTAATGAGGAAGAGATTAGTGATCTACTCTAACCTTGCCTTCTTCTTTTTCTTCATATCTGTATCAGTTATAGTTTTTCTTTCCCCCTTACTATCTCTATTCTGGTCCTAAAACATCTTCAGGTGTTTTCTGAAATACTACTCTGCTAGTAAAGCCTAGTAATGAATTATTATATATATTTTTTCCTCTAAAATATTCTATATACTATATACATTTACTTATTCATTTTCTGCCTCCCCCCACACCAGAATGTAAGTTCTGTAAAGATAGGGATTTTTTAAAAATTTTGGTCTGTTTTACTTATTGCTATATCTTCAACTTCTCAATATTTGTTAAATAAATGAACATTATATCGAGCACCATTTTGAGCTATAAAACTGTGCTAGGAAATATGTCACCACTATCATAAGACAGGTATGATTCATACCCTTAAAATTTATATTGTCTAGAAAGACCTATTAAACAAAAATCACACAATCAATTACTTATAATTTTATGTACTTTGAAGGAAAAGTGCAGGGGTATTACCTAATATTAAAGTTACGGAAGGCTTCACTTAAAAGACACTGATATTTAGGCTAAGGGCATTTGATCAACCCAGTGGTCATGAAGAATAGAATCCACAAGCTATGAGAAAGCATACATTAACTTAGGGCACGCAGTGCTAGAGTTCTTCTTGAACAAAGTTGCTTGCTGGCAAGATCCAGCCAGGTGTGAATTAATAAAAATTAAACCTTTAGAAATAAGAAACATACAGTGGGAGAACTAGTCATGAGCACTGAGTCTATTTAGATAAAGGACTAAAAATAAATATAAATATACTGGGAATTATGGTTATGACCACCATGTAGGTATAAAACAGTGAGATAGCCACAAAAATAGGAAGAAGAGGGAAAAATCATAGGAAGAAGTGTTAGTTCTAATTCCCTCATCTTTTGTAGCAAGGTGTAAGCAGATTCTGTTAAAATCAAAATACGTAGTTAAAAAAATCATAATGTGTTGTTTGTTTCCTTGAGTTTTGAGGGATCTTTCTACATCCTGAATACAAGTCTTTTATCAGTTATGTGCTTTGCAAAATCTCTTTTCCTAGCCTGAGGCTTGTATTTTTACTCTCTGTTAACAATGTCTTTGGAAGGGCACAAGTTCTACATCTTCATAAAATTCAACTTATCATTGTAACAGCTTCAACTTGGGAAAAGAAACCTAAGTGCCCAGCCACAGGCAGCCATCAACAAACTGTGGTATATACATCCCAGGGAATACTATGCTGCGATAATACTATGCTGAGGTACGTAGCAAGCAACGCAGAGGAATCTTAGAGTAATTACGCTGAGTGAAAGGAGGCAGACAAAAGAGAATACAGGCTACTTGCACTTAAAGAAGACTCTAGAAAATTCAAACTTATTTATGTGAGAGAAAACAGACCCCTTTGCCTGGAGGAGGGAGACAGAGAGGGTGAAGGGAAAGGATGGTGAGGGGGTGTGCAGAATCTACAGGGGTGAAGGGTATGAACGCTATTGCGAGTATGGCCATGCTTTACTGGGTGTGTATATACATGCAACATACCAAGTTGTACACTTTAAGTATATGCAGATTATTGTGTGTAAATTCTACCTCAATAAAGTTGTTACAAAACAATGCTTCCACTGGTATTTTGCGTTTTTATTAACTTCAGAGCAGTTTTCTAGGAAGTCATATTAGTTATAGCAAAAAACCTTTATCTGAAGTTCAACTCTTCTTTCAGTTTCCTTTCAGTTTCTCTTTATTTTTTTATTAACCCACACAAATGTAAAACTTTAAGATTTTATTTGATTATAATTTTTTTAAGTCATCTCTACACCGTGTGGCTCTAACTTACAAACTTGAGATCAGGAGTCACATGCTCCACTGATTGAGCCTGCCAAGTGCTCCAAATGCAACCTTTTAACTTAAGATACTATGTACAATATAATATAATCGCATTTTAATGAAGTTTTAAGAATCTATCCTGTCATTCATATAATAATACACATGAAGTACATTTTACTTGTGTGTGTACATGTATTTTATTATGTATAATATGTAAGGATATGTATGTGTGTGTATATATATATATATATACACTTACAAAAATATATATTTGTATATGTGTGTTTATACATATTAATAAGGTTTGAAATAAGGTTAAACATGAAAGTTCTTAGCAGTGGGTTAATTTTTAAAAATATTTTGTACTCCAAATTATATTTTGAATTTCACTTGCATTTATTTCAGGCATGTATACTTTTTAGTAAACATACATAGTTGTTATGGTTATGAAGAGGAAAGGGGGTAAGGAGAGAGGGAGGAACAGGGTCAATTGGACAGGAGGAAGAACGTGTGATGCCAATGGGAAGACTCCAAGGAATAGCCAGGTAGTTGAGAAAACAAACAAACACAGGAACACAAAATGGAGCATGAGGGTGTGGCCAGAGATGAGATGAGGACAGAGAGAGATCCTGATTATGTAGGATCTTGCAGGCTGCTTCAAGGATTGAGGACTTTATCCAAGTTTGAAGCAGGGAAGTATGCTGAGATTTGTAAAATGAAAGGATCACTCCTTTAAAAATCTACCCAGGTGGCTGCTGTTTTACAGAGGATTAGTGATAGAATATAATCATTGCTAGCAAACTTTAATTTAAAAGAAAAAAAAAAAGCCAGAACATATCAGGAGTTTCGCCTGAAATGAGGTGAATTATTTCAGTCCACTTGACTGGTCTATGCAGTCAGTGCTTCCTCCGTGAATGGCATCTGTGGCTCTGAAGTGGGTTCTGGTTTTTGCTTTTGGTTCTACCACCATCAGACAGAATCAAAAAGGTGTTTTCCTGCATGATAGAAAAATCAGTCTTTGATTAGTTATAAAAGGTGAGCTCCTCATTTAAGACTGGCAGAGAGAGAGAGAGAGAGAGAGAGAGAGATTGAGAGAGAGAGAGAAGGGAGGGGAAGGGGAAGAGTGCAGGGAGGAAGAGGAGAAGAAAGGGAGGAAGAAAGAATGGCAAAACTCAGTAACAGCTGATGGAACACATAAGGATGCTGAAGGCAGAAAAAGAGAGAGAGAAAAAGAAAATGAAAGAAGAAAGGGTGTGAGGGTGGAGAAAGAAAAGAAACAAAATAAAATGCAAAGAATCCATACCAGCAGATGTGGGTTGATCCCTTCAGGCCCTGGCCTTGCTGTAATTATTTAGCTCAGTGGGTTTGGGTGCCAGGAGGTGGACCCCAAAGAGCTTGGATCAGACCCATCACTGTGATCAATTAGTTTCACTGCATTCCCTGCTCTGCCTCAGCCACTTTTCTTCACCTCGGGTCATGAACTTCACTTTTTCACACCTCAGATTATTTTTCTATAAAATGGGAGCAGCAGTATTTTTTTCTACCTCACAGAATTGCTTAAAAAATTTGTATAACTTATTTGAAGGAAACCAGAATGTCAATATTTAAAATAGAATTCTCAATTCAGAGCTAATGTTTTGGCTTTTCTCAGTTTGTCAATAAACAGAGAGTCACTAAGGGACTACTTTTGTGTTTAAAAAGCTCTACTTGAAATTCAAAGCTGTGGAGGAGACAAGAGTAGGTGTTAAAAAGAGTCCCTTTTCATCAAAATTCACAACTTTTGGTCTTCAAGTGACAATGTTAAGAAATGAAAAAGCAAGCCACACACTGCAGGAAATATTTGTCAGATACACACACACACACACACACACACACACGACAAAGGACTATATCTAAAAATATATATAAATGGCTTTTTTAAGATGAACAACCCGATTTTAAAAAGTAAGCTAAAGATATGAACAGAACTTAACAAGATATATGCATGGCTAATAAGCCCATGAAATGATGCTCAACATTATTAGTCATCACTCACAATTAGATATCACTACATACCCATTATAATAACCCAAATTAAGAAGACCTGACAATAACAAGTGTTGGCAAATCTATGGAACAACTGGCGGTAGGGATATAAAATTGTTCAGTGCCTTTTGAAAACAGTTTGACAGTTTCTTATGATGTTAAATAAGCACTTATTATGCATCCTACCATATTACTACTGCATCTTTTTAAGATGTAAAACTTTTCTTTATCTTTAGATGACACGATCTTCAATATAGAAAATCCTATAGTCTACAAAAAAGTCACTAGATCTAATAAGTGAGTGTAACTACTATTGTACATTTACCCAAGAGAAATAAAAAAACATATGTTCACACAAAGACTTACTCATGAATGTATAAAGCAGTTTCATTTATAATAACCAAAAGTAGAAACAAACTAAATATTCATCATCCAGTGAATGGAAAATGGATACGCACATGTGCTACTTTCACATAATGGAATACTAATAAACAAATAAACAAGTAATGAATCCTGATACATGCAACAATGTGGATGAATTTCAAAAGCAGTATATCTAGTGAAAGAAGTCAGACACAAAATATGACACTCTGTAAGATTAGATTTATATAAAACTTTAAAAAAGACAAATCCGATCTATAGTAACAGAAAATAGTTTAGCAGTTACCTAAGACTGAAGAGGAAGAGGGATGACTGGGAGGAGACAAAAGAGAACTTTTGGGGTGATGAAAATATCCCAAATATCCCATACCTTGATTATGGCAGTGGTTACATCAGTATATAAATTTGTCAAAACTTACTGAAATGTATTCTGAAAATGGGTGCATTTTACACATATAAAGTATACCTCAAAAATTGATTAACTTTCTAAAGACAAGTAATGAAGAATCCTTACACCAAAGGGCTTGTAGTCTAAGAAGCACTCTATCCTTAGGGCACTTTATTTCAAATTATACCAATTTGAGGAGGGGGAGAATTTTCAAGTAAGGGATCTTAAAGCCTGTTCTAATATTAACATACTTTCTATATTAATGTTACCATCAATCATATCTCAATCTGTAAAGTGACAAAGATGCTAAGTAAATCAAGTAGCATACTAACTCCCTCTACTGACATCTTGACTATCCTTTATAATGTCATCTGCCTTCAAACAAATCAAATTTTGTCCTAAGAAGTACTATTCATAATATTTGTGCCATCACTTTTACACTTACCATGCGTACTGGCTAATAACAAGGTTTCTTAAGCTTTAGAGTGACGTTTGAAAAATATCTGAGATGAAAAATATAGTGGATGAATTATTTCCTTAATCAGTGTAATCCCCAACAAATTGATTATCACCATTTATTACTGGTTCATGGGAAAAATTTTAAAGTCTTGGACTACTGTCAAAATAAATGTGTTACAAACTATCATTTATATTATAAAAGGAAAATTAATAATAAAAAGCTACTTTTTCATATCACTTCTACTTAAATTTTCCAATTACTGTCACCCATTCTTTTGTGGAATTTCTTGCCATTGCCTTTCAATGACAAGTTTGAGCTCTGGCATATCCACAGGGAACAAGGATTTTTGTGCTACTGCAGAGAGTGTTGGTTATAGCAAAATAACAGACTCCAGTTACCCCAAAATGACAACATTTCCTTGCTGCCTTAATCTTTGCAAAGTGTTCCCTTACTGGTTCACTAAGGTGCTGATCAGAAACCTGTCAACCAACTCGTGATGAAATGGTCCCCTTTTGCAGTGTAGGGGGATGCAGGGACCTCACTTTCTGCTTTGTTTTTCTTTGCAGCCATTAGGGAAACTGAATAAGGATAAACTGAAAGTCTCCTAGAATCAACCAATACCCAAACCCTGCATGATGTGGCATCTACTTCTGGCATCTCTTTTTGTCCCATATTCAGTAATGGATTCCATTCTTGCTTGAGACATATCATCACTCCCCTAAAAAAAACCAACAAGTGCCTATTTGCTGGGTGCTGGAGAGAGTTTTAATTTAATCATCTGAACTTCTCTACAAAGTGTATTTTTGGTTATTTTTTTTGATTTTGCAAAAAAGTAAACTCAGACTCAGAGTGGTTATATAATTTCCCCAAGGACACACAGCTAATAATTAGAGGAGGTAGGAGTCAAATGTAGTCAGTCCAACTCCAAAGTCACAAAAGCACGAGACTTTCTTATTGAGAAAGGTGGCTACTTATTCAGACATCAAGGACAGTCCGACCATGTTCAATGGGAGAGAGGTTTTGCACAGAGAATATGAATAGACTCATGTGAAATCCAAAAGTCAATCTGAGATCTAATTTTGACCTTGCAATATACTCGCAAAGATATTAAAATAAGAGTCAGAGTTTTATATATTCATCCTCCACTAAAACTCTACTAATTTATAAGGTCGCTAAAATAAATTCATTATTTTAAGACCTAATTAGTAAATATTTTGGAGAATAGGGTAGATTGGCAGCATCTGACAAAGTGTAGACTGTATTTTTTTGACTCAGCAGTTCTACTTCTAGGATCTGTCTTATGGTAAAATGTGCACTGGTATAGAAAAATACATATAAACGTACAAAAACATTATTTGCAAAGGTTCTTATAGGAGCAAAAATTGAAACAATCCACAAAGCCATCACTGGGGACTGGTTTAAAAAGTTTTGCTGCATTTATTCAATTCCATTACCATGTAGGTTTTAAAAGAAAGAGGTAGATTTACATGATGTAGGAGGTTATCCAAAATATATTAGGTAGAAACATATGTTGCATAACAATATGTATACTATTTTTATAAAAAGTAAAAAGATATATATTTGTATAGGAATAGAAAAATCTGGAAGAACGCATGCTAATTGTTGACAGCAGTTAACCCTGTGGGAAAATATTGATAAGAAGGGAGGGGAATCTTCTGTCATCCTAGCTACTCCTAGATGTTTGCAGTGAGAGTCTGTGTGTGTTAAATGGAAATATTTGAATTACATTGCTTTTTACTTTTTATTATATATTCATATATATAATTCATTAAAAATGTGAATAGATCAAAATGTTAAACAATGGTGCTCTCCGGATGGTGGGTTTAAGATTTACTTTGAATCTTATGCTCTTTCTATTTTTATACTTTAAAATTTTCCTTAATGAATATGTATTAATTTATAATCCTAATAAATTGTTGAGTCCCTGGAGAGACATCCATCTCTCTGGACTTTGGCTCTATTAGCCACCCCAAATGGGTTAGCCTGAAAGAGTATGATGTCCTTTACCTCATTAGGCAAAAGAACACATTCTCAACATTTAGACTGACAAAGCAGAGTGTTGTAGTTTCCCGAGCATACATAGATACACTCTTATGTCTCAGGTGGCTTGGCACTATTTGTCTGGGACTAAACTAGCCATCAGTTCCTATCATTTCCAGATTAAAATGTCTCAACATGAGAAAAACATGAAACTACAAGATCATGAGGAGGTAGTTCCCAGCTTCTGGCCACTGGCTCCTGATGGCCTTGTGACGGGTATCAGGATGCACTGGTTGGTCTGAGAAAGTAAACACCTTTCCGTTTCCTACAGTCTGATTGGTATTTAAAAACTTAGTGTTGTCCGATTGACTTATTTCACTCAGCATAATACCTTCCAGTAAATAAGTCAATCGGAGAAGGACAAACATTATATGGTCTCATTCATTTGGGGAATATAAAAAATAGTGAAAGGGAATAAAGGGGAAAGGAGAAAAAAATGAGTGGGGAATATCAGAAAGGGAGACAGAACATGAGAGACTCCTAACTCTGGGAAACGAACTAGGGGTAGTGGAAGGGGAGGTGGGCGGGGGGTGGGGGTGACTGGGTGACGGGCACTGAGGTGGGCACTTGACGGGATGAGCACTGGGTGTTATTCTATATGTTTGGCAAATTGAACACCAATAAAAAATAAATATATATATATATATATATATATATATATATATATATATAAACCTTAGTGTTGTGCCAAGCTCTCTTCCAATGGAACAGACAACACTCAACGTTTCTATCTTCTAAGCATGCCTAACAGAAAGAGGAGGGTGCCTCTGAGGAATGCATCTTCCTTGGTTGCCCATCCAGTCATTCAACATGGACTTCTTAGGCATTTGTTGCATTCAGTAGGCAAGGTGCTGTAGGGAATGCAAGAATGAGACATGGTACTCATTTAGGTGAAGAGCAGGATCAGAGCAAGAGATACCTATACAAGAATCAGGAGACAATCTCCGACACATAATCTGAAGCTTTAAACTGTGTGGTGCACATTGACAGGCATTATAGACATTAGGAGGAGTCCCAAGAGAGGCAAGGGTTCATGGCATGGTGGCCCACGTGAGATGCATCAGCCTTAAGGAGCTAACTGATGTTACTCAGCAGAGCTCAGATTGACTTCTGTTTCTTGCACCCCTTCTACTACTTTCTTAATCTTGGTACCTTTGCCACTTTGGGCCAGTTATTCTCTGTTGTGAGAGGCTGTCCTGTGCATTGCACAATGTTTATAGAAGCATCCCTGGTCCCAACCCTCTACACAGCAGTCAAACTCTGTTGCCTAGTTGTAACAGTTAAAAATGTCATTGACAAAAATCACCCCCAGCTGGGAACGCTGCAGTAGACCAGGCTAATTTCTGATAGACTATGAGAAAAGAGGGAGCATTTAAGACAGAGGATGAGATGGCCAAATATGCTATCCATTTCAGGGGGATGTGCAGGAAATGAGACAGTCTGAGAGAACTCGAGTGTATTAGGGACCAGTGGAAAATGTGGCCACAGAGGCAAAGATTCTGGAAAGATAAGATTCTGGAAATACAGATGTACCTAGACATCAAAGAGGTCATTGTGAAGTGTGAATAGGGAACTGTCAAGACGAAAGAACATTTAAGGGAGACTGGCTTCATAAGGATAGATTTTATGGGAAATAGACTGGATTCAGGGAAACAAGTTGTGAACGAATAATAATATGACTGGTAGTTAAGGGAGTGGAATGGGGTGGTTGGCAATGGTCACAGGAAGGGGTGGCAATGGATTCAATGTATCTTAAAGAGAGAATGAACAGGACTTGGCCTGATACGGAAAGTGAAGCAGAGCAATGAATCAAGGATGATGAAGTTTTTGAAGCTGCATGGCCACAAGGATGAGGCGAAAAGTGACAGGTATGAAAGTCAAGAAAGAAAACTACCTTTCATTCATCAGTGATCTTGAGTGTTTTCATAATTGGAAGAATTTGAAGCCACAGTGAGACATCCAAATAGACATGACCACTAGACAACTAGAGATAGAGAGCAGAGTGTGGAGATACTCCACATATACCAGTCCTAAATGTGGAGACAGGATCTCAAAAGGAGGAGGACAATTTTGTGGATGGCCTGTGGGTTTGCAAATCTCTTTTGTGCAAATATAAGTTACTCAAAATATCAAGAACCTGAACTCACAAACTTAAATTGACCAAACCAAACCAACTACCTATGAGGCCCAGGCCACAGGTATAAAATGTTTCCAATCCTATGCATTTCTCATTCCTTCCTGAAGAACACATAGGATATAGGCTCAGAAGATGAGATTACTTCTTTGAGGAGTTCACTTTATGTTTTAGGATGTCATCATCATCCACAGAGATTTGTTTACTGCAAAATTAAACTGGAGCTATCTCAGGTACTGTATAAAGGTAATAATACAGATGTGATACCTGGCTTCTGCTGATACAAACAAGTAAAGTATTTATAGATTGAATAAAAAATTCTAAACAATGCAGAAATAGGAAATATGCACATTGGGTATAAGTTGGAAGCACTGGACAGGACAGTGATATTGGGGAGAAGATTTCAAAATTACACAAAACAGTGCTAAAGACAATTTGGTGTAAAACTGAGGGGTGTCAGGGGATTCCCATCATCTGAGTCACAGATTCACTCCATGATCTTCAGAAAATCATTTCAATTCTCTCTCTTAAATGCTACTGATATTATCTGAGGACACGCTCAAATAGATGAATTCGATCAGTTAGGACGCTCTTGACTACAAGTAACAAAAGAGCCAACAAAGTGTGCCTTAAATGGTAAGGATATCTCTCTCACATCAAAAAAAGCCTCAAGATAGAAGGTTCTAGAATTGGTTAATTCAGTCAACCAGTGTTGTCAAAAAGGGCCCAGGTATTTTCCGCCTTTCCACCTGACATCCTCAGAATGTTGCTTCGATATTTAGGCTTGTCTTTATTCATGGATACAAGTAGCTGCCACAGCTCCAGACATCATGTCCGAGGCAACTGATATTGAAACTGTGAGGTCTAAGAGAAGCAATGCATATATAAAGCACAGGTTCTGGCACAGAAATTGTTCAATGGATGTTAGCTATTATTATTTTCGGAATTTTCTGATACCATTTAGCTCCCGAGAAACTGCTTGCTTGCAAGGGCTGCCATAACAAAGTATCACACTGAGTAGCTTAAATAACAGAAATTAAGAAATTAGTGTATCACAGTTCCAGAGGCTAGAAGATGGAAATCAAGGTGTCAGCAGGATTGGTTCCTTGTGAAGGAAGGGTCTGCTCCAACCTCTTTCCTTGGCTTGCAGATGCCTACTTCTCTCTTGGTCTCTCCACATTATCTTTTCGTGTGTGTGTGTGTGTGTGTGTGTGTGTGTGTGTGTGTGTGTCTTAAGCTCAGGGTTTGAACTCATGACTCTGAGATCAAGACTGAGCTGAGATCAAGAGTCGTCTGCTTAACCCACTGAGCCATCCAGATGCCCCCATATTATCTTATGTCTTTGTGTGTCTTTCTCTTCAGTGGTGTTCTTTTTGTTATGATGCCTGTGATATTACATTAGGGCCTCATCCTACCCCAGTACTAACTGCATCGACAATGACCCAATTTCCAAAGAAGTTCCATTTGGAGGTGCAGGAGGCTAGGACTTCAACATATGGCATTTGGGGGAGAGCATATCAATCTATACTGCCATTCATCAATGAGCTTTAGCTTTGGGGTCTTTATTTACTAGTGCTTTAAAAAAGACCCTTATATTTTTTATTATTTTTTAAAGATTTTATTTATTTATTCATGAGACACAGAGAGAGGCAGAGACACAAGCAGAGGGAAAAGCAGGCTCCGTGAGGGGAGCCCAATGTGGGACTTGATCCCAGGACCCAGGATCCCAGGATCATGACCTGAGCCAAAGGCAGATGCTCAACCACTGAGCCACCTAGGTGCCCAACCTGTCTTTTTAAAAGAGAGGGAATATTTCTTCTTTAAGAGAGAGGAAATAAGTGGGGAAATAGAAATTTGGCCAAGTGTAGCATGCATCAGATGTCCCTTCTTGTTAGCAAATTCTCTTTCCCTATGAATGGATTTATCATCCACTTGGAGGTGAAAGCCATTGTGGGAAACTTTCCATAAATGGAATTCTTTTTTTTTTTATAAAGAATTATGTTATCTTCCCCTGGTTTCATCTCCTTTATTTCTTCCTTCCAGCTTCATCTCACTTATTTCCTTATTCTTTCTAATAAAAAACAAAAAAAAATCCTCATTTATTTATTTGCATTTGTTCCCAACATGAGGGGGAAGCCCAATGGCCAAGAGATGGTGCCTGGAATTGAGACCACAGTGTTAAACAAAGCCTAATACTTTTATTTTTACCGATTTATAAATTCTGGGTGCATGTGGGAAAAAATGTGTAAGCTATTAAAAGTTGAACGAGTGTTCTCAGCTGCTTGAGGGAAACCCCGAGACCAGTCTGCACAGTCTGTCCTCCTTTCATCTGGTGCCACGTACAGATTCACATCTATAACTGTGTCCTTGGCCTGGAGGGAAGATGGATGGAAGAGAGCCCTGGGTTTCATTTCTGGAGACAGGGCTAGGCCGAGGGGGGACCTAACAGGGCCTCTCCCTCCTGCTCCTCAGCAGGACCACAGGCTTTTTCATTATGGCCAAGCTGAGAGGCAGTCTGCTCTCAGCTCCTTCCTCTAGCCCAGCCCTGTCTTCCTTCCCCTTTCTCTTCCACCAGACCCATGAGTGTTCTCGAACCAGAGCTTTTTCATTTTGCAAATCTGAGCCCCCCGACCCTGAGCTGCTTCCCCTAGCGTAGCGCATTCTCTGCACCTGCTTGGTGAAATGAAGGGCTGGGCACCTAACCTGTTATTCAGTGAAAACAATCAGGTTTGCTAATTGTAATTACTCACAGATGCCTTATTCACACTTACAGGTACAATTCGTAATTTTGAACTAAGCTTTCGGAAAACCGAATTAAATACTTTCTCTTTCTTTTCTACTGCTTACCATTAATATTTTGTAAGGAGAAATGAAAAAAAGTTTTAGCATCTCCAACAGTGTGTTCCATGAGCTTCCTGGTGGGAGGTGATAAAGGCATTTTTTTTAACTGACTAAAAATGGTTAGCCACAGCACCATGAAAATATCTCAGAATGTTTTTAAAATGAAAAAAAAATTCTGTGACATGGAAATAGCAATTTAGAGGGGGTCTAGGGTTTGTTGGCAGCTTTGAATGGCTGCTTTGAGTCTTCTCTGGACCTCCCTCATGATTTCCACACCAATCTCTATCTACATCAAAAAAAAAAAAAAAAACACCAAAAAAAAAAAAAAAACCCAAACCCAACAAGCCTCCTGAGGTACAGGGGGGGGGGGGGAGTATGGGACCATTTGTTATTTTGGACACAGATGATTCCAACTGAGGGAGGACATTAAAATGTTTCAAGAAACACAGCCTTTGAAATACAGCAATAGATTCACATCTATAACAGACTCTTCCGTAATATAAACCCCCTCAATGGAGTGCAGTACCCTTTTGTGACTCTCTATGCTTCAGATCCCACCCCCTAGGCACCTTTTTAAGTTCTGGAATTTAGCTCTAGCCTTTACTGACGCTTAACAACCAACTTGTGCTACACGCAGATCTAGGCATAAAATTATGGTAGACAACATGATTCTAAAGACTTGTACCATTTTAAACTTTCTGGAAATCCACTGCTTTGCTATATATTCCCGGAGGAGGATTAACATTGCACTTGTAAAGGGCTGTGCATCCTTAAAAGGAGGATTGCGGGTGATGTGGCTGGAAACCAAAAATAATTTAACCTAATTTGCATGTCCAGAATGGAGGTGCGATGAAGGAGACCTAATTATTATTTCCTGTTACTTCAAATAATACTGAATGAAAACGTGTCTCCCGCCAGGTGTTAACTACCCAAATTATTTTATTGATAGGCAGATTTTTCATCACCATCTCTCTGCCACCCTTGTCTCTCTCTCAGTGTTATTCTAGTAGTGCTAGGCTTCTGATGCCCACAGACCAGCCTACTCAACAGTTTCCACTCGAACATCTTTCTAGATGCTTATTCATTCTGGTCACTCTTTATTTTTCGTTTACTCAAGCTCCCTCTTGCTTAGGAAGAGCTACTTAGGGCTCCTTCTCTTGGAGGAGGGATGGGGTGCCAAGGGCTAGAAGAGAGCTCAGGGGAGACAGAGCTACAATAAGATGTTTCTGTGCATTTCAGGTAGGTTTTATGTTGAGGCCATCCTGCAACAGTGAAAAAGAGGAATGGGCTGAGATATGCAAACCTATCATCGACCTACCATATTATGCTGGGATTATTTAAATTTAGGCGAAATAGCACACAAAGATCCAGGTGCTATTAGGTACCTGGTAAAATGAGAGCTAGTCCTCTTTGTTTTCCACCTCTTTGTTACTTCAGGAAGGAAATCTAGTCCCGACATAAAGAGGATGGCCTAGAGAGATCCGCTGACAGTATATGTCTCTGTTGAGTTGGGTTAGACAGATTTTTACTCAACTATAAGTTCTCCGCTTTAGGAAGTCAAGATGTGTATGAAATTACCAGTTCATTTCACCAGCATTTGATTATACTTGATCTTTGTTTAAATTTTTCCAACCAACCATGCTCATCGTTGGAAGAGATTTGCTTCTTTTTCTGAGATAATGAATGATGGGGGTTTGTTTTTGCTTTTGGGGGTCATCTTACCCCTGCCCCCAACAAATGTCTGGGATTATCCAAATAAATAAATACTCTGCTGTATCCTATTCCAGATATGCAGGCTTTTGCCCCATAGCCTCTGAGCCAAGTGCGATTTGACCTGGGGAGTTTACCTCCAGACGTGGTGGTGGCACAGTTTTGCAGAAGGACAGAGTAACTGTTATGTCTTGTTCTTAGGCTATTGATGATTTGCCTTCAGTAACTCTAAGCACTGCCCAAACATCAGTCCTACATCACTGCATCATTCTCACTCTTTGGAAGAGGGGAGTGAGGCGCACTTATGTATGGTGATTATGCAATTTCTGTGGACAGACCACATTAGCACATCTTCTGTCAGTCTGTGCCTAGTCTTCTCTTTTAGTATTTTATTTCATGATCCCTCAATTATGTCTGGACATCCAGATTCTTGTCCTGATTTGGCAGCTAATATGCTGCAAGACTTGAATTTCTGAAGTCAATTGACTTCTCTAGGTTTCAGTTTTCACATCTGCTAAATGCAGGGGTAGGACAGGATGCTCTCCAAAAACTTTGCCTGGATGAGTCCCCCAAGGTTCTCTGACATCCGGTTTTCATGCTATGATTTTTTTTTTTATGAGTGGACATGCAGATAGGACGGCAATATTTTATTTCCCAAAAGCTTTGATCAAACTGAGTTGGCTGAGTAGGGAACTGGTATCTCTCCATATAAAATGGCGTAAGTTGTTAACTATGTGCAAGGAAGCATTTCTTGAGAAAACGTGCAAAATGTAAATGCGGTTAGAACTCTTTTACGATGCATACATACGATCTCTACTTTATAAAGCTGGGGATCTCTGTTCTCTTGCAGCCAGAAATCATCAAGAAAAAAAAACCAATGGGCAGCTAGAAGGGTTGTGCTAGTGCTCTATGAAGAGTAGAATGGCAAAAAGTTACAACAGAAATATCCTTAATTGATCGAGGGTGATGATTTGGTGCCTAGTGTTGCTCTTGTGTCACTACACAGCCCTGAGTTTATGACAATTTGCTAAATGGTCGTGCAATGGAAAAACAATCTGTGCTACTTGCTCTTCAAGGTGAAATAAAGTTTATTATTTAAAAGTTTCTGGTCAAAACAAACAGGTTCATTACCACCTCCTCAACTTTTGGTTTCCTATTAAAGGCTTTTTCAGAATGGACACACCATTACCGCGGCATAGAATGGCCTTTTGCTAAGGCCAGCAAAATAAATACTGGTATTGTTAACCTTTGGCTTCCTGCAAAGTGGTCTGACAAAGCTCATCACCCAGGTATCGATGTGCCAAAGTAGTCTGATCTGTCTGTTTTCCAGTTTTCTGAAGTGGTCTTCTAAATATCTACATCAGATCATATGAATTCTGTACTTTAAATTCTTCTATGGATTCCCTTTGGGCTCATAATGAAACACTCCATAAGATGGCTGGAAAAAAAAAACAAAAAACAACAACCTTGTGGCTTAATTACTGCTATGTTTCCAGTGCTGGGACAGCACAAGGCATAAATGTTATGCATTTGATGAACACCTGCTGAAGTGATGAAAATCCTGTGTGATCTGGTCTCTGTTCATCTTCCTACCTCTTTGTTCATCTCCAGCCACTATGGCCTCCTTACAGTTTGAGAAATCTATCAAGTTCCTGTTCTTCACAAGGCTTCAACTTGAGCCCCCTTTCCTTCGTCTGGTTAAATTCTACCTTCTTCCAGATAAAACATTATTCTCTCTGGGTTTTGGTGATGCTGTAATCTTATTTGGTCCCTGGCATTATTCTTTCTCATAGCTCCAAATTCTTCTATTTCCGAGGATTATCAAGTTTCTAATTATATAATTACTTGTGTGATTATTAATTTATAATTTCTCCCATTAGACTAGATGATTAATTTCCAGGGATTGTATCTGCATTAAAACTGTATATTCTAGAACTAATACAGTCTATACATAATGCATGCTCGATAAATATTTATTTTAAAAATTATTTTAGAAGAACAATTGGCATGTTAAAATTAAATTTTTATTTACTTATCCTAAATATTTAATACATGTAGTTTTTTTTTTTTAAAGTAGAGAGTGAAAAGGAAGTCCCCAGTTTCTATCCTCAGAAGCAACTGCGGCTGTGTTTTATATAGATCTTCTTCCAGAGATAATCTGTGAGAATAAGCACATATTCCACATATATCTGATAAATGTTCTTTGAGGAATTTGGAATTAATGAATCACTTCTATTATCACAAACCCATTATGAAAGTTTTTAGGGGGCAACTGGATGACAGCTTTTTATCTTGTGCATCAAACTATATAAAATAAGCCTCACCTAGGCAACAAAGAAAAAATAATGTAGCCAGCTGAGAAAAAAAAAAACACTTTTCATATTGATTCTTTTTGTCTTTGTTTATAGCTCTAGATTAGAGCATAAGCATGAATACAGAATGTCACCCAACACCTCTAAAGAAATGAGATTTCTTTAATGAGGTAACCAAAAAAAGTTTTCCTTTCCTCAAAAGAGATGACATTTTTAGCCTTTTTTTGCAGCAGTAAAAGCTACCTGATAAAACAGGACTCATTCAGGTCCTTAACTGGGGAATTGGATGCATAGTCAAGAATGGGGTAAGGTGTCTCCCTAAAGCTCTGCTGGGACTCATGGTCCAGGCTGATACCTAGACCCTGGGAAGTTGGCCACGCCCCGTTCTGGGTCAGCCAACAACAGAATGAAAACCACACACACCCCTGGTTCGCTATGGTTTCTCCATTTCCATCAGCGAGGCAATCATTGCTGGTCCCACGTTCTCTTTTGTGGTCCTCAGTGGCCTCTTCCAGAGAAGCAGCCCAGGTCTGTGCTGGTTCCCCACACCTATATTCATTTCCTAAGGCTGCTGTAGCAAAATACCACCAACTTGCTGGATTAAACCAACAGAAATTCGCTCTTCCACAGTTCTGGAGGTAAGGAGTCCAAAATCAAGGTGTCAGCATGGCCACATGCTGTCTGAAGGCTCAAGGGAACATCAATTCTTTGCCTTTTACAGTTTCTGATGTTGCTGGCAAACATGGCATTTCTTGCCTTGTGGCTGTATCACCCAATCTCCGTCTCCATTGTCTCACAGCCTTTGCCCATGTATGTCCCCTCCAGGTCATTACATGGCTTTCTCATAAAGACACCACTGGATTTAGGGCAAACCTACCTCATCTAGTATGACTTTGTTTTAACTTAATTGCATCTTCAAAGACTGTATTTCCAAATAGCGTCAACATTCTAAAGTTCCAGGTGGACATGGATCTTTGGGGAGATCCTAACAATTCAGCTTAGTACTCAAGGCAGATGGCCTATGACCAAGGGTAGCCACAGCCAGTGTCCAACTGAACATCTCCATTAACATGAATGTGGTGGCTCCCTCCGACTGCAGCTTCTTCCCAGCCCACGGAACCTGAGCTTCTTCATGTGCACCCTCCACCCCACGCACCTACATTGAAACCACCACATTCTCACACTGCTTATTTTTAGATCAACTGTGGTTTTTACTGCCTTTTACCCAAATCTTTTCCATTGCTGATCCTTACAAAACGGCAACAACAAAGCTCCATCCTACACTGCAGTTTTAAATGGTTGGACTATCTTGGAGCTAAGACCTCATCTCCAGGCAGGGCCTCCCCTGATGGAAACATTGGTCTCACACTGCATTGTGATTTAAGAAGTGGCTCTTTGTTAAAATCCCGGTTGCACAAGTGACAGATACATCAGCCCACACAAGCAGTGAGACTGCCCGCCTGGTGTGGCAGGGATATTTTGGGTGGTGCTCTGGGGGAGTTATGAATGGATAACTGCTTTCCCTACTTTCAATTGTTAGCCAGTGGAAGGGCAGGGATGAACCAGCATTGCTGACAACACTCGTACAGAGAAAATACCAATATCAGAGTGACACTGGGCAGCAGAAGCATCAAGAAGATGACACCTCTGGAGACAGATAAAGTTAGTCCTGTGAATGTGGGCACTGGGATGCTCTCTGAGGCAGGAGAGCAGAAACCTTGACCTCCAGGAACTGTGCGTACTGTCAGCATACCAACAGCTTGCCCCACTCCTATATAAGGAGCTGACCTGATCAGTAAATAGTAGGTAATGAGCAACTTTCCTAGACACCTTCCTGATAACACGGCATTCTTTTATTATAATTTTTTATTGGTGTTCAATTTGCCAACATATAGGATAACACCCAGTGCTCATCCCGTCAAGTGCCCCCCTCAGTGCCTGTCACCCAGTCACCCCCACCCCCTGCCAACCTCCCCTTCCACCACCCCTACTTCGTTTCCCAGAGTTAGAAGTCTTGTTTTGTCTCCCTTTCTGATATTTCCTACCCATTTCTTCTCCCTTCCCTTCTATTCCCTTTCACTATTATTTTATATTCCCCAAATGAATGAGACCATATGTTTGTCCTTCTCCAATTGACTCACTTCACTCAGCATAATACCCTCTGGTTCCATCCACGTCGAAGCAAATGGTGGGCATTTGTTGTTTCTAATGGCTGAGTAATATTCCATTGTATACGTAGACCACATCTTCTTTATCCATTCATCTTTCGATGGACACCGAGGCTCCTTCCACAGTTTGGCTATTGTGGACATTGCTGCTAGAAACATCGGGGTGCAGGTGTCCCGGCGTTTCATTGCATCTGTATCTTTGGGGTAAATCCCCAGCAGATAACATGGCATTCTTGCACAACCCTACTCACTTCATTCACTCTGGCCCTGCAAACTTATTAGAGGTATTGCCTGATTTTTCAGAAAGTCTCTAAATATCCCATTATGAGATATGACCTCTCCACTTATAAAATTAGTATAAACACTTACATAAAACAGCAGCAAGATATTTCAACTATCCTGTGGAAACTGCATTTATTCATCCAACAGTATCCAAATGCCCAATATGCTCTAGGTGCTCTTCTAGGTAGGAGGGCAGCGGGGGTGAAGCAGGTGGGTTCTCTCCTCTGTCTCTGAGCTGCTACAAAGTCACAGGTGGTCTGATCATGTCAGGCCCAGGCTGCTTGGAATCAAAACCCAAAGAAACTTGCCCCCTATTTCAGGAGGGAATGCTCCTCGGATGGGTCATGCGAGAGAATCCCCTTCAGAGTAAAACAGTTCCTTGTGGAATAGTATGTGAAGTGCTGCATTTCTGGACAAGACAAGGCCAGAGCTGTTTTCAGGAGTGGGGCTTATCTGTTTTGGTCACTACATCTCTTGGTCATCAGAGAGACGCTGCCACCTTACCAAGCACCGAGAACGGAGTGGAACCCAAAAGTCGGCATTTACAGAAGTGAGATAATGCTTCACTAACCTTGCTGTCACCATGTACTCACTTACATGTGTTAATAGAATGAACATTTCAAGAAACCAAAAGCAGAGATTCCAATTTGAGAGATGATGTGAAGGGAAACTGTTGCCTTTTAGAGAGTCTAAGGGAGTCTTGCTTGACAGCAGAGTGGTAATGTCAGACGGAGGAAAGGACATCTGCTCTAGGAATCAAAAGAATCTTGTCCCACATCCTTGCTCCACCACTCGTTAGCTTTGGGCCCTTAGGAAAGCTCTCTCGTTTCTCTGAGGTTACATTTTCTAAAGAATGACAATAACTAGCGAGGAAGAATGAAAAACACACAGAGTCCGAGACACGGAAGTCCCCCAGGAAATAAGTGCTATTAGTCACACAAAATAATGGTTTCAGGAGGAAACCAGGCAATGGCAACTTACCACACTCTATTATGTATGAAATGAGTACGAAATGAGTGTGAGGTAAGAGGCAATACTGCAAAAATATTTATATGCAGTGCTGGTACAAATCTGACATTTCTAAAGACCACAGGGTCTCCTATTATTATTGATGGGATGGTAAGTGACAGACATCCACATATATGCATATATATATGTATATATGTATATAAGGGCAGTGACACATACACAGAATATATGTACATATATAAACATATAATATAATCTTATGATATTACAGATGAAGAAATATACACATGAATGATTAATGCCTAATTTGAGGTCACAAAGTGTCCAGGATAGGATTAGTGCTTTGGCTGCTGGTTCTGCTGTCTTTAAACTTGCCTTCCTAGAGAAGTGTATTTTGGTGAACATCCACAGGTTCTTTTGAAATTGACTCACATTGACCAGAGCACTTGGATTTTGCTTTGGGGCCCTTCCCCCAAATTAAATATAACTTAAATGTAAATTAAATGCAAAGTCGTAATGCAGGTAGAATGCTGTTCGGTTCAAGCTGCTACAGAAGAAATCGATGGTTATTTGAAGAAGGTTTTAAATAATCAAATATGCAACAGTTGGATCAACACAAGAGAAACCAAAAATTCAGGTAAAAGTTTGTTTGAACTTCTATAGGGTTGAATAATGTCTCACCAATTAGTATTCAGAGATTCTATTTCCCTTATGCAGTTTTGAGAAAAATAAATGAAATAGACTCAAAGTATGAAACAGAAAATTCCACAGGAATGTCTAAGATTATCCCCTTCCCTTTTTTTTTTTTAAAGATCTTATTTATTCCTGAAAGATAGAGAGAGAGAGGCAGAGACATAGGCAGAGGGAGAAGCAGGCTTCCTGTGGGGATCCCAATGTGGGACCAGATCCCAGGATCCCGAGATCACGCCCTGTGCCAAAGGCAGATGCTCAATCGCTGAGCCACCCAGGCGTCCCTCCCATCTTTTTCCTTTAGTGTTAGCCTTATATTATCCAAATGACAATAGTATTAAATTCAATTAAACAAACATTTACAGAGCTCCAAATGTATACTAGGCATCGGTCTAAGTGTGGGAATGTAACAGTTAATGGAATGGTCAGGGGACATTTTCATGAAGTGCTAATAAAAGTATTTGGCTACTTACAAATAGCCTCATGGACATTCTAGGGATGACAACCCTACATACTGGGGGGGTTGAAGACAGGTACAAAATAAACTATAATTTTTTTTTTAAGATTTTATTTATTTAAGAGAGAGCTTGAGTGGGTGGAGGGGGTGCAGAGGGAGAGGGATAAGCAGACTCCATGCTGAGCGGGGACAACATGGGGCTCGATCCCAGGACCCAGAGATCATGATGTGAGCCAAAGGCAGCCGCTTAACCTACTGAGCCACCCAGGCACCCCAAAATAAACTGCAATTTAGAAAAGAGTGATCAAGGTAGGCCTTATCGACAAAAGTGATTTTTTAAAAAGATTTAAAGTTGGTCAAAGAGTTGTATTTGGGAGAACATTCTAGGAAAAGGAATTGAAGGCACAAAGGCCCTAAAGTAAGAACCTTGAAGCCAGTGAGGCTGGGATAAAGCAAGTGAGGCAAGTAAAAGAGGAAAGGCGGATCACACATGGTCTTGCAGGCCATGGTTAGTGGAAAATACCACTGGAGGATTCTGAGCAGAATTGTGTTCTGATTTCTGTGTTAAAAGGATCACTGCCGAACAGAGGTAATACAGCAAAAGCAAAAGCCACAAGCCCAACTGTAGGATATTGTAATAATCCAGGTGAGAAGTCAGAGTACCTGGACCAGTGTAGAAGAAGATGGTGTGATGTCCACATTTCTGGTTATATTTTGGGAGCAGAGCCCAGAAGAATTTCTGAAGCATACATTTGCGATATTTTGATTATAAAGTTCTACTGGAAACTTAATTTGCAATTGAATACAAGTTATTTCATATATTAACATGAGTATAAGTAAAAGTAAAAACATAGAAAGTAGAGTCAACTTCTGTTCTATATTTCTAGCAATTAATATTGACACAACTAAGAAAATCAAATTCCTTCTAGATTAATATAATTTTCATCTATAACTATTCCACATTATCACAGTGAGGATTCACCTATGTTAAGTGGTTTCTAAATAGTTTCTATTCAACAGAGTCAATCTGATGTGACTAGGCCAGTTGCTTGATCCAACAAAGACTATATGAGTTCCACCAATTGTAAGTGTGGTGCCATGATTAGTGAAAGAGTGAGTCTGTCAAACGACCCTGCATACCTTAGCTCCTTCTCAGAGATTCAAAATGCACAGTAAGATGATCAAGTCTCTGTAACTCTGCAGCAAAAAAATTTAACCATGAATCTCTCTTCAACCCTAACCCTTTCTTCCTGCTTCCACCTTTTCTACTTGCTCCTATCTTAACTGGAAAAAAAAAAATTCAATGGATTCATGATAAACAGAAGACTAAACTTCTAGCCAAGAAAGAGAAACACTACTTTTCTAGATCTAACATTCATTATACAACTTATTCCTAAACAATCCTGTCCTGCTTATTGCATAAAGTAGCTGCAAGGACCAAATGCAATCACATACACAGAAATATTTTGCACATTATCTAAGGTATCCAGCATATGGGCTAGGCCAGTGTCTTACATAAGGACAAGTCCAAGGAATAAAAAAAATATCCATGGGCTCCCATATAGGCTTTGGAGCACTCAAGTAGAGGCTACCTTCAGAGACTGCAAGGCACTTACAGCAACAAATGATCTCATCATTGCACTAAAAAGGTCAGGTTATTTTTGTTAAAAAGCTACCTTTTGGAGAGACTGACATCACCAACATGGCAACATAGATTGCTCCTGACATCGCTCCCCTTCACAAGAACAACAACTGTTCCTGTACAAAACATCAGAGAGAAAACACAAGAGCAGACAAAACTGACTTTAAACTAAAAATGGCAAAAAAAGAAAAAAAAAGGCCATCATAAAATTATAAAGGTATCAATTCATCATGAAGATTTAACAAATGTAAACATTCATGTGCCCAACAATGGAGCACCTAAATATATAAAGCAAAAGCTAACTGCTAAAAGGGGAAAAAAAAGAGCAATACAATAATATTTGGGGATTTTAATACTGCATTCTTAACAGTGGATAGGTAATCCAGATAGTATCAATAAGGTAACAGGAGATTTGAACAATACTATAAACCAAATGGACCTAACAAACATATACAGAACATTGTATCAGTCAACAGCAGAGTACACACTCTTATTAGGTTCAATGGAACATTTTCTAGGATAGACCATGTGTTAGGCAACCAAAAAGTGTAAAGTGTCTTAAGTCTTAGCAAGTTAAAGAAGACTAAAATAAATTATCTTCTCTGACCATAATGGTATGAAACTAGAAGTAATAGGAGGAAAACTGGGAAACTCATATATAAATGGAAATTAAACAACAGTCTCCTGAACAACTGATGGGTCAAAGGGGAAACCAAGTATTTTGAACCAAATGAAAATGGAAACACAACATACCAACCTTTATGATATGCAGCAAAACCAGATTTAGGAGGGAAATACATAGCAATAAATACCTACATTGAAAAAGATTTCAAATAAAGCACCTAACTCTATACCTCAAGGACTAGAAAAACAAGAATTAAGCCCAAAGTTAGCAGAAGGAAGGAAATAATAAAGATCAGAGCAGAGATAACTGATAGAGGAGAGCAATAGAAAAGATGAATAAGCTTACAGTTTAAAAAAAAAACCCTAGAGTTGATTCTTTGAAAGAATAAATTTGACAAACCTGTAGCCAGATAACGAGGAAAATGTCAAAGGACCCAAATCAGCAAAATTATAAATGAGAGACATTGCAACTGAAACCACAGAAATACAAAAGGTCAAAGGAGCTACTATGAACTATATGCCAACAAATTAGATAACCTAGAAGAAATGGAAATATTCTCAGAAAAATGCAACCTACCAAGACTGAAACAGGAAGAAATAGAAAATCTAAACAGACCAATTACTAGCAAGGAGACTAAATCAGTAATCAAAAATCTCACAAAGAAAACCTTATGGCTTTGCTGGTGAATTACCAAATACTTAAAAAAGAATTAACACAAATCCTTCTCAAACTCTTTCAAAATATCAAAGAGGAGGGAGCACTCTCAAATTCATTTTACTAGGTCAGCAATACCCTGATAACAAAGCCAGAAAGGACACTACAAGAAAACTATAAGCCAATATCTCTGATGAATATGGATGAAAAAATTCTCAATAAAGTATTAGCAAACTAAATTCAGCAGCACATTAAAAGGATCATTCACTGTGATCAAGTGGGATTTATCTTTGGGATGCAAGGATGGTTCAAAATACACAAATCAATAAATGATATATTAATAGAATGAAAAAATGATATAATCATTTCAATAGACACAAAAAAGTATTTGACATTATTCAACATCCAATCATTATAAAAACTCTTAACATATTAGGTATAGAGAGAACATATTCAACATAATAAAGGGTATATATGAAAAACCTACAGCTAACATCATACTCCATGATAGAAGGTTAAAAGCTTTTTCTCTAAGATTAAGAACAAGTGTACCCATTCTTATCACTCATATTCAACATAATACTGGAAGTCCTAGCCAGAGCAATCAGGTAAAAGAAATAAAAGGTATCAATACTGAAAAGGAAGAAGTAAAACTGGCTCTCCTTGTAGATGACATGATCTTATATATAGAAAACCCTAAAAAAACTCACCCAAAATACTGTTAGATCTAATCAATGAATTCAGTAAGGTTGCAGTAGACAAAATTAACATGCAAAATTAAGGAAATTGATCCCATTTACAGCAGCATCAAAAATAATACTGAGGAATAAATTTAAGGAGATCAAAAATGTCTACTCTGAAAACTGTAAGACATTGAAGAAAAAAACCAAAGACGATACAAATAAATGTAAAGGTCTCTTATGTTCATGGACTGAAAGAATTTTTATTGTTAAATGTCCATACTACCCAAAGTCATCTATAGATTCAATGAAATCCCTGTCAGGATTCCAACGACATCATTTACAGAAGCAGAAGAAAAAAAATCCTAAAATATATATGGAACCACAAAAGACCCCAATAGCTAAAGCAATCCTAAGAACAAAATGGTAGGCATCATACATCCTGATTTCAAGCTCTATTATAAAGCTATAATAATTACATAAAGCTAATCTAATCAAAACAGTGTGGTGCTGACATAAAAACAGATACATAGACCAATGGAACAGAATCAAGAGCCCAGAAATAAACCCATGCATATATGGTCAAGTGATATTTGACAAGGAGTCCAAGAGCACCCAGTAGAGAACATGTTCTCTTCAGTAAATGGTGCTGGGAAAATTAGATATCCACATGTAAAAGAATAAAACTAGACCCTTATTTTACACTACTGAAAATGAATTAAAGACTTAAATGTAAGGCAAGAAACCTTGAAACTCCTAGAAGACAATATAGGAAAAAAGCTTCTTGACATGGGCCTTGGGAATGATTTTTTTGGATTTGACACCTAACACACAAGCCACAAAATTAAAAATATACAAGTGGAACTATATCAAGCTTAAACACTTCTGCACAGGATAAGAAACAAACAACAAAATGAAAAGACAACCTACAGAATGGGGAAAATATTTTCAAACCATGTATCTGATAAGAGGTTAATATACAAAATACATAAAGAATTCATACACCTCAAGAACAACAACAACAAAAATCCAATTAAAAAATGGGCAAAGAGGGACACCTCAGTGGCTCAGCAATTGAATGTCTGCCTTCTTCTCAGGGCATGATCCCAGGATCCAGGATTGAGTCCCACACTGGGCTTCTTGAGAGGAGCTTGCTTCTCCCTCTGCCTATGTCTCTGCCTCTCTCTGTGTGTGTCTCTCATGAATAAATAAATCTTTTAAAAAAATGGCCAAAGAAACTGAAGAGACATTTTTCCAAAGAAGATACACAAATGGCCAACAGAAAAGATGCTCAACATCACTAACCAGTAGAGAAATACAAGTCAAAATGACAAGATCATCTCACATCTGTTAGAATGGCTATCATTAAAAAGGTGAAAGAGAACACTGGTAAGAATGGGAAGAAAAGGAACCCTTGTGGAGGGCTGGTAGGAGCATACATCGATGCAGCTACTATGGAAAACAGTATAGAGGTTCCTCAAAAAATTAAAAATAGAGCTATCCATTAATTCTTCTATCTAAAGAAAACACTATGAAGAGACACCTGACCCCCTTGTTCACAGCAGCATTATTTACAACAGCCAAGACATGAAGGTAACAGGTGTCCCCTGATAGATAAATGGATAGAGAAAATGTGGTATATACACACGGGAATACTACTGTGTGGAATATTCCTCAGCCATAAAAAAGAAGAAAATCCTGTCATTTGTGACAACATGGATGGACCTTAAGGGCATTATGCTAGGTGAAATTAAATGGAGAAAAATAAACATCATGTGATCTCATTAACTTGTGGAATCTAAAAAAAACAAAACCAAACAAAACTCACAGAAAAAGATATCAGATTTTGAGGTTACCAAGGGCAGGTGTAGGGAGGGAGAACTAGATGAAGAGGGTCAAAAGATACAAACTTCCAGTTAAAAGCTAAGTCCTGGGAATAGAATGTATGTACAACATGACGGCTCTAGTTAACACTGCTGTATGGTATATTTGAAAGTTAGGAAAGTAAATCCTGAGTTCTCATCACAAGGAGAAATATACATTTTTTAATCAATATGAAATGATGAATGAATTATTGTGGTAATCATTTCACAATATATGTGAGTCAAATCATGATGCTGTACACCTTACACAGTGCTGTATGTCAACTGTATCTCAGTAAAACTGGGTTATAAAAAAAAACACCCTTTGAATTGTGGATAAGATGTTAATCAGGGCACCAAGTAACTAAAATATGTATGAAAACACAAAAAAACCTACTTTAGTGACAAAAAAAAGAAAAAGAAACCCACCACCCTGAGATTTTATATTATGCTTGAATTCAAATATATATTACTTTCTGGATTGCATAATATACCCATTTCATTTTGTAAACAAATACTTAATATTTTCTGATTACAAAAGTATACATAATCACTATGGAAAATTTAAAGAACAAGTATTTATAATAAAAAATAGGTGAAGGGGAATAAGAGCACACTTATCATGATGAGCACTGAGTAACGTACAGAATTGTTGAATCACCACATTGTACAGCTGAAACTAATACAACACTGTATGCTAACTATACTGGAATTAAAGTTAAAAACTTAATAAAAATTAGAACAAATTTCAAAAAATAAAATTAAAAAAAAAATCTTAACCCACCAGAGAGAGACGATTTACCAGGCATAAAATCCTGGTCCATTTAATTTTTCTGCACATGTTACAAACACAATTTCCTTTTTACACAGGGAGGACCATATAGTTTTTTAAAGTTTACTTTTTTACTTAACTGGATGATAGTATTATCTCCCTTTTGCCCTTAGATATTGTTCCGTAAAGTTTAATATCTTCATAAAAGTTTGTCATGTAAACACACTGCTGTTAACCCTTCTTCCCGTGGTGGTTCTTTGCTTTTCCCCATGTTTCCACTGTGTAAAAAGCTATAAGGGCAATTTTCAAATATAGCTCTCTATGTGCATCTCTGATAATGTCCTCAGGATAAATTCCTAGAAATAAAATTTCTGGGTCAGAGTACACAAAATTTTAAGATTTTGCTACATACTGTCAAATTGCTATACCACCTTCTCTGAGAGAAATTTATATTCCCAAGAGCAGTGTATAAGAATGTTTGTCTCGTGTTACTCCCCACCACTAACTACTGCCTTAAAAAAAAAAATATTTGCACATTTCTCATTGTTACACATTTTTATTTTTGGTTTGATTTGTACTTTTTTGATTACTAGTGAGTTTGGATGCTTTTTCACATTCCTTAGAGATACTTCCTCTCTGTGAATTTATGTGTATTGCCCATATTTCTATCAAGAGTGTTCATCTTTCAAAGAAATTTTTCCTCAGAGTATATTGTGATATTTTTACTAATGCTTTGGTGCTGGTTCAATTTTAGACAAAGTCTTTCCTCAACAACAGCAGAGGCATTGTTCTTCTTCCTGCAATTTCATGAGCTAAAAACCAATCTAAAAAATCCAGGCTGAGGCAAAGGTTGCACCTAGAGAAATTAAGTCGACCCTAACCCCAAACAGGAGGTGGCACCTGGGGGGGTCCTTAGTCCACAGGAATGGTCTACCAGGAACTTTTCCAGAAAGTGTAGATCTTGATCGGTGGTCTTTCTCATTCAATGCAAAGCCCACCTCCTACGCAAATCAGGATTTTGTTGTTGTTGTGTTTTGATTCTGGCTTTTTCCATGTTCCAGTGATCCTGGTCTTGGTGGTTCTACTGTGACACAGAAAGGAGAGGATGCAGGGGAAAGCAGACCACAATCCATCTGAGGATGTTATGTCCCCACAGTCCTTTTGTTAAGGCACTGGGTGTTGGCAGCCCTCTTAGCACAAGGATGCTGCTTGGGTTTATATTCACTTACATCCATATTACTGTTGGTAAGAACAAAGCTACCTATCACAGATGCTACACAATTGATTGTTTAATGACTCTGCAGCTGCAGTTTCTACCCTGGGAGTGGGGTGGGGTGTGCATGTTCACACAACTGTGTTGGCACCATCGAAGTCACGCAGAAGAATGCTGTGCTATGAGCAGATTTTCTGCAGTGACAAGAAACATACTTGAGTTTTTCTCTCTCCGTTTCACAACTTTTGTCTACCAGCCACTGGCAGAAGTCACCATTTCTTCAGCTAAGAAATGCTGCTTTCCAAAATCCTTTGGCAGAGTTTCCCAGAGATTTGTTTTTCTGCTTCTTCCTAATTTAGAAACAGTCTTCAAAGGAAAAAAAAAAAAAAACAACTTGACAAATCAATGTGAGAAGAAACCAACTCTGATGTAATTTTGCATTTCTCTCCCCAGAACGCTTCAGAGTTTACCATCTACAACCAATACAATCCAGACGGGATAATTTGGGTGGAAAAAAAAAAACCCCAAAACAAAAATGTGTGTACCCTAAGATGAGACCCTTTTTTATTCAAGAAGCAACGTGTGATACAAATTCAAGATTTTATTAAAAATTATTTGTGATTTAACACAATATTCCAATGTTTATAGAAAGCTTAGAACAAAGTAAAATAACAAGTCATGTGAATGAACACAAGAATGAACAGTGTTAACTGTGACATTTAAGTGATCACATGATTTTAATTATTCTTTTGATAATATGCAACTTTGTGAACATCTATTCAGGGAACGGAACTCCCGTGCCTACTATGGAATTTGCAGTTGAATTAGAGCTTTGTATCCTGCCTGTGGCATTTTTAAGCAAACAAATGGAAACAGCTTTAAGAATTCATAAAAGTCTACCACCTACCAAAAGCATTTGGAAGGTAAAGTGGTAAGTGCTAGGAGGAGAGAAAGTGGCACACACACGGCATTTACTTGTGGGACACAGTGGCGGGGAGCGCGAGTGATAATGAGAAAGGCAACCAGAAGTCCACAGCCCAGGCCAACCCGTTATTTGTTCTTGGCTGTCAGTGGTTTCCGGCTGATCTTTTTCGATTTGTCATTATTTTTCTTTGGCGGTTCTGGGTTTGCTTGCATGTGTCTGCCATACAGGCTGCAAAGAGAGAGGGAGAGAGGGTGAGATCCAGTTTGTTAACACAGGACAAGCTTTTATTAGCAGGGCGTTAAAGAACAGACCAATTTCCAGAAATATTCAGGAAGCCAAAGAAAACTGAAAGATCACTCCTGCTTTGTCCAGGTCACGCGTTCTAGTGAAGAATATAAACTCTCACACACAGCACACGATGAGGTCAGTTCTGGACAGGTGTCCTGGGATTTCACATTTGCTGGGTGGAGTGCGAGGACACCAGAGGAAAATCTGGGACTGAGAACCGGCAATACCCAGCCCAGCTGTTCCAGCATGAAGCTCGAATGGCTATGAGTGTGTAAGTCGATGTGTTTAGGACGATGACAAAAGCCGGGTCGAACTGATGAGACACAGTGTCCATTTAGTGAGAAGTGAACACCATGCCCAGCCAGAAAAGCCCAGGGGCTGGATAATGTGACAGGGAGCAGCGGTGTCCAGGCCTGCTCCAGCTGCTCACACGTGATTGATAGCGCTGGGGTGGCGACCACACATCAATGCCACGTTAATAAGTGCCGCTGATTAAATGTTGACAAAGTACCCGACAATTACCGTGGATGGCATTCATCGCAGAGCGAAGCTAGCTTGTGGCTGAGAGGATTGAACCCAACAGCAGATAGTAATTAATCGATAATTTATGAGTAATTCTGATTAAACTAAATTAAAAGCCGCCCTAAAATAAATTCAGCTCAACCTTAACTCCTCTTATTGATATTACTATGTCCCAGAGAGAGCCTGGAGTGTGTTTCTGTTCTTCCGGAGGAAAGGCAACGCCTGATCGGCTGGTTGCAATCGCCCTGTGCCACCTGCAGGGGGGGATGACACAAAGACTAACCTCCTGGGACAGGATGTCCCTTGTTCTAGAGTCCACTTAAGGAACTCCTACCTCTCTTGACAGTTGCACCTTGCCAGGCAAACTGGTGGCATACACGGATGCTCAAGGACACTGACACCGTGGTTGGTGGGCCAAAGGATGGACCACGCACACAGGGCTGGCCAGCTGGTCAAGCAGTAGGGGAAGCTGATAGGTGACAGTGTGGTCTATCTTCTCCAGAGGCTTCCAAGTCTCCCCAGAAGTGTTATGAGCAGGATCTACCACCATGACCACGAAGATAGGTCTCTGCTCACATGGAGTTCAGAATGCAGACTGTGGAGCTGGTGGCACTGACCTACGAGCCAGAGGATGTCGGTCTGGCCAGGTGCTGGGAATGTCTCCAGGTAAAGGAGGGACCATCTCCCGGGTTAAGGAGGTAGCACAGCCTGACAGTGAGCCACCCTGTGCCCCCATTGGAGAAACACCTCTGTCCCCAGGAGGGTTGTCACCCAGGAAAATGGATCTTTAAATCCATGTAAGGCCCCATCCCCTACGCTTTAAAAAGGGCCACTGATCCCCCTGAAGTCTGAGTCCTAGATCCCAGGAAAGGAACCCCTGGAGAGGTAATTTCAGCTAACCTAGGGCTCCTGCAGTTGCTGTCTCAACCCTGGGAACCTGTGACTATCTGCTTACATGGCAAAAGGGGCTCCACAGAGGTGATTAAGCATCTTGCGAAGGCAAGACTGTTCTCTGTCATCTGGGAACCCCCCCCCCCACCTCACCCCTGCAGCCTCTCTCCCAGATGTGTCAAACAGTTAAAGAAGCAGCCAAAGCAGACCCCTCCATTAATCTCCTCGGCTTTAGCAGCACAAAACCGTGAAATATGCTTTCCCCTGTAACGGCCCCGGCCCTTCCCCCGCTCCGAGGACACAGCTTCCTTCTTGCTAACACAGCAGGGTGGTGTCCCCAGAGGCCTCTGCTCTGCAAGCTCCTCCAGCACACAGCAAAGGCCTGACTCTGGTCTGTGCATTCCCAGCTTCTTTCCGGCTTCAGCCAGCTCTCCTCTATTTCCCCAACCCTGACCCCTGGAAGGGAAAAAATATCCCTGTTATTCCTCACAGATAGCATCCAACTTTAAGGGTTACAAAACTCTGCAGAAATACAGCTCCGCAGCGCGTGAGCTGGGAAATCCGGCAAGAGCTACACAAATAAGACGTCAGAGGAGGGAAAAGAAGATCTGACAGGGGCCCACGTGTCACATCCTGAAGGAGCAAGAGCCAAGGTGGGCACGGAGGCCTTCCGAGAAGAGGCGGGGGTTCCGCTGGGCCTGATGGTGGTAATCCAGCCAAGTCATTTCAGAAGGGGGTGCAAAAGCCGTCTGGAACTCAGCAAGGCTCCTTTGGTTAGGAAGCGACTGGAAAGGTCCAATGTTTCCATGTCTGCCTTTTTTATAGTCAGGCCCCACTGTGCTTGGACCTCCTGGGCTACACAGCAAGTCACCACAAAGGGGCCAGATCAGAGATGGCATTCCGGGACTTGGTGTTTAAATCCCACTCTTGAAACTTACGAAGCTGCTGACTCTGGGCAAATCATTAGCATCCCTCACATCCCTCTCACAGTGCCTCAGTTTCTTCTTTTGTTAAAACAAAACAAAACAAAAACCATGCTATTTTCTTAGAATGGTGGTTGCAGTAGTTAAATAAGCCTAGCACCTGGTATGCCTCCTGGAAGTGATCAGTGGATGCTTGCTGAAAATCAGGACTAATGTGGGGTTGTAGTTAGAGGGATTAAATAAAGATAATTATATGATTACTTCTTTAGGGCTCTTTCCTCTGAAAAAAAAAAAAAAACAGCATGATATTTTCTATCAATGCCAAATCCCCAAGCATCCCTGGAAGATTTTAATCCTCTTGGGAGAAAGCAACTAGGGCAGAGCTAAAGGCACCTCCTCCCTTCCTCAGTAAGTCACTGGCAAGGCACAGATGCTGCTGTGCCCTCCACCGATCCCTTACCCTCCAGCTGTGCGGGCAGGTGAGAGTGGGGCTTTACCCGGTGGCCGTTCCCACATGGAGACATCACTGGGGCACAGCAGTTCATGATGAGCATTTTAGGGTCCGAAGTCTGAGTGGGGGTGCTGTTCCCGGCTCTACCAGTGATTAGCTGGGGGGTTTCCATTTGGTAAGGAAGTGTGGAAGCAGAGTAATGCCCCCTGACACCTGTGAACATATGATATCACAAAGGGACTCTGTGGAGGTGACTGATTGAGGCTCTTGAGCTGGGAAGACTACACTGCATCTTCTGGGTGGGCTCAGTGTCATCACAAGGGTCCTCCTAAGAGGGAGGCAGGAAGGTGAGAGTCAGATCTAAACCTGTTACAAGCTGGCTTTGAAGACTGGAGGGAAGGGGGCTTCCAGCAAGAAATGCAGGCAGCCTCTAGAAACTAGAGAGGCAAAGAAGGGCCTTCTCTGGAGCTTCCAGAAGGCTGCAACCCTGCAGACATCTTGATTTCAGACTTCTGACCTCCAGAACTGTAAGAGGATATATTTGCTTTGTTTTCACACACCAAGTTCACAGCACTTTGTTATAACAACAACAACAACAACAACAACAACAACAGGGAACTGATGATATAGTACATGAACCTTTCTGGGTTCCATAGGGCAGAGAAGTGAGGCATCTGCTTACCTTTGGCAGAAAAAAAAAAAAAGGAGACTTTCTGGGGGGCAGCAGGTCATTGAAAAGAAGGAAAAGTTTAAAAACTGAGTTTAAAAAAAAAGTGTGCCCCAAAGGAAAAAGGGTGCTGTTTCTACCAGAAGAGAGAACAGGTAGGCAAAAGGTCTCCTCTCTGCTATAGTTGGACGGGATGGTCCCTGCCCGCTCTTCTCTGAAGCTAATGCCCTGGCGGATGTTTTGAATGCACCCAAGATTTAACTTCTAGAGGTGACTGACTGCATGAGACGTGGAGAGGCCAATGCCATTGAAAGCAGTTTCCCAAGAGGAGGGGGCATGCCCCGCCACACAGGCCAGCTAGGAGGGGGAAGTACCAGGGTCAGTTAGGAGACAGAAGGAACAAAGCAGGGAGCAGGACCCAGGTCCTTCATGGCAGTTTCATGGGAAGGGATGGGTGGGTTTGAGTGAATTTAGGGTTGGACAGTTTGAATAATTTCCAGGCACTCGAGATCAGGGTGGTCTCCAGTTGTATGGGATCGGGCCCTGGGGTGGTTTAGGGCAGGGGAAATACTGGCCTGGTGTGTGTGTGGGAGTTCCAGGATGGAGGTGGTCGAGGTCGTTTGGATTGGGTGGTTTATGTATCAAAGACAGGCTGGCAGGTTAGTTCGTTGTTATCTCTAGGAATTAAGCTAGCCCTGGAAAGGGCAGTCTCTCCCTAGCCAGCAAGACCTCCAAGATGTCAAAACAGCATAAAAGAAGATAAGAAACATGACTAAATACAGTCACAGCCTTCAGGATGGCTTTTGTCCTCCAGATCCCATATCCTCCCCGCATTTGCATGACAAACGTCTCCCTCATTCTTAGTGAAGACAGGCTCTCTGGCTCCATCTGCTTCCACCTCCACCTGGGAAGATCCCAGTCATCCCTCAGACCCTGGCACAAGGTCCTTCCCAAACCAGCATGTTTCCTTAGGGGCCTCTGTCCTGCCCTCCAGGAGCTCACAGCGCCCTGCCCTGGGAGTCCCCAGACAACAGTTCTGAGGCTTCCCTCACCTCTGCATTGCGGCACCCTGCTCGCCCTCAATGACCTGTGGCTCTGGGAAAGCGGTTAGCTACCTCGTAGGGCTTGGGCGAAGAGTAAACCAGATATAGGAGGACCTGTCTGTGCAGGTACTCAGCAGGTGTTCCAGAATGGCAGCTGACACCTTTCGCCTCTCACAAGGGTCCAAGACTCGGGCTAAGCTGGCCAGTTTCTTTCATGTTGCCTTTGAGCACCTAACAGAGCCAGGAATGTGGCTTTGCCCTTATGTGCCTGAAGAGGGAGGAGGCTTCCAGGGGCCCAGTAATCTGGCCCCGCCAACTTGAGAGTGGCAACAAAGGGAGTGGTTCAAGGTCACCAGCAGTGTGGCAGCTGCTGGCGAACAAAATGTTCAACCCATAAAGTGGAGGCACCCGATGCCATGGAGTCTTAGAAACTCTTCTCTCCCCTGACATTGGAGGTAGACAGAGGGTAACTGAAAGATGATTAAGGGGTGGGGAAAAAAACAACAAAGAACAATCCAAAGTGACAGGCAAGGTTCTGTTATGCACAGGAGTCTGAAGAGCCTGCTTCTGTCACTGAAGAGAATCTGAAAGGTGAGGTGTCTCGGGCTGCTCTCCGCTGTGGGAGATGAGCAAGCCAGCAGCCCCCCAGCCCCCTCCTGGGGCTCCCTGTTCTTGTCTGTGCGGGAGTGGGCCCTGCCCTGAGCAGCCGCCCACTGAATTCCTGCTGAAGGCCACCTCGGGAGGAAGCCTTGTGAAATGATTCCATGGGCAGCCGGGGTCATCTGACTGATCAATTCAGATGCATTCTGTGAAAGCCGCCTGCACATGAGCCACTTTAAGCGACTGAACGCTACTGCCCATTGACATTGAGGACTGCAGCAACAAAACAAAACAAAACAAAACAAACAAAAAAACAAAAACAAAAAAAATCTGCAGCCCACCAGAATCAGAATAAAGGGTGCAACTAATCTTAGGGAGTGTGATTACACATGCTTTTCTCTTACTAATAGGTAAATTTTATTGATTAGGGACATTTTCATTGTGGGGAAAAAATCTAAAGGAGTCTTCTGGTTTCTTCTGGATCCAAGGCTGTCTTCAAGACCCTTGACCCCTTCAGGGCTGCAGCAGAAGACCACAGCGGGTCCACCCCATTCCTTGTGAAAATTTCCCCTCTCAGCTGGCAATGCATCATCTTGGGTCTTAGTGTCTCCTTTGGACACATCGTCAGTCCTCCTGATTCTGCTTCTATCTTTGTTTTCTCTTCCATAGAGGGGACATCTAACTTGACAGCCTCAGTGACTACCTCTGAGCGGCACCTTCGGCCCCCACTCCCTGAGCCACTGCCATCTTCGGGCCCTGCTATGCCTTATTCCCTCTTGGACGCCAAGCTATTAAACCCAACTGAATGGAGCACGGAACAGTTCCCTACCCCGACCTCCTACAGGCCTGTCCCTTGTCCCTCTATGTCTCCAGATCCTGAGGATCAAAACATTGAAGTCGTTTTGACATCTGCCTCTTTTTTTTGGTGATCACATAAATCAAGTCTGAGTGGGGCTTCCTCTGAAATTCTCAGCCTGGGACCAGGGAAGTATCTGAAACTCCAAGCAAAGCTTTATGTGTTTTGAGGCACATCGATGACTCAGTCGGTTAGCATCTGCCTTTGGCTCAGGTCATGACCCTGGATCCCGAGACTGAGACCCACCTTGGGGCTTCCTGCTCAGTGCGGAGTCGTCCGCTTCTCCTTCTCCCTCTGCCTTTCCCCCGTTCCTTCTTGCTCTCTCACTCACACACACTCTCTCTCAAATAAATACAATCTTATTAAAAAAAAAAAACTCATGTTTTTTCAGCAGAAGGAAAACACAGCTTTCAACAGCTTCTCAAAAGGGTCATAACTCAGTGGATTAATTAGTCACTTTATGGTGCTTATTCTGATTTTCATCAACTTATGCTTTTATCTATTCTTTTTCTCCTACCCTAACATAGGACCCATCAAATGGGCATTAAGATTATTATAATGGGTCACTTCCCTCCTCCATTGTGTCCCACAACTGGCAGGATCATCTCTCCTGGGTTTACCCGTGGAAAACGGCATCCACTGCTCACCGGGTCATGTGCCTAGCCTGGTGGTGACATAAAGCAGCCACAGAATGTGTTGTGTAATGCTTAGCTCAGCCAAACTCATCACTCCGTCCTCTAGCACACCTGAGCACGGTAAGACTGGTGCGGAGGAAGGCAGGGTGCAGTCACGAGGAACCGAGGGTGAGCTCTGCCGCCTAGTACCTGACTAGCCTCAGAGTCCCTTCTCTTTCCAGAATGTTACCTTCAAAGGAAAATGGGAATATGTGCACACGGTCTACCTTGCAAGTGCTTCAGCAGTCAGACTGGCTTGGGCTCATTCGTGTGTTTGAAAAACAAAATGGTGCTAAATCGATCTGAGACCTGGAATTAGCCCGTCCGGCCAGGCGGCACCCCTTTTGGCCTGTTTCTTGCTGATCTGTGTTACTATTGTCTGGGACGCCTGCCTGGGTCCTTTTCTGCCATTCAGATCCTATCCATATTTTTAGGCTTCTCAGAGCTTTCGCCCCCCAACCCAATTTCTGCCTTCACGAAACACTATGGGATTTATCAGGATTTCACCATTAAGTCCTTGATGATAACACAGGTTCCCGCTCTTGGCTTGTTGTTTCGAAGTACCGGCAGAGTGCCGTGATAATGACATGTTACAGTTCCGGCTACCAGTCATTCGGCATTCACTGTCACTACAATTGAAGGAAGAAGGAGCTTTTCTTCATTTTTCAAAGGAGGAAACCGAGGCTTAGCAAGTTTAGGCCCAAATCGAACCCAGACAATTACTCCAAAGTTCGAGCTCTTAATGCACTGAATTATCTTGTCTCCCTGCTTTTTTTAGATTTCTCAGATTTGTCTTCTTAATAAGCCTACCATTTTCTTGAGGGTGGGGACTGCAGAGTTCACTTCTTTTGTAGTCTGTATACTCAAGGCACTGCTAGAAGCACATTGCGCGCTATGTAAATATTGTGTTTCAGAATGCCAGGTATATGAGAGGTACAATATGCTGTTCTTAAGTCATTTGCTCATGTCATATGCCTCCCTCCTGTTGTTTTGGGTGTTTCCATGGAAAGTCCTTATACAGACCAAGAAAAGAACCAATTTGAAAATCCAAGTTATATGGCCAGTGACAATAATGGAGAGAAATAATTCTGTTTATAATCTGTAATCTTATGGTGGGATGCTAAATTTAAAATCTCCACAAATAAAGCTGCGGACAAAGTGTGAAGCCTAGATTATTAATAAGCATCTTGCAATATCTTTATTTATCCTATCTAGCAGCTATGAGGGGCTGGTGACAGAACCTTAGCACAGAAATTGCTGAATCTTAGAGAAGGAAAAAATTAATAGTTACCATATTCCTGGGAGAAATCTCATTAATTCAAAAGGCAATGATTTTTTTGAGATCAGACCTCCACGAGACGGTTCCACGCAGCTCACTAACGGCAGTCTGTGTCTCTCACGTTTTTCTCCATTACAACTCTCTGCTCAAATGCTCTTCTGCATCCCCAACGCACAGTGTAAAGCCAAGTATGAAACATGCATTTGAAATCCATGAAATAGCCAAAAGGAATTTGCAGATGGCCTAAGACAGATATTAAGCTATACAAAAATAAGAAATATAAAGCAGATTTTAAAATGCCCCATACATCCTAGACTCACTGTCTGCCCCAACGGAGGGGAGAAATGAGGATTCTGCAGAGCAAAACTAACAATCTCATGCACAAAAGATGCTCATTAAACTTCATCATCCTGTCTACTCTAATGATGCTTTTACTTAATAAAAATTCCCCGAGCAGTTGCAAGGATATTAGGCAAGGTCTTTGGTTATGTATCAGAGGTCCAAGCTGTCACCAGCAAGCATGCAGTTCAGGGGGTATGCTCCCTGGGGAAGGAGCAAATCCAGCTTTCACGGAATACGTGCAGAGAGGAATCAATAACTGCAACTTGCTTCCCTCCTTAAGCATTTAAGAAAATAGGTAATCCTTTTAAATTAAACGGTGAAGTGCTAAATGTTGCAATTTCCAGAATAAAGTAAAAGGCAAGAGGAAACAAGTCTAAGGGCATTTGTAAGTTTCCCAAACAAGCTTCCTTAATCGACTTCAAACTTGGACCAAATATGTTTTATGAAAAGAATTATTTTTTGATCTAGTACTTAACATTTGCAGAGATTAAAAAGAGATATGTGATGTACACACAGATATACAACCTAACCATTAATATAAGGGAGTGAGGAATTCTTTTCATATGTGCAATTCACCCCCTTCAAAAATTATTCTTAAAAAAACACTATTATTAAAATTCACTAAATTGAATCTGGCTTTCAGAACCTACATGATAAAGTAATTCTCTAACAGATCCCTTAACATGGATAGCTGGTTATTAATGCGACATAGACATAATTTGTTGAGATTGTATAACCTACTTCAAATTTCATATCCTGCCAAACAGACTTGACTGGAGAGATTCCTTCAGTTGGGCCAAGAGTGAGGCATCACCCAAAATCTTGAATGTAAAGGCAGTGACACCATCCAGCTAGATGTTCAATGATAACATTGACGCAAAATGGATCAAAGCGCCAACCTGAAAAGTCACCCTGGATAACACCAGCTCTACTCCTAGGCCAGGGTGTCTTGATGGTAAGCTGACCGGTGGTATTAACAAAGCTGGAGAGAGAATCTGCCCCTCACAAGTCATGGTCTCAGTCAGCAATACAAACAACAGGGTAAATGCTGGCAGTGGGCATTGAAGCACCTCCCCTTCCCATCCCCCATCTCCAAGTAAGGTGGTAAGGACCCAGGCTAGGAGTTCTGTGCACGACCTCCTGGGGCTATGTCTTCAAGAGGAAGCAGAGAAAACAAACATGGTTGGCTCTCCCAACCCTTCAAAACTCGAGCTGCACCTGCCAGCTCTCTCCCCTCTTCCACCTCTACCCTCCACCTTCCCCACTCCCAGCATGTGGGCAAACACATCAGGCCCCTGTCCACTTCTGAGGCTATTTACTCTGCTTGGGATGCTTTTCTTGTGGTATCTGGGAGACAAGCCCTATGGTCACCCCCATGTTGCAGATGAGGGGAGGGCCGCCCACAGAGATATAATGCCTTGGAGGTGAATGGCTATACTGCCTTGGCTTTAATGTCAGAACATGGCTCAGTCTAAAACCTTTCCCTTGGTCCAGGGGCACAATGACTAGTTCTTCTGTGAGCCTGTGGCCAAGTTAAGTCAACTAAAGAAAGACTTTCGATCTTTGCTCACACTGCAGGCAAGATTAGTCCTTTGTTTTCCATTTATTTCAGTGAGGAGCCCAGACCTGCTTCAGCTATGTTGATGTGTTGGGAGAGGGCACCTGCCTGGGAGAGAAACTGGCCCAGACAAAGCAGAACTGGACAATGAAGAGGGATGGGGTCCAATGACACTGAGCCCTTATATCACATCATGCCTGAAGTCTACTGTATTACCCAATAATCTAAACTTCTCTTAGTGTTTACTGCAACCAAAGGGATGCTGGGTCCTGACGGACGTATCAATCTTGCCTACTTCCACTGTGAAAGCCCGAGAGAGGTCCTTTTGCTCACATCACCCAACTTTAATCACATTCATGTCCTTAACAATGATAGTCACAATGTAATTATTTTATTTATTTGATCACCTGTTCTTTCCTGCCTCCCCTGATAGAAGGCTAACTATGAGAGAGTAGGAAACTTGTCTGTCTTGTTTAGTATCATGTGCATCGGGCATGCCACGGGCATGGAATGAACATTTGTTGACTGACTGAATAAAAGCATGCATCACTGCATGCACTGGGATATACTGAAAGTATCTAACTATGTAGACAGCTTCCCAACTGGATCATCGGTGCCTCTGAAAACAGGGAGGGTCTTCATCATTTTGTTTCTTCACTGTCTGCCACCCACTAGTCACCCAATAAACATTTATTGGTAGACTGCAAGACTACCTTAGCCAATGTATGTATTTCCCAATTTTCTCAGTTCCAAGCTCTTCGAGTGACTGTGCATCAACTTCCCATTTAGAACTGACTACTGGAAGAGTATGTGCCATACAGGCCAAAGCAAATGTTCTAGTCTTTGGGGACAGTTACCCTCTGATATGGAATCTTGGTTTGTACATCAGTTTTCTATGTGTTTTCCTTTGTTTCTACAGGATTTCTGAGATGGGAAGGCTGCCCATGAGGCTGGAAATGCAGTAAGTGTTCGATAGCACCATTTTGTGCGGACTTTTGGGAGCCCAGTCTGTCTTCTTTTTGTGGAGACTCTCTTTCCCAGAGCTTTCCATAAACTCCTTTAAAGTACAGTGGGCTTTTAGCGAATATTAATCCTATCTGGTATTAGTAAGAACTAGTTGAAGACAATAATTGGTTTTAGAAGAGAATTAAGTTAAAAACCAGTGGGGTTCCCTCCCCTTTCCTTTGAACAAACTAAAATCAGAATAAATTTTTCTGATCATAAAAAGATAAGAGTCTTTCTGACCATATGTTGTTCCTGCACGAACAGCTCAAGGTTGTTCATGACCTCTCAAGTGATAAGCTGGTGATGACAACAGCAAAACTCATCTAGCACTTACTGTATGTTAGCATTTTTGCATGAAGCTTCTGTGGCATTTTCCATGTATCAACTCATTTAAACCTCAAGCAATTATCACATGAATGAAAGAAGCCACATGGCTTCAGATATAAATGATATTAAAAATGAAGGGCTAATGTCACAGAACCAGGAACATGGGCGTCAACACAGAGAAGCTTCGCTTTTTCTTTCATCTGTTTTTCAGATAAGGACACTTAGTAAAAGCAGGTTATTATTCCTCCTCCTTTTTTTGTGGTTAACAATTTGGACTCTGTTCCTGAGACTGCTCCTTCCTCAGTTTCTCTCTGCCCAGGTGGCCTGGTGATTTGACCATGGCAGGGCACTCATGGCCAGGTCAATGGAAAAGCTAGCCATCTCCTCAAATGTAAGTACAAGCCTCTAGGTTCCAGAGGCAGGGCAAATAACACTTGAACCGGATTCAGAAGGCTTTGGAATTCATCTGGTATTTGGGTAATCTGCTGCCACACTCCACACATGAAACTTGTGTAAGCACTTTGCTGTTATTAACTGGTCTAACCCTTCACTGCATTAAATGAAACCTTACAGGGCTCACATGTCTGAGGTTCCTTTTATGTTCGGGTCAGATTAAGGCATGATGCTTGGGATCTTAGCACTGTATTATCTGTCCCTCTTTTCTGTGCATGGATTTTCTGTGAGGCGAGTCATGTTCCACTTATAGATGAAGAGATAAAAAATTAAAAATAAAAACTTAAAAATAAAAACCAGAAAGGATCCATCCATATACAGGTGGACGTGACACTCAACAGTGCTTTATCTGTGAGGCTCTCTCCCACCAAGGGGACTTCAGGAAGTGGAAGCTACAGACCAGTAAACTGTACTCATTACTCCAGGGTATTTCCCTGGCAAAGTAGAATCCCCCCTTACATAAACCGAGCTCTCTCTACAAGTAGTCAATCAACCCCACCCCTGGAACATAGCCTACCAAATTGAACTGTGCTTTTCATCCATTCCTGATACCAATCTTTGAACTACTGGCCAAGAGTAAGGACAGGCCAGCAGGAGGGGAGAAGACCAGCTCTGGGTGGCCAAGAAACAAAGCGGTATTTGAGAACAAGCCACCAACTGTCAAAAGGGTAACAGAGAAGACACGTATGGGAGCCCAACAGGAGACAAGGCTTTAGATCCCACCCTTCTTTGGTCACCCTTTCATGTTTCTGAGTTTTGTGGAGAAAACATACTCCAAAAAGGAATGGGGGCATTTAAAAGTGACTTTTAGTCTGAGATATTCAGCAGGTTTAATATATATATCATCCACTCTTCCTCCTAGATTTTGTAAATCAGATTTTATAAGAGTCTCAGGGAAATTTATGGTCTTCAAGTGCAACAAGGTTAAAAACGAAAGTGTTTGTGAGTTTATGCTTGATGTTAAAAAAGTACCTGATACAGGATCCATTCATTAGCATAAAACTGGGTGAGGACCCTGGGAATGTATCAAGAGGAGGCAAGGACTCTCTCTTGGGCTCAAGCTTTAGTTCTTTGATGCCCCCAACAGGCCATGTAGACTCAGAGCAAAACTGTGGCTGTGGGTGGGGAGGAAGAGCTCACGCTTGTCACAACAGACCTCAGCCAAGAACCTCAAGTGTTTCATCTAGGAATCTCACCCACAAAACACTCCTGGAAGGTGTGAGAGCATTCTAAATACAGATGGTGAAAGTCAAAGCAGGAGGTGGTGATGCCAGAGGACCAGGGTATCTGTGGAATACTGCCCAGGGCTGCTCTTTTCTTATGGTTTCCAGGATATGTGGTGATTGTGGTTATGATGTGGCCAACGGGATGACAGGTGGGTGAAAAATGACAAAGAAATGGGTGTACAAGAGTTATTTCAAATACTAACAAACACTGTTCTGCATCAATTGATTCAAGCCAACCTATTCGTTCCCAGAGAAAAAATATTCATCCCTGAATAGCTGCTAATCAAGATTTCTGCCCAATATATTTCCCTTGGAATGGCAAAAGCCCCTCTTAGCAGTACTTCCTACACTGAATGACTACATCAATATTCCAGAAAGCTATTTTTAAAATCTTATTTTTAAACACATATTAGTACTTCTAATTTGTAGAGACATACTCCATACTTTCACAGATCTAGAGAATAGCTCTAAAATATAAAATCCACAAAAGCAACTTCCAATTTTCTAGTAGCCACATTAAGCCAAGTCGAAGTAAACAAGTGAAATCAACTTTAATCAATTTTATTTAACCTAATATATCTAAAATATGGTCATTTCAACATATAATCAAAATAAATATGATTAATGCTCTATTTTATCCTTAAAGACAAATGACTTACAAAATATATAAGTTTAATGATTTTTTTTTGTACTAAGTGTCTTTGAAATCCAGTGAGTATTTTATAGCACATCCCAATCAGACATGCTATAAGAGCTCAAGAGCCACATGTTGTTTGTGGTTACCATGATGCACAACAGATAGAGACCACATGCATAAAGTGCAATCAAGCCACTCCTTGTATAAGATCAAAGGTATTCTGAAAGCTGATGGGACTATTACTTAGCACTTGGTTAGTTTTTGCACTTCAGAAAAAGGAAGCATGGATGGACACACAGACATACACAACAGAATTTTTTTTTTTTTAAGTAATCCACTTAGCTAGAGGTTTTTCCACTACGTTTAATTATTTATAATGGTTCTCAGTATGAGCCTGAAAAGTCTTCAGGCCAAAACAAGTAACACCCAAAGTCCACGGACACTACTTGGTTGGAGAATGGTGCAGTCAACCCTTCTCTTTCCCCAAAGCAAGAAAACATGAAGACAGCTTTAAGAGCTGAAGGTCCTCAGCCCACAGCGGACCAGGCTGCACTATCCCTGAAGCCTCCACTAGCAGGGGCTCAAGAGGAAGCAGCAGTAGGCCACATGTGCCCATAGGGTCGTGCCATTTCCCACACAAGCCAGACTTTCTCACTCAGCTGTGCTCCTGGCTAAGTGACAGATACGAATTCTAGATCCTGGCACGTCACCCTGCTCTGTCTCCCTGTTTATCTCTGACCTCTGGCCACAGCGAGGTCTACAGAAGCTCATTGCTGATGGTCACGAGGCGGGGCACCCCAATCATGCCTGTTATAAAGGAGAGAACTGGGTGCTTAGAGGAGATTGGGGATGAAGAGTAAATCTGCTGGTTATCCCATGGCCAATAGCATTTTTAAATTCTCCATTCCTCACCAAAGTATTTTTTCCATAAAACTCAGCGATAAGAAATTGAAAACTAAAGGAAGGGTGGGATCCAAAGACCTGTCTACTCTTGAGCTCCCAGGGATGCCTTTATTATTCTTTTGATAATTGTTGACTTGCTCCCAAATGCTACTCTGCTGCTTTCCTTGCAACGACACAGCCCCTCACCCACTAGTCTCTTTGGGTTCCCTTGCTCTCTTTACGCCTCCCATATTACCTGGGGGCTGTCACCTTTGTCTTTGGCTAACACTGATGGTGGCCCTCTCTTATGGGGGATGCTGTACAGGATCGACTTTGAAACTGCCCACAATGAGCCACCTTATGCTGGCTGAACATAACCTGACAGGCTTAGTAGCTGTGCAGCCTAGACTACGCTAAGCCTCAGTCCTTCAATCTATAAAACAGGAATCAGAATCAGACCTACACTGCCTACAGTTTTGAGGAATGCATGAAGAAATCACATAAAAAGCTTATCACTGTGTCTCGCCACACATTAAACATGAACCATTCTTGCATTACAATAGCTCTTAAGAGATGTTAGGTCAGTTCTGCAAGATTTCTAACAAATGAAAAAGGAAGGGTCCAAGCCCTGATCTGTGTGGTTTCCAAATCCGGCCAGCTCTTCCAGAGAGAGAGAGAGGGCGCACCCACGAGAGAGAGTGAGAGAAAGAGTATCTTTCTCAGCCTCTGCGTGGGAGTTAAAATGTCTGGCTGACAGTTAGACCTGGTTATGAAGTTCAGTTGTAACAGATGGCAGCTGAGTAACCTTGGCAACCTTACCTACCCTCTCTGAACATGCCTGCTCATCTGGAAAGTGGAAATGAAAAGTACCAGTACAGACCTCACAGGGTCACTAGCAGGATGGAGTAACAAAGTGTTTAGCAGGTACCGGGCAGGTGCTCAGTAATCCAAGGCTGTTAGGCACGCTGTGGTCTGAACTGGGGCTGTCCATTCCAACCATGGTTGAAGGCAGAGCTGCCAAACGCCCTTAGGTTGTGCCCTGAAACTTTTACACAAAAACACAGTTTCTTTCTAAAGAGAGATTTTTTAAAGTGCTGTAAAATGCATGCTTGAGGACAACAGCAAATGGCAAAAGAACATCAGGTGAGGACCTCCAACATGAAACTACTAACACGCTGGGGCACCCAGGTGGCTCAGTTGGTTAAGCATCTGACTCTTGGTTTTGGCTCTAGTCATGACCTCACGGGTCATGGGATGGAGTCCCGTGTCTAGCTCTGTGCTCAGTGAGGAGTCTGCTTGGCATTATTTCTTTCCTCTCCCTTTGCCTCTCCTCCTCCCCTCTCTCTCAAATAAATAAATAAATCTAAAAAAAAAAAAAAAGAAAAAAAGAAAAAAAAGAAACTACTAACAAGCTTAGTCACTTTCTGAGCCTGGTCTTCATTGAACGTAACACATAACATGCTAGTCAAAGAGAATCACAGAGAATCTTCCTGCAAGAAGGTTCACCAGCTTTTGCTCTGTCTGGGGCTCTGAATGGGCGGCTCCCCGGGACTAAGTGAAGAAATGAATAAGGGTATGGAATACATCATTGTCCTCCTCTTGCTCCAGCTCTCTCATTCACAGGCTGAGCTGTTCTCAGATCTATTCAGATGGGAACCACATTACGTAAGAGTCAATAATCTTTATGGTAACTCTGCAGTGAAAGTGTCATTTGTTGTAATGAACACTGATCATAAGTTAAGCCCCTAGCTACTCTCTCTGTTATTTTTCATTATACTGTTCCTTGCTCTGTTATATTTCAGGAGTGCTGAGGGAATTCATCCAACTATGTTCGCTAGTCAGCTCTTCGTTACTCAGATTAGATTCTGCTAAGATGCAACGAAGCAATTTGCAAACACACTGATTCTTAAGGAAATGCATCAGACGCTGGTTATATGTTCTCCTCACCGATGCCAGCGGGCGCCCTCCCCTTCCTGGTTATTTGTCCTCTTAATTTGCTATTTTCCTCTCTATTTATCTTCCACTCAATTCACAGTATGGTTCTCTGGGCCCAAATCCGAGAGACTATTAAAGTGTTTCTGGGTATTTTTTTTTTTCCTCCAGTAATGACTCTTTGTTCAGTTCGACACCCAGAATAATGTTTCCAAAATCATCATTGCCTTTCACATAGCTCTCACTTGCAAACACCACTCTGCTTACATTGCAGTCATACCCCCCTCTGGCTGCTTTAAAGGGCAGTATCTCCAAAAGGCACACCAGCGAGGGAAAGCTGGAAGTTTTCCCTTTCTGCAAAACCCAGTATGAAAAATTCATTTTGCATGTTGGTATATTAAGCTTGAGAATGGAATTTCCATATGCCTCTGTGCTTCATGCTCTTGGACTGACTTGCCTACGAGCAGGGTGGGAGTCCTCAGAGAGACCACGTCACTGCCGTGCTCCAGAGGTCACCAGCACAAGGGCTTGGAGACCACGTGGGTTGGATTTTTTGGCCACGGACACTTGCAGGCCTGACCACTCTTACTGAGCCTGATGCTTCTGTCCAACCCCTCTGAGAGTGGGCATCTGCACTTTTCATTAGGCCATTAGGTTTGATGCTGTTTGCCAGGGTGCCCGAGAATAATTTAAAACATTAAGGATTAAAAAAATGGCACCTGCAGGCACCAAAGTTCTGGGTTTACCATTCTGGGTATCTTTTCAGGGCAGACTTGGCTGAGAATGTTCCCTTTTCAAGGAAATCTAGCTCAATGAGCTGAAATGTATTCAGACAGGCAGGCTACAGTAATGCCGTATTCTCTTTTACTGTACTTTTCTCCTGATACACATCAGACAAAAGCTGAGAGGAAGCTTTTATTAAAATGTCTACAGCTCTTTAAAAACATTAAAAACTTTTTTCCCCCAGACACGATAGAGTGCTTCTGGCGAGTACAGAAGACTACCTATTGATGCATATGAAGATCACATGTAGTATAAACACACGTCAATCAATCCCATGCCAGGTCATATTCCTTGGGAATTTTGTAGTTGTGCGGAAGGAGGGCACTGAATCAAGGCCAAAAAATAATATCAGGATATGGGCTAGGAAGTTAATTCCTTTAAAGTGGAGATAAGCCATATGTACTCTAACGTTATAAACAAGAAGGACAAAATTGGTAAATGAAGTTCCCCTATACTTGAGGGAGATAATCATGCTGAGTAGTTAATTAACCCAAATCTCAACTTCACATTAGGTGTAACACATGAAAACAGTAAACAAGCAAAAGCGTCAGAAAATTTTAGCAGATATTAAATTAGGAAACAGCATTGGACAAATACAACTATCTGCCCCAGAAGCTAAAAAGAAGGCTCGCTTATGCTGGTGCGGTAGATTTACCCTCCATTCAAGAGGAATCACTAAGGAATATATTGCCATATGGAACCTGCCTGAGCCTCAGTTTACTCGTATCTGAAATGGGCATTCTCGGTGTGACCAAGTGTCGGGTCCCTGGCACCTGAACATGGTTCCCCTTGAACATAAAGGAAATGACTGTTACCCACAGAGTCCATTCATAGCACATCTCTCTCATATCAAATACTAAGAAATGAAGAATGAATGGATGCACTTAGATGGAAGGGTGCTTCAATAAAAATAATACGCGAGACAACACTCATGTTGTTTAAAAAATGTTCTATGCATGCTGCCGGCTAGCATTATGGACTTTGGCGTATGGAACGAGGCCATCCATGTCTTTACTTCACAGCCTTGCCAATCTGGTTCTGGTTACGAGTCCTTGCTCATGAAAAAGCTGATGGTGACACTGTCCATAATGAATTACCCTCCCACGACAGCAATGTGAGTAGCCGCTGACACTCAGAGTAAACTACCCTAGGCATGCAGCAAGTCCCTGCCCTTTGGTTTGCAGGTAAGGCTTCGACGCATCCCAGACCCATTCGTATTAGGAAACAGTAGCAACAAACACAGGGAGCAGCCCCGCTGTCTGCTTTCCCTCAGTCTGTATTTTGGCTGGGTAGCTCAAGGAAGTCTCCTGCATGTTTCCTTCAATAAAAGGTAGCAGGCCAGTCCACTGCCCCAGGGTAGAGCATATCTGCTCTCAAAGTCCGCTGACCCCAGACATAGGGGCACACCAACATTTATTTGTAATGTGCCGAATATGGACATTCCCTGGCCGGAACTGTGGAGAAAGAGTAACTCTGACAGTAACCTGCATCTTCCTTCATTTTTAAAAGGAAAAGAAATATATTACAATCCATTTAGAAATCAGAACTGGGTTCAAAAGAAAACTGCCAGAAGTCTCCTACTTCAACATAATCTCTGCTAGCATTTTCATAAATAGTAATCATAGCGTATGTTCTAATTAGGTTTATATTTTCATTTTTTTAAAGATTTTTTTATGTTTGAATAATCTCTACATGTAATGTGAGGCTTGAACTCACAATCCTGAGATTAAGAGTCGCATGTTCTACAGACTGAGCCAGCGGGGTCCATCTCTAGTTTATAATTTTAAACAGATGTTACTGCATCAGTATTTGTCACATAATCATAAACACAAACACTGACGGGCTACCCATGAATCATACCGCATTTCAACATTAAGGTGAACATTTATTTGTTTTGGGGACAGACTGCTTCCAATATTGTTTGTGGTTTTTTAAAAGATTTTATTTGAGAGACAGAGACAGAAAGAGAGAGAGAGAGAGAGAGAGAGAGAGAGACAGAGAGAGAGAGAGAGAGAGAGAGAGAGAACAAGCAGGGGAGGGGCAGAGGGAGAGTGAAAAGCAGACTCCCCACTGAGCAGGGAGCCCGATGTGAGGCTCGATCCCACGACCACAGGATCATGATCTGAGCCAAAGGCAGATGCTTAACCCACTGAGCCACCCAGGCGCCCCTCAATATTGTTTTAGCAGAATAGTATCTTTAACAGTGTGGTTTTGGGCAAGTCATCTAACCTAGCTAAACTTCAGTGATGTTATAACTCATGAAGTCATGTCCCATAAAGAAGCATATGTGCAATCAGTCAGAAACACAGGAGGAAGGGCGGGAAGACCTAGTCTTTCCTTTACCAAGGGGAGTCCTTTAGGAACTGACACCCACTGGGGACAGCCAACCTGCCCTTACAGCGAAGGGATGAGGTGTGCCTGAGCAGGTCTCACGAGAGGCCAGGGCCACTTCCATTTTGAGGATAGGGGAGTTAAGGGTCCAGATGCAAAAATGCTAAAACTATGGTCTCAAAACTTGCAGTATATTTTAAAATGCACACCTAACCAAGTGATAATTTACGACAACAAGTAAAAGTAACATAATGATTTTTATATAACACGGTGGTACTCAACCACATAGGATTTCACCCTCCAACAGAGGCCTGTTTGGCAGTGTCTAGACACATCTAGACACACCTGGGGGTGTGGGACTGGCATCTAGTGATGAGAGGCCAGGGATGCTGCTAAATATCTTATAATGCACAGGACAGTCTCCAACAATAAAGAATTATCTAGTCTGAAAGCCAATTACTGAGATTGAAAGATGCAAGCTTAAAATTTTAATCACTAATCACTAAGTATGTGTTTTTATTAAGTGATGCCATGTTATCATCTAGAACACTGCAAAACCGTTTCATTTACAAATAAACTTAAGACTATGAATTGATTTAAGGACAACTATTAAACCTTATAACAACACAGGTGCTAATCTGGATATGGCGAAAGTCACTCTCCTAGAGAAGAGTGTTTCCATACACATTTTATTCTGTGTGTAAATACCATTCATAGGTAGCTCTTTCACAGATTGATTCGAGGCTAAGATGACATGAGGTTAGTAAAATTCCCCAAGTGACGTAATGGAAAGAACAGCACAGACCAACTATTTCCAAGGTTTCTTTTTTTCTGAAGGGAACTGTGCTTTTAGTAATATCAGAGATTTTGGAACCACGCTATCAGGGCAACATCCCAAAGCCAGGAACTGATTGGGACTTGATCAAAAGCAACAGGTAGGATTCTGGAAAGCGCTCAGTGAAAGTGTTTTCTTAGTTGGGAAAAGGACTATTCTGGATACCTGGATATAGGAAAAAAGGCTGTTATAAACTAGGGCTAGAGGATGTTCACACAAGCAGGTGTGACCTGGATGGAAATAAGCACTCGGTTAGAAGAGACAGAAAATGTCTAAGTTCAGTGGCATCATGTAAGGGAGAAGCCTACCACACTCAGCCCCCTAAGAGGAGCCCACAACTAGAGAGGATAAGCCTTATCAATGACCATGTCTCAGGCTCAGAGTTAAGAATTCCTGACCGAGAGCTCTTCTAGGATCATGTAAAGGAAGTGCTAAGAGAGTTTGGGAAGCGGGGTGGAGACTTTCAGACCCCTACACCCACCACAGCAGCACTAGGTCAAGTGCTTTCACAAAGGTGTCCGCTTACAGATTCAACTCCGCAATCTGAACTTCTAGGTATGAAATGAAGAGAGAATTGCAAACTGGACTACAATTCGAGCTTGAAAACACTGCAAAAACGAACACTCTGTCAGGCAAAGTCAGGAGAAAGACCATTACAATGTAATCTTCATAAAATCCTTCTTCAATTGCTAGTGAATCAAGGAACTGGAACTCAGTGGATATTAACGCATCAATGTCAAGAGACACTTAGAACGCAGAAACACGGACAGGGATTTGAAGGTGCTTCCTATCCAGCCCCTCGTTCCAGGCATTATTTAATAAGGGGCTGAGTGGTCACGCCAGGGATACAGTGCACTGAGTCTCTGCTTCGACCACCTCCCCAGGCCCCTAACTCAGGGCATCGGGAACCTGCAGGAGAGCACACCCGGGCGCGTGTGCAGGTGGGAGCAGCTCCACGAGTATCACCCTTGTAATAGCTGGTGGACAGACTAGGTGCTGAAGAGCCGGAGCACACGTGCCTCGGTGCTGCCCATGACTTCCCTCTGGTCCTGCCGGCCTACTCCCTCTACTTTTTCCTCTGGGCCTGCCCAAGGGGTCCCCAACCATTAGAAATCATCTACTCCTCTTCAGAGCCCAGCTGTAGCCATCCTATTTCTACCCATGACTGTTGTCTGCCAGCTGGTCCTCAGCCTTTTTGTCCATGCCACTGCCACTGTAACTGGGGACACGATGCTCAGGGCACTGGCTTGCCCGAGACTCTGGCAAAGGGAGGACACTGCTTCCTGTTCTGCACCCGGAGCAATGTGCTTCACTGTCCTGACATGGGCTCTGTACTTGGGCACACTCCTCAAGCCCTGGAGACCCTGCAGGCCAAGACGGTATCTTATAAATCTCTGCCCATGCGTCCTGGTCCCGTACACACAAAGTATACTTAATACATAATTGCCTGTGTGCTGATTGATTAAAAGAGGCTCAGATTTACTTCCTTCCCAGGTTCCTAAGAAGAAATATACCATGCAACTGAAGGATACAGCTGGCTTCCTAATTAATATTAGTCACTTGGCAGTTCTTAATTAAGAACTCTAAAATAAAGACCCACCTTTCCACCATGCCAAGTAGATAGCACCTTCATTAGTATTTAAGAGCTGCAACCACGACTTCATTTTTATGCTCTTTTCTCTGCCCTGCCAGATGGGAACATTAGCTGCATAGTATTTATTAATATAATAAACAAAGACAAGTACAAAAGCTTGGGGGAAATTCAGGCAGCATTAGTCACTGTACTCCTTTAGCACAAGCTTTACGCATAAGCAGAAGGGAGGCTTCTCTTCTGCTTCTCAGAGGAGGTAGATGGGGCTCCACGCAAGAAGCTGCTCTCGGCCCCACTCACTGCCTACAAAGAGCTTCTGTCCCTTGGGGGTCCAGAGTGGGGTCCTCAGGCCTGCCCCCACAACCTATTTTCGTGACGGCTCTGAGGGGCAGTATTCAAGGCTTGCCTGTTTAGGCCTCCTGTACTCTCAGGAAGGCTGGAATGTGGACTTTATAAATTGGAAAAGAACCCAAAAGAGAGAAAGGTACTCTCCTTTTCAAGATGGTCACACAGTCACTGTGGTCACACAGTCACAAAGCAGAGTTCCAGTGAGAACAGAACCCCCGGTATGCTCTGACTGGGAAGCACACAGCGTTGTGTGTGATCATCAGGGATGAACTGGTGAGCTTTCCTTTCTTCCAGCCCCGAAAGGGGGAACCACTGAGTGACCCACATCCATGTCCTAGTATAACAGTGTCTGCTTTTGCCTTCAAAAGTGTCCTCTTCTGGCCAATAATCTATTTGGTCACCTTATCAGGTAATGAGAAAGTAAAAGAATGTCAAGAAGAGGTGGGTGAACGGTATCAACAGGATGGACATGCTCCCTCCTCCTGACAGGGGTAGGAGCCTGTTCTTTAAAGTCAAAATGAAGGTGAAACCCAGTTTCTCATCATCCCAGTAACCTTGGAGAAGAGGCTCAGACTCAAGCTTCCCAATTTACGAAAAGGGAAAAGCCAGAATTACATGGCAGGTTTGTTGTGAACATTCGATCATGCACCAAGACACCTGGACACAGGAGATAGCCAGCAAGGGGGTTTTCAATAAATCTCACATCACAATTCTGAGAAACCACAAAGCCTACCTGTGTTTCAACATGGGTATACATGCAAGGATCCCGGAGTCCAGGGGAACAGTCTAGCTCCCAACTCTCCTATTTCCTATGCCTTGGGGAGACTATGCTAAAAGCAGGGTATCCTTCCTTCTTGGAGTGGCCATGACCCCCGAAGACTTTCTAAAAATTGGTGGGGATGTTTGGCTGGAGGACTACTGTGGCATTTACTGGATGAAGGTTTGAGATGCCATGCCTTCCAATAATGCCAGATCTACTACGTTTATAGAATGGTCTCCAGGGCTACTACAGGAGTTCTCAATGTCCATGGGACACTTATGTGGGTGGAAACCCTAGAACCTGTTTATTTTATTGAGGTGCACAAAGTATTTTCTGGCCAGTATCAATGTATCCTGGACATTCCAGCATTGCAACATTTGTGCAAATTGAGATAAGGCTGTATTTTACTATGTTTCTGCAGCTTTGCTAAGAATTCTTAACCATCTTGGAAAGTCACATCCCTGACACTGAGACCACTTAGAGCATCCGAGTAGTTTATCTGTCATAACTCTATCAGCCTGCAGTTAGAGCTGCCAGATTCACAGAGAGGATTTCCAGGCACAGGTGCAAACACCTGACTACAACTTCCCAACCTGTGGGAAGTGTTTATATATTGAATACCTTTGCATATTGAATGTATTCAGTAATAAACCATCCTCCTTTTATTTCCCCATTATGTTACAGTTGGAAAATGAGAATACTTCTTTAAAGACTACATGTTTAATTATTTATTTACAAATCCACTTCAGGACTGGAGTGGCATGACCAAAGCGATGGTCACAAAAGGATCTGAAAGAGATGAGAAACAGTGCCCTTTCACATAGGGCTGCCGTGAAGTTAAACGTGGTAACTGAATCAGAGCCTAGCATGTAGTAATTGCTCAAGAAACATTAGTTACTTTTAATATCACTAATGTTACCAGGAGGCACCCTTTCTACCTAATGCTGCTTAACTAACTACTCCTAAAAACATGGAATTCACTTTCTGGTTCTCTGGCTACTCGATCCAGAGGTGAGATTGGCAATGGTGAAGGGCATTCTTCCCGGCTCACGGGGAAACTAATAACATATGGCAAGGCGCCCAGGAGGGAGAGAGACTTTTCCCAATAGCTCTGACACTCACAGAGGGTACTTCATTAGCCTGTCTATTACAAACCACTTAAGACACATATTTATTGACAGCAATCTGCCAATTGATTAAACATCTCAATATATGAAGCTGCCTTTACATTAATTAGCAATTTGGAGAACAGGATCCTAGAAGTTACGATGGATAGTTTTGGAAATCCTTGCAACACTTCATTTGCTTTAACCTTCTGTAAAATATCAACACACTATCAAAACAAGGAGTTAGTAATAATCTTCCTCCCTATTGGAACACATTATGTACACACACGTATTAGCACATTTACATGCTCACATTTCACAGTAGATTCGATTTATAGTATAATCCGTTTGTTTTGTACATAATACTTAATTTGTTCAATACAAATCTTAAAAACCTCACTGCACACATGATATAATGCCTCCAAATGAGCTAAGCTTCAATTTTCACTTGTTAGGTAGAATCCACTGATTACAAGAAATTTTACATTTCTCTTGCATGTTCTATAACATTTTGTGCATTTACAAAACAGCCACAATGAGAAAGGTAGGAAAGGCATTCACTGCTGCCTGCTGTGTGTTTATTCTTAATGATAGATATGAGTAATTATTTTATACGACACATATGATTTTTCACTATGGAGATGTTTTATAAGAAATACGAACGTTTAGGGGCAAAACAAAGGGCCAGGGAGTCCTGCAATTAGCTCCACATAGTAACCTTGAGAAGTCTGGTTTGTGACTAAGTTTTAGCCTTCTCTCGTTTCATTAATTTCACTTTTTACTAGCTGGACTTTACCGTTTGAACTTCCAGGCATCCTGACATGTTTTGTTTTGTTTTTCCAAAGTAAAGACAAAAAGGGGGGAAAAAAAAAACAACAACCCTTCCTTCCTCAACCACATAAGAAGCAAGGTCCATTGGAAAAAAAAAAAATCTTTTTACAGCTTCTCTTGCATTCAGGTCATGTTCCTTCCTCCCGGCTGTCACATTCTTCAGTTACTTTATACATATTCCTCAAACGCTTCACTCTTGGCCACAATACTATTAGTGTGGTTACCGTGATGTGATACTTAACTGTGTTCCTCTGCCAAGTAGCATAGAGTTCACTAGGGGTCCTGCCAGACAAGCAAAGCTCCCAAACTTCACTGTGCACAGCAATCACCTAGGGAACCAGGGTTGGTGTAGATTCTGATTCAGAGGGTCTGGGGTGGGGCCCCAAATCCTGCATTTCTGACCAATTACCAGATGATCACTGCTCAGGAGACCACACTTGAGTATGAAGGGGCCAGTCATCAGGTCATTATTTTAATTAGCAAGGGTTCAAAACGAGACCCATTGGCAACACTGATCTAGAACACCACAGCCTCTGTGCATAGTGAAACAAAGTACACTAATGGGGAAAAAAGAAAGAGCTAACTGAGTTCAAGTCTTCAAAGTGATCACATTAAAAGGTTCCATCTTGTTCTACCCATCTTGTACCTACTGATTACTGGACGCCTCCTCTGTGAAACATGGAGTGGCTAGGAAGCTGATCAGAACATTATGTGAGTCATATAGAAGCTCTGTATTCAAACCCCATCTGAACATTCACTGATGTGTACCCCAGACAAGTTACCGGTCTTGCAGGGTTTCTAACTCCATATCTGCAAACAGGGACAGTGTATACATCATAAGTGTGGAAGAAAACTAACAGAACCTCCCTCTTAAGGCTGTGAAGAATGAATAAGATCACGTCTGTTAGGCTGGACACATCTAATTACTTACTAGGTAATTAGAAATTACTTAGAAATACTGCCTCTAACCTCAGGCAGCAGAGATGATGGTATCTTTGAAATTTGACTTGTCTCAAATGGAAAAAAAATAATTTTGTTTGGTTTTCTTTTCCATTTTAGTAGCACAATTAGACTAATTAAACTTTAGGATCACTCTTTTACTCATTAAAATAAAAAATATATATAGATAAAAAATGAGTATGACCTAAATTCACTTTGGTTAAGCAAGTTGTTTCACAGATGAGAAACTGGCATGTGGCTGGGGCAAATGACTTGACCAAGATGACAGGTGGTTGGTGGCAGAAATGAGCTCAGAGCCTCCTTGAAGCCCGGGTACCAGGCAGCATCACCCTATCCAAAGTCACCCATAAGGTCTCAAGTTGACAGAAGCCAGAGATACCCGATTAACAGTTTAAGAGTTTAAACAGTTTAACAGATTATACTGTTGATGTTAGTAACTTCCTAATATTCAAAAGCCAGGGTGTGCAAAATGATAATTCTTTTGTCCATTTATAAAAGGAACACCCCTAGTTGGAAATCCAGCTCTTGGGCTGTATTAACTTGGCTTCTGCATGCCTCGGTAATGACACATCGTTGTTAGAATGTGCATTTGGGAACTGAACCCGAGAGTGGGGCCCATGCTTTCCTCACAATGATGGGCATGGTTCCCAGCTTTCTATAACGCTCCCCAAGTTTCCGTGAACCAGTGAGTGAATAAGCATGTGAATAAATGAAGAGACTCATGAACAAATGCCAGGTGTTCATGCTGTTGGCTTAGCCCCGACCCTCTTCCCCCTTCCCACAGAGCCCAAGTGCCAATCTTTACCTGAGCCAGGTAGAGCTCTGCTAGAACGCAGCTCCCCATGAGTGTAACTGGGAAAGATAGGAGGCTCTGAGTCTCTTGAGACACACAGGACTCTCCTCTCTGGCTCATGAGAGGGAGAATTGAGGTCACTGAATTGCTGCATGGTTAAGAATTAAAATCATCAAGAAAAAGCTGGAAAAGGCAGAGAGAAATGAGATGTAATGAGTATAATTCCCTTAAACTTCCTGTTCATCTTACCTTGCCTTTATACCTTGGAAGAAAAAGTTTCAGGAAATTCAACTGAAAGTGGAAGTGGAGAAAGATTTCAGGGACTTTAAAATAGCCCCTTCTGACACAATCACGTCCTCAACCACACCCTGTTCTGCCACGAACAAAGCAGTTTATTTTTAGGCACCTGCCTTTGCCCCCTGTGCATTTTCTGGGCTAAGAGTGGTTCATGAGTGGCGATGCACTGTACTGCTGCTTCCCCGAGTAAAACCTAAAGGCAAGTTTATGCTACTGCCAGACAACCTTATCTGATGATTGCTGAGATGCAACATGAATTAGACAAAACTTAGTTTTTAGGTTGTCATTATAGGTCAGCCACCTAATTTAGCAAGAAATCAGGAGTCACTTAATTTTCCTTGAGGAAAAGACCTTCTTTAAAAAAAAAATCCAGGGAACTCCCCCCAGAAGTATTTAAGGGTGTCCTTTGTTTACTTATTCAATAAGGATTATTCGAGAATTTATGCCAGAATACTGCTTGTATTATATCATCAGCCTTGCTAAAGAAAGCCAGCCCATTCCCATGCCTATATGAAATGATTAACAAGTTTCCTGTTCTTGTTTTCTCCACTTTTCTCACTAACACCTGATTGCCTTTTTACGCTCTCCCAATAGGTTATCATCCCCTTCCAGTGATCAAGGGTCCGATGGCCTCCTCCTCGCTTGTGCCCAGTGAGAGCCAGTGATAGCATCCACCATGCGTCACACAGCTCCATGAAGTACGCACCTGCCTTCATCTCTACACCTCATTAACGTAACTGATGATGAGAAAGAATGAAATGATACCCAAAGCCCTTCTTGGCACAGACCGACTCCCAAAACATCCCTTTGTGAGCTGGGCAGCTTTGTTCACAACATGACCCCACGCCACAGGTGCATTTCATGATTCTTTCTCCAGTGGTCATGATCCATTTAATTGAAAATAATACTTCCCAGGTGGAACCTGCTAGAAAGATTTCACAAACCTGGGAAACAGTGTGAAGTCAAATTGGATAATCAAATTTAGACATTCTGAGAACACCTCCCCAAATGTCACCTCAAATTTAATCAATGCCAGTTTTTGACTTTGCATTGAAATATCCGATCTCAAATCCTCCTTTACAAGAAAGTAACAATTAATTAATCACTTCTTCAATCCTTTCCTTACAACCACAGGGTGAGTCGCTGTAGCTCAGAGCCCAGTTAACTCAATCAAAGCTGCCTGTCCTGATTTGCCTTGCTTTGAGTTGTTCCTCTCACCTCCCCCAAAAAGAAATCCTTTCATATTTTACTGTTTTTCATTTTTACCACCACCACCAAACATCAGCAGATTTGGGTGTAAGGGCCCAGAGGTTCCAATCATAATTAGCATCCAACTGTCTGCCAACAAACCATTTCTGATAATTAATTCGGCCATCACATAGAAAACTGTCATGTTCCATGGGAGAGGATCAGAAGACGAGCTTTTGCATGAAAGCTGCAATGCCATGATTGGCGGGGGACAGTTTAGACTGTGTCTCCAGAGAGAAGTCAGAGCACTGAGATGATTTAAGCCTCAAACAAGCCCAGGGCACATCGGTGCTGGGTCCTGCCTGCACGGCGGGGAGCGGTCACTCTTCGGAGAGTGCACTTGCCCAGTGGTGGGCACCACTGGGACCTTGGCTGGCCCTGTGCTTCCATGAACCTCACAATAAAAGGAAACATAGGAGGGTGATTTTTTTTTTAACCATAAAAAAAATCACTACCAAAGGAGGATTTCCAGAACACCTCCAAATTCCAAATGGTCCACCACTCCTTCAATGACAGCTCATTAATTTTAATTTTCCTTTAAAAGTGAAAATGGTCAAAGATTGTGCTTTACCCGGTGGCATAATTCAGAATCCCATCATCCTCTGCTTACACCACCGGTATTCTACTATTCTATTATTTCCCTGAGTTATAGTCATTGTGGGCCCAGGGAACCTTTCCTTGACCCTACTTTTATGCTCCTAAACAATGTGTGCTTCCTGTTCCCATTCCAGTACCTCATCCCTAGCACAGGGAATCCAGCACACAGAGGACACCCCAGAAATGTTTATCCCATCCAATTTCAAGTGTGGTTTTGGACTGAGTCAAAGGAACTGGGAAGAGGGAGCCTGAACTGACACTTATGGCAAGTGTGACAGGGTGTGTGCTTCTGGAAGTGGTCCAGAGAGGCACTGGAGCTAATCTAATTAGCTGCTGCCTTGACTGACAAGCTCTTCTGCGTCCTCTCTCAGCATGGGTTCTACCCCAAAAAGGGTGGATGGGAAATTATTCAATGCTTATGTCTGTTCTACTACTATTACATATCAAAACCTGCCCTGACATTGACTTTGCCTTCTCATGACATGAAAAACACATGCACATGATTTCCTCTCAAAACACTTTTCCCTTTGTGTCCCTTACCACATAAACAAAACCAACAACAATAAAAAAATCCCCCACCGAATAATAAACGATAAACCAGATTTAGAAAACTAGGTAAACTATGGCAAACAAATTGCTTTCTGAAACGCATGAATAAACTCCTGAAAACACAAAGCTTTTAAATCTCTTTGATCCTGACTGCTCACTCTTCTTTTAATTGGAGGTAACCATACACCTCCTGGGTTTATTAGTGATAAGTTGGATGTATCTTAAAAAAAAAAACAAAAAAAACCCAAGAGGCTTTTTAAAGTAAGTCCTTGTTTAGGATTCAAAGGTATCTTCCACTCCGAGTTAGGTTGCCGATAAAAGCAAGAGAACAACTGTGCTGCCAAGCATCATATATAACCAAACCACCAATGACTGATTCTCCATGAACTCTTTCTATGGCCAACTGCTTGGTCCTACTATAACTCTTCTGTAAGAACCATAAAGGATATAAATAAATGAAGAAGCTCTTTTGCTCATGAAATTAAAACCCTTCAGTCTCCCTAGATACTAACAATGCTGTGTGCCACAGCACAAAACTCTTAACTGGGCTGGCTACGATGGGGAGGTACTACTGGTTGGCTGGAAACACTGGCTCCTCTAGACCAGAGTTTCTCAATCCCCCTGCAAAGACACTTTGGACCAGATAATTCTTTGTTAGGCATGACTGTCCAGTGCACTGTAGGATGTTTGGTAGCATCCCTGGCCTCTCTCTACTCAGTAGATACCAGTAGCATCCCCCATATCAGATGTGTTGACATTAGTGATGGCTCTAGTCATTGTCAAATGTCCCTTGGGGAACAAAACAGTCCTGGTTGAAAATCACTGTGTTAGCATTACAAACACACAGACTTTTGAATGGCTATGAAGAAAGTAAGCCCAATGTGAAAAAGGAGGTTTTTTTTTTTTTTTTTTTTTTTTTTTTAAGATTTCACTTACTTATTCATGAGAGACAGAGAAAGAGAGAGGCGGAGACATAGGCAGAAGGAGAAGCAGACACCCTGCGGGGAGCCCAATATGGGACTCAATCCCAGGATCCTGGGATCACAACCTGAGCCAAAGGGAGATGCTCAACCACTGAGCCACCCAGGGGCCCCAGGAGTCACCTTTATACATCAATGTAAAGACAAATCAGGGCCACTTAAGATATGATGGTCCCCAACTTGGGAAAAGAATGCTTACTTGAGCTTATTTGAGGCCACCAAGAAAGAACAGATGTAAAATGCCTATTGTGTCCACAATCCATTCCCACCTAGGGAGAGAAACACAACCAGCTGGAGCTGCCTCCCCATCGTAGCTGTGCATTTGCTTTTGTTTTCAGATTCTTTCCTTACATCATGGAAGAAAGGTCCCATGGCTCAGAAATGTCCTGAAAAGCACATGTTCTATAGTAACTGTGCTAAGTTAGTTGAGTTCCAGGTCACTCTAGGTATTCAAGGAGAGGCAAGAATACCAATCAGGCCAAGGATGTTGTGGAAGGGACTCTGCACAAAACAGGAGTTTGGCCTGACCTCGAACATGCCAATCCAAGATCCCCTCTGAATACCTTTCAGAACTCAGACCCTTCAGAATCCCTTCTCAGAAAGCTGTGACAAGGAGAGGGCAAAATCCTGCCCTGAGTGGATGACGATCTCAACTCCAGGACCCTCCTGGGTGAGGGGCACCAACCGGACATTTGCCTCTACAACCAATCACAGCTTAGTCAAGATTCCCCACTGGCTTGGAGCTCTCTCCAACTGGTTTTCCCCTCCCCACCACTAATTCTCGTTAACCTGAAAGACAGATTGCAGACGTATGGGATCTCACACTGATGTCCAATCTGTCTTTTCTAGCATCCTCTATTTATCAGACAGTTTCAACCATGTGAACCATGACTCCTCAGTCTTTGCCGAAGCATTCTCTTCACTGTGCAGAGCTGAAGTATGGGGATGGAATGCCAAGATGGCTCAGAGATGTGCAGCCATGTACATGCAGATCCATTTACAGACAAGACATAGAGCAAGATGGCGATGGGGTCTCCTGTTGCTGGCAAGAAACAGAAACAAACATTCTCTGCTCTTGGCTGGAAAACACCCAGGTGAACAGAACACCTGTCCAGTGGTCCTGCAGTAGTAACAGGGGCCGATGTTGCATTGCTCCCATTTCAAAGCAAGCCACGCCAATCCAAACAGTGCACGTGCAAGCAGTTTGTTCTTCAACCACCCAACTGTACCTCCCAATATATACGTCCTAATGAAAACACAACTTGGGATGTGCACCTGGATGGCTCACTTGGTTAAACATCTGCCTTTGACACAGATCATGATCTCGGGGTCCTGGGATTGAGCCTCTGCATTGGGCTCCTTGCTCAGCAGGGAACCTGCTCCTCCCTCTCCCTAGCTCCTGCTCTCAATCTCTCAAATAAATAAATAAAATCTTAAAAGAAAAAAAAAAAAGACAAAATGGGAGCTATCCATAGGCACACAACTTTTTAATATGAAACTCTGAGTTGAATTCTCTATCGCCACACAATGTTTTCTTTTATTTATTTATTTTTTTTGTTTTTTTTTCAATGTTTTCTTTTAAAGAATATGTCATTTTCACATGCAACTGTGTGCTTCATATGAGCCTAGTCCTTTTGCCTCCTGCATCTTATGTTCGAGATTTTCTTCCTGTGTCCAGCACTTTAAATGCAGCTCAACTCCCACAGAATAAAAATACGCAGAAATGTGGCTATCTGTTTACAACTATGTGGTTGCATTTCAGCAAAATTCACAGAATGTGGGATCTGAAAGGGACCTTATAGATTACCTACTTTGTATCCTCCACATAGCTTTTGGGGGGAATTGAGTCTCTAATAGTTCAGGGACTTTGCTAAGATTCACTAACGACTAAGCCAAGACAATGAATTTCTACTACCTTGCACTTTCCATTTACTATAAACTTATTTTCTACCCAACAGGGTGAAGCATTTGCCTGCTTACTTTTGCAGAACAGCCACTTCAGAAAACTGGCAGTTTCTTACCAAGTTAAATATATGTCTATTCTACGACCCAGTGATTCTGCTTCTAGGAACCTACCCAGGGGAAATGAAAACATATGTCCATATAAAGACTTGTACAAAAATGTTCAGAGCAGCTGTATCCATATAACCTCAAACTGGAAACAATATTAATGTGCAATAAGAGGTCAATGGATAAACAAATTGAGGTGTATTTATACAGTGGAATATTGGTTGCATCTGCAGATATTCTGGGCAAGTTGTCCCAATGCAGCAAGCAGAAAGAGGAAAGTTCAGTTTTCTTGGATTATCACCAGGTCCTTTGTACTCCTGGCCCTCTTAGCTCATTTTTTCAATATATTCTTTCTCCCTCTGCTAGCCAATTTTATATCCTCTTCTTCCAAACCTCAAATATGACAATACTTCCTCACCCATCCTCCCTCTCAGCTGAGAACCTTGCTCCCTAGTTCACTGAGAGTATTGAAACGTTGCAAAGAGAAATGCCACCCAGTCCCAGCATTGGTCCGCCAACCTACTGGCACTGGCAATGGGCACATCGTGCCTCCTGTGATTACTCTGCATGAACTGCCTGGACCCCCAGCCAAGGCCAACCCCTCCACTTGCATCCCAGATCCCCACCCCATCTGCCCACACAATGACACTGCTCTAGCAACTGTCCTCTCTCCTACATCATCGATTTCCTTCGCTCTGCTAACCATTCACATTAATACCACACACACTTTATTCCTGCCTGTCTTGACTCAACATCCTCCTCTAGTGACTGCCCATCCCTGCCTTCACTCGGAGTGAACTCTCCAAAGATTTATCTGTGTTTAACCCATTCCAAGCTAAGCTTCCTACTCCAACCCCTTTGGTATCAAAACATGCTCTGAGCTTTGACAAGACCTCTCTGTTTCCTGTACTGGCTTTGATAGCCTTTCTACTGCCTCTTAAATGCCAGGGGTTCTGGGGCTTAGTCTCTGGATTTCTTCTTTTCATACTCCCTAGATGATCTCCTCTAGACTCCCAACACCCTGGACTCTCACGCTTGTATCTCCAGCTAGATCACAGTCCTGTCTCGGGATAATGATGACCCACCTGCCAACCACCCCCTTAACACCTCCCAAACTGTCCCTCTCAAATCCACTCCTCTCCAAGAATTCCATTTGGACAACACCAACTTCATTCTTCCCATCCCACCTCCAACTCACCAGCAAATTCTATCAGCCTCTCTCTTTCAAATACACATCTAATGTCCCATCTCAGCCAACCCACCACCACCTCCTGCTCAGGTTCCTGCAACTGCCTCCAAACTGTTTTCTCTGCCTCCCTTTTCATTCCCCGGGACCAGTGCTCCTTCTAAAAGATTAACCAGATCTTGTCACTCTTCTGCTCAAAACATACCCATGGCCTCCTGTCTCACTGAGAACAAAACCCAAACTCTTGTCATTATCACCTCTTGAACCTCACAGTGGCCTTGCTATGTTTTCCTGGGTGGGTGCACCTGTGCCCCCCTGCCCCCGCCTGGACCACTGCTCTTTTCAATTTCTGCACATACATCAGGTCTCTGAGGCCTTCTGTGACACTTCCCACCCTCTGCCTCTTGTCACCACCTAACATTCGTTCACTGACTCTCTCTCCCCACTAGAATGCAAACTTCACCAGGACAGGTATTGTATTTTATTCCCCATTGGACCCAGCGCCAGTAATAGGCACTATAAATCTTGGTTGAGTGAATAAATGAATAACAAAAGAATACCATGCTTTGTATTGAGTGGAACACGTTCCTTCTACTTCCTGCAACTAAAGCATTATCAATAAATTACATTATCAACAAATTAGCTCGCTGAGACCATCAGAGCTCTGTTCTCCAAATCGCCATAAGAGAATCAATAGCAACGGATCAAACCATGAAGAAATTCAATCTTGCCTCCACATGAAATCAAAATAGCATTTATGGTACGCAAAGTTACTTATTAATTCAATAAACATTTACAAACATGCAACTGTGAGCATAACTTGTTAAAGAGAAAAAAATCAGGCAGCTGGAGCCACAAGCAGGTTTCCCGTAGTGCAGGCTGTCTACCTATCTGCGCAGCAAGGGATTTGCTGACTTTTACTCCCTTTCTTCCCCACCTCCCTTTATTTGAAGTTTAGATCAATCTGGAAAAGCTGAGTGGGGGAATATAATTCTAGGGTTGCATTACTATAAAGAAAAGTCGTATTAGGCATTATTAATAACTGACAGTGAACGGTCAAAAGATACTCTAAACACAACTAGAAACATCACTTAAAATTCACACTCAGATCAACCACTTGCTAAAGATCATTTTTTTGCAGTATGTGATGTGAACCCTCAAACAGAGGAGAGATTTCCCCAGCACAGAAAAGAGTTGGGCAGGAAGAATAAAAGACACAAAGAACAGTATCCAGATCACAAAAATCTGAACAATTAAAGAATTTGGCACATCACGTCTCTGACACTCTATTTCCAAAAAAGATGAAAGGAAAAAACAATCATAATCGGTTATATTTTTATGGCACTTCACAGCTTGAAAATCACATGATCATACATTATTCCTTCCACCCCGACAAAACTTAGGTTGTGGACACAACAGTGTAACTACTGTTAAAACGAAAACAAAAACAGGCCTAAAATGGCACCACTTAGGTTAAGCCCTCAAGTCAGCAAATCAATACCTAACACCTAACCTAACTGCAGTTTCAACCTTCTAGGTGTGGAACCGTTAAGGAATCAATATGGAATTTCCTGGCGAATACTAGAAAATTTACTGAGAGACCCCTTCTGCTGTCCTGAGGAGGGTAACTTTGCCTCAACAATGCATTCCTTGCTAATAAATTCCCCCCCCCTTTTTTTAATTCCCTCTCTGCCTCTGTGCCTTTAAAAGTTTTTTTTTTTTTTAAAGCTCTCAGGGCTCCTTTCTCCCTTCCACTTGATAGATGGAACCCTGCCTGATTGATGAATGGTTCAATAAAACCAATTAGATTTTCAAATTTATTTGCTTGAATTTTGTTTAACTTTATATACTTTTTACATGTTTTATACACGTTTATTTATTACTTCATAGAGAAAGAAACTGAGGGTCAAACACTTCCAAAAATTTTTTTCTATGGTCAATACAGTTTGGAGAAATGCTATACCATCTATGCTCTCTCTGGACGTCAAAGATAAACACTTGCTATTCTCAAAGGGTTTTTCCCCAAAGTTTTCTAAGCTTATTTGAACATAGCACCCTTTTGTGGGCCTATTAATATCCTTGCAACATACACAGATCACCCCAGCCTGAAGATTCTCCAATATCACTTTGTGGCCTCAAAAGATTCTCCACAAGTGAGGCCCCCAGTGGGTCTGTGATTTAAAATAAAATCTTGATGAAAATGACAAGCATAAACTAGCCCCGTGCCTGCTGTAAAGTAGTCAATCAATGAGTGTGAGTTTCCTGGCTTCTGTGCAAGGACAGGGGCTGCAGGTATTCCCACAGGGGCTCTTGGAGAGGTAGCTCTGGAGGCGAGAAGACTGTACCTTCCCTGAGATGACAGTGGGAACCCCGAGGCGAGGATGCAGGGCAGCTTTGCAAAGCCAAAGCTCAAGTATGACACACATGCCATTAAGATACACGCAGCTCAATGCAGTCCATTTAACAGCTTCTGACACGTACTGAAGCTGGGAGGAACTGGGGTGGAGGGGCAGGGTTGGACAAGGAAATTCTGCAACATGCATGAATCCAATCCCCTACGGTTTTCCCAACTGCAAGAATGGATGCAGACCTCACAGGATAATCATGCTTATTAAATATGGGTGAAATGATTGTGATTCATCTTCTCTCCTGCTTCTTTTTTTTTTTTTTTCTCTCCTGCTTCTTAAATCACTTCATGAAAGCCAGACTTGGCTTCCACAAAAATAACATAATGCCGTACAAAATGGTCTCATTATTAAAAGTACCCTTTAATGTAAAATGATCTTGGACAGTTATTCGGTTGCGATCCTGCAGGACTCTGCTGCTGTTTGTGAGTGCTAACGGATGGGGTAAATTATTTCTCTGATATCACGCAAATGGAACTTCTGAACTCATTATGTATAAATTATTAAGTTATAAAACATGCCTGCTAATAAAACTGGAGCTACAAGAAGTGTGATTAAAGTCACACGTGACTGTGACCTATTAAACAATAATGTATTAATTCATAAAGCTGTACGCAGCTTATCCAGATCCTATAATTAAAATATGCTTCATCACTAATTGCCTTACGAACCCTTAAATTTCCCCAGAACGATTCGAGAAGGATGGCAAAACAGCAGCTCTTGCCAGTATATGTCTTCTGGTATTGGTAACTAAGAAAACCCTTGTAATAAAACAACTTTTTAGCTCTGTTCTAATGCAATCCTATTGATTAGTCCACAGATTTATGGCTGGAAAATATTTTGGTAAAATTAATGTGTGTTTAAAGGTAGGGAAAAAACCATCCAGGCACAGAAATTGAGGGGAATAACAATGTTTCACATATTTCTGCCAACATATTAACTAATACAGCAAAAAAGATCCTTGATATGTCATTTGCTGACTGATGGGTGCACAGAGCTGAGGCTCAAGCACGGAATTTTATTGCTGAAGACATTTTCATCTGCAGCCAAATCACCAGGGAAACACTTTGTCAAACAACTTCATTCTGCATGGAGACTTTGTGACAATATTGGCATCCTCAGAATTTGCTCAGGTTTTTCCTATTGCATCTACCTGTCTGTGCCTGGAAATATTTACAGCAACACTGCAATTCATGCAGACGTTTGGTTTTAGCACCTAGAAACAACCTAGCCAGCTCACGTTTTATAGTCAGAGAGTTTAAAGTAAGTGCTCTGAAGCTGTATGTTTTTAACATAAATAAGACAATATATTTTTAGGAAAAATCTATATCAAACCCCCATTTCGTATTAATAGGAAAAAATCTGGCATTGGGGATCTGCAAAGTTAGAAACCAAAGTTGCTTTCCTAGCAGCCCATCTTTTTGCCTGAGTACATCAGAAAGGTACAAATTAGGAAAGAGGGAGGTAGGGGGAGGAAGGAAAGGGGAGGGGAGGAAGGGGAGGTTGGAGGAAGAACACAATACGCTGCTTGTTGGATTCTGGTTATTTTGAACTCCACTTTTAATTTTAGATCCTGAATTTATTTTGCCTGAAGTGAGAACACAACCCCTCAAAACAGCCCTGGACACTTCACCCTTCCTCTTATCCAATCATCACACACATGTTCCCAAATTCTTCCCCTAAATAACTTTCTCAACCTCTCCTTCAGCCCCTGGTCCAAGCTCTACCATCCATGTCTCATACCTAGGCACCAGAGATGGCCCAGCAAGCCGTCCACTTCTGCTGACCCCTTCACTTATAGCCTAAAATGACCTTTCCAAAGCAAATGGGATCAAATTCCCACCTGTTCACACTTGCCATTTCCCTTCACTTTGGGATAAAAATCCTCCAAGTGAGCTACTAACTAGCATGGGGTGGTTCCTGCCCAGCACTGACTTCACCTGGGACCACTCTCTGTGCTACTAGCATAGTCAATTCCTCAAAAGAGCCTTGCCTTCTTCTGCCACAGGGCCTTTGCATGTGCAACTTTCACTGCCAGGGGTGCCCTTCTGCTTGCTGCTGGACTCCCCTTATCCTTCTCATTCCTTCACATGTTAGCTCCTGCCACTTTTCAGTTTTGTTGGGCTATCAGGTTCCCAGGTACAAGCTCTTAGAACACAATACTGTGCTTTTCCTTTTCCATACTTAACTACATTTTATAATATGTATCTATTTATGAGACTGTTTAGATTAGGGAGTGACTCTCCTATTGCACTGTACAGTTCATATGGTCAGGGGACAATATCTATCTTCACACATGAGTCCCTCAGCAGAGGGCCTGTCTGAATGTAGAACAGGTGCTCAATCAATGCCACTGAAGCAAGGTTGCTGAACGATGGGTCCCCTCACCGCATTAATAACAAGCAAGAAGACTTCTACTACCCTTCCCACCATTAAAATCAGGGCTCTGTAGAGCCACAGAGCCAATCACCTGACAAGATGACCTGCCACCAGCAAATTGTTTATGTTATTAAGTATTTTTTCCCTCAAAGTGTAGGGATGAATTAAACAAGGCTACTTACACACACTCCTATATATGCTATGGGTTGCTGTGAACACGTCTTTATTAATACAATCAAAGAGCAAGGACTTGGATCTGTATGGAGTTGCTCATGGATATTAGTGTGATTTTGGTCTAACTTTTCCTTTCTCGATCATTTCACAGATTACCTAGTGACAGAAGTACGCTGACATTCACTCTTTAATAAAGTTAACAAAAAAAGCAGAGAGGTGTGCAAAGGCAGGCAGGTAGGGGAGGAAGGAAAGAAGCAAAGGACACAGTAATAGGCGGCTTGGCAAACTACTGAATAATCCAGAAGAGCTGCAGAACAATCAGCTGCTGCCCTGCAGAGATCCAAAGATCTGGCGAGAAATTGGTAGAAAAGGTGGAAACAGCATCAATACCAACCAGCCTCTGACTATGAACTCTGGTTGACAACAGAAATCCAAGACTAGCCATACCATCTGGGTCTCTAATTTTTCTCATCAGTGATTTTTCACAGACTGTCTGCTATATGCTGAGGAAGAGCTACTTTCATCTTAAATTTTCTGGCCACTGATTATAAACAGGATGGCATGCTTTCATATAGGAAGTAAACAAAGAAACATCAGGCTTGGCTTTGGAGGGATGTCAGTGTTATATAAAATTAGATTATTCTTTAAACCCACTCTGTAACATTCTTTTCTAATCATACAGATAATCTCTTCAAGGACCCTGAAATAACAATTGATTATGTAAAAGCACTAACCTTAAACCTCTTTCCAAAAGACTAACCACCACACAGAACAAAATCCTTGTGAATTCTCCATTTTGAATTTACATAGGATTCCCTGTTAGCCTCAAGATTTTAAATATTTATCCTTTACTTTGTAAAAGTCTAGTTTCTGGGACATAATAAATGCACAGAAAAATCTCATGCTTATTCTTTAAATAACAAGCCCAAACAAAAATTCATCGATGTTCTAAAAGGTGAAAAGGTAATAGGTTCATTTTGGTCAACGCATGTGTTTATTGTTTAATTTACTCAGGAGGAAAAAAAAAAAAAGCCTGAAAGGATTTATAAAAACAGAATGGCTATTCAGATATAGTACCATGAAGGACAGTTAAGGATCTGTACCGAACTGCTTTATTTAAGAATCAGAATACGGTTTAAGAAGCAAGTCCAGTAACATCCTGCCATGTGAATCATATAGATTTGTCTGGACAACATCAAACACATAACGATGATTTGTGGAAAAAGGTAACAGATGTAATCTGTTACTGAGAAGAGAACTAGCATGACTGCCTTAAAAATGATGGCCACCCTTTACTTCAGAGTGGCTTTCGTGTGGACACTTGAAGATGCAGAAATTACTTTCATTATGCAAAAAATGGTAAATTCCTGTTACCTTACTCCACCACCTTCCAAGAATTAGACCACTTCTGCATCATCATTCACTTCTACAGAAGTGATAAATAATACACAAAATTACCTTTTCACTACTGATCCTGGTGCCACCTATGTTAACCATGTAATCTTGGGAAAGTCCCCTACCGTCTCTGTGCCTCAATTTCCAAATCTACACATTGGAGGTAACCCTGACAGGGCTATTTAGCTGAATTAGAAAACACAAGTGTAGCCTATCACTTCCCACCTCTTTTTTTTTTTTAAGATTTTATTTATTTATTAATGAGAGACACAGAGAGAGGCAGAGACACAGGCAGAGAGAGAAGCAGGCTCCATGCAAGGAGCCCGATATGGGACTCGATCCCGGGATTCCGGGATCATGCCCTGAGCCAAAGGCAGATGCTCAACCACTGAGCCACCCAGGTGCCCCCATCACTTCCCACCTCTTGTCTGGAACTGGGCCTCGCACAGCCCTGTCCTCAATAAATATAAGCTGTGGCATTTATCAACCACATGCCTGCTACACACCTGGGTGAAGATGACTTACAAATTATACAGGAAATTCATGTTCTCTCTCTCTCTCTCTCTCTTTTTAAGATTTATTTATTCAAGAGAGACACACAGAGAGAGGCAAAGATATAGGCAGAGGGAGAAGCAGGCTCACTATGGTGAGCCTGATATGGGACTCGATCCTAGCACTCCAGGATCATGCCTTGAGCTGAAGGCAGATGCTCAACCACTAAGCCACCCAGGTGTCCCAGGAAGTTCATGTTTTCCAAGTTATTACCACAACCAAAATGTTCTGGACAGCCTAATGGATATGAATGTTAACAATGACCTTTCTCCGCTAAGGAGATTTTCACTAGTGATAAGCAATTGTAGGTTATACAATGGGGGGGGGTCCCAGTGCCAGCTGCTCTGCCCCAGGCTTGCCATGTGTGATCTTATCCACTCCTCAGGGCAGTCCTAGGATATAGATACTATTCTGGTTTTACATGTTATAAAAGAAGGCATAGGGATGGAGGAGAAGTGAAAGAACTTGCTCAAGCAGTGATACTAGGTCTGAACCAGACTCTGTGGATCCCCAAGGCCTTGAACTAACTGCTATATGAAGTGCAGAGTTCCAATTTGTACATGCTAAATGGGTCTGCCAAAAGAGGAAAAGGAATATTTATGGTGAACTGTAGTTCTTCTCCACAGCAGAAGGCACCAGGAATAAAAGTTTTCTCATCGCTATTAATAGTGATTTTAAGCAAAAATATGTAATATGATATATATTTAATTATATTTAAGAAAATATTAGTACAGGGATGCCTTAGTGGCTCAGCAGTTGAGCATCTGCCTTCGGCTCAGCTGTGATCCCAGGGTCTGGGATTGGGTCCCACATTGGGCTCCCTGCAAGGAGTCTGCTTCTCCCTCTATGTCTCTGCCTCTGTGTGTCGCTCATGAATAAATAAATAAATACTTAAAAAAAAACCATTACTACAAATAATTGATCTTCAATTATTTCATGGCATTTTTGCAAGAGCCTATTTTTCCATGAAAGCATTCCAGAAAATTCCCTGTTCCTAATCTCATTTTATCTACAGGAAAATAAAACCAAGGAAATTGTGTTTCAATATTTAGTAGTGCTGATTTCTTAGCACTCGCTTTCAGGGGGAAAAAAAGCAATGTTGGAAAGGTTCCAGAAGTTCAAGACACAAATCTCTTTCTCCTTAAGCCATCAAACATCAGAACCAATTGGCAAAAACATGTTATATGGCTTTCTAAAATATCATGTCAGAGTTGCAAATTTAGTAAACATAAATGAGGACTTGAACTCGTCAGGGATGCTGAGTGTCACTTCTCCCGTACATCTTTCGAAGACAATCTTGAAGTATCTTTAAGAGGCAGAAGTGTTCTAGGTGAGATTTAGTACAGAAGCTGATCTTTTTCTCCAAAACCATTATAAATGCTTTCAAAAAAGAGAACAAGAAAACAAAACAAATCCTGAAAATAATCTAGGGCAAATAGTAATACACTTTACAAAAACACATTGTCTTACACATGCAAAAGACCTAGCTAGTGAGGTCACTTATATTTCCTAAATTTAAGATTACAAATCACATATTTTTCTAAAATGAATTTGTTTTTTCAGCTATCAATCGGGGCCGAAAAGGGATTCTCACGTGTGTTCAGAAACAATAGTACTAAAAAAAAGCTGCTTTTGGACCAACTGGACACAGCTCTTGTTCAGCTGCTTAGTGATATCTTGCCCCATCATAACTGATATGAGGAAGCACTTTCCTCAATCATGAGGGTTATAGTAAGGCAGAAAGACACCAGCTCAGCAGTGCTATATGAAAATGTGGCCCACAGCAATTTGACAGTCAAGAATCAAGATCCACAATGACCGCTGATTGCTCTTAATATAGTCAGGAGCTGTGTCTTTCATGCTTAGAGCCCCCTTCTCGGTCTAATGCCTGAGACTGAACTGTTCACAGCATAACCAATACCGCCTCTGCCATGTTTTTCCCTCTTGATCAAACTCCTTCTCCCTAGCAGAAGTAAACTCTTTCACCGTCATGTTCCCACTTCTCTGCCCACACTTCCTTCCATCATAGCTCCCCAAAGACTTTATTTCATATATTTGTTAACATGTTTGTCCTTCCTTCTACCCTGGCATGCCACTGTGGCAAAGCCCAAAACTCTGCTCAGCTTTGGGGGTTAGTACAGACACGGCACACGTTAGTAGGTACTTCTGAGGAGTAGTTTCATCAGGTACTACGGTGATGGGTAACAGTTTGTGAGATAATGTAACTCACAACATGAAAACCTGTAAATAAGCACATGAAAACATGCTCGACATCATGGCCATTACTGAAATCCAACTAAAACTATAGTACCATTTCCCATCCACTGGGGTGGCTGTAATCAAAAGGACACATTAACATATGACAGCCAGGACGTGGAGACACTAGAGCTCTCCCACAGAGCTGGTGGGAATGTAAAATGGTGCACACCCTTGGAGAACAGTCTGGATGCAAACTGGATGAATATACTAAAAGTCACTGACTTGTACACTCTGAATGGGTGATTTGCACGATTTGTGAATTCTCTCTCAACAAAGCCAGGAAGGAAGCAACGACACGGAAGCTCCTTGGCATCTGACTAGTCCTTGCCTGACACGCAACCAAGAACTGGAATGGCCACCAAACTAAGTACTTGCTTCTGATTGAGGTCTTCTCTGGATTGCTCTTTTCTTCAGTCTCTCAAAGGCTGATCATTTTGGGGGAAACCAAGACAGGTTAACGACAGAACTCTCAGGGTCAGCTAATCTGATTTCTCAGATGCTCAATCAATTTGCTCACTCTCTGGATATACTGCTTATTGCTTTTCTCCTTCATACTGCCTGTGAGGAGATGTCAAAGCTTGTTACGAGCCTCTGACTGGAGCTACTTGGAGTAGAAGCTGCAATCTCCAATTAGTCAAGTTTACAACTTGAGGAAGCAAGAAGGAGACAACAGTGAGGGAGGCAAGTATGCAGATGGCCAAAATAAACAACAAACATTCGTTTTCTTTTCTGAGATTGAACAGGAAATTCAACGATTCACTCTTCTGCTTAAAAGCAGTGGCTTACAGAAAATTAAATGTACGTGTTATTCGATACAGAAGATGTATAACAAGAGTTTCCAAAATTACTGTTGAAAAGCAAGATATTGTTTTCTAGTTACTAGTTTTACTTAACCTATTAAAAACAGGAAACAGTGGAGTAAAAAGTGTTGACTCTGTCCAAGTCACAAAGTATAAAAGCATCAATTACGGCAGAGGGCTTTTAGACTCCATATATTTACGAGGAGCTCCTCTTCCTCTTTCCACTAGGTGTCCTATAAAAGGAGACTCTGTCTTCAGACTTTTAAATAGTTAAGGGAAATCCATTTAAATATTTCTTTAAAAAAATACCACAAGAACTTTATGAACCTCCTAAATCAAAGACTTAATCTCATTTTTATTTTTAATTTATTTTTTGAACCATCAATGCAGCTTTAACTTAAAAAGCTTTTTCACTCAAATTTATTCATAAGCAAGACAAACACCCTAACAGAACAGAGATTAGAAGGGGTCCTTGTGAATCATGAAGGCACAATATTCAGCATGTGTGAACACTGGGAATTAAATCACCCTCCCTCTCTGAGATATGCATCTTATTCCTTCAGTATCCAAACAACTGGGATAACTTATTTATCCAAATCAATTAACCAAATTAAAAAGAAAAAGCAAATTCAAAGGGAAGAATCTTATCAGTATTTAAAAAGAAGTACGGTACCTGAAAGAACCCAAGACAGAGCTTTGTAAATCCTAAGAGGTACTTAAAATCAGAGCTAATAAAAGAAGACAAAAACAAAAATTTTAACTTTGCTATATGGGAGAGAGGCACAAAAAGAAAGAAAACTAAATCAAAAGGCTTTTTACCACTATTTCCCAAATCAGGACACAGAAAATGTCAATGAGAGTAGAACTAACCTCTCCTTCCTACCAAGTTCTTCAGAAGCAGGTGACTTTTGTAGGGGGCTGGACAGACCACACCTGAATTCTTCACTGAATTCAGTATGAAAATCCTTCTCAGGAGGAAGCACAACTCTCTCCACAGATCATTAATGTTTGACTAACAGCTCAAATTTTACTGGCAATCACTCCTTCATCTTGGTTGAGATGAAATTTTGTAAGACATAGGGCATTTATTGGAAAAAACAAATAAAGCCATTCACACACAGTGATAAATTCCCAACGTGACACCATCAGAAACTCTTACAGTATTTACCACTACTTTAGGACTTCTGTTTAAAAAAAACAAAACACATTCTGCTATCTAAAACTCTTTTCCAACTCCACTCCCTACACAGGATGACGTAGGAGTAGGCATTTCTCATCACAGAGTAACACACCTGTAGGGTGCTTTGTCAAGTTACATGTATGCAATTATCTCATTACACGTGACAATAATTAAATTGCTTTTTTCCTCAGGTGCAGTCTGTAATAATGGAATAACACTAATACCAAAATAAATTAAAACATGCAGGCATGTCCACTCTGTAAAAGCAGAGGCCATCTCCTTTGCTCAGTATGGTTATTTTAAATATCCTTTTTATTTGCAGGCACATCACAAGGTTGACAGGATAATAAGCAGGCTCATGGTGTCTCATTAATCACCTTTCTGTTACAACAGAGGTTTAAATAAAGACTGTATAGTAGCACAGCTAAACATGATTTTAGCAATATTTCTCTTCTCAAAATACTGTCAATGTTTATCAAACATGGCACACAGTAGGTGCTTCGTGAATGTCCACTGCTACTGATAACAATAATGATAAAGGTATCTTTTGAGAAGGCTTACAGACAAGTACAGAAAAAAAAAAGGGGCCCAAAGGCAAGAACTGAATCTAAATGAACTAACAATCAGCAATAAGAAGTCCTGAAAGACCTTGTTTTTATCCAAAAAAGAGAAAGCAGTGAATTTTTCATAATATATAGTTCACTCATGTTTTTAATATTTATAAGTGACACACATGATTTACGAACAAAAATGTGAACTATGGAATTTATTTAGATTTGATTTACTTGAATCATCTTTATTAGATAAATTAATTTTTTATTGTCACATATCCAAGATGGTCCTCTGCACATGAATTTTTACTATGAAATAGTTTAAAAATTTAAATGCTATATGCGTCAAAGTTTTTACTACTGCGCTATCATGTTTCTTTTGATGTACTTACAAAATTTATTTTTCAAGCTTATGTCAAAAAAGGCATATATGATTGAATCATTGATCTGAAATAACCTCTTTATTCTCTTTTTTTCTGGGTTAAAAAGGTGCTCTATTGTTTCTAGGTTAAGAAGGTGCTCTGTGTTTAGTGATGAAACTTATTCATTTATTTTGCCAACTTTTCATCTAAAATTTATTCGAGGAAGAGCCAGTTCAAATTTATATCATTTAAAGGAAAAATGCCAAATGCTCACCCTTCAAGATTATATATATTTTTTTTACCTTCCTTTAGCATAAGCAGATAAATTCTCCATGTCACGGCTGCTGAGTTTCCCTGCTATTTTTATTTTCTACTGACAGAATATTCAAAGCTGACAAATGTTGTAGAACAGACATAGTTATTAAAAGCTTCAATTTACAGCAAATAGTGACAGTTTGCTTTTGCTACTCATAAAGCAAAATCGAAGAGGTGTAAATACACAGAGAAGGTGGAACAAACATGCTTTAGATCTTTTTAGAATAGTTCCAATAAGCAATGCTCATTTGCCATATTATTCCAAAAGTATTAGTTTAGTCACTGATTAAAAAAATAATAACATAATTATGGCTGGCAACTTTTAAAAACTTTACTTATGGCTATCCTTTATATTCAAGGAAGGCTTTTAAAAAACTCACAGATAAAGGACTTAAAACACAACATGTAAAGTTCTGTACTAATTAAGAAACATCATGTATTTGCAGGAGGACAAAAAAATGAGGCAAATAAGCAAAATATTTCCAGTGCACAGGAATAACTGGTCTGCCGCCAAGCTGAACTTCCTACAATTGACCATCACCCAGATTTTTAGTACATTTTACTAACTGTTAAGGGGTAGAAAGACTTATGTACACAAGAACTATGCAAATTCTGAGTAATGGCAGGGGTCAGATAATGTCAAAGACAATACCGAAAACGCTGGACATGGAACACTTCTTAGCACTTAACGTGACCCCTTTGGAGGCTGAATCCTAGTGGTGTTAAAGCATAAAATATACTGCTGGCAGAATTTAGTAATGGCAAGAGAGACATCAGGCGAGGAAAAACCAGGAGCATTCATACAGAAAAAGTAAACTGTGTCTCATTCAAAAAGCGTGTCATCAGCAAAAGGAGTGATTTAGGAAGTCTGTTCTGAGGCTATGGGAGAGGCAAAGACAACATAAGGAGGTGATAGTACCTGCCCCAAAGCAAGAAAATCAAGAAAGAATCTGGAGAAAGGAACCAGACCCAAACAGAGAAAAGCTTTTGCCAAACTTCCCACGGTGATGGGAATATTCTTTATCTCAACATGGGTGCTCAATATGTGATATATTCATTTCTCAAAACTCAGGGAAATACATACTTATAGTCTGCATGTACTGTGTACATAGCTTCAATTAAAAAAAAACCTTAGGTCTTCCAAATATATATTTATTTTATTGCCTTCGATGCAAAATGAAGTCTTCTGTTAATTTTTTTAAAAATATTTCTTAAAAAGCATAAAAGGAAGAACTGAGAAAATCTAGCAGAAAAAATAGGAGTAGACCAGAGACAAACCATTAAACTTGGAGTCACCAATGAAAAAGAAAAAAAAAAATCTTTCCAAAGACTCAAATAGTGCTCATGGGAGCAAGTGAAAAAAGAGAAGTAATGATGCCTCATATCTGCATAACCTGACATATATTATCTATATTTAATAAAAAAGCATTTGTTTAATAAACTAGGCTATGAACAGCATCTCCATTTTTAGAGCCAATGAGATGTACAGAAGAGTTCACGGATATGCCTAAGGATACACAATTAGGACAGAGCCAGGATACAAATAGATCTCTCAGACTCCTACACATAACTCATCTCACAAAACAATACTCTGTGTGCATATTGTGTGTGGTGTGTAAAACATAAAAATAAGAACCACTGTTAGCTTCATATAGTAGTGATGAGGCTTTCCGCCTCGCCTCCACACAGGATGGGCGAGTATAAATGTGCTGGAAACTATGCGCATGAACTAAAACAATCATGAGTTCTTTTTCTTAAATATTCATTCATTCAATGGTTTAAAAATCTGCAACATTATACTCAGATATGCAAATATGTATCAGCTAAATGTTTAACAGCCTAAAAAGCTTTCTGACTGGGTATGTTGAGTATAATTTCATTCTCTTAGCACAACTTTTATTATGACTTGATTGAAGTTAGTTGGCTTGATTTCAGAAAAGCGGGAAGAAGACAATGCCAAACAAGAGCCCATTTCCTGTGGATTAATTACTGAGATGTGCTTTCGGAAATCTTAGAGAGTGGGAAAGAACGGCACTCTTCAAAGGCTGTCCATAAAAGTTCACTGAGGCTCAAATGTGACATGAGGGCTGAAGGGTGCCTTGGCTGGTCCTGGAAATAGTGTTTTTTTTTTTTTTTTTTTAAGATTTTATTTATTTATTTGTAAAGACACAGAGAGAGAGAAGGAGAAAGAGAGACAGGCAGAGGGAGAAGCAGGCTCCACGCAGGGAGCCCGACATGGGACTCGATCCTGGGTCTCCAGGATCACACCCCTGGTTGCAGGCGGCACCAAACCACTGCGCCACTGGGGCTGCCCTGGAAATAGTGTTCTTACGTACATCCCCTCCTGGGTTCCTAAACATACGAAATTCTGCATTAGTACTGGCCTTCCTTCCATCTGCCCTCTGGTAATATCAGTTGCCCAGCCTTAGAGGGTCATAGGAAGACCTCGAAGCATGAATGGTTTGCTCTAGGTGGCTCACTGTGCTTACTCCAAACTTAACACACACACACACACCCCAAAATGAAGCAAATCCGTTAGTGTAGATTTCAAAATCACAATCACTGATAAAACCCATATACAGTTTTTCCTTCCTAAATAGAAACGTGTATTTTGCATTTTACCATAAAATGTGCAAAATACAATCTAATAATTAGTCAATGGATATTTGGGAATATAGGGGTGAACCACCCAATTCAACTGTGATAACCCTTAAAATTTTCTCTCAAATGAAGTTTGTATCTTCTTCCACAATGAGAAATGGAAGACCAGTCACAGAACAATAAAGGCAAAAGCACTGCTAATATATAACCACCAAAAAAAGTGAAACACTGAAAGCGCAGTGCTTAAGAACATGGGCTTAGGCCTCGGATTTTGGTTCAACGGTGGGCTCTGTTACTCAGTAGCTGCATCACTGGGGGCAAAAAATTTAACTGATCAAAGCCTCAGTTAGCTGATCTATGAAGTGGGAATAATTATATTTTCTTTTGACTTCATAAATTATCCTGAGGATAATTTACATGAAGGGCTTACCAGGAGAAGATAGGGGATACAAGCTCAATAGTTATATAATTATATATAATTTTGTATATATGTATACATAATAATGCATACATAACAATTCTGTAATAATTATTTTGAATAGTGCTATAATAGAGAAAATGTTTCATTTTTTACTTAATATTTTTTAGTTATGAAATTTTGTTAGAACATTTACATGTTGTTACTTAAAATGATAAGTTGCATGTAGTTAGAGAAAAATCATTAGTAGAAAGTACAAAGAAAGAGCAAATACCACATGCAATCCTAACACTTGACAAAACTACTGGTATTTAAAGTGTATCCTCCAAAGTTTTCTTTTTAAAATGCACAGTTGCATGTAAGTATAGGTAGAGTATATAGTCTGCCTTTTAAATTTGTTATATATTATGAAAATTCTCCAAAACCATTAGTCTTACAGAGCATTAAATGGCTATATAAGCATTCAGTCATACTGCTGCATCATGACTTCCCCAATCACGGGTTGTGGGGCACTCGGTACTTCCAATCACTGCTATTATAAATGAGGTTAAGTTTTTGTTTGCTTGGTTATTTGTTAAGGGGATTATAATCATGTACAAAATAAGGCGAAATAAGGTGAATGAGCCAAGCTGAAGAATCCTATTTCTTTCAAAGCTTTGGCCAGTAGCTGTCGGGTGGAGTTGTTATGAAAATCGATGTGTTTCAACAAGTGAGTTCTTAGTAACTCCCGAATTCCTTTCTATCATACATCCTTGGTCAACCAAGCTTACAGAGTATATGCCCAACCACGTTTTTGGGTTAACAGAGGTAGAACCGCAATGACTTACCTGATCTCACAGAATTGGCTTACAATGTACTTCCATAAACACATTATGTAAGATAAAAGAAAAGTGGCTTTGACAAAAGTGACAAATTTTACTCAGGGTTTTTACAGAAAAAACTTTTTGGAATAGGTCATTTAATAAAAAAAAATTCCTCATTTCTTGTACTATTTAATCAACAAAATTAGAATCAACAAAAACAAAATGAGAGACAGACATGTTAATAGCTATCAATGATGTTTTTCAGTATCACAAAAATAGAACAAACAAATAATGTTTCAAGGAAAAATACCCTTCACTTTAAATCCTGGAAATATGCAAATACAATATAGCTTCATACACTCAGGAAACTGGTTCTTTATTCCACAGAGGTTTTTCTGTCAGTGTTACAAGCTAAAAACAAAATATGAATGACAAGTGCACATACTTAGCTGATGGAGAATACAGAGTCCAACACTAACCACATTAATCTCTCAGAGGTTATGTGACTTCCGGGCAGAAATATTGATTCAGACCTAGTCTCCTGCCACCAAGTTTGACAAGTATTCTAATCTGAGGTGGGAAATTTCTCCCCAAAATGGGGAGAAAGTTTCAGAACTTCCTGGAGCTCCTCTGGCTAACCTGGTAACTAACCTGATTATCTAGTTTAATTCATGGATTAAGAACTTTTTGATAAAGAGGCTGCTGCTAGATAATAAGAGTATATACACACAGACTTCACTGGAGACTGAAAGTTAATTAAAAGCTAACAGTTGAAAGAAGTGGGCAACGCTCCCCATGTAGTTATGCTAGGTTGGATCTTTAGCTTTGTGGGGGCTTGAGGGGTCAGTTTTTAATACTGCAGTCTGCAGTCCTCCTTGGCCCACGCTAAGCACAAGCGTGATTGTCCACTGGATTCTTCTTCTAGTGGGTAATTGGGTTTTATGCTATCATTTCATCTCAAACACACAAGGAGTTTTAGTGGTTTATGTCTTTTCCTTTCCTCTAATCGTTGTGTATCTTGGGTTTTGATTTTTCATTTTGCATGCCAACTTGTCAACTTCAATTGCAACAGAAATAAAACCATTTAGAATTATCTAAACTTGGGGGCTGAGATTTAAAAAAACAAAACTGGTGTCATCTGGTACATTGTACATCTTTCTCAGAAGATCTTTCTTTATCCTTGAAAATATAAACCAAGTCTGTTCCCATGTTCAAGGCTTGACCCGAGAATATTTGGCTTCAAAGATAACCTGGTGTTTATTAAGAAAGTAGAGTAACTTTTGTGTTAAGTGACTTTTCTCCTCACATGTGATACAACGCGAGGAATGTCAGACTGGATTTGGCTGCCTGGGTCTTTAAAGGGAATGAGATGATAAGTACATGAGAATCCCTGCTATTCTCATCCTTCCCCACAAACAGTACCGTTCCAAATTTTAATCTTGCCAAACTGGTAGATATAAAATGGTATCAGTGTGGTTTTAATTTGCAGTTCTCTGATTACTGATGAGGCCGATTATTTCCAGTTTCTTAACCGTTCATGTTTCTTTATCTTTGAAATGTTTATTCATACCTCTTACCTACTCTGTTATTTTATTCATGTATTTTTTTTTAACAGTTTTAGATTCTAACCCATCTATCATCAGTGATATGTGCTGCAGATTACTTCTCCCACTGTGGCTTGTCTGTTTAATTTGTTAAAGATACCCTGCTGATAAAGTGAACATTTATTTTAATACAGTTGAATTTACCAACTTTTTCTCTTGCGGTTTATATTTTTTTGGGGGGTGTGGTATAAGAAATCCTCCACTTTTTTTTTTATTCTGTGTTTCTTTTATTTTATGAAAAAGCTAATTTCCAATCTACATTAAACTAAGCTGAATACAAAGTCTGAGAGCAGGAGGCCTGGTGGCCTCATTTACAAAAGACCACTAAGGCCACTATCCTTAGGTCTTAATGTTTCAGAAAGGATCTTTTGGCTGGCTTTGTGTTTGCATGCCTCAGTGCCAGAGCACAGGGACAGACCCTGTGTCTGCTGTGAGGCCTGGGTCAGCCCCCAGAGTACCAAGTCTCCCCTGCGGTCACCCTCAGCTAAAGAAATTATGTCCACAAACTTTCCATCCCCTGGCTTTGCTGCAGGTCCTAAATTTGCAGCCTCATCTTCATTAACAGTATTCCATCATGATGATGTGTGTGATACAGTCTGATACATGTGGATCCAGACATACAGCTAGAGAGCATTTGGCAACAATGCTCTCTACAACAAACAACAACAAACAACAACCTTTGTTCCCAGTTTCTTCCTGAAACTCCCAGAGAGGCTCTCTCTTTCTTTTTCTTCTTTCTTTCTTTCTTTCTTTCTTTCTTTCTTTCTTTCTTTCTTTCTTTCTTTCTTTCTTTCTTTCTTTTTTCATTTAAAATTCCATAGTTTTACTTTCCTTTTAAAACTTGGTTTCAGGGGATCCCTGGGTGGCACAGCGGTTTGGCGCCTGCCTTTGGCTCAGGGCGCGATCCTGGAGACCCGGGATCGAATCCCATGTCAGGCTCCCGGTGCATGGAGCCTGCTTCTCCCTCTGCCTGTGTCTCTGCCTCTTCTCTCTCTCTCTCTCTCTCTCTCTCTCTCTCTCTCTATCGTAAATAAATTAAAAAAAAAAACTTGGTTTCATGACTTTAAAGATTCAAATATTTAATCTACCTGGAACTGATTTTCTTTATATGTCACAATCTGGTTCCATTTCTCTTCCTCCACTGTTAATGCATCGTTAATGAAACAGTTCACCCTCTTCCCCTAGATTTGCAACACTCATTCTGTCATCAAGCAAGTCCCTGCGCATGCACGTATTATGTATGGGCTTTCTATACAGTTCCAGGGGTTTCTCTGTCTATACTAATAGCTAATTCCAGAGTCTTGATTACTGTGGGCTGATAACAGACCTTGGTCTCTGTCAGGCAAGACATCTCATCTCTCATCTTTCTGGTTTTTCCTCAGGAAGATCTTGGTTATTTTCAACGCTTTGCTTTTCCAAACAAGAAACTAGAACTAGCCAGTCAATTTGAACTATCCTTACTCTCTGGTTGCTTTTAACGTCTCCTCTTTTGTCTCTAATATCCTGACGTTCCACCATGATATGTCTAAATATGTATCTGTGTTGCTTGAAGTACAGCGTGTTCCCGCTATATGAGCATTCCAAACTTAGAACATTTCTGGAAAATTCTGTCTTTACACCTTAAACAAATGAGCTCTCCACTACTGGGAGGGAAAAAAAAAAAAACAGGACTCACTTTTCTGCATGTTTTGTGAGCACATGCACACAGCTTTGGTTCTTGGTTAGCTTTGCAAAGATGTTTGTATGGCAAACAACATTAGAAGAGACTCCCCCTCTGGAGCTGAGAGATTGCTTACTTTCCTGGAGATAAAATATGTCTCTCTCTGCTGGCAAAGAGCAAATCTGCTTATAGTCCCTTTTAAAAGACTGAGGTCCCTTGATGTGACTCAGACTTCTTGCATGGCACAGTCTGCATCATCCCCACGTGACTTGGGGAGCACAGAGAATTGCCTTGACATATAGCTCAGGTTGCTTACTGCACTGTGAGCAATAAAGTCTTTTTTCTGTGTGGCCCAGAAGTCTCGAATCTTCAAATCACAACCATGAAATTGTAGCAAGCTAATTTATTAAAATAAAAACAAAATTTTCTTTATTCATTAAATTGTTATTATGATGAAGTTTCAAAGACCCTTCAATTCTTGACTTCCTTCCAATTTTCAACATTTTAACATTTAGAGTTCACATTGACTTATGTTCCATCTTTTTCTTCTATCATCCCTACATTTTACTCTTGACTATTTCTTACCTCCTTTGTCTCTGCGCTTCATGTCGGGGGTTGTCCTTCATGATCTTCCAATCCATTCATTCTCTCTTCAGCTGTGCATAATCCTCTATTTAACCAAACTACTGTGCTTTTATTTCTGATGATTCTGTTTCTTTCCTGTAATTCTATTTGCTTCCTTTTCAAATCTTTCTGAACATTTTTCTTTTTTTTTTTTTTAATGATAGTCACAGAGAGAGAGAGAGAGAGAGAGAGAGAGAGAGAGGCAGAGACACAGGCAGAGGGAGAAGCAGGCTCCATGCACCGGGAGCCTGACATGGGATTCGATCCCGGGTCTCCAGGATCACACCCTGGGCCAAAGGCAGGCGCTAAACCGCTGCGCCACCCAGGGATCCCTTTCTGAACATTTCTGATGGTCCTTCATCCCTTGCTCGACTTTTTCTTTATGTTCTTCCCATGCATTTGTTTTATATTCAAGACTCAGCATTCTGGTGTCCATGTCCTTAGGCATGGGAGACCTAATCTGTTTATAGTTTTGGTTGACATTGGTGACACATGGCTTGTGTTATGCCCCATCTGGTAATTACTGGATTGCTTTGTTGAGTGCGTGGTATTTCTTACAGTAATCCTGTATACACTAAATATGTAGGAACTTTGAGGAAAGTGGACTGTTAATGCTTTCCTCCAGAGAGGACTTACGCTTCTATCTACCAGCTGCCAGAAGGTTCTGCCACCCTGGAAACTTGTTATTTAAATTTTTTAGGTTAGGGTTTCCATGACCCTGCGAGAACTATAAATTTATAACCCAGACTCATCCAAAAATAAGCTTGTAGTAGCAAATTGTCAGAGGAGATGATGAATACAATGATTACTATTTTTTCCTTCACTTGGAGCAACAGCAAAAACAGTTTTCCTCCTCTGCTCCCTTTCCTGCAGAGCTTCCTCCCCACCCCACCCCCCCACCTCAGCTCTCACTTCCACTGAGGGTACACCTTCCACAAATGTTCTAGTTCTGCGACAGAGTTTCCTGTTTGGCCTTCCAACATTACCCAGACCTCCTGGTCTCTTTTTCCCCAAGGCAGCTAAGCTGTGAATTCCTTACACAGGTACTGCGATAGGGCAGTCCTGGCCTTGTCACCTACTCCTTTGGTTTCCAATTACTACACAGACTTTTTACTCCTTACTCTCTTCCAAGTTCAACAAAACAACTAAAAAGTAAGTTTCTCTGATTTTATTCTGCATCTAGTCTTTCCTGGTGAAAAGGCTTTTAGGATATCTGATTCCCATACACAATCATTTCCATGTTTTCTTTTTTGCTCACACAGCCAAAAAAAATGGGCATCTTTTCCATTTTGCAAATGCCTTTTACAGATGCTTAAAATTAGCTGACCATACAAGGAGGCAAGAGAGATTTTGAAATAACAGCTTTTCGTAAACTACAAAATTTAGACCAAAAGCATTCTGTAGCCCTCATACAGCTGGTATGATCTGATACTGCATTTATCAGACTGACATTTGTATGTTCACAGGGTTAAGATAAAGCATTTTCACTGAACATTTTTAACCCATGTACCCACAGGTCGCCCTTTTCTTTGAGAAACATTTGTGAATTTTTTGAATGAATTTTTGATGGAAATCCCTGTGTTTCAATCTTTAAGAGATGCCATAAACTACTACCATGTACTTGAAAAAGAAGATACCTTAAATTTTTGTAGAATAATATAGTTTGGCTTCTTACTGATTCCACAATGACTTCTCCATATTCACTTTCCTAATAAAATTACACTGCCGCTTTTTAAACCATCCTTCATGTACATGTTCTAACCTGTCTGAACTCTGAATAGACTCCCAGGAATCTTAATTTTGGCGACTTTTTTTGTCACAGCTTTAGATCTGTTTTTGGTTACTGGACATTAAAAAAAATCAGAAAAGACAGAAAAGAAGAATTAATAAATGAAAATCCTGTTGAAATTCTATGTTTAAAGCAAAGAAGCTTCAATTAGACATTCTCTGATAGTTTTGTATGCTAACTCATACTTATTTAATTAAAGCGAAAACTGGAAGTACTTTTTTCTTGCCATGATGAAATTAAAATACAAAATAATCAAAGAAATCAAGCAAACGACTATTCTGTGGAGTTAGATTAAGTTAGGATTAAATTTGACTATAATCCATGACTAAAATGTCAGCTGTGGTAATAATGTGAGCGGCATTGCTCAGCACTCCTTCAAACACTCTAAGTTTGAGAGGATAAAAGCATATTTATTCACTAGAAAAAAAGAAAGGAGCCAGAAGTCATGATGTGATGAAAAGCTCACTCAGGTTCTTCGGGCTGTTGCTCTCACTCCCTGTGGTCTGTACACTACTGAGTACCTACCTGTCAGCCACCCCTCCTGGTGCCATGACAAGGCTAGCATACATGTTCACTCTCCTTCCAAAAAATTCAGTCAGGATGGTCCATTTGAAGTCACCCTGTTCTAAGCAAGGGGCACTGTATGTTCATGTGTGCTAACAGGTACACTCATTTGTAACAGTCTAGCTTGTTCTGCTCCTTTTCATGCCCTCAGAGAGAAGAGTCTTTATCTTGGGAAGATGAAGGGGTTGAAAATAAAGACAGATTACATTTCAGGTCATAATTTGCTTATTTGGGGATCTACTTTCTTAAATGGAAAGAGCTGCAAGCTGCATTGAGAGAGTCTTTGAACATTTCCTCCTAATGCTCTTGATAATGGGTTAAAAATATTCCTCAATTAAGCCTCAACACGGCTCTGCAGAGCCAGTGCAGGACCATTAGCAGCCCTGTTGTGGGAGCGGCACAGGAGGCTGGCGGCCAGAGCTTCGCTGACAACTAGAAAGGTCACAGACATTGCCACTCACCCCGCACAACTACCTGTGTCGTCAGTGTGCAAAGGTCACCCGATGGCCTTTCTTAGTCCCACACATGGTACCCATGAAAACACACAAGACAGACTCCACTCCACATGCCCCGCAAACAGGTGTGCCCATGATCTTTTTACTTCAACCACAAACATGAAAGCACAGCCCAGCCCCATGGCGGGGGCCTAAGCCTGCGCTGTTAATGAGGTGAAATTACCCCTTTTCATTTTCTCCTATCATGAAGGGCTGGGTCCCAGAGCCAAGGCGGTTGGTGGCTCAAAGAAAAAGAATGCCCAGGTCGTTCTGGGAGGGGCAGTGGGGTCGTTCTGGGAGGTTGTGGGCAGTGGGGGTGTTTGGAAAGAGAGCAAGTTCGAGTACTACAAACTCCAGGAATCCCGAAAGGGATGGGGGTTAAATATGCCTTCATGAACGCTGTTTATGGTACAAATACTGACCTTTCCTTTACTGAGAATTTTATAGAACCCACTAAAATATAACAGCTCAGAAGCATCTAATACATCTCCTTTAACACATGACTCTGATTTATAAGGAAGAAAGGATTCATTTTCACGTTAGCAGTTTATGAGATCTCCAGGGAAATTCTCCACAACTGCGCAGACATTCCCTTTTCCCAGGGCTATCGCTATTGTCCCACTGAGGCATTCAGATAGAGCTGCTCACAGTCGCTGAACACAGATGGTGCTAGCTCTGGGATAGTTCATTGTTTTCTCCATGACTCTCGGGTGTATGGGAAGCTATTTCTAGAGGATTAACAACCATCAGAACACCAAACCAAGATGAGCAAGAAGGTGTTATATAGTGCATAAGAAGTTACATATATAAAACAATGACATCTAGGACAGGTTCAATGAATGTTCCTGTGGATAAGCCAGCATTTAAAAACAGATAGAGAACTCAACTTTGAGCCAGAAGACTTGCGTTAGAGTCTGCTCTCCTAGCTGGGTAGTCCTGGGGAGGCCACTTTTACAGCTATGCTTTCCACCCATACAAAGAGACATGAAATTAAACCAGATTGTCTGAGGCTTCTCTGAACTCTACCATAATTAATATTCTAGCTTTAAAAGGTTTTTATTCTTCTTTCCTAATATCTCCTAATTTTTACTAATTTAGAGATATTATTGAAGATTACTATTTCTTCATGCATATTCTTGCTAAGATTGTAGCCCACACTTTGTGGCATTCCATGATATCGTATTATCATGAACACTATTTATTTACTGACATTTACTGAGTGTTTACTATGTGTCCAACACAGCTCTCAGTACTCTACATGCATTATCCCATAGACTCTTCTTTAACAACCCTATAAGTAGATACTATTATTCAGTTTTACAGAAGAGATAATCAGTGCTCAAAAAGTTAAATAAGGGATCCCTGGGTGGCGCAGCGGTTTGGCGCCTGCCTTTGGCCCAGGGCGCGATCCTGGAGACCCGGGATCGAATCCCACATCGGGCTCCTGGTGCATGGAGCCTGCTTCTCCCTCTGCCTGTGTCTCTGCCTCTCTCTCTCTCTCTGTGACTATCATAAATAAATAAAAATTAAAAAAAAAAAGTTAAATAAAACAGGGGCACCTGGGTAGCTCAGTGGCTGAGCATCTGCCTTTGGTTCAGGTCATGATTCCGGAGTCCTGGGATGGAGTCCCAGATCAGCGTCCCTGTGGGAAGCTGCTTCTCCCTCTGCCTATGTCTCTGCCTCTCTCTCTCTGTCTCTCTCGTGAATAAATAAATAAAATCTTAAATAAATAAGTAAATAAATAATAAGTGGGGGACTTAGGATATGAAATGAAGGCAGTCTGACTCCAGAATTCATCATCTCAATATACTGTCACATTGACCACAGCAACACACACTACTCAACAAACAATACCTAAAGCAAACCCAGTTCTCCATAAAATCTACATAAAGATTATGAACTTGTACTATTTCTCTACTACTCTGAAGAATTCACATCCTATTCAGATTTTCGGTAATAGGAATCTTTTGATACCTAAAGACTCATGATACAATACCTTTTAGTATTCAAGATTTCTGTTTGAAATATATTCCCTAAAGACAAAAAACTTGTAATTCTCCAATTCTCCTATAGAGACAGATGATTTCTTCTAAAGTTATGTAAAAGATCACATTAGACAAAACAGAAATGATAAAATATGTATTTGGGAGATGCTGATACTGAAAATATTCCATGGATCATTCTAAAATTTAGACAAATTTCTATTACAGTGCCATGATAAAATGGACAAGATAATATATTGAATCAAGAAACAAGAACTCAACAGTTCATCTGGGCAGCTATGCAGTTATGAATAATTTTAATAAATATGCAAAGCTGGTGTTGTGCCACATAAAATAGCTAGTCAATTTTGAATCTGAAAATATTTTTAGACTATAATGTGTCTGTCCATGGAATTAAATAATTGATTGTCACTTTCATGAATACTACTATTTTTGATTTTAGGATATCTGCATTTTGTCTTGTGCTTTCTTAAAATTAATTCTGGTCTCTTCACCATTTTATCTGTGACTATTTTATAGATTAATTTATAACTCGATTTTCATTCTACAGCTAGGTTCTTGCATACCAGAATACATTGCTGATCACTTGCCAAATGCATCTCTATACCCTAGAGATAATACTGCTGAACTAAGTTCAAGGATATGATTTGAAATAATAAATCCTATCTGCACCACACAAAATATATACATGATGCCATGGAATACATGCAGAAACAAATGCATCTTAAAGACCAAAGAAGCAAGTACTCACTTTCTGCTGTAACTGAATGAGGACATGAACAACAACACCTTCAAATTACATGTTAATTTGAAAATATTTACTTTAGCCTTTCCTAATGGCCCGTGCCCAAGAGACTGGTTCAGATAGTTATGTTAACTGCCAGAGTATCATAAAGACCCTGGATCTGTCTTGGTCTCAAGAATGAAACCAACACTTAGCAAGAATGAAGCTTATACTTTAGCCATCTATCTAGTTAAGAAATCAGCTCTGGAAAGTAATACATTTTCCCAGATTCACTTTTATAACTATATTCAGTATAGGGAACATAGGAAACAAAAGGGAATAAAAGTTAAGAGCATTGAATACTGGGTGAGACTCTGCCTTGTGGTCTTAAGCTAAGTCACCTCTAAGCCTGTTTATTATACTTAAAGTCCCTCTGTTAATGAGTACTTACCAATGGACATGAACTAGTGTGCATCCTGTGTGCATTTTCTTAGTTCTTATAACAGTGCAATTATATGACAGTATCATATGCAGCTGTACTAGAGTGCAATGCAATTAGAACCATACTATAAAAATACAGTATTATTAAGTCTACGTTACATATGAAAAAATATATACAATGAGCCTGCTAGATGTTAGGCATTTAGAAGCTAAGAAAAATGATGAATCAAAAGATCTATGATCACTGTCCTCCTGAAGGTTACCAATACAGCAGGAAAAGATATATATAATCCTACAAGTAAATATAGCATTACAAGATTAATAAGTGGCAGGGTATCGTGACAATAGGTGTGGTGAGCTGAGCCGAGATTTTGAGTAAGACTGTTTGTATTTTCGCGCTGGCACATATAATTATATTCCTGGGCAAGTTAGCTAGTGTCTCTGTATTTCAGTTCCTCCCTCTGTAAAATGCTGATTACAGTACCTACCTCACAGAGTTGCTATAATGATTAAATAGCAAGCATCCAATGAACAGCTGTGGTTCCTTTCTGCTATTATAACTATTTGACCTCAATGAGGGGTGAGGGCAGTGGTGAGAGCAGACTCCTCAGATAAAATCTAAGCCTAAAAGAAATACATAAAATAAAACCTAAAATCTCCACAATAGTGGGAATTAACCAGTCTGTGAGGGAGGATGGGGGCTAGGTAGAAAAATGTTTCAGGCACTTAAAAAGGTCCAATAAAGATACTATGATATTAACTAGCTAGGCTATCTTAAATCATTTAATCACTTGAGGATTCAATTTCATCATGTAAAAAATAAGAAGGGAAATTAGATCATCACTGTGATTACATGATCTTTATGCTTCACAAAATTTGAACACAGTAAAACAAACCATTGGAAATAGACTTTAGCGGAACACATTTTACTCATTTCCCTAGTTCTAACTGCAGCCAAAAAGGCCTCAGATGTAAATTTTAAGAACAGTCCCACTTTATCTCCTTTCTACTCTCCTTGTGCTGATCTCCCTCATTATTAACTTTCTTACATCTGTAAATAAAAGGAATCACACTGCAGTAACCTTGTTTTCTACCTGTGAAGGTGGTTTACATTTCTCTAACTGTAAAGTCAATTTTCTCTTCCAGGAGGATCATCCATAGACATGATTCCAGGCAGCTATGTCTTATTAAAAAGACTGCTGTATATAAATATGTCTGGATGTTTGAGTTTAGGTTTATATTTACCAAATTGTTGATGTAACATTATATGTATTTATGATGAAATTTCCCTCCTTAGTTGGCAGACCAGTATCTAGTTAAAAGAAAGGGGTCTGGGGAAGACTTAGCCAAAAGAAAGATCAACTGTAGCTCCAGCCTAAATTGGCTTCCTAAATTCTAGGACCATAAAACCTCTTCCCTAATAGATCTCTCTCCATTTAGGGTTATTCAGAAACCTCAAATTCAGGGTATATAAAATCAAACTTATCTTTCATTCCCTCCTGCCTTGACTGCCCCCTTTTCTCCCATGTTCTGTTGGTCAGCACTGGTCAGCACCATGGATAGCTCTGCAGGGATCTTTTAGCTCCAAACAGTGGAGGGAAATGAAAGAATCTTTTATAGCTAAGGGGGGGGGGGGGGACTGGGGTGAAGGACATGGGATCTGAGCTATTTTTATTTTCTTTTTAAGGTCAAGTAATGTAATATAGAGCTTAGCAGGAACTATCTCCACAACAAATTCTATGATATAGGCACTCATCTTTCTTTTGAGTATTTTCAACTTTATTTGGAAAAATTCTACCCATACTCAAGAGTCAAGAGAATAAAGTAAATCCCCATGTACCCACCACCCATCCAGCTCCAAAACCTATCTACTCAGGGCATGTTCTATTTCACTCATTTTCACTTCTACTTCCCCCTTTCAACTCTACCACATTATTCTGAGGCAAATGGGAGAAATTATATTACTTCATTCACAAATATTTAAATATATAATCACCATCTATGACCAAACCTAAAAATTCTTTAATATCATCAAATATCCAGTATTCAAATTTCCTGATTATCAAAAAAATTTTTACATCTTATTTAAATGAGATTTTTTAAAAACATTTAAATATCTCAATAAACTCTAGTTATTATCCTTATTGATACCAAAACTGTCCCAAATTTGGCCAGTGGGTGCTCTGCCTCTTCAACCTGGCAGCTCAACTTCTTCTGGCACAATCTCTCATGGCTTCCTTGCTTTCTACATTGACAGGGTACTACAGCTCAGCTGTATATTCTCCTGATAAAAGACCTGGAATTAGCCTTTTTATTTTTTTTAAGATCCCAGAGTTCTTTTAGAGGGAAATGGTATTTAAAGGCAACAATTCAGAGCCAAGAGCAGTACTGCTAATTGTGTTGGTATTTTTTTTTCTAGGTTTCTTTGATGGACAGAACAAAAAAAAAATTTTTTAAAGGGGAAAAAAAGATCAACAGCTACAGTTGATCTTTCTTTTGGCTAAGTCTTCCCAGGACCCCTCTTTTAACTAGACACTCGTCTGCCAACTAAGGAGGGAACAGTAAGAGGAGTTCTTACTATTAATTTTCAATTCTAATTTATGAGTATAAGGTTTTAAGTTCTCTATTTTTTTTGTCTTTCTCTTTTACTGAAAATATTAGTCCCTAATGACATTACCATAATTACTCTTTGCTTTATACTATAATCATTCAGAAACAATGAAAATGTTATTACTAATAATGTATCTGTAAAGATCATTTTTTCTAGTCATTTTTGCCATTGGACTTTAGTCTAATAGGATGTGAAACCAAGCCACTATATTTTGAAGTCATTTAAAACAGTTTTTAAACTGCGGAAATAGAACGATTATCAAAAAGTGCATAAAATCCAAGTTCATTTAACTATGTAAGTTCATTTAACAAGAATTTAAAAATTAACAATTCTGTAACCATTACCCAGGATGAGAATGAGCACAAGGTTGGTCCACTCTCCCTGGTACCTCCTCCCTTTCCACAAGAGTTAATTAGTATTCTGACTTTTCTAAGATATAAAAAAGATTCAAATTACCATGAGATGAAGACTATAATGTATAAGATAATTATGGAATCTTAATTCAAAGTAATAAAAAAAGATCTAAAATGACACTCAGAGAGAAAACAAGATTAAGCAAATGAGCAGAACGTAAGTTAGTTGTGGAACACATACAAGGGGCTAAAACACGCAGAAACAGAGTCCTGAAAAGAGAGGCAAGTATAGGAGACTAGGATGGGGAGGTAGCATGTTTAGTAAAAAATATCTGTAAAAATAATGGCTGAAAATTTTTAGATATGGTAAAAAACCATAAACCTACAAATCCAATAAGCTCAGCAAACCCCAAGTACCAAAGAAAGTAAGGAAAACCACACAAAGATATATTAAGACCAAACTGCTCAAAACCAGTGCTAAGGAGACAATCTTAAAAGCGGCCACGCTGGGGACACTGGTGAGGGCAACATACAAAGGAACACAAGAAGTACAGCAGATTTCTTGTCAGGAACAATTCAAGTAAGAGACAGTGGAATAAAACCTTTGAAGTACTGAGAGACAGAGATGGTCCATCCAAGATTGTACACCAGTGAAAATATCATTCAAATAATAATGTGGAATAAAGAGTTTTAGAGATATATGAGATGTGAAAAAATGTGTACCTGGCAAATCCACATGGTAAGAAAAGCTAAAGGAAGCACTTCCAGTAAAAGGAAAATCATACTAGATAGAAGGACCTATACAAAGGAATAGAGAGCACTAAAATTGGTAGATGTAACAAAATGCTTTATTTCTATTTAGATTGCTACAAAGATATTTCACTGATAGATAGAAATGTAATGTGGAGTTCAGAACACTGAAGTAAAATGAATGGCAACAGAAGCATAAAGCCTAGGAGATGAAAGATCAAAGTACAGTAATGTAAAATTTTCCCACTCTATGTGAAGTGATATGTCACTGTGAAACGCTGTGAAGATGTAAATTACAAACACTTAAAGCACACCCTAAAATTAAAGAATGAAACATTATAGGTAATAAAGCAACAAAGGAGACCCAATGATGTCCTAAAAAAATATTTAATCCAAAGGGACAAAAAAATAAAAGTGGGAAGAAACAGATGGGATAGGACAAAAAAAAAAAATACACACTAAGGGGGCAGATTCAAACCTATCTATGTTGCTAGTCACATTAAGTGTAAATGATTAACATACCCCAATTAAAACAGACTGTCAACGGAGATGAAAAAAAATGGGTCTAAACTATATGCTGCCCATAAGAAACCCACTTTAAATATATAGATATAAATACGTTTAAAAAAAAGGAAAATGATATACCATGATAATATTAATCAAAATAAAGATGGAATAGCTACATTATTATTTGACAAAGCTGATTTCTGGCCAGAATATTATTATGGCTAAATACACTCACTTCATAATGAAAAAGGTCAATCAAGAGGACATAAACAATCCTAAATATTTATAAATCTAATTACTGGACCTGAAACTACATGAAACAAAACTGATAGAACTGAAAAGAGAAATAGACAAATTCATAATTATAGTCAGAGACTTCTATTCCTCTCTCCATAGTTAACAGGGTAAGTAGACAGAAAATCAGTAACCATACAGAAAACAACACAATCAACCAATCTGCACCCAAATGGTGCAGAAAATACTGGGTATTCAAATGCAAAAATATAAACTTTGATCCACATCTCACACCATATAAGAGATTAATTCAAAATACATTATAGTCCTAAATGCAAAACCTAAAATTATAAGTCTTCTGGACTAAAACAAAGGAGAAAATCTTATTAACTTAGATTAGGCAAAGAATACTTAAATATGACACCAAAAGCACAATTCATAAAAGAACAAATTAATTAACTAGACTTAAAAAAAATTAGTTTTATTTTTCAAAAGACACTGCTAGGAGGATAAAAAAACAAATCACAGAAAAGTAGAAAAGCTCTGCAAAGTATACAACCAATAAAGGATTTGTATCTAAAACATATAAAGAATCTCAAAGCAATATAATGAACTATTAAAAAATGAAAAATATGAACAAAAATTTCACTAAAGAAGATACAGGGGGATCCCTGGGTGGCGCAGCGGTTTGGTGCCTGCCTTTGGCCCAGGGCGCGATTCTGGAGACCCAGGATTGAATCCCGCGTCGGGCTCCCGGTGCATGGAGCCTGCTTCTCCCTCTGCCTGTCTCTGTCTCTCTCTCTCTCTCTCTCTGTGACTATCATAAATAAAAAAAAAAATTAAAAAAAAAAGAAGATACAGGGATGTCTAATGCTCAACATCACCATTCATCACTATAATGGGAACCTACTGGAATGGATAAAAGTAAACAAACTGGCCACAGCAAGGGCTGATGAGGATATGGAGTGACTGGGATCAGACACCACCACCCTTTGGTATATAAAATGATATTATCACTTTGAAAACAGTTTGGCAGTTACTTAAGGTAAATCTATACTTACCATATGATTCATCTGTTCCACTCCACAGGAATAAGGAGAGCACATGCCCAATCAAAGACTTGCACACAAAAGCTCATCAAAACTTTATTTGTAATACTCCCAAACTGCAAACCACCCAAGCATCCTACAATAGGCAGCTGGACAAACGAATTGTGGTATACCCACTCAATGGACTACTGAGCAGTAAAAAGAAATGAACTATTACCACATGCAACAACTAATCTCAAAATCATGATGCTGAATGAAAAGAGCCAGCTTTTTAAAAAGGGCACACATCATACGTCTATATAGAAGACTTTACAAAACACAAACAGTAAAGTTAGGAAGACCAGTGATTGGTTGCCTGGAGATGGGGTAAAAGGAGTGAGGGGCAAGAGGGAGAGGTTAAGACAGGGGTACAAGCAAACTTTTGGGTATGACAAATAGGTTCACTGTCCTGATTCTGGGGACTAATTTACAAGTATACACCCATGGCAAAATGTTTTAAATTCTATACCTTACATATGCAGTTTATTGTATGACAACTGCTCTTCAATCAAGATGTTAAATTTTTAAAAGATTCGAATTGGCCCAATGTCACAGACCTAGCAAAAGGTTAGGAGTGAGATTTGAACCCAGGGAGCCCGCCTTCAGAGCCAGTGCTCATACTCCCTGGTCTCTTGCATGCTTCCTGGACCTCACTTATTCTTCAGAGCTACACCTGCTTGATACTGTGACTAAGCCCTCCTCTTCCTGGGTTCCCTCGCAGAACTACCAAGAGACATTGCACTGCTCTTTACATTTCCTTTGGAGGTATTCAGAAGCCCTTTGAGTTCTTGGAAACACGTCTCTAGAGTCTCCAGGTTCCACTGGCACAAGTGTGCACCTGCAGAAGCTGGCGAGGCTCCGAGCCCAGAGGCTGCGTGAACCTGGCTGCTGGACAGCCTCTAGCTCTCTTTTGTAATGGACACAGCTACATTGATTTTCAAAAGCAGGCATTTGAGTATGATGTAAATAGAGTGGTTACGATTCTTCCATGCATTCATGGACTCTTTTTTTTTTTTTTTTTTTTTTTTTTTTTTTTGTGGTGCACATAATTAAAATGAAGTCACATTTTTGCCATATCCTAGGAAAAATGCAAGGCAAAAAATGTCATCTTTCGTCTCTTGTTAACAATAAAAATTTGACCTGGAGATACACAAAAAATTTGACCTGTTTGAGATATACAAAATTAATGCAATCTGTGAGAAAACTTAGTATCAAATTTGAAAGCAGTGTATTGACAGGAGCCTTCTGTGGGCAGACAAGCCAAATATTTTTTTAAGCATCCCCACTCCTCACCCTTGTTGGGCAGCTCCTGAGTTCAATGGGTTCAATGGGTCAAGTGAGGGAGATCAGCAATTAGCAGGCAACCTACTGCGGAATATGGCTCCTAAGTGCAGCTGATGAGGAATGCTCTGGTTCCCTCAAAGCTGAGTGACTAGTGAGGGATTCCCTATACCCTTTCACATCTAGGTTTTTAGGTTCAGAGCCTGAGCTCTAAGTGGTTTTTCTGACTTGTCAACGAATCTTATTTTGAGGGCTCGGGGGGAGGAGGGAGGAAGAACTACCTCCAATTCCCTCCCCTCTGCTTTGCTATTTATTTCTAAGCAATGACTCTAGCTCAAAGCCTGCCAATTCACCTTCTACAGATTTGCTCACACATCATGATGGAGGATGACAGTCACATCTGCACCGTGGGGTGCTGCTCAGCGACCAATAGCCAGGTTCCCCTGCAATTCCCACAGAGGTATCTGTTAGAGGGCGGAGGCTGGGTGATTCAAAAACAGGAACAAAAACAGGCTGAGTCTAGGTCAATTACCCTCCTTTAATGGCTCTGGTATTTTTTTTCCATGTTACCCTCTAAAATTCCATGTGTGGGGTTTCTTTCAAAGCCTAGCTAAAAAGAGCTACTAGATTTGATGGGGAAGAGCTGGCTAGGGAAGGCTGCAGCCTTGGAAACATTAGAGAAACATTTATGATGATGGAAGCGACACTAATAATATCACAAAATCTTAGCAACTCAGACACGAGAAGAAAAAGGGAAACACTTAAAAATGTGTAATGGATGCACGACAGAAGGTTTTTAAAAATGTTCCTCAAGCAGAAACGCTGAACCTGCAGGCTACAATGTATACTTGAAAGAACAACAACTCTCATTCATCAAGTATTTTGAGAGCTGAACAGGTGCCAGGCACTGTCTGAGGCTCCTAGCGACACAGCAGTGCACAAAAGAGGAGTCTCAGTTCCTGAGAGAATCTCCATTCTTTAAGGGAACAGATAAAATACAGGCAGGGCTGGGTGGTGAGGTCTGTGTTAGATAGAGAGGTGAATGTTTTGTTATGATGACATCTGAGCAAAAACCTGAATGGGATGGAGAACAAGCCAAATGTCATTAGGAAATTGAACATAAGGGTCAAAACTATTTGTGCTAAAAGACAAACGAAGAGGGAACACACGTAACTCCAAAAAGTTGAACTGGTACGTTTTCCTTGCTTCAGGGTTACTATCTCTTAACCCAAATGGGATTCTATCTAGAAACTAGGTGATCTACACCTTTGTATTACTGAGTGGCCTCCACTTTTGGTTTCTTTAGTATAAAACCTAGAAGGAAGTTACTATTTATTTTTCTTGTTACGTGCTCTGGGGACAGTGACAAGATTTCCTAAACTTAAACATTTAGCAGTTAATTCCAGAACATGTGAGACCAGGGCCAGAAAGAAAAGACAATGAAGACATACAAAATGTGGGATCACTAATCACATAAACACACATGATTTAGTATGTATAACTTACCAAAGGGGGAACTGATTAATAAACTCCAATAATAAAGCCAAAACACAACTAATGATTCAGGTAAACTGGACCCATCAACAAGAATCCATGCTCCTCTGAATATAGGTAATCTTTATGCTTTGTCACTTCAAGTGGCTGACAGATCTCCTGTCACTCTACCCTTGATGCTTGTGCAGAAAATATGTACTTCTGTACTCAGTTTTTATGTTCTAATGTTGTTTTCCACTTAAGAGAACCAAGACTCCTTGGAGAAAAGTCAGTTCTTTGTTGACTTTGTTGACTGGGACCAGGGCTAATAAGAAAACTAAGACACCAACAAGAAATCATGTGGAAAACTTGGGAGGGACTGTCCTAGATGATCTGATTTCTTTCTTTCTTCTTTTTTTTTAAGATTTTATTTATTCATTCATGAGAGACACACAGAGAGAGGCAGAGACATAGGCAGAGGGAGAAGCAGGCTCCCTGCAGGAAGCCTGATGCAGGATGTGATCCCAGGACCCCGGGATCATGACTTGAGCCAAAGGCAGAAACCACCCAGGTGCTCCCTGATCTGATTTCAGTCACTGGTATGAGCTGAGGAAGGCAGGAGTCTTCATTGATGCCCAAAGAGATAAATAATATAAAGTAGAGAGAGGCCTCTGAATATGTATCAACTGACTAAAGTCCAACTATGAAACAATATAAATGTGTAGCCCACAGTGGAAGAATCAATACCCACTGAACCAGAGGGTGGTAGGTGGTGAGGAAATGGACTTGTGGTTTTTGGACCACACACACAGGCGGATGGATGGATGTTTGATCAGAATCAGGGTAGGAGGAGGAAGACAGGCTTTCAGGACACCTGCATGTTGTTAGCTGTGCCTTCAACCTCAGGATGGGGAGATGGCCCTACAGGGGGCTGGGCTTGATTTAAGAATCACAGAAGCCAAACGTTTATGATTGTACCATGAAGCATCACACATGAACACCCCTATGAGAATATCAACATAATCTCAATGTTTCCTCTTTTTCTTCCTAGACATTACTCAAAAGCAAGTAGAATACAAGATTATAGTGCTTTTGAATAAGACTGATGGAGCTTGATGTCTAGCTCTACCACTCTGGTAAAGCCTGGTCATTTTACTTCATCTGCAATTCTGTGGCTTCTCATATGAAAGCCAGGTGAATACCTAGGTCTCATGGAGTCATGAAATGATAGGAGATGAAGCCTATTAGGAACCCATCAGGGCCTCAACCATAGCAAGGAAGTCAATGAATGCCAATTCTCTCTTTCCTCAGTGCCATGGAGGCAACTTCCCTCACTACAAATCCACCTGGATGTTAGTCCATGAATAAAAGAAATGGAGTAAGTAGGAGAGGATACTGGACTTAATCATATTCTGAATTTTTCTAGTAAAAACTGCTCAAGATTTTTAGCATTTCAACCCACAATAAAACCAAAGTCGTTCTGTATAATGTATTCACATGGTGGTCTTGAAGGAGCATTTTCCCGTATGCCATGATTTCTTTTTCTAACCACGTTTCAGTATAGAAATAATAAAGAATATTTTTGTTCCATCAATGTAACAACCAGTATTTTTCTTGTTGATCTAGGTAATTAAACTTATAAAAATAAAGAAGTCTGCTTCAGAAAACTAAAAAAAAAAAATACAGTTCCAAGATTTTAAGTATTTCAAAACAAAAATTATTAACAAAATTTACATTCCTTAGGAATTATCTAGAATTTAGTACCAAAATAAATTCACTAGTTGCAAGACATAGTCTATTAAAAGATCACCACTCACACAGTTTCTATTGAGAATGCACAAGAACAGATTAAAAATGCTCATAATCTCACATAAACAGTCTGAAACGCACACGTCATCTTAGCTTACAGCCAAAAAAATTGAGAGAAAAATTAAAACAAAAAAATCCCTCTCTCTTGTATGGGAACCTCAAGCCCAATCTCATCCTGTCATACACAGTGAACTCTTCCAACACCCATTCTTTCTCTTTTCAAACCCTCATGACCTTTCAAATATAGAAAAACTTACTTTTTAATCACTTAAACTCTTAGGTGGGAAAATACCCCTATTTAAAAATACTCAACACAAAAACACATTTTGGTGTTTTTTTCTCCCTTACTCTACTGTTACCTCTTTGTAAATGATCATCTTTTGGTACAGATTCTTCTGAGGATACAGGAAAGCCTGATTTTATATGAGACATATTATAAAAACCCTAAGATTTCACAGTACTTAAGCCGAGACTAGGCATAATCGCTATATTAAGTGAGAAACCTTCTTTCAAGCTCTCATTTATAAAGTATCTTTCTAAGATTCTGGATACTTTAAGAAGGTTTTGGGTACACCTGATTAAACAGTGTACCTGGTAAGAAGGCTTCCACTCAATCTCGTCCAATGAATGAAAAGAGCCATCCCAGGAGACAAAACCAATTAAGGCATAAGTTCCTAAGACATACTGAGGGTTTGGGTCCAAACCTCCACCATAAAGCAAAATTTTATTTATTTCAATAAAGTGAGGCACATGAAGTTTTTGGTCTCCCAGCACATGTAAAAGTTATGTTGACGTTGTACTATAGTTTATTAAGTGTGCTACAGTACTATGTCTAAATACATATTTTTGCTTAAAAAATGCTGACCAACAGGTGAGCTTTTAGCAAGTCATCATGTTTTGGCTGGTGGAGGGTCTTGCTCCAACACTGATGGCTGCTGACTGGTCGATCAGGTGGTGGCTGTGCAATATTGGAGTGACTATGGCAATTTCTTAGAATAAGACAGCAATAAGGGTACCTGGGTGTCTCAGTCAGCTAAGCACCGACTCATAATTTTGGCTCAGGTCATGATCTCAGGGTTGTGAAATCGAGTCCTGTGTTGGGCTCCGTACTCAGCACTGAGCCTGCTTGAGATTCTCTCTCTCCATCTTCCCCTGCTTGTGCACACTCACACACACACACTCTCTCTCAAATAAATAAATAGAACCTTAAAAGAGAGAGAGAGAGAGAGTAATGAAGCCACTTAAACTGAATCCTCCTTTCTCAAACAACGTTTCTGTTTCACATGATGCTGTTTGAGCACTGTACCCACAGGAGAGCTATTTTCAAAAATTAAATCAATCCTCCCAAACCCTGCAACTTCTCTATCCACTAAGTTTATCTAATATTTTAAATCCTTTGTTGTCCCTTCAACAATCTTTAGAGCATCTTCACCAGATTCCCCCTCAGGGAACCACTTTCTTTGCTCATCCATAAGAAGCAACTCCTCTGTTCAAGTTGTATCAGGAGATTGTAATAATTCAGTCCCATCTTCAGATTCCGCTTCTAATTCTAGCTATTTCCACCCCATCTGCAGTTGTGGCTCAGGGATGGGAGGCTGAGGAGGAGAGAGGACAACGGCCAGTCGGTGGAACAGCCAAAACAAACAATACCCACCAATTAAGTTTCCTGTCTTACTTAAGCATGATTTGTGGTAACCCAAGCAATTACACTAGCAACATCAAAGATCCTGACCACAGATCGCCGTAAGAAATATAAAATAATGGGGGAACCTGGATGGCTTAGTGGCTGAGCACCTGCCTTTGGCTCAGGTCGTGATCCTGGAGTCCCGGGATCAAGTACTGCATCAGGCACCCTGCCTACTTCTCCCTCTGCTTCTCTGTCTCTCTCATGAATAAATAAAATCTTTAAAAAAAAAGTCTTTTAAAAAAGAAACATACAGCAATGAAAATGCTCGAAATACTTTGCGAATTAACCAAAACGTGACACAAAGATAAGAAGTGAGCAAACACTATTAGAAAAATGACACCAACAGACTCACTTGACACAGCTCGCTGCTATAAACCTTCAATGTGTAAAAAAACGCATCATCTGGGAAGCACAATAAAGTCCAATAAAACGAGGTATGCCTACATATGGGTACATTCTTTGTGGTTTCTTAACTTCAAGGGCCCTATGGTTCTTTGGTTTTTAAACATTATATTAAATAGTAAACATAGGTACAAAATAGAATATTCAACAGGTACAAAGGGTAAACAGTGAGGACATTATGTCCTGCCCTCCCAGCCCTTAGTCATCCAGTTTCCTTCCCTAGAGATAATCACCCATACCGGTACAAGTGTGTCTCTCTCAGAAAAAGTCCAAACATTTAGAATATAACCACACACTCCAGATACCATGAAACACCTCCCTTGACAGACAAAGAGAAGCCACACAATATGACTATGGTGCCTATGGATTCACAGATAGGAAGGGCTCACTTTCAAACACAATTCATTTATTTGTGGTTAAAAAATGATTTTTAAAAAATATTTATTTATGAGAGAGAGAGAGAAAAGCATTAACAGGGGTAAGGGCAGAGGGAGAAGCAGACTCCCTGGTGAGCAGGGAGGTTGATGTGGCGCTTGATCACAGGACCCCGGGATCATGAGCTGAGCTGAAGGCAGATGCTCAACTGGCTGAGCCACCCAAGTGCCCCATAATGACTTCATTTCTAATATGGAAGTAGTGTGGTTTAAAATAGAGGTCTATACAAAGGAAAAGACTAGTGTAAGGGCATAGTCTTCACTTAATACTATATACTGAGAATGCATTTTAATGTTTCGACTATTGTTTACCACACATAGCAAAAACAAAACAAAAAAAAAAAAAAACCTGTAACTTGGTCCATTCTAGATGCCAGAATATTTTTGTTTTTTCTTTTTAAATTTCTTCCAGAAATCAAGGCAACCTCTCAGAGGCTCTGCTGCATGAGACAGGTCATTTATATAAGACATGGAGGTCATGCCACATGCAAAGCCCAGGCTTGCAGGAATCTTGAGTATTGCTCTCAAAAAGATTACAGCCTCTTAAGGAAAAAAAAAACATGTACTCAGCTCCCTTTACACAGCAAATAACGGTAGTATTCACAGAAATAAATACTGTGTTATAAAATGATAAATAGCATTTGTAATGAGTTTAGCACAATGTCTGTCACATGGTCAATACTCAAGAACTGATCACTATTATTACTGAAATCGCAAAGGAGAAGTAAAGGCTCTAAACAAAGATGATAAAAGGGTTTTGGAGAATATGGGCAAATAGAAAGCCATATTTGATAACTTGAAGAATACTTGACTTTCAACACGTAAATACGGGAAGAAGGAACATTCCAGGCTGAGAAAGCAGCACTTAAGGAGATGTGAGGTAGCAAGCAGGTTCCATCTCTGACGGGACATAACCCAGCTTTTGTCCTTTGGGTCCATTCTCAGTGGATCTGTCTAGAAGCTCCACGGTGCCAGATTAGCCCTTCCTTGGCCCACTGCCACGATCCTTCCATCCTAGAAACTAGTGAGAGTCTGGTAACAGTACAGGGCTCAAGTGATGGAAAAACTCCCGTCCAAACAGCTCATCTCACATGAAGGAGATTCAAGTCTTTTGTGATACCTTCAAAATGGGAAAACAGCGCCAAGGGTATAGGAGACAGAAGGCTGTGTCTCATTGCTCAGAAGGTAGACACGGAGCCCATCCACAACAGAGGCAATCTACCACTGTTTCCGCATGCCATGTCAAAGAGTCAAGCTTAGCAATCTCATCCCGGAGGAAAGGACTAAGCTCGATAATTCTTAACTTTTAGGGACAATTGTAACAGAATTCCAAAGAAAATGTAGATCCTATTTTACAATGAATGCTATATGCTTCACATTCGAATATGATGTTTCCTATTCTTCAGTCTTCCAGTTAGACCCAAAACATTCTACTGGAGAAAAACAGAGAAGAGGTTTCACCTAAGAAGATAACCATCACCCAGCTGACCCTCTGCATGAAATTATGAGTAAGTTCTCTGATACCGGTTGTAAATATAACACACAACCAACAAAAAGCACAGTCTTAAACGATCCTTTACATGCCACTTTCTCTACCCTATTAAGATGCTCGTTGTTTCTTTGATTTATCTGATAATAAATTTTTGATGACTGGTAAGTCTCATAAAATTGTTCTGGTGCTGACTACACTGATTAATAAGTCTGAAGAATCGAAAGTGTCAGGAATTCATGTGTACGAATAAGTTACTGCCAAACATATATTAAGTATTCCATAAAATATAGAATAAAAAGGTTGATCTGGTAATTTTATCTTCTATCCATTTTTCTGTGACAATTTATATTCAGGGTCATCATCATCTTTTGTTGCCTTAAAAAAAATCAATGAAGTAAATCTATATGTGGGCAAATTCGGGAATTAGGTTAAATTAAAAAAAAATAATGAACTAATATAGATAATAAAACACGTATCCCAGAAAAAAAAATCAGAATTAGAAATCATTATTGGGGCAACTTTGAGATGAGCTAGTTGGAATCACTCCCTTTGAGATGGGGAAGCTGAGCGTGTGTGTGAAGAGGCCGTGTGCCACTGACAGCTGAGACCAGAAGCCCAGCTCTAGGACCAGTAGAACAGCTTCTTTCCCTTCTTTTTCCTCAGAGCTTCACAGCACAGTATGCCTGTGTCTTTATGCCACGAAGCACCGCATGAAAATACGCACTCCATCTGTGATCTCTCTCTCTCTCTCTCTCTCTGCTGGGAAAGCAAACCAGCTTTAATTACATGAGAACAGAATTCTCTGCCCTGTTCTTAGTAGTCTCAATCTTACCCATTAAAACTTCAGAGATCTCCGAAGATAAGGTAAGAAAAATGAAAGTTATATAGCTCCAGTTGTGGTAACTGGGAACTCTTGTGATACGACAGGAAATCTCGACGCTTTATGGAGTAAGATGCCAATAGCTACAAATCAGAATCACAAAGTTCCAGGGAGAAGATCCCTGACCTACTAGTGTGGGTCCCATGGCAGGAAGCAGACAGGAGGCACAAAGGCCCTCTGTCTCTTATTCCTTCCAGAAGATTCTTGTAGACAAAATAGCATGGAGTCCAGCAGTTGGTGCTCCCTGTAACCCTCCCTTCCTGAATTCTCTAGCCAAATATGACTACAGCAGGGGGCTTTGACAGGTGCCTTTCATTCCCAAGTGCCCTTTAAATCCTAACCAGTTTCTGTTTTAATGTGGTCCACTGTTAAAAGACTAGAAATAAAAAAAAAAAAAAACAAAAAACAAAAAAACAAAAAAAAAAACTCCTCTGCCAGAAACAAAGCCTATCCCGTGTCCCTAAAATCAAGCAAGAGTCAATCTGCATGCTTTGGAGGAACATCTAAGTCGAAAAGCCAAGCATATTAGGAGAGGCCTGGGGGAGAGGAGTGGATCAAGCCTCACAGGGTCATTTAAACCTACTCGCTAATAAAGAAAACATGCCTATCACGAAGTTACAGGGGCTGTGGAGGAAAAGAGTAGAGAGATGCAACAAATGGAGAGGACTGGATACTATTTCTGGGCATCTGAGTAACCACAGTGTTATAGGTTTAACTGTATCTCTATCTGCTCTCAAACTCATTTGCTGAAGCCTTCGTCTCCCAGCACCTCAGAACATGACTACGTTCATGTCCCTATAAAAATGAGAAATTTGGATGTAAACAATGATGCACAAGCATGGAAGTAACGTGTAGAGACACATGGAGGAAACGGCCATCTGCAGGCCAAGGAGAACGGCCTGGAACAGATCTTTTTGTCAGAATAAAACCAACTCCACTGACCCCCTGATGTTAGACTACCAGACTTTCAGAATTCTAGAACTGTAACAGAATACATTTCTGCTAGATGGCTCAGACAGCCAAAATTGGACAAAACTAGGTATCAGCAGGAAGGAAAAGAAAAAGCCACGTGCTTACTGATAAACCTGACATATAAAACAACCAAAATCTCAGTGATTATTTATCTTTAAATATACATTAGCTAAGTGGATGGAGAATCAAAAGTATGTACAATCTGAAGGTGGCGGAACAGCCTATGTTCCAAGTGAGACTACTTAAAAATTAACTATCATAGTGATAATAGCATTTCCTGACTGCAAACTTTTTATACCATGAATCTTAAAAATACCTGTGAAATAATACACAAACACAACTGGATAACGTATGAAATGTTGTTTCCTTAGTGGTTGACAAGTAAAATGAACACCAGCAAATGCCTATGAACAGAACTCACAGCTGAGCTTTTTATTTGATAAAGCTGAAACTCCTATCATAATATACATTCTAAGCCAGAATACCTGACAATATAGAAGAACCATGAAGTGCCAAAAATTAAAAACCCCTCAAAACCCTCCAATAATTCTCTACCAGAATAAGAGACCAGATCTCAATAAATAGGAAGTATGTGATAAAACAAGATATCACTATGTAGAAAATAGAAATTACAGGGTTTCTTTTATTAAAGAAGTGCCGCTTATTAATTTATCTCTCAAATAAAAACTGCAAATGCAGGCAATAACTCATCTTAGCTGGAGAGAAGGCATCAAGCATTGAACTTTAAGATTACTGGGAGTTTAAAAAAAAGTTGTCAATATGCAGGGCTGATCAATTTCATTTCATTGAGGAGATCAATACTCAATAGTTCAATATGATTCTATCAAGTGAATATCATCTAAAAATGGAACTCTTAGTAGCTCTTGAAGAGGAAGTAACCTGACACATTTCCTTTTTAGAGGGCAGGCTGACTCTAGCCTATGTTGATTTTCTTGTGTCAAGAAGAAAAAATTATCTATATTCTATTTACCTTAAATTGATACTATAACAAATCACAATGTACATTATAGTTTAGCTATACAAGACAGGCTTAATGCAAGCTTGACAGTCAACATACAAGTTGAGAGAAGGGGTGGGGAGGGAGGACATGATTATTCTGCTCTTTAAAATCATATTATGTAAAAGAATGAGGTTCAGAATAAACATCACTCTTCTCCTTTTGATGTGAAAGTTGTGGGTTTTTTCCCATTTATTCTAAATGTATTCACATTTTTTTAATGAGAAGCACACTAGTCCCTGAATAAAATGCAGAAGGATGGACAGAGCTTCTACTCATTGGTTAAACCTGATGGGGCCCATCCCCACAGAGCTGGCAGGCCAGCATAGTGTGGCAGCAGCGTGACCCCACTGGAGGACCACAGTGAGCATGGATATGAGAGGGAAGTTTCTCCAAGTCTGCATGTATATCTAAGTCAGAGTAAAAAAACATTCAAGGATATCTGTAAGATGAGGTTTCCTAGATACCTTCAGGAATACCAGGTAGCCCCCTGCAGCTGGTTTTTAAACCCTGGCAGGGTTGATCTTAGACCTATACAGGTTTAGGGGCAGAGGTTCCCTACTCTCTCGGAATCCAGGTACGCTGGCAATGTCAAACAGGAAGCACCTCCCATTTAAAAAACTCAACCTCTTTTGCCTGAGCTATAAAATTATAGAAAAATAAAGCTTTGAAAGGCAAATAAAAACTTGATGCTTTGAAAAAATTGTGAACATGCACAAAGAAAATGGAAAAATACTAATTACCTTTGAAGTATACCTGAATAATAGCGCTCAACAGGTTAACATAACAGCAGAAAAGCAAAGATCCTTTTAAATGTAAATTACATTAAGTAATTTACCCAAAAACTTGAAAGGGAGACAAAATTGTTATGTACTCTTCCTCACAAGTTCTGTTTTCTTCCTGTTACCTTAAGAGGGAGGTATTAATTTACCAGGGTAATGAACAGCTCTTGGCTACACAGAGCAACAGGTGAGTGACTGTTCCAAAGATTGACAGTTGATATTATGTCCTGATTTTAATTTCTGACTTACGTCTACTCAGTGGAATAAATAAGTCTCAACTCCTTGTGCTGGTAACATACAAATGGGAGAAAAAGGATTGCTGTGTAATTTTACCAATGAAAGTCAACACGTAACATGATACTACTACCCAAAATATACCTTATGGGTTTCCCTTTCCTCTTTGCTGTTTCTTAGCAATGTTAGGTAAAATGTAACATATTTGCATGCAAATAGATCCAGAGACGTCAGAAATTTGAATTGTATTTTTTGTATTACAGAGGAAATGTGATAATACATTTATTAACTCAAGAAAGAACCAAAATATACATATGTAACATCTATAAAGGAAATATAAATTACCAGGAACCCAATACACAGTCAACTTTTAACAATAAAAACAATCTTTCATGTCCAAAGCTTCGGGGGGGGGGGGGGGGAACTGGTTCTTCATTTTCATGTCTACTATCCAGAAATACTGTTTTTCTCTGGCTTAATTTGAGCTATTTTCAGATACAGTAATGAAAGAAAATTCTACATTTTTCCTGCCTTCCTATGTCACTATGTAAAATTCACTAAGTACTAGAAAGGTCCTGGAAGTTTAACCCTCTCCTTCATCCTTCTGTGATATTTATAAAACCATCTGCTAGTTCTGGGCATCTATTTATACTTCAGCAGAAAATAATAAGGTTTGGAGAGTTTTCTTAGATGGGATTTCCTTCCAGAAAGGACTGTCTCAAAATGAACGAGATCACCTACTGGGTTTGAAATGCTCTGGCCTTTTGGTAGGCCAGATATATATGTTATTCAAGGGTCTTCTAGGTCACTGACTCAGTCCCCATTAGAGGATATGCTAGTTGTTTAATAAAGCCCATTTTACACCCACCACAGACTATACGCAGGCTTGCATGCAGTACAGAAAAAAAATTCTTAGTTTTAACTGAACAAATAAGTTCACAAACAATAACCAGCAGATAAAAGTATCCCTCCTTACAAATCAAACAGGATGACTTACTTTGTTAGATGTCCAGTGAAAAGAAATTGCCAGCATTTTTCTCATCACTGCCCACGTCCACCAAGTATTGCTTTGTTAAAATGTTTCCACTAACTGGCATGAATAATAGTATGGCCAGTCTTCACTCAAGATTAAAGAAGAAAATAAAAATGTAAGTGAGTGTGTTGCCTTTCCCTAGAGACAAAGGCAAGTCACAGGACAGGAAGAATGACAGGGAAGCATCCTCTGAGTTATGCCACCCTGGAAATGAGGCTTTAGGACTGCCATGCTTCGCAAATTGCAGCCTTCATGAGGATGCCTGTTTTCCAAATGCCTCTTTCAACCACCACATTTTCAGCCTAACATTTGTCAAACCTCTTCTTTTGTTAAGAGTTAACTTGTCAGCTTTTAAAATGGCTTGCGGTTCCTAGCCACCCTCCTTGATGGAAATGTGAAAAGTGTGAGTTACTCCCTTTCACAAAGAATCTTGTCAAGGATCCTGACTCTAATCTGACTTCTCCTCCTAGGGGGAAAAAAAAATCTACCTTCTGGAAACTTAACAAGTGGTGACTATTCTATCATAATTCTGCTTCACAGAAATAAAAGAGGTCACACAAGGAGAAAACCACCACCCAATACAGAGTTAAGAGGTGACCAGATAGCTCAGCAACAGCCTGAAAATGGTAACCCACTCTACAGTTTGCTCCTCAACAACCCGAGCAAATGATTGTACTTGAACAGAGGGAGTAACATAATGAATGGGCAATGCAATGACACCAGCCAATATGTTCCCTTTGCTGTACGTATGATAAATGAACAAAGAGTAGGCCCCACCTGAGAAATGATGAGGAGGACATGATGAATGCCCAAAGTGTACTCAACAGAACAAGCACCTGAATAACGACACGCGACATGCTCCCGGCCATACCTACCCACACTCCTTGTGCTCAAGCACACACGTTCCTATCTTCACCATGTTAAATCATCTCAGAGGATTTTAATTCTTCCTGAACACTGATTTCACTGTTTTATTTCAAATGTCCACGTCCCCTCTTGAAGTCCATTAGAGCCTGAAAATCAGATAATCCATCTTCCCTGCCTGTCGCTGCTCTAGACTCAGAAGGCCTCTGAGGATGTGCTTGGAACATGAAGGTCACTGTGAAAGTTGACCACAGATGTGGACAAAAAGGAAACATGCCAGTAAGTTCTTTACTGATCTCACTTAGGTAATGGGTCATTTGGTTAGAAAAAAGGAAAAAAAGGAAGGAGATTCATCGGCAATTTAGGTGCCAAAGCAAAATTAAAATATGCTTTCATGGTAGTCTGAAGATCAATCTATAGAAAAAGGTTTTTTTATTGGAAGGGGTATATAGGACTTATAGAAAAAAGAGTCAAGGAAAGGGAAAGTAGAAACTGCACCTTTTAGAAGAGAATACCGAAAAGAAAGATACTGAATGAAAAAAGAAAGAAAGAAAGAAAGAAAGAAAAGAAAAGAAAAGAAAAGAAAAGAAAAGAAAGAAAGAAAGAAAGAAAGAAAGAAAGAAAGAAAGAAAGAAAGAAAGAAAGAAAGAAACTAACTGAATATGAAACTGGCTTTTTCAGAAAAAAGTGAGTGCCATGCTTCTTTAAAAATCATCACATACACAGCTTCAAGCTAAATGTCCTCTCATTAGGAAATGGCTGCTTAAAAAAATTAAAGAATTATAAAGAATTAAGTTGGGTTCTGGTTACATGAGGCTATAGTCATGTAGAGCCATTCATATAAAAGAGAAACTTTACATGTTAAAGCTCTGTGAAACATGATGGTGGCATTTTTGTGTATTTTTTTTTAAGACTAAGAGTCTCACTTCCTGTCTGTCTTAATTAATCATCCACGTATTTGGCTAGTATGTTTGGTAAAGGAGTGAGCACAGCTACTACGAGAGGATGAGCCAAGGCCAGAAAACTGAAAAAGAGAGAGGCTAGCGCTCTCCTCCTGAGAACTCTGGGGGAATTCGCCAAAGGTCCCTGCCCTTGAGGCGGTCATGTCAAGTGTATCCTCCCCACAGAGGCTCATAAAGACTCCTCTACAAGCAATGAACAGGGTACTAACTGTTCCCCTCGAAAGGGGTCAACGACTCTCCCATGCTTACTTAAGCTTTTGAATGGTCATCTCACTGTGTAAAAGATAGCATCACTCTCCATGAGGAAATCAAAAAGAGGAAGCTAGTAGGCAAATTGCTTAGATTACTCTGATCCTCAAAACTAACATGCTGATAAGAGAGACAGGGCTACAGACAAGTATGTTACCGATTAAAATGTCCCACCATATATTCTCTTTCAAATAACCTACCAATTAACTCAATCAAAGCAATGAGCCTCATTCATCCAAAATACTAACCTTGCTCAAATAACCAGAAATAGTTTATAATATATAATAGTTTGTATATAATGGTGATTAGTTGCATGACTAATAACGACTGCGAGGTAATATAAATTCACAACTTAGTCTTTTAAAATGAAACTAAAATTAGAAGCACTTTTATACACAATGTATTCTAATATACTATAAATTATGAATTAATGGATAAAAGATCGTTGGCCAGAATAAAAAACAGAGTATTTTCCCTAGTTCTAAGTCAATAAAAGCTTGTTTGTATATTTTTCTGTATGTTAAAACATATACAATGATTTTCTAAAAAGATAACCTACAAACCAAGATCTATGGAGACTCCCATTTACTAACAAAAAATTAGATCCTCATCTAAAGTAGATGATAGCAATGACTGACAATTTAAAAGGAACAAAATGAACAATAAGCTGCCAATTTGCAATTAATTTTCACACGTTTTCATAATGAACTAATTTCCAAGGCTGAGCTATACTCATATTTAAAGAAACTATAGGGCAGCCCGATGGCTCAGTGGTTTAGCACCGCCTTCAACTCAGGGCATGATCCTGGAGACCCTGGACTGAGTCCCACGTCGGGCTCCCTGCATGGAGCCTGCTTCTTCTCCCTCTGTGTCTGTGTCTGTGTCTCTGCCCCTCTCTCTCTCTCTCTCTCTCTCTCTCTCTCTGTGTCTCTCATGAATAAATAAATAAAATCTTTCTTTTTAAAAAAAGGAGAAACTATACAGTGGCACATAACTATGTGGCTCAGGAAACAATAAAACACATCTTAAACTTCTCTCATTTTACCCTTAAGGTAAGTCTTCAGATATATTGCAAATGTCACAGTATTATCTTAGAAGAAATCTAAACCATGCTTTAAGCTGCTTTCATATAGGAGGATGCTATGTCTTAGTTCAAACACCATTGTTCTTCACAGCTCATCTTCTCTGTGATCTGCCCGTTGGAAACAGGATTATAACAGGTTCTGCATGTGTGACCAGGAACATGGTAAATGGGAGGTGGCTCCAGAACCACAGCTGCCCATTGGCAAGTCGGGATTCTGCTTTGTTGATTCATCCTGACACCCACTATCCCTGCACAGATGCAGTGAGGCCTGTGGTGATGTGTGTGTCTGTGTGGGGGGCTCTGTTCTGATTCCAAAAAAGCAAACTCCTAACTGAATGTGACCTTTAATGATCCTCAAGCTCCCCTCTACCAGCTGGGATGTTAGATTCTCAAAGGTTGGGGCTGCACACAAAATCGGATTAAACTGGACTATGGATTTTTCCCCCCAAATCTCTTCTACATTTGCTTAAAAGAGAGGAGACTAGATTTCAGAATTAAAGATTATGGAAGCATAGGGATTAATGATCATTTTAATTTGGGGGTGGGTGTGGGATGAAGGGAAAATAATGTCAGAAGATGTAATAATAACAGAGCAAGTAGGGGGTGGAAGACACCCTGACACCACGAGGAAGAAAGAGGTGGGGACACTTAGGTTTCGGGGCTGGCACCCTACAAGCTAGACCCAGGGCAAGGGCTTGAGGGATTCTGATGCTGTGATTTAAGCTAGCTGATTTCTCCTTCTCTTTTTCTGCCTTTCCTTCTCTTAGGGAGATTATCATCTTGCTAGATACAGTAAGAGCTTCTAAAGAATAGAATGATGCTTTCCTACTAGTCTCTCCTGATTCTATAAATAAACCACTTAACAATTTTGTTCATAACATTTGCTATTCTTTGCATTCCACGGAGAAAAAAAGTATGTGCTGATCTTCATGTGTCTCATGAATTTCATTGAACGCCATGAATATTCAACCAATTTAATACCTTAAAATTTTTCTAAACAAATTTGGCATTAATTCCCTTCAAAAATGCCAATTAATCTATATAAAACAGAGACAATTACTACACATGGTTATTAATAAAACATTTAAAAATACTATAAGCTAACTGCCACAAATATGACATCATATGATAGTTTTTTTTTAAAATGAGGTAATTACAAATACTATAAAATGAGAGTCTACTATTTTAGAGAATCATAGTCTACTTACTACTTGTATGTCTCAGAACGGATATATTCAAAAACATGGGACACGCCAAGCTGGAACTGGTCAGCAATTGGGGTAACCCAGGGATTATTCTCTGCTTTGAACACTTGCTTCTGGCCAGTTAAATCCAAGTTTCCTGAAATGACAGAAGGAAAGAAGAAAAGGTGAAGTTCATTTCATCCAACACAAATCAGGCCTAAGAAGTCATACCCAGTAACTATGGTACAACCCCAAGTATCTCTTGGGTTATCTGTATTGATTTTTTAAAAATCTGTAACTTCAAGTCCTCACTGAATGAAAGCAATGTTAGCTGAAGTACCCTGGCCCAAGAAATTAGGAAGGAAGGGAAGTGGGAAGTAAACTTGGAAGGGATTTTTGCAAATGCAGCATATGGTTTATTTTTCTATGTATTTGTTACAGAGAAGAAAACAATCCAAGATTGAAAGGAATGATCTCAGAACATCCTGAAATTCTACTTGATGATGTACATCACCACTTGTCCATTCTGATCTAAATATAATACAATCAAAACCACTAATCATTAAAGTAGAACATGAGTAAAGGAGATAAGAATGCTGCCCAGGTAAAATTACTATTGCATCACTCAGTATCATAGGCACATCACAGATTCAGCCCTAAATGAATCTCATTAACATGGTAATGCTAGAAACTCACATCTATAGTGTCCTTATCAGTTGAACAATTACCTTTTTTTTAAGATTTTATTTATTAATTCATGAAACACACACACTCAGAGAGAGAGAGAGAGAGAGAGAGAGGCAGAGACACAGGCAGAGGGAGAAGCAGGCTTCATGTAGGGAGCCCGACGCGGGACTCGATCCCAGGTCTCCAAGATCACGCCCTGGGCGGAAGGCAGTGCTGAACCACTGGGCCACCAGAGCTGCCTGACCAATTACCTTTAATAAGCACTTCTTCATTTGATTCTCAGGCAATCCCCTAAAGTCAGTAATTGACATCACTTTATAGGTGAAAAAATGGAAACATGGCAAAATTAAGTAATGTCTCCAAGATTGGAAAACTTAAGATTGGGGATGTGAACCCAAGGCTCTCACTCCAAATCTCAGATTCTTTCTCCAATGTCTGGTGAAGTTATCAGGTTATACAACCTCAATCAACCGAGGATGAGTTAGGGAAGGTAGCATAAAAAAGCCAAGTGCCAAGTGCCACCCATTTGAATATCATGTTAGTAATCAGTTGCTTTCTTGTGTTTGCTTGGTATACTCAAAAGTGGAAGAAGCTGTGTATGAAAAGGCTTTCCATTGCACACTTGCCTATGCAAGAGACTAGGACAGTGCAGTCACGGAGCAGAGATGGATGCGGTTTACCTGGCAGGAGACTCACCAAAGGCCTTTCCCTAAAAGTCTACTGAGGAAGTCCTTTTGCAGACTTTCCCAATCTACAGGTCAATGCTATATAAAGAATTATTCTTCCCAAGATACATCCAAAGTACCATGTTTGTCCTGTTTTGCAACTCTACTTGCCAATTTTGTCATAACTGATAACTCAAGATAAGGAAAACCCATTCTGGAATGGAAGTATACCACAAAGCACATAATTTCCTAGCTGATCTGAGCTTCGGAAATGCACAAATATTTTTACTGGGAAGATGATGTAATTAATATTTCCTCTTAAAACAAAATAATTGAGAGTCTCAATCTGTCTTCTTTTTGTTATATGAACTTGTAACTGTTTGGGGGGGGGAGGAAGAGAAGACCAATATAAACGTAATTACAACCTAATAAAATGCTTTTAAAGAAAACAGATATTACCAAATATTATGAGTAATTCATCATGATCTTTCCAAAGCTACTTAGAATCTGTTGATGTTAAGTACAAAAATAAGCAGATAAATTTCTCTCCAAGATTATCAATATTGTCAATTTCCTCATCTTAATGGTTAAACATCATTAGTCAGATATTAAATCATTTGGTAAATTAATGGGCTTTATTCTCTAAACCATGAAAATCCCAGAGTTACACAAATTCTCTACTGAGCTGGGTATCTTACTTCAGTGTGACCCTGTAGGCACTGGGCTATTTGGTTTTTATCTTCACTTGGGGAGGGGTTTTAGCTTTCCCAGGATAAAATTGATGTCTTGTTTAAATTTCTCCGTAATTCTTATCTTCTTTTAGGAACTCATTTGCTACACTCTACGTCCTTGTCCTCTCTTCCTATCATTCTCTCAATTTTTTTTCCAATTTCTACTTTTCCTAAAAACGAATTTAATGTCAGAAAAAAAAGTCTTCCATTTAAAAATAATTCCAGGGATCCCTGGGTGGCGCAGCGGTTTGGCGCCTGCCTTTGGCCCAGGGCGCGATCCTGGAGGCCCGGGATCGAGTCCCACGTCGGGCTCTCGGTGCATGGAGCCTGCTTCTCCCTCTGCCTGTGTCTCTGCCTCTCTCTCTCTCTCTGACTATCATAAATAAATAAAAAAAAAATTAAAAAAAAAAATAAAAATAATTCCAAACAACAATTCTGTATTTCTTAAGTGTTCTGTTCTAAATGCAGTGAATACATTGTCCACTGTTCTTAGGAAGCATGGTCATTGAGGGAAGGGCCCACATGCGAGGCAACAGAAACCGTGGTGTAACCATTCACTAAGTTGAGGCTGGACATACCAGAGGTGATCACCTCTCTTAAAGTATTCACCCAATAAACAAATTATGCTTACATATCTTCCTGCCTTTAACACCTGCCCACTGACATCAGCATGAAATCAACTACAAAAAATAAATCATGGAAAAATCTATATTCCAAAGTGGCTAAGAAAGAAAGAGAAGCCATGAAAAGCATGAATTGCATAGGGAAGCAGAGCAATTCTTAAGCAAAGGGATCTACATTAGTGGCTACCCTGACCTAAAGATCTTTCCTCCCTGTTCCCCAAAATTGTTTATCCTACTGAAAAATAGAGTCTGAATTCCTAACGGGTACAATTCAACCTGATGAACATCTAGGACTCCCCATCATTTATCCATTACCACAAGTTAACTCAAGTGGATTGCTTTCCTTTTAACATTTGGTTCAGACTGGGATCACAGGGATACTATACTGTGTGGAAGAAGAGTGAGAGAAGGAGAGGAGGCAACAAGAAGTACAGAGCACTTGTCACTGTGCTGTATTTTCAGGGCCCTGGGGTCACTGTGAGAGCACCCTGACCAGGGTAAGGCTCTAGGAAGGACGGCCTGCCCCTCCAGGCAATCCTCAGCTATTCCAAATTTGCTCAGGGATGAATGATGTCCATGGGATGGTTAAGAGAAAGAGGACTACCTTCCTGGGGTGTATCAGGGGTGGAAGGAAGCTCCCTTCCACCAACATCCAAAGGTTGCCCCAAGAATCAAAAGCAGAGGTATACTCCGAGGAAAGCACATTAGAATGGATCATCTTTGAACCTGAGGTCCGGGTACATATTTCTGTGGGAAAGAAGAGCCTACTTCCTACCACCTACAATGTACATACCCACTTGGGAATGTACGTGGCCTCTTGTTAACTTATTAACAGCCTCTCACGAAGCCTGCAGCCTTCTTAGAGGTAATCCTCTGAAAATCACGTACTAAAGTTCTTCGCTCCCTGACTGCCACACATGGAAGACAGAGCTAGGGGAATAATGCCAAGAAAGGTCAGCCGTGTTCTCTGGGCCCTTTTGTCTGAAGCCTCTAACCCCTCGGAGATCTGTCAATCCCTAGCAATGTCTCTATTTAAGCACTGTCAATGGAGACAGAAGAGGCAGAGGGGACTGCTAACAACGTCTGCTAAGTAAGAGACCTGGATCCGGCTAGATACATACCCTTCGAGGAAAAGGAGTGTGAAAGTTGGGGTACACACAAAGGACCATGGGACAGATCTTCACGAGCATTTCCGTTGCTCTCACTTCACACTCACCTGTGCATTCTAGCTAAAGGGGGAGGGGGCAGGGTGCCGGGTTGCCCTCGCCCAGCACCGTCTGTTTATTTTGGTACAGAGCAATGCCAGTCGATCAGGGTCCCAGGTCTTCAAAGGGCTACCAGGACTGGGAGGCCAGTAGAGAAGAGCGATCCAGGTACCCTGAGGGGGAGAAAACCCCCCCAAACGATAGCTCTGTGGTCAACGCCGTGCTTTCTTTGTAACAAAGAACTGTGAAAACCATGTGTAACGTCCGTGGACAGCCTTAAAGCTGGCAGCTCTTCGCAGGTGACGGAGATGGAAATCACACAAGCCAAGCCGGGCAATGACTCTTCAGAGTGATAACCGGGCTTGGCGGAATAGAACATGCTTCTTTTGTTTTTGCACCTAATGTCACCGGCGGAGAATACAGTCCTCCTTTGCCTGGCTGCGGTGGCTGGAACCCTCCCGGCTGGCGATTTGTCTCCGGCCCGGGATGCAGCAGTTTCAGAAGGGGGTTAATATAATTAGAGTAAAGCTGGGCCATTATACTGTGTGAAAAGATGACACCCGTCTCATCTTGGCCCAGCAACAAGTTACCCTTGCCTCAGCAGAGCTCATCTGTCAGCTGTCGGAGGTAGGTTCCCTCTCCAGTAATAACATGCAGGAAGCATCTCACCCCGCTGTCAGGATGCAATCCCCCGAACTGCCGCACGCTTCGGTGCGTCTAGTTAGGTGCCCTCACCCGGCTCCTTTATTAGAAGCCTGAGCGGCGCTCCGGTGGTGTTCTAACAAGGAGCAGGCAGCAGGATTAAGCGCTGTGACAAAGAGGATCTAATAAGCTAGAAAGTGGTGCATCTACAGACACGCTGGCTGGCTCCCAGACATAGATTCACGCTGCTCCCTCTTCAGTGGGAAGGCCCAGGCCACAGGGGAAGCCAGCCAGCGCCGTGATTAGCGGTGACCCCCTGACCGATGTGGCTATGAAGATCATATATCACTCAGGGCCGCATTCTGCAATTGCAAATTGGATTTTCCATTTTATTACCTGCAAAAAGGACCACATATGCTTCTTTCCAGAGCCTCTAGTACGGTAAGCTTTGCCGTGCAACCATAATTTTGTAAACACTAAATCACGCAAAAACAATTGTCCTTGCTGGTTATAAATGGGATGGAAGGCAATAGGCAATTGCGGCTCCATTAATAAACATGGTCATTTTCACTTACGGAAATCGGTTATTTTCATAATCACCTTGTTAAGGATTCTTCCTGAGTACTCCAAATCCTGAAACATGTGGCCAGTAAACATTATTTATCATATATTAAGCAATCCAGAGGATCTGGGCAAATTTTTCACATCATCAAAGCAGCATTCCCTCCCTTCATAATTCCAAAATACCACAGAGTGCTTTTTAAATTAATGCACTCTCAAAGCCAGGAGCTCACTCACAGAAATCTAAGGCCATGGTCTAACAAGGTAAAACTAGCAAACCATGTGTAAAACTAGTACACATCATTAGCGTACTAGATTTGCCCAAATGCAGGTAACTGATTTGCTCTGGAAGGGGTCTAGATGGGACATTATGACAGCTGAAAGATCACCTCTGCTCCTCAGTGAGTGCATACACAGAAGCGAACCACAAAGGACTCCAACACAAAATAAAAGTTACATTTAGGCCGCTCCATACATAAAGAGATATTCTACACATAAATCTCTGTAATTCTTATTACTAGATATCATACAGCTAATGGCAGAAGTACATGATTACAGTTAACAAACTGAAGATGGAAGGTTCCTCCTACATTCTCACTTCTTTAGCCAAACACTTTACTGAGCAGAAAATGATCATAAGGATAACATAATGCTTATTATGTTGTTACAGTAAATGTTTGTAGTAATGAAACACTGGAAACAAGCAGAATGTTTACCAACAGGTGAGCAGCAGAATAATATATGTTCTAGCCTTACAATTATCAAAATGAATGGAATAGATTTACTTGCATGCATTCACCTAGAAAGAGGTCTATACTGTAATAATAAAATTAAGAGTATTCTAAGTTTGCTATGATTTAATTTTTTGAAAAAAAAAAAAACAAAAACAAAAAAATCCCATGTATGTGCCTGAGTAAATGTTTATGTGAAAAAAAAAAAAAAAAAAGAAGAGGGCACATACATCAAATTGTTAATGTGGGTTTCCCCTAAGAGAGATGGTTAAGGCAGGACAGAAATCTGAACCAGCAGAGCAAAGGGTAAACTATTTATTTTCTCTCCCAAGAATTCCATGTGCTTACAAATATGGGTTATTATAATTAAAAAATAATAAAGTGCACTAAAAGGAAATGCCAAAAACCAATTCAAAATACATAAAGCATATGAATTAGCACAAACGAAAGCATCTTATTTAAAACAGCATCATCCTATTGCAGCAAACACCATGCTTTATAGATGGTCTATAAAGCCCTAACTGGATTGAGAATCTAGGTCTGAAGCTGTTTCTCTTTCATGCATCATCAATGCAATCAGAGTAAGCTGGGATGTCTCATGACAGCCCTCAAATTTATTCTGTGGGGAATTTGAGGCCACCCTGTCATTCTGGCAATTGTCTGCTTAGCCTTTCTGGCAACATATTTTTAAAATAGGCATTCTGTTCATTTAATATACCCAAAGCATTGCTGCTTTATGATACACACTTAAATAAACAGTTGCTCTTCCAGTCTAGTCCAGGGAAGAGTACAATTTAAATAAAAAAAGAATAAAAATAATATCCTGCCAAATGGCTCCAACAAAAGTGGCATCTGATTTATGTGTATGCCTGTCTTAAAGGGTTCAGAAGCCCTGTTTTTACCAATGAAGAAAAATAGTGTTTTATGCAGGTTTCTCTCTGATGCTTTTCTTGGTCATTTGATATCTGTGTTCCAGAGTCAGATGGAAAAAAGGGTCACTCAGGCACTTGTAAATACGAGCACCCAACAAAAGAGCAGTGGCAGCCCCAATGCACATCCATAGTTGCTTCAATCTTGCAAGTCTCCACTGGATGTTAAATAAAAAAATTCACGTTTTAAATATGCTGTTCATGTAGGATTTCCTACTCATTCTTTCAAATGGGAGGTGTTCTCATTTTTGCTTGCCAGATTTTCCTTTTATTATGTAATGTTATCAAGTGTAGACAAAAGCCCAGAGGATCTGGGCAGAAGACCTGGCTCCTGATCTCAAGTAACATTCATCAACTTTGTGACCGCGACACTCTGGGTAAATCTTTGTGCTTTGTTTTTCCGAGCTTTGATTTCCTTGGCTGCCCAGTGGGGATAATAGTACCAATTGATCAGACTCTGGAGAGCACCAGAAAGTGTATAAAATGGTTCTATAAACTGGATATCACTATATAAATATAAAATATTCTTCTCATTATTATTAAGTGAAATCTGCAAAGGAGTAAGAATATGTACTTGAAAACAATTTGCCTCAAACAGGTTTGCTCATGGAATTTGTAACCTCCCCAAACTGTGTAGTAAGTCAGTATTATTTATAGGGTGAACCTCTTATGAGGGAGAGGCCCTATCATAAGCTTCTCAAATGTCTGGAATCAAAAGGAGGGTTAAGATAAACTTTAGGAACACTGATTTACTTTCCTGGAAGACTGAAAGATTCCTACACAGCTGCAGTCTGAGGCACCCTCCTGGCATCAGTTCCCAGAGTGCACGAGGACATTCACAGTCCTCCTGATGCTCAAGCCTCCCAAATGCCATCATTCAGGACATCCTTATGACCACAAGGGAGGCTAGAAATGTCAGCACGAAGGGGGCTTGAGCTCCCTCTGGAGACTCCAGAAGTCACTGGTTTAATGCAACATAAACTAAATTGTATGTTAAGTTTCAGTGCCATAACTTTTTATTGGATTGATAAAGGTATCAAAAAAGCTGTTTAAGAGGAACGTATACAGAATGGCCATGGTATTGCTAAAATATTTTTTTTTCAGCTAGTTTAGCATTTACTTAACATTCTGTCTCAGGTTCCTTCAACAATTCCCTCACTAGCAAGATTGAGGATTAATATGAGCATTACCTACTTGATTTGTGATACTACAGACAGAATTTGTTGTTCTCTTCTTCAAGGCCCTCTACTTCCGGATTACACCCTAAAGCTCAAAGTGCATGGAGCTTACCATCACATCCACGTTGCCCAATTATTTTTGTTCCATAGCACACCTTTAGAAGAGCTGCAGCTCCCTTTCAATGAAACTTATGAAGTCTTTAAGAAGTAAGGGGCAGGCTGTTTAAGAAGAGTAAACTTCAGAAATTAACACTCTTAACACATAAGAGATGAAATCTAAGACTGTATCTCCCATTCATGCTTATGAACACAAAAGTGTAAGTGAATGCAAAGACAAGAAAGACATCAAATCATATCCCGTTCACTTGAAGTTTGCAAACATCCTCCTATCAAATTGGTACATATTCAAAAGACTGTAATTCCCAGGGTTGGCCAAGGTTTGAGAATTAGATACCTCTCTACATGGCTGGTCTGAGTAGAAAATGGCACCTCTTTACAGAAAGGTAATTTGATAATACATATTAAGAACTATAAAAATGTTCATACTGTTTGACCCAGTAATTCCATCCTACTAATAAATTTATGCTAAGGAAATGATCACAGATATCCCCAGTGATTTATGAATACAAAATTTTCAATTCAGTGTTGCTTATGTTCCTCCTCAACATCTGGAAACAACTCAAATGTCTAAGGGGTTGCTTAATAAATTATAAGCTCTCATATTATGTGGCCATATGATTAAAAATGTTTTCAAGTAAAATTTAATGACATGGAGTAATAGTTATGACTTAATATTGAGCTGAACACAATAGGCTATAAAACTCATAGTATAGCATGTTTTTTTTAAAAAGCATAAGTATTTACATGTATACATAGGAAAAAGACTAGAAAAAATACAGTTAAGTACGTACACACAAGAAAAAAGACAGGAGGGAAATATACTCAGAATTCTAACAGTAGTCACTTCTGAATGGTAGTATCAAAAAAGTTACCCTTTTCTGTGTTTCTCACTTGAGAAACACAGAAGCAGTGGTTCTCAAACTTGAGTGTATATCACAATTTCCTGGAGGCCTTGTTAAAACATACAGAATTTTTGTAAGATATAGCAAGACTTGGGGGACACAAGAAACAACAAGAAACAGGTTGTTGATGAGGATATGGAGAAAAAGGAATCCTTGTGCACTGTTGGTGGGGATGCAAACTGGTACAGGCACTCTGGAAAATAGTATGGAGGTTCCTTAAAAAGTTAAAAATAGAACTACTCTATGATCTTGTAATCACACTACTGGGTATTTACCCAAAAACTACTAAAACACTAATTTGAAAAGATATATCCACCCCTATGTTTTTTTTTAATTTTTATGTATTTATGATAGAGAGAGAGAGAGAGAGAGAGAGAGAGAGAGAGAGAGAGAGAGAGAGAGAGAGGCAGAGACATAGGCAGAGGGAGAAGCAGGCTCCATGCACCGGGAGCCCGATGTGGGATTCAATCCAGGGTCTCCAGGATCGCGCCCTGGGCCAAAGGCAGGCGCCAAACCGCTGCGCCACCCAGGGATCCCCACCCCTATGTTTATTACAGTATTTATAATAGCTAAAATATAGAAGCAGCCCAAGTGTCCACCAAGAGATGAATGGATAAAAAAGATGTGGCGTGTGTATGTGTGTGTGTGTGTGTGTGTGTGTATAATGGAATATTACTCAGGCATAAAAAAGAATGAAATCTTGCCATTTGTACCAACATGGATGGAGCTAGAGAGTATTAATAAAATAAGTCAGTCAGAAAAAAACAAATACTATATGATTTCACTCATGTGGAATTTAAGAAACAAAACAAAGAAAAACAGAGACTAACCAAAAAGCCAACTCTTAACCATAGAGAACAAACAGATGGTTACTGGAGGGGAGGTAGGCGGGGGATGGGTGAAGGGGATTAAGAATACATGCATTAAGGTGAGCTCTGAGTAACATACAGAATTGCTGAATCACTATGTTGTACACCTGTAACTAATATAACACTGTATGTTAACTACTGAATTAAAATGAAAAACAAAGTAGGTTAAAGCTATATAAAAATAAATAAATATTTAGGAAGACTTGGGTAAGACCCAAGAGTTTCCATTTCTAACAAGATTTTAGGGGTAGATGATGCTTCTGGTGCAGAGATCACACTTCAAAAAATCAGTTTATTTATAACCATAATCTTAGTAATAACTCAATGCATAGGTATACCAAATCATCATGTTGTACACTTTAAATATATACACTTATATCTGTCAATTATTCCCCAATAAAGTTAAAAAAACTTATAAAAGGTTTTTCTTAATAGGTTTTTAAAATTTTAAATAAAGCAGAAAAAAAATTAAATCCTGAGTACTGAAATCTGTTGAACTTTTAGATATTATTACTAGTTTATTAAAGATATCAAAAAAACTCCACCAATCAGTAAATGCTTACCATTATCATCTTTGTCAATGTAATTATAATCACTATTATTTACCAAGCACGTAGAACGTACCAGACACCAGACATTGCCTCAAGAACTTTGCCTACATTACCTTAAGCACTCACTACAATCTTGCATAGAAAGTATTAGTATTCTCATTTTAAAAAAGCAAAAACTAACAGGGAGGTTAGGGTCACACAACTAGTATAAGGCATAGCTGGGATTCAAAGGCCAATTTATCTGGTTCTTGCAAAGCCCTTGGTCTTTCCAAGACAGGATGCACATCTCCTCCTACTGCAAAAACATACTAAGTGAGGTAGTGTTGGAATAGTTGGTAACTTGACAAGGTTTAAAAAGCTCTGGGGGGGGGGGGCACATACAGAAATATACCCCCTCACCTCCCTCACTGGTCCAGAATTCTATCATCAGAAACATTATCTTAAGGGTTGAAAGCCTGGTTGCCTCCAGGTATTTTCTTTTTCCACGCAAACACTGGCAGAGAATGCCTCAGGCTGATACGCTTTCATTAAGATGACAGAGTGATTACTTTTAACAGGCAGCATTAATATAGACATGCACTTCCCTAATTCACTCTTTTCAACACCTGTAAAGGTACTCTGAGGTTGCACGTGTTAAAAATATTCTAACATTACTTAGAACCTGATCAAGATCTAGATGCAAGTATAACTCAGGAACTCATTAAGGGAAGTTGGCAGACTGTGAGGGTCTGTGTGGATGGAGTCTTAAGCATATCTAGATTTCTATCAAATTTTATTTTCAAAATTATGTGAAGAGAGGAAATGACTTCTTAGATAACTCTATAGGAGATAAAGGCCAAACAAACATAAACTGATTCAATCAGTGAATATGATCCCACCTTCTTAATAATAATAAATTAATCCTAATGACCCTCTTAAATAGCAGCAACTCGACCTTTTAATGGCTGACCTCAAAAATGGTTGCTAAAAAGTATGGCCATTTTTCAGCCAATGGGACTAATACTGAAGTTTAAGTGTCATTGTAATATATTACCAAGTACTTGCTCATATGGAAGTATGAAACGAAATTAATTTTATTTTTTTATTTATATATAAATACCCTTGAATCCAATTTTATTAAAGGTTAAGTAAGGGATCAATCTACTACACAGAACCTAAACTTAAGTTATATGTAAAAATGGCTTGTTTCAGCTTTGCTCCTCACTCTAGAGCTTACATTTTTATTACTTCGGTGCCATGTGTTACACTCTCTGCAGAGGCTGTAGATGGTAAGAGTGCAGATATTATGTCATATAAAATATGTATAAAGATAATTAAGAATCGTGAGTGACACAAATGCTAAATCTACATGAAAAACTGCACAACTATAATTTAATTTCCAGTGAATTCAAAATTACACTAAAAGTAAAACGCCAAATGTTTTTTAGGTAATGTTTTAACAACCGATTTTAATGAGTTTTGATGAATTTACCTTCACTTATTTTCGAGTTTAACAATAATGGCTCAGAACCAAGAAACAATGCAAAGAAAACCACAACTATCTTAAAGCAGGATTTCCATGTGTATAAATATGCATGTGCATGTACACACCCACATACACACTCACCCTACCCTAGGACTTGAGAAATAAAAGCAAAAATGACATCCTATAACAGAAAAACCATAGAGTCGGGGGAAAAAATTTCAAACATCTGGTAAGTTCCTACTTTTACAGGTAACTATACTGTCTTTCGGTGTAAATGATACAAGGCAAATAAACATCTCAAACGCAAACAAGAGGACTTTACTTTCTGGTGCTAATCTAGAGTCAAGCAGAACCCAAAGAGAGAAGCGGATAAATACGTATAAAAAAACTTAACAATAATGGGGTGCCCGGGTGGCTCAGTGAGTTAAACGTCTGCCTTCGCGAAGCTCAGGTCATGATTTCAGGGTGCTGGGATCAAGCCCCACCCCACCCAGGGTCTGGCTCCCTGTTCAGTGGGGAGGCTGCTTATCAACCTCTTCCTCTCTTTCCTTCCCCCCCCCTCCGCTTTGTAATCTCTCACTTTTTTTTTTCCAGTTGACACCACTGTATTTTTATTTATTTACACGTGGTGCACATCAACATCCATCACCATAAACAATACTTTTCAGTTGCATTGAGTTGCAAATTTGATTCCAGAGTCAAAGAAAAAAAAAACCACCTTATTTAAAACATGTATCCTGCAATGGGATGTTCTCTCATCCTCTTATATGTCTTCTAAGAGTACGGTTATTTAAAAATGAGAGTTTCATGCTCAGGAATACCGTACTTCCTTTTGTGTGCTTCAAATAATTTCCTTAGCTCCTCCATATAAGTCTGATGCAATTCCTCAATCTGTTCCGGGCTTGGGTGCGGAGTCCGATGAACAGGGATTGGGCGGCCAACCACAGTGTGGATAGGTTTCCTATAGGGCATCAGGCCAAAATTGTATTGAAAAATCCCTCTGGCATGGAACAGAGGCAAAGCAAACCCCATGATCTTCTGTAGCTTCTCCTGCACAGTTCGAAGCCATGAGCCTTCAGGGTTGTTAACTTGCTTAAATAGTTCGTTTTCTCCAAAAGAAAACACCGGGACCAAGGAGGGACCATGGGTCAAAGCCACTTTAACAAATCCTTTCCGCTGGTGGATGAACAGAGTGAATTTTCCAGGATGGGCATCCAGTGATTCTTCTGCACCCCCAAGAACAATGACTGAAATGTTTCCACCTCCCTCCTTGCTCAGCACATAGGACACACTTTTCTTAGAAACTGAGACTGACCCACTAGTCATCAGATATTCTTGGAAGAGAGGACACCGGAACCAAAATGGGAGCACGTGAAGATACACAGTCAGATAAATAAAATCTTTTGAAAAAATTCACAATAAGGCTTAAGAAACGTGAAAGTGAAATGACCACAACTCATGGTAAAAAAAACAATAACAAAAAGTCTACCTTACTCCCCAAGGATCTACTTAGACAATTTACCATTCCTAACATATGAAAAAAAAGTATTGACTATAAATAACAGAGAGAAAACAGAGATCCACCACAACTTGGGATTTGGGTGAGGATGATTGCATCATGGATTTGTTTCCAGTATTTTTGGAAAGCCAACTGTCTTGGGTTAAAAATATAAAATACTGTCACAGTTAACAAACAATAAAAAAGGAAAGTACTAGGATACTCTACTCAAGGGAAAAAACAATCAACAAACACAAATACAAAATTGTTTTCAATGTGTGAAGGTGTTTCAGAGACTCAATTTATTAACTAAAAAACAGAGCTCAAATTAGCCAAGTTCTGGCTTGGCTCCAGGCATTGGCACTTTGAAACAAGTCTTCTGACTGCTACTAGTTTACACGGCGTGGTCAATCTCAAAATTACAGCTTGCTACCATCAAATGTCAGACTACCCTGATATTCCCTAACCATTATCATCATAAAAACGGTTATCAGAAAAAAGAGAACTAGAATTAATGTTATTTTCAACAACAAGAGGCTGTTTAAAAAAACAAAATGACAACTGAAAGTAGTAAACTATCTACTTGTGACCTTTTATAAACTATTTGCATTTATTATTTTATTTAATCTTTAAAACCTGGATATCTAAAAGAGGTGCTCACAAGGAAAAAACTTTTGCTTGAGTTAATCTGACATCAGCAAATACAAGCAAATGGGGCCCAAGGCTTCATCAAGAGCCAGGCCCTGTATTCAATAGTGCAAATTTAAAATCGTAAATGCTCAAGTCTAGGATAAACAAAGTAGGCTCCGCACAGTGGTCAGAAGAGTGGCTTCAACTTTTAAACACCTGTACCCTAAAAATGCTATCGTGCAAATTCATTCACAGGCGTCCAGACTCCCCTTGCATCAACAACGTGTGACTTACTGGATGACCATGGCCAAACGTGGTGTGGCCTTTCTCCTACACCAACCAACATGCCTTCTCCCTGGGCCTCTTGACAAAACGTAACTCATTCAATGTCACCTCTTCGGACAAGTCTGTACTTCTCCACAGAAATCTGATCCCTGTGATTTTGATCTACCAGAAAGCCTATTTGTTTTGTAGTATTTATTATATTTTAGAATTTTGTTTGCTTGGTTTTTTCCTTTGGTCTGTTTCTCCAACTTCACTGTAAGTTCCATGGACACAGACGCTGTTATGAACAGTCTCACTCTGTGTGGTGCCTGGCTCCGCTTGTAGCAGCGGCTGCTGTGTCTGTAACTCCCATCACATAACCAAACTAGAATTATAACCAAAATGTTTCCTTTTCAGCATCCCTCCCTATGAAATAGGATGGGGATTTTGTCTTACACATTTTTCTTTTCCTGGTGTCTTATGAATGACGGTGATATACTTCTCAAGTAGGATGAGAGGTGGTCCCCTAAGGGTGCCTTTCACATGACTTGGGAGAAAAGTTTTAAAGGCAGTAACACACTTGATGGTACACCTCATCCCAGCCCACCACAGACTGTGATGTGTGCCCTCTGCTGCCCTATTTGGTGGTGGTGACCAACACTGCTGATGTCAGTGAGCTGGGCAGGGAAAAAGACTGCCCGGGAAGTGGAAGGTAAAGACTCAACAGCATCGCAGCAAGCCCCCAAAGGTGTGTCCAATCGGTGGACTATTACCAGTGTTTACGGTCAGCATGCACAATTCGAGCTCACCCCAACAGAGAGAAAACAACATGTATGGCCTAAGTGAAAACAATTTGAAAATGAGGAAAACACTTTTTGTATTTATGTACAACCGACTAGGCTGGATGCCTTCTATACATGATCTCGAAGGCACTTGAAAAAGGTGAAGGGGCCTCCCAGTTAAGGAAAATGAGGTTTGGAGACACTTCTGTCATTTCCTGAAGGCCACAGAGCCAGCAAATGGCAGCAATGAGATTCACGCCAAGCTTTGCTCCTTACATGCCATGGTGAGTTGTCAGAAAGGACCAGTTTGTCTGTTTGCTTATTCTTGCTCATTTTCCTTCTTTCCTCTCTCTTCCCTTTTCAAAAAAAAACAAAAAACAAAAAAGACAGTGACAATGGCAAACATGCTCTGAAGTGTGCTGGGGTCAGCATAAAACGGCTGACTACGCCTAAAACAGCACATAACCATGACTGTGATATAAAACAGATATAAAATACTCAGACAGCAAGTAAATATATGTATTTCAGAAATACACCTACAAATACAAATCCTAAATACAAATCAAACAGAAATGCACAGATTCACTGACTACAGACAATAGCTGAATTACATAAATGATCTTGATTTTACAACACAAAACAATTTGTACAATATCAATGAGAACATTTAGGGAATGAAAAAGTCCTAGGAATTTTACAGTTAATTCAGGTTCGGCAGAAAACCCCCATTACTTCTTGCTAAACATTTTCTCATAGTACTGGAGTTTCTCCTATTATTAGGTCTACTATGCCAAAAATAAATTACTCCAAGGAGCACAATTCTCTTTCATGTGCCTAACATGTGCACACACACAACTTCAGATATCACATAGGTTTTCAGAAGTTATTTTATATGGCACTGCAGTAGTTTGCTAGGGCACCACAGACTAGGTGCCTTAAGCAACATCAAATTATCTTCTCACCAGCCTAGAGGCTGGAAGTCTAAGATCATGCTGTTGGCGGATTTGGCTTTCCCTGAGGCCTTGCTCCTCAGCTTACAGACGACTGCCTTCTCACTCACCGTGAGCTCACATTGGTCTTTGTCCTGTGGGAGTACAGCCCTGCTGTCTCTCTTCTTACAGACACCAGTCAAACTGGATTAGAGCTCATCTTAAGGTTGGGTGTCAGGGCTCTACACACGAATCTCAGTGTAAGGAGGGTAGGAGAGTGGGGACCAGTGCTGCCTGTAACACCCACTCTTCATTCTCCTGATAGTCAAGTAACTAGAGCTGCACAAAGTCTGATTTTGATTAATCAAAGTACTTGTCCATAAACAAACACTTGTTTAGTATAGTTTTTGTCACAAAGAAGAAACTGGCCCCAAGGGGCTTGTAGTCTAGTGGTTCCAATGAATAAATATAACAAGGAGATAATCAGAAAACAACAGGCACTAGGTACAGAGTAGACATGGAGGCAGAGATCAGGAACAAGTCTGGATCTTAGTGGAGTCTTCAGATAAGGCAGGAAATCATCAGAGGCAAAGAGCCAAAACCACAATTACAGGGAAGAAAGGGAGCCTTGTATGGAGACAGGCAAGGGGCACTAGACCATCAGGAGCCCTATCAGTCATGCTATGGAGCTTGGGCTTTATCTGCACGTGTATAAAACAATGAAAGGGTTAAAGCAGGAAAGCCATAGCTCAGACCTCCAGAGACTGCACAGGTGAGTCACTCTGTGCAAGACAATCAACAGTCTTTGCCACAAAGGCACTTTGGTATGTGGCAGTGAGCCCCCAGCAGCTGCCCAAGCAATGTTCCAGGCGAACCTGTTACTAATGATAGTTGAATGACTTATAAAATGTTCTTTATTAATTAGGCTACATTCAAGACCAACTCTTTAATGTCAACACGTTCATACACTTGGGTGAGAAATGGGCAGAGAACAGCCAGTGTACCAATAACTGCAACAGAAGAACAATATTCTGGCAATCCTCATCCCTTTCCATGTATTTCCAGCCAAATCCCAGATACACTTACTAAAAGCCTTTGAGCAAGTCACGTACACTCTTTGTATCCCTGCTGCATCCGTCCTCTGAAAGATGAGGAAAGTAAGTGTTCACCTCTCAGGGTTACGAAGGGATTAGAACGGGTAACAGATGTAAAGCTTTCAGAACAGTATCTGGCACACAGCAAGTACAACAGAAATATACTCTATCACTACCACAGTGATTACTACTACTCTACTGTTAAATGAGAAAGACAGAAGAGGAGCACTTCTGATTTAGAAAATTGATTTGAAAAAGCTTGAGAACTGATACCCAGGCTTTTCTATGGCAAACACATGGAGAGTGGTCATCACCGACTTCAACACGATTCAGGAAGAGACGAGCACGGTTTCAAGCATGGCCAAGATCGACCCGTGGGACCACAAAGTGCAAATAGACCATCAGGTATATGGTCTGGATTCTCAGGAGAGACAACGAGCTAGTTTGAGATCATGAAGGTGGAACTCATAAGTAAAATAATTCCCAATTAAAGTTAAGTATCTTCAAGAAACAGGCCCATCTAACATTTTAGAAGGGCCAAATAGACAATACTCCAGAAAGCAGAGGTTAGGAGAAAAAAAAAAAATCAAGCTTTCTGAAGAGCATACTACTTATATATAATTCAAACAACTATATATATTCATAAAATGCTCTGTAACTTATATTAATTGACACAATTTGAGCTCGGGGAGTCAAATGTGTGGCATTCTGATTTCATTATTCTTACTGGCATTTTTTTTTAAAAGATTTCATTTATTTATGAGAGAGAGAGAGAGAGAGAGAGAGAGAGAGAGAGAGAGAGAGGCGCAGAGGGAGAAGCAGGCTCTATGCAGGGAGCCCAATGTGGGACTCAATCCGGGGACTCCAGGATCACACCCTGGGCGGAAGGCAGACAGTCAACCGCTGAGCCACCCAGGCGTCCCCTTACTGGCATTTTTTAACTATGGGTACCATTTGGTAGATCAGAAAAAGAAGACTATAACCAGACATGAAGGTTAAATTTCTCTTTAATTATACAATAGCCAGTATTTTTTCAACCTTTTGAAGAAAATACCTCCTCAAAAATGTTGCTGCCACTTTAAATCTTTAAACTATGTACATTTTTCAAAGAAGTGCCGCTCCTTTGTAAAAGTTATGGTTCTATCTTCAGGGGGCTGCCATGTTGGTACCAAATTACACACAGCAGAACAAAAAGCGCCTCACTACAGTTCAGTGAAGCAGAGGAGCAGGAGCTCCAATGGCACTTTTCAGTTGCTATTTGATGATGAATGATAATATTAAGCTCCTACTTGAAGGCAGCCTACAATAATTCTCCATTCCCTGATATTAAAAACCTGTAAAGGAACATAAAGCTGGCCTCATGCTATAATTTACCCCCACTGGTTAAAGCACTCTTCTGAGATAACCAGCCTCAACTAAGGCAGGTCATGAAAGAGACAGGTTGGCAAGAGGCTGGACCTGGAATGGTGGAGGCTCAATGCAAGGCAGGTAAGGAAGAAGACCCATGGAGATGGCACCCAAAGGGCACTGCTTTCCCATACTGGTCAATCTGAATGATCAGTCGCGGATTTTAAACATACTTATTCAAATCTAAGGTAACTTAGGAGCCATCCAGTTAACTGGGATGGTGGAAAAGCATTTTTCTGTATTCCCCTTTCTTAAAATCCATTGGGAGGAAGGAGAGGATGAGCTCTTACATGAAACAAGTAAAACATCACTGCCTCCTATCAGAAATTATGATGAACAGTAGCTGAATTCTGGGAGATTTCAACCAAAGTGAGAGGGAATGTTGGTAGCTGACACAGAGCTCCTCAGCATTCAAGCATGATAGAGATTACTGTAACAGTCCTAAATGCCCCATCAAATGGCCCTTTTGTTTGAAGTGCTGATACTTAAGTGTGAGGGTCTGCTAGACAAATGGGGGGGGGAAGTGAATATTCCCAGAATAACCCTGTTCCATAGCAAGCAGCACAAGAGGAACTGATGGGTGATGTGCAAACAAGCATCTCCACTCCCTGAGAGGGGGAAGGGGCAGAAAGGAGGGAGAGGAGGCACTCTGAGAGCCTCTGATTCCACTCTTGACCCCCAAAGGGCAAGGTCTAAAAAGTGGGAGAGATTTTGTTTTAAGCAAATACACATCTCAGGGATCCCTGGGTGGCGCAGCGGTTTGGCGCCTGCCTTTGGCCCAGGGCGCGATCCTGGAGACCCGGGATCGAGTCCCACGTCGGGCTCCCGGTGCATGGAGCCTGCTTCTCCCTCTGCCTGTGTCTCTGCCTCTCTCTCTCTTTCTCTGTGACTATCATAAATAAATAATTAAAAAAAAGTTAAAAAAAAAGAAACACTTCAAATACACATCTCAGAGAAACAGGACTGATGCATGAATAAATCACATGGGAGTAGCAAAAATGAATGAAATCCAGCCAAATGCAACAATACAGATGAACCTCAAAACACAATGTCAAATGAAAGAAGCCAGAGTACATACTAAGTAGTTCTCTTTATATAAAATTCAAAACCAGAAAAACTAAATAATAGTATTAGAAGTTAAGATAAGACAGTTGTTACCTTGGGGCAGAAAGGAGGCCAAGGGGGACTTCTAAGATGCTGTGGGTTTTCTATTACTTGACCTGTGTAGTTGATGCTTGAAATTATACAGAATGATAATCCACTAAGCTATAAGCTTATGCCATATGGACTTTTATCTATGTATATTATGCTTTAATAAATATAGTGAAGAAAGAAGGAGAGAGAAAATAAATAAGTAATCCTAAAGCTAGCCTAAAAGAAAAGACAAGTCCCTCACTATGAAAAAATCAAACTGCCTTCTGAGGTCTCCCTAGTAACATTCAATGTCAAAAGACAATGCCTACAGAATTCTAGGAAAAGAAAAGGTTACTCAAGGTTTTTATACCCAGACAAATAAATTGTTTATCAAATAATGAAGGGCAGGTATTTGCAAGTATGCAAGAAGTCAGGACATAAACCAGCCTCTCTGAAAGACAACTACCTAATCATTAAATCTAGCCAATTAGGAACAAATCAAAAAACTATCAACTCTGGGGCGGCCCCAATGGTTTAGTGGTTTAGCGCTGCCTTCAGCCCAGGGTGTGATCCTGGAGGCTCAGGAAGAGTCCCACGTCAGGCTCCCTGCATGGAGTCTGCTTCTCTCTCTGCCTGTGTCTCTGCCTCCCTCTCTCTGTATCTCTCATGAATAAATAAATAAAATCTTACCAAAAAAAAAAAAAAGCCATCAACCCATTTTGAAACATAGTTTTTAAAAAGATAGTTACATATATTTATATGTAAAACGTTGAAGTGTATCCATATGTATAGCTTGACATCTATGTATAAGAGGCCTCAATGCTACCCGTAATTTTTATTTTTACTTAGAGTTATCTTTTAGGAATTAATACCTTGATATTCTTGGTCAATTAGTACAACTTTAATAATTTCTTCATTTGATTTTCCTTTCTTAAATAAAATTTAACATTTTAAAAACATTGTGTTTTTTTTTTATATATATATCTGGGTGGCTCGGTCTGTTAAGCATTCAACTCTCGATTTCAGCTCAGGTCATCATTTCAGGGATGTGAGATCAAGCCCCACATCAGTCTCCACAATGGATGTGGAGCCTGCTTGGGATTCTCTCCCTCCCTCTGCCCCTCCCCCCAAGTTTTTTACTTATAAATATATTGCCTTTATATCTCTTGACATATCCTCCTGTCCACATCAACAGACTTATCTCAAGTGATGGTCACTGAAATGTAATAATTAAGTTGCTGAGATTCTGAGTGGATTTTTTTTTTTTACCCCTTTGAATGCTTTAGTTATTTAAAATAATGAATATAAATCACTACTTAATAGCAATACAGTGTATTATTTTCCAAATTGAATTAGCTGGTACCAAAAAATGAGGTCTCTTCATTGACTCCTTGACTATCCCTACCCTTACCAAAGAAAGAAAAAGTAAAAAAAGTCCAAAATTTAATGTACCTAAAAACCAGACCTCATTATCTATGATCTGTATCTACTAGACCAAGTGAGCCATGAGGCTCACGCAAGATCTTATTTTAATGACAAAATATGATTCCACGCGAGGAAAGAAACTGTCTAGGATTTGACTGTTTTACAAATAGCGGACATATTCTGATGGCTAAATCTAATTTCTTGTGTTCAAAACCATCATGCTGAACTCCAGAACATTTTCTCTAATAACTTACCTGGAGTTAACGAGGGAAGAGTTTCAAGCAACTAATTACCGCATATCCCTCCCAAAACAGGCTGCCAGTTGGCGGCGTGTCTACAGAGAAGCCCACCACTGAAGGAGCATGTTGCCACCCTCACCCATGCAGTGATAGCAGTTTCTGACTTTAGGTCAACTCACCTGGGAGGCAAGAGCGAAGATGCTGCGCCTGGCTGCATCTTTTGTAATAATTACGTGGAGGAGATACGCGGAATGGAGACAAATGGATACAAATCCTACCAAAGCACCGAATTCAATTTTTACATTAAACAAAAACACAGGCTACCCTGTCTGAGATAAATAAATGTTTCCGGTACATTCACAATCACCGTGAAGACCAATTAAAGTTCAAACATAAGCTAGCAAGAAGTTTAGAAATCCTTTTCCTTAAACACAGCAGATGGCTGTTCAACTGTGGATTACAGTTATAAACATCTAAGTATTACTAATCGTGCAAGGTAATAATAGGGCTGGAATTTCAAAGTTCACATCTTTCAAAAGACATGGTATGTCTAACTCAGGCCACTGTTTCTGGCACAAGTTTCAGGAGACTCTTCAGGAGAATGTTTTTGCATTTTTCACTCCAGAAACATACTGTGAACCAGGCCCTGAAATTTCCAGGGGTGAAATGTGTAAACATTAACAGTAAAGTGATAAAATAAGAAAAATTTAAAAACAGTACTGAAGACACCTCTAGCCAAACGGCGTCGTGCTAATGACTTCTACTTTTAGATGACAAGTCGTGCTATTTAAACAACCAAATCTCGCTGCAGACATCCTTCAGGAACAGGTACCAAGGCAACCATGCTGATGCCAGGCTGTGGGGGGCTGTGGGGGGCTGTGGGGAACCGGGGGAGGAAAAGCGCCTCGATATACTGATAACGATCCAGAACACCACCACAAACTTGAAAAATTAACTGAGGAAAAACTAAAAACTGGACCTAATTCAACATCCATCTGGCATCTCTGAAAAAGAAATAACTTAGGACTCCCTGTCTTTAAAAACTTTGGTATTTCAAAACTGCAAATAAGGAAGATTCATGTCTTCTGAATGAGATTATTTTAAAGACATTTTGTGGTTGACATTTTAGTGCTATTTCTGGACATGCCATCTTTGGTTGATTACTCAGGTATGGAATATTAAGCTAGTGTCCTGTAACTTACTCCTCTCAGAGTGGCTAGAAGCATGACATTGCTGCTGTCAAAATACATCATGAAACACTCCTATTTCAAAATAGTTTTGTGTTAGAAACTATTAGTCATAATACCAATACACAGAATGAGTGAAGCAGGCAATACAAACTTCATTTCTATTCAATATGAATAATGAAAATCAAGCTGTACATGCACCTACACCCATCATCAAAAATGCAGACTCAAATCTCAGTGGAATTAGGATCCTGAAGTCAAGAGATATCACACAGACCAGCCAGTTTACAAGATTCTGAAAGATGCGAGGTGGGCCCACCAAGAAGGGGGTTAAAAAGAAATGATATGCACAACTGTAGTTGTATTATGAAGCTCATGTGTACAACAATTACTATGTGTGATAGGGAACAATGGTCCTCCAAATATCTTCACGTCCCAATCCCCAGAACTTGTGAATGTCAGCTTATATAGCAAAAAAGATTTTGCAGATGTGATTAAGAATTGGAAAATTGGAAAATGGGAAGCCCCCCCCACCCGCCACCCCCACCGTGGGCCTGATATCATTGCAGTGGTCCTGCTATGAGGAATGAGGAAGCAATCAATGGGAGGACCACAGAGCAAAAAATGCAGCAAACACTACAGCTGAAAAAGGCAAGGAACTGGATTCTCCCACTGAGCTTTCTGAAGGAACCAGCTCTGCTGACACCTTGATTTTAGGTCCATGAAATTGATTTCAGATGTCTGACCTCCAGAACCGTTAGAAAATAAATTGGTATTGTTTCAAGGCAATAAATTTGTGGCAATCTGCTACTGCGCCAACAGGAAACAAATACACTGTGAAAAAATATTCCGGGTGCTTAACTACATTAGCTCTTCCAGCTATTCACAACATCACTTTTTTAAAAATGCCTCAACAGACGATTCATAAGATGTCTACAAAAATTGTTGCCTCCCTGTCACCCAAAGTGAGAGTAATAGAAGACATTTTTACCTTGACATGGAAAATTTGCAAATTAAATGCATTTGCATTCTTAAAGAAGCTATAAAACAATTATTAGCAAAAATATAAAAACAAAACTGCACTTCCTATCAGGCCCCAAAAATGGGCATTCTTCTCTGTTAAGCCCATTAGCCTCCATGCCATTGCTATGATACTGGCTGCCTTCTGTGTATGGTAGGAAGTTTCAGTTAACGAGGAAGAAAAATTATTGGACAATCCCAAGCTCCTGGCTACTTCAACTGGGGAAGGCAGCGCAGGGCACAGGAGGCTGGAAAACCAGTGGAGAACCAGCTGTTTGTCAGTTATGTGTTCACTGCTCTCTCCCCTACTCATCATGGTCATGAAGGAATAAACAGGTGACATATATGACATCACCAACGCAAAGACACTATGACTCTGAGGCTATCAAGTCAGGACTTTAGGTTAGGGAGGAGTCTCTTAAAATTTTTTTTAATGGAATTTTAAAGATGGTTTGCAAAAACAGTTTACAATAACCCCCTGTGACAGTGCCCTTACTTCTTCGCACAGTGACCCTGGGCTCACTCTTGTGACTTGCTTTGTACAATGGGACATTAGCAAATATAAACCAAGCAGAGACTTGCTTGGCTGCCAGCCTGCCAGCCCCCAAATATGTAAGTGAGAGCATCCTCAACCACCAACCCCCAGCTGACTCTGAATGCATGAGAAAATCAAGGAAATACCAGTTGACAGTCTAGACCAAGAGAAGTAGGAGCAAATAAAATGGCTTTGTCTTAATCCACTAGGTTTTGTGGCACTTTGTTGGGCAGAGAAAGCTAACTTGATAATAGTTAATAAAGCTAAACAAATACATTGTAGAAATTTTGAAGAATTAAAAAAAAGGGCTAGAAAAATAAAAACCTAGAGTCCCAATATACAAAGATCTTAGTCAAAAACTTTTTGATTAATTTCATTTTAATGTAGCTATGTAAACATTTCTCTATAATTAGAATCACACTGTAGATTCAACCTTACGGTGTGCTGTTGCTAGCATTTCCCATGTCATTTTATTATTCCATTATCTACCAGCATTTATTTAACCATTCTTTTCTCGTTGGACTTTAAGGTGACTTCAAAATTTTCACTATAAACACATACACAGGGATCCCTGGGTGGCGCAGCGGTTTGGCGCCTGCCTTTGGCCCAGGGCGCGATCCTGGAGACCCGGGATCGAATCCCACATCGGGTTCCTGGTACATGGAGCCTGCTTCTCCCTGTGCCTGTGTCTCTGCCTCTCTCTCTCTCTCTGTGACTATCATAAATAAATAAAAAATTTAAAAAATAAAAAAATAAACACACGCGCGCGGGGGCACACACACACACACACACACACACACACACACACACACACATATCCATCCCTCTGTATTATTCTATTTTAAAGTCTTTGTTAACTGAGTTCTGGATTACTTCTTGAGGACAGATCTCCAGAAAGAAACATACTACTAGAAAAGGTGAGGAGCTTCTACAGTGCCCAACACATATAGTTAAGTATGACAACACGAATTTACCACCCAACAGTAATGTATGAAAATATTCATTTCACCAAACCCTCACCATCACTCTGTATTATTCTATTTTAAAGTCTTTGTTAACTGATATACTAAAAAATGGCAATACAATTTAACCTGCATTTCTCTGATCACAAATGATGGTGACTAGATTTTCATATGGTTGGCCACCTACCATCTCTTGCAAAACATGTTCTTCTGTTAATTTTTCTTACTGAGAGATGAAAAGTATGTTCCTTTTAATAGTGGTTAAGTTGATATGGTGAGGTCAGGGCAGAGATTTTCTTTTTTTAAAGATTTTATTTATTTATCTAACAGGAGGTGTGCCTGGGTGGCTGAGTCAGTGAAGTGTCTGCCTTCAGCTCAGGTCATGACCTCAAGGTCCTGGGATGGAGTTCTGCAACAGGCTCCCTGTTCAGCAAGGAGTCTGTCTGCCTCTCCTTCTCCACCTGTCTCTCACACAGCTTATGCTCTCTCTCACTCTCTCAAATAAAATCTTTTTAAAAAATACTTTATATTTATCTGACAAGAAAGCAAGTGAGCACAAGCAAGGGAAGTAGCAGAGGGAGAGGTAGAAACACACTACATGTCAAGCAGGAAGCCCAATGCGGGGGCTCAATCCCAGGACCCCGGGATCATGACTGGAGCCAGAGGCAGACACACTTAACCAACTAAGCCACCCAGGTGTCCCCAGGCAGAGATTTTTTAAAGATTTATCTATTTGAGAGAGAGAAAGACAGCATGTGAGAAGAGGGAAGGGCAGAGGGAGAGAGAGAATCTCCAGCAGACTCCCTACTGAGCATGGAGCCTAACTTGGACCTTAATCTCACAACCCTGAGATCATGACCTGAGCCAAAATCAAGAGTCAGACGCCTAACCAAGTGAACCACCCAGGCGCCCCCTTTTCTTTCTTTAAAGATTTATTTACTTTAAAGGGGCAGGGGAGAGAGAGAATACAGAGATTTTTAACCCCAGTTCCAATGGTCATGTATACCCATTTTTTTTTTCCTAGAGAGAATCCGTAGCTTTCATCAGGTTCCTTAAGTAGTGCATGATGTCATAAACTCTAGGAACCAGCTGACCTAAATGGTAAAGAACAGCATTAGCAGTTCCATCATTGGGATGCTCAGAGTTGTCTAACCAGTCACAGAATACATAACTAAATGAAAAATAGACAGGAGTTGTGATTAGTAATGAATGAAGGTATTGAGGAGGTAAGAACAGTGGCACAGTGGCAAAATAATAGATTAAATGTGTACCTAAGGCAAGAAATTTAATAATTTAATATATATCATTGCTATCCTTTTTTTTTTTTTAAAGGCCAGCTGAACTCTCATCTCTACTTGCTATAGGCTGATTGTCCTATTATTATTGAAGCCCTAACCATTAATGTGATGGTATTTGGAAGTGAGGCCTTTGCCAAATTATCAGGTCACATTGGCAGATCCTCATGAATGAGATTAGTGCCCTTATAAGAAGAGACACAGACAGATAACCTGTCTCTCTACCACGTGAAGAAATGACAAGAAGATATCTTTCTACGAACCAGGAAGAGGGGCCTCAATGGAAACCAATCAGCCAACACCTTGACTTTGGACTTTCCAGTCTCCAGAATGCTGAGAAATTTCTGTTCTTTAAGCTCCATAAGCCCATGACATTTTTTTAGATCATGTGAAGCCATGATGATCTTTGTCTGAGCTGCAGTCCTCCTGCAGGTATGCTTGGTGTCCCAATTAAACAGCTCCTAAACCGTTTCTCAGGTTTCATTAGGTTATTGGCTCCATTAAGAGGGAACTCTATGTCTCTCACAAAGCTTGGAAAGATGTTAGAGAATACCCACTTGTGAAGCACTTAGCAGATTCCTAATCACTGCCACACAGCACACATAACGGTGAAAAGCCTGGAGTCTGACTCTGTCAAGTCACCTCCTCCAGCCTTTGGTTCCCTCATCTGTAAAATGGGCAAAACAGTTACCCCATCTCATGGGTATATCTTATTTAGGAATAACTATCTGATTTAGAAGAGGTATCTAGCTATTAGGATCATCATTATCACTATTACTGACACATTTTCAGCATCACACTTATCAAAACTGCTCTAAGACAGTGAAACGCCAACTTACAAAAATCTTAGCAACACAAAAAATTGTTATTCAAAGTGGTGTTTGAGGGACTCCTGGGTAGCTCAGTGGTTGAGTGTCTGCCTTCGACTCAGGGCGTGATCCTGGAGTCCCTGATCAAGTCCCATTCGGGCTCCCTGCAGGGAGCCCGCTTCTCCCTCTGCCTGTGTCTCTGCCTCCCTCTCTCTCTCTCTCTCTCTCTCTCTCTCTCTCTTTCATGAATGAATGAATGAATAAATAAATAAATAAATCTTAAAAAAAAAAAAAAACAAAGTGGTGTTTGCTACAGATCATGCAGCTCTGGGGTTATCATTTGACAGCACAAAATCTTCCAGTTTGAAATAAGAGAGTTGTAATAAATTGAGGTTCAAAGCATGGTCAGGAAGGATTCAAACATGGTCGGGAGATTTTTCTTAAAGAAGTAAACAGCTAAGGTAAAAATAATATAATAATAACAATAATAAATTACTTTAGAAAGAAGTATACTGAGTGAGCAAAAGTTCTATATCATCAATCAAAAGTATGAATGAAAAGAACAAGTGAAGCATGATCTTCTGGCCACCGTCCTGGGAACATAGTAAGCAGAAAAATATTCTCCACACTGTTGTAAAGTTGGGCAACTCACTTTTCTGCATTCTCTTCCAGCAGATTATAGCTAGTGGAGTGTTTTGGATAGCCATCCCTTTTCCTTTGGCCAACCGAAATGACCAAACAATGAACCTTTAGCACCAACCATTGATCTTGCTAATTGCATCTGCCACTGCATTTGCTTCTTTTGTTTCCAGTCAGTCCTCTTTTGCAACACTATTCCAACTGTTAAATGGTCAGAACACACAAAGTGACAGATTTAGTGCTTCACTGGCAATTTATATAACTGACTGCAATGCTGCTGTTGTAGTGAATCATGATTTATCTGCCTCACATTGTGGCATGTAACTTCTTTAAATGCAAGGGAAAAAAGCCAACACCTCCTAAAAGTTTATATATGACCACCTACCACTATAGCCTATGAACTAGATTTGAGAGAGAGCTGACCATGAGTGATGGATTTCTTTTCTCTTTCTGTAGCTATAACTTTTTGCACAATCCATTCATGTACCTGGGCTCAGTCAATGTTCATTATTTGCATGTGACTCAGTACGATCTGGGAGATTCATAAATGACGCCAACAGTGAGCTAACAGAAACTACAATTGAAGGGTTAAAACAAAGGAACATTTGTGGGTGCATGGATGGATGGGGGCATCCTACAATTCCCCCACTTGTATGTAAAATTTCCTGTGTGAAAATACACATTTTGGGGAGAGCAGCTCTCTATAGGTTTCCCTGGTTTCTGAAGGGGGTCAGTGATTCTTGAAAAGATTAAAAAGATTGCTCAAGGGAACCTGACCTATTGTTGCAAAATAAAAGAGACTAAAGGCAGGGCGCCTGGGTGGCTCAGTCCTATAAGCATCAGACTCTTGATTGCAGCTCAGATCATGAGCTCAGGGTCTTGACATCGAGCCCCACATTGGGCTCTGTGCTGCACATGGAGCCTGCTTAGTTTCTCTCTCCCCCTTTCCCCCTGACCTTCCTCTCCTGTTTAAAAAAATAAAAATTAAACTTAATTTAAAAAAAATAAAAATTAAAAGGGATTAAAGGCATAAGCAGGTGAACAATGAAATATCAAAGGATATCAAGTTTTACAGCAAGGTTATAAATAAAGAGATGAGAGAAATGATTGGTGCTATGGGCTAAATTGTTCCTTCTCCCCTGAAATTCATGAAGTCTTAACTTCTAGTCCCTTAGAATGAGACTATATTTGAAGAGAAGGTCTTTACAGATGTCATTTGGTTAAAATGAGGTTATTAGGGTAGGCTTTAATCTTGTCCTTATAGGAAAAGGAAATCTGAACATCCAGAGTGATTATGTGTGTGCAGAGAGGAACCACCATGAGAACAGAGGAGGCAGCCATCTATAAGCTTAGTAGAGAGGTGTAGAATAGATCCTTTCCATACAGCCCTTAGAAGGGACTAATTCTACTGATACCATGATCTGGAACCTCTAGCCTCCACGAGAAAATAAATTTCTGTTGCTGAAGCTACCCATTCTGTGGTACTTTTTATGGCAGCTGTCACAAATTTAATGGTCTTAACTTATAATAGTGGATCACAAGATAATTCAAAGAGCAGTTAAGACCAGGACACTTGGCTGGTTCAGTAGAGCATCCAACTCTTGATCTCAGGGTCGTGAGTCTGAGCCCCATGTTAGGCAGAGAGTTTATTTATATAAATAATATATATATATATATATATATATATATATATATATATATATAAACAAGCAAGCAAGCAGTTAAGACCAGGAATACCCCCCAGAATATTCTGGGAGTTAAAAACAGGGTAATACCAAGAATGAAAGTGGAAATGATCTTGACATTTGTAAGTATTATGGAAGATGACAACCTTAATATTTCCATGCCTGTTACAGCACCTAGCCAGTGAGTGCAAGGCTGAGAGGACAAATGGAGTAAAAATCACTTCTTGAGATTGTGTAAACAGACAAGAAAGACACAGAAAAATAATTCTATTCCATTCGTTCACACTGAAAATTATCAAAAATGAATCCAGCCTTCTGCTTCTAGCCATGATAAAGTCACCAGAAAAAAAAAATGTGTAATATAATTCCTTCTAGATACTGCAAGAGGCAGTGCCAGACTCATCCCTAAGAAAAGGAAAATAAGTATGTGGAACCCCATTATCAACCGACGTTTCCCCTGGAAGCATTTTCAGATAGTCATGCAGGAAGTGGGAGATCAAACATTATGGCGACACTGCTCAGTGAAAGGAGAGAAATGAGAGTTTGACGCTACTCAGGTAGCAGGAACTAGTGGGGCCGGGTAGTAGAAACAAAGAAGCTATAAAGTAAGAGTTCCAGGGCAGCCCCAGTGGCGCAGCAGTTTAGCACTGCCTGCAGCCCAGGGAGTGATTCTGGAGACCCTGGATCGAGTCCCACATCAGGTTCTCTGCGTGGAGCCTGCTTCTCCCTCTGCCTGTGTCTCTGCCTCTCTCTCCCTCTGTGTCTCTCTCATGAATAAAAAAATAAAATCTTAAAAAAAAAAAAAAAAGAGTTCCAGATAACTGCACAAGGGTTCCCATGACTACTTGGCTGAATAATAGCTGCAATGTCCAGAGCAAGTCTCCTCAAGGCTAAGAACGAAAACAAAATAACAAAGGGAAAAATACAGAGGAGATAAAACCAAACAATGACTGGAGTGTGCACAGGGCTATACAGAATATTCATTTCCAGATTGGAAATGAATCTGGCCAGGGAGCAGAATGGCCAGAAAGGAGAGACTGCAATGTACCCTGGTCATTCAAAAGAGATCCCAGAGGTCTTAGGAAAGGACTATTGGAGCCTACAAAGAAAGTCTAGTCTGGACCAACCCTAACCAAGGTTTAAAGGAGGCCTTGAAATAAATTAAACTGGTCACAAAGAAATTAATTTCCTCCCTAAATGAAACTCAAAAGGAGACAATAACATCTACGCATTCAAAAATAGACTATTCATATCTATGAATTATAGTAAAAAAAACTAGACATGCAGAGAAATAGGTGATCTATAAACAAGAGAAAAATTAGTCAACAGAAACAGATTCAGAAATTACATCAGTAGACTAAAAACGTTAGAACGTTTATTTAGAATGTGTTTAAGAATTTGAAGGAAAATATGAATATAATAAGGAAATAAATAGGAACTGTTTAATAGAGAAATGGAATTACAAGAACTATATGGATATACCTGAACTGAAAGATATAAGATCTGAAACGAAAATTTCACTGAAGAGGCTTATCAGAAGATTAGACACTACAGAAAGATCAGTTAACTTGGAAGACATAGAAAAAAAAAAAAAAAACCTGCCTAAGCTGAAGCACAAAGAGGGGGACAGGTTCTAAAAAAGAAATAAAAGAAAGCTTTATGCAGTTGACTTGTGGAAGACATCAGGCAGTCTAACGTAAGTATAATCTGACTTCCAGAAGAGGAAAGAGAAATGAGAGCTAGTTAGCTAATAAGTAATAAGTAGGTAAATACAGAAATATAACATTTATCTAATATGATGAATAGTATAAACCCATACTCCAAAAACATTCTATAAAACCATCAAGAAGTAGAAACAAAGGAAACCACAGGAAGACAAACTGCTGAAAACTAATGATGAAGAGAGAAAATTTTAAGAGCAATCATAGAAAAATAGACACATTACATACAGAGAACAATGGTAAAAATGACACCAAAACAATGCAAAGTAGAAGACAACAGAACACTACCTTTAAAGTGCTGAAAGGAAAATACAACACTGTCAATCTATAATTTTATATCTAGAATAAGATTCTTCAAAATGAAGGCGAAATAGAGATAATTCAAACGAAAAAAGTTGAGAGTATTTGTGGTCAAATGATACAACAAGAAATATAAAAGGAAATTCTTCAGGATGAAAGTATTACCAAATAGAAGCTCAGCTCTATATCAAGGGGTAAAAAGCACTAGAAATGTCTGTCAGTAAATATTAAAGATTTTTTCTCTTTCTTTAACTTATTTAAAAGATAGCCTACTTAAAAAAAAATTCTAACACTGTTACTTGAGGTTTTAACATATCAAACCATTTAACCTGACATTTATAGAACACTATAGGATACATAATATTTTCATGTGTGTATAATGAAAAATTCATCAATACAGACAATATGCTGGGCTGTAAAATAGGTCTATAAACTTTTTAAAATGGAGAATCATACAAGTTATGATTTTTTATCATAATTAAATTATAAATCAATATTAAAATGACTGCAAAATCTTGAAAAATATAATCTCTAAATAAACCACATGGCAGGGCACCTGGGTGACTCAGCTGGTTAAGCATCTGACTTTTGGTTTTGGTTCAGGTCATGTTTTTCAGAGTCATAGAGTGAACACTGAACTGGGCTCTATGCTCAGCATGGAGTCTGTTTGAAACTCTCTCTGTCCTCACAAACGTGCTCTCCTCTTTCTCTAAAATAAAAATATAAGTAAAATTTTTAAATAAACCACATATCAAGGAAGAAATTACAAGGTAATTGGAAAATATTTTTAATTGAATGAGTTAAAACACAAAACTGTGTGGCATGTAGCTCAAACAACGATTAGAGAGAAATACTTTCTATGCTTCTATATATGGTTATATTAGAATAGAAAGACTGAAAATTAATGATCTAAGTTTTCCCCTAAAGAAATTAGAAAAATCAGAGCAAATTATTCTTGAAGTGAGTAGAAGAAAAGCAAATCAATTAAACAAAAGAAAAAAGGAATTCAAGCAACACCAGTTTTTAAAAAGAGAAATAAAATTGATAAAGCCTAAGCCAGACCAATCAAAAGCAAAGAGAAACATAAATTACTAATATAAATAAAAATGAGAATATCATCATAGATGCTACAGAACATCTTAGAAGAAACACAAAATTACCAACGCCAAAAAAAAAAAAAAAATAGAAACACCTAAGGAGCCTTATATCTATGAAAACCCTGAATTCATAATTCAAAACTTTTTCAGCAAAGAAAACTCAAGACCCATAGAGGTTCTCTAATGAATTCTTTCAGACATTTAAAAATATCAATTTTACAAATTTTATGAGACCAGGATATTCTTGATACAAAAACTGTAAAAAGACATATAGAAAAGTAAGACCAATATTCCTCATGAACTGAATTCTGTGAAAAAATTTTCAAGAAAATGTTAGCAAATCAAAACCAGAAACATATAAAAACAAAAATACAAAAATGAAAACCACATGATTATCTCAATAGATGCAGAGAAAGCACTTAACAAAATGCAACAACACCCTTTCATGACAAAAGCATCCTACAAACAAGGAACAGAGGGTACTTCCTATACCTGACAAAGGTCATTACAAATAACTCACAGAAAACATATTTAATGGGGAAAGACTAGAAGCTTTCCACCTAATAAAATGAGGAATAAGATAAAGATGTCTGCTCTTGTTACCTATATTTAACATTTTTCTAGAGGTTGCAGCCAAAGCAATTAGGTGAGAAAATGAATAAAATTTAACAAAATTCCATTCTACATTGGAATGGAGGAAGTATAAACTAACTATAATTGCAGATGACATACAGAAAATTCTAAGGAATCCAGTAAAAACTGAAACTAATAAATGAGTTCACCATCATTACAGGACATAAGATCAATATAAAAATCAATTGTATTTTATATACTAACAATGAACAACTGAAAATAAGAAAACTATTCTAGTACAACAACATCAAAAAGAATAAAATGTTTAGGAATAAATTTAACAAAGGAAGCATAAGGTATATATTCTAGAGTTGACAAAATATTGTTAAATGAAATTAAAGAAGATCTAAATAAATGAAAAAACACTTTACGTTCATGGATCTCAAATTTAAGATAGTAATATTCTTCAAAATAATCCAGATTCAATGCAATCCCTGTCAGAAGACTAGTTTACTTCTTTGTAAAAATTGATAAGCTGATCCTAGAATTTATATGGAAACTCAAGGGACTCAAAATAGCTGAAATAATCTTGTGAAATAAAAACGAAGTTGGAACTACTATGTCCCAATTTTAGAACTTAATAAAAGACAACAGTATTAAAGATAGTGTAGAACTTACATAGGAGAGACCTATAAATCAATGAAACAGACTTGAATGTCTAGAAACAAAATTATTCATCTATGGCCAAATAACTATTAATTAACAAGGATACCAAGACCACTCAATGAGGAAAATACAGTCTTTTCAATAAATGGAGCTGGAACAACTGGAAAGCTACATGTAAAACGACGAAATTGAATCTTTATCACACTACATACAAAAATTAAATGGCTCAAAATTCAAAACATAAGAGCCAAACTTGGGGAGACAGGAGAATTGTGGAATCATAGCTAATGGGCCCTGAGTTTCTCTAAACTAAAAAAAAGTTCTAAAATTGTGGCGATGGTTATACAACTCTTAACATACTAAAAATGCTGAATCGCATACTTAAAATGTGTGAATTATATGGCATGTAAATTTCAGTAACACTTTCACCAAAAAGAAAAAAAAATGACAATACAGTAATACCAAGTGGGCTTTAGTTCAAAACTACAAGACTAATTTAACGTGAACAATCAACACAATTTGCCACACTGGCAAATAAAAGAGATGTATTAGTTAACTACTACTGTATAACATAGTACTCCAAACCTTGAAACTTACCACAAATAATGCTTATTATTGTAACACTCTCAGGAATCTGAGAGTGACTTATCTGGGTAGTTCTGGATCAGGGTCTTTCAGGAAATAATCAAGTTGCCGGCTTGGGGCTAGTTAATGACTAGGGCTGGATGATCCACTTTTAAGTTTACTCACTAAGGTTGTTTATAATATGACAACTGGCTTTCCCAAAGAGCAACTTATTTAAGAGAGAGAGAAAGGGCAAGAGAGCATTCACAAGTTAGAAGTTGCAGTGTCTTTTATAATTTAGTCTCACAAGTGACATGTCGTTATTTCTGCTGTACTGGTCACAGAGACCAATGGTAGCAGACTGCATAAGGGTGTGAATACCAGAATACAGTTCATTAGGAGACACCCTGGAGGATGCCTACCAGAGGAGAAAAATCACGTGATTACCTCAATAGCAGCAAAGAAAGTTTTCGGCAATTTTTAATACCCATTCATAAAAACTTGAAGAAAGCTAGGAATAAAAGGAAACTTCTTCAACCTGATTTAAAAAAAAAAGTGTTTTCTAAAGACATATAACTAATATCTATTTAACAATGAAAAGAATACTCTCCCCTCAAGATCAAGATAAGGCAAGGATATTTATTCTCACTGCTTCTATTCCACATTGCAGTGAATGGTCTAGCCAGTGTAATAAGACAAGAAAAACAATACAGAATAGTACTTGGAAAAAAAGAAACACAAGTGTCTTTTTGGGGGAGACAAGATGATTACATATGTAGAAAATCTTAGGAGCTATGCCACAAGGGGAAAAAAAGGCAAAACAAGTAAGCCAACAAAGACCCTACCAGACTTAGAAGAAAATTAAGAAAACCCACAGGAACTAAGGTCAATTTACACAAAGCTGTTGTATTTTTAAGTGCTAGCAATAATGAAAAATGAAACTTAAAAAATTCCACTCAACATAGCATCAAAAACCTAAAATACTTAAAGATAAATTTAACAAAATATATGCAAGTAAAAACTATAACATTGCCAAGAGAAATTTTAAAAACCTAAACAAATGGGGAAATATATCATGTTCACAGATCAGAAGGCTCTATATTGTTAAGATGCAAATTCTCTCCAAATTGATCTGTCAGTTCAGTCAAATTCCAAACAAAATCCCAGCAGGCTGATTCTAAAATGTATATGCATGTATAAAGGACACAGGCTAGCCAAAACAATTTTGAAAAAATAATTTACACTATATGATTTCAAAGCTTCTTACAAAGCTACAGCCATCAAGACAACGTGGTACTGCTATAAAGGTAGAACAAGGGAACATAATATACAATCTAGAAATATACCCACATTTATATAGCAAATTAGCTTTTGACAAAGCACCAAAGCAATTCTTTAGGAGAAAGAAATTCTTTTCTACGAATAGTGCTAGAGAAATTACTTATATGAAAAAAATTATATCATACACAAAATTTAATTTGAGCTGATCATAGATCCAAGCTACAAGAAAGCAGAGTTTTTCTTTCCTCCCCCTCACCACCCACTGATCTCTCTCAAGGGACTCAGAATAGCACATGACACAATGTCGGTGCTGAATAAATATTTGGTGAATAAAAGATCTCTGCATGAAAAAAAAAAACATGCCATAGTAAAAAATAACAGGAAGGGACAGGTGGGACAGGGAATGGTCAAGAAAGGGCTGAGAAAAAATGTCATATGAGTTGATAACTGAAGGTACTACCTCTGCAGTAGATGACAATTCCAAGCAGAGAGCAAACATCATGAAGAACTAGAAAGCAGATACTGAGAATAGCCCATGAGTGAGTGAGGGGCCAGAACAGCCTAAAAACATGGAGGCCAGGTCATCTGGGGTCTTACAGCTCAACAGGGTACCTTAAAGAATTCTAATCACAGAAGTGATGTAACCCACTGTGTGATTTCATAAAAGTACCTTGAGTGTGCGATCAAGAATGCACTGGATGGAGCAAAATAGGAAGAAAACCAGTTAGGAGGCTCTTGGAGCAACCAAGGTGAGAGGAAGGCATGGTGGCACACTTTCAAGGATAGGAGTTCAAGTGTAACACTACAGCTGGCATTCTATTTTTTCTTTTTAAAGATTTTATTTATTTATTCATGAGAGACACACAGAGAGAGGCAGAGACCCAGGCAGAGGGAGAAGCAGGCTGCCCGCAGGGAGTCTGATGCAGGACTCTATCCCAAGACCCCAGGATCACGCCCTGAGCTAAATGCCGACGATCATCCACTGAGCCAGCCAGGTGCCCCCAGAGCTGGCAGTCTAGCAGATTTGAGCATTAGTTGTAATTTCCATTAGTCATTTCAACTATTTGCTTCACTGTTTCCTTCAAAGATTCTCTTTATGAGGGAAGGGATCATGTCTATTTCATTTCTGTACTGTGCCCCAAACCCAAAGGCTTACAGGAATACAGTGCATAAGGAGCTGGAGGTCAGAATCTGACATAAGGTAGATAAGGGCTGTCCAAGGAGAAGAGCCATCCTTCTTAGAATGGCAAATACAAGGGCAAAACAGAGAGTACTGCGCTCTACTGAAATCACTAAACATATGTTGACAATGAGCATGGGGATGTTTATTAATATTAGAATGCGTGCTGCTGCCTGAAAGTTTAAGTACAAATGGCACCATCGGATGCTTTTGTGCAGCAGGGAGTCAACTCACAGAATTAATACTCAGTTGAAAACGTGACCAATCTGAAAGGTCCAAATAAACATAAATCTAAATCTCTGCTGTCGCCAGCATAAAGGACGCCATCCTCCACTTCACCCCTATCCCAGCCCTGGGCCCCTCAAAAGATACACATAAACTACCATTCAGGTCTAAGTTAGTATAACATGGCTTATTTTTTTTAATACAGTAATAATAGAGTAAGAGATGGCTTTGAGGGAAATGCTACATAAATGTAAGATAATATATATGTATTCAGGTGATAGGAACTGTAGTTACAGATATGCCCCTGGAATAAAAAAAAAAAAAATTAAATCTAGAATCTCAGTACCGCCTGCATTTCTCCCAGGGCAAGAATACATTTAGTGTCCTATTAAATCAAAGAATGGTCCACTGCAAACAGTGGCATGCCTTACCAGCTGGTGTTAACACAGATTGATGCACATGTTCAATCACACTGAACCTGACATTGGGCTTCCTGAAATTTATAATACAGAATGGAAACGTTTTATGTGTTGTAACTTCCCACCCCTTTTAAGGCAATAACTCACCAGGCAGAAATATAATTCACTTAGGATTTTTAAAATCCACACTTAGAGCATTTTCTGGGGTTAAAAATTCGCTGAAATAAAATATAGAAAATGGAACTTATTAAAAAATATCATGTAGGAGACTGACAGGAATCATTTTTGATTATCAACGAAGACCATGGGAATCAAAGAATAGGAAGTATTTCTTGTGAAGTATGTTGAAAGAATATTAACACAGAAATAAAATGTAAGAGCATGTAATATAATTCCAACCAAAATTGAAAGTTTGGTAAAGATTTTCTAGTCCTCGTTTTTTCTTTATTTTTCAAAGAATAAAAATTAAGTCATCTGTTTGGAATCACTCTAATCTGTCATCTAATAAATGATTTTTAATTGGTTCAGTGTTCATACATTTATGGATAAACTACTTAGAGGAATACTTTTTGGGGGGAGGGTTCTTTTAGCTCTTTTTTTTTTTTTTAAGATTTTATTTATTTGTTTGACAGAGAGAGAGCGCACGCGCACAAGCATGGGGAGCAGCAAGCAGAGAGAGAAGCAGGGTCCCCGGTGAGCAGGGAGCCCAATTCAGGGCTTGATCCCAGGACCCTGGGACCATGATCTGAGCCGAAGGCAGACACTTACCTGACAGAGCCACCCAAGACCCCTTTCAGCTTCTTTTTTAAACAAATTTTGTTTGCATATAGTTAGCACCCAATGTTTCATGAAGCTTCAGGTGTACAACAGAGGGATTCAGCATCTCTATACATTATGCTACTTTGCCACAAGCGTAGCTCCCATCCGTCATCACAGAGTGCTATGACAATACCACTGACTATATTCACTACGCTGTGCCTTTGATCCCCAGACTTATTCATCCCCTAACCAGAATCCTGTATCTCCCATTCCCCTTTACCCATTTTGCCCATCTCCCCACCTCTTTCCCTCTGGCAACCTTCACTTTACTATATGTGATTCTATTGTTTTGTTTGGTTCTTTTAGATTCCACATATGAGTAAAACCATATGGTATGTATCTTTCTCAGTCTAATTTCACATAGCTTAATACTCTCTAGCTCCATCCATGTTGTCACAAATGGCATGATTTCATCCTTTTTTATGGCTGTATGATATCCCACTGTACATATATACCACATTTTCTTTAGACAAATGCTTATTTTTGAAGTCAAAAGATCTGAATTAAAAATCTAATTTTGTCAGCATCAGGCCATGTCAGCAATGCTGCTTTGGTCAAGTCACAATCTCCTTGGACACCTTGGTTTTGCCACCATTAAAATTTGGCCAAAGAGGGATCCCTGGGTGGCGCAGTGGTTTGGCGCCTGCCTTTGGCCTAGGGCGCGATCCTGGAGACCCGGGATCGAATCCCACGTCGGGCTCCCGGTGCATGGAGCCTGCTTCTCCCTCTGCCTGTGTCTCTGCCTCTCTCTCTCTCTCTCTCTCTCTCTCTCTCTGTGTGTGTGTGTGTGTGTGACTATCATAAATTAAAAAAAAAAAATTAAAAAAAAATTTGGCCAAAGAACTTTTCTTGCCTACATTATAGAACTGAGATTGAAGTCTATGAAACTTGGGGAACCTGGGTGGCTCAGCAGTTGAGCAACTGCATTTGGTTCAGGTCTTGATCCTGGGGTCCTGGGATTGAGTCCAACATCAGACTCCCTGTATGAGCCTGTTTGTCCCTCTGCCTATGTCTCTGCCTCCCTCTTTGTGTCTCTCATGAATAGATAAAATCTTAAAAAAAAAAAGTCTATGAAACTCTTGTAAATTATGATATTTTGTGTAAAAACTGAGGTATTTATGTAATTCTAGCTAACCTAAAAGTAACTTAAAAAACATGTTTATGATCAACTGCCAAATACAATTTTGCACAAGTAGGACAGTTTATAATTCCATAAGGTACCTTCCATAAGGTACTCGCTATATACTGCTCTCTTCCACTAATGTATTATGACATTTGGCAACCATTTCATAGACTAACAATAAAGTCTTTGGAGCTATGCATATTCGTTAGTATTTATTCCAGAGGGCCGTCCCCCCCCCCATAAAATGCTGTATTTTTATATCTTACTATATCCTAAAATAGACATAAAGCAAAATCAGCCAAAGGGTGCTTGGGTGGTGCAGTCAGTTGAGCGACCAACCAACTCTTGGTTTCAGCTCAGGTCATGATCTCAGGGTCATGAGGTCAAATCAAGCTGCAGGTCAGGATCTGCAATCAGTACAGTCTGCTGGAGATTTCTCTCTCTCCCTTTTCCTCGGCCCCTTCCGCTAATGCTTGCTCTCTCAATCTAAAATAAACAAATCTTAAAAAATAAGACAAAACAAAAAACAATAGCAGCAGCAGCCAATGGTCCTTTCCTTGGTTAACCTGGTGTAGTTATCATTATCATGGCTTATGGCAGGAGTTCCATCCCACCTTCCAGTGTAATTTGTGTAATGACACATTTATTACTAAAACTGTGACCCTGGAATTGAATGGATGGCATTGAAAGCCTAACTTCCTGCCAGGCCTCTGGGTGCACCCCAAGTGTTTGTCACGTGGAGCTGTTCCACTGGGCCTTGCATCACCTCTCCTGACACCTTCTGTGCTGCTTCTCAGCTTCCACACAGGTAGCTAACACACAGCCATTCTTTGACCCACAGGACAAACCAAGCCATCCGTGTACCCCAGAGACTCTGGCTTTTCGACCTTCTCAGTCATTCTTCCTCGCCAGATGCTCAGCAGTAACCGCTTCTCCCTGTCAAACTGGTGGGACTCTGGCAACCACTATGCTTGGACTGTTTGAGATAAGTCCTGGTTTCAAAAAAACAGCCTCTAGATAGTCAAAATTTTATAGTATAAAATCCACCATGTGTGCATGTATTATATGTACACACGCATATATACACACACGCATCTGTGTACCTATGTTCAGTTACCTAATATTTCGTAAGCATTTGTACTTATTCCTCACATGGGGCTAAGTTCTAGGTGTGGATTATTATTTAATTCCCAGAACACAGGATTATGACCTGAGCCGAAGGCAGATGCTTAACTGACTGAGCCTTCCAGGCACCCCCATACAAAGGATTTTAGACTGGTATCTCCCCTCTTTCTTCACTCTGCTCATTCTACAGAATTGTAATTGGAGGGAAATTCTCAATTCCTGACATCACTTACTCTTTGAATGGAATTAGTGTTTGTTTCCACTCTTCACAAATGTGCTAGAAAGGATACATATGCTTCTCATATTTCTGTAATAAAAAATACTACCATTGATTCCTGGCATACAAAGCAGGACACTATGCCAACTAGCCCCAGGTGTATGTAGCACTGCATACATCCCTCCCACGGGCTACTTAAATTGGTGTAGACAGGGTTCCAACATCTAAAACACTTTGCTTTGCTGCATGCCTAGCTGACCAAGGTGCTCTCCTTCTCTAAAGGCAATTATCTGGGTGACAAACGCAGGAGAAGAGTTCCCAGGATTGTCCAGAAGCCAAGAGACCAAAAATGATCCCAGCAAGAGCAAGTAACTGAACACTGGACAATTTAGCAGAGACCATGCAAAAATGCACAATTCACATCTTCAGTTTCTAAGACGACAGCTAGCTCATGTGCGAGAGAAACTGCAAAAATGGAAGAGAGGCCAGCTCAGAGAGCCACCAGCTCTGACATCACCATGATGTGCCAGTGCTGTCCACTCTGGCACTCCATCTGTTCACAGGCCTGGTGACATGTGCCCTTCCTTCCCTAGCAATGAGGCCTTTTCTCTATTCCACTTACTAATTCTTCCACTAAAGGAAACTGGGTGAAATTTTACTTAGTCACATTGCTGTTCTTTTGAAGAGATTGACTAGTGGCTGAAAATATGGGTCCCAAAGAGACCTTCGGATTCAGAGAGGCTCAGCAGAAGATTTCACCTGTGTGTATTTCCTTTTTTTTTTTTTTTTTCTAAGATTTTATTTATTTATTTGAGAAAGAGAGAGAACGAGCAGGGAGAGGGGCAGAGGGAGAAGTAGACTCCCCACTGAGCAGGGAGCCCGACATGGGACTCAATCCCAGGACCCTGAGATCATGACCGGAGCGGAAGGCAGACCCTTAACTGAGACTCCCAGGCGCCCCACCTGTGTCTATTTCCTGCTTTCACTGGAAGAATTAACTGCACATGTCAGGAAAACACTTGTCCTATGAAGTGAAGCATGCCAACTGCACTAGCACAGGGGAGCCACGGTGAGGCCAATCGGGGAAAACCACAGTCCCCAGTTCCTGTCCTGGCCACAAATACCTGCGTGGGAGCAGGCCCACTCACCAAGATCCCCAGTCCTTCAGGCTTTATTTAGTGTTTAGGAACCAGAGAGCTTCGGGGCTCTATCTTCCACAGTCACACCCAAGGAATCTCTGCCACTCAGTGGCATTACATTTATGATGATAATGCCCCATATCATATACTAGCCCAGACCTCTCTTCCAATCCCAGACCCCACTATCCAGGTGCCCTCTCAATGAGACATCCAGAAGGCATCTCAAACTCAGGACACCCGAACTCAACTCATGACTAGCCTCCCCACCCCCACATCTCCCCTAACCCCTTCTCATTATTTTCCCTGCCCATTTAGCTTCCCAGGCCCAAAGCCTCAGAATCAACCTCTTCTCTCCTCCTCTCCAGAGTCATCACCAATTCCCGGTCATCCTACCTTTGAAATCGACCCAGAATCTGACCATTATATCGCCACCTGGGTGAACGCAGAAGGGCTGAATTCCTTCTGGAGGCTTCAAAGGAAAATCCATTTCCTTGTTTTTTTTGGCTTCCGAAGTCTGCCCACATTCTTTGCTCAAGGCCCCTTCCACATTGGACGTATCACTCCAACCTCTTGACTCTGTCATAACATCTGCGATCACTGTCTCTGGCCTTCCTGCCTCCCTCATCCTAAAACTCATTTGGTTACACTGGGCTCACCTCAGTAATCCAGGATAATCTCTGCACCTCAAGATTCTAAATCACGTCGGCAAAGTGCTTTTGGCCATGCAAGTTAACAAATGCTCAGCTTCTGGTGACTGGGATGAGGGCACCTGGGGGCCATTACTCAGCCTGCCAACACCACCTCACTCAGAGCAAAAGCCCAAGTCCTCATGATGCCCAGCAATTCCCATGTGATCTTGTCCCTATTTCCTAACTGAGCTCACCTCTTCCAACCCTCCCCTTGCTCACTGCATTCCAGCCATTGAGTCATGATGTTCCTTAAAATACATGGCCCATCTCAGGACCTTTGCACTTGCTGTTCCTACTACCAGGAAAGCTCCCTCCCTCATTTAGGTCTCTGCTTTAAATGACACCAACTTATGAGTGAGGCTTTCTCTGTTGACTCTATGTAACAGAGTAATATCCCCCCCCCTCCCATTGGGACACTCCTTTCCAAGCTAATTTTTTTTTGCAGAGCATTTATCATCTGATATGCTATCCATCCATCCACTCATCTGCCCTCCACTGCAGGATCACAGGGAAGTCCGTCCCTTGTCAGATCTCCAAGAAATAAGCATAAAGCTGGGGCCCAATAAACAGTTGATGAATAAGTGGATTTTACTTTAATAGAAAGTAAGTTCCTTGGAGACAAGAACTTAATGAATATCTGAATGAGAATGAAAAAATGAATGGGTGAATGACAGACCAGTTTGCATCTAATTATAGGCATATGGACCAACATCAAATCAAGGGCATTACTGTTTAGGAATCAGACACAACAGGTAAAGTAACTTATTCAGGGACTCACAGAAGTGAAGGAACATACTTACACAGAAAAAATTCCAGCCAAGCCCCTGACTTTATTCTGTTGTGTCCCTCAACATTTCAGACCTGACAAGTCACAAGTCATCTGGATACCCTTGCTTGGTTCAAATACTCTTACCAACAAGGCTTCAAGTTGTTAAGCTCCAAATTGATTTTTTAAAGGAAATGTCACCGGAATCTCAAAAGCAATTGCTTTGCTTATTTCAATACCTAAAAATATGAACGTACAGAAGAGAGACCCTCATCCACACATGAAGATATGCCCAGGAGCAAACCTGCAGCCAGGGGGATGCTGTAGGGACAGAGAGAACCCACCACAAGCTCATCAGTCCCCAGCATTGCTCGTCAGCCAGCCAGGGCAGCTCCAGAGGCTCACCTTAGCTACCGAGGACAAGTCAAACCAAAGACATTCCCACTGTGGCTGGACGGCTGCAGGATGGGGAGAACCCCAAGACAACGCAACCGCCTCAGCCCTGGGAACAGCAACTGTCACCGAGGGCATCCCTTCTGCATTTTGCAGTGTTATTACAGCCCTGCTGCTTACACACCAGCCCCGCTGGCCACGTGACTGCCACACTGTAGCAGCTCTTCTCCTGCCACTTGGGGAAGGGAGCCAGCACTGGGCTTTATTCACACTTGGAAACCGCTTTCTGGGAATCCTTTGGCTGGCAAAAATGGAAATGAGAACACTACCAGTGGTTAGGTATACTGACTCGGAAAATAGGCTGACAGGGTTCAAATCAAGCCTCTAGGACTTGATAGCTGTGCCCCTATGGCTGTCCCTAAGCTCCCGTCTTCTCACCTTTCAAAAGTAGGTTTACGAGTCTTATGACAATTACTAGAAATATAGAAAGAAAAGTACCTGTCACAGCGCTTTGGTACAGGAGGCCTTAATACATACTGGCTACTCTAACAGTGATTTTTATATTAATATTTATATTATTCTGGGTTCTAAAAAAGAAATCGCCATTCAAAAATAAAGAATACATATGTCTTTATCTTTAGTTTGTAACAGAAACTCCCAGGGGTTTATCATTTATTTCCAGCTAAGTATTCGCCTATAATTAGGGAAAGCTGCCACGAGGCAGATGTTGAGATTAAGCTTTCCTAGGTATGGCTTAAAAAATAAAATCATTTAGTGACTTTCTCAATTCTACTCTTGAATTAAAAAAATACATAATTTGTTATTGGAGAGTGTAACAGAAATGTTAGATAAATATGACTAGATGTTGTATTTAAATAGCATAAGTGACTTAAGATTTCAAAATATGTAAGTACATATGTAGGTGTTCACCCAGGTTTATTTTTTTAACAAAGTATCATCTGACAGAAATCTCTGAATAATGCCCTACATTGCGTCTTTGCTTGAAAAATGAAAATAAAATACGCTTTAAAAAATTTCTCCTAATCATAATAACCAAGGTAGCATGGAGTGAGCTTTTCCAAACTACATAAGAAATAGTCCTGGGGCACCTCCGTGGCTCAGTCAGTTAAAGTGTCCAACTCTTGATTTAAGCTCAGGTCAAGCTCTCAGGTTTGTGAGACTGAGCCCCACACTGGGCTCCACATACAACACAGAGTCTGCTTGAGATTCTCTCTCCTTCTTCCTCTATCCCTTCCCCCGCCCATATGTACACACAGGCGCACTCTCGCTCACTCTCTAATAAATAAAATTAAAAAAAAAAGAATTAGTCTCATACATGGAGAATCTGATTCAGTAGGTAAGGGAAGAAGTAGGTACCTGTATTCTGCAAAAGCCTCCCAAGTATTACTAACAGTAACCCCTACTATTAACAATCATTGTACAAATTTTCTTTTGACAAGGAGTTCTGTGTCTTACAACTTTTGCAAAGATCTTTTCTTTGTAGCCTCCTAATAAAGTGAGATGTGTCTACTTGTAAGTCCATGAAGAGAAGGGGCTGAGCTACTTTGCAGTCCTTGAAATCAGAACAAACTCCTCTAGACTTTTTACAACTATAAAGTTGCTGATGAGGATGGACTAAGGGGGGCTGAAACTTTGTTCCATGAAATCACGTGAATGCTTTTCCTTTAGACCAGGACTGCTCCACAGAACATTCTGGCTGACGGAAACGTTCTGTTCTTGTGTTTCCCAAGGGGTAACCATGAGCCACCACATGTGGCTCCTGAGCACTGGAAGTGTGGCTTGTGGCTTCTATACCTGGAAGGATTGCTCTGGCTGTGCATGGCCATCCCAACACCTTGCTGAGGCCCTCATTTCATTAACCCGTTCAGTAGTGATTCCATAAGCACCCCACCTCAAGCCTAGCACATGGCAAGCATGGGGCACAGGGCAGGGAGCAAATACAAAACCTCACCCTCCTCTCCTTGTGCTTACATTCCAATTAACAATAACTGGCACCACTCTTTCATATCACCAGACTCCTTTGAGGTACTTGCTCCAAAAACTCTGGGTTAAATGTGTTCTTTTTAAATTATGGTATCTTGAAGCAGAAAAGCCAATATTCATAGCCTGGGAAACAATACAGCTCAATGGAATGAAGAAGTGAGAGGATACAGAGAGTCTGTATGAGCAAAGAGAGGCAAATATATAAAACCTTTCCAGAGGGGTAGAATAATCCTCAGCCAGAGAGTAACAGGTTTGAACGATATGATACTTTTGAGGGAGGTCAGAAGCCCGCTCTGGCCCTGGTGAATGAGCAGGGAGAGGATTAGGAGGCATCCGCCACAGGAGCAGGACCAAGGGATTCCCAGCTGGAACCCGCTTAACAATTCCCCCTGGAAATGGAGTCAGAAGAGAACCAAAGGCATGACCAGAAAAGGTATTTCACGCAGCTGTAACAAATACTTTATGTAGTATGAGTTTTCAAGGGATTGAAAAAAATTAAAAGATTTTAAAAAAATAAAGAGTGATGGTTTGATTAGAACATTTTTAAGAATCATCAGCTGGCACACGAGGAGCCTCAGACAAGACCATTACTGCTCAGCTCAGGCTCTCCTCCCTGCCCCGGGCAGGGGCCACGCTGGCTGATCCTACATCAGCACTTTCTCCGAGCCTGGGTGCCATGTGGCTGCTGAACATGGCCACAGGACAGGTCAAGCCCCGAGCAGCTGAACCCTGGTCAAGGACAAATGCTCATAGACACGGTCAGAACAGGCACCTCAGTGGAGGCTGCTTGCCAAGAGGAGAGAGGGTTGTTCAGAATTGGCGCATGTGGATCATTGTTATTAATTAAACCCCGAATTGAGATCATTCGTCAGCAACCTTACCTAGTTCTGGGGGCAGAACGGTCAGGCGGTTCCCCTGAATGTGGAGTTCCTTAAGCTGAGTAAGCTCCCCGATTTCTTTAGGCAGCGAGATCAGGTCGTTATCCCTAAGGCTGAGCTAAATGTAAGAAAACAAGGAGTTGTCAGAACAGTGTTCACGTCAAGAGACGCTCAACAGAAACTCTCGTCCTTTTCCGTGCCCTCTCTCTCCTTTGAAGGCTCAATCCTTTCAATTTATTTACAAGTGCCTGCAGATGAACGAGAAGCAGGAGCAGGAGGAGTGGTTGATTCCTGCAAAACAAACCACACTCCTGCTCAAATTGACTTGATTCTACTCTTACAAGGGCTGCAGAAGTGAATTGATTTTCTAAGAATTTAGATAAATTACTTACTATCTGCAACTTTGTGAGCTTCCCAATATCTGGCGGCAGGATTTCAAAATCGTTGTCACTTAGATAGAGTGCACGCAGGGTGGCTGCAAATTAAACAGCAATATATAAACAGGGTGGCACGGAATCCAACCATTTGAGGTCTGATCAATACAAGGGAGTCAGCTTTGATTAATAACCCGGGCTTGGTGAAAAGCCTGTGACACACCTAGGGCTCACAATAATAAGAAGCAGGTCAAACTTAGATTTACTGGCTTATTGTGGGGCTGGTGTGTGCAGGAAAACATCTATATACAAGAGGACTGACACAATTAACAACTCTGGGCACCAGCAGTTTTTGGCACAGGGCTTCAAGACACTCTCAAAAATGATAGCGATATTTCTTCTATTATTTCTGATTCACATTCATGCTTTGCATCCGAAGCATAACCAAGAAAACCAGGGTCACCTGTATCAATGCTCAGGGCAAAAGAGCTGTTATTTAAATGCAAGTACGTTAAAAATAAATAATTAAAAGGCTTTCGGGTGAGGAAGACCATAATCACAGTTCATTGTTTCTGTAATCAGACTAATTATTATTACTTATTTCTATAGCCTTAGCAACAAAAATAAGTGAATACAAAAATAAGGAGCTAACATAATGACATGGAGTTTTAAAATAGAGAAACCTTAACTTAGAATATCAGAATTTTTCAAATCAGAAATTTGTTCACAATATCACACAGTGATAACATGACCCCCAAACTACGGAATGAGAAACTTCTAAGGCATCTTTTTAAATCCCTAACCAAACAGGAAAAGTATCATCAGATGTCTATTTTGTTTGCTTACAGGTATTCAATTACATTCTACTGTTTTAAAATGTGACACAACTCTATGTCAATATACACAGCAAAATTTCCTTCATGGCCCAGGAAAATATTTTAGAATTGGCTCCATGTGCTTGAGAAAGTCTGGGAGAGAGAATATGCATAAGGTTATAAAAGAAATTTTGGAGACAAGCTCAGAAAATGCAGAATCTCTGGATGCCATACGTGTCACTATTTGAAGAAACAGAATACTCATTTTAGGAAAGCAACTCTTTCCTAAATATTTCCTGAGTTCTGGGAAAAATCTATTTTTCCTCATTTTTAGGAGTATCTGCAGCCAAAAATTTGGTTGCATAGAATACAGGTGAAAAGATAAAGTCTGTTTATCTGTGAAAAACCATTTCTTGATGTTTGATTGCATACTACAGACAAAATAGACTACATCAATGAGAGTACCTTTTAAAAGACTTAAAACAAGAATCCTGCTTGGAAATGTCAAAAATTCTGTTACTGTTTATTAAGGGACATTTTTATAAATAATTGGTTGGAATATCTTTGGGGAAATAGTTTACAAAGAGTTAACAGCAACATGCGAGGACACATTCATTATTATATTTCTTTGGCATGCTCTTTAAAAAGAAAGTTAAGTTCTTGAGCTAAATGGGAGACTTGATCTCATTTAGGTACATAATCTCTATCCGGAAGTTAATATGACATTACTAAGTCCACTTGAGCGCAATGGTGTCAGGTAACTATATATCAAATATACATACTGCTGAGCTATGAAGGAATATTCAAAAGAAATGTGTGAAGAAAAAAATATATACGTCCAATAATTTCTCTTGGAGTTTGGGCCCTGGCAAATAAATTTCACTTTCGGAACGCAAAGTACCATTTTAAGGAGATTTATAGAATTAAAAGTTTCTTACTAAGGTAGAAGAAGTTTCCGGGAAGAGAATTTTCATTCAAGTTGTTGTAAGTCAAATCAAGGACCTCAAGAGCTGGGAGAGAGCCAAATCCTCGAGGCAAAGTGTTTAGTCTATTCATGCTGTGGTTGGAGGGGGAAAAAAAAATCCAAGACGTCACACAGAAAACATATGTTCAGACAATACTCACATCACCTCTGTGTCACAAGCCTAAGAGGCGTGTATGAGGACTGAAGCTCAGAAGAGGCCATAATTCTGCAATAACACTTTATGTTCTTTTAATCAGCACAGTAATTGTAGTCGGAGAATCTCGATGGTCATGGAACGTTTGAAAACGTCTTCTCATTTTCTGCAGTGGTGATGCTCAGTCACTGTGGTACACAGAAACCTCAATCACAGCAAAGTGTCTGTCCTTCTAGAGAAAAACTTCCTCACGCATGTAGCAATAATACCTCATCAAAAGATATAGAGTAAGCTTTGCAGTTTTTAGACTGTTGGCTTTATTTCATCTATTCCTCCCAAAGGAAGAAAAAAAAATCACTTATTTTTTGTCCTGCAACTAACATTCAAAATGATCTCCACAATGGTGGCTGCCAGGGCCTGAGGGAGGGGGAAATGAGTTGTTGTTGTTTAATGGATGTAGAGTTTTGGTTTTGCACAAGAAACTTCTGGAGACGGGCTACACAACAATGTGAATATACTTAATGCTACAGAATCAGCGGTTATGGTGGTAAATTTTACGTCAGTTGTATTTCACAATAACTGGAAATAAAATATATATACATACCTCCAATGAAATATAAGGAAAATATATTTTCTATTACTTTCTTATTTTAAGACCCTTCTTAATGTAATAGAAGGTCTTATTCTAAGACCTTTTGAGCATACTTAAAAAAGGATTAAAAAAAAGGTTTTTTTAAATCTAATAGAACCTGGCAGATATTGAAAGGTCGGAGGGACTGTGAGGCTAAAATAATTCTGAGACCTCAAGCATTCTCTTACTAGATGCAATCCTGTCCACACCTGCCAACCACGCACCAGCTGGGCTGCACAAGAGTGAGCTAATGGCACAAGGAGAAACTGAGAGAAAAGTAATTTCTACCCCCTGGGTAGAAAAGTCATTGCTTACCTTTACACTGAATAAAATAACCTCCATGACCATTTGCTGTAATGACAACAACTGGTATTTTCTACCAATTTACAATCTGTGAAGCATATTTATATCAAGTATTCACTGGAATCACCAAAACTATGACATAATACAGGCAGGACAACGCTTCCAATGAAGCTGATGTGAATGAAGTAACAAGGATTTCGAACTCACCTGAAGAGGGTGACAGATGTCTGAGAGCACCTGGCACCTCACAGAGGCAAAGGCACCCTGATCCCAAGACTCTAATGCAAGGTGCTGAGTAAGTTGAAAGAAAAATCACAGGGCACCTGTGTGGCTCTGTGGTTGAGCATCTGCCTTTAGCTCAGGTCGTGATCCTGGAGTCCTGGGATCAAGTCCCACATCAGGCTCCCCACATGGAGCCTGCTTCTCCCTCTGCCTAGGTTTTTGCCTCTCTGTCTCTCATGAATAAATAAATAAAATCTTCAAAAAAAATCAGAACTAGTGGGAAAAGCACATTAGTTTCTTTCTTTAAACATTGCTCTAGGGCAGCCTGGGTGGCTCAGCAGTTTAGCGCCGCCTTTGGTACAGCGCATGGTCCTGGAGACCCAGGATCGAGTCCCACGTCAGGCTCCCTGCACGGAGCCTGCTTCTCCCTCTGCCTGTGTCTCTGCGCCTCTCTCTCTCTCTCTCTCTCTCTGTCTCTCATGAATAAAATCTTTTAAAAAATAAAAAATAAACATTGCTCTAAGTTACCCATTTTTGAAAATCACCACTGAAGTTTTTCTTTCCAAACACGGTAGGAGACTTTTGAAAGGTAAGGTGCAGGAAAGCCTGGGTGAGCCCTCCTTTGGAGGGAAGAGGCATCTCACACGAGAGGGAGCGCTTCCAGCCCACCTCCAGCCCAGAGTGAGCCTGACAGTGTCCACCTCCTGGTGGCAAGAACCTCCCAAACTGAAAGTTCTTTTTCTCAAGTGAGAAACCAATACTCCCCAAAATGTCAAGAACGCTGCAGAGCCCCCGCCCCCCGCCCCCCCCCCCCCCCCGCCACCATGCAGCTGACAGCAGTGACAGCAGGAAGCCCTCACAACAGAGGGACCAGACGTAGTGCTGGCTGTGGACCAAGCCAAGAGCAGCAGGGACTACAGGCCGCTTCCCTGGACACCAGCAACTGTGGGGTCACCTGTGGGGTCTGCACCTGTGGGACGGCTGCTCCTGGGGCTCCTCCGAGAGCGCCGGCCCTCTAGAGCCAGATTAGATGAGCGGTCCGGCTCCTGTGCCGCTGGCTGGGTGACCATGGGCAAGCGGTCTGCTTCTGAGACCCAGTTCCCTCAACGGCAAAATAAGGACAGTGACACTTTCCTAGCAGGACCGGCAGGAGGATGACAGCTGAAAAATCTGAAGCATGTAGTTAAGATCTGTGGCTCACCGATGGTTCTCCAGCAATGAGAGTTATAACTACAGATATTTCTCAGGAAGTGATTGGGAAAGATTGTGCCTCCGCCTCAAGCAGGTAAGCGTCCCCTGTGAGAAGAGAAGACCACTGTGGGCAGCCTGAATTACCAAGTGCAGTTTCCTGTTTGTGTCCTGCCAGTTGGCCCTCACATCACTTCCAGGGTTCACAAAGTTGCTTTTGTGCCACAGTGGTATAAATTCTTTCACCTGCCTCTGAACATTTTTCTAGGGTGTTCTGGAAATGGGAAAGTGCCTGCGTATGACATAGAAATTTATAAAACCAGAGAGTTAAAGGCTGATCAGCATCTTTTTTCTTTTTCAAAAGCTAGGAAGGCCCTTATTTAATGCCTCCCTTCTGGAACGTTCTGATCTCCAGAGGTCCTTCTTGTTTCAATAAAACCATCTTTGCTAAAGTTAACAATTTTTCTCACACCCGGAGTGACCTGCTCACACTCTTAGCCAAACACAAAACAAAACAAAACAAAACAAAAAAACCCACAAAACATTCTTGAAAATTCAACACTGTACTTTGTGAAAACTCAATTTCACGAGATGAGCTCTAGCATCTCAATGGATTAAAGATTATTACAGAGGAGCTAGCCATGGTGCTACTGCAGTCAGATTATCCCAGAAATAATCACCAACAAGGAGCCAATGTGGTTTTACATTTTGTGGAGATGAATTCCATAAAATGAACCACATTTAAAGTATTAAAAACATCATGCAAACTTACTTATTCCAGTGGCCTAAAAATCCTTTCAGGTTTTCCCATCATGAGAATAAACAGCAAATACCACATAAAACTTTAAAAGCAACTTCTGATTGAGCATGCTGTTTGGAATCTGCCTATGTGTGGCCTCAATGTTCCATGTAAACAGAACATTTTTAATTTAATTTTTATTTTAATTCCAGTATACTTAATATCCAGTGTTATATTAGTTTCAGGTATGCAATATAGTGATTCAACAGTTCCACACATCACCCTGTGCCCATCACATGTGCACTCCTTAATCCTCACCACCTGTTTCACCCATCCCATCCCCCCCACTCACCACCCACCTCTCCTCTGGTAACCATCTGTTTGTTCTCTACACTGAAGAGTCTGTTTCTTGGTTGGTCTCGGTTTTTCTTTGTTCATTTGTTTGTTTCTTAAATTCCACGAGTGAAATCATACAGTATTTGTCTTTCTCTGACAGACTTATATCACTTAGCATTATACTCTCTAGATCCATCCATGTTGTTGCAAATGGTAAGATTTTATTCTTCTTTATGGCTGAGAAATATTCTATTGCATGCACGCACACACACACACACACACACACACACGCACACCACTTACTCTTCGTTCACTCATTCATCTACTGAGGAGGCTTGAGTTGCTTCCATAATTTGGCTATGATAAATAATGCTGCAATAAATATAGGGGCACATATTATCTTTTCAAATTAGTGTTTTAGTTTTCTTTGGGTAAATACCAGTAGTGAGATTCCTGGATCATAGTATAGCTCTATTTTTAACTTTTCGAGGAACTTCCATATTGTTTTCCACAGTGGCTGCACCAGTCTGCATTCCCACCAACAGTGCACGAGGGAGGGTCTTTTTTTTCCCACTTCTTCACCAACACTTTTGTTTCTTGTTTTTTACGTTAGCCATTTTAACAGGTGTGAGATGATACCTCACTGTGATTTTGATTTGCATTTCCCTGATGATAAATGATGCTGAGCATCTTTTCATGTGTCTGTTGGCCATCTAGATGTCTTCTTTGAAGAAATGTCTTCACATTTCACGAAGAATGTTCGTGTCTTCTGCTTACTTAATTGATTATTCGGTTTTTTGGTGTTGAGTTTTTGGTTTTTCAGTATCTCCCATGCGTATAATTTTTATCTGAGCTGCTTACTCTGAGGAGTCCACTATGATAGGCCTTAAACAGGGCTATGTAGGTATAATTCTTGATGCCATTTGAGAACAGAAATATCCTTTACTGAAACTCATATTAATTCCTCTCCCAGAGAACTAAGAATTTTTGTTCAAACTTTGACAACCCCACCTATGTGGCTATATAAGTAAATATAGAAAGCTTTACATAATCAATAGAATACCGAGAGCCAAAAAATGCGAATGGCTCCGAAGAAAGACAGAACTAAGATGCTTTTGATTAAAATAAAAAACACCTTATAACTCTGTCCTAAGGTACCTCCAACACATCCTGACCTCTAGCTCTACCTACCCTAATCTCCCCTCTACATGACCTTTCACACAAAAAAAAACAACTTTTTCTCATACCTGCTAGTTGGTTGTAAAAACTCCTCACTGGTCAGCAAGATAAAACCAGGGCTCCTTCACTTGGCACACAGGGCCCTTCACTGCTTCCCTGCCATTACAGACATTTGTTTAACATCTGTTTCCCCAACTGTGACATACACGCCATAGAGACTAGATGGCTACTACCTAGGCCAGCACTTGGCACACAACTGGGAGGGCAGGAAGTACCCAGTAAATAAACACTGACAGCCGTACTTCTTTGTCAGGCCTCACCTCTTACCTTACTGCTCCCTGCCTCACACTTTACACTCAGTGACACTCAACAACTAGCAATTCCTGGAACCTGTGGTACTCTGAGCTTTTCATTCATTCATGTCATTCCCACAGGCCTTCCCTCCTCCTTCTGAGGAGAAATTTGTTTTCTGTGTCAGGTTTCGGCTCGAACACTGCCCTCTGTAGGAAACCTCCAGAGAACCTCACCTGTTGACTAATGAACGCTCTAGTCTCTGTCTCCACTGCCTTCAATGGCCCAGCCATTTGCAGTCAGTGCTCCTTTACCGCTAGCTCTTGCCCCAATACTTAAGGCCAGGGACTGCCATTTTCACCACTGAGCCCCAACACAAGCAAGGTTCCTGACACAGATCATGCACTTACACAGTCACGAAATAAATCAAGTAAAACGATGATGATGGTGTAGTGGTGGTGGTAAGAGCTACTCTGTACATACTGCTTACTACACGCTGCCACATACAGCTCCTAGCGCCTTGTATATAAATAACTTGTTAAACACATGAATCAACAAATTAACAGTAAGAATGTATCAAGCTTTTGTTAAAAAAGATCTTATTTATTTGAGAGAGTTAGAGTGCGCTTGAGGAGCACAAGGGAGGGCAGAGGGAGAGGGAGAAGCAGACTCCCCGCTGAGCAGGGAGCCTGACTCCGGGTTCCATCCTAGGACCCTGAGATCATGACCTGAACCAAAGGCAGACGCTTCACCGACTGAGCCACCCAGAAGCCCCAAGAGTGTATCGAGTTTTGTACGTCTAATATATACATCTAGTTTTAGCTTCTGGCTTACACACAAATTAAGCATTAGGAACTTAATAATTTTCAAAACAAAGATATAAATGAAGGATCCTTTCTTTTCTGCTTTGCCAAATGGATGTACAATCTCAATATCTGTAGGGGGATAAAAGCCATCTGATTTAAGTGATGTCTCCCCTCCTTCTGGAAGCTCTACTTCCCCTACTTCCCCCTCAGACATGAGGAAAAAGAATGCTCATGGATCTTTCCAAGATTATCTCTTAACCAGAGTGAACGTAAAATGAGTGTCTAATCAAACTCCCTGTGGAAAGAATGAGCTCAACTACAAATCATTCCATGAATAAGGGTTTTTTTTTTTTTTCATGATTGCTTCCTATTAAATTGATAAATACCTGGCCGGCTTCTATCACTACTCCATGTAAATCACTAACTAAACTAGAGCATTTAATGGCTATAATTTAATGAACAGATGACTTCACACAGCAGATGAAGCATGAGTGGGAAGCTCCATCTAACAGCAACAACAGTGAAGCTGGAATTCAGAAGCTCAAGTTCTGGTAGCATCAATGGTGCCTGACAGACGGCTGTGAACCTCAGGAAATGAGGTTCTCTGCCTAGCTCGGTCACCACCCTTAGGGCAACTGAAGCTCTCAGAAAGGGCTCAGCTTCCACTCCACGACATGAGAGCAATACTGCCCGCCCGCCCTCCCTCATAATCGTCAAGAGGATCAAATACTAGCATGAGGCCTCTGAAAACTATAGAGCAATACACGGTATTATTATTATTATTCACTGCTGCCGTTCCTGCCACCTCAGCTGAATCAAACCTCCTCTCTTCACCTCCACATGAAGAAAGACAGAGGATTATAACCTCTCGAATATATAAAAGAATTTTAAGAATCAATGAAGTAGTGTTTGGAAATGTATCCCCCACTCACCTTCCATAGAAGGAAGGTGCTTTGTAAAGGATTACTACTTAATACAGAGAGAAAAATCAATCATATTACAACTGGTCTGGGCAGTTAATGCTATGCAAGAAAGTCCCTTCCTGGTTAACATTAACTGGAATAAAATTTTGTTGGAAACAAAATATGATTTAAAAAAATCGCTTATTGTATGAACAATTAGCTTTTAAATTACTTCTTAAATTGATATCCACTAATGCAGGCCATTGAGAAGAGGTATTGAAACAATAAAAGTTTTGTTAAAAACCTATAAAAGAGAAAGGAACTGGAGGTCAGGGCCCCCTATGTGATAGTATAACGCACTCCCTCCCGTATCCAGAGCCTGCCCACCCCGCCACTCCCTCCTTGCCAATACTCACCCCAGGTTCAGGTGTTTGAGCTTTTGAAGGCTGCTGATCTGTGTGGGCAGCTCCTCAATCTGGTTATTAAAAAAGTTAAGCACTTCCAAATTCTTCAGCTCTGCTATGTTTGGTGGCACAGCTACGGAAACAAAATTGCTGAGTGTGAATACAGGAACCCCGCTCCTCGCAAGGAATGCCAGCAACACATTTTGTTTTTCTTTCTCAGGAAAGAGAGATGAAACTCGAATATGACCATCTGATTCACATATACATCTTATTTTTTGTAAGTTTTTCTTAGGTTAGTAACTCAGTAGAGTAAAAATGAAAATGTTTCTTCAAAGGGCAAAAGAGAATTTCAGGGTGCCATAAACAGTGTGTTGGTGAATATTTCCAAGCATAAATGCTTTTATAATTGTCATACAATGTCTCATAAGCATGACGGTTTTCTTTCTCTTGGTTTTTTTGCACCTCCACCCAAAGAAAGACTGCAAACTCCACATCCTTCCAGGGTAATGATACATTCGTCAAGCTGTTTCAATAGTCTGATATCTGAAGAGCAGTTCTCTTAACACCACCACACTAAATCACAATGTAAGTTCAACCTTAAGTGATGAAATATTCAACCTACCTCATTTATGATTTTTGGCTTCTGGCCTTTACATCTTGATCAACACACACACACACACACACACACACACACACAGCATTTAAGTCAGATTGGCAACAGATCAATGCATTGTTATTACATAGAAATATGAAAAACCAACTCAGTAGCATGATGTGAATACCAGCATGCAGATCAAAGGTTAAAATAAGCCAGTGTGGGCCTAAAAGAATTTTCCTTCTGTGGAATATATCCTTACAAATATCAATATAAAAGCCAATGGCATCTTTAGCTCACAAGTACTAACTCTCCAGTGGTGGCAGAAAGACTTTCAAAAGGAGGGTAGTTTATCTGTCCCCATCATTGATTCAGTCTTCTACAAACACTTGTTATTGGCCATCAGCTTGTCCATGGTTCACATCAATTCTAACACCAAGCCTACTCAGGATACTGACCCCACTGACCTGGGCCCTGGGTACAGCATAAGAAAGTGTCGTGTCATGCCTTCTGTGAGTACATTCACTTCTGGTCCCAACAGCACCCTCTGGGGAGTATTCCAGAAGACTGGAAAAAACCGGGAGCACCTCTGCTTAGAGCCACTACATAGGTATGTGTAAAATTCCAAACAGACATCTAAAATATTTCAGGAGGTAGCCATTGCAAGAACTCCCTTCCAGACAGAAGAGGACAGGCACATTGCTCATTACAGTTCTGAGTCCTCAATTTCAGCTTTCTAAAATGTCTGAGGTATCGGTGACCTGACTTCTTTTAGAGGGAAGGCGGCTTGGTTAAAAGGCAAGGGAAATGCTTTCGCTGGAGGAAGGGACTGTGAAGAATATGAATCAGTCTGGATTCAGACACTTGGGAGGTGGCAGTGGTCCAGATGGAAAATGAGCAAGGCGTGGATTAGTTACTCAAGAGGCTGGATTGGGACTGGAGATAAAAGGATAGGTTTTAATGGGAAATGAAGGCAGCTGGAAATTACCTTCTGAAACTGTACTCTTGGATACCAATACGAATGCATATGAGCCCTACCTGCACAATTTGGCCTTAAAAGCACACTCATAGGTGTGTAGTCAGTAACACACTTTCCAGCAAATGAACGGTATTCACTATGGGTAAATGGTCACAAAGAAATTCATCGGGTCTGCTGAGTCTCAGGGTGTTGTCAGCTTACCTGTTTGTTCTCTCCCTAGAACACCAAGTGGTTGAAGCACAGCTCTACAGACAAGGACAAGCCTGCTCGGGGGGCCTCACCCCCTTCCCCCTGTTCCCCCTCCAGCTACCACTAAGCATCTCTCACGGCATTCATCTGATTACTTTGAAGAGCAATAAAGAAAGTTAGTGCAACCAGGAGAAAATGATGATCTCAATTTAGCCACAAACCAAGAATAATGCAGCCAGAATTACTGCTGCCTTCCCAAAGTTACTTCGCCAATGCAATTAAATGCTGGTCTGAAGGTATCGCCTTTTTGACAGGATGAGAGATTATTTCACTCTCCTTGCTAAATCAGTCCAATTTAAAACCACAAATTATGCTAAATGTGATTTAGGGCTTTGTTTTGTGGACACAAACAATAACCCTACATTCAATTTACTAAACCTCTCCCAGCCTTCCACGTGCATGTGAATTTTGTGTTGAAGACTCTACTCAAGCTACAAGGGGAAAATATTACCCAGCTAATATTCTCTCTCAACAATTCCCCCCACCTGGCCATAGTAAAAATCAGAAGCAATTAACATTCAGACCTGGCCAGATGGGATAACATTCACTCTTTCAACCAATATTTGGAGAATGGTTACGATGTGTGCAAAGCCACACTTTTAACACTCAACATTTCAATTCTTCTGGGATGAAGTAAGAAAGGCAAGCTATCTCAACAAAGTAAGTTACGAAAGAAAGAGTATCAAAGTCAATAAATGAAAACAGGTCTAGTGTTTCGTAAACAAACTAATTCAAATAAAACTGTCCATAAACAACATTATATGGTCTCATTCATTTGGGGAATATAAATAATAGTGAAAGGGAATAAAGGGGAAAGGAGGAAAAATAGGTGGGAAATATCAGAAAGGGAGACAGAACATGGAAGACTCCTAACTCTGGGAAACGAACTAGGGGTGGTGGAAGGGGAGGTGGGTGGGGGGTGGGGGTGACTGGGTGGCAGGCATTGAGGTGGACACTTGACGGGATCAAGCACTGGGTGTTATTCTGTATGTTGGCAAATTGAACACCAATAAAAAATAAATTTATTATTTAAAAAAAACTGTCCATAAAAAAGTATCCAGTTAACAATATGAGCTGTGCAATAATGAAATTATATACAGATATGACATGAACAAATTCAGCTGCTATGGAAAAAACGGAGCAATATGTCCCCAGTCAGAATACTCTGGTGAAATTTTTCAAGATCTCTGTGTGACGCATTTGCATGAAGTATTTTAAAACACAACTGAACAGTCAGCATCGAGATATTTCTTATTATGCCTCTGCAGCATGCCTTTTCATCAATCAGTCCTGTTTGTGACCGTGACCCCAGCTGTATACACACAGGCTACAGATAACAAGGAGCTGAGCACTCAAGGGAAACGGGAGGGCAGTGTAGGGTGTGGACACGAGGATCCGGGCTGTACCAGGACCGTTCAGAGTTCGCTTCCACCTGGCTTTGACATTCTGCGATTCTCACAAGAGCTGGATGACGGAAATCAATGAAATGGATTTAAATAATGCAACAAATGGGGCCCTCAATTAGGAAGCTCAGTCATGTAGAACTTTGCTTATGACAGAGAATTTAGTATCATTTTCTGTCAAAAGCGACAGCTTTAATTTTGAGACTCCAGTTGCTACTGTTGAGAGAAAGGTCCCCAACCACTCTCAGGTGTTCTCTGGCTCCTCGATGCCACATTCTGCTTTCATCACAGGATCAGATGACCACCGGGAACACTCTTGTCCAGAGCAAAGGTGACGAAGATGTGGTCCTGCCACCAGAGGAGCTACAGCCAGAGACTGGTCTCAAGTTGTCTTCAAGCAGTTACAACTGTTCAGCTGGACACACCCAGCAGGACCCTCTTTCCCTCCAAGGCCTCCTAAGTCTACAGCCGGAATGTTCTTCTAGTTTCATGTGAGAAGCACGCGCCAGCCAGATTAAGCAATCAGCCCTTGCAGGTTTGGGACGGCCCCACAATCAGCAGCCCAAGTCCCTGGGCAGGCTCACAAGTCTGGGCCAGAAGGGGCCTTGCCTGATGTCCTACATTAGCAACCGTTGGAAAGCTCCCTCAAGCAGGGAGCCTCAGAAAGCACTTGCTGGACACGCTGGATAGACCAGAGCACTCCAACTGTGTGAAACAGCCGACCCGGTAGCTAACAACAGTCACCTGCCTCCCCGAACAGAAAAACCTCAGTAAACTATTGTTACGGCAACCAGACCTTCACTTTAGGAGCATTTTGTTTTGGGATAGAAAATTAACAATTCCACAACCAATAATTTATTTTTAAAAGCCTTTTAGTTTATCCACACAAAAGTAAATAGCAGAGTATGCTCTGGAGCTGGGCTTTCCAACGTGCAATCACTATGGAAAATAGTATAGAGGTTCCTCAAAAAATTAAAACTAGAACTACTGGATGACCCAGCAATTCCACTACTGGGTATTTATCCAAAGGAAATGAAATCACGGTCTCCAAGAAACATCTGCACCCATGTTCACTGCAACCTTATTCGCAATAGCCAAGACACAGAAGCAATGTTAAGTGTCCACCAACGGATGGACAAGGGCAATGTGGTAATGTATTTACAGAGGAATACTACTCATCCATAAAAAAGGAAACCTTGTTTACAACACGGATGGATCTTGAAAGCATTATGCTAAATGAATTAAGTCAGACGGAAAAAGACAAAACCTGTATAATCTCACTTAAATGTGGAAGCTTAAAATACACACACACACACACAAATTCAGAACACAAGATTAGATTTATGATTACCAGAGGTGGAGGACACAGGATGAGGGAACTAGATGAAAGTATTAAGACAGAAAAAGGAGAAAAAGGAAATAAATTTAAATCTAGATTAGTTGAAATTAAGTAAAGTTAATAAATCAGTCTCTTGGTCACACAAACCACATTGCAAGTAGCTAGTGCCTACCATACTGGACAGCACAGAGAGAACATTCCCTTCAGTGCGGAGAATTCTAGATAGTGCCGCTCTAGGGCAGAAGGCTCACAAACTTTATGGAGTATATCAGAATTACTGAAAGGCTTGTCAAAACATGGACTGGGGGGCATGTACCTCAGAGTTTCAGATTCAGTAGGTTTGAGATGGGGCTTGGTGAGATTCCGCATTTCCAAGTTCCCAGGGGATACTGATGCCGCTGATCTGGAGATCATTTTGGTGCAGAAAACTTTTAATTTGGTGGTGACATCAAAATCATTAATCTAATACATTTGTCCCTTACCCCACACAATAATGCTAAGATCCAAATTAAGACTTCTATGGCCCTCAATAAGTTGAGACTTGAGGTTGATGAAAAGAGGGCAAAAAACCCCAAATAAACAAAAAACAAAAGAACTCTAAATGGCTGATCCACCCATCCTGGGGCTGCAATCCAACCACATACAGTCAACTTTTGCTTCCCCATGCAGCTGGGATCCATCTCATTAGTTCAGATGAAAGAACAAACTACAGGTCGTATCATCCACAGGCATGGCTGGGCCAGCCAGAGAACACACAAATCCAGGCCCAAGAGGGAGAAATTCTTGCTTATCATTCAAACTAACATAGTCTGGGCTCTTATGGGCAGCTGATCAGCACATAAGCAACCCCAACACATAAGTACCACATGCTACTGAAATCTCTAACATGGAGAAAGAGAGATTTTTCAGATTCCAATTTTGAGATGGACTACCCCTCCATGGGACTGGATGAAGCGGCTCCAGAACTAATGAAGCATATCTGTTCACACGACTTTATGGGCCTCCATTCAACAGCATCCACCTTCTCAGAAGACCCCTGCCCCAAATCTTGCCCTTAAAAATCCTCACCTGTAAGCTACTGGGGAATTTGGGACTTTGAGGCATTAGCACACCCCCCTCCCGACCCTGTTCTCTGAGATGGCACCAAACCAACAAAGAGCTTATCTTCCTGCACTGCAAAAGCTCGGTGTCCGTTTTTACTGACTGGCAGTGCTTCGGGTGGACACACTCTCATTTGGTTCGGTTATACACACACCAATCTTTATGAAGCCAGTGCAGAGTAGTATGAACAAAGTTCATGGAGAAAAGGTTCTGAACTGGTTCATCAGATTGAGTCACTCAGCAGCAACTTCATCACGACCAGTTGCCATCCTTGTAGAGATGCCTTTTGCTATACTTCTGGCCATCGAAACTGAGAAGTAGATGGAGAATACTGGGTGGACGTGACAGCACAGGCAGACCAGCTGGGATGCAGCCGATCCGGGGGATTCTTGAGCAGAAGCATCTTGTGGCCCCTGAGGCAAAGAAACAAAACCTCAAAAAGTGACAGGCTCTGGGAGCAGCAGGCACCCTACAAAACATAAGGACTGGTGCTCACCGGCGTGCAGCCTACGGAAAGGCCGGTGGGGCATGCATTGGTCTTTGGAGCCATATGGTTAGCACCGACAGCTGGGTCCTCTTCAGCTACAAAAGGGCAGTAAGAGACCATGCACCACATTACCACCCACGGCTGCCAGGAAGCCAGAAGCTGCTCAGAACACATGTAGGTTTTCATCATAAGCACAGGCATGAAATCCGGAGTCGTGAACCCTTCCCACCACCTCCACCAGACTTCTGAGTAGTCAGAATTACGCTGTGCCTAACTATTTTTGCAGAAGCGCCTAGACTGGCTTCTTTAATCCAGAGATTCTTGCAAAGGAGAGGCGTAGGCTAGGGCACGGAGGCCAAGGGGTTGCTGCCTGCATGCCTCTTCGCAAAGCTGAACTCATGGTTCAGCCATTGCCTCCACTACGAGAAACCGGAGAGGGACTGCAAAAGGCCCCAAGTGTACAAAGAGGGAGACTCAGAGCAGGTACCTAATGGGAAACACTGCCCTTGGTACACGGCCCAGTGGTGAGCACACTCCCCGCCCAGCAATGGGTGAAACGCTACTATCTCGTGCCCATTTCCAGAGACATCTCAGTGCTACCGACCCACCAGCCACAACACCCGAAGACATCACCATATGGGATCAAGTAAAGCAAAATAAATCAGAAAGCACTGCTTCCCCAAACCTGGCATATTTATATTAAACGCTGGAGACTTGAGTGCTATAACATATGAAAATGCTCAGTCAGATTTCTGCATGCTTCTGCTGCTTTATAAGATTTCTTTAACAGAAAAGGCTAAGGGAAGGTAGAAGATCGTTCGATGAGGCCAGTTACTAGACCCCTAAGATACAGTGCTACAACAAAGTTATTCAAAAAAGTACAAAAACCACAAGAAAACATCCAAATGAGTGGGATTATTCATTATACACACACCTAGGGAAGAAAGACCACTTAAGAGGAAGGGGTGAAAGCAAAGATTTCTTTGCCCCAATATCTAATGAAAGTAATACTGAATAACAATTGTTGCCCTATGCCTTGCCTAGACAAGGTGAGAAGAAGCCAAAAGAACATAAACTATGTGAAGTATGACGTTGGGGCATTCCTGATCAGAGAAAAAAGCGCAGCCCCTTTAATGCCCAATTCTACTAGCCGGAGACGTTAGTCTATTCCTACCACAGAGGTGATGTCTAGACTCATTACATAGATGTCAATTCTCTCAGCAAATTAGGAATCATAGTCTTGAATGTCATTTTATGATTACCATTTTAATGATAATGTAAAGATGCATTTCTTTAGTGTCGCATACAAATAATTATGCTCTTCAAAATTTTACAAAATTTTTTTGCAAAAAAAAAGTCATTTGTATTTATAGTGATTAATAGACTTTTGTTTTCTGACCCAAAACACAAGGTGTGTGATGAACTAATTCTATCTTACACAAGAATGTGAAGTTTCAAAAGTATACTAACGATAACTAGCTTCACAGATTTTATGGGGTTTCCCCCAAGTCAGCTATTAAAACAGTGAATTACAGTAGTTATGGGTTATTTAAAAGCATAAAGTTTATGAAACAGTAAAGCGGGTTCTCATGTAAAAGGACCTATATGTTCCTCAAGGTGAAAATTAAGTACTAAAATATCTAAACATCTACCCAATAAAGGCCAACAGCCCCCAAATCATTATTAGCTTTATAAATAACAACAGTAATGCTACATTCAGTTAAACAACAGTATTTACTGAGCACCCACACCTAGCAGGACGTACTTGTACCCCATCATGGGCCGCTTTAAGATTATGCAGCTTAAGTAATTTTACTAACCAAAAATATCCTGACTTAATTCACTAAAAAAAAAAGAAAAGAAAAAAGACCCTACTCTTTCAGCAACAATGAGAATAATCAAAGGGAAGAAAGTTACAAGCAAGCATTAAGGCAGATTTTACAGTACAAAGTCAAACATGCAAAAATATATGTCCCTGGGCTATAAAGAATGTGAACGCAAGGCCAAACAAATCTCCTAAAAAGCTGACAAGCATGGATTTCTGCTCCTCTGAGGATGCAGAATTTACTTGATTTGTGAATCTTTTATTAACAGCCCAGAGAGAGCCAAGGAATGGTCCACACAATCTTGAACCCTGAATTCTTTCAGGAACACACCTTTGCAATCACATCCAGTACTGAAGGGCTACCCTGCCAGCCAGGCAGGATGTCAGTAAACAGCTTTAACCAGGAGCAGCAATAAGAGGAAAGGCAGTGGCATTTGATGGTCTGGGAGGAAGAGACATCTAGTGAAGGGCAAGCAAAAGGCAGAGGGGCTTCTCTGGAAAAATGCCTAAGAAGTTTCGAGACACAGCAAGAAGGAAGAGGAGAACACTAAAAAACAAACAAAAACCAAAGTCAATCAACGCAGAAAGCAAGCTCAGTGTCATAAGAAAGAGCTATCTGGGCTCTTAAATATCCTTGTAAGACATTACAGACACATAGACTCAATCCTCAATCATTAACATAAAGAGGGAGACAGTAGACTAACCAAATTCACACACATACACACATTAACACGCTCTGCCAATAGTTCATGTCTTCTTCTACAATTAAGAATGACTTCACCAGGAAGCCACACTGGGTTACCTCTCTTCTTGCCTCATCTTGTATTTCAATGCTGAGGATGGGAGTAATTTACAGGAGGAAGAAAGGGAGCAGGGGGTAAATGCCCAGGACCAGCAGAATCCACACAGTCCCCACAGGGCTTTGAGAACACCCTCTACTATAACACTTTTGTCTTTTATCCTTTGGAATTCTCCCTGCTTTTCTATTTGAACATGTAAAGATCCATGGCAGCGGTCCCTCCACTGAGCTCCTAGATTAATGTGGGTGAGATACATAAACTGCACACGTACATCATTAGCAAGGCAGCAGCGCAATGGTGAGCGCAGAAGCTTGGAAGCCATAAAGAGTCCCCCCTCACCCTCCAGCTCTAGTTACTTGACCACTTCAGACCTGCTGCTTCTACCATACATAGAGTAGGGTATCAATAAGTGCTAGTTCCTTCCCCCCCTTCCTTTCACACTCAAGTCATCATATACATAAGGTTGGCACTTCAGAGGCTAATAAACCATGGATAGCCCTAATACTTTCCCATATAGAGCAGGTGGTGGGACAGGCGGGCTTTGTAGGGAAAGAGGAGAATTCATCTCAACTTTCTGAAGGATAAGCAAGATCTGAAGAGGGGCAGGCACTGCAGATAAGAATCAGCTCATTATTAAAGAGTATACACAGGCAGGAGAAAAAGGCTAAAGGCACAGCAAAAAAATTAGACAAGGTTGAGAATGAAAAACTACCACGAAGGAGGTAGATGAATCTGTTAAGTAGTGGTGGGTCACTTGCATCACAGTGGTGTTTTGTCTTATTAAGCTAACTGGAGAAGAGAAGAAAAACTGAAATGGGAAAAAGGCATTCTCATAGGTTTCATGGAAATTGAAATATGTGTATACCGTAAAAATTAGTAAAGGGAAACCTCACTAAAATGGATTTGGGAGGCTGGCAGGAGGAGCTCTCATGCTCTACTACTGATGGTCAACTGCAGACCCAACAGGAAGAGACGGACCTTGCCCATAGATACTTTACGATCTTCCCCCTGGCGACAGCCCAGCCGATGACAGACAGTCACAAGTCCGCTAATGAAAAGCCACCATACTTCCAGCTCCCAGTTTACTCCAAGGAGATTTCTGTTTAAAACAACATGTCCAAATTCCCTCTCTCCTCCACAGGCTTTTTTTTATTCTTCTGACTTGCCTATAGTTTTGCTACAGCTTGCCTGTCCCAAGCTGCAATTCTCAGCTATTCCCAAATAAACCCATTTTTTTGTTGGTAAAATAATGGGAAGTTTTATATTTAAGGTTAACTATATATATATATATATATATATATATATATATATACACACATACGCATTCCACTCAAGATGACAAATTCTTATTGAACAAAATATACATTTCAGCAGCTTAAAGTAGATGGAGCTTTTGAACATTTTTTAAATGCTATCAAGAGTGAATTTCACATAATGAGAATCATCATTTTAAAGTTTTGTACAGGGATCCCTGGGTGGCGCAGCGGTTTGGCGCCTGCCTTTGGCCCAGGGCGCGATCCTGGAGACCCGGGATCGAATCCCACGTCGGGCTCCCGGTGCATGGAGCCTGCTTCTCCCTCTGCCTGTGTCTCTGCGCCTCTCTCTCTCTCTCTCTCTCTCTCTATCATAAATAAATAAAAATTTTAAAAAATAAAGTTTTGTACAAATTTCCAGCTGATATCTCTATGAAATAGCATCAGTATATCTATACACCAAATATACTGTTATCTACCCTCTGCTCCAGGATTTCGAAATCTGAGTTACATGCACCCCTAAAGAACTCGTGGATAGTTTTTGTGGATCCACAAAACCTATGTGCATTTTTCTAGGGATCACTGAAACAGTTGCAGCCCCTTAGAAAAAGGTTGGTTTGTTATGAAATGTGAAGGACTTCTCTAAAAGGATGCACGTGCCAAGGAACTGCACCTCTTAGAATATCATCTCCCACTCTAATCCACAGTACACTCACGTACCTACACCCATATACACACCTACACCACACACGTTGTTCAGAAGAAATAGTCAATAGATGATTTGTATACACATTTTTGCAATTAAATAAATTCTGTTTGAGAACTGTATTATTCTATATTCAAGATCAACTTCCCTTCAGGGGCTAATTATGATTTAGAAAGGGACAGGGTCAAACTGCCCCCACATCATTTTCTCCATAGCCTGCCACCATTCTGAAATTCTCATAACTAAAGTTGTTCTGTTTAAAAACATACTGTAGGGAGCTCCCGACCCCTGGTGGAGCAGTCAGTTAGGTGACCCACTCTCGATTTCAGCTCAGGTCATGATCTCAGACTCATGTGATTGAACCCTGCATCTGGCTTCATGTTGGGCATGGAGTCTGCTTAAGATGCTCTCTCCCCCTCTCACTCTCCCCTTTCCTCCATATCTCTCTCCTTCCCTCTAAATAAAATAAAATAAAATAAAATAAAATAAAATAAAATAAAATAAAATAAAAATAATAAAAATACTGTGGAAGAATTAATACATTAGTTTAGCTAGCTTCCTCTTAGTGTAGAGCAAGACTCCAAGAAAAGAGATTCTAGAATAGGTACATTTTGGTTGATAGTACCGGATCAGTGGGCCAGAGTCTCTGAGCTAAGTCTCTGAGCATCAGGGGACAGCTTCTCCAACTTCACCCAATGCCCTTGGACCCTGCTGGTTCTGGACTATGGGGCCAACAGATGCTTCCATGTGATGATCTATCAGGTTTACTTACTAAAACCAAAATAACAACAAACTCCCAACTGCGGGTAAATTTTTTTTATGGTAACCTAACCACTAGTACCATCTGATAGATACTGTCTAATTAATAGCTGCCAGACTCAAAAATACTATGTATATAGTTTTTCAAATCCAATCTTTCAAATGATGGCATAGTAACAAACTGATAAATGTGCCCTAATTAAAAAAAATAAGCTATTGATCAAAGCCTCTGTATTATAAATACATTTATACTCTTTTAAAATGCAAACAGCAAGTTGTTTTGACATTGTCACAAGATAAATTCATGACACAGAGACGATTTATTTTGCATATTTCCCCTCAGTTTAATTTCATACAAGCCATGCACAGGAACTTTTGCATAAGGCATGACAAATAATCTATGAAAGAAGGACTAGACTTTAGAACAGAAAGGTGTTGAGCACAGATGAAGGTCATTCTTGTAAGTTAGAACAGTTTATTTTTCTCATTCATCTCAACAGTCTATGAGCTCTATAGAAAGGGGTTTAATATGTTATACTTTATTTAAAAATCTGCTTAATTTTCTTCATTATAATCAGATCTGCATATTTTGAGAATGTCATATTTTCATGTGGAACATGCTCCTTAATTCATTTATAACAACATTTACGGTCAATATTCTATTGATATATACATCTACATAAAATTTTAAAACATTATAGTTAATTAACTTCTATGTATTTAGAACATTATCTTTGATAAATTTTTGAAATTGCTAATAAAACCCTAGCATTTCTTGTTCACTATAATTTCAAATTCATACATAAGCTATAACTAATAGGAAACAGTCTGTTACAAAAAATAAAACACATTTTGCCATAAAACTTAGGTTTACTGCCCGACTAGCCATTTCCGATACATTAAATGACAAGATATGGTCACATTAAGACCTCAAACTACAGGCACAACCCCTAAATCCTCAAGAAAAGGTTTTATATCATAGTTCAAAATATAAAACAGAACAATCACATTCAGAGACCCCCACCTAAGAATGGTTTACAAAGAGGTGGCCGCTTTGTGTTTTCAGAAAGCAAAACGATATCCTTCGTATTTCTTGCACAAAACCCTCAGAATGCATGGGTCACAAAATGAAAAACACTAATGTCACATTCAAGGTGCTGGCAATATCTGTATGGGGGTTTTTCTGTGAAAATAAAATTGTTTTTAAAATTAAGAAAAGGGGGATCCCTGGGTGGCTCAGCGGTTTGGTGCCTGCCTTTAGCCCGGGGCATGATCCCGGGGTCCCTGGATCGAGTTCCGCGTCGGGCTCCCCGCATGGAGCCTGCTTCTCCCTCTGCCTGTGTCTCTGCCCCCCACCGTCTGTCATGAATAAATAAATAAATAAAATCTTTAAAAAATTACTATTAAAATTAAGAAAAGTTTCACATTAAAAAATAATGCCCAGAAACTGTTTTGTCACCGACTCACAGTGCAATTCATTTCATAAGCAGAGTATCCTTCCTTACACAGTGGCATTTAGAAGAATCCATATAAGTATACACAAAATGCACATTTGCCTGAGTTTTACATGGTCATTTTTCAATTAAAATCTGGTTACACACATATCTTTTCAACTTTCTTCCACAAGAATAAAATCTCACATATACCCAATACAAAATATTACAGAGGGCAGTAAGATTCTTCCAAGGTAAAGAAGAAACCTGCCTAACTTGAGAAGGTAGCCGTAATAAATACTAAAAAAAAGTATGTGAGACAGAATAATAATTATAGGAGCAAAACAGGAGAACATATATCCTCATAGAGGATCTACCTTAATTATGGCAAACTGCACTATATAAATGGCAACAGCAACATGCCCTACTGGACAGAGCAGAATAGCTTGCAAAAAATTTAATCTGGTAACACAAATTCGGTTTTTCATCTTTAAGAGGGGGGAAAAAAAACCAACCAACCCTGGGAAAAAAATATGTGTCTCAACAGTGACCTCTAGTGGAAAAGCCTTAAAATGACTGTCTCAAAATGAAATGCTGAAAACTAAAAACAAGTAGAAAAACATTTACATAGCTAACACCCCCAAACCACCATAAAAGCCAGGTACAAGCTGACGGAGTCAAGTGAAAACACTCAGCAAACACGGTCTTAAAAGGCAGAGTAATCACAAAGGCAAGCATTGGAATGGGGGCGGACACACAGGAAAAGTCTTTGAAATCCCTGCTATGTTCCCTTCTTTCAAAACACTGAGAGCAAGCAAGCCCCTGGGTATGTCATCTCCGTCTGCTCTGAGTGAGCACAACTCATCACCTGCCAATTCACTAATCAACCTGTCTTAACTGAGGGCCCAACTGACATTCAACATGCTCTTGGAAGTTTTGCAGGGGAGGGATGCAAAATAGCTTCAGACAGGGCTCCTCACCTCAAAGAAATTACAATGCAATGAATTGTATGAAGCAATCAGTAAATAATTTGAGACCTTAAATAGATGAAACTCACTTTAAGTGGAAGAGGAACAGGCCCAGAAGCTGTCACACCTATCAGCACTAAAGGAGGCTTCATGGAGAAGTGAGACTCAGCCAAGCCCATAAGGGTTGCTGGGGGGCAGAAGAAACTATGGTTCATCCTGACACCAGCTTTCCCAACTGTGGACTCTCAGATGTACCTGAGGAGTGCCACCCTAGCACATCAGTCCTCACTATGAAAGGGTCCCCAGACAAGGAACTTGACATAGACATCAGTTCTGAGGACAGAAGGTAATCCCTCTTTAGAGCTACAGCTCACAGTCCAGCATGTATGATGTGTGCCCATGAGTAGGAAACAGAAGTGTGTGGTGGCCTTTTCCACTCAAGTCCTTATACCAGTTAATCCCCAAAGTCCAGTTTCTACACAGACTGCTTCACCTCAGGCCAGGAGCTTCCTCTCAGGACCTCCCCATCATCTATTGCTCCCTCCTATCAACCATGATTGCCTGATACAGACAATTCCTAGGAAGCCACTCTGTGCTCAGCAGTAGATGTTAAAGAAAAATAAGAAACAAATGGCCTCACTTTCTTTCAAGAAAACTTCAGATTTGGAGAGAGCAGGTGAGAGAGCAGTAGGACAAGGACATGCCGCATTGGCATTAAGGGTCTCTGAGACAGGAGCCTGGGCAGGTTCTCAAAGTCCAGCAAATCATACCTTCCACCACCTGTGTGTTCTTGCAGAGCGAACGGTGTTTCAGAAGGAACAGCCCCGGCAGAGGAGCCTCATCTTCACTCTGAAACCACTCCCCCTGAGTCAGAAAGCACCTTTGCCAGGTTGCCAGCTGGCACCGCCACATCAGAGCAAAAAGGAAGAAGGAAAAGATTCACTCTGTGCTCTGCCTTCCGTCTAAATACATCAAGAAGATGTGTACATCTAGGAAAGCTGTTACAGGCAGAGCGATTCCCCCACCCCAACTCTACCAAAACCCATCCACACTGACCCAATTTAAATTGGGGTTTAAATTTATTTATTTTTATTTTTTAAAGATTTTATTTATTTATTTGAGAGAACAAGAGAGCACAAGCAGGGGGAGGGGCAGAGAGAGAGGGAGGAGCAGGCTCACCGCTGAGCAGACAGCCCCACGCAGGACATGATCCCAGGACCCTATGATCATGACCTGAGCTGAAGGCACATGCTTAACCACCTGAGCTGCCCAGGAACTCCAGGTTTAAATTTAAATGGTGCTGCTCTACGTTATGATGAACCCCTACTAGCAACTGGCTTGATAATTTTGAAATATTTTTTATGAACTCCAATAAAGAAAGCTTTAAGAATTTCTGCTCACAAAATCTTGGGGGAATTTAGGGTCATCTGCCCACTTCCGGCTTCCTGTGGCCTCACTCAGCTACTCCTCATACGTTGAGAGGACCGGCCCACATCAAAACCACCAGCAGGGAAAGTCCAATCGTTGACACACGGTCCCAATGGCTCTGCAGATACTGGTTCCATGTGTAGTCACATGGTGTCCCCAAATAAAGGTCCCCGTCTGAGCCCGCTAGTCATTCGTTCATAAGTACACAAGTGGAAACGTCAAACAACAGTGTAATTGGCAGACTATGAGAAAAACACAAATACTTTTGCAAGATAAAACAGGGCTGAGGGGTTTATCTTCTGAGTGCCACTGGTTTTAATGCAGCATTGTCAGCCAGGCCTTATTAAAAGCCACAGGAAGTGAAAGACACTGATTACAATACAAAGTGACAGGAGGGTGTGCTCAGCCACTTACATTTAATGCATATTTATATTTCCATCAAATGGACATATTTACTATAAATACTTGAAAAACCATAGCGAAGTCATTCATTTAAATGCCAGAAAAATAGTAAAAGATGCTAATTTGACCTTAGTGGAACAGATCGAATGTCACTGACACTACTCACCATGGCTTGAAACAGAACTTACCAAGACGATTAATTAGAGTTTACTGGATTAGGTCAAGAGTGTCTCAAATGGAAAAATAAAGAAAAAGAAAAAAAACAGGGAAGAGAGAAATTTGAAGTTTAAATTCATTCACAGTCAACCTCTTTAACAATAGCAGATACAATTTAACTCCATTTTTATGCCACTCTAAATTAATCTAGTATTATATGCCTGGAGAAAGAAACTGATCCACTCAACCCTAAGATTTCTATCTTTGTGGACACGTAAAAAGAAATAAACTACAGTTGAAAAATTTGAAATATTACATATATATATATATATATATATTTTTTTTTTTTTTAAAGAACAGACCGATTAATGATGTAATAGGAATACAGCAGGTTTTGCTTCTTGTTTTTGCTTTTTTTGCTCTACTGATGATGCAAATCTAACCATGGGAAGCTTGGCAATTAAGTGTTTTCATGAACTGTGCAACAGTTTCAGGAACTTCTGATCACAAAATCTTGGGGAATTCAGGGATTATGCTGTCTGGCTTTCAAGACAAACTACAAATCTCCTCTATATTGGGACTACGGTCTCAGTGGACCATAGGATCATTTGCTATGAAAACCATGAAACTGGCAGCATACTACCTGCTACAAAAATGATCACATGTGACTTGGAACCCTTCCTTTCAGCTTCTGTAACCACCGTTATGCAAATGTGACAATTGTGCCACTCTGCCTTGGTCTTACAAATATGTGCTTTTTGCTAAGAATGAACTAAATCTGCCTGTTTCCTGCACGCCAGAGGCCCTAACTGCCCTCTTAATTCTCAATAATCAGCAGCTCTGTGACATTGCCTCAAGCTGTATATAATGCACATACACACATAAATTTACGAGACAAATCCCTCAACATGACATTCAGCTCAATTTCATGGGACTCAGAAAGCTCCCTAACAAATTCTTGCCACATGATTAGAAAATCATTCAAGTCTGCAGGAAATATGGCAAGCACAAAGAAGTGACAGTCAATTAGGAATAAGAAAGGAGAGTGAGTCCCTGTTATTAAAATCTTTAAAGTCACAGCTCTAAGAATCAGATGGCCCATTATCACTCACACGAGGTATTTTCATAAAAACAGCTATCAATTCTATATGTTAACCATGCCGTGACACCACCCACACCCCAGAGAAGTCTTCTTGGGAGCCAGAATCAAAAAATGTGAAAAATGCAGGTGCAGATTTATATAACTTACACAGTTTTGTAGGGCTCCCCCCCTCCATCAATCAGTGAAGTATCACAACAGTTAAATATTCTCCTTTTGAGGAGGAAGTACAGAGAAAGCCAAGAACGCTTACTCCCAATATTCTTTAGTAAGTTTTGTTTTGTTTTATTTGTTTACCATGAAACACTAGTGAATCACCTGGTAGTTCAGGTGAATGGAGCCCTTACCACCCCCGAAAGGAACCATTTCCTGAGAAGCAATATCATGTTCATTCTGCAGCTTACATATGTGAGGAAAGAATCTTCAAAACAGAGCAAAGTACAAAATACAGGACAATATGCTCATGTATTGTACTGTCACCAAAAATCATTCTAGGTTTTCCCCACATAACATCGGTCATTAGCATCTTTAAAGGAAACAAAAGACTCAGCAGTATCACCATATTACCTAAAAGTCAGAAACTGTAACAAACGGTAAAGTTAACTCACTTGTTAGCTTGTTGTGGCTGAGGACCAGTTGTGTGATGTGGGATAAGGAGACTGTAAAAGAAAAAGAAAAAAAAAAAAACACACATACAGTCAGTAAGTGTACCCAAATTATCCCCACACTCCTACAAGGTAAAGTGTTAAATTATCTTCACAGGTTGAAGTGTTACCGCTCACAAAAATAGAAGCAAGGTTTCATGTAACACTATCTGTTAAATGTTAAGCCAAATTAAGAAAAGTTATGCAATTAGCACAGCAAGTTACAGCTAATGAGATTAATGTTGCAGGATCAAATATGACAAGGGCCAGTTAGCTTTGCTCTGTGACCTGCTCCGCTGGCCTAGCCTGAGCGATCCATCTCAATTAAGGTGTGCCCGTCAGAAGTGGCCTGGGATGTGGAGAGGCCTGATGCCTCACCTGCACCAAAAGAACATCATGTGAAGACAGAAGAGACCACATCACATTAACAGGCAGCACACTGCTTCACCTGCGTCGTCCACTGGCAGCCCAGAAATTCTTTTACATGCTACTGAGTGACTAAAAGAGAAGAATTTTCCTCTAAAATAATTTTGGTTGATATTTCAAAGCACCTGCAGATTGCTCACCAGTTTCAAACAATATCACGGAGGTTTAAGTTGCACAAGATCAGGCTTGCTTAAATTAAAAGATGGTTTTTCCAACTCTAAAGAAAGAAAATATACACAGATCCACAAGAGAAAAAAAAAAAAAGTCTGAGAAAAAAGTGACCGGTCTCCCTTTTTGGGTTCTAAAACTTCACAGAATGATCTGCATATTGTTTCAAACAATATGTTTCAAGTATCTATTTTACATATTGAACAGATTCTGACATTTTTCTAATATTCTTTCTCTAAGAACATTATATTAATGCAGCAGTTTTTTCCCTAAGAAGTGAGAAGACAAATTTTTTTCTCAAGAAGGATCTTCATGTTGGACCCCAGTGAGCTGGGAAGAAAATGAGTGTATCACTCCTGACCATTACTTTTGAGTAGGTTTCTTTTCTTTTTCCCCCAACCATCACAAAGTTATAGAAAATTCAAAATGCAGTACAGAGACCTGTTTTCCTGCCCTGAACCATTAGAGATCATGCTGCTGGCCTGATGCCCCATAAACTCAGGGTATTCTGAGGATGGTATCCCCCAACAGAACCACAGCACAGTCACCCAAGCCAAAAGCTTCCCAACATACATCACTACCACCTAATCCTCACAGCCCTCACCCCAGTTTTACTGAATGTCCCAAGCATTTCTTTTAGAAAAAAAACAAACCGGTTCAGAACCGCATTACATGCAGCTAGTGGATCTCTTAGGTCACCTCTTGTCTGCATTTCTCTTTCCTTGACTTTCATGACCTTGGTAACTGTGAAGTCTGCCTGCAGGCCAAATTATTTTATATTATGACCCCCATGCAGATTTGTCAATTTGTTTATTCACGATTAGACTGAGGTTAAGCATCTTTGGGAGTGGGCACCTGGGTGGCTCAGTGGTTGAGCATCTGCCTTTGGCTCGTGTCACGATCCCAGGGTCCTGGGATCAAGTCCCACATCGGGCTCCCCATGGGGAGCCTGCTTCTCCGTCTGCCTGTGTCTCTGCCTTTCTCTCCGTGTCTCTCATGAATAAATAAATAAAATCTTTAAAAAAAAAAAAAAGCATCTTTGGAAGGAATGTCAAGAAAATGTGGCACTCTTCTCAATGCATCCTATCAGGTGGCAGACAAGTTCGGTTTGTCTGTCACTGACGATCTTCCCTTGATCGTTTATGTCTCCCAGGCTTCTCCACTGCAAATTTCTTCTTTTCCCTTTTGTAATTAATAAGCACTTGGGGAGAAGGGGGGGTTAAGAAAGGAAGGGTATTTCAGAGCTATGTAAAGATCCTGTGCCAAGTGTCTCATGATCCCCACCCAGGGCAACCTTTACCCTCTCAATACATTTGGCAATGTCTGGAAACATTTTTGAGTCTAACTACGATGGCCACTAAGAACCAAAACTTTCCTATGTGGCTCACACTGTATGTATTAGACGGCACTGGTCTAGAGCAGAGGCATCCTGGGGGCAGGCGCCAGGGATGCTGCCTCACATCCTACAATGCAGGACACAGCCCACTCACTCCTCTGCAACTATCTCCAAACCCAGAAACAGTCTGGTGCTTCTGTAGGAATAGCTGGGCAAAACATAGCTTTAGCTACTCAGGATCATCAGGTCCAAAATGTCAACAGTGTTGCTGTTGAGAAACTGCAATTTCTTTCTTTATATCTGTATTGCTTAGTGGTTTCCTATTTTAGTCAGTGGATTATTATCTACTGTTATTATTTATGCTGGTGTTCAAATTGTCCGATCTGGCCAGAGGGAGCCCATCCAAGCCGGATGGTATCCCTCTGACAGGTCCCCACTGCTCCCTGAACACCTCCCCGCTTTCTGGCACAAGATATTCAAGCTCATCTTGTCCTTTTTCAGCCACAGCCCTGAAATCACCATTTCTCTAATGAGCTCTGGTTCCTTTTTGTGGAAAATGGTATTTATAAGACAAAATCTGAGCACCAGATGTGTTCATTGCTATTTGGGGCTCAGTATTCTCAGCTCCTTTCAGTGGACAGAGCTTGAGAATACACACACACACACACACACACACACACACACACACTATACTGATTTCACTATATTATTGAAAACTCTGAGCTCACAACAATATATCCAACTCTAATACAACATCACACAGTTCACTCCAGTTTCTTTCCTCTCTGTGTTTGTAATTCCCTTCTCTAACAGTGAAAATTCTGGCTCCCATTATCTCTAACCTACTTACTATGTAATCAATAACCCTATATATAACTGCATGAAATAGAGTGCTCTTACAGCTAGACCGAGATAGTTCTATGCTTCTTTGCAGGGGCACCTGGAAGTTCAGTACTCATTCTTGGTCAAGATCAAGATGAGGAAGCTAGCTAGAGATGTGTGATGTTCAGCTTAAAGTTGAATACATCCAGGAAATCTCCAGGGTCAGAGTGTTTTACACTGGTTAGGGATGTGTAGACTGACGGCTTACACCTAGCTATGAGGTACACGACCAGTTGGGCATAAAAGACACTGGTGGACATTTTTGCCCAGGCTATCCTGAAACCCAGATTCCTTATACAATCTTGATAGTTCATAACCTGGAGAATAAACATGTCCTGAGCAACTGAGAAATGACTCTGGGGAGCAGCCCCACTGAGCCTCTGATGCCCCCACAGCTCACCCATGCTTTCCTATGCCTGCTAAGCAAGATCCTATGCCTTTATTAACTCCTTAAGCGAGCAGGCTCTGTGGAACTTGAGTCCTTTCAATTACCCAGCTTTAGAATCAATGTGGTAACCAATCTCCCACACACACATGCTCCTCCCTCCAGCTGGGACACCTTCATACTGCTCAGACTACCCTGCTCACCCGCCCCTCCATAGAGACACCCTCCTCGTCCTGCTTGGGCTGGACCTTGCAGGCCAGGTTCCCCAACCTGCACAGATGCTCAACTCACTCCACTCGGGTCCCATTCCACCACTCTAGACCACCAGGCCCTCCCAACCCTGACCATCTCTCCTTTTCTGTCCCACTCACTGGCCTGAGGACTGAACTGTTAGGGAAGGTGAAGCGCAAAGCAATGGGGAAGGAGGAGAGCATTCTTGTGGTTTCTGACAGAGTCACAACGGTGGCTTCTCACATGATGTTAAACACTATACAACATCTTGCACATTTTTATTTGTAAGAGTTAAGATTCCTTGTCCACCAACTAAGCATTCCTTTATCTCTGAAGAATACAGTCTGATATGGGGGGAAAATATCTCAAAGAGCTACCCTCATACCAAACCAGATGAAAAAGGTTCACAGATGTGTAAAGATTATGGTCCCTTTCATGTGAGAGCAAGCAACAAGTAACAGAGGTGCACACAATAAGAGTCTGTCTCTCACTCACACACAGGTGATCCAGAGGCTTCTGATATCTTTGTTGCTCAACCATCCCCATTACATGGCTCCTACTTCATGCTTCAAGATGGCTGCCTGAGTTTAGCCATCACATCTGCATTTCTCTCAAGAATACTGAAAAAAGGCGGCTTCCTCCTTCAGGATAGTTCCAAGAAGCTGCACATGGTACTTGTACTTGCAATCAATGGATCACAATTTTAGAATACAATGAGGCCTCTCTGCAAGCGAGGCAGGGAAATGCAGTCTATATTCCAGGTGCCCAAGTGCCAGCTAATCAGGGGTTTTACAACCAACAAATGGAGCAAACTGAAAGTGGCAGACAACAAGCAGCCTCACACACTGGCACAGACCTCCATCAGAGCGTCACAGAAATCAATCCTGATGACAAGAGAAAATGAACAATCCTCCCAGCTCTGCCTTAATTCTTCCTAAAATATCACAACTAACTCATTAGAACAATTTTTTTTTGTTCTCTCTTCCAGCTACCATGCACGATGAAAGATTTAATTAGGGAAAGCCAGTTATTTTCCATCATTTCCTTGTGTTCCCTTCAGCAAGCATTTAGCAGGAGAGAAAGTGACAAAGTTTAAAGTTCTTTTTCTGTTTGAATAAAGAGAAACACAGCTGTTGCTTCACCTGATAACACCACCAGAATGTATTTTTCTTTCTCACTATTGTTACAGAGCTACATGATAAAGTAGGTAAGAGGCAGAAAAATTAGAGCAGTAAAGAAAAAGTTAATAAAAGATCTTTGAGAAAATATTTAGGGCAACAAAGGAGTCCAGGCTGGGTCTGTGGGGAGGGCAGTTCAGTTGGACAGAATCAGAAATCACAGAATCAATCACAAAGCCTGGTACAGGCAGAGACTGAGTTGCGACAATCATATTTATAAAACCCGCCACTCCCCTCCACTTGGCAATGGTGAGTTCATTGTGAGTCTTGTATGGAAACCGTGCTGTTAAAAAAGAAGGGAGAAAGTGCCTACCAAAATAGAAATGGATTATTTAAAAGCACAAAAGCTGCCATGGTCAAACATGTTGGGGAGAATGGAAGCAGGCTGTACCCACTGACCCGCCTTGCAAACCTTCATCACACACTGGGAGATCTTCCAGCATGTGAATAACATACTTTCAAGAATGAGCAGCACCAGAAACTGTCAGGAATGAGCAGCACCAGAACAGTGTGAACAAACCGTTATTAAAATTCCTAAAGGAATATTAAACTATGCTTTGCGTAGGCATTTTCCAAATAGAATATATTTCAAAAATCAACCAGAGAACTCAGAAGTGTGTTGACACACAAAGTTAAAGGTTACAGGACCTTGGCCATCATTCTGCCTCTAGTCTTTAGAAAGGGTCACTGGGTGAACACTGTCTCAGGCCAGAATAAAGAGTGGGAAACAAAACTGTTGGACAGGAGGTGTTGGTCGGGAAAGGAGAGACAGGATGAGGTTGCTGGCACCGTAACACATGATTTATGACTGTTTGTTCTCCAGCCAAGAAGGGAATCAGCAGGAAAATGCTCAAAGAAGGAACTGGGGAACTGGCCAGTTGAATCATTTCACGAGAAACATAATCAAGGACTCATTCGGGCACTCACCACACTCAGAATGCCAAGAGGCTCTACCCTGGAAATTCTCTATGAAGTAATATCTACTGTACATCCCGGGGAGCCTGGGAAAATCTTGGATTATGTGGAATGTCCCTCTCAAAAATGTCCTGGTTTGAATGGGAAATTACATGGTCACTCATTTAAGGAACACAGAACATGCACGAAAATGCCAAAACACAAAGTATGAAAGAACCATGAACGCAAGAGGAGTGTATCAGAAAGGGTAATAGTACTTCAGGAGACATTACTTATTATGCAGTGACATATCCAAAAATGCCTCAGGGCAGAGGTTACACCATACAGTACTGCTAGACCTGCAGGACATGGAAACGAAAAGTTATGGAGGCAATTCCAGGCCTCCCTGAACAAACAGATGGAAAACACACAAAGTACAGGACTGCAGGGGGCAGCCAGTATTTTAATGGAATAAATCCAGAGAACTCAAAGGACTAACTAAACATCCCTACAAAAACGAATCATCATTTCTAGATAACACACAGAAGCAGATATTATTTAAAATCAGCTCGGGTTTTGTCCTTCTTTTCGGCATAAAGTAGGCAACATAAGAAAAAAAAATGCATGATGAGATCCACAGCGCCCTAAGATGACATTATAGACTTGTTTTTCAAAATAACCTAATCTATCACGATGATGTGGCACACTGGAAACTGTCTCTACTATTTCCTATTTGGCAAATGAGAAAGCAAATGATTCCTCTGGTAGCACTTCAGAGAAGGTAAAAAAAAAAAAAAAAGTTCTAGCTTTGCAGAATGACATTTCCATCTGGGGGGTGCGGGGCAGGGGGAGAAACACAGCCAGAGTGAACCAAGAAGAACGAGGTCTGAAAACACACAACATGACACAGGACATGAAGGTGTCTGTAATCTTGCCATAGGTCAGAACTGGCGATCTCTGAGCACCAAAGGTTGTGTAACTGGTCACAGAAACTGGACTGTAACTTCCAGTTCATTTCATAGACCAAGCCCCAAATGCAAGCAGAGAAACACCATTACCAACAGAAGGCAAACAGTTTACCCCTTTCCACCAGTTCTTGTGGTAGCAAAGATTGTCACGTTATACCTCTGGATGTTCAAGGAGGGCTGCCTTGTTTGGCAACTCCAAGCACATGAGTCAAATTCTGGGCAACGATGGACTACATCACAAACAGTACCCTCTACTAATTCAGTTCCTCCCAAAGTTATAGACCAAAAAGAAGAATTGATTTGAACTCGAAGTATAGGATGGTTCAAATGGTTTTTCCACTCTGGCTCCCCAGTAGGCTAGCAACAGCCACAGCCCTAAATAACCCTGATTCAGAGACTCCACAGGGATGTGAAAGCCATCCAGATGTCAGCATCCAAAAGCAATGCTGACCAACAATTTGGGTTTTGCGTCTCCATGATGCATGATTAAAATGCCTGCCTGTGTCACATGGCTGAAATTATTTCACCCTTGGTATTAAGACATAGATTCAGATCTTCTTAAATATGCAGCTTTTGCCAATATATCAACATGAAGACAAAATAAAATGTTCGATACTAAGATACAATACAAATATATTCATCAACACACCCAGAATCATAAAAACATTTTTTCTTTCGAAATTGTTCATAATTTAAAGAAAGTCACCATGATATGAAAGCTTTCCTTTACTTCACAACTAATTATTGCAGTGAGTTAAAAACTCTGTAGTAGCAAGTTTTCGAAATCAGTTTATTTGACTAAATTATACTATTTGCAGATGAAGAGTCTAATAACCATAATTACCTGCTCTTTCATTCAATGGAAAGCAATTTAATTTATGTGACCGCTGAAACAAACGGGATACCTCTTCTGATACATAAGTAAGAGCAGAGAATTCACATGTATTGAGAACCCCAGGAGCTGGTCACTGGCTGGGTTACTGTGCCCACCAAAACATTAAGTCAAAAGGTACCAGACCCAACCTACTGCTTATTAAAAACGTGCAGCCCACATCATTCCTGTTCAAATGTTTCTCCCTCGGGAAAAAAGACCAAGAAAAATGATATCTGTGAAGATGCCCAAGAGATTCAGAGAGAAAAATACAGCCATCCACCTGTGGCACGCAGTCATTAATCGCTCCTGAGGTGCAAGGAGGACAGTACTGACAAACGCATACTTAGGGCTGTTTTGCAAGACTGAACGGAAGCACTGGGACAGGGATAGAGTATGAGTGAGACACAGTTACTGCCCTCAACAAGATTACTCTGCAATAATCAGGGCGTGCAATAAAACACTCTGACACATTACAAAATATAAGTGCCATATGCAGGAGAGAAGCTGATTTGAAACTCCCATAGAAGGGAAATGCTTGAAAGTTTTTTCAGGCCTAGTAAAATCTTCAAGGTCCAGACTCAATTTTATTCTGTATCCACCTACCTACCTACCATCTTTTGTTTTGCTTTTCCAGCATAAACTATGCTATGTGTTTAATATGCAAAAAGGCATATTTTTAGAAATCAGTTATAGAATCCTAGAAATCAAAACACTGAAGCCTCTCATTTTATAGATAAGGAAACTATGGCGCAGAGCAGTAAAGTGGTTTTTCTGAAGCTCTACAGACAACTAGAGTCAGAAATGAGACTACAAATGAGTTTTCCAGATTCCAACTTGAGCTTCTTCTTTCCAAACTAGGAAAATAATGTTCACCCCTGGATGGAGCATTCTTTTCAAGATGGTGGAAATTCCAGTCATCATAAGAAGTATAAACCTGAATGGAAGACTTAATTCTATTTGAATAAAATATGACAGTTATATAAAGCAACTCAAAGCAAAGAATATCCAGATTTAAGCAGTTTGAGATTCAGATCACAATCCCATGAGATCCTGAGAAAATCACTGGAATGTTCTGGAGCACACAACTTCTCATCTTGAAAATGAAAGGCTGAATTAAATTATTTGATTCTGTGAAACAAAAATAAAATATACGAATGAACTAGTATTTATGTAATGCCTAGCACATCAATGTGCTCTGCTGGGCACTTTATAGCCATTCACTATAATCAAAACTGTTAAAATAAGGTAGTAACAAAAATGTTTCCCAAATGCATAAGACGTGTCTAGCACTAAAAAAGGAACTTTATCACCTTATCCGTTCCTCACAGTGACCATGCAGAGTAGTACTCCTATCAACCACCTCCCTCCCGATTATAGATCAGAAAAATGAGTTACAAGGAGATTAAGTAACCTTGCCATGGATTCAGAGCAAGTCAGCAAGACACCCCTTTAAAAGTTGTTTCCAGACTAAAAGCTGATTAATTCTTTAAAAAAAATTATTCATTTATTTGAGAGAGAGCGAGCACAGATGGAGAGAGGGAGAAGCAGACTCCCTGCTGAGTGGAGGAGAACCCGATGCGGAGCTTGATCCTCAGACCCCAAGACCATGACCTGAGCCAAAGGCAGCCACTTAACCGACTGAGCCACCCAGGCGCCCTGAAAAAGCTGATTAATTCTCACTCTGGTTTTTATTGGCCAGATAAAGCCAACACATGTCAACAAGAGGCCAACTGTACAACATTTTAAGACATCTAAAAGATAAAAAAAAAAAAGAGGTTTAATCCATAAGTTCATTTTTTACCAAAATGAAGAATGGCTAAAATCAACAACACAAGAAGTAATAGGTGTTGGTAAGGATGTGGAGAAAGGGGAACCCTCCTGCACTGTTTGTGGGAATGCAAACTGGTTCGACCACTCTGGATAACAGTATGGAGGTTTCTTAAGAAGTTAAAGATAGAATTACTCTGTGATCCAGCAATTGCATTTCTAGGTATTTACTCGAAAATACAAAAAAAAAAAAAAATCCATTAATTCAAAGGGATAAATGTACCCTGATGGTTATAGCAGCATTATCTATAAGAGCCAAATTATGGAAACAGGCCAAACGTCCACCAACTGATGAATGAATAAAGATGTGTGGTATACATACACACACACATATATATAATACACATATACATATATATAACGGAATATTACTCAGCGATAAAAAAGAATGAAATTTTTGCCATCTGGAATGACAGATGGATCTAGAGAATATAATGCTAAACACAGTAAGTCAGAGAACAACAAATACCATACAATCTCAATAATATGTGGAATTTAAGAAACAAAACAAACCAGCAAAGGGGAAAAAAAGAGAAACAAACCAAGAAACAGACTCTTGACTCTAGAGAACAAACTGATGGTTACTGGGGGGGAGGGGGGATGGGTGAAACAGGTGACAAGGGTTAAGGAATGCACTTGTCATGATCAGCACTGAGCGGTGTATGGAAGTGCTAAATCACTATATCGTACACCTGAAACTAATATTATACTGTGTGTTAACTGGAATTTAAACAAAAACTTTTTAAAAATGAAGAAATGGACAGTATTAAATGTGCATGGTTTTCTTTTCAGACAACATGGTGCATTCTCAACTTTCACCTATCCATACAAATAAACAGGTAGGTAGGGCAGAGGTATTTTTCTCCTTCCTAGGGTCAATGGTAGAAACTTCTCTCTGATTCCTCATTTCTCTAGTTGGGCAGTAGTTCTCTGCTTCCAATGACATTTCTCCAACAAATACAGAGCAACTCTGAGAATGACATGAAGATTATGACAACAGCTAATCCATAGCTAATGATATAAGGAAAAAGCCATATCGAGAATGGAGGGAGAGGCAGGGACTCGGTCTGGTTGGGACCCACAGCCCTGGCACAGGACTATCACAGACAGATCCTCCCTGAGGAGTGAGAAGTTCAAGATCCACATCAGGCACCCCCTCTCTGGGCATCTGCACTAGGAAAACAGGTCCCCTTAATGTCTGGCTTTGCAAATCAGGAGAGCTTAACTATGGGAGATCTGGAGACATGGGTCTTAAATGAGCCACAGACAGACCCACTCGCTCCAAGATCCAGAGGAGCAGCAGTTGGAAAAGTACCTGGGACATATATGAAGACTTATGACTAATTTTATGGGGTATCCTGGAGAACAGGGATCTAAAGGAACTTTCCTGAAGAAATGGAAGCACTGGTGGTTGCTATTTTTCTTACCCACCTGCCAAACTGGCCCAGCACTGGTGGGCACCATTACTGATACTACCCATCTACCTAACTAGCACAATTTACTCTGTTTTGGTATTCCCTACAGACCAGCCCCACCCAACCCACCTGCCCCTGTAGATGCCCCTTCAAAATGGTTCCCGACCTGCTACACCCATCCAGCAAATGACCTCTGTCTGAACCAATGACCCAGCCAAAGTGGCTGCCACTTGGGGCAGGGATCCCAACCACACCCACCAGTGGCCTCACAGCCAGCCACAGTGGGAGCAAACTCCTAAACAGCATGCCCACAACAGTGACGGTCCAGGGGTAACAGAAGAGCACAGACAGCCCCCAAAGGGGATATCCTAGGAAATCCTGATTCTGGTAATGAGGGAGATTACACTTCTGTGCCCAACATGACATCTTCTGTGTAAGGCCTCTCTCCAAGACAAGGAGATATAAGTGATCAACCTAATTCAGGGCAACAGTCAAGAGATAGACAAAATGAGGAGGCAGAGGAATATGTTCCAAATGAAAGAATAAGACAAAATCTTAGAAAAAGAACTGCACAAAAGGAAGATAAGCAATATATCTCATAGTTAAAAATAATGGTCATAAAGAAAACCATCAAACTCTGGAGAAAAAGGAACACTACAGTGAAAACTTTAAGACAGAAAATATAAAAAAGAACCATCCTGAGCTGAAGAATACAATCACTAAAATGAAAAATACATTCAGGGGAATCAACAGCAGAACAGAGGATGCAAAAAAAAAAAAAAAAAAAAAAAAAAACAGATCAGTAACCCAGAAAGGAGAATATTGGAAATCACCCAAGCTGACCAAGAAAAAGAAAAAAAAAAAATAAGCAGAACAGTTTAAGAGACTTCTCCATACAGAAGTACATACACACATTCCATTTTAAGGGTCCCAGAAGAAACAGTGAGAAAGAAAAAGGAAAGTTATCTAAAGAAATAATAGCTGAAAACTTCCCTAACCTAGGAAACAGGTATCCAGGTCCAGGTATTAGAGAGAGTCACAAACAAGATAAACCCAAAGAGACTCAGACCAAGACATACAATTAAAATGTCATGAATAAAGGTAAAGAGAGAATTTTAAGAGCTGCAAGAGAGAAGCAAAAAGTTGAAAAGGAAAGCTTATTAGGCTCTCAGCTGATTTTTCAGGAGAAACTCTGCAGGCCAGAAGAAAGTGGCATGATGTGATCACAGTGCTGAAAGGAAAAAACCTGTAACTAAGAATATTATACTCAACAAGGTTATCATTCAGAATTGAAACGGAGGTAAAGAGTAGCCCACGAAAATAAAAGTTAAAGGATTTCATTGCCACTAAACTAGTTTTACAAGAAACGTTAAAGGAACTTCATTAAGCAGAAAAGAAAAGGCTATAAATAGAATTAAGAAAATGATGAAAGAACAAATCTCACTGGTAAAAGCAAACATATAATAAAAGCAGTGCATCAACCACTTATAAAGCTTATAGTAAAACACAGAAGTTGTAAGATCAACTATATCTGCAATAATTAGTTAAGAGTACACAAAATTTTTACATGTAAAATGAAATAAAAATAAAATCTAGAAGTATAAAAAATATTGTGCTTTAGACTGTGTTCAAAGTTATACAACCATCAACTTAAAATATATGAGGTGTATACACAGGGTGTTACATACAGACTTCATAGTAATCACAAACCAAAACCTATACTAGGTACACAAATAAATAGAAAAGAATCCAAACATAATGCTAAAGAAAGTCATCAAATCACAAAGGGAGAGTAAGAAAAGGAAAAAGGAACAGAACTAGAAAAACAATTAGAAAACAATGAACAAGATGGCAATAAGTACATACCTATCAGAAACTGCTTTAAATGTAAATAAACTAAATGCTCCAGTCAAAAGACAAAGTGACTGAACAGATATTTTTTTTAATGGCCCACTGATAAGCTGCTAACAAAAGATTCATTTAAGACCTGGAGACACACACAGACTAAAAAGGATGAAAAAGATATTCCATGCAAATGGAAATGCAAAGAAAACCATGGGTAACAATACTCAGACAAAACAGACTTTAAAATAGAGTGCAACACGACACAAAAAGGACAATACGTTAAGAAAAAGGGATGAATAAAACAAGAATATAACAAGTGTAAATATCTAGGCACCCAACACAGCAGCACCTAAATATACAAAGCAAATATGTAGTAATGGTTGTAGAGGACTTTAACACCCCACTTCATCAGTGGATAGATCATCCAGATAGAAATGACAAGGTTGGCCTTACACAACACATTAGATCACATGGACTTACCAGGTATGTATAGAATAATCTAAACAAAAACAGCAGAAAACACGTGCACATGGCACATTCTCCAGGAAAGATCACATGTAAAGCCACAAAAAATGTCCCAATAAATTTAAGAAAAATGAAATTGTATCAAGCATCTTTTTAAACCACAACAGTATAAGACTAGAAATCAATTACACAGAGGCAGGGCACGACGGCAGAGGAGTAGGGTCCTCAGTGCACCAGGCCCCACCAACTCCCCTAGATGACTTTCAAACCATCCTGAACACCTCACATTCGACCTGAGATTGAAAGAGAGAACAGCCGAACGCTACAGAGAGGAGGCTTTTTGCTTCTGACAAGGCAGGAAGGTGGGGAAAAATAAAGTAAGAAAGAATCCGGTGGGGGAGGGCCCGCGAGGAGCCGCCAAGGCCGGGGAGAGCCTCGGGACAGGGTGCCCCGCCCCGGGAAGCGGGAACGTTGACAATCCCCACCACTCTTCCCGGACCAAAAGGCGCTCAGCAGGGAACCCGGGCGTGATTGGGGGGGGGGGGAACCTCCAGGTCCCGGGGTCACGGACAGGGGAGGGGCGCCGGGGGAGAGCGCCCCCCACACCCGCCCATCTCCGTAAAGGGCCGGAGCGCGCCCCGCGGGGCCTGGGGGAGCAGCGGGAGGGTCGGGCGGGGCTCCGGGCGGAGGGGCTGCGCGGCCCCGGGAGCGACTCCAGCAGTGCAGGCCCTGGACCCCAGGGCGCCGGGGGACACAGCCCGGATCCTGCGCTGCCCCCGGGACAGGCCGAGGCGGGGAGGGCCCAGGACAGCGAGGACGCTCCTGCCCCGGCACCCCGACCTGTGCAGATCGGCGCCCCCCGCCCCGGGAGTACCCAGGCCCTTGCAGACTGGGAGCCGCGGTGGTCACTGCGGGAGCGGACTCCAGGGCTGGGGACACCCAGCCACCGCCTGTGGGGTTGTCCCTCCTGGTGTCACCCTGTGCCTGGGAGAGGCGGGGCTGCCAGGGGACAGGGGCCTCGCTGGGTCAACAGCTCCCCCTGAGTCCTACACCCAGCAGGGTGCGGGGCAGCTCCCCAGGTGAACACACCTGAGAGTCAGCACAGCAGCCCCTCCCCCAGAAGACCCCAGAAGGTGGAAGGATAGGGCAAGAGCAAGTTCTTGACGGAGCAGCGCTGGAAAGCTCCAGGGGAAGTCAAGGGATTTACAGTATATAGAACCAGAGTGTACCCCTCCCCCTCTTTTTTTCCTTTTTCCAGTATAACACGTTTCTGTATCAGACTATAAATTTCCATTTTTTTTATCTCTTTTCCCACCTTAACTGTAATATTTTACCTCCTCTTCATTTTTAAGTTTCTTCCTTTTAGACTTTCATATTTCTACAATTACAGGTCCTAGATAGATGTTCCACTTCTGGATTCCCTTCAACGTACTCAACTTAATTTTGGGAGATATACGAGATACATTTTGTATGTGTGTGTGTGTGTGTGTGTGTTTTGTTTTCTCTGCCTCATTTTGTTCTACAATGGCACAAGCTAATACCTTCTAAAATATGACCAGCATCACCCAGAACCAAGTGGTATACCATGCTGATTCATTCTGTGAAATTATATTCTCTCTTCACTCCCATTCTGCTCCTCTCTTTTATCTCACTTATGCTTTGGTGGTCAATGTGGGGCTCTCTACAAGTATTTCCGATTTATATAAATTTGGGACTAAGCATCTTCTAACATACGGAACTTCATATACTCAGAACCAAGAGGATCACCCTCTAGGACCCCTCAGGTAGACTACATCATCCCTCCACTACAACTTCATCACCACCACCAACTCCCACTGCACCTCCCTTCTTTTTCTTCTCTTTTTTTTTCCTCTTTACTTTTGCTTTTTTCTCATTTTTTTCTCTTTTCTTCTTTAGGATTCTTGGCCTTTTATTTTTTACTACTTAGTTTGAAAATTGTTTTTCACTTTAGTGGTCCTTTTGTTTTATCTCGTTCTGATCTTTGTTTTCAATTTCTGGTCTCTGACCTTGGCAGAATCATCTAGAGTGAAATTTACTTAGGTTGTATTTACTCAGGTTGTTGGTATTCTTGACTCAGGCCCCTCATACAGCCACTCTGCACTGAGCAAAATGACTAGAAGGAAGAACTCACCACAAAGAAAGAATCAGAAACAGTACTCTCTGCCACAGAGTTACAGAATTTGGATTACAATATGATGTCAGAAAGCCAATTCAGAAGCACAATTATAAAGCTACTGGTGGCTCTGGAAAAAAGCATAAAGGATTCAAGAGACTTCATGACTGCAGAATTCAGATCTCATCAGGCCAAAATTAAAAATCAATTAAATGAGATGCAATCCAAACTGAAGGTCCTAACAATGAGGGTTAATAAGGTGGAAGAAAGAGTGAGCAACATAGAAGACAAGTTGATAGCAAGGAAGGAAGCAGAGGATAAAAGAGAAAAACAATTAAAAGACCATGAGGAAAGGTTAAGGGAAATAAATGGTAGCTTCAGAAGGAAAAATCTACATATAATTGGGGTTCCAGAGAGCGCTGAGAGGAACAGAGGACCAGAAAGCATATTTCAACAAGTCATAGCTGAGAACTTCCCTCATGTGGGGAGGGAAACAGATATTCAGATCCAGGAGATAGAGAGGTCCCCCAAAATCAATAAAAACCATTCAACACCTAGACATTTAATAGTGAATCTTGCAAATTCCAAAGTTAAACAGAAAATCCTTAAAGCAGCGAGAGACAAGAGACCCCTAACTTATATGGGGAAAAATAGTAGATTAACAGCAGACTTCTCCACAGAAGAATATATCCAGAAAGGGCTGGCAGGGTATATTCAGTGTACTAAATGAGAAGACCATGCAGCCAAGAATACTCTATCCAGCAAAGCTCTCATTCAGAATAGGAGGAGAGATAAAGAGGTTCCAAGATAGGCAGAAACTAAAAGAATATGTGACCACCAAACCAGCTCTGCAAGAAATATTAAGGGGGAACCTATAAAAGAAAGAGGAAGCCCAAAGAAATAATCCACAAAAACAGGGACTGAAAAGGTATTAGGATGACACTAAATTCATATATTTCAATAGTTACTCTGAACGTGAATGGGCTTAATGATCCCATCAAAAGACGCAGGGTTTCAGACTGGATAAAAAAGCAAGACTCATCTATTTGCTGTCTACAAGAGACTCATTTGAGACCTAAGAACACCTCCTACCTGAAAATAAAAGGTTGGAGAACCATTTACCATTCAAATGGTCCTCAAAAGAAAGCTGGGGTAGCAATCCTCATATCAGATAAATTAAAGTTTATCCCAAAGACTATAGTAAGAGATGAAGAGGGACAATATATCACACTTAAAGGGTCCATCCAACAAGAGGACCTAACAATCATAAATATTTATGCTGCTAATGTAGGAGCAAATATATCAATTAATAACCAAAATAAAGACATACTTAGATAATAATACACTAATAGTAGGAAACTTCAAAATAGCACTTTCTACAAATGACAGATCTTCTAAGCACAACATCACCAAAGAAACAAGAGCTTTAAATGATACACTGGACCAGATAGATTTCAAGATAGATACAGAACTTTGCACCCAAACACAACTGAATACACATTCTTGTCAAGTGCACATGGAACTTTCTCCAAAATAGAACACATACTGGGTCACAAATCAGGTCTTAACTGATACCAAAAGATTGGGATTGTCCCCTGAATATTTTCAGAACACAATGCTTTGAAACTTGAACTCATTCACAAGAAGAAATTTGGAAGAAATTAAAACATGTAGAGGTTAAAGAGTATCCTGCTAAAAGATGAATGAGTCAACAAAGAAATTAGAGAAGAACTAAAAAGATTCATGGAAACTAATGAAAATGAAGATACAACCGTTCAAAATCTTTGGGATACAGCAAAAGCAGTCCTAAAAGAGGGAAATACATCGCAATACAAGCATCCCTCAAAAAAATTGGAAAAAACTCAAATACACAAGCTAACCTCGCACCTAAAGGAACTGGAAAAAGAACAGCAAATAAAACCCGCACCAACCAGAAAAAGAGAGTTAATGAAGATTTGAGCAGAACTCAATGAAATAAAGACCAAAAGAACTGTAGAACAGATCAACAAAACCAGGAGTTGGTTCTTTGAAAGAATTAATAAGATACATAAATCATTAGTCAGCCTTATTAAAAAGAAAAAAGACTCAAATTAATCAAATCATGAGTGAAAAAGGCGAAATCACAACCAATACCAAGGAAATGCAAACGATTTTAAAAACGTACTATGAGCAGCTACATGCCAATAAATTAGGCAATCTAGAAGAAATGGTTGCATTTCTGGAAAACCACAAATTACCAAAACTGGAACAGGAAGAAAGAGAAAACCCGAACAAGCCAATAACCAGAGAGGAAATTGGCGCAGTCTAAAAAACCTCCCAAGACACAAAAGTCCAGGGCCAGATGGCTTCCCAGGGGGATTCAGTCAAACGTTTAATGAAGAAACAATACCTATTCTACTAAAGCTGTTCCGAGAAAGATAGAAAGGGATGGAATGCTTCCAAACTCGTTCTATGAGGCCAGCATCACCTTAATTCCAAAACCAAAGACCCCACCAAAAAGGAGAATTATAGACCAATATCCCTCATGAACATAGATGCAAAAATTCTCAACAAGATACTAGCCAATAGGATCCAACAGTACATTAAGAAGACTTTTCACCATGACCAAGTGGGATTTATCCCCGGGATGCAAGGTTGGTTCAACACTCGTAAAACAATCAACGTGACAGGTCATATCAACAAGAGAAAAAAACAAGAACCATATGATCCTCTCAATAGATGCAGAGAAAGCATTTGACAAAATACAGCATCCATTCCTGATCAAAACTCTTCAGAGTGTAGGGATAGAGAGAACATTCCTCAGCACCTTAAAAGCCACCTATGAAAAGCCCACAGCAAATACCATTCTCAATGGGGAAACACTGGGAGCCTTTCCCCTAAGACCAGGAACACAACAGGGATGTCCACTCTCACTACTGCTATTCATCATAGTACTGGACATCCTAGCCTCAGCAATCATACAACAAAAAGAAATAAAAGGCATTCAAATTGGCAAAGAAGTTGTCAAACTTACCCTCTTCACAGATGACATGATACTGTACCTAGAAAACCCAGAAGACTCCACCCCAAGACTGCTAGAACTCATACAGCAATTCGGCAGTGTGGCAGGATACAAAATCAGTGCCCAGAAGTCAGTGGCATTTCTATACACTAACAACGAGACTGAAGAAAGAGAAATTAAGGAGTCAATACCATTTACAATTGCACCCAAAAGCATAAGATACCTAGGAATAAACCTAACTAAAGAGGTAAAGGATCTATACCCTAAAAACTACAGAACACTTCTGTAAGAAATTGAGGAAGACACAAAGGGATGGAAAAATATTCTGTGCTCATGGATTGGAAGAATTAATTTTGTGAAAATGTCTATGCTACCCAGGGCAATTTACACATTCAATGCAATCCCTATCAAAATACCCTGAACTTTCTTCAGAGAGTTGGAACAAATAATCTTAAGATTTGTGTGGAATCAGAAAAGACCCTGAATAGCCAGGGGAATACTGAAAAAGACAACCAAAGCCAGGGGCATCACAATGCTGGATTTCAAGTTGTACTACAAAGGTGTAATCACCAAGACAGTGTGGTACTAGCACAAAAACAGACACATAGATCAATGGAACAGAATACAGAACTGAGAAATGGGCCCTCAATCTATGGTCAACTAATATTCAACAAAGCAGGAAAGACTATCCATTGGAAAAAGGACAGTCTCTTCAGTAAATGGTGCTGGGAAAATTGGACAGCCATGTGCAGAAGAATGATATTAGACCATTCTCTTACACCATACACAAAGATAAACTCAAAATGGAAGAAAGATCTAAATGTGAGACAATTTTGATGGAAATCAAAATCCTAGAAGAGAACACAGGCAACACCCTTTTTGAACTTGGCCACAGCAACTTCTTGCAAGATATATCTAGGAAGGCAAGGGAAACAAAAGCAAAAATGAACTATTAGGACTTAATCAAGATAAAAAGCTTCTGCGCAGCCAGAGAAACAGTCAACAAAACTAAAAGACAACCTACAGAATGGGGAAAGATATTTGCAAATGACATATCAGATAAAGGGCTAATATCCAAGATCTATAAAGAACTTATTAAACTCAATAGCAAACAAATAAACAATCCAATCATGAAACGGACAAAAAACATGAACAGAAATTTCACCAAAGAAGACACACACATGGCCAACAAGCACATGAGAAAAATGCTGCACATCACTGGCCATCAGGGAAATACAAATCAAAACCACAATGAGATACCACCTCACACCAGTGAGAATGGGGAAAATTAACAAGACAGGAAACAACAAATGTTGGAGAGGATGTGGAGAAAGGGGAACCCTCCTGCACTGTTGGTGGGAATGTGAACTGGTGCAGCCACTCTGGAAAACTGTATGGAGGTTCCTCAAAGAGTTAAAAATAGACCTGCCCTACGACCCAACAATTGCACTGCTGGGGATTTACCCCAAAGATACAGATGCAGTGAAAAACCGAGACACCTGCACCCCAATGTTTCTAGCAGCAATGTCCACAAAAGCCAAACTGTGGAAGGAGCCTTGGAGTCCATCGAAAGATAAATGGATAAAGAAGATGTGGTCTATGTATGCAATGGAATATTACTCAGCCATTAGAAATGACAAATACCCACCATTTGCTTCAACATGGATGGAACTAGAGGGTACGGATGCTGAGTAAAGTAAGTCAATCAGAGAAGGACAAACATTATATGGTTTCGTTCATACAGGGAATATAAAAAATAATGAAAAGGATTATAGGGGAAAGGAGAGAAAATGAGTGGGAAATATCAGAGAGGGTGACAGAACATGATAGAGTCCTAACTCTGGGAAATGAACAAGGGGTGGTGGAAGGGTGGTGGGCAGGGAGTTCAGGTGACTGGGTGACGAGCCCTGAGGGGGGCACTTGATGGGATGGGCACTGGGTATTTATACTATATGCTGGCAAATCGGAGTTCAATTTAAAAATATACAAAAAAAAAAAGAAAAGAAATAAATTACAAGAAAAGAACTGGAAAAAGCCAAACAACTGGAAGCTAAATATGTTACTAAAGAAACAACAGGTCAACAAAGTTATCAAAAAGGAAATCCAAAAATACTTTGACACATACAAAATGGAAACATTCAAAAATCTATGGAACATAACAAAAGCAGTTCTAAGAAGGAAGTTTACAGTAATACAGATGTACCTCAAGAAACAAGAAAAATTTCAAATAAACAATCTAACCTTACACCTAAAGGAACTAGAAGAACAAACAACAAAGCCCAAAGTTAATGGAAGGAAGAAAATTATAAAGGCCAGAGTGGAAATAAAGGAAATAGCAAGCAAAAAAAAAAAAAAAAGAAAAAAAAAAGAAAAAAAAAAAAAGAAAAGATGAGTAAATCTAAGAGCTGGTTTTTGAAAAGATTAAAAAAAATCTGTTAAACCTTTTCCCAGAGTCAAAAAAGAAAAAAGAAAAAAAGAGAGGCCCCAAATAAATAAAATCAGAAGTGAAAAAAAGTTAAAACCAACACCACAGAAATACAAAGGATTATAAAAGTCTACTATGAACTGATATATGCCCACAAATTAATCAACATAGAAGAAATGGATAAATTCCTAGAACTATACAATATTCAAACACTTGATTAAAAAAAATAGAAAATCTAAATAAACCAATAACTCATAACAAAATCATATTGGTAATCAAAAAAACTCCCAAAAACAAAAGTTTAGGAACAAAGAGTTTCTCAGGAAAATTCTACCAAACATTTAAAGTAGTAGCTATCCATCTCAAACTATTCCCCCCCCCAAAAAAAAGAGAGAGAGAAGAAATGGTTGCAAGTTCACTTTACAAAGCCAGTATTCCCATAACCAAACCAAAGACACTACAGAAAAAGGAAATCAGTACCAAAACTGATGAACATAGATCCAAAATTCCCAACAAAGTGTTACCAAACCAAATTCAAAATACAATAAATAAATTGTACACAATGATCAAGTGAGATTTATTCCAGCCATGCAAGGATGGCTCATTATTTGCAAATTACTTGATATACATTAACAAAACAAAGGATAAAAATCCTATCATCTCAACAGAGGAAGAAAAATCATTTACCAAAATTCAACACCCATTCATGATAAAAACTCAACAAAATGGAAATAAAGGCATAACAGAGGCCAAATATGACAAATCCACAGATAACATCATACTCAAAGGTGAAAATCTGAAAGCTTTTCTTCAAAGATCTGGAGCAAGACAAAGATGCCCACTCTCATCACTTTTATTTAACATAGTATTGGAAAGTCCTAGCTACAGTAATCATGTAAGAAAAAACAAAGGGCATTCAAATTTGGTGAAGAAAAAGTAAAACTGTCACTACTTGCAGATAACACAACATAGAGAACTCTAAAGACTATACCAAAAAAACTATTAGAATAAATAGGTTTAGCAATGCTGCAGAATACAAAATTAATATACATATATCTGTTACATTTCTGTACACTGATAATGATCAGAAACCAAAATTTTAAAAACAATCCCATTAAAATTCCATCAAACAGAATACATAGAAATAAATTTCACCAAGAAGCTGAAAGACCTGTACTCTAAAAACTATAAGGCATCAATGAATACAAATAAATGGAACAATAGACCCCATTCATGCACTGGAAGAATATTGTTAAAATGTCCATTCTACCCAAGGTAATCTACAGATTCAAATGCACTCCATATGAAAATAGAATAGCATTTTTATCAGAACTAAAACAAAGAATCCAAAAATTTGTGTGGCGCCACAAAGGGCTTCAAAGAGCCAAAGCAATCGTGAAAAGGAGAAACAAGGCTAGAGTCATCATTCTCCCAGATCTCACACTATATTACAAAGCTATAGTGATCAAAACAGAATGGTCCTGGCATGAAAACAGACACAACGAGCAATGAAACAGAACAGAAAGCCAAGGAATAAACTTATGCTTCTATGGTCAAATAATTTACAATGAAGTAGACAAGAATATACAAGACAGTCTTTTCAATAACTGCTATTAGGAAAAACTGAACTACATGCAAAAAAAATTAAACTGAACCACTTTTTTACCATATAAAAGACAGATTCAAAATAGATTAAAGGCCTAAATATAAGACATGAAACCATAAAACTCCTAAAATAAAACACGGTCAACTTCTGGATCTGTCTTCCTAGGCAAAGGCAATGAAAGCAACAATAAGCTATTGGGACTACATCAAACTAAAAGGCTTTTGCAGAAAGAAGGGAGCCATCAACAAAACAACAAAACAAAAAGGTAAGCTACTGAATGGAAGAAGATATTTGCAAATGATATATTCAATACAGGGTTAATATCCAAATTAGAGAACTCCTACAACTCAATACTAAAAACAATCTGTTTAAAAAATGGATAGAGGTCCACTAAAGACCTTTCACCAAATAAGACATATGGATAGCAAACAGACATATGAGAAGATGCTCAACATTACTGATCATTAGAGAAAAGCAAATGAAAACCATAATGAAGTATCACCTCACAACTGACAGAATGGTTAGTATCAAGAAGACAAAAAAACAGCAAGGCAAGGATGTGGAGGAAAGAGAACCCCCTTTCACTGTCCGTGGGAATGTAAACTGATGCAGCTGCTACAGTAAAGTGTACAGGAATTTCTCAAAAAATAAAAAATAGAAATATCATATGACCCAGCAATTCCAATTCCAGGTATTTACCCAAACAAAAACTAAAACACTAAGGTATACGCACCCCCAGGTTTATTATAGCATTATGTGCAACAGCCAAGACTTGAAAGCAACCTAAGTATCCAACAGATAAATTTACAATTGTATGGTAAAGAAGATGTGACCTAAATATATATAAGAGAATATTATTTAGCCATAAAGAAAATGAATTTTAGGGGTGTCTGTGTGGCTCAGTTGATTAAGTATCTGCCTTCAGCTCAGGTCATGATCCTGGGGTCCTGGGATCAAACCCCACGTCAGGTTCCCTGCTTAGCAGGAGAGTTGACTTCTCCTATCTCTGCCCCCTTCCTCAACTCATGCTCGCTCGCTCTCTCTCTCAATAATTTTTTTTAAAAAAATGAAATTGTAAAAAAAAAAAAAAATGAAATTGTGCCATTTACATCAACATGGATGAGCCTAGAGGATATTATGCTAAGGGGGGGTATCAGTCAGACAGAGAAGGCTAAATACCATACAATGCAAATATGAAATCTAAGAAACAAATGAACCAACAGAACAGAAACAAACTTGTTACGAATACAGAGAACCAATTGGTGGTTGCCTGATGGGCATTATTGACCTTCAATAATGGTCCCTCGCAGGACCTTCAGCGGCGCTATGTTGGGACAGAGCATCCGGAGGTTCACGACCTCTGTGGTCCGTAGGAGCCACTATGAGGAGGGCCCTGGGAAGAATTTGCCATTTTCAGTAGAAAACAAGTGGAGGCTACTACTTATGATGACTTTGTATTTTGGATCTGGATTTGCTGCACCTTTTTTTATAGTAAGACACCAACTGCTTAAGAAATAAAGAGGAGGACCGTTCTTTGGTCAAGGGTATACGAGTAGCTGCGCTCCCCTGCTAGAACCTCCAAACAAGCTCTCAAGAAATAAGGATGTTTTAATTGATCCACTAAACAGATGTGAAAAGGAACATTTTAAGAGGTGCAGTCTCTGAAAAATGGATCAAACTCTTGAATTCAACATACTCATGATGTCTGTAAATAAACTTATGGCATGAATCTTAAAAAAAAAGGGAAGGGTGTAAACTTTCAGTTATAAAATAAATAAGTCACAAGGATGTAAAGTACAGCATAGACAATATAGTCAGTAAGATTGTAACAGTTTTGTATGGTGACAGATGGTAACTAGACTTACCATGATCATTTTGAAATACACATAGATGTTGAATCACTATGTTGTACACTTGAAACTAATATTGTATATCTATATACTTCAATTAAAATTAAATTAAAATGAAGAGCTCTAAAAAGAAGAAATTCAAAGGCACATAAGAACAAATAAAACAGGTAACAGCTTATAAGAAATAGAAAGTAAAGTGGAAATTTCCAAAAACAAAGAGATAAAGAGGATCTGAGAGAAAATAATAAACACTAAAAATAGGCAAGATCAACACACATGAAAAAAGCCTAAAGAAGAGAACACAAAAGGAAAAGATAAATAAATATATATTAAAAACCATGATTTGAAAAAAAAAAAAAGTCCCTGAAATAAAAAGATTAAAACTTCCAAAGTGCAAATATAAAGAACACACCATATACCTGGGAAATAACCCACAAAGACCCATAATAGGGTATAAATAAAATTACTGGACTTATAGGAGAAATAAAAATTCTTTTCAGCATCTTGGAAAAAGGAGCTATTATTTACATAGGAAATAAAATGAGGTTATCATCAGACTTTTGGACAGTAATAGTTTATGCTAGAAGAAAACAGAATGCATTTGAAATACTTCAGGAAAGGAGCTCCTGAAGTGGCTGAGTCAGTGGAGGATCTGCCTTTGGCTCAATGAAGTCATGATCCCAGAGTCATGGGATCAAACCCGCAGTCAGGCTCCCTGCTTCTCCCTCTGCTCCTCCCCACTGCTTGTGTGTTTGCTCTCTCTCTCACTCTCTCTCTCTCAACTAAATAAAATCTTAACAAACAAAAACAAAACAAAAACACACACACACAAAAAAAACCTCCAGTAAAGAAACTGTGAGTCTTAATATCCAATTTAACTTACCTTTAAGTAAGAAGGATACAAACATTTATCTATCATGAACATGCAAAATGCCCTGGAAATATTCGTTTTTTGGCCCTTCCTATAAAATCTATGAGTGGATGAGGCTCAGACAATCAAAATAGCAAGATAGACTGGCCTGAGAAGTGGTGTAAATGTATACAAGTATAAAATACCTAGGTATCTGTATACCTAAGGGCAGATGACAGTTTAACAAAGAGTGTATAATAATGGATATATGCACTAAAAGTTTAGATATGCCCATGAATTTAAAAATAGGGAGCCCTATTATAAGAATTATGACAGAGTTGTATCTGGTTGTATCTGTATCCAGTCCAGCACATAAAGAACTTGGAAGTCATCACTTCCATCTTCACAATAAGAAAAACACTGATTAAACAGAAAATAAGCGACCCTTCCTTCAATACATTAGAGAACTGAGGTCAGAGGGCAAACAACCATATGGTGGATATAAATCAACTGAAGTTTGTACAGAAAGGCAAAAGACCCAGAATAGCCAATAAAATACTGAAGAAGAAAAACAAGCTCAGAAAAGTGACACTCCCCAACTTCAAAATGTATTATAACGTCACTGCAATAAAGACAGTGTGGTACTGGTGAAAGAACAGATGGATCAATGGAGCAGAAGAGTGCCCAGAAACAGATCCACACAAATACAGTCAACCAACCTTTCACAAAAGAGTAAAGGCAATTCAGTGGGGAAAAAAAAAGTATCCTTTTTCCACCCATGCTTTTAGAACTAGACATTCATATGCAAAAATCAAAAGGAATCTAGCCAGAGAACTTAAACCTTCACAAAAGTTAACTCGAAATATATCACAGATCTAAATGTAAAGTGCAAAACCTTAAGACTTCTAGAATACAACACAGAAAATCAAGGTGGCCCTAGATTTGGAAATGGCTTTTTAGATACAATGCTAAACTCACTATCCAAAAACAAAAAGGTAGCTAGACTTCACTGAAATTTAGAACTTCTCCTTTGTGAAACATAATGGTAAGAAAATGAAAAGAAAAGCCACAGGCTGGGACCAAAGTCTCACAAAATAAATATCTAAGACTCTTATCTAATATACACAAATGACTTTTAAAATTCAACAACAATCCAATTAAAAAAAGGGCCAAAGAACTTAACAGACACCTCGTTGAAGAAGATATACAAATGGCAAATAAGCATACTGTCTACAACAGATGCCATTACGGTATCAGAAATTAAAACTACACACTTATTAGAATGGTTAAAATCCACATCACTGACATCACCAAATTCTGGCAAGGAGAAACAGAAAAAAACTCTCACACATCACTTGAGGGAACACAAACTGGTATAGCCACCTCGGAAAACACCTTGTCACAGTTTCTTATTAAACTAAATATACTCTTTCTTCCCATATGATGGAACAACTTCCTTGGTATTTACCCAAACAACTTAAAAAACTATAAACACATGAAAATCTGTACATGGATGTTTAGAGCAGCTTTATTCATTACTGCCCAGACTTGGAACAACCAAGATGCCCCTCAGTGGGTGAACAGATAAGTAAACTGTGGCACATGTAGACAATGGAGCATTATCCAATAATAAAAGAGATGTAAAAAACAAATGAATAAAAACCAAAAAGCAGATCAGTCCTATAAATACAGAGAATAAACTGACAGTTGCCAGAGGGCAGGGGAGTGGGAGATACAGCCTCTCAGTTATGGAATAAGGTCACAGGGATAAAAGATACAGTACAGGGGGTGGGCACCGGCGGGGGCGGGGGGCGTGGAGGGGACTCAGTTGCTTGAACATCCGACTCTTGATTTTGGCTCAGGTCATGATCTTAGGGTCATGAGATCGAGCCCCACATCGGGCTCTGTGCTGACTGTGCAGCCTGCTTAAGATTGTGCGTGTGTGTATGTGTGTCTCTCTATCTCCCTTTGCCCCTCCCCCACCCCATTCCCACTCTCTGAAAGAAACTTTTAAGTTCATTGCTTACATGAACAGAAGAAGGTAAACATTAATAAAATTAATTAATAAAGTAAACATTAATAAAATTAATTAATAAAAGTACAGCACAGAGAATATAGTCCATGATACCCTAAGAGTGGTGTATGGTGACAGACGGTAGCTATGCTTGTGGTGAGCACAGCGTAAGGAACACAGAAGTTGCACCACCATGGTGTACACCTGAAACTAACATAACATTGTATGTCAACTATACTCAATTTTTTTTAGATAATAAAAAGATATGAGCCATCAAGCCAAGAAAAGACACAGAGGAACCTTAAATGTACATCGTTGAGGGAAAGAAGGCTTTCTGTAAAGGTTACATACTTTCTGATTTCAACTGTATAACATTCTGGAAAAAAAAAACAGAAACACAGAGACATAAAATTTCAGTGGTTGCCTAGAGTTTGCAGGGAGGTAATGAGGGAGAGAGAGAAATAAGTAGAGCACAGGGGATATTTAGGGCAGTGAAACCATCGTGTATGACATGATACATTTGTTAAAACCCATAGAATGTTAAAACACGGAGAAAACTATGGACTACAGTTAATATAAATATGGACACTGGTCCATCAATTTTAATAAAGCACCACATTTATGCTAGATGTTAATGATAGGGGAGACTGCCTTAAGAAATAGTCTAATAAAAACAAAAACGGAAAGGGACAAGCATATACACAAAACTACGGTTTTCAGCAGTATCCGTGGTAATCTTAGGATTGACAACTGTGTCAATCAGAAACCCTAAGATATTCTAGTTCCATCATTTTCTGTATTCCTGAGAACCAGGATCTCAGCATGGAAGAAAGGCAACAGACATGTAATGTGGAAGAAGGAGAAGCCTTGTGTTCCTATATTTGAACTGGAACTCATTAGATATTTTATCTTTAAAAACATGGTTTTTGGGATCCCTGGGTGGCGCAGCGGTTTAGTGCCTGCCTTTGGCCCAGGGCGTGATCCTGGAGACCCGGGATCGAATCCCACGTCGGGCTCCCGGTGCATGGAGCCTGCTTCTCCCTCTGCCTGTGTCTCTGCCTCTCTCTCTCTCTCTCTCTCTCTCTCTCTCTCTCTCTCTCTCTCTCTCACTGTGTGCCTATCATAAATGAATTAAAAAAAAAAAAAAACATGGTTTTCTTAGCCCTGTCCATTTAAAAAGTCCTAAAAACCACAAACAGCACAGCAGTAAGGAGTACCACTGGAGCCAGATTGGGACCTAAAATATTTCCCACTTAAGACAGACAGACAGGGATCCCTGGGTGGCGCAGCGGTTTGGTGCCTGCCTTTGGCCCAGGGCGCGATCCTGGAGACCCGGGATCGAGTCCCACATCAGGCTCCCGGTGCATGGAGCCTGCTTCTCCCTCTGCCTGTGTCTCTGCCTCTCTCTCTCTGTGACTATCATAAATAAAAAAAATAAATAAAATAAAAAATAAAAAATAAACCCAGACAAACAAAAACAGTGTTTCTTAGAGGACGAGCTGATTTACGTCTGGGGTAGGAATTTACAGACACATCGGAACTGCCTGGTCTTGCTGATGGCAAGGAAGATGTCAGCGACAATCTCTCAAATGGAAAGACCACATCAAGTGGATAGGAGAGCCAGCTAGAAGAGGCTCCCATAGGCCAGAAATGAACAGTAGGAGATTGAATGACAATGACAGCACAGCTATGTGCGCAAGGAGCAAACACAAGGTTTTAAGAAGCAAAATTTCTGATACCTGTTTCCACACTCTGAGCTTCTTACTTAATGAATCTGGGGTGTGGCCCAAGCATTAGAAAGTTTAGAAGTTCCCTAGGTGGGTCTAATCTGCAGCCAAGTTTGCAAGGTAGTAGGATAGAAGGTATTGCTCAACAAACAAGCTACTTCTCAGAGACGGGGTTTGAGGTGCGAGCAAGCCTTCTGGGAAGGACCAACCGCCTGGCCAGGATGGTCTGTGAGAGCTCATTACACATTAACATTATCCCTTTGCCTGTCACAGAAGTTTCAAGTATCTTGCCTATTTTGGTGATTCTTGCCTTCCGTTTTTAAAAGGTACGTTAAGAGCATGTTTCAGACCCAACAATTCCACTCCTGGGTCTGTAACCAACAGAAATGATCACGTATGTTCCCCCAAAGACACAAGTCCGGAGGTTCAGCGCAGCATTATTCACAGCCGCCCTTGTCTGGAAATGACCCAAATGTCCATCAACAGCAGAGTAAAGGAAGGAACTGAGGCAGGACTCATTGCACTAGGATCGAAAGCCAACTTTACAGCATGAATGAATCTCACATGATGAGAATTAGACACTCAAGAGTGTACACACATAATCCTCTTTCATTTAATTATGTAAAAAACAGGCAAAACTATGCTTTCAGAATCAGGACGGCACTCATCCTTGAGGGGATAATGGCTGGGAGGTGCAAGGCTTCCCGGGCTGTTGATCATGTTGTTTCTCGGTTTAAAAATGTGTCACGCTATACTGTGACATACGCACTTATCCAAATGAATGCTTCAATAAAGTGTTTTTGAAAAGGATTTTTTTTTAAATGTCTAAGTGTTTGAAGAAAAAGGTTCCTATTTCCTCGGCCCAATCAGCATGAGCATGGACATGTCAGCATTCCCAAATGCATTCCTACGTCAATATAGAATTATTAGCCCACAGACAGCAAGTACCATGGCTTCTAGAACAGGACTGGACTGTCAGTAGTCACTCAGTGTACTCTTGCTGAATTAGCTGTTTCATCTTTGTCTGTACATGTGCCCATCAAAAATGTTAGAGACATGGGGCAAGACAGCGCAAGCTAAGAACAGAGTTCCTAAAGTCTGACTGCCTCAGTTCAAATCCTGGCTCTGTTTCTTATTAGTTGTGTGACTGGAAGCCAGTTAACTTAAGTTCAGCTATAAACTGTACAATGAGGATGATGACAACAATCATAACAAAACTGTGGGATCCATGCTCGGTGGTAAATCTGCTTGAGATTACCTCTCCCCCTCTCCTGCTGCCCCTCCCCTGCTTGCACATGCTGTCTCCCTCAAAAATAAAATAATCTTTAAAAAAAAATAAATAATCCACAAGGAAAGCTTAGTACAATAACCTGGCACACAATAAGGAATGTGTTTGTGCATCTGTGTGTGTATTAATATGCTATATACATACAGCATATTTTAATTATATTATTATTTTTAATGCTTCTAATAAAGAATGACCAATTGGAAGGATACAAACATATAACAGGTTAAATAGGTATCTTCTTCATAACCTGAGGGCCTAAATATTTACAGCTCTGAAAAAAAATCAATTTACATATGAACATTTGCAAAACAAGCCTTCGTGTACTGTGGCTGCAAAGCATATTACCATCCTCTGGTCTGCGAGGCCAAGACCCCTTCTCAATTACCTGGTGTGATGTTTGTCTTTCATCTGACTCCGTTTAGCTATAAAATTATAACCTATTCTGACTTCAGAGAAATAATTAACAGATAGGAAGAGAAATATAGTAAATGTAAAGGTTCTTTCTGAAGTACAGATAGATCATAACTAAAGTTAACATTTCATGTAATTCAGGTTTATTCTATTATGAGAACCAATGTTTCCCCCCAACACAATCTCTCCCGCACCATACTTCAAAGTATTTTAAGCTAATGCTCTGTTTGAGGACAGAAAAAAATGAACTTGTACACAGTATAAAAAGATCTTACATCTTATCATTAAATTCAGTTATGATTAATTGTTTTTCAGAAAACCATAAAGAAAGGGGGAGGGTCACACTGACCAGGTAAAACAGTAAGCCGCTTCTAGTGCTTTCTTCACCCATTAAGAAGTTCTGCAAGAGTATGATAAACCTGTTTCCAAGCTGGCAGGGCTGGCTGAATGACACGATTATTTGCTTGGCACAGGGTAAAGAACCCTCAAACTGAAGGCCTTGAGGTCAGGCCCGTGGCCCCAGGTAGCCCCGAAAGAAAACCACCACTCTTTACCAGGGGAGCCAGCCCCTTGCTGCACCCTAGGAGTACAAACCGACGTGGCACCCCGTTACAGAAAAGAAGCCTCAGACAGACTTCAATGTGAACCCCTGAACTAGCTCCTGAGCTAACTGTGGGGCCCTGGGGCTCTAGGGAACTTTCTGCTTTCCCATCTGTAAAACACGGACAGTGATCGGCTACAGATCGGCTACATCAGACAGTCATATTACAAAAGCACAAGCACCCGTGGGGCAGACACGCACTCGCCCGTGTATCCTTCAGAACCTCTCAGGCAGGTGTTAGAGCTGAACTGCGGGCCCCTATAATCTGTATGCAGAAGCCCTAACCCCCCCCGCCCCTCAGAATGTGACTGTGTGCGGGGACAAGACTTCTAAGGGGGAGGGGGTTAAAATGAGGCCCTTAGAGTGGACTGTGGTCCAAGCAACTGGTGTCCCTCTGAGAAGAGGGGAGTGGAGCCGCGGGGAAGGCCCACGGGCTGCGAGGACACATGAGGGCGGGCGGCTGCAGGCCGGGGAGGGGGGCCGGGACCAGGCCTGCCCCAGCTGGGAGAAGTAAACGCCTAGGCCGCCTCCCCACCCCCGCTGTGGTATTTTGTAGGAAGCCCCCAGCCCACTAATAAGGCAGAGAGTGCTTTACCCTTGCGTGTCTTCCTGGCCTCCCCAACACCTCACACCCAAAATACAGGCCAACATTAAAGATACTCTGAACCAGACAGAACCTAACAAAGGTGAGGTTTCTTTTCTTTTCTTTCTTCTTAAGATTTTCTTTATTTATTCATGAGAGACAGAGAGAGAGAGAGTCCAGGCAGAGGGAGAACAGGGGCCCTGCGGGGAGCCCAATGCAAGACTGGATCCGGGGACCTGGGATCAGGCCCTGAGCCAAAGGAAGATGCTCAGCCTCTGAGCCATCCAGGCGCCCCTAAAGGTGAGGTGTCTTTGTGAGCTTCATGCACGAAGTACCATAAAACGGGGTATCTGCACCCAAAGGAGGAGCCTGAGGAGAAAGGAAGCAAAACCGCCCAGGCAGCCGCAGAGGGGAGAGTGGGGCGGGAAGGGGTTGCACAGGCTCCCGAGGAAGCTCCTAGCAAACCACACGGGCTCAACACCGACCCCTGCCGGCCAGGCACCTGACCTACACACACTGCTCCTCTCAAACACCCTTATGTTCTTTTGCTTTTAAAAAAATTAAAAAATAAACCAACCCGTGCAAACCTGCTATTCAAGGAAGCGAAGGTGATGCAAAGAAATCATCCCTAGCTTTTTCTTGGTAATAGATTTCATATATGTAGTTCAAATTTCTTTGAACCAGCTTTATGTAAATTTACGGAAAGAGGCGGCAGGATTATTATCCATAATATCCATACCGATTCTAGCGCTGATTACCACAATTAAGAGCTGGGTAAATGGCAAAGCAGTGGGTGTTACAGTTTCTGATGATAAAAATCTAACGATTTCAGATTCATTAGACAGCTTATAGGTTTTCTTAACATAGCAAATACTAATTTATCAATGGACAATCTAAAGATTCAGTATGTAGGAAACTCCCAAAGAGACTTGGCTTGGACAGCACCCATCCTGAAAACAAATGATAATAATTACAACAAATAGCTTTTGGAGGATATATGGTATTTTACTTAATAACTGAAAAATGGCCAACATTTTTTTAAGATTTTATTTATTTATTCATAAGAGACAGAGAGAGAGAGAGAGGGAGGGAGGGAGAGAGAGAGAGAGAGAAGCAGAGACACAGGCAGAGGGAGAAGCAGGCTCCACACAAGGAGCCCGATGTGGGACTCAATCCCGGGACTCCAGGATCATGCCCTGGGCCAAAGGCAGGTGCTAAACCACTGAGCTACTCAAGGATCCCCTGACCAACATTTTTTAATGGCTGTCCTTCTCAACAGCCACAAGCATACAACTAAAATCCTATGAAATGTCCCAGCCACCTCCCGCATTGTCCAGGGCTCAGAATTTGCCACATGAGGCCCGTTCTTCCTCCTGGCCCTGTCACGCCAGACATGCCCTTCTAACTTCCCAGGGATCCTCAATGAGATGAGGAATGAAGAGCTGGGTACCCAGACATAATGAAAGAGAGAGAGAGCAGGCAAAGGCCACTGGAGAAGCAGCACTGCCAAGAATTCTAAAAATTAAAGAGATCCTGTTTTGCATTTTTTTACACAGATAAAACAGATTTTTATTTTTATTTAAAGATTTTATTTATTTATTCATGAGAGACACACAGAGAGAGAGGCAGAGGCATAGGCAGAGGGAGAAGCAGGCTCCCTGCAGGAAGCCTAACGCAGGACTTGATCCCAGGACCCTGGGATCACACCCTGAGTTAAAAGCAGATGTGCAACCGCTGAGCCACCCAGGCTTCCTGATAAAACAGATTTTTAAAACACAAGTAATAGTGTATATTAAGACTAATAATATGTGCCATGGTACTGAAAGTTTGTGTCCCCCTAAAATTCATATATTGAAACCATCTGGGATGGTATGAGGTGGGGCCCTTGGGGGTGACTAGGTCATAAGGGAATGGGACAGGGAATGGGATTAGCATCCTTATAAAAGACACCTGAGCAGGGTCCCTTACCGCTTTCACCCTGTGAGGACACTGAGGACACGGTGGTCCATGAGCAAGGAAGCAAATCCTCACCAAATACTGAACCTGCCTGTGCTTGGATCTTGGACTTCTAGCCTCCAGAACAATAAGGAATACATTTCTGTTGCTTATCAGCCACCCGGTCTATGGTTGTTACAGTAGCCCAAGCGGACTGAGACATGCCAGATGCCATACTAGCTGCCTGACAGATAAATTTATCATTGCCAGTTTATAGATGAGAACCAGAAGGCACTGAAAAGTTAAGTGACCAGCCCAAGGTTACATACCTAGTTAAAAAAAAAAAAAAAAAAAAGGCTGCTTACAAAAAAAGAGGCAATGGCTGAGATGTCCTATCATGGCTGAAATGTCAAATGACTAAAAAACAATAAAAGCTCATTTAGTAGTTCAGTCACACCAAAGGGGGCACAGCAATTCTTAATTTTATTTCCTATCTGGATGAGACATTTTCAGTGTTTATACGGTCCTAAAATCAAAACCAGAACGCGGAGCAGTTTGTATCATGTTCCTGCGGATTGTCATGGGCCTTCCCTCTGCGGAGGTGGGGTGCATTCATGAAGTGGGGTCAGGGGAGTCCTCTCCACTATGCCTCCCACCCCCACCCTAGCTCCCCACAACTCCTAAGTGCAAGCAATCCTCCTCCAGTGAACGTTCTCCAAGCACTGTACCAAGCACAGAGGGAACAGAGGCGTGCACACCACTCCCGAAAAGATACTTAAACCAGGCTGCATGGGATGGTGGCTTACAGTTAGCACTGGGGGAGCTTCTCAGAGGAGGGGACACAAGAACGGAGCCCTGGCTGGGTAAGCCATTCCATCCTTCAACAGCCACTAATTCACAAGGGGTGGAGGAGGCTGTCTGGGGAGGAAAGGAGAAAGCACTTCCTGGGCCAAGGTAATACTACATGTTCAAAAGCACAAAAGCAGGCATATCCGTGCAACTTAGGAAAATAAAAAAGGAAAGGTCTTACTAAAGATCAGCACCAACATGACAGGGTCTTGCAGCTCCTTTATCTTTCCTCAAAGACAGTCTATCTTGATAAAAATTCATATATATATATATATATATATATATATATATATATATATATATATTCATTCCTAACAGGATGACGACTTGCAGGTTGAACAGGCCTTTTGAAACAGCCCTTCCAGAAAACCCATGATTACATCTGTTGATTATTTTGCCCAGTCCTTTAGAAGGACTGCTGCCTCAAAGGTAGTTTATTTTTCCTTTTTTTATAATTTATCTGAAAGATATTTTAGTCCAACCTGAAGGGGGAAAAAAAGACTGATAAAGGTTTGACTATCCAGAGAGCAATAAACTTGAAGAGATAAAAAAAAAAAAAAAAGTCACAAAAGACTTAAATAAAAGAAATGAAAAAAGTCTTCCTGGCTACTAATGGGATTCTCGGCTCCCACGGAAGCTGATTACAAGACCCTTCAGAAGCAGCTTTATCACCCAGGTGAGGACAGCTGCAGCGTGGCACAGTTCCGCCGTGAGATCGCTTCAATAAGGAGAACAAAATTGCTACCATCACTCTTGGAACCGTTAAGGAGAACGTGTGGGCAGATGTCATGCCATGTCGGGGGAAAAAATAGGAAAGAAAATAAAGTGAGGGGTTAATGTCAAAGCTACAGCAATCTACACCTTTAGGAATCCTAGGCCAAAGGGCCAAACGCGCCAGGATCCATTAAGCCACTGCAGAAAACACCAACACAGGACACGAGTGCCTGACCCGGTCTCATTACCATGCTCTCCTTGGTCCAGACCATCAACTGTCGCAACTGGTTACATCTGAGGCTTACTGGGCGGGCTGTGTCTGGATGTTCCTAGTAAAGTTAATGCTCACGACATGCCCACCCAGTAGCAGGCACAGTGCTGGGCACTTGACATGCCCTTAGTGCTAACCCAGTCCTACGGAGTGGGTACTTAGGTTTCCCCTTGACGATGAGGACTCGAGGCTCAGAAAGGTTAAGGAGCTTCTCTAAAGCTACCCCCGCTGGTAAATATTGTACTCTTCTGCCCCTTGGGGTGGGGCTGGATGGAAAACTGTAGAATCGGTCTGATGTCCGTCTCCAGCCTGTGAAGTTTCCCCATCTGAAAGCTTCTGGTACCTGAACTCCTGAAAACATTTTTTAAAGGCCATTTACTGTCTCAGAGAAAGTGAAGCGCTGCATTTATATGACACAATTCTCCCAAGCAAAAAGACCATTCACGTGCTTAGAATAAGAACAAAACTTCTAATATTCTTTTCAAAACTTAATTCTTATCTTTTGAGACTCTAAACAAAGTAAGGATAATGGAGAGAAAGCTTGAGACACGATAACCATTCTCTATCCATGCAAGTGGACGGCTCCCTGCGTTTCACCTTCATACTAAGACACAAAACCTGATGGTTACAGCTAAAACTTCACTAGTAAAGAAATGGGGGAATTCTTATGCTCTAGTTTATGTAATCACATCAAATATTTCAACATATGAGATATTAAAATATATAGAGTAAGCATTCTGTGCACTACCAATAAATGAGCCCCAGTTGAGGAATGGCCTTCAGAAGGCATCCTGGAACCTTCCAGGCTCCAGGAGTCCAGAAGAGAGGGAATTTCAGCAGAAAGCAGCCACTCTTTGAGTCTACGCACACCACAGAAGCTGCAGAAGGTCCAATCTCCAAACTACCCAGGAAGCAGGCTTGTTCTTCCTTATGCTACTTCTCCGGGAGAACACAAGAAAGATCTTGCTTTTTACCACCTACTATTACACCGGAAACATCTTTCTCAGGAAGCAAGTGGGCTATCTTTTCTCCTTCAGTAAAAGCCAAGGCTTCAAAGAGATAATGCAAGTGAACCAAAATAGCCAGGCCACAATCCTTACTTATAAATATTACATAAAGAATTCTTTTCAAAGCCAAAGGCTATGAAGTTCCTCTGCAGAGATGAGGAGCAGAAAGCCATGGGGCCAAAAGTACAGTGGAGCCAGGCCTCCTGCTTGTGCTCAACCATCCTTCATTACAGCAGAGCGCCCCATGATCGCCGCGACCTAGGCAAAGCCAGAAGTGGCAGCGCAAGCACACATCCAGCCTGGTTGGCAGCAGCCAACCCAGCCCCCAGAGCCCGCAGCTCTGCTGCTGCCACCAAGAAGCCATCACCACTTGAGAGAGGACAACTCATCTCAAGAAGGTAACATGCTAATTGGTTCAAAAGCTAAAGCTCCACGGCAGGAACCTTCCTAAGGGTTACCGAATGCAAACTGTCTAGGACTTCTAATCCCCGGGGATCCCTGGGTGGCGCAGCGGTTTAGCGTCTGCCTTTGGCCCAGGGCGTGATCCTGGAGACCCGGGATCGAATCCCACGTCAGGCTCCCGGTGCATGGAGCCTGCTTCTCTCTCTGCCTCTCTCTCTCTCTGTCTCTATCATAAATTTTAAAAAAATTAAAAAAATTAAAAAAAAAAAGGACTTCTAATCCCCTTTCCTTTTGCAGAGATGCATCAAGAGCCCCAACCCAATCTGTCCTGGGCACAAACCACGGATTCACAGTAAATTTGACTCTGCTCTCTCCATGCCAAACAAGCAATGCATCACCTTTTAGGATCTCCTGAACATCTCTCCTCCTCCTCCAATGTCACATCCTGGTCTGAATCTCAGCAACTCCATCCATCCAACATTTCTGAGCACCTACTGTATGCCAGGCCCACTACCAAGAAGGCATTTATGAGTAATACACAGCAACATTCTCCCCCAGTCTCCAATGCGGGTGAGAAACATCTGGATTAAGAACGGATCACAATCCTGGGTAAGCAGAGCCATGAAGCAAGGCATGTCCACCTTCACAGAGGAGGGGGTGACTATTTGCTTGACACCAACAGAGAAGTTTCCACATGGGCGATGGCATCTGGGCTGATTCTTGACAGACAAGTAAAAGGATCTGGGGGAAAAAGAGAGGAAGAAAACAATACTTCTAAGGCACAAAGACCTGAAAGACACTGCCCTGGTTCAAGAAAGGGCAATCCGTTCAGTATGGCGGGAAGAACAAATGCATGGATGAGATAGGAAAGGTAGGCTTTGGCCAGATTCACAAAGGCTCCGCATGTCACGCCAAAGAACTTGGAGCATCACTGTTGCTAATGAACAACCAGAAGTGTTTAAGGGAGAAGGTCCAAACTGAAGCCACACTCGGCCTGAAGAAGTGTTTTATTTCACCTGCACTTTTCAGTACTGGAATTAGTTGCCAATGTCTAAAAAATTAAGAAATTTCACGTAAAAACCTAAACTCGTGCCTTCCTGAAAACAACAGCTATGGAGACACTAGGCCAACATCCCCAGGTGGTGACAACCGTGTGCACGTGCACAGCAGGTCCGGCAGCTGCTCCTCTTCAGATGGGATACCCACGATGAAGTTCATGACCATCCTCAGCTGGCCCCAAAAGACATCTGAGTTTGCAATCTCTGGTTTAACGGAGTGAGTTACAGGCTAAGATATGTTGCAGAAAAATAACCTTAGAAAGCAACACAGTGACTGAAGCACAGGGTCGGCAAACCTGAAGGCAAGAAGCTGAAAGTTAGGGGATACATCACAGTAGCACGAGGAGGTAACAAAAGCCTCAACTAAGAATAAAGAGCCAGGAAAGGGCAAGGAGTGGAGACGTGCTTAACAAACTCCAGCCATAAGAGGAGTTAATCATGGAACTTCTGTGTGGCGATTGCTCAAGGGTCAGTGACTATATTAGGAGAAAACAAGCCTGATGCAAAAGTGATTTTCGATTTAAAATAAAGTGGGTGTTCAGTAAACTGCGCGGGAAATCTTCTCAAATACCAGCTACTGCCTGGGTGACTCCTACCCCGGGGTCTGAGGCTCGTCTTCCAGCCAGGCCCGGCCAGGTGCCCGGCTGCAAACTTTCTGAGCTAAGCTCTCCGCAGGCGAGGGTTGCACGCAGGGGTGCAGAGCCCTGGAAGCTGGGGAGCGGCGGCGGCCGGCGGCTCCCCGGGAAGCGCGCACAGCCCGCAGGCCCAGGGAGGGCGCGGCCCCCGCACTTACACAGGCCGTTGACGTCCAGCATGTTGGAGATGCCCCGGTCACTCATGTCCACTTCCGGCTGGTTCTTCTCCCGACTCTCCTCCACCAACTTCTTCAGGGACTTGGACATGTTCTGGAGCAAACGACAACAGAGTAGGTGGGCGACGGCCGGGGGCGGGGGTTGGGTTGGGGGGGCCGGGGGTTGGGGGGGCTCGGCCGCGGGCTGGCCCCGGGCGGGGGGCGTCCGCACCGCTCCGGGCGCTCAGGGAGGCGAGCCCGGGTGCCACGCCGCACACTCACCGCGGAGCGCGGAGCGCGGCGCCGACCCGGCGGGCGAGGGAAGCACAGGCGTCCGCCCCGCGCGCTGCAGCAGCAACAGATGCGCCCGCTCGGAGCGACCGCGGACGGGAACGGGGACGGGGACCGCGCCCTGTCCCGCAGCTCCGCGCAGGCGCACAGCCCGCAGCCCTGCGCTCCACGCCCCGCCCGCGCCCGGCGGTTCCCAAATTAGGAGACCAGTTCACTAGACGGGGCTCCAGGGTGAGGCCCCGCCCACAAAGGAACGTGTACGCGGCCGGCCAATCACATCCGCCGCCTGGCCTCGAGGCTCCGCCCCGCCCCGAGGTTAGCCCGTCCCCCTGGAATGCGCCCCGGGCTGCCGTTCGGAGAGGACCGGGCTGGGCGCACGCGCACCAGCGTCGGCGCAGGCGCGGTTTGTGCGCCGAAGCGCGGAGAGCTGTGGGCGGAAGCGGGAACCTGGGGGCGGGACTGTGGGGAGAGGGTGGTCGCTCCACTTGGGAACCCGGGAAGCGAGAAGTTAGTTGCTCCTCCTTGTCCTGCCTCTTTAGTTGTGGTTCAGTGTTCAGAGGTCACTATTCTGATCCCTTCCCACAGTCGTTCCTTAGGCTGTATCATGAGCTGCTCGAATGCAAGAACGGCACAGTGGTCTGTGTTCCCGGCACCCAGCTAGATTCCCAGCACCCAGCTAGGGATTGCCAGCACCCAGCTGGGGATTCCTAGCACCCAGCTAGGGATTGCTAGCACCCAGCTAGATTCCTAGCACCCAGCTGGATTTCTAGCACCCAGCTAGGGATTGCCAGCACCCAGCTAGGGATTCCTAGCACCCAGCTGGGGATTGCTAGCACCCAGCTAGATTCCTAGCACCCAGTTAGAGATTGCCAGCACCCAGCTAGATTCCTAGCGCCTAGCTAAAGATTCCTAGCACCCAGCTGGATTCCCAGCACCCAGCATGGACCCCTGTGTCACATGAAGGGGAATACATAGAGATAAATGACTTCTCTTTCCTTATACTACACTCATAATTATGCAATATTGTAGTTTGCTTTCTACAATCTTTATTGCTTTATACAATCTTCATTGTTGGGTTTTTTTTTTTAATAGACTTTCGGCTTTTCTTTTTTTTCCTATATTTTTAAAATAGATTTTATTTATTTATTCGTGAGACAGAGAGAGAGGCAGAGACACAGGCAGAGGGATAAGCAGGCTCCTCAGGGGAGCCCCGTGCAGGACTCGATCCCAGGACCCCAGGATCACACCTGAGCGGACAGACGCTCAACCCCGAGCCCCCCGGGCGCCCCTCCTGTAACCCATTTACCGTACCTCTAAGAACATACAGCTTTTCATTCCTCTCCATTGCTTGGAATTCAATGAATTCTTCTTCAAGGCTTTAGGAACCTACTAAATTTCTGCTCCAACTTTGACCAATTATTTCTGCTCGTCCAGCTGATGGGTGACCTGTGGTTTCTTTCATTTGGCTCCTAGGTTTCAACTGACCCCTCTTGTATTTATCTTGATGGAGCTGCTCAAATAAACTTCTCTAAAATGGTGTATAGGAGGCACAAACTCTGAGTAGTTGTATTTATTAAAATGGTATTTTGCCCACACCTTTATAATTTGCCTAACATGGAATTCTAAGTTCATTATCAATCTGTCTTAGATCTCAAAGGCGTCCTTCCAGTGACCTTTGCTTCCAAGGTTGATGCCTAGAGATGTGTTGGTCTCTTCCTCAAGTCTTTCCAGGGAATTATTGTTTTCCTTTGGGAAGCATTTGTGATCTTTTAATTATTTACCATTTTCTGAAATGTCACCATCAGATCTCTAATTGGAGATCTTTTTAAATTTACTCTGTTTAGTACCCATTTGGCCCTTTTCAGCTGAAGATTCATTTCTCTCGTCCTCTCTGGAAATTGTTTCTGTTATTTCCTTGAAATTTCTTTTCTGCCATTTTCTCTTATTTAGCACATTAAGGAAATCTGTTAGGCAGATGGCAGCCTCCTAGGACAGTTTCCTACAGTTATCTTTTTTTCTCCCCCATGTGTTTTATTTATATTCTGAACTTAATGTTTTGGGAAATATCTCAATGTTATCTTCCGAACCTTTTATTAAAATTTTAAAAAGCGATTTTGGCTATTAATCAAAAAAATACTTCCTAAGACATCTTCCTTGGTTAATCTCACCAGGCTTTTGTTTCAGGAGGGCGCTCTTCTCAAATATCTCTGAGGATAATAACAATTTTTAAATGTCTCTTCTCTTGACTGAACTGTTCCCTTGTGACCTTTTCAGTTACTTTATCTAAAGTTTCCTTTAAAGTTTATCTACTTTATCTAAAGTAGATACTTTATCTATTTTCCCATTCATATTGTTGTAATTCTTCTTGTCTGGTGACTCTTGGTTGTTTTTTCATATTCAATCATGAAGGGGATCTGAGCTGATTTTTCTAGATAGCCCATGTGGTTTTTTCCTTTTCTACTTATGATGTGTAATTATTTCCATCCTAGGTCCGCATTAATTTTCCTTGGGCTGTTGGTTAAATTTCTTCAGAGGGGAGATCCCGGTTTTATACCTGCTTGTAGTCACTAGGCTGCTTTTGCTGGCAGAGGGAAATGGTGAATTGCAAGCGCCAACTAATGTAGTTCTTGTACTTCTGGTCTTACTCCTCACGCTGCACCTGCCAACCCCAGACACCCCGATAATGCCTGGAAAGTCCATTCTCAATTCTGCTGCACACCGGTCTTGAAATTGCTCTGGGCTACAGTTTCTTACCCCCCCCCCGCCCCCACTGTTTCATTTATCTGCGGCTTCTACTCACTTCCTGTTTTCCAGAAAATTATTTTCATTTCTTTATAATTCTCCTCTGATTATCTTCACTGTTGCCAATACAATTCTTAATAAAAAGTGTCCTTAAGTTCCAGATCTTTATAGCATGGAAACGGGCCAGCTTCCTGGGTATGTGGCCTGTGCAGCAACACAAAGTCCCATGCTTAGCTGGGTTGCGTGCTTGATTTAATGCTCTGCTGTCACTATCTCAAAATATTTAATAATTTTTTATCAAGGGGCCGTGCACTTTTCTTTTGTACTGGGCCGTGCATATTATGTAGCCAGTCCTCCATGCAAAAGTTAATATTTATGAGAGCTTAAATCGCTTCCACAGCTTCCCTGCCAAGTGCTCTGCGCTTACATACTGTCTATGCTGTAATACTGCCCATTAGGAGAAATGTACTACTCCCACCCCAAGCCCACAGGGTGGGCCAATCGAAGATAGAGCACGGAAGATGCCTGTCCACACAAAGCACGCTAGATTATGACAATAAAGGTAAATTAAGTACATTTACATAAATTATTGCATGTATCATTAATTTTTAAAATACCTTGTTATTCTCCAAACTGTATATTAATTTACATTTAGTTACCAAATTAAAATTTGAAAAGCCAATTTTTCATCAAGTATCCAATAGTTATACCATTTTTCTTCCAGTAACTTCCCTCTTTAAATTGATAGCCATGGGGCAGCCCGGGTGGCTCGGCGGTCTAGTGCCACCTTTGGCCCAGGGTGTAATCCTGGAGACCCAGGATCGGGTCCCACATCGGGCTCCCTGCATGGAGCCTGCTTCTCCCTCTGCCTGTGTCTCTGCCTCTCTCTCTCTCTCTCTCTCTTTCACTCTCTCTGTGCCTCTCATGAATAAGTAAAATTAAAAAAAAATTGATAGCCATGGAGTGATCTGTGGTTCCAATAAGTAATAAGTTTTTCCCATTATTTTTGATGCTGTTGCAGCAATTATATTAAAAAAAATCCTAGGTCTTATAACAATGTCATTCTTTTTTAAGAATTTTAATAGCTCTATGAGAATAGTTTATAATAATAAGTTGACATATTTAATATTTAATAAGTCATATTTGATAAGTTGACTCCTAATCCTTCATGCTAAATGGGAGGCACACTCTTGAGTGGTTGCCAAGGTCAGAATCATAGCTCTCTCACTCAAGTTTTATTGAAGTTTTCATACCTCATTTTTCTCAACTGTAAAATGGAAGTAATGGTTCTTAGTATTTTATTTCAGTGAGTGATATACAAGAATGATACATGGCATAGGGCAAATATTACATAGATATTAGTTCTAATTTTTTCTTAATATAGTTAATATTGTTAGTATTCCCTGGTGTGTGGCAGATTTTTTTTAATTCCATTAAATGGATTTGAAATGTAATAGAAAATTACAACTAGAACCCATATCCTGAGCATCTCCTAGCCCTATTCATTGGCTCCAACCATCCCCTAGGTCATTCTTCACAAGAATGCCTGGAGCACCTAATATTCCACTGGGCCAAGAGAGAGCCTGTGCTGGCCTCTTGCTGAGCTATTCCAAGGGTAACTCTGGCCAGTAATGGGCAAAGTTACCCTTGAAGACTAAAAGGAATGAGATTTATTCTTCCTGCTAAGGTCCAGTTGTTTAGGGAGACAGAGAATCGGAGAGGAGAGAGATCAAGCGGTAGAAGGAAACTGGCTGTCCCCAATCCTGGGTTCCCAGACCATGAGCAGGCAGGGATAGAGATTCCCAGGAGAACTGAATCAGTATGGCCACCAGGTAGTACTAGTAAAGCCAACTTCTATGTCAAGCATTAGCCCTTTGGTTGCTGGATCATGAAGAGGCTGGATGGACAAAGTGGTGCTGGAGTTTGTCTCTTATCCCTGTTCTGCTCTTCTCAAATAGGATGATAAAGTTTCCATTCTCACCTGGAATGGGCTAGTGTTAGAAAGTGACCATGAGATTTTTCTCAGTTCAGAATATGATCAGTTGTGAACAGGAGTAATTTCCCTTTCTTTACATTTGTGCCTATTTGTATTCCTTCAGACCCATGTTGAACATCACTCTCCATTATCTTCCAAGTAAGACTTCCCCTCATCCACCCTTCAAACCCATTTGTTTTATATTATAACTTTTTGGATTCCACTTATGGCCTGAAAATTTGGTGTATCTCAATATTTAACAACCAGGACGTTTGTACCAGTGTGAACTAGCTGATTGTTAGCTCTGTGCACGGATGATCACTAAGAATGGAGTTTCATTCATGATGATACAATTTGAGAGCAAGAAAGTTACCACTTAGCCACTAAATTTAGGAAGCTGGCTTAATAAAAGTTTCACCAGATAAGGAAATTGAGAGTTTTGCCCTAGGAAACCAGACAAGTTGGACCTAGGAAATGGGTTTTTTGAAGTGGGAAGACATCAGTTGATGGAGTTGTATGGCTGTCTTGTCCACTACTTTATCCTTGGTTTGCTTAGTGTGTGTCACATAGGAAATGTTCAATAAACATGTCTAATGAGCGAATTAAAGTAGCACCAGAAGAAATGAGATGGGTCTTATTAATGAGAGATGGCATGATCTTATATATAAAAAACTGTAAAGAGGCCACTAAAACTTTTTAAAAAAAATGTTAGAATTAATGAATTCAGTAAAATAGGATACAAAATCTGTATAGAAATCTATTGCAATTCTATTCACTAACAACAAACTATTTGAAAGAGAAATTAAGAAGCAATCCCAATTATAATTGTATCAAAAACAACAAAATAATTAGGAATAAATTTAAGCAACTGAAAACTCTAAGACACTGGTAAGAGGGATTGAAGAAGACACAAATAAATGGAAAGGTAGCACATGTTCTTGGATTGGAAGAATTAATATTGTGAAAACATCTGTACTACCCAAAGTGATATACAGATTCAAAGTAATCTCAATAAAAATTCCAATGATATTTTTCATAAAAATACAGAAACAATCCCCAAATTCGTTTGAAATCAGAAAAGGTTCTGCATAGCCAAAGCAATTCTGGGAAAGAAAGAAAGAGAAGAAAGAGAGAAAGAAAGAAAGAAGAAAGAAAGAAAGAAAGAAAGAAAGAAAGAGAAAGAAAGAAAGAAAGAAAGAAGAAGGAAAGAGAAAGAAAGAAGAAAGAAAAGGAAAAAGAAAAAATTAAAGAGAGAAAGAAAGAAAAGAAAGAACAAGAGAAACTGGAGGTCTCACACTTCCTGAGTTCAAGCTATATTACAGGGTATTGCCATTAAAACAGGCACATAGATCAGTGGAACAGAACAGAAAGCCCAGACATAAATGCTATGTATATGGACAAATATTTTTTTTAAGATTTTATTTATTTATCCAGAGAGACACAGAGAGAGAGGCAGAGACACAGGCAGGGGGAGAAGTAGGCTCCACACCGGGAGCCCAATGTGGGACTCGATCCCAGGACCCCAGGATCACAACCTGAGCCAAATGCAGACACTCCACACTAAGCCACCCAGGCGTCCCTGGGCAACTAACTAATTTTTGACAATGATACCAAAAACACACAACAGAGACAGGACAGTGTCTTCAATCCATGGTACCAGGAAAACTGGATATCCACATGCAAAAGAATAAAACTGGACCCCTATCTTATATCATTCACAAAAATTAACTCGAAATGGATCAAATATTTATTTTATTTATTTTTTGGATCAAATATTTAAATGTAAGACCTGAAAGTATAAAAATGCTGGAAGAAAACCCAAGGGAAAATGTCCTTAACATCAGTGTTAGCAATGATCTCTTGGATAAGTCACCAAAAGCACAGGCAAGAAATCTAAAATACGGAAGTAGGAACACATTAAAGAGCTTCAGCTACAGCAGAGGAAACCATCAATAAATTGAAAAGACAACCTCCAGAATGAGAGAAATTACTTTTTTCCTGTTTTAAATTTTCCAATTTAAAAGAAACATTATACTATTGACTATGCTTTCTTGAAATTGTGTCTACACCTCTCGGATACTCTATTATGCCTTCCGGGAAAGTGAAATTGCCTCTGGTAGATACCATTATTCTAATGATGTCATCAGAGATCAAATCCTCTTTTACTGTTTGACTGTTAATCTTGCTTGCTGTTAATCTTGCCTTCAGATAAAACTCCCATCATTTCACACGTTATCGTCAAACTTTCTGCATATTCCATACCTTTGTGATTCTTTTTTTAGGTAAAAGAGAAAAGTACTGTGTCTCTCCTTATGATATTTTATCTTGAGTTTCCATCCATTGCTTCAATTTGTCAGGACCCAATGGGTCAAATGGTGCTTGTCATCATATTCACCATTCTTTCCAATAGGGAATCAGCTATAAAGTCGATATATCTACGCATAACACAGAATTAAAGGAAGCAGGAATTTTTTTTAAGATTTTATTTATTTATTTGAGAAAAGAGAGAGAGAGCAAGAGCAGGGCATGGGAGGGGCGGAGGCAGAGGGAGAAACAGACTCCCTGCTGAGTGAAGAGCCCTATTCAGGGCTCAATCCCAGGACCCTCTGATCATGACCTGAACCAAAGTCAGACATTTAAACGACTGAGCCACCCAGGAGCCCCAAGGAAGCAGAAAGTGTGAAGGTGAGAATGTTTCATTTATGTGGCTCTAAACTCTGTGGAGAAATAATTTTTCTGGCACTTGAGTATTTGAATAAGATGAAGTAACACATTCCACAGCTTCTTTCATTCACTTTGCCCCATGTCATCATTAAGGCTTACCTTTGCGTATTTACTATAGGTGCTCTTGCTTTGTTAAAGGCAGCAGAAAACTTTATAAAAGCATAGCTAAGCCTTTTATGAGTCTGCAGACTGTGCTGTGAAACTAGGAATAGAAAATGGTGGCGCTTGTGGAATTGAAAGGGCAGAGAAGTGAAGGAAGCACTGAATGAGGAGTGATAAAATGCCAACTCAGGCCACGTAGCTCCAGTTCACCTCCTGAAGGATTCAGGTAGCTCATCCAAATGGAAAAGTTCAACTTGAACACTTACATATACCCGCTAGTGAAAGACTAAACTTTAATGAGGTAAATATTAATACAGGATCGTTGTGTACCATTCAATTATGTTTATTACCCCTCACTTGACATTCACAGGGAAAATCATACTCCTATTTCACCACTTTTGACAATTTACATCACATGGGTCATAATCATTTCCAACTCATTAAGGAGTTTTTACAAATTTCAGCTCCAAGTGTTAGAAGGATGACACTCACAGCCAGGAGTAAAGAAGCTACATTCTATATTTTTTTAAAATGTGCAGACATTGATTCCACACATACTTCGGTGAAAAAAAAAAGTTCAGATCCTTCCCAGTGACCCAGGCAGAAAGCCGTAGTGGGATGGCATGTCTGATGGTCCCTGCTCAAGAGCCGACACACAGCGCTACTCAGTTAGCTGTCCCAGGTTAATCGGATTGCTGATGGATACACTGCATACTCTGCGTGAAATTTTATGAAGACACGATGTGAAGAGGCCACAAAGGGAGCTATGTTGGTGTCCTAAAATTGAAGGAAAAAAAAAAGTAACAAATTATATTTTTCACAAATTTGAATATTTTTCTGGAAATGTTAGCCTAGTGACAAAATACTACATCAAGGAACTTCATAGAATTTACAGTAAACCTGCATATTTTTCCATAAGTAATCTTGCTAAGAATTAATACAGATATCTTACAAAATATTGGTGGTGGGGAAGAGCACTCAGGGAAAACCGGAAGTGATTGTTAATGGATACAGAGTTTCTTTTTGGGGTAACAAAATGTTCTTGTATTGATCATGTGAGCTATATAACTCTGAATCTACTAAAAACTATTGAATGTACACTTTAAGTAGCTGCATTCTATGGTATGTGATTTATAACTCAATGAAATGGTCATTAAAAATTGAATTTCCAATTCTACTTCTTTCTGAAATTTTAATTTTTTCAGATATAAACACGTGCTTATTTTTGCAACTAAAACAATCATTTCAGTTAAATTGTACGACTTTCCCCTGTTAACATCTGTAGTTTCCTTTTAGGATTTATTTTCATATCCTGTCTTCACTAAATGGCACTGTGCAAAATGGATATATATACACACAAAGGAAGGAGACTATACCACACAAAAAAATCAAGGTAAGATGAGTTAAAGACCTGAAACCATGAAACTCCTAGAAGAACACATAGGCAATAATCTCCTTGACATCGGTTTTGGCAATGATGTTTTTGGATTTGATACCAAAAGCAAAGGCAACAAAAGCAAATATAAACAAGAGGAGCTATGTCAAACTAATAATCTCCTATGCAGCAAAGGAAACTATCAACAAAATGAAAAGGCAACCTACTGAATGGGAGAAAATATTTGCAAATTATGTATCTGATAAGGAGTTAACATGCAAAACATATAAAGAACTTGCAAAATGCAATAGTAAAAACAAACAATCCAATTTTACAAAATGGGCAAAGGACCTGGACATTTTGCCAAAGAAGACATACAGATGGCCAACAAGCTCATGAAAAGATGCTCAACATCACTAATCATCAGAGAATGCAAATCAAACCACAGTGAGATATCCCTTCCTACCTGTTAGAATTGCTATTATAAAAAATACAAGAAATAACAAGTGTTGGTGAGGATGTGGAGAAAAGAGGACCTTCGTGCACTGTTGGTGGGAATGCAGATTGGTGTGGCCACTGTGGAAAACAGTATGGAGTTTCCTTAAAAAATTAAAAACAAGTCTACCATATGACCCAGAAATTCTACTTCTGGGAATCTATCCAAAGAAAACAAAAACACTAACTTGAAAAGATATCTGCACGCCCCCATGTTCACTGCAGCATTATTTACGATAGCCAAGATGTAAAAGCAATCTACATGTCCATCAATGGATAAATGGATAAACATATGATATGCAAGCTTATTATATTATAATAATAAAAGAGCATCATCCAGCCATCCAAAAGGAAATATTGCTGGTTGTGTCAACATGGAAGGTCCTTGAAGTCATTATGCTAAATGAAATAAGTTAGAGAAACATAAATGCCATATGATCTCACTTATTTGTGGAATCTAACAAAACAACCTAAAACTCTCAGAAACAGAGAACAGACTGGTGGCTGCCAGATGCGGGAGGTAGGAGTGGGTGAATTGGATGAAGGGTGTCAAAAGGTACAAATTCTCAGCTATAATAAATAAGTCCTGAGGATGCCCTGTACAGCATGGAGGTTGTAGTCAGTAACACTATCATGTGTATTTGAAAGTTGCCAAGAGAGTAGATCTTAAAAGTTTTCATCACAAAAAATGCCCCAAATTTATGTTATACCAATTTGTTATTCGGTATGAAACCAATATGTTATGTCAATTTTATCTCAATTTAGAAAAACCAAACAACTCTCTAGACTTCTAGCTGATGTAATTCCCCATCCAGTTCATTCAAAAGCCTAACTAAGTAAAGAGCAGAACGGTAGGAAACAGGTACACTCTGTGGTCAGAAATGTGGTCACATATCCCTTCCTGGAAAGCCCTCCATCTACTTTCATATAAAATGGGAGGACGGTGAGGGCAGACACAGGCAATACTCGGTCACTGTCAGGATCCTCCCTTGATGTTTCGAGAAGATCTGTGACATCAGAACTTGATGAAAACAAGCTACTAGTCACTAGACACATCTTTGATCTCCCTGCTTATTTCTTCAAAGAATTCCTATAATTTTCAACAAGAAGTAGATGAAATGGAGCCAGGTGTCCAAACTGTCGAAAGTTGCATTCATGAAGACAATAACACAGGTACTCAATGCTGGGCAGCGCACTGAAATCACGTATGGAGCTTTTTAAAAAACAATGCACAGCAGCTCCTGTCCCAGAAATTCTGAGGCGGCAGCAGGTGTGAGTGGGCCCTGGAAGTCTGGACCGCAAAACACGTGCACAAGCCGTTCTGATGCGGTGGAGCCTGGAAACCAGTACTGTTGATTCCACGCAATGCCCACGAGGTGGCACTCTGTGCTCCCCAAATAGGAAGGAAAACCCAGAAGCTGCTGAAATTTGTAAAAGGCTTGTGCTTTGTATTTTGTGTCTGGCTTTAAAAGTGTATACTGTTATTATTTAAAAATAATTAATGGAAAATTTAAAAAGCTTGTTTTACTCACTGCCCCACAGTATGGTCCAAAGGATGGAGAATTAGCATCCGGTCCATCGTAGAGTATGAGATAGTTCCGGACACAGTCTCCGGGATCATCGATGCTGATAAAGTAAAAGGTGACGGTGACAGGTCTTCCAGCAGGAGCGATGATGGCCCATTCACAGTCAGTGTTGTTGGGGTAAGTGCCGGGATAGCCGGGGCTGGTGAAGGAGCCACTGTCTCCATAAAGGGTTCCACCACAGCCTGCAAGGAAACCAACGCAGGACGTTTGATTGAACCAAGTGGAAACCATCCCTTTGTGAGGCAGTAAGACGGCCGCTATTTTCTCAAGGTGCTGAGACACAAAGTGCAAGAATAGAGGAGGCAGGAACCCCTCTCCTGCTTCTTTTGTGGACTACATCCCTCCCACTCCCTCACCACCACCTCCTCCCACCCCATCCCTCACTCTTTCCCTCTCCCCACATCATACGTTGTGTTCCCTATATGTCATGATGGTGGGACTACTTCCTCCAGGACCTTTCTTTGCAAACAGTGGGTTGAGAACACAATGGAAAAACAAAGAACTTGAAAAAGTAGCTATGGGAGAGAGTAATTAAAGTTGTTGTGTACTTTTGATGGCAGAGGGCTATCAGTTGATGATAATGATGTGAGTGAAGAAAAATTAAAAGTGAAATTCCAAGGCTGAACCCAGAGTGTGTCATTGTAGGTTTTGACATGAATTATTTTATTGCATGAGTGACTTTTCTGGTCTTATAACTGATAGTCCCAAGACTGACATGCTCAAAGCCAGAGTTCTGTATTAGTGTTAATTTGTGTGTGAACATTGTCATTATTTAGACCAGATACCCCGGGGACCCAGATATTAAAAGGCGCCGAGCTGGGTGTCTGACCCCTGGAAGTCTAGTCATGCTTCCACCACAGTCTAGCCTTATATTCTGGAAAACTCATTAACCTCATGTTTTATTTCCTCCTCTATAAAATTAGGGCATTGGAGATCACCTGTAAGCATCTTTAGCTGCCAAGATTTAAATTATTTCTTGTCCCTCAGTATATTTAAGTCATTTTTATCATTCTTATTTGGAAAGTTTTTAGATATTTCTAAATACTTCAACGGGACATCTCATAAAGATATTTCTCTTCTCTTGAGTTCAATATATTGAAATGACTTAAATTTCCTTCAATTACTTGATAAACCACCAACCAAACATGCAGGAAGGTACTTACTGCCCTGAAAAAAGCAATTAACCTCCAGGACTGCCAAGAAATGACAGGCACTGCAAGGGGAGCAGCTGCTTATTTATACCCGAGTATGCGTTAGTAACTTGGCTTTTTAGTACATGTTTTGTTTGTTTTTTAATTCTCAGAGAGCTACCTTGATAATCAAACCAAAAGTTAAAAATATGATAAAATCAGAAATTATAAAGGAATTTTAAAATCTATATCTTGGGATCCCTGGGTGGCGCAGCGGTTTGGCGCCTGCCTTTGGCCCAGGGCGCGATCCTGGAGACCCGGGATCGAATCCCACATCGGGCTCCCGGTGCATGGAGCCTGCTTCTCCCTCTGCCTGTGTCTCTGCCTCTCTCTCTCTCTCTGTGACTATCATAAATAAAAAAATAAAAATTAAAAATTAAAAAAAAATAAAATCTATATCTTATCTATATTTTATTCATATTTTTATACTCTTTCTATATTTTCTACCTGTTGCTAGATACATGTATCTATATGTTATAGTGATACATATAGATATATAATATGTAGAAATAATGAGAGTAGAATTAAAAAGGGTATCTGTACTCTCATTGTTAAAAATCTCTGTATTTATTAGAAAAAAATCAAGTATAGGGATGGCTAAGAAGGTATGGTCACTTTTAATGATCTTTTCTTATTAGATCCCCTATATTTTTCTCATCTACATCAATGTCCCTTATGAAGTGCAAGTGTCTTACCACAGGGTGATGAGGTCCAGACAATTTCATACCCACGATTGGAAGTTGCGCTATTGGTCTTAAACCGTAGGTATAGTTTGTTGTTTCGAGAGAAGATAGGATCTGGCAACAGAGTTCCACAGTATGTGCCAAATAATGGTGAACTGCTATCACTTCCATTTCTTACCTGGAAAAGTGAGCCATTAGTTACTATACATAAGCATATTATTCTTTTTCCTCGGATTTTTCATTGCTATCCATTGACACATGAGACTATTTGAATGACGACCTCTTTTGGAAAAGCTTTATCTTTTTATGTACGTGAGAATGAACTGGTCTCTGAAAATAGACCCAAAGATGAGAAACACCCAACTTGAAGATCAAAAGCCATTTGCATTTGAATTCAGAAATATCTGCAAATTTCAAAAAGATTGGAGAGGGATATTGTCTGCTCTGTTTCTAGTCACTTCTATTGTGCTTTATTCATTATACCGCGTGTATGTTTTTTTTTACCCCCTTTGAAAATTGCTTGGCTATGCAGGGGCTATGCGAAAAAAAAAAAAAAGCAAAGTACAAAGTATAATAAATTTCAAAACCAAAGGAATTTCAGTATGTGAAAAAGACACAACTCAACAAATCTCATAAAATTTGACTATTAGGTAATTTTAAAAACACAGTCTAAAGCTGAACAGATTTTTTTTTTAATTCACTGGTTAGAGTAGATACATATAAAAATAGGAGATGAGTCAGTGTGTGAGTATGGGTAACCTCAGTGAACTCCACCACCTCTGTCCTCAGGGCTCCTCCTGCGTATTCTCAGCTGCCCTATACCAGAGGAGGGCTCTGGAGAAGTATTAAAGAAGTGTTATCCAGGCGATGTAGAGCTGGAACCAGCTCAACATGTATGAATGGTGATTTTATTGACATCTGTATTCAAATTTTTGGAAGTTCCTCCAATCCCTTTATAATTTCATTGTTTGACATTTGGTTAATTTCTGGTTGTCTTAAGTCATAGAGGGTCTTCAAAGGCACCATTGTTGGTCTTACTGGAGGCTGTTGACCTAGAGTGAGATTCTTTTTATGTCAATGGAGTAGCCAGTGGGAGACAGTAGTGCCTTTCTGGTGCTTTCTGGATTATTCTACCAAGTGGCCTTGCCATGGATGGAGTGGCCAGTGAACCACCAGCAGACAGAGAGGACCACCATATTCAGGAGCGCTGGAGGGCCAGACCTGCTACCATGCTATTCTTAACTTTGAGTCTCTTTCCTCAGGGTTCTGTTTTAGAAATCTCTGCTCTGAGAGGAGAAGTGGAGTATCATTTCCAACTAGCATCCTCTCCATTTTTCTTTGCACAGGAGGGACCAGTATCTCTGAGCTATTAGTGGACCCTAAAAAGGGAAATGGATCCACTAAAAACAAATGCAGATTCCACATGTGATCCAGAGCTTGGCTCTTATGTGGTAGTAATGTGGTCACGGTCATCACTGAGAAATTTCTGTTCCTGGCAGAGCTGACACGAAAGGCATGGGGAGTCTTGTGCATATGGCTGCCAATAAACCATGTCAGTCTTCCCAGAAAAAAACAGATGCAGCTGCATTTTACAGGCCTGACTTGCAGTTTCCTGTCTGCTTATTGGTCAGGAAGTTTCTAACCACTTTCTATGGAACAAGAAAGGCAGCTAGGAAGAGGAGTTCCCACCTCTGATGCTGGAGAGCTAGCCTGCATGTCCCAGCATTCAGAGGAAAATGCACATGTTAACTCCAGTCACTAATGGTCAACCCAGGCATGAACCAGGGGTAGCTGCACTGTGAGTCTGAATTGGTGGGATTATTCTGTCCTTTCCCTGTATCCTCTCCTCTGGCTTCTGCTTTACACTTCACATAAGTGGTGAGGCACAAAGGTCTGAGTTGAATGTCCTGATTGACACAAGCAATAGATAGAAATAGATTTCTCTCCTCCTTTCCTCCCCTGCAAAGCCATCGCTCCCCATTCCTACCATGACAAGTATCCGCCATGAAAAAGGCCCAGGCTTCCTTCAAGTACTTATTACTCTACAGATTAAGAATATTCATTAACAAAATATTTAGATTAATTCTGTAGGGGAGAGCTTCCCATGATAATAAGACTCTAGAGCAGACATAGGGCAGCAAGCTGTTGGAAATACCAGACCCTTGTGTATGTGAGACAAAGCCCATCTAGAGCACTTCAGGTAAGGTTCGCATTCAAACTCAATTCACAGAGGAATTCAGCATCTTTGGATTTACAAGTCCTTGATTACACTGCAGTTTACTGCCTAAGATTGAGTACATTTCCAAAAGAGTTTGCAAAGGGCGCCCAAATGAGCTCTGAGGTTTTCATGGTAAGATAGAGGCATTGCACTCCACACAGTGCCTGCCTCAGTCATGGGCTCATTCGGAACATCTTCCCATGAACAACAGCAATAGTTTTCGCTTAAACAGTATAGGTGGTACAGGGCAGAAAGGGTGCAGGGGGCGCTCTTGGGGTGGTGCTGGAGAATCACAAAGGTGCAAATACTCAAGGAGCATGGTTCTGCTCCTTCCCAGCACTGGATGATTCTCTTTGAACTCACACATCTTGTCCCTCAGGAAACCTCTCTGTCCCCAAACTGAATTAGGTGCTCTTAACCATGCTGACTCTGCTAGTCCTTTCCACGTTGTGCGGAAATTGACTATTTTCTGTCTTTCCCATGGGCTGTGTGCCTCCTGGGGGCCCTGACTACGTCTTGTTCCCTTTTTGGTTTCTGGTGCCTGGACCTAGAAGATGCTTGGTAAATATTTATGGAATGAAAGGATGATGAACCAATTATGAACAAGTAAGGGATCAATGGTTAGAAGTAGCAGAGACAGATGTGAAAAATCTTCAGTGATTCATCTTTTAAATAGTTCATTGACACGCTATCTAAACATATGTTACCTCCAAGAAGTCATGTGTGCATTCAGTTGAGTCCTCAATGCCAAATGAATGAAAAAAGAGAGAAATAGTATGGTTCTGTGGGGCTGTGAGAATAACAGTGCAATCCAAGTTATTGTCATAATTATCTGGCCATCCGGGACTCTTCAGATTGCCAAAAGCCTTGTTATATTCTCTGTTACAACCTTAGAGGGGAAAAAAATCACAATTAATGTACACATCCCAATATTTAATGCTCTTTCAACCTGATAGAAAGAATTCAAAAAGATTATTAAATTTGAGCAAACTTCAGAAGAAAAGCTAATCCTGCCCTTTCACTTTCCTTTGAGATAAGTGAGGTCAAAAGAAGCAAGGTCATGGCTCAGATGGCAAATGCAATGAAGTGTCTCGTTAAAATAAAACACTCCCATGGGAAATATGAAACGTAAGCCTTCTTCTTTGAAAGGGAATGTTCTAACATTCTCTGTGCTGCTCTGATCACACTGAACTGGAGTTGGCTGGCATCTAGACTTTTTCAGGACAAAGTTTCTGCTTCCAAGACCAACATTTGTATGAGGATTTCCATTTACATCCTTTAATGGGTTACTCATTCTGATAGAATTGGTGAATTGCTGTTCTTTATCATTTTGGGTAAAAATGGGTAAAACCGCCCAAATTATTTCTGTGTGTTTGTTTTAATCACAGGCAGCTCTCATTTTAATCAAGCTGGAAAAGAACATCAAATAACATTCTGTGGAAATAGACTTCTGAGTCATGATAGTAATCAAATAACCCTTTCAGGAACTCTTGGTTTTTACAAAATAAACTTCCTGAGGTACAGTGAGTTCTAGATGCAGTCAAGTGGATAATTAATAAAACAACTGGTAGAGACAAATTAACTACATGAACTTCGAAGCATATGCTGGCATTCTAAACGTTTTAATTAATATCATATTCACTGTACCTCTTCAGAGACCAGCTCTAGTAATTTGCTTAGTTGGGCCTGGCTCTACTTAAAATTCTTACGTCATTGCGGGTGTGATTTATTGTAACAGATCCAAGGTTACTCGTAAGAGCTGATCCCAGCAGTCATTGGGATGGTGGCAGTTTTTCTGAATAACAGATAAAGTTCCAGGGCTCACCTGCAATCTGATAGGTAAAACCCACTCTAGAGTTTCTGTTGAGGACTTCGGACTTGAAGATGACAATTGCCGTACTCCTAGAAGAATAGAACGTTGGTGTAGCCGAAGCATTTCTGCCACAGATCTGAGGTCCTGGACTTACATTACTCTGAAATGAAATGGAAGCCAAATCATACTAGATTTAGTTTCAAAAGAGAATACACCATAGTGGAAACTAAACCACATATAAAAGGATGGTTTAAATATTCAGCCATGGAGGAGTGCCTGGGTGGCCTCAGGGGCTTAGGTGTCTGCTTTCAGCTTAGGTCATGATCTGGGGGTCCTGGGATCTAGTCCTGAATGAGCAGGGAGTCAGCTTCTCCTTCTACCTCTGCCTCTCCTCCCTGCTCATGCTCTCTCTCTCTCTGTCCTCTCAAATAAATAAAAAAAATCTTAAAAGAAAAAAATGTAGCCAAGGAAACTAATTACAGTGTTTGAAGCCCTGGACAGCCAGGCTCATGTGGAATCCACAAATGTCTCATACTCACCAAGGGGCAGGAGGTAGAGGCCAAGTTTCTGCTGAAACCAAGAGACAGATACCATGTATGGAAACAAGACCCTTTCCCCCTCATGTAACTTCACGGCCAAAGGCCTGTGTGGTTGCTCTGCGGACATCCAGGCACAACACAGTTCTGCTGGGGTCTCCCCATCATCCTAAACTCCATAAGCCTAAGCCAGCCCTGCCCTGGCCCTCACCACCATCCCTGAGCTCATCTGACCAGACTCTGGCAATGCTGTGAATCCCATAGGGCACGGCCCCTGCCTGCCACGAGGTCTCTGTTGCTCCTTTGTAAAACCTGGGCAGCCTTCCTCGCCTCTCAAGGTAGTAGGGTAATGCAGTCCAGCACCCACCCATCTTGCATAAAAACCACTGGCACCAACATAAAGACGTTTGCTGCCTCTCACTCCTGGGTGCAAGCTCCTGTTACTAATGTCTGTTTCCAGCCCCCCTTTCATGCCCCTCGTCACCGGCTGCTGGTCCTCTCCTAACCTTGCCTGTGGCCTCCTCTCAACATTCACTGCAGTGTTAGCCTGGAGTGAAGCTTGGGTCCCCTGCAGCCTCCTAGTGGAGGCCATTCTTTTCCCATAGTCCACAATTCCTCGAGTAGGAACAGTGGTGAGGGGCTGGGCCGGTGGGCAGGGTTCTCAGGTCGCTCACTGCAGGTACCTCTCCTGGCATCAAAGTGGCTACATCTGGCTGAAGATTCCTCCGACCCTTCTCACCATTCTCACTTCTCCTCTGGTGACTTTCCTTCATTAAAGACTTGTGTCTTAGCTCATGGTCATCCCTTGCACCCCACTCCCTTAACCCTTAGAGGTTTCAATGTTTTCACAGATGATCCACCGAACACCCTGATCTGCAGTCCTTACTACTGGTGACTTTGTCCTCCGCTCTGTGCAATTGCCTAGGCCAGCAACTATCACCCTCCATCTCATGATCCTCACATGAACTTCCAGCTGTATCTTCTCTTCCTGATCTTGGACACCTGGGGAGTTCATTTCTCCCAGTCATCAATTTTCTGTCTTTCCTCCCAACGTATACAGGCTGAAACCCTTTGTGTTCTTTCCTTCATTCATTCAAAGGGCATTATTCATTCATGACAAATACTAGGTCTTTTTTGAAGCCTATCCAGCTGCTGTTATGATCCAGAGCTGCCTTGTGCCTTGTAAGTAGCATTTCTGTATCCAGATGGGAGCTGGCCCTGGTCCCCATCATCTTAGCTTCAGGAAGCAATGGGAAATTGAAAGAGCTTTAACCAAATGGCCTCATTCCACTTGGCTCTAAGACCTGCCAGGAAGGTACCATCAGGGAATAGGAATCTCATACTGGAAACCACTGCCAATGGAGCAGTGATCCTCACGCCTTGGCCACGGTGGGAGCCTGGGATATGTCTAAGTGTTTGTGCTTTCTGAAAACTCAACAAATACAGTGTCCCCTCAGCAGCCAGCTCCTGTCAGATCTCTCCAATTGGGAATCAGCCAAACTGAATTCTTCTACCCCCACTGAGATCCACATATAAACTAGGGGATCATATAAGGAGGACCCTGAAAACTCAGGAAAGGACAGATTGGACCCTCTTCTATTGCCAGCCTGTGGGGGGATAAATATGACACTCTGGGAATGAACTGAGCCAGATTAGTTGCTCCTCAAACTGCTGAAAGAATCCAGGGATTCCTGGGTATTTTTCCCAGGGATCCATCCTCTGGTCAAGACTCCACACTTTACATATGCTCCATGGATAATCTCATTACTCACATTATTTCAGCTACTGACCATGTAATAATACACCCAAATCTTCAGGCCTTCTGCTAACATCATGTGTCCATATCCAATTGCCTTCTCAAAGTCTTGGCCCATGAGCAATTCACCTTTCTCTCTCTCTCTCTTTCTGTCTCTCTTTTTAAACCAAAACAACATTTTCCCTTTTTTCTCTCTTACATGACCATGAATATAATCCCACGGGACTGGTGCCAAATGGCCTCATATGTGATTTCCATGTGTTCCACACTGACACCTCCCGTTCATCTTATACACAGATCCCCCTAACTGCAGAGGTGTTTCTCTGAGCATGGTCCTTGGAGCACCAGGGGCAGAACACTCAAGAAGTTCATCAAAAATTTAGATTAATGGGTGCTATATGGAGAAATCAGGGTCTGACGTGGGGCCCTGGGGTCTGTACTTTTATCTAGACACCCAGATGTGTCCTGTGCACAAGGAAGTTTGGCAGCTTCTCACCTACAAGACCAAGGGCAAATTTCCTGACGCCTAAATAGAGGGTTTCATATATGCCTGAAAATCATGTCAAGCTGGAGGTAAGCTCGAGAATTTATTTAATTATGCACTCATTCTTTCAAGTGTTTTGCAAATACTGGTGAAAAGGGGCCATTAGATGTGACTGTCATACGTCCTAGAGTTGTTACCTCAGGTGAGTCCCGAAACTCTAAGTAATTCTGGTCACAGTCTTGTGAGTGCAGCTCCAGGGCCCACACTGTGATCTTGACCTGCTGATGTGGAGGAGCTTCGAGGACCCACATACACATGGACAGTGGGACCTCTGGGTTTGATGAATTGGGTGATGAAATACTCTGTGGGGTCCAAGTTGCATTATATGTTCCACCACAAGGCACTGGAGAAACAGAACAATTTGTTAATCATATTTTATTCATGTTTCCACATGCACATAATGTTTAAAATTCAGCCTTCCCCACCCTTCCAGCCTAAAGCGCTATAGTTAACATCATTCTATAAAGAAGTTAGGGTATTCTTCACTAAGAATCAGACTAAATTTTGGGGCATCTGGGTGGCCAAGTCGGTTAAGCATTTGCCTTTGACTCAGATCATGACCCTGGGGTCCTGGGGTTGGGCTCCCTGCTCAGCGGGGAGTCTGCTCCTCCGGACTCTGCCCCTCCCCCAATGCTTGTGTACACATGTGCTCTCTCTCTCAAATAAATAAAATCTTTAAAAACAGAATCGTACCAAATTAGTATCACTGATTTTTTTTAAAGATTTTATTTATGTATTCATGAGAGGCACAGAGAGACAGGGGCCAAGACACAGGCAGAGGGAGAAGCAGGCTCCATGTAGGGAGCCCAACGTGGGACTCGATCCCAGGACTCCAGGATCACACCCTGGGCTGAAGGCGGTGCTAAACCGCTGAGCTGCCTTGTATCACTGATTAAACAGAGTGATTAACACAGTATTTAGTAACTGACATTGAGTTTAGGTAGGAATTAACACTGAGTTTCGTAATTAACGTTGGGTTTAGATATAAGCATGGCATTATTTTTAGTGCCTAAATATACGTTTCATAAAATATAAAAATGTCTCAATTTACTCACTGTCCACAGTAGTGTATGTAGCATTAAATCCTTCCCTTTCTAAAGTTACATCACTGACAAATTGAACCGTCAGGAAGTTGCCAGAAGAGATAAAGGGAGCAGGTACAGTGGAACCGCAGAATGTTCCAGCCAAGTTGGCATTTTCACTATCCCCATCATATAACTGAAAAGAAAAATTGTTCATTAGTTTTCCATGACTCGCAAAGAAGTTGCAGATTTCGCACTAAAATGGACGTGGAGTCACACCAGGTCATGATTAAGAAACTTACCTTGATGGGGCCAGAGCTGGCTTTAACTTAGGGACAGCTGTTCCTGAATCGATGCGATTAGAATGATTTTCAGTGAAAACCCGGTTAGGGTGCCTCGAAATCCTCTCTCACTATGTAAGTCACATCTGATTTTAAACTACTTTGTCATTGGAGCCAGCGAAGCATCGCTGTTGTCGCCCCGCGTGGCCCTCGCCGCGCACAGGTGAGATCGTAGGCCCGGGTTCTCGGCTCCCTTCGGAGCTCCCGGTTCCACTCATGCCCCTCTTTTTTTTTTTTTTAAGATTATTTATTTATTTATTCATGAGAGACACAGAGAGAGAGAGAGAGAGAGAAAGAGAGAGAGAGAGAGGCAGAGACACAGGCAGAGGGAGGAGCAGGCTCCGTGCAGGGAGCCCGACGTGGGACTCGATCCCGGGTCTCCAGGATCAGGCCCTGGGCCGAAGGCAGGTGCTAAACCGCTGGGCCCCCGGGCTGCCCTGTGCCCCTCTTTCAGCCTGTCCTCAGCAGCGCCCGAGGCTGCAGGTAAGATGGAAGCCAGGCCAGGGCACTGCTGAAAGCCCTCCGAGCGCTTCCCAGCCTCCCAGCCGTGCAGTGCGTGAGCCAAAGCCCTTACGGTGGGCTTCCAGGCCGGAGGGAGTCTGCTCTCTCTACAGACACACACACACACACACACACACACACACACACACACACACACCCCGGCTTTCCCCATCTGATACCTGACTGTCTCCACGTGGTTTTCTCTGCTCCAGGAGCAAGCCAGGCATGAGGCTGCTGCGTGCCTGTTGCACTCCTTGTTTCCCTCTGCTGGAACATTCCTCTCCTATACGTCCCTATGGTTTGCTCCCCTACCTTCCTTCAGCCCTTTACTCAAACATCGCTGACTCGCTAAAGCCTTCCCTGACCACCTACTTCAAATGGAAACTCTCTCCAAATTCCCTTTCTCGGGCCTGCTTCCTGCTCTCCTTAGAGCGCGCACGACCTTGACCCACTCCCATGTACTTGTATCACCGCCTCCCGCTTGCTCGGAAGACGATGCCCATTCCCTGGAAGCACAGGTCGCTGTCTGCCCTGGGCACTGCTCTGTCCCCGGCTTTTAGAAGGGCCTGGCACACAAAAGGCAGCCAATAAATGTCTTTGGCCCCTCTCTCCCGCTACCCACCCCTCTGAAACCCATTCTCCCCAAGGCTTCCCAACGTCAACAATCGCTCAAGCCTACATCAGTCATCCTCGATTCCTCTCCGCCCCCCCCCCACCTGCCCAACACCTATTCCGCCCTCCCTTCAGAATCTACCCCCCCCCCCAAGGCTGCTCCTCATCGCTACCACCATCCTCCCCCACCTCGGCTATTGTACTATCCTCCTGAGCGATCTGTTTCCACCGAGCAGCCACAGCAATCTCTGCAGAAGTAATGGCCTGAGTGTTTGCAGCTTAAATCAAATTAAGCTCCTGCTCAGCCTTTGCTCCAGTGGGTTCCCACCACTGCACCTGAATTGAAACTGGAGCTCTTTGTGGTGGCCTGCAAGCCCCAGCCTGGTCTGGCCCGGTGCCCTGTTCCCCGTACTTCCTCCTGCCAGGAGTGTCCCCACAAGGCCCCTGTGCTGCTCCTCCTATGAGTAACAATTTCTCTCTCCCCACCTCTTGAACTGGCTGCTCTCCCTTGTCATGTGGCCTCAACTCAGATGTCACCTCCTCCGAGAGCCCAACTCTATCTAATGTTGCTGGGCTCCCAAGAACTATTTTCTTATTAAAATCAAAACACTTCTTATTTGTTGCTTATTTACTTATTTTTCTCGTCTCTCTCCCAATAAGAATTTAAGTCCCATGGATGGGAAGACTGACGATTCACTGCCGTGTCGCCAGGACCCAGAAAAACTCCCTACCATAGGAACTTTCAACAGACACCTGTCGAAATAGTGGACACCTGAATCTCTTTCAAGCTTATGACCAGAAAACAGATTTCTCCAGCTAAGTAAGCTTCACAGTATTTCTGAAACAAGTATGTGCGTGTAGATCCAAACGCTGAATTTATAACAGAACTAGGGGGTGTTATATAGACTTCAAGGTAGCCGTGACCACTGACGTTATTCTAAAATGCCAGGAAAGTATAAAATAGTCATTTTAAAATAAACAGAAAAGTAAATTTACCACTAGGTGGCACTGTTTCTCCTGCTTACATGGGATTTTAGTACATTCAGAGCCAGGAGGGACTCCAGAGTTGGGTAATTTCATCTCCCTCATTTTATGGAAGAGCTGACTTGTCAAGTTTTGAGTAATGTACCTTTTCTAGTAAACAAGTTAAAATATTATAATGGCTGCCACCTATATCATCAGATTTCTACTAGCAAGCATTTTTATTCTATGTACTGTGTGCCAGGCTTCTTTCTGTGCTGGGTCCGGTGTTTTCAAGGGTGTAGAAGGCATTTCCATACATTCAAAACACTAATTGACACTAATTAGTGAGAGAGATCCATACATTGACTATACGTATGAGCGTGTCAATTATCTATAAAAATTTTAAAAGTGAGTACTGCAGTGAAGGATTTAAATGTAGTAAGAGAACCCAGATGATGAAGTCAGGAAAGATCTCAGACAGACATTTGAACTGGTGTTTAAAAGTAGGTAGAGACCTCTCAGACCTGAAGCAGATGAAGGGCATCCCAACCTCCAGAACATGGCATTGAAGGCCTCAGAAGAGGGTAAGAGGCATGTAAGAGTCTCCACAACTCACTTAGGGTACCTGGCATCAGAGCAAGAGGATGCAGCTGGGACTCAGTGAGCACCCCAGGACATGACTGTGAAGTTCCACATGTCCCCCAGGAAAAAGTCTGTGTCTTCTTCTGCAGGAGTTATAGGACCTGATTTGGGTTCTGAATTGATAACCGGTAACTGTGATGGACAGAAATTACACAGTCACTGGCCTCCAGCTGCTGTTCGCATCAGTTTATTCATTGCCACAGGAAGATTTCTAGTAATTGAGCTGAAATAGGCAGCTGGTGGCCTCTGGACCACTGCCATGGGCTCCCAGGCTCCTGAGATTGGCAGCCGAAGCCAATATTTCTCCACCTGCTCTCTCATTCCCTGATAAGGCTAGACCTCTATGAAGGACTTTTGCAGGGTAGCTCCAGGGAGTGTTGCAAGAGGTACACTGTGCTGCTGGAGATGGGGAATCATATGGACTAGGATGTAAATGGTGCCCTGAGGACTGTGTCCTTGAGACGCACACAATCACATGCTGCTATATATTGCATTCCGGGGGGACCTGCCACCCAGCATAGCTCAGTTAGGCCTGGAGGTTGGATTATGTTTTAAGTTTTGTAGATAAGTGCTAAGAAGGATTTTCCGTTTTCTCAGCTGTTAAAACTCTGATAGTGGAGCATATTAGAAACTACTTAAGATCCTGAAGGAATTGCTTACGTAAACTGGGGGAAGATAGCTTCAGACTACAGCTACAGCCAGATCCTGCACTTTATCCAGTTGTTAATTTGAGCCATAGCAGGAAGTGGGGAAGGTCATGTTTGGATTTTACTTTCTGTGAACTTTTAATGCAAAAGGGCATTAAGACAATAAGAGCAATATTGGACTTTAATTCTTCTCAAGTTTAACAATAATTTTAGACTTTAATTTCCTCAGGACCTTATCTTTTAATATTTCCTTAGGAATTTGACAATGGCAAGATTTTTATATTCTTATTGGGAGCATCTCTACATTGCATTTTGAGTATCTCCATGAATTCTTTGATTTTATTAAGGAGCCTCTGCTAGGGTCTGCCAGACAACATGCCTGGATGTAATTTGGGATGAGAAAGAGAACAGAGAGCAGTTTTTCAGATTTGGAGTAGAGCTCTGGTCCATTTCAGACCCTTATGAAGAAAAATATTACGTTGGTCCCAGTGGTGTTGGGAAGAGCCACAAGAAGCAATGATTAGAATCAACTCTGTGTTAGAGGAATTTTTTTATTTTATTTTATTTTATTTTATTTTATTTTATTTTATTTTATTTTATTATTTTATTTTATCTCGATATTCTTTCCAGTGCTTGGAGCAGTGTCTGAAATACAGCAGGTAATCAAATAAATGTGTATTGAATCAATGAATAAATGAATGAATCATAGGGACTAACTCATGAGGATGGGAACCTGATGCCCTGATGGAGTACAGATCTCCTCCTAACACTGACTGGCTGCAGCATGAATGGTTAAGCCCAGTGGGTTAAGACCAAGGTTCTCAGTAGGGGCACTGTCATGTCCCAGAGAGTGTTTTGCAAAAAGTGTCATGTTTTTTGGGTCATCACGATAATCTGGTGCTATGACTGGCATTTGTAATTCACAGGATGGTTCTGCAAAGTAAAGATTTATTCTGTCCCATATAACTGTTGAATGTCTTGCCAAGACTTTTAGGTGATAAAATTGTTCACTACTGTGTACTCCCAGAACTTAAATCCATTCTCTCTCTAACACAAAAACATTATGCATAGTTTTATTATGCACTGAATTTCCAAAAATGCAATTACTGTGTAAGTGAAAGGAAGACTTAGAAATATTTTTGAGGTTTTCCTCTATTTTGGAAATTCATATTGCAGATGGTGAGGTTATTGGCATTTAAGTTGCAAATACAGCCTATCCATATTAGTTTAAATTTATACTTTTGTGTTTGCCATGATCCCACATAAAAGACTCTTTGCCAATTTATCATGTGGCATAATGTAGTTGTAGCAGAGCATTTACATATTTAGGTCTGCACTATTTTATATACTCTCCCTTTATTCCTCCTTTTCGTTGCATTTAGTACATTTTATTATGTTTTTGAAGCTATGTATATTGGTAAGCTATAGCATAGATGACCTTCACTTCAGGTAGTCAAGGAAGCACCATGAAATACTGGCTATTCAAATGGGCACAGATTAGGGAGAGATGCTGGGAAATGGTAGGAAGGAGCCACTTCCTTTCTACTAGTTCCATATTTCCAGCAGAGGAACATCAGTTAGGGTCACAGCCCTGAGCCCTTTCTGCCATTTCTCTCACCTGCTCATTATAAGAGAAGTGACTTAACTGTTGGCAGATCGGTGGGTCAGGAAGCTGGGCACACACAACACAGCTGCAAGTCCGTCCATCCTTCCCTCTTTCTCTCTGGCAGCCCCCCAGCAGGAAGTGTGCTTCTGTGATGTTCCTCCAAAATCCAGCTAAACCATTCCATGGAAAACGCCTTTCCTGAATCCCCAAATGACTCAATTATACCTTCTTCTCTAACTTTTGTTCATTATTCATATTTATTGTTTCTGTCATGCTGTAAAATAGTTTCTATGCTTATGTGTCAGCCTCCTCCACTTTGCTGACAGCTTCTTGGGGAACCCTATCTTAAATCCTCTGTATCTGTGGTTGGGGCACCTGGCATATAACCATGTCATGAGACTCATCAGTCACCCTTCCTCCTAGCCGGATCACACCCAAAACATCCTACACGAGTTTACTTTTATAGTAATTAATATATGTAAGTATATTATTTTTAATATTTTAAGAAAAAGTGACTCCACAGGCCAGCATGCCCATCTGGAATTACACAAGGGTGGCAGGTGGGAAATGCATTTGTTTTTAAATGAATTCCAGGCACAGTGTCGGACAATCCAGCATACATTATCTTTATCCTCAAAACAGCCTTGAAAAATTGGTACAATTATGTGATATTTTTCATTTGTTTTTTTAATAGATAAAGTGATAAAGAATCAGGGAGGTGAGGAAACTTGTCTGGTAGCAAAACTGGGTTAGAGTCTACACCACCTGCCTTGAATATCAGCTTTGCTGCTGCTCAGGCCATTTGGTATCATTTTAGAAAACAATTCAACCTGAACCGAAATCTCTTGATATCTCCAATCTTTCATGGACTCCCTCTAATCTGGCTTCTATGCCAGTACTTTAGTTAAAACGGCTGTCATCTGTTCTGATGAGTTTTTTCTTCATCTTCACCTTTCCTGGCCTCTAATTTATAATTTAATAGTATTGACCACCCATCCTTGCTGAGAGATCTTCCCTCTTGACTTTCATGATCCTCCACTCATCCCGGCTTTTACATCTCATTCCATGACTTGTCTGTTTCTCATCCTGCCTCTTTTGTCCTCTCTGACTGCCTCACCGTGTACCTTCCCCCAGGTGGAGTGGAAGCCTGGCTTGTAGCTCCATGCTGCTTTCCTTGAAAGAAAACAGTAATTCTGATAGCAGAAGGGCTCCTTTGCCGTCTCTTCTCTGTTTGTGCTGTTCTCTTCTTACTGGAGCCCCATTCCATCCTCTGCCCACCTGTCTGCCCTGCTGCCCCCAGACTGAACTTCTACCTTGCAAAGCACGGTTTCCTCCTAATAGTACTGAGATTCTTCTGGTCTCCTGGGCTTGGAGCTTATCACAGTGAAAATATGATAGTATATAATTAGGTGTTCAATGCATATTCCATCTATGACTTTTCTCTCTTTTTAAAAAACATATAATTTCTTTAAAGACAATTTTTAAACTTAAAAGTTTATCTTGCATCAGGCTCGACATCTCCATCTCTGTACCCTCCTTACCTAAAAGTAACCCCTTCCTTGGGTCCTAATTCCAGACTCTCTGCTCACCACCTACTTCCAATGCTGATTCTATATCAGTCTTCCTTAAATACTGCTCTCATCATATTGCTCATTGGAAAACCTTCAATTCCTCCTTATTTTCAACTGCATAAAATCTGAATTCATTAGTTTGACTTTCCTTCCTTTCTTCTTCCTTCCTTCCTGTTTGACTTTTCAAGATTCTTTGTGATCTGGGTATTTCTCCACTTAGGCAATCTCATTTCTTGCTACTTGTTTGCGATATTCTGCTCCAGTAAAGTAAGTTCGTTCACTCTTCCAAAAACATTCATATGCCAACTTCTGTACTTCCCTTCATTTTATGTGGCCCTTGACTGGGATGCCTTCTCTCTTGACTTCATAAGCTATCCCTCACTCTATGAAGCTTTTCTTGTTCACACCAGATCATTATGAACTTTCTTGTCTTTTAAACTTGCACATTGTTCTGGGCCTCTATCCAATGCATTAGTTGGCACTTTCAATATTGACTGTCCTGAACCGCTTATTGTTGATTTGCGTGCATCATCCACTACTTCTACAATCGGATTCAAGCTCCTCATGGGCACAAATCTTTCCATGTTGGTTGTTTTCCCCACAAAAGTGTAGTAGTATGCACTGGCTGATACTACTTAGAAAGTTTAATCTAGGGATCCCTGGGTGGCGCAGCGGTTTGGCGCCTGCCTTTGGCCTGGGGCGCGATCCTGGAGACCTGGGATCGAATCCCAATCGGGCTCCCGGTGCATGGAGCCTGCTTCTCCCTCTGCCTGTTCTCTGCCCCTCTCTCTCTCTCTCTGTGTGACTATCATAAAAAAAAAAATAATAAGAAAGTTTAATCTGAATTCAGGGATGCCTGGCTGGCTCAATTGTAGAAGCATGCAACTCTTGATCTCCAGGTTATGGGTTCAAGCCCCACATTGTGTATAGAGATTACTTAAATAAAAGAAAAAAACTTTAAATTCATATAGCCTTATAGGCACAATAATGTAATACTAATGAATCATTAAAATTGAACAGAAAAGTTTCTTGATTTCCTTTTAAAGGGACTTCAGATCTAAGCTATTTTCTACATCTATAGGTAATATGGAAAGTAAATATAGAAACTTCATTTTAGAATTTGCCAAAGGACTTTTGAGTATCTCTTTCCATACAATCCATCTTCCTAAAGATAATCTCTTGACAAAGCACAGATGAACAAGGACTCTTAAAGCTAGAGTTAGAAGCCACATGAAATTTCTGAGTCATCCATGTTAAAGATTAACTTGATATGAAGACAGAATATCTATAATAATACGAGGCACTCAGGTGGTTCAGTTGGTTAAGTGTCTGCCTTTAGCTCAGGTCATGATCCTGGGGTCCTGAGATCAAGCCCTGGTTCAGGCTTCCTGTTAAGCAGAGAGTCTGCTTCTCCCTTTCCTTCTGCCTTTCCCTCTGCTTGTGCTCTCTTTCTCTCTCAAAATCATAAATAAAATCTTTCAAAAAAATTAAAAACAAGACAAAATAATAAATGTTATACCTTGAAGAATATGTCATTTTAAAAATTAGCATTATTCAGTATTTTCATGACTTCCCGAATGGTATAAACTGTCCCATATCATACTAAAGTCTGGGTTAGAAGATTGTTAAGAAATGTAATAGCCTTACCTTGACATAATCATATACACATCTTTGCATAGCACTTTGTGCCTCCAGAGCAAATGTATTGAAGGTAAGTTTAATTAGTTTGTTTACTGGTGCAATTATGAACCATACACAGTTTAAATTCTTGTCATATCTTCCATTGGAGTCAGAATCAGGAGAGGCAAAGGTATTATCTGAACCTGTCAGATAACCACCACATCCTTGCTGAGGCCCTGTGTTAAAACAAAGACACATCACTACACAAACCAAAGAGAAAAGATCTTAAATTTTACATGGAGAGTATAGTAAAATCACATAGTTAGAAACTATTTTGGTCACACTTGTACGAACATTATCATATAGTGCACCAGGCTTCTGGGCTTATGTGAGTGTTGTTTCCACTTGCATTAACTTTATCATTGTTTACTTCCTTCTACGCCTATGACCTAACCTTCGGTCCCCTGTCTAGTTACCTAGAAAAGTGGGGGACCATATTTAGTTTTATATGCATTTTTAGAACTGTTGATATTTATTGTAGTTTTTTCTATCCTTGAAAAATCCATTTTTTTAGAAAATAAAGTATTTTGCATAACAAAGCTTGTGGAAGCCATGAACATATTTTACTTTTATGTTCTGCTTTTATGAACACTATCAGATTGAAAACTGAATTTATGAAGAATTTACCCAACACTCCAAGATAATTGGCTTCCAACAAACCTTTTATGTAAATAATCTGTTAGAAAGAGGCTGAGGGGCATTTAACACTACACACATTTAACACTACAGCCCAATTTATATTAAAACACACTCTATAGTTGATTGTTTTTTTTTCCAAAAGAAAGGGAAGCTGAAAAAGACCTTTATTGGCAACAAAAAAAAACTATTTTGAAATAAAAACTTTGAAATTCATAATAAAAATAGAAAGGGGAGATAAAGAATCCTCTCAAGATGACAGAATGGTCAACTATGAAAAAAATACAGAACAAAATCCTCAGAACATAGGACCTACTTTTGTTCATTTCACAGTCCAATTCTTCAGAAATGATGTGAGAAGTGCAACAAACTGAACGATTTTGAAACCATGAGCATGACTAAATTCAAAATAATCCCAGTAGGAATCGAGATTAAGTAGGTGCTCAAAGTAATGTTCGTAAGGCTTATCTTCTGCCCAAATATAGAGTATTATTATTTCCAAAGTTAAATCTCACTGACATTGGCCTTTCATTTGTCTCATTGTATTTATCTTAATGGTGAAAGCACTGCTTGCAACATCAGGGGGCGCTAAGATTTTGGCCTTGGAGCTCCTCAGGAAATGGAAACAATGGTGGCCCTCCTTACTAGCAAAGGATATCAAATATGCCAAGTGTTTTTCAGCATGGGTGCATTATTTAGTAGGTCAGAATGCCCTGTCCATAGCTTCAAAGTCTGGTAAAACTATAGATTATTTGTGCAGTAAGACATTTCCTGGAGTGGAAAAGCTTCCAAAGGCCCATCCCCTGATAAATCCGTAGATGGAATCTAGGACATAATTATTCTGAAACCAAAGCAATGCCCAGGGCTGAACTACATATTGCTAATGATTCTGTTCACATGAAATAAGCCTGCAAACTAAAGAAAGAATTGAAGTTTGCGCAGTTTTTATATCCAGTGTGAACTGCTTGTTACTTAAGAAAGCCCCTCACCCTGATTAACATGCAGAGCTGGGAAGAACAATGACTTGGGGGTACTATTGAATTGACAAATGTATTTATTTATTAAATACTGGGATTTTTATTCAAAAATTTTTTTAAAGATTTATTTTTTAAAAAAGATTTTATTTATTTATTTATTTATTTATTTATTTATTTATTTATTTATTTATCAGAGAGCGAGAGAGCAAGAAAGAGCACAAGCAGAGGAAGAGGCAGGCAAGAAGCAAAGCGCCTGATGCAGGACTCTATCCCAAGACCCTGGGATCATGATCTGAGCCAAAGGCAGATGTTTAACTGACTGAGTCACTCAGGTACCCCAATATTTATTTATTTGAGAGAGGGAGGGAGAGGAGGGGGCAAAGGGCAGAGGGAGAGAAAGAATCACAAGCACACTCCCCACTGAATGCACAGCCAATGTGGGGCTCTATCTCACAACCCTGAGATCATGACCTGAACCAAAACCAAGAGTCAGACACTTAACCAACTGAGTCACCTAGGCATCCCATTAAATACTGTTCCAATAGTCAAAGAAAAATATTTATTATTGAGGTGGGAAAAGATAAATGGTAGCCCAACAGAAGTGATAAGACATAGATAAATAATGATAATACAATCTAGAATAAAACAGGTACCATAAAAGAGGCAGAGAAGTCTTGTGAGTTTTGCAGGAAGGGAGAGATTACTTCAGGCTATGAGGATGTAGAATGTCCAAGGAAGAGGTAACATTTGATTCGGGTCTTGAGGGACAACAGGACAAGACCATGTAGAAATGTGATTGGTATTGGCAATTCCGGGATAAAGGAACTTCATAAACAAAGATGCAGTGGACAAGAATTTACCTTATATGCATAGGAAAGCATAATTCTGTTAGCAAACACCATAGAGTCCATGAAATACAAGAAGACTGGGAAACAAACAAACAAACAAAAAGACTGGGAAACAGGATAGGCTGTTCTGTAGAGAGCCTCAACTGTAGATCATAGAACTTGACCCTAAGACTTTATTCTGTGGATAAAGGGGATCTACCTGAGATTTTTGATTAGAAGAGTAGTAGGGTCATAATGCACTTTCTAATCCATTTTGATCTAAAAATGTATCTGGTAGTAGCATTACATGGAAGGGGGTGGAATGGGAAGATACGAGAACAGGAGAGAGGACCTAGTCACAGTCTGGGCTGGAGGCAGAAAGGGTAAAGTGTTGAAGGTGTGTATACTGGAAATTGTTATTGCTAGCTTTATTCTATTAATGCATCTGGTTTATTTATTTTTAAAGATTTTGCTTACTTATTCATGAGAGACACAGGCAGAGGGAGAAGCAGACTCCATGCAGGGAGCCTGATGTGGGACTCGATCCTGGGTCTCCAGGATCACGCCCTGGGCCGAAGGCAGATGCTAAACCACTGAGCCACCCAATGGGATCCCAATGCATCTGCTTTAAAAATTAAATGTTATTTTTAAAAGTTCAAGCTATCTTATCACCACTTGTTTATTAATTGTTACTAATAGGTTAATAAGGGCAAAATGATGATTGTACTTGGGTACAGTGGTGCCATTATATACACTTATACACCCCTACTACACTGATGTCATAAGATAGACACACTTTCCCTCCAGGGAACCCAAAAATCATTGGTGTGTGCTTCCACAGACTGACTGGTAGATTGGATAATTCTTAATTCTTTAGCCCCTCTCTTCACATTAGAATGGACAGAGTATGCTTTTCTGTTTACTTAATGTTAGGCTTGGCCAAGTGACTGGCATTAGGCTTCAGAATATTAATGGTCTTGAAGTAAGAAGAGGTCTTAAATGGGTTCTGTATTTTTTGGTTTCTGCTCCTGTGCTCCATACACCAAGAGGTCATGTCCTAGGTAGCTGCTAATGAAGGAGAAAGGGATTCACACAGAGCAGGCCTGGATCCAGCCTGAACTGTAAAGCCAAGTGCAATGAAGCTGTAGCCTGGAACAGGCAGACAAACCCATCTGCCAACTCATAAGGGATAAAAATAAATGTTATAGGTATAAGCCATTGAATTTTGGATGGTTTATTATGCAACATTGTGGCAATAGCCAACCAATACACAAATAGCTTGTTTGAGCTATTAAACTATAATAGGACACATTGCTTAATTCATAGAATATACACACGACATTAAAAAAAAGGAGAATGAACATTATCATCAGACAATCCTGATCAAAATATTCGAATAATTGAAGTAAGCATAACATTATGTGAATGAATTATATAATTCATATTATATTTGAAGAATATTATATGAGTAAAATACTATCTGAGTGCATAGTCAAATAACTAATATAATATTGCATGAGTAAACAACTTTCAGTATTTGTTGGTGCAGGAAATGCTTAAAATTGCTCTAATTTCCCCACTTTAATCTTTAAACATAGTGTAACTGCTCTTTGCTTCTGCTCCTCCTACAGCAAATGGAACCATAAATGTATGTCTTTGGGGAAATACAGAGACGATTATTAGCAAAAGGAGGATCCTTTACCAAAAAGTGCTTTCCCACATTACTAGTTCTATATTTCCATATTTCAACAATTACAGGATATATCAGAAAGAACTCTGTGATGATGAAATAGTTTTGCACACAAGACATTAATATTCATTTATTATATAGATATTTTTATATCTCCCCCCTGCCCTTTTTAAGTAGTATCGGCCCTTAACCTTGACATGCTGTTCAGCACCATAAATCCATTATCTTCCTTGTTACTACATACATCCTACCATCCAGAAAACTTCTCCCTCAGTCATACTGTGTCAAGAATACTCTGTCATGGACCTAGCAATTGCACTGCTGGGGATTTACCCCAAAGATACAGATGCAATGAAACGCCGGGATACCTGCACCCCGATGTTTATAGCAGCAATGTCCACAGTAGTCAAACTGTGGAAGGAGCCTTGGTGTCCATTGAAAGATGAATGGATAAAGAAGATGTGGTTTATGTATATGATGGAATATTAGCCATTAGAAACGACCAATACCCACCATTTGCTTTGACGTGGATGGAACTGGAGGGTTTAGGCTGAGTGAAATAAGTCAATCGGAGAAGGACAAACATTATATGGTCTCATTCATTTGGGGAATATAAAAAATAGTGAAAGGGAATAAAGGGGAAAGGAGAAAAAATGAGTGGGAAATATCAGGGAGGGAGACAGAACATGAGAGACTCCTAACTCTGGGAAACGAACTAGGGGTGGTGGAAGGGGAGGTGGGCGGGGGGTGGGGAGACTGTGTGACGGGCACTGAGGGGGGCACTTGATGGGATGAGCACTGGGTGTTATTCTATATGTTGGCAAATTGAACACCAATAAAAAATAAATTTATATTAAAAAAAAAGAATATATGGCATGGCATATGGCATCCCTGCACCTGAGAACAAATGTCAGTCTAATCATCTTCCCTAAAACTGGCAACACTTCCTACAAAAGAGCTACTTCTTGAGAGAAAGAAAATATTTGGCTAAAGAAATATTGGAAATATAAACCCACAGTAAGCAGTGAAATGTGGGTCGAGATCTACTGAATTAAAAATCAGTAACTGAATCTGAAACTATTTCCCTCTGATAATTAAACTTCCGAGTGAAGCTCAAGCCAAGAAAAATTCAACAAAGAAAAATAGTTATTTTATCTAAGAGAAAATATCTTGAAGTCTTTACTGGAGATAGGTGCATTTCTAAATAGTTATCATGAGAATTGACATTTTTGTGGTTGACATTTTATTGAGGTTTTCTGGATAGGATCTCTATCTGCCTCTGGAACAGCCACCCCTTGGACACATAGTGAATGGCAAGCTATACTTATAGATAAAGATTGGCCTGACTTCAGGCATTTTCCTGTTTCCCAGTGAGCCAGCTGGGGCTTTAGCCTGTAGTTGAAGGTTGCGGACTGAAGCACAGGAAACAGAATACAAATACATTGAAGGCTGGTGCTTTAGGGAAATGGGGGTGCACCACGAGAGCTTCCTTTCAATCCCAGGAGACACAGTTAGAGCTCCATAATCCTTTCTTTGACTAAATCTTGCTGTGATTTTCAAAGCTGCATTATTCAATTGCCCTCGAGCAGAGAATTCATTTTTAAGAATTCAACTATGTTCTAGATGAACCTGTTTTGTCTTTTCCTCTAAAAGCAAATTGGATTTATTTTTCTAGTTCCCAACCTCAAACATGTATAACCTTTCAGATATTATATTGATGTTATACTAGAAAAACAACATAATGGTTTTTGCAACATGAATTGTATGTTTTGTTTTTGTTTGTTTTTAGTAATATCACCCAATTTGACTCATTTTAAAAATCCTATTTTGAGACCCAGCCTAATTTCACTTAGATCATGTATTTAGTCTGGCAATATTTGGGAAACATAAAACTAAAATACTAAAAGAAAGGTAGTTTCAGCAACTAATCAGTAGCTACGTCACTAGAAAAAGAACAATAAAATGTATAACAAACTTAGGAGAATTTTATTATCTTTTTTACTAATTTTGCATTATTTAGGTATAACTGAAAACACTTTACGCATGCATCATCAGTCCCAGGGCATTTCATTAGAATCATTCTCACTCACTTTGAAATTTTAAAAACATGATTTACTAAGTAAACTAATATGATCATATTACCTGATACAGTATTTAACAAGATCCAACATGCATTCATGATAAAAACTCTCAGCAAACTAGGGGGATCCCTGGGTGGCTCAGCGGTTTAGCGCCTGCCTTTGACCCAGGGCGCGATCCTGGAGTCCCGGGATCGAGTCCCACATCAGGCTCCCGGCATGGAGCCTGCTTCTTCCCCCTCCTGTGTCTCTGCCCCTCTCTCTCTCTCTCTCTCTGTCTATGATAAATAAATAAATCTTAAAAAAAAAAAAAAAACCTCTCAGCAAACTAGGAATAGAAAGGAAGTTTCTCAACTTGAACAGAGCATCTACAAAAACCTATAGCCATCATGACACTTAATGGTGAAAAACTAAATGTCTTCATCCTAAAATCAGGAGCAAGGCAAGGATATTTTTTTCTCACCACTCTTATTCAACAGAGTATTGGAATTCTTTCCAGTTAATAGGCAAGAAAAAATATATATACACAGACTGGAGAGGAAGAAATAGAATTGCCACTATTTCAGATGTAGAAAATACAAAGAATTTACATGAAAATTCCTAAAACTAGTGAGTTCAGCAGAACTCAAAATATAAGGGCAATATACAAAAATCAGTCACATTTCCATATACTAATAATGTACATGTGGAAACCAAAATTAAAAATATAATTACTAGCACTGAAACTAATATTACACTATATGTTAACTAACTAGAATTTAAATAAAAGATTTAAAAAAATAAAAATGCAATTGCTCCAAAGAAAAGGAAATCCTTTGGTATGCACTTCATGAAACATATACAAGATCTGTGTGCTGAAAATTACAAGATGATGAAATAAATCTGAGAAGACCTAACTAAATGGAGAGATATACATATTCATGGATTGGAAGACTCAATATAGTAAAGATGTCAATTATTCCTAAATTGAGGCATAGGGTTAATGCAATTCTTATCAAATCAAAACCCCAGCAAGATCTTTCTGTTCATATTAAAAAATGCCTTCTTTAAAATTTACATCTTAAAATACAGGTCTTTGAATATTTAAAACCATCATGACAAAGAAGAATAAAGTTGGAGGAATCATTCCACTTGATATTAAGGTTTCCCATATACCTATAATAATCAAGACAGTATGATATTGGTGGAGAGTTAGACACATAGATCAATGGAATAGAAGAGAAAACACAGAAATAGGGGTGCCTGGGTAGCTCAGTCAGTTAAGTGTCTGCCTTCGGCTCAGGTCATGATCTTGAGGCCTTGGGATCAGCCCCTCATTAGGCCTCCTGTTCAGTGGAGACCTTCTTTGCCCTCTCCTCTTCCCCTTGCTTATGCTCATGCTCTCCCTTGCATGCTTTCTCTCAAATGAATAAATAAAAAAAAAATCTTAAAAAAAAAAACTCTACAGAAGTAGACCCACACAAATACACTCGACTGATTCTTTTTTACAAGGCTGCAAACACAAATCAGTGGAGAAAGGGTAGTCTTTTCAATAAATATTGCTAAAATAATTGGACATCACAAGGCAAAAAAAAAAAAAAAACCCACCTAATTTCAATCTAAATGTCAGACCTTAAACAAAAATAGCTCTAACTGGGGATCCCTGGGTGGCGCAGCGGTTTGGCGCCTGCCTTTGGCCCAGGGCGCGATCCTGGAGACCCGGGATCGAATCCCATATCGGGCTCCCGGTGCATGGAGCCTGCTTCTCCCTCTGCCTGTGTCTCTGCCTCTCTCTCTCTGTGACTATCATAAAATAAAAATGAAATTAAAAAAAATAAAAATAAAAAATAAAAAAATAGCTCTAACTGGATAATAGACATAAACATTACCAAAAATGTAAACCATAAATCCTTTAGAAGAAATCATAGCAGAAAATCTTTAGGACCTCAGAGTAGGCAAATAGTTCTTAGCCTTGACACCAAAAGGAGGATATACAAAAAGGAAAATTGATAAATTGGACTTTATAAAAGTTAAACATTTTACTCTAAGAGAGGTCTTGTTCAGAGAATGAAAAGGCAAGTTATGAGCTGGAAGAAAATATTTGCAAACCACATACGTAAGAAAGGACAACTATGAGGATATGTACAGAACTCTCAAAATACAACAGTAGAAAAAAATCCAATTAGAAAATAGACAAAAAACCGTTCAACACCTCGACATCTAATAGTGAAGCTTGCAAATTCCAAAGATAAAGAGAAGATCCTTAAGGCAGCAAGAGACAAGAAGTCCCTGACTTTCATGGGGAGGAATATTAGGGTAACAGCAGACCTCTCCACAGAGACCTGGCAGGCCAGAAAGGGCTGGCAGGACATATTCAGGGTCCTAAATGAGAAGAACATGCAACCAAGAATACTTTATCCAGCAAGGCTCTCATTCAAAATGGAAGGAGAGATAAAGAGCTTCCAAGACAGGCAGGAACTGAAAGAATATGTGACCTCCAAACCAGCTCTGCAAGAAATTTTAAGGGGGACTCTTAAAACTCCCCTTTAAGAAGAAGTTCAAGTAACTCTGAACATGAATGGGCTTAATGACCCCATCAAAAGGCGCAGAGTTTCAGACTGGATAAAAAAACAGGACCCATCTATTTGCTGTCTACAAGAGACTCATTTTAGACAGAAGGACACCTACAACCTGAAAATAAAAGGTTGGAGAACCATTTACCATTCAGATGGTTCTCAAAATATACCCTAAAAACTACAGAACACTTCTGAAAGAAATTGAGGAAGACACAAAGAGATGGAAAAATATTCCATGCTCATGGATTGGCAGAATTAATATTGTGAAAATGTCAATGTTACCCAGGGCAATTTACACATATAATGCAATCCCTATCAAAATACCATGGACTTTCTTCAGAGACTTAGAACAAATTATTTTAAGATTTGTGTGGAATCAGAAAAGACCCCAAACAGCCAGGGGAATTTTAAAAAAAGAAAACCATATCTGGGGGCATCACAATGCCAGATTTCAGGTTGTACTACAAAGCTGTGTTCATCAAGACAGTGTGGTACTGGCACAAAAACAGACATATAGATCAATGGAACAGAACAGAGAACCCAGAAGTGGACCCTGAACTTTATGCTCAACTAATATACAATAAAGGAGGAAAGACGATCCACTAGAAGAAAGACAGTCTCTTCAATAAATGGTGCTGGGAAAATTGGACATCCACATGCAGAAGAATGAAACTGGACCACTCTCATGCACCATACACAAAGATAAACTCAAAATGGATGAAAGATCTAAATGTGAGACAAGATTCCATCAAAATCCCAGAGAAGAACTCAGGCAACACCCTTTTTGAACTTGGCCACAGTAACCGGAGAAGGACAAACAGTGTATGTTCTCATTCATTTGGGGAATATGAATAATAGTGAAAAGGAATATAAGGGAAGGGAGAAGAAATGTGTGAGAAATATCAGAAAGGGAGACAGAACATAAAGACTTCTAACTCTGGGAAATGAACTAGGGGTGGTGGAGGGGGAGGAGGGTGGGGGGTGGGGGTGAATGGGTGACGGGCACTGAGGGGTACACTTGACGGGATGAGCACTGGGTGTTATTCTGTATGTTGGTAAATTGAACACCAATAAAAATTAATTTATAAAAAAAAAAAAAAGAAAATAGACAAAAGATAAAAATAGATTATTTCACCAAAGTAGGCTTATATATGACAAAAAATCACCTGAAATTGTTCACCATTAGGAAAATGCAAATTGAAATCACAATGAGATCTTAATATACACCCATCAGAATGGCGAAAATTAACCCACAAGTACATACACACATACACACATGTGCATGCACACATGGTGAGAGCTCACTATGGAGTACAGCAGTCTACAATGGGATGACAGGGATAGGGAGTGCCCTCAAAGTACCGGCACATAGAATTCTACAATGACTTTCTAGCCAAAATGATAGAAATCAGATGAAAATAGAGAAATAGCATCTTAAATTGCAGAATGAAAATAAATGCCAAACTAGAATTCTATATTCAGAGAAAATATCCCATAAAATTTAAGACAAACTAACACCATTTTCAGAAAAGCAAAAACCAAAAGATGTTTTTACCAGGAGATATGCAACAAATAAAAAAAAAATCACTAAAGAGAAATCTTCAAAAAGAAATGAATTGATCCCATAAGGAGGTAGAGAAATTCAGGAAGAAAAAAAAAACAACAGCAATGATAAGTACACATAATATACATAATTACGAATTGCATGAAGCAATACAAATGTTTTATGTGTTTATATGTGGATTTAAAACAATTAACATTAATAGCACAAAAGACAGGAAGTAGATAAATAGATTTAAAATATTCTAAGGTCCTTACACTTATTATGAGGGGTGAAAGGGCTAATTTTAAATTAGATTCTAACGAGTCAAGGCTGAATGCTGTAATCTCTAATGTAATCACTTAAGGAGAGGAACAGAATATATAAGCAATTATTTAAAAAGGAGAGTCACAAAAATGAATTAATTTCTTACCCCACAGTGGGGTAAGAAAGGATAAAGGAACATAAGAACAGGTATGACCAACAGAAAACAACTAATACAACAGGTCTATATAAATACAATAATGTTGATAATTTCATTAGATGAAAATATATGAAATTCTCAAGCTGAAAGACAAAGTAAAACAGAACCATATATTCTTCAAGATAGGAAAAGTTTGAAAGTGGCAAGATTGAAAACTATACCAAGCAAACACAAACTTAAAGAAAGCTAGGGAAGTGACATTAAGACAAAAAACATTTTTTAAAAATTTCATAATGACACAAGGGAATTCACCAGGAATATATAACAATTTTAAATGTGTATTGCCACATTACATTGCTTCAAGGTAAAAACAAGCAAAACTCTACCCCAGATCTTGCTACTGAGCTTCTAATTGATGAACTAGTGGACATTAGCTGGTTGTCGTAAAGGCACCAAATTCTCCATACCCAAACCCAAATTATTATTTTCTCCGACAAAACCTGATCCTTCCCTGGTAATTTTGTATTCGGATAGCGGTATCTCCAGAGTGTCACTACCTTCTTCAAGACCACAGTGTCCCATTGATTCTCATCTTTCTACATCTTTAATTTTCACACTGCCACTTCTCTGATCATCCCCTCAAAACAACTGTAATACTTTCCTAATTTTTCCCTGCATAAAATTCTGCTCCTACTCCAAAACATCATCTGTACAGGTGCTAGACTGTGCTCTTTAAAACAAATCCATTAGGTCATAGCACTCTCCAGCTCAAAACAATTCATGGTTCCCCTCTGCATATGATACGGGGGCCCCCACCTGTAGCTTCTGTCTACCTCTGCTGTCTCAGCTCCTGTTGTTCTCCACCTCATACCCCAGAGTATTCCCAAATGATGTGCAAATCACTCCTTAGGCTTTGAAACAGAATGCACCTACAACTTGGTACATGCTTTTTCTTCTCTATAGATGTTTTCCCAATGAGTGCCTTCTCATCTTTCCAAGTTACTACCATTTATGACTGAAATTTATGACATGCCAAATGAGTGCCAGGGATTTTTTTTTTTAATCTCACCACAACCCTGTCAGGTAGTCACTTTAGTACGTCCATTTCACAAAGGAGATCATCGAGATGAAGAGAGGAAAAGTAAAGTGTCCAAGGTCAAAACTGTTGGGATGACAAGACCTGGGTTGGCACCCAGGAAGTCTTGTGCCAGAGTTTCCACTCCTTACAATCACACTACAATTCAGGATTTACATTCTCTGTAATGCTTTCTCTAAATATCCTGTGTCCTCTTTACTCAACACCAAAGTATCGCAGGTCTCTTCTTTTCTGCCTCAACTGTCCTTTGCACATACTTCTGTCAAAAAGAATTTATTGCACCAAATTTACAATCACTAGCTCTTCTACTCGAATGAACCTCTCAGGAAATAGGGACCTTGTTCAGTTCATTTTTGTATTCCTAAGGAGAAGCGCACTGCCTGCACAGCAAGTAGCTGGTGAGTATTGTTGAATAAACAATGAAGGAATGAATAGAAAATGTAAATAGTTACTGGATGGATCTCTGCCTCTAACATCAAGGGGAATTTTTGGGGTTAAATATATTTCTTGATTTATAAAGTGGTTGTGCGCACATTATGTCTATGTACATGTGCACGTATGTACTTATGTACTTATATTTTTGTATGTACCTATATTTTTTAACAAAATAACACATTTGTCTTATGGACAAACATATGTACTTAAACATTGTTTGTCCTATGGATTAACCTGTTTTTAAAGCTAATTTAGTTGATTTTTAGCACAGATGTGATTGCCAAGGAACAATCAGCAGGATAGTAATAAAAATATCTCTGAATGATTTAAAACACTGCCTAAGAGATAGTGTTTTCATAGAAAAACACTTCTTTAGCTAAAAATTTCCAATGATAAATGATGTCAGGTCTATTACTTAAGTAAATTTAATCTCTGAGTATTAGATTTCAGCAAGCAGAGTAAATTTAATCAGTTGTAAATTACAGGATACATTAAGGTGGCAGCTACATTATATAAAAGAAGTATGATTTACACCTCATACCAATCAGAATGGCTATTATAAAAAAAGACAAGAAGCAGTAAGTGTTAGCAAGGATATGGAGAAAAGGAAACCGTCTTGTGCTGTTGGTGGAAATAGAAATTGGTGCAGCCACTGTGGAAAACAGTAAATTTTTCCAAAAATTAAAAACAGAACTACCACATGATCCACAAATCCCACCTTTAGGTATTTATCTGAAGAAAATGAATACACTAATTTAAAAAGACATGGGCACTCCCATGTTCATTGCAACATTGTTTACAATAGCCAAGATACGAAATCAAAGTACATGTCCATAGATGGATGAATGGATGAAGATGATGTTATATACATATGTACATACACACAATGGAATATTATTCGGCCATAAAAGTGAAATCTTGCCGTTTGCAACAACATAGATGGACCTAGAAGGTATTACGCTAAGTGAAATAAGCCAGAGAAAGACAAATACCATATGATTTCACTTACATGTTGAATCTAAAATCAAAATAAATGAGCAAATTAAACAAAACAAACAGACTCAGAGATAGAGAGCAAACGAATGGTTACAGTAGTAAGGGAATTGGACAACATAGATGAAGGGGATTAATAGGTACAGTTATAAAATAACTTTCAGTCTTAAAATAAGTAAGACTTTGAGATGTAATGCACAACATAGGGAATATAGTCCATAAGTTTGTATAACTTTGCATCATGACAGATGGTAGCTAGACTTACGGTGGTGGTAACCATTTTGTAACGTTATACAAATATTAAAACACTATGTTGTAATGTTGAAACTAATACAATATCTGTATGTCAATTATTCTATAAAAAATAAAAGAAGTATGACTTTATTTTTACACTGACAATTACAAAATCAAAAGTTATAAAATTTCTTAAAATGTTCTCTTTAGAGAAAGAAGGCTTAATAGCAACTTGCTCTTCAGTTATAAAATAGATTTCAATATGGAAGAAGTGGAATTCATAAAACCAGACCCAGCTTCCCTTAGCTTTTAAATAATAATTTTTTGTTGTTCTTGTTCATATATTAGCTTATGCATTGTGCAATGGATAATTCAACTTTTATTACTTTGGTGGAGACAAAGTGGAGACAGGAATTACTTTCCCAATTCTGCTCAAGACTTGCTAAGTGACCTTGGCAAGGTCCATAATGCCTTTTGTGACTTAGCTGCCCAATTCATAAACTAATCATTATAAGAGTACCAATCAGGGTTAAATCATAAAAATAAATACCCAAATTCCTTCATTTTATTAGAATTCTGTGGTGAGGAATTTTACTAAACTGGAAGCCATAATTGTGGACTAGAGGGTTTTATTTTCCATAGAGTTCTATTATTCTTACATTCCAAGGCAATTATATTCCACATGACTGTTCTAATTCTTTATCAATATGCCACACAAAGCCAATAAGACAGATGTGACATTTGTCTGACATTTGTCAACATCAGAAAGATAATGTGACTTTATTGCATATCTATTTTTAAATTATATCATTATATTATGTATTATGAGCTATAATATGCATATATTATATGTATATTGCATATACATATATGATCTTTAATGTAAATATAAACATAATATAAACCATAGATATATATTATAAAAGATATACTATATATACATTATACAATATATTAAAAATATAATTCAGCATAGTATAAGTGTTTTATAATATAAAATTGTAGCTATGCAAATAATTTATGTAGTAATAGTAGATGTGTAAATACACTATTTGGGGCTAGGTACAAGTTGAAATGCTGGTAACAGCAGGCAGTATCAAAGAGAAGATGAAAATGGAAAAAAGTAACTCTATCTATGCCAAAGAGGAATTAAAGAAATGATGACCTGCCTTTCAGAAAATGCACCCCCAGGATCCCTCTTAGTCACTGGCAATGTTGACTGCCTGCCACAGAGATGATGGGGGCGGAATAGGAAAACAGTGAATCTGGGAGATGATCAGACCTGGTCCACAGCTTGCCTTTGCCTCTCACAAACATTTTGACCACTGACAAATTGCTTAATCTCTTCACTTCTTATTTGTTCCTTTGTAAAATGGGGTAATCCCCGTCTCATGGGCAGTTGTGAGGATTAAAAGAGACCATCTAGAGGAAGTCTCTGTCCTACATCTGGCACAGAGGGGATGCTGGGGACAGGTGGTCACTATCATTTTGCCCTGGGACTTTGCGATGTCTTCATTTGGGAATGAGCAGAATGTACAGCCACCACAAAAAATTAACAGATTTTTCATATATCACGACAAGAAAAATACAGTCCCATGGCCCTAATGATGTTTCATTTCTATCTTTTTTTAAAAATATTTTATTCATTTATTCATGAGAGACACAGAGAGAGAAAGAGAAAGAGGCAGAGACACAGGCAGAGGTAGAAGCAGGCTCCGTGCAGGGAGCCCGACGCGGGACTCGATCCTGAGACTCCAGGATCACACCCTGGGCCAAAAGTGGCGCTGAACTGCTGAGCCAGCCAGGCTGCCCGATGTTTCATTTCTAAACAACTGATTTACAACCAAATAATTCTTTTTAATGCTGACCACAGATAGTTTGCGTTTATGCTTCTGCAAACACATCAAAGTCAAGCTGATCCAAGTAAGGATAATAGTAATTATTATAGGGATTCTGTGGTTACAAGTATTTAACTCAAAACACTCGGTTTTGAGAACATCTGAGATAAGACTAGATTCCATTTTGAGGAGGACTGATGTGCCTTAAGGTTATGAAGGGATAATTGCTTCCCAGCTCTCCCTCACCCAAATGTTTTCTAGTGTTATCTTATGATTTACCACTAACTCAATTTTATCACTTGGTTTAGTCTCCACAATACTGTCGATTTTATTTTTCCCCACAGCAGCCCTACTCTTCATGACCACGCATGGCAATCTGGTTGTTCCAGGGGGTGGGGGCATAGATTCTGGTGTTGGAAGATATTTTAATAAAAATCTTTCCTTTCCTTTTGCAGACAGGATTTTACTCCTGTCTACTTGCTTTTGTAATGTTTTGGTGAACTACTCATTGTTGTTTTCTTTACTGTAGCCCCAAATTTTCTGCTCAGCAAAAAAACCCTTTTCAATAAAACCCACAAGGAAGAAACTGCAGATAACTTTGTCTTTGACATCATCTCTCAAGGGAAATCCAATCACCAGTGAAAGATAAAAGGCTTAGAAAGGACGGAAATAAGCTCAGTCTAGTTTTCTGCAAATGGGTGTACAATTTCAGCTCATCTCATTCTCAGGCTTCAATGTCTTAAATGACATTAAGAGAACAGACAGGGCAGCCCAGGTGGCTCAGCAATTTAGCGCCGCCTTCAGCCCACGGCGTGATCCTGGAGACAGGGCATCAAGTCCCACATCAGGCTCCCTGCATGGAGCCTGCTTCTCCCTCTGCCTGGGTCTCTGCCTCTCTCTCTCTCTGTCTCTCATGAATAAATAAAATCTTAAAAAAGAGAGAGAGAGAGAACAAACACCAGTGCTTTCGAGTAATACCCTCATTACTGCTAAACTGAGAGTTACTTGAGCAGGGATTTATGAAATTATTCAAGTCATAACTCAACTCTCTTACTGCACTTTTGCTTTTAAAAGTAATATGGTTTGGCAGCTTTTATCAGGCTGTTAAGAAGCACATGGAAACATACACACATCAATATTTAGAGTCACTGAACGTTCTTTAAGTTTATTCTTTTACCGTTTAGCTACACAATTTTAGAATGCCTCTCAAAGTCCAAACTGAACACCAAAACTGAAACTGAAAAAATAACTAGAAACCAGAGTCTGATTTTGACACGTTGTTATATGTTTCTCCATCTGTTTTGACCACATTTTCCATCTTTGGGGCCGCAGACTCTCATTGCCTTTGTCTCCCCTTTCCTCCCCCTGTTCCCTCCCATCAACAAACTCAGGTTCAACTCCCTCAGCTTCCTCTCGCTGCTCCCAGGGCTTTCGTTTAGCATGTTAGAGAGACATTTTCCAGATGTTATGGCAGTGGGCAAAAATCCAGGGGCCAGATACACATGACCCGAGGTTGAGTCTGATCTAGTACCCCCAATTCTCTGAGGATGAAAATGATTCAATTTACTACCTCGAGTCACAGCTGAACCATATGAACCATAATTGAGAAGAAGGCAATGCAACGCATAGTATGCCATTTATATTACTTATAAGGTAATTAATTCTTAAGTAGGTATAACGTATCTACTTATTCTTCAATGCATTCACACAGCCCATGTTGATGGTGTATCAGTTATGTGCTAGGCCTCTGCAAAGGGTTAGAATTTAATTAAAATTTAGTTTTTGATTTCAGATTTAGGTTATAAAACATACTTGAGGATTTGCTGGTTAGATTTCAGTGCAAAGTGAATAAGAATGAACAAAAAAATCATTGCACCATGGAGTGGTCCTATTGATGATGGTGACCCCGGCTTCCCCACCTGACAGAGAGAGTGGAGCAGGTCATGGAGCCTTACAAAAGTTTAAGACCACAACATTACTTTCTGATAACATAACAGTCTTTCTCTTTGACATCTGAGGAACTTTACAGGAATTAACTACTTTATCCCTATCACATTCTTAAATGGAAGAAAATAATAATTTTCAAACTGACCTTTTTTTAGTGGCTAAAAATAGAGGTGAAAAGTGTTATAGGATTTTCTAAAGCATCTTACCAGGCAATGTTATAATGGAACGATTAGATCATGGCCACCTGCTTTCTGGTCTACAGCTCTTCCCATCTGGGAGTGTTTCCATCTTTGTGGAGCACAATTCATTTTGTTTTTGTTAAACATGTACTTTGGTATTTTTGCCTTTGTCTCACAGCAAGGTCTGTGAATCTGACTGTATTGCCATCTGACTTGTTTTCTATATGGCACATACTCGAGGAAGGGACAGGCAATGGCCCTCATCCTCAGCAGAGGGACTGTGGACCACAGGGAGGTGGGAGCTTTGGTCACACATCCAATGCTTCCAGCCTTAGGTGAAGAAAACCTCTAGTCATTGACATCCCTTTGTCCTTGATATTGCCATCTTCTTTCTCCAGGGTGACGTCCTTGTCCTTCTAGGACATGTCATCCTGAAGGGTCACTCTTTACTCTTTCCTTGATCCAAATGCCTACCAATCTCATACCTAATTAGGTCAGGGTCAATTTTTGACACTAACATTTTGCTAAAGTGGTATGAATACATTACTTTAAAAAATGTAATTACCACGGTATTACACAAATAAATGTACTTTAAATCACTGATCTAATCAAATATCTGGAAGATTGGTGTCTAATGTGATGAGCATGCCATGAGTAAGACTGAAGAGCAGCACTCTGACATGAGACCAGGACAGTAAGAAGCAACAGGGGCTCTGAAAGTTTTAGAACAGGGGTGCCTGGGTGGCTCAGTGGTTGAGCATCTGCCTTTGTTTCAGGTCATGATCCAGGGATCCTGGGATCAAGTTCCACATCAGGCTCTCGCAGGGAGCCTGCTTCTCCTTCTGCCTATATCTCTGCCTCTCTCTCTCTGCATATCTCATGAATAAATAAATACAATTGAATAAATTTTTTAGAAAAAGAAAGCTTAAAAACATGTTTGCAATTCTTAAATGCTTCACAAGACACGCGTGTAAGCACTGCCATGGCCAAAGCAGCCCCTGGTGGCCAAGGAGGGGCAAAAGCTCAACTAGCAGAAATGAAGAGAATAAAGGATACTTATCAATGTCAATTCTGCACTATATAGCATTCTCATTTCAGCCAAATTCATGGGACTGATGGTAGCTTTTTATACTTTATAAGATCATTGATACCATTGACAATCAGACAAAAGCTAATTCTCTTGAGAAAAACACTTAGCTAATTTCAGAGTTTCACAGATCCCTAATGCCTGAGATAATCGCTTTGCTGGTTATCTTCTCTCAGAATCAATTATTCATGGGGTGCTGGGGTCCAGAGAGCAAGAGAAGATGGCAGATTCGTATTATAGTTAGATATTAGGCCCCGTGAAGGCCTTGCTTTCTCTTTACGTTATACCCCATGCATTATGGACCTTTAACATAGAAGTTCCATGAAAGGAGGAAACTCAGTTTCTCTACATATTTAGTAATTAACAATCAACCATGGGATATATGCCCCAAATTTGTTCTGACCATTAGCAATACAAGTGAAGAAGGATTTCACTTCATGATCACATAGTTACATGAGTTACATGAGTGAGGCCTTTTGACTTCTGAAAAAATGAGGCAGACATATATAAAGTATTGTCAAATGTATCATCTAATTGGAAATTTTGCACAACTCTAGTGTGTTAGTCAAAATGAACTAAACTGAGATGTCACACACTAAAATGGTCTCCACTTCACACCAATGATTTATTCTGTGAAAATACTTTTTTCCAGGCTGAACTGACAGTTTTGGACATTCACTGTTGAAAATTCATGTGACCGTTGAAAATTCACTGTCAGGTCTACACAGGTGCTCTCCCCTCTCTGTGGGAAAGTGGGGTGGTTTTAAATGGATAAGACAGATGTGAAAGGTGCATCCCGGTGGCCAAGTCTAAGTTTGTTTTTTTTAAAAAAAAATCCAGATACATAACTAAAAGATTCTATAAACCCTAGAATTCAATCTACTCTCATTGCTATTTCTCCTACTTCCTTACCACAAACAAAAACAAATAACAAAACTGAAGTTATGCAGAATGATCAGCAAACTTATATGTGTCGTATCAAAGGCTTTCTGAAACCAAAGCAATGCCAAATGGTAACTAACACCTAGGTTTTCAGTTTAAAAAAAAATTACTGTTAGAGATTACTCCAAACCACTTCTTAGATATTTCCAAGTGTCTGAAAGCATTTATAAAGATGAAAAAGAGGTAAAAGTCACCATCATGATATGCACCACCCTGGAAACTAATTACATTCCATTTCTGTTCCTGGCACTTGAACCCTTCCTCTAAGTGTGACTGGAGGAAAACAGTAATTGATCGAAGGAGCCCAGTGCTCATACACGAGCAATGCCTCTGACAATATAAGATTTTCCCTTCTGTGCTACTTTAACATGTCACAGTAAGTCCAAATGCCTTCTGTGTAGCTCAGAAAACCAGTAATTAATGAGGCAAGGGAACACTGACTCAAGAAGCTTCACACAGATGACAGCAGTGGAGAGTGCTTTAAGATTATTTCGGTGGTCATGTGAGAATATATTAGGAAAAAGAAAAACAGCTTGAAAGCAGGTAGCAAGAGCAAATGCAAATATCCATCATTTGATTCTAAAGTCTGTGCTAAAGGCAAGAATGTATGAGCTTTTTTTGTGCAAAAATCTCAAAAGGAAAATGAATTTTTCTTTCAAAATACCCTCTGTGTTTTGTATGCCACTTCACTTAGGCAAAGTCTATTGAGGCAATACTTCCTGACTACCCGTGAGACTTGCTTTCAAGTTATTGTTGATACAGCTAAGTAGCAAAGTACTTTTCTGATACAATTTGTCATGACATCTATGTTGTATTGGGAAGCCTTCACAACACAAATGTCTAATTGCTTCCCTCAAGAAATGCACAAGAAAGCAACATATCAAATGTAAAGAAAGCTTCAGGTAAGCTTGGCTTTGGATCAGAGGGCTGAAGGTTACCTATAGCAGGGGGTGAGGATAAAGAGTCTGAGCAGGATACTTAGTGCTGGAAACTTCTCAGATCTCTCTGATTCGTATGGTGAGCTGTTTGTTTTCAGAACATCAATTATGTCTGTATCCAAATGGAACAATCAAAGCACTTTCCAGAGTCAGAATAAATTTTCTTAGACTGTGACACTATGGGTATAGATAAACAGAGAATGGATGACCTAACTTAGATTTTAAAGGATTCCAAGTTCTGAGTTAATTTTATATAGATAATTATTTCTCACATGCAGTGGGAATAAAGGGTCTTCAATTTATCCTCATATCCAGCTTCTTCTTTCACCTCTAGAAGATTTCCAGATCACTATCTCCAGCCCAAATCGTTTCTCAAGCACCAACTTCCTCTCATCTTTCTCCATTTAGGTGTCTCATAGGCTTCCAACCACAAGTGCTCTAACCTAAATATAGTATTTTGTCCCGAAATCTTAGCCTCCTATGGTGCCCTTATCTAGAAATCATCCTCAAATCCTATCCTCCTGCAATGTACTGCCAACTTCCAAACTGTACTTCCAATACAGTCTACCTTCTCAATTTCTCTGAGATTCTTACTTTTCCTTCTACTTCCATTCCCACTGTGTCAGCTTGAACCTTCAACCTGTGCCATCCGTAATTCTGTAATGAGCTTCTTCTCAAGGCATAGGGTCCTCTTACCTCAGCCTTCCTCCACCCTGCTACCACTATCATCTCTCCAGAAGCCAAGTCTGGCCATGCAGCTCTTACTTAAAATCCTCCCCAGGCTCTTCTTCATTTTAAGGATAAAGTCTACACAGGTCATGAGGCCTTCTTTCTTAATGGGGCCCTTGCCTGCTTTTAGGCTAAACTTCTGCCATTTCTATCAGTGATAAAATGAGGCTCAGGTCTCATTAGAAACGGTTGTGTAGGGCAGCCTGGGTGGCTCAGCGGTTTAGCGCCACCTTCAACCCAGGGTGTGATCCTGGAGACCGGGGATCGAGTCCCATGTCAGGCTCCCTGCATGGAGCCTGCTTCTCTCTCTGCCTGTGTTCTCTACCTCTGTGTGTGTGTGTGTGTGTGTGTGTGTGTGTGTGTGTGTGTGTCTCATGAATAAATAAACAGAATCTTTAAAAAAAAAAAGAAAAAGAAAGAAAGAAATGGTTGTGTAGGCAGACTCTACTTTGGATACCAGAGAGGTATATTAGTTGAGTGATTTTTTGTTAATCAAATACATAATTTTTAAAACCAAAACTACATGCAACATATTCCTCAAAATTTAAATGAAAAGCAACTTCTGTCAGGTGAATAAAAATAGTAAAGCAGAAAAGTCACAGTCATGAAAAATAGATTTATATATCCAAAATTCTTACCCAGTGTCTGCTGGAAAGTTATTTTCCAACCTCTTGCCGTCTGAAATGAATCGGTCTTAAATACCAGAAGCATACTATGATTGCTGCTCTTAATATTTGGTGGAAGGTTGGAACCACAAAATTTACCAAGAAGGGGATCACTGATGTTTGAACCATCATAAATTGCCAGGTAGTCTTGGGAGCAGAAGGTGGAAGGCACCACATCAAAATCACTAAACCTGTGGAATTAACCTTGTTAATATTGATGATCTCCATTTGGATTTCCATTATATCATACCCTTGGTTCTTGTAAAAATGAAAACAAAAATAGAACAAACAAAAAACAAGACAAAGGCTAGAAGCAGAACATCCATGCTTTACCTGATAGAAAATATTAGAAACAATATGCTATTATACTGATTTGATTGCTATATGCAAAAATTCACATTTAAGATCATTATGGTTGTTACAGAAACTTTAGCACACTTCCGCAGCTCTCTGCTTTCCTGATGTTTGGGAGAATTGCCCTTCTGTGCACACTCCGAGGTTCAACACAGCCCTAAGATTTGCTCTGGCCATAGAAATATAAGCAAGAGTGATATGTATTACTTTTTGGAAGACATTTTTAAAAAATATTACTACTTAATTTGCCATACTGCCCTTCCACTACAGTGATTGATCATGGATTCAAATGTAGAAATGAAGCTTCCATCAGCCTGGACCACATTGAACATACTCACACAGGTGAGAAATATAAGCTACTATGCCTTCGGCTCATTTGTTACCATTCATACTATCCCAACAGATACATCCTTAACTTTACTTTTATGGCTTGAGATAGTACTTTAAGACTTATGCTTTGTCATTTTAAGTAACTATTCCCAGAGTCCCCAAACAAGCAAAACTTTCTGCATGGTTTACTTTTAGGATTTTAGGATGGGTTTATTACAACTTTTTCTTTAACCTATTTAAATTATTGGATATCCTGCCCTGATTTTTCTAGGTTCTTCTGCTTTCTCAGGTCTTTTCTTCTTGCTAACAGCTATAATAAGTAACATATAATAAAGAAGAATTTGTGGGGTGCCTGGGTTGCTCAGTCAGTTAAGCATCCGACTTTTGATTTTGGCTCAGGTCATGATCACAGAGTCAGGAGATGGAGCTCTGTGCTTGGCACAGAGTCTGCTTGTCCCTTTCCCTCTGTTCCTCCTTGCACTCTCTGTCTCTGCCTCTCAAATAAATAAATAAATAAATAATCTTTCATCCAGAATAATTTGAAAATACCTACTTTGAAAATTCCTTTTAAGAGCCTTAAGAAAAAAAGCATCTGTACATTTTTTTAAAAAGCTTTTAATTAGTTCAATTTTTTCAAACTGATGATTAAGAACATGATGAAAATTCTTTATTTTCTTTAAACACATGTAATTTTTAATGTTCTCATAAAAGAGGATGAGGGCAGAGCAATAGCTAATTTCCAAAAACACTACATAAATTTTTATTCTCCTTGAATAACACATTTATTTTCTACAATATAAATCCATAAAGAAAAATAAAGATTTGAGCTTCCAAGAAGACTCAAAGCTATTTTGGCTTTTTATTTGTTATCATTTTTCCAGGGCACAGAAGATATCTGGAAAAGCCCATTGATAGAAAAGCTAATGTTGCCAGCTTACTTTGAGAGCACGGGTGGAAGAATTCATGTTTTACTAATGTCTACAACTTCTGCAATGCCTGGAATAGTATCTGCTTCACAGAATGTACATTCTTAGAAAGAGAATAATAAATTTTCCAAACATACTCTTATGAACTTTGACTTTGTTCCCAGGGCCCACACAGGAACCAGAAATACATGTTATCAACATATATAGTACATGTATCAACTATAACCTACACATGCAGAAGCAAATACCAAGGTACCAAGGCCCATGACAAGAATGGCCCCTTACATGACCATTCTAGGCAAGTGATCCCTTCCCAGGCCTACTGCTCTGGACCATCTGGCAGTTTTTGTTTATTCTTTTGTCCCTAGGACTTAATGGGCTTTTTGGCCTGTGGGGCACAGCTTCCTTGCAAATAGTCTCAGAGATGATCTAGAGATTTCTTCAAGGCACAACCTTTAGAACACTAACTATCTGGGACAGGAACCCAAGCAGGCTGGGTCAGAGTTGTTTTATAGTTCAAAGACCCATTTGACATGAGGTTCCTGGAGGCAAATTGTAGAGAGTATATGATTTTTAGGGATGAAAGTGATCACAATCATTTAGTGGTGGGGGGAAGGGGGAGGTGTAGGTAAGAGAGATCCTAGCCCAATGACCTTCTATAAAATATTCTAGATTGTTGAGAACTATACCAACTTTCAGAGTTCTCTGCCATATGCTGTATATCACTGAAACACAAGAGTTGCAAATACATCATCTCAGATGAATGTGGTTTTGAACTTTATCCCTGATAAATACAGATTATATTTCCTTAATCAGTACTGTAGGGAATAGGTAGGATTAGAGGAGAGTTTTACTGATTATGTAAGCAATATCATATAGCACCAGTTTAGAGGTATTCTGATACATGAATAAAAATACACTTCGTCAGTAGACAGGAAATATTTACCCCTCAAGAGAAAGCATAGGGAAATATTAAGGACATGGCTCTGGTAGAAAATCTGATGTGAATTCAAATTCTGACTCTTCATTTAATAGCATATCACACTGAGAAAATAATTTAACACTTTTGAGCTTCAATTTTCTTATCAGTAAAATGAGCTTAAAAATATATGCCTCATATAACTGTTTTAAGAATGAAAGAAGAGAATTATGGAAAGTATCAATTAAAGTTCCTTGTGGATAATAAGTGCCCAACAAATGAAAACTACTTCCTCTTGCTGTTCCCAAGACAGGCTTATAATTTTACAGCTCATTATACAAAGCTCCTTTGAAACTGTTGGAAAATTGAAACACTCATTTTCACTGGGGGAGTGCCTCCTTTTCCCCTTAATCCCTATTGGCTTGCATGTAAGGCAGGACACCCATTTCCCGGATTTATACTACCAAACAAAAACTTCACTCTTCCTTCCTCGAGGCTCGGTTGTATATCTCCAATAAGAATCAGTGTTCTTTATCATAAAGGAATATCTTTTCTGTAAGTAGAGCTGAACTGATTTTAAAGAAGGTAAATTTGTTTTACGTACTTGAGCTGAACCACTCTGTCGTCTCTACCAACAATGGTGTACAGACAGTATATGTTGTTGGGGTAGTCCGAATATGAATAGGCAGGGCTCTTTATGACCCCAGTGGAGACGTTAAATACACCGCCACAGGCTGCAATAGGAGACAAAGAACAATCAGTATTCATAGTGTGAAAGAATAATTTTGATATATTCTTTACCATTGTACCTTTTTTTCCCTAAGAGAGATAATAACCATTTGTCTTAAAGAACTTAAATCTCCCTTCATTGTTGTTTGCAATTAATACTGATTTTTTTCCCCACTAAGGTAGGGGGAAGATACAGGAAGGGGGTAGGAGCAGGGAGGAATATTTTAAGGCACATCTTGGAATGGAATAAGTCTGGGTCAGATTAATGACCAGAGTGAAAATAAGGTGAAAGAACATTTCATGTGTTGGGGTGTAACTGTTCATTCCCTATATTTAACAGACAGATTGAGAAGGATGGCAGAGATAACTCAAAGCTGAAAAAAGTCACGCAGAGTCTAAGGTATGTTGTGAGCATTTGGGCCCAAGAAGGACTGCGATCTGGAAATCTTTAATACAGATTAAACATATTAAATGTAGAGTCTCCTCTGTCAAGACAGAATATTATAGTGTGAACTATTGGAAATAGTTTTTGGAACTTTCAAGTTTAGTTCCCCTTGTGGGCTCAACTGCATAGCTTTGGGGTCCTTTGTGTTTCCATTTAATTCTGAGCCTGGTAAGGACTATATTTGCCTAAATTTGTATTACTGGTCCTCGACAAGAGGAGGCTAGTCCCCCTCCCTGCCCTGAATCCAGCAATCAATAGTCCAGAGCCGGTAGTTATTTCTATTAGTCAATAAAACCACAGCCATAAAAAATACAATAAAATCCCATTCTAAAAAATATAAAATTATTATTATATCTGCTTGGCTTGACATATAAGGAGGATCAGGCTATGTCACACATTGATGGAAAGTGCTCCACTTGTTGCAGTAAGTAGGACTTATGTTTATTTTATGATTAATATATTTTGATGACATTTCTATGATTTATATACTGCCATTGGACATATTCCATCTACATCTCTTAGAAATGATAAACAAATTGTGGCAGCCACTTAAGGTTATTTGCTTATTTGTTTATATTCCCTCAGGTAAGCCCACATTTCGAGGATGGCTCTTCTCTATACACCCATAAGTTTTAATGAACTCAGACCCCTGGGGACAACTGGAATGATTTAAATGTTAGACTTGTGTACCCATTATTCTATTTCAAATTGCACACAATTATGTGGCTTCTGAAAGCTTATCAATGCCCAAGTAACTCTCAAATTTGTACCTTGTCATTTGAAATCTCAATGTCAACACTCTTTAAATGGCACTCTCATAGTAGATACGGTAAACTTTACATACAGTTTTGTTTTTGGCAAATGAGAGATTAAAGAGTAGAAGATCATAAAGCAGCCTGTAAGTCTCCAAAACACCAGTGGCACCAAAAAAATAAAACAAACTGATGTTCCTCTTTATTCAACAAGACGGCCCAGGAGAAGGACCCAAATCACTTTGCCCGAATCTTTTCTATTTGTGCCCTGACAAATGTAGGGAGCCCCACACAATCTCATGGGGTCAGGACTCAGAGAACAGGTAATGTGAACCAACTGTCAAGACCTTTTTCATTAGTAAATAATTTCCAGTCTTTTCTGTGGATGGGAACAGTAATTTATTTGAAAGAAAATGATTCAACTTCAGTAATGACTTTGGTCAAATAAAACAACATAAAACAAAGCTTTTGCCAGATGTGTGTGCCCATTTCACTGAAACTGGGATGATATGGTAAAAATGGTCAGTATTAAGCAAGTGTATTGCAGGAGAGGAAAAGATTACTGAAAATAGAGAAATATAATCTTATGATTTTCAAATACACAAACTGTCTACAGAGAATGAAAAGATGCTAGTAGCTACAAAGGCTTTTGCTCAATCCGTGACTTGTCCTCTCACTTTGCCTTTGAAATAGAAAAGTTGTGAAGTATAACATAGTTGAATACATTAATCTTTTATTTTCCTTTAGAACTTGTGCTTTTTGTATATTATTTAAAAAATCCTTTCCTACTAGAAGATTATAAAAATATTCTATTTTTTTCTAAATTTATAAAGCACTTTTCACATTAGTTAAGGGACTTGGAGAAATGAAACAGGCATCTGGATAATCCAGGTCAAACAGACATCTTTACATAATGTACTAACAAGTAAACATAGCAGGAAAATTTATTCTAACTTAAATTATAAAAATAAATATCAATCTTCCATTTGATTTTCAAAGAGTAGTCCTAGCCAAAGTTCATGAAGAAGGTCCTCATTTTTTTAAAAAAAGAAAATGTGAGTATTTTTGGACCATGCATCTATTTGGTAATTTTTCCACCTCAGCAGAAAAGACTCAGTGCCTGAGTCTTCAAGTTGGTGATATATGAATCACAGTTAAAAACTCCTAATAAGAATTACTCAAGAAGAGAAGTAAATTCCAGACCCTATCATTATAGCTACTCACAGGTTATCTTGTAGTTAAATTTGAATCCGAGGTCTGTTGTGTGTGCATTTGAGTAGAAGTTGAGCAGCACTGGACCTAGGATGATGACAGGAGACAGGATCTCATTGCCACACATGGTGGCAAAAGGCGTAGAAGACAAGTTGGAACCCCTGATAATGTGAACACCATCATTGGCACAGCTTCCAGTTATAGCTGAGCGAGCTGTATGGAGCATAGAACCAGAATTAAAATCAGAAGCAACACAAGAGATCAGTGCTATAAACATTCAGACAAAAATGTAATGAAGATTCATGTAATATATGTAGAAATTAAAATGAGAGTCAAGGGCTCTTTTTGTAAGTCCCTATTTAACTCAGCATCCTGTTGAAACAATGTTGACCCTAGTTAAAACAAACATAGGTCTGAGAAAACAGGTAGAACTTCACAATAGATAAATCCCACTTTCAAATAATCCGGAATTTCCTTCCTTTAATATAGTGATTATACACTGAAGACAGTTTTGTCTGCTAGGAACATTTGGCGATATGTGAAGACAGGATTTTGCTATAATGTTGGGATGTGCTAATGGCATGGAATGGGGAAAGGTGGGGTGCTGTTAAATATGCTCCTGTGCTCAGGGTAACCCCTAAGCACCCTCTTCTTCCCACCACAACAAAAATCACCAAGCCCCAAATGTCAACAGCACTGCTTTTGCAAAACCCTGCTTTAACTTAATGCTTATATACAGATAAGGGACTCCTTCCATGGAAAGAGAATGAGAAATTCCTCAATGTTTACTGAACATTTTTATTTTTGTTTTTGTTGTTAAGGTTTTTATTTATTTATTCATGAGAGACACAGAGAGAGAAGCAGAAACATAGGCAGAGGAAGAAGCAGGCTCCTGCAGGAAGCCTGATGTGGGACTCGATCCCGGGACCATGACCTGAGCCAAAGGCAGATGCTCAACCACTGAGCCACCCAGGTGTCCCACTGAACAACATTTTTAAATGTTCACAGGAACAGCATTAGCTTGAGTTTAGTGACTGTTAAATATACATCATTGTTTTGTATTCTAATTATATATGTACAGAAGTATATACTCCAACTCATTCCAAAGAGAAATAGAAAACACAATAAATACAAAATTTAAAAGATTTATAACTGTACCTTATGCAGCCATTTTTAGAGGTTAATTATACTGTGAAAATATTAATTGGGGTCACACTGTGCATGATCTTTTGTTACTTAATTTTTTATTACTATAAAATAACATAACCATGTATTTTATGTGATTAAATATTCTTTTAAAACATTGAATTAATGCATACATAAAATTCTAACATATAAAGGCCCAATATTTAGTTCAATTAATCCCCTATTTCTTGCTAATTCTATCTTTGCCACCTTATTTTTTTTAAAAAGATTTTATTTATTCATTCATGATAGACATAGAGAGAGAGAGAAAGGCAGAGACACAGGCTGAGGGAGAAGCAGGATCCATGCAGGGAACCCGACGTGGAACTCGATCCCGGGACCCCAGGATCACACCCTGGGCTGAAGGCGGCACTAAACCACTGAGCCACCCAGGCTGCCCCTTTGCCACCTTATTTTGATTAAAAATACTGTTGAAACAAACATTCTTTTACATAGGTATTTGGTATCTGACATTTCCCCCAATTCTACATTTTCATCCCTCTGGAGACAAACCTTGCCTCATTAACAATCATTCTCCAGTAGCCCTCCCTCTTTACTGCTCTCCCAACCCTGGGCAACCACTAACCTATTTTCAGTCTTTATGGATTTAACCATTCTGGGCATCCCACATAAACAGAATCATATGATATGCAGTCTTTTGTGACTGGCTCTTATACTTAACATGATGTTTTTGAGGTTCCTCCATGTTGCAGCATGAGTCTGTATTTCATTCCTTCCAAGGCTGAACAGCATTCCATTGTATGGATAGACCACAGTTTGTTTATCCATTCAGCAGTTAATGGACATTTGTTTGTTTCTACCTTTTGGTTATTATGAATAATGCTGCGGTGTTTGGGGACAAGGTTTTGTGGGGATGTATGCCTTCAATTCTCTTGGGTATCTAAGTAGGCATGGAACTGATGACTGATATGGTAATTTTACGCTTAACATATTGAGGACCTATCTGACTGTTTTCCAAAGAGACTGCACCATTTTACCACCCCACCAGCACCACAATGAGAGTTTCGATTTTCCACATCCTTACCAACACTTGTTATTGTCTGTCTGTCTGTCTTTAGCTATCTTAGTGGGAATGAAGTGATAGCTCATGATGGTCTTAATTTGTATTTCGCTCTAATGATGCTAAGCGTCTTTTCATGTGTTTCTTGGCCATTTGCATATCCTATTTGAAGAAATGTCTATTCAGATCTTTTGCCATTTTAAAATTAGGTTATATATCTTTTATTGTTGAGTTTGTAAGAGTTCTTTTATATTCCGGACACTATCATGGGCATAAATTTCTATTTCTCTTGGGTAAATATCTAAGAGTAGAATTGTTGTTTGGAAATTATAACTCTATGGATTACCATAATCATAATCATCGTTATTATTTTTTATAGGACCCCACTATCCTGAGCACTGTTGATAGACTGATTGATTACTTTATGATAGGACATCAGACCCAATCTAGAAAAATCAGATGTGTTCAAACTATAACTGAGAAAGGAGTCAATACAAGAAGCCAGAGATGTTCAACTTGGAAAACAGCAGCTGCCCCCTGAAATGTAAAGGAATCCACACTGTAGTAAGAGAAAATGAAGTTGTCATGCAGAAAGCAATAAAAAGAGAAGGGGGAAGGAAAGAGAACATTCTGAAGGATTCTTGTTCCTGCTTCCACTTGTTCTGGAAGCCCATGACTCCCCTTCTTATTTTTAAATCTTCCATTGATGAGATAAGATAACCCAGTATTTTCTTATAAAGTCTACTTTATATCAAAGCGAACCGGAAGATAATCTATCACATTTAACTGAAAGAATCTTGTTGAATACATTTTCTTTCCTTACATATCTGTACATTAAAAATTCCCTTCTCTTTTTTGAATGTATTATCTAAAGAAAATTGATCTTAGGAAGGCTTTTGGCTCCTTAGCTAGGTTTCTACACAAAATAAATCTTAATCAATCTTAAGTATCAAGATATATTTATGAAATAATCTCAAGGAATTTCTTCATTTTGAAAATCCTGGAATAGAAATGCTTCTAACTGGGCGTAAATCTCCAAGCTACAAATGTGAAAGACTTAACTTCAATGACCATATCATACAAGAAGTAATATGTTATTGGACAAATAGTACAAAAAAGAAATACATTAAACTCAGATTCATGGTTTGAATTCTCCCAAATTATGTACCTTAATTATAACCTCTGAACTTGTCTTCTAGACACCAAATTTTTCCTGGAATTTTAAAAATTCAGAGTAGGTGAGTTTGAGAATCAAAAAATACTATGCCTTAATCATAAAAATATCATTAGCTAGTAACAATACATAAAGTTCTAACAGCAAAATCACAGAATGAATGGAAATATTCCTGATGCTAGATTAAAAACTTGGTTGCACTTTGATCAAATGGCTTGCTATGCAGATATTCATTAAGTATTAGAGAGTTTTTAAGTTGTTCACCTAATGATATAGACTATCACAGTGGTGGTTGTCTTAGGAAATCATGGAAAGGTTGTGAAACATAAGGTAAAGTGTGTCATATACTTGATCATATTTCCAAAACATCAATTAAAAGAACTAGTTCAGTTCTAGAAAGTTCATGAGATAGTAGTATATCTATATCGGCAAAATTCTGTATCTTACCAAGATACAGAAGGCAAAACTTTTAAGTGTTTATAAAAGATCTGTATTCAACAGTAAGAAAGTTGATCCGGGGAGAGGCAGAGGAAGTTGAGAGGAGGTTTTATAATTTTTATTTTTGTAGATGGCAAGAGAGTATCAAATAACTACACCATTCAAAATGATCTGCTCATTCGCACAGCCTAACTCAATAAATTATGAAAGTAATGATGTTTGGCAAGTTGTTTAAATGATTAAGACATTCTTAAATCCTTTCCAATAGTGATTTCTTTAAGATAGAATGTCCTTCCAAATTTTATCCCTAAAAAATTCAGACATTACATAATATCAGAATTTTTGAGACTACCTGAAGTCTAAAAATATATCAAGGTTTTGCATAAACAAGGTACTGTACATGAAAATGAAATATAACTATGTCAGTAGGCATGAAGTAATTCACACATATACATGTTTTTCTCAAGCTCTACTTATCATATCATTGCATTAGATTAAACAGATCAGCCTGATTTTTCAATGACAAGATATTTGGTGGCAAAGACCACTGTCATCAGAAAACAATATTAAACACCTTTCCATAATCATTGGGGGGACCAAATGAATACACAGTCAAAATACACACAAAACTCTCAAGTAGAATATAGTTAAATACAACTAGCATGATTGCCCTCTAGGGAGTGAAACAACGAAGTTAAGGTTTGAAAAAGTTCTTCAAGGACCAAGATAAATATAAAAGTTGAATTTATGGCCAACAGGTTACAGTTATTAGACATATGAGAACCTGTCAGGAAGAGAAGTAACCTGAGATTGAATGATACATTCTCCTTGGACTAGAGCCCATGCCATAAGAAAAGGAACTCCAGTCATTCTTAATTCTATCTTTAGTAAATGATTTGACATATATTTACTACTAAATCTATCTATCTATCTATCTATCTATCTATCATCTATCTATCTATCTATCTATCTATCTATCTATCTATCTACTAATCTCTGAAGTGTAGAGCTATATCCTCCAGGATTTGTTTTTATGATTATTTTCCATCTTTCTAAAAAAAAGACTTTAAGAGATGTTTATTGTTTGAAATGGCTAAGGCTTTTTCCTATGTATTAAAATATAATTTTCATCATATTCTTCTAAGATTTATTACAGAGCAATGTTCAATATTCTGAATTGCATCATGATTCCAAGAACTTGGAGAGAATTGAAAGGAAAGCAAGGATGAATAATTCAGCAAATAACATAAACTTGTGAAATTGAGGCTCAGAAATTTAGGCTTTTTCTCTAGAGCCATAAATAGAGGGGCAGAGGTATCAAACAGGACTAACAGATAGGGGAAAATCATTTGGGTTGGAATATTTTAATACTGTAGAGAAGATAGTCTGTACAGCAAAGCAGCAAAGGACTCTGGGAGAGGTATGGGAATCAGGGGGTAGCAATGCCTAATTAAGAGTAGTGTGGAGACTGGATTGCTCAATGGAGGAATGAGTGAGTGGGACAGAGAAGCATGGACCAGTGCAGAACTCAACTCCACAGGATGTGCAGGCCAAAGTTTTAGAACACAGGCAAGCAAGGAATCCCAAATAACCCAACTGCTTGGCCAATTTGAAGAAACCATCAATAGGAACTATTTCAAAAGAAGCATTGCCTGATGCTTTCTAAAATAATAAGTTGTGAAATGTACCTACACTCTGATTTCTTTAGAAACAAGTAAAGCAAGAGAAGAAATGGTAAGTAGTTGGGTAATGCCATTAAAAACAACAACAACAACAAAACTTAGATTACATGGTGGGGGGAATGTGAACTAAGCTGACAAAACCTAATTATTGGACTTCTTGGTGGGGAAAAGGGCAAAAGGAAAAATCTAAAGCTAAATTTTCTTTTCCATTTTATTTTATTCTTTCCTTTATTTTTCAAATATTTTATTTAAATTCAATTTGCCAACATATAGTACAGCACCGTTCTTTTCCATTTTAATTTTACATTGGGTATAGCCTGTAAACTGGGACTTCAAGGAAAATTTTTAAAAAGTTAGGTAAATATTACAAAAGACTTACCATCTGGCTGCTCTGTTAATCTAGCCCTGTTCTTCTGAGGCCATCTCTAGAGGACAGTGAGCGAAAGCATTTGTCCTTCTGTTTCTCTGCACTGTCTGTGCTAAGGTGCTGCTCTACTATTCAATTCTAATCAAGAGATACTTGGGATCTAAGAGAAACAGAGTTTAGAATTTGCCTCTGTAGGATCTTTTTAGTTAAGAATTTCTAAACTTTCATTCTCACCAAGGTGAATCAATGTTATTACTGAATTTTAATGACAGAAAAGTCAATATAGAAGGCAATCACTTGCCACAGGTTGGGATCTCATCTGCTAAATGCTTTATCTATAAAGTAAAAAAATAAAAATAAATAGCCTATAATCTTCCCAGCAAATTCAAGGCATCTATCTGGGCACATGAATAATGAAAACACAGAAATGCACTTTTCCATCCTTCAATATTTGGGAAAATTAAATTAGTATTTATTTAACAACCTCTGATGACAAAATAAGCACAAATATTGACAGTTTCTCTTATGTTTTGTAGTTAGTTTTTGTGTGTTTCTGGTGTTTCACTTTTGACGAAAAGAAACATTTTAAATTTGTCAATTTTCTATTCTATTTTAGAAATTTTGATGCCACTGTTAAAAATCCCAAAAAGCCATCTCAATCTTGAGATGACATTTAGAAAAAAAAATTTGCCTTTCCTCAAAGAGAAATTTCTTCCATGGCTTTTGATTGATATCACTGGAATTTTTATATACTTCATCAGTGACTATATAGAAAAGATGAGAAGTCTGTACTAGTATTGGAATAGGAATGATGAGAAACTTAAGCCAACATAAAATATCATAACATACTTTTGGAGCAACTTAACTTTAGTGGAATATCAGTCACTGAATCTTTGTAAACTCCCTGTGGTGAAAACACCAGCATGTAGTTGAATAATCAGTATGCTAGTCTGAATAGTAAAACCTTTCCTAACCAGCAGTTGGTGTTTGGGAGACACAACTATGAACAAATATATGTCCCTACTGTATTCTGTAATCTGAGATAGCCCATCTTTTTTTTTTGCCAGATCTATCTTTCATGCTAATGGCCCCAAAAGAACAGATCTAAAACCCTCATTTCTGCTGAGCTCACCATTGGCTCTGTTGGCACGCTGGGCTCAGAAATGCTTAGACATGCGGACAGTCTTTTAGAAGTAGTTCCTATGGCCTAGAGCAGCTAGAAAGGCCAAAGCTCCTGAAATTTCTAGGAGCAGTTTCAATCTTATTACAATATACTGAACATGAATTCCTCAGGCTCACGTAAGAAGATGTGGAAAGGGGGACGTCTAGGTGGCTCAATGGATGACTGTCTGCCTTCAGCTCAGGCATGATCCTGGGGTCCTGGGATGGAGTCCTGTGTCAGGCTCCCCAAAGGGAGTCTGCTTCTCTCTGCCTCTCTCTGTGTGTCTCTTATAAATAAATAAATAAAATCTTTTTTTTTTTTTAAAAAAAAAGAGTGTGTGTGGAACATTATTTTTACTGTAGCTAATGAATCTCTAGCTTGTTAAAAGCTAGAGTACGTTCATGTACTCAGTGAATGTCGGCATTGGTATGATTAGTGGTAAGAATCTAATTATAAGGCAAATTTGATTAATATTGTCTTTTTTTTGGGAATCAACATAATTCAATTAATTTATAGCCAGAAATTACTGACTTAAACATGCCAAGTACCTATAACCCTGAAATGTCACAAGACATTATCAGAAGTCTACCACCTTATTTTAAAAAAGCCAACTCTTCAACTGGGTGAGGATTAGCCAGTAACTTAATCTGGAAAAACCAAGCACCTGTTCCCAGGCAACATACAATAAGGATGTATCTGGAGATCCTGACTCGTGGCAGCAAAAATAACAAAACTGTGTGCACTCTGATGAATTATAGGTTCACAAAACAGGCTTCCACAGCATTATCTTTTATAACTACTATTTTATATTTTAAAAAAGTGATTATGAAGGAGAAAGATTAATTTTCAGAAAGTCACATAACTAGTATGTGGCTGACATGCCATCAAGACCTATCCTAAAATGCTGTGCTCTCTCCCACTACACCCCACACCAAGTGTTCCAGGGTATGCATACCCCTTAATCCCACTGGTCAACTAAACTCAGGAACTACTGCTTGGAGTCAGTATAGGTTCCTTTGTAATAATACCTACATCACTGGTATTGGCAGTGTTTTTTGTGGCTATGTTATGTATATTTCACCAACATCTCCTTTTTTAGTCTAAATGATATTGGCATATGGCATTCTTGTGTTTAGGTAATTTAATGAGAACAAATGCACACACAAATGCAGAATGCAAGCCACATGGCTTTCTCCTGTTATTTAAGTAACTTTTTTCTGGTTAAAAAGATAATAGAGGATGTATAAAGAAAATACATATCACCCATAAATCTCTGCACAGTGGTAACAATCCTTAAAGTACAGCTGAATAGCCTTACATATATGTTATTTTTAAATACGGAATTGGGTCATTTTATATAGCCTGTTTTACCTTCCTCTAATACTTTATACATTGTGAATGCATTTTTATATTACTGGCATTTTGTGCTAGCAAATGCTGAAAAGATATATTTTACTTCGTATTCCATTTTTTACAGTGACATACATCAATTCATATTTGGCATTCTAGCAAACACACGTGCCAAAATTTACAACTTGTAGAGATGTAGGAAAAGGAGGTCACATAAAAAGGATAAACTGAGAGATGCTTTGTATAATTTATCAATGTGAGTACTGACATGTCATTCTTATTTTTATGAAACATAAATTTCCTGAATGCTGAATACTGTAGGACACTTCGTTAACTGTAACTTTTCACTGGCATGGGAGACTAACCCAAACAGGAAGGAATTCTGATTATGCAGAAGTAGCTTGACAAATTTACACACTAAGTGTAATTTAGAAATGGAAAGTTAATTTGTAAAAAATATTAATATGGCTGAGTGGTTGAAATTACTCATCTTCCTGAAGAGATCTTTTTCCTTAACTGTGTCCCAGCAGCTCCAAAACATCAAGTTTGTGTCTATTATGGTCAGAACTAGCCCAAATAAACAGGCCTACTGTCCCCTTTGTCAACACTCCATTTCCAGGAGCTAGGGGATGAACTCAAAGGGGCACTTGTAGTTACAGAGTTGACAATCCCTATGGGATTGTTGAAGATCAAAGAAAGAAATGAGATGAAAGGAGTTCCATGTAATACTGAATCAAATTAGAGTGCAAACATTTATTAATTATATTCATTTTATTCACTCTTTCAACATCTATTGAGCAACTACTTTGACTCAGCAATATAGATGCTCTTGCTAGTTAGTGTTTGGTGTGTACATGCATGTGGGTGTGTGTCTGGACAAGGCACAAGTGAATACATCAAAAACAATTATTAAGATGTAATAATTTTCAGACTTTTTTTTCTTTAAACAATTTACATGATGCTTGTGTTCTTAAAGCTCTTACATTACTTTCTCATTTCTGGAGAGAATATACAGAATGGGTTCTTAAAATATTGGATGGAATTTTAATCAAAATATTCTGACAGTTTTAAATATTTCCTTCAAATGGTGATTTTTACACTACCTCTGCCTCATTTATTAAGAATCAGTTGTAGGGGTGCCTGGATGGCACAGTTCGTTGAGCATCTAACTCCTGATTTGGGCCCAGGTCATGATCTCAGGGTCACAAGATGGAGCCCACATTGGGCTGTATATATTCGGTCATGGAGTCTGTTGGTGATTCCCTCTCCCCCCCATGCCCATCCTGCTGGTGCTCACTTTCTCTCTCTCTCTAAAATAAATAATTGTTTTTAAAAAAGAATCAATTGTAATTTATATAAGAATAAACTTACCTTCCAAATGGAAAGACTCAAAAGTCAAGAGGACCAGGGACAGAGGATCAGCCTCTATGATGTAGGTGCAATTCATGTTGTTGTCATATTGCCTTGGGTAGTTTGGAGAAAGGATGTAACCTGAAGGGTTCGTGAAATTACCTCCACATCCTACGTGAGAGGAAAAAAGGCATCATCAGAACATTTGTTCTCACGTATAGTATCTTCTCATCAGATTCTCCAGAGACATATTCCCTGAGATACTCCAGATGGAAGAAACAATAACTAAAGGGATAGGGTTCTTTTTTTTAAGGGACGGAGTTCTGATTTTAAAATAAATATATACACAACATGAGAACATTCTATATGTGTTAAAATATGCTGCAGAGTTTTGGGCTAAGTAGTAAGAAATTTTACCACAAATTCATTGCCAATCACTTACTTAATTTGAAGATAATATGAAAGGAAAACTTAGCAAAGACTGAACATGATTCATGTAAATAAAGAGATAAAACAAATGAAGTGATTTTTACTTGATGAGTACCACTTAATGTTTTTTTTTTTCAAGTAGGTTCTCTGCCCAATGTGGGGTTTGAACTCATGACCCCAAGAAAAAGAGTTGTATACTCTACTGACTTTGAGCCAGCCAGGTGCCCGCCACCTAATAGCTTTAAAATATTTTATAGTAATATTAGAAAACTATGCTATTTTCACCAGTATTGTAATCTGGCCATAAAAAAATAAAAAAATAAACAGAAACCGCTTTTAAAAATTTGACTTTACTAATGCCAACTCTTATCAAATTCTCGCATGAATGATTCCCTGGTGTCAGCAATAAAGAATCATCCTCTTAGTGATGTGGGGAACAAAGGCAAAAGAAATGTAGAAAAAATGAAACTTCCTTACAACTTGCAAGCCCACTGAGAAGTCCTTGAGACAGGCAGTGTCCTTCCTCAAGGAGCTCAGCTTCCTCGATGTGAATACTTTGCTAGAGGCAAAAGGCAACCTTAGCTTGACATTAACTGGAGATGTCCTGTAAGTCTTCTTTAACACAGAAAAATCCCTTTGGAAACTTCCTTTATCTCTACTGCTCCTCTCTGCCCACCCCCTACTTATGTTGGCAATCATCCTCCAAGCATATGGCCCACTGATACACATCTGAAGAGTCTCATGACTAAGGTTTTACTAGACAGTAGTAAATGACCCCTCAAGATCCTAAAAACCTGGTTTCCAAATTCCTTCGAGACTTCTCTTATTCCTAACCCTCTCCCAACCTGAAAGTATATAATCGGTCACTCCTCACAATCCCAGTGAAGCTCTTTCCGCCCATGGGTCCTGTCCCCATGCTTTAATAAAACCAACTTTTTTGCACCAAAGACATCTCCAGAATTCTTTCTTGACCATTTGCCCTAAACCCCAACATTTCACATTATTACCACTAAAATGACATTTGTTTTCTTAGAACTGCTAAGCAGTTAATCCACATCACTCCCCGACCTATCACATGAAAATCTCAATATCCTTCGACACTTTTATCAGAACGCACAGTTCTGAGCACATGCACACACAGGAACCAATCGAGGGAGGGCCTGGAGGTAGGCCCGGGCTGGCCTTTCCTCTCTCCCTTGATACCGCCCCATCCTTCACTCGTGTCTGAAATACCTAGTCGCTGCATCACTCTAATTCCTCTCATTAGACTTTTTCCTAAACAGCAGTTTGCAAATGAGTAGCGACTCCACTAAATGCAGCCAACAGGCACCCATCGTTGCTCCTTGGACTTGAAACTCCCTACATTTCCCACAAATCAGTCTGTAAGCAGTAGTGGGAGAAGAAAGAGAAAATCCTGAAGAAAGTGGGACCCAAAGTTTACTTACTTTGAGAATTATCTCGGTGAGAACAGACACATGCAAGTCCCCACCCATGGAAACTGAGTTCAGGTGGGCCGAGTGAGGCTGCCAACAGAGCAGTCAGTGGGTTCTGCAGGCACCAGTGATTTCCATGTGGGGGTCAATGTGCTGCTTACCAGGCACATGGATTGTCTACCAATTACCACTCCTGGGGCTTCTGCCTCATTCCTGCCCCTCCTCTGAGTCTTAGGCTTATTTATAGATGTCTACCAGTGGCGCTCAGGCCTTCTGTGTCATCTCTCCATTGGCCCACCACTGAATTCAGCTCCACTCTCTTTTTGAAGGAAAGGTGTACTCTCAGGATTAAGCAACCTACCCACACTCTCCCCAGTGGACCCCCAGTTCCAGTTTACCCTGGTGCAGCCCCCTGCTCTTCTGCAAGCCTGCCAGGTGCAGCCCCACCCTCTCAAAGACCTCCCGGGTTGGTTTTTGGTGCTACTTACGGCTCACAAAGGATGCAGAGAAGCCCTGGGCTGGGGTTTCCTGAGACTGGAACACGGCTATGAACACGTTTCTTGGTGTGAGGATGGAGCCAGGAGCCACGTTCCCACAGCCCGTGGCTAACAGGGACTCAGCGACTTCCTCAGTCCCTGCCCACACCTAGCAGAGCCATAAACATAACTTAATGCTTGATGTTTTTCCCTGTCCACAGTTTAGTGTCCTTAGGTGGGAAAATAATAGAACTCAGGTATATACAGACCTAAACATGATAGTAAATGAAACATGCAAAATTGTAATTTTTTTCTTTGGAGAATAGTGTTTTAAGCTGCTTTTTAACAGCATATCCCATTCTTGACTCTTCCAAGGAGACTGTGTTCAGTTTTGTGTAGCTAGGCAGTGATTTCTAAGAAAAAACAAATATTACTCATTTTCTTCTTACCTTCTTCTACCTGGCCTAATCCAAGTAAGATTACTAGGTGTCAAGGGGGGCAGAGCAGCAATGTGTGCTACTGTGAGGCGATTGTGACAAATCAACATATTTGTAGAGCATGAGGCAACTGGACAGGAATTCCAAGCATGTGTGTCACTAGTATGAATTGGAATAAATCATAGAAGACTTCCTAGGCAGTGTTCAATTTTAAGATTCATTGTGAAGAAAGAATGAGATTCAGCCACTAGGTGCTATTGACTAAAAACTCGGTTGGCAACTCCCAAGTTAGACCTAGGCTGTCCTTTCATTGGCCCAGCCACTTCAAAAGAAATAAGTTGTATGCCCATTTGAAAAGTAGTTGCCAAGGAATACACTGTGAGCATCAAAATTCCAAGTCAAGCCAATCCTAACCATCCTAATCATCCTAACCGGAGAGAAAAATATTAATCATAGAATCACAAATTTAAATGCAAAGTTTCAGTTATGAAAGGGATGATAACAGGGCTATTGAGAGTATATAACAGGGGGCTGTACCCCTGTAAAGCGGAGGATGTGCCTTCCTAAAGACGCTCCTGTGGGAAGGGGCGGGGTACTTCAAACTGAGTAAGTTGCCAGGGAGTTTGCAGAGTCCCCGCAAGCCACGGGGTTTGTTAGAGATCTGTCTGACCACTGTCCTAAAATGGACAGGGGCCACTGGAAAACTTACAGCTCTAGGACACCTAGTTTTTGGAGATCATTATAACATGGAAAATTGGAGGAAAAGAGAGGATACTGGGAGATCAGCCAGGAGAATTTTGCAGTCGTTCAGACACAACAAGATCACAGAATTTAAAATGTTGAGTCACTCAAGGAAAATATTGATATTAGGTGATTACTGAGGAAAAGAGACCATTCAACATGTTTAGCCAGGGACAACCCACCTAATTGAGTGAGTCTTGACCAGGAGCAATTGTGCCCTCCCCTGGGGACATTTGGCAATGTCTGGAGGCATTTTTGATGGCAATATTTGGTGCAAGGGGTAGCATGTAGTGGGTAGGGGCCAAAGGATCTGTAAACATCCTATAATGCACAGGACAATCCCCATCCTCACCACCAGCTAAGAATTACCTAGCCCAAGAAAGTTAAATGGGTCTGAATAAGTCTTCCCTATTGGACATTTTCTTCACACCAAATTATACAAAATTACTCTTTTGAACAGATCACTTTCAAGAATATTCCCCAAAGAAAGCAATAAAATAACAAGCCATTAAAAACATTTCTGTGAGCAGCTCGGTCCATAGGAAGAGGTATGAAATGGCACTGATTCATGGCACTGATGTACTATTTCTCAGTTCTTTAAAGTTGTATCATTTCCAGTGATTTTCAAACACTGGGTATCCAGCTGTTGGTTATATTACTGGTTAAATCATGTTTGCCATTTATTAGATATAGGAGGGGTCTGTGATGGGACCTGTTGAGAACAAAGGCACAATATTCCACCAAATACCTAAAATCAAAAATGTCCCAGGAAAGAAACACACACTTCCAAATTTCTGTAATATCCTCATTAAGCCCCCCAATCCTACACCTTAACTATATAAGAGAATAGTTTATATATGCTTTCTACTCACATTTTTTAAAATTATACATATGCCTTGCTGAGAGATAGTTATCTGCACACACTATTTTTACAACCTTACTGAAAAGGCAAAGTGACAGCTAAAACTTTTAATAAAGAATCTCAAGTGCTTTAATTAAGAACTTCAAGAATGATCAAGTGCTTATACTTTCCTAAAGTCATTAATTATGGATCTGACATCCTACCTTTTGGCCCAGGAACAAAAATATTGTAATGAAAATAATGGTAAAGAGTTAGTCAATATTCATGGCTGCCTTGTCAGTCAAGAGCTCATTTCACTGCCTATTTGACCCAGGACACATCAAAACCATATTGGACCTACAGAATGTCATGAAGTTGTCATTAAGTCAAAAACTTTCTGACTTTTATTAAAGTTTTGCATATTTCAGGTGGGCTACACATGATATTTTATCATTCTATTTCTTAAAAAATTATTACTTATTAAGAGATGTACAGATTCACATGCAGTTATAAGGTATAATCTAGAGAAATCCCTTGTACACATTCCCAAGTGTCCCCCAACATTGGCATCTTGCAAAATTATAGTATAATAATATAACCAGGAGGTTGACATTGATGCAGTCCAATGATCTTACTCAATTTCTCAGTTTTAGTTGTATTCATGTGTGTGTGTGTTCAGTTACGTACCACCACGTTCAAGATGATGAATAGTCCCAGTACCATGAGGGTCCCTAGAGTTGCCCTTTTAGGATCATACATAATTCACTCCCACACCCCCATCTTTCTAACCTATGGCTGTCCTCCACTTCTAATGATTGTTATTTCAAAAACATTATGTAAATGCAATAGGAGACTATGTAACCTTTGGGTATTGGATGTTTTCACTTGGCATAATTCCTTGGTGACTTATCTAAATGGTTAGTCTGTCAATGGTTGTTTTTGTTTGTTTGTTTGTTTGTTTGTTTGTTTTACTGAGGACTTGTATCCTCCGGTAGGTATGTGCAAAAGTTAGCTTACCCATTCACCTATTGAAGCACATGTGCACCGATTTTAATTAGGGGCTATTAACAGATAAAGCTGCTATGAACATCTGTATATGGGTTTTTATGTCAACATTATTTTCATTACTCTGGTATAAATGTCTAATAGGGCAATTGCTGGATCTTATGGCAAGTGCATATTTAGTTTTATAAGAAACTGCTGAACCATTTTAGAGTGTCTATACCATTTTACATCCCCACTAGCAATGAATAAGTGATACAGCTTCTCCACAACCCCGCCAGAATTTGGTGTTGTCATCATTCTTTATTTTAGGCATTCTGATAGGTGTGTAGTAATCTCTCATTGTGCTTTTAATTCTCATTTTCCTAATGGCTAGTGACGTTGAACATATTTCTATTGCCTATTTATCATCCATAAACCCTCTTTGGTGAAATATCTGTTCAAATCTTTTCCCGATATTCTAGTGGTATTCTTTGTATTTTTGCTGCTGGGCTTAACTGTTCTGTATATATTCTAGATCATAGCCTATTGTCAGATAGGTGATTTATAAATCTTTTCTCCCAGTCTGTGGCTTGTCTTTCCATTCTCTTCACAGAGGCTTTCACAGAACACAACATTTTTAATTTTGGTGAGGTAAGATTTATGTTTTTCTTTTTATGGATCAGTTTTTAGGTGTTTAGTCTAAGAAACATTCATCTACCTCTAGGTTTTGACAAATTTCTGCTATTTTTTCCCCTAAAAGCATATAGCTGCACATCTTGCATTTTAGGGGGTTTCTATTTTGAGTTAATTTTTGTACAAAGTGTGAGGTTAAAGGTTGCTTGCTGGACCTGGTCCCTCTTGCAATCTCTGCCCACCCTCTTCAATGTCTCTTGGCAGAATCAGGAAGCTCAGGCCTGGTAGGGGAAGAGTGCTTCCCGGGCCACTTAGTTTGGGCAGGGCTCCAAATGGATCTCACCTGCCAGTTGTGTTGGCTTTGCCAAATGTCAGAGGGATTCCCACTCAATCAAGAGGAGAAATGGGCCTAAATAACTTTTCAGATCCCATTTGTACAACCGAGTAACTTGCAAGGCTTTACATATGCCTATACATTTCATGTTTACTCAGTCCCTGAGAGAGAGTTCATTTGCTTCATGAAAAAAGCAGTTAGGAAAAGTTGCATTAGATGTGTTTTATTATACACATGTTTTATAAAAGTACAGGATTTTTATTTAACCAGAAAGCATGGATCAGTTAAATATGGAACATAACTGGGAAGATGATACAAAATAATAGCATCTACAGTAAAAAGCCACTACTATTCATTAGGTGGCTTTGTGTTCCAAGTACTGAGCACTATTTGTGATATTATATCATATTACCTCTAATGCTTAAAACAGTCCTACTAAAGGACAAATTGTTCTCTTCATGTTATGGTTGAGAAATTAAATCCAAATGTTTAATTAGCTCACAGGGGAATATGCAGGTGGTAAATGCATAAGATATGAATGGAGTCCAGACTACTGTGAACTTAAGGCCAATGTCTTTCTCCCTAAAAGGCGGAAAGATCTCTTAGAGATATATAACATATGAGATGCAAAATAGCACAATCGGAATAAATTTATCATACAGTCATCACGATCAGAAGTCGATGAAAAGTCGATGCCATATAAGCAGTATTTGGAACTTTAAAGGAAGAGAGCCTTACTGACTGCCCCACTGCCGTAATTTTATAGGAGTCTCTCATGGTCTTTTCAGCATGTGGGCTCTTGAGACCCACAGGGGAGGCTGGCACTTGCCACATCTCTAGCCTTCTGTGATTTTCATAGCATACTTTAAATGTTGCATGTAATGGGGCTTACATTTGTTTTGTCCTTGAGGATATTAGAAAACAAAAACAAACAAAACAAAAAATTAAGAAAGCAAGCAAGCAAGCAACAAAAAAATCTGGCCTTCCCTCTTTAGTTTCCACAGAAAGGAAGAACCCTGAGTGTGCACGAGAATTTACTAGGGCCAGAAAACAATTTCCTTAATTAAGTTACTTTGCCTACATACTGGCAAATTAAAAGTCACAGGGCAATATGTGTGTTGTGGTTCAAATTTTAACTCCTAATAGGTGAGATTTCTTACGTTTTTATTCAAGAAATCCAAGCAACAAAATTGCCCTTTTCTTATTTTGAGAGGCAATGAACCGTTTCTGGTCTAAATGTTTATGTTCACAAAATCAGTTCTGCTCCAATTAAATAAACAAGCGTACTCACCTTCACAAAGCTGTTCTGACACTGTCCATCACCACTGGGGATTCGGAAGTTGTTGTCAAAGCTGATCTCCAACTGCTTACTTTCGTGAGTAATGACTGTCCAGGAACATCTGCTATTCTCAGGAAAATTCTGAGGCCAGTGAGGGGATCTGATTGTACCATTATCTGAATGAAGTATTCCCCCACAACCTGAAAAATTGTCATGGAATAACTCATTAATTTGAGAGGAAAATAGCCATTGTAGTAGCCCACGACTTCCAAAGGAGACACATGTCTAAATATGAGATTTCAGTTTATCTTTCCTTACAGATGAGTCAGTGGCCTTCAGGGCAGGTATAAAACAAGAACTCTCAATAAATGTAAGATGCACTTGATCCAGAGGAAGTTTCAGCTGTTATTGTTTTGTTACACTTATATTGAACTCACCCAAGGCCACTAATCCTTGCCATAAGGAGGATAGACTTCTATTCTTTTTCAAACAACGGCAATATTTTTTTTTTACTCCCCTTGAAGCTATATAGTATCTGTGAACCAACAATCCCAAGTTCTGCATTTTATTATCATGAGCACATGAGAATACAGGTCTACACTCATTTGTAATTTTACTCTAACATACAGGACAAGAGAAAATGATTGATTTTGAGGAGAAGTTCTTCTGTTAAGCAATCTGGTTCACTCATATTGAAACACTGATGGATGAAAATAAATGACATAGATTGAAAGAAAATCTCGAATTATTTTATGCTATTAAAATATGTAATTAAGAGAAGACAAATGGAAAAATATGCACTCAAAACAAAATGAAGTTAAAGAGTATTTCTGTATCTTTTGCTTTTAAGCCCTTGGAAAACCAATGGTATACCTGAAAGTCCCCTCTGACTTCAACAGCAACCAGTGATTTAATGATAGAAAGTCTGATCCATTCCACAAAAACCTTCATAACTCTGACTTTCCTAGAAAGAATTGCACTGTGTGGTACTGCAAGGCTTTAAAGAAATCCTGACTAAAGTATCCAATGTGAATTCTTATATTTTCTGAGAATTTCCATGAAGTTCATATTTTATATGCACAAAAGCTACCTTTTTGAAATCAAATCTATTTTATTTTGCCACATACAGAGCACTCATTCTAAATCACAAACCTTGTCACTTTGCTGCTCAAAACTCTTCAATGGCTCCCCATTGCTCAAGGGACAATATAGAAGACAAGGCTCTTTGTGGTATGGACCATTTAACTTCCTGCTCTCAGTTTCCCACTCAGCATTCTGCCTCCCAGCTCCAAATATTCCAAACTATTTGTGATTCCAACACATATTGTCTATTATTTTTGATTCTCTGGTTATGCCATGCCCTTTTTGCCTACATAGGCAACATGGTGAAATGTTAAGATCAAAACTTCTGCGCCCCACTATCTTTATTCAAATCCTGACTCCACCAATTTATCAGCTTCATGACTGGGAAAATCATCAACCCATTCATCCTCAGTTTCTATCCACACAAAATAGAGAAAATATGTATAGATATTGCATCTTCCTTATGAAGTTGATACATGGATGATGAGGGTAAACATTCCAAGTTAAGTTTGACAGAGAATAGATAGAAAATGCATACTTATTAAATCAGCTAATAATTTTTTTAAAACACATCAATTTAAAAAGCACAGAGAATGTTTATTTTACCTAAAGTCTGTGTGTTCCATGTAGCATAAAATCCACCATTTTGCACAGAATGGTCCGAGTTAAAAATCACCACCAGCTGGTTGGAACCAGACTGGATTGTCCTGGGGTTTGAAGTCCCACAGTATTGTCCTATGATGGGTGATCCAGGAGAACCTCCATTCCTGACAGAGACAGAATCCCAAGCACAGGTTGCATGGTCTTCAATATCAAAGTCACTAAATGTCAGCTGCAGGAGAAAAAAGAAATAATGAGGTGCTCCGAGTTGTAAGTGAGCTTAGCTACCTAGAATCAGATACTTTAGACCCTTAGAAAAAGTCCCCTCACAAACTCTTTTGTTTTGTTCTAATTTATATAATTTTGTATATATGTCTCTTCTTTAACTCTCCCCTGCACTCCTCTTTTTTTTTTCCTTATTGGGGCTTCTATTAGAAATTTGAGAGGGGATATTTATCCTAGAACTGGAGTTACTGGAGGACCTCCTCAGTCCAGTGGGCTGGGATGTCAACTCATAACCAGAACGTGATTACACTTCCCTCCTGGATGGGAATATCTTCTACATATACTTCTCCTATGCTTGCAAAAGAGATATATTCAGGCACTGTACACTTGTAGATATCTACACTCTAATGACATTTTGGGCAGAAAATGAATTCGTCACAAAAGCAAAGCTTGCTATTAAAAGAACTCTGTTCTTTTAATGTTCTAATAGCTTGCTTATTAAAAGAACTCTGTTTCCACACCAGACATGGTGTTTCTGTTGTAGAAGAAAATCAGAACTTACAGTGATGGTAAAGCCTTGTGGTGCTTCCAACAACCAGGAACAATGGGTCAAGCTGTCATAAGAGGCTGGATAGTTGGGGCTTGCAATCACTCCACTCTCACCCAACTGTATTCCACCACAGTCTGAAATTAGATTTGTAATCTTTTAAATAAAATACAAGAAAACAAACAAACAAACACCTCTGCAAAGCCAAAGTAAGTAGTTCTTACAGCCATCATAGGATTTTTAAAAAAGCAACCAATGAATAGATGAAAGTAGATAAAAGCAAAGGAGAAACTGGGTAGAAGATTAGAAATAAACAGAATCTCATGTAGTGTTACTTAAATAGAATCACACAGTGAAAACAGGATCACATTTAGTACAAAGGAGAGGAATATAATCTGTACCACAAATGGAAAATAATTAGATGTGCCTATAATAGACACTCTGACTATGGACAAAGTAAATAAGCTTGCCTTTCTTGAAAAAAAACAAACAGGGATCCCTGGGTGGCACAGCGGTTTGGCGCCTGCCTTTGGCCCAGGGCGCGGTCCTGAAGACCCGGGATCGAATCCCACATCAGGCTCCCGGTGCATGGAGCCTGCTTCTCCCTCTGCCTGTGTCTCTGCCTCTCTCTCTCTCTCTCTCTCTCTCTCTGTGACTATCATAAATAAAAAATAAAAAAAAAAACAAACAACAGGCTAGCAAAAATAAATACAAGCTGGAAGAATATAATCCATACCATAATGAAAGAATTTGTCATTTGATGAGAAGCACTTATACCTGTAGTCAGCTATCAAAGTATATATTAGCATAGCAAGTTGAAGACCAGATATATTTTTAAAACAGGATTGTCTGATTTTCTGCATGGATAATACTGCTTTCTGAAACCTGGCTCTCTTCTTTCAATCCAATAAAGAAAAATCAACTGGCAAGATGATTGTTCAATCTTGCTCCCTTTCCCAATAAGCCATTTGATTATAACACAAAGAGATGTTAGATAAAACTATAACCAAAACATACTTTGATTCATAGCCAAAAATAGAAAAAAAGAGGATTTCCAAAATCTATAAAAAATAAGTATCTTCAAATTCTGAGAGATAATCTCAAACTGAGAATATATCAGTCAGAACTAAGATGTAGGCCCCAGAGGTCAGGGTTCAAGGTCTTGATGACCATGAAGGAGAACATATGACCTTGGAGCCCCTGGAAGGAAGGGCTGGAGTTGAGACTTTAATATGACATTAAGAGACTAAAAGAACTGCCATATTAGTGAAAGAGACTAGAGAAATTCTGATGGCCCAGAGAAGCAGCAAAGAGAAATGCTGTCTATCTTGGGCTAAATTTTCAGATACAAACGGAATGTCACAGATGCAAATCCAAAACAAATCATTAGTCAATAATATCTAGAAATATGTTCAAAACACACATCATAGGCAGGTAGGGTCTATCCTGGAAATTAAAAGATGGTTTAACAAGAGCAAAGTCTTTCAGTATATAATTTATCATATTAACATATTAAAGGAGGAAAACAGAAACATCTCAATGGATGCAGAGAAATTATTTGATAAAATCTTACAGTTATTCAGAATTTTAAAATTGTATACTAACAATTGAAGGGACTTTCTTTAATCTGACAAGAAGCATTTATTAAAAACCTAAAAGAAATCAATATATTTAACAATGAAGGGTCACATGTATTCACATTAAGGTCAGAAACAAGTGCTACCATCCCTTCCATTCAACATGACAGTGGCCTAGCCATTGAAATAAGACAAGAAAAAGAAATGAAGTTTTGGGGCCAAAAGAAAAATAATATTATCACTTGTATAAGATATGATCGTTTACACATAAAAATCAAAGATAATCTATGACAAAATACCAAAACTAATAAGAGTGCAGGAAAATGTTTGAGCTAAAGATCAATGTATAAAAAATTTAAAAATTCCTAAATATCAAAAAAAATTCCTAGATATCAGCAACAATCAATCAGAAGATATAATTTAGAACATCTCATTGACATTAGCAACAAAACCAACAGCTACCTAGAAATTAATCTAATGGGACACCTGGGTGGCTCAGTGGTTGAGCATCTGCCTTTGGCACAGGGCATGATCCCAGAATTCCGGGATCGAGTCACACATCGGGTTCTCTGCATAGAGCCTGCTTCTCCTCCCTCTGTCTATGTCTCTGCCTCCCTCTCTGTATCTCTCGTGAATAAATAAATAAAATCTTAAAAAAAGACATTAATCTAACAAAATACATGCATGATCTTTATGGAAAAAAATATTATTATATTGCCAGAGTATGAGAGCTTAATCACATGTCTTACCTGTAAAAGAATACTCTGCATGGAATCCAACATATTCTACACGTTCATTGGTGACAAAGTGTATCCATACCTCAGGATAAGGTATAACCAGTGGCACTATAGGTTTGGAAGGTCCACACAGTCTCCACATCAGAGGCCCATCAGCATTACCTGAACAAAATAACACACCAAATGCCATTACTTATAAAGCTTTTGAGAAATACATTCAATGAGTTCAGTAGGAAGGTATTGACACACATTGATATTTTGATTTAGTAGCAGACATTTCACAAAGTTCCTTTCTATCTTCATCAACTGCAAAAGCAAGAGTCCCTTCATCAGGATAGAAAAAAAAAAGAAGCTTTTTTTGTATGGGCATCTTTCTCTATTTTGGGTACCATTTTGTTCCAAATCGTGTTTTCATAATTATTTTAGATACCTAAACAGATACAATTAATTAAAAAAAAAAACATTTGGATGCGCCTTTTTTTTTTTTAGGGAGTAAAAAATATAATGCCAACAGTGACAAAAGATAAAAGTGATAATTATCTAAAATTTTAATGATTTCTTCACTGCATTTAATCAACTAAAATGAATAGGATATCCAGTACTCGGGCTAAAAACTATCAGTTTTGGAGCTGAGTATTTTATGACGGTTAATTTGATTAATTTTTATAGAATACCTACAGAGCTCACAATTAATCTGCTCTTTACTTATTCTGTCAGACTGACATCATTGATTTTTAAGTACACAAAATAGAGTATTTTAACTGATCTAAAATTGGGGAATAGAAAGAAGATTGCATTGAACTGGCTGAAATTTGATATACAGTTGTTCTGCTTAATTCAATAGCCAATGTTTTGTTTTGTTTTGTTTTTGTTTCTTGTTTATTTAAATTCAAGTTAGTTAATATATGGTATAAGTGCTGGTTTCAGGAGTAGAATTTAATGTAACCCCTCATGCTCATTCCATCAAGTGTCCTCTTTAACGCTCATCCTCCATTTAACCCATCCACTCCATCCATCCCCCTCCAGCAACCTTCAGTTTGTTTTCTATAGTTAAACTTCTCTCATGGTTTGCTTCTTTCTCTGCTTTTATCTTATTTTTCCTTCCTTTCCTCTATGTTCATCCAACTTGTTTCTTAAATTCCACATGAGTGAAATCATATGAAATTTGACTTTCTCTGACTGACTGATTTCACTTAGCATAATAACCTTTAGTCCCATCCACATTGTTGCAAATGGCAAGATTTCATTCTTTTTGATGGCTCAGTAATATTCTATTGTGTATATATTTCACATCTTCTTTATCCATTCATCAGTCAATGGACATTTTAAGCCAGTGGTTTTGAATCAGGTGTCAATGGTGAGGGTTTATCAGAATCACATAGAGAACATTCTCAAACAAGTTCCATTTCTCTCATAAGTCTTCTCTATCTACATCTTCTCTACCTTCATCTACCTACAAGGGCCCAGATGATTCTCCTGCTGAGTCCCCTGGTCTGTGACCACAGACTTTATCAAATTCTCCTTGAAAATTCTGTCCACTATATTCTCAAAGTCAGCATTGATTCAATAGCTGCCCTAGAACATTGCCACCAGCTCATTATACTGGTTTCTGCTGCTTTCAGCCTCCTTTAAAAAAAATTGTGGTAACATGGAACTCAGTGAAACTCAAATAGCACTGATGATCTACAGTGTTACTTTACTTTTCTCTCTCTTTTTTAAATATTTTCTTTATTTATTCATGAGAGACACAGAGAAAGAGGCAGAGATATAGGTAGAGGGAGAAGCAGGCTCCTTGAGGGGAGCCCAATGTAAGACTCAATCCCAGGACTCTGGGACCACATCCAGACACTCAACCATTGAGCCACCCAGGCATCCCTATTTCTCTTTTTCAAACCAGGAAAAGAGTGTCAATGTAACAATGGAGGCAATTTGATGGATCGCCCACACCTCAACTAGGAGAAAGAACTAAAATGGATTCATCTCCTATGAAGGGAAATTTTTAAAAATTCTTAAGAGAATTATGGTTCACCAAGTAAACCTTAATCCACTTCTCATGAAAACAAAGACAAATTTGACTCCTTTGGGGATAATTCCCAAATAGCTTCCATGTGCTTCTCCATCAGGTACACTGCAAAACTTGTTTTTTTATTTTATTTTATTTTTTTATTTATTTATGATAGTCACACAGAGAGAGAGAGAGAGGCAGAGACACAGGCAGAAGAGGGAGAAGCAGGCTCCATGCACCGGGAGCCCGACGTGGGACTCGATCCCGGGTCTCCAGGATCGCGCCCTGGGCCAAAGGCAGGCACTAAACCGCTGCACCACCCAGGGATCCCCTTGTTTTGATTTCTATGTAATGAAATCCTGTAAATTCAGGAAATCACTGATACATTTCTGACCATGCTAAGTTCCAGTCTTTGAGGAAAGAAGTCTTGAATAGTAAAAGATCGAGGGAACCACCTGAACTCATTAAGTGACAGACAAGGGGTGTCTGGGTGGCTCAGTCAGTTAAGCATGTCCAACTCTTGGTTGGACAGCTCAGGTCATCATCTCAGGGTCATGAGATCGAGCCCTGTGTCATGCTTTGTGCTCAGCACAGAGTCCGCTTAGGATTCTTTCTCTCTCTCTCCCCCACTTCTCCTCCCCTCCCCTTACCCTCTCTTTCTCAAATAAATAAATAAATCCTTTAAAGAGAGAGAGAGAGAATACCGATAAGCTGAATCTATCCTGAGTGTCTCACATCAATGAAACATAGTCTACTTGCAAACTCTGATCCATCTTGCTCGCCATTCATAGGGCATGTTACCTCAGCTGGCTATGCACAGAATTACAGCTTTTTCTGACCAACATTCTTTTGGATTCTATGTGCATATATTATAGCCCCTTGAGTCCCTTTGTTGTTGGTGGCCTCCAGGTATAAGAATACTTTGGATAAATAGGAGAACATGTTCCCTGATTGAACTCACCCACTCGGAACTCAAGGACATCAAACTGACAGTCTTGGTGACTTTCCAGGTAAAAATCTTCAAAATGAATGTAAATAGATGAATTTCCCTGATTTGGATTGCTGAGAGTCCATTCACAGTTTAAGTTTCTTGAGTAATTACTGGCTCCATTATAACCAGGAGAAGTAAAGTTTCCTTCAGGGAAATGCGTAAGGGACCCACCACATACTAAGGGAAAAAAAGGAGGAAGTAAGAGTTAAATTCATGCTATAACAGGAGATACAAGTAATATGATAATAACTAAAATAACAGCAGCAAGATTTTTATTGCTTTGATTTGTTTTTCTAGATAAAGTTCAGATTGTGGGTGAAGGGCTGACTCATGCATGCAGACTATGGAAGAAGTTTGTGTGAGTTTGGAAATATGTGTAAAAATAAACACATAGTTCCTGTAGGAAATACAGGAAATTTCCTGTTATTTTCCTATAGGGTAGATAAGGTGGATTTAAGGGTTTGGCTGTGCATCAGTTTCTCCTAATTTAAGCCTATTATTCATTAATATTTAATTTAGAGGAATAGCTAACCTACAGTAGGGGTCTCAATGGCTTCTCATTAGCAATTCTCCACTTGAACCAAGATTTAATTGGATCAGACAGATAGAATAGCATTATAGTGCCAAGGAACTTGCCCCTTTTCATATGGTAATGAATGTCCCTTGTATCAATGAAACAACTTAGAGGTATTTTAAAATATTCAGTTCCACTCTTTCTAAAATTTAAAACTCTTAGATAATGCACCAATCCAGAAAATAGAATATTTAGGCTAGAAAGTACATATCCTACTTAATTTTTAAATACTCTGTATCAAATATGAGCCCTTATTCATTTACACTGGAAAAATATGTATATATATGAATGACTGAGAAACAATAAAATCCGGTTGTCTTCAACTAAATTACTTATGGGGAGCCAGTTACCTTCTTACAGGCAGAAGGTCTCTCAGCACAAAATAACTGACCAAAGACTGCAGAATGGGCAACCAATATAATGGCAACACTGCATGGAATTGAGCTAGAAGCTCTCCCAATTGCGTTTTTAAGTCTTTTAACTCACAATAGAAGTTTTCTTTCTCAAAATAGAACATTTCTTTTTCCTGACAGGCATGGGTTTTCCCTCTGGTTATGTAAGTTTGCCTATGTAGAAGATCCCAGGTGTAATTTTGATCTCTAAAGGGAGATCAAAATTCTGCTCTTCTGCTGTTGGTAGTAGCTATAGGACATCTGCAGTGCCCACGATTAAAATAGGTGCATTATAACATATTACCTGCATCTTCACTGGATGTGTAGGTAGCCCTGAAGCCTCCAAATGGCCTGGATCCATCAGTGAAAAACACGACTTTCATTGTATTTCCTGAAGATTTGATCTCCCTGCTTGCGTTCACACTACCACACAGCTTCTCTAGCTGAGGTGAGTTATTTCTAATGCCATTGAATATCTGTTAGAAAAACAGTTTAACCTTTAGTCACACTGTCCATCTTGCTGAGTATTTCCTAGAAGATTATCTTCGCAGCCCCAATATATTTCCTTAGAAGGAAACTCTGTGCCAACATGAATTACTTAACAGTATGGGCTCCTAGCCCAGTGCCACAAGCCACTATGTTACCAGGAGCACATTCTGTGGCCTCAGGGTCACTTCACTAAAATGAAAGTATTACAGTAATGCCCTCCTGCCATGTGGTGACAAATGAAAGACTGCAATACTGTCTGCAACTGAAAACCATGCTCTAAATGTAAATTAGATAGGCCAACACACTTACATCTTAGTTCTCAGAGTTCACTGATGGACAATTTTTCTTAACAATGTCTTAGGACCTTTGATATTTGGAATGAAGGCTTAAATGCTAGTCTCTGATGATTTGAAGCATATAGTAACTCAAATATCTTAAAATGCCTTGAAAAGTAACTTTAAAAATCAATCTCAATATCAACATACTAGTTGTTTCCTAAGTACTTATGAATCCAAAGCCTCAATTTTCTTATTAATTTGAATTTTTAAAAAGGGATGAGTAGTGCTGTCTCCAAAATATTAAACAATAATTCTAGTTATGCACACAGTTCTAATAGTTGCAAAGTATTATTCCACTTCTGTTCAAAACCAGGGTGTTTCAGCATGTCTGGTTGTCACAGTTCAGGAAAGATCCAGAAGTAGCTGAATAATAATTGACTGATTGAGTAATTGATATTCCTCTTTTTAAAAAGGATTTGAATCACTCATGATTAGAAATAATGATTCAGAGTTTGACACTAAGAGATACGAAGAAGAATGCACTCCATAACAAAAGAGGGGAGCTTTTAAATTTACTATAATTGATCATTAAATTGAGCTTTGTGAGGGCTTCTGTTTTAAAGAGTCTTCTGACTCACAGGACCAGATATAGCATTTCCTATCACTTACTGAGCACCAATAAAATGCCAGGCTCTGCTAATAGCCTACTTATATTACTTGATCCAATTAGCACAATACTCTCTCAGACATATAACATCATCCCTGCTTTCCAGATTAAGACAGAATTCAGAAAGGCTATGCAATTTACTTAAGTTCAAAGAACTAGTGATAATAAAATTGAATTTAAAGCATCCCCCTGACTCCAAAGTTTGAAGTATTATATAAGGAAACAGAAGATAACAAAATTTCAACAATACTGAAAACAGGAATGGGCAACATATTGCCAGAATCAAAAGGGATTATCAGCAACTACAGGGTAATGGAACATGTCGGAAACCATGATCAACGTCTGCTCTGAGCTTGGAATCACAATGACTGACAATTGTTCAGGCATCCATTTATCACATGAACTGCTGTTAGAGGCAACCCAAGTGCTGTTTCTACTTTCCTCCTCCACTCTTGTTTGTACTCAGAAACTACAACTTCCAGAAAACAATGGGATATGAAGTAGGCAATGGAGATTCAGCTCTGAAACTTGCTATATGCAGAAATAAAATCAGGCACATAGCTCACTGTAGTGCAAGCTGGATGGTGTACTTTTGCCTCTTCTCCTTCTGGACACAGTCAGATAAACAGCTAGGTTTGGAGGGATTGTATCCTTAGGGGCTGGATACAGTATTAATCTAGAAGCTGTGCACTTAAAGCTGCCTTCACTCAACCTGTAGATCTCAGGAAGCTTCCCTTCTCCCTCTCCTTTTTTCTTTTCTTTTCTCTTCTTTCCTTTTCTTTCTTTCCTTCTTTCTTTCTTTCTTTCCTTCTTTCTTTCTTTTCTTTTTCTTTCTTTCTTTCTTTTCTTTCTCTTTTCTTTCTTTCTTTCTTTTTCTTTATCTTTTTCTCCTCCAGCCCCCACTTTTTTTGCAAGAAGTTTTCAAAGTAATAAAATACAGGCAAAAGGCCAGCCACATCCCCTTATTTACAACAGAGTGAAGAAGAAACAAAACAAACATGGAATCTACAAAAATACATTTCAAAGAAAAAGAATCTGGACATGATATTAAAGGTTCATAAAAGAAGTTAATTCTGAAAGTTATTGTTGGAGCTTTAGCCTCTCCAGGAGAAAAGACCTGTAGATATGACATTTGTAGTTTCTCCTAATTAAATGGCCAAGTCCCTCCAACTCAATGAGGACCATAACTTGACAATCCCATGCATACAAAGCCTCCACGCAGTATTTTAGTACTTCTTTCTCAAATAGGAATAAACAGTCAAGGGTCATTAGACATGTAAGCAAACACCAATCAATATATACAAATAAGAAACAGGAATTTGAAGGAAATGGACCCCAAAAGAAGCAACATAAAATTTCAAAATTATGATTAATATATTTATATACATATGTGAATATATCAAATACATGTGATAATTTAACTATGTAGTGTAATCAAAGAGCAATGATAAACTGAGGGTGATTCCAGGCATATACCTTCTCAAAACTTTATCATCCATATCTACTTTTTTATGGAAATACAAGAACATAGGTCTTACCAAAGAAAGGAAATGAACCAAGACAGAATAATGCACATAGCACAGAGTCAGGTGTCCAGCCCAGGAGAGGAACAAAGGGGTGTACAAATTTGATGGGAAAGGGAATGCCCCACGTGACAGCTGGCATCCGGCTTGCAGCTGATGGAGAGGGCTTAGGGAGGATATTGCTAAGGAAAATGAATGAACTGATAGATACGCTTTACTATACATGGTGGGGAGGTACTCTTGGAGTGAAAGTGTGTGGAAGAATTTGTGATCTGTGCATAAAAAGCTAAATGCAAAAAAGGACACAATTATTATTATTAATCAGAAAAAAAAACCAAAAGGAAATGCTACCATAGTGCATTGCTTGGTTGGGTTGGAAATGACATCTGTATAATCACAGTAATGCAAACACTGAAGAGCAATTTATTTATTTTATTTATTTTTTTTGAAGAGCAATTTAAATAAAATCTGTGACGTATATATTTTGGGAGGAAACGGGGAGTCTGAACTGTGCATAGCCCTATGAGCATTTGTAGTGTGTGTGGTAGGGGTGGATTCTGAAAAGAACTAAACCCTCATCTTCCATAGTTGCATGTGGACAGAGGATGTCTAAGACCAAAAAACAAAGAAGTAGAAGAATAGGAATTTTATTTTGAAATAATGACATACATACCACAAGAAGTAGCTAAAAAGTTGAAAGTAGATACCTTTGGCATCTATGATTCAGAGATAGGGAAATGACAAGTAAGATGTGATTCAAAATTTGTGGTTGTTGCTGTAAATTCTATTTTATTATTGGAGCTCTGAAACTATGACTGTTCATATTATCTTTCCTATAGAGCATGTGAAAATTCTACTGGTAAGATTCCTTTTTTTAAAAAAAAATATTTTATTTATTTATTCATGAGAGACAGAGAGAGAGGCAGAGACATAAGCAGAGGGAGAAGCAGGCTCCCTGTGGGGAGCCTGATGTGGGACTCAATCCCAGGACCCTGGGATCATGCCCTGAGCGAAAGGCAGGCGCTCAACCACTGAGCCATCCAGGCATCCCTACTGGTAAGATTCCTAATAATCGTTATATTCAATATGTTCTCAATTATGTAAAGAATTTCAAAGGGAAATAAACTGTTGTATACATCAAAATTTTAGCAATGGGTGGGTGGGAATTTCAAGTCTTTTTTACATTTTTTAAGTTTTGAACTCTCCAAATTCTGTTCAATAGGCATTCATTATATTTATAATCAGAAAAATAGATTAAAATTAGTGTGCAAGTGAATTTATGCCACATTTATTATAAATACATAATATTTTATTGCCAAGAAAATGCATTAAAACATGGTATACTTGGAGTGGTTAATTTTTTTCTACTTCATCTTTGTTTCTATATATTCAGTGAAGGGGCACCTGGGTGGCTCAGTCACTCATTATTATGATTATACAGATGTCATTCATATAGGATGCCACAGGGCCAGTTGGGCTACAGTAAAGATTTGGATTTTCCTCTGAGTGAGATGAGAGGCCAATAGAGGATTTTCAAGGAGAGCAGCAAGATGTGATTTACATTTATCACCCTGGCTGCTGTGTGGAGAATGCAGGGAGACAAGGGAGAGAGTAGGGAGACCAACTGGAAGCTACTAACTAAACTATGTGAGTGGTGATGGCCATAGTAGTGGATGTGGTTAGTAGTTAGATTCTGGATCTCTTTAAAGATCTAAGACATTTTAAAGTAGTTAGATCCTGGGACTTGATTATGGATGTAATATAAGATGTGAAAGAAAAGACTCCAAGACAGAAATCAATGTTTTTGACCCGACCACCCAGAAGTTTGGAATTGTTATTGACTCAGGTAACAAGGATGGAGGAAAAGTTGAGTTGGGTAAGGAAATATATTAATATTAATGTATGATTAATCCAGTTATACATACTTGTCATTTCAGTTAATGATCTTCGTTCTCATTCATGGATCTTCTTTGCTTTCCTTTGCTAAGGGAAGCTAAGAATGCTGATGACATATCTGAAAGCACTTGACCTTGGCAACACTGAGGGCAGGCAGCACAGGTTCTTCCAAAGGAGTTGCTCAGCACCACTGGCAGAGAACAGTAACTCTGCAGGACCACTCAATGGCTTAAAACTTTTGGTGATGGCTTGTTCTGTGACTCTGGTCCTATTCAACTATGTGCTACCCATGGGCTTAACTCTTCTCCATTAACCCACTTTTGCCATGCACAATGATTATTTGCTCCTAAAATTTATCCCACCTATGACCTTGATGTATGTGGTGACAACAAATAGCCTCTTAAAACAGGTTTTACAAATATTATGGCAGTTCACTACACTTCTGTTCTATCTAAAATACTTAGAATTTACCTGAGGTACAGTTGCATGGATGGGAATATTCCTGACCTAGTTTTCTGACTATGATTTATAGGTCAATAAACTCCTTCAACAATGGAATGTAATATCCCTGACTGCAAAAGACACTTACTGTCACATGCTCACTGTAGCAGGATGGATGAGCTTCCAGCCTTAGGTTGTTAAAAGTCAGAGTGATCCTCCTTCCTTCCTGCACCATGATCCTCCACTCACAGACCCGGCCATGAGGATTTGGGTTTGGGTAGTTGGGAGAAGTAAACGTTCCAGTAGGGCCCTGTAGCTCCCCACCACATGCTGAAGTGGAAGAAATAAAAAAAAAAAACTTCCAATTCAATCAAAATGATACCTTCCACAAGAAGTGTTCTCCAAAGTATTTTCTTTAATATCCTACTGGACAAAATGATTGCTCTTATTTATCACTATATGCATATGAGGACTTATAGAGAATGTTTATATTCACTTCTTGTCTCTAATACTGAATATTTAATCCATGATTCCATGGATGACAGTTCATCCACTGGCAGTCCTGTTACAATCATAGCCCAAGAAATATGAAAGAACAATAGGTGGAGTAATCCCAAGAGTCAGAAGACTCAGAAGATGAGAGTAATTATCCAGTTTTTTCAGATAAAATCTATATTTCACTAATGTCAGGACATTTGAAGGGTTGATTCTGATGGCTGTGGGGCTATTGGACTGGCTTTCTTTTTTTTAAGATTTTATTTATTTATTCATAGAGACACACAGAGAGAGAGGCAGAGACACAGGCAGAGAGAGAAGCAGGCTCCATACAGGGAGCCCGATGTGGGACTCAATCCTGGGTCTCCAGGATCACACCCTGGGCTGCAGGCGGCACTAAACCGCGGTGCCACCGGGGCTGCCCTAGACTGCTTTCTTAAGATATGTAATGCATATAGCTCTCATCCCATAATATTTTCCAAGCACTAGTTCCTTTCTTTGGTAGCCTGGATTACAGTTGTGATTTTTCTTTACTGATGTGACTATATGGTTAATGTCTGCCTCTCAACTAAAGTGGAAGGTCCAAGAAGATAAGGGTCATTTTTTTTTCTACAACTATTGTAACACCAATGCCTCACACAGTGCCTAGTCAATGTAGGTGCTCAATTTATACACACACACATTATATATATATATATATATATATATATATATATATATATGTAATTTTCTTTAATGGATCAGTGAACTTACCTTCCATGCTGGATTCAAACCGTAGTCTAAATCCTGAGGCAGTAACAGAACCATCTGTGACAAACCTGACCAAAGCGACATTGCTAGAAGTGTCTATGCTGTCAGGAATGGTGTTTCCACAGTATCTGCCCAATAAATTTCCTGCGAGAAGCAAATAACTAAGTATGTATATGTTCAGGTGATTGATTTTATTTCACCTCTACTTGAGGTGTTCTACAAGTACAAAGAAAATAATAAAAGACGAGACTCTGCCAAAAAGAAAAGCTAACCTCTATTAAGAAAAGCAGGGCAAACATGAATAAAATCAACATATTCATATATATAAAGATGTGTGACAAAAACTGTAACCAATTAGGGCAAGGACATCTCACACAATGAGGGAGCTCATTTGGTTAGAAATGATTCCAGGCAACAGAGTGATGAGTGTCCAACTCATGCATAACCCTCTCTCTCCTTACCTACCAGGATGCTCCTCAAATAACTAACTGCATATGACACTGGAAAGTCTCAACAGGAAGAGGATGCCTTCTCAATACAGTGCTCTCTCAGTGTGATCTATAAGGTAAAACTATATAATGACACCTGAGGCTGTAGACACCCACCGATTATGAGTAGACTCCAGGGAGAGAAAAGCTGGCACTGCCCAGACATGACTGCACTTCTATACAAAGGACAAATGTCATTTTGCCTTTCTTGAGGTAAGGACATTTCAGAAGCTGAATAAGTATGCAGAAAAATAAACACCCCCAAAAGACAGCAGACATATTTTACTGACCAGAGGTATGATTTTCCCAGATCTCCACAAAGTCTTTTTCACAGCCAGAGGAATTCTGAAGGTGAAAATCTTCAAAATGGATGGTGAGATAGTGTCCTGAGGGACCCTTGAGATGCCACTCACAGAATGAGTTGTCTCTATATGGAAGTGTTGGATATCCGCTGCTTTCAATGACACCACTTTGCCCTGTCACTCTTCCCCCACACTGGGCTGCAGAAAAGAGCAATATTCTGTTATGGGGGATTTGTCTTAAAAAAAATTTAACCAGCACATTGAAAACTTTTAGGTGCCAACTGAATATAAATTCACATTTTAAAAATTCTGAAAATGTTTAGTGTTCCCCTTCTTTGAAATCAACTATTGATAAAAAGAGAAACAATACCACAAGTCCAGTCCAATAATGGGAAATGGAAACTGACTGGCATATTCTGTAACATCACATTAATCCTCTCAGGATGTAAGAACTATTAGTTGCAAGGAAGTTTTATTCCAAGAACCAACTGATAGATTGATAGGGCCTGCCTACCACCCTGTGTCTGCGATTCTGAAGACTGAGGGTCTGCTCAGCTGGAAGGGGTACGGTGTGTGATTAGCGATGCCTGCCCTTACTGGTTTAACTATCAAAAGAATATTTCACTGCAGTAACTGGTATCTCAGGGCCTGGCAAATTACTACTCAATTCTTTTTTTATCAGCTGGATGTGATAGTTAGATTGAATTATGTACAATTTGCCTTGGGCTATAAAATGACCTATGGTATAGGTTTAATGTTGTTACTAGTAGGCTTTCCAACTTTTTGGTCATATTAAATATGTTTGGTCAGTGTTCAGACCCACCAGATACTAGATTCTATGTAATTATGGCCATAATACAGTAAATTTTCAGTATGCATGTGTATTGCTCATTTTTAAAAGTAAGGAAGTCAAAGCACTAAGGAGACATACTTGTTCTTGTCTAGTGACTGACTTGGCATTAGAGACTTAGGAGAAAAACATTATCCACTAATGATGAGTTCAAAGTTACTATTCTAAATATAGTTATTTGATTATATTTGAATAGTAAACACTTTTACCAGTTAAGGTGATACTATAGAGATTTCATGATAAGAGAAAGAAACAAAAATTTAATTGAATACATTTTCACAAACAAGTCAGGAAAATACAAAATATTCAGGTTTATTAAAAAGAGTGGTTTGAAATGGAAACCAAAATAAAATTTTAAATTGATAAATGACTTTGGTTTTAAACATTTACGTCCCCTAATTATCTCTATCACTAAGACGATCATTAAAATTAGGCAGATAGAAAAACTTCTCTAAAAATGGTATGCTTTTTAAAAGTTTTATGATAACTAGTCTGTCAGAACTTTCTTATTAAATACAAAAAATGTTGTTACCTATTGCATACTTGATCTTGAACCCCACCTGAGTGGAGCTGTTGTCAGATCGGAACCTCAAATACATCACCTCTCCTGAGGACAACTGACTGCTGGGCAAAGATCTCCCACAGAGCTTGGCAAGTAATGGTGCATTTGAATCAACCCCATCACGCAACTCAAGGTAATTGGATACACAGCTAAAGTAGAAAGAACATTCAGTTTAATATATAAAGTCAGTCACTTTGACATATGTTAAAAATAAAGACTTCACTAACTTTCTCTAAGAGCAATATTAAATCATAATTTTTGTAGAAGACACTCTGACAGTCATTTTAAGTGGTGTGTCACTTCAGAATCTACATAATATTTTTCTAATCGTACATTCTTTGGTTAGTAGCTCAAAAAGGCAGGTTTTACATGTACCGCATCAAAAAATGTTTACTTGTCTTCCCTCTATATTCTGTATTTATTTTATAAAGATAAAAGTCATTCTCAAATTAATGCCTAGGAATCTTAAAAAAAACAAAACAACTATTTTGTCTCACAGGATGATAGGACACATTTCACATGACAAGGACAAACTCTCTTGACAGCTCTGCCACCCAGGCTAATGGAAAGTCTATGCATGAATTTTCTGTGTCCATAAAGTGTGCAAGTATTTACCCAATATTTCTGAAGAAAGTCAATCAGCCAATTAATACTTACTGAGTGGCACAGCGGCATTATATGAGGTGCCCATAAACAGGAAAAGTTCTTGTACCTGAATTTTGTACCATACACATATTCTTGCAAATTCATACATACTTTTGTTAAACAAAGAAAAATTCATGTGTTGTTCTGTTTTTTCCTGTCATTGTAGTTATTCTCTTTGTGTTCAACAGTAAGACTTATCCCTGGTTTGTAATCCCTTAAGAATTCTCATTAAAGACAGACTGGGAAATTGTCCTGTACTTGCTTTAGTCCTTTCTCAGACACTGGTGATCTAGTGTCACGTAACACGAATTTCCATTTGTTAAACAGATATTTTATTATTTATGACATTGAGTATGAGGCTGGGAAAATATTCATCTACCAGAGACACTATATTTTTCCTGTGAGAGGAAGAGCGGATAACATAAATCTCAAACAGCCATCCTCAGTGTCTCTTGGAGGATGTGTGTGGTGTCAGGAGGGCCAGCAACTGTGTACATAATCTGCTAAGCTCATAAGAGAGGGCTAGTGGGCAACGTTTTCAGACTCTAGGTGTAATGCATGTCCCTTCCCCATTCCTGGATTTCCTATGCTGAAAAAAGCAGAGAAAAAAATTATTCTCAAAATAACAGCTAAAGAATATTAACTCTGAGTAGGAGAAAAGTGAAATATGGAGGTGACCTACTTGGGTGTTTCTTCAATATTGAATTGATCTTCAAACTGCACCCTTATGAGCTTTCCAGGAGGAGCAGCTATGAGCCAATTACAATCAGCATGCTGGGGGTAATTGTTAGGGTGGCCAGGGGAGGTCACATATCCCGCAGAATTCACATCGTGGATGTAGATATTGCCCCCACAGGCTATTGAGAAACACAATTCAATCAGTCAACAGTCTGGAAAAGAGGATGCAATGCCACTATTTTTTTTTTGTGCTGTCTTATGTTGTTGTTGTTGTTGTTGTTGTTTTAACTGAAACATAGTTGACACTTAATGCCACATTAGTTTTAGGTGTACAACATAGTGATTTGATACATCGACATGATTTCACTTATATGTGGAATCTAAAAAACACAAACAAACACACAAAAAGCAGAGACAGACCCATAATATAAATACAGAGAACAAACCAGAGGTTGCCAAAGGAGAGGGCTGTGGGGGGATGAGCCAGATGGGTGAAGGGAAGTGGGAGGTCCAGGCTTCCAGTCAAGGATTGAATGAGTCATCGAGATAAAAGGTACAGCATAGGAAGTACAGCCAACTGTATTATAAGAGCCTTGTATGGAGCAGATGGTGGCTACACCTGTGGTGAGCACAGCATAACGTCTAGACTTCCCACTGTTATTTTTTAAAGTCTCTTTATCTGTATTTCCAATCTCAATTTCCTTTCATCTGGATTTATCCTCCTTCTCTTTTTAAGCAAATAGATTCTGGATTTGCTATTGGGGGAGCTACCAAATGTGCCACTTCTTAATTTGCTCAACCGCAAATTCTCTTAGAATATTTCTCTTTTCCTTAAAGCCAACAAAATGCTTATGGTGCATAGTGCATGCAGTAGAACATGATGGAAGCATTAATACACATTCGCCACGTAGACAAGCACGTGAATACAGTAAGGCTTATAATTCCCCACTGACAGGGCAGTTGAATAGAAAGACACAGAGCTGGGATCTTGAAGTTTAAAAGACGAAGCAGATATATATTTGCACAACTCTGTGGGCATTCACTCATTATGTTCCTTCAGGATTCAGATGCATTTGAAGAGCAAGAGATGACTGGCATGAGAGGATTTTTTTAGCCAGTTTCTGGAAGAAGATAAATGAGCTTTTTAAACCTCTTTTCTAAAAAACCAAAGTATGTAAAAATACTTTCTTTTTACTAATGAACATTTTCTGGCAATCTCAGCAAACAATCCAGGCCAGAGTAAACTAGGTACTTACAATAGTGATGAAATTAACCTGGTAAGTTAGTTTCACGGATATGTGAATCTGCTGAACTCCACTCACATTTATTTCTGCTATCATTCACTCAGGTTTGGTTCTCTCCTGAATTTTGCCATCACCCAGAATTCTTCCCGTCTCTGAACCCCTAAACTGCAGAATCTTCTGACTGCCTTCCACCCCCTTGCTCTTGGCCTTTCCTTTAGACTCAGCTTGGAAAAATCTATTTTCACCACTGCCTGCAATTCAAACCATGTGTCGAAATCAATGCCTCCAAATGCATGCTCCCCACTCTCAACGCTGCGGAGCAACCCTGCTTTCTCACCAAATATCACAGCTATGCCCTCAACCCTTATTCTCCCCACTCATTCTTGAGCCTCAGCAGCTACTTGGAGCTCTCCTTTAGAGCGTGATGGAAGAAATCAGGTGAGAACACTCCCTCAACCTATTACCACCCTTAAGAAATTTATCTGCATCTCTGCCTCCTTTATCATCCCCTTGCACACTGTATTCCTGTAGATCGGGTTGGTCTCCCACTCCACTCTCTCCTCAGTTCCCCTTACCCTGTGCTCACTGGCGCTCTCCCTCCCCGTCCACTCCCCTCCTCGCCCCTTGCTCCTTTTACCTTTCCACACCTTACATGCCCAAGTCAGCAACAGTCATTTTCTCTGTTCTCACCGCCCTCTCTCCTCCTTCCCCCTTCACTTTGCAGCCCCATCAAAGCACTCTTGTTCCCTCACAGTTGTGGACTCAAGCATCTTTTTATTTTACATCCACAGCATTTAACCTTGTTGATCATGTCTCTCTCTTCTTTCCATTTCTGTTATCCAGCTGCTTGGACACCGAGCTCTCCTTCTCCTTTGATCTCTCACACCATTCCTCCTTTGGTCCCTGGGTACCTCTTTCCAGGTGTTTCCCAGAAACTGGAAGTTTGTACCTCTGTATCTCTATTACCGATTTTCACCCATTCTCCCCCCCCTCTGGCAACCACCAGTTTATTCTTTATATTTAAGAGTCTGTCTGTCTGTCTGTTTGTTTAGATTCGAAATATAAGTGAAATCACATGGTACTTGTCTTTCTATGACAGGCTTATTTCCCTTAGCAGAAAAATCTCTAGGTCCATCCATGTTGTCACAAATGGCAAGATTTCATTCTGTTTTCAAGGCTGAATAACACTCCGTTGTGTGTGTGTGTGTGTGCATGTATATACATATATATACATCTTCTTTATCCACTCATCTACCAAAGGACAAGAGGTTTTGATATCAAAAGCATTTGGAGTCTAATAGTAAAGGCAGAAAGATGGGGAGGAGGTAATAGCCTTACACAAAAAGAGGGTCCCCAAAGGAATAAAAGAGTCATAACATTTACAAATAAACCTTTAGAGGTTGCCTGGGTGGCTCAGTAGGCTAAGCATCTGACTTCAGCTCAGGACATGATCTCAGGGTACTGGAATAGATCCCTGCATCAGGCTCTCTGCTCTGTGGGGAGTCTGCTTCTCCTTCTCCCTCTGCCCTTCCCCACCATTCATGCTCTCTCTCTCTCTCTCCCTAGTAAATAAATAAAATCTTAAAAAAATATATTGCTCTAAAAAAACCCAACAAACAAACCTTTAGTGTATCTGAATTACCATAAATACTGACTTTAAAAAGGCAATTTTAAAAAAGGTAGTTTAAGACTAACTCAAGACTCCATTATGGAAAAGTAGAGTTCTCTGGGATGGACTGAAGTCTACTCACTAGACACAAGGCACTGTTACTCTACAAAGCCTACTCTTCAGTGCCAAGTGAAGTTTGGCCCACACAGGATTCGGCAGCTGAGTTCAGCACAGAGATAGAGAGGGATCACAAACTCTCAGCCTATAAAGTAATGGTGCTGGTGTCCATAGAGCTGTCTCAAGGTTCCTTCTAAGTGCCAGAGCTGTATGTAGCAGGAAGTAGCAGAAGTACATTCCCTATAATCATGGAACCTACTTAAATTATTAGATGATTTTCTGTGTCATCTGGTAGACCCTTATTTCTTCTCCTCTTCCAAAATAAAGAAATTATGCTGACATTTGAAAATCTCATATTTTGGAGAATATACAACATAATATATGGTTTTATTTAGATTAACATATTTTTAAAATATACTAAGGAATCTGAGTCGAGGTCATATGATTATCCTGAAATCTATATTACCTAATTTTGGGGAAAAGCAAAGATTTATTTTCTACTACTTTCTCTTTTGAAACTATGCTTATTTACTTATTTATTCAATTAAACATTATACAAAAATAAATGTCACAAATTAAGTCATTATGGTAGAATTAAATATAATTATAATCAACTGTAATCAAGTAAGAGTAATTAAGTAAAGATCACCACTGTAATATATAATTAAAGGGGTAATAACAGAATCAGAGGAATATGTGTTCATTTTAAACGAAAGCATACAAATGATTATAAAACAATGTGATTATCATTTCTTGTGATGTTTCCATTATGGAATATAACTTATAATTAGACATTTTATAGCAGAAAGGACTAAGAAATTTCAGGGTATCCTTAAGACCAGTTTAATTTATAGTCATGGAGAATTTTACTTTGTTCATTCTCTTGATTAAGTAGACTTGGAAAAATCCACACCTCATTTTACTTATCTGTGGAATGGGAATGTTGCCTTCCTTAAAAAGCAGTCATGATGAGATAATGAATGTATCGAGCATGTAGTAAGTATCTGAAAACAGGCAGCTATTCTTGTTATTACTCTGAGTTTACAAAAGAAAACTTTACATATTTTTTCCTCACATCTTTTTAAACAAGGAAGACCAAGCAACTGCAGGAAAAGTACAGGCATTATTCTCTGTGAAAATACTTACCTAAACTCTTTGCCTCATATTTGATCTTAAATCCTTGCCCTCCATTACTACCATCAGAAATAAACTGAACAAACATTTGGTTATCTGAGGTGAACAGAGTGGATGAAGGACGACTGCCACAAAAATGACCATTTCTTCCATGGGGTCCCAAGGGTGGAGAATAGATATCAGGTCCATTTTTCAGCTAGGAACATGAATTAAAATTGCATAAATTCCTTCATACTGAGAGAGATGGAGCAGTCAATTCGTATCAATTTTTGTCCCAGGAGAAAAGAATCATCATTTCATTTTTTTGAATGAAGTCTGCAAAGATAATAATCATAATCGTAGCAAGCATGACCTACCACCAAGTAATCTCCCTGGCTGCAAGAAGAATCTCCACTTGGAATCTGGAAGGGCTGTTCAAAATGCACAGCAATGGTCAGACCACTCTGAACCAGGACGTGCCAAGAGCAGTTGAGGTTGGGACTGTAGGTCTCTGGATACTGAGGAGATGTGATAATCCCTCTGTCTGCATGTAAATATCCACCACAACCTTTCCAAGAAGAAACAAAGATATCTATTTATGTGACATTTACGATGGGATTTTTATGCTTTCCTGTTTTTCTTGGGGATTTTTAAAGTGTAGGCAATTGAAATGTGGTTCAAAACTAACTGGGACCAAAGTATCAGAATGATTATCCCAAGGAACATTTGTTGAACATATATGACAAGGGTACTCATTTTGTGGTTTTTCCTAAGATCGGGATATACAAATAAGCAATAGAGACAAATTACTTACTTTCAGAAGCTTACTTTAGAGATGAGTAAGACAAAAATTAACATATATATAATAAGTGGGATGAGGATAAGTTCTATGAGGAAAAGTGAATACAGAGAGGGAGAATGGTATAGTATTGTCTGGGAAAGCTAGAGAAGGCCACGTTGTTACAGTACCACCTGAACAGAGACCTGAAGAAATGAGAGATCAAGCCATATGGCTTTGTGAGAGAAGAGCGTTCCAGTTCAGAAAGCACTTGGTGTAAAGGCTTGAGTGGTACATCATGTAAGTCAGAGTTAATGAGGCACAGTGAGTATTCCCAAAGGGATCAGGGCTAGGTCATGCAGGAAACTGAAAGGACTTATTTTAAGTAAGAGGAAGATATTCAAGGATTTTGATCATCAGAATGGTACTATCTGACTTAGATTTTAAAAGCATCATTCTGTCTGCAATACCTAGACTGTAAGGGGGGCAGGCAGGGAAAAGCACAAGCAGGGTGTCCAATAAGGAAGTGGCCACCAGAGTCCAGGGAGAGAGGATAGGGCCTGGGCTTGGGGTGGTTGGGGTCTAGATGTATTGGGAAGGTAGAATCATGTGATCTGTTGATGGTCAGGAGGTAGGGTTAGGCGGTAGGGTGAAAGAAAGAGAAGGAACAAGAATGATGTCAAGAGTTTTGGCTTCAGCAACTATAAAGAATGTACTTTCCATTTATTAAGATTGTAAAGAGTATGGAATAAACAGGTATGGAGGGTGGAAGGGAGTGGGAAGCAAGAGTTCAAGTTTCACATGTAAAAAATGGAAATACCTTCTAGACATGCAGCTGCCCAGCATGTAGGAATGTGCACACACACACACACACCACATATACATATATACGTGCACACATCCATCTGTGGTACACATGTACGAGAGAGACAGAGAGAGAGAGAGAGAGACTGGGAGAAGAGAGAGGATGGAGGGAGCAGGCTCAACGAGGAAGTGCAGCAAGTTCACTCAACTATTTAACTCACAGGTGGAAATTTATCTTAGGTCTGTCTCACATCAAACCCCATTATCTTCAACCACTATTCAGCCCACCTCCCTGAGCATGAAGAAGATAATTTATCTTCCATTGCTCCCTACTCTGTACAAGATATATATAGTAGTGCAGGAAGTATTAAATAAATTTTTAATGTCTATAGGGAGAGTCTACTTCAAAATTATGCTTTTTGGTTAAAAGCATGAGAATCTTTAAATGTCCCATATTCCACGGACTACTTCTTTCATTTTAATCCGGGTTTGGCTTTAAAGTTACTATTGGACTTCCCGTTTTATCAAATTTTGAACATCTTGATCATACTGCACATAATCCTTCCCACATATTGTGCACATTCTGACTCATCAAACTCATATTTCAAGAGAAACAAACTCTTCCTGCCAACCCTCAAATGAATGATTCAAGAGATTTCTGAAGATATCTTCTGTATTACTTTGTTTATTTCTTAGACTGAAGCTTACTCTGACTTATTGTCCCTTTGATGTGTTATGGATAAGTGCTATCCAGTTCTGTTCTAACTGAAACCCTCAACTAGGCCGAAAAATTGTTTTAAGGATCTCAGTCATATGCATGAACTGAGAACACACCATGAACACACCTTTCTGGGTGGGGGCATCTACCCCACCCAGAGACCCAAAGCCAGGTAATCCTTTTGTACAACTCAGCCACAGTGTTTTGGATCAGACTCAGTACCTGACATAAGGATAGCCATCCAGAGGCAGAACAAAGACTCACGTGAAAAATAAGCAGAGTATATTAGGGAAAGAATGAGAGAAAGAGAGGTGATATGACATGAGATTAAAAAAAAAAAAAGAAACCCAAAACATGTTACTTTTGTGAAAGGATGCATTAAAACCGGCTCCAGTTATGCTGAAGTCTGAGGTGAACCGGATGAACATGTACTCTCCAGTAGACCGGATGGGTCCGGGGATCTCTCTGCCACAGAGAACTGCTAGCTGTGGGGCCAGGTTGCTATCTCCTATGCCAAAGAAAGGAAATGTCAGCAGGAAAATACACTCTCTTCAGAGTCTCCTCCACCATCATTTGCAACCCAGACAAAGCAGCTTATATGTTTTTTTTTCAGGACATCACCATTCCTAGGAGATAATGAGATTCTCAAATACAAGGACACTCCAGGGGTTACATCATTCTGGCTTCTGGCTCCAGCTCCTAATCACGCTGCCTACTTTTTCTTTACCCTTGATGTTAAAGTCTCCTTTGACAGTCCCCACTGTCTTCCTCAAAATTGGGTAACAGTTCTTCCTGGCACTAAAACTCAAAATCAGAGTATATGGGGGTTGGGAAGGGATGGAGGAGCAGTGCCGAAGTGTATGTTAGAGACTCAGCTAAATTACTCTGATCGCTGAAGGTCAGATGTCTAAAGGAGAAGAAAGATTCGTTCTTCAGCCTCAGATCCTATGCTAATGTTGTAAGGTCATTTGCCAAGACATGTGCAACTTGTGTATGCAGAGGGTTTTTAAGTTGTGACTGTGGTTTTTTTGTGGGTTTTTAAGACTTTTCATTTGTTTGATGCTGTTTATTCTTTTTTACTATTAAACGAACACACTTATGTCCACCTGTGTGAAGGATGAAAAAAGACAGTTTCAGTAAGTGTGCCCTCCAGGGAGAGATGTAAAGGATGACCGTGTCACCTCATGGTTCTTCTTCCTTTTTACTGCTCTTAAATATAAGCAACTTGGAACAAAGCCGCAATCAAAGCTAGAATGGAGCAAAAGAACATTATAAAATATTTGGATTCCTTGTCTGAGAAAATTCATGTTTTTTTTCCTCCTTCTAAGGAAGATAATTAATAAACTTCAAGCTTATAAAAACCAAAAATAGAATATGAGACATGAGGAAATTTGCCCCTTTAATGCAACCAGCAAAGTGAATCCCTTTGACGCCGACCACTACCTAAAACTCACTCATTATTACCTACTCCAGAGAATAAGGTATTGTCTGGGATGACAAATGCAATGGCATAGCTATAAATAGGAGATGCTAGAAAGGTGTTCTTTCTGACCTCTGGAAATTTTTGTTTTTTTACAATTCAAAAGTTTCTCTCTGTAACTCCTTTTCCTCTTGTTATCTTTGCCGTGCAATTTTGCTACACATTTCACTGCAAATTGTTTTTTTTACTCATTTTCTAATTGTCTATATCACAAAATTTTGAAGTTTATTACATATTATTATTATTATATCATAGGTGCATATTTTCTCTATTAGTGAGACCAGGTAGGGTCTACTGATTTTTATTTCTTTTCTAAACTCCACGTCAGACTGTCTGATTAGACAATGCTTATCTCTAAATAATTACTTATTGACTACCTAACTGATGAGTTGGGAGATAATCCAATAATCACAAGATGGTTTGTTTCTCCCCTCAGTATCTATAATAAATACTGAGGCATTTCTAGGATCTTCTATAACTTCACCATATGGATTGTAGCAGGGATGAACCTGATCTTTAAGGAGAGGGGAAAATCAAAGGTAAAGAACCAGGAGTATAGGGTAGTCTGGTGATTCTCTTTCTAGTCCAAACTCCTCATTTTAGAGATGTGGAAACTGAGGTCCAGGATTACCAGTAGCTGATATTTATCGAGCAATTATTATTACCACTTTGAGTGCTTTACATGTAACATCAGACTGTATCTTCACAGTAATGCTACTAGCTACTAGTAAAAATACTAGACTCAGGTATTTTTATCACCCCAATTTTGTAAGGTGGAAATAGTCTTAGAGAAGATATATAATTTGCCCAAAGGCACAGAATATAGAAGTCAACAAGGATTTAAAACCCTTGAGAAGTAGCTCCAGATGTTCAAACTATGTTGTTAACTGATTTCTCTAGGATCACAAAGAAAGTATGTTTTATATCTGTAAATAGATAAAAGGATTACTGATTCATGGACACAATTATTATTTTGCTTTCCCCCCATTTACTATGCTTTTTTTTTAACCTTTTTCTAGGGTCAGTGCAGTTTCACAGGACCTCAATTTGGGGGAATCTTCGGTATATAAAATTTATTGGTACATGGTCTAGAAAAAACTGATTCAGTAGTGAATCATCACAATCCTGTAAAATGAATAAGCAGGTGGGAGAGTGACTCAAGTCTCCCACGAAGGCTACAGGGCCCTCTCTGGGGGTAGCCCAGGGATGTCACAGCTAGCCGGGAACCAAGGGCCATGAGCTGAAGGCCTGTGATGACTGACCAATTGTACAAGTGGCCTGAAAGTATTATTGCTTGTGGTCACTGGTTTTAGATATTTGCTTCAGAATGTGATATGCTCCTGCTACTCAGAAGCAAAAACACTGGCTGAATGAAGAACAAACAATTGAAGTGGGACTTGAAATTTCATGTCTTCTAAATGTAGACTAATCACTGTACAAATGAATAAAATACCCGCCAACGGCCACATAGTCGGCACCCAATAGCTACTTCTTGAATGAGTAAAGAAACATATGAGGAGCTAATGAGCCTATTCAGCCCCTCCTTATGTTGTGAATAAAAATCTCTTTGGATACGCCACACTCCAATTTAAAACACCGTTATTGTTTGGGCATGTAAGTGAATTTGCTAAGCTCCCAAAGCTCTACATCTCAGCAAGAACACCTCCAATCTATAAAGAGTTCATCATGAAAACTATTTTAGAAATAGCTCTAGCAAAGTAAACTGAAATCTAAATTAAACAATTCTGAATTCCATATCTATAAAATGCCAGGACTTTTGCTAGAGAATTTTGCATTTATTATGTTCCCTGATACAACAACTCCAAGAAGTAGATATTGGTCTCTTTTTCACAGACAATTAAAACAGATATGGAGCCATTTAGTATTTAGTGCAAGGTGGCACAGAAGAAGAAGAAAGTAACTCCCTGGCTTCAGGCTTCTAAGAAAAATTATTGGTGGAATGAAAAGCAGCTTGATAGAAAGTGAATTTCCTTCATCACTGGAGTTACCTACCAAAGATACTTTTTAAAGTTTCTACTAGATTCTGAATGCTCAGAATGTATGTGCAAGAACACACTCATCTTATTATATGAAAAGCTTAAAATTTTAATATCTACAGGAGTACCTTGATAGTGAAAGGATGATAATTTCTCTGAGCAATGTGCTAATTGCTTATGGTTGACAGGAAAAGGGGGGAAAAGTTAAGATTTATGATCTCATTTCGTTCGTATGATGGATTTGAGTCTTAGTCTCCAGCCTCTACAGAAGGAAAGTAAAGTACCTCTCCCATTTCCTAACTGTATTCCATGAAAATCTAGGGTTGAGGGGATAAGGGAGATAAGACCTTGCATACTAGTAACCTATGGACCAAAAGCAAATACATGTTTGGTCCACAAAATGCTCTGAAGCATTTTTCATTAATTTCCAAAATCTAACGATTAGGAAATTCATAGAAAATTCTTTATCTTTCATATGTTTTAGAAAATAGGAGGCTAAAGAACACTGAGCCTGCCTTCCTAGTAGCTGCCGCTCTAACTGTTCTCTTTTAACACTTTTCTAGTTATGTTCCCTGTGGTCTAGGCAGGCGTGAGAGGTAGCAATGTCTTTATCATGGCAGGTAGTGGTTCTCAAACTTTAGAGACCATCATTATCACCTAGAGGCAGGGGAACAAGGGTCAGGCTAGTGAAGCACTCACATCACAGGCAACATTCAAGGTGGGGGGGGCGGAGCAAAGACGATATCAAGATAAATAATACTTTAGTGCAATGTTTTAAAAATTAATATTTAACATCAAATGGTCAAAATATAAACAGTTTAAATGAAGGTAGGCTCTAACCCTGCAGTTTGCACAATCCTGTCTTACCTTCCTCACCCTAAACATGGCCCCTGCCTGGAAGGCTTTTAAAACCACAGATCTAGGCCCCATCCTGAGAGTTTCTACTTTAGTAGGGCTGGGGCATGGGCTGAAAGATTTGCATTTTTAACAAGTTTCCAGGAGGCACTGATTCTGCCCGTCTGGGGACCTCACTATGAGAAACTGATCAGAGGATAGGACTGCCCTCTTCTCCAGACATATGAATTGCGAAGCACAATTTTGTACATGTTGCATATTAGCATGATGCTTCTCCCTCACTCATTGCATAGCAATGCTACACCTGGGAATAGAGGAAAAGATGAAAAATGTTTGCCCTTAATTCTACTAGTCTACCCAGAGATTCAGTAGACACAGAGAATTGAATGTATTGCAACTATATATACTTTTTCATACTTAGATCTTAAAGTCATAGGTATAAAATGGCAAAATCTATCTCCAAAGACTTTCCATGAAGCAGCAGCATCTGGAAACTCAGACCATTACTTCCTACTGAAGCCAAAGCTAGTGCTTTTTCTTAGGGGTGCAATGCTGTCCCTGACATCATATGTGCATGACTTTGCTACAGGAAATTTAATACTTTCCTCACATTCTTTAGAAATTGTCACCAGTTCTGGTATTGGATGCCTTCATTGACCATAACGTCTGAGAACTTCCACACAAAACAGATGGAAGCAGTAAACAAGCAGTATTATAATTCAACGTAACTAAATATATTTTAGGGCTGAAACTTGGTAGGTTTTTTTTTTGTTTTGTTTAAAAGTTTCTCACCGTCTCTGATCACAAGTTTGTCATAGTCACATGTTCTCTGAGCTTCAATGTCCAGGGAAAGGATGTTGAGTTCCACAGTAGAATCTGGGGCCTGAATAAGCCACGTACAGTCAGCGCTGTTACTGTAGCTTTCTGGCCAGCCTGGGGAGAAGAGAAAGACTGGCGCATCTCCTGTCCTCAGGAAGCCACCACAAGCACCTGCCAGAGGAAACACCAACAGTTATGAAATACCTCCAATGAAAATGAATCTAGCATGTTCTAGGCCATCCTGAACCTAAACAACCAATTAAAACAGTTCTCAAAGAAATCTAGAAATATTTTATTAAACTTGCTGACTCACACAGCTGCAATTTCTGTTAATTTATTTTTCGTGTAAGAAAAACACACTGTATTCTGCTTTTTTCATCATAGTTTTGCCACATGGTCCATTTATTGATTAGGGTCTGTTATTTGTTAAGCATAAGTTAGTTCATGTAAAAGACTCTATTATGATTATATTATTATCATTATTTATGTTTCCTCTAGAATTTAATCTTTACTTTTTCAGCATAGCTATTCAGCATGTAAGTTATATCTGGACAACTTTAAAATAATTTTCAATTTGTTAAAATGTACAAGAGCCTTAATTTCTTACTCAATTTGTTTAAAATTAGCTTTAATGAACTGATATGTATATCTCATAAACTCATCCTTTTAAAATATATAATTCAGTGGATTTTAGTATATTCACAAAATTCTGTAACCATCATTTTAGATGGTTTTTAAGAACATTTTCATCATTCCAAAATATATTTTATACCCATTACCACTGATAGTCTGTTTTCACTCTACCATGGTCTATGGGAACCAATGGTCAACTTTCTGTCTTTGCTTATGGATTTACCTGTTCTTGACCCTTCTTGTAAATATAATTATACAAAATGTGATCAGCTTTTGTGCCTAGCTTCATTTACTTAGCATCATGTTTTAAAACATGATGTATTCCAGCAAGCATTACATCAGTACTTCTTTCATTTTCCTTCATTTGTTCCTTTCCTTCTTTTAAGGCTGACTAGTATTCCACTGTATAAATATACTGCATTAAGTTCTATCAGTTGTTTGATATTTGGAGTGTTTCTGCTTTTTCACTATCATGAATAATGCTTCTATGGATATTCAATGTGTACATTTTCATGTGGACATAATGTTTGCAATGCCAATAGGTATATGACTAGGAATTTAATTGCTGGATCATATGGTAAGCCTTTGTTTCAATTTTTTAGGAATTGCTAAACTGTTTTCCAAAATGGTTATATCTTTTTATATTCTTACCAGCAATCACAAGATTCCAATTTCTCCACATCCTTGCCAACACTCATTATTGTTTATCTCATTGATTAGAACCTAGTGAGTATTAAGTATATATTTTCTAGTATACCACTTTAATTTACTTGTTCTTCTTTTATTATATATTTTTAAGTTATTTTCTCAGTGGTTTTCCTGGGATTATAATTAGCATCCAATATGAAACAATGTAGTTTGGACTAACACTAATTTAGTTTGAATAGTAAATAAAACTTTGCTCTAAAAGAATTCCATTCCAACTCTCTCATCCTTAGATGCTATTATTGCCATAAAAATTATATATTTAGGAGTGCCTGGGTAGCTCAGTTGGTTAAGCATCTGCCTTCAGCTCAGGTATGGTTTCAGGGTCCTGGAATCAAGGCCCACATCAGGCTGTCTGCTCAGCAGTGAGTCTGCTTCTCCTTCTTCTTCTCCCTCTCCCTTTATGGTCTCTCTCTCTCTCTCTCTCAAATAAATAAAATCTCTTTAAAATATATATTTAAACTTTACAAACCCATCAATATAGTTTTATAGTCATTGCTTTATGTAGTTGTCTTTAAATCAGCAGAAGAGGGCAGCCCGGGTGGCTCAGTATTTTAGTGCTGCCTTCAGCCCAGGGTATGATCCTGGAGACCCAGGATCGAGTCCTGCATCAGGCTCCCTGCATGGAGCCTCCTTCTCCCTCTGCCTGTGTCTCTGCCTCCCTCTCTCTATGTGGGTCTCTCACGAATTAATACATCTTTAAAAAAAATAAATAAAATAAAGTAAATCAGCAGAAGAAAAGATCTACAAACAAAAATACATTTATAAAATCTTTATATTTGTTTATGTAGTTATCTTACTGTTTAGCAGTAGTGAAGACATGCTATGGTACTTTCATTTCAACCTGAAAGCTTTCCACTAGAATTTCTTGTACAGTAAATCTGCTAACAAATTCTCTCAATTTTCATTTTTCTGGAGTATTTTAATTTCTACTTAGTTTGGAGGATACATTTGCTAGATATACATTTTTAATCAAATCTTTTCATTTCAACACTCTAAAATGTCACTCCATTGCCTTCTGGCCTTCATGGACTCAGATGAGAAGGAGGTATTAAACTCATTGAAGACTCTTTGTATTCGATAGGTTGGTTTCTCTTGGTCCTTTGAAGATGATCACTTTTTCTCCAGCTTTGATATTTTGTGATGTATATAGGTGTGGACTTCAGTGGATTTATCCTATTTCAAATTTAATGGGATTCTTGGATGTGTAGACTAATATTTTTTTTATCAAATTTGAGAAGTATTCAGACACTATTTTTTCAAATATTCTTTGTCCCTCTCTCTCTCCCTCCTCTTCTGGGATTCTCATTTTACATATGTTAGTGTCATTGATAGTTTCTGAGCTGTGTACAATTTTTTTAGTCTTTCTCACAGACAAGCTAATCTCAATTGACCTATATTCAAGTTCACTGATTCTTTCTTCTTCCTGCTGAAATCTGTCCTTGAGCTCCTCCGAGGATTTTTTTTTTTTTCATTTCAATTATACATTTCAACTCCGGAATTCTTTGCCAGTTGGTTTTTTTTTTTATTAATTTCTATTACTTTACTGATATTTTTTCCTTAGTTATACATTATTCCCATATTTCCCTTTAATTGTCTAGACATGGTTCCTTATAACTTTTTAACATATTTGTGACACCTAGTTTAAAGTCTTTGTGCGTTGGGATATGCCTATAACGCTGTAGCAGGCAGTTTACAACTCTGCCTTAGACTGCACTTCCTGCTTACACAGATCCTCAAGATCAAATGGAGGTGAGAGATTAGGGCCCTCTCACATCTTTTCCTGGACATGTGCACAACCCTGCACACGTGTGTGGCTTTCTAGATTCCTGGAGATATGTCAGAGTTTTCCAAAGCTCCATAGGATATCGCATTCCCCAGATTTTTCCTTTTACAGTTTTGTTCAGTCTCTTGTTAGCTGCAACTGGTATCACTGAGACATACAATTGTAATGTTAAACAACCGCCATTGCTTGTTTTCCACAAACACACCGGGGATAGAGCTACTGGCACAGAGCAACCTCTGTAACAGGTCAAATGAAGACAAGTCCTGAGAATGGACCTCTTCTAGGAAGTTGCCAGATAGTTAGATATTAGTGATTTCTTAGGAATAGGATTTTTATTATTATTATTATTATTTTTTTTTTTTGCTCCAAACCTGTCCTACCCCTTCCAATAGTTGCTAGACTGCTGGTCTTCATAGCTACCATAGTTGTGAGGATACCAAAAGGCAACTGCAAAGCTGAGGCAAGAGGAGAGATGGGGAATCAAGATGCCAGAAAGCTGAATGTTTCAACTGAGATTCAGCATCATCCTTGAATAAATAAATAGGCTTTAGATTGTAGCAAGCTTTGATTAATTTTCAGAGTTCTCAAAAGTTGATTTTGGCAATTTTGACAATGTTCTCATTGTTTTTACACAGGAATGGATTTCCAGTGATCCTTACTCCATCATTCCAGGGGTTTATGACTTTTATCAGTACATATTTGAATTTTACTAAGACCACCAGGAAGTAAGTATAAAATTTTACAAGACGAGGTCCTAATTCCTGAATCCTATTACTACACAGGCTATAGAACTAAGAAAAAAAAAAAGAGACAAATGAAAGCAATTTTCAAATGAAAGATCTATTATTCAGTATCTTCAAATGTTAAGATTTTCCTTATGAGAAATACTTCTTATCCTAAATTTATAAAAGGCAGTTGTCACACTAACTGACTTTGAGTCATTAATCTTTTTGGTCAAATATTCATTTTTCTTCATTTCCAAACACATGGTGAAACTACTTTGCCTTATACTTTTGTGGTCGAATGAAGCCATTTGACCAGTTTGAGTTAATGGCTTATGAACAAAACGACTGTGTCACTTTTAGGATGAACACTTTTACACTAAGATGTCCCAGAGTTCTCTTTCCTCCTGCCATGATCATAGTCAATGTCCCAGACAACATCAGGTTCGGCAGCCTGGGTTATGGGATGATACTGATGACAAGGCACCTAGTTAATCCAAAAGGAAGGCGTAGCACAAACCAGAAGGAAACTTTATTATTTTTCAGCAACTCAGAATTTGGAATTGTTTATTACTACAGCATAACTGAACATCTCCTGAGTGATAGACACTGACTAATGTTTTCCTATTTGGCATGTTTAACTTCCTTCAGGTGATCCTAATTCACATTAAGCTCAGTTTCCTTTATTTTCTTCTGCCTCTACCTCCTGCTTTGTCATTAAATAATTTAATTACTATATTATTATTTAACTGATATATGAATGGTTATTTTCCCCAATTATTTTTAAGCTCCTGGAGAGTTGAGATCATATCTTTGTTTCTTTACTTAGTCATCTTGGTATTTCTATAACAAATCCCCAATAAAAATTTATTGAATTAAACTAAGTGTATGTATGTGTAAGAAATGCTAATGGTACAATGTTCAACATGTTAATATATTTTAAAATGTTAAGTTTTTTCTTTTAGTTTTAATGAATCTTTCAGGATATGATCTAGATAACAGTAAATTATAAAATTCTCGTACCTTCATACTTTCCCCTCCTCTTGTTCTTGATTAAGGAAAAGGAAATTTATATTATATTTGCTCATCCACTTAAATCATATAATTACAGAGTATGAGTATGAGAAGGAAATTTGCCATTTTTTGAGTACTAAATTATATTTGTTGATATAATATTTTGCATGAGTAAGTAATTCCTTTTCTAACTTGAAATTTGTGGATATAAAAAAGCTTAACTCAAGTTTACTTATGAGAGCTATCCAGAATTAAATGGATAGCTCTAAATTACATTTGGCAATCTTGTTGATGGTTCTTTGCTCTTAGATAAATAGATTAATATTTTAGGAAAGAAATTCATATTCAATGTTATGGAAACATCTTGTAAGGGAGGTGAAAATAACATCTCAGAACAGAATACTCTAGGGACATTAAATGAAAACAGTATGAATTATACCTTTATCAGTTTTCTCTGCCAATATAAATTCCCAAGAAATTAGAAGCACATAGACTCTAATCTTTTAGGATCTGTTTAGTCTTGTAACAAGAATATTCTTCAGTGAGAACCTAGCATAACCTCAATCAGGTAGAGCTGACCCTTGAACAATGCAGGGCTTAGGAGTGCCAACCCCCAGCACAGTCAAAATTCCATGTAACTTTTTTTAAAGTAGGCTACATGCCCATACCCAACATGGGCCCAAGCTTATCCCTGAGATAAAGAGTGACATGTTCTATCAACTGAGCCAGCCAGGTACTCCCAAAAACCCATGTAACTTTTGACTCCCCAAGAAGTTAATTACTAATGACCTACAGTTGACCAGAAGTCTTAAAGATAACATAGTCAATTAAGACATATTTTGTGTGTTATGTGTATTATATGCTGTATTCTTACAATGAAGTAAGCTAAAGAAAAGAAAATGCTAAGAAAATCATAAGGGAGAATAAATTTACAGCACTATACTGTGTTCATTGAAAAAAATTCTCATATAAGTATATTTTTAAATCCCATGCAGTTTAAACTTGTGTTGTTCAAGAGTCAACTGTATACCAATGACTGATAATATCCTCCAAAAAATGTCTGTCAAACTTCTATGTCAACCCATAAAAGCATTCAAAATTGTTTAAACAAATTATTAGGAAAAAAAATGGTCTTCCCAAATACTGCTTACTGAAGAAGGAATTATGGAGGTCTTAAATATAGTAAAATAAAAGTTTAACAATTAGGCTAATTTTACCATGAAACATTAAGGTTTAAAGCCAACTAAGGAGAAAGTAAAGTATTTCTGAAAGTACGTTTAAAATGAAATATAGAGGAAACATAGTTATTTCTTTTTACAAGTGGATCCTTAATGTTGTATGTATGGATGGATGTGAACATGCATAGTATTTACAAATCAAATTTTCAGAGATCTCTAAAAGGGTCTATAGAAATTATAAGTAGGGGTATCTGGGTGGTTCTGTTGGTTAAGCATCTGACTCTTGATTTTGGCTCAGGTCATGATCTCAGGGCCTTGAGATCAAGCCTGGCATTGGGCTCTGTGCTGAGGATGGAAAACCTGCTTAAGATTCTCTCTCTCTCTCTCTCCCTCACTGCCCCCACCCCTTGTGCACACTTCTGAAAGAAAGAAAGAAAAAGAAAGAAAGAAAGAAAGAAAGAAAGAAAGAAAGAAAGAAAGCCTCATGGGTATAAACCCCTATTTTAAAATAATATAATGCGAAACCAGCATTTTAAAAAAGCAAATGTACACTTTTCACAAAATGCAATATTTATGAAATTAAAAGAACACCTGAACATATGGAGGAAGGGTTTTAGGGCTATACTTATTCTTCTTAGTCATTTATGTACTTGGCTTCTGTTATGGTAAGATACTTTGAAAGACTAGTCCACACATATCAGCCCCTAAACAGAATTTCATTTATTACCAAACACACCTGTAGCAATAGTAGGTAAAGGTCCACCAGAGGCATTCACTGCAAACCACTCCAGAAGGAATCCTTTCCCTGTGATTGAAGAGTCAGAGGAAAACTGAAATGTCAAAGAATTTCTAGAGGAGCTAAAGGATGTGGTCTGGGTACCACAATAAGTTCCAATTAGGCGGGAATGAATGCCAAGGCCATCATAAACCTGCATAAAACAAAAAAAAAAACTGATAATAGAGCACTGAATTTAGGCAATGACCTCTATTTTTTTTTCATAAAACTGAAAAGGTTGCCTTATGTTATTATAATTTCATCATCATTGGAAAAAATAAATGAACATTTTATATTAGTCTAAACAGCAAATTAAATGTAAAATATGATTGCAAACATTTTAAGGTGTTTTAAAATAATTTTATCTTTGCTGCACACAAGCCCCCTGTGATATAGTTCATTATTTGATTTATAGTAAAATTTAGGGAATAGAATAGTATGAAACAAGATGGTTGCACAACAATAGAATTTATTGAATGCTTTGGGGCCTCAAAAGAAGGGATTCAAAAGAAAGGAAAAAAAATAAGAAGAAAGAGGAAAGGTTCAATGAAAGTGGGCAGGTAACCAAAAGCAGAATTAATTACAAAAAAAGAATCACAGCTTGCAAGGGCTCAGCACACATTCAGAGCCCTCAAAACATTTTTTTCTTTTGGTTTAAAATATTAAATTGCCTATTTAGAGACATATTTTGATCATTACAGACACATAGCATGGAGCACATTTTTTTTCAGCACATGTGGGTGAATGCTATTCAACCACATTTCCTATCCTTTCCGTCATCTTCTAAATAATTTGGAACATGTTCATTGTAATTGTTATAGATTTATCTACTGAAGCTACCTTGTAAGCTAAGTTTTTCAGACTACGTAACAATGATTTCCACACATACTGAGCACCTCTTAGGTACTGAATGCTGTGTGAGACACTATAGACCCAAGAAGAATAGGATAGAATCCTGGCCTTTGAGAATCTTATAAAATAGTTAAACTCATAGAGGGAGAAAGTAGAATGATGGTTGCAAGGGATGAAGAGAGAGGGAAAGAGGGAGATGTTGATCAAAGGTTACAAAGTTTCAGTTATACAAGATGAGTAATTCTGGAGATCTAGTGTGCAGCAATGTGACTATAGTTAATACTGTAATATGTAAAAAAATACAGTAATATGTAATTCTGTGTATTATATACTTGGAATTTGCTGAGAGGGTAAATCTTAAATATTCTCATCACACACATACACTCCAAATGAAAACTATCTAAGGTGGTAGATATATTAATTAGCTTGATGATTATGGTGATTATTTTACAATGTATACATACACTGAAACATCAAGTTGTATATCTTATACACAATATTTATTTGTCAAATATACCTAAATAAAGCAAAAAATATTATAGTATTTCTGAAATTGATACAACAACCAATATCTGGATGGCGATAACAACCACAATTATTTATTTTAAATGATCCTTCAAACTTTTAATAGTCTAATGTAAGAATACACAAGAAAATAAGATATAAGGTAGAATAAATGTTTAAGTAAGATACACACATACATAGACATAGCCCAAAAGGTAAATTACAATGATGCTAAAATAAACATAGATACAGAATCCAAAGATAATAAATATAATACCAGAATTACCTTTTCATCAACAACTTAGAAGGGGTAAACATGACTTAGAGAAGACCATCTCATGTGACTTACAAATAAATGCTTGAATAGACAATAACTTGGATATACCTTTGCAAATAGAAATTCACCAAAACTTATGAACATTGATTGTACTGGAAAACTCACCCTTAATTTGTCATAATAGCAGCTCTGTGCTCCTTCAATGTCTATCTCCAAGATTCTACCATGGATAACTTGAGTTGCATTCACATTTACTATCCATTGGTAATTGGAGTTGTGGGGGTAACGCCCAGGCCATAAGGGAGAGGCAATTTTCCCATGAGTTCCCACAATATTATCATTGCCAAATACTAGAAGGAAAAACAGAGTAGTAAATCAGATGTACTTAGCTCTTTAGTCAAATGAAAGAAACAAAAGGCAAGGGGTGTTGAAAAGGATGGGCTTTTAATTGACTGTGATTTCTATTCTGAACACTGAAAGAAATATTGCTTCCCTTTTGGTTTCTGTACTATCTATTAATTCCTTGGAGAACAGTGATTTTGTGAATGGAATTCCATCTCCTAAGAAGGTTGCATGGTGTGAAAAGAGGAGATAACTTCCCATGTGAAAAGGGGTTCCCAGCCCCCAGGGGACTTGAGGACATATGAAGGGGTATTACCACACTCCTTCTCTAAATTTTGACTCCTTCTCTATTTTACTTGATTTTACAAAAGAATGCTTTTTTTAAATTTGATAAGAGTAATTACATATTGGGACAACATGAAGAATAGCTAATTATGGAAAAGTCAAATTAGAAAATAAAAATATTTAATGTTTTATTCTATTAGAAGAAAACCCTGTTGTTATGTTATCTGAGCACTTAATTCACTCTTAAAATAATACTAAATGTTTTGAATTTGAAGAATATAAAGTTGATGAGAACAAATGAAATACTGTATCAATATACTAAACCTGAGCTATAATACATTCGTAGGATCTAAAAAATATTATACAAAACATTTAATATAACATTAGGTAGAAACTAGAGCTTAAAGAGCATACTAGAGCCATTGAGAATGCTCTCCCTTGCTCTTAGTGAGCCATTCACATATAATTTAGTTTTTGTAATATATTTTAGGAATCAATTCCACAAACACAATAAATCTAGAAGAACAGAGTTCAGGATTATCCTTAACTTAGTGCATTCCTAAGAAATATGTCATCCTTTCTAGTTCATAGGATGTTTTCTGGAAGACATCAATAAAAAGAAGCAACTTACTTTTAGTAAATGTGGCTTGGAAGCCTGTGCCACTGCCTGAGCCATCTGAGACAAATCTGATCCACAGGATATGCCCAACAATGGATGAATAATTGAGAGGGAGAACGTTTCCACAGTATCGCCCCACCAAGTGACCAGTCGCGTTTCCTTCGCGGACCTCCACAAAATCTCTGCTACAGTCCTGAGAATCCTCCAACTGGAAAGTTCTAATTTGAAAAAAAAAAAAAGGAGAGAGAGTTTATGAGGATTAAATTGATAGAAAAAACTTTGGGATTATCCTGAAACACCTGCTGGGTTAAACTGTTCTTTATAAAACTTTATTTAACTTTAACCACAATATCTTTGAGCCAACTCAAAAAATTCTTTCACTCAAATTTGTTGAAATGCTTAATCAAAAGACACGAAGATGAGTAATACACTGCCTTTGAGGAATTTTCTTTCTAGGGGGAAAGATTGGGCAAAAACACAGGAAAAAATACACCATATAAGGCAGAATATTTTACATGGCCCTCAGATCTAAGAGTATTATAAGATTTTGAGGCAGAGGTATATCTGCTTGTGAGGCTCAGTAATAGCTTGACAGAGGTTTTTTTTTTTTTTTGAGATGGAAATGTAAACATCAGCTGGATTTAAGGTACAGAAATAGCAGAAAATGTGTGTCAATAAAAGAACATACACAGAAAAAGGTGGGGCATATTTAGAAATCTGTGAGATGTCTAGTTTGGTTAAAACATTGAGTACCTTTGGGAAAACATTAGAAGGCCTAGCTGACGCAGAATGATGGGCTAATTTTGCCAGATCTTAAGTGCCAATCAAAGACATCTGTACCTAATTTCTGAAAATGTAGAATAAATATGGGATTTGTTAAAATACAAGCTATTGTTGGAAATGTGGCCTATTCAACTTGTATTATATTCTGCAGTTATGATGACACGGGGGAATGAAAGACAGGAAATGATATTGTTTTCATGATTGTCAATTGTAACATATAGAGTCTAGAACATATAGATGCTAATTGAATGCTTTCAGAACTTGGCCTTAATGCTTTATGCTTTATAAACTTGGATAGATATAGATATATAGATACAGACATCTAGTCAATACAACCAATCCACAATGCCAAGACAATTCAATGGGGAAAAGAAAGTCATTTTAACATGTGGTGCTTTAGTAACTGAATAGCCTTATGGACGGGAAAAAAAGACCCTCAACCTCTGCCTCTCTCCATACACAGAAAGTAATTTAATATTTCTCATAGCTATAAACATAAGAGCTAGAACCATAAAATTCTCAGAAGAAAGCAGAGAATATCTTTATAACCTTGAGGCAGGCAAATATTTCTTAGACTGAATGCAAAAGGCATTAACCATAAGATTTAAAAAATTAATTCAACTTCATCAAAAATTAAAAATTCTCCTCATTAAAGAGACAAATGAGAAAATGAATAGGCAAGTTACAGACTGTGTAGAGGGAAGAAGAGATAATTATAAAGCAAGGGACTCGTATCTGGAATCTAAAAGGAATTCCTACAATAAACTATGCAAAAACAAATAACCAAAATAAAAATGACCAAAGGTGAGACACCTGGGTGGCTCAGCGGTTGAGCGTCTGCCTTCAGCTCAGGGCATGATCCTGGAGTTCTGGGATCTAGTCCCACACTGGGCTCCCTGCATGCAGCCTGCTTCTCCCTCTGCCTGTTTCTCTGCCTCTCTCATTCTGTGTTTCTCATGAATAAATAAATAAATAAATAAATAAATAAATAAATAAATAAATAAAATCTTAAAAAATAAAAAAATAAAAATGACAAAAGGTTTGAAGAGACACTTAAAAGAAGTTGAGTGAATAGTCAATGAGAATGTCTAAAGTACTGTGTCATTAGTCATCAGAATAATATAAATTAAATATCACAGTAGGTTATCATTTCATACCCATCAGAATGGCTAAAATAAAAAAGACTGATAAGATCAAATGTTGGCAAGCGTGCACAGCAGCTCTAGGTCTCATGTATTTCTGGGGGGAACACATACTAATTGGACCACTGTGAATAATTATTTGTCAGTTTCTTATGAAGTTAAATACACATCCCATTAGGGGCTCAGAAGTTCCTCTCCAAGATATTTACCCAAGAGAAAGAAAGAATCCAGGATAATGGCATTGTGTTGGATATAAAAGAACTCTTACAACTCAAAAACAAAAAGATTTTTCAAAAAATGCAAAGGAACTAAACATGCAGTTCTCCAAAGATGTATCATGAATGGTCAGTAAGAATGTGAAAAAATGCTCAATATCATTAGTTATTAGGGAAATGCAAATCAAAACCATGCCGTGCCCACCAGGATGACTAATATTTAAAAAATAAAAATAACAAGTGTCATTGAAAATGTGGAGAAATTGGAACTCTCGCACCTTGCTAGTAGAAATGTAAAATAGTGCAGCTATTGTACAAAACAATTTGTTCCTCAAAAAGTTAAACATAGGATTATTATACAATCCAATAATTCTACTCTTAGGTATATAACCAAATAATTAAAAGCAGGGACTTAAAAAGATATTTGTATATCAATATTTATAAAAGCATTCACAATAGCCAAAAGCTGGAAACAACTCAAATGTCCATCAGTAGATGAATGGTTATACAAAATGGTTAAACTGATGAATGGACAAAGCTATATATAGTTACATAATTATAATATTTAATATAAATTATATAGCTATATACATATAAAAGTTGATATATATATAACTTCAATAAACAAAATAGATAACTATATATTTATCTATCTATATGTAAAGTCACATTTCATACACATACACTAGAATATTATTCAGTCGTAAAACAGAATGAAACTTTGACACATGCTGCAACATAGATGAACCCTAAAAACATTATGCTCAGTAAAAAAAAAAAAAAAAAGGCATGTAGGATTCTCCTTGAATGTGAAGACTGGAATAAGTTTTAAATTTTAATATCCAGGGATCCCTGGGTGGCGCAGCGGTTTGGCGCCTGCCTTTGGCCCGGGGCACGATCCTGGAGACCCTGGATCGAATCCCACGTCAGGCTCCTGGTGCATGGAGCCTGCTTCTCCCTCTGCCTGTGTCTCTGCCTCTCTCGCTCTGTGTGTGTGACTATCATAAATAAATAAAAAAAAAAAATTTTAATATCCATTAAAAACCTTATGCTAATAAACTTGAACTTTTAGTTTTCTATAAAAATATAGTAATATAAGTTGAAGAAAAAAAATGAAGAACCTAAAAAAAAAACCACCATTAAATCAAACAAAAATCAGTATTTAAAGTTGCCCACAGACAACATAAACAAAAATCTGAGCCCAAACAATTTCATAGGGGATACCAAAGATTCAATGAATCAATAGCCCAACTTCAATCTTACACAAACTGTAACAAAGAATAGAAAAGAGGAAAATTCTCCAGCCCTTTGAAGTTAGTATAATCTTGAAAGCAAAGCCAGTCAAGGGAAGTCAAAGAAAGAAAACTGTAGGCTAACCTAACTTAACCTAACTTAAAATATAAGCAAAATGGATCCATTAATTTATAAAATATATACATCTAATCAAGTTGAGCTAACAATGCTTTAAGATTAGAAGACCTATAAGAAAAATCACTACCACCCCCAACACCCTTCCCCAATGACTAACAAAGACAGCTGCAAAATAAGAGACTACTGAAGCATTTTCCAGGGAAACAAGAAAAAGGAAGAAAATTTATAGATTTGAAAAGAAGAGTTGTAAATTATTATTTGGGAGGGTTCGTTTATTGACAAATATTTATTGTGCAGTTTAATGTGTGTCCTCTTCTAGGCACTAAAGAAATAGCAATAGAAAAGAGAGAGAAAAGTCTGTCATTCTAGAGAATACAATGGTTGCTGGATAAAATGTACAAAAATCAATACAGTTTCCTTATACCAGTAAACAAAAATCTAGAAACTGCAACTTAGTCAACATTTACTCAACAAACAATTTTTACTTCCTTCTGTATTGCCTGACACTGTTATGGGAGGTCGAGGTAGGGCAATAAAGAACATAGAAAATGTTTCTCCCTTTTGGGACCTTCTATTCAAGAAGAAAAGATAGACAATAATAAGTAGACATATAATGAGATAGTGATCAATTCTAGGAGGAAAAAATAATTTAAGACGGTGTTATTTTTGGAAAGGGGCCAGGTCACAACTGTAAGTTTTAAATGGATGACATTTTCAACAACAATAACCAAAAAAAGGTGTCTAGCAAGAAGGCCTCTATATTAAAAAAAATGTGGAAGTTTAATAAAGGACATAAAAGAAGACCATACTCCAAATTCAAGAATATGAAGAGTCACTAAAGATCATTCTAAAAATTAATGTATAAATTCAGTGTAATTCCTGTCCAATCAGTAAGGATGATTCCATTTATGTAAAATATAAAAGAGAAAGCAATACTATGTAGTGTGTATAGATATATACATATATGCACACACAATACATATTATACATATATAATATAGCATATATAGTAAAATTATAAAAACATTCACGGAAGTGATACATTGCAATTCAAGATATAGATTAACTCTGTGGTGAGTAAGTAAGGGGGGACTTTTGCTGCCCTGTAACATTTCATTAAGTTAAAATTAATTTTTAAAGAAAAAAGTAATGTAATGTTTAAAAAATATAGAGAAAGTGCATGCAAACTATATTTCTTTTCAGGAGTAATTGGAGCGAGTTTTTGTTGAGAAGAGAAATACAAGATAAAAAGAAGAAAGACTGTAGAGAAGAAGCTGTCAGAAAGAAGGAAAAAAATGTCTCAAGAATAGAAAACTTATTTCTCTATTGCTCATATCTTTCAGTCAATGCCCAACATTGTGCATTGCAAGATTTTACACGACAGTAGGTAGAGTGTCCTCCTGGGGCTCTATCTTGAAGCTAATGGATTAGGATGTTAGACAACCCCCTGGAGGTTCTAGGCACCTCAGTCCCCTCTATGTATTTGATACATTCACGTGTATCAGGCACACTTTCAAGTATTCAGTGCCAGAGTGTTGGAACAAACAAGTCAGATTTGCTCTAGCATTGGCAGGTCTCTAGCCAGACAGTGAGTTTCTGGCTTTCATGATCCCATCAAGGTGAGTTACTACTATATAGATCATCTGTATCTATAATTCTAGACACAGCTTTAGCAGCAAGTTATGATTACTGAGTAGCAGAAGAAATCAGGAAAAATCCACATCAAGCTAAGCCAATGACACGTTTGTACTTATCCCCCATTGTCCTTGACAATTTACTCTTTATAATACAAAGTTTATAGCTATGATCACTTCTGGCAAGAAACTGTTCTGAATCCATCTTTAGGATGACTGTTTAGCATTTAAATTCAGGCTCAGTTTTATTACCCATAACATTATCAATAAAGTGAAACATACTAAAATTGCTTGGTTTTGCTTCTCAGAAAGTAGGAAGGGAAGAAAGAGAGATCATTTACCTCTGCAGGTGATTTACATGAAATCAAATTAAACCTTTCTATTAAAGTGCAATATGTGGTCCGGCAGCATCAATGCTGCCTGAGAGCTTGTTTAAATGAAGAATCAGGACCCACCAACCAAATAAATCAGAATGTAGATTTTAGCAAGATCCCAGGTGATCAGTATGTACTTTTGAGTTTGGTCCAATGGTCCAGAAGATTACTAAGTGAAGGTCTTTTCTGTTTGAGTACCGCACTGGTATAATCCAGTGCCAAATCACAAAAAAAGACATTTTATTGGAAATGATGGTGGGATGATACTTATAAGAATCAAATTAAACTTTTTAAAAAGCTTATTGTTTTCTTGGAAGTCTTTGTTTCAGGCCAGTACATTTTATAAGCAAATCTACCCTCTTTCCAAATACTTTAGCTAAGATCTGTTAGTAAAAAATATGATTGGAACAAAAATAGTACAATCACTGTTTCTCATTATCTCATTTTGATTCTTGAACCAAGATCAATCACTTTCTAAAAGCACTCTGCAAGCATAAAATATATTTTCTGTTAATCCTTTTAAATATCTATTTTATAAAAAAAAACCCTCCTTTTTAGATTCTTTTTCTTCCCCCTTCTTTTTGTTACAGATTCAACCATAATTTCTCCAGTTTTTCTCCCTATTCAATTTCACCACAGTGTCCACAATCCAAACCCTGTGGTTTTGAACTTGACGTATTCCATATGCTCCTCACACAACCCAGGGGAATGTTTCCAAGCATCCATCTGGATATAGTTTAGAACAGGGCAGAAATAACTCACAGGCCTTGCCATAAAGCCCTTCTCATTATCCTCTACATAAAGAGGAACATCTTGCATTCTACGAAATTTATTTTAAAAATAAAACTCAAGCAAGTAACACAAAGTAATCAAAATTAACTTCTTATGGACAAGAAAGGAAAAAAGCTGAGTCGTTAAGATTTGTCTATATGATAATTCGGATTTAGTGTCCATTAAATAGCAATATGAATAAAACCAGCTTTTTGTGTTATCTCCTATCTTCTAAAAAGAGCTCGGCATCATCCATTTGGATTTAGCTGTGACCTGCCACACAAGGTATTTTAGAAATGGCGGAGTAAGATCATTTAACATTCACTGACCATCTGGTATGCATCAACCTTGTGCTATTACATTTCACATTTGATATCTTTAACTCTGATGGTGGCCCTTATATGTAGATGGTTATGCCCTATAGATGGAATGAATCTCTGTAGGTTTTAAATAAATAGCTTCTTGGCATTAATTTACTAGGAACTCATCAAGAAAGGGATGTCTGTACCTGGCCCATTTCCAGTCAACCACTGGACTTCAGATTAGTCAACAATGTGAATGTGGTAGAGACTAAAAGGAAAAGGGCCAAAAAAGAAGCCTGGTTATTTGCCATTTATGAGGCCTAGTAAGCCACGTGAAGGACTTTGGACTTTATCATAAGAATACTAATCATGTTTTATTCATTATTATATATAAAACATCCGGCCTGGGAGTCACATGTGCTGACTACTATGTGAGCACACAGTAGGGCCTTAAAAATATTTGTTGAATACATGAAGACATATATATCAAGTAAAACTTATATATACATATAGATATCTTCCCATATAGAACTTTGAGCTTTTAGTAAAAACAAAAGAGAACAGAAACTTCTTTCCCATGTGGTAGCTTAACCTCACATTGCCTTTCAGACACACAGGGAGTGTCTTTGTTTTAACACAATGCCACTCATACTCCCTAAGATGCACTGTCTGATTGATGGACTAAATGAAAGCAAATTCAGATGTTTGAACATGGTCCACAAGTGGGACTGTTCTTTCATTTTTAAAATCCTTTCTTAAAATAAATAAATAAAAATAAAATTCCTTCTTGATGCACAGAATGGCATGTCTAGGAGAAGGAACAAGACTTTTTTTTTTTTTACTTTTTTTGAATAAATGTCAGTATCCTCAAAACAATCCTCTTCTCAAAATGGTAGGTTATTTATTCTATTCCTTCAAAAACAGAATTAGAATCCCAAACAATGCACAATAATATGTGATGATATAATAAATAACTTTTAATTTAAGATGGCAATTTAAATACCCAAATCATTTCACCCCATATTTGTTGTGTCTACTACCAGTATGGCATGTCACAGGTAACCTCTCTACTGAATGATTAAAAAGTTTCATGTCACTTACCATGTCCTTTCACTACCTACTTCTCAAAAACATATTATTGTCACTTACTTTAATCTAAGACCACTCTAAATGTGGCAGCATTCTGCTACTAATTCCATATCCATAGTCCATATTCAAAAAGTCTTATAGTTCAATAGGGAACATACGAGTGATTTTACAAATCAAACATTAAGTTCCTAAAAACTTCCAAAATCATTCTTCTGGAAGTAGAATAGATGCCAAGGTGAATTGGGGTAGCAATATGGTATACAGGGAAAGGAAGGCTTCATTGTGATGCGGATTTCTGCTGGAAAAAAGAATGTTAATATTTCTCTGGAAGACTCTAAATGTGTCTAATTCATTAAAAGATAAAATTACTGTTCTCTGCAAATAAACATTCCACAAATTAATGCGTATCTTTCCCATAATGTTAGGCAGGGCTCTAGAACCATTCTCAAGAGAATTTTAATGCCATTTATAACCCAAACTATGACCAAACAGAGGAAATTTGGAAACAGACTTCCTAAAGTTCCCACCATGTTCTCTAACAGTTGCTTGGACACACATGCTGTTAGTAACCATGCTTCCTTCCTGCGGATTCATTCACATTGAAACAATACACCATAAAAAAAAAAAAGATTTACATAAAAGACAGCTGGAGCCGGTTGCCAGGGGAACTGACAATGTTCCAGACACATTCCACATTAGAGGGATAAACTTCCGGGTAGCCAGGGCTGTTGAAGATGCCTTCAGCCATGTGGAAGTTTCCACCACAAGCTGGAAGAAAAGAGAAACAAAGTGAGCACCAGAACAAAGATCGAATGCAAGATACCCTAAGATGAAGGAGAAAGAACACTAGAGGGGCAGTTAGCAGCATCAAAGGATATCCAAGTTCCTTTTCTAGTAAAAAAAAAAAAAAAATCCATGATATATATAATAAGGAAAAGATTCTGAGGACTGAAAATATAAGCCACAGGATATGGTCAATCAGAAGGACTCTGTAGTCACTCTTCTAAAAGCTTTTTCTCGCTGTGAACTATAACTTCATGTAATAAAAGACACATTGGCATCCCACAACTGCTCAGTATTTCTGACCAGGATGATTTTCGATGCTGGCCTTGAACAGAAGGCAGTATTCCAGGTTTTTCCTCTCAAGAGAGCACTGAAACGCACACACAAATCTTCTAGATGTCCTGTGCTTTTAACTGCTAAGAACAAGGAAGCCAGCAACTGACAAACAGCACATCCCTGGCTGGCAGGTCCAGTACTGGGTGGCTCCCCTTTCCCCTCCTGCCTACATGCCACCATATGTCCTGCCATCAGTGACAATACCCAGACCTGCTTGAGCCCAGCTGGGAGGCCAGGAAGATGGAAGAACAGTGGCTGTTCATTCATAAGAGATGCCACTGGATACTGCCGGTCAGGGGCTGCCTTAACAGACACGTCATGAAGAAGAACACTGATCACTGCAAGATCATCCTGACCAATTCCCCCTCCTTTTGGGGCTCACTATTAGCAGCACGAGTCACAATAGCCAAGGTATGGAAATACTCCAAGCATCTATCAAAGAAAGATGTGGTACAGAGTTTACTACTGATAGAATTTACAACAAGTAAGTTAACCTAACTGGGAAGACAATAAGGTTAGTCACTGAGGTGATCTCTGGAAGCTGGCTCCTGGTTCTGAAGGTATAACAGTCCTAAATAACATACCAAGGAGGTCTACCACATTTCTCGTAACCTACTAGCACCATTTGCTAACAACTTATCTTACCTGATGATGATGCAGCATAGGTAGCATGGAAACCATCAGAATTCACTCTAGAATCAGAGACGAACCTCAGCGTCAGAGCGTTGCTGAAGGAAGTGATGGGATGCGGCATGGAAGTGCCACAGTAGCGGCCTAAATGAGATAATGACAAGGAGAATGAGCCATGACATGGCACATGGCACAGGCTATTATTTCTAGCAACCACAAGACACCAAAGCAAAAAGAAGACATCACTATTTGGAAAATTTAAATCAGGGCTGGTTTTTGAGATGATGCCTGAGAACTAAAACTTATGTAAATAAAACATAGGAGAGATGATTTATAAACATGTTGAAGAGCATTAGAGGGAGATAAGAAAAATGTAGATGCCGGGCTCCAAACATAACTAATGCTAAAATCTCTGGCACAGTAGGATTCTGCACAAAGAAATGCATTAACACTAAAAAGCAACGTGTTATAGTAAAACAACAACAACAACAAAAAAAAAAAAAGAATGGATGCTGGAGCCAGAATACATGGGTTCAACTCCCAGGTTGGCCATTTGCTAGCTGCACAACCTAAGACAAGTCACTTAAATTCTCTGTGCCTCAGTTTCCCCACTTGAGAAGCAGGACTATCCTTAATAATGAAACCTTTATCATAAGGGTATGAGGATTAACTGAGTTATTTATAAAGTTCTTAGATTAGTACTCAGCACAAGTTAAGTGCTAAGTAAGTGTTAAATAATATACCTTGGTCAAGTGCTCACAGATAAATATGCCAAGCCTTGCAACTGGGAATGCAGAGTGCAGAAAGTATTCAAGTACCCACTATTGTCTCAGGCACTGTTCTGGGCACTGTGAGCAAAACAAAGTCCCTCCTCTGAAACTGCTTGTCTTCTAGGGCAGGATAAAAAACTCATATGATAAAGTTCAACTATGAGTCACTCACAGAGAAAGTTTAAATAATCTGAGATTATTTTACTTGAAAACATTTCAGAACCAAGATAGCAGCAACCTGTAATTTTACGGGGATGCCTTACAATCAGAATCCCAGTGTGTAAGTTTGTTGCTTTATTTTTTTGCTTTATTTATTTGTCGTTTCATTCATTCGTTCATCTATAGTTTCTACTGAGGACAAAACCAGAAGAAACATGCTCAATCCGAATACAGGAACTGGTCATATATTAACAAGAAATTTCTCACAGAATGCTATCGAATGCTAGAATGGAGTGCGTTTCACTGCTATCTGAAGCAGTTGCAACTTTTAAATTAAGAGGCAAATACAGAAACCATTCATGTCCTCTACTATGAACAAGTTGTGTTTCTTGAACCCCATATTAAATCCTGTTTCCTACCCTCTATTTTTACTTGGCTTATGCTGCCCTTTCTATCTATTGGAGACATTCTAACCTTGAATGACAGCATATGCATATGTCAGTATATAAATGAAACCCAGCCAGGGCCACAGATGTAAAGGAGCAAATGCCACTGTACCTCGGAGGGGCGCATCATCATAATCGCCATCCAAAATTTCTAAAAAGTCCTGTGTACACGTTGTGCTGCTTTCAAGTCCAAAGTGGTCAAAGGAGAGGGTAATGTGGTTAACTGTAAGAAAAGGAGACTAGTAAGTACTGGCAAACGAAACATACAGGGAGAGAGATTTTCCCTCTGATCATCTACTCTGCAGGTTCTCCAGCAGGGGAGACATCATATCTGGTTCCTCTGAAGAGGGACAGAATCAGTGTTTTTTGAAAATGCCTGTAGAATTTGAAATGCTGATAGTAGTAAATAAGCGGACACTTGGGTATATTCCTTCTATGGAGACCAATGGGAGTGTCTCGTTGGAATATCTGGTCTCCGCACCTTTTATATCCGACATTGCTGGGTTCCTCTCCGAAGTGTATTTCTCAATAGATTAGTTCCCTGACTTGTAAATGAGACACTCTCACTACCCTGGTATGCATAGCCTAGCTCTCTTCCTTTCACTTGAAGGCCAGAGCCAGGGCCCAAGAGGTTTGGAGTCATTTATAAAGAAAGCTTTGAATTACTTACAGAATGGCAAGTGCCTGGGTACGTCTTTCTTTTGCTGTTCTTCTAAGGCCCCTAATCTTCAGAATAGGATCTTTTCCTATTAATGTCTTTGAACCAGTGAGATCTTTCATCTAAATGCTTTACAACTCATTAGAAATTATCTTTACATGCAAAACTGTTCAGCTCAAGGCAGGGGGGCTTCTTTATCGATGGCTTAGTTTCTGGCTGGCTGGCAACTTTCTTTGGCTAAGGATTACTTCACCCACCCCCAGATCGCATGTATGTTAATAAAGACATTCTTTTGTTTACTCTTTATATCCCTAGAAGTGGTAGAGAATATTTAAGTCAAACTCTTCATTTTTTAGATTAGTTAAGGGGACCTCATTAGCTTAAGTGATTTGCTTATTGTCACAAAAAGGTCATTAATTATAGAGCAGAGTAAAGAACTTAATGCCTTTCCTACATTATGTCTGAAAAGATGAATTTTTCCTGAAAAACTCAAGGAAAGGCAGGACTCATCTGAAACAGGATTCATATGGCCCCAGGGTCACCCTGTTTGTAGTTATTTTGCTTTGAGTCCTCAGGGGTCTCCTCATTTTCACTGTCTGTTAAGTGTAGACAGTAATACTTATCACCAGGCTGTTACCAGGTCAAAAATAAGTTTCTGTAATTTTAAAAGGAAAATAATGTAAGCACGTACAAAGTGTTTCTTCCAGGCCTGTTCTAGAATTTTAATACTTGTATTGCACGAGAGACCAGGTTTTACAATTAGCTTCCACTTTGACCAAAAATCAATATGCTCTTGGCATTGCATTCTCAAACTATGAGTTATTAATTTTTCAGTCTATGGTTCTTATTATTCATTTAGTCATTTAGCAACTGTCCTGGGCATCTACTATATTCAAGTCCCATGCGTCAAAAACTATCAATTTTTTTGCTCACCCCCAATTTCCCATGCTTGTAAATACAGCAAGGTTATAGAGTTCTCTCCACTCCCTTTGTTAGGTCTTGAACCTTGAATTTTTTTTTTTAACTGAGAATAAACAGTAAAAATTACTTTTCTATCAGATTAGGAAATTCTTGTTCTCGTGTAGACCAGGAATGGGAACTTCCATAAGAAGAAGAGGAAGGCCATCAATTGTTACCATGAAGAAGGTAAGAACATTAGTCATAGATGGACTTTCCCACAGACACCATCCATCCTGGATTCATTTTCTTTTTTAATTTTTGTTACTTACATGGAGGTTGAGCTTGAATTACCCAGCTGCAGTTCTGATTGTTTGGATACTTGGCAGGGAACAATGGAGAGGATATAGTATCAAATAAGTTGGTGAGGATGTGGCCTCCGCAGACTGAGAAACACACAAACACACACACACACGTTATATACTTTTGATTTCTACAGACTGTACAAAACAATGATTTGATAAGCATAAACATAAATGATTTTCTCCTATTTCTGAAATGCATGCCCAGGAAATAGTCTGCCAAGGAAGCTGCACATAAACCATGAGAATGTGGAAATGCACTGTAGGTTTATAATAACATTCATCAATTGCAGGAAGTGGGGAGTGGCACAGAACAACAGATTAAATAGCCATGAATTGCCTGAATCACTCAAACAAAGCTCTAGTATTGATCTACTTACTCAACTCACTCATAAATCATGGGTATTAGGATAACCTCTTTATGAGCAACTTCTATTTTTTTTTTTTTTTGGAAATAGTTAATTGAACAAGACTGCATAAGAATGGCTATGTATTATCAGAGAAGCACAAGGCTCTGTGGCGGTGCAGAGAGGAAAGTCTGGGGCCAGCTGGAGAGAGTAAGGGGTGTCTCATGGACCACATGGTAGCTGAAGGAGGAACTGGGGCTGAGTTAGCGTAATCCAGAGAGCCAGCAGCCTGAGCTCTGACACAGAGGAGCTTCAGGCCTGTGACTACACAGACTTGACTGAAGTGTGGCGCTCTCGAGCAGTGTTGGAAATGATGATGGAAAAAAGATTGGGGCAGGTCCCAGGGCCCATGGGTAACATCTGAAGGAACTGGGGCTCCATTCCCTAGGCAGTGCGGAGCCAGGACAGATTAATGGAGTGCTCCAGGGCATGACCAGAGTGGGGCTTTTGTGAGTTGACTTTGGAGGAAGATGGGGAAAGGGCTAGGCAATGAGTCTTTATAATGATCCAGAGGAGACCTACTGGGGACTTTGTTTACTCTGAAGCAAACCATAAGTAATTAATTAAATGCAAAATGAAGTGTCCAGAAACTATTCTTTTCTTTGGGGAGTGACCGATTTATGCAGTCTGCCTTGCTTTAAAGTCTACAGTGCATCTTTGGGAGATCTCAATCCAGAAACCATTCCTAGGCAGGGTTCTTTCCTATAGAATACAGGCAAGCCCAAAACAGACCAAGTGACTAATTAGACCACACTTATTTGAAATGACAAGGACCAGCTGACTAAAACCCAGCGGTACACTGAAGCCTATCAACAACTCTTCCAGCTCTGGGTTCCATCTCTGACAGCAGGAAAAAGGGTTAATTTCTAAGAATGGCCAGATGAAAGGCAATGGGTGAAAAGGATAAGTAGGATGAACTGAGATGTGGTGATATAAGAATGAAAACCATGGAAAACAATATTGATTTCTTAGATGGATAATGGTAGGATTCAGAAATGACCTGGAAGGATAGACCAGAAATTACCCAGAAGAATAGAATCTGACTCTATATGACATGTCTTGTAATTTATAATGGAGTATCTCCTCCCAGCATAAAATCTTGGATACATGTGACATAGTTTATCTACAAATGAATGAATTTGGACACTTTTTTATAATGACTCTAGTATTAAAAAAAAACATTTTTAAGCATTAATCTGAAAGCTTGCTTGATAGATACACAGATCCAAAGGATCTGTTAGACAAGAGTAAACTTCAAGGATGAGCAGTTGGAGTAATTGCAAATGATAGTTCCTTTATTCTATTTAAATTTTCACCTGTCAGGTAGAATGCTGGGACCAATTTCTGAGGACTGGCCTCATTTCACTGTAGCACTGAGGACACTCCAGAACAGATGGCCATTGCCTCGAGGAGACACGCAGATACAGGAAGTACTTGCCTTGGTTGAACTGAGCTCGGAAGCCCCTGCTCTGTCTGGAAGGACCAGACTGAAATCGCAAAAAGAGGCTGTTTCCTGAAGAAGTGATGGGGTTAGTCAACTGCTGTCTTCCACACACACTGGCAAGGCGGGTAGTTGTGGAGCTTAAACCATCATATGCCTATAAAGACAATGGAAAATAGTCACTCAGAACTTCAGATATACAGGTATAAGGCCCATATTCCATGGGCCATCTACACATTGGAAAGCTAGTGGAAGGACGCCTGGGTGGCCCAGCAGTTTAGGGCCTACCTTCACCTCAGGGTGCGATCTTGGAGTCCCAGGATCGAGTCCCACAATGGGCTCCCTGCATGGAGCCTGCTTTTCCCTCTGCCTATGTCTCTGCCTCTCTCTCTCTCTCTCTCTCTCTCTGTGTGTGTGTGTGTGTGTCTCTCATGAGTAAATAAATAAAATCTTTTAAAAAAATTTTTTTAAAAAGGAAAGTGAGTGGAAAACAACACATTTGCTGGATCTAGTGTTTTATTTCATTATCTCATCACATAGTCCATGGGAGTGTCTGAGTCACTGACCATGTCTAGGGAACTTATATGAATTCCAGTGGAAGTTCCTGTGTCAGAATCACTGTGACATCCCTGGATTGACTGATTGGTTGATTGATTAAAGATTTTCTTTATTTTTTTTGAGAGAGAGAGAAAGCATGTGCTGTGGCAGAGGGTGGGCAGAGGGAGAGGATCTCAAGCAGACTCCCCACTGAGCAGGAAGCCTGACTTGGGGCTCAATCTCACAACCCTGAGATCATGATCTAGGCTGAAACTCCATGCTGGGCATGGAGCCTACTTTAAAAAATTGATTAAAAGCTCAATTACATTTTCTTAACCAAGTCAAATTATAGTTTCCAATTTAGTCTGACTTCAACCTACTCACAAACACTGCCACTTGGTTTAATCCAAGACTTTATTATTTCTAGACTTGGCTTTATACTTTCCTAATATTACACAGATATAACATCCTAAGATTTCAGTAATTTTATATTAATACTGTCTTGCTTTAAAGTATACCTTCTAGAATGCCTTAGGAGTCTGGAAAATATACCAATTGACTCATGGTCAAGACTACCAACATAAATCTATTTGCTTCTCTCATGGTGATTTATTTATTTGTTTAGTACAGCATTTCTTATGCTTTAATGGAACACCAGAGTTCTGTGAGGTTTATAGACTCCCTCCACTTAAAAAAACACCACCAACAGAAACAACACGTACTTTGAAGATTTTTTACAAGTCCATACACTCACAAAGGCTAGACTCTTCTAGTCTCCTTTATTTTCCCCCAAATTCAGAAGCCTAGTGAGTAAGTAGGTATTGTTTCTTCCTTTTCCAAATGGCTGCAATCCTCTTAAGGCAAAAAAAAATCAGATAGAAATTTAAGGCTAAAAGATTCAGAAAATCATACAAATGAGCCATTTCCCTGGGGTTTATTCAAATTGGTACATCTTCCAGAGGGTCTTCATGTTTCCCACTTCTCCCATTCCCACCCCAACCCTGGAATCAAAGGGTCTTGGCTGTACTTCATATGCTTTGGGGCATTACTTTGCAGGAAACGGATCTGAGGGAGAAGGTTTCCAAATGTCCCTGAATCCAAATTATATAGCAGTGGCACCCTACATTTGATTAGCACGTTGTCATTTTATAAGCACCATCACCAACATCCTAACCTAGTCCTCAACACAATATGATTTTTTTTTAATGAAGAAAGTGAGACTTAACAAGTGTACTAGCTATTATTGTCTTATTCAATATAAACTAGTGATTCATCCAAGATCACACAGATAGTGAGGAGTAGAGTCAGGAACTTATTTCTTCTCCCCCCAAATTCTATGTTATATTGGGTCACTTCTCTTTAAAATGTTCATGACAGTTATTAAGTTATGACCTAATTGTCACTTTATGAAAGTATGAGACCTCAGATTACCAAAGAAATAATTGATTTTTTTGAACAGTTTAGAATAGCAATTCTTTTATTTGAGACTGTTCCTAACACTTGTAATATCAAATAAATTTAAGTTTTAATTAATAAAGTTATAAGAAAAAAACTGCAAGGGAGAAAATATGAGAAACCTTGCTCCCATTTATTTAATATTCTAAAGTCATAAAAATTATCAATATGCATTTTCCCTTACTTCCATTTAGTTCCCAAGGCGAACCAGCAAATTATATTATTATTGGCTACACATATAACACAGTCACATAATTTATAGATAGGTAATTCTTATTTAAGTCTACTGCCAAGAGTTTTCTAGGCCTGAGAATTGGTTTTCTGAACTGCTGCTCAAGTGGTAAAAGTCAGAGAAATATACAAAAACAAAATTCCCAAAACCTGCAGATTTCTGTTAACTCTTTTCTCGACTACATTAGTAAAGTTTTGAAATTGAATCCACAAAAGAAAAAGTGGCCACCATCACTGAAAGCTACAACCACCGGGGCTCGAAAAACAAAGGCATATCTGGTGAAGTGGTAATTCCTACAAGAAGTTAATCAGTGTCCTTATGAAATACCCAGAGTTTTACCAAATTTCCAGATTCCAACACACACATTCAAAATACCTAACCTTGGGGCACCTGGGTGGTATAGTCAGTTAAGGACCCAACTCTCACTTTTGGCTCAGGTCTTTATCTTAAGGTCATTATAAGAAATGTGTTGGGCTCTGTGCACAGCAGAGAGTCTGCTTGAAGATTCTCTCCCTCTCCCCACTCCTCTCACTCTCTCTCTCTTTAAAATAAATAGACAAATCTTTTTTAAAAATGCCTAAACATATTTATCACATGAAAATGGGAGACTTTTTAAAAGAGTAAGACCTGGCACATAACAGAAAATAAATGCCCAATGTACAGATGAGTAAATGAATTACACATGTAAGAGTATATGGTCTCTAAGAACAGGGGAATAAGAATGAGGGAAAGCCCAGAGTTAAAAAACAGCTCTCCTCCCTCTCATGGATCAGAATGTATACATGCACAGCAGGCATGACAGTGGGTACAAGAGGCTATTCACAGTGGGAAGGGGTCAACTGGGGCTGCTTTCTGGGAAGGCTTTTTACATTCTGGGCTCAAATGGCAGTGGAGGAGGATCTAATCACAGGGCATGGGCCTCACCACATGCATAGCTCCCTGGTGCCCTTCTCACTAGCTGTGTCAGCCTTTTGCCAGCATAGCAGGAGAACACAGAAGGTGGAAGGTGGGCCAAGGACGTCAGACCTGTCCCCAAAACCCAGAGTATTCAGGACACGTGATATTATGGAACTATCAGAAACCCTCCATACTTTAAGCTCTAACCAGATGTTAGAACTGAGCCAAATATTTACAAATTTTAATAGCTGATGTTTAATATCTTAAGGAGATTTGGGAAATATCAATCCTTTTTCACAGGTAATATGTGTCGACTCCAGCAAAAAGTGACATTGGGGTGGGGAGCCATTCAGGTATGAGACTAGCATCCTTTTATGATGACATGTATAGAGGCCTGGGGTCAGAGTCCTAAGCACTGGTAATTTGAGAAAATAAAGGGAACTTTTGCCTTCCCAGATAGTGACAGATGATAGAAATATGTGTGACTGACACAAGCAGATAACTCATATTGTTCTTCAGAATTACATGAGTGCAAAAATGTAAAGTAGTTACAGGGCTTCCTGGCACACAGTAAGTTCTTGAGCGGTATTAGTCTCTATTATTAAAGTGAGACAAAGAGAAAGCTAAATTGCTGTTTAAGAAATGAATAAAAGTAGGAAGCTATGGAAGCAAAAACAGAAAGAAGTCCCAAGGTGGGGATTTGTCCAACAATATGGTTGAGCCTGGAGCCCAGAAAAGGGACATAACCCATGGTTATGACCCAACTGGGAATAGGGGGTGGGCAGTGAGGGCAGCTTCTGATCTGGCTCCCAGTGATTCATGCCCATGTGTAACTGCTTCCCTTTCCCCAAATGTGAGCTGAACCTAATAACTTGCTTCTAATAAACGGATAAGGGCCAAAGTGATGGGATGTCACTTCCATCATTAGGTTATGAAAGATGGACCCTCATCAGCTGGAGAGGCTGGGGCAACTCCTCTAGGTGGCTTTCTTCATGGCAGTTATGAAAACCTAACTGGGTGACCCTCTGCATCAGCTCTGGCAACTGGGGCTCCCTCACATGGTGCCACTAGCCTCAGAGTGTACATCTCATCAGCTCTCTCTCTCTTGCAAGAGAAGCAAGCTGCTGTGCTGGAAGATACTAGCAGAGAAGCCTGCCTGGTGAGGAGCTGAGGGAGGCCTCTAGCCCATTGTCTGCCATGAACCAAATCTGCTGAATCCCGCTGACGACCATGTGAGCAATCTAAGAAAGAGCCAGGTAAATAGCACCTGCATTCCTAACTCACAGAAATCATCAATGCTGTTGTTTCAAGGCACTAAGTTTTGGAGAAATTTGTTATGCAGTAATAGATAACGAATGCAGGTGTTACAAAATGAAGAAGTGTGGAAGGAATGGACAATGGAGTCTTTTTTTTTTTTTTTTTTTTTATGATAGCCACACAGTGAGAGAGAGAGAGGCAGAGACATAGGCAGAGGGAGAAGCAGGCTCCATGCACCGGGAGCCCGACGTGGGATTCGATCCCGGGTCTCCAGGATCGCGCCCTGGGCCAAAGGCAAGCGCCAAACCGCTGCGCCACCCAGGGATCCCTGGACAATGGAGTCTTAAAGACAAGGATGTCCGATACCACATTAGAACTTGACTGCTATGTTGCTCTTTGCAGTAATCACCTGCCAGTGCTTGAAATATTTAGTCAAAGTCTGCTACTCAAAAGAGCGAGTTTAGGGTATTTTGGAGAAAGGAAGAAAACAATTATAAATTCCAACATTCTCTTAACATGGGAGAGAGAGAAATGTAAGGGCCATAAGAAGTAAGAGTAAAGGGTTTGAAATGTGAATAGTGGCAAGAAATGGCCATTGGGGTGACTTCCTCCCTTGTCTCTTTACTTCTCTACACAGAAAGTCCTGAAAATATTATGGAAAATAGTGGGTTTCCTAGACCTCTGAGTCTCCTTTTCCACACCTGGAGTGATCAACCACTGAAAACTCTACTGAAAGGAGCAAAATTACTCATGAACTTAGTGACTTGGGGGTCACTGGAGGTCTAGTGAGTTGTTAGGGCATGAAGATGGGCAGATGCTGAATGGGCTGAGCTGTGGGGGCAAAGCAGAGAAATGAAGCTAGTGTGACACCTTCACTGGACTTTTAATAGTTGCTTCTCTCAGGGATGGAGGGAGAAGTCACTGCAGTAGTATGTGCTTCCTGGCACAGTAGAAGCACTCAGGGAATCCAGTTACCCTTAAGGGGAATCCCACTGTTTTCTTTCTTTGTTTCTGCTTTAGTTCTTTGGAAAGTAAGGCTATTACAAATTGTTCAAGAGTTTATAGGATCCATTAATACCAAAGTATGCAGCCTAGTTCAGGAAATGCAGTGATTTTAAATCTATGTTCCTCCCTAAACACTTTCCCTAAAATACCTGCCCCACTCTGCAACACAGCTTCATAAATACTCCAAAAGTGGAGCCTCAGTGGATGTTGACAACCTAAGAGCAGCTGGTGGCACAGTCGGTTGAGTATCTGATTCTTGGTTTTGGCTCAGGTCATCATCTCAGGGCGATAGGATTCAGCCCCACATGGGACTCTATGCTCAGTGCAGACAGAGTCTGCTTGGGATTCTCTCTCCCTCTTCCTCTGCCTCTCCCTCCACCAAATAAATAAATAAATCTTTTTAAAAAATGGCTGTCCACATCCATGATCAGCTCAAACCACGCCATTCAAGTGTTTTTAGTTGCAAGACTTTTGCTGACAGGCTATGCACAGATTCTGGCCCATCTGATATTTTCCATGGGACTAAGTAAGGCCTAATGGGCAGCATACCGATCTTTAGATTCAGAACATATGGGAAAAACAGAGACCTTAAATAAGGTCAGAACACCTGGAAGTCAGGACACCTAGACCTGACTCTTGGGTTGACCTATGGTATTTGTTTTCTCGCCAAGGCATGTTAGAAGCTTCTGTTTATCATTTTAGCAGCTTAAAAGTGGGAGTAGAGAATTCCTTCCCTGCCTTATCATTGTAAAGATCAAATAAGACCAAGACCATGTACTGAAAGTTTAATGGAAAGTATATAGAATGAATGTGAAGGTGAGTTTCTCCAATTCGTTCTAAGAATTCTCATACCTACAACTTTATTGGAATTTGGCAACACAGAGTAAATGTAAAAGCTAGCACTTTAACTTCAGTGTGTCTCCCCTAGGGAAACTATTGCATTATTGCATTCAGAAATATGTATAAGAATGTCCATTGCCCTAAGAATTGCAACAGCCAAATATTGCAAGCAATTTGAATGTACATCAATGGGAGAATGGGTATGTGACTTGTGGTATACTCATGAAATGGAATACCATATGGTGGCAAAAAGAATGCATTAGAGCTGAATGCATTACAACACAGATAACTTTTAAAAATAGAACATTGAGAAAAAAATAGAATATTGAGTGAAAAGAGCAAATGGATGGATATTGTATTGTATGGTATTACTTGCATAAACTTTTAAAACATGCAAAATAGTATTGTGTCCTGTATATGAAAAAGTATAAAAAATTGGAAGAGTATAAAATAGCCATGGGAATAATAAACCCAAATTCTCATAAGTGGTCTCCTCCAAGATTAGATTAAGAATTAGTATCAGTGTGGGCTACACATGGGACTTCGTGGTCTCTTGAGCAATTCATTTCTTTTGGAAGCAAAAAGAACTTGAAGCAGATATGGCACAGTATTAGATTTGGGCAAGTCTGGACAGTGAAATGATTTTGTTCATTATATACTCTACATGCATTAATACAGTCTATAATTTTCTATATACTTAAAATGTTTCATAACAGAGTGTTCAGTAAAGAAAAGAGTATTTGTATCAAGGAAATAATAAGATATGCAGAGTAAGATTCACATAAAAATATGCTCTTGAGGGACTCCTGTGTGGCTTAGTGGTTGAGCGTCTGCCTATGGCTCAGGGTGTGATCCCAGGGTCCTGGAATGGAGTCTGGCATTGGGCTCCCTGCAGGAAGCCTGCTTCTCCCTCTGCCTGTGTCTCTGCCTCTCTGTCATGAATAAGTAAATAGAATCTTAAATATATATATATATATATATATATATATATACATATATATATATATATATATATATGCTCTTGATAGATTATAACAAAAAAAAGCGATCAAAGTGATCAATAGTAAGCTAGTGGTTAAATGAATTCTAGTATGTCCATATAATTGATTATATAGCCAAAGAAACGATTTTTAAGGAGAACCATATTCAATAATGCTAAGTGGAAAAAGTAGGATATGAAATGATGTGTGGTATTACCTTAACTGTCCTCATTTATGTGTGTAAGTGTGCATGTGTGTTTGGATAGGTAGGTTTGTGTAGGAAATTAAGCCAAAATGTTTAACAGTTTATCCTTATATTGCAATATTATAGATGGCATTAGTTTCTTTTTTCTTCTTTTCTATACTTTAGAAATTTAAAATGAGGAACATGTTAAACTTTTAAATACCATTTATTTGAAATGTTTAAGTGTGTACCAGTCAGACATGTAAATAAATGATGCCGTACAAAGACAAGAAAATAATGTTATTCGTATGACAGTACCGCAGTATCTAAGCTAGATGGATGCAATGCCACTTAATCTGGCCTTTAGCCACCTGACAGGAATGTAGCTAAACAGATATGGGTTCTGTTTTAAGATCTCCAAGGCATTTGTTAGTTGGCTACTATCTCCAACTATAGACCTCTCTCCAGGCTCCAGGCTTATATATCCAATGGCATTCCAGACATCACTGCTTGGATGACCCCACAAACCATGAACATCAGCATCTCAAACTGAAGTCATATCCTCTCCCCTAAAATCTCCTTCACTATCAGTTCTTGCCTCAGAAAATGCCAACAGCAGGTCACCCAGTTGCCCAGTATTTTTAGACCTCTCCCATATCCCCAAAAGCCAAAATGATCTTTCTGTCCTGTCAATTCCTTCTCCAAAGTCTCTCTTGGATTCCTCCTGCCACTCACCTTGCAAGGGCCTCCTCTGGGTGTGAGACCTCATCACCTCTCACCTTGGTTACCATGGCAGCCTGAAGTTTTCTCTGCCTAAATTTGTGTCTCCTTTAGCTCAAGTCCCCAATAACTGCCCCTGTAGCATGCTCTTTATAAAATGTAAAATGTGATGCAAGAAAGCTGAGTTTTCCCATCCTTTAAAATATTGCATTAGATAAAGACAAGCAATCACTGATGCTTTGCTTAGAGCAAAAGAACAGGTGTCTGATCTGATGCAAGGCAGAGCACTGAGCCTGTAGCCTGCTGGCCTCTGATCCACACTCTGGTGGACGGAGTGACTCAGGATCACCTCACTGAAATAGTCAGCACTCACAGCCTGAAACATATGACTGAGAGAGGAAAATGAACACTAGCTTCCACAGTAATGTTTGCATTTTCCTTTCCAGAAACTGGAATATATTCCCTCAGATCATGTTGGAGAGGAGGAAGTACTAGGAAAACATTTCCACTGCATCTCCTATTTTCTGGTTTTACGAAGTTGCATCTTGCTTAGGGAGGAAATACACCAATTAAATGTGTGGGTTAAAACTATTACAAGCTAGAGTAAGAGGAAACTATTTTAATTCAAAGGCAAATACACAGCATGTTTTATAATCCCCAAAGTACAACAGTGTTTGGCCTGAGCTTCAGAATTGAGCTTCCCATGCAAACAAATTATGAATGTTTATGAATAGATATGTGTGTATGAATATGCTCTTGGTTTCATTTTCTTTTCTTTTTTCTTTTTTTAAAGATCTTATTTATGCATTCATGAGAGATAGGGAGAGAAAGAGAGGCAGAGACATAGGCAGAGGGAGAAGCAGGCTCTTTGCAGGGAGCCCAATGCAGGACTCGATCCCCAGACTCCAGGATCATACCCTGAGCCCAAAGCAGACGCTCAACCACCGAGCCACCCAGGCATCCTTTGGCTTCATTTTCTGCACTACTACTTTTTTCTTTCTGAACTTATTTGTGAATCTTCTGGAAGGTATTAAACAACACTTTTATGAGGTGATACAATTCACTGAGATTATAGAGTGGAGAATGTGTGAAAAATTTATAATAGATATTTTAAGATTTTAAAGAATATTGAGGTAAGATAAAATGAGTATTCATAACTAATGATGATAGTTAGCAATGAACTTAGATCACGGATCCAGTTCTATGTACATATAGCTCACAGTTTCTAAAAAGATAAGACCTGTAACATAGTATTAGTATTAATGGAAGTAGTAGTAGTAGTAGTAGTAGTAGTAGTAGTAGTAGTAGAAAAATGAGGAACTGCAATTAACATTTATCTGTACCAGACACTTTACATTTAAAAATTTTCAATTCTTCCAATTCCACTTTACAGTTGCTAAAATTAAGGCTCAGAAAACAGAACTTGCTCACAGTCACACACTAAGCAGTGTAGAGCCAGTATATGAATCCCATCCATGGGACATATGATCAATTATCATGAAACCAACTGCAAAGGTGAAAATCAAGTTTTATTAATTGAGAATACAATATTGAGAGATCATGATTCTCTGAAGCTAGGCAAGATATTCATGGGAGCTCAGGAGATACAATGGAAGTGTCTCATGTATTTAGACCTGCAATAAAGCATCCTCAGTGGCATTTTAGAAAGTCTTATTTGGGGCCCCCACGGATTTCAGAGCAGTCAGCACCTGTCATGCATTCCATCTCACTGAACATGCAGGGATTCCCAGCATGGCTAATTCAGCAGACGATGTTAGAAGGGCAGAGTGTCCAGGATCAGTAAATAAACCTAAAATTTGTAGCCCTGATTCCTAAACTCAGTTTTCTTCTTAGATTCAGAAATAAATTCACTTCCTGTCCTTTTTTTGGCCTATAAAACCACAACATGTCTGGTCTAGCATGGCTTCTTCTCCCACCTGGGCTCTGGCTTCATTTGATTTTCAACCCAGTCTTTACCTTTTATTTCATTGTTAACTCCTTGCAACACATGTCTACCGCTTTGGATGGCCATAAAGATTATCAGGGTGAAGGACAAGATATTTGGGGGGACAGAAGAGATCATTCACATTGGCGTAAAAAGGCAGTTTGGCGGATGGGAGCCTGTCAAGTATTTTCACATGCTATACGTGGTGGTGTAGTTGCTCATGGAATTCCCGTTTTGGAATGGAAACTTCTCCAAGATAGAGGAAATATTAAGTGATAGGGAGGGGAATCCCTTTGGAAAATATCCAAGCTGTTAAAGTCATAAGTGTTTGTGAGGAAGGAAATGAAAATGTTACTCATTATAGCAGCTTTCCTTGGGGGTGGAGGTGGTGGTGGTGGGGAGAAGTGTGGGGTTCCTCAGTTAGTGACGTTTGCCAACTCTGTGCCTCTGAGATTAGACACTAGGTTAAATTCACAGCCACATATCTCACCTCAGGACTTTGTGACCCCTATTCCTTTGCTCTACATTATTGCAACCGGTCTTCAATTTTTAGAGATTATAACCTCTAGTCATTTGTCATTGGTGCAAGCAGTGACTCAAAAATTACTGGAAATGTTGATAGGAAAAGAAATCCAAGAAGCTCATTTTGTTTTCACGAATACACAAGCATTTGGGGAGATTGAGCTGAAATGCAAACAAAACAAAGCCTGTGCCCGCAGATTGAGAACTGTGGCTTCAATTCAATTATGCTTTGCTTTGGGCATGGAAAGTATTGGCACAACTTTTGGTGACTAATTTGGCACTGGAAAGCAAAATGGCTAAGTAGGTTATCAAAAGCAAGGCACAGAATAAAACGTTTTAAAGAAATCATCAGAGATCATCCTCGAGTATCAAATGGACACTGAACTTTCTGTGGGAGAAAGGGAGGGAGGAAGGGAAGAAATGGAGGCAGGGAGAGACTGACTTTTGTCATGGATTTGTAAAACAATAAATATTTAAAGAATTGCTTCCATTGTCTCTTTGAAGCCCTGAGTTCTATTATTCCTGTATCTATTTGCTGTTTTGGGAAAGATCACTGTTTTAAAAGAAAACACATAATGGGTAGTGTCCAAAAAAAATAAAATAAAATATGGATTCAGTGTTCTGTTTGTCCTGTTCTTCCCGCGCCTTACTGTCACATGAACAGCAGACACTGCAGCTCTGGGTAGGGGTAGGGGGTCTGGTCTTCTTCACTTCAAATCACACACTTTGTTTTCTTTCTCCTAGATTGGCACAAAAAGCTTCAGAAAGAAAACAGTTACTCATCGTGTGCACTTTTTTTTTTATTTTGTACTAGGCTCTGTTAGCCCTAATGTATATCTTCTCCAAACTGAGGGGCTGGAGCTGGACTGTGCTCTGCTTGCTTTTATCTGCTTCTGACCAATTCTCACAAGGCAGACATTCCTTTGTGCTGAGCAAAGAGGAAGCTGAAATCAGAGGGCGGGAGGCTCCAGGGCCCCACAGGAGCTGCAGAACTGACCTCTCCTGCTCTCCCACTGAGCTACCACCAGCATTTCTCAGAGATCGATAAGAGCTTGCAGGGCTACATGGATTTAAGGCTCGGAAGAGAGACTCTAATTAAGCAATTACACTGTCAGTCGGAGGTCACTTTAATACTCAGCCTTCATGAAAGGCAACATAATGGAGCCATTTTCGTGCTGACCATACAGAGTCATGCCCAGCCAGTGGGTCCCACTGCTGCCTTAGCGAGAAATACTCACAATGTGTCATTCAGGAGAGCCTGAGGTTAATTACACAGCCACTCAAAGGGGACTGAGTGGAGAGTACAAACATATTACCAAATTAGTTGAAACCTGAGCACCGGTTGAGCTTTCTGATTAGCTCCCCACGATGCCACCACCATTTCAATAGAAGTCAGAAAATTCAGATTCTCTCCCTTTTCTCATGATAGCAGCATGAAATTCTAGAAAACACGCTTCTGTGGTGTTATCTAAGCTCTCATGTGGCTCAAAATAGTGAGATTGTATATCAATAAATGTGTCAGAGAGTGAACTCAGCACAACACATTCCCAAATGTGTCGTCTGCAATTTTCCACAAAAGCACTGGTTATTGCGGGAATAGAGACTATGAATTCATTTATTCATTCATCCAGCCATGCAGTCATTAGTGATTCATGCACTAGATTGCTGCCTTTGGGATACAAAGACTATTGCTGCTGGTTATATGAAAGGGGATGGAGGCTGTGTATTACTGTTCCACTTAAAATTTTTCATCCATTTCTTCTTCTTGCTAAATTTTGCCTTTACTTCCACAAAGTCAATAGAAATGGCTTGGGGTTCCCTGTGCACTTAACCGGCCTCCACTTAGGACCACTGGGGACCAGACCTGCTACAGGAAGAGCTCTCCTCTGCACATCAAGTGGAGTATGAAGATAACCTCCTACCCAAGGCCAGTCTTGCACCCCAGAGTGGAACCCCAAGCTTAGCAAGTCTGTTGTGCAGGTCGGACTGTGACCTCTGGAGTGAACCACACTGATGTCACCTGCCCCGCAGTGTCTGTTTCTTCACATCCCACCTCGTGCTGCTCTCCCTACCCACAGACATGACTCCTAACTGGATTCTCTGTCAGCGTGGGTTTGCCAGGTACATTATTTTATAAATGAGCAAACTCAGATCCCTCAGCCGTGAAAAGATCGAGTGGCAGAGCCATGCTCGGACACTAGTGCCTAGCAGGGTCTGGGGCGTAGTTGACACCAAAGATTGAATGGGTGGGTATAGCCTAGATCACCTGACTTTAAGGCAAAGACACCTTCCACCTCATCTGGAATCCTAACACTCCTTCTTATATTGATAAATGAAGTCTGCGTTCATCTGAAAGAAAATTTAAAATGGCTGCAGAAGAACCCTGGTTTTTATCCTCTCCTATTTTTCAGTTGTCCTCTATTCTGGAATTCAGTTCCTTGCATGTACACTGAAATTTTTATATCTTATTGGAATACTTATTGTAGGCTTGCTTATATTTTGGTGTTGGTCCTACTATTAATTTCCACTAGGTCTTTTTTTTTTAAGGTTTTATTTATTTATTCAGCTGAGAGAGACAGAGATAGCAACAGAGATAGGGAAGAGACCATAAGCATGGGGGAGAGGAAGAAGCAGACTTTCCACTGAGCAGGGAGCCCAATAGGGGCTCCATCCCAGGACCCAGGATCAAGACCTGAGCTGAAGACAGATGCTTAACTGACTGAGCCACCCAGGTGCCCCTCTGCCACGTCTTGATCCTGATGCTCTTCTTTTCAAAATAAGAATACTACCAAAAGAATCAGCACATGACAGTAAATTATCTCTAATCTCTCCTGTTGCAAACTTACCTTTCTATGTACCTATGTGTTTGTGACTATTAGCAATAATGTCTATTAAAATTAATATCTCCTCTTCTGATGACCCAAACTGTTACAGGAGTTTAAAAAAACATGATTCCTTGTCCCATCCAGCCATAATTTACCTTGGTATTTAACAAGTACACTTAGGCTCTATTAAAAGTCCCATGAACACAAACATTATCTGGCAACATCATTGGCAGCTGAATATTTTTCTCTTTGCTAATGACTTTGTCCAAGCAACAGGACCAAGAAATTAAATTGAATGCCTCCAGAATGAATGATTGGCTTTGTATGAACTTAAACTGCAGAGATGTTATGTAAGATATTGGACTGTAGGGCACGTTTCACATCCAGTGTCCATCTAGCTATAAACGATAGAGGGCTGGTGCCTCAATGCTTGCCTTCATGAACCCCCAGACAACTAACTGTAACTTGAAGCCAAGCTTCCAGCCTCGCCAGGACCCTGCCTGCCTGGTTCCAAGCTCTGCAGGCCTCCCGTCCTGTAACTGGGTCCGCTTGGCAACCACACACAGCTGATCTCTACCCTAGGTTACCAAAATAGTCCTTCTTCACATTATTTTATCTTTTTCTAAAAAGGTAATTTATAAATTATACAAACAAAAGTGACCTAGCTTACGTGTGATTTCTATAAGTTTCAATATAAATAAATTTGCAAACCAAAGAAAACTATATATCATTGGGGTTAGTCATGTGTTTTAATTTCTCATCCTGAAAATATGAAATCTATAGGATCAATCTATCTCATCTTCAGGTCTCTAACTTGAATATGACTTCATCAATTACTCCATTTATCTCTTTTAAAAAATATTTATTTATTTGACAGAAAGAGAGAACACAGCAGAGGGAGTGGCAAAAGGCAAAAGGGAAAAGCAGGCTCCCTATGAGCAGGAAGCCTGACATGGAACTCGATCCCAGGACTGTGGGATCATGACCTGAGCTAAAGGCAGACGCTTAACTGACTGATTCCATGGAGGCACCCCTCCATTTCTCTTACATTCAGCTGTTACTTTCCCATCAGCACCTTGCCACTCCACATGCTCAAGCTTCTCTATCATTATAAAAAAAATCCAAAAAACAAGAAACAACTCTCCATTGGTCATAGCCTTTTATTCCCTTATACCACTCACTGCCATAACTTTTTCCCCAGGAAAAAGCTAAGAAGCTTCTGCCCCTCCTAAGCCATTGTGATCTAGAGTCTTCCACTACTACCCACGCCCATCCTGCTCCTTCCAAGGTTATCAAAGACTGAATCCAGTGGCTTTACTTCAAACCTCTTCCTAGTTGACTTCTGCTGGATTTGATACCTTTGGTACCTTTGATCACCCACTCTTAAAATTGGCTTTACTCCTCGTTTCTAGACTACCACTCTCTCTGGTTCTCCACCTACTTCTGAGTGCCTCTTCTTCATCTTCTTTTCCTCTCTTATCTCTATTTGCCCCTTAAATGGTGATGTTTCCTAAAGAATTTTTTGGTCCTTTTCTCTAGAAAATATTATTTTATGTGATCACACCTACTTCTGTGACTTTAATGACTACCCAGATATATAGAAATATTTTCAGATGTACATGTACAGCTCAGATGCCATCTTCAGCACTCACCACCACCATCATTTTGATTAGGGCTAGCATGAATCAATAACTTTCTATATGAAAAGCCAGTCACTTACATAATCTCAAATAACCCAACAACAAATCTGACACAGGTACTCTTATTATCACTATTTCACAGTTAAAGACACAAAAGCTGGAAAGTTCACTTTCTCCAAGGCAACACCGCTGGAAAATGGCAACATTCAGGCTCAGCCCCAGGTTTACCCCACCACAGAGCTGGATTTCTTAACTCTGGCACCATGTGATTGATATAATTCACAGTTTATATTGGAGTCTTGCTCAGGTGCTGAGTGGCATCTGTTTCTGAATGCCCCATATGCCCACTGGCAGGGATATTCTAACTACTTCATACAGGATTCCCTTTTCCCTACAACTTGTTTGGACCATTACATTTTATATTTTACCTTGTTTGTCAGACTGAACTCCTCCCAGCACCTGTCTTTGGGTTTATTTTCCTGTCTCCATGACTATGACTCGATCATATTTGAGGTTTTACTTGCTCCTATCTATTGCCTCATGCTACAGTTTGTTAACTCAAGCCCAGCTGCATGCTGGGATATGGCAGTAGTTAATAGAAAACTGTGTATTTATATCTCATGTAGGTGGAAAGCTCTACTCATGAACATAGGAGGGGGAAAAACACAGCCATGCTGGGCGTGCCTTTGACCTAGACTTTGTTTTGTTCACATGCTTTTGTATGTTGAATTCTACGGGTTATAGACTTTACCAAAGAGAAGAGAAGATACTGTACCTGGCACCATACCAAATGGGAGAGGAAGCAAATGGTGGAGAATTGCCCACTGCAGGCAAATCTGTGAGGTAAACATTTTGTTTCTGGCCCATATGAACTTCTCCTGAAGACCCCTTTTCTGTTTCAATGCTTTATTTTCACCTTTATTCTTAAAGACTATTTCAGGAGAGTATGGCGTCTCAGGTTGGTAGTTATTTTCTTTCTTTAGACTAAAGATACCATTCCATTGTTTTTTCTCCTTCTAATTATCACTGTTGAAAAGTCAGTGTTCAGTGTGCCACTTCCTAAAAGGCAATCTGTTCCCCTATCCACTCTCCTGGCTGATTGTAACATTTCCCCTTTATTTTTAGTTTTTTTTTTAGATTAGTATATCTATTTATTTCTCTATTTCTACTCAGTTGTTTGGGTTCCCTGGGATTCTTGTTTTTATAAATGTGATATCTTTCATTGGTTTGAGAAAAGTCTTAGTCATGAGCTGTCTAATTATTGCTCCTGTTCCATTTATCTCTCACTTTCCCTTCTGAGATTACAGTTAAATGTATGTCATACCTTTTATAAGCCTCCTCTATGTGTCTTAACCTCTCTTCTATATTTTCCATACTTTTGCTTATCTGTGCTTTTTCCCCCCAACTAGATTCTTCTGACTTATCTTCTAGTTTATTATTTCTCTCTTCATCTCTGTCTAATGTCTAGCACTAGACTAGACATTAATTTGACTAGGTCTTAATTTCAGCTATTATATTTTATCCAGTTCTAAAGACTTTAATTGGTTCTTTTTCATTTTTGCAATGTCACCTTTTATAGTTTGCACTTCTTTGCTAAGAGCTTTACGTTTGACTTTTATCTCCATGAGCTTAGTAATCATAATTGTTTACCAATCTACCATATTAGTGTTTGCTTCCGTTGTCCATTATTCATACTGTATCGCATTTATGTTATATTATCTCATGTGCATACATCTTTGATAGTGTGCTGGCTATTGCACATGAAAAATTATTAGTAGAAAGAACATCTAGGATGACTTTATCTCCCTTTGAAAGAGATTCTAAATTGCTTTTGTCAGATGTGCAAAGATGTACAGCAGTACAAGGTCCCCTCTCATTTTTCCATGGCTTCAGATTTTGGGGGCCACTCAGGTGACTCAAAGCTGGTATGCAGTTTCTGTGAAGGCTGTTTTACTTTCCTTTTACCTAGGATATGGGATGGTTTACCAGGACTTCTACCCTATTCTGGCTGTAGACTCAAACTTTGCTCTTCTTTGCCCTGAGAGGCTCACAGAAGTGCTGCTAACCCCTTCTGAATCAGCAAATGCCCTTTAGGCAAAAGCTATCCCAAATACTAGGCTCACATCTCTCACAGATATTAACTCAGAAACTTGTGAGTTTTTTGCTACATTTAGGAAAGTGCTTTAAGTATCATGTAAAATGTTTAAACTGTCTCTGTCAGGAGAGTTAGTCTTGGTCTGAGTTACCATTATGGTGAGTGGATATTCTAGATCTTAAGGTTGTACAATGCATCACCAACTTAGACTCTGAAGATTCATTTAGAAGACTAATACATAGTCATAAATAAATCTAACTTTTAAAGTAGATAACTGATTTCATCTTGTAAAACAATATTTGAAATCAAACCATTTGACTGAGCTACTTTGACAAATATGAAACAACTTTTGATCTTCCCTGAGTTAAATCTGAAAGCTAGCCAGTTGGAGTTTGTGTAAGAAACTATCAGGAAACTAAAATAGAAAGATTCATTAGCCAAGAGAATCTGGTTTATATTTAAATGAAATGTCTCTAAATACAAATGAAAGATGGAAAATCTTTTGTTAAAAAAAACAAGTCACCAAAAAAATTAAATTAAAAACAAAAAGAAAATCTTAAAATGCATCCTCATTCACTCTAACATTAAGGATAAAGCATTAGTTTCAGGTGAGAATGTATTAAAGTTGAAGGTAGTAACAGAAACTTTGGTCATCTGACTAATAGGCATCGTTCTTTCCTCCATCTCCATCCTCCAATCTATTCTGTCCTATCAGACACTGATTTGTTTAAGTAGCAGATCGGGCTATCCCAATCTCAAGAAAAGTAGAACCCATGAAAACTCCAAAGGCTTAATAATAATTGATTTGAAATAGTGATGATAAATTCATTTCACTAAAACTTCCCTAACCTCTTACGTAGCCAATTCTGATCAATCATATATGTAAGGGGAGAATTTGTTTTGTGAGAATTTTGCTTCTTTGATTAAAGAAATACAAAATTGAAACAAATAGCATAATTCCTCTCCCTTTCTCTGCATCTGTACTCAGACAGGATGTTCAGAGCTACTGCAGCCATTTTTTGACCATGAGGAAATAAACAGAAAATGACAAATCAACATACTAAGGATGGCAGAGCAGAAACTGAGTTGCTAAACAAATCCTGAGATTATCTACCTCCTGATTTGTATTTATGTAAAAAAGTAAATGTCCTTATATCTTAAGTTGCCAATAGTTGGGCTCCCTATGATTATCATTGAAAACATTCGTAACTAATGTATTTATTAAATCTGCTCACATGGCAAAATTTTGACCTAGGTTTGCCTAGAGATGGTGCTTGAAATTTGTGTCACCTACCGTAATACAGGAGTCCTGAGGTTCAAGGTCAAAATCAGTGACGTTCAAGAGAATACGGTGATTTCTTTCTACCCGAATGACCCAGGAGCAGTCAGTGTTACCCCTATAAGGACTGGGGTAATTTGGAGAATGAATCTCTCCATTGGGAGCCTGGAAAATCCCGCCACAACCTATAAGTAGGAAACCCAATTCAAAAATGAGAAGAATCTCTGATGCATAAATCTTTGCCGCATTACCTGGTAGCATGAACCAATATGCTGCTTTATTCGACCACCTATTTTATGTAGTTGATGCCAAACATTGTGTAGAACTGAATATCCACCATCAATTCATTCATTCCAACAAAATGAAGGACAACTAAGAAAATCCCTCAAATAATTTAAATACTGATGACAAAAGTAATCTAAAAAATTTTTTTTAAATACCAAAAATTAAGTACAAATAAAATCATGTTCTGATAAAGCCATAAAACGCCTCTTTTTGTTCTCTAAAAATATAATATATTGTAAGAATAACACATCTCCTAAGAATTTTGATAATTTAGTAGTGTATGTTTTTAATAATTTATTATCTGCCTTTTAAAATTTAATATTCTGGACCTGGTACAGTTATTCAGTCTTTTAATTCCTACAATATTATCAAATACCTATTAATGATTATCTCTATGACTTTCCATTTCTTGGATTTATGATAATATAAACAAACCTATAATGGAAAAATGTGGTATCATTTTCTGATAATTGAAAATCGCTTTGGATAATCTAAATACCAGGTATACATAATCATATATATAATCCTCATTAAATTCATGCATCATTAACTTTAGGAAATGTCTGACATACTGTTACCACCTTAGGTTTCCAAAATTGGGGCCACAAAGTAGCCTGGGATCACATCTCTGCCTTGGCATTCCCTAGCTATGTGACTTTGGACGAGTACTAACTTCTCTAAGTTTCAATTTCCTCATTCAAATCCTTAAGATAAGGATTTGAAATTAACTCCCCCCATGGGGTGGTTGTGAGGGAAGACATGAGATGGTGTTCATAGAACAGTTAGAATAGATGACTGGCTGGCACATTGTAAGCAGCCAGCAAACATGGCTTTAAATAGTGGTTAACATTTGCTAGATTATTTTGTGCCTTCATTTTTTTTTAATTTAAAAAATCTACAACAACAACAACAACAACAAAAATCTACAACAGGTAAATATTTTTAGACTGCCTAAGATTTTAGGCAGAAAGTCACTATATAAATTCCTTGGAATTCACAAATTTAACATTTCCAGTTTGGGCATCTGTACTATAGCATGGACTAATTTACCACTTTGCTGATGCCCAACTTTGTGGCCAGTGAATGGGCCCAAGTCCCTTGGAGAGTATTAGTCTAACCAAGTACCTCCCTTCTGCTTTCACCATGGACTTGCATACTTGCATGGACTAGTTTTCACATATTTTAACTGTGGAAGTTAAATTCTATCATATTTTTTTTCTTTTAGGGAAGAGTTAATGCCAAAGCAGTGTTTGTCATTTGAGGAGTCACAAAGTGGTCACTGTGTTGGGCTTCATACCCCTCTCTAATCATTCATAAAACTTAGAAGGGTTCGGCCTAAGTATTTTGAGATACCTCCTTGTTTCACTCACCTCCGGGGACTGCCTGCCATGAGGCATTGAAGCCTCTCCCGTTTATAGAGCTGTCGGTCTTAAAGCGGATGGCTAGCTCATTTCCGGTGCTGGAGACTTGCATGGGATTCTCAGATGATCTTTGGGAGCACAACTGGGTTATTCGGGGAGAGTGGAAATCAGGACCTCCATAAACCTAAGACAGGATGTAGAAAAAAAGGACTGAAATTAAGAGACATATTTGAGTGATGACCCCTGATCCCGTTTTACCACCAGCTCCTGGATTCTATTATCATGAGAGACTGAAATCTCAGCCTTCCTGGGTCGGGATGAACTGTGAACTTCAGCTGGATTTTCAAAGGCACTCCCTCAGCCCTAGGAATGCACAAGTCCAACCACCCACAAGATGTCTGCTTATTCTATCAGAATAGTAGAGCTGAACTGATTATTCCAGAATCTTCTCTATCTCCCTTCTTCCTTTTTCCACAACTTCATAAGATTTCCTGCTATCTTTGGCAGAGGCATTGCTGTAAAACAGTATCAAGTCTGATTGTCTAACTCTTCTAGGCACATGGGAATAGTCTTAGCCGAAAGCCATCTTGTTTGTGAAAGTCAGATCACTGAAAGCTATTGATCTCCCAGTTAGATTTCTTAGGATCTTCCATTTTGCAGTCTGCATACTTTATAAGATTAGGCATTTAATATAATATTTTTGCTTCTTCAGAGAGAGTGAAAATATAACCTGTTAGTATGTTCTGTGGTATACTTAACAAGGGACTCCCCCAGATTCTCTCTGAACCTACTCCCAGAATCCCATTGGTGGGAATGTGACCAAGAGCAACTTCCTCTGGGAAATTGTCCTGGACTCTGCTCAATACCTGGATGTTTCCCTCTAGATCTATCTCAAGTGTCCTCAGATCTAGGCTCCTCTAATTCGCAACCATCTATCTGACTAGGATCCAGTGCCCCAGTGACACATACATTCCTCCCAGCAAGCCCCCCACCTCCTTGGGTTCTAAAGCCATATCTTAGAGGCAGGTTGTGCCCAGGCAGGTCTCTAACGTCTCACACAACAGATTTCTCAGTTGCAGAGGTGAGTATAGGAGAAGGGGGCAAGAAGATAAGAATCAAACAAAAGGTATTGAATCCCTAACTCCAGGCTTTGCCAAACTCCGGTTTGGAGAAGAAAGACCATTTCTTGTGACAGTTTTCAAGCATAATACTATCTGGGTCCTTCCTCCTCCCCAACATGTATATGCTCATAATTCTTTGCTCCAGGGCAAAACTGGAATGGGGAAAGCAGTGCTGGGTGAGATTTGTGCACAGGGCCCTCCCTCTCCTGGCATCTGGGTGGCTCTACCACCTCTAAGGACTGTCCTCATTCTGATTCCTCAGGCCCCAGCCCTCGCCCACCTTCAGGGCAGCTGTTGACTGATGGGGGGAATCACTCAAGTGTTCTCTGAGGGGAGAGCGGGAGAACAAGAAGCCTACTTTTGGCGAGGAGAGTGTGATTTGAATCTATAATGATTTCTTTGTCTGATTAATTCCCCCCAGCCAGGCGGCCAAGGCCCAAAAAGAATGCAACTGCTGTTCACAGAGGGCCGAACACAAGGACTTTAATTGGAAAGGAATGAAGCAGGCGGATGGCTTCAAGCTTATTTTCAGAGGAGGAGCTATGTCTGTGTGGCCCTCTGAGTCCCATCAAAAGCAGGACTTTAGGAGGGGCCCTGTGTGGCCCTTAACACGTACACATATGCAAATGCAAGGGGAAGGAAAAGATTGCTTCTGGTTTACAGGGTCTCTCCCGTTTTTTGAGATTTGCCTGCCCCCTGGCCTCCCCAGAGAACACAGTCCTCAGAGCCTGAAACTGACAGCATGTGCTCCCAATCATCCAAACCCAATAAATAGCACATATTTGGAGAGAACACTGAGCACAAGGCTTTAGTTCTGACAAAGGAAACTTGCATGTCAGCAAAATATTCTTTGTTCTCTCTGCTTGGGTCCCCTTAAGATCACAAACATAACGGGGATGAGTGGGCTGGGCCTCCAGGAAAATCAACACTGCCGCTTTTGACATTCTCTGCTTCCCCTCTTGCGGGGCTGGGCTGACACAGATCATGGCAGAAAGACCAGAGGGAGTAAACTGCCCACACCAAAAGCAATTGTCTTGATTTATTGCGCCAAGGAGTGGATTTCCTTTTCTGCTTTATGCAGTTTCAGGCTCCTTTCTCAAGAGACTGAAGTAAAATCAGCCACAGTGTTTCCATGACCCAAACAATACAACAGTACTTTTGGTTTCCATAAATAACACTGCTGGTTAATGCATGACTCTTCAAAAGAGGAAAAAGATGGAAAGAATTTCAGGGTGTGGTTCTTTCAACTACAGCATATTACTAAACTTTGGGGTGGGGGGACGGGTCTGATGATCAGAGATTTAAAAAATGTGTTTTTAGCAAATGCTTAGGATATAGAACATTTCAAAGCCTATGGTTTTAATCTGTTTTGAACGTTTCTTTCTGCTCTGTTAGCTCCATTTATTGTTACAATCAAGTCAGCATTCCAGGGTTATGAGTAACCGAACGGCTGTTGCTTAATGCAGGTGGTCACTTTCTGGACACTGAATTTTGGCTCTTGGTAAAATCTGGCAAAATCCAAGTAAGTCCAATATCTGGGGACAAAGAGGTCCTACTTGACTGTGCTCTGAACAGGAAAGGATAACGTACAGGTTGAGGACAGGTAGGTCAAGAGAGTGGTCAGTGTCTCAAGGCCACATACCCAGCCGGAGTAGCATTTTGAAACCAACTGCTAGCATGTTATCAGCAGCTTTGGTATGAGGGATGGAAAAAATAATTTTATCATCATTAGTGCAAATTTATTACAGTGCTTTCCACCTGACAGGAACATTTGCTGAGATGTCAAACAAGGTTTTTGAACAAAAAATAAGGGGTTACTCATTTCAGCCTTAAGAAGTAAACTTCCCCAAAACACTTCAGGGGCTCAAAACATCCCCCCACAAACCCTGGTTTTGTGGAACATGGGAGACTATCTTGTCCTAATAAAAATAAGCCCCAAGCTGACTATAGCCTCTGCTCAGAGCTCTTTCTGGGCAGGCACAAGACCTGCCTAAATGCAGCTGCCTAGAGATCATGTTTTGTCCCCCTGCTCCCACAGCTGCTTGCAGGGAACAGCCCCAGTCTGCTTTCTCATGTAATGGGTGTGACAAAACTCACAGCAAAATGAGCCCTTTACATTTTGCCAAATGGGCAACAATCACATTCTCTTTGGAATATGAAAATGAAGGGTTAGGAACATTTCACATTACTGTGGAAAAGTTGGCTGCCAACCTTTTGTAAGTGTTAAGGGGTTTTATGCCACTGAAAAATATCCTTGCTAGCACATAGGACCATTTGAACCTTACACACACGAGTGTTATTCCTACTCATACTCTGAATTTTGGGAGCCTCCTCATTCTCCCTTCCTAAAAACCTTTCCTCTTCTGAGATGGAGTCATGACTTGGCAACAACCAGTACCAGCATGAAGACGAGGGTAGAGGTTTTAACCTGAGGACTTAACAAGCTTCGTCTCTGATTTCACTTATTGCAGCATTATCCTCCTTTACAGAGCCTGGAGCGGCTAAATACAATTCCGCTATTCCACTCAGTGAGGGCATGATTTGAGAATCCCATGTCTTTTCAAGGAGAGAACTTGTTTTGCAATTAAGTGAAGTTTTTAAGTGTTAAAGTTGCCTCTGAAGTCCATGCTGCTCATGTCGACATCCTGCACACTGCCCATCTCTATCTATCTTTTTGTGCTGGCTTATGTGGATCATCGGGTTATGGATGGATTCAGTTCTGCGCTCTTCCACTCACTGTCCTCGTGGTCATGGAAAAACCCATCAATATTTTTGAGCCTGTGTTTTGACAATGGCAAAATGAGGACAAAATTCCCTTCTTACCTCACAGGATTATTTAATCTTCAAATGGGAAAGTGGATGTCAAAGTCCCCTTGAAAACCACCACCCATGTGCGTTATTACGGTGTGTTGATCAGAGATATACATGCTTTCATTCATTCCACAAATATGTATCAAATGTTTTACTATTTGACAAGTACTCTTGTGGCAGGTATAGCAATAAAGCAAAACCAAAACAAACAAACAAATACCAAGCCCTTCATGGACTTTAAATTCTAGTAGATATAGAAGAACCCTTGTCATGAAGCGCTATAGCAATCTCTAGTGCTGAGGTGATAGGAGCTTTGTGTGTAGGAAGCCATTACATTTTGCAGACAGGTTCAGCTCCTGATGACTAGATCCTTGCAATAAACAACTGATTATAATAGATTCTGAAAGGTCATCTCAATTATGAGATAAACCCTGTGCATAGTGTTGCATCTTGTACTCCACACCATGCGGGCCCCCCCCTCTGATGGTAGCTGCAGCTACAGTCTCACCCTCAAGACCACCCCTTCTCTACACTCTGCCTCCCCACTTCCTTTCCTAAGGGAGCTTTCTCAGACTGAAGTGTGGAGCATTAACCATCCTGAGTACAATCCGCTAATGGGGACGGAGTCGAGAGACCAGTGTCTCAGACTCACACCCTTAGAGGGATGATTCTGATGAGCAGTCTTCATAGCACCTCCCAGGGTCCCAGTGGGATTAAGTCCAAGTGGTCCACAGGGGCTCCCCTCACTAGGTCTACCTCCTTTACCCTCCCTCCTGCTGTCTCCTCGCTCTTGCTTCCTGGTACCATCTCCAAGTTAAATTGCCCACCACTAAGTCCTTCGGCCACTGCTTTTAGGGAAACCCAAACTGAGATATTCATCCTATTTGTTTGTAAACATCACTCACAAAGAACTAATACAAATCGAAATTCTGCTTGTCACTGGAAATAATTTAGGGAGTTTTGCAGAATGATCTCCAGTTCTATCCCAAATTTGGAATGTGCTGATAAGCAGTTGAAATTCTTACCTCCAGGACGTCAAAGTTGCATCTTGCATGATACTCTACATCAAAGTCATGGATGGTGAGCTGAATGCTACTTCCAGGGGCTGTGGTAATGTACCAGATACACTCCTTGTTGGGTGGATATGTGTTAGGGTATCCAGGGCTGCTGAAGGATCCCGTGGTCCCAGACAATTCACCACCGCAACCTGTTAAAATAGCAAGGCTCAGTCAGTTCAAAATGGGCATTGGTCACTGGGAAAAATTCAAAAATCCACTAATCCAAAGATAATTAAAAATGCACAATGCCTAATTTAGGGGAAAACTCATAAAGTTATAATGAAGTTATAACAAAGCAGTTATAAAGCAGTGAGAAAAAAATCATGGCTACACCTTATTGAATTTATTCTTCAAAAACATTGATTATATCATTTGGTACAATTCTCAGTCCTCATTTTCACCACATCAAATCTTTGGTAATATATATATTTTTAAGATTTTATGTATTTATTCATGGGAGACACACATAGGCAGAGGGAGAAGTAGGCTCCCTATAGGAAGCTCGATGTGGGACTCAGTCCCAGGACCCTGGGACCATGCCCTGAGCCAAAGGCAAGATGCTCAACCACTGAGTCACTCAGGAATCCCCAGACTTTATTTTTTAGAAGAGTTTTAACTTCACAGCAAAATTGAGTGGGAGATAGAGCTCCTACTTTTTTACCCCGTCCCCACACATGCACAGCCTCTCCCATTATCAACATCCGCCTTGCCCAACCCACCAGAATAAGACATTTGTTACAACTGTTGAACCTACATTGACACTTCACTATCACCCAGTGTCTGTAGTTTACATTAGGGTTCTCTCTTGACATTGTACATTCTATGACAAATGTATAATGATGTATATTCACCATTATAGTATCATACAGAGTAGTTTTATTGCCCTAAAAATCTGTGCTCAGCCTTTTTATCCCTCCTCTGCTCTAGCCCCTGGCAACCACTTATTTTTTTTTACTGTCTCCATAATTTTGCCTTTTCAAGAATGTCAAATACTTGAAATCATATAGTATGGAGCCTTTTCAGACTGGTTTCTTTCATTTATTAATATGTATATACATTTCCTCTGTGTCTATTTCTGGCTTGATAGCTCATTTATTAATGTTGAATAATATTCCATTGTCTGGGTGTACCACAATTTATTTATCCTTTTATAGCTACTGAAGGTCATCTTGCTTGTTTCCAAATTCTGGCAATTATGAATAAAGCTACTATGGACAGATCATATATTTTTTTTAATTCCTAGAGTCTTTCATACAAACAAAGATTTTTAGCTCTTAGTATTCTAGATCTTAGGTCTGATTAGACTTAAAAATAATGTATTACATACAAGGAAATGGAAGACAGAGAGACAGGATATACACTAACACTATTCACATGTTCATTGTACTTCCTACTATGAAATTCTTTCCTGAATATAATGAAGAAAATCTAAAAATTAGAATTCCATTTAAAAAATATTACTGGGACGCCTGGGTGGCTCAGTGGTTCAGCATTTGCCTTTGGCTCAGGGCATGATCCCAGGGTCCTGGGATTGGGTCTCACATAGGGGTCCTCGCAGGGAGCCTGCTTCTTCTCTGCCTATATCTCCGCCTCTCTCATAAATAAATAAAATCTTTAAAATAAAATGAAATAATAAAGTCTGTTACAAACAAAAATAATAAATGATACAAGTCCTGACCCAGAAAACTTATATCTAAACCCCAACTAAACAAACAAAAACTGGATATATAAAACCCAAGCATGGAAAACCTAGACATGAAGCTTATGTTTTATGTTTATATATTAAGCCCTAGAAAGTAATTAAGACAAGCCATTACAAGAAACAATCAAATATTGCACCATGTGGTGTATAGTAAGAAAAACTGCCACTAAGTGCTTAGATGGGCTTTATAGTTTTTTTTCCCAACTTGAACACTCATAATAACCACGTGAAGCAGGTATGATTATTATCTGCATTTCTCAAGTGAGCAAATCAATGCAAACAGAGGTCAGGTGGCTTGCCCAAGGTTACTTGGCTTTAAGTGGTGGAGCAGGACACCAATCCAAGCAATCTGATAGTGCCCAAGTACTTAATTACTGAGTTTTACAAACTCATATAGCTTGTAGGAATTCAGACAGAGATTTGAGAAGGGAGAGGCAGAGAAAGCTTTGTGAAAGAAGCAAAATTTGAGGAAGGCTCAAATTTTACAGACAAAGTTAGAAAAAAAATAAAGATAAAAATCAAGAAGAAAAAGATCACTTTTTTTTTCCAATAGCAATTTTTGGTGGTTAAAAAACATAGTTTGGGGTGCCTGGGTGGCTCAGTGGGTTAAGCACCAAACTCCTGGTTTCCACTGAGGTCACACTCTCAGGATCCTGAGATGGAGTCCTGTCAGGCAGGTGTCTACTCTCAGTGGAGAGTCTGCTTGAGATTTTCTTTCTTTCTTCTTTTCTCTTTTCTTTTCTTTTCTTTTCTTTTCTTTTCTTTCTTTCTTTCTTTCTTTCTTTCTTTCTTTCTTTCTTTCTCTCTCTCTCTCTCTCTCTCTCTCTCTCTCTCTCTCTCTCTCTCCTCCCCACCACTCTCCCTCCCCCCCACTCATGGGTGTGTGTGCTCTCTCAAATAAATAATAAATAAAATCTTTTAAAAAATTGCTTGCTCTGTTGACATATCTAAGCTACCTTTTCTATTTTTTCAGAATATTCTTTATTGATTAGCAAAGTCTTCCAAGTACTTCTCTTATTCTGCATCAAGGTTTTTCGGTTTTAAAAAATGATATTATCTCCTCACTCCACAAACATATGTGCATTGTCAGACGAGTGCAACTAAACTGCTGTGACTTAAAACAAGCTGAGGTATTGTCTACTGTCCTCATTCTACAAATGTGCCTTGTATGGTGAGTTAGGAAAAGGTTTTATAAAGGTTCAGAAGAATTATTCTCCATACAGAATCTCCACTTAAGAATTGTAAGAAGAATCTTGATTAGGAAAAGAAATCTGATTCCAGCCCAATATGCCACTATCTTCATGAGTTGCCAATTTCCTCCTTCCATTTGAAAACCTGTTTTTAGACTTAAAGTTTGTTGCACAGGGAAGTCCTTTCCTATGGCCTATAAAGTTCCTATCTTTATTTCTGGGTAAACCCCATGAAAAAGCTGTTTAAAATTAGATGTGCTGATATTGTTTATAGACTGAGGGGAATGTTAAAAAAAAACATGAATGCCATGAAAGATTAGAAAATATTTTTCCTCCTAGAACAACACATGGAAAACATTCCTGAAGCCAAAATCAGCACAGTTTACACAGCACCACAGCACAACCGCAGGGGGCGCCGGTCACAGTATATACCATCAAATGATGCCCCCTGGGGACTTGCAGCACAGTGACCCATATAAATTATTGGAAGATGCGGCACCTTTTTCTAAAATACATCACAGGGAAGCAAAAGCATTATGTTACCCTGCCCCCTTTCCTTTCAACCTACATTTTCAGCTCCTATGGATCTTCATTATCAGTTGTATCAGATAAAAAAACCCAATGAAAACAAATCTTTGGAAGTCCTAGGATAACTTCACGGCCACATCACATAAAAGAGAACAAGGAAATGGAAGCTTGGCGATCTCATCTCTGCATTTTTATTTCACTTCAGTTCACCAGACAATCTAATTCAATTTTTTTTTTATCATGGTTGGTTCATCTAAAAATCTGCATAACATTTTCCATTGTCTTTTCCAATGGTTTTAGGTTTCCTTGCGAATTCCTTTGAGAATAACAGGATACAAATACCCTTAAACTAGCCCGGGTAAGCTGGAATGATAATATCAGATTCTTGGCATCAGTGATGCTTTGAAAAATTACAGCATTTATTTTGTTTACCCACTTACAGTTCTGGAGGCCCAGAGTGTACTTTCCCCTAAGATTTAAACCAAACATAAACAAGGGTTTACAAAACACAAAGCCAGATTGTACTTTTAGGTATGTCATGTTCTCTTCTCATCAATAGCAATTAAGTGTGTGTGTATCTTTTAAGGAGAAATTTCAATATTATTAAAAGAACCCTACCGGGGGGGAAAATACTGACTCAGGCGAGAAGGAAAGAAAGTGTTGGCACTTGAAAACTCCAAAGCTTGCTTTCTTTTTCCTTCGTGTTCTCAACTACCTTGGAGGTTTAACATATCAAAAATAACAACTTTGATTTAAAATTTCCATCAAATGCAAAGTAAAATACATTAATTTAGTGGTATTTTATGGTAAAACTATAAAGTTCTAGAAAATGGTTTTAATTCTGACAATTATGGTAGAAATTTAACTTTGTATTTCTACATTCTGAAAGAGATAGAAATAACTTTCCAGTTCCCATTCATTCATTCATTCATTCTTTATTTGTTGAGCATATACATTACTATAAATAGTGCTATAGAAGCCAGGTGCATTTAGTGCCTCTGGAAAAAAAAAATCCACTTATACATCTAAAAAAATGCTATCCCCACATGCCCTTCTGTAAGTCATTAAATATCTTTTGCTTTTCCTTCAGTTTGCAAAGAGTAAATTTTGATTTGGAAAAAACTGAATTCTGTTTTATCCTTGACGTGTTAATTTGGTGGTAAGTCATAAGTAAGAATAAATAAATGGTCATGTTGAGTTGCTAAAAGATATTTTAAAAGTTGCTAGTTTTGATAGTACAATGTCAGCATAATTCTCTTTTGGTACTTATTTCCAGTCCACTAATGAGAGTTTAATCAGCATTTAGCCAGTTATGCTTCACTCTTTTGGGTATCTCTTTCTTTAATTTTGATATTCTTTGACAAATGTGTAGATAGTATTGGGCAAAAGAAAATATGTCAAAATATACATTTTAAAAACTGAAAAAATGAATGATGTCTGTTTCCCTTCCTATGCTCACTTTCAATGACAAGGGAAAACAAATTCAGAAAAAAATTACAATAATTTCTATTAACCAAAATATTAAATACCAAAAAATTAAATATGTAATGAATTTGATAATGAATATGATACTTTGTTTCATAAATTCAGGTTATCATTAGGCTAACAGTGAAACATGAAAACATGCATTTGGAATTGTACAATTATGGCTAAAAATGAAAAATTACAAAGTCACACCAAGAGCTGAACTTTTTAAATTATAAATGAAAGCTAATGACAATTATAATTCACAATAAATCGTGGCGTTTTTAAAGAACGTATAATGCAAGTCTTCTGAATTTTATTTATGCACCATTTCCTACTTAATTAGCTCTGGAAAAGGGAGTCAGTTCCAATACAAGAAATGTGACTTAGAATCTATATTAACACATACTAGCCCATCATCAATCAAAAGAAATATGAAGATAATCCAAAAATCCCATTGTGTGTAATTCTGAAAAAGAGATAATGTGTTCCAAATGCTAAAATGAATCAAAAGCTAAGTTTAATTCGGCCTCATCAACAATGTCTTAGTTATATTGGGTAACATGGCTGTACATTTCATTTCATTTACTATTTCTGTACTTCCTGTGGTAGAAACAAGGTGTGTTTTTGTCTTGTTTTTAAAAAAGATAGTGGAATTCAAAAATATACCTGTTTGGGAAGGTGCTTTACCTCTGTAGTTCTTATCAGTGTTGCTAACGTCCGATACTAAAAACTTCCTACATAAACAAGTATCCTCATTTTACTTTCTTATTAAATTTAATTTTTGAGAGGAGGGAAAATAAAAATATTAAAAATAAGTTAAAAAGTAATTAATTAATTAAAATAAATAAGTAGTCAATTGGGACACATGGGTGGCTCAGTTGGTTAAGTATCTGATTCTTGATTTCAGCTCAGGTCATCAGATTGAGCCCTGTGTTGGGCTCTACGCCTGCTTAAGATTCTCTCTCTCCCTCTCCATCTGTTCCTCCCTCCCTCTCTCTCTCTCAATAAATAAACAGATTAAAAAAATAAACTTTGGGGGGGAGGACAGCAAGGTGAAAAGTGTTTTGTTCACTGCTCTATTTTGCTTGGTATAGGGTTTAGGACTTCAAAATCTCTTGTTAAAATACACTTTTCCCTGAATGAATCACAGAAGGAATGTGTTTCTAAATCCATCCACCCATTTTGGTGACAGAAACAAGGTTTCTGGAAAATCGCAGGTGTCAACATCTCAGAGTAGAAATAATGGTACAGACACGTGTGAATATTATAACTAATGAAACTGCTGAGAAAGCATACAGTTGAGTGTGGCTATGCAATAACCTAAAAATCATGGTGTTGTCAGTGATGCAATGATTTTGGGTGAATGATGAGAGGATCACAGGAAGGGGAAGGAAAGAGAGGTGGGGGCTGAATGAGGCTGGAGATGAAGGAAGTTACATCAACCAATCATTATCAGGAAATAACAAAGGAAGTGATGTTTAGACTTCCAGTAGCCTCTCCATCATCATGTTACCTGTCCAGTCAAATGAATAATAAAATGTGAAAGAAATAGGGGTGCCTGACTGGCTCAGCTGGTTAAGTGAACCCGGGGTCCTGAGATTAAGCCCAGAGCTCCCTGTGCAGGGAGCCTGCTTCTCCCTCTTCTGCTCGCCCTGCTGTGCCCTCTTTCTCTCTCTGTCAAATGAATAAATAAAATATTTTTTAAAAATGTGGAAGATATAGAGAAGTTTTCTATAACTGGTCTTCAGGAATCTTAAATAGAGAACATTGATTTAGGAAAGCTGAAATTTCAGGAGTTGCCATAAGGAAAATGATTGAGGAAAAGACTAACCAAGGAGCAGACAATGGAGTGAAAAAAGGGTTTTGAGAGAGACATTTTTGGAAGAGATAGAGTAGTTCTGAATAGCCAGTTGATAAGAGAAGATTTTATAGAGGAGACAACACGACTTCTGAGTTGCATAATTTGCATGTTAGGTCGCAAAACTTTCGAAAATATAATAATATTGCAAATAAAGCACAGGCTGTGACATAAGACTAAGTGAGCTCCAACCTTGGCTGTGTGACGACTTGGATAACTAACATTTCTCATCTTCAATTTCTTCATCTGCAACAGGATTCATCCTTAACCTCATGGGGTTGTTGCACAGATTAAATGAAATAACCAAAGTAAAGTTTTTCATTAAATTGTTCTTTAAGCTACAGTATAAAGATAGGTCATATTTTCACGGTAGCTCAGAGTTTTTGAAGGTACTTTTAATAAACAGATGCAATAGTCAAGAATGATCATATCAGCTATCCTACTTAAAGAGAAGCAAGGAGAGGCTCCAGAGGGCTGCTCTGGGCCTGCAGCCCCCCACCTCTGTCCAGTCCCCTAGCCCCTCCCCCCAGATCTGTGATCTCTCCACTATGCCTTTTTGGGCACTTGAGCCCAAAAGCACTGGACTGGTAATGTTGAACACTGCCATCATCACCATTCTGTCCATCCACTGAAGACACCATTCTGTCCATCCAAATCACCACAGCAACCCGAAAAAATAAAGCAAAAAACTTTTTTCATGTAATGTGAGGGAAATCTGACAAAATCTAGTATATTAATATCATTAGACTGCAGCTGAACTGGAATAGAATAAGGTCCTACAGAGAATCACATGCTTTTCAGTTTTAATTAGTTAATCTTTGTAAAACTTTTAGTACCAGTGACTGATAATCTATTCGATTTATTTTCCTCCAAACTGGGAGTCATCAGCTGAAAGGAAGTGTTACCTTATCAGCAGGAAGCATTAATTCCTGAATTAATGGAATTAATTGAATTCCTAACAAGGAAGAGTTAACAGCTGTTGCTAAACGTGCTTATTTGTGGAGATAATTTAAATCTTTTTCATAAAAAGACTTTTCTAACACTGTTTCTTTTTTTTTTCTTGGTCTAAAACAAGCAAGTTACAAAATTTTGGAATGCACACACAAAAGTTAAGTATAATCTCTGTTCTATCCTCAAGGTTTTGGGTTGTTGGTGTCATTTTTAAATAAAAGATTTCTAATAAAAGCAAACTGTCAATGAAACAGCTCAATGGAATCACAGGCTCAAAGTATTAAATGTGCTTTCTGGGGCAGCCCGGGTAGCTCAGCGGTTTAGCGCTTGCCTTCAGCCCAGGGCCTGATCCTGGAGACCCGGGATCGGGCCCCACGTCGGGCTCCCGGCATGGAGCCTGCTTCTTCCTCTGCCTGTGTCTCTGCCTCTTCCCTCCCCCTCTCTCTGTCTCTCATGAATAAATAAATTAAAACTCTTTTTAAAAAGTGCTTTCTGTATTTCCCTGCATTTGCTCAAATGCAATCCCTTCTTTACTCTTGGCATTTTCTTGAGGTTATATCCCACAAACCAATAGCACTGAGAGGGCTGCCAACATGGAACTGACATGGCCAAGGCCCACCAAGACTGGAAGAAAAGGAACAGAGAACAGGCCCAAACAGGACATTCACATCCTTGTCCTTTAATTTCCAAAGGAAACGCCTGAGAAATCAGGGGTCGATGTTGAAAAGGAGGTGAAAAGCCAAAATACAGTAAAAGAATAAATTTTAAACATAATAAATCATGACGCTCATTTCATTAAAATGATTGATGCATATTTTGTTTTTCTATTATTTAAAATTAGAAATGTTCTCTTCTATAATACCTTGAGAGGTGCCTCACTGCTTAGCTAAATTTGTCCCTGACATGCTAGAGGGCGGCATGTGGAGGCAGTGGGATGGCTAGAAGAAGTTGCCAACAAGGATTCTTCCGGGGGGTGGTGGGGAGGGCAGGTATGATGTAAAATGGCAACCTGGAGCTCAGAAGTGGGGGTTAGTCCACCCTAAGGCAAGACTGAACTATTTCCTGGAGTACAGAGGCCTCACTTCTGTTCCATCTATGAGAGAGCAAATAATATAGTTAAAACAATTTTGAACAGAAAAATTTAAGGATGGGGGTAGAAGGTGGAGGCAGAGAGAAATGTGAGCTCCCTAAAATGGCCAAAGTTGTCCCGAGGTGACTGCAGCATATAGTGGAACCACAAAAAGTCAGCAATTCCCAGTCTGATTTTACCATTTAATTCCCCAACAGTCTAAAAGCAGGTGCTGCTCTCCTGGGACACAGGAGAAAGGCAAATGGTAGGTATCCGTCCTACTAAGAAAAAAAACAAAAATCGGATCACTAGACTCTGGAGACAAGGCCAAAGGTAGAGCCCCCAGAATCCATCTGATTTCAAGGATATGTTCTGACCTCAAGGATTTGCAGATTAATTTTCTGGGAGACTTTGGTGGTTAGCAAAAGCTAGAGCAATCACAGATGAAACCAGAGAAGTCTAGGTAATAAGAAGACCAAGGAATGTGAAATTCTTCTCAGAATAAAGGAAGAAGAAAGAAGACAAGGCATGGTGACTCCAAGAGAGGAGAAAGTTGTCAAAAGCTGCAGAAGCTCCTGTGTCAGGGTAACGAGTGTCCCCCAGAAGTCACATCCACCTGGAATCTGTGAATGTGACCTTATTTAGATACACGGTCTTTGCAGACGTTACAAACTTACATGAGGTCACATTGGATTAGAGTGGCTCATAGGGAGAGGGAAACCTGGACACAGACACACAGAAGGAAGAAGGCCACCGAGGATGGAGATCGAGATTGGAATTATGCTTCTAGAAGCCAAAGAAAGCCAAGGATTGCCAGCAACCAGCAGAAGCTAGAAGAGGTGAGAGAAAGTTCTTCCCTAGAGTCTTTGGAGGAATGGCCCTGCTGACACCAGAATTTTGGACTTCTAGCCTTCAGAACTTTGAAAATAAATTTTTGTTGTCTTAAGCCACCGTATTTGTGGTATTTTTGTAACAGCAGCCCTAGGGAAGCTAATCTACCCCCATTGTTTTCTTTATAGACAGGGTCGCCAAACTTGAAGACAGGAACAAAACTATAGCCACTCTGAGTGTAATATCTGAAGGAGTAAGGGTTTGTAAGCTCTCCCCACTCCTCATGTTAATTGCTTCCCATTTATCACATTGAGGTTGAGATAATGTTTGGTTAAGGATGATAAGCTTAGAAGATAGAGTTGGTTTCAGTCTGTTTGGGCTGCTATAACAAAATACCACAGACTGAGCAGCTTGTACACATCAGGAATTTATTTCTCAAAATTCTGACAGCTGGAGAACTGAGCTCAGGGTGCCCACATGACTGGGTGGAGACCTTCTTCTGGATCACAGACCTCATATGGCAGAGGGATCTCTCTGGGGCTTCTTTTATAAAGGGCCTAATCTCAGTCCCCAGGACTTCATCACCTCCCAAAAGCCCCATCACCTCCCAAAAGCCCACATCCTAAAACCATTGCCTTTGAGGTTAGATTCAACACAAACATTAGACTCTTCAAAGTCTACTGTTGAGAAAGCTACAGACTTAGGGCTCAGTAGCACAATAGAAGAAACACAAACCCAAGAACTAAGGATAAAGATTTTTAGCACTGAGTAACCAGTAAGAGTTTTAAAAGTTTCCTCTTAAAAAAAAAAAAAGTTTCCTCTTCTAGGAGGACCTCATCCCAGGTCCAGACTTTGAGATAATCACTTGTCTGACTGATGTCCATACAGCACTGGATATGGAGTAGAGTCATTTGTTTTCAATGGTAGGGACAAAAAAAAAAAAAAAAAAGGAAAGAATCAGGCCTTACCATGAAGTTAGTGACTTGGAAAATAGAGGTGAAGAGCTCAAAATCAGTTCTGTCCATAGTTACAAAATGACTTTTAAGTGATTATATAAGATGTCATGGAAATATTCAAAATTAAGATTATCATAGTTCTCTCTGAGATATCCTGAAGCTGACTATTGAAGTTATTTCACCTTAGTACCCCATTAAAGAGAAATGAACCCAATGGAACCATAGCTGGAGACTTTTCATATAGTTTAAATTTTAATTTCCTGTATGTGAAAGGATAATAATATTTCATTTTGATCCAGAGAAGTGCAGCCAATCACATCATCTTTTCATTTTGATTAACTATGTCCTTTCTCAGCCTCATCTACTCACTCTGGCTAAATTAAACAGTGATTCCTCAGTGACAATTCTCTGCTGACAATTCAGAAGAAGTCAATCACTCAATCTCTTTCTCTTATGAATTTTTACGTTAGCAAAGATTTCTGAACAAAACATATAAAAATAGTATAAAAATATCTTCTAAGGAAATGAGATGAGACCAAGGCAACTAGACTAATTTCTCCCAAAAAATACATGTGTAGTCCTGCCTAAGGCTACTAAAGCACTTTTATGAAATCACCCAAACAGGCAAAGACTGAGAAAATGTGTTCTCTTGATATTATTTCCAAGTTCAACACTCACACTTCTATTTAAAAGTATTCATTCTAATCCTACTTTCTTTTGATTTAATTGTTTTGGCCTGCAGTATCCTTATAGGGAAAGGCTCGAGAACCTCCCTGCATGGCTCTGCAGCACACCCCACTGTTTCCTTCCCTCTCCCTCCCCAACCCCCCCCCCCCCCGACCTTTCATCCACAGCCAGGGTGCTTCATCTCAACAAATGGACAGATGTGTGAGGGAGCACGTTGCAATGCTCATGTCCTCTAACCATCCAAGTTCTGTCCATGCCTGAGCCACAGGATCTTTTTCTGTGGTGAGACCAGGGGTGTAGGCTGCTCTCAGGGCAAACACTGCAGGCATCTAGCCAGCAAGGTCATTTCCTTGAACCAGGGCAAAACTTTCTGGGGCTGGGCTCCTAATTTAACACAATCAAGTGCTCCACTCTATTGTTGACCTTCACTCAAGCCAGTCCATTTTGGGAACAACTATCCTGTCACTCTTCACTGCGACAAAACTCCTGTAAACTAGTTTGAGTAACAGATTAGATGATCTCAGTGGTCTATCCCAGCTCAGAAGCATAGGATTCCATCAACCCTATGTAGCATCTCCAAAGGAAGAGCACTTTATAAATGAGGAACAAAGCAAATTCTGTGTGGAAGGACAAATAACATCAGCTATTATGAACAAATCATTTGCTAAGTCTTGTGCTTTTTCCCATTACTGCTACTTGAACCTAAAAAAGAAGGAATTGTGTAATTCAGTGGGGAGACCTTAGAAACAGAATAGTATTTACTTGGGAAAGATGGCATATGTTCATTTTCAAATATCCATTATCCTCAGTGGGAATTTAGTTACATAATCCCCTGCTATAAACTCTGACCATCTCTGCATTGCAGTTTAGATTAGTCTCTTTTGCAATGAAAAGTTGTGGGGAAAACTTACTTGCTTTTGGGCAGAGTGCAGCTCTTTCAAACATAGGCTTTGGAGTTCTACACCACACGGTGGTTTTGTGTCCTGATTCTATCACTTGCTGAATTTCTAAGTTTAAGGTTACTTAACTTCTCTAAGACTCCTTCCTCAGTGTTCTTGTCTGTAATGTGGGGATGATGATGCTTTATTCAGAGCATTATTGGACAAAACATGAGACAATATTTAAAGAACTAACCAAAGGGCTCAATGCATGTATCATTTTCTAAAAAGATGATAATATCAACATTTTCAAAATAACACCAAACATTTTAAAAATAATTATTTGGTCCAGTAATAATAAATGAGATGTCAATTAAATTAATGCACCAAGTATTTAAATCATATTTTCATTTACTCCTTATTTAGTGATGTGGCTTATTTTTATCATAATTACTATCTTAAAATAAATTTAAAGTTACATTTAAGTACTGAAATCTATATTATTTAGCTTGTAAATAGTAGGTATAACTAGGAGAAAAAAAATCAGGGACAAATCTATTAATGTCATTACATGTATAGAGAATATAAAATTCTATTAAATCTTCTAGAATGTAGTTACCCTCCTACCTCAGAGATCCATTCTTTGCTGTGTGAGTCAATGCCACTGAAGCTGGCATTAGTTTCTCTGAGTACATAGTGGCACACAAATAAAACAAGTCCTTGAATAAATAATGTCACAGACAAATACGGCAGTATTTAAATAAATGCTCAAAAAGGGAAGCCTCTGGGGACAAAAATTAGTGTTCCACATTGAACACTATGTTTGTTCTGTGTTGGTTTAGTCATTTTTGGCTGCCACAAAATTTGAAACTGCTAAAAAAAAAAAAAGTGTGGTTTCTTTTTTCATGTTGTATGAAGAAGTGTGGAATCCCCTGGAAAGTATGTGCAATATCTATCAGGGATGTTGTTGCTAGGGAATAAGAACACAAACAGAAGATTTCAAGAAAGCCCTTCATTTGGTCCAAAGCTCAAGGACTATTACAAATTGTGTAATATATGATTTGGGAAGGTCATGGCTGTTTGGGAGTTATTATTTTTTTCTTTTTATAACTGTTTCAAAGAGTAGCAATGGAAACTGAACTTTTTCAAACAGTAGCAACATGGGAATTAGGATGCAAGTCTCCTAAAAGGCCCTCACTGGTTGCAAGACTTAGAGCCAACGTTAAATGAAGATCAACTGTGTGTATGTGTACTTTCTGTTGTCAAGGAGGCAAAAAATGTCAGGATTTAGCTTTCCCACTCATTCTGAAAGGTCTGCATATGTTTATTGCTGCCTCTGATTACTTGGACCTTGCTGGAAAAGTTCTAAAGCCAATGCAGAAAGAGGTGCATGATTTTCTTGGTAAATTATTAACCCAACTTTACAAATATTAGTTAATTTATTAATAGATTATTTAAAATTGCATCATCCATTAAGAGCTTCTTTGCAAAAAAGATACAAGTGAGGGACACCTGGATGGCTCAGCGGTTGAGCGTCTGCCTTCAGCGCAGGGCATGATCTCAGAATCTGGGATCGAGTCCCACATCGGGCTCCCTGCGAGGAGCCCGCTTCTCTCTCTGCCTGTCTCTCTCTCTCTCTCTCTCTCTGTCTCTCATGAATAAATAAATAAAATATTTAAAAAAAGATACAAGTGAGAATTTGCCATAAATAAAAATCAGACACAGTATCACAATGCAGAAATCGATGCTTTGGCTCTACATGAAGACTGTGCTCATTCAGTCTCCATGCCCAAATGTTTGCTGTATCACAAAGACAAAAAGTTCAAAATAATCAGATAGGTTGAAGTGGCCAGGATAAGCAGGATAGGATATAACATGTATAAATGTGAAAGAAAGCCTAGTCAGTGTTTAGGGAAATAACTTTTAACTTAAGCAGAACTAATGTTTCTTAAAAGCTTCTCTTTCACTAAAATTTCTACCCAAACAGAACAGGATTTCTTGATCTTATATCACACTAAAGAATAAAACAATCACAGGAGTATGTTTTTACCCAGTTGTCTTTACCAAGAGATTGCTTACCGACTTACTGAACAGAGGGCACATTCTTGATCATCAATGAGGCTATTTTAAAGGCAGACTGGGACAGGTGTTTTAACACTCTTCTCTCTGCGACATTATATCTATCACCGCCTAGCAGGAAGTAACTATGAAAGCAATTCGTCACCAGCAGGAGAACAGCCTCTGTCTGACATGAGGACCAGACGGTGTGATTCACATCCCGGCCTTGTGAGCGTGCTCTGGATCTTTGCTGACCACAATTCATAAAATCACTTTCACTGCGAACATCATACCTCCAGATGGTTGTGAATTTTTGCATCGTGCAGAGGCAAGGCTCAGGACAGACAACAGGAAATAAAACCCAAGTTCTTCCAATGGCTCTACCAATTAATCTCTGATCACCTCTCCTGCCGCAATTCCCTCATTCCTTGGAGCTCAGTGTTTCCCAACGGTTTTGGTCATGATTGACTTTCTGGGGAAACTTCCTGGATATTTTTTCCCAAGTTCTCTCCCACGGGATGCTAACATTATACATATACTATATGTCACGTATGATACATATCTGTGCTTTATTCATTAAGTACAAGATTTTTTTTCACTCTCCTAAGAACTAATTTTCATGCCCTTGGGGTTGACATTGAGAACATGTGCTTCAGCTGAAATCCTTGCTCGTTACAAAACTTTGGTGCCATCCCAAACCTCCCTGCTTCTACCTAGAAATGTCTCTCTCCCAGATATTTGTCTGACTGATCAGTTTTTGTTCATTCTTTAAAACCCAGTTCAAGTATCAAAGCTGTTTGGAGAGACCCTCAAAGTCCCTCAGGCTATCCTCCTTCTCTTCCGCTCCCACAGCATCACAGATTATGGATTTATTTCTACAGTTGGTTTATTTGTCTGTTTCTTCTACTAGATAACTAACGCAATAAAGTCAAGAATGCTGTCTCCTTCTCTTTTATGGGCTGAGTTTTCTCCTCTAAAATTCATATATCGATGCCCTAAGCCCCAGTACCTAGCATGTGACTATATTTGGACATAGGGCCATTAGAGAGGTGATTAAATCAAAATGAGGTCCCTAGGATGGGCCCTGATCCAATCTGGCTGGTGCCCTTGCATGAAGAGGAAATTGGGATACGTGAAGAGATACCAGGATGTGTGCTCACAGAGGAAAGGTCATACGAGGACATACAACAGAAAGGGTGCCCTCTGCAAGCAACCAGAGAGGCCTCTGGAGAAACCAAACTTGCCAATACCTTGATCTTGGACTCCAGGCCTCCAGAACACGGAGAAATAAATTTCTGCTGATTGAGCCACCCAGCCTATTGTCTGTTCTTATGGCTACCAGAGCAAACTGATATACTCTCTATATTCTCAACACCAAGCCCAGAACCCAGTAGTGGAAAAATATATATGCTGGTTGGTTGGTAGGTTGAATGAATGAAAAACATGTTCTTTGAAATTCCTACTTCCAGAGGCTATGTGCAATCACTATAACATGATGAACACTTGCAAGCAATCTGTTCTTTGGAGAGCAAGCCCAGATCTCCCTAAAGAGCCAAGTTTATCCACCCTCCCACCCGAGGAGGGATGACCCAGCATTCACATATGAGGCAAATACATAATGTTATTACAAAAGATAAAACCTTTGTCCTCCAAGGGTGAACCTCTCAGAAATCCCAGTACACACCGTCTAAGTCACAAAAGAAATAAAAATTACCAATAAGAAGGAATTCCCCTGAAAGAGCAAAAGTAAACAAAGACTACTGAGAAGACCATGGGGGCGGGGGGAAGAAAAGTAGAGGGAAGGTCTAAGAGAAACATTGCGGACCCCATGGAGGTCCTTTGCCAGAGCTCTAAAAATATATTTTCTAAAAGCCCTTTCATACATACAGTGCTACATGTCCTTAAGTACTCAAGGAGGCACCGGCTCCTGTTCAAACGAAGCCAGCTATGGAGGATCTCCATAAGGTTTTATAAATGGTCTCCCTGGCCGATTTCCCTCAAGGCTTGAGAAATCTCATTAATGGCTAAAAAGAAGGTAAAATGGAACCAGCCCCCATTCAAGAGGCTGATGTCATGTATCTTCCCAAAGAAAAGGCCACACTTTCCTTTGTGAAAACCCAGGGTGACATCACCTCCCGATCACATGCCACTTAGCCCTTCCCCTGCTATTCCCAGCTGAAGGGTTCTCTCCCTTTGCAAATGTCACTCTTTCACTCACAAAGCTCCTTGACCTTGTTTGTATGCTGGGTCCCACTGCCTGTGAAAGAGAGGGCCTCTGGGGGGGGAAGGCCGGGAGAAGCAAGGGGTGTGCACAGCCAGCTGCGGGGGGGGGGGGGGGGGTGGCTTCTATTCACACAGTTTGCGGAGAGTTCTATATTCCCGTCACCAACCCAGATGGAGGCCCCCGAGGCCGAATTCAGCCCCTGGACAATGCTGTCAACACTGAATACTGTGAACCGTTTAGCCAGGCAGGGCAACTGTGGCTATTTCTTTTCTTTCCAGAGTGGGATTCTCTTTGATGGTTTGCATAAAGGCGAGGCAGTGCGGTTTAATCTCACATCTACAGAGCTTCTTTAAAAATGGGCCCACAAATAAAGGCTGATTGTACATCCATGTTCTCAAAGCAAATAGAAGATTTGTGCAGTTGACAAAGAAGCACATTTTGAAAACAGGCTTATTTATTAATTGGCAAAATAAATGAAGTGTGGGGTGGGGAGAGGGGGATTGTCCCTCAGTAGTGATGCTCAGGAAATGATGCCAGCCTGGATTCTGAATTCTCAGTGAAGAGCTTTTGGAGTTCTTATTGCACACTTCGGAAAAGAGTTAGGGGGCAGGGGGCAGGGGGGGCAGGGGATGAGTGCCTGAGATATCTCAAATGAAAAGAGGCTAGAGGTTTAAAGGCACTTCCTTCCAGCCGGGGAAGGAAAAGCAACATCACTGCAAGGGGCAGGCAGGGTGTCCTGGGCCCTGGCCTGTGATCCTCACCCAAAGACAGGTCTGGAGGGTCTGTGCAGAGACGAGCTTCTTGAAACCACTTCGCCTCCACATGCGCGTGTGCATAGGCTTGTGTACTCAACAATATGCCTATTATACTATAACACTGAGACTAGTTTTTCAGTGTGTTTTGGATTTTGTATTTGTTTGCTTTGTATTTATTTGTATTTTGTGTTTTAGTGTGTATTTCGAATCCCGTGGCATGCCAGGTTGCTTCAGTGCTTCCAGGTCCTACTAGTACTCCTCTCCTTAAAATCTCAAGGATTTACATGAAAGAGAGGGTGTGGCCTCTATCCCTGCCTGTGCCCCTAACTGCAAGGGACTTGAGTGACCAGAATGCTCTGGCTATAGCTCAGCTCTCCAGCCCCTCCGGCACTCCTCCCTTTGACCTTGGACACCAGCCACCCTGGGTTTGGGGTGCCTCATACGTAGCCTGCTTTCTCCTACTATGGGGATCTTCTTCTACTGAGAATCCTTCTCCTTCTCCTATTGGCCTATGTAATTCCCTGTTACTCTTAGATTTTTAGTTCATAGGCCGAAAATTCTCATCCTCATGCAGGACTTCTCTGACCTCCCATCTAGATCAAATTCTCTTTTATGTGCTCCTGTGGCCATTAGCACACTTTTTATTTTATGTTGATTTGTGAGTGTATTGCTTGGTGGCTACTTCTCACAGACACCTGTAGCTCTATGAAACCAGGAACCAGGCCTGTGGGTGAGACTCACACCCTGGCTCCAGCCTGAGCACAGTACCTGGCCCAAAATAGCTTCTCAATATCTGTGGGATGAACACATGGGTGACTGAGTCAGATTTATATCTTCTGTCCATCTCTGCTGGGTAAGAAGCAGAAGAACCTTTCCCATCAAAGACCTCTTCCCTGACCCTAGTCTATTCGGTTGGCCCCTCTTCTCAGGCTACCTCAAGTTAAAGATCAAGTTAAAATGCAGAGTAGAAACTCTATGTACATGTAGCATTGTTTATAGAATATGATAGTTAATTTTGCACAAATCTAGACCCTCACAATCTCCTTCCAGAAGGTTCTTCCCAAGTGTAATTTAGATACAGTGGGCAGCACAGAGTAAAAAAAAAAAAAAAAAAAAAATTCAGCTCTGTCCCAGCTGGCGAAATTTTGTTGTACAACTCAGATTCCAAGCTTAGCAAGCTTTCAGCAATTGGGAGAAAGTTATGAAATAGTAAACAGGAAAAGAGAATAGACAGTGTCTTTGACCCTCCCAAAGAAAGACAGATTCCAAATAGAACTGGTTAGAAAAAAATTCTCCCCAGAAAACCACTCTGAGCTTTCAGCAGAGGATTCAGACACATCTCGCATGTTGGTTGGGAGAATCCGGTGATACGGTAATCCAGTGTAGCCCATAATGACCATGAAATTGTCCTCCTCAGTGTGGGCTCGTAAGGGGGATAGCTAGAACAGCCTGGGAGGCTTCAACGCACCACCAACGCAGGTGGACACAACGCACCAAGGAGAAGGGTATAGGGAGCAACAGAAAAAATCACTGCTCCTAGATGCTTGGTAGAATTACTCAGGGAGATTTTTTTAATTAGCAATTGTCAAGGTCTCACGGAGGACAAACTGAATCCTATCTCTGAAACTTGAAACCTGGGCATGGATTCTCTCTACAACTCCCAGCAATTCCAATGTGTATCAAGGGCTGAGGATGCTTCCCTAGGCCCTGAGCCTGCGCCTCCTAGTTAGCATTTCTTTCTTTCCACTCTTCCATCTCAGGAAAGTGCTCTTCCCTTTGGATCTCTGAAGCACTAAGTTATTAGCTGGTATCCTCCTGACACTGAGAGATGGAGGATATTATTCTGCTGTTAGTACAGGGAGCCCTTGGAGCACCCTAGAAGCTTTCTCTAGTCTCTAGAGATGCTGTCTTTCTACCATTTTATGTCTCCAGACTTAACATCTGCTCTTGCCTTCCTCCTCAAAGTATGGTCTACAGAGTAGAGACGCCAGCATTACCCAGGAGCTTTTTAGAGATTCATTTAGGATTCGTGGGCCTTACCTCAGCCCCCAGCATCAGACTATGCATTTTAACAAGATCTTCAGTGATTCACATGCACGCAAAAGTCTGAGAAACATTGTCCTGGAAAAATCCACAGCCCTTGAAAATCTGGGTCATTTCTCAAGATGCTCCTGTTTCTGCAAGGTTTTTTTTTTTTTCCACACTCTTCTCTAGTTGCCTTAGAATCATGCCATTTCTGAATCACAGAATACTAGAGATGGACTGTATTACACAGATAGATCAATCCAGTCCCTTCACTTAACAGGTCAATAAATTCACATTTCAAGGTTAAATCTATCCACTCGGTGAAGAGAACAGGCCAGGACTCTCACAGACTTAATTATCCTAGCTTGTTCACTTTGGGAATTTATAATCTGTATTTCAAGCTATAAGTAGCTCTGTGGATTACCACTGAATATTTTTAAATACTGAAAGCCCCATACTTGTATTTGAACAGAAATACACCCAGTCTCCAGTTCATATTAGCAGGACATCTAGCATTCTTAAGTATATAATAAGGGCATTCACTTCTGAATAGTGCTAAGATTCATATAATAAATGGACCATGATTTCAACAAGCCTCCAGAGTCAAGCACAATACATATTTATGTGTGCTCACCTTGGGCTCACTCCTGACTTTGACAGTAGGGTAACCACTCAGGTGTCTGTGTGATTCCTGGTATAATTTTGCAATTCCACTTCTCTTTCAAATTGATTGAAACATACCACTGAAGACCTTGGTTGAGAATTGCCACTATAATATTCACAAGGAATGTGTTTTTTAGGTGTGGGAATCACTCGAGGAGAGTGGTTCTCAATCTTTAATCACCAGGGAGATTAGTTAAGAGACCAATCATCAGGCTTCCATAGGTCCAGGATGGGGCCCAGAAATTTGCACTTTTAATAAGTGCCAGGTGATGTTGATGTTGCTCTTCACCACATTTTGAGAATCCCTTCTCTGGGACCTACTTTTTTAGACTAGGCCACATGAGGTCAATTTACAAGTTTCATAACTCTTGTTACACATGAATTTTCATTCTCAGAGGGATGATTGATTTATCCCTACCTGCTTTCTACACCACCAGTTCATAGGTGGGTGCTGACATGCCCCCAACTCTTTTTGGCAGGTACAACACATGCCCTGGCTCAGTGTGAGCTCTCTACTCCTGCTGCCCTCTCAGCCCAAGGTTTCCCCTGCCCCTTCTTTCTTGAAGCGTATCTCATCCTTGCCCTTTTACTCCTACCTCTGCCATTCCTCTTCTGCTAATGTCAGAATAAGCTTTGAATCTCATTCTATTCCACTCCCCCCTGGAGACTCCAGTGCCACCTGGCAATTTGCTTGCCACACCCAGGTATAGGTCTTGAGACCAATAGAAATTTCACTCTGCTCCCCTCTTTTCTCTTCAGCAATTTATCGTTGCAACGACTTTAGCAGCAATCTAGGTCTTGTCCTCTCTTAACCCTACCACAATTAACTCTCCCAGAGCCACCAGTATCTGAGGAAACGTTCCAAGGTTTAGCGTCGGATTACTACCCAGGTTCCATTATTCATGGGTGGTGCTGTTTCCAAAGAGAGAATGAAGACAGGGATAATTCTTAGTCGAATAGCAACTATCAAATACAACCAAGATCAGCACAGGGCTTACCATGAATGAACCACTGCATTTGAAATCCTTTCTCCTGGTGACCAACACCATCGGTGTAGAAGAGCACTTGAAGCTTGGAGCCTGTGGTGCTCCCTGTAGGCGGCATATCTGCTCCACAGTAGCGCCCCATCCGCCTGGGGCCGTCATAGAGCTGAAATCAAGGAGAAACTTCCTAAGAAATTTCACATGGTTTGTCAGATGGGAAAAAGCAAAGTCTGTTCATGCAGCAAAAGCTGCTCCTTGGCTGAAAGGTTAAGGGTAAATCTGCTGAGGTGGTTTGAGCAAAGGAGCCTTACATAAGAATTAAAATAGATGATTATATAGAGAGAGTTTTATGGGCGATTCCTAAGCCCAATAAATCTGGAAATCCAAATATTAATGTTGGGTTTTAGGTCAACCTAGCAAGTTCCCTCGAAAGTAAGAACCAGGCACAGAATAAGGAAATGGTGGGCAAGATGAGATGAGCTCACAATTAATGAAACCTGAGAGATGCTCAGTGACTAGCAGTCTTACAATTGTAAGAGGAATATATTTTTAAATAAATACTAACTATAAAAATTTCAGCATTTTAGAAAGCTGTGTAAAAGGTAAATTCAAAAATTAATCCCACTGAGGATAACTACTCTTAAAATTTTGTTAATACCAGAAATTTCTCTTGCCAATGTTTTTTCACTTGTTTATATAGGTACATATACATGTGTCCAGGTGTATATGTGTGTGTATAATTTCAGGCTACACAATTGTGTTCCCAGTTTTTCTCTAAGCATGTCACTCAGTAGTCTAGGTAAACATTTTTTTTTTAAAGATTTTATTTATTTATTCTTGAGAGACACAGAGAGAGGCAGAGACACAGGCAGAGGAAGAAGCAGGCTCCATGCAGGGAGCCTAATGCAGGACTAGATACCAGGACTGGGTATCTAGGATATACCAGGATCACGCCCTAGGCCGAAGCCTGGGGCCAAACCGCTGAGCCACGCAGAGATCCCCCTAGATAAACATTTTTAATGACAAAAAAAATTCTATCAATACTCTGTTGTAGTTCATTTAGGACATTTCCACTTTTTTTTTTGACAATATGAGTATTTATTTGATATTTTGAATATCCCTCAAAAAAGATTCCTGTAAAGGGAATGAATCAGAGAGTATAATCTTTCATGGCTCTTGATATATATCATTAAATCTCTTACCAGAAAGTTTATATCAACATATCCCCCACTAGCAGCTCACTGAAATGGTTCTTGCAGGGGACTTTGGCAATTACGACTACTATTATGGTTAAAGCTGATGCTGACAGGGAAAATCTGTTTGATTTTGTAATTGTCTTAATTTATGTTACTTTGAGGTTGAAGGTTTTTCACGCTTATCGGGCATTTATATTTCTTCCCTTGAAACTTTTCTGCTGAGGTCTTTGCCCACTTTCCCACTGAGCTATTTGTGCATCCTGTTGCGTACCCTTTATGGGCCTCATTTGCTAATTTCATCAGCTACATACCTCTAAACTAAAAAAAAAAAAAAAAAAAAAAAAAAAAAAAAAAAAAAGCTTCTCTGCCATATCTCTTCAATCAGGAAAGATAATGACAATCCAAAAAGATTGACTCCTAGTGACTCAAGCCATTGTATTTTCTTTTAATCCACTAATATCTACATTACTGTCTACTTTGCTCTAGTTACCTTGGAATGAACTGTCCATCACAACAAAATTGAAAATATTTGGTTGTAGGCTAATGGATTTCCTTGATTATTCTCTTATAGAGTATACATATGTAAGAACATGTGTGTGTATGCTTGCATCTGTCTGTAAGTAAATGTATAATCTGGATTCAATACATTCCAAATTGACAAAATTATTATTATTTTTTGAAGATTTATTTTAAAGAGAGAGAGAGCTCCACAGGTGATAGGCATGTGGGGCGGAGCAGAGTCCCCACTGAGCACAGATTTCCCCCCCCACCCCCACTCAGGACTGGATCCCACCACCCTGAGATCATGACCTGAGCAGAAATCAGGAGGTAGACACTTAAACAACCAAGCCACCCAGGTCCCCTGAGCAAACTACTTTTATTTACTGAAATATTATGATATAAAATAGTGTTTGAAACATATTGATTGGAACATGGAATAGTTCATCACCAAATTCTACAATGCACCCCCAGGGAGTAATCCCAATAGCTAGTCATAAATTAGTTTTCCTTTGAAACCCCTCAGCTTTTCACTTGTGCTTCTTTTGTAAAAATGGTCACATTCCCTTGTATTCAAGTTATGGGCATGTGTGTCCTATCTCCCCGACCGGACTATGAGTTTTCTTAGAGCCCAGACCCCCCTCTCCTAGTCTCCTGTCTCATTCAGGCTTAGCCGGGGGCAGATTCCCAGTACATCTTCAATGAATGAACACAATAGTTTCCCCCACAACTGCATTGATTTCAATGGGACTTAATCTGCACTATTACTTGAATCCTGCATAGTTAGATACATATTAGGGTCTTTCAGTCCTAAATTTCAGTGTGTTTCTTTTAGGCAACAAAGAGTGTGGCTTCTTTGTGGCTGCTTTCTAGAAGGGGCAGCCAGGGTCTTGTTCAAGGCCATAACAAATTAGAGATTTCTAAATCTCTGCCTGTCTCTTGAGCTCTCAAAACTAGCTGCTCATCAGGCACCCATGTTTATGATATTTGGAGGATGGTCAGCAGAGATTTACAGAGAGACACTCAGAAGTCTGTTATATAACTCACCCTTAGTAAACCTAAGCATTTTAAGCAAGTGAATCAAGATTAAGTTTATTTTTCAGGCTTATCACTTCAGCTTCCTTTTGATTTGTTTACTATTGTGCTGCTTTGGCTAGGTATATTTATTAGCAAGCATCTGTCTAGATAGTTGACAGAAGCCAAGATGAGGGAGCAAAAATGAGAGAAAGAATAAAGCAACACATAAAAAGAACGGGACAACAAAAAGTCCTTCACTTTTCTTGGCAGGTCCCCCCATCTAACGCAGGCGGAGGTGGGGGCGGAGGTCTATGCTCCACTCTGTTTCCTTCTAAATTACTGCTTCGCTGTCGCTTATTTATCCCAGCTTCAGAGTTTTTATTAAATGCAGTGTACCAATTCCAACCCAAAAGTAATTAATACAAAAATAAACATACTGTTCCCAAGCAGAGGTATAATAAGCAAGAAACACTCTACTATTTCCACTCCAGAAGGCTCATTCTTAACTTTGGGTTGTAGTTCAGTGACAAAACTTTAATCATTTCATCTTTATGCAACAAAACATGAGGTAAGATTTCTCTGTAGCCATAATCGCTCTGAGCTGAGTGGATCTTCTGAAATGATTGCAGTGACATTTTGAGGTACTGTAGTTTAGATTCCATACCAGGTCATAAGCAGTACAGTATTTTTGCCTCCCCAGCTCAGCAAGATTAAGAAACTGACATTTTCACATGACTTGAAGAGGATTTTTTTTTTCTTCCTTCCGGATAGGATTACGTCATTGAAGGAGAGCCCCTGAATCCCGGGTCAGTTGTTCTTAAATAACACATTGTGAATGAGATGGGGGCGGGGTAGGGGCAAGGGAGAGGGTTTGGGGGGGGGAACACTGATGAATGCCAATTAGTTTCTTTTTGCCTTTGGAGGGGAGAGGGTGATGCATTGAAATAAAGATCAAGTAGACATTGATGAAAACGCTTAAATATGTCAAATAAATGAATGAATGAATTAGTGTAGAACAAAACCTCCACACAAAAACACCCCAACCCCCAATTTTATGTCCTTCTGAAGTTTACACTTAATTAAATCAGTTTTTTTTGTTTATATTCACACAGATGGCTAACGTCACCTCTACAATTCGTTGCTGCGTAAATTTACCACACAAAAAGGAACAGTCATTTTTCAAAGTACACAAATACTGGTTGCCATGGAAACCAGTAGGTGCCTGCTGCTCCTGATTCTGTTTTCAGAGCAGAATGCTAACCACAGGACGTTCCAGCTGTGACTCACTGCAACTGCTGGCAAGCATGCTGGCTTGGTCCTGCTAAGGGTATGATTTCCCTGCTTTTAGAAAGCCTAAAGAGCCACTCGGTCTGAACAATATTTGAGTTTAGAATAAAGTCCACAGAAGAAAACTAGTAGAAATGAAAAAAAAGAGAGAGAGAGAGATTGAGATTCTCATTTTAAATACGCAGATCTAATTTGTATAACTGTATTGAGAAGTTGTTTTCTTAAAATATCTGAAATGCTTCCACTTTCAGGTTGGCCATGAAATGTATCTTCAAGTATAAATATGTTGTATACCTACAACCTCCAGTGTAGAAGCTTTTCAGTTCTTCTCTGAAGGAGACTAGTCATTTAGGATTGATGTGGCTTTAGGTCCCCCTACCTGCACTCCACTCTGAAATATCTCAACCACTCTTAAGACACTCAAAGAGGAAGGAAATCTCTTGCCTAAGCCACATTTACCAATTTCTATCTACTTCCTTTGCAAGGGTTTCATAATTTGGCACATGAATAGTCTATTAGGCCATTAGTGACTTCAGACACCATATGAAATGATCCGTGGACCCCTTCTAACTATTAAGAACCATGCATAAAGTCAGAAGATACAAAACTGAAGCTATATTACTGACAAAGTTGATTTTTTCTAAGAGTTAGGGTTTAGGAATCACTGAAACTCAGGCCTGGAGGAACCCAGAGATAGCTAATGTGTACCTCAACCTGTTCCTTCAATGAGAATCAACTTTATGAACTGCAAGAACACTCACAAACAGAAATATGCTTTGCAAGTGCTTCTTTGCTGCTAAATTGTTTTATGATTTTGAAAATTCATGCTTTTTTGAAAGTATAATTAAGTGTTTCATATATATATGAGCGTAGGATATATAGACGACTTCGTCCATTTTAGAATTACAGGAACAACTAAAACTCAGCCCTTTCTCTTTTGATTGACATCTAATTCATACTTTTTATAACTATACTTTTCCTTATTTCCTTGAAATTTTTCTGAAGTAAAATTTTTATATGGATGACTAATTTTAAGAATTAAATACAGTCCAAATAGAGAAAATCAAGAGTCTCTTTGAGGTGATATTATTAAAATATGGAGAAACTTCAGGAAAAAAATTTGGTCTATTTTCTATTATAAATCTTTAAAAGCTTTAAACAAAAAGGCTACCCTTTAGAGTTTAACTTGTATTGAAATAATTCACCTGCCTAGAAGGAGAATTCTAGATGTAGAAGAGAATCTGTCAGTATTTATAGAGAAGAATGAAAATTCTAGTCAATGTAAAAATCATAGGTAAAATTTCTGAGAACTATACTCAGTGAGTGTATAGATTAGCTTCATGAAGCCAGTGTTACTAACAGGTTATATTTAACTGCAAGAGGAAAGTAATTTCATTGTAAGAGCATACTAGAGTGTATTAATTATGATCAGGCTGTAGATATACAGCCCAATGCAGCTCTAAATTTTGCTTAGAATATAATCTCATGAAAATTATTTACCCTTTCCTAGCCAAAATGTCTTTATAAATTTGCTATCATAACAGTACCTATAAGGTTGTTGTAAACAGCAAATGAGACAGACCACATAATAGGATACGTGTGAGTCCTGGCATATGGAATGTGCTTAAAATGTTATTTTAACTCATGGTCAGAGGCAAAGGGAACCAACTTTTTTTCCAAAGAAACCACTCTAGAAATAGCTTTGAGAGAAAAAAACGATGGGTATAGAGAACTGGAGCTGACTCATGTAAAACATTTCACAGAAATCTTTCCTGACAGACGAGACAGGGAAGCAGTGAATCAATGAATCACTTGTGAAGAGATAGATGGCCATTACTTACAGCGTGTTGCTATGACAATGTGGTTATGTGAGGACACTGGGGCCATCCCCAATATGTGGAGAGCATAGCCCAGAGCAAACCATCCTGTGGGGAGAGTGTAAGTATGATGTCCATGTTGGGGTGGAGGGAGATGGTGGATCATAATGGGCTGGTGGCAAAGAGCATTAGGAAATCTGTCAAGGCTGCCCTGGTGAGTGAGGTGGGTAAGGGAGGGACAAATGGTAGGGAAGGAGGCTTTGCATGTGTTTCTTCCTGTTGCTGTCTCCTCTCCCATGGCTATCCAGCCAGCCTGCAGCTCTAGCTGCTTAGCCATTGGTGCTCCAAGGGGTGGGAATTGATTTATTCTTGGGGCATTTCTTCAGATTTTCCCCCACCCCCCCAAAAAATAACTGTAATGGGATCTCTGAGAACTGCCTCATGAGAGTAGTTATTAGGAATGTTGTTGCCAAAGTTTTCACATAAATCTCCTGGATAAACCTGGAGCTTTCACTATTTGAAGGTCTTTGAAATGTCCCTGTAACAACGGTAGAAACTGTCAAATAAGCTTCATAAAGTAGGGTAAAAGACTCCCATTGTGGATGAGAAAAGCCTAAGGGGGTAAAAACTTAATTGAATTGTGGAGGGTAAATTAGACAAATGTTAAAGATGAAAGCTTATAAACAGAGCATGGTAGACATTAGCTGGCTCTATGATGGCCCCAGGAGGCAGTGTCCTCCCTTAGACACGTGGCCACACACAGTGCACTCTGATACACAGACACACATCTTCCCCATGGCACAGGAAAAGCCACGCTGCCATGTGCTGACAGGGTGGGGCAGGAAATATGAAATACCCATTTAAAATTAAACAATTACTCATAATGCTGGGCTTTGCATGACAGCAAGAAACCCATTGAAGACCACATTCTGAGTTATTCTCTGTCACTCTGCATTAGATGTCTGTCTCACACATAGATGAGATAGTGTCCTTACCATGTGGCAGCTAGCTGCTGTTCCCTCTTAATAGCACATTTTTGTTTCTGGTTTCTATGTATTACTCATTTTAGAAGCCACAAAGGTTGATTTATTTTTTTCACTTTTTAAATCATTGTCTAATCATGGATATGCAAAGATCTAACTATAAGAATGTTTATCTCAGCATTGTTTATAATAATGGAAATTTGAGAAGATTCTAAGTGTTCCACAATAGGTGGCCATATTTTGATGATGGAATGCACAACATTGTAAATGATGTGACGTTATGAATGACATGGAAAAACAGTCACAAGCTACTGTTACCTGGGAAAAGGTCATTATAGGATAGTATGTTCAGAATGATCCCCTTTGAACATTAATATAAAATATATAATAAGCAACTACAGGAAATAAATACCACCAAAAATTATTAGTAGGGATATAATTTAGGTTATTTTTCCTTTATCTAGGTTTTTCTATATTGTCCAAATTTCCTGCAGTGACTGTATATTCCTGTGTGATCAGTTTATTTTTTCAAGCATGATCTTTGGGGACCAGTGTCAATACATGTGTCAATGTACAAATACAGTGTACATAGCAGTGTCAATACATGCATTGATGATGTTTTTCCATTCTCAGAATTCCATAACCTTTTAGGTTCTCAGCCACCCAGCTGGTCTACTAAAAATATTATTATATCTATCTCCATGGTCATTTATACATATCTCAAGATTATACATGAAAATTAGCTCATTAAAATGTTATTATATAAGGTAATCTTCTTCAGCATTACTTTAAAACCATATTTTGTTCCTAATGCTTCCTTTAAAAATCATAACTAGGTTTTTATTATTCATTAGACTAATTCTTTATTTAAAAATAATTCCTTCAGATGCTCAGGGACTAATGACTTCTCACCAACGTAAGTTCTGACAGTTGCCTGATGGAGCCCTCATTCTCTCTCCAGTGGTATGTGAGGTACACTGGAAGCCAAGCCTCCTCTCTGGTACACTGGAAGCCAAGCCTCCTCTCCCGTGTGTACATGAACATTTCATTCCACAGACCACAGTGTTCCCTCTGCCAACTATACTGCCACACCAAATCACTAAACATCTTTTAAAAATTACTCTGCCTCCTAAGATCCTCGCCATCTGCTAGAGGTGGACTCAGAAACAGGGAGAAACCTGCTTCACAGAACAACACGAAGTCATAGAACCCGGAGCCAGAAGAACCTAGGGTACCACCATGCAGACTCTTCCCCAGTTTGGAGAAGACTCAGGGGAAAGTCTATTAAATAAGTGGTAAATGTAAGCACTGAAAGGTCAACATGGCATTTTTTTTAAAATTCTGAAATGTTGAGGTTGGATCTTTCCTATTTTAAAATGTAGACAATCAAAAAAAATAAAAAATAAAAAGTAGACAATCAAGACAATTAAGCAAAATCCATAACAACAATTCCTAATTTCAAAATTTAGCATTCTGAGCTCTGCATTCTTACTCAAGCCATGCTGTGCCTGTTAGATGCTAGAAGGGACCATCCATGCACTTGCTGCCTGTGGCCTATCTGAGGAGAGAGCTAGGTGGTGACCCCCAGGGAAGGAGGTGTGGATAGAGCAGTTTCCATTTGGGAGCCTCTGATATAATTTTTACTGTCTTCAGGGCAGGGTGGAAAGTATCTGTAGATCTGATTCTTGTTCATCCTGATTCTGTCCTTCATGTTTGAGAGAATATCGAGAGGGGAAACACAGAGTTTCCTCTGAATCCAAGAGTAAAAGCTATCTTTTGAAGGCTGGTGTGTCTGCCTCATTAACTGCAGCAAATTAACCCAATCACATGAAAATTCTTCATCATGAGGGATGGTCAGGAAACATCAGCATTTCCTTTTGAGGAAAAGGATTTTGATCGCACTGAGATAAATATCTCAGTGTATAAATAGTGTACAAATAGTGTATTAATAGTGTATAAATAGATACACTTCATTCTAAACTCTTGAATCCAGATCATGATTAGTACAATGTTAGACTCATCTGGTGTAGAGACATAAATTGAATTGTTTGGTATATTGTTGTCACTTTTTATAAGTGTTTTTAGAGGGCACTTGTCCTCAGAATTAAAATAGCTTATTTTAAGGAAAATGCCAGGCATCCTAGAAGCAAACTTCCTCTGACAGACAGTTGCAGGAAGCATGACTCATCTGCCCGGGAAGTGTTTGAGGAGGTGCCATGATGATGAAAGTCAGCTTAGACCCTTTGCTGCTAAGACATAAAATCTCATCTGCTTTTCTCCAACTGGCAAATGGGATTTTAACTACCACACTTGTTAGATTCAGACAGAGAATCCCTGTGGCTTTTGTAGGAAAGCTGAGAGTCCAGGAGACTTCAGACGCCCTGCTTTCTTCAATACATGGGGACAATCTATGTTTATCACAACTGGGAAAGCTGTTTTCAAAATTATAGCTTTGCCTTGACTGCAAAATGTTTCAGAGAGCAAAAATTAATCCATCAAATTTTTATGTTGAAATGGTCATAAATAATGTTTATTAACATTTAATAAATAATATTTATTAGCTGAGTATTAATCCAAGCCCTTCACATGTGTTAACCTAAATTTAAAATTCCTAGCGGCTCTATAAAGCAGGTACCATTGTTCCCATTTTAGAGTTCTGGAAACTGAGGAATGTAAAAGTTTAGTCATGAAACTCCTCAAGAATAATTTCTTTACTGTTTCCTTCATTGATAATTATATTTTTAAAATAGGAATTGTCAAATTCATGGATGCAATAAAGTCCTTATTGTCTGTAATAATAGAGAAAAAATAACTTCTAAATTCTAATGATCATATGCAAAGCTATTAGTCAGTGGAACCAATATAGTCTTCATTATATTTAACAGAGCTTCAAGTAAAGAAAATGGACTAAAATGTTAGCTTTATCATTTATACTTGGTGACAAGTGTCAAATGCATTGATGAAGCAGGTTACTGAGAGAAAAAATTAAATGTCTTAAGAAATAAACTGTTAGGGGCACTTTGATGGTGCTGTCAGTTGGGCCTCCTGACTCTTCATTTTGGCTGGGGTCATGATCTCAGGGTTGTGGGATGGAGCCCCACATCAAGCTCTGAGCTGGGCATGATGCTTGAGATTCCCTTCCTCCTTCACCCTCTGCCCATCCCCCTACTCCCTCTCAAAAAAAAAAATTAATTATATTTCGGCCTTTTCTTCACCACGTGGACATCCCTACCCCATCTGTTAGTCCATTTCTACTGATTTTATCTCCTAAGCGCTCTCTAATCCTATTACATTCTCCCTTCTTAGCATGGGAGGAACTGGTGTCCTCTCTCACCTGGACTATAGCAACCCCCTCACTGGATCTCCAGAATTATTTTCACCTCCCTTCAATTTTCTCTTGAAGTCAGAGTTTTTTATTTTGTTTTTAAAGATTTTATTTATTTATTTGACAAAGAGAGAGCACAAGCAGGGGGAGCAGCAGGCAGAGGGAGAGGGAGAAGCAGGCTCCCAGGGGCTCCATCCCACGACCCAGGGATCATGACTTGAGCCGAAGGCAGATGCTCAACCAACTGAGCCACCCAGCTGCCCACATTGAAACCAGAGTTTTTAAAGATGCCAATCCAAGCATGCCATTTCCCTACTCACACTCCTGAGAGATCTCTTGCTGCTCTTAAAGCCCTGAAACTCCTCACACACCTTCAATGCTGTGCTACATTTGCAGGTGCCTGCCCACGTGGAAGCCCCATGCTGGGCTTCAGCCACACTAGGCTTCCTTTGGTTTTGACAAGGATTTTCTCCTGGACTGAACTTGAACCAGGTGCCTCTGAACCTTCTTCCTGACTAGGTCTCAACCTTGGCCTAGAATGCAGACTCTTGGCACATATTATTTCATCCACTCACTCCTCACTAACCAAATTAAAAGACTTAAACACTAACATAGTTTCTAACGAGGTCACACCACTAGGATGAACCCAGCTCCTATTCACGTACCTGCCTGAGAAAGTTCAACACTGCCAATAGAATTTAAGGTTTGTGGTTTGCTCTGCCAATACCTGAGGACAGGCCCCTGACCACCATTCCTAAAGTATTTACTAAAAAGGGCTTACAATTGTGAATCCTTCCTCTATCCCTTTGAGATGTATGCGTATCTCCTACAACTCAGGAATGCCTTTCTCAAGGATCTGAGGACCATGCCTTTGAAATGTAATCATCAGGAAGGATAGGCCACTGGTCTCCCATTGTGAGTGAACGGAATCCTAACTTTCATAGCTGCCAGTCAGCAGACACAATTGGCCTAGCCACGCTGACATCTAACCCTTTGTCACTTCTAGCTTCCCTGAGGCTCCAGCTGCTGTCCCCTCCCTCATCCTCCCTTCAAAATGTCCAGTTCCCTCCATACAACCTGAAATGGAGTGCAGCTCCTGCTGGATCCTACTGCATGAGTGGGTTCCTGATTAAAATCTATCTGGGCCACTTTAACTTCATCTTTGACAGTTCCTTGAACACAACTTCCCTTGGTGAACCTCCAGCTTCCTTTAAACTTGTTAAGTTACTCTTCCTCAGGGAAGCCTCCTCTGAGCAGCACCACCCCCCCACCCCCCCGCCACCATGAGCTCGGTCCTCCCGCTCATGTCTTTGGTGGACCCAATAATGTTCCCTGATAGCACTTAACACAGCTTGTAATTAAATTTGTATTGTGTGTTAATTGATTACCATCTGTCTCGTCAGTGAAGACAAGGAAAACTGATATGAAAACAGTCATAGTCCCCAGTGGATGTGTCTAAAATGTATTTGAATGATCAAATGAATGGATACATGAATGAACAATGCATACTTGGGGTATTAACAGCTTGAGGAAATACCACAGCAGAAGCAGAACAAAACAACAAACCTGTTTAACTGTGTTTAATTCACAGCATTCTCAAACTTACTAGAATTTAGTTCTCTTTACTTGGGAAACATCTATCAACATTTGTGGCAGAGAGAGTTCTGTGGTTTCCCCAAATCAACTTCCCCTTTATCTGGGTTCCTGAATCAACATGTGGAAGGCAAGAAACACCAGCACTAGTCTCTAACATGATTGAGAAATAAACTGGTATTATATTAGGCATATACGAATTTATGGATCCTGCATAACAACAGCTTGAGTTACCTTAACTAATCACAATATCACACGGGCCTGATGGAAAAATGTTGCTCAGGGTGCAGACTTAGAAAACACAAGTGCAGGACCGGAAGACTCCGTTTTGGTCCAGTCTTTCATTTGAAATGGATGATTTTGCAATGGTAAGAGGACACGGAGTATAATAAATAATGATATAAACATCTGGTGGACAAGATGACATCAGAAGGAGGATTTGGCAAGAGATAAAATGAATCTTACAGACTGGCAGGAAACGCATTTGACAGAAGTCATTGGCGTAATGAAGGAGACTGGTGAAGTGGAAGGCCTAGAAAGGTATAGAGAATGTACTGGAAGATGATATTGGCAAAGGTGCCAGATAGAGATGGAGTGAGAAAGTTGAGAATCAGAACATGAAAATCGAAAGTAAATCTGATATTTTTACACAATGAGATAAATATCATGACTCTATCACCAGGCCTTAGTGAGACAAAGACGTAATTCACCTAATGAAATGGAAAAGTAAGACTATTGAAAGGGAAATTTTTAATAGCACTCAAAGGTACATGTTAAGTAGATACCTATTAAAATATTTATGACTTCCCAGGAGAGAATTTTGAAGGGAGGATAGAATGTGCTGTCTGAGTAGAAGTGGGCTACACAAAGTGATCTCAAGTGCTGGCCCGAGGGCTTTGGAGGACTCTTTCTACTGAGATTCCCGGAGACTTTGATTTAGTAGGTCTGGGCTGAGGTCTAAGGATATGTTTTTCTAACAAGATCTCCAGGTGACTCTGGAATGCAGCTAGCTAGTTACAGGGGCTTCATCCTCCCCCATTGGCTTCTTCCTCAATAGAGACTATGATTTTTTCAAAGGAAATATGTCAACACTAGTGCAGGACCAAGAGACACATAAGGGTAACAAAGGGGAGATAATTTCAACCATCTGGATGTCTCTCAAATGTCTAAACTGAAAAAAAGCATGGCATTTGATAAATTCTTTAGATGTTCTCTTCTCTCAAAAAGTAAAGAGAATAGTGAAAAGAGTTACTGCTCTGGACTAATTCTGGATAGCAAATAAGTGGTTGTTAATATCGAACAAAACATTAGGAGACAGTGATCAATGTCCCTAGAGTCTGCTATATGAGACATACCAGTCATGGGCCTAAGGTTTAGGGAGTCAGACTTCCAAAGGAGATATAAGCCCATGGACTAAAACAATTAGCAGTTAAAGAAAAACAGAGAAGCAACAGAGAAAGGAAAGAAGATTCAAGAAACATGACAAATTCTAATAAAATGAAATTCTGCCCACAAAGCTAGGAATACCTTTTGGGACAATAAAAGGGGAAACCTCTGAAGAAATCAATTAAGAAGGAACCATATAAAGCTTCCTGACAATTTTATGAGCACACAAACAAATTAGCTAAACTTTGGGAAGGAGCACAGTTAGAAAAAAAAATGTCTATTTTTTTAAGCTATGCTTAGGGCAAATGAAAGATCAAAATGTGGATGGGTCAACACTTGCAGAAGAGAGCATAATATGATAAAGGGAAAACATAAACATGCCTAGTAGAATTTTGAAACTAGAAAAAGAGACACTGAAATCCAATTTACAAGATCAAGACAGGCAATTCCTTTAAATCAATTTTTTGGGCTTAAGTGAATGACATCCTGAAGTACTGAAAGGTACAGTCACTACAGAATAAATTGTGTAATCTTGCTGAATTCATGAATGTTGAAGAAATGTTTTAGCATTCCAGAAGAACCCATGCCCCTACTCAAAGATCCTGCCTCTGTCCCCACACATAATCTATGAGCAATGCTGGCCACAGGACTGGGCTTCACTGCTCCTAGCTAGAGCAGATCATACTGCCCAGAGGAGCATCTGTTCATAAGTGGGCTAGATCCATGTGTTTGCTGTCAGGCTCAAAAAGATTAACCCCCCATGCTGATAACTTGTAGCCAAAGGAAGCCCAGTTTGTTATAAGACCCTGGGGCAAATAAATGGTCATGTGGAGTCATGGCTCTGGGGGCCACACTATAGCTAAAATGATGAGGCTATGGAAATGCAGAGAAGCATTTGGGAAGAGAGATAGGAATGGAGTACACACTTACAGGGAGAAGCCACTAAGCTGCCCTTCTTCCTGCCCTTTCACAGCTTTTTAGTTTATTGCGTGTATCATGAGACTTCTTACTTCCCCCAGAGTACAGCCCACTCACAAAACCAATGGTTTAGTTTGAGTGTGTACCCACAACCGAGAGTTTAAAGCATAAAAATGAAAAATAAAAGGGCAGCCAGAGTCTCAAGGGAAGACGTTTCAGCTTCCAAACTGTAGAATCCTGGAATCGCACAGGTGAGTAAGATTGACAGTAATTTTTGGAAAAATTCTAAATTAGACACTGAAAGTAATTTATCACTCCGTAGCAAAGAAAACAGTGATTATAGTAATACATGACCAGTACTTATCTATGAAGAAGTATGCTAAAATAACACAGACTTCTCTGTCTGACAGTATCATGAGGATGGTTGATGTGATGTCATAGCTAAATCATTGGCCCAGCACCACAGGGCCTGGTAGAAAGCCTTGCTTTTACACTTCGAATATTTGTGACTGTGGACAACCTGTATTTGCCTCAACTATCTCACCTGTCAAATGGGGTGATATTTCTTATATTACAGGGTTGCTATGACAATTATCTAGCACATAATGAGTATTCAATAAAGATCAGTTATTATTGCCAAGTTGTTTGAATAATGCTATCAACAAAGTGTCTAATAAAAGATGATTTTAGGGGTACCGGGAAGCTCAATAAGTTAGGCATCTGACTCTTGATTTTGGCTCAGGTCATGATCTCAGGGTCTTGGGATCAAGCCCTGAATCAGGCTCCCTGCTCAATGGAGAGTCTGCTTGAGATTCTCTCTCTCCTTCTCCCTCTGCCCCTCCTCCTGCTCATGCTGTCTTTCTCTTTTCATAGAGAGCTATGTCTCTAAAAAAACCCAAATCTTAAAAAAAAAAAAAAAAAAAAGATCATTTTAAACAAAGAAACACACCATTTTGGAGTATTTGAAAAAGGCGTCATCTTGCTTGACATTTTTGTCAATTATTTTTGAAGAAGTAGTAGACCAAAGGCTAGTAAGTCTATATGCAGATGAATAGAATTATACAGATCAAAGAATCAGGGTTTAGAAGGATCATGGTGTGTTTGAATTCTCATGCAAAATAGTAAAATATAACTTACTAGGAATAATTTCCTATGTATGGCTATTAAAGTTATTACAGTTCATGTAAAAGTGACTAGGAATACAAATATTAATATAGTCCAACATTATGACTTGACTAACAGGAAGCCCATATAACCCCATCCTATGATACCCGAGTATATGAGCCAGATCATATAATCCCAGCACAACTGCCCAGGTCTGCTTCACTGGAGTGTGGAATCCAACCTGGGCCACATTTTTAAGAGACACTGACAACAGGAGAATATCCAGAGGAGGGTGTCCTCTGAGAGCTTGCCTCATGAGGATCAGCTAGGGAAATGCAGGACGAGGACTGAAGAATAGAAGCTTTGACTTAATGCTTTCCCTCAGGAGAACTCAGTGAATTCGTGGGTTTAACCTTGCATGTACACTCACTCTCTGCCCTTTGTGCTTCTTCACACTGTCGTCTCCCTCTTGCTCCCACTACCACTCAAACCTTGCTCTGCCCAGAGTCACACTGATCCTGAGCAACACTTCTTAACCCTGAGATCCCTCTTGAGCCCCTGGGATCCTCTCACCTTGTTGATCATTGTCACCTTCTATAATAATCTGCTAGCAGCATCCATGACACAACATCAGGGTTTTCCTCCTTCCTCTTTTTACCACACAGACGCTCCTGGTTGACCTAAAACACACTCGGGCCTCCCAGTATGTCTCTGTGCTGATTTCTCCCAAATCCATCACTTTCATTTGTATACTCAATCACCTATTAGAAGTCTCTTCTTCTCTGTAGAGACTCAGACTCAAAGCAAAAATTAAAAAGTTGACATGCAGTTGTAAGACATGCAAAGAATCCTTAAAGTTGACTTCCTGTAACTATATGGGCCATATGCTTTTACTCCTTTGGGCAAGTCGACCCTTCTTCCCATTGAATTTAATTTCCAAATCTGAATCATTTTGTTTTGCCCAGAGGACAAATAATAAAGGATGGATTCATTTCCCAATGGGATCTTTACCAACCCACACCCCTCAGCAAGGCTGGGCACAATGTCTGACCACCTAATTAAGTCCTTTCATAATTTCAGCTTTATTAATTCAAAATAGTTCAATTCCGGCTGCAATAAGAGTCACTCAACTGGGACCTGGCTCAGTTACTTGAAAAACCCTTCAACTAGTAGTTATTAAAATAAAGGAAACTAGATTTTGTGTTTGTGGCTCTCTTCTCCTTAAGTAATTATTTGTGCTTTTAAAATTTTCATCATAGACCAGCCATTGTACAATGGCTCTGGCCTTGCCCGTTGGCTTACAGAATGGAAAAAAATCTCCTCCCTCTGGCAACAGTATCATTCTTTGGAAGGCTTTGCTGAACTTTTGGTTCTCATTCTGTATTTTGCTGCTTTCACCATCAATGTTGCACAAGATAAATGGCATGAGTCTAACATCATCTATGAAGGGCCTCTAATGAGAAGCTCTGTGGTTGTTGGAATAAGTATTTTCATTTGACAGTTTTCAAACACCTCCAAAAATTATCTGATGGGTCTTTTTGTTACACTTCCATCCTCAAGTCAGTCCAAAGAGGTGGAAACCAGCCCCTGGAAAATTTCCATCTCATTTCCTCCCCCACTCTTTATTCCAAAGCCTCCTTGAAAGTCCAGGTCAAAAGCTTCCTCCCCTTTGCAGCTTTCTTTGTTGTACTTTCATCAAATCACTCTTATGGTGCCTGGCATATCCTTACACATGGAACACTCTGCAAGGCCATGAGTACTCTTTTGGTTTGTGCTCAAGTGGTAGAAGTGCAGTGAATACATAGGAATTATACAAAAAGACCAGTTTGGAATTCAGTTCTTTCTCATTAATTAAAAGCTATCATTATGTTGATGCTACAATATGGCTGTGATATTCAATTTATCCTGAGCTCACTGAATGCCTATAAGATCCCAACTCTATTATCAAGGCCCAGGTAACATATTCAGTAGGAGACAGCTTACACCTTCAAAAGTCTCATGGTCCAATAGGGCATGTGTTTGCAATCACAACTAGTAAAAATGGGATAAGATAAACTGCTGTGTTTGTGGTGTGAAAGAACTCTTCCATTTCTCCTAAAGAATGAACAAGATCTTACCATGTAAAGAAATGCAATGAGACAAACATACCATTATTAAGCTTGTGTAGATCATCTGAACACTACTGAAAACTTTAAAACCACTGTCGGGTCCATGCTTATAAGTTTGTTTGATGTTGTGTCATATTTTCTTTGACTACTAGTAAATATCACTCTCTAACGAGTAAACACTATGGCTGCTATTTCTATAATATTGAATTTTTCTAAATATAAAGCAAGATTTCACTCAAAAAAATTATCCCTCGGAAACTAGAGACTCCACGTATTCAGGACCTCCCAAGTCTCCAAAGTACAGGAAGCTTTCTCTTCTTCCTTTTGAAAAACAAAAGGGCTATTTGGAAAAGAGGTATTAACCTCAAACAGTCTCAATCAATGCTAAGTTTTTTAAAAGAACTTATAAAATAGAAGGTTAAGAGAATTTTACAAGGATAAAAAGGATTTTTTTCTGAAGAATGTGTCCTTAAAGTTATAAGTGCTGGACGTTGAAAGTCTTTGTAAACAAGTCTTCTAAAAATCACTGATCGTTGGGATCCCTGGGTGGCTCAGCGGTTTGGCGCCTGCCTTTGGCCCAGGGCGTGATCCTGGACACCCAGGATCGAATCCCACGTCAGGCTCCCGGTGCATGGAGCCTGCTTCTCCCTCTGCCTGTGTCTCTGCCTCTCTCTCTCTCTCTCTCTCTCTCTCTCTCTGTGACTATCATAAAAAAATAAAAAATAAAAAGCCTTTAAAAAAAAAATCACTGATCGCCTTAAGAAGAAACTCACTAAGTCATGTGTTGTGGATAGGTAGCACGGATGAGGAGGGTTGGAGTGTACAATGCTACCAGAGGGGGCACTTGTCACTTCAGTAAAGATTTTTAGTGAAAACATATGTGGATTCAAAAGTATTATATATGAAAAATGTAGATGAATATAAAAATGATGTGTTAGATGGACTTAAAAAGGGATTTTATTAATGACAAAACTTGATGTCAAAATATTCTAAGTGGTTTCAGTAAAATTGTCTTATGAAGTATGAAAGTGGAAACCATAATTTCTAAATTAATATAATAGTTTATAAACCATATAATTTTATATCTGAATGCATAATTACATTAATAAAGTAAGCAAATTAAGGGATCCCTGGGTGGCACAGCGGTTTGGCGCCTGCCTTTGGCCCGGGGCGTGATCCTGGAGACCCAGGATCGAGTCCCACATCGGGCTCCCAGTGCATGGAGCCTGCTTCTCCCTCTGCCTATGTCTCTGCCTCTCTCTCTCTCTGTGACTATCATAAAAAAATAAAAAAAAATTTAAAGTAAGCAAATTAAGTAGCTGCCTAATTTTTCAATCTATAGCCCTAAAAAGTCACATATGTAAATTAGCAAATAAGCTTTTAGAAATAAAGTATCTTATTGTAAAAATAAGTTATTTTGGGCTATCTAATTTTCAAGCAATTTTCATTGAATAGCATTATACACAGGGAGTTGAATAAAAGCTACAGATGGTCATTATTATAACAAATAGAAATTTCTGCTCTACTGAGAGAAAAATTAACTGAAATGCACTTAAATTTAAAAATAAGAATTAAAATCATGATTTCTATTAGCAGGCAATTAGGTAATTAGGTATTAAATAAAGCCAGGTACCCAAATATTTTTTGATCTCCTGCTTATTGTAGAGAACACTGATAAAAACAAGCAACAAAAAATAGAAGTTATTCTTTTACTCCTGGATTATTTAAATAAGAGGTCAATCAGTTCAGAAGTCATACTGAAACCTAAAAACATACATAATCCTTTGTGTATATAATTTAGTGGATTAAATTAATTAAATTAATATTTAATAAATTAGATTAACATTAAATCCTTAATATTAATATGATGTAGTGAAAAGACATGAAATAGGCCTGTTGAAATACCTTGGGTAGCTGGCATATTATGGATGCATAGGGCCACAGAGATTCAGTTCTAGAGAGCAGGATAGCTTCTAGTTTGGCTTGCCTAACTTGATCTGAAAATGCAGTGACTTATTTAGCTTCAGAATACATACCTCTAAATAGTCTGTAGAGCAGTTTATGTGATTTTCCAATTCAAATGCCAAAAATGTGTAATTCACCGTGTTGCCAGTTGTTGCCTGGATGGTCCAGTTGCAACGCTGATTGTCAGAATAGGGATTTGGATAATGTATACTCTCTAGGATGCCATAGTTTCGGTTTACAATTACTACATTCCTACATGCTGCAAAAAATAACCATGATTACTAGGAACCACTATCATATATTTCATAATTGCTCCAAGATGTATGATGTTTTCCTTTAAGAAAATATCTAGATTAAAATATATACATAGTTTATATATTACATATTTGCATATATTATGTATATACATATTTACATATATAGAATATATATAATATATATAATCACACACATATACATAATACAGCATTTTTATAGTAAAAGGGTCTTAATTTAGAACTAATGTGAAGTAATATTCAAGTGAGTTCATAAACTTTAAAGTGTCATGAAAATTGTCTATTAGGCATCAAATTCCTGTGAATTGGTGGAGAGCAGAGTAATAGCACTACCCAGAAAGCAGTTTAATTTGTTTATTTACAGAAGTGTATTAAATATTCTATGCTTCTGTTTTTCTAACTTTAACATTTGGAAGGAACAGAAATCCTGACCTTTAAACTCAACAGTTTGAAAACACAAAGTTCTATGTGAATGCTAAAAATGAATAACAACATAGCTTTGTTGAGCATTTAGAAGTCAGCATGAAATTCACAATAAAGCCTCCGTTATTCCTCATTAGTCATCAGGAAGTAACAAATGAATAGAGGGAATGTAAAGGATTTGAAGAAGAAATTAAAACCTTAAACTTTGGAAAAAAGTCTCCCATCCACTGGTGATGTTTCCTCAGCTAAGTTTGCAATAAAACTATACTAGAAACCTCTAGGTATGGCTGGCTAGTCCTGGGATTCAGTGCCACATTCAACCCAAAATAACAACGGGAACAAAGTATATACATGCTTTTATTTCAAGCCTTGTCCATACTGTCTGTATGATCATGCGATAAAAGACAATGAGAAAATAAACATTATATTGAAAAAAATGGTCTCTGAAAAATGTGGTTCAGAGATGCAGTTCTACAACCATACTCTTCCTGACAGGTAACTAGAACGTCATTTTTTTTTTAAAAGATTTTATTTATTTATTCATGAGAGACACACACACACAGAGAGAAGCAGAGACACAGGCAGAGGGAGAAACAGGCTCCATGCAGGAAGCCCAACGTGGGACTCCATCCCCGGTCTCCAGGATCACGCCCTGGGCCGAAGGTAGATGCTCAACCCCTGAGCCACCCATGCATCCCTAGAACATCATATGTAAACTTTGGTTTACTCAAACTATTTCTCTTTGGGTCACCTTTTTATTCACCAAGGAATTCTAAAGAATAATTTTGTGACTTCAAATGCCTGTGAGAAGTTATAGCTATGAGGCAGAGAGGCATCGTGTGCCCCAGCGGTTATAGGTTAGGGCAGAGGAAAATATATTCCACTAAACCATATGGGCTGCTCTCAGTGCTCAGAAATTATTCTATCTTCAAACTTGCAATTTCATATGGAAAATTTTACAGAAAATCTCACTGGTTAGTCCTGATTTTGCCTTTAAGGACCTATATGCCATGTACATTGTTACTTCTTCAGTGTTCTAAAATTGTGAGAGAAAAATAAAATAATCACAGGAAAAAAAGGGGGGAATCCTTAATAAGCAAACTGACTATAACCAAGAAACAAATTACTGCAGCAGTAACAAATTTAGAGAAATGATTATATGTTAAAACTAAAAAGATATATCACTGAGAGAATTTAGGAGAGCTTTTCATATACTATGATGAACTTCTGAAAAATAAAGCATCTTATCATTAAAACTCAGTATTCAAAACTATCTAAAATTCAGCCTAACCCTCACATGTAAGTAAATGTGAATATTTGCAAATTCACATATAATCAAGGTCAAACATTAATACGCTTTCAACTAATTCAAAGGGATTTTGTGTATTCACTTTACGATCTAGTGACTTTCAATTCTATTTTTAGGTAACTCTCAAAATATGGATAAATTTAGGTAGTGGGCAAGGAACTGTACTTTCACAAACACAAGTGTTTATTAAATAACATAAATTCAAGGGAGCTTTGTTTATATCCATTTGGAAACTAACATTAGAAAGTTTAATTCTAGGGGCGCCTGGGTGGCTCAGTTGTTTGGGCAACTGACTCAATTTCAGCTCAGGTCATGATCTCAGAGTCCTGGGATCAGCTTCTCATGGGGCTCCGCACTCAGCGGAGAGTCTGCTTCAGGATTCTGCTTCTCCCTCTGCCCCTCCCTTACTTGCACACACTCTCTTTAAAATAAATAAATCTTAAAAAAAAATGTGCCGACTTTATATATGATTTATAAGACCTGTAGTTTCCCTTCATAAAAATTAAGATACTATTTGAAGTGCAAAACCAAAAAAAAAAAAAATAGTGTGGGAGATACTATGTGCAATGGAATAATGTCTAATTAGAAGACTGTAATATTTGATACAAATGAAAACTCATTCCCTGTTAACCTGTTACACTGATTTTTAGCCCAATGGCAACTATCAATATTAAATACTCCATTTTGTATAGCTTACCACATACTTCAGTTATATGGCATTAAACTTAATGTTACACATTTTTCTCTGAAATAGAATTAAATCTTTCTCATAAAGAGCAAAGATTTATTTCAATTGCTCGAACCACTAGGTTATCCTTATTTCTGTTTGTTTCATTATCAGGAGACTGATAACCCACCAAAGGCACCAAGCAGCCAGCATGCATACTTACTCTGTTGGTATTTGGCTAAGAAGCCACCTCCTTGTTGATCTTCATCTGTCCTGAATTTTAAAAACATGCTGTCTCCAGTAGAACGGATGACAGGAGGTTTTTCATTCCCACAAAGTTGACTTAGCAAATGAGAGCTGGTACTTGGGCCATCATATATCTTTAATGAAACATTTTAAATGTCAGATGATTATGGCTATACACATTATTTAAGGACTCAAATCTTAAGAAGAAAAGGAACACACGAAATACACGATATAAAAAAGAAGAGCCCTGAATATCTTTAAAAATTATATTTAAATGTCTATAAACTTGGGTAGTGAGCTTGGGCCATGTACCCACAGCTGTGCATAGTGGTCAGTGTGCAAACCCAGGAGAAATTTGAAGATTAAAAATGAAAGACTAATACATATTTTTAAGACCATATCTGTTTTCAGTAATTCTCTTTGCCTTTTGATTTCAGAATTTATAATTTATGACATTCTAATACATGTTTTTATTTAGATTTTTTTAATGGACAAGAATGAATTGCAGCTACTATAAAGAGTCCTACCTGGATGACTTCAGTTATCTTCTGTAATTCACTAATATAGTCCACTACATCATTATTTTTCAATGAATATGTAGAAATTACATAGATCATAATTATGATAGATCTCATAACTCCTTTTGGGAGCTTTTAACCATATCTTAACAGTCTATATTTAATATATTTTAAATACTTAGTGTACAAATCCATGCAATAATACATGCCATACTTAGAAGGCTATCATTTTCATCAAATTTTCTTTTATCTTACTTGAATTTTTTGTGTATATTTTAAATGTTCCCCTTTACCAAATTTCAAAGATAAAAATAAATGTATTTATGTGTGTGGGTGGGATGAGAGAGGCAAAAGAAACAAATGAACTTCATACATACAGCCAGATAATCTAAAGTGCAGTTTGGGTGATGCTCCAAGTGAAAGTCTTCAAATTCCAGTTCAAATGGGCTGCCATGGCTGGCTTTCAACAACCAATAGCATTCAGAGCTGTGGTAATAGGGCATCGGATAGCTGGGAGACGTGAACACGCCAGTGGGAGTCGTGATATTACCCCCACAACCTACAGGAGAAAGAGATATGATGATCTATATCTTTTTCTTTATGGTAAAATTGAATTTTCTTGTCTATATCAAATTGGGGCTACTGTTACTCTCCTTTGTTGCAGATAAAACTGCATCACCAAAGAGTAGCTAGCCTATATCAATGTTTTTTCCTTCCCCTAACCAAGATGAGCAGCTTGAGGAAATATATCATGGAACCAGGACATTTCCCCTTATTCTATCCTCAAAAACAAAAACAAAAGAGTTGCTATTAATTCAGAAATATTTGCAAAGCTGAAGTTTAGTACAAATAGTAATAACAAAAATACAGCTGGAAGAAATTGGATAAAAGCATGGCAGTCTAAGAATCAAGAAATCAATCAGACAAGATTCCCCAAGAAAATACAGCTCTTTGCCATTTACCTGTTAATGATCCATCCCAGTAAGCAGAGAATCCAGGCCCTGAGCCCAGGAAGTCACTTGTAAATTGTAACCATAGTTTGTTACTGTGAGAGATGATTCTTGGAGGTGGAATTGAGCCACAGTATGTTCCCAGGGGTGGTGAAGTTTCATAGCCTCCATCTCTGTGACAAAACACACATGTGATCACTTATTGGTTATTGATAATATTACGGTGTAAACATTTAATATTATTTGAATTTTGAGATTGCAAACAGATCAGTTTATGTCGGTCAAATCTTTCTTAAAAATATTCTAAATCACTATTTCAAGTTTTCAGTTTTTCACTTTAATAAATATCATTTGAGGAGCGCCTGGGTGGTTCAATGGTTGGGCATTTGCCTTTGGCTCAGGCCGTGATCCCTGTCCCGGGATTAGGTCCTGCAACCGGGCTCCTGTGTGGAGCCTGCTTCTCCCTCTGCCTGTGTCTCTGCCTCTCCCTCTCTCTATGTCTCTCATGAATAAATAAATAAAATAAAATCTTTAAAAAAAATAAATAGTATTTGAATAGCTTAATAAACCATCTCATTTATGGTTCATGTGACATATAAAATTAATTTTGAGCTGAGAGAAAGAGGTTAATCGTCTCCCCCTCAAACGAAGCATCTGGCAGATGTGTCAGAGAACATGAGATAAAGAAGCCATAATTATTAACAGTATAAACAAATTTTGCTTAATTTTACAGAAAAAAGTTCAGTGATTTCCTTCTAATTTGAATTTTTCAAAATTTAATGTTATATTCAACATATTGAGGAAAATTTTGAAAATAATTCTTCCCGAAGAACTTTTGGGGTCTTAAATCTATTTTTAATCTGTAGCTTTTTCAAGCCTAAAAAAAGGGGGGTTGGGATTCACTAAACATTAAAATCTAATGATTAATTATTATAAATTCAGGAAATTATATTATTCTGGCATTATATGATAAAATTGTGATTTATTATTTTAATATCTCACTTTACATCATAAAAATAATATTTATTATAAAAGAATATAATGTTCCAGGTTTTTGAAAGGCCAAATAAAAAATCTGACCAAATACACACTAAGCTGACCAGCCTAATTTAATTCAGTGTAATGATCTGGGTAGATAGCAATATACAAGTTAACTTATCTTTACTGCAAATGTAACTTTTAAACTCATTCTCTCTAAATACCAAAAAATTAAAGAAAAAAAGTATCACACTGAAATTCACAAGCTAGACTCATTACTTGAACACAAAAAACTTTGTGAAAACTTTAAGGTTATCTTACCATAATTTTCATGATATAATTAGACTAAATAGACAATAAACAACCTAAAATATAAATTGATTTTCCATAAATGAAGTATGTAATCAATAATTGCAAATATCTAATTTCAGAGTAGTAGTACATCTGTTTAATCTGTCCAGATAAAATCTGGAATTTATTTTCAAATATTCTCAAAAAACTAATCACTTCAAAATAACCACTGATTCTTATGCAACTTTCTATTTTTCTTCTGTTAAATCAGATTCCACATGACAAGCTTTATATACTTTAAGAAAGAGCCCAACAGGGAGCTTTACAGAGAAATTCCATGTGTTTTTTTAATTTTCTAGGAAAGATTATGAATAAAAACCAATAATGAAAAAGGTGGCAAAATAAAGGTCCTTCCTTACCTGATTTCCACAAAATCTGCTACACACTGTCCACCAATGGCCTCCTCCAAAGAGAAATTTGTGAAGTGTAATGCAATCTGTTGGCTGGTTTCCACTGTGATCCTATAAATGCATTTCCAATTGTTGGGGTAATTATTGGGGAAGTTTGGAGAAGTAAAAGTCCCAGAGTTTTCTGTGTAGTCTTCCATGCATGCTGTGAAAATAGTGCACAAGAGAGAAAACAGAAAATATCAAGTTACATTTTTAAGACCTATACATAAGTATATACACTTCATTAATTTGTGCCAGTGTACTTGATTTTCAATAGGTCATTCTGGAAATGCTAAAGAATGATTTCCTTTCAGAAAGTTTTTTTAAATCTCAAAGGCAAAAACAATTATTAATAGTAAACTTAAGCTATGTAGTGGAAATTGTTACATATATCATAACTTCTTAGACCTTGGAAGTGTTATACTTTTTGAATCCATGCACATTGCCCTAAATATTAAACATTCGGTTCAACCACAGAGATCACAGAGGGGGCCTAGAAATCATTCAGTTATATTCTTCTTTTCATAACCTTCCTTTAAAATGGTTTCTTTTTGCCTTTAAAATGGTTTTCGTCAAAGCATGCATTTATGAGAAATGACAAAGCAGATACCTCAGCCATGTGAAGAACAGAACATAAGTGTTAGGAATCAGATTGACCTTAAATCAATGCCTAGCTCAAACACTGACAAGCTATCCAACCTTGGGCAAGTTGCTTCCCCATCTGAGCCTCATCTCCCAAGGGGAGATGGTAACTATCTCTGACTATATATGTAAGGGTTAGAGATAATGCAATTAAATGGCTTGTCACATGGTATGTGCTCTATTAATGGTAGTAATCATCATTATGTTTCAAAGTAGTTCAGAAAAGTATAGAAAAAGTAGAGCATAAATGATGAGGACTAAATTAGATCATTCATAAAAACATTAAATACTACTTAGAGGGGCACTGGGTGGCTCAGTCAGTTAAGCATCCAACTCTTGATTTTGGTTCAGGTCATGATCACAGGGTTATAGGATCAAGTTCCACATCAAGTCTGCTGGAGATTCTCTCTCTCTCTCTCTCTCTCTCTCTCTCTCTCTCTCTCTCTCTCTCTCCCCCTCTCCCTTTGCCTCTCACCTCTGCTCTCACTCTCTCAAATAAATAATAAATCTTTAAAAAACAGTATTTGGACAATTTTATGTTGTAATTCAATATTAACTGTTCTATGTTAAGAGTTTTAACTTCATCTACTCAGTCCATCAAACTCTATACTTAAAACCAACCCAATCTCCTATGCACTTCAAATCTGAGATATTTTCCAAAGAAAATCTGGTTTCAATGTATTTTTAATGTATCTTCAACTGTATAACATAAATCTAGGGGCAAGGAGTAGACACAGGCCTTCTAGTAAAATGTTTTGGGGAGAATAAACTATTATACTTTATTATGAGTGAAAAAAGAAAATGAGGATATTTGGATGTGTACATTCCCCATTTGCTGCTATATAATCATACTCAGAAAAGAAGAGAGAAGCCACTGGTATTGAGAGCACACAGATATAGAGAAAATATTACAGGATCTACTACCTATATATAATCCTCAGAGTAATAGGAATTCTTCAAATATGTGGCTTACTCTATTTTAAACATCAAGGAAGCAAGGCTTGACTTTATTGAAAACAATTGAAGGTGATATTTAAATTCAAATATGAATATTGTATATTTTTCTATAGTCCACCAAGAAATATTTCTTCAAGAATCAAGAAAGGAAGGAAGGAGGAAAAAATGATGGGAGGGAGGGAGGAAGGAAGGGTGGGAAAGGCAGGAAGAAAAGGCAGTGTAGGGGTAGGGGAGGCAGAAAGAAGAGGGGTATGTAGCGGTATATTAAATATATCGGTAATGAATATTACTAAGATAAAAACTCATGGATCAAATGCACAAATGAAAGTTATGACCCAGTCTCCCTGAACTGACAGAACTGGCAGATTCATTGATCACCCTCACATTCAGACAGCTTTAGCCAGTCAATCAAATATCTAGATCAATTGCTCTTAGAGATAATGTTCCTCGTGTACCCAAATAAACTCATACATCATTTAAGGTGAAAGTCAAATATCACCTCCTCTGTGACACTTCTCCAAATCAAGCAAAATTGGTTTCCTTGTGCTCAATAAAACCTTATGCAATTAGCATTTTGAGCCAGAAAAATATGTTACTGATTGTTTTTATAGGAGTATGTTTCTTCCACTATGTCTGGAAATAGAAACAGGACATTATTAACAATTATTAACTGTCATTTACTACATTATCTGGCTCAGATTACATCTAATAAATATTTGTTGAAATTACATTACATAATACATTGAAAACCTAGAGGGTGGGACAAATATCTAATTTTTTCCCACTCTATCCTCATCCTATTACCCCCTCTACTTTTCTCACATCATGTTTCTACTCTCCCTCCTTCCTATGTCCTCTCCTGAGTAGACTGAGATCCTTTAATATTAATATTATCATCTTCATTCAATCTAAACCATAGAAATTTTTGCTTCCAGCCATGACAAATAACTAGTACTAAACTAGGCCCTCTCCATAACAACTATGAAACTGGACAAAATAGATGAGGCACTGGGCAATGGGCAGTTCAAGATTGTAATCTGTGATAGACAGAAAATTCATGAGGTGGGACTCTGTTTCCTTGGCTCTTTACTTGTGCAGAATTTTCTGATCACAGCAATTTGCTGAAGTCCAAGTAGTAAATGATAGTTCTGTTGAGCTGAGGAAGCAGGAATCTGAGTTTAGGGCTGTAAAAGGAGCTAGAACTGCAGAAAAATGCTCTAGTAAGGAAGAAGTATACAGAGAGGAGATATAAAGTCTCCTATGTATTCGTTCCTAAGCCTGGGCTGGGCATACATGAAGTGAGTTCAAGAGGCATGCCAGAGAATAGATACTATTAGACTGGAAGCTAGAAGCCAGGCAATGCTGGGAGACTATGGAGTTCTCCCCAGATCAGAATCCCTTCATTTGCATGCCAAGCACCCAGTTGAGACACCAGGGAAGCCACACCTTAGAAATGAAGACCATGATCAAGAGTAAGGCTTTCCAGAGTTTCCCTACTAAAGTATAAATCTTGACAAGACCTGCAGGAATGATGAAACTTAGAGATTGAGACATACCTAGTAACAAGGGTTTAGGAAACACCCGAGGATTTTCACAAATATGCCTTAACAAATAAAAAGTACAAATCTAAACAAGTACAAGATAATCAGTGAAATATGGACTCCCATAAAGCTTCAGAGAAAGAGAAGAGAAAGCAGAGTCTCTAAACATTTCATTCACCATATCCAGAATAAAACTCAGAAACTGCTACTAATACAAATACACAGAGAAATAAATATAAATCATAGTCAAGAAAAAGATGTGAATTTGTGACTCGAAGATGGCCCAGATATTAGACTAGCAGACAAAAACTTTAATGCAACTACTAAAAATATGCTCAAAGACTTAAAGAAAAACATACACTCAGTGGTAAATATACATACAAAGGAACCTATTAAAAGAATCATATGGAAATTCTATAACTTCACAGTATACTAAGTGACCTGAAAATAATATGACACTGTATGATACATCTACTGAAATTAGAAAAAAAAAAAAAAAAAAAAAAATATATATATATATATATATATATATATATATATACTGAGATTTAAAAATTCATGAATGGGCTAAATTGAAACTTTGAGTAGAAGAAAAAGGATCATTGAATTTGAAGGTTTATCAATAGAAATGATTTAATCTGAAGAACAAATGATGAAAACCATGCAGAAAAATGAACAGATTCTCAAAACTTAGAAAAAAAACCATAGTTTAACATACATATAATTGGAGACCTAGAAGAAGATAATGAAAATAGGTTTAAATATATATATATATATATATATATATATATATATATATATATATATATAGGCTAAAATTCTCTCAAATTAAAAAAAAATCAAATTAGCTTCAAAGAGTTTAGTTAATCCTAAGCAAGATAAATAAAAGAAAATCACACTTGGGTACCTTAAACTATTAAAAAACAAATATAAGAAAAATAAAGGAGCTAGAGGAAAAATAACATATTATACACAGGGAAACCATGATATGAAAAGCAGCTAGACTCTAATTAGAAACAATGCAAGCAAGAAGAAAGTGGAATACATTTTTAAGGTGTTGAGAGAAAAAAAAAGTTTAGTCATCCAGAAAAGTTTTTCTTTTCTTTTTTTAAGATTTATTTATTTATGATAGACAGAGAGAGAGAGAGAGAGAGAGAGAGGCAGAGGGAGGGAGAAGCAGGCTCCATGCCGGGAGCCCAATGCGGGACTCAATCCCAGGGCTCCAGGATCGTGCCCTGGGCCAAAGGCAGGTGCCAAACCACTGAGCCACCCAGGGATCCCCAAAGTTTTTCTTTTTTAAAAAAATTTAAAGATGTATTTATTTATTTGAGAGAGAGAGAAAGAGCAGGAGCAGGAGGGGCAGGAGGAGAGGGAGAGAGAATCTTAGGCAGACTCCATGCAGAGCATGGAGCCCAAGATCATGACCTGAGCCAAAATCAAGAGTCAGAAGTTTAACCAACTGTGCCATCCAGGCACTTCCAGAAAAAGTTTTTCAAAATGAGAGTGCAGAACGGACATTTTTAGACAAACAGAAGCTAAGAGAATTCATCACTAGAAGACCTATACTAGATAAAAAATTAACAATGTCTGTCACACCAAAGACAAATTACAACAAAGAGAAACATGTATCTATAGGAAAGAATGGAGAAAACCAGAAATGGCAAACAATTGAATTAATATAAAGATTGTTTTTCCTCTCATCATTTCTTTAAAAAGTTAATCATTTAAAGCAAAAATAATATTAAGGTCAAGTTTACAACTTAAGTAGAATTAAAAGATACAATTAAAGTAGCACAAAGAAGGGCAGACAGAATTATATACTATTATGAGATTATTACATTTGTGAAGTGAGAGTGTGTGAAATGCAGTGTTAGCTATAAAACATAAGGTATGAGGTGTGAAGTAGTAGCATATTAACTCTCAGCAGTCTTACGTGGAGACTTAAGTGGAGAAAGCATTTTATTAGCCCTTGAGCAAATACATAAAAAAGAGGTGCAATTAAAATGTCAGTGAGAGGGGCACATGGGTGGCTCAGTAGGTTAAGCATCAGACTTTTGATTTCTGCTCAAGTCATGATCAAAGGAAGCCCTCATTGGGCTCCATGCTCAGAGCAGAGTCTGCTTGAGATTCTTTCTCCCTTGCCCTCTGCCTCTCTCCCTGCTCATGCTCTAAATAAATAAATAAATCTTTTTTAAAAAAAAGCCAATGAAGGAAATGAAAGAGTATTAAAAATATTCTATAAGCTGAAAAGAAAAGAGAGCAATAGCAAAAGATGAAAGAAGAAGAAAGGCACCTATGAAAAACCCAAAGCTCACATGACACTTACATAATAAAGAATAAATGCTTCCTGTTAAGATTAAGAACAAGGTCAATATGTTCAAACTCATCCTTTCCATTCAACATAATACAGAAGTTGCTAATCACAGCAATAAGGCAGAGAGAGAGAGAGAGAGAGAGAAAATGGAAAGGAAAAAATATAGCTGTTCTTATTCACAGATAGCTTACCAGAATAACTGAGTTTAACAGAGTTACAGTATAGAAGGAAAATATGCAAAAATCAATTTAACTTGCAAATATGAGCCAAACAACTGAAAAAGAAAATTTAAAAAATCATTTATAATTGCATAAAAAACAAAAAGCACTTGATAATAAGTTTAATGGAAATATGCAAAAACTCTATAGTGAAATCTTTAAAACATTGCTGAAACAAATTTTAAAATATTTGAATAAATGGAGAAGTAAAATATGTTTATGGGTTGGAAGACTCCATTTAAGACACTTTGTCCCTACATTGATCTATAAATTTACCATAATCTCCATCAAATTCCCAATAAGTTTTGTTTTGATTTGGTTTGGTGTAGATTTTTAAGTAATAATTGAAAAGTTGATTCTACAAGATATATGGAAATGTAAAGGATCTAGGATAATCAAAACAACTTTGAAAAATCTGGAGTATTTATACTTCCTGATTTTAAGACACACTATAAAATTATGTAATATTATAATATAATGTCCTGTGGGATAGAATACAGATTCCAGAAGTCGACCCAAACATACACAGGCAATCAATGTCCAACAAGAATGTAAAGGCAATTCAGTGAAAAAAAGGACCTTTTTTACAACAAAGAGTGTTTGAACAATTAAATACCATTTGTTAACTTGGACACATAATTCACATCTGATATAGAAAAATTAACTGAAGTGGATGATAAACATAAATGTGAAACTTTAAACTATAAAATTTGTAGAAGAGTGCACAGGAAAGGGCAGCCCAGGTGGCTCAGTGGTTTAGTGCTGCCTTCAGTCCAGGGCGTGATCCTGGAGACCCGGGATGGAGTCCCACCTCGGGCTCCCTGCATGGAGCCTGCTTCTCCCTCTGCCTGTGTCTCTGCCTCTCTCTCTCTCTCTCTCTCTCTCTCGTCTCTCATGAATAAATAAATAAAATCTTTTTTTTTTATTCATGTTAGTCACAGAGAGAGAGAGAGAGAGAGGCAGAGACACAGGCAGAGGGAGAAGCAGGCTCCATGCACCGGGAGCCCGACGTGGGATTCGATCCTGGGTGTCCAGGATCACGCCCTGGGCCAAAGGCAGGCGCCAAACCGCTGCGCCACCCAGGGATCCCAATAAATAAAATCTTAAAAAAAAAAAGAATGCACAGGAAAAAATTCTCACCACTTTGGTAGGCACAGATTTCTTAGACAATATACAAAAAACACTAACCATAAAAGGTAAAACAGGACATATACTTCTGCCCTTCAAACAATACCATTTAAGGAAAATAAAAGAAAGGCTAGCTGTACACAAAGAGAAAACATTCGTAATGCATTTCTCTGACAAAGGACATACTTGTTTCCAGAATATATAACTTAAGACAATAATAAGACAAATAACACAAAAATGAACCAAACGATTTAATGGACACCTAATCAAAGAAGATGTATAAATTGTTCATAAGCATGTAAAAAGGTCCTCAGCACTATTAGTCATCAGGGACATGTGAATTAAAACAACAATGAGGCACTACTACTGCACAACTACTAGAGGCTAAGTATGAAAGATCGACAATTCCAAGTGTTGCAAAGATGTGGAGAAAGTGTAGCTCTCATTCACTGCAGGTAAGAATATAAAATGGTATAATCACTTTGGGGACAAAAACCAGCCTGTCATTTTTTCATAAAATTAAGCATAGAATTACCATATGACCTAAAAGAAATTCTACTTTTAGGTATTTATCTAAAAGAACCGATGACATAAGTACACACACACACACACACAAACTGTACATCAATGTTCACAGCAGTTTCTTCTCATAATACCAAAAACTGGAAACAATCCAACTTCCCAAAAATAAGTGACTGGATAATCAAATTATGATATATTCAATAGAAGGCAATTCAGCAATTAAACAAAAAAGAACTACTTATTAGTAGAACGACATGAACATATTTCATAAGCATTATGCTAAATGAAAGAAGCCAGGTATAAAAGGGTGCATACTGTATGTTCCCACCCATATTTGCTTTTTGGAACAGAAAAAAAAAAAACTAGTTCATAGTGATACGAAGCAGGTCTGCAGTTGTTGAGATGGAGGTTGTAGAAGGGTCGATCAAAAGAACACTAGGATATTTTGGGGGATGCCAAAATTGTTCTACATCTTGAATGGAGTAGTGATAATATGCATACACATATTTGTTGAAATTACAAATGACTTTCACTTTATGAAATTATGAAATAAAAATCTGTTATATTAAAAGTTTGAAGGTTCCATGCAAAGACAGGTTGAGTTCTCTAAAGTAAAGCTAATACATAATTCAGCTATCCAATAAATAATAAATAAAACTAAAACAGAAATAAAAATTATTTTGAAGGTACATTCATTATAAATACTAAATAGAATATTTAATATTAAAGTTTGGTTGTAGTTTTATGAGATTCACATGTCTGGTTTTGTGGAGAGAAAAACAATGGTTTTCTGAACTTACTGCATCTATTTCTGGAGATGTTAGTAACTCCTCTTATCTATTACCTAAGTTTGTACATCATTTATGTTCTTTCCCCTTCACGGCATAAATGGCTCTTTCTAGAATAATATTAATATTGAGATGTACTAACGCTTGGGTTTGGTGTTCTCTTCTGCTTCACAATAAAGCGCAAACAATTAAAACTGGATCTAGTTCCACAAAAGGAAATTCGTGTTTTGCCTGATGTTTATTATATCTATACAAAATGTAAACATAAAAATATCTTTTATTTATTTTTTTATTAGAGAGAGAGCATGCACATATATGTGCTCTCATGTTCGAGGGAGAGGGAGTTGGGGTGGGAAGGGGAAGAAAGAGAGGGAGAGAGAATCTAAAGCAGACTCCACATTCAGCATGAAACCTGACATGGAGCTCAATCTCACAGCCCTGAAATCATGACCTGAGCCAAAATCAAGAGTTAGATGCTTGACTGACTGAACCACCCACACACCACTAAAAATGCCATTTCTTTATATCCAATGGTAGTTTCCTTTTTTATTATGGTCTAACATTTACAAAGGGATGAAGGGGAAAAATACATTTCTTCCATCCAGTATATTCAACTGAACTAGCAATGGAAAAGCACATCTCTGAGGATCAAAAACAACTATGAGCAGGCCTCACATAATCTTTCTTTCTGACCAACTCCAACAAGAACCAAAAATAAGTAAAGAAAGAAAAGAGAACATATACAAATGTCCTCTGTGAACCATTACAAAATCACAAAACTATTATTTGTCTAAAAATGGATCTCTGCCTCTACTCAGCATTTTCAAGTAAGTTTTAATAACATAGCATTCAGTTCATTATCAAAAAGGAAAATTCTAAACATAGATAACACTCCCCTACAATCCAGGAGACAGAAAGAGGATGAACTGATCCTGTAGCAGAGGAATGTATCACCTTGGGAGACCCTAGATTGTGGGTAACTCCTCCACTACCTCCCTGCTTTGCCATCTGAGATATCTTACATGATTATCCAATTATATTAGGTATCAATCTATAGGCGATGCTTCCTGAAATCATTTATGAGACTTCTGTGTCTGTATGAATCCATATGACCTCAGACTTTCTAAACATATACTAAATAAATAGTCAACCCAGGAACTGTTACCTGCTTCGACTGACATGTTTGGTTAACATTATTCAGAGTGAGGACTTCAGGGAAGATAAAATTTCAGGTTCAGTTTCTCTTTTAGGAAAAAAGGAACTTCCTTAACCAAAATCGAACATTTTGCCACAATTTGCTGCTAGGCAGTCATGGCCATGGCTTTTTCATTTCCCTAACAGGGTACTAATTGAAATGAATATGAATATAAGCTAACTTACCAACACAGCTATTGTGAAATTGTACTTGGACTCCAGTAATTCCAGTTTAAAGCTGGACCAGTTATGGTGCTTTACAGCTACTAGGTAATTTTCACATAGAATGTCTCATTTAATCTTTCCTATGTAAAACAGCTATGTATCACAATGTCCACTTTTTAGAGAGGTATAGACAAGCAATATGAGACTCCTGCAGGTTAAGTTCTGAACATCACTTAGTTCAGACATGACGGAGATAAAACTCAAACCCATGTCGTCCCTCTTCCAAATCCTGTGCTCTTTAACAATCCCTACTTTCTCCATGCAGGACATGTCAATCTAGAAATGAAGGTGAGCAGAAGACCAGGAATATCACAAATTTTTCATCTAGCACATTCATTCTAAGGATGAAGAAATGTAATAAATAAGACAAATCTACTGAGCTGTAAAGTGCTGGGATACCCATATATACAAAGATATGAGAACATACTGATCAATGAGAAAGTAAATCTTTAAAAGATCAATAGAATAACTAAACACCTTACCCAGAGGGAAAATATCTGAATATTTCATAGCAGAAAATACAGAATTCAAGGTGGATGGAAAGAACGAGGGAGCTTGGAACTTTCCAAGGTACTGTCAAGGTTGGCCTAGAACCCAAACTTGTGACTTCACCATCAGCCTTTCTGTAGCATGGAAAGTACCAGCATGACCAGGTATAGTCTAATTCCCCATTACATCTCATTTGTAGTTCTATAGCAACTTATGTGCTGGGACTTAACTTCCAGAATATCTAAAGAACTGCAAAGTTTTTTTAGAACCACTTGAATTGGTGAAAACTCACCCTAGACATATTTGGATCTGAACTGAGAACACTGCTCTCCTGGACTGAAGTTTGAAGATATAAACAGTACTCCCTATTCACTTCTTCTAAAGAAACCCTCTTTTGCCTGTTCAGTAACCACTTAACTTCTCACTCTTAGATGCCTCTTCTGGGCTCATTCCAGGCAACTATTGAAAAATAGACTATGGGGTAAGAGTGGGAACTCTGAACTGGGAATGGGGAGGTTGGAAAAGCCCACAAATGCCCACTTTTAACCATATTTGATGTGGGTCTGACACTTACTGACCATTTCCCAGGCAACTGTAGAGCACTCTCCCCCACCTTTAATTGCAGAAAATATGAAAAAACTCACTAGAGTCCTTCCATACTAAAGTTGAATGTTACCAGCCACACCAAGTGTAATTCATCTAAAGCAATTCCAAGGGCTCATCTGGACATGATGAAACAAATGGATTAGATGTTGGGACTGGATTATTTTCGTTTAGCTTCTAAACCAACTAGCTGTGCATTCTTGAGAGGAAACTTCAATCATCCTCTTTGCTTTCCCCTCATTAAAAAAAAATAAATGATTATACTGGATTTGTGTTTTGAACTTTCTGACACACCATAAAAATACATTTACATCAATCATGCACACACACAGATATTGCAAACAGGTTTCATGAGGCAACACCAAACTTTGTATGATAAACTGATACTTTCTATTCCATTCCTTTCTATTCTGTTCCATACTTTGAACAAAAGCAGATAGCAACCTAGTAAGTTAACTTCATGACCCACTAATGAGGCATGAATGTTTCAATGAAAAACATTGGACTAAGTGTTATATGGATTTTTGTCTAATATTAAAGTAGAAAGGCATCAAGAGCACTTCTCTGTTCTTTCTTATATCTTTAAAGTCTTCTCTTGGTAAAATTATTTTAATGCATATGCAGGAGATGCTAACAGAGTATAAAATTACAATTTAAATTAGTAAAGTTAGCTAGCTAATCAACTATATTCTTCCAAATTTCAAATATTTGGTACTTTAAATAAGTAAACATTTAAAAGCTACTCTCATAATGTTACAAAAAGATTCTTCAGAATTTCTACCCAAAAACAGTCTACTTGTTAGATTTTCGTCTCTATCCCAGGCACATCTGGACACAGACAGAAACAGTGATGAGGGAGAGAGTCAAAGTAATGACGAGAAACCGATCTCTTTCCTCCCAGACACATATTTGGGAGCTGACATCATAGCCCCATGGCATGAAATACAGATGGGAAAGTAACTGGATTCAAGTCAGGAAATTTAACCTTTATCAGATAAAGACAGGAAAGACTTCAGCAGAGAACCTCACACCTGCTGTGAACTAGAAATCACCAACCGAATATTGCCATTATTGCTCTGAAAATAACTTCTGCTAGAGCAATAAAATAGGATGAGGGCCAATGATTAAGCTTCCTCTGGGTTTTTTTTTTTTATTCTGTTACTGTTTTCTGCAGAAAATACAAAAAAATAAAGTGGCAACTGAAAAGAATGCAACCCAACACCCTCTATTTCCAGGTGGGCAGCTCCCTAGGACTCATGCTGCCTGGAGGGTTAGCTCACTGGCTGGCAGTCACTAGCACAATCCCTACACCAGTCTCCCCACCCCCATCAGCAGTCCTCAGGGTCACCCTCAACAATTCACGACAGCCAGCCACTCACATTCTGCCCAATAGGAAACTGAGACAGGCTTCAAAATGGTAAGTTGAGTGTGCCATATGGCTTCCTGGGTCCATCATCTGATTGCTGTTTAGAATATCTGACTAATAGTCGGACTGATGAGTTCACCCAGTGAAGGGCAGGAGCACAGTGGCCAACTGGGCTTAGCCAAGGTCGGAAAGCAAACACTCCCTTGTCTGGACCAGACAGAGGCCAAAGTAATGATTATCATCCAGGGAGGCAGATCGAAGAGTCTTTTGAGTTTGCCATCTCAGGGTTCCCTCCTCTTTTTGTCAAATATCTTTCTTGTGTTGTCTTTCTTTTTATTTATTTGTTTCATTTATGTGAGAGAGAGAAAGAGAGCACGAGCAGGGAGAGGGAAGAGGAGGGAGTCCAATGACTATGCCAGGCTAGATCCCAAGACTCTGAGATCATGACCTGAGCCAAAAGCAGAACTGACTAGGCTACCCAGGCGCCCCATGTTGTCTTTCTTTATCAGCTTCTTTTTCTCTCCAGATTGCTTCCTTCCTTTCTCTCAACTTTCTTTATCTGTATTTTGTCTTTCTGAAAACCTTTTTTTTTAAATTAAAACTTAACTTGAATATCCTCCCTGCCAGATGATTTTGGTTCCTGTGGTTCTTACTGTACTTGCTACTGCCTTGTAAGCTAGTGTGGTATTAGTGGGGCTGTGTTAGTCATCACAGTGCTATGTCTTACTTTGCACATTGTTATGAAGATTTCCATAATATTTCCAGCAGGCCCCACCAGCCTTGTATGCTATCGAAGACACAGCTAATTTATTCATGCAGCAAATTAAACTTGTGTTCTTGGTTGATTTGAGCCAGAAGACATCTCAGAGGTTATCAAATCCAACTCCTTAATTTTATAGATGAGAAAACTGTGGCCCAAAGAGTTCAAGGGACTTGCTCCAAATCCTAATCTTAGTATTCAGCGTGGTTTGGGCCAAATCTATGAGGCAGAGAAAACTACAGAAGTATGGAAAATTGTGTACACACTGTAATTTCTTAAAAAGCCAATTTTGGTCATTAGATGTTGAACACCTGGACAAAGTCCAGTGACTACATCAATCGTTTAACATAAAGTATGATGATTGCTGGGGATTCAATTTCCCATGTGCTTTAGCTGGATAATAAAACATCTCCTAGAAAGGGGCCCTCAGGAAAGAATAGTATATGCTTCACTCACACTCAGGATTCTAGAGAAATCTAAAGCTATACTACCCACACATAGAACTTGAACTACCAGAGAACAGCAGTTTTGTATGAAATAAAGAATAGTGGCCAGCCACTCTGAAAAGAAATAAATGAGAAACCGGGGAGGGATTCTAAGTGGAAGTTTTTAAATATTTATTTATTTACTTATTTATGGGAGTAGGAGCTTTAAAATATAAGCATCTAGGGAATCTTCCTCTAATTTTTTAAAATTAGTATTTAGTCTCAAATGTAATTTTTCATTTTGAAAGATTTTTAAACTTGAAAAGTTGTAAGAACTAGCTCCCAAATTCTCTTTTCCTAGATTTACTACTTATTTGTATTTTTCCCCTCATTGCTTTATGTCTGTCTCTTTCTCTAACTTACTCATTCAGTTATCTGAACCAATTGAGAATATTTTGGAGACATAACATGTTTTTACTCCTAAAAACATCAGTGTGTCATTCCTAAGAACAAAAGCATTCTCTTACAGAGCACGATGTAATTATTTTAATTAGAATATTTAACATTGATACAATACTCTGATCTAATCATTATTTTTAATATGGAGGCACTGAAGTCACTACACTCTTTTCTGAATTAGCTTTCATTGCATACCATGTGCCATGAGTTTGGGGATGGAGTATTCTCATGGTACTATTTTGTAATGGAGTGAGCGAAACCAAGTATACAATGTTGTTCTGTTACCTGATGATGCATCAGTTGCTTCATAGTTTATTAAAAAGCCTTCATAAGCGAGGTCAGAGTCAGCCACAAATATAAGCTTTAATGAGTTGGTACTACTGGTAAGAGAGGGTGGGATTGATTTCCCACAATATCTGTTTGAAACCAAGAAAGAACACAGATTTAAAAACTTTTAGTATACTTGAAATGATATACTAAAAATTAAGACATGTAAAATAAAATAATAATATACCCTATTAACCTTTAAAAATAAATATATTTCAGGCACGAAACATTTACAAAGTTGCTGAAGATCATCCTATTTATGATTACTTCCCTGAAATGGTTATATGTGTGTACCCAGCTGTGTGGCTTGTCATGCATAAGAAGTTTAATGAAATAAGAAATTGCTAACTCTATTAAGTCACCATATAGCATATTAATGAACTTATTAATAAAAATAAAATAACATTACATAATAAAAGGAAAATATATACCATAAACTCATGGATCACAACCTCTAGAGTCAATTCTATCACTTGGAGGCATTATGGCTTTGAGTGGATCAGTCAGTTCAATGCCTCAGTTTTCTCATCTCTAAAATAGGGATCATGATAGGACTTTACTTCATAGGGTTATTCTGAGAATTTTATGAGTTAGCATACTGTATATAAGGGGTTTATTTTTTTCATTTATTATGTAAAAATTTTAATTTTATTGATGCAAAATTCACATACCATACAATTCACTCATTGTACTTTTCATTGGTTTTTAGTATTTTTTTTAAAGTTCAGATTTTATTTTATTTTTTTAATAATAAATTTATTTTTTATTGGTGTTCAATTTGCCAACATACAGAATAAAACGCAGTGCTCATCTTGTCAAGTGCCCCACTCAGTGCAAGTCACCCATTCACCCCACCCCCTGCCCTCCTCCCCTTATAAGAGGTTTAGAACAGTACCTAGAATAGTGAGCCCTATAGAGGTGGACTCTATTATCTTTAAACAGATGGCCTATGCAGAAGTAAAAGTTTGGTTACCAAGCCATGTTAAATTTTTGCTAAATTTTACTCAGAAAAAGAAAGTTTTAAAAATGAAAGATTAAGAATAAGAAAACATAAAGAGTGAGGATAAAACTAGGAGAAGAAATACCTGTAAGAAAATAATGAATAAAGGGAAAATGTTTAAAATGAGAAAAAAGAAAATGAAATGTAATAAGGAAGGGCTCAGTTGGTTAACTACTTGCCTTTGGCTCAGGTCATGATCCCAGGGCCTGGGATCAAGCCCTGCATCAGACTCCTTGCTCAGCAGAGATCCTGCTTTTCCCTCTCCTCCCTGCTGCTACTCTCTCAGGCTATCTCTGTCACTATCTCTGTCTCTCTCTCAAATAAATAATCTCTTTTTTTTTTTTTTAAAGAAATGTAAGAAGAAATAAAAAGGAAATTGAGAGACACCCATTTCCAACAAAGATGTAAAACAGTGGCTGGATATAACTTTTCACCTGAAACAACTGAAAATCTGGACAAAGATGTATAAAGCAGTGGGTCTCAAGGTACTGGATACCAAGCAATGAAGGACAATGATTCTTCAGAGACAATAAATGAGTTTGAAAGCAAAACTGGAAATGATCAAGCTGTTTCCAAGTAACAACACTTTTTTTTTTTTTTTTTTTTTTTTTTTTATTCAGAGAAAGAGAGAGAGGCAGAGACACAGGCAGAGGGAGAAGCAAGTGCCATGCAGGGAGCCCAAAGTGGGACTCGATCCCAGGTCTCCAGGCTCACACCCCGGGCTGCAGGCGGAGCTAAACCGCTGCGCCACCCCAGCTGCCCAGAACAACGCTTTCCAAAGCAAAGCTCAATATATGTGGAATTTAAGAAACAAATGAGCAAAGGGAGAAAGAGAGAGAAAGAGAAAGGGAGAGAGACAAACCAAGAAACAGACACTGAATTATGGCAAATAAACTGATGATTACCAGAAAGGGAGAGGGGGAAGGGGAACGAATTAAACAGGTGATGGGAATTAAGGAGTACACTTGCGATGACACAGGTGTTGTATGAAGGTTTTGAATCACTACATTGTACATCTGAAACTACTATTTTGCTGTATGTTCACTCACTAGAAATTAAATTAAAAACCCACAAAGCTCAAAAATACATAGAGGAATGCAATAATGTCGTGTACAAAAACACAGAATTGAAAATGTCTGGCATCCTATCAAATATTACCAGACATGAAAAGAAGGAAAGTAGAACCCATAATGAGAAGAAAAATTAATTAATCAGAACACACCAAGAAATAACACAGATGATTGAATTAGCAGATAAAAAAAAAAAACATTAAAATAGTCCTTTCGGCGGGAACTACCATCTTTCAGTAATTCGCCAAAATGACCAGCACAAAGGGAAAAAGGAGAGGTACCGGCTATATGTTCTCTAGGCCTTTTAGAAAACATGGAGTTGTTCCTTTGGCCACATACATGCGGATCTATGAGAAAGATGATATTGTGAACATCAAGGGAATGGACACTGTTTAAAAAGGAATGCCCCACAAATGTTACCATGGCAAAACTGGAAGAGTCTACAATGTTACTCAGCATGCTGTTGGCATTGTTGTAAACAAACAAGTTAAGGGCAAGATTCTTGCCAAGAGAATTAATGTCCACATTGAGCAGATTAAACACTCAAAGAGCCGAGATAGCTTCCTGAAGCGTGTGAAGGAAAATGATCAGAAAAAAAAAGGAAGCCAAAAAGAAAGGTACTTGGGTCCAACTGAAGAGACAGCCTGCCCCACCCAGAGAAGCACACTTTGTGAGAACCAATGGAAAGGAGCCTGAACTGCTGGAACCTATTCCCTATGAATTCATGGCATGATAAATGTAAAGAAAATGAAAGACCTCAGGATTGTAAAAAACAAACAAACAAACAAACAAACAAAAAAACCAAAAAGAACAACAACAAAAAAAAACCCCAAGAGATTTAAGAAAAAAAAAAAACAGATTTAAGATGCGAAGGGAAAAAAATTGATGCGCAGAGACATGGAAGATATAAAAGATGGCCCAAATTGAACTTCTAGAAATGAAAACTATAATGTCTAAGATTAAAATATACTTTGTAGGATTTATAGCAGAATAGACTTTGCAGAAGAAAAGATTAGTGCACTAGAATACACAGTGATAGAAAATTTCCAAAATGAAATGCAGAACAAAAACTCAAAATCAAATGAGCCGAGTTCATCAATGAGCTGTGGGACAATCTCAAATGACCTAAGATACCTGTAATCAGAGTCCCCAAAGGGAAAAAGAGACAGAAAAAGCATTTCAAGAATTAATGGCCAAAAAATTTTCAATTTGATGAAACTATAAATCCTAAGATCCAAGAAGCTCAACACTGTTTAAAGACAACAACAAAAACAACAAAAGATTATGCTAAGAAAAGCCAGACCAAAAAAGAGTACATATAGTATAATTCCATTTTTTATATAATTCTAGAATATACAAACTAATTTATAGCAATAGAAAAGATTGGTGGCTTCCAATCTTTGAATGGGGATGGGGATGAGAAGGGAGGAATTATGATAGGAAGAAAGAAGGTTTTAGGAGTAATGGATATGTATAATATCTTGATTTTGGTAATGCCTTCATGGGTATACACATAGGTCAAAACTTAATTACTGAAGACCAAGACTATAGAGTTGTCGGTAGTGATGTAGAAATGGTCATTGAGGAATGTGAGGATCTCATCTGGTTTTTATAACACAACATGGGAGTTTTTAACATCCTTCACTGCAGTAGGAAAGCAAGAAAGCAGGAAGTTTTTATTTTTTAAAAAATAAAAACAAAATGTTTTTACCTCCCAAGATATGTATTAGAACCAGTGTCATAAACTTCCAAATAGTCATTTGTGCAATTGTAATGAAACTCCAGATGAAATTTCCTGAATATCAAATGAATTAGATGGCCAGGTTGGACTAATATATGCCAGGTACAGTTGATCCCATGAGGGTAGATATTTGGATGGCCAGGACTTTGAATGATTCCTGTTGACTCTGTAAGAATTTCTCCACATGCTGTTAAAACAAAAATAATAATTATTAGAACAACTAACCAATAAGCTACCTAGAATTCAAAATAAAGTAATCTGATCATAACCTCTTAAAAGCTGAAAAAGATAAATGTTCCTCATATGCCATGTAAGATAATCTTTTTCTCTTATTAATAAAAATCAGTTAACTCTTAATATGTACTGACTAGGAAATATATTTTTTCTTTGCCTTTGAGTGTACTTTAAAATTTTTACAATGTAGATAGCTACACATCTACAGAGTGTAGATGAATTTTCTATAATTATTTACTTCTGCTATTTACTTTTTCTGTTAAGAGGCAAAGCAGGAAAATGTCAATATCTTACCCAAATCTGCAGCACTGAATTTAGCCATGAAACCATGATTTTCAGTAGAAGAACTTTTCACGAATATGACATAAAGAAAATTGTACACAGATGTTATAAACAAAGGTATGTCTGTGCCACAATATTTTTTATTTTCAGGAGAACCCAAAATGGAACTGCTACCAATCTGAGAAAAAAAAGCGGGGGGGGGATATATTCAAGTTTATTTTGTTAAATATTATTTTGGAAAACTGCTTTTAAGAATAATTATTTCTAAAATTTTTTTATCAATGTCATAAAAATAAATTTTAGTCACCTCTAAAGAAATTCCATACCCCTTAGCAGTCATTCCTCATTTCCCTCAAACTCCAAGCTCAGATTGTCAATGCTGGGTATTTCAAGTAAATAAAATCACACACTACATGGTCTTGTGTGATTTAATTTAACCAGTTTTCAAAATTCATCCATGTAACATGTCATCTCTTCATTCTTTTTTATAATTTTGTTTATGTTGCTTTTTTAGTGGTTTTATTTTTTTTTAATTTTTTTTATTATTTATTTATGTGACTACAGAGAGAGAGAGAGAGAGAGAGAGAGAGAGGCAGAGACACAGGCAGAGGGAGAAGCAGGCTCCATGCACCGGGAGCCCGACGTGGGATTCGATCCCGGATCTCCAGGATAGCGCCCTGGGCCAAAGGCAGGCACCAAACTGCTGCGCCACCCAGGGATTGCTTCATTCTTTTTTAATGCTATATAATATACCACTGTATGGATACGCTACATTTTAATAATCCATTCATCAATTGGTGGATATTTATATTTTTTCTATGTTTTGTCTACCAAGAATAATGACTGTAGTCACTTAAATGCAAATTTTTTGTGTGGATATATATTTTCATTTCCTTTGGATATACACATAGGAGTGGAATTGCTGGATCGAATGATAGATAAATGGTAATTTCTGGATCAATCTACTTCTTGTAGAACTTGGAACTTTTTTCCAAAGTGGCTATATCATTTTATATGCTCACTAGCAGTATACAAGTGTAAAAATTTTCCAATTTCCCTATATCCTTGCCAATACTCCCTATTTTGTGACTTCTTGATTATAGCCATTCTTGTTTGTGAAGCAGTATCTCATTATGGTCTGATTTGTATTTCACTGAAGATTAGTGATATTGAGTATCTTCTCATGTGCTTATTGGCTATTTGTGTATCTTCTTTGAATAAATATATATTTAGATTCTTTGCCCACTTTAAAAATTAGATTGTTTTTAATTGTGATGAAGTCCAATTTTCTATTTTTTTCTTTTATTGTTTGTTCTCTGTGTCTTATCTTAGAGGGCTTTGCCTAACCTAGGTCACAAATACACAGGTTGCTTTCTTTTAAAAGTTTCACTGTTTTAGCTCCCATATTTAGGTCTATTGTCCATTTTTAGTTAATTTCTGTGTGTGGTGTAAGGAAAGGGCCTACTTACATAATTTTTCATTTTCATCAAATAGTGCTGAAAATACTATTTTTTTCCTACTGAAATGTCTTGGAGCCCTTTCAAGAACCAGTTGGCCGTAAAGGTATGGGTTTATTTCTAAATTTTCTTTTATTTTTATTTTTATTTATTTATTTATGATAGTCAGAGAGAGAGAGAGAGGCAGAGACACAGGCAGAGGGAGAAGCAAGCTCCATGCACCGGGAGCCCGACGTGGGATTCGATCCCGGGTCTCCAGGATCGCGCCCTGGGCCAAAGGCAGGCGCCAAACCGCTGCGCCACCCAGGGATCCCTATTTCTAAATTTTCAATTCTGTTCATTGTTCCATATTTTTATCCTCACTCAACATACTGTCTTTATTACTGTAGCTTTGTTCTAAGTTTTGAAATTGGTTAAGTGTGTGTCTTCCAACTTGGCTCTTCTTTTCCAAAACTACTTTGGTTATTCTGTCATTTCTATATGAATTTTACAATCAGCTTGTGAATTTCTGCAGAACATGCCAGCTGGGACTTTAACAGAGATTAAATGGAATCTTTAGATACACTTGGGGAGTATTGCCAACTGAACAACATTAAGTCTTCTAATCCATGAACACATGGGATGTCTTTCCACATATTTAGGTCTTTAATTTCCTTTAACAATGCTTCAGGAGTACACATTTTACACATCTTTTTAAAGATGTATTTCTCGGTGTATTTCTTTTTATGCTATTGTAAATGACATTGTCTCCTTGGTTTCATTTTCAAATTGTCCACTGTTGGTGTACAGAAAAAGCAATGGCGTTCATAGTTTGATCTTATATCATACAATTTGCTGAATATGTTTGCATGTGTGGATTCCTTCTAATAGTTTGTGCATATGTATGTGTGGATTCCTTATGATTTTCTATACATCTTATACATAGATAAAATCATGTTAATTTTGAAGAGAAATAATTTTACTTTCCTTTTCATCCTGAATATATTTTCTTTCCTTTCCTTGCTTAATTGCCCTAGCTAAAATTTCCAGTATAATATTGAATAGAAGTGGTGAGAACAGACATCTTTGCCTTTTTACTGATGATAAGGGAAAAGGATTTAGTATTTCATAATTAAATATGATGTTAGTTGTGGATTTTTTAATAGATGACCTTTTTCAAATTAAGGATGTTCCCTTCTATTCCTAGTTTGTTCAGTGTTTTTATCACAAAAAGTTGTTAGATTTTGTCAAATGCTTTTCTTTGCATCTATTGAGCTAATCATGTGGGAGGTTTTTTTTTTTCCTTTATTTTATTTTACATTTGTTGATTTTTTAATGTATACCAACTTTGCATTCCTGGGATAAATCCTGCTTGGTCATGGTGCATATTCTTCTTTATATGCTGCTGAATTCAGTTAGCTAGTATATTATTGAGGATTTTTGCATCTATATTTATAAGAGATATTGGTCTTTACAAACTAGTGTTGTTTCATGTAGCTGATCTAAGGATAACATGTCATACTGTTTTAAATAATATTCAACCCAATACAAATATTCAAAGATGTTCTACTCTTACCTCAATATAATCTGTATCACAGTGGGCAGAACTTTCAATTCCAAAGGCAGTGAAGTTGAGAATAACTACTTGGCTTTGGGGCTGGTGAATGGTCCACCTGCAGATTCTTTCTCCTGGATACACGTTAGGATAAAAAGGTGAGCGAATGACTCCTTCTCCAGTTAATTCTCCTCCACAAGCTGTGAATATGAAAACGATAGTAGTGTTTGTTCAGAGATAAATGATTTCTGCCTTTACTTTTATTGCAAAGTTTAGTTCAGCATAGGAATATAAAGGAATGTGTTGTGACTAGTAGAATTTTTTCCTTGGCACTAAAAGGTATAAAATGACTAAATTATTCCAAGAAATTAAAATGTTACAATCAGACAAATTAGACACTTAAAAATTAACGCATAAATTTTCTTACCAACTTGATAAACAGCTCTGAAACTAGCTCTTACAAGAGAAGCATCTATTTTAAGCCTGATCCATATATGGTTCCTAATGGATTTAATGTGAGGGAGGGTTTCATTGCCACATACTTTTCCAAGTAAGATTTTATCATCTCGGACCTAAATAGAAAAATAAAATAGATCTTTTACTCTAATCAACAAAATAATCTTGGCAGTGGTGGATTATTTGGAGATGAAAAAAACGGCAGATTCAGAATAAGTTATAATCTAATTTGAGTTACATATTTATATTTGAAAGTAATCAATGGGCCAATCTTGAGCACAGTATAATTACACTAAATATTAGTAACAAACTTAAGCCAGATAAAATCCAAAGCATAAGAATATTTCATCAAACGTTCTCCTAATAACTTCTACGATGTGAAAGCAAAGATAAATTTACAATTTTGAATTATTTAGAAAACAGCAAAATATGAGAACATGATATAATAAGACATGCAAGTTTTAGCCAAATCTGTAATCAAAGGAAGTCACAGACTAAACTGCTTTTATTGTTGAAAGAACGAGACAGAAAAGTAGATAACAGAAAGAGAATTAAAAGAGTCAACTTAAAAAAATTGGGAAAACGTATTAAAATGAGAGATTATAAAGTAAAACTAAAAGTAAAACCTAATAAATAAAATACAAAAGAAAGTTGAGTTCAAGAATACATTCAAGAATTGTTTTGGGGGTGTAAGTTGAGGGATAGGGATATTTAAGATACATCTTTGTCAATAAAGATAAAAGAAAATAAAGACAAAAATTTTAAAAAAGAATAAACACAGATACACAAATCAAAAATGAGAAAAATGCTACAAATACACAGATACTGACACATTCATTTCATATGAATGATAACTCTTTGTACAACTCTATGCTGATACAGCTCAATGTTTGAAATGGCTATTTCCAGAAAAAATATAAATTACTAAAATTATCTCAAGGAGAAGAAAGATAAAATCTGAAGAGACAATAAACCATGGATAAAATTGAAAACATTATCAAATAATTACCTCCCACCGCCCCCCCAGAACTCCCAGAATATCCTCTACCTCACCAATTATTTCAAACTTTTAAAAAAGATTTTATTTGTTTTATTTATTTATTTATTTATTTATTTATTTATTTATTTATTTATTTATAACATGCATGTACACTGGGAAGAGGGGCAGAGGGAAAAGAAGAGGGAGAGTCTGCTTGAGACTCCAGGAGACTCCATGTTAAGCATGGAGACAGATATGGGGCTCAGTTTCATGACCCTGAGATCATGACCTGAGGGGAAATCAAGAGTCTGACACCTAACCAACTCAGTCACGCAGGCTCCTCAATTATTTCAAAGTTTTAAGGAACAAATATTTGCCATAGATAATTTGTTCTAAGGCACCCTCAAACATTGAAGAAACTTCCAACTAATTTTTCTCAGAACCATCTTACTAAATTCCAATAGATGATACAATGAAACTATGGATTGATCTCACCTATTTATATAGATATAAAAATCTCAAACACAGTTCTAGAAAAACAAATTTACTTCATCATTAGGCTTACGATCCAAACAAGGATAAGAATTTGAATAATGTAAGGTTATTTGAAATTATAAATTAACACTCATCGGGGATGCCCGGGTGGCTCAGCAGTTGAGCATCTATCTGCCTTTGACTCAGGGCGTGATGCTGGAGTTCCCGGATGGAGTCCCACATCGAGCTCCTGCAAGGAGCCTGCTTCATCCTCTGCCTGTGTCTCTGCATCTCTCTCTCCGTATCTCTCATGAATAAATAAATAAATATTTTTAAAAAAACTACACTTGTCAATGGATCCATATATTTCCATAGATGTAAAAAAAATTATCAGTATTTCATTTTATTAAAAGCAAAACTCAGGGGCAGCCTGGGTGGCTCAGTGGTTTAGCGCTGCCTTCGACCCAGAGCCTGACCCTGGAGACCCGGGATAGAGTCCCATAACGGGCTCCCTGCATGGAGCCTGCTTCTCCCTCTGCCTGTGTCTCTGCCTCTCTCTCTGTGTGTGTCTATGAATAAATAAATAAAATTTTAAAAAAAAAAGAGCAAAACTCAGAAATTTAGGAACAAAGGAATATTTCCCTCATACGATAACGACCACCTTTTTTATTTTATTTTTTTTTTAAGATTTTATTTATTTATTCATGAGAGACACAGAGGGAGAGAGAGAGGCAGAGACACAGGCAGAGGGAGAAGCAGGCCCCATGCAGGGAGCCCGATGAGGGACTCAGTCCCGGCACTCAGGATCACGCCCGGGGCGGAAGGCAGGCGCTAAACCACCGAGCCACCCAGGGATCCCCAAGACCACCTGTTTTAAATCAACAGTCAACATCTTATAAGGACCATGAGCACAGTCTATGGAGTAACAAAGACCTGGCCAAAGCCCATGCACTTCTGAGCAAGTTACTAAATCTTAGCCTGACTCATGGGGTTGTTGAAGCAAATAGATGAAACAATAGTATGAATTCCTCGGAAAAACGTCTAGAGATTTTAAAAAAAAAAAAAAGTGAACTAAAGAATAGCTATTGCAATTTTTGAGATTTTGAAAGGTAACATGCTAGAGATTTCTCACAAAATCAGGAATGATTTCATGAATATAGATCTTACTCCTGTTATATAGAGTTATTTTTGGAAGATCTAGCTATCCAAATATTAATTCATTTTCTCAACTAACATTATCAAGGCATCAGTAAGTGCCCAGACCTGTGTGGGTGACAGCGCTGTGGACTGCTCACAAGGACCCTACAACAAGCAAGCACATTTTTCCAAAAGCATGAACACCATGTTTGGGAAAGTACAAGAGGCTATATTATTACTTAACACAGTGGTTCTCCATCAGTATCACAACTAGACATTTTGGAAATCCCTGAAAAGACTTTTTGGTTGTTGTTTTAATCAATACTGTAGTGGTTAGGCATTATTGGCAATTAGTGGCTGGCGACCAAAGACACTAAACACCCTGCAGTATAAGAGATAGTCACATACAAAAATTCTCCTATATCTCATGTGATACTCATATAAGTGACAGTTCTATTATTAAATATAAAACCTAGCTCTATTTTATGTACTAAACTCAAAATATTTTTGCCCAATTTTAATAAACACTAAATTTTCTAAGCTTATAAGTAGAATATAAATCAAAGGAAGTTTCAGGCTTTTTTTTTTTTTCCTGGAAATCTAACAAGAGTTGGTAACCATTTCAGAAAATGTATACCAACCTACACAGCCACGTCAGCCTGGGTTTGTATTGTGGCATTCACAGTGATTCAAAGAGAAAACAACCTAAGCCTTCATTTTGTCTTCAAGTATAGCATGTCTGGGCTTATAACATAATGAAATAAATATGTATTTTTTACTTTGTTTCTCCTAAATATATACTTCCAACTTTATTTTTATAATGTGTATTGAGGTTACATAATTTATGAATTTCATTTCAGAATAGAAAAGGGGTAATATAAAAGGCTTAAAGGAAACTGACTTCACCCCAAAAGCCTGAACTCAAACCGGAGAGTATGGAATATTTCTCCATGGAAATAACCTTTAAACTGAGACTTGCAGGATTATCCAGGCTGAGGGAAATGAGCAAAAAAGGGAAGATTTTAAAAGTCTGATACTCAAAGCTGGCAGGGATATGGTAACACAGTTGCTCCCATCCATAGCTGGTAGAGGGATATATAAATTTCTGGAAAATAATATGACAGTATGCATCAGGAGTCTTCAAAATATTCAGTTTGGGACCTAGTAACTTCTCTCTAACACTCTATCATAAAGAAATCATTCAAGATACAAGCAAAGACACAAAGGACTCACATCAAATTTGCTCTATAATTACAAGAATTGAAAATATTCCAATTTCTAATCATAGGAGAGTGATTAAATAAATTATGGTATAGCCATACGATAGAATCTTACACAGACTTTAAAAAATCACATACCTCTCGACTGACACATACCAAGCCAGTTTCTAAGAGCTATAACATGAATTTCACATACTGTCTTAAATTTATGCTAGATATCTCTCTACTCAAACAGCAAATCTTTGAGGGAGGAGAAAATATCTATAATGCCTTTAGCATCTAATATAGAACTTCACAAATAGGTATTTGACAAATGCTTGTTGACTCATTAATTTTAAGGCATGGTATGATGGTTCAATTTTTGTTAGAGACACAACATACTAGTTCTTGGAAACCAGGAAGCCTGAAACACAGAATAAGATACTACCCTCCTCTCTGATCCTCCAGGGCTTCACACTCCTCTGCTAAGACTGTAGTCCCTCTTTTGCATTTTGCCCATTAGATGACATGAAGGAAGAAAAACAGCCAAAAGCATCAGAGCAAGCTAAAGTGGGCCATTCCCCAGGGCCTCACTAACAAAATTCAAGGATTTTAGCAAGGAGAAAGGCAGCTGCAGTCCAAATGTTTTAAGAGGAACTTATAGGGCTCAGGGGCCCTAAACCTCGAAGGTACAATTGATTTTGGCTGCATTTCTCTGTCTCTGTGGAAATGAAACCTTATTAAATCTGAAAGCCTGTATTCTCTCTGGATCCTGGACATGACAATACCTTAACCACAAATCCTCTGAATGAGACAAATAAAGTTCATCAAATGCTCTAAGTGATCTCAAATATTGTTGCAGCCCAATCTGCATTCTATATATAGGACTTCTGAATTTGCACCTCCCCAACAACAACAACGGCAAACCCTTTCTCTTTTGTGCTTATGCACTAGGATAGACTGTATTATTTTTCCTAATCACTTACATCCCTCCCTGTAAGGGGGGGGGGGGGTCTAACATCTCCATTCATTACCATGCAACTTACAATGCCTTCCCACGGAGAATTAATATTTATTCTTCCCATCAACTTTTCTTGGCCATAGTGTTTGCTGTGCCCAACATAATGTGGGCAGAAGCCATACGCCATCTCCAGGTAGGAGCCTTGAGAGTCATGGCAGGATTCAACCATTTTTTATTTTATTTTCTTATAGGATCAAGAGCCTGGGTCCCAGAGACAGATGGGACAGTGTGAGCAGAACTGCCAGTGACCTCAAAACAACATGTTTACATGAACAAAGAATACATGTATACTGTTATGAGCCATAGAAATTTTCTTTGTTTGTTATTGTTTTAGACTTCTTGTATTGCTACTGACTTATTGCAGTGTAACTTACAGAAAGATGATTTGTATTTAAACCCATTTTATATTAACAAGGAGCTTTTCTTAACTAGTTAAGTGAAGCCATACCATAGTCACTGATAGAGGCATTGCATCAAATTCATTCTTTACACTGGATCACATTTGCAAAGGAATGACCAGGGCCAGTTCAAAATTCCAGTATTCTACAGACCAGGCCCAGATTTCTCACTGATAACCTTATTTATCCAACTAACACTGATTGTTTCAGGCCCAGAGATGCAATATATAGCCTGTGATCCACAATAATTAGCCTATGAAACAGTCCAAATGGCTTCTGAGTTTTGTATTCATCAGAATGAACTAGTTCTTGAAGAGAAACTACTCATTAAAACAACAACAACAAAAAAAAAAAAACCAAAAAACAGAATTCTTACAAAGGAACTATTTCCTGTAGAGAAAGCTAAAATAAATAGGGCCAAAAAAACACAGTTCATATGAAATTTAAGAGTGAGCTCTAGAGCCCAGTCAGCAGTAAGCTTTAACATCTGGAATGGATCAGGTCTCAAAGCCACATCTTAATGCATGTGCTCATTTGTTTGTATCTGCTATGTATCCAGATTTGTTTTTATATAACAATTCCAAAAATCTATTTAAAGTATTAAACTTTAATTCAAAACAAACCAAATATGCTGGCACATAGGCTTGGTCCAACCAAGAGCTAAAGACAGGACCCTCCCATGCAGCAGTGTTTAACATCTGGCTTACTGTGAAGCGAGCTTCAGGTTAAAATGTCCCTTAGCTCAATAAAGACTTGATCTTGCAGACTAGTCTTGCGTTAATCTGAGCGCAAAGGAGGGGGATGTGGGTGACCCCACTTCAAATAAGAATGGTGAGGGATAAGAGATGAGAGAAGTCACACAGGGATTAAAAATTATTTCCTTGGGGCACCTGAGGGGCTCAGTTGGTTGAGCAACTGACTCTTGATTTCAGCTCAGGTCATGATTTCAGGGTGGTGAGATTGAGCCCCAAGTCAGGGTCCATGCTGAGTACTGCATGTGTTTGAAATCCTCTCCCTTCCTCTCCCTCTGCCCCTTCCCCTACCTGAGCTCTCAGTAAATAAGTAAATAGATAAGTAAATAAAATCCTTATAAAGAAATAAACAAAAGCAAAAGGAAATCTCTTGTGATTCTGATTCCATCTAAAGATGCGTGGAGATGTGGGAATGCTGTGCAGGGCCAGTTGGGAGGAGTCGAGTGAGGAGTACCAGGAAGAAGAGGGGGAGGTGATAAAAGATTCAACAGGAAGATAGATCTCCAGTGGTTCAGCTTGTTGTACTTCCCCACATTTCTAATTTTTAATTCCTTCTATAAAATTTTGAAGATTTTACATGGGATTTGAGTTTCATCATGTCTCACATACTTTGATAACCATCTAGCATTTCTTCTTTGTTATTTTCTACATTATCTTTGATTTCATTTTCTCTTCCCTTCCTTAAGGCAGTAACTATTTAAGAATGAGTTTATCTATTTCCAAGTATTTGGACATTAAAAAACAATATTAACTTCTAGTTTCATTACATTCTAAAGATATGTATGTAATTTCTGCTTTGTGAATTTGCTTGGATTAGCAAGAAGTCAAAAATATGGTTAATTTATCATTCAATGACATTTGCAGAATAGGTACACATTCCCCATATTTCAGACACCAAATTTAATGTAGCTTACTTTTCTATGCCATTTATTTTTGTTTGCTTTCTAAGAAGGAACAACTTCTCCAGAAGTCCTCCTCTTTCCCCAAAAGGCACTTCTCCTTCCCCTTCCTTTAGTAATCTCTCTTATGTGGTTCTCCTTCCCCTAACCACAAGTCTTGGCAGGGAGGGGTCAGACAATTCAGGACTGGCCAAGGAGATTCTATTCATTTCTTTCTACATCCTATTTCAAGCCCTGGACTTAGTTAGCATCATAAAGGCCTCTAAAATTATTATTCAGCCTACTACTTGCATTCTCTAAGATTAAAAATTAAACTTTCATTACCTGTATGTGTCCTTCACTTATAGTTCTGAGGGCTTAAATCACTTATAAAATATTAATGAGAGGTGCTGCTTTTTATTCTGGAAAGATGCTTCTGCCCTAATCATTGATTTACTCTATACAATTTAAAAGCTCTCTTAGACAAAAACAGATGAACTAATAGTCTTGTTATAATCATTCTTTTGTTACTAGCCATATTACATCACTCACGGGCAACATGTGTTTCTAAAGGTAGAAAATTTAGTTGAGAGAGATATATAAATCTAAGAATTAATGCATAAATGTGTGCTTCCTGTTAAAAAAAGAAAAAATACAACATACTGCATAATAAATGTGGTATTGCCCCCATTACCACATTTATTATCTTCTGTAGTTAAATTTTATTCTCAAATAAAATATTTAGAGAGCTCTCTTACTGAGCAAAAAGTCTTTCAAAATTATACTATACATGAAAAAGATAAACTAGGCAATAATATCTTCATTTAAAGGTTATATTCACATGGCAAGAAAACAACTGGAATCACATAATGAGAAGATCTAGGACTTTTAGAAGTGCATCTATTCTTTCAAAAGAAATGAATTCTGTTATTACTCTCCCATATTTCTCTAGAATTCCCTCTCTGCTTTTCATTCTTTCTAAAACTTTGAGTGATCTTTTCTCTCTTATAAATAGAATTAGTAAATGGCAAAGTCATCTGCTTTCTAAACCACCAAAGTATTTGAAATACCAGTATTCCTTTTTTATTCCTTTGTTTACATAATCACTTTTCAGGTATATCTTTTAAAAATGAAACTACCATTTCAGGGAGCAATACATTGAGTCATAATAATGTCATTTGAATTTGGTTTCAGAATCACTTTCTTCCATACTTTCTGTCTAAAGGTCATGAAAAGAAGTAGATGTACTTTTTAAAAATGGGCTTAGTTCACAAATTATCCCAGCAGATAGATATGATGTATTGGCAAGAAGTTGATGTAAGTCAGTGTATGTCTATGTAGATTCCCTTGTAGGTACATCTAAATCCTATTCTAACAATAACTAGAGTTTGATCTTTGTGACCTCAATTTCCTCACTTATAAAATTAAGAATTTAAATTAGACGACCTCTCAGGTACTTGCTGGTGCTAAAACTCTGCAAATCGATTATATTCCTTTAGGATGGTCAAGGACATAATAGAAAATCTTTTCAATTATTCAAATCACTATATATATGTGCTGTCCTTCTAATACAGCCCTTGTATTTTCTCCATCAACAACCCCTAAGGGAAATTTGATCAAGACTTTATGGGTGTGTGTGTACATCAGAATGACAATACTTCAACAGCCAACCATGAAAGAGTCTTATCAGCTATCTCTGAAATAATAAGTTCAAGGCAGGAGTTGGAAATTTGGCCTAGGAAAACCTAGCATTTTTATAATGTTTTTAATTCTTCAAGCTTATTTTGTCATTCACTGCTTTGATTTATGTTCACAAAGTTTGAAAGAATAGGTAGGGCATCTTATGGAAGTAGGAACTGAAGCATCCAGATAAAGATTTGTCCAAGGTTATATATATATATATATGATATATATATCATCAAATGACTGAACAAAAATAGGCATTTAGATCAATTAACACCAATCCCATTCTGGCCACAAAACATTCCCATTCAGTTTCACAAAATTAAATGTTTAAATGTTTTTTTTTTAATTTTTTAAAGATAACTTTTCACAACAATTTAGAGTTCATGTAACTTCTTGTTGAAATTCAATTAGAATGTAGTGCAAGTCCAGAGAGGGTATATTATTACAGATACTTTGATGGTATCTTAGAGCCATAAAAACCTCATACAGTACCTAAATAGAAGAGCATTCTGAGCGTTTCAATTTCATCTGTCTGAGAAAAGCAATGTGCCTGATTCCATGTTATAGTCCTATCACCATAGAGCCAGATATGGAATTGGGAAATTCACAAAAGCTTCTTTCCTATGAAGGTGAACCACCTTTCATAGTCATAGCTACACAGTTGTGTTTCTGTTCTTATCACAGAACACTACAACTGGAACTAATTCAACTTCCAGTTCCCCTACTCCCCACACATGTAACCATGGGCAAGTGACAACTCCTCTGGCTCTCAGTTTCCTCATGTCAAAATTGGAATAATAATGGTTTTTGTGAAGAGTCAATGAATTTACTCATGTCAAACATGTACCACATCCAACAGACCGTAGAAAAACAGTTATTGTTATTTACTTAATTTATTATAGTATTTTAAAGTCTTAGAATTGCACCTGATACATAGTAAGTATTCTCTAAGTGTAAGCTCTTTTTTTACTGTTCTTAAACTAAAAAAACAGAGGTTGAAAATTTAATTTTTATTTACATAAAAATATCTAGAGTTGCTCCATAGAATAAAACTTTAATATATGTCAAACTATATTTTAGAAAACATAAATAAATGAATATACACATTTGTCTCACCATCTGATATCAAAATCTATGGATTAAAAAAATAGATTGCTGAATCCAGAGACAGTTCAAGAAGGAAGTATAGCAAGATCTTGAACAAATGAAAAAAAAAAAGAGATCTTGAACTCACTTCTTCCTTTGAACACAACAAATCTATAGCTACATATAGAAAAATTCCCTCTAAAAAAGACCTGAAAACTGCCTGAACAAGCTTCTCCACAACAAAGGATAAAAGGGACTACATCAAAATGAGAAAGAGAGGCATAGATTCATTTGCTGTTCTTAAAGCATCTGCAGATGAGCAGGAACCTATAGGGATTCCCTCTAGGTATGGAGACACTGGCAAGTACCACTTTTGGCATTCTCCCCCTGCTAGAGTATTGCTGGGCATGCCCACACTTTATGTGCTGGACTCCTTGACCCTGTCTAAATTGGCCAAGCAAGCAGCTTACTCCTGTGCACCACTACGTTGTGCCTCCCAGGTGGGAGAACATCCCACCCCAGTGTGCCATTCCACCTTAACCTTGCCATTAATGACCTAGTGAGTCCCCTACCCCTGCATGCTGCTTCACAGTGGTACCACCAAAGCCAGCAAGCCAACACAGAGCACACAAGGAATGTGCTGTGAGCCTCTGGTTCTGGTGGCTAAGGGGGATTAAGCCTGTGTCCTATGAGTCTGAAACAAATGGAGAGAAAATTCTTGACAGGCTACAACCACCAAGGTACCATATAGACAGCAGACTAGAATACATTCCAAGTCTTGCTGTGAAAACGTCTTATCTACCTGACATGAAATTTTGGCCTGGGGGAGAAGACTTCAGGATTACCACACATGTAGAGGCTACAGAAGTGCTTTCAGAAAACATACACTGGGGGATACCATCTTTATTATATGATCTTGCTCCAGCTTACCAATATCTCCCAGAAAAAAGTTCATATACATTTCTTAAGCTTTGAAATTTGCAAGTGTCGCTAGGGGACACATCTAGATCACTTGGACTAGAGCCAGCAGTGTTTATAATTGAGGTCCCACAGGACCATATATATTTGCATACTTCAAAAGCTGTTGCCTGAGGGTCTAGCTTCCAATTAGCCTGGAACTAGGTGCTGGCTGAGATCCATCCCCTCTGGTACACTCACAGGTTTTGGCACATTCTCAACACCTGAGACCTACCAAGAAATATTCAGGCTGCTTAGCCAGTCACAAAGGTTTGAAAGACAACCTTTCCTTAGGGAAAGGTTAAATGATAAGGTTTATCTCATATACAAGATCACCCAAACAAGACTGGGAAAGATAGCTGTTATACATGATACATAGAAGAAAACACAGGTAGATAAGAAAAATGAGGAGACAGAAGGATATGTTCTCAAACTAAGAACAAAGTAAAACCTCAGGAGGAAAAACCTTAAAACAAAGATAAATAATTTACCTGATAAAGAGTTCAAAGTATGGTCCTCTGAAGAAGAATGAATGATAGTGTAGTGAAAACTTCAACAAAGATAAAGAAAATATGAGAAAGTACCAAACTCCAGTCATAGAAATGAAGAACACAATAACTGCTCTGAAAAAAATGTACTGGGAGGGTTCAAGAGTAGATGAGATCAAGCAGAAGGCAGAATCAATGAGCTGGAAGACAGGACAGTGGAACTCATGCAAATACAGCAGTAAAAGAAAAAAATTAAAAATTAAAATGGCTTAACAAATATATAGGATATCATCAAGCAGAATAATATTCATATTTTAGAGGTTCCACAGAGAGGAGAGAGAAAGAGAGAAAGTGAAAGGATCAGAAAATTTATTTTAAGAAATAATGGCTGAAAAATCCCTAACCTAGAGAAGAAAGGAGACATCCAGAACCAGGAAGGCCAAAGAGTTCCATAGAAAATGAGCTCAAAGAGACTCACATCAAGACATATTATAATCAAAATGTCAAAAGATAAAGATAAAGAGAGAATCTTAAAAGCCACAAGAGAAAAACAACTTGTTCTGTACAAGGAAATTACCATAAGACTACTAGCATATTTTTCAGCAGAAACTTTGCAAGCAAGAATAAAGTGGCATGATATGTCCAAAGTATTCTTCCAACCAAGAATACTCTACTCAGCAAGGTCATCAAAATTAAAGGAGAAATAGAGCTTTCCAGATAAGCAAAAGCTAAAGGAGTTCATCAACACTAAGCCAGTTTACAAGAAATATTAAAGGGACTTCTTTAAACTAAAAAGAAAGGGCACTTAACACCAGAAAAAATTATGAAAGTAAAAACTTCACTGTTAAAGATAACTATATAGTAAAGGTAGTAGATTAATCACTTATAAAACTAGTAAGAAGATTAAAAAACAAAAATAGTAAAAAATAAATATAACTGCAATAATTATTGAAAGGATACACAAAATAAAAAGATGTGAAATAAAAAACACAAAATGACATCAAAACATCAAAAATATAAAAGGTAGTGGGGGTAGTAAAAATGTAGAATTTTAGAAGTGTTCAAATTTAACTTAAATTTGCTATGAACTTAAAATAGATTATGAACCTCATGCTAACCAAAAAGCAAAAACCTATACTAAATACACAAAAGATAATGAGAAAAGAATCTAAGGAATCTAACGCTATAGAAAGTCACCAAACCACAAGGGAATAATTCAATAGAAGGGGAAAGAAACTAAAAGGAACTACAAAACACAGAGAAAACAATAAATAAAGTGGCAACAAGTACGTACTTACCAATAATTACTTTAAATGTAAATATACTAAATTCTCCGATCAAAAGACATCAAGAGTCAGATGCATAAAAAAACAAGAGCCATCTATACACTACCTACAAGAGATTCATTTCAATGTAAGGACACACATAGATTGAAAGTGAAGTGATGGAAAAGTCATTTAATACAAGCAGAAACCAAAAGAAAGCTGGGGTAGGTATGCTGATATCAAACAAAAAAGAGTTTAAAAAACAATTATTATAAAAGAAAAAGATGGGTATTACATGATGACAAAGGAGTCAATCCAGTGGAAGATATGTGAGTTTAGCATTACCATGATACCAAGATCAAAAAAGAATACACAAGAAACCCACTCTAGACTAATATTACTGATGAAAATAGATGCAAAAATCCTCAACAAAATTCATGTCACAAAATGCACTTAAAGAATCATATCCCACGATCAAGTGGGATTAACTCCAGGAATGCAAGGATGTTTTAGTATGTGCAAATAAACCATTGTGATCTACCACATGAACAAAATGAAGGATAAACATCATAGGGTCATCTCAATAGACACAGATTTTTTGTGTGCATTTGAGTAAATTCAACATTCATTTATGAAAAAAAAAATTCTCAACTAAGTGGGTATGGTTGGAATATACCTCAACATAATAAAGGCCATATGAGAAGAGCACAGTTAACATCATATTCAGTGATGAAAAGCTTTCAGCTTAAAATGAGAACAAGATAGATGCCCACTCTTGCCACTTTTATTCAACATAGTATTGGAAGTCCTAGCAAATGAATAAGTAGGAAAATAAGACAAAAGATATCCAAATTGGAAAGGCAGATGTAAAACAGCCACTATTTACAGAAGACATGATTTTATATAGAGAAAACTCTTCATAGTACACCAAAAAATTGTTAGAACTAATAAATTCAGTAAAGCTGCAGGATGCAAAATAAATACATAAAAATATGTTTATTTTTATGCACTAATAACAAGTTATCAAAAAAGGAAATTAGGAAAATAATCCCTGTTACAATTGCATCAAAAAGAATAAAATACCTACAAATAAATTTAATCAAGTAAAAGACCTATTCATTGAAAACTATAAGACACTGATGAAAGAAATTGAAAAAGAAACAAATAAATGGAAATATAATCTCTGCTTACAGATTGGGAGAATTAACATTGTTAAATTGTCCAGGTTACCCAAAGCAATCTAAAGATTCAATGCAATCCCTATCAAAATTTTAATGGCATTTTGCACAGAAAGAGAACAATCCTATGATCTGTAGGGAACCACGATAGATTCCATATACCTAAAGTCATCCTGTGTAAGAATAAAAAGCTAGAGGCATCACACTCCCTGATTTCAAACTATACTACAAAGCTAGAGTAATCAAAACAGTATGGTATTGTAATAAAAAGACACAAAGATCAATGGAACAGAAAACCTAGAAATAAACCTAACTACATATGGTCAATTAATTTACAATGAAGGAAGCAAGAATATACAATGGGAAAAGGAAATCTTTTCAATAAATGGTGTTGAGAAAACTGGACACCCCCATTCCAAAAAATGGAACTAGATCATTATCTTATACCACACACAAAATTAACTCAAAATGGGTTAAGAACTTGGTGTAAGACTGACACCATAAAGGCTAGAATAAAACATAGTCGGAAAGCTCTTTGACATTGGTCTTAGCAATATCTTTTTTTGGATCTGATTCCAGAAACAATGGCAACAAAAGCAAAAATGAACAAATAAAACTACATCAAACTAAAAAGCTTCTGCAAAGTGAATAAAACCATCAACATAACAAAAAGGCAATCTAACAAATGGGAGAAGATATTTGCAAATTACACATCAAATAAAAAGTTAATATCCAAAATATAGATAGAAATCAAACAACTCAATAGCAACAAAAAATAATCCAATTAAAAAATGGGCAGAGGATCTGAGTAGACATTTTTTCCAAAGAAAATATACAGATGGCCAACAGGCATAAGATAAGATGCTCGACATCTCTAATATGAGGGTAATGCAAATCAAAACCATAATGAGCTATTACCTCACAGGTAGGAATAGCTATTATCAAAAAGACAAAAAATAACAAAATGTTGGTGAAGATGTGGTAAAAAGGGAACCCTTGTTCACTGTTGGTGGGGGTGTAACCACTATTGAAAATGATATGGAAGTGTTCCTCAAAAAGTTAAAAATAAAGCTATGATATGATCCAGCAATTCTACTTCTTAGTATTTAACAAAAGAAAAGGAAACCACTAATTTGAACCACTGCATGCACCCATGTGTTCAGTTGAGCATTATTTACAATACCCAAGATATGGAAACAACCTATGTGTCCATTGATTGATGAATGGATAAAGATGTGATATGTGTGTATATATAATGGAATATCACTCAGCTATAAAAAAGAATGAAATCTTGCCATTTGCAACAACACGAATGGACCTTGTATGCTACAAACTTTCCATCACAAAATAACTAAGTCATGAGGATGTAATGTACAACATGGGGTCTATAATCGATAATTCTGTTTTGCAAATTTGAAAGTTGCTATAAAAGTAAATCTTAGAAGTTCTTATCCCAAGGAAAAAATTGTTACTTTGTATGGTTACAGATCAATAAATACACTTAATGTGGTAGCCATTTTGCAATGTATACAAATGTCAAATCAAAATGTTGTATACTTGAAACTAACATAATGTGTATTTCAATTATGCTAAATATTAATAAATATTACTGTAGCACCATGGTCAATGTACTTCATTTTTCAGCTAGGTCCAGATCTTACACTAAAATTCTTTGTTTTCTCACTATATGTAAAGGAGGGAAGAAGGCAAGAAGCTACATAGGTTTTTCCTGGGAAAATAAATTTGTTCTAACTCACAAAAGCAAACAAAATTGTCACTGCCTCTCTAAGTTTATATAAAATGATTGTGCCCAACAAAAAGTGTTTTGTCTCTCTTGTTCAACACTTTAATTTGTGGCTTGACCAATAATTAAGCAAAAGAAATACCAGGCCAGGCAAACAAAACTGCCTTTTTGTTTCAGATATTCTTCATATTACAACCATTATATACACTTAAATCAGAGTTAAAGTTCTTTGAAAGAGAGCAAGCAGGGCTACTGAAAGAAAAAACTTTGAACTACAAAACAGAAGTTATCCAATGCTTTAACTTAATTCTCTGCCACTGATGATCTAGCTTATATGGGCAAATCCTTTTACTTTTCTGGGCTGAGTTTCCTGGACAATCTATGAAAACTATGTCTTACTAGTAAATCTTATTAGTCTTACTACTTGCCTTCACTGTAGTTATTAAGAATCAGTTTCATAGCTTGTAATTTGGCTTTATTAGGAGTTCCTAGTCTCTGCTTTCATTCTTATCCTTTGCTGTTTCATTACCAATCTCCTGTTTCACCATCTATAGATCTATTTTTGGCAAATTCCTTCATACTCTCTAGAGCAGTTGTTCTCAGACTCTAGCCTAGTCAGAATGACCCAGAGGTCATGGGGGCTTGTAAAACACAGATTGCTGAGTGTACCCCTAGAGGTTCTGATTCAGTAGTTCTCGGATAGGGTACAGAACTGTGTTTTGAACGTCCAGATCATCCAGGGAATCTTCATGCTGCTTGGCCCTACAACTACTTGAAAACCACTATACTATAGAATATAAAACTGTTGATAGGGCAGCCTGGGTGGCTCAGTAGTTTAGCGCTGCCTTCAGCCCAGGGCCTGATCCTGGAGACCCAGGATTGAGTCCCACATCAGGCTCCCTGCATGGGGCCTGCTTCTCCTCTGCCTGTGTCTCTGCCTCTCTCTGTGTGTGTCTCTCATGAATAAATAAATAAAATCTAAAATAAAATAAAATAAATAAAATAAAATTAAATTAAATTAAAAAAAAAACTGTTGATAAATATCCTGTAAGGGCCACAGAGTAGTAAGAGTTACCTCAATGTGACTCTGAGAACAGCTGCTCTGGCCTTCCAGCTCCACATGGGTGAAGTTGACCTGTATTTGTTCTCCCAGGGGCTGCTTTATAATATAGATGCATTGTCTATTGTGAGTGAAAGGTCCAGACAAGTCAGAAGACAGAAGACCCTCTGGGTCTGTGTAGTTTCCTCCACAATGCAAATCCGCTGAAGAGAACAGAGAGGAGAAGGGAAAGGGCCTGTGAATGGCCATTCCTGTGACCCTCAGGCATTAGATACAACTTTTTTTTTAAATTTACACATACACACATAATCATATGCCTACTTTATTCACCCTGTGCAGGCTTATGTCTCTAATTATATTTTCAGTTTGACATGTGTTTGTGGGATATCCATGTAGTGCCTAAAGAATTAGATACAGAGATGTGTTATCTAACTTCTAAGCTAACATCCTCTTCTACAAATTGCTTTTTAAATACATTTATGCTCTCCTTTATTCCAAAAAGATTTGAGGCAGTTTATAAAATACACATAAACAAAATCTAAAAAACAAAATCTAGCTAGAAAAAGGAATCTAATTAAAAGAATAATGAGCAGGATGTGCTCTGGGAAAATCTGACACACACAGAAACAGGTATGGACTCCACAGACCACAGAAGGTTGGCTCTAGACTCAGCCTGAAGCCAGAGTAAATGAAAGAGGACCTGTGGAAAGATTGTCATTGCTACTTTTCCTGATATTGAGACCTGAAAAGTTGTTTTTCCTGTGAATTCTCATCAGGGCACAATGATGTATGTTAAGAACAAAAACCCCAAGAAAAAACTCATAGAGTTTTATTGTTTATCATTGGTTTGTTGGTTTGTTTGAAGGTGTCAACACAATCTATAAGCGTGAAAGCATAGCACTGTCCTTCACATTCATATGCTGCTCTCAATTATCAGATTACTTACAAGGCGATGTTAAGTAGGTGATGTGGAAGCCTTGGTCATTAATCTGGTTGTCAGAATGGAAATGAACTCTGGCAAAGGGACCTGTAGTCTGGAGTGGTGGGACAGAGAGAGTGGTGCAGAATTTCCCAAGACTGGGGTCCTGATACAAAGGACCATCTCGAATCTAAAACAAAACAAAACAACAAAAAAGAATCATTAAGCAAAAAATGGTCAGATTTTGACAAACCTATTTGTTTTACACATTAACTTCAGAAAATCTATCATTTGAAACCTCTGATGGCTCTCAGAGGTTTTCCCATCACATATATCTAACACTCTGTTGGGGTTCACCAAAGGGTAGTTCCCTTCTCCCATCATCCCTGATGCCTTATCTTCTGTCTAAATTTTAATTCCAAGGCTAGATCTATACTTTGAAGTTTTTTCATGAATCTTTCTCAATGTTTTTTTTTCCTTTTTTTTTTTTCCCTCAGATGTTTGTTTTAAAATGATAAATTCGGGGGATCCTGGGTGGCTTATTGGTTTAGCACCTGCCTTCAGCCCACGGGGTGATCCTGGAGTTCCAGGATCGTGTTCTGCATGGGGCTGCCTCCGTGGAGCTGCTTCTCCCTCTGCCTGTGCCTCTGCCTCTCTCAGTCTGTGTCTCTCATGAATAAATAAGCAAAATCTTTTTTAAAAATGATAAATTCTTGTAGTTGAGAAAATGAATACATGCAAAGAAAATGGAAGATGGAATGCCAACAATGTCGACTGATTCACAACTTGGTCTAGGTATTCAGAAGGATCAGATGTGGGAAGGAAGTGAAGTCAGACTGACACAACATAAAAGACAGTTGAATGTATTTTTGAAGTGCAATTGTAATAGTTAACTAAGTACTGTGATAATGACCATATGACCTGAGAAACCTTTTTTAATTGCTGGGTTTTAATCTCTTAAATAATCATGTTAACCTCTCTATTCTTCTGTTGTAACTACAAATTCTATACTACATAGAACACTCAAACATCAGTGAACAAAAAAATATTTTAACATGGCCTATATTGTCCACTCAAATTACTTTTTCTATTGGCAGCAAAGTTATAGGGCAGCATTATTCCACTTCTATATTTAACTAGTTCCTTGAAATGTTGTTGACAAATGAGAGGCATTTCAATATTATCAGAATGATTGATACTTTCTATTATATGCGTATCCAGGAATTATGTAGGAACAAAAAAAAGAAGCTTCTAATTTTTATTTGTGGAATTCATTGAAATTAATTTAAAAAAATCCATGCTGTTGTCAACATTTAAAAGATAAGATTATGTTGCTGAAATTTTCTGAAAGGGAGATCTTCTAGCCATTCCCAAAGGTTTTGAATCCATTACAACTGCTAAATTACTAATGACTTTAACTGTAGCGATCCCTGTTTGGCAGCGGTACCTTTCTATCCTTTATGAATAATTCGATAGCTCTCCATTCTTCTCTAATGGACTTGGAAAAGCATATCGTCTTTTATCACTACTGCAAGGAGTACTAAAATTTATAGTGACAAATAAGACAGGAACAACCCAAAAACTCAATCTCCTCAATGATCTTTTCAGTCCACGAATGCAGAGCAACATTTCTGATATACCTACATGCTTATGGCCTTTCAGTATAACAGCCTTTTTTTCTTCTTCTATATTTTAATCTTTTACTAGTGGTAAGCAGGAGGGCACAGACTGACTCTTCTTCTCCCAATGACAATTATCCATATATTCTAAGCTCACCCCCTAGCAATCCATTTCAATGCAACTGCTATTATTTTTCTTCACAGAACACTATAGTTAGCTTGTGAAATAATGGATCAGGTTACCAGAGACAACTGAAGCCTTGATTCTGCATTAGAAAAGATACCCATTACTGAGTGTTTCTCCTTGTTAATTCTTCCATTGCCTCCTTAGGGGACTGGTCTTCCATGACAGACAACAGTAAGACAGTCTGTTTCCCAGATTCAAATGAAACCCAGAAGCAACTAGCTGGCACAATTAGGAATAAAGAATTAGCAAGACTTAAAGATATCGGCTGCCTATTGAAGAAAATATCTAACTATTGGTAGGAAATTGCAGTCATCCACAGGTATCACCAAACCATAGTTTCCTGAGTTCTAATCATCATCTCATGATTAGATGATCCTTACCCTGAAGGGAGTCTGATGTAAGACTTGATCCCAGGATCCCGGGATCATGCCCTGAGCTGAAGGCAGATGCTCAACCACTGAGCCCCCCAGGCATTCCTCTAAATATAATTGTTTACCTCAAGATAATCTTTGCTGCAGTCATCATGGTGCTCCAGACTCAAGGTCCCAAAAGTAAACGTTATCAAGAGGTCAGGACTGGTTACAACTTGCCAGACACAATCTCTTCCTGGAGGATAGTTTCCAGGATATCCCGGAGACTTAATAGAACCGTAAGTACCCATCAGTATACCTCCACACTCTAAAATAAGAGGGAAAAAAAGAGAAAAAATAACTTTACATTTGTATACAAGTTATAATTTATGTAGAGCTATCATAGCCTTTACTGCAAGAAGGCAAGCTTTATTGAAATAACTGTGTGCAGTTTGGGATGCCCTCATAAATTAATCAAGGCTTTCAGTTTTCCAGTTTGACACAGTAATAAATCTAGAAATATTCACCGATAAATAAATGAGTCATACATGTGTTAAGCTCTGTGCTTATCAGCTATGACATGGTGATATAATTTTAAAATACAGTGCTGAACTGTCTGTGAGATGAGATAATAGATATATTTTTTCACTTTTTTGTTGTTGTTGTTGTTAAAGATTTTATTTATTCATGAGAGACACAGAGACATAGGCAGAGAGAGAAGCAGGCTCCATTCAGGTAGCCCGATGTGGGACTCGATCCCAGGACTCCAGGGTCACACCCTGGGCCAAAGGCAGGTGCTAAACTGCTGAGCCACTCAGGCATCCCCTATTTTTTTCACTTTAAAGGAAATTCATTTCTGTGTAACTTTTTAAAAGTTCTGGTTCTTAAAATTTTCTTTTTAACTCTTAAAAATTTCTGGAACTTCTGTTACCCCATGTCTTTCAACAAACAAGATATGGAATATTACTCAGACATCCAAAAGAATGAAATCTTACCATTTGCAATGACATGGGTAGAACTAGAATATATTACGCTAAATGAAATAAGTCAGTCAGAAAAAGACAAATACCTTATAATTTCACTTCTATGTGGAATTTAAGAAAGAAAATAGATGAACATATGAGGGGAAGGAAGAGAGAGGGAAACAAATCATAAGAGATTCTTAATGATCAAGAACAAACTGTGGGTTGATAGAGGGAGGCGGGTGGGGGATGGGCTAAATGGGTGGTGGGTATTAAGGAGGGCATTGGTTGTGATGAACACTGGGTATTGTATGTAAGTGATGAATCACTGAATTCTGCTTCAGAAGCCAATATCGCACTGTATGTTAACTAACTAGAATCTAAATACAAAATTTTAAAAAGAAATACTATAAAATTGAAAAAGAGATGCTAAATAAAAATCTAGACTGTAGTTAATATAAATTAGAAAAAATAAAATAAGGTGACATTTCAGATATGCAAGATATACAATTTACACAGCTATGCAGGTTACTTAGTCAAGTCTTGGTGCCACGGCAAAAAATGAATCAAATTAGTTACATGATTTTCACTGTTCCTAATAAGAAAACATCTTAGTTGCTCAGGGGAAGTTTCCTAAAAGTTAGTCGTTAAAGTATCATATGTACAAAGATTTATAATGCCATAAGCAGAGTAAAATGTTAATGGTGAGCTGGGAAAAAAATTTAATACATAATACAAAGAATTAATATCCCTAATATATGAAGAGGTTCTAAAAAATAGAGACATAAACAAAGAGTTCACTAGTAAAAATTCAACTGTCCTTTATCCTTTGAAAAATGTTCAGCCTCACTCATAACAAGGGACATACAAATAAAAGCCTTGCTAAGATACCATTTCTTGCCTCTCAGAATGATATATATCCAGAATATTGAAAACAATAATGTCTAGCAAAAACATAGGCATTGGGATCCCTGGGTGGCGCAGCGGTTTGGCGCCTGCCTTTGGCCCAGGGCGCGATCCTGGAGACCCCGGATCGAATCCCACGTCGGGCTCCCGGTGCATGGAGCCTGCTTCTCCCTCTGCCTGTGTCTCTGCCTCTCTCTCTCTGTGTGTGTGTGACTATCATAAATAAATAAAAATTTAAAAAAAAAACATAGGCATTTATTTTTTGATCAAGTAATCATACTGTTAGAAATCTATCCCAAAGATACATTAGCAAAAATACAATAAGACAAATTCACAAGGACTTTGTTGCAGTACAATTTGGAATTCCAAAAGACTGGAAACAAGCCAAATATGCATCAAGAAAGTACTGACTGAATAGACAATGAATGAGATATCCATGTAATGTACACTATACTCTAGTTCTGGAGTAGTCTCTAGGATATATCAAGTGAAAAAGCAAACTACAAACCAGTGCATATTGTATGCTTTTTTCAAGGAGAAAATGTGGTCATATGTTATTATCTGCTTATATTTTTTAATATAAATACAATGTCATCAACAACATTCCTGTAGTAATTTACTAGTAAAGTTTCTAAGAATGCTGTTTGGTAATTTCATAAGGGACCCATCAAGACTCATGGTTTTTAATCTTTTTTATTCATCTAAATTTTATTATCTCTGAACACTAAATGGAATTCATTTTAGATTTATTATTTTTTAAAGATTTTATTTAATTATTCATGAGAGATACAGAGAGAGAGAGAGAGAGGCAAAGACACAGGCAGAGGGAGAAGCAGGCTGCATGCAGGGAGCCTGACATGGGACTCGATCCCAGGTCTCCAGGATCACACCCTTGCTGAAGGTGGTGCTAAACCACTAAGGCACCCGGGCTGCCCCATTTTAGATTTATAATTCATTTTAGATTTATATGATTTTCAAAGAATTGTAAAAGTATGATATAATCCCTGGACCTCAAAACATTTAATGTGATCCACAAGTCTAATATTAATCAAGAAAACTTAATAATCTCAAGATTTTGCTTGATTTTTTTTCATGTTCACATACCTGGTTGCTGTGTTTCCCATCTTATTGTAAAGCCTCTCCCACTTCTGAAATGTTCAGAATAGAGATGAAAATAGAGAGCATTGTTACTACTGAGGAGTTCATGAGGGAGAACAGAGCCACAGAATCTTCCAAGTTGAAGAGCTGCAGAGGAATCTCCATCATGAATCTGAAGAAACTCATGTGGACAATTGTTCACTGATTCTAACTGGAAAAAGGTGAAAGTGATACGCAATACCTAAAAATGTAGAGGTCACAATATGTTATTTTTCATTTCCATTAACATGAAATTAATTAACAAAATGTTAACTCTAAAGTATTTCTCCCACTTAATTAGGAAACATTCATATTAAGTTACCTTTCAAGAGATATATCTATAATTTCTCCCAATTATCCACAAATACAAATAACAATTCTACATAATCAAGAACTTGTGTTAATTGCTTAGGCTTTAGCTAATACCAAAACATATCCAAAATCTTAATGTTAATGAAATTATTTTTAACAGCTTTATTGAGGTACAATTTGTATACAAAGTACTGCACATATTAAATGTGTGCGATTTGATGAGTTTTTGAACATATGCCAACACCTATAATGTCATTACCACAATCAATGTAAATAGGCATATCCAACACCTCATAGAGTTTCCTTGTGTCTCTTTTTCTTTTTTTCTTTTAGTGGTAAGAATGCAACATGAGTTCCACTGTCTTAACAAATGTTGAAGTGCACAATACCATACTGTTAACTATAGGCATTATGTTGTATAACAGATCTCTAGAACTTACTCATCTTGCATAACTGAAACTTTATATCCATTGAGTTGTTACTGAGGGGTTAATGTGATATATTTACCTAGATTGCATTAAACTGTCAAGTCCATTAAACAAAGGCACTTCAAGTGCATAGCTGACAATGCTTCTATACTAGTAAAATACACTGGTTTGAAAAGTGTACTTGAATTAAACATTACTGATTTATATTACCATTCACAAGGATTTATACCCTAATCACCTGAATAACCTGTAGTGTGTAGCATACACACAAATGTTCACTGATCCCCAGAGATGCTGATTCCTGGGGGTTCTCTGAACCTCTCAGTAAGATACTAACAGATTGATAACCTCAGGTTATAGACTAAGTAGGCATGGTGTATATGTGTGTAAGGTCAGCAAGTCCTCAATGGTTGGCTATCATTAACAGATGAGTGATATCAAGAATGGAGAAGAAGGAAAAAGTAATCTAAAGAGTTCTGAGCATACAAGTAGAAGAGAATAATTATAAAAATTCATTTCTAAGTTAAAATGTTAGAATTATAAACTTAAACATAATAATATAATTAATAAAATAAATAACAATTAATAAAATTTAAAAAATAAAAAAGGATTTATATAGATAACATCACTTAAGAGAGCCAAACTACTAAAAGAGGTTGTTGAATTTGATTTCCATTATGATCTAAAACCACAACAGCATTTAGCTAATGAGAAAGGATAACAGGATATTTTTGAAATTCTATGCTAGGGAATTTTTAAGATCTGTTACCCAACATTGCATCATTTTTGTCCTTGAAGCAATTTCAATAAAAATCAAATAAATGTTCATGAACTGAACTATCCTGATTTCTATAAAATTTTGGCTGTTAATCAATTTACAAATTATGTAAATTGTGAAGATAAGAACATATAAAATCAAAATAATCAAGAAAAACATGATGAATTTTTACTTTTACAAATCAATAAAAAAGTATTAAAATTTTTTCATAAAATGACTATTCTTGAAAGTAAAGTGTTTTCAATGTCAGGAAACAGAATTCATGCACACTAAATGGGAGGAAGGAAATTCACATAACATACCCACTGTGAAATCGATTTTGGAGTTTATGCTATTGTGGGGTCACCAGGCCCTAAAGAATCCTCCCATCTCAAGGGAAAAAAATGTGTTGTGACCATTGTACAATGACCCCTCTAACATTAGTTTGCTGGAAAAAGTTCACAGAATTCCAAGGGAAAACCTTATCTATTCAGACATACAAACTTCATTTTAATGAGCCTAGGAGTTGGTTGAGAAATAAATATTTGGAAAAGTCTGAGTAATTAATGCTAGGGATAAAAGCTCTAAAAACCTCAGAGTCATATCTTAACTTGAAGTGTTCATGTCTCAGTTCAGAGTCATTGGAGTTCAATGTCCTGGTTTGAGTCACTGCATGCCACTTACAAACCATGTAACCCTGGACAAATTCCTCAGCTGCTCCAGCTCCCTTTCCTCCAACATAAAATGAGAATAACAATGACACAGTGTATATCAAGCAATTGGCAGAGAGCAATGGCACAAAGACAGCTCTGATGAGAAAACCATCTTTGTAGTTGTCTCCATTTTGTATAATAACCAACAGAACACTGAATGGTCATCTTCAAACACAACTGTCTCAGGAACAACACAACTTTACAAATTTCTGGCTTGCAGTCAGCCAATCCTTGCATTGAATTATCCGTACTGGACAAAAGCACAGACTTTGGAATCAGACAAACTTGACTTTGAAATCCAACTAGTCTAACTATCAGCTAAAAAGTGTTTTTAAAAAATTACTTAGCTTATCTTGGTTTCCATTATCTCATCTATAGAATGAGGATACCACCACTTATTTCAAAGAGTTAGTGTAAGTTTTGAGAAAGGTGCATAAAATACCTAGCCCAAAACCTGACACCTAGCAGGTCCTCAATATATGATAGTTGGATTACCACTATCTGTATTTTATGTAATATATACACATATTACATATTCAGGTATATAAATGAGATGCAAATTTGGGCAGGAGATGTTACATTTACCTTTCTATCCTCAGTTCGGATAACCCAGAAGCAGTTGACATCATGGACATAACCAACATCAGGGCTCATATAGCTGAAGCTTCCATCCATCCCCGAGAGGGACCCTCCACAAACTACAAAGGGAAAGAAGATGAATTCTGCTTTACAGAGACTCCGAAAAGGAAGAAGCCAGGCAACTCTAACTCTGCTGCTGAAATATTAGAGAGGTCTGAGTAATTAACACTGGAGGCAAATGCCCTGCCACTCTCTTTCTTCTCCCTAGCCCCTTTTCCCTTGGATACCCACCTAAGTCCCACCTCTTGTCTGAAGTCCACTTGATATCCCGTTGTCACCACAATGAACCTCCTCTGCCTCTTTTTGTTTACCCTGGTTCCCATTCTCTCTGCTTCCATAGCACTTGACTTGACCTCACACAACTTAGTTCTGATCTTTAGTTCTTGCCTCTACTCTGCCATTTTGTATTAGACTCGTCTCCTCAACCAGAAGATGAACAGATAATATGCGGAGATAGTATTTCATGCTTATTTCTCCACAGCACCTCTCAGAATTTAAACACATAGTAAAGTCTCAATAAATATACTGATTCAGAATCAAGAGTTATAGGAAAGGGCTGGAGTAACCAGTAGAGGCTTGATGAAAGAGATTGAGGCTTGAAGGTGAAGTACTCCTGTGGGACAGATACATTTGGATGTGAAGCAAAGAAAGAATTTGGAGAAGTCTGGGGAGAAAAGTATCCCAAATAAAGCAACACATCATGGCGGTACATGGGGTCAGGTGTTAAGATGTCTGACTTGGAAAGGGAGAATTATTAGGGAACTAGTAAAAAATAAGATTAATTGGATAGGGTAAGGCCTAGTTATACAGAATAATTGAATAACAGTCCCAATCTTTATTTAATGGGCAATAGGAAGTGACTATGTGATCTAGAGTAGGACGGTGACATGATTTAGTATAATATTATGGGAAAGTAAAATGGCTGAAGTAGAGAAAACTCTCCCTTAGAGAACTATAATACCTTAGCATATTTTGTTTTCAGAATGGACTAAATAAAAATGGCAAATACTAATTTAATTCTTCCTTTGAAGGAAGGTTCTTCTGGCTTAAATTGAGATAGATATTTACTTTGTAAATGCTATACTACTGCTTCAAGGAAAGACTTAGTTGTAAGTATTGGAGTAACTAGACAAGAAAGTAGAAGAATCTGCAGCAAGGCTCATTGAGGGATGGTCGATGGTCCTTCCAAGGCTGTGAGCATCAGTGATAGAAGAAATACTTAGCATACCTTGTTGGGGAATCTGACAGAGGAATCCAGTCCAGAAACGTGTGCATTCACAACTAAAGGCATTAACACCATCAACACAAGTTCCTCCATTAAAGCAGGGGTTGCTGAGACACTCATTTATATTTTCTGTACAGTTGATGCCAGCCCAACCTGATTCACACTTACAAAGATAACCAGAGACTGTTTCCTAAGGAAAGAAAAACATAATCACCATAAAACAAATGAACAGACTATAAACATGAATCAACTCAAATAACAAAGAAAAGTAGTGTTCCATGATGTAGGCAGCAGGTTTTGAGCCACAAACATCTTATGATAGCCTAACTTGTAATAATTCATTTAAATGTTAATTGCTAAGTAAAAAAGGTTAAAGGACTCACAATGCACTGGCCATTTAAACAAGGGTGGCTCAGGCAAATATCACTGAGTTGCGCACATCCATTTGGCCCATAACCATTTCCAGTATACCCCGGGAGACAAGTGCAGAGAGGTAACGAACCTGTTGAGAAATCAAAATAGAAATATAAATACAGATCTCCTGGATTCAGACCCAGTAACAAAACTCAGGCTCTGTTTTCTAGCTAAGACATTGCCAAAGTCAAATCTGCACTTCTCTTGGGGCAGAAATGCCAGGCATAAAGAGAAAATATCAGAATCTTTTTCTATTTTTTTATCTTAAAAATAAGAAAGGCATTACACATTTCTAATAGTTTTTATACAAATTGACACTGGTGCTGTCAGTTCATATGCCATGGTCCTGAGTTGTATACAAATGTGAGGTACACCAGGGAAAAGGAGAGTTTCTCATGGAGAGGTTGACAGCAGAAAGAGTATGCTTGTGAAGATGTTATCTGTTGCAAGCAGTATACCCATATTTACTATAAATAGGTATTATTCTAATCCACATTTATAGATGAGTACAAAACACAGAAAAATTAAGTGTTTGACTAAGGATGCATAGCTAGAATATTGTGGAACCAAGGAGAAGATCAAAATCCATGCAGTATTTTTCTAGAATCCATGTTTCAAACCACTTCAGTATGCTGTAATTTAATAAACAATTGATAGTCACAAGTAGATACATATATATAAGTTCTCTCTCTATATATACATATATATTATACACATCATATTTACACATAAGTATTCTTCTACATATGTGCATATATTTATCACAAGTCAGTAAAAATAAAAGTGCTATTTGCAAATACCAAGAGATATGATATATTATTCAATAAATGAAGTTGGGGCATGTATTTGAACAAAAATATCAAGATAAATGTCTATTTGATGCCATATATAAAAGTAAATCCCCAAAAGATAAAAGATCTTAATTTTAAAAATAAATGAGAGGACAAAAGAGCAAACACTGGACTCTTTTTAGAGTTCAGTAGGAAAGGCCTAATTCCAAGACCAGAAAATCCTATAAGAAAAGATGTATCTTTTTAACTACAGAGAAATTTTAAATTTCTAAATAGAAAATATCACCACAAAATTAAAATAAAAACAATATGCCAGGGAAAATACATGTAAAACATAAGACACAATAAGAGATAATATCCTTAGTATGTAATGAAATTTTACAAATCAATAAGAAAGTAGATGAACAAAGGACATGAACAAATAGAAAAAATAAAGTCAGTAAATATGTAAAATGTATTAATTATTAGCAATCAAAAGGAATTTTGATTTAGTCAAAATTAAAATAATGAGAAGGCAATTTTTGCCTATAAAATTGACCAAAGCTGAAAAATAACAATAGTGTCTATTATTGTCAAGGATGGGACACATGTATACCCTTACACACTGTTGATGAGTATAAATTGATGCATTTCTGGGGGAAAATTTACAATATACATTTTTTAAACCATAGGAGGTGAAATTTTTCTTACACAGCATTGTAGACACTGTTGGTTATCACCCTAGATCCATTTTTCCCTTCTTTAGTAGTGAATTCCTTATTTTAACTGGTGGCATGAGCACCTGAAATAAACTACATTTTCCAGTCTCCCTTGCAGCCAGGGTTAGCAACAGGGTTCAGTCCTGGCCAATGACATAGGGGAGTTGACAGGTGATTGCTCAAAGGAGTTCACAGGTGGTTCTTCCTCCCTTTCTCCTTCCTGTTTGCTTGAATACAGTCATAAATTAATTAGCTGGCTTGATTATCTTGGGAAATAATTGCTATATTAGACCAGACCAGAGAAGAGCACAGTCTTCTACATTAAAAAAACCAAATGTATAGTTTTAAATTCCCTTTTGGTTTGAAGATCAAAATAAGAATTTTGAGGATAAAGGATTTTGTTTTTAAATGTTGATTTGTATTAGAGGGTCATATTAAATTACCCCCAATCAGAGAGAGAGTCATCACCTAGAACTGAGGAGCATGATGCTTCTGGGTGGCAGCCTCCATTATTGACTGAGCAGATATCGATGACTGTGCACACTCTGCCATCGCCTTGGTACCCTGATAACAGCAAGAGCAGGGCTTAACAAGCAACATAAAGTATATTGAAGAATCCCAGTCCGAGAACCAAATAACATGAACCAGGCCAACCAGAGATCTTCTATCATCAGAACAGAAAAGATAAATGTGAAGTGTCATATACAAATTCCTATCATTAAGAAAAAGGATAAGAGTTGGGAACCTGATTGCATAAAGAATGTTCTGGGTTGTTTCTAATGACAAAAACATCTCATGGGTACATTGTATTTTGGGAAACAATGGAGCTGTAGGCCTGTGATCCACAGAGAAAATTTTTCAAATTCTGCATTATCTCCACAGGCTGTTTCACAATTTGTAAGGGTTTGTTGTTTTGGGGGCACCTGGATGGTTCAGTCAGGTAAGCATCTGCCTTTGGCTCAGGTCATGATCCCAGGGACCTGGGATTGAGCCTGCTGAGCAGGGAGCCTGCTTCTCCCACCCCTCCCTGCTTGTGCTCAGTCACTATCTCTGTCTCTGTCTCTCTGTCTCTCTCTCTCAAATAAATAAAGTCTTTACAAAAAGTTTGTTGTTTTCCATCGATATTAAAATATTTTTTATCATTTTTCATAATATAGCTTAACTAACATGCTCTGAATCCATAAGTTAAACTTTTGGCACTACTCAGTATATCTCCTTAGACAGAATCATATTTAAAATGGAGCACAAGTGGGGTGCCTGGGTGGCTCTGGTGGTTAAGTGCCTGACCTTTGATTTCAGCTCAGGTTATGATCTCAAGGTCGTGAGTTTGAGTCCCACATTGCATTTGGCACTGAGAGTGGAGCCTACTTAAGACTCTCTCTCTCCCTCTCCCTCTACCTTTCCTCCCCATCCCCCCCAAAAATAAAATAAGGTTGTCAGGAAATTAGGTGTTGCACCTGGTGGACACGCTTGACAGTGGTAAGACCCAAGTGTATTCACACACATGACAGGTGGAACCACAGAACAACCGCCATTATTTATCTCGCATTCATCGATATCTTGGCAACTATATCCATTTCCTTGCCAGCCTAGAAAGATCAGAAGATTTGAAAAGTTAGCTCTATAAACAAGTTATCAACAAAGAAATGCAAATCGCCCAAGATACATAAAAACCTGCCTCACTATAATTAACTATAGATTAAAATGAGGTAGACTCTACTCCTCAGGTTGGCAAAAACTGTTTTAAATTCTGGCAAAGAGGTGGGCAAATGACGTATTCACATACTTTTAGTCAGAATTTCAATTAGTGAAATCTATCTGGAAAGAGATCTTGCAGTATTCATTAATATTTTTAAAATATATATCTTTTGACTAACAGTTTCACTTCTTAAAAGTTTTTCTACAGAGATAGAAACTGCCTGTATCTACAGATGTAGGCAAGCAGATGTCTATGGTGGAGTTGTGTAATGGGGAATAAAAAGCAACAACTCTCAATGATCTTTAGCAGTTTGGCTGAATATATTAAGACTCATCTATACCACTGAATGCTAAAAACTATTTTTAATGACATGCACATATACATATATTAAAAAAAATTTCCCATATATACTTTAACTAATAACATAAAATTTTAGAATAATATGCAGAATATGATCCCAATTGGGGTCAAGAATTTTTTTTTTGATTTGTGTATGTGTCTATGTATTTGTGTGAATGAAGGAAAAGGAAGAAGAAAAGAGAGGACAATTGCTAACAGTGGTCTCATTAGGAGGTATGGCTGAAGGTGAAGAAAGAGGAGCATTTTAGCCTAATATTTCTGTTGAAATCAATTGTAATAGTGAGTTTTATTATCTTATTCAAATGATTAAAATTATCATAAGAATATTTTAAATCTTTTAAATTTTAAAAAATATTCATTTCTTTCATCTAGGTGGAGTCCCCTTCTAAAAATCTACCTATGAAAATTATACTATTTGTGGGTGAAGAATGTGCAGAAAAGAGCTGAAAGGAACTATGCCCTGATGTCCATGATGGTCCTCTGAGCAATAAGACTATAGGTATTTTATTTTCATATTTTTATACTTTCTTTATACTTAATAGGCAGCATGTGTTATTTTGATATGCAGGAAAAAATAAGGTGATTAACAGGAAAACAAAAAAGCTTTTGTTTCTCTTTTTTTTCCTCCATGATAAAAGCTCGATATAGCTCGAACAACTTATTTTTCTGATTTCTAGGTTTTAAAGAGTGTCCCTGGCAAATTACCTTCAAGAATGTGGTTATTTGTAAATTTTATTTGCCCCTGAAAAACTAGAAGGAAAAAGCCTTTATGTGTTTTTTTTTTCAATTTCTTTCTACAGATTTCTATGAGATCTGAGCACATAATGTGAAGAAAGTCACTAAACCAAAAGTCACTAGAGGAAACAACAGGTGTGTGGGTTCCTTTGACAAGACAGAACAATGAAGTATTCAGCAGCCCAGCTCATATCAGCAGTCAGGCAGACCAGGGTTTGAATCCTGACTGCTTATAGGTTATGTGACCTTGGGCAAGTTATTTACCTTCTCCAAGCTCCATGTTCTTATACTTTAAAGTGAGAATAATACTAATTCCTAACATTTCTTGATTTTGTCATAGTTGCAAGAATTAAAAATGGCCTAGAACAGTGTCTCAATGAGATTTCCATAAAAGAATTATATTCTTATATGTTCCACCTTCCAACCACACACAAGGAGTGCCAGTGGGCCTTGTAGACTCTCTGAGGTCTGGTTAATTGCTGACCAGTGCACCCAGCACAGTGCTTTGCCCATAGTAGGCAATCTACAAATATGCACTGAATGCATAATGATGATCTCATAGAGAGAAAGAGATGAAGTGTAGACTCAACCCTAGAGCCTGTCTTCAGTGATGTGGCATGTGACCTGACCTGGAGGTTTAGTCTCTGTGGGTCTGAGGCTGGAGCTGGACATCCCTATTTACAGCAAGATCACAGGGTCTTCCAATGACACACCCAGGTGAGAACAACTGGACTCCAGAGGTGACACTAAGAGGTGAAATAATCTGCCCAAGTTTGTAAACATCTGGCTAGTAAGGAAGGTAGGGCTAGAGCAAATCCAAGTCACCTGACGGTCATAGCAATTGGGTGTTTGACCCTGCCCCCAGTACTTGACCCTGGCCCTCTGATTTCTGTTGGTGAATTATTACAGCAAGAAGATGGTCTGCAGTAGGAGTTAGTGAAATAGGACATGAAATGAGATCGGAATGCTTCCTGAAAACAGTCTACTTATCTTTTGGCAGTGGAAGGAAATCTATTATGGCACCTGCCCTGGCCGGGCGTGGATGAGTCCACATACCTGTCGGGCAGGCCCCACAGTAGAAAGAACCTTGTGTGTTGAAGCACTGCACAAGAGGTGAACATGGTGCATGCTGGAGATTGCACTCGTCTATGTCCAGCACGCAGGCTGAGCTGTTCAGTGGAGATGTCCACCCAGCATCGCAGATGCAGTTGTACTTGGGCTGGGAGGATGACAACAGTGTAAATCAAGGCAATCAAGAAAATGAGCAAGAAAAGCCTTTGAAAATCTCACCAAGCCCCAACTGTTTATCCTCCAGCATTCATTTCCATAAGCCCAATTGAGTGGCTTCTCTTTTTCTTCCCATATGATTAAGCATTTAGACCAGACCATGCAGAAAAGAGAAACATCTTTATTTCAGAGTAAGGAAAACCTATAATTTGCCCCAAAGATGCCAGGGAAAGAGCAACAACAATCAAGAACTGTAAGTCAATATAATTAAAGTCAATCCACTCAGCCTGCAATGTTTTTAGAGGGAAAAACACCCATGGAGACACAGACCTTGGAAAATCCATTCTGTTTGTTTCCTTTTTGAAAGTCTCTCCTTCCCCTCCCACCCACTCCCTCCTCCCACCATCACTGGAAGGGAACCATTTTCCATCACATGAGTAGGAAAAAAAAAAAATAGAACTAAAAATAAAGACCCAAAGGTCTCATACAAGGCCGAGCAGGCCAGGGCTGGATGATCTTGAAGGTCAGGAGTCAAGGTTGTCAGGATCCAAAGCCCAGGGGGCACTCAGGGAGGTGGCTTAGAATCTGCAGCATTCAAAAGTGCTCCCGGGCCAGGAACAATCCAGATTCCTTAGAACACCATGCTGCCACCAAGAACGGGCCTTTGGTGTTCCCATGTTTCATCACTGTTATAACCCACAAGGCCAAGAGAAGGTTATGTCTTGCAGATTTATGAAGGAATAATAAAAATGGTAGTAATTTCTATAATGATATCACCTCTGAGTCCAGTTTTCTGTTTATTTATGGAAAGCTCTCATCTTTTTCTTCACCTGTGCCCAGCTTCCTCCCTGCAGCTGTGCCAGAGCTGTGCTCACACACAGACATGCGGGAGGAGGACTGAATGACCATGACTCCCTCCAAGGAGCCACATTCTGGGAGGGACTCACCTCATCAGCCTTCACTCGGACTAGATCCTCACAGATGCCATGGACACACAGCGCCTTGGAACCCCCTTCACAGTCATCATATTTGGATGCACACTGGGGGCCGTGTGTCTCAGGTGAGCAGAGACAACTGTTGGTTACACACGAGCAGAATGTTAGGGCTTGTGCATCAGAGCAAGTGCCTGTTTCTTAGCATTAATTTAAAAAATAATAATTCCAACTGTAAGTCAGTGATATTCACGTGGAATCATAAACCAGAAACCAGATTCACTCTGCTCTGCTTCAAGCAGTGGACTGAGTAAATGTGTTATCTCTCAAATATAGTATGAGAGGGGTACAACTTACTATCTGGGCAAGACTATCGCCATAAATTCTTCTGGTATCAGGTCATCAAATGGCACTTTCAAAGGTCAGGTATCCATAAACTAAAGGGGATTGAGTTCATTCAGGTTGGTAAAGGGAGAGATCAAGTCCATTCATTGTCCCTCTGACTAGACCCACCAGTAAGCACAGATGACCTTGACTGAGCTGATAAATTCCCAACCGCTCTCTAGGATTGTATAACCCCACAAGCAATGGTATAGTGACATCTCAGAGAATACGATAATTATCATATTGCAAAGGGCAATAGTTCTATCCATAAGAGATGCGGTTAACACAGAAACATTTCTTTCATAGCCACATTTTAACTCACAAATGCAATTTTACATAATGCCCAAGCTTGCAGTGGGTGTTTGGTTATGAGAAAGTTTCAGTTCAACAATAATCACATAAACAAAGTTGTTTTAAACTATTGTAATCCTTAAAATTGCTGAGTTAGCTTTCTATCTGTGCTGCAGCTTCAAAGGGAATATGGAAGCTATGAGAATGGCAATCTGGGGCGGGGAAGGAGGTGGAGGGGTCACAGAGCCTAAGCTTATTTATCTTCACATGTTTGGGCACTTGTCCTGGAGTGGAGAGCCAGGCCCAGAGGTCACCATTTGCCTGCCTTGAGCAGCATTGGCCCTCACAGAAAAAGCTGACCATCAAGAACAAGGGTCAGAGACAAGGAAGAGGGAGGACCTGCATGGCCATGAACTACTTCCCGAGTGTTCCGGAAAGGGGCCATACTATAAGGTAAGGAAGCTCTTTTAACAGTCCTTGCTAAGGCACAACATCAGCTGATGCCCAAAGATGAAAACAAACATGTAATTGACATTGTGAGGAAGGAGAGTCTGGCTATTTGAGAAGCATCAAGAACCACACTCTGGGCACAGAACTTGTACCCATGGAGAGCCAGAAACAATTGCTGGGATAGCACCTTTCAGTGGGTTCTGAGGAAGAGATCACTGAGTGTGGCCAGAGAAGAAGAGTAAGAATATGGTACCATTCAGCCACTTAACAAGTAGAGTTGCCAGACTTGGTAAATAAAAACACAGGACACCCAGTTAAATCTGAATTTCAGATAAATGAATGCTTTTTGGTATAATTATGTCCCGTGCAATTTTTGACATCAATATATAATTGTGTAAAATCTGTTCATTAATATATTACACTCATGATCATTTCAAGGTTGCCTTTCTTATTAAGACAAGATCATTGACTAATAGCAATAGATGATTAAACTTTTAAAAATGTTTTCAACTATTCATTCCCTATCCATAACTAGTTCTATTCCTCTCATTTCTCTTTTTCCACACTCTCCCTCTCATACCCTTGTCCCTTTCCTCCTTACCCTCTCATCCTTACACAGAATATTCTTTCAGGAAATTTCATTAGACTTTTGGAGACTATAGAATTCTACACTATTTCATATACATATTTGAGCATCTGATCCAGGTAGCTTCCTTGCTAAAAGTTTATTTTACCACCACTTCTACTCATCAAAAAGATTTTTTTAATCTTTAAGCCAACTTTACTACTTTCTGAACCTATCATGTATAAGAGGTCTGAGTATTCAATACCCCATGGGACAAGACTGCTCAGGTTTAAATCCTGATAATACTATTAACTGTTCACTTTAAGCAATGTAATAACTCCCTCTGCCTCCATTTCTTATAAAATAATAGTGCCTATCTATGAGTACTATTTTCACCTTGGAATCTCAAGACATTTTCCGGTAGGAAGTGCTCAGGAAATTGTGCTTCTCTTATCACTAAGTGCTTTACTACTGGAAAATGACTTTAAGATTTGTGAGGAGAATCTGGTGCATGGACCTGCAGTTAAATTCTCTCTCTCTCTCCTCCTTCTCACTTAGAGATGAGTGAATTTTCATCCTACACTTTTCTCTAAAGAACTACAAAGTATACTTCTTTCATATAAATGTAGCTTATTGTGAGAAGACAGAAGGAGGAAGGCAGTCAAGTATACCATCAGCTTCCTTGCTAGGATCCTCAAAGGCAAGTATTAATCACATTTTACTGCAAGGCTCACATTGCCCAAGGCCACAAAATGAGAAATTGGCAGAAGATGAATTAAAACCTAGGTCTGTGTTACTCTTCCACAAATGTTTTTCTACATCACATTCCCATATTCTGAAAGGTAGTTAGTTGAAGACTTTACTTTTTTATTTTTTATTTATTTAAATAATCTCTACACCAAACGTGGGGCTCATACTCATGACTGCAAGATGAAGAGCCACATGCTCCTCCCACTAAGCCAGTCAGGCACCCCAAAGACTTTTCATTTTTATGTGTCTTTTTAACCTAACAGTGTTTACATGCAAAAATATATTCTCAAGGCATCTGGATATGTCCTTTAAAGAAAAAGAGTGATGAATTGTATACCTCCCTGCAGAAGTCAGCTTTGTAATGATTTAGGATTGCTAGTTTGGTTCTGGCAGAACAAAATTGGGCTTTTCAGTGTTCAAAAACCCTGCAAGTGCATTTGGCAATTGAAAAGTGGTCAAATACACTTCATAGTCATAGTTTAACTTATGTTAGAGTCCATGGTTCAATATTAACATAACTGACTGAAACAGGTAATACCTAACTACCGCTGAGCTGAAACCAGATTGACCTCATCGCTCAAGCTCTGCATGTTTTAAAACCCACCAGTGATGACAGTGGAAAGAAATGAAAAAAATATGTGAACCATCATTGTGCTCTTGGAGAAAAACAAACAACGAACTCAACTTTTGTTTCTAGAAAGCTTGTAGATCTGAGCCCAAAATATCCACCATCCACATATAGCAAATTTGCATCATAAGGTCTGTTTTAAATCCAAAGTAAGCAGGAGAACAAGATGCATCAACTCTTCAGACTAAAGAGGCAATAACAGCATCAGGAAGTGGCAAAATATTATCTGCTGGCTGTGTGAAGCAGTTAGAAGCAAGACCTCGAGCCACAGGAATCAGTGGAAACAGACAAGGGTCTCCTTGCTCTAGTTTCATTACTGAGAAAAAATTTTTTCCCACAAAGTTTCCTATGAAACAGGGCTTCCAATTAATTAGTATCTGCCAGTGCTTTATCTTTCAAAGGTCTCTATAATTAGGAATCATTAATCCCTTTAAATAAAGACTCCTTTGTCTTCCCAAGTAACGGGTTCCAAGAGGTAGAGACTGAGGGAGGCCTCAAACCCAGAGCAAACCTGTTCCTGTGACCACATTTCGGCAGATCCAGATTATTCAACATTGGCTCATTTTCCTTTAACGAATGTCCATGGAAGTTTCCTGAAGGGGTTTCCAGCCTCAGGGAAGCTACTGATTAACGAGCATTTAATCTCACATTATTAATGGAACACAAGAAAGTACCTAAATGTTCTCTGTTTCATTTCACAGATTCCACAAAGCAAGCATTTAGTCTTATGTTCATGTACATTTTTCTATTTTCTGTCCTCCAAAAAGTCTCCATCAAATGCTTGAACGAGAATATTTAGTTCACAGATATCAATTGGAATTCATGGGGCTACATAAATTATCCTCATATCCAGAGGAGAAAAAATAGATTTAAATGTTCATCCTTAGCTGTCCTCCAGAAAATCTATTGAAACCAAAACCATTTCCAGAGTCAGCACAATGAGCCCTTGGGGTTTTTTTTTGTTTGTTTGTTTTTTGTTTTTGGTTTTGTTTTTACAGGAAGGTACAAAAGAGAATTCAATATTTCTCATATGAAGTTAAATCTGCCATTTGGGTAGCTCCCAACAAATAAAAATGGTTCTTTCTCTTTCTCTCTCATGATTTTACCTAGAAAAGTAACTCTAATCCTTGACATGCAGCAAATAGTTAAAAAAAAAAAAAGATTTTTTTTCTTTTCCATTTTGCAGGAGTAAAAGTAATGTGCTGGGGGGAGAAAAAATCAATTTTGGCTTGGTCTTTGGGTCTTATCCCACCTACTGCATATCTTTGTTATTCTGTTGGGTTTCAAGACCTGGAGGACAGTGATGATAAAGGAAGACCAGGTGAGAGATCTAATCTCCAGGACATTCCTTGATATCAGGAAGGCAGGAAAGTACTAACTCTAGGACTCATTTTCCTCCAGTATCTCTGAGCAGCAATTCTCATTGATAAGTGCCCATAAACAGAGATCAGGAGATAGTGCTTTCAAGGGAATGAAAGATTAGACTAGCATTTTGGATCTAGCTGAAGCTAGAATGCTCATAAAAGCAGACAAGGATCAGGGAGTTCATTAAAATGAGAAACAAAGTCCTGGAAGCAAAAGTCTCTTTAATAAATAACATAATACTTAATTTAAGTCAGAGGTGATTGATTTTGTTTTTTTGTTTTTTTGGTTTTTTGGTTTTTTTTTGCACAATGAACAAAGCTCATGAAAATATCTATCAGAAGTTTGAATGAATTCACTTTATGACTTGGAGTGAGCAAAAAATTTTAAGATCAGATCAAAAGAACAAAAGGATCAATTAAATGAAAAAGGATTGTGACTGCTTTTTGAGAAAACTGTGTTAACAGATGACAAGGAAATAACGAAATTACTGCACTCGGTTTTGCTGGAAAGAACAGAATGGATATTGTTACAAGGGAATGGGAGAATAAGATAGCAGAGACATTAGTAAGAAAGCAAATAATTGCTCTTTACTCCAGTGAGATTATACCCCTGTGTATTGAAAGGATTTGTTCATGTTACAACAGAATCACCGTTTCTACCTTTTAAGAATCACACAATATAGGAGACCAACCAAAAATGGGGAGAGAAGAGAAGAAAGAAGAGAAGAGAAGAGAATGGAAGATGAGGGAAAAGAAAAGGAAAGAGAAAAGAAAAGAAAGAAAAACATTACCTGTAACTCCCTGCTGTATTTTCACATGTGGCTCCATTCTGACAGCCCAAGGGCGTTCCTGAGTAAATCTGACATTCATTCACATCAACTGAGCACAGAGGGCCCTGAATTCATGCAAAGAACAAAGTCAGGTGCCCCAGGTCACAGAAGCATCTGGGGCCAATATTTATATGATATATTCAAGGATATATGCACAGTAAAGAAGACTTCAGTCAAGGGAGATATAGTCACAATAATGCTAATACTAGTATCCAGTTACCCTTCCTCTTGAACTCACATTTGGCCTAAGGGAGCCACAGAGCTCTTGGTAAAGTCATGCCAATCACACAAGAAGAATCCTTATACTAACAAATCCTCATGTTACTATAAGGCTATGCCTGGGAATAGTCACTTAATTTTTTTTTAATGCACATGTCAGAAACATTTTCACCATTAATAGAAAAGGGCAAGAAAATTTACATAGCTCTGTCAAGATTCATTTAGTACTTTCAGTGCTGAACAATTTAAATTCATGCTAGCCTAAATGTCATGCCCTTCCATATCATTATACAGGCCAAGTGAACCCTTCCTTCTGATGGCTTAGTGTTCAGTGGGCTATGTAGTCATCTTCACCATTGTTTGGATTTTGGCATACATGGTGTATTTCATTCTGATTTGGGAGACCGCAGAATCCTAGAAACTTTGGATGGGGGAATTTAATACATCTGAATGAATCCAAAGAAACCACTGATGCTGACTCATTGTCATTTTTAACCAAAGACCAAGTGACTTACCTTCCATTGTGAGGGACAGATACAGAAAAAGGAATCATGGAGATTGAGGCAGGTTCCCCCATTTTGGCAGGGGTTGCTACTGCAAACCTTTTTGTCAACTGTCTGAAACAAAGACAGGACAGTCAGCAAGACCAGTGAGCTTTCAGAAGGCAGCAAAAAAAAAAAAAGCATATTTCACTATAGGTGCTCATGTGGAACTACATTATACTCCTAGGCAGGAGAAGGTCATCCTCCAGACTTTAGATCAATTACTTAAGTTCTTCAGATCAACTCTTTCATGATAAAAACAAAGTGTTTCACATTATCAGTCCTATGCATTTTCCTTCCCTATTTACAAGCATTTAACCAGGATGGAAAGAGGCACAAGGGAAGAAGATGCTCACTCTATTCTTTGGAAAAGCATTGTTCACCTGAGAAATATATGCTGCTGGACAAGAGTAAAGATTTCAAGCTGGGAATAATAATGGACATTCCTATTGTACTAAGAAAACAAAATGGGAATTCCGGTTCTTTTGCTGCTATTCTCTTTGGTACCTCCAGATAAGCATTTGAAATCTGATCATCTTTTACTGCCACCCCTCCTCCCATGGGTTAAGATGACTGAACTCTTTTCACTCCAAGTAAGTCCCTTTGTTTGAAATGTGGGCTTAGATACACCCTCCACTCTTGTGCTCACATGACTACTTTTCAGATCAGAGTCATGAACAGACCTGCCTTTGTCTACACAACCTGGGGAATCTTACCATATGTCAGCGACTAGTTCCAATCTCATAAGCTTTGTAATGCCTTTGGGGGCAGAAAAGCTCTTTACAGAGGACGAGTGGTTATACAAGAAAAGCTATTTTATTAACTTTGCCTAATTATAGTAATTCTCTATTTTAAGAGTTAAAATAGGGCTGAAAAATAAAATTTCAAAAAATTAAAATAGGACAAATTATTCATTGCATTCTTTTTTTATCCAGTGACTCAGAGAGAAACTCATGTCTGTCCCCTTCATTTTACAGATGAAACAGAGCCAGAGGGTAGCCAACTGACTAAGCACCGTTTATTGCCAAACCCATCTCTCTCTTTTGTCAAGTGAGGTGATCATGCATGTAGGGGTCTCTTTCTGGACTCTGTTTTCTTCCATGATCCATCTATCTTTGTGCCATTACCACAAATAGTACTGTTCGTCAGAGGACACTATTACAGAAATTGACCACAAACTCATTGGAAGTTTCTGGCATACAAAAGCAACATTGTCTGAGGCTTTAAAACATGGAAGCCTGTGGAGGCCCAACAGAAAGTGGAATCAGTAAGCAGTGGGGAGGAAGACATTGGGGAACCATGCTAGGTATAGTACCCAGAGAGCACTTGTCCCATTGGAATGCATAAAAAGCACTTATATCCAAAAAATCATTCTAAATTTCTTTAGAATGAGGGGAAGTCTGAGGTCATTTGACTGTGGACTCCAGTTTTTGATCTTTGGTAGCAAGAATGAAGCACTCTAGGAGACTGGAAGCTAAAGTACAGTGTCTTGCTCCGGAAGTATGATTCCTTGCTTGTTTTCCTTCATTCAACTACTCCACAGAAAAGATAAAAACTGAGGAACAATTTATTATCAAAGTCAGGAAAAGGAATGCATACATGAACTTGCTCATTAAGTTTAAAGCATCAAAAAAGAGGACCACACTGGAGGCATAATCACAATAGATCCAGAATATTAGAACAGGGATTCTTAACTTGGAATCTCCTAACTTTTATTCAAAATTTTTAATATGGGGACATTCTGTTTATTTCTCTGGGTAAAAGGTTATAGCTTCCATGAAAATCTTAACACCAGCCAACCTCAAAACAGATAAGAAGTCTAACATTACAAGGACAGGTTTATAAGCATGTACTTGTAAAATTATGGAAGGTTTACTCTAAGAAACTGCTCAGATTTCATTACCAGTAAATGTACTTTTAAGGAAATTTGAAATATTTTGTGAATACCCCCAGCATCTGAGTTTAATGTTAGAGAAGTAGTATGGCTTGGCTCCCTTCCTTCCTTCCTTCCTCCCTCCCTTCCTTCCTTCCTTCCTTCCTTCCTTCCTTCCTTCCTTCCTTCCTTCCTTCCTTCCTTCCTTCCTTCCTTCCTTCCTTTAGAAAGGTAGGGGAGAGGCAGAGGACAAGGGAAAGAATCCCCAAGTAGACTCCCCCACTGAGCTTAGAGCCTGATGTGGGGCTGGATCCCAGGATCCCAAGATCATGACTTGAGCCAAAATCAAATTGGCTCAACCAGCTGAGTCACCCAGGTGCCCTAATGCATGGTCTTTCAATACTCACTCCTACATGCTAGAATCAGCAAGTTGGGGTGTCACTAGCTAACAGGTTAAGCCTGTATAACATGGGCAAAGAGTAACAATGTCAGAGGAGGAGGGTGTGAACCTCTGAACTCAGAGTCAAAAGGCTTCACATGCCCAGATGCTTCACAGGCCCAGTGACCCGGGGCTGGTTACTTTATCTGAAACTCGGATTCCTCATCTGTGTCCTGGGAAGCATAAACCATGTGGAGAATTAAATTATGGGAAAAAGCAAAAGTCCTTGATATGGATCATTCATCTACCTTAAGATAAGAATGCCAGCTCCATCCATACTTCTAGTGTATTTTCAGTGAAAGATGTCAGACAAGTAGTAGTTATGGGACCTACCTGCTGTAAGCTTTGAAATTTTCTCTCCAGATCCACAAGCTGAGCAGTAGGGAAGAGAATATCAGTTAGCATTTCACATGTGATATTGTTCCTTGGCATATTTTCCTAACACCCTCCACTGGGGACTTGCTTTGTCTGTTAATTCTTTTTTTATTGCTTTTTCCTTCCTCATTTCTCTTCCTTCATACTCCCTTCTATCATATAGATTTTTTTAAAGGAATTTTTTAAATAAGGAAATGCAACCCATTGATAAGTTGATTCATTGCTTTTCTGCACACAATTCTGGGAATTTTCATAAATGACAGTGATTCATCCACTTCACCAATAAGAAGGTTCTACCAGAACCTGGACAAGACCTACTTATGCAATGAGCTCTTGTCACAGCATTACAACCTTCTGCCCATCCCCTATTAGACTTGTGTCATCAAACTGAAAAGTCCATCATCACAATGCTAAATTTCTAAAGAGGACCAAAAGCTGGTATGTCTTCTGTAAAACAGTTACTTACAAAATTATATTAAGAGAGCCCATTTGTGCTGATGATGCAGATGTCAGACTTACCTTAGAATTAAGCTGATGGATTTGACTTGAAATATTTTGAGGCACATTGACTGCACTCCTTTTTAAATCTGTAATATCATCTTTGTTTTTCTGGATCTAATTTCAAAAAGGAAAAGGAGCAGGAGGAGAAGGCCAGTGAAAAAGTCATGTGTATGTTATCCATGCAAAATTTTCTGAAGTTGAGTACTGGTCTATTTGAAGCACTAAGGTCTTGCCCATCATTGTAGAGATCAAAACAATACCATGTATATAGTAAACATTGGACTAACATAGTCATGGCATAATTTTATTTGCACTTTTCAGGAACAAAACATCAAGGTACTTTCCTTTTGCATTTTTTCTCATCACAGTTGAGAGTGCTTGTTAAGAGGCCTAGCTTGGAATCAGACTGCTTGGGTTTTAAATCTTGGCTCAACCATTTCCTGGGTGTCCTTGGGTAAGCTGCTGCACTACTATGTGTTTCCCTTAATGCCCTTACAAATGGGGTGATAATAAAGCCAAACTTGTAGGGTAGTTGTGAGGATTCAATGGGATAATGCACACCAAGTGCTGAGCACTCTGGATAGCCCATAGGAAGCTCTAAATAATGCTAGCTTCTTACATTACAACTGATACACCAATGTGATACAGTAATTAATGGACACTGAAAACACTCAGTGCGACTGGGAGAATAATTGGCCAATTCTGTTCTCTGGCACAAGTAAACTGGTCCCATCCAAACCTTTCTCTGGCCCCTCTCCTCTAGCTCCTCTTGTAAAGGAGTCCCAGTATGACCCTATCTCTAGATTAGAGGATATAAGCCCACACAATCAGGCATTTCCCACTAGAATTCCTCCTTCTGCCCATCACTAGGCCTAGGGCGTTGCTCTTCACAGGACTTACCTCACCTCCAGTTACATTCCCTGGGCTAAAGATATAAGGGACAGATTTGTATAGACCTCTTGAATTAAATGACTATATATGAATACACAAAATTACTTCCATATATTTCCATTGTATTACCTGATGTAAGCATTCACCAAGGTCTTCCTCGTTTAATTTGATTTTTCCCAGGGATCCAGTTCTAAATTCAATGTTTTGAGCAGACCCAGCAAGAAACACTAAATTTCCCCTCTCTGTAGCCATTCGAGGTCTGTAGGGGTCAAACCAGAGAATGCATCAATTATTATCACATGTCATTGTTAAACAACAAAGTTTCTCACTGAGTATCTGTAGACTGCATAGGCCTTTGCTCTGTGGTCAACTCAACCAAACCCTCCCTGTTCATCTGCCCCTTTTTCTTTGCAGATTTCCTAGAGATGGCCGCTATAATCGCATATTTGCCTTATTTGCAAAATGGTCAGTGAATAATTTACGTAGAAGAAGATAATCCCATACATCAGCTTAAAAGTTTTTCCCTATTTGTTTTTAACATCATTGTTTTCTTGAAGAAAAATTACACCTTTGCTCTTCTGGCTATTTGTGGAAACTAATGACCACCTGCCCTAGGCCCTCAGCAGCAATAATCCATGTGTCTACTTACTGTTGGAAGTCGATACTTCTTTTTTGTCTCTGCAGTTCAAATCCTCCAGTTTCACCATTTGATTCAGCAAATGTCAACAAAATAATCAAACTCCAAAGAAAAGGTGAGGACATGCTCCTCAGCAACCCTCCTAGGGTGTTGGTAAGAGGGAAGCCACTCCAGCCGAGTGTGGAATTTCAGAGAAAGCAAACCAGGCAGATGTACTTTGGCCTGTGAAGTGTCCTGCAACTTTTCAGTTCTCTCTTCTTTTCCCTAGAAGGCCGTGTTATTTTTTCTTTCCCAAGGGATGTAAATGATCTTAGATCTTCAGTACTCTTCAACTTGTAAGAGGTCAAAATCTACCTTGAAGTGATGCACAACTTAATCATTATCTGTCTGACCTTTGAAATGGTAACCAACTGCTTTGGAAACATCCACTATAACAATCCTTGCTTAAGAAGTAGCCGCCTTTCAGCAAATGATAGTAGAAAAACTGGATATCAACATGCAGAAAAATGAAATTGGACCCTTACTTTACGTCATACAAAAATTAACTCAAAATGAATCAAATGCCTAAAAACAGGAGCCAACACTCATGGATGAAAACAAAGGGTGGAAAGCTTCCTGACATTGGGCTTAGCAATGATTTTTTGGAAATGACAACAAAAGCACAGGGAACAAAAGCTTGCAGAATGGGGAAAATATTTACTAATTATATATGTGATAAGAGGTTAATATTCAGAATACATAAAGAACTTCTACAACTCAACAACAACAAAAAATAGACCAGTTTTTAAATGGGCAAAGAAAATAGGCATTTTTCCAAAGAAATGGTAAAATTGCTAACCTGCCAAAAAGCACATGAAAAGATGCTCAACGTTACTCTTCATTATGGAAATGTAAATCAAAACCGCAATGAGATACCACTTCACACTCATAAGGATGGCTACTATCAAAACAAAAAAAATCAAGAAAATAAGTGTTGGTGAGGATGTGGAGAAATTGGAGCCCTTGTGCACTCTCAGTGAGAAAGTAAAAAGGTACAGCCACTACAAAACACTATGGCAGTTCCCTAAAAAATTAAACAGAATTATCATGCGATCCAGCAATTCCACATCTGGGTATATACCCAAAAGAACTGAAAAAAGGAGACTCAAAGATATTTGTACCACCATGTTCACAGCAGCATTACTCACAACTGCCAAAATATGGAAGCAATCCCAATGTCCATTGACAGATATGAATGGATAAACAAATTGTGTTACATACCCACAGTGGTATATTGTTCAGCCTTAAAATGGAAGGAAATTCTGGCACCTGCTACAACATGGGTTAACCTTGAAGACATTATGGTGAGTGAAATAAGGCAGACACAAAAGGACAAATACCATATGCTTCCACTTAGATGAAGGACCTAGAATGGTGAAACTCACAGAGACAGAATGTAGTATGATGGTTTCCTGGGATGGGGAAAGGGAGAATGAGGAGTTCTTGTTTAATGGGGACAGAGTTTAACTTTGGAAAGATGAAATAAGCTCTGGAGATGTATGATATAATATTTGCACAATAAGAATGTATGTAATGCCATTGAGCTTTACAAATTTTTTAAATGAGAGGCACCTGGGTAGCTCATTAAGTTCAGTGGCAAATTCTTGGTTTCAGTTTGGGTCATGATCTCAGGGTCATGAGATCAAGCTCTGAGTTGGGCTCCATGCTCAACACAGTCTGCTTGGTTGGGATCTCTCTCCCTCTCCCTCTTTCCCTCACTCTGCTCTATAAATTAATTAATTAATTAATTAATTAATTAATTAATTAATTAATTTTTAAAATGATAAAAATCATGCATTTTGTTATGTATATTTTACGATTTAAAAAAATGAAACCAGAGTTAAAAAGATGGGATGGGAACTTGTTGCTATGGAAACCCTTTGAAGTAATAAAAGGATGCTTTGCATGTAGACTCATTGTTTTCAGAATTTTAGGAAAATATACCGTAAAAACTTGAAAGTGTCATCTAAAATTTCAGTATTGACATAAAATTACCCTTAAATAAATTACCCTTAATACCCTTAATTACCCTTAATATCCACATTGATATGGAGAAATTTAATACTGTTTTACACATGTCTTGTTCAAACATAGCAACAAATATACTTGGCAAGATGCTGTTTACTTGAGGCGATACTAAGGTTGAGTAATGAGTTTCTTATTATGCTGTTGTATGTTTCAAGAAATGGGTATAATGCAATAAATGGAATCTCCAGTTGAATATATTTCTTTAAAGTTACATCTGTCCAAGGTTGTTTAAAATCTTAACAACTTGGGGTGGGAAGAGGGGAGAATCTTGACATTGTGAAATACTTGTCAACTTAGAACTGGACAAAATAAGGCAGAGTAGAATCTTCTGACACAAGGGACAATTCCACCCCTCTGAGCTATGAACATAACTGTTTTCATGATTATATTTTTCTAAAGTACATAATATGTACTCAGCAACTCCTTTCATGCAATAGACAATGTCTCTAGCATGGTCTCAAAAAGAACTTCCTGTCTTATAGGATTTTCCTGTTTGACAAATGTGCATATTATTAAACAAAGTAAAGGTCGTTTCTTTGCTCCTGATCTAGGCATGCAATTCCTAATTGTCCTTCATGTAAGAGAGAAAGAAAGAAAGAAAGAAAGAAAGAAAGAAAGAAAGAAAGAAAGAAAGAAAGAAAGAAAGAAAGAAAGAAAGAAAAGAAAGAAAAGAAAGAAAGAAGAAAGAAAAGAAAGAAAAGAAAGAAAGAAAAGAAAGAAAGAAAAGAAAAAGAAAAGAAAGAAAGAAAGAAGAAAAGAGAAAGAAAGAAAGAAGAAAAGAGAGAGAAAGAAAGAAAGAAAAGAAAGAAAGAAAAGAAAAGAAAGAAAGATCCTTTCAAGGTCTGACTGACATGGTGAGTTGAGGAATTTTCCCTCCAGCTCACCTCCTACTCTACTCCAGCTGAGATCAACAGACAAGTCAGACTCTTCTGCAAATGATGATTTGGTGGAAGCAATTTAAAAATCAATTGCTGTTTCCATGGCATTATCGTGCATTCTGTTTACTTGCCTTATTTGGAATTTCTTCAGCAAAGAGAAATTAAAATAGTCTAAGAATCCATGACCTACAGACTTAGAAGGTGAATCATCACCCTTCTTCCCTCCCCCAAGGTAAACCTTCTACCGATCTGACCTGAAACCCTGTCCTTCATTGATTAACAAAACTCCCATTTCCTCCCTAATCCAGAATACATTCCACAAATACCCTGCTTGTGCCCTTTACATATTAGCCCTTTATGGTACAAAATGATAGGAATGCAAATGAAATACATTGTAGATTTTTCCCTTCCAAGGTGTGTCTAGGGGACACCACATGGATGAAGGGTGATGAACATGGGGTCTGAAGCTCACCTATCTGAGTTCAAACTCCAGCTCCATCACTTCCTAACTATGTGGTTCTGTTTCTTCATCCTCAGAAAGATAAAAACAGCCCTTAAGGTGTTTAGTTTAGCACATTTGGTCTCTGGCACATACATGTCCACTGAATAGATACTGTTATTACCATGTGAATAAAAATAATAATACATATCCTTCCTCTCCCACCACTTGGGTTTGGGTTTATTAAGGCAAGAAATGATAGAAGTTGATTTTTAAAATCTTGGGTACAAGGAAAATCAGTGGGTTCTCATCTCTCTTCTTTTGGAAGAGGATTCCAGAATAGAGACATTCACTGGGGACTTCAAGGGAGGAATATGGAATCAAGGTTGTATCTCTCTCTCCATCTGTGTGTCAGCACGCTGCTAATCAACAACTCATGACTTCTGCTCCAAGTCCTGCCTTGTGGTCTCACTTCCCTCCGCCCTGGCTCCACAGCAATGCTTACAGAGGTCTCTGCTCCCTTCTCTCCCTCCTTCTTCCCTTACAAAACTACAAGAATGCAGTTGTAAGAATCAGAACTGTCTATTCCTTTCTTCCTCCCTTAACTTCTCCAAGATGTCTTCGTACAACCTCTGCTCCTTCTGTGCCATCTACTTCACCTCCTTTTTCTATTCTGAATCATCAGTCCCCACCTGTCTTCATAATTCCCAAAACAATGCACAAATGAAAATCCTATGGTCATCAAAGATGTGCATGGTACCACCTCACACTAGTGAGAATGGCAAAAAGTAACAAGAGAGGAAACAACAAATGTTGGAGAGGATGTGGAGAAAGGGAAATCCTCTTGCACTGTTGGTAGGAACACAAGCTGGTGCAGTCACTCTGGAAAACAGAGTGAAGGTTCCTCAAGAAGTTAAAAATAGAGTTACCCTATGACCCAGCAATTGCACCCCCAAAGATACAGATGTAGTGAAACGCCAGGACACCTGCACCCCAATGTTCAAAGAAACAATGTCCACAATAGCCAAACTGGGGAGAGAACCACAATGTCCTTCAGCAGATGAATAAATAGAGAAGATGTGGTATATATATATATATATATATATATATATATATATATATATATATATACACACACATATACATATACACCATGGAATATTACTCAGGCCTCAGAAAAGATGAATACCCACCATTTGCTTCATTTGCTTCCACATGGATGGAACTGGAGGGTATTATGCTGAGTGATATAAGTCAATTGGAGGACAATCATCATATGGTTTCACTCATACGTGGAATATAAGAAATAGTGAAAGAGATTATAAGGGAAAGGAGCGGGACTGAGTGGGAAAAATTAGAGAGGGAGACAAACCATGAGGGAGTCCTAAATCTGGGAAATAAACAAAGGGTTGTGGAAGGGGAAGTGGGTGGGGGAATGGGTAACTAGGTGACTGGCACTGAGGAGGGCATTTGATGGGATGAGCACTGGGTGTTATACTATATGTTGACAAATTGAATTTAAATTTAAAAATGTAAAAAAAAAACCCACAAAGATGTACATGGAAGGAAATCGCATTATACTAGAATTTCACATGAGGAAAATTGCTGGTTAAGAAGGGATCACAAGAGTCAGAACACTGATTAGGACAAAAGGGAAAAACAGAAAATAAAGGAAAAAGGGAAAATCCCAACAGAGAATAGAATTAACTCTGCCTGGGAAGAGCAAGGCAGGCTTCCCTAGAGACCCTCTGAGTCATACAGAATGAATGGTTCTCCAGGCAAAGTAGCCAGATTGGGAAGTTCAGACACAGGAAATGGTGCACAAAAAGTTTTCCAGTTAGAAAAGAAGTTAACATGGCCAAAGCTGTGTGCATTCCTGGGAGATGAAATTTCTAAAATAGGCAAGTCAGATCAAGAAGGACGTCGAAATGTCATTTTATGAGCTTAGGTTTTATTTTAAATAATGGAGAATTATAAAAGCATTCTAGGCAAGAGATTAACATGGTCACGTTTGTGTTGAACAAGCATTCCTGTGGAGCCAAGTCTCAGATGCAGAGTTAGCGAGGAGGCTGGAGTACAGTGAAAGATATGTGACCTGGGAAGGCCCCGGTGAAGGCACTGGGAGAGAGAGAGAGCAGGAAACTGAGAGAAATATTCGGGAAATGGGATCTACCCAAGAAGTGTTCGGGCAGTTAAGGGGGTAGGGTTGAAGTTCAGGTTCCTTGATGAGAAATTGGAAGGATAGAAGTGTTGATAATTGAATAAGAGAGAATAATCGGGGAATGAGGTTTTGGAGACAAGACCTTGAGTTTAGATTTGGATACAATGAGATCTGAGGGGCATCTGCCACCCACTGCTGCACCACGGCCTCACTCTCAAGTGGTTTAGTCATTGATGATGGGTGCAGGGAAGATCTGAGATGGACTGGAGCCTTGCTGCTTACTCAGAGCATGGTCCAGGGACCCAGCATAGGTGTCACCCACGAGCTTGCCAGAAATGCAAAAATCTCAGGTTCATTCTGGGACTCACTGAGTCTGCATTTTACAAAGACCTTCCTTCCCTGCCCCAGAGTGGGGAAGGCATCTTCTCTTTGTGTACCTGGGCTTCCTCTTCTTCAGTAAAGTCATTTTTGATATTGAAGTTCTTACGGATCTCCTCAGGAGTTTTCCCCTTGATCATATTGGCAACGGTCTTGCATGTAACATCAAGCAAACCTTTGATGTCTAAGTAGTTCGCAGCCAGAATAAGTTCAAAAAGTGTTCCTTGGTCAACTTTCAGGAATTCTTGGTCCCAAACAGGAATATCATCTGCTCCCTATTCTTTGTTCTCATCATCCTCAGGAGGAGGGGAGTCATCCTTGTGGTGGGTGTACCACTGAATGACCTTTTTTAATATTGCTGCGTTAACATTCGGTAAAGGAACTGGGTCATCGTCTCCTTCATCATTCATTTCCAAATCTTCCAACATGATCTTGATAGTCACAGACGGTTTGGCAATTTCAATATCAACTTCAAATATCTCTCCATCAGAACTCTGCAACTTAATTGAAGGCATGGTGCTCTGTCTCAAGCCAATGGTGGGCTGGAGGCTGACAAGAGCAGAGCAGACTTGCCGACCAGGGAAGAGACACAGAGAACAAGGCTTCTACCTTGTTAGGTCTTTCTATTCTGTGTTTAGGCTTTCCTCGAATGCTTTTGAACTTTAGGTGTCCATTTTAATTTAAGAAAAAAAAAACATTAAAGAGTGGATGATAAACTCTGTGTGCATGGAGGGTGTTCATTACTAGTAAGTTTTATCATGGGATGACAGAATGGCAACCTGGCAGTTTCACTGGGGAACCCCAAATGTTCATTTTTGAAGGTATTTTTCCCCTGGGGACATTCACTTTCTTCAAAAAACAAGTCCTCTAGTTTTCTATCTGGATGAGAAAAGATGCCAGAAACTTTACTGCTGAGTGTATAGATTTTATTTAGGCCCTTGTTTTCAGTCTTTTCTCCAAATTCTTAGAGTGCCTCACCACTACGCTGATATAATTCTGACAACTCTTACTTTATATACAGAGGCTCATTTTTAATTCCTCCTAGCTTTTTCCAAATCCCATTGTTTTATAGTCTTAATAAGCATTTATCGCAGATATTATGACATTCTTAACATTGAGGAAAATTCAAAAGAAGCAAAGGCCATGACCCTCAGTGGTTGCAACAAAGGTATATGTACACTTCTAGAGAGCTGTCATGGCACAACACTATAAAGGTGGATATGACAACATGGGACAAAATATATACCAAAATGCTATTAGGAAAACAGCATATACCAAACAGAAAAATAGGTCCTAAACCCAGTCTGGGCAGAGTATAGATGTGGCTCTGTAAATCCAGGAGGGTCATTTTGGAGAAAGGTGGCTGGGTAAAGTCGGGGGCATTGATTGAGGGCCTTATGGGGCAGGCTGAAGAATTTTGAATGGACCTGGTCTTACATCTTGAGTGAAATAAACCTGGTGTGGTATTTCTGGAAGGCCAGCTGGACTCACCTTGTGGCAGACTGGATTCACTGGAGTGAGGAGAGGGTGGAAAAGCAAAGGTGCTTTGGAGGAAGAATGTCAAGTTTCTTATATCCTATATCCAGTTCCCATCTCATTTTTATAGCTCCAATCTGGCTTTGGCACTTCCTTTGGTCCCTTTTAATTTTCATATCAGTTTAACAGAGAACACTGTAAAATTAATCTGCATTTTTAGCCATTAATGGAAACACTGGTGAATATAATGATCTCTTATAACCTTCATGACACTAACTCATTCTCTTCTCCAGGGACATAACATTGTTTAAAAGGTACATTTACATATGCTAGTTTTGTGATTTTCTACAAAATTTCAAGGCAATACAATATTGTTCCAATTGTCTATTCAATTTTCATGAAGGATTACATGAAATAATTATGGAAATTGGTGTAAGTTTAAAACCATCCATTTGCTCATTTTACGGGAAATGCATTACCTCCTAGGAAATTAGCACATCCGCTACTGTGATGAACTGATCTCTGTGAATGCAGTGTGGTCGGTCTTGACTCAGGGAACATAATCCAGGCATTTGTTCTCCATGCTCATTACAACTATGATTGCAATTATCCTTGAGTAGAATGGAAACGAATTATGAGTTAATCATTACCATTTGAATAATTCAGGTTTGGCAGAGATTTTCCTGAGAAGGTAGATTTATATGTTATTGAGAGTTTAGAGGACTTTTCTGGTTTTTTTTTTTTAAGATTTTTTTTTAAGTTTGATAATCCCTACATAAACAAGGAGACTCAAAGAAAATTCATATTCAGAAAAAGGAATGTAATACCAGACTAGGGTTTCAGATGAGGAGCACAGGGGTGCTAATGGCACATGTATACACACATGCCATCTACAATGTTAACCTCATGTCACATATTCTAGAAAACATAAAATAAGGACTGGGGGCCCTTGTGTCATTGTGAGAGAAGGACTGGCCAAGGATAGAGCACATGCCAAGAGTAAACAGAAATTACTAGGATTAATGGCTCCACAAGCCAGGGAGGAAATAGCACAGCTTTCTCTACCTCCCAAAGCTCTTGAAACCAGAATTTCAGCACTTCCCCTGGATTCATCTGAGCTTAATTTCTATGAAGCAGTGACGTGGAGGTTATCTTTGGGGAGTGCCATGGGCAAACCCTCCTGACATTCCTTCTCAAGGTAACCTACAAAGAATAAAATGAGGTTTGTACCTGGTGTTTCCTGAAATTCCCTGAACAAGGCAATGAAGTGCAAGATTCAGACACCATGATTCATACCACAGTCAAAGATAAGTGCCACAATGCACTAACACTGAATGTGTGGGGCCACAGAAGTGTAGGTGGCAAGCAACTGCAACTTCTCTTGGTTCCAATCTGTTGCAAAGGGAGAAGTGCACTTTCATAGCAATATTTTGTATATGGTGGAGGACGACAGCAAGTGATGTGAGCCTGTCACCACCAAGCAGAGACGGGGGGAAAAAAAGAAGAGTTTAGGGATATTTGGCACACTACAGAACTCTGCCTCTTGTACTTTTAACTGGGAAGATACAAACAGGAGCGGCACACAGAAACATCTTTATCTGGCAATGGGAGGCTTTGCTTCATGGATGTGATTTATGGTGGGAGGAGTGTTTTCAGAAGGCCAATGCCTTACAAAGCACTATCATTCCCAGGGGATTCGTTAATTGAAGTGCCACACAGATCTGTGGGAAGATAGAAGGTGTCATCAGGGCAGAAAGAAGGATGAGATGACCTCACTTCTAGGTCTTTTTCAGTGCCCTTATTCCAAGATCTATGAAAACCAAAGCTTTTGTCCCATTGTTATTTTTTTTAATATATAGAAGCTTGGGCTATATTTATTACAGAAGTACTGATAAATCAAGCTTTGTTGACAATTCCTAGACTATATTCATACGAAGCATAAGCAACCCCCTAAGAGTTACACACAATTCTGGCATTAAATAATTTTCCTATAAAAACCTAATGTGTTTTTCTTATTAGGTTGACTGATAGAATTATTCCAACACTTCTCCTAGTCATCAAAGACCATAATTATTCTGCTATAAAACTCAGCATGCTCATATTCAAGTCAGATTAACTGGACAATTATTTATTAGGTACCTACCATTCGTCAGCATCTGAGAGAGGTGTTGAGCAGACAGGACAGAGTAAGATGCAGCCCCTGGCCTGGGGGTAAAATGTCTAGGGAGGAGACTGTATTACATGCCATCTGAATGCAGAGGGGGCTGTGGCTTTGAAGCTAGTTTAAAAGGATCAGACTCCACGGTAGAGACTTGGGATAGAGTACTGGCTTTGAATGAAAAAATGTTTTAATGATAAAAGAAATGTAACTATACTATATTCAGTTTGCAGAGTATAAACAAGAAAACTTTGAATTCATTAATCTGTCATCCTTATCTATTATTTTATTCCAATCTATTTACAGATGAATAATTTCACAGTTAAAATCATAGAATATACATGTATAAAATTGGGTCTCCTCTTCTCTTTTTTCACATGAGCCTGATTCAATGTCACCTAGTCTCCCTTGACAATAACTGTAAAAAGCTGCATAAAGTTATATACACTCATATATTATTCATATACCGTAAAGTTCACCCTACTTAAGTGTACAATTAAATGTTTTTTAGTATTTTCAGACTTGTACCACCATCACCAACTAATTCCAGAACATTTCCATCACCTCAGAAAGAAATCCTGTACCCCTCAAGTCCCCCTCCTTCCTCTACCCCTGGAAACCACTAATCTACCTTGCTTATTCTGGACATTTCATATAAAATGAAATTATATTATGTGCTTTTTTGGGTGTGGCTTCTCTCACGTAGCATCACGTTCCAAGGTTCCATCCATGCTTTAGCACATGTCAGTACTTTATTCCTTTTTGTGGCTGACCCAGTTACAGATATCCACACTTTGTTTACTTGCTTGTCAATTGGTGAATTTAAGAGTCCTTTCCACTTTTCAGCCATTAGCGTAACGCTGCTGTGAACATTCCTGTACAAGTCTGTGTGCAGATATATGTTTTCAATTCTCTTGGGCACACACCTAAGAGTAGAATTGCTGGGCCATATGGTAACTCAACTTTCTGAAGAGCTGCCAAACTATTTTTCAAAGGGGTTGCCACATTGCATAGCATTTTGACTGGTTTCATAATCACTTTTTTCACTATTGTCTCCCTGAAGGGCATGTAACACGCTTCTAGTTCTTCTACATTTAATATTTTCATTTCTATAGCCTTTTGTCCTTTTGAATTATATTATGGTAGATTCCCCTTGTGGTTCTTGTTTTAACCATCATGTTTACTTTCAACCCACCTGCATTATTTGAGTTTCTTGTAAATGGCATGTAATTATATAGTTTTTTTATCCACTCTGCCAATATCCATATTTTAGTGTATTTTCACCAATGATACTCAAGATAATGATTGAGGTGGTTGAGCTCGTATGCCCTTTAATCATTTGTTTTGTTTCCTCCACTTGTTTGTTGGCGTGCCATTTAATTAGTTGTTTCTTTCTTGTTGTTTCCTCCATCTTACTTCCCTTTCCCTGCCTTCCATCTTGATTTAATCATAGCATTTGAGTGCATGTCTTTGTATAGTTTTTCCAGTGGATGCTCTGGGTATTACAATATACATTTATGATTAACAACGGTCTCCTGGTATTAGCATTTTACCACTTCACATGAAATGAAATCTCACTTCCATTTAGGTCTCTTGACGTTCCCTACTTCTAAATATCATTGTCTTGAGCCTCAAATGATGAAATTAGAATTTTTGCCTCAATCATCAAATGTGGTTCATAAAAGTCATGAGGGTTACAGAAGGGGAGGCAGCGGGGGGGATAGGGTTACTGGGTGATGGGCATTAAGGAAGGCACACAATGAGACTAGCACAAGGTGTTCTATGTGGCAAATTGAATTTAAATTAAACAATTTTAAAAATAAAAGGCATGAGGACCATATTTATTGCAAATGCATCCCCAATTCTATTATTTCCATTGATCTTCCTTTCTGATGCTCCAGGATGCCTTTTATTATTTCATTTCTGTTTGAGGAACTTCCATTAGGCACTCTTTTGGGGTAGGTTTGCTAGCCATGTATACTTTCAGTTTTGCTTCACCTGAAAATGTTATTATTTCCCCTTCATTCCTGCAAGATAGTTGGGAGGAGAACAGAATTTGCAATTAACAGGTTTTTTTCTTTCAGCACTTGAAAATATTATGCCACCTCTTTCTGATCCCCATGGTTTCTGATGAAAATCTGCTGTCACTCAAATTGTGTCCCCCTCTAGTAGTGGGTCACTTTTCTCTACGTGCTTTTGATTTCTTTTTCTTTGTTTTTATTTTTCACGTTTAATTATGATGTGTCTTTTGGATTTAAGTTTATCCTATTGGTGGTCCACTCAGCTCTTTTGTATAATTGTATCTTTTGCTAAATCTGAGAGGTTTCCATCCATTATTTCTTCCCAGCTCTATTCTTTTTTCTTCTCTATTTCTGGGACTTCAAATATATGAATGTTGGCACTTTTGTTATTATCCACAGATCACCAAGGTTCATTTTTCCCCCCACCTTTTCTAATTCAGATTGCATAAACTCTATTGGTTTATTTTCAAGTTACTGATAAGCTTATTTATTTTTTTGAGAGAGAGAGAGAGAACATGAGCAGGGGGAGGGGCAGAGGGAGAAGCAGACTTCCCCTTGAGTGGGGAGCTAGATGTGGGCTCCATCCTGGTACTCTGGGATCATGACCTGAGCTGAAGGCAGACACTTAACTGACTGAGCTATCCAGGGATCCCTCAAGCTCCTGATTTAATCTTCTGTCATGTCTACTGTACCATTCATTAAGTTTATTTGGTTATTGTATTTTTCAGTTAAATAATCACCATTATTTCTTTTTCTAAAAATTGGTAAATTGGGGATCCCTGGGTGGCGCAGCGGTTTGGCGCCTGCCTTTGGCCCAGGGCGCAATCCTGGAGACCCGGGATCAAATCCCACGTCGGGCTCCCGGTGCATGGAGCCTGCTTCTCCCTCTGCCTATGTCTCTGCCTTGTCTCTGCCTCTCTCTCTCTCTCTGTATGACTATCATAAATAAATAATTAAAAAAAATAAAAATAAAAATTGGTAAATAATGTACACAACATAGTGATATTTTTGTTAACTTTTATTTTTGTTCTGAAAGAATATGTAATTATTTGTAGAGGCATTTTTATGATGGCTGCTTTAAAATCCTTGTCTGGTAATTCCAACATCTGGTTCATTTTGGTGGCATCATCGGTTAACTATCTTTTCTCATTCCAGTGTGATGTTCTTGATTCTTGGTACAACAAGGAATTTTAGATTGCATCCTGGATATTTTGTCTGTTAGGAGACTCTGGGTCTTAATCTTTCATTTTAGCAAGTAATCACTCTATTTATGCTTAGCATGCAGACTCTGGCCTACTTTTTGGTAGGCAAAAAAGGGGCATTTTAATTTTCAGAGCCTTTCGGTGTGTTTTGCTTATCTGGTCCTGCTGGGGTTCCATATGGTCCTCAATGGTGCTGGTTTAGGGGGAAGAAGTTTCCCCATGTAGGTCACTGGCACCTATAGATTGGGGTAAGAAGCCTCCTGTCCATAGTGATGAAAAAGCTTCCTGGATCAGGCCTTTGGTGGTAGGATCCGCTTTGGTAGTGCCCTCTGGCTGTCCAGGTTCTCAGCAAGGAAGAGGAGGCTCAGGCCTTGCAGAAAAGTAACAGTGCTTCCCCTGGACACTTGTCAGTTGAGACGCCTATATATTGCCCTTGCTGGTGGTATGATTCATCTGGTGTCGGTCATCAGGACTCCAATTCCATCTGGGATAGGATGGACTCCTGTATTTTTGAGGTTGGGAGTCAGGAAACAACCAAGTTTGGGTCACATCCTATTGGGTGGGAGGTTGTAAGACACTCTGCAACCATGTTTCTCTTCCAGTCTTGGGATTACTTAGCTGGCTTGTTTTCTTCTTCCTATCCATCTCTTTCTGATGCCTTTTGCATTATTTTAGAATCCTAGTTATCCAGAATTGATCATTGTACTTAGGAAGGAGCAAAGAGAAATGAGCACGCCTTCTTGTCCAGACAAGAAGTCAGAATGCAGTATTTTTAAAAATTTCTACCTGCACAACTTTCTCAAAAGATCAAGCCCTATCCTAGAATTGCTTTTTAAATCATGTGTTCCAAACTTGAGGAAATTTGGCTATTCCTCTGGGTATGGAGGAAGTAGAAGTAACATAAACAGTTCTCAAGAGTGACTGACTTAAAGGTGCTGTTTAAATTCTATAGTGTGATGGTCTTTTAGACAGCTTCAGTATCTGTCCAGAACGGGGACTATAGTCATTCACTGAACAAATATTTATTAAGGGCTCATTATGGGCCAGGTATTGTTTTAGTCCCTGGGAAGGTAGCATGAAAAAAAATTAAAAATCCCTCCTCTCTTGGAAGTTTATATTCTCCAAAATACTGGATGTGTTTCACTTATTTTTTTTTTTAATTTTTTTTTAAATTTATTTATTTACGATAGGCACACAGTGAGAGAGAGAGGCAGAGACACAGGCAGAGGGAGAAGCAGGCTCCACTGGGAGCCCGACGTGGGATTCGATCCCGGGTCTCCAGGATCGCGCCCTGGGCCAAAGGCAGGCGCCAAACCGCTGCGCCACCCAGGGATCCCCTGTGTTTCACTTAAAGTGAATTCAAATCATAGCAACTATCCAGCTAATTGTTTAACCGCCCATACCATTAGCTTTTCAAACAGCAAACTCAAATCTACTACATAAGTACTATCACATTCCATTAGGTGTTTTCAATAGTTTGTGTATATGAGTGACATTTAACTGTACTTGTGTAAGGAACTGAGTAGAATAACAACTATCTTATAAAAATGATATTCATGCTAGATTGAATTCAGAAGACTGAAATTTGTTCAATGTCGACATGTTTAGCCAAGCATACAAATCTGGTTGCAATTGGGCATGTATATCTTGAGGTTTCCAAGTGACATTTTCTGATTTCCTAAAGTGAATCATTGCTCAGGGAAGGCCATCTTGGGAAGGCCATTTTATTAATAGAAGCTGATAAATGGAAATAGAGTAGGAAAGAAGGTGACAATGATCTTGGGTGATGGGTTTGAATTTGGGAGATTGGGAAAGAAGCAGTACCATGAAGAGAAATATTGAAACTAATCATAAGTAGAACTGATTTTTTTAAAGATTTTATTTATTTATTTGTTTGTTTGTTTGTTTGTTTATTTATGAGACAGAAAGAGAAGGGGGAGGAGAAGAGGCAGAGGGACAAGCAGACTCCATCCATGCTAACTGCAGATCCTGACATGGGGCTTAATTCTACAACCCTGAGATCACGACCTGAGCTTAAACCAAGAATTGGATGCTTAACTGATGGAGCCACCCAGGTGCCCCAAGTAGAGCTGATTTTTAAATGGAGGATGATTTGTTTTCAAATAAGCCAAGTTTGGGGATGCCTGGGTGGCTCAGCAGTTTAGTGCCTTCGGCCCAGGGCATGATCCCAGAGTCCCGGATCGAGTCCCACATTGGGCTCCCTGCATGGAGCCTGCTTCTCCCCTCTGCCTGTCTCTCTGTCTCTCTGTCTCTCTCTCATGAATGAATAAATAGAATCTTTAAAAAAACAAAAAGAACAAATAAGCCAAGTTTGATGTGACAGCAAGATACTCAAGTTAAAGATGTCCCAGCATAAAAATTCTAGAATAGGGCTTAAGAAAAATATTGGATCTGGAATTATATGGGTATCACAGGCAAAAGAAGTTGTAGGAAAGGGTGAGATCTTAGAAAAATGGCTTGGATTATAAAGGACTAAATCTTTAGTAATGGATGAGTTCAGCTCTAGACCTCTGCTCTCCACTCTCTTTAGACTCTCCAGGTGATCTCATCTGATTATAGAGCCAACTTGGCTAAATAAACATGTTTCCTACTTACACTCTTATAATTTAAATCTGCACTGATATGAATAGACATAAAGGTACAAACAAAATACAGAGCAAATCCTTGAAGTAAACGATGAAACCATGGTATGCACAAGCAAAGAAATGAGAACATTCTAAAGCTATGAAGAAGAGTTCTATGGGAAAATTAACTTCCCATCTTCTAGTTTATGAAAACGTCTATCTAGATTCATATTTATAGGAAAATAAGTTTTTGAAAATTTTAGGAATCTAGTACATAGTGTACTTGATGGAGAGCTGTAAGTGTTGGATGTAGTTGAAAATAAGACTCAGAACCTATGGTGAATATGACAAATTTATTTGAGTACTTCAGGCATCAGAAGCCAAAAAAGTTCTCTGCACATGTTCATATTTATTGAACAAGTAAATTTTAAAAAGGAATAAACTCACAAGTCAAGACGAACAGTGAAATACTTTGGGTCATGTTTGCAAAATATTTCGAAGAGCATGAATATCTTAATGTAAAATATTCTTACAAGTCCTAAAGAGAGAAAGAGACACAGAGGCTAGGAAACTATGTGTTTTTTTTTTTTAACTGTAGGTTTAAAATTTTAGTAGCAAAGTGAAGGAATGATGAGAGGAAAAATGGTGCTGACAGGTTGATATAAACTGAAGTTGAGGAAAAGGTCTCAGATTCTTACTGCCTTTTAATAAAATGTGCAAAGGGGTTCCTAAATGAGATATTATAGGCATACTGAGATATCTTGGTATGATGAATGGAGAAAGAAGAGACTGGATTGGAAGCAGATCAAAAAAAAATAAATGAATGTCAGGAAGTTGTATGATAGGATAGTTGTATGAAACACATTAGGAGCTGAGAAGAAGAGAGTTCTAGTACAAGGAGGTTCAAAGGCTGTCTTGAAAAATTTCATAATTACATAATGAGTTCAACCACAGGCTCTGAGAAAACTGCTGAGATCATATGACCCTCACTCAATTTCAAAGTCCAAAGCTATTTGTAAACCAGTCTATAACTTGTGACCTAAAATAGTCATAGTTCCAAGCTGAAGATCAAATAATAAAAAGTTATCCATCTTTTCAATAGCATAACCACCTGAGGAAAACATTTTAACTGCTTTATCTACATGGACTTAAAATTAGATTATTATTTTATCTTGGCTTATTTGGGAACCTCTTGATTCTAAATTCTGATTTTAAGATTTTATTTATTCATTTGAGAGAGAGAGAGAGCGCATGAGCAGGGGGAGGAGCAGGAGAGGGAGAAGCAGGCTCCCAGCTGAGCAGGGAGCCCAACATAGGGTTTGACCTCAGGACCTGGAGATCATAATCTGAACCGAAGGGAGATGTTTATTTAACCATCTGAGCCACCCAGGCACCCCTAAATTCTGATTTTACACTATAAAGTTACCTCCCTTTCCAAAAAAAGGCACTTCAGTTTGGATGCAGACACATCAGATGGCACGCACGATGCATCTGTCCGTATACACATGAGGTTAGACCAACACAGTAGTTGCTTCTTCATTCTGCACTGCAATCACTAGAACTAACCAGTTTTATGTGTCCTTAGCTTCATTTCTCCATCCTCAGAGGCCTCTAGTTGAATAACTTCTGACCAGAACTATGTTGAGATTGAACCAGAAAACAGACTGGTATTTTTGTTAAGGAATCCTACCCGCTACCCTCAATTTTTTAAAAAGTGCTGCATAGTCCTGACTTTCACAACTTCAACTCCTGGTTTTGTCTCTTGAAAAGGCTCTATCTTGAGAGGGGAGCAAACAGGCTGGTTGTCAGAGTATTGTCTCACTTTTTATGGGCAGTGTCCAGGTGCACGTCTTGTTGAAGAGCCAGAACGAAATGTGTAGGATGTTCTGAAGGTCAACTGATCCCTTAGTAATGGGGTGATTTGTGCCCTTCCTTCTGTCATTTGGCTCTACTGCCTCACAAGACTGTCAAACTCTAGCTCTTTCTAGTATGATGACTACCTATCTCCTTTGCAAAATAATTTTCCAATATGATTCATCTTGCTTGTGTTATTCATTTGGTTATCTCTTGTTCATTAGTTTGGGGTCCAAAAAAGTTGAGTATGAGTTGCCTCATACTAAAAGTATGAGTTGCCTCATACTAAAAGTATGAGGCAGGGTAATAACTTTAAAGTATTTGGCAAGCAATTTGAAAAAGCACCAAAAGAAGTGATACAAAAAGGAAGATAAAGATAAAGATCAGTTTACTGGGACACCTGGGTGGCTCAGTTTAGTTAAGCATCTGCCTTCGACTCAGGTCATGATCCTGGGGTTAGGGCATCGAGCCCTGCAGAGGGCTCCCTGCTCAGTGGGGAGTCTGCTTTTCCCTCTGCCCCTCACCTTGCTTGTGCCCACTCTTGCTCACTCTCTGTCTCTCTCGAATAAATAAATAAAATCTTTTTTAAAAATCAGTTTACTGTTAGAAATGGTAAAGATTTCATTACATATAGTTCTTTTTAGAAGAAGAGTCTGTAGTTTCCAAAATACTGCATAAATTAACAGTAAGTCCAAATATCAGGATTTGTAAAACAAATGTTAGGCATATTTATTACCAAAAACATAGAGCAGACATTCATTAAAATAACATTTTTAAGATTAATTTTGCATATATGTATATGCTAAATAAATGACACTGTAAATATGTCTTCATTAAGGTGTTTTATGCTTGCTACTTTTTTATTTTCAAGGGCAAGAATCACTATATTGAATATACTTCAATAATTTAAAAAAATTCACAAAGTAATATTCTGTTTTATAATTAGGAAGAAAACACTCTACAGAGCTTTCATGGGTTTATAGTTGGTGCACTGGAACTCAACACTTATTTTGTCTAACATTGCTCAATGGGGCATAGGACACTATAATTATAGCTTAATCATAGTAAAACTCTGTACCTTTTTATTAGTAAGATTCTTTCAGCAGTGAAGAGAACCTAATGAAAGTGTGACAAAGTAATTTCAGATTGTTGTGTACTAAAATTTATGAGACTTGTGCTAAGGTTTGTCTTTAAATACTATACACAAAATGTAGGTGTGATAATTGATATGTATATGCATTGGCCTACAACTTCCCTATATCCATATTTATCTATGAGTTTTTCTGAAAAATGGTGGTGGGGAATGATTAGGGTATTTTTGTTAAATTGTGGCAAAATGTATATAACATAAAACTTGCCATTTTAAGGATTGTTATGTATACAGTTCAGTAGTATTAAGTACATTTACACTGCTATGCAACTATCACCACCATCTATGTCCAAAACTTTTTCACCACCCCAAACAGAAGCTCTGCACCCATTAAACATGAACTCCCAGCCCCCAAGCCCTGGTAATGTCTAGTCTACATTCTATCTCTATGAACCTGATTCTTTCATGTACTCCATATAAGTGGAATTATAGAAAATTTGCCCTTCTGTGTCTGGCTTATTTCACCAACTATAATATCCCCAGAGATCATCCATGTTATTGCATATGTCAGAATTTCTTTCTTTCAATGGGTGAATAATAATCCACTGTATGTATACACCACATTTTGTTTATCCATTCATCCACTGATGGACACTTTGATTGCTTCCACATTTTGGCTATTGCGAATAATGCTACTGTGAACATTAATATACAAATACCTGGTCAAGTCCTTACTTTCAATCCTTTTGGGTAAATACCCAGAAGTGGAATTGCTGGGTCATATGATAACTGTATGTTTAATTTTTTTAAAGGAATCATCATCTATCTTCTGCAGTGGCTGCACCATTTTACATTTCTACCAGCAATGCACAGGGTTCTAATTTCTACACATCAAAATGATTATCCTTTAAAGATAAAAATATCATTTTAATCTTGTGATATTTCTGGTCTTATTTCTTTTAATTTTTCTTCTTTTTGTTACTTGTTTTTGTCACTGAAATAAAAATGACAGGATTTATTATACAAAACAGTTTGATTAGAAACCCTAATTCCAAGAAGTCTACTGAAAAAGAAAAATTTTAAAAAGCTAATTCACAGAATAGTCACATGAATTGGGGTCAGAGGGCAGTTTCCTCCCTAAAATCTGCCAAGCTACATTCCTTAGAACTTGATGGAAAATTTAACTTACAAGAAGCAGAGAAGGAAGACAAAGGCAAGATCTGATGATAGTAAACTAAAGGAAAGTATTTACAAATGAAGAAAGGACAATGAAGTTTCAGGGTTCAGATGGAGGTAGAATTAAAGATAAAATTAGATAATGTTTACCTCCATTTTCTGTAGCTTCCAGTGGAGAAGTAATCAGAAGGTAGGATTATTTTTCTGACATTTTCTTCTGACTGTTGTATAACATCGAATTATGAGTATTTGTTTTAAAATATTATATGCATTTGTTTTGATAAAATTAAGAAATGTTTAAAGATTAGAATTAAGTAAAACATTCAATGTTTGAAACAGGCCAGAATTAGAATCATCATATTAGCATGAAGAACTAATCACCTAACAAATAAATAAAATGATAGAATTCATAAAGCAATTTATTTAATTAACATACAAAAATATAATTTCTTAGGTTCACTATACTACGCCTGTCACAACACTTCATAAAATACTCACATAGACATTCAATCTCCATAGTTCTAAATTTGCTAATATCATAATAGTAAAAGAGAATATTTTACATGTATATTTAGCAATTTCATATGAAAATACATTCTCCAAAAACGTAATAATTTCTGTTTTACACAATACAGTAATACAAATTTAGGGAAAAAATTGGCATTTTTATGATAAATCCAAATTTCTTTTTAAAGAGAGATAAAGAGAGTTTAGCTGAATTTCACCAAAATCAATTCAAAATAGAATTTCAGAATTACCATCTGGATATGAAGAAATAATGCGACCATCTTTCAGAGTTATTTTTAAATTATTCATAGAGGATTTTGATTAGTTTAGCTACTACATGCACATTGAGACTATTTCCAAGTAGCCGATAACGCTGCTTCACTGTTATCTTCTCAGGAAATCCTAGAAAAGAGAGATATTAATTTATAATACAATCATTTATAATATTAACTTCCAGAGATAAAAGATGTAACCTTTAGTAAGAACATAGTGGTCATTCACATAAGTAAGTCCCTAAGATTGACACGAAATTCAATTAACAAATGAGAATTTGAAGCCAAAAATGTAAGATTACATTGCTTACACAATGTGATATTATCATATCACATTACATATTATGCTCAGTTGTATACATGAGTACACCCATAACATCCACAAAATCCATCGAAATCTGTATTTTAAAGCACTTTAGGAAAAGTGGTGGCTACCATTATTTCACAGTTCTTTTCCTTAATAACAGCTTTATGGAGATAAAATTAACCCTTTAAAATGTATAATTCAGTGGCTTTTAGAACAGAGTTTTGCATCATCTCCACTATTTAATTCCAGAACATTTTTATTACCTCAAAAAGAAGGCTGGCCCACAGCTAACATTGTGCTCAAAAGTAGAAAGCTAAAAATTTTCCCATAAGATCAGAAACAAGACAAGGATGCCCACTCTGGCCCCTTTTATTCAATATGGTATTAGAAGTCTTACCCAGAGCAATTAGGCAAAAGAAAATGAGGTAACAGGCATCCAAATTGGAAAGGACAAAGCAAAACTGTCACAATTTGCTGATGACATATTATATATACAAAACCCCCAAAGACTCCACCAAAAAAAAACCTGTTAGAACTAATGAATACAGTGACGTTTCAGAATACAAATTAACATACAAAGAGGTGTTGTGCTTCTATACACTGACAACAAACTATCAGAAAGAGAAATTAAGAAAACAATCCCATTTACAATTCCAACAAAAAGAATAAAATGCCTAGGAATAAATTTAACCAAGGAGGTAAAAGATCCATACACTAAAAATTGGGGGACACTGATGAAAGAAATGAAAGATACAAATGGAAAGATAGTCCATGCTAATGGATTAGAAGAATTATTAGTAAAATGTCCACTATCTAAAGCAGTCTACATATTCAAGGCAATTCCTATCAAAATTTCAATGGCATTTGTGTAGAATACACAATCCTAGAATTCAAAAGGAACCACAAAGGACCCTAAATAGCCAAAGCAATCTTCGGAAAGAACAAGCTGGAAGCATCATGCTCTGGCACACAAATAGTAACTCAAAATAGATTAAAGACTAGAATGTAAGACCTGAAACCATCAATACCTAAAAGAAAACAGTCAATATAAAAAAAAAAAAAAGAAAAAAAAAGAAAACAGTCAATAAAGTAAGAGTCAGTCTTGGCAACAGATTTTTGGATCTGAATCCAAAAGCAAAGGCAAAAAAAAAAAAAAAGTAAAAATTAACAAATGAGACTACATCAAACTAAAAAGCTTTTGCACAACCAAGCAAAGAAAATCATCAACAAAATGAAAAGGCACTCTACAGAACGGGAGAAAAATATTTGTAAATCATACATCTGATAAGGGGTTTATATGCAAAATATACTGAGGGAATGTATACTGGCGTAGCCACTATGGAAAACAGTATGAAGATTCCCCAACAAATTAAAAATAAAATTATCATATGATCCAGCAATTTCACTTCTGGGTATTTATGGAATAAAAACGAAAACACTGATTTGAAAAGATATATGCACCTCATGTTCATTGCAGTATTTACAATAGCCAAGATATGGAAACAACCTAGGTACACACACAAACACATACACACACAGAGGAATACTATGCAGTCATAACGGAAAGAATGAAATCTTGCCATTTGCAATACAGATGGACAGAGGAAAAAGCAAATACTCTGTGATCTCACTTATATGTAGAATCTAAGAAACAAAGCAAGGAAAGACATACAAAAAAAAAATCACACTCACAGATACGACAACAAACTGGTGGTTGGGTGGAGTGGCAAAATGGGTTAAAGAGGTTGGAAGGCACAAATTTCCAGCTATAAAATAAATAAGTCCTGAGTAATGCACAGCCTGGGACTATAGTTAATAATACTCTATTGTGTATTTGAAAAGTTACAATAAATCCTCATTTTTTAGAACTATGTATACGATGATAGATGTTCACTAGACTTTTTGTGGTGATCATCTCTCAATGTATGTACATATCAAATCATCATGGTGCACACCTAAAACTGTAACAATATTATATGTCAATTATGTCTCACTTAAAAGATAAAGAGGGATGCTGGGCTGGCTGAGGTGGTGAAGCATGTGACTCTTGAACTCGGGATCATGAGTTTGAGACCCACATTGGATGTACAGATTACTTAGAAATAAAATCTTTAAAAAAAAAAAAAAGAAAGAAAGCTGGCACCCATTAGCAATCATCTCCCCATTGCCCCTCCCTGTCCTTCAACTACTAATCTAGTTTCTGTATCTATGTATTTGCCTATTCTGGACATTCCATATCAATGGAACCATATGTTGTCTTGTTTCTGGCTTCTTTCACTAAGCATTTTTCAAGATTCATTCATTCATTATAACATGATGTACCAACACTACCTCCTCTTTAAACACTATTCGATGGCATGGATAGATCGTATTTTATTTATCCAGTTATCTACCAATAGACATTGGATTGTTTCTACTTTTTGATTATGAATAATGCTGTTATAAACATTATGTATACATTTTTTTGTGGACATGTGTTTTCAGCTCTCTTGGATATATTCCTGGGGGTGAAAATGCTGACTCATAAAGTAATTCCACATCTAACATTTGAGGAACTCCTGAACTGTTCTTCAAAGTAGCTGCACCACCAGCAATGGATAAGGGATCTGATTTCTCAAAAATCTTTGTCAATACTGTTACTGTCATTTTTGTGAAACAGTACCTTATTTGATTACATTTTCCTAATAATTAATGATGCAGATATCTATTCATGTGCTTACTGGCCATTTGTCTATTTTCTTTGGAAAACATCTATTCAAATCCTTTGCCCATTTTTAGTTGAATTATTTTTCTTTTTATTATTGAGTTGTGAGAGTTCTTTATATATTCTGGATACAAGTCCCTCAAGCTGTTTTTTTTTTTTTTTGTATTCTGTTTCCACAAATACACTTTCTCATATTGCACTTCCATTTGCTATATTCTTTTTCAAACAAAATTTGGCCTACAGATACAAAATTTGCTAGAACAAAGCCTTGCAAATAGCAACATAAAAGACTGTCCATGAAGTATACACTATAATGTTAGTTACAATTTTCATATTTAGTATCCTCTGGCATAGCAATTAAAGGAAAAGCAATTTATACAACAAAATGAAGGAAATAATTAAAAAGTATTAAGAAAAGCAAATGGTATGTTTTGTGAGGACCAGAAGGAAGAGTTGGTTATGATAAAGTTGCTTCATCAACACTTGACATTATACTTACTGTAATAAAATAAATGATTACATAATAAAATTATATTTGCAATTGAGCAAGACCATAAAATTGCTATTATAAAGATAATATGTCTTAGGCAAGTACATTAGTCATCTAAAATATTGTTTCATTCAAATTAGCTAGAGATACAAATATATCACAGACTTTTAGAATATTCCAGGGATGACCTTTTGTAATATTAAGATTACATCAAAGAGTAAGAAAGGTTTGAAAGCAAAAAGTCAGATTTGTAAAAATTATATACGTGTGAGTGCTTGTGTATTTTATATAAAGATATAACTTTTTTAAATTAAAAGGTGACTTTTAAAAAGTTGGGTACATTAAAAATAATAACAATCTTCAAAAACAAAGAAACATAGCATTAACAAGGTCAAGATAACAGCTTTCATTCCGTAAGTATAGGTTAGTGGCCTCTTCCAAAGCTCGCTCTCACAAATGCACGCCACTAGCCACAAAAAGAACCAGCACAAAATGTATGAAAGGATCGATACAAATCCATCATTGACAGTGCACAAGCAGCTCAAACAATGCCCATTTCAGATTCAGAGTCAATAATTTTGGAAGCACACATGAAGGACAGTTCTGTCACAGTGCTGCTCAGGGGTGACATTAGTCAAGCCTGATTATACAAATATATCACATACTTTAAAAGAAACTTAAGCAATTAAAAAGGCTTTCTTGTATGTATTATACATATATTTTCAGAAAGCTGTGAAAAATCCTAATTTACCCATGTGAAATTTTTAAATGATCAGAAAAAATATTTATGAAGGCTAAAAAAGCAAATTAATGTCAAATATTTTAAAAATAAAAGCTGACATTTAAATTTTATATTGTATGTCAGATGGTGGGCAAACACTTTACATATTATAATTCACTTAATGGTCACAATGACCCTGTGAAATTGATGCTGGGATTACCCCCATTCTACAGAGGGGTAAACAAAAGCAGAGGGTTAAGGTGCTGTTAGGATTCAAACTTCCTCAGTGTGACTCTGGGGTCCATGCTACCCGTCTGTATTTCTGCACTGACTCTACTGTTTAAAGAAGCATGCACTCAAAACGTAGGAATTAGTTATTAGATAGTAAATCTCTTTTCTCTGTAGTGCTATGGAAAATACCTTTGATTGCTCATCCTAAAAAAGAAAAAAAAAAGTAAACAAAAAGGCAGACTGGGAACTAAATTCCTGAGTCTAATTTTTAGCTCTTTATTTGTTTTATGATGTTCTCACTCATTTTGTGACATAGACTAAGACAAGGAAAGTTTGTGTTTTTTTTTTAAATAACACTCCCCAGGATATTTGAGACTGAATGAGATCACCAAGAAAAAGGCAGAGAGTTACAAAATAAACCTGGTTGCTGTGACTACACTCAGAGAACCAATTACCAAGAGGACAGTCAAATTATATATTTTATTCGTAAGGTATAGAAGGGTGTGTTCCAAAACCTCATCTGTAAGTCCATTATTTAGAATTTAAAACGTGATCTATTTAACTCATTATATGCTTCAAAAAGAGTACTGAATTAATATCACAATACTGGATTTAGAAGACTTTGGCTTTTCTGCAATCAATCCCCCAGTGTTATCAAACACATGTGTCCTCTTTATGTAGACCTGGAAGCATATTAGGGAGGTCTTTCCCCTCACCCTCCCAGTCACCAGGAGCCAGGTCCTGGCAACACACTCCCGACAGCCTAAGAAGCTGATGGCATCACTACCACAGAAAGCACAGGCACCAGGAAGGAGGGGTCAGGGATGGGGCAGGGCGCTTTACAAGGCAAGGGCAACATGTCCAATCTCTTAACACCAACAATTCCTAGATTGCCTGGACCACAAAGGAGGTTAGAACTTAGTCCTTCGTACTCTGCAACTATATATTCATTTTTGTTCTTGAGATTCCCTGCTTCAGACACCATAATCTCTTGTCCATTCTGGCATCTGTGCTCCTGAGTCACCTTTCTTTCTGCTAGGAAAACACTTTCCCAGACCACCTCTCCACCTTCTCTTTTCTTCACTTACAGGGAGGACAAAAGATGGGTAACTGATCAGTATGTGTCTTTGAAGAGGGTAAATGCAAATACACTCTCCACCAAAAAAATAAATTAATTCCTCAACCACTTTTTAATTTCCTCATAAAGAGGTCATTTCTAGGTATTCTTTCACAAGATCTAGTGTGGGGTTATTACAACAGGACTTCTGGAATCAAGAAAATAAAGCTGGAGAAAGACATGCTATTAACTACCATTGGTGGGGAGAGGGGAAGATCTGTGGATTTGGTCCTTCTTCCCTGAAAACCACGTGAGACCATTAGTGGAATAAAAGGAGAGGGTGTGGAGGCTGAAGGAAATGGACTCAGTCAGGTTAGGAACAAGAAGCAGGAAGAGGGAAGGAAAATGTCAAAAATGGTCTGACTAGGACAGGAAGATTCCTTACATCCATCTCTCTGGGCAAGGGTGTATTCATAAAATACACCTGTTGAGTCTCTTTTGAACTCTGGGACATTTAATACACAAAAACTGGGGTCTGTGTGTATCCCACATACCGAACTCTGAAGGAAATCCAAGGAGATTTGCTATTTCTTTAGGAGTGAAATATCGAAGTTTAAGCATTAACAATTTTGTTATCTTTTCCTCTTGAGACAAATTGGTAAGGGATTTGTAGATATCCTCAATCTGTAAGAAAACAGTCAAGATAATTGATAAAGTAGAGTGCCAGTAGATTTGTTAAGATAAGATCATCTCTTGTGAGACACTTTAAAAAGGATGAACATACAGTGTGCTGTAATAGCCAGTAGCAAAATGCACAGGGCAAAATGTCTCTTCCAATGGATTCTGTAATTGGCCCATCATGGGCAATATAAACTTCAAAACTGAAATGTCTGAAAACAAAGAACTTGATGTTGAACAAGTCAGGAAACTTCCTATTTACTTGTCATTTCTGATTCCTCAAATATTAAATCATAACAAATGAACAATGGCAACACGACATAAAGAAATACAGTAAGAGATAAAAAAGAAACCTGATCAACCAATGAAATCAACTTCATAATGCTAACAGATATATCATTAAAATATTTACTATTTATGATCAATTTCATCAAATTATTTTCTTAAAATGATAAAATACATCTGGTAACTAAAAATTCTTAAATCCATTCATTTGCCTCTAATAGCATTTTTACCATGGGTAAATTTTACTAATGGTAAGAATTTAATTCAGCATAATAGAAAATAATGTGATTTGACTTCAAAATGATACAAAAGTATAAAATATTTTTACAGCATATCAAGCTTTTTTCAACTATGATGCCCTGAAGAGTTTACAAATGAAGTATTAATAAAGAGTCTTGCTAAGCTGTAGCTTTCTTTCCCTAAAAGATAGTTTTATAGTGTGTGATCCAAAGGAATATTAAGATATTTGTGCATCATTTTAGAACATTAGATCATTTTAGAACATCATTTAGAGAACATTAGATATTGTATCCTATAAATTTCAATTTACTCCTTATGAAATAAAAAGAATAGCAAAGATAAGAATAAGAAAAGAGAAAGTGAAATGTGAAATATTCTTTGTATATAAATTCATCTAGCAACAATAAAAAAATGTGTATATTCATTCCCAATTTAACATATACAATTATTTTAATATTCTCAAATTCTAAGTATTAAATAGGTTTATTTAAAATAATTTTCAAATATTTTAGTTCTAAAACAATATACAATACCTGCACATCCTCTGTAGTCTGTAACACAGATCCTGTCCCTTCTACGTAGCTTCCATAACTGTAAGATTAACATGTGTATTATGCAGCATCTAATGTATTTGTTAATGTGAAATTTCTTAAATATTTCTTAAATGCATTAACCAATCTACATAGTTACATCCTTCTGAAATAGTCTGAAACACACAAATAAGTGAAAAATCACTGGGCGAAAGACATAAGATCATTCTATTTAAACCTGGCATAGAGTTTTGAGTTGTGTAAAAACCACCTGGAATCATACATTATTATCATTTCTTTGTATTGTCAGTATCTTAATGTTCATCACTAGAAAGCATGCATTTGTATGCTTTATATCCAAATTTATATCCAAATTGTATGATTTATATCCAAATGCTCTTCAATATTGGCATCCCTGCCACATTAAGCCAAACATTATATAGGTGAAAATAAATTGCTACTATTTCTTAACTCCTGAACCATCACCTCTGTTTTCGCATATGTGTGTATGGTGTATGTGTATATGTACAGATATAGATATATAGATATATAGATATAATCTACACTAAAATAGACTTTTATAGAAAGGCTTCCCTTATACCATCTTTATAATTACAAAAGAATTTCAAGGTTGTGTTTTATTACCAAACTGATAAGTCTTGCCTTATCAGACTTGAAACAGACAACAGCTGAGTAAAGTCTTTTAAGGCAATGGAAGGCAATAAATCAGTTGCCCTGGAAGTACAAGGGCAAAACATGATAAAATCAGAGTAAATCTGGTATGTTTGAGGTGGGACATAGTATGCATGAAAGCTAAAGCTAACTAGTGGGTGAAAATAAAGCCTGAAGATTCAAATCATACAGTTACTCATCAAGTGAGGTTGAGTGGCATTAACAAAGAAGAGATCGAGATCTTTTACAAAATTTTCTGGAAAGGCCTGATTTTCCCCTTCTTTGTAGGTTTAAAAAATTAATAAAAAAATATTAACTTTCAAAAAATAACCCAAAGGTAACCAATAAAAGTCATTATGATATACTATGAGAATGATAAAGTTCTTTATGTACTCATATATAGTAACATTCAGTTGATATTATATAATGAAAAAAGTACATAATAACAGATACAGTATATTACCACTTACCTAAAAAAGGAGGTGAAACATATATATATATATATATATATATTTGAAACATATATATTTAAATAAACCCTCACACATAATACCTTTGGAAGATTAGAGAGTAAATTGAAATGTCTGGTTGTATGTAAGCAGGAAAACTGGATGAGCAAGAGAGAAACAGAAAAAGGAGTCTCACAATCTTTGTACCTTTGATTTTTGAACCATAAAACCACATTATTTATTTTTAAAAATTGAGTAAAACTTAAATTTGCTTTAACGTGCACCAGATGATTTAATTTTATTTCTTCATATTAAAACTTAATTTCTTCTTATATATTGATCATGAGAGTGGACATAAATTTTTGAGGTCTGAAGTGCCATAAAAAGAAAGGTGCTAAAAAGTAGCAAATTCAGTATCTACACAAACCATGTTTCCACCATGGGTAATTAAGCTCTTATGAAGGTCACCAAACAAACGGCATTGTGTTTTATGAGCACTTTTGTGGGATGTGCACATAATGTTCTGCCAGAAGGAATTTTCAGTTGTGCATTCTATTGGAACACGAAAGCAAGCAATTAAGGGGGAAAAAAAAATCATTCTAGCAGAAACATTTTGTAAAATGCTTCTTGTTTTGAGAAGTTCTAAAAGAAATAATAGCCATAAAAACCTGGCTATCTTAAATATACCATTTTAAGAGTCTTTTTAAACCTACCCTTTGGTAAAGCATGTGGACCTTCGGCAAGTGGGCTTAACAATGTCTAGCAAAAGAGCGTATCGCAGCAATGACTTTGGTGGTAAAAAATACTGATTCATGTCAACATCATCTTCAAGAAAATCTTTTAGCATTTGCACAGAGAGATCACTGTCTTGGTGATGTTTCCGGTCAAGTTCTTGTATAGTTTCGAGCTTAAAAAGAATGGTCTCTTTTCCAGAACACTGTCTGCCCTTATCAAAGCAAACATTTGGTTCAATTTTCTTTCTTTCAATTTTATTTTCTGCATCTATTGTATTTTTTTCTGGATTTTCAGATTCAGTTTTAGGGAACTCCATCAGCACCTGGCATTAAGGGAAAATACACAGTCCATTAAAAGCTTTACTAAAAATAAGAGAAAAATTAATAACGTTTAATTTATGTTATACAAAAAAATATCTTTAGCCTTTAGAGAGTTGTCATTAAAAACAAAGATATTGTGATTTACTTGTATTTATACAAGTTATTATAAATTGTCATCATATAGCTATAGTGTCATCAGGCTACAACTAATTTATTTCATGGAATTACTGCTTATCATATTTATAAATAAAAACATTCAACAAAGCAATAGGAAGTATGTTGAATTTAGTATCATATTTTAAAAAGAGGTTTAGAAAGCCACAGTAGTTATGAGATGAATAAATCATGGGATTAAAAGGCACAGCATTCAAAAAAAAGAAAGAAAGAAAGAACAAAAAGAAAGAAAGAAAGAAAGAAAGAAAGAAAGAAAGAAAGAAAGAAAGAAAGAAAGAAAGAAAGAAAGAAACATTAACATTTCCAGAAAATGTGTATTGGATCAAAGTTTGCCATATCCCTTCATTAAAAAAGAAAAACTGGAACATATGCATGGTCTAAAGGAAAACTAGTAATTAAAAAAAGGAAAGCTTTTTCCCCTAAAAGGTTATTTGTACTCATGAGTCCCATAGGAAAACCCTGTTCCTGCAAAACATGTAACCATGCATAATGAATGTCCTAGTTTGTAAAAGAAAAATAGTTCCAGGGATTTTTAATGCTGATGTCTTTGTTAATATAGTTTATATATTGTTTTTGGAATTGACGACCATGGAAAGGGAGATGTATTGGTATGATATGGTAGGGGACCCAAATGACACTACTGATCCCCTGTTAGGAGGACATAACTTTCGAGTTCTTACCTGTGATTGTTTTTTCTTTTTTTTTTTTTAAGATTTTATTTATTTATTCATGAGAGACACACACAGAGAGAGAGATAGGGGGGAGAGAGAGAGAGACAGAGAGAGAGAGAGAGAGAGACAGACACAGGCAGAGGGAGAAGCAGGCTCCATGCAGGGAGCCCAACGTGGGACTCAATCCCAGGTGTCCAGGATCACACCCTGGGCTGCAGAAGGCGCTAAACCGCTGTGCCATGCCACCGGGGCTGCCCTTACCTGTGATTGTTAAGGAGAACTGCACTGAACCATCGAAATTCCGATTTCCACAGCAATTTTGATGGAAACATGCACAGCTGCTTGCATTATTAGAGATCCTATCCATAGCAATTGAGCATTTTATTCTAGCTTGTACTAATCACTATGTTTTAATCAACTAAGGCTAAATAGCACTGACTTCAAAGAAAATGCAACCAATGTGTTAAAATACTGTTAAGCCATTGTTAAGATAGTATAACTGAATTTTAACACAAATAATCAATGGCTTCTATCAGAGGGAAAATGACACAGTCAATAGTCAAAAGGGAAGTAATAGGGGAAAAAGAGGATTACAGCATTGACGATAGTTTTTTTTTTTTTTAACTTTTAACATATATTTTTTCAAACACTGAAAGAAAAGTTTTTATTTTTGTCTTGTTTAAAACAATAAAAACAGCATCAGGAGAGGAAAAAGCCCTAGAAAACAGACCTAGGTTGTGGTCTATATTACAGATTCAGTAAGACATATATAAGCTTCCACAAAGTAGTTCTTGAAATAAATTAACAGACTAAGATATACTTATAATAGATTAATAATAATAATAATAGTAATATTAACAATAACAACAATACCTGACCAGGGGCTTGAAAAGGTAATGGTTCTGACTGAAGCTTTGCAATAAGGAAATACCGTAGCCTTGAATTTGGAATGCCAAACTGGAGAAAACAGCAATTGGTTATGACAGGGAATTAGAGAGATCTGTATCAACTGTCACACCTGACAAAAAAAACTCATATAGGTTTGCGTTTAGTTTCTGCTAGAAAGAATTCTGTTATTAAAATGTAGAGGACTAATTTTTGTAGCAAATTCTTAACCTTTTAAATTGGTGCTTTGTATCTTTATTCGAATGAACAGAGATTGAATCTGATGAGTCTTTGAGTCATTTTCATTTTGTATTTCCCAGATAAGAAATTATATAGACATTCTCACATTCATTATTAATAATAACCATAAAAAATAAAATTCAAATATAGCTATTCTTGGCTATTTATTGCCTCATCTTATTAAAAAAGGAGGACACACTAAATTTTAAAAGTTAGAAGGCAATAAATATGAAATAAACTTAATGAGATCAGACATAATGCCAATTTTCATAGTACACGTACACCTAATTTTCGAAACGAGTTTTCTTTTAATTTCAAGGCAAATAATTATATAATAGGCTAAAGATAAAAAAGGCTAACACAATAATAAAAGAAAAAATAGTGATACTTGTAATATAAAAGATCAAATATCTTATCATAACTGCTTACTTTAATTTCATATTCATGAAATAGAAGCAAAGTTTGCATTTTATTTTATTTTAATTCCAGTACAGCTAACATACAGTATTATATTAGTTTCAGGTGTACAACATAGAGATTCAGCACTTCCATACAACATCTGGTGCTCATCACAAGTGCACTTCTTAATCCCCATCCCCTATTTAACCCATCCCCCACTAACCCTTACCCTACAGCCCTCCTTGCCCCCAACAATCCATTTGTTCTCTATAGTTAAGAGTCTGTTTCTTGGTTTGTCTCTTTTTTTTCCCCCTTTGCTTATGTTTTGATTCTTAAATTCCACATATGAGTGAAATCATACAATACTTATCTTTCTCTGACCTATTTTGCTTAGCATTATACCCTCTAGTTCCATCCATGTCATTGCAAATGGCAAGATTTCACAGTGTTTGCATTTTTAATAGTTCTAAAAATCTAACCAGAAAACTATCATATGTTCATTTTGTTTTCTATTTTGGATTATTTTGAAGCATTACCAAACTACAGCACACCAGATTTGGAAAGCAGCCAAATACCACAGATTTTCAAAACACACTATCCTTTATTTATATATATATATATATATATATATATATATATATATATATATATATCCATTTTTATATATATAAAGGATATATACAAATAAAGGATATATATATATATATATACTTTATTTTCTGTGTGAAAAGAAATTTATATTCTCTATAAGCTACAAGCTATATAATATTTTCCATAAAATACATATAAATAAATCTATATGCCTGTACCACATTCTTTAGAAAGACCTATGCCTGAGCTAATTTCAAGATTTAAGTATAATATTATTCAAAACAGATCTATTCTTTTTATTGAGTCAAATTCCCTTTAGGAAGATTTATGGGAAAGTTGATCATTGTGATACCTACAGAGGTTGGAGATAATAGAAATTCTTGGTACTGAAAACCACAATTTTCTAACGTTTGTATTAATAAGTCTCTGAAAAGAAAAAAGAAAAAATGTTAACCCTATAGTTGGAAATGGGGTTCTTATATAAAAAATTATACATAAAACTTCATTTTATGTGAAAACTATATCTCCACCAAAGTTGTTTAGGAAGTGAATGATCCTAGGTCTTAATTATTAAGTCTAGTACTTGAGAAATTACATTTCTAAAAAAAAATATAGAAATGATTTCTATTATAAACAAAGCTGCCAGATAATTTATCCCAACTGGAGCTATATTCTATCCAGAGTTAGAATCACTAGTTTGCTGATGATAAGTTGCTATTGGAATGGAACTCTGTCTGTAGCAAGTCAGATGGGGGAGCCCTGATAAGATAGCAGCAGGTTCAAGGACAGGGATATTTTCTGGCTGGGGTTACCATCTGAAAGGGATCTGACCCAGGGAACACTTCTCCAAACTGCACGACAGAAAATGCCTATCAACACAAACATTTCTTACTGAGAACATTCCTACTTCTAAAGAAACAGGCAACAATATAAGCAACTAAAATTGAGAAATACCATTTTGTTTAAAATGAATGCTCATTCTGCAAAAATTCAGACATATCAAAATGGGAGAATCAGGTGAACCTAAGTTTGTGAAACTTTGTATTATTATTTAGTCAAAATCAATATTAATGAATAAAACATATATATAAAATGTCAGACTGTATGGATTTAAGATCTTTATTGCACAACGGTTTCTACACTATACCAAGTTTAAAATGGACACAATGCAGATACATTTTTACCTTGTCGAAGATACTTCAAAACCTTTGACATTTTCTAAAAGAACATATTTTGGTAGTTTCTGTAATCTAAAACAAAAACAAAAACAAATGGAATTCTAAACATGTCATTGCTAAGAAGTAAGAAGTAAAGAAAATACTTGTGGGAACTATGAGATTAAGTAATTTTCTAAATCCTCCCTTTTTATAAAAGGATTTTATAGAGGATAGAGACAACTTACATTTTATTCATTTTCCCCATAAAAATGGCATAGCTAATGAAATTAACATTTGAAATGTTCATTTCCACTGAACTTTATCAGAAAACATGGGTTCAGGGCTGCCATTTACATAGAATGGCAGCTTCTAGAGTTAGCACAGTTTGCAGGCCTTGGGCAGCAACATTCACTAACATTAGCATCATTTGCATTAATTTTGAGAGAGGCAATAGAATTTAGCTATTAGACTGTAATTCCCTGTCACTCACTGTAGGGGCAACCATGGAATTGGCAAACATTTGCAGTTATTCTATCAGGGCAGAAGAAGATAAAAGACATGCACAGTATCTGAAGGCTGCATGTATAAACTGCTAATCTCTATAAAATGACAAATATCACATTCTTCCAAATCCAAAGGTTTAAATTTAAGGTAAATATGTACAAAAATCTAAGTTTTTACCTTGGGAGAATATTTAGAATATATAAGAGGCTATTTGTCCTTGGATCAGTCACATCACCTTGTAGGCCAATTCTAAAGGATAAAGAAGGTACAAATAAAATTCACCATGAATCTTACTTATAGAAAGATACCAAATCACTTTTAAAACATCAAAACTGAGAGAACTAAAAGTAGTTGGTCTTCACAAAAAATATTACCTTTGTTGTTATAGAGAACAAAATTCATTTATTCACTTAATTAAAAAGAAAAAAAAACCCTTGCCTAATAAATATATTTATTATAAAACAATACGCCAAATGACTTACATGAGGCAAAGAACCGAGAAGAACAAATAGTCAATAGAGAATAACCTCAATTACCCTCTTAAAATCACTTTGTTTAGGAAACACACACATAACTGGCTGATTACACCTTTTGCTCTGTCCCAGATGAGACAACAAAGGTCAGATGAATGAGCTGCTTGGTAGGGTGGCAACATAGAGTCATGGAATTGATAACTAACCACCATCTACATGGACCATAGTTAGGTAAGACAAAGCCAATTTCGTCCAATGTAAACAGTAGAGACTTAACCTGAATGCCTGATTTTCAATGTGATCAAGAATCAAGCAGAAAAGGAAAATTGGATTGGGCCTGGGTAGTAGAAACAGAGGGCAAGGGTTTAAGACCTGGTTATTTATTTACTAGCTCCATTGCCTTAGATGAGTGACTTGATATCACTTGTCAGTTCCCTCATACCTTCCAGCAGGGCCAGAATCATCTGTGGATCTGAGGCTCAGATGGAGACTTAAGAGTAGACTCGAATAGATACCTCAAAAATCTTGTGTCCCTTTCCTCTCAGGGTTGCAATTATGACAGTATTACAGAATCAGTTACTGCTGCCATCAGCAGCTGGAGTTGGGCTGCTGGTAGTAGGGAAGACACCGGAGGCCCTGTGCAGTAATACATGAGGCTGCGCAGTGCTGGGCTGCATTCTGTTCTGTGCCTCCTACTCACTGCAGTTCAACAGGCCATATGCTTGCATATGCTTGGAGGCATCTTTACATGGAATGCCCTCTGCCTTTTCTGATAAATTCCCAATCTGCTTTCAGACACAGTTCAGATATTGCCTCTCAGAGAATTCCTGTCTCCTACCATGCAGCAAGCCATTTTCCCCTCTGTGTTCTCACAGCACTTCTAGAATTCATTTATCACATAGTTTGTATCATATGATAGGATAATTATTTGTCAATCATTTCCCTTAGACTATAAGCTCCTTGAGGATGGGAACTACAGCATCAAAAGCAATGCCTGGCTCATAAGGACACAATAAATCCTTGGGGAATTAATTTCCTATAGAGTTGTTTAAATAAAGCAAAACTTAGATGGAAATTAAGCATGAGAATATTCATTTAAATCAGAATATTTATTACATGTGACATCCCATTTAAAATCATCTTAAGTATTTAAATAGGAATTATAAAATAATTGACAAATCCTGGCTCTAACATTTTCTAAGTGTATGGCCTTAAAGAAAGTTACTTAATCTTTCTATGCCTCATATTCTCACCTATAAAATGATGATAATATAAACACCTATCCCATAGGCTTGTTAAATAGCATACTCCATTGTAAGACAGAGGCTTGTTACTATTATTTAAGATAACTAAAAATATCTAAATGAGGATGAATTAATCAAGATTTCATCTAAGATATAATTCCCTGAAATACACAGCCAAATAAATACTGTATAATAAAAAAATGAATTACAATACAGCTATAAAAAGTCAGAATTACTCAATATATATATATTCTGAGAAACATAAATTTCATAAACACATTCTTAATTAGCTTTTAAATTTAACATTAATTTAAAATTGAATATGACATTTACTTTATTAACCAGTTAAAAAGATATTCCTGAATACTCATAAGTTTAATTAATTTAAGGTAATTTAGGTCATAAATAAATACTGTAAATATCTTAGGTCAATATAAAAGAGGTCCCAGACAGTCTCTGCATATCTTCTATTGACGAAACTGCTTTGCTCATTTGGTAGTAATTGCTATGTCCTTTATGATCAATGCTGAATTATAAATATGAGTAGATAAGAGGAATTATTTATGAAGATTGTCAAAATTATAAAAATGCAGCTAATAGTCTTCAAAGTGTCCACGCTTGAAACTATGGTATAATTTGATTTAATGAATTCCTGGAAAGTACTCTTCCTCAACAAAGAAATATTTATTATACATACCTGGTGAATGGTTGACAGGGAGGGCTCATTAAAATCATATTGAAAGACAATTTGTCAAACTCTTCTAGTGTAATGCCCTAAGGAACAAACATTTGGGGAAAAAATATAAAAAGATGCATAGAATAGTGAAGAAGGAAAAATGGTAATTATAACTGAATATATCATAAATTATAACCCTTAATAGTTTTATTTATAATACTTAAAAGTTTATATAACACTTAACATTTTTCAAATTAACTTCAGTTAAACTAACTTTCCAAAGCAATCTCATGAAGAAAGTTGGAGAAGTAAATTGAAGCTATAAAAAACTAAGTGGCAAGTGGCTTCCCCCAAGACTCTGAGCCAGCCAAAGCAGAGCTGGAATGCTAATTTCCTGAATCCTAACTCTTTCACACCTCTGTGGCACCTCAAGTCTAACACCGCTTTGTTTTCTGGAGTCAAACATAGAGAACTTCATTTATAATTAAAGAATTCTTAGCATAGGGTCTAAGAGAATGTGTAAGACCTTTCTATCAATAATATTTTCTATTTAGGAAATGTTGTACGCTGACCAGTCACTATCCGCACCCCCCCCCCCGCTCAAGTAAGGTCTCTGTTAAATTATTACAAAATGAAAAAAGTCCCATTTTCAGATATCCATAATTATCATATTGTTTTATAGTTGTGTGTAGTCGAAAAACTTCAAAAGGTAACAGTTAAGATTAATGAATATAATCCCTATTGGGCTAAGTAGTTGAAAATGTGCATCAATTTCATAGATGAGAAGATAAATACAGTACAGTAGTCCGTCTCATCTCTGTGGTTTCCCCAGTCAATCTGGGTCCAGAAACAGATGATCCTCCTTCTGACTTATGGTCAGGTCACTAGTAGTCTAACCCTAATGTCACAATGCCTACATCATTCACCTCACTTCATCTCATCATGCAGGCATTTCGTCATCCTACACTAGCACAAGAAGAGGGGTGAGTACAATATATATGGAGAGAGAAAAAGAGAGAGACTGCAATCACATAACTTTGCTAAAGTATAGTGTTGTTATTGTTCTATTTATCATTAGTTATTGTTGTTAATCTCTTACTGTACCTAATTTATATTTACCTTTATTATAGGTATGTACATACAGGAATAAACATGGTATATATACAGAATTCAGGACTATCTGAGATTTCAGGTGTCCACTGGGGGTCTTGGAACGCACTCCCATGTGGATAAGGGGGGTCTGCTGTACAGAGAAACAAGCCACGGGTTTTCCAATTCTCAGTGTGTATGCTTCACCAGAAACAAGCAACAAGACTAGAATCACAACTTTCCTAATTATATGACACGTTTCTTAAGTTCAAGGACAAGCTTTTGTAAAGAGTGAATTAATCTGGGGAACACATTGGTTGTCTCTATTGTATTAAAAGTTTGAATGTACGTGTCTATCATTTTTAAATCACAGGCTTTTCAGTAGTTGAAGGTATATATGTAAAATAAAAGCAAAATTATTTACTGAACAGTTCCTATAGCACCTCTGAAACCCTGGAATCTAGGAAAACAATGTGAAGATCATGCACTGCCCAGTCTGTCAGAAAACACAGAGCAGAGCAGTATTAGGCAGCACATCCTACTCAAGTTAAAGAACCTGTCAACACTGGGCTATTGTGATAAGCAACTTCCTGACTTCCTAACTAAATATGGATTGATTGAAGCTAAACTTCAAAAACTAAAGTAAAAATAAAACTACAGTCTTTTATATCAGGAGCATCCTATGTCTAAAATCTGAAGGAAGTAATCCAAGTTACTGCTTCCAATACAGCTTGGCATTGAAAAAAAAATTACATTTTAAAGAATTCTTCAAAATAGTGAGTTTTAAAATAGTTGCCCAAACCATTCACAACTTCATTTAACCTGGCATTTGAAGTCACTAAATGTGTTGAAATTTAAGAAAGTAGTTATGGAGATACACAAATTATCTCTAATAATTTGATATTTGAAACCTAACGGAAATCTATTCTTTTTCTATAACCTGGCCATACAAGTCATAAAAACATCTTTGCTTTTAGCGAACATTTGGTCAACACAGTGTGATAGCACTGTTTATTACATTTGATGAGCAGTTTTATTTGTTCCCTTACTAGCTTTATTCTTTTTGCAGAAAGGCTCCTGGTTCTTCTCATACTTAATTTTCATGTAACCTTTAGTAAAAACTTGGTAGGTTAGAAAACAATTCCTGACTACTCTAGTAAACAGTAGCTAATCTAAAGAGAACTGCAATTTGTATAATATTCAGTCATACTTCCAATTCTTCAAATACCTTTTATTCCCACATGGGTCATGCATATTTCTTGTTACTTGTTTCTTAGTGTTTGTAAGTTTCTTGTTGCTACTATAAATAGGAACTTTCTTCTATTTTATTTTCTAACATGTCTTTGTATATAGTAAGGTACTGGTTATCATATTTTTATAAACAGCCTCTTATATGCACTAATTGTTCCTCATACTATTTTTAGAAAGGTATGTTTTTGTTTTCCAGGCTTATACAATTATTCTTTAGAATCTTCCTTAATATTTACATGCTATTTCTCTTGCATGAGTATGCTACTGAACAATCCATAACAATACTAAATAACAGTGCAAAAGGTAGACATCTTTGTTTTATTCATTATTTTAGTGAGGATGCTTTTAAAGTTTTATCATGTAGCATGCTACTAGATGTGGTGATACATGTGTGTGTCTGTGTTTAAACAGAAATGGAAACATACACACAAAGACAGTAAATGACATACACGTCTGTAGTAATATGTATTTGTCCTAATTTTATTAAGAGAGATTAAAACCAGTTGGAAAACCCTGCATTTTGTCAAATATTTTCCAATATATAGTTTTGCTCTTTCCAATTATTAACATGTTGAATAACAGTAATAGAATTCGTAAGTACTAAGCTACTATCATACACCCAAAACAAAATCTATTTTAGTTATACTACATTATTCTTTTAATGTGCTTCTGATCATTTGGTCATATTTTATTTAGAATTTTTGAGTTTATATTCATAAGATAATGATTTTCCTGTTTTGTGGTATATAGTGGGTATCCAATAAATACTGAGTGGATATTTCCTATCATCTCTTGCTCTATGAACTCTGGCATTATCTTGTGCATAAATACAACAATCAGATCTTTCTTGAGAACTATATTAATCATCATTATAAAAGTAACTTTCTAGGACTCTTAAATGCTCTTGCCTTGAAATTCATTCTAACTCTAGTCTATTCTGAAACTGTCACCCTTTGTTACCATTTGCCTGGTATTTGATCATTTTTTTAGCTACAATATGTTGTTCATTCAACAATGCTCAGAAAGTGACCTACCAATATTTCAGAGTATGTATTATATGCCAGGCATTGCGCTAAGCCTGTGACAACAATGTTTCTGCTTATGTGAAGTTTATATAGTAGCGGCTAGTAATTCCTCATTTCCTACCTAGATGAATTACAGACTAGTTTTATTTTACTAGTTATTTTTATAACTGAGGAGTCCTCCTCCTGGTTATAACCCTCTCTGAATGTTCAGGCCTGCCTGTGGACAGTGACAAAGGCTTTACCCCACAGGCCTTGAGGAGAAACAGTCTTTCCCACTCCAGAATTGGAATATGACCAGCACGTCAAGTCTCTGTGGGCTGCTGCAGTCAAGGATTCAGGTGCCCTGGCCAGCACATTCTTCATATGTTTGAATGTCTGGTTCTCTTTATCTGAGGCCTTGGGCAGAGATCCTCTGCATGCAGCTCTGCCAAGGCTTCCTTAAGGGAGAAGGTGGTGGAAATTTGAAAGACACTTCCCGCTCTGGCTGGTATTCGGCACTTAACATTCCTTGCCTTCCTCCCTTATGATTCTCCCAAGGATCCACCCAAGGCCAGCACTCCTTCGACATTACCCTGACCCCCACATCTGCTCTCCCCTAGTGTGTTGTCGCATGGGGAAATGAAGAGGGGGGCACTGGTGTTTTATTTTACAGACTTGCTTATATCACCACAGTAAGTGATAAAGGCTCACTCTTTCATTTTTGTCTTGCTGTTTTAAGAAGCTACTCTGACCCCTGAGAGCTCAGCTGTCTTTCCCAGCTCAGCTAAGCTCCTAACAGTAACGTTAAACAGTCTCCTAAAATAAATATCCATAGCTTCGTTTCTGTTTCAAACAGACATGTTTTTTGAGTCTCACTTTCTTCTCTTACTTCAATCACATTATTATTTTTACACTGCAAAGGTGCACAATATTTTTACCCAGTTTCCTAATCATAATTTCTTTCCTAAATTGGTAGCTTTATTCCAGGGTTCTCTTACTTGGACTCATCTCTTGCTTTGTTAGATTAAGTGAAGGAGTCATTTTTTCAATAAGGGCCCATTGAATACTACAGTTCATGAATTGTTATAGGTTTTATTTTAGGAATTTTCCCCCTCTATTTCTGTTAATACTCTTGTTCCTTTTCTTTTATTGTCTTCTCCAGAGGTACTAATTATTTTTATTGTATCATTTTTGTCTTCAGTAGTTATCATTTATTCTACATTTGATCTGTATTTCTTTTCCATTTTAATTTATTTTTCTCAGTTAAATCCTTCACAATTCTGTTCGCAGCACTGCCCATTTTACTTTTTGCTACTCTGACATGACTTTCATTTCTATAGTGGTTTTATTTTTCTCCTCTTTCTTTTTTCCCTGACCACTGTTACTTTTCCAGTCTTACTGGACTGTCTTACTGCTTTTTGAGCTGTTGTATACATTTATTTGAGTTCTTGTTTTGAAGATACCATGTTTTATTTAATGCCTGAAGCTCATGGAGGCATGTATGTTTGAAACTTACATACATAAATTCTTAACATAATTTTCTGTTGTATATTCTTTCTGTTTACATTTTTACCTTATTTAAAAATTACTATATTAGTATAACCTCAGACTGGTTCCTTTCTAATTATTATTCATTTTTTAATGGAGGCTACTAGAATAATGGAGTCTGCTGGAAGATGAGGTGAAATAGGCACTTTGTCACCACACTGTTTCTGGGAAGGACCTGTACTAGCCTTTAACCTAAGAGCACAGCTCTGTCCCTATCCATGATCTTGCACTCAGGACGAGCAGGAAGTCGCCAAGGTTACAATGGCACTTTTAGCTCGGTGATGTGGACCTTTCAAATCTCTCTTTTCCTGACTTAGAACAAACAACTGCCGAGTCCATTTGGTCTTCTCCCTTGCCATTCTTTCCTTCTTGATTCTGCACAAGATATGTAGAGGTCAGCCTATGATTTTACCATCCTCATTCAGTCCTGTCCCAGACTGGACACTATTCATAGTTTTCTTTCTCATTTTGACTTATGTCTAAATCCTGTTTTCATTAATGATGGTTTTCCATCCCCTTTTCCCTTCTTATTTCTATTAGAGAAAGTGATAGAGTTTTGGAATAGAAGTATTTTTTTTATGCTGCATTCGATCAGAAATCCCAAAGAAAACTGTTAACAAGTCCAATTTGTGCACTGATTGGTAAATTCTTGAAGGCAAAGACAATTATTTTCAGCATATCTGTGTTCTCCCCAAGGGCTCGATACCTTGCATGTAGCAAATGTTCAAACGATCAATATATGTTGTTTTATAAAACTTAAAATCCCTAGAACCTCTCATTATGCCTAAATTTTCCATCCCCTTTTAAAACATAATCCTCAGCATAGCTCCTGTATACTTGACCTAGACGTGATAACACTCTTTCCACATCAGGCTAACAGGAATACCAAAGGAGAAACTGAAAGCCAAAGGCAGGCAGCCTTTTTTCTTACAGACAGACTTATAGACCTTTCAAGTGAGCTGGAGGTGCCTACCTCCATTCTTCCCTCCTCCAAGCCTTCTTACATCATATGTAAAGAGTATGATTTATAATCATCTATTAAAATTGGTACCAAAATATAATTAGCACTAAACTAAGACAGAAAGTACCAGAAAGAAGGAAGCTACACAGAGAAAGAGATGCAGAATCTGCATAGCATTCCCTTTGAGTGGGCATACATTAGGTGAGGGCAAAGAACAACTGCTGGGAAAGAACAATCACTGGAGAACAGTAGTCCAAAGCACTAGGTCACCCAGAGTAGGAAACCCAAGTCGAGTATATGGGGCATTTTATAATTATAATTACTGAAGTGAAGCTGGTGTACAACTACATTCGTTTCAGGTGTAAAAACACTGTGATTCAATGAGGGCTCATTTTTCTCCACATTCTCACCAACATTTATTATTTGTCTTTTTGACACTAGCCATTCTAACAGCTGTGAGCTGATATTTCATTTTGGTTTTCATTTGCATTTCCCTGAGGATTAGTGATGTTAAGCATTTTTAATGTGTCCATAGGGTATTTAACAGAGACCTAAGAAAGTCCATATCTTAATAGTGGGATTAGACTATCTTTATGGTAAAGACTACTTAAGACACACTTTAAAAAATGCTTAAAAATATACCTTGAGAGAATCAAGCTGATTTGCAATTAACTTTCTCTGAGAACAAAATCCAACGTTCCTTAAAGAGTTACAACAAACTCCAGCACTCAAAAATGTAAAACTCACAATGCCAACCAAGCTCCTAATAAAAAATTACAAAAATGCTAAAAAACAAGATAATGTGACTCATTACCCCATTAACTGGGAAGGGGATGGGGACAAGGAGGTGGTGGTAGTGGTGAAATCCATCAACAGAAACAGACTCAGCGATTTGATAGAATTAGCAAAGATTTTTAAATAGTCATTATTAATATCAATAATAATATTTTCCTTTAGGAAAACAAAAACATGAAGAGACAAATTAAAGACATAGAAAAGAATTAATTGAAATTTCTTAAAGTGAAAAAATCTAAAACAAAAAGTTACACACTGAAAAACAAAAATCTGAAGATATAACAATATAGCATGCATCCAAAAAGAAACACACAAAGAAAACAAGAGTAAAAATGAATCCCCTCAGTGATCTGCAGAGCAATATGAAGGGATCTAATACATATATAATTTGAGGTAAAGTGAAAACAGGAAATAGAGAAAATATTTGAATAATGGCCAAAACCTTCCCAAATTTGATGAGAACTATACACAAGAAAAGCACAAGGCCCATGCAGAATAAATAAAGAAAAACATACAAAAACACATCAAAATAAAATTCCTGAAAACAAATGATAAGCATAAAATCTTAATTGTAGCCAGAGAAAGATAAAATCTATGAAGAGGAATCAGCAGAAATTTAGCAAACTAGGTAACAAACTGCCAAGAAAAAGTTTTAATTAATAGAAAATAGGAACTTATGAAAACCTTTCAAAAACAAGTGCAACCAAGGAATCAGTGAAAATTATACTTCACAATAAAGACAAAATAAACTACTTTTTCACTCAAAAAGAACTGACAAAATTTGTCACTTGCTGCATGCACATGACAGGAAATGCTAACAGAGGTTTTTCAGGAAGAAAAGAAAATTATATCACATGCAAACTTTGATTAAAAAAAATGAAATGTTAAAAACAGATGATATGTAGGGGATCCCTGGGTGGCTAAGCGGTTTAGCTCTTGCCTTAGGCCCAGGGCATGATCCTGAAGTCCCGGGATCAAGTTCCACATCGGGCTTCCTGCATGGAGCCTGCTTTTCCCTCTGCCTGTCTCTGCCTCTCTCTCTCTCTCTCTCTCTCTCTCTCATGAATAAATAAATAAAATCTTAAAACAAAACAAAACCAAAACCGAAAAAACAGATGATATGTAAATAACAGGTCCTTTTCAAAACTCTTTAATAAATATTTGACTACTTAGTCCAAAAAAAGTTAACAACATATTTGGGGTTTTAACACAAGCAGCAGTAATATGCATGACAAATATAGCAAAATATACAGGAAAGTAAAATGGATGTATATTATTGTAATTAATATACAAAGTGCTATAATGTTACTTAAGTGGGCTTCTCTAAGTTAAAAATGCATATTGTAAACCCTAGAGTAGTCACTAAAAAAACAAAACAGATATAATTAATAAGATACATCTAATAAAGTCATTAGTAGAGAATAATAAAATATTAACATATCAAAAGGCAGAAAAAGAGGGATAAGCATACAAAAAACAGATTGGAAAAATAGAAAACAAATAACAAGGTAGTAGAATTAAATACAAAAATATTAATAACAAGATTAAATGTAAATGGTACAAACACTCCAATTAAAAGGTAGATGTTGTCAGACTGAATAAAAAAGAAAGACCCAACCATACGCTGTCTACAGTAAATCCAATTTAAATACAAAAATACAAATAGGATAAAATTTAAAGGATGGAAAAACATAAACATGTAAACATTAATCATAAGAAAGCAGACTAGTTATATTAACATCAGGAAAAGCAGACTTCAGAACAAGAAATATTTCCTGGAGTTAAAAAGGGACATATCAAGGTCATTATCAATAATAGCCAAACTATGGAAAGAGCCCAAATGTCCATCAACTGATGAATGGATAAAGAAGATATTGTGCATATATATATGCCTTCCTTATTACCCATCACCCATCTAGCCTATTTCCCACCCACCTCCCTCCATCAACCCTCAGTTTATTCTCTATCATTGTCTTATGGGTTTTTCCTTTCTCTCTCTTTTACCCACTCCCATATGTTCATCTGTCTACCATATGATTTCACTCATGTGGAATTTAAGAAACAAAACAACTGAGGGTTGATGGAGGGAGGTGGGTGGGAAATAGGCTAGATGGGTGATGGGTATTAAGGAAGGCACTTGTTATAATGAGTACTGGGTATTATGATGAACCACTGAATTCTACTCCTGAAACCAATATTGCACTGTATGTTAACTAACTAGAATTTAAATAAAATCTGGGGAAAAAAGGAAATTTCATAAGATAAAGAGATCATTCAATTAAAAAAACCATAAAGCGGGATCCCTGGGTGGCGCAGCGGTTTGGCGCCTGCCTTTGGCCCAGGGCGCGATCCTGGAGACCCGGGATCGAATCCCACGTCGGGTTCCCGGCATGGAGCCTGCTTCTCCCTCTGCCTGTGTCTCTGCCTCTCTCTCTCTCTCTGTGACTATCGTAAATAAATAAAAATTAAAAAAAAAAAACCATAAAGTGTATATACACTTAATAACAGAGCTTCAGGAAAAAATGAAGCAAAAACTGGTAATACTGAAGGAAGAAAGAGACATATTCACAACTGTAGTTGGAAATTACAACCCCCTTCCCTCAGCAACTGATAGAAAAAAATCAGCAAAGATACAGAAAAATTTAACAACACTATCGACCAACTTGACCTAACTGACATTTACAGAGCATTCCACCCCACAAAAAAGAATATGTTCTTTTCCATAGCATACAGAACATTCACTAGAAAAATTGAATCCTGGGCCATAACACAAGTCTCAACAATTTAAAATAACTGAAATCATACAAAGTATGACCAAAATAAAACAGAAATGAGAAATCAGTAACAGATATCTGGAAAATATTATGAATATTTGGAAATTTAAACCCATACTTATAAATAACACATGGGAAATCAGAAGGAAAATTGGAGATTTTTTTTAATTGTATGAAAATCAACACACAACATATGGAAATTTGTGGAATGTAGCCAAAACTTAGGAAAATTTATAGCATTCAATGTTTATATGAAAAAAGGAAAAAAATTTCAAGTCAGTCATCTAAAGTTCCACTGTAAGAAGTATTTAAAAAAACATAAATACAAAGTAAGTAGAAATAATAAAGATGATCAGAAATTAGTGAAATAGTAAACAAATGAACAATAGATAAAATCAGCTGCATCCAAAGCTGTTTACTTGAAAAGACCAATAGAACCGGCAAACTTCCAGCTTCACTAGCATTTTACAAATCACTAACATCAGAAGTGACATGTGGTACTATAGAGTTCACATATAGAAAACACGTATAAGGAAGTATGAAAAACATCAAACTAATACATTTGACGAATTAGATAAAATGCATAATTTCTTTTGAGATCCCAAATTTCTAAAACTAAATAAAAAATATATAGAAAGCCTTACTAGTCTTATAGCAATTAAATAAATTAAATTCATAGTTTAAAACCTTCTCATAAAGAAAACTCCAGGCCCAGATGGCTTCATTAACTAAATTCTATCAAACATTTATAGAGGAACTACTACTTATTTTTCAAACTCTTCCAAAAAATATAAGGCTAATATAACCCTAATACTGAAACCAAACTAAAACACCAAGGAGAAATAAGAAATCATCCATGAAGCTAAATGTAAAAATACTTAACAAAATATTAGCAAATCGAAACTAGCATTACTAAAAAAGACAATAGATCATAAATCTATCCTAGCAGGGATCCCTGGGTGGCTCAGTGGTTTAGCGCCTGCCTTCGACCCAGGTCGTGATCCTGGAGTCCTGGGATCAACTCCCACATCAGGCTCCCCGCATGGAGCCTGCTTCTGCCTCTGCCTACTTCTTGGCCTCTCTCTCTGTGTCTCTCATGAATAAATAAATAAATAAAATCTTAAAAAAAAAATCTATCCTAGGAATGCATTCAAAATCAGAAACTGAAATAGTCACCATAATAAAAGAATAAAATGGGGGAATGATATAATGATGTCAAAAGATGTGAAAAAGATATAGCATTTGACAACATTCAAAACTCATTCATTACAAAAATTATCAGAAAATGTAAAGAAAGGAAATGTCCTCAATTTGATAAAATACATCTATAAAAAAGATATAACTAACACCATCCCAAATGTAAATGACTGACCGAATTTTCGGCCCTTAGGCTCTAGAAGGCAAGAATATCCAATGTAATCCTACTTAATCAACACTGTACAGGTCTAGACAATGTAATAAGACAAGAGAAAAAAAGTTGCACTGATTGGAACAGAAAAGTAAACTCTTTATTCTCTGACAATATGCTGTATATGTAGAAAAAAATCCTGAAAAAATCAAAGCTAACAGAATAAGTCAATATAACAAAGTAACAGATAGAAGGTTAAGGTCAATAAACAAAAATAAGCATATTCCTATATGCTAGCAATGAACAATTTTTATATTTTTAAAAATACCACTTACAATAGCATCAAAACCCACAAATATTTAGGGATAAATTAATATGTGCAAGACTTGTAAACAAATATTACAAAATATTGTGGATATAAATTAAAGAGTATCTAAATAAAGGAAGAGAGATACCATGCTCATGGACTAGCAGATTCAATTAAGATATCAATTTTTTCAAAACCAATCAGTGCAATTCCAACCTACATATCTTTCTTTGTAAAAATTGACAGGGTGATTCTGAAATTTACAGAGAAATGTAAATAATAATGTAGCCAAAACAATTTTGAAAAAGAAAAACAATAATTTGAGACCTTGTACTATCTGAATTCAATACTTATTATAAAGCTCAATAATCAAAAGAGTGTGCTACTGGTGTAAGGAAAACATATAGATACTACTGAAGAGAGAGAGTCCAGAAATAGACATACATTTATGACCTTTTTTATTTTAAAGGTGTTAAGGAAATTGAGGAAAGGATTTCTGAAAATCGTAAAAGAAAAAAAAAAGAAGGAAAATAATTCCAGGACAATGTTATATGCACCTAGAAATAAAAGAAATGACTGCTCCTTCAAACTACACACATATGATTACTTTAAATGGGTCATAAACCTAAATGGAAAAGCCAAGACTAACACTTCTACAAGAGGGGAAAATGGGGTAAACAAGGTTTTTTTTTAAAACACACAGAAACATGATCAAAAAACAAAGAAAGATAAATAACTCCTGAATTTTGATGATCATAGTTAAGGAAATGAAAAGACAAATTACAGAACTGGAGAAAATCTTTGTTATACACATTTTTGACAAACAGCTTGAATCCAGAAAACTTAACTCTTACAATGAATTGATATTATAAGCACACCAAATAAGAATTGGGCAAGAAATTTCATCACAGAAGAAGACACCGAAATAGCCAATAAGCACAAGATGCTCAACATTAGCCATCAGGGAAATGCAAATTAGAATCATCAGACATAAAAGAATCACAATAGCACTATATGCTCACTAGATGGCTAAAACTTTAAAAATTGATAATATCAAGCACCGGTAAGGATGTGAAAAAACTGAAACACTTAAACATTGATTATGGGAGTGTGAAATGGTACAAATACTATGGAAAACAGCATTTTCTCATAAAATTAAAGAAACCTACTATATGACCCAGTAATTCCAATTCTAGGTATTCAACTACAAGAAATGAAAACAAAGGTCCACACAAAAACCTGTACATGAATGTTCACAGTAACTTTTTTATATAGGCAAAGACTGGAAATAACCTAAATGTCTAACATCATGTGAACAGATATATACATTGTAGTACGTAATATTCCACTGTATAGAGTATTACTCAGTAATAATAACAAAGAACAGACTACTTATATGCACAACAACATGGGTGAATTAAAAAAACATTATGCTAAAAGAGAAAGTTACAGCCAGAAAAACTACACTCATGATTTTATTTGTGATATATTAGAAATGGAAAATTTAATCTGTAATGGCAGAAAGCAGATCAGTTGTTGTCTGGGTTTGGGACACGAAGGAACACTACAGGGGATGGATGTTCTAAGTTTTGATCGTGGCGGTTACACACTTATATATACTAGTCAAAACTCAAACCACATACAAATGAGTGCAATTTATTGTATATAAATTATAGCTTCATGAGAAATTTGTTGTAAAAAATTTTCACAAGAAAATGGGAGAAAAATACAATTTCATATTATTTTAGAGATAACAATGTACACCAGTGTTAAATACTTCTGGTAAGTTCATCAATGTACTTTTAACCTTTAATTTTAACAGGCTTGCTAAAATAAGAAGCATTCAATAAGGACTAGCCAGAGATTGCTTCTCTTGTTTTTATTCCTGCTATATATATATATATAATCATATATATATATAAAATCTATATATATATATAAAATCTATATATATATATAATCATATATATATATATATATATATATATATAGTATACTATATGTACTATAAAAGTAAATTGTTTAATATCAGGACAGAACCATGCATTTAGAAGTCAAACATATTCTTACATTTCAATCCTTTATCAAAAAGACCAAAATACTGACCTCTCTCATTCTCACTCTCAAACTGAAAATTAAAAATAAGTAACGGCAAAAGAGAGCATGCCCTCTTCTCATAGAATATAAAATGTTAATTCCCTTCTCCTAAACTTTTGCATTTATATATGACTTATCCTCCAATGAAGGCACCAGAAACCAGGATCTTATAGCATTTTTCAATCACATTTTCCTTGTCATATACTTATGAAAACAATAAGCAACATTACTCACTTCAATTGTCTTGGCCAGTAACTGTGTGTGAGGAAAATTATACTTGTATACTTCATTAGCGACAGTGTTTACATCAATGGCAGCCACCACTTGTGCAGGTATACAGCTTTCTGTAATGATAAGTGGAATATATTAAAATGAAGTCCCTAATATCAACATGGTCACTTTACTGAGAAGTCAAAATCCAGAATTTTGTAATACATTTCCTCATCTACCTAGCTATATCTTTGATTTACAATGGGCAACCAGGTCAGGGAGTTAGGCATGAAGTGGGCTATTTGCATACTTCTGGTTCATCTCTCAAAATAGCATTCTAATGCTAAAAATAAGATTTGAATGTTTCAGTCATTATCTCTTACATTTGCCCTCCTCACTCCATTAAGATACACACTTATGAGTTAAATAGGAAGTTTTCCTAAGGCAAAACAAACCAAAAATAGAAAAAGGAAGTGTATTTTTTTAAAAACCTCATTACTTGGAACTTTTTATAAATTAACCTCCATTTGCTCCTCACCTGCTAATATTAACATAAAGCTGTTTCCCATTATCACTAAAAATGCTTTTATGCAAGTTTTGGAAGTGTTTTAAGCATAGTTTTATTGAGATATAATTCACAAACTGCAAAATTCACCTGCTTAAGGTTTAGGTAAGTTTTTAACTAAAATGAACAATTAATTGGTATCCAAATATAAAAACTACATAAACAAAAAACCGAAAATCTTAACAGACCAGGACAGAATGTGAAGAGAGTAAGGGAAATATTTTTAAGAACATCCCTTCACTACCCTTCTCTCTTGCTGCTAAATAAAATAATAATAACTTTCAGGGTACCTGGGTGGCTCAGTCAGTAAAGCCTCTGACTTGATTTCAGCTCAGGTCATGATCTCAGGGTTGTGGGATCGAGCCCATGTTGAGCTCTGCACTGGGCATGGAGTCTGCTTAAGATTCTGTCTTAATCTGGGACCCCTGGGTGGCTCAGTGGTTGAGCATCTGCCTTTGTCTCAGGGCATGATCCCAGAGTGCCAGGATTGAGTCCTGCATCAGGCTCTCTGCATAGAGCCTGCTTCTCCCTCTCCCTATGTCTCTGCCTCTCTCTCTGTGTGTGTCTCATGAATAAATAAATAAATTCTTAAAAAAAAAAGATTCTCTCTTAATCTCTCTCTCTGCTCCTCCTCTCTCCCTTTCCCCGTCTAAAAAAAAAAATTAATAATGTTCAAAATTGTTTCAGATTCAGAGTTTTACTGTAGTCTCCAATGGCAGTCAAAATTTGAGCTATGTTAAACATGCATAGCTGCTATTATATTTTGCAAGTACCATCCCCTTGCACTTCTTACTCAAACATATACAAAAACAATGATGTATGTACCCTGTCCCAAATCAGGAGAAAAAGTTAAGTTTTAAAAATAATAGTATTTGAGACTCCTTAGGAAAACCACCAGAAAAAAAAAAATTACAAAATTACATAGTACCTCCAAATAGCTATTTAATAACCACTTGCTATCAATAGATAGCATAGGTAGACCAAATATCAAAAAATGACGAAAGAATTTAGATGTGAAGAGCTAGGGCTCATGTAGCAGGCACTAGAAATAAAAACTCAGATCACAGAAGAAGGGGTAAAGAGAAGGCTCACACACAATCAGAAAATAATGACGACTATTTACTGACTGAGGCCTAAAAGAGATGATGTCTGAGAAAAAGCAAGGGCATAAAAATCTCTAAGTAAATATTTGCTGAATGTCTACTAGGCTCAAGAAATTTGACTTGGACCAATTATCTTCTAGGTACCCGCTGCCTTGCTATCTTAGGTCACTGGGAACTCTGAGGTCCAGTTAGTAGTATAATAGGTAGCTGCCTCCAACTAAGTTTAGGATCAATAACTAGTTACTTGCCTTAGTATAAACTTATAAATAATACCTTTGTCAAAGGCATCAGAAAAAATCTTGAAACATAAATCAAGAAGGCTCTTAAACAAAAAAAATTAGTATCCAAAGATTATTTTGCAAAACTGTAAACCTGTTATAATTCATGAATTAAGTAACTACTAAACTTTGTAAGAGAACTCAGAATTAGATAAACATTGAGTCATTTTACTGTTTTGTTAAACAGGATATCTTGTTATTAGTATGATGAAGCCTGCTTGCATTTCCACTATGTATGCAGCAATATGGAATTGCCTGGAGTTGGTTAATAACACTTTTCTCTTTTCTCAGGCTGACAATACATAGTGACGTGCCAAATCTGTACCACAATCATTAATTTACAAGAATTTTATGTTCTTGTATTATGGGCCTGAAAAACATAAAAACTTACAAAAAGCAACTGCCAAATAAATGTTTTATGTGACAATCCAAGAACTGATGAACCAAAAATTCTTTCTCAGAAAACAATAGATTTTAAAAGTCAATAAATAAATACACTGTTTTTATGCATTAGTTATAAAATTAAGATCCACTGTATGGGGGATCCCTGGGTGGCGCAGCGGTTTGGCGCCTGCCTTTGGCCCAGGGCGTGATCCTGGAGACCTGGGATCGAGTCCTGTGTCGGGCTCCCTGAGTGGAGTCTGCTTCTCCCTCTGCCTGTGTCTCTGCCTCTCCCTCTCTCTCTCTCTCTGTCTATCATGAATAAATTAAAAAAAAAAAAGATCCACCGTATGACCTAAAAAAAGGGTTGTGTGTTTTGTGTGTGTGTGTGTGTGTGATGAGAAATGATTGTACTAAGATATTTCTGACAATAATTCAACCTGCCTCTTCAAAACAGAATTGTTCTGGTATATAGATGTGTTTCTAAGGAAAAAGTTAAGATTTATAAATAACGATTAAAGCAAACCTTGTGGGATCCCTGGGTGGCGCAGCGGTTTAGCGCCTGCCTTTGGCCCAGGGCGCGATCCTGGAGACCCAGGATCGAATCCCACATCAGGCTCCCGGTGCATGGAGCCTGCTTCTCCCTCTGCCTATGTCTCTGCCTCTCTCATTCTGTGTGACTATCATAAATAAATAAATAAATAAAAATTAAAAAAAAAAAAAAACAAACTTTAAAGCAAACCTTGTATGTAGGTGATGAATCACTCAATTCTACTCCAGAAACCAATATTGCACTGTATGTTAATTGCCTAAAATTTAAATAAAATAAATAAATAAGCAAAACTGTCAATTCTGTCAAAATCTGAAACTGAGATCCAAAGACAAGTTGTCTTGATATTTTTACTGTATATTTCCAATCTAGCCTCCAAAAATCTTTGTCAAGCCACATACACATATTTCAAAAATGTTTAACTAAAAACATCAGTCAAAATAACTCAATAGAATTTTGCATAACTGAGCTCTATTACTTAAATCATGCAGGAGGGGGACAGAGAATGGAGAAAAGGGAACCTATCAGGACCTTTTAGTAGCGTGGAGGGTAGGGACGTGTTTTTGGCACTGTGATCTATTGCTTTACCTGGATGTTACTCATGATATTTCAGTTATTACTCTGATTGCATATTTATCAACAGGAAACATGAGTATAAAAGGTGAAACACTCTAGTTAGAGAAATGCATATAAATGATGTTAAAAGATTGTCAGATTGGATCTACAAGGAAAGGACAGGGAGTATCATGATCCTGTTTACATGAGGACTGAATTTAAAAAGGCAGATTTAGTTATACCAAGAGAGAGATAGCTTCTAGGGAGATGTAACATGTCACTGACAATACATGCATAATTCCTGCTCTCATGTATGTTTCTTATGGAAGTTGGCAAGAATCAAACACACACCCTCCATTTTTGAATAGCAATAATTTTCCCTCTTTTTCTGACCACTCTTTCTGGAAAAGTTGTAGGGAAGAACCTCTGTTCAGTAATAATGAAGTTACAAGTTTACACTTTTACCTGCCTTTCCTAACCATATAAATCAGAAAGCTTAATTGCAGTTTTTAAGGTAGGAGAAATTCAATTTTTAAAAAATGTAAATATAAAATTCACCAGCCCACTTTGAAATAAGGAAAATAGCTTATTTTTTTCTTCCTTTCCTTCTTTGTCATTTATTTCCTGACTTGTGTCTCATACAGGTGAGTAATTACTTGATTCAGCTCATTAAATCACACCTGAGACACTTAATCAGGTATGTTAACACTGACATCTAGTTGTGAAATGGAAGATCAGTGCAACATATCCCATGCCTATTTCCTTTCATTCAAAATAATAGCTTAAGAATAAAAGTACCAAGCAGAAACAGATCTGAAGGGATTCTGAATTTAAAAGGATTGCTAAATGTTTTACCACTATTGGCCAAGTATATTTCTTATTTCTTTTTAAAGATTCCTGTTTTTGGAAACTTGCAAATAAATTATCTTAATTAAATAAAATTTAAAATAACTTTCAAATGTTTTACAAAATTCACCCAATTTCCTTAGAAAATTTCTATAGAGGTTTAGCTAACAGTAAACAACAACAAAAAACTTACTTTGGGTCAAGATATATACTAGATCATCACTGTTAAGATCTAACTAAAGACAAGAGCCTGTGAACCAAGAGCCTGTGAACCAGAGTGGACAGGAACTGCTTGAGATTTGTGTGCAGACCAGAGCTGGGAAGTGGAACAGGAGAGAAACATGCCAAATTAATATTTAAAAAGGAGCACACTGAATTTATGTGGAAAGGAAAATAAAGATGCCATGCCAGATAACAATGCAATTTGAAAAAAAAAAAAAACAATGCAATTTGAAGAGGAGGCAATGCATTTTGAGGAGGACCTTAAAAAAGAACAAAGGTATAAGAGAGAAGAACACGATGGTTTGTACTTTCTGGCCTTTCTAGAACATTGGTTTGTTTCCATTATTGGTTTCCACTATTGAAAAATAAAGGTAATGGCTGGCACTTGAGTCACTGTGTTAGTTGGTCCATGAAGAGAAGGGCCACTTTACAGTGCTAGTGAAGCAAGGAAGTGGAAGGCATTGAGGTCTTTTAAGACTTCACAGAGTCACTGTATCACCCCTGGACTATCACATCTAAGCTTGCTTTTTTTTTTTTAAGATCTACTTATTTATTTATTTATTTAAGAAAAGAGAGAGAGAGAGAGAGATGGAGAGGGAGAGGATCTCAAGCAGACTCCTTGCAGAGCACGAAGCCCTACACAGGGCTTGATCTCACAACTCATCTCAGGTCATGACCTGAGCCAAAATCAAGAGTCAGACGCTTCACCCACTGAGCCCTCAGGAACCCCTAGACTTACTTTATGTGAGAAAGAAACAAACTTCTATCTCCTTTTAGTCACCATTATTTAGGATGTCTCTATTATTGACAGTTGAACCTAATGCTAACAGACACATGAACCTAATCCTAATAGTTCCTCGGTTGTTTACATGGTGCGTGTGTGTGTCTGTGTGTGTCTCTGTGTGTGGTTGAGAAGAGAATTTTAGGTTCAATTTCTGTTTAGACCAGATCAATGTAATTCAAAAAATATCTAGTGAGTAATGTGTGCCAAGCATTTTGCTAGACCCACAGGGATGGATATATAAAGTTTATATTTATGGAACTGAGGTGAGTTTTAAAATTAAAGCAATATTGTTTTTCTCTGAGGTAAAAGAATTCCTCCTTTAATATAAAAAGTGATTTCCCCCCAAATTTTCCTTATGAGGTGCATTTCTACCAAGCAAATACTTTATTCATTATTTGTAAATTTTTATTATTGAAGTATAGTTGACATACAATATTAGCTTCAGATGCATAACATAGTGATTCGACAACTGTACATTACTCGATGCTCACCACAACAAGTATAGTTACCATTTGTCACCATATAATATTATTTCTTCATTATTTTTTAAAAGTCACATCTATGTTCCCCTGAGGACAAAACTCTAGAGACTTGATTTAAGAGAATATAAAAAATTTAGAAAACTAAGCAAAATCATATATTTAATAAACAACTCAAAAATCTAATATGAACAACATTAATAGGAATACCAGTACTAATAACATCACTATGGTACACTCAAAATCTCAAAAGCAAAACCACTGAAACTCTGGAAACAATGATAATCAGCCTCACATATTTCCTAACCCCAGTAATCTCTTCCTACATATTTTTGCATGGCAAGACTTCCTCAGATGATTTATTGTAATACTGATTAGAAGGTGACATTAAACTACCACTAAGGAAGCTCCGGTTCCTTTGGAATAATGGCTGGGGTGTTACCCAATAGCCTCTGTGGCTCTTGACATAAAACAAAGGTCAAACTATAATGATTACTAAAGGAAGGACAAAACCTTAACTTCTCAGGCTTTCATGCAACAGATCTTCTAATGATTACCAAGTGTTCATAAGCCCTTTTTATAAAAGATGTGTGGTGTTTTAAAGATTTACTGTCCTATGATAAAGAAATGTCTCCTTCCATCAATTTTTGATAAGTTTTAAGACTTGAAAAATGGTATTATATTGCTTATTTTTAGATTCTATTTTAAAGGAAAAACCTTCATTTTTGTTCCTTACAGAAATGTATTTTAAAAACTTTATCAAGAGATGGCCAGTTTTCAATGGACATGTTTATTTATAAACTACACATATCGATATATGTAACCCAATTTTTTAAAAAAGCATTATAGCATCAAATGCTATTTTTCTGAACTCACATCAGTAAATTTGTACTTATGGGGTTTCCCAGGATTCTTCCTAGATTCTAATGAAATCATTCTACAGCTTCCAAGTCATCTGGTAGTTCATCATGTCTTCCCAATAAAATCCAACTTCTTACCATGATCTGGACCCTGCATACCTGTCTAGCCTCCTCTCTTGACATTGTCCCTCAACCAATCCACTCCTTTCCAATTCACACCCACTATACCAACACTCATATGCATATGCTTTTTTCCCCAGGTTAATATCCAACTACTTATTATGCCCAAATGGGGCCATAATTTCTCAATCCTAGTGCCTCTGCACATAATTAAAAAGCCTATCCTAGGAGCAGCCCGGGTGGCTCAGCAGTTTAGCACCACCTTCAGCCCAGGGTGTGATCCTGGAGACCCGGGATCAAGTCCTCTGTCAGGCTCCCTGTGTGGAGCCTGCTTTTCCCTCTGCCTATGTCTCTGCCTCTCTCGCTCTCTGTGTGTCTCTCATGAATAAATAAAATATCTTTTAAAAAAATCACTCTTCAAAATTAAAATTCTATGCACAATAAAAATAACTTATTAAAAAAAAAGCCTATCCTACCCTGTTTAACCTCTGACACCATCTCTTTCATCCTAGATCATTCTTGTTAGTCCCTGAGAACTTACTCAGTTTTTTTTTTTTAAGATTTTATTTATTTATTCGTGACAGACACAGAGAGAGGGAGAGTAAGGCAGAGACACAGGCAGAGGGAGAAGGAGGCTCCATGCAGGGAGCCGGACGCGGGACTCGATCCCAGGTCCCCAGGATCACACCCTGGGCTGAAGGTGGCACCAAACCACTGAGCCACCATGGCTGCCCCAGAACTTACTCAGTTTAGGCGTGACTCCTCTAGGTGGCTTTCACTGAGCCCGCTGGACTGAAATGGAGGCTGGTCCCTCACGCTGTCATCATGCGGGTAGTTCACTCTATCACCACATTTATCCCAGGACACTGCCTCTCTCACTAGAGTACATGAGCTGATAGAGCCCAGGCCATGGCTTGTACATAGAGTACTCCCAGCAGTCAGACATTGCCATAACTATTAGCTATTTGGCCTCCAATAAACATCTTCTGACTTGGACTCACAAGAAAATGGGTGAATTTGATCTGTGAAACTAACTCCTGATTATTGTTCATTACTCTCTTCAATATTCTGTTCCTCAGTTAAAAAGTCTTTAATAATCCTGTATTTATGTTTATTAATGCCTAAAAGACCAATTTTAAGTAGATTGACATTTAGGTCAAATGTTTAGCTTGGAAACAATGAAGTTTCCAGATGGCCTACAAAATTCTATTTATCTTACAAATAAGTTAATTAATAGCACTAATAGTGCTACTGTCAGAGAATTGTAAATATTTATTAGAATACCTATCATGTATTGGGCATTCTGCTGGGTACCGAGAATACATGATGAGTAGACATCTGTGTTGTGCTTTACCAGCAGCCAGTACCCTTCTCTAGCAATAGTCTCAGATTTCCTTTTGGGGATCTTCCCTCACTCACTTTCTGTCAAGTGGTCAAATGGCCTCAACCCTCTACCCCTAGTTTCACTGAAAGCGTGTGTCAGTTCTTGACCCAAGAAGACTCCAGAATGATTTCTGCGAGCAAACAACTCAAAATAAGCCAATGAGGCACAATAAGAAAGTACACCTGACTTTTTCTTAGGCAATGAGGAAGAGATGCTTGATCTTTCCTCCTGAGTTTAACCATGGCGGAGGATATAAGTTCAGTGGCTACTACAGCCTTCTGGATGCAGTAGGGGAGAATGTATATAAAAATGCACCCACAGGGTGCCTGGGTGGCTCAGGGGGTTAAGAGTCTGCCTTCAGCTCAGTCATGATCCTGGGTCCTGGGATGGAGTCCTTGGGGTCCAGCTCCCCTCTCAGCAGGGAGTCTGCTTCTCTCTTTCTCCTCCTATCACCCCATGCTGGTTCTCTCTCAAATAAATAAATACAATATATTTTTTAAAATGTACCCAATCCAGAAGAACAAACCTGAGACAGATACACAGAGAAAGAAAACTGGTTCCCGGTAACACAATTTGAACCCTTTTAAGCTGTACCCCAAACCAAGCCTAGATTCAATTGTAGTCATTACATGAGTATTTACAACTTTTATGTAAACCAATTTGGACTGTTTTCTGTAACTGGGAAATAATAGTTCTATTAAGCATTTAAGAGAATACACACTTAAATATCACTTGTCACTATGAAGAAATGCATTTCAAATTCCAAATTGGCAAGCAAAACAACATGAATACCAAAAGCCTTTTGAATAAGAAACTAATTAACTATAAACCTACACAAAACACTTCTCTTGATCAAACACTCTCTAAGTGTCCTAAATTGAGGCAATATTTGCAGAAGTCTCAATTTGGGGGGCAAGGACTTCATTATAGGGCTACTTAATTACCTTATCCTATACATGTATTCTAAATACTACAACAAATATGTAGACAGCCATATGTAAGCTGTATCCCCAATGTCTTTTAAGGAGTATATAGTATTTTCAGTTGAACAGTCTTATCAATTTAAAAAAAAAAAAGAAACTCAAGTTCTAAAAGTAAAAACAGTTAAAATAGAAATTTCAATTATAGGCAATTCAAAATAAAGAATTTTAGATAATCAATTAACATAAAATGATGCTGTACCTCACCAATAATGACAAATCCACATTAATCAGTTTTACTTGTCAGACCAGGAAAGGTTTTTAAGATGAACATTGTCCAGTATGAGCCAGTGTTTGCAAAAATGTACCCTTTTTCATGTTGGCTGTAGTGTACATGGATTTAACTCTTCTACCATTAATCCTAGCTTTTCCACTTGTGACAATTTATGCTAAGGAAATATTTGGACAATATCAGTGTTTAAGACTGCCATATTAAAAATGATACCCATTTACACTGATGTGGAGTGATAAAGATTTTTTAAGTACAAAAAACGTCACTATGTATCCTGTTTGGTAATAACTCTAGTTTTGTATAGTGTATGTGTATGTATCCATATTAAGAAAACAATAACAACAAATGTCAACAGGGACTATCTCTTGGTGGTAGAGGGAATTTGGGGGTAATATTTTTCTTCCTTTAAACTTTTTTGGATTCTTTGGTCTTTTTCTTAACAATAAGAACGGAATGCTTTTAAAATCAGTGAAAAGCAAACAAACATGAAACTATTTTTATCTTGGAACAAAGGAATTCAATATTTCTTTTGGTTGTGACCCTGAGAAATCACAAAAGGAAAATATCAAGGACAGATAAGAAAGGTTTGGATACATTCTCAAAACACTCCCATTAGATTGTAAGACCACACACATATACACACACAGACCAGTAAACATAACTCAATGCGTTATTTTATCTCACCAATTCAACAACAGTCAAAAGAATAAAAAACAAGAACCAAACTACACTGCCATAGTTTTTTAGAGATCAACAAGTATAGCATATGACTAAAAATGTAATGAGTTGGAAGCTACCTATTTAGCCAAGTATTTACATACTTAGAATGCAAAGGATATAAATCGTCTTCTCCATTTTTCCCATGACATTTAAGACCTTCCCCTTAATCTCTTAAAGGCACTACCATGATTAAAAATGTTTATTTAAACGGTTTAAAAAAGAAACAATATAAACACCTGTGATCCAGGCTATTACAACAAAGATTTTGTTTTACATAAATTTGCTTTGAATGAACATATATGAATGGCTCATCAGTATAAATGTCAAAACATTTTTTGTTGGTATTTTCTTACAATTTAAAAGATGATCATTCCTTTTTTTAAAAGATGGATCATTTCTGATATACTCATGGAATTCAAAGAAGAAATGATATAAGCATTAGTACTCTGTATCTAATCAACTATGAATAAAATAAGACTTGTAAAAATATAATTATATTATCAATCATAAAGATTCCAAAAATCAAACTAAAAATTCCTCTCCAAATCTGTCTTGCCATTCTGAGTTCCTTCCTTTATATATAATAAACCTTCCTTAAAGCTTATTCTTTTCATCATTATTGACTTCATAAAGTTTTAAGCCCTATCCTGAATTTCTGGTACAGGCACCTCTAAAAGAATTAAGTTTAGAGGCGCCTGGTGGCTCGGTCAGTTAAGCATTTGGCTCAGATCATGATCTCAGGGTCCTGGGATCAGGCTCCCTGCTCAGCGGAGAGTTTGCTTCTCTCTCCCTCTGCCCCTCTCCCTGCTTATGCTCACTCGCATTTTCTCTCTCACTCACATTCTCTCTCAAAAAAATAAAATCTTAAAAAAAATAATTAAGTTTACAATTTTGCACTGAACCAGAAAGTAAAATCTGTCCTAAGACCTCAGAGGAAAAAGCACTTCAATTATTTCATTCCTCATTTTCTCTTTTGAGTCTCCACCTGACTGTACATTTCTCTGCAAACCTTTTTCCATTAAGTCACATGGTATTCAACACATATTAGCTATCATTGTTTTTTTTAAATCAAGACTATCATAGGCACACCCTACAGAGATTCTTTATTCAGAGAGAGAAGAGTGTGTGTGTGCGCGCGCGTGTATTCACAGATCTTTAGAAAGATTTAGGATATGGATATCTAGCTATCTAGCTCTTTCTCTGCTGGTGTTTAAAGTTTAGCTCTACCATATCCAGCTGTTTGACTTAGGCAAGGTACTTGACTTCACTGAGTTCAGTATCTTTACCCATAAAAATGAGAGAACAGATAATTAAGTACCTATATCATAAGGTTTTCAGAGGATTAAATTTGCTAATACCTATGAAGCTCTTACATTTATGGTAGCCATATAGTAATTACTTAATAAATGTTTGCTACTATTATTATCAAAAGACTTTTTAAATAAGGACCAGGTGTGACAGTGGAAGATTCAGTGTTTGAGAGAGCAGTTTGGCAGTACGTATCTAAAGCCTTCAAAACTGCTTTGGATCTCGAGGTGTGATAGGCAGAACAGTGAGTTCCCCCCTCTTCACCCCCCCAAAAATTCACCCATCCTAATTTGCAAAACCTGTGACAATGTTACCTTACCTGTCAACAGGGACTTTGAAGATATGACTAAAGATCTTAAAAAGAGGAGATTATCCTAGGTTATGCAGGAAAGGCCCAGTGTGACCACAAAAAGAATGGAGGAGGGTCAGAGTCAGAGATGTGATGAAGGAAGCAGAGGTCAGAGAGAAAGCCTGGGAGGTGGTGTACTTCTGGTTTTGAAGATGGAGAAAGAAGTCATAAGCCAAGAAACGCTTGTCCCTTTGAGCTTCCAGAAGGAAACACCTCGGGCAAAACCTTGATTTTAAGATTTCTGATCTCCATCACTGTAAGATATCCATCACTTATATCACTATAAGACAATAAATTTGTGTTGCTTTAAGCCATTAAGTTTGTGGTAATGTGTTACAGTAGCATTGGGAAACCAATATGTAAGGTAATAATAGAGATGTGAAGAAAAGATTTATAAGAAGGATAAATACTATTTATAATAGTGAAAAATTATAAGCAACCTAAATGTCCTAAAATAGTTGATTGCACTGAACAAGGGGAACTTCCATAAAATGGAATATCATACAATCATTAAAAACCAAGTTTATAAATACATTTAATAACAAGGAAAACCTCAAGATATTCTCAGTGAAAAAAGAAAGCTATAGTTTCTTTTAATGTTAATGAACACCTGTCAAATAAAGATTGAAAAGATATAATACAAATTCTCGACAGTGTTTATCCCTGCATGAACATCACATATAATTTTTATTTTGAAATTTTCTTCTTCATTTGTATAGCATCAGTATTTCCCAGTAAACCATCATCTCTGGAGGAAAAGAATATAGCTGTCTTGTTACTGCTGTATCCCCACTGTGCAGCAAAGGAACTGACACAGAAACCACTAAAAAATTAAATGCTGAATGAATAAATGGGTATGTTTTCAGCATTTTCTAATCTTTTCTACCCTTGGGACTTCTGGGATTCTAACAAAGTTATGGTTCCCAAGTCCAAATACTCCCCTTTCTTAATACAGTGAAAGATAAATCTTGGCAAATCCACTATAAATGACTTGACTAATGTGTGCAATCACGTTGTTGGACTGGTTGGATGGGGAACAGATTAAACAGAGCAACATTATTAATCAGGTGAGATGATGAAGCATCTCCTAATTTTTAAACAAATGTATTATATAGTTAAAAATAAAAAGAACAAAAAAATAAAAAAATAAAAATAAGTCTAAAAATATTTTCAAATATTCAGCTTCACTAGGAATAAAATATTAAAATAACAATTTTACATAGTAAACTATATAGTTTTAAATATTTTATAACACAAACATTATTGGATATAAACTGGTATATCCTTTTAAAAACTAACCTGAGGGGCACCTGGATGGCTCAGTTGGTTAAGCATCCAACTCTAGGTTTTGGCTCAGGTCATGATCTCAGTGTCAGGAGATCAAGCTACTCGTTGGGCTCTGTGGGGAGTCTGCTTGAAGATTCTTTCCTTCTCCCTCTGCCCGTCTTCCCTACCCTGCTCACTTTCAATCTCTCCAAAATAAATAAATCTTTAAAAAAAACATAAACAAGTAAAATCCTTAGTATAGTAGGCAGTAATAATTACTAAGGGGAAGAATAAATCAGGAAAGAGGATAGGGAGGCAGAGCAAAGAGTAATTTTTTACAGTAGCCAGGGAAGCCCTAGGAAGGTAACATTTGAATAAAGACAAGGAACTAGTCATGTGTCTATCTGGAGGATAGCATTCCAGGCAGAGGAAACAGCAAATGCAATGGCTCTGAAGCAGGAATGTTCTTGGAGTGTTTAAGGATAGCAAGGAGATCACTATTCCTACTCCATTCCCCAAGAGTTAACACTGATAACAGGACAATGTGCATCCTTGCTGGCCTTTTCCTATGTCTAAACTCATACACATTACACATGCACATATTCTATATATATACAATATATTACTCTATAATTTCCAGGTTTGTTTACAATGATATCTAACCCCTGTAACTGCAAGGTCATCCCTCTAAAAATTATTTCTAAATCTTTAAATTCATCTGTATGATTTTTTAACAATTCTATTCAGGCACTTTAATAAGCACCCAACACTGGTATACCTTTTTTCAGACTAATGTGACTCATCCAAGCAACATTTTATTACTTTGCTATTCAAAATATAGTAAATTGAGGAATATGAAGAACCTTCATGAAGACTAAAATATAAGGCCATATTCTCTTTTTGAAGTATAACTTGTTTGGGAAAAATGAATATATGGTATTGAAGAATATATGACAAATATGTCTTTAAAGGTATATGTACTTATGTTTGGGCTTTGTTTTTTGATTTTCTTTTAAATAATGGAATCACAAGCCCTTTAATTTTTACAATCACAGGAGAAATGTGAAAGATCATCTCCTCACCGCAACACACTCTGGATTTAATTGTTTCCTTTGCCAAATATTAAAAACGTCAACCCTGAAGACATCTAGAAAAATGATAGAGTTACATCTTTTCCCCCATGCCACAGTCACCAACATTATGAGATTGCAAAATTAACCGAGAGAAATCTCACTGCATGGAGAGCAAGGTAGAGATAAATGATTAGCATTACGTCAAATCAACAAAGACTAACAATAAGTTTAAATAGTTAAAGAAATACCTGACTCAGCAACAAAAACCACAAGAGTAAAGCCACAGAAATAAAATGCCCTCTGAAGAAGCAGAGAAATTACTTCGGTACTTTATTATCATCTAAATTTCAGGGTTTTAAGGAAAAATGTAAGCAAGGCAAAACTACTTACTTAGTATCTCTAATTTGATCTATGAAAGTTCAAAGTCTAACTAGATTGTGTAACTATAAATCCTTCATATTATGGGTTCTTCCTGGATCAAAATTCTTCTATAATTAAGGAACATACCAAAGCCTATGAGGGTCATGTATGTGCTCAAAGTCTCAGACATTTATTTCTTAAATTAAGTTTCACCTCTTAAGTACAAAGGGATTATTAAATTCACTATTGTGTGTGAATAAAAACTCACTAATGGATGCTAAAGAGCTTCTATGACTAACTCTGATGGAGTTGTTTTACTTAGTCCAAGAGGTTTTGCTCAGTTTGCAGTGATTTGAAGTCCTAGAATGAGGGGTGTCTGGGTGGCTCAGTCTGTTAAGCATCTGCCTTCAGCTCAGGTTATGATCCTGAAGTCCCAGGACTGAGCCCCACATCTGGCTCCCTGCTGAAAGGGGAGTCTGCTTCTCCTTCTGGCTCTCACCCTACCCATGTTCTCTCTCAAATAAATGAATAAAATCTTTAAAAATAAAATAAAGACCTAGGATGAAAAAAAAAATTAGTGGATAACAGTAAAAGCAACTATTGGTCCAGGTAAAGTAATGCTATTTGTTGTATTTTTTTTTTTTAAATCTCAACTACATTCTACCTATTTTCCAAAAATGAGATGCAATATTTTTGCTTTAGGCAGGGTGAGAGCTAATTGGCACCATTTCTGAAAAGCATTTTTTAGAAAATATTTCTGATAATCTTCCATGGGCAAAGCAAAAGGCCAACAGAAATCCTAAAAAGGCTCTAGAAACCAACAAATATCAAATTCTACATGTAACCTTAATCTCCTTATTTTATGATGATAATCCCTCTGCAATTACTTACAGATTTGCTATCATATATCAACCTCTTTCAATTTTCTATGCAAAGAGGTAATATTTCTTGAAAGGAATAAAAGAGTTAAAAAAATAAAACACTTAAACTTCATTATTTTCACCACAGCTCATTTTAACATATGATTAAAATTCTACACTGAGTTAAAACCAACTTATTCCCAAAACACTTGATTATTTTGAGAAAATTTCATGTTTTATCATGCAGTACAAGAAAAAAATCTCTATTATCTATTAAAATGCACATATAATCATGCATACAAAAACATTTCATGATTCTACTTATTTGGTCACTCTCCAACACACACACACACACACACACACACACACAAAGCCTTGACACACGGACATACATGCATGTTTATCTCTTCCATAATACCTATTATTATAATAATAATACCTATTAATATCCTTCAAAATACTACCCATGGACCACACTTTGGGAAATGCTGACTTAGCTTATCCCTTCAAAGAAAAACGACCTTTGTGATTCAGACTTAAATTTATCACAGTACAATGGTATCCATCCACTTCAAGCCATACATATTTCATAGCAAACATGATCCTAGTTCATTTATTCACTTATGCATTCATCTAACAAATCTGTATAAGCAGTGTTCTAAACAAAATCTTATTGCGGAACTTACATCCTAGTGGGGCAGGACAGACAAATGATAAATAAATAAGCACATATTATGTATAACAATGAAAAGTACTATGGGGGGAAAAAAAAACAAAAAACAGAGTAAGCCAGATAGTATAGGAGAAGGAATTGGTTCTACTGTTATAGAGGTTGGTTAGAGAATATCTCAATAGCAAAAACCTGAAAGAAATGAAGGAGCAGGCAGGTATCTGGAAGAACTCTTTAGAACAGAAAGGAAAGACGCTGCAAAGGCCCAGAGATGGGAGCATGCTTATTTTGTGAGAGGAACAGCAAGGAAACTGGCACTATAGACTGAATGTTTGTGTCCCCCCAAAATTCTTATGTTCGAACTCAACTTCCCAATGCACTGGTGTCATGAGATGGAGCCTTTGGGAGGTAACTGGCATTAGAATTAAATGAAGTCATGAAGGTGGAGTCCTGATGAATAGGATGAGTGCCCTTCTGAGAGTCATGAGAGAGCTTACCTCCCCTCTCTACTCTCAGCCACGTGAAAACAAAGGCAAAGTCGGCACTCTGAAACCTGGAACAGGGCACCTCCCCAGAATTCAACCACCCTGCCATCCTGATCTTGACCTTCCCAGCCTCCAGAACTGTGAGAAATAAATGTCTGTTGTTTATAAGCCGCCCAGTCTACAGTACTCTGTTAAAGCAGCACAAACTTCCTAAGACAGCCAGCAAGCCTGGAACGAAGAAAGCAAGAGGAGAGCACAAGAAATATGCTCAGCGAGGGGAAGGGCTGGCTCTAGACCAAGAAGGACTGGGGCTTGAGGACTTCAGCTTTCACTGAGTTATATGAGAAACCTCTCAGAAGTTGTAATCAGAGGAATGACTTATCTAACACATTTCTAAAGGATCACGCTGACACTAGAGGAGTCAAAATAAATTAGACGTGATAGAGCAGAAGAAGCAAGGAGACCAGTAAAAAGGCCATTGCGATAATCCTTTGTCCAGGTCTCCTAAGAAAGAACCCAAGGCAAAGCTTAGCTGCAGATGCTCTTTCTGGGAGGCAAAACCACAAAGTAGCAAAAGTAAGGCACAGTGAGGAAGGGAGGAGGGTAAGCAAACAAAAGGCAGTACATAACTAAACTGGTCACAGCTTCACAAGAAAAGCCAGTGAAATGCTGTCATGTATGGACCACACTCCTCACAGGGGCAAGAGGGATGTATCGAAGGCGACAGAAGCCCTGCAGTAATGCACTACTTGGTCTAAAGCAACACTTCCCAATTCCCATATGCACTTGAGCAGGGAACATTGGTAAGGGGAAGAAAAGAGAAAGTGTATCTGCTGACTCCTTCCTCACGATATCTCTTCCTGATCAAAAGTCATCCCATGGGGCATGTGTAGGAAAACACTCCTGTGGTTCTCCTTTACTCACACACTACTACACACAACACTTCTGACACCAGATGGATGTCCACAATACACTTTAATTCTGACACTAGCTGGAGTCATCCAAGACCCCTTAAGTTAAGAGCTCAGACCCATAAGGCTGGCCCCAAGCCAGATACCAATTCCAAGTGGTACCTACATGTTCCAGATTACCTACAACTGTATCCTACTTGGCTACAAACCAAAGGTTCCCACAATCCCCTCCATGGATTCTATCATTTGCTAGAATAGCTCACAGAACTCATAGCAACACTTATGTTTGACAGTTTATTATATAATGAAGGATATTATAAAGGATATAGATGAAAAGCCAGATGAAGAGAGATATAGGGCAATGTCTGGAAGAGTCCTGAGCACAGGATCTTCTGTCCCCAAGGAGCCGGGGTATACTGTCCTTATGGCATGTGGATATGTTCACCAACCCAGTTGTCTGAACCCTATACTTTTAGAATTTTTATGGAAGTTTCCTCACATAAGCATGATTAATCATCAACTTAATCTCTAGGCTCTCTCCTTCCCCAGGATAGGGGGTAGGGCTGAAAGTTCTAAGCTTCTAATTACCCTCCATCTACCTAGTGACCAGCCCTCATCCTGAAGCAATCCAGGAGCAGATCAAGAGTTGCCTCATTAGAACAAAAGGCACTCCTGTCACCTAGAAAATTCCAAGGGATTTAGGAGCTCTGTGTCAGGAACCAGGGTCAAAGACCACATCTGAGAATAAGAGAGGCTCCTAGTGCTCCTATCACTTAGGAAATTATAAGGGTTTTAGGAGATCTGTGTCAGGAACTCGGGGCAGAGACCAATATGTGGTATTTTCTATTCCTGTACTTGCGTGATTCTTCCTCTCTTCTCCACTTAGGGTTATCCAGCCTCTCCAGACAGCTTCTGGGGAACACTTCAGTCTGGACACTGGGTGGACTGAGCGTGTTACAGAGCACAGACTGGCAAAGTCATGCAAAGAGGCAACAACAGCAGAGGTGGAGGACTACGTTGAACAAGCAGCTCAAGACCCAGGAGGCATGTGGGGCCAAGTGAATCTGGGGTGGACATAAATTAAGTTTGACAAAACAGAAGATTACGGATGAGGTGGTAAAGGTAAGGATAGAGAGGAAAAACAGAATTAAAAATAGAGTTTAAAGTGTGATCTCATGGAATTTGGTGAAGTGAATAAAAGAGAAGAAACAAAGATGACTCCAAGCCTTGGGTGTGGGACCCTGGAAGAATGGAGACACTTGTTGCTGGAGTGAGGAAGCCTGCAAGGGGATCAAGTTTTGAAGGGGTAAGGTGAACTAGGAGTTCAGTTTTATATACCTCTAGAAAAAAAAAAAAAAAAAAAAAAAGAGATAATAACCAAGTTAACAAATCTGGCCTTATAGAAAAGAGAAGCTCACTTTACAGCTAGTCGTCATCTTTGTTTCTTCTCTTTTACTCACTTCATCAAATTCGGTGGGATTTTTGTCAACATTATCAAAGGTAATGCACATGAGTCCATGAGCAGAGCCCTGGCATCTCGTCTCACTCACCAGCTTACTGGTCCTGGCACTTCTCCCATAGCTCCATCAGTGCCCTCCTGTTGCCCAGCAGGCATTTCCCAAGACATGCTCCAAGGAACATTATTTTACAGGATGCTAGTAAGTGTCATCCCCTTCCCCACTCAAAAAAAGGATTCACTGCTCAAATACATATGGGAAGCAAGTGCAGATTTAAACCACATGCACCTTTTTTGCAGGGTTTCTCAACACTTTTGGCATATTAATGTGTCCTGAGATTCATGGGACAATATCATATGAAGAGTTTCCTAAATGTATTTGACCATCAAGGCAAACTTATGAATACCCCAGAGAAGGCTATTACATAAGATACCAGCCAGGAAATGGCAACTAACCCAAGAATTCATTTTAGTCATTAGTTCACTTGGTTTATAATATCAAATCACTCCTTGAAATCCTTTCTTCCCTTTATTTTCATGGCACAGTGTTCTTTGGGTTCTCCTCTTGTTCTCTAATTTTACCTGCATGGTTTCCCTCTGTGAATACAATTCTCTACAATTCTCACATATGAAGAAACAAATCTTTATCTCTAGTCCATCGATCCCTCAGGCCAAAATGCACGAGCAGCTGCCTATCTGGCATTTCTATGGTTCACACAGACAACTCAAACTTTGTAAGGCTCAAATGGAACCTATTTTTTCCCTACTACTTGATTTAATACTATCCCATTTGATAAATCACTCAAGTCAGAAATCTAGGTAACTAACATCCAAATAGCTACCAGGTTTTGCTGATTTTTAGATCCCGTATATAACCCGAGTCATCTTCTCCATTGATTGGTTCTGCCTAAATTCATTATCTCTGAAGAATAATCTACTAACTAAACTGACTCCCCACCACTACCACCTTATAATCACACAGTACAATTTCTAGAATCTAAATAATAGGTTCTTTAATTTTCATTTGCTAATCAGACCTAGGACATAAAAATCCAAGCACCTTATCAAGTTGTTTGGCATTTCAGGATTTGGTACCTCATAAACATCTACTTTTTCGTAGCACTTATAATGCATTAATATTTCAATACTTGTATATCTCCATATAGGCCACGCTATTTCATATATGTGTGTGTAAGATGTTTCTCTCTGCCTGGTATAATCTTTCCCTTCTTAACTATCTGAAAAACTCTATCTTCCAAAAACGCATCTTCCAAAATCCTGCGCGGAAAAAATATCATAACAAAACTGAACAAGTGACCAATTATAAAAAAAAAAAAAGAATATACCAATGGCAACATGAGTAAGTCAGAAGATAAATACAAGTAACAAGTATATGAAAATGTTCAACTTCCTAACATCAACGGTAGTACTATATACTAGTACTATATACTATATATTAGGAACTATACTAGCTCTATGTATACAGCTTCATTAAATCCACCTACCAAGCCTGTTAGGTTAGTATTATCAACCCAATTTTATCAATGAGGACATCAATACAATTAAGTGGGGAAAGCTAGTTGTTAGTTGCAAAACAAGTGGAGAAAAAGAAAAGGAGCGAAGATTTACCAAGCACCTACACTGTATTTCATACAACTGTTTCAGTTAACGTTTGTAACACCCTACGAGAAGGTATTATGGCATCCATCTCACAGACAGGGTATCCAGGCTCAGAAAGTCAAATCGTTTTCTAGTACTTACACAGATAATATTTGCCAGTTCTGTCTGACTCCTAAATAATGGTATTAATTTTATCACTCAGAGAAACAGGTGTAGTAGTTCCAAAATCATTGAATAGGAGGCCAGGGAAATGAATACAAAGTAGATCCAGGTTAGGAAATCTATTCCCTCATGGATGAGTAAGCTTTCTAGAGAATCAAGAGGGCAAAATAGAATTTTCTGCTCTCATCATTGCCCTTCTCTTTTACCTCTTCATACATATTCATTCTGTATCATCTTCTGTGGCTATAAATAATCCTTTCCTTCACTGATATATTCCTGCATAATTCAAATCTAGTCTGAAAGCTCTTTGACAACTTTGAATCTTTAATCATCAGTTTCTTCTAAAGCCATTTTTAACATCTAATAACTTTCTGTAACTTTAAGATTTTTGCTAATAGCCATCCATATTTACTGAGCATTTACCACGTTTCAAGCACTACTGACATACTTTTATGAATTTATAATGTTCACACTTCCCCTTCGAAGTAAGTACTATTATTGTCCCCATTTCAAAGAACAGGAAACTGAGCCACAGAAAGTTTAGTTTTTGCCCAAGGTCACAAAGCTAGGAAGTACCAAGGCCTTCTGACAGTGTAACTGTGCTCTTAATTAGGAGATGAAATGACCTCTTCCTGAAACTGTCCTACATAAACACTGTCTGCTGTTACTACTTCGTAGTGCCAAAAATGTAATGATTTCAGGCAAAGCTGCTATGAAAACAAACCATCGTATTTCAAATTATTTGACACTACCAAATGATTATCAGAGACCTTTACGTATCAAATAATAGAAGAATAAGATAGCATTTGCAGAAGAGAAAAACTGTGACGTGTGAAGGACTCCTGAAAATGCTTGGCATGTGAGTGTATGTGTCCCCCCCCACTGATGTTTCTTCCAAGTGAGTGAGTGGTTCCTATTCATTTTAAACTCCTTGCCCATCCTATCTATTTACTTCTTCCGTGGAAGGAAAAGTGACTTCTCTAAATAGCTAAGTTACCAAGAATAAACTGGGTGTGCTTGCTCAGATTCCCCCAGCCCTCTTCTTGGGAATAAGCTACCCACAGGCCACATGTGTTCTGCTTCTTTCTCCAGCTGTGCCCAAAAGGTATGCTGCCTAATTGTCTGGTTGAATATTAGCTGACCCATGTGGTCCTCTCACTAAGCTACATCCTCCAACTCAGTCTTTATTAGTAATAAAAATCATACAAATTTTTATTTCCTGTTTGCCTTACTCTTCTGTTTTATTACTCTCTTTGTTCAGAATTATAAAGAGGAGTATTATTTATTGAGCCCCCAAAAGTTCCAGTAAATAGGTCATAATACAAATTAAATTGATTATCTACACATTAGGACAGGGTAAGCAATATGATCTATGAAAAATGGTAATAAATACTCTGCAGTGAAGTAAGCATTTTCATCACAGAAAAGATAATTCCATCATCCAATGGAAAAGGAGGGTTCTCCTTTGTTGAATATACAATATTCATCCTACACGTTTCAACTTTGTGTTTCGAGTTTGGAAAAAATAATCTAATAACTCCTATGGCTAACAGAAAACATATGATCAAATGGGACATTTTATCTCCCTTCAGTTTAAATCTGGCAACAAGTCATATAAGAATAACTATGGAAAATAGAAATAAAGAGGTCATTTTTACAATCCCAAAGAAAATATATTTTCAAAAAAATTAAGCAGTTGAAATTCTAGCTCCTTACAACTGATGTTCCAAAAACAACCTCAGGTGACATTCAGATCTACATTTAATCATGATATACTTGCCTGATTCAGTTATAGGCACACCTAAGTACAAAGTGGTTCAGTAGGGTCCCAAGTTGGCATATAAGTCATTGAGAAATAAAGATAAGGATCCCTGGGTGGCTCAGCGGTTTAGTGTCTGCCTTCCACCCAGGGCGTGATCCTGGAGCCCCGGGATCGAGTTCCACATCGGGCTCCCTGCATGGAGCCTGCTTCTCCCTCTGCCTGTCTCTGCCTCTCTCTGTGTGTGTCTCTCATGAATAAATAAATAAAACCTTAAAAAAAAAAAAAAGAAAGAAAGAAAGATAAAAGAAATTCAGAAAATAATGAGTGACAAATGGCTTGATATTTTAACAGAAAATATTAAGGCTGAGCGATTCCTACTAAATATGATTACTATGTAACTAAAACTCAAAATCAATACCTTTAAAGATCTTCAGAAATTCATTGGTAGGGCAGGCCTTTTTACTTTAAAGATGTCTCAGTAGTTGACCATATATATAATAGTAAGTAACTAGAAGGATGTTTCTTTTTTTTTTTAATTTTTTATTTATTTATGATAGTCAGAGAGAGAGAGAGAGAGAGAGAGAGGCAGAGACACAGGCAGAGGGAGAAGCAGGCTCCATGCACCAGGAGCCCAACATGGGATTCGATCCCGGGTCTCCAGGATCACGCCCCAGGCCAAAGGCAGGCACCAAACCGCTGCACCACCCAGGGATCCCAGAAGGATGTTTCAGTAGTTAAATATATATATATATATATATATATATATATATATATGAATATACATTATATATGAATATACATTATATATGAATATACATTATATATGAATATACATTATATATAATATTACTATTATAGATATATACTTTTATAGATACATATCTATAATAGTAATATTAGTAAACAGCTAGAGCTTTCCTTTATTCACTACCTTAAACCACATTTACTCTTTCTCTGATACTATATAAGAAAAACAAAATCTTATTTGCTACCCACTTATATTTGCAGGAGACTTGACCTGTAGGCCCCATTAATATATAACTCAAGAAACTACTTCTTCCATTAATATATAACTCATGAAACTGCTTCTTCCACTGCTTTCTGAAAGGAGAAAGTTTCACTTGGAAGATTCTCCTCAGCCAATACTTTATAGACTGTGCAGGCATAAATAATATCAAGGCAGTAATAAGTGCTTCCTATACAGGGCAACATGTACTAAGTAATGTGAAATATATTTGCTATATATCTGTGGCCATCTAGAGTCTTTGCCTGTTTTCAATGTTTGAAAATTGTGCCAGATTTTGAGTCTCTTATTTCCAAAACAGAAGTCAGAACTCACTTTCCCAGCTTCCTTTGCTGGCAATGGGATTTAATATCCACCAACTAACCGCATCCATATACAACTTTAATTCAGAAGCAGCAACGTGAGGCGGCAAAGGGAAAAAAAAAATCCATCATCCTGGTGATAAAGATGGTAGAAGCATCCACCCTTCATAGAAAAACAGGGATGGCACTTCTCACAACTGGCCCCCAGCATTGGTGAAAGCTGTTATGTCAGTATGAAGCTTTGTGGGGGCAAGGCCCGGAGTGTGGTTTGAGCAGTGTTCCTGTTCACCTAACCTGTTTGTTGGGTGTCTTATAGCTTCTGTGAGTTTCCAGATGTCCTTTAATATATTTTTTTCTGCTTAGGTTAGCTAGAGAATAGATTATGTGGTTTGCACCTAAGTTTTGTATTATACAAAAATTTGGGCTTAAGCAAACTATGCTTTTATCAACATAATGGTAAAATGATTATCAACTCTTTGCAGACAACCCATTACAAGTGTGGTATGTGCTAAAGTTAGACAGGAATAAAAAGGAAGGGTAGGAAAGGCAGCATAAGCCAGATCTCCCAGGCTGAGTAAGAAGATGGGACTGTGATTCTAATCTTGAAGGGAAGCCATTAAGGCAGGGCAGTGAGTGACATAATATAGTTTACTGTGCAAAAAATCATTCTCTTACTATGTGGGAAAGAGTGGAGCAGGAAAGCAAAGTAGAAACGGGAGCAATGCAAAACTATTTTAATAAAAATTAGATTCAGGATGGTTGCAGTGGCAACAGAAATATGTGCACAAATTCAGGGTTCATTGGCTAATAGGAGAAAAGATACTTAAGTGTTTCATTAATTAAAAAAATGCGAGTTAAAATTATACAATTTCCTCAAATTAGCATAGGTTAAAAATGGCTAATACAAATCCTGATGAATATGTGATTGAGGGAGGCACTCATAAACCTCTGAACGGCAATTTGCTATATTATCCATCAAAAGCCTTAAAAAGCTTTTAATTTTTGACTTAGTAACTAGCACATTGACTCATATTGTTAAATGAATTAACTCAACTTTCAGAAAATACAGTTAAAGAGAAAATTAGGATTTATGCTCAAGAGTGTAAGTGTAGCACACATTTATACTTGCAAAAAATTGGGATATAATCTAATGTTTAACCCTTAAGGAGTGGTTGAATTATAGCTTATGATAGCTTATGATAAAGTACTAAGCAAACTTTAAAGTCATGTTCATTAAAACAAATAAAATAAATAAATAAAATAAAAAATAAAATAAATAAAATAAAATAAAATAAAATAAAATAAAATAAAATAAAATAAAATAAAATAAAATAAAATAAAATCGTGTTGATTCACGAGAGACTCCTAACTGGGAAACGAACAAGGAGTAGTGGAAGGGGAGGTGGGCAGGGGGTTGGGGTGACAGGCACTGAGGGGGACACCTGGTGGGATGAGCACTGGGTGTTATACTCTATGTTGGAAAATCGAACTCCAATACAAAATATACAAAATAAAATAAAATCATGTTCATTAACGGGTTTCAAGATAAGGTGAAAAATGCCAACATTAAAATCTTACAAAATTAACAGAGAACAGATAGTACTAGAATTCTTTCCCTTTTTTCCCCTTAAGTTTATTTATTTATTTAAGTAATCTCTACACCAAACATGGGGCTGGAACCCATGACCCTGAAATCAAGAGTCACAAGCTCTTCCGACTGAGCCAGCCAGGGGCCCCTAGAATTTTCTTTTCTTTTCATGCTGGTATGTTTCGATAAGAGAACTGAATGGAGAGAGCCAGCAAATAATTGGTAATAAAAATTTAAAAATCAAAAAAAATTTAAAAATCACTACGTGAGTCTACAATCAAAACTCAACACACATGCTCAGAAAACTCACTATGTTCAACTCCTTATATATTGTCTGTATCGCATAGTATTAGTCTTCTGCTGCCTTTGGTACTAAAACAAAAACAAAACAAAAAAAAAAAAGGGAAGCAGGCAAGTTTCGGTTTTGTGGTTGTCTAAGTAATTTAAGAATAAACATGCATATTCAAAGTCTCTTTGTTACTCAGCACCCAGACAGTATGTGGCCCTGAACAGGAGCTCAAGAAATATTTTGAAGAGAACATCACCGAAAATAAACCTTCCAGTCCCCAACTTATCACCAAAGAAATGTAAAACATCAAAATGGAAGGGGTACATAAAAGTAACCGTGATAGCGATCATTTATAAGGTCTTGGGTGGCTACAATGGACCAGACACTGGGAACCATCCTACCCCGCCTTATCTTTGATCCTCGTAATAATCCTTCCCTGAAAAATTTACTTTTCCTATTTTAAAATCAGGAAACAGGTTCAAAACAATTAGGTTTCAACTCAGCTCTTCTAGCGTCTAAAGGTACCTAGACAGGACACGCAGTTTCTGTGCAATGATCAGAAATAAGCAGGGTGGGTTGTTTTTTTTGGGGGGGGGGAGGGGTTTGTTAGTTTTACGGTTTCTTTGCAATGATAAGAAATGAGCAGGGGCTTCTTTTGGGGGGAATTGTTTTTTGTTAGTTTTACAGTTTCTTTGCAATGATCAGAAATGAGCAGGGTGGTTTTGTTTGGGGGGGGTTGTTTTTCGTTAGTTTTACAGTTTCTTTGCAATGATCAGAAATGAGCAGGGGTTTTTTTGGGGGGTGGGGGGAGTTGTTTTTTGTTAGTTTTACGATTTTACTTATTTGATCACGAGAGACGCACAGGCAGAGGGAGAAGCAGCTCCCTGCGGGGAGCCCGGTGCGGGACTCGATCCCGGGACCCCGGGGTCACGCCCTGGGCCGAAGGCAGGCGCTCCCCCGCTGAGCGCCCCGGGCGTGAGCAGGTTCTTCCACAATGCTTCCTCTCCCCGGTTCTTTCGGGCTTCCCGGGCTTCTCCCTGAAGCTGCAGCTCTCCCTCTGAAGATCCCTGCCTTCCGGGCCGGCCCGCGGCAGCCTCGCCGGCCCGCAGCAGCCTCGCCGCCCCGCCCCGCCCCGCCCCACCCCGCCCCGCCGCGCCGGCCTCGGGTAAAGCGGCAGCTGTCGCGGCCTTCCGGCCGCAGCCACACTTAGGCCCGGGGGCTCGCCCACCCCGCTTCGCCGGCACCACGTCGGCCCCGCCTTCCAGCCGCGCCCGGCTGACCGGCCCTCCCACGCGGCGCGGGTCCCGCCGACTCCAAGCCCGCCTCGGACCAGCCTCGGCGCGGGAGGGGGCGCGGCGCCGGGCCGGTTTCCACGACAACCGAGCCCCCGCCCCCCGCCGCCTTCCGTCTCCGCCCCCAGCGCCTCGCCGCTCCGCCCCTCCCCCGCGCCCACGCTGTGGCCCGCGCCGCGCCGCAGGAAGAGCCGGGTGGGCCGCGCGCGCTCACCCCTCAGCGCCTGGTGCATGCCTCCGATGCCGCTGTACAACTCCAGGACGCGCAGGGGCTCCATGCCCCCGCCGCCGCCGCCGCCGCCGCCGCCGCCGCCGCCGCCGCCGCCGCCTGGGCGCTGGGCCTGCCTGCTCCCGTCCGCTCCTCCCTCCGCCGGCCCCGCGCCCTCGCCTCTGGTTCCGCCGCTTTTCCGTTCCGCCCCTCCCGCCGCTCGGGCTCAGAGCGCCTCCGACAGCGCGCGCCCCCCCTTCCCGGGGGGCTGGCCGGGGTCAGCGAGGGGACAACGGGCACCTAACAATGCGGGCTTCCCAGGACCTGGCGAGCAGCCTGATTGGGCTCCTGCTTCCTCCTCGAGTGCATTCGGGGACCCTGGAAGCAAAAACGAGTCGGAAGCTCAGGAGAGCGGCACAGTCCACCTTCGGCGCCAAGCGAATGGACGCGGGCTGGAACCCAGACCCGGTCATCTTGCAGGCACACTGCTCCTCCGTCTCTTGGAAGCCTTAGGGGCGAGCGGCGAGCATGCAGCACGTGCCGGGTGTGGTGCGGTGCCGGGGCGTCGGGGCCTCGGAGACGTCGGCCTTCTCCCGGGAGCCAGGGCGGGGAGGGGGAGGGGGAGGACCAGCGCAGGGCGCGCGTGCCTGCCCGTGACCCGGGCAACCGCGCTGCAGCTCGGAGCGATCCCGCACCCACGATCCACCGTTAAGAGAACGTCGGAGTCCTCAAGCCCCTCCACGTGCGAGGCCTTTGCTTCTCCAGGATGCTCCAGCCACAGGCTGGACCACAGAGTAAAAAAAGGGCCATGTGCACGCGAGGAAACGATCTCATTGTGCGGCGTCGGGTGGTTCCCTTTACCCCCCACATGTTAACTTTTGTTCGGAAAAAATCCGGGAGTACCCCTGGTCGTGAGTGAAGAACTGGTCTGTTAGAAACTTTCCATGTGTGCTCAATGTAATACTATAAGTAAAAGGCTACCCCATCTGAATTATGGATCTGATCCATTTTGGTGTTTCCTATGAATTTTTTTTTTCATTGTCAATGTGTCCCGGCTTTTCAATGTTTTGTTTTTATTGGCCACTTAACGTTGGATAAGAAAGTGGCAGAAAGAGAACAATCTAAGCCCTGGGGGCCTTGCAGATAACTAGCTGTGTGACTTTGCACTGACCTGTCAAATAAAAGGGAAGAAAGAAGGAGATATGATGCTTGAGAGCCCTACAGCTCTTAAGATTCTATAGCCGAATAGTTTCTGCAAAATCGGTCCTGATTTAGCCACGTTAATTATCTGCTAAAATTGGTATTCTCTACATTTTTGTGAATCTGCTTTAAGCAAGTGTACTCTTAAACCAACTCAATTTCTAGAAGTCACATACTAATACATATATAATGCATTTTCTAGTATTTATTACATAATATTAGTACAATAAATATATCAGTACATATAAAGGGAGCTATAGAGTCACAGTGATGTATATACAGTCAACCAATATAGTAAATAAACCTAGAATCTGTTTAGAATTAGTACTATAAAAATAAATATGACCAAAGATCTCACCCTGAAGTGGGGGGGGGGGGGAGACAGGCCAAAAATATGTGGAAGAGTTCATGGAAAATACCAATTTCCTAAGAGAAAGGGACACAGATCCCCATCCCCACACAGTTCTTGCTGATACTTTAAGGGCCTTCACAATATGGCCCCAGGCTTATTCACGAACTGTTTCCTCCTTTCTTCAGCTCTGCTGCAAGCTGCATTTGGTCAGCACTCCCCAAACCTCTTTCGTGTCTAGGTTTCCCTGCTTACATACCTCGCTCACATTCTTTAGGTTGCCCAGAAATCCTCGCCTTCTCCCAGACCGACCTAGTGGAACCTTCTTACTAGACTCCCACGCTAGAGACCCCGACTTGTTTGATTCCCTGATCCATGCCCTGCCAGTCTTCTGAAATACAGATCCACCTGTTCCTGTCACGAAATCCTTTCAGCTCTTCCCAGCCTTTTACCTTATATACCACATCATCTCTTTGCGTAGTATTTCTTTTGTAAGGCTTATCACATGTGAGAATCACTTCAAGAATGAAATTTTCTCCATAATCATAATGTATGACCATCTCCATGGGAGCATCTATAGACATAAGGCCCTGCCCCTGGATGAGGTATACATCCGCTTCCAAACCCTGGCACAAATTGCATGATTTGGAGGTGCCATAACCAGGAGTAGTTGAGGTGGAAGGTAGGATGGGCACATACAGAGAACATGAAGATACATATTGATTACTCTTTGCCAAAGTGAATCCCAAATGTTCATACAGCTTTCTAATCCTACAGTTTTCCATAAAGTTATCTTCAATGCCATGTCCAGTAGAGCTTATATTCCAATCACAGATAATGCACTTTTTGCAAATACACTTTTAGGATATTCCATGTATTTTCCCTCAAAACACAGAAAATGCACTTGTAAAGAAGCACAAAATGCCAGTTAGTACCTGGCACATATGAAGCATATCAGAAATAATTAAGGAACACAATATAACTCTAAGGGTATACTAAGTAATAATAGCATAGCTCAATGATTTCACAGCTCATTGTATAACTTGAAATCTGATGATATTTTATTCTTCCTCTCCTCCCTGTCATGTCACTGATCATTAATATTTTACAGAACTAAACAAAGTCTGCCAAATGTTTAAAATACTTTTGGCAATCATCTTTGAGTTTCCATGATCCAGGCCATTCTTTATTCCCCAGTGAAACGTGATGTGGATTCTTACATACGCTTGCTAAAGGAAGAGAATACCCTGTTTATGCAAATTTGAGTAGCGAATAAATTACATTCTGGTTTCACACAGAAAAAGAAAGGTCTTTATGAATCGCATGGAAAATAAAAAAGTAGTCATATGGGAATAAATTGGCAATAAACGTCCTCAAGAGAGGAAATTATATTCGGAAGAAATTTGAATCAGAAAGGCCCTGAGAGTTCATCTATCACTTGTGAGCTCCCACTTAATTCAAGAAGGCCTTTTAACCACATCAGGTGCAGCATCAGGCCTGGATTATGATATGCTCCTGGGCACAGCATGCTTCACAGAGTGAGGTGTTTGTGATGAAGAGCTTGAATTAGTAGAGAATCCTTCTCTACAGTGCCCTAAAATCAAGCTCCTTTTAGATTTGCCCTCTGCATTGATTTTGAGGAACTGTCCTTCTTGAATAATGAATTTCACTGTGATTAAAACTGCAAGCCTGAGAGCCAAAGAGTGTGAATGGGAACTATATATTGGCTGCTTCCCAGCTATGTGACTTTGGGAAAGTCACTTACCCTCTCTGAGCCTGAGCACACATCTAAAATGTGTAAAAATGGGACATGTGGTTGCTATGAGGATTGAGTGAGAATTTAAAGCACTTAGTCTGATACCTGGCACAATATAAAGGAATCTTTAATAAACAGTATCCATCTAATGACATTCCTAAGTGATGCATTCTCAGTCCCTTCAAGTGTGTCCAGTAGCATTATTCTGACCCCTGGAATTTCTCATGCTCCTTGGAGATGCTGGTGTCAAGAGCCATCACTAAACGCCGGGCCCTAGACAAGCTCAGGTCAGCATGCTACAGAGTGGTACTTACAGCCACAGACTTCTAAGGGCCCGAGAAGAGTTTGTGATAGGAGTCCAGGAGTGGCCTGGGTTGGGAGTAGTATGTATGAGGTGGCATATCTGCAAGCCATAGGCTTGACTTGGGGGTACTGAGCCCAGGAGCATTGGCAGTAAGAGAATAGACAGTAGCACACATAGAAACACAGCACCCTCCTCCCCAGGACTCCCACAAAGACCATGGTAGTTCGAAAGCAGAATCTACAGGTGTGGCAATCTTAGGGAAAACTTGTTAATGACCTCACCCAGGACGCACCGGATCCCTGAGTTGCTGAGACAAGGGGTGGAGTAAGGTGAAACCTATTAAAACCATCCCATCACTCATTGACTCTTCTCTGTGCCATGCACTGAAGAAATATTTAATTTAAAATGGTTTTATGGGGCGCCTGGGTGGCTCAGTGGTTGAGCGTCTCCCTTCGGCTCAAGACGTGATCCCAGGTCTCTGGGATGGAGTCCTGAATCACATTCCCTGCAGGGAGCCTGCTTCTCCCTCTGCCTATGTCTCTACCTCTCTCTGTGTGTCTCTCATGAATAAATAAATAAAAATAAAATCTTTAAAAATAAAAAATGAAAAATAAAGTGGTTTTATATGTAAAAATCTGTAACCTAAACCATTAAAGTGCCAATAATAAAGAACAACTAGCTTGGGAATCCCTGGGTGGCTCAGCTGTTAGCGCCGCCTTTGGCCCAGGGCCTGATCCTGGAGTCCTAGGATCGAGGCCCACGTCAGGCTCCCTGCATGGAGCCTGCTTCTCCCTCTACCTGTGTCTCTGGTTCTCTCTCTCTCTCTCTCTGTGTCTCTCATGAATAAATAAATGAAATCTTAAAAAAAAAATAACTTAATGCCTTCTGGTCCCTGAACATAAGAATATTTTACCAATTCTATTGATTCCCCAGAGCTACATTATCCAATGGGAAACCACCAGCCGTATCAGCTGATTTAAGTTTAAATTAGCTTAATTAACATAGAAAACTTAGTTCATTAGTCACACAAGGCATGCTTCAAGGGTTCAATAGCCACATATGGCTGGTGGCTATAGTACTGCTCAGCAAAGAGAGGACATTTCCATCATCATAGAAAGTATTATTAGAGCTGCTTGAAAGTCAGTCTCTTGAAGTCATGACCCTACTGGGTAACCCATCAATAAATGGACAGGGTTGAAGTGTGCATCAACGATCTAATTATCATACTCGGAACACTGATTTTAAATAAATGCCCTAAAGACAGAGAGTAAAAGGAACTCACAGAAAAGCAAAATTGTAGCCAAACATTTCAAATATTCCTCTGGTGTCCGGTCACCTTGTTCACAGACTGTCACAAAAGAAAAGACGCAGGAAACAGCAGGTATGTTCTATTAATGACAAGACAAACCTCCAAGAGAAAAAGAACAGATGGAAAATGATGAACTTCACGAGGTCTTGAAGGAATAATACTTTTGTGAAGTATATTCTAGTGACTTCTGATTGTAAATATTATCTTACACTTACCTCAGAAGAAGAAAAAGAATAAATGCTTTAAGAAAAAACTAGAATCGTGAGGAAATTTTTTTTAAGATTTTATTTATTCATGAGAGACATAGAGAGAGAGGCAGAGACACAGGCAGAGGGAGAAGCAGGCTCCATGCAGGGAGCCTGACACAGGACTTGATTCCAGGACCCTGGGATCACAAGCTGAGCCAAAGGCAGATGCCCAACCATTGAGCCGCCCAAATGCCCTAAGGAAATTATAGATTTTTCTGCTGTAAAGCATAGAAACCATGCAGTTTACCTTATAGCTTGCCATCCTGAAGTACTCAGTCACAGATTTTGACACTGATTTTTCTTTCAAATAATTATTTCTGAAATTTCTACTTTAAAAAATGCTGCGCAGTAAATTTTTGCAGATTAGATTTTAGTTAAATTAGAGATAGTGGCGTTGCCTGTCTTTAAAACTGCTCTCCTACACCCATGGAAATTTAGAGCTGGAAGAAATCTTAAGGACTATTTCCCAGTGTTTTTCCAACTATTTTTAGATACAGAACCTTTTCTTCAAACAAAATCTCATCTAGACTCAGGGGTGAGGGTGAGGTAGAGTGGAGGCGCACGCACGCGCACACACACACACAGATGTTCTGTTGCTGAAGCATGGATAGTAGGGGGCCCAGAAGCACACCAGATCATCTCCCCTGCCCTCACTCACCGTGGTAGCTGCCTTGAAGTGACCCCAGGTGATACTGATTTCACCAATCTTAGTTTGACAGGTGAAGACATGGAGATTCAAAAAGATGAGAGAGGTAATTTGCCCAAGCCCACAGCTAGATGAAAACAGGAGATTTTTATTCGGGTGTCCTCCAAAGGTCTTTCCAGGGCCGGCTAGACCATAACTTGGAAGAGAAGATGCTTAGTAGGCTCAGCTGTCCTCTGCACCCAGATGGAAAACCGAGAGTCCAAACTAAAGCAGCCTTGGTTTCTAGAATACATTGCTTCCTCAGAACAGGTTGGCCTGAGGAATGAAGGCAATTTTTGAGCTCTAGGAAGGTCACCTGAGCTGCTACAGCAATGCATTTTGTAAACGTTAGACAAAAAGGTTAACTCTGCTTCACAAAAGAGAGACAGCCTCCAAGACTCATTATTAAAACTTATGAGTCTCAGCCCGGTAACTCCTACAAAGACACCTTAACGCAGTTCAAGGATCATAAAGTCCTGAGAATAAATGAGTCAAATGAATCTAATACTTTCTTCATCTATGAAACAAGGGTAATATTTGCTAGTAATGTAACTGTATTTAATCAATAATTAATTGACACATATATATAAAGAGAAAAAGAGACAGAGACAGAAACTCAGTGCTGTGCCTAGAACAATAAATACTGGTTTCCTCCCCTATCTGAATAACTCATAACAGAAGATAGAATCCATCCTTTTACATCCAATTACATAACAGAGAATTATTTTCCTGGTATGCTTTCAAAAAGGGTATATTACCAAGAGACTAATTTGCATATTCTCTAACAAGATGTCTTTCCTTATTGTTTTCTATACCAGCCTTCATATTTCAGGTGGGAAAACAAGACCCAGGATGGGAATAGAGGAGATAAAAATGATAAAGAGCTGTGATTATTTTGCTCCTTTTCTCTGCTAATTCACCAAACATTCAGAACTATCTGAGGTAACCAAATCTCCCTAACCAGATCCAGGAAGGCCAGGAAGAGGGAAACGTGTGTTCACACACACACATAACACACATGCTCCATAAAACCCTTCATTCTTCTTCACTGTCTTTTTTTTTTAATTGTTATAGTCGTCAGTACTGACAAACTAAAATTCAGAGAAAAATCAAATAAAAGGATTTCTCACCCTACCCTTGCTCGTCAGGTACTAGTCTAGATACCAACAATATCACTTAGGATCATTCTCATAGGATCCAATGGTGATAAAAATAACCGAAATGCAATAGCATTATTATTAGGTCTATTCACTGCAAAATAAAACAACACAACTTGTGTTTATTTAAAATTGTTTAAATCTTTCAAAGTCATTCAGTAAATATTATACAACACAAGTACCACTTACCCCCTAAACTTTCTGTTTGTACTGGGAATGCCCCAAAGGCATGAACCCAGCTATTACAGAGTTACTAACTCCTGAAGACTGAGACTGAGTCATTCATTTCCATCTAAGGTAATCACTCTAAAGTTAAAATATAGTACAAATCTCAAAGGGATTTGTTCTATGTTTGGTCATTCAGAGAATACAGAATGACCAAAATAGACTATATTTCAGTGAGTGGCAAAGTATGTTTTAATAAAGTATGTTCTAATAATAGTATCAATCATAAATGATAACGTAGGCCTGTAAATTTCAAAGAACTAAAAAAAAATTTCAAAGAAGTTTACGAATGTTTAAAATGCTCATAAATCCATTTAGGCCCTATCAGTTTTTCTCTTTTAATATTCAGGGTTTATTTTTGTTTTGTCATTTTTTTTTTTTTTACGAAGAATCAAAAGGAGAAAATTCTGTGATTGGCTGATTGTCACATAAACAATACTCCCCAGGTGAACAAGTTTATTTACAAGTCACAGAAGTACTCTTTTAAGAGAAGAGAAATCAGGAGATAGCACCAATTAAAAAAATCTGGAAGATATCAAAGAATAAATGGAAGAAGAGAGCTGGTTTATATTTTGAAGGAGAAAAAACCACATTAGGAGTTAAAAATCATTCTGGTTAGGAAAGAATGTCAAGAATCTGCATTGCCTATCTTTTTTTATTCCTTTTACTGTAGGGCTCACTCCAAGAATAGGGTGGGAAAAGAATGCAACTAAGGGCAGTATTTACATCTCCTTGTCAATTCACGGTTTGAAAACGCAAAAGCTTCAGATTGCGGTTCCATCATATTACTTGTTCCCTACATAAGTGAGACATTGTTATTTGGAGTGAGAAAAAATATTTGGAAAACTACTTTTTTGATTACTACCAAAAGTGAAAGAGACCTAATAAACATAACATCAGAAATGCCCAGAGTACGGAAAGCCCAATCCAACTGTAAGAGAACCATTCTTTCTCTTTCACTACTAATAAGATATTTACGCCCATCACACATAATCTGGAAAACAGGAAAATGTATTTTAAAAGAAAATTTTAGAAACTATAAGAGATAACTATGGCTAAATTTTAGTATTTGTCTCTACAGACTTTGCACCAATTCTATTTTACCAAAATCATACTCTTATTGCATCTGTGTTCTCATCTAACATTTTATCACAACCAGTTCAGTATTTCTGTCAGAGGGATATATCATCTTTTTCCATGACATCTTTATTTTTTATTTTTTTTCTAAATGTTTTAAATAATGCATTCTAGGGGAATCCCTGAGTGGCTCAGCGGTTTAACGCCTGCCTTTGGCCCAGGGCATGATTCTGGAGTCCCGGGATCGAGTCCCGTGTCGGGCTCCCAGCATGGAGCCTGCTTCTCCCTCCTCCTGTGTCTCTGCCTCTCTCTCTCTCTCTCTCTCTCTCTCTCTCTCTCTCTCTCTCTCGTCTGTCATAAATAAATAAATCTTTAAAGAAAGAAAGAAAGAAAGAAAGAAAGAAAGAAAGAAAGAGAAGAAAGAAAGCATTCTAATTCACAGGGGTAAAGCAAATTACAAAAGTAAAAAAAAAAAGATACATCTTCTAAAAAAGCCTTGATTCCACCTTATACCTAAAAATCAGCCACTTTTAACTGTTTGCTGCATATCTTTTCTGCCTTGTTTCTGTAGTACCTAAACAACCATAATTTCTTTTCCTAGTCTCCCAGTATCTTCTACTTAAGAAGATCTAGTTTTTTCCTACGTGAACAGTGCAATGAAATTATTAGACATAAATATTGAAATACTCTGATGTTCTCATTAGCTGGAGCCTAGAAAGGGGGGTTATACTAGGTAAAAGACATAATTATTACCTAAGTTTTTGATGCACTTCCAAAACAATTACGAGCCCATCAGCAGTGGCTGAGAACACTCACCTGCTATATCTTCATGAGCAAGTGCTGTCATTTTAAACCTTTACCAATCTTATGGCCCCCAAAATTAGTGTACTATTTTTATTTTCCTTTTTTTATTAACACAAGGATGAATTATCACAAGTTTATAGGACATCTGTAATTTTTTCTTTTGTCAGTTATTTGTCATATTTGTCCTTTTGCTACTGGGATAATTTGAGCTGCTGACTGTATGACCACAATTTTATTTTTGTTGCCATAAAGCTGTCAACCATGTGTGTTGTAAAAACTCTTCCCTGTTCATCAGTTTCCACTGGATTTAGTTTATAATATTTTATGACGCAAACGTATTTAATTTTCTGCAGTCAAGTATACATAGTTTTCTTTTGTGATTTATCCAATGTCTTTTTAAGCCCAGGAAGTCCTATACTTAGAAAAAAAAATGAGTTAAATTCACCTGTATGTTCTTCTTTTCCTTTAAATTTCATTTTAAAAATCTATTTTGGGGATCCCTGGGTGGCGCAGCAGTTTGGCACCTGCCTTTGGCCCAGGGCGCGATCCTGGAGACCCGGGATCGAGTCCCACATTGGGCTCCCGGTGCATGGAGCCTGCTTCTCCCTCTGCCTGTGTCTCTGCCTCTCTCTCTCTCTCTCTCTCTCTCTCTCTCTGTGACTATCATAAATAAATAAAAAAATATTTTAAAAAATCTATTTTGATACAGTATGCAAGGTGAGGTTTTAGACACAAATTTTCCCCAAAATACCAAGTTTCCCCTTCCACAGTGGTTTGTAATACTTCCTCTTTCACACACTATATTCTAAGTTAGTATCATCCCCATGGGGGCTAGCCCTTCTTGGGATACAGCTGCTATTCCTGTGGGCACCACACTCGCAAATACTGGAACTTTGTAATACATTTTCACACCTACTAGGAACCTCCAGAATGCCCCTTCTTTGGCACACATTTCTTAGCTATTCCTTCCTGTCCTAAGTTCGTTTTGATATCTGCCCCAGATTTGGTACCAGCCACTCTCTCAGCTTCTTTTACTGGAAGAATGGCAGCGATCAGAACCCCAGCACTAGAGGAGCAGGTCAGATGTTCCACACAACTTCTAGCATTAGGGAGTGTGATACCAGGGGCAGTCTAGACTCTTTCAGGTTTAGAGAGGAGCTTTTTAAAAGTTGCAAGTTCATCTTGATGCTACGAATTTATTTTTGTTATTTTTTAAAGTAAGTTCTTAAGTAAGCAACCCAAGATCAAGAGTTGCAAGCTCTTCTGACTGAGCCAACCATGTGCTTCCAAATCTTTAAACCTTGCTAAAACACATATACACACACACTTTGCTATATCTACAGTACTGCTCATTGTACATTTCCCTCCTCTCCAGACCTCCTTCCACATTACCATCCTTGCATCCATCCACTTTGATACACCATGCAGTGTGTTGCCACACTGGATCCTGTTTAAATTACAGTGTTGTACAAAATTTAGAAGCGCCTCTTCCTTTCTTTCCTTTTTGACACTTGCCTCCATATCCTCAAACTGGCTCAAAGTTGACAGGTCCAGATATTCTTCCCAAGTGTCATCATTTCCTCTGAGCACATCCTCAGATATCTGGAAAGAAAAGGAAAGAAAGAGACAAGGAGAACAGAGAAGACAAAATCAAAAGACAGGAAAGAAAAGGACACTACAATATAAGGCACCTGGTCTTGCCAATGTTGTTCTCATATACTTAAAAAGTCATCAAATAGAAAGTATTTCAATATTAAAAAATAAAATATTGGGCAGCCCGGGTGGCTCAGCAGTTTAGCGCTGCCTTCAGCCCAGGGCCTGATCCTGGAGACCCTGGATCGAGTCCCACGTCAGGCTCCCTGCATGGAGCCTGCTTCTCCCTCTGCCTCTCTCTCTCTCTCATGAATAAATAAATAAAACCTTAAAATAAATAAATAAAATAAAATATTCCTCTTGTTTTTCACAACTAGGAACCAACATACAGGCCTTGCTTTATTCTTTAATTCAGATTAGAGCATGTTTTATTATGATGATGATTTATTTTTAACCATGGGAAATTTTAGTACAAAATTCTAATATTTTAGAAGTCCTTTGGGTGGATAGATGCATAGATGGGCATTTAGTCATTATCTCAAGGTTTCCCTCTCATGCCAATCAAGCATATTTGAAAAAATAACCAAATTGATATTAAGAGTTATTAGACAAATATACCTAACATGCCCAATTTTCAAATTCACAGCAATTTTTCAAAGGTCCATAAAATATCCACAATAGTAACTAGTATCTACAAAAACACCAAAAAGGGAGGCTTGGACTTGGCATTCCAAGTCCAAGTCCATATTCTTAGTGTACTTAGATAGCTACTTCCAGAACTACCACGAGGCAGTCACAGACATTTTGGGTTTGAGTTCAGAGCTGCATCTACTTTGTACACATGCATCCATTTATGAGCTTTCACACTAGAAAACATTATGTCTGAAATAAAAAATAATATTTAAACATAATATATAACATTTTGTTTATCTCAAGATGAGTTTACTTAAATACAAGTGGGAGTTTAGGATCACATTACAACTGATAAAAGTTAACATTTTTCTAAATTTGCACACCATTTTAAAAAATTTTTTAAAAGATTTTATTAATTTATTTGAGAGAGAGCACAAGCAGGGGAGGACTTACATAATCACAAAATAAATAAAATGATAAACAAAATGATGATGATGATGGTGGTGATAACAGCTACCACTTTCACTTCATACTGCTTACTACACATCAAGTACAGTTCCTAGTGCCTTATATATAAATAACTTGTTAAATACATGAATTAACAGATTAATAGTAAGTATGTATCAAGTTTTTATTTTATTTTATTTTATTTTATTTTATTTTATTTATTTATTTGAAAGAGAGCTCAAGAGCATGAGCAGGGGAAGGGGCATAAGAGGAGGGAGAAGCAGGCTCCCTCATGAGCAGGGAGCCTGATGCAGGGCTCGATCCCAGAACCCCGGGATCATGACCTGAGCCAAAGGCAGACGCTTAACTGACTGAGCCACCCATGTGCCTCTGAACATCATTTTTAAACACATTTTAGGGGGGATCCCTGGGTGGCACAGCGGTTTGGCACCTGCCTTTGGCCCAGGGCGCGATCCTGGAGACCCGAGATTGAGTCCCACATCGGGCTCCAGGTGCATGGAGCCTGCTTCTCCCTCTGCCTGTGTATCATAAATAAATAAAAATTAAAAAAAAAATCCATAAACACATTTTAGGGATACCTAAAAGGAGCAGGTTAGATGTTCCACACAACTTCAGGGAGCCTGCTTCTCCCTCTGCCTGTGTCTGTGCCCCTCTCTCTGTATTTCATGGGAATAAATTTTTAAAATCTTTAAAAATAAATAAAGAAATAAATAATGAACACATTTTAGCTCCCAAATAACATTAAGTCAGCCCCAAGATTGACAATGTAAGCTAGGAATAATGTAAGTTAGTCACTTAAAAAAAAAAAAAGAAAAGAAAAAAAAAAGCTGCCAATGAGAAAAAGACTAAATATGAACATCTTAAAAAAAAAAAAAATCTGGGCACCCCGGGTGGCTCAGCGGTTTAGCGCCGCCTTCAACTCAGGGTGTGATCCTGGAGGCCTAGGATCAAGTCCCACATCAGGCTCTCTGCATGGAGCCTGCTTCTCCCTTTGCCTGTGTCTCTGCCTCTTTCTCTCTCTCTCTCTCTCTCCTCTCTGTGTATTCTCATGAATAAATAAATAAATAAATCTTTAAAAAAAGATTTTTAAAAAATCGCTCACATTGAAAGCTTTACTTTGGGATTACTTTGGGATTTCGCCATTCATGAGGGTCAAACGTTGACCCTCCAGCATGGACAAACCATGTTTCTCCCTGGCAGTGCCAGCAACTTTGGGATGATGGTCTGAGAGGTCAGGGCATTCCCAAAGTGATCCTTCCCCCTTTTAACTTTGATAGGAATAAGTTTCAAGTAAAGTAGCAAACAGTAGAAATCACATTCCAAAGTGAATGCAAATATAATGCAAAGTTTTCAAAGGCAAACTTCCAGAAAGAGTTATATAACTCCAACAACCATCTATCTACCCATGTTGAAGGCAAAAAAGAGTTGGAGATTACAGAAGAGGAAAGTTTCTCTTTTTTAAAAGATTTGTTTTATTTTATATATAGAGAAAGTACAATCACTTTCAAGAGCACGAGATGAGGAGGGGTAGAGGGAGAGAGGAAGCAGGCTCCCCGCTGAGTGGGGAGCCCAACGCGGGGCTCCATCTCATGACCTTGAGATCATGACCTGAGTTGAAACCAAGCGATGGACGCTTAACCAACTGAGCCACTCAGGCACCCAGAAGAGGAAAGTTTTTTGGTGAAAGTTGCCAGTGTGCTATGTGGATTTACCTTTCCCCCGGGTCTGTGGAGCTGTTTGCTACTCTTCTCAGGCCCAACGCAAACAGCTTCAAAGGACCATCCTGGGAGTTTAAAACTGTAACCCATCCTCTATCTTCTGAGTCCCAGAAGATAACGTATTTCCCTCGGACCAGATCTGAGCCATACAAGGGAGAGCTTGCTGTTTTATTTTTTATTTTTTAAATATCTTATTCATTTATGTGACAGAGAGAGAGAGGACACAAGCAGGGGGAGCAGTGGCAGGCAGAGGGAGAGGGAGAAGCAGGATCCCCACTGAGCAGGGAGCACTACAGGGGGCTGATCCCAGGATCCCGGGATCATGACCTGAGCCCAAGGCAGATTCTTCACTGACTGAGCCACCCAGGTGCCCCAGCTCACTGTTTTATTTTTATTTTTATTTATTTATTTTTTTTACCGTGGTCTAAGAAGCATTATCTTTATTTCTAAATTTTATGTAAACTCAATTAATTGACATTTAATGTATTATTGGTTTCCGAAGTAGACATCGGTGATTCATATGTCTCATATGACACCCAGTGCTCATTACATCATGTGCGCCCCTTAATGCCCATCACCGAGGTACCACATTCCTCCACCCACTTCCCTCCAGCAACCATCAGTTTGTTTCCTATGATTACGAGTCTCTTATGGTTTGTCTCCCACTCTGATTTCTTCTTGTTTTATTAAGAATTGTTTTTATTGAATTGAAATTCACATAACAGGGACGTCTGGGTGGCTCAGCAGTTGAGCGTCTGCCTTCGGCTCAGGGCATGATCCCAGTCCCGGAATCGAGTCCCACATCACCCTCACTGCAGGGAGCCTCCGTCTCCCTCTGCCCATGTCTCTGCCTCTCTCTCTCCCTGTGTGTCCCTCATATGTAAATAAATAAAATCTTTTTTGAAAAAGAGTACCACTCACTGGCATTAAGTAAATCTGCAGTATTGTGAAAACGTCACCTCTACCTTCTTAACAAAACATTTTCATGAGTTCTTTTTTTTTTTTCATGAGTTCTAAAGGAAATCTTTTTTTTTTTTTTTTTTAAGGAAATCTTATACCCATTCACTCCTCACTCCCACCTGTCCCCAAACCCTGGCAACCACAAATCTACTTTCTGATTTTATGGGCTGGCTTATTTTGAATATTCATATGAATGGAATCACACAATATATAACCTTTTGTATCTGGCTATTATGTGCAGAATAATGATTGTATTATTTTTTAAGGATTCTATTTATTTATTCGAGAGAGGCAGAGATATAGTCAGAGGGAGAAGCAGGCTCCCCACGGGGAGCCAGCTCACTGTTTTAGATTCTGTGGGAGGATGAGCCCCTGGAATGAAGTATAGAGTATACTTCTAGCAAAAAGAAGCAAAGAGTATACTTCTGAATGACTTCTAGGGGCTGTGGAAGACCAAATACAACTGCATTTCTGCATGCTAAGGGCTCTTTGAGAGAGACATCCCAATGGTGATAAGTCTCCAAAGATGCACCTGCTAGAAAAAGGGGCCAGTTTTAAGCATATGCCAAATGGAGAAATGTAAGCTCTAGATCACAATAGTACTTGTCAAGAAAGAAGTTTTTATCTTTCTCATCTCTTCTCAATGAGCTCTAACCCTGAAGCAGCAAGAGACCTGTTAGCAAGGTGGGAAAGGGGGAGGAGAAACACTTAGTAAAGAGAGATCTAGCACACCCATTTCCTTGCATCCAGCACACTCAAGCCTAGAGAGGGAAGACGTGTACCTTTAAAGCAAGATTGAAACTTTGACTAGGTAGACATGCAGATTATAAATCACTACAATTAATTCTCTCTATTAAAAACAATCAGAGAATTGTTTGTTTGATTTAATGAGAGTGACCAGGAAAGTCATGGGACCTGCTGAATTTTAATTTGCAAAATTATCAGGCCATTTCATAAGCTGCCCCCTTGTTGTTTTATTTTCTCTATATTGCCCTTGACTTTTCAGAAACATTGCCCTTCTTCATGCTATGCTTTAATAATGGTAACAACAGGGGTGCTTGGGTGGCTCAGTGGTTGAGCGTCTGCCTTCAGCTCAGGGCATGATCCTGGGGTCCCGGGATCGAGTCCCATATCAGGCTCCCTGCATGGAGCCCGCTTCTCCCTATGCCTCTGTCTCTGCTTCTCTCTCTCTCTCTGTGTGTCTCTCATGAATAAATAAATAAAATCTTCTTAAAAAATAATGATAACGACACTAGCAAACCATATTATTTTTGAGTGCTTGCCCTGGTGCCCCACTACTATCCATTTTATATACATTTCTCACTTCGTCTTCATATACCTCTATATTCTTAATACCTCGTTTTTATATACAAGGAAACTGAGGCTTATTCATAATTTGGGAATTACCCAGGGCAGCCTGACTCCAGAATCTGTCATCTTTCCCCAAAAGAATGAGTGAAATGTAGCCTCTCAGTTCAAAGGACAAAAAACATCAGGCTTGCTTTCTTTAATAAAACATATGTGCATCTCCCTCATTTTATGACAAAATGAAAACATTCCACCAGACGAGAATTAGTAGAAAAGTAAACATAGCTATTTTTTGTAATCATAAAATCTGCTGACATACACACTTATTCTGAAGTCCTGGATGTCATTATGTCAACAATCACGAAGCTTCCTCAACAAAGACATAAAATAACAACAATCCTAACAACAATATCCAAAATGTGTAATGTTTGACTTTGATAAGCTGCATTTTCATATTTTTTAAAGATTTTATTTATTTATTTATTCATAACAGATACAGAGAGAGGCAGAGACACAGGCAGAGGGAGAAGCAGGCTCCATGCAGGGAGTGTGACGTGGGACTCGATCTCTGGTCTCCAGGATCATGCCCTGGGCTGAAGGCGGCACTAAACCGCTGGGCCACGGGGGCTGCCCTGCATTTTCATATTTTAATCTAATTTTATTCTCATAGCAATCCTGAGTAGATATCATTAATGCTGCATTTTTGTTGAGGAAACTAAGATGAAAAGCTTTGAAAAACCGTGATTGACTTCACATTAAAAAACTAATAGATGGGGTGCCTGGGGGATTCAGTGGTTGAGCATCTGCCTTCGGCTCAGGTCATGATCCCAGGGTCCTAGGATCCTGAATCCTGCATCGGCCTCGCCGTGTCTCTGCCTCTATGTGTGTGTGTGTGTGTGTGTGTGTGTGTGTGTGTCTCATGAACAAATAAAATCTTTAAAAAAAGCAAACTAATAGATGACACGGCCAGGACTAAAGGGAGTATATGTCAAAGGAAAGTTGAAATATCAACCCATTTTTGTATCACCTCCTAAATCCCTCTTTACTGTCAATATCTGTATTAATCATTCTTCATCCTTAGGCTTCACATTTTTCGGCCATCAAATCACTTCACAAATCCTCATATATCCTGAATCTCTGACTTCATTCTGATGAGATCATGTGTGGCAAGTAACAACGAATATGGTTTTCAGATGCAGAAATGGGGGCCCCAAGGTCCAAATGAGTTGGTGAAGCCAATGAACCACTAGAATCTTATAGGATTTTCCAAACTTGAGTTGAATGTATGTTCTAATACAGAAAGGCATGCCTTTCCTCATGAGAGATTATTCGAGACTTTCAGAACCATGCCAATGTTCACAGGACCCTAGTCATCCGGATTGCCCTTCTCTGAGAAAGCAAAAGTTCTTGCAGGGAATCAGTCCGCCTAATTAAATTACAGGCCTTTTATTTTTTGAATTCTAAAGCTAAAAACATTCTTTTCTATCTGTTTTTCATTTCCTCATAAACAGACTCATAAATGTCCCCACTCTCCAAACACTATATTTTTCATACTCTTCATGGCCACAGATACTAATAATTCACTAGCATAGTGGTGCTCCTTCAGCACTCCTCAGAATCATCTAGAAGTCTTATTAAAAACCAGATTCTTGGGCCTCTGCTCCAGAGTTCTGACTCAGTCAATCTGGGGTAGGAACCGAGAGCGTTTCCAACAAACACCAGGTGATGTTGATGTTGCTGGTCTGGCTACCACACTTTGAGAACCACTGGGATAGCACGTCTCCCATACCCCCTTAAAGGGAGCCCACAAAAAAGGGCTCAGCCTGCTAAGGCTCATGGATCGCACAAATGGTGCTCCACACCCTGGCCTCACACTGAAGGCTTCTATCTGGAGGGGAAAAAAAAATCGTTGTCATGACTCATTGTCTTTTTCAAGCTTTTCCAGTCACAAAATTAAAAACAGAAGAGGGACAAATTAAAAGCAAAATGAAAACAGTTAAATTTTAAGACTTACAGACTTTCTGGAGTTAGAACAAAAGATATAAAGATGATCCAGGTGAACCCTATGCTGACCACACTAAAAGTTGGCATCTCAAAGGTTACCAGGCAAACCCAGAGCCTCCATAACCAACCTCGAAAGCACAATCACATGGGCTTGGGCTCCCAGGTTTCCTTTTCAAAAGTAAATTCCTCCATAATTCTCCAAACACATTATTATTGGCCTACAACTCTTTGTATTAACTCCCTTCTTCTACAACTTCTCTACTATTGTTTAACACAGCAAAATATCAATTATTGATACTGTTCCAACATCCAGCAGGTAGATGGATAATCTGAAGAGAGAAGCTGGCAAAAGAATTTCCTTCGGGTTTCTTTATTTCTGTTATTATCATCTCCAGTCAGCTCTCCATGGAGATTTTAATCCCATTTTTCTTCTCCTCGGGGAAAACTAAAGCATTTTAGGTTACAGTATAAAATACTTTAGTGTGACCAGTATTTTCAATAGCAGTGTCACATCAAATAATAATAAGTAACTGACAAGAAATGTTAATATAAGATATAACATTTTTGCTTAGAAAATATGCTTAGTCCTACATTTAATATAGCAATATAGTGCAAGAACTACTGACCTTTTACTCTGATCACCATGAGTCCATTAAATTTCAAAACATGGGCCAGCCAGTGAATAATATGCTACTAAGTGATAAACTCGTGCCATCCAAATGTAGCTTTTTCTGTCCAGTCCAAAGAAAAAGGAAAACAGAAGCACAATGGTAAGGTCACTAAATACACAGATTTTGAAAGAAGTCATTCTGTATGAGCATGAGTCACCAAAACTACTTCCTTAGTGATAAAAGTTGCCTAAGTAACCCAGATGCCTTCCTATGCTAAGAAGTACATGGGCCGTGTGTTCAGTTTCAAACCCACTAGTCATCTCCTTTACTTAATTGCTAACTGCTCTTCCCGGCTGCATTTTGGGGCCTGTGTTTTATGCAGTAACCCAGCAACTAGTTATTATGCTATATTTTATCAGGGAGAGCAAAACAGTAGACTTCCCATTTCCATGAATATCAGAGTAAAAGTCACCAAGGCACTGTGACTTTGCGGTGGGGTGGGGAGTACATTATGAAAACTACTAAACTAGATCTTGATGTGGCGGCATGAAGACACAAGACTTAGAGACAAAAAAAAAAAAAGATTTAGCAAAGGAGAAAAGTAGATTAGCTGCCCTCTGAGTGCAAGGAAGGTGCTTCTTCATTTCTTTGTCCTTAGCGCACAACTGAGAGCCTGGCACACATTAGGACTCAAAATACATAGACTGAAGAGGATCACTGGTTCTCTTCAGAATAATCCAATCTACTAAGTAATTGGGCCACTACTAAGTTAGGATTTCATTGGGCTTTTTAACACTTCTGCGCATTCTTTTCCCCTTGGATCTACAACGGGACTGTGATATTTGTTACTCTTGCCCTCGTACATGTGTGAAGGATGCTCTATGTTAAAACAGAGCTGGTGCTGATGAGCATTACTTGGAAGAATCTGATATGCAAAAGCAGTGAGATTATTACTGCCCAAGGGATTTTTTAACTGGGTAGTAAGCTTATATGTATCCTTAGTAACACTGTTTAGTTTGGCCTTGAGAATCTTGGCTGTCATGTAACTAACGGAATCTCTCATATCACAAAACTCTCCCATAATTTTTGGCCCGGGGAATGGTTAGTACCCTAAATGTTAATAAATCTCCCTAAAACTCAAACTAATAGAGAACTAGGAGAAGATGTTCTTCTTTACAGAGGCTCTGTGTTCCAAAAATTTGGTTCATTTCTTTTCCACTAGCAAACGTGGTTGAAGATTTTTATTCATGTCATTTTATGCAGGAGTTATACACTATCACTACCAAATCATCTTGGTGGATTGAGTCAGAATTAAGAAATGAGATCTCTACAGAAAAACCCTAAAAATGTCCACCAGCATCTTGATGATTCATCAAGGGCACCAAATTCTCTGAATCAAAATGGGTCCTGTTGCTGCATCAGAACAGGGCGGGGCGGGGGGGGGGAGAACAGGGCGGGGGAAACAATTCAAAGAGATAGACAGATACCATGATAAGAATGCCAAGGAGACTTGGGGATGTCACCAACAGTGGTACAAGAATACCACAACATGTGAGGTACCACTGTACAGTGAAGTTTAGAGTGTGGGACCTGGAGCTGGAAGTTCTGGGTTCAAATCCCAGGTCGGCCACACCCTGGCTATGTGAGCTTGAGTAAGTTACTTAACTTCTCTGTGTTCCTTCATATGCATAATAGGGGTGTTGTGAGGATTAAGTAAATTAACACATGGCAAATACGTGAACACTGGGCATACAGTAGGCACTCAATATACGCAAGGTCTCATTATGATTACCATTAGCTTTCCTGTGGGGGCCAGACTTCAATTTTAGTAATGATATCATGGTATGCCTGGTTACCATTATCATTGTTTAGAGCTCACAAATCGTGGACTGTGAAAACCAACCCAGAGTCAGCAAAACAAAAACCCTGATCTTGACATGCAAATCTCTCTGCACTGCATTCTGCTCACACGTGTCTAAACTCCTAAAGTTCTGGAGATGACAGATGAATACATTACAGTCGTGTATCAGAACAATTTTTTATAATTTATGATATGGAGAAAACATATTTAATCTATATTAAGCTCAAGTTCCATAATATTTTTGTAGTGACTCCATATAACCATATGATTCACATTAGAGGGCATATTTCTAGTGCTTAGCTAATTAGAAATATAAAATCTTTCTCGGTATTTTAGAAATCACTGCAGTAGAATTAGGGAGAGGGCTGCCAATCCCCTTATTCTGCTACAGTTAACCCAAAATAGTCTTTCTTAGTCACTTCTCATAATTTTAATGAATTTTCTTAATCTTTTGCCTCGTATTATCATTATGCCATCTCATATTTGCTCCCACTTGCATTTGGGTTACTTTGATTTATGTGTTTATTGTTTTTCTGATATTCTGTCTTTTCATTTTCATTTCTAACCTCTACAGATCATAATGATCTTTGTCAGCATACATAAGGTCAAAGTTTGGTGGGGCATAAATCCTGAATTTATCACACATATCCAAAAATAAATGTAATATTCAAGGTTCTGAAAAAAAATCATTCTCACTGGCTAAATGAACATGATATACCAGAGCTAAAACATCTCCACAGTTTTTGAAAGATTGGTTAATTCATTAATCAATTTTGAGATAAAGTGGAAGAGAGCTCTTTTATTTGTCCCAAATATACAGGAAAAATATTATGGCTACATGTAATAATCAATGTATTTCCATTCCAACTTTACAGGTTGCCATAAAGAAAAATCAGAATTTTTATAAATTTCTTCAGTTCTTTAAAAGAAAACTGTGTTATTAAGCCATTATTTTCATTAGACCCATTACTGAAATATCTCCTGAAAGAATTTGCACCACTCAGGAATTAGGGGATCTCCTCAAAATAGGCAGAGTCAATTCCCAGGTTGTCAATACCCTTGGAGAAATTTTCTGGCAGTAGCATGACCTTCTCTATCCTGAAAATCAGTAAAAGCATTATAGGGCACGAGTAAATACCTGCTTGTTTTCTTGTGGCAATCTCACTTGGTCAATAACTAAACTCTGAGTGTCATTTAGGTCACTTTCAAATAAGGTCTAGTTTTTATACCCGAGCTGGTTTCATTTTGTTTTGCATCCAGTAAACCAATACTGAAAATCTAGTTTCACATCTGTCTAACATCAACTTGAATTTTTCTGAAGTAGGTTTTTCCTCCATATGTTAATTAACATCTTTTTTCCCCTCCTACGTACTGATCACCTTCTCTTTCCTTCGTCATTGTACACTGTACATTAGATTTCGATGAAATTATAAATATTAGTAGCTCTCCGGGAAACTATGATCTGCTTTATTTTCCCCAAAAAAGCTCCAAAGAGAGTTCTAGGAATTCATCTTTAAACTTTTTCTCTGAACTTTAGAAACTATTTTAGAAGATACTGAAGAAGTCCCCAATTTTACACCAACTGTGAAAATGAGGCCAACATAAGGCAATTGATATTAATTCCTGTGAATGGGCTGGAAGCGCCACAAAAGGTAGAACTGCATGATCCAACTTACACCTCGCCTATCTCATGAGGTTTCACTCTATGTAGACTACAGAAGGGAAGATACTTCCAGGTAAGAGGATTTGAATGAATTCCCTTTCACCTCAAATTAATTTCCTCCCTTAATATCTTCCTTCCTTGTACACACCACATCTCCAACCTCTCAGTTCCTATCCAGAAAGCTCTGAGCTGTTTGACTTGCTTGTCTCCTGAGTTCACGACCTGTGCCATCCCTGGAGCCCCCAAGGGCGGGCTCTGTTTACCATTCACCTGATCTACGGCAAACAGCCCTCAAATCCAGTTCCTCAATCCATCCCCCACAATATGCCACAACAGTCTTCCTAAAGAACAGCCACAAACAAGTCTTTCTCCCAGTCACAAATGGCAGTGAATTCCCACTGCCCACCAAGTATAAACTCCTCTCTCTGGCATTTCATCCTCCAACGCATGATCCCGTATTAGCATTGGATTCCCTACAACTGCTCCACAATCCAGCCATACTGGGATTCCTGCTATTCCCTAAATGCCCCCACCCCTGCACACCCTGCCGTCCATGCAATTTTTGCTTAGACTGTTTCATCAGTTTTGAACCTTCTTTCTTTCTCCAGCTATAAAAACTGTACCCATTCCTCGAGTACCACCTTTTATAAATATATTTTCTAGTCTCCCCCAAGAGGATATGATCATTTTTCCATCTAAACCCACTAGTATTTCATTCATATCTCTGTCAGAGCACTCGCCACATTCTGGTCTGTAGTACAGCTCTTTCTGTGGTTCCTGATCCTTTTACAAGGCTGGGAGCTCCCCAGAGGTGGGAACATTTTCTTCCTTACCTGTATTAACAAGCATTGCAGGCACTACAGGAAACAAGGACACCTATCTGTTGAATGGACTATGAGAAACGGGAAATGGGGTGTATTCCTGGAACAGAGAAAAGCTTAGGATCTCCCTGAAATTACTATCTGGTGAGGAGCAGTGGGAAGGATGGATGTGCACATGTGGCCTGGCTTTCAAAGGCCACTGTTGAGTGCCATGAGCATCAACCTCTTTGGCAGTGAAACTTGTTTCCTTCACCATCTTTATTACAAATTTAATTCCTTCTTTTGTTCCTTTACCTGAGTATTGTCTCTCTGTATCATGTATATACACACACATCTCAGGTCTACATTCCAAGAGTTCACTCCCTCCAGTGTCTACAGGAGTTCCTGGCATATGGTAAAGAGTCAATACATGTATTTTGAGTCAGTGAATGAAATTTGTGGATCATAATGCCCTATAGAGATTAAATGCAGTCCTATGTAAAGTGACTGGCACAAAGCTTGAACATATTAGCACTAGAAATATTAGCCTCCTCCCTCCCTTCTTCCCTTCCTTCCTTCTTCTATGAATTACTCATGCATCAATCCACACATTCAACAAATGTGCCAGGTTTTTCTAGGCACCTGAATATAGGATAGTGAACAAAAGAGGAAAAAAAAAATCCCTGCACTCATGGAGCTTACATTCTTTTTTGTCTTTATGGAAGTTACATCCTAATGAAAGAATGAATGATTCACTTTGGATCTTCAAGGAGTCTTAAGAATGGAGTTATTAAGAAGAAGAGGTTGTAGCTCAAAGACAGACATGTTGGTGGAGGCGAGGAGAGCCTGGGGGAAGGACATCAACTCCACTACAGCAGGGCTGAGGCACAAAATGGCTTGGGTGAGTGGCAACAAAATCGAGGAGTGGACACAGGAAACGATGGGCCAGGATGGCCCTTGGATCTAAGTGACCTAAGAGTAAGAAGTGGCCACGATGATGAAGGTTTATAATCATAGTAGTGCGCTGGTTGCTCTGAACAGACAGGGAAGTTAGGAGGGGAAGTCACTGAGTCACTTGGTAGCTTTTAGAGGAGGAGATGAGCTACGTCCAATTTTGGAGATGATACCTTTGAAGAGAGGAAAGAAATCTAGGTAAAAATGTTTAACTCCCAAAGTAAGGATTTAGGGAGGAAGTGAAAACCAATCCCCGGGATCCCTGAGTGGCTCTGTTGGTTAAGCATCTGCCTTCGTCTCAGGTCATGATCCTGGGGTCCTGGGACTGAGCCCCGCATCAGGCTCCCTGCAGAGCGGGGACCCTGCTTCTCTCTTTCCTTCTGCCCCTCCCCCTGCTTGTGTGCTCTATCTCTCTCTCTCTCAAGTAAATAAATAAAATCTTAAAAAAATAAAAAAATAAACCCCCTTTGTATCTACTATGAATCACTGTTACATCCTCTGAATAACATAAAACATGATCAAGTCCGTTCAGAGTCTGCTCCTTCACAGCATCATCCGATAATGAACGAGTCTCTTCAGTTCCTGGAACACAGTAGGGCCCTAAATAACATTTGTGAATTGAATTGGTTGATAGTAAGCAAGATTTCGTCATCAAGGAAGGCGAAAAGAAAAGTGCATTCAGAGTCAGAAAATCCTCAACTGAAAATCTTGCCCCTTTCCCCACCCCGCCCTAGTCATAAGACTATGAGCAAATTGTTAGCCCGTATCAGACCCCTTAGCTGTAAAATGGACAATTAAATGCGCCTTGCAAGATGCTATGAGAGCACTAAGTAAAATGCATGCAAACTGGGGCACTTGGGTGGCACAGTGGGTGAGCATCTGCCTTCAGCACAGGTCGTGATCTGGGGGTCCTGGGATCGAGTCCAGCACCGGGCTCCCTGCAGGAGCCTGCTTCTCCCTCTGCCTATGTCTCTGCCTCTCTGTATGTCTCTCATGAATAAATAAAATGTTTTTTTAAAAATGCATGCAAACTTCCTGTCACCCAGTAGGCACAAGCATTAAAGCACTTACAATATGAGAGATTATTATTCTCTTTATTCCCATGTCTTCTAGGTATTGCCATGTTTCTCACATCTCACTTTATCCACCTTCTCATTTCTCACATTCCACCCAGGCGATCCTGCTAGAAGCTGTCCTCTTGCTGTGGCCTCCTGCCAGCCAGCGTTCCTAAAGCCCCCACAGGCCACTAAGCTCCTCTGCACATGGCTGGCTGGTCCGTCAGCTCAAATCACCCCATTCAACTGACATCACCACAGCTTGCAAATTCCAAAATCACTGTTAGGACTTTAGATTTGGTAATGTTTATGCCTGGCCTACAAGTTGTACCGCTGTGGCCTTACTCATATACAATCTGCACCATGCGGTGTTTGAAGGGGCTTCATAATCCAGCATTTAAAAATTCCTCTGAGATAGATTTTCATAGCACTCAAAAAAGGAAATATGAAAACCGAGAAAGCTCATGTCTACACATTGTTTACTTCTAAAAAGGTAACTAAGAACGCGAGGCACAGATAGAGCAGGATTAGTGATCCCACTCAGAGGTGTCAGTTCAGGCACAGTGATTTCCCACACGGATGACTACTGCCCGTTGGCTGGGGCGCTGTGCTAGGCACATGTATCTCTGAATGAAATGAAGTTCATTCTGCCCAAAGTCTCTTGCATTCTACACGAAGGAGTTAAAAGTGTTTTTGTAACCCCCAGTTCTCTACGCTGTACAGTTCACTCCTAGCTAGGGCAATTTCTAATAGGAAGGACACACTGGCTACTGAATCTGTGTGTGTGTGTGTGTGTGTGTGTGCATGCGCGTGCACTATATGGCAAGTGCTATGAATGGAAAGTTTGTGCCCCATCCCACCCCAGCTCCAAATTCATATATTGGAACCCTAATCTCCAATGCTTCCATAAATGGAAGCAGAGCCTTTGGGTGGTAACTAGGTTTAGATGAGGTATTGACCATGGATCCCCCATTATGGGATTAGTGTACTTCCAAGAAAAGGAAGACACCACAGTTTGCTCTGCCTCCCCCATCTGAGGATACAGCAAGAAGGTGGCTGTCTGCACACGAGAAACACAGGTCCTTATCAGACACTGAATCTGGCACCTTGATCTTGGACTTCCTGCCTCTAAAACTGAGAGAGATGAACGTCTGTTGGTTAACCCACACAGTCCATGGTATCTTGTCATAGCACCTGAGCTAAGGCAGCAGGTGAACATATCACAGTCCCACCTGGCAATACAGACTGCCAACTGGTTAGAAAGGAGAAGGGATACCCCTGAGATGATCAGGAAGGCCAGAGGAAGTCACCAGAGCCGTGAGGAATTTGCTGTGGTCACCAATAGGGCACATTGCCACACCACACCAGAGCCTTGCCCTCATTTTCCATGGTGAGTCAGTCAGCAAGCATCCCCTGACAGCACCCCCTCATTGCCTGGGATCAGCACTTTAGGTGGGAATGGGGTTCATCCTCTCTCCCCCCACCATGGGAGATGGCTTTCTTCTCATCCTACGAATTCCAGGCACACTCACAATGGTGACATTTGCTGAGCAGTGGCTTGAATAAAGAGCTCTCAGGGAGCAAGACGGCAACGTGGAGCATGAGCTAGTGTGCCAGGGCACAGAGCCCCAGGAATGCCCCCCGGGAGTGCCCCACAGTCCCCCAGCATGGGAGAGAATGAAGGAAAGCTACAGCAGGGGAGCTGTGCAGCAAAGGTCTTTGACTTTGGCAGCGCCATTTGCCAGAGCTATCTGAAATGGGGTAAACAAAATATTGCCTAGAGGAGGCTTGTACAAAGAAGCTAGGATAAACCCTCAATTTGGTTCTAAACTATTTTTCTTAAATGCCAGGTAACCTCCAGTACCTCCCCCACACACCCCACCACTTCGAGAAAAAAAAAAAAACAGAGGGAAGGCTGTTACCTCTTTTTCTCTTAATTATTTTAACTACTTTTACTGAGGTTTTGGAGTTAATCCATCCGGTACTCAATAAGTCTTCCTAAAAAAAAAAATCATAATTTTTAAATTGCTACTTCATCACAATAAGGCTGGCTTGCCTTTCCTCCCTTCATCTCCCTTTGGGGTAAGCACTCTCCTCTGCCTTTACTAATATTGCAACAACAGGGATCCCTGGGTGGCGCAGCGGTTTGGCGCCTGCCTTTGGCCCAGGGCGCAATCCTGGAGACCCTGGATCGAATCCCGTGTTGGGCTCCCGGTGCATGGAGCCTGCTTCTCCCTCTGCCTGTGTCTCTGTCTCTCTCTCTCTGTGACTATCATAAAAAAAATAAAAAAAAATATTGCAACAACAGCCCTTGAGTTGAGTGATTTACCTAGAAGGGTTCTGGTGGTGGAATCTGAACACTCCCTGCTGCCCGAGACCCGACGGGGTTTTTTGCTCTTTGTTCTGTGGACAGTTTTATCTCTCTCACTGGAAGACCAATTGCACTAATTCTTCTGGAGAACAGGCCAAAAGGACCTGTGACATTTCCCAGACAAGTCCCCAGAATCCTGCAATGTGCCTCCCTGAACCAAAACGAACCCATAAATCTATTTCCCCCAAACATTCTCTCCTTTGAGGTCTATGGTGGCCTTTCATTCATCAAGTGGGACCTTTTAAAGCAACATCTAACGAATTCTCTAATTGGGGCGGATTATATACCTTTAATGACTTCCACTGTAGCAGAAAAACCAGTGATCGCTCGATTTGATTTTGAAATTATGGTCGCTGATTTCCTCTTTCACCCAGAACTCTCAGATCGTGTTAAAAGTCGGGTGTGGTTTCATGGGAGGTGGCGGGCGGGGGGGGGGGGAGGCACTGAGAGGAACCCAGAGCAGAGGGAGGGAACTTTGCAAGAAAACCCTGCCCCCCCCCCCAGAGCGTTCGTGATGCCCGGGACCCCCGTCTGGGCCGCCCGGGGTCTGCAGGAGCTCCTGCTGGTGGGAAGTCTGCACGTTTGGGGCACAGCCGGGCTTTGGAAAGTTCTTAAGAACCTAAGGGCGCTCTAGCATCCCCGCAGGCGAACCGCACAGCGAGGGCTGGGGCCCGGCTCGAGCTCGGAGTTAGGGCAAACTTGGAGCGCAGCGTGCGCGCGCGGCCCGCGGAGACCGAGGCCCCTCGTCTAACGGTCCCCGAGCCGCTCGGAGCCCTCGCGGCCGGCGGGCAGCAGGGCTCGGTGACTCACGCCCGTGACTCAGTGACCCCACCCCTCTCCCCCGGGCTTTCCCCGGAGCTCGCGCCCTGCACAGCCCGCCCCGGCCCGTTAGGTCCCCGGACGGGAACCCCCGAGACGGAGGCTGCGAAGACCTGCGGGCCGAGCCGGCGCTGCGCCAGGCCGCGCGGGGCCCCCGGCGGGGCGTCCTGAGCCCGGCGCGCCCCACTCGCGCTCCAATCTCGGGCACTCTTTGTTCCTTTCTCGGCGCCTTCGGATCCTCGGGATCCCTCACTCCCCCCTCTTCCTGCTTCTGGCCCGCGGGCCCCCACCCCACCCCGCCCCAGCCCGACCCGCCCCTCGCCGACCGCAGCCCTGCAGCCGGCGCCCCTCCCACCCGCCCGCCTACTCCCAGGACGCTCCGGCGCGGTGCCCGAGACCCCCCCCCGGGCCGTCCCGAGGAGGGCCCCCCCACCGCCCCCACCACGGCGCGACCTCGCCCTCCGCAGCACCCAGGGCGAAGCAGGGCGCGGGCCCTCCCCAGGAACGCCCCCGAAAGTCCCAGCGCAACCCAGAAGTAACGGGCCGGGGCCGGGGCCGGGGCCGGGGCCGGGCCGCAGAGGGACGCGGAGGGAGGCTCGAGGGCGCCCCCGCCCCGGCCCCCGCCCCCCTTCCCGCTCCTCGTCCGGTCCCCATTGGCTGGCGCGGCCTGCGGCTGGGATGGCAGTGGGAGGGGGCCCTGGTTCCTAACGGGTTATAAAAACTGCGCCCTCGGCGGGGTCCAGTCCTCTGCCACTCTCGCTCCGGGTCCCCGCGCCAGAGCCGCAGCAGCGCGCCCGCCGCCCGCAGCCACCGCGCCCTCGCTCGCCGGTCGTCCCCGAGCCGGTCCGTGCCGCCGCAGCCGCGCAGCCCACCGCCGCCCTCCGCACCATGTCCACCAGGTCTGTGTCCTCGTCCTCCTACCGCAGGATGTTCGGCGGCCCGGGCACCGGGAGCCGGCCGAGCTCCACGCGGAGCTACGTGACCACGTCCACCCGCACCTACAGCCTGGGCAGCGCGCTGCGCCCCAGCACCAGCCGCAGCCTCTACGCCTCGTCCCCGGGCGGCGCGTACGCCACGCGCTCCTCCGCGGTGCGCCTGCGGAGCAGTGTGCCCGGCGTGCGTCTGCTGCAGGACTCGGTGGACTTCTCGCTGGCCGACGCCATCAACACCGAGTTCAAGAACACGCGCACCAACGAGAAGGTGGAGCTGCAGGAGCTGAACGACCGCTTCGCCAACTACATCGACAAGGTGCGCTTCCTGGAGCAGCAGAACAAGATCCTGCTGGCCGAGCTCGAGCAGCTCAAGGGCCAGGGCAAGTCGCGCCTGGGGGACCTCTACGAGGAGGAGATGCGGGAGCTGCGCCGGCAGGTGGACCAGCTCACCAATGACAAGGCCCGCGTCGAGGTGGAGCGCGACAACCTGGCCGAGGACATCATGCGGCTGCGGGAGAAGTAAGGCGGCGCCCCCGGGCGTGGGGGGGGGGGAGGGGGGCTGCGGGAGGTTGGGATTGGGGACCGAGAAGCTGCCACGCCCTTGGGGATGTGGCTGGGGCGGTGGCTGCCTGGGGGAGCGCGGGTGATGGGGCTGTGGCTGCGCCAGCCCCGCCCTGCACTCAGACCTCGCGGTTAGCATTTCCCCTCTACCCCCCCCCCCATTGCCCAAGGACACCCCGCTTCGGGTTACAGATTGCTTCAAGCTACCGCGCTGTCTGGAGCCGAAGGCCCGTAAACGCGATGAGCGCGATTTCCCCCAAAGTTTTAGAAAGTTTCCTGGCCTCTTCTGGAGGGAGGAGGGAGGAGGGAGGAGAGGAGGGAAGTGGCGGGTGCGAGACAAAGGGATTGCAGAGGTTCCCCGCGGCGGCGGCCCTGCAGGTTAGCGTGACGCGCGTCATTGCTCTTGCACGCGGCCGCCGAGGTCCGGCCAGAAGTCGCGGAGGGCAGTGGTTGTGGAAGCCGCGGTCGGCGGGCGCAGGGGGGCTGGCCGCGCGGGGCTCCGGTCTCCGCGACGCGGTGGTTGGGTGTGGCCACCCCGCCCTGGCAGTTTCTTGGTTCCCCTTTGGTGACTGTGCGGCTGTTGCAGGTTGCAAGAGGAGATGCTTCAGAGAGAGGAAGCCGAGAGCACCCTGCAGTCTTTCCGACAGGTTTGTAGATTCTCTTCCCGCTTGGCAGCCCCCGGACCGCACCCGAGCGGCGCGGGGCAGTTCCCGAAGTTACTTGACCCACGTCTAGGTTCTGCCAAACTTCACGTCCGCGCGCAAAGCCCCCTAGCGGCAGAGCGGGCGCAGGTGCAGCTTCTGCGAATAAACACCCTTGAATGAGCGAAGCCCCTTCTCTTAGGACACAAAGAAAATCTTTCAACTTTTTACTCCGTTTCGAGATGCTTTTCCAGAGAAATAGGTCTTTTTTTTTTTTCCGTTTTGTTTTTGCAACACGCATTCTCTTTCTGAACAGTTACAGTCTGATGTAGATTAAGGTTTGCTGGGCTTAAGGTGGCTGACTTTTTACAGGGCCACCAAAAGCACAGTTCCACCCTGGAGTTGGAAAAGTTTACAAAAGCACAGTTCCGCCCTGGAGTTGGAAACGTAAACGTAGTGGAGGAAACTTACCTTTAACCGGACTTAAGCCAGCAAGTTTCCTCCCCTTCTCCGCAAGTTCCATTGTGGCATTAAAGTTCTATGGAAGTGTCACTAGGCACAGCTATTTTGTGATCTCATAAGGGTGAAAAGGAGCCATCTGTCCCCTGGGCTGAAAGGTATTAATGGTTTCTACGGGCTTCACTATGGAATGTAGATACAGACATTCTGGCAAGTGTGGTGGCCCGGGACAGAAATAATAGGAGTCTTTGTGTCCCCAGAGGAGCTTTGCAACAGGCTACATTCTGATTGAATATGTAATGATGTAAGCGCAGTTCTAATTGGACACAAGTATTTGCTAACATCCGTTATCTAATATCTGGCCCAGACTTGTGAAGTATGCGACGTGAAAAGTTCTTAAAGCGACAGTCCTAGCTCACATTTTGAAAGGCCTTTCCTTATTTGGAAGGCAGAAGAGTGGATTTTTAAGTAAAGGACTATTTGTCTCAAAGTTAGACCGACTTAGAAGATTTTTAGTTTGAAATTGGAATTCAAAAGCAGGAAGAGCTTGCCAGCACAGTTTTATGCTCCTGAACACGTACTGGGAGGGATATATAAGCTCCCAGATGAATAGTCTAGAATAACATTGTGAAGCCGAAATACATTTACTGAATTAAGTTAAACACTGCAGCGTGTGGTGCATTCTAGTAACTGAGCATATATAATCATATCTGTGATGTTCTCTGCAGAATAGTGAGTTACTATAAAACTACTAGAATGAAAGCTCTGCTCTTTGGGGATTAGGGAAAATCCGTTATATTCTCATCAACAAAGTAGGATGGCACACTGAACCTTCTGTAGAGGTTATAGTGAATGATCTTTTGCATCTTTTTTAGGGCTTACCAAGCAAAAAGGAATCTTTCCCAAGCCTGATTTTTTTTTATTATCATCACATACAATTGCATACAAGATAAGACATAAAAAAATCTTACAACCTTTCCTGTAGGGGAAATAAAATCTTTGAGACATAAGAGTTTGCAATGGGTGGAAACACAGGAGAGCCATAGGACCAAGAATTATGCATATAGTTTCATTATATGCCTTTTGACCAGTCATTCTGAAACAAGTAACTGACTTTGCAAAGTGCTAAGTGAAGAGGATGGACACACCCTTGCAAGATGAGATGGGAGTTTAAAGAGAAAATTCTACCAAAGGAAGCAAAGAAAATAGAGGGCAGAATTATATTTATTTTCCTTCAGAAGGAAAGAACTGCATCTTTGCCAGTGTACATTTTGAACTGGAGTATAAATCTAGCCTTGTAACATGAATGCTAGATGACTACATACCTGCTTTGCATTCCAAGGATATATTTCAGGAGGTTGGAATATAGGGGTGTCTGGGTGGCTCAGTCGGTTAAGCTCTTGATCTCAGCTCAGGTCTTGAGTTCAGCGTCCTGAATGCAGGCCCCATCTCGAACTCCACCCAGCATGGAGCCTAATTAAGGGGAAAAAAAAAAAAAAGATTTGAATAGAGGTAAAAAGAGCTCAGGTATACACTGAAGCTTTTGAAACACAAATTTCTGTTCTGCACACACTCAGGGGTCCAGGAAGTGAAATCTGATCAACTCCATCTTATCATCACATTATTTCGTGACATTATATAAAAAAAGAAACCTTAAAAATGTGGTGACACTGATTTTTCTAGGTTTTAAAGAATAATAAAATCAGTCAGGGAAAGACAAATACCATATGATTTCACTCGTGTGGAATTTAAGAAAGAAACAAAACAAATGCTCAAAGAAAAAAGACAAATCGGAAGAAATTCTTAGCTATAGAGAACAAACTGATGGTCACCAGAGGAAGTCGGAGGGGAGGGGTGAAATAGGAGATGGAATTAACAGTGCACTTAATGTGACGTACATGGAGTATTGGACAGTATTGTTCTATCGCTGTATCGTACACCTGAAATCTAGTGCTGTGTGTTTGATATACTGGAATTGAAATTTTAAAAATAATGAAAAGCTTCACTAGTATAATGTAGATTCAGTAATGATTAAGTGCAGTTTGCCATGTGCAGTTTAACATTTATTTATTTTTAAATTGCTTATTAACCATCTGAATACAGTGGGTCACAATTCAAATTTATTGAGATCTATATTACAGTTGTGGGTGATTTATAGACACGTAAAGGTCATAAAATTTGTCAACAACTTTACTTTTCATGGTAAAGAGACTGAGCTCATATGGTTCATTTAAAGTGAATAAATGAGATAAGCCATCGGCTTTAGCATATCCTCCAATAAACCCTGTCTTTTCTCAAACTAGGATGTTGACAATGCTTCTTTGGCACGTCTTGACCTTGAGCGGAAAGTGGAATCCTTGCAAGAAGAGATTGCCTTTTTGAAGAAACTACATGATGAGGCAAGTAGAGCCACTTCTAGTGGATGAATGCGGGGGAAGTTGCTCCATACTTGGCATGGCTGACCTTCTGTTTGTTCCCTCTTCAGGAAATCCAGGAGTTGCAGGCCCAGATTCAGGACCAGCATGTCCAAATCGATATGGATGTTTCCAAGCCTGACCTCACGGCTGCCCTGCGTGATGTACGCCAGCAATATGAAAGCGTGGCTGCCAAGAACCTTCAGGAGGCCGAGGAATGGTACAAGTCCAAGGTATGACACCAATCAGTGTAACCTGAACAGAAGAAGAGCATTTTGTTCTGCAAACACTTGCATCTGCCTTGATCCCTACATCCCCTCTAGCTTCTATCAGAAAGTTGGCTTGAACTTCTTGAACTTCTTGTTCAAGTCTTATTTGTTGCTGCAGCCTTCCTATCACTCACACCTTCTTTCCACCACCCCACTTAACCCTACTTCAGTGTAAATCCCAATACCGCACCTGTGACCTCCACCCTTCTTGAATGCCAGTAATACATCAAATCTCTACTAGAAAATAGCAACGTCAGCATTCCACCGCTCTTCCTTTGCTTTCTCAGAACAGAAATGTAGAGATATTCTGGAGGATGTGGAGACTTGAACTGAAAATACAGAATTTGGTTTGGGTTATGTGCCGTGTGTTTATCTGTTTGCTTACCATCTTTAAGCTTTCCCGTTTTTCCAGGCAAGGTTGAATCAAAGAAAATCTGTGACCAAGTCCTTTGGATGGTCTACAATTTTTTTAATTCCTTTCTGACAGTTTGCCGACCTCTCTGAGGCTGCTAACCGGAACAATGATGCCCTGCGCCAGGCGAAGCAGGAGTCAAATGAGTACCGGAGACAGGTGCAGTCCCTCACCTGCGAAGTGGATGCACTCAAAGGGACTGTGAGTATCAGACCCCAAGAAAAGAGGGGATGTAACCAGCTTGTGTCACTCACATTGATCAAGTGATTGGTGCTCTCTGAATAAAACTTCAAACGAAGAAAAGTGTGTGTTTCGATCCAAAGGAAATGAGTTGTGCAGACAGATGCAAAAGGCACTTTGAGATGTGAAGGTTTTAGGGAACACATACACTGTTGCATCTAACACTTGATACTTGTTTTCTTCGCTTGAAATTGGCGTGCTCACCAGTTTTTGGCACTAAGGGAACACATTGTGAAAGGTCCATAAATGGTTCAGGGAGGAGCTGGGGTTTTTCTGGGAGGTAACATCGGGAGCCTTTCTCATTCCTGCAGAATGAGTCTCTGGAACGCCAGATGCGTGAAATGGAAGAGAACTTTGCCGTTGAAGCTGCTAACTACCAAGACACTATTGGCCGCCTGCAGGATGAGATTCAGAACATGAAGGAAGAAATGGCTCGTCACCTTCGGGAGTACCAGGACCTGCTGAATGTTAAGATGGCTCTCGACATTGAGATTGCCACCTACAGGAAGCTGCTGGAAGGCGAGGAGAGCAGGTGAGAGCAGTGACCGAAAGGCTTATGCATAGGAATCCATCGGTGCCATTTGTTAGGAATTATGCCACTCCCTTTACATACATTCTTTCCGTCCCCAGAACATTTCTTCAAGGTAGTTACGTACCACTTTTTATAAAAATGGAACCTTAGGTTGGGAGATTTAGTAACTTGCCCTAGTCCGTGTTAATCAGTGGTAGAGCTTGGATTTGAACTCACAACTCTTTGAGCACCAGCACTTTTCCCACTCTGCAGTGCTTGGAGAAAACGCTCAAAGTAAAATATTTTAGGGCAGTCCCGGTGGCTCCACGGTTTAGCGCCACCTTCAGCCCAGGGTGTGATCCTGGAGTCCTGGGATCAAGTCCCATGTCAGGCTCTCTGCATGGAGCCTGCTTCTCCCTCTGCCTTTGTCTCTGCCTCTCCTCTCTGTCTCTCATGAATAAATAAATAAAATCTTTAAAAAAAAAAGATTTTAAATGTGTTCATGAGACCTGTCACAGGTAAATACCTGTCCTAAGCAAATCCCTCACTTAATGAATGACAAGAATAAACATTCTTGTTTGAGTTGTTTTCCAAAAATTTTTACCAGTTTTCTTTATCTCTTTATAGGATTGCTCTGCCTCTTCCAAACTTTTCTTCCCTGAACCTGAGGGGTAAGCATTTCATCTCCCTGGGGGGATGATTTCAGCAGCTTGTAACTACCCTATTTATGATAAAACACTAATTTGTTAAATGCTTCTTGAAAATGCCACACAAGATAAACTCCTATAACATACCCATAATTTTTAGAACCAAGTACTGTCTTAACAATCTATGCTGCCAGTTAAATTTCAATTCCATTTGACTTCTTCCTTTGGAGTGGACGCTGGAATAGTCCACCCTAAGGTTACCATGTTATCAGACACTGGGCTTTCAAATAGGTCTTAAGTCTTGAGAATTGTGTTGGGAGGAGCACTTTGGATAATCATGAACATCACGATTGGTGTTCCTAATTTCTTGGGCAAAACAGTCACTTGTCTTTTTTTAAATTTCACTTTTACTAATTTGGAGCATTTTCCTTTATTCAGAAACCAACCTGGATTCACTCCCTCTGGTTGACACTCACTCAAAAAGAACGCTTCTGATTAAGACGGTTGAAACTAGGGATGGACAGGTGGGTATCTTTCCGTCAAAACCAGTGTAATCTCAGGCGGACGTGGATATCCTTGGGAATCCCTAAGTCACTATCTCAGATAACACCTGGCTGATTCGGGAGGTAGTAGTTTCACTTGTGACCCCTAAAAAGAGAACAGGCCTCTTCTGGCACAACACACAGCCAACTATTTGGCTCCTACATATGAAGGTGAGATAGTGATCTATCTGCAGTCCACAATAAGTGATTTTTTTCTATGCTCCTTAATTTAAGATGGGAGTATAGCTTCTTTAAGTTACTTCCTAGACTCACTCCATGAGCGAACTTCATTAGACTACCTCGGTATCAGGAATGGTTTGATCTTGGACATACAGCCTATCCCACTGGCTGCCACCTAAATACTCCTAGGCTCTTGGACATAGTGCAGGGATATGCAGTACGATCAATTAGTTTCTCATTACCTCTCTATGCCAGGAAAGAAATAGCCAAAATGAATTGTAATTTTCATGGAATCTTGTCTTGCACATACACTTAAAATGTACTCGGCTATATATTTTAGTATATCTTCATGGCTTTTAAACTTTGTTGCATAGGATTATTACAGCATCCTTCATAAACAATTTTAAATTTTCCTTTTTTAAGTCCTGACATTCCATTGGATATTTATTTTGCATGTAGAAGAAGAGCAGTTTACACATGTACTGTCTCTTTCTAGCTGTGACCTTTGCTGTGCACAAACAGCTTCATGTACCTATTTTCATGATAAATTATACCTACTTAGTAGGATTTTCCTTTGTCATGCTTCATGGGGTAATCTGATCTTCCACAGGTACGATATTTGATTCAATTTTTTTTTTAACCAGGTTATCAACGAAACTTCTCAGCATCATGATGACCTTGAGTGAAGCTTGCCCAGATTCGGTGCAGCAATTATTACCAGCAAGAATAAAAAAAAAAAAAGAAATCCGTATCTTAAAGAAACAGCTTTCAAGTGCCTTTCTGCAGTTTTTCAGGAGCGCAAGATAGATTTGGAATTAGGAGTAACCTCTAGTTCTTAAGAACCAACACTCTTAAAAGGTTTAGGAGAAAGTTTACAACATAATCTAGTTTACGAAGAAAACTTGTGCTAGAATACTTTTTAAAAAGTATTTTTGAATACCATTAAAACTGCTTTTTTCCAACAAGTATCTGACCAACTTGTTTCTGCTTCAATAAATCTTTGGAAAACTCTTTTGCTGTGTTATTTGCTACAATCTAAACAATTCTCTAAATTTGTGAGAATATATGTTTTAGTGAAATAATTTTTTGGCCCTGTTGGTGAATTTGCCACAAAAATCAAGTTTAGGTTAACTTGATAAATTGAACTTACTTATACTTGAGGTATCACTCTTAATTTGGTCATTTTAGGTAAACTTCACTCCTTTTAAGTTATTTAACTGCAAATGTAAAGTTACAAATGGATGATCTAGGGCCACCTGGGTGGCTCAGTGGTTGAGCACCTGCCCTTGGCTTGGGTCGTGATCCTGGAGTCCTGGGATCAAGTCCCACATCAGGCTCCATGCAGGGAGCCTGCTTCTCCCTCTGCATGTGTCTCTGCCTCTCTCTACGTGTCTCATGAATAAATAAAATCTTAAAAAATCCCAAATAGATGATTTATCATAAAACAACTTGTACAGAAATGACAATAGGTCTTTTAATGAAACAAGTTCAGCTGGGGCCATGTTCGTGTGTGATTGCAATTCTAACAAAGAGACTTTCTAAAATTAAAGACTTTGGCTAGAGGGAACTTCTGGGGTCATGCGCAGCAGGTGGAGTACCAGATCCCACTGTGAGAGTGGGAACATAGGTCAGAATATAGGGCCTGTGTCTTCCCTTAACAAGATGCAGAGACAGGACAAGTCCATCAAGCTTTAAAAAAAGTGGAGCAAGGGGAGTGCACGTGTCAGGAAAAGTTTCAGGCCTCTGAAGGATGGATAGATAGAGACACATAGGGGAGGGATGATATTGCTTGGAGGCGAAGGAGTTGCAATGGTTGGTAGTGGTATATTCTGAGGGAAACTCCTTCCGGGAAAACCCTGGATTTCTTGACGTCCCAATTTCCTATATACCATTTCCTATATACCCTCTGCTCCAGGAATGCAGTGGTAGGCATTTGCTGTAGTTCTTAGGTGCTTGCCTGTACCTCTCTTGAGTGGCTGAGGGGAGTAGTAGGTAGTTAACGCAAAGCCCACCTAAGTGCCAGACACTAAGTGCTACATAACAATTTACATCCCTTATATCATTTTGGTTTCGCGGCGGTGGCAGGGCGGGGGAGTGTGGTCCATGAGTAAAGAAAGGATTGGCTGCAGAAGTGACCCCTAGATGCTGTGACTTTACGTCCTAGTTTGCATGGGATGGTCTTGTTCTTTCAACATTATTTATTAGTAGTGCCCCCTTCAGGCTCATAATTGTACTTGTTTGGATGATAGATGATACCTGGTCACCCCAACCTCAGTATATCTGGTCATCCTACCATCAGTATAATCTTGTAGAAAAGTGTGTTGATCCAAAGAGTCCTTGACTCTGCTCCCGCCCCCACCCCACCCCAGCCCACATATTTGAACAGCTGGGGTGTTAAATGGTGCAATCAGCATCACCACAGCAAACATCCAAGACTGTGGGCCCTAACAGATTTTTTTCTATTTGGTTTTTGGTTTTGTTTTCTGTCTGTTAGCCATTCCTACCACCATCCTCTAAGCCCCCTAACCTACTTTTCCTGCCTCCTCTGCCATTTCTACTAGACTTCTGGCTTAGGAGGATTATCTAGGGAAACATAAGCTCCATGTTGGTTTTCTTCAAACATATGACCTTTTATTATTTAAAAAAAAAAAAATCAAGCTGTGGGTTTTTTTTTTTTGCAGGAGGAAAGGGACCAGGATAATGAGTTCCACTGCTATACTTTGAGACAAATGGGTTTCCCAGCTTTCAAAGTCCCCACAGTTCATTCTAAAATCACCTCCCGGGGCATCTGGGTGGCTCAGTGGTTGAACATCTACCCTTGGCTCAGGTTGTGATCCCAGAGTCCCGGGATCAAGTCTTGCATCAAGCTCCCTGTGGGGAGCCTGCTTCTCCCTCTGCCTATGTCTCTGCCTCTCTCTCTGTGTCTTCATGGATAAGTAAATAAAATCCTTTTAAAAAATTAAAGGAGAATAAAATAAAATCACCTCCCCAAAATGGCAAAGATGAGCCAACCTTTCTTATCTGCAACTGTCAGAAATTAGCCCTTCATGAAAAGCCTCACAGGGGCTCACCTCCTAGGAATTCAAATCTCTTTAAGTCTTTTTTATTTTTATCTTTAATTACACTTCTGGTATTTTCCTTATCTTCCACTTTGAAAAACTAATAAAAAGAAACTATGTTCTCACCACCTATGGTGAAACAAAGATTAATGCTTGGTTCTTTTATATATAACATTAATCCAAGATTAAAGGAGATAAAAAAAAAGTAGGAGGCAGAGTGAAGAAAACGATGGCATAAAGTGAAGGCTGGAAAAAGTTGCCACAAGGACTGTGAGCTCCTGAGGAATAATGTGAAAATTAAGTTCGACTCAATTTTCTCACCGTAGTGACAGATGGAGGAGGTGGCTGGGAATTAGACAAGTGTTCAGCTTAGTTGTAACATACCTGATGGAGCATCCACCTTCCCACGACCAGCCTCTGACAAAGGCACTGGGACAGTGAAATCTCCTATCTAGGTTGTGGGTTGTAAGAAGGAGGGGGTGAATGTTGGGAGAGAGGGATGGGAAAGTGAGAGAATACTGGCTTCTCCTCCTGTTTTCCAAAAAAAAAAAAAAAAAAGATTGTGTTTAATTATTCACGAGAGACACAGAGAGAGATGTAGAGACACAGGCAGAGGGAGAAGCAGGCTTCCTGTAGGGAACCTGATGTGGGACTCAATTCCAGGACCCCAGGAGCATGACCTGAGCTGAAGGCAGACACTCACCTGCTGAGGCCCAAGTGGGCCTCCCCTCCTGTTCTCCTGAAGAAAGCAAGGAAAAAATAAACACTATGCCTGCAAGAAGGCTTTCTCTCCAGCCTGGCAGGCTTCAGCTACAGGAAGGGTCTGTATCCATCCCTTGTGACTGCAAAATACCACAGATTGGGGCTGAAACAACAGAAATGTATTGTCTCACAGTTCCAGAGGCTGGAAGTCCAAGATCAAGGTGTTGGCAAGGCTGGTTTGTTTCGAGACCCCTCACCCTAACTAATCTCTTCTTACAAGTTAAGTAAGTCCCATTGAAATAGGGACCATCCATATGACCCCATTTTATCTGAATTCCCTCTTGAAAGAGCTTATCTCCAAATGCAGTTATATCCTAAGGTACTGGAGGTTCGGACTTCAATGTATGACTATGGGATTGTGCGGGAGGAGACACAAGTCAGCCCGTAACAGGTCACAGGTAAACGTTTAGAGAACATGCTCCTTGTCTGTGTTCAAAAGAAGTCTGTGATAGAGATTTTCAAAGGGTCATAAATTTGCAAAGTCACTGATGGTTAATACACTGCTGAAAGATTTGTGGCCCTCTCTGACTGTAAAACTTTATTTTTAAAACTCCCTCTCCAGGATGAGAGCAGTTTCAGGTAAATCTTTCAGAGATGTTCTACGGACAGCTATCACTTAAGGCAAGTACTTCTTTTAGGGCACTGTAGGAGGTCAATAGGCAGTTGTGGGAAGCGCTTGGAAGAGTCAAAGGAACTATTTAATAGGCTTTCCTCAGATGAAGGTTTTTCACAGTCCAAGGCCAGAATAAAGCTATATTCTCCTAGAAAGTCCGACTTTCCTATATGTATCAGGTACTGTGCTGGATGTCGGCCATACCACCCCAAAGTCAGCTTCCTTAACGAGTTCACAGCCTAGCAGTCTAGTGAAGAAGCACAGGGCCATGGATTAAATGTTGGTGTCACCCACCCACAATTTCATATGTCAAAATCCTAACCCTCAGCATGATGGTATTCGGATGTGGGGCCTTTAGGAGATAATTAATTAATTTGGGGAGCCAGGGCCTTCATAATCGGGATTAAGGTCCTTATGAAAAGATGCAAGAGAGCTTGCTTTCTCTCTGCTCTGCTTTCTGCTTGTGAGATTCTGTGTGAGGTTGCTTTCTGCAAACCAGAAAGCAGGCACTCTCCAGACACCTGGTCTTCTGGCACCTTGAGCTCGGATTTCCCAACCTCCAGAATTATGAGAAGCACATTTCTTTTGTTCAAGCCACATAATCTATGGTATTCTGTGATAGCAGCCCAAACTGGCTAAGACAAACAGGCTGTGTTGTGTACAGGCGGTTGGATGCATTTCACTTCACAAATGTTGCAAAGTAGCTCTATAGGTCACTTCAGTTCAATTCAGTTCTCCTCAGCTGGAGTCAACATGGAGAAAGGTCGAGTTCTGTCCTTGGAGTTCAGACTGTGGATCCTAATCCTGGTGCTGGTCATAATGTGATGTGGGCCTCTGTCTCTCCAGAATATGAAAATTTTCCTATCCCTTTTACCTTCCTGAGCATATGAATTATAATGTAATATATATATATATATATATTCATTTAAATGTCTTTATCTGCTAATGTCAAGACGTGAATCACATATGAATTTGTTTATATTGTCTGTTTTCTCTTTTGGTTTTGATTATTTGGTCCTATCTTTAGTATGCCTCATAATTGTTTTCTGGATGCTGAAGAGTCTTAAATGAATACTTGTTTAGGCTCTGGACAGTATTTTTAATTTTATTTTTTTAAAAGATTTTATTTATTTATTCATGAGAGACATAGAGAGAGAGAGAGAGAGGCAGAGACACAGGCAGAGGAAGAACTAGGCTCCATGCACGGAGCCCAACGTGGGACTTGATCCTGGGACTCCAGGATCACACCCTGGGCCGAAGGCACTAAACTGCTGAGCCACCCAGGGATCCCCCTGGACAGTATTTTTATCAACTAAAGAGGATGAAAAGTTTTCTTTTTTTTTTTTTTAAGATTTATTTATTTATTTGAAAAAGAGTGAGAGAGACAGCATGAGTGGGAGGGGCAGAGGGAGAGGGAGAGAGAATCTCAAGAAGATTCTGTGCTGAGTGTGAAGTCCAATGTAGGGTTTAATCCCAGGACACTGAGATCATGACCTGAGCCAAAACCAAGAGTCAGAGTCAGACCTTTAACTGACTGGGTCACTTAGGTACCCCATGTTTTCTTTTTACAGGCAAATAGAGTACCAGTGGATGACCTTGATTTGGTAAGTGTTAATTTTAGCCTTTGTTAGGGCTGGTCTATTTTAACTTCATTATCTTAATACCATTGTTACTTCTCAAGTGTGGCCCTTAGCTCTAGTGTGGGGGATATTTGTGTGTCTCAATTGTGTCATAAACACAGTTTATGACAGCCCTCTGTTGACAGAGCTAGCCTCTGTAACTCTAGCCTCTGCTTCTCCAGGTGCTGAAATCTCTGCTTGACTTTTAGCTTCCCTGCCAGTTTCTGCTAGGTTTCTTGGTGTCTTGCCCTAAATAAATGCAGCGTTTGAGATGGCCAACAACTGGAATGCATCTCTGTCTCCTTAGCCTAAGGGGAATACCGTTCTGTGTTTGAGCTCTCTCCCTCATTTGGAAATTACCCTCTTGGGGAAAAACTAGGTGAGTGTGGATTTCACCATGGATACCTTCCTTCTCAAAGGAGTACAGCTCTCAATCTCAACTGTATTGGTTGTTCTCAAATACATTCAAACAGGTCTGTGTGTGTGTGTGTGTGTGTGTGTGTTCCAGCTATTATACTTGTTTCCATGGAGGTAGAGATATTCAAATTACCTATTGTAACTATGAAATATGCAACTGCAAAACTCATCAGCTTAAAGCAGCAGTGTATAGTTCTCTGGGTTCATTCGGCTCAGGGTGAGTAAATTTGGGATTATTCATGCAATTGCAGACAATTGGTCCACTAAGGCTGGGTCATCTGGAGGCTCAACTGGATAGGGCATATAAGATGGCATTTCATTATTATGCCTCTAGCCTCAGTGCTTCTTGGTTTCTTTCACTATCCACATATTGTCTCAAAATCCAGGGCTTAGGCTTCTCACAGCATAGTAACAGGATAGCTATACTCCTTACAGTGTGACTCACCGCTAAGAGGCAGGAAACAAAAATGTCCAGGTTTGATAAGGGCTGTCTCTGTAAGTGACACAGCATATTTCCATTATAACCTATCAGTCAAATAAGTCACAGAAACCACCTAGATTCAAGGATGGAGAAATAGACTCTAACTTTTGGTGTGAGAATGGCAAGGTTACAATACAGAAGAACATGTGGAATGAGAGGTAGTGTTGTGGCCATTTTTGGAAAATATCACCTACCATATAAGCTACCCTGCTGGGGTTTAAACAGGAGGTCCCAATCAAAGTTAGCTTAAGAATATAAATAAAACTTGAAGTTTTTCTTGAAAGAAAGTATCAGGAACAGATTGTTCTAACAATTGAGTTCTACAAAACATTTAAAAGTACAAATTCCAAAGCATCACAAATACTTCAAAATCATAAAAATGAAGGAACATTCCCTAATTATATGAAGATAGCATAACCTCATTTCTAAAACTAGATAAATAGACACAAAATAGGACATAAAATTTGCAGATCAACTTTATTCATGGATATAGATGCAAATATCCTGACAAAACATCAACAAACCAAATTATGTTGGCTAAGATTCTTTGAAAAGCCAAAGGCAGGATGGGATGTACAAGAGATGTATCGTGCAGGATAAATGGAAATACACAGGAGTGGAGAGGTGACTGCCGTTTGACCCATGAGTTGGAGACGCTCCTTCCTTCCTTCCTTCCCTGTCCTTGTAATGTCCATTCTGCTTGCCCTCCCCACTCCCAGAAGCTGCCTCAAGAGCACAGCTTTAAGAAAGGGATGTGGTGTCGAGACTATATGGTGGTACACCCAGTTAAGACTATAGAAATGTTTAAAATTTGACAGGCAGATGTGGAGATCTATTCCTCTTGTGGCCATGGAGACAAGCCTCATATATAAGTTCCCTTGCTTATGAAAATTGTCATCTACTAACCTACCAACCAGCCTCTTTCTTCAGTCTGCCCCTGCTGGGTGCTGGTTTCAGATTTCACGCAGGCAGCTTAGGAGGACACCAGGAAGCAATGGAAGCAACCAACGTAAGGGAGATACCACTGTTGTATACCCAAAGCTTTTCCTGAAGGCTTTTTTCCTTTCTGGCCACCTTATGGGCTGACCTTGAAGCAATTATATGCCTCCTTGAGAAAAGAGACCATGAGTTGATGATTTTAATGTCCCTTTATGTCTTGCGCAAGACAATTCCACACCTAACTGTTCAACATCTATAAACAAAATTAATTTTATTTACTTATTTATTTATATATATTTATTTTTACAAAATTAATTTTATATAAATATATAGTCTGACATTAACTCCAGGAAGCTACAGTATGTTTGACAGTCTCAAAAGCCTTTCTCTTCCTAGGCACTGTCTATTTCATGGCACCACAACAAATCCCATCTTTCAACTCCAATTAAATATGGGTAATGCAAACTACCGCTGTATAATCTCATATGTGTGGGGCTATGGGTGCAGTCAGATAATTGAATGTTCTCCTCACCACCTCCAGATAAACTCTCGTCCCCTGTGTGATTCACTGATCATAAATTGGTTTACTGCAAGAAATAAAAATGGATATGCTGAAGCTGTCTCCAGGTAGTAGATAGGATGAACTGCCCATGAAACAATGCAATCAGCTCCAGACAGAACACATTTCAAAATTTCTCCCTATGGGGTTTGACAGAAAGAGGCAATTTTTGTTCCAATTGCCATGTGCTTCAGCAAATCATTCTGGCTGTTCTGAGTAGTCACCTTTCAAGCCCATGAGTTACCATTTGAGTTCTTTTGCTTCAAACTGACAGGGCAATCCTGAAGCAGAATGTCATCCGTGAAGTTCCAGTCTGTTCTATTCAAGAATTGGATACACTCAGACCTATACTGACTTTCAGTACCATTGGGGAATGACATTTTTTGGCTTGACCATAAAGTCCTCTTGACAATACTGCGTTGATGTGATTTTATGGTTTCCACTAAAATCAATAAATAACAAGCCAGATTTTGTCATGGGAAGAGCCATCTAAAATGGTTGATCAGAAAAACTACAAAGTCGCTATTCCACAGCAACTCTGTGTTCACATGATTTGGCTAATGGGCCTTCTTTGAAACAGATCTCAGTGAATACAGTTTGGGTTCATAAAATTTGAGTCTACCATAATGAGACAAAATTGAATGTCAAATAATGACTTTTGGTGTATGCTAAAAATACACTGTTAACATGTTCCTACCAGGGATGGACTCCTGTCTTTAGGCCAAAACTTGAGAAGATGAAGTATAGCATTCAACCATCTGCCTAGAGGAGAGAGAGAGGCATGCATTTTAAGGACAGAGGATCCCAAAGCTATAACATGGCCCAGGGGCAGACAGGTTTTCTTGATGTGCTAATCAGATTCAGCAGTAGCTGGACTGTCCTTGGAAAAGGTCTCCATGCAATTGGATCCATGTGTGGGCTCCAAGCTGCCATTGTAGCTGGTCCATTCATCTGCTCATTGTTCCAGTCCCTGGGTGATCAGTAACCATGGCTAGCTAATGTCAATTGGTTGAATCCTTTTGCCTACTTGGTTGTTCAGTGTCTCTTTTGTGGCGAGATGCTTTTTGGTAGGCATTAATATGTGCTACAAAAGTCTTCACACTTCATGCATCTCTATCCCAGTCCTCCTTGAGTCTTTTCTTTCTAGGCCCTTGGCCAGCCAGCTATGACACCAGTCTCAGCCCCTAGAGTCAGTGTGTTCTAGATCTGAACATTGGCTCAGGGTGAGAACTAAGCAAGGCAACAAAACTTTTGATTGGGTGATTGCCTTCTACTCCTCCATCCTTGCCTCCTTCAGGTTATAAAAACTAAGAAGTACCCTGTTGGCTATTTTGCCTGTAAGGAAGGCCAGGGTCTATTAACAATTTCTGCAACTTCCTATGGGTCAAGCCACTTTGGTTGCCCTTCCAACTTATGGTAACTGTGACTCCTTGGCTTGTAATGATTAAGGGACCCTTCATGGCCCCATCCTTTTTAAATATCTTGTATTAAAGGCCTGTTAATAAAGCCAGCTCTGTGTCTGTCTCACCTACCCTCAGTTCTGGCCTGCAGAATTCATCTCACCGCCAGTTTCCCCTGACTGTTCCTGCTCCCAGACCTGCTTAGGTCTTCCATGAAGTAAAAGCCAAGATGGGATTAGGCTGGCAATAGCCTACTGGCAACTGTGGTTGAGAATGAAGACCGAGGTGGGTCCCAAGGTGTCTCAAAGTCTGAGACAGTGTATCAGTGATGTTCCATAGCAGGTTGTTTTGAGGGGACTTCTGACCCTACATGGTCACCTTATCCAAGATCACACAATAATTCTTGTCAAAAGAAGGACATTTCCTTAGATATAACAATCTGCAGAGGTTCTTCTGATCCTCCAAGGAGAAGAAAAGATTCCATTATGAGCCAGAGTGGGATCTGCCTCTTTTTCAGCCTCTTATTTTCTCGGACTATGCCTTGGCTCTATCTACCTTTGAGAAAAAAAAATCCATTACTTACCCATCTTGGGACAGCTCCTCTTTAGCTACATGGAGACCTCACTATAGTTTTGAAATAACCATTTTCCTGGATTTTATCACCCCCTCCAAGAGATTTCCCTTGACTTTTTTCTTCACTTTCTTTCCCTTTACCTTATTTTTCTCCAACATACTTAATTACTGTCTACATAACGTTATTACATATTTGAGTGTTTGTTTACTTGCTCATTTTCCTGTGGCTCCTATTAGAATATAAATTCCATGACAGGTGGGACCTCCTTTGCCTTTTTCACTGCTGTATCATTCAGTGTTCAGCACACACATGTCTGACACACAGTATGTGTTTAGTCCATGACTATTGAATGAATACATCAAATTTAGGCAGGCCAGCCTCCCCTAACACATATCTAAAACCAGCCCTGGAGGAGGGAACAAGGATAGAAAAAAGATGTTTTTCTAACTCCATTATGGATACCTCACAAGGATCCTATAAATTAAGCATCTGCAAAACGATGAGTTTTGCAGATGAGTTTTACAGATGAATAAATTGAGGTTTGTAGATATAATATTCACAAAGCCACCCACTTAGTAAATGATGGAGCAGAGACTTAAATTCAGATCCAAAGTGTATGCTCTCAACCACTATAGGATGCTTATAAGAACAACAAAACCCCAGAATCTAGCTTCTAAATTGATGAGTTCTGGGGCACCTGGGTGGCTTGGTGGTTGAGTGTCTGCATTTGGCTCAGGTCATGATCCCAAGGTCCTGGGATCAAGTCCTCCATCAGGCTCCCTGCTTCTCTCTCTGCCTCTCTGTGTCTCTCATGAATGAATTTTTTTTTTAAAAGGTAATTTCTAAATTGATGAGTTCTGACAAACAATAAACTAGCTCCACCTCCAGACTTCTTGAGTGAGATGACACTCATCATCAATCTACATAACTGCTAAATTACAAAACAGGCATCGTGAATAACCCTAAAGCACTTCTAAATTTTCCAACTAACAACTGCTTACATCTTCTCCTGCAAAGTGAAGTAATACTGTTTGCTAATCAGGCCTCAGGAGGGCTTAACTGTTCCACACAGAATATCACAGAAATCTAGAGAACCATTAAGTCATTACCTAGTGCCAAATTGAATGCTACCACGTATTTTTCTGGGATTTTAACCTGTCTAGCATCTAATGACTCAGAAAGTATGTCTCTTATTTAATCCCTGTCAAGATTTGTTTCTCACCAAGAAGCTACTAATGACCTCCCTTGTCAGGGAAGTTAGTCCCTTCAGATACCTGTCAAATGATTTTATGTAGTTAATCTAAAGCAAAGGTAAGAAAGAAAAAAAAGTAGCAGAATGATTCTAGAAAGCAAACGAGAAAACGCTCTCAGCTGGGAAGAGTCTAATTGTTATTAGCACCTCCACTGCTGGTGGGGGCATGAAAAAGCCACACAAATCAAACACCAGAGTCGAAAATCAAATACACATCAACTTAAATCCTACTCTTCCATTAACCTGATAAATTATTCAACCTTCTTACACATTTAATAAAACCCCGAAAATGCTCCAGAAAATATTTGCATATAACGTATTATTTGAGAAATAAATAAAGCCTTGGTAGAGGGCTACGGTCTTACCCAACTAGTTCTGACCAAAGTACCCAAAGCGAGCTGTCTGTGCTGTAGATTTCTTTGTCACTTTCTTCAAAGGGCAATTCTTTTTGGATTGGCCTTTACCATGGTGTGGTTGCTTAGTTCCTTGTGAGTGGGATCACCTTGATTTACTAGCCAGAGGTCTTGTCCCCAGACAGATCTCCTGGGGAGAAAATCCTTTGTTTGAATCTTTCCCATAAAAGTGTGTGTGTGTGTGTGTGTGTGTGTGTGTGTGTGTGTGTGTGAGAGAGAGAGAGAGAGAGAGATTCAGAAGATAATTTTTGAGTCATTAACACCCTTAAAGATACCTAAGAAAAGTCCTTCAACCAAGTGAAATGTAGAAGGAACCTCTGTCCATTCTTCAAAGGCAATTGATCCTTTGACATTGAATGGTGAGGCAAAAAAAAAAAAAAAAAAAAAAACCCTAAGAGGTCATTGCGGTGTCCAAAGAAATACTGACATCTACTGGTGGGTCTGGAAGTCACAGGACTTTTCCAAGGGCCACATTAAACTACAGAATTGAGGGATTAAAATGATCCAACAGACACTACTCAGAATTCTTTAAGTAAAAAATGAATTTGTTATGACTATTAAGACACTTTTGAACATTTCTATAATATATCATAGTCCTTTTACAGCAAGATAGATTAATAATCATTGACCAAAAGATTTAGTCAGCAAGAGGCACGGTCAAGGCAAGAGTAAAATAAACCAAATTCGGTTCTGACTTTTTTGTGATCCCAAAACACACCTCTTAAAAACCATGTTTCAAAAAACAGCAAGAATGATAGGAAGTAGTACTGCTTCATCGAAAGATCGACCTGTGTTTCAATCCAGAAACTTTCATTTAGCTTTGTAATTTTACCAAAGTACTTAATCTCTCTAAATCTGTCTTCTGACCAAAAAAAGAGGATTAAGAATACATCCCCCAAATGATAATTTGAGGTGATTAGCACAAATGCTTTGCTCATGTTGAATAGTCCATGGAGTTGTTACCATATTTTTAAAAACAGGAAAGACCACTTGGTTCTTGATGACCAAGTTATGATTTGGAGAGAGATTGTTAAACTTTAATTTGCACACAAATAACCAGGGATTTTTTTAACTTTTAAAACAAAATTTTAAAAATTTTTATTTGAGTTCAATTTGCCAACATATAACACCCTGTGCCCATCTCATCATGCACCCTTCTTAATGCCTATCACCCAGTTACCTATACCCAGCCACCTCCCCTTCCACAACCTTTTGTTTATTTCCCAGAGTCAGGAGTCTCTCATGGTTTGTCTTCCTCTCTAATTTTTCCCCACTCAGTTTCTCTCCCTTCCTGTATGGTCCCTATCACTATTTCCTATATTCCACATGAGTGAAACATATGATGATTGTCTTTCTCCAAATGACTTACTTCACTCAGCGTAATACCCTTTAGTTCGATCCACGTCAATGTAAATTGTAGATATTCATCCTTTCTGGTGGCCGAATAATATTCCATGGTGTATATATACTACATCTTCTTTATCCATTCATCTACCGAAGGACATCGTGGTTCCCTCCCCAGTTTGGCTATTGTGGACATTGCTGCTATGAATATTGGGGTGCAGTTTTCCCAGCTTTTCATTGCATCTGTATCTTTGGGGGTACAATTGCTGGGTCATAGGGTAGCCCTATTTTTAACTTCTTGAGGAACCTCCATACTGTTTTACAGAGTGGCTGTACCAGCTTGCATTTCCAACAGTGCAAGAGGGTTCCCCTTTCTCCCACAACCTCACCAACATTTGTTGTTTCCTGTCTTGTTAATTTGAGCCATTCTCACTGGTGTGAGGTGGTATCTCATGGTGGTTTTGATTTGTATTTCCCTGATGGCAAGTTATGTGGAACATTTTCTCATGTGCTCATTGGCCATGTGTATGTCTTCTTTGGAGAAATGTCTTTTCATGTCTTCTGCTCATTTCTTGACTGGGTTGTTTGTTTCTTGGGTGTTGTGTTTGATAAGTTCTTTATAGATCTTGGATACTAGCCCTTTATCCAATATGTCATTTGCAAATATCTTCTCCAACTCCATAGATTGCCTTTCAGTTTTGTTGACTGTTTCCTTTGCTGTGCATAAATTTTTATCTTGAAGTCCCAGTAGTTCACTACTGCTTTTGTTTCTGTTGCCTTTATAGATGTGCAAGAAGTTGCTGTGGCCAAGTTCAAAAAAGTTGCTGCCTGTGTTCTCCTCTAGGATTGTGATGGATTCTTGTCTGACATTTAGATCTTTAACCATTTTGAGTTTATCTTTGTGTATGGTGTAAGAGAATGGTCTAGTTTCATTCTTCTGCCTGTGGCTGTCCAATTTTCCCAACACCATTTATTGAAGAGACTATCACCAGGGAATCTTGTTAAAATAAAGGTTCTGATGGAGTCAGTCAGGGATGAGTCTTACAGAATGAATTTCTAGCAAGCTCCCAGGTGATGCCGCTGCTCCTGAGGGATGCTGGTGGGTAGCCAGGATGTATGGGTCCACTGCCCTCTGGTGGTCAGGAGCGTTGAGATGGCCTTGATCCACAGCCTTCTGCTCTGAGGTAATGCGTTTCAGGAGTCAATAGTTCTGAAAATTTCAGTCATTCCAATCAATACATGGATGAAGAGAGCACAGGATGGCTCTGCACAAGGATAAGGCTGTAGAAAAATAGAAAACCTCTTTCTTGTGCCCTTCCAATTTATGGATTCACCTTCTTATAAGAGACATAAAGTATTTTGGTTCTGAATCGAACCTACCCCCATAAGAGGGGTTCAGGGAATTAAAGCTCAGCAGTTAATTTGTTCTGTTGCAGCTCTAGGCTTTCTGCAGGCTCTGGCAATTGTGAGCTTTCCAAAGATCATGGGCTTTGGAGTCACAGGTAAGTATGCGTCTTGGCTTTGCCACCTGCCACCAGCAAGTTCTTGGGCCAGTTTCTTAACTTCTCAGACTATACTCGGAAAGCTAAACGAGATAACACAAAGAAGGCCAGAGCACATACACTGCTCAGTAAATGACAGTATTATTATTGTTCTCAGGACAAAACAGCCCAGCTCCCATTTCCCTTGTTTTTGTTTTGTTTTGTTTTGTTTTGTTTTTTTTTTTGGTTTTTGTTTTGTTTTTAATCACATGCTGCCACTTTGGGGAAAGATGTGTTAGAACAGGCAGCAAGACATCACAGACAACACATTTTGGAGGAAGCAAGATGCAGGAGCTCGTCATCCTCCTGACTTCTCCACCTACAGATGGCCCCTACTTACAATCTGACTGATGGGTTTTTGACTTTACGATGGTATGAAAGTGATACACTTATAGCAGAAACTGTACTTTGAATTTTGAATTTGGATCCTTTCTGGGCCGGTGGTATGTGAAAGGATACTGTCTCTGGTGACGCTGGGCAGCCGCAGCGAGCCACAGCTCCCAGTCAGCAGCCATCACGAGGGTAAACCCACCAATTCATTTGCAACTATTCCGCATCCATCCAATCATTCTGTTTTTCACTTTTGGTTCAGTGTTCAATACATTACATGAGCTAGCCCATACTTTATTACAAAATAGGCTGTGTGTTAGATGATTTTGCCCAACTGTAGGCGAATGCCAAGTGTTCTAAGCATGGTTATGGCAATCTGGGCTAAACTATGATGTTTGCTAGGCTAGGTATAATAAATACTTTTCAACTGAGGCTATTTTCAACTTAGGATGGGTTTATCAGGACATGACCACATCATAAGCTGAGGAAGATCTGGAGATACACAGCATTTTAAAAAAATTTTATTTATTTATTCATGAAAGACACACACAGAGAGAAAGAGACAGAGAGAGGCAGACACACAGGCAGAGGGAGAAGCAGACTCCCTCTGGGGAGCCTGATGTGGGACTCAATCCCAAGACCCTGGGATCATGACCTGAGCCAAAGGCAGAAGCTCAACCACTAAGCCACCCAGGTGCCCGAGAATATATTTTATTCTCCATTATAGATAAGCTTGTCCTTGAGTGTTGGGGACATATGCCAGCCAGGGGCTGTCCAACATCCAAACTACCCTTTTGTTAGCTCCCTTTTAGGAAATCTCTCATATTATCATTTTTTTCTCCTGAAATCACATTTCCTTTCACTATCACAGAGCAGTCAGGAAACCAAGGATCCACTTGGACATCAGGTCCTTGAATGTTAGGAGAGCGAGGGATGCAGAGTACATAATTGTGGCCTCATCAATGATGACTGGGGACCAGACGCCAGGGTGGCTTCATGTACGGTTCCTGCTACCTGCCTGGTTTCCCCATGCTTTTGGGTATTGTGGCTGATTTCCAAGCCTGGTCCTCATAGCCCTCCTCACATTCCTATAAGTTCTCTTTCTGTTCAAGATAGCCCCAGAGCTGGATTCTATTGCTTGCCCCTAAGATCCGGACTAACTGCCTAAGAGATTAGCAACCGCTTTGCTCTTTCTTCTTTGCTAAAGCCACTGCCAACATTCTTGTAATGGGCCAAGCGAACACAATTCAAACCATAGTTCATAATGGTGCAACGTAGAGGAGAACTAAGAAAGGCAGGATAAGGAATTAGAATGTAGCTACCATTCCTTTAAGATGTTTAATTTGCATCTCGCTTCACTCTCCATGAATCAGGCATTAATGTCCCTTTCTAAAAACATACCACATTAATGAATGAAATTCTGCTTGATAAGATATATTTATGTACATGACTGGCACCCTGCAATACCACGAGTGTGGCTGAAAAGTGCTATGTGCCTCGTAAATTTAGAACTGCATTTCCTAAATGTCAAGTGTTTATTACCTGGAAAAAAGAAAGGAAAAACAACTCTACATTTTAAAAATGTTCTGTGGCTTCCTTGATGAGACATTTTAAGGACCATTAGCTGTCTCAATAGAAATTGTATTTTAGAGAGGGGAAGAATGTGAAAGATTGTTCTCTAGTTTAAGATTATACCCTCCACCTTGCAATGAAGCTGTAAACTCAAGCAGGCATTCTGCACCCCAGTTATTCCAAGTCATCTTTCTTTGCTCTCACCTTTAAACCTCTTTCTCTACTTGAAAGACAAATGCTTGTGAAAGCATTCAGCCCAGGGCCAGCCTCAAATGAGACCTGAGGAAATGGGATTCCTACCCCTCTTCTTTCACTTAACTCGAGGAGTAAATGCTGTGACTGGGACCTAAGGGTTAAAACCAGTTCATCACTGGATTTCACGAACATGACAGATCTTGTACATATCTTATGTGGCTCCTGGAAATGGATTTTGTCAAAGGGAACGATCAGTTTGAAAAAAAATTCCGCTCAAGATTTTCAGAAAGGATAATAAGATTTAAAAAAATATTGTTTTTTCTATCTAGCAAACTAAAAAACTATTCTTCATCTGATTTCTTTTCCATCCTTCCCGTTTTAATTTAGGACCCCAGGGAATATAAGCATCTAATTGTCAAGAGTTCAGCTCCAGAGCATCCAGACCTCAGAGCGGTTCAGTTGGTTTTTTTTTTTTTTTTGCATGATGGTTTATGATAATGGATTCTTTGAGAAACTCTTTCATCAGTTACCTCCTTCATTTTTATTTTGTTTTGCTCTGAGCAATCTGGGGTATAAGTAGGCTCAGAGCTAATATTTCCTAGAAATTAATGTCAAGATGTTAATTCTGTAAGATGTGCTTTCACAAGTACAAAAACAAAAAACCATCAAGGAGAGTCATCTCTAATGGATGCATGCTTTGTTGTAAGAACACTCATGGATAAGTAAACAAATAATCCTTTAGGAAGAAGAAAGCAGCTTGAACTGGCTTCTCTTGACCTGACTTTTGTAGATTGCAGAGTTGATTTCAGAGTGCTCCCTCTAAATCTCTAATAATTTTCTTAAACTGCTGCTTGCCACAAGGAATTGGAAAGGTTAGATTAATTGCCACTCAGGCAATATTTATTACACACACTATATGTGAAAAGCAACAGAATAGTGTGGGGAGGAACGACTGGGTGGTTCAGTGGTTGAGCATTTGCCTGCAGCTCAGGGTGTGATCCTGGGGTCCTGGGATCGAGTCCCACATCGGGTTCCTGCAGGGAACCTGCTTCTCCCTCTACCTATGTCTCTGCCTCTCTTCATGTGTCTCCCAGGAAGGAAGGAAGGAAGGAAGGAAGGAAGACTAGTGTGCAGAACTTCACAATGGTGATACATGTTTTCAAAAAATGGACCGTTCAACATAGGCCAAGTGTGCATGTGTCACATTAATTGAGGTACTAACGGTCCTTAAGAAAAGAGATCCATTAGTGCAGGAGACAGAGAATCTCTTAATGGGACTATCAAACGCAAAAGGACACATTAGCCAGCTGCATTCCCAGAGGAAATGGTTCATCCCTGCATTGGGAGAAATGGCAACTCTTGAAGCAGGAGAATAGAGATCAGCCAAATGGTGAGGGACTTGGTCTCTAATGGTATGCCACTGGAAGCTTAACTAGCTTAGCACCTGTTGTGGTTTAAAGGTCAGCAAATTGTGCCCTTATCCTTCCACATCAAGCTCGTCTCTCAGGCAGCTTGTTGGCTTTCCTTGAGACAGTTTGGCTTAACGAATTTAAGATCTTCTGGAGGATCTTCCCAGACCACAAGGAAGGATTACATAGAACCCTCTTGTATGGTATAGCAGTACTCCTTTTTTTTTTTTTTTTTTTTTTTAGCAGTACTCATTTAGAGGAAGTGCTTCTAGAAAGTTGAAGCTTCAGTCCTACCTCTATAGTGATTAACATAGATTATCACTGCTGGCATGTTAAGTGGATAGCTTAAAAACCCAACATATGGAATAAAATAACTCTATGAGCCTCAAGGTCAAGTCTACATTGGTCCTGGCTGTGCCATTCACCAGCTGTGGGGCTGACACGGGGTCACGGAACCTCACTGAGCTGCAACTTCCCCTTCTACAACATGGGGAAGGGCACCCCAGTGGACTAGATGAGGCAGTGATATATGTAAAGCCACTATGAAAACAACAACACTCCACCCACTGATCAATGTCTTGTTTATTATTGATGACCAATAAATTGGAAAGAACAGACTCTGATATATGATCCACTGAGGATCGAAAACTTGGAAATGAATGGGGAATAAACTTTTAAGTAATCAAGGATGGAGAGATTTGCCAGTGCAGGCAAACTTTTATGTTCCTTTCAAGTTCCATGTGATTGTGATATATAAAGCACCTCAGAAATGAGGTAAAATCCATTTCGCTGGGGGTGGTATGTAGGAAGGGCAATATTTCCTATCACATGCACATGAAAAAGCTGAGAAGCTTCATTTCCAATCAGGACATACTGCTGCTTGCTCTCTTAGCTGGATTAATTAAAAGCATTCTATATCAAAACACTCCTAATATAAAAAAAATGAAGCAAGCATGTTTTATTATGATGGTTCAGGGCTTAGGGCATGGGTAAAGAAGGATCAATATGAATTCTTCTTTCTTCAAGGATAAAAGAGTTTCATTTTAACCTGAGAAATAAAAACCATGTTACCATATAATCTATAGTTAGCATGTCAAGAACTCCATAAAAATATTCAATGTTTTGAAAAAAGCTTTAAAGCACACTGCATAATAAACCCCATTGCCAGAAGATTAAATCCAAATTATAGCATTATTCAGAAACTGCCTCAGTCAAAATAGCTATTTCCTGCCTATCCTCCAAACCCTCTAATTGCTTCCTTAACCTCGAGCTCCATTCGATTTACAATTTTTTAATTTAAAGTTTGTAAGAAATTAATTTCAAAGTTTGAATCAGATGATTTTCCAATTCCTTCAAATTCTTCATTTTGCAGATGGAGAAAACCCAGTATTGTGATAGGACTCAAATTCCCACTCTATTTTGGAGATTTTAAAAAAGTTTTTATGTATTTGAGGGGGGTGAGGGAGAGCACAAGCAGGGAGTAGATGTTGAACCAGACTCTGCTGAGCAGAGAGCCCAACACCAGGCTCGATCTCAAGACCCTAAGATCATGACCTTAGCTGAAGGCAGAGGCTTAACTGACTGAGCCACCCAGGCGTCCCAATTCTCACTTATTTTGATACCCTAAAAAGAGCTCAGTTGAAGATGATCAAATAGAAACAAAGTAAAATGACAACTCAACATTGCTCACTTAGAAATGTAATCATTTTATAACTTGTTTATTAAAGGAAATGAACATTTTATCCTGTTCTTTATTTTTATTTTTTCAGAGAATATCCTGTTCTTTAAAATTCATCCTAAAATTCATCCCATTAGTCTCCAATTTAGTGTAAAAACCATTTTTTATTCTTATTTTTGTTGATTTCCAAATCTGAGGTCATACTCACTCATTGGTCTAAAACTAAGACACAGCATGCATGGTGTGCCTGGGTGTCTTAGTCAGTGAGGCATCTGACTCTTGATCTCTTGACCTCAGGGTTGTGAGTTCAAGCCCTGCATTGGGCTCTGTGATGGGCATGGAGCCTACTTTAAAAAATAAAAAAATAAATCAAAATAGGACACAGCCATGCCATTCTTGTTCCTTCCAGCTATCTTAAGCAGCAAACAAAGATCTCAGGTTGATGGGTATCTCAGATTTGGAGGTAAGTTAACACTGCATCTGACTGAAATAATTTTGCTTCTGTGTGCTCAGCCAAGGTATACACCATTTCTTCAACAGAACCCTTAAATACCTATAACTGTAGTAGATCAAAGTTATGCAGTCCATTTACACTCTTGCTTTTACTTCAAATCCATTCAAAAGAACTTTAAAAATATGAAAGTTGCCCTATTTCTCTCTTACCAAACAGACAGGATCACAATACTCCTAATATATTAGCCTATTATAGGTTCCACTTTTATGTACCTATTTCCTATTAGGGAAAAATGAGTCCTGAGGAAGATTACTTGGAAGTCTGAAAAAAATTAGTTTTCAATATCTCATCCCCAAGACTTATATAAATGCCCTCAAGGATGTCACTTACTCTCTTTTTATACCAGATCCTTCCTATGTAAATTAAGGAATATGTTGTAGTTTCTGTTGCTGATATTTTCCTAACCAAGCAATAACTACCCAAACCTCATGGGCTGTCCTGTGAAAATAAACACTGGAAAATAATATCTTTGAATTGATAAAGCAAAATGAATAAAAATAAGATGAAACATAATAAAGCAAGGATGTTAAAGAAAGCTTTATATTGGGAAATCAGATATATAAGTCAACTTGCTTCTTCTTTTATTAGCGTCTGAAATTTGATATGCATATTAATATCCAGTATGGAGTTCTCTATGGTTGCAGGAATACGTTAGAATATCAAAATATATGACTCAAAATGTTAAAGCTAAAGCAAGAAAGTCACAAGAAAAAAAACCATTACTAAAAATCAAAAAATATTTTATCCCTACCATGTGCCAGACAATATTTTAAGTGCTAGGGATACACAGTGAACAAGTGCTAGGGATACACAGTGAACAAGTCAAAGACCCTGCCCTCTGTGGTCACATAATATTGCTAATATAAACTCAAAAAAAATTTCATTCTTACTTTTTCTTTTCTTAGACTATAGGTTTAAGGGAAAATTTGGAAAAACACACTATGGAGGTGGGCAGAAAAAAATATTCCAGTTCTCACAAATGAAGTACTAATCTCCTTCCTCTCTGGGAATGACATCCTTTCTCTATATTAACCACCTGGACCAGCAATACTTACCCTGATTAAATGCTCATCTGTCAGCCTCCTGTGATTAATTGCAATTACTGAATTCACTGAGTGCCTTATGAAAGGTGCCATCAGGTGCTAGAGCAGATGCACTCAACATGAGACAGGATAGAATTTCCTATTTTTAAGGCACTTGGAATTTACATATATGAAAAAAAACAAACAAGCAAGTCTAGAGCAGATCAAGATACAAACCCCGAGTATCTTTCTGAATCATGTAAAGCAGACAGCTTTGTAGATGAATGATATATTTTGACTTAAAGTTTCTGTTTGCCTGGTCCAGTTGAAAGTAAACATGCCAGCACTTCATAAAATTATGTCTCCAAACCTTCTCTCCCTGGACCCCATCTCTGCCTTGGGAAATCTCCATGATGTTCTACTTTTCAGGCACCCAGAACGCTGTTGCTTTTTTCACTCTCAACCCACTACCCAAATTGGGAATGTTTCAACACAAAGTAGAGACTCAGAAAGCAATTCATTCTAAAATGTTTGCTCAACCCAATACAGCATTTTCTTCAAATCTCATATCCTATGCCCCCCACAACCCACATGTCCCTTCCACTCTCCCTACCCCAAACTTCCAACAAAAAAAAAGAGAATGTTTTCAGGATCCAAGGAACTCCTGAAATCACATCAAGGCCTTTTCAGGGGGTCTCAAGGAAAACCCGAGGTTGGCTTTTTGACCAATTATCAGAGGTGGAAAGAGCCCAACAGTCTCAGGATGTGCCCTATCAGAGCTGAAGGAGCTTGTGTTGCTAACAGAGGAAGGTGCTGTCCCTTTTCATCACTGACATCTTAAAAACACTAATATATATATATATATATATGTCAACATATATATAATATATAATATATAATATATAATATATAATATATATATCCCCAAGTCCTTAACACAACCTTCTCTAGGTAAGCACTTTTCAATTTTGTCTTTTCAACTCATTTTCGTGATAGAGATGAGCTGTGTCCAAAACCCACCTCACTCTCAGGGTTACTTGGGAAACACAAATTCTACTCCATAGCCCTGTCTCTTTCCCAAAGAAAGCATACCACACCTGTTCATGGGGATGGTCTTGAATCCACTCTGTTTTATTTTTGAGAAAGTAAATCATTTGTGAACTTAGACAATTTGTTAGTTACAACTTAATCAGAACGTGCTTCATAGCTAATCTCAATATTTCTGTTGAGAGCTACTACCTCTATTCAAGGGTTCAGCAAATGTCTGTAAAGGGCTAGAAGGTAAATACTTTCACTTTTGTGGATCATACGGTCTTTGGGGCAACTTTTCAACTCCACCATTGAAGCATAAAGTGCCACAGATGATACCTAAATGAATGAGTGTCTGTGTTCAAGAAGACTTTATTTATGATAACAAGCAGGCTGGATTGGGCCCATAGGCCATAGTTTGCTGGTCCTGCCCTAACCAGTTCTTGCCCCCTTCACAGCCTCTCAAGGACCCCACCCCAGTCTTGGCCCATTGCTGGTGACCTTCTCTCCTTTCATGCGATAAATCATCCTCTCCCCTCCCAACAAGATTCTCAATATATATTTCATTCTTTCTTGAGCATTCGATGTGATTTTACTTACATTTCTTAAACAGCTGTTTTCCTTTGTTATCCTGAAACACATTCTTATGCCTTCTATTTTATTTCTGCCCATGTTAATATATAGTTTTGACAGAGAAGTACATTTCTTTCATTAAATGAAAATGCATTTCCTCCGTTAAAAAAAAAAAGAGCACTACTGCATTTACAAATTTTCTAGTCGGCAGTAATTATTGCCAAAGAGAGCAAGTCTTCTAATTAACAAATCCTGGATTCTAAATGGTGTGCCAGACTACTCAATTTTTTCTGTTGCTCTTTAATTCCCTCGCTGGAAGTCTCAGGCTTGGCTTTATCCCCATCGTCACTTCTTGTTTTTAGCCTAATCTTGGTTGTACTCTAGGTCATGTTAATTATCCCCACTAAATTGTTTGTTTACCTTAGGTAGGGGACCTCTTAGCCTATAGAGTTCAGAAAGTGTCAGAATCTCTGTGACCCACAGTTCTACTACTGTTACCTACCAGGCAACAAAAGCAACACCGGACTATCTATGGCTTTGTTTTTCTGGTTTCATTCTTTTCCCTCTCTCTCTCTTTCCCTCCCTGCCTGCAACCTCTACATTAATAACCTGATTAGGACACTAAAATCCAAACACAGAAGAATAGTAAGTACTGTAGTTTTATTAAAGAATGAAGTCCAGAGAGAAGGTGAAGATATCATGCTAGAGAATAGCAAGTACAAGGTTGAAAAGGTAAGTGATGAGGAGTTAGCAAGATGGTGCCTTGAGCGCCTTCCTGATGTCCTCTCCTCTTGACTCTACCTTCCAGCTATTTCTGTTCAGCCTGGGACATGTTAGCTTTGAGCAGACCTGAGGACATGTGCAGAGTCTCTGTGCAGGCCATTAAGAGACAGCTTAAGCAGGACTTTTCTCCTCTTTTTTTTTTTAATAATAAATGTATTTTTTATTGGTGTTCAATTTACCAACATACAGAATAACACCCAGTGCTCATCCTGTCAAGTGCCCCCCTCAGTGCCCGTCACCCATTCACCCCACCCCCCGCCCTCCTCCCCTTCCACCACCCCTAGTTCCTCTTGATGCCAAATCAACTGTATTAGTTTCCCATTACTACCCTAACAAATTATCACAAAATTAGTGGCTTATAGCTGCATTTATCCCTGCTGACCACTTGATATTTTTTGCCCAGCGAGACCCATTTGAGACTTCTTACAGTTCTAGAAGTCAAACATCACCATGACATCTTTAACCTTTATCTGACTCTGACCTTACTGCCCCCTTCATTCATATATGAGAACCTTTGTGATAACACTGGGCACACTCAGATAATACCGAATAATCTCCCCATCTCAAGGTAAATTACTGGCAGCCTTAATTCCATCCACAACCTTAATCCTCCCCTTGTGATACAACATAACACATTCATAGGTTCAGAAGATTAAGACATCTTTGACAGTCTAGTATTATGCTTGCTGTATTAACTGAGCCTGGAGTTCAACAAATGAGAATTCCAGATGCATCCCTGTGCATATCCTATCAAATTTTCTGAATTCTAAAACCAAAAATAAACTTTTACAAGATTTTAGACAGACAATATAGTAATTTATACACACATACACCCCTATAAGATTGGCATTAAGTTCATTTGTGGAATGAACATGGAAGCTGATGGACATCTGCAGACTTCTGCAGCAAAGAACACCCCTGCCATCCAAGAAACATGTACCATCTAAGATAGCATTCACTCATCCAGAAAGGTAAAGATATTTGTTTATGAATATACAGGATTCCAAAAACATATTCTATGAGCCTCATCCAAGGACAATATTATTCAAGGCAAAGAATTTTAGTCGAACAATAAAATATTCACAATAGAACTCAGAAGATAAAGATAGAATGGGAAAGCAAGTGGTCAGTAACCAGCCCTGAAATATACAAATCATTAAATCTAAATGAAGAATAGTTGTATCTGAAGATTATAAATTAGAGGCCTGGGATGCCTGGGTGCCTTAGTGGGTTAAGCATCTGCCTTTGGCTCAGGTCATGACACCGGAGTCCTGGGATCAAGCCCCACATTAGGCACCCTGCTCAGTGGAGAGTCTACTTGACCCTCACCCTTTGCCCCTCCCCTCACTCATTTTCTTTCTAATAAATAAATAAATAAATAAAATCTTGAAAAAATAAAAAATATATTATGGATGCTTGGGTGGCTCAGCAGTTGAGCATCTGCCTTCAGCTCAGGGCGTGATCCTGAGGTCCTGGGATCGAGTCCCGCATCGGGTTCCCCAAGGGGAGCCTGCTTCTCCCTCTGCCTATGTCTCTGCCTCTCTGTGTCTCTCATGAATAAATAAATAAAATCTTTAGAAAAAAAGAAGTTAAAAGTTTAATTTATTTGACTGGCCTCAGTGACAAAAATATAATTTACAGTTTTAATTGATAAGAAGCCGTGAGAGAAAAACTAATCTTGATGATATAAGTCTTCAAGGGTTGTATTGATATTGCTTTTCTTAGCAAGACAAGAAAGAGAACAAAGAAAAATATTTCCATCCTGGTGACTACTAGAGTACTCTAAATAAGCAAAGAAATAAACAGTGCTGGAAACTACCTAGAAGAGTTCACAGTATTCAAGATTAAACTAGATCAGAGACGTTGTCCTTAAGTTTACTGACAGTTATAAGAAAAAGCAAGACACATTGAGAAATATAAGTATTTGACAATCATATAATGTAAATATATGATTTAAATATAATGGTTTAACCACAAAGCTTGAAAACATTGTTATAGGAAATTGATTTTGTTCACTTCAGCTGTAAATTAACTTATCAGACTTGTGATAAATAATCTACCACTCAGAATGTGAACTTTCTGGTCTTGTGAAAATGAATCCACCACACGGCATGTTCTATTTTTTTTAAAGCTTTTTTTTTTTTTAACCAGTTCTCTTCCCAACAGCTATTCAACAGAATAGCACTAATTCAAGCTGCCTCTGATAGATCTTATTCAAATACAACACAAAGTTTTCTGTCTTCCACACGCTGCAAGTGAAATGCTAATAATAGTTTTGTACTAAAAGTTATAAATTCAGCAAGATCTAGGAGTTGAGGGAATAGGAAAAGATTAAGTAAAGTGATAAGTACCTTCTTTCTGGCTGCGTGGAGGAATGCAGTGGAGAAATAGAGTATCTGAACTATAAAGGAATAGTATCTTGCTTCCATATAATAGTAAAAAAATGCTTAATTATGAATGTTTTTGTTCCCAAAGAGAAAGAAAATGAATTCATTTCTAAAAGGTGAAATTTTAATGACCATGTTCTTTGATCACAATCAAATAAAATTGGATATAAAAATGCACATATGTCTCTATTACTCAGAAAAGAAATTCACTTCTAAATACATCTTTGGCTAGAAGAGAAAAATAAAAATGAAGTCATGAACGACACAGAGAAAGCAATGAGAGGAAGAGAACTGCATTCTAAAATCTCTGGCACACAGTGAAAACTGTACTTAGTGGAAAATTATAACCTGGAATGATGTGTCTGGGGTTCCCAACATCACCCACAGGCTTGATGATTCACTAGGACTCACAAGACCCAGAAAAATGATTATATTCACAGCTATGGTTTATTGCAGGGACAAGTAATGGATTAAAATTGGCAAAGAGAAAAGGTGCATGGGATGAAGTCCAGAAGAAACCAGATGCAAGCTTTCAGGTCTCCTCTCCTAGGAGAATCACAAAGATATACTTAAGTCTCCTGGCAACGATGTGTGAGAGCACATGCAAAGTGTTGTCAACAAGCGAAGCACACCTGGCCTTGGTGTTGTGGGTTTTTATTGGGAGTCAGAAACATAGGCACACGGTATCTGCATGACTGACCTCAGCTACTTAGGTTCTAGCCTCGCAGAGCAGAAACACGTATTCACAAAAAAATCACACTGTTAGCATAAAGCATCTGATTAAGCTGGTAACACATGGCCCAAGGCTTTAGGAATGCAAAAATGCTCTGACCCAGCAGAATATTCTAAGGTTTCAAAGCTCATCTCCCAGGAGTCAGCAAAGGGCCAATTCCAAAGACAGGTCTTTCTTGTCAGTGTGCAGTTTGAGCAGCCAGCCTTGCTGAGTTAGCATTTTCCTGCACAAACACCATCGTGATTTTAGACAACAAAATTTAAAAATGTAATACCAGTTTTAAGAAATTAGAAACAAAATAAAAAAGATAACACAGCAGAAAAAGGAATTAAGATAACAAAAAGGAATAGAAAAAGAAAAACCCACAAGAAGAGATGGGATGTAACCCAAAGCCAATTCTTCCAAAAGACCAATAAAATAAACAAACTCTCATGAGCTCAATCAAGAAAAAGAACATACATTATAACCGATGTCACAGAAATAAAAAGGATCATGAGACTATCATGAACAATTATATGCCAACAAATTAGAAAAGAGAAGAAATGGGTAAATTCCTAGAAACATACAATTTATACCAAGACTGAATTGTGAAGAAATAAGAACGTTTGACCAGACCAATCATTAGTAAGGAGACTGAATCAATAAGCAAAAACAACCTTCCAACAAAGAAAAGACTAGATGTCTTCACCGGTGATTTCTACTACATATTTAAAGAAGAATTAATACCAATACCTCTTAAACTCTTCCCAAAAAATTGAAGAAGAGGGAGAACTTCCAAACTCATTTTATGAGGCCAGCATTACTCTGATACCAAAACCAGACAAAGACACTATGAGGAAAGAAAACTACAGGCCAATATTCCTGACAATGAACATTGATGCAAAAATCCTCAAAAAAAAAATACCAGCAAAATGAGTTCAATAGCACATTAAAAGGATCATACACCACGACCAACTGGAATTTATCCCTGAGATGTAAAGATGGTTCAATATTTATCAGTCACTTAACAGATTGAAAGATAAAAATCACATGATCATGCATCATTCCACATGCAGGAAAAGCATCTGGCAAAGTTCAACATCCTTTAATGATGAAACCTCTCAATAAACTAGATACAGAAAGAATGTACCTCAACACAATAAAGGTTTGTGAACAGCCTAACCTATTATCACACTAAATAGTGAAAAACCAAAAGCTCCAAAAGCTTTTACTCTAAGATCTGGAACAAGTCAAGAATTCCCACTCTTGCTACTTCTATTCAACATACTATTGGAAGTCCTAACACAACAGAAAAAAAAGGCAATATAAGGCATTGAAGTTGGAAAGGAAGAAGTAAAATTATTTGTTTATAGATGACATGATCATATACAGAGAGAAAATCCTAAAGACTCCACCAAAAAATAAATAAATAAAACTTAGAACTAAATAAATACAGTAAAGTTGCAAGATACAAAATCAACGTAAAAAAACACGCCAACAACAAATTATCTGAAAGAGAAATTAAGAAAACAATCCCATCTACAATAGCATAAAAAGAATAAAATACTCAGGAATAAACTTCACAAAAGAGATTAAAGTTTTAAACCAGAAACTACAAATCAGTGATGAAAGAAATTAAAGAAGACAAATGAATGGAGAGACATTCTGTGTTTGTGGATGGGAAGATTTAATATTGTTAAAATATCCATACTATGCAAAGCGATCTACAGATTCAGTGCAATCCCTATTAAAATACCACTGGCATTTTTAATAGAAAAAAAAAACCATGAAATTCCTATGGGCCCACAAAAGATTCCAACTAGCCAAAGCAATCTTGAGAAAGAACAAAGCTGAAAGCATCATACTTCCTGATTTCAAAACATATTACAAAGCTATAGTAATTAAAACAATATGATCTGAAACTAATATAACACTGTATGTTAACTATAGTCAAATTAAACAAAAAAATAAAGAAAAAAATTAAAACAGTATGGTACTGGCATAAAAATAGGCCAGTGGAACATAAAAGCCCCCCAAAAAAGCCACGTATATTCAGTGAACTGATCTTTAACAAGGTTGCCAAGAATACACAATGGAGAAAGGCGAGTGTCCTCAACCAACGGTGCTGGGATAATTAGAAATCCAAGTGCAAAAGAATGGAAGTGGATCCTTATCTTACACTATATGCAAAAATCAACACAAAATGAAGACCTATATGTAAGATCTAAAACTATAAAATTCCTAGAATAAAACATGTGACAAACTTCACGAAGTTGGTCTTGGCAATGATTTCTTGGATTTGACAACAAAGCATAAGCAACAGAAGCAAAATCAGGTATGTGCAATTACATCAAATTAAGACTTCTGCACAGCACCATCATAAGAGAAATCATCAGAGCAAAAAGACCACCTACAGAATGAGAGAAAAATATTTGCAAACCATATACTTGATAATATCCAAAATATACAAAGAATTCTACAGACTCAATAGCAAAAAACCCAAATAGCCCACTTTAAAAAATGGGCAAAGGAATGAGTAGAGGTTTCTCCAAAGAAGATATACACATGGCCAAAAGGCATCTGAAAAGATGCTCAACATCACTACTCATCAGGGAAATGTAAGTCACACCATAATAAGCTATCGCCTTACACCTGTTAGGATGGCTATTATTTTTAAAAGATAATAAATGTCAGGGAGGATGAGAAGAAATTGGAACCATTGTAACATTCTTTTTGGGAATATAAAGTGGTATAGCTACTATGGTAAGCAGTATGGTAGCTAAATTAAAAATACAACTACCATTTAATCCAGCAATCTCACTTTGGGTAGTTATTTGAAAGAATTGAAAAAAGTATCTCAAAGAGATATTAGCACTCTCGTGTTAATTGCAGGACTTACACATAACCAAGATATGGAAACAAACTAAAATGTCCCATGATGGATGAATGGATAAAGAAAATGTGGTATATATATACATACAATGGAATATTATTCAGCCTTAAAAAGAAGGAAATCCTAACACATGCAACAACAAGGATGGACTTGGGGGACATTATGTTAAGGGAAAGAGTCCAGTCATGGAAGGACAAATACTACATGATCCTATTACATGAGATATCGAAAACAGTCAAACTCATACAAGCAGAAGGTATGTTGGTGGTTATTAGGGGCTTAGGGGTGGGGGAAATGGGTAGTTGTTGTTCAATACATATGAAGCTTCAGTTATGCAAGATGAACAAGTTCTAGAGATCTGCTGCACAACCTAATGCCTATAGCTAACAATGTTGTACGCTAAAAAGTTTCTTAAGAAAGTAGATCTCAAGTGTTTTTACCACAAAAAAGATGATGTAGGGGTAAAAAGGAAACTTGTGGATGTGATGAAGATGTTTATTACCCTGACTGTGGTGATGGTTTCAGAAGTGTATGTGTATGTTCAAAGTCACCAAATGTATACATTAAATATTTGGAATTTTTTTGGTAAATTAATTATACCACAATAAAGCTGTTTTAAAAACCAAATCAAGAGCTTCCAAGAAAAAGAAAGAGAACAAAAATGTAGGACTAAGGAAAAAAACATGAAAAATAGATAACAAAGATGAAGTAATTTTAAGAAAATGTTAGATATTATTCATAGCAATCAAGTTCAAAGCCTAAAGAAAATGTACATATTTTGGGTCAAATGTAAGCTGCCTATATTGATCCCAAATGATGTGAATACCATACATAGGCAAATTACTATAGGAAGGACTGCAAAGATGATTAAAGATTTACCATAAAAGAGACAGTAGTGCCAGGTATTGTTACAGCTGAGTTTCAAAAATAAAATCTCAAATTTTGGCATTTAAACAATTCTAGATCAGATGAAGATATTAAAAGCTTCCAAAATCCTTTTAGGAAGCAATCCCAACTTCTATTTAAAAACTGATAAAGGTGATATAAAAAGAAAAGGAAATATCTTACATAAATATAACCAATCTTACATAAATAGAAATGCAAAATATTCTACTAGAAATGGAATCCAGCAACCTTTTCAAAGGAATAAAACATTATAATCAAGCTAGATTTGTTTCATAAATTCATGGATGCTTTACTATCATAATATCTATCAACATAATTCATTATATTGACAAGTTAGAGGAGAGAAAGCATCTATCATGACAATGGATGATGAAAAGTCAGTTGACAAAATAAAACAACTTAGTCTAATAAAATTCTAAATAATGTAGGAATAGAAGAGAACCATATAAGTCAGATAAATTCTGTTTACAAAAAGCAATTGGAAATATTATCCTAAATGATGCTAAGGCCACCTTCATTAAAATCAGGAACAAGGTGAGGATACTCATCACTCATATTAATATGGAATGTTGCTTTAGAAGTCCTTATAAATACAAAAATACCAGAAAAACACATTGGTAATGTATCTGCAAAGAAGAGAGAAAAGTTTTTGTTGTTCACACTGTATATCTAGAAAACTCAAAACCCCTAGTTGAAAAAAAAATCTGTTAGCCCTGGGTGTTATATGTTGGCAAATTGAATTTAAATTTAAAAAGAAAAAAGAAATAAATTTTAAAAGACCATTGAAAAATCTGTTAGGTTAATAAGGGAATTGGTTGAGGTGTATAGATATAAGAAAAACATACAAAAATCCCTATAGTAATAATTATGTCTATGTCATAGCAACAGCTAGAAATTTAGATAGGGAAAATTGCATTCACAATTGTATCAAAAGTTGAAAATATGTGGAATAAAATTTTTCTAACAAAGAACCTATAATAAAAACTATAAAGTTTTATTGAAAGATGTAAAGCTAAAACACAACGAACTAAGGGAACTAAGGATATAGTATCAGAAGATGTGACAATGTCACCTCTCAAACAATTAATTTGTAATTGCAATTCCCACGAGTGTAATTTTTAAAATTTAATTTAAATAACCTAAAGTTTATATGAAAGAACAAGTGTTTGAGATTAGTTGAAAGATGATTAAAAAGAAGAGGTGACACTTGATTAAGTATTTTAAAGTTGTAATCAAAACATTGTTATTTGTATTTGATTAGACAAACAGATTGGTGAAACAGCATCGACTCCCCAGATAGATATATATCTCATTGGGTAGGATAAATGGGAATTTAATATAATATTCAACTCACGGGAAAGAAAAGATGATTTAATAAATAGCACTGACATAACTGGCTCTCCATACTTTTGGCCATGGGTCAGGTCTGAGTCTGTTGGGTCTCAAATTCATTCCTTGTCTTTTGGCTACTCTACTTTGAATAGCAGGGACTGGGACCTGCAGGCTGCATTTTCCTGTACCATCGACAAATGGTCTGGCTGGATTCCAGTCAGTGATAGGCGACGGGGGTGTCTGGAAATCAAGACAGAAGGAAAAGACAAGGCATTTCTCTGCCTCAGGTGGTAACTCCAGCAGCAGCTGTGTCTTTTCTTTTTCCATAGCTTCAGCCCTTGTAAGACAGGTCTTCTGGGGAATCAAGCTTCAATCAAGAAAATGTACCAACAGACAATTCCTAAAAGACAATACAAATGACTACCTTTTAGGCCAGGTTCCCCTAGACACAGACTCTGGGACACAGAGTCTGGCCTACTTGGGAGTGGGAGAGTAAGACAGGGAAGTTAAGGAGCCAGTAAAAAGTACACAATTAAGTAAATCACCATTTTTAGAAGCTGGAGCTTAATGTAGCTGGGGAACTCTGGGGAAATATCATAGACATATAGTTCAGAGTTATTCTGCTCAAGTTATCTCATCAGTCACTGGTAGAGGATTGCTTCCAGTGAGCATTTCATTCCCCAGCATTTTGTTTTGTCATGTGTATGGGCCACGTGGATCCTAGCAGCCAAACAAAGCCCTCTCTCAAAGAAATGCAAGTGTTGGCACATAAAGGTCCAGCTGGCATTCACAGAGAAGGTTAAGTGTGAGGCGATAGGTCAGGACACTAATGTTATCAGCCACAACCATTAAACACAAAAATCAGTCCCATTGTCCTAGTAGACAGGAAAATGCAAATTAAAATAATAGGTGTCATTGGACCCCATAATATATGGCAACCATAATATTCCTTTATTGGAGGAATAAAACAGATACCTACTGCTGGTGGCCCATCAAGGAAAAGGTTCTCTTATACTTGGTAGTAGAAATATGAAATGCTGAAATCTTTTGGAAAGCAATCTGATAGTATCCATTAAAATTCAAAGTGTGTGTGTATAAAAAAGAAAACAAAACAAAACAAAAAACAAAGTGTGTGTGTATAAATTTGCATATATACATAATTTATACGCATATAAATAGTATTAGTATTCCCAATCCTGGACTCCATCGTGGCCATCTCATAGAAATAAGTGCCATGGTTTGTTTATAGGAATATATGTTCAGAATTATTTTTTAAGAATTTTTGTTTTTTTTAAGAATTTGTTTATAAGATGTTATTTATTTGAGAGACAGTATGTGAGCATGAGCAGGGGGAGGGGCAGAGAGAGAGGGAAAAGCAGACCCCCCACTGAGTCAGGAACCCAACATGAGGCTAATCCCAAGATAGAGATCATGACCTGAGCCAAAGTCAGACACTTAACCGTCTAAGTCATCCAGGCACCCTATATGTTCAGAATTATTTTTTTAAGATTTTACTTATTTATTTGAGAGAAAGAGATAGAGGAACAGGTAAAAGGCAGAGGGAGAGGGAGGAGCAGACTCCCCAATGAGCAGGGAGCCCAACACAGAGCTTGATCCCAGGACCTGGAGATCATGACCCAAGCTGAAGGCAGACACTTAACCAACTGAGCCACCCAGGTACCCTTGTTCAGAATTATTTTTTAAAAATTGTAGAAGTTAAAAAAAGTAAGTGCCCATCAATAGCAAAATGGCTAAAGAAATATTGACACCTCCATACCATCTACCCTTGTGCAATAATTTAAAAATGGTAGCAAGAGGATCAAACGCAGAAGCATTCTCTCAATGTATTCAGTGCGAAGCTAAGATCTAGAGAAGTGTATATGATTCTCTGTTTAGTAAAAAACAAATTTAAACATTTGTGTATATGTTTATACAAAACATGGAGAAAGGTACAGAAGATTACACAGCAGATTGTTATGACAGTTAACCAGCTGGTAGTGTGGAGAGATGGGAATAATACCAATATTTGGGAAGGAAGAAAGAAAGAAAGAGAGAGAGAGAGAAAAGGAGATGCCCATGATTTAACATCTAACATGACTTAAACATGTGACATTTATGTATTGTTTTATACATATATAGTTATAAATGGACTTTCGAAAGTCTCCAAATTTAAATGGTGTAGAGTCACTATAAGAGGGCTCCTCCTTACACTTCTGAGTATAAATTTTAATTAAAATTTATTGTACATGTGTGATGAGAATCAAACAAAATGTTTTAGAAATAAAGGAAAAGCAAATATACTCATCTATGTATTTATATATAAGGCCAAGTAGTACATTTTACCTTCTCCAAGTTAGAATTTCTCAAAAAAAAAAAAAGGCTAATTCTGTGAGGTATGTCTTAGGTATAGTTGAATTAATAACTCCCTGATCAATGGGATCCCTGGGTGGCTCAGCGGTTTAGCGCCTGCCTTTGGCCCAGGGCGCGATCCTGGAGTCCCGGGATCGAGTCCTGCATTGGGCTCCGGCATGGAGCCTGCTTCTCCCTCCTCCTGTGTCTCTGCCTCTCTCTCTCTCTCTCTCTCTCTCTCTCTGTCTATCATAAATAAATAAATAAATAAATAAATAAATAAATAAATAAATAAATAAATAAATCCTAAAAAAAATTCTAAAAAAAAAAAAAGAAAAGAAAAGAAAAAAAGAACTCCCTGATCAAGAGGTTTAGGAAACACCGAGATAAAGTTGAATGTCTTTCCTTGGGACTTCCAAAACCTTCCATGTGCTAACACTCATGGTGAGTCCCCAGTGTAGGATAAGGTGCAAAATATTTGTTGATCATGTTTAACCACACAACTCCCTGCCATTTGGGGGGAGTAAGGAGCACTTTGAGACTTCAGTATTCTCTGGATCTTCTCTAAAAAAAGGGAAAGCTACTGAAGTTTTTTGAGCAAGTGAGTAAATGTTTTAGGAAAATTAATGTAGAGTGATGTGCTAGACGCTAATGGTTTCTCTTCTCAAAGACATAAATCCCAGCCTGGTAGCTGAATATTTCACAGGCTGAGATCATTACTGGAACATTTTTTTCTTCACTTTGTCACTTGGCTGCCCCCAGTAATTTATGTAACTTCACAACCTTGTAGTTTCCTTATCTGTGGAATAGGAAGAGGAGGAGAAAAGAGATTCATATAAACTAACTGTTAGAATACCAGGTAGGAAAGAGGCGTCCTGGAATCTCACTGATGAATTTTGCTATAATTGGTGTTGAAATAAATGGAGCATCACTAGAGCAGTCTTAATGAATGATATTAGCATTCATTATTATAAACCATTCATACTTTTTTCAAAGATTTATTTCTTGGGGCACCTGGGTGGCTCAGTGGTTGAGCATCTATCTTTGGCTCAGGTTGTGATCCTGGGGTCCTGGGATTGAGTCCTGCATCAGGCTTCCCATAGGGAGCCTGCTTCTCCCTCTGCCTGTGTCTTGCCTCTCCGTGTCTCTCATGAATAAATAAATACAATCCTTAAAAAGAGAGAGATTTATTTATTTTAGAGAGAGAGTGAAAGCGGGGTAGGGGCAGAGGGAGAAGGCAAAAGAGAGCATCTCAAGCAGACTTGGAGTTCAACCCTGACACGAAGTTTGATCTCACCATCCTGAGATCATGACCTGAGCCAAAGCCAAGAGTCAAATGCTTAACTGACTGAGTCACCCAGGCATTCCATTCATACTTATTTTTAAATATGCTGAACTTTATTATTATTAATATCTAGTTTGTAGAGAATGCAAAAGGCCCTTTATCTCTGTAGGCTTTTCTAATTCCTACAAATAAATGGACTGATCTCTTTCCTGAATCTTCCAAGCCCTTTAGCTTTAAATATCAGTTCTGGCTCTCCAGGAAACATAAAACTAGAAATGCAAAAGATTTAGTAGGAGAATCACCTGTGAAAGGTGAAGAGCTGGGGGTAAGAGTTGACAGAGACTTCAGACCAGATGTGAACCTGGTATCCGTGAAAGGAAAGGCAGGAGGACTGGATAGAAGAGCCTCAGACTCCAGGGCAGCTCTGTGAAAATCTCACCAGGCTGGGGAGCCCTAGAGCAAAGATGGTATGTTAGAGTCCTGCATTGGGCAGAAATGGCTTTGTGCTAGGATCCCATCCCTCTGGTCAGTGACTGGCCAGGAGGGCATGGCCTCTGCAGTGTGTCCTGAAGGTATGAGCTGCAGCCCATTAACTAACTACACCCCCTGCCACAGATTCCTTACAGAAGGAAGACCTGCGATCTGCACAGCACACTATGGCCGATGTACTTCATATTTCACATGCCGTGTCTCACTTCCAGTCTCTGTTGGAGTTATTAACTATGTATCTTACTTCCCTAACTAGCTTGTTAGGTTCTTGAAGGTAAGGTCCCCATCTGATTTATTCTTGGAAATGCACCAAGCTATGGCATACTTGGAAGGGCCTGGAGACTCGTAACACGAAACAAATCATCAGTAATTTATTTCTGCAGTAGTAATCATTTCTCTAATACATAATGCCTCATGGCATGAAGTCAAGGCTTCCTGAGCTACTGCAATTATTCAATCGGTTGCCCTGGGCACATTTTGAGTACAACAGTTTACTATCCTGACAGCACCCTCTTATTTACTCAGGAGTTAAAGTTTTCACCCGTTTCCCAAACACCTTTCCTTCTTTGACAATGGCATGAGGTTAACTAGTCCAATAATCTGTGCTAGTGTGTACTTAGTCCACATCACATTTCCAACCCACTCAGCGCAGCATTTCATCTGACGCTTATGCTTGTATAACGTTCGTTTGATACATTTATCAGATTTACCATGCACCTGCTAAGAGTTCAAGTTCAGCCAAGAGTTGGCACCGACTACAGAAGACACTTGATAAATATTCCTACTTTGAACGAACCAAATTCAACTTTTCCTTCTTGTGACATGGTAGGTGCACGATACAAATAGGCAAAAATAGACTGCTGCTCTGTATACCCCCGGCAGGTCCGAAGTCCCTTCCCCATCAACCATGCTTTAGAAAAAAATATATGGGGTCAGTACTGCTGGGGTGTCTCATTGGTTTTTCCCTTTTAAACCAAAATATAAGCATTATTCTTTAACAGGTGATTAAGAGCTGCCAGTTTGAGGACATCATAGAAAAAATGAGAAGGTAAGAAGCCATAATTCTTTTTTATAATCTCATGTCCATGTTATTCACTCCAGTCAAATTGCTTTTCGTAGCACTACTCTTACTGTTTTGTCATGTCAGAATCAGCTAAATACCAGAAAGAGGCTTACATACACTCAGACATACATATACGCATAGAAAGGAAGATTTCCTTTAAGCTACTCTATTTTGGAAGGACAGGGGCACCGGAGGGATTACCATCTAGCCTGAGAAAAGAGGGAAGAACTACCTGTTTCCTGAGAGCGATTTTACTTAAAAAGAAACATTTATTCTTTCATTTTCCCCAGTTGCTTGCATCGCCTTACGAAATTATGAATCGATCAATATTTTTCAGTTCCCACTAAATCATTTATAACACCGAGGACCCACTACAGAAAGGAGATCCAGGCTAGAATTGTTACAATGGCCTCCAATAAAGATCCCATGAGCTGAAATGTGTGAATACCCGAGACTTTACAAGCCGGAGCCGGAGCAAGTGAATCGAAGAATCTCTTCCACTGTTTATTGGAGGGTGTAAAGTCCCCACATCGAAGAGGTGAGAATTGCATCCCCCTACCAACAAATAGGAGTACTGAGCCCTGAGCAAACCACTGGATCCTCAGAAAGCTTTGAAAGTCAGAAGCTGCGGATTCCCACCAGCTCCCATTTAGCAATCACAGGGTTCGGTTTCATGCTTAATGATCCCGTTACGGCCATTTTAGGAGGAACAGTGCCAATTTTTCGACCATCCAGAGTTTATGGTTTGTGAGTGGCATTCTGTGTACGAGAAAGCTGCAGCCACTAGAGCAGAGGCACTCCCACGGGCTGCTGTCAGCCTTCCTCACCCCACTGGACACCCCCAGCTCCAGCCAACCTCACCGCCCCTGACCTGCAGAGAACAGCTCACACCAAATCATCACTCGGAAACCTACAATTCCATGAGTCCTGCATTTCAGGAGGAGAGCAAATCTGATTTAGCCACAGTCCAACTTATTAGGGGAGCGTGGTGATTATGAAAATTCTGACCCCGATAGCCACCCTCTTCTTTAAAAAAAAAAAAAATCACAATCCTTTAAGAAAATAGGACTCGGCCTCCCTCCTTCATCTCCCAACTGTTTGTGAATGAAGTCAGATAACATATTGGAGAAAATCTCTTGGCAGCAAGATTGAGCTGTAGGCCTCGGTGGCCTGAAACATTATCATCTCACCTCTCGTTCTGTGGTCTGATTGAAATGAGCTTTGGAGATTGCGGTGTGGTCCCTAGAGGGCCCTACAGGCTAGTAAATCTATAGCACAAAGCCATTGCATGTATGAGTTCGTGCTGATTTTATGGGACAGCCTGTTTCCATTTAGACAGGTTCAACACCACAGAGCAGTCCCTGCTTTCCTCCTTGTGAGATTACATGCAGAACCATTTTTGCACAGAGTCCTCCACCTGGTATTTCCCTTATTACTTTTGTTTTCCCAGAATCATTAAAAATCTGTTTCCTGATGACAGCAAACATTTCACCCTCTGTTCACCTTCACTTCTCCTTGCAGGACAAAAGTGTCTTAGCTAGGAAAGCAGCTGGTTCAAAGTGTGTTCTTTTATTTTGGTTATAAAGGAGAATTACAAGGCTCCGACAATGAATAACCAGCCTCCAGAGTGTCATCTCGTGGGGAACTATATCATCGACTCAACAGGCCTCACATTTCTGCCCATCGATGAATTAAACATTTTTATTTTTTTGGTATGTAATTTCTGGGAAATCCAAATGGGTTTAATGGGAAAATAAATTAAAAGAAAGGCCTTGAAGTCTTACTTCTTTGGGCTGTGTTAGTGTGGGAGAAATCCTACAGGAGATGACTAGTTTATTGAAAATTTATTAAAATCTCTAATAACAATTATTATGACAATGATGATGGCAGGAAGAGCTTAACTATTCCTTTAGGATTTATACGCAAAAAAAAAAAAAAAGGATTTATATGCAACCGAACCCAGGTAGTGAAAAGTAAGTATAAGTATAAGACGGTGATTCAAAGAACTGTTGTTGACTGGGGGTGCCTGGGTGGCTCAGTGGTTGAGTGTCTGCCTTAGGCACAGGGTGAGAGAGATCCCGGGGTCCTGGGATTGAGTCCTGCATCGGGCTCCCTGCAGGGAGCCTGCTTCTCCCTCTGCTTATGTCTCTGCCTCTCTCTCTCTCTGTGTCTCTCATGGATAAATTAAAAAAAAAATCTTTAAAAAAAAACTCACAAGGAATTGCTGATTGGTACTCTCCACAGTAAGCTCAGTAGCAAAACTCAACAACATTATGGATTTTGGATTCACACAGACTCAGTCCAAATCCTGCTAGTTCCTCCTATTATTAACAGTTTGGCTACATTATTTACCTTCTGAATGTGTTTCCTTATTTTTGGAATGGCGGTTGAGGTATATATATATATTAGGGTGTCTGTTGAGCCCACAGAAGTACGCTTTCTCTTAGTACTCCCCTCCTCGGACTAGGGTGGAAGTGGCCGTGCTATGAGTGATGACCTGGAATGGATGTCTGACCCAAACCCAAGCCATCGGATTTTCACCCTGAAAGTTACCACTGAGAAAGTAGCAGACACAGGGTCTCTGCTTGTGTCTGGAACCGGAGAAGGAGAGAATGGGATGGGCAGAGAAAGACAGCAAAGAGAAAGGACTCTTAGAAGCCTGATATAGAAGAAGTCAGTGTGGTTCTGAAACACGTAGTAGTGACTGAAGAAGTGGTTGTCTTCATTCTGAGGGTTTTTCATTTCTTGCCTAAGATCATCTATGAGGCCAAATTGCGTGCAAGATAGTACATTTTAGTGAATTTCCTTTCTTGTTGTACACAGTGAATTGCCTGCAAATAGAAATCAAAATACCCGGAGTGTCTGGGTGGCTCAGTCAGTTAATGCCCAAATCTTGATCTCAGCTCAGGTCTTGATCTCAGGGTTGTGAGTTCAAGCCCTGCCTTGGATTCCACACTGGGCATAGAGCCTACATGAAAAGCAAAATGAAAATAACCATACTACCTACAGAAATAATTGTACCTGAGGATAAGGGCAATCGCGAATGTAAGTAAAATGGTAGTTACACTCAGTAAATGGGAGTTATTGTTACAAAGTCACTCTTCTATGAGCAAAATGAGAAGCACACTTAGAGTGAAGCCCAATATTACAGAGAGATTATAAAGGATGTTAATGGAGGAAAACAGTAAATTGGTAGAAAATGTAATTGTTTTGGGGATGCAAGCCCACGTGCATATTTGTAGACAAAGATGATATGGCTTCATCACATAGTGAATTTATGATTACTATTATAGGGGCAGTGAATACCAACTAATGAAGATTACATTAGATTTCATTACATGCTTATTCTATTTATATAATCATTAAATAAATTGGCAATTACAAGTTGTATTTATGAGTGCTAAAAGTGTCAAGAAACTACAGAGCAGCAGCATTTAATACTTTAAAATCATGTTTGGTCAGTGGCAGTCTTAAAATAATTTTTTTGGGTCTTACCTCTTTCAGCCTCAGGTCAGTTCAAAAGGAGGGGCTTGTGTACATTTTGAGTCACCAGATTTAGGATTTCGCTCTACTTCCTTCCATCTCTGTCTCAAGCTAGCCAATTCTTGCCCAAGCTCATCTCTTGCTTGAAATCCTTTCCTAAATATAAGTGGTAACAACTAACATTCCTAATGTGTTCTCCAAACTCTTGCCTTTGAGCTAGAGTTTCAGTGGCATGTGGTCATCTTTCCTCTACCAAATTTTACCATTTTACCATACACATACACACACTGTTTTACCAATTTTATGGTTAGGTACTTAGAAAAAAACCTCCTAGAAGGCTGAGTTAGGGGTCATTAACAGGAGAATTCTTTAACAAGGAGCATGATAGACTATAACATAGAAATTCACATCTTTCCAAAAAGAGGACCTCACTCTGCCTTCCCAATGCCAGTAAGATTTTGAATAGTGACTCTTCTGTGTGTCTCACTCTTTTCTTTTCTCTTTCAGAGATTTCATTACATTTATTCTGAGCCTGAGGATGGGGGCATACAGGTTACTCACCTTTTCATTCACAGGTCCCCAAAATGCTAAGAGCCTCATCTGGTCCTTAGGGAGAAGACTGCTCATCACCCAGAAACTCTGATCTCTAAGTTCTATTCAATGACTGAGACGAGATGTGGGATTGTCCTCCTGTGGGGAGAGAAATATGTTCTATGTGTGGAGGAAGTGTGCAAAAGAGGTGCCTTATTCCAAGAGATTTCCAGCTGTTCACCCAAACCTGTTTCTTTTCCTTTCTCTACATCAAGATGACGTTTCTTACCCTTCTGTATGGGGGATTCTACCAATGACCCGTGATTACAAATGAGAGGCGCCATATTCAGATCTGGCCCATAAAAAGCCCTCAGATCTGTACTCCTCTATCTCTATCCTCTTTCTGTTGGATAGATGTAAATGGACAAGTTTTAGAATCACACATCGAAGACACAGAACATGAAGTGCAACAAGTCAGAGCCTCAGAGTAACTGATGGCTTGGAGGTTGACTCCCAGTCAGAAACTCCTACTAAATTTACAAAACTTAGAAATAAACACCAACATCATTTGAAACATTCTACATCTTGAGGTTTGTTGGATATGCTTGCTAGCCCTACCCTAAACCACACTTCAATATTTCCACTTCATTTAACATCTTGATAAAGTTTCCTGATAAAAGTAAATGTGCTCCCTTTCAGAAATTTCCTGAAATGCAAATGGCACGAGAGTTAAATGTATCCTACCTAGCAACAGTCCATGAAATTAAATATCTGGAGACATTCATTAGACAAATGTAGTGTTTTAGAATTTGCATTAATGAAAGCACAGAAGCATGTTCAGCACATCTTTATTATTCTGGAACATAAATACTAAAATATCAATAATAGGTACACACTTTTAAGGAAATGATCAATAATGAACCAAACACATCTTTATGGCTCTTCAAGGATTTAAGCACAAAGCATAGTCACTGAAATGTCTTAATGCTAGACTTATACTTTAATAGGAAGCATAAATGCATTAATTTTGTTTTTTTCAAATATTAACATTTTAAAAATCTAGCCATTGTAGTCTATCTCTGAAGCCAGCTACTATTAATTTACTTTGAAGTATACAATTTATTATAGATTTCCAAAACCTATGGAAAGTTACTACTAAAAAGTCCATTACACTGTAACAAAAAAAAAAAAAAAACAAACAAACGTAGAAACACAGGGTACCTACTAAAATTCCTCCATTCAGAAATAAAAAAGACAATCATTTATATTACCCCCCCCAAAAAAGTATAAGACACTTCACAATGTTGTGTTGATTAATCACAATGTATATAGCAGAGAAGTCCCTTTAAATATGTAATATTCACTTATTTCATTAGGAGTTACATTTGTGTATCATTACCTTCTAGAATTTTCTCACTAACACTTTGAAAAGATAAAAAAGAATTTTTATGAGATAATCATCCTCCTCATCATAATAGCAATGCTGCAAGCACTGAATCCTTGCGTACTTACCACTTTACGTGGATCTTCATGCACTCTTCCTCATAGCCCTATGGTTAGGTACTGTTAATAATAACTGCACAACTCCAGGGGGCACCACTCATCTACTGGTCTATATAAATGGTGCCTCTTGGAGTTGTGTAATACACAGCCTCCAATGCCATATGTGGTGGTCCTGACTTTTATTATTCTCACATTAGAGAAGAGAAAACTGAGGTTTATAAAGAGAGAAGAGAAAAAACATTAAAGAAAATGAAACCTATACCAGAGGCCTTCTTGGCTTTAGGAGTAGGATTCAAATTAATTCGTTTTGAAAAGACAAATAACACTTGCGCTGCTGCTAAGTATTAGAGAAATGAAATTAAGTTTGGCAAGAGTCTATAACCCCTGCTTATTCCTGGGCCTCTGACCCTAAGTGAATGATGAAAAACCATCTCCTAACCAGCAACCAGGCAGTCAGGACCCCTCTCCTGTGTTCCTCTAGCTCTCTGGGCATTTCTCTCTAATCACATCACTGTCATTCTTTAACATGCTATTATTTCCCTGGGATATGAGTTCCTTATAGGTAAACTGTCCCACCTTTGTAGCTCTAGAAACCAGTGCAGGATAGACATTCTGTAGGTTTGGGGAGAATTAATGAAGGGGACATTCAGTTTTCATATACAACTGAATGCTAGATTTTTACAATTGCTTTTCTATTGGTCACATTGGAGAACCAAAACGTCAACACATTTCAGCGATCAAGCCGAAAGGAAATGGAGGAAAATGTTATTTGATAATCAAAGACCGCTTTCTCAAAGAATTTCCTTATCATGAAATCCCAGGAGTTGAACTACAGATGGCATCTGGCAAAAAACAGTATCACGTGTCTCGAATGACGACAATTTTAACAGTAAAAAACAATATGTTCTACTAGAGTTCCAATTGCTCATTTCCTCAAGTTTGGGCTCATTTGAGAGCTCTTAGATTATTTAATGTTGAAGGAAAAAAATTTATTTACAGTTAGAGTCACCTACTTGTGAATATTTTTCAGGCAACTGGAAGAAACAATTAGCTGTATTTAAAATGATTTCAAGTGCTATTGAGCTGCTGGATTGTCCTTTTCCAGGTTGGTTTGTTCTTATTTTGGACAGAATGCTTTCCACCCATTTGTTGATTTTTGGAATGAAGAAAAGAACTGTAGGGATGAGGACAACAAACACTAGAGAATATGCATCCCTGATGCCTCTTCTCTCACCTGGCAGACCATGAAGCAAAGACAGGGAGTCATACTCAAATTTGGTGGGTCAGATACAGAGAGGAGACTTTGGAAACTTCAAGAATAGAACACCTTTAAGCTTGGAGATCTTAGACATAGGAAAAACAAAACTAGAATATCACTGTCTACTCAGGAATCTATTATATGAAGTGTCTGAGGCAAGACAGCAGCAATGTTCAGTGTCAGAAATGTCATTTCCTACTGCTTGTGATTAAACAAAAGTGCTCAGCAATCTCGGATGTCTCAGAGATTGGCAAGTCATACCTCTAAAATGTCTACTACTGTACGTACACTGTTACTGTATATCTACTAAGGAACGTGAATAAAAGTCAAATTTGTCACTTGCACTGGAATAATGAGGAGACATTGGTTTGTTTTTATCTTGCCTTGCAAAGGTGATGATGTTGAGAGATTACAAAATGCTAGCAGGTGCACGGCTCACCTCAGGAAATTTTATGAAGTCAGGAAGGTCAGGATTCATTGGTTTCAACATGTGTTACGAAGAGGAGAGTAAAACTTCCTTAGAATACATGCCATAGGAGCTTTCAGAGTTCCATGCTCAAGGAAATATTTAAAGCAGTCTTGACATTCTGCTGGAAGTCTGGGCCGTAAAGATGGGGAAGCCATAACAATTCTGGTCTTCAGTCATAATCCTTAGAAAGTTTGCGACAAAATAAACCACTTTAAAGTGTTCCTAAGGCATACAGAAATCAGAGATTTTTGAAGACCCAAGGATTCTGTTTTGTTTGAGTCACTACAGTAACTCATTGAATAATACTGTGGAAGACAAAACCTGCTGACTATCATTTCTTACTCAGTTTCTAATTTCTATCCAGGGGCCACACAGGCTGTTAAAAAGCTGGCTCAAAATGAGTTATAATAATGAGAATTTTGTGAACTGTTTTCAGACTGCATTCACCGACAACTCAAAATAACACTTGCTGGCTGACTACGAATATGCCAAAGTACAGCATAAACTAGAAAACAATGTTCTCAGGAATGAAATCAATGCACTGGCTCAAAGGTTATATATATATGTAACTAACAGTCTCGCTCTTCATCCAGATCAGGGAAACAATTTAGCATATCTGATTGAGAAGAAAATTTGCTTCCCGAAATCCCTTACAAATTATATTTACCTTATGTAAGAGAACAACCTTGTTCTTACACAATACAAGCTGATTTAGGGTAAGAGATTATGGTAAATTCACTGTACCCTCCAATCAATTGTTGATTCCATATGGTGGCATAGATGAGGTACTCGTTATACTATTCTTGCTCATTTTCTGTAAGTTTGAAGTATTTAAAAATAAAAAGTTTTTAAAAATGCAATTTCTTCCAACTTCCATTGCTTAGCTGTGTAATCTGGTTCAAGTTTCTGGCTTTTTAGAAACTCCAAAGTTCTTGTTTACAAAATGAGAATAATACTGGCAAGAACATCAAAGAATTCAATGAAATAATCCATAACTAAAAAAAAAAGCTAGTGACGGTTTACTACAAATCTGAAAAATTATTTTCTACTTATGCTTGGCTATGCATTTTGGCCGATTAGAAATAGCTTAGTACCTACATGACATCCACTATGATAATAGAATATGCTGATATTATCTTTATTAAATGGCCATCACTTCTTAATGATACCCGGTTTTGGAAATGCAAACATTTTAAAGTAGTCTATTATTGAAGTTCTCTGTTTAGTTATAAAACAAGTATATACATCCAAAGGTGGTTATGAAATGAAACCAGATGGATTGGGAATTTATCTGAAATGAAACTTTCTTTAGAAACAGTGTGGACCATTTGCTTCAACGTGGATGGAACTGGAGGGTATTATGCTGAGTGAAGTAAGTCAATCGGAGAAGGACAGTGTATGTTCTCATTCATTTGGGGAATATAAATAATAGTGAAAGGGAATATAAGGGAAGGGAGAAGAAATGTGTGGGAAATATCAGAAAGGGAGACAGAACATAAAGACTCCTAACTCTGGGAAACAAACTAGGGGTGGTGGAAGGGGAGGAGGGCGGGGGGTGGGGGTGAGTGGGTGACGGGCACTGAGGGGGACACTTGACGGGATGAGCACTGGGTGTTATTCTGTATGTTGGTAAATTGAACACCAATAAAAATTAATTTATTAAAAAAATAAATTATAAAAATTTAAAAATAAATTAAATTATAAAAAATTATAAAAATAAAAGATGAACAGGTCTTGACAAAAAAAAAGAAAGAAAGAAACAGTGTGGAATTTTTAGCAGTTTCTCAAAAAAAAAATATTAGAGAGACAAAAAAAAAAAGATACCAGGAAACAAATGTTTCCTTGTTTTTCTAAGTGCAGTCAAAATGTTAATCATTATTTTTGTCTTTTATAAACAGTGAAGTCATTTGCTGTTATCAATGTGTCATGGCAGTAGGAGAAATATTTTATCAACAGAGAAAATAAATACCAACACCTCCTCTTGAGTAAGTGGATACCAACGTTGTCATTAGGACTAATGCTATTTTTCACCTAATGGACTATTTTCCTGATCCTCGTGAGAGCGATAATTACTCTAGCAACTTCAATGTCTAACTTTCATTCTACTTAGAAATATTTTGACAAACTGACAAGAGTTAAAAATGCTGCAACAGTGAATAGGTTCCTTTTGCCTTTATCATACTGAACACATTATTCTGTGAAGATATTCTGTGAAGATATTCTGAGGGGCAGGTACCTCTATCCAATTTCTTAGCATAGGAAAAGGAAATTAAATATATTCACAGTCCCAAAAGGAAGTTGGTAATAGAATGGACTGGGGGAGAAGATGGGGCTGACCACACAGTCTTTTAATTTTGTGCCCTTTCAAAAGCTGCACATTCATGAATACAAAATCCATTCACTGTGACAATAGAAATCATTCAAAATCCAAGCCAATTCTCATAACTTTTTGTCCAATGAGACTAGGTATACTGTTCTCTTGAATCTCAAGAGAGGTGTAAATATTGCATCTCTGGCTAAGAATGTTTAAAGCCCAAACTTTAAGCTTTTGACTGAATTATATGGTACAGCCCCCACTGAATCCTGCTTATGAAATTCCAATTTCAAAGAAACTGGGGAATCACACATGTTTGAACTGGATTCTTCTGATAATAAATGAGAATACACTAGGACTATGTGGGGAGAAACAGGACATGAATGTTCAATAAGCAATTGCCTTACTGATGCAAAATGGAAAGAAGCATTCTCTGCAGAGATGTTTATTAGTAGAGGCCCAACCATTCTTACAGCTCATATATGAGGAATTTTATGATTCTCAGAAGAGTAACTTGAGTAAATACCTAATGAGAAGGGTACCATTCTGGGAAGCCCATCAGCATTGGGTACTTAAGACAAAGTTGTTAAAATATCACTGTGTTTACTCAAAGATCAGCAAGCCTGGCAAGTCTACTATAAGGTAAAAGTCTTAATAGCTTATTTCTAAGACTTCACACATGAGTAAACATTTCATTTCACATATTTGATGAAAATTAATCAGAACACTGTCTTACAAGTAAAACAAATAAGAGTATGGGATCCTACATATTATATTTTGATTAATACCAAAGAAGGATGAGTGCCCAAAATGAAAATGTAACAGGTATCATTTCTGTGAGAATTGCTTCTGGAGCTAATGCATTTAATGTCTAGTAACTAATTCTATGGGGAAAAAAATTTAAAGGCCGCATAGCATATTCTCTCCGTAATCAACAGGACGACCTATAAAAAGCTTCAGCGTTTTTAAGAAAGACCATGAAACTTATAGCCAAAGTACTTGGGTTCAAACTCTAGTTCAATCACTTAATAGGTGAGTGACACATGGGAAATTACTTGTAGCAGCTTATGGTTAGATATCCACCCAACATCTCTTTTTCCCTTCCTCCTTCTCAACAGAACACTAAATTTGTTCAGGTACATACTTATTCCCCTTGAAGCCTATTATCCCAGGGGTAGGAATAATTGTAAAAGTTGGCTCCATATTCCCTTTGTCAATGATTGGTTTAGGAATGTTTATGTGACCAGTGTGAACCCATGAGAAACAAGGAAAGGTTTGATGGGACTTTGGAGAAAGCTCTTTCTCCTTCCTTTGGCACCTCTTGTGTTAAGATGTGACTCTCTCCTCTTCTCTGGATATGTACAGATGTACATTTATGAGGCCTGCATGTGCTGCTTTTATTCAACGAGTCTTAGGATGAAGTCAACACACTGAGTTAAGCCCATGACTCTTGCAGGGAAATGAAGTCAGAACCAAAGTTCTTAGGTTGCCCTGTTTTGGACTTCTAGACCTGTGGCCAAGAATTCTACAGTTTAAGCTAGTTTGATGGAGGTTTATGACATTTTCAGCTGAAGGTAGTCTGATCCTCCTGAGCCATTTTCTTATCTGAGAAAATCAGATTGACAGCTACATGGCAATCTTGTGAGAATTCATGATAATACATGTAAAATATTATGCATGGTGCTTGGTGCAATATGAGCTTTCAATAAATGGTACCAGGTTTGCTAGTTGCCTGGCACACTGAGTACTTGCTATTAACTTGGCTCAAAATGATCTTTGGCAAATCTTTTAACAGCCTTGATTTCTGATTGCTCACATTTCCATATCGGATGAGAGTGGTGATATTAACCTCCAAAGAATACTCTGTAATAGCTGAAGCAAGGATTTCAAATCTCTTTGAGGTCCTCAAAAGGCAAGGAATAGAATAGTGCATTGGTATTTTATTGAATATCACCAACACACACACACATACACACACACACACACACACCTTAAAGCAAATAAAACAGAGTCAGGCTGAGAAAAGAAATTAATCTATCCCATTAAATACTCCTTTCAAAAAGAACTCAGGAGAATACAACATACTGGAAATTTCCAAAATTAATTAAACTTTAGAGCGAATATAGTAGGACATATAAAATGTATTGCACAAGCTTGAATCATCACTCCTTAATTTAGAAAAGTTAAAATTTGGAACTTATCAAGAAGGCCAAGGCAACTGAAGAAATAAAAACCCAAAGAGAGGAGGACAACATGCTAAAATTTAAACATGTTGGATAATGTTATTTTTCCATACAAAGCAACATGAACAACAATAACACTAAAAAGAGAATAAAATATTGATGAAACACACCAGCTTCAGGCATACCACCTGAATTTGAAACTTAGCTCTGACATTTGTGTGCTATATAACCTTGGGCAAGTTTCTCCGGCCTCTCTTAGCTGGTTTTCTCATATATAAAAATAGAGATAATCAAATCTACCTCACAGACTTAGGTTTAAATAAGACAAAATAATGTAAGCCAAGTTCTTCTACAGGTGCCAAGTGGATAGCAAGCACTTAATGAAATATTTTTACTATATTCTTGTGACAAAATGGGCCCCGTGGGATCCCAGGGACTTCTGGTAGTCTATCATACAACCTGGGTTTAAAAAAAAAAAGGCTCAAATTTCAGATGGGCAAAGGAAATTTCTAGAAGATATTTCCAGCAACCCCAAGAAAAGACAGGTGACAGACACTACAAAAATAAAATTGTAGGGGAATTTCTCCTTCTGGATAAGGTAGAGTAGCAGGGACCGGATTTAGCCTCTTGTCCACAGCAACTAAAAACCAACAGACAAAATACATTGAAATGAAACCATCATTGAAATGATGGTTTTTAGGCATTGGACATTAGGCAACTCAGGAAGGGCATGGGTCAGTGGAGCCCCACAGCTGCCCTAGCTTACTACTTAGATGGTTCCCAGGCCACAGCACAGGGAGGGGAAGCTTAGGCAGATTTCACTGGTCTGAGCAGAGGCTACAGATTTAGGAGTTAGGGACTTCCAATGCAGATCCAGGGTACAGAAGGCTTCATGGAGAGAAATCTCCTCTAGCCTTCAGCTGAGCATTGACCAGCATATGTGAGGAAAATACCTAAACCTGGGAAAAAGAAACACCCAAAAGGAGCAGACGAAACAACTCCTAAAAGTTAAAAAGAATAGAATAATTCATATTCTTCCCAGACAGAAAAGAAAATCTTGTAATTCATGGGGCACTCAGGAGGGCACTCATAAGGGTATTGTCTCAGTGTGAGAAAAAATTTACCCTAGCATAAGCACTGCTATGGTTTTAAATAACAAACACTAAAAATAAGCTTCAAAAAGGAATGAACTGTTTATATATAGGTCACTTAATTTTGCCCAGAAGAAATCAACATTATTTTTAGGAACACCAAAATATTGAACACTCACAAGTAAAATTCACAGTATCTGGCATTCAATAAAAAAATTTCCCGGCTTTCAAAGAAGCAGAAAAATACAGCTTATATTGAGGAGAAAAATCTAGTGGAAACAGATCAGGGAACGACACAGATGATAGAATTAATTAAAAAGGACACTGAAAGGGTTATAAGTATATCCCATATATTCAAGAAGGTAGAGGAATGAACAAGCATTTTAAAGGAAGACATAGCAGATATAAAAAGCACAAACTGAACATCGACAATGTTTGAAATTAAAAACATACCTGGGCGGGAGGGTGCCTGGATGGTTCAGTGGTTGAGCATCTGCCTTTGGCTCAGGGTGTGATCCCGGGGTCCTGGGATCAAGTCCCACATCAGGCTCCCCACAGGGAGCCTGCTTCTCCTTTTGCCTATGTCTCTGTCTCTCTCTGTGTGTCTCATGAATAAATATTTTTTTAAAATGAAAAGAAAAAATAAAAACACACTGGATGGGATTGACATCAGATTAGACACTGGAAAAGAAAATATTAGTCAAGTTGAAGACATGGAAATAGGAACCATCCAAAATGAAAAACAAAGAAAAAAAAAAAGGAAGAACAGATAAACAGAGAGTCAGTAATCTCTAACAAATTTCGAGAAGTTTCATGTGTTAACTGGTGTCCCTGAAAAGGAAGAAATGAGAGGGACAGATGAAAGTATGGGAAAAGAATACCTTTTCTCTATTATGTATACAATGTATCTTTATCATGTATCACTCACATTTTCTTGATAAAAAGATTGCTCTCAGAAGAGTGATGACCCAGAGAAGATAAGATGGGCTAAAAGGATACTCCTGTTCACCCATCTTCAGGAGGGTATTTGTGAATTTCACTATGGAGTCAGCCTCTGAGGCCATATGCAAATAGGAAACCTTGAAATTACTCAGTGGATTTTTTAAAAATCAAAAATAAAGTAAGATATAGTCTTATTGGTTCAAGTGCTTCAGACACTTCCGGTGACTCTCTGAAATTCCTTGTGTTTACTAGCAAAACAATGTATTTTCATGTACATAAATAAAATGTTTTGAATGTCTTAACTATATTACATGTTGCATCTTAACCATACTTCTAAGGTAGCTATTTAGGATGTGAGCAGATCTGTTATCTGTAACATTTTCCAATTTTCCCAAAGCTTCCTGAAATTCATGAAATGACTTAGAGTGAATGACATGATATAGTACTGAGTTGGTACATTTTTTTGTAAGCAAGAAAAAAACTAGCCTCAAACTGGTCTGATTTATGGCTTAATTCAGTATTCTATACATAGAGAGTCCTCCAAAAAAAAAAAAAGTCCTTGGTTGATTACCTGGCTTAGAGCCCACATATTTACATGCAGAAGGAAATCTTCTTTCATGAGAGTCATGATCTATTTGCCTTTCCCTTTTGTTAGGAAAAAAAAATCAGAGACTTCAAGGACTATTATACTGCATAATGCTAAATTCTATGCAATTGTTCATGGAGTCCTTTCCAGGGACCTTACAGCACTATGGACTACATGCTTAATTTAATATTTTTGTCTTATCCTCAGATTTGGATGAAAATTGTTTTAGAATCTTGCTATTTGGTTACATTGCCCAGTGATGCTGAACAAGTAAAAAATAGAATTAAGCAAGTTAGTATTTCCCCTAGAAACTGGCAACATGTGGTATTATGAGCTGGAGTCCCAAGTAAAGTTTAGTACTGTCTAGCACCAGTACTCAGACTTTCTATTTTCAATGCCCATGGATGCACTTCAAGTTTAAGAGCAGAAGATCAAATCCAATCCATCAACATTTAAGCAATGCTCATTACACCCACAGATTCTTGAGCGTGTCACCGTGAGACTTAGTGGAAAATCCATAAATCTATAAGGTGGAGGTCATAGTTTTCTTTTGGTTTTGAAACTTGTGGTAATTTACCATTATAGAACAAAAAGAACTGTTGCCTATGACTTACAACTCATGTGGCTGATATGTTATCAAAATTTATGTTCTATTGTATTTTAGGAAATTTAAAAAATTCTCCTTTAGAACAAAAGGACATTATTGACATATCATAATAGAACATGTATACTGTTGTCCTCTGCCAAAAAGGAAATGTTAAGATGTGATTGAGGCCTCCCACAGATTTCACAACAGTTACAGATCAACTTGGGAAAGAGAAAGAATGCACATGTTCTTTTTGACCAGACTTTTGGTTAACAGGTGATCCTAGCTGAGATTGTTGCAAAATTTCAACATGCCTTCATAATGGCAGTACAAATGTCAATATAAATGTGAAATAGAACACCAACTTTAGTTATGTTCATGTGAAAAGTTCTACAATTTTCTCCACAACTTTTTTTCTACTGAACTTTACCAAACATGGGTATCATTAGGATGCTGCTTCTTGCCCTCTCAGTGTTGGGGGAGGTCATCGATAGGACATGATACCCCGTTGACCTGTGAGCTGAGCCCCGGCAAATGGAGGCTTCTTCCTCCCTCCCCTGTACATTCTATTTGCCTGGGATGTACATTCTCTTTGCCTTCCCTGATCCCAAAAGCTGCTCCAAAGGACACAGCCTCAAGATAGTGATGTGGTGTTGAGACCACCTGGACAATATACACCTCTGAACTCAGTGCAGGCCTCTACACAAACATTTAAGATTACCAGACAAATGAGATCTACTAGTCTTGCAGCCACCCAAGATGATCCCATATGCAAGGTCTCAACTTATTAAAACTGCCACCAACAATGTGGAGTGGCCTGCCTTCTTCTTTGGTTTTTCCTTGTGCTCTGTGTACAAGGGCCAGTTTTGGAATTTGCCTGGGAAGCTCCAGAGAAGTTTGTGAACCAACACATATCATTTTGAACAATTCTGAAATTTGTTATTGTTGACACTTAAAGATTCTATTTTGATAGTCTAGAGAAAATTTCCGAAGATAAAATAGAAAGTTGTACGGGAAAAACTTAAGTAAATTCTGTCCTAATCACATGTAATTTTTATTAAAGTAACTTATCTCCATACAGTATATTTAATGGTTGATTTCAGTATATTCTCTCATTTTTACTCACTAATCACATATTTCCCATACCATCAAAAAGAGAAGTTTAATTTATACTCCCCAGAAAACATTTTAAGGGAAACATTTTACTAACCATAAAGTATTAGAGTGTTCTATTTTTAATAATCCACTGTTAGTAACATGATAGACATTACTACTACTGCTAGCAGAGTTTTAAAAGCAAATTAAATCCATTAGAAGTCGCAGAAAACAGCCACTTATTTATCACCACAAAAAGAAAGATAAATAAATTAGACCTCATGTAACTAAAAGCATGTTCCTTTTGGAAAATATTTATATATGAACTTTGAGGTAATTTACGGAGTTAATAGGTTTCATCTGTGATAGAAGAAGAAATAAAATGTGAACAAAGAAAGGCACAAAAAATGTCAACCACAATGAAATGAAAGAGGTACTTTGCCAAAATAAGCAATAACAGCAGAGTGTTCTGAAAAGAGAACATTTAGTAAAACAATCATCTGGCTAAGGTAAGAATTCAGAACTTTATTTGTAATTAATGCGGCATGCTGACAAGTTTGCTCCACTATTTCTACTCTCCTCGTGATGGTACAAAGACAAGCAGGGAAAGTAGGAATATAGTTACTTAGTTAAGTCAAAAAACTTATCCAGTGGATGAAGGGATGATCTATGTTAACAGGTAGCATCATAATGTACGGGCATGATGTAAAAATGGCAATATTCAGTAGCACTTAAGCTTTGATATTGATGGCTAAATTATTAGTCTTATTTCTCATGTAAATAATACACCTTTCCTTAAGAGAATTAAGTTTTTGTGTATTTTAATCCTTACAGCTTTCCTCTGACATCTGTTAGGTCACTGTTAACTTGTGTTTCACAGAGGCAGGCCCAAGCCACCATTCTCACATGCTACAACCTCCCTTCAAGTGAGGTTGGGGAAACCTCCCTTCAAGTGAGGTTTTCTTGGGGAAAAGACCATGATTTACCTTAAAATATCCTTCAAGTGAGGTTGGGGAAACCTCCCTTCAAGTGAGGTTTTCTTGGGGAAAAGACCATGATTTACCTTAAAATATCCTCATTTTGATGAATTAGAATGAAGGGGACAGCTTTTTGATTCCCTCTACCTAGAACCTCTCTTTATCTGTTAACATCTTACTCACTTTCTGGGTTTTTATTTAGAAATTACCTCTTCTCTGAAATAGAAACAGGTTTAATTACTCTTGCCTCTGTTCCCCCTCCTACTTTATTTGTAGCTGTGGTAATAACATTTATCATATTGTATCATGGTGTTAGACAATACACACGTCAGCTTCCTCCTGCAGAACTTGGTCACCCTTGTGTCCCTCTCACAGAGTCTGCTATAGGCCCTGGCATGAAGGAGCTGTTTGATCACTATTTTTTAATAATGATTTATTATTTTTTACAAAGTGTGACCCCACAGACAACAGGTAAGAAAAACTGGGTATTATTAACTCTTCATGCTTTTAAAACAGCTCCTGTCAGTGGAAGAGGCTTAAGAGTAAGGCAGGAAGTTAATATAAATTTTAAGGAGTCATTTAAAAATAAAAATGGAGGAGGAAAAAAACTGGCTTAAATCCAACTGGCACATCATTGCAGCTAATCAGAAGTAGGCATATTACCACCCGAAGAGGAAGACTTCTTTCCTGAATAATCAAGGGTTTACAATAATTTCTTAGATGCACTCTTTAGGACAGGAAGAAGGATGAGAAGGATATTATTAATAATAGAGATGCCTGCTCAGGAAAGAACCCCAATGAATACAGGCAATTCAGCTGTTCTCTCCAGGAAAGGTCTTCAAAACAGCATGACTTTTATTATCAGTCCAGTGAGAGTGGAAAGAGCTCTTAGAGACAGTAACAGGGAAATATTTACCAAGTCCCTAGCTCACGCCAAATCCTTTGCCAAGAGTTTTCATAGATTATTACGTTTTCCTATCATGAGTTAGATTATCATGGTCCCCATTTTACAAGGAGGGAAAGTGAAGAAGATCGAACAACTCCATGAGTTGCTGAGATTGCAACCTTAGCAGGGAGCTTTGATCAAACCAAATTTCAAGACTTTTCCTATTATGTTCTACATCCACTGCTTTTAGGATTTGAAAACACTGTTTCTCACCTACTGCATTCTATTAAAACTATTCCCATTTTAAGACACTATGCTTAGGCTATTTCACATTTGCTAAATTGTAATTTGAGGATTCCTTTCAAGTGAAGTTGGAGAATTTGTCTATATTCTTTGGGCATCTCATGGAAACCGCGTTTAGGTAAGTTGTTGTCATAGTAGTGATGACTGACAGGTGTGTCTTGCACCGTTCTAGAGAAGGGCCAAAATCCATACAGCTTCACGTGCTCACACAGTTCAACTGCCACACTTGTGATCATCAAGCCAGAGGACAGGCGAAACTCTGTTACACCCTCAGTTCTCCAGAAAAGGGCAAGATTTCTCAGGTACTTGGGATGGAAAAATATAACCTTTTGTCTTGCGTTAGACTCTTTGAGTGTGTTATACACTTTGAAAGAGGCAATCGTGTTGGCCCTGAAAGAAAACGCTGGCAGGAGAAGGAATGCGTCTCCATAGGTTGCAATGTCCTCCAGAAATATTTCCTTCTTTTTCTTTAAGTTTCCATATCTGCCAAATTAAAACAAACAAACAAACAAACATCATCATTATAATCAAGTAGCATTTTTGGTTACATGGGCTGAATTTACCACCAGCCGAGCCACTGAACCATCTATATCCCTGCTGTATATAAGAGACAAACCCTGAATTCAGAGGCCAAGTACAAGTAAGATGCCTGTAAGTATCAAGGTCTAGGTCTTCATCTCTCTTTTCGTAGTGTGTCCCTAGGCTTCTACTTTTATTTTCTTACTGGGCTATATCCTTACTGGACACACATTTCTTACATTATCTTCCAGCTCAGTAATTTTTTTCTCTAAGGTTGCTTTTTGATACAGAAATATCTTCCAAATTAATAATGATTAATGTTTTCCTAAACATAGCACACTCTTAAAATGTCTATACATTAAAAAATCACTGAGTTGTACACTTGTGCTCTGTGTATCTTTTTGTACATGTGATCATAAAATAGGTTTCCTTTAAAGAACCTTAAAAAACTATATTCATACACACACACATACACATTTTAAATTTCCTCTATGTATTGCCATAGCTTTATATGCTTGATTTACATACTACCTTAGTGAATATACTAGTATGCATGATTGTCTGTGTATAGAAAGTAAACTTTTTGGGTACAGGTACAATATTTTGTATTATCTTAAGGGATTCTAGAACTATATGAGTATATACTTTTATGGTGTATTGTATTAATAATAATTATTAGTCAATTTTGGTGAAAACAATGTACGTATGGGATTTTTACTAATCAGGAACATTTTTTAGTGGCTACACTGTGTAAATGAAATATAGGAATTATTTTTTGGTAATAAACTATCCATAGTAAAAACTTCTTTTTTTTTGGCCAGGTTCTCCTAAAGGCTCATTCATTCTCTGAAGTTTCTAAATAAACTGTTTCATCAAGAAACTGCTCCCAAGATAAAAGAGTAATGCTAACATTCTGAAAGAAAATTCTCAAAAGTAACTTCACTATTGTTAAAAAAGATGAAGAGATAAATGAGTTTTCACTTGATTAGTAATATTCAGCTTATGACATTGGAAGTGCAATTGGTTGGATAGCCCAGCTGGTTCAGAGGTAGAATGTACAACTCTTGATTTCAGGGTTTTAAAGTTTGAGCCTCACATTAGGTGTAGAGTTTACTTTAAAAAATAAAGTCTCTAAAATAAAATAAAATGGGTTTCTTTAAAAAAAAAAGAGGTAAAGTTGGTCATACCTCTTATGAGCTACAACCTCGAAGAAAGTAAAAAAAATATGAATATATTCTTATATCTTTCCCCAAAAATCATTCTGGCTGTATTGCAAGTCATTTGAGCAACAAGATTAGTGTTCAAACTAAGAAACACGTTAAACAATAAATGTTCTCAAACAGTTATATAAGTCAGAGATACTTACTTTAGTCTTATGATACTGGGATTTACAGTCACAACATTGGTTTTGCTCCCAACATCTTTACTAATATTTCCTGTGATTGGGGGGAGGTTACATCTGAAATTCGAAAAAAACAAGGTATTTTCAAAATGCAACTTATAAAAAAAACTGTGTACACTTACCTGTACACATATGATCACTGTCATTTTATTGAAGAAAATAATAGCTGTTAAGGGGTTCTGTGAAATACATAAATTTGATAAAACCTTTCAATATTAAGACCCTTACACATATCAAAATGAGAAATGACATTACCTTGCCTAGCTTTTGAAGAGTTAATAATCCTTTTATTAGAATTATTATTTCTATTAATTCTATTCCCACAGTGGTATGATCATCAATTTACAGATCAAAAAAAAAAAAAAAAAAAAAAACCAGAGGGACTGCGACAAGTTTACAGAGTCTGCCAGAAGCAAAGACTACATTAAAAAAAAAAAAAAAAAAAAAAACTCCAAACCCTGAAATCTCCTGATTCCCATATGGATAGTTTTTCTAGCAAATTATGCTGTTAATAAATAAAACCCCAATGTTCTCATAATGATGTTTTCATATAAATGTTCTCTTCCTCTTTTGAGTACTAATTTGTTTTTAGTACTCAAAACAAATTAAGAATTGTAATTCTGAGTAGTTATATTCCTTTCACAAAAAAAGGGAAAGTTGGTTATGACTCCCTAAGTATTGTTTGCAGAATTTCAAGTAGACCATTTCTTTAAAGCTATACATACAAAGGGAGCATCTGAGTGCTTCCTAAGGAAAGCTGTTTCATGTTGATGTGTTCGGCAGAACTGAGCTTGAAACAGTATTCCACACTCTATGAAACATAAACTCAAATGGACCGTGTCCATCTCTCATTGATAAAAAAAGATGTTAGAAAATAATTAAATGTGGCACCTTGTGAAAAATACATATTAATCACAGATAATACAGAAATGCCTTCATTAATGGACATCCTGTAATAACAAATCTACTTTCTAATACAGTCCCATATATTTTTTAAAATCAAAGGTGATTTCCAAGAGAGTATCATAGGAGACTCCAAGGAGAAATATTGAGTATTGTTTACATACAGTGGTAGTTAGTAAAACCACTCATCATCTCTTTTTGTTCCTTACCCACTTAACTAGTAGCTCCCCAACTTTTGAAACGGAAAACAAATCATAATAAGCAGTTCCCAGATTGTCATGATAAAACTCTGAATATGTGCAGTCAAAGTACAGGCTTAAAATTTAAATAAATTTTAATGACCATGACCACATCTAAACCCTCATTCGGCCATTCAGTCTGGAAAGGTCAGTTCCCTGATACAGGGAACTCTATCAGAAACATTCGTGTCCTCAGTGAATGTAGAATCCAGAAATACGCAACGCACACTTATTGCAGAGTTATAAATTAAAAAGATTTTAAGATGAGATTTTTGTTTTTATTTTTTAAACCTAAACTTGTATTTCCTGTATCTGCTATTAGGTAAAATGGATGTGTAGCCATAATACACCCTACAGATGTTTTGAGAATTTTAAGTCTATAAAAAGTCTATTACAAGAAGAATTATTTATCTTCATTATGGCTTTTTCATACTGAGTGCTTTAACAAAATGGCTAAATCATTTGGGTATTGGTCATTTTAACAGAATCATGAGGAGCACATTCAATGACCCACTGGACTTTCAGGTCTATTGTTCTGTCATTACCTTTAGCAATAAAAACTTAAATGAGATTAAAGTGGTGGGACTGGGGGGGAAGCTACTGATTGAAAATCCTGCTTCTTTTCAGGTGCTAAAAAGGGCAGCATTAAATCAATAAGGATCAAAGGCTCTCCTCTGATGTATGAAATCAGTGCCCCTGAAATAGGAAGAAACAGATTTCGACTCACTTTTTAAAAAGGTGCATTTCAATTGAAATCCATCCTCACAGGGATGAATCACCTTTCCATCGTATCCTGAAAGTACAGAAATTCTGCAGCTTGGCTTATTAGCACAAGCACACAGAGAAACCACATTTGCATCTGTTTTTGCAAGCTAGCTGGTACTGAGGTACAAACACGTTTGAAAAGACCAGAATTTTGAAGCTCCACTATTTAATTTCAAGTCAGAAAACTAAACAATGATGTTGCATGGTAATACAATGCTTAGGTTATCATTTTCTCAAATATTATCTGAGAACAAAAGTTTCTTGAAATGCTCTCCTCTCTCTCTCTCTCTCTCTCTCTGTGTGTGTGTGTATATATAAATAATATATAAATATATATAAATATATATATATTTCCCCCCATTTTTCCTGGTGAGCCTGGGAGATGTTCTCCAAAGTTCTTCTGAGAGAGCCATGGTATCCTTAATACACTGAAGGCTCTGGCAAGTCCTGCAGTGAAGATCCTCTTTCACAATGATTTCAAGCAGAGCTTCTCCAAAGTGGCTATAGTGCAGTTTTATCCTTCTGGTTTTAACATTCTGAGGAACTCGTGATCCATTTAACACTTCAGGAAAGGCTACCTAGATCATTTGTAGACTTAAGCAATACAGCTCAAAGGTCAAAATTTACATGGAATGTCTTTACAGCATCCCTTTAAAATATCCAACTGATCTTTGGTTTCAAGGAAACCAATCTGACAGGCCTTACCTAAAAACGAAGTCGGATTTATCTATTTCAGCTCCACAAAGAGACTTGTTTAGAATTCCCCCATTTCCAACCACTGCACACTGATTGTAGGGATACTCCACGAAAGGCTGAGACTATGAGGAGACAGTAAAAAACCATCACGACATAGCTTTAGTTTCAGAATCATAAACATCGTCAATTTAATTCAAGCAGCTTGATTTTTACACAGGCTAAGGAAAGAGAAAAAGCAAGGAAAAAAGCAGAAGTAGCATGGCCACAGCAGCCTGATCAACTTATGACTTAAAAACTTATGACAATAAAAAGTCCTGCAAACCTGCATTTCCTTTCTCTTGAGAGGAATATACAGTGTATCATATACCCTAAAATAACATAAAATATATTTGTACATAAAATATAACTTAATGTATCTCACATCACATAATTAAGTACCTAACATCAGATTGGCAAAATCCCACTTTTGGCCTTTCCAACAGACAGGAATGTTTCCAGCAAAATAGAGGAAATAAAGCAATTAGAAAGTATCATTAAGTCCTCTATTCTTGGGCATAAAATTAATAGCTAATTTAGTGGAAGTTTCCTGTGCTTCTTAAATAGTTAGACCTTCAGGCTCAGTGATGACATGAGATTTATGCCTGCCATCTCTGCAAATGACCAGCCATGGGGCTACAGGGACGCCTACGAACTCTGTGCAGACATATTTCAAATTAATTTCCAAGGCCTGAATCTTTTATATTTCCTCCAAGGACCTGACTTGCCCACCTTAAAAGATTTTCCCCTTTTACCAAATCCTTCCCAGTCTGACACATAACTTCTCAATTTAACAGTGTACTTTTCCTTTGCTGGTCACTCTCCCTGAAGTTATTAGATGTGACCTTGAGCTGCACCAAGGGTACCAGCCCAGCCTCTACAGTGACAAGGCCCTGATTCACCTATTTTGTCCTTAGAATTCGAGGGATCGAGTCCCACGTCGGGCTCCCGGTGCATGGAGCCTGCTTCTCCCTCTGCCTCTCTCTCTCTCTGTGTGGCTATCATAAATAAATAAAAATTAAAAATAAATAAATAAAATAAAATTTATATATATATAAAAAAAGAATCATACGGTACTTACTATACGAGACACGCTATTCCAAGTGTGTGACTTACTAACACATGTAATACTTATGAACGTTCTATAGATGGGAAATAAAAACATGGGTTTAAGTAATGGCTAGCAAGTGTCAGAGCTGGGATTCAAAGCCCTGAAAGAGTCCACACTCTTATTCACTACACACTACACAGCTTCTCACATTCAACGAATAAAATGTTAATTTAATTATATGCCTTATTTCTCTTTGTATCTGCAATACCTAACATAAGACAGGGGACCTGGCTCTTAAATTAATGGTTCCTTGATACCTTAGGTTATTTCAAGTCCACTGTACTCGTAGTTCAAGATGTCTTCAACCTGAGTTTACTAAATGGTACCATGATAAATTCTGAATTTTAGAGTGGGGAGGATGCAAATATCCGCTTAATGGTACAGCAGAAAAGATTACTGAAGGAAAACATGTCTTCAATTAAGCACTCAAAATAGCGCATGTTTTCTCTGCTTCTTGGTCCACCGGGGTAAAAAAAAGGTCCATATGCTTTGGGATCTCATGTATCAGTAAGAGGAACCTCCAATGCTTCTTTAAAAAAAAGCTTCCAAGAAAGTGGAAAATTTGTGCTAGGTTGAGCAATGCCTCCCCATTGCTCGCTCTGGACAAAAACTAACTTTGTTTTCTTTTCAAATAACTTAGCAAAGTGTTTGGAGGAAATGACTTCATGACATTTATCAAAAGTACCCATTGTGATTGCAGTTCTCCTGAGGGGAGTGTGGCAGAGACCAGGCAGGGTAGGTGTGCAGGAAGCAGGGGGGCAGGAAGGAGGCCTGCTTCCTCAAATGCCTCATCTCCACAAAGGGAGTGCTGGAAGCAACACAGGAAAGTGGCCCCATTTTGCAACTGTTTCGGTACTGACTTCAGAATTACCTCCTTCCCAATTTTGAAAAATCAATGCAAATTTGGGAAATGACTGCTGTTGGTAACTGCATACAGAATTATTAAGCCTAGGTTATTCTTTTCAAAGTGCCAATTAGAAGCCAAAAATAAATAAATAAATAAATAAATAAATAAATAAATAAATCCCACCAGCTCCTCCATTGTCATCAGTCTAAAGCATAGAAAATGCTAGAAAAAACTGCAAGGGTAAAAGAGTTACTCGTGGTGAATTTCCTTGATTGGGAATATAAACATTCTGTACTTATCTTTTCGGTTATTGGTAAATGTAATGCATCATGAAGGCATTTTTAAAATGCTTTGTGGGGTTTTTTGGGCTTTTTTTTTCCTTCTAGAAAATTTGCCATATTTTTTCTCTATCATTTTCTATTCATTTTTTAAATCATTCCCAGGCAATAAGTCTTCCTTTGAATTATAATAGTAAGAGAAAAACTGGAACAACTTATAGGACCAATAAATTAGTTGAAATAAGTCAAAGGTCCAACAAAAGGGAATTAATTGCAAGCACTGAATATTCTACAGTTGGTAAACTGTGTTATATAAGGTCATTCCATTTTTGACCAGACTGACTTGCTTAATTGCTTTTAATCCAATCATGAAAAAAAGACCAAGAGTGTATGTTTATAAGCAATGAGATGTTCTTCACGACAAAAATTCTCTCCAAGATTGGATTTATATTCAAGAAGCTTATTCTTGTAATAATACTGTATCATTACTCATTAGTTTATTTAATGAATAGGTAATGAATACATATATGCCATATATGCACTGGGGAATGTTCTGGAGCTTGGAATACATCAATGAACATATCCCACAGAAATCCCTAAATGTGAGGTTATGCTCACTGGCCACAAATTTTTTTTTAAGATTGATTTATTTATTTTAGAGAGACAGAGCACAAGCGGGGGGTGCAGAGGATAAAGGAGAGGAAGAGAGAGAATCTGAAGCAGATGAGTTGCACATAGGGCTTGATCTCATGACCTGAGCTGAAACAAAGAGTCAGTCGCTTAACCAACTGAGCCACCCAGGCAACCCCACTGACCACAAATGCCTGGCATATTTACTTCCCAAAGATTAGCCACATAAACCCACAGTTCTTTGTGAAGGAATTGAGTCAGTCACCAAAACTGACAACTGGAAGAACCTTATTCCAGGTGAAAAATGGTCCTCTTCCCAAGCCCCAGTAATTACTATGCAGAAAGCCCAAGTACCTCATCTCACGCAAGGATGAATCATGAAGACTCAAGGACTCGGAGAGCTTATCATGTAAGATATAAATACCACTCCCCGAAGAGCCACTTGCGTTCAGAACTGCCTTTTTAAAATGGACCACTATAACCATCTTTTATATCAAAGCAACATATGGTATTTTAATTCTAAATTAACTCCTCCATTAGTATAAGTTACAGCATAACATGGGAGAAAAGTTACCTGGAATGGTGACACAAATAAACCACAACAAATCTTTACTCACCACTGGAAACATATTAAAAATGTTCTCTCTAATTAGGATTTCGTTTTTGCTTTCCACCTCATAACTCATGTTGGTCCCAGCTGGAGTGTTATTCTGAGAAACAATGAAGTTTTGAGCAGCATCACAACAGGAAGCAAGTTTTGCTCTGCGAAGGATAAGAAAAAAAGTGAACTATGGGACGAGATTAAGAAACCAGAAATAGAGGCTACAATGCAATGTAAAATGCAAGAGGATTTTGCCATATTGGCTTTCAGAAAGAAGAGAAATCATTCACATAGATGACATTTCTATCTCTTTCCACCCTAACTGGCCCGGACAGTTGAATGATAACCTAGCAGCATCAAAGAGCAGGGAATGGGAAAGATGCTTACGCTCAGGTAAGGACCCTCTCACCAACAGAAAACACTCATGAACATAATGGTTCACGTATAAAAATGTCCTCCTAATGATAATGTTGTAACATTAAAGAGAAAAATGACAGGATATAACGTAATTATTTTATAATAATTATAAAGTACAGAAACTAAATTAAGGACAGTGTACAAATTGTCACCAAAGCAACATGTAGTCATTTACTAGGAGACAAGTCCAATGAAAAGAAGAATCATTCAACACAGTGATTTGTTTCTAGCTTTACTGATACAATTCGCGAGTGCAAATTATTTATATTTAAGGTGTACCACTTCATGTTTTGCTATGTTTATATATTAAGGAGTAATCACCACCACAATCAAGCTAATTGACATATCCATTACTTTACATAATTATCACTATTTTATTTTCTTTAGTGGTGATATAATTAATATTTATCCCTTTAGCAAATTTCAAGTATACAATATAGTATTGCTATCCACAGTCACACTACTGTAAATTAACATGGGGAATTTCTAAGCCAAGGGAATTTAAAGTTGCTATTCCTTATAGAAAGAATGTAATTTAGTATCAAGTTATGTTTAAAAACTCTTACTGTGGAGTGAAACATTATTAATAGAACATAGACCCAGTTAGGTCCTTCCAGGGATCATCAGGGCTTGCCCCTGACCTCTGGCATGTTAATCTAGATCCACTCAGAATTTATATTTTGTTTACATAATTCTCCAGGTATGCAGATTCCACAGCATCACTGATAATTATTCCAGCATTTAATCAACCTTGAAGTCAAGAGACCCTTCCATTTGCACAACTCACCTATCTCTTCACTTGAATCCATCTCCCTTATTATAGTTTTTCATAGAATCTCTCCATAAAAACACTTCATGTAATTGAAATGGTAATAATCAAATAATCACGCAGAACTTGAAGCTTTCAATCTAAAAGCATTTAGAGAAGTTCCTCTTCTCAGATTTTCCTCCTAGGACCAGTCTTCCATTATTATAGTCATCTTATTGCACTTTAAACCTGTACTTACTTCTCTGTGTTAAAATACATATCAAACAGACTCTTAACTATAGAGGACAGAGGTTTGCTGGAAGAGGGGGAGGTTAAATGGGTGATGGGTATTAAGGAGGGCACTTGTGATGAGCACTGGGTGTTGTATGTAAGTGTTGAATCACAAAATTCTACTACCAAAACTAATATTACACTATATGTTAACTAACTAGAATTTAAACAAAAACTTTAAAAAATATGTATTTTTTACTGGGTTCAACCATAGCACAAAGGACAGTGAATATTCAGTGAACAGAACTAACACTATCGTTGCTGACATCCTAGATTCATAACTGGTCCTTCCCCATTTATTGCTTTTGGTCCTGGCGGGTATACTTTTGTACAAGTTCCTGTTGAATTTTGTCCTTTCCAAAAAATACAGTGCTCTAATCTGTCACAGTCATTTTGAATTATATTCCAGTCTTCCCAAATTTCAATAATCCTCAGGGTATGAGAAGCCAGTGCTGTGATATCATTTGTACCCTAAAATCAATATTTTCAACAATCCTTATCAGTTAATTTATTATCATTAAAATAGTACATTCTGGGCAGCCTCCGTGGTTCAGCGGTTTAGCACCGCCTTCAGTCCAGGGAGTGATCCTAGAGACCCGGGATCGAGTCAAACGTCAGGCTCCCTGCACAGAGCCTGCTTCTCCCTCTGCCTGTGTCTCTGCCTCTCTCTCTGTCTCTGTCTCTTTCTCTCTCTCTCTCTGTCTCTCTCTCTCTGTCTGTCTCTCTCTGTGTGTGGGTCTCTCATGAATAAATGAGTGAAATCTTTAAATAAATAATAAATAAATAAGTAAGTAAGTACATTCTTCTTAACTGAATTCTATCAGCTGCTTATTATCCCTCTTTGGATTTCAGAGCCTACCGTGTCTTAAAGATAGTTTGTGGAGATTAACAAAAGGAAAAATTGAAAATGAAATGACGTGTAGGCAAAAACAGGACACTAAGTGTTTTTTTAATAATAAATTTGATCTCAACAACTCATGTGGCATACTGCGAATTCAGAAATCCTTATGTGTTTATCATTTTAAATATCTCTTTTATGCAACATTTTGAGCAAAGGTAATGGAATAAATTCTCATTAACTTTGACAAGTAGCTTGATTTCTCTAAAGATATTCAGTGCTTAAGAATATTATATCACCAACAAACACTAACTGCCGTGTCTCTCATGTTTTTCTTATATTAAAATTTTTTTCTGAAATTACATCCTTAACACTGTATTATAACATTTTCCAACCTATAGAAAAATGTGAAGAATTGGAAGAGCACTTGAACAACTACCAGCTGGATTCTTCAGTGAACTTTTTTTACATTTGCCTTTATTGTGCATCCATCCATGCATTTTTGTGGTGGTGGTGATTACAATGCAAAGTCAATACAAAAAACAAAAAACAAAGTCAACACAGATATCAGTACACTTCAGTCCTAAAGACCTTAATATGTAGATCATCATTTGTTTCTATTTTGGGGGAAATTTACATAAAATAAAATCATAAGCACATTTGAGAAATTTTACAAAATGTGCACGACCTTGTAAAAATGTGCACAAACTCCTGAAAAAATACAGAATATTGCCAGCCCCCCCAGAGAATCCCCTATATCCCTTCCCAGCCAGTCTCCAGCCCTCCCCACCTCCAGATGAGCACTTTTCTGATGAGTTTAATCAAAGATTAGTTTTGCCTGTTCTAGAATCTATATAAACAGAATCATATAGAATGTATGCTTTTCAGTATAAGTGCTCTTACAATTCATCTGTGTTGCTGGGTGTTACCAGTAGTTTGCTCTTTTTTCACTGCTGGACTAGCATTCCACTGTATGGATGTGTCAGAAGCTGTTTAGACATTGCCTTTGCACTCATTAAAAAAATCACTATCAAAAATCAACGTGAAACACCTTATCACTCATAATAACCTCCCAGGAAAAATATCAGAATAGTTATGCAAAATTTCACTTCTGAAGCTTGTCTTTACTGGCCTATGGGACTTTTTAAGGCTTTATATTCAGTAGCAGAATTATAAAGTTATCACTTCCCAGCTCATCCATGTGGTAGAGACCCCTGTAACAGCCAGTGTCAGTATAAAGCTGAGGTACTTATGACACATAGAAGAAAATGGAATTTTATCTCTGCTATCTCATTTCCATCATCCCCAAACACAGTCGCTTCTGATCTTTGGGGACTCTAAAATCAACTAGTTATGTTCACGATAATGGGCACATAGCACCTTTCCCCTTGTTATATAAAAGAGCAGGAAACATTAAAAATAAAAAGGACACTATTGGTATGTGATGTATAATGTTATGGGTGGATTTGGGCCAAGTCAATGCCAAGATAGCTACTTCTGGGTCTGTGAGCATGTGTCCAGAAGAGATGAGTGTTTGAATGACTGGAACTGAGTAAAGAAGTCTGTCCTGCCCAGTGCAGGTGGGCATCATCCAATCTGTTGACGGTCTAAGTACAACAAAAGATGGAAGGCCAGTCTGCTCTCTGTTTGAGCTGGGAAATCCAACTTCTCTTGTTATTTTTTTAAAATTTATTTATTAATGAGAAACACAGAGAGAAAGAGAGTGCAGCAGACACAGGCAGAGGAAGAAGCAGGCTCCACGCAGGGAGCCCAATGTGGGACTCGATCCCAGGTCTCCAGGATCACACCCCAGGTCGAAGGTGGCACTGAACCGCTGAGCCACCAGGGCTGCCCCCAACTTCTCTTGTTGTGAGTCATCATGCTCCTGGTTCTCAGATCTTCAGAGAACTTCTTACACCCCTGCACCCTCTCCCCCAGGTTTGGGGCCATGTAACTCAGACTGGAACTTATACCATTGGCTTCTCTGGTTCTCAGGGCTCAGGTTTGGACTGGAACTACACCACCAGCTTTCCTGGATCTCCAGCTTGCAGATGGGAGACAATGGGACTTCTTAGCCTCCATAACAACTGTGTGAGCCAATCCTTCAAAATAAATCTCTTCCCATGTATCAAGATATATCCTACTGGCTCTGTTTCTCTAGAAAACCTCGATACAGATACTGGTACTGAGAAAGGACGGGGAGTGCTGCTGAGAATACCTAAAAATACACAAATGGCTTAGGAACCGGATAATGCGAAGAATTTTAGAGCACATGCTAGAAAAGGCTTAGGTTTCCATGAACAGAATTTTAGAGGCAATTCTGTTAAGAGCTCAGGAAGAAAAGAGGAAAGCTATAGACAAAGCTTCCATCAGAGAATAGCTAAGCAATCCCGAGCAGATAGACATATCGACATTACATAAAGGCCATTCTGATGAGGACTCGGATGGAAATGAGGGAGATGTAATTATGAAAGGACAACGGAGAAAAGGCGACCCTTCTTTTAAAGTGGCAAAGAAGTTGGCTTTGAATTGTGTTTGAGCTCTAGTGTTTTGTGGAAGGTACGTGCTAAAACTGGATATTGAACAGAGGCGATTCCTAAACAAAATATTGAAGGAGCAGCTTAGTTCCTCCTGACTGCTTATCATAAAATGCAAGAAGAGATGACTCGAAGATGGAATTATAGTCAAAAGCAGGACTTCCAGTCAAAAGATCTGGAAAATCTCAGCCTATCCACATTGAAAAAAAAAAAAAAAAAACCCAAAAACCTGAGAAAGTATGTTCAGGAGAGAACACTAAGAGTATGGCCAAGCATCTGTTTGATCAGGAGATTAGTGTGGGTGTGAACCACAGACTTAATCAGCCACCCAGCAGGAAAACTACCTCCTACCAGAGGAAGGAGACAGCAAGGAGCAAAGAAAGGCTGCTGGGTTGAGATTTTACAGGATGGGACCGCAGAGCTATTTGGCTTCGAACACACGCTATACTTCAAGATAAGAGAAGGATGACCCCCAATATTATTCAAGCTATCAGGAATGCATCCTTGATTTCAAGAAGGGGAGACCTGTTTTCGACAGGTCAGATGGCCTCTGCTCAAAGCTGTGGGGGTGGGGTCATCTGGGAACAGGATCCCTGCCTGCATAGTCTGGGAACAGTACCTTACCTCCCGCCCCAGTGAGCCTGAGAGCTTAAGACGTTTGTCTTGCTAAATTCTGTACTTGCTTGGGATGGGTCATTCCTCCTTTCCTGGTTCTCCATTTTGGAATGAGAATGCCTATGCTGTGCTGGTCCCACCCGGGTATTCTGGAAGCACATGACTTGTCTGGTTTCCCAGGTTCACAGCTGAGAGGAATTTTGCTTCAGGATGAAATGTACCTCAAGTTCACCCATTATCTGATATAGATATTTAGATTTAGAGGATATTTAGATGAAACTTTGAACTTGGAAGGTGATGCTGGAACCAGTTAAGAATTTGGGGGCTGTTGGGATGGAATGGATTCATCTTGCAAATGAGAAAGACGTGAATTCTGGTGGACTGTGAGCAGAATATCATGGACTAAGCATTTGTATTCTCTCAAAACTCCAGTGTAGACGTCCTATCCCCCCTGTGATGGTGTTAGGAGGTGGGGCTTTTGGGAGGTGATCAGGGTTAAGTGAGGTCATGAGGGTGGAGTCCTTGTGATGGATGAGTACCCTTTTTAAGGGTCCTCAGAGAACCTACATCCCCCCCTCTGCTCTTGGCCACATGAGGACAATAAGAAGGCTCTCAGTCTGCAACCAGGAAGAGACCCCTCACCAGAACTCAAGTGTCCTGGCACCCTGATCTCAGATTTCCAGCCTCTAGAACCAGGAGAAATAAATGTCTGCTGCTTATTAGCCACCCAGCCATTGTACTTTGTGATAACAGCCCAAACTAAGACACTAGAAAACACACTCTGACCATGACACCTACATTGTCTGTCATGTGTCATGTCGTTCCACGTTCCACAATAGGAAATGTCCAACCAGGCCAGCATGCACAAATCATAAACTTGTAAAGCACCACACTCTTCCCAGAGAATTTTCACACCCGTTATGTCACTTGATTCCCATGACGATCAGAGAGCCAGAAGATTACTCCCATTTCAAAGATGAGAAAACTGGAGTCAAGAGAGGTTAAGTGGCTTGACCAAGGCACCCAGGTGATAAATGACTCCAATCTATGTCTTTTGACATTCAATTCTCTGCAATTTACACTACAGTATGTTGTAACTGGGGGGTTGTATTCTCACTTGAGCTTCTTGTTTCAGGATGCTTTCTGTAAGGGCACCACCATAACACAGGGCTTCTCAAAATAATTCTGATAGTGCCTCACTGAAAACTTGCCCAGGTACAACTCAAAGGTGGCAAAAAATTTACATATAAGTGCTTCAAACCCTATATAGAGCTGAGACATTCAAGGCTCATGGTTTACATGACATACAGGGTCCCCCACAAGATCAAGATTAAAATGGTCCAGCCAACACACCCCAGTGTTTAGGGAAAAGAAACCCCCAGCTTGATGATGATCTGATGCTTGCTGTATCATACCTTCAGCAACTTCCTCCACAAAATCCAGTTTTCAGTTTCCAAAAGCAAAGACACTCCTCTCTGTGCCTAGTAAAGAACTGAGACCCTGTGTACCGCACGGAGTTCCAGAACTGAAACGAATTTATATAGCTTCAAAAGTGCTTAACTCTCAAGAAGCAGGTTGGTCCTGAAAGCATTGGGCTTACCATGTTTAGCCTTCACCTATGAAGACGGTATCTGAAAATGCACAAATCACCTTTGTATCACAGTTGGTCCAGCAGATATACTTCGGAGAAAGGGATTTATATTAAAATTGCAGAAATTCCTTTTTCTTTTATACTGCAGGTACTCAGTGTCTCCCTGATTTATTTTATTTATTTTTCTGTTTTGTTTTTTCCTGTTCAGTTTTAGGTCTCAGGTCAAAATTCCTCTTCAGTTTTAAATGGGATGCTTCCTGGATTCCCATGAAATGTTAATTAGCGCCTCAGGCTCCAGAGTCCATACCGAATGCTAACAACCTAACTGTCCCAGCGCAGAGCTCACAGGCAGCTCTTCTGTTCATCCAAATCTCCAAAACTCATTCATGAGATGTGGTACAGGCAGGGTGAGACAGAAGGAACAAGCACTTTCTAGGGTTTAATCAAGAGCTACCTCTTTCTGAGATCCATGCTCTAAGATTCTCATGAGGGTCTGCAGAAAAGGAGTTGTAAAACCTGAAAGCCCATACAACTCCCAGAGACTTATTACCATCCTGATAGGTTCTCAGTCACATTTCTTTTCCTTTGCCACAACCAAAACATGCTTGGGTCAAGTGATACAACAAATTCCTCTTTTCCTATGGATGTCCCTTTCTTTGAACTTTCTTCTGTTCCTACTCTACTACATTATATAAATTCACTGATTGACCACTAATAACCATATGAAGCTTTTTAGTGCATTCTCACTAAATGCTAAATGTTCCACAGATATTATCCCAGTAAGCCCTACAAGAACCCTACAAAATAGGGAGAGTTGATTCATTTTACAGTTGAGGACAACCCAGGCTTATAAAAGTTAGGAGGTCACACAGCACATATTCATTCATATTCAAGTAGCACCTAGCTAGTTACTGAGATGCATGGTCTACACACTGGTGAATAAAACAAACATCATCTCTATCTTACTGGTACTGATGATCTAGAAAGGAAGAAAATAAATAGGCTTACAAAGATGCATTCGAAGGGGAGCAGGTTATGCACCTATCCCCAAATATGCTGCTTTGGTACATTGATTATTTTGAGCAGCAGGCCCTTGATAAACAGCAAATGCAGGAAGTTTTCTTTGAACTCCCCTTATCTGCCTGAAGGAGCTCAGCTGTCATAAATCCCCTGCTGGACAGTTCCACCAACGAGGGAAGGTGGATTCTTATCACAGAAGAGAGAACTAGAAGTCAACAGTACATTCAGACAGACTCTGTCCTCAAAGGTCACACCTCCCAGTCTTCTATGAGCTCTCCTCTTTCCTACAAGTCATTTACTCTTTCTTATGAGCTCTACCTCCCTCCAACCCTTACCCATTAGGATGGGATCTGGGCCTGAATTCTAAGTCACCTGGTTGGGGGCGGGGAGGGAGATACTCATCTTTCCCTGGGAGTTTCCTATAGGGTCTCCATGTCAATAAATTTGTTTTTTCTTATTCATCTCTCATTTATTATGGGGGTCTCAGCCAAGAACTCAAAGGGTGGAGTGAAAATCCTTTCTCTTCCTCCACAAACTGTAAAACAGTAAGCGGTAAAGTTAAGATTCAAACCTAAGTTCAAACCCTTACTATAGAGCTCACCCTCAAGGCCATGGCCCACAAAGTGCCATCATGTGCAATGCTCCCTACAAAGGAATTGGGGGACATTAAGTAAGTAATATGTGTGTGTTTTTTTTAATATTTATTTATTTATTTATGATAGACATAGAGAGAGAGAGAGAGAGAGGCAGAGGAGGAGGGAGAAGCAAGCTCCATGCCGGGAGCCCGATGCAGGACTCGATCCCGGGACTTCAGGATCGCGCCCTGGGCCAAAGGCAGGCGCCAAACCGCTGAGCCACCCAGGGATCCCCAATATGTGTGTGTTTGAACCACATTTTACTACCCAATAGATTTTTTCTAGAATCCTCAAGTCCATAATTGGAAGCACATTTAAAAAATGTAAGAGAGCACTACAGGTTCAAATGGCCTCTATATCGTGTAGCTGCTGATGCCACATGATGTGACATCCCAGCCCAGTCTCCACACACATTGTCATGCTCTTGTGGCTGCACAGGGCTCTGTGTGTCTGGGTGTTTGTGTACGGCCTGCATGTGCAGCACTGTGGTGTGGGGGCATGCGGAAGGTGGGAGAGAAAGAATAATTTGGTATGAAAGCTTGCAAATAAGTCATCCCTAGTCAGAGGCCTTTGATGAATGACTGATTTACAGGTTTATATATATATATAAATATATATATATATATATATATTATATATATATAATATAAACTTTACTTATTTTAGAGAGAGAGAGAGGGAACAGGGGGAGGGGCAGAGAGAGGAGGAGGAGGAGAGAGAGAGGGAGAGAAAAAGAGAGCGAGAGAGAGAGAGAGAGAGAGAGAGAGAAGCAGACTCCCCACTCAGCACAGAACCTGGTAAAGGGCTCTATCTAAGGACCCTGAGATCATGACCTGAGCCAAAACCAAGAGTCAGATGCTTAACCGACTGAGTTACCCATGTGCCCCTAAGATTTGCAGGTTTTAAACTAACTTGAGAGAACAGCAGTGTGTAATAGCTTTCTGAAATTCAAATGTGATGTAAACAACATAATTACAAGAACAGTGGCTAGAAAAAAAGGAGAGAGACTCACTCTACTCGTGATGCTCAAAGTACACTCAGTGTGCCTGGATGTGTTGTGTCAACTTTGCTTTCAAAGGCACACTGAGAAGGCAGGGCCTGTCTGGAGGGAGTGGCTCTGCTGATGGAGGAGCTGAAATTCATGACAGGTGAAAAATGAACAATGTCCAGATTGCAGAAGGGCATATACAGGAGGGACTTAAGAGCTGCCTGAAAATATTATATGGCCTCAAAAGGAATCAGATTTAATCCGTTCAAGTGTATGATCCAGAGTTAGGACCCATGCACAGAACAGTTCAGCACATATTCACTAGGCACTCATCAGGTGATGGTCATGAGGATTATAAATTACAAATCATTAAGTACAAATATGAATAAAGCATGACGGGCCCTGCTCCCTGGGACCTTACTTACATTAGGAGAGGCAGACATAAAACATAACTGGCGGGATCCCTGGGTGGCGCAGCAGTTTAGCGCCTGCCTTTGGCCCAGGGCGCGATCCTGGAGACCCGAGATCGAATCCCACATCAGGCTCCCGGTGCATGGAGCCTGCTTCTCCCTCTGCCTATGTCTCTGCCTCTCTCTCTCTCTCACTGTGTGCCTATCATAAATAAATAAAATAAAATAAAAATTAAAAAAAAAACATAACTGGCATTTTGGTATCATTTCAATGTCATACAGGTTGACATAGATGAGGTTATGATACATGCGGCAAGGAAGGGTACTGCAGCTGACTGGGAGAGAGGGGAAGATGGTATGAAGGTGTTAGTACAGTGCCTGGCACACAGGGAACACAGGGCAAATATGTGTTCAGTGAATGAATAAAAATAAATGTGCTTGGGAGGATGGTTGGCAGTGGCAGGAGGCTAGAGCGGAAGGCCAACTGGGGGTGCCTGGGGGCTTATGACTAGAGTTTGTTTAACTAAAGGTTAAAAGGGCCTCCCCTAAGCAAAAGATTTTAGGGTGCAAAGGGTAGGGGTGGGGTGGGGGGGAAGATGTGAGATCTACTTAATGGGTGAGGCACTGACCAAGGTGGCCAGGAGATAAGACAGTGGCTTCACAAGAAATTATGGCAAATTCAATATCATGAAGATTTTCTCCTATTTTCATCTAAGAATTTTATGGTTTTGTCCTTAAGTTTAGGTCTTTGGTCTACTGTGTGTTAATTTTTGTATATGATGTGAGGAAGGGGTCCAACTTTTTTTCTATGCACATGGGAATTCAGTTTGTTCTGCATCATTTTTTTGAACAGAATTGTCCTTTCCCTGTTGAATGGTCTTGGCACCCCTCTCAAAAATCAATTGGCCATATATGTGAGTTTTATTTCTGGCTCTCTATTCTACTGCTTGTTATATGGCTGCCCTTATGCCGGTAACACAGCAAATACGTTTTACACATTACATTTAATCCTCATAATATTCTTTTGAAGTAGAGATTCTTATTTTCATTTTATAATTGAGGAAACAACCTCAGAAAAATTAATTCCCCAAAGGAATCACACAGCTAGTAACTGGGAGACTAAAGATTTAAACCCATCCAACTCCAAATACTGGAAAGAAAGTCAGTTCCTAGAAAGACATTTCTCTCTGGGGAATTGAACCCAAACAGTTAAAAGCACTGAAAGAAAATAAACTTACAACTCCATGGAGTTAGAAATCATTTCTTAAAAAAAGACAGTGGCTGTATGACATGGTATCTTCTAGGTCCTCCTGAACTCTTAACGTTCCCTAGTGGAATTCCTTCATTTCATAAAAATTTGCCAAGAGCATCCTGTGTTCCCAGCACCATGCTAGGCTCTGGGAACATGTCGAGGAATGAAGGAGACTCTGTCCCTTCCTTTGTCTTATACCCTGGGACAGTAGAGTTTAGAACAAAACCAGGAAGGGAATAAGGCTTCCCAGCAAAGCAATAAAGGTGACAACAGTTTGTTAACTATGTTGAAGAAGAGAAAACCCATCAAGCACTGGGAATCTCTTCTGCATTAAGCATCACTGACCCACATGGGAAGAAAAACAGCAGGAGGTGGCAGGAGCAAAGGACAGGAGAAGCCTTGTATTCATAAGCTTCTAACTTTCTGAAGAATAGAACACTAATTAATTCAGAAAATATTTTTTAATCTTCAGTTTTTATATGATGGGTCGCTGTAGAGGAAAGGAGAAAGGCAAGAAAGAAAGCACAGACCAAAACTATAAAGAAATCAAGAAAATTAAATGAAACACACAGGGAGCCCTGGTGGCACAGTCCATTAAGTGTTTGTCTCTTGACTTTGGCTCTGATCACGAGCTCAGGTTGTGGGATCGAGCCTCACATTGGGCTCCACACTGGGTGGGGAGTCTGCTTAAGGCTCACTCTCGTTCTTTCTCTCTTTCCCTCTCTCCTACCCTATCCTCCCCCAACTTGCACCCTCTCTCTCTAATGAGTAAATAAAAATAAAAGAGACACATTAATGTGAAACAGAGAGAAAAAAACAAAAACAAAAAGCAGAGGGGAAGACACAGCCACACTAAAGGCCAGGACAAACGACCAGGACACAGTGACCCATCAAAACAGGGAGTGTGAGAGCCTGAAGGAGAGACAGCACGGAACGTGCAAAAATCCTGAAAAAAATCCCATCTGCCTTGGGAGACAGGGTACTAGGTGGGGAACACTGCAGAACTATATCATGAAAAGTCTTATAAATAAGCAAAGGCAAACAATTGGGCTGTCTTCTATGGGAAAGGGTAAGTCACCAAAGGCCTTACTATATAAAGCAGTGACACTAGGACATAAGCATTTTCAGCGTCCTTGAGGAAGACAGACTGGGGGTCTGGACAAAGGTGGTGGGATCAGGTGGGAGGATACGGCAGTGGCCAGGGCTGTAAGTAGTCTCCAAAGATGGCTGTCCTTGGTTCATCCTTGTACCATATAGACACATTGCTCCTCAAGTCAAGAGGTGAACCTAAACTCCTCCTCTTGAATCTGGGTTGGCCTTCTGACTCTCTAACTGAGAGAATGTCACAGACATTGCATTCTGGGATTTCTGAAGCTAGGTCCTAAACAGTCTTGTGGCTTCTGCTTGGGTCTCATGGAATGTTCACTCCCTGAACACTTCCTGAGGGGATCCAGTCATCATGTTGTAAGAAGCTCGAGTCACATGTAGGGACTCCTCTGAAGGCAGCAGAGACAGCTGGCCTAGCTGAATGCTTACAAAGGCCCGAATCAAGCCCCAGCTGTGGGAGTGAGCCATCTCAGATGATTCCAGCTCCAGCCACCTCTGGACAGTGAGCATATGACCCTTGATTGAGAGCTCCCCAGCTGAGCCCAGTCAGCCCATGGTTCTGTGAGACTATCAAGTCATTGTTTCCAGCCATCACAAGTTATGGAGCAGTTCATTATGCCACAACAAGTAACCAGAACACCAGTTAAGAGATAAATAGATGGTAGTTAAAAATTAATTAGAGTAGCTCTATCAGTTAGGGCTCTCCAGAGAAACAGAATCACCAGTCTGTCTATCCATGTATCTACCTGCCTACCTACATACGTATCTATCTATCTAAAGAAGTTTATTTTAAGGAATTGGCCCACCTATCTATTTAAAGAAGTTTATTTTAGGAAATTGGCCCACAAAATTGCTGGAGCTGGCAAGTGTTAATCTGTAGGGAAGGACCCAGGCTGGTAATTCAGGCTAGAGTGGCTACTAGAGTTTTGAAGTAGAATCTCTTCTTTTCTGGGAAACCTGTTTTCTGCTCTTCAGGTTATCAACTGATGGAACAAGGCCTGCCCACATGATTGAGGGTAATCTCCTTTACTTGAAGTCAACTGACGGTAGATGTTAAGCATACCTACGAAGTACCCTTGCAGCAACACCTAGACTAGCATTTGATTCAATGGCTGGATGCTGAAGCCATTTATGGCCATATGTGTCCACTTAGGCAAGTGGACCCATATAAGGAACCAGACCAGGGTGGTGATGCAGAACAGAGGAAAGCAGATCAGCCTGAAACATGCTTCGGATGTGAGACTGCTCCAGTTTGGTGATTGATTGGAAGAGAGGACTAAAGGACAGGACATCAAGAGGAATACACAGGTTTCTGACCCTGGGAGAGCGGTGGTGCTTTCCCTGTCAGGGGTCCAGGGGCCAGCACCAGCCTTTCTATAATAAAGTGGCGGCCTTTTATTATTTTCATTCATCCTGAGGCTCATTCAGGGAAGATGGGGTCACATTGCAGCAGGAGAACTGGTAGAAGGAATCTAGAAGTCAGCTGGTGAGAAAGCAGGTTTGTGAGGTCTGTGAAAACAGGAGAGCTGTTCGAGCAGCTGGCTGGCTTCTGATGCCCTTCTGAAGGAGGGCAAAGCTGTGACTTGACTGACCTTTCAAGGCCCCTGCTAGTCCTCTCGTCACATGACTGGCCCCTGCCTTTTTTAAATTATCAGGTTTAAAGTCAATTGTGAATTACATAAGCGTGGAAAACACAGGTTCTAAAAATACAAAATCAACTGTTAAGATGAATGTTAAGAATTCTGAATATATTTTATTTTGCAGACCAAAAAAAATCCAGGTCACTGCCTTTATGGTTCCATGCATGAGGAGAATGTAAAGAAGTCATTTATACCAAACCTTTGTTGACTTCTACTTGGTCATATATTTTAAAAGGGAGAAAAAGGGAAGGTAAGAAACCTTTTTTTTTTCTTTTTCTGATACTGTCTGGCAACATATGTAAGAGCCTGAATTAATACCCAGCCCTGTGAAAACCAAGTTTTATCATCATAATGAGAATCAGCCTTATGTGTAAACGTGCTGACATGCTATCTATGAAGCACTTCCTAAGAGAAGTGATCTCAGTATGTTTTGTTTACACCACTTTCTTTCCTAAAAGGTCTCATCCTTTCTTAGTCTTGAATTTCCAAAGCCAAATCCTCATTGTGTGATTCAATGAAAAGCAATGCACGTGTATCACAAAGGGCTCCTTCTGGGTTAAGGATCGGAGTCTCTGTCCTGCACAGGTGGAAGGAGAGCTAAGAGGCCGGCTCAGCTCCCAGTCCTATAATGACTCTGATTCAGATGCACAAATGGGCCCTAAGTGCTCCTGGAAAGCCATGGAAGGCCAACCTGCATCTCAGGCGCCCTTCCAGGACAGCACTTATGGCTCACTGTGGAATCCATTATCTTCTGCCTTTTTGGCTTCAGCCCCAAACCCAGCTTCTGTTTCTGCCTGGTCTTGGGGAACTGTACACTTATTCTCTTGCTTTTGTCCACATCCTGACTTTTCATCTCTGCCCTCAGGCTTCACCCAATAGATAAGAATCATCCAGTCCCACCCTGAGCTTGTCACCCATACCCATTGTCAATGGTGGGGGGGGAGGGGGGAGATAATCTGGAGGAAGGGGAGAACGTGTAACTCTTTGCTCTGCTTATCATCAGGCTGACTAATTCTCAGGCAACTCCGAGTCATTCCTGGTTAGACATCAGGGATGTTACCACGTTACCAAAGAGAGGGAGATGAGCCATAGACTATTCATACAAAAGCAAGTCCTTTTCCACTGCAAATAATGCACAGGGAGTTTATAACCTAGAAAGCTGAAGCTTAATATTTTCTGCTCTGTGTGACCTATTTTCCATCATGAAAAGATCAAAGTTCAAATAGAATAAACTAAATAGGAAATGCTGGTCCTTATCAAACGCATGGGATAATCCACACGAAATGCATCACAAGAGCAAAACTGAGGCTTAAAAATGTTTACATGTCTCCCTAGGCAGAGGACTGGAACTGAAAGTATTCCAGCTTTACCACTACTCATTGGATTTGTTAGGTGTCTTATAAATGGCCAGAGTTTACAAGAGTTTAAGCTATTTTTAGTAGAATAGTAATTACAAGCTAGAAAGATATTAAACTGAAAGTAATAATAGCTATCAAGTATTGAGACTTTACCATATAACAGACTGTATTTTGCATATTGAATATTCATAAAAACTCACAGAGGAAGGTATTTTCTCCGTTTGACTGATAAAGAGACCGGCTGGGAGCAGTGGCTTAAGCTAAAAGTGATAGTGATGATGCCACAAATAACAAACTGCTCTAATGCTTCCTGTCAAAGGCGCCTTGAAGATACTCTAGTGGGAACTCAGCCATTCATGGGGGAGACCAAATTTAAAATAAAATGAAAGGCCCTGTGGAACAAACAGGAAAGGTCAATAATAAGATTAATGGAGCCAACCTGAAGCTGAATGGGTGCTTCTGAGCTCAGAAACTGGACTACGCTTTCCAACCCCTAGTTCCTGTATTGAGCCTTGACCCATGTTTAGAACCATTGAGAAAGATTCTAGGGTCCTCCTGATGAAAATATTTTCTGATCATTATTGCGCACTTTAGAAAATAACACGGGTGATGGATTTGCCAGGTCTATGAAGTAATCACACCACACAGACCATGGAAATTCATACTTGTGATCAGTATTACAAAGGAGAATGCATTATAGGGCAGACAGCAGCAATGACCTGATCAGGCTGTTGAGGGAAGGTCTTCTTGAAGAAGGGATAATTGCTTGGGGATCTAAAAAATTAGTACACATGAACTAGAGGAAGGAGGACAGGCAGGGGGGATGGCACTGGAAAGACTGAATGAAGGTACATGTGAGGCAGTAAAAGATGAACCAAGATGGAACAGAAAAAGGTCACAAGGGATGTGGTGTGCAGTGAGGGTGAAAGAGTGCATAGTGGCCCAGCAACACAGGGCTTGGTAGGAGCAGTGGCAAAAGCAAGTTTGACCACAGATCATAGCCTGATTAAAAAAAAAAAAATCCATCTGGCTCTTGTGTCAAGAGTGGGGGCGGGGGGCGGTGAAGGACACCAGCATGGTGCATGATGGACAGGGTGCAGGTCCCTGCAGCGGTCCACAGGGGAGGGAACGATGAGGCCAACGGTGTACGCCCAGCCATAGTCAGTGCCAGGGCTCCTGCCGTGTGCCAGCAGGGACCATGTGCTCTCAAGAGAGATTCCCAAAATCCAATCAGGACTTGAGGGTGGATTGGTAGGGCGATAAGGAGGAAGGAGTTGAGAGAACAAATGGAATGGCACAGAAATTAAGTAGGAGGACCTTCCAAGGAATAAGGAATGCTGTAGACTGTCAGAATATTGGTAAGAAGTGAGAGGTCAAGCAAAATGAGAATGGAAAATGCTTTCTGGCTTTAGTAGTGTGGGGTCACTACTGGCCACAGGGGAAACAGCGTTGTTAAAGATGTGGGTGGGAGACCGAGGGAGTACAGACCATGCTTTCCAGGGTTTGGAGGAGAAAGTTTTTGTGTAAGAAGGGAAATGAAAAACAAAATCGGGATGACCTGCTAAAATACTGTGATTTTAGAATCAATTGGCTCACAATGAACGTACATTTCAAACTAAAAGAATCATTAAAAATACAATGATCTAAGAATTCCAGTGACTTACATGGCTTCCAAAGGCATTAAAACATTCCATTTTGGCCACAGCAGATAAGAAGAATTAGGAGCTTCAGATAGGACTTCTTTTTAGCAACATGTCTACATGTGAATTAAAATAGAGCTATCCTGAGATTGAACTAGCTGCCCGGAGCACTGGGAGAAATTCCAGAAGCCCAGAGGGTATGTGCTATTAGTCCATGTGACTATCCAGCTGGTGTCACACTGAAAGGTATGATAGTTACCCCTGGTTCAAATTGACACTAATCACATGGGCGAGTTTTGTCTTCAAATCCCTGGCTCTCTTACAAAATGAGAAAGGTGCAATGGACTATGCATTTGGAATTAGAAAATCAGACATTGGTGGTTGTCCTTGATGAACCCAGTTATACAAAGAATAGAAGGCATGGGTTCAGAAAAGCCCACCCATTCATCATTCACAGCTTAACATGAATTAATACTTGACGTTTCAGTGGAGATCTTGCACAGAGAAACTGGAGTTTTGAGGAAGGACAAGGGAGAAACGATTTGGGAACACGGAAACTTAATGCTGCACAGTGTGTCTGAACCCCTGAGGCATTGCACTGAGATGAGAGAAGCAAAGAAGCTTTACAGGCTATCAGAAAACGGAGGTGGGGGCGGGGGAAGCCCAGGTACCTGACACAGAGCGGAGGCTCAATACATTTTGAAATATACATGAAATGTAAAAGGAATGAACGCTTCGCATACTTTGCCATTTTGCTGAAGGTTCATCCTAGCTGTACCTCAACCCTCTCAAAGTGCTGCTGCATAACCTGGCAGCCACAGAAAAATCTGATAGGATATGTGATCCAGTGTTCAATATGGGATCAATACGAGTCTCAGGCTAAGGAAGAGAATAAAGAAAGAAGAAATTCAATCAGCAGCTGAGATGACTGAGTTTTTCTCTTACTAGCTAATGTGGGCACTGATTTTTTTTTTCAAGCTTATGAAAGATCATCCCGTGCATTAGAGTAGAATATAGGAACTAGACCAAGGTAACATAAAATATAAAAGAATATGATTATCAAAGCAGAAGACACGAAGGTGACGGCAACTGAGAAGTAAAGGAGTGCTGTTGAACACTGGAGAAATATCTCCACGCTGGCACATTCATTATCCCAGTGTTTAAACGATGTAAGGAACCAACAAAGACCGTGTAAGCAGTGCAATAAGGAACAGAGGGCTTGAAAGGCAGGGCAGCCTAAAAGGATGCTTATCTGACCTGGGTTCATAAAGCAATACAGTTACTATCGAGTACAACTTGAAAGATAAGTTTTGAAGTAAAATTTGGAAGATCAGTGAATCTCATGTGGGTTTGGTGCATTTTTTACGGCAAAGTTTATATTCTGAAAACTAACACAGGAATGACTCTCTAAATGTACAAGAGCCCGCTTCTATTATTAAATACGGCAGGCGTAATGACACGGTGTGGTTTTTGTTGCTTCTCTAAATGCACAGGCATGCTGTATGGCATGACAAATAGAAGATGATATGACAGGATATTAACAGTGAAAAATGTTCCCGATGCAGAGGAAACGAGGAAAAGAAGCTTTTTCAATCTGACAACTGACCCAAAACACCTATCATAAAGTGCACACATCTTCTTAAATTAAAAAAAAAATAAAATATGTATTGCTTTGAGCTGTCATCACAGTCATCCCATATGAATCATAAACAGTACGCATTTAAGGAATATGAGGAGGAGGGGAACAGTGGCTCAGAAAACCGAACATGGTTTTGTATAATCAAAAGAACCCCCTCATAGAGAAGCCTCCTGCTTCTCTCTGAGAAATCTGTGCTACAAAACAAAATGCCTGGGATATAATAATGTTCAGTAAATGAAAAAAAAATAAATGAAAAAAAAGTGAAAGCTCGTGACATACTAAAATCAAACCATAAGCACTGCTTTTTGGGGAAATATTTCAGAAATTAGCTGGAAGCTTTGTTGGTTAAACTAAGTCTGGTTATTCAGTGCTATGATTTCTGAAAAACATCTGTTAACTTAATCCATCTATTTATCTGAAGAATCTATATCCTTCCACAAAACTAAATCATTAAAGGGCACTGTTTCAATCATGTAATTGTCATGTAGTAAGAAAATATTTACCTATGTGATAGAAGACCTGTAAGTTCATTTTGTTCATTGTTCCATTTTTTGAGGGACTCAAAAATGAAAGCAACACATTGGCTGATGTTATAGAAAACTTAACACATCTACTGCTATAACGTTGGAGCCTCCCACACAAGAAAAACAAAGAAAATAACTTTCAAGAAATTTTAATCTGGGATCCCTGGGTGGCGCAGCGGTTTGGCGCCTGCCTTTGGCCCGGGGCGCGATCCTGGAGACCCGGGATCGAATCCCACGTCGGGCTCCCGGCGCATGGAGCCGGCTTCTCCCTCCGCCTGTGTCTCTGCCTCTCTCTCTCTCTCTGTGTGACTATCATAAATGAATAAAAAAATTGAAAAAAAAAGAAATTTTAATCTAATCAAACCGGAGGGGATAATTCCTAATTTAATAAAATTGCTACCATGAGATAGTTATCTGTAACAAAGTAATCAGACACAAAATACCTGTTTACAAGTAATTTGAAAAGCATCTCATTTGCATGACTCTTAAAATAAATGTGTACATTTACATAATAGCACTGCTCTCTGCCACTAAATTTTCAGTAAACATGTGACTGGTAATATTCAGTCATTTTGGTTTCAGACTCACATCCATGAAACCCAGGGACGTTTAAAGAAATCAAAGGGTTTTTGAGGATCAAAAAAAAAAAATCGAAAACAAAATAACAGCAAATAATAGCATGAGCATTTATGCAAGGGAAAAAAAGGAGAGTAAAATGAAAATTCAGCACTGTTGCTTTGTGTACCTATTAGTTTTCCATAATTGATTACACAAATGAATACAGTTCTTTTAAGTAAGAAGACAGTTCATGAAAGCTAATGCAGTAATTACCAGGCCAGTTCCTAGGGAATCTAAGACTACTTATTGAAGCTCAAAGATCTTCTGCTGAGATAAAATTTGCCTACAAAAAGTTTGCAGAGCTTCACAAAGGGGTTTTCAAGGGTGACATAAAGAAGTAGAGAAAGAGGAACAGGGAACATTTCATATCATGCTTAATTTAAATTTAAGCATCTTGGTATGACTCTCAAATATGTGAGCATCATGCTGAAGCAAATGATTATCAATTTCTAAAAATGCGAGGGAGAGAATGTGAAGAGCAGTAATTCCTCAAACTGAAATCCAGGTTCGATTTTCCACAAATTTATTATATGTGTATTGGTCTGTGCTTGGGGGAAAAACTTTAAGAGGAGAATCGATTTTAAAAGCAGAAGGCAGACAGCTCAACATTCTTAACTTTGTACAGCTATATGGAAATGAAATGAGATGCCAGGAGAAAAAGAGAAGGTAGGGCGTCTTCACCTCTTGCTTATGAAATCCCTCTTTAGGTTTACTAGGATCTCACAGAAATGCCAATTCATAATCACAACTGAGAAAGTCCAGATGACGGGAGAGGACACTTGTGTGCTAGGGCCACACCTAAGCTAATGGTAATCACACTTACAGGGAAGATGAAACGAGCAACAAAATCCCAAAGCAAATAGAGCCATGGTTCTGGATGTGTTCTTAGAAATATTTTAGTCGGGTCACTTGGGTGGCTCAGTGGTTGAGCATCTATCTACCTTTGGCTCAGGTCATGACCCAGGGTCCTGGGATCAAGTCCCGCATTGGCTCCCTGCAGGGAGCCTGCATCTCCCTCTGCTGTGTCTCTGCCTCTGTGTGTGTGTGTATGTGTGTGTGTGTCTCATGAATAAATAAATAAAATCTTAGAAAAAAATTTTTAGTCCATTCAGGGGGTCCTAGACTCCATGAGAAGCAGATGAAAGTCAGGGATCTTTTCCCCAGAACATGGAAAAAATTTCAGATACAGTTTCAAGAACTTATGGAACCACTGACATGGACTGCAGATATTTTTCTAAGAAAGGCAGAGAAACCAGGGACTGAAATCCCAGGCTCCAAGTTCTTAGACTCCACATGAAGTGCTGAATGAGTAAAGACTTAAAAAAAAAAAAAAAAAAACAAAACAGTAAAAAGAGGACAGACACTGATAAGTGGGGGGAGGGGGGGAATGCTGAGAAAAAAGGCTTTTTAGAGAGCCACAAATTTTCTTAAGTTTTTAAACCACTATGGTTAACATACAGTGTTATATTCATTTTGGGTGGAAAAGGTACTGATTTAATAATTCTATGCATTATTTAGTGCTCCTCATGATAAATTTACTCCTTAATCTCCATCACCTATTTCACCCCCCGCCCACCTCCCCTCTGGTAATCATCAGTTTGTTCTCTATAGTTAAGAGTTTGTGTAGGGGGTTGTCTTTTTTCCCCTTTGTTTCATTTCTTAAATTCCACATGTAAGTGAAATTATATGATATTTGTCTTTCTCTGACTTATTTCACTCAGCATTATATCCTCTAGCTCCATCCATGTTGCTGCAAATGGCAAGATTTCATTATTCTTTGTAGATGAATAATATTCCACTGTATGTATTATATATATATATATATAATCACTTCTTAATCAATTCAGTTGATGGAGACTTGGCTTCCATAATTTGGCTATTATAAATGCTGCTGCAATAAACATAGGGTTGTATATATCCTTTTGAATTAGTGTTTTCATATTCTTTACTGTGATTACTGGATAGTAGTTCTATTTTTAATTTTTTAAAAGATTTTATTTATTTATGAGAGACAAAGAGAGAGAGAGAGAGAGAGGCAGAGACACAGGCAGAGGGAGAAGCAGGCTCCATACGGGGAGCCTGACGTGGGACTCCATCCCGGGACTCCAGGATCACACCCTGGGCCGAAGGCATGCACTAAACTGCTGAGCCACCCAGGGATCCCCTGTTTTTAACTTTTTGAGGAACTTCCTTACTACATTCCACAGTGGCTATACCAGTTTGGATTCCCACCAACAGTGCACGAGGATTCCTTTTTCTCTACATCCTCTTGTGGTTTTGATTTTAGCCATTCTGACAGGTGTGAGGTGATATCTCTGTAGTTTTGATTTGCATTTCCCTTAGGATGAGTGATGTTGAGCATCTTTTCATGTGTCTGTTGGCCATCTGGATCTCTCCTTTGAAGAAATATCTATCCATGTGTTCTGCCCATTTTTAAATTAGATTATTCATTTTGGGGGTGTTGAATTGTATCAATTCTTTATATATTTTGGATACTAACCCTTTATTGAATATGTCATTTGTAAATATCTTCTCCCATTCCATAGGTTGCCTTTTAGTTTTGTTGATTATTTAAAGATTTTATTTATTTATGAGAGAGAGAGAGAGAGAGAGAGAGAGAGAGAGAGAGGCAGAGACACAGGCAGAGGGATAAGCAGGCTCCATGCCGGGAGCCTGACGTGGGACTCGATCCCGGGTCTCCAGGATCACGCCGTGGGCTGAAGGCATGTACTAAATTGCTGAGCCACCCAGGGATCCCCTATTTTTAACTTTTTGAGGAATGTTAGGTAGAATTCACCTGTGAAGCCATCTGGTACTGGACTTTTATTGGAAGTTTTTTGATTACTGATTCAATTTCATTGCTGGTAATTGGTCTATTCAAATTTTCTATTTCTTCTGATTCCGTTTTGGGAGGTTATGTTTCTAGATTTATCCAATTCTTCTAGGTTGTCCAATTTGTTGGCATATAATTTTTCAGAATATTCTATTAAAATTCTTTGTACTTCTGTGGTGTGGTTGTTATTTCTCCTCTTTCAATTCTGATTTTGTTTATTTCAGTCCTCTTTCCTTTTTTGTTTGTCCTAAGTCTGGCTAAAAGTTTATCAATTTTGTTGATCTTTTCAAAGAACAAGCTCTTGGTTTTATCGATCTGTTCTATTCTAGGTTTTTTGGTTTTTTTTTTTTTTGTTGTTGTTGTTTGTTTGTTTCTACTTCATTTATTTCTTCTCTAATTTTATTATTCCCTTCCTTCTATGCTTTTGGGTTTTGTCTGTTGTTTCTTTTCTAGTTGCTGTAGTATACAGTTCAGTTGTTTGAGATTTCTCTTGCTTCTTAAAGTATTATTGTATTACTATCAATTACTTACTCAATGTTTGTTACTAACTGCTTTTAGCATTTGGGTGCTTCCCCCAATGTCCATCAACAGATGAATGGATAAAGAAGATATAGTGTGTATGAGTGTATATATGTGTATGTATATGGCATACATACCATGGATGTATATACCATATCTATACACAATGGAATACTACTCAGTCATCAAAAAATGAAATCTTGCCATTTGCAATGATGTGGATCGAACTAGAGAGTATTATGCTAAGCAAAGTAAGTCAACCAGAGAAAGATAATTATCCTATGATCTCACTCATATGTGGAACTTAAGAAACAAAACAGAGGATCATAGGGGAAGGGAAAAAATAAAACAAAATGGAATCAGAGAGGGAGACAAACCATAAGAGACTCTTGATCATAAAAAACAAACTGTGAGTTGCTGAGGGGAGGGGCAAGGGAGATGGGATAACTGGGTGATGGACATTAAGGAGGGCATGTGATATAATGAGCAGTGGGTATTACCTAAGACTGATGAATCACTGAACTCTACCTCTGAAACTAAAAATACACTATATGTTAATTAATTGAAAAATATATAAATTGAAAAAAAGGAAAAAAAACCCCACTACATTTGGTAACTGTGTAGCAAGACCTCTGAGGAGCTACAAAGGAGGAGTCACCAGAGAACTAAGGGAAAAATCAGAGAAAAGAAAGAGAGGGGAAGAGACTGCTCTGAGTCAGAGGGTTGGTCAACAGTGTCAAATGCTCTTCAAGGGCTAAAGGATATTGAAAACTTTTTTTTTTTTAAATAAAAGCTATTTGGGTACTCCCATGTTGGATACATGCCTATTTACAACTGTTAAATTTTCTTGTTGGATTGTCCCCTTAATGGTTATATAGTGTCCTTCTTAATCTCTTGTTACCATCTCTGTTTTAAAATTATTTTATCCCATATAAGTATTGCTACCCCAACTTTCTTTTCAAATCCCTTTGCATGATAAATGCTTCCTTATCCCTTCACTTTCAATCTACAGGTGTCTTTAGGTCTGAAATGAATCCCCTGCAGGCAGAATGTAGATCGGTCTTATTTTTCTATTTATCTCGTTACCCTATGCCTTTTGATTGGAGCGTTTAGTCCATTTACATTCAAAGTAATTATTGAGAGGTATGTATCTATTGCCATTTTTGTTACTTGTTTTATGGTTGGCTTTCTTTAGTGATATACTTGGATTCATTTCTCTTTATTTTTGCATATTTATTACTCACTTTTGATTTCTGGTTACCATTCGGCTTACCATATAACAGGTTCTGCATAGAGCAGTCTGCATGAAGTTGATGGTCACTTAATGTTTGAAGCCATCCCTTACTCCTCTCTCCCCACACTTTATTAGGTATGTAGTGTCATACTCTACATTATTTTATTGTGTGAGTCCCTTGACCGATTTTTATGACTATAGTTCTTTTTACTGCTTTTACACTTCTTACTTTCCTGACTCTTGCTTGTGGTCTTTCCTTTCCACTCCAAAAGTTCCCTCTTTAATATTTCTTGTGGGGCTGCTGTAGTGGTCATGAATTCCTTGAACTTTTGTTTGTCTGGGAAACTCCTTATCTCTCCATCTATTCTGAATGATAGTTTTGCTGGATAGAATATTCTTGGCTGCAGATTTTTCCCTGTCAGCACTTTGAATACATCAGGCTACTCCTTTCCACATGGGGCCACACTTCTATCGTAAGCCAGCTTTATGCTACAATCACCCTTCCTCTTCAGGGGACTACAATATCTCTCAACACTTACATTAAGGAAACGTCTTCTGCATCTGTCTTCTCAAACACAGCCTGCCCAACTTCCCTCTGAGGTCTGTCTGCTTTTCACTAGCACCTCTATTATCCCTAACCAAACGACTGAAAAATCTCACATTTGTCCTCAATTCTCTTTATCTTCTTCCAGTTGAAACCTATGAATCAATAAGCAACCAAGTCCTGCCAATTCTTCTGTCATGTCTACTGCACCCCTTTATTGGGCTCCCTCTTGGTGATGGGCACTGAAGATACAAAGATAAATAGAAGACATCATGCTGCCAAAGAGCTATCAAGTGTCCCTTCTTTGATATTTTTAGAGCTACCACTGATGTTCTAGATGTTCTAGTACAGCCAGCCCTTGGCTACTCTGGCTTTCTTCCTTTTTCTTCTTCTTCTTTTTTTAAAAAATATTTTATTTATCTATTTATGAGAGAGACACAGAGAGAGAGAGAGAGAGAGACAGAGAGAGAGAGAGAGAGAGGCAGGGACATAGGCAGAGGGAGAAGCAGGCTTCCCATGGGGAGCCCAGTGTGGGACTCGATCCCAGGACCCTAGGATCATGCCCTGAGCCAAAGCCAAAGTGGACGTTCATCCACTGAGCCACTCAGGCGACCCCTGCTCTGGCTTCTTCAGTCTATTCACTCCTTCCTAAAAGTCCAATTCACATAGCATTTTTCTAACCAGACACATTCCCTAAAGTAATAAATTCATTATGTAATACCCTTGGTATCTCCATGGGGTTCCAGTGTCTACAGGAAATCTGTGGGATCTACTCAAATCATCAGAGCTCTGTGTGTCCTGGGCTCACCCCTATCTATCTGCAGGTCTTCTCTTTATCCCAAGCACGTGCTCCAGTGAAGCTGGTTCTGAAAGTACCTGATGTTTACTCCTGACTCCATCACCTCTCCCTTTCTACTCATCATCTGAGTCACAGTTCAAGTCCTATCTATCTCCTTCCATAAAATGAAATTTTATATCCCACATGGACTGTGTAGTGATATACCATGGTATTTGTATAAATCACTCATTTTGACATGAAATCATATATATATTTATAGATTTCTTTTTTGTCTTTCCAAACTGACTACAATTTCTTTGAGATTGGTAAGAAAACCTTATGTTTTTTCTTGTGTACCTTCAGGTGTTTATTGATTTGAAATATATTTATTCAGGTCCTACCTTTGTATCCTGCACTATACCAGGCTGACGGGGTCCATTGTTCTTTAACATAGTAAAAACCCTAAACAGATATTTGTTGATAAACAAAATTCATCCCCCCCGCTAGCAAGTGGCATATATATTTCAGAAAAGTAACTCTTAAAAACTGTCCTATTTTTAAATCATGTGGCCAAAGAAGTCCCATAATTTCCCAATAGCCCCTTGGTGTCAACTGCTAGGTAGAAGCGGATTTAGAATATACTCACTTGCTCATATTTGACAGAATTTAATGCACCTTCTGTAATTCCTGTTAAAAGGATACTATCACCTTTTAAAGGGTCACATTTCGCTTTTCTCCAATATAAAATGCTCACATAAAGAAAATGGAGACTTTGCCAATTTAATAAAAGGAGATGTTCCTATACTACCAGTTTTATAAATAAGCCAGCCCCAGATTTAGCCAGCTGTATTAGTAAAAATTTAGGAAAGTGGACAGTTTAATTACGATTTAATTGTACAGACTTCTGTTGAGGGTGTACATAATTTAGTTTACAAATATGCCCATAAAAAGAACATTACAATACAATAAATATTCAAGTGAATAAATAAATGTCACCATGACTATTCTCTTCCATGACAAAAACAATCAGTGTTATAGTTCCAGATGTTTACTTAAACTGGCCCTGGAGGGATAGATAGGCCATGGGTAATCATCATGGTTACTGATGTACTTTTTATACTGAGATGGTACTAAGGAGAAAATGGCCATTCTGTCTGCATATCATCAATCTCTATGGCTTCTATGCAGCATAATTTGCAGCAGTGACTCTCAAGCAGCTTTGGATTTGAAGAGATTCCTGATTTTTATCACAAGAAAAAGAAAGGAAAAAAAAAAGAAAAACTTTAAAGAGAATACATATATTTTTTAATTGAACCAGACATTGTCTGAAAATCTGCAGAGATCACTGCAGACTGAGAATAAGGTTACCTTCTTCAAGAGAGGATTTGCTTTTGCTTCTCTCAGACATCTGGGCTTAGGGTAGATCTGAATCCAACTGAGGATGGAAATGATTCAGATCTGGGCTTCACTCATTTAGAAAACTGATCTTTTCTATGGATATCTGGAAGCTCTGCTCTGCTTCTCTGCCTGTCAGCATTTAGCAAGGTTTTTTTTTTTTTTTTTTTTTTTTTTTTTTTTTTTTTTTTAGAAAAATCAGCCTCAAATGCAGGGCTCACCTCCCTTGGCTTCCTTCTTCTGGATTTTAGTCCTAAAAATTCTCCCTGCCTTGGTAGCTTGCCAGTTCCCTCAAACAGTGTACTTTGTTTAGTAAACTTTGCTTATTTAGTATACTTTGTTTTCCTTGTATTATTTGCAAAAGGTCTGAACTAAGGCAATTTCACAGTTGGAAAATCTCCTTTACCCCTACTTTGGTGATTTGTGTCACTACTCACTAGTCTTTCTAACTGATTATCTTGGACTCATCTTTAACAGCTCAATGCACTTCAGTTTCTCCCTCTTCTTCTTTTGTCTCTTCTGCACATGTAGAAAAGTCTCTCTAAACCACACTCCTTGGCCACTTGTTGACCTTGTGATCATTTATGTTATAACTGCACATGCATACTTCTATCCAGTCTCCTGGTCACAGAGATCTCTCAAGTCTAGTCTTCAGTAGACTGTGTCTTAAACCATTTAAGCTGCTATAACAGAACAGTATTGACTGGGCATGTTATAAACATCAATTTATTTTCACAGTTCTGCAGGCTGGGAAGTCCAAGATCAAGATGACAACAGATTAGCTGTCTGGTTCAAGCCACTTTCTGGGACTTAGATGGCATCTCTTGCTGTGTCCTCACATAGTGAAAGGGGCATAAGGGCAGTCTGGGATCTTGTACAGGTCATTGCCCCACCTATGAGGGCTCAGTCCTCATAACCCAGTCACTTCCCAAAGGCTCCACCTCCAAATACCATCACATTGGGAGCTAGGTTTTCAATTTATGACTTTTGAGGGGATACATTCAGTCTATATCAGACTATGTAGCATGAAATATCCTGGAAATTAAATACACAAGAATCCCTTTTCTTGCCCCTCACCCTGAATATCAGTTAGGAAAGATGCTTAATGGCATCCTACAGGAAGCTGACACACCCATGAGTCTACCTGATGGAGGGAAAATATTCACTGTGAGCTCTAAACTGGTCAGGAAGTTCCTCTTTCACTCAGTGGGAGCTGGCCCGAACCCTTCTCATTCTAGCAGAATAAAAGTCAGCTGGTCCAATGACCTGAGCATAAAGTAAGTGAAAGTGGGGCAGGCAAAGCCACAACACTGTGTAAATAAGAAGCACTTCCTTCCCACAGTAAAGAAAGACAAGTAGCAGATACTTCTGTAGAGAATCTCAGGGGAAAACTGGCTCTTTCAGAAGGTCTTCAAAAGGCTGAAGGCTTACAGTCTGAAAATATGAACCAGTAAAGATAAAAACATATTTCTGGACTGTAACATAATAACATGGCCCCGGACAAAACCTGTGTTAAAAGCAGAACAAAGAATGAGAATGTGGCAAAGAGAAGCAGAGCCATGTAGACCAGGCAAGCATGGAGACAACTGGCCTGGCTGTGCCATAGGGCTGGGAGTAAGGGGTACCAGGTAAATGTCTATGCACCCCTTGCTGCATCGTGCTTTGATGCAATTTCCCTCTGTCTAGATGGGATCCAAGCTATCCACGGACAGAACAGTTCTATAATCATCAACCGATAACCTGGCCTTGTCTGGTTGATGGCTCCTCTCCAGGTTATCAGCTGTAACCACTCACAGTCCTGAATGATGCTGGTGTTTATTTTATTTTTTTTAATGCGGGTGTTTAAATGCCAACAAGAAAACTGGAAGGAAAAACACAGAGAGGAACACAGTTTTTGTCCAGAAGTGACGGGACCGTGGATGACATTTTCACTCTATGTTTTCCAAGCACTCCTGAATGCTATCATATTTTATTTACAAAATAAGTAAATACCAAATACAAATGGTATAAAGAAGCACCAATGTCCTCTAAAATATAATTAACAGTACAACAAAAATTTCTTTTTTGAACTTAAGGTTTTTTTGTCATGAATTCCAATAGCAGAATTACATTTCTATATAAGAGATGGGGATAGAACACCCTGGGTCTCAGGAGGGGGATCTGAGAAGTAAATCAATCTGATTGTCAGGTGGCCCCTTCTACTCTTCTTTCTCATGACATGTTATTTCCCATACAAAGCAAATACACAAGACATTATTTAAATCCCGTAATATTTATGAAGTGATTTTTTTTACCTAAAATTCTCATATTCTTCTTCTTGTCGTTTCCATGGACAGTTCTGTATATTTCTGATAACCTGAAGATAGTCACTCTCTAAATACCTAAAAGTCAAACATCAGTAAAATTAGAAAACAGAGATCTCACATATTGCTAAACATACATATAGGTGTTCTAAAGGACACTTTTAGAATCTGCTCATTTTAGCTCTCTAAATCTTTTATGAAACAAGGTAATGTAGAAACAAGTTAATATCCTACCCTTTTCCAAACCTCTCGGACCATAAATTTGGAAAGAATTATTATGTTGATTCAGGAATGTATAATTTGTGCATACCATAAGTCAAGTCTGGTATTACAAATAAACCATGACAGCACCCCAATTCGCATTCATATCTTACAGCCATTTCATTTCATTATAACTCACTGACAAATATATTTTATAGATGTTTACCATAAATATACAGTTTATCACTTTTTTATACTCTAAGTTGATTGATTTACCTTGGGATATATGGATAAAATGTCCTAAAATAATCATCTTAAATTTTAATTCTGAATAGTACACTAAAAAAACCAGATTAAGTTAAGAGAGATGTATATTGGCATAAAAAACCTATAGGTTTTGCAGAATCCCAGTCCCCAGTAAATCTCCTTCTACCTGAAATTCCATTTGTAAGTATTAATTTCTTTAATCATAAAAAGACTAACTTTAAGGATTATAATTTAAAATGCAAGTACTGGGGCCCCTGGATGGCTCAGTTGGCTAAGTATCTGTCTGCTTTCAGCTCAGGTCATGATCCTAGATCAAGCCCCACATCAGGATCCCTGCTCAGCGGACAGTCTGCTTCTCCCTCTCCATCTGCTCCCCCAACCCCCACGACTTGTGCTTTCAGTCTCTCCCTCTCTCTCTCTCTCTCTCTCTCACACACACACACACACATACACACACACACACACACACTCTTCTTCAAATAAATAAAATCTTTTTAAAATTTGAAAAAAATTAAGAAAATAAAACGCAATATTCCTTTGTGTGGAAAAAAAACCCTTAAATTTTCTTCCAATTAGTATCTTAGTCATTCGTTGCTTACTACTTGAGACAAAGGCTCTGCATGGAGAAGATGATGTGTGGTGGGATGGGTGGAGAAGGGAGAGGGCTATGAAAAATCCTGTTAGAAATCACTCCCCCATCTCCATCCAGCAAAATGCAGACCCTCCAAAGCTTAGCTCTGAAAGAGATATTTTTATAGGTTAGGAAGGTCATCAAGCAACTCCTCTCCCTCTGAAGTTTACCTACCTTTTGGGTATCTCTCTTTTCAATGGTGCTGCCAAAATAAAAAATATATATATATATATTTCCCCTGACTGCTGTTGGCCCAGCTAAGAAAATCTGAAAATCTTAAAGGCTGTTATCTACCAGAGAAGCAAAGAAAGAAGCTATCATAGGAGAAGTTAAAAATAGTTTTACTTGTATATAGTCCTCCAACCTTAATAGATTTTCCTTATTCCCATAGGTAAGACTTGTCCCAGTATGCCAAGTAGCCTGAGATATCTATATACTCTACCTCCAAAGCTTTGTCTAAAGTGTGACACTTCCTAGCTGGAGTAAATATTGACCTGTTTCCACATGGTAGGAGATACCCAGAGATTCTGCAAGACATTGTTAATTGAGAGAGAGAGAGAGAGAGAGAAATACACATTCAGCAACCTACCCAAGGCTCTCTCAATTTCTGGCTCTTTAACAGAGACATGACACTGTGCCTATTCTCTCCTGTTTGGAGTCTTGTCTATCAGCAAGGCATGGTTTTTAGTCATTTGATCATATTCAAAACAGGACACTAAGTTTACCAGGGTCTATCAGGCAAAGTAACAAAGGTAATGCTATCTCACAAAACTCAATGAAAGAGAATATGAAGATAGAAGCCAAATACAAATATCTTCTAATTAAATCAATGAGAACTGCAACTGTATTTGAAGTTATCAAGATAAAACATAAAACTACAGTAAGTATGAAATTAATATCCTCTTATAAAAACTAAGTTCGTCAGTTTGAAGTTTCCTTTAAATGCTATTTATAAGATGAAAAGAAAATTTAATTGTTTATGATGCATAGCTAAGATAGTAAGATTAGTGACTTGAAGACAGAGCAGTAGAAACTACTGAAAATGAGACATAAAAGGAAATAAAAGATTGAGTCAAAAAGTTACAATCATTCAGCTGTAAGATAATCTCAAGTGGTCTAATGTATGGGATATTATGACCCTAGAAAGACAGGGAAGACAAAAAACTTTTTCAAAAAATTAAGGTGGCAAATTTTCCAAATAAGAACTATAAATCCACAGATCCCAAAAGCTCAACAAAGTGAAAATACAAGAGACATTAAAACACACACACACACACACACACACACACACACACACACACACACACACTAGCAGTGCCTGGGTGGTTAAATCAGTTAAGCACTCAGATGCATGATTTCAACTCAGGTCATAATCTCAGAGTCAGCATATGGAGCCCCAAATAGGGCTCCCCTCTCAGTGGGGAGTCTGCTTGAGGATTTTTGTTTTTCCTCTTCCTCTGCCCTCCCACAACTTGTGTGAGCACAGTCTCTAAATCAATCAATCATCAATCTTCCTATCTATCTTAAACTACTAAGACACAGAATGATAAAATTTCTTTAACCAGTGATAAAGAAAAAATCTTAAAAGTAGTTAAGACAAAAGAGGGGTGCCTGGGTGGCTCAGTTAAGCATCTGCCTTCAGCTCAGGTCACAATCCTGGGGTCCTGGGATGGAGGCCCATGTAGGACTCCCTGCTCAGTGAAGAGTCTGTTTGTCCCTCTCCCTCTGCCCCTCCCCTGCCCCACTTGTGCTCACTCTCTTTCTCTCTGTCTCTCTCAAATAAATAAATAAATAAATAAATAAATAAATAAATAAATATTTTTTAAATAGAGAAAAGAGACATATTATATACATAGAAACAAAATAAGATTACAGCAGACTTGTCAGAAACAACACAAAATAAAAGGCATGGAACAATACCATTAAAATAAGGAACATGATTTAGGGGGATTGTCAATTTAGATTTCCATAGTTAGCAAATCTTTCAAAAAATGAGGGTAAAACAAGGACTTTTTCAGACATACAAAGGCTGAAAGAATTCACACCAGCACACTTGCAGTACAAGGAATGCTAAAGGAGTACTTCCAGCAGAAGAAAAAGGAAACCAGAGTAAATCCAGATCGATACAAAGTAACAAAGAACACTAGAAATGGCAAATATGTAAATATATACAAAAATCTTCTTTTTCTATATCTAATAAATAATTTTTTTAAGATTTCATTTATTTACTTGAGAGAGAGTGAGAGGGAACACAGAGGCAGAGGGAGAAGTAGGCACCCCACTATTTAAAGTAAATATAATAATAATAATATATTAGACAGTTTATAACATATGTAGAATGAACCCCTGACAACTATAGAACAAAGGCCAGAAAGGGGATGATATAAAGCATTTGAAAGCAGATTGTGATGACAATTAAAATGTAAACAGTTGACCTTCAAACAACACAGGGGTTAGTGGTCCTCACCCTTTGTGCAGTCGAAAAGTCACATATAACTTTTGACTCTGCAAAAATGTAATTACCAATAGTCTACTATGGACCAGAAGCCTTACCAATAACATAAATAGCAAATTAACACATATTTTGTATGTTAATTTGTATGTATTCTATGCTGTATTCTTACATTAAGGTAAGCTAGAGAAAAGACAAAGTTATTCAGGAAGTCATAAGGAAGAGAAAATACATTGACAGTACTACACTATTAAAAAAAAAACAACAACAAAACGTATAAGTGAACCCATGCAATTCATTTTATTTAAGGTAAAACTGTAGTGTTCACTTAAAGCAATCAGTAACAACAAAGCCATAAAAAGTGATGATGTAATCATAAAATAACAACCAAAAGAAGGCAGGAAAAGGAAAAGGAACAAAGAGTAGGTAAATAGAAAACAAATAACATGATAGTAGATTTAAATCCAACCATATGAATAATCATATTAAATGTAAATAATGTAAACATACCAATTAAAAGGCAGAGAAAGTCATCTTGGATTTTCAATAAGCAGGAACCAATCACATATTATTTACAAAATAAACATTTCATATAAGCAAACAAAAGTAAAAGGTGAGAAAAGATCTACCATAGTAGAACTAATTAAAAGTGGGTTTGTTTAAAAAATATAATTAATAGGGTGCCTGAGTGGCTTAGTCAGCTAAGCGTCTGCCTGCAGCTTAGGTCATGATTCTGGGTCCTAGGACTGAGCCCCACATCAGGCTCCCTGCTCTGCAGCGAGCCTGCTTTTCCCTCTGCCTCTGCCTCTCTCGCTCTCTCTGCATTTCTTCTGAATAAATAAAATCTTTTAAAAAAATAAAAATAAAATTGATAGACTTATTATCACATTGCTCAGGTGAAAAACAGACACAAATGACCAAGATGAGACCAATGACAGATTGCAGGACTCACAGTCCTACAGACATAAAAGTATTACAACAACTTTCTGCCAAAAAATTTGACAACTTACACACAATGGACATATTTGTTGAAAGGCACCAACTACAAAGCTCTCTCAAGAAGAAATAGAGGTCAGAATCAGAGGGAGATGTGTTCAGAGAGATCCAACATTGCTAGCTTTGAAGGTGCAGTTAAAATATAGGACAGTTCTGGTTCAAGATGGTGACACAGATAGATTCTAAACTCACCTCGGACACACTGAGTCTGCAGCTACATATGCAACGTTTTCCCCTTAAACACACACACACACACACACACACACACACACACACAAAAGCAAAACTAAAGGCTGGCTGGGTAACAACTACATGTTAAGCAAATGAGAAGGAAATGTCATAGTAGGTAGGAAAGGCTGAGACACAATCTCTCCATAAACCCCACCCCCAATGCAGTGGCCCACAACTAGCAGGGAACTCAAAACCCAGAGATTCTCCCTGAGGAGCAAAGGGTTCGAATCCCATGTGCATTTCAACTTTCAAGACATACCCTTGGTAAGATGAGCCCTTAAAATTCTAACTTTGAAAACCAGTGGGCCTTATGTTCAAGACCCACGAGAATGAAGCAATCTGAGAAACTGTTCTTCAAGCGCTTGTGTGCTTGGACTCACCCACCCCAGGACCCAACTCAATGGCAGCTGACTACTCGAGACTTAAAGTAGAGGTTCCCTACTTACATAAAAACACCAGGCTAAGGAGGCAGGTATCTAATTTAACACACACATCTAGAAGCCTGCAGGACCATTCTCCGGGATGGAGGCTGACGGATGCCGTCTTCATGCTCCCTCTGCTGTGCTCCATTAGAGCAGCATATCCCATAAAGGAATTTTTAGACATATGAAGCCCTGATTTCTGCAGGTGCCACCTTGACTGCCTAGCTCTAGAGGCCAGGGGAGCTTGCAGTCCTGGTTCCATGGGACTGTAATAATAAGTGTCCGCAAAAAGGAGCTCACATCCCTGTCTAGCACCCCAATTTTTGTGACTGTTGTTAGGGTATACCTCTACGTGACCTGGCTCTGGTGATGAGAGCGATCTCTCATGGTTCCCACAGGACTGTAACAGAGAAAGAATTCGGAAGCAGTGACCATCCTCAGTGGTCCAGGAACTTGGTCTTTAGTGAAGGAAACCTATTAGCTAATCATAACTATGGCCTGAGAGGCAGGCTTCTAACTGAACATGTACCTGAGGGCTGACTGTAATCCTTTCCAGAGTCCTTGACAACAGGTCCTGTGTTCACACTCATACTCTGCTGTCCTCCAGAGCACCAGCATCTTTTGGAGGGGAGCTTTCCATGCCTGGTACTCTGGTCATTATGTCTGGTACCCCAGTATTTGTGGCTGCCACCCAGGTGACACCTCCCAATCACCTGACTCTGGTCACTGGAGGGGCTTGCCTTTTTGAGTCCCATGGGACTATGGCAATCAGTCTGACAGTTCTTGGCAGGCTATCACCCAGAGGACACCACACAAACACTGATCTGAAGCACATCACATAGTCTTTCTGCAAAGGAGGCCTCTTTTTACTTGTCCTGGAGCTATCATCTGAGGGGCAGCCTTCAGATTTGGCTCACATTTATGCCCTACAGAGATGCTTTCAAAGAATGCAGGCTGTGGACACATCTTGGTACTCTCTCTGCTTTGCTCTAGCTTGCCTGTGTCACCCAGAAAAGGTTTATTACATTTATCTTGGGCTCTGATTTTTGCTACTGCCATCCATGGAACACCTCCAGATCACCTAATTTTGGTGGCTGGTAGGGTTTAGGCTTACAGTCCCACAGGACCGTATATATATTGGCATACTTTAAAAAGTTGATGCCTGAGGTTCTGGCTTCCAGTGAGAACCTAGGCACTGAGATCCTCCACTTTGGGACACTGACAAGTACTGGCACATACTTAACTACTGGAGGTGATGAAAACTACAACAGTCTGCTTAGGCAAGCACAAAGGTTTGAGATACAACCAAGAGCTGGGGTGGGGTTGAGACACAAGCTTCATATTTTACACAAAGCCACTCCTTTAAGACTGGGTGAGGTGATTGTTCCATCTATTTTACAGAAATCAACACAGAGGAATGTGTTCCACATGAAAGAACAGAAAGCCTCAGGAAAAAGAAAAAACCTTAATGAAATGGAGATAAGTAACTTACCTGGAAAAAAAGTTGAAAGTAATGGTCACAAAGATGCTCACAGAACTGGGGAGATGAATGGATAGACATAGCAAGAACTTCAAAAGAGAGAAAATATAAGAAAGCACTAAATAGAAGTCATGGAACTGTAGAATATAATCACTGGACTGAAAAATATCCTAGAGGGGTTCCACAACAGACCAGATGAAGCAGAACAAAGGATCATTCAACTCAGGGACAAGGCAGTGGAACTCACCCAATCAGAGCAACAAAAAGAGTAAAGAATTTTTTTAAAAAGTGAACATAGCTTAAGCGACCTATGGCACAGCATCAAAAGGGCTACTGTTCATATCATTTGGCTCCCATAAGGAAAAGACATAAAGGGGCAGAAGTCTTTAAAAAAAATGTTTAAAAACTTCCCTAACCCATGGAATGAAACAGACATACAGATCCAAGATGCCTAGAGATTTCCAGAAAAGAGGAACCCAAAGAAACACATATGAAGACCTATTATAATTAAAGTGTCAAAAGTGAAAGACATGGAAAGAATATTCAAAGCAGCAAGACAAGAACAACTTTCTATGTACAAGGGAACCCACATAAGACTAAGCAGATTTTTTAGCAGAAACTTCACAGACCAGAAGATGGCATGATACATTCAAAGTGCTGAAAGAAAAATAACATCCAACCAAGAATATTCTACCCTGAAGAGTTATTGTTCAGACTTGAAAAAGAGACAGAATTTTACAAAAAAGCAAAAGCTAAAGGAGTTCATCATCATTAAACTAGCCTTAAAAAAATTAAAGGGACTGAACATTGAAAAAAAGAGCATGAATTAGTAACAAGAACAAATAAGAATAAATCTCACTGGAAAGGTAAATATATAGTAAAGGGAGTAGATCAATCACTTATAAAGCTTGTATAAAAGTTAAAAGACAGAAAAATAACTACAATTACAATAATCAAAGGATCCACAATATAAAAAGATAAAAAGATGTAAAATGAGACATCAGACACATAATATATTGAGGGGGAAAAGTAACAATATTGAGCTTTACAATGGTTGTTATCAACTTAAAATAGACTTATAGAGAAATTCTTATATGTAAGCCTCATGGTAACCACAAAGCAAAAACAGAATACAGTAAATACACAAAAGAGAAAGAGAAAGGATTATAAGCATACCACTAAAGAAAGTCATCAAACCACAAAGGAAGAGGGCAAGAGAAGAAAGAAACAGAAACTATTAGGAACTGCCAGAAAGTAATGAAAAAAATGGCAATAAGTACATACCTGCAATAAATACTTTAAATGTAAATGGACTAAATTCTCCAATTAAAAGACAGAGTGGCTGAATGGATAAAAGAAAAACAAGAGCTGTCTATATGCTATCTACAAGAGACTCACTTTAGACATAAGGAATGACACAGATTGAAAGTGAGAAGATGGAAAAAGGTATCCATGCAAATGTAAACCAAAAGAAAAGTGGAATAAGAATAGCTATGCTTATATCAAAGTGGGCTTTAAAACAAAGACTATAGGGATGGCTGGGTGGCTCAGTGGTTGAGCATCGGCCTTCGGCTCAGGGCATGATCCCAGGGTCCTGGGATCGAGTCTCACACTGGGGTCCTTGCAGGGAGCCTGCTCCTCCCTCGGCCTGTGTCTCTACCTGTGTCTCTGTGTCTCCAATAAATAAATAAATAAATAAATAAATAAATAAATCTTTTAAAAAATTAATTTTAAAAAACTAAAGACTGTAATAAAAGACAAATACGAGTATTACATAATGATAAAAGGGTGAACCCAAAAGAAGATAAAACATTTCTAATATTTATGCATCCAACATAGAATCACCTGAATATATAAACCAAATATTAACATACTTAACGGGAGAAATAAACAGCAATACAATAATAATAGGGGTCTTTAATAATGGATAGACCATCTAGATAGAAAATCAGTAAGGAAACATCAGCCTTAAATGACACATTAGACCAGATAAACAGACCAGATAAACAGAAATTTAATGAACATTCCATCCAAAAGCAGCAGAATATATATTCTTCTCAAGGACATACAGAACATTTTCAAGATATATAACGTTAGGCTGAAAAACAAATCTTAATTTGATTTCTTCTTGACCCATTGGTTGTTCAGTAGCATACTGATTAATATTCCCTATTTGGGTATTTTCCAGTTTTCTTCAAGCAATTAGTATCAAGTTTTATACCATCATGGTCAGAAAAGATGCTCGATATGATCATTTGTCTTAAACTGTTAAAACATTGATAGCTTGAAACTGGCCAAGGTGGTAGTATTTACACCACAGGCATCGGCAAATGTGACAAATCAGGGCTGCCTCTTTCCTGAGCAAGTTGTTAAATATGAATGAGTGCACAGCTGCTCCTACACTTCCCTCCAACTGGACAACCTGTTGACCTGACTCAAAACCTTTCACTACCCCTCCACCCTAGTTTGAGCTTTTGGAGGCCTGCCAAGAAGGCCAAGGGAGACCTGGCTGCCCCACCTGATTCTTCCATCAAGACTGATCCACAGTGGTCCCAAGCCCGAATGAAACAAAACTATCACATTCAATCCAAATAGTAACTGCTATCTTGGAAATTAAAGGTGATTTTATCTCCACCAAGATTTTGAACAAATGCTCAAGAAAAAAAAAGTGCATTATACTTTTACTTTGACTTCTTTGGAAAACAGAGTTGTGTTAGTTGTGTTAGTTAATTAGATAGAGTTTGCCTTTCTATCAAGCATAAGCTAGAACATTAAACTTCTCATCCACTGCCAATTAGAATAAAGGTGCATTATAAAATATGTAGTGACTTTAAAACATTTTCGTTTTAGTGACATGCATCCCCCAGTAAATTGTAGCTGGCTCCAATTTAACTTAATATTGAAAGATATCAATCATAAGGTATCTAACTTTTCTAATAAGTTAACTATATAGAAGGGCTTCTGACTTTATAGTCACTGATATTTAAAACTAAGTCAACACATTAAAGCAGACCTACCTATTACAAAGGAAGAAATATTCCTGGCCATTTTATAATCAGAAGACAGTGATCAAGCTATTTACTTCCCAAGGTTGCTATGCTTAGGGAACCTTTTGTATGTCCACTCTAGAAATGAAGGGTTACCCTCTAAACATTACAAAGGGAAGACTAAAGAATAAAGAATATCAAAACACACATTTTTCTCTACATGCTTGCCCTTTCCTACTGAAAAATAACTCACCAACCAGCTTTCTTAGAAAATTAAAATTGTGATCATGACCTGTAAAATGGGAACATGGCTGGAGTGGAAAACCATCTGAGAAGGTAAAATTCACGTATGCCACAAGTGTGCACTAATTGATGGGAGAAATGTGTCCCTGTAAACCTTTCCTGTTAAGTAAAATGCTCTAAATCACACCATAACATCATACTTTCTGCAAATTTACATTTAGGATAGTCCTCACCCCACAACCTTGAAAGACAGCTGTCTCTATGACATTACCCCATTTTTATGGATGACATAACTAAAAATTCTGAGATGATGAATAGCTTGCTCAATATTATATTGTAAGTGGATGAGCTAAGAATTAAACTCATGACTTTTGATTCACAGTCTGGCTCTCTTTCCAATGTATCACACTGCATCTCATCTATTTTCATAATGAAACTGAAATTAATCCCATCAGAAACATTTTCTGGTCCCAAGACATACAATAAATCATACTAAATAATGCAGCAAGTTATTTTCAAAAGAATAAATAAGGTCTATTTAAATCACTATCAATAATACTCAAAATAAAATACAAATTATAAATAACATTTGAAATGACACTAAGTAAATATATTAAAATTGAAAATACTCTCCTAGAAACTGCTCTTTGGAGACAAAGACGCATACTATATGGCTAGTTTTATCTCATTAAGATAGAAATAAGGCTTTTTAAAAGCCCTACGTAACTTCTGGTTAATTCATGTAATCATTAAATACTTATTGGGTACTTATTGGGCATTTATTAGACACCTAGAAGTAATCTTGAAGATATTAATCTATTATCCCAATTAAGCTGCTGAGATACTGATTTAGTTTCTTATAACATCACTTCATGGTGAAAGCCAGCCTTTTTGTCTAAGGGAATGTCTAAGGGAAATACCAATATTAAGTCAATAAAATTTTTTTTTAAAAAAAGGTTCTATTTATTTATTTGAGACAGTATGCAAGCAGGGGTAGGGACAGAGGGAGAGAGAGAATCTCAAGCAGACTCTGCTGTGCAGGTAGCGTGACGCAGGGCTTGACCTCACAACCCTGAGATCATGACCTGAGCTGAAATCAAGTCAGTCACCTAACCAACTGAGCCAAAATCAGTAGGTTTCTAACTGGTATTGTGTACAGGTTAGTTTTTTGTAGCTAGTTTCTACCAAACCCTTGAAGAGCCCAGTTCTACATGAAACCACTAAATCAGTAGGTTTCTAACTGGTATTGTGTACAGGTTAGTTTTTTGTAGCTAGTTTCTACCAAACCCTTGAAGAGCCCAGTTCTACATGAAACCAAATGCTGCAAATCAGTATAATGTTATAAGATTTTCAGTTAATACAGCTAATCATTTTTATGGGGCAAAACTTTTAAAGAAATGGCTGATGAGGGATCCCTGGGTGGCGCAGGGGTTTAGCGCCTGCCTTTGGCCCAGAGTGCGATCCTGGAGACCCGGGATCGAATCCCACGTTGGGCTCCCAGTGCTGGGAGCCTGCTTCTCCCTCTGCCTGTGTTTCTGCGCTCTCTCTCTCTCTCTCTCTCTCTCTCTCTCTCTCTGTGACTATCATAAATAAATAAAAAATAAAAAAAAAAAGAAATGGCTGATGAATGTATGACAACTAACAAAAAGAAGTATACAGAAGGCAGACTGAATTGAGCTATGAATAATAGAAATATATTGTACTGACATTTCATCCACTAAAATTAGAATTTAATTTACATTGTTTTTAACTCTATGTGACAGTAGCTTCTATTTAGAACACTGTGGCTATTGTCAATTGGCACAGGAGAAATGGATCTTAAGCATTTATTCTCTCTACACTTGTCCCTCAGAGACGTTAAAATATTCTAAAACAGCCTCAGGAATTAATTCCTAAAAATGCCAATGTTCTTCTTGACAGCCCCAGTGAGATCTCCAAACTGCCATATGTGAAAAAGTCAGATATTGATTTTTTAGAAAAGAACACTTTCTCTGCCCTAGGCAATTAACTTTTGGAGTTTTGATATTAATTACATGTTTAAGACACATGCTAGGAGAGTGCCACAGTGACCTTAGACAGCCAAGAGGGAGTGGGTTGTCTACAGAGGACTGGGGTGTGGTATAGGAAAAGCAACACAGATTGATGAAGCCCATTCAAAGGCCAGCAACGATGGTACAGTAGGAAAGTTATTAGCATCCCAAGTCTATAGGCTACTCAAAGATACAGTTGGAGGTACAGAAGCAGGCCACTGGATAGGAGTGATGGCCTCTGATAAAGGATGTATCATCCCTAAATCAAGCCCATAAAGAGCATTTGGGGAGAATAAATACTCCAAATGTCCTCTCTTCCCACTTTCCACTCTCCTATAAATAATTCCCATACACTGACCCTAACCAGAAGCCAATGGTTATGAGAGTCCACCTACTGGAGCCCAAAAGTCAGCCTTGTAGAGCATGCAACAAGAATAAAAAAGAATAGAGAGTAGATCTGGAGGTTTAAAAAGGAATTTTATAGAGCAAATGAAAACTCATTCATAATGGTATTTTCAGAATTATTTGGAGGTAAGTGAATTTACATTGCTGGTCTGATTTGATATAATGCCTAAATCAAGCAGTACCTCGTAGCAAAACCAAAACCTTAATTTTCAGTGCCTCCTTCATGAACATTTGCAACATGCGAATACATCACCAGGACAGAAGGAATAAATAAAAAAAGAAGAAAGCTGCTCTTTAGGACTTTCCTATTTCCTCTCAAAACACAATCACAACATTTCTGAAGATGAGAAAAAGGATGATCTGCTTTTCAACTTCATTGAAAGAAATCTCCAGACATAGACAGGAATCACCAAAGATGAAAATAACAATTTAGTGATTTTATACTATCACTTTTTAGAAAGTCCCCTTTCTAAAGTCCCACATATTGCAAGGGATCTAAGAGAACCAATAAATTCAGTGTCTCCATCTCTTGAAGAGTTAATATCCTATAGTTAGAGTGAGTTACAACAGTGAAGGAGCCAGCATGGATAGGATACCTGGTAAGATTTTTAACCCCTATATGAGTGACTATTAATCTTTCACCTTTAAATTCTCCTGACTCATATAAGTAACCACCTCGTATCTATTATATATCTCTACAGCACTTCTCCTTTTATTTTCATATATTTACTCAGAAATACCTATTTGGGAATCCGCTACATGTGAGGTACTATTCTGGGGACCAATAATAATAGTGAACAAAATGAGACTGTTTTTTAAAAAAATCTATGTTCTCAGGAAATGTGTATGTAACAGAGGATGAGAGACAATAAACCAAATGTATGAACTGAATTATGTTCCCCCAAATCCATATGTTGAAACCCTAACACCCAGAACCTTAGAACTGGATTGTATTTAGAGATAAAGCCTATAAATAGGAGATTAAATTAAAATGAGGTCATTAGGGTGGCCCTAATCCAATCTGACTGGTGTTCATACCAGAAAAGGAAACATGTACATACAGAGACGCCAGTAGTGTGGCATGCATAGCAAAAAGACCACACGAGGACACAGCAAGAAGGTGGTTGTCTGCCAGCCAAGGAGAGAGGCCTCAGGAAAAATCAAACCTGATGACACCTCAATCTTGGGCTTTCAGCCACCAGAACTGTGAAAAATTTAAATTTAATTTCTGTTGTAAATTTAAGCCCCCATCTGTGACAATTTATGACAGCCCTAGCAAATTAACACACCAAATAATATGTACATTAATAGCATGTTAAAGTACTATGTACAAGTGCCAGAAAAATACTGCAAGAAAGGAGAAAAAGTGTGTGAAATAGGGTTGCAATTTAGGTAGAGTAGTCAGGAAAGACTGCACTGGGAGGTAAGAGTTGGGCAGACATGAAGAAGTAATAAGGTAAGCCAGGCACATACAGGGTTGTAGAAATGAGAAGAGCATTCTAGGCAAAAGGTATGACAAATGAAAAGGCCAGAGGAAAAGGAATGTTATGTTTGAGGAATAATATAGACAGGGTGGCTGGAAATCACCCATGAGTCATGCAGGAATCCACTTGTGGGTAGCAAGAGGTGAGGTCAGGAAGGTAACAAGAAATCTAATGGTAGAGGCCTTGCTATTCAAGGTATAAAGACCTCAGACTAGCAGCTGGCATAACATGGTTAAAACTGTTAGAAATGCAGAATCTCAGACCCTGTCCTAGATCTACAAAATCAGAAAATGTATTATGATAAAATCCACAAGTGATTCATAGGCACATCAAAGTTTTTAACAGCTTTATTGAGGTATACAGTTGACCCTTGAACAATACGGGTTTGAGCTGTGCAGGTCCACCTACCCATGGAATTTTCTTTTTTCTTTTTCTTTTTTAAAAGATTTTATTTATTTATTCATGAGAGACACACACACACACACAGAGGCAGAGACACAGGCAGAGGGAGAAGCAGGCTCCATGCAGGAAGCCTGACGCGGGACTTGATCCTGGGTCTCCAGGATCACACCCTGGGCTGAAGGAGGCACTAAACCGCTGAGCCACCTAGGCTCCCCAGGACTTTTTTTCAATACAGAACAGTACTGTAAGTGTATTTTCTCTTTCTTATGATTTTCTTAATAACATTTTCTTTTGTCTAGCTTACTGTATTGTAAGAATATGGTATAAAATATATATAACATACAAAATATATGTTAACCAAACTGTTTAGGTTATCAATAAGGCTTCTGGTCAACGGTAGTCTATTAGTGGCTAAGTCTTGGAGGAGTCAAAAGTTATACATGGATTTTCAACTGCACAGGGAGGGAGATCATTGTTCCTAATCCCATGTTGTTAAAGGGTCAACTATAATTTATATACCTCATAATTCATCCACTTAACGGGTACAAACCAATGGTTTTTAAAGAATATTCACAGATATGTACAGCCATCACTACAGTCAACTTGAGAACATTTTTGTCACCTCAAAATGAAATTTGGTACACTTTGGTTATCACCCCCTGCAACTCATAAATTTTGATATATAGTGCTTTTGTTTTCATTCATCTTGAAGTATATTCTGATTTTCCTTTATATTACCTCATGGACGCAATGATAGGAGAATTGCCTAATTTCCACATATTTATGAGTTTCTCAAATTTTTCCTGAATATTGACTTCAAATTTCATTACAATGTAGTCAGATAACGTATCTTGTGTTAATTCTATCCTTTTAAGTTTATTTCAGGCCTTGTTTTATAGCCTAGTATATGATTTATCCTGGAGAATGTTTTGTGTGTATTTGAGAAGAATGTACATTCTGTTGTTGGGTTGTGTATTCAGCAGAAGTCTAGTAGGTCTAGTTGGTACCCGGTGTTATTCAAGTCTTCCATTTCTTTGTTGATATTCCGTTTGGTTGTTATATTCACTACTAAAAATAAGATACTGAAGTCTCCAATTATTATTGAATTATTTATTTCTCCCTTGATTTCTGTCAGTTATTGCTTTGTTATTTTGGTGCTCTGTTATTAGGTTTATAAGTATTAAGTCTTTCTGCTGAGTTGATCTTTTTAGGATTATAAAGTCTCCTTCTTTATTTCTACTAACATTTTTTTTCTTTTAAAAGTCTACTTTTGTCTGATTATCAGTTTAGCCACTCCACATGCCATTTTTATTTTTTTTTATTTTTTTTTTTCAGATGCCATTTTTAAAACAAAGGGTAAAATAGCAGAGGAAAGTCTAACTAACTATATCAGTAATAACCCATTCACATTTAATGTTATTACTTAGTTAAACTTACATCTGTCATTTCACTCTTTGTTTTTATGTTTCATGTATTCTTTGTTCTTCTACTTCTTCTTTACAGAATTCTTCTGCCTTAAGTGAATATTTTATAGAGTAGCATTTTAGTAAGTTTTAACTTTATCTCTTAGTGGTTGTGCTAAGGCTTCCCATACATATCTTACTTTGTCAGAATTAGTTTCCAATTTATACTACCTTAACTGCACTGATATGGAAAATATTACTTACAGCTTATAGCTCTATTCCCTTTCCCCCACTTTTGTGGAAATTTTGTTATAAATATTATATCTATTCATGTTATATACCCACCTACACATTGTTATAATTATTACTTTACCATCTGTAATCATTTCCTTGGCCCAATTACAGCTTTGTTCCCCCACACACCTCCTTTGTGGTGTTATTGGCAAATATATTACATGTCTGTGTGAGAAATGCTTTTAAGGGCTTTGTGGGCTACTGTAATAATTTTACCTTTACTTCTCAGTGAAATGGGAAGACACTGTGATAGAAAAGTGACTTGATCTGACTTACATTTTAAAAAGGTTTCTACTGTATACTTGTTGAGAATAGCCTCTTAGGAAAAGAGAGACCAATTAAGAGAACTGCCACAATTCGAGAGTATAATAAAGATGGCTTGGACAAGGGTGGAATTGGTACAATTAGCAAGAAGAAATAATCAGCTTCTAAAAATGATCTGAAGATAGCCAGTAGATTTAATATCAGACAATGATATGAATAAAAAGAGAGGACTCAAGAATAACTTGGAGCATCTAGGCCTGAGCACTGGAAGAATAGATGTGGCATTAACGGAAGCTGGGAAAAGTGCTGGAGTACCAAGCATTTCCCTTTCGGAGAAAGTCCAGGAGATCTTGCAGGATGTGTAAGGTTTGAGATGCCTTATAGACATCCCAGGAAAGTGTTGATGGGACAAAGGAATATTCAAATATGGGAAGAGGTTCAGGCAGGAAATACAAATTTGGAAATCATCAGTATGTATGTGGTATTTTAATCCAAGAGACTAAATGTGGTCCTTGAGGACTGAGCATGAAGAGAAATGAGGCCTAAGGACTGAGTTCTGGGGCACTCCAGCCTCAAACGTGAGAAATGAGGAATCTGCAAAGAAGAATGAGAAGACAGTGTATTCTAACTTTCTTAACATACTGTGAGCTGCTAAAAAGAAATAATTTATCATGCTTATTGTGGAAGAGTTCTCAACTGCACATACTTTGAAAATATGCATTTCCAGGTTGAAAATAACTGTCACTGTACCTGTCCCAGTGTTGAGCACAAAGAAGCTGCTGTGTGTTTCTGAAACTGAAGTTTAATATATAATTAGAACATAGAAACACCCAAAGGCTCTTTTCCTCCCCAGCTGCTTGAAGCTCAGCCGCCATCATGAACCACACAGTAACTATCCAGACCAGGAAGTTCATGACCAACTGACTACTTCAGTGGAAACAGATGGTCATTGATGTTCTTCACCCCAGGAAGGCAACAGTACCTAAGACAGAAATTCAGGAAAAACTAGCTAAAATGTACAAGACCACACCAAATGCCATATTTGTATTTGGATTCAGAACCCATTTTGGTGGTGGCAAGACAACTAGCTTTGCATGACTTAGGATTCCTTGGATTACACAAAGAAAAGTGAACCCAAACAGACTTGCAAGACGTGGCCTATATGAGAAGAAAAAGACTTCAAGAAAACAGCACAAAGAACGCAAAAACAGAATGAAGAAAGTCAGGGGGACTGCCAAAGCGAACATTGGTGCTGGCAAAAAGTGAGCTGGAGATTGGACAACAGAAAGAGCAAAGATTCTGCAGTGGCTTTATCTGTGGTGATTGTGCAGATTTTTCATGAGAGGATTAATAAACTAAGAACATTAATGTGAAAAAAAACACCCAAAGGTTTCAGATAATAATTCTGAACTATGCCAATAATTAGTCATTGGCCATGATCTTACCAAAAGAAGGCAGTCTGATCCCAAACTTGCAATTATGGTCCCTGCTGTGCAAGATAATGCCACATTAAGACTATTTACATTTCAGAAGCTTAAGTAAAATAAGTATCCCAAAGTGAAGAAAGTGCATAGTATTTTTTTCAAGATGGATTGCTTTTGAAGAGATGCTCATTATAAAGTCAAATGTTCTGTATATTAGAAAGTCTTATATTTGTGACTGTTAATCCTGCTCTCATTAAGAGTAGTACCATAGAACTGACACAAAAACAGACACATAGATCAATGGAACAGAATAGAGAATCCAGAAGTGGACCCTCAACTTTATGGTCAACTAATATTCAACAAAGGAGGAAAGACTATCCACTGGAAGAAAGACAGTCTCTTCAATAAATGGTGCTTGGAAAATTTGACATCCACATGCAGAAGAATGAAACTAGACCATTTTCTTGCACCATACACAAAGATAAACTCAAAATGGATGAAAGATCTTTTTTTTTCCTCTTTTTTTTAAATAAATTAATTTTTTATTGGTGTTCAATTTACCAACATACAGAATAACACCCAGTGCTCATCCCGTCAAGTGCCCCCCTCAGTGCCCGTCACCCATTCACCCCCACCCCCCGCCCTCCTCCCCTTCCACCACCCCTAGTTCGTTTCCCAGAGTTAGGAGTCTTTATGTTCTGTCTCCCTTTCTGATATTTCCCACACATTTCTTCTCCCTTCCCTTTTATTCCCTTTCACTATTATTTATATTCCCCAAATGAATGAGAACATACACTGTTTGTCCTTCTCCGATTGACTTACTTCACTGAGCATAATACCCTCCAGTTCCAACCACATTGAAGCAAATGGTGGGTATTTGTGATGAATGGATGAAAGATCTAAATGTGAGACAAGATTCCATCAAAATCCTAGAGGAGAACACAGGCAACACTTTTTTTGAACTTGGCCGCAGTAACTTCTTGCAAGATACATCCATGAAGGCAAGAGAAACAAAAGCAAAAATGAACTATTGGAACTTCATCAAGAAGCTTTTGCACAGACGGGGGGAGGGGCAAGATGGCGGAAGAGCAGGGTCCCCAAATCGCCTGTCCCCACCAAATTACCTAGATAACCTTCAAACCATCCTGAAAATTTACGAATTCGGCCTGAGATGTAAAGAGAGACCAGCTGGAACGCTACAGTGAGAAGAGTCCGCGCTTCTATCAAGGTAGGAAGACGGGGAAAGAGAAATAAAGGAACAAAAGGCCTCCGAGGGGGAGGGGCCCGCGAGGAGCCGGGCTGAGGCCGGGGCGAGTGTCCCCAGGACAGGAGAGCCCCGTCCCGGAGGAGCAGGAGCTGCACCAACCTTCCCGGGCGGGCGGAAAGGGGCTCGCAAGGAGTTGGAGCAGGACCCAGGAGGGCGGGGATGCCCTCGGGCTCCCTGGGACACTAACAGACACCTGCGCCCCGGGGAGTGCTCCGAGCTCCCTGAGGGCTGCAGCGCGCACGGAGGGACCGACCGGAGCAGCTCGGAGGGGCTCGGGAGCGGCTCCAGGGAGGGAGCTGCAGGGCGGGAGCGCGAATCCCACAGCGCAGGCCTCGGAGCACAGGGCGCCGGGACACAGCCCAGGATCCGGCCTCCCCCCGGGACAGGCAGAGGCCGGGAGGGCCCAGGACAGCAAGGACGCTCCTGCCCCGAGCTGAGCAGATCAGCGGCCCCGCCCCGGAGCCTCCAGGCCCTGCGGACGGAGAGCCGAGAGCCCCGAGCCCCGTAGTTCCTGCGGAGGCTGAATCCAGGCTTCCAGAGTTACCATAGCAACTGCGACTGTTCCTCCTGGGGCCTGGCGGGGTAAACAACCCCCGCTGAGCCCTGCAGCAGGCAGGGGCAGAGCAGCTCCCCCAAGTGCTAACACCTGAAAATTAGCGCAACAGGCCCCTCCCCCAGAAGACCAGCTGGACGGACCAGTGATACTCCCCCGTGTTCCAATACAACTTGTTTCTGGCCACTCTGCACTGAGCAAAATGACTAGAAGGAAAACCTCAACTCAAAAGAAAGAATCAGAAACAGCCCTCTTTCCCACAGAGTTACAAAATCTGGATTACACTTCAATGTCAGAAAGCCAATTCAGAAGCACCATTATACAGCTACTGGTGGCTCTAGAAAAAAGCATTAAGGCCTCACGAGACTTCATGACTGCAGAATTTAGATCCAATCAGGCAGAAATTAAAAATCAATTGAATGAGATGCAATCCAAACTAGAAGTCCTAACGACGAGGGTTAACGAGGTGGAAGAACGAGTGAGTGACATAGAAGACAAGTTGATGGCAAAGAGGGAAACTGAGGAAAAAAGAGACAGACAATTAAGGGACCATGAAGACAGATTAAGGCAAATAAATGACACTCTAAGGAAGAAAAACCTACGTTTAATTGGGGTTCCCGAGGGCGCCGAAAGGGACAGAGGGCCAGAATATGTATTTGAACAAATCCTAGCTGAAAACTTTCCCAATCTGGGAAGGGAAACAGGCATTCAGATCCAGGAAATAGAGAGATCCCCCCCTAAAATCAATAAAAACCGTTCAACACCTCGACATCTAATAGTGAAGCTTGCAAATTCCAAAGATAAAGAGAAGATCCTTAAAGCAGCAAGAGACAAGAAGTCCCTGACTTTCATGGGGAGGAATATTAGGGTAACAGCAGACCTCTCCACAGAGACGTGGCAGGCCAGAAAGGGCTGGCAGGATATATTCAGGGTCCTAAATGAGAAGAACATGCAACCAAGAATACTTTATCCAGCAAGGCTCTCATTCAAAATGGAAGGAGAGATAAAGAGCTTCCAAGACAGGCAGGAACTGAAAGAATATGTGACCTCCAAACCAGCTCTGCAAGAAATTTTAAGGGGGACTCTTAAAACTCCCCTTTAAGAAGAAGTTCAAGTAACTCTGAACGTGAATGGGCTTAATGACCCCATCAAAAGGCGCAGAGTTTCAGACTGGATAAAAAAACAGGACCCACCTATTTGCTGTCTACAAGAGACTCATTTTAGACAGAAGGACACCTACAACCTGAAAATAAAAGGTTGGAGAACCATTTACCATTCAAATGGTTCTCAAAATATACCCTAAAAACTACAGAACACTTCTGAAAGAAATTGAGGAAGACACAAAGAGATGGAAAAATATTCCATGCTCATGGATTGGCAGAATTAATATTGTGAAAATGTCAATGTTACCCAGGGCAATTTACACGTATAATGCAATCCCTATCAAAATACCATGGACTTTCTTCAGAGACTTAGAACAAATTATTTTAAGATTTGTGTGGAATCAGAAAAGACCCCAAACAGCCAGGGGAATTTTAAAAAAAGAAAACCATATCTGGGGGCATCACAATGCCAGATTTCAGGTTGTACTACAAAGCTGTGGTCATCAAGACAGTGTGGTACTGGCACAAAAACAGACATATAGATCAATGGAACAGAACAGAGAACCCAGAAGTGGACCCTGAACTTTATGGTCAACTAATATACGATAAAGGAGGAAAGACGATCCACTGGAAGAAAGACAGTCTCTTCAATAAATGGTGCTGGGAAAATTGGACATCCACATGCAGAAGAATGAAACTGGACCACTCTCTTGCACCATACACAAAGATAAACTCAAAATAGATGAAAGATCTAAATGTGAGACAAGATTCCATCAAAATCCCAGAGAAGAACTCAGGCAACATCCTTTTTGAACTTGGCCACAGTAACCGGAGAAGGACAAACAGTGTATGTTCTCATTCATTTGGGGAATATGAATAATAGCGAAAGGGAATATAAGGGAAGGGAGAAGAAATGTGTGAGAAATATCAGAAAGGGAGACAGAACATAAAGACTTCTAACTCTGGGAAATGAACTAGGGGTGGTGGAGGGGGAGGAGGGTGGGGGGTGGGGGTGAATGGGTGACGGGCACTGAGGGGTACACTTGACGGGATGAGCACTGGGTGTTATTCTGTATGTTGGTAAATTGAACACCAATAAAAATTAATTTATAAAAAAAAAAAAGAAGCTTTTGCACAGCAAAAGATACAGTCAACAAAACTAAAAGACAACCTACAGAATGGGAGAAGATATTTACAAATGACGTATCAGATAAAGGGCTAGTTTCCAAGATCTATAAAGAACTTATTAAACTCAACAGCAAAGAAACAATCCAATCATGAAATGGGCAGAAGACATGAACAGAAATCTCACAGAGGAATACAGAGACATGGCCAACATGCACATGAGAAAATGCTCTCCATCACTTGCCATCAGGGAAATACAAATCAAAACCACAATGACATACCACCTCACACCAGTGAGAATGGGGAAAATTAACAAGGCAGGAAACAACAAATGTTGGAGAGGATGTGGAGAAAGGGGAACCCTCTTGCACTGTTGGTGGGAATGTGAACTGGTGCAGTCACTCTGGAAAACTGTGTGGAGGTTCCTCAAAGAGTTAAAAATCGATCTGCCCTATGACCCAGCAATTGCACTGCTGGGGATTTACCCCAAAGATACAGATGCAATGAAACGCCGGGACACCTGCACCCCGATGTTTATAGCAGCAATGTCCGCAATAGCCAAACTGTGGAAGGAGCCTCGGTGTCCATCAAAAGATGAATGGATAAAGAAGATGTGGTTTATGTATATGATGGAATATTACTCAGCCATTAGAAACAACAAATACCCATCATTTGCTTCGACATGGATGGAACTGGAGGGTATTATGTTGAGTGAAATAAGTCAATTGGAGTAGGACAAACATTATATGATCTCATTCATTTGGGGAATATAAAAAATAGTGAAAGGGAATAAAGGGGAAAGGAGAAAAAATGAATGGGAAATATCAAGGAGGGAGATAGGACATGAGAGACTCCTAACTCTGGGAAACAAACTAGGGGTGGTGGAAGGGGAGGGGGGTGGGGGGTGGGGATGACTGGGTGACGGGCACTGAGGGGGGCACTTGATGGGATGAGCATTGGGTGTTATTCTATATGTTGGCAAATTGAACGCCAATAAAAAATAAATTTATAAAAAAAAGAGTAGTACCATAGAGTACTAAAAACAAAATAGTCAGAATTTTACCCAAATCCTAGTTCTGCCATTTGTAACTGTCTGATGTTCTATAAGCCATTTAAACCCTCTGGGCTCATTTCTTTCACTTGTGTAATTAGAATAATGAAACTTACCCTGAAAAAATACTGCAGGACTATAGATGCATTTAAATTATCTTACACAAAAAAAAAAATAAAATAAAATAAAAATAAAAAATAAATTATCTTACACATGGAAGGCTCACAAAAGTCAATAGTTGTTTAATTACCACTATTTAATAACTTTGGCAATAATATCCTTATGATAAAAACACAATAATGCAAAGGATTATGAATTGAATAATACATTAATTATCTATGGATATATAATAAATTGCTCCCAAAACTTAACTTAAAAAAATAATCAACATTTATTATTAAATAGGTTCTGAAGATCGACAGCTTATCTGAGTGGTTTTGGCCCAGCAGTCCTCATTAAGCTGCAAAGTCAAGAATTTGGTCAGGGCTGAAGGATCAACTTCTAAGAAGGCTCAGTCACATGACTGACAAGCTGGTGCTAGCTATTGGCAGACCTTAGTTCCTTGTCACAGGGACCTCTCCACAGCCCCATGACTCGGTAGCTGGCTTCCCTCAGAGCAAACAATCTTAGATGGTAAGACAGAGCTATCAAATTCTTTTATGACCTGTCCTTGAAACTCAGACTTTGTTATTTTTGCAGTACTGTTATACTGCTAACTGGTTACACATGGCGGCCCCCCCTCCAGGGAGGTAGGGGAAAGTGGGTGGATACCAGGAGAGAATCATTGGGCATCATCTTGGGATCTGGCTACTGTGAATAGTAAATAAACCATAGTTTTAGCATTACTTGCTCTATTTTTGAAAATGCTGGGCGAAAGTAACAGATACGCTTTCTTTCTCTGTGCCACTTCTAAAATAAAAAATAATCTCAATTATTTCTTAATGCCTGTAAGTAAGTTTGATTATTTTTGTTCATTGTCTTTCTATTAAAGTTTTTTTCAAATCGCTAGTTATTTGAGCAAGTGTAACGAAGCCCTCTGATGTGAATACATAACCAACATTGTAGCATAACTAGAAAGTCAGCATTTTAATTTTCCTCTGAGGGCAAATTCAGCTTTGTTTCCACTGATAAATACTTACAATAAAACACCACACTATTTCAATCTTCAGCACTGCAAAAAAGATTTACTAAGCAACTCTTACCAAGTTTTAATTAAATAATTCAGATTAGGATTATGCTAATTCTTTTCCAATATCAACAACCCCTCTTCCCCTCCAAAAAAAACCACACACATTTTCCCAGCCTTTCATTAACTGGTTGCCTAACATTAAACAAGTCATTGTCTCATTGCTTAATCTTTAAACTGAGGCAACAGATTTTGTAGGAAAATAAAAGTCATACATGCTTCTGATAAGTACAGAAAAAAGTATACAGATTTGAAGAATTTGAGACTATTCCTTCAATTCCTGAAACTGTATGATTATTATTTCTTATATACTCTCTGTAGCATAGAATGATGGTTAAATCACCTTTTAATACATCTGGCATAATTGTTTGGCATAAATGCAAAGAAAGTTTCACCGACCTCTTTCATAGCCTCAATATTAATTCATCTGTCTCAACTCCAAATTTTTTATCAACAAACTTAGCACTGTTTTAGTTACCAAGAGAAATTTCCTAAGATATTAAAGAAGGTATCATGTTGGTACAAGTGGCTGTTTTGTGTTAACTTCTTTCTGATCTTTATACCAAGGAAAGAAAAAAGTGCTAGATTTTGGAGCCCTTACATCTGATCTGAAAAGGCAAGTTAAAGGGTCAGAGGTAAAAAGAAACAAAAGTGTGAATATCATTTTAAGAAGCAATGAAAGCACCACAGATTTAAAGCCGAATAGAAACCAGTCATATATCATCCTATGCCAAGAAAATCTTGTAAATGACCAAAAATCATTTTTCCTGATAGACAACTTGAAACTTAGGAATACTTGCTTTGTTAGCAGGCTGTCAAGTGATATGCTCACATTCGGGTTTTTTGAGGTTTGATCTGCCATAATTTATACCTCTTCTTTTCAAACTGCATTCAGGTCATGTTGTACTCTCCAACATAATAAATAGTGAAGAACATTTGGGGCCAGTCTTCAACTCACTTTGCCTTTCACCCTCCAAAATGGTGCATTCTAACTAGCATCTTGGTGTCCCACCGAGATGATACCTTTCAGAAAATTCTATTGTTGTCAGTTATTTTAAATGATACCGCATGAAATAGCTCACCAAACATACACACTCACCAAATAGTGTAGGGTGTAAGCCACACCTAGTCTATGCAAGGACGTGTTGTTCCAAATCTTAATTCTGAGAATTTGGATCTTAGCCTCCAAAAAAGCTCTGAATACAAGTGAATATTTCATGGTTCAGTGATGGAACAGGAAGTTATAGGGCAATGGCTTACACTGCCCTATTCCTAAAAAGATCTCTAAATCTCTCATTTCAATATAGACACTATATAAACTACTCAAGTGTTCAAAAAATTAAGAGACTGCTGTTGTTTAAAAAAATGTTTTCTTTTACCTTTAAGAAATACCTTGGAGGCCGAGAGTCAATAGAATAAGAATAATAGAGCTATTTAATATATATGTTGCAGAAACATCTGGTTGACCACCACTGATTGGTGTTTCCTTTCTATAGTATATAGTTGGTGCCACAAGCAGTTTCCCATCCAGGTACTACAGTCCCTGATGCCTACCACATGCCAACTCCACTCACTGGTCAAAACTAGTTGCATGACCCCAAACATGGAGGTGGCCCCAGTTCCAGCCAATAAGACGTGACGAGAAGTGACGTCTGTCCCCTCCAAGTCATGAGTGCTTTCTCCACAGTGTCTTCTTCAACAGCAAGCCCGGGACCGTCTACTGAAGATGACCTCATCATGAGACGGAAGGAGCCAGGATCCCTGAATCAATACTCAAAGGAAAGTTGCCTGATCAAGGAGGAGTATCTATATTGAACACTGTATAAAAGAGAATAAAATTGTGTGCTGCAATGTTACTTTTTGGGAGATTTTGTTAGAACAGTTCATCTACCCCGACTAAGTGGAGGAAACTAAACAAATATAAAGGTACATTTTCTTGAGATCCAGGATCATCTGACAAAATGGAAGCACAAGAGAAAAAAAAGGTATAGCAACAGAGTCAGAAGTGCTCGAGAGGGAGAAAAAATGAGTTCATTTCCTGGATCAGCTGCTCTCAAGTTTCTACTCTTCGAAAAATCAATTCATTTGTCTGAAGCACTGTAGACTAAGATGGAAAATTTGGATATTCATAAAAAATCATTTTTTTTCTAAAAATATAAGCAGAAAACATTACATATAATCTTGCTATACTGAAAAACAGGCAAAGTAGCACTGATAAGATAGTTACATGGCATTTTTAATACAGTATAATTTTTACCTAGAAAATAACGTGATGAGAAGGACTAAGCTGGAGAAATCCGTAGAAATAGTCAAGGGCAAAGGATTAGGGAAGGAAAAATGGGGAGAACTAGAGATTCAAATAAAGAGAAAGAGAAAAACTATTGGTTTCAAAAAGAGTTGAAGTTTATGTATCTGTGGCTAATTTTTTAAGAGCTAGAAATTAAAGGTGGTATGCAAAATGATTTGAAGACCTAAGAAATGTACTCATTCATTCATTCACCAAATATTTACTGAGCAATTACTATGTGCCAAGGCCTGTGACAGGCGCTAAAAACAAAACCCAGAACAAGCTCTCTAGAGCTCAGTCTATTTTTTTTTATTGAGGTGTATAATTGACATACCATATTATGTCAGTTTCATGTGTACAACGTAGTGATTCAACACTTGCATACACTGAGAAATGATCACCACAGTAAGTCTAGATACCATCAATCACCAATGTTGATATAATATTATTTGCTGTATTCTCCATGCCATACACTATACCCTGTGTCTTATTTATTTTATAATTGAAACTTTATAGCTCTTGACCCCTTCACCCATTTCAACCACTCTCCTAAGCCCCCTCCCCTCTGCCAACTTCCAATCTGTTCTCTATCTATGACTCTGGGTCTTCTTGTTTTGTTTTTCACATACAAGTGAAATCATGTGGTATTTGTCTTTGTCTGACTTATTTTAGAGCATAATCCTCTCAAGGCCCACCCATGTTGTTGCAAATGGCAACATTTCATTCCTTTTTTTTTTTTTTTCATTTCATTCCTTTTTATGGCGGGGGCGGGGGTGCACACACAGGCGTGTGTGTGTGTGTGTGTGTGTGTGTGCGTGTGCAACACATCTTTATCTATTCATCCACTGATGGGCACTTAGGTTGTTTTCATGTCTTGCCTATTAGAAATAATGGTATAAAGCATATAGGGGTGCATGTATCTTTTAGAATTAGTGTTTTCATTTTCTTCAGATACATATCCAATAGTGTAATTGCTGGATCATATGGTAGTTCCATTTTTCACTTTTTGAGGAATCTCTATATACTGTTTTCCATAGTGGCTGGACCAATATACACTCCCATCAACAGTACACAAGGGTTCCATTTTATACATATCCTGGCCAATGCTTCTTTCTTGTCTATATCTGTCAGATATAATGTGATATCTCATTGTGGCTTTGATTTGTATTTTTCTGATTAGCGATGTTGAACATCTTTTCCTGTACCCATTAGCCATCTATCTGTCTTTTTTGGAAAAATGTCTATTCAGATCCTCTGCTCATTTTTAAACTGGATTTTTGTTGTTGTTGTTATTGAGCTGTATGAGTTCTTTATCTAGTTTGGATATTAACTTTATTGTATTTGCAAATATCTTCTCCCATTCAGTAGGTTGCCTTTCTATTTTTCTGAGGATTTTCTTTCCTATACAGAAGCTTAACGTAGTCCCATTTGTTTATTTTTACTTTTGTTTTCCTTGCTTTTAGAGTCAGATCCAAACAAACAGTGCAAAGACTAATTTCAAAGAGCTTACTACTTGTTTTCCTATAGGAGTTTTGTGGTTTCAGGTCTTATATTCAAAACTTCAATCCATCTGAGTTTGTTTTTGTGTATGGTGTAAGATAGTATCCAGCTTCATTCTTACATGTAAGCTGTCCAGGTTTTCTCAACACCATTTGCTGAAGAGAGAGTCCTTTCCACATTTTATATTCTTCCTTCTTTGTGGAAATCAATTGACTATATACATGGATTTATTTCTGAGCTCTGTATTCTATTCCATTGATCTATATGTGTTTTTATGCCAAAACCATAATGTTTTAATTTCTAAAGCTCTGTAGTAAAGTTTGAAATCAGGGAGCATGATGCCTCTGGATTTGTTATTCTTTCCCTAGATTGTTTTCACTTTTTGGGGTCTTTTGTATTTCCATATGAATTCTAGAATTATTTGTGCCAGTTCTGTGAAAAATGCCATTGGAACCTTGATAAAGATTACGACGACTCCATACATTGCTTTGGGTAGTATGGACATTTTAAAAAGTAACTCTTCCAATCTAGGGACACAAAATATCTTCCCACTTATGATTGTTCATTATTAGTGTATAGAAACACAACATATTTTTTTTGTAGTTTAATCTTATATCCTGCAACTTTACTGGATTTGTTTTTCAGTTCTTTTTTGTTGTTGTTGTTTGTTTTTGTTTTTTTGTTTTTGTTTTTTAGTTCTAATGATTTTTTGGTGAAGTCCTTAGGGTTTTCTATATCTAGTATTGTGTCATCTGCAAACAGTGAGTTTAATTACTCAGTTAACTGAGTAATTCGGTTTTATTTTCTGCAGTAACAAACATGTAGGGCCCGTTCCTCCTACAACAGGGAAAGAACTAAGAACTCAAGGGCACTAGGAGGCACCCGGGGCCCATTCTGGGGGAAAAACGTGGGACCCTGATAATCGATGGGCAATGACGGCAGGTACTGACGGCCTGTGCCCTGCCTGCTGGGGGTGCCTTCTATTATTTAGATGCCTTCTATTTATTTTTCTTGCCTAACTGTTATGGCTAGAACTCCCAATACTATGCTGAATAGAAGTGGGGAGAGTGGGCATCCTTGTCTTCTTACTGATCTTACAGGAAAATCTTTCAGGTTTTCACCCCTGAGTATGATAATAGCTATGGGCTTGTCATATATGGCCTTTGTTATGCTGAGGTACATTCTTTCTATACCCTCTCTGCTAAGAGTTTTTAACATAAACGGATGTTGAGTTTTGTCCAAAGTTTACCTAACATTTATTGAGATAGTATGTGATTTTTATTGTTCATTTTATTAATGTAATATATCACATTGATTGATTTGCAGGTGTTGAACCATTCTTGCATCCTAGGAATAAATCCTACTTGACCATGGTGTATAATCCTCTTAATGTATTTCTGAATTTAGTTGCTAATATTTTGTTGAGGATTTCTGCATCCAAGTTCATCAGGGATGTTGCCTGTAACTTTCTTTTTTTGTTTTGTTTTGGGGTTGTCCTTGCCTAGTCTGGTATTAAGGTCTCATAAGACGAGTTTGGAAGTATTTCCTCGTCCTTGTTTTTTTGGAAGAGTCTGAGAAGGATAGTATTTTTTTAAAGGTTTTATTTATTTAGAGAGAGAGAGAGATGCAGAGACACAGGCAGAGGGAAAAGCAGGCTCCACGCAGGGAGCCCGACGCGGGACTCGATGCTGGGTCTCCAGAATCACACCCCGGGCTGCAGGCAGCGCTAAACCGCTGCACCACCAGGGCTGCCCTGAGAAGGATATTAAATCTTTAAATGTTTGGTAGAATTCACCAGTGAAGCTGTCTGGTCCTGGATTTGTGTTACTAGGTTTTTGATTACTGATTCATTCTCCTTACTAGTGACTGGTGTATTCAGATTTTCTATTTTGTCATTATGCATTCTTGGAAGAATGTAAGCTTCTAGGAATTTATCCATTTCTTCTAGATTGTCCTGGGTTTTTTTTTTTTTTGCATATAATAATTCATAGTAGTCTCTTAAGATCCTGTGTATTTCTCTGGTATCAGTTGTAACTTCTTTTTAATTTCTGATTCTATTAGAGCCTTCTCTCTGTTCTTGATAAGACTACGTAAAGGTTGGTCTTTTTTATCTGTTCAAAGAACCATCTCTTAGTTTGCGATCTCTTCTAATTCCTTTTTAGTTTCTATTTATTTCCAGTTCAATCTTTAATTATTTCCATCCTTCTATTAATTTTGGGCTTCATTTGTTCTTCTTTTTCTAGTTCCTTTCCATGTAAAGTTCAATTGTTTATTTGAAATTTCTCTTTTCTTGAGGTAGACCGATTTTGCTATGAACTTCCCTCTTAGAATCACTTTTGCTGCATCCCGTAGATTTTGGTATGTCATATTTCTGCTTTTGATTCCAGGTATTTTTTAAATTTCTTCTTTGATTTCTTCTATTACCCGATTTAGTAACATGAATATCTCCATGTATTTGTAGTTTTTGCAGCTTTCTTCTTATAATTGATTCCTAGTTTCATACAACTGTGGTTGGAAAAGATGCTTGGTATTATTTCAATCTTCTTGAGTTTACTGAGACCTGTTTTGTGTCCTAACATGTAATGTATCCTGAAGAATGTGCCCAGTGCATCTAAGAAGAATGTGTATATTGCTAGTTTGGGATGGAATGTTCTGTATACACCTGTTATGTTCATTTAGTGTAATGTGCCATTCAAGGCCACGGTTTCCGATTTTCTGTCTGGATGATCTATCCATCGATGTAAACGGGGTGAAGTTCCATATTATTATTGCGTTACTGTTAATTTCACCATTTAGGTTAATATTTGCCTTATATATTTGGTGCTCCGACGTTGAGTGTATATATATCTTCTTCCCAGACTGACCTGTTAGCATTATGCAGTTCCTTTGTTTTTTATTACAGCCTTTGCTATAAAGTCTACTTTATCTGATATGAATATAGCTATACTAGATTTCATTTCCATTTGAAGGAAATATCTTTTTCCATTTATTCACTTTAAGCCTATGTGTGTCCTTTTCTCAGAAGTGAGTCTCTTGTAGGCACTCTATACATGCATTTTTTTTCTTATCCTTTCAGCCACTCTATGTCTTTTGAATGGTGAATTTAAACCACTTACATTTAAAGTAATTATTGGTAGGTTGTACTTATTTATTTTGTCCACTGTCTTCTGGTTGTTTTTGTGGTTCCTCTCTGTTCCTTTCTTCTTCTCTTTCTCTCTTCCCCTCTGGTTTTATGACTTTCTTTAGTGTTACATTTAAATTCCTTTCTTATTTTCTCTTACATATTTACTATAATTTTTGCTTTGTGATTACCATTAGGTTCGTATATAATATCTTATGTATATATCATCTTATGTGTTTTAAACTTGATAACAATTTAAATTTGAACACATTCTAAAACTCTATATTTTTTAATCACCATGTTTCATGTTTTTGATGTCACATTTTACTTATTTTATGTAGCCCTTAACTAATTATTGTAGTTTTACTTAATTTTTTACTACATTTGTCTTTTAATCTTCATTGTAGTTTTCTAGGTGATTAACACACTACTTTACTGTGTATTTACTTTTTCCAGTGAGATTTTTACTTTCATGTTTTCTTGTTATTAATTAGTGCCATTGCTTTTTAGTGTCAAAGTCCCTTTAATATTTCTTGCAAGGCCACTTTAATAGTAGTATGACTTTAGCTCCTGTGTTCTAGAAAACTCTACCTCTCCTTCAATTCTGAATGATAACCTTGTTGGGTAGAGTATTTTTGGCTGGAAGATTTTTCTTTCCTGTCAGCACTTTTAATATATCATGCCACTCCCATCTGGCCTGGCAAAACTTCTGCAGAGAAATCTGTTGATAGCCTAATGGTGTTTCCCTTGTATGTAACAATGGGAAATTGCTTTTTCTTTTACTTCTTTTAAGATTTTGTCTTTAACTTTTGACATTTTAATTATAATGTGTCTTGGTGTGGATCTCTTTGGACTTACCTTGTTTTGTAATTTCTGTATTTTTAAACCTAGATGTCTGTTTCCTTCACCAGGTTAGGAAAATTATCAGTCATTATTCTTTCAAATAAGTCTTCTGCCCCTTTCTCTCTCTCTTCTCCTTCTAGAACTCCTATGACGTAAAGACCATTCCACTGGATGTTGTCCCATAGGTCTCTTAAGTTTTCTTCATTTTTTTCCACTGCTCTGTCTGGGTGAATTCCATTACTTTGTCTTCCAGCTTGATGATCCATTCTTCCACTTCACCCCATCTACTGTTGAACCACTCTAGTCCCTCTTGTGTATGTTTCATTTCAGTTGTTGTATTTTTCAGTTCTGTGACTATCGTTTGGTACTTTCTCATACTCTCTTTGTTGGATTTCTCACTGTGTTCTTCCCAAGTTCAGTGAGAAACTTTATGACCATGACTTTGAATTCTTTATCAGGTAGATTACTTATCTGCATATCATTAAGGTCTTTTTCTGAGGTTTTGTCTTATTCATTTGTTAGGAACATATTTCTCTGTTTCCTCAGTTTGCTCGACTCCCTGTGTTTGTTTCTGTGTATTAAGTGAAGCAGCTACCTCTCTGTCCTGAAGAAGTGGTCTTGTATAGGTGATGAACATTCTTGTTTGACCTTGTGCTAGATGTTGGTTATCTCTTGAACCTTTGTGATTGTCTAAACCACACACTTTATTTTTGATACATCCCTGTTTTTAAGAGTGTGCCAAAAAAAAAAGAAAGAAATAAAAAAGAGTGTGCCAAGAACTGTGAGTGCTCCAATAGGACGAATTTCATTTAGCACTTAGTTTTAGGCTGATTGGAAGCCAGACCCTCAGGCAGCAGCTTCTAAAGTATGCAAATATATACACTCCTGTAGGGCCACAATCATAATTCCTTCTGGCCTCCAGACTAGATCTAGAGGTGTCCTCTGGACAAGAGAGCAAAAACTGGGGCTCCACATTAAGTGCATGACCTCTTCTCTTGGGGGGGGGTCTCATCAAGCTATGGTGAGGCCATGGTGATGGCTCAAGGATACTGTCTCCCTGCTTACATTCCCTGGGTACACCTCCCCAACCTTCAGATGTGTGGGAAATCTACAGCCTGTCCCCCAGGCTGAAACCCCAGGCTAAGTAAACAGGCCTTATTCAGGGAAAGACAGGTTGTGTTTCAGTCTGCGGTCTGTGAAGTGCCCTGAGCATGATGGCTTACTAATAACTGTTCTTTGCATTGCTACCTTTCTAGGATGCTTAGGAACTCCAGCTCCCACCCCCCGACCCCAGCCACCATGACCAAGCAACCAAAGGGTGTTCCCTGTGTGGACTGCACATGCCCACTGGTCAGCTAGTATAGCAGTAGGGCATGCTCGCTGACCTCAGAAAGGCAGTGGGAAAATGTTTTGACGTGTGTCCACGAGTTTCAGGAATAGTGCGGTAGTGCCTTGTCTGGGAGTGCATGCTGGTTTTTGGTCGGCTGTGGGACAGTACCATGACCTCTCATGTTCACCTGTCCCAGACAGGGAGAAGGAGAGTGCTGCAAACACCCACACTCTGGCTTTAGCGAGGCAATGGGATAGGGCCACATCCATGGAGCTCAGTCTTAAACAGTCAATAAAGAATTGTGATACTGGAATTCTATCCTGCTGTCTTCCAAATGGCAACTGTTTAGTTTTCCTTTACATAAAAATGTACAAAAGACCAATGGAGAAAAAGAGTAGTTTCTCTCCCAGTATAACTGTGTCTCCCTGGATTCTATTTTAGCAAACCAAAAGGGACAAATTGGTTGAAGAAAGAGAAAATTCTAAGTCTTTAACAGATCATGACAAAAACAGAGCTAAATAATTATTTCTAAGAAAATGAAATTACTTTTTATCACTACACACTGAATGGCTTTCCCGACTGTCCCTTGTAAGTCCATAATAGCACTGTGTCACAGAACACACAATTCCTGACAATAGACGATACAACAGAAAAAAAATTAGTCTCCTGTGTGCAAAATAAAACTTTCATAACAATGGGCAATTCATGCCTTGCTCTCTCTAGACCTTTGCCAAACAGAATACCAGCACAGGCTAATTATGTGAGCTAGTTGAAAATTGTGTGCATAATGGAAATACATTCCCCTAAAGAACAGCTGAGAAGAGGTCTCAGCACCAGATCCAAAACAATAGAAAAAAGTGAGAGAGCAAACATGAGGGCATATGCACAGGCATTCTCATTAGCACACGGTAGCTAACCATTTTTGTTGCTGCACATAATAAAGTTGTTCAATTCTGGCCTTGAAAAAAAAAACACCTTCCATGATTAAAGAATTCTCTCTCATGCTGACTCAAGTGCTTTGCTCCAACGTACAGCTATGGATCATCCTTACATTGAGGACTTATTGTCACTTCAGGGAGCCAAAACAGTTTATGTCAGAGAGAATGTTGAAGAAAGTTAAAGGCAACTTTCATGCGCTTTCATGTGGTTTCATCAGGCAAGGAGTACAACCAGCTTGTCACAAGGTACGGTGGAGCAGGGACTCATTTTCCCAAGTTCTACATTTTGCACGTCTGCGCAATGCCTGATGCAGGGAGCCTGCAGTAGGTTTGGGATTTGAGATCCATGGGAGAATTTTCAGAAAAATACCTGTACACCTCCACACCCAATAAACAAACCAACAGCTACCATGTGATCAAAACACACATGTGGCACCATCTGTAACGCATTAACTCCTTTAAGTCCACTCCGAAAGTCAATAAATTTATCATGCAGGTAGAGAAGCATTTACAAGAGTTTCTTCTACCAATCTATGGTAAGTGAGGGTCCTGGAAGGAATGATGACCCACTCAACTGTGTCATTTAAGAGAAGTTTCAGAAAGGGACTTTTTCAAGAGGCCTGGGGGCTGGATGTTGGGAAATCCAAATACAATGTCAGGGAGTTGATAACAGCTTATTCCTGAGCTGAAGGGTCCTAGGAGAGAGTGAAGGCAGAAGAAAAGAGAAAGAGACACCTAACAAAGGTCATGATCTTCATTCAAGATGCAGCACTTTCCTCTGGTCAAGAAGGTAGTGAACCTACAGCAACAACACAAAGAAAGATCCTTTTTCCTCCCTCTTCTTTCTTTTCTCCTTCTGGTGTTCCCTCTGGGTCAAAGCCAATGAAAACCAGATGACAAAAGGAGCAAGGAGTATACTGATGAAGTCCTCATGGGTCAACATTCCAGGGCAAAGAAAGGCACAGACTAAACTGTAGCAAAGGGAAAAAAAAAAAAAAAAAGGTGTGGCAGTTGGAAGGTACAAGGCCCAGTGGATTTCTCCAGGAAGTACAGGGTCCATCGGTTGGACCCTACAGGATTGGATTGTCAAACCAGATTAACTCAAATCAGATATCTTTTTTTTTTAAATCTTTTTTTTTAAATTTTATTTTTATTTTTTATGATAGTCACAGAGAGAGAGAGAGAGAGAGGCACAGACACAGGCAGAGGGAGAAGCAGGCTCCATGCACCGGGAGCCCGATGTGGGATTCGATCCCGGGTCTCCAGGATCGCACCCTGGGCCAAAGGCAGGCGCCAAACTGCTGTGCCACCCAGGGATCCCCAAATCAGATATCTTAACCAGTATCAGGCTTCTCTAATAATTTCGAGGACCCAGGCAGTCAAGAGGCTCAGATAAAGCAGAGATGCCTAGGACATCAGGGGTGGTCACCCTGGTCCTGTCTTCCTGCACTGGACATGCGCCTCTAGCCTAGAATAGTAGCTGAGGTCTCCAAGTGAGATCCGCAGGGTTCCTTACACAGCAGGAACATTTCTACTAGAAAACAGTTACCTTTTATGCCCAGAAAGTTGGATAATCTATGTGCCATTCTCCAGGGAGACCTGCTTCGCAGATCCTAGGTTCACCTGAGTATAATTAATACTAAAAGCAACTCAGCTTAGTTCTCTGAGGAAGATTACAGGTGTACCACAGCACCCACCCCCTACATGCACATCCTTCATCCAGAACTGTCAGACTCTGCTCCTCCAGGTGCAATCAAGGCAGTACCACTCCCATCAGACTCTTAGGCCACCAGGGGCTCTTGTATATTTGAAGCTTGGAGCTTTCAGGTCTCCCTTCCCAGTATGAAGAAAATGGTATATGAAACTCTTTAAATACGGATTGGAAGCATGTGGGTGTGGGGGGTGAGGGGGGAAGTGGAAGGTGAACCACAGCTAGGACTAAGGATAAATCTTCTAACCTCCTGGAATTATAAGGGATTCAGTACAAGTGTACATTTTTTCTAGGATAGTGTCCATAATGCTTCCAGGTTTTTTCAAAAAGACTGAAGGCCTATAAAAGTCTAGCCAGTAAAACCAAATGGAGTCTTCAGAACATGTGGATCCAAGGACAGATAAATTGAGTCCCCTCCTATCAGGGTCTGTCTGACCCTGGTCTGCACTGTCTACCCCTCATCCACCCTCCTTACCAGAGAGAGCTTCTCACAGCTCAAAGTGAAGCCTGAGAATGAACACAGTCTTATTTTCCAAATGGTTTCAAAGCAGCTGTAAAATACTTTGACCACAAAACACTTACTTTAAAATTAAATTAAGGGACACCTGGATAGCTCAGTGGTTGAGCATCTGCCTTTGGATCAGGGTGTGATGCCGGGGTCCTGGGATCGAGTCCCACATTAGGCTCCCCACAGGGAGCCTGCTTCTCCCTCTGCCTATGTCTCTGCTTCTCTCTCTGTGTCTCTCATGAATAAATAAATAAAATCATCTAAAAAATCAAATGCAAAAAGTAGAACTTACCTTTTTGCTTTGCTATATAATCTCTGAAAGCCATCTCGCAGACTTTTGCACATTTCTGTCAGCTGGAGCGATTTCTCATTCGGATATATGCTGTTTTACGAAAGAGATTTTTAAAAGAGTGATTTAAAATGAGAGGTATAAGATGATGTTAACATTCAAATTTAATTGATAAAGTGTGCCCCAATGAAGTCTGATTTTCATTCCATTACTGAATGCCTCCATGAAAAAGGAAATTGATCTTTTCACCTCTGACAGGTCTAAATTAAAAAAAAAAAAGTTGACACTGTAGAGTCAAATAGAAAAGAACTCTATGGAAGACTTCATATTTTCAGGTTTTCATATTTTGCGGTTAGTATTTACAACACACACATCACTGAACAGTTTTCATCACTGCCATCCATAAACACTTCATTTTTAAAAGACGTTGTCTCTGGCAGCAAGCATGCAAACACAAGAGATCAATAGTCTCTCCAAAAAGAAAGCAAAGTAAATCTGGCCCTTGATTATGGTAATAGCTATAAGAGCTTGTTGCTGTTTTTTCATGAACTTAGAAAATTGGAGTTGGAAAGAAACAGAATCAAGAAGAATGTTAAGGAAATGGATCACGGAGTCGGGTGGCCTCACGAGCCTCGAAGACACACGTGTGCTTTTTCATCATTCCAGACATCAGCTTCCACATTTCTAGTCTGACCTCCTACAGTTACTGTCCTGATAGATACACAACATAGAAAACAATGTAAAGCACTTGGTACCATGGTGGACACCATAAATCCTCAAAAAAAAAAAAAATCCGCTCTCACTTTCCTTAGACTTCAAAAACATGCATACAATTCTGACTTGGCCTTAAATGCATTTATTTAATCATCCTGAAGGTATTTACTGAGAATCTCATGTAGGCTGGGGGCCAGCACAGGATGCTTCAGTAGATAAAGAGACATGGTCCCTCCCCGGTGGAGCACGCAGTCTGGTCAGGGAGCAACATATTCATCAAAGAACCATATCAATGAATGCAGAACTATGAACCGTGATTGGGATCATTAAAACAGCAGGGGGTACCATGGTACCACGGTGGTGTGTACTGGGGAGACCTCTGCCTCCTGGGGGGGAGACGGAGACAGTGTTGTTCAGGTCAGAGACTGCAAGGATAAGGTAAGTGAGGTAGGTGAACTTTGGGATGTGGGGGGAACGTTCCAGGCAGAGGAAAAAGCATGTGCCAAGGCTCCAGAATGGGAGGCAGGGCAGCCCACAGTGTCTGAGGAACTGAAAGAAGGCAGGTGGGGCTCATGGCAGAAAGGGGAAAAGATGTGTGGAGTAGCAAGGAGGGGCCAGAGCACACAGGCCTGCTCGGGGTGACAGTCTACCCTAACAACAAGGGGAAGCAGGGGAGTCCTGTGGCCCGTACGTACATTTGAAGAGCTCGCTTTGCTGAGAAATGAGATGAGGGGAGGCAGGGCTGCCAAAAAGGTGGGCAGGTTAGGAGAGGGAGGAAGGCAGTCTGTTTTCCTAGTAAGGATACAACGGAACACGATGTGACAACCCCCAACCGGCAGGTGCAGGTCCTTCCCTGCTCTACTCCAAAGTGCCCACCGCACAGCTGGGTGGCTTTCCTGGGCAGCTGTGCTCCCTGCAATTTAAGGACCCAGCAGGTCTTCGGTCTCATGGCACCTTCATTCCAACAACCTGCTTCCAAAACGGGAGTGGCAGGGGAAAGAAAGTGCTGGAAAGCCCTAACCCGTACCTGCCTGTGGAGCCCAGCCAGCACTTGGCACAGGCCCGACCCCACAGCAAAGCAGGGATCAGAAGCTGACAGTCTTGAGATCTGTTCTGGAGGTGAGACTCACAGGATTTCTTAAGATATTGGATACAGGAAGTGAGGGAGCAAGAGGTAGGAGGCAGAGATAGACAAAGGCAGCTTCGTAATTAATTCTCCGAGAGTTCTCAGAAACGCCTTCTAAAAACACTGTCCACAGAGAACATACAGGCTCACAAAATCCCTCTTTATCCTGATGGGATTTTTCTCCCCCCTCCCCACCATGTCCTTCCTCCTTCTCCTTCCTCTGTCTTCAGGCCTGACCTTCTGTGCTTTCTGAATACATTATCGTACCTTCCAAGGATTTGTTTATTTCTAATCTGCTGTGTATTTTATTCAGGCAGCACCGTTAATGAAGTGAATTACCAAGCCAACAGTGCTTTGAATTATGATGGCTTTGCAATTCTGAATTGTGCAACTGTGACAAGCAGGCACCAATAGGATTTAGTGTCCTACAACTTTCCTTAAATTGGAGAGTATCTTTTGTTAATAAAAAGAACAGTTTTGCCCAACGAAAATCAACATAAGATCCATGGAAAGCAAATGAGAGTGCATGTGGTGTAAAGTGAAGATGAGAGCATGAAGTCATGGGGAGAAACAGGGTCTGAGGTACCAGTAGGGCCAGCCTTTAGGGTTTCCTCTTTATAAAGAATCTTTATTCAATACAGTAGCTATAGGGATGTTATAGGTTGAATGTCTATGCCTCCCAGAATTCGTATGTTGAAATTCCGACCTCCAAGGTGATGGTATTATGAGGTGGGACCCCGGAGCACCTGGATGGCTCAGTCATTTGGGCTCTGCCTTTGGCTCAGGTCATGATCTCAGGGTCCTGGGATGGAGCCCTGCATCAGGCTCCCTGGCCTGCTTCTCCCTCTCCCTCTGCCTGCCACACCTCTTGCTTGTGTTCTCTCTCACTGTCAAATAAATAAATAAAATCTTAAAAAAAAAAAAAGAAGTGGGACCCTTGGGAGGTTCTGAAGACATGATGGGGGGGGGGCATTTGTGAATGCAATTAGTGCCCTTATAAAATCAGCCTGAGAGTCTCCATCCCCTTCTGTCTTGTGAGGTCACAGCGAGAGAAGGCCACCTCTGATCAAGTGGGTCCTCACCAGATCTGAAGGTGCCATGATCTTGGACTTCCAGCTGCCAGAGCAGGGAAATGCACTGACAGTTGTTTCCTGTTACAGCAGCCAGAACAGACTAAGTAAGACAAGGGGATATGCAGGATGTGCACATAAATGCCTGACATTCAGAAGCCACTAAATCCAAGTCAGGTTTTTACTCTCATAACACATCATAGTATTCCTTCCTCAAACGATTCATGGTTATTAACGTGGGGGGGCAGAAACTTGTCCCCCCCCAGAAGTTGTGTCACTGTGAAAGGGTAAGGGAAGCCCCTTTTCTCTTTGCTTCCTGTTTCTCTCCTGCCTGCTTTCATTCAGTCTTCAGAGTTTTATTCCTTTCATCTAATGTCCTTAAAACCTGCCTAGGAAAATACTAAGATACTCACATGCAGGATCCATAAACTTCAGACATTTGCCTATGTTAGGCATCTGATCAATACAGACCCTTTCACTGCCCTCTAGAGAAGTCTCTCCATTCATGCTGTTAGCAACTATGTCTGTCATTCACAGAGGCAGAAATACATATGAATAATGTAACTGCCATGTTTTAAAATGCCTGAATACCTGAGACCCTAAAAGACAACAGGAGTCCCAGGAAACATGGAGAGGCTAAGGCCCTTGGGGAGAAGGCAGGATGGCCTGGTTAGCTTGCCAGACCTCTGTGCTGTGTGAGTGAGAATTAGATGTTGCTTGCATCTGAGCTCTTTCCGAGGACCACGAAGGAATTACTTGCTCTTGGACAAGGGAAAGAAGAAACCCTGTCAGCTCTGATTTGAGAGAAGACATGACCTGTGGACAGATCCTCTCAGAGAAGCTGGCGTCCATCGCCAATGAAGACATTGGAGTCCTCCCTAACCTCTGATTTGGGGACATCTCTCAGACAGGTTAAAAGAGAGAAAGTCAGAAGTGATCAAGGTGCAAGAAGGAATTCTAAAGACTCAGAGTCAGAGGTAACCTGGTGGAACAAGAGATTGCCACAAGGCAGTTGTGGGCTGATGAGTAACCCAGAAAAGATTCTCAGGGATCAGGTTAGAAAGGCCCATCTGAAAGAATCGGGTAGGGATCCCTGGGTGGCGCAGTGGTTTAGCGCCTACCTTTGGCCCAGGGCGCGATCCTGGAGACCCGGAATTGAATCCCACGTTGGGCTCCCGGTGCATGGAGACTGCTTCTCCCTCTGCCTATGTCTCTGCCTCTCTCTCTCTCTCTCTCTCTCTCTCTCTCTCTCTGTGTGTGTGTGACTATCATAAATAAAAATTTAAAAAAAATTGAAAGGATTGGGTGTCAGGGAGAACTTGGAATTGTAATACAGGGGTGAACTTGAAATGGGTCTTATATTATTACATCACAGCCTGCTGCCGGGAGCTCCCTGTCAGGCAGAAGTCCAAGATATCAGGTGAGGGGGACCCCCCTCTAAAACCAACTCAAGTTGGTGGTCTGAGCAGCTGGCTCTAGGAAATCAGGAGGGCTCCCAGATAAGCTCTACTCACCAAACACTGTGGGACCAGACCTTCCCAAGTTCAAAATTCTCATTTCTGTTTCAGTCAACTCTGAGACTATTTTTTTAATTCAATTTCCATTTTCTGGGGAAGGCCCTTCTAAAATACTTCTTACTGGGATGCCTGGGTAGCTCAGCATTTGAACATCTGCCTTTGGCTCAGGGTGTGATCCCAGAGTCCCACATTGGGCTTCATGGGGGAGCCTGCTTCTCCCTCTGTCTATGTCTCTGCCTCTCTCTCTCATGAATAAAAAAATCTTTAAATAAATAAATACACACACACATACATACATACATACATACTTCTTACCAAAATCAGGCAAAGAAAAAGATCACACAACATATGGTCCACCAAGCTCCCCAGTTGAGAGTGCCCCCAGGATGAGTCACAGAAGAGACAGAGGCCGCCTTCCTGGAGATGCACTAGACCTTGGACCAAGTTAGCACGTGAAACCTCCCAGACCAGGGAGCAGAGGGGGCTCTAACTACCTCGCCAATGCCTCTTTAATCCCTGCATGATAAGATCACAGCCTCTGCTCATGGGTCGATGAGCAAGATTGCCCACCTGCTCGTTTGTGACATTCGTGGCATGTTCACAGCGCTCTCAATTCCTGGCTAAGTTTGCACTCTGTCACTTCGACCTTGCAAAGCTGCAGTGACAGCCCCTGGCATGACACAATGCTATACCTGAGCCCTGAGGGATCACACAGGTAGGTGGTTGGTGCCTTGATAAATTCATGGTGTCCAATCTGGGAGGTCTTTGGTCCACCTTGATGATTCCATTACATGTCACCAGCGAGCCTCCCCCTCCCATTTTCCTCAGTGGCTACCTACCCATTTACCAGCAACTGCCCTCCAAACTTCTCACCTAGTCGTGTGTCCTAGCTCAGAGAAAAACACCGCCACCAGGAGTGAACCGATCGTTAGGGATCTATCATCCTTACCTTCCATCTCAGAGAAAAAAAAAAAAGTCTCTGCTCAACAGAAGGATAATCCACCTGCCACATCCCATCCCTCCCTGTCTCCTCAGAGATTTGGGCCCATCCCTTCCTTCTGCTCCCTACTGAATCTTCACTCTTTCCTGCCCACTGCCCACCCTAAGGTCAAAACCAAACAAAAATCATTCTGCTCTTCTCCTTGACCTATTGCCTGTCTCTCCTTCAAGTTGCATGGGGCTGCTGTCACTTTTCCTACAAATCCACTAAACTGTCCTTGGGAAGCATCACCTAAGCCAGGGGGTATTTTAGTCCTCTTCCTCGACCTCCCAGTAGCTGAACTGCAGAGCCCCGACTCTGCGCCTGGTCCCCATCACCGTCCTCTCTCCTCGTCCTTCTACCCCTGCTCCCCAGGGTTCTTCTCATTCTGCCCTTTACTTTTATGTAACTGGCTGGTGTTCAGGGACAGCATTCCCTGGGACTCACTCCAGATCTCTTATCTTCTCAGCCTGCCTGTTTTCTCCAAACATCTCAATCAACCTCAGTCCCTTCTGCTCCATCCTCACTGCCCCTGAGGGGGTTGGTGCATGTGCACATTTGATGACGCCATTTCCCTGTGCAAAGTCCTTCCGTGACCCCTGTCACCCTCGGGACATGCTCTCCACTCCCTGGCTGGACATACAGAGCCACCTAGGACCCAGCTCCTAAACTCCAGTCTCATCTTTTGCTGACAGTTTGCTAACTGCTAAGTGGTACAAATTCCTCTTTCTCCATTCCTCCCAAATCTTGTATTATGGATTCTGACTGCTTTTATTATTTAATTATAGAATTTATTTGTTTGGTTCTGGCAAGCAACCCTTCAGGCACATTTTCATCACTTGGCTGTGTGAGGGGGGAAAACATCTTTATAATAAGATTTTGGGGAAAACATACGCAAAAACAAGCACTTCTGCTATCATTATCTGTGTGGCTGGTATGCTTTTAAAATGCTGTCTTTTTAAGTCAGTCTGGAGTTGAAAGTGATCACTTTACAAAACTACCCGGCAAAATTTCACAGAAAAGCAAAAAGCATAAGGATTACACAGCTCCTGCAAAAGGATAAAAATTAAGCCTCTGATGATGCAAAGAATATCATCTCTTAAAAAATATGCCAAGTGATTCAATCCCTATGAGATAATGTCACCAGTACTTAGTGGGCATCCACAAGGACCTTTAAATGTAGAGTTTACATCACCTTCTGAGCATGATTTGTAATGAATGCCATCATGCAAGTGGTCCCCTGGAGAAGTAAAACATCCCAAAGAATAATCTGCCTGTAGCTAAGGACTTTCAAGAACATCCAAATTCTATTTACAGTGACCATAAGGGGACAAAACTAGAGTGTGAATCTAAATGAGCAGCTTTTAAAGCCTTATCAATTTTACTCTCTCTGAAAAAAAATTTTTTTAAAGATTTTATTTATTTATGAGAGAGAGAGAGAGAGAGAGGCAGAGACACAGGCAGAGGGAGAAGCAGTCTCCACGCAGGCAGCCCGACATGGGACTCCATCCTGGGTCTCCAGGATTACGCCCTGGGCTGAAGGCAGTGCTGAACCACTGAGCCACCCGGGCTGCCCTGAAAAAAAAATTTTTTTTTTTTACTCTCTCTGAAGAAACAGTGTTTTAACAGATGGAGAGTGCAGCCTAATAATGGAAAGCCCAAAGAATAAGAATTCTTCCAATTACTCCTTTTGCTCTTTCCCCACTCCTGGGAAGAGGAGCCGATGAGCCAAGAGGCCCTCCCAACCACCAGCAGAAACCCCCCTGAAGAGAGGTGTAAGAGATGATAGTGACCACCTGTGCTCTGACTCTGAAGTCAGCAAGCAAAATTTTAATTATAATGTGCCCTCTCTCCCTCACCATACAGTTTCCCTGAGGAACAAAGGCAAGTACCCAGCTCACTGGAGAGTTTGATTATTCTCTGAGTTTACTTAACTCTGGTCTGCCCTTGAGATATCAAACATGCCCAGGCAATGATAAAACCATGCCTTGGTGCCTACAGAGATGAAGGGCAGACCCTGGCCTGCCTGTTTGTTTAGTTATTCGTCATCAATCAATGGAGCCCAAAGCATGTGCCACTGAGGATGGTGGCTACTGGAGATAGGACAGTGACTGAGACAGTGTCCCTGAGACCTTAGAGCAGAGAGTCTGGCAAGGAGGTAAGGACACACTAACCATGCTGACTTTCCAGAATGAATGCTGCTTATTTTCTATAACCATATGCATGAACCATGAATCTGTATTTTGGTGGATGTCATTTAATTCAAAATACCAGAAAGTGCTTTTAGAACGACCACCACAGAACTTCACTCTTATACACGAACAGTGCAGCCGAATGAAATTGCAGAAATTTCTGCTAACAATCTCTACTTTTCACCTTAACACTTGCCTGTCTTATGTTACCCTTGACAAAGATTAATTAGGTAGCTCTCTACACTCCTAAATCAGAAACCGTAATGTATTCTGGCCTGCTACCCCTGTTGAAAGACAGTTTTCAAAAATGTAAAGTCATAAATCTCATACAGATATCAAATGAACACGTGTTAAAGATTTTAAGTCTATTCATAATGAGAAAATCAGTTCAAAGGAGAAGCCACAGTACAGGCACATTTATGGATCAGGAATATTGAGATGAATGTGCAAATAGGGGCGAAACAGGTAGAGAGGGGCGGGAAAGTCAATTGGACCTCTACCAGGTAGGACGTAATTTGCATATTTATAGACAAGAATGATTTTTGCATTGCTGAGTTAACTACAACTTACAGAGTTGTAAAACTGCTCCCAGAGGATCAGAATCAGATAATTCAGAGGTGTATGATCTGAACAAGGCAAACTTATTCACTGAAGCACAAAATTTCCCCTAGACCATTAACAGTATCCCTACCCATCGCTATAATGTTGATGGAAAGACCCACAGTAATGAACCTAATAGATTCCCACTTCTGCTACATTTCAGCCCGCCCACTCCACAGCTTGCCCCAAGGGGAACAGGTGGACCAGGCTTAGATATGAGTCCTTTGGGACAGAAAGGAAGCACTGAGTTCTTCAAAGGTTGAAGTAATTTACCAAAAGGACAAGTCTGAGATATGAAGATTAATTAAAACTTCAAATCCAGATGAGCAATAGTAGTGACAAAATTGAGATGAGATAAAAGAGAAGCACATTGGGAACAAATGGAAGAGAAGTGACTGGCACTGGAGTATCTGTGTCTCATTTCACTGTCCTCGTGTGAGACCCTTGGGACTTGAGATAAACTCAAATGTGTAGGGTCGGGGTGGAATTCATCCATGGTGCAGTGTTTCTAAGCATTTTTAAACCCGTCTCCAACAATATTTTCTTGCTCGATACAGCCAAAATTCTTTTGACTTTTCTTGAATGTGTTTTGAATTTGAAATTATTGGATAGCCTGAGTATACTTGTAATGCTAATATCCGTATTCCTTGATGCAGACATTCTGATCTGCCCTCCTGGCTAAGCGTAAAGATCCTAGGAGCAGAATCTACTGCATGGTCATTAGGTGCCAGGCGCTGTTTTTAACACATAATACATGTATCATCTCATTTATTCCTTGCAATGAATAGACAGGGTAGGCCCTGTGTCCATTTAACAGATGAGGAAAACAGAGCCTGGTAAGATTCAAGATACACCTAAAATCAACTCTGCTAGTTAGAACTGGAGTGGGTTCGCTATGGTTCTGGGTTCTTAACCACTATGCTATCTACCTCCACTAATAGGGGGAACAATCTGTCCTTCAGTGGAGAGCTATTCACCATCTATGGCAATACCCACCTGGAGGTGACCTGATTCTGAATCTATGGGGGCTGATGAAGACCCTCTCCTTGACCAAACTCTAGTCATGCCCCTCTGAACTTTTTCAACTAGACCCCATCCTTGGGCATCTCCTTAACAGTTCCATTTTAGCAAAGAATTCTGCTCTGGTCAGGTTAGCCAGAAACCCTCATCTTCCACATGCGGTCATCCTGAGTATCTGACCAAATTCCTCATCCCTCACCATCCCCCAGGTGGTATCTGACCACCCTGGCCTGCCTCCAGTGAGAATCCTGCCAGGATGCCCCTTACCCTGATGCCTCCTCCTAGTAACCAGGAGACATCTACTAGTTCCTAGTTCCATCCACTAACCCCTGTCCCCAGGTGCTCCTTGGCAATAAACTCCCCCATTTCTTTGTTGTTGTCCTCAGAGTAGAGCCCAATATCTCTCACCTACTTAAACACCCCACTGCAGTGGTCCCCATAACTGAACTGAATAAAGTCTGCCTTCCCATTTTAACAAGGAACATGAATAATTTTTTCTTTAACAGAGCTATTTTGTGATTCTATAAATCGTAGCTAGCTGACAGCAATGCAAAATAATTCTTGTCGATAGGCGTACAAATGAATTATGTCCAGTGCAGAGACAACTCTTCCCCACGGTGGGAAAATTAGGTTTGCCTCGATTTGCACATTCATCTCAATATTCCTGATCTATAAATGTGTTTGTTACTTTGAACTGGATGTTAACAGCTTACCGGTTTCTTTATGGATGAGTTAAACAAATTTCAAAAGTGTTCATTTTTCTATCTGTATGAGAGGCATACTTTTACCTTTTTAATAAAAGTCTCTTTTTTTTTCATAAAATTATCTTCCAGAACTCTGAATGAGAGGGCCAAAGACTTTTTCCAAATTGAATAAACAGATTACCCCGATCAAGGAGATACGCAGTAGTGGCAAACCAACCATATTTCAGATCTCCTGCACACTAGATTCTTAGCTCCAAGAAAGTTATTTAACTCCTCCGTGCTTTCAGCTTTGGGTGCAAAATGGGGATAATGCTACCTCTTTGACAGACCTGATGCAGTCTGCAGGAGATAATGCATGGATTTGATGCAGTCTGTAGGAGATAATGCATGAATGCGCTCAGCACACTGGCTGAAAAAGAGAGCTCACTTAAGCAGGACTCAGGAGGAGTCCTCAAGGAAGCTGTCACTATAGGGGTATCTCTTGAAGCAACACTTCTCAAACTACAGTGTGCCTCTGAAACACCTGTGAGATTTATGAAGATGCTGATTCTGGGTCAGGAGATCTGGGATCAGGCCTCGTAGGTCTGCAGCTCCAACAAGCTTCTAGGTGATGCCAATCCTATTGGACTGAGCATCACACTTGGAGAAACAAAGTCTTCAAAGAACTTGATCATTGGTTAACTTGATCATTGGTCACCTACCCTGACAGTTTCTCATAATAGCTTAGAGGAAAACTTGCAAGATATGCAGGACTGCCTTACAGCCAAAAGCCTTTATGGGAAAAACAATGTGAAAAATTAGAAAAATTTCCACAGTAAAATGAGCTAAGTGACCCTGTCAAGAGTTTGTTGCTGTTTTCAAATTTCCAGATGAAAAGCTCAACAAAAATAATATAAAAGATTTATAGTCCTGAGAACATTTAACATCATTGCTTTCCTGAGTCAAGATGCAGAGCTCATCCTTCCAGGAGCTCTGCTACAGAGAACACACAACTAACCTCTGCTGTCACTAATGCCTCCACTCAGCACCAACAGCCCATCAAACACCATCCTCTGGTGGGGATTATTCCAGCAAACTGGATGGTAATTGAAGGATATGGCCTTTTCTCAGAAAAGGCCAATGGACATGAGTTGGAAATGTCTCTAAAATGTCAGTTAAAATCCATGTTTAAGTATCCATATTAGCTATCAAACCCTATCAAATCCCTATCAAACCTCTTCATCCCAACCCCCCCAAAATAAAGAAATTTCTCTGTCAACTAAAATTTTCCTCAATAAAACTCAGAGAAGTGAATTCTAAGATAAGAATTTAAATGAAAAAATAACTTTTATCTATTTTCTATGCTGAGCCTATAGTGGTTTGAGGTAGCCATATAGACAGTGGATAACATTTAAGATTTTTTTTTGAGAGAGAGAGAAAGAGAGAGGGAGGAAGAGAGTGCTCAAGTGCAAGCAGAGATGGGGGAAGTTTAAAGAGAGGGGCAGAGAGAGAGAGAGAGAATCTTAAGCACACTCCAAGCCCAGGACAGAGCACAAGACGGAGCTCAATCCCACGAACCTGAGATCATGACCCAAGCCAAAATCAAGAGTCTGATGCTCAACCAACTCAGCCCCCCAGGCACCCCAGATAAGACTAAGATTTCAAAACCACGTAAATATTTGAGCCATAACTATAGTTTTAAAACAACCTTAGTCATCAAAGAGTGAAAACTGTCTTATAACCTTATAAACTTACAAGTCCATAGCTCATTTTTATATAATCGTATTTCATACTCATTTTCAGGGAAGCAATAGGGTCAAACACTAGGAAGATGATTTTATGCAATCCTCTTTAAAAAAACAAAATGAACAAAGTTAAATAGGGTGGTACAATAGTTTCTGATCATCAGAGCAAGGAAAAGTCAAAGCAATGCAAACGGCTGCCAAGACCAGGTGCCAATGTGGAGAAGCTGCATAATCAATGTGGAAGCTCCAGGGAAATTATATGCTACTAAAACATAAACATTCCAAAAGCTAGGCACTGAACACATCTGAGCAGTGAGCAAAATCCTGATTCACTGGCTTAACATTCATAAGCAGTGAATGGTGATATATCCCATAAAGGCGATTTGGGTTTACTTGTGGAATTAAGGTTAGTGTTACCAGAATAAAAATCAGTGCAAAAAATCTTTCAGAAATCATGTCTAAACATTTGGAGGCACCTTAAGTATGAAATAAAATGATATGTCATAATAAAGTAAAAGTAGCCAGTGGAACATCTCATCTTACTTGGCAATTTTATAAATGTGCAATGAGGCAAAAGGCTCTGTCACAGAATAACGATGATTTTCAAAATTCTGAGACTACTTCATTCAGCTTAACAGGACGTATAACCAGAAGCTCCCTCTCAATCAGGATTTTTTCCTATGACCCATGTTTTATAAAACAGTGATGCAAAAACAATAAACTAGAATTTGTCAAAAAACAACTTCTAGAATTTGCCCTTGCTTCACTGTTAAACATTTCTATACCCGCCTTTGATATGCTTGTGTCTTTCTCATCTCTTAGCAGCCCCCTTTCATAAATCTGAACAAGTGGACGAATGGATAAATACTAACTGAACCTGAGGTAGTACTGCAAGAATATAACTCAGTCAGTGAAAGAAAAAAAAGATTCTGGAGTCATTCAGACTGAATAGTCAGAGAAAATTCTAGAAAAAAACCCAGGAAGCATTAAAACCAAAAGGGTATTCTGATTAAGCCCCAGCTAATTATTAAGATTTAATTACCCAGAAGAACCCACTACCTATTTTTTTACATGAGATTTTACTGTATTTAAAATGATGTTGTCCAAATGTTCTTATTAATACTAAATGAAAGCATAAGAGAATTGGCTAAACGAATTGACTAAGCTTAGGTAAACCGTAATTAGGAAGTGTTAGCAGAGTATCCTAAGAGACTTATCCATCTCAAAATGGAGCGATATAATTACAGATGAAAACAGCACAACATAATAATCCTTGAAAAGATGAAACACAATTATTAGAATGTAGTGTTGGGTTCTGAGCAGCACAATCACGTCTCATTTCATGCAAATCCAGAGCAATAATCCTACTCAACACAGCTCAACTCCCAATTACAATAAAGTCTATTAATCTCCTATCTGCCATTCACAATTTCCTGTCTGATCAAATGTCCTACTATTATTTCACTTAAAATCTGACTCTAGTTCAATCAGAGCTCCTGTGTCTGGTTGATTTTTGTTTGTTTGTTTGTTTTCGGTTTGGATGTTTCCTTTTCACTTTGCTCTCTCACACTAGAACTTTGCAAACCCACGTGCTGTTTTGGGACAGAATCACTTCCTGGATGGCTCAGGTTCTCCTTTGGAGTGACTTCCCTCTGGAGGATGTCTCTTCTTGGTCTTTAACTAATTCCTAGTCACATTTCCTACTCATCTAAACAACTCATCTCTATGAGTGGGATCATACACAGTAATGTGTTCTAATAAGTTTTTAATGTATTTCACTTCACAGTGAACATATTTGCGTTTTAAAAAATCCTTTTAAGGCTGTTTTTCTGCCCTCCTGAACAGCCCCATTTGTAAAGAGAGCCCCCCTCTGGTCAAGGCTCAGTACTACAATCACTCTGAGCCCCTCCTCCTCTGGCCTCTGAAGTCCCCGCCTATCTCCACCCAGCTCTCAACTTCTCCCTCTACTCCCATTGGATAAATCTGTCTCTCCCGTTTTTACCTTGGGGATCTCTCTGGGCCGTGACCAGCAATCACCTGACTACCCTCACATCAATATGACATCTGGCTCCCGTTGCCCTGGACAACACCTGCCCTCACCCTACCCCAAGCTCTGGCCTCCCACCAGAGACCCACGCCATCCCACCAACCCTACCTACCCTGGCCAAGCTAGCCCCAGCCCCTCTTGAGTGGGGCTCAGAGAAATTAGTAATCCAATCAAAGGCTCAAAAGTATGGATTCAGACTCTGAAACAGCCCCAAAAGTTGGACGAATGTTGGACAAGGAGGGGCTCAAAGCCATACCATGGGAGCCCATTCCTACATCAAGTGTCAAGCAGTAGGCCTGACAAGGCCATGCACAGGGATGACCCTGAGTGGAGACCCGGTTGCTATGAGCCCCTAACGTGAGCCCAGGGTATCTGTCCACGGCTGCATCACGGCTGAAACTGCATGTCCCTGATACACAGGCCTTTTCGGTACTTTGTGTCCAAGAACTACAGGAACTGGTCTTGTAATCAATGTAAGTGGACATTAACTAAGAGAATAGAGGAGAAGTTGAGATAAAGGCACACACAGTGCTAGCATTTTGTTATCTAACACACCTCTTTTTTCAGTTCTATCAAAAATGGAATCTGTTCTATCCTATTCATTGAATGCATTTTTTTAAATTCAGAAATACAATATTCAGAATGATTACTTTTATTACAGCTGTGGGCTTTTCCTTAGGCGATGAATGATTCCATCTAATTCAACTGCTTATTATCTTTTTTCTTCTCAACTCTTGTATTTCCTTCTCAGTAATAACATATATTTTCTCAACTTTTAAAATCTCTTTATTAGACACAATTGAATGTAATTTGGGATTTACAAGTCTTATCACATTCTGATTCTGTGGGAGCAATTCAGAACACAAGAAGTACAGACTGCATATAATTTTTTCAGAATTTCTGCAACTTTTTGCTTGATATTCAGGAAATAAACATCATGGTGCTTTGACATCTTTTCCATCTAGTCTTTGCTGGCATCTGGAAAATACCAGAAGCCTTACTTGTCCAATGTCCCATTCCAAAACTTCTCACTCACAGGGTTGTTCGAAATGGAAGTACTGACCATTTTGCCAAGGGGTTGGCCATAGAGCTAAAATTTTCTAAACAGAACCAGTAATTTTTGTGCAATTACTCTGCTGTTCATAAATCTACTTTATGTGCTACCATTTACATCTGATGATTTTGCTCCTAGTGTGAGTTACAGTGGAATGCCCTAAGGAAATCAAGATATATCTACTGCATTACTTTAGTTTACTAGGCTTATGCCTCAACTTAAATTTTACCAAGTATTTCCACTTGATATTTGGAATAATCCTGTAAAGTGAGTACTTCTATCACCAGTCGCATATATCAAATATAATTTATCCCTGCTAATTTATATGTTCTATGCGTCCAGCTCACTTACGCTAGTCCTTTCCCTGCAATAATTCTTTAATGGTATCGACTTCCTCCAATACACACACACCTGCCTTCATTTCTTTCCCTTCCCAATGCATGCCCCCCAAAGCATTCTGAATTCCCTTGCCTCTGTCTCCCCGTTGCCCTACCTGGAAAATTCAGAGCTCTGAAAATATCCAACTCTCTGCCACGGGGGGTGCCTACCCCCAACCAGCCAAATCCTGCTGGAGGGAAAGCACTCAATTCTGCTGAATGACTGCACTTTATATTTGGCTCTACAAACTTCAAATGGGCATTCAATGACACCTGGCAATCCTCCCGTGTCCCGAATAAATTTCAATCTCTCTCAGAATCATTACTTCATTTCTTTTCTTCTCTGCTCCAACCTCCCCCATCCCCTACTTCCGCTGATGACCTTACCTCAGAGTCTACTGAACAAACAGAAGCCCGAAGCCCACACATTCATATGCCTTCCACTACATTTGAAACCTCTCAGCTCCTGGGCCTCCAGTCTGCTCAGGCTGCCATCACAAATTACCACATACTGGGGGGTTTAACCCACAGGCATTTGTTTTCTCACAGTTCCAGAAGCTAAAAGCCCAAGATCTAAGTGCCATCAGGGTTGGTTTCTGATGAGACCTCCCTTTCTGGCATGCAGACGGTCACCTTCCCACTGTGTCCTCAGCCTTCTCTCTGTGCGTGCAACGTGGAAAGTTCGTTCTCTGGTGTCCCTTCCTCTTTTTATAGGGACACCAATCCTACTGGATTGGAACACCACCCTTACTACCTCATTGAACCTTACCTGCCTCTCTAAAAACTCTATCTCTAAATATAGGTACGCTGGGGGTTAGGACTTCAGTGTGCGAATTTTGGTGAAGACACAAATCAGTCCCTAAGGGAGACCATCTTCTTTGCTTCCTGTGACTTACAACAGAAGAATGTCTCTGCTCCCATCAAAAGCCCCCAACCCCCAATGTGTTCTGGATCCCCAGCTCTCACCAGCTTCTGAAGATCATCACTGACCCTCTCATCTCCTCTTTCTTCTCTACAAGCAGTGTCCCTCTCTTTTTGGGTCATTCTTGCAAGCATCCAAAGGTGCTCTTCTCTGATTCCACAATCCTCCTCCTTTCTCTGCCTCCCTTCAAAACAATCTCTAAAGCACTATCTAAATCACTGCCTCCCCCTCAACAATTTTTTCATGCATCAGGCCACTCAAATCTGCTGGCCTCAAAAGCTCCTCAACATCCCAACATGCTCCAAATTCAGTGGATGCTGCATCTTATGTTACTCAACTTTTCAGCAACATCTGATCCAGTTGGTCACTCCCTTCCCTGAAAATTCTCCTCTTATTGGAGCCATGGTGGCAGACTCTCCTAGGTCCCTCTGCTTGCTTCTACTCCTCTTTCAAACCTCTCGATCTTAGAATGCGCTAAAACTTGCCCCTGTATCGTCTGGCATCATCTTCTCTATTTCTAACGCTAAGTGATCTCACCCTACTTCCCGGCTTTGCCTGTCTCCCTGGCGGTGACACACAAATTTATTATGTGTAGCTCTGACCTCCCCCTGAGCTCCAGACTCATTTATACGGTCCAAGTGCCTAGCTGACAGTTCCTCTTGGATGTCTAATAGTCTTGTCAAATGTAGCGTATCCAAAACATAACCCTTGACTTCCTCTCCCTCTTCCAGACTTCACCATCTCAGTGGATGGCAATGAACTACTCAAACCAAAACTTTTATCATCCTTGACTTCTCCCCTTCTCCTATCTCCTACATCCAGTCCTTTGGCAAGTCAGCCTCAAATCCATCTACTTTTCTTCATCTCTATTCTAGTTTTCTCCAGCCCAAGGCATCTCATCTCTCCTCTGACTGCAGTCATGGCCTCCTACCTGGTCTTTCTGCTCCCATTTTTGCTCCACTGCCATCCATTCTCTATGCCACTACCAGAAGAATCTTTTAAAAACTTAAATCACATATTTTGTCTTTCTCTTACACAAATACCCTCCATGATTTCACCTATCATTAGAACAAAACTCAAAATCATCACCAAGGCTTACATCCTACATTATCTGACTCATCAGACCTCTCCTCCCTCCCTGCCCCTGCTCCCCATTCAGCTCCCCATCCCCACTCTCTATGTTCCATTCTCTCTGCTTCTCTAATTTTTTTTAATTTTTTTTCTATTTATTTATGATAGTCACACACACACACAGAGAGAGAGAGAGAGAGAGAGAGGCAGAGACATAGGCAGAGGGAGAAGCAGCCTCCATGCACCGGAGCCTGACGTGGGATTCGATCCTGGGACTCCAGGATTGCGCCCCGGGCCAAAGGCAGGTGCCAAACTGCTGCGCCACCCAGGGATCCCCCATTCTCTCTGCTTCTCAAACATGCCAAGCCCAGGGTGTATGTATACCCACTGCTCCCTCTGCCTTGAAATTTTTTTCTCATCATTCAGGTCTTAACTCAAATGTCAGCCCCTCAAAGGGACTTTTCCTACATCCTGTCTAAAGCAGACCCTCACCCATCCTCAGCACTATTTCCTTCGTGCTACGTATCACAGTAAACTCCAAGAGAGTAGAGCTTTGGTCTGTCATGCTATGCTCCCTGCTCTCTCTCCAGCACTGAGCACACACCTGCATACAATGAAAACTCTCTGAAAGAATGAAATTGGTCACACTCTCTCTCCCACCTCTAGGATGCCAAGGGAAGCCCACAATGGCCGTCCCTGTCCTCCAAGTGTTCCCACCTCATCTATCTCCTAAGGAGAACTGTCTCAACCAGGCTGGTGCCAGGCTCTTCATATTTCAGAATAATTCTCTTCAGAGAGTTGACAGAGAATTAATAGAGGAAGATAGAACCTGAAAGGCTTAGGAAGGGAAAGACTTGGAGAAATCAGCTGTCAGTCAAAAATAATAAAGAAGAGAGGTCTCAGTGAGTAAGTGGGGGGAAGAATCACTGGGAAGAGGGGGAAAAATCCATGTGGTTTAGATGTAACCAAGAATTCTTCCCACACTTGTCCAATTTGAGTCTCTGGAGGGGGAAGGAGAGAAAAAGCTGAGGAGAGAGTTGGAGATTCTGTATTGAATCCCTTTTCATGTATTTCAAGAGATAGGAAAATAAGAAAGTAATTTTTTTTTTTTTTGCACGTTGAGTTGTGCTTCCTCAAATACCAGCCTGGACTTGAGCTACACGGGCACCTGATTTCCAAAGGGAAGAATCAGAGGTTCTGAAGGATCATGTGACATGACCATAGTCATTCAGGTAACAGTGGCAGAGTGAGGTCAGGGCTTCTGCCTATGGAGCCTGGGTTTCTGTGCCCATGCCACCTTCATCCCTCCCCAACAAGAAACGAGGTTAAGTGCATATGTCTTGTTCCTAATCAACAATGTGGCCTCCCTTTGTTACCATCTTCCCTTCTCGGTGCTCCTCATAATGTAAGTCAAGCTCTACAATTCACAGTTTCCAACACATCTTTATCCCCCCTCCAAATATTAAAATAGCACTTGTTCCATTTTTCATTTTCTATCACCTCTCTTCTTCTCTGTGATTCCTGAGCTATTACCAGGGTGGGAATCCAATTCCATGAAAAGGACACTTAGTTCCTGGCAGATAATCTGTCTGCATCTGGAGAAGGGAATTATTTAAAGCAACAAGGTGACATCTGACCAGCTCTTCACCTGTCACCTGGGTTTCCATTCTTCTTTACTGTGAGATGTTCCTATTGAAGATCACTGTTCTTGAAAGAAGTTAGAAATAACAGAATAGAGCAGTTCATATTTCCCTACCTTTGGGGAACAGTATCATCGGCCCCAAGCATGGAGCTTATCCCTTTCTCGTTCTTGCTGAAAATATGACCATGAAAACACATGAGAGGTCATCAGAGGCCACTGTCCTCCAGCCTTCTCATGACCCTCCCACAGCACATCTTTGCAAGATGCCCTTACTTCTTACCCTTCCACCCAGCTCTCCTGAATCTGAGCCCATGCAGTCACCTATGTTCTAAGTGCACTTCCCAATTTTTTTATTTGCATTTACTTCTTCAGAATTTTATTTTGTAGTAGCATTCTCACATGGCAACGCTTAGACACATATGTTTTCTAAACAGAGGGGAATGAAGTTGTAAAATGATAGCTATAATTTTTTAAACTATTATGTCAAACACTGAGAACTCTGAAATGCTTTGTAAAAGAGAGAGCATACTTTGCTGTTATGGTGAAGTCATAGGAATGTTGACGTCACTGTTGATCGTCACCAGAACTCTCTGAGGGTCATCCTGAGAGCACGTACATATACTTTGATGAATACCTCTCAGAATCAATTTAAGTGTTTGTCTATTCAAGTCCTAGGAAATTAATGCTCACACAGGTAGAGGATGCTATAGAATGCCACACAATTCCTCCTTTGGGAGGGCAGCATTCATCCCTCCAGCTGTTGGGACTGTTGTCTGCTGAGGGCCCACCTGGATCCTCCCCCAGGAACTACACTCAGGGGAAGGTGCTGCCTCCTGCCAGGTCACTTGCCCTACAAGGCAGATGCTTCCCAGGACTGGTCAATGCCCCCTTTATTTTTATATAAGGATTTTAATTTTTTAATTTTTATTTTTTTAAGATTTATTTATTTATGATAGAGAGAGAGAGAGGCAGAGACACAGGAGGAGGGAGAAGCAGGCTCCATGCCGGGAGCCCAACGTGGGACTCAATCCTGGGTCTCCAGGATCGCGCCCTGGGCCAAAGGCAGGTGCTAAACTGCTGAGCCACCCAGAGATCCCCAATGCCCTTCCCTTTATCAATCCAGAGGAGCCAGCGTATGGCCAAGGCCTTCATGGCAACTGCATTAGGGTCCAAGTCCTCCCACAGCTCAATTCTGCTTCCCTCACTCCCTCACCCACATGGTTCCTGAGAGCCCTTCCTAATAAACTCCCTCCACACACATCTCCATCCCAGAGTCTACTTTTCGGGACCCAATGTCTGATGATCCCTAATACAATAGAAAACATGTAGGAGGTACTTTAATCCATATGTGCTAAAATTGGTACGGGGAAAAAAATCAAGTATATAAACTATCCAATTAACTAGAGCTGAGTGAGCAAGATCCTAGAATTAAAAAGATGCATACAAAAAAGAGAACAAGTCTCTTTTTAAAAAGATTTTATTTATTTGAGAAAGAGAGAGCATGTGCACGAGCAGAGGGTAGGGACAGAGGCAGAAGGAGAGGGACAAGCAGACCACCTCCCTCCCTCCCCTGCCTCTGCCCCTGCTGAGTGCAGAGCTTTATGTGGGACTACAGCCCCAGATCCTGAGATCATGACCTGAGCTGAAGTCAGACACTTAGATTAAGCCATCCAGGCGCCCAAAGTTAGAACAAGTCTTAAACTGAATTTAATTTCCTTTCTGGGATATTTTCCATAAGTATAGCTGCCAGCATATTAAAAAAAAAAAAGTACTTTGGAAGAAAGCTTACATTTGAAATGGTCAACTATTGTAGAGTCACCTGAGTGGCTCAGGCAGTTAAGCCTCCAATTCTTGGTTTCAGCTCAGGTCCCTGATCTCAGGGTCATGAGATCAAGCCCCACACTGGGCTCCACACTCAGCACAGAGTGTGCTTGAGATTCTCTCTCTTCCTCTCCCTCTTCTTCCCCCACTCACACTCACACACATTCTGTCTCTAAAATAAATACATCTGAAAGAAAGAAAGAAAGAAAGAAAGAAAGAAAGAAAGAAAGAAAGAAAGAAAGAAACTCAACTATTCTAAGACTTTTGTGAATTATCATTTTTCACCTACAATTTGTGCTCTGGGTTATCATTTTGCCTAAATCAACTCCCCACAAAAGTGATGAACAGTTTTTTTAAGGGCCAGAATTTAGGCAGTCAGAAGCAACTACGGAGATTCACAAAGACAAAATTTAGATACCACTTTCTGTCTTCCTACAACACTGATCTCTTTACCAAATGGTAGCCAACAGCTACGTTCACCATTCTCAGCAGCTAACGTACTCCTCCATGGTAAACACAGCCTTCAATAATTCTGCTCCTCCCTTACTGCCATCCCCAGGCTCAAGTGAAAATGCATTGATGTCGTTATGGCTCTTGACACATTGATTAATCAGGTAATACACATTCTAAACACTTAGTGAAATGGACTGTAAAAAAAAACTATTTTACTGACTCTCGGGGGCAACAATTTATCTTCTCTTACTTCTATGGCAGCACTGTATCTACGTCTTTACAGTCAGTGGTACTTAAAAATCATCTGAAAATGCCTGGGCTTTGTGGATTCAACATGATTTAAAGTTCACCGAATTCGGCTAAAATGTTCCAAACAAACAAGCGCTTCGAAGAGTGCTAAGACACAGAGACAGGAATGATAGAAAATATTAGAAACTGTTTCACGACATGGACAGCGAGGACGATGGACAGCATTAATTTCACTTTAAACACCACCCCGACAGGAAAATGATGAAAATCCCTTTCAACGCAACAGGAAATAAACACACACTGAAGCAATTCTTAATAGAATGCTGTTACCATTCATTTGGCATTACCAGAGCCAACAAGACACTCAGAGAGTGTCTGGTAACAAAAAATACATGCCTGATATATTATATGCAGCCAAATTATCAAGTAATTAGATAGAAATACTGAAACTGCACCAGAAGTGGCAGCAATACCACAAATTCTGATGGTATGAAACGACTAAGCGGAAGCTTGTGAACTATACTGAATTTACAATGGCTCAGTCCTGTTTTCCAAATCCTAATAATAATCTCCCCAGGGAAACTTTTTCAAAGCTTCCAGAATGGGTCCCCTTGTTATATGTTTGCACATCACCCAATTTCTTTTTTCTTCATATAAGCTTCCTACTGTTGAGTTCTGTGATGTTTCCCTCCCCTGGCTAGACTGGCAGCTCCGTGACGCCAGGGACCCCAGGACTGGTTCCCTGCATGCCTAGTGCTGGGGAGGACCCATGACAGGTACGCCAAATATCCTTTTTAAATGAATAAATAAGACTGCTGGAACATCAGTGATTTTTTCTCTGTTCTCCAGTCTTTTTGGTTGTTACCTGCATTTCTCTAGAAACTGTGACTTTCTCTGCTGCTACCACTCTAATGAGAATACAAATAGCAGGCGGCATCCCTGCAACAATGTGACATTTACAGGAAAAGGACACATTCCTCCTTCCCCTTTGTTCGAGGCACACCAAAATACATCACTTGTTCAAATGCATTCAGATGCCCGTGATGGGTCCTGAAATATATAAGCAATAATCAATCATTAAGGGCAATTTTACATCTTAGTCTGAAGTCATCTTCAGAACAATAACTACATATATTCTACAAAGGCCTTTACAGAGAAGCAGAAATCATAGGTATTAATTATTATATTATAATCTTAGGCACTAATTAACTCACACTGTGTACCAGTTATTTAAAAAGTATGCAACATCGAGAACAGAGATATAGCAACCTCACATAGGATTTTGTCCAGCTATGGTCATTCTCACACTTTTCAGCATCTGGCTTTCAAGCAACATTCCTGCCATCAGCCCACCTCACATTTCATACTGATATCTTACCTTCCACGACGTTGACAGCAGTATTCCCAGGTTCTGCTCTTGCCTCCCCATCACTGTGGCAGACACCACACTTCAACCCTGCATGTGTTCTCCAAATGGTGTGTATGTGTGAAGACTGTCATCTATTAAAGTACTTAAGATTTTGACCTTATTGTCACTGTAGAAGCAGGAAAATTACACTTCCATTATACATTTCATTAGATATTTCAACAGGTCTTTTTTTTTAATTTATTTTTTTTAATTTTTATTTATTTATGATAGTCACACAGAGAGAGAGAGAGAGGCAGAGACACAGGCAGAGGGAGAAGCAGGCTCCATGCACCGGGAGCCCGATGTGGGATTCGATCCCGGGTCTCCAGGATCGCGCCCTGGGCCAAAGGCAGGCGCTAAACCGCTGCGCCACCCAGGGATCCCAGATATTTCAACAGGTCTTAAGAGATTGCCTCTCATTCCATTTATTCATAGTTATTTCAATATCTCCAAATTTTTACTTATAGCTTTGTTCCCATCAAACACTGATTATTTTTTTCTGCTGTTCTTTTGGAGACAAATAATATATAAGTATCACCAGTGTAGGGGCACCCGGGTGGCTCAATCGGTTAGGCATCTGCCTTCGGCTCAGCTCAGGTCATGATCTCCGGGTCCTGAGATCGAGCCCCACGTTAGACTCCCTGCTCAGCTGGGAGTCTGCTTCTCCCTCTCCCTCTGTCCCTGTCCCTCCCCATGCTCATGCTCTCTCTCTCTTTAATAAATAAAAGCTTTAAAAAAAAAAGCATCACCAATATAGTGATCTAAAGAACTTCCCAACCTTGCCACCGGTTATTTGAGATTCCAAACTAGAGTACCAACCTGGGAATGAAAACAGAATGACTTTTGGAAATTACAAGAGCTACTGATCTGCACAGAAACACACAAGAGGCAAGATGGGCTTGTGTGTCTAACATGGTTGGTTGATGGTCCTCATTCAGGTTCTACCAGAAGCAGACCATGAGACAAGGATTCAAATGTGAGAAAACATGCTTGAAAGAGGGCCTCGAGCAAGACAGGAGGGGAGTGAGATACTGTGGTGTCAGGCCCACAGCGAAGGCTCAATATTTTTGTGGGTTGGGACATCTGGGGAAAACGAGGAGGGCCTTGAATGACCAAAGTCCAAGTTCCCTTCCCTGTTCTGCTCCCATAGATCAGGTCCCCCAACCAAAGAGTCCTCCTTGTCATAGGACCAGACACAGTCCATGTCCATCCCTCAGTGGGCTTCAGTTCTCCACCAGCCTACAGAATTATTCAAATGAGCAAATCACATTTGCTCGAGTGGCAAATATTCAAATGAGGGGACACCTCACCCTCTTGATACTACAAAGCGGGTCTCCCACAGCCCTGGCGTTCTGTTCCCAAGTGCAATCTCTGTGTGGCTCTGAGTGGCGGGCGGTGTCCTATTCCAAGGCTGAGAGTCTATGTAACTAATGAACTACCGTTGGTCTGTTATCCATGTCCATGTCATGTGCCTGGGCATCTCCAATACCCTACGGCAGGAATCGCTCCCTCACCAATGGGGCGAATACCAGAAACTTAAAACAGATACAGAAGGAAGTATATCTGATAAAATGTGCATTACCAGGCAGGTTACTACTACGGCCGCTGGGTAACTGAGCTCATCCTCTGGAGGGTTCTCTGGGCCAGTGTAGAAATACCATCCCCATGTGGTAAGAGAGCTAAGTCTTCTCGGGCATCAGCTGCGGGCTGCCCCTGGGAGCATTCATTCTCCCACACTACATACATGCTGTAAAGTGGGCAACGAGGCTCCGCCAGCTAGAGAGAGCCCTCAGGCAGACATGCAGAGATGAGCAGATGGGGCTGGTCTGCAAGCAGTACAGCTGTGAGGCCTGAGGGGATGCAGGCATAGCCCCCACCACCACAGTGGGAAAGAGCAATGGTCCATTTTGCCAAAATCTTGTTAGTTCCCAAGTTTTTCCTCAAAATGCACTAATCCACAAATGAAAAGACTCTTCTAGTACCGATAAAGCACTATAAATGAAAAGAGGATTGTTTGGGTTTTTTTGTGTGTGTGGTTGATTGACTGATTAAGACAGAGAGAGAAAGAGAGAACAGAGGGAAGACTAAAGGGAAAGAATATCCAGCAGACTCGATGCTGAGCACAGAGCCTGACATAGTACTCAATCTCATGACCCTAAGACCATGATTCGAGCTGAAGTCAAGAGTTGGATGCCTAATCGACTGAGCCACCTACATGCCCTAAAAAGAGAACCGTTAAAAGAAAAAAATAAAATGTTGATGGTTTGCTAAAGTATCGTTGCTAATTCATTTCTCTACCCTCTAGTATTTAGGAATGAGTTACTCTTGGTTGGTGGGTTCTCAGACTTCAGCATCTATCAAAATCACATGGAAGGCTTGGGTCTCAACTCCAGAGCCTCTTATTAAGCAGCTTGGGGTGAGGCCTTGAGAATGTATATTTCTAGCAAGTCCCTTGATGGTGCTGATGCTGGTGGTCCTAGGCCAAGGTCTTCCATCAAAGGTCTTGCAACATGGAGCTATGGCGACTGGTAAGTACTGATAAAGATGTGATTGAGGCAAAATGACATCCCTGCAGGGCCCCTCAACAGAGGGATGGATCATCAAAGAGTAAAGTTAAATAAAAGAAGAAAAATCAGTAGCTTTGTCTTTGTAGTACTATAATTTAAATAGACTATGAGATTTCCTTTATAGAAATCAAAGTTAAGGAGACAGTCCAGGTAAAAGCACGTAAGGATGGCAGCCAAACCTGCACTCACTCAAGGTGCTGGTGTACATGTACCTCTTCTCCATGACAGAGTGACAGGGGTTTCCAAAGGAGAAGATACTGAGATCTGGAGTCCAGATCATTCTTCCCCAGGCAAAAAGTGGGCACTTATCTGTTGATAACAGAATGTCTCACACTTGCCTTCATTCCTTTATTCTAGTGAGGGTCTGTTTTTGCCTTTGGAGACAGTTTAGGGTCTTGATCTCCTGGAAATCCACTGGCTCATGAAAAGAGGACCACCCTGATGAGCACTTTACTTTTCGCCTCTGAATTCAAATGCTCAAGATGCTATTACCAGATCAATTATTACTTGAAAAGAAAGAATAATTTCAAGATTACCTGAAAACCCTGAAATCTCACCATCAGGTGACTTATGAAGGTCCATCACAGGGCTGTCCCTGAGATGCGAGGAGCATAATACAGGGCAGAAGGAAGTCTTTCCTCCCCAAAATCCCTACTGAAGCTCAGCATTTGGCCCCAAAGGAACTTTGACTCAGCATTGCCCAGCCATGATTTCGAGAGCCAGGCTCATCATCCATACAATTGTCATTTCCACATGCTTATTGAGTGCTTTCTGTGATGCACAATGTACATTCTACAAAAGCATATTCAGAATGCTGACAGGTAGAAGAGGCTCTTGCAAGGGCCTATGTATCCAAGTAAATCCATCCCATGTTTGAAATTGTATAATATCAGATCCATCCCTTCCTAGCAAGGCAAAGGGTCTCGAAGAGACTTCCAATGACCTATGATACACCTGGCGAGTACTCCGATACTGACCTATAATCCTACAGAAGCACCTCAGTGGAAATTAACATGTAATACTGCTTGCCAAATGATGGACGGCTCCGCACAAAACCACATGGGTATGATGTGGCAAAAGGCATTTGGGGACCACGGGGTATAAAATACAAGCAGCAGCAGTGAGGAATCCATGTTAGGGGAGGTGCTTCCATGCAGGACCCGAAAAACGAGTGGGAAACAGGAACGCCGAGAGGTGGTGGGCGACCCAAGGAGCACTGGGTGCTGGTAGCAAGAAAGGAAGACTCTGGATGGTCTATTTTGCAATTCTGCTTATAAATCGAGGCTGAGGCTGCATGCCCTGTGGGTATCCTCCTGCTGCCCTTCCCTGTGGAGGCAAAGCCAGATGGCTCCTAGGAGGTCAGTCCATGGGAAAGGCAGATCCAAGGAGGAAAGAATCAGCAGGAAGCGTTTTCTCTACGCCTGAGAAAGAGCCTTCTCCTTGTACAAAGAAACAAGATCATTTTGTTTATTGTCCGTGTTTCAAGGTATTGTTTTGACTTGATTTTAGGCTCTATTAACTTTGAGTGTTATCCCTACAAGTAGTCCTCACTTCCTAGCTAAGGGACTAGACCCATCTGAAAGCCCATTTCTTCACATACTCTAACACAACCACTCTAACAGGTATTACAGAGGCTGCAGTGTTGACAAAGCCAGCAGTACATGTCAAGTGTCAAGCTGGGCCCATCCCCTTGTAGCTGCATGTGAGCTGCCATCATCCCTGCCCTTCCCCTCCCATTAGCAGTCATGATGACGGTTTTCTCTCTGGAGTCTAGAGAGCATTTTAACCTTAATAATTTCATTCATTCATTCCACAAATATTTGTGTTTTTTTAATGCTATGGCACTCAGTAAATGCTGCAGATACAAAAATGACAGGCAGCCCCTGCTCACACACAGCTCCCTGTCTCCCTGGGGGATGGCAAATAAAGAGTCAATTTACCAGAATGTGATAATGAGCTATTCCAGAGAAGCACTGAGGGAGAGAGTTAGAATTAGGGGGAAAGGCAGTCAGGAGGGCTCCCAGGGGGAGAAGCAGCTGAGCTAGATCTCCAGGGAAGAGCTAAGGAATCAGACAGGTAGACAAGGGTGTGAAAGAAACAGCAAATCTAAGGGGCTGGAGAAGCCATAATGCAGGGCGGGAAGGCGACAGTGAATGACAGGAGCGGAAGGAAAGCCCAAAGGCTGGCATCACGGGAGTCAAGGGAGAGGAATGGAGTATCCAATCTGAGGAAGCAGGTAACACGGGGGCTAAGTGTTCGTTGACTGTGCTGTGGATCATCTCGGCAAAAAGAGTCGCAGAGCAGCAGGGGCAGGAGGCAGTCCACGATACCCTGGGAAGGAGATGCAGGGGAACGTCAACCTCCACACGGCTCCTGTGGCCCGAGCTGCACCACCTCCCGACCACCTACCTGCCCACCACTTGCTGCCGTGTTGCGGGAGTCACGGTTCCACCAACACAGCAAGCAGAGAGGTGTGCTGCTGCTGGCTTAGAGCCCGTATCTGCAAAAGAAGTCTCTCTACCTCCCCATTTCCTATTCTGAAGCACATCTACTGTCCTTCCAGTTATGAGCCCTTACACGTGTGCACATCCTCCCTTCAGAGATACAGACACTGTTACCGCCGCTAACCCCACTACGATACCTCCATATACTCCTGTGTGCTTGCTGCACGTTGACCTGGACCTCACATGTGATGGTGTGGGGCTTCATTTAGCACGTCGTACTTTATTCTGGTACATTCGCCCCTGCTCTTCAAAGTGCCCATATTCTTTATAATAGGGTGACACTTGCTCAATGTGACTGAGGGCTCCCCCGTGTGGCAGAGAGAGGATCAACGGCCTCAGACCCATTCGCAAGGCCCCTTTGCAGTCCTCTAGTACTCTCAGGTGGGAGAGCTAGCTCGGTGACCTTTCTAGATTTCCTCGCAGTCGGGCAGGCCATGCAACAATTATGGTCCAAAAGATTTAGGCAGAAATCTCTGGGTAGTGATTTTCTTTCCAAGTGTGCAGGAAATACCTCATTAGGAAAAAGCTCTTTGCCCTTGACCCTTCCCTCTTCCTTCCAATGGCAATGCAGACCAGCCAGGGAGCGGCCACCATTTGCAGGCATGAGGATGAGAACCTGGAACTCTGATGACATTGGGGAGCTGCCACACCAGTCTGGTCTGCTACCTAAGGACTCCTGCTAATGGAGAAGCATCAACCTGTTACTTACTGCTAAAGATGATTTACTCCTAGGTGAGTCACTTGTGGAAGCATCCAAAGCAGGCACTTGGTAGCCACTGTTCTGTGTGCCTCCTTGAAACTGGAGAGCCCTCCTACCTCCATGCTAATCTGGAATGATCCAGCGTTTGGAAGCTCCAAGTGTAAACAAATGAAACTTCACCTCGCTACTTGCTGCCTCTAGTACACCCACAGCTGCTACCAAGAAGACCTCCTATTGGACACCCCGAAGCCTGATTTGATGGGTTTCTGGATACTCTTGATTCCTGAACAAAAAGAAAAAAAATCCACAGAAGGACCCAGAAGCTTGCCTAGGTAAGAAAGTAGGAAGCATGGGTCACACCTACAAAAGTGGGCCTATCCCCCCAGCCCACTGGGGCAGGTGGAGCAGGAGGAAGGGATAAGAAAAAACAGTGTAAGAGGGGACAGTGAAGAGCAGGAAGGGTCCTGAGGCCTGGTCACAGGGAAGCAGCCTGTGGGTGCATGAGGGGCATACATGCTGAGATCAAGTATCAGGACACACAAGGAGGGATGAGATGCCACACGGCTCCTTTAGAAATGCACATTCCTAGGATCCAGACTCTGGGAAGCTGATGCCTCAGGTATGAGGTGAGGCCCAGAAATTCTTATTTTCAATGAGCACCTCAACTGATAACTATGCCCGTGGTTCTCAGTTTCAAAATTCTGCTAGAGGCTCTAAAACCATGAGCCAGGGACGCCTGGATGGCTCAGTGGTTGAGCATCTACTTTGGCTCAAGGTGTAATCTCAGAGTCTTGGGATCGAGTCCTGCACTCGGTCCCCTGCAGGGAGCCTGCTTCTCCCTCTGCCTATGTCTCTGCCTCTCTCTGTCTCTCATGAATAAATAAGTAAAATCTTTTTATAACTAAATAAATAAACAAACAAAATCTTAAAAAAATTAAATAAAACCATGAACCAGTGAAGGGAGGACTAGACTAAGAGTTGGAGAAACTTATTGAGTAAGTTGCTTCTCTGGGCCTCAGCTGTAAAATGACTAAACAAATGCTTCTCTAACTCTTGCCATGGGACACCCCCCCCCACTCTTTATTTTAACTACCAAGATTGAATACAAATGCTTAATATATCAAATTAATGAAACAGAAGAAGCATCTCTGACTGAAGCAGAGTACCATCTGATCCCCCCTCACCCTGTCCCATTCCTCTGGGGAAGCCTCAGGCTCTCAGCATCTCTGGGCCAAGTGGCCTCCCAACTTCATTCCAGTGAAGACATGTGACTTCACAGAATGCCACATAAATTAGGGGAAATCTTTGCGGTCCTTGTTCTGAAGGTCAGGAGATGGAGGTAAAGAAAAGAAAGTCAGAGCATGTATTTTAAACCACATTTATAACCTTTACATAAAAGGATTTCTTCCCAGTGATGTTTTTTTAAAGGTACTTTAAGCACATCACTTCAAGGTGTGACCAGAATAATGATGTGCTGATTTGAAAGTGGCCATTTGAGCAAGCAATGAAAGTTCAAAGGGGGGAGGGGATTGGTAATTGTGATCTATTTAGATTTTTGAAACATAGAGGCTATCCAGGGTACAATGAAGAAACCATAGACAGAAACCACAAGAACAGAGCCCATGGTAAAAACAAGAAGAATTCAGAAAGCCAATGCTGAGACCACCTGTGTCATAAGATCATCCCCAGAGGAAGGAGTCCTAGCTCAAGTCCCAAGTCTTAGACTTGCTATCTTGGTGTGAGGCAAATCATTTCAATTCTTTGTGCCACATTTTCTTCATTTATAAACAGGAAATACCTTGTTTGTTCAGTGTCCACTATGTGTGAGGTATTTGCTGTATGCACAACAGGCAAAGATCCCTACCCACAGGAAGCTGACTCCTGAGCAAAAAGGGACAAGGCAAGAGTGAAGGACATGATATGTATGTTGGGTCATACGGTGAAAAGTGGTACAGGGAACAATTAGGCAGGGAGAAGGTAACCAGAGTGTAGGATAGGAAGTGGGGTGACAAGGGATGCCTCAATGATCTGACAACTAGGGAAAAGGTCTCAATGAAGGAAGGTACAGGTCGATACTTGGAGGTGAGGGTTGGGGAATCTGTGATCTGAACAGAGGACACAGCCTGAGAAAAGGCACCAGAGCACAGCATGTTCCAGAAATGGGTAGATAGATGCTCTGGGGAGTTGGAGTACAAGGAGCAAAGGAGGAAACCTGCAAGGGATGAAGTCAGAGAAGTGGGCCCAGATGTTATAATGGCTCCTAGGCCATTGAGAGGACTCTGGTTTTTGCTTTGCGCTAGACAGAAGTCGCTAGAAGAAAGTGATGTGATGGGGTTCTCATCTAAAACAACAATTCGGCTCATTGTTTTGAGAATCTGAGGCTCCACTCGAGAAGGACGCCAGTTCAGAAGCCAATACAACAGTCCAGGTAGGAGGGTGGATATGTGCCTTTTCTGCTCCATAGATGGGCTACACTGTAATGTGTATAAAGATAAAGTTGCAAAACACTGCATGCATTTAAGGCTTATTATGATTGTCATTCTATGACCTTTATGCTAAAAACATGCTGGAAGGAAAAAAAATAAAGCCAACAAACACAGTTTGGGATTATGAGCTTGCAGGTGATGATGAAGATGCGCTTCTCAGCTTGTCAAGGAATCAACAGATTGGTGTCATATTTCTTTTTTTTTTCTTTAATTTTTTATTTATTTATGATAGTCACAGAGAGAGAGAGAGAGAGAGGCAGAGACATAGGCAGAGGGAGAAGCAGGCTCCATGCACCGGGAGCCTGATGTGGGTTTCGATCCCGGGTCTCCAGGATCGCGCCCTGGGCCAAAGGCAGGCGCCAAACCGCTGCGCCACCCAGGGATCCCCTGGTGTCATATTTCAAGCCTGCTTAATGGTCTAAGGAAGCAGATGTGTGAGATGGTGGGCAGGGTGCACCCCAACCTGTTTGGCTTCACAGGACGCAAGAAAGTAACGAACATTCAACATCTAGAAAACAAATAATACCCTCTACCTTCCTCAGGAGGACAACAACACATTCTACGCCAGTTTGTCCAACACACACGCACACATGCACACACATACCCTTGCTTTAATAATTGCTAAACAGGAGCAAAACTATCATCAGGCATCATTAACTTCTGTGTAAGTTAGATGAAGTTCTGAGATACAGCTTTAATACTCAACTATTAATAATCAAGGAGATTGGGGCACCTGGGTTGCTCAGTGGTTGAGCATCTGCCTTCAGCTCAGGTCGTGATTCCGGGGTCCTGGGATCACATCTCACATCAGGTTCCCTGCAGGGAGCCTGCTTCTCTCTGTGCCTATGTCTCTGCCTCTCTCTCTGTGTCTCTCATGAATAAATAAAGTTTTAAAATCTTTAAAAAAAATAGTAAATCAAGGAAATTCTCATAAAGAGATACCATTTTCACTATCAGACACATGTCATTACACATTTGCCCAAACTCATAGAATCTACAACATCAAGTGTGAACCCTAATATAAACTATGGAGTTTGGGTGATGATCAAACGTCTGTTGTGGATTCATCAATTGATACAAATGTCCCACTCTGGTGGGGGGTGGGTGTTCACAATGGGGATGCTCTACCTTTCTCTCAATTTTGCTGCAAATCTAAAACTGCTCTTAAAAAAAATAAATATTTCAGGAAAAAAACACACCAAGTGAACAAAAAGGAGATGTAATCATAAACCAGGATAAAACTCAGCTGTGAGCAATATTTACAGAAATGTAAACTTAATACAGAATTTAAAAATTAATAAAGCTATTAGGAAGGTTGGGGGGGAATGAGGTGTGAAGGTGTGAGTCTCTGTCTTCTGGGGTTGAGGAATGGAAAATAAGGGGACTAACTCTCTTTCTGCCATAAACAGACTTCAACCTAAAATTAAATTTATAAATTCAATTATAAAACTCAATTAAATAAACTTTATAAATTAATTAAATTTTATAATTCAAGAAGCAGAAGTAGGAGCACATTGTTAAGAAAAATGGAAGTAAACAGAGGAAAAATAGCCACTGGGGTTGAAAGTTATAACTGCAGAGGTTGGGGACAAAGCAGCAGGAATTGCTAATTTTATGTTTTTTCATCCTGATAAATGACAGTTATATAGGTGGTAGGTATTAACATGGGTCTGAGACACATATATCTTTTCTAGAAGAAAATGCTGAATAAAATTCTTTGGCTTTTTAACTATTTAATACACTACTTAGAAAACAGCAAAAATTGGCTTAAAAATGGGGCACAATGGCTCTCAAATGATGCATTTAATTACAGGACGCGGGTGCTTTGGAATTATAACCTAAAGTTCAATGCTGATTGAGCACACACCATCTGATGGTTTTTGGAGATCGGCCTTTGGGAGATAATTAGGTTTAGATGAGGTCATGACAGTGGGGCCCTAATCTGATGGGATTAGTGCCCTTATAAGAAAAGACACCAGAGAGCTGTCGCTATACCTCTATCTCTATTTCTATCTCTGTCTCTAGCTCTAGCTCTGCCCGTCTCTGTCTCCACCTCCCTGTCTGTCTCTCTGCCATGAAAGCACACAGCAAGAAGGCAACCATCTACAAGCCAGGAAGACAGCCTTGACCAGAACCCAACCATGCTGGGCACCCTAATCATGGACTTCCAGCCTCCAGGACTTTAAGAAATAAATGTCTGTTTGTAAATCACCCAGGCTGTGGTTGGTGTGCTTGACCACAGACCATCAGACTGGGCCAACATGAGAATTTTTGTTCATCTGACCCCACCCTACCTCAAAAGGAACTTTACCTCCTTGCTCAAAATAACCCATCACAGACATACACACACACACATTATTCAGAGCTCCAACCACTAGATGATGACCACCCCAGCGCTCCAGAAATATCCTATGGAAACTCACTGACACTCAGCTAGTCTCTCCTTGACATTAGTTTTGAGAAGCCAAAGGAACTGCATGGACGTTGAGAAAATGAATTTCCAGAACTATGTTAAGATCTGCTGCCTCAATCTAGTTGGTGGGATTTTTTTTCCCCTGAAAGTTGCCCTCCCACCTTACAAATAACACATATCAATTCAGGTCACTGAAAGCAAAGGCAAACCTCATTAGACAATTCCTCAGAATGATCAATTTTAATGGGCTCACCGATCTCCTTGAAGTCTCCATGTTATGGGCAGGAGCCGTGTCCCCAGCCCACCCCCCAAAAAATCCCATGCTGAAGTCCTAACTCCCAGTACCTCAGAATATTTCCTTACTTGGGAAGAAAGCCTTTAAAGAGATAATTAAGTTAAAATGAGGCAACTGGGACACAGACACGCACAGTGAAGACCACGTGGAGACACAGGGAGAAGACAGGTCATCTACAAGTCCAGGAGAGAGGCCTGGAACAGACCCTTCCCTCACAGGGTTAGGAGGAACCAACCCCGCCCACATCTTGATTCAGATGTCTGGCCTCCAGAACTAAGTAAAATTAAAATCAATGAGAAAATAGATTTCTGTTTAAGGCCCCCCAATCTATGATACTTTGTTACAAGAGCCACAGCAGACTAATACAGTCTAGAAGCACTCGCACACACCCAGGACCTCGCTCAGGCTCTTTCCACCCCCTAATTCCACTCCATCAGAAAGACCTGAGGATTCACATTCATGTTCCCACTCACACTCCTGTCCACTCCCATCACGTGTGTTTAACTCAGGCCTGGCCTACTTTCTGGTCGTAATGGCCTCCTGATTTCAGAGCTCTTTCCCCTTTCTTTTTATTTTTTTTAAAGACATATATTTATTTTTAGAGAAAGAGCACGAGCTGGAGGGGCAGAGAGAACCTCAAGCAGACTCCATGAGATCATCTGAGCTGAAATCAAGAGTCGGACGCTTAACCAACTGAGCCACCCAGGTGCCTCCTTTTGCCTTTCCATCCATCATCTGCACAGGGGAGAGGTTCACAACAGACCCCATCTGCCCGGAAACAGATGCTGGGTACATGGTGCCAGGCAAGGTACCCACCATGCAGGCTCCTGCTTACCCAGGTGGCCACCTCTGGTGTCCCTGGGAAAAGGGACAGCGGACAGGGCAGTCACTCTCCCACTACAGTCCTAGTGGATGTGGCCATCCCAGCAGAACCTGAGTCGTGCCTTACATCAGTCCCAGAGTTGTATTTCCAAATGACAAAGCTTAGCACACGGTCCCTCCTGAGAGCCCTTCAGCGGGTTCCCCTGCACCGTGTTACCTGGCGAGGAGCACACCTTTGCTCTGTAGTCACATGTCCACTGTCCTCCACTCGTGCCCCAAGCTCCAGCCACTCTGAAAGAGTCTTGGCTTCACCAGCATATCTTGCTTATACGTTTCCAAGCCTTCGTACAGGTCATGAACGTCTGCTGCCCTCTGCCTATTGTGGAATTTCTACTTCACCCTCACCTGTCCAGCCTCCCCTGGGCTGCCCCGCCCCCCCCAATCCTGGACGTTTTGTGACAGCACCGGCACTGGATGGTCATCATGGGTGCCTGCTGCTCCCTCTCCAGGCTGAGGACTCCTTGGGAGCAGTGACTGATGCTATTCTGGGCTGCCACAGACCCAGGACCTCTGGCTGACACAAGATGGGGCCGCAGAAAAATGCCTGGAGATTACAGGATTGATGTGCTTTGCCACAAACACTGAGCTGAACTTCCCAACTGCCTCCCTAAGGAAAGAAGGCTGTTTTCCCCCAAATCAAATTAGGCACCACCTGCATATCCACCCCCCTGGCACCCAGCACCAAGATAAGAGCACAGGTTTCCCGCAGCATAAATATCCGCTGAATGGATGAATGAAGCCATTAATAACCTTTGACTGTGTGTCGGGATGGCACTGCTGGGAAGAATATTTTCAAAAGAAAAGAAAATCACCTTTTTTTTTTGAGTGAGTCAGGATAAAACCATTTAGATACACATATATGCCTTTCTTAGGGGACTGGCCTTAGTGAAATTCTTGGTGAGTGTGGTGGATGGGTGAGGTTTCCTGGGTCTTCCTCAACATACAGGACACCCCCAAACACGGCCCACGGGGTGGGACTAAAGGGAGAGCCTGAGCCTCTGAGTGTGGGGAGGGCACACACATGCACACACAGACATTCATGCACACACCCCTGCACGCACTCACACCCCTGCACACACTCTCACACCTCCGCGCACTCTCACACCTGCACGCACTCACACCCCTGCGCGCACTTGTGCACACGGGAATTCAATAGACCTGGGGGCGCCCAGCTGCTAGTTGGTTAGTTCCGTCTTGGGTAAAGGAAATAACGGGGTCTCGCTGCACTTCCTCTGCCTCAGTCTGTGGTCAGCCTGTAGGCCTAGGGGGCTACGTGGAGGAGGTGGGCACCTGGAGGCAGTGCAGCCCTGAGGCTGGGCACAGACTCCCAGCCCCACACTGACCCGGGAAGCTCGGCCCCAGCCCCAGCCCCTGCCCCAGCATTCCGGGTGGGCAGGCGGAGGAAAGCTCTCCCGGGATGGTTTCCCAGAATGGCCTGGGGCCTGGATTAGCTCCCCGGAGCACAGGCTGCGCGGGGAGGTCTTCCCTCTCTGCCTCACTGCCGCACACCTGCTGTCCCAGGTCTGACTCTGGGCCTCAAGGGATTCTGCGCTGGGCCTGGCCCTCCTGGGCTCCCACCCCCTGCAAGTCTGTCACCCGTGACCACTCCCTGCTGTTCTCTCCCACTGTCCCCTCCCTGACCCGAGAGATCACCCCGCATCCACGGGGACATGGGTGACCCACCTGTTTCTCCCTCCGGAGGACAGCCTTGGAAGGGAGTCAGCTGCCCCTTGCAGCTGTGTGGCCTGAGACAACTGACTAAAACCTCAGGGCCTCAGTTTCCCCCTTCTGTGAAATGGGACTACTGGAGTCCCGCAGACCAGTGTTGCTGGGAGAAGTGATGTCAGCCTCCTAGAGTCCTACACGGGGCACGTGCTAACAGCCCAGGAACTGCTAAAGCTCCTGATTTTGGTGAGCTTGACACAGCGCCCTAGGCAGCATAGACACCCGCGTTTGGGTGATTATTCTCTGTCTTAAACAGTGTTTCGCACCTGACTTGAACTGTGTAGAAAACATGAAAAAAAAAATGCAGGCAATCTGCATGTTAATGGGGAAACTCACATTTTGTCTATTCCTCACCTCACAATACTGTCGATAAGTAGGTAAACTATCCAAGATTTTTTTAAATGTGGTGCTTTTCAGAAATTTTTAAATCCTCTGCATATCCCAATTACACAGCACTTACATGCATTTATATTTATATAAATATATAACCCGCCCCCACATATGCACACCCAGTACATAAAGCTGACACAGCTCACAGAGGCCACCCACATGTATTTCCTCACAAAATTTTCTGCACATAAAACTGAAGTGCAAGACGCCCGGGGGGCTCAGCGGTTGAGCATCTGCCTTCGGCTCAGGGTGTGATCCCAGGGTCCCAGGATCGAGTCCCCCATCGGGCTCCCCGCAGGGGGCCTGCTTCTCCCTCTGCCTGTGTCTCTGCCTCTCTCTGTGTGTCTCTCATGAATAAGTAAATAAAATCTTTAAAAAAATTAAGTGCACAATTCAATGATATTTAGTGACTTTATAGTTACACAACCAGCAGTTATGTCACAGGTAAGCTTTAGAACATTTCTATCATCCCAAAGAGGTCCTCGTTCCTAATGTCTAACCCCCCCCCACCAACGCCCACCACCCCCCGGCAACCACTGATGCGCTTTTTACCTCTGTTGCATACAGTACTTTGTGTCTGGCTTCCTTCACTCAGCATGCTGGTTTCTTCCTGTGGCAGGGTACTCCTATTTCATGCTTTTTTGATAGTAAACAGCACTTCATGTCTAGATACACCACATTTTGTTTATCCACTCACAGGCACTGATGAATGTTTGGATTGTTTTCCATTGTCTGACATTATAAACAATGTTGCTATGTAAACATTCACATACACAAGTCATTTGTGTGGACACACATTTTTATTTACCTTGGGGTAGATGCCTAGGAGTGAAATTCCTCCGGGTCGTAAGACACGTTTATGTTTAAGAAACCCTGAAACACTTTTCCAAAGCACTTAACACTTGGACTTCCAGTGCTGATTGATTTAGTGCCAGCAGCCTCTAAGATTCTCACCTGTGTCTTGCACATCCTACCAGTTTATATCACCCCCACCCCCACCCCAGGGTGTCCTCGGAGAGGCCAGGCAAACAGTGAAGCAGAGCTATCACCATGTGGTGTGCTGAAGCTCACCTCTTGAGGGAAAATGCAAAAACCTTTGCAGCTCCTCCAGCCCTTGCTTTGCCATAAAGATCCTGGGCTTTAGAGTTAACAGAGGGACTCACATTTGGCGCGCAGAAGCTAAAACTCAAATGCAAAACCAGCCCTAAATGCTTTACCTCCTCACCTCCTAAGGATCACAAGGAAACTAATGAGCTCTTGAGCCAATATAAAGGTCAACAACAAAGATTATGAATCCTCCTTAACTCGCCAACATTTTAGCAAATGCCCAAGGGTGACAAACCCCAACAAGTGTGATTGAGAATCCTTAGGCAGGAAAGCTTATAAATATCAAGGGTGACGATAAAATACCAAAGGCAGACCCTTGGACTGTATGATCTAGTTAATATATTTGATTCTGCCCCCATTTCTCTAGTATCACAGCCACCTTTGCATTGACCTTTGAGGTGCCTCAATGTACCCTCATTAAATTACCTAGGGGGTATATCATCTCTGCACCATGTATGCTGACAGGATCTTCACAGGCTGCTCTGTTCTCAGGCACCCAGGTATGGCCTGCTACTGACAACACTGTACTAAGGAGACAAACTCATGAAGCTACTGCACAAGACATCTGAAATGTGGTCCACGCTCAGACTAACTGCATTTGGGTCACTGCATCCCAAAAGATGCAAGATCCCACCACCTCAGTTAGATTTAGAGGCATCATTTGGTCCCCAGAAGACCACTCTGTATCAGGCCAAACTCAACATCTCCCTGCCTGGCTTTTAGAAGCAATTATCTTCCCCACCTACACTTTTCTTTTCTTTTTTTTTTTTAATTTTTATTTATTTATGATAGTCACAGAGAGAGAGAGAGAGGCAGAGACACAGGCAGAGGGAGAAGCAGGCTCCATGCACCGGGAGCCCGACGTGGGATTCGATCCCGGGTCTCCAGGATCGCGCCCTGGGCCAAAGGCAGGCGCTAAACCGCTGCGCCACCCAGGGATCCCCCCCACCTACACTTTTCATTAAAACTATTAAGGTGGGACTCCTGGGTGGCTCAGCGGTTGAGCGTCTGCCTTTGGCTCAGGGCATGATCCTGGGATCCAGGATCAAGTCCCACATCGGGCTCCCTGCATAGAGCCTGCAACTCTCTCTCTCTCTCTCTCTCTCTCATTAATAAATAAAATCTTTAAAAACAAACAAAAAAAAAACAATCTATTAAGGCAATCACAAAATCACCTGAATTTGAATGACGGCCACCCCAACAACTAACCCTGGAAGCCACCCAAAAGGCCATCCAACTAATAATGCTACTAGTCCCATCTGATGATTCCTTTACTATGGAAGCCCTACCCACTAACTCTCATGTTTTCTAGAATCTCCTTGCCCAGGTCCACGCATCCAAGAAAATCACTTCTTTCCTCGTCTTCTTGGCCATTTGCGGGGTCTCGAGTTCAGGAGAAAGGGAACCCATTTGTTTTATAGACAACAGTACAACCATTACATGTAATGGAACCCACTGGAGAGCTGCTTCTTCCCATTCCATTGCCAAGACATAGCTGATAAAGGATAGGACCCAAAGGTTGGTCACTTTGGCACTAGAAGACCCTCAATAAAGTTATGTTCATTTTCCATATTTTTACAGACTCTTGGGTAATAGTTTATGGCCCCGCTGTTTGGTCTCATCAATAGGCACAGATTTCATATTCAGGATTATTCCCTATGGGGCCTTCCATGTTGGGTATATACTTTGGCTCACATCCCACATATTATAATTAAAGTCTCCCATGTCTCAGCTAATACTAAAGATCCTATGGAGAAGTCTCCTTGTAATGCTATACCTAACCTAGCTCAAATTTCTTCAGTAAATTCATATAGCACCCCATTCCTTTGGCCAGAAGGTCCAGTCATTATGGCCTTTCAACTCTTAAACATGAGGTTGAATGCCATGGCATCCTCATACCACCGGCTTTAGCTGAAGTGCTGGGCACTGCCTCCCATGTGCCTTTTGTGCCCTATTCTGTCCAGCATCATGGCCAATGACAATTATACCTAGAAGCAAATGCCCCTTCACTCATTAGTAAATTATTTTATTGGGCTGTTGCCCCAATCTGCAGGCACTTCTCACTATACCCTCACAATGATTAACAATTATGCTGGCTTACTCTGGGCTTATTCTTTCTAGCATGCTAGTGCTGAAACCACTATTATTAAGTCTCACCAAAACTCTGTTAGCTCCCTTTGGGCCCCCACATATGATCCACTCTGACCAGGATACACACTACTCCTTCAGGACAGGCATGAGTCTTACAAGAAGGCGTTATTGGGAATTCCATTTTTCCTATTGTCCACCGGCAATAGCCCTAATGCAAGTCCTAATGAAGAGACAAAACAGCCTACTTAAAGGCACTCTAAAAATTACAAAATGGATGTTTCCAAATGGATCTCTCTTTTGCCTTCTGCCTTTGTTACCTTCAACTCTTGACTTTGAGGTCTTATGAACATCCTACCGAACTTATGAACCCTACCCCAGTAGGGTCCCTCTTCTCATTCCAGCCACAAAAAGGAACATTTCCCACCTACAGATCTGTAATACCCAAATAGTATTCTCTTTCCCACTTAACAACTCCCCATCCTGCCACCATTCTCAAACCTGGTGCTCACAGTGATGCTGATAATACAATGGGAGCCACTGAAAATACAGGCCCTAACCCTCAGACAGACTATCCATATGCCAAATCCTGCTGTCCCTCAGTATGACAGTTTTAAAGGTCTTGACTAACCTTTAGTCAAGATAGAGGACTATCTTCGAAGGAAACAGAAGTCTTGGTGCCCTCTTCTAAACTCTAACTGTGGGTCTCATCACAGTCTCTGGTGTAACAGACACGTATTTAGTTATTTTCAATTGTGTAACACAAACTTAATCTCCTATAACTATGTGGACCTCTCAAAGAAGAAAGATCTTAAATCAGTTCTCAGTGTCCACATTCTTCAACGGGTTGACTGCTCTGGCTCCACCCCATTATGGCAATTAGAAGGAGGGCTTACCCCGGGATTCAGGATTGCAACACCCATGGTTCTCAGTAAAAGAGAATAAGAAATGACACCACAACTCCCTGAGCCAAAAAAAAAAAAAAAAAAAAAAAAAAAAAAAAAAAAAAAAAAAAAAAAACCTATGTTTCAGTCATTCTTGTAATAATTTCTCAAGTGTAAAAATTTGCCTCGAGGTTTTAGGGTTACCCACAGACTCATAAGGTGTCACAGAACTTCTGTGTCCTCACCACTCACCTATTCCAGAACTTTTCCTGGAGAGCCATAATCCTCTCCTCCAACTTGGGACTTCCTTGCCTCTGTGATTAATAAATGTTTCTTTGGTCATACCAAATGGCTACCATCATAAGCTTCAATAGTATAATCTAACCCTAGCAGGGGAGGAAGCTGTTTGCTCAGATCATGGTGAGTTGCTACAAAAGCCACTATAGAAGGTATGGAGAGGTTATCTCACTGCGGTTTTCCCCTAATGACTAATGATGTTTAACATTTCTTTTCAAATGTTTGTTAGCCATCTATATAACTTCTTTGATAAAATGTCTATTGAAATCTTCTGCCCATTTTTAAATTGGCTTGTCTTCTTGCTATTGAGTTGTAAGAGTTCTTTATATGTTCTGAATACAACTCTCTTGTCCAATATATAATTCACAAATATTTTCTCCCAGTCTGTGATTTATCTTTTCATATCTGAGTGATGTATGTGGAAACACAAAAGTTTTTAATTTTGATAAAATATAATTTATGAATTTTTCCTCTGTTGATTACACATTTCGTGTTGTATCTAAAAACTTTTTTTCCTGATCCAAGGCCATGAAAGTTTTCTATTTATTTCTAAAAGGCTTATAGTTTTACCTCTTAAGTCTATGATGCATGTTGAGATGATTTTGTGTGTATGGTGTGGGGTAGGAACCTAAACTCATCTTTTTGCATGTAGAGATCTAATTACATGTAGAGACTATCCTCTGGACCCTACCATCTGGAAGCCTCACCTCTAAATTTATAAATTAATATAACTAAGTTTCATTTTACAGAATTTGTTGTGCTGAACAAAATTACATTTTTTAAGAACAAAGGTACCTGAAACTATCCCCAAACAGCAACTCTATTCTGATTTTTATTATTTCAGAGCAAAGGTGATATACAACAATTTTTTAAATATGTCTTACTGTTACCACTCTTATGGAAAATAGAGGAAATATTACACTGTTCAAAATGTAAAATCCAGATTTTTTTTCACTGTTAGAGCTTTTTCTAAGAAAACAGCCCACAGTTTATATTCATGGGTAATTAATATCAAAAAATAATCAAATTCCTTATGTGGATACTTCCTCATTGGTTCAAACTGGGTTTAAAAGGATCTTTCAGCAGAAACCCAGTAACACTGAATTTTTGCTTTGAACATGCATTTTTTAAGTCATTATATATTGAAATGTACATTTCTATAAAAGTTTCCAATGCAGTGGCTTTATAAAGAGTTTTCAAAACCCCACAAATGCAGGGATTCTAAGATGAACTATAGAAATATATGAATCCTACAGTCTAAATTTTTTATTAGAAAAAATCTCCTAAGTACAAATATTCATAAGACAATGACTATTAAAATTCTGTATTAATGTAAATTTTCCCTTTAAGAAATGATCGTAGATCTGAGTTTTCAATCCTCCAGGCTTAATCCATCCTCCTTCTCTAATCACAATATTTTATTTCATGTACACAAGCGTACAACTATAAAATCAAGTTTTATCAGTGATATTTTACCATGTAAAATACACTATGTGTCTCACAATGCAAGATGATCAAGTATATCCCCCAAAGCTAGTACTGTTATTTAGACAAGGCAAGAGGATTCAAATCCCAAGCAATTGGGATTCCAGATTATGATGGGGATACCATGGTGAAAGAAACAGACAAGGCATAGACTTCACTCAATTTCAATCTATTGCAAGAATAACATTCCCAGACACAGAAAACACAAGTACTTTGGTACCCCCAAAATGAACGGGGGCTGTTGGATGGATTGCCAAATCAAAAACACAAAAATCTATCCACAACTTAATGCGCAAATAGTAAAGCTATGCTGACAAATATAAACATGTAAAACTATGGGTGGTTTCCCTGAAATAATAAGGTAGCAAGTATACTACAAAATATATCCCAAAGCATTAAAAGATACAGTCCAAACACAAAGCATTAGTATCACACATTATATCCCACAGAGTAAGTAAGTAATGAGATACAATCTCTGAAAAAATAACAGTTGACCCTTGAACAACACAAGGGTTAGGAGCACCAACCCTTGTGTACTCAAAAATCCATATCTAACTTTTGACTCTCCAAAAATGTAACTACTCATAGCCTCCTGTTGACCAGAAGTCTTGTGGATAACATTTGAGTAACAAACAAGTATTTTGTATGTTTTATGTATTATATACTGTGTGAAAATTAACAAAGGGAAACCCCACTCAAATGAACATAGGAGGCCAGCTGGGGAGCACTCATGCTCTGTCACTGGGGGTCAGGTGCAGCCCCAACAGGAAGAGATGGACCTTACCCACCATACCACATTACTAGCCCCTTATCCCAATCAGTGAGAGACCATCACAAATTAGCCAATGAAAAGCCATCATACTTCCAGCTCCTTGTTTATTCCAATGGGTTTTTTGTTTATAATAGCATCCCTAACTTTACCCTCTCCTCTACAAAGAGGCATTCTCCTCCTTAGTTGGGTGGACTTGCCTAAGGTTTGCCATGGCTTGCTCATCCTGGATTGCAATTCTCTGCTATTCCTGAATAAACCCATTTTTCTTTATAAAATAACTGGTAGAAAAATAAAATAAATAAAATAAGATAAGATAACTGGCAGTTTTATATTTAAGGTTACCAACTGTACTCTTACAATGCAGCCAGCTCAAGAGAAGAAAATGTTATTAAAAAATTATAAGGGAGGGGGGCACCTGCGTGGCTCAATCGATTAAGTGTCTGCCTTCAGCTCAGGTCATGATCCCAGGGTCCTGGGATTGAGCTGCACAGCAGGCTCTCTGTTCAACGGGGAGTCTGCTTTTCCCTCTGCTCATGCTCTCTCTCTCTTTCTTGCTTGCTCACTGTCTCGAAAAAATAAATGAAATCTTTAAAAAAAAAACAGAAAATCATAAGAGAAAATATATTTACAGTAGTATATTGTATTTATCGAAAAAAATCCGCATATAAGTGGACTCACACAGTTCAAACCCATGCTATTTAAGGACCCACTGAATGTACATGACACATTGAGTGTATCCTCCAAAGGCAGCATGTAAAGGTACCACTTCATTCCAACTGAGAGTCTAGCAACCAGTGAGAGATTTTTAATCATTTCAAAATGAATGGTCTTCACAGCCTACAACTCCAATTTTCTGGAATACTACTTTAAAAATTATATGTTAGAGAATCTGAGAGCTTTTACAATAACTTACAACAATAAGATCATGGAAATTATTTTACAATAATTTCAAAAGCACAGGTTATGCCCTACAAAATTATCTTTAGAAACAATTATACCCATGGATATGAATGTTCCCAGGAATTACTGACTGATTATCTATAACATGCACAAATCATTCTTCATACTTTGGGACACAAAGTTTTTCTAATCTGTTAATGGGACCAAATTCTGCTAACCCCGAGATAGTCTCTCTGGCATCCTGATTATTTTAAGCTGGTTATTTTTAAGAAAGAGCAGATCCAACCTCTGAAAACTGAATACAAGTCACTCTTTCCTAAAGAGACATTTATATTTATAAGGGTGTGTCCCACCCCGTGGGGGATAACTCAATCTCTAGGAACTCTTACCCATAAGAAGGCAACAACTTAAATCTGCATAACCATATGCATTTTTAAGAGGCTTTATGTAGGGGCACCTGAGTAACTCAGAGGCTGAGCATCTGCCTTTGGCTCAGGTTGTGATCTCAGGGTCCTGGAATCGAGTTCCGCCTCTGCCTAAGTCTCTGTGTCACTCATGAATAAATAAATTTTAAAAAAAATTTAAGAGTTTTTCTTGTAGTTCCCTCCCATACCTGATCCCCCACCCCAACATCTTTTGTCTTTAGCCCAAGATGGTATTTAAGAGTACTGATATTTAAAGTGGCTTTGGCCACTTGGGAGGGTGACTCAAGTTTTTCTGGGTCTCTGCCCTATACATGTTACCCAACTTTTGCTTCTATCCTGTTAACCTGTTTTATATCAATTTAATCATTTGATCAACCAAAAAACCTAAAAGGGAAGAAAGAAGTTTTCCATTGCTCCCTTTGAAAGTATAGACAAGATGGGTTTAAGTATCCTTACAGAGAACAAGATGGAGTCACTCGTGTCAAGCGATGATATAAGCAGCCAAGGGCATTACAGCTAAGACCAGATTTCAGGAAACCAACACAGGTTGACAACCCCCAGAACCGATAACCAGCAGAACCAGAAGAAGCCTGCAAAGGCCCAAGATTGATTAAACTCCTTTAAAAAAGGGAGGACTTTTGCAGCAGACTATCAAGACTCTCCAGACACTGACTCTTTCACACATCTGACCACATTGAAAAGGCAACTGCCACCGAAGCTTCCATCCGATTGATCTCTGAACATAACAGAGCTCTTCCACTGCTTGAACACAACCAGCAGGAAGGGCCGCCCCGGACCACACCAAGTCCTCACCCAATTGTGTTCTCCTGGACTGAACTTGATTTTGGTCTGTTAAATCCATACCCCTCACTGTACCTTGTTTCTGTGTGCTGAGGAATCGTGCTTTGCTTTGCGGGGCGTGGATGCAGCCAAGTTAAATGCAATACTAAAATGGAATCCTGAACCTGCTTTACACGATTATGTTAACCTTGCCTTACGATTGAATAAAGCTGACATTCTGGAAAGACACAACTCACATTATGGGGCTTCATAGTGACCTCGTGACACACCTGTACTAGCTAACTTCCTAAGTGTGTATATAAATAAATATACTATAGCAATGAGCATCATCTTAATGATGAAAGAAGCTATACATCCAGACATCGGGATGCAAGAATACTTTTCTCAAGTTTCCTCCTGGCATTCAGGAGCTCTTTTATTTTTTTTTAATTTTTTTTAAATTTTTATTTATTTATGATAGTCACAGAGAGAGAGAGAGAGAGGCAGAGACACAGGCAGAGGGAGGAGCAGGCTCCATGCACCGGGAGCCCGACGTGGGATTCGATCCCGGGTCTCCAGGATCGCACCCTGGGCCAAAGGCAGGCGCTAAACCGCTGCGCCACCCAGGGATCCCCAGGAGCTCTTTTAAAGGGATTCTTTTTCTGCCCCCAAAAGAGAGGCTGCCAAACCTTTGCACTCTGAAACCACAGAGCAGAGCAGCTAATATTAGTGACTCTAAAAAGAACCACTGCACCTGGCAGATGAAGAGATATATTTATTTCCTTTTCTTCTCTTTATATCCCTTCTGCTCCGGGTAGGCCTCTCCTCTCTCTATCCCTCTGTTAGCACCTCCTCTCTCAAAATGTTTGTGCTTCTCTTATAACTCCTGAAGAAAATCTTCATTCCTACTGACAGACTTCTGTTCTTGCTTCAATTTCATCCTGATGCTTGTTGGCTCAAGGAGAATGTTTCCTAAGGGCACGTTGAATGAATATACAAGGCCAGACAACACCGAGGGTTTCAGCGATGAAACCAACCTCACTCTGACACACATGCATGAACCGTCTGCTGCCTGTCGCTTCTCCAGCCATGACAAGAAACACCCAGCCTCCTCGTGAAGAGACGCCCTGAAAAGGAAGTTGTGGAGTTATATGAGCCTAACCGAAAATAAAAGTCCACCTCCAGCAACCTCTGAAGTGACAGCTGGGCAGTCGGACACCAGTTTCTCACGAACACTGGATCTCCGCATCCACCCACCCTGCAACGCAAGGGAAGAGCTGGACATTTCACCATGTCCTTCCAACCCACCCTGGCTTGCCTGCCCACGCGTCAACGAGCCCACGGAAGCCCAGCAGGTGCCTCCAGGCCTCCGTCTGAGACAGCTCCCCTGGACAAGTGTGTCTTGCAGCTTCCTCCAGGCCACAGGAAAGCCAGGACACAGGTGATCCACATCGCAGCAGAAGTGGAGAAGACCCTGTAAGCCTTAAAGAGGAGGACTGCAAATGAGACATAGGATGAGGAAGTAGAAAAGGAGCAGGATCCATGATTTAAGCCTCATGTCAAACTGTTTCAGAAACCAGACTCAAAGCAACTGTAAAGTGCCCTGAATTGGGTCATCTGAGTGGCTCAGCGGTTGAGCATCTGCCTTTGGCTCAGGTCATGATCCCTGGGTCCTGGGATTGAGTCCCGCATTGGGCTCCTTGCAGGGAGCCTGCTTCTCCCTCTGCCCGTGTCTTTGCCTCTCTCTCTCTGTGTATCTCATGAATGAATAAATAACATCTTTAAAAATAAAGTGCACTGAGGTTTCTTTTTTTAATCAGGACACATACAGGATCACCACTCCTAAAAGCAAAATAGTAGAGATACCGAATTACGATGAATTATATTGTTCTCAAAAATAAAGTTCAATAGCCTTCATGTATGTGGAGGATAGGGCAGAGGGGAAAGAGGTGAAGAGAGAGTGAAAAGCCGCCGTTGCACAGTTGTTTCTCTATGCGGCCCTTTTAAAAGCTCTAGTTCACACAAATCTTGACTTTCCAAAGCTCGCATGATGATCCCAGTGTGAACATAGACGACCCAAAAAATGTCAAATAAAACATCATCACAACTTTCAGTATTAGACAGTAGAGAGTCAACAGCGCCTGATTCTCTCTTTCTTCCAGACTATTTACATTCTTAGGAAAAAGTACACAGGTCTACACAGGGCGACAGTCACACACTTTGATGGCAACAGTAACTGCTTCAGAAACTGGTCAGATTCAGGGAAGAAATGCTGTTACCAAGAGGGCATATCGAGCCACATGGAGAAATTACCAGAAGCTGATGAAATGGCAGGTCCAGGGAGACATAAATGAGGGTGGCTTTGACCTTCCACCCACTGTCTACCTTTCTTTCCCTGAACATAGAGAGCCTGCCCCAACCAGAAAGTCAGGTGGCTGTTCCCACACAGGAAGGACCCGCTTCCTGAAGCAGCAGAGGCTGTGCCAAGTCCTCAACCACTGTTCCTTTTTGATCTTATCTATGCAAAGTAGATTATACTAGATTACATCATAGAACAGCACTGAAGGTAGGGGATGGGACAGGGAATCAGTCCTCAGGCCCTGGGATGTAAAGGAGGTGGCAGCTATGGGGAGAGTCCCGGGGACCCAGCTCTCTATGGGTTTCAGGTGACATTTGTCATGTACTTCTGACAGCAGCAGAAGTCCAGGTGGATTAGGACAACCCAAGAACACATGCCCTCTCTGGAAGTCATGAGATCAACACATGGGAACAAGAGACAGATATGAGGTCCAGTCTTGAAAAACTCAAATTAGCAAATTTACATTTGTAAAATTAGCAAATTTTACATTACCCACTTTACCAGTTTACCAGTTTTGTTTTGTTTTCTTAAATTTGAATTTTAAAAATTCAGGTATTTGTTTATGGGTTGTACACCATGTGCTCTGAGCATTTCGGCCCCTGGGGGGAGCCACAAGGAGTTCTAAGGCATCTTGTCTGATGAGCACAAGGCTAGGGAGAGGCCTCCTCAGGCAGAGATATCTAAATTTAAAAGAACCTCCTCCAAAACATACACATGTTAAAAGATTCTCTAACTGTATCCCTCTGTGTTATGGAATCTTTGTTCCCTTAAAGCCCAGGTTCTTGCTTGGTTGCACCACTTCAAAGAATGAAGAGGTAGACCAGACGAAGGGTGGTGGGCAGCCAGGTGAAGTTTATTGAGTAAGAGTAGAAAGCTCCCAGAGAGGGAGGGGGGGCCGGAGAGGGTTGCCCCCAGGATTTCTAAGTGTAGGGGTGTTTATGGGGTCTTTTGCAGAACTATCTTAAGCAACCACGGTGTGCCGAGTGGTGGGGATAAGGGCTTTGGTCACATATATGTCTACCTATCAGGTTAATATCAACATGCTGATGGGCTTTTCTTGGTGACATCTGGGGGCTTATGTCTTCACTGCCCTTTGCCCGTGATTGAGAAATGCTTCATAGTTAATGGTCTTATTTCAGGACATTTTGTAGAAGTCATTTCTGCAAGGGCTACAAAGCAGAATGTTAATGTGGTCCTGTCTACGCTACACAACAGGATGTTGGTGCTGTTTTATTCTAGCTGTCCTGACTCCGTATCTTCCTGTTGAGGACCCCAGCCCTGACTCCCTGACTGTCCAACTAACTCCTAACATCCAGAAGATGGGGGCAGAGTATAAGGGCCCTAGGCTTGCCTTGTCCCACAAACAACCAGATTAACTATCAAGTCATTCTGAAAACCCCAGAAATCAGCCTGAAGGCTGCTGGAACAAAGCACACAACTAAAGGGAGAGGAAAGGCCACATGGAAAAAGGTAGGAAGTGTGGAGACATGGTTTAGGAGAGAGATGGATGGGATGGTTGTTGCCGCAGATGGGAGGGACACATGTTCGTGGAGAAGGGAGATGGAGGGAGGGAGGGAGAGAGGGAGGGAGAGGGAGAGAGAGAGAGAGAGAGAGAGAGAGAGAGAGAGAGAGAGAGAGAGAGAGATGGATGCACAAAGGGAAATGCACAAGGAATATGTTTCCCCAAAGCTGTAGGCAGAGGAGAAAATGAGGAGGGCTGAATTTTGTAAGTTTCTGCAAGCAGTACAGCTTAAAGCCTGGAGTTTTAAAGGTCAGCAGGCTTGGCTGGGATAGAGTCTGGAGGACACTCTGCTGCTCCTGAGGAGAAGGCAGGCAAACAACCCAGGAGGGTGGGGGGACAGACAGTGTGGAAACTGTGATCTGGAGAATGACTGGGGAACACAGTGGGAAGAGTATACACTAGTACTGGAGAGCAGAGTGTCCCTGGGAGGCAACAAAGGACCTAGCTGGCACCATTTCCCTCCCTGCCCCTCAGGAGCAATGCAGAGCCACCTGCGGGAAGCTGGCAAGTGCAGTGCCAACACTTGGCTGCCTGATTTGCTTAAACTGTGTACCATACCCTTGCACTCAGGCCAGACTGCCCTTCTCAATCAAGCTGGCCTCAGTCCCAGTGTGCAGGCCCCATCCCCAGAAGAGCAGCAGAAACTCCAGTCCACATCACACCTCCCAAGCAGAGAGTGCCGCCAGGCCTCAGTTCTAGTGGAAGTACTATCAGGTTTCATTTCACAAGCAGACCAGAGCACACTTCATTAAAACTCACCACATTCAGGCCAAGGACCAAACACTGCACACTGCAGGAAAGGAGAGCCTCTATAGATGACCAGCCTGAAGGACAGAGTAGCCAAAACACAACAGTGTTGCACATACAGCACACACCAGAGACACTCCCTGAAGTGCCAGCCCCAGACACTTCATGGACCTCTTCTTCAAAAAGCCATTACTTTCAGGAACAAAAAAAAAACATAACTGGCTTTTCTAACACAGAGAAGAAGGCAGAGACACAGACAAAATGCCAAGACGAATGAATTGATCCCAAATGAAAGAACAAGATAAGGCCGTGGCCAGAGATCTAAATGAAACAGATACGAGTAACATGCCTGATGGAAAATTTAAAGCAACGATCATAAGGATAACTCACTGGGCTTGAGAAAACAATGAAAAACATCAGGGGACCCTTACCACAGGGATAAAAGAGTCAAAAAAGAATCAATCAGAAACGAAGAATGCAATATATGACATTGGAAACAGGTTTGATGTGATGAAGAGCAGGATGGAAGAAGGAGAGGAATGAATTTGTGACACAGAAGACAAAATGATGGAAAATAATGAAGCTGAACAAAAGAGAGAAGATTACAGAACACAAGAATAGACTTAGGGAACTCAGTGACTCAATCAAGCATAGTAATATTCATATCATAGGAGTCTCAGAACAAAAACAGGGACAGAAAAGGGGAGAGAAAATTTATTTGAGGGAATAATAGCTCAAAACTTCCCTATCTGGGGAAGAAAACAGACATCTAGATCCAGAAGGTACAAAGAACACTCAACAAAAGCAGGCCAAAACCAAGACATTGTAATTACATTTGCAAAATATAATGATAAAGAAAAAGTCTTAAAAGTCTTAAAAGGGGATGCCTGGATGGCACAGTCAGTTGAGCAGCTGACTCTTGATTTTGGCTCAGGTCATGATCTCAGTGTCCTGGGTTTGAGCCCCATGTCAGGCTCTCTGCTCAGCAGGGAATCTGCTTCAGGATCTTCTCTCTCTCCCTCTCCCCTCCACCCTCTGCTGGCTTTTTCTCTCCCTTTCTCTCTCTCTCAAATAAATAAATAAATCTTTTTTTTTTTTTTTGAAGCAGCAAAACAAAAGAAGTCCTTAACTTACAAGGGAAGACTCATGAGGCTAGCTGGAGATTTCTCAACATAAATTTGACAAGCATGATATTCAAAGTGCTGAATGGGAAAAATCTGCAAACAAGAATACTGCACCCAGAAAGGTTATCATTCAGGATAGGAAAGATAAAAAGTTTTCCAGACAAAAACTAAAGGAGTTCATGATAACTAAATCAGGCCCCCAAGAAATATTGGAATGGAAAGACCAAAAGTGACAAAGACAAGAAAGGATCAGAGAAAATCTCCAGAAACAATGACAAACAAGAAACAAAATGGCAATAAATACATATCTATCAATAATTGCTCTGAATGTAAGTGGACAAAATGCTCCAATCAAAAGACACAGAGTATCAGAACCTAAAGTCACCTGCAGATTGAAAGTGAGAGGACAGAGAAACATCTATCATGCAAATGGATGCCAAATGAAAGCCAAAGTAGCAAGACTTCTATCAGACAAAAATAGACATTAACACATAGACTGTAACAAGAGACAAAGAAGGACACTATCTCATAATAAACGGGAGGACAATCCAACAAGAAGATCTAACAGTTCTAATTATTTATGTACCCAACATGGGAACACACAAACAAACAGCATATAAAGAAACTAACTGATAATAATACAATAATAGTAGGGAACTTTAGCATCCCACTTACATTGATGAATATATCATCTAACAGAAAATCAACAAGGAAACAGTGGCTTTGAATGACACACTGGACCAGATGGACTTAACACATATATTCAGAGCACCTCATCCTAAAACAGCAGAGTACACATTATTTTCAAGCGCACATGGGACATTCTCCACAACAGATCACATATTAGGTTGCAATCAGGCTTCAACAAATACAAAAAGATTGAGATTATACCATGCATCTTGTTTGACCACAAAACTATGAAACCTGAAGTCAACCAGAAGAAAAAATCTGGAAAGACCACAAATACAGGGAGGTTAAACAACATGCTACTAAACAATGAATGGGTCAACCAGGAAATTAAAGAAGAATTTAAAAAATACATGGAGGGTCACCTGGGTGGCTCAGTTGGTTATGTATCTGACTTGTGATTTCGGCTCAGGTCATGAGCTCGGGGTTGTGAGGACAAGCCCCTGTGTTGGGCTCATGCTGGGCAAGGAACCTGCATAAGATTCTCTTTCTCTCCCTCTCCCTCCCCCACCCTTGCTGCCTCATGTACATTCTCTCTCTCTCTAAAAAAAAAAAATTAAATACATGCCAACAAAAGAAAATGAAAACACAACAGTCTAAAACCTTTGGGATGCAGCAAAAGTAGTCCTAAGAAAGAAGTATATAGCAATACAATCTTAACTCAGGAAGCAAGAAGAAGGGGCATCTGGATGGCTCAGTGGTTGGGTATCTGCCATCAGCCCAGGTCATGATCCTGGAGTCTTAGGATTGAGTCCCACATCAGGCTCCCCACAGGGAGACTGCTTCTCCCTAGGGCCTATGTCTTTCCCTCTCTCTCTGCATCCCTCATGAAAAAATAAATAAAATCTTTTAAAAAAAGCAAGAAAAATCTCAAACAACCTCACTTTACACCTAAAGGAACTAAAACAAAACAAAACAAAAAAACCCAAGTGAAGCCAAAACCCAGAAGAAAATAATAAAGATTAGATGAATAAATGATACAGAAACTAAAAAACAATAGAACAGATCAATGAAACCAGGAGCTGATTCTTTAAAAAAATTAATAAAATTGACAACCTCTAGACAGACTTATCAAAAAGAAAAGAAATCAGGGGTCTGGATGGCTCAGTTGGTTAAGCATCTAACTCGATTTCAGCTCATGTCATGATCACAGGGCAGTGAGACTGAGTCCCACTGTCAGACTCTATACTGGGCGTGGAGCCTTCTTAAGATTTTCTCTCCTTCTCTCTCTCTCTCCCTCGCTCTCTGCCCCTCTCCCAACTCACATTCTCTCTCAAAAAGAAAGAAAAAAAGAGAGAGAAAGTACCTAAATACATAAAATCACAAATGAGAGAGGAAAAATAGCAACCACAGAAATACAAAAAATTATCAGAGATTATGAAAAACTATATGCCAAAAAATTGCACAGACTGGAAAAAATGGATAAATTTCTAGAACCATATAACCTACCAAAACTGAGACAAAAAGAAACAGAACCAACTGATAACCAGCAAAGAAACTGAATCAGTAATAGTAATCTCCCTACAAACAAAAGTCCAGGGCCAGTTGTCTTCACAGGAAAATTCTACCAAACATTTAAAGAGTTAATACCTATTCTTCTCAAACTATTCCAAAAAAAATAGGAAAGGAAGGAAAACTTCCAAATCCATTCTATGAGGCCAGCATTACCCTGATACCAAAACCAGACAAAGACTCCACTAAAAAAAGAGAATTACAGGCCAATATCCCTGATAAAAATGCCTGCAGAAATTCTCAATAAAATACTAGCAAACTGGGATCCCTGGGTGGCGCAGCGGTTTGGCGCCTGCCTTTGGCCCAGGGCGCGATCCTGGAGACCCCCGATCGAATCCCACGTCAGGCTCCTGGTGCATGGAGCCTGCTTCTCCCTCTGCCTGTGTCTCTGCCTCTCTCTCTCTCTGTGACTATCATAAATAATAAATAAAAATAAAATAAAATAAATACTAGCAAACTGAATCCAACAGGACATTAGAAGAATCATTCACCACAATCAAGTGGGATTTATTCCTGGGTTGCAATTATGGTTCAATATTCACAAATCAATCAACACAATACACCACATAAATAAAAGAAAAGATAAGAACCATATGATCCTTTCAATAAATGCAGAAAAAGCATTTGACAAAGTACAACATCCATTCATGATAAGAAACCTCCACAAAGTAGGTTTAGAGGGAACATACCTCAACCTAATCAAGTCTATGTAAGAAAAACCCATAAATAATATCATCCTCAGTGAGAAAAAACTGAGAGCTTTTCCTCTAAGGTCAGGAACAAGAAAGGAATGTCCACTCTCACCTGTTATTTAATATAGTACTAGAAGTCCTAGCCACAGCAATCAGACAACAAAAAGGGAATAAAAGGCATCAAAATCGGCAAAGAGGTAAAATTTTCACTATTTGCAGATGACACAATGCTATATATAGAAAACCTGAAACACACCACCAAAAAATTGCTAGAACTGATACACGAATTCAGTAAAGTTGCAGGATACAAAATCAATGTACAGTAATCTGTTCCATTTCTATACACAAATAATGAAGCAGCAGAAAGATAAAGATGAATTAAGGAATCAATCCCATTTACAACTGCACCAAAACTCATCAGATACCTAGCAATAAACCTACCCAAAGAGCTGAAAGCCTGTACTCTGAAAACTACAAAATACTGATGAAAGGGGCACCTGGATGACTCATTCTGTTAAGCATCTATCTTCAGCTCAGGTCATGATCCTGGGGTCCTGGGATCGAGTCCACATCGGGCTCCCTCCCTGCTCAGTGGGGAGTCTGCTTCTCCCTCTCCCTCTGCCACCCCCCCACCTTGCTCATGTTCTCTCTCTCTCTCTCTGTCAAATAAACAAATAAAATATTTTTTAAAAAAAGAACTTATGAAAGAAACTGAAGAGGATGCACAGAAATGGAAAGACTTTCCATGCTCATGGATCAGAAGAACAAATATTTCTAAAATGTCTATACTACCCAAAGCAATCTACACATTCAATGCACTCCCTATCAAAACACTAACAGCATTTTCCACAGAGCTGGAACAAAACGTGTAAGGAAACACAAAAGATCCTGAATAGCCAAAGCAACCTTGAAAAAATCAAAGCAAAGCTGGAGCATTACAATTCTAGGCTTCAAGTTATATTATAAAACCGTAGTGATCAAAAAAGTATGGTAGTGGCGCAAAAATAGATACAGATCAACAGAACACATAGAAAACCCAGAAATGAACCTACGACTATATGGTCAATTAAACTTTGACAAAGCAGGGAAGTTCTTTTCCAATGTCTTTAGAATGGGAAAAAGACAATCTCTTCAACAAATGTTGGTAAAATTAGCACCATGAAAATGAATGAAACTGGACCACTTTCTTAAACCATACACGAATATAAATTCAAAATAGATTAAAGACATAAATGTGAGAGAGGAAACCATTCAAATCCTAAAGGAGAACACAGGCAGTAACCTCTCTGACATCAGCTGTAGTAATTTACTAGATATGTCTCTCCTGGGGCAAGGGTAGAAAAATCAAAAATATTAGGACTACATCAAAATAAAAAGCTTCTGCACAATGAAGGAAACAATCACCAAAACTAAAAGGGGATGGATGAGAGAAATGGGGGAGATGAGAGAAATATTTGCAAATGACATATCTGATAAAATAAATAACTTATAAAACTCAACAACCCAAAAACCAATAAAAAATGAACAGAAGCCATGAATAGACATTTTTTTCCAAAGAAGACAACCGGGGACACCTGGGTAGCTCAGGGATTGAGAGCCTGCCCAGGGTGTGATCCTGGAGTCCTTCAGATGGAGTCCTGGGGATGGAGTCCCGCACCGGGCTCCCTGCAGGGAGCCCGCTCCTCCCTCTACCTGTGTCTCTGCCTCTGTGTGTGTGTGTCTCTCATGAATAAATAAATAAAATCTTAAAAAAAAAAAAAAGAAGACATCCAGATGGCCAACAGATGCATAGAGACGCTCAACATCACTGATCATCAGGGAAATACAAATCAAAACTACACGAGATACCACCTCACACACCTGTCATAATGGCTAAAATCAACAACATAAGAAAAAACAGGTGCTGGCGAGGATGTAGAGAAAGGGGAACCCTCCTGCACCATTTGTTGATGGGAATGCACACTGGCACAGCCACTGTGGAAAACACTATGGACATTCCTCAAAAAGCTAAAAATAGGGGGAAAAAGTTAAAAATAGAACTACCCTATGATCCAGCAATTGTACTGCTAGGTATTTACCCCAAGTATACATAAGTACTAATTCAAGAGGATACACACACCTGCATGTTAATAGTGCCAGTATCTACAATCATCAAACTATGGAGACAGCCCAAGTGTCCACTGATAAATGAACAGATAAAGGTGAGGTATGTATATACAATGGAATATTACTCGGCCATAGAAAAGACTGAAATCTTGACACTTACAATGATGCAGATAGAGCTAGAGCATTATGTAATTCAAAATAAGTCAGAGAAAGACAAAAATCCCTTATGATTTCACTCATCCGTGGAATTTAAAAAAATGAGCAAAGGGAAAAAAAGAGGGAGAGAGGCAAACCAAGAGACTCCTAACTCTAGAAAACAAACTGATAGTTACCAGAGAGGAAGTGGGGGGGGGGGGCTTGGGCAGGAAACATGTGACAGGGATTAAGGAACGGACTTGCCACGAAGAGCACAAGATGATGTACGAAGATGCTGAATCACTAAATTGTACACCTGAAACTGTGATTACATTGTATGTCACCTAAGTGCAATTCAAATAAAATCTTAAAAGATTCTCTAAGTTGGGAGCTCACTGTTCTCAAGATCTAAGAAAAAAAATTATTTTTGAAAAATATTTACTATAAGCAACAGAAGAAATCTTTAGAAAGCACTTGCTTTGCATTCTCAATAAAATACAAGAAAACGTGAAGTAAGAAAGGAAGGATGAGGTATATTAAAAGCATCCTTAGATACTTCCTAAGATATAAACTGATGTGATAAGGTGCAGGCTGAGACGAGAAAAAAACTGTAAAGAATAAAAATGTAACCGATTTACTCTTTTAGACAGGGCAACACAGAGAATTAACACTATAGAAAAATCATTCAGAAACGTAGAGGACAGATTTGAGAGACCATTCCAGAGGGTGAAGGAAAAAGACAAAGAGAAAACTGAAATCCAAAAAAGAAATAAAGGAACGCCTGGGTGGCTCAGTGGTTGAGCATCTGCCTTTGGCTCAGGTCATGATCCCCGGGGTCCTGGGATCAAGTCCGGCATCAGGCTCCCTGCTCAGAGGGGAGCCTGCTTCTCCCTCTGCCTATGTCTCTGCCTCTCTCTCTCTCTGTCTCTCATGAATAAATAAAATCTTAAAAAAAAGAAAACCAATTTAAATGCATGGTAATAAAAAGTTTTATACTTTTGATATTTATAAACCTCTTGTAAATCAGTAACAAAATAGAGTATCTTTTTTAAGATTTTACTTATTTGTTTTTAGAGAGAGAGAGAGACAGCATGTGTGCACAAGCAGCGGGTGGGACAGAGGGAGATAATCTCAAGCAGACTCCCAGCAGAGTGTAAGGATTTCAAGGCAGGCTCAATCACAAGACCTGAGTGGAAACCAAGAGTTGGACGTTAACCAACTGAGCCAGCCAGGCACCCCAGAAAATAGAGTATCTTGATAGAAAGATAGATGAGAATATGAAGAGCCAACTTGGAAAGTAAAATTTTAAAAATCTTAAAAATTGGGACACCTGGGTGGCTCAGTGGTTGAACATCTGCCTTCGGCTCAGGGCATGATCCTAAGAGTCCTGGGGATCAAGTTCCACACCGGGCTCCCCTCGAGGAGCCTGCTTCTCCCTCTGCCTAGGTCTCTGCCTCTCTCTGTGTATCTCATTAATAAATAAATAAAATCTTAAAAAAATTTTTTAATCTTAAAAATTAAACACACCAGTAAACAAATAAGTACAAATTAAGACATCAATAAAATATTATCTCCTGAGAATGAAATCAGGAAAATGAAACTCTTAAATGAAAAACTTGTCAGGAGTTTGAGTCAATGGTCACTCTGTACACTGCTAACAGGAACATAAACTGAAGCAATTACTCTTTTTTTTTTAGAAGTATTTTTTTATTTTTTTATTTATTTATGATAGTCACAGAGAGAGAAAGAGAGAGAGGCAGAGACATAGGCAGAGGGAGAAGCAGGCTCCATGCACTGCTCCAGGATCGCGCCCTGGGCCAAAGGCAGGCGCCAAACCGCTGTGCCACCCAGGGATCCCTGAAGCAATTACTCTTGAGTAGGTCATAGCAACATTTTAAAACTTCATATATTCTTTGATTTAGCCCCTCTACTTCTATGAATTTATCTGAATAATCAAGAATATGTGTAAGGGTATAAAGTTCTTCATATTAAAGTATAACTCAAAATCAAAAATAAATAACCCAATGTACAAAAGACAAGAATAAATTATGGTATGTACACACATTCAAACACCATATTCTAAAAATTATGTTGTAGAAGAAGACTAATGATGGGAAGAAAAGTTCAGATGTTGTTAAAAATGTTTTACTAGCCCATACAAAATATGCCTAGCAAAATTGCCAGATATATGTATACAAAGTTATTGAAAATCTGAACCGTATTCATCTTTTGGACGTTGAAATGACAGGCAGTTTTCGTTTTCTTTGTGTTCATCGAAAAACATGCAATAAAGTCTCTGCAGTAGCACTACCTACTATAATGAGTTGAGATGTAACAAAACTGACTTTTGATGTCTGTCCTCCATGGAAGCCCAGGTCTCAAACAGGGACAAAGTCCTAGTGCAGGGAGAAAGGGTCATAGGGAGCAGAAAGTCAGCACACTAATGGAAATAGCAGGTAAACCTCTCTAGGAAAGCAGAGAAGTAGAAGCACGGTTGCCACATCTCTGAAAACTCATAGTCCAGTCATCACCAGGGGGGTAATGAAATGGACAACAATTATCAGGACACTCAAAGCATAGCTTCTGCTGTCCAGGAAATCCCAGCCAGCCCCAGATCCTGGGGATGTTAACATCCATCACCACAGATGCTAAAGCCAGAATAGACACCACCACTAATAGGTGCCAAGCCACAACCAGGACCTGGATACTTCCATGGAGAAACCCTGGAACCCAAGTTACACAGACTTGCTCTGGGCACGTGACTAACATCACAACAGTCCAATCTCTCTAATGACTGAATATTTGAGAACTAACTTATGACATTATAGCAGATTTTACTGATTCCTTTGATAATCAAAAATTAAATTAACATTAGGAAAGAATATGCAATTGGGGGCAACTGGGTGGCTCAGTGGTTGAGTACCTGCCTTTGGCTCAGGTCATGATCCTGGTGTCCTGGGATCGAGTCCTGCATCAGGTTCCCTACAGGGAGCCTGCTTCTCCCTCTGCCTAAGTCTCTGTCTCTCTCTCTGTCCAATGAATAAATAAATAAAATCTTAAAAAAAATAAAGAATATGCCATTAGTATTTTTTTAATTCCATCCACGTGGAAATTTAAAAATATTATCCTAAGTAACTACAGAGATAAAAATTATTTAAAATTTTAGGTTCAGTGGAACACGCAACTCTTGATCTCAGGATTGTGAATCGAGTCCCACATTGGATATATTTTAAAAAATAAAATCCTAGAAAAAATTAATGTGATTATAAACAGTTTACAATATATTTTTAAAAATCAGAACACGACATATCCAAATGTAAGGAAAAGATCCAAAGCTGCATCCAAAGGAAAATTCATAGTAGTAAACATTCTGTTACAAAGAAAAACAGAAAGCTAGATGAAGCATTCACTTCAAGGCATTAAATTGAAAAAAAAAAGGAATGATTTTTAAAAGTTAAAGATAACACAAAGGAAATAACAGCATGGAAAAAAAATAGCAGAATTGAGAAATAAATCCCAAGAGCTGGTTGTATGGAAAACAAACCCATGACAGACGTTGACAGAGCTTATTAGAAACCCCTGACAGACGTTGACAGGGCTTATCCACTGTAATGGGTTATATTTTGAAAATTATTATTAACTGTTTCTCTTTTGTCTTTCTGACTCTGACATGACTTTTCCCTCAGTCATTTTAAAGCATCCTTTGGTGGATTCTGGAGAGATAAAGACTTGTTACTGAAAAAATGCAAAGAGAAAGGATAAAGCAATATTCAGCTTCAGCCAAGCAAAACACGATATGTTATGGCCCCAAGGAGATATTTTCCAAATTCCTCTCATTCTCTATCTTTAGTACTTTGACCACCTTACCTGGAAGACAACAGCTCCTAGATCTTTTTCAATCTTTTCACTCCTGGTCCCCATGGATTACCATTAAGCCTTAGGTTTCAATCAGGCCTGGAGGTTTGAGTCAGGACAAAAGAAAATATGACAGACAGGAGTAGCCTGAACATTCCCAACTGGGAGCACAGGTGGAAAGAAGACAGAGAAAAGAAGAGGAGAGCTCTGGCTTGGAAATAGAAAGGTAAAGTAACCACAAGAGTAGAGGGAGATTCGCCTCCTCCCCCAACTAGGACTCTGAAAGATCACCTCTTGGACAGCCTCCCATCCTGAAATTAGCTTAGAGTCATATGTACTTCCTGGGGCAAGTAGAGGGAGACCCTATATTTAAATCCCTGAGCCAGCTTTGGTTCTTTTATGTTTAGATGGATCCAGAAATAACTGGGAGTCTGGTTGTGGAGCTAGCTAGCCAGAACTGGGCAAGACAGCATCAGAACAAATGTTCTCAGTGACAACACAGGAGAGGATCTTCAGAGAATCTTCACCAGATCCCTGAGAGGTAGCAGCAGGTGAGAGCTCAGTGAGGAAAATATAGTGAGAATACCAGTAAGGTACAATAGCCAGGGAAAAAGAATGAGCCACAAAGCAGAGCTTTCCTAACTGGCTATCAGCAAGGTAGTATCCAGCCATCAGGTGGAAAATGAGGAACAGCACCCTGGAGATTAGAGGAGTCAAAGGATACTAAGATTATGAATCCCAACTCTTAATCCTACCAACACATCATCCTTCTCTCTCCCTTATATCTGGGTGTCATCTTTAAGTAAGGAGAGATGGTGGAAACAACATAAGAGGCTGAGAACTGGCTCTCAAAAGGGAATAAATATTACCAGAACGAGTTGCTTAAATTGTCACATCTAAGTTTTAACCTAGACACACACACACACACACACACACACACACACACACACACACATACATATCTTGCCCAGAATCTAAGAAAGGCTACACAACAGGGACATTAAGAGTGTGGGATTCTGGGGCACCTGGGTGGCTCGGTGGTTGAGCATTTGCTTTCAGCTCAGGTCGTGATCCTGGGGTCCTGGGATCGAGTCCTGCATTGGGCTCCCCAAGGGAGCCTGCTTCTCCCTCTGCCTATGTCTCTGCCTTTCTCTCTCCGTCTCTCATGAATAAATAAATAAAATCTTAAAAAAAAAGACTATGGGATTCTGGATCCCCATGGCCCAGGTGTGACTCCTGGATTCACAATTTGCCAGCCCTGTGACTATGGGCAATTTACTTCATCACTCTGTGCCTCAGTTTCCTCAACTATAAAATGAAGATAATCATAGTTTCTCTTAGTAGTTTTTAAGGGTTAAGTGAGGTAATAAGTGTAAAGTGCATAGATCAATATCTGGCCCATAAAAATATTCACAAAGTGTTAGCTATCCTTACTGCTATTAATGCTACTATTATTACTTTTACCTATTACCTACACAGTGGGGCTCATGAAGGAAAGATCCGATCAGCTACAGAAAAATTAAGAAATTATTATTTCTGGGGGCACCTGGGTGGTACAGTGGTTGAGCATCTGCCTTTGGCTCACGGTATGGTGTCGGGGTCTTGGGATCGAGTCCTGCATCAGGCTCCCCACAGGGAACCTGCTTCTCCCTCTGCCTATGTCTCTGCCTCTCTCTCTCTCTGTGTCTATCATGAATAAATAATCAAATCTAAAAAAAAAAGAAATCATAATTTCTTGGGGCACCTGGGTGGTGCAGTCAGTTAAGCGACTTGGTTTTGGCTCAGGTCCTGATCTCAGGGTCATGGGATGGAGCTCCATGTGTGTTCTGAGCTCAGCGGGGAGTCTGCTTGAGAATTTCTCTCTTCTCCCTCTCTCTCTCTCTCTCCAATATAAATAAATAAATCTTTAAAAGAAATTATAATCTACCAACATGATCAAGTAGTATAGATTAAAAACTGTACCCCTGCTACATAAATAATTAAAATCACAAACGATAAAGGGGGAAATAAATCAGATCAGTTTTTTAAAACGTAACAGAATGGTATAAAAAAAATTCTTGAACCAGATTCAGAAAAACATATGAATTACCTATATTAGCTCAAGAAGTATGCAAAGTAGACAAGAAGTATGCCAAAAGAAGCTGAAAAATTCATCAAAGAACTACCTCAAAAAAGACCTAGGACCAGATAATTCAATTAGTGCATTCTTTCAAAATTTCCCCAAGGGGCAATGCCAAAATGAATAAGAAACAGTACAGGGGCCCAGAGGAAGATGGAATGCTCCCCAGATCACTGGAAAGCTATGCTATCTATGGGCTACAAACCAGCAGAACAGAAAACTCTGAGGCCACTATTTTTCACAATAGCTCCGTGACTCCAGGATTTCTCAGTATCTCTAACATGCTGCAAAATCCTAATAGGAGGGCTGTGGAGGACCACTCCTGCGCTTCAAGATTTTTCCCAGGCTCCCCCAGACCCTTCTTCTTCTTCCCCCCCCCCCCCAGACCCTCCTTATGACTATGCCACACAGGAGCCTGGCGTCATGCGTGGTCCAAGAGCCAAGAATACACAGAAGGAAAGAGATTCAAAAGAGATAAGCAGAAGAAAAAGAGGACAACAAAAATACAGTAGTACTAGCAATTCTTGTACTGAGGCAGGAAACAGTACATTCTTCTGGTTGAAAATGTAAATTGAATCAACTCTTCCAGGACGTAACCGGCCATATGTGTTTGGAACCTACAATGCACATATACTCTGCAACCTAATCATACGACCGCTATCACTCCACCCCGGAGAATCCGTTTAATACGAAGATAAGGATTTACATACAAGGATGTGCTTAATTGAATTATTAACAGCAAATAAAACAAAAACAAAAGAGGAAATACTGTGAATGTCTAGAACTACAAACAGTTAAAGCAGAGGGCACGTTCCTACGATGAACTACCCAACAATCAAAAGCAATGTTTGGGGAGGGGGGTTAATTAATGACATGTCTTTGTCTAATTTTTTTAGGAAAGAGGGCAGGACACATACTACAAAGTATAATCTCAAGTATATCTTTAAAATATATGTAGGTAGGAAAAACTACCGGAAGGGATACAAACCAAAGCCCTAATATGATCTGAGCTCTGAGTGAATATTTGTTAACATATTTCTAACTTTCTGCCACAAGCATATATTACTTTTATAACAAAAAAAAAGATAAACAAACAAACAAACAATTATGGCACATGGATAAATATGACTCCCGTGAGTGAAAAAGAACAATTTCAAGTCTCCATTCACAACGGCCAAAAGCAGCCTCAGCGTTGTGCACAGACTCCCCCCAACGTGAACCTTAACGCGGGTACGAGGTAAAGCCCAGAGGCAAGGCGCGCACCAACCGGATCCCTGCGCAGGCAGGCTGCGGCCTCTCAGGGGTTTGCAGCGCGGTTACCGAGAAGGGCCTCGCAACCTGCCTGCCTGCCTGGCTTCCTTCCTTTCTTTCTTTCTTTCTTTCTTTCTCTCTCTCTCTCTCTCTCTCTCTCTCTTTCTTTTCTTTCTTTCTTTCTTTCCTTCTTTTTCTTTCTCTCTTTCTCTTTTTCTTCCTTCCTTCCTTCCTTCCTTCCTTCCTTCCTTTCTCTCTCTCTCTCTTTCTCTTTCTTTCTTTCTTTCTTTCTTTCTTTCTTTCTTTCTTTCTTTCTTTCTTTCTTTCTTTCTTTCTTTCTTTCTTTCTTTCTTTTTTTTTTTTTTAAAGTGCAGCTCGGTTCGAGCGTGTCCCTTGGCTGGAAGAACCTCTACGCGGAGCTACAGCTGTTCAGGGACGTTGAGGCAGCGTGAGGAGGGACACACACACACACACAGGGGAGGCTGAGGCAAGGTGAGGAGGGACACACACACACACAAGGGAGGCTGAGGCAGCGTGAGGACCGGCGCGCGCACACACACACACACACACACAGGGGAGGCTGAGGCAGCGTGAGGACAGATACACACACACACACACACACACACACACACGGGAGGCTGAGGCAGCGTGAAGACTGACACACACACACACAGGGGAGGCTGAGGCAGCGCGAGGAGGGACACACACACACACAGGGGAGGCTGAGGCAGCGCGAGGACCGGGACACACACACACACACACACACACACACACACAGGGGAAGCTGAGGCAGCGTGAGGAGGGACACACACACACACAGGGGAGGCTGAGGCAGCGTGAGGACCCACACACACACACACACACAGGGGAAGCTGAGGCAGCGTGAGGAGGGACACACACACACACACAGGGGAGGCTGAGGCAGCGTGAGGACCGGCACACACACACACACACACACACACACACACACGCTCGCACGCCCACCCGGACTCCCGAGCGCGCTCGATGGCGCCGCCCCGGGCCCACAGCCGGTGCGGGGCACTGAGCTCCGAGCGAGCCCCCCGCGCCCGGGTCCCCGCCGCCCCCCGTCCCCGCCGCCGCCGCGGTACCTGTTGGTGGGGCGCGGCAGCTGGGTGGCGGGGCTCCGCAGCGTCCTGGGCGCGGCGGGGGTGCCGCGGGGGCCGTCCCTGCTCCGCTCCGCCGAGAGCCTGCACAGCCGGGAAGAGAAACTAAGTTGTCACCCGTCGCCGGCCGGCTCGCACCTGCGGGCGTCCCCGCCCCGGGCCCCGCGGCACCCCCAGCCCCCGAGTTTGAAGGCAGCTCAGGGCGGGAAGGCAGGCAGAGCCCGGGGGCTGGACGGCGCGCCCGGGAGACGGCTGCGGGCCCGACGGCAGGGCCCGCTCCGCAGCGACGGCCGCCGGAGCCCACCCGGGCCGAGGGGCGCCCCTCGGTCACCGCCGCCCGGCCCGGCCCGGCCCGCCTCCTGGACGCCCCGCACCCCCCCCCCCCGCCCCCGCGCCCTTTCCCGGCCCGGCTTCGCGCGACCGCCTTCCGTCGGCTTCCCCGCGCGGCGGCCCGAAGTCCGCGCCCGGAGCGGGGCGGCTGGGCGGCGGGGGCCGGGGGCGCGGAAGGCGGGGTGCGGGGGTACCTGGAGCGGGCGGGCGCGTCGGTGGAGCAGCAGAGCAGGCGCAGCAGCAGCAGCAGCAGCAGGCTGGCGAGCAGGGCCAGCAGCGCGCCCCCCGGCCGCATCCTGAGCCCGGCGCGGCGCAGCCCGACCCGCCGCCGCCGCCGCCGCCGCCGCCGCCGCCGCGCACACCTCCCGTGTTCAAAGGCGGCGGGGAGGGGCGACGACGGCGCGCGGCGCGGGCCCGCACCCCGGCACCCCTGCCTCCCGGCCCAGCCGCGCGGCGTGCGGGGGGGGGGGGGGCGCGTGCCGCCTCCCCGCGCCCAGCGGACCGCGAGCTCGGCGCCCGGCGGGCAGCCACGCACGATCCGCCGAGCTCGCCTCCTCTCCTCCCGGAGGCGCTCCGAGCCGCTGCGGGCTCCGGCCGCCGCCGCCGCCGCCGCCGCCGCCGCCGCCGCCGCCGCCGCCGCCGCCGCCGCGGGGTCACCTGAAGGTTGGGACTGGCGCGCTGGACTCGGAGCTGATTGGGCTCCAAGTTTTGAGCGGCGTCGCCTCGTCCCGGGGGCGCACGCAGCCCACCCAGCCCGCGCCGCAACTCCTGCCGCGCCCCCGCCGGGCGGAGCGGGGGCCCCGCGGGGCGGCACAGGAGAGAAGGAAGGGCCGCCTCCCAACTTTCCCAACTGTGCGGTCGCCCGCCGGAGCGCCCGGGCAGCGGCTGCTAGGGACGCGGCTGCGCTGGGGACACCCGGCGCCCATCCCCTTAACCGCACGTCCGGAGGCTCGGACCACGGATTGCCAGGCGCCAGGCGACCTTTAGGGGTTGGCGTACCACCCCCTGGAGGCCGAATGCGGCCCCTGCCCGGTTTTGTAAATAGTGGGGTTTGGGTTTTGTTTTGGAAACACCCACATCCCCCTTTCCTTCGTGTTACCTGGGGCTGAATGTAGCTCTGCATCACCCGTGGTTGCTTTTGCAGTGCACGGGCAGAGCGGAGTGCTGGTGACGAAGATGCGAGGGCCGAGGGCCGACTAAGCCTAAAGTATTTACCAGCCCAGCCCCTTTCCAGAAGAACTTTAGCAGGCGCCTGTTCCAGATCGTGTTGGTCTAGATCCTCTTGGGGAGACCCCATTTCTTGGTGTCTCGTTAATTGTAGGACAATGATCCTATGACCCTGTGATTCAGTCTGGCTCTCCTCTTTCAGCCCCAAGCTATTCTGGCCCTGTGCCACCCGAATGGCCAAGTCCCCTGTGGGCAACTTCAGTTTTGCTCGGGACTCCACTCTTGAGGAGCCTCGGTAAACCGTAAACCGTAACTGATGTACGGGGGCTCATCAGACCACTCGCTCTACTTTTGTACAGATTTGAGATTTTTCCAAAAGCAGTATCTGGACTCCACCGTCTTGCAAATACCTTGAGAAGCATACCTTGATATTTTGAAAGGACTTTAATGATTTAGCTTTCCCAAGTACAAAAATATATTTCAATTGGAGTCTCCTAGAAGCGTAAGGTCTTTTTTTTTTTTTTAAGGATTTTATTTATTTATTCATGAGAAACACACAGAGAGAAGCAGAGACATAGGCAGGGTGAGAACCAGGCTCCTTAAGGGGAGCCTGATGTGGGACTGGATCCCAGGACATCCCCCACCCCCACCCCCACCCCCAATCAGGACCTGAGCCAAAGGCAGACACTCAACTATTGAGCCAGCCAGGTGCCAGTTAAGGCTTAAAGTCTTAACCTGAAGGACCCACCAGAGCCTTTGGGGGACCAGGTTGGCCAGACAGCTCAATAAAGCTGTTTCCAGGGATTTTGTCCCTGAAAAAAATAACATATATCAAGAAGAGAAATATAGGCTGCCTAGTTCCTTTCTGCTAATCCTGCATTTGCTTTAATTAAAAATATTTGGTTGAAAACACACCAGAACTTTGCACATAGTAGTCGATCAATAAATGCTGGATCAATGACTAAAACACCCAGGAACTAATACTTTTCTTAAAGGGAAAAGGAGGGGGGGAAAAAACTGAAAATAGTTGTGACTGGAAATATTATTTCTTTCCATAGCTCACTCCTGCTGTTAAAATATGTACTAATCAATACAGAGAAAGTTACTCCTTTTATGTAAGGCCAACATTTTTAGGAATATGGCTGCTTATCTGAGTAGGGCATAATAAAGTAATAGTGTATTTGAGGGGTGCTAAAATAATAAAGCAATCCAGTTCTACGTGTTTGAAAGTTAAGCATTCTGTTAGACAAGTAGGATACGGCACAATTATCTTGAAAATGAAAAGTTGTCTGGATTTGGAAGATAATCTGAATTTTATTTCTTCTTAGAGCAGAATTGTGCAGACAACTCATACCAGAGACGGTTTGCAGAAAAGGAAAAGGGCATTATTGTATCAGCCAGGAAGCTGCAATTTCACCTAATTTACTAAAGTTTAATATTTCAGCACAGCTGGGCTCAAGGCAACAGCAGAAGAGTCAGCCTTGCACTGGGCTCCCTAAACACCCTTGCTGTAAATGAAGTTACTTTTTATCAAGCCAATGGCTATCAGCAGGGGACTCACAAAAGCCCATTTTAATTGGAAAACCAAGTGTAAATTTGCAATGGGAATTCTGAACCCAGTGTTAAAATTTGACAGTAGAGAACTTTACCACCAGCTTTGTAAATGAAGACTTGGGTTGGTAAAATATGAATTATCCTGCTTATCCTTAAGAGATTAAAAAAAAAACCTGTCAGAAACATGAGAATATTATCAGCCATAGAACCCAAACTAGAAAACTGTGTATTTGGGAATTTAACATTAGCAGGTTTGACCACCAGCCTCAAAGATCTGTGCCCTGTGGTCATTTGAGTAATCGGCCCAGACTCTCAACAAAAATTCTGGCTGATGTGCAGAAGTCCAAGCTGGTGTGTGAACCTATCTCACTCACCCAGTCTGCCCAGCATTTGCCTTTGTTATTTAGTTATCACTACAAATGCCCTTACTTTCAGAAAAATAACCATTAAAACCTGTTTGGGAATACTGATCTATAAGAAATGTCCAAATAATTGAAAATCTTCCTGGAAGTTGGGGTTTCTCATTTTCAGTGTAATGTTTTAAACATTTCCATGTGCATGGATTTGGGGATTCATGAAGAATCCCAACTATCAAATAGCTACTGAATCTGCTTGTATACTCAAGTACAAAAACTCTCACTATAGAGAAACACAGGACATTGATGTACCCAAGAATCTTTTCCTTCATGTGGGTGACATTTTTTTTTTTTTATTTTTTATTTTTTGCCTATATCATTAGGTTTTATTTTTATTTTTTTTTTTAATTTTTATTTATTTATGATAGTCATCACAGAGAGAGAGAGAGAGAGAGGCAGAGACACAGGCAGAGGGAGAAGCAGGCTCCATGCACCGGGAGCCTGACGTGGGATTCGATCCCGGGTCTCCAGGATCGCGCCCTGGGCCAAAGGCAGGCGCTAAACCGCTGCGCCACCCAGGGATCCCGTGGGTGACATTTTTATCTCCCTGATAAAAATGGTGGTTCCTAATACCTTCAAGCTGCTTGATTGGTTTTAGTAATATTAGAGATTTGTGAAGACTACGGAACAATATCACATTCATAAATATTAAACTATTCCTTGGGGGGAGGAAATTCATAAGGATAGTATAACCAAGGTTACATATTTTCAATAAACCATAAGACATAAATAAAAGTAAAAATAACTTCCAGAAATCAACAACCTTGTATGAGAGGGAGCTATGTTTCCAAATACATTTTATTACAGATTTTTCCCACTGCTAATTGAGTATTTAAAAAATTGATGCAACTCTGTGCATAAAATAGTTTTAGCTTTAAAGATGGAACAACCTAAGATGATATACAAATTTCATATAAGTCTTACGTATATAAGAAATCCAATTTGTGCTATAACTAAAATTACAGAACAAAAAATATGAGTTATTATTTGCAGTGTAAAGTGGGTTTTTAATGTATAAAGCATTCAAGTTTTAAAAGTTCCTCTCCCTGACATCCACTTAAAAGACCATTGAGGACCAAAAAGAGAGATGGAAACTGTGTATCCTGAAACTATACAATGCCCACAATCCCATTCCACAAACTCTGAAACTATAAAATGGCCACAATCCCCATTCCACAAACTCCCAAGGATATCTGCTAATGGGGAACCAGTTGGACAAGAATACCAAGTTCAAGATTCATCTCCCCTATGACCTTAAATTTGTGGGGTGGGGAGAATGGAAAAGTTTCTGAAGGCCCTACTAATGTACACTTTGGAAGTGCAAAGTCTGGAAGTAGGTCACATCAAAAAAAAAGTAGCGATTAGTGTAATTAGGGTTAAAAGGGAGATAGTGACCGATATTTCTGTCTTCAGTGAATACAGCTTTCTAGCCGGAGGAATGATGACCTCGAGATAATGCTAATCTTGAAGAGAGATACTACAAAAAAAAAAAAAAAAAAAATTGGTAGCTACTGATTAAAGTCAATTTACCAAAAGAAAATTAGCACCTATTCTCCATATTCAATAAACAAAAGGCCCTCAAGCCATTATACTTTTATACTGAATTGGCCTCTCCCAGAGTATCCTTCCTGATTCCAGAATTTGCAAGATCAGGTGGAGCTCCAGTTGTTTCAACAGAGTGGAGGTGGGGTTACCTGTGCAAAGGTAATATATCTTTGCCATATTCTCTCCTTAACTTCTCTTCCCCACCACTTCATTGTGTACAACCTACACTATAAGCAGTTAAATAACTAAACAAAAAATATCCACTAGCAAGCCCTCAATGCAAAACTAAGTTTCAACAAGTAGGCAGATGAAAAGGAAGCACTGCCCAAAATTTTCCATTCACAATATCCCTGGCGAGTAGCAGGAAAAAAAAAAAAAAAAAACAGGCATGATTTCTTTCAAAGATGAGTAAGCAAAAGAAAAAAAACTTGATGCAAATGTTCTGCAAACTATAAAAGGAAAGGAATGTAACCAATAAAAAGAAAAGAAAGACTGTAGGTTGGAACAAGACTTACTCCAGGAAACCGTAGAGAATGTAAGCAACAATCAGTCACTTCACCCTGCCCCTGGAAATGAAATATAAACACTATGACAGAAGAACCCAAAGAAGAAATGAAAACTGAAAGAAGAGATAGCAAAGCAATAGTGAGCTGATAACAATAGAAAGAAAAAAAAAACAGAAATCATTACAGAACCTTAGAAGCCTGAGGAGAATTTAGACGGCAAAAATCGGTATCAGTGTTATGGAGATCGGGCTGGTTAAAATTACAGAAAACACAAAGAAGAGAGACAAAGAAAATACAATCATTAGAAACACAATTATATGCATCAAAGATATTACATATGTATCATGTAAGTATTAGGGATTCATTTTTAAAAGCATAGGAATGAAATTAAGGATGTAATAGAAGAAAATTTTACTGAAAAATATGTGTAAACTGGCAGATGTTTTATGTTCTCAATGTCTGAATTCATTACTTGCACTTATCATGTCCTAGAGAAATTTATAGAGAACAACTAACATCATGATTAATTCTCCACCAGAGGTTATTCAAAAACAAAGAATCCTAAGACCCTAAAAGAAGAAACAGGTAGAACTTAATCTTGTATCTTACCTCACCTCAGCAACATTAGATTCAAAAGGAACAAAACTAAGAACGCCTGGGTGGCTCAGTAGGTTGAGCAGGTGACTCTTGGTTTTAGCTCAGGTCACGATCTCATGAGGTCCTGGGATTGAGCCCCACATCTGGCTCTGTGCTCAGCTGGGAATTTACTTGAGAATTCTCTCTCCTCCCTCTTTCCCTTCCCCTAGACTTGTGCATTCTCTCTCTCCCTTTCTTCAAATAAATAAATAAATTTTTAAAAAGGAACAAAATTATATTTATAGGGTTTTTGAGCAGAAAAGATGTGACCCCAAAATTCTATACTCAGCTAAGATAGTTTTTATAAATGAAAGCAAATATTTTTATATACAATGTTTTCAAATATTTAAGAAAGCAAAACATGTATTACTTATGTATGTATCCTGGAAAAAAATCAACTACAGCCATAATCCAACCATAAAACATAAATCAAAATAAAGAATTCACAATGAAGAAGTGTTGATGAAAAGAACTCCAATGATCCATACATCATTTTAAAAATAGAATTAATTCTAAACAATAGAATCTCACAATGGAAATGTTACATTTTCTTTAAAAATCACTACGTAAATATAAAATTAAAACTTGATGTGATAACTCTGGGAAGGAAAATCTCTAGCCCACAGTAAATAGTGGGAAATATGAAATAAGAATCCTAATGAAGGGATCCCTGGGTGGCGCAGCGGTTTGGCGCCTGCCTTTGGCCCAGGGCGCGATCCTGTCGACCCGGGATCGAATCCCACGTCGGGCTCCCGATGCATGGAGCCTGCTTCTCCCTCTGCCTGTGTCTCTGCCTCTCTCTCTCTCTCTCTCTCTCTCTCTCTCTGTGACTATCATAAATAAATTAAAAAAAAAAGAATCCTAATGAAGGGGGCACCTGGGTGGCTCAGCGGTTGAGCATCTGCCTTTGGCTCAGGTTGTGATATCAGGGTCCTGGGATGGAGTCTCCCATCAGGATCCCCACAGGGAGCCTGCTTCTCACTCTGCCTATGTCTCTGCCTCTCTCTCTGTCTCTCATGAATAAATAAATAAATAATCTTAAAATAAAAAGAATACTAATGAAGAACAGAGTCCAAGTACATTACTTTCCTTATCTTTCAGGATGAATATATAGAATCAAATCATCAAAAGGCAGCTACTTTTTAAAAAGTAGTAATTACTTTACTACCAAAAAAAAGGACAAAAAAATACATAAATATTTTCTAATGAAGGAGGGGAGGAAGAAAGAAAATTCAGACTTTTTAAGTAGAGATAGAATACCTATTGGAGCAATACATGGATCTGCTACAAACACTTAGAAGTGTTTTATAAAATATACCAATAAAAAAGAAATGCATAACTGAGCACTCAATAAGGAAAGGAAAAGCTCCAGATATCAGAAATGATGAAAAAACTGAAAAAAAAGAAAGGGCATCAACTGTGCAAAGTGACCAGCAGCTCACCTGGAAATGATGATCCTGGTAACCTGGAGGTTTGCTTTTAACATCTCTTCAGGGGATGAAAGAGGAGGACTGGATTCTCCAGTGAGAAAGAGTTAGAATTAAAATTCCTGCATAGAGCATTTTTTTCTGGTTAAAAACAAAATATGTGAACTAGGAAAACACAGGTCCATATACCTCACAATGACAACTGTTTGTCTCCATCTGAGCTCTGGGTGAAAAAGAATTTTATTTTATTCCAAACCTTTTGCTTCATTTGAGTTTGGGGCCTAATTTTATCCCACCCAAGTTTGCCCCAAAATTAACATAATGATTGGTCCCTGGCTAATGATGTTCTAAGGTATATGGTAGGAAAGTGCTAACCACTCTGGTTCCATAAAAAACTCAAAGAGAAGGAATCTCATTAAAAATAAGCTCAAAAGATAAAAATATTTTCTAATATTACCATTATAAAACACTTAAAGAATTCACCCATGAATATATCTCAGCACAGGTGGTGCCTGGGTGGCTCAGTCGGTTAAGCATTCAACTCTTGATTTTGGTTCAGGTCATGATCACAGGGGTTATGGGACCAAGCCTAGTGTTAGGTGTGCATTCAACAGGGAGTCTGCTTGAGATTCTCTCTGTCCCTCTCCCTCTACCCCTCTCCTCCCCTCTAAAATAAATAAATAAATCTTTAAAAAATATGTCTCAGCAGGTATCACTAATGGAAGGATCATTAGCCAGTAATCAGAAAACAATGCAGTTTGAAATCATTAAGAACATGGAAGGGTGAATCAACACAAAGGGAAAGAATGATAATAAAAGTTTTTCCTAAAGACTCACAGAACTGTGAGAAACAGATATATAGTCATTGATATCAAACTAGTCAATGGTGGCTCAAGATAAAATCAGTGACCTAAAAAACCAATCTGAGATAATTACTCATTGAAAGATAAGAGATGGAAAACATAAAAGCATGGCTAAAGACTTGTAAAAGAAAAGAAGATTCATCCTGCTATCTACTGTGCAGTAACAAAGCACCCCAACACCCACTGGTTTAAAACAATAACATTTTATTATACCTAAAGATTTTTTGGGTCAGGAATTCAGACACTCCTGAGCTGGGTGATATTGATACATCACACAGTGTCGAATGTGATCTGGAGGGTTCAATATGGTTTCACTCATGTATTGCCCTTTGATGGGATGGTTGAAAGGAACAGTTCGACTGTCAGGTGGAGTGCCCACACATGAGCTCTCCACCACAGTGATCTCAGGGAACTCAGACTTTGTACATAAAGGCTCAGGGTTCCCAGCAAAACTGTTCTGATGGGCCTAGACAGAAGCTGCACATTTTTTTTATGAGTTAGTGTCAGAAATTCCAGGACGTTACTTTTGCTCTATTCTATTGGTCAAACAAGTCCCCGAGTCTAGCATATATTCAAGAGGAGATGAATTAGACTCCATCCCTAAGAGAAATAACAAATAATGTGTGGCTATCTTAATCTACTACAATCCAATATTGGTGTAATAGAAATTCCAGAAAGAGAGAATAGAGAGAATGGAAAAGAGGTGATATTTGAAGAGCTAATGTCTGTAAACTTTTTGGAATTGATTAATGATTGAAACATCATTTGACAGTAATGACAAGTCCTGACCAGAATGAATAAAAATAAATGCAACTTTGGATACACTAATAAAACCAAGAAGCCCCAAAGACAAAGTCTTAGAAGCAAAGAGGAAAGGAATGGAACTTACAAAGAAATGATAATTAGATTACAACATATTTCCCATGACCAAAAATAAAGTCCTAAAGTTAATTAAATATTCTAAGAGCCAGAGAAAATAATTATCATTCTGAAATTTTATACCTAGCTAAACTATCACACAAACATGAGGGTAAACTAAAAAGTGTTTACATAGACTGAAAACATTTACCACCCACAGACCCTTTTTGAAAATAAAATCTATAAGTGGTACATTCCAGGAGAAAACAAACTGATCTCAAAAGAAAGGAGTGAGATGCAAGAAAAAAGGTGAAGAAGGAAAATAGCAAACTAGCATTGGCTAGATAACACAAAATAATGACCAGTCTATGAGGGAAATTGCAAAGCAAGATTGAACTAAAATCGAGCAATAACACGAAGGAAAACAATAACTTTCAGAGTGAAAGCACACAAAGACCCTTGTTCTATTTTAGGAAGTCAGTAGCAATAGTAATAGCCTTTATACATTTGTGAAGTCAAATATGAACTTTTTAAAATGTTAAGACATCCACTAAAATATGTGAGGTGATGAGTATGCCAACTAACTCAATTGTGGGAATCGTTTCACAATATGTTTATCAAATCATCACATTACACACTTCAATTATCTTATAATTTTCTTTGTCATTCATACTTTAATAAAGTCAGGGGGGAAAAGAGACCTCCACTATAAAGTGAAAACATGACAACTCTTTGCTCAGTCAGTTGAGTGGATGATTCTTGATTTTGGCTCAGGTCATGACCTCAGGGTCCTGGGATGGAGTGGCACCTTGGGCTCCACACTCAAAAGGGAGTCTGCTTGTGGACTCTCTTTCCCTCTGCCCTTTTCTCTGCTTGTACTGCGCTCTCTCTCTCTCTCTCTCTCTCTCAAATAAATTAATGGATAAATCTTTAAAAGAAGAAGAAGAAAAAATATTCATCTCAAGCTAACCTGAAACTCCTCTGAAAATTACTATATTCTATCCCACATAGCAAGTCGCAACAAACCCTGCAAAACATTATTATAGAGCTCATAGTCTCTGATCACAAAGCAGGAAATTAGGAACCAATAACAGATTAATAAAAACCATTCCCATACTTAAACACACTTTCGAATAATCCATAGGTCAAAGAGGCCATCTTAATTAAATTTAGAAAATATGTAAGACAAAACCAATAATGAAAAGACAGCATATCAAATTGTGCACTGTAGTAAAAGCAGGAAACTGTATAGCCTTAAATGTATATATTAAAAATGTAAAAATTGAAAATCAATGAGTTATGCATCCAACTCAAGATGCTGGGGAAACAGAGCCAAGTAAAGCACAAGACTCTGAAATATACCAAAAATGAGAAAAACAGGATGTCAGTTCAAGGAATCCATTATCCAAATAGCCCAGGTCTTCCTGTTCAATCTCCAAAAGCAAAGTTGACCTTGGGCTTTTGTGCAGGTAGTTTGTTTAAAAATAAAACCCTGGGAGCAAGAGTGTGAAACTGAAGAAACTAAGCAGAGGCGAGAAAGCCAGTGTAAATGTGTATCACTGAGCTGGACATTCCCATGGATGCTGAGTTTCATCACACCTGGGATCCTCTGACAAACCTCGCAGAATGTGCATCCGTCCCATCTGCCTGAAGGAAGATAGCATTTCTCCATCTCCACTATTGCACGGTACATTTTTCAGGTTGCAGAAGAATGAGTGGCAGGGGTCCTGCCGTGGTACCGTGAGTCCACATCAGACTTCAATTGAAAGAAGAGTGCTCCCTAATTAATGAATTCTCCCCTCTTCAGTTGTATATTCTACTTTGTCTGTTCTGGCACTTTCAAACATGCTGCTTGGCTTCTGCCAGCAGGTACTGCAGTATGGTTCATGTGTACTCTCTTTCCTCCTGGAATCTAGACTGTGTTTTCCTGCTTGTGCCATGCTGTGACTTGACCCTGGTGGTTAGTCTGGAGGCACTGAGGGAGGTAGAGATAGATCCTGAGAAAGAAAGACATGATAATAAGAAGTGTCTGTTAAGGGGAAAAATCTAGGCAAGGTGAAGCTTCTCGTCCTTATCAGGGTGGTGGGGCAGTGGAGGGGGAGTTGCTTCTGCCAGTTGGGAGAGGTTAGGAGAAGCAGGGGGTTCAAGATTCTCAGGTAATCTACCCAAATGCGTCCATGATGGGTCTCAAAGTCCTACCCCTTTCCTATCGTGATCTTGGTATTTGTTGTAGATTCAATCCTCTTTGTAGCTCTGCTACCCACAGAATTCAATCCTAGGCCCAAATGTTCTGCAGTCACCGGTGATAATACCTCCTTCAAATGCTGACACAGGGGTCTTCTAGCTTCCAAAGCCTGCATTGAGTTGATAATTAGCTGAACTAGAGCCTGTCATTTTTATGTATTTATTTATACCTGTCATTTTCTTAATTTAAAGCTTGTAAAACTTTATACAAAACCAGTCAATCTGATCCTTCCTATTATCATTGGCCCCTGCTATTCAAATGCCTTGCCTGTTTCCTAACTGAGCATCCATCCTGTCTTCATCTACACCTCACCCCAATTCACTTTGGTGAGAGTCTTGGTAATTATGATGTCAAAGGATCTCACCACTCCAACTACCACCAGCAATAGGGTCCTCATAGTGATCTTCCTGGCAAATAATTCAGTTCCAGAACTGTATCCTGAGGCTTTACCTTCTAGGGCTACTTATGGTACCAACTCTTGACCTGCCCACCACTCACCCATCCTCAAGCAAAGCTGAGGCAAAAGCTTGGAAGTAGAAAGCTTATTTGAGAAGTGATCCCTAGAAGTAGGACTATGGGAAAGAGAAATCTTTCCATTGGAATCAGGAGCTCAATCCCAGTAGGTGCCCCCTAAGGAACCCTATGGAATGTACCTCAGTATTTTTCATCCAACAGCCAGTAAGGGGGAGCATTTGTCCATCAGCTTGTATCCCCATATGTTAAGGGTTGTCTTCTGAGCTGCAAACTCCCTTATGCCTTCAGGTGGCAAATGAGTGAGGACCAGGTGGGTTCCTGCAGAAATAGGACCATCACATCATGGTATCAGAAAAGACCCAGGAAGAAAGCAGGAGATATTCATAGCAACGAAGTGTACACCTGCACAAATATAGAAATCTCAGCGGTGGATACCAGTTTAAAAAGCAGGTCATGTACAAAGGATCAGGAATCAAACTATCATGAGAGGTGGTGTAATCTAGTGGTTTTGAGAAGGAATTCACAAAGTAGACTACTTAGGTTTAAACGCAGACCTTCCCACTGACTCGCTATAGAATTTGGGGTAAGAGAGTTGGGTAGGCTTTCCGTGTCTCAATTTCTTCTTATTTATTTATTTAGAGAGAGCGTGAGTGGGGAGGGGAGGGGCAGAGGAAGAGGCTCAAGAGACTCTTAGGCAGGGCTCCATGTCCAGATGAAGCCCAACATAGGGTTGGATCTTACAACCCTGAGATCATGACCTGAGCCAAAATCAAGAGTCAGAGGCCTGAATGAGTCATCCAAGTGCACTCCTCATATTTAAAATGAGGTTACTAATAATGGTATCAACCTCATTATGCTTTTATACATATTAAATGAACTATTTTATATTGTTTGAGCATCTGTCTTCTGCTCAGGTTGCGATCCCGGGGTCCTGGGATGGAGTCCCACATCGAGGTCCCTGCGGGGAGCCTACTTCTCCCTCTACCTATGTCTCTGCCTCTCTCTGTGTGTGTGTGTGTCTCTCATGAATAAATAAATAAAATTGGGGATCCCTGGGTGACTCAGCATTTTGGCGCCTGCCTTTGGCCCAGAGCACGATCCTGGAGTCCCAGGATCGAGTCCCACGTCGGGCTCCCGGCATGGAGCCTGCCTCTCCCTCTTCCTGTGTCTCTGCCTCTCTCTCTCTCTATCATAAAATAAATAAATCTTTAAAATAAATAAATGAATGAATAAATAAATAAACAAATAAATAAATAAAATCTTAAAAAGAATAAACATAAAGAAGTGAAGACAATGCCAACTAAACACCGTATAAATCCTTGACACCAACAATGGAAGCTGGAAGACAATGGAACAGTAGTTTCAAAACCCTGAGGCAAAATTACATCCAATCTAGAATTTTATACCAAGGTACAAAGTAGAAACTACCTAATTGCCCTTCAGTAGGAGAATGATCAATATTTTGTCACTTACTCATTCAGCAATTAAAATGAATGAACAAGGCTACATGCCATAAATCTCAAAAACTACATTAAAAGAACCATTAGCACTTTATGAATCCAACTATATGACATTCTGGAAAAAGAAAAACTATGGAGACATAAAAAAAGATCATTGATTGCCAGGAGATGGGGGATGGGAAGGAAGGCAGAGCACAAGGGATTTTTAGGGCAAGGAAATTGCTTTGTATGATACTAGTATGGTGGATCTGTGTCACATATTTGTCCAAAGCCATAGAATGCACAAAACCAGGAGGAAGCCCTAATGTAAACTGGGGACTCTGGGTGATAATGAAGTGTCAATGGAGGTTCCTCGATTGTAGTAAATGTGTCACCCTGTTGGGGGATATTGATAGGTTCTTCATATTTTGGGGGAGGCTTGTGTATGGGAATTCTGTACTTTTTGCTCAATTTTGCTGTGAACCTAAAACTGCTCTAAAAAATAAAACTTGACAGGGGCACCTGGGTGGCTCAGTTGTTAAGCCTTTGACTCAGGTCATGATGCCAGGGTCCTGGGATCAAGCCCTGCACCGGTGTTCTCTGTTCAGTGGGGAGCCTGCTTCTCCCCCTCCGTCTGTCTGTAGCTCACCCTGTTTGTGCTCTCTCTCTCCCTCTCTGTCAAATAAATAAATAAAATCTTTTTTAAAAAGTTTTTTAAGTATAAAATCTTTTTTAAAAAAGGACCACTAGCATTTATTCTCCTGATGCAAAGATAGTTCAACATGAGAAAATCTAATTTTATTTTCCTATTACTTGATTATTGCAGGAAAGCCACAATCATCCTAGAAAAAGAAAAAGAGTCATTTAATCAAATTTAGCAATACTTCCTGGATTTAAAAAATCTTTAGTAAAATGGGATTTGACAGCAGTTTCTCAAAAAAAAAGTGATAGAAATATAATAAACATCTCAAACCAAAAGGCTTCTCATGCTTAATTGGTTAATTAAAAAAATTTCTTGCTTTTAGGAATGAGACCAATTCCCAATAAATATTTATTACATGAAGAATATCCATGGTCCTGAGCAGGTTCTTGGCATGGCATTTGACTGCCCAACAAACTAAAAATAAGTTTCAAGACCTTTTTCTTTCTTTCTTTTTTTGGTTTTTTTTTTTTTTGACAGAGAAGAACAAGAAGAAACAGAGAGAGAAGGATAAGCAGATGCTGTGCTGAATGCAGAGCCCAATGTGGGGCTCAATTCCAGGACTCGAGATCACGACCTGAGCTGAAACTGAGAATTGAATGCTTAGCCCACTGAGCCACCGAGCCACCCCACTTTAAACCCAAATGGAACCATGCAAAAAATACTCACCACTTTCATCCATAGCTTAAGTACCAGCACAATTGCAAGTTGCCAGTGGTCCTATATCTATATCTAATACTCAACATTAGAATTAATTGTACAGCTGTCTCTAAAACTGAAGAAGAGAAAATTATAAAATAAGTCTGATTTTATAGTCGGTAGCAATTTTTAAAAGATTTTATTTATTTATCCATGAAAGTCACACAGAGAGAGGCAGAGACATAGGCAGAGGGAAAAGCAGGCTCCCTGCAAGGAGCCTGATGTGGGACTCGATCCCAGGACTCCGGGATCATGCCCTGAGCCAAAGGCAGATGCTCAACCAAACCACTGAGTCACCCAGGCGCCCCCAATAGTTGGGAACAATTAACCCAAATAATATTCCTCACCACCCCTATGTGGGACAAATTTGATCTGCACCTAAAAGCACACAGATTTCAGACCTAGTAGAAAGTTTTCTAGCTCTATTAGCACAAGTAATTCAACTTTTGTTGTCATTGACAATTCAGAATTCCAAAGGCATCTTTCTTCCAGCCATGTCTCTAGAACAGGAGCACATGACTCAGAAGTGAAGACAAATATTTTAGAAATGTTTTGGAATCAGGAATAAACTTTAGATCATTTTCTTTTTGCCTCATCTCTAGCTCTTTTCTCCTACACTATGAGGAAGGGAATATACAACACACGTGGGAAACATGAGGCCAAATTATTTTGTCACAGTGTTTTACACTTGCAGTTCTGTTCCATTTTCCAGAAAAACTCTTGCTCCAGATATGTCCAAGGCATATTCCCTCTTCTTTCAGTCTGATCAAATATTACCTTAATAAAATAAGAACTGCCCCTCAACTCTGGGTGCTCAGCATTTCTTACCTCCTTACCTTGCTGTACGTTTTCCATAGCACTTATCAGTACCAAATACATTATATATTTATTTCTACAGTCTCTCCCAGTTACAAAAGAAGCTTTGTGAAGGCACAGGCTTTGTCTATTTTCCTCTATTCTTGCATTCCTAGTGCCTAGAACACCTAGAAGTTACAAAATAAATATTTGCTAAGTAAATAAATGCATCTATATTCTACAATGTGTGAGACACACAATCACTATTTTTCTGTAGCTAACCTAAATACTGGTTTTCCTCTGAAAATTTGAATGGCCTTTAGAATGTTGGGCACACTAACAGTAATAATGAGCAAATATATGACGTGTTAGTCACTAAACAATACGGAAGAAAATATAATGAAAGACCAGGAATTAGTAGCAGACTAAAAAAATTCTAGCAAGTTGTTTCCCTATGAAAATATTTTTCCCACTAAAAATGTCAACTGGATGGGACACCTAAGTGGTTCAGTGGTTGAGTATTTGCCTTTGGCTCAGGGCATGATTCCGGGGTCCTGGGATCGAGTCCCATGTCGGGCTCCCTGCAGGGAGCCTGCTTCTCCCTCTTCCTGTGTCTCTGCCTCTCTCTCTCTCTCTCTCTCTCTCTCTCTCTCTCTCTCTCTCTGTGTGTGTGTGTGTCTCATGAATAAATAAAAATCTTTTTTAAAATGTCAACTAGAAATACTTCTTTGGAAGAGATGACATGTGTAAATACAGAACTAAGATTTGAATAGATTTTCCTATTCTGATACTTGGAGCATTTTGTTGAAAAAAAAAAAAGAGCAGGAGGTTTTCATTCAAACAAATCTAGTGTGTATCCTGGCTCTGCCACTCACTGGGTGTGACTATAAGCATGCTATTTAACTTCTCTGAGTCTCTTCATCTGCAAAGCAGGGGTAAAATGAACCTAATCAGGACTCTATTCCTCCCCTGGGTTCTCTAAGGAGAAAATTTCAGTAGTCAGCAAGTTGCCCAGGCCAGAAAATGAGTGCTATCCTTCATACCTTCTCTTCTTCATCACTATCCCTCACCTACCTGATTAATAAAATATTTCAGTTCTGCATCATTAAGGCATCTTGAACCCATTCACTGGTCTCCATCCACACTACCACCTGCCACTTCCATGGCCCAGGTCATCATCACCTCTTTATGTGAATTGTTGGAACAGCCTCTTGGCTGATTTGATAGCAAGCAGTTTCCCTCTACTATGACCATGTCCCCTCCATTCCCCCGACAACAGAGGGAATGATCACTCTGGAACACAAACAAACATGGGAATAAGAAGCAGACATTTGCCTCTTTTGCTGGCAGTTTAATAATCTAAGCGTTCTTTCCACTTTTGTCCATGTTGTGGGAGAAGTCCACATTCTATGAATTTGGGTAAGAACAAAGCCACCTTCCCACTCTCACAGTCTATAGGAGTCAGACATTCTCTGGCAGCTAAGTTACAGGCCTGTGATCAGGTATGGCCAATCACACACACTCACCTCCAAAACTCTATTGAGGAAGTGACACCAAACTGCAGAGACAGCTAGGAAACCACCCACCTTGGTGGCAGTGGAATCCACGAGGACTGTGGCTCTGCAGTGGTGTTCATCCATGGAGCAGTGGAGGTTACAAAGCCCTGGGCAACCCTCAAGTGTCCCCTCCCTTTTCTGGAGCTTTGTACTATTGCTATTGCTTTACTGTGGCTCAATAAATTTTGCTCTGCTGCCCAATAAAAAAAAAAAAAAAAAAAAAAAAAAAAAAAAAAAGATTACAAAGCCCTGGCAGGCTTGTCCCTGTTGCCTGGCCTCCTTTAATCCATATCCATTTTCTCAGCTCTAGGCCTGCTGATATTTCCAGGACTTAGCCAATAAATATCCTCCCCCTAAGTTCCACTCCTGCCCACGTCAATCACCTATGCTGGCACGAAGAGCACTGCCTGCCTGGCACATCATGAAACACCCGCCCCCTCCAATGACCACAAGCCCTTCTACCACTTCCAGTGGCCTCATGTTAATACCCACTATCCTTAGAATGGCGTTTGGACTCAAGTACCGCTCACCTTTTCCTTTTATCATCCTAAACCCCGGCCACACATCCCTTCCCACCATTGAGCTAGCAGGGCAAGTTCTCTCTTGCTTCTGGACATGCTTTATTTTCTCTGCCTAAAATCTTCCTCCATTTGCATGTAAGCTTCCTTCTCTCCCTTTGCTAGAGGACTCTTCAGCTGGCAGGAACACAGCTAGAGGCAGAACTAGGCTCTCGGGTTTCAAAGAGACTGTTTTTACCCTAGCTTCAGTTAGAAAAATCCCAGAATGGGGCCCAGTTTGGGTCATGAGCTCACCTTTTTCATGCTATGGATAAGGAGTTGTGGCTGTCTAAAGGAGGTCATGTGCCCACATGTGTGGCCTGGAGGCTGAGTCTTTGACTGTCCTCTCTCTGCCCCCTTGTGGTGTACTTTTCCCACATAGATGGCCTAATTTCTAGCCATTTTATTTAGAAAAGAATTCCTGATCTCTGATTGTTGAGTGAGAGGTATGAAGCAGAGAGAATGCATTAGGCATTTTTGGAGAAAACAACAAAGATAGAGCTATGTAATAAGGAAGAAGCTAAAGTGGCGTGTTGTGCGTTGTCTGAGGGCAGTGGAAGCTCAGGACTGGGCAGGAATTCCAGAAGGTGAGAGAAGAACAAATCCAAGAACTTGCAGGTGTTTTATAAATCTGCCTAGGCTTGGTGGCAGTCAGCACCATCTATAGATGGAAAATCATTCCCCACCCCCACCTCTGAATGCTTTAAGTGACTAGAAGTCCAATGAATGTGAGATTCAAAGTTAGGCAAACATGAATTCTCAGTCCTGGCCATTGCAAGGCCAGTCAAGTTAACTTCTTTGAGATTCAATTTCTGCATTTGTGAAATAAGGATAAAATACCGTTCTCAATATTAAATGTCCAAAGCAAGGTGCAGAACTCTGTGTGTAGTATGGTTCCACCTGTCTTTTTAGCAAAGGAGGTGGTATATGCATCAAATATCAATAGGTATGCATGAAGTAGAAACAGTGCTTACTTCTGGGAGAGGAAGTGAGTGAGATATTCTGCTATAGTATCTTCCTTTGTCTTTGTTGAATTAAATACTAAGTATGCAATTTAATTTTAAATAATTAAATAGTTGCATAAAGTGCCTGGGTGGCTCAGTCGGTTAAGTGTCCGCCTTTGGCTCAGGTCATGATCCCTGGGTCTTGGGATTGAGCCCCACAACCAGATCCCAACTCATTGGAAACCTACTTCTTCCTCTCCCTCTGCCCCTCCCCTCCTTGTACTCTCTTTTTCTGTCAAATAAATAAACAAAATCTTTTAAACAAAATAATTAGATAATTGCATAAAAATATCTATTTCCCTGGTGCCTGGGTGGTTCAGTGGGTTAAGCATCTGACTCTTGATTTTGGCTCAGGTCATGATCTCAGGGTCATGAGATTGAGCCCTACATGGGGCTCCTCACCGGGATTTTCTCTCTTCCTCTCCCTCTGCCCTTCACCTGGCTGGCAGGCACTCTCTCTCTCTCTCAAAAATAAAAAAAAACCTAAAATAAATAAATAAATAAATAAAATCCTTTTCACAAAGTTGTTGCCAAGAAACCCCCATATATGGGCTTCCAACCGATACTGGGGTTCTCTTCCCCTTTGCAAGGATTCATAACTCACTCCTCTGGATTAGCATTTGAAAGCTGGAGACCTTCTAGACCCACAGGTCAACATAAGGGGGTCACATATGTGTAAATCTAGCATGTATATAGTAAATGGGAATCAGACAACTTGAACCCATATCCTGTCAAGTTGAGATGGATGTCTCACCAAGTTATCTTCAAGAAAAGTCATGAAGTTTTAAGGTTCTTAGTTCATACCTCAATCCACAGCAGTTTAATTTTTAATAAGTACAATAATAAATGTTAAACAGTGAATAAGCAACTTTGAGACTTTGCATTTCTGAACATTGATATACAAGGAGAAGGTGGTCCAGTCTGAGCTAGTAAGTCTGAAAACTAGAGGAAATGTTTTAGTACTTCCAGAATAACCCTCATTTCTACACATCAGGAAACAGCTGTCTGTGACAGCATCTCTAACTCATTAACCATCACCTGCTAAGGTCTGCCCATATTCTGCACACTTTGCTCCCACGGGCCAATCATTTCACCAAACCAGCCTCTAAATCAGTAGCATACTTGTCCACCTGTTCATTTTTCCACTACCAAAATATGAACAGAAAAAATGGAACACAGGGTTGAAAGCAAGGGTCCTTCAAAAGAAAAATCTATTAACCCAGAATAACTAGTAAAATGCAGAAGCCACGGTGACTTACAAACCACTCTGGGTTGGATATTCATTAGAAGCAAACACATGAAATATATTGTGGTTCTAACTATATAACTCATACTGCATAAAGGTATTCCAAAGTAACAGAGGCCCGGGTACCTATCAAGTATTTATGTGGTTCTTCTAAATACATGTTTTATTTACCATAAAATATATAAAATATTTACCTTTTTTCCAAAAATATCCTGTGAATTATTCAAAGTCCAAAGAAAAATCATTTCATCATTTCTTTCCACAGGTAAAATAGGTTTCTTGGATCACTAGCAATTTTTTAAAAAAACAATCTTGAAATCCCAGGAAAGCATAATTTGGTAAAAATCAAACACCCACAGAGGAGGCTTAATTGTTTCAAAAGCTAGTATGAAAAATTGGCTGTCCCTATGGAAACTCAAAGGTAGTCATTGGGGATTAACAAATGGCACTAGCATGATGTGAGTATAGCACAGAAATTAAATATCATTCTTCTGTGCCCTACTAAACTAGGAGATGAAAAACGAAGGTTTGGAGGCATTTTTGTTTATCTAGAGTCACATGAACAGCAATGGAATTTCTTATTTAAGTCAAAACCATTCTGATAATGAAGCAAATCCTTGATGAATACAGTACTTCATTTCAGCCCCCTTATCTTTTTGTCATTATTTTTTTCCATTCTGTTATATATGTAACATGTAAATAGCATTCCCCCCCCCAGAACAATCATTAAGGAGACACCTTAGTATTTTACCTTGGAGTCACCGTTCCTCAAGAGAACATTTTCTTATACTCTTAAATTCATTGAATTACTCAGCCTCGCTTCGTACCAAACACACAGACCCCTGCACTGTTCCAACTCACATATGTTATAAACTGGAATTCTTATTCTCTTAGAGCCTTCATGATGTGTCAATGGTAATCTCGCTTTTAAGTTAGGAGATAACCAGATGTTTACCCATCTTAATTAATTTTCCCTTGGAAAATGTTCCTTCAATTATGTTTTGCATATTTGAATGAGTCCCATTTTCCACCTGTGTTCAAAGGCACCTGATTCTAATGGATTGATTCTCTAGGTTAGAGAAAGGGTACTTTGATAATGAACCTTACACATCTGACGTTTTGTAACCGAATTTAGCACCTCATTACCCCATTAAGACTTTTCAATGATATTGAACATCTGAAGGCTATGTAGCTGAAATATAAATCGAACCAAATTTATATTATAACTAAAATGATAGAGCCAAGGCAACTTCGCCCTTTCTTTGAAGTCCCTTTGAGCGGCTTTCCGTTAACAATGCTGGACGTTTCTCAGCCCATCATCTTCGCTGTTTTTGTGGGCACTTTTGTTTCTCTCTGAGTTTTCCTTTGACTCTCACTTTGGCCAGTTGAGTTTCCAACATGCACATAAAATAAAAGTTTGAAGGAGTTCCTCAGATCATCTGAGCCAATACCATGTTTCGTGTCTGGATCACTGGAGTAAGACCCGCAGAGCCAGAATTTTTCTTTCCTGCCTTATCCAAACAGCCTAATTACCATTCCTATTCCAGCTGTGAAAGCCCAGCCAGTGAGGAGTGAAAGGATTTTTCCCTAGTCCCAAAACAAGTGATTAGTAGCTGAGGATCCAGGCATCTCCACTGTCTCTGCAGGTGCCCATCAAATATTGCCCCATGAGTTACACAGTTGGGAGAAGATATTTTTCCATGCTCCTTCCTGGGAACAGCTGCAAGTTGCTGCAATCACTGATTACGGTCCACCTTGGAATGACTGTGTCCTAATGATTTTAAATCTGTTCCAGAAAATAGATTAAATAGGTATAATAGCGTGAGTGCTAATATTGGGGCTTTCGTTTTTTTATTCAGAGGGGTTTTTAAAAATATTTTTTATTTATTCATTTGAGACAGAGAGATAGACAGAAAGAGAGAGAGAGAGCATGAGGAAGGGGAAAGGCAGAGGCAGAGCAAGAAGCAGGCTCCCTCCTGGGCCAAGAGCCTGACTCTGGGCTTGATCTCAGGACCCGAGATGGATGGGGAGATCACAACCTGAGCTGAAGTCAGATGCTTAACCATCTGAGCCACCCAGGTGCCCCGAGATTTTTTTTTTTAGGTTAGTATGAATTATAGGAATTTGTCAGTGGGAGAGAGCTAGCCATCTAGGACAAACCAGTGCCCCTAAGATAGAAATGCTTAGGCATTGAATTAAAAGCAAGGACAGCTAGAGAATTAAAATTTGATACAAGAAATTGCAAGAAATTACAGACTAAGACTGAGTTACCATTTTAAGAAACACCTTTTTATAGAGTCAGTCATCAGGTTTCAGCAGAAATGAACAGATGGATATCATTCAACACAGGTAGGAAAGATTTCCTCATCTGTGAAACAGCACAGCACAACAGACATTTCAGGGAAAGCGAATTCCTCGTGCTTTTTTTCTCAGCTATTTCTTAGTAAAACACATTTTCAGAATTTTCCAATTCTGAAAATTTCTAACGTTTTCATACAGGTATTAGAATGACATGACTTGCTTTGAGCCTCCCACATAAGTAACTGGTCATTCCCTCATACGGTCCCCACCTTCCTGGAATGACTGAATAACCTTATACATCTGCTGTTCATGCTTCGTGGTATTTCAGAAATTTAAATTTTCCCATTTTGCTTATTTCCTTTTTAAGAGTCCTTTTTATTAATTTAAGAAAATATATAAATCTCAGGCTTTTTCTGTTTGTAAGTGCAAGCTCCGTGAGGACAGGGGTGCTGCCTACCTCGTTTGCCTTCTACCCTCAGCACTCAGAATGACACTGTTCCAAGAGTTTGCAGGATAAATGGAAAAATCGCAGAAGGAATGGAAAAATCACTTGCAAAATGTGCTTAAGTATGATGGCTGACAAATATAAATAAATCTCATACCACGTTGAGCTTCTAAAAAATAGAAGTAGCCTCTTAAAGTTGAAAATGACAGATCTGGAGCAGCTGGGTGGCTCAGGGTTGAGTGTCTGCCTTTGGTTCAGGTCCTGATCCCGGGGTCCTGGGATGAGTCCCACATCAGGCTCTCCACAGGGAGCCTGCTTCTCCCTCTGCCACCTGTGTCTCTGCCTCTCTCTGTGTCTCTCATGAATAAAGGAACAAAACGTTTAAAAAATAAATCAAAATAAATAAATTTCAATCCCCAGTCCTCTCTGCTGTGCTCCCCAGTGAAGCATCCACATGCATGGATTGGCTCCATTGCTCCCTAACTGGGTGACTTCTGAACTCCACCTCCAGCCTTGTCCTCTCTAGTAAATCGAAGACTCATATATTTGGAAGTCTGCTGGATATCTCCACTTTGACTTCCCACAAGTTTTATCTGTTCCTCCTCCCAAACCACATCTTTTTTATGATCTCCCTAGTTCCTGCAAGGACACCATCAAACCATTGTCAAGCCACTCAGGCTAGATTTCTCCAATCTCCACCCCACCCACTTCTCATCTCTTCAGTCCACTCCCACAGTCACCACTCTCCCCTGTTACAGCATCAGAACTGGTCCCTTGACTTCACTTACTTCCTCTTCTAATCCACATTGCATGCCACCCCTGAAGTATCTGTCCTTAAGTCTATCACATTGCTGTTTCAAAATCTAATACTCAGTGTCCCTCACTGCTTCTCAGTTGAGATGAAATTCTGTGATGGACACCTCAACTATTCTCCCCTGTTGTTACAGCGCCCGGACAGCAGGGCTCAATACTTACTGTCTGTGTGATCTTAGACTACACATCTCTGCGCCTCAGTTTCTCCACCTGAGAAATTTTCTCTTAGGTTGTGTAACGAGAACACGAGTTAACATTACATCAAGCAGTTAGAACAGTGCCGAGTACTTGGTATGTATTTATGTGTTTCTTCTTATGACTGATCTTACTTGGGCCCTCTCACCATTTCTCCAACATATCTTCACTTTTATCATTCCTGATCTTTTTTTTTTAAGATTTTTAAGATTTTTTAAGATTTTAAGATTCATGAGAAACACACAGAGAAAGGCAGAGACATAGGCAGAGGGAGAAGCAGGCTCCCTGAGGGGAGCCTGATGAGGGACTCGATCCCAAGATCCTGGGATCGGGACCTGAGCCAAAGGTAGACGCTCAACCACTGAGCCACCTAGGTGCCTCCATTCCTGATTTCTTGTTCAATTTCTTCTTTCTACCTTGAGTGACTTTTCTTCGCCTGAAATCCACCCACTTTTCAAAATCTACCTCAAATACCAGTGTTCCCTTGAAACCTTCACTTAAAAGATTTCTTTTTCTGAATTTGAGGTAATAGCCCTACCCTATCTTTATTCACAATAAATAATATATTTTCATATTTTAAAATCTCTGCATAAGACGCTATCTTACACAGAGCTGTTATATTCTTAAACTGACCTTCTCCCTGCAGCCATACTCCAAATGTTTTTTATGATGTTATTTTATTCCATTTGTAAGTGACTTTGAATTTGAAATCATTCTCGATAGCAGAAACCGGAAACAAAAACACAGCTTTAGAAAGAAATAAATTAGAGCTTTCTAAAAACATAACATTTTAGACTTCAGGAAGCTTTTTAAGAGAAAAGAGTTCAAATATTAATAAAGAAGTATAAGTATAAAGAATTTCTGAGGAATCTGAAAAAAAAAACAGACATAGCCTGATGCCAGCATCATACCATTTACTAGTATCTTACAGATTATTTTAAAATCTAGGGGATCCCTGGGTGGCTCAGCGGTTTAGCACCTGCCTTCAGCCCAGGGAGTGATCCTGGAGTCCCAGGGTCAAGTCCCAGGATCGAGTCCCAGGGTCGAGTCCCAGGGTCGAGTCCCAGGATCAAGTCCCAGGATCGAGTCCCACATCGGGCTCTCTGCAGGGAGCCTGCTTCTCCCTCTGCCTGTGTCTCTGCCTCTCTCTGTGTGTGTCTCTCATGAATAAATAAATAAATAAATCTTAAAAAAAAATGAAATCTAGATAACTTTTTTTCCCCTTCATTTTTTCCTGCTCTATTTGATGCATTGTGAGATTTTAAAGGTTGGCCACTCGTGGAGACAAATCACGCCTGGGGAAATTAGTCCAGGTGCAGCCAATTAATTGTGGAGTCAGACACTCCCCAGTGTAATGACTGTGTTCCCATTGCAGACTCTAGGCTTTTTCTCACATGATGGATCTTTGCTTTTAATGAGAGAAAAGTGTCCCCATGAGATTCTGACTTGGCCTCGGTTTGGGGTTTTTTTGTTGTTTTGTTTTTTATCTAAAGATTATGCACTTTCCTTTTTGTAAAAAAAAAAAAATTATTTATTTATTTATTTATTTATTTATTTATTTACTCATGAAAGACAGAGAGAGAGAGAGAGAGAGAGAGAGAGAGAGAGAGGCAGAGACACAGGCAGAGGGAGAAGCAGGCTCCAGGCAGGGAGCCCGACATGGGACTCGATCCCGGGTCTCCAGGATCAGGCCCTGGGCTGAAGGCAGCGCTAAACCCCTGAGCCACCCGGGCTACCCAAGATTATGCGCTTTCCTATAGAAAATCTGGCAGCTTAAGACCTTGCTCTCCCTGGTTTCCTGTTCTCTCTGGCTTTGGGGTCTTTATCAGTAGCAGATCCCCTCTGATGGTCCCTTCGCTCACCCACTTCCTTCAAATCAATGGCTACATACCATCTTCCACACAGTCCTCACTGGAATGTTCCTTCAGGGCAGAATCGCGTGATGGATCAGTCCATTCCCATGTTTTCCCAAGGGAACCAAGAGTGGCCTTCAGCAGTGGTCTATGGTGGGTCCTTCCCTCCTTTCATCTCTAGGTTGCCTTGGTTTCTCTCTCCCACTCTCCTCTCTCCAACCCCCAGGCCCCAGGCTTTTTTTTTTTTTTTTTTTGGCTTTTTAATATCTTTGATGAATATTCTCTTATCTGTGTTTATTCTAATAAAATGTATATTTTATCTACAGATGTTTGGTTTTGTGTGCATTTCTTAAAGCCTCACATAAAGGGTATTGGGCTTCATATATCATTTTTTTAAAAAAGATTTTATTTATTTATTCATGAGAGACACACAGAGAGAGGCAGAAACACAAGCAGAGGGAGAAGCAGGCTCCCTCCAGGGAGCCTGATGTAGGACTCGATCCCAGGACCCCAGGATGACGATCTGAGCCAAAGGCAGATGCTCAACCACTGAGCCACCCAGGGGCCTCTATACCATTCTTTCTTTAGTTACTCAGCACTGTGTCTTTAAGACATCCACCTTTTCCAGCTCCCACAGACAGTGCCATGGTGAACACTCATGTTCCACTCTGGGCTTGGGCGTGAATTCCCTTGAGAAATACCAAGGAAGAAAATTCCTGGAACCTAGAATGTACACACACTTAATATGATCACTTCCTGCCTGAATAGAGTGCCAACTCTCCAGATGGCCACACCAGTCTATATTCCCACCAACCACGCAGGGGGCTACCTCATATCCCCACATGGTAAACTCTACATCCCTAACACTCTGCCAGGCTGACGTGTGTCAAGCGGTATTTCATTGTAATTTTAACTTGCATTTCTGATGAATATTGTATTTGAGTAACTCTTCGGTGCTTGTTAACCTTTGGAGTCTTCCCTTCTGTAAATTGGCTCTTCATATTCTTAACCCATCTTTTATGTTGGGGTTCCTACCTTCTTCTAGTTAATTTGCAGACAGTCCCCTTCCTTATGTGTTAGGTTCTAGTCTGTAAGTTTTAGGCACCATCAAATAATTTTTTTTAAATATTTTTTTTTATTTTTTATTTATGATAGTCACAGAGAGAGAGAGAGAGAGAGAGGCAGAGACACAGGCAGAGGGAGAAGCAGGCTCCATGCACCGGGAGCCCGATGTGGGATTCGATCCCGGGTCTCCAGGATCGCGCCCTGGGCCAAAGGCAGGCGCCAAACCGCTGCGCCACCCAGGGATCCCAAATAATTTCCAATATCTGTCACTTCTAACCTTGTCCATGGTATCTTTCATTGAATGAAATCCTTTTTTTTAAATTTTTTTCTTTATTTATGATAGTCAGAGAGAGAGAGAGAGAGAGGCAGAGGGAGAAGCAGGCTCCATGCACCAGGAGCCTGACATGGGATTCGATCCCGGGTCTCCAGGATCACGCCCTGGGCCAAAGGCAGGCGCCAAACCGCTGCACCACCCAGGGATCCCTTGAATGAAATCCTTAATCTTGCTTTATGCCATGTGCTTGTAAAAGTGTAGAGGCCCTTTTGACCCCAGTCTAAGAAGATACTCTCTGACATTGTCTTCTATGAAATTTTAATGCACATTGAGGTCTTTAATTCATCTGGAGTCCACCTTTGCAGTAAGATTGGATATTACTTTTACTTTTCTTTATATGGTGAGTCCATTTTCCCAACATCATCTACTAGCATGCAGTCTTCCCCATTAGCTCGTAGTACCATCTTTATCATATATTAAGTCACTGAATTGTCTATTCTATTCCAGTCTATATTTGTTCTTATGCCAATATCTTTTTAAATTTATTATTATGTTTAAATTTTTTTCGATATCATTTTTTTAAAATTACTGTTGCTTTGTAGTATATCATAATATCTTATAGACAAGAACCCTCTTCCTTTTTCTGAAGACTGATTTAGCCATTTATGGATATTTATTCTTTCACATAAATTTTATAGTACATCCAACCAGGAATTTAAAATTTCCTTCAAATTAATAGGTTAAATTAGGAAAAATTGACATCTTTATATTAACATTCATCCAGGAACATTGAAAATTTAATTATTTGGATTCATTTCTACATCCTTTACTCAGTTTAGAATTTTTCTCTAAAATTTTTTAGAATTTTACCTTTTATTGAAATTATGAATTATATATCATTTTACTGTATTTTCTAGACAATTAATACAATCATTTTTTAATTATTAATTTTTGTAAGTTGACATATCTAGCAATTTTCCTAAACTCCCTTGATTGTTCTAGTAGCTTATACATTTATTCTGCTGGGTATTTTTAGGTAAATTATATTATCTGCAATAATGACATCTCTTTCTTAACCAAGCATTTTACATCATTTTTTCCCCTAACAAAATCACTAGAATTATATTAACCAGGAATAGGGCTAGTAGACACTCTTGTCTTCTCCCTATCTTAAAGGTTTTTTTTTTTTTTTTTTTTTTTTTTTTTTTTTAGTGTGGAATATATAACGATGGGAAACATACTCTCCTTTCCCCATTTTCCACTTTGTACAGAACCTCTGGATTTTTGGCTGGACTTATATCCATCCAGAATCAAGATTACCTTTCCAGCCTCTCTTGCAGCTAGATATGGCTTCATAGCTAAGTTCTGGTCAATGGGATATGAGTAGAAGTGAAATATTCATCTTTTGGTTGCAACTTTAAAAAGGGCAGTGGCATGATTTCTCCCTCCTCATTCTGCTGGCTGCAATATGCATATAGTGGTGATAGCTGGAGCAGCCACCATGAATCATAGAGATGTGGATACATGTCTATGTATCCACAGCCCCCTAGGGATGTCACACTAACATGACAGAGGCAGCTTGGCCCCCAAAACCATGGCATTGCTTTGTCAGTCCTCAACTGCTATTATACAAACAACACATTTAGAATAAGTACACCCTCGTGTTGAAATGCTGATAGGGCTGGATGTAAAAGTCTTAGCTGAAAGTTCATTTCTCTTCAATACTTTAAAAATATTAAGCCATTGTTTTCTTGTATCCAGTGATGCTTTTGGAGGTTTGAGTTTTGTTTCTTTGTGAGTGATCTATAGTTTGTCTGGAAATTTTTATAATTCTCTCTTTGTCTTGGATGTTCTTGAATTTTACTCTGGCATATCAGTGTGTGGGTTTTTGTTTTTTTTTTTAAGATTTCATTTATTTCCTCATGAGAGACACAGAGAGAGGCAGAGACACAGGCAGAGGGAGAAGCAGTGTCTTCGCAGGGAGCCTGATGGAGGACTTGACCCCAGACCCTGGATCAGGCCCTGAGCCATAGGCAGATGCTCAACCGCTGAGCCACCCAGGCATCCCATCTTGTTTGCTTTTTTTTTTTTTTCTTTTTTCTTTTTAATAGCTCTATCATATCTGGCACTTTATGAGGCATCTGTTCTGGTCAGAAATTCATCTTTAAAACCCTCAAAAGAATAGGGGTTGTGAGTAGGTAGGTAGCTCCCCTCTGTCATAATCAACTGGCCCTGGGGCTTTAGAGACACAGAAGTGAACACATTGCCAGCACATGGCTGGTCATCCCTCACCTAGTTTTATAAACTCCTTAAGTCCTTTGCTCTGCCTTGCTAATACCCCAAAGACCCCAGCACCAGAGACCTGGGCTGTAACAACTGATTTCTCTAGTGAAGAACCCATCAACTATTGACTTAAGGCCATGTAAGGAAGAAGAAAGAATGGAAATAGATGCTTGTCTACAACCTTTTGTCTCACTGCTCTTGCGCTGTCATCCTCAAGCTACTTTTCTTCCCTCCAATCTTCCCTCCATTTGACTCCTACCCATACAGAGGAGTTCACCATCCTGTCATCCCCCCAAGGAGGTTCATGCCATTTTTGTTAGTTTCTTGAATCCATGCTTTCCCCTCACTTCCAGTTTTCCTAAGGTTGACTTGACAGTAGGGAGCCAGCAACTTATCCTAGTTTACCATCCTTATGGGAAGCCAAAACCAGATACAGGAATTTTTTTAATGGCACTATGGAGATATTGGCATATTAATACTAAAACTTTTAGACCTGCAAGGAAGAAAAGATCCCTTCACTAGAGCCTGGAGAGGAATATAAACTAAGCCAAATGGGACCCTGCTGGACCCCTACTCACACTCTGTGTGTGGCTACAAATTACTCAAACCATCAACCATGCCATTCCTGGGAAAAGGTATGACCTAGAGTAGAAAAACATGTGGATTTCCCTAGAAAGTTCCCTAATGAGGCAGTCCCTTAACAGGTCCTGATGATGAACAGGATTCAGGTAAGAAGAGCAATCAAATAAAGCTTTATTTCCCATTACTGATCAGTATATCTTACAAGCACATTGCAAATTCAACACAACTGAAATAAGACTGTGCTAGGCATCCTCAGTTTTTCTTTCCTGAAATTTGCTCTTGAGACTTTAGGGAGGCCATCATCTTAACGTGTACTAGTCAAAGGACTCTTAATGCCTGCATATTCAATGCTGCTGAGTCAACATGACTTTGCTTAAGCTCAAGAACTTTTAGAAATCACAGCCTCTGGGCATTGTCTTAGCCCAGTGCCTGAAAGAAACTCTGGGGCTGTGATTAAACTGATGAGTGTCAGGAAAGAGAGAAAAAGTGCTAAAGTCTTACATGAGAATTTGCTGGGTCTGAATTTGTCCTCCTACCTTTTCTGGAGAAAAAGTAGAGATGTCTAGTTTTAGAAAACCCCAAAGGCAAACTACAGCAGAGCCATTCTAAAGAGAAAAATAGGGAAAATATCAACAGAAGATACTACTGTTGGCAATCAAACTGGATTGATCCCAAAATAATACCTTCACACACTCCCTTTATTATCTGCTGCTCACACTTCATTCTATTGTATCATCTACCCTTAGAGACACCTGTGCCCATTAGTATTAATTAAATGTGAATGTTAACAGGTAGAAAGATTTATAACTTCCTTGGCCTGACGGGTATGCTGTAGCTGAAATGCGTCAAGAAGGATGAATGGCCCAGTCTACCAAATGTGAATTACGATCTACTTCTCCGAATTGGCCAGAACATTTTAAAAGTATTTTGGGGAACTTGCCAAACAAGCCCTTTCCATCCCTTCTTCTGGCCCCCATTCTATTCCCGGCCACTATCATAAAAGAGCTGCATTTACATGAAGCAGTCTGTAAAATTTGGGCCCAGGTTTAAAAAGGGGAAGAAAAGTCAGTAGAAAAATCTAGTAATTGAGTGCCAGCTTACATGGTTGCAAGGAAAAACAGCATGGCCTAGAATCCCTTCTACTTGAACCACGGCCAATATGGAAAAACAGAACAATATATTCCACGTAATCTACCTATATAGATTTAAGCCAGGTCAGAAATAAAATGCTTGTCTTATTTTAGACAACGGGGCTAGACACCAGAAAGAATGGATGCCAAGATAGCTCTGAAATTTAACGACAAAAAAATAGAGAAAACAAGTGGGAAACTGACAGTCATTGCTCATCATGACACTTCATGTTATTTTCAAATCCAACTTTTCAAAACTTAAGTTATCTGGATTATGTTTTGCGGGAATCACATGAAGATCTTAAATCTTGATTTTACGTATTCAATCTACTTATAGGTGTCTGTGTGAATGTGACTTCACTATCCCCTTTTCTTGAGAGCTTTAGAGCATAACACTACAATTCCAGGACACTTTTCTGGAGAATGACTCGATGGATCAATACAGGGAATCCCCAAAAGATCCAGCAAGCCTTCCCTAGGAGCCATCAACAGTTGGTTTACATTTCCCTCCCCTCTTTAAATGTCTTGCCTCAAAGTTCTTGCTCTGCTGTCTCTACCAATCCTAAACTGTTCTATCATGATCCTTATCCAATCCTGATCAAGCCTATATTTTGAAAGCCCCACTTTCTTTTTTTTTAAGCTTTATTAATTTTTTTAAAGATTTATTTATTTATTTGACAGAGAGAGCAAGAGAGCCAAGCAGGGGGAGGGGCAGAGGGAGAGGGAAAAGCAGACTCCCCGCTGAGCAGGGAACCCGACATGAGGTTTGATACCAGGACCCTGAGATCACGACCTGAGCCACAGGTAGATGCTTAACCAGCTGAGCCACCCAAAAGCCCTACTTTCAACAAAGCTTCAAATTCTTCATAAAATCCACCTTGCTTTTCTCCCTTGAGATCCTGTAAACACTTGTCGTGTGCCCCCTTATTTTAGTAAGCAATAAATTTTGTCTTATCAACAGACTGTGTTGGTAATATTTGAGAAGCATTTGATAGTAGGTAACTTAATACAGCTACCTACTCATTGAGGGCACTTGGAACTTACAGAGAAAAACATATAAATGACAAATTCTTTCTCATTTTAGGAAAGATTCATCTGGAAGAGAAGCTGAGGGGGAAAACTTTAAATTGTCATATGTAGTAAATAAGTGGTTCTTGTTCTATACATGTTTATGTGTACCCTACACAAAGTGGGAAGCTTCTCCTGCTCCGGCACCCCTTTTTCCCCATAGCCTGCTGCCTCTCTTTTATGGGGGCAGAAATAGGGGGTAACAATCAGTACTTATCTGACATACCAAACACACATATACCAATCTGCCTATGTGTTTGTTGTCTGTCTCCTCGCACAATTCTAACTCAAATGTCAGCTTCAAGAGGACAGGGACGTGACGCATTCCCAGTACTCAGAACAGTGACAGACTCAAAGGAAGCATTTGTAGAAGGAAGGAACGAAGAAACGAAGGGAAGGAAGGAGGGAGGCGGCAGGAAAGAAAGCAAAAAAAGGTGAAATTAAATGAGTCTACTTAATCCAGTGGCGCCCAACCAGATTGGGAAATTAGAACTGAATTTGAATTCTTTCATCAGCTTGCTATGTTTACGACCTTGAACAAATGACTAGAATGTCTTCAGCTTCTAGTTTCTCATCTGTAGCATGGAGGGGATAATATCTATTTCCCATAGTTGTGAGAATAGCACGTCTAAAAATCCCTGAAATGTGTCTCATCTAGCGACTCCCAAGCAGTAAACCGTTAGTGAATAGAAGATGGGCATATGATGTTGCCAAATTGAATTTAAATAAATAAAATCAACTTAAATTTAAAAAAAAGACGAAGAAGAGCATGTGAAAAGAAGAAACTCAGGATTTTTTTTAACGAAAGAATGATGGCTAAGCTTTGCATTCTAAGAGAGGGGGAACCTTTGCCCATTTATTTTAGTGGGAGATGGAATTCGGGTTGGAAAATGTGAGCCCCTTCGGTTTAGAAACTGGGACACTGGGGCAGCCCGGGTGGCTCCGCGGTTTAGCACCGCCTTCAGCCCAGGGCATGATCCTGGGGTCCCAGGATGGAGTCCCACATCGGGCTACCTGCATGGAGCCTGCTTCTCTCTCTGCCTGTGTCTCTGCCTCTCTGTGTGTGTGTGTCTCATGAATAAGTAAATAAAATGTTAAAAAAAAAAGAGAGAGAGAAACTGGGAAGAAGAGAGTCAAAGAGAGAAGAAATGAGCCCATGGGTGCTCAGCTATGTTGTATGATGAAGTGCTGGGAAAGGCCAGCATGCTTCCTGGTGGGAACTCAGGAGAGGGTAGGGTCGGGTCTTGGGTGGGAGGGAGGGAGAGGAAAGGGGTGGCCTCTAGGGCAAGGAAGGGGAGGCAGTCCTTGCAGAGGAGGGCAGCCAGTGCCAGATTCCCTGCAGAGAAGACCACAGATTTCAGCTTTTGTGGGCCCTGGTGCCATCCTACCCGCCGCTAAAGTCGGCTGGGCTGCGTGCACCTGTCTTGTGTTCTGGCACCCTGGGGAATGCAGGTGGCAGCCAGGAAAGGAAGTGCCGCTTCCCTGGATCCCCCAGGTTTAGACCCCACGAAGCTGTGACCATCTATTCAAGGGACAGCAGACTCTCCATGAATACGGACTCAGGAGCAAGTGTGAGCAAGCCCTACTCTCCTGGGCCCTGGGAAGGCAGCCGAAGGAAACCTGCCGCTCTGCATATCCTGTTTTCTGGAGGGCACATATGAGAGGAGAGGGCTTCAAGTGACCCCAGCAGGGTCGGAGGAGGGGGAGGCAAGGGGGAGCACCTCACTTGTAAGATGTCATGGCTCTCCAGAATGCTCAGTAGTCTAGACAAATCATCTTTTCATGCGATAGGTTAGTAAGCCAGAAAAATGCAAAAGTATCCATGGTGAATGAATATCAAAGTTTTGAAAAAAGATTTTATTTATTTATTCATGAAAGACACAGAGGGAGAGGCAGAAACAAAGGTGGAGGAAGTAGCAGTTTCCCTGCAGCGAGCCCAACGCAGGACTCGATCCTAGGACCCCGGGATCACACCCTGAGCCAAAGGCAGATGCTCAACCACAGAGCCACACAGGCATCCCTCAATTTTTAAAAAAATCTTTTTAAAGATTTTATTTATTCATGAGAGACAGAGAGAGAAAGGAAGGCAAAGGCAGAGGGAGAGGCAGTCTCCCCACAGAGCAGGGAGCCTGATGTAGGACTCAATCCCAGGACCCCTGGATCATGACCTAAGCCAAAGGCACACCTTAACTGACGGAGCCCCACAGGCACCCTCGAATATCAAAATTTTAAGTAAAGAGAGGATCCTTTGGACTGATTTTTCCTTTTACCTCAGCCTCCAGTATGGCTCAGCATGGTCCTATTACTCATCTGACTTTACCTAAAATTCTGATATTTTGGTCTTTGTGGGTATTTTTACATTGATTTTGATGTTTTAAAATATTGTGTTAAAATAGTGCATTGGCATTTTCCAGAGAAACCAGACTAATAGAATATATATATATATATATATATATATAATATATAAATGAACACACATATATAAAACAATAGGATTTTTTAGTCACCAGCTCATGTGATTATGAAGGCTGGGATGTCGACCATCTGTCATTTGCAAACTAGAGACCCAGGAGTGCTGGAGGTGTGATCCAAGGCCTCAGAGCAGGAGATCCAAAGGTGCAGATTTTAGTCTGAGTCTGAAAGCTTGAGAGCCAGATGCACCCAGGTGAGAAGACTGATATCCCAGCTCAACAGTCAGGCAGAGAGCAAATCCAGCACTCCTGTACTTTTTGTTCTACACAGGTACTCCATGGTTGGTAGGTACCCCCCACCCCCACCCCTGGACGGGTTATCAGCTTCACTCAGTCCACCAACTCAATGCTAATCTCTTCCAGGCACACTCTCATAGACACATCCAGAAATAACTTACTCAGATATCTGGGCACCCAGGTGGACACATAAAATTAACTATCACAAACATTATTTATCTCAATTACTAAGCTTTTTTGGCACTTCCTAAGTTTTGCACTGAAGATCAGAGGGGCCCTGGACTACCTGAAGCCCAGCCCTGGCCAACAGATGCTGTGTTATCATATATGGGAATCTTACGTAGTCCAAAATCTTTTTTTAATAGATTTTATTTATTTATTTATTGATGAGAGACACACACAGAGAGGCAGAAACACAGGCAGAAGGAGAAGTAGGCTCCATGCAGGAAGCCCCATGTAGGACTTGATCCCCAGACCTGGGATCACACCCTGACCCAAAGGCAGAGGCTCAACCACTGAGCCACCCAGGTGTCCCAACACAGTCTAAAATCTTAAGAGACATTATTGAACACTGACTGAGTGTTGGGCATTGGGTTCAGCTCCAGGGTTTGAATAGTAGGCAAGACAGTAAGCCCCTGCCCTCGTGAAAATTACTGTTCAGCAAGAAAAACATACACCAACAATCAAGGTGATGGTTGTTATGGAGAAAGTACAAGAAGCACGGGCTTCCTACAGCAGGAAGCAAAGGGTCAGGGAAGTCCTCTCTGCATAAAGGATATTTCACGTCAGTCCTAAGAGATACACAGGAATTGTCTAGATTAAAGAAGAGGTAGAGAGCAGGTGAGTGGCACACAGGCAGAAAGAATAGCACACAGAGAAGCCTGGAAGCAAGGAAGCCTCTTGTTGGACAGACAGTGAAAGAGGGTCAGCACATGTGAAGCATGAAAACCATCTAGCTAGTTATAAAATAACTGCATCCTGGAGATGCATGGACACCATGGTGACTCTAGTTAGCCCTACTGTGTTGTATATTTGAAATTTGCTAAGAGAGCACATCTGAAAAAGTTCTCATCCCAAGGAGAAAAAACAAATGTAGTACTCAGTGCTGAAGGATGTCAACAAGATTTAGTGTGGGGATTGTTTCACAATACATATAAACATCAAATCATTATGTTGGACATCTGAAATTAATGTTATCTGTCAGTTATATCTCAAATATAGAGGAGGGGAGGACTCTGAAAGTCACCTTACGTGTTCAGAACTTCATCCACGGAACAATGAGAAATCCTGAAAGCGTTTTACGTCGAGAAGGGACAGCATAAGATTCATGCTTTGAGAAATCAAAATTTGGAGATGATACCAGAAGAGGGAGATATGTATATTGCGATGGTGCAGCCAAGAGGGAAGGCGCTCAGAACCGCAGTCATGGTAGCAGGGTTACAGAGAAGTAGAAAAATGTGAGACATTCATAGGCAAAATAATCAGGATTTGATGACTCTTTTAAAGGAGTAATGAGGTAGAAAAAGGCATCAACTATGATACCTCGATTTCTAGCTTGGGCAACCGAGTGGTTGACAGAGTCATTTCCTGGAGAGCGGGCACATTAATTAAGTAGCCCTAGCTGTATACACAATAGAAGTTGAGAACTGAAATGATTCTGTATGCTACTTACTGCATTTATGTACTCCCCAAAGACGAATCAGATCCTTTTAGACAAAGAAAGTTTGTTTAAAAATAGAAGTCAATTACATAAGTTGATTGTTATACCAGGTGATAAGGAATTACAAGTTGTCATTAATCATTTTGAAAAGAAAATAAGTGATATAAGATTTGGCAGTGGCGCATAATACAGTAACAGAACAACAATAGATGGATCTTGAAAGTGTGGAAGTTCATTTCCTTTTAATTCATCCAGTTTATGTGGCTGGGCTTATTCATACATTCTGTAAGCATAGGTTTTTGAGAGGCTTATCCTAGAAAAAAGGTCATAATTCTCAGTATTTATTTTGAAGGCGATTGGAATGATTTATTCCATAATATTGCAAATGGAGACAAAACGGCATTCTCTCTAGAGATCCTTGATATTTTCCAAATCTCGCTCAAGGATTCTCATTGTACCTTCAAAGAGGATCATGTTTATTATCTCTTATGTTGAAGGGGAGAAAAAGAACAAAGCCATTACGAAGAAAAACAAACACAATCTCACCTTGGGTTTTATGTATTTAAAAACATCTATAGCAGTACATTTGCTCCCAAATTACCCATAGGCAGAAAGATAGTACCAGTGGCAATAACACAGGTTTTCAATCTCCCCCACAATGATAGACAGAACAATTGAGACAGCAAAGCAAAAACCCATGGACAACATCTACAACAGAAATGACAGGGTACTCATTCCCATAAGCAGGAGGGGTCAAAGCACTAGCAGCATCAAGATGTGTCATGGCAAGTACAGGAGGAAGCAGGAGGACAAGGGACTTTCAAAGAACAGCTCAGGAATGGAATTACCAACAGCTAGCCAGCCACTCACAAAGGAAAGGGTCGACTGAGCACAGAGAGCTCTTCAGGCCAATCAGGCAAGAGCAACCAAAGCAAGGAAGGGGCATTACCAGCTCCAGACACCCCACAAACCCTCTGATTGCTCAGATCACAGTGCATTTAAAAGGATGATGGGATGAGCACTGGGTATTATACTCTATGTTGGCAAATTGAATTTAATTTTTTTTTAATGTTAAAAAAAAAAGAAGTCTTTGTAACTCGAAAAGCTAACATTCACCATGAAGTTGTAACAGGCATTAATATTTCTGCACCCAATACTTGACATCATTTTTATAAAGTGGAGACTATAGGAAATCCCCAGACTGAAAAGAAACTGGGGTGCATTGGATGCAAATGAAACAGACCAGGGACACTAAAGTCTGAGAGACAAAGAGAGAGAGAGAGAGAGAGAGAGAGAGAGAGAGAGAGAAGGCAGATCATGATGAGAGGGGGAGCAAAGATAACATATCTCAGAAAGGTAAGTCCAAGGAGCCAAACACACCACCATAACAATAGAAATTGGAGCCATAGGGCATGGAAGCAAGGAAAGATATCCAGGGCACTCTCCCCTCTACGAGCACAGAAAAACTACGAGCAATAACAATGGTTGTAGTTGAATCCATATGCTGTTTTTTTAAAGAAAAATAAAATATAATAATTGACAGAGAACACTATTCCTATAGACAGTGAAATCCAACAATAAAGATATGACCATAAAACAATAAAAACCTCAAAAAAAAAAACAATAAAAACCTCAACTCAAGAGCTCCAAATGAGTGAAGAGAATTTGAGAAATGTTAGGAGCTATGGAAGAATGCCATAAGACAGGAATAGAACATGAGATGATTGGATGAAAGAAAAAAGCTTGAAAAATGAGCTGAGAGAGTTTGAGAATCAAAAGCAAAGGGAAAAAATCATTTCAGAAAGGAACAAAAGTGCGGAGAACACAAGCTCAAATCTGCATCATAAGAAAAGAGAAAATAGAATGGACAGAAAATAAAAAACAGAAACAAAATAAAGAACAAGATTAAAAGTATTAGAAAGATTATTCAAGAAAATGTTGCCAATATAAAGAAGATCTGAATCTACATATTTAAAGGGCACAGAGGATCCTGAAAAATCAGCTCAGAATGGCCCAAAAATGAGACACATTTTAGCAAATCTATTGAACTCAAATAAAGTGGGGGAAAAAAAAACAACCCAAACATCTTTTAGACATCAAAGCAAAATGACCAAGCCCCTCATTAGAGACAGAATATAGACTGACATTAGACTTTTCAATAGCAACACTTTATGCCATAGGACAATGGAGTAACATTTATATTACAAGAGGTAAAAAAAAAAATGTGGGCAAGGATTTTGTATCCAGGAAAAGAGACATTCAACTTTAAAGCCATATAAAAATCCATGAATATGTAAGCAGTCAGGCAGTGCTGTTCTCATGTGCCCCTTCTGAGAAATCCACTAGAAATGACTCAGACAACCATTTGGTTGAAGAATTGGCATGATGTCTGGTTATGAACCCTGAATATGTATTTATGCATAAAACTAAGTGAGGGTCATAAGAAAGCCAGTATACAATATAGTTGTTATATGATACAGCACAACTATAAATAATTATAATTCAAATTTTTCTTTAAAAAGCAATCCCTATAAATCAAAGCAAAATGAAATGAAGAAACCTAATGGTTCATCCATTTGGTGGCATAGCACAGTAAGAGGAAGTACTTCAAGTGACTGAAATATGCCAATCTGGTGACACATCCCTAGCAATATGGACCCTGAAAAAGACAAAATAAATTTTGAACTATGTTTAGTAATAATATTGGCATTGCTGTTTGTAACTATTATATATTCTATAGGAAAAAAAAACAAATAATTCTGTGGATGTTCTTAGGAATGAACCAGGATTTTCAGCATAAGGAAAAATAAAAGATAAAATTGAAGAACTGTTAAAAGGCTATAATCTAAAATTTCAGTTGGAAGTGTAAATATGAACTAAGAGTATAATTTAAAAAACATATAAATATATGAGGCGCCTGGGTGGCTCTGACTCTTGATCTCAGGTCAGGTCTTGATCTCAGGATTGTGAGTTCAAGTCATGCTGAGCTCCATGCTGGGTGTGGAGCCTACTTAAAAAAAAAAAAAACAAACCCAACTGAACAAAAATATATACATATGCACATATATGTCAGAGAAACCAAGACTTCTTGGATAAATGACTGATTCCAGGTCTCAAGCAAAAAGTGTACAAGATGAGCCTAAAATGTCTTGTAATGCCAAAATAAGCCTAAAACATCACACCAAGAGAACTTAAGAGCCCAACTGAATATCTCTAACTAGCCCACAACAGGACAATTTGAGCATCAAATAAATATTAACTGCAATGAATTGAAACATGTCAGCCATGTTTAAGTCCATTAGTCACTAATGATTTATAAAAAAAAATCTCATTGGTCACATTTGGAAGATGCTAGGGAATCAATTTGTTATTTTGAAAACTGGCGAAGGTAAAATAAAGTCAGGCAGCTATCTTACCTTACATGCTTGAACTACACTTCAGGACAATAATTGATGAGGGAAACTTGGACAGCATTGTATCTAACAAATGAAGAAAGAGTGATAAAATTAGATTATCACCGCATTGGCAAACCTTAATGAGAGAATGCATGTAGATCTAGGCAATGATCGTTAATGATTGTTGATAACACAGAAGGCCAATCAGATAACAGGTACCTCCTGATGGAAATAAACATACTCATGAAATATTACAATCCAAAGCATGAATCTAAATAATGAAGCCTCTAGATCTCATGACCCAGTTTCCAGGAAGTGCGAGGAAGAGAAATAGGTTAAGCCATATACTACAGGAATGCAATTAGAAAAGTCCAGAATATGGGAAGTTTAACAGACAAGCATTTTGGTTTCCTTAAATCAATTGTAATGAAAAACTAAAGGAGGAGAAAGGAGGAATCTATAGATAAAACAAAACAAAAGATAAAGCAGTAGCAACGACGACAAGATAAATCAATGGATTGCAATGTTTGGATGTTATTTCATATAATCAATTGTAAAAAAAAAACAATTATGAATCAGACAGATTTGAACACTAATTGAATAGTTGATAACATCAGGAAATTATTGTTCACGTTTTTGGGCTTAAGAGTTCTGGTTGTATTTTTAAAGGGTCCTTATACTTAGGGATGCATATTAACATATTTTGGGATCAAAGGAGAAGAACAGTATCATAACATTTGCTTCAATAAAACATGAACTCGCCTCAAAATAATCTAGTAAGGGAGAGAAGTATTCAGAGGCCAATATTGGCCTTGAGTTCAAACTGAGTGATAAAACCTGGGGATTTTTATACTGTTTTCTATCCTTTTGCATATGCCTAAAATTTTCCATCATGAAGAGTTTTAAAAACACTCGTGGTCATTTTTGGGTTTTGTTTGTACATTCCAAGCGGATCCCAAGCAGTCCATCTACAATGAGCATGTTAGATTAACTTTCCAGGGTATCAAGCCATTTGAAAATGGACTGAAAGTCGAAGGCTAAATCGTACTACAAGTGTGACCCACTTCCCCTGATGTGGGCGCCTGTCATTTGTCAATGAATTTTAATAGACACTAGGTGGCATAGTGATTGCTTCATACTAAGCAGGCAAAAGGAAAACGGGTTACGCTGACATGCAAAATGCCATCTCTGGCGTGGTGGCATCACTTTTTGAAATTATCCCGCCTCTTAGTACATGAAAATATCTTTTTTCACTTTAAAATGATGATTCCGCCTCTGCATTACAAGTTCCCCTAAATGTAATTTATCAAATCTTCTACTTTCCTAGTCATTTTCATTCTTGCATTTTCCCCCCATCTTTCAGTTTATTTTAACACGGCAGAGCCCTGTGGAAGAAGCTGGAATCGAAGTTTACATAGTTAAGTAGGAGGAAGAGTGTTACATTCTTCAAACTGGATTGACACCAAGTGTTCCATATGCTGTAAAAATTAATATGAAGTAGGCTTGAGCCTCTTCTCTAATATCTGCACATTGCTTCTAGCTTCTCATTCACCTGTCATTAATTGGTCCCCAATCTTGTTTTAGCTATCTTGAGGTTCCTGTCAGATGGTTTTTTCCTTTTTTTAAAAAAAAGAAAGGTTTTATTTATTTATTTGAGAGAGAGCATGTGTGAGAGGGAGAGAGCATGAGCAGGGCGAAGGGGTAGAGGGAGAAGCAGACTCCCCAAGGAGCAGGGAGCCTGCCATGGGACTAGATGCCAGGACCCTGAGATCATGACACCAGCCAAAGGCAGACACTTAACCACCTGAGCCATCCAGGCACCCCTGATTTTTTTTCTTAACCCAAATAATGTATATTCTATTTTTACAGTGCATGGCCAATTTTGGGAATCACTAAAGTTTTAATTAATGGATTATGATTCAAGTATGCAGCTTCAAAATCCATTCTTTTGGACAGGAAATAAACAACACCCAGTGGGATAGTAGAAAGAACAGTGAGTGGATTTAAATGTCTGGAGATCCGCAGTGTCACATGACATTGGTCCACTCAGTTCATTTCTCTGTGTACCAGTTTACCTCAATTCAATCTTTTATCGAATGGCCAATTCTGCACCTACTAAGTGACTGGCTTCCTGCTAAAGCAGGGAATATGGTGGTAAATGCAATGTCACATCCCCATGATGGTGTTTGGATTGAGGCCAGAAAGATGTTTTAGAGGAGTGAAGAGTAGGGGACAGGAGTGTTTGAGCAAAGCAACAAATTCAGTGGTGCTGAGAGGAGGGACCTGTGTAAGATGGACAGGCATGATTTGGAATGAAGGAAGAAGGTAAAATAGAGAGGTAGGATGCCTGGATGGCTCAGTGGTTGAGTGTCTGCCTTCAGCTCAGGTAGTGATCCTGGAGTCCTGGGATCGAATCTCCCATCATCAGGGTCCTGGTGGGAAGCTTGCTTCTCCTTCTGCCTATGTTTCTCTCTCTCTCTCTCTCTCTCTCTCTCTCTCTCTCTCTCTCTGTGTGTGTCTTTCATGAATAAATAAATACAATCTTAAAAAAAAAGAAAATAGAGAAGCATACCCGCTAAATGCAAGGATTGAACAAAACCACCCATTGGATCCTTCCAGTTCTCAATGCTTATATAATTGGGTAAGGTTGAATCAGAGAACCTTGGCTTTACCATGTATTATAACCATGATTATATGCAAATTCTTAGTGTCTCTAAGCCTCAGGATCCTAATCCATAGAATAGTGAGTAGACCTCCCTCAAGATGGTTATGGGGCTCAAATAAGGTTAGATGAAAGCCCATGCAGGTATACACGAAGCATTGTGCATAGAAATGGTAACGATTATTAGCTTATACTTTGTGCTTCTCAAAGAAGCTCCTGCATCTTCTGATTGTATTCCAACAAAATCCCTCCTGAGAGAGATTTATGAGATTTCTGGTGGAATACTATTTCCATTTTACAAATGAGAAAACATGAAGTCAAAGACGTGGCATCAGAAGTGAACGGAAGAACCCAGTCTCCTGGCTTCCTATTCAGCCTGCCCCTTTCTCCCCCATCACACAATACCCTTCAGACTATTTCAGTTTCCTTTTGAACAAATAAGAAATCTTAACGCAGCCTGGGGACTTGTATGGATTTGTTCTTCTCAGAGCTTCAGATTTCAGGTTTTCCCGTGTTGTTGTTGTTTTCCCCTATTATTTCAATAGATCCATCTTACACAGAGGCTGTTTCTCTCATGCTAAGCCTCCTTTTTGGAGTATTAAGGTTATGAATGTCCTGTCAGTCAATGACCTGTTAGAATGAAGACCAGCAAGTGTTTTTAATCATTTTTATGTGCACTCTCATCTCTTCTCTGTCATTCTTCCATTACTTGGGATTTGTGAGCGAAAGCTTTCTTTATAAGCTATCTTTCAAGAAATCAGGAAGGCTTCCACCGGAAATTGCCTCAATTGGATGACATACTTCAAATAGAAAGTCACACTATTTTACACTGTGAGCTCATCTTCTCTTGACAGTTCAGTAGAAGTAGAATCATTCCTACAGTAGTTTTTACTCAAATTGCAGATAATCAGGACAAACTAAAAGCTACCATGATGGTATGTTCTGGGGAGTGAAAAAAAGGAGAGAGTTGGGCACTGAGGAACATATTACAACAGCCTTTTGACTTCTCACCTCTCTACTATTTAAAAGTGATTAAATGGAAGTTCCTCTTTTACCTGCTGTACAATTGGGTATGTGGGTGTGACTTAACCTAGTTCTTCCTCCAGGCAAGTTTTTTAGTGGATCCAGGAAGAGGAACCAGACATTTCCTTCCTCATAGGAACTGGAGGGAATATTCAACTGATTGGTTTCCATAACTCTATCGAAGAAATATTTTTCTGCTGTTCACCTGAAATTTGCTTGGATGGTAAATTTGTAGTTCAGCTGAAAAAAGTCTCCTAAATATTAGATATCCATTTTGAGTGTGTTGACAAGTATGATAAGTTAGTTTGACTGACATAGTTGCTCTTGTTTCTCTGTATCAAACTTCTCCTCACCTTTATAAAACTTGTCCTGGTTCTTCCCACCCCAGTCACATGGGAACTTGCATAGACTCGCACCGCCATGCATCCCATAGCTATCTGTACCTCCCTGGGGTTGTGGTTGTTTGCATTCTGGTCACAGCTCTTTCTAGACTACATGCTTTCCCGAGTTAAGCGTTTGTTACCTTTGCCTCCCTGCAGTACGTACTGCGGCTCCCTGAACATAGTAGGTAGGAATCTAGGAAGTGCATGTAGAAACGAATTCTCCTACCTCAAACCTAAAGTACTTTATGTGCCAGAAAGCTGCTTCTTGGGGTGGGGTGGGGGGGATGCATTCCTTTGAAGGCTTTGGGAAAAAGATATTAACTATGATATAGTATACTTCAAATTATGGATCTTAGACTCCTCAGCTTTTAATATAAACCATAAATTTAGGCATCAAATAGTTCTTGCTACAAAAGCAGAGCTCTAAGGAAGGTTTTGGTTGTATGCTGATGATTAGGGTTGCTTTTATGATGGGAGAAATCTGTCTATCAAGAAACTCAGAGTGCTGTGTGCTGCATAATCATTATCACTCAGTACAGGGCTGTCAAAGGTCTTATTTTAAGAGTGTTTCTCTGCAAATTATCCCTGGCCATTTGCCTTGAGTAGCTATATTTCAAAAATAAAATCTTTACTGAAAAAAGTAAAGACAAAAGGGAAAAGAAATGGATACTGATGAAAGATGCCTCACTGGCAAAGATTCACAGACTAGGCACAGTGACACAGCTTGGTTTTGTAGGAATCTTATCTTTCCGTGGATGTTGGAATAATTTCTACTATAAAGTCAATTTTGCAGGTAAGATACTGTCATCAGTTGAGTTCTGTGCTACAAGCCAACCGAGGAACCAGCATGGCCATTAATTACTTAGACATAACTAAATATACACATGATAAAAGAGCTACAAACTCACATGAAATGCATACTAAAATGGTTAAAAACTTGTGATTTGTGTAATATGTATATAGTCTTTCTGTGGGGTATGCAATGAGAATGATACCACTCCTTGTGTCTCTTGACCTCTCACCATACCCTGAAATGCACCAGCCATGACAGACAGATTCATTCTTTTTCTATTGCCTTATTTTGTACTTCATTTGCCACATTATCCTTCTGCTGTTTGAATCACAGTGCTGCCTCACTCTTCTCATTGGAGAATTTCTCATCAAAATCTATACAAATGTGCTCCTTCTATTACTAAAACCAAAATAAAATGACTAATTTCACTTGACTTCTATGTGATAACTACCTTCCAATCCACATGACCGCCAGTTGTCCTGTTTCTCCTTCGGAAATGACATCGGTGATATGGATCATGTCCCATGGATGATATGAAGTTCATAGCATTTTGAGTTTCCTTTTCCTTTGGCTTCCTGGATGCTCAGAGTCAAATCTGTAGCCCCAGTTAGTCAACTCAGAAAGCCTTGTTCTTCTCATTGCTCCATAACATTTTCCAGCTTGTCTTATCTTGATAGTGTGCCTATATTTTCTCTGGCTTTGATTTTTTTTTATCACTCTCACATTTTATATTGCTTTTAAACCATATCAAAATCTTTATATGGTAAACAAGTATACAGACACATAAATAATTATTTCCATTACAGAATGCAGTTGAGAGAGTCAGTCTTTTTTTGGTGGGGGGAGAGGATGACAAAGACCGAAGATTAATGTCTCTTTAGAAAATTATATCCAAAGGACCTTGTGGTGCAACGGCAGCATGTCTGATGCCAGGAAATTACTTCTGAGATAAAATAACATCATGCCTAATAATTATCCTCTAATTGTTTGCCTCTGTTCTTACAAAATTCTAATCCATCTATCATCTTGAAATTAATTATCTCTCTTAAGCACAGATTGGATCATATCGCTTTCCTGCTCATACCCTAGATGGCACTATCTACAGAAAAAAGTTCAAGTTCTTCACAAGATGCTACCATCTTACCTATCGAGCCTTTTCTCCCTGCCCACCTCCAATGTACCCTGCACTCAAGCAAATTTATAGAATGTATTTCTTTTTTTTGCATGTTTATTTGTTGCTTTATTAGGTAACAAAATATGTTCACAGTATATTATAGTTGTACAATGTATTTTTTCATAAGCATTTTATTCTATAAAAAACTGATTTTGTTATTTTCTTAATAACATCAAAAATTCTAGTTTCAAAAAAAAAATTCTAGTTTCACCACTTATTCCCAAGTTCAGCTCAAGAACTGCATCTTTTGGGGCACCTGAGTGGCTCAGCTGGTTAAAGCTCTGCCTTCAGATCAGGTCATGATCCCAGGGTCCTGGGATCAAATCCTGGGATCGAGTCCTGGGATTGAAGGCTGGGACTGAGCTCCCTACTCAATGGAGAGCTTGCCTCTCTCTCTCTTTCTCTGCCTTTCTCCCACTTGTGCTCTCTCTCTCTCTGTGTTAAATAAATAAATACAATCTTTTAAAAAAAAACGACATCTTTTAGCTCAAAGTTATCTCCTGTGTTTAATGTTTACTTTCTAGCATATTTGGAGGCAATACACCTTAATGATGGAGGGGTTTGACTTTGGAGTCAACTGAGCCACCATACTGTGGGGTTAGGTGTTTGGTGGGGAGCCCCAGCTGAGGTCCTAGCCAATAGTCAGAATCAATTGCTTGACATGCAAGCAAAGATACCATCAGATGATTCCAGCTATCAACTGTCAACCACTGCCTGCTCATTGAGTCCCAACTGAGGACCCAACCATCATGCAGCAGAGGCAAGCCATTTGTGTTGGCTCTGTCCAACTTCTTGAGCCATGGGATACCTGAGCATGATGAAATGGTTGTTTTAGGTTGCTCATTTTGGATGCAATTTACTAGACAGAAATAATAACTAGGACAGGTATTTGATACTTAGAAGCAGAGTGCTATTGTATCAAAAACCTAAAGCATGAGATATTGACTTTAAGATCACTGTCTGGCTGTAGCTCAGTCTTAAGGAGACAGTTAATGGGAACCTGATAAGCTTAGAGGAGGCTGTTGGTAAGGATTTGAAGTAAAGCAAGGAAAATGTTCCAAGAAGCTAGGAGGAAGTGAAATCTTACTACCTAGTGGTGGAAAGTCTGGCCAGACTATCCTATGTGGTAATATGAAGAATTGGAAATACACCTATGGAATTTGATGATCTAGCTAAGCAGATTTCCATGCAGAGTATTTAAAAAGCTACCTGGCTTCCTTTTGCTGCCTGTGAAAAAAATGCAAGTGAGATGAGCTAAAAGGCAAACTGTTTAGTGTTCAAGCAAAATTTTGAGGAAACACACAGGAACCAGACATTGCTGAGCTCAAAAGTAAAACTGTTTCACGTTCCTGGCATCTTCAAATGGCAAAAAGTTTCTAAATTAAGAAGTATTTCTAGGGCAAAGATAACATCTAAAGGGGAAGTTGTAAAATCATTTGTTGAGGCCTTCAGAAGATCTCAAAGATTCTAATAGAAACTTTCAGACATACAAAAAGACCTCTAGAGACATCAAAGGCTTATCTAATTGACCCTCCCTTTTAAAGGGCTTCAAGTAATTTCAAGGGCCTTGTCACTCAGCAGCCTCTCAGAGACCTCAAGAAAAAGAAGATAGCTTGAAGATATCTGTGTGTTTGGCTTTTGTATAATGGAATGGATCTTAATAAGAGCCAGAGAAAACCCACAAAGTTTTAAGAAACTTGTACAGTTGGAAACATGTTGGTTTGAACCCAGAGGGACAGAAATAGTACATACTAGTATGGGCAAGAAGCAGGATGAGAAGTCTACTCAATTGCAAACATGGACCAATTCTTATGAAAAAGAAAAGATGGATTCAAAGGTTTGAACCAAGAGTTCAGAAGGTAGAGTCCAAAACCACAAAGCCAAAGTCCTAAGAAGTAGAACTGAGCTCTAATCAAAGATTTGGCAGCCATGTCTGACTGGATTTCAGAATTACTATGGACCACTGACTGCTGTGTGCTTTCCATTCTCTACCCTTTTGAACCAGGATATATAAACACTTATCCCATGCCTGTCCCATCTTTGGGTGTGTGTAGGGTAAATACTTCATTTCTTGGATCCTTGGGTTCCTGGATAAAGAGGAATCATAACTTTAAGAGTCATACCTGAGAAATTGTCTCCAAGAAGTCTCATCCACAAATGGATTGATTTTGTTGATGAGATAGTAGACCTCAAGCCTAAGTCTAATGACATGTCATGTCACTTTTAGGGGATCTTGGGAGGAAGCAAATGTGTTTTACATAAGGACAAACTGTGACTGTTTTAAAATTCGTCTGCAAATTCTCTGACATCCTTTCTTCAAGAGGTGGGATCTATGTAGCTTCTCTGTGAATTCAGGGTAGACTTGAAATTCAATCATAACCAGTAGAATGCATTAGAAATAATATTGAATGACATCCAGGGATATTCATTAAAGCTGATGCAGGTTCATCCTTCTTAGCTGTAACAATCATTTTTGGAGGTCTTGAGAACATTATGGTGTGAGGAAGCCCTGGCCATATGGAGAGGCTGATTAGAGGAGCTCCAGTGAGCAGCCCCAGTCAGCAACCCCAGTCAACAGCCTCAGTTAATAACCCTAGTCAACAGCCCCAGTCAACAGCTAATATCATCCACCAGGTATGTGAGTAAGGACATTTTTAGATGGTTCTAGATCCTGCTCTCAAATTGTCACTGCTGAGACCTGAAACTTCATGAATCAGAAACAAGCCATTTCCTCTGTGATCTGTCTAAATTTTTAACCCAGAATCTGTGAGTATAATAAAATAGTCATTGTAAGCTGCCAAGTCTTGGGGTTATTTGTTGTACAGCAATAGTAACTGGATCAATACCCCCAAAGAATTATTCTGAGGATTAAATGAGACATATATATAAGGCAACAAACTTGGTGTTTGACAAAATAAATACTCAGTGAATGGGACTTTCCAAGGCTAACTCTTCTACTTATTTGGCTCTACTCAAAATAGTTAGTTTGGGGTATATGAGAGATGCTTAAGATATAATTGCTAACTTGAAGTGATTACAGACTTGAGGACAGAAAGGATAAAATTGTAGAGAAATCACAACCTCATTTTCCTGACCTGAGGGGGATTTTCTTTTTTTTATGTTATGAAAAAGAAACTGAGTTGTAGTTGCAGTCTATTAAATTCTAAAATTTATCTTGGTGAGCAATCAGATTGTGCAATTCATTTAATTCCTGCCTTCTCAGCTAAGTCTAAGGTGACAAAATTGTAGGTACTTGGATTCAATGAGTAATAGTTAATCTGGGAAATGAGGGATCCTGGCTAGCAAATGTCAGACATGGCTCTTGCAGGGGGCCTCACTGCAGCTACGGAGTGAGGTTTCCTCCTCTCATCTGCTCTTCCATACCCTCAAATCCTGTGCACAGTCCAGCCCTGTCACTGTCATCCTCTGTCCACCACTATAACCTATTATGTCTCATCATGTACAAACACTGGAAGGAATTTTTGTACCTAAAGCATTCAAAAAGTTTTTTTCTGGAGACAAAACCCCACCTAAGGGTGGGGAGTCCCCACCAGTTTGAGGATATTTGCATCACAAGTAAAAAAATACTTCCATAAAGTCACCCTGGATTAAAACAGTCCCTAATTTCTCACCTACTCTGTCACAGTTGGTGGAAGAGACAATACAAAGTGGTGAGCCTTGCCTGGTTCCTAACCTGTGGAGTCTTAATATCCCTTGGATGAAGGCAAGCCACCACTGCAGGTACCTCACTTTGAAGGAATCTGAAGAGGTCTAGCTCAGCCTCTAACAACGTTCTCTGATGTCTGCGTTCCATGTCTGACAAATGGTCTTTTCGTCACTTTCCAGTTGAAAACCCTGCTGGAATCTTAGCTCTTCTTGGACTAAGGTCCTGTCTTGCTGTTACTAATCAACTACTTAGGAAATTCTAATTTTCTTCTTAAACCCCCAGGTAGTGGCTGGAGGCCTTGCTAGCAACAGTAGTCCTCTTTAACACGAAAAGTTCACAATCAGGACTCCAAAACTTATTTGTGCCAGTTTTATCCCTCATCAAGCCAGGCTAGCCTTGTGGGGCACTGTAACACTTTTGCCCGACTCCCCCACCACACCCCACACCTCATGGAACTATTAGGTGGCCTGCTGATTGGCTGATAATGCCCTCTGAATTGTGTATTTTGCCTCTACATTGAACTTTCCAGTATCTGCTCCATCCTTTGAATGAGACTAGTCTTATTCTGGTTAACTAAGTCATGTAGAATAAAATGAAAGTAATGTGAAGATGAAAACCTTCTTAATTTCTTAGATGGTTTGATTTTACATTATAACATGACAAATTAAATATGCAAATACCTTTGCTTCTCAAACTGCTCTTTAGAGAAGCAGAAAAGAGGTTTCAAAATCTCTGTAAAATGAGGTGAGAGGACATAGTTTTCAGTCACTTGAAGAATTATTTCCCTGCTGAGAAAAGGGCAAACAGTAAATAATTTCATTTTATTTAATACTAAAGATACAGAAGATGTCTCTTTTTAATTAGTTTCTAAAACACTGTCCAAAAATCCTCTTGGCTCTAGGGCAAATCTTTTAATAGAACCAAAAAAATAGCAAAAGAGGAAGATAAGAAAAGGAAGAAATACTTTTTGCCCCAAAACTGGTCTCTGGCTTGTGTTTAATTCAAGGAGTACCCTCTGAGGAAAGGAGGTGGGAAGAAGGGTAAATGGCTAAAGTCCACAGTCCTCTTCCATCACGAGGAACTCTGGGAGATAATGAGACAGAAATGCTTGACAGGTCTCCCCAAGGATAAGGCCAACAAGCTGCTTCAAGTGGCAGCTCCAAAGGTATGACTGTAAGTTTCTTAGATTTATCACCCATTAAAATTCCAGGAAAAGGAAGCTAATTTTGCAAGTAGCCAACTCTAACTTCCTGTTATACGTACCTCTTATAAAATGACAAGAAGAGGATCATATGACAAGAATACTTGAACAGTCAAGGCGATTTTTCTGGGTACTTATTTGGTAAACAGATATCTTGAGATGTTTGAAACTTTCTGTTTTTAAATAATTAACTAGATACAGGCTTCCAGTTATGGAATTAATAAGTCCTGGGGGCATAAGGTACAGCATAAGGAAGAGAGTCAGCGGTTTTGCAGTAGGGTTGTGTGGTGATAGACGGTTGCCCTACTATAGTGAGCACAGCATAATGCATACAGCCGTGGAATCACTATGATGTACACCTGAAACTAATGTAACATTGTGTGTCCACTATACTCCTAATTTAAAAAAAATTAATTGAACTTTTAAGCACAAGGGGTGCCTGGCTCTCTCTGTCTGTAGGGCATGTGACACTTGATCTCAGGGTCATGAGTGCAGGTCCCACATTGGGCATAGAGCCTACTTAAAATAAAAAAAATTAAAAAAAAAAAACAACTTTTAAGTACAGACAGTAACACTGAAGTAGTTACCCAGGACACTATCAACACTGTTACGTGGGAGATATCTCGGCTGTTGTTCCCAGTGGTCCCACTATGCCTAGTGGGATATGTGCAAAAGAGGCATATTATACAGAATGGATTGGCACTGGTAGATTGAAGACCCAAGGAAAACGAGAAGAAAATCTCTGGCTAAGGTAAGCTAAATAATGGGAAAAGGAGGAGAAATAAGATGAAAGAACCAGTGAAAGCAATTATGTGCTAATGGCAGATGATATCTAAAGATGGCCACCAACAATTCTTCTCATTCCTTAGGTATATGCTACACAAAATAGAATTTATTGCTCCGCCTCTTAAATCTGGACTGGTCTAAGGGTTTGCTTTGACCAAGAGGGGGCAATGCAAGTAAAGGGTCTTCACTTTACTGGGATCTCTGAGTCAGGGCTTTCAAAGATCTTGGAGCTTCTGCTTTTACTTTAGAAGCCAGCCAGCAGGTAAAGAAGCTCAGTTGGATGATCAAGGTGACGAGAATCCAGATGGAGAAAGAAAGACCCAGAAAGCCTGAGCATTCCAGTCACCAGCTGAGGTACCAGATATGTGAAAGAAGCCGTCGTGAATGTTCTGGTCCAGCAGAACTCCCAGCTGAACGCAGCCACACAAGTGATCCCTAAGAGGAGTGTTTCCATGGAAGGAGACACAGAAAAGGGAAAGCAGCCAAAGTTAGTGAGCCCCTTACCAGAGCTGGAGGCTGAAAATCTGCAAGAAAGGGCACAAAATACACACTTTACAAGGATCCAGGCTGTGAGAAAAGCAGAATGAATATACTCATTGCTTCGTGTATATGTATGAATACGTGCTGGAAAAAAAGGGTGGAAAATGCTTCCCGATGTATATTCCAGGAAACTTGAGTTTTCTGGAGGAAGGCAACATAACAAATGCACTGATTAAGGCTTACAGTTGAATCCACACACATTCCTTGTGAAAAGGAATTCACAGGCCATGTTCTTTGCCAGGTTAGAAGTCAGACAAGCAGCAACCTTCCCTCAGATTGAAGGGAATCCCCCCCACCCCCCACCCAGAAAGGATCACTACAAGTTCAATGTGTCAGGAGCTTTGCTGTCGGAAAGCCACTCTTCTCTCTTCTGCCTGTCATAACACCATAGGCAAGCAAGTGACAAGCCAATTAATACATCGAAGACCCCAAGGCACTACTAAGATAATAACAATTGCATTTTGTGAGGACATAAATTTTCATCAGTAACAAGACAAAATATAACTGAGAAGCTGCGATATCAAGACATCAGGCAAATGAATTATTTTCATGACAGAAGTAGTAAGAAACTGTATATTAAGTAACTATAGTACAATACTCTATAAGAGGAAAGAAAAAATCAGATTGGCACTTGTACCTTCTCATTTTTATCTCTACATCACCTTCTTGAAATACCAAATTGTTTATGGACTTGATACTTATTAAAGAGCAGATGTTTAAATATAAGCTTATTAAATTGCTCATAATTTTCAGATTTCCACTGCTGACCCATTTAGAGCATGTTTAATGTCTAAAGTCTCTTTAAAGGTTTCCATAATTTTACCATCCCTTCTATTTTTTGCTCACCAGTGAATGAATTCATTAGGTAGAAATGCTCCTTTTTAGAAGATATTTCAAGGATATATTATAATTGGATGAGAATGACTAGTCTATTTGTTCTTAATTCTTGAATTTTTTATTCTTACTCTTTCAAGAATATGACTATTCTGATAAGAACATCCCATTCTAGTGAATCAAAATGCAACAAACACATCACTTTGTGACATTGAGATTTGATTTTAAGAAAATTCAACAATTTTTGCATATTAAATAATAGCTTATGTTTGGCAACCTATAGTTAGAAACTGTAATTGAAAAACACAAAAATATTTTTACACAAAGAAAAATGTTGAAGGAAATAATTTCCTTCTGTTAGCAGAACTAATTTACAAAATTCTAATAAATACCAGCCCTTCAACATCTACAGAGCGATCCAATCTATTAAGACCTTGTGGTCATTTTTCAATCCACACAGCAACTTTTGTTTTACAGATGGCAGAAAAGAAAGACTAAAAAACCAGCCCATCGTCTCACAACCAACAAGGAACGTGGTGCTCCAACACTTTATCCTCACAGTATTAACACAAAATGAGAATTTGGGTGGTCTTTGGAACATCAGAGAAGAGTTCTTCTTTTCAATTTCAGAGCATCAGGTTGACTGTGTTGCAAAAGATTTAGGATCAAGGTCTCCCTTTCACCGCATGTTTATTTTTATTTTTTTATTTTTTAAAGATTTTATTTATTTATTCAGGAGAGACACAGAGAAAGAGAGAGGCAGAGACATAGGCAGAGGGAGAGGCAGGCTCCATGCAGGGAGCCCGACGCGGGACTCGAAACTGCTGAACCACCCAGGGATCCCCTTCACTGTATGTTTAAAATAATGTATGGAAATCAGAGTTATGTCAGCCAAATTTCTTAAATATCAATTCTTGAACTGAGAAAACAGATACACTAATGGTGTAAATTCTTTATTAAATAGTTTCAATTCTCAATAAACCCTCATTTTATAATATTCAAAAACAAGAAGAAAATGAGAAAGATAATTATTGTACCAAGAAACATAGAACAAACCTTTAATTTCTGAAAAGACATTTAGCTATTTTAGAAAGACTCTAAAAGATGCTCTGATCCGGTTCCTACCTTAGTAGCTAAGGCATTTTTTTTTATCCAGTGAAATTAAGTAACTTTGTGTGGCCACTAAGTGCTGGAGAGAGAGCGAGAACCTCATTCTCTTCCTTCTCCATATCTCTTTCCAGAACATGATGCCATCCTGTCTGCAGCACCTTACAGACTAGTCAAAAATAGATAGGTTTCATCACACACATTATAATAAATTTGAAAAACAAGAATGTCCCTTTGGAGGACAAGCTTCAACTTGATTAGACCCACAGTCCATCAGATGGATGACTGTGCATTATTTCAGCCTACCTCTCCTGATTGTTGCACTTCTGATATGACTCATTGTCACTTTGGAAGGCATCTATTATGGTTTGTATTTCTGCATCTGTTTCTGGACGTTGTAGGGGAGAATTTGAATTAATTTGGGATTACTAGTACCACTGCTGAGGTCTAGAAAATGCTTTGTGGTATTTCAAAACAGAGGCTAATGCAAAAGTACTTGTAAAACAAGTATGTTTTAAATCCTAGATCGGATTCCTCCTCTATTCCTCAATCCTGGCACTGCTTTCAAGTCTTTACATATTCATAAAATTAAAATTAATTATAATATCCATCTCAAGGATATTTTAGCATGACTATCTTGCCACCTTCAGCACAAAGCTATAACTCCACAATTTCCAAATCAAGTATTCCAATACCCTCTTGCCGAGAATTCCCAAGAATTCCTTTAATCTAGAGTGGCCAGTCTGGCTTCCAAATAGCAGGTAGAGTGAAAACGATAGATCTGATTCGTTCCTACTTCATTGCCATTGCTGGCGTTGCTGCCAGAGAGATTTTGAAGGCTGTATGCCACTGTTCACTGTTTTAATGATTTCACTGATGATCCTATTTTGTTTAGACCATACATTTTATTAAAACAAGAGAGGTCCTTCCCTCTCTTGAAGTCCCTTCATCACAGGGCACTTCTGGCTAAGTTCCTTCATTTGTATTTATCTGCTCAGGCATTGTGTCTGGAGCCCACCCAGGCTAACAGAGGCAGGAGGAGATTGGTAGCCTCATTCAAAAGTTGTGCTGGAACCAGCCTACCCCACCCAAGGGGCAAGATCTTGGGAAGAGATCCACAGCTGTGTGTCCAGACATCCCTTCCTTGAAGCAATCTGCATCTTGGAAATCTTTGGTACCTTTGCAAGCCATCTAGACATCAATCAGCAACTCCTCAGTCCTCAAAGGGGTCTGACATACTGATCTTTAATAATAGAAATAATAGGCAAATAAATAAATAAATAAATAAATGGCATTTTGTTTATTTCATCTTCATATAGAAGAAGAAATAAACCTTAATTTTTGCTCCATTTTTCCTCATGAAGGAACAGAGACCCAGAGAAGTAAGGTTACATATCTGGTAACTGACAGGGGGCATTTGAACCCAGGAAGCCTGTTGCAGAGTCTTTAAACCATATCTCCCTTAAGGTCAAAAGAGAAGGCAATGAAATCTGTTTCCTACAAGTTCCTTGAGCCCTATGTAAGGTGTCCCTTCCCCTCCACCATCCCAGTCTCAATATCTAAACAATTATAGGGCAAAAACTGTCAAACAACAGAAGACATTGGGTGACTCACTCTTATTAGCAGGCTGCATAACCTCACGCTGCCTCAGTTCTCCCATATACAAGTGGGGGACAATCATCCTCACTGTAGGGTTATTAAGTGGGAACTCAGAGTGTTCATATGTGTGAAGGGCCTAGAACAATGCCTGACGCGTAGTAAGTACTCTGTAAGAGTACTCCGACTACAATCTCACTACCACTACTACTATCAATACTATTACTTATAGTTTTCCTCATCATTAAGATGATACACAGGGGTAGGAGGAATAGATGATGCTTTTCAAGATAAAATACCGACTACTTGAATTAACCATCCTTTAAGAGGTTGTGTGTCATGACTCCTCTCTACTAAGAAGCTGTATTAGTCGGTGTTCTCCAGAGAAACAGAACCAATAGGGGTGCGTGTGTGTGTGTGTGTGTGTGTGTGTGTGTGTGTGTGTGTGTGTAGATTTATTTTAAGGAATTAACTCATGTGGTTGTGGCAGCCAGCAAAGCCAAATTCTTCAGGCAGGGTAGGCCAATAGGCTGGAGACTCAGGGAAGAGTTGATGTTGCAGCTTGAGTCCAAAGGTAGTTTGAAGGCAAGTATTCACTCTTCCCCAAAGGATCTCAGTCCTTTTATTCTCAAGGCCTTCACCTGATTACACAAGGTCACCCATATTATGGAGGGTAATCTGCTTTACTCAAAGCCTACTGATTTAAATGTTAACCACATCAAAAAATACATTCACAGAAAAAACTAGACTACTGTTTGACCAAATATCTGGGTTTCATGGCCTTAGCCCCATTGGAACATAAATTAGCCATCACAGGCATAATCACAATTGATTATTTTGGATTTGGAATACAGTCATGGACAAATGCTACATTTCACTTCTCTGAGTGAGAATCCATCTCCACCCAGCGTTAGCTGCAGAGAAGAAGAGAGCTATCTACTATGCAGGTCATCAATCCTGGTCTATGTACATGTGGCCACAGGCAGTACGCTAAAATCACTGAGAGCTTGTTTCAATAGCCAAGTCAGGGCCATGGAAGCTTTTGAGCTTTGAATCCCAAACTGCTGAAATTCTGCTTTCTTATCTCTCTGACAGGATTTACCAAGAACAGAAATTAGCCATGTAACCATAAACCATGGATTTGTGACAATGCTGCTGCCATTGCAAAATACCACATCTAATATAATTTAATTGGAAGCAACACCACCTATAAGCCCAGAGTGGGATCCTCCTCCCTTATTCATAAATGTGTTTCTTCTGATGAACTGCACCTTCTGGGGTAACTGACAGCTCTTCAACGGAATGCCCACTAAGGGTAGGAGTCTTTCATTGCCCCAGAATTTCCCAATTATGAAGAAATGTCAGCCTCTTCTACTGGGCTGTGGGGACCTAGGCTATGGTCCAATTTCCAGAGCCAAACAGTGGGGTTGAAATAATTATGGTGGCAATTCAGCAAATAATTTTTTATTTTTTTCAAGTTAACCCAGGTGGTAGTCACAGACAGTTACCTCTCAGATATCCTCAAGAGCTGCTGTGGGGAGGCCGAGGCCAAACTTCCCATGCATAGTTCCCACAGTAAGAGTGCCAGAACCAGCCTATTCCTGCCCAATGTGGGACTTCTCCAACGGGCAGCCTTTGCCTTTACAATGTTGAAAGGATACCAATTGTTGTTGCAACATCTCTTTTAAGCTGTAACCCAGAGGATCTTACATCCTGTTTTGCCCATTGCAATCCCACTTTCTACTTGTCGAGCACAATTATTAATAGCTCCCTGAATATTCTCAAAGACTCTCGTGTTGGGTAATAAATCATATGGTCACCCCCAGCTGCAGCTTACATTTAAAGCTTAGTCTAGTAAAATGTTTCCCAAAGTATATTTTGTGGAACACAACTCTTAAAAAATGCTCCAGAGAAAAGAGTCCACTGCACAAACCAACTTGGGAAATATTTCTGTAGGTTGACAGCACACATTAGTGTGTTAAAATCTTGGAGAGGTCTTGTAGTAGAAAATCTTGTTCAACTTTGTTTTACTCAGCATTTCCCAAGCTCATTTGACCATATGACATTTTTATCTTGAATTCATAAGGCCTTTGAGAGCAACACAGCCAAGATTGAAGTCTCTCTGCTCGAAGCTACCCTTAAAAACAGCTCAAAATGTTAGGAGGTTCAGAGTATGGCAGCTGGCTCACTTAGTGGTTCTGGCTTGGTGCGGAAACAACTGGCCAGTCTGTTCTGGCTCCTGACTCACCTCTGAGTGCTATTCACTAGCAACTGTGATCCACAAAGGCATCTTGGCCCTTGGTCAAGTGAAGTCATTTGGAACGGGATGTTGCTTTTAATAGCCTCTAATTTTACTCATAAAATTTTTCAATCGCAAAAATCCTCATTTTTAGTACTGAATTGGGAATTTTGTTAGCAAATCACTTGATTCAGTCACTAAGTTGATTTGAAAAAGCCCTTTCCATCTGGCCAGTTCTCCTGCTCCCAGCCCTGCCAAAACTATGCCATAAACCCAGTTTCTCAAATTTGGAATGCAGAAGTTGGCTGCTCCCGTGTTTAGTGCACATCCAACTCATTCTATCTCTTGGATCACCCACTTGCATCACGTGCTTGCTTATCTGTCCTTTAAGGGCCACATCATGCTGAAGACATCCACATATTCCCTACATATTTTGGCAAAATGTTTTGTGCTGAGTAGGTAGTTGCAAGAAAAGAAGGAAGAGAAGGAGAGAGGGGAGGTGGGAGGGAGGGAGGGAAGGGGAAAGAAAGAGAAAAAGAAAGAAAAAAGAAAATAAAGTAAGAAAGAGATGTGGGGAGGGAGGAAGGAAGATTTTACTAACACAAATAAGCACTACGGATGGCTTTATCTTTGCACTAAAAGACTGATGATATTTGGTTAAATTAGTGCTGATGTTCTGTGAATGCCCCCAAATATTTTACATATTGTAATGAAAATATTTTTTTCGAGAGTTCATCAGACAAGAAGTGCAAGGAAACAAGGAAGATGAATAAGGTACAATGTCTGTTGTTCTTTGGTTAAGAAATCCTGATTCAATTAATTTCAGTCATACCATTTTCTGTAATCTCCCAACCAACTGAATTAGACACTACTTATGAATTCTATTGAAAGCTATATCAAATATCCTTGAGAAGCAGGAAACAAATAGTGTCTAAATAATAATTTAAAAAATCCTTACCTAAGGATTGAGTTCTCTTGTTGCTCTCTAAATACCAAGACTTACTTTTAAAATATAATGCCACGGTACCTGGGTGGCTCAGTCAGTTAAGTGTCCAACTCTTGATTTTGGCTCAGGTCACAAACTTAAGGTCCTGGGATCAAGCCCCGTGTTGTGCTCCACACTCAGCAAGGAGTCTACCTGAGGATTCTCTTTCTTCCTCTCCCTCCCACCTCCCCCCGTACTCTCGCTTTCGAATAAATAAATATTTTGAAAAATAAAAAAATACCAAATTCCCTGAGATATATATATATATATATATATATATATATATATAGTCTAGACTAATTATGTATAATAGCCTAATATATTACTACTATATTATTATTACTACTACATATTATTATATATTATTATACTATTATTATTTAATTATTATAGTATTATTACATTGCTATCATACTATTACATTACTATTATAATATCATTATTGGGAGGAGGGGCAAGATGGCGGAAGAGCAGGGTCCCCAAATCACCTGTCCCCACCAAATTACCTAGATAACCTTCAAATCATCCTGAAAATCTACGAATTCGGCCTGAGATTTAAAGAGAGACCAGCTGGAACGCTACAGTGAGAAGAGTTCGCGCTTCTATCAAGGTAGGAAGACGGGGAAAAAGAAATAAAGAAACAAAAGGCCTCCAAGGGGGAGGGGCCCCGCGAGGAGCCGGGCTGAGGCCAGGGCGAGTGTCCCCAGGACAGGAGAGCCCCGTCCCGGAGGAGCAGGAGCTGCACCAACCTTCCCGGGCGGAAAGGGGCTCGCAGGGAGTTAGAGCAGGACCCAGGAGGGCGGGGATGCCCTCGGGCTCCCGGGGACACTAACAGACACCTGCGTGCCCAGGAGAGTGCTCCGAGCTCCCTAAGGGCTGCAGCGCGCACGGCGGGACCCGGAGCAGCTCGGAGGGGCTCGGGCGGCGGCTCCGCGGAGGGGGCTGCGGGGCGGGAGCGCGAATCCAACAGCGCAGGCTCCGGAGCACAGGGCGCCAGGACACAGCCCAGGATCCGGCCTCCCCCGGGACAGGCAGAGGCCGGGAGGGCCCAGGACAGCAAGGACACTCCTGCCCCGAGCTGAGCAGATCAGCGGCCCCGCCCCGGAGCCTCCAGGCCCTGCAGACGGAGAGCCGAGAGCCCCGAGCCCCGTAGTTCCTGCGGAGGCTGAATCCAGGCTTCCAGAGTTGCCATAGCAACTGCAGCTGTTCCTCCTGGGGCCTCACGGGGTAAACAACCCCCGCTGAGCCCTGCAGCAGGCAGGGGCAGAGCAGCTCCCCCAAGTGCTAACACCTGAAAATCAGCACAACAGGCCCCTCCCCCAGAAGACCAGCTGGACGGACCAGTTCCAGGGGAAGTCAAGGGACTTAAAGTCTACAGAATCAGAAAATACTCCCCCGTGTTTTTTGTTTTTTTTTTTTCTTTTTTCTTTTCTTTTTGATTTCTGATTGCTTCCCCCACCCCCTTTTTTTTTCACCTTTCTTTCTTTTTCTTTCCCTTTTTCTTCTCTTCTTTCCTTTTTCTTTTCTTTTTCTTTTTTCTTTTTCTCTTTTCTTTCCTTCTCTCTCTTTCTCTCCTTTTCCCAATACAACTTGTTTTTGGCCACTCCGCACTGAGCAAAATGACTAGAAGGAAAACCTCACCTCAAAAGAAAGAATCAGAAACAGCCCTCTCTCCCACAGAGTTACAAAATCTGGATTACAATTCAATGTCAGAAAGCCAATTCAGAAGCACTATTCTACAGCTACTGGTGGCTCTAGAAAAAAAGCATTAAGGACTCACGAGACTTCATGACTGCAGAATTTAGATCCAATCAGGCAGAAATTAAAAATCAATTGAATGAGATGCAATCCAAACTAGAAATCCTAACGACGAGGGTTAACGAGGTGGAAGAACGAGTGAGTGACATAGAAGACAAGTTAATGGCAAAGAGGGAAACTGAGGAAAAAAGAGACAGACAATTAAAGGACCATGAAGACAGATTAAGGGAATTAAATGACAGCCTAAGGAAGAAAAACCTACGTTTAATTGGGGTTCCCGAGGGCGCCGAAAGAGACAGAGGGCCAGAATATGTATTTGAACAAATCCTAGCTGAAAACTTTCCCAATCTGGGAAGGGAAACAGGCATTCAGATCCAGGAAATAGAGAGATCCCCCCTAAAATCAATAAAAACCGTTCAACACCTCGACATCTAATAGTGAAGCTTGCAAATTCCAAAGATAAAGAGAAGATCCTTAAAGCAGCAAGAGACAAGAAGTCCCTGACTTTCGTGGGGAGGAATATTAGGGTAACAGCAGACCTCTCCACAGAGACGTGGCAGGCCAGAAAGGGCTGGCAGGATATATTCAGGGTCCTAAATGAGAAGAACATGCAACCAAGAATACTTTATCCAGCAAGGCTCTCATTCAAAATGGAAGGAGAGATAAAGAGCTTCCAAGACAGGCAGGAACTGAAAGAATATGTGACCTCCAAACCAGCTCTGCAAGAAATTTTAAGGGGGACTCTTAAAATTCCCCTTTAAGAAGAAGTTCAGTGGAACAATCCACAAAAACAAGGACTAAATAGATATCATGATGACACTAAACTCATATCTGTCAATAGTAACTCTGAACGTGAACGGGCTTAATGACCCCATCAAAAGGCGCAGGGTTTCAGACTGGATAAAAAAGCAGGACCCATCTATTTGCTGTCTACAAGAGACTCATTTTAGACAGAAGGACACCTACAACCTGAAAATAAAAGGTTGGAGAACCATTTACCATTCAAATGGTTCTCAAAAGAAAGCAGGGGTAGCCATCCTTATATCAGATAAACTAAAATTTACTCCGAAGACAGTAGTGAGAGACGAAGAGGGACACTATCCAACAAGAGGACTTAACAATCCTCAATATATATGCCCCGAATGTGGGAGCTGCCAAATACTTAAACAAATTATTAACCAAAGTGAAGAAATACTTAGATAATAATACACTTATACTTGGTGACTTCAATCTAGCTCTTTCTACCCTTGATAGGTCTTCTAAACACAACATCTCCAAAGAAACGAGAGCTTTAAATGATACACTGGACCAGATGGATTTCACAGATATCTACAGAACTTTACATCCAAACTCAACTGAATACACATTCTTCTCAAGTGCACATGGAACTTTTTCCAGAATAGACCACATACTGGGTCACAAATCGGGTCTTAACCGATACCAAAAGATTGGGATCGTCCCCTGCATATTCTCAGACCATAACGCCTTGAAATTAGAACTCAATCACAAGAAGTTTGGAAGGACCTCAAACACATGGAGGTTAAGGACCATCCTGCTAAAAGATAAAAGGGTCAACCAGGAAATTAAGGAAGAATTAAAAAGATTCATGGAAACTAATGAGAATGAAGATACAACTGTTCAAAATCTTTGGGATGCAGCAAAAGCAGTCCTGAGGGGGAAATATATCGCAATACAAGCATCCATTCAAAAACTGGAAAGAACTCAAATACAAAAGCTAACCTTACACATAAAGGGGCTAGAGAAGAAGCAGCAAATCGACCCGACGCCCAGCAGAAGAAGAGAGTTAATTAAAATTCGAGCAGAAATCAACGAAATTGAGACCAGAAGAACTGTGGAACAGATCAATAGAACCAGGAGTTTGTTCTTTGAAAGAATTAATAAGATAGATAAACCATTAGCCAACTTTATTAAAAAGAAGAGAGAGAAGACTCAAATTAATAAAATCATGAATGAGAAAGGAGAGATCACTACCAACACCAAGGAAATACAAACAATTTTAAAAACATATTATGAACAGCTCTACGCCAATAAATTAGGCAATCTAGAAGAAATGGACGCATTCCTGGAAAGCCACAAACTACCAAAACTGGAGCAGGAAGAAATAGAAAACCTGAACAGGCTAATAACCAGGGAGGAAATTGAAGAAGTCATCAAAAACCTCCCAAGACACAAGAGTCCAGGGCCAGATGGCTTCCCAGGGGAATTCTATCAAACGTTTAAAGAAGAAATCATACCTATTCTACTAAAGCTGTTTGGAAAGATAGAAAGAGATGGAGTACTTCCAAATTCATTCTATGAGGCCAGCATCACCTTAATTCCAAAACCAGACAAAGACCCCACCAAAAAGGAGAATTACAGACCAATATCCCTGATGAACATGGATGCAAAAATTCTCAACAAGATACTAACCAATAGGATCCAACAACACATTAAGAAAATTATTCACCATGACCAAGTAGGATTTATCCCCGGGACACAAGGCTGGTTCAACACTCGTAAAACAATCAATGTGATTCATCATATCAGCAAGAGAAAAACCAAGAACCATATGATCCTCTCATTAGATGCAGAGAAAGCATTTGACAAAATACAGCATCCATTCCTGATCAAAACTCTTCAGAGTGTAGGGATAGAGGGAACTTTCCTCGACATCTTAAAAGCCATCTACGAAAAGCCCACAGCAAATATCATTCTCAATGGGGAAGCACTGGGAGCCTTTCCCCTAAGATCAGGAACCAGACAGGGATGTCCACTCTCACCACTGCTATTCAACATAGTATTGGAAGTCCTAGCCTCAGCAATCAGACAACAAAAAGACATTAAAGGCATTCAAATTGGCAAAGAAGAAGTCAAACTCTCCCTCTTCGCCGATGACATGATACTCTACATAGAAAACCCAAAAGCCTCCACCCCAAGATTGCTAGAACTCATACAGCAATTTGGTAGCGTGGCAGGATACAAAATCAATGCCCAGAAATCAATGGCATTCCTATACACTAACAATGAGACTGAAGAAAGAGAAATTAAGGAGTCAATCCCATTTACAATTGCACCCAAAAGCATAAGATACCTAGGAATAAACCTAACCAAAGAGGTAAAGGATCTATACCCTAAAAACTATAGAACACTTCTGAAAGAAATTGAGGAAGACACAAAGAGATGGAAAAATATTCCATGCTCATGGATTGGCAGAATTAATATTGTGAAAATGTCAATGTTACCCAGGGCAATTTACACGTTCAATGCAATCCCTATCAAAATACCATGGACTTTCTTCAGAGACTTAGAACAAATTATTTTAAGATTTGTGTGGAATCAGAAAAGACCCCGAATAGCCAGGGGAATTTTAAAAAGGAAAACCATATCTGGGGGCATCACAATGCCAGATTTCAGGTTGTACTACAAAGCTGTGGTCATCAAGACAGTGTGGTACTGGCACAAAAACAGACACATAGACCAATGGAACAGAATAGAGAACCCAGAAATGGACCCTGAACTTTATGGTCAACTAATATTCGACAAAGAAGGAAAGACGATCCACTGGAAGAAAGACAGTCTCTTCAATAAATGGTGCTGGGAAAATTGGTCATCCACATGCAGAAGAATGAAACTAGACCACTCTCTTGCACCATACACAAAGATAAACTCAAAATGGATGAAAGATTTAAATGTGAGACAAGACTCCATCAAAATCCTAGAGGAGAACACAGGCAACACCCTTTTTGAACTTGGCCACAGTAACTTCTTGCAAGATACATCCACAAAAGCAAAAGAAACAAAAGCAAAAATGAACTATTGGGACTTCGTCAAGATAAGAAGCTTTTGCACAGCAAAGGATACAGTCAACAAAACTCAAAGACAACCTACAGAATGGGAGAAGATATTTGCAAATAACATATCAGATAAAGGGCTAGTTTCCAAAATCTATAAAGAACTTATTAAACTCAACACCAAAGAAACAAACAATCCAATCATGAAAGGGGCAAAAGACATGAAGAGAAATCTCACAGAGGAAGACATAGACATGGCCAAGATGCACATGAGAAAATGCTCTGCATCACTTGCCATCAGGGAAATACAAATCAAAACCACAATGAGATACCACCTCACACCAGTGAGAATGGGGAAAATTAACAAGGCAGGAAACAACAAATGCTGGAGAGGATGCGGAGAAAAGGGAACCCTCTTACACTGTTGGTGGGAATGTGAACTGGTGCAGGCACTCTGGAAAACTGTGTGGAGGTTCCTCAAAGAATTAAAAATAGACCTGCCCTACGACCCAGCAATTGCACTGTTAGGGATTTACCCCAAAGATTCAGATGCAATGAAACGCCGGGACACTTGCACCCCGATGTTTCTAGCAGCCATGTCCACAATAGCCAAACTGTGGAAGGAGCCTCGGTGCCCATCGAAAGATGAATGGATAAAGAAGATGTGGTTTATGTATACAATGGAATATTCCTCAGCCATTAGAAACGACAAATACCCACCATTTGCTTCAACGTGGATGGAACTGGAGGGTATTATGCTGAGTGAAGTAAGTCAATCGGAGAAGAACAAACAGTGTATGTTCTCATTCATTTGGGGAATATGAATAATAGTGAAGGGGAATATAAGGGAAGGGAGAAGAAATGTGTGGGAAATATCAGAAAGGGAGACAGAACATAAAGACTTCTAACTCTGGGAAATGAACTAGGGGTGGTGGAAGGGGAGGAGGGCGGGGGGTGGGGGTGAATGGGTGACGGGCACGGAGGGGGACACTTGATGGGATGAGCACTGGGTGTTATTCTGTATGTTGGTAAATTGAACACCAATAAAAATTAATTTATTAAAAAAATATATATAATATCATTATTAACTCATCCAGTGGAATAAAAGAGAATATCCCATTCATGCTAAATATCGATCTCTCAAAATACAAATTTTTAAAATTAAATAGCTTATTGAGTTCTTATTATTACCTTTAATTTTTCATCTTTAAAATTTGGGAGGAGTTATTTAAAATGTAGTATCATTTTTCATATATTTCTGGTTAGATTTAAAAGAAATGCTCTAAACATGATAGTAATGAAACAGTATGCAAAATTAAACTAAATCCACAAAAATCTTTTTTTTTTCCTGTTTCCCCACCTCATTTCTTTCCCCTCATTTGGATATTCTGCTACATGTGTATTAGCTACTTAAAGCTTTTCTGAAGCTCATTAATAATCTTTTCATGTTTACAGTTTCTTCTTCTGTGTCATTTTGGATAGTTCTATTGCTGTGTCTTCAGTTCATGACTCTTTTCTCCTACAATGTCTAATCTGCCATTCATCCCATTCAGTTTTGTTTTTCATTTTTTAATCTCAGACATTATATTTTTCATCTCTAGAAACTTTATTTATGTCTTTTTTGTATCTCCTGTGTCTCTATTTAACCTTTGACCATATGGACTATATTAATAATCAAAGCTTTAATGCTCTTGTACACTGATTTTAACTCTGTATTGATTCTGTGTCAGTTTTTGATGAGTTGATTTTTCTCTTTAGTGGTTGTGTTTTCCTTCTTCTTTATCTATCTGGTAATTTTTTTTGAAGATTTATTTATTTATTTGACAGAGAAAAAGAGAGAGACACGGCGGCAGTGGGGGGGCAAGGGAGAGAAAAAATCTCAAGAACTCTCCTCCCTGAGCATGGAGCCCCACCCAACCCATGGCTCGATCTCATGACCCTGAGATCATGACCTCAGCCAAACCAAGGGTCAGATGCTCGACTGACTGAGCCACCCAGGTGCCCCCTGTCTGGTAATTTTTGATCATCTTTGACTTTGTGGGTGCTGAATATTTTTGTATTCCTATACACAACCTTGAGCTTGTTTCTGGGACATAGTTAAGGTTACTTGTAAATACTTTAATCTTCTCAAGTCTTGCTCTTAATATTTGTTATTCAGGACCAATGTGGTGCATAGTCTAGAGCCCTCTATTCCTCAATATTGAGACAAGACTTTTCTGAGCATTCTACTCTGTGCTTTTTGGGTTATATTTACATTATTCCTTCCCCAAGTAAGTGCCAGGTGCTTTTATTTCTTCCCCCTGATTTTGGCAGCTTTCTTACCTGTATCGGCTATTGGGTCCACTGATGGAACTCAAGGGGGACACTCGGCAGGTCTGTAAAGTCCATCCCCTGTGCAGCACTCTTTCCTCCAGTATCAGTCCTGCAAACTCTTCCTGGACTTTGGTTTCTGTCTTTTCAAATCAAGGAATCTGATTTGCCCGTGTTTTCCCTCCCTCTGCTGGAAACTCTCTCAAAATAGCAAGCAGAAAGGCAAGTTGGGTGGCTCAGGCAGTTCAGCATCCAACTCTTGGTCTCAGCTCAGGTCTCTATGTCCTGGTTGTGAGTTCAAGCCTCACTCTGGGCATGGACTATCTTTTTTAAGAAAAGATTTATTTATTTAGGAGAAAGAGAGAGAGAGAGAGAGAGAGCGCGCAGGGGAAGGGAGGGCAGAGGGAAGAGAATCTCAAGCAGAATCCCGAGAGTGGAGCCTGACACAGGGCTCGATCTCACAACCCTAAGATCATGACTTGAGCTGAAATCAAGAGTTTGATGCTTAACCAAGGGAGCCACCCAGGTGCCCCATGATCTCCAGTCTCTTTTTTAAAAATTCAATTAGTTATCATATAGAATATTCTTAGTTTCAGAGGTGGAGTTCAGTGATACATCGGCTGCATATAACACCCAGTGCTCATCACATCACATGTCCTCACACATCACTCAGTTACCCCATCCCTCTACCTATCCCCCCTCCAGCAACCCTCAGTTTGTTCTCTAGAGTTAAGAGTTTCCTCTTGTTTGCAGTGTCTTTTAAACTATGATGACACAGCTATGCAGAATCAAATAAACCCAAAAAATATATATGTTAAAATCAGAAAGCAAGAAATTTGACTAGTGGTTTAAAATGGTGTCTGTCTGGTAGTTTCTGATTCAGCTTTCTGAATTCCCCTTAAAATATGCTGCACAACAATAAAAGAGATTAAAAACCAACACCATCACAGAATCCTCATATTGGAGATAATTACCACTTAATATATATCCAATGGAATTGCAAACAAAATGAGAATAGCCCTACTGAATAGAATAAAGAAAGATTATTTCTGCCTTAAGATCATTTCCCAGGCCCAGTATACAAGACCTAAGTCACTGGAGAAGTTGGCAGCTGTTGTTACACTTCTGTGTGAGTATAATTTTGAGACACTCAGAATGCTTTTGATCTTTCCTCACCTTTAATGTATCCCTGATCCAGTGTCATCAGTTCCTGTCTCCCAAAATCCACTGGGAAATTGAGATCACCATGAACTCAACTGGGCAGAAAAGAAGGTAGAGGTCTGGAAGCACTACTTTTCATTCTAGAAAATTCTACTCTTCCCAGATTGGGTCAAAACCAAAGCATCTATATGCCAATATGCTGGAGCTCTCCCTTCCTTACAAACTGTCTACTTGATATTACTACACTTGGAAGTCCCACAGACATTTTGAGTCCAAAGGAGTTCAAAATCTTCCCCCTCAAGGTTGATATCTTCCCAATATAACTTCTCCCTATAAGAGGCAACACCATTCACCCCATTAGTTATCCTAGAAAATTGGTGGCTTTGGATACCTCTCTCTCCCTCTTTTGTATCCAAGTCTATAAGACTGTCTCTTCAAAATTTCTTGGAGATACACTCTGTTCCTCATCACCACCGCCACACTGTGTCTAGCCGTCATGGCTCCCTCCTTCCGCAGTAACCTCCAAACCATCTCCTCGCTGCCCCTCCCCCAGCCCTCACTATTCCAACTCCTCTTGGGGTGATCTTCTCCAACTCCAGTCACAGCACCAAAAACGTTTAGAGGCCTCTTATTAATCTTAGGAAAACATCCCAAGACCTCAGCAGGGGCTGCATAGTCTGCACTGGCTCTTGCACTTGGCTTCAGCCACCCCAGACTTCTTTTAGTCCAAATGCTCTGAGCTCCCTTCTGCCTCGGAAGCTTTGCACATTCCATTTCCTCTGCCTGAAATAGTTTTATTTCCACCTGATGTGAAGCTAGCTTTAAATCACCCTTTATTGCCTCAGCTTAGAGAAATTTCCACAACTTCATAACCCCTCAATTCTAGGAAGGAGGATTCATTATGCGTCACATCCTGCATTTAATTTTTTATTTTATTTAAATTCAATTAATTAATGTATGGTGTGTTATTAGCTTCAGAGGTAGAGTTCAGTGATTCATCAGTTGCTGGAATACCCAGTGCACATGCCATCATGTGTCCTTTTTCGTGCCTGTCACCCAGTTACCCCATCTCCCCACCCACTTACATCCTGTGTTTTCCTTTGACACCCCAAGTAATCCTAGAAGTTACTTATGTGATAATTTGCTTATTCATCTCTGACTCTGCTGTTCCATGCCTCTCATAAAGAGCATCTCCACTGCTTATAGTGACTGCACAGCAGGAGCCCTCAGTAAATATTTGATAGCAAAATTAATGAATATGCTTTTTCTTTGAGAAACCCATATAAAAATAATACAGGTAAGTAATAAAAGAATTGGCAAAGACAGAATTTTTTGTCAAGATAAAGGAAAGTCCTTTACATGCCAGAACATGAGGCCAACTACAGTACTTCTCCATTAGTATTAGACTTAGTTATTGTACTTAAATTTAGCTTGTGAAAGCATAATGCTTTGTTTTAAAATCTGAATTAGCATTTTAATAGATAATGATATATGATCTCTAATAAGTAGGTATAATATAAAAGTATTTAATTTCTTTATATAATACCATGTGTACCATCTGGATTGAATAAAGGAGAAACAATGTGCGGTGCCTGGGTGGCATAGCGGTTGAGCGCCTGCCTTCAGCCCAGGTGTGATCCTGGAATCCTGGGATCGAGTCCCACATCAGGCTCCTCACAGGGACCCTGCCTCTGCCTCTCTGGGTCTCTTATGAATAAAGAAATAAAATCTTTTTTTTAAAAAAGGAAAAACAATGTGATGATTAATTTTATACATCAATGTGACTGGGCCATGGGGTGCCTAGATATTTGGTTAAACATTACTCTGGTTGTTTCTCTGAGGGTATTTTTGGATGAGACAGACATTTAAATTGATAGACTGAGTAAAGCAGGTTGCCCTCCCCAATGTGAGTGGGCCTCGTCCGATCAGTTGCAGACCTGAATAGAACAAAAAAGGCTGACTTTCCCCCAAGTAAGGGAGACTTCCTTCTGCCCAATGGAGCAGTCTCCAAACTGAAACATTAGCTTCCTTCCTGCCTTTGGATTCAAACTGAAACTCTTCCTGGGTCTAAGTCTGCCAGCCTTCAGACCAGAGACATACCTTTGCTTCTCCTGATTCTCGGGCCTTTGGACTCAGCCTGGAACTACACCATCAGTTCTCCAGGACTTCGAGTGTGCTGACTCACCTGGCAGGTCTTGGGACTTGCCAGCCTTCATAATCACATAAACCAATTCCTTATAATAAATCCCTTTAAAAAAAATAAAAAATAAATAAATCCCTTTTTATATATACACACACACCTTTTTGTACCCTTTCTCTGGAGAATCTTCATCCATAGAGGTACCAGTGAAACTAGTAAGGCTGGAGATATATCAAATATGGGTGATAATAGTGCACCTAGTAAAAGTGCCATCCTCAGTTGCTTCTAGGCAACACAGAGGCACCACAAACACAGGGAGGGTTTGGAGAGGGACCGGACTGACTGCTTTATGCAATTTAAAAGCACAAGCCAACGGGGGAAAAAAATCTCTAATGTAACTTAATTCATTAAGTGTCCTAGGGAAGTTTGGGTTCCCTCCGTAAAATACATCCTAGCTTAATAAATTTTAGTTATCTCACTTTTGACTATAACCTCAGTGACTCAATTATTTTAATTGGAAAAGGCTAACCGACCAGAGATTTGTGACTAAATTCCTGCTTATATTGTCTCCCCTCAAGGTCACATTTTCAAACTTGACTGTAAGAAACAGCTGAGGAGCTATAAATGCTGACTCCTGGATTCATCCCCTGGTGATCCTAATTCAATAGGCCTGAGGTGGGGCCTGGAGTCACTCATTCAACAAGTTCATGAGAGTTTCGGGTGCTGATGCCCACAGAGCCCAGCCTGGAAAACATTGAAGCAGGCTGGTGGTAACTATTCTTTAAAACTGCCACACATAGGATATTGGGATACTTGATGGTAAATAAAATAGCCTTCTGGAAAATACGTAAAGCTGAGTGATGGAGTTCATAGCATTCTTAATTTACTTTTATACTTTTCTGGACTTCCTGACATTTTGTAGAGGTGCAGGATTTTAAAGTCAGGAAGCCGCATTTGAAAAACCATCGGTATGTGCTGTCTTGTTTTTAGCATCTGGGTTTCATTGTGGGTCTACTCACACGAAAAACGAAACACTGCAACTTTTTTGAAGGCAAAGGCACTAAAATGTCAGAAGTGGCTCTAGCCCTTGGGGGACAATAACATATTTTGGTTCTTCCTTCACCTTTTGGCACTCCATTCACTTTTTGGTGGCAGAGCATGAACTTTATTATTTTTTAAAGATTTTACTTATTTATTCATGAGAGACACACACAGAGAGAGGCAGAGATGCAGGCAGAGGAAGAAGCAGGCTCCTGGAGGGGAGCCTGATGCAGGACTCGATCCCAGGACCCCGGGATCACACCCTGAGCCAAAGGCAGACGCTCAACCACTGAGCCACCCAAGTGTCCCTAACTTTATTTTTAAGATACAATAAAGCTGTTTTCTATTCCAAGAGTTCTCTTCTCAAACCACTTCACAAAGCAGTTGACAGTTTGGACAGAAATAAAAGCATGTCTCCATCATAATTCCCGCTCATTGGAAATAAAGTGAGGAAAACCATGAAGTGAGGAAAACCATGAAGTGAGGAAAACCACGAAGGCTGCAAAATCGTTTATTTTTGTGCATCTCCAATCTCTCCCTCTTATTTTCTCTCTCTTACTCTGGTATTAGTTCCACCACTAGATCCCAGATATTCAAGCCCATGGTGTCTCCCCACTTTTAAATCTCCTACTCCTATCCAAGCAGAGTAATGATGAGCATGCTCTCCTTGTCACCTTGAACTTATTCACACTCTCAGGAGCCCCTTGGGCCCAGAGAAAACTTACCTGTCCTGCCCCCTTACCTCCTCACGGCCTTGCTTCCTTAGGTAGAAATAATGAGGGGCCCCGAATGTCACCCCTCTGATGCCCAGCACTCACAGCCTGGCCACGATGTCAGCCCTGAGACCACAGTGTTAATCCCATTTTACCTTTGTCTCTAGTTTAATCTGAGAGTAATTCCAGGCTCCCCGGTCACACTTTACTTTTTTTTTTTTTAAACGATTTTATTCATTTATTCATGAGAGAGGCAGAGACAGGCAGAGACAGGCAGAGGGAGAAGCAGGCTCCCCAAGGGAGCCTGATGCAGGACTCGACCCCAGGAACAACCTGAGCCAAAGGCAGACGCTCAACCACTGAGCCACCCAGGTGCCCCTACTCTGTATTTTAATAATCCTACAGTTCTGCATAGCCCTCCGCTGACCTCCTCTCCTGCTCCACGTTCTCTCCGAAAACCCCTGCCACTGTGCTCTTCAGAACTTATGGTCCATTCGTGGTGATCTGCAGTTAGTTTCTTTGATGTTACTATCATAACTGTTTTGGGGAGCCCCGAACTATGCCCATAGGAGACGGTGAATTTAATTGACAAATGTGTATGTTGTGACTGCTCTACCAACTGGCTGTTCCCCCATCAAAATATGAGCAGACTATGCAATTAACTCAGTGGATGAAGGAAAGGGTCAACACAGGGTCATATGTAAACACTACCAGCAAACCAGTAATACAAGGGAATTTTCTGAATTTGATAAAATGTCTATAAAAAAACCTTGCAGCTACTATCACCTTCAGTGATGGACTATTGAATGCTCTCCTCCTATGCTGGAAACACAATAATGGTGTCCCCTCTTATCACTTCTACTCAGTCTTGTACTAGTGGTACTAGCCAGTGCGATAAGGCACAAAAAACGAAATAAAAGCCATTAACAATTGGAAAGGAAGAATTATACTGTTATTCACAGATAAAATGGTTTTGTACATGTAAACTATCCAAAGGAACAAACAAATTGCTAGAATTGAGTTAACGTGATTGTGGGATACAAGGTCAACACACGAAAATCAATTGTATCAATAAACAATTGGAAAATTAAATATTTTTAAGTTACTGTTTACAATAGCATCAAATGACATTAACTACTTTTGAATAAATTTAATAAAAGACGTGTAAGACCTCAAAACTGGAAACTACAGAACATTACCAAAATAAATTACAGAAGAAAAATGAAGAGATATACAATTTTCATGGAATGGAAGCCTTGCTATCATTAAGACGTCAATTCTTCCTAAATCAATCTATAGATTCAATGTGATGCCAGGAGACTGGGAAGTGGGAGAAGGAGGAATTATATTGCTGAGAGTTTAAAAAAGCACAGTCTCTTTGAAAAATCCGGTAATTTCTAATAAAGTTAAACATAGGACTACCCCATGACCTAGGAATTCTCCTCTTTGGTAAATACCCCAAAGAAACAACTAAATAGATCCACTAAAATTCTTGTCCAGAAATTTTCCTTAAAGCTTTATTCACAGAAATTCAAAACCGGAAGCAACTCAGTCGCTCATTAACAAGAGAATGCATAAGCCAAGTACGGTAAATTCACACAATGGGATACTACACAACAATAAAAAGAATAATCAATTGAAATATGTTAGAAAATCAATGAATCTCAAAAACATTATCTATTGTGACATTAAAAAAGTACATGCTGTAAGATTTCATTTAGATGGAGTTCAAGAAGAAGCAATTCTATCTGTGCTGTTGGAAACCAGACCAGTAGTTGCATCTGAATAAGTGAGCTCTGACTAGAAAGAGGCATGAGAGAATTTTCTGGAATAATGGAACTGATGTATATGTGATGTTTTATATATAATGGTCTTATATGTAAATATGGTATATTATAATGTATATACACATATATATATTATGTATATAAAATTTTAAGCTGTTCACTGAAGATTTGTCCATTTATTGTATATAAATTACTAAAGTATAAAATATATTTGTTGCCCACACTCATCTCCCTCCCTGCTTTATTTTTCTTTATGACATCTATCCCATTTTAACTTACTACATAATCTTTTATTTAGCTTTAGTTTTCACATTGTTTATCTCCCCTAGTAGTATGTAAGTTCTAGAAGGGCAGAGCTTTATTTGGTTCATTGCTGGATCTCAACAATGAGAACATTAGTGTATAACAAGCAGTCAAAAATATTTGTTGGAGGAATAAAAGACATCTGAATTTTTGTATCAGATACCTTATATCTCTCCTACTTTTCTTTTTCCTGTAATATGGTTTTTCCTCTCTTCTTTTTATCACTAGACTCTCAAACACTGGGTCTCCTCACAGTGCTATACCTATGTGATACCAAGAGCATATGATTTTTTTAACACAGCCCCCATGACAAAATTATCTTTAAGAATATCCTGTAATGAAACAAATAATAATGGTCAGAAAAAACTACAGTGAAAATCTTCTTTGGAAAAATCATTGTTAATAAAAGTTGAAGCAAATATTATAATTCCAACAAGGAAAAATGTAATGGATCGATCCTTTTTTTTTTTTTTCTTTTTTAAAGAGGGAGAGAATGGTGATGGAAGAAGGGCAGAAGGGGAGGGAAAGTGAGAATCTCAGGCAGGTTCCATGCTCAGTGCCAAACCAGAAGCAGAGCTTGATCTCACAACCCTGAGATCCTGTTCTGAGCTGAAACCAGGGGTCGGACACTTGGGTCTGACGCTTAACTGACTCAGGCGCCCGGATTGATACTTTTAAATTAGATCTTCATCTTGAAAAATAGAGGAAAACATATTCACATATTGCTCAATCTTAGTAATGAATAATAAATAACATTATAGTTTCTGTCTTAAAGTCTGACTCCACCCAAACAGATCTTTTCTGCATTTTCATGCAGTAAACTGTATAGCTACATTTGCCAACCTATTTGTGCCTATAGGTGATCAAAGCACACTTTATTAGTTTCTATTTCAAGAGCTTATTTCACAACAAACAAAAGAAGTAGAAAAAGTCTGAGAGGCAAGCATAACTTTGACAGAAAATTTTAAAAATCCTTTTAAAATCTAGAAATTGCAATGCTGTCTGCCTATTGACTTCTTTGGGATAGATTCGGGCAGCTTCCAAATGTGCCTGCAGTCCAGAAATTTAAAACAAAATTAAATCTCCAAATGGTTACATGGAATGATAGATTGAAGCAATTTGATTTCTACGTCTTTGTCTTTACAATCACGGCACTACATTTTTTTTTATTTTCAACCCACTGTGTAAACACAAAAATTTATAGTTTTATAAGGTTTGGACACACAGACCACCGCTGAGATGGGCTGATCTGATGTATGACATGGTTACTCTCAACACAAACAGAGAGCTAAGTCCATGTGTGCCTGGGGTGATTATATAACCAGGCCTTCTCTGAATTAGTATTTGTGCAGAATCCAATACATTTTACAAAATAAGAAGTTAAACTTTTCTTCTTTGAAGGTTGCATATATATACCTTTAAAATTCCACAGTAAACCACAGCAGTGTTTTAGCACTTAGACCAACAAACGATTTTGTCCCACCCACCAGTGCAAGTGGAAAGCAGTCCAAACCTCTCATCACAAAGGTTCACTGCCCAGAACAGGCAGTGCAGGAAATGGAGCAGTCCTGGGAAGGAGAATAGAATCCTAAAAGGAAGCGTCAGGAGCCTCAAGTCCGCTCAGGATGACAGTGCAGGGCAAATCCTAGTGAGACTCTGGACCTTTGCTTTGTGGAGTGCTCTGTGCGATGATTTGGCTAGAGAACATAGCATGGAATTAGAGGGAATAGTGCTTCTGATCAAGTCCAGATACTGGAGAACTCCAAAAATAAAAAAGAAGAAAACAAGTGTTGAAAATGCCTCTGTGTGCAAATAATACTAATTACCGTCATTCATGCGAGCTAATTGCCATTTTCCCTAATCCTCATACAGCATATTAACCTTGGTCCCTATCCCCACATATGTGTCAGATTAAGTTTAATTGGACAATGTGTGCTTGGTCATCACAGTTTATAGCTCCTGTAGCCTAACCTAGCCTATCTGCCCATAGTTTTTTTTTTTTTTTAAGATTATATTTATTTATTCATGAGAGACACAGAGGCAGAGACACAGGCAGAGGGAGAAGCAGGCTCCACGCAGGGAGCCCGACGTGGGACTCGATTCTGGGTCTCCAGGATCATGACCTGAGCTGAAGGCAGGTGCTAAACCGCTGAGCCACCCAGGGATGCCCTGCCCATAGGTTTAAAGAAGTCAATGGAACATTTGTCCCCTGATTTTGTTTTCCCCCATAAAAGCTGAATTCTAGGACGCTTTGGGTTGTCCACGGTCGGGAGTCCACCGGGGCTCTCCGTGTGGCCATCCTCGCCCCTGCTGCTGAGCCTCCACCTGCTGACCCCGGCTGGCCACTTCAGGGATTCGGGAGACACCCGGTGCCGTCGTTGCGTGGCAGTCACTGAGAAGGCAAAGCCAAGGAGCTCCGCCCTCTGCATGCCTGCATTGCTGTGCACCAACTGAGATGACCGCTTCTCCCTCACTGGGCCCTGTGTATGATACCCGGAGGTTCCAGATTGCCCCGAAGTCCCGATTGCAATTATTCTGTCCCCCAATTTTTGGTTCAGAAAATGTGTATTTTTCAGCCCAGGCCCGTGTGACTGTGCAGCTCACATCACTCGAGTGGTGTGACCTGGGACACAGGGAAGGGGGCCTGGGGTGCTGGTGCCAAGCACCCTGCGGTGCTGTTCGGTGTCCCACCTGCCCTGGAGGGACAAGCAGGATGGCAGGGACAGAGGCCACGCTGCCAGGCTGTCCTGGAAGCTGGCCGCCCTCCACAGCCACGGCCCAAACCTCCGCAGGCGGACGGGGCTGCGTTCAGTCAAGTGCTGCTCCCAAACAAGGACACGGGCTGGGAAAGGGGCCCCTTGGGACCACAAGCGGTGCTTCTGGTGATGCCTGTGTTAGGCCCCGCCGGCCGCTGTGACCAGTGACCGCAGGCTGGGCATCTGAAAACATGCTATATTTATTATATCCAATTCCGAAGGTCAGACGTCCACAGTGGATCAGCAAGAGGCAGGAGAGAGAACCTGTTTCCCCGCCTTTTCCTGCTTTTAGGGGCTGCTCACATTCCTAGTCCTTGACATCAATGAAAAAAGCTTTGTAGGCCTCGCTTCCAAAGGCGATTATATAGCTTGTGGAAGTGAGAACAACTCTCTCTACTTATACTATAAAGGACTTTCTAAGACTTTGCTAACTTTTAAGTTTGATACGGTCAGAAGTGTTCTGGATAAAGACGGAAAAGATGATACAAATGAATTTGTTAGTGCTGTGTGCTGGAGGGCATTGCCAGATGGGGAGTCCGATGTGCTGATTGCTAACAGGGTACAATTAAGGTGCTGGAGTTGGTAGGAAGGGTTTACTCAAGTTAAATTGTTTTTGATCCTGCTGAAATACATCTGCAGCTGACAATGAGAGAAGATAGAAACTCATGTGATGTCTCTCCCCAAAGTCATCATGGGTTTTGGATTTGAGTATTTTTTCTTTTTTTCTTTTCTTTTTCTTTTCTCCTTCACTACTTTTGGGACATTGGGAATACCCAGTGAACTCTCCACCATCAATGTAACTCTATGGACTTTGCTGCTGTTGGTGGTGTGGTTATCTAATTTTTGTGATAGGGAAACAAATTCTTTTGAATAAAAAATAAATAACAAAAAATAAAAGTTTACTTAGCCACAGTTGAAAAAAAAAAAAACAGATTTGACCTCTGTTTCCACCTTCACATCTTCCCAGGTCCTCCCCCCTACTTTCCTTTGGGAGGACAGTTGTAATTATAGCAGGTTCACTTGGACAACCCAGGATATTGCAGGGTAATCTCTGCATACCAAGATGCCTAAGGTAACCACACCTGCGAAGCCCCTTTTGGCCCATGGTAGGCAGACACAGATTCCAGCATTGGGATGTGGACATCCTGAAGGACATGGGGGGGATTGCCCTGCCCTCCACAATGATCAGAAAATATCAAAGCAAGGAAAAGCATGCTTTAAAAAAAAAAATTTTATTTATTTATTTGAGAGAGAGCATGAATGGGGGCTGGCGGTTGGGGGAGAGAGGCAGAGAGAGAAGCAGACTCCCCGCTGAGCAGGGAACCTGATGGGAGGCTCATCTCAGGACCCCAGGATCATGACGTGGGCCGAAGGGAGACGCTTAGCTGACTGAGCCACCCAGGTGCCCCTAGGTAAAGCATTCTTGACACAGTGTTAATTGAAGCAAACTATCCAATAAAATAAAAATTTATCCAATAAAAATGCACGTGTGGAGTAGGAAATCAGGTTTAAATGTGAAATAAGTTCCGTAAAAAGAGCAGGATTGTGTGTGTGCGCTTATCACTTGCCATCACTCCACCTCTAGTCAATCATTTCCTTTAGTGGTATATTCTGGGGGGGGGGGGGAGTTGACATTTGTCAGAACACACAAAGAGAGAGATTAAAATTTTAAAAAGCAGTCAGTCTTTCCTTTATATCAACAAATAATTAAATTAGGAGTTCCATTTTCATTCCTGATTTGTAATAAGACGGAAATAAATAAATGAAGGAAAGCAAAACCCACAAATAGCCTGGTCAGATGGAAGAGTGATTGTCACTTCAATTTCACGATTCAGTCAAGTAAACAAAGGCAGTATAGCCATTCATAATATTGAAAGAAAGGGTATATGGGAATCTAGACACCAAACCCTGTATTGGTTCTTTTATTTTTTTAAAGATTTTATTTATCCATTTGACAGAGAGAGAGAGAGAGAGAGAGCGCACAAGCAGGGGGTGCTGCAGAGGGAGAGGGAGAAGCAGACACCCCGCTGAGCAGGGTGCCTAGTGTGGGGCTCCACCTCAGGCCCCGGGGATCACAACCTGAGCCAAAGGCAGATGCCCAACAACTAAGGCACCCAGGCACCCCTCACCATATTGATTTTTTAGAAATTCCGTTTATAGTCTAAATTTGTTATCAACTTTTATAACAGCTTTCTTGAGCTATATTTCACATACCACAAAAAATCATATTTTTGAAGTATACAATTTGGGTTTTTGACACAAGAATAAAAGTGCAAAAATAACTACTAATTTTAGAACATTTTAATCACCCTAAAAGAAACCCCATTCTCATTAGCAGTCACTCCTCATTCCTCCTGGCCCCTGGCAATCAATCACTAGTCCACTTTCTGTCTCTATTAATTATCTATTCTGGACATTTCACATAAGTGGAATATGTGTCTTTTGTTACTGACTTCTCTTAGTATAATATTTTCAAGGTTCACCCATGTAACATGGATCAGTATTTCATTAATTTTCATGTCTTAATAATAGTCCATTGTATGGATATCCCTCATTTTATTATCCACTCATCAATTGATGAACATTTGGAGCATTTCCATTTTTGGGGTATTATGCATAATGCTGTTATGAACATTCACGTACAAGATTTTGTATAGACGTAGTTTTCATTCTCTTCAGTATACACCTAGGAGTGAAACTGCTGGGTCACATGATAATGTCACGTTTAACATTCTGAGAAACTGCCAAGCTGTTTTCCAAAGTGGCTGCACCATTTTACAACCTTACCAGCAGTGTTCAATTTCTAGACATCCTCGTCAATACTTGTTATGATTAGACTTGTTTTTAAAATTCTATCAACCTTAGTGGGTCTGAACTGGCATCTCATTGTGGTTTTGATTCTCATTTTCCCTAATCATAATGCTACTGAAACATCTCTACATGTACTTATTGGCCATTTGGATGGCCTCTTGGGAGAAATGTCTAATCAAATCCTCTCCATTATTGTGAGTTCTTTGTCCTTTTATTGTTGAGTTGTAAGAATTCTTTATATATTCTGGACACAAGTGCTTCATCAGATGTATTGCAAATATTTTTCCCATTCTGTGAGCATGTTAATTTTTCAAAACTAAACACACTTTAGGCTCACTTATTGAAGACAATAACAATGCCAGAAAACTTACTCTGGATATTATCTTTTTACATTGATATTTTCCTCTCTATTCCTTTCTTTCCTGTCTAAAGTTCAATGTTAGCATTCTGAAGTTATTTAACATGTAATTGTCAAAGACAAATATTACCTTGACATGGAATCGTGGAGCTCCTTTCTGAGACACTTGTTCTTTTTATCTTGCACTGCAGTTTTTATTTCTTTGTATCTATAACCATCCAAAGAGAGAGAGAGAGAATGAGGGAGAGAAAGATCTTTATTTAATAAATGCTCTCATCTTGTCTGTTACTGATAAAATCGAAGATTATGCCCCATCTTGGAGCTCTAGGTAGTCCCCAAGGGTTGCTCTGTCAAAATTCCAAACAACTAAGGATGAACTTCTTACTCTATTAGGGCTGCTTTTTCTTCTGCTGCTGCTGTCAGTGTCTGCTGCTGTGCTTTGTAAACATGAAAGTCTTTTTAGGAGCCGTAATCCTTCACCGAGCAAGTGATAATCTCTGTCTAGGCCATCTCAAAATTTTAATAACCCAGAAGTTTGTATTACAAGGAACATTAACCAAAATACTTGTCCTGGAATAGAATTATCCCAGTTACTACTTTCTTTTTTATCTTTTCTTTCTTTCTTTCTTTCTTTCTTTCTTTCTTTCTTTCTTTCTTTTTTTGGCTTTGCCCATAATATCTCTGTCTATCTTCAGACATGCTATCAAATCAGGTCACTTGTTTTTTTCATGGGCTTTTCCTATGACAAGATAACTATAATATGACCTGAGATCTTTATAGTGCTTTTTCAGTCTCTGGGTCTTTGTTCAAACCTAAACTGTTAGCATTTAAGGTCCTCTCTCAATACTCTTAAAAGACATTTCGATAAAATGGTTTCCATAGCAAGATATATCCTCCCTGCCAGGTGGGAGTTATGTTCATCCTTTGGTGATCATGCAGCATGAAGTGTAGTATTTGATAAGGCCAAGGAAGAATCTTCTCTGTTGCAAAATTACTGCAAAAGCCTTAAGTTAAATTTCTCATTTGTTATTAGGAATAGTAAGGGCATATATTTGTTTTTAGGAAAAAAATACCCTGACAGCCTACATAGTTGATTCCATTGTCATTTCTTTATACTCAACTCTAATTCACATAAAATTATCAGGAAGTTCTATTCTGGCTTGTGAATTTGGTTAGCTAAATTATTATTATTTTTAAAGATTTTATTTATTTATTCATGAAGACACAGAAAGGGGGGGGCGGGGGGCAGAGACACAGGCAGAAGGAGAAGCAAGCTCCATGCAGGGAGCCCAACGTGGCACTCAATCCCGGGACTCCAGGATCACTCCCTGGGCCAAAAGGCAGGCACCAAACTGCTGAGCCACCCAGGGATCCCAGTTAGCTAAATTATTAATGAGATAACTAAGTGGATTATTGGACATCTACATAGTGAATACTATATACCTAGTATATGTCAGAACCATTAGTAACATGAAATTATGCTCATTAAGAAAGCAGGATTTAGTAGGTTCGTTTTGATAGCCATTATATAAATGAAGAAGCTTTTCAGTCATTGAAAGGATATACATGAAACTAATATAACATTGTAGGTTAACTATACTGGAATTAGAATGTGATAAAACAAAAAAAAACATTGAACGGAAATACACCAAAGTATTAATGTCCTTGAGAGTATCTGTGAGTGTTTTCTTTGTCAGTAATTTCCAAGTGTTCTGCAAAAGCAGTTTTCATTGATTCAAAGATGCCTCCTTTCACACGTTAACAGCTCCAGGATTGGGATGCACTTTACAATCACTCTCCACCAGGCAGCACTTGTGACATAATAGTCATGGTCTGTGTATAAATATCCAAACTGTAGACTACTGAGTGCCTGCAGTTTGGAAGACCATCCCAGAGTCAAGAACACTCATTTAAGCAATGTGGCATTGATAACACTCTTGTTCTCACAGAGGACGATATCACGTGGAAAACACAAACTTTGATGATCTTGTGTCAAAAATCATTTAGAGGAATTGCACTATAAGTGAAGAAGTTTTAGTACTATCTTAACCAATTTATTTTGCTTATATTTCTTTGTTCATTCTTAGGTATGCACAAGAGGGATATATGATTTTTTTAAAAAATCTGCAAAAAGTAGCCTAGAAGAATCTATTATAAAAGTCTTTTTGTTTTATTTTTTTAAATAATTTTATTTTATTTGAGAGAGTGAGCAAGAGAGTGACAGCATGAGTGGGGTGGAAGGGCAGAGGGAAAGGGAGAAGCAGACTCCCCACTGAGCAGGAAGCTCCATGGGGGGCTCCATCTCAGGATCCCTGGGACCATGACCTGAGCCGAAGGCAGACACTTAACCAATTGACCCACCCAGGCATCCCCCCAAAATGCCATTCATTCATTCATTCATTCATTCATTCATGAGAGACAGAGAGAGAGAGGGAGGCAGAGACACAGGCAGAGGAAGAAGCAGGCTCCACACAGGGAGCCACAGAGATGTGGGACTCAATCCTGGGACTCCAGGATCACACCCTGGGCTGAATGTGGCGCTAAACCGCTGAGCCACCCGGACTGCCCTAAACAGTGGTTTAATGAAATGGAAATTTATTTCTCTGTAGGTAACTATCTGTAGGTAAGCGATCTGGGGCTGCAGGAGAAAGGAAGGTGAGCAAAGAAGTATGCCCTCCAACCAGCAAAGACAGAGCCCAGGTACATGGGCCTGAATTAGGCACACAGACCCACGCAGGAGCTGCAAGGGAGGCTGAGAAATGTCTATTTTCTATATTAAGGATCAGCAAACATTTTTCTGTGAAGGGCCAGGTAGTAAATATTTTAGCCACATAACATCTCCATTGCATTTTCTTCCTCCTTCTCCTCTCTCTCCACCCTCCTTCCCTCCTTCTCCTCCTCCTCCTCTTCTTCTCAACAATTCCTTTGTGATGGTTAATTTTACTTGTCAACAGGACTGAGGGTGTAAGTGATGCCCAGACAGTTGGTGAAACATGACTCCTGGGCGTGTCTGTGAGGGCGTTTGTAAAAGAGATTAGCATTTGATTCAGTAGACTGCGTAAAGAAGGTTTGGGGAGCATCATCCAAACTTAGTGGCCCAAATGGAACAAAAAGGCAAAGGCAGGGCAAACTCTTCCTCTCCCTTTTTGAGCTGCAACTCCATATTTTCCGGTCCTCAAGCAACAGAGTTCCTGGTTCTTAGGTCTCTAACTCAGACTGAATTATGCTATCAGCTCTGCTGGTTCTCCAGGTTGCACGTGGCAGATGGTGGGGCTTCTCAGTCACCATAGTCATATGAGCCAACTCATATCTGTATACTTCTCCAGAGAACCCCAACCAAAACACAACTGTGAAAACATTCTTAGCTTGTAGGACATAAGAAGACAGACAACAGGCTGAATTTGGCCTATGCTGAACCCTCTTCCAGACAGTCACGTGCATAGCTGCAAACTTGAGTTCCATTACTGTGGAGTTGGGGGGGGGGGGTTGGGCGTGAAAATGTACTGCAGAATAACTAGCTATTTCTGTCATAGCATATTTTAATGTTACAATGTTTGTAAAAATTTAAGACTACCACTTATTTGAAATAATAAGGGAGCTGCTCAGAACATCAGTTTAAAAGGCAAATACAAAGTTTATAGAATATTTTAAAGCTCTACAGACAAAAATTAAACATGGAAAGAAACCTGGGAGTAAATTAACTAAAAACATTAATATTAACTCTCTTTGGTTGATTTGCTTCTGTGTTATTTCATATAATTTATCTTCCTATTTGTCTGAATTGTGACAATTTTATTATAATGTGTACATATGACCATTTAAGTGCAATTTTTTATTTTATTTATTTATTTTTTTAATAATAAATTTATTTTTTATTGGTGTTCAATTTTAAGTGCAATTTTTTAAAGAATAAAAAGTCAATCATTTAAAACTATCCCTTCATTCATATATAAGAATAAATCCATAGTTTTCATCTAACATGATTCATGTCATAGTGATGTATTTAAAATGCAATATCTGGTAAAATTTCAGAGCTGGAAGCCACCATATATAATATATATTATATATACTTATATATATTATATAAAATTTTTAACTTTTCAACAGTTTAGTACTAGAAAAAGGTGACTTTTATTCTTTAGTTACTATGTGCAGAAATCAGATGTAATTTCTCATCACTGGTTTGAAGGCAAAATGTTCAATAATGAAGGAAAGAATATTCTAGTCAGTGGTTCTCAACAAAAATCCACTCCAAGCTTTCTGGGGGACACAGAGGGAGAACAGCTTAAATTGGCATGGAATTGGGGATCACTGCTGACACGTTATTGGTAGGAATCCGGGAGGCTGGAACTCCTCCAGTTCAGGGAGAGTCCTCTCTCATCAGGTGGGATCCTATGTTTCATGTGACTTTCATGTAGATTAAAACCCACTGATAACTACCTGAGCTTAGAACTTAACTCAGATTTATATGAAAACCAAATAATGTCTTTGCACACTTTTATACACTGAATTTCCTAGAAAAGTAATTACCATATTTGAGGGAAACTTAGAATTTGTTTGTTTTGGAACTTTGCCAAGAGTTGGTCACCATTTTAGAAAATCCTATCACTGATAGAAGCACTGCACATATAAGTTGAGTCACAAATGCAAAACTCCCGAATCCTCTACCTTTGTAGCTATCACACTCATGGTGAATTTGCCTAGGAGGGCAGGCATCTGATCTCCATGAACTTTTCTGGCATAGTCATGCCCATGCATTTATGTATGAGATGCATATTATTTAAATTATTATCTTTTTATTTGTTTTGATCTTCTGATCTAACATAGAAAACTTATAAACTGAGATTGGTTTTAGATAAGCTTATGGGTCCCTGATTGAAACCCTCAAAAAATTTGAAGATTATTGGCAAGGATAGCCCAAAGCCAATGATTTTTATTTCTGTGGAATTTATGCCTACCAGTTTGACCTGGGCTGTTATGTTACTGCTTTCAACTGGAGGATTGTCCGAGTTGGAAGATCCGAGGTGGTTTCACTCCCCTGACTGGCAGGTGGTGCTTCCTGTGGGCTGGGGGACTTTGATTCTCTACCACATAGTTTCTCACCCTCCTCCACATTCAAGCGACTTCATCACATGTCTTAGGGTACTGTTCCCAAAGAATGAAGGCAGAAACTGTAGGGCCTCTTGCGACCTATGACCCAGAACTCAGCATCACTTCTGCTACATTTTTCTGGTGAAAGCTAACAGGTTAGCCCAGATGCAAAGCCAGGGGGTAGAGGTAGGAAGATGGTGGATAAAAAGACTCTACTTCTGTACAGGAGGAATAGGAACATCACAACACACAGGCAGATGCATACTAGGATGGCTCAACTGTGTAGCTATTAAACAATCTTTTCAGCAGACTGCCTCTCCTCTACTGTTCTGCCCACCACCGTGTTGTGTATTCTACACCCACTGCCTCATGGCAGATGGCCTCTCCTCTGCTCCCTTGTGGTGTATTCAATACATTTCTTAATTATTCTTAATTTCTAAAAATTAATAAAAATTTCTTATTTAATTGCCTTAATTTTAAAAAAGATAAAAACAAAACAAACCCCCTCCCCCAATATATTCAAATATTTTTTCTTGCATCCAACTCTTCCTATTGGTCCTTTGTCTTCAATCAAACTAAATAAAATAAGAGGTTCCTGGGTGGCTCAGTTAGCTGAGTGACTAACTCTTAGTTTCAGCTCAGTTCATGATCTCAGGGTTGTGAGGTTGAGCCCATGATGGCTCTGTGCTGGGTGTAGAGTCTGCTTAAGATTCTCTCTCTCCCTTTCTGTTGCTCTTTCCTTTCCCTCTCTTAAAAAAAAAACATACAAAATAAGGCAAATCTCTTTTTCAAATAACAGCTGTTCAACTGTTTGAAGAGAGCTATAATATGACTTCTAAGTCTTCTCTTCCTTTGTTCTTTTGCCATTTCTCAACCTAACTTGTTGCCTTTATTCTAGAATTATAGAATAAACCAGAGCAAATATTTCTACTTTTCATTGACATCTGAATACATTCAGTAAAGAATCTTAAGTATACAACTCAGTGAAGGGTTACATCTATTTATATTTATTCAACCTTCACCCAGATCAAGATATAAAACACTTCCAGCACACTAGAGGCTCTCGCATGCTCTCCCAAGCCAATCTTCTGTTCCTAACAGTGCCAACCACAATTCTGATACCTTTCATCATGAGTGGCTTTGTCTGTTCTTGAACTTCACATAAATAAGATCATACTGTATTTATTCTTTTGTATCTGACATTGAACTCAACATAATGTCTACAAGCATCATCCATGTTGTGGGTAGCAGTAGTTCATTCTGTGATATTACCTCATTGAATTGTATATTCTATGAATACTTCACAATTTATTCATCCATTCCTGTTAATGGATACCAGGTTGTTTCCAATCTAAGACTCCTGTAAACAAAGTTGCTGGAAATATAGCTGTATGTGTTTTTTGATAGACATATACATTCATTTCTCTTGAGTATATAGTCAAGAACCTTTAGAAAATACTGCCGGCCACTTTTACAAAGAGGTTACCAATCTAAACTCCTGCCAGCAGTGGACAAAATAGAGAGCCCAGAAATAAACCCACGCCTAAGTGGTCAATTAATTTTTGACAAAGGAACCACAAAAATACAATGGAGAAAGGATAATCTCTTCAATAATGGGGCTGGGAAAACTGAACATCTACATGTAAAAGAATTAAACTAGGCCACTGTCTTATACCATATACAAATGGATTAAAGACTTGATTGTTAACACTTGAAAACATAAAACACCTAGAAGAAGACATAGGTGGTAAGCTCATTGAAATCAGTCTTGCTATTGAATTTTTGGATCTGATTCCAAAAGCTAGGGCAACAAAAGCAAATGTAAAATAAAAAGATCCTGCACTGCAAGGAAAACGATCAAGAAAAGGAGAAGGCAACCTACTGAATGCGAGAAAATATCTGCAAACCATATACCCAATAAAGGTTTAATATCTAAAATATATAAAGAAGCAAACAACTAAGTAGGAAAAAACCCCAAACAATCCGATTAAAAAATGGGCAGATGATCTAAATAGACATTTTCCAAAGACAACGTACAGATGGCCCACAAGCACATGAAAAGATGCTCAACATCACTGATCACCAGGAGTCAATGCAAGTCAAAATCACAATGAGCTATCACCTCATACTGTCAGAATGGCTAAAGTAAGAAAGACAAGAAATAATAAGTGTTGGCAAGGATGTGGAGGAAGAAGAACCCTCATGCACTGTTGGTGGGAAAGTAAATAGGTGCAGTCACTGTGGAAAACAGTATGAAAGGTCCTCAAAATATCAACAACAGGACTGCCATATGATGCAACAATTCCACCTCTGGATATTTATTCAAATAAAGTGGAGACACTAATTTGAAAAGTTATATGTCCCCCATGTGCATTGCAGCATTATGTGCAAATAGCCAAGACATGGAAATAACCTAAGGGTTCATCCACAGATGACTGGATAAAGAAGATGTTGTGTGTGTGTATGTGTGTGTGTGCGTGTGCGCGCGCGCGCGCGCAGAGAGAGAAAGAGAGAGAGAGAGAGAATATTACTCCACTACAAAGAAGAAGGAAATCTTGCTATCATGACAACATGGATGGACCTAGAGGATATTATGCTAAGTGAATGAAGTCAGGAAGAAAAAGACAAATACTGTACGATTTCACTTATATGTTGAATTTAAGAAAAGAACAAATGAACAAACCAAAACAATCAGAAAACCAAAACTCACAGAGAACAGATTGGTAATTACCAGAAGAGAAGGGGTTGGGCGTGGGTGAAATGGGTGATTGAGGTAATTTGTATGGTGATGGATGGTAAGTAGATTTGTTGTGGTAATCACTACTTAGTGTATACGAATAATGAATTATTATGTATATACCTGAAACTAATATAGTGTTATGTTCCAGTTTTACCTCAGTTTAAAAAAAGTGTTTTCAAATGGCCTAGAAAATGTTTGTGATTCATATAGAAGCAGTAGAAGTTATGTCACATGTTAAATTAACCATTAGGGAGTATAATTCCAATTTTTTCTGTTGGTCCATATGACTTAACCTTTATCTCTATTTGTATCCTTAGATATTCAGTAGGAATATTTGCGACCTATTAGATTTGGCCAAGAAGAAGAAAAAAACTAAGACTATGTACTCTAAATCACAAGATGAATATAAATTATTATCTGATTAAAAATGAATGACTTGCAGCCAGGTTGCTTTCCCTGTGCTGACATTTGACATTTCTAAAACTACCTTGGAGGAGCCTTTTGGTACCTTAAAAAAAAACAGCAATCTAACTCAAAAGTGTGAAGTTGCAAACCCCATTATTTTAAGAGCATGATCCTAATATAGTAGCACAAAACCTTACCTTTCCTTTTCAGTGACACAGCTGTCATCTTAGCTTTGACCATGGCTGTTAATTTAGTCTATGACTACTTCAATTCCAGCTGAGCAAAAGAAACTGTAGTTCATTAAAATCCATTTCTCAATTCAAACCACTGCCAACCATACAAGCTGTCCCAGCAATTAAGGAAATGTAAAGTGATCCCCCACAGAGAGGAATGAAGTCAAGTCAGAAGCTAGGCCAACAAATCATTTTCTCCTTACAGCTTCCCAGAAAAGCTTTGGCAGGGGATATGACCAGACCATGAACTAGAAAAAAATAGATGAAGGTTTGTTTGTATCATGCCTCTATATATTCACCACACGAAAGGATTTTTTTCCAGACTTTACTAGATTCTGGATTCTGTCCAGATTCCATATACTTCCAATAACTCTGCTGCAATCGAGTTTTATATTATCAAGAAATCTGGAGAGTCTTAAGAATGATCACAACATTGGATAGATCAAGTCCCCAGTGCTTTATTTCTGAATTCCCTTCATTATAAATGCAAATAACTCTCAAGCAGCTATAATTCTCCTTTATAATGCATTCTCATTACTGAACTATAAATTTCTTTGCACTTAAAGTAATTTTTTTGTCTTTCAGCATAAGAAAATATGAATTCTGCAAACAATTTTTGCAGTGTTTATTTTAAAAGTCATTTATTCTATGTTTTCTTGAAAAAAATTATTTTATTAAACACTACAATGCTATCATCCTGATAGCTTTTTTTTTGCATTTAATTTTAATACCTCTCTAAGTTGTTTGCTTGATTTGTTTTAGAAAACTTGTTTAAATCACATGTTAATAATCAAAAACAAAGTTGTGCTCTATCAAGTCTGACCATTCAGAAACTGCTTGGAATCCATGAAGTCAATACAGAAATGTAGAATCATGATTACATGAACCCCAAACAGTTTACCAGCTACTACATCTGTCCCAAACCCCACAGTTTCTCAATACTTCTTCCCTTTGTCCTTCCTTACCTCTCATTTTTCCTGCCACAGACACACACACACATCCCTACACACTCCTCTGTTCTTTGAAAGATTTAAATCAGCCCAATAAGATTGTATGCAGAAAATTAAGTGGTTGATGTCTTCTTTCATCCTACACACCACCACCCCTATCTCTGATTATCTTTCAACTACCTACTGTGCTGAATTGCCACAAAAATAAACATGCAGACCAATGGAATAAAACACAAAGCCCAAAATAGATCCTACTCTATATGGATTTCTATGGTTCCAAATAATAGAAACATCACAAAGGAAAATGTAAGGTTTGCGTCCACTGAAGTACTTGCGTCCCCTGGGGAGGCAGTGTAGGAAACCTATAACCACAGACACAATGGAGAGGAAAGGAAATTGCGGTAAAACCAATAGAATGAAGATAAATATCTGTACCAGATAAACCGCTCTTTCAGATGTATCAAAAAAAAAATCTCAAATTCCATAGACACAAAAATGTGCATCTTAGGAATCAATATTAAGACAGCTCTGGAGTACCATTGTATATCTATTAAATTAGTGTCAGAAAACATTTTATAAATGCTAGTGAGGCCAGAATAAAATGGTAAAGTTACTAGCACTGAATATTAGTATAAACTTCTGGAAAGGTAACATGATGAAAAAAATGCATCCAGAATTATTAAAACATTCATACCATTGAACTCAGTAATGCAATTTATCAATATTTGTTCTAAGAAAATAATTCAATAGAAGCAAAAACTATCTGCTGAAATGTGTTCACTTCAGAATTATTCTTACAATAATGCAACTGTAGGATTATTAGAAAACAGTATAACTGATGAAAATACTATCTGCTATGAGGTAATCACTGCAGGCTTACTTACAGTGGTAGAAAAGGAAAAGCCTAGAGCCAGATTAATAGCCCAAAAGGGCAAATGATGTAAATAATCAGTTCCATGAAGTATGATACCACTATCTCAAATGATAATTATAACTGTTATGCATAGATCTAAAAATGCTATCAGTAAAAGATTATGTGATTATAAACGTATGAAATTATAGAGTGGACTTAGGGGCTTTTTCCTGCAATTTTTCTTTGGTTTTTAAAAATATCTTTTAAAAATAAAAATGGGGACCCTTTGTAAACTAGGTCCTAAGATTCTTACAGGGAAAGCAAATTTTCCTTTGAGAAGTAGGAAAGTTCTTGACCGACTTGTTTTGTCTTCTTCTTGGGCCCCAGTGTCCTTCACAATTCGTTCTGACAATGTAACTAATGGAAACCAGTGAATAATACCACTGTCACATCTGGCCCATGAAAAGTTCCCACATGTGAATCTCTGTTCTCTGGGGCTCTAGCTTGGTACAGACAGGCACACTAACTCGGGAAAGCCACATGTGACACGTGGCACAGCCGTGAGCTAGAAGGAGCCTAGGTCCTCGAGTCACTGTTGGCAGCAAGTTGCATACCGATCCATTTTTGGCTTGACAGCAAACTGCTGAGACTTTGACTATATTGGTCAGGGTAGCCGGCTTTACCACCTCCTGAGTTTCAGTGTGAGGATTTCTAATTAGTTTTAGCAAGAATTAGTAGGAAAGTTGGAGCTCAGGCAGGCAGAAATTCCGAGTCAGAACTTTTTAGCTCCCGTGCAGATAATCCTAGTTCTATTCTCCCTCCTTCATTGAAAACGGTTTCATTTTGTCATGTGTCATCACTCTTCCTTCTGTTTAGATATTTTTCCCCCACCTAATCAAACACTCAAAATTTTGGTGTTAACATGTCAACAAGCATTTGAAAATATCCTACCCCGTATTCTCAGGAAGAAGGAACATTAGCGCTTGGCCACTCTGAGGCCAGGGGGAGCAGGTGGGTGTTCAGCAGACAGAGGTGAGTTATCTGGCCCCGAAGCTCAAGCAGAAGAAGGGGACGTCTGAGAACATATGGCCATGGGATGCCTCCACAGGCCAAAGTTTAGTCACTGTGTCTCTTGTGGTTCAAAGAGTTTAAATGTCAGTGTGATTATGATCAGTCAGTTGGCAGGTCAGATGAGAAACTGCCGCCCTGCTCCAAAGGTTGGGAATTTCTCTAGGGATCTTGTAATTGTAGTTCAAGGCTGCTTGCCCTCAGACAGGGGGAGGGGAGGGCCTTATGCAGCTGGCAAGATGATTCAAGTGCCTTTATGGGGCGCCTGGGTGGCTCCGTCCGTTAAGCGCCGACTCTTGACTTCCACTCAGGTCATGATCTCAGGGTCTGGGAGGGGAGTGTGCTTGAGATTCTCTCTCTCTCTCTCTCTCTCTCTCTGCCCCTCCCTCCGCTTGCTCTCACACTCTCTAAAATAATAAAAAAAAAAATTTCGAAGATGATTTAAGTGCCTTTAAAAAGGAGTCAACAATGAAAAATACAAACTCTTAAGCAGGAAAAAAATGTTTGTTTTTTTTAAATTTTAAAAGTCACAAGTTGTACCACGAACTTTACTAATACAAATAAAACAGAAGCGTATAACTTCCAGTTCATAATTAACTTTCAATTCAATTAATCTAATCACAGCTGATGAGTGATTAGAGCCCAAATCTTGCTTATTTTTAAACTTAACCTACAATACCTGAGAGCTTTTTTGAAAAAAAAAAATATTAAACAGCACCTGAATTAAAAGTGTACTTTAATATGACGACAGAGCAGCACTGTGTGGCTCTCTCCTCCCTACAAGTCCCCATTCCATCATGATGGGCCCCTCCCTATTGGAGTGACCAGCAAGCATTTGTACTCTGTCTCCTTCATAACCCCGGCTCACCTCTATCTCCATCCTCATCTTTTTTTTTCATAATTTATTTATTATTTATTTTTTTTATTTTTTAAAAGATTTATTTATTTATTTATTTATTTATTTATTTATTTATTTATTTATTTATTATGATAGACACAGGGAGAGAGAGAGAGGCAGAGACACAGGAGGAGGGAGAAGCAGGCTCCATGCCAAGAGCCCAACATGGGACTCGATCCTGGGACTCCAGGATTGTGCCCTGGGCCAAAGGCAGGCACCAAACCACTGAGCCACCCAGGGATCCCCAATACTCATCTTTCCTCATCTCTCAGAAGATACCTTGTGTCTGAGCCCTAAAGAACTCCTCGAAGTTTCCTACCCTAAGCTCCTCCAGAACTGCGTGCCTCTGCCACTTGAATGAAATCTACATCATCCTTCAGGACTCAGCTCCAGCCTGGCCTTCTCTCGAGGCTCTCGCCTGGATTATTTGCCCCTCTTCTGTGCTCCCATGGTCTGCTCACAAAGCACTTGGCACAGGCATTTTTTAAAAAAGATTTTTAAATAATCTCAACAACCAATATGGGTCTTGAACCCACAACCCCAAGGTCAAGAGTTGCTCATGCCATAAACTGAGCCAGCTGGGAGCTCCTTGGCACACCCATTTGTAATTGCAGTTTCAGTTGTTCATTCTTTCTTTCCTTTTTTTTCAAACTGTAAGCCCCTTAAGGGCAGAAACAACTTTTCATTTTTGTGTGCCCTGAGACACAGTATTGGCATATATAGATAGTTGTTTAATAAATTTGTCATATGATTGACTGAATGAATTCTGTATCTTAGAACTGTTTTAAAAAATAATGCCAAGGGGAGCCTGCATGGTTTTAGCCAGTTAAGTGCCTGCCTTCAGCTCAGATCATGATCTTGGGGTCCTGGGATCCTTGGGGTCCTAGCCCAGCGTCAGGCTCCCTGCTCAGTGTGGAGTTTGCTTTTCTTTCTCCCTCTAGCCCTCCCCTTGGCTCATGCTCCCCCCCCGCCTGTAGTCTCTGTCTCAAATAAATAAGATCTTTTAAAAAAATGATGCCACGATCACTTGTTAATCTAACCCCCTACCACAAAGTTTTTCAGTTTGCTAGCATGCAGTCAACTGGCGTGGTTACCAAGGTGTTGGAGTGACGAGGCTTTGTTTACCAGTTACAACTTAGAAATAGTTTACCAGGTCTTCCTAACAAGCTGCCTGTCTGCACATCAGATGCTATGTTGGTAGGTAAGTGTTAATAAAAGGAGCACCTAGTACACATTTATGGAATCCAGTCTTATGCTGACTGAACTCATTCATTCATTCATTCATTCAAAAAGTATTTCAGTGCCTACTGTGCCAAGCTATTCTAGGTGTTGGAGATGCAGCAATGAAAGAAAGTAAGAAGACTAATGTCTTCCCTCCTTAGAGTAGATATAAACTAACTAGATATGTACTTTGCTGAGTGTTATGAAAAATTAACTTGGAGTATAGTGGATATAGAGTGCAATGGAGGGAAGACAGTTGCTGTTTCATAGGGAAGTTGGGGAAAATTTTTCTCTGATACAATGACATTATGAGCAAAAACCTGGAGGGAATGGAAGGGGTGACAGACGGCAAGTGCAAAGGCCCTGAGGCAGAAGTATGAATGGCAATTCTCCACAAATAGCAAGGTGCCAGTGTGGCTGGGGCCAAGTAGCAAAAAAAAAAAAAAAAAAATGAGGTGGAAGGTGATTGTGGCTGTGGGAGAGAGGCAACAGATTATGCAAGGCTTCTAGGCTGGAGTTAGAACTTTGGTCTTTACTCTGAGGAAACTGGGGAATTACTAGAAGGTTTTGAGGAGAGGAATCCCAGGATTTTACTTTCTCCCATTTTTTAATTTAAATTCTAGTTACTTAACATATATGCTTAATATTGGCTTCGAGTATAGAATTTGATTTTACTTTTGTTTTAGAGATAGCTCTAACTGCTATGTTAAGAGCAGACTACAAGAAGTAAAGGTTGCCTTGGGGGAAATAGGTTTGACACGGTGATGCAGGCAAAAGAACATGGTGACCAGACCCAGAATGGTATCGGCAGGGGAGATATGAAATGTTCATATTCTGGTTAGCTTTTGAAGGTCAAGCCAACAAATGGTTAAGTTATGAGAGGAAGCAAGATCCATCAGCGATGACAGCAAGGTGAGAGGATCAGTAGAAGAGACTGGCCATTGAATGATTCGTAGGGTTCTATTCATGTCTATCTTTGGGGGAAAATCTAGACGGTGTCTTCTGTATTTCCTTTTTCTTTTAGATGATAAGGTCACATTTACAACTTATCTGCTTCCAAATCCTGAGGATTATTTGAGATGTACCTTCCTCCACTGCTCCCCTGTCACCAACTCTGAAGCTTCTTTTTCAACAACATCTCGGATGTCTCCTCCGCCTTTACTTTTTCTCTCCCATTCTTTCAGTTTTGGCTCTCAGGACTCATTGCTAGCTAGAAGGCAGCGACTTCCCAGTTCATTTCCAGCCTTCAATACTCAACTCTTCCAGTCTCTCCCAGGATGAAGAAAGCATGGATGGAATCAAACCTACCATGTTAAAAAAAAAAATCTCTGACGACCTTTTTCTGCCTGCTGAATAAAGGCCATGTCTGTCCTCTGAGCACAAATCCACACAACATGCTCTTCCAGCCTTGCATTGTCTTACATGGACCAGCACATGCCCCTTGCTTCTGTTGTATATGCTCCTGGTCTCAGTTTTATTGGCTTGTGCCAGCCCATCTTCCACACCTGCCCCTGCCCCAAACTCACTTCTAACTGTGCACGTTGGAATGTTTCCAACCCTTTTAATATCCATTATTCCAATAGCTTCGAGCTTCAGCCAGTAAGAACTAATCTTTTCCTCTTCTACATATTCACACCCCTTTGGGCCTCTGCTTAGCGCTCTGTATTGGTGATTTATGTGTGTTTCTCTGCCTTCTTTTGGATAGTGGCCAACTATATGAGAATGCAGAGCTCATTTTGTGAATCCCATTGCTACAGTTCTCCACAAAGTACTGCTCAGAATAGATCCGCAATAAATATTCGTGGTAGGCTCAAATAGCAAATTGTGACAGCAATGAGAACAGCCTTAATATTAAGAAAAGATTAGCAGAATTTTCAGCTGGTCCCTACCCACACATAAGCAGTATACACAATTATTCTGTAAGTGCATTTTCTTTTATAGGATATTATTTATTATCAGAGTCTGTTTAGAACAAAACCATCAACACAATGTAAGTATTTTAAAGGTCATATTCAGAGAATCTCAATAAATATAAGCCTCTCTGGAGTAATATTTAGAAAACATTGTAGAATAAATGAGATGTTTTGTTCCTCTGAGGCCAAGTATGTTTTCATTTTTGTGCGCCAATAAAAAAATATTGATTTTTCTCTTTCTTTGCTGAAAAAAAGGTCTTTAAAACACACTGGGCGAACTGCGTATGTGTTGCAGAAAGCCAGATGTCTAAAGGACACTGAAATAGAGATCTTAAGGGAAAAGTGATGAATGTTGTGATTTGGCAACTTGAGGCTAGCTGGTTCCACTCTGTGCCACATCAGGAGTGCCTCTGGTGTCCGCCTCACTGCTGCATGTTAACATTATTGGTATAAATGCCTCTTCTACGAGTTCGCCGCCCCACAGCTGCACTTCACTCCTGTGTATTAACGTTATTAGTATAAATATATTTTTCTTCACTAGATTATAAACTCCTTGAAGGCTATATTATCTAAAGTTATTGCTGTTTATGAATGTGTTTCTCCACTAGACCTTAAGTTCCTGGAGGGCAGGAACCGTCCTTTATTTAGTTTCCACCAACTCTCACTCTAAAACTTTGCACCTAGCATTCACTCAACCAGTGTTAAATTCACCTCGTCCCTTGGCTACCATTCTGCTTGATTTCCTTTCTTTGCTAAAGGACACTACAACTTATCCCTGATTTAGAAGCTTGTATTACTTGTTATAAAGGTTCAGAGGCTGTAACAGAAAGCCAGAAGAGTTGAAACAGTCCAGGGGGAAGCTTCCGAAGATTTACTCCTCCCGTCTGGCCTACCCACACAGGTGGCTCTGGGCTACTGGCTACTGTGTGTGGTTGTGCAGGATGTACACTGTAGCGCTCTGGGGGCTTATTCACACTGTCAGCCTTGGGAATGGTGCCCGCTGGGCTACTGCAAGGTATGACTGCATGGCTGTAGTTGGCAGCCCTATGGCTGCTCCAATGGTGGTAGAGATCAATGTCCCTTTTTCCCATTGCTCCACTATTCCGAGGGTGTTCCAAGATCCATCATGTTCCAAGATCCACCACCTCATCCACATTCCAGTAAGCGCATGCTTACTGGAAGATACACTCCTCACTTTTTCTACTCAACATTCCATGCTAGAACTCAGTCATACAGCCACGCTTAGCTGTAAGGGAGCCTGGGATCCATCTTCATGCTCAGTGCCAAGTTGTAACTCAAGGGTTCAATTACTATAAAAGCAGGGAGCAGATGTGGGGGACAACTAGAAGGCTATGACACACCAGAAGACTACCTTTCATTTTGTCCTTTGCATTTCTATTTCTGCAAACTTTGTTACAGCTATCACTTCTTCTTTGTTCCCGACAACCAGGAATAATTTCTGTGTTGCCTAAATTTCTGTAATATTGTTTGTGACTAATGGCAGTTTTGTTTCTTCCTTCCTTGCTCTTAGACTTTCCTCACCTCCCCCCTTGTTCCGCTAGCCAGGATTTCCAGAACAAGGCTGAACTGAAAATGTAACAATTAACACACCTGTCTTGTTATAAGAAGGCAAAAAATTGGGATCCCTGGGTGGCGCAGCGGTTTGGCGCCTGCCTTTGGCCCGGGGCGCGATCCTGGAGACCCGGGATCGAATCCCACGTCGGGCTCCCGGTGCATGGAGCCTGCTTCTCCCTCTGCCTGTGTCTCTGCCTCTCTCTCTCTCTGTGTGACTATCATAAATAAATAAAAATTTAAAAAAAAAAATTAAAAAAAAAAAAAAAGAAGGCAAAAAATTCACTGGGTCATCCTTTAGTATGATGTCTGGGGTAGGCTCTTTGTAGATACTAGTCATTGGATTAAGGAAATCCTTTTTTCTCTCTGTTGGAAGAGAGGGCATCTGTAAACAAGAATTTTTGAGAGAGGATCTTTGGCACCAACAGCAAACCCTTCCTATCTCCCTGAGACTTTGTCAGACACTTAGGGATTCAGTATTCCCCTACGTTGGCCCCTCTATTCAGCAAACTCTTACTTTCACTCACTGTGGTGCAAAGATGTTCTATCTTCACATAGATAACAATGCTCGCGTTGTTTCATTCATTCATGCAGCCTGTTTTATACTACAAAAAAATTTTAGAAGATATCTAAGCACCACACACTAAACCAGCAAAGTAGAAATAGACCGCAATGAACTTCACGGAAAATACAGCAAGTGTAAAAAATCCTCATTAAGGCATAGTTAACATGTAAATTTATGCAACTCATATCCTACAGTATTTCTAAATTCGACCTGCTAATTTTTTGATATTCTTTATAATAAGTTTTGCATTGACTATACGAAACAATCATATCAATTCCTCCCAGGAACTAAAGATTTCCTAACACTAGGATTTGAAAAAAAAAATTTTTTTAATGCTCTTCGCATATGCAGAGGATATTAAACACAAACTCTGAAAGAAATGCAGAGGCAGACTGCCTGTGACTGTTGTAATTTCCCTCAAGGTGAGCAGAGGGCATAATTCCAAAGCAAAATTCACTAAACACAATCTTTCAAGCTGTCCAAACATTTTGAATGAAGTAACCCGTTACTGCTGCTCGTTCTAGATCCTCTAGGAGTGGGGCATTCGCATTTGTTTGGAGTTACGATCTTCGTCAAATAAGATGGTAATTTTCCCACCTAGGATTTTTTTTTTTTAAATATGAGTTGTTCAGTGGTGACTTTAGTTATAATTAATTCCAGGCAAAAGCTTATTCCCATGACTGGTTAAAGATGAACATAAATTATTTGTCACTCTTCCCATCGAGAGGTGACTTTATTTCCCCAACCTGTGAGTCTAGGCTGGCCCTGGACAACAGAATGTGTTGTAAGTGGTGCTGGGCTCGGTTCCTGGTCTCACCTTTATGGGGACCGCCTCCCTCCCCTTCCTTCCTCTGGGGACACTGCCTCCCAGAACCCACCTACCTGGAGAAGCCAAGCCATGTAGGAAGTATGTGCAAAGGAAAGCCAGTGGAGAGCCCCAGCTCAGCTCCCTGGAGGCAGAGACAAATAAATCCCTGCCACATGTGTGCATCCTTGTGGATATTCTCTAGCTCAGCTGGGTCCCTGGCTGATTGTAGCCTTAACTGACATCACATGGAGGAAAAAAAAACTCTCAGCTGAGCTCAGAGGATGTGAGAGTCACAGGACTGTTGTATAAGCCATTACACTTTGGTGTGGTTTCTTAACTCAGGAATATATATAATAAAAATACTTCTCACATTTCACTTCACTGCACACAGCCCAGCGTCTGCTGCTGCCAATCCAAAGAATCTGTTCTGTAAAGTTCCTAATTTAACAAATCACTGGGAAACGTTACAGGCAGCCTCCCATTCTCGCCTCTCTGAAATTGCTGCTGCTTTTGAGTAAAGACGTATCCTTAAAAGACTATGCGGATAATACTTTCACCTGGTTTCAAGATGAGAAAGTTTAAACTGTCACCAGGGGGAAGTCTCCCTTCTATTCTTTCCCACCCCTGGCCACTGACACTGCCACCTCTGCCCTCAAGGGGTAAGAATGATCCTTATTTTCTTAGTGTTTCTGTATATACACACATATATGCTTCTCCTTTTCCCAATTTTTATTTATTTATAAGTAGTATAATTTATAAGTAGTATAATTTATAAGTAGTATAAGTATTTATTTATTTATTTATTTATTTATTTATTTATTTATTTATTTATTTATTTATTTATTTATAAGGTGCCACCACCAGCATGGAGCCCAAGGTGGGGCTTGAACTCATGACCTTGAGATCAAGACTGAGTCCAAATCACGAGTCAGATGCTCAACCCACTGAATCACCCAGGTACCCCCCCCTCTTTCGACTTTCTTAAAATTTTTTTGACTTAAATTCAATTAATTAACATATAGTGTATTATTAGTTTCAGAGGTAGACTTCAGTGATTTATCAGTTGCAAATAATACCTACCCAGTGTTCATTCCATCACATGCTTTTAATACCCATCATCCACTTTTTAAATATGCACTTATACATGCCATTCCATGTCCTTGTTTTTTTCCCCCATTAACAATTTATCTTGGAGATTTTTATGTGTAGAGAATTCTATTCTGTAATTTTTTAGAGATTTTATTTATTTATCCATGAGAGACACACAGAGAGAGGCAGAGACATAGGTGGAGGGAAAAGCAGGCTTCCTGCAGGGAGCCAGATGCAGGACCCGATCCCCAAACCCCGGGATCACCCCCTGAGCCGAAAGCAGGGATCAACCACTGAGCCACTCAGGTGCTCTGAGAATTCAATTTTAAAATCATATTCCTTAAAAAAAATTCTACCACATTGCTGGCTCTATATTAAAATGTTGTTCGTTCCACTAAAGGATTTCTACACAACCCACAGAAAGGTATGAAATTTTACATTAGCGGTTCTCCTTCCCTCTAGATTCATAAATGACCAAACATGCCACTTCTAATCGAGGCCTGCCCCTCAGAGAAGAAAAATATAATTAACAAGTAGGTCATAAATGGATTTTTCCTATTTCACTTTGTAGTTTAAGTGCCTGGCAATTATTTTTTTTATTGTGATGTAAGGCCTAGATGTTAAGCTTTTGAAGGCAGAGGGCTCCATTTCAAAGACCTCCATCTCGAATAAGCACATGGCCAGCCACACCATTAGACAAGGGACCAGGCTGCCCCAGCCCTGGAGTTCCCCTTTTAGAAAGCCCTGGGTGCCCTAGGTAACTGACCACTTGAGTAACCGTGCTTCTCCCTTCCTTCCCTTTAAATCCCACACATTTTCAATTCACCAATAGAGTGAGTCCTCAAAACCTTAGGCCCCCTACCCTTGGACCCAATGAAGTCAGAACCCCATGCTCGCTCTCTCTCCATGACCTTGCTGTATGGCCCTTGGACTTGGATGTGCTGTGCACCCTCCAAGACCTATGAGTAATGAACCTTTTTTTTTTCAAAGTTCCCTGATGGCTGTTGGTGGGATCCATCCTGCAATCCTAATAGCCACAAGGTCTGGGCCAGTCACAAGAGCTCTGCTTGGGGAAATGTGTGTGGGGGCTCGCATTAGCAGCCTGGCCCAGGTGAGTGCTCCAGGTATTTGCAGCCAAAGGCATTGCTATCGATAGGCTGAGACACAGAATACACCCCCCACCAAACAAATATTTCAATGTCAGAATGAAAGTAGATTCATGCTTGTATTTGAAGAGACATGGAGACAAAAACAGAATAAAGAAGGGGAACTTAAATGTGCAAATCCCATGTGTGTGTGTGTGTGACAAGTCTAAGACTCTTCCCTCGTCCCCTAAGAGTACTGTATATTCAAGTAACCTTGAAATGAGAAGTTCCCCTGACATACGCCACAGGCAGCATTCCACTCTGGTGAGAGGAAGACAGGTCTTATTTAGTGAATGCTGTTAGAATAATGTGAGGTTCAGGCGGGGAAGAATAAAATTAGATTCCTACCCTACACCACAACACTCAACATTTCAGATGAAAATAAAGTTACGCAAGCCATTAAAGAATAAGATTTAAGATTTTAAGGCGTCTAGGTCTTTTTGAACAAACATAAAATCAGACAAAAGGCTGGCAGGTTTTGTGCATAAGAAGTTAAATCTTCTGTAAAATGAAAGCTATCATAAACAAAGCTAAACACAGGCACTCAAAGGAAAGAAATGTGTATGTTAAAGGATGCATATCAATGGTGTACATGAGCCCTCACATGTCAAGTAAAAATGACTAACAATTCAACATAACGGGGGCAAACAACTTGAAAGTACAATTCACAGTAAAAATACAAATAGCCACTAAGCATATGAAAATACGTGCAATTTTAAAACTCAGGTGGATATACTATTTCGTGGAAAAATATGAGGGTAGAGGTGCCCTCATACCTTGCTGTTGGGACTGAACTGATACCACCTTTTTGGAACACAATTTAGCAGTATCTTCCAGAATTTAAAATGGGCGTTCCCCTTAACCTAACAATTTTACACCTAGAAATCTCTGGCATGTATGTATGTGCATAAAGATACAATGTTTTTGGGCTTGTTGCTTAACCTAAGACCAATCCTTTATTGGTAAAATGTTTATTCTAATAGTGTGTGCCCCATTTGGTTATTTTTAAATGAGGTATATTAATTAGCCCATGGTCTGGCACAAAATAAATTCCAACAAATGTTATATACTATTATTGCCATCATTACCATTTAATTATGATAGTTGTTTGTGTACTTATAAATTATAAATGAAATGTACATCAATGGAGAAATACAGATTATGAAATAGCATGCATATGTACATACAATACTCTAAAATGTACGAGCAAAATTATATAAAATCTGTACATATTTCCATTTATTTAACAGTCTGTGTGTGTGTGTGTGTGTGTGTGTAAAGGGGAAGAGTGAATGTGTTTCATAAAGGTCTATAAAGATACCAAACTGTTAGTAATGCCTGAAGTATTGGAACAAAGGGAAAAAGACAAACCTACATTTTACCCTGCATCATTCTGTATTGATTGAATTTTGACATTTCTAAACAGCAATCTAAGCTGGCATGGCCTCTCCAAAACCAATGAACTTGACTCATCTAAAACCATAACAACTGGACCATATGACTTCAATATGGTCATCTAGTTTTTCAGAATAGAAATGACAAGATAATTCATAATCTAGATTTTGCACACCATCTGGGATGGCAAAGATTTACATCTAATCTTTCTAAATGGGTTCCTAAGATGAGCTTAAGTCTTTTGGAAAATCATCCTATTGCTAACAATGGCAGGTTAATGAGGTATTTCTGGATAAAATTATTCTATCATATTCTGATTAAGGAATTCTTTTGAGAAACCTATGAATCTTTTATATTCTTAAGTTAATACCATACATACAAATTATGAATGATATGCTGACATAATGGAATTCTCTAAAAGGATCTCCTGTTTTAAGGAAGGTGGTCACATGCCCTCAGCCCTGGGACTCCTGTCAGGGAATGAAAATCTCCCTCCTCCTTCCCTGGAAGTGATGCCAGGGGCCCAGGCTGGCTGGAAAATAGCTCACCACAGCTTCTGCCTAATTTTAAATACTCACTATTGAAAGACATGCCCATCAGGAAACCTCAGGTACCCTAAAAGGGATCAATTTATTGGTAGCTTTCTTCCACCATTCTATTAAATGAAACTATGCCCTTCTTTTTCTAACCCAAGATGAGAAAATTTGATAAATATAAATCATCTTTCAGGAGACTGAGTGGCTCAGTGGTTGGGGGCCTGCCTTTGGCCCAGGTCATGATCCTGGGGTCCTAGGATTGAGTCACACATCGGGCTCCCTGCACAGAGCCTGCTTCTCTTCTGCCTATGTCTCTGCCTCTCTCTCTGTGTCTCTCATGAATAAATAATAAATAAAACCTTTTTAAAAATATAAGTCATCTTTCAAATCGGTAAAAAAGGGAAAATATATAGAAAAAAGAAAATTTTACCAAAACAATTCTCTGTAAGTGATATGAAATTCTACAAAAGAAATGTGGGTTTGGTATGACTGCAGAAATTCACCTGGCACAAAACCCTTGTTATAGAACCATAAAAAGCAAATTGTCATTAGCACCAACATTTATTGAATATTTATATTTGCCAGATTCTGTGCTACAGTTATAGATGTTCTCTCATTGGCAATTCAGACAACATCTTAACTACAAAGGAGGACTCTGACACTTTGGAAAATTAGGTACTTTCCCCCAAATCTAGCACAGTCTTATTCCCATGACCCATTCTTCACCATTACACTCGTCACTATTCCACTGCTGGATGGGGCCAATGAGAGAGACTTTTAAAATACTTGTCATCAAAACCTAATAATAATATCCTAAGGTATAGTCATTTTTTATTTGTCAAGAAATAAATCCATGTACTCTTTTTTAGCCCTATGGAAATATTTACAGCTTTAGGTTAATCCACTTCATTCACTATGAGAGTGGAATTGGTGCTCAAACAACTCAGTTTCCATTCCACAGAACTTTAAAATAAATGTGGTCATGATTTCTTTCCTTCTCTTAATGTTTACTCAACAAAGAATATATACTTCCCTCCCGTAGTGTCCCTCAGAGGTGGTGAAACAATTCAAATGCCTGCACCAGAACTGCCTCACACCTTGCTAAAAATGCAGACTTCTCCACTCCACAGCCATTGGTGTGACCTAAGGGAGGGAGTCTGTGATCTCAGTTGACTCTTATAAAAGCTGCCATCTGAAAACCATTTTTCTGCTGTCATTATCCTCAAAGTAAAAACCACAAAGAGTTAAATGGATTTAAGGATAATTTTTAATTTTCAAACTGTACAAACTGCATTTTAAAATATAGGGATATGGCACTACCATAAATCAAGAAATAAAATTAATTTCTACAACAGTCTCAATCTTGTGTTACTTAGCATTTTAGTTGAGCAGAGTAATAACATGGGAAGAGTATATAATAGCATAGAACAGAATGCTGTGGTTAAGAAATTTTAAGCAAAACCAAAGTACATTAATTACAGAAATTTATAGTCTAGGGGCATAAAAGTCAATATAAAGGTGAGTTAATAATGTCCCCAGAAATTTCATGTGTAAAAAAAAATTAGTACTTTTTAAGTCCTTAAAAAGATATTAATCTTCATGTATCAGAGGACAAACATGTTAATCAAGTAAAAAAAATCCCAGTGCCTGATTTCAAAGACAAACTCTAAAGAATTAGACCAAAAGGTCTTCTATTACTAAAATACCTGCTACCCTGTCACCAAAATATTAACAGAAACCCTAACACATCCAAGTTATCACTGATAAATGGAGCAAATCTATACTCCTGTTGAAGAGTGTATAAATTAAGTCTATAATCATGGGGAAACATCAAAGAAATCCAAATTGAGAGATTTTCTACAAAGTAACTCCCTTGTGCTATTGGAAATGGCAAAGTCAGGACGCCTGGGTGGCTCAGTCCACTAAGTGTCTGCCTTCGGCTCAGGTCATGATCCTGGGGTCCTGGGATCAAGCCCCAGTTTGGGCTCCCTGCTCAGGAAGGAGTCTGCTTCTCCCTCTCCCTCCGCCCCCTTCCCCTTGCTTGTGATCTCTCTCTCTCAAATAACATTTTTTTAATTTCAATAACATTCTACTATTCTCAAATAAATAAATAGCATTTTTTTATGTTATTCATGAGAGACACAGAAAGTGAGACATAGGCAGAGGGAGAAGCAGGCTCCCTGCGGGAGATCATGACCTGAGCTGAAGGCAGACGCTTACCTGACTGAGCCACCCAGGAGCCCCTAAATAAATATAATGCCAAAGCTGTGAAGCATGAAGAAAAATCAAGGAGCCACTCTAGACGGGAAGAGGTGACAAGTAACTGTAACGCCTGAACTGGGACTGCACCCTGCCCGTGAACGTGGATGTGTTTGTTCGGAACACTGCTAAGGAGGTTTGTGTGAGGTCGGCTGTCATCTAGCGCAAGGTACTGTGTCAACGTGAATTTCCTGTTTTGGGTCACGGTACTGTGGCTGCGTAAGAGGATGTTCTTGTTCTTAGGAAATATTTTGTGAAGTAATCACAAGTTAATGTTTTCAACCTACTCTCAAACGGCTCACAAAATATTAATGAAGGGAGAGAGAGGGGGAGAGGGAGAGAGAGAGAGGGAGAGGGAGAGAGGGAACACTACACCAAATGGAGCACAGTGTTAGGTGTGGGGAATTCAAGGGAACACTTTCTAGCATCCTTGCAATTTTCCAGTTAAGTTTATAAAATTATGTCCAAACCAAAAAATGATAAAAATATTTTTTAGAGTTGTCAATCAGAACACTAAAAAAAAATCCAATATTTTTTAGAATATATTTTTAAGCTTCATATCTAGAGGAAGTACTTATGTCTAAGTTTGTTTTGTAAATCTAGACTAAAAATATGAACAAATTGAATTTTCAAATCCATTCAATGACTTCATACTAGAAACTACAAAATTGTGTTGTTCTTTTCTTCTATTGGATGTATATATATTCCAGATCACTATATAGGTTAATGGAAAATACTTCTATGTTCTCCACATTCATCTGAAAAATAATTCAAATGCTGGTTTTTTAGTTATTTTTTCTTATAGTTATTTCCTTCCTTCTTTGTGCCTTAATGATTTATTTTATCCGTTTCATATCTATAATTGATTTTGAGTCTATTTGAAAGTAGTTTTAAACCAGAATGTTATTTATTTAGTGGCACCAATACACTTGTATACACATAAGTAAACAAAAAATCCTGCCACATCAGATTACCAATGCATGACATTTTATAATTTTTTGCAGTGGCATCTCCTAACTAATCTAACCTAACAATTGTGTGAGAGATCTTACTGTGTGCAGGGTGGAGAGAGGTATGACAGAAAAAATAAACCAATTCTCTACAACAGTAATTGGCACACAGATGGCACAAAATAACTGTTTGTGTGGGGCAGGTTACTGTGTGATTCCATATTACTTGCCATGTGTCATCAGAAACCATGAGACAGCGGCATATGAAATAGATGCTTACAAATCCAAAGATGAGAAAATAAAGCTCCTGAGAATCTACAGAGGTCAATTAATAAAAGCTTTCGGTGAAAATGACTTTATGTTTATTTTGGCATACTTCTAAAAATTAAGTTATAACAGGGACATTGTATTAATATCAAAATAAGGCTATAAAAGGAAAAGGAAAAAAAGGCTTGCACGCACTGTACATATTATATATCAATCTTTAAGACTACGAAAAATGAAAAACGGCCAGAATCTTATGGAATGTCACCAAATATAAATGAAAGTTGCTAGTATCACAATTTCTTGATAAATGTTTTTCCAATGCTGCGGGCTACAGGATTGAATGGAAGTTCGGTTTGATTCATGTCCTGGTTTGCTTATTGAAAAAGGAAAGTGGAGAAGACTTGGGGAGAATTCTAAAAAGGTGCAGGCGCAGGAAACAAGTGCAAAGGAATTTCAAATACTTTGTCTCTCAAATCAAACTCTCAATCACTCTGTTTTCTACACACAGGATAGTTTAGAATTAGTTGAGTATCAAAGATACTGAAGATAAACTAAATCTAAAGTTTAGGGGTACTATGCCAACAAAGGTCACTAAATAGTAGTTTGATGCATTTTCGTTTTTATTAATCACAATTCCTACTTCAGGATATTTTACAACTGAAGGAAATAAAGAGTTATTACAGTTGCTTGAAGGGAGTACAGGTTGAATTAACACAAGTTTTGGGAACAGCATTTAAAATATTTTTCATAAGACAGGCATCTAACAGGATCAAGATGTAAATGAACTTCTTATACTATGGTACCAAAGGGAACAACTCTCCCCCCAAATTTCTTCCATATAAAAATTCAAGATAAAAACGGATCAAACACTGTGAGAGCAGAATTAACACTGGCATTTTGAGAATTAGTAACCTCATACAGAGAATACACAGGGCTGGTTAAAACATTCAGCTGCAGAGAAATATTAAAATGTAATAAAGGAAATAGCACCTTTTAAAAATCCTGTTACCTAAAATGGTAGTTTGCAAAAACTATTCTGAACTGCAAATTTTCACATGAAGAAAACTGAGGAGGTACAGTTTTGAAATGTGTAATGTACATGTTGATTGTAAACACAATACAGAATATTTAAAGCCAAAATTCTCCTCCATACCTGTAGTAGGGAAAAAAAAAATCCTTTTCTCTTAAAGTCACACATTTAATACTGTCTCTAAACTGGGTCCGTAAAGCAGCATACCTTACCTAAGTAAAGGGAAAAAATATTTAAAGGGCCTACTTAAGAATTAAAGCAGTATTAAAGTATCTTTGTATGTCTTTCTTTTTTTTTTTTTGTAATGTCTTTCTACTAAGCACATGGATAGGAGCTTTATTATAAGACTTCTTGCTTGAAATTCAGTGGAATTCAGAATAAAATGAGTCTGTCAGGTCATACTCCAAAACTTTTCATTACCTTAGTATCACAAAGGGATTATCATAACATGATTTTTATTAGATGATTCCAGGTGCAGAGAAGCCCTTCTCCGCCAGAGTTCTAACGTTATGATCAGACCCAATGTTATTTGTTTTTACAAGTGAGGCAAAGTATACACTTGCATTCTTTCTAATCCCTTAAAATCCTTAGAGTTGAAAAGGTTGTCCTTGAAGGTTAATCCAAATAAAAATAAATTTGCCTAGCAGTACATGTAATTTTAACAGCCTAGACACATACTCAAAGAATATTTTCCAATTGTGACATCTACTTGAATATTTTTATTATACAGCTACTTTACCTATATCAAAAGTTCTATCAAAGCAAATTATGTCCATGCTCCCAAAAATGGTTATTAATCAAAAATATTGCCTTATAACTTGTAGGAAACAGATCTGGGTTCAGGAAATATCAATATATTCTTAACAAGTCATTATAATTCTGCATTTACTTTTTTCATTTATAAAGATCACATAAATACCACTGGCAAGTTCACAATGTTAAATCATTAAACTAATTTGTAAATATTGATTTAAAAACCTTGGAGCATGTGCTGCAAAAAAAAAAAAAAAAAAGGTAAAAATTTTTAAAAAGCTTTTTTTCCCCCCCTAGATCATGCACCCAATTATTTTAATGATCACCTTCCCAGGAGTTGGTAATAAATACTAGTAAATACTTGCATAGTTCTTTATAGAAAATGGACCTAACACAATGTGAAGACAAATATTGGCAAATACCACATCTCAGGTTATAGTCTAAGAAATCATACAATCTGTAATATTTCATAAAGTTGTTTATTCTTGTTATTAAAACTTGGATTCAAGTAATCCTGGTTATTCTGGAAAAAGCACCTTGTTCAGGGGGATCATTTAATCATCCTTTTCTACAATCACTTCTCCATGAAGCACCTTTCTTCTTTGGCGTAACATATGAAAGTAGAGTTGTGGGAACACTATTTGAAGAGAGAAAACAAAGGATACTGTTGAAAATTATTTATACTTGGAACCTCTTACATGTTAGCAGCTGTTGAGGGTAAGCACACCATCTCCCACCACAGCCCCTCCCTTCCCCAGACATTTATAGAGCTCAGGCCAAGAGTACAAGTGGAGGCCTGCACACCATATGCCTACGCGTTTCACAGGCTTGCCTCCTTTTATTGCGTTTTTTACAAATTGAAGGTTTGTGGTAATCCTGCCTCAAGCAAGTCTACTAGCACCATTCTTCCAAAAGCCATTTGCTCATTTCGTCTCTTGTGTCACATTTTGGGGAATCCCCTGATATTTCAACCTTTTTCATTATTATTGTACTTGTCACAGTGATCTGTGATCAGTGGTAATGAATCACTGAAAGCTCTTATGAGCAGTTAGCAATAAATAAAATATGTTCTAATCAAGGCGTGCACACTGATGCTATTGCACACTTAACACACTACAGTATAATGTAAACCTAACTTTTATATGCAGTGGAAAGTCAAAAAATTCACTTGACTCACTTTATTGCAATATTAGTTTTATTGTAGTGGTCTGGAACTGAACCTGCACTATGTCTGTAATGCCATTAACTGCTGGGGATTCTTTAGCAAAATTAAGTATCTTGATAAATATACTTTCATAATGACCTGGAACACTGCCAGAATGTTCAGCACAAGGAAAACTGCCCCCCTCTCTCCAGCCCGTTGGCTGTCCTGCACTGTGAGGGGTCTCATGAACACATGTAGGTATCTAAGCCCACACAACCCAGCTCTGTCCATACCCTTCACAGACAGCTGCCCCTCAGCTACCCCTTGATCTCAGGGAAGCATACACTGAGGACATGGTTTACTCCTCAGGAGAACAGAAGGGGAAAGGCTTCTGTGAAGTCCCTAGACACACGGTCAGTGCCCTCGGGGTAGTAAAGTCCATGGTCCCAGGTTTCTAGAATGTGGTCTAGAAGGAGGAGGGGAGGCCTGGTGGAGGAGTGATTAGAGGAGGGCCAGAATAGGGTCCTCTAAATCAGGGTACAGAACAGGAGCCCCTCTTGGCTGGGTATACGGCTATTCTGTTAAAAACACACTTACATGTGTGTGTTAAATCAGTTAGATAAATGGTCATCTGCCCTTTTAAATTTGAAGAATTACTTCAAATTTGCTTCTATTATAGTGCTTTACTGTGTAAATGTTAGTGGATGAACAAATTAGCAGCTATAAACAATACAAACATAAAAATGTTTCTGAGAATGATGGACAGGATTAAAACCAATTAACTTAATAACCAAAAAAGCCTCTGAATATCTCGCTTAGGCAACTTTGGTGAACTATTTTTGGAACTTAGTCCAAATGGAATAAAAATTCACAACAGAGTTTATTTCTTTAAATTTAGGTACTACCAGGGACGCCTGGGTGGTTCAATGGTTGAGGGTCTGCCTTCAGCCCAGGACGTGATCCTGGAGTCACGGGATCGAGTCCCACATTGGGCTCCCTGCAGGGAATCTGCTTCTCCTTCTGCCTGTGTCTCTGCCTCTCTCATGAATAAATAATGTTTAAAAAAATCTTTAAGGAAGTTAATAAATTTAGGTATACCCATTTTGATAAATGTAATCATCATACCATACTCAGAAGCCTAACATACTCAGGTAAAACATACTTAAAGCTACAATGAACGGAGAAGCTGCTATTGACACAGGCCAGAGTCTACGTTCCCAGGATACCTGAAAACACACAGCCAAGTTATTGGTTTGATATTTTCAAGCCATGAGCTGTTGGGCCCTGGGTTTCCGTGGAGATGCCTCAGTAGTCGTAAGGAAGAGGGGAATCCAATACCCAAACCTAGAGCTACAATATGAACAGAAGCCAGCCCTGCTCTGCTCCACACCTGGGGCCCCTCACTGGATCCTGGGGAAGCAAAGGGTGCAAACAAGCCCTGTGGGTGACCACCCTGGGCCCTCCTGAACTGCCCCTGGTGGATAATCTGATGAGAGTCAGGCTGAAATGACTGAAGATGAGGGAAATGAAAACAGTGTGACCATCAGGTCAACTTTGATTTTGAAAAAGTTTAAAAGTTGGAGGCTTCAAGGGACTAGCCAAGTTTAATGCTCACTCTCTTTACATAAAATATTTTATGTAAATTTTTTTTTTTTACATTTTACTTAAATATATCATGTCGATGCAGATCTTAGATACTATAAACTTTTCTTATTTTCTTTCTCCCCTCACTGGTACCAGTCTCCAATTTCATTGAGAAGGGTAAATAACAGCCCTGCTTTACCCATATTCCCTGCTAGTGACTATCAAAATTTGACCTAAAAAAATACCACTATTGGCATTTATGTGAGGTGAGTAAAGCTTCATCAATTCACAGCAACTCTTAAGAGGTGATGAGAAATTAATGAAGGGGTTGAGTTTCAAAATATTTTAAGGAAAGCAGTTTCATTATTTTCTAATATGTAGAGCAACACAAACGAGACTAAAAGGTATTCCTAAATAACTATTCAAAGTATATGCTCAAGGGTTAGACAGAAATGACCTGATATTTTCTTGGACAAAATGTTTATCTTTAAATAAATAATGCTGGCAAATGGTTCACTGATGTGTGCCTTTTTAAAAAAAAAGTCAGGGGATCCCTGGGTGGCGCAGCGGTTTAGCGCCTGCCTTTGGCCCAGGGCATGATCCTGGAGACCCGGGATCGAATTCCACGCCGGGCTCCCGGTGCATGGAGCCTGCTTCTCCCTCTGCCTGTGTCTCTGCCTCTCTCTCTCTCTGTGACTATCATAAATAAATAAAAATTAAAAAAAAATTTAAAAAAAGTCATATTCAGCTTCTCTTTAAATGATTCTGAGAAAGCAATCATTTGTGTGTTAATTTACTTACCTATTTCCTTATAATTAGGAAAGAGTCCTTTCTGACTCACTCTTCCATTATTTTTTTTTTAATTTTTTTTTAATTTATTTATGATAGTCACACAGAGAGAGAGAGAGAGAGGCAGAGACATAGGCAGAGGGAGAAGCAGGCTCCATGCACCGGGAGCCAGACGTGGGATTCGATCCTGGGTCTCCAGGATCGCGCCCTGGGCTAAAGTCAGGCGCTAAACCACTGCGCCCCCAGGGATCCCTCACTCTTCCATTATTTAAAATTATGAATACATGTGGGGTTGAACAGAGGTTTTTTTTTTTTAAGATTTTATTTATTTGTTCATGAGAGACACAGAGGGAGAGGCAGAGACACAGGCAGAGGGAGAAGCAGGCTCCACGCAGGGAGCCTGACATGGGACTCGATCCCAGGACTCCAGGACCACGCCCTGGGCTGAAGGCGGCCCTAAACCACTGGGACACCCAGGCTGCCCCTGAACAGAGGTTTTGATGTATTTGTAAGCCATCAGGTCTCCTTGCTTATTAAACTAGAGTGTACCATGATATTTTTACAGACACGTTTGCAGCACACGCTAAATCAGAGTACTAATGTCCACATACTTACATGGTATATATGAGGCCATGGTTATAAGAAGAAAATAGTAGTAGTCAAAGGAGACATTGTATTTATTAGGAAGTCTTATCGAAAACATTCCTGTCTTCTTCACATATGGTAAGGCAGCATATATTGTAAGGAGTTCACCAACAACCCCAACAGGATATAAGATGATAAAAAAATTGTATCTGAAAAAAGAAAGACCCCAGAAAATTACTCTTTTAGAATAACAACTGGAAAAACTAAATTAAAAAATTAAAAAAAAAAAGAATAATGACTGGAGTTGATATCATTCTTTGGCTACTATTGTCTTTAAACTTAAAAACACACATATTTACAGTGTCTCTCACAGAAGGTTTTTTTTCTACGTTATCATTTGCTTATAAATTTAATTATCCTTTTTTATCATAGCAGTTTCCATTTTAGATGGTAAGATATTAATAAAATAAGACAACTTTACAGTACTGAAACAGTGGTATATGTGTTAACAATGTATATGTAGTGTGTATTGTAAAGGATGTAAATGCTGTAAATGCTATATTGTAAAGTACCTATAAGTATTATGAGGTATTGTAAAGGTAACTTCTTTGACACCTGGAATCAAAACTGAGTGGTTTGTTCTTTTTTTCCTTTCAGCATTTATTGATCAAGTGCTGTCCTTTAAAAGACCAGTTATGATCCCAATTTTATATCTAAATCTTAAAATTACCAAAGTGGTTCTTGGAGGCATTTGGAAGCCTCTTTGCAGTTACCAATTAAAAGAAAATTAATTACTATTTCAGAAAACTGAAATACTACTAAATATATATTTATATATTAACATATAAATATACTAAATATATTTAGCGTATTTAATATATAAATAATACTAAATTATCAGTAATGAATATATTGTCTAAAACTGCTCTCATAACAAAATAGGTAAAACAAGTTGTTTCAAAAATTCCCACAATAAAGGAACAGTCAGTTTGCTTAAAACAGAGTGGAGAAAGTTCTATTCAAAATCCAGAATCAGAGCCTGTTCATCTGGGCTGTGGCAAGGTCTCCCACATAGAGTGGACCAGCCATCATTCATGACTACAGTGAGGGGAACACTCTGCAGGCCTCTATAGGCCTCTAGCAGGAAGAGCTTCGAGGACCCAAGGCAACAACACTTCTCTATTAAAGAAAATCATTTTTCTCCAAGGCAGTTACCACAGAAAATAAAGGTGAAAATCTTGGTAGAAAAAGACAGAAATCAAATTAATCTGTATTTGATTTCATCATGTTGTTGGCATTAAGATATCGGTAAAGAAATATTAAGTTTATCATCAGTATAGCAGAAATGTGGAGGCAACTTAAAAGTCATTTTATTATTTATTTTATGTCAAGGATACACACCAGTAAGAGACGGTGGGGGAACAAAAGTAGTTGCCAAAATAAATTCAGGGGTAAAAGAAAAGATGAATGATCCTTTTACTGTCCCTGTCTATCCCCTCCTTGCCGTGGGTATATCATTACTAGTTTTGTGTAGTTTTTTGTATATTATTTAAATCACTCGTTTCTAATCTTAATTTCCTAACTCAATGTAAAGATCATATAACTGAACATTTTTTAATCCCTTCTCAAGTAAAACTTTTAAACTTAGTTACACAGTTTTTCAACTTTGACTCTCCGATGATTTTTCTGGAAGCACTATTCTTCAACAGAAAAAAATATATCTCTCCTAGAATAAACTAGTTTAAAGCCTTGAGCCACTGATTATTCTTAATGTAATAAGAACAAAGTATATAATTCACTTTCTTTTCACTTTAAAAAGATTAATACTGCGAAGAGAAAAAAAAATTCTGCAAGTTTTGATGGCAGCATGAGCAATTTAACTACCTATTCAGAAAAAGATTTCCTCCTTAAAGATTCCTAATTGCTGTCTAAAAATTTTTAAGGGAATGCATTTTTGAAATTAAAACATAAATTAACATAAAACATAACAACATATAAGTGCCTATTCAGTGGACTTTTCTAGGAACATTTCTAACACATAAATGGAATTGAAGTATATTCAAACTGGTCAGAGTAAGCCAGCTATTTATAAATAAGAAGTCATTCTTATTGTAAAGTTTTATTTGAGAATGACAGCTTCAACATTTGAATATAAATACAAATATTATTTTGGGTTTTTTAATAAGCTTGGCAAATATATATAAATGGTCGGGATCTTTTAAGATTTTTGACATGAAATACAATTACTCATGATTATGATGAACTGACATGTGTTATGCTAACATGTGCATTTCAAAGTTGAAAGATCTTACAGTACGTGGTTTAACACTAATGCAATTGACAAACGATTTCTAAACAGCAAATTTAAACATGTTTTGAACTTTTTCAGAAATTCAAGACATGCAAAATGCATTCCAAAAGGCAGACAGACAAAACACTGAAGATCGTTATCTTCTGCAAATAATTTTTTTTATATGGCAAATGAGATTATATCATGAATTAGTATTTTCAAAGGTGCTAGAGATCCAGAAGACTGAGGTCATGCAAGACACGAGATGCACTGAGATGCATTCTAGGATTAGTCCGGCGATACTCCAAACTGCCAACTGTGTGAAAGGCCCAACTACTCAAAGTGAAAAAGTGTTCAGTTACAGTAAGAATAAAATCAACCTAACATATATAAACAGTAGCGCAGTAAAAACAAATCTGACACTGGTTGTATGTTACCTTCAAACAAATTAGGAATGTGTTAATCTAAATATCAGAGTTTTAAAAACTAGAAATATGGATATAGTATTGTTTATAATATCTCAAAACAGGATTTATAATATTAGCAAACTGGAAATGATCTAAATTCTGGCAACAGAGAAGTGGTAAGTCATACTACAGAACATTGGGCAGCATTAGGTTATAGCTAGATCTAAATATTCCTGCTTTGATTAAAAAAAAAAAAGCTCCAAGATATAAACAAAAAGCAAATATAATGTCATTCTGCTTATGTTTTTAGAAACTCATGTTTGTGTGTTCAGTTTTGTTAATACGAAAAAGTCTGGATGGTTAAACTCTAAACTTTTTCCCTCCAAGAAAGGGAGTAGGTGAGGGAGGAGTATAAATAGGAAATTTCCATATTGATTCTATATATTTCTGTACTTTTTTGAGCTTCTTACAGTGAAAACATATTACTTCTGTAGTTTAACAAAACAATTTAAAGAATGAAAATATCCTCAAACCCTTTTACCTTACCTATGTGGAACAGACATGCAGGAGACCGACACAGACGGGATACAGCCCTCTTACCCAAATTGTCTCCTTGCAACTTCCCACTATCTGGCATCTCACATGTCTGTTAGTGGTTTTATTTTTTGGTCTCTTACGTCTTGAGAGGACAGAGCTTTTCTTGTGTTCAAACTTGCATCTCAGGTATGCCGTCATTACACAACACGTATTGTTGTGAATGTGAGTATAACACCGAGAACAAAAGGAACAAATCTATGCTGGCTTATGATCTGTTCTTCAAAGAACAGTCTGGCTTTTATAACTGTAAAATATCAGCTGCTCAAGGACTTCAAACTTAAAAAAAAAATCTTTTGCCTTAAAAATTGTTTCTTCAAGATATATACATTTAGAACCCTTGAAATACATATTTTGTCCACATTCCAAAAAATACAGCTTAAGTGTGACTTTTAAAAATGTCTGTCTCTGCTACTTAAGACACCAAAGAAGCTGACACTGTATACATAAGATACTAAAAACTGTGGATACTAATTATTAAAATAATTTAAGTCATTCAGACAAAATGCCATATTTTGGCACAGAATTTACCTAATATGATTAAAAAATATTGTATATTTTGCTTTCAGAGAAAAATGAGTGACCAATTCAGGTTGGGTAAGGATACTGATCTAACTTGTCTGGCACTGATTTTACTCAAAATCAAAATACATTAATATGATTTCTCTCTGGTCATTAAATTAAGACTTTAGAATTCAAGTTTTAATACTACTAAGAGCAAAAAAAACCCCCAAAAAAACAAAAACCAAAACACCCAGCATCCTGGCATCATGGGGCTAAGACACAAATTTTCCTTCTCTGGTGTTAGCTCAGCACAGAAAACACGCATGCACTAGTCAGAAACTAAACTGCAAGACATCGCCACCTGGCCCATTTAATGAAGTATGGCAAGTGGTCGAGAAGACTGAATGTGTAGAAGGAATAGCGAGTGATCTCTGTCACAGTCCACGCGACCAGAAAAAGCACCACGCTCTCCTCATTCTGGATCTGCAGAATCACAGAGAAATCCACAGTGTCGTTCAACCCTGAACATTTTTCTCCACGAAGAGTATACTTTAATTATTTACTATGTGTCTTTGATTACACTGGAATGTCAGGGGTAGACAGAGGCAAGACAGAAACCTCAACACAGTGACCGTTACGTAATTCATGACATGCACAAATATGTCCTAGACACAGAAATGGTCAAATTTCTAATGGTTTCTCCTTCTCAGCCTTCTCTCCGGCCACTGACATAACCATCCTAGGACATCAGCCCCTCAAAACCAGAGTGGGAACAATCCGATGCCCCAACCTTCTATGGCTTGTCTGGCTGTACCCATCCTACTGGAGCACCAGCTACTGCACCTGCCCATTCGCCTTTTGTCCTATTACCACCATCTGAATTCAGGGCCTCATGGTTTCTCACCCAGACTACTCTAACAGCCTTCTAAATAAATAGTCTCTCCACTCGTTATTCTCTTCATGGATGAAAGTCTTCTCTTAAAAGCAAAACAAACAAAAATGCATTTGGAAGCAGTGGTCCTATGATTTAAAAGCTTCTTTGGCAGTCCTGCTGCCTAACAGGAGAAAAGGATTGTATTCAAGGTTCTCAACGATCAATCTGAGCTCAGAAATCTCTCCAACTTCATCTGTTCAACTTCCCACTACCGCCTCTCTCTCAGTGACACCAACTTTGTATTATTTCCAGAACACGCTCTTCCCCCCAGTTAGAACGCTACTTACTCCCTTATTAGTTACCACCCTATTTCTCACCCTGTAAGATCCAGCTAAAGCATCACGCCCTCTGGAAACGTTTTCCCATGTCCCACCTTTTGCCCTGACCATTTATTTGCTCACTTTCCTTTTTCATGTCCATATTCTAACACTTGCCAATTTGTATTAAAGTCTGCCTGCCTGACTTGTGTATCCACTGGTGCTCTCGACTCTCCTTACACATCTCTTCCTCAGGGAAGCCTTCCTTCCCTCCTAGGCCAGGCTAAGTCCCCAGGTACACTTTGAAACATATTCATTTTTTTTAAGATTTTATTTATTTATTCATGAGAGACACACACAGAGAGAGAGAGGCAGAGACACAGGCAGAGGGAGAAGCAGGCTCCATGCAAGGAGCCCGATGTGGGCCTCGATCCCGGGTTTCCAGAATCACACCCTGGGCTGCAGGCGGCGCTAAACCGCTGCGCCACCAGGGCTGCCTGAAACATATTCATTTCTTATTTCAAAGCTCTAAAACTAAGATAATGAAATGATTATAGTTGACCCCTGAACAACATGAGGGTTAGGAGCACCAACCCCTGCTGCGTAGTCAAAAACCCTGTACATAAGTTTTGACTCCCCAAAAACTTAACAGAAGATAACCTACTGTTGACCAGAGGCCTTATCAATAACATAGAAACAGCTGACACATGTTTACATGTGAACACATATTTACATGTTATATTCTTATAATAAAGCAAGCTAGAGAAAAGAAAATTTAATTAAAAATCAAGAGAAAATACACTTATCGTATTGTACTGTATCAGAAAAAAATCTATAAAAAGAAAAATCTATGAGCGAACACATGCAGTTCAAACACATGGTGTTCACGGTCAACTGTATTTGTGCAACTACTCGCTTACTGTCTCTCCCAATTACAGGATCCACGAGGCAGGAACTGTATTTCTATTATTAACTGTCAGATCCTTAGCATAGTCTCAGGCATAGAACAGTTGTGCAGTTATTGTTTGCTGAATGATTCAACATCTGTCTGACTGCCCCCCCCAACCAGTACCCACCATAGCTGGAAGTGCCCTACCCATTTCAAATAAATCCAGACATAAGCACAGTGTCAAGTGTATAGAAGGCACTGAATAAATGTTGGCTGAATTAATAACGAGGAGCGGAATGGTGCCAGAAAGAAATTGTTGTTTGAGAAAACTGAGTAGTAATACTAAGACAGAGATCCTTTGGAGGATAAAAAAGAGCAGGTGGGTCTTTTTTTCTCCTGGGCACTGGCAACCCATTAGAATCTCTTTGACTTCTTTTCTGCAGCTGACGCTGGCCATCCTGTCTGGTCTTTCTTCTTCCTCAGTCTGCAGACTCTTTGTAGTCCTGGCCCAGCTATTACAGTCACTCACTGTCTGGAACAGTCTTTCTTTGATTCTGTTTATGTCCGACTCCTGCTTGTAAAGCACGTGGCAATCTGAATGAGTCTGGTTCTGCACGTGGCACGCACTCACTGCTAAGTGCATGGCAGTCACTCCTGAGGGGCCAGGTGGGCCGAGGAAGCCCAGTGAAAGACGCTAGTCAGGACAGCTAACGTGCAGAGTGGAAAGAGGGCACAAGGGCAGGGATCTGTCCCCACACAGACAGGGGCCAGAACGTCCAGCAGGCAGGGGAAGGGAGTGAGGTATCATGTCAAGCAGACTAAGGACAAGAAAGGCATCTCAGGAATGGAAAGGAGGCCAGAGATCTGTCCTCAAGTAGACAGGAGATGCTGGAGGCTGTCAGAAGGTCAGAAGGGCCCATCTGGGAAATGTTTCTGTCATGGGTTTAAAAGGCCCAGTGTCTTCACATAGCGAGCATGGTGTTTGTTTGTCTAGAAGGGTTTAAGCCATTAATTAGATTCAGGTCTGTCTCCTGTCATGCCTCAATAAATAATATGCTAATTTCCCCTAAGTTCCTCAGCCCTTCCAACTTTTCATTTAGTCTTTCCCGTTTGCTCAGATCTATGAAACTACATTTGCTTTTTATGCCTGTTGCTACAATACTCCATGGCGAATGAGGAAAAATATACTGTTTATACCGGCGACTTCAATACATAATCAAAGAGAATATACATCCATATAAAATTTTCCACTGTTTGACAGAATATGAATATTAATTTTTAAAACTGGGAAACATCAGAGGAGAATAGAATATGGATATGAATATTTAGTTTTGCTTGTGTTTCAAACTCATTCTACTAATGTGCTAAGTCAATGTACAGTCACACTTAAATCCAAACTCAGCCCTTTTTTGTCTAGTGTTTCTGCTTCCTGAATTATAGCAACATTGGTATTTTAGATTCCTACTAATAAAAAAGCTTTCCTGCAGGCTCACAGAGAGAAAGTGTTAGTGTCACTTACTGGTTTTATACTGTGAGTAATGAGCCACACCATAAAGATTCTTGAGCTCACTTGGACCCCAGCCACAATCACAGAAGTAGGTACAATCCCTTAAAGAGAAAAACAAGTCAACCATTGCCCTAAAGGCAATTTATACCGACTATAAAAATTAAATCAGAAACTCACCAATTAAACAGTGGACTATCTGTAAGCAAATAAAAAAAATCACAAGTCAATAGCATGCAACATAAAATAAACTTGTGAATGCTGGTTTTCTACAAATTTGAAGGTGATATATGTTATCAGAAAAATAAGATTGATTTTGCTCAACAAATAATTTTTCAAATAAATAGTACAATGGAAAAACAGCATTACTGAAAACTTACCTCAAGCAAGGCAAATGTCTGGAAAAATTTAAGTGTCTTCTGAATACTTTTATATAAACCTTTGTGTGTTCCTTTTTCCATATAAAAACGTACCATGGCAATAGCTAGAACCAACCACCTAGAAAAAATAAAAGTGTTTTGTAAAGTTCTATAAAAATGAATACCAGTGATCTTCCTGAAAGGAAATGGCATAATTTATAGTAATAATATGTATGTTTTATTACATTCGCAGTTCATTATTCTTTTTAACAAAACCCACTGGAAAAAATGACATGGTTTTTACACTGACCCTTCTTCAAGGGGATGAATAGAACATATTGGAGATCAACTGGATTCAAATGTCAATGTCCATTTCATGTTTGATTTCAGCAGGTGAACTGACAGACTGAAGAAATTATATACCCAATTGAGGTCATTATAAAGTGTTTCATAATTATGTATTTCTTATGGTAAAAAGCTGTGTGTGTGTGTGTGTGTGTGTGTGTGTACATACACAAATATATAGTATAGGGCACCTGGGTGGCTCAGTGGTTGAGCATCTGCCTTCGGCTCAGGTTGTGATCCCAAGGTCCTGGGATCAAGTCCCGCACTGGGCTCCCAACAGGGAGCCTGCTTCTCCCTCTGCCTATGTCTTGCCTCTCTCTCTGGGTCTTTCATGAATAAAAAAAGAAAATATTTTTAAAAATCTAAATATATAGTATATATTTACAAGTAAGTATAAATAAAGATCTTTCATATTTTTTTATTTTTTTAATTTTTTTACAATTTGCACAAAATAATAACAATTGTTATTACCACAATTGTATCACCACAGAAGGTGTACATATAGAAGGTCTGATCTGGGCCTGCTTTCAAAGAGTTTGTTTTACAAAAGGACAAAATACAAAATACATATGCCTTCCCTTTTCAACTTCTATTTCTACATGACAGAGGTTCTGTGCTGTGAATTACCGGCACTTCATACACAAGCTATACCTGTGGAGACCGAGTTTCTCACCTTATATTCAATCCGCTAAAGACAAATTGAATTTGTAACAATTTTAAGAGCACTTTCAAGTTTTAAAAAGTTGCGCCATCTGTAACTTTTTAAAATCTTTAGTAACACAACCACGGAAATGAGTACCTAACCCAGGCTTTTAATTTGGTGGTCTCCAAAGTGTCTACTTACATGGGTTTATAAAATACATTATTATACGGTTTTAACTTTTTTTTAAAGATTTTATTTATTAATGAGAGACACACACAGAGAGAGAGAGAGGCGGAGACACAGGCAGAGGGAGAAGCGGGCTCCGTGCGGGGAGCCCGACGTGGGACTCGATCCCGGGTCTCCAGGACCAGGCCCTGGGCTGAAGGCGGCACTAAACTGCTGAGCCACCTGGGCTGCCACGGTTTTAACTTTTTAATTAAAGGACACTCATAAAATGGACAAATGGCTTAAGATTCCCCACAAAGGAACTAGTGATTGAATATGATGAATGTGATCAACAAGGTCAACAGAAAAAGATGGCAGCGGGCACTTCTGCTCTGGGCACTTCCACTCCTCCTCAGCACACACTGAGGGGAAAGCAGGGGTGTTCCTATGAGGTGTGACAAGAAGTCAGGTAAAATCTGAAATTATCAAGACCTCTGAAAGATGGAAAAGTTAGTGATAACAACAATGCTGATACTAACATATTTTCAGAATGCTTTCAATGTTCTACACAAGGTTCTAAATGCACATTTAACATATTAATATTTCACACTCACAAAAGCCCTGTGAGGTAGAGATTGCTATTATCCTATTTTACTGTAGAGGAAACAGGCAGAAAAGGTCACATGGCTGGGATATAAACCTACCAGTGAGGTCTTGCTTAGAATCTATACTCTTGTACCATGATGCTATACTGGTCTGGCTCTAGGTATATACATGCCTTGGGATATTAGTTAATCATAGTATTTGATATATTTGAATTACAAGTAAATTTTAAAAGTTATAAAGAGGGGGGCATGCATGGCTCAGTCAGTTAAGCATTTGCCTTTGGCTCAGGTTGTGATCTCAGGCTCCTGGGATCAAGCCCCTAGTAGGGCTCTGTGCTCAGCAGGGAATCTACTTCTCCTTCTCCCCCCAGCTCATGCCCATGCATGCTCTCTCAAATAAAATAAATAAAATCTTTAAAATAAATAAGTAAATAAGTAAAAGTTATAAAAATTGTGCTCAAATATTTTAACTGATAGTAGTATGCTATCAAAAAGGTTTGAGGGCCACTGTTGTAGATGAGACAGTCACCATGCAGAGATGTCAAGTGACTTACCCTAAGTCTTAAAGTCAATGGGGCTGGGGAAAAATAGACCCTCTGAGGTCTCTTAACCCCCATGCTATTCTCTCTCCATGATACCCTGGCTTTACTGGATTCAACTGATGGCTTCATCCCATATGAGGGCCACGGGTGAATTCTGTGCTGGGCCAATCTGATTTAGATGCCTCCCAGGTTTAAAGTGTTATGATTTCACCATCTTCAATTCTAAGTCCCTATACTAACAATAAGAAAAAGTGTATTAAGCTGTTTAAATTCACATTTTTCATACATTTGTCTCTTTTTTTAAAAAAGGAAAACACCAAAAAGATCATTTTGAGAGGTAATTATTAACCTACCAAAGAGTTCATTAAAGGATTCATTTAGACAGCAAGTTTTCTTTTGAAATAGCAAGATATAAAAATCCATGTGTTATAACATGGTCACAAATTTTACTGCTGTTCCATAGGTGGCAGTATTGTACCACCTAGTATACTATTTTAACACCAATAACAAACTTCTTCAAAATAAAAGAAATTAACACTCTGGGTGAGGTTAGAAAGGACGACGGAGACATCTATCCTAACTTCTCATCTATTTTCAGTCAATATGGCCAGGAGCTAATCTGAACTAATCAGTGGTCACTAAGCCCACTGTCACAACAGGATGACAGTCAAAGTCTCCCACAAGGACCCTCCATTTAACTAACTTCAGACTTCCTACATTCATCAGTTTAGCAATTGTAATTTTAAGAAAATGCAAAAGCGATGAGAGCTTCTGCAATTGGGAATTCTTTTTTTAGAAATCCTGTTTTTAAAAAATAGGCCAGAGCGACTGATAATCCAAATATGAACCGAGATAGCTATGCTCAGTCCTTGAGAAAGTACTGTGTTCAGAAAATATATAAACGTGTGCTTTATACGTAAAAGACTGCTTGCTTGCTTAATTCATTCATCTTCAGGTTCAACATTTATTGCTAAGCCAGAAAGTGTGCTACATGTTGGGAAATGAGAAATAAATAAAACCTAGTCCTTGCCTCAAAGAACTATTAAATTAGTAAGTGGATAAAACTAAATAGTGCTACAACAGGATGTATGTGCCACAATTCACTAAACACCAGGCCTTCCTTGCCATGTCACTACGCTATGATGACCCTGAAAAATCTTATCAGAGGAGTTCTTTCTTCTAGCTGTCTCTGGTGCTTCTTTCACTCCTGAAGTTTCTTGGAGACAACCTGCTCCATAAGAAACTTGGTTACACCAAGTTCTACACCTGTATCTTTTTTATTCCAGCACTTCTTTTTAGATTTTAATTATGAACAACTTCGCACATACACAACGATACAGAGAATGGTATGAGGAACCCCCAAATACCCACTCCCCCGATTCAAGCATTATCATCTTAAAGGACAATCCTGTGTCATCCAAGCCTCTATTCACTTCTCTCCTCACCATCCCTTCCCCTCATTGTTTTGAAGGAAACCTCATACATTTTGTAGTTTAATTCATAATAAAAAGCTTTTGATAAACATTACCATAATACCAACCTCCCATGTAAAAAGTCAGTAACAGATCACAAAACAGAGTCAGGTTATGAATTTTCTCAATTGTTTCATAATTTTTAAAAATCATGATTGAAATAAAGTTCACATGTTGTAAGTAGTTGCTATGCCTTTCCACGACTCTTTTAATCTATAGGTTTCCCCTCCCTCCCTCCCTCTATCCATTCATCTCATCTCTACTTCTCTCTTTCTTGTGAAATTCGTCTGTCCAGGACACTGAGTGGTTTGTCCTGCAAAGTTACCCTCAGTCTGGGTTTTGCTAATTAGATATCCAGGGTCATTTATTATGTTCTTCTGTTCCCTCTATTTCGTGTTGACAGTTCCTGGCTTGTCAGACAGAGTCACATTTGAGGCTAATTCCTAAGTTGTGTTGTGTACTTCCCTAAAGAGCACGTACCTTCTGGCTGTCCCTCTCGTTTGTCTGTGATGCTAGCACTCACTGCCGATCATTGTTCAGATCCATTATTTCAGCAGTTGCTGAAAAATGGTGATATTCTAATGTCATTTCTTCCTGTACCTTCAATAAAATCACCATTTGGAAGCTCCTACCGGAGATGGTCTTTGACATTCATAGCATCCATACTTTCTTGTTTTGTTTTTTTTTTAAGATTTTATTTATTTATTTATTCAGAGAGAGAGAGAGAGAGAGAGACAGAGAGAGAGAGAGAGGCAGAGACACAAGCAGAGAGAGAAGCAGGCTCCATATACCGAGCCCGATGAGGGACTCGATCCCGGGTCTCCAGAATCACACCCTGGGCTGCAGGCGGCACCAAACCGCTGCGCCACCGGGGCTGCCCACATCCATACTTTCATGTATTGTTCACTGACACCTGTAAACCTCCTTTCCTAGACTAAATTAAAATTTTTATTTAGCAGCCAATATATGTTTCAAGGTAAAGCACATAGACATTCGAGACAATGGAGTTAAACTGAAAGGTTCAAAAAAAAAAAAAAAGGATAAACTGAATTCCATTTAGAATAAAACCTCCTGCTCTTTGAAGAGAATAAAAAGCAAGCCACAACTAAGAGAAAATATTTACAAATTACATATCTGATTAAAGACCTATATCCATACCACGTAAAAAACTCTCAGAACTCAGTAATAGAAAATCAAACAGCTGCATTCTTTAAAAAAAAAAAAAAGGGCAAAGAAGATTTGAAAAGACACTATGCCAGAAAAGACACACAATTGGTAAGTAAATGCATAAACAGATGTTCAGCGTCATCAGTCATCAGGGAAATGCAAAATAAAATCACAATAGAGATAACACAATACACCTCTTAGATGTCTAAAATTACAATGACTGATCAATATCAAGTGTGGGTAGGATGTATAGCAGCTCTCATTCGTTGCCCACAGGGCTGTAAAATGGTATAGTCATTCTGGCAAAGCTGGGCAGTTTCTTAAGAAATCAAGAATGTGACTACCGTTGACCCAGCCATTCCACTCAAAGATATTCACCCAAGAAAAATGAAAGCATATGTCCAAAGACTTGGACGTGAACGCTCACAGCTTTGTCACAGCCAAAAACTGGGAAGAACCGAAACGTCTATCAACAGATGAATGGATAAACAAGTTGGATAAACAAGGTCCATAAAACAGAACTACCCTCCTCAGGGATTAAACATGTCTATTTAACATTTTGGGAAAAGTATATGTCTGAACCCTGGGTTTGGTGCTCTAACAACCCACACTATGTATACTCTGAAAACATCTTAAATAGTTTCTCTTTGTCTATCAACCACCTTACTGATCACTTCATATCCATTATTCATTATCCATTATTCTTTGTAATAATCTAGCAAAGTAGTGTTTTAATCTACAGATAAGAAAACTCAAGGTCAGAGAGGTTAAGTAACCTTTCTGAGGTTACTAGTCCTCTGAGCTAAAAAGGAGTAAAATACTGCCTTTAACCAACACCTCATTGTGGTATTTACAGACTAAAACCCAAACATGTTGGCCAGGCGTTTAAGGCCCTGTGCAATGGTCCAGGCTTCCCATTCAGCTTCACCCCCCCACACACACTTCAGGCCCAATTGCGATCACCTCAGCAACATGTCTAGGAATGTCACATCTCTGTACCTTAAGTCACGCTGTTTCCTCATTCATGCCTATCAAATCCTACTCATCCTTCAAAGCTCAGTTGAAACGCTATGATCTTCACCACAAAGCTCTCTGATTCCCTCTACCTGTCTGACCTGTCACCTCTGTCACCTCTGTCGAGCAGTTATCTCATTCTTTCACTGCAATATACAAATGCCCCTGGGTTACACTTCTTCAAGGACAGAGCCTAAAATATTTATCTTATGTCTCTCATTTGACCAAGGATGATGCACTTGACACATACGGGCTCAAAAGTCTTTGAAAAAAAAAATGAGAGAGAGAAAGAGAGAAATACTTCTCTGGTCAAGTACCTGTTATGAACAAGTACCATAAAAATCCTCACATCCTTTAAAGGTGTAATTCCACTCCTGGGAATTTATCCTAAGCAACTAATTGAAAAGAAACAAGTAAAAGCAAATGTCATTAAGGGAATGATCTAATCTGTTATTGTGCATTAACTCTATGCACTCTTCTATAGCCATGAAATAATACATTTATGAAAACTATGCAGAAATATTTGGTAGAATATTAGGTGAGAATAGAATATGTAATAGGGCAGACACCCTAACTACAATGCTTTATAAGTACATTTAGGAGGTGACACTCTTAATGGGGGACATGAGGACAATAAACAAGACAAATTACTATGTTTATGACAATAAGCACAATGAGAAAAACAAAGCAGGCAGGAGGAATGATAGCATAATGGGGTATATGCTTTCTGCATGAAGAGAGCTAGGAAGGCCTCCCTAAAAATGGAGATTTGAGTGAAAGCCTGAAGGAAGTTAGATACTCACATTAAAGATAACAAAAAACAAAAGGTCATGCTAAGCTTATAGAATTAGGCAAGTTCTTTTTCTACATTTATGTAAAGACTTCTCAACTATTATTGTTTTCAAAACTATTATAAAAATTTAACATACTTCAGAGTTCTGCTAAAAGAGAAAAACAAAATAAGCAAAGTAAATGAACAAAAAGCACCTCAGCTAACCTTCTGCTATCCATACTATTCAATGTATACCTCGGTGTCCCACTTTACACACCACAACCTTCTTTACCACCGTTCTCCAACATCACCCTCCAAATAGGTCAAGAGAATATACCAAGCTTTCTTGCATCTCATGCCTATTTCTAGAATTTATCTCACTTGAAATATCTACCCTCCACATATGCCAATCCTATTCCTTCTTCAAATCTCAAGGACTCTAGAAAGCCTCCAAAAGGTTACATGGATTATTCCATTTTTGGTTACCTTGCTTTTATACAGAGATGAAAATGAAAAGTGACCTTCCCAAAATAGGCAGGGAGACAGATAAGTTTCAGACACGCAGTCATTTGCTGGGCAGGTAGGAAAGATAGGAAGTGTGAGAACACAAAGGAGGGAGCATTTAATTCTGTTCCAGATAGGGTGGGAGACCTAGAAACCGTCAGAGGATGGCTTGATTTAGATATCACACGAGGAACAAGGAGGATATTATATGAAGAGTGAACAGCCTGAGCAAGGACAGAGAGAGTGGTGAAAATAAAAATGTGTGGTGCTTTGCCCACATTATGAGTTACAGCTGATTTCAAATGCGGTAAAACTGGAATGGGAAATAGGGGAGCAAACTGCAAAGGCCCCTGAATGACATATAGCCTAATCCCTTGGATTACAGCAGAGGTAATGGGGAGTCACTGAAGGCTTTTAACTAGAGTTATGCACTGATTTTCACTTTTAAAAGGTTAACCTGGTTTTCAGAAGGGAGAGTGCACTGGATAGAAAGGGACAGCAGACCAGTTAAAGGCAGGTATCCCAAAAATATTAACCGCGTAAGACTATCACGGGTGAGAAAATTCTATCAGCTCCCACTGTCCCTAAAGACAGTAGCGCATGGTGGGTACTCAACTATTCCCCAGTTTTTCTCAGTATATTATTTTTCTCTTTCAAGATCATAAAATTCAGTAAAGCATAAAGGCAAAGAAGTAGCAGGTCTCTGGAGTCAGACTGTCTAGGCTGAAATCCAAGTCTGACACCTGCTGGCTGCATGATCTTGAGCAACATACTTAACCACTTTGTGCCTCAGTTTCCTGACCTGTCAAATGTAGTATCATGTATCCCGTCGCGGGATGGTAGAGAACTAAAACTGAGATAGTACAATTAATGAACCCAGTACCTGGGGCACATGGTAAATCCTCGCATTGTTCGTGAACCGTATTTGGTATTCAGGGTTACACCGAACGCCTAATAGGGACTCAGTACTGGGTCAAAGTATTTATTTACTCTTTCTCTATAAGCCCCGGGGAGAGTGTAAGATACCAGACATTCCCCGACACTTCTGTGTATTAATACTCCATGTGACCATGAGACAGTAAGTTCTTAAAAAGACCATGCGTTTTAGAAACAGCAGAGCGTTTCCCCCACAGGTCCCGCAAAGCGATCGACACAGAAGTGTCCCTTCGACAGGTCTCTGAAGAGCGCTAGTCGTGGCGTAACCTTAACTCCTAAGTCCTACTCAAAGTCAGAAGTAAGAGTTCAGGGGCTCAGGAAGCACGGGCCCCCAGAGAGAGATGCTGGGCTCGAGGGCCACGCTCCGACGCGGCAGGGTTTCGAGAATACTGTCCCCAGGAAGAAGTTCTGGGGCTCAGGGGACAATCGAACAAACACCCAACCCAAAGCCGCTCGTGCTGGCACCGGCGGTTCAGAGCGCTCCGCGCAGCGCGGGGCGGCGCAAGGCAGCGGGCACCGGCCGGACAGCTCCGGGCGCGGGGCCGCCGGACACAGGCGATTCTTCAACAGCAGCAGCAGGCGGCGGCGCCCGGGGCGGCCGGGCCGAAGCCGCCTCCCCCGCCGGTCGGCCCCGCATTCCTGCCCGGGTCTATACTTAACCTCCGGCCCGCGCCCCGGGCCGCCGCGCCACGCCGTGCACCGTATTAGGCAATGCCGGGCGAGCAGGGCCCGGGCCCCCCCGCCCCCCCTCCACTCCCCCGCCCCGCTCCGCTCCATTCAACGCCGCCGGCCGCCGCGGCGCCCAAGCCCCTCCCCCGCGCCGCCGGCCGCGCCCCCTCCCCGCTCCGCGCCCCCCCGGACCCCCCCGCGCCCCCGCCGCGCCCCCTCTGCGCCGCGCGCCCCCGCCGCGCCCCCCCCCGGTCCCCCTCCGCGCCGCCGTGAGCACCCGCAGCCCAGCCGGCGCCCCGAGCGCGGAGTGTCGGGGGGCAGCCGCGCGGGGCCGCGGACGCAGGCAGGCCAGGGCCCCCGGCGGCGCACGTACCCCGCGGTCATGGCGATGTTGTAGAAGGTGAGCCAGACGGTGGCCAACAAGCCGAGGCGCCTCCGCCTGCCGGGGGCCTCCTTCTCCTCGCCGGCCTCCGAGGCGCCGCCGTTGGTGCCGTCCTCCTCGCTGGACGCCATGGTGGCCGTGCACCCGGGGGAGGTGGAAGCCGGGGGAAGGGGAGCGGGAGGGGGCCCCGCCGCGCGCGCAGCCGAAGCGCCGCCGCCGCCGCCGCCGCCGCCTCGGTCAGGCGCCCCATGTGCCGCGCGCAGGGGGCTCGGCGCCGCCAGCCCGGCCGCCCCAGGGGGAGGAGCGGGCGCCCCCGGCCGCCGCCCCGGCCGCCGCGCCCCGCCCCGCCCCGCCCCGCCCCCGGCCCTCGGGAGCGCGCGCGGCGCGGGGATCTGGCCGCCCGGCCGGGGCGCCGGGGCTCGGGGCTGCCGCGGGGCCCCGCAGAAAGCCGTCCGCGTCTCCGGCCGGGGCGTCCCGCGCGCTGGCGACCTGTGCCCCGCTGCGGCGTGTGTTCGGGGCGGACGGCGCACACCTGCAGCCGGCGAGGCCCTGCCCCGCCCAGCCCCTGGGAAGGCACAGGTGGGCAGGGGGACGGGCGGGGCGGCCTTCCCGCCGAGCACGCCTCAACACCTTCCGGGGAGGAGTCGCCCACTTGCGCCTGTTTCACGTTTGCCGGCCGGTGGGGCGTGTACGGGGGGAACACGTAGAATCGCCTCCCTCGGGTGGGTTCCCCGGGGCCGGGGTCCTAACGCCGTGGCGGCGCCGTGGCGGAGGTTAGAGGGGAGCTGGAGCGGGAGGGCCTGGCGAGAGACCCAAGGGGACGCGCTGGGGCCCATGCGGGCAAGCTGCAGCTGCGCCGCCACCACCGCTGCTCTCCACTCCATCCCTTTCCTTTCCGTATCTTCCCTCAAACACCCGTGCGCTCTCCCAGTAGCTCTCTACTCTTTCCCCTTAAAGCGCACAGTTGGGAAAGCCGGCTCTGGAGTCGGGTTACTGAAATTCAAACCCCAGATTCCTGGCTCCCCCAGTCTTACAAGCTTGTGAACTTGGGCACCTAAACTTCTCTGTGCCTCAGTTTCCTTAGTGGGAATGATTTATAAGCCTGTGTCGTGGGTTATTGTGAGATGCAAGTCTCACACTTAGGAATCACCCACGTAAATCACTTACAGGTCTGAAGCAGTTTTGCCCCCCCTCCCCTCCCCCCAAATTAGCATGTTAGCACCGTTCTGGTGACTCGGATCTCCCTTGATCCAGCAAGAGAAATTTCTGCTCAGGCCTGTGGAAGCGATCTGCTTGTTGTTAGCTGTGCTGCTGGAACCTGAGCTTGGCCCTGGGCAGGGGACCACATAGCTACGAGTCCAGTAGCTCCTCCGGGTATGGAGTCATTTCTACGCAGAAGAGAACTTGGGAGAGGTCACCATAAGGGAGAAAGAAGGACTCATTCCTTTGTAGAGATCTGGGCTCTGGGCGCCTGCCCAGGGGGGCACTACCAGCCTGCTTGGGAAATGATAATTTTGAGGAAGACATTCCAATAAGGGAGGAGGAGGCTGAGACGTTCCTGGGGAAGAAATAATGGCTGAAAATGTTCACATTTGATGAAAACAATGTGACTGTTTTTTAAAGACATTTAAATTGGAAAGGAAAAAATAAAACTATTTACAAATGACAACACTGTATAATTAGAAAAGCCCTAAGGAATCCACAGAAAAGCCACTGGAACTAGTTGCAGGTTACAAGGTTAATGTAACAAAAATTGTTTTCTACTTACTAGAAAAGAAAACTGGAAATTGAAATTAAAAATAAAACCATATAATGCTCATCAGCAAACAAAAAGATGAAATATTTAAGGGTAAGTTTAACAAAACCCGTAAGATCTGTATACTGAAAGCTATAAATCACTGCCGAGAGAAATTAAAGGCTTAACTAAATGGCTATTCATTGGAAACCATTGCAATTGGAAGATGAATTGGAAGATGTTATGGTTAAAATGTCAGTTCTCCCCCAAATGCCAGCAGAATATATTTTGTTTTAATTTGACAAGTTATCTCTAAAATTTATACATAAGAAAAACAAAGTTGAGGCACATACCCACTGGTTTTCAGAACAGTATTAACCACAGTTTTATGTAAGACTGTGGTAAGCATAAGGATAGACAAATCAGTGAAACAGAATAGAGTCAGGCCCATAGATATGGTCAACTGATTTTCCGCAAAGATGCCAAGGTATGTCTTTTCGACAAACTGTGCTGAAATAACTGGATATCCACGTGAAAAGAAAAAAAAAAAAAAAAAAAAAAAAAAAAAAAACCTTGACCCTTACCTCATACCATACACCAAGTATTAATTTGATATAGATCATTGACCTAAACATAAAAGCTGAAACTATAAAGCTTATAGAAGAAAATAGAATCATTATGGTCTTGGAGAAGGCAAAGATTTCTTAGATCCGATAACAGAAAAAGCATTAATCATAAAGGAAAAGACAAAACTGTCAAAACATAAACTTTTGTAATTCCAAGGACAACACTTAATAGTTGAAGATTTTCTCAATACATGTGTCTGATAAGGAACTTGTATCCAGGGTATGTAGAATCTTCACAATGCAATAACACAACTTTTTAAAAATGAGCAAAAATTTGAATAGATTCTTTGCAAAGAAGACATGTAAATAACAACAGCACACGCAAAGACACCCAACCTTACATTTTTAGAGAAATGTAAATCAAACCCACAATGAGATATCACTATACCTAATATTTTAAATGTTGGCAAGGATGTCGAGCAATTGGAATTCTCATATATGGCTAAAGAGAATAACACTTTGGAAAACAATTTGGTCATTTCTTTAAAAGATGGTCATAACGCTGGCTTACCATATGACCCAACAATTGCATTGCTAGTTATTTAGCCAAGAGAACAAAAACAGGTCCACACAGATTAGGACACAAATGTCCATAGCAGCTTTATTCATAGTAACCTCTTACTGTGAAAATAATTCAGAGGTCCATCAACATGTGGAGTAAAATAAATTTGAAAACTGGATCACAAAGTGCTATGGGATTTAAAGAGCTGTCAGGAAATGTAATTTGGGAGATTAGAAAAGGCTTTGTGCGAGAAATTGCCATTGAATATTTTATTCCAACAGACAGATTGCAAGAGGCAGGCTGAGTGCTCACCAGGAACAATGAAGAGGCCACGCCAACAAGCTTGAGGAAAAGTGAATTGTGTGGTTTGACTAAAATTTAAAATGATCAGGAGAAGGACTGAATAGAAGTGTCAAGAACCACTCTATTTTAAAAGGTAGAATTGAACTTCTACTAAAGACTTGTGTGGAGGAGAATCATGTTAAAGAAACCTCTTTTCGAAGAAAATTAGGCGGCAGGAAATGAGATCAGTCGTCCTCTAGAAGAGAATAAGAAAGGCCAGAATTGGATTGGTGATCAGAATGAACAAGGGAATGAATGGATGAGATCTCTTGAGACAGAACAGAATCAAAGAAAGGGTTTTGTTTATTTGCTGAAGTGAAGGTGCCATTGAATAGGGAGAGACTGTCTATGTGAAATAGGCTATTTATGGAGCGAAATCCCTCTGACTGTGGGAAGATAAGAGAGTAAGAGGATAGATGGAGGAATTAGTTTTCAAAAAGAGAAAAGACATTTCTTTCTCAGTAGGAATGAAGGAAATGGGGGTAGAACTATTTCGAGGTAAGGAACAGAAAGTTGAGGTAGGGAAATTAATTGAAAGGAAGGCATCCTGGCAGCAAAGAAAGTTTGGAATGTCATTTTACGTATAACCTTGTTTGATTTCTCGGAACATCTTTTAATTTATCAATCCATGGAGTGGTCCTTTGGGATAAAAACTAATTACTTAGCTTGACTTCAGAATTCTCTACTATAACCTGAGCCCAATGGAGCTGATTGAACATTATCTCTTAGTAGGTACCTGTCACCAAAACACTGTGATCTGACCAAGTGGGTCTCTTCATTGTCCATCAACTGATGTGGATAACCTTTTTTTTTTTTTTTGATGTAGATAACCTTTAATCTAAACCCTGCATTCTTTTCATCCTACCAAACTGCTATTTTCCCTTCTTTCTTGTTTGTATAAATCTCATTCACTCTCCAAAGCTGCATTTAATACCAGTTCTTTCAAGTGGCTTTCCCTGACCACTTCAACTTATATTGGACCCTTATTCTTCCCCAGATAAAGTAGTGTGTACTAATAATGTGTCATTCATTTCAGCAGTTAATTATATATTTTCTCCTGTTTTTACTTATGCTTATATATGTATTGTCTGGGGGAAGAACTGAATCAAAGATTAAGAACTATATTTTAGAAAATCCTTCTCAAAGGCCAATTAATGTTTTGCAATTCTTAGAAGCTTTATTGAGGTATAACTGACACACAATATAGTACATGTATTTAAAGTGTACAGTTTAACAGTCTTTGACATATGTATTGTCTGTGAACCATCAAGATGGAGAACATATCCATCATCTCAAAAGGTTTCCCTGTGCTCTTTTTTCAATGCCCTCCTTCCTCACCCCACATTGTCCCCAGGAAACCATTACTACAGTTTAGTTTGCATTTTCACTAATTTTCTATAAATCAAACCATACATTATATACTTTTTTTCTGTCTGGCTTATTTCACTCAGGATAATTATTTTGAGCAGGCCCAGCTTCATGGGCATGTGGCCCTTGCAGTCCCATGGGATCCTGTGCTCAAAAGGGCCTGGCACTTGATTTAATGCTGTTTTGATGCTCTTCTTTCTGTTTTGAAAATTTTTTTAAAGATTTATTTATTCATGAGAGATACACAGAGAGATATGCAGAGACATAGGCAGAGTGAAGCAGGCTCATTGCAGGGAACCTGATGTGGGACTCGATCCCGGATCCTGAGATCATGCCCTGACCCAAAGGCAGACGCTCAACCGCTGAGCCACTCAGGCGTCCCCTGTTTTGAAATTTTTAATAATTTATGAATAAGGGGGCCAAAATTTACACTTTGCACTGTATCCCACAGATTATGTAGCTGGGCCTGAATTTGAGATTCGGGTGGTAGGTATCAGTAATTCATACTCTTTTATTGCTGGACAGTATTCCATATGGCTTATACCACAATTTGTTTATCCATTTACCACATAATTTGTCTATCCATTCATACTTAGACATTTGGGTTTTTTTCCAGTTACAAATAAAGACCTATGAACAAAACTTTTATGGAGATATGCTTTCATTTCTTATGTAAATACTTAGTAATGGAGTGACTGGGTCATAAATACATCTAATTTTTTAAGAAACTGCTAAAGTGTTTTCAGAAGTGGTTGTACCATTTTACATTCCTAACAGCTATATATGAGTTTTAGTTGCTCCTTATCCTGGCCAATACTTGGTATGGTCAGTCTTAGATTTTGCATATTTTAATAGATATGTTATCTTATTATTGTTTTAATTTCCTTAATGACTAATGATGCTGAACTTCTTTTCATGTGCTTGTCACTTGTATATTTTCTTTGCTTTAGGGACTTTTCAAATCTATGCCCCATTTCTTAGTGGTGCATCTGTGTTGTAAATAAATTTTGAGAGTATTCTAGATTCTGGATCTAAGTCCTTTATCAAATATATGATTGGCAAATATTTCTTCCCAGTTTGTGGGTTGCTTTTCATTCTCTTAACAATGTCTTTCCAACAGCAAATCTTAATTTTGGTAAAGTTCTATCTACCAATTTTGTCTTTGATAGACTGTGTTTTTAGTGTCATCTCTAAGAATCTTTGCCTAACCCAAGCTCACAAAAGATTTTGTGCAATTTTCTTGTGGAAGATGAATACTTTGTGGTTCTACAGTTAAGCTTATAATCCACTTTGAGTTAATTTTTGTATATAATATGAGATCCAGATTGAAGTTCATATTTTTTGCTTATAGATATCCAAGTGTTCAGCACCATTTGTTGAGAATGTATCCTTTATCCACTGAGCTGCCTTTGTACTTTTGTCAAAAATTAGTTATCTGTGTATGTATAGATTTCTGAAATGTCTATTCTGTTCCAATGATCTTTTTATCTATCTTTATACAAGTACTATACTATCTTGAGTATCATATATTTAATAACAAATCTTGAAATCAGGGTTAATGAGAGTGTTAGTGATGTAAGTGATCTGTCATGCATGTTTTTGGCATATAATAAAATCTGTCTGGCCTTGGTGTGGTTATTTCAACAGGATAAGAGAAATAATATCATTAATGGGAAGAATGGAAAGTGATGTCACTAATTTAAGAAAAAAATTTTCGATTTTTTTTAAAGATTTATTTATGTATTTATTCATGAGAGACACACACACACACAGAGACAGAGACACAGGCAGAGGGAGGGAGAAGCAGGCTTTCCACAGGAGCCTGATGGGGGACTTGATCCCGGAACCCCGGGCTCACGCCCTGACTCGAAGGCAGAACTCAGCTCAACTGCTGAGCCAGCCAGGCATCCCCAAAACAATTTTTAAGCAGTTTTTCTACTTGTAAGAATCACAACAGGCATGACTATGAGAGAACAGAAAGTGGGTAGATTCAGGAGGAGAGTATTTGTAAAGTGCAGCCTAAGTGAGTAATGGAAGTATAGTTAAAAGCTGAAATGTGAAATGTGAGAAAAATCTGAAATGTGAAGAATGATCAATATCTTAAAAACAGAGGTATTAATGTAGAAGATGATAAATTGAGCACTGTAGTTTGGAAGGATTGGGGTTAATTTGATTTTTTATTGATGTGAAAACTGAGCCACAGTGATGTCTTTAGAGCTTATCTAGAATCTCCTCTAAAACAGAATCAATCATACAAATTTGGTTTTAGGTCGTCAGATGAAAGTCAAATCTTCTTAAGTAAAATCCTTTAGTTCTATACATGTATTATTTTATTTTTTTTAAGATTTTATTTATTTATTCATAGAGACAGAGAGAGAGAGAGAGGCAGAGACACAGGCAGAGGGAGAAGCAGGCATCATACAGAGAGCCTAACGGACTCGATCCAGGGTCTCCAGGATCACGCCCTGGACTGCAGGCGACGCTAAACCGCTGTGCCACCAGGGCTGCCTCACATGTATTATTTTAAATGAGAACTTCATTCCTAAGGAGCTAGTTCATTCTTTACAAAACTGATTATGAAAATGAAATTAAATATATATGCTATCATAAACACTAATTATGTTAGACTAAACGTAATATAAAAAATAGTATTTTAATTGCTTCTTTCGGAAATACTTTCTACATGGACGCAGATATAGTACAGGGAACTTAGAATGAAAATGCGTTTTTTTCTTCCTATCAGTGTCCCTACAGCAAGCGTATATGTTTTTCATTGTTGCCAGAAATGAACTACCTTAAAAACTGGCATCACCTGTTTTAAAAATTGTGGCTTATTTTAATATTCCTGAAAGCCTCTGAAAAGTCTGAATGGTAAAACTGGGGCAGAGCAGATTCTTTGGTGAGGATCTTTTCCAAGTATATACCAGTTGCAAATTGAGTCAGCGGAATCATCATAAACCCAGACCAGCTGGTGAGTGTGGCTGATCTAGTTACCCAGTGTTTGGCACTTATTAAATTAAAGAAAATACATGATCTTTATAGGGGGAAAGGGGGAAAAAAGTGAAACTGACCAATTTATGTATACTAAATTAAGGGAGTTTCTATGTATTATAAAAACTATAGTTTGTTGTGAAAAGGCTATTTATAAACCATGGCATTAGACAGATTGGTCCAGTCGGCTCAAAAAAAGATGTTACACTAAGAAGCAGCTGTTCCAGAATTATCTATTAGGAGAGGCTGGGTAATCTGGTTGGGGAACAGGCTGAGGCCTTGATTTTCAAACATTTTTACCTTCACTCATATTTTAAGTGATTTAAAATTTTTCGTCAGAACTATAAACTTGTGAAGGATAAATTTCTAGTAATCTTAATTGCTTTATTGAGGTCTAATTAACATACAATAATATGTGCATATTTAAAATGTACAAATTGATAAGCATTGACATATATGTACATCAATGAAATTATCAACACTCTCAAAATAATGAAGATAACTTATCAACCCTCACCCCCCAGTTTCCTCATGCACCTTTTGTAATCCCCAGAGAATTCATCTAGGCCCGCAATTAATTTTGTTGAAGGTTCTTAACAAGCAATTGCATTTCTAGGTAGTAATAGTTCTATTCAAGTTAACTATTTCTTTTTGAGGTTTAGTAATTTGTGCCTTTGAAGGAATTTGCCATTTCTTCCAAGTTACTCAGTTTATAAAGTTTGTCATAATATTCCCTTACTGTGTTTTTATTTTATTTTTTTATTTTATTTATGATAGTCACAGAGAGAGAGAGAGAGAGAGAGAGGCAGAGACACAGGCAGAGGGAGAAGCAGGCTCCATGCACCGGGAGCCCGACGTGGGATTCGATCACGGGTCTCCAGGATCGCGCCCTGGGCCAAAGGCAGGCGCTAAACCGCTGAGCCACCCAGGGATCCCCAACAGTCTTTATTTTTAAAGATTTTATTTATTTATTTATTTATTTATTTATTTATTTATTTATTTATTTATTTATTTGACAGAGAGAGGGACAGCACAAGCAGGGGGAGTGGCAGAGGAAGACGGACAAGCACGCCCCCCCCCCCCCCACCAAACAGGGAGTCCTGATGTGAGTCTGGATCCCAGGATCACGACCAGAGCCCAAAGCAGACACTTAACTGACTGAGCCACCCAGGCGCCCCAACCGATGATTATTTAGAACTGTGTTATTTAGTTTTCAAATTATTTGATGACTTTTATGTATTCTTCTATTATTTATTTTTAATTTAATTCCACTATAGTCAGAGAACATATTTTTGTGAGACTTGAATCCTTTTAAATTGAGATTTGTTTTTATATGTCGTGAGCACTTGAAAAGAATATTCAGTTCACATCGGTTGTAGTGTTTTATCAATTACAATTAAGTTGGTTGATAGTATTGTTTAAGTCATGTACAGCCTTACTGATTTTCTGCTTGTTCTATCACTGTTGAAATAAGGGATTTGAAATTTTTAACTTTAATTGTGGAATTGTCTGTTCTTCCCTGAAGTTCCATCAGTTTTTATGTTCTCTGATGTTCTGTTATTATAGGTCAGATTCTCTCATTTAACTCCTTTTTCATTATAAAGTTACATTCTGTATCTCTGGTAATATTCCCTGAACTACTTTGTAGCATTATTAACATAGTGTTATGTTTAAAGTAGGTTTCTTATAGATAGCTTGCTAATTTTTTATTGGATGTCAGACACTGTATATTTTATCTTCTCAAGTGATGGATATTTTTGTGTTCCAGCATGTCTCCAGTACTCTTTTTTGCAAACTTTTTCAGGCTTGGCCCCTCTGGACTCCTATCTGTGTCTATATGCCAAGGAGACTGGCACTATATGTGATAGCCTGAAAAAACTACCCAAGCAGTAAGCTAGGACAATCATAAGGCTAACGTCATTTGTGTCCCATCCCTCAGTGATCATTATCCTTTGTTGTCTGATGTTCCAGTGTCAGGAGAACTGTTGTTCACATATTTTGTCCAGTTGTTCAGTTGCTTCATGCAGGAGAACAAATCTAGCCTATGTTACTCCTTCTAGATCAAAGGTCAAACTGAAACCTATATTTTTTTTTCTTGTCTTTAGTGTCACCACCATAATGATATTTAACTATAGTGTGAAATGGGCATTCTTGTATTGCTGTTTATCATAGAGAGAAACACTGTTTTCCTTCACCATTGGGTAAGATGTTAGCTTTAAATTTTTTTGAAGATTCCCTTTGTCAGGTTGAGAAAGGTTTCTTTTTTAAAAAACATTATTTTTGAGAAAGGTTTCTTCTATTCTTAGTTTGCTAATAGTTTTATCACAAAGGCTTTTGAATTTTCTCAAATATTTTTCTGCATCTATTATCATGTTTTTCTCTTACATTCTGTTAAAATGGTGAATTGTGTTGATTTTCAAATGCTAAAGTAACCCTGTATTCCTGGGATACACTCTACTTAGTCATGATGCATTTTTGTTTTTGTATATTGCTGTAAATCTCTATTTTTAAAGGATTATTATATTTATGTAAGTGAAAGATAGTTTTTGAAGTTTTCCCATGATATGTTGTTTGATTTTGCTATCGGGGTAATGTTGATCTCATAAAATAAGTAGGAAATTTTTCCTTCGCGTTGTATTTTCTAAAAGATTTTGTATAGGTTTGATATTATTTCTTCCTTATAAGATTGATGAATTAGAATTAACTACTGAATTTGTGGGCCTGGAGATTTTTGTGGAGTGTTTTTAACTAAGAACTTAATTTCTGCTATTGATATATATCTTTTCAGGTTTTCTGTTACCAGTTGTGACCATTTGTATCTTTCAAAGGTTTTTTCCACTTCCCTTATGTTCTCAAATTTATTGGCATAGAATTTAAGAATATTCCTTTATGAATGTTTTAATATCATTTAATTCCTATAATGTTTTAATTACGGGATATGTAGTCATAGTGCTTCTTTCATTCCTTAAGCTGGTAATTTGTGTGTTTTCTTTTACTTTTTTTTTCTTTTTAAAATATTTTATTTATTTACTCATGAGAGACACAGAGAGTGGCAGAGACCCAGGCAGAGGGAGAAGCAGGCTCTCCGTGGGGAGCCAGATGCAGGACTCAATCCCAGGACCCTGAGATCACGACCTGAGCCAAAGGCAGATGCTCAGTCACTGAGCCACCCAGGTGCCCTCTTTTTTTCTTTTGATGTAGGTAGAGTTTTACCCATCTTATTAATCTTTTTAGAGGATTAAATTTCGTTTTGTTGATTTCACCTTTGTGTTTTATTTTACTGATTTTGGTTGTCTTTATTATTTCTTCTTTATTTTGAATTCATATTTTTATCTTAAAGGATTCATGTTCGATTTTTTTCTTTTCTATTATCTAAGGCTGGAAGTATTCCTCTAAGCAACACACCAGCATCCCACAAATTTTGACATGTATTTTCAGTTTCATCCAGGTCAAAATATTTTCTGATTTTTCTTTGACACCTAAGTTACTTAATAACTGCATGGGTTGGAATCCCTGGGTGGCGCAGCGGTTTAGCGCCTGTCTTTGGCCCAGGGCGCGATCCTGGAGACCCGGGATCGAATCCCACGTCGGGTTCCCGGTGCATGGAGCCTGCTTCTCTCTCTGCCTGTGACTCTGCCTCTCTCTATCATAAGTAAAAAAAAATAAAAATAAAAGTATTAAAAAAATAATAACTGCATGGGTCAATCTTTACATAAATTGCAATTTTCCAGGAAATGTTCTCTTATATTCCTAAGTTAATTCTGTTTTAGTCAAGGAACAAAATCTATAGGATTTTATCCTTTAAATTATATGGAGTCATTTTAAGGTCAGCATATTCTTATTTTTGTTAATGTTCTGTGCCTATTTGACAAAAATGCATGACTTGCGGGGTCATTATGTCAGTTAAATCAAATTAATTGATAGAGTTGACTCTTCTAAGTAATTATTGATTTTCTATTCTATCTTTACCTGAGAAAAGAATTTTGAAATAGCCAACACAGGGGCCCCTAGGTGGTGCAGTGGGTTAAGCATCCAACTTGATTTCAGCTCAGGTCATAATCTCAAGGTCATGAAATCAAACCCTGTGTTAGCTCTGAGCTCCAGCAAGGAGTCTGCTAAATTTCTCTGCCCCTCCCCTATGCTCACACTCTAAAATAAATAAAACTTTAAAAAAATAGCCACGGCAACTATGGATGTATCTATTTCTCCTTTAAGTTTTTGAAGTTTTGTTTCCCTTTTTTTTTTAAGTTTATCATTAGGTTGATACATGTTTAATATGTCTTCTTGGTTAGTTGATCCCTTCAGCACTATGAAATGTCATTCATTATCCCTGGAAAGTTTCCTTTTTTATTTGGTCTGATATTAATATAACCAGAGCTTTCTTTAGTATTTTCAAAAAGTATCTTTTTCCACCATTCACTTTTAACCTACCTTGTCTTTATTTTTAAAACTAGTTTCTTATATAATGCATCATCTAGTTGGATGTTGCTTTTTAAAAAATCTAGTCTGACAATCTCTATCTTTTAATTGGAAGAAGTAGATTTCTTGTATTTAATGTAGTTACTGATATGGTTGGATTTAAATCTCTGTTCCATTTGTTATTTTTGGTCTTTCTTTACTGCCTTTTAAAAGTTTTTTTGAATTTTTCAAAAAATTGCATTTATTTTCACTACTGTTCTATCTATACCCCTTTGCTTGATTTTCTTTGGGAGGGCTATGGCTCTAGGACTTATGCTATGCATTTGAACTTATCATAATCTCTCTTCAAATTGTATTTATATTATACCACTTTATATATAAGGATTCCTCCAACCCTATATTTCTATTTTCCTACTGCCATCCTTTGTACTATTTTATTTCTGCCTATTATCAGTTTCAAAATATACAGTTGATATTTTCATTTTTAAATAAATTTAAAAATAAGTAGAAATGTCTTTTACACTTATTCTCACATGATCATTCTAATGTTCTTCATGCCTCATGTGAAGATTTGTATCATAGATACCATACTCCTTTGCCTAAAATTATTTTCATTTGTATATTTTAACATTTTTCATTGTGTAGATCTGCTGCTGAGGCTTTTTAATGGAAATATTTATTTCACCTTCATTTTTTTTATTAATTAATTTATTTATGATAGTCACACAGAATGAGAGAGAGAGGCAGAGACATAGGCAGAGGGAGAAGCAGGCTCCATGCACCGGGAGCCTGACGTGGGATTCGATCCCGGGTCTCCAGGATCGCGCCCTGGGCGAAAAGGCAGGCGCTAAACCGCTGCGCCACCCAGGGATCCCTTCACCTTCATTTTTAAAAAATATTTTTATAGAGAGAATTCTAGGTTGACATTTTTAAAATTAAGGACTTTAAAGGTCCTGCTACAGTGTTTTTTTTTTTATCTCGCACGGTTTGTCTATTTTAATTCTTTTTTCCTGTTTTTGTCTTTTTGTTTTCCAAATTGTCTTTATCACGATTTTCAGTAATTCGGTCATGCTGTGCCTTGGTGTCATGTTTTATTATTGTTTTCATTAGTTATGATTGGGATTCACTTACATTCTCAGATCTGTGGCAATAGTGTTCATTCAATTTAGGGAAAATTTGGTATTTAAAATTTATTCTTTCCCCTTTTTCTTACTTGCTTTGAAACTACACATTATTTTTTTTTCATGTTTGCTTATGGGTCATTGAGGACAATTTTTTTTGTCTTCTTTCTACATATTTCAATTTGTATACTTTCTGTTGCTGTATCTTTAAGTTGTTATATCTTCAGTGTCTAATCTGTTAATTCTATTTAGTGAGTTTCATCATAGGTATTAGATTATCTGTAGAATTGCCATTTGGTACTTTTTGATATCTTTTATTTTCCTTCCTCATTATGTTCATCTGTAAAGCCTTAACTTTACTGACCATAGTTATAATAGTTCCTTAAATATTTCTGTGTTAATCCAATCATCTATTTAATTTCTGGATATTTCTATGGACTGCTTGCCCTACTAGTTACTGGTCATATTTTCCTGGGCCTTCATGTGTCCAGTAACTTTTTATTCAAGTCTACCCATTTTATATATTTACCAAACACAACAACAAAAAAATAAAAAACAATGGATGGCTGTTAAAAAATAAAGGTGTAGAGACGGGAGTGGAAGAATGAAAACTAGGGAAATAAAATGCTTGATAGTTTTCAGGTTTGCCACCAGAGATACAATATTTTAAATACTTTGAGAAAGAGTGACTTTTAAGAATATTATATTTCAGATTTTCAGCACTAACAGATTGCATATATACAGTTCATTTACTTTTAATAAATTATCAATTGATATTTTATTGAATGGGGAATTAAGAATATAAACTTTGTCTTAAATTGATTTTTTCTTGGCCTTTATTTTTATGACTTAAGGTATAAGTTATATTTTGGGAGATACTTTCTAGACATTTAGGAAGTTTGGGTGCTATATGAAGAAAAACATTTAAGGATATATCATATTTCAGATATAAACATCTTGTTTTCTTGAATGTAATTTATTTATTGGTTTAAAATACCTCTTCTGCTCTCAAGATGGTGCCTGTTAACCTAAACGTAGAATATATTTATTACATACAAAATATTTCTTAGACAGCCACTTTTAAGCAGTAATGTTTTATCTGAATGGATGTTCATTTATACATCCTGATAATTATTTAAATTGTTACTTAACCTCACTCTGGAAAAAAATAAACCTTAACATTGAAACAACAACAAAAAAGTCTAGCCATTTTATTTTTTTGAGTGTTGTATTGTGGGGGTATACTTTTTAATTTCATACTTTGCCCTTCATTTATGTCTTGAGTTTTTCAAGAGGTACTTTTTAAAGCTTTCTTGGAGCAGCTCTAGAGTAGCCTTCTCTTTCAGGCTACTCCTCACTATTAAGACATTACCTTTTGAGGGTTATTAAACATCTAATATCGTCAATTAGGTTTCTTCCCTCTGGCTTTGAGAACTCAAGTGATTTCCGGACTTGTGTGAACTTGTGGGATTTTTCAGATTTTGGTTCCCTGGAAATAGCTCTTTCCTTGAAAGTTCTTTACCTAGACTTGTAGAGCTCTACTGACCCAACTAGATTAGCAGTCAGCCATAGTCTCAAGGGAACTCCTACACAAATTTCTGGAGCTCTTTCTCTACATAGCACCTTCCTATCTTCTAAATTCCAGCCCTTCAGCCTATCCAACTCTGATTTTTCTCTTTAATATAATAAGACCATTTGGTTCCTTTTGAGTTTCCCTTCTCCATAGTATAGTCTAGAAACTGACTCTAGGCAGAAAGCTGTGGCAATCGGAGGGCTCATGCAGGATTCCTTTATCCTTGGGATTACAGTCTGTTGTCCTATGTTTGAAATCAATTGTTTCATGCATTTTGTTCAGTGTTCTATTTGGTTATGGTAAAAAGAGAAGTCCAGATCCTGTTACTGCCTCATGGCTGATAAGTATGTTATTGGAAATATACTACTTTAATCCTGACATATTTTATTTCTTTACTACATTTAGTAAATATTTATGGGACACCTGCTGAGGAAATCTAGAGATAAGTGAGTCACAGACTAATACTATATAAACAAGTAAGAAGTTACAGTATTGTGGTTGCTTTCAAATATAGTCCCAAAATTCTTTAACACTCCTTTCATCAAGAATTGGGTTTTATTTCCTTTCCCCTTGACTGTAGACACTATGACTGCTTGACTAGTAGAATGTAACTGAAACGATACTGTGCCCATTTCCTATCTCTTAGGAAGCTAGCAGTTTATTTTTCCTGTCTCAAGAAAACTAGCAATCTTAGGAAACTAGCAGTTTCCTTTTCGTCTCTTGGAATGCTCAGTCCAATATGCTAGGAGCAACCAAGCAGACACATAGGAGGTCCCATATAGCTATTCTAGCTGACAGCTCCAGTGACCTAGCCAACTGCCAGCATCAGTTGCTAGACATGTAAGAGCAAAAGGTTTCAAACAAATGCTAATCCCAAGGTGCCTTTGAGGCACCCCTGCTGACACTGTGTAGAAGGGAAGCAATCTGTGCCTGCAGAGCTCACTGAATTTCTGATTGGTAATCAAACGGAATGATTATTGTTGCCTTAAGACAAGTTTGGAGGGGTTTCTATATAGTAAAAGACACCTGGAGCAAATATAATACCATTAAGTGCTGTGACAGAGGTGGCCAATAATTAACTAATTCACATGTATTTATTATATGCCTGTTACTGGTCAGGTACTGAGTCAGGAAAGGCTTTTGGGAAGTGAAATCTGAGTAGAGGTTTAGAAAAGGTATCAAATCAGAGAAGGAAAGGTAGAAAAAATTGCTTGTTCGAAGATATGAAACCATGGAGCATCAGAAATGTTAGACTACGAAAAAAGACTGGAGTTGAGGTACTAGAGACCAGCTCAGTAAGGATATACTTACTAAAGCATCAGAATTTAACCCTGAAGGCAGGAGACTACTCTGCAGAATTGTAATCCTGCAATTTATTTACTTAAAGACTGTATTCCCCATAGGATATACTTTAAAAAAGGTTATTTCATATAGAGCATTTGTCCTTATGTATACAGAATGGTACCTGGCTCACATAAGGAATGAATAAATATGTATACTGAGTGACTGAAGAACCATGTGAGAATTTTATAGGAATGACACGGTCAGATCTGCGTGTTAGAAAAATCATTCCAGCAGGGGTTTGGAGAATGGTTTGGAGACAGGTAGGCGCGTTAGTCAGTTCTGCTGTCCTAAGAAATGTTCATTGATTGGAAAGCTTAAACAACAGAAATATATTTTTGGAAGCTTTTAAGTCTTAGACCGTGGTGTCAGCATGATCAGGTTCTGGTGAAAACTCTATTCCTGCTTTTCTTCTGTGTCCTCACAAGGCAAAGAGAGCAAGTTCCCTGGTGTCCATTCTTAAAAGGGCACTAATCCCACCATGAGGGCCCCACCGTCGTAACCTTATCTAAACCTAATTACTGAATGATCTATCAAAGGCTCCATCTCCAAATACCATCAGATACCAGAGCAGGGCTTTAGTGTCAATTTGGGTGGGATGCAAATCAGTCCATAGCACTAAGAAAGGAGAAAAGCATAGTAGAAAGTGGATGTAATAATTCATATAAGAGATGATGAGGGTGTGTACTAGTGTGAATAATCTTTCTGGGGTATTTCTTTTCCTAAACTTTAAAATTATAGATTTTTCTTGGAATAACTCCATTTGCACATTGCTATTGTTTTTTTTTTTTTTTGCTATTGTTTTTTAATGTAGAATTTTCAAAATCGAACCAGAAAAAAAAGGATTTAACATTTTAAAATTAACCACTGAATTTAGTAAACACATACTAAAGAAATGTTTTACTGTGAAATTGACATTTAGTCAATTTAAAAATCTTTTGATATTAAAAGTACAACTCCTGCAGTTTCAATGTTTTAAGGGATAATAACGGAAAGCTAACCTCAAAATACAAACCCATCTCAGTTTTCATATTTGGCTTTTATGCTAAATATAACAATATTATTAAAAGTTCTACATTTAAAAGTTATTTATAGTATAGTCATCATAAAGTCCCCGAGTAGGTAAAGTAATTCTTTTAGGTCAGAAGACATGGATAATGCCACCAAGACTAATTCCTTCACTATTCCCAATGCTTTTACATATTGATGATCAAGGCTTGAACAATTTGGTCACTGGCTTATTGCTGGCAACAGTAATTCAGTCTCCTTAGTGAAGTAAAAGCACATCCAAATGCATTTTCATAAATATTTGGCTTTGATGCAGAGTGCCTATGATTAAGGTGCCCCAGACACTGCTCAGGAGCTTAAGATGGACAAGCTGTCACTTGATTCTGTCAGCCCAGTCATCAGGAACCAGTTTTTGAGAGAGAGAATGTTCTGCTTCTATCAATAGTGATGTTTTAGAAGAATTTAATACTTGCCATACGGGGACACAAACAAGCTTTTTGGCATTGGTTCCTTAAAATGTTAAGGACTGGTGTTACTAACATACCACATTTTTTTACATTGTTGTGTTTTGTTTCTGAAAGAAATATAGGCTCATTAAAATATCTGGAATATATATAATGCACAAAAAACAAAAAAAATCATCCCAAATCTTAACCATATGTGGTTCTCATTTATTTCCTTTCAGACTTTAAGAAAATTGGGAGTATTTTGTAATTTTACATGTTTTTGCAACCTTTTAAAAACTTACGTATTTAGATGTCTTTGTATGAAAATAAAGACCTATATAACCACCTTTAGCTGTGGGGAGTTTTTACATTGTGTTTACTATAATTTACTTGGATATTAATAATGATCTCTTGCACTTATTTGGTGCTTACTATATGCCAGGCAGGCACTCAAGGGCTTGGTTTGAATTCATCCGTTTGATCCTTCACAACCCTATTATTATTCCTGTTCCTCACGGATAAGAAACTGAGGCGCCAAGAGGTGAAGTAATTCATACCACTTCTTAATATTGGACAATGTTAGTGGTTCACAATGCTTTGGTTATATTATAAACAGCGTTTATATCGTTGTTCATGTTCTTAAAAAACATCTTTCCCTGCATGGAACCAGCTTCTCCCTCTGCCTGTGTCTCTCATCAATAAATAAAATCTTAAAAAAAAAAATCTTTATGATGAATTCCATGAAGAACTGCTGGGTCCAGAAGAGTTCTCATTTCTGAAAGCTCTTCTAACAGACGTTCAGGGGTGTCCTTTGGGAAGACCCCGTTAACTTAGACTTCAGGCAACAAGGTGAGTCCACGATTCCCCACATCCCATTTTAATCCCTGTCGGACAAAAAACGTCATCTTCACTTTTGGGAACGAAGAGTGTTCATTGTGAACGGTGCTTGTAAGCATTCTTCGTACACCGATCCCGTCGATGACAAGTCCTAGACCCTTGTTTTCCACGCTACGCTTCGGGGTGCTCTGATTTAGGTATGATCCACCTAATTCCACTTTGTGTGCAAACGCTCCTCCTCTGTCCCAAGCGGGACACAAAGCGTCTGGGTGCTTTCCTTAAGAAATCCGACACGACGTAGGCACCGCTGGTTAAAACACTCCTTAAAACAACAACAACAACAACAACAACAAAACACTAAATAAACGTTTTAAGTCCTTAGGAAGCCCTCATCGAGTTCTAGCTCCATCCGCAGCTTTGTTTTGGGATTTTGCTCGGTCTTCGCGGGGAAGCGGGGTTTACCGTAGAGTAAGTCCCAGGGCGTGAGCCGCATTTTCCGAACATCGCCGCCGCTCAGGGACTGCGCGGTTAGTCAGGAGCCTCGGCCTCAGCCAGAGGCGCTCCCGAACGGGCCCGGCAACCAGGCGTTCGCGGGCCGTCGGGACGCTGCCGCGTTACCTCAGCCTCTCCGGAGTCGCGCGCCCTGACGCTCCCCTCCCCAAGGAGTCGGGCCAACGGGTTCGGCTCACATGACTTCATCCAAGCAAGTTTCTGGTCACCTCAGGCAGCCACCGAACTCACGGCTTTTTAACTTAAATAACCCCCCCCCCGCCCCCACGAAGGCGTGTCCATTCTCCCTCCCTGGGGACCACGAAATGCTCACAGCGCACGGCGTGCGGGGCGAGCACGGGGTCTCGCTCAACGCTCACGCGACCCTCTTTCTTTCTCAGCCTCTGATTCACTCCCGGGCTCGGGGGGCGGCCCCGGCGCGCCTGAAGGACCCCGCCCTCCGGGGACTCCCGGCCGAAGCGAAGGCAGAAGACGCAGGCGTCGCTCCCACTCTCCGGGACGACCGATCGCAAGGGGAGTCGGGCGGACGGGGGCGCGTTGGCGGGGCCGGCTTCGGCGGGGCCGGTTCCGGGCAGCTTCTGAGCAGGCAGCGCCGAGGTCGCCCCGGTTCCCGACAGGCTCCGCGCGCGGGAGGGGCTTGTCTGCGCCTGCGCTGTTGCCGCCGCCGCCGCCGCCGCCGACGCCGCCGCGGTTGCTGGGGGTCTGTGAGAGGTGGGGCTGTCGCCACCCCTGTGGAGTCCGTCCGTGTTGCCGTGCTTGCCCGAGGAAGTCTTCCCGCGCGCGTCGCCCCCGGACTCCCGTGGTGTCGAGGGGGAGTCCCCGCGGACACCCGGGCACGCAGCGGAGATGCCTCTCTTTGCCACCAATCCCTTCGATCAGGATGTTGGTAAGCGCTCCTGCCGCTCCCTGGCCACCCCGCGCGGGAGCGCCTGCCCGCCCTGCCCGCCCTGGGCGCGCGTGCCCGACCCCCCGGCCGCGGCCCGCTGCTTCGCCTTCCCCGAGGCTCCGTCCTGAAGACTCTGGAGGAGGCTGGGGGCTTGGCTCGCCCATTTTTGGGAAGAAATGGGACTCGGAGAGCCTGCGAAGTGGGCCTTAGACTAGGGCTGTGGGCTTCGGGAGCCCCGCTGTGGAGAGGGCTGGTGGGGGGGGGGGCCTCGGAGGAACAGCTGGTGTGGCACCTGGGGCGGCACCTGGGGCGGCACCTGGGGCTGGGACGGCGCCTCCGCAGGACGGGGAGTGGAGAGCTGAGCAGCAGTCGGTCACCAGGGGAGGACTGTAAGCCCTCCAGTGAAGTGTTTGCCTGGACAAATGTCAAACGTTTGGAACTAGGGGGATGTTTTAGGTTAGCTTCCGTAGGGGGTTTTAAGATTTATTTATTTAGTTTTAGTTTTTGCAATTGTAACGGGTGGAGAGAGCTGCTGGCTAAGGGTAGAATCACAAAAATGTCGGGAGAGGTGAAAATGGAATAGTTGGCAACAACTGAAACCGAACGGGGGACCTGAGCCACTGTGCTGCCTTCTTTAGGCACTGTCTCAGTATTTCACGAAGTGTGCAGGAGGACCTTAAATCTGGAAGTGCTGCCTTGTTCTAATTTTTCAAATGTCCCTTCTGCTTTGTTTTTCTGTTTTCTGAATCACTGGTTTGGGGTCCTGACCATACCGATTCAACAGGTTAGGGATCCCCCACCTCCCCACTCTCCTGGGTTTGAGGGTGATAATTACAGACTTTGAGTTTCCTGGAGTAGAATTTTGGGGTGATTTGGATGCACTTAGGAACTACTGTGGCACACAAGTATGGAATGAAAGCAAGCCAGATACCGTGACTAATTACTATAGTAAAGACATGTAAGGACACCCTTAGGGAGTTGCTTTTTTTTTTTTTTAAGATTTTATTTATTTATTCATGAGACATACACAGAGAGAGAGGCAGAGACACGGGCAGAGGGAGAAGCAGGCTCCCATTAGGGAGCCAGATGTGGGACTGGATTCCGGGATCCCAGGACCACGCCCTGAGCCAAAGGTAGACACTCAACCACTGAGCCATCCAGGCGTTCTGGAGTTGCTTTTTTATTATTTTGTTTAATTACAAATGGTAGGTGTTGATTTTTGCTTTTCAACTCTTCCTTAGAACATGTCACTGAGGCTTGGAGGTTTGGGTTAAGACTAGAAAATGGGTTCAGTCCTATCTTGGCCACTGCCTAGCTCATGGTGAGATCATGGGCAAATCCCTGAAGCTCTTTGAGTCCCAGAGTGCTGCTCCTCTTTAAAACGTGGGAAAAAACACATTGTGTTTGTGATTCCGTGAAATGATACATGTAGAGGGCTCAATGAAATAATGTGTGTAGTGCCTTTGTAGTCATCTAAATGATTGCTATTTTTGGTGGCAGTTTAAATGCATGGCCTGAATCAGCAGTGGATGGAACTTTAGAGATAGCCAATAATACTTAATAAATAATTGGAAAATTGCGTTTAATTCAGTAAGCACTTAGCACACAGTACAGATGGTCCCCGACTCACAATAGTTCAACTTAACGATTTTTTGACTTTAGTATGGTGCGAAAGGGATATGCATTCAGTAGAAACTGTACTTTGCATTTTGAATTTGGATCTTTTCCCGGGAAAGCCATATGCAGTCGGTATGATCCTCTCTCATGATGCTAGGCAGTAGCACCCACCTGTGGTTCCCAGTCACCCATGCAACCACAAGGGTAAACTACCAGTATACTTGGGCCATTCTGCATTAATACAGGCATTCTGTTTTTTCCCCACTTTCAGTACACTATGCAATAAATTATATGAGATATTCAACATTTTTAAAAATAAAATAGGCTTTAAAATCTTTAAAAAAAAATTAAAATCTAAAATAAAATAGGCTTTATGTTAGATTTTGCCCAAACAGGCTAAACTAAGTTTTCTGAGCACACTCTTAAGTAGCCTTAGTAGGTTAGCCTAAGCTGTAATGTAGGTTAGGTGAATTTACTGCAATTTTGACTTAGGATATTTTCAACTTACTGTGGGTTTGAGACCTGAGTCTAGAAAGATCTGTATTTACAGGAAATTGTCATAGTGACGTCACAGGTGAGTAAGATGTGGTTGCTGCTCTCAAGCAATTTTATCACATTACAGTAATTTTTAGGGCAAATGCTTAAAACAATTTCTTAATACCTCTGTTTTCAGAACTTTTATTTATCTATTTTTCATAGCCGCATATAATCTAGTTTCTAACTACATTCACTTTTATATTCTGCCCCCCCTTTTTTTTTTAAGATTTTATTTATTTGAGAGATACAGAAATAGGGACAGAGATAGCAAGAGAGAGCACTAGTGGGGAGGAGAGCAGGCTCCCTGCTCCTAGCCAGATGCGGGACGCCGGGCTCAGGGTTAAGGGTTGGATCCCAGGACCCTAGGATCAGACGCTTAACCAAGTCACCCAGGTGCACTTATCCTACTGACTTTTAAGCACACATTTAAATCAATTTCTTAATGACAAACTTAACTTCCCAAGTACCTACCTACACCAGGGTTTGATTAGTTAATGTCTTATGTGTCAGTTCATTCTAATTTATTTTTTCTACATTTGTACCTGTGCTCATGATTAAAGGACAACTCAGAATCCAACTCATTATTGAATCATTTCCTGATTACTCTAGCCTAGGATTTCTCAGTAGTAATCGTATTGACAGTTTAGACGAGATAATTACCTTTGTTGTGGAGGTCTGTCTTGTGCAATGTAGGGGGTTTAGCAGCAGGTCTGACCTCTACCCAGTAAATACTAGTGCCAACCCCCCCACACCCCCCATGATTTTTAAAGTTTTCAGACATTACTAAATAGCCCTTGGGGTCATAAAATAGCTTTCAGCTGAGAACCACTCTTTTTTTTTTTTTTTACCCCCCCCCGTAATCTTCTCCCTTTTCCAAACTCCTGCAACGCTTTCTGTCTTTACCAAATTATTTAGTATTAAAGATAGTTATATCCTGTATTATGCTCCGTAATTATTTTATTGGTTGCTACATAGTAGTTGCCTAATAAATGTTTGTTTGATTGAGACTGTCTCAACTGAGGCTGTTAAACAGTAAGCTTCTTGAATGTAAGGACATTATTTTGCTCCAGGAAAGCTTATCTTTTAAAGTTAGGTTCTGGTATTTGGATCCATTTGCTCTTCATGAAAATATGAGAGGTTACCCTAAGGAGACCTGTCAGAGACGCCCAGTAAATAATCCTTGGAAAGAGTCCAATGGACTCCCATCTTAATTTTTTTTTACTAATATACAGAATATGGTATGTAGAATAAATTTAACAACATTCCTTCTTAGTCTATCAGTGAGTATGTGACATTAAAGTAGTCATACTGTCACTTGATTTAATTATCACTTAACAGAATATACATTTGTACTTCTTCAGAATTAACTGCCTTTAGCTTTATTCATAAACTGAGATGGTGAATCAGAAATGCACTGATTTATAGAATGTAACATTTTATACAGAGACAAAATACTGGTTATAGCTTTTTCCCTGTGAGAAATGCTGAGATGTGTTAGAATGTGAGCTCCATAAGGACAGGGATTGCTCTATACTATATCCCAAACATGTAGACTACTAATAAAACATTCAGCAAACATTTATTGAATACATGAGTCTCTTTTTGGATGTTGTATTTCTTGATCAGTTCAATTATTGAATTATAATAATAACTTATTCCATCAAATTTTTATTTCAAAGTCCCCTAGTGACTTCAATCTTGCCGAGTCTAACGGTTATTTCCTGGTCTATTTCTGTGTTGATCTCTTAGCTTTCCTCTTTGATATACTTTATTTACTTGGTTTCCAGGACATCAAACTTTTGCTCATTTTCTGCTTAGCTTCTGTTTAGTCTTCTTGGCTTCTTGTTTTTGTGACTTCCAAATTCAAACCAAGCCTCAGGCTCAGTCCTGGAAATTCTTTGACATTTTTCCCCTTGCAGTATTACTAGGCAATTTAGCTTAGTGTTACAAATTCAGACTCTGGAGCTGTACTGCTTGAATTTATTCCCCAACTTTGTTGCTTATCAGTGACAGTGACACTGTGCCTCAGTTTCCTTGTCTTTAATATGGGAGATAGTGATAAATGGTTCTTAATTTTCTTACCAGAACCTCCTCATTTCTTCACCCTTGCCTATTTCATTTAGATGGCACCATTGCTATATCCTGTCACTCATCCCTGATGTCTTCGAGTCATCATTGTTTCTTCTTTTTTCACTTTCCACATCCATTTTATCAGTAAGATCTTTTGGCTTTACTTTAAAAATATATCCAGAATTTTGTCACTTCTCCTTACGTTACCATTATTGTCTTATTCTAGTCATTGGTACCTCTTTCTTAGACTACGGCAAGAGGTTTATAGTTGCACTACATGCTTGCCCTCTATAGTCAGTTCTCCTCTACAAAGGTCATTGATCTTTTTTTTTTAATATTCTTTTTTAAATTTATTTATGACAGTCTCACAGAGAGAGAGAGAGAGAGAGAGAGAGGCAGAGACATAGGCAGAGGGAGAAGCAGGCTCTATGCACCGGGAGCATAGAGTCTCCAGGATTGCGCCCTGGGCCAAAGGCAGGCGCTAAACCGCTGCGCCACCCAGGGATCTCCTGATCTTTTAAAAATCTTAGATAATGTCACCTGCTCAGAACCCTCCAATAGCTTTCTATCCCCTTACAGGGAAATGCACATTCCTTGTCGTGGCTTACAATTAGGCCCCTTCCTGTATGTCTGATATGATTTGATCTCCAGACTTTCTCATTCTAAGCTTTTTGGGTCTGAACACTCCAAGGTCATTCCTGCCTTTATATTGTGCTGTCTTCTTTGCTTGAATGTTTTTCCCCTTGGTATTTGAAGATCCAGATGTCCATTACATCATTCAAGACTGTTCAAATGAGTTTCTAAGAGAGTCTTTCCCTAATTACTTTCTGTAAAAAAAAAAAAAAAAAAAAAAAAATCCATTTTTACTCCCTCACTTTGTTGCCTTGTTCCATTTCATTTTTCTTTATGGTACTCAACTATCTGATATTGATTGATTGATTGTCTCCTGTATGGAGTATAAACTCCACATAAGGAGACTTTCATTTTTATCTCTTAATACCTAGGGACAGTATCTGGTACATACTCAATAAATAATAAGTATTTATCAGATAATGAATTACTAATTTTTTTTATCTCCAGTCTTGTATTTCTGTTTGGTGTTCTATTATTACCTAGACATCAATCTATCAGAAAACCAAACTTATTTTCCAGTCTGATTATACTTTCATTATATAGTAGTTTTTTTCTTTAAGATTTTATTTATTCATAAGAGACACACAGAGAGAAAGAGAGGCAGAGACACAGGCAGAGGGAGAAGCAGGCTCCATGCAGGGAGCCCAATGCGGGACTCGATCCCAGGCCTCCAGGATCACACCCTGGGCCGAAGCAGGTGCTAAACTGCTGAGCCACCCAGGGACCCCCCTCATTATATAGTAATTTTACGGTGTTCTAGTTATCCTGATTTGAAACCCTAGAGACATCTTCGAATCATTACCCTGCCTCTGCTAAATCATCATATCTTTGTTTTTGTAATAGTACTCTTTTGTATTTCTAATCAAAGTACTTTGGACCAGTTCGTATCCTGTAGACTTGGCCATATTTTTAGTCTTATCTTTTTAGTCCATTCAGTCATAAAACACAGCCATTTTAATTTTCATAATTTTTTTTAAAGGATTTTATTTACTTATTCATGAGAGACAGAGGCAGAGACACAAGCAGAGGGAGAAGCAGGCTCCATGCAGGGAGCCTGATGCGGGACTCGATCCTGAGTCTCCAGTATCACTCCTTGGGCTGAAGGCGGCACTAAACCGCTGAGCCACCGGGGCTGCCCTAATTTTTTTTTTAATTTTTATTTTATTTATGATAGTCACAAACAGAGAGAGAGGCAGAGACACAGGCAGAGGGAGAAGCAGGCTCCATGCAGGGAGCCTGATGTGGGACTCGATCCTGAGTCTCCAGTATCACTCCTTGGGCTGAAGGCGGCACTAAACCGCTGAGCCACCGGGGCTGCCCTAATTTTTTTTTTTAATTTTTATTTTATTTATGATAGTCACAAACAGAGAGAGAGAGAGGCAGAGACACAGGCAGAGGGAGAAGCAGGCTCCATGCACCGGGAGCCCGACGTGGGATTCGATCCCGGGTCTCCAGGATCGCGCCCTGGGCCAAAGGCAGGCGCCAAACCGCTGCGCCACCCAGGGATCCCTGCCCTAATTTTCATAAATGTTAATGCTACATTATTCTTCTGCAGTATGTATGGCGTGATGGAAGGACTTTGGGCTTTGGGTTTGAATTGCAGGTGCAGCATTTGCTGTTAGTAAATGGGCACAGTGTGGACAAGTACAGAAGCCCTGTAAGTTCTGTTTCCACCTTTGTAAATATGGATAAAAATACCCCAAGGAGTTGCTATGAGAAATAGTTATAGAAACACATGACATTCTAATTCTTTTCTGGAGATAATATGTTTCAAATCCAGTATGCTCAAAATCATATCCAGACTTCTCAAATACGCTTTTCCTCTGTTCTGATTAATGGTACTTCAGTTTAGTCACACATGTCAAGAATCTTGACTTCTGTAGTTGTAATTTTCTACATTCCAGACAACAAGCACATACTGTCTACTATGTGCTAGGCACATGGAACGTGCCCTCAAGGATTTGGTATTGCTATAGTCTGTATGCTTTATCTTCCATATAAAGCTCTTGAATCCACACTTATTTTTCCTCCATTCATGCCTCCCATCCTTTCCTCTGCTAGGGCAGGCTTAGATCCCTCAACTCTTAGATTAGTACAGTAGACTGTTATCCCTGCCTGCAGTCTGTTGCCATTTTCTGGATGGCTGATAATATTTCTAAAATGTAATATCATATATCTCCTCTGATTGAAGCATTTCAGTGAATCTACACCTTTCACAGGAATTTGAACTTCTTAGCATAGAATGTAAGACCTTTTAGCATTTAGCTTCCTTTTTACCTCTTCATCCTTACTTTCCACTGCGTTTCTCAAGGCATGTTTCCTTGTTGCTTTTATACTGCTACTTTTTCAGATATGAACCTCTGGCCTGGCATAGCCTTCTCTTCATTAGTCTTCATTTAAGGATGTGGTGCATGGTAAAACACTTAATACAGTACTTGCCGTATAAGCAGCAGTGGATACATTTTATCTTCTCTTATCATTAGTAGTAGTTGTGGAGCCTCGAGAGACTGCTCACGTTCTAAGGGGTGGAATCAGTTACTGTGAAAATATGTTCAGGGGAGAAATGTGAAAATTTAGAATATAGGTCCCTTCAAAGTCTGATAACCATTGGGTGAGAAATTGTACTCAGTGTTTCTTCTGTTTTGATTTTACTTCTCCTATTAGGTATATTCCTTGTATAGCTTTTCAGGTTTGCATTTCTATTTTGCACTTTTCTCTTAGATGCTTCCACACTGTTCCTTTGACGCCTACTTCTTTTCTGGTTAGTAGAGCTTCAGATTGCTTTTCTTTGTAAACACAGTTTCTGGCGGTCAGGGGGGATACGAACTTTAGATGAAACATTTTGGAAAAATTGATAACCATCATCTCCAAAAGACAATAATTTCTTAAAGACTTGCTTTCTTCATTAGCCATTTTTGACGAACTGTTACATGTCTAAGCTGATTGATTTTTTTCCCCCCCGATAGCCAGAACATGATGGGCAATCATCCTGTCAGCATTTCTCACCTCCCCAAATCTTTGATAGTCATAAATCCTGAGAAAATCAGAAATAGCTGCTTATCAGAAAAAGATCTCCAATGCATTGAGAAGACTGTTGAAATTCAAATGAGGCTCTGCATGTGTTTTTCTGGGTACCTAAGCAAATTTCTCAGTCTTCTCCTTTTGGGTATAAGTATACCTGGGAGATCTTGCTGGTTCTGTTTCAGATTTCCACAGTAAAGCAAATATTGCAATACAGAGAATTAAATGAGTTTTGTTTCTCAGTGCATATAGGTTATATTTACATTATACCATAGTTTATTAAGTGCAATAGCGTCATGTCAAAAAAATGTATATACCTCAATTTAAAAATACTTTATTGCTAAACAAAAATGCTAACCATTATCTGAGTTTTCATTAAGTCATAATGTTTTTGCTAGTGGAGGGTCTTACCTTGGTGTTGATGGCTCCTGACTGATCAGGATGGTCGTTGCTGGAGACTGGGGTGGCAGTGGCAATTTCTTCAAACAGCAGTGAAGTTTTCCACATCGATAGGCTCTTCCTTTCATTGAAATATTTATTTCTCTGTAGCATGCAATGCTGTTTGACACCATTTTACCCATAGTAGAACTTATTTCAAAATTGGAATCAGTCCTCTCAAACCCTGCTGCTGCTTTATCAACTAAGTTTATGTAATCGTTTAAATACTGTCACATTTCAACAGTTTTCACAGCATTTTCTAGTAGATTCCATCTCAGGAAACCACTTTCTTTGCAAGCAACTCCTCATCTGTTCAAATTTTATCATGAGATGACAATAATTCGGTCCCATCTTCAGGCTCCACTTCTAATTCTAGTTCTTTTGCTATTTCTGCCTCATCTGCAGTTACTTCTTCCACTGAAGTCTTGATCCCCTCAGAGTCATCCATGACAGCCGGAATCCGCTTCTTCCAAACTCCTGTTCGTGTTGATCTTTTGACAAACTTCCCATGAATTGTGAATGTTCTTACTGGCATCTAGAATAGAGATCCTTTCCAGGTTTTCAATTTTCTTTGCCCAGATCCATGAATGGAATTTGTATCCATGGCAGCTGTAGCCTTAGGAAATAAATAAATAAATATTTTTAATGATTTTATTTGAGAGATATCATGGAGAGGGAGGATGGCAGAGCAGAGGGAAGGGGACAAGGCAGACTCCCTGCTGAGCAACTCAGGACTCAGTCCCAGGACTCTTAGATCATGAGCTGAGTCAAAGTCAGATACTCAACTGACTGAGCCACCCAGGTGCCCCAGGAAATATATTTCTTAAGTAATAAGACTTGGAAGTCAAAATGACTTCCCTGATCCAAGTGCTGCAGAATGGGTGTTGTATTAACAGACATGAAAACAACATTAATCTTGGTGTATATGTCCTTCAGAGCTTTTGGGTGGCCAGGTGCATTGTCAATGAGAGCTTGTATTTTGAGAGGAATTATCTTTTATTTTCTGAGCAGATCTCAACAGTGGACTAAACTTTTACTGAACCAGGTTGTAAACAGATGTGCCATCTTCCAGGCATTATTCCATTCACAGAGCACAGGCAGCGTAGATTGGCATAATTCTTAAAAGGCACTAGGATTTTCAGAATGGTAAATGAGTATTGGCTTCAACTTAAAGTCACCACCTGCACTAGCCTCTAACAAGAGAGTCATTCCTGTCTTTCAAAGCTTTGAAGTCAAGTATTGACTTTTCCCTAGCTATGGAGGTCCTAGTCAGCATCTTTTGCCTCTATAAGGCTGTTTTGTCTATGTTGAAAATCTGTTTAGTGTAGCCACCTCATTAATGATCTTAGCTGCATCTTCTGGATAACTTGCAGCTTCTACCTCAGCGCTTGCTGCTTCACCTTGCTCTTTTATCTTAGGGAGATGGCTTCTTTTCTTAAGCCTCATGAATCAACCTCTGCTAGCTTCAGACTTCTCTTTTGTGTAGCTTCCTTTCATTTTTCAGTCTTCATAGAATTGACCTTGTTCTGGATGGGGCTTTGGTATAAGGGGATTTTATGCCTCATTTGATCTTCTCTCCAAGCTACTCAAACTTTTCTCCGTATTGACAATAAAGCTGCCTCACTTTCTTTTTATTTTTAAATTTTTATTTATTTATTTATGATAGTCATCACAGAGAGAGAGAGAGAGAGAGAGGCAGAGACACAGGCAGAGGGAGAAGCAGGCTCCATGCACTGGGAGCCCGATGTGGGACTCGATCTTGGGTCTCCAGGATCGCGCCCTGGGCCAAAGGCAGGCGCCAAACCGCTGCACCACCCAGGGATCCCGCTGCCTCACTTTCTTATCATTTGTGTGTTCACTGGAGTATTTTCATTTCCTTCAAGAACTTTTCCTTTGCATTCACAACTTGGTTAACTGTTTGCTTCAACAGACTTAGCTTTTGGCCTATCTCAGCTTTTTGACATGTCTTCCTCACTAAGCTTAACCATTTCTAGCTTGATTTATTTATTTATTTATTTATTTATTTATTTATTTATTTATTTATTTTTTCATTTCTAGCTTTAAAGACACGTGTGACTCTTCTTTTCACTTGAACACTTAGAGGCCATCATGAGTTACTAATTGGCCTAATTTCGATATTGTTGTATCCCAGGGAATATAGGGAGGCCCAAAGAGAAGGAGAGAAATGGGGGAATGGCCAGTGTACAGTTAATATACACACTTTATTAAGTTCATCGTCTTAATATGGATGCAATTTGTGATGCTTCAAAACAGTTAAAAGAGTTGCAACATTAAAGATTACTGGTCTTTGGGCAGCCCTGGTGGTTTCAGCAGTTTAGAGCTGCCTTCGGCCCGGGGTGTGATCCTGGAGACCTGGGATTGAGTCCTGTGTCGGGCTCCCTGTATGGAGCCTGCTTCTCCCTCTGCCTGTGTCTTTGCCTCTCTCTCTCTGTCATGAATGAATAAATACAATCTTAAAAAAAAAAGATTACTGGTCTTTGTATACAGGCATACCTTGAAGGTATTGTGGGCTGGGTTACAGAACACTATAATAAAGTGAACATCTCAATAGTGAGTCAGGTGAGTTTTGTTATTTCCCCGTGTATATAAAAGTTACATTTGTACTATACTGTAGTTTATTGAGTATGCAATAGCATCCTGTTTAACAATGCATACACCTTAATTAAAAAATACTTTATTGCTAAAAAATGCCCACCATCATCCGAGTTTTAGCAAGTCATAATCACTGATCACAGATCACTATACCAAATATAATGAAAAAGTTTGAAATATTGCAAAAATTATCAAAATGTGACACATGGAAAAATGGTGCCAAAGACTTGCGCAAAGCAAGGTTGCCACAAACCTTCAATTTGTAAAAAAACAAAAAAAAAACAAAAAAAACCCGCAGTATCTGCAAAGTGCAATAGAGTGAAGTGCAATAAAATGAACTTTGCATCAGAGTAAGGATAATCTGGGGATAAAATGAGATCATTATGAAGCTTTCAATTCTTTAAGAAGCAAGTCCCTTTTTTTTTTTTTGCTTGGCACTTTTACCTTCCCTACAACCCTCTTTCTGTCTTAGAAAATAGTATTGACTTTGCTACTCACAAAACCATGTTGAATTGTTACTAATAGTTTTTATTCTTCCAATTTAAAATGTATTTGTTGTTTTGTAACTGAGAAGAACTGTGCTCCTGCTCTTGTTGATCTTGAGCCAGCATCAATAAATAATCTGAATAGTTTCAGAGTTTGGAAATGGGTTGCATTTCTGATTTATGTAAGTTTGAGTCAGATTCTGATCTTGTTTCAAAGAAGGTAGTTCATGACTGCTCACCTTGTTCACCTGTTCAGTAGGTACACCTTAACTCAAGAACTGTGAGATCATACTTTGCTACGGTAATAAGCCATTTATATTTGATCAGACATAAGCATATCATTTCTGGTCAACAATTGACTTAGTAATTTAAGACTTAAATAGCTTAGCTATTGTATTTTTAAATAAGGTGATAAGTTTTAAAATTTAAGTGTTTTCTTTTACAAAAATGCATTGTTTTTAAGAAGCCTGCTTGGCTACCAGTCAGTAAGGATGATGATTAATTATTTAAATACACTATCAGATCAAAGTGATGACTTACTTTCCTTTTCTAAGATGAAGTAAATGTTAGACCAGAGGATATTGATCAGGTGATTCACTCAATATTCTTTGGCTTCCTAAAGGTTGGGATCTATGAGGTTGGGACTCCCCAGAGCAGTTCCACTTGGATTGGTTTACATATTGAGTTTCTTTGAAGGTAAAATTTTCTTATAAAAGAGAGTAATGAATAATAAAGTGTGTCACTGGTCTTTGTCCCTGTTTCCTGAGAGGGACCCTCTAATTCTTTAGAATTTCTTGAGTGATGATAGGAGCATCCTATTCAGGAAGGGCTCTTAGGACAGTATTTTAGTTTATGCTAATGAGATGACTCAGCATGGAAGCTGGTCACTCCAAAAGACTTAGCCTTGTGATTAGATGGTTGGGACTTTGAGTCATATGATATTAGCCAGACCTCCAGAGAAGGGTAGGAGGCCTGGAGATTGAGTTCCAGGAGGTGGCCGATAATACTTCATGTACTGAAATGCCAATAAAAACTCTGGACACCAAAACTTGGTTGAGCCTTCTTGGTGATACACATTGGTGTGCCAGGAGGATCATGCATCCTGAGGGCATAGAAGCTTTGGCTTTGGGATTGTCCCAGGCCTTAGTCCCACACTTCATTGATTGGTTCAGATGTGTATTTTTTGTAATAAAACTGTAATCATAATGCTTTTCTGAGTATTGTGAGTTGTTACAGTGAATTAATGAACCTGAAAGGGATATTGGGAATCCCTGATTTTGTAGCCAGTTGGTCAGAAGTGCATATGACCTGGGAACTCCAGAGCTTGTTGCCTATGCCTGAAGTGGGGAAACTTGTGGAGTTCTCTGCCCTTAGCCAGTGCACAGCACCAGCTCCAGATAGGTAGCATCACAGTTGCATTGTAGAGACTTTTGTGCACTGAAAAGTAAAGTTTGAAAATCATTGAAGTAGATACCATTAAAGGTATATGTGTTCCTGTGAGTTTTATGGGTTCATACTGTAATTACCTGAGTGGGTTTAATATTTATTGAGTTCTTAGGCTGAGAACATGAATATTGAAAGAATTGCCCAAAGTTCAAATTGTTATTATTTTTAAGGGATTTAGTCTTTTATGGGAGCTTGAAAAGTGACAGGGAAGTTTGATTCAGTTATCCTTTTGTCATACACTACATACACCCTGAACAAAATCAACAGCATCTCAACATTTGCTTTATAAGTAACCTGTTTAGTTTCTAGAGTAGTGTTAGTTTCTCATTATGTTTGTTGCTTTTCCCTCATGCAAACTGTTTTCACATATGGGCAGTTGATTCTTCCCCCCCCGCCCCCCCCGAAAGTCCAGTTCTCATTAGATAATTTCTTGTTGGAAATTTGGCTGTTTCTTGAGCTAATACAAATACCTCATCTTGTATTTTAGGTTTTTGAGTGGTTCCAACTTTTCACAAAGTAGTCTTTATTGTAGCCAGCCTAGATTCTTTGTTATACTTCTCTTCTCTTTTCATAACTTTATTCTTTATTATACTATATATACTGTATATTTGTACTAAAGTAGAGACACGAGTGTATTATTAATCCTGTTCTCTCAGTTTTTAAGTATATCAAGAAGCCTTTCCTGAGTGTTCCTTTCTCTCCCCCAAGGTCTTTACCTTTTTTTTTTCCAGCTTACTTCAGGCTTTCCATTTTTTTCTGTGACACTTTTTCTGTTGTCTATTTAGATCTCTATCTGCTGGTTTCATTTCTTTATTTAGAGTCTAAGTACTTCAGATGGGGCCTGGCATAGATTAGAAACTTATTCCATTTTGTTGAATATCCAGATTTTATTACTTTCTGCAAATAAGTCACCTTTCCAGGATTTCAGATGTCTTGGATATTTGTATTCTTATACAAGGAATTTGTGTGAATTACCTGCTTTTGTTAAAATCTCTATTGGAAGATGGTAGGATGACTAAGCACAGGTACCTACTACTCATTGGTTATCACCCACTACCACCTTATTAGATACTTAATCTAATTCCCTAGTGGCAATGACTAACTGGTAGGTGTTTCTCTATCCCTTGGGGCTGTGCTATGGATCAGGAATTGTAAGCCTACAAAGAGGTTGGACAGAATTGGCTGCTTGCTATTTTGTGCTTTAAATCTCCAGCTCTCCGTAGTAGATTCTAGAATGGGGAAATGTATTATTGTCTGTTGAACCAGGGAACAGGACTTTGAGGGAAAGTGAGGAACAGGAATTTCAGTGTCCTCACCAAGACCAGCCCCTTACAGGTAGGAATATTGGTATAGATCAGACCTCCTACTCCCAACCCATCTCAGGTTAAAAAAAAAAAAAAAAGGAAAATGTTAGTGGGAATCACAGTGATGCTGTCTTTCAGCATATCTGTTCTTTGAGTCACGGTGTTCCAGTCAAGACAGGTTACCTTCTGCTTCTGTGTAGCTTTTGTTTCAGAAGATAATAACAATTTCTTTTGAAGTTTTTTTCCTCTCCGCATAGGCTCTTGTTTTTTCTAATTTGCCTTATTCTGTTTTCTTTTTTGCCATATTTGCCTGTTTTGTTTTTTTCCTTTATCTTGCATATTAGAAGACTTTCTCAGCTGCTAATCTGTGGTTGTCTTCCCAAGCTTAATATTAGAGAAATAGAAAGTGCTTTGGAAGCTGTGATCATGTGGTTAGGCCTTACTGACTGAACTTCATTATAAGTGATATGGTATGCCATTTACTGTGGAATCTCTTTCTATCACTCTGTGTCCCTATCTTGAGTATTTTTAGCTGTTTCCTCTTGGACTGACCTGGAAGCCCCAGAGAAGAGTTCTGTAATTTCTCTGAGGGTATGGATGAATGTGAGGGGGTAGAACAGAATAATTTCTGAGAGGGCAGGTATTTGATGGGGGTGTGGGAGACCTCAAGACTACCCTCCTACCTTTCCAGTTCCAGGATTCACCAGGACTCACAATACTCAGCATATAGTTACAGTTACAGTTATGATTTATTATAGTGAAAGGATCCAAAGTGCCATCAGCAAAGTGAAAGGGCACATGGGTGAAGTCTGGAAGTACCATTCATTAGACTCAGTGCTTGGGGTTTTTATCCGGAGCTGACCTTGTAGGCATACTCTGCTTGGCACGTACCCAAACTCCAGACTCCCGGAAGGAAAGCGGATATTCAGAATAAACTATACTGTCTGTACAGTCAGTTTAGACCTAGGGAGCCAGTCTTCTCGTTTCTGAGGATGGTGAGAACTCTCCCTATATTCAAGTTCCTATACACCAGGAAATGCATAAACAGGCCTCTTAAAGTATAACAGGCCTCTGTGTTAACTCTTCAGTGCAGCAGGTATGAGCATTCACGCAGTTGCTGCTTCCTTTATTAATTTTTAAATAATAGACTTTTAGAGTAGTTTTAGATTCACAGAAAAATTAAGCAGAATATAGAGATTTCCTATATCCCTCCTGCTCCCACATATGCTCAGCCTCCCCAAATATCAGCATCCTGTACTAGAGAGGTATGTTTGTTAAAATCTTATGAACCCACATATCCCCATCATCATCATCACCCAAAGTCCATAGCTTACATTAGCATCACTCTTGGTGTCTCATAGCAGTAGTTTCTCTGCGTGGCAAACCTCTGTGCTCCCTGTTCGTCTTGCCCTTGCTCCAGCCCTTGGCAACCACTGATTTTTTTTTTTAAACTGTCTCTATAATTTTCCCTTTTCTAGAATGATATATGGTTGGAAATATGTATTATCTACTTTTTCAGATTGGCTTCTTGCCCTTAGTAATATGCCTCTAAACTTTGTCCGTGTCTTTTCATGGCTTATTAGGGTTTTGTTAGCACTGAATAATATTTTGTTGTTTTGATGTACCTTAGTTTATCCCTTCACCTACTGAAGGACATCATGTTTGCTTCCAAGTTTTGGCAATTATGAAGAAAGCTGCTGTAGACATCCATGAACATGGAACATCTTTCCATTTATTTCTTTGATTTCTTTCATTGGAGTTTCATAGTTTTCCTCATATGGATCGTGTATGTATTTTGTAGATTTATGCTTAAGTATTTTGAGTGCTAATATAAATGGTATTGTGTTTTTAATTTAAAATTACAGCTGTTTGTTGCTTATGTTAGGAAAGCCTCTGACTTTTGTATCCTACAATTTTGCCAAAATAATTTTTTTTAAAGATTTATTTATTTCAGAGGGGGGCAAGGGGGAAGGAGCAGGAGGGGGGCAAGCAGACTCCCTGCTGAGCAGGGAGCCCAACAGCTTAGAGGGGAGGGGATGCTGATCTCCAGCCCCTGGGACTGTGGCCTGAGTCAAAAACAAGAATCAAAGGCTTAACCGATGGAGCCATCCGGGCGCCTCTCATTTTTTAGTTCCATTTGTGGATATTTTTGGATTTTCTACGTAGATGAACATGTCTGTAAGGAAAAATAAGTTTATTTCTTCCTTTCAAATCTGTATACCTTTTATATCTTTTTCTTGTCCTTTTGTATTAGCTAGGATTTCCAGTATGCTGACGAAAAGGTATGGTGAGAGAAGACATCCATGCCTTGTTTCTCATCTTAGGTAAAGATTCTACTAGTTTCTCACCATTAAATATATTAGCTATAGCTATTTTGTAGATGTTCTTTATCAAATTGAGGTTCCCTGTTATCCCTGTTTTGCTGAGAATTTTTATCATGAGTCGTTGGACTTTGTCAGATGCTTTTATTGATGAGATCATGTGATTTTTCTTCTTTAGCTGTTGATGAGCTGGATTAAATTTATTGACTTTTGAATACTGAGCCAGCATTGCATACCTGGGATAAATCCCATTTGGTTGTGGTGTAGAATTCTCTTTACATGTTGTTGAATTTGATTTACTAATACTTTCTTAAGGATTTTTGCATCTGTGTTCATGAGAGATAGTGGTCTGTAGTGTTCTTTCCTAATAATGTCTTTGTATGATTTGGGTACTAGGGTAATATTGCTCTCATAGAGTGAAGTATTTTCTGCTTTTGTCTTCTAGATGATATTGCAGATAATTGGTATAATTTCTTCCTTAAATGTTTGGTAGAAATTACTATTAACCTTATGCTGTCTGTTTTGGAAGGTTATTAATTATTGCTTCAATTTCTTTAATAGATACAGCCTTCTTCAGATTGTCTATTTTTGTGTGTGTATTTTGGCAGATGTGTCTTTCAAGGAATTGATCATTTTATCTAATCAAATTTGTGGGCATAGAGTTCATAATTCTTATGGGTGTTTTTCCAACACTACTGAGCAGTTCTCTAATTCTCAGTGGACATTGACCAGTGTGCCACAAATGTAACTCAGTTCTGACACTATCTACCTAGAAATAGTGTCAGAGCCCCCACAGGTTGAGGACTCAGTCCCACAAGACTGTCCTCACTCTTCACTTCAGATGCCAAAGTCCAGGATATGTTCTTGTGCTTTTTTTTTTTTTAAGATTTTATTTTATTTATTCATGAGAGAGAGAGAGAGAGAGAGGCAGAGATAGGCAAAAGGAGATGCAGGCTCCCCACAAGAAGCCCCATACGGGACTTGATCTCAGGACCCCGGGATCACACCCTAAAAGGCGAAGGCAGATGCTCAACCACTGAGCCACCCAGGCATCCCTGTCCTGTGCTTATTGATTGGCCATAATTTGGTGGTTCCCATGATCCCCCAACTTTATTGAGCCATAGTAATGTTCTTGGTAATGTCCTTTTAATATCCATGAAATCTATAGTGACACCCCCTCTTTCAGATATTAGTAATTTATCTTTTTTAAAAAATATTTATTCATCAGTAACACAAAGAGAGAGGCAGAAACACAGGCAGAGGGAGAAGCAGGCTCCTCCAGGGGAGCCCGATGTGGGACTTAATCCTGGGACTCTGGGACCATGCCTTGAGCGATGTTCAACCACTCAACCAGGAGTCCCTCTTTTTTATTTTTCAATTGTCAATTTTATTGATATTTTCAGAGAACCAACTTTTGATTGTATTGATTTTTCTTTATTTTCTTTTTTCAATTTCATTGATTTCTGCTGTAATTCTTTTCATCTGCTTACTTTGGATTTAATTTGTTCTTCTGGTTTTCTTTTTTTTGTTCTTCTGGTTTTCTAAAGTAGAAGTTTATGTTAGTGACTTTAGATTTTTTCTAATGTACGCATTCAAAGCTATAAACTTCTCAAGCACTGATTTCAATTATGTCCTACTTTTTTTTTTTTTAAGTAGGTCCAGTGTGGAGCCCAACATGGGGTTTAAACACATAACACTGAGATTGAGATCTGTGCTGAGACAATTAGCCAAATGAACCACCCAGGGGTCCCTGTCCTACAAATTTTTGTATGTTGTACTCTCATTTTTGTTTAGTTCAAAATATTTAAAAATTCTCTTGAGCTTCCTTCCTTGACTCATGTATTATTTAGAAGTGTGTTACTTAATCTCCACGTTTTGTGATTTTTCCAGCTATTTTTTTTTGTTAATGATTTTTGTTTAATTCCATTGTGGTCTGTGAACAGATATTGTAAGATTTCTAGTCTTCTGCATTTGTTATGGTGTGTTTTATGGCCATGCAACATATTTGGTATTTCATGTGAGCTTGAGAAGAATGTGTCTTCTGCATTTGTTGGATAAAGTAGTCTATAGATGCCAATTATATACAGCTGATGGTGTTGAGTTCAACTATGTCCTTAATGATTTTCTGCCTTCTGCATCTGTCCGTTTCTGATAGAGGGATGTTGAACTCTCCAACTAGAACAGTGGCTTCATCTATCTTTATAGTTCTATTGGTTTTTGACACTGTTATTTTGACATTCTGTAGTTAGGCATTTACATTTTAAGGATTATTATGTCTTTTTGTAGAACTAATCCCTTTATTTTATGTAATGCTCTATCCCTGATAACTTTCCTTGCTCCAAAATCTGCTCTGTCTGAAATTAATATAGCTACTCCCACTTTATTTTAATTGGTGTTGGCATGCTTTATCTTTCTCCATCTCTTTACTTTTAATGTGCATGTGTCTTTGTATTTAAAGTGGGCTTCTTGTAGGCAATGTATAATTGGAATTTATGTTTGATCATTTTGTATTTAAAGTGGGCTTCTTGTAGGCAATGTATAATTGGAATTTATGTTTGATCATTTTGTATTTAAAGTGGGCTTCTTGTAGGCAATGTATAATTGGAGTTTGATCACTCTGATAATAACTGTATTTAGACCATTAACATTTAAAGTGATTATTGATATTGTTAGATTAATACCTACCATATCTGTTACAGTTTTCTAGTTGTAGCCTTTGTTCTTTGTTCCTGTTTTTTCTTCCATTCTTTTTTTTCTGCCTTTCATGATTTTAACAGAGCATTTCATATGATTTAGTTTTTTTTCTTTTGTAGCACATCAGTTATACTTATGTTTTTGTTATTTTCAGTGGTTGCCCTAGAGTTTACAGTGTACATTTAAAAGTAGTCCAAATCCACTTTGAAATAACATTATACCACTTGACTGTGGTAGTGTGAAGTGCACTGTGTAGTGCAGGCAAGTGAAATAAATAACAAAATATTGCTAGTTCCTCTCTCTTGTTCCTGATATCCTTGCTGTCATTTATTTTACATAAATGGAAACACATGTACATACCGTATATCTCAATTTTTTTCCTCTATCTTCATAGAGACTTTTTTTTAAACTTTTTCTTGCAAAGTCAGTTTATTGGCAACAAATTTCCTTAATGGTTTTTTGTTTGAGAAAGTCTTTATTTCTCCTTTCCTTTTGAAAACTAATTTCACAGGATATATAATAGGTTGATGGTTATTTTTTCTCAACACTATTTCACTCCATTTCCTCCTTGATTGCATGGTTTCTGAGATGTCAGATGTAATTCTTTTTTTTTAAATAAAAGATATTTATTTATTTATTTATTTATTTATTTAATTGGAGTTCAATTTGCCAACATATAGCATAACATCCAGTGCTCATCCCGTCAAGTTCCCCCCCACCCCCCAGTGCCCGTCACCCAGTCACCCCAACCCCCTGCCCACCTCCCCTTCCACCACCCCTTGTTCATTTCCCAGAGTTAGGAGTCTCTCATGTTCTGTCTCCCTCAGTTTGGGGAAATGTTGAGTTGTTTTTGCTTCAAGTATTCTGTTTCTCCTGTGCTATTTCAATTATGCCTGTTTTATTTTTTTATGGTTTCCCACAGTTCTTGGATAATCTATTATAGTTTTTTTTTCTTCTAGTCATTTTTTTCCCCTTTGCTCTTCAGTTTTGGAAGTTACGATTGACGTATGCTCAAGTCCAGAGATTCTTTAGCTGTGTTCCGTCTGCTGATGAGTCCATCACAGGCATTCATTTTTGTTATACCAGTTTTTATCTCTAGTATTTTTTATTCTTTTTTTAGAATTTCCATTTTTGTGCTTACATTCTTCTGTTCTTGTATGTTGACTCTTATTTCCATTAGAGCTCTTAGCATATTAATCATAGCTTTAAAAATTCCTGGTCTGATAACTCCATTCCTGTCATGTGTGAATCTGGTTCTGATACTTACTCTTCAGACTGTGTTTTTTGCCTTATAGTGTGGTTTGCTGAAAGCTAGACATGATGTCCTAGGTAAAGGAAACAACATACCCCCAATCTCCCAAAAAAGAAAGAACACCATCCTTTAATAGCGTAATAGTAAGGAATTAGGTAAGACATGTTCTGTAGTCTCGTGATTAGGTCTCAGTCTTTTAAAGTGACCTTCTGCCCCTGGGATGTGAATTTCTCACTGCTTCTCAGTTTTTTCCTCTTTTGGGTGAGGAAGGATGGCTAGATGGGCTGAAGTTGGATATTCCCTTTCTTCCACGTGGGAGGCTGGTGTTGGGACTTTTCCCTAACTGTAGGTGGGTTAATCTCTGGTAAAAACCCTGATTGGTTAGGTACTGGTTAAAATAATTAACAAGTAGTCCTTGTTCAGAAAAGAAGGCTCTGGTGTATCTCACAATGGTTATTGTCCCCCTCATCCTGCTAAAAAATGGAAAATTTTCTCTGATATTTATCTTGAGATCCTGGGAGAGCTCCTGAGAATAAAATTTATAAAAATGTGGGAAATCCTCTGTGTCTGTACCCTTTGGATTTTAGCCTTCAGAATTGTGCACACTTAGCCTCCAGGAAATTTGTCTGTTACAGCTTAGATCTGTGGTATTGGTTCCTGGTGATATTTCTGCTTATGGGTTTCTGCTCTATTAAATTGTTATTCTGTGTATCCATCTGTCTGTGTCTCTGGACAGCATTTGGCCTGTGACTTCACTTCTGAGGGATCTCAGAAGAGTTTATTTTTCAGCTCTTTACTTGGTTGGATAGAGTGGTAATTTCCAAGTTCCTTAAATGCTGTATTGGAAACTGGAAATAATTACTTATTTTTGGTGCTTATGTCTCAGTTATGCTTTATCTCCAGAAAGCAAATCTTCACTCATTTGCTCAGGAGGTTAGGGAGAGGTGGTTACCAGAGCTCTTGATTAAGGAAGGCAAAATAGATACCTACCTACACTTTGTAGCATTATTCCATTCTAAATCCTCTTTCTTCTCCACTGTCAACTGCAGGCATTTCCTTCTGCTACCAGTACTTGACTTTTCTGAGAATTCAATGGTATAAAACAAGCTGGTTCTTAAGCTTTTTTTGTTATTGCTTGTTGGTATATGATGCATGTTTTTTAGGTCTTTTGAGTAGGTAACCATATCTATATTGTTACATAGTTTTTGAGATACTGTTGCTGTTATTGTTTCTAATGTTTTCCTTGTCCTTGTGTGTTTGCCTTAAAAACATTTTTTAAAAAAATATTTATTTATGATAGACATACAGAGAGAGAGAGAGAGGCAGAGACACAGGCAGAGGGAGAAGCAGGCTCCATGCTGGGAGCTCGTCGTGGGACTCAATCCTGGAACTCTAGGATCGTGCCCTGGGCCAAAGGCAGGTGCCAAACTGCTGAGCTACCCAGGGATCCCCCAGAACTTTTTATTTTAATTAAGAGAGGGAGCCTAATGAGATGATTGAGCTCAATCTGTGATATATCTAAATTTGTCATTTTCATTTAATGGGAAATCCTCAGTTAAAGCTTGGTTTCTTTTATTCATTTTCTTCCTTCCCCATGTCAGATACAAAAATCGACAAAATTACATAATTAATTTAATTACCTGAAACTTTTTACTAAAGATTTGTACTTAGTTATGTTTCTTCACTGGCAAGTAAAGGTAAGAAGTTTTTGATGATGAAACTATTTCTTATTTTAGTCTTTCTTCATGGGGAAAGAGATAGATCTGTATGTAGTTTTTTTGTTGTTTTATAAATAATTATCAATGGTCTATTTGTTTTTCTTCTTTAAGATTTTATTTATGTATTTGTTAGAGAGAGAGAGAGAGAAAAAACGTGCGAGCAGAGCCCAGGGGGACGGGAGAAATGGAGAGAGACAGGTAGATTCCATACTGAGCGTGGAGTCAGATGTGGGGCTCAGTCTTAGACCCTGAGATCAACACCTGAGCTGAAATCAAGAGCCAGGTGCTTAACCAACTGAGCCACCCAGCTCTCCCATCAATGGCCTGTTTCTTCTCTTTTTAAAGATTTTTTTACTTTTTCAAATTTTAATTAAAATCAATTTATTTAACATAGTGTATTATTAAGTTCAGGGGTAAAATTTAGTGATTCATCAGTTTCACATAACACCCAGTGCTCATTAACATCAGATGCCCTCCTGAATGCCCCTCACTACCATCTTCTCCACCAGCAACCCTTAGTTTCTTTCCTATAGTTAAGTCTTACAGTTTTTTTCCTCTTTGTTTTCATCTTTTTTAACTTTTCCTTCCCTTCCCCTATGTTCGTTTGTTTTGTTTCTTAAATTCCTGGCCTGCTTCTTATATTAAATAACAAGCAACTGAAGTGTGAATGGGGAAAATTATTGTAATAGAGAGTAAATGTGACCCTACCCTCTTTTGAGGATGTACCTGACCATCTCATTAAACAGACTGCTGGCAGCTGTTCTGATTTCTAGTTGATACTTGATATCACAATTTGGTCATTTGAATGTGGTCATTTACCTCTTAAAGATTTTTTAAAAATAATGTTCCTGCAATTTCTTTTCATAAACACAGAGAAAGCAACCAGTGAGATGAATACTGCTGAGGATTGGGGCCTCATTTTGGATATTTGTGATAAAGTCGGTCAATCTCGCACTGGGTAAGTGTTGCAAAGTTTCAGAAATATATATTCTCTTTATTAACAGGAATAAAATGAGAATTAGAAGGGAAAGCATATTACAATTATAATTTAGTTTAAGAAGGCAGTGTTTTTGCTAGCGAGATTTGAGGAATTATCCCATTTAAGTTATCCTTTACAACCAATTAGGGTAACATGACTGGTAACAATGTTGATATTTTAATTAAACACCCTTGTCCATAGTTGCTTCTTGAAGCCTAGCTTTTTCCACTGACTTTTAAAACAATAGTGTTTTTTCAGGTAAGTGATTTCTTAAGTTTCGCAGTTATTTTTCAGTTCTTTTCTTCACTGTCATATCTGGAATATCCCACCTACCTAATCAGTGTATAGACAGTTTTAGGACAGTATAATCTTAAACTTTTTGGCATAAAGCCTTTTTTGTTAATACAGAGCTTTTAATACAGTGAGTGGATTAACTGGTATACAGACTAATATATCTTAATTCCTGGGCTAATAACACCTGGTTATTAGCAGCCTCATTTACCCCTTTGTGCCACAAAAATCTTGTCTTATTTATGTACTTTGCTGTGAAAAATTTTAGAGAGCACTGCTGTCTTATACTTGATTCTTTTTTTTTTTTTTAAGATTTTATTTTTAAGCAATATCTACATCCAACATGGGCTTGAACTCATAACCCTGAGATCAAGAGTTGAATGCTTCACCAACTGAGTCAGCTGGGTGCCCCTTTACTTGACTCTTGGGTTGCTAATCTTAACTATCTGATGATGCTTTTTTGGCTCTCCTTCCTTCTCTTCTAAATATACACAGTTTCTTAAACTTTCTCAGATCCATTTTTTTTTCTAATACTTTTTTCTTTGCCAGTACATTTTTTTAAATCTTGCAATTTCTTTGTATCTTTATATGGGTGGCATCTATATTTTCGGCCCTGATTTTTCTCATCCTAGCACTAGTCTTGTGGACACATCATTATTTCTGGACATCATACTATATAAGCTTTCATCTCACCATGTAGATCTCTGTTAATGACAAGATTAATTCATTTGCACTTAATACCTCAGAGTCACTTCCACATTAATATTGTTGCTGAATTCTATCAATCTGCCTCCAAAATATCTCACAGAATGTTGATATTATTATAAAGTCTCCTCAATTAACTTCTTGAACACAGGCAGGGGCAGTTCATCTTCATGGTCTTTCTGACCCTTCAGTCAAGCTCCTTTCTGGCCTGTAACGTACAGCCTTCATTAGGTTCCCCAGACTGTGGCCTCCAAATGTGGCCTTATCCATCTGCTTTCTTGTCTTTACATTTTAGTGTACCTAGTCTTTGTTTCTGACCCTGTTAGTTCCTTTATTTAATTGGAATTTGAGTAGCTACTGTGTGCTGTATATCTATTCCTTTTTCTCTATTGCTGTTGGTCCCACTTGAGACATTCCTTTTCATGCCTAGACTAGTGAATTAACCTTCTGACATTTCTTTCCATTTCCATTTCATTTCTGTCTGCTTCTTATATCTAATTGCCCCATAACAGCTCTGACCGTGTCATTCCCCTACCTTCTGCGGTGAGTTGTCTGACCTCTCTCTAGGCCTCTGACTCATTTATTTTCCGTTTGTTTTTCCTCTAAGTACTGTTTTTTTCAAGTCAAGCTTTTCAGCTGCTAGTGCTTTTCTACCTTAGTTTAAGGCTTTTGATCATTGTATTCCTTTAGTGTGAAGTATTTGATTCTCTCATTTTCTGTCTCTGTCTCATATCCTTCGAGGCCCAATATACACTTCATTTCTTCCACAAACCTTTCTTTATCCCCTTTATTGCAAATCATATTATGGTCCTTTGAATCCTCAAAGCAGTCTATCAAAATCATTCTTTTTTGTGTCTTGTTTTGTGTTATCATAGTTTATGTCTGTCTGATAGACTTAGATTTATAGAATGAAAAGGTCCATGAATTTTTGTTGTGTAGAGGAAAGAAGCAGATAGTTTAGTGGTTAAGAGCATGGACTTTGAAGTGAGACTGTCTGGGTTCATATTCTGGCTCTGACCACTCTGCCATGTCACACTGGGTAAGTATCTTCCTGGTTTGCTATGAAGAGTAAAAATAGTGGCTTCTTCACAAGGCGCTTATTGTCAGTGTGAGATTATTAACAAATGTAAAATGTTTATAGTAGTATCTGGCACATGGTTAAATGGGTGCAACTTAACCTCTTTTTAAAAAAAAAACTCTTTTTGATTGAAGTTCAATTTTGTGACAATTTGTCTGTTAAGGATTAGGTATCAACCTAATTCCATCCCAGTATAATTTGGAGATAAAACTTTTATCTAGCATTCCAGTTACTAAGTGCCTCCCCTCTTCACTCTGTTGGTTTTCTTTTCATCTTTACATTGGTAGATACTTTTTAAATAATTTGGTTTGTTGCTTGAAATACAAAGATAAACTGCTTTTCATTACTAGAAATAGTCCATATTTTTCCATTTAAAAAAATTATAATTTATCTGAAATTCTGCATAATGTACAATGAAGATAAAGAGATGAGTAGTTCTTTTTTTTTCTTTTTTTTTTAAATTCATTTTGCCAGCATATACTATAATACCCAGTGCTCATCACATCATGTGCGCTCCTTAATATCTCATCCCCCTCCCCCCCACCCCAGCTCCACATCTACAACCCTTTGGTTGTTTCTCAGGGTTAGGAGTCTCTCCTGATTTGTCTTCCTCTCTGATTTTTCCCCACTCAGTTTCCCTCCTTTCCATTATTGTCCCTTTCACTATTTCTTATATTCCACATATGAGTGAAACCATGTGATAATCATCTTTCTCTGATTTACTTGTTTGAATCAGCATAATACCCTCCAGTTCCATTCATGTCGATGTAAATGGTAGGTATTCATCCTTTCTGATGGCTGAGTAATATTCCATTGTGTGTGTGTGTGTGTGTGTCACATCTTTATACATTCATCTGTTTAAGGACATTTCAGGCTCCTTCAGTTTTTTTTTTTTTTCCTTCAGTTTGTTTTTCTTCATGTTAACAGTTTTTTTGCTACTATTTATTGTTCTTTTCCTTATTTTTTCTTATGATGAGAACTTTTAAGGCCTACTCTCTTAGCAGGTTTAAAGTTCCAATAAAGCATTATAACTATACTCTCTTTGCTGTGTTATATTCCAGAACTTACTTAAAACTGGAAGTTTCTACCTTTTGCCTCTTTTTACCACTTCACCTCACACCCACCTCTGACAACCATCAACCCACTCTCTATTTCTGAGTTCAGTTTTATTAGATGCCACGTATTAGTGAGAGATCATACAGTATTGGTCTTTCTCTGACTTATTTCACTTAGTATAGTGCCCTCAAGGTCCATCCATATTGACCTCATATATTTAAAATGTCTTAATTTGTAGCTTTAAAAAAAAGTTTTCCCTTTTTTTAAGATTTATTTATTAATTGGCGGGAGGGGGGGTCATTGTCAGAGGAGGGGCAGAGAAAGAGGGAAAGAGAAACCCAAGCAACTCTTTACTGGATGTGGAGCCTGACCTGGGGCTGATCTCACTACCCTGAGATGAAACCAAGAGTCAGACGCTTAACTGACTGTTCCATCTTGGCACTGCCCCTCCCCCCTAATTTGTCTCTTTTTCATCTAGTATCAGTAGGTTTAGATACATGATCATTTTTTTCAAATTTATTTTAGACAGTATACTTCCTGTCAGTATGTTCCTTAATATTTCAGTTATCTTTTGGGCGTTTTAATTGACATAATGCTAAGTCTGTGAATTAGGAAGTATTTTCAAATTTGCTGATTTAAATAATTAGATGTAGTTCTGTTTCTCCTTTTAAATAATGTTTTTTCCTTTCCTCTTTCCTTCTCTTCCTTTTATCTTTCTACTTATTTTTTCTTCCCTTAACATTTATTGTGCTCTAGTTCCTTTAAATCTTCATTAATTTGCAAACATTTATTTATATAAATATAATCTCTTTTCATAGCTCCTGTTAATAAAGAATTATTTGAAAAGGATTAAATAATAATTGAGACGCTATTCTAATATTGCTGAGCTTTTAAAAAATGTCACCCTTAAATTTTATGATTTCTCTTAGAGAATAATGTTTTATATACATATCTAGTTGTGTTTTCACTTTCTTGTACCTTGATAATTTCATAATAGGAAATGGAAACCATTAAGGCCATGTTCATTTTCACTAGCCCTCGACACTTTGCCTTCATGGGTCCCTTTTTCCATGAAAACTAATAAAACTATTTTATAACTGCATTATTACAAAAACAACTATATTATTATACACCCAGACATTCTCTTTGCCCCAAAAGTTCATTTTTTTCTTTTTCTCTTAAAATAAACTTTTATTTTTATGGGCCCCTAAAATTATTGTGAGCCCTAAGTGTTGCATCTACATGCCTAAGGATAAGTGGTGTTACACAATTGTGTAAGATATTCTCAAATCGGGATGCCTGGGTGGCTCAGCGGTTGGGCACCTGCCTTCGGCTCAGGCCATGATCCCAGGATCCGGGATCCAGTCCAGCATTGGGCTCCCTGTGAGGAGCCTGCTTCTCCCTCTGCCCATGTCTCTGCCTGTCTCTCGCTCTCTCTCTCTCTCTCTCTCTCTCTGTGACTCTTATAAATAAATAAATAAATCTTTAAAAAAGATATTTTCACATCAACTTAATAGTAGTAAAATTATTAAGGTGCTTTTCAAGTGAGCAGTAAACTATGGGATACTTTTTTTTTTTAATCTTATTTTATTTATTTATTCATGAGAGACACACAGAGAGAGGCAAAGACACAGGCAGAGGGAGAAGCAGACTCCATGCAGGGAACCCAACGTGGGACCTGGTCCCAGGTCTTCAGGATCATATCCTGGGCCGAAGGTGGCGCTAAACCTGTGAGCCACCCAGGCTGCCCATATGGGATACTTATGATGGTGTTTGTAGTATTTCTTTTGTTTGCTTATTTCTTTTTATTGTGGTAAAATATATATAACATAAAACTTAGGATTTATCCATTTTGTGGCATGTTTGTGACGTTCAGTACAGTCACATTGTTGTGGGATTATCACCACTACCCATTTCTAGTACTTTTAAGCAACCCCAGCTAAAACTCTTATTAGACAACTCCTCATCACTTCCCTGCCAGCACCTGGTAACCACTTAGAACCACTTAGAGTTTGTTTTTAATCTTTGAAATCATTTTGTAATTAGTGTATATGGAGAACTTGTGGAGATCTGGTTTATGTTACCTAGGAACCTACATACATATATTTAGTTATGGGTTCCTGAAGGTAGCATAAAACTATTGAATATCACTGTAGGTTGTCAGCAAGATATTCGAGGTACCCGGTGTGCTTTAGTTAAGACTGAGAAATGTCATTGGTTTGAGAGAGGTGTTCCTGAAACCATATACATGTGTATTTTCCTGAAACAAATTTAGATAGGGTGGGCTGAAGTATGGGAAATTATGGATTGGAATGCATTTCATAAGGTTAGTTGTGTACTATGCAGCAGTCTAGATTTTTTAAAACATTACCATTTGGGTTTTTTTTTGTTTGTTTTTTTAAAGATTTTATTTATTCATTCATGAGAGACACCGAGAGAGAGGCAGAGACTCAGGCAGTGGAAGAAGCAGCCTCCACACAGGGAGCCCGATGCGGGACTTGATCCTGGGACTCCAGGATCACACCCTGGGCCGAAGGCAGGCACTAAACTGCTGAGCCACCCAGGGATCCCCTGGTTTTAATTTAATTTTATAAAATATACAGATTTATTTAAGAGGATGGATTTGGGGATTATAGAGGGAACTTTAGGAAAAGCTTTTCTTTATCTATAAGCTTTGATATTTTTATCAAAATTATTTATAACCATCAGTATATTGTGGAATTATTTAGTGCAGAAATAAAATAACTTTTGTCAAGTCTTTCTCCTCCTCCCCCCCCACCCCAGATCCTTTTGGTCTTTTCTCCTCCTCCTCCTCCTTCTTCTCCTTCTTCTTTTTGTAAGCATCATCTAGTTTAGAGTTGTTGTAGTTTGGAAAATATTCTCAAGTTTTTAAGGGAAGAAAAAGCCATTATTGTGAAATTTTATTTAGTCAGAACTGTGACCCAGAAACATGGCTTCCATTGTTTTGAAAAATGTTCCTTATATTCTTTCTCTTTTAAAAATTTTACTGTTCTCTTCTTTAAACCATACATAAGTGTGAATGTATTTATGTTTGTTGATTTCAGGAAATACTTATGTTTATGTAAAATATGTACTTTTTTGATTTAACAATAGATTTATATTTACATGGCTCAAAAATTAAAACAACTTGAAAAGATGAACATGGATAAGACTAACTCCTATCTCTTTTTCTCCTCCATCCTATATAGGTAGCTGCTTTTCTTGCTTTTATATCTTTTCATTGTTTCTTTAAAGGAATATGAATTTATTTTCCATTGATATATAATAAGCATATTATATACATGATTCCACATTTGTAATTAGTTAATTCATTAATATATCCTGATAGCCTTAGAAATACATTTCTTTTAATGTCTGTTAGCAATGCATTGGTTGTTAAATTGACAACATACAGAAATCATTTTGTAGTTTAACATCAGGTTTTAATTAGTGGCATGTAGAATATTACCACACTTTAAAATAATTATTGGGGATCCCTGTGTGGCTCAGCAGTTTGGCGCCTGCCTTCGGCCCAGGGCGTGATCCTAGAGTCCCAGAATCGAGCAGAATCGAGTCCCACATCCGGCTTCCTGCATGGAGCCTGCTTCTCTTCTGTCTGTGTCTCTGGCTCGTGCTCTCTCTCTCTCTCTCTCTCTCTCTCTCTCTCATGAATAATAAATAAAATCCTAAAAAAAAAAGATTAACAAATTATTTAATAATCGCAAATAATTATATCAGTCTCAGGAAACCTAGTAGTTGTAATTACTGTTTGTTTCATATAGGTTATAGAGGTTATTTTTTAAGCCTGAAATGTTTGAATATGCTGGACTTAAAACTTTAAAGAACATTTTGAAAATTTTTTCTGACTTCCTAGGACATTCACATGATTTTTAGGGTACAGTTCCAGTGTATGAGTAAGTATTGAAAAATGCCTAACCAATGAGGTCATATGATAGACTGAAAAGTCTGTTTGTTTAGAATCAAGAGAAGTTTGAGAATGATGGTAGCAGTTTTCTTTAGCATGTCTTCACATAATGAATAGCTTTTATTTGTTCTAAATCATTTGTTTATATTCTCACATGAAAAATAAATGTGAGGGTAAGTGTTGATTATCCACAATATAAGTTAAAATTAAAATTCTGTAATTGACATCCAGATTAATTTGTATTGTTACTTTGTTTCTGAACTGTCTTTGCTTAGCTTTGGGCAGAGATAGAGTTGACTGAATGTGGAAAACATGATATAACTTGGTTAAGGGATTATTTAGATGATAAATCTTTGATTTATTCCTATAGGATTAGAAGGATATATAGTCATTACTGACATTTTGTGAAGAATACAAATATAAGCCTTTGGAAAAGAGTTTGCTAAAAATACTTTTCATTTTGTCTGTATTGCCTTGTCTTAGACCTGGGCTGTCTGTGACTATTTCTGTTTTTCACCTGAAGGTTGATGTAGTATTTTCAGATTTTTTTAAAGGGAAAAGTAGTCTCTGACCCAGACATCTTCAATTACATAGAGGAACACATTTCTTCCAATATATAGTATGATAATCATATCTTCAAGTTATAAGCCTTAATTTTCAGAATCTTCCAAGTGCTCTTTTAAGAATAATAGCCATCATTTACTGATGACTTATTATTTGTCAAGTCTTGTTTAAGTTCTTTAGAAACATTTTATATAATTATCACAGCCCTAGGTACTATAGGTTTTTCCAGTTTACAAATGGAATATAATTCATATTTAGGATTAAATATAATTAGGGGAAATCCCAAGAGGAATAAAATTAAAGGATTTTTTGTAAAGTGTGATCTTGGTTTTCATGTCTTTTTTACTTTACATTGTGGACTTATTTTTAGTTGGTTTCATTCTCTCTGCATCAGTCATTTTTTCTTTTATATGACAAAACAGTGAGTACTAGCTGGGTATCGTGCTTTGTGTATGCAGTGGTAAATAAAACAACAAAGCCTTTGTCATCAGCTGTGGTGACGGTCTGCTAGTGGAAGGTAGAAATAAATAGGTAGACAGATAACAAGCCAAAATAGTGCTTTAGTGGAGAATAAAAGGGGAGACCTACTTAGATTTTTTGATGGAGGCCCAGTGTGAAAGGGTAACATTTATGATTTTAAAGTTGAGAAGAATCCAAGAGCTGAAAGCAGAGGCCCCAGGCAGAGGAAATAATACCTAAGTGAATCCTACAAGAGAGAAAATGGTTGGTGCTAAGAACTTCAAAGATACAGAGTAGTGAGAACAGAGGTGAGTTGCCCTAAATGAGAGTTGAATATAAGAGTGAATGAGTTAGGAAAATCGAAGTCATAGTTGGAATGGTTAAAATTGAGATTATAGAGTTTTCATTTCCTGGTAATGGCGTGGTCTAGGATGTGACCATGGCAGTTAATAAAGTGTGATGGAAGTTAAAAAGCCAAGATGTTGGGAACATCACTCATGTAGTAATTAACATCTCTGAGAGAATTAAAACAGAGGTAGTGTTGGAGAGAGTGGCAATGAGCTAGGAGTTAAAATCCTTGAGGGATGAAGAGGTAATTGAGGACTTTTTTTTGTTTTTTAGAGAGAGAGAGAAGGGAGAATGTCAGGCAAATTCCATGCCCATCACAGAGCCCAAGGGATACTGGATTCCACAACTTGGAAATCCTGATTTGAGCCAAAAACAAGAGTTGGGTACTTGACTGAGCAATGCAGGCACCCCACGTGAGTTTTTTTTTTTTTTTTTAATAAGTGCAGTTAGAAGATAGTCCCACCTGATGAGAGCTGGACTGTTAGGAAAGAGGGAGGGAGAATGAATAGGAAGTAGTAGTGGAAGCAAAGAAGACCCTTATCTTGTACCGACCTATTATAGTGGGAATAGTATCCTCCCTGGAGAGCCAGATTTCTGTAAAGCAAAAGGACTGAGGATTGGGGCTTTTGTTGACATTGGACTGTAAATTCTAGAGGACACAGTGCAGAAGTTTCAAAAGGGGGAAAGTAATACAAACGTAGAACTGTTTAATGATGGAAAGGCTAGTCTGGGAGCTTCTTGTAGGGACTGGTGTGAACAGGAATTATAGGCATGTATTCTCAAATTCTCAATTATTGGATAGTAGAGAAAGTAGGGTGTCCAAGACTTCCTTCTGACCTGTATGGATGGATCCTTGGAGGCCTAGGAAGAAGTGGTTGGGGCTTGTTTTTGACCCCAGTCCATAAAGGGAAGAGGCTTGAGGTGGGATAGTCTTTATTTCTGGTTTTTTTTTTTGTGCTTTAAAGATTTATTTATTTATTTGAGAGGAGAGAGAGAGAGAGAGAGCGCGCGCGCGCGAGAGCGAGCATGTGAGCATGCACATGTCCAGGGAGAGAGAGGGGCAGAGGGAGAGAGAATCTTAAGCAGACTCTATGTAGAGCATGGAGCTAGACTTGGGGCTTAATCCCATAGCCATGAGATCACAACCCGAGCCAAAACCAAGAGTCGGCCACTTAACTGACTATACCACCCAGGTGCCCCAGTCTTTCTGTTTGTTTACTTTAATTCCAGTTAATTGTTAATTAGCATACAGTATTATATTAATTTCAGATGTATATGTTATATTAATTTCAGATGTATAGTAATTCAGCACTTTTCCTACATCACCCTGGGCTCATCATGTGTTAGTTTTATATTAGTTAAAAGGCTCACTTTATCCTATGCAAAATTAAACATAATTTTTTATGTTCAAGAGATTTTTACATTTCCTTTTCTGTGAACTGTATATATCCTTTCATTTTTTGAAGTCTTTGATACAGTAGGGGCATATCTTGTCTATATTTTGAGTTGTGTGTGTCTGTGTGTATACACACACATATATGTATTGCATTATTCTTTTTACTTTGTTCTTTTTCCATTTAGAAGTTTTAATTTGTTATGTAGGTAAATTTATCAGTCATGGTTTGCAGAATTTTAGTGGAATTAACTCATTCTGGTGGAATTAACTCATTTTTCTTTATGGTTTCATTTTTTAATTTCATAATTAGTTGACTGGTTTTTGAATACAGTTTTAGATTTACAGGAAAATGGAGCAGACAGTATAAAGAAATCTATATATCCCCCCTATTCTTCACATACAGCTGCCCCTGTTATTAACACCTTCATTGTATAGTACATGTGTTACAAGAAATGAACCAATATTGATATGTTATTATTAACTGAAGTCCATTGTTTCCATTAAAGCTCATTTTAGTACAGTTTTATGGATTTTGACAAATCTTTAATGATCTGTATCATTAAAATATCACACAGAATAGCTTCACCATCTTAAAAATGTTTTATGCTCCACCTATTCATTCCTCTCCTTTCTTTCTCTTCACTTCTGACAGTATATTTTTTAACTGCTTTTTTAATGTTGCCTTTATCAAAATGTTGTATAATCATGATCATATAATATGTAGGCTTTTCAGACTAGCTTGTTTTACTTAGCAAAATGCATCTAAGCTTCATCTGTGTCCTTCCGTGGCTTGATAGCTCATTTCTTTTTATTTCTGAATAATACTCCATTATATGGATGTACTATATATCATTTTTACATTCACCTATTGAAGGACATCTAGATTCCTTCCAGTTTTTGGTAACTGAATAAAGCTGCTATGAAATACATTCATGTATAGGTTTTTTCTGTGGGGACATAGGCTTTCAACTCAGTTGGGTAAATACCTAGGATCATGGTTTGGAAGACTGATTAGCTTTGTGAGAAACTGCCAAACTGTCTTCCAAAGTCTCTGTATCTGTGGTTACATTTTTTTACATTTAAATCTTTGCTCTTTTTGGAATATCCTCTTATGTAATATGAGGTATGGTTCTAACTTTATTCTTTTCTGTTTGGCTACCCAAAATTCCAGTGACGTTTACTGAATAGTACATCTTTTTCTTTTCTGATTTGAAATACTGCCTTTATGTATGATACTCCCACTATGTATGACCAGTGTATTTTTTGAACTTTATCTTTTGTCCTATTTGTACATGTGTATACATGTGCTGCTACCACATGGTTTCAATTATTAAAGCCATTTCAGTATTTGACAGGGCTAAATTTCCTCTTTTTTGTCCTCCTAAGAGTTTTTCTAAATACTCCTTCCCCTTTCTACTTCCCCAGATAAACTTTGGGATTGGCTTGACTAGTCTAAAAACAAAATTGTTTCTTTTAAATTGACTTAGTTTTAAATTAATTGTCTTTATGATATTAAATGTTCTTATCCAAGAATAGAACATATCTTTGTATCTTTTAGTAGTGTTGTGAAATTCCTCTTACAAGTCTTGAATATTTTTGGTAAAGTTTCTTATGAGATATTTTGTCCTTTTGCCACTGTTTAAGTGGAGTCTTTCTTTTACTGGTTGTTTGAAAGGAATTTTCTTTTTTCATCGGTGGACTGTATTATAAATTCTGTGTATCCCGAAGAGAATGATCCATTTTAAGGCAGGAAATTTAGATGATGATTCAGGGAAAAGGGGGGATAGTAGCAGGAGCCAAGTCCTTGACTAGGGTAGGGTTCTGACTCAGTTTCATTTTTTCATCTTTACTTGCCCTAGACAGTGATTTTACTTTTGTATTTTACTACAATTTTTAAAACACGATGTATTTTATGGCTAGGACCTATAGAATCCTCGTGACTATAGAGATGGTTTCACAGATAGGGAAACTAAAGCCCTGAGATTTTAATGTGACTTCCAAAAGTAGTAGCATAAGCAAAATTTTAAGTCAGGTTTTTACTCCCAATCTTTTTTTTTAAATTTATTTATGATAGTCACACAGAGAGAGGCAGAGACACAGGCAGAGGGAGAAGCAGGCTCCATATGCACCGGGAGCCCGACGTGGGATTCGATCCCGGGTCTTCAGGATTGCGCCCTGGGCCAAAGGCAGGCGCCAAACCGCTGCGCCACCCAGGGATCCCTTTTACTCCCAATCTTATGTTTATTTCTCACTTATCTCTGTTACATTCTTAAGTGCCTATAATGAACAGTTATTTGAAAGTTAAAATCATGAATCAAGACATGCCAATTTGATATTGAAGTTTTGAGTGCTTCCTTTCTCTCCCATGTATTATATTACATTGTATTTTGCTTGACAGAGATATGCCTTAGTGTTATATGGTCTAGGAAACTCAAAATATCCTCATACTGAATTTAAGTATGTAGTAACTTATCTTTTTATTAATCCTCAATATGTAGTATGTAGAAGTTTAATTTACCTACTTTTCTGCTGAAGTCTTTTGGAATCATGAACTTGTTTTGTTTTAATCTAAATTCAGTTTGCCAACATATAACATCCAGTCCTCATCACATCATGTGCCCTCCTTAATGTTTGTCACCCAGTTACCCCATCATCCCACCCACCTCCCCTTCTGGAACCTTTTGTTGAACTTGTTCCTTATATAGCCAGATAACATCATTTGTATACTGAATTCATGTTCCATCAGTCATCTCACGAAAAACACCTACTTTACAAGCTCAAAGTCAAGAATTTGAAATTTGTGCTCAGTGTTTCACCCTTTTTGCCCTTGTGTAGACTGTGTTTTATGTAAACTGTATTATAGATCAAATCTATCTTTTCAATATGTCATAGAATATACAATTATTTGCTTCAGTTCTGATTGCTTTCCTATTTTATATTAGAGTTCAAGTTACTCTCTTGCTTTTATGCTTTTAAAGGCATCCTCTACATTAGACTCTTCTCTGTATTCAAGGAAGGTTTTTATTATCTGTTAATTGAAAAAAAAATTAAGATTTAAATTCCTCTATCTTTTAGTGTGTGCCTGCTAGGTACTACCGTATACTAAGTCCTATAAAAGCTGTTTGTACACGTTTAGCCTTTCACCACTACACAATATAGATAAATGTAAATCCTTGAAAGGTTAAGTTGTAAAGCATTTTTTAGAGTGTGTAAAGTGACAGTTTAGAGGTCAGATCATTCTAGTCTAAAATAATTTGAAAGCTAAAGTTGTAAAAGTAATTTGATAGAAGAACAAACTAGAATTAACGTTGTTGAAGTTCTCTATGTCCCTGGGACAATTCTCAAAGTATTGGAATATAACATAACTGATCAGGAAGCGTTAAAATTCCCTTTCAGGATGAGGTCTGTCAAGCTTCAGATCTTTTCTACTTTTTCTACTGTATTGTAGCTCTGCTTATGTCTAGCATTAGTTCTCAGCCTGGGTAATATGTTTATATTAGGGATGGTTTTCATTGTCAACATATGAGGGTTAGGTGGGGCATAGGGATGTGATACTCCAGATAGTCTTATACTATAAAGAATTTTCTGCCCTGAGCACATAATAGTGCTTCTATTTAGAAATCTACTGCTAGTGTCTTTGTACTTTTTCATTCCTGCTTCATAGGTGATGAGAAGTTAGCTATGCAAGCACTTTAATTAACTGTGTTACACATTATTATTACTATTTTTTCTTTTTTTAAATATTTGCAATATTTTAAGGAAAATAACCTATTCTTTTGTCAGGTTCCATGAGGGGGATAATGAAGAAGTAGTGTCCTCATTTTGAAAAGTGTATTGGTCTAAGGTCATTGATTGACTTAGAAATAGATGCAGGAGTTAGAATTTAAATTTACTGTTTTTTCAATGGTAATAATTTCCTTAAGGATATAAAACCTTATCACAGTTTAAGTTACTATTTTTATGATACAAAATACTTCTCAAATGAAAAGTAGAAGAGTGGGACATAATTGAAATAAGGGTATTTTTAAAAAAATTTTATAAAGCACAAGATGTCACAAAACTTGACTGCTTTATCCAGCAAAATATTTCTTACTTTTTCCATATGTATTAATGGAAAGACCTTTTAGGTAATCCCACTAACTGGTGACTAGGAGACTAGTGTTGAGCTATTTATCTGTCATAACTGTACAGCAACATGCTTGTAAGTAGGTGGACATTTATAAGTAATGAACAGTTTTGGAAATTAACTTGAGGCTGTTTAAAGAGATTTGAAATTTCATTATCTTTGAAAAGAGAGTTGTAGAAATGTGAAATTAGCTTTAGTTTTCCTTCATCTTCTGACAACTGATATGAGCTGCATCATATGCATGTTTATCTTACTGTGTTTAACTGTATTGTTTGTAGCCCCCTCAAATTGAATTTTTCCAGAAGGCTTGTCCCTGCTCTCCATTTAGTGAGCTTATTATGTGCTATCTCCCCATTACAGTTTTCATTTTCTTATAGAGTGTGAATAGCTCACTGTACTGAGTGTGATTCTTGCTCAGTGTATGCATATTTTAAACATCATGGCCCTATATGAAAGCCACCTTCTTTAATGGAGGCTCAAAATAACAGTTTTGCTTTAATAATTGAGGAAAAGTTGCCTATATTGAGCATATTTGAGAGATGGCAGAGTATGTTTTCCAACAGGTAACTCCTTGATCAAGAGAAATTGGCTAATTACAATTTTCACCTGTGCCCTGACGTTGGAAACACACCCCAGGAAATGGTACTCTTCCCCTATATTTTACAGTGGTGAGATTTGTGCTGTGCCCATTTCTCACTTGGTAGGTTAAGAGCAACAAAGTTATTTTGGGGTTGGAAAACTGGGAAAGGTGAAAATTTTCCCTTTCCCTGTTCTTATCCCTATCCCTGACCCCAATCTTTTTGTTTTCCCATCTCAATATAAGGAAAAGAGGATATGTCTTACAAAAAGTTTTAAAATACCAAAATGGAATTTTGAGAAGGTTTTTGCAAGAGACTGCAGAGGTTGGGTAATGGGAATCATTGGTAGACTCTAATGCACATGCACATTTTATCTTTAGCATGTATTTTTACAAAATACTTCATTTATGTTTATTACCATCAATTACCTTACTCCTGTGCTCCTCCCAGCACTACTTAATCTGCATTTTTCCCCTTATTTTGATCTTATTGTAATTCTTTTTTTTATCTTATTGTAATTCTAAGGCAAGATTTTATGAAAGGATGTACATTTTTCTCATAGAAAACTAATTCAGTGGAAGACATACAGGAGTTGGTAATAAATAGAGCTTGAAGGGAAGATTATTTGATTATTCTAAATACTAAGTATTGTACAACAGTGAAAAGTAGTGTTTTTCCATACTTAGCTTGTTGACTTTTTATTCAGCATTGACCTTGTTCAAGGCATTATTTTAGGCAGCATTCAGAATGAAAATTTTTACCTTTAGTCACTGGTGAGCAGCATCAGCTAAATAATTCCTGTTTTTGTTTCCTCAAACAAAAACATAATTGAGAACATAATTATGTACCATGGGTAAGGAGTAGGGAGCCAAGGGTGAGCAGTGTAGCCCTGGATCCCATCTTCAGGAACTCTTTTTTTTTTTTTTTTTAAGATTTTATTTATTTATTCATGAGAGACACACTGAGAGAGCAAGGCAGAGAGAAGCAGGCTTCATGCAGGGAGCCTGATGTGGGACTTGATCCCGGGTCTCCAGGATGACGCCCTGGGCTGCAGGTGGCACTAAACCGCTGTGCCACTGGGGCTGCCCATTCAGGAACTCTTAAGATGAGGAGATAAACAGTTAAGGCAATTTTATTAAAATTTTATTAAAAAAAAAAGATGAAAAGCCAACCCAAACAATTGTAAATAATACAATAGTGTTTAAAGCTAACAGCTATCAGCACACTTTGTTATAGGTGATTCTAATTATCTATTGCTACATAACAAACCAATGTAAGACTTAGTGGCTTAAATGAGCATTTATTATCATCTTTTTTTTTAATAAATTAATTTTTATTGGTGTTCAATTTACCAACATACAGAATAACACCCAGTGCTCATCCCGTCAAGTGTCCCCCTCAGTGCCCGTCACCCTATTATCATCTTCATGGTTCTGTGGGTTAACAGCTGGGCACTTTTTGTTTGAGGTCTCTCATGAACTTGCAGTTACCTAACGGCTGGGACTGGAGTCCTCTGAAGCCCTGATTGGGTTGGATGTTCTTATATGGCTGGCAGTCAACTGGGATCTCAACTGGAGCTCTCAGTTGAAATAGTTGCCAAGGCTTATGTGTGGTATGAGTTTCTTACAGAGTAGTAGTACCTGGGATCCCAGAGGGAGCAGCCTAAGTGTAAGTGTTCTAAGAGTTGTAGGTTGTATTATACATAGCTTTTTTTTTTAAAGATTTTATTTATTTATGTATTTGAGGGAGAGAAAGAGAGCAAGCATGAGGGGTGAGGGTAGGGGCAGAGGGAGAGTGAGAAGCAGACTCCCTGCTGAGCAGGGAGCCCAATGTGGGGCTCAGTCACAGGACCCGGGGATCACTACCCAAGCTGAAGGCAGAAGCTTAACCGACTGAGCCCCTACATAGCTTTTTATGAACTATACATTTCAGAATATCACTTTCACTACATTCTGTGGATCAAGCATGTCACTGGGGTCAGCCCACATTTAAGAGGAAGATTATTAAACTGTACCTCTTTATGGGAAGTGGTAAGGTCACTTTGTAGAAAAGCATGTGGAAAGGGAGTTATTGTGGTTATCTTTGGAATACATAACTTGCCACAGAGGCCTGGTCTGTAAATATTGAATGACAGCTTTGACCTAGATAACAAAACAATGAGTATATCATTAGAACAAAACAGTGGATCCTTAGTAAACAAAATAGTTCCAGTTTTGATACTTGAGATACACAGTCATTAGGAACTTGAATGGCAAAATGTGGTGTGAGGGTCCTTTACTACTATCATCTAACATTTGTTTATGACTTTTACATAGAAAATTATTATGTATTGAAAGAGTTCTACCCATTTGTAAATATTTGTAAATAAGAACAGAACAGCTAACATGTCATAAAGATTTAGGTAGTCATAAAGATTTAGTTTCATGGTGACCTTTCATGGTTTTGTTTTATATACATGACTTGGTAAAACTTAGCTTATGAAAATTCATAAAAGCAAAAGTGAAGATGACAGTATAATGTTAGTTAATGAAGGCATTATCAGCAGTTATTTGCTATCTGTTGAATATTTTTTTCACAGTGTAATTTGTAATTTACATGGAGATGGTGATTCAGTGTGACAGTTTTGGTGACCAAACTGGTTTAATCATAGGGTCAGTATCCTTTAGCACTGATAGAAATGTAAGGTACTATATGTAGAGGGCTCTTGCTTTCTGGGTACTTTTTTCCAATAAGATGAATGAGCAAGAATAAAAGTTTTATTAATTCACTGTTAGATCAAAGGAGTGACTGTTGATAAAATTTGTTTAAAGAATATATGCTTTTCAGAATTGCCTTAAGAGCTTCAAGTGCTGCAGCTCTGTTTTCTGTGGGAAACTGGAAAAGTGTGAATTGCAAAAGAAAGCACAGTAGCATGGCTCTGTGGTATTTGTGTCTGAAGGTTAAGAAGGGTTCACGCCTTAATTTTTATTTACCTTTGAGCATGAAGTAGCTTAAGTTTAGTAGTTGTAACTTCACATGGTAACCGAATGACTGAGTGGTATGGTGGGAGACAAGTAGAGTAGAGAGGATTTGATAGAAAAGAGGCCCCTCTTAAAGCTCTACTTTCTTTGAAACCCATAGTAGTTTGTTGAGGTGGATTGAAATAATACCTATGGATAATGAAACTGAATTTGATGCTTTATTTCACCAGAACTGACATATGCCAAGGCAGCTGTGTACATTCCTAAAAAGTCTGTCTTGTGGCTGGTCTATTTGAGAAAAAGTCATTAGAAGCCACAGTCACGTGAAAGTATAAGTATCCCCTGCTTCTGGAAGTTTTGTATTATGCCACTTCGCTCTCATGGAAGGACCTTCATTAGTACCTGTTTACCTTAACTAAAAGAGATTTGAAGGGTATTTTCACTGTATTAAAAAAGGCCAGAAGTGAAAATGGCGTTCAGTTTTTCTTTGCGCTGTTTTAGAGATAGCGCACCCCGGTAGCAGCAAAAGTAGCGACTCCCAGCTCTATTCTGGGGAGCTACACTCAGCATCTCAGCATCAAGCCACCATAGTTTTGAACTGTGTCTGTGAGCATCTGCTTTATTTTGACTTACTTTGTGCATCCATTAGTAAGACGTGTCCTAAGGTATCAGAAAAGCCTAAGAGAAGTTATGTTTGGGGCCTGGGAATGCTAAAAACATTTTCTTTATGAATTAGTGGTAATTGCTTCTTCCCTTTAGGCTTACACAATTAGTAATAGTAATAACAAGTAACTAAATCTGTGGAACACCTATGTGTTTAGGTTCTCAAAAAATATTTCTTTTAAGATTTTATTCATTCATTCATGAATGACACACAGAGAGAGGCAGAGACATAGGCAGAGGGAGAAGCAGTCTTCCCACAGGAGTCAGATGCAGGACTTGATTCCAGGACGTCGGGGTCACAATCTGAGCAAAGGCAGACGCTCAACAACTGAAGTTACATTGAATTAACTCCTTATGGCTTGTTTTTAGCTTGTTTTAGGATGGATTTAGAGTAGTCTTTTGGGATAGGTTAGTCCCAGTACTAAGGCCTAAACTCCGTGTATCCAGTGAATGCTCTAGATTATTTAGCAAGGACTCTCCATTTTGATATGAACTCTGACAACTGTGTGAGCTTTGGGAACTCTTTGAGTATATAGTTTGCAGTCACTTTTTGTCCAGCCTTATGAAGGTTTTAATCTATGCATCTGTGGCATAGGTAGACCTAAGTGGACTCCTATGTAGGTATCCAGAACTATTTCTTCATATAGCTCATTTTACTCTGTCTTACAAATTTTAGCTTCCTCAGCCTCCCTGAATTCTGATTTCTGTCCTTTCAACTCAGTGAAATCATCATCATTCTCTTCTTGGGATCACCTCTACACGAATATCCAGAAACTGCCTTTAGGCAGAAAGCCTGTACTGATAGCTGGAAAGTGCTTCTGAATGAAAAGTTGGGGCTTAATAATTAATAATTTCTTCTTAGAGATCATTCAGCACTGCCTGTGACCTAATTTCACAGTGACCTGAGTGTATATTTTAAATATATTTTTCCAGTTTTCTCATTTGTAGCAGGAGTATAGGTCTAATTCAGTTTATTCCATCATAACTAGAAGTGGAAGTTTGGGTCTATCATTTCATTTTCAGAACTTTTTCACCTATAAGTAGGTGAAATGACTAATCTATGATTGCTAAGGAAAAGAGCCTGTTAATTTTGTTTGAAAAATTTAAAGGAACTTCTTAGTGTACAGTTTAGTTATGTCATTAATAGAAATTAGACCTCTCTACTATAGTCTACCTTTTGTATAGGAGTCTGTTGCCTATTACAGTTAAGAGGGGAAAAGCCTGGGTATACTACTAATTGATTGTTATATTTCTTATTTTTCAGACCTAAAGATTGTCTTCGATCTATTATGAGGAGAGTGAACCATAAAGATCCTCATGTTGCTATGCAAGCTCTGACTGTAAGTGATTTCATTTTAAGTTTTACCACAAAGTAAACTGCTAAAAGTGAGCCATTTTAACTTGTGATTTTCTACTTTTAGCTTCTAGGAGCATGTGTATCAAACTGTGGCAAAATTTTTCATTTAGAAGTATGTTCAAGAGATTTTGCTAGTGAAGTAAGCAACGTATTAAACAAGGTAAGGAACATTATTTTTAGATATGAATGAACACAATTGTCTTCCTGTATTTCATTGTTCAGTTTTTCACATTTTAAATCACAAATGACTGGTCTGTACTTTATTTTTTTTTTTAAATCCTTCCTAGGCTGTGTCTATCCAATATGTAAGTAAGGTAAATGCTATTTTGCTGAAGAGACTACAAGTTTATATAGTTAGAGAATTATTTTTGCTGTTTTAACCAGATTAGAGTATATTTAATCTGTTTTATCATTCCTTTCATCTAATAAGAAAATACATGTATTTCTCTATCTGATTAAATAAAACCAGTCTATTTTAGTCACAGTTTTTGTAACCTTTTGTGTAGCCACGGAGGTATTTTCCCAATGTGAGCTGTTCAGAAATACTGCCAAAGTATGACACTATTTTCATTGTGATACAAGAAAGGCCACTATCTCACCATGACAGGATTTTAATGTTATGCTTTTCATTTAACTGGATGTGCAATAAAGAATTCCATTTATGAAAAAAAAAGAATTCCATTTATGCAATTCAAGGAATTAAAAGAATTTAAGTTTCTAAGTAACATGTGAGTTTTTCCAGTAAAAATTTATGCATTGTGAAGGTAATTATTTCTGACTCTTTTGGGAGGAGGAGAGAGGATGGGATATTATATAATCAGGAAAAATTTTAAGATGTTAAGAGGGAAAATACCTCGTGTTTTTGGGGGAAAAAATGATTCTTTCTAGGTTTTAGTAGAAAACAGTCCAGAAATGAGATAAAAGTTTATTTACATAATTTTTACAGAATTTCTGTACTTTGTTTTCGAGTATGATTATGTGTTCTTTTCCTTTTTTGCTTTATTCAATTATATTTAGATATTTTCCACTAATTAATAACTATTCTTTTAATGACCTGAATGTCCATCAAAATGTATGACTGTTTATGAAGAGATTTTAGTATATAGTGTTTTCTGTAATTTAATTGAAGATGAGATATTCGAACTTGTAGTTAGTAGCATGAACAACTATTTTGAAAAGCAAACAGCTACATATAAGAGAAAGGATTTCTTTATTTTCCAAATGTTTTATAGTGAACATACTGATTTTATACTTGAGGGAGAGATGTTATTTTGAAGAAATGAAGTTTCTAGAAAAATTGACATATAGTGGACCACAAACCAGGTCTCAGATAATTAGATAACTTGGAAAAAATACACAGGCATAGTTTTAAAAGTCAGGGATTAGGAATAAAGGAACTGTCATTTTTTTTCTTTTTCTTTTTGTCTGCAAAATAACCAAAACAAAGCAGACTACTTTTCTTTGTCTTCTTGATGTACAAAGCTCAGTTAGTTGCAAAATACTCTAAAAAGTTCCATCACTCTGATGTCCAAAATAAGTTAATACATACTTAATGTTTTACTTTGACATAAGGTATGTATGTTGGTATCATCTATTGTTTCATAGTGTGAAAAAACTTATTTATGGTAATCAACTCTGTTTTCTTATTGTATCATCTATAGCTAGGGGTAATTTGTGATTTAAAAAATATCTACAAAACATCTTCAGCACTTTATAGTTTTATATTTAATATATCTGTGTTAAAAGATTAGCCAGGAAATTAGTAGTTTTTATTAAATTTTTTCTTTTTTCAGGGTCATCCTAAAGTCTGTGAAAAATTAAAGGCTCTTATGGTTGAATGGACAGATGAATTTAAGAATGATCCACAGCTTAGTCTAATATCTGCAATGATTAAGAACCTTAAGGAACAAGGAGTTACGTTTCCAGCTATTGGTTCTCAGGTATTTTGTAAAGTTGCATGTGTCTTTAATGTAGCCACATTTATATGAATTTTTCTTTTCCCCCTCAAACCCAGGTAGTTTTTACTACTGCAAAGGATTTTTTTTAATAATCTTTTAATAATTTTTGTTAATAATCAGTGGTGCTGGAAAAATACAGGGGGAATATTAATGTGTTCTAACTTCCACCTTCCCACTCTTTCTCCTTCCTTGTAAATAAATTAGCATTTTACAATTTAAGATTTTTTTTTTTGAAAGATTTTATATATTTATTGACACAGAGAGGGGCAGAGACACAGACAGAGGGAGAAGCAGGCTCCATGAAGGGAGCCTGATGGTGGGACTCGATCCTAGGTCTCCAGGATCACACCCCAGGCTGCAGGCAGCGCCAAACCGCTGCGCCACTGGGGCTGCCCCAATTTAAGATTTTTTAAAGAGTTTTTAATAACATAGACAAAATTGCTTTATGATATTAGGTGGTACTGACAATCTTGTTAAATAGGCTTCGTGCTTTAATTTTGTCTACAAAGAATGACAGCTTAAAAATCAGGATATCCTTAAAATTTAAGGATGAGTTTAGAGGTTCTTTTGATTATGCAATTTAAGAATACTTGTATTAGAAATGAGAAGGAGATAAGGGAGTCAAGAGGAGAGAAGCACAAAAAGCCTCTTTTCCCTTAATAAGAGCTGACTGGTTTGTAAAGATGATTCAGTGAAAGGCTTAAATTTCCTTTCTGCCCCTTCCTCCTCCAATTTATGTGTAATGGGATCAATTTCTAATTTACGTTTTAAAGGAAAAATTGAAGGGTGTCTCATTTTTTTTTTCTATTCTGGGTAACCATCCTTTGGGATCTCCTGCTAATCTAGGGGACTTAAAATGTGTGGTAATTTACTATACTGCCTTTCCCTACTCCATTATTGGGACAGAATATCACAAGTGGTGTGAAAACACGCACAGAAAACTCTCTTTAGATTTCTTTCCCAAAGCACTCTTTTAGTTTATCTGAATATTCTTGAAGTGTGAAGATCCAAAAGTATGTTTGGGAGATGAAGGAAGGAAAGGATATTTTTCTTCTTACTTGAAAAAATTTGGCTTATGAATGGTTTTACAATGATGAAATATATCTTTAAGAAGTATTTATTCATAATTTGTAGCTGACTTTTTACTACTCTCAGAATAATTTCTAAAATCTGTATAATTAAGGAATAATTTTATGCAGAAAAATCTTCTAATGAATTCCTTGACAAAAGAGGCATTGTTTATTTATCAAAGGGTAGACTTGCAAAAAATCAGGAAGTATATTAATCATAAAGATGATTAATGAGATTGCAGTTTCTATGCCCTGAAAAGCTTTTCTTGAGCTTATTACTTCATCATCATCACATGAAAGTTTGTTAAAAATGCAGCATCTTGGGTGCCACTCTAGACCTATGGATTCATTATCTCTATTTTAACAAGCTCCCTGGATAATTCTGTGTGCACATTTAAGTTTGAGACATGCTGCTTTTGAGTACAACTTTCACTGTAGGTGAAAACTGCTTTTCAGGCCACAAAGGGATTTGTTCTAGTTAGAGAAGGAAGGAGAACTAATGACCCATGTGATATGTAGCTTTGTTTGGTTAACCTAGAATCTCAGATAGTTGTGTGAACAGCTTTAGGGATTCTCTAATCTACTGCCCTCATTTTACAGATGAGGAAACAGACCCAGAATGGTTAAGTGACTTCCCCAGGGCCACAGCTCGTAATTGACAGAGCTGGAACTAGAACACAGGCCTCCTGACTCTCAGTCCAGTGTTCTTTCCACTACACGATCCTGCCTTCCGTTTGATATAGAGGTTAGTGGATATGTGTCTGTCCGGACTAGGCTTCAAAGGACAAGAAGTGGAGTGAACACTGGCAAGAGCATTTATTTATTGACTGGTACAGAAGTTAGGTTACTCTCCTGTTCAAGAGGTTCAGGACACACATCAGCGATAGTAAAGAGTTACTTTTTTTCATCTGGAATGTTCTAAAGTATATGAAAACTAATTTTGTTGTAGTTATTATCTTCAGCCACAAGAAATACATAAAATGCATATAAAGTAAAATAGGATGAGGTAGAATGGTGATTTAAAAAACTAATATCTGATAGTTTATCATTGAAAACCATGCTTGTGAAGAACTTCATATTTAATGAAAAATGTATCTTGTAGGATCATCTCCACAAGTACCTCTAGATTTTAAACTCAGTTGCATAATCATTATTCATCTTGATCAGGCTAGATCTTTGTCAGCATACTTAACAGAAGCCTCCAAAAATAAAGGGAATTTTTAAAGTACATTTTTTCATCTAAGTACAGAAGAAAATAATATAAAAATAATAAGAAAAGTCATACTTAGTTAACTCATTCTCTTGCAGTTCTTGTAGCCCTAACTTGTGACATAGAGATAAAAGAAATGCTAGCACTGTGACTGTATTTGACTGACTACTAGTGTATGTATTGTTGCTGCACTTAGAACCCAGTAATAGGAAGGAATTTTAAAGAGTGCAGTTCAGGAATATAGGATAATATACTTATTTCTGCACTTTCTTCTCTTTTTTATTAAATTTTGACATAAAATATTTTATTAGTTTTAGGTGTACAACATAATGATTCAGTGTTTATGTACATTATGAAATGGTCACTTTAATAAGTCTAGTTATCTGCTACGATAGAGAGTTGTTAGAGTATTATTGATTCTCTGTGCTGTACATTATATCCCTCCATCTTAATTATTTTATAATTGGAAGATTGTATCTTGTTTTTTCCTTTTTTTTTTAAATAATAAATTTATTTTTTATTGGTGTTCAATTTACCAACATACAGAATAACACCCAGTGCTCATCCCGTCAAGTGCCCCCCTCAGTGCCCGTCACCCATTCACCCCCACCCCCCACCCTTCTCCCCTTCCACCACCCCTAGTTCGTTTCCCAGAGTTAGGAGTCTTTATGTTCTGTCTCCCTTTCTGATATTTCCCACACATTTCTTCTCCCTTCCCTTATATTCCCTTTCACTATAATTTATATTCCCCAAATGAATGAGAACATACAATGTTTGTCCTTCTCCGATTGACTTACTTCACTCAGCATAATACCCTCCAGTTCCATCCATGTCGAAGCAAATGGTGGGTATTTGTCTTTTCTAATGGCTGAGTAATATTCCATTGTATACATAAACCACATTGGAAGATTGTATTTTTTAATCCCCTTCACCTGTTTTGTCCATCACCTTCACCTGCCTGTTTGGTAGCCTTCAGTTTCTTTTCTGTATCTGAGTCTGTTTCTGTTTTGCTTTTTATATTCCATATAATACATGAAATCATACCATATGTTTTTCTCTGCTTGACTTATTTCACTTAGCATTATACCCTCTGGGTCTATACATGTTGTTGCAAATGGCAAGATTTTATTTTTTTATTATGGCTCAGTAATTTGTGTGTGTGTGTATGCGCGCGCGCGTGTGCTTCTGCGCACATGTACATGTATACCGCATCTTCTTTATCCATTCCTCTATGGGAGGACACTTAGGTTGCTTCCAGTCTTGGTTTTTGTACTGCAGTGAGCACAGGCGTGCATATGTCTTTTTTTTAGAATTGGTGTGTTTTTTTGTCTTTGGATTAGAAATCTAGAAGTTTTTCAGATAAAAACGAGAATTGCTAAATTTTATGATTGTTGTATTTTTAATTTGTTGAGGAAGAACCTACATACTCTTTTCCATAGTGGCTTTACCGGTTTACACTCCCACCAACAATGCAGGGGTTCCTTTTTCTCCACATCCTTGCTGACACTTATAATTTATTTTTTATACTAGCTATTCTGTCAGATGTGAAGTGATTGTCTCATTGTGGTCCTGATTTGTATTTTCATAATTGTTAGTGAATATCTCTTCATGTATGTCATCAGTATGTCTCTTTTGAGAAATGTCTATTTAGGTCCTCTCTCTATTTTAGATTGTATTTTTTTTTAAATACGGAGTTATATGAGTTCTTTAATATTTTTTGGATGTTAACCTCTTATCTGATATATAATTTATGAATCATCTCTCCTATTCAATAGGTTGCCATTTTGTTTTATTCATATTTCCCTTTGCTGTGCAAAAACTTCTTAGTTTGTTGTAGTTTCATTTGTTTATTTTTCCTTTTGTTGTCCTTGCCTGAGGAGATAGATCCAAAAAAATATAAGACCGATGTCAGGGGTTTGGCGCTTGCCTTTGGTCCAGGGCACAATCCTGGAGACCCGGGATCAAATCCCACGTCGGGCTCCTGGTGCATGGAGCCTGCTTCTCCCTCTGCCTATGTCTCTGCCTCTCTCTCTTGGGCTCCCAGTACATGGAGCCTGCTTCTCCCTCTGCCTATGTCTCTACCTCTCTCTCTCTCTCTCTCTCTCTCTCTGACCATCATTCATAAATCAATCAATCAATCAATCAATCAATCAATCATACATACATACATACCGAGGTCAGAGAGCTTTAACTACCTGTATTCTTCTAGGAGTAGTATGGTTTCCATCTTACATTTAAGACTTGAATCCATTTTGAGTTTATTTTTGTATGTGGTACAATAAAGTGGCCCAGTTTCATTCTTTTGCATGTAGCTGTCCAGTTTTGTCAACATTATTTGTTGAAGAAACTCATTTTCCTATTGTATATCTCTACTTTCTTTGTCATAGATTAATTGACCACAAGTATTATTTTATTTCTGGATTGTCTTTTATGTTCCATTGACCTGTGTTTCTGTTTTTGTGCTGGTACCATACTGTTTTGGTTATATTATAACTTCATAGTATATTTCGAAATCTAGGAGTGTGATATTCCCAGCTTTGTTTTTCTTGCTCAAGATTTTTTTGACTCTCTGGCATCTTTTGTAGTTCCATACAAATTTTAGAATTGTTTTAGTTCTGTGAAAAATATAATTGATATTTTGATGTGGATTACATTGAATCTGTAGATGTTTTGGGTAGTATGGACATCTTAGTAATATTCTTCCAATTCATAAGTTTGACATATTTCATTTATTTGGGTCATCTTCATTTGTTTTCATTATTGTCTTATAGTTTTCAGGGTACAGGTCTTTCACTTTCCTGGCTAAATTTATTACTAGGCATTTTATTCATTTTGATGGGGATTGTAAATGGGATTGTTTTCTTAATTTCTCTTTCTGATTGTCATTAGTGTATAGAAGTGCAACAGATTTCTGTATATTAATTTTGTGTTCTTCAGTTTTACTGGATTAATGTATTAGTTCTGATAGTTTTTCAGAGGAGTCTTTAGGATTTTCTATATATAGTACCATGTGATCTGCACATAGTGACAGTTTACTTCCATTACGATTTGGTTGTCCTTATCTTTCTTTTTTGGCTTGGTACAGTGTGCTTTACTGATGGTACGAGGTAGGGCTCTCTAAGCCTCTTTTCTTCTTCATGGTGTCTAGGATGAAAACTTTGTTGAGGTTGGGAGATTCTCCACATGTTGGGGGATGAGCTGGAGCAAGGACTCCATAGCAGTTGAGGGCTTCTCTCCTCTTGTGCTCTAGCGGGACCTGATACTCCTTGAAGGTCATGTGGACCATAAGGTGGTGGACCGCCCAGTTGCTTTGACCAAATTCTTTTTCGTAACAGGAAATGAGCTTGACAAAGTGGTCATTGGTGGCAATGCTTGCCCCAACGTTGAATTGGGAGAATAGGTGTCACTGTTAAAATGGCAGGAAACAACCTGGTCCTCAGTGCAGCCCAGCATGCCCTTGAAGGGGCTCTTCTCCCCATGAAGTAGTCCCTCTAACATTTCTTTTCTTTTCTTTTCTTTTCTTTTCTTTTCTTTTCTTTTCTTTTCTTTTCTTTTCTTTTCTTTTCTTTTCTTTTCTTTTCTTTTCTTTTTTAAAGGTTTTTACTCTTTTTTTTTTTTAAGATTTATTTATTTATTTATGATAGACATAGAGAGGCAGAGACACAGGCAGAGGGAGAAGCAGGCTCCATGCCGGGAGCCTGATGTGGGACTCGATCCCAGGACTCCAGGATCGCGCCCTGGGCCAAAGGCAGGTGCTAAACCACTGAGCCACCCAGGGATCCCCCCCTCTAACATTTCTTGTGAAACCCTTTTAGTAGTGATGAACTCCTGTAGCTTTTGCTTATTTGGGAATTCTTTATCATTTCTTCAGTTCTGAATGACAGTGATAAGTGCTTTGTGTATTCATTTGACAATATAAAATATACTAATGTAGATATACATTATAATGTATTACAATATTATAATGTAGATATACTGTATTTTACTATAATTTTGACTATATTACCTTTTATTTACTCAATAATTATTTCTTGATTGCTCACAATCCATATTTAGGCACATATATTCTCAGGGAACATAGAGCACGGTTAGGGAGATAGATATAAACAGATAATTTTAATAGAAGTTGAGATGTATTGACTCTTACTTTGTGCCAGGCATTGTTCTATGTGCTGTGCATGTGTTAATTTGAATACTTTAGAATTCCAATTTTGTTGTCGTTCTTGGTTGATTTGGGTATTCTGATAAACATTTGTAACTGTTCACAGCCTATATATATATTTGAACCAGGTAGATTTAGGTTTTGAACCCATGTTTGCCTGACTCCACCATTTACATTCTTAACTACCCAGAGCATATCTTTTGCCTTGTTAAAAATACTATCAGAGGAACACAGAGGAGGGAGTACTTCATTTAGGGGTTTAGGAATGCTTCATTGAGAAAGTGATTATTTTAGCTGTTGACTAAAACTATTTAGCTGTTGAGTTAAAACTCAATAGGGAAAAATGTGGACAGAGTTACAGGAGCCAAAGGGGAGGACATTATTAAGTGTCAGAGATATGAAAAGTGAGTGTGTGTGCGCTCGCTAGCAGTTACTGGTAACTGAACTATATTGTCAGAATTAACTATTTGTATTTTAGTTTACAAAATAGTGTAATTTTATGAATATTATATCATTGTATATAAGTCTCTACTCCTAAAGATAACATCCTGCCTCTTAATCTGGAAGAAAGCAATAAAATATAACTGTTGAATAGATGGTTTAAATTTAAAAGCTTTGTTTTTAAAATAGTATTGCCTTCCCTTTCCCAAGATCTCTGGGAAAGAGTCTCTCTCCCTTTTTCTGGTTTTAGGATTTTTCTAATACTTTTTAAATCTCCCCTAGTCTGTCTTCTTTTGATTGTCTTCTTTCAGCTTCCTATCTTTACACAAATTTAAGAGAGTGCAATTAGGCTCTTCACCCTCAGTGTCCAGGTCTTTTCTCTCCAGTTCGAACTCTTCTCCTTTCGGAGTGGAGACTGCTCCATTTGGATTATCTTCTGCTTTAAAAATCTAGTAGATTGATTAAGAAAGCTCTTATAAGTTCTTAGATTAAGGAGGTAGGAAAATTTGAGAACAGTCTTCAAATATTGTGTTCCTGTCTTTGTGTTAGGCTGCAGATCAAGCAAAAGCAAGCCCAGCGTTGGTTGCCAAAGATCCTGGTACTGTGGCTAACAAAAAAGAAGAAGAAGACTTAGCAAAAGGTATGTTTTTAAGTCCCCGATGTTGGAAAGGTGGGAAGGAAATGGGTCCCTTACTTAATATTTGTTTACTGAGATACTTAAAAATAAAAGACATAGGACTTTATAAGCTAACCTTGAAATCTGCTTTGTGCCCCTCTTTGGTGTCAGTTGATACTCTTCTAAGACAACTAGTATTCATATGTCCTTTAAGTCTATGGGCAATACTGTTTTTATTACACTCTGTCTCTATAAACAATACTAAATACTTTTATGCATCCACCAAATATTTTCTGTCAGTAGTTATACCATCTGTAGTTTATTTTTATGCAACAGTATGTCTACGATCATAATAAAACATATAAATAGAATTCATTTATTTCAGCCATTATATAATATTCCATTGTACTGATAAATATATATTATAGTTTATTTGTCCTGCTACTGATGGATGTTTGGGTTTTTTGGTTGGTTTGTTTTTTTATTACTATAGTAAGTGGGCTGCGTTGAGTATTCTTGTACATATTTTCTTGTGATGTTTGGGTTTTTTGGTTGGTTTGTTTTATTACTATAGTAAGTGGGCTGCGTTGAGTATTCTTGTACATATTTTCTTTTATGTGTGTGTGTGTTTTGTGTGACTGCAACTGATATTTTGGCTTATGGGGGAAGTACATCTTCAACTTTGCAAAATAGTTTTATTCTTTCTTTTGCCATTAGCAGTATATGAAAGTTGTTATTATATTTTTTATCTCCTGAAAACATTTGGTATTGTCATAATTTCATATTTGTGATTCTGATAGGTTGGAAATAATGTCCATTTATCTTGACTTTTATCCCCTTGATTACTAGTGAGGCTGGTCCTCTTTTGTGTGTTCATTAGCTATACTGATGTCTCTTACTGAGGTGTTTTGTGCGTGTGTGGCTTTTTTTTTTTTTTAAGATAATGATATGTAGAAAGTCTTAATTTTGGATATTAAACTTTTGCCTGTTATTTCTATTATAGATACCTGCTCTTGATTTTTGGCTTTTATTTTGACTTTGATAATGGTATATTTTATCAAATGAAATTTTAAAATTTTAATCTAGTCAAAATATTTGATTTTTGCTTTTTTTTGTATCTTATTTTTCCTTACCCCCAAATCTTAAAAGGTACTTTCCTGTATTTCCTTATGATAGTTTTAAAGTTTTCTTTGTCCTATAGGTCTTTTATCAATGTAGAACAGAGATGGAAGGGATGAAGGGGTCATGGTTTGAGTTGAAAGTTGGGTAATCAGTGCAGATTACATTGCAGAGCCTGAGTGACATATGATGATAGCCTTTACTAGGGGAGGAGTGGAAGTGATAGACACATTTGAGGAGTGCCTGGGTGCCTCAGCCAGTCAGTCAAGTGTCTGGTTCTTGATTTTGACTCAGGTCATGATCTCAGACTTCTGAGATCTAGCCCCACCTGGGGCTCCCCACTAGGCGTGGACCCTGCTTAAGATTCTCTCCCCCTCTCCGTCTGTCCCCTTTCCCCCACCATAAGAAAAACACACATTTGAAATTTCTCTGGGGGAATTTGTCACGTGAAACTTCATTATAGTTATTTCCAAATCCACTTATTAGACTAATTACATAAGATTTAACTTTGGAGCCAAGTGCAGGTTCTTGGATAATACCTTTGATACCCTGATTTAGTTAAGTCTTCCTTGAGATTTGGGACTCTTGACTTCTCAATTGACTTTAGCATTTTGGAAACAGAAGCTATAGAAATATATTGAAAAGATGAAAGAAAATAAAAATATCTGTAACTAAAAAAAGTGGATTTAAGAGATTATATCTTTTTATTACCCAGAATAATTTAAATTTTATCCATTCAGTAAAAGTAGTCATTATGTGGGGCACCTGGCTGGCTCAGTTGGTAGAGCATGCAACTCTTGATCTTGGAATTATGAGTTCAAGCTCCATGTTGGGTATAGAGATTACATAAAAAAATAAACTCTTAAAAAACTAGTCATTATGCTGTTCAACTTTTTTATAGTTTATTCTTTAAACTTTCAGTTGTGAATGAATAAAATTGATGAAATTATTTTCGTTCAGTGTGTCAAGATATGTCCTACTTCCCAGCTCCACATTTAAAAGAATATATTTTACCTTCAGATACCTTTTTGTACTTCTTTGGATCGTTGGATATATTAACATTTTGGGTCTTTTTAACTCATTATTTTCCAGCTATTGAGTTATCCTTGAAGGAGCAAAGGCAACAGTCAACCACCCTTTCTACTTTGTACCCAAGCACATCTAATCTTTTAACTAACCACCAACACGAAGGTCGAAAAGTTCGTGCTATATATGACTTTGAAGCTGCTGAAGATAATGAACTTACTTTTAAAGCTGGAGAAATTATTACAGTTCTTGATGACAGGTGATGGATAATATCAAATTGATATTAAGTTGACGTTCATATGAAAATATATAACATTACTTCTGTGTTTCATATTATTCCTGTTGATTGCCATTATCAAAGGTAATAAGAAAAAATATTGATATAAATATTTCCTGTGTGTGATGGTTGCTTTGCTTGTGTCATATTGCCTAGATTCTTACTTTGTAGTTTAATTTTTTCTCATCTTTTCTTTAAATAGTTTTATTTTTTTTGAGATCTAGTTTATTCATTTTTTTTGTTCCATCTAATAATATAGATTATTAAATTAGTAAGGTTAAGATTTTAGATAATATACCACATATGTATTTGTATTTATGTGATATGTGATAAATACATAATATATTGAACTTATTTATTCACAAAAAATAGCATAATAGTATATCTGTGTGGAACAAATTCATTTTACATGGCATTATATATATACATTTACATTATTGGAGGTGATTCAATACATTGGTTTTCTTATTTTGTTTTAAGATTTTATTTATTTATTCATGAGAGACATTTATTCTCTCTGCATAGAGAGAGGCAGAGACACAGGCAGAGGGAGAAGCAGGCTCCATGCAGGGAGTCTGATGTAGGACTCGATCCCGAGACCCCAGGATCACTCCCCAAGCCAAAGGCAGATGCTTAATTGCTGAGCCACCTAGGCATCCCTGTTTTTTAATTTAAATTCAGTTAATGTATAGTTTATTATTTGTTTCAGAGGTAGAGGTCTAGGATTGATTCACCAGCCTTATATAATACCCAGTACTCATTACATCACATGCCCTCTTTAATGTCCATCACCCAGTTATCCCCCTACGCCTCTCCCCTTCAGCAACTCTGTGTTTCTGATGAGAACATCTGGCTTTTGACTCTAGTTTTATTTATGTTCACTCAAAAATTGTTACTGATGATTTTTTACTGATAATGAAGTACTAACATTTGCAAGTGGTTTTAAAAAATAAATTGTAAAAAATTTAGGTTATTCCTATAGTATCACACTTCTGTTGTTTTCTTGAGTAAAAGAAAATGAAGTTTGAGCTGCTTAGCTGGAAATTGCACAAAACCTTGATTGATTCATTCAAAAATGTTCATTGAGAGCTTGCTAGCTTATACTAGGCTCCAAGGGTACAATGGTGAACCACGGGATGTATCTGAGAGTGTTCATTGTGAATGTTTTATTATAAACAATGTCATCTGTCGTGTTGTTTCTTGTGGGGATGGGAATGTGCGAGTATATACAACAGAGAGCACTAATTTAGGAATGGATCTGAATTAAGAGCCTATCATTATCTTATTACAAAAGAATCTTACAGTGGAACTCATGAACTACCTGAAGACAAATATAGAGATCTCTCTTTTGGGGAGAAAGTTCACAATCTTGTATTAAATCCTCAAAGCATTTACCAGCCTTCCAAAAGATAAGAGCTGTGTGTTTAAACACTTCTTTAACATCTTTGAGGCTTCATCTTCTATTTGTAATAATGGTACATTCATTTTTTCCCTCATTAGATTTTTGGGGGATTCAAATCCAGTAATAATGCAAGTTAAACACTGTAAAAGGTAGACATTTATAGAGATAAAAATCTTTATTATAATCAGGTATTCTTTTTTGTTCCTCATTAGTGATCCCAACTGGTGGAAAGGTGAAACCCATCAAGGTATGGGGTTATTTCCTTCTAATTTTGTGACTGCTGATCTTACTGCTGAACCAGAAATGAGTAAGTATTTTCTAGTCTGTAAGTGGATGATAATCCAGAGTTGTCTTCTAAATAAAAGTTGAGTAAATTCAACTTTATGGAAAGTTATGGAAAGTTACAAGCTGAGCTAGGACTCTCAGGTGATAGTGCCTGCAAAGTGTTTATAAAGAATGCATCTTGTGTGCTTGCTTCTGCAATACATATACTAAAATTGGAGCAATACAGAAATTACAATGGCCCTTGTGCAAGGATGACACACAGATTTGTGAAGCATTCCATATTTTCGTATTGTATGTAGTGATAAATCATTAAATTCTACTCCTGAAACCAGTATTGCACTGTATATTAACTAACAGGAATTTATTTATTTTTATTTATTTTTTTTACTAACAGGAATTAAAATTTTTTTTGGTAAAGATTTTATTCATGAGAGAGAGAGGCAGAGACAGAGAGAGAGGGAGAAGCAGGCTCCCTGAAGGAAGCCCGGTGTGGGACTTGATCCCAGTACCCTGGGATCATGCCCGGAGCCAAAGGCAGGCACTTAACCTCTAGGCCAATCAGACGTCTCTAAATAAAAATTAAAAAAAAAAAAAAAGTGCAGCTTACTAGTCAGGTTATTTACCAGAAATCATCTAATTATCTACAAATTGAAATTGTCTACTAAGATTGTCCTTAATCAGATAATTGGGCAGACTGTGGACTTTTTTTTTTTTTGCATGTGTGTGTTTTGTTTTGTTTTTTTTTTTGACTGTGGACTTTTCTTTAGAAAAACTATATATGTGCCATTATAAATCTGCAGATTAAGAAGTGTTATGAAATTTTTGCATTATGTATTTTCATTTTCAGTTGATAAAATATGACTAGTGCAGTGTAATCTCCTAGAGAATTCTTGCTGTTCTAAGATTAAGGCCGTTTCTTTAGTGTCTAGCTCCAAACAGAAGCAGTAGCCTGTAAGCAATATAATGGCTTTCCTAAGCCTCCATGTCAGATAGTCAGAAGGAGCCATAACTAATCATGTAAGTACTTTTTTGTTTGGTTTCCAAACCTGGGCTATTAGGGGAAATAAACTAGGAAGTGGTGCATAGGAGGAAAAGTGATGTTATTGGCAGGCACAATAGTTGCAGGAGATGTAACTACTGATAATCTACCAAAATGTTGGTAGACAGTTCACTATAGTTTTTTTACATAATACTATACTTCACTGATCATCATAATGATGAGTGAGGGTCATCAAGATTAAGTCATAATCTCCCTCTATTTTAAGGAAACAGAAATATGTTCTAGTGTAGAAAGATTTCTTTTAGTGACTGAAAGATTTAGAATTTTAAGAGTTTTTATGTATAAGTTGGTAAGCTGTAGTTATCTGGCAAAATATCTCACCTCATCTAATTTTCTAGTGCCAGAAGAAGGGATTAGAGACAGTTATAAGCTGCAGGATATTTAGGTCTTTTTTAGTTTACAAGAATTTTAAGAAAGGATCTTTGTCTTAGTCATATTTTCATATCCAACAGCATGTCGTACTCTTTTTTTTTTTTTTAAAGATTTTATTCATTTATTTATGATAAACACAGAGAGGCAGAGATACAGGCAGAGGAAAAAGCGGGCTCCCCATGGGCACTCAATCCGGGGATTCCAGGATCACATCCTGAACTAAAGGCAGATGTTCAACTGCTGAGCCACTCAGGCGTCCCCATAGTACTCAGTCTTACCCAGGATACAGACTATATAAATATTTGTACAAAAGTGATACATAGATGTGTGTGTGTATATTTACATACATGTGTATGTGTATATATATATGTATATATAAAAGATACTTTTCTTCAAAAAATTTAGGAACACTTCACTTTAACAATAAATCAGACATTACTTTAATCTTTGATGAAATGATGTTGTCTCATAATTATTGCCAAGTTGTCTCATGTCATTTTATGACAGATTTATGAGAGACAGTTTCCTGATCCCCATTCTAGTAATGGAGCTTTTTTTTTGTTAGAGCTCAGAAAATATGTTGTAGAACCCATTTTAAATGGCAATGTATTGTGTGCCAACTTTTTAACCTGGGCTCATGGTAGTGATTTTTTTTCTTTGTTTTTTGAGGTTTGGGTTTTTTATTTTGTCCTCAATAAGCTATTGGGAAAGATAGAATTGTCTTGGACTTCTGTTCAAGATGAGATCCAAGATTTCCTATGGATCATAGCCAACTCATCTTTTCCCCCCCAACATATATCAGTGCAGCTTTAAAATGAGTGTTCTGGCTCTTCCTGTGTTTTACTTTAGACTACTGAAAAGAAGAGCAGGAGCAGCAGAGCTTATGTAATGGAATTGTAGTTCTTAGGCTTGGGAAATGAGTATTAGCATGATCTTCATAGCATTATTCTTTATGAGGAAACAAGCCCACTTAATGTTAAGTAGAAGTACCTGCCCTGCTTAGCTTGTTTTCCTTGTGGAAGTGTAGGAAGATATTGTGAAAAGAGTTTATTTTGTGTACCTATATAATACATACACACATGCATATGCGCACACACACGCATGCATATATAGTAATAGTATTAGTCCCTTTGCGAAAAAGTGCTGACAACTTGTGCATGGTCAGCTGTTAAGATGTCAAGCAGCCAATGCAGTGTTTTCCCAGTTCTACCTGTTAATAGCTATAAAAAGCAGAAATATCTCTAGCACATGTCTCTTTTACCCCCATGGGAAAATAAAATCAGCAGAAACTTTCTGTGTGTATATAGAATTTTACTGTATGGTGACTTGAATGGAAATTAAATTATCTGCATTTTATACAGAAGCATACAACACAGAATACATAAGTGGTATAGGTTCTTGTTCTTAGAGTAAAAAAATAATTAGCCAGATTCCAGTATGTGGGATGGTAGCACCAGATAGATTGGCATTTAAATCCAGGCTGTGTCATACATTAGCTTTCCCTTTGCAAGTGTTTTTAATATTACACTAGTGCAGCTGTTAACCGCATTTTTAAAATGGGCATATCTCATAAGATGGCATCAGAGATTGGGACGCCCAGGTGGCTCAGTGGTGGAGCATCTCCCTTCAGCTAAGGGCATGATCCCGTAGTTTTATGGGATCGAGTCCCACATCAGGCTCCCCAGAGAGCCTGCTTTTCCCTCTGCCTGTGTCTCTGCCTCTCTCTGTGTGTCTCTCATGAATAAATAAATAAAATCTTAAAAAAAAAAAAAGATGGTATAAGAGATTGATTTGGGGGGAAATATATTCTATTATGCACATGTAAAAATTAATATATTTCCTTTTCTTTCTTAATTTGCTCTGTTCCCAAACCCCTTCTCATCTTGATTTTTAATATTTTTATTAATACTGATTAACCACATTGGTACAAGGGTGAAAAATGCAGAAAAGAATTTCTTTCCTTTAAAGCTGTATGGGCCTCTCAATATTTTTGGGGAGAAAGTTAATTGCTCTATTAATCATAGCTTTATATTTACTAGTTAATGATATATTGAATAGTTTTAAAAGATTGCTTTGTTAAGCAAGAGAAATATGTGCTTCTGGCCATTGGTTTGCAGATCCCTTTATAATACCATTTTTATTTCAAAGAATAATGTAACTAAAAAATGCAGGCCAATTTAGTGGAAAATTCAGATCACTACCAATGTCACTTATAAAGTTCTTCACTGACCTGGATGTCGTTCTCTTACTAAAAAGTCTGAGTGGCTTGCCATAGAATGTATAGCTGACTTTAGTTCACTACATTGAAATAGCATGGTCTTTCAAATGAGATTTTTTTCTTTGAAAGGACTGGAAATTTAAAAGAGGACTTATTTTAATTTGCAGAGTTCATTTATGACTTGTAAAACTTTACTTTTGGTCCACCGATTTACTAAACTCTCATATATAGTGGGTGATTAATCTTTGTTTCAGAAACACATCTCTTATTTTTAATGAAGTATCTATTATGGAAAATGTAAAATCTTAGAAGAAAAAATTAAGAAATCTTTAATTAAGATTTCCATAAAATAAGATTTCCATAAAATAAGAATTAAGAATTCCATAAAATAATGTTCTCTTATTATTGCCTAAATCTGCAGTTTAATGATTCCTTAAATTGAGTCTCCCAAACTGAAGGGAGTATAAGAAGAATCCAAATTCTCTCATGCAATTTAAAGTACTTCAGGATAGATTTTTAAGTTTATTATAAGGAAAAGATAAATATTACATGTTTTGCAGTCAAAACAGAGAAGAAGACGGTACAATTTAGTGATGATGTTCAAGTAGAAACAATAGAGCCAGAACCGGAGCAAGCCTTTATTGATGAAGTAAGTGATTTCCTCCATGAGAGTGGTTCATACTTGGTATTGAAGTTGAAGTACCTGTTAGTCTTCTTTAAAAAATTTGGTTACTTGATTAATGCTTGTATTTTATGTTCTGAAACTCAAGCAATATAGACAAAGCAAAGATTATCCATGAAACTGTCTTCTCTAGTCCCATTCTGTACCTCAATATTTAAAATTCCTGCTTAGTATTCATAGAATGGGTTTATATGATTAATTCTTTTACTATTGGAACTTAGGTTGTTTGCAGTTTTTTGTTTTTTAAATTTTTTTTATTGCTAACACAACTGTTGTGAAATTTTTTTTGGATAGAATATATTTAATAGAATATGTGGCTTTTATTTGTGAAGATCAGTATTTAATGCTCTGGAAAGTACATCCTTTGTAACATTTTAAACTTATAATGAAAAATGACATGTCCTCTTTAAGATATTTGAAAGGATTTTATAGATTTTCAGGCTTCTTTGGGAGGAGCCATAAACAGAAAGTCTGAACTGTGTTCTTTTAGAGAGCCTGTAGAAGACTGTACTGAGAGCCAGGGAATCTGACTGATGGGGAGTATTATGTTTGGCCAGTTGGATTACATAAGAGGATATGTGTACAGTAGTCAGCCTAGTTGTCTGAATAGAAATCTCATTTCTCGGATATTAGATCATTTCAAATATTGTGTAATATTCTGTGAACAAATAAAAGTTATCCACGTTAATTGATTCTCATGTTACTCCCACTTCCCCTTTTTTTTTTTCTGTAGGCAAACTTCTGACACCACCCTCTTTAAGGCCATTTAAAATGAAAATTGTGAATCTTTTACAATGAAAAATAGTATCCATTTCAAGATACAAAATTCTTTTGACTTTAGAAGAGTTTTTTATATACTTATGTTGCTTTCACTGTCCAGTGACCATTTATCTCTCAAGCTGTTCTTTGCAGAAACATAGGTTTTGTTTTGATTTAAATGACTGCTTAGAATTGGTAGTCTTACATTATTTACCTAATGTACCTATGTTTAGTAACATAGCCATGTAAAAACCATGCATGGATAAAACTTAGTAATTATTACAGTATTATTTTTTGGTACATGAGATCAGTATTTTGATTTTTTAAAACTTACATATGAGTATATATATACTTATGTAATAGATATATTTATGTAATGATGGCTTCATTAGTTCCTTTGGTTTTTACAAGGAAAGATTCTGAAATAGATCTGAGTACTTGCTTTGAGATGCTTTTCCAGCCTTCTCACATGGGAAACCAGAGAAACCACAAATCTTCCTCCTTCCATAGCTGAGCTATGCCTCGCCAAAACAGCTGCTGCATTCACCATGGTAGAAAAGTAATAACGAGTTGTTAGTCACAAGTAATGCCATTTTGAGAGAGAAGTTACACCTGTCAACATGGCAAGACTACAGCTGCTCCAAAACAAAATGACACAAATCCATAAGCATGACATAACAGATTGAAGAACTCACACATTGTAAGTTTAAATATGGCTCTTTATTCTCATTTAAGAGAATCTCTGTTTGCAGTTTTGAAAGTAAGTAGGAAGAACTTTCAAGGCTCTGACTTCACATGGTATGAAAGAGAATGCACAGATACTAAATACATAAAGGCAAAATTGGAATCTCCATATGAATCACAAACATTCTCTATCATTAATTAATGAGGTGAGACCCTAGTGTTGCCTAAGGATTTATTGCTTCTCCTATTAACTATTTAAAAATACTCTTGTAGGACAAAATGGACCAATTGCTACAGATGTTGCAAAGTACAGATCCCAGTGATGACCAACCAGATCTTCCAGAGTTACTTCATCTTGAAGGTAAACTTGCCATTAGCCTTACACATAAAGAATAATTAGAGGCTATCTAGTGTTCTGTTATAGAATGGCTTTATATTTAAATAAAATTGAGAATTATAAGAAAAAGTTAACATTTTTCACTCCTCTTTAACCTAGTCTCACTTATATGAATATCCATGAGAGAGATGCTTCTTTTTGCTATGTTTTCTTATATTTCTTTAAATCTTGTTATCTTAGCAATGTGTCACCAGATGGGACCTCTCATTGATGAAAAGCTGGAAGATATTGATAGGTAAAAGAACACATGCTATATCTATATTTTTTATCTTTCCTGAAGTTCTTTTTAAGTGCATATGGGGATAGGTGTACTTTTTTTATTATTATTTTAAAGATATGCCAAAAGAATCAGTTCTCCTTCAGTTGTTTTCCACTATAGATATGGGGATTAGAATTAGACGTATCTATTTTTTTTTAAGGTGAACATTTATTTCACCTTAATTATATTAGTCTTTTTAAAAAAAATTGGTAATTTACTATAATCATTATAATGCTATAAATGGCATTACCAGAGCCCACAAATGACCTACCCATCTGTTATTTACTAGGGACACCTAGTTATTTCAAGGTAAAGTCAAGTATAATCTAAAGTTCTCCCAGCACAATACCATAAACAATTTTGGTTGCCTTGGAGCTAAAATATAGGGTATTTTCGGCCATAAGGTTAAATTTTTAGTAATGTCTACTTAATATTTTTGCTATTTTTATGTCTTCTTATTTAGAACAATGTATTATTTAAATAATACAATTGTGTTTGAAATTATTGTGTGTTTGAAATTGCTATGTAATATTTCAGAAAACATTCAGAACTCTCAGAACTTAATGTTAAAGTGATGGAAGCACTTTCATTGTATACCAAGTTAATGAATGAAGATCCAATGTATTCGATGTATGCAAAATTACAGAATCAGCAGTATTATATGCAGTCATCTGGTGTTTCTGGTTCTCAGGTAAGCTTTTAAAAATTCAAGCATGTCATTTTATTTTATTTTATAATATTTTAAGATTTTGTTTTAGAGCATGTGAACCAGGGGGACAGGGCAGAGAGAGAGGGAAGGAGAGAATCTCAAGCAGTATCATACTTGCTGAGTGTGGAGCCGGATGCAGGGTTTGATCTTAGACCCTGAGATCATGACCTGAGCCAAAAATCAAGAGTTGGACACTTCTTGATTGAGCCTCCCAGGTGTTTATTACGATATCATTTTAAGTTCTCAATATATTTGAGATTATTTGGAATAGCTGTGTTTTTGTAAGATGTGAAACTTTCTAAAAGTAATCTTAGAATAAAGTTTAAAAGAATTTTTTACTTGACAAATACATGTGTATAATACACTATTCCAAATATTCCTTTTAAAAAATTGCTTTTCTAAAAAAAAAAAAGCAAAACCAAAAAAATTGCTTTTCTTCAAGGAGATGCATCAGAATCACTAATCAAACTTCCAAAAAAAATTTCAGGTTCCTTGGCCCCACCCCAAACCTACTGAATCAGAATATTCAAGAATAAGGTTCAAGCATCTGTATATTTTTAAAACTTCATATGTAATTATCTGGTTAAGAACCACATTTTTTGGTCTGAGTAAAATATCTATTACTAAATTTTTCTGAGTATTTACATTTTAGGTTTTATAGTAAAATGCTTTAATCTGAGTTTTCCTCTTCCATTACATGAGAAGCCATAGAATATAAAATAGAGCCCTTGTCCCCTTTATTCATTGTAATCAACTATTTCAAGAGCCCCTTTTCCACAAACTCAGAGAGTTTACTATATAGGGAATAATTAGTCAAGTACTCCATTTACTCATACAGAGTATGAGTAACTGAGTAAATAAACTTTATGCATATTTTTTCTTAAAATGGCCCACTTCCCCTGAAATGAAGGGTCAGATTCTGGAATTGAACAGCCAGACTTGAGCAACACGGGGATAGGTGATACCTACTCATGGCTCTTGATTCCAGTTTGAGGGAAAGAACAACACAAAATTCTTGCATGTTTCGTTTGGAAAGTACAAAAAAATAATGCATTTGAAAAGGCTGGAATAGCTCCATTTATAATTAAGACCTTCTGTATTCTGATGTATGGTGAGGCTAGTCTCTTATGGCTTAAAAGAACTGCTAAGATCATTTTATCTCCTGGTGACTATGTTACTACTATCTTAACAGCTGGTAAGAATCTCACTACATAAACAATGGGAGTTCTCCTTGTAAACATATGAAATGGAAGGATCTAATTAATACAACAGATAATTAGAATATTAAGTTTAAGATTTTGGGCATTTAAGAGGTCAGTCTCTTTTGATTAAAGTAAGTATAGTTTATAGATGCATGAATGGTCAAACAATAGCCCAAAGACTAAATGCAGCCTCCCAGCCATTTTTTTTTTTTATAAACCTTTACTGTAATGTAGCCATTCTCATTCATTTATACATTGTTTCTGACTGCTTTCTATATGGTCAGAGTTCAGAGAAGCCCACAAAGCCTAACGTATTTACTATCTGGACTTTTGCAAAAATGTTTGTTGACCCCTCCTTTTGAAAGTTAGCTTGCTCTGTGTTTACTAAACTGTAATGGAAATACATATACCTATAAGCAAATGAAGTCTGTTGACTTGAAACAGTGAATTCAAAGACACTTCTTAAGCATTTTTTGGGGATTCCTTTTAGGGAAGTACTTAAAATATCAATATGGAAAGAGAAATGATATTAGTATAAAGTTTCAAGGTAAATTCCTTCAGTGCTTCTATATGAGATAAACATGAGCTTAGCTCATGTTTACTTAAGAACAAAAATCAGAAGCCCACGTCACTGAAAAGTATTTTTTTATTTATTTTTTATTTTTTTTAATAAATTAATTTTTATTGGTGTTCAATTTACCAACATACAGAATAACACCCAGTGCTCATCCCGTCAAGTGTCCCCTTCAGTGCCCGTCACCCATTCACCCCCACCCCCCGCCCTCCTCCCCTTCCACCACCCCTAGTTCGTTTCCCAGAGTTAGGAGTCTTTATGTTCTGTGTCCCTTTCTTATATTTCCCACACATTTCTTCTCCCTTCCCTTATATTCCCTTTCACTATTATTCATATTCCCCAAATGAATGAGAACATACACTGTTTGTAAAGTATTTTTTTAAATGCCTGTCAAAAGAAGTAACTTTTAGAAAGATTTCAGAGATTTCACTGTGTTCACTTTGTAACTGAATGCCTATACAAAGAAAGAAATTGGGATCCCTGGGTGGTGCAGCGGTTTGGCACCTGCCTTTGGCCCGGGGCGCGATCCTGGGGACCCGGGATCGAGTCCCGCGTCGGGCTCCTGGTGCATGGAGCCTGCTTCTCCCTCTGCCTGTGTCTGCCTCTCTCGCTCTCTGTATGACTATCATGAATAAATAAATAAATAATAAATAAAAAAAAAAGAAAGAAATTTTGGCATACCTATTAAAATCTTAGAAAATGTAAAAAAAAAAAAATTTTTTTTTCATGAACTGTTCTAGGTATATCCAGGACCTCCTCAAAGTGGTACTTACCTGGTTGCAGGGAGTGCACAGATGAGCCATCTCCAGAGCTACAGTCTTCCCCCAGAGCAACTGTCTTCTCTCAGCCAAGGAGCAGTTCCACCATCTGTAAACCCAGCCCTTTCCAGTCAGCAGACTCAGGCTTCTTACCCTAAGTAATTTGATTTTTTACTATTATATTACTTTTGCTTGGAGTTACTGCTATTATAACTCTTAAATGTCCCAAATCACCTGTAACCATAAGAGCTGCATGAGTAAAACCTAGGATAGATGCCATCACTTAATACCAGATGGTCAGCCCTGTTTGTGGTGATGAGTGGGTTTTATATGAACCTCTGCAGTATTGCATTACTGACCAGCAAGCTAGTCTTCTGTCTTACTACTCACTGAACTGCTATATTCAGGTCTTGGTTCTGTATTTTTAAAATTTCTTATAATTTTTCTTTTTATCTAGGTGAAATTGGCATATAAACTTACATAAGTTTCAGATGTACATTTTAATTCTTTATCTGTATGTGCTTTAAAGTGATTGCTTCTAAAAGTCTAGTTACATCCATCCATCACCATTCATTTTACTTCCTTCACCCATTCCACCCGTCCCCTCGCCCTCTTTTTCTCTGGTAACATCCAGTTTTCTTTGTGGGTTTGGTTTGGTTTGGCTTGGCTTGGCTGTTGTGGTGTTTTTTTGTTTGTTTGTTTGTTTTTAGATTCCACATTTGAGTGAAATCATACACTATTTGTCTTTCTCTATATGACTTATTTCACTTAGCATAACATAATACTTTTAACGTCTCAAATGGCAAGACTTCTTTACTCCTGAGTAAGTATATGTATACTACATACAGTACTGTATACACACACAAAGGCATATGCCACACATCTTTATCGATTAATTTGTCAGTGGACATTTTGATTATTTCCATTTCTTGGTTCTTGTAAATAAACTTACAGTGAACACAAGGTTGAATATATCTTTTCGAATCAATATTTTTGTATTCCTCAGATAATACCCAGAAGGGGAACAGCTGAATCATATAGTCATTCTATTTTTAATTTTTTTAGGGAATATCCATACTGTTGGCTACACCACTTTACATCCCCACCACAGTGTATGATGGTTCCCTTTTTTGTACTGCCTTATCAATACTTATTTCTTGTCTTTTCGATAATACCCATTTTAATTGGTGTGAGAGGATATCTCATTGTGATTTTTATTTGCATTTCCATAATTACTGATGTGGAATGAATATTTTTCCTGTGTCTGTTGGCCATTTTTATGTCTTCTTTGGAAAAATGTTTATTCAGATCATCTGCCCACTTTTTAAATTGGCTTTTCTCTTCCTTTGTTGAGTTATGTGAATTCTTTATATATCTTGGATATTAATCCCCTGTCAGATATATGATTTGCAAAAACTTTCTCCCATTCAGTAGGTTACCTTTTTTTTTTTTTACCTTTTCATTTTAATGATGGTTACTTCTGTGCAGAAGCTTTTTATTTTGTTATAATCCCATTCATTTATTTTTTTCTTTTATTTCACTTGCCTTTAGAGTCAGATCCCCAGAGATATTGCCAAGACTGATGTCAAAGAGCTTATTACTCCTGTGTTTACTTCTAGGAAATTTATGGTGATCAAGTTTTATTTATTTATTTATTTATTTATTTATTTATTTATTTATTTATTTAGTGATCAAGTTTTATATTCAAGTCTTTAATCCATTTTTTTAAAAGATTTTATTTATTTATTGATGAGAGACAGAGAGAAAGAGGCAGAGACATAGGCAGAGGGAGAAGCAGGCTCCACCCAGGAAGTGTGATGCAGGATTGGATCCCCGGATTCCAGGATCATGCCCCAAGCCAAAGGCAGATGCTCAACCACTGAGCCACCAGCATCCCAGTTTTGAATTAATTTTTGTGTATGGTATAAGCTGGTAGCCTAGTTTCATTCTTTTGCATTTGGCTGTCTAGTATCGCTGACACCATTTACTGAAGATGCATCCTTCTTTTACAGTGTACGTTCTTGGCTTTTTTGTTGTAAGTTAATTGTCCTTGTGTATAGGTGTAATTCTGAGCTTTCAGTTCTGTCCCACTGATTTCTGTGTCTCTTTTTATACTGATACTGCACTGTTTTGGTTTTTGTAGTTTTGTAGTATAGTTTGAAATCAGGGAGCATGATATCTCCAGCTTTGTTGTTTCTCAAGATTTCTTTGGCTATACAGGACTTCTTTGGTTCCATACAAATTTTAGAACTGTTTGTTCTAGATCTGTGAAAAATGCCCTTGGAATTTCAATAGAGATTGTAATGAATCTGTAGATGGCTTTGGATAGTATGGAGACTTAACAATATTAATTCTCCTAACACGTGAGCACAGAATATTTTTCCATTTATTTGTGTCATCTTTAATTTCTTTCATCATGCCTTATAGTTTTCTGTACAGGTCTTTCACCTTCTTGGTTAAATTCTTTTCTAGATATCTTATTCTTTTTGATGTAGCTATAAGTAGGATTATTTTCTTAGTTTCTCTTTCTAATAAGTCATTAGTGTATAAGAAATGCCACAATTCTGTATATTGATTTTGTGTGTTTACAAAATCTTCAAGCATTTTTGACCACTGGATTCATGTATTCTAACAATTTTTTGGTGGTGTCTTTTGGCTTATCTACATATAGTATCCTATCATCATCTGCAAATGATAGTTTTACTTCTTTACCATTTGGATGCATTTCCTTTCCTTTTTCCTTTTCCTTTTCCCTTTCTTTTTTCTTTTCTTTCCCTTCCTTCTTTTTTTTTTTTTTGGGCTTAATTGCTGTGGCTAGGACTTCGAATAGTATGCGGAATAAAAGTGGCTAGAGTGGGCATCGTTGTCTTGTTCCTGATCTTAGAAGAAAAGCTTTCTTCAGCCTTTTCCTTTGGGTATAGTGTTACTGTGGCTGTGTCATTATGTCTTTTCTTATGTCAGTAATGGTCCCTCTGTATGGATACTGTATTTCATCAAATGCTTTTCTGCATCTATGAAAATGATACAATTAAAAAAAATTTTTTTTGAGTGAGGGAGGGGGTGTTGATGGGAGGCATAAAGGGAGTGCTAGAATCTTAAGCAGGCTTCATGCTGGCGCTGGATCCAAGACCCTGAGATCATGACCTTAGCCGAAATTAGGAGTTGGGCCTTAACCCATAGAGCCACCGAGGTGCACCTGAAATGATCGTGATTTTTATCCTTAGTTTTGTTAAAGTAGTATATCATGTTGTTTGATTTGTGGTTATTGAGACATACTTGCATTTCTGGAATAAATACCACTTGGTATCATAGTATATGATCCTTTTAATATATTGATGAATTTGGTTTGCTAATATTTTGCTGAGGATTTTTGCATCAGTGTTCATCAGTGATAGGCTTGTAATTAGTGTGTGTGTGTGTGTGTGTGTGTGTGTGTGTGTGGTTGGTTGGTTTCCTTATCTGGTTTTGGTATGGGGGGGCGGGTAAGGCTGGCATTATAAATTGATTTTTGGAAGTATTCTCTCCTTTTCAGTTTTTTGGAAGAGTTGGAGAAGTATAGGTATTAAATTTTCTTTATGTTTGCTAGAATTCATCAGTGAAGCTGTTTGGTCTTAGACTTCTGTTTGTTGAGAGGTTTTTTATTGCTGATTCCATCTTACTACTATTAATCGGTCTACTCCGATTTTCTGTTTTTCTGTGATTCACTTGTAGAAGATTATTTCAAGTAACTTCCATTTTTTTCTAGATTTTCCAGTTTGTTGACATATGTTTGTAGTAGTTGCTGCTTATCCTTTGTATTTTTGTGCTGTCAGTCCAAACTCTTTTCATTTCTGATTTTGTTTATTAGATCCTTCTCTTTCTCTTGGTTCATCTAAGGTTTGAGTTTATCTAATTATTGCGGTTATAGTTAATTTTACTATTTTTGTATTTTTTTTTAAAGATTTTATTTATTCATGAGAGACACAGAGAGAGAGGCAGAGACAGAGGCTGAGGAGGAGCAGGCTGCATGCAAGGAGCCCGATGTGGGACTTGATCCCAGGATTCCAGGATCACTCCCTGAGTCAAAAAAGGCAGGCACTCAACTGCTGAGCCACTCAGGCATCCCCTATTTTTGTATTTTAATCTTCCTAGTTGTATAAGTGATTTTTTCTACCTTTACTCTATATTTACTTTTTCCAATGAGATTTTTACTTTTGTATGTTTTCTTCTTATTAGTGCCTTTTCTTTTCAGGTTAAAGTCATCTCCTTAACATTTGTTGTAAAACCAAGTTTAGTGGTGATGAATTTCTTTAGCTTTTGCTTATCTAGAAAACTTTTCATCTCTCCTTCAATTCTGAATGATAATCTTGCTGGGTAGAGAATTATTTATTGTAGTGTTTTTTCTCTTAGCACTATGAATACTGTCTTCTGTTTCTGCTGAAAAATCTGCTGATAGCCTTATGGGGGGTTCTCTTGTATGAAATAACTTTTTTTTTTCTCTTGTTGCTTTTAGGATTTTCTCTTTATCTTTCACTTTCACCATTTTAATTATAACATGTCCCGGTGTAGATCTTTTGGGTTCATATTCTTGGGCACTCTCTTAAGCTTCTTGGACCTGTGTGTTCATTTCATTCTCCAGATAGGGAAATTTTCAGCTATTCTTTCTTCAAATAAGTTTTTTGGTATTTTCTTTCTGTCTCCTCTTTATGGGACCCCATAATGAGAATGCTATTCTTGGTATTTTACTAAAGGTTTTCTTTTCATTCTTTTTTTCTATTCCTTCTGGATGAATTCTCATTGTTTTGTATTCCAATTTTGGATTCACCCAGCCTGCTTTTGTACCTCTCCAGTATATTTTTCGGTTCAGTTATTGTATTTTTCATTTCTGTAACTTTTGTTGGGTACTTTCTTATATTTTCTATCTCTCTGTTGAAGATATCACTGTTCACCCATTCTTCTGGGTGTGATGAACTTCTTTATGACCATTACTTTAATTCTGTCAGATTGCTTATTGCTCTTTCATTAATGTCTTTTTCTGGTATTTTTTTCCATGTTCTTTCATTGGAACATACTCCTCTGTTTCTTCTTTTGGCCTAACTCTGTTTATTTCTTTGTATTAGGTAAATTAACTACCTGTGTCAATCTTGAAAGAGTGACCTTGTGTAGTAAATAGCATATAGAACACAGAAGCATAATCCCGTCTGAGCAGAGCTAGATGCTCATAGGATGTCCCCTCTGTAGATTGTACATACTTCTCTGCTGTGTCAGGGCCCAGTCTGGGGTGTGGAGGTGGGTGGGGCTGGTGCCTGATTGGGCTGTGCCTCACAGATGTGCTGTGTCAGGGTGGTAGGTGGGGCTGTTGTCCTGGCATGACGGTTCCTCATGGTTGTGCTGTGGTTGTGGGCAGAGTTCTCCACTGGACATGACTACTGGCTCTAGCAGGTTAAAAGGACAGTTCCAACATGGTACTTGCTAACACAGACATTGGCAAGGTACAGTGAGGTCACTAATATGGCTCATACCAGTATCTGTGTTCCTGAAGAAAGTCCCAGCAGTTTCCTGCTTCTCTGGCAGGCACTTCAAGATTAGTAAGTGGTTCTTGTTTACATATGGTCTAGGCACTTTTCAAATTGGTATTGTAGTGCTGGATTTTGAGTGAGTCTGCATGGCTAGCCCTTTAAGAACAAGTTCTTTGTGCCCTATAGTCTGTGTTTTTCCTGGATAGAAGTGCCTTAGGTTTTCAAAGCCCAACATTTTGGGGAGTCCCCTCATGCAGGATCTAAAGGTTAATTTCTCCTCAGGGAAAATGTATATATATTTGAGATCTCTCTCAATTGTAGATCAAAGTGCCTGGGATGGTTTTTTTTTTTTTTTTTTTTTTTTTGTCCACATGGTCTGCCTCTCCTGCCTGTCTCAGTGGTTTTTGTCCTTTGTTGCACAGGTTCTGTTTTTCCAGTTTTCTGATCTTTTTCAGAGTAAATTGTTTCATATGTAGTTGTGTATTTTTTACATTCATGAAATGGAGTGACTTTAGGGCCATCTTGAGCCCAACCCTTAATCTGTTTTTGTTTGAGTATATGATGCTATTTCAAGGACTTTAATGAAACTTAAATTTGATAACTATAATTTATCCTCCACAAACTTCATATAAAATCTAAATGTTTTTATCATTATTGTTTTAGAATTTATAGTTCTGGGATGGCTTGTAAGACAGACATTTCCTTCTTTTTGCCCTGTGTCAGAATTTAAGTATATTACAGCAAGATAAACTTTTGAAAGGAGGTACAAGAAGCCGTATACCTGTATAGTTCATGCGTCAGGTAGCGGAGTATGACATGACAGACCCATATTTTGGCTCTTTACTTATAATGCCTCCTAGCACATAGTTAAATGATAAAATGTCTAATTATAGAAGTGTTTCTTCTGCTTCAGTAGGGCCCTAAACCAAAGTCTTTCTTTTGAAGTGAAGAAAAGATAGACATTAGGAAGTCAGCAGTGTGTCATTCTAGACGTCATGATATTCTGACTCACAACAGAAGTATTTTGTATGTTCATAGGCCTATGCCTGTGTACATAGGCACAATTTGTATAAACCTATCCATCAGTGTTGAAGTTGTCCAGAAATGCCAACATATTGCCATCATTGTTGTATTATTCATTTTCAGAAAAGTCACACTGGGGATTCTTGGGGATTTTCACACATCATTTTGTGGTCACATCTAATATTCCTAAGTGACATTAAGAAGAGGGTAATGAAGCCTATTATAGGCATCAAAAAACAGGTCATTTTCTACTGGGTTGTATAGCATAGAGATAAAAAGTTAGGTATAATAGCTTTTTCTCTTCTAGGACTTTTTAAAATTTTAAGTTGAAATTTGATGAAAACGAATACACTTACATGGAAAATAAGCAGATTGGTGGGAAATAACATGCTTTTTAAAAACTAGATAGAAAGCCGGTAGACATTGTTGAGAATGTGCATAGATACTTTATTATTAGCTAGAAATGCTACCTCTTTCCCAGCTAGTCTGTTGTTACTGTGTTACATACTGCTGTAGCATCCTTGTTCCTAGAGCTTGCTTGGAAACCATTCTTAGGTAAGGCCCATAGAGATAATTTATCGGCAGGTGCTTAAACTGTGCTATGCTATAGTGCTGAAGCATCCTCTTACTTTTTTGATGTGGGTTGCTCTATCTGCTTCTGCAGTGAAGATGTGAAATCCTGGTGTAGGGTCCTGCTCTGTATTCCGGGCCCTGATTTCACTGATACACTGTAGCTATCTATATCATCTCTTAAGAAACACATCTATATTTCAATAGGTGCCTTTTGTGTAGAGTATTTCCTTGAAATATTTAGCCCTCTTTACCTGGCAGATTCCAATTCTTATTCTTAGTTGACCTTCATCTTTACCAAAGCACCTGTTTCGCCTTCCTGCCTCTCCCAACACTGTTCCTCTTTTGTTGCTGTCACAGGACCCCAGCATACCTCCTACTGTCTTGTTGTCACTTTTTTACTTGTTTATATCCCCCCTGATCTATTATATATTGAGAGCTAGTGCTAGATCTCTTTAACCTTTGTGTGCATGCTGTACAGCACAGAGTTTTATACCTGCTGGAAACTCAGTGGGTATTTGATAAATAAATGTTCAAATATTGATGGGAATTTCAAGTGCTCTATTAAGCCAACAAGATATATTTTTTAAATTCCTTGCAAAGGCTTCACAAAGGCTTTGAGGAAGTTTTTAAATATACATATGTATTATTCATATTTATATTTTACTATTTATATTAGTTTTAAAAAGATATATGCATACACAAATACATATATAACATATATTTATAAATACATAAAAATTAGTGTTACGTGTTTAAATGAGAAAATTGATAAAGTAAATGTAGGAGAACAAAATTGAGAGGAGCAAGAATTGAGTTTGGAAGTATGATAGAGGAGTACTACATATTTGACTTAAGCTTTCTAATTACAGGTGACAGTCAATGAGGAATAATTTTTATTTCTATTTTTGGTAGGCAGGCTTTTAAGTGTCCCTCAGTTCATACCTAGATGGCCATTTCTTAATCATTTACATATAATTTTGGTTTTAGTGTTATCACTTGTCCAGAGTTCTGTCACCCTGGGACAATCTTATAATTTAGTAAAGTGGTACTAGATGCAGTTTCCTAAACCTGCCTGTAGCAGTGATGACAGTGATAGTATTAAGATGAGCAGAGCTATGTACTGGTTTCTTATTTCAATTTATTTCTGTTAAACAGATGTTTACTGAACATTTCATCTGTGCCATTATGACTTAAGAGTGTTTTCCAGTTTTATTGAGATACAACTGACATTAAAAAAAAATGTGTAAGTTTGAGGTATACAGTTTATTGATTTGGTATATTTATATATTATAAAATGATTACCACTCCACCATAGTATTTGCTACCACCTTCGTCCCCTCCTTTAGTTACAATTTATGTGTGTGTGTAGTGTGTGTGTGTGTTTGTGTGTGTGTGTGTGATGAGAACATTTAAGATTAACCCTTAGCAGCATTCATTCATGTATATGATACAGTATTATTAGCTAGAACTACCATGCTTTATATTAGGTCCCCAAACTTGGTCATCTTATAAATGAAGATGTGTACCCTTTGTTCAGTATTTCCCCATTTTCTGCAACCCCCGTGCCCTGGTAACCATTTAAGTGAGATCATATGGTATTTGTCTTTCTGTATCTTATTTCACTTACCATAATGTTCTCCTGTCTCATCCAAGTTGTAACAAGTGACAGGATTACTTTCTTTGTCGTGGCTGATAATGTTTCATTATGTGTGTGTGTGTGTGTGTACGTACCCCACATCTTTATTCATGCAATGGTAAACATTTAGGTTGTTTTCATATCTTGGCTATTGTGAGTCGTTGCTGCAGTGAAAATGGAAGGGCAGATATCTCTATGAGGTCCTGATTTCCGTTCCTTTGGATATATATCCAGACATGGGACTATTGTATCATATGGTAGTTCTATTTTTAATTCTGGGGGGAACCTTCATACTGTTCTCTATAGCGGCTACACCAGTTTACATTCCCAGCAACACTGCTCAAGGATTCTCTTTTCCCATAGCTACTTTAACAGGTGTGAAGTGATATCTCATTATGGTTTTCATTTCCATTTCCCTGATGATGAGTAATACTGAACACTTTTTATGTACCTACTGCTCATTTTCTGTCTTCTTTGGGAAACTATATATTCATTTCCCCTGCTCATTTTTTAATCAAGTTGTTAGTTTTTTTGGTGTTGAGTTATATGAGTTCTTTATATAGTGGGTATTAACTTCTTATTAGGTATATGATTTAAAAACATTTTCTCCCATTCTGTAGGTTGCCTTTTCATTTTGTTGATTGTGTCTTTTGCACTGCATTTTAGTTTGACTACATCAAGCTAACATCATTTTTGTTTCTTGTGCTTTTGCTGTTATATCCAGGAAATTGCTGCCAAGACCAATGTCAAACAGCTTTTTCTCTGTTTTCTTCTAGGAGTTTCAGGTCTTCAATATAAGTCTTTAATCCATTTCAAGTTCATTTTTGTGAATGGTATAAGACTGATGTCCAATTTAATTTTTCTGCACTTGGTTATCCAGTTCTCAGCATCATTTATGGAAGAGGCTATCCTTTTTTCATTGGGTAGTCTTGGCCCCCTGGTCAAATATTAGCTGACCATTGAATTTCTTAGCTTCAAAGTGCTTACTGGTTATGGTTGGTAGAGGCAGACACAAATATGTAATTATAACAAATTACAAATAGAGGTACTTGCAGCATGATACTTGTAGGTGAACCTTGTGGTTCAGGGAAGATTTACAAGAAAATATGTTCAAGCTATGTTATTCTTAGCCTGGAGGAATAAAGAAAGATTTTTCTATCATTAGCAAAGAGTTGGTAGTATGAAATGCCTTGGTACTCATGGAATGAATAAACTGAGGAATTGTGAAAACACATGGCACGTTTTTGGACATTACCAAACAGTGCACTGTTACTAGAGGATTAAAGTCTTGTGGTGGAACAGAGGAGAGATACACTCGGAGTTACTGGCAAGGATAATGAATGATTCTATATAGAGATATGCTAAAGAGGTTGGGTCTTCTCTGGGAAAGCTTGTTATTAAAGGGCTATAAATGGCAGTAGTATAGATGAATTTTTAGGGGCTAGGTAAGAAGCTGGCAGATCGGGACATCTGGGTGGTTCAGCGGTTGGGTGTCTGCCTTCGGCTCAGGTTGTGATCCCGGGCTCCTTTGAAGAGCCTGCTTCTCCCTCTGCCTATGTCTCTGCCTCTCTCTCTTTCTGTTTCTGTGTGTCTCTCATGAATAAATAAATCTTTTTTTTTTTTTTAAAGAAGCAGCCGGCAGATTGTGTATATTAGACAACAAATGATTGTCTAATTGCAGGACAAAATGATAAGAGATGGGGAAAGAGTTAATCCTAAATCCTAAAGGAGATTAACTAATGACTGCATATGGGTTACAAGCTGGAGAACTAGGGCAGAGCAGCGATATGTAAGAGAGTATTGGGTGAATTGTGAGTTTTTGCCTGGTGCCTCTTTATCTTATTTCTAGTCTAGGGTTTAAATAAGAACTACTTATTTCTCTGATTGTAGTCACTCCCCAGAGGATCTCATTTAGGTCCATGACTCTGAATACTGGGTGTGTGCTGACTCCTTAATGCGTATTTCTAGTCCTGACCTCTCAGTTGGACTCTAGGCCTGTTATCTTTTGTGAATCTCCTAGGTTTCTCACTTAGTGCGTCTATGACTACACTTTGATTTTCCCTCCCCAGATCTACTGTAGTCCTTATGTGTAGTCTTCCTTTTTAGTGAATGGCTTCTCTCCAAGGTACTCAGTTCTAAAACTTCAGGCACTCTTAACTACTTCCCATGAGCAAATTTTGATGGCACTGCCTTCAGAATCTAACCCTTTCCTCCCCTCTTTACCATGTCCACCATGGCTCTAATTACCTGTCATCTTTCATCTGGACAATTTCAGTAGCCTCCTTTCAGGTATCCTTGTATCTCTCATTGGCCCAAAGTGAGTCTGTTAAAACCGAAGTCAAATTATATCCGTCTTTTGTCCAAAACCAGCTATTTAGTATCTTCATCTCACTCAGATATAAGCCCGAATCCTTATTATGGTCTACAAGGCACTACATAGTCTAAGGCTCTCCTCCTCCTTCTGCCACTTGATGTTATGGTCTCCTCTCCTTTGCTTGCTCTTGCTTCTCCATCATGGCCTCTCTTCTGTTCCTTGAACATGCCTGGCATTTTCTCCCCTCAAAGGCTTCTGTATTTACTGTTCTCTTTGCCTGATACACTGACCCCTTTCCCCTGATAATCAATATGACTCCTTCTCTCATGATTTTCAGCTGTCTTTTAAATGTTGTCTTATCTGAGAGGCCTTCCCTTACCACTGCTCATGAACTAGAATCTCTTGTCCCATGTGCTCCTGGTCTTCCTACTGTGATTTCATTTTCTTCATATCACTTATGACAACTTGACCTGTTATAAATTTATCGTTTTTCTCCTACTGGAATTTAAGCTCCCTGACAATAAGGACTCTTTTCACTTCTTTCTTTATGATCTCCCAGTGCCTAAATTAGCGATGTTTGGGTTTGGCTCTTATAGGTATTTAATAAATATTTATAGTCTGGACTGAAAGAATGAATTAATGTTTAATGAATGGCTTTCCTGTTTATCTCTAAATGGCTATATAAGTCAGTATTGATCTAATCGAGTGTTTTTCCCCCCCTCCACAGCACAATGGTCAGTTCCGTTCAAGGAAATACATATCCCACCCAGGCTTCAGTATATAGTCCTCCTCCTGCTGCTGCTGCTGCTGCTACTGCGGATGTCACTATATACCAGAATGCAGGAACTAATATGTCCCAGGTGCCAAACTATAATTTAACATCATCAACACTGCCTCAGCCAGGAGGCAGTCAACAGCCACCTCAGCCACAGCAACAATATTCTCAGAAGGCTCTGCTATAGGACTTGGGATTCCTCTGTGTGGCAAATACCTGCTAAATGCCGCTGACAATGTTACGAGATTCTTTAATATCTTAAGGTTTGTTTATCCTCAGCTTATAGGAATCTTATCTTGGTCTACAAGTTCAAATATTCAAGAAGGTAGAACTCTCTTCAATTTGCACTGACTTTTTAGAGGTTCTTCCTTCCCCCTCCCCTAGAGGAATGAAACTACTTACAACATTTAATTCCTTTCATAATATGAAAGAATGATACAAGATTATTTGTCTCATGAAATTACCTGGTCTGCAAAAAGTCAAACTTAACAAAAACTGTTGTGGCAAATATTATGTACATATATTGCTGTGTAACTCCATTAGTGGCCATTTTGAATCACAATGGTGATCATGTGAATATATTTAACACTGTTAAATTAATTTACATTGCTATTTTATTTTAATCATGAACAACTACCATGTTTCATAATGTTTTGTGTAAATTTAAGATAATTACACCATCCCTTTAAACTGCAAGAGAACAAAGCTGTAGCATATTTACGTGAAGGCATTATGTTGTCCATGCTTCAGTTTCACATTAAAGTGAACCTTCCTTTGACTAATTGTGAGCTAAACATATGTATTTTATGTCTTTCTGTAGCCTCTGCATACTACTAGCTGTCATCACAACAGCGTACAGTAGCTAAATTTTTGGTTTAATTATAGCAAATGATGTTCCCTTTTAAACTTTTACATTTTGGCATGATATTTCAGAATATTGTGGGACCATGAGACAAAATTAAGTAGGATCACATTCTTTATATCTCATTTTTAAAGGAGTAATGTTGATTTACTTTCTCCTAGTTGAAGATAGTAATTAGATTTCTAAGCTGTATACTGTGTTTATTGGTGGCAGTGACACCAAAGATAGAGGCAATGGATAGAAATTTTTAAACTGGAAAGAAAAGATGAATTACACTACATTTTCAAAGTCTCTTGTAATTATTTAGGATATAAACAAAATTTGATTCATCTGTCTTTTCCCACTCTTAGTCTTTTCAGTATGTCTTTAACACATTGTATCCTTTAATTGTTCATTAAAATGGATGTAAGCAGATGTTTCAAAGTATTCTATATTCCTGGTTTTGCTTAATAGTTTGTATATTTATTTATTATTTTTGAAACTGGACTTTTTGGGGCTCCTCTCAAAGTTCTGGTGGAATTATTTTGGCTTCCCATTCAGGAGTATTTTTGAATGCAGGCTTTCTTTTTGACCTACATGAAATATGTTTTCCACTGACATTTTAATCTTATTTATCATTTCCCTACTTGTGCTATACTGTTAATTAACACTAAACAACAGAAAAAATTGAGGTCAGCATTATATTAAATGAATTGACTTAACATGTTTCACACTAAAAATGAAAATTTAATGTGTATTTTCTAAGACCCTTGTAATCAGGTAGCTTGTTCCTTTCCTTTCTGACAGATGATTCCATCTGTGGCAAGTAATCTTAATGGTGACTAAAGTCAGAGGTTCAAACTTAGAGTGTCATCTTCAACTTCAGTTTGTCAACCTAGTGTTGTGTTATCCTGAGTTTAAAGTATGTTGCTCTCAAAAAATAATTTTAAAACTGGAATTCACACTTTACATTAAAAAAATTTTAATATATTGCGAATCAGACTATAATCTTTTTCATTCCAATTTGAAATGGAAACTACCAGTTAAACTAACTATCTAGTTTAACTGGTAGACATTTCCCTAAGTCATATTGTATTTTTCTCTTTGTCTTTTGATAGATTTCTGTTTACCAATGGCAGATGTATTATTTATCTTGATATCCTTCATGCTGTATCATCAGTTACATAGTCTCTAGTATCCTTTTGAGCTGTAAAAATTAACAAATGGTGAAATGAAAAAAAGCTGCCCTTATTACAATGTATATACATTTTTGTTATCTTTTATTAGCCTTATGAAGGTTTAAATGATGAGCACTTCAAATTGATAATAGTTTATGCTTTGCATTTATTTGGTTTAAAAATACCAGTTAGAAAAACTCTAGTTGAAAGGAACCCCTGGATTTTCCTTCATTCAGATGACATGGCAAGGATAGAAATGGGAAAGGATCAGTTAGGAGCACAAATGATTTGTGTACAAATGAATATTCTGAAACCAGTGTATGTGTCATACTTTCAAGAAGTCTTTTTAAAATATAGCTGCCCCCTCCCTTTTTTTAAGGAATAGAATTATTTATAAATGAATTAACTAGAATGTGGATTTCTGTGAAGCAAATTTGACTTCTCAGTTTATGTCCTTTATAGAATTTGAATGTGTATACATAAACATGAATTTTTCCATGTATATAAAATTCACCCAATTCCTATCTAGCATAAGTAACTGACAAACCACGGCCATTTGGATGTGACAATATGTCAGTGCCATAAACCTGCTAGGACTAATGTGTAGTGTGTACTTACTTTGATTTTATAGTTCTTTCCAGCTCTCAGATCATCCCTCTCTTTACTTCCCTCTCTTACTCAGTGAGGATCCATTTTAGGGGCTTAGAGATTCCCATCTATGTTAAAAACTTCTGGAACTTTGTTTCTATACCTTTTCATTTTTGAATTTAAAATGCTTAATTAAGACCACTAACATTTTTTTGGTACAATTTTCATGTATATATGACATGTATAAGTCAACTCAGAAATACCTTTAGTCCAGAGCTTCAGGTTTATATAAGACATATTAATTTCCTGTATGACAAACTATGCAGCTATAAAAACTTATTTTCTAAAATGAAGTCCTTTGGTATTACTAGTCAGACCCTCATCTGGTTAATACTTTAAAATCACTGTTTTCTTTTTCTCATCTGTTTCCCTGGTTTATTATTTTATTAGCAATTATACTAACAGAGCTTTCTGTTATATCACTTATATCACTTTTTAAATATTTAAGAACAAAACTGTAGTTTCAAGCTTTCATTCTTACATCATTTTCCTTTCTTTTATTTTTTATCAGTTAACTTCCTCTACCCCTCAAAATAAAATACATAGAAGAAACTTAGCTAAATATTTTCTGAAGGCCTTCTGTTATCTTTTATTAAGTATTTCTTGTGAAGTGTCTAGATTATTTTCTATACTATTTTTGATAACATTCCTCTCCCCAGTTTTTAATCAAAGCTGTTTCCTATATTATTTTTTAGTATAATCTTTCTTTGAAATTATACAACTGAAGTTTTCCTAGATTTAACAACATTTTTTTTCTTATGTTCTAGAGCATTTTAAATCTTAGTATTTAAAATCATAGGTTTCCTTGCTGAACAAAATTTAGCATTTTATCTGTGATAACTTGTGGTCAGTCTGTACTTTGCTGATTTTCTGACTCTTTAGCTTATGTTAATACTTCCCACTACCACCATTGATTATTTGTTGCTTCTTAAAATTTCATAGAATTTCTGATAAGGATTATATATTAAATTATTGAGTTAGCCCTCCCTCAGATAAAAGCAAAAAGAACTGGTTTTAATGATCTTTTGGTGATCAGAAACTTAAAAATAGTTATGTCTATTTTAAAGAATTGTATCCTAATTTTTTTTATCAGATACCCTCACAGTAACAAATATTTGTAAGTATACAGCTTCAAAGTACATATGCATATGTACTTACAAATTCTACAGGTTCTACTGTGGCAATTACATATTGTACATTACGCGACACTGAAAAATAGACATCTTAGAAGGGTGAGAGAAAAAATGTTAATAGAAATTCTAATATTTTCCTTCTGTATCTCTGGTTCGTTTTGTCTGTGTCCTAGGATATGTCTGTGATTTGGAGAGCACTGCTTTAGATAGAGGGAATGGGAGGTGATTAGTAAATTGGCATGTTGAAGTATCTGATACTACAAGCAGTGCTTTTCCCAACAACTTTTTATGTTGAGAATTTTCAGACCTACAGAAAGATTGAAAGAATAATACATTGAACACCCAAATACTGTGTCTTGATTCACTAATCTTTAACATTTTGTCACATTTGCTTTATTTCTTTATATATATTTATATATACATATGTCATATGTATATGTGTATAAGCATGTCTTTATGTGTACAGGCATACTTTCTTGTGTGAATAGAGAAGTTCCAAATATTGTCAGCCATACCCCTAAGTATTTTGTCATGTACCTGGTAAGGATAAGTACATTCCTCTACATGACCTAAACTTTTATCACATCTAAGAACATTAACCATAATTCTATGATATTATCATATGTCCCCCAAACTGTTACTTACACATTTTTTAAAAATCCAGGAACATATACCACACATTTCCCATGTCCCTTTATTCTCTATTAATCTGGATTAATCTCCTTGTCTTTTTTAACTCCCTGCTACTGAATTTTTAAAGATCTATACCAGTTGTCTCATAGAATCCCACATTCTGGATTTATCTTTTTATGATATTAAACTTAATGCTCCATTTTCATTATAGTACCTTATTACTTAATCCTAAAGGAATTACAGTTAGAACTGTATGATTTATGGTTAAAAATGATTAAAATGTTCAGGCTCCTATCAGAAAACCATACATAGAAATGAACATCAGAGCACCCCGGGTGGCTCGGCGGTTTGGCGCCGCCTTCAGCCCAGGGCGTGATTCTGGAGACCCAGGATTAAGTCCCACGTCGGGCTCCTTGCATGGCGCCTGCTTCTCCCTCTGCCTGTGTCTCTGCCTTTCTCTCTGTGTCTCTCATGAATAAATAAATAAAATATTAAAAAAAAGCATTAGTAGTTTGTTTGAAAAAAAAGAAATGATCATTAATCTTAAAGTGTATTACCTTAAAGTATAACAGACTGTAGTATGCTTAGATCATTGATGCAACCATAGCTTAGTACAGTTTTGTATTTTTTTTTAAAGGTCTTAATTCATTTGAGAGAAAGCATGAGCTGGGTGGAGGGGCAGAGGGAGGAGAAGCAAGACTGAACTCCCTGCTAAGCAGGGAGCCCAACACAGGATTTGATCCCAGGACCCCAGGATCACAACCTGAGCTGAAGGCAGGCACTTAACCTAACCAATTGAGCCACCTAGGCACCCCTGTGTTCTTCATTTCGAATTGCATTTAGAATCTGAAGAAAATATGTGCTTTAAAAACAAACAAACATGAAAGACTCCTAACTCTGGGAAACGAACTAGGGGTGGTGGAAGGGGAAGTGGGCAGGGGGTGGGGGTGACTGGGTGACAGGCACTGAGGCGGGCACTTGACGGGATGAGCACTGGGTGTTATTCTATATGTTGGCAAATTGAACGCCAATAAAAAATAAATTTATAAAAAGAATCTAGATATAGATAATAGAATATATATATATGGAAAAATATTCTTAAAATGTCTATAAAATGTCAACATTCACAAATCAAATATATATAATATATATAAAAAATAAAACCTCCTTTTTCCCCCATTCAAACCCAAATCAGATTTTCTCAAGGTCATCCACCCAATTCACTGTTGATGGCTTTTAAAGTAGATTTTAGAAATGTGATCAACAATTACAGGACTTTGTGGTTTTTTTCTCTATTTGTTTTAAGTAGGCCCCATGATGTCATGGAGCCCAACACGGGGCTTCAACTCATGATCCTGAGATCAAGACCTGAGCTGAAATCAAGGGTTGGACACTTAACCAACGGAGCCACCAGGTGCCAAAGGACTTTGTTTTATGGATGCGTGCATTTTTGACATGTTTATTTTAAAAGACTTCTCATTACCATATAGTCATATCTTCTTAAGATACTGTAATCACTGATACGGAAAGAAACCCTTTCCTAAAAGTTTTCCTCAAGTTGGTTACCAAATTGGAATCAGATCAAGTAACACTTACAATCACATTTCAAGTTAGAAATGTGCAAGTTACAATAATGTATGCTATCACGTTACTAAATAGCTGGGTTAGGACCTTAGATTATTTTGGTTGGTTAATGGCCTTAAAAATGGAATAAATGTTTATAATCCATTGTTTCTGTGGGAGGATGTAGGAAGTTTTATTTTGTTGTTCTGGTGGGTTTGTTTTTTTAAGGAAGTTTTTTAAGTCCAGGATATATAATAACTTGTTACTTTAAAACAAGATATGGCATATAAACAGTTGAGAATATTTTCACTTAAATATGTGTGATATAATGTTAGTTTCGATGCCAAATATGAAACATCCATGTGATACTGTTATTTTTCTCAGAACCAAAAACACATGAGAATATCCCTACACTACTTTGGAATTTGTTCCTCCCTCAGAGAAAGGAAGGTTTCAATATTCTGTAATTTAAAAATTCAGTGATAACACACTCTAAAGGAGTTGCTTAAAATGACTGAAGAAATTGTAATCAAGCATGTGAGATCAAGCCCCACATCAGGCCCTCTGCTCAGTGCAGAGTCTACTTAGGACTCTCTCTGCTTCTTTCTCTTAAAAAAAAAAAAAAGTAAAAAAAAACTCGTAGAAGCTTCACAGTAGCAAGTCAGTTTCTATAAATGATGGATGGCACATGATAAAATGGTTTCATTGTAAAATTTGCATTGTAAAATCTATCAGATTGTGACGACATGGGTTTCTTGTAAAGGAAGTAGTGGTAGTTTTTGGTTAAGAGTAAGAACTAAATTAGATCGTTTGCTGCAGTTTTTTTCTGCTATTAAGTGGAAATTTCACTTAATTGCCCTAAGGAAATCAGAGGACTGTATTTTAAGCCAGATGTATATATTTTGTCAAGAGTATCTGCTGGATAGTGATCTAGGCAGTTCCATGAATCTCTCTGGGCTGCCTTCTGATTTATCAATTGTAATGTTAGTATAACCACAGAATTCTTTGAAGCTTGCAGAATGTCTGTGCTTTAGATCTTCTACCTCTGTCCTCCTGAAATATCCCTGCCATGTGGCCTGAATAACTTACTTCTGGCACTGTAGTTACCATCTCGTAGGTTAGAGGAGGAAGCAGGATGGAATGGGGTGGAGTACTGTGGTACTAAAACTTCGGCATATGATTTCTGGCATTCATAATATGCTTCCTGAAAGTAATTGGGATACTTTATTTGCAAACACTTGAGCCTTTTATGTTGAGCAATCTCACCAGGAACATCTTCATTCCAAGTAGAAGGGCTTTGATTTAATAGTACTTTCATTTTCACTGGTGCTGATTTGAGGTGCTGTGGGGGGAGGAATTATTAATTACAGCTCTGAAGCATATGCTGTTTTTGTTTGTTTATTTGAGAGAGCGCAAACAAGAGGAGTGGCATAGGAGGGGAGAAGCAGGCTGGACACGGGGTTAAATCTCAGGACCCTGGGATCACGAACTGAGCTGTAGGCAGACACTCAACTGTTTGAGCCACCCAGGCGCCCAATGTATACTGTTCTTGTAATAATATACTGTTTTGTATATTGCTTAAAGCAAGAGATAAGTAGCATCAGACTATGTATGTTGTTAATGTTCTCATAGACAAAGTAGTACAGTTAGTCTTACTGAAAATAATGCTGGAGGCCATGTGCTTACACTGACCATCCTTCAGCTGTTTTGTTTACTTGGTAAGCAGATTGATTGAGACATTAAAATGCTGGCTGAGAGTCTATTTCTAATATTCCAAATAAGATGTAGGATCTGCAGTTGCACTTTTTCACATCACAAATATTTGCCCCCCCCCCAAAAAAAAACCAAAAAGACCCCAAGTATTTGGCCTAGAAAAATGCCAATTTTACATTGTTTGGTTACAAGTTATTTTACTCAAAACAAACATTAGCTAACTGTTAAAGGGGTTTTTTTTTTTTCCTAATCAACCTTTTTCTTATGTGTCAGTTACATGGATCCTTTATTTTATATATATAGTTATATAAAGACAATTCTAAGAATAAAATATATTTTAGTTTTCTTGTACTGTTTTTTTTTTTAAGATTTTATTTATTCATGATAGAGAGAGGCAGAGGGAGAAGTAGGCTCCATCCAGGGAGCCTGATATGGGACTCGATCCCAAGTCTCCAGGATCACGCCCTGGACTGAAGGCAGGAGCTAAACCACTGAGCCACCTGGGCTGCCCTTTCTTGTACTTTCGAAGATACTCACATTGTTTCCTAGTGTATCAATCTCCTGCAACAAATATGTGGTTTCCAAATAATCCTTATATCAGAACTGTCTCTGAGGGGATCCCTGGGTGGCGCAGCAATTTGGCGCCTGCCTTTGGCCCAGGGCGCGTTCCTGGAGACCCGGGATCGAATCCCACGTCGGGCTCCCGGTGCGTGGAGCCTGCTTCTCCCTCTTCCTATGTCTCTGCCTCTCTCTCTCTCTCTCTCTCTCTCTCTCTCTCTCTCTCACTATCATAAATTAAAAAAAAAAAACTGTCTCTGAAAGCGATTTAGAGACTGTCTAGTCACCATATGTTTCTAACTTTAGAAAAATTCCTTTTAAACTTTGAAGTGATTGATAAGAATTATGGACATGTAGGACAGCTTTCTTCCTCCTTAGCAGATCAGAAAGTATCCCAGTTGAACTTGTGAGCACATATGGATTCAAAGAATTATATATTTTGCTTAAAGACAGTCTGTGAGTAATTGTATGCCCTACAGTCCTGCCATCGGGGCGCTTGCGTGGCTCAATTGGTAAGTGTCTGTCCTCAGCTGGGGTCTGGGATCAAGCCCCACATAGGGCTCCCTGCTCAGCGGGGAGCCTGCTTCTCCCTCCCTCTCTGCTGCTCCCCCTTTCCTCATAGTTATTTTCTCTCTCAAATAAAATCTTTTTTTTTCTCTTAAGATTTTACTTATTCATGAAAGACAGAGAGAGGCAGAGACATAGGCAGAGGGAGAAGCAAGCTCCATGCAGGGAGCCCAATGAGGGACTCGATCCCAGAGCCTCAGGATCATAACCTGAGCCAAAGGCAGATGCTCTACCACTAAGCCACCCAGGCGTCCCAATAAATAAAATCTTAAAAAAAAAAAAAAATCCCTCCCTCTCCCCACCTCAAAAAAGGGGAAAGAAAAGGATAACATCATTTTCTGACTTACGGAGGCATAGCCATTATGTCTATTTTCATTGGTTTTTTATTAACTTGATTTTTCATTTGGTTGACATTTGAGTGTATACCAGGTTTTCAAGGTTTACTAACTGCTTTCTAAATTTTTACGTGTCAGCATGCAATACGGATGGGTATTTATTTAAACATTTAAATATTTAAAGTAAATGTTTAAATATATACCTAAACATTTACCTTAACATTTTACCTTAAAACATTACCTAAAATATTTAAATAATATCTTTGCAAATATGAATATATGGATGTAGTTTATTTACAAATTCATTTTCATATCAACAGATGAACTTATCAAAAAAAACAATAAGCATACTAGTGGTTTTACTCTATTGTCAAAATTTAATCGTCATACAGTATGTTACGAGGTCTTTTGTTTACATCATCCTTAATGGGTTCCCCAAAAGCTTATTTCTAACCAGGTTATGGGACACGTTTAAGAAACAGTGTTGAACCTGGTGATTAGGATCTCAACTCTGTTAAAGCCATGATGTAACCAAAGTGTGATGTGTTAATGGTGTGTTGAAGTTATGTGCCACAGATGCTTCCGTAGGGAGACACACTCAAGAGTCCAAATATGGATTGCCGGAAGCATATGTCCTACCTGTGACTGGTGGGTTCAGACCCTCCATCTACCCATAAACAGAGACACTTAACTCATTTTGTCCCTCTGAGTACCCAGTATAGGTCAGTGTGTACTCTCCTTTTTGAGATCCAGTGATAAATGTACTTATCTTCACCATTTTCACAACTTGTCCCTTCAGATCACGTTTTCACTCTACCCAATCCATTGGAGGACTGAAGACTGTCTCACCATTCCTTTCTATCCCTGGGGTGACTTCTTGTGTTTTTCTAACTGCAGTTGCAAGCACTAGGTTGAAGTAAAAACAGAGGCCCCAGGCAGGCTAATGTGATATCTATTCTATATGATAATCCTTAAGTTTATTTACCTTTATTTCACAAAAGGCCACAACTTTGTATACTCACCTAGGGAATCCAAAGCCCTGCCCCCATCCTTAGAACTGGAGTTTATCTTCAATTCCTGGCACATGGCCCTTGGTGCAAGAGGAGAGGAGTGGAAAAGAGGTGGTCTTTCTCCTCACCCCCAAGCACCAAACAATCTTTCCCTATAATACCCTCCCTGTGGGGTTTCAAAGGAAATATGGTATTTTCATTTCCTTGATGATTCCAGCTATTTGAGGGAATGTTATATCTTAATTCAGCAATGGGAAGCACCAAGGAAACATAGTTCCCATTTTGCCTGTTGCTTTTCATTTATACTTTGGGAAAATGGCAAATGTACCAAAGAACGAAGTAAAATTATCAGAAGAACATACCCCTTTTCTTGACATTTAAGAGTTTGAGTAAGAGTAAAAAAGAGGCAATCTTCCCCACTTCCTTCTCAGACTGTCTTTAAGTGAGACCAAAGGTAGGCATGGGGTGGGATTACAAAGGAAAGGCTGAGCAGAGAGATCCTTAGAACCCAAGAGAAGCGTGTTTTTCCCTGGATGTGGTCAGTTCTTAGGAACTACAGTGACGTAGCTCCCTAAGGAAATAAGATTACCCCTTATGATTCAAACAGAAAAATTAATACAAAATGAACCACAGTAGACAGATCGGCAACTTAAAGCAGACATTAAAAATTGGTGGCTCAGCCAAATCGAGCCAACATGTTTTATTTGGCGTGCATAGAATTAGAGTTTTTTTAAAGAATGAATGTTCTATTAAGACTAGGTGATTTCACATGAAAAATACAGGTTTTTGGCTCCTTACCAAAAAAAAAAAAAATCTAACAACACAAGGCCTGTATTATTCCCGCAGCTGGCTCTTCTATCTCTGGGTTGCCCCTGAGCCCTCCATTTATTAAAATTTCACCCTTCCAGTTGTCAGTGAGAACTAGAGACAGATACTAGTTAATACTATATAGATTTTAATCCAGAAACTTGCAGTAGAGGAAATGACCTCAGTATAAAACTGGACTCAAACCGGAATAAAGTAAAAACCACTATGGATTTATAGCTAGGAAGCAGAGGTAGTAGCGGTGTGGGAGATCCATAGATGGAAAAATTTTGAAGAGCCATCAAAGATAGGGAGAATCCTTGCTGAGGGCAGGCCAAGGTAATCTGATCTCAAGGAGAAGAGAGATGGATTCTCTCTAAACTGACCTAGCAGAATTTTTGCTAAAATGGTGCTGTTTAGGCCAGGCAAGGACAGGGACCACAACCTTAAAGGAGACTGACCAAAGTTTGGTCAAAGAACGTCTTGTTACCACTTCATTTGTTTTTACCTGACCCCTTGAAATGAGGCTTTGATTCTTGCTTTAAAAGATAGTAGATCTAAGGCTGTACTGTCCATTTGGACTCTTGAGCACTTATAATGGGCGAGTGCAACTGGGGAGCTAAATTTTAAATCTTGATTAATTTTAATTTAAATTTAAAAGCTGAAGCAACGTAAAAATACTTTTCCTCTTAAACATAACTTTATCATTTCAGTAGAACTGTATTTCACTGTAACCGTTGGAACACATAATGATATTGCTATAGTGTTTGTGTACTTTAAATTTTTTTAATGTACCCACTAGAAAGCTTAACATTAAAATGTGTCTCACATTCTATTCCTATTGGACAGTGCTGATCCAAGGCTTCTAGGACCTGAGTATGTAATTCTCAAGAATATGTCTGATGTGATGAGACAAATAGACTCTAGGGTGGATGCCCCCATGATCTCTTCCTGATGATCATTCCTTTGTTTAATCCTTTCCCTTGAACTTCACGGTAACTTTCTAATAACCAGCAGACTATGGAAAGGTGAGGGGATGTTGCTCCTGTGATTATGTTATGGTATATGAGACTGTGTCATGCTAGCAGACTAAGTTTGGAGGCAGAGCCTTCCTGTCAAGTCTCCAGATGACAACACACCTCTGGCCAACATGTGTGTGCAGCCTTGATGAAGACCCAGATAAGCCACGCCCAGGATCCTGACCCACAGAAACCGTGAGATCATAAACGTATCTTAAGCCACTAACTATGTAGTAATTTGTTGTTCAGCAACAGAACACATAGCCTAGGAAAAGGGTGGTGGGCAGTGTAGAACTATGGAAGTCTAGCAAAAGGGGATATACTGGGGAGAGTAAATCTTAGCCCGTGTACTTTGAGTATCCTAGCTTTTTAAGTAAGCTGTTCTCCAGGTGGAAATACATAATGCTTTGGTTCAGGGGAGCTTAACTTCTCTTGTTTTGATTTTATGCTCACAGAAAAAAAAGCGTGTTAATTATTATGTGCTCCCTGTGTAGGTCACTTCATGGAGAGGAAATCCAGGTCCGTCTGACTTGCGAAGATGAATTCTGAGGGTTTGTGAGATTTGTTTAATTGGCTGGGTCCAGGCCACTCGGGTATGTTTGAAATTAACCGCCTCTGCCTGCTGTTATGAGCCCTGTTGGCTGTAGTTTTAGTTGAATACTACATGAGACAAACAGTTGATCCCAGCCTGTCAGATTATCAGTGATCAATGGAATGGTGCATTCATGAAAATTTCCCCAGGACTAAGATGGTGTACACAGGAAGGGTAGAAATTGTTCAGAGATACTTGTCCATAGTTCTGTGTTTTTGCACATCTTACAAGCAGAGGCACTAACTGTCCTTTTTCTAGACTGTCTTTTTAAAAGATGTTTGTGTAAATATCCTTGCTAAAGGTAGAGGTGATTCCTCCCTTTGGAACAAGGGGCGGGCAGACTTACCAGAATCAAAGATTGCGGTTCCCCTTTTGTTCTGCAACTCCCTGCATGTGGTATTACCTGACCCACTTCTCTCCCTGTGTTCAGGGAACTGGCACAAGAAAATGCTGCCACTCTGCCTGCTGCTGGTGCTGTAAACGATACAGTCCTCTGTCTTAGACCCATGGGTCTTGTGTCTTCTTATTTCAGCATGCACAAGACGGCGCTAACTTGTTAGCTTGCAAGTAAGATAAAATCTCAGAGCCTTCAGAGATCTTGAAACTTGTATTGGATAATAATAATAAAGTCAAGACTTTATTTCTTATGGAACAGAAATTAATTTACTTATGACTAAACCTTTTCCAAAATGGATTGGGTACCCATGTGACTTTCTGTTCCCTGAAAAAAAGATTTTTATTTGTTTTGTTGGATACAATGGCACTATTTATGTCTTCGGCATGGTGTATCAGTGAGTAGATCTTCCTAGGAGTAAAGTTATCTTAGTCACATCTTCTACACTAGCTGATTGTATTAACTTTTCCTGGGCTTCAGTTATATCACCTACAAATGAGAGAATCATATCTCCTTTTTTTTTAAGATTTTATTTATTTATTCATGAGAAACACAGAGACAGAGACATAGGCAGAGAGAGAAGCAGGTTCCCTGCGAGGATCCTGATGAGAGACTTGATCCCAGGACCCTGGGATCATGACCTGAGCAAAAGACAGACGCTCAACCACTGAGCCACCCAGGTGCCTGAGAATCATATCTCTTAAGGTTCTTTCCAACTACGTACTTCCAGGCAATATAAAAAATATATACATAATATATAAAAATAGCATCACTTTAATTTTTATTTGATGAGCATTTGCATTGTTCTTAGTGTGGGACAGGCACCACTCTTAAATGATATTGTAGGTAAGGAAACTGAGGCCGATGGTTTAATAATTTTCGAAGGTCATCCAACTAGAAGGTGATATAGCTGGGGTTCAAACCTAGGTGAAATTTGTACTCCTTTCCACCATGCTGTGCTGCTCCCAGCTCTTCATTGAAAAAGTGATTCACTCTCTGCCCTGTGAGAACTCTGGAAGCTGCAGGAGTGAATGAGGCAGGTCTCTGCTCTCCAGAATCTTCACACAAAGTGAGAATTTTGTGCTGTGTATATGTGTGTGTGGGGGGGGAGGTGACCCACAGAAGGACTCCAATGTAAATATTTTTATGTAAGAATACCTCTTTGACTGTAAAAGTGTACATTTTAGGTTAAGGTTATTGAAATAAACCTTAGGGTTCTGATCTGGTAGTAATAAATGAGGTGAGACTTTTAGGGAACTTTGCATACATAATTGGCCAAAAGGCTTTCCTATTTGATACCTAAGATAAGATTAATAAAATTATAAAAATTAAAAGTTACCCTGCATCATTTTCTTTGAAAGTTCTTAGTCAACTCACATCTCACTTATATATGTTAATATGAGCTCCTTGAGGATAATAATGGAATGTTTTTCATCTTTGTATCTGTATCCATGTTGCACCTAAGACAATATTTTTTCACGGTATTCACTTAAGTGTTATGTGAATGATCAGTTCTGTTTTAAAGTATACAAGGCGATTCTCCATATCTGTCAGGGCCCTGGCAGGAAGCAAAGTGACACTCAGGAGGTCCAACTGAGCCAACTCTCATGAAAGAACTGCTTACTGATGACCAAGGGAACAGACAAGGGGTATTGTTGAGGCACACTCTGCTGTTGTGACTCTTGGATCAAAAAGGCTGACTATTATACAGTAATGCAGAGCCCAGTGAGAGCAGAGCTGTAGGACTTAAGGAGGAGGGACAGACTGACAGCGGTGGCTGGCACAGCAGGCAGGAAAGACAGACAAGAGGGATAGATGTCCTCTGCTCACTGGCCAATAATCCTCCTGTTGGCTGAACCCAGCTGGAATACTAAATGATAGGGAGAGGGACAAAAGGGAAATAGCCAGCATGTTAGAAACACATCTGGATTTGTCTCCGTCCATTCAGGCTGCTATAGTAGAACACCATAGACCGGGTGATTATAAACAGCAGAAGTTTATTTCTTACAGCTTTGGAGACTGGGAAGTCCAAGAATAAGGTTCTGGCAAGATTCAATGTCCAGTAAGGACTCACTTCCTGATTCATAGAGGGCTAAGTCTTCTTCCTGTAAGCTCACATGGCAAGCGGAGGGGGATTTACGCTTCTTCAGGGTCTCTCTTGTAAGGGTACCAATCCCATTCACAAGGGCTCTGCTCATATAACCTGATCACATCTCAAAGGCCTCACTGCCTAATGCCATCAGGTTATGGGTTAGGATTTTAAGATGAATTTTAGGGGGATGCACTTTCATTCTATAGCAGGATCAGAGCATGCCTTGTCATTTAATGCAATTTGATTTCCATTTGAAAAAGTTACTAAATATTTCCTCTATCAGTTATCATGCCTATTTTATGAAAAGCCAAAGTGTGTTCCAGTTATATTCCAGTTAACTGTTTAATATTCATATTGCTAGGAATTTATGTGAAGTACTGAATTTAAATCATCAGTAGGTGGTGCTGCTGAGATTGAATCCTGAAAAATCGAAACTAGACATTTAGCTGCAGTTTTATCTAGAATTCAGACAGGTTATTTGGGAAATAATGTGACAATCCAGTCAGTTTCTGATTCCTTGTTTTTCATGGCATTCTGCAAAGCATTGATTTTTAGAATTTTGATTTAGTTACCATATAGGCTATATTGGATTTGCCCAACAATCAGGAGCAGCAACCAAGGTATCTCTGCAGAATCTCTAGGATGAGCATGTTATAGAACTCTGATAATGTTCTGACCTGCTGTGCTGGGGGTTGGGAAAGGTAACTATTGCCTTGTTCTAATTTACTTTTAGAGATCTAAGCAATGAATCATAATGTGTACCAAGATTTTTTAAACAGTTCCATTTGAGTTCTCTGGAGAAGAATTAGACGCAAGGAACTTCACTTTGTTTCTGGCAGCACCATCTCATGAGACAAATAGGAGCAATGATTTGTTGACCTACCAAGATACCATTTTCCTGTCATGCTTCAGAAAACAGTAGTACGGGCCTTAACCAATAGGAGTAGGTCCATAAAACCCATAGAGTTGTAAAATGTCTAGCCTGACATGAATTTTAAAGATTGAAGTCTACCACTCAAACTAGGTGCTTGGTAAAATACACATTTTCAGGCCATTTGCCTGGAGGTTCTGATTTAGTTGATTTTGAGGTATCCTGGAAATCTATAATTTAGCAAGTATCCTGAGTGATCCTTATGGTCACACTACTTTGGAAACACTAATATATGTAGCTTCCTTTTGACTTAAATGTCCTTACATACTGGGCCTGAAACTTCACAAACATTTTAGGGTCACAGTTACCTGGGACTTTCTCCCAGAAAAATATTCCTACCTGGAGCTTTACATATAATTCCAGGTGCTTCAGAGATGCTTAGAGTCCATTTTACATCACTTACCTAACAAACCCTCATCTTATAGAATCATTTTAAAATTCCCAAGGCTAGATTTCAAGGTTTTCCGTAATCCAGGTCTACCCTAACTGATTGAGCCTTTTGCCTTATTATACCCATCATACTCAGGACCTGTAAAGATGAGCAAAATTTTCAGGTTATATTCCTGAACACATGGAAAAATTAAAATCAAAGGAACCAGTATGCTTTTCTTAAAGCCTATTTGAGTTCATCAAAATACAGAATATAATCTGGGCACCTGTGTGGCACAGTCTGTTAAGCACCCAACTCTTGGCTTTGGCTCAGGTCGTGATATCAGGGTCGTGGAATCAAGCCCTGCATCAGGCTCCACACTGAGCATGGAGTCTGCTTGTCCCTCCTCGCTGCGTCCTCCCCCTGCCTGTGCTTGCTTGCTTTCTCTTCTCTCTCTCTCTCTCTCTCAAGTAAATAAATAAAATCTCTTTAAAAACACAGAATATGACCTATTAAGGAAATGCTCCAGGTAGGTTTTATAGTTTGCAGTTGGCTTTTTCCGACTATATTGATCTGTCAAGGTATATATATTAATTTATTCTATTCTAGAGATAGCCATCTTGTTTAGAGCATAATTTGGAGTTGGCCAGGTCATACCATAGCAGAAGTCATTCTGGTACTACGGTGGTGAAGCAAGTGGATCAAGCCCCACGTCGGGCTCCCTGATAGGAGTCTTCTCCTTCTCCCTCTCCCCTTCTTCCTAACTTGCATGTGCTCACTTTCTGTCTCAAGTAAATAAATAAAATCTTTTTTAAAAACCAGAAATTCTATCTGGGCCATTGTCTCTGTGGTGGTGATTTAACCATTACATATTGTTTACTTCTATATTTATTATAATTAGCTAGATATTTATATGAAATTGGTTTATCCAAGTTTACAGAGTATTGGAAAAAAACTCATTATGGGGCAAGACAGTTTTTAAAAACACATGTAGGGGCACCTGGGTGGCTCAGTGGTTGACATCTGCCTTGGGCTCAGGTCGTGATCGAGTCCCACATCCAGCTTCCCATAGGGAGCATGCTTCTCCCTCTGCCTCTGTCTCTCTCTCTGTGTGTCTCTCATGAATGAAAAAATTTTTAAAAACAAAAACACATGCAGACAGTTTTAAGATATAAACATAGTTCTTCATATGTATGAAATTCTTATTTCTTTGATTCCCATTGCCTCATTTAATCAATAGCATAAGGTTGGAAATGGAATTCGGTAGTGGCAAGTGGACAGAAAAAAAGCATAGCAGGCCTGACTGCTGTCTTTTCAAAGTTCCATTTCCAAGGTTGGCCTTTGGCTTACATTTGGGAACTTGGATTTGGGCAGGGTTCCCACCATTCCCAGAATTGATAAGAGGGTCTCACTGTACCCAAGTACTTGCACAAATGATGTGGTTTATGCTGAATACCTGCCTTCCTTTGGGAGTCTGGAATTTGGGCATATGCCAGGCAGAGGGCATGGCATGATCAGCCCCCAGTAAAGGCTCCAGGCACTAAGTCTGATGAGTTTCCCTAGTTGGCAACATTTCACACATGCCACAACTTGTTGCTAGGGGAATGAAACTCACTGTGTTACTCTACTGAGAGGAGGCTCTTGGAAGCTTGTACCTGGTTTCCCCTATACTTCACCACCCCAAGCACCTTTTCCTTTTGCTGATACTGTTTGGAGTCCTTTTGGTGTAATAAATTATAGCCCTGTGTACAACATGCTAAACCCTGTGAGTCCTCCTAGTGAACCATCAAAACTGGGGGTGGTGCTGGGAGCCCTTGCAATGCAGCAAAGTACTGTACCTGCCTTAAGGAGGTCATAAATGTGTAAGGAAATAAAACATGTACATTTAAAAGTACAGCACAAAGTAAACTTCAGTAATGTGTTAAGTACTGTAAGAAGAGGTGGTGCTAATATTGCAACTGGGAAATCAGATATAAGCACTAAACATTTTAATGCTTTGGAACAAAACATTTTCCCCAGTTTTATTGAGCTACTAACAGACATATAAATAATTACACAAAATATATACAATTTTGTGAGTTTGGATACAAGTATACACATCTATATTACCATCACCACAATCAAGGTAATGAACATATCCATCACTGCTCAGAGTGTCCTGGTATTGTTTTGTTGTTTCTGTAGCAAGAACACTTAACGTGAGATCTGTCCTCTTAAGAAATTTGTAAGTGCAAAATACCTTATTGCAAATTATTGGCATAATGTTATGTAGCAGATCTCTGGAACTTAACCTTATAGAACTGTAACTTCATCCCCATTGAACATGAACTTCCCATATCTCTCTCCATGCCCTGATAACCACTATTCTACATTCAACTTCTGTAATTTGACTACTTACTACATTTTTCTGTTTTTAAATTGAAGTTTAACATGCAGTGTTGTATTAATTTAGGACATAAAACATAGTGATTTAATGATTCTGTACATTACTCAGTGCTCACCACAATTGTAGTCACCATTTGTCACAGAATGTTGTTACAATATTATCATATTCCCTATACTGTTCTTTTCTGTGTACATATTTACAATATTTTATAACTAGAAGTTTGTACCTCTTAATCCCTTTTATCTATTTCACCCATCCCCACTACACTTCCCCTCTGGCAACTACTAGTTTGGTCTCTGCATTTAAAAGTCTATTTTTTGGTTTGTTTTTGTTTTTTAGATTCTGCGTTAATGAAATTACGTGGTGTTTTTCTCTGACTTATTTCATTTAGCATAGTGCCCTCTAGGTCTATCTATGTTGCTGTAAATGGCAAGATCTCATCTTTTTTTATGGCTGAGTAATGACGTAGGGGGTGTGTGTGTGTGTGTGTATTTATATACCACATTTTTATCCATTCATCTATTGATAGATACTTGGGTTGCTTCCATATTTTGGCTATTTTAAATAATCCTCCAATAAACATTGGTAAGGGGATGGTCTAGTTTCATTCTTTAGCATATAGGTGTCCAGTTTTCCCCAACACCATTTGTTGAAGAGACTGTCCTTTCCCCTCATGTATTTGTGCTCCTTTGTTGTGGATTAATGGACCATGTAAGGATAGGCTTATTGTGAGGTTCTCTGTTCTGTCCCATTGACCTAAGTGTCTGCTTTTGTGCCAGTGCCATCTTGTTTTGATTACTACACCTTTGTAATGTATCTTGAAATCCGGGATTGTGATATTCCAGTACTATTCTTCTTTCTCAGGATTGCTTTGACTGTTCAGTCTTTTGTGCCTCCATACAAATTTTTTTCTTATTGATTCTAGGTCTGTGAAAAATACTTTTGATTTTTTTTTTTTTTTTTTTTTTACTTTTGGTGTTTTGATAGAGATGGCAATGAATCAGTAGATTGCTTTGGGTAGCGTGGACATTTTAACAAATTAATTCTTTTAACCCAAAGCATGGAATATCTTTCCACTTATTTGTGTCATCTTCATTCAGTTTCTTTCATCAGCATCTTATAGTTTTCAGAGTACATGTCTTTCATTGCCTTGGCTAAGTTTGTTCCTGTGGGGGGAAAAAGTTTATTCCTATGGGTTTTTTTTTTTTTTGGTATGATTGTAAATAGGATTGTTTTCTTAATTTCTCTTTCTGATACTTCATTGTTAGTCTATACAAACACAATAGATTTCTGTATATTAATTTCGTACCCTGCACATATACTGAATTCATTTTATAAGTTTTTTGGTGGAGTCTTTAGGATTTTCTTTATTCAAGTATCATGTCATCTGCAAATGCTGACCGTTTTACTTCTTCCTTACCAATTTGGATGTCTTTTATTTCATATTATTGTCTGACTGCTGCAGCTGGGACTTAAGTAGTCTGTTGAATAAAAAGTTATAAGAGCAGGCATCTTTGTCTTATTCCTAATCTTGGGAAAAATCTCTGTTTTTCACCATTGAGGATTATATTAGCTATGAGCTTTTCATAGACAGCCTTCATTATGTTGAGGTATGTTCCCTCTAAATCTATTTCATTGAGAGTTTTTATTATTAATAGATGTACTTTGTCAAATGCTTTTTCTGCATCTATTGAGTTGATCTTATGACTTTTTGTTTTATTAATGTGGTGTATCACATTGATTTATGAATATTGAACTACCCTTGCATCTCAGGAATAAATACTACTTGACTATGATTAATGATTTTTTAAAGTATATTGTTGGATTCAGTTTGCTCTTATTTTGTTGAGGACTTTTGCATCTATGTTCATCAGAGATACTGGCCTGCAGTTCTTTTATACATCTTTAACTGGTTCTGGTATCAGGGTAATGCTAGCCTCATAGAAGGACTTTGGAAGTTTTCCCACTTTTCTGGTTTTTTTTGGATATTTTAAGAAGAATAGGTATTACCTCTTTTTAAAATGTTTTGTAGAATTTGCCTGGTGAAGCCATCTGGTCCTGGACTTTTGTTTGTTGAGAGTTTTTTTGATAACTGATTCAATTTCATTGCTAGCAATCAGTTTGTTCAAATTTTCTGTTTCTTCCTGATTCAGTTTTGGAAGATTGTATGTTTCTAGGAATTTATCCATTTCTTGTCCAATTTGTGGGCATATAATTCTTCATAATATTCTCTTACAATTGTTTGTATTTCTCTGGTATAGTTGTTCTTTCTCATTCATTTCTGATTTTATTTATTTGAGTCCTCTCTCTTTTTCCTGATGAGTCTGGCTAAAGGTTTATCAATTTTGTTTATCTTTTTGAAGAACCAGCACCTGGTTTCATTGATCTGTTTTATTGATTTTCTTAGTTTCTGTTTCATTTATTTCTGCTCTAATCTTTGTTATTTCCTTCCTTCTGCTAGCTTTGGGCTTTGTTCTTCTTTTTTAGCTCCTTTAGGTATAAGGCCAGTCAGTTAATTTTGTTAGGAGCAGAGGTATGACAGACTGGACTGGAGTAGGAAAGAGAAAAGGCACCAGCTGGCACTTTTATTCTTGGAGAAATCTCCTATAGATCTCTTCCGCTATAGGGCATGTTCTGAGATTAGTAAATAAATCTACTTCATTTTTCAAACTTCTATTTCTATGCTGTCTCAGCAGGGTTATTTATTATTTTAGCTCTTTAAGGACAGGGACTGTTTCCTCTTGCTCTCCCTGGTCTAAACACACTGGTTTTTAAAATGCCTGGAATTAAACTTCACCGATTGTAAAAGCTCAAGAGGTTAAGCTTCACTGGGTCTTAAACTAAATATTATGGGACTTGTCTTCCCAGTGTAGGTCCCCGGTGCCTGGGGGTGTGTGGTCTGAACCTCTTCCTTCGCCTGGTTTGTGGGTTCCCTTCCATTTGTGGTTCTAAACTGTGCCTTTCCCCTTCCTACTCTTTTACATGTGGCCTCTCTAAGATTAATTGTGGAAGTTCTGTTCTGCGAGTTTTGCGGTTCTTTTCACTGTTAGTTGTACAGATGTAGCTGTTATATTTGTGTGTCCATGAAATAAAGTGAGCTCAGGATCCTTCTCCTCTGCCATTTTCCTCTGAACTCTCCTCTATATTTGATTTTTTTGATGCTTTCATGTAAGAGGAATCATTCAATATTTTTGTCCTTCTGCAATTGACTTATTTCACTTAGTATAAAATTCCAGGTCCACCCATGTGCTGCAAATAGTAGGATTTCCTTTTTTTTTTTAACACCAAATAATATTGCATTGTATGTATACGTGTGTGTGTGTGTGTGTGTGTGTGTGTGTATCTATATCCATTTGTCTGTTAAGAACACCTGGGTTATTTTCACAACTTAGCTGTTGTGAGTAATGCTGTTGTAAGTAATTCATTCGGATGTATATCAGAAGTAGGATTGCCTATTCACATGGTGGCTCTATTTTTAATATTCTGAAGAACCTCCATAATATTTTCTATGGTGGCTACACCATTTTGCATCCCCACTAACTATACAAAGTTTCCAATTTCTTCATATCCATCATTATCAGCTGCATTATTTTTGGGCTGTGTGTGGAATAATAGCCATCCTAACAGGTGTTGTCATGTTCCAGATTTTAGGGGAAAAGATTTTGGCTTTTTACCATTAAGTGTGATGTGAGCTTTGGGCTTTTCATATATGGGTTTTATTGAATTCAGGCAAGTTCCTTCTATACCCCTTTTATTTTTTTTGAGAGTATCATGAAAAGTACTGAATTTTATCAAATAATTTTTTGTACTTATATAAATGATCATGTAATTGTTTTTTGTCTTTCATTTCTATTAATGTGATATGTCACATTGTTTGATCTGTGTATGTTAGTCCATCTTTGCATTCCAGGGATAAACCTCACTTGGTTATGGTGTGTGAATCCTTTTAATGTGCTGTTAATTCTGCTAATAATTTGTTGAGGATTTTTACACTCATGTTCATCAAGTATATTTGCCTATAGTTTTCTTGTGGTGTTTTGTCTGGTGGCATTATGAGGGTGATTGCTGGCCTATGAAATGAGTTTGGAAGTGTTCTGTGTATTTTTTGGAAGAACTTAAGTTTACTATTAATTATTTTTAAATGTTTGATAGAATTCACCTATGAAACCCAGGTCCAGGGCTTTTTTTTTTTTTTCTGGAAGTTCTTGATTATTGATCAATCTCTGTATTTGTTATTGATCTGTTTAGTCTTTCTGTTTCATCCTTTTTTTGAGAAAGAGAGAGAATGTGCACATGCATGTGAATAAGGGAAGGGTCAGAGAGAGAGAGAGAATCTTAGGCAGTTTTCCTGCCCAGTGCAGAGTGTGATGCAGGGCTTGATCTAATGACCCTGAAATCATGACCTGAGCCGAAGTCAGGAGTTGGACACCTAACCAACTGAGTCTCCCATGTGCCCCTTTTTGTTTTATCTTGATTCATTCTTAGGTTTTATATTTTTAAAAATTTATCCATTTTTTCTCAGTTGTCCAACTTTTCATCATATAATTGTTTATGATAGTTTCTTATGATATTTTTATTTCTGTGGCATCAATGGTAATGTCTCATCCCTCTTTTTGGATTTTATTTATTTGAATCTTCTCTCTTTTTTTCATACGTAGTCTAGCTAAGGTTTTGTTGACTTTGTCTTTTAAATACCAACTCTTAGCTTTATTTTTGTATTTTTCTATTCTTTATTTCATCTATTCTCTGACGTTTATTATTTCCATCCTTCTAACTTTGGGTTTAGTTTGTTGTTCTTTTGCTAGTGGCATGTATAAATTTAGGATGCATGTTTAAGATCTTTCTTATCACTATAACTATAACTCTTAGTACTTTTTTTGCTATATCCCTTAAGCTTTGGTATGTTGTGCTTTTGTCTTCATTTGTCTCAAGATATTTTAAAATCTCCTTTGATCTTCATATTTGAGTATTGTATTTCTGTAGCTAGACTACTTTCTTGAGCACAGAAAATGTACTTCTTTATTCTATCAGGAATCTTTACCTGAACCTCCATGTTGCTGTCCTCTTTGTTTCCATATGACTTGGTTATACATGTCTCCTTGCTCTTCTGTTGAAATCACTTGTGGAAATGTCTGTCCATTCAAGTAGACTGTAAGCCTGTAAAGGCAGAGAGTGTGTCTTGGTCATCTTTTTACCCCAGCTTAAGCACGAAAGCTAGCATAGAGAGTCCATTCAGTTCATTTGTGAATTCATTCTGCCTCTCAGCAAATACTTATTGAGATCTTACCATATGCCAAGCACTAGTCTAGGTTTGAGTATATAACAGAGTCCAAAATTGTTAAGAGTTTCTGCTCTAAAGAAACCTAAGTTTCAGTTGAGAGAGCAGATAATTTATATAATAAGTCAAATAAATATTATGTTATTGTTAAGTAATAGGAAAAATAAAAGAGGGAGAAGAATAGGAAATTGATGAGGTGGGTATGTCAAAATTTTGCATAAGCAATCTCACAGTGAAAGTGTAATTTATGTTAAGACCTAAGGAAAGTGAAGTAGTTGACTCTCTATGTTTTGGTGTGGGAGCGGAGAATAGGAAGGACAAAAGCTTCATAAAGGATAAAGCCTGCATATCTGGTGTGTTTGGAAGACATTGAAGAAAGAGAGGAAGAGTAATGGGAAATTAAGTTACAAAGGTGGTTGGGGGATTGTGGGAAGCCTCAAAAATTTTGGTAAAGCCTTGGGCTTTTACTCTAAATGAGATGTGAAGCCACTGGGGGGCTTTGGACAGAGAAGAGATAAGTCAACTTACTCATGAAATGTTTTTGGAACTAAATGGGACCAATATGCATTGTACAGGAAGACATATAACTTGTATGCCTTTATAGTCTAGGTTTTAAAAGCAGTAATTTAGGTTAGAAGACTCCAAATCTGTAATATCTTTAAAAATACTGATTTAAAATCTATGGTTGAAACAAAACAAAACTTCCACCACCCAGTGGAGTTAGGGAGCACTACATTTAAGCAAACCATTTGGAAATTTTATCCTTTATCTACATTAAGCAAAATAACTGAATAGTTGTCATTTCTGTGTACTTTGCAAAAATATGGTGATGTCTAGTTATTTTATCTTAAATAAAAAAAAATTGAAGAGCCGCAAACTTATCAAGTCCTTAGCCGCAAAGATTTAGGAAATATAGGTTAAATCATTTTGTGAACTTTGGGATGAATATACAGTAATTAATTAGGGCTGCATCTACATTTAAATAGGATTATTTCTTGGCTGAAATTTGTTATTTTGGAATATTGAAAGGCTAGCCCAGGTTGTTGTAGTCTCTTAAAATATAAAATCTGAGACTACGTTGTACAGAATGAAGTGACTTCCTCTTTTCTTTCATAGTCTATTTTTACTTACTAGCTCCCACTTATATGCCACTACACACAATTTGTGTAATGGGAAATCTTAAATCATCTCCCTTCCTTCCTTCCTTCCTTCCTTCCTTCCTTCCTTCCTTCCATCCATCCTTCACTTCTTCAAAATTTTGAGATCTGGACAATTTTTTTAAAAGATTTTATTTATTCGTGAGAGAGGGAGAGGGAGAGGCAGAGACACAGGCAGAGGGAGAAGCAGGCTCCATTCAGGGAGCCCTACGTGGGACTCGATCCCGGGTCTCCAGGATCACGCCCTGGGCTGAAGGTGGCGCTAAACTACTGAGCCACCCGGGCTGCTGGAGATCTGGACAATTTTAATAGAAAAAAATATTGCAGGGGAGCATGATTGTTTTAAAAAGTAAGGACGTTCTCCCAATTTTGTTTATTTCAAGAATAGAGCACTAAATAAATACCAGATACTAAAGGGTTGCAGAAGTGAATATGGTATTGTCTTTGCTCTCTTACAAAGTTGTTTATTTAGTAGCCAGGAAGATGAAACTATACTTTTTTTCCTATAATACAAATTGAATGTTATCTGGACTATGATCGCATAGCATTGGTAAAAGTTAAAAGGGGCATACTCAGATGGTAACATAATCTTCCTGAATTCTGGTTTGTTTGCTGACACTTGTTTATGAGGATCAGTACTGTATTTTGGAAATATTTTTTGGAAATTATAAATAATAAATTAGGCCCAGGAACATGCTTTCACCTCTTCCCAAGAATCTCCGTAGATCCAGCTTGATCTGTAGAGCTGTTTTACTGCCAGCAGCGCCGGCCTTTCTGCACATCAACCCCATACGATCACAGGAAACAAGCCACAGATATGCCAGAGCATTCCTGGCTGTCTGTACATTTTGTTTCACAGACCCTACACTGAAAACAATGAATAAGCCTTGAGATTACAAATGATCTTACTAACAATTTAGGAGACTTTCAATTTTTGACTTCCTGTGGGCAGGAAGGAAATGACAGTTGGAAGTGTGGAGAACAGGTGTTACCCTGGACAGCGTGATATCTTCTGCTTACTAAAATAAAAAACACTGCATCAACATTCCTACATGGAAGTGAGTTCTAACCACAAGACTCAGTCTTTCCACCACAGACCCAGCTCCAGAAAACCAGATCTGTTTCCTACCAGGAAGTTGTTAAACCCAGCATTAAAGAGCAGAGTAAGGGGCAGAGTTCTTTGAATCAGTCTTGGATGAATCCAAGTAAAGAATTTGGGGGTGTGAAAATGTCCCCTTCCTTGTCCTTTCAGTTACTGGCAGTGCAATTGCATGGAGGACTCGTCAGGGGACTTAGAAGGGAAAGAATCAGGATTGGCATAAACTGGTCTCAGCTGAAGGGTAGGTGATTTCAAACCCTCTCACATCTTTTTTTGTCTCTTTCTCCAAGTTGGGGGTCTAGCATTATTTCCTCCCAGTAGCTAAATGCTGCCATAATGGCATTCTTTTTCTTTGCCAAGCTAACTTGTTGCTCTATCCCTGGTGAAGGAATCTACCCTGCCTCCCAAACTGTTATGGACATTTTAGACAAATGGACACTTTAGAAGGGCTGAGGACTCTGAAATAATTGAAGGTTGTGCCTTGGTCCAGACAAAGAAACAGCCAGTTTTCTCCAGCCTCCTTTGTTAATGTTCAAATCCATGATGGAATATGCACTTTTGAGAGCATATGGACTAAAAAATGTTGGGAAAGATTATTTTTTAACACTGGAACTTGAGTCTTTGTGAATGCTTGGAAAGAGGTCTTTTCCTAACCTGCATCTTGAGATGAAGAAACTGCAATCCCCAGAGGCTTTGTTTCCTCTCTTCTCTAGAAAGCTATGGAACCATGGGTGCAGATGGAGACCTGGAGGCTGTATTTGGGACCATACAAGGAAAATGAAGCTCATAGGCTGAGTGAACAGATTGTTTTGGGGTAGGTAATACATGATTTTTCCTTCTGAAAGATTAGTGTGACAGCCAGGATTCCCTTGGAATAAAAGATGAGTTAGCTATTATCAAAGCTTAGCACATTCCCCCAACTGTCTACCACTTCTCTTACCCTTCATCTCCATCCATTCCTTCCACAAATTCCTATTTTTTGATAGATACTGTGCTGAGATATGATGATACAAGCAGTCTTTGCCTCCAGGGCGCTTCCAGTTTTGTAGAGGACCCAGTGCACAAACAATACAGGGAGGCAAGTGCTATGGTGTAAGTGTGGACAAATCCAGGAGGATTCAGAAGGTATTTTGACTCAAAGGAGGAAATGCTTATTTCTGTTTTTCTCCTCCTCTAAAGGAGAGCAAGGAAGGGTTTGAGAGAGGAAGAAACTCTTAGAGTGGAGCCTGAAGGATAAAGGCTATGCTTTTCCCATTCTCTTGTGAGATCAGAAGGTAATAAAATTCTGCCCTCATAGCCCATTCGGCAAACAGTTATTCAAGTTTCTCCTCATTTTCTGCTTGCCTCTTGGTTATTTCATTGCTCTTTAGTGCTGCCATTTAAGGGATAAGTAGAAGTGAGATTTATTTATGTTGCTTTCACTCAGAAGTGAGGGAAAACAAACTGATGGAGGAAAGATTTAAAAAATAGAACATAACATTTTTATTAAGCCAGAATTGCTTTGCTTAATTGATTTTTATTAATCAAAAATTATTTCCTAATTTTTATACTGGTGAAATATTACAGCTTTGCAAATATTAATCAAAAGTGAAAACTCCTTCAACCTATTCCCCAGGAGCAGCACTATTAACAGTTGATGAATGTATTCCTGATTTTTAATTTATGCTTCAATCTACAACTCTGATATTTTAAAACAAAAATGAGATTGTGCCATTCACATTGTTTTATGTAGCTTCTGCAACTTGCTTCTTTCCTACCCCTCTCTCAACTCTCTACATCATGAACATTCTTAGTACTAATTTCCAAAGAAAATGTCATTATATGACACAGAGAAGGTTGCTGTAGTAATATATGGATATTGCTCTGAGTAAAAAGAAAAATCAATTTGGCCAAAACTTAACTCCTTTGGGAAGCCCTCTCTGATCAACTCTACTTCGATTTTTCTCGATACTTTCTTCTGAATCATGTAGTCTTTACATATTCTTTTGGTATAATGTTTGACTTCTGCTCATAAACATATTCCTTTCTTGTACTCAAGCCCTTTTGGTTGCCAAGAACAAAGAGCCCATTTGTAAGAATACACATGAACTGGAATGTTCAAGAACCGAGGGACTGGTGTCTCTTTGTGTGCTTATGTCTCCCTGTTCATCCCTTCCAGTCTTCTCACTCTCTGGGTTGGCTTCTTTACTGACTTTTCTGTTCCCTCACCACTTGGCTTCCATTTGTTCATCCATTCATTCAGCAAATAAGTACTGAAAGTCTCAACATAACCAGGGTAGTTCCTGGGTTGCTTTAATCCTGACTCCAAATCATGGCTTCCTTTTGTTCCACTTACCAAATTCTCCTTGTGCTTCTCAGTTCAAGGTTCTAAGCTTGGGCAAGTGGCCCAGTTTATGGAGGGATATTCTGTGGCCCAGGGCCTATTCATCCAGATGTGGCTAGAGGGGGGTGTGGAGGACTGTGCTTAGGAGAGCCCTTCACAGCCCTGACATGCCCAGCTCATTCCCTCAGTGTTCTCAGGTCTTACCTGTGCATCTGTGACATCTCCCTAACCAGAATGTAAATCAATACTGTATCTCTATCATGATCTGCTCATACAAAGTGTTCAATAAACAATGTTAACATAGGCACTCTTTACACGGAGGCGGGCTTGTTGTGGATAGAGGGTGAGAATCACAACCTCCCTCCTATTTAGAGAAAGCACAGCTAATTTTCAGAGCATTCTGTGCTGTAAGAACTGTGGGTCACATCACACGAATGTTGTCTTTGAAGGTAAAGGTGAAGACATATTAGGAACTGCTGGCAAATTATATCTGAGAAATATAAAGCGAGTGCCGTTTTAAAATTCCCATATTAGGGGCAGCCTGGGTGGCTCAGCAGTTTAGCACCGCCTTCAGCCCAGGGCCTGATCCTGCAGTCCTGGGTTTGAGTCCCACATCGGGCTCCCTGCATGGAGCCTGCTTCTCCCTCTGCTTGTGTCTCTGCCTCTCTCTCTCTCTCTCTCTCTCTCTCTCTCTCTCTCTCTCTCTCTCATGTGTGTCTCATGAATAAATAAAAATCTTTAAAAAATAAAATTCCCATATTTGGAAATAAAAATTGAGTACTTAAAATGGAATTAAAGACCCAGGCCAGAGTCCTTTTGCTTGGAGCCAGGCAATTTTATTCAACAACTATCTTCAACTGCCCAGGTCACAATTCCTATTAATTCATAAAATTTGTAGAAGAAATTATAACACAACATAGCACTGATGACTCAAGACAGAGGGCTAGGAGGTTAGAGTATAATTTGTACCTAGCTTCTCTTAAATAGAAAATTTTGTCAGGGATGATGTGATATAGAGAATCAATGACAATTATATGGTATTAGAAGCAGTTGGTGATAGAACTGCTGCTCAGATGGTTTTTCTACCCTGTCCTTTCACATTCTTGTTACCTGTCTTCCAGGTCTCTTCTTTCATTTGAGAGGACTTCTGCTAAACACCAGCAGAGTGGAGATTCTGGTTCAAGTAAAATAGATAGCTCGAGAAACAAATGGACTAATTCTGTTGCATAGGAAGGCAGGAGGCATTAATCCTCGAGCCACTACCAGAGTCCCAGGTGCACCGGGAGCCAGGCACACAGAACCCCTTGTACAAAGGGCCTGCCTGGGGAGAGAGGAACCCAGGGAGATACTGGTGTGCCTCAGGCTGTCAGCAGGCACAGGAAAAGCCATCTAAAGAAGCAAGCATATGGAAGAGTCAGAATCCGTATCTGTTGATGCGGTGCTCCCCTCATTCCTCTTTTTTGGTTGTAGCCAAGGCTCTCCCTCCTGTCCAGGTAGCTCTGTAGCTCCCTTACCTGGCTTCCCCACTTCCAGGTTGACGTTACTCCTTCCTCCACACCAGCACTCACTCCCCTTTCCAAAAGATCAAGTAAGTGGCTCTTCTGTTCAGAATACGTTGCTTTTTCACTGTTTGTCTCACACACTCACACACACACATACACTCACCCAAATCCTTCATGAAACGTTTATATTCTGACCCCAGCCAATTCTTATAACATCACCTGTCCCTACTTTCTGCCAATCAACAACACCAGATTCTCATTACCATCCAGCCTCCTGGCTTCTTTGTGTCTGGAATGTCACTGACACCCCAGAACCTGCCATCTGTCCTCCTCATCCTTATCTTTCCCTCCCCTTCCCACAGCACATAGAGGAAGTTGTCTGGGTTACCATAGCACTTAGATTTGTACTTCTGACCTCAGTGATTTTTGTTGTTCACAGGTTTGTTTTCTCCTTTGAACTTTGAGTATTTTTAGGGCAGATATCTTCTGTCCATTCACCTTCACACCCCAGGACCTAGCAAAAGCCAAGTGCTTGTTGCAGGTGCTCAAAGGTAGTTTTTGAGGAAGGATATTCATGGAGACGTTTGTTGTGTTTTAAATATTTGATATGCTTTTGGACTAGATATAGACAGCTCTTAATGTGTCAATCATGATAACAGGTTTCTAACATATGTTGGTTTCCTCACCATCAAAATAAAAATGTTAATCTATGTTATATAACAATTAATGTGTAAGAACAGATAGTTCAAGTACCAGGGAAAAATCTGGTTAGGAGATTGGCATGTGAATCCAAACACCCTTTTCAAGTGCTTTGAAGAAAAGTGAGGGGTAGTCTTCCTTGATAAAGATCCAGGTTTTGGGTATGTCTTTTTGCCTGAATTTGCTTAGATATAAAAATTGGGGATTGAATTACAGCTCTTCTCTCCTTTTTTTTTTTTTTAAGATTTTACTTATTCATGAGACACACACAGAGGCAGAGACATAGGCAGAGGGAGAAGCAGGCTCCCCACAGGGAGCCCCATGTGGGGCTTGATCGCACGGCCCCTGGCATCAAGACCTGAGCCAAAGGCAGATGCTCGACCACAGAACCACCCAGGTGCCCCTCTTCTCCTTTAACTCTAAAATTATATGATTCCAGTGGTTCTACTTAACAAGTGTTGAATATTACATATGTTTCTGTATGTGCTCAAATTAGCAGTCCAAGCTACACAGAAAGACCAGCTTTTTGCCAGTGCTGCAAGGCATATTCAGAAGTTCATTTGACTTTGAATAATGAACATGCAAACACATTAAATGATCATTTCCACAACTGTTCTGTTTCTTTAAGAGACCTCGCTTGTTAAGTTGGAAGATCATTGAACCATATGAGGGTCAATAAAAGAATAAAAAGTCACTGGTTAGTGATTTCAGTACAAGGAACTTGATCCTAGTTCACTATCAGTGTCCATATGCTGCTCACAGTCAAAGGGGGAGTGTTGGATCCTCAGCAGCTTGAACTTCCTCAGGATGGTTTCTGGAAGAATAATCAAGCTCCTGGTTTTTGAGCTGCTTGAGTTTGTGGCTTTCTCCACACCCACGCTTGTGATTATGGAACAGTTTGCCTATCAAAGCCTAACAGGTACCCCCGGAAAAACACATTATTGGCTGATTGTTTCCTGTTCCATTGCCTATGTGGCTTCAGTGACTCTACTGATTTGGGTTCCCATAAAAGTTCTCTTATACAAGAAGTATCGCCTTTACAAAAAAATTAAAGGATGGTAAGTAGAAGGGTTCTAAAGCAGGGAATCTCGGTGATGCTTTCAAAGATACTTTCTCAGGTATTATGTGTAAGGATATTAGCGTAGCACGAATGTACATAAGGTATATGCATTATGATTAGTGAGAAGTCATTATCACCATTTCTTTAAATGTGTTATTTTGGTGTCTTCCTTTTTTTTTTTTTAATAGGGGCATTATTCTGACTTGTAGCAAAAAGTTACACATGTTCATAAGCTTATAGTTAGCATGAGTCTATGATATTCTGAGTACTAGATGTTGGACCTAATTCCTCTGTTCACTGAACTGCATAAAGTTATCACAGTGAATTTATAGAAATCAGAACTGTAAATTTATAACATAGAATTTTACTTTTTTGTGAAACAAAGTAATGTCTGTTTTAAGATGTTTGCATTGTTTTGCAGGTCTAAAGCATCCTTTGACCCTTAACCAACTGAGATTTTTAAGCACCTGGTTTCTTTACTTAGATTTTAAAAAATGATACTTTACTATGTTAGTAAGTTCTTTTTCCCTCGTATGTGGTGGGGGGGGGTTACTTCAATAATAATTCAGAAATAATTTAAATAAATTAAGATATAATGTTAATTCAGCAGTAATTTGATGACTGTATCACCTGTATTGACTGAGTACAAATAATGTCTGATACTAATTTATTTTAACTTTTAGATCTGCAGATCATATTTTTACTCATCTGAGATTTTTTAGTTTTCTTTGCTAAGTTAAACCTTCTTTCATACGAATCTTTTATTTTAAAGTCAAACAACATCAACACATTTGAAAAGCAAGCAGCTGGGAATTGTAACAAGGGCAGGAATGTGAAAATTATAGAGAAAGTGGTCTAGTTGTATCAGGAGGGTAAAGAAGAGGAGAACTGAAATGTGGAATTCATGAGCATTCTCTGGTGCCAATTCTAGATATAGCTCCACAAATCTTGCTGGGAGACTTTCAGTTCCTTGAGGGCAAAGATCTAGAAGGGTTTCGGGAATAAACCATTTGGTTGACACTGTGTTTATTGGTGGAGTTTAGGGATTTTCCAAACCTTGCCCCAAAGTCTCATGATTACCTAAGGAGCAGGTTTAGAGCTGAGCTAGGCCCTTCACTCCTCACACCACCAGGAGTTGCTTTGACTGTCCAGGACTCCTTGCTTGACTGGGAGTTTTGAGGGAAGGGTGGAATATCCAAATGACTGTAGGAACCATTGGTTTACTCCCACCCAGGAAGGCACTTCTTGATTTTATTTAATTTTTTCACATTGACTCAAATCCCTAGGACTCTAGTTTCTGAATATCAGTCAGGCAACAAACCTTCCATATCAGTTATTATCATCATCTTAAGTTATAACTGCTTCTTTACTGATCACGTATATGCTAAGAGATTTACATGTGAATTTCATTTCCTTTTATACCACTTTGTGAATTAGGTATTTTCCTGACTTTTTCATTATTATTCCCAAGAGGAAACATGATTCGAGAGGCTTTGCAACTTCCCTGGTCATTTAACTAGTGAATGAAAGGACCAAACTTTGGACCTCCATCCATTTGACTCCATAATTGGTACTTCTAACCACTCTCCTAAACTGTCTTTGAATGACAAGATCCCAATCTGCTGGGTTTAGTTGAGGGCAAAGAAGAGAATAGTCTTTCATTTCTGTACTCTCCAGTACACATTTTGTTTTACAAATTTGGATCCTGTGCTCCCTTCTGCTAATGAGTCTTGGGCTTTTGCAGTTATAACTTCCAGTGAATTCTTTGGGGAAATACTCTTCTGGCCTTTCATTTTCTTTTGTAGGTGTGGCTGACCTAGGTGTTCTAAATAGACACAGGTTATCTATAATTTCAGCACAACTGTGAAACTATTTCCTCATGGCCTCATTCATGAGCACTGTCATATTGCTATCTCTTACTGGCATAGAAGAGAAGAGTTACCTAGCACTATTCTAGGAGCTTTACACATTCTATACTATTAAATTTAAGCTTTATGACAGTCTGATGAGGTGTATGCTAGTGTTCTCATTTTATAGATAAAGAAATGGAATCTCAAATAAGTGATCAACTTTGTCAGGTAATAAAGTTCATAAGCGGTGGAGCTGGGATTTGTAAACCCAGATTGGTCTGAATCTATGCCATTTCCTTTATCTTGTATAACTTTTCCTTTATTTTTTTTTCCTATCTTTGAGTGCCAAGTGTATTTTAAGATCAGTGCAAATCTTTTGGTGTCATTAAGATATATTCTCTCCAATGATGTATATTTGATTGTACATCAAATTGTATACTATATGATTCTCAACATTATATTTATGGATATTTTAATATATGTGGTAATGTAGAGTGTTGATCTTAATTGCTAGATAAAGATGATGCAAAAATAATTGGTATTATAAAAAGTAGGAATTGAAATAATGATTTCTGAAGAATGCTTAAATAGTTGTTTATGCAAAATTTTATAGATCCTTAGCATTCACAGATAGATTGTTGATGAGCCTATTTGAGGACCTCCCTGTAGGTTCATGATGGCATTATTAGCCTCATGAATTTGGTATTCAGGAAAGAATGAGTCATCCAACTAGTAAAGAGTTTGCCCTGGCCGTACAGCTGAGAGGTACAGACCTGAGTTGAAATCCCAGCTTTGACAAGTGACTGTGAGGACTTCTGTGAGTTATTTAAATTCTTTGAATTTTAATTTTCTCGTGAGCATTACAGGGACAACCTAGCTTTTTCACTTGAGTGTTGTTTTAAGAAATGGAATAAGATAATGAGTTCCAAGCATAATGCCTGGCACATAGTATGGATTCAATGAATATTATTGTTATTACCTCAGGCTGAGTTTAGTATTTCCATTTAAAATATGATCTTGTTTAGGAGCACCTAGGTGAATTAGTAGGTTAAGTGTCTAACTCTTGATTTCAGCTCAGATCATGATCTCAGGGTTGTGGGACTGAATCTTGTTTTGAACTCCATGCTGAGCGTGGAGACTACTTAAGATTCTCTCTCCTCTGCTTCTCCTCACCCCATCCCCCCCAATTAAAAACCAAAAAAAAAAAAAAAACCCCCCCCAAAAAAAACCCATGATCTTTTTAAATTTTCTGAATGACTCTGAGAAGTGGTAGAGGTAATGATCAAAAAATGATGAATACAATTATAAATGCCATAAATGATACTCCTTGAATTTGGAAAATCTGGTAGGTCTCTTTATCCTTTGAAAAAATGAAGACCAATATAATAATACCATGAGTATCTTGCAAAGTATTTGACATTCATATAGTGCTTTTTGTGTTTTTTTTTTCTCACTTAACCTGAATGCCAGTGTTGTGAAATTGACCAAATGGATATAATTCCTATTTTGTAAGGAGGGAACAATGCCAAAGAGCTTAAGACATGTACACTAAATCAGCAGTAGAATCTGAACTTTAATCCAGTACTCTTTCCTTTACTCTTGTGAAACACTTCATTCTCTTTAGAATGATTGTTCCTTTTTAGGGATGCCTGTCATAATTCATAATAGACTAGGGAGATGATTTGAGGAATGAGGAAAAGCTATTTATATACACACCACATTGTATATCCCAGTAAATAAGAGAGCCTGGGAATATCAGTGAATGTGTGAAACCATTGAGCTACAGGGCTAGTCTGCAACTGGAGTGATCGATCTCAATGAAGAGGGTACCTGGGGACAGGATAATAATGGAGGACGTGTAGGGATTCCCAGAAAGCCTTGGGACCCAGGGATGCATTTCAGGAATTCTCTCAAATCTTTCAGAGTACAATTACCTTAGATTATGACATGTCAGGAATTCCGGGCAGTGCCACATTTGAAATACATCAACATTTGGGACTACATTTTGCCTTGCTTAAGTCCTTAACCTATTTTTTTTAAGATTTTATTTTTTTATCAGGGAGTGAGAAAGAGGAAGAGAGCACAATCAGGGGGAGCAGCAGGCAGAGGGAAAAGCACACTTTCTGCTGAGCAGGGAGCCCAATGTGGGGCTTGATCCTAGGACTCTGGGATCATGACCTGAGCCAAAGGCAGATACCACCCAGGTATCCCAGTGCTTAACCTATTAGACAGGATTTGCTGTTGATTTGTGGTAGTAATTGTAGTTGTAGTAAAATAAAAGAAGTACTTATCAAAAGCTGTTCAATAGTAGCACTATGTACCAAGCATAGTTATAAATACATTGCCTATATTGTTTTAGCTTATTCTCTAACCTTTATATGTGAGAACACTTAGAGCACCCATCTGACAAATGAGGACACTGGGGCACAGAAGTTCCAAGACCATGCAGCCAGTGAGTGAGCTGTGGAGCCAACACTGACCACAGGGTGCTCTGTCCCCAGAGCCTTGTCTCCCAAGCACCTTACTATTCCACAGCAGCACATGCAGGTTACATGCACCGTGATAATAATACTTGGGCACTGCTGGACAGGCTGAATAAACTGAAGGAAGTAGAGCTTGCTCTTTTCAGGACTGGGAAAGTCATTAGTAAGTTACCATGAACTAAACGCTGGTGCTTCACAGTTACTTCTTCCGCGAGCACTCTTGTTTCTTTCAATGTATCTGTCCATCTTCTATTCACTGGCAATAATTTTGTGATACTTGACTATAGGCTTTTTCTTTCTTCCCCCACGATATCCAGTAAATCAGGAGTATATTTACTTTTGCTTTTCTCTCCCACTTTGAGCAGTAAGTCACCAGATTCCATTAAATCTTCCTCTTTCATCTCTCTTGCATTACCTCTTTGTTCTCCATGACTGTTTTCCTCACCCGAGTTAGGCACTAACTTCCAGGGCCATCATCATACATGGGACATGGCTCCCCAAATTTTCATATATTCAAAACCAAGATCAGATCATTTGTCCTGGTTGTTTTGTTCAAGGAAGCATGAAGAACATTTTATTAACCAATGCTGGGGCTCTGATACCCTAGTTTTTGTGTCTTTAATTATGAAAATAGTCTTCCTTATTTCCATATATGAAAATAAAATCTGCCATCATGAAAATTCCTCCCCATCTTTTCTGTAGACTTCATGTCCTCTGTCCTCCCTTTATATGCTAGTGAATTTGGCCATGTCCAGGAACTCTGCCCAATTACCCCCACTCCCAATTTTCTAGAACCCCCTAGGACCCCCTTTCTTTTTAAGTAGGCTCCATGTCTAACATGTCTAACATGGAGCCCATGGGGCTTGAACTCACGACCCTGAGATCAGACCTGAGCTGAGGTCAAGAATTGGATGCTTAACTGACTGAGCCACCTGGGTGTCCTCCAATTTCCCCCCTTTTATTGCTTTACAAGCACTCTAATTGTCTCATAATATAAAATGCCACTTATATGATGATTCCCAAAATTGTGTCTCCAGGGGTGACTTAGAGGAAAGTGTGTATATTAAAGTTTTTCAAATATTTGAAAGTAGCGACATCACCCTGCCATCTCATGCACACCCCATGGCAGTCTCCTAAGTCTTCTGTGGTGCGCAGGTTTCATCAGGTATTCTTGTCCTGTGATTTCTGGACCTTTTACCCTTTTGGATATTTCCTTGGGATGATGACTGGCTTGTTAATTTTCAGATGATCTCATTGATACCCTGATGTCCTGTTGATGCAACTCAGCTTCAGCCATTGGTGTGATGTATTGACTTCAACTAGAACTGTGTCACTTTTATAAGGAGTTTCAAAACTGAGGGTGTGACTTCTAGAAAAACTTGCTCTCATTGCAGTTACCTCATCTTGTGCTGAGGCAACTTCCATGGCCTTTAAGTGCTACAAAGTCAGAGTGTGCCTTATGTATCTTTCCGTCCCAGGAACAGAGTATAGTTCACATATTTAACAACAGTTTATATGAATGGATGAATGCAGAACTTGACTTATAGTATGAGCTCACTGGGGATAGTGTCAAGAAGAAGTGTTATTTTTTGTTGGGAAGTTAATGGCAGATCATGGGAAGTCTTGAAAGACAAGGAAGGAAACTTTGACTTGAAGAGCTAGGTGATAGAGAATGTGTACAAGTTTCTGAGCTTAGAGTGGTTTCCCAAGTTATTATCTGACCTGTTCCACTCACCATACTTTCTCTATGAGAAACCTCAGGGCCATAAGTCTTCCTTCCTGCACAAATAGGAAACTTTAGCTTACCATGGCTGAGGTCTTTCTATGTAGGCCTACTCCTGGGGGAGTCTCTTTCTAAAATTTACTCCAGATGCCCACAGAGCTCTACTGGTAGTGACCTAACTCATCCTTCCATCTGGAACTTACACCACATCCACAAGTCCTTCTCCTTAGGCATTCTACAGCCTTGCACTAGTCTAGCATGAGTACACCTTCAAAGATGTGTCTGTGGGTGTTTCAACATAAATTTCATTGTATAAATTGCCAGGATTGCTGTTACAATGTACCACAAACTTGGGAGCTTAAACAGTAGAAAGGTACTGTCCCCTAATTCTGGAGGCCAGAGATCTGAAATCAAGGTGTTAGTTGATTCTTTTTGAGGGTTGTAAGGGAGAATCTGTCCCAGGCCTCTCTCCCAGCTTCTCACAGTGTGCTGGTACTCTTTAAAGATGCATCACACTGCTTGATCTCTGCCTTCCTCATCATGCAATGTCTTCCAGTGTTTCTTCACATAATCTTCTGTCTATACATTCTCCAAGTTTTCCCTTTTTATAAGGACACCAGCCATGTGAGATTAGGGCCCACCCTAATGACCTCATTTTAACTTATTACCTCTGGAAAGACCCTATTTCCAGATTAGGTAACACTGTAAGGTACCAGGAGTTGGAACTTCAACATATCTTTTGGGGGGAACACAATTTAACCCACAACACTTAGTAATAAATTATAAAAATATATTAGCAGTAAAGATTTTCAAATATAAATTATCATTATTTCTGGTTACATAAAACACAGAACTTGGATTAGGAACAGGTTACATCTTTATTTTTACTAACCTCTCTCTAATTGAAAGGTATAATTTTGAAGGTTGGTAACAAACCACAAGTACTATTACCAGAGTCTGTAATTTCATTATGTAGGTCTTTTCATATCACATTACTTCATACTATGGTTTATGATCTTCACCACCTTGAAATTATGAGTAATTTCAGTTTCCACTAGATCTTGGGTACTCCAAAGAAAATAAGAAGAAAATGTGTTCATAGATAGGCACATGTATTACTATATCAGAATTTTAAAAAATTGGGATAACTGAATTTCAACATAATTGCTTTGTTTTTAAAAATTATATTTTGAGAAACATCCATAGGATTTATAAAATTCTCAGAAGTTTCACTGCACAAAAAAAGTTCTAGAACGTTGTTCTAGCCAGTGGAGATAACATAGTGAAACCACTCAGATAAGTTTCCTGCTCCCACGGAACTTGGTTTGTGGATTGGCAACAAGGAATGTGTAAAGAGTAAACAAGAAATAATCAGCAGAATTTCAGATAGTCATAAGGCTGTGAATATATACAATTTGGATGAAAATGGGTGTCAGACACAGAAGATCCAGGAATAGAGAGCCCCCGGCAAAAGGAGTAGCCAATGTACAACTTGAAGGTGGGGCAAGCTTGCTGTGATCATGAAATAACTGGAAGGTCAGTATGGCTGGAGTAAAAACAATTTTTGAGAGAGAGAAAAGTCATTCTAAATGAGAAAGAGAGTAGGAGGAAGAAGAGAAACCATGTATAGAACATGTAGCCTAGGGTAATAGGTTTCAATTTTATTCTAATTACATTTTTCACATACTGGATATTTTAAAAAATATATAAAATACACACGTGTATATTTTATGAAAAATATACATGAAGTTTATCATCATAACCATCTGTAACTGTACAGATCAGTGGCATTCAGAACATTCACACTGTCTCTGCCTCTCTCATGAGTAAATAAATAAATCTTTAAAAAAATAAAAAACACTGTTATGCCATCACCACTATCAATCCACAGAACTCTTTGTCTTCTAAAACTGAAGCTTCATCTCCACAAAACACTAACTCTCCATTCACCCCACCCCCATCATTGGAGATTTTTGAGCAGGGCAGTGATATGTTTTTCATTTTAAAGATATAACAGTTTGCTCTATGGAGAAAACGTTGCTAGGCAAGAATAGAAGTACTAACAGGAAATCGGTTAGGAAGTCAGATGAGAGATGATAGCAGATGAGCTACAGTGTTAACAAAGGATGGAATGGAAATGTATTTTCAGTAAATCTACTTGCAGTCAACCAGACAGCGTTTGATGATAATCGGAACAAGTATGGAGAAGGATGTGGAGTCTTTTTCAGGCCTGTTAAATCTGAGTGGCCTGTTAGACATCCCAGTGGAGGTACCAAATAGAATTGGGCATACAAGCCCAGAGCTCAGGAATATATATATATTATATGATAATATATATAATATATATTATTTATACATATAAATACATGTCATAAAAATATTATATTTGGAAGTCATGGGTAAGTGGGTGGTATTTAAGCCATAGGATTGGCTGAGATAATTGAGGGAGAAAATATACACAAAGAAGAAGAGCAGAAGTAAGCCTGGGGCACTCTCTGTTGTTGAACACAGGCTGAGAAGAGGATTTTGTGAAGGCTCTAGCCAGTTTTAGAGAGCTGGGTGCTACAAGAACCTGGATCTGGGATCAGGAAAGGAAGCAAAGCTACTCCTTAAGAACCTCATTGTACCTCTGAGTCTTACTAGGAGAGAGGTCTGTCCTGTCTCCTAATTTACGTCTATACCCTGAACATCTAAGACCAGGCTGGCATAAATGGGACCAAGGAAAAATCTGTAGTTATTTGAAAGAGTTCAATACTTTTTGTACTTAGAAACACATTATCATATAAATATAATTAGTAAAATGTATATTTAAGGAAAGAGAAAGTATTTCATTATGCAGAAGCTTTGAATATATTTTGTCTTCCCATAAATTAACTATGGTAAGTGTATATTTTAATTCTTTCTGTCATAAGACATTTTATGTATTATATATGTATTATATCTCAATAACTATTTGATTAATCATGCAAAGTTTAAGAAGTCCAAAAACATGTGTGAAATATATATGCATACATATATCTGTGATTTTTTAAAAAAGATTTTATTTATTCATGGGGAGCCCAATGAGGACTCAATCCCAGGACCCCGGGATCACAATCTGAGCCAAAGGCAGACTTTCAACCACTGAGCCGCCCAGGCATCACTATATGTGATTTTATATATATGTGACATATATAAAATTTTATATTTTTGTATATATATTTTCTATACATGTGATATATATAATTTTTATATATCATATATATGTATATATAATTTTGGTTCAAGTAAGAAATATCCAAATGTTTTCACTTGAAGTCATTCTTGATATATGATTTGTAAATGTCTTTTTTGAAAAACCAATTTTAGAGATAGGGTATAATATACCTTAGTAAAGTCATGTTCTTTTTTCTAGTTGGTCATCAGAGCTAGAACTTTGGGGCAAGATTCCAAATAATGAATAATGAAAATGTTGAATGTCTCTTCTCTTGCACTGAGACGCTCTTAGAAATCCATAGTTTGCTAGTTATTTGGAAATGTTTCACCCCTTTGTTCTAGAAAATATTCCGGTTTTTGCATGTGTTGCCCTTTGCCATACTCAAACATTTGGGAAATGGAAATAGGGAAGCAGTTGTTTCTTAGAAAAACTATAGATGAATGGAACAGGAACTGCAAAATTAGCAAAATGTAACAGGAACTGTTGATCTTGTACATTATTGCTTTTGCTTATTTTTTCTCCTTTGCTAGGAGACCTGTTATGGTGATGTGTGTTGTATTCACTACACTTCCCAGCTTCAGCTTTTCTATCGCAGTTACTGAGGTATGGAATTTTTATTTCTTCTGCAAGATTTTGAGATTTTGAAATATCCCTTGTTACTGAATTTTGATAGAATAATATGCCTGAAAATTATCTTAAAGTTTATTTTATTTAGGCTTCTTCCAAGTTACATTGTATATATTTAAAGTCCTAAGATCATCATTACCTCTGAGATTGTGAAGGAAGGTCTAGCAGCTAATTAAACAAACAAACAAAACCCTTCTGTGTTTGTGTATGAGAGACAGGAACATTAATTTCAAAATAATAAAAAAGGAATCTGAAAGCAGATCCACCTTTATTTCTTTTAACTAGAGGTCTTTTAAACTAGTGTCCTCAGTTCTAAACAATATCCAAAGGAAGAACTACTCACATTACAAGACCTTTGATAATATATCCATTGGCGAAGGATTTGTACATGATATTTATGTGAAAGTAAATATGACTATATTTTGACTAAATGCAGCTTCAAAACGACTCTGGTAGATGGGCATCTATAGGGCTTGGTTCTCAGCATTCAGTAGATCGTATATCTACCTCACATACACAACTCCTATGGATTGAGGGTCTAACTCCCTTATGTGAGAGGCTGGTTCAAAGCTGCCTTCCAGGAACTGTGGTGTTCCAGAGGCTTTTCAGTTCATTTTTCCCAAATATTATAGGCGAAATTTCCAGGTTGTGAGAAGTTTGGGTTAGAAGAATAATGCCCTATTAACCTTATTAATTTACATGATGCTGTGAAAAATATAATTTTCACTTCTCTAAAGTGAACAACTTAAATTCTTTTATATTTCATAGATGAAATATGTTGAGTAGATACTTATCAAGTGCATATTACATCCCAGGCACTGTGTTAGGTACTGGGATAGAACACTCAGAAAATTTGACAGAGCCTCTGGCCTTCAGTAATTATTAATAGTAGAGAGAAAAATAATAGGCAATTAGAATAGTTCTGATAGGCATTATGAGAGAAGTGAGTACTGGGTAGTGTATGATATCATTAGAAATACATGGTTGTTAGAATATATCTTAGATGCTACATTAGGACAATGTATGAATGGGTTAGAGTAACCTCAGAAGAGCTCCACAAATGTACTTTGCATCAAACAGCAATATGTGAATATTCTTATCTAGATTTATCATTTCTTCCTCCCTCCTCCCCAAAGACTTTGTAAAGCACTTGGGAGGTTCCCAAGACCTTTAAAAATTCAGTTTACAACATTTTAAGGAAACCTATTATCATTAAATGATTGTATATTTGTAGTTTTGATTGCCCTTTTTGCTTATTTTCTATGATGCTCTTACCCACTGTTGCATTTTTCCTTCTTTCATTTAATTTTTCTCTGAAGTATAACACACAAATAGAAATGTGTATAAAACATAAGATATACAATATTAATGGATATCACAAAGTGAACCCCTGTGTAAACACTACTCGGGTCGAAAAGTAAAACTTTGCCAGCTCCCTAAATGCAACCCCCATGTTTTTTGCAATAACCATCTTTCCGTTCTCCTCAAGTTACATTGTATATATTTAAAGTCCTAAGATCATCATTACCTCTGAGATTGTGAAGGAAAGTCTAGCAGCTAATTAAACAAACAAACAAACTCTTCTGTATTTGTGTATGAGAGACAGGAACATTAATTTCAAAATAATAAAAAAAGCAGGAATCTGAAAGCAGATCCACCTTTATTTCTTTTAACTAGATGTCTTTTAAACTAGTGTCCTCAGTTCTATCCAATATCCAAAGGTAATTTCTACCTTAACTTCTAATACCACAGATTGGTTTCTCTGTTTTTGAATCTTTTTAAAGGGAAAGACAATTATATATCTGCCACTTATCTATTGTATATCTAATTATCTATTTAATATGTGTCAGGCTTCTTTTATTCAAAAGTGTGACTCATACAACCATAGTTCATTCGTTTTCATTCTGTAGAATATTTCATTTTGTGAATATGTTAGTTTATCATTTCTGCTTTTGATGCCTCCATTCAGTTGTGTCTGATTTTGGTTAGTACAAATAATGCTGCTGTGAATGTCTTTGAGTATGTCTACTGATGCACATATGCAAGAATTTTATTTGGTTAAATATGCAGGAGTATTAATTGATGGGTCTTAATATATTCAAATGTTCAACTGTAGTAGAAAATGCCAGTTTTCCAAAGAGATTCTACTAATTTAGACTTAACACTGGCAGAGAATGAGCATGCCTATTGGTCTATATCCTCACTAACCTTACCTTGTAAGTCTTTGAGCCCTTCTGGTGGGTATATTCTTGAATCTCATTGTAGTTTTATATTGAATTTCCCCAATAACTAATTGAGCATTTTCTTACGTTGCCACTTTTTTTTCCTATTGTGTCACTTACCTTTTTAGAATTTATTCAGAAGTTATATATATATATATATATATTCAGATTTCAAGCTCTTTGTTAATTATATGTATTTCAAATATAGTCACACTCTGTGATTTAATACTTTTTATGCTATTTTTGGACAAATAGTTGTTCATTTAAAAACAGTCCAATTCATCAGTTTCTTTTCTTCATGGATAGTAATTTTGATAACTTGAGAATATTTTGTCATACTGTGAATCTGAACCCCAAAGACCAGAAGATTTCCTCCTATACTTTATTTTGGAGCCTGTCTTGTTTTACATTCTCTTTTAGATTCACAATCCATTTGAAACTACTTTTTGCATATATTGTGCAGTCGGAAGTTCATTTTTCCTCCAATCAATGTCTAATGGATAGAGCACTATTTGTTAAAAAGTCTGTCTTTCCACATTTCTCTGCAGTGCTACTTTTGTTATAAATCACGTATGTGTGTGTCTATTTGATATATATGTGGGTGTGTGTGATATATATATGAATATACACACACATCTATTTCAAGTCTTCTGTTTTGTCCACTGCCTGCTATTATATACCTATGCCAACACCACACTGAATTCTTACAGCTTTATAATAGCTCTTTATATCCAAAAGAGTAAATATTTATATCTTTTTTGTCTAAATGTCTTGCTGTTTGTATTTCTATGTGGATTTTGGAATCAGCTTATCATTTTCTGCAAAAACTTTGAATTTTGATTGAGGTTGCGTTGAATGGTATCATTTTTTTAAAATCTCATTTTCGGGATCCCTGGGTGGCGCAGCGGTTTAGCGCCTGCCTTTGGCCCAGGGCGCGATCCTGGAGACCCGGGATCGAATCCCACGTCGGGCTCCCAGTGTATGGAGCCTGCTTCTCCCTCTGCCTGTGTCTCTGCCTCTCTCTCTCTCACTGTGTGCCTATCATAAGTAAATAAAAATAAATAAATAAAATAAAAATCTCATTTTCCCTTTATGGGTATTTAGAAATAATTTATCCATTTGGGGGAGGTTTTACCCATGTACAATTATGTAGTCTATGAATAATGATACATATTTCTTTTCTTTCCAATACTTACAGTGTTTATTTCTTTCTCTTGTCTCATTACACTGGTTAGGACCCTCTAGTACAATGTTGAATAGACTTGGTCATGGTGGCACCTCGTCTTCTTCCTGGTCTCAGAGGGAAAACTCTCAACATATCACCACTAATATTATGTTTGCTATAGGTTTTTTTTGGTAGATACCTTAATCAGATGAAGGCAGTGTCCCAAAAGTTGGCTGGATTTACCAGGACTCTCCCTTCTTGGAAGACACTGAACTCCATCCAATATCTATGCCCCTAATTCTTTGACCTAGGGACTTCCAAAGGCTCTGCTTAGCAGTACAGTTGGAGGAAATTACCCATCCCATCATTACCAGGAGCCTGCTGTTATATTTATGCCTGTATTTACCAAGTTTTATGGGGTTGAACACCTGAAAAGCTGTAAATCGAACTTCTAGTCTTTTAGGAAATATCTTTATAATTAATTTAGTGCTGCTTCAGACTATTAAAAGAATTTTAAACAAAGAAAGTATAAAAATGTAATCCTTCCAAATGGTTTTCTGAAAACAGGTTAAAAAAAATAATGGTACTGCGTCTCCCTTACCTGAAACATTACCTGACCTGCCAGTTTCTCTGGTTCTGACTTCCTTGATTGTGGTTGATATTATCGAAAAACTCAGGATATATCCTCTTAGAGGGCAGCAAAAGAGTAAGTATTCTTTTAAATATAAATATCTTTAGGAGTTTGACAGATTATTTGTATTTTGGTAGTACTGATAAAGAATATACTTACAAATATTTAATATGAAAAATTTTTTTACTCTAGTGAGAAAATTATCTAGGTAAATTATTATAGATTTATATTTTTTAGGAACTCTCCTAAAACCTTAAGTTTAGGTAAATAAGTAGCTTAGTTTGGGACACCTTTGTGGGTTGTTTTGTTTTGTTTTGTTTTGTTTTTTTGTGGGGGGACATCTTTGATACAGAAATCAATGTGACTACTGCAATTATGTCCTAGAGAATTATGTGTTTTTAATTGTGGATTGTCAAAAAGCTAAATATCACACTAACAAAATCAAGATATACTGCAAATAATCCTGCAAAAAAGATCAATCAAACCTAATTTAGGTTGGCCTTTAAAAAAAAAGGTATTTTGCTAATTGAATATTGTGTTTGTTCTTAAATTTTCTCAACTTTTTACTTAATTTTGTGTGATAATATCTGTGTTTAATTTATAAGTGTATGCTCTAGTTCTTATATGGCTAAGATTTTATATTTGGAGTGGGTAAGTTTTGTCTATTCACTTCCTGTCTGGTAGGGTGGTTGAGTTAAATTGAGTGAGTCACTAGGGAATTCTTTAGAGTAATAGGGATGACTACTACAGCCAGGAAGGAAAAGACCAGAGAATCATTTATGGCACATGAGCCACCAGCCTTCCAGTCATTCTTACTCCTGGAATTGAGAAATTAAACTGAGTTGGGAGGCCATCAGGAAATCTGAGACTCTGAGCTTCATGTTCTGTACTTTGTCCTTGGTAGGAGATGATGGTTGTTATGTTTAACATAACATAGTGTATGATAAGGTAGGTAAGATGGTAGCTAGTGGCCATCTGTTGAGGAAAAGGTATCCTTAAGTTACATCTGCCCTCCAGAGTCAAGTGTATTTGTCTGAATCTGAGGGGATTTGGGAATTGTCTGAATTGTCATATCCTTTGCCACTTCTCTAGACTCCTGATGCAAACCTATTTTGAAATTGGATTGTTTTTAATAATGCTATAATTTCCATTCTAATGTGGACTTTCTGTTTAAGCTCTTAGTGAAAGTTCTCTTTCTAAAAAATGTATGGGCATTTTTGGAAATAAGTTATTGGCATTTTATATTTTAAGTGATGAGTTGGATTGTTAAAGGGGAATTTTCCCTGTATCCAGTAATTACACTGAGAATTGAAATGAGAAAACTCCACAAAGAAGTCCGTCTTGGAGACAACACTTGATAAAATATTGCACAACTGCTTTTTCTTGTTTGAAGACCCTTCTTCTTGAGCTCTTGTCTGACCAACCTTGGGAGGGTTAATTTCTGGTTTAATAGCTCCACCATTTAACAAAATCATGCTTTAAAAAACCAGCATTCACTCAAAATACCTTTGCAAATATGAATATATGTTAATTTAACTGTTATGCAAGCTTTTGAACTCAAATAGTCCGCCATATGCATTTTGACATGCATACTAATAAAATAAATTATGTGAATTTTGAATTTATGGGGAATTCTCATTTATTCTCTGGAATTTAATACATAAATTCATAAACATAGAAGTTGTAATTCATAAATCTGAACATAAGCCGGTATGCTAAAATATGCTGTCACTGCATGTGGCACTTCAGAATCCAAGAGATAGGGTAGGGGTGGGTGGTGAACAAGCTTTAGAAACATTTGACTTCCTTTAGAAAATGTTTGGGAAAGGGAATATATTCTGTTCTGTGCTTTTTTCAGAGAGTTTGAAATACCTACCCATCTATGAGCTTGTAGCAGTTATGACCTTATGTGAGATGAAAATAAAATAATCTACAATGCTTTCTGGACACTTTCATGCCATCTCAACCATCTCAGTTACAAGCTGGAAAAGCTTGATCTTTGTGTAGCTTTTCCTTTTCTATAATTTTAAATAAAAGTTATTCAATATAGAAAAATATGCTTATGCTTAAAGCAGTCTTCACTGAATCAAGGAGTCCATTCTGCTAACTTTCCATTACCAGTTGAAATATCTCAGTATCAAGTGATTATCAGGTCATAACATCCAGGCTCATCATTTCACATATCCTGAGCCTCACATGGGAATATTTTTTGATACACAGATCTTTGAGGCACAGCTGTCTCACAGATGTATGCCATACCTAATAATGTCAGTCCCAGTCATGGGATCAAATAATAAGTATACTGCCTGAATGTCCCCAGCTCTTACTAGGATGAGGGTACAGATGAGCACACTTTGATATTTCTATTTGAATTTTACTAGCTCAATCCCAACCAATGAATTACTAGACATCCATTCCCCTTCCTCTTCCATATTGTTCCCTTTCCCATTTTTTAAGCCAGACCGAAGGTGAGTCTCTTGTAGTCTCATTTGTTGGTCCAGACTGCTAAATATTCCATTGTTCCTGCTTTTTTTCAGTTATCATTCTCATGCACAAACAACTTGTCATGCTATTTTTCCACCACTCTTGACTGACTCTGCTCTAAATGCTTTTAGTACTGCTATTACTTGCCTCTGGGATATTATTTGATGTTCCGCTGATGCTTTAGACTGATTGCTTTTCTTTTGACAGTTGGAAGACTGACTTCCTTCACTGAGTTCTACTTGTTTAGAGACATCCCAAACAGAGCAATAGATTTTCATTTGGGAACACAAGTCTTTTATGCCCAGAATGTATAAGTACCAACAGATTGGTCGTGATTTAACAACTTCAAGTAATAGTCATTCCACTCCACTGGAAACCATCATTTCCCCTCCTATCACTAGATCTTGTGGCTGATTCTGGTAGTGCCAGATTCCTTTTCTTGAGGTAGTTTTTTTCCATGGGATCTCATAGTTTCTCCTTTATCAGTTTTACTTGTATTTTCTGAACCCCAAATCATGGTCACCCTTAGATTCTCTTTGCCCCTATGTAGATTCCTTAACCTCCATAAAAGCCAGCAATGCAAACAGACACACAAAGAAGTCTGTGGTTAGGATGCATATTTTCAGTTCTACCTGCAAGGACTCATTTGAATAGTATAATCCTAGTTCAGGCACCATGTTACATGAGGAATAATAGAGTGTCATAGTTAAAGTACTATGCAGTGACATGTGAAGGAGTACTTCATTTAATGTAGGGTTTTGGAAGTCAGAAAAAAACTAAAGGGAATATCTGGGATTTGTAGGAATTAAAGCAGGCATAGTGAGGAAAGTTTTCTACATAGAAGGAAGATTGGGTCTCAAGAAAGTCAGGTATACATGTAATACACAGGCAAAAATAACCAGTTGAATTTCACTCCCTAAATGGAAAACCTATTGCTGGAATGAAAGTTGTCTTCTTAAAACCAGCTACTGTTTGTTTTTCAAATAGTCCATTTGGAAACCTGTACAACATTGCTTATGGGGGCTGTGGGCAGAAAGGGTGGCTTAACTGGAGTCACTGGTTGCCCCAAATCCCACTTGAACCAAATCAATACAACTTTTGTTTGTTTAGGAGTTGATATTTTATGTAAGATTTCATTTGGAAAGAAAATGGTTTTCCTGCAAAATGTCTGTTAACCATTAACCCCAGACCTCATTTAGATTCTAAGGCAATACCATAACTCAGGTGGCCAGTTCTCTACCTCTCCAGCCCATGGATCTCTGGGCATCATGGCACTGAACCACCAAAGGACAAAGTGCATCCTTATCCAATATCTTGTGACTGCTGTTGCTTTGGGATATGATACAATACAATACAATACTATACAACATACTAAAATCCACTACAATATAGCATTGCTGGGTGAGCAGGTCCATCCCACCAGAGCATACATAGGTTTTGAGGCCCAACACATAAAAAACAGATGCATTTTTTGAACATTCTGCTTCAAATTGTTTTATTTCTAATGTTTTCCCAAAATAATACATATAATTTTAAAATATCGTCAAATAAACATAAGCAAAAAAGAAGAAAATGGGGGACACCTGGGTGGCTCAGTGGTTGTCTGCCTTCGGCTCAGGGCGTGATCCCGGAGTCCCAGGATCGAGTCCCACACTGGTTCCCCTTGGGGAGCCTGCTTCTCCTTCTGCCTATGTCTCTCCTTCTCTCTCTCTCTTAGTGTCTGTTATGAATAAATAAATAAATAAAATCTTTTTTTTAAAAAAAGAAGAAAATGGAAGTCAACCATGATCCTGTAGACTAGAGATTTATAACTGATAACATCTTCATGGACATTTTTCGTTTAAGGAAACCTATTTTGCATCTTTTTTCTTAACAATATGTGGTGGGTATCATCCTTATTGTATCTTCTTCAGCTACATAGTTTTGATTGGTTGAATAATATTCCATTATATTAATGAACCCCAACATATTTAACTGTGATTTAATAACTCCTGTTGTTGGATGACTAGATTATTTTCTAGTTTTTAACTACTAAAAACACTATTGTTATGACTGTTATTCAGAAGTAAAAAGGGTTGCAGGAAAAAGCAAAAAGCAAAAGGATGTGGTGAAAATGAGCAGGGTGACATGGTTGGAGTTAAGCAGGGGAGGCAAGCCATGTGTGGAGAGTGCACATGCATTGATGGCGCAGGTGGTCAGTGTCTGGAGGACCCTGGCTGTATATGAGAGTTAGAAGCCACTTGTAGGTAACTGGCCAAGCAGTGGCTGGGGACAGAGAGAGTTAACTGCCACTGGATCACAGCCGAATGATATCAGGAGGATGACCACAGAGTGTCCTCAGAAGACCCTGAGCATCTGCACATGCCCAGACTCCTTGGCAATGACACTTGCCAGAGAAAATGGGACTGTTATGGACTGGCTGCACATGCAGACAAATACACAGGGGGTCGTTTGTAGGGGATTGTACCAACGGGATAGCAAGGTGGTTTGGCTGCATTAGGGATATCTGCACAGTCATAGACGGCTTGCTAGAGGTGAGATCAACAGGCTATTTGAGTGAAAACATCAGAGCTCTGCAGAGGAGGTGGTTTCCACTGTCACATCAGTAAGAAGTGCCAGGTATGATGTTGGCAGTGTAAGGTTTTCAAATAAATCTGCTCTCAGTGGACCTAGTCCAGTTCCTACTGTGTAGACTCTTTAATACCCAGAGATTGGGGCCAAGGGCTGCAGGATCTCAGAAGTATAGATGATTACTTTTTTAGGTTAAATGCCTAGAAGAATAGTTTCTGTCTCAAAGTATATATGAGCTTTTAAGGTTTTTGATGTGTTAATAAATCAAATGGCCCCCTCCAATGAATGCCCTAATTTACCATCTAAACAGTAGTGTAAGGAAACATCTATCTCTCCTCAACCCTGTAACTTCAGGTAACGTATTCCTTTTCATCTTTGCCAGTTTCATTGGTGAAAGTAGTATCTTATTATTTTAATAATGTGCTTAAGGCAGTAGTTGTGTTATGCATTTTCTCATAGGTTTCTTGGCTAATTGTATTTTTTTAAATCATATATTTATGTTCTCGATTTTTTTTTCTGTTGCTATATCCATTCTTTTGTTGTTGTTTTTACTACTGATTCATGAGTTCTGTAAATAGTAAGGAGATTAAACTTTGCCTGTCAGAAATATATATTACAGAGTTATTTGCCTTCTAATTTTACTATAGTGTTTTTGATATAGGAATTTTCTAACTGTGAAATAATCCAATCTGTAAATATTTCCTCTCTGGAGTCTGTCTAACACTACTTTTAAAGCAGTGTTATGCTTTAAAAATCTTTTTTTTTCACTCCACTCCAATGTGATATAAATATTCACTAATTATTTTATCAAAAGTTTTGTACATTTAAATGTTTCTTGAAGGGGCACCTGGGTGGCTCAGAGTTGAGCGTATACGTTTGGCTCAGGGCGTTATTCCCGGGGTCCTGGGATTGAGTCTCCCCTGCATGGAGCCTGCTTCTCCCTCTACCTATGTCTTTGCCTCTCTCTCCATGTCTCTCATGAATAAATAAATCTTAAAAAAATATATTTCCTGAAGAGAAGAAGTTGGAATCTCTGTAGGGTATAAATTCATTAATTATAGGTAACCAATAGATCAGAAATGATAATTAGTATATTTATTTACTTGATCTGGTGCAGCTTTTTTTTTTTTTTAAGGGATTTTTATTTACTTATGAGAAAGAGAAAAAGAGCACCCAAGCAGGGCAGAGGCAGAGAGAGAAGCAGACTCCCCATTGAGCAGGGAGCCCAGTGCAGGGCTCAATCCCAGGACCCCAGGATCAGGACCTGACCCATAAGGCAAACACTTAACTGACTGAGCCACCCAGGTGCCCCGAGGCAAAGCTTTTAGACTCCTGCCTCTATTGTATTTCTGTCCATTTCTCCTGGTATTTCCAACATTTTAAAAAAGGACTTAATAGAGCGCTTTAAAAATGTCAGTGTCAGTCACAGCAACCCCCGATATAGTGAATCAGGATCTCTGAGGATATATTTAAATTTTTTTTTTAAATTTTTATTTATTTATGATAGTCACACACACAGAGAGAGAGAGAGAGGCAGAGACACAGGCAGAGGGAGAAGCAGGCTCCATGCACCGGGAGCCCGACGTGGGATTCGATCCCGGGTCTCCAGGATCGTGCCCTGGGCCAAAGGCAGGCGCCAAACCGCTGCGCCACCCAGGGATCCCTATTTAAATTTTTAAAAACAAAACTTCACTGGATTCTGATTTGTATCCCTAATTAAGAGCAGTCATTCTCACTTCTGACTACACATTCAGAACACCTAAGGGACTTGAAGTTTTTTTTGACTCCCAGACTTAACCCTAGATAAATAAATCATCATTTTGGTGGAGGATAGGACCAGGCACAAGTAATTTTGAAAGCCCCCGAGGTGATTTACACTTGTGAATGCGTTTCAAGTGGATGCACAGAAAGCAAGCAGGGGCAGTTTACACCTATTAACACCCCAGTGCGTTTGTGAAATAGAAAACAAAGTTACCCGTAGAGAGCACTGGGGATGGATGGAAGGGAGAGAATCTGTAACAGGATGGGTAAGATTTGGAATAACTGCTGAGGGTCAAAGGCAAGGAGATGGATGCATGAGAGATGCATAGGGTTTGGTCTAGGATGGAAACCAGGAATTTGTCCTGGGACCAATCAAGATTATGAGCCCTTACTTCAACGATACTGAGAAATCTGGGCATTGATCGTAGAAAAGATAGAACTGGAGGCCTGATCCAGGTTTAGAGGAGTTCACAGAGCAGGAATGGAAGAAGGAAAATGATCTGTTACTTTACTACTTATTTCTTCTTATTGAATTCTACAGTTTCTTAAATGAATGACAGTGATGATTTTTATTGAACATGTAAGCTATTTCCAGTGAATCATGGACCATCCCATGAATATGTATGCAGGGACTCACCCATGGGTACTCACCAGAGTTATCTTTGCAAAATACATATGCATGAGCACCATCTACTGATCAGTACACCAGGGGACAGTTGTTAGGGTCTCAGCATCTACAATTACTTCTTCGGGTTACATGCCTAGACCAGCAATTTCTGGCTTGAAATATATGCCAGGCTTTAAGGTCTGGCATCCACAATTTTTAAAAATTCCAAACAGTTCTGGTACCCGCCCTGACTAAGGGCCCCTGGTAATAGGCCCACGTATCAGGAACTGTGACATATACCAAGTTAAAGGCTGAAAGCCCAAATCCAAATTCCTGAAGCTACTAGCTTTCCATATTTCCTTGAAAGGGAATGCCACACACTTTAACCAAATAGAAGGTAAAAGCTACCACAGACAATAAAGGGGAGATAAAAACCAGACATTGCTTTTTCTCTGAATAAAATGAATGGCACTTTGAGTTCCCCTTTGTTTCTTTTTAAGAAAAAGCTTATTATACAATATGAGCCCAGCGTGTGAGCTGGGTTTCCATAATGTGTTTTGCAATGTGTGTTTAGAGAGTACATATGAGGAACACTGTGTTCGTGGCCATGCCAAAAAGGAGGGATGTATTTCCTTCACACACAACCCCCCTTTGCTATTTAGAAGAAGGAAGTTTTAGAAAAGTGTGTTAGTTTTAGGATTTTCTTCCCCTTCTCAAGAAATAAGTGTCTATTTACCAGAACAGGATGAGAGAAGGGTAGGATTTCTGATTTACACCTTCTAATGAAGTACCAGCTGTCAGGATTAGGTCAGTGTATATTGGGCCAGAAACTATATTGTAGCGATACTCCTGCCAAAAGATGCAGGAGCTCAGGTGCTATCAAATTGTGACCCTTTGAATAGGACAGCTTTACATGACTGTAACAATTTGGCACTTAATTGTTATTTTTTTCCTACATGGGGAAAAATTATGAACAGAACAGCTGTAGCAGATAAAGTGAAATTCTTGAGAGTCGCAGGTTATTTTCAAAGTAAATATTTTAGGGTGACGGATAGAAATAAGGGAACACAAAGGATTCAGCATGCATTTACTTTGTGATACTACAAGGGCTTGTTCTTCCTGTCATTATTAATCAGCAAAGATTATGGTCCCAGGTTGAAAGTAAAGGCATAGGTCATTGATTTTCCATGTCTAGATTTTCTGGTCTTGGAGTAGAGAGAGTAAAAAGGTTGTTGAGCCAATGGTCTGCATAATGTATGGACCTTCTTGGTCATTCTGTGTTTCACGTGGTAGGGTCTTTTTTTTTTTTTTTTTTTTTTTTTATGGAGCACCATTTTGCTGTGGCTCTGCTTCCACCTGCTATTTTAGAAACCCATGTCCGCCTATTTCTGGATGGGGTGGTATTCTAAGTGTTTCCTATGAACTCACAAACGCTGGCTTCTCGGAATCACACGTGGGCATTTTTGTTCTCTGACTGGTGACTCCTGACATGGCCAATGCCTGGGAAGCCTTTGAAATGTCTGCTGTTAGTGAATCTCCCATTGATGTCCCAGTCCTGCTGGGCAATGCAGGTGACACGTGGCACTGGCTCCTCTCCTGGGCCTCTAGTCATGTCTCCTCTCACCATGGAGCTGGAGGGGCTGGGCTGTGCTGCCAGGACCTCCTTATGTCCTCCAGGGCTTGTTCACTGAAGCAGTCGCATGGTCTTACTCCAGGATCTGGGCTACGCCAGCAATCTTAGTGGCAGATCCTGTGCTACGGGACTCCAGAGTCATCCTTCCTCTTGAACAGAGGGGGAGGGGGAGGTGCATTGTTATTCTGCTGGTTTTCATGCTTTGGCTTACTTGCCTTTGTGTGCATTTCCCCCCCAAGATGCCCATTGCTCCTTTATGCAAACAGACCCCAGAACAGGAACATTTCCCATCTTTTACACAGCATCTTTACCAGACCCTCTTGCTAGGTCCTGGGGGTACAGTGGTGAGTGAAAATGGGCAGAGTCTCCCTTTTTTGGAGCTCTCAGTTTAGTGGGCATGATAGCACATCACTAAACTACACTAGCAAATATGTATAATTAAAGCTGAGGCAAGTGCTCTGAAGGCCCAAAACAGGCTCATTTCCCTATGTGTCCATTTTTGTCAACCAGTTTGGGTTCCTGCTGGGATTCCAAGCTTTGCTCTATATCCAAGCACTTACCAGTAAAGACGTTTCAAACCTTTTCAAAGTCTAGTATTATTTATATTTGGAAATAAGATAACCACATGCTTTTCAACATTTTACTTTACGATTTATGTTTTATTTAAATATATATTCAATATATATTCAATATAATATATTCAATATTATATAATAGATAATGATCATATATTAATGTATATTATATGTTTATAATTGACAATATTATATATGTAATATATTATAATTATTAATTGTTGCATTATTATATATAATATCTTGTCCGGGAAGATGGTCTTTAAACCATCCAGCCTTCAAGCTACATCAGACAAAAGAATTTTCTTAATATTTTACATCGCCTAAAATTCAGAAATGATACATTTATTTATTCTCATGCCTGGCAGGGAACTGGCAGTGAATAGGCTTTTGAACGTACTGGAAAACAGGATAATGCCTTTTCTAAAGAAAGTCCATGAGCTCTTGCAGCATTGATGGTGGGTTGAATATTTGTCTTGAAGTCATTATTGTTATGAATTATTATTATCTGGAGAGAACTTGCGTACCGTTTTGAACACAGGCAGTTGTATTCTGGTCAACGTGTAAACAGCCATCTCTGCAGGAGGTCCATGGAAAAGCCCTGATTTGTAGCCTTCCACCATTTCTCTGGTGTCATTACTCCTTCTGTGACCATTTTAAAGCTACCAAGGCGATGATGTCACTGAACACTGATTATGGAATTGGGAAGAGATGCCCATGATAGACTCCTGTTAGCTGTTGCAAGTTGTCTTGCACCTGCACCTGCTATATCTGTGAGGGAGCATTTTTCTGCGTGGTATGAACAGGCAAATATGAGAATTAAAGTCATGACCTCCTGAAGGCTCTGTAGTATGACACAGTTTCTCAAACTTGTCCTCCTTCCCCCCCCATAAATGGGATAGTGGGTAACAGTGTAACTATAACCAAAGTTTAACAAACTGATCCCTTTTACTATGTACTGCACTTTGATATTTAGGGATTGCTCTGTGTGATTTGTTTAACACATATGTCTGTTTCTGTGTGTCAGGCGCTATTTAAATGTTCTACACATATTGACTTGTTCATTCCTCATAACCACCCTGTGAGGTGGGTCCTGGTTTCATCATTTATTATTTGGCAGTGAAGTTAGTGGTTTTCCCTGACCTCAGATGTGCTGCTCAAAGGAAACAACTGATACCATAGTCCAGTTGAGTTTAGTTAGTAGATACCTTCAAAATAACAATGTAGGGGATCCCTGGGTGGCTCAGCGGTTTGGCTCCTGCCTTTGGTTCAGGCCGTGATCCTGGAGACCAGGGATCAAGTCCCACATCGGGCTCCCTGCATGGAGCCTGCTTCTCCCTCTGCCTCTCTCTCTGTGTCTTTCATATGAATAAATAAATAAAATCTTTAAAAAAAAATAACAATGTAGATAAGTGCCCTGCAGTGTATTTTATTACATTTTTTTGTAGTCTCCAAGATTATGACCCCAAGTGTTTTGTGTGCTTAACATACTTCATATGTAATGACAATTTTCTTCTCTTCCGGATTTTTTTTCTCATAATGTTATTTCTAATTCATTAGCATTTCACTTTCTCTAGAACATTTTTTTTTCCTGAATAATTCTCTGATCTGATCCGGTTGCTGTGAATTGGGTAACAGTCTCATTTCACAACAGCTGCCTCTGTGGCCTTGAGAACCTCTTTGCTGATGTCTCCATATCCTTTCTGGTTCCTCTGCCTTCCAGTTTCCATCTTTAGCAGCTTTCCACTGAGCTTAGAAGAAAGCCCAAGGACTTTACCATGGCCCACTAGGTGCCACACACTTTATGCCTGACTCCGCCACTGATAATGCGATCTAGGGGCAAAGGGTTTGAGGTTCAAGTTCTGGTTGCTCTCTTTGCTAGCTGTGTGACCTTAGAAACAATTGTTAATCTCTCTGTGCCTCAGTTTATTCATCTTCCAGGTGGGAAAATAAAAGTATCTATACTATAGAGTTTTTATAAGGATTCAATGAATTAAACAGTGCCTGGTATATAGAGAGCACTTACTAGGTTTTGGCTCTTCTGCTCTTCTTCCCTTTTTGCCTCCCCAACTCCTTATAAAACTTTCCCTCTTTCAATCACTTTGGCTGGAAGATCTTTACACATGCCTTTTCTACCACCTAGAAAGTTCCTTCCTCCTTACTCTTCAGGTTTCTGCTTAACTGTTACTTCTCAGATGAGCCGTCCTGACCTCCAGTCTCAGACCCATTCAATAGAACTGACCTTCCTTTTATTTTTATTTTTATTTTTAAAAAAATTATTTATTCATGTGAGACACAAAGAGAGAGGCAGAGACATAGGCAGAGGGAGAAGCAGGCTCCTTGCAGGACTGATGTGGGACTGATCCTGATGCGGAACTTGATCCCAGGACCCTGGGATCACAACCTGAGCCGAAGGCAGATGATCAACCACTGAGCCACCCATGTACCCCCTAACCTTCCTTTTAAAGTCCCACCACATTTTATTCTTCTGTATTTATTGATGTGATCACAGGTGACAGGATGGTGAGGTTAGGACTGCTGTTTCCACAGTATCTGCTACCATCCTCTATCCCCAGTTGAGCTTGGTACGGCACTCTAAAATCTGTCTGCTACTGACAGACATTGGGAGCCTAACCAGTGTATTTTTAGTATTAGTTCCATCTGTGTCTTGGTTTTAGGCACCTTTCCTTATGATTCTCTCTTTTTCTCTTGTATATAAATATCTTTTATTTTTTTCCTATTCTCTCACCAGAGGAATACATGCTCACTTTAGAAAATTCTCCACTACTAATCTGTTATTGTTGTTCTTAGGTTTTCCCTGTGAGCTATCTAAAACTTTGGGGGACAAGTTAAAGATAAAAATACATCAAAATAGAGAAATAATCAAGGGGTGCCTGGGTGGCTCAGTTGCTTGAGTGTCCAACTCTTGGTTTCGGCTCATGTCATGATCTTGGAGTGGTGGGACCCAGCCCCTCATTGGGCTCCATGCTGGGTGCATAGTCTGCTTGTCCCTCTCTCTCTCTGCCCTCCATCCCCGGTCATGCTCTATCTTTCTCACTCTCAAATAAATAAATAATAATAAAAAGTAAAATAGATGTGAGTTACCTACTTAAACTTTTATCTGTGATTTAAATGATATTTTCTTATTGTTTAGCTTTCACAATGAAGACAAAAAGTTGTTTTGGCACCTGGCATTAGATGTAGGGAACTCCACAGAATGCCTGCTACTTTTGAGTAGATCTCTTTCTTCATGCTTATATTTTTTATGGATTTTGCACAAATAAATATCATTTTACCGCAATAGAACACTAACAACAACAAAAGAACAAAGTGGAAATTAAAAAAATAATAATTTGAAGGGGAACTAGTTATTGACTCAAATGGAATAGTATTGAATACATGAAAGTTTACATTGCTTGAGGATAAATTTGTGACCAGTTTCTTGGCTTCTTCAACACTATGTTGCCCTCTGCCAGGCCCGCAGAACTTTCTAGCTGGTAGTTCTAGTACTTCTCAGTTGGAAAGGGGACAACAGAATCCCTCAGTCTCTATTGAGCAATAGAGAGATATGAAGCTTCCAGCCCCAATTTCACCAAATACACATGGATTAGGACTTATAATAAAACTATTTTATTAAAAATGAACTCTAGCCAAGAATTCATTGTTCATCCCACGGATCTTATCCACAGATATTAAGATTTTTACTGACTATTTAAAAATGTTAATGTGTTGGGACGCCTGTGGATCAACGGTTGAGCATCTGCCTTTGGCTCAGGGTGTGATCTCGGGGTCCTGAGATTGAGTCAGCATCAGGCTCCCTGAGAGGAGCCTGCTTCTTCCTCTGTCTCTGCCTCTCTCTCTGTGTCTCTCATGAATAAATAAATAAAATCTTAAAAAAAAATGTTAATGTGTCACTTCTTAGATTGCTGCTTCCTGGCCTTGAAACAGTGCTGAATTTGCAATCATCCTCCAAAGCCCAAATTATGCACTGCATTATTTATGTTGACAAAGAAATTTGGATTTCCATTCAAACAGCTTTATCTACTAAGACAGGTGAAGGAGAGTTTTCCAGGGCATGACATACTCTAAGAAACATCATTTCCATGTTTTTTTTTCTCTTTTGTAAAATGAGAGATATAATTGATGCCAGTAAGCATCTGAGTTTAAAAAGAGATGGTTTTATGAATGTTAAAATAATAGTGTATAATTTTCTTTCTTACTTGACTATTATATATAAAAATGATATTCATCCATGCTATGTCATCTAAGGTTGGTAAAGAAGTTTCTATATATATAGTAGGACCCTTACAAACTATGTATACAAATGATTCATATCAGAAGTAAGTAATACTTCATCAAGAATTTAAATTATCGTTTTAGTTTATTGATTAACTCAATTCACACTTAAAACTTTACAGCAGTTCATTATATAAAAAAAAGGTTTGTTCTTTAAACAGCTCCTATTTATAGTAATCAAGTATTAATCATTAATCATAATTTATTTATTTTAAAATGTTTTCACATCAGTTCAATATAGTTCAAACTTTTATTGACTTCGTGTCTTTAACCTTTAGAGCTATTCAGCATAATGACTCCTTTAAATTTTGTCTTATCAAATAATATGACAGTTCAGCATGTTTGCTGAATAAATAAACTTTGTTAAGACCTAAAAATTCTTAGCAAAAAATGGTGCTTAACTAGATGAATGTTTGAGAAATAATGTGCTGTACTTTTCATGTATGAAAACCAGACTATTAACATTGGTAGTAAGTTTTGAAATTTGAGGATCCCTTCATACTCCCCCAACCTCAACACCCATGTGTGCACAGAGAGACCCATGTGTCAGCACATACACAATGTGATACTCATGAGAAGTTATCTCCCTTATTCAGAAGATTGTCATGTCTTTCAGGGATAGCCTTATGGCCACAAACAAGTTGCTTTAGTCTAATTAATTGTACTGATTGGTTCAAAATTACAGCTTAAAAAAATTACAGCTTAAAAAAACCTTGGATTCGAGTGGCACCCTTCACTAAGATTTTCTCATGGTCAAACACATTCCCTCTTAAGACCAAGCTCCGAGCCTGGAGATCTGGGTTGTAGTGATCCTTGTGGACTTCTTATTAAAAAGGACGAGATTGGACCATTGGACTTTTGGAGTCATTTGATTTTATGTTTTTGTATGTTTTATAATTAGCACATGATGTATTGCCTCCAGATGGTAATAGCAGCCATAAAGTTAAGAGATTGTCAATTGGGGTCAAATAAAGCTGGGTGGGAATTCCAGCTCTGATCATTACTGTGTATTTGAATTAGGGTGTCATTTCATCTCTTGGGCTGCAGTTTCTATATTTATAAAATGGGATAGTAATCCCCATCTATCAGATTTTTTCTGAGGATTAAATGAGGTAATATGTGAAAGTGCTTAGCTCACTAGCCAGTAGGGCTAGTACTGTGAAGTGGTAGAAATGACTTGAGATCCATATCTAGAAAAAACTAAAAATATGAAGAACCTTCTCTGCCTCTGTTCTTTTGGAGGGTTTTTTTTTTTTGTGGGGTCTTTTTGGTCATTATGCTTCCCACTTTTGTCTGAATTTCCATGTGTAAAACAGACATCAAATAAGATAACACAATTTTATCTTTAAATTATATATTAAAATTAAAAAATTTGGAATTTACATAAATTTGAAATAAAATGTTAACTTACATAATTTTTTTAATTACAAATTTGAATAAATCAATTTATTGCAGGTAATGAAGACAGGTACATTCATACAACTACTTTGCACCAAATAAAAACTGTGACAGACCAAGTGAAACAAAAGGAAGAAAACACTTCACCTCCCCAGCCAGCCTGGACGACCCAGGCATCACAGCCATCAGCAACAAGGACACAGATCTCCACCCCAGTGCTGAGGGTACCCCAAGAGCCTGTCTTTCACTCGAGAGTCCTGAGAGCAATGTCCCAAGAAGATGATCGAGCCCAAATCTTCCTGTGGAGCTTCGTTATATGGTCTGACACCATAGAAATGGTGCGCGTGGCTGGCCACCCCTCGGTGTATAAGTCAGGCTGGCTATACCCAGTCTACATTTTCAGTTTTATTTCTATCCTTCGAATTATATTAACTCCTCAGAACCCTCTTCTGAATTTCCTGAGCATTCTTCTCCAGGATTTACCCTTTATTTTTGTTAGACTTGGTTTAATCATTGCCCTGGGAACTGTCACACCTGTATTGGGCCTTTGTAAAAACGTACTAGTGACTTTCTCTTACATTTACTTCAATTACTTAACCAAAATCTGGGTTTTCTCTACCTTTGAAACGTCTTTGTTTTAAAGAGAAAATGTCATGTAGTCAAACCTCTTCATTATGCATGTGTACATTACAAAATAATTGTAATTTTTTTCTGGGGTGTAAGTTTTTGTAATATATAATGAAATAGGAATAGATTGTAGAGAGAACACTATTTTTAATAACTGTAGCATATCACTTTTTAAAAAATATATTCAAATGCTGTTAAATTTAAGCAACATTTAATTCTTATAAGTTAGCTCCCCTGGATCTCTAGAAAATGTTAGCTATTTTCATTAGTTATATACATATATATATACACACACCACTCTTTTTCTAAAAACACTCTTCATTAAAGCCTTAAAAAAATTAGAACATGTTTTCCCACTAAGTCCAAGAATGAGATTTTTATCATTTATGTAAATTAAAGAGCATTACAAGAATTAAACTATTTTTTTTTTTAGAAAATGCGCCTAAAGTTCTTGAATCATTTTTAAATTATACTTCTTAAAAATTTGAATTACGGTTTTAAGGTCTTCTTCAAGCATGGGATTATGTTCTTTAATCCATGTGGCAAATGACTTTTATGTAATTGAACTGATTTTAGCATAAGTGGCAATTCAGTGTAATAGATGTTTGGTTCAGTTTAAGGCACAGTTCTTTTACTAGTACTGAAGTACTAATATAAATACTATTTAATATAATGAAGTCTAGGTACATCAGTAATACCTAGATAAGGTTTTATAATTGGAAGGAGCCATAAATTGAAGATGTGGATTTCAAAGAATATTTTGGTTGTGGAATTTCAGATCATCCTAAAAATAATTGCAAGCCCTGTTTAGAATTAGAAGTTCAGCTTATGACCATACTAGTAAATGCATTAGTGTTTTATGTAAGAATGTATAATGAATATCTTGATGTTAAGTGATTAGATACATAATTACAGAATTTGCTTTCACTGTGTTGGGATAGACACTCTTGGATATTCAGCTGCTAGAAAAATTTGAGAGGCTTCTGTGTAATGTGCTGAACTAATGAGTCTCTTCAGTGATCTGTGGCAATAAATAGCTTAAGGATGGATAACTGAACTTGCATGCCACCCCTACTGTCCACCAAATTCCTCAGTCTCACTGGCCCCCTATGCTTTATGGCTTTTCCTCACACTATAAGAAAAGATCTATTCACAGTTATTAAAAGCTTAGCTTCTGGCTTTATGGCTTGGGGCTAGTTCTTTGACCATGCAAAGCCCTAGTTTCCACATCTAAAACATGAGACTAATAATAGTATCTCAATAGGTTGGAATTGTACTTTAAGAGGGTTGAGAGGATTGAGACAGGAAATGCTCTCATGACATTGTCTGGCAAACAATAATAACCAGATAAATTCTAAATATTTCAAATGTACCAAATCCTGGAGAAACAAGTAGCTAAATGTATTGTTTTAATTTTTCTGTCTCATTTTTTGCTGCATACCCTGCTTACTGTCTGGGAATAACAATTTTAACCATGCATTTGTAAAGAATAATATGTAAAATCTTAAGGTTACCTCAGATAGTAATTTTTCATGAAACAGCAGTAAGTACAAAAATGAGCAACCTACTGAATATACACATTAAATTTGTTGTGAATTCATCAGGCATTTGACCATCCCTCCTGAGTTCTCACTGACCCTAAATTATAATACTCTACTAAGACTTTCATTATGAATTTACTTTTCTGAGTTCCCCATTATTGTTTAAATTCCCTAAATCTTGTTTAACAACGCATCTCTTACTTCATCTGCCAGTCCAACAGGAACTTATATAATACTTATAACTCTTAAAAAATGAGAATTCAAATAATTTCTTTCAAATTATGCTATGATAATCTTTTTTAAGGAACCTATAGTGAAGTAGTTGCTTTGTAATATTCTTAGATGTGAATATATTTTACATACATTTATATTTATATTGGAATTTATAGAGTGAACAGTGCTCAAACTAAAGTATTACTTATTTGAGTTTAGAATGCATCTTGTATGTAATATTTGAAAATGGATGTACCTGATATACTGGGAAGTCACAACACTTTATACAAATAGTAAAGTCATGTACATATAGGAGGAGAATTATTGAGTAACTAATTTAATATTTTACTTCAAAAGTATACAAGTTTATAAAGTTCAAGTCTATGTTTTTTTTCATTTCAATGCTTTTCAGTATTTTGTTTAATTAAAAAAATTTAAATTGTTGACATACAATATTAATTTTAGGTATATAGCATAGTAATTTGATATACATACCTTACAAAATGATCACTGTAATGAGTCTATAATCATGAGTCTATGATCACTTTAATGATCACCTGTCACCATACATAGTTATTACAATATTATTGACTACATTCCCTATGCTGTACTTTATATTCCCATGACTTATTTATTTTATAACTGGAAATTTGTACCTTTTAATCCTCTTCACCAATTTCACTCATTTACCCACACCCCTCCCCTCTGGCAACCACCAGTCTGTTCTCTGTATCTAAGAGTCTGATTCTGTTTTTTGTTTGTTTTTTTGTTCATTTGTCCTGTTTTTGAGATTTGACATATAAATAAAATCATGTGGTATTTGTCTTTGTCTGGCTTATTTCACTTAACATGTACGGTCAAGAACCATCCATGCTGTTGCAGATGGCAAGATTTCATTCTTTTAATGACTGAGCAATATTCCATGACTGAGTAATATTCCATTGTATATCTATCACATTTTTAGGTTTATCCATGTGTTGATGGACACTTAGGCTGCTTCTGTATCTTGGTTATCTTAAACAGTACTGCAATGAACATAGGGACACATATTATCTTTTTGATATATTTTCATTTTCTTTTGATAAATACCGAGACGTGGAATCGGAGGATTGTATGGTAGTTCTATTTTTAATTTTTTGAGGAACCTCCATACTGTTTTCCATAATGGCTGCACAAGATTACATTCCCACCAACAGGTGTAGGTTCTCATTTCTGCCCATTCTTATCAACGCTTATTTCTCGTCCTTCTGATTGGTATGAGGTGATATCTTATTGCAGTTTTTATTTGCATTTCCCTAGTTATTAGTGATGTTGAGCATCTTTTTGTGTGTCTGTTGGCCATCTGTACATCTTTGGAAGATGCCTCTTCACTTCCCTCCTCTGCCCATTTTTAAAGTAAATTGTTTATTATTTATTTACTTTTGGTGTTGAGTTCTATTAGTTTCTTATATATTTTGGATATATTAATACCTTATCAGATTTATCATTTGCAGATATCTTCTTCCATTTGGTAAGTTGCCTTTTCATTTTGTTGTTGGTTTTGTGCAAAAGCTTTTTAGTTTGATGTAGTCCCATTTGTTTAGTTTTGCTTCTGTTGCCCTTGCCTGGGGAGATAGGTACAAAAAATATATTGCTAAGACCCATGTGCTATGCCTACTGATTATATTTTCTTTTAAGACTGTTAAGACTTCAGGTCTTAAATTAATGTCTTTAATTCATTTTGACTTTATTTTTGTATGTGGATTGAAAAACTGGTCCAGTTTCATTCTTTTCCATGTAACTGTCCAGTTTTCCCAACATCATTCACTGAAGAGACTATCTTTTTCTCACATCACATATTCTTGTCTCCTTTGTCATAGATTAACTGCCATATAATTGTGGGTTTTTTTCCTGGGCTCTGTATTCTATTGATTTGTGTGTCCATTTTGTGTGTGTGTGTGTGTGTGTGTGTGTGTCATCTGTTTTGATTATTAAAGCTTTGTAGTATACTTTAAAGTCAAAGAGTATGATGGTCTCCATCTTTGTTCTTCTCTTTCAACATTGCTTTGGTTATTCAGGGTTGTTTTTACTTCCATACGAATTTTAGGACTATTTGTTCTAGTTCTTTGAAAAATGGCTTTGGTATTTTGATAGGATTATATTGACTCTATAGACTGCTTCAGGTAGTATGGATATCTTAACAATATTACTTGTTCCAATTCATAAGCATGGCATATCTTTCTATTCATGTTATCCAGTTGCTTTCATCAATATCATATAGTTTCCAGTGTACAAGTATTTCACTTCCTTGGTTAAATAGGTATTTTAAAATATCTTTTCCTAGGTATTTTATTCTTCTTGGTGCAATTGTAAATGGGATTGTTTTCTTAATTTCTCTTTCTGACAATTCATTATTAGAGTATAGAAATGCAACAGATATGTGTATATTAATTTTATATCCTTCATCTTTACTGCAATTCACTTATTCTAGCAATTTTTTGGTAGAGTCTTTAGCATTTTATATATATACAATTATGTCATCTGCAAATAGTGACAATTATACTTCTTACCAGTTTGGATGCCTTTTATTTCTTTTCTTGTCTGATTGCTGTGACTAGGACTTCTAGTGCTAATATTGAATATAAGTTCCAAAAGTGGGCATCCTTGTCTTGTTTCTAATCTTAGAGGACAAGCTGCAACTTTTCACTATAGAATATGATGTTTTAACCATGGGTTTGTCATATATGGCCTCTATTATGTTGAGATATGTTCTCCGCATAAATGGATGTTGAATTTTATCAAATGTTTTTTAAGTATTATTGAGATGATATGATTTTTTTAAAAGTTTCTATCCATTTATTCATAGAGACATAGGCAGAGGGAGAAGCAGGCTCCCTGCAGGGAGCCCAATGTGGGACTCTATCTGAGAACCCCAGGATCACACCCTGAGCCAAAGGCAGATGCTCAACCCCTGAGCCACCCAGATGTCCTGAGATTATATGATTTTTATCTTCATTTTGTTAATATGATATATCATGTTGATTGACTTGCAAATATTGACCTATCCTTGCATCTTGGGAAAAATACCACCTGATCATGGTATAGAATCCTTTTAATTTATTCTTGAATTCAGTGTGCTAATATTTTGTTGAGGATGTTTACATCTACATTCACTTGGAATATTTGGCCTGTAATTATTTTGTAACATCTTTGCCTAGTTTTGATATCAGGGTGATGCTGGACTCCTGAATGTGGAAGCCTTCCTTTCTCTTCAATTTTTTGTAGCAGTTTCAGGAAGATGTCAATTCCCCTTTCAATATTCAGTAGAATTCATCTATTAAGCCATCTGGTCCTGGATTTTGATTTGTTGGGAGTTATTTTTTTTATTATTAATTCAATTTCCTTATTAGTACTCAGTCTCTCTCAGATTTTCTATTTCCTTCTGATTCAGTCTTGAAAAATTGCATATTTCTAGGGATTCATTCATTTTCTCTGTATTGTCCAATTTGTTTTACCCTAGTTGCTCACATTTTTCTTTTATAATCTTTTGTATTTCTGTGGTGTCTGTTGTAACTTCTCTTTCTGATTTTTATTTGAGTCCTTTTTTTTTATGAGTCTGGCTAAATGTTTATCAATTTTATTTATCTTTTCAAAGAACCAACTCTTGTTTCATTAATCTTTTCTATTGTTATTTAGTCTCTGTTTCATTTGTTGTTGCTCTTGTCTTTATTCTTTCTGCTAACTTTGGTTTTGTTTGTTTTTCTTTATCCAGTTCCTTTAGGTATAAGGTTAGATTGTTTATTTGAGATTTTTGAGGTAGGCCCCTGTCACTGTAAACTTCCTCTTAGAACTGCTTTTGCTGTATCCCATTGATTTTGGTACATTTTATTTTCATTTGTTTCAAGGTATTTTTTGATTTCCTCCTTGACTTCTTAATTGACCCATCGGTTGTTTAGTAACATGTTGTTTAGTTTTCATGTGCTTGTGTTTTGCTGGTTTATTTTCTTGTAATTGATTTTTAATTCCATACCATTGTGATCACAAAGATGCTGATATGATTATAATCATTTTAAATATATTGATATTTGTGTTGTGGCCTAACATGTAATCTATCCTGGAAAATGTTTCATGTGTACCTAAAGAGAATGCGTATTCTGATGTTTTTGGATGGATTGTTCTGTATTTATCTGGTAAGTATGGTCTAATGTGTCATCTGGTCTAATGTGTCATTTAAGGCCACTGTTTTCTTAATGATTTTTTTGTCCAAATGAACTATTCATTGATATAAATGGGGTGTTAAATTTTTTTTACTATTATTGTATTAATGTCTCCTTTTGATCTGTTCCCATTTGCTTTTATATATTTTAGTGTTCCTACTTGGAGGAGTATACATATTGGTAAGTGTTATATCATCTTGTTGGGCTGATCTCTTTGTCATTATGTAAATCTCCATCTTTATCTCTTGATACAGTCTTTCTTTTAAAGTCTATTTTGTCTGATACAAGTATTGTTACTCCAGCTTTCTTTTGGTTTTATTTGTATGGAATCTTTTCCTGTCCCTTCACTTTAGTCAATATGTGTCTGTTGGTCTGAATGAGTCTCTTATAGGTAGTATATTGATGGGCTTTATTTATTTATTTACTGCACAGCATGGAGTCCAATGTGGAGCTTGAAATCACGACCCTGAGATCAAGATCTGAGCTGAGATCAAGAGTCAAATGGCCTAATCAACTGAGCCACTCAAAAAATAAGCTCTGGTCTTTTTTATTTATTTTTTATTTGATCAGTCACCCTGTGTCTTTTGATTGGAATATTCAGTCCATTTACCATTAAAGTAATTATTGCCATTTTCAAAATTGTTCCTGGTTGTTTTTGTAGTTAGTCTCTGTTCTTGCTTAATCTCTTCTCTTTGTTTTGATGATTTTCTATGGGTTATATTTGAAATTCTTTCTCTTTTTTTATTTTTGGTATCTATTATACCTATTATGGGGTTTTGGTTTATTGTTATCATGAAATTTATATTTAGCACCCTTTGTATGTACAAGTCTATTTAAGTTGATGGACACTTAAGTTTGAACATGTTCTAAAGGAGCTACATTTTTATGCTTTCCCCAATGTTTTATGATTTGATGGTGTACTTTATATCTTTTTATTTTGTGTATCCCTTAACTAATTACTATAACTATAGTTGGTTTTATTACTTTGGGTCTTTTAACATTCATACCAGTTTTATAAGTGGTTTATCCACTACCTTAACTATGTGTTTTCTTTAACCAGCAAGATTTTTCCTTTCATAGTTTTCCTACTTGTAGTTATGGCCTTTTCTTTTCCATCTAAAGAATTTCCTTTAGCATTACTTGAAAGTCCAGTGGTGATAAACTTTAACTTTTGTTCCTTTGGAACTCTTTATCTTTCTTTCAATTCTGAATGATAACCTTACTGGGTAAAGTAGTTTTGGTTGTCTATTTTTTTTTTCCTTTTCAGCACTTTGTATCACGTCAGTCCCTTTTGGACTGTAAAGTTTCTGCTGAAATATCAACTGATAGTCTTATATGGGTTCCTTTGTACATGACAAGATCTTTTTCTCTTGCTGTTTTTAAGAGTCTTTCTTTATCCTTAACTTTTGACATTTTGATTATTATGTGTTTTTTTTAAGATTTTATTTATTCATGAGAGATACACAGAGGCAAAGACATAGACAGAGGGAGAAGCAGGCTCCTCAAAGGGAGCCCAATGCAAGATTATATCCCAGGATCACTTCCTGAACCAAAGGCAGATGCTTAACTGCTGAGCCACCCAGATGTTCCCTTAATTATTATGTGTCTTGGTGTGAACTTCTTTGCATTCATCTTGTTTGTAACTCCCTGTGCTCTATGGACTTGGATATCTGTTTCCTTTCCCATATTTGGGAAGTTTTCAGCTACTTTTTCTTCAAAAGAGTTTTCTAATCTTTCTCTCTTCTTTTTTCCAAAATCCCTATAATAAAATGTTAGTATGGTTGATGTTGTTCCAGAGGTTACTGAAACTATCCTCATTCTTATTATTTTTTTCTTTTTGCTGTTCACTTTGGATTTTAACTACCTTGTCTTCTAGATTACTGATCTTTTTTTCTGTATTCTCTAATGTTGATTCCCTTTAGTGTATTTTTCATTTCAGTTATTATATTCTTCAGCTTTGATTGGTTCCTTTTTGCATTTTTTATCTCTTCATTGACATTTTCACGTGTTCATTCATTTTCTTCTGAGTTCAATGAACATGTTTATGACCATTACCTCCAATTCTTTATCAGGTAGATTGCTTATCTTCATTTTACTTTTCCTGTAGCTTTGTCTTTTTTTTTTTTTGGAACATATTCCTCTATTTCCTCATTTTGCCTGCTTGCTGTGTTTGTTTCTATGTGTTCGGTAGGTCAGCCTCATCTCCTGGCTTTGAAGAAGTGGCCTTTATGCAGATATCCTGTGAGTCTCAGAAGTATAATCCTCCAGTCACCAGAACTAAGTGCTCCAGAGGTATCCCCTGTGTGGTTTGTGTGTGCCCTTCTGTTATGGCTATGCTGTGACTGGTGGGCAGAACTGGCCCATTGTGGTTGATTAAGAGGCCAACTGTGGCTACCATGGGTATGCTTGTGTTTGAAGCTAGCCCATGGTACAGCTGTCTGCAAGATCCAGCTGCAACTATTGGGGACATATTGGTGGGTGGGTCCCTCTGCTGTACCTGCATTGGGAAGGTGTTTCAGTGTCTCACTAAGAGACATTAATTCATGAACTCTAAATCATGCTGCTTCATGTATTTTTCAGAACTGCCATGTATGACTGGGGTAGCCAATCAGAAGGGCATCCCTTTCAGTTTAACAATGAACAATCTGAACATCTTTATGCAATGGCCTTCAAAAAAAGAAACTTACTCCAAAATGGGTTCCCCTCTTGGTCAGCGTTGAGCCAAAAGATACAATCAAGTGAAAGAATAGGAAAAGGAAGGGTTTTACCTTTAACAAGTAAGAATAACATCAGGGATATTTCCAAGATTGGAGAGACAGATAGGAAGTCACAGCTGCCTGAAGGAGATACTCACCAGCACCAGGTAGGAAAACCTCAACTGTAATTGATGAATTGTTGGAGGCTCTGTGTTAATAACTGAGTTAAAACCTCCAGAAGGACCATGTCATAGGGGCTTCCTATAACACTGTAAGATTAACCTCCAGGAGCTTGACCAAGTTTCCATAGTAAATATTGAAGAAAAATCCCCTCATGCTTCTACCAGGGGAGGGGAAAAGAAACCTTTTTGAAATAAGCCAGAGCACTCTGTTCTTCTTCATAAAGCCTGCCCTCAGGGGAAAACTAGCTAACCAGAGCCTAATATGTTGGTGTAATCATCAGAGCCTAGCTGACTTGAGGAAAGGGAAATACCCAATTCCAGCCCACTCTGCTATATTGTCGACCTTAGGATAAGTGGAGAAAAAAAAAAAAAAAAGAAAACCAGAGAAACTCTTGTGCAGTTCACAGTCTCAGGGCATAGATTCCCTAAAGACTGAGATCTGGTCATAAATTATAAAATGCTCCCCCCCACCACCACATACTTTGCCTCCACATTAGTAAAGGCCTATTTACAGAAATTCCTTTTACCTTTTACATATTATGTCCAGCTATCAAAAAATTACAAGGCATACCAAAAGGCAAAAATATATGATTTGAAGAGATAGAACAAGTGTCAAAACCAGACATGTCAGGGATGTTGGAATTATCAAACCAAGAATTTAAGACAACTAGGGTTAATAATAAGGGCTCAACTGGATAAAGTAGACAGCATGCAAGAACAGATGCACATTTTAACCAGAGAAATGGAACTCCCAAGAAGGACCAAAAAAAGAAATGCTAGAAACAAAAAACAGTGTAGCAGAAATGAAGACTGATTTAGTGGGTTTATTAGTAGACTGGATACAGCTGAGGAAGAAATCTCTGCACTAAAGAATATAGCAATAGAATGTTTGAAAACAAAGAAAATCTGAAAAAAAAAAATAGAACAGAATACCCAAGAACTGTGGGACAGCTGCAGAAGGCATAAGTTATGAGTAATAGAAATACTAGAACAGAAGAAAGATAAAAAGGAACAGAAGAAATATTTGAAACAATAATGACTAAGAATTTCCCCCAAATTAATGTAAGACACCAAACCCACAGATCAAGGAAGTTCCAAAAACACCAGACTGGATAAATGGCAAAAGAATTATACCTCAGCATATCATTTTCAAATTACAGAAAGTCAAAGAAAAAATATCCTGAAAGATACCAGAGGAAGAAAGCACCCTATCCCTAACATGCTTCTCAGGAACCATGAGAGAACAGTGAAATATTTAAAGAATTAAGCGGGAAAACTACCAGAATTGTGTTCCCTGTGAAATCATTCTTCAAAGGCAAGGAGAAATACTTTCTTAGACTTAAACAATTGAGGAAATCTGTTGTCCGTTGACCTGCCTTGCAAGAAATGTTTAAAGAAGGTCTTAGAGAGAAGGAAAAAATATAGGTCAGAAACTGAGATACATAAAGAAAGGAAAAGTATCAGAAAATGAACAGATGATAAAAACTATAAAAAAATCCTTAACTGACCTAATTGGTAACAGTTTGTTCAAAATAATAATAGGAACAATGTTTTCATCTATGTATGCTTATGTATATAGTGTATACATACATGCTTTGTACAACTATATGTAAGTAACACAAATGACAGCAATGATACAAGTGATAGGAAGGAATTAGGATTTTTTTTTTAATTTCAAGATACATTCATGCTAGTGGTATAGCATTATTTGAAACTGTACTTGGATTAGCTGTAAAAGTACGTTGCAAACATTAGGGCAGTTTCTAAAAAAATTTAAAAAAGGAAGTAAACAGATATGCTGGGAAAGGAGACAAAATGGAGTCATATAAAATGCTCAATACCATAAGAGGCAGGGAAAAAGAGTGAAAGGCAAAAATGGCAAAAAAGAAGACAGTAATGCATATGATAGATATGAATTCAACTTTATTAATAATCACTCTGAATGACAATGATATAAATACACCATTTAAAAGACAGAGATTGGGCACCCGGCTGGCTCAGTGGTTGACTGTCTGCCTTTGGCCCAGGGCATGATCCTGGAGTCCTGGGATCGAGTCCCACATCGGGCTCCCTGCATGGAGCCTGCTTCTCTCTCTGCCTATGTCTCTGCCTCTCTCTCTGTAACTCTCATGAATAAATAAAATCTTAAAAAAAAGAAAAAGAAAAAATAATATTGACAAACTAATTCTAAAGTTTATATGGAGAGATAAAATGCCCAGAACAGACAACACAATATTGCAGGAGAAGAGCAATGTTGGAGAATTGATAGTGCCTGACTTGAAGACTTACTTGTAGCTTTACAATATGGTATTGACAAAACAATAGACAAACAGGTCAATAGAACAGAATAGAGACAAAATAAACCCACATAAAAATAGTCAACTGATCTTTGGAGAAAGAACAAAATTAGTAAAATGCAGAAAAGACAGTCTTTTCAATAAATGGTGTTGGAACTACTATATCCACATGCAAAAAATATAAATCTGTATGTAGACCTTACCCCCTTCACAACAATTAAATCAAGATGGATCATAGATCCAAAAGGTAAATAGAAAACTGTAAAACTAGAAGATAACATAGGAGAAAACCTAGATGACCTTGGGTACAGTGATGTCTTTTTAGGTATAACACCCAAAGACATGATCCATATAGAAATAGTTGATAAACTTTACTTCATTAAATTAAAGAGCCTTCTGCTTTGTGAAAGACAATATCAAAATTAGAAGACAAACCACAGACTGGGAGAAAATAATTGCAGAGATATCTAATAAAGACTCTTATCCAAAATATACAAAGAACTCTCAAAACCCAACACTAGGAAAACAAGCAACCTAACTTAAAAATGGACAAAAGGACCCCACCAAATGAATAGACACCTCACAAATGGCAAATTAACATATAAAGAAATGTTCCAGATCATATGCCATCAAGGAAATGCAAATTAAAACATTGAGATACTACTACACATCACTTAGAATGGCCAAAATCAAAGCACTGGCAACACCAAATGCTGGGGAGGATGTGGAACAGAAGAAATTGTTGTTCAGTGCTGGTGGGAATGCAAAGGTACAGACACTTTGGAAGATAAAAAGACAGTTTCTTACAAAACTGAACATACTCCTACCATACCATCCAACAATCATGCTTCTTGGCATTTTCCCAAAGGAGTTGGAAACTTATATCAACACAAAAGCTTGAATATGGGTATTTTTAGCAGCTTTGTATTCGTAATTGTCAAAACTTGGAAGCAAGAAAGATGTCCTTCTGTAGGTAATTAGGTAGGTAAAATAGTTCAATAAATTGTGGTAATTCTGATAATAGGATATTATTAAGCACTAAAAAGAAATGAGTTAGCAAGACATGAAAAGACATGAAGGAAACTTATCTGTATATTACTAATATAAGAAGCCAGTTTGAGAAGCTTGCATGCTGTATGATTCAAACTATATGATATTCTAGAAAAGGCAAAATTACAGATACAATAAAAAAAGATGAACAAGTAAAGTACAGAGGATGATTATAATGGAGGAGAGTATGCACATGAGGGGTAAGAGGAGTATATGGGAAATTTCCTCTCAAATTTCTTGTAAACTAAGTGTCTTAAAAAATAATCTTAAAAAAATAGGGTAGTCTTAAATATATCAAAAATGATTTTATATGTGTTGAGCATAATATTTAATATAGTAATATTTGCTGTGAAAGTTTGCACTTATATACACAAATATTAATTTTTCAGGATGTTCCTATTTAAAAAGTCATTATTTCTCATGTATTGAAATAAATTTTTTTTAAAGATTTTATTTATTCATGAGAGAAACAGAGAGAGAGGCAGAGACACAGGCAGAGGGAGAAGCAGGCTCCATGCAGGGAACCTGGTGTGGGACTCAATTCCAGGACTCCAGGATCACACCCTGGGCTGAAGGCGGCGCTAAACTGCTGAGTCACCTGGGCTGCCCTTGAAATAAAATATTAATGGAGTTTTCAGCAATGCCTTCTTCCCCTACAATGTATTTCTTTCTTTCTTTCTTTCTTTCTTTCTTTCTTTCTTTCTTTCTTTCTTTCTTTCTTTCTTCCTTTCTTTCTTTCTTTCTTTCTTTCTTTCTTTCTTTCTTTTCTCTTTCTTTTTCTTTCTTTTAAGATTTAGGTACCTTAGAGAATAGGGTTTCTAGAATATTTCAGTGAATAGATATAACATTTACATTCTGAATTGCTAAATACTATAGGTAACATTACATATTTGTGTAGTTCAGGAGAAGAAATCTAATGTTTTTGTGTCTTGGCTTCCATCTATAAAGTCTCGGTACTTTTCAGACCCTAAAGTACATTTTTAATTTTATTTAAAAATTTTTTCTCAAATATTAAATGACCTAATTATTATTATTTCTCAAATGACCTAATTAAATTATTTTTCAAAGTTAAATAAATGTGTTATAAAGACGTGTGTGGTACCAAACAAAACAAAACACCAATTAGAGAACTGGAAAACTCACAGGCCCCTCAAATAATGTGTGTGTGTGTGTGTGTCTCTGTGTGTGTATGTATATGTGTGTGTGTGTGTGTGTGTATACACACACACACACACACACACATATATATATATATATATATATATATGGTAGATTATAGTCAATCTAAATATTTTGTCTGGAGAGAATCACAAAGTCAAATTTTAGACAAGTCAATACAAATATATATTTTTTTAATTGCAGTAAGGCAATTATTGTGCTTTGACGTATTTTGGTAAGGAGTGGAAAGTGTGAGGAATAAGAATATGAATAAACAGCATTCCATCCTTTAAATATTTAAGTTTGTACTCAACTGCATCATTATATCTTATTTTTTCTTTCTGGGCCATAATTATTGTGATACCATTTGAGCAAATTTTCCCATCAAAAGATTGGCTTGCTTAAACAAAACGAACTTCTGAATCAGTTGCCAGTATTAACCATGAGAAATGATAGAACAGGTTACAAAAAATGTGTTGAGCTATTTTCTTGGAACTTCCAGGGCAAAAGAGTCACCAAGTTCATCTTTTATGGAACTGAGTGGGTGTCAATTACGTTATGCTTGAGAAAGAGAATGTCTAGGAGGAAATGAAATAGTTCAGCAATTATCTTGCCAATTAAAAAAGTAAGGATTTTCTTCATTTTAGAGAAATACATCAACTTGAAGGAAGTGCTAGTTAAAGGCTGCCACCATCACCAACAGCTAAGCAAAAACCAGAACCAAAGCTTAGTAGAAGAATATAACAGATTTTAATGCTGTAAAATATACGTAACATAAAATTTCCCACTTTAACCGTTCTTATATGTACAATTCAGTAGCTTTAAGTAGATTCACAATGTTGTGTGATTACCACCACTATCTATTTTTAGAACATTTCATCATCTCAAACAGAAACTCTCTACCCACTAAACAATAATAACCACTTTCCCTTCCTCACCAGTCCCTGGAACCTCTATTCTTTCTGTCTCTATTGAGTTTACCTATTCCACATACATCATATTAGTGGAATCATGCATTACGTGCCCTTTTGTACCTGGATTATTTCATTTAGCATAACATTTTCAAGGTTGTACGTGTTGTAGCAAGTATCAGATTCCTTTTTACATAATATTCCATTGTGTGTGTGTGACCAACACTACATTTTGTTTATCCATTCATCTGCTGATGGACAGTTGGGTTGCTTCTATCCTTTGGCTACTATGAATAATGCTGCTATGAACATTGGTGTACAAATAATGTTTTAGTCTTTATTTTCAGTTCTTTGGGTATATAACTAGAAGTGGGATTTCTAGATAAAATGACAATTACATGTTTAGCTTTTTGAGAAATGGCCAGACTATTTTCCATAGTGGCTTTTACATTCCCTCCAGCAGTACACGAGGGGTCCAATTTCTCCACATCCTCACAAACACTTGTTATTTTCTGTTTTTGTTTCCTGATAGATGCCACCCCAGAGGGAGTGAAGTAATATGCCATGGTGGTTTTGTTTGTACTTCCCTAATGACTAGTGATATTGAATTCATGTGCTTATTGGCTATTTGTGTGTCTTCTTTGGCAAAAAGTCTGCTCAAGCTCATTGTCATTTTTAAAATTGTGTTGTGGTGCTATTGAGTTGTACTTCTTTATATATTATGGATATTAATCCCTTATCAGATATATGATTTGTAAATATTTTCTCCTGTTCTGTAGATTGTCTTTTCACTCTTTTGACTGTGTCCTTTGATATAAAAAATTTTCAAAATTTTGGTGAAGCCCAATTTATCTATTTTTTCTTTCATTGCTGAGTCTAATGGCATGAAGATTTTTTCCTGATGTTTTCTACTACAAGTTTTATGGTTTTAAGGTTTTTGATCCATTTTGAGTTAATTTTTATATATGGTATAAGGTGAAAGTTTCATTCTTTTGTATATGGGTATTCAGTTTTCCTGAAACCATTTGTTGAAAAGACTATTCTTTCTTCATTGAATGATCTGGGCACCCTTGTGAAAAAATCAATTGACCACACATGTGAGAATTTATTTCTGGCCTTTCTACTCTATTCTATTAGTCTTTATGTTTCCCTTTTGCCAGCACCATACTATTTTGATTACTGTAGCTTTGTGGTAAATTTTGAAATCAGAAAATATGAATTGAGTTCTTCAACTTCATTGTTTTTCGAGAGTGTTTTGCCTTTATGAGATCTCTTGAAATTTCATGTGATTTTTATGATGAGTTTTTTTTAATTTCTGCAAAAATGTCATTGGGATTTTTATAGAAATTACATTGAATCTATGGAACTCTTTGGATAGTACCATCATCTTAAAGATATTAAGTCTTCCATTCTATGAATATGTGATATCTTCCCATTTATTTAGGTCTTCTTTAATTTCGTTCAGCAATGTTTTGTAGCTTCCATTGTATAAGTCTTTTGCCTCTTTGGTTAAATTCATTCCTAAGTATTTTATTCTTTTTGATGCTATTGTAAATGGAAATGTTTTCTTAATTTTCCTTTTCAGATTTTTCATTAATAGTATGTAGAAATGCAACTGATTTTTGGATTTTGATTTTGTATCTTTCAACTGTGTTTCATTTGTTTATTAGCTCTTTTTTTTTTTTTGGAAGCTTTAGGGTTTTCCACATATAAAATCATGCCATCTGTGAAAAGAGATTATTTTACTTCTCTTTGACAGTTTTACTTCTTTTCAAGTTTGATACTTTTGTTTTTTTTCTTGTCTAATTCAGCTAAAACTTCTAGTACTATGTTGAAAGCAATTAAAAGCAGCAGTCAGCCTTCAAAACCCACAACTCTGATAGTTTGAAGGGCAAGGTCCTTTTTATCCACCCTGGCCCTAGCAAGCTGCACCAGAAACTCAGTCTGTGGCCCTTGCACTGTCAGCCACAAAGATTGGTAGCCACTACCATAAGAGAAAGGTTGAAATTCATTGAAATTTACTAGCTCTCCACTGTGTGTTCTAAGACTTCTACTAGAGTCCAGAGTTGCCAGATAATTACCTCGGACAGTTCCCACCATTTCAATAGTTGTTTAGATGAAATGATGGATTCCTAGAGTCTCCTATTCCCACCATCTTCTGTGATGTCACTCTCACAAAAGTTGACTGTCCAGCTTTTGGGAGAGTTTGCCTATCCTTCTAGCCTGATATATTTTTGTTTCAATAAGGTCAAGGTCTTGGGTAAATTCTTTGTGGAACAGTTGGCCTCCTTTTGTTTCAAAGTCAGATTTACCACTAATCTTGGTTGGCCATGTGACACATTTATGTAATTCAAAAAACCTTGAGGGTGAGTGTGAGAAAATATAATTACATTTTCTTTGCTTCTGAAATTGATACAAATCCAAATCAGACCAAATTTTTTGAATTTATGTAAATTATGTACATTTAAAAGTCATGAATGACTCATTTAAAATATCTTTTTTTGTGTGCGATAAATCAGTAAAAGTGTTTAAGAAACAAACATTTTGTTTCATCTGTTTCATAACCAACTTTTTTTTTGTCAGTCAAGTCTTGGCTTAATGAAAAAAACAAAAGACCTTTGTCCTATATTTTTACCACCTTTTGCATCCTGCCTGAATAACCTTAAATTTAGAATGTTTTAAAAAATCAATAAGAGGACTATATCACATTTCTTATTAGGTAGCAGTTTATAACTTTTATAATTCTCACAAAAATGGTCAGTCTTGGGGCTTTCCACTTGATGATAAACTATTCATTTAAAATTTCAAAAAAAATGCAATGTTTCCAGCTTCATTTTGAATTGCTTATCTTTACCAACATTCCACATGTGGGCTGGCTGTCTAATTACTGATATCTGCATCAAAATATTATTAATCCATGTTTTACTTCTGAAAAATAATAAAATAGGTGCTTAGGGGCTAATATTGTGTTTTGTAAACATTTTTGTTTGTATTTTCTTTTTAAAATTATCATTTTTTATATAGGCTCTATGCCCAACATGGAGCCCAGCTCAGGGCTTGAACTCACAACCCTGAGATCAAGACCTGAGCTGAGATCTAGAGTTGGATGCTTAACCAACTGAGCCATGTAGGTGCTCCTATTTTTGCTTTTAAAGAAAGAAATCCACCCATCCTGTAAGGAATATGCATCCTTGTGAACGAACTAGCAGATTTTCCCCTCTGAGAGGAACTTTCCGACTTTGAAGACAACCAGTATGGTTGAGGCTGGGCATCAAGGCTTTATTACAAATCTTTTGTCAATCTTTTCTCTCTTTTTCTGGAGAACTTTCTAGAGAAAGCCTTCTAGAACTTTCTGCTTCCCAGCCTCGAGGAGATTTCTTATGTCTAACCTCTCACTTTTCTTCTGGCTAAAGGAACAGAGCTCTGTGAGAACTGTGTCTTTTGAATCTAAGGGGAAAAAAAAAAAAAAAAGATGCTCCAAGCACTGAATATAGAGAATGAGGGGGATCAGTTTCAGCACATCAGAAAATGTTTCCAGCATGAAGCATTTTCATTGCCTGCTATTTCTGTGTCTGGGGTGGGGTTGTCTGCTGAGGGACCATTGGTTCAGCTGCTTCCCAGAGGGAACCCCAGCTTTCTGGCCCAGGTAGTGGCCTCCTGTCACACAGCCCCTCCCGAGCCAGCCCTCGGGCACACAGCTGTTTCTCTTCTCCCCTTCTCTGCAGGCCAGCCTGGCTCCGGGTTTCTCACGATCACCCTTTCACCACCCCCCTTCCTCAACCCTCTCCCACATGTGTCCCTTTCTTCCCTTCCTCTGTGTCTGCTCTTCTCAGAAGTTAGCTTACAAAGCAAAGTTGTAACTTTGAATTCCTGTTTTTCCAACTACCCTCATGTGACAGGATATCTCCTTATTGGAGGTTTTCCCTAATTTCAGAAGCCCTTTAAAAGTAACAGCTTCCTCCATACCTCTTTTCAGCAGGGCAGCTCTGAGAACAGAGTAGGGGAAGGGGAGAGCGGGTGCCTGCATTGTTTTGGCTCCTTCTTACCCCCTCGTCTCCATCAGTGGAAGCGAAGGATAAACTCTGGGCCATGAAGCTGTCCCTACTCCTGGTTTTCCTCTCTCTTATTCCGGTTGCTGTACAGCTGTTGGGTAAGTTGACTGAAGCAGAAGCTTTCTGACTTGGGGCCTGGGGGCTATGCCACGTTTCCTTTGGGGTCAAGGTTAATGGATGGATTCCTTTTAATATCTGTGGTGAGGAGGAAAGCCAAAGTCCCGCGCCCCATCAGCTCTGTGGGAAACCGGTTGCCTCCTCCTGGCTGCCAGGCCTAGAAGCCCGGGGCCTGGAGAAGCAAGACTGCTTCTCCAGCCAGAGGTGCCACCTGGCCTCGAGCCCCACAGAACCCCTGTCTCCTCCTGACTTCTCTCACGTCCCATTATTCTTTCTCTGCTCTGTTCTTAGAGGGATTTCCTTTGTGGTTTCTGGGTTCTGGTTTTCAATTCACAATAATCCTGTCTAACCACCAAGAAATATCTTCTGGAATGTTTTGGCCAAAAGGAGAAGGCACTGGTGTCGTTCCTCATGGTGGGTTTAAGGACAGGATCATAGATCATCCTCCAAAGAGGGATTCCATGAGATTTTTACAATGCGTGTTTTTCTGTGAACAAATCTTTTAATTATCCATGGTTTTTATAGCTACAAAGTTCATCTTTATCAGTATTCTAAGTTGTTCAAACTGACTTACACTTGTTTTCTTCCTCTTTTTTTTCTTTTTTTTCTTTCTGGAGACTGGTGATTGCTCATGAGGAACTTTATTTTTTTTTTTTTTACATAACTTTTCAATTCTCAGACACATTGCCGAGTCTGTCTTTTCTCGTTCTCTAGATGCAAACTGCTTAAACTTCAGAATGGGAGTGCCTGTTAGAATTTTCATTCCCAGTTCCTTTTTGAAATGAGATTGAAAGGATCTCAACTTTGAAGTTTTGGTTCCTGATCCCCCTTTTCTCCTACATCAGCACAGGCCACCTCTGCCAATGGCACTCCATACCTTCCATGTAATGGTGAGAGCAGGAATGGGAGCATATTTATAACACAGAAACTCCAACCACCAGGAGACTTCAGAGAGGGTGCTGACCACAGAAAACATTAAATCATTAAGCATTAAGTAGCAGTGATTATATGGGGCACCTGGGTGGCTCAGTCACTTAAGCATTGGGCTTTTGGTCTTAATTCAGAGCTTGATCTTGGGGTGGTGAATTCAAGCCCCAAATTGGGCTCCATTCTGGGTGTGGAGCCTACTTAAAAAAAGAAAAAAGAAAAAAAAATAAATAAGTAGCAGTGATTATACAAGTACAAGTGAAGGCCTCCTGCCCCTGCAGGGAAGGTACGGAATTACTCTATGTATTAGTTCTCTGCTCTAACAGGGAGCTTAATGTTACCTGCCCCATGTTTTTGCAAGGATTCAATGAGTTACAAAATATGAAATGTTTGGAACATAGTATGGGCCATAGGAATTGCTCCCTTAGTGCTGACAATTAGAAGTAGTGAGTTCTTGTTCCCACAGTAGTAACTAATTATCCAATAAAAGCAGTAGATGAAGCATTTAAAGGAGAGATTTCCCAAGAAACTATGCTGAGGAAAAATTTAGAGCCCGAGAAGATATTTTGCCTTATTTCTGGCTACAAAGCATATCTCTGATTGAGTAAGGGGTGCTGGAGGAGGAGATGCTTAACCCAAGTGGGAGAAGACCACATTTTCAAGTGTTCATCTTGCAAGTCTGCAAGTGGAAGGGTAAAACCAAGACCAATGAAAATCTTCTAAGACTTGTGCTGTCCCACATAGAATCATCTGCATAGGATTAAGTTCCTTGTCACTGAAGGTCTTCAAGCAAAATCTAGGTGAACAGTTCAAGGGCTCTGTATGTGACCTGGAGCCTAACACAGGAAGTCCAATAGAAACATTATTAGCGGGGATCCCTGGGTGGCTCAGCAGTTTAGCGCCTGCCTTTGGCCCAGGGCGTGATCCTGTAGTCCCAGGATCCAGTCCTGCATTGGGCTCCCAGCATGGAGCCTGCTTCTCCCTCCTCCTGTGTCTCTCTCTCTCTCTCATAAATAAATAAATAAATCTTTAATAAAAAAACATTATTAGCTACATTATATAGCCACACTAAAAAACATTGATTTTATGAATATCTTTTATTTAACCTGATATGTCTAAAATATTTTTAGTAAAGAAATGTATTGCGATATTTTTATATTCGTCTTTTAAAAGTTAGATTTTCAAAATCCAGAATGTATTTTGTACTTAGAGCACTTCTCAATTCAGACTGGCCTCATTTCAAGTGTACCAGAGACCCTTATGGCTAATGGCTACCATATTGGGTCCCATAGATACTAATTTTCTCTAAACTGACTCTTAATGCTTTGGGACAAGAAATGTTTCTCAATTTGCTTAGGAGAGTTACCCTCCTTGAGACAGCAAAATGCCTTTACTCTGATGAATGTCTTCCTCTTCATAGGCACAAATATGGGGGAAGCAGGGAGTTGCTGAAGATCTGTTTACTCAGAGAATAAAAAACAAACAGAAACATGGGTAAGGGAGCTTCTTACAGAATTTTTTTCTTTAACTTGAGAGCCTATAATTCTGATTATACCTTTTCTTGGTTCAAACAGCACATGAACAGAGGTTAGTTACTGCTCAGTTAGCAGTAGAACAAAGGGTATATGAATTCCTTTACCCCTGCACCCCCTGCCCTGGCTCCCTACCCATGAAGAAAACCCACAGAAAGGTCTCCCTACTTTCTGTGGTTTATTTTTCTTTCAATTCAGACCCCAGCGCATTCCACGTCATCAGCACTGTGAGCATCCATGTCTACCTTGAGGTCCTAGGAGGCCAGGCATGCAGGACGGGTGTGTGGGGGGGTGATTCTTAGCTTTCTTCTTGCCCTGCTGTTTAGCTGAAAGAATTGCATTCAGCACCAATGTTTAGACCTCAGTGGCGATATAGTCATAGTCATGATACAGTGAGAGATGCTCAGACTCAGAGGTTGGACCTCAGCAGAGGAACATAGCTTAAAATGGGATGGTTTGGTGCATAAGCAATAGTATGTTGGTAAACTTAACAATTAGTTCCCAGAGAAGAAAAAAAAAGGCACTGATTTGTGGCATTTACTGATTTTCATGGTGTAACGTTCCTGTCACAGCTGATTTCAAACTACCAATGTAATGGTACTGGAGGCAGACTTGGAAAGGATGCCAACAGTAGGACCTCACTAGCCAGTGATTGTAAAAAAAAAAAAAAAAGATACAGTGAATTTGATCTCTGGCACAGTCCCATGCTGCATCCACTGTCCTTGTTTGATAGATAAGAAAATTGAAGTCCTGACAGGTTAAGTGATCTTTCACAACTAGTTAATGGCACAACCAATTTAGTGCTCAGGGCTCCTGACTCCCAAGGCAATGCAGGGTACCTGGGTGACTCAGTGGTTGACCGTCTGCCTTTGGCTCAGGGAATGATCCTGGGGTCCTGGGATTGAGTCACGCATCAGACTCCCTCTGCCTATGTCTCTGGGTCTCTCATGAATAAATTAAAAATTAAAAAATAAACAGAAGCAATTCATTTTTTTGGTATATGAATTATTGGTTAATACCAATCTAGAATTTCTTCAAGAAATAATTCCCCTTTGCCATTCCCTTAGTCATTTTAATTTTCATAAAATTTTCTTTATAAGATTTCTAATTTTATCTCTAATCTCTTCATTTCTTCCTTTACATGTGACTTCTTTTAGACACCGGATTTAAGACATGCTTTCTAAAGTTACTGAGCAAAACCAAGTTCTTGTCATTTTCTTTTTTCCACTGTTCTTATATTTGTCTATTTTTCCTGTTACTGTTCCAAACTTCATCTGACTTTTCTGAAATTGAGAGATGGAGATCTGTGTATGTAGAATATTACAAAGGTAAGATGACAGTTGCCTTGTCACATGACAATTCAGTGCCTTAGGGGTGCTGAACCTAATTTCTCAGTAGAAGGAGTCATCATTGGTTAAATGTCAACTTTACAGAGTCAAATATGCTCAACATCAGTTAAAGACAAGAACCCTTGTCTTCAGAAAGGAGCTGAAGACCTTCAACACTCAGATCTGTCCTCTGGGACTGGAACATGAGCAGCTAAGGATCAGAGCTAGGAGGTCACAGAGGCCATGAAAGGAGTTGAACAAAAAGAAAGTAACCTTTGAAGTAGCTTACCTCCATAGCAGAGAGGGAATGAAACTGATGTCATAATGAGAATATTAGTGTCCTGTTGTTTCTTGGCTACCATCAAGCATTGTTGGATGGAAACATCATGGGGTTAGTTTGGTCTGTAGAGGAAACCAGTGAAAATCAGGACAAAAGTAAGAATAAAAGAGGTAAGAAAGCAAATACTCTTTTAAAAAGAATTGAATCTGACATAGAAAGGAGAAAACACTATTTTTTATATTCCCCAGATGAATAGTGAAAGGGAATAAAGGGGAAAGGAGAACAAATGAGTGGGAAATATCAGAAAGGGAGACAGAACATGAGAGACTCCTAACTCTGGGAAACGAACTAGGGGTGGTAGTGACTGGATGACGGGCACTGAGGGGGGCACTTGATGGGATGAGCACTGGGTGTTATTCTATATGTTGGCATATTGAACACCAAAAAAAATAAATTTTATTTTAAAAAAAGGAATTTTAAGAAAAAAAAAAGAAAACATTCTAAGACAACTTTGTCCACTTACAAACCAAATTAGAGTCATAGAGCACTTTCAGAACCTTAGTCACATTCATTAATCATTTTCAGATCCTTAACAACAGCCCCATGATGTAAGAAGGGTCGGTGTTACTGTTACCATCCACCTTTTATTACAGGAGAAAACAGGCTCAGAAGTCAGCTAGCCAATAAGGACCAGAGCTAATTCTTGACTATTGTCTTCTGGCTCTGAGGCTAAGAATTTACCAGCTGGGGTGTGTAGACCAGGGAAGATCTAGATCAGAAAAGACATAAAATGTGCCCAAAACAACATTATGTCAAAGAAGGATTTAGTCCCTCTATTTATATCAACTGTTTAGACTTTTCACTCGGGGAAGGGAAGGAGGTTATTAATACTGGGATGTATACTTTATGCAAAATGACATGCTGGGTGTTTTTACATAAATTATCTCATTTAGAAGTTTGTGGTAAGTCTATCAAGGAGCATTATTATCCCTATTTTACAGATGAGGAAATCGAGGCTGGAGTGATTACTTTAACTGAGGCAATGCCACAAGCGAATGATGGAGTCAGAATTTGATCACAAGTTTGCTGACCTCAAAGAATATACCCTTCTCCACCACATCATCTGTCTCTTGAGTTTGGAAACTGGAGTCTCCATCATCTCTGTTCCTTTCTCTGGTCTGCTGCAACAGCTCTATTTTCTCTGGTCTCATCCTGTTCTGAACCATTTCACGCTGTCTTCAAAACTGATTTTCCCAAGTTAATGATAATAATTAACATGTATATAGCGATTTCTGTGTGTCAGGAACCATTCTCAGTGCTTTATTTGGATGATCTCATTGAAGCCTCACGACAACCAGCAAGTCCTAAGATTTTCCCCTCATTTTTCAGATGGTGAAAAGGAAGCACAGAGTAGTTTAGAAACTTCACCAAAGTCACACACCCAGTGAGCATCAAGAGTTCTGATTATGCCATGGTCAAATGGACATGATACATAAGGATTAATTTTTTAAAGATTCTATTTATTAATTCATGAGAGACACACAGAGAGAGAGGCAGAGACACAGGCAGAGGGAGAAGCAGGGAGCCGGATGTGAGACTCCATCCCAGGACCCCAGGATCACGCCCTGAGCCAAAGGCAGACGCTCAACTATTGAGCCACCCAGGTGTCCCCATAAAGATGAACTAATTAGTGAGCATGGCTGTGAAGAGAAGATTGGTGTAGTGTCAAATTCTTACCTATAGATTTTGTTTGTCCTAGAACGAGGGGAGAGGCTAGCATTCTGAGGTTGAAGTTCTAGGAGAGAAAGAAAAGGAGAACAAGTGGAGAGGCAGAGGGGGGTAGATAGAGTCCAGGACATAGGTAAAGAAATCAGCAGACCGAGGGAGACCTACTGAGATGGAAATGAACAAACCCAGGAAGGGTGTAGTTCTTCATATCTTTAGGAAGGAAGACAGGAAGTTGGATAAATGTCTTACGCCTGGCCTCTCCTTTCTCCTTGAGGTCATAACCCTTATTGGATTCACAGTTGTACCTCTCCAAATGGCCAAATGCAGTGACTTAAAATTATTAGGCTCTCTGAATATTTGGTGAATGAATGAAAGATCAAAGTGACAACCAAAATAATTCTTAATTTTTCCTTTATTCTTTTGTTCAATTTTGCCAAACCTAACACTGTGATCCTTAGTCTTCCCCATGCCCCCAGTACTTGGCATAGTTTTTGGTTTTGTTTGTTTTTTGCATGTACTAGGTGAATGATAAATAACTGCTTTTCACTTAACTTCGGTTCTTAGAGGACACAAATGAAGGTTTTTACATTCATTTACTGAGGCTAATGGACAGATTTCTTAGTTTGGGCTGCTTAAGATGCTGTCTCTCTGACAATGATTTGAGCGAATAGTTTACTTGGGAGACAGTGCCAGGAAACCCTGGCAAAGGAGTAAGGAGGTGGGACTGGAAGGGAAGGAGCCAGTGACCACTGGGAACACCTGGGGTTCAGCCCTGCTAGAGTGCTCTGGGTGACAATGTAGGATATGTGCCTCAGAGTTATCCCTCCCAACGTGCCAGGGACTTGGGGTGTTCATTCATCAATTGCTATCAGTCACTGGTAAAAGGCTACTACTCAGGGGCTTCTCTGGCCTTTTTTGTCTTCACAGTGTGTAGGCACAGGGGACTCAGATGCCCCCCAGGCCCAGAGATGCTATGCTGACCTTGGGGAGTAGGGCTCATGTGCACTGAAATGGCAAAAGGCAAGAAGAGATAAGTAGGGTTCTGGCAGTATCTGGTACAAAGTATCCACTTATTTTCCTCTTACCCAGCTTCACTGTCTTGCAAAAGATAGAGATGTTTGCAGCTCAGCATTTTATTTGCCAGCAGGGAAAGTCTATAAATGTATAAGGAAATACAGCATATAATACTTATATCTCTAGATAGTCAAATTTAATCACCTAATTTTCTTTGCTAATCAATTTAGAAATTTAATTATTAACCCAATGTCAATGGAAAAATTTAAATCTGTTAAAACATGCTTAAAAGAATATTCATGGGGCACCTGGGTGGCTCAGTTGGTTAGGCGTCTGACTTTTGATCTCGGTTCAGGTCTTGATCTTGGGGTTGTGGGTTTGGGCCTTGCTCTGGGCTCCTTGTTAGGCATGGAGCCTATTAAAAAAAAAAAAGAGTATTCACACTCATGTTATTGGGTATCTAGTCTTCAGTTATTTTGACTTGAGATATTCATCTGGAACTTACTGCTTCTTTCATGTGTGTATTTTGACCTTTGAGGTTTCTGCCTTTAAATTAACTGCAGGTGGTGTGAGCTCAGTGTGGCACAAAAGTTGTCTCTGGTTTGTCCTTGCAAGGTTACTTGCACAGTGCCTGGCACATATTTGTTGAAAAATTAATATGAGGTTAGGAAGATAGAGTTAAGGATGGAAGAAGGGTCTCTTCAATCCTGTAAATAAATATCTGATGTGTAAGTATTTAATAAGCAAAAATTAAAACACAATCAATCCCATAATTGAGGTGGCAGGGAAATGAATATAGAAATTCCACCATCCTCTTTTGTTAGCTTTGTAATATTTCTATTACAATAACATAGTTAGTATAGAAAAAGAACAGAAAACATTGGTGTGGTTGATAGTGGCAAAAATACCACAAGATGACTTTTAGTCAAGGCCTTGGATCATTTTCAGAGGAAGAAATATGACATTTTAAATCAGAGACACTACACAGATACCATGATAAAAGTAAAACTCAGTGTTGACTAGTGGGGGAGAGGAGTTATGTATGACTGTGGAATCATAAAATGATAATTTTACATTTCCTTATATTGTCTGGCAAAGGCAATATCAAACTTGCACTGCTCCCTAATGTCAAAGATAAATAAAGGAAGCCAGAATAGATAAGGGTGAATTGAAATAGAGCTTTTCATTTCCAAGTACTCCTTGTATAAACATTTATAGATTGTTCTTTGGTAAAAATAAACTTTCAGGGAAAGAAGCTAACATTAAACGTACTCATCATCATTAATCAGTTATTAAATAAAATAATGTGTCTGGGTGTCTAGTCAAGGTGCTTCAGATTTAATTAATATTCTTTCATTCATTCAACTAATATTTGTAGACAGACTATAACGCTCCAAAAAGAGAGGATAGAGTACTGAACCAGAAAAATGAAGTCTACTTGTGGAATTTACATTCCAGTGGAGGGATACAGGCAAAAGATAACTAAGTGATTTCTTAAAGAGAATATATTTTAAGATGGTTGTGAATGCTATATAGAAAATAAAAGAGCAAAATTGGGATAGTCTGCTCACTAAGGAGTTGACACTTGAACTAGGGCCTTAAAGAGCATCCCAAGAAGAGAGAACTTGAAATATGACATTTCTAAAGTGGAAATTAAGTGTTTGAGGAACAGAAAGGCCTGTGGCTGGAAGGTGGTGGGTGAGAGCAGAGATAGCCAAACAGGATCATGTCCTCCCTAGGGAGCTAGGATGTGGAGGTTGATATTTTTGTCCTGTGTACAATAGTGCACTCTTGAAGGTTTTAAATTTTGGGGAAGATATAGTTAAAAACAAAATCTCCTCCCAGCTTAGAAAACCTCTTACAAAGCTAGAAGAAAAAGAAAACAGTTTCATGGTTGAATAAGCATTCAACCAGAATGGGATGCATATCACAGGCAATCTACTAAAGAGACTGCAAAAACGGGAAAAAAAAAATCAGACTCATCTATGTAGTTAAATAGAAACAACCCATTACATGAGGTAGGATTTGTGGTTTGGAGTCAGGTGCCAAAGTAGGCCCATCTCACCCAGGAAACTGGGAGATCAAGTGTTATATTCTTTGATGCTTGCATTTTTAAGAGAGGAAGACCAGAGTAAGACTATGGTGGCTTGGTCTAGGATGGTAGCTGTGGAGACAGAAAAGAATGGATTAGAGTATATGTATCTGTCAGGGTTCTCCAGGGAAACAGAACCAATAGGTTATGTGGGTGTGTTTGTATGTGTATGTATCTCTATATCTGTCCATCCATCCATCCATCCACCCATCCATCTACCCATCTATCAATCATCTTCTGTCTATCTTTTGAGAATATTTAAGGAATTGGCTCATGCAGTTGTGAAGGCTGGCAAGTCCAAAATAGGGGTAGGCTGGCAGGCTGGAAACTCAAGAAAGAGTTGATATTGCAGTCCAAGTTCAAAGGCAGTCTGGAGGTAAAATTCTTTTTCTCTTTAGGAACCTCACTCGGTCTGTTATCTTGCAGGCCTTCCACTGACTAGATGAGGCCCACACAGTACTGAGGATAATCTACTTAAAGTCTAGATTCAAATGTTAATCTCATCAAACAAACCTTCACAGCAGCATCCAGTGTTTGACCAAATATCTGGAAACTGTGACCTAGCCAAGCTGACACATAAAATTAACTATCACAGTATACTTTTGGATAGAGCCAATAGATTCTGCTTTTGTTCTAGAAAGTGAAGGAAATCGGGGAATCCAGGATGTCCTAGAGTTTTAGCTTATGGATATTAGTGGATGATGATACCATTAATGAAAAACGGAAGATTGGAGTTTTGCTTATTAAATGCCATAATATTTAGAGAAAAATCAAGATGGAACTGCAGATGAAAATTACATGAAATAAAAGTCAAATAAGTATAAAAATCTCTGAAAGAAGAACAACACTACTTGTGCATAAAGACTTTCAAGCACCTTACCTTAAATGGCTGGTTACGAACTAGTTGAACGACTGAATTTGTGATTAATAAATGTTGGCTGTTTGATGATGCTGAAGTATGAGGTGGAAAATATTACTGTTTATGAGGTGTTACTGAGCAAAACTGTCTGAAAAGTGGAAGATAAGTCAAGATAGGAAAACAATAGGTGGAATAGCATACAAATTAAATGTAAAGGACAATATAGTTGAGTTCACAGATATATATGAAAAATTTCAGACTTCATTACCATTTTAGATAGAAAAGCCTAGACTTATATTTGTGTGTGGCAAATTATCATAGTAAGCTTTTCTCCCCTATGTCCTGTGTTTTATTATAAACAGAACATGATATTATTAATATTTTAATTTTATTGCCAACACAGAAAGTTACTCATCTTGTCACACCAGGACATGGGCAGCAACAAAATGAGATCAAGTCTGGGAAGGAGTTCAGCTAGATGGGAGGAGCTTCAGCCAGGCATTGCATACTCAGTTGACAGATGTCAACTCCAGAGAAGCAAACAGGAGCAGGTGTTCTGAATTGAGACTATTGAGTCCCAATTCCAAGAAATCAAACCAGCAGAAATGAGAAACCCAGCCGAGGAAGCCCGGCTAAGGTTCAAAGTAGCACCAAATTAGGAACCCAGATGGATTAGAGGCGGGAGGTCTCTAACAAGTGTGGGGCAAGAGCAGATGCAGGAGCAGGGCAGGGAAAAATAAACTTACAAGGCAAATTAATGGTCCAATAACTGGTCTCAGGATGTAAGTGGTTCTAACCTGACAGGAGTGTTGAGACAGTAAAAAGAATATGGCTTGTGAAAAGGTTCTGTAAATGTACACTCTGCTAGTGGTACTTTTATTACTTTAAGACATTTCACTTGATTAAAAATAAGGAACTAATTTAGTCAGACCCTCAAATATCTGCAATACTGGCAGCTCATTTTGAAAGAACACTTACTTAGAAGGAATTTAGTAAATTCTCAGAAGTAATGTTTGATAGTTATGTCATAAAATGAAAAGTCAGTTCTTTTCATTTGTCTATTCTTAAAAAAACAAAAAAAAAACAGAAAAGAAAAAACCTTTCCATGAATTCAGTTTTGATTTAAGGGGAGGGGGGAAGCTTGCCAGATCCTTTTCTTTTTTCCTTTCCTTTCTTTTCTTTTCTTTCTTCCTTCTTCTTTCCTTCCTTTTTCTTTCTTTCTTTCTTTCTTTCTTTCTTTCTTCTTTCTCTTTCTTTCTTTTCCTTTCCTTTTCTTTTTTCTTTCTTTTCTTTTCTTTTCTTTCTCTTCTGTTCTCTTCTCCTCTCCTCTCCCCTCCTCTCCCCTCCCCTCCCCTCCCCTCCCCTCCCCTTCTCTTCTCTTCTCTTCTCTTCTCTTCTCTTCTCTTCTCTTCTCTTCTCTTCTCTCTCTTCTCTTCTCTTCTCTTTTTTCTTTCTTTTTGCAAAATGGAAGTTCAGTTTTGCCAGCTAGCAGCTTTGTACAATAAGTATAAGCCATCCACATATATTTATTTACATTACCAGTCCCAAGTTGTAAGTATAAAGCAACACTGTTATTTGTAGTTATTCTCAAAAATATTACCTCAAATGAAGTAAGGATGTATACTTAAACTTTACTGTGAATTTGACAAATTCATTGTTTCTTTTTGTTATACAAAGGCTAGCTTGAGTATGCCAATAAAATGAAAGTTAAAATTATATAACAGATACTAACTTCCATCTCAGTGCTGTATCTCTAAGTTACCTATTGCAAGGGAAAACAAAACAAAACACTGCTCTTGTAGGGCTATCCAGAAAGCACTTAGTTCAAAGATTGACTGGACATAAAGGTAACATTTCCTAAAATAAAATTACTTTTTAAGTTACAGAAAAGCCTCATTAATGTTGTAATTAGAATAATTATGTATGCGTTTCCTTTATCTCAAAGAGAGTAGGGTTGAATCAGACTTCAAAATTCTATTCCAGGATACACATATATTTAATTTTACTGCTTTTTGGATTTATCTCTTTTCTTTTTTTAAAAGATTTTATTTATTTATTCATGAGAGAGAGAGAGAGAGAGAGAGAGAGAGAGAGGCAGAGACACAGGCAGAGGGAGAAGCATGCAGGGAACCTGATGTGGGACTCAATCCCAGGTCTCCAGGATCGGGCCCTGGGCCGAAGGCAGGCGCTAAACTGCTGAGCTACCCAGGGATCCCCTGGATATATTTCTAAATTGTCTTTTCTCCAATGCATGTTATTTCTTTCTCTGTTATCTTCCTTTTATGCTTACTCTAATTTGTGTGCATTTAAGACCAGCCTTTTTGTAATGCTCCCTGTAATGAACTAGGAAGTCTTCAGGATTTCCAGCCGATTGCTGGGGGCCCTGTGTTCTCCAGGGAGAGTCTCTCCCCTAGCCTCAAGGACACTCCCCCTCTGGGTCTCCTGCACCACCCTCCTCCCTGCCTGGAGCAGAGGGAGCAGAGTTGGCCCAGGTAGAGTCCACTTCTCCCCTTCTTCTGGGATCATGAGTTTTATGGAAATAAAAATGTTGGGAATCTTGACCAAAAATATTATTTGTCATATGTATCCACTTAAGCATGTTTTCTTATTATTTTTTTTAAACAGACACTAGGCAATTTTTAATATATAATGAAGATCACAAGCGCTGTGTGGAAGCAGTAAGTCCCAGTGCAGTCCAAACAGCTACCTGCAAACAGGACAATGAAGCACAGAAATTTCGATGGGTGTCTGAATCCCGGATTATGAGTATTGCTTTTAAATTATGTTTGGGGGTGCCATCAAAAACTGATTGGGTTGCTGTCACTCTGTATGCCTGTGACCCAAAGAGTGAATTTCAGAAATGGGAGTGCAAAAATGACACACTTTTGGGCATCAAGGGAGAAGATTTATTTTTTAATTATGGCAATAAACAAGAAAAGAATATTATGCTTTACAAGGGTTCTGGTTTATGGAGCAGATGGAAAGTCTATGGAACTACAGATGACTTATGCTCCAGAGGTTATGAAGGTAAGAAGCATGGAATGTCTTGCCTTTCTGTCAAGTTTTTCTCATCTTTATATCAGGAATCTAATTCAAGAAAATAAGTATATTATTGTTTAGTCTGTGCTAGAATTATTAATTGATTGTGTTTGTGTTTTAGACTATTCTACATTCTATAAATAAATGACAGTGAATGATACTTTAGCTATTTATAATTAATGGAATGACTATTTTGTGTTTTTTTAACTTTTTAAAATATTTTTTAAGTTATGGATTGCAATTATTAGAAATGAATTTGCACTGTAGTCTTTGACCAGAAGCTTCCCATTTGACATTATTTGGTTATTGTGATAAATGAATCTAACCAGATGTTTCTTTTCCTTTGGTTTATGTTTCCCTAGAGAATGACACATGGAACAACATTCTTTCTCGAGTCAAACTGCCTAAAACAAAAACTTGGCATTTCTTGATCTCTTAAATTTCTAAATGTTTCTGTGTCCCCCTATGAGCATTAAAAAATATAATAATCACAAGATTAGAACATCTAAGGAATTAGCTTGTAAATTACATGCAACATATTTAGTCAGCTATTTTAGAAAGTGGTAGCACCTGTGGGGCAGAAAATAATTTTATATGAAGTTGGTTCCTTAAGCTCTTGAAGGTTAAATAAAACCAGAGTATTTAGTTTTATCTTGCCAAATTTCATTCTCTGGTGGCTGCACAGAAACAACATAACATAAATAAAACAGAACTGAAACCTTTTACAAAACCTTCTTGTGTCGGATGATATGATAACCACATTCCAGGTTTGGACACTTGGTTATTTGGAAGTGTTATCTAGAACAACCTCAGAGTCAGAGGAATAGCCTGCCTTTTGGGATGAGAGATTACCTGTTTCCAAAATTACTATGTTCCTGAGGCTACAAAGATTGGTTGAGTAGCTAGTTGCCGTAGCTAATCAGAGCTGGGAAGTTCAGATCTTTCTAAGGCCATAATTTGTCAGCTTTCCATTTTCCTTTTTTATAAAGAGGAGGGAGGGTAGGCATTGTAGAAGAATGAGAAGAAGGGTTCAGAAAGAGGCTCTCCTGAGCCACTTAATGAACATAATGAAGGTTTAGAAATTATAGGTGAGGCAACCTAAGTAGTATAACCTTTCAGGAGAAACTCAATAGAAAACTTCAGCAAGACAAGAGTGAACCAAACTTGATTGAGTCAAATTCCACAGATGATGCAATAATCCTAATTGAGGGATTCAAAACAAGGAAGATTGGTGCTAAGACATCAGACTTCTTATTTAAAAATATATCACCGAAGTTACATAGACCCCAATCCCCAATTCCCATCATCCTTTGTGTTCTCCTGCTTATTTGAGAAAAAGGTGCACAGGGTTTGGGATAGTGGTTCTCAAACTGTAATATGTTTACAAATCACCAGGAAAGCTTGTTAATAGTGCAGATACCAAGGTTCCCCTCCTACCCAGAAGCTAAATTAGCATATAGGGGGTAAGGTCCAAGAATCTATTGAATTATCTTGATGAGCACCTCGGTGGTTGGATGAAGATGGTCCATTGACCACATTTTGCCTGTTTTCCATGTCTCTCTCAGAGCTTAAGCTATTCCTACTAGAAGATCTAGCCTTTCAAAGGGATCTTGGAATCTACTCATTGGAATACACATTTGATCTGAAGATAATGTAGAGAGGATATACATAGAACCTGTCTCTCTAAAAGAACACTTGAGGAAGATAACTGGCTGAGGCCAAGAATTATTTTAGAATAAGAGAATCAGAATTATAGACTTAGTAGAATCAAACTGTTATCTGGGAGTTTGGACCACATAGGAAGAAAAATTGACGGTAGTTATGATTTGTCAGTGAAGTGGCTAGAATGGAATTTGGTTCTTTTGGCCTCATCAGGGCTATGATAAATAAATAGGTTTAGTTCTGAAAATGCCATTTCTGATTGAGAGCTCTAAACCCAGCCCTGAAAATTTCTTGGCTAATTTAATTAAGAGTACAGCTGGCCCTGAGGTGGTTTTAACAGGCTTTCTTCATATGAAGGAACAGGATATCCAGTGATTAAGGGTGGCACAATTATATCTAAATCCAGCATGTTCCTTATACAATATATGAGTTGGAGAACTGGTCCTGTAACATAGTGGAACCAAAGTTAGGACTGTATTTTGAAGTTCCTAACAACTAGCTAATTGACCAAAAAGTTAATTTTTTAGTAAATGAAAATAAGCCTAGTTTGTCAGGAGGATTGGATGAGTACAGGGTCATGGGTGATGGCCCCTCTCTCATGGGGTTCTCACCCAGCTGGGTGTGGAAGACAAGGCCATTAGGTCCCTGGGATGCTACAGCCCCTGCCTCTAGTCTGGGTCACACTAGACGTTTGTCCACACATTGAATACTCCCAGTGAGTAACCCCACTCACTTAAGACCAGATGGACTGGTCTGAGGAGCACACATGTGTGTCCCCAGGAGGCTCATGCACCAACCCTTCAAGAGTTATCAGATAAAATCTAGGCCAGTTCAACTTGAGTTTGAAATAAGCAACAAATACCTTTTTAGTGTACGTATATCCCAAAGGTCGCACAGCTTACTAAACTTAGGATATACTGATATTAAATTATTCAGTGTTTATCTGGAATTCAAATTTTACTGGGCATCCTGTTTTTACTTGCCAAATCTGGCAACCCTTAATTCCCAGGTTTTTTTCTCAGTGACTGAATAGAAAGGAAAGAGAGTAAGGAACTTAGCATGAATTACAATTTTAATATTTGTTAGGTGTTGTGCTACATTTTATACATTCATTTTACATTGTCTAAATCGGATTTTGAGATATCTTTTAGGGACTCCTTTTAAAGTCATGAATCTACAAAACTTAATGAAGAAAAGAGTATTTTTATCTAGGACAAATTCTGAATATCATCAGGTGGCAATAGGCAAAATACTACACTATAGAGGGTTATTGTTTTCCTGGGGGCGGAGGGGGTGTCTCTACAGGGACAGAGGCAGTAAACATTTTGAAGAATGCAGTTAGGGGAATGGTGTGGTTGTCAGTGGAGATATGAGCTTCTCTAATTCTTTGGCTTAAGCCAAACCATAATCAACAATGATTTTTTTATTTCAGTTTTCTTTTCTAGGTAAGCTCAGAGCTTCCCATTTTGCTCTGTCTGAATTCAGTTTTAAGAAGGACAAATATTGATTATAAATGGTATCCAGTGGTTTTGAGTGCTTTCTTTCTATGATGTGGATTAGAGAGTTATGTTCAAATTCTGACCCTTCCTCGTAGTCATTGTTGAGGGACTCCAGTAGAGGCTGGCTTGCCACGATGTGGTAGGAGGGGATTTGACTTTTGACTGCGCGTTAGAGTTACACAGCTAGAATGTTATTTTTCAATGTAGAGATTCAGTAATTCTGTGATACCAAGCAAGAGGAAGGATGGCCTCTTCTCTGTTTGAGGGAAAATGCAAAAGTCAAGGCAGGTGTCACTAGACCTGACTACTTTTGCCTAACACGAGGAAAGAGGGAAATCTGTCCTAAAAGACAGCAGAAATGAAGTGGAACTAGAGTTGTTCCTAACACAGATGGCTGTGTGTACTCAGAAAGGGACTGGGGTACAGAGAGAAGGGAAAGAGAAATGAATTCCCCGTGTGGGAACATTAAATGTGATCAGAAGAGTAAGACCCATCCTCGGCATTTTTCTTATTGCAAAGCCACCGTTCAGAAGATTGACTTATGTTCTAAGTGTGGTCAATGTGTCTCTTCTAGACATGTACACACTGCTGGGCAATGCCAATGGGGCAGCATGTGTATTTCCATTCAAGTTTGAGGACAAGTGGTATGCAGATTGCACAAGCGCTGGGCGATCAGATGGATGGCTCTGGTGTGGAACCACCGCAGATTATGACGCAGACAAGCTATTTGGATATTGTCCATTGAAATGTAAGTAGCGTTGTCGTCAAGAAAATTTGCCACATTTAGTACAGCAACATGGCGATAAGACCTTGTGTTTATTGGGACTATGTTCTCTCTCAAAGTTATTTCCCACTTATCATCTTGTCACACTCCACTGCAACCCTGTACGGATATCATTGTCCCCACTTTCTAGTGGAGAAAGTGATCCATGTTGGCTGAAGACCAGGACACAGATCTTCTGACTTCTCAGCCCTGGGCTGCATACATGACTCCTTTATTTCCATCAACTGCTTCTTTCCTTCAACTGTTACTGTTCTATCTGTTATTTTTTAAGACTTTAGGGCAAATTATGCTGATGCTATATATACTGAATACTGTCACCGTTGGGACTTACCATTATTAAACCATAGATCAAAACCAATTTTTTTTTAAGATTTTATTTATTCGTGAGAGACATAGAAAGAGAGGCAGAGACACAGGCAGAGGGAGAAGCAGGCTCCATGCAGGGAGCTTGATGCGGAACTTGATCCCCAGACCTGGGATCACACCCTGAACCAAAGGCAGATGCTCAATCACTGAGCTACCCAGGAGTTCCTCAAAACCAAAATTTAAACAATGCCATAAGCATGTGGTTTGATGGGACGAGAGAGATGTGAGGGACTCCTGATGTTTTGCCAATGTAATGAAAAGGGCACCTTCCTGTGAAAGTGATAGTAATGAATAGTAATGACAGTAAATTTAATTTAAGAACAGTGTCGTTTAATTTAACCTTGCTATGAATCAAATAGAAGTAGATTATTTTTATGCTTGAAGGATTTTTAAAATGAAAACGTATTACGCAGTAATACAAAATAAGTGGCATTGCATGGAATTGATAGGAAGCAGCCAGAATGTAAGAATTCTCCTGTGTTTTCTCCACACTCAAGAATCTGTAAGGAAACAGTGTAGCTGGTTGAGGTGCAGGAGAGAAGGAAGTGGAAGAGCCTTGGAAGCCAAGGCTGAGACTGAAGAAGGAGGCAGGGCTATCACCCCCCACCCCGCCCCCCACCCCTGGCCTCAGCCTCCTGCCAGCTATCCTCTTCCTTTTCTAACCCCTAAACTTCACACTTGCTCTTGCTCCCTCAGACTTTGTAGAGCACAGCAACTCCTGTTTGTGCTATTCTGAGCTTTCTCCTGCTGGCCTGCAGAGGGGTGGGTGCAGGAGAGGAGTTAGGTGCAGATGCAGTCTGGGATGATTGTAAGGCCACCTGAATTGCAATAGCATCACTTACCACTGAATTTTGGGAACTACACACAAGCATTATTGTGAATTAATTATTAATGTAATATTAATAAAAATAATAACAAATAAATTAATAATGCTAAAAATGTTTTAGTGTCTCACATTAAAGCCAGAATCCTAAGAATCATGCTTATTTCTCTTTTAGATTTATAATCCCACTTAAAATAAATTTTATTTTTCAGCCCTATATATTATTGCAATTTTCTTCTGTGTGCAGTTCCCATGTTCTGGGCTAATATCTGCAAAAACTCACAGGCTTCCCATTCATGGCAATGCTGCTAACTTGTCCTTGGGTGAAGTAATTGTATCTGCCTCTAATAACAATTTTCAGAAGTTTGATTCCCACGAAAGGTTAATAGATGTCTGACCTCTGTATTAGATGTCTTTTTTTGTTGGAACGGAGATATTTTTCCCCTAAGATAAAGTAATGCTTGTATTCCAATGATTGAGGAGTGTCTTTCACCTTTACTTAGTAGAAATGGTATTTTATAAATCTGTTATCAAGGAATTTCTTGGAGGTGTGGATTTCATGAGTCTACAGCATCTTGCACTTAAGTGATATTGATGAAGGAGTTAGTTGTTGGATGTATGTATGATTTAGTCAATCATTAAATGGAAGACAAATGACTAGTCACTAATCATAAAAAAAAAAAAAACTACAAAAAAACTCACGACCTTGGGATCCATGTGTGTTGGAGGGGTATCCTGAGTATTTTCTTGAATAATCTTTTAGTCTTGTTACTTCTAATTTATGTCTTCAAAACCAATGTGTGTGTGTGTGTAGTTGGTAAATGTAAAAGTAAAATAACTAGGAAATTTAAAAAATTGTTTGACTTTAGTGTGCATTAAAAATTTAAAGCACATTTAATACATTCATGCGTTTCTTAAAGGGCTTTGTGATTTCCCAATCTACTTCATTTTCCTTGCTTTGTGTTCCTTTCAAAAGAGCATTTTTTTAAAAAATATTAGCCTTCAACTAGCAGGTTTAATACAGGAAGATAAGGTACCAGTTATTGACCTAATCTTCATTGTCCTTTGCATTGTTTATTGTAATGTTTTCCTTCTGTTTAGACATTTATTTTAAAGTATCATGAGAACAGGAAAAGGAAAAGACCCTTTCTCTCAGTTCTCCAGAGCTTGCAACTTTAGCTTTCCACATCAGTTGTACTGGTTTACTGTGTGAATATGAACAATATGGGGAGGTGTAGAGTCAGCAAACCTATACATTCGTTGGGAAATAGATTTTAATTCCTTGATCTACAGTGCAAAATATACTCTTTAAATGAAGAGAAGAGTCAAATCACATTTCCTTCTTTGATCATGTATATCTCTTACTTCTATTTCTGGGCAAGAAAATAATCCCTTCTTTTTAAAAAGAAGTCTCACATTGTTTACCGTATTAGATCTCCAAATTTCTAAAAATATGTATTTAAAACATCTCCATCTTCAAATAACCCTTAAACCAGTCTCATGTGAATGGATGGTCTCACTTAGTGGAGAAGAATCTGAGAACTAGTAAGATCTCAGATCATGATCATTTGTTTTATATTTTTTAAGATTTTATGTATTTATTTGACAGAGAAGCACAAGCAGGGGGAAGGGCAAAAGGAGAGGGAGAAGCAGACTCCCCACTGAGCAGGAATCTGGGTACAGGGTATGGGGGCTTGATCCCAGGACCCCAGGATCATGACCTGAGCTGAAGGCAGATGCTTAACTGACTGAGCCACCCAGGTGGCCCACATCATGATCATTGATCATTTAAGTTTAATATTATCAATTCAAATTTATCTTTATGTAAATATATAATCATTTTATAATGAAAACATCTTAGAAATTTCTTCTTTTTTTAAAGATTTTATTTATTTATTCATGAGAGACAGAGAGAGAGAAAGAGAGGCAGAGACACAGGCAAAGGGAACCTGATGTAGGACTCGATCCCAGGACTCCAGGATCACACCCTGGGCCGAAGGCAGATGTTAAATGACTGAGCCACCCAGGGATCCCCAACATAGAAATTTCTATGTTGTTGCCCAAATGAAGTTTTATCTGTTTTTCTTCCTCTTTGATGTTTCATAGAACCACAAGTTTCATATCACATTATGTGGTATGTGTATGAAAAAGGTTACTTCCTTGTCACATACAAAGATTCATGGCAGCGTAGGTATATGCTTATGGGAAACTGGCCAACTTCTTGGCAGGTTGAACACTTCTCAGAAAATTTGAGAAGTTACATGATTCCTCCTCTTCCTTAGGAATAAGTGAAGAAATTATTACTCCCTAGGATTTGTAAATAGAATTTTATATTTTTAAAAAGAGAAGAGGGAGGTACCTGGGTGGCTCAGTCCATTGAGTGTCTGCCTTCAGCTCAGGTTATGATCTTGCAGTCCTGGTATTGAGCCCTACATCAGGTTTCCTTCCTGCTCCACAGCAGAGTCTGCTTCTCGCTCTGCCTCTGCCCCTCCCCCCATGCTTATGCTCTCCCTCTCTTGCTCTCTTTCTCTCAAATAAATATAATCTTTTAAAGAGAGAGAGAGAAAAAAAAGGGAACATTTTTATAACATGAAGCACACAGAAATATTTCATTTGTTGACTAATTTCCCAAACATCTTGTAGGTAACACACTACAAATAATATTTATCAGTCTCTACTATTGGCCTTTCATAAAGTATAACTAAGTTTATAGAGTATATTGGGAATTGTAAAACAGCAAAGGCAGAAGTAAGCTCAAAGAATTATTTTTTACTCTAAAGGAAGGAAAACTAACCATCTACTACTGGCTGGGGCTACATAAATTTAATATATTCTAGAGATGGGAAAAAGACTTTAAAACTAAGGATAAACTAGTGAGTGCCACTGCCTGGATACAGGTAGAGTCCACGACTTTGCCTTCTAACACCCATGCCTTTTGTCTGAGAAGACCCAAATAGAATGTCCAGGCAAAATATTCACCTCCTGAGAGAAGATACATATATTCTCTTTCCCCAAATTTCCCCAGGAGTTTGGGCTGGCGTCTCTATTCTTAGTTTTTGCATTGGCTCACTTCTCAACTCAATTGATCCCAAACATCTTGACACAAAAATAGGGAGACAATACCTCTCTTTCCTTTCTTAGGTAGATGAAAAAAATTAGATGTGGTTGATTTTTTGAAAACTCTCCTCTATCAAAGGTGTGAAGAAAATCTCACAGGTGCTTTTAAAATAAGTAAGAGAAAAGAAAATAAATATATTTCAGACAAAAATGCTATTAGAATTGTTTAAAAAATATTGTTTTCTGAAAGTCTTTTTATGCCTAATGCAGCCAATTCCATTGACTTCTCTTACAGTTGAGGGCAGTGAAAGCTTATGGAATAAAGACCCGCTGACTGGCATTTCCTACCAGATAAACTCCAAATCTGCTTTAACTTGGCATCAGGCGAGGAGGAGCTGCCAACAACAGAGTGCTGAACTCTTGAGTATCACGGAGATACATGAGCAAACATACCTGACAGGTAATAACGGGTAAAGAAAAGAAAGTTGTAAGATCATGATGATTTTATTTCTATCTAGTTTAGCTTAAAAGCAGATGGTGCATCTGATTATAGACATCAGGAGAGAGTCAGTCCTGAGCAGGTATTACAGGGGTAGGGTAGATTTGCCCCCCGGAATGGCAAGTAGGTTTTGTCTCAGGAGCAAACTTTCTTCCATCAGTTATGACAGTTTCAAGAACCTGTGTTGAGAAGGATTCTGAGAATTGACCTGGGCTCAGAGTAGAAGGCATCACAATGAGTCGGTGATGTTCTTGGACATGGCAGGGGTACTATGCTGGTCAAGCATTCCAGATCTAACCTGAAGCCAAAGATTTTCCATCAGCATCACGGAATTCAAAAGGAGAGAAGGAAGTATATCGTATGTTCTTGCCACAAGCAGGGACGAGTCAAGAGCAGCTCTGAAACTTGGAGTCCTTTTTACTTCCTGCCTCTCAAACTCCCAGACTCTACTGATTTTCAGGCCTTATTGGTGTTCTACCCACAATATGTTTGTTTTTTAAGCATTTGTTCTTATAGGATTGTGAAGATGGGAAGAGAACCAGTGTTTGCTTGAGATCAAACTATTTGTTTTAGCTTCTGAAGTCCACACTTGGGGAGCCGAGAGATTAGGAGCAGTTCTAGTTCACCCTGACACTGCTACCAGATTAATATATCTCTAATCCTATGCCTATCGTGTTCAAAAAAGCCATCATGGCTGTTTATTTCCTATCAATTAATTAACAGAACACCTTTGCCTGGCATTTAGAGGCTGACGGCTCTTCCCTGACTGCTGTTCTCCTTTAGGTATTTTGCAGTCTTGACAGAAGAATTTTGGGTCTCTCATCTTTACCTAATACTTTCTCATTGCCATATCTTTCCCCATGCTGTTTTATACATGGAATCCCCAAATTTCATACAGGTGAAATGCAATCTTATTCATTTCTATCTGCATTTCTCTTATTTGTTTACTATTTTTATAATAGCTGTGTATGTATATGCCCCACTTCCCCTACAAGACTATAAATACATTTATTTGTTATTTCTTATTCATTTATTCAACCAGGTGGCTGGTATCTGTGTGTGAGGTATTATGATAGGTCCTAGAGACATGAGGGTGACCAGAGCCAGTCATGTCCTGTCTCCATGTTGCTTAATTAAAGTCCAGTGGGGAAAACCAGCATGAACCAGAAGACAAATAGATAAATACAAATTTTAGTGAGTGCCATGAAAAAAGCAAACTTAAAGACATGTGAAGGATGGATTATAGGAGCAAATGGCTGAAAATGAGGAATGTCTTATGAATAGTGATGTCCCTCAGCCCCCATAGAGATTCACATAGAAACGTCCAAGGAAGAGAGTCTCAAAGAATGTTTGCTAACTGACAATTGATGGTGTCGCACAATAAGAATAATTATTTAGAAATTCAGCCTCATGTGTGCACAGGTGGTCAGTTTATGGCAAGAAGATGGTTAATGCAGTGGTTCATAAATGTAAATTTGCATATGAATCATTGGGCCACTTTGTTAAAATGAAGATAAATGGGCATGAATGCCAGGGATGCTAGATCAGTAGCTGTTATGTGGGGCCCAGGAGTCTACATATTGTCAACCTTCCAGGTACTTCTGGGGCAAGGGTTGAGGGACCACTGTGTTAGCGCCTGCTGTGTCAGCAATGCCTACACAGTTCAGTTGACTAGCCACCAAGCAGCAGAAGGTAGGAGTAGAGAGAGAGAGAGTAAACTCTGGAGCCAGACAGCCTGGGTCTCAGCTCTTCCAAGCTTTGAAGCTTTTGGGCCTCAGGGACATCATCTGTTAAAAGGGGGAGTATGTGTAAACCAATACGAGGGATGGAGCATGTCCCCAGCTTGGCCTTTTTTTCTCTTTTTGGATGATAGCTCTTCAATGACTGGAACACATTTCCCCTGTAAGTTATTATTATTTTTAATTGAATTTGAAGATGTTTATTCCATTCTCTTTTTGGAGAAAAGAGGTAACACACATTTATTTAGCACAGCCTTGTGAAATGCATTTTTAAAAAAGATTTTATTTATTTGACAGAGAGAGAGAGAGAATATAAGCAGGGGAGACTCATACTCCTTGCTGAGCCCAATGCAGGGCTGGATCCCAGGACCCAGAATCATGACCTGAGCTGAAGGCAGATACTTAACTGACTGAGCTTCCCAGGAACCCCATGAAATGCATTTTTCTACTCTTCCTCCATTCCTGAGGACTGAATCATGAGCTGCTCCACTGTAATAGAATCTTTCTTGCAATAATAGTTGGGTGCCAAGCTTAGCATTTATTTTTTTTAAATCTTTTTTTTTAATTTTTTTTTACTTTTATTTATTTATGATAGTCAGAGAGAGAGAGAGAGAGAGAGCGAGAGAGAGAGGCAGAGACACAGGCAGAAGGAGAAGCAGGCTCCATGCACCGGGAGCCCGACGTGGGATTTGATCTTGGGTCTCCAAGATCGCGCCCTGGGCCAAAGGCAGGCGCCAAACCACTGTGCCACCCAGGGATCCCAAGCTTAGCATTTATTAATGGTCTCTTTTCAGTACAGGCAGCAATTGACTATTTTATTTCTGTTATTATGACTGAGACCAATAGTAGAAAAGCAACCTGACCTCACTGTGTGTTCATAAGCTCAGAGAAAGAATTATGCCTCATGTCTCCTCAGTTATTCTGTTTCATGTTGGTCTGGGAGGCCTTCCTAGTATCAGGGCAGAGTATCAGAGTGATTAATATTTACGACCATGTATAAAAATCAGGGCAGAAAGCATGGACAGAGACAAAACTAAATTCATGTAGATGATCAAGGAAGAGAAAAGATGACATCAGACAAGTCAGGTGTTTTCTGTGTGAGCTGGCCTGGGTGAGAGAAAACTATTAGAGGTGAAGTGGTTTCTGCCAGTCAGAGAATGATGAATACCAAATGATTTCATTCATATGTGGAGTTTAATAAACAAGACAGATGAGCAAAGGGCAAAGGGCAAAGGAAAGAGAGAGAGAGAGAGAGAGAGAGAGAGAGAGAGAGGCAAACCAAGGAACAGCCTCAATCACAGAGAACGCACTGCTAGTTACCAGTGGCCAGAGGATGGGAGTTATGGGGGGAATGAGTGATGGGGGTTAAGGAGGGTACTCGTGGTGATGAGCAGAGGGTGATGTATGGAATTAAAATAAAAACTTAAAAAAAAAGTTGAAATGATTTGAGCTGGCTTTCTTTTTTTAAGGGACTCTGGGTTGTATTATCTAGACTCTACCAAGTTTTACTTGGTTTCTGGCTTTCTGGAAGCCAAGGTACAGAATGCAGGTGACTTTTTACCTGCCTTACCAGCTGCATGGAGGCAAGGGGTGAGTGCAGCAGCTCCAGCTCCAGCCTCAGGAAATGCTTTCCTAATCAGCCAGTGCTATTCTTGGGTCCCTCAGGAGCGCAGACAGGCGCTAAGAAGCTCAGAGGCCCAGTTCACCTCAGATACTTGTTTGAATCTTATCCAAGCCTCCGGAATTTTAGTCAGCAAATTTTAACTGAAATCTGGATGAGAATGATTTCACTAGTGAGATTTGTAGCATTTCCTGCTTTTCTTTAAGTCAGAAATATCACAGATTGGGGGGGGAGGTCTAAAGGGGAATTCATAAAGTAAAACAGAACTTTGTTTTTTGAAGGGAAGATAGTCATGGCATTCAGGACTCATTGGGAGGTAGTAGGAAAGAATCTGGAAAATAATGGTGTGAGTGAAGAATTGTAGATATACTCCATTTGAGGAAATATGCCACTAAAAGGAAAAAAATGTATACCCATAAATAGTTATACTTTCAAAATAAGATTTATTCCATGTGAGGACTGTAAGCAGTGTAAATAACATTTTTTTTAAAAGGTGTAAACCGGGATCCCTGGGTGGCGCAGCGGTTTAGCGCCTGCCTTTGGCCCAGGGCGCGATCCTGGAGACCCGGGATCGAATCCCACATCGGGCTCCCGGTGCATGGAGCCTGCTTCTCCCTCTGCTTGTGTCTCTGCCTCTCTCTATCTGTGTGACTGTCATAAATAAATAAAAATTAAAAAAAAAAGTTAAAAAAAAATAAAAGGTGTAAACCGTTTTTATGACTCAGATCCATTTAGCTGTCATGTATTGATCAGCTGCTGTGTGCCAGACACTGGGCTTTATTTCTAAAGCTCCTACCAAACTCTTAAATGTCTCCACGTTATAGATGAAATAAAAGGGAGAAGCTAGAAATTTACCTAATACCTCCTGTTAAGAAAACAGTTGGATTGGAGCTGCCCACTGTTTTTCCATTTTGCTCTGTCCCGGTCCTGCTCATGAAATGAGCCAGAATCTGGTGATTTCCAAATCACTAAAGAGAATCCTTAATTTAGGTATCAACAAATCATTCTGGTGAATTTAGTTTAAAATGGTGATCTGATTTCCCCTTGTGTGCAGGGCTTATTGCGTCTGCCCACCGGCAACTTCTTATATCATTTATGATCACTGCATCATCCTCAACTTCTGTTTTTACCCCCAAAATGTTGGGAAGCTATTTATCCTTCAATTTCTGAATCAGAGTTATAACAGCATATGTGCCGGGTTAGGGTTTACAGAACTGAAATAAGCTGTAGGAAGTAAAAGTTGGCTTGTTTCCCTGATTGTTTTTGGTGCTGGTTGGAAAGTGAATTGGGCCACAGTACAGGAAAGATGAAAGGGAAGGATAACGTTGGACGTGAATGCATCTTCTGTTATAACTAGGTTCAAAAATAGGTGCATAACCATTTCAGACAATGCACATGCAGAAAAATAAAGCATTAAAAAGTTCAGTGTGTGGAATCGATACTTTGTATAGTAATGCTAAAAACAACAACAACAACAACAACAAAAAGCAACCCTAGGTCTCTCTATGATATTACAAAAGTACATTAGAGAAAGAAATTTGTGGACAATGCTCATCTGCTTTAAGTGGTGATGATATATTTAACACAAAATTTGAATTTTGTTTCTAATCACAGGTTTTGCCAACCCTGATTCAAGATAGAGTACTAATACTGATAACAATAGCAGCTTACATTTATTGGGTACATATTATGTGTTAGGCCCTGGTTTAAGAAGTATTTACTAATTTAATACTTTAAAACAAGCCTAGAAGTACACAGAGCAGACTCAGGCTATCAGAGGATAGATAATTCCTATAAGAAGCTATCTTCTTTTCTATTTTGCCAAACACAGTAATTTAAGCCATCTCAGACAAAATCTACTTTAATTCTTCCTATGGTCCATGAATTACTTATAGTTTTAAAAGCTTAGAAATGCTTATTTTCTTAATAACAATTAAAAAATACCAGAGTATTTGATTTGGGGGAATAAATAGCTATATTTAACATTTGTGAAATGCTACTTTCAACATCATTTTCTGTAGTATACCCCTCTGTAAGTATAGAGATAATTATTTTCCAGGTTACTACAACTTTAAATAATTTATGGAAAAAAAATCATTCAGTGCCCAATAGTATTTAACAGAGTAATTACTAACTTAAATTGTAGTGTCGGTACGACGGTACGACGTTGATCCCAGAATAACATTTCTAATGCACAAACCAGTAAGCAAGTATTTCCTCTTGACACAAATTACCTATTACATAAATGAGGGAGCACAGAACTTTTAAGTTGATTTCTTTCATTTATCCAAAAGTGACCTAAGTAATAAAATAGTACTCAAAATAGTTTAAATAACTATATGTAAAAAATAATTAACAAACTAAAAAGAAACCATTGATAAGATGAATAATTATGAAATTGATTTAATATGAATGAATTTTTATCACATTATTATTTTTTCAGATGATTGCAATCATACTTGATGATGCTCATCCCAGAGATTTAAGGCTAAAGAAATATCAAGACTTGTCCTTTTGATAATCTCATCTCCTTAGTAGTTTACAATAAACATTTCTATTTTTTGGTAAAATTCCAACTTTGGAGAACCAAAAGCTGCATCTTTGCAGGTGATAGGAATGAGTTCTGGCATGTGCTATTGTTTGGAGAGGAAGGGCATGTATTGGAAATATCTGTCTAGTTCACTGTTGTTTATTTAAGGTGCTCTAATGTTTAAAGTTATCTAGAAAAGGTGTTAGTAGTAACTCACAGGCAAGATTAATTTAAGCAGGAATTGAAGCCACTGGAGAAACCACATTGAACCCTGGGTTCCAATCCTGATCTGCTAATCTCCTTCACTCTAAAAGTTCCTTAATCTCTCTGTCTTTGGTTTCTTTTTCTGTAAAATGAAGAGATTGAACTAGATACCTCCCAAGGTACTTAAAGTACCTGCCTGTAAGAGCTGTGCTACTCAAACATTTTTTCTTGAACATTTGATAAAAATGAGTGAGTCTGAATTCATTTTCACCCATTTTTACATTCCAGTAAAATGGGATTCATGGGATTTCATCCCATTGTTATTTTATCACTTTATTTTAAAAAATCACACAGTAGAGTTTATTTTACTTCCTGAAAAGTAAAGTCAAGTTTACTTTCCAGTAAGTAATTCCTGCATTGAATTCAGTTCAGTTTATTAAGCAATCAGCCTACCTAATCAATATCAACCTAATCATATCTTCAAGTGGATATTTGGACGGACTGCCCTTTGCTAGTGCCTCTCTGCCAGATGCTGAATAATCTGAGTGCAACATGAGGTCACATTATCTCTAAAACCATTGTCTTCACTTTTATGGAAGTGGATGCAATAAATGTGAGATCTGATTATTTGGCACTGAGTCACTTTGACCCCTAGTCACTTGAATTGGTGACTTGAATGTGTGCATGCATACATGAGTTGATGAAAAATTGGGGAAAATGTTAATGACTTTGAGGTAGCTCAGTTGGAGAACTAGAGTGTCTGCACTTTGGTGTCACGAGACACCTAGCATAGCTAGTGAGGGTTAAATGAACACAGGCCATGCTCTGAATAGAATAAGTGCTAATTCTTGCCATTGACAAGAATACCAACTTAAGTTTAGTACTTTATTAAAGACAGAGGATAGTTTTATTTTTTATGAACTCTTTGTAATCAACTAAAAAGAATGTGAAGAGAACAGAGAATCTGTGTGGTTTTTAGAAAGTATAAATAGTAACAAATGGGAGTGTTTAACACCAGAGGGCTGAGGTGCCTGTGGCTTGTTTTTTAAGTCTACATGAGCACCCGCCAACCTCACACAGTTTGGAACATTGTAATTACAATTTATGAAGTGCCTAAACAAAATGTTGTTCATGTTAGCCAAAGATTTTTGCTTAGACTTTAAGCAAAATATTAATGAGAGAAAAATAGATCTTAAAAGATGCCATAAAATAAAATTCTTTTTTTTATATAAAATAAAATTCTTAGAATAAGTTCTAGAATGTAAGGTTAGGTAATAATTTGTGAGCATGATAGATCAAAATGTTTAGTAAACATTTTTATGATAGAATATTTTGAATTTTATTCATAATAAATGTTATTTGTACACTTGGGGCACCGGATGGCTCAGTCAGTTAAGCATCTGACTCTTGATTTTGGCTCAGGTCATTATCTCAGGGTCGTGAAATCCAGCCCCACATTCGTATTCTGGCTCTGCGCTTGGCATGGAGTCTCCTCATCCCTCTCTGCTCCTCCCCCTGCTCTCTCTCTATCTCTCTCTCTCAAATAAATAAGTAAAATCTTTTAAAAAAAACTTATTTGTACTCAAAAGTGAAGTAAGAATGTTATTATTTGATGATAGACTGTTATCCAAATTAAAAAAGCACACTCATACCATTCTATAGGAGTATTCAAGACAATAGAGTTGAAGCCTGGTCAGATCTGGATTAGAAGCTTACCAAGAATCTTACTAAGAATCTTACTTAGGCTCTCACCTCTGTTTATCAGTCAGTGGAGATAGTAGTTGTACTTACCTCAAGAGAATGCAAGGAGAAATGTTGGGCATGGTGTTTTTATCATTTCTCTCAAATACATTTTGATTCAAGCACTTAATTCTGAATGCGATTCCATTGTCTTTTCCAAATGTCAGTTTTGTTTTTGCTTTTCTTGTATAGGATTAACTAGTTCCTTGACCTCAGGACTCTGGATTGGACTTAACAGCCTGAGTTTCAACAGTGGGTGGCAGTGGAGTGGTGGCAGTCCATTCCGATATTTGAACTGGCTACCAGGTAGGGTTCAGCTTGCCTGGGAATAAATTCATCTAAATTTAATTTATCTGGATACCATGGGGATCTTCATCATCTCACATGTAGAGCTCAAAGAAAAGAATTGGGAAACTTTACCGAATATAGTCCATTTCTCATGTTGCTTTTAAATCTGCCAACTAGGTTTGTGTATACTAAAACCATAAAGTTTTTATGGCTCCTGGGATATGGATTTGTCTGGAAGGATTATGACACCAATCAATACAGGACACTCTTAAAATGTATATATATTCTCTGAGTATCCTTCATTGGCTAGGTATTATATTCAAAATCAAATTTTCTAATTTTACAATGTTCCAGTTGAAAGTGCTTATATATAAAATGTATACTTATGAGATATATATATATATATATACTATATAATGCTATATTATATATTCAAATATTTTATAGGTATTTATTTATATTTACACACACATATTTAAGTGAGTGTGGATTATTTGGGGCTGGAAAATTTCTCATTATCTTGAGCCCCAAGATATTTGTGATATTTGCTCTGATTGTCATTGTTATAATGATCTTAACTTCATTGTTTCCTGTTGCTAATCTAATAGAGCTGCATTAAAATAATATTTTAGACAGATAATATTCCAAGGTAATATAATAATTCATTACCAGTTTTGTTGGCAATTTGTGGTTTAATTATAAAGAAATGCTGTTGGGGGATGACCAAGACTTCAGCAGCTGTCAAATTTTTTGGAGGACAGAAAATGCTGTGAACTAATTATGTCTACATTTTCGTAACATACAGGTAACAGAACATAAAGGAGGCTAAATAATAAATGTGTTTTACATACATGGCAATCATTCAGAGAAAATAAAAAAAGACCAATGATGACAAAAAAAAAAACTTGTATCTTATTCACAAATGCCAACCATTTGTAGCTGCTTGAGGTGCTCTATCGAGTGTGATTCAGAACTCTCCACCCATACCCCTGTACTAATTAATGTTGGTTTATTAGCAAAGAATACAATAATTAATGATTACTGAATGCCATGGATGTGGGAAAGGATGAGTCACATTTTCATTTACTAGTTCTGCTATGAGAAAATAATGATACAGTGTTCCTTCATATGGTCAGACTGCTTTCTTAAAAGCCACTGAATGTTTTTGCATTTGGCTTAGGAAATTAAACTCTTCTGTATTACTGATTTATGGTATTTAGAGAAAATGAAAACTTGAAAGAAAGAAAGAAAAGAAGGAAGGAAGGATATTCAGAATAGATGCTAAAACACAAGAGGGAAATTTTAGAGGATACATTTTGGTTTAAATTGACTGGCTTTTACTATGAAATTCCACTTCCAGTGCATTCCTTCAGTGCACAGTTACAGGACTGTCCTAGAATTGGCTTTGTTTTCCTTTACAATATGGGAACTAAACATTACTGCAAGGGAATATAAAATGTCCTTTTTGTGGGTGAGGATTTGATATGCCTGCCTACTCAGATTAAATTGGAGAATGCCAATTAGGCTCAATCAGATCTTTAGATAATAATGATTTTTTTTTAATAAAGATTTTGTTTATTCATGAGAGATACACAGAGAGAGGCAGAGACCTAGGCAGGGGGAGAAGCAGGCTCCTGGCTTTGTGCGGGACTGGATCCCAGGGCCCTTGGGATCACTACCTGAGCCAAAGGCAGACACTCAACCACTGAGCCACCCAGGTGCCCCAATCTTTTTTTCTTTTTTTAAGGAACTAGAGTATATTCTTTGCTGCTTATTATTGCATCTTAGGCAAGTCACTGTATTGTGCAATTTTGTTATAATTATTGTAATATATAACCACTTGCATTCCAAGAGTTCAGTGAGAAAATTGAGAGGTTAACTTCAGTGAAAGTAAGGAATGAAATTGGAATATGGTTGAGAAAGGAAAAGAAAAATTCTCTTTATTAAACCAAATTCCTGAGAAGTAGTAGCTGCAAGGTTAAATCCCTTCTGAAATAATGAGAGTTTCTTCAAACTAAAACCAGAAATCTTTTGGAATAGTAAAAGCTGTCATTGCATGAATTATTTGATCAAGCATTCAATTGAGTACTTACCAAGTAATAATGTATCTATTGAAATACATTCACAGTTTAAGTGAGGATATTTTACACAAATGATGTAGAAGTGTGAATTCAAATATATAACTGTGGTAGCCATTGAAAGACAACTGATTGATATGTTAAGGTCCTCATCACTACTGATTGATATGTTAAAGTCCTCATCACTAACAATGTCTTTCTTTGTGTGCTCTTCCACAACTTTCAAAAAATTTTGACAAAAGCTTTATGGAGCAGGTGATATGATTCCCATCTAGAAAGAAGGCAAAGTGAGGTCCAGGTCCAGGTTATACACATGTCAGAGGTCACAAAACAGTCATTAACACAATGTGGCTCATCACCCAGTCTTCAGGTGAGAGATGGAGTGCTAGTTTGCAGAATATTAACTAGCGAAAAACCATGAGAAATATGGGCATCAATGCATATATCCATTGCATCCCTGAAGTTGACTTTATCTGGTTCTTTTATCACTTTTCTGTAAGATATGGGATGAAGGGTTAGTCGTTAAAAATCTTCAGTAGGCTGGGTAGAAAATCTTGAGGAAGAGTCTTAGTTTGGGGTGTATCTTATCAGCATTTCCCATGTCATGTTGCTCCTCAAGCTCCCTTTCCCTTGTCTTTCTCCTCTTTGCTGTCTTTCTCTCTCTTGTTGGAAAAAGATTCCCACTTTCAGAAATTCTCTAGTTTGCTCCTCAGAGTTAGCATTACTTAGCTTTTCGGTAGGTATTTACAGTGTTCAATATGACTGGTTTGGAACATCATGTGTTTTCCATTTTGTTAGATATCTCTTAGATATACATCACGAAACCCAGCATGAAGATTGTTCAAGATTATATGGTCTAGCTTAATTGTTGATATTGTGAAAAAAGTTGTTTCAAAGAAGTAAATTCGTATAATCAACATTTTAAACATTGGAATGATCCAATGACAAGAAAAAAAATAGACACCCAACATGTCTTTTCTCTGCAGTCAGTAAATATTTCTTGGTGAATGTGAAGCCAGTGACAGAATGGGATCCATTAAATACCAAGGATGAAGCCGTGCCATTGTGGGGGCTGTCTGCTTGTAATACCTATGATAATCCACTTTGATTTTTCCTTTTCCCCAAAGGAAGTCCATCAGCAGAACCTGGAAAAAGCTGTGTGTCCCTAAATCCTGGGAAAAATGCTAAATGGGAAAATCTGGAATGTGTTCAGAGACTAGGCTATATTTGTAAAAAGGGCAACACAACTTTGAATTCTTTTGTGATTCCCTCAGGTAAGTGATCTATTTGATCTGAAGTGTATAAAATATTGTATTTTAAAGAAGAAAATTATAGTCTAGCCATAACTGTGTGAAATGACAGGTTTTGTTGATAATTTATGGAGTAAACTTAATGATATCCCTACGGAATTTCTTTTTGTTGGTTACTAGTAACCAACTAGTGTGCTATGGTGCTCAGACATGTACAAAGCCTTTGAAAGAACATAAATAAGAATTTATCCTCAGAGGAGCTCTGTGAGGTAGGCATTATTATTCACACATTCTAGATGAGGAAGAGGATATTCGGAGGATCTATAAAACTTGCACATGTGACAAAACTGGAATCCAAGCTAGAAAATAGATATCTGCAAGGGACTTTTTTTTTTATTATATTCTTGCTATTTAAGGATCCATCTGGCTCTAGTGCTGTAAGTTTAGTATCTTCAATGGCAGTCTTCACAGAAATGAGATAAAACATCCAAAAAGTACTCAATGAATTTTATATATAGGCTAGACTCTGGGGAAAGAATTCAATTATGCTCCCTCTTATAATTTTGAGAAGAATTAAGTTACACAAGAATGCACCTTTTTTTCTTCAAACTGGCAAAAAGCAAGCAACCTACACTTTTTTCATTATCGGCTGTTTTTGCAGAAATTCTCTAGTTGCATGTATGTATGTATTCTGCTTGAGAAATCTGACACTGTGGCATTCTTGGCTTTTCTCTTTGACTTTTTCCATGCCTGGGAAGTCAAAAGGTACAAAAGTGATAGGAAGCAATAGTATTTTCCTTCCACCTCTTAACCTCTAACATCCAGTTCTCCTCCCAGGTAAACTGTTTCTGGGTATTTATCCTTATGTAGTTATTGTATAAATATATAAACAAATATGTCTATAATCATTTTTGTCTGTTTTAGTATGCAAATGGAAGCATACTCTATGTATATTCTTCACTTTTTTCAGATAAAAATTTTGGACATCTTTCCATACAGTACACAAATAGCCTCTTGGTTTACTTTTATGGCTGCATGATAGCCATTACAGAGAGAGACCATGTATACTTTTTGACCAGTCACCTAACTGACCTTCAGTTTACTTCCAATTTTTTTATTATCGGAAACATTCCTATCATGAATAACTTTATACACGTGTCATTTCATGCGAGTGATCATTCCTAGAAGTGGAGTTGCCAGACCAAAGAGTAGGTGCCTTTGCAAATTTAATAGATACAGATATGGTCAAGATGTCTAGTGGGTACAGATGAGGGTCCTGGTTCTTGGGTTCAGTGATATTTCCAGAGATACCATGATGATTATAAGCACATGTGCAGGAGGCCTCAGTACTTCATCTCCTCTGTTCCTCCCATAGGAGAAATAGTATCATTCTTTCTCCTTGGAAAAGCTCATACAATTCTCCTTTGGAAGATTTGGAATTGCCACTTAGGGGAAGAGAAAAATGGTTGTTTTACAGCTTCCCTGGTACGGGAAGTAGAACTCTAGAACTTGGCCTTGATACTTAACTCCCAGTTTTGTGTTCCTCATCCATAAAGGGAAATATTAATACCTGTTTTCCCCCCTCTGAGAATTTATCATAGCTGCTAGCAAATTTAAAACTATGTATGGAACTCTTTGTTTGTGGCTTGCATTGTATCTCTAATAGACAGTGTTGCTCTACAGGAACAAGTGATGTTTTGTGTCTGTCCTATGGAATGCCATTTCATTGATTGTTTTAAACATTTTTAAAGGTCATCTGCACATTTTGAAGTCCTCAGCATTTGCTGACATTATTTTTAGCTTCCTAAGTAGCAAAATCAAAATATCCCACCAGAGGGCTCCAGAGCTATACTAACTTATTTATTTATTTTGTAACGTGGCAATGTTGAACATCTAAATTGTATTGAGGGGCCAGAATTTTTAAGTATATGCATTTTTTCTATGACAATAACAGAGCGTTTGGTCATCATGAGTGACTGTTTACTTATATGGCTGTGTAAACACAATCCTGTAACTTGAAGATACGGCAGACAGTCCTGGTCTCTTGAGATAATGGCTTTACAGGATTCATTAAGTGAATAGCAAACATTTACTGTATTGAGCATTTACTAAGGCAGCACATTTGAGAACATTCACTACCAAACAAATGTATAAATTAACATTCATTTGGTAATATAGTCCCTTTTTTAAGCAAGGTCTATTGCAAAATTGCAGTTTGAAATAGTATCTGTGAAGAGAACTGATGAGCTGCTATATATCAAATATATTTTCTCAACCGACATTCATTACACCTGCCATGTACCAGGCCCCATGCCAATTCTGGGACATACAAGGATGGATAACTTGAGTTTCTGTCTTCAAACATCTTTCCTTTCCATTTCCCCAGCTCTTTACGATTATAGTTCATTTTGCAATGTGAAATCAAGATTTATGAAATTTGACCATAACTCTTAGTAGCAATAGTTAGGATGTTGGCCACTGTTACTCTTGATTTAAATAATAATTGTGTGATATTTGTCATCTATAGTGACATTATCTCAAGTGTTTTCTAGTTCAGAAGAACACAGTGAAGATGAATAGCTTCGTATTAGTATTGTTATTGACATTATTGAAATGTTTTTACATATATGGATACTTTAGTTCATGTGCTATGTATGACTTGCCCAAGATCACACAACTTGTGGCACATTCAGGTTTGGCCTGAAAGACTTCTGAATCTAAAACTCTGTGGTCACTACAGTATCATATACCATCTCATTGAAACAAGCCAGAGCCAGTGGGTCAGTGTAGAGGCACCAGTGGCCGGCTTATGCTCTTGTGGTTTCTGTGGCTCATTGGTGGCCCCTCTGTCTCCACCTAGTTATCATTTGTGAGTATGTGTGCCAAAAAGGAAAAGTAAACATTACCTTTAAATGCTTAGAAAATTTTGTTATACTTTTAAAAACATCTTCCCTTTTAAATGTTTTCCAAACTCTTTTTTTTTCTCTAGAAAGTGATGTGCCTACTAACTGTCCAAGTCAGTGGTGGCCATATGCAGGTCACTGCTATAAGATTGATAGAAAAGAGAAGAAAATTCAAAGAGATGCCTTGACTGCATGTCGGAAGGAAGGTGGTGATCTAGCCAGTGTCCACAGCATCGAGGAATTTGACTTTATCATTTCCCAGCTCGGATATGGTGAGAAACCTTATAGCAGTAATATGGTTGGCTCTCCCCCACTCTCCACCCATCTCTTGGAAAATTTAATCATAAATGTTAAATTTAATTTAATAATTGAAGATTAATAGTGAGATTATTTGATAAATATAATAAATATTAATCATGCATAGTAGAAATTGTTTAGAAATTTAAAGAATTTTTTAAAAAGATTTTATTTATTTGAGAGAGAGAGAGAGAGAGAGAGAGAGAGAGAAAGAGAGTGCATGAGCAGAGGCAGGGGAAGAGGGAGAGAGAACCCCAAACAGCCTCCATGCTGAACAGGGAGCCCAACTCAGGGTTTGATTCCAGGACCCAAGATCATGACCTGATCTCAAATCAAGAGTTGGACACCCAACTTACTGTGCCACTCAGGCACCCAAAATTTTTAAAAACTTTTATCAAGGAGATAATTTGACTTATTTTTCTTTTAATACATAATCAACTGACATACAGTTTTAAAAATATTATTTTTTCTATATAATCTGCATGCAGAACAGCCTACCTTAAATTTGTCATTAATATTTCATTTATTGGAAGTACTGGTGTGTACGTATTTTCTTTTTTGACACCCATAGTTTCTCTCACCAGAAATATCTCTAAATGAGCTATATTGTACTGTGAATTTTATTTTCTTTATTGACCTAGCTAGTACTGCTACAGTGTTGAGCAGTGAAAGAAACAGGATATATTATTGGGGTGGTTAGGTGGTGGCCTAAACTTAAAGAAAGGTATGCCTCAATTTTAGGTATGTAATTTAAAGATTATACAGAGAATGTACTAAACAAAATACTGGAAGGTTTTCAAAAATTAATTCTATCAGAAAACAAAGAAAAATGAACTGGTAACACTTATCCCAAAGAGGAGGCAAGAGAGGAGGAACCAAATGAATGCTAACTGGCATTTGGGTACCTGCTGGTTCAGTGATGCTCATTTTGTGCTTCCCCCTCGAGCCTGCTGACTAGCGACAGCTGTTCATTTCCAGCCAGCAAAACAAGAGGAAATGAATGGTGGCAATGGTGGGGGAGGCTTCCTGACACTTATTGCCTGAAAATTGATAAGAGTCAGGGGGAGTGAAGGAGGGCTTTTTCAGCAGTTGACAAAAGATGGGAATTAGCAGAGTAGTCACAGAGAGCCTTTGCAAAGACCCCAAAACACCAGGGCTCCTAGCACCTGTGCCAAACGGAATTCTTTCCCCTCTGTCTACTTGACTCCATTTAATAGGCCCTGATAATAGCCTGCTGCAGCCTGTAAACAACTTCTTCATATTCTCTAATTACGCATTCTGGAGAATTCAGACTAGAAGATAATAATGTAATCAAGACTGATATGTCTGAATAATATCATAGCATCCAAGTCATGATACTTACAGCAGGTAATAAAGTTTGCAAATGAATCTGGAAAACAGATTAGTTAAGATGCCACAGACCCAAAGTGGAAATCTTTCTCTACTTTATATAACATGATATAGTAAAAGAAGCAGCTTATGTTTATTACTGTAGTTATGTAGGGAAGTTGACTGACAAAGGTTGCTTTCATTTATTTATTTTTTTATTGAAGTATAGCTGACATACATTTTATTAGTTTCAGATATCTAACATAATGATGCCACATTTGTATTCATTCCAAAGTGATCACCACAATAAACCTATTTACCAATTTTGACTGTGGTCACCGTGCTGTGCATTACATCTCCATAACTTTTTAATTTTATAGTTGGAAGTTTGTATCTTTTTTTAAAAAAAGATTTTATTTATTTATTTGAGAGAGGGAGAGAGTATGAGTGAGAGGAGGGGCAGAGGGACAAGCCGGCTCCTTGCTGAGTGGGGAAGCCTAACACAGGGCTTGATCCCTGGACCTTGAGCTCATGACCTGGTCCTTAACTGACTGAGCCACCCAGGTGCTCCTGAAATTTGTACTTCTAGACCCTCTCACCCATCTTCCCCCAACAACCTCCCACCATGACGTCTGGCCACCATAAATCCAGTCTCTGTATCTATGAGTTTTGTTTTATTTATTCATTTGTTTTGCTTTTTCAGATTTCACATATAAGTGAGATCAAAGGATATTTGTCTCTGATTTCATTTAGTATAATGCCCTCAAGCTCCATCCATCCATGTTGTTGTAAATGGAAAGATTTTAATCTTTTTTTATGGTTTTGTAGTATTCCAGTGTGTGTGTGTGTGTGTGTGTGTGTGTGTGTACACAATGGAATATATATATGAAATGTATTCTTCATTTATTCATCCATTGACAGACACTTAGAATATTTCTATATCTTGGCTATTGTGCATAATGCTGCAAGGAATATTGGAGGTGCATGGGTCTTTTTGAGTTAGTGTTTTCTTTGGATAAATACCCAGAAGCGGAATCACTGTATCATATGGTAGACCTATTTTTAATTTGTTGAGGAACTTCAACATTGTTTTCTATAGTGGCTGCACCGATTTATACTCCTACCACAGCCCACAAAGTTTCCCTTTTCTCTACATTATTGCCAATACTTGTTATTTCTTGTCCTTTTGATAATAGTCATCCTGACACATGTTGGGTAATATCTCGTTATGGTTTTAATTTGCACTTCCCTGATGGCTGGTGGTTTTGAGCATCTGTTTGCCATCTCTATATACTGTTTGAAAAAATGTCAATTCACATTATCTACCTATTTTTTAAAAAAATTTTATTTATTTATTTATTTATTTATTTATTATTTTTTTTTATGATAATCACAAACAGAGAGGGAGAGAGAGGCAGAGACACAGGTGGAGGGAAAAGCAGGCTCCATGCACCGGGAGCCCGACATGGGACTCGATCCTGGGTCTCCAGGATCGCGCCCTGGGCCAAAGGCAGGCGCCAAACCGCTGCGCCACCCAGGGATCCCATCTACCTATTTTTAAATCAGATTTTTTTGTTATTGAACTGTATGAATTCTTTATATAGTTTAGATATAAACCCTTAATGAACACTTGGTCCGCAAATATCTTCTTCCATTCAGTAGATTGCCTTTTCATTTTGTTGATGCTTTCCTATGCTGAGCAGAAGCTTTTTAGTTTGATGTAGTCCCATTTGACTTATTTTTACTTTTGTTGCCATTGTCTTTTGACTCAGAGCCAAAAAAATACTGCCAAAAGCAATGTTAAGGAGCTTACTGTTTATGTTTTTTTTTCTAGGAGTTTTATGGTTTCTGGGCTTATATTTAAGTCTTTATTTTGAATGAATTTGTGTTTATGGTGTAAGATAGTGGTCCTGTTTCATTCTTTTGTAAGTGGCTTCCAGTTTTCCTAACATAATTTACTGAAGAGACTGTCCTTTCCTCAAAGTATATTCTTACCATCTTTGTTGTAAATTAATTGACCATATATACATTGGTTTTTTTCCAGGCTCATTATTCTGTTCCATTGATGTGTGTCTGCTTTTAGGCTGAAACCATGCTGTTTTGATTACTTTGGCTTTGTAATATTGTTTGAAATCTAGGAGTGTGATACCTCTACATTTGTTCTTTCTCAAGATTGCTTTTGCTCTTTGGGATCTTTTGTGGTCCCATACAAATTTTAGGTTCATTATATTTCTGTGAAAAACGCCATTGATATTTTGATAGGGATTGCGTTGAATCTATATATTACTTTGGGTAATAGGGACATTTTTATAATATTAATTCTCCAATCCATGAACATGGACTATCTTTATATTTATTTGTTTCTTCCTCAATTTCATTCATCAAGTTTTATAATTTTCAGTGTACAAGGCTTTTACCTTTTTGTTTAAATTATTCCTAGGTATTTTATTCTTTTTGATGCAATTGGAAATCGAATTATTTTCTTAATTTCTCTTTCTTATAGTTCATTGTTAGTATATTAAAAGGCAACATAGTTTTATGTATTAATTTTGTATCCTGCAATTTTATTGAATTTGTTTATTAATTTTAACAATTTTCTTGGTGGAGTCTTTAGAGTTGTCTATGAAATCATGTCAGCTGCAAATAGTGATAATTTTACTTCTTCCTTTCTAATTTAGATACCTTTTACTTCTTATTCCTGCCTAATTGCTCTGGCTAGACTTCCAATATAATGTTGAGTAAAACTGGGGAAAATGGGCATCCTTTTCTTTTTCTTTTTTTTAAATAAAGATTTTATTTATTTATGAGAGACACAGAGAAAGAGACAGAGACATATAGGCAGAGGGAGAAACTAAAAAGGCAACAAAAAGACCAATGAAACTTAGAATTAGTTTTTTGAAAAGATAAACAAAACTGACAAACCTTTAGTTAGATTCAATCAGATAAAAAGATAAGTGCAAATAAATAAAAATAGAAATGAAAGAGGAAAAATTACAGGCTCCCATGGGGAGCCTGATTAAGGACTTGATCCCAGGACTCCAGGATCATGACCTGAGCCAAAGGTAGATGCTCAACTACTGAGGCTCCCAGATGCCCCCTCTTTTTCTTGTTTTAAGGGAAAAGCCTTCAGTTTTTTATTATTGAGTACCTTAGTTGTGGGCACACCATATATGGTGTTATTATGTTAAGGTACATTCTGTCTATTTCCAATTGATTGAGAGATTTTATCATAAATAAATATTGATTTTTCAGTTGCTTTTTCTGCCTCTATTGATATTATCTTAAAAATTAAATTAAAAATTTTTTTAGAGAGCAAGCATGAGTGGAGGGAGAGGCAGAAGGAAAGGGAGACAATCTTAGGCAGGTTCCACATCCAGCATGGAGCTCAATAGCTCAAAACACTGAGCCAAAATCAATAGTTTAATGCTTAACTAATTGAGCCACCCAGATGCCTCAAGATGATAATATGATTTTCATTTTGTTAATGATGGTGTATTACATTGACTGACTTGCAGATACTGAACCATCCTCACATGCCTGAAATAAATCCCATTTGATCGTGGTATTTGATCCTTTTAAGGCATTGTTGATTTCTGTTTGCTAACATTTTGTTGAGGATTTTTGCTTCTGTGTTCATCAGGGATTCTTTTTTTTTTTTTTTTTGTGATGCCTTTGATTTTGGTATCAAGCTAATACAGGTCTCATAAAATAAGTTTGAGAGTTTTCTTTCCTATTCAATTTTTTGGAAGAGTTGAGAAAAATAAGTTTTAAGTCTTCTTTGAATGTTTGGTAGAATTCACTGGTGAAGCCATCTGATCTTGGACTTCAGTTTGCTGTTTTTTTTTTCTTTCTTTTGATTACTGATTCAGTCTTTTTACTAGTAATTGGTCTGTTCAGATTTTCTATTTTCTATTTCTTCATGTCCAGTATTGGAAGATTGTATATATCTAGGAATTATCCACTTCTTCTGAGTTGTCTAATTTGTAGGAATATAATTACTTACAGTAGTCTCTTATGATACTTTGTATTTCTTTGGTATCAGTTGTAATTTTTCCTCTTTCATTTCTATATTTATTTGCACCTTTCTTTTTATCTGATTGAATCTAACTAAAAGTTTGCCTGTTTTGTTTATCTTTTCAAAGAACTAACTCTTAGTTTCATTGGTCTTTTTGTTGCCTTTTTAGTTTCTCACTTATTTTTGTTCTGATCTTTATTATTTCCTTCCTTCTACTAACTTTGGGCTTCATTTTTTTCTTCTTTTTCTAGTTCCTTTAGGTGTAGAGTTAGGTCATTTATTTGAGATTTTTCTTTTTTCTTGAGGTAGGAACTTTGTATTGCTGTGAACTTCCCTCTTAGAATGTTTTTGCTGTATCGCATAGATTTTGGTATGTTTATTTACATTTCATTTGTCTGAGGGTATTTTTTGATTTCTCCTTTGATCTTTTTACTACCTTATTGATTTTTCAGTAGCATTTTTTAAAATCTCAATTTATTCCTGATTTTTTCCTGTATCCTTTTTGTAGTTGATTTCTACTTTTATACCACTGTGGTTGAAAAAATGCTTGATATGATTTCAGTATTCTTAAATTTATTGAGACTTATTTTGTGGCCTCACATGTGACCTATCTTTGAGCAGATTCCTTGTGTACTTGAGAAGACTATATATTCAGCTGTTTGGGAATGGAATGTTCTGTATATGTAAATTATTTATTTCCATTTCTTTAAGTTTTTTCTGGAGTTTCATTTAAAAAAAAACTTGGAACATATTCCTCTGTTTTTACAATTTGTTTAACTCTCTGTTGGATTCTGTGTGTCAGGAATCAGCTACCTCTCTGCCTTAAAGTGGTGACCCTGTGTGGGTGATGATCCTTACCATCTAAATTTGCTTTAATCATTAGCTGTTTCTTGAATTGTCTCTCCAATATTTCAGACTTACGGGGCCCAGAAACAGTCCCCCCACTCTGGTTACCAAAGCCCAGGACTCAAGGGGCATCCTTTGTGTGGGCTGTGCATTGAAGGGATGTAGGGAGATAAAGTGCTGCTTGCTGTTTTTGGGAGGGGACTGTAGTAGTGGAAGGAGGTGTGGGGCCCTCACCTACTGCCTCTGGCAGGGCTATAGCATCAGTGTGATGGAATGGCATTACCTGATTAGATTGGTAGTGCAAAAATAGCACCTATTAACTCCCCACACTAGCAAAGTAGAGGAAGAATGTAAGAATGGTGCCTTTCTGCACTGTTTTCTCTGGAGAGATTTCAACAGGCTTTTGCCCCCCCCTCCCCCCGGCAATTTTTAAGATTAGCAAATGAATCTCCTTTGAATATGGTCTAGGAACTGCTGCTTTTGCCTTGGGCTTTGGGTTGAGTGCCACTGCATGTGAGACCTCTGTTCTGACAACCCTATGGTTCTCTTGGATTTGAGCCCCATTGGTTTTCAAAACCAGATGTTTTGGGGTCTCTTTTCTAGTACACATCCTGAGAGTTGGGGTGCCTGATGTGAGACACAAATTCCTTGCTCCTTAGGAAGGAGTTCCATATTTGTGAGACCCCTCCTGATGGTGGGTCACTACACCCTTGTGGGTTTTTGTCAGGACTAAGTCTCTGCTTCTCCTAGCCATCTCAACATGGCCTTTTTACCTTTTGTTGTAGAATAGTGGTTCAGCTAGCTGTCAGGTTCCTTTCAGAGGAATTGTTCTGTAGGTAGCTATAGATTTGTTGTATCCATTGGAGGAGTTGAGTTCAGGATCTTCATATACTGCTGTTTGGAGCTGCCTCTGGCAAAGGTTGTTCTACAATTCAGATTAGGAATTAATACATTTTCACTGGGAAATCTTCCCTTCTTTATTGTTGATAGTCTGATTTATTTAAAACAGTAACAATAATATAGATAAAAACAAATAAAAGTAAAGGTAAACAAAATTATTGTTTCTAAATCAAAAGCCTAGAAAACTCTTTAAGTAGTTGAGACAATATCTCTTTTTAAAAAATATCTTTATATTAATTGTGGAAACACAATGGAGAAATTGACACTTGCCCACATAAGTTATGACTACATCAACTAAGACAACTTCCCTAACTGATTCATAACAATTGGTCTAACAACTTTTTAAACTTGTGTATTGTGTATTTTTATGGAATCTAGATTGTGCTTAGGAATTATAAAAACTAGAGGGAGGTGCACAATTTAGTGAGAAAAAATGTTTATAGAGAGTTTACATTTTTATTAGTCTTCAACCTAAATCCTGGAAGGGCACATGAGGTCATTTTGAAGCTTATATTTTCTGCCCAAAAGATCATGATCTGCCAAATTAAGTGAAAGGAAAAGGGGATCATCCTGGCGATGTCATTCATGCTTCATGGCACTGGAAACATCTGCTGGGGCTGGCAATGGGCCAATCATGGACTTCTCCAAAAGCAAAGTTGAGTGACAACTTTTAGGAGGAAGAGATGAAACCATTTAGGGAAATTCCTATATGGTATGGCATTTTTCTCATTTTCTACTGCAACATCATCCTTATAATCCTTTGGCAAGTAATTTTATTTTTCCATGTAAAGAACATAAGTCAGACATTCATAATGACATTTCCAATAGTACAAACTAAATAGACATTGTCTATTCTTTCTTTTTTTTGAATTTGCAAATATATATGTTTCTAGCCATGAAAGCTTAGGCCTTAAATTTTATCCCATTTTAGTTAAAACATTTAGAATTTTTAGAATTTTAACTACAGATAAGATCATCAATGTTCTTCATAGAATAAAACAAAATGGTCACATCTTATATCTGTACCTGGTTGTTTTTGTTTTAACCTTTACTTGTTGTTTGAACTTTTTCTGGTATTTTATAGTGAAAATGACTTCATATTCATTTATATTTATAGACTAATAAATAAGTCCCAAATGTCAGGAGAGACAGTTCAACCCCTCAGTTTATATATCTTCTCACTCCTATTATAGATATTGAGCTTTAATGGGAACACCCAATATGTTCTTCAAAATAGCATAGTAATAAAATAGAAGTGTTTTTTTTTTACAGATTTTATTTATTTATTCATGAGAGATATACACAGAGAGAGAGGCAGAGACATAGGCAGAGGGAGAAGCAAGTTCCATAGGGAGCCCGACGTGGAACTTGATCCCGGGACTCCAGGATCATGCCCAGGGCCGAAGGCAGGCACCAAAGCGATGAGCCACACAGGCATCCCTAGAAGTGGTTTTTAATAGTACTTTAAAACATTCATGAGTTTAATAACAGTCGGATAGATTAATATATAAGGAAGTTATCATATATCCAACACTGAGAGTGCAGTAGATATGGAAAGTTATTTATAACCAAAAAAGTAACTTCACAAAATAGGGAGTAATGATGGATCAACTTCAGCTTCATTTTAGCAACTGCCATGAGATATAAGTTATACTCAAACAATAAAAGAATAAAGTTCCATTCATAATATAAAGAATACATTGTGTAAACTAATATTGACAACATAAAATGTAGTAGGCAACTCAGATTAACACTCAAGAGGATGGGGATCCCTGGGTGGCGCAGCGGTTTGGCGCCTGCCTTTGGCCCAGGGCAGGATCCTGGAGACCCGGGATCGAATCCCACGTCGGGCTCCCGGTGCATGGAGCCTGCTTCTCCCTCTGCCTATGTCTCTGCCTCTCTCTCTCTCTCTTTCTGTGACTATCATAAATAAATAAATAAATAAATTAAAAAAAAAAAAACACTCAAGAGGATGCTCTTTTATCTGTTATAATATTAAGGGAATAGACCTCTGTTAATAAAACAGGGGCCTTCCTTTCCTGATAACCTCCTGATTTTTGGAAAGAAAACATATGTATGTTACTTTTCTGTTTTTCTTCCTGTTTAGAGCCAAATGATGAGTTATGGATCGGCTTAAATGACATCAAGATTCAAATGTATTTTGAGTGGAGTGATGGGACCCCTGTAACATTTACTAAATGGCTTCGTGGGGAACCAAGCCATGAAAACAACAGGCAGGAAGATTGTGTCGTCATGAAAGGCAAGGTAAGGCAACTGTATTTGCTGATACCTAGCAAAAGCCTGAAGGTATTTTCTCTCCTGCCTCACTCACTCATATAATCATTTAGATTGTTTCTAGTCTAGGTGATCTATCTACATTTCAGTTATTTAGCAAGGTCAAATTTTTAAGGGGACAAAAAAAGCAAGAGACAGAAACATTCAGTTCAAGGGTGAAATTAACCAATAACCCATATTCATATTGTTCCTGTGCTGGGTTCTAAATGGCAATATATAGAGCTTGACTGGTCAAATGAGAGCTTGGTTCTATTTCTGACTGGTTGCTCTGAGTAGATGTACTTAAGTCTATTCTACCTACCACAGTCTGCAGTCTGTACTTGGAGAGCTACATTTGTTCTTTTAGGTTACATGGAGATGTCAAATATGAGAAGATTGCTTCCATGTCCTTAAATACGACTTTAGTGACTAAAGAATATCATCAAATTATCTTTTGCTAATGGATGATGAACATGGTGGCTAAGAGGCTGGGTTTTGATGCATGGCTTATTTTTCTCATTTATAAGATAGGCATAATAATTGTACCCAACTTAATGATGGGCAAAGGATTAAATGGGTTGATGCATAGAACAAGCAGTGACTGGCCCAAACCTACTGTTCAGTAAGTATTAGAGGCTATTTCATCATTGGGATTGTTTTCATTGTGATTAATTGAAAGCTAAAGAAAAGAGTAGGCGTTAACTATTGAAAGGATAGGAAGAAGTGGGTCCTAGGAAGAGGAAACCAGAAAGCATCATTGTAAGGAACTGAAGAATAGTATGGCTGAAAGCAAGGAGTAAGACGCAGGGTGGGTAGGAATACTAGTGAGTGTTGACGCTGAACAAATATGTCTTAGCTCAGGAGTGGCAAGACCGATTTTTCAATTTAAAAATAATTACTCTGGCTGAAAGTTGAGTACCAAACGGCAGCAGGTTGCAGCTGAGTGAGGAATAAGGAATCAGAGGCAGACAATACAGAAAACAATTCCAAAGTGGTTAATAGTTATGTGAAGCAGAGGAGAAGCCATTATGATGTGAAGTCTCTAAGGTAGGGAGAGAAGTTGGAGTCTGAAGCAAAGTGGGAGGCGGAGCTTTAGATTCAGGAGGATACCCATTAAAATGAATCAGAAAAAGGAGGAGATATGCATGTTTTCAGACGTGTTTTGAAGTTTGACGCATTTGGAAGGGAGTTTTTCTGGATGGCTTTCCAGGTTCTCGGTTCACTTGAAAGCAGCTGATAGAAGAGGCTGTGTATAGACCTTCTTTTGACACCATAACTTAAGAGCTTACAAGCTTTTCTTAGTTTCTCTTTAGATCCCTCTACTCTACAGTGGCATGGACAGCCAAAATAGAAAAACACATTGGAGCTGCAATCTCTTTTCACATCTTTGCAGCCAGAATCAAATTTGCTATTCACTTATTAAACGTCAATTTACCTTTCCTTTCAGAGATACCATTTTTCTCTTATGAACCTTTTTATTTATTTATTTTTTCCTGAGTCCTGATTGTAAGGAAACAGCCTCAGAGCCAAACAACTGATAATCATTCATTGTTTTTCTCTTTGCTTTCTGCAGGATGGGTACTGGGCAGATCGAGCCTGTGAGAGGCCTCTTGACTACATCTGTAAGATGAAATCTCAAACCCAGCCCACAGGAACAGTGAAAGCAGAAACAGGCTGCCAGAAAGTGAGTATAGAACATGCACAATAACTTCAGAGTAGAAAATATTATGTGATGCCTTGGCTTTATTTTTTGGCTGTGAAAGTGCTTTATTATTGTCTAGGTAGCCATGTGTTCTAACTGTTTAACCATCCAATGGGTTATCATTAGTGTTTGGTATCATTGTTCTCCCCAAAAGCATCTTTGGGTGTCTTCTACAGGTAATACGGGTGCATGTGGTCAGTAGCAGCTTAAAGAACATCACGGCAATTCTCCTGCCCCAAATGGGGGAATGAGAACAGAAATTAAAACCACACTTCTATGGAGCCTGGTGAGGGCAATGAGACTATAGTGAGTTATAGTCATGGAAGAAGGGTCATTGAGGGATTGGTAGTCAGTGATCCTATGGCTTGTAGAAACATTTCCCATAGATAACCGCAAGTTTTGGATAACAAACTGTCCTGTCATTTTCTCCATTTATAATATTTTCTGAGGGTGCTGCTTCTGATAGGGATTCTTCCCGTAGATCCCTGCATTGGGAAGCAGGGAATCTAAAGCCATGCCAAGTTATTATGCTTTGTCCCCACTTGTATGTCAGCTAATACTACCTCCTTGCAGCTCTTATAATTCTTTGAGGTTGAAGTAAATGATCTCTGTGAAACAATTTCTAAAAGCATCCAGAAACTACAAAATACAGGGTGTATGGTTATCATTTTCCTGTTTAACTGCTGAGTTGCTTGTCTTCCCCTTTTTTACCTTTCTCACTTCTCTTGCATAAAAATAAAGTAGAAACTAATTTTCTTTCCAAGCATGTCATGTTGTGATCAGATCATCTTATAAACAAACACCAGAAGGCTGAGAGTTCATGAAACATAATTTAGAACTGTCCAAATAAATCATAAAGAAACATTGAGCAGACACAGAAAATCAGAGCTATTCACGATATCTCTGTGATAATCAAAATCCCCCCTTTAATTATTATGCTCTGGGAATTCAGCCCAGGGAAGCCATGACTTTCTTAGAGTGACAGAAGCAAGGCTAGAACTCTGGTCTCCCAACCCTATGTCTCTACCCTGAGATTACTGGTTTCACTACCAGTGTACTTATATATTCTTTGTCTAATCATAGGGATGGATATACAGGAGTGTGTATATTCTTGTAATTTTCTATAAATAATAAAAAATCCTTAGATGTTATTACTTCTGTACAATGGATCAAAGTCTGTATACATGTAACAGTTTCTATGTATAATAAAAGTTATATGTATAGTCTAGTAATTGTCATATCTACAATGTCTGATAAAATCCAATTTAATCATTAAGGTGGTAATAAGAAAAATAAGAAAATATCCACAACTGTTTGTTGAGTATAGTTAATTATCTTAAAGGATAAATATTATGTTCCTAGTTAGAAGAGGAAAGTGAAGCTCAGAAACATTAAATAATTTGACCAGATTAAAAATACCTGTGATAGGTAGCTTCCTTAGAGAGCTGAGAAGACTGGAACAACAACAATAACAGCAAAAAATCCACTCACTAGCAAAGGAAGATAACAAGATTTTTTTTAATTAATTTATTTATTTTCTAATCTGTGCCTGGGCACTTTGTGGTGTGGGGATCTTTGTGAGAATTCAAAGCCGCAGATGTGTTCTACAGATCTGGGATTCAGTTTTCAATTCACTGCTACCTTTGTGAGACATCTGGGACAAAGTGGTCCTGAGTCTCTGATATTTCAGGATATCTGACAGATACAAATGTTAAGCCACTTTATGCAGACGTTCCCTCTGCCAGGCTGACAAGGAATCTTACAGATGAGTATGAAATCTGAAATTATATCAGGAACTTTAAATGGTGGGATTAATGGATGTGACATTCAAATGAATGTGTTTTTGAATTCTTACAGAAATGAGTGACGAGCTTGGAACCATGGACCAATCAACCAAATTTTCTTGTCTAGTGCTTTCATTATGATTCACTTCCAGATATTTTTGATTTCCATTAAGATTTCTTTGATCCTTGAATTATTTAGAAGTGTTTATGTGTGTGTTGATATTGGTGGCACTTTGGTGGTAGGGATGGGAATTTTGGTTTTTAGCTTCTAAATAGTTAGAAACTGTTGATTTTAATTTCACTGCATTGTGATCATATAAAGGTTTGGTTATTACTTGTTGAGACTTTATGATCTAATTCATAGTTTTCATACATATTCAGTGTATTTGAACAGGATGATCTTTGATTTTTGGCTTCAGGGGTCTATAGATATTGACTAGATAAAAAGTTAATTTATATTATTCAGATGTTCTATATTCCTAATATTTTGTCTGTTCGACAAAATATTCTCCTTGCAATTCTGTCAGTTTTTGTTTTATATACTTTAGTCTGTGTTATATCTTCCTGATACATCCATCCTTTAATTATGCAATTACTTTCCTTATTTATAATGCTTTTTTAACCGTAAAATCAATTTTAAATAATATTAATATGCACAGAAGCTATCTTTTGCTTGGTATTTTCTTAGAATCTCTTTTTTCCAACTAGTTCTTTTTAATCATTCTATGTTATGGAATGGCTCTTGTAAATATGTATCTGCATTTTAGTTTTTTTAAATCTAATTGGAGGAACTCTGGCTTTTTCCTGGCAAACATGAGTTTAGATTTTTTTTTTTTGCATACTCATGTATTTGTTTCTAGCATCTTATTTTGTGCTTTATTTTGTTTACCATTCTGTTTTCTTTCCTTTCTGGTGTGTCCTTTCTTACATTCCACTGGTTCTATGGAATGTTTTTATCACATTTTCCTTCTCTACACGTATGGGAATCATATTCCACTTCTAATTTTTTTTTAATGGTTAACCTTCTGTTTTTAACACACATTTCTGACTTGAAGTTAAGCAGCATCTCTCTCAGCTTCCTGAACAAAATGAAGTTTATTATTCCACGTAAACATAAAAAAATTTTTTTTAACTTGGAATTAATGTTACACTTCCAAGGAACTGTAAAAGAGAGTACAGAAAATTCCCCTGTGCCATCTACTCTGCTCCCTCCAGTGAGAACCCCTTATGTAATTAGAGTACAGGATCACAGCTAGGTAACTGACATGGATTCAATATGTTAACTTAACTATACATCTTGTTAATTTTCCATTCTTTAACCTCCCACCTGCAATTAGTTATCTTTGCTATTCCTACAAGCATTTAGACCTGGATTCACTAAGGCATCTATTGGTTTCTTTGCTCAGTGTAGACTTTTAGTCCTCTTCCTCCTGATTTAAACTCCTTCTTGCCAAAGTAAATCTTTTAGTGATTTTTTTCACCAATGATATGGGAGTAGAAAACTCTCTGTCTTTATCTGAAAATGTTTTGATCCCTCTTCATCTTACATAATAACTTAGGTAGGTTCTTTTAAAATGCTAGGTTGACAGTAGTTTTCAGAGAGTTCTGTGTATACATCGTTTCATTTTCTCCTGGCCTTTATTTTTGCCATTGGAATTCCTGTTATTTGACTAATTCTTCTTTTTTAAAAGTGGGGACTCTGTATCTTCTCTCTGATTTTAAGATCTCCTCATTGTCTTTGTCAATCTGCAGGCTTTTAGTACAATATGTTGAAATTTGGATTTATTTTCTTCTGTTTGGTACTCCATGTGCTTCTTCATTTTTGGAATTTGTCTCTTTCTTTTAATTCTTGAAAGTCATCAGTCATTAATTTTATTCAGTGATTCTGAAACTTTTCTTGGGTTGATTTTGAAACTTCTCATTGTATTATTTTGTTTTCTCTTCATGCTTTTAAAACCTCTTTTCATTTGTTCATCTCTCTGATGCATTCATTTGATTGACTAAGCCACATTTTCTATATTTAATCTGGTCATTGTGTTTCTAACTTTATATTTTTTTCTTTTCTAGAAATTCTATTTTTTGTGTGTTCAGATCCTTTTGTTCTTTGTTCATAGCATTTTGATCGTTCATTATTGGTTCTGCTTCTTTTTGCCTTCTTTTGTTAAATCATCAGAAACATGCTTATTTTTATATTCTTTCCAAATTGTTTTATTATGTTACATTGCTGACTTTCCCTTAAAATGAGCCTCACATGGTTGATAATTTTCAACTGTGATTAGTCCTCATCTCATCTACACCCTACACCTCAAATGTCATAGTCATACATGACCTGTATTGCAGAAATATTTCAGTTGTGTAGTTCTGTATTTTACTTACCTGAGTGCCGAGGAATTTCTCCTTTTGTAAACCAAGATTTATTTTATTTCTTGGCTGTGGATTCTAATACAACGTGAACAATGTCAAGTTGGGACCAGCACCCATCTCTGACACATAATCACTATTTATTTTTACCTGAAGAATTTTTTTTCCTATACCTAGAAGCCCAGGCAGATGACAAGAATATGCCACTGCCTGGTTCTGTGAATATAGTTTTCTCACTCTACTTTCCTGGAGGGGCTCCCCTTAGTGGGTATCATCTTTAAAAAAAAAAAAAATCATTTATTTGAGAGAGAGAGGAAGAGAGCCCTCAAGTGGGTGGGGGAGGGGCAGAGGGAGAGAGAATTCTCAAGAAGACTCCCCAGTGAGTGCAGAACCCAACATGGAGCTTGATCCCAGGGCCCTGAGATCATGGCTTGAGCTGAAATTAGGAGTCAGCCACTTATCTGACTGAGCCACCCAGGCACCCCAGTCAGTATGATCTTTATGTAAAGACTTCAGTTCCATTTCCCTGCCTCAGGTGGGCTGATAGCCAAATACTCTCATTTATACGGACATTTAGTACCCCTACCCTGAGACCCTAGGACCCTAGTCTAGGTCTGGTACATGACAGGACGACTACAGTCTCAGCTTGAGCATTTCCCATTCTACCATTTTAGTCTTCTATATGTTTTTTGGTTCCTGAAGGTTTCCTCATGCATGGACTTTTTTTTATTGTTATGTTTTTATTTAGCATTTCTGTGTGTTTGAAGTATGGGAGAAGAACCATGCAGAATCATGTTGCCATAAGTGTGATAATTATTCTCCTAGGACCAGATGATACAGCTTTACAGTCACTACCTACTTTTGGCTTCAGTAGGCAACTAGGCTTGCTACTCAGCAAATTATTTCCTGTGGTTACTTATTCTAACACTGAAATCTTCGCCATTCTGTTCAGGGTCCTCAATAAGCATTTCAAAAATGACTTTTGTTGGAAGATGTAACAGGAGTGGAGAGAGTAAATGTCCTGCCTCTAGTTTTGTGGCATAATTTGTCCTAAGAGGAACAATGTACTACTGTTTTCTTTATTCATATAAATATTTTTCATTGCATTTCAAATTTTCCAGATTTGTGTTCTCCACATACTCCTATTATTTATCAATTTATGTTTCATGGTAGAGGAATTACTGAAATAATATTATTTAATCAGTATCCATGATAATCTGCTTGATAACATTAACAGGGCTGGAAAAGACATGGCTTTTACTGCTATTTGATTGGACACACACTTTCAACATTTACAGAAGCTAACCAAACCTGTATAAATGAGAAGGCTTACTTAACAACTATTGAAGACAGGTATGCAACTACTTTAATTTTATTTGAACATATGTCAAATAATGAAATGTTTTCAGAGAAGCCTAAATATCAACATGCTCTAAATTTCTGGAAGTTACATGTGATCTATCCTGAGGTATGGCTTGCAAAAGTAGGAGCATTAAAAAAAAATCATTTTCTTATTTGAATTATTCACTTGTAAATACTATAAAGTATTTTGCTTCTTTTAGAACTATAAAGCAATATTCAGGACAGTGTATTAGTATTCTAGTAAACATAGTTTGTGGATCTGACTTTTTTCTGATCTAGTATATGTCAAATTTTTTAAGGCAAGGAAACTGAGTAAAACTTATTAGTTCAAAAAATGCTGCTATCTTACCACTATCTGCACCAAAAAAGGTGATAGAGAGATTTAATGAATATTTTATTATTCCCTTATATCCTTCTGTGCTTTCTTTTTTGCTTTGCTATGCTTGCTAGACTGTTAGGTCCAGAAAAATAACATAGACATAGAGGATATTTTATATAACTTTTGACTTCTAGCATCCCAGCCATCTTTGAGGTTTTAGTTTTTATTTATCTTGCCCATAATCTTTACAAAGCACTGGATTAGGCACTGAAGAAACTTAAAAGAAATTTTAAAATGTGCATTTGATTTGTAATAAAAAGATAAAAACAAGTTGTGTTTTAATACAAGAAGCTATATCCATTGGCCTTTTAAGGCACACCCAATAAAATGTAGAGAATGCTATTGATATTTAAAAAAAATTCTTTGATAAAAACAAAAAAGAGATATCATAGAATTTGTATAGTCTTTGTAAAAGAGCTTGTATTTCAACCATATTCTTTTTTCATGTGCAATTAAATACCTAATATATTGTTGCATACTCATATAATGCTAATGCCTGAAAATCTGAACATAGATCCTTTTTATCTTCTGACAAGATGAACTTTACATCTTTTTTTTTAATTTTTTATTTATTATAGTCACACACACACACACACACACACACAGAGAGAGAGAGAGAGAGAGAGAGAGAGAGGCAGAGACATAGGCAGCGGGAGAAGCAGGCTCCATGCACCGGGAGCCTGACGTGGGATTCGATCCCGGGTCTCCAGGATCGTGCCCTGGGCCAAAGGCAGGTGCCAAACCGCTGCGCCACCCAGGGATCCCTGAACTTTACATCTTTAAGTACTATGGGAATATATTCTGATCTGCATTGTAATTGATCTTTTGGTTTATCAGAGCAGAGATTTCCCTATATTTTATATTTTGGGTTTGTTTTCCTTTGTGTTTTCTATGATATTTATAATCAGGAGCTCCCTAACTCTGTGGTTAAATTTGATTTCTAGACATTTGAGAAAAATTGAGTTTAGGACTTTGACTTTTTTTGTTTTTTCAATGTAGGGAATGAAATTACTCAGATTAGGGTCATATAAATGTTCTGTTATGGTAACCTCCACATTTCCGTCTCTGCTCTCTCTGGAGCCATCACCTCTCTTCATTCCTGGAAACTTTGAGCTTCACTTTTCTTTTCTTTTCTTTTCTTTTCTTTTCTTTTCTTTTCTTTTTTTTTTTTTTTTTAAAGATTTTCTTTATTCATGAGAGACACCGAAAGAGAGAGAGAGAGAGAGAGACAGAGAGAGAGAGAGAGAGGCAGAGTCACAGGCAGAGAGAAGCAGGTTCCATGCAGGGAGCCTGATGTGGGATTCAATCCCGGGACTCCAGGATCACACCCTGGGCTGAAGGCAGGCACTAAACCACTGAACCACCCAGGGATCCCTTCACTTTTCTTTTGCTCCAAAGAAAGATTTTTGCCCACATTTCTGGTTCATTGTGTAATGTTTGTCAGTGAAGACAAACTTTGGTTGCTTTACTAACCAAATTGTGTCATTACCAGATTATGTCAAATACGTGGTGGATAAGATCCAAAGGGAGAGAAAATGGGGAAATTTGTGACTCTGCTCCCAGTTCCTTGTAGACATTGAATCTCTGCTTCTCTGTTTTTCTCAGTAATTTCCTCTTTTGTTTCAGACCTGAGATAAGAGAATAAAATTGAAGGGGAAATCCGCACAGATTTTTCCATCTGTATCATCCTTGATAATGTTACAGCCTCACGATTTACTTAACTAAGAACTGTGTAGAGCATTTGAAATATTTGAAAAGTGGACTAATTTTTTTAAACAATGTATTTCAAAGAGGCTTTAGAACTCTTTATGGCTAAAGAACTAATTTTTTTAAACAATGTATTTCAAAGAGGCTAAAGAACTACTTTGCGTTTTCAGAATTCTCTTACATTTTGAGGATGGGCATAGGGACTGGTGAGGAATAGGGATAAATGGTTTGTATATATATGAATGATTTTATTCACTCAGCCCTATGGTATTTTCCCTCATTTCCTTATTAGAAATTTGTGTAATTTATTTATTTATTTATTCTTAAAGATTTATTTATTTATTTGACAGAGAGAGAGAGAGCACGAGCACAAACAGGGAGAGCAGCAGGCAGAGGGAGAGGGAGAAGCAGGCTCCCTGCTGAGCAGAAATCCAGCTGTGGGGCTCCATCCCAGGACCCTGAGATCATGACCTGAGTGGAAGGCAGACACATAACTGATCAAGCCACTTAAGCACCTCAAGTTTGCATAATCTAAATGACATATCAACATGACACACTATGTTTGAATTACCAACTAAATCATTAACTCAAACATACAATTGAGATACTTTTCATGTGGCTAATTAGAAAAATTCACATTTCTAAAATTTAGTTAAATTTTTTTTTAAAGATACGAACAAGCTTTTCTGACTAGTCTGGTTGGATTGAGGCCTGAAAGATATTTTTGGACAGGACTTTCAGATGTGCAAAACAAAGGGACCTTTCAGTGGACCATTGAGGAAAAGGTTCTGTTCACCCACTGGAATTCAGATATGCCAGGTATGTTCAGTACTTGGGGCTGCGGTTTTCATTCAACCTCCAAGTCGATTGGGCAAAGCTTATTATCCTTCCATGTGCCTTTCCAGATAGACTGTGTGCACTAATTATGCTTTCAGCATTTTATATTTCATTCTCTGTTTCTTTCTAATTTTCTAATTCGTTTACAGTGGTGTAAAAACAGGGAAGGAAAAACTACTGGTTGTCTGGTATGACCTTGTTTGAAAAATATTTAGGAAATCCTAAATGGCCACAGATGTTCCAAATGGTTAACTTATTTCTGTAACCTTAAAATTATATTAAAGGGGTTTAAACTTTTCAGTGCAGCGATGAATGGAACTATTCTTGTGCTTCAGTGGTGGGGCAAGGAATTGTGCTTACATGAGACTCATTATTCTACTGTCTTGTATGTACTGCCCTTAGCCTTTTATATATCCTGGATTTTATTTTATCCTTATAAGAAACCTGCAAGGTAAATTTAAGTATCTTTATTTTAAAGATGTGGAAACTAGAACTCAGAAAATTTATGTGACTAGAAATATTGCAAGCATGGATTTAGACTAGCCTATGTAATTCCCAGATTGGTACTACTTGCACTAATACTGCCATGACTCCCTATCAATTTTGATTTGCCTTCCCTGGGAAGTAGTTTTGGAAATAGCCTCTGAAAGATTGTTTGCCTTCTTCATACACTGCTATAGCATGTGACATTATTCAGTGTAACACCGCCCAGAAATTCCACATCCTTTATAGCAAATGTTTCACTGTGTCTGGGCTAAAAGCTAAAGCAAGACTTAAGCTAAAGCTTAAGTTCATGAATTTGCTATTTAAAGACTTAAGCTAAAGCTTAAGTTCATGAATTTGCTATTTGGCCTAATAAGTCCTAATCTTTTTTTAAAGATTTTATTTATTTATCCATGAGAGACACAGAGAGTCAGAGGGAGAAGTAGACTCCCTGCAGGGGGCCCCATGCGGGACTCCATCCTTGGACCCCAGGATCACACCCTGAACCGAAGGCAGATGCTCAACCACTGAGCCACCCAGGCGTCCCTAATAAGTCCTAATCTTCAAAAGTTCTTTTAATTTGTATTCACAAATTATTGACAAAAAAATAGATGAGTAATTTGGATAGTGTGATTCTTGGTTAATTGTTGAATGTTCTGAAAGGCAGTACAACCAGTTTATTTTTAAATTATTAACTGGACAGGATATTAAAAACTGAGTATAGACTTTTTTTTAAACATCAGTAGGAGTGGTAATTCTTACTCTCTAGGCCAAACTCCTTATTTTCACGGGTGTTGCTCATTCAGCAGGGGGACTCGAGAGATTCATCTTGGAATGTGCTGAAAATAAAAATGGATGAAATCAGAGCCATGGAGAAGGAGAGATCTTAGAGAAAATGTTTTGGAAAAGATATGCCTCCCCAGAACTTTGAGAGTTACCTCTAAAAGCTTGAAGTCCATTAAAAGAATAGCAATAAAAGATTATCTCATTCTAGCAGCAAAGACTCCTGCTGTTTTCAATGTTCCATCTTAATGAATTACTATTTGGAAATAATCACAACTGTAAAACAGATTTTATTTTATTTTATGTACCTTTTTATCCACTAAAGCTGGCCCTCATTACAACTCTGTAAGGTAGGTAGGGATATTTGCCTTTTAAGGTGAGGAAACCAGTTCAACATAGTTACATTATCTATGAATAACTAAAATCTCTCGCTCAGTTGTATTTCATTTTGAAGTGTGTGAAGAATTTCTGTTTTGAGAGACCTATGGAAAAAAGGGGTTCTTAAAAAAACCCTTAAATAACTCACCTTAAACCACTATTTTTACCTTGATGGTAAATTTCATCATACCAAAATTATTGTATTATTAAATATCTATATGCGGGGCACCTTGCCCGATGTTAGAAATACAAAATGTTATCAAAACCTTGACATATGATATCAAAGTTCTGCTCAGGGATTTAGGCCACAGAAATAAAAGGTAAATAGCAGTTCAAAATAGTGTAAATGAATTGCAAAATGCTGCTGGATTTCTCACCTATATGTTGTCTTCACATGCAGACTTTACCACGTCGTTTGACACTCGGGTTTGCACTCTCTTCTGTGAGCGTGGTCTACCGTTAATAGCACCTGTTAAGTGAATTCTGTTATGTATTTAATACAGGCCGAAAAACAGGATGCGTTGCCATGAGAACTGGAGTTGCAGGGGGCTTGTGGGATGTTTTGAGATGTGAAGAAAAGGCTAAATTTGTGTGCAAACACTGGGCAGAAGGAGTAACTCGCCCGCCGGAGCCCACAACAACCCCTGAACCCAAATGTCCAGAGGATTGGGGCACCAACAGTAAAACAAGCTTGTGTTTCAAGGTGAGTATCGATTGCTAAGCTAATAAAGAATCATGTGAGGAATTCAAACAGGACCAAAAACCACAGTGCTCAGGCTCTACCTGTGAAAATTCTAATTTTATTAATTTGGAAAGGGAGCTGGGCTTCAGTTTTTGAAAAAGCTCTCCTTGAGTGCATGCCAATGACCAATTGCATTTCAGCTAACAAACCCAACTCACAGGAGCTTTCTTCACGTGCTTTGCCTTCATCACCCTCACTCTGTGTCTCCTTGCTCCCAGGCTTCCTTGCCCTAGTCTGAGCTCTCACCTGTCTGCATCTCAAATGAAAATTTCTGTTTCACTTCATGTGATCCCACTGCATCTCATTTACCCCTGTTCTTAGAGCCCAAGCTTTTAGGTAAGTGCACTGATAATGCCAAATGGACATCTTAGAGGTAATGGTCCATTTTTCTGGTTTAGTGCCTGGTTGTTACACCTGATGGGATGTGAAGGCATTCCGTGCCCTTTCGATGACAATTTAATATTCTGCTATCATTTTATCCATTCCAAGATCACACCATCCATTTTCTACTTAGGGAGTCAAGTTGACTAAAATGAATGAGATAAAAACTTCAGTGAATTATGTATTTGTGTCTTTTTTTTTCACTCTTTCATCCTTTCTTGAGAAAATTAGACTTACTCAAATACAGAAAAGTGTTTATCTACTGCTTAATGATACTATTCTCTAATGTCTCACTCTCAGGACCTCTTTTACTTAGTCCCTTGAGTGGCATATGGCCATGGCATGCCTCGGTACACACTTAGGCAAGGCTAAGGGAAAACTTGAATTACTAACATGTATCAGAATGAGGCTGTTTAGTCTTCTGGAACTCATGGGGCATGACTAGTTGGGTTAGCCACTCCCACTACTAGCCATGGAGACTGCTAACCTGTTCAGTCCAGTCTGGGCTAAATGCATAATTTGCCTAGAAGGGACCATTTGGGGCCAAGATAGAAGAGGATTTTGTAAATGAGTTAATTGAAAATGAACAGAAAGCAAATCAGGTGTTTATTGTGGCATCTGGAAACTTTTGAATTAAGTACACAAAGGCCAATTTCATCCTATACATGGCCATTCACTGGAGGGTGGTAGGCTGTGGAGATTTGTTGCAGGATTTTGAGAAAAGTGGTGGAATTCTTCAGAGCTGGGAAGTGAACAAGGGTTCTGGTAGAGATGTTATCCAGATGGATATTCAATAAATTAGAATATGTGCTTCGTTAGAAAATTATATGGCTTTAGAGGTGCTTAGGTAGGGTTTGTTTGGAAATATATGGACCATCTTTGTACATATTAAGGTATAGGAGTTATTAATAAAATTTAGGTGATAGTAAATTTATTTAAGAAAATCTTAGGGTGCCTGGGTGGCTCAGTGGTTGAGTGTCTGCCTTCAGCTCAGGTCATGATCCCAGGGTCCTGAGATTGAGTCCTGCATTAGGCTCCCTGCAGGGAGCTTGCTTCTTCTTCTTCTTCTTCTTTTTTTTTTTTTTTTTTATTTTACGATAGTCATACAGAGAGAGAGAGAGGCAGAGACACAGGCAGAGGGAGAAGCAGGCCCCATGCACCGGGATCCCGACGTGGGATTCGATCCCGGGTCTCCAGGATCGCGCCCTGGGCCAAAGGCAGGCGCCAAACCGCTGCGCCACCCAGGGATCCCAGGGAGCTTGCTTCTCCTTCTGTTTGTGTCTCTGCCTCACTCTCTGTATCTCTCATGAATAAATAAGTAAAATCTTTAAGAAAAAACAAAATCTTATATCACAGTTGAGCAGGTTGAGGTGCTCACAGGAATTTTGGGAGTTATTGATGTGGAAAGTTGCTCAGGGTACTTTTTGTCTAGATAGCTCAAGTTAGGGTCAGGGTGAAGATTGCCTTGAGTTATGTGGTGACAGCTGGGCAGCCATAGTCAGTTGGGAGCAAATCCTATTTCCCACAGGCCTATGATAGTAAGGACCATGACTCATGAGAAACAATGAATGAAAATTAGAAAAGTTGGGGGATACAATGGACTTCTATAATATTTGCATACAGACAGGTATTTTCCAGTCTGGGATTCCATTTCACTGTAGGCTTCTGGATAATAGGTGATATTCCCTAATTTATATGATCTATTAAATTTAGTTCAGCTCATAACCTTTTTAGATGCTTTACCAAATACATGTCTTTTGTGGCATGTGCTTTAAAAGTTGTTAAAAAAAAAAAAAGACAAGACCATTGTAAAGGACACCAGCTACAGAGTATTGGAATACTGCCAGGTTACTCATTGTTTAAGCTAAACAGGATAACAAACTGTGGCACATTTTTTGTTGTTTTTGAAGTTTTCCTTATTTGTGTTTTGTTGCTATCTCTCAAAAGTTTTTGGGGGCACCTGGGTGGCTAAGTCAGTTAAGTGTCTGACTCTTGATTTTGGACTAGGTCATGATCTCAGGGTCATGAGATCAAGCCTTGAGTCAGGATCCAGGCTGAGTGTGGAGTCTGCTTAAAATTCTCTTTCTTCCTCTCACTCTGCCCCTCCACTGCCCCTGCTTGCACAAGCCTTCTCTCTCTCTCTCTCAAAAAAAGAGAAACTCTAATTTCTCAAAAAGAGAGAGAGAGAGAGAGAGAGACAAAAGTTTTTCTTTCTTTCCCATCTCAGTGCTGCTTTCTACACCTAACCAAATTAAGCCTGTCTTCTACAGTGAGCTGTATGCTTTCCCATATTTCTGAAACTTCTAAGATTTTAATCTAATTTCTCTTGTGCCATAACATGCTTTTATTTTTTAAGGTTTTCTCAACAAAATCATCTCACACATTTTGTTACCCAAATACTTACTTCTATATTGATTTTCAACCAAGAGAATTACATTGTTTTGCACCATAGAGGTGTCTTATTTCTCTAAAGTGAAATCTCATCAAAAGTAAATAATTAATTCTCTTGATTTGGTAAGCAATGAAGTGAAAAATAACTTCTGAAACTGTATCATCTTTAGCTATTTGCAAAAGGAAAACATGAGAAGAAAACATGGTTTGAATCTCGAGATTTTTGTAGAGCTCTGGGTGGTGATCTAGCTAGTATCAATAATAAAGAAGAACAGCAAGCAATATGGCGATTAATAACGTAAGTGTCTTTTCTATATAATACTCCTTTCTTTTACCTATCTGGTGCTAATGATGTTGAGAAAATTCTTATATTTCTGAAATTTTTGGCTCATAATGCTACTTTGAGTGCCTATACTGTATACCAAATCCATAGGACCTTTTTGATCTGGCTTCACTTCCAAATGCTTTAATTTTGTAGGTATAAATCCTGTGACAAATTGCTCTATAAAAGTACCAGACACTCAATACATGTTATTAAATCAATAAATGAATATCTTTCAGTGCTTTATAATTAAATATTCTCAATCGGTGGCTCCTTTTCAATATATTTATGAGGTGTACCAAATTGCACAGCAATTGCATAATGCTTTTATTTATTCATTGAATCTCTTTGGTATACTAATTTAAGTTTGGAAGGTAGTTTTAAAATTTGATTAGCTCTTCTAGGTAACTAGACTTGCTTTATCCAATAGTATAAGCTCTCTTTGTGTCTTGTAAAATTACAGGGCTAGTGGAAGCTACCATGAACTGTTTTGGTTGGGATTGACATATGGCAGTCCTTCAGAGGGCTTTACTTGGAGTGATGGTTCTCCTGTGAGTAATTTAATTATATACCATTGTCTTAGTTTATCATGTATTTATTTTCATGCTATCCTATGGCTTAATCCAAGTTTTTCATAAAACAGATTATTATCGATAACTAGAAACATTTTTCTATGCAGAAGTAAATGCTATTTTGGGTCTTTATTCTGCTCCTGCCTTAATATGGTTTTCCTGTTCACCCAAGGTTATAAGCATAGTGGACTGGATGAAAAAAAATTAGAAAACTCATTTTGCTAGTTTAAATAAAATAATGTTTTCATTCTATCATGCAAAATTTTGTGCGAGTAGTTCAACTTCTTAAAAATTGAGTTTCAAACAAGTGTTGGCAAGGATGTAGAGAAAAGGAACCCTTGTGCACCATTGATGGGAATACAAACTAATATAGCCACCATGAAAAACAGTATGGAGGTCCCTCAAAAAGTTAAAATTGAATTTCCATATAATCTAGTAATTGCACTACTGGGTATTTACAACAAAAATATAGAAACTCTAATTCAAAGGGTACATGCACCCCTGTGTTTATTGCAGCATTATTTACAATAGCTAAACTATGGAAACAGCCAAGTGTCCATTGATAGATGAATGGCTAAAGAAGATGTGGGGTGTAAATTACTATATATAATGGAATATTATTCAGCCATGAAAGGAATGAAAATTTGCCATTTGCAACAACATAGATGGAGCTAGCAAGTATAAGCTAAGTAAAATAAGCCGGTCAGTCATACAATACTGTATGATTGCAGTCATATGTGGAATTTAAGAAACAAAACAAATGAGTAAAGGAAAAAAAGAGAGACAAACCAAGAAACAGACTCTTGGCTATAGAGGACAAACTGGTGGTCACCAGAGGGAGGAGGGTGGGAAGATGTGTAAAAGAGGTGAAGGGGATGTAGAGTACACTTACCATGATGAGTGCTGAGTAATGTGTAGAGTTGTTGAATCACTACATTGTACACCTGAAACTAATATAACCCTGTATAATTATACTGGAATTAAAATTAAAAACTTCATATGAAAAATTGAGTGTTTACAGCCTTTTATAGACCAGGAGATCTGGGAACAAATTTCAAGAATCCATTAGTAACCACTAGGCCTTGTCAGCCTTCCCCATTCTCGGGAATGGAGAAGTGAGAGGCTAGGACACATGCTGGCAGCATTTAGTGTTCCAGTCATCCCAGGAAGTGATTTTGTGTAATTTCAGTTCTACCTCCTCTTATAAACCATCAGCAATTTTTCAAGGCACTGAAGTAAAGTGATTTAATTCATAGCTCCATTGACACTTGGATTTCATATTGATATTTTTGGAAAATGCTTCATCTAAAACTCTCTTGGCTCTGATTCCACACTGAAAACTGCAAAGGGAACCTGAACCCATCCCCTTCATTGATTTTCACTGTTAATTTAGGTGAAGTGTGGTAGCTTTGTTAGGAGTATTTCATAAGTCCTTTTCTTTTATAAGAAGAACTAATTGTACTTCTCTTTTTTTAATTTTTTTTTTAATTGTACTTCTCTATCCTGCCTATCTAAAAAGAGAAAGTTTCCAACATCACAGTGAAATACTATCCCTTAAGCAGTAGGGATATGACAGATTTAGGGATTCCCAATACTGAGAAGTGGGGCTTTTTTTTGCTAAGTTTTCCCTATATATATAAATCCCACTTTTTTTAAAAAATTTTATTTGTTTATGATAGTCAGAGAGAGAGAGCGGCAGAGACATAGGCAGAGGGAAAAGCAGGCTCCATGCACCGGGAGCCCGATGTGGGATTCGATCCTGGGTCTCCAGGATCGCGCCCTGGGCCAAAGGCAGGCGCTAAACCGCTGCACCACCCAGGGATCCCTAAATCCCACTTTTGCAGCCCTGGATCCATTTTATTAATAAGACCACAGAAAATTTTTTTTTTAAGATTTTATTCATTTATTCGTGAGAGAGAGAGAGAGAGAGAGAGAGAGAGGCAGAGACACAAGCAGAGGGAGAAGCAGGCTCCATGCAGGGATCCTGATGTGGGACTCGATCCGGGGTCTCCAGGATCATCCCTTGGGCCGAAAGCAGGTGCCAAACTGCTGAGCCACCCAGGGATCCCCAGATCACAGAAAATTTTATAATAATTAATAGCATATTCTATTCAGCTTTGAAACTTTCTATCTAATGGGTGCTATTTCCTTCCTACCCATTTTCATCAACCTTGCTTTCAAAACAAAGTACTGCAAAAAAAAAAAGTAAACGGATTTAAAAAATGTTAATATACCTTTCTTTTCCTGTTTGGATAAATGATAGGCAGTGGCCTGATATAAATGATTAATGGTTACAATGTAATGTCTCTAACATAGGTTTCATATGAAAATTGGGCTTATGGAGAACCTAACAATTATCAAAATGTTGAATACTGTGGTGAGTTGAAAGGTGACTCTGGTATGTCCTGGAATGATATTAACTGTGAACATCTTAACAACTGGATATGCCAGATACAAAAAGGTATGATAACCTGTGCTTTATTTTATCCTAGATTGGAGAACTAACCTCCTGATATCCTAATATTTTCCCTTTATTAGAAGAACCAAACAAACAACATAACAAAATAAGGGAACTGGCAGGGTCCACCAATTCACAGGATAAGAATGAAGTCACTGAGTACAGATAAATGTTCCAAAGGAACAGGAGATCAAAAGGCCACCCGGGAATCCTGGACAAGAGTCACGTCCTCTAAAAGAGTTCCCACGAGCTGTGATTCTGGCTCACGTTCTACAGGGGTAGGAGTGGGTGTAATGCAAATACCATTTCTTTTGGGGATATTTACCCCCTGACCTATGTCAGCCATCCAGTAGGTGAAAATTTCCCAAATATTCTAAATATTGATTTCTTAAATAAATGTTCAGCACAAAGCACAAGCACCATTTTGAGGCGCTTGGTACTACTACACCCACCATGCTATTGGTGGTCAAAAAATATCACTGCATGCTATCAGTTATGATCTGGGACTCAGAAAGTTCCACACATCCAAGTCAGGCATTGAAGTCAGAGGATCCAGGTTCTTATGTTCACATAAAGGAATAAACAGATCTTCCCTGGAACCACGCTATACATAATCTTCCTCCTTTGTAAACAGTTAAGTGGAACCACATTGCCCTCTGCTGTTGGGGACCTTGGCTACTGTCCCAATGCCACTGCTTAGAGACACAACAGTGTTGCTCTCCCACTGTCTGTCTGCTTATTTTCCCTACTTCTGCATAGATTAGTGTTTTCAAAGTTTTTCAAATGGAGGAATAAATGGTGACCAGTTTTTCTTTAGAGGTCTCCTAACTCCCAATGACTAGTTTCTTTGTGTATTGTTAGTAGCTCTATTCTTAACAGATGTTAAATACATTAAGTCAAGCTGGGTAACCTGAGTCCTTTTATCAGGTTCCAACAAAGTCCAGATATATCATTAACTACTTGGACAGAAAGTTCATTTAACTTTTAGTAAAATATACATTTAATAAAAATGAGATTATTTTGAAGAAAACATTTTATAAACAAATAGTTCATCTTTAATGGTTTCAAATAATAAAATTTTAAGTAATTTCACAGCTAATTATACATACCAATGTATGTATAATACATACCAATACCTTCTACATACCAATAGCACACATATTTTACCCTACCTCTCTACACATACTACTAACTCCTTTTTGCAGTTGAAAGAATTGAAGGTAGGCAATATAAGCCCTAGTCTGGGATTTGAACCTAGGCTTTCTGAATCCAGAACTTGTGTTCCTTTTTTTTCTTTATATGACACTATTTGTTGGACCTGAAAAGTGTCTTCCAATTTCTGGTGGCTGTTACTTACCTAATTCTGCTGTCCTTCATTCTCTAACTCTACGACATGGTAAGAGAATTAGGGAGTGGAAGAGGAGGGGACAGAGAGAGCAGTTATATTTTTAGCTATTTTGACCCAATGAAAATAGTAAAATTAGAAGAACATGTGATTGCAGAAGTTCCAGCATACTTTATGATTTGATTTTCTTTTGTTTTCCAGGAAAAACACCAAAACCTGAGCCAACGCCAGCTCCTCAAGACAGTAGGTGTTTTCATATTTTATGAACTCCATATCGGTAGCCTTTTTTTCTTCTCTTTCCTTTCTCTATGAGACATACTTAACCTGGGAAGAGCAGAGTTCTTAATATCTTTGAGAATCTTGTGGAAGTCTGGATCTTTTCCTCTAAATGCTCACACGCACAAACACAAGGAGTTTTAATACAATATCTCAAGGGCACTTGAATCAAATCCAAGGGGCTGGATCTCCTCTTTAGTACTGTGTTAGTTTCCAATGGTTCCTGTAACAAATTACCACAAACCCCCTGGCTTAAAGCAACACACACTTATTCAGAAATGTGAACTCTGTTTCACTGGGTCAAAATTGGCAGGATCATGCTTCCTCCCGAGGCTCTAAGGGAGAATCTGATTCCTTGCCTTTATTAACTTCTAGAACTCCATTTCTTGCACTTGTTAGTTGGTGGCTCCCTTCTCCATCTTGCAAAACCAGCACTGTAGCATCTTGCTTCATTTATCACATTCTATTCTTCTTCTGTAGTCAGATCTCCCTCTTTAAGGATATTTGTGATTATATTAGGGCCCACTGGATAATCTAGAATAATCTCACCTCCATCTCAAAACCCTTAAATTAATCACATGCACAGAGTATCCTTTTCTATATAGGGTAATATTTATGGATTCCAGAGATTAGGACATGGATATCTTTGGGGACTCTAATTCAGTCTACAATAACACAGAATCGTAGAATACCATGGTTTGGAAGAAGGCTTAGGAGCCCTCCTGGTATGTGAATTCCTTGATTCTCCAGGTATACACTGAAGCACCCAAGTCCATCTGTTACAGGCTCTTTGTTATATTGAGATGAAAGCTGATTTCTCCCAGCTTCCACTTCTTGAACTCAGAACATCATGGGTGCAGGTATGTAACTCCTGCCAGCTCTGTGATCCTATTGATAAAAATAACACTGAGAGTTCCTTTACCCAATGATGATACATGGAACTAAATTGAGAAGAAAAAGTTCGAGTTGGTGCAAGGTGGATATCTGGCCTTAGGCAATGCAGTCTGTATTTGGCATAAATATCTTGCTTATTCTGGGTTCTCAGAGTTTCAGATACCTCTGATAAAGCGACTCTGTCCTTTTCACTTTTGTGAAGCACACATACCAGATTCTTGAATTTGTCTAAGTAAAATTCATCACCCTTTTTCATTAATTTTTCAGATCCGCCAGTCACTGAAGATGGGTGGGTTATTTACAAAGACTACCAGTATTATTTTAGCAAAGAGAAGGAAACCATGGACAAAGCCAGAGAATTTTGCAAGAAGAACTTTGGCGATCTTGTTTCCATTCAAAGTGAAAGTAAAAAGAAGTTTCTATGGAAATATGTAAGAATTTGATTAATTTAAGAATGAAACAGTGATGTGATAAGCAAAGATAATGCCTACTATTGGTACCCGATGGTGCAATTTCAAGTTATGTGCTGTATTTGAATTTTCTAAGGTTGGGGGAGATGTGAATGCCAGAGGAGGACAGGCAAATGGTGGCCGTAACAGAAACAAGTGACCTGATTGCTTAAATATTCAATGCAGAGTCACAGAACCCAGAAAGCTTTTAGTCGAGGCTTTGTGAAGACCTACACATGATGGCTTTGAGTTCACTAATTTGATTTTCAAATATCATAATTCTTAACTCGTTGTTATATATCAATCCTGGACTCTTTGTGTACAGTGTAGGTTGATTATTTAAAAACCTATCTTATTTCGACCAAATTGTTGGTTAAAAGCTTGATTATTGGGATCCCTGGGTGGCGCAGCGGTTTGGCGCCTGCCTTTGGCCCAGGGCGCGATCCTGGAGACCCGGGATCGGATCCCACGTCGGGCTCCCGGTGCATGGAGCCTGCTTCTCCCTCTGCCTGTGTCTCTGCCTCTCTCTCTCTCTCTCTCTGTGACTATCATAAATAAATAAAAATTAAAAAAAAATTTTAAAAAAAGCTTGATTATTTAAAAAAAAAAAAAGCTTGATTATTCACATAAAAATCTTTCTTGGTTGGGATGCCTGGGTGGCTCAGCAGTTGAGCGTCTGCCTTCAGCCCAGGGAGTGATCCTGGAGACCCAGGATCAAGTCCCACATCAGGCTCCCTGCATGGAGCCTGTTTTTCCCCCTGCCTGTCTCTGCCTCTCTCTCTTTCTCTCTGAATGAATAAATAAGTAAATCTTTAAAAAAAATCTTTCTTGGTTGGACCGAAATTGTCACATAACATAGAAAGTACAGGGTTTTTTTTTTTTTTCCAAAGGCACTTGGCTTAGTATTTCTTTTTAAAAATCTTCATGACATCCTTGTTGCTTATCAGAAGGGAGGTAAGAGGGAGAGCAGAAAAAAATAGTTAACGTAATGAAAAAAAAATCATTTGCTGACAAAGGGATTAGAGTGTAGTCTGACTTACCTTCATCTTTGTGGATATATTTTGGTTTGAAATTTTGAGGATATTTCCTAATTTGCACAAATATATATGTGGATGAAGTCTTTCTTCAGAAGCAAAATACCATGTGGTTACTTTGTTTTCAAGAATATCTTCCAACAACCTAATAATTACTGTAGCCATTTGGAATTATAGAGAATGATTTAAAGTATTTGTTTTATAACTTCACATTCTTGTATATTGTGCATGGTTTTCTTTTTTAAAGCTTATTTCTTTGTTTCTACACCCAATGTGGGTGACAATCCCAAGATAGAGTTGCATGATCTTCTGACTCAGCCAGCTAAGCACCCCAATATTTCTTTTAATTTTTATGAAAAACATGACTTTTACAACAAAATCTCTGCATGAATCTGTTCTTAGAAAAGGTTCCAAATGGGCTGCCTCATTAATAAGTACATTTTGTTTAAGAATTTTCTTATTATAGGGGTGCCTGGGTGGTTCAGTTGATTGAGCATCAACTCTTAGTTTTGGCTCAGGTCATAATCTTGAGGTCCTAAGATCCAGCCCCATGTCAGCCCCAGCTCTGTGCTCAGCATGAAGTCTACTTGAGATTCTCTTTCTCTCCCCATCTGTCCCTCACCCCACTTGCCCTCTCTCTCACAAATAAATAAATATTCTAAAAAAAGGAATTTTCCTATCATATATGTATGGATTGAACTATATGTAAACTTCCATCCTCTAGGTAAACAGGAATGATGCACAACCAGCGTATTTTATTGGCTTAATGATCAGCTTGGATAAAAAGTTTATGTAAGTACATCAAAATAAAACAACTTTGCTTCAGAGACTAATCTGATAAACATCTAAGAGTTATTTTTGAGACTTTAGTTTTGCTGAATACATTTTTAAAAATCCTACTGAATTCTCAATCTAAAATGCGTCTTTAAAAAAACAAAAGGAATTTTTAAAAATCCTGTTTCATATTTTCAGCATCATAATTCTCAAACAGATAACTCAAAGTCTGATTTAATCTTGCAAAACTCCACCTGTCTTTGTTTTAGGGTTTTGTCACATGTTAGCCAATGATCTACAAAGAAGATATATTATACATATATGAATACTGAACTTATTTTAAAAATTATGATTCCCATTTAGACCATCCTTGGTGCACAGGATTAAAGGGGCCTTTAAGTTGCCCCACTTACTGCTTTCACAGCACTACTTTGAAATTCCCTTTCAACTGCACGAAATGCTTTCCCTTCAAAGGAATGACTGTACTGTTTTCCATTAGATACAGGGGCCAGGAAAAGCTGTGGGAGGGAGGAAATTAGTACATTTTTGGGGTTTCTTTCCTTGTTCATTAATACAATGTTCTCCTAAGCTTGAAGAGCAGATATGTCTTCCTGGCTCAGGCACGGATGTTTTAGCCACATATGTTCTGCTTGACCATTAATTGCCATTTTTGAGCAATAGAGAACAAAACTCACACTCATTATTTTTAAAGATCAGAAATGTTTGATGCTTCTTTGGACAAGCACCCATTTTAATCATCTCTAAAATGAGAGGGTTGAATTTGATGATCTCTTGCTCTCTTTCCAGCTAACAGTCTCTGAATTTCTATAATTTATGAAAATAAGCATTGACCCACATACCTTAGGAGAAACCTAGAATAAACATAAAAATCAGAGTATGGGCTTAATGAGAAACTCTGAATTCTTGGTCTCTCTCTATGGGTGGTTTTGTTTTGTGGGAATCATGTCTAATAAGTACTGTGAGAGGCTGTTTGCTTCTGACCCACTTCCAGAGAAACTGGGATCTCCATTATCTCTCTCACTTCAAGACTAAAGGTAGCTTCTTCCAGGGAAGGAAAAGAAGACAGACTAGCCAGGGCATCAGGTTGCTGCAGAGGAGCCCAGTGCCACGGGAAGCAGCAACTTCTTGGGCTTTTTCCTGCTAGTCTCTGTAGACTCCTCTCTTCTGTTTGCTTTAAATCCCATACTCTCTTCATCTTCATTGACTAATCTGTTTCCCACACCAAACTGCAGCCAGTTATCCTAATGTTTGGATTATTACTGCTAAATGCCTGAATTTTCTTTTCCAGTTGGATGGATGGAAGCAAAGTGGATTACGTGGCTTGGGCCACAGGTGAACCTAATTTTGCAAATGACGATGAAAACTGTGTGACCATGTATTCAAATTCAGGTAGACAATATAAAAATCTTCGTGAATTTGCCTTGTCGTATGATGTGTCATCTGCTACATCCCTAGGCTAAAAGTAGCAAGTTGTACATTTAAATCAGGCAAGAAAAGCAGAGAAAATAAAGAAGTTTAATTTCAGCAGTGTTAACTGTTTGGTTTGTGAGAATGGATGCTTAACATTTGCTCTAATACATGACACAATTGTGTCGTTTCTCATTTTATGAAACATTTCTTTATGTTTTGATTTGAGCAAAATATCCAGAATGTTTATCTATCTCCCTTCTTTCTCTCCACATCTTTATCTGTAAAATGAGAATAATGATAGAATTTACCTATTGTTGAGAAGATTAAAGATGTAATATATGTAAAACACTAAACAAATGCTTCGTATATATAAGTTTAGATATTATTAGATTACTATTATTAGTTCTTAATAGTGATATAGATAATACATCTGCAACACTAAGTTTATTCTGGGCTCATAGGAAGCTATCTATAAAGTTGAACTATTATCAGTTTAAGTGAAAGAACAAAAGAATATGGCATGGATCTTTCTAGTCACTTGTGTAAAAATGATGGTTGTAGTCTAAGCCATTTTCTGAGACTCCTTATAAAACATAAATGCATTGGGGCACCTGGGTGGCTCAGTGGATGAGCGTCTGCCTTTGGCTCAGGTCGTGATCCCAGAGTCCTGGGATTGAGTCCCACATTGGGCTCCCCACAGGGAGCCTGCCTCTTCCTCTGCCTGTATCTCTGCCTCTCTCTGTGTGTCTCTCATGAATAAATAAATAAAATCTATTTTAAAAAAATAAATGCATTTTTTTTAAAAAAGAGTGTTTTTAAATGCAAATATGTAAGTCTAACTTAGCTATTTTGTTCTTTGCCAGGGTTTTGGAATGACATTAATTGTGGTTATCCAAATGCCTTCATTTGCCAGAGACACAACAGCAGCATCAATGCCACAGTTGTTCCTACGGTGCCTTCTGTCCCAGGAGGTTGTAAGGAGGGCTGGCATTTTTACAATAACAAGGTACTAAAAAAAATTAGTTGTAGTTGTGGCATTGATCAGTGTGTGGATTGACAATGCGAATCTTTCAGTATGGCGGTAACTTTTGCTTCTCTAGTGACTTTAGAAAATTTTAGGCAAGGACAGAGGTTGCTATTTCAAGTTCTCTATGGAAATTGAGAGTATACTTGAAGATACTCTCCAAATGGACGAGTCCTTTGTTCTGAGGAAGAAAACAACTTTGCAAAGGAAGTTTCTGGGTTATAAAACTAACTTAGCCTTTTGGATCTCTGTTTGGTTGGAGAAAATTTATATTTAGCTATAATCTTCATGAAGAATTTTAATTTCTTTAAAGCAAACACTATTATTTTACTTAGTTCCTTTTTTTTTTCTTTCATCCAAGTGTTTCAAAATCTTTGGATTTGTTGAAGAAGAAAGAAAAAATTGGCAAGAGGCACGAAAAGCTTGCATAGGATTTGGGGGAAATCTGGTATCAATCCGCAATGAGAAAGAACAAGGTATGCAACCATTGTGTAATCAATGATGCCCTTAAATATGTAATTCTTTTCCCCTGCTGATAGTAAATGATATTTTGGTTTTCCAGAGTAAACATTAGGCCGGGAAGAAAACCCAAACACACGTGGAGAACTATTTTATTCAGTTGTAGGCACTCTGCTGGACATTTAACACAAAAAGTCCCTTTTTTTCTCTTTTTTTTTCTTTTTTTGCATATTTTTTATTGGAGTTTGATTTGCCAACATATAGCATAACACCCAGTGCTCATCCCATCAAGTGCCCCCCTCAATGCCCGTCACCCAGTCACCCCAACCCCCCACCCACCTCCCTTTCCACTACCCCTTGTTCGTTTCCCAGAGTTAGGAGTCTCTCAAGTTCTGTCTCCCTCACTGATATTTCCCACTCATTTTCTCTCCTTTCCCCTTTATTCCCTTTCACTATTATTTATATTGTATGAATGCGACCATATAATGTTTGTCCTTCTCTGATTGACTTGCTTCACTCAGCATAATACCCTCCAGTTTCATCCACATTGAACCAAATGGTGGGTATTTGTCATTTCTGATGGCTGAATAATATTCCATTGTATACATAGACCACAGCTTCTTTTTTCATATTTCTATGGACATCTAGGCTCCTTCCATGGTTTGGCTATTGAGGACATTGCTGCTATAAACATCGGGGTGCAGGTGTCTTGCCCTTTCACTGCATCTGTATCTTTGGGGTAAATCCCCAACAGTGCAATTGCTCAGTCATAGGGTAGCTCTATTTTTAACTCTTTGAGGAACCTCCACACAGTTTTCCAGAGTGGCTGCACCATTTCACATTCCCACCAAGAGTGCAGGAGGGTTCCCCTTTCTCCACATCCTCTCCAAAATTTGTTGTTTCCTGTCTTGTTAATTTTCACCACTCTCTTTGGTGGGAAGTGGTATCTCTTTCATTTTTTATTTTATTTTTATTTTTTAATAATAAATTTATATTTTATTGGTGTTCAATTTGCCAACATACAGAATAACACCAGTGCTCATCCCGTCAAGTGCCCCCCTCAGTGCCCGTCACCCATTCATCCCCACCCCCCACTCTCCTCCCCTTCCACCACCCCTAGTTCTTTTCCCAGAGTTAGGAGTCTTTATGTTCTGTCTCCCTTTCTGATATTTCCTACCCATTTCTTCTCCCTTCCCTTCTATTCCCTTTCACTATTATTTATATTCCCCAGATGAATGAGAACATATAATGTTTGTCCTTCTCTGATTGAAAAAGTCCCTTTTCATTGTTAGGACAACTGTGTGAAGCAGGTTATCCTCACCCTACTTGGTTAGTGGGAGGGTTGGGAATCAAACTGGCTCTTCCATTTACATTCCATTCTGTTTCCACCAAACCAGTTTATTCCTCAAGCAGTCAAAGAAGTAGAGTAGTTCTAGAAGTAAAATGGAAAAATTGCTTGTTTTCCATTTATTGTGCCTCTAAATGGTTGATCACATACCTTAAAATGCAATAAAACTAATTTTTAAATATGAACTTTGAGCAAATAGAGACACCCCCCCCCCCTAAAATGTAAAGATAAACCAGAGCTTTGAAGAAAATATTGAAGGAGAAAACTCACCATATCTATAGAACAGATTGGAAAATTTATTATACTGTCAAGAGAAAGATAGTTGACCAATTTGGCAATGGTCTTTTCATGGCCACCTTACCTGAAATAGATATTACAGTAAATTATTGACCTGTCATTTTAAGAAGGATGCTGCCCACCTACAGATCAGCCAGATGAAGTAACTAAATTCATGGAAGTTTTGGAAGCCACAGCAGGCATTGAGTGAGGCTTGTTTGAAGGAACCTCAGCTTTCACAGCCCCGGAAAGAAAGGCTGTGAGCTTTGAAAAGAGAAGATGTAAAGCTGTATAGTTCCAGAAGGAAGCAGTGGATAGCAGTTGCAAAGAAATAGGTTTAGGCTCAAAATTGGGAAGCCATTCTAACAATTAGAACTGATTAAATAAGTTGTTCTGTGAGCTCTCTACGGGGCTGTGAAAATGCTTACACTGGGAAGTTCTCAATGGGATGTTATAGAGTCACACATGCTGACTGGTACAAAGCACGAAAGATCTACAACAAGTGTTTGTACGAATGAGTTTATGTGAGATGTTAAGGGGGAGCTGAGGAACTGCATAATTTCTAAGTTCCCTTTTGGTTCTGAGATTCTTTGACTTCCAGAATCATTTACTGGAAAACATGGTACAAAATATACAAAAGAAGAAAGACACAGGAAAACCCTCTGTGGCACTGTCTCAAATGTTTACTCTGTAAATGCCGCCATGTGCTCTCTTGGAACACATGATACAATAAATCAACCAAAGTTTCACTGAGAGCCTTTGTCAAGTTCAGCAGCTTGCCAGACATTGAAAGAGAAGGGTCAAACCATAGCACACAATAGAAACGTTTTAAGAATATAATATTCATATTTCTCTCACTGGCCTACCACATTTTGGACCTAGCTACCCAGCAGAGAAAAATAATAATTGATTTCTTCTCTTAACCACAAAGTGCTGATTCCTGGCATCACAAAATTAGAACCTGGGTAATAGAGATGTGCAGAAGGAAACAATTTTCAGATAAAATAACATTATTCCTGGCAAAACAGACACACGTTGTTGAATTCTTATTGTGGTTGTTGGCAGAAACAAAGTCAGTGCTGAAATCCTGGCAGGTAGTGCTTTTCCACATTCATCTCAAGTTGGGGATGGGGAAAGTTCTGATCTTATTTAGGAAATAAAACAAAACCAAAATAAATATCTAGCTGTGTTCTTCTCACTCTAAAAAATGTTGAAAGAATTTATTTTTTTAATTTTAATTTTAATTTATTTATTTTTTTCACCTTTGATTGAGAAATAAGCAAATCCCTGAGCACAGTGGTCACTGTGTCTGCTAGTCTGGCAGGAGAATAAACACGTAACAGTGACCCTTCTGTGGAATGTTTGTTCATGAATAAACAGATAATTGTATCTCTTCAGGCTTCTTTCTATTTTGCATTTTCTTTTTAATAACCCAGATGCTTAGTCATTCAGTATCCTATTTGCATTTGGGAGTCGGGTTTAAGCATGTTTGGAAAATATTCTGTAGAGTTGGTGTTCATTCACCTAGGTGTCCGTGGCTGCTGGCAGATGAGGTCACTAGCCATGGAAGGCAGCGTGTGGTGTGCGAGGCGTGCAGAAGGGCAAATGGACAGGGGATGGGGCACGTCTTCACTTAAGCCCCTTACAGCATCTGAATATTTGCCACCATCCTCTCTGTGCAGAACTGGCAAGGAAGCAAGAGGCCACACTTGTTCTACATTCTGTGCATTTTTCCAAATCTTCTCTTCTACTGAGGGGAGTGCTTAGCATCACGATGCCCCCTTGGTCCCAGCACACCTGGTGGATGGCCACCAACCCCTGGCAGTTGCTCCCCGGGAGAAGTTCTAATTGGGTGGCTCTTTTGGTTTGGAAATCCAAAGTAGTGATAATGTGACAGCCTAATGCTTCTTGTTTTGACAAGTAGGTTTCATTTTTAGAAGTTTTCTGGATGAAGCACCCTGTTTGCCCCCTCATTATTATAATCAGATTGTCTTATTTAAAGAATCAGGACACCTGCAAACTCATGGGATGACTGTGTATGAATTAGAAACAGTGCCTCTTCCTGCAGGATGGCAGGCAGCCACAACCCAGATCGGGCTGTATGAAATGGAGCACAGGGCCTGGGATGGATTTCAGCCACCCTGTCCCAGTTCCCCACTGCCCTTGGGCAGGGCACGGCCTGCACAACTATCTGCAGCGGCCCGGATAAATACCTAGACTTTTATTATACGAAACTTTCCAAAGTACAAAGTGAAGTGATAACGTGATGTTAGGTTAGAATGTGTTTGTTTTCATGGTAAGTGCTTTGAAATCATAATAAAGACATTAATCATGTACTCAATGTTTTAAAATTACGTATTTTGAACATTTTCCGTAGTTTGAGTATCTTCCTCCCCTCCCCCACCAAAGTTTAAAATTACCCTGTGGAACTTTCTTTTCAGCATTTCTTACCTATCACATGAAGGACTCCACTTGTAATGCCTGGATTGGGCTGAATGATGTGAATTCAGAGCACACATTCCTTTGGACGGATGGGCGAGGAGTTCATTTTACAAACTGGGGGAAAGGTTACCCTGGTGGAAGAAGAAGCAGTCTTTCCTATGAAGATGTAAATATCAGTTTCAGGTCACCTCTCCATGCACTGTCAGCCTACTTAGAGTCATCATATTAGTGATTAATCTGTGAAAAATCTACCAGAGTTTTCCTTGATCTGGTTCATTCTTGTGGATCTTAAGTGTTTTAGATTGAGCCAGCCTCGAGGGAAGGGGTGTAAATTCAGTTATGGACTCTTCAGCTTGTGGGGTAGGTGGTGGCGGTCTCAATGGATGGGAAAGCCAGCTCCAATCTGGGCCTATGTTGCAGTCAGTATGTACACTTGAACCCAGAGTTATCAATTTTAGCTGTATCAACTGCCTCTAAACTCTCGAGGCTTGTATCATTAGGGGTGTATGTCTGGCAGCTGCTGCTACTTTTTTCTTTAAAAGATTCTTATTTATTTATTCATGAGAGTCACAGAAAGAGGCAGAGACATAGGCAGAAGGCGAAGCAGGCTTCCTGTGGGGAGCCCGACGTGGGACTCAATGCCAGGACCCCAGGATCAGGACCTGAGCCGAAGGCAGACGCTCAATCACTGAGCCACCCAGATGCCCAGCTACTACTACTTCTAAAGATAGAAATTATCATGATTGAGTTACCACTTGTAGAGCACTTACTGTGTGCCACTGTGCTCGCTGCTCTCATATATTAACCTAAGAGACAGATGATTGTTTCTTTATTTTATTACTTTTAATCTTGTATCATTGGACAGTCAACCCATCAGTGTTAAACACCGCACTAGGCATTGAGGAAAAACATGAAGAAACAAAAGATTTTGTTCTTGTCTTAAAGAAGCCCACACTTTTGTTAGACTACAAGTCTTCCACGGGAAAGAAGATGGTGAGAAATGCAAGGGTGTGATGGCAGGATCAGTTATAAAGCCCTGTAGTAGTTAGGAGGAAAGAAGCTTACTATGGGATAGAGTGATCTAATCTGTCAGTTCTTATCTTTCATTTGATGCAAAGAAGGAATATGAGAAAGAACCAGCTACGGGTCTCTTCCTCAAGAGGTTTAAAACAATGATCGGGAAGTTGGGTGTACGGGGTGGGAAAGGCCATGCTAAGTGGGCAAGGTGAATAGTCTTCAGGAAAAAGACACCAGGTAGGGCTGGGCAGGAGTACATGACTTTGGATATAACAAGGCTTTTATACAGAAAGGAAGTAGGAGTAAACATTGAAAGGTTGATGCAGAATTTAGAGAAATTTAAATGCCCCATTTAAATTGGACTTTGTCAGATATGCAGCAAGAAAAGGTTAGAGCAGAAAAATTATCTGATCACAATGGTGCCTTTATAATAGCTAATTGGGTTAGCTCTGTGTAAGGCAGATACATTTAGATGATGGGTTGGTGATTTTCTGTGGAGAAATAGTTTGAATCTTCATTACGTTCATGAAGGCTAAAAATTTAGTGAAGAAATTCAAGCAGAATGGAATGAGGCAAGGTTTGCTTAGAAAAATTTCTGGATGAGACATGAATTTTGTGTAAAAATTATTATTGCTCAAGTGGTTTTTGTTTGTTCATTTGTTTTGAGAACATAAAGACAAGCAAAAACAATAAAAGCAAAATCTGTAATTTCATCATCCAGGAAAAAACAATTTTGTTTTGAATTTATTTGTAGACTTGTTCTTAGTATGTGAAAAATATAAAGTTTATCTCACAAAAATGTAATCAAAACACACATACTGTGTTGTTAACAATTTCTAGGACTTGAAAAATGAAGAGGATTAAACACGGTGTGATAAAGAGAGTGTGAGAGAGCTTTTCATATGTCTTTTGTAGTGGAAACATACTTGCTCTGTACAGGTTTTCTGAAGTAGAGCGTAGGGTGTAAGCCAGGGTAATGGAAGATAAGAAAAGCTAAGAAGGAAGATGGGAATGAGTGGAGCATGTAAATGCAGGATCAGGAGTTCCTGGGGGTTGAAGTTCATAGGATAATGAGGCTAGAGGCATGGAGGTCACAAAGGCAGTTGGTGCAGCATTGCAAGCAGTGGTAGCTATGGATCAGGGATTAGGGGGTTAGAGCTAATGCCTGGGGTTCTTTCCATCTTTCTGCTCTACATCATTGGTATGTTGGTTTAGCTCTTCATTACTGCATGGTAGAGAAGTTCCAGTCGTTCTATCCAGTCAGAAAACACCCAATCTTCCTTCCTTTGTGGCTCTTTATCAACAAGAAACCCTTCCTTGGGGGCCACTCCTGCTCACAGCATGCTTTGCATTCCTCACTTGTTGAAAAGCTGGGTAGTGCAGTGACTAAGGCCTGTGCTAGGAGCTTGAATGCCTGGAGTTTGAATCCTAACTCTTATTTATTAGCTGTACAACCTTGGGCAAGTTAACCTGTGCCTCAATTAACCTGTGCCTCAGAGCTCTCAGCTATGAAATGGGCGTACTCATAGTACCAACCACATCGGATGGATGTGAGTTTATAGGAATTAATACATAGATGGTACTTAGAACAATGCCAGATATTATAGGTGTGAGATATAATTATTAGAACTGATAGGTTAAAGAAGCCCAACATGTAATAAATCAAAATCTTCATCTGAAACACTGGATGAACACTTTGGCAGGTGCAGATCTTATGACTTTTTTATTTGCTTTGGCTCAGACTATCCTATGGAAGCTTGATATTGCAAACATATTCACAACAAAAAATAGAAAACTCTTTGCAGCCTGGCATACTTCCCTGTAAGATTGCAAATAAGATGGGAAGCTTTCTAGCTACATGCCAACAATTTGGTCTGAATCCATAATGATATTTTATGAATTAAATTAGCAATAAAAAATATAGATTATATTTATTTCCCTTTAACAGTAGGATACCTGTTTGGGGGTTTGAATCATGAGAATTAAGATGGAGAAGACATTGTATTCTAACATTTGATTGCTAAATTTTGATAGGGATTAATGTAATTTCTGATGGCAAAGTTTCTCCAACCTGTCTCTAAAATTATTCAAATCTATCTGACTTTTTAATTAAAAACAGCAAGAGTTCAGGGGTGCCTGGGTGGCTCAGTCAGTTAAGCATCTGCCTTTGGCTCAGGTCATGATCTCAGGGTCCTGGGATTGAGCCCCCACATGGGGCTCCTTGCTCAGTGGGGAGCCTGCTTTTCCCTCTCCTATGCCTTTCCCTGTGGCTTATGCTCCCTCACTCTCTATTTCTTTCTCAAATAAATAAATAAAATCTTTAAAAACAATAGCAAGAGTTCACTGTGAGAGATCCACATAGAAAGTGTGAGCAGTTGCGTGGAAAGTAAGGGTGAATTGGCCAGAACTGTCAATGAATTAGGATGATGTCTTTAAATTTGGTGGTTGGGAATGAGGGATTTTTTTTGGCTTATTAATTTATTTAAACAATTGTTGATTCACACTGCTCCCCCCCCCTCCTTTCTCCACAAATGTACAGGCTGACTGTGTTGTTATTATTGGAGGGAAGTCAAGAGATGCAGGAAAATGGATGGATGACACGTGTGACAGCAAGCGGGGCTACATTTGCCAGACACTTCCTGGTAAGCTGTACTGAACCTCGCCGTCCCAAAGAGCTGAGGTTATTTAACAGTCTAAAAAAATGACCTTCTCAATTTTGCTGTAGACCTTGAACTGCTCTAAAAACATAAAGTTTTATTTAAAGAATGGCCATTGCCTTGCACATTGTTTCTCACCTCAATCCATGTGTGTCTGTAACAGAAAAAAAGGGTGACACCTATGACCTTGTCCTGGGTGTACCGCCTCATCCGTTACAAACATTTTGTGCAGTTTACACTTGAGGTTGGAACTTTTTCTAGCCTCATTAGAAGTTTAGGATGGTACACCATTTAAAAAAATGTCACAGTAAGAATATTACAGTTCTGCTTGCATAATTTGAGAACCATTGGCACAGAACATTATATAGCTCCATTGGTTCTGTATTCTCTGCCTTTAAAAATGTAGATATCTTTTTTTTTTTTTAAGATTTTAGGTCATCTCTCTACCCCACATCGGGGCTCGAATTCACAACCCAGAGATCAAGAATTGCATGTTCTACTGACTAAGCCAACTCTGTATCCCTAGATATCTGATTTATGTTTCTTTCATATCTTAGGAAGCCCTATAGTTACAGAAAAATAAAACAGAAAATGTGCATAGTTACTGAGTCAAGATTATGTTTGTACTTTAGCCTCCAGTGAAAGAAGAATACAAATGTCTTCCTATACAAAAAGGGCCAGAAATTAAAAGGTGGTTTAGAAAGGAGGAGGTAGGGTGGGATGGGCTTCTCTCATCCTGAGCACAGCTCTTAGAGTGCGAATTGGAAGGTACTTGTTTTTCTGCATCAAACTGATTTTTCTACATTCTCTTGGGAGTCAGGGAACTAAGTCAACTCATAACAATGAGTGGAAATCACAAGATATTTTTGGATGATTAAAAAGTACTGTAGAAATTCTAAACTCTCATTAATTCAGAATTAATTTCATTAATTCATTAATTTATGTCCAGGACATGTTGCTTCTCCCTCTATGCTATGTCCTATGGCACCAGAATCTCAGGCCACCAGAAATGCCGAACATGCCATCCGTGCCTCTGTTTTGAAGAAAGGAAGAAGTATCCTTCCAGGAATGAATAGTGACCCACAAGCTTTTTGAAAATCTTTCTCTTCTTACCATAAGTGATAGAAATTTGCCACTCATCAAAACTTATTAAAAAATAAATATTGGTAATCATATTAGCATACTCATTCATGTTTTTATTCATATCAATGAATATAAAACCCATCATTTAAAAAATATATAATACCTGTTCTTTGTTGACATTTCTGAAAGTGCAGAAAAGCACGAAGGAAAAAAGTACCCATGATCAAACCACCTGAAAAAAACCTCCCAGTATTTTAGTTTAGTTTTTCATTATAATTGGTTTATGAATGTTTTAATAAACAAGCAAATTGGACAGATGAGTTGTTTCCTAATTGCACATAGCCTTCCAAGAAACTTTTAAGCTTTACGTCAAGCCTCCTCTGCCACTTTTAGTGCTCCCCAAATTTTCCAGTGGTTTTAAGACAAATTCAGAGCTCCTCAAGTTGGGAAATGGTGGTTATTCAGTCTCTACAAGCTGTACCATTGGAAGGGTGCTGGTCTGGGTCTCTTGGTTTAATGATATTCTTCTACCAACACAAGGTGGCAGCAGCAGCAAAAGAAAGGGGAAGCTGCCCCGGCCAAAATAAAGTCATTACCATACTAGGCATAATCAAAACCAGGTTTGGCATTGTACAGTGACAGAACAAGGCAGATGGTAGATTAGGTCCGTATATAGTGGAGCATGTCTGAGAATTAGCCAAGACAAAATTGGTAGGCAAGGACATCTAGAATCCTAGACTAGGGATTGGCAATTTTTTTTTTTTTTTTTTTTTTTTTTTGTAGAGAGACACATTATAAATATTTTATCTGTAAATGTACATTCTCTGTTGCAACTACTCAACTCTGCTGTGATACTAGGCAATCACAGACAACATTAAATAAGTGACCGTGGCTGTGTTCCAATAAAACTCAATTTATGGACACAAATTTGAATTTCATACAATGTTGACATGTCACAAAATCTTTTTCTTTGAAATTTTTTTTTTTTTTTTTGGTCCAGCCATTCTTGGCTCATTGGCTACAAAAACAGACAACAGATTTCACCTTATGGTTGTCATTTGCTAACCTCTCACCCTAGGCCATCTATTAAGGGGCCCAGAAAGAAGGTCTTTTTTTTGGGGGGGGGTCTTGACAGTGTCACAAAGAATGGGTGGGCCCAAAAAGCCTTTAGAAACCCATGCTAGAAGACTGAGGAAGAGTTCAGAAAGTCAAAGTGACTCTGGCTTAGAAGGGCTCCAGCCCCTGAGTCAGTTTGGTTGAGATATGAGGGTACAGGATGAAAGGCATTGATAATCATCAGTAGGAGAAAAGCCTTATGCTGGGATAAAGGTTGAATGAACCCAGAGCTGGTATCTGGCCTCATGCCAGAACTTAAAGCAGTCTCTTCAAGGTACTTTATGAACAGGTTGAGTCAAATAGATACAAATAGATGCAAATTCATGCATTGGGTGCAACAGATGGAGGAGGGGGAAGAAGATGGTTGATAACCTTGAAATATGCCCAAGATGGTAAAACTAAAGATTAGTAATGACAGGATGATAGATATTTTTAATTGATGGAATTTTTAAACATTTTTTTAAATTTTTATTTATTTATGATAGTCACACACAGAGAGAGAGAGAGAGAGAGAGAGAGGCAGAGACACAGGCAGAGGGAGAAGCAGGCTCCATGCACCGGGAGCCTGACATGGGATTCGATCCAGGGTCTCCAGGATCGCGCCCTGGGCCAAAGGCAGGCGCCAAACCGCTGCACCACCCAGGGATCCCTAATTGATGGAATTAAACTGTGTTGTTTCTTTCATTCAGATACTAGATCTCATTGAATTTTCAAGCCTTTTGGGGTTTTTTTTTTAATATAGTTTAGAAACTTGATTACATATCTTTATTAATGATCTAAATACAGTTTGCAAATTATTTCATTCAACCAGACATACTGGTTAAAAAAACAGAGCTTTTTTTGGTGTTTGGTATGAAATGACTCATGGAAATATTTTTAGCACCTGATGGTTTAGATTTATGCTACCCTGATTATTTTTATAATATATGAGATATGGTAATAGATATAATGTACCATTAACACTCAAAGTAATGTTTATTGATAATGCTAATAAAAACAAATCTTTTATTCCAGACTCTTCCTTGCCTAATTCTCCAACAACAATTCCAACAGATGGCTTTATTGAATATGGGGAAAGTAATTATTCACTCGTGAAATTAAAGTTAGAGTGGCATGAAGCAGAGAAGTATTGCAAGCTTCACACTTCCCTTATTGCTAGCATTCTAGATCCCTATAGCAATGCATTTGTATGGATGCAAATGCAAAGATTTAATGAACCTGTGTGGATCGCCCTGAACAGTAACTTGGTAAGATACTGGAAACATGAGTGACTTGACATGATTGATAAATTGTGATTAAGCATGATTCTCTTTCTGTTCATTCTGTTGAATATTTACATAAAATCTTTTACATGAATCTATTTTAAATAAACTTAATTTAAATCTATTTATTAAATAAATCAAATTATATACTATAAAATGTATTTAAATTTAAATTAATTATATTAATCAATCAATTAAAATAAGTTTTATTTCTTTATTTATGTCTTACATATAACTGCAAGACGCTGAGCTAGGCAATGTGAGTGATGCTAATGTGAATTAGATCCAATCTTGCAAGGATCCAATGCCTTCAAGGATTTAGCAAGCTAGTGCTATGTGTCAGAAATCAAACTAAGATTTATATAACTTATATTAACTTTAATTCTGCTTTTGAATGTTAAACTTAGATTCTGCATCTAAGCCTTTTTTATTAACTTGTTTCTCTCTAGTGTCATAATTATAGCTGTGCCATGGAAATTAAGAAACCAGATCAGAGGCATAGTTCCTAGATGATGAGGATACTTTTTATTTTCTGTGGCAAGACATTCTAGAGTTATCAGTCCTAAAGTTGTGTGAAGAATTTCACTGCAGTCAATTCTCTGTGCTCCATAAAAGAAAAAGGCAGGTTGGCAGAGAACTGGGGTGGGGGTGGGGGCACAGAACTAAGAGTGGTGATGGAGTTGCCAAAATATTCTTAAAATGAGCCTTCTCTGATGGTCTGTGACCCATCCATCCTCCATCCACTTATCTAGTCAGCCAGAAAACTTCCTAGTAGAAGAAATAGAGATTTCTACAAGTAACTAAGAGAGACAAGATCAGAAAGGTTGAAGAGAAGTCTATAAAAGTGCTTAAAGAGGAGAGGAAAGGGATCGGTTGAGTCAGAAAAGAGGGCCAAGAAGGCTTCTTAGGGAAAGTGGACTTTATAGATATGGTCTGGGATGGTGGAACATAAGGAGTACTAAGATGAGAGAAATGGACAGAAGGAGATAAAACTGGAAAGTAGGTTGATGTCAGATTTGATAGAGCTTCTAATGCTGTGCTACAGAGATCAAAATGTACACTTTATGGGCAGAGAACTTCCTAAGTAGGGAACTGAATATTTAAAAGTAAGTAGTTCCATAATGATTTCTGTGATTAAGCTTAGGCAGGACATTTTTATGTCTATGTTGACTCTAATTTTAGTAATTAATTCACTTGATAGTTCACTCATTTTCTTCTTATAGACATGGTCACAATTCTCTCATGAGTTTGAAATAGGCTTTTATTTATTTTTAGAATGATTAAACAACATTTCCACTATACCGACATTTATAATTATTTTTATTTTTTATAAGATTTTATTTATTCATGAGAGAGACAGAGAGAGAAGCAGAGACATAGGCAGAGGGAGAAGCTGGCTCCCATGAGGAGCCTGATGTGAGACTCAATTCCAGGACCCCCCGACCACAACCCAAGCCAAAGGCAGACACTCAACCACTGAGCTACCCAGCTGCCCCAACATAGGGGTTTTTTTAAGTCTATGTTTTACAAATTAGCTTTCAAGGATGTCTTTATGGAGAAGTCCAAGGGTCTTTATAAAAGATAGGTGACATTAAACTGAATTTAAGTTGGTAGAAATGATTTATAATGTCCTTTTTGTTCTCAAATGTTGAAGATTTGTCAAATCACAGTCTTAAATATACTTCTACTCCTCACTTGGTTCTTTTGGTGTTTTCTAAATAAACAAGACTCCATGTTAATTTTTTTTTTTTGTCTTTGCAGACCAATAATGAGTATGCTTGGACAGATAAATGGAGGATGAGATACACCAATTGGGCTGCTGATGAGCCCAAATTGAAATCAGCATGTGTTTATCTGGATATTGATGGTCACTGGAAGACAGCGTATTGCAATGAAAGTTTTTATTTTCTCTGCAAAAGATCAGATGGTAATCAAATACACAAAGCCAATCAAGGGATCTGATATTTTCTCAATGAGCTAATATACACACCATTATTGGCATTATTAAACCGTAACATGTCTTAGGTATCTTAAGAGTAAGATAACAGAACATATCCCTTCACCTAATGAAAGGCTGACTTGGTAATAAACAAATATATAAAGAGGCAAATAATGGAGGTCGAAAATTTTCTTCATTGCTAGAGTTTCTTTGCACTTTGTAGATTTTTGAATTTTTATTGTTGAGATTATCCTCTGAATCTGTGATGTCAGATTTGTCAGGAAATTATGATGACTTTTTATGTTGACAGCACAACTGTATCAAAATAGTTTTATCAGAATCCATATTGATTAAGCAGAGTCAGTGATTTATGGCTTTAGCTTTCTTAGAATACAGTCTTAGAAGTGGACAGGGATAAAGTTCTAGAATTTTCATGGTCACATTTCGTTATATCACAGACATCAGTCATAGCTAACAAGCGTTAATAGGGGTTAGGGTTCCAGAAAAGAGTGTCTTGAAGGGGGACACACTTTGCAAATTATATTTAGGTGACTTTTTAAGGAACGTAACATCTTTGTAAGTATTTATAGATCTGCCTTCTTCATTATGACTGTGATTTCTACTCTACCAGAATACAGTCTATTGAAATATATTTAAAATGAAAACAAAAGGATAAAGTAAAAAGAACACCCAGTAACAAAAAATGGCAGATCCAAATGATTACCATTAGAACTTTTTACGAATAATGATTGGCGATGAAATTTTTCTTAGCTGCTAATATAGAAGCCTCAGGTTTTATTTTATTTTAAATGTCATTTTATTAACAGAAATCCCTGCCACTGAACCCCCACAACTGCCTGGCAGATGCCCAGAGTCCGAGCACACAGCATGGATTCCTTTCCACGGTCACTGCTACTATATTGAATCTTCATTTACAAGAAACTGGGGTCAAGCGTCTCTGGAATGCCTCCGAATGGGTAAGTGTCACATTTACTCTAAAAAATCCCATAATCACCTATTCTGGACTACCACGATACGAACAACACTGTACATTTAAATCATATGGAATGCAAAAATACCTGTTTATTTTTCTCTGTGTTTTATAACAGAATGAATAGTCAACATCATGTCCCACACAAATATAATTTATAACATCGTGGACTCAAAATTTTAAAGAATTACAGTAGAAAGTAATCATCTGCTGGATAAGTCTTCCTTACTTTCTGTCCTAAAATTCTCAATTGTTGGGATTGTCATTCTCAGTTGTAGAGTGTTGTGTTCAGCTCTTATCACTATAAGCTCAGGTTCGACAAATGCCCAAGAGTCATTTGCTTTACCATTAATAGAAAAGCCTTTAGTTCTGATTATTTTATATGTGAAGAAAGACAAAACAAAACTCAAAAAGACATGACAGAGATGGATAATTTTCCTCTCAAAATAAAAATGTTAAAATTAATTTTTCAGATTGCATTTAAAAATACTTAATTAAATCCTACTTTTTAAAAAACTGTTGAATTATTCTTTTTTAAATTTTGATTATGTTGTATGTCATTGTTCTTTATCCAATAGTGATATATATATATTCATACAAGAGCTTTATTCTCATTTCCTAGAATTCATTCAAAAGTCAACCTTGGATTTTGTTTTTTTCCTATTAGGCTTTTTTTTCCCTTTAGCTTTATTGAGGTATAATTAATATATTACATTATGAGACATTTAAGGTGTACAGCATGATGTTTACATCATTTACAACATGATGATTTGATACAGGTTTACATTGTGAAGGGATTATCACCATCAAGTTAATTAACATATCCATCATATCACATATTTAGTGTACAACATGATGATTTACATCATTACAACATGATGATTTGATATAGGTGTATATTGTGAGGGGATTGTCACCATCAAGTTAATTAACACATCCATCATATCACATATTTACTTTTTTTTTTCTTTTCTGGTGAGAACAGTTAACTTCTACTCTCTTGGTAAATCTCAATTATACAATACAGCATTATCAGCTGTAGTCACTATGTTATCCATTTCTATCCCAAAACTTTATTTATCTTATAAGTGAAACATTTTACCCTTTTGCCAGCATTTCCTTATTTTCATGCTCTGTAGTATACCATTTAAATTTTCTTATTAATTATTTACTATATATATAGTTTATTTCCTTAATGGTTGACCTGGGGCTGATAATTACCACTTGAATATGCAACAATCTAGTTCAGATTAATATAAATGTAATTTTAATAATACATAAAATTTTTGCACTTATATAAGTCTATTCCCTCCACAATGCTTTGTGTTATTACTATTGTCATACAAACGTATTTTATATATTGTATGCCCATCAATACAGATTTATAATTATTAACTTTATGTAGTTGTCTTTATATCATGTAAGATTTTAAAAATGAGTTATAAACAATAAATAAATTAATATGTCATATTCTTACTTATGTAGGTGCCTTTACTAGTGCTTTTTATATCTTCATGTGGATTTGAGTTTCTGTCAAGTATCCTCTCATTTCAGCCTTAAGAACTCTCTTTAGTATTTCTTGTAGAGTAAATCTGCTTGTGATAAAATCTCTCCATGTGATCATTTCTCTCCATTTTTTTGTATCTGGAAATGTCTTAATTTTCCCCTCATTTTTGAAGGATAGTTTTGCTGGATAGAAAGTTGTTGGTCAATAATTGTTTTCTTTCAGCCTTTTGAGTATCTTATGCATTGCCCTCTAGCCTCCATGGTTTCTGTTGAGGAATCAGTGCCAGTTTTTTTTTGAGGATCTCTTGTGCACAATGAGTCACTTCTCTCTTGCTGATTTTAAGAATCTCTGTCTTGACAGTTTGCAATATGAATTTCCTTGCAATTATCCCACTTGGAGCTTAAATAGATGTGGAATTTCCTAGATGTATGCATTAATGGGTTTCATCAAATTTCAGAATTTTTGGCCATTATTTCTTAAAGTATTCTTTTTGCTTTTCTTTTTCTTCTCCTTCTCAGACACCCATTATGTATATTTTGATACACCTGATTATGTCCCACAAATCTTTGAGGCTCTGTAAGTTTTTCTTTTTTTCCCCCATCATTCAGACTGGATAATTTCAATTTACCTATTTCCATGGTTTTTGGTTATTTCTTTTGCTTAACCAAAGCTGCTGTTAGGCTACTCTAATAAATTTTTCCTTTCAATTGTTATAATTTTCATCTCCTGAATTTTAAGAAATAATTTCTATCTCTCTCTCTCTTAATATTCCATTTGGTGAGACATTATCTCATACTTTTTTGTTCATTTTTTACACATTTTCCTTCATTTCTTTAACATAGCTGATTCAGTCTTTGGTAAACTGAAGGTGTGGCTTTCTCAGAAACAGTTGATATTGACTGCTTTTTTCCTTGGGTATGGCCCATAATTTCTTGGGTTTTTTGTTTTTTGGGTTTTTTTTTCATTTCCTGTAATTTTTTGTTGAAAACTAGACATTTTAAATAATATGGGCAACTCTGGAGATGAGATTCTTTCTATTCCAGAGTATGCTGTTGTTGCTGTTTTCTTTTTTTTTTTTTTTCTGGTTTAGTGATTTTCTATCATTAATTCTGTAAAGATTGTATTCTTTTTCATGTGTAGTCACTGTAGTCACTGCTTAGCTAGTTTAGTGGTCAGCTAATGATTGGGAACAGATTTCTTAAATTCTTAAAACTGATATGTTTCCCAGATTTTACTAAGGGACTCTGCCTGAAAATACTGCCTTCTACACTCATTCAGCTAGCTTACAACTCTGTCTTAGTCCTCACTTCCTGTTTGTGCAGACCTCAAGGTCAGCCAGGGGTGAGAGCTTGGGAATCCCTCAAATTTTTCATAAGCAGGCATGTAGTCCTGGGTGTGTACACACTCTAGTGCATGTCTGTGGCCTTCTGGATTCCCTAGAATGGATCAAAGTTTTTTGGAGCTCAATATGGTCATTTTATTCCCATTTTTCCTTTTATGCTTTTATTCTTTGTTATCCTCTTTTCCTCAACTGTGATCCCTGCCTCAGGTGTCTATGATGTTAGACAGTTGCCACTGATAGTTTTTGAAAAATTCCCTCAGAAAGAAGGCTGTTTACACTGTTGGGTTTTGAATTAGGACAAGCAAAGCCAAGCTCTTCAAGTGAGACTTTCCACAGAACTGTCAGAGAGATAAAATAATGGAAATTTTTTGAATTGAGACTTTGAAAAAGCTCCAACCCCATTCTGACTATTCCAATGGTTTCTGGGCTGCTGGTTTTCACTGTGATTTGGGTGCCAATTGTTTTTAAGGTAAACAGAAACCTGAAGATAAGGCAATGAAATTAGAACAAGTTAAACACCATGAATCTCACACTTCATCCAAAGATTGAATATTTTTTATATAAATACCTCCTGTATTGTTACAACTGTTACTTAATTTTTAGGGGTCTGAAATTTTTCAGGGTTCTTACCACTTTTGTAGAGGAGAGGATTTTGATGGATACTTACTCTGCCATTCTTTATGGTGTCACTGAAGTCTGCCTTGGAATTTTTTAATTAAAAGTTTTTTTTCCTTCATGTTGCTAAGTGTTTTTTTTAAAAAAAACTTGCAATGAATATGGGAAACATTTTTTTCAATTTTAGGTGACTATGTTTTCCTGTAAATAAAATAAATGATTCTCATTTATCAAAGCACGTCACAAATATTTTGAAATGATTAGTATCTCTGAAATATATTAAACAATGGAATATATAATTATACAATAAAAGCAATCATCAAGAGGATCAACCAGGACGCAGTAACATGGGATGCAGGCACATGGTTAAGTGTAGGGTTTGAGATTCAGAATGCCTGGATCATGCTATGACTCAGCTCACTACTATCATTGGGATCTTGACCAATTACTTACCTTCTGTAATTTTCATTCCTTATCTATAAAGTAGGGTAACAGTAGTGTTCATTTAAAAGGTGGTTGTAAATTCCTAGTGAGATCATACTTGTAAAGCCCAATGTGAAATGTCTGGCGTGAAGTGCTTAAAATATATTAGTTGTTATTATTATAAAGCTATATATTTTACTATAAACTCTAATGCTGACACTGAGTCAACCCTAATGTAATGTGAGATGTTGATGCCATAGTAATCTAACCAGGCTTTCAGTTTTCCTCTCTCTTTTTACTTTGTACAGTCCTATACCTAACAACAGGATTAATAATTAATTCTGCTGCCTAAAAAAAACTAAGTGTTCTTTATCACTACCCTGAATACCAATCTCTTTCCATCTACAATGAGGCCTAACTCAAGCCTTTTTCACCTGTTAACCAGATTAGTCCAGCCAAACAGACATCTCTTAACACTCTAAGTTCCTCGCAATAGTCAGATCTATCTTTCCATCATTTGTCTGTATCATATCATCATAAAACAGATATGGAGGAATCCATGTATCTGTATGCCATGTTCTTAAAGAAGCTCTATTCTCCCCTCTCTCTGTCTCTTCTCTTATTCCTTCTCTTCTTGGAATTATTTTTTATTCTTTCCACTTGAAATCCTATGCTTCTTAATATCTTAAATTCTGTTTTCTCCATGTTCCCCTTTAGTTATTCCACCTAAAACAAATCTCCTTATTTGACATGTCAATTACATATTGTATTTATTTTCTCTTGTAATACATCCATCTATCTCCTGATAGTATAGTGTAGATAACATAACCTTGTTAGGACATACTCTGTGATGACCTGAATAGACATTTTTCCAAAGAAGACATCCAAATGGTCAACAGACATGTGAAAAGATGCTTAACATCACTAACTATTGGGGAAATAAAAATCAAAGCCACAATGAGGTATCACCTCACACCTGTCAGAATGGCTAAAATCAAAAAGAAAATAAATAATAAGTGTTGGCAAGGTGTTGCCAAAAAGCAACCCTAATGCACTGTTGGTGGGAATGTAAATTGATACAGCCACCATGGAAAACAGTATGGAAATGTATCAAAAATTAAGAATAGAACTATCATATTATCTAATAATTCCACTATTGGGTATTTACCCACAGAAAACAAAAACACCATCTCAAAAAGATATACGCACCCCACTGTTTATGGCAGCATTATTTATAATAGCTAAGACATGGAAGCAACTAAGGGTACATCAGTAGATGAATGGATAAGGAAAACATGGAATATTACACAGCATAACAAGGATAAGTTTGTGCTTTTTCTGAGAGAACATGCGTAGCCTAGAGGGTATTTTGCAAGTGAAATAAGCCTAAAAATACCGTATGAGTCCACTCATAAATAGAATATAAAAAAGAATCAACAAACAAAACTCAAAATCAGATCTCTACATACAAAGAACAAACTGGTGGTTGCCAAAGGGAAGGGGATGTAGAGGTTTGGGCAAAGTGGGTGAGGTGGGGGAAGGGAGAGATACAGGCTTCCAGTTATGGGATGAGGAAGTAAAGGAAATAAAAGCAGAGCATAAGGAATGCAGTGGTATTATAATAGTGATGATGGGACAGATGGGAACTACACTTGTGGTGAACATAGCGTAATTAATGTGTAAACTTGTCAGGTCACTAAGTTGTATGCCTGAAACTAATGAAACATTGTGTGTCAGATATTCAGATATATTCAAATAAAAGAATTCACTCACACACCTGTCACTATACCCAAACCCACACTCAAGAGGAGGCATGTTACATAAATGTGTAAATATTAGGAGGCAAGGATCAAAGTGAGCCATCTTAGATTATGTCTACCCCAAAAGTCATGGCCATAATTTGAGTATGAGATGCTAGTGGCCATTCTTAAGGTAGAAGTAATAGAAACAGAGAGAAGCAGGCAGATGTGACAAATATTTAAATAGGAAAATCAGCAGAATTTAGGCACAGGCATCAGAAAAGGTGGAAGTCAAGAATGACTCTCACGTTCAGACTTGAGCAAGTGGGAAGATGCTGCTGCTTGCTAATATGCAAACAGCTACAGAGAAATAAGATTTCTAGGCAAAAATGTTATGCATTTCCTTTTGTACATGTGGAGCTTGAAGTGCCTATGAAACATTAAAACAGTTTTCAGAAAGAAAAAAAAAAGAAAAGACACATTGTCCTACTGGTCTTTGCATATCCTGCCACAACTCATTCAATGCTTGTACAAAAATTATGCTTAAAAAAACATTTTTTTAAGAGAGAATCTTAAGCAGGCTCCATATGCAGCATGGAGCCCAGTGCAGGGCTCAATCTTATGACCCTGAGATCATGACCTGAGCTGCAACCACGGGTCAGCCATTTAACTAACCGAGCCAGCCAGGCACACCCTGAAAATCAGATTTTCAGAAGGGAAACTGAAATTTTGAGAAGTCAAATGTCCACTCTTTGAAATCCTTCACCTTAAGTGGAGATGTTGGGGTGATTTTTGTTGCTCTAGTTACTATCAATACTGTCCTTATAAAAATATTTTTCGTTCCTTAAATGCAGTTCCATCACATTGTTTTTTTATACTTTACAGGTTCCTCTTTGGTTTCCATTGAAAGTGCTGCTGAATCAAGTTTTCTGTCCTATCGAGTAGAGCCACTTCAAAGCAAAACCAACTTTTGGATAGGATTGTTCAGAAATGTTGAAGGTGACTCTGCAGAACAATAATTTAATAACAAATATTTCAAAATGTTCTGTGCAAAACAAGTTTTCTGTTCCAGAAAGTCTTGCCTTAAATAATGATTGATTTGTGAAGAGTTTGAAAATTCAAACTTATATTTTCATTTAAAATAAGAACTGAAATTTTAAATGACTCACATGTTATGCTTTCTTGAAAGTTGTTGGTTAAAAGAGTGTTTTCTGTAGCTAAGGTAGTTTAAGAAGCTTGAAAAAATAGTTTCTATCTTTTGCCAGAAAAAAAAATTAGGGAAGGATAAAGCATATCTATTTGTTCTATGTGGGAATACATTTTCAACTAAAGCTATGTGAGAAACATATTCTTTTCTGTTGTTTTCTCTGTAGCAACTGGTCATTATTATGCTCTTGCATACTAAAAGTCTAGTTGTAAACAACTATTGATTATAATATGATACAAGATGCATAGAAATTTTGCATGAATAGCCTGAATTTATTTTAGAGTGACTTTTAACTTCTGTGTTTATTGACTTTATTTGATCATCAGGAATGTGGCTTTGGATAAACAACAATCCAGTCTCCTTTGTCAACTGGAACACAGGAGATCCCTCTGGTGAACGAAATGATTGTGTGGCTTTGTCTGCATCTTCTGGATTTTGGAATAACATTCACTGTTCTTCCTACAAAGGATATATTTGTAAAAGACCAAAAAGTCAGTAAGAATTTTCTTTGCAGTACACATGTTCACAGGCCAGCATTTCTTTCAGATATTAGGGGGTCATGTGTGGGATTATAATACGATTATAGGTCTTTTGCAAACTTTCCCCCTTTGTAAGTGAAAAATCCAATCTGCCCTAGTGATCAGCTGTTGGCTGCAGCTCCAAGTGAGCATACTCTGTCTTCTTAGCTGATGTAATGATTTTGGTCTATCAGTACATTTGGGAGGGAATGCCCATGCATATAGACTGTGGAGTTCCAGGCGGTTTGGAGAACCAGCTTAAAAGTCTTACAGCATAAAAGGAAAAGGGGTTAAAATAGTCATTTCCACTAAACCAGAAGGGATTAGGGTTCTGCAGAGGAATCAGAACTTAGTATAGAATAAATCATGTAAAACCAATTAAATCTCCTTCTGAGATTAGGTGGCAGACCATGTAAGGACAGGGATTGGGGGAATTAATAGTGTTACATACCCGTGATGTGGTACTGTCTAGACGTTAAGACTATTTTTATGCCATTCCACTTCACACAATATCCTTCCCAAAAGATGAAATTATTAATTAGATAATAGATTTAAATAAGTGAGTTAGATAAATTAAGAGTCTATCCTCAGTAGATTTTATTATTTTGGAATTGTGTAGCTCTTCAGGCTTTTAAAACTCTGTTTGAGACACTTTGGTGCGGCGTTAGAATCTTATTTTACTTTTCATCCCAATGCCTTATGGTACTTTAGGCTTCAAAAACAGCTAGATTAGAATACGTTATTTTTGGATAGATTGGGTAAATTTTGAGGGTCAGTATCAGTGGGTCAAGTGCAACTCAGTGCATTATATTTTCAGAATTTTCATTGTATTTAAACTCCTATAGCTCTAGGATTCTGATGCAGCATGCATGGATGGATGGTTGGACAGATGGACGGATGGATAGATAGATGATAGATACATATATATGTATATATGTCTCGTAGATTCTATTTATGTATCATCTATTGTCTATCCATATATATCATACCACCCATCATGAACCAAATATGGAGGATTCCATGTATTTGTGAACCACATAATAGTCACTATCTGCATGCAATTATTATGGGTTTTTGTAAGTAATTATTTTTTTATTTCACAGTTATTGATGCTGAGCCTACTCACACATTAATTGCAACAAAAGGTAAGACCAATATGAAATTTTAAGTTCTCTGTTAGTAATATATCAATATGGTTTGCTCTTTTAAAAAACCATAATGATCCCTTCGTACACCCCCTGTACTCTCCGTAGAATTGCTTGGGCTACTTTAGCCTTTGCCATTGCGTCATCAGTCTTGCTTGAATGATGCTCTAGGAAAGCAGACCTTAGAGTCAGGTTGGTGTTTTTAGTATATGTGGGGCCAAAGCAAGCACTGGATTGGTGTTTTTTTTACCATAGATATTATTGAAGACATTGCTGCATTACAGAGGTGCCTTGTGAAAACCCCGAGAGAGATTTCTCTCAGGAATCCTTGTGGGTTTTTTACCTTTTTAAAAAGCAATAGCTTAAATTTTTTTTTATAGACAACTTGAATCAGGTAACTGATCTTATTTCACCAATTTTGTTGGCAGCTAAAAAAACTCAAAGTATGATTTATGGTTTGTCTTCATCCTCTTTATTAACCTCCTGGGTGCTGTTTGTTAACTAGTTATACTCATGAGCTCAGATTCCCACTACTCTTGTTTTCTCTTTTCCCTAATTTTCTCCCTTGCATTTTTAAAAAAATCATCATAATCACTATTCTCTTTATCTTCATATGATGTATTTGTGAACAGCCTTAAATTGTTTTGAAACAGGTGTAAATATTTTAAAACATTGATTAATTGGGGTGCCTGGGTGGCTCAGTGGTTGAGCATCTGACTCCTGGTTTTGGTTTGGATTGTGATCTCGTGAGTCGTGGGATGGAGCCCTGTGCAGGGCTCCATGCTCTGTGAAAAGTCTGTTTGAGATTCTCTCTGCCCTTTCCCCCTTACTCTCGCTCACACTCACTCTCTCTCTCAAGTCAATAAACCTTTAAAAAACAAAATAAACATTGATAGATGAAATATTCCTGCAGCTGTATAATAATCTTAATATTGAAAATAATCCTTTACATGGACTTGTTTTCATGCCCTGCATTTCTATCTGACAAATGTCAATGAATATTGGACATGAAAGGACACTGATGCATTTTAGCCTTCCAAAAAAGAAAGTTGTACTCTTCTCCATAGTGTTCTACCTTTTGCCTCCCTCCACCTTTATCCTCATGGTTTTATTTATTTCTAGCTGACCCAAGGAAGATGGACCCTTTCAAGCCGTCTTCCAGCGTGGCAGGAGTCGTGGTGATGGTGGTCCTCCTAATCATAACCGGTGCTGGCCTCGCTGCATATTTCTTTCATAAGAAAAGACATGTGCACTTACCTCAAGAGAACACTTTTGAAAACACTCTCTATTTTAACAGCAGATCAAGTCCAGGAACTAGTGACACAAAAGATCTCGTGGGCAACATTGAACAGAATGAACATGCAGGCATCTAGTATCATAATGTGATTTAGGTATTTTTGAATTTTTAACATGATAACTAAAATGTTAAGGTCTTTAATTCAATGTGATTGTTTCCTTTAAAATTAGTACTGTATTGAACTGGCCTGTCCTTTTTCTTTGCCTAATTGAAGAAATAATTGCTCATTTTCTAGCCTGGCAAGGTATATTCACGAAAGAAGAATAAGGATATTGACTACCACTTTAAAAAATATCTTAGGTGAATACACAGCACAAGAATGCCAACATTTAAGCATCACTGATGTGCAGCTAGTGTCAACCGCCTGTGGATTAGGAGAACCCCAAATACCTAAGATTTCTGAAATAGTTTAAGGAGCTCCCGAAGAAAGAAATGTTACCTATTGACTTGTAATTCAGTAATTAGAAGACCATTGATGAAAAAATCAAGTACAGATATCCTCAGGTGGCATGAAAATTTAGTCACTTTTTTCTCTTACCAATCTTGATGTTTTACTTCAGTTATTTGGAATTATATTTGTACACCTGCAGAAAGAATGAGGCAGCTGAGAATCTTGTTTGCCCGGAGCAGGGTTTTCCAGGCTGAATCTTGCAAATGTGTTCTTTGTCCTGTTATATGTATGTATATCAGGAACGCAAAGATGTGACATAAAAATGTAAATTTGCATAACTGAATGTACTTAGATAATGTGAAATAAACATCAAAGACAAGGTCTATTTTTAATATATTTGTATCTTGGTGATCTTGGTAAATGTAAAATTTCTTTTAAGTGTGACTTATTTATCTATTTACTTGATACTTTACTCTGAAAATAAACAGTATGATCAGCAAGAGGAATTCTTTAAACCCTCCATCTATTTGGAAAAAAGATATGTCGCTAAAACACCAGGTATAAAATGAATTTTTTCTCATAGTGACTTGCATGATTTTCCCAGATCTCCCTCTGTAACACTGATTCAAGTCAGAATTCAACAAAGGCACTGCTATTGAGAATTAGGTTTCTAAATATCTTTTTTTCACTTTAATAATTCTTTTTTGCCTTAAAAATGTTGCCTTAGATAAAGCTTCCTGTGCACTATGTAATACTTTAGAGATTTTGCATCTCATACACATACCACACTATCAGTTCATCCTTGCCTTTGTCAAGGGATTGGTCCGGGGCGGGAGTTCCTTACCTGAGGTCTCCAGATGGGACACCTTGGTTGGTGTTAAGAGATCTAGGAACGTCCAAAAATTGCATGCAAAGTGCTGTACCAATTTGTGTGTGTGCATTCTTTCTTTTTTTCCTGGGAAGAAAATAGCAGATTTTTGGGTAAGTCTGTAATTCAAAAAAGATGAATAAACTGAACATTGGGTTGGAATAGGATGGAGTTTCTAATACCCCAACTCAGATGAGTAACAGGTGGAAAGAAATGGGAAGTGACAGGCAGTTCGAGAAAAGCCCGCTGAGCACAAAGGATTCCCTCTCATATCTGAAACAATAGAAAACATATTGTTTTTCATTTTCTTGGTAAGAATAAAGCATATTTCATTTGAAGAAGTTCCAACAGGAATGATGGCTGTAGTATCACAGCTGTGAATAGTGAACTATATATAATAATAGTGAACTATATATATATATAATATTAGTGAGCTATATATAATAGTATATATTATATATACTATATATATATATACCATGTTATATATAGAATATATGTACTATATATACATATAATTTTATTATATATTTTATATACTATAATTTTATTTCATTATAAATAATTATTTTATTATACCATATTTTATTATATTATTTTACTAAATTATATTATATTATAATTAATATATTTTATTTTACTATTATAATTAATTTTATACTATAAATACATTATGATTAATGTATAATATATGTATAGTATATATAGTATGTATTATATATACTATATATACTGTGCTATGTGTTATATATAACATGTATTTATTATATAATATACTACGTATACTAATATATATTATACATATTATATATGTTATACTATATATAGTATAATACATGACATATGTATAATATATATTCTCTCTATATATATCCCTTTCCTAATATATATATATATTTTACCTCAAAATACAAGAGTGAATTGGAAATATAAAATAAGGAGAAATACATAAAAGAACATGATTTAAAAATTCTTTACAGAAGTCACTTTCATTATAACTCAGAGCCATATCTTCACAGAAGATACTTTGGACTTCAAACATGTATCTCAGACCTAAATGTCTTACCTTTTCAAGAAGCAGTCCATATTTGGTAGAGTGCTGAGCATTATATTTTACATTCACATTGTCCACTCAAACATACAATCAAATAGTTAAATCATTTATACCTACACAGGTATCCAAATATACTCCTAAAATATCAAGGATATTTTGTGGTTGGGGGAGAACAGTTTTGGTTTGGGTTGTTGAAATTGAGTTGTTTTGTTTCTTAACCAGAAAATTCTATTTGGTGGATTAAATGTATAAGTACTCTACTCAGTGGCTTTGCACTTGCTTCAAGTTTGGATCAGAATCCAGCAGCTGGAAGATGGAAGATTCTTAAGGATATCCCCTCCCCGCCCCCCCCCCCCCCCCCGTTGAGTACAGACAATGTGAATAGCTTGGAACTTGAACTCTAAAGCTAAAATTGATATTTGCAGAGACTTATAGACTCTTAATTTACTTTTCAGTATTTGCTAGTGTGCCAAGTTATATATTTGCTCCTTCATCCTTCAGATGTTTCTAGAGCATCAGTTACATGTGCCAGGCATTGAGTGACCCCCTGGAGATTCAAATATGGGTAAGAAGCAGTGCTTGTCCATAAAAAGTGCACAGCCTAGTGGAGGTCTAGACACAGATCATTTTATAACAGTGGGTGGTTACACTGGTAGAAATAGGCTTCAGACATTTTTTTAGCTTGGGATACCTTGGTGGTTCATGGTTAAACATCTGCCTTTGGCTCAGGTCATGATCCTGCGGTCCTGGGATCGAACCCTGCATCGGGCTCACCACTCAGTGTGGAGTCTGCTTCTGCCCCTGCCTCTCCCACTGCTCATGCTCCCTCTGTCTCTCAAAGAAATAAAATCTTAAAAAATTTTCAGCTTTATTGACATATAGTTGACATATAACATTGTGTAAATTTAAGATGTATGACATAATGATTTGATATATCTGTATATTGCAAAGTAATGACTAAGGTTAGATAACATATCCATCACTTCACATAATTATAATTTGAAATATGTCTCAGACATTAATGGAGCAGTGACAGATGCAGACACAGTTTCAGCAGTGCAAGAACTGGGTTTTGCGGGTCTGCAGCATTCACTTTGGAGGGTGGGGCTCTTGAAGAAAGATAATACAAAAAAACAGGTACGAAAAGTGAAAATGTATTCAAAGTGAAAAAAGAAATGTGAGAAATTACAATTTTTTTAAGTTGGCATCTACAGCAAATATCATAAATTCAAGATAATTATGCTTGTTTTTTAATTATTAGCTACCTGATATACTTTGCATTGGTTTTCTAGCATCTACCATCACAAGATACCATGGACCCATGCCTTAAACCATGGAAGTTTATTGTCTTTCAGCTTTCTGACAGTTTATAGTTCTGGAGGCAGGAAGACCAAGATCACGGTGCTGGCAAAGGGTGGCTTCCTCTGATGCTGTCTCTCTGGGTTGCAGATGACTGCCTACTTGCTACCCTTTCCTATGTCTTCACTCTGTGTGCAGGGGTTCCTGGTGTCTCTACGTGTGTACTACCTCTTCTTTTATTTTTAAAGATTTTTATTTATTTTGTATTCATGAGAGACAGAGAGAGAGAGGCAGAGACATGGGCAGAGGGAGAAGCAGGGTCCTTGTAGGGACCCCAGTGCAGGATTCGATCCCAGGACCAAGGCATCATGACCTGAGCCTAAGGCAGAGGTGCTCAACTACCAAGTCACTCAGACATCCCTGTCCTACCTCCTCTTATAAAGATACCAGTCAGATTGGACTAGGTCATACCTCAAAGACCTTGTTTTTTAACTTGGTACCCTCCCTCAGGATCTTGTCTTTCAATACAGTCACATTCTGAGGTACTAGGGGTTAGGGCACCAATATTTGAATTTGGGGGGAGTGGGGGAAAACAATTCAGCACTTCTTTTTGATTGTCCCTTGTATTTGTCAGGGTTTCCCAGAGAAACTGAACCAAAGGATGTGGCTGTCTGTCTACCCGCCATCTATTTATCTTTTTATCTACTTAGTTATCTAAATGGAGAAAGATATATTGTATTTTATTTATTTTGTCTTAAAGATTTTATTTTTTTTATTCATGAGAGACACAGAGGGAAGGGGGACAGAAACACAGGCAGAAGGAGAAGTAAGCTCCCTGTAGGGAGCCCGATGTGGGACTCAATCCAGGACCCCAGGATCATGCCCTGAGCTGAAGGCATGAAGGCTGAAGCCACCCAGGCAACCCAAGAAAGAGATATTTTAAAGAAAAGGCCACGCAGTTGTGGAAGTCTGGTAAATCCGAAATGTACAGGCTAGGTGGACAGGCTGAAGACCCAGGTGCAGTTTGAGTCCAGAGGCAGTCCGCTGGCAGACTCACTCAAGGAAGGTCAGGCTTTGTTCTGTACAAAGGCCTTCAACAGATTAGACAAGCCTCACCCACTTGAAGGAGGGTAATCCGCTTTGCTCAAAGTCCACTGACTCAAATGTTAATCTCATCCAAAATAACTCCTTCATAGAAACGTCCAGAATATGTTTGAGCAACTATCTGGGCACCATAGCCAAACAAGTAGACACATAAACCATCTCCCCCCTTTATGGCAATGGTTTTTGCAATATTTTTTTATGGAGAGAATAGAAAGATAATGCAGTCTTCAGCATGATAGAATTTTTAAAAAATTCTTTGATAGTTTATAGTTCTAACTATATAACCTGTTATTGATAATGTATACATTTTAGAATTATGAGCAAATATGAAAAAACTCTTGAATTTCATTCATCTACAAGCACTAATATGTTAGGGCATTTATTTTGAGTTCACATGTATGTGCATCAAAGTATAATGAGTAATCATAAACAAGTTTGAATCTGTAATAATCACTAATCAGTTTGTTGACATTTTTATAATGTCATATGATGTGTTTGGTGAGGTTGGTATTTTGTGTCAAATCAGCTAACAATTTAAATCTTTTTCTAATATGTTCATATGATTCAGTTCTCTTCATTTTCATCATTAACTAAATTACCATATAACCTGAGAGTCTTTTCATTACTTCAACTTGAAATCAATCCCTTCCTGTTAATAAATTATTGCTTTGGGAATGATCTAAAGATTTTCTTGTTCCTATTTCCATCTTGATGTCAGAATAATTTCTGTTGGTTTCATTTTGCGACTTTCAAAATTTCCAATTTTCTGTTGGCTTATTTTTGCTTTGTTTCTGTTGTGGCCAAGATTGCGAATCCGAGAAACCACCAAGGAGCCGACACAGATGCAAGTACACAAGGGTTTATTAACAAGCTCGAGCTTGGGTCCAAGTATACCTGACACAGAGGAGCAGGGACTTGGACCCCAAGGTGGGTTCCAGCTTAGCTTATAAAAATGGGCTGGTCTAGGGGACCTTTAGAAAGGGTGGAGGAATTTCTCAAGTTCTGTTTACATTCTGATATGGTGCTTTCAAGGGCATTAAGCTCTGTTCTCATTCTGATATGGGGCTCCTGCCACTGGCTTCAGCTCTGTTCTCATTCTAATATGGGGCTTAACTGAAGTAAGGTAAAGTTCAGCTCTAATTCACAGGGGCCTGAGATGGCTGAACTTGTGCTAACACTGAACTTAAGGTGGAATGGCCTTAATTTTCTCGGCCTCTACAGTTTCATATTCCCATTCATTTGGCTTGTATTTTACTCTAATTCTTTAACAAATTTTATTTATTTATTTATTTATTTATTTATTTATTTATTTATTTATTTATATTTTTTTAATTTATTATTTTTTAAAAAGATTTTAGTTATTTATTTGAGGGAGAGAGATTGAGAGTGCAAGAAAACATGAAGAAGCACAAGTATGGGGAGGGGCAGAGGGAGAAACAGACTCCCTGTGGAGTAGAGAACCCAGTGTGGGGCTCAATTCCAGGACCCTGGGATCAAGACCTGAGCCGAAGGCAGATGTTTAACCGACTGAGCCACCCAGGCACCCCTTTAACAAATAAATTTAAAAATGACAAAATAAGGTATATTTTCTACACATCCCAATGTGCAGTCTACCAGCACCTATAGAAGAATTTCTCTCTTTTTTTTTTTTTTTTTGAGGTGTTAGAAAAGTGTTTTTCCAAGTTACAGGTGAAGTAATGTATTTGATAAAACTCTGACCACGTTCCCAGCAAAAAAAGAGAAAAAGAAAAACCACATAGTGCTTTTATATTGTATATGCTGCATTACTTCAACCCTCCATTTTGATTCGGCTCTGATGGGAACTGAAATTTCTACTCAAATTTTTTACCCTGTTGTAATCAAAGAAATTTCCATAGACTAGTGTCTGGTTTCAAATGTTTAATGTTGTTTCTTCTCTAAGTCCACTTACTTTGGTCCTGGGTACTTTAAGGATATGCTCATACTGCTGAATAAATTAATTCTGGTTGTCAGCCTTCCAATGGGGGCTGGATGATTGGATACAGTGGATGGTAGGTACGTTCCCAGAAACCGATTGAGAGGTGGTTGTTGGACGTGCAGTCTCACAAGGCTGAACTACAGTACTCACAGCTGCTCTGTGAAGGGATTCTGCAAAAGTAATTAAAGTCCCTAATCAGGTGACATTAAGTTGGGGTTATTATCCTGTGCAGGCCTAACTTAATCAGTTGAATGGTCTCAAAACTGGGCTTAGGCTTTCCCAAGGGTGGGGGTTGGGGGCAGATTCCTGCTTTTCAGAAAGTTTTGGCTCATGGAGTTCCAATTTGCTCCTGACTTTCCCTTTCTCTATAGACATTTGCCTATTTCTCTCTCTCTCTCTCTCTCTCTCTCTCTCTCTCTCTCTCTCTCCATTATGTTAATATTTCCTACTGGTTCTCTTTCTATGCCCAAATTCTGATTGATACACTATTCCTGTACTGACAACCACATAAATATATTATTCCATTAAACCAACCAAATGTGTTCCAAACTTGATGTCGCTTTCCCCTGATTCCCAAAAGTGCTCATGGTCACTCCCATGCTACCTGATACAAGAGGAAGTTTAATCCAAGGGTAGTTGAAGTAGAGAGTCTGAAACAATATCTTACTTCTGAACATCTTATTTGACAAACCCAACCATGTGAAAACACTGCTAGGACCCTATTCACTGGCTTAGAAGGGACACATGCAAGTGAGGGGCCCCCCAGTTTATGCTTCATTTGAAAGTTTTACTAGAGAATCACTCTGAATGTCAGAAGTCATTTCTGAGAGAAGTGCCACTGGAGAGACTTGAACACAGTTCGATCAGATGAGAGAAAAGAGTATTTCAGTGGGGAGGGGGAGGGTAGGGACAGATGCCAGGCAGGGCAAATCTTGAGCAAAGAGATGAGATGAGAAACCACGGGTTGTACATTGGGTGTAAAGTGGGATTGAGGTGGTGGGGACTAGAATTTTGGGAGTCACAGCCTCAAATACTGACAGCAAGCCATCTTCTGTTGAGTCCTCCCCTTCATCTGCATTGGGAGCATCTTGATGTATCAGCCTCCGCCCAGTAGACCTAACCAAGGAGACAACATGTTTCAATAGTTCGGTGCCTTAACACGCATAATCAAAGCTGCATACGTAACCTGGCCCAACTTAGAGAGGTCCTCAGAAATAACACTCTTTATACTCAGACGTTGGAGTTACCCTAGTAGACTCTGAAAGAATTAGGCTCAGCGACTCCTGGAGACTTAGATCACATAACTATGGGATGCATAGAACAGTTGGCTTGTTTGCATAACAGAATTAGAGGCTGAAAATCCTTTTAATTTAGAAACTCTTGAATTATGAATGTAAGGCACCTATATCAGTGAAAATTTCTTCTCTGCTAATATCTTGGGGAAAACCTATTGCATTGGCTGTAAATGGACATCTCAACCCTGGCTGCACATTGTATCGCCTGGGCCTCACCTCAGACCCGTGAAACAAGAATCTGGGAGTGAGACTCAGCCATTGGCAGCCTGAGCAGCAGAACAGAACAAGGCAAACCAACAAAAGCTTGCCGGGTGAATTTATGAACTAGATAATGAAGAAATAATGTTGAATAGGTCAGTTTTATAGGTGTTAATTATTCTTCAGGATTCCCTAATAGGTCAAAATTCTTGAGAACATGAATACGATAATATTTCTCAAAATTAGCAGAGGGCAGTTGGCGAATTTCATGATGTAGAATGGCTGCTTTTAATATAACTATTTTTTTTAACTAAAAAGAAGGTATCACCAAAAATAGTAATATTATAATTTGCCTTTTCATACATCTAGTTTTTCTTAGGGAATTTATATTGTATCCAAATATCAAATAAGAAAATTTCCTTGAAACCTTGTTTTTGGTCAAGCTTAAATAGATGTTGTCATAAAAATGTTTTAGGAGATGCCTTCCACTGGAAATTTTGTCCAAACTGGCACAATGCATATTCTGGTATTAGAATTTCTATAGCATTCTTTAAATGATGTTTTTGATTTGGAAGGGCGCCCTGACAGGCAGCAATTTTAAACAAAAGGTGGCACTGACATTGGAAAGGCTCTCTCTGAGTTGGCTGGAGATCCTGGCTGTGCTGTGGGGGCTTTAAAATATTAAAGTTATTCATGGCGGCTCTGCATGATTAGGTTTTGGCAAAGATTATTGATCTCATTCAACTAGCTCTGTGGGCTGAGTGAAAACCTTTCCTGTCACAGCTTTCTCCTTATGGGTCTGATTACAGCTCATGTACACACAGTTCTCCAGGAGTGTGAGAGAACTCCACAAAGCTATCACACTTTCTTTTCTGTGAACTTTTTGTTTTCTTGAAGGATGGGAAAGTTCAAGACTCACTGGGCTGGCTCCTGATTTGGGGTTTTGGCAGGGGTTCTCAAACTTTGATGGGCATAAGAGCCACATAGAGAATTTATTCAAAATACAGATTTCTCTGGGCTCATGCTTCTGATTCTGATTAAGTAGAGCTGGGTTGGAGTCCTGGAATCTGCATTTCAGGACGCATCCCAGGAGATTCTGATGGCCTCAGGCTTTATGAGTGCTCTATTTTGATGAGATGCTCTATTTCGAAATCATTTTGCATTGGGATAGCATTTCCTCCAAACTGTTAGATATCTCACATAATCCCATAATCTGTGAGGTAAAAGCAGGATAGCCAGATAGCATGGGAGTTAACCAAAGTTTCAGTTTTTCCATTCTTCCTGTTAATTAACCAGGAACTGTAGATGCTAAAATCTTTCTGTACTACTTTTTATAAACTGCCTTATACTCTCTGCTTTCTACTCAATGTTTGCATCCTCCGTCCCCATTCATATGTTGTGAACCTAATTCCCAGTATGATGGTATTAGGAGGTGGGGTCTTTGGGAGGTGAATAGGTGATGAAGCTGGAATCCTTGTGAATGGAATTAGTGCCTTATAAAAAAGACCCCTGAGAGCTCCCTGTCCCTTCCTTCATGTGAGGATGAAGAAAGAAGACTACTGTCCATGAACCAGGAAGCAGGTCTTCATCAGACACTGATTTTACTGGCAACTTGATCTTGGACTTCTCAGCCTCCAGAACTGTGAGAAATAAATGTTCATCGTTTCTGGGCCATCCAGTCTATGGTATTCTATTAGAGCAGCCCAATGCTATCCTGTGCCTACACAGTTCCTTTATAATCACCATTAATGAATATGTGCAAATTGATGATTTGTCTCTCTTATCCAATCTTAGAATATAAACTCAGAGAAGGGAAAAGCCAGTCATTATGTGGTCCTGGACAGAACCTTAGATCTTTGTGAAAAGCATCATTTCTCTTTGCTATGGGTGATAACAGAAAATTATCCCATCCATAGAGGCTTCCCAGCTCATGGAAATGTCAGTTGTTGTGGCTCAGAGCTTACTCTTGTTATAAAAGGAAGTACATGGAAACCTTCTAATGCTATGACCATCATCAATCTAATTCACTCTTATTTTCTTGAGAAGTAAGAGGATCGCGTCCATAAGAGGTACCTCATCAGCTTCTTTGATAAAAATTGCAATAAACCTTTCAAAGAGGAATCTGTCTTGTATTTTCCCTCAATTTTCTGGAAATGAGAGCGGTTCTTGGCTATGAAGGTAATAGGAAAACTAATTAAGTATCTATCGTGCTAAACAGAATGCCATGTAATTGAATAAATTCCAGGTGGTCCCGAAGTGTGTTCTGCTGACTGCCATGTGCCACCCTACGGGTTAATTCCAAAACCCACAGGTCTTCACTTTTGAACTGTGGGAACAAAGGAGGAGATCTGAAGTTTCTAACAGAGAAGAAGGAAGGATGTGAGATTGATAATCTCTATGTACCCACATCTCTAAACATGACAGTCAGTTTATCAGGCAGGATTTGACTCCCTTGAGGAAATACTGGGTTAAGGGATGACCCTTTTATTAAGGGTCTCAATAAAAAGTCCTGATTTTCTCTGGATGCGCCCAGACTTCTCCGTGGGCCTTTGCTTCCACATGTCAGTAGTCTGTAACTAGCTATGGATTATGTAAGAAGAGTCTGTTTCCATATCCTATGGACCCCATTGGCCCCTGACTCTGTTGTGGGCCGCCTCCCCACCTGGACTGCAGTTCTGCTGGAAACACCTGTACTGGTCTCAAGCTCCTGTGGTGTATTTTTACCAGAATGCAGGTAGGGGGACTCCTGCTTCCTCATCCTCAGGGCCACGTCTCACCCACAGAAGACCCCTCAGGCTTACAGAACATGAAGGAGGAAGCAGATCCAGTTTGGGGCCTTTGTTTGAGCAGCTGACAGAGATTCCACTGCCAAACAACAGAGAATCTGGCAAAATCTCTGAAGAGCCTTAGCCAACTGGAGCTTCAGAAGCCACAGCTTCCCTCTGAGCTCCCCCTCAAGATGTGTATAGTCATTGAGCTTGTTTTGCTTCCTCCCTACTCTTGTTTAAAAGCCAGATTTCTTCCTTGACAAGCCGCAAAAGCACAGTACTCCGGGCTTTCCATGAGGGCAAAGAGGAACAAGGAGAACAAGTTTGGGGAGGCCAGGCAGTATCAGGTAACCTTTCCTGCAGTTGATCTTTAGAGTATCCAAGCCACTGTGTTTTTTGGACCGTCTTCAACCAAGCATTTTCTACAGTGCCAAGCCTCAGGATATCAAGAACCATTTACAAAATTCTCTCTCTCTCTCTCTCTCTCTCTCTCTCTCTCTCTCTCTCTCATAAGAAGAAGAATGATTTAGCTAAGCTAATGATTTAGCTATATGTGTTTCTGCCAACACATATCACATAGACTGAGACAATAAAAGATTTTTTTAAAAGCCTAAAGAGAATTAGAGTGAGTTCTTGTTGGAAAGAACACAGTCACTCCCCTTCCAAGCATTCCTGGGATCGGCCAACCTAAGCTACTTTGGTAGCTGCCACCAACCCTGTGGCACCCAAAAAAGACTAACACAATGGGCAATGTGGTACTTCAGTGACCATAACAGGTACCACACCTGGGTAGACATCAACACCCTTAATCATGAGGGTTTTTTTAGCTCTCACTTTGTTTTCTTCATTCAATGGTACTTCACTTTCCATTGGCTCCGATAGTGCCCAGGAATAAAATGCTATAAAGAACCGAAGCAGAAAAATGACAGTGTAAGCTACAAACTCTAAAGTTGTTTCTGGGACCTAGCCATGGGTAAATGGTCAAATATACACACTCTGTTCTTCTGAACACACCAGTCATAACATTACGACTTCCCCAAATATTTGACAAATCTGCAAAGGATGTCAACCCAGAGATTCTAGTAAGCCATTCTGTAGTTAAGGCAGAAAGCAGAGCTACATCCATTTGGTTGAGTGTTGAGGCCAAAACTACCATCACGGGGATGATGAATACCATCACCCCTAAGGAGTCATGTCTAAGACAGCAATGATCACCACCAGGACATGAAGAGTTGAGTCAGAAATGAAGCTACCATCCGTACTGACTGTGGAGCTCAAGGCTACACCCAGTATCACAAGCACATTATGAAACCTGACAACTTTCAAGAAGGATATTGAGGCATTATGCAGATTACTGGTAACAGAAAAATCTAGAGTTGAGGCCACTCTCAGTATTGTTTGGAAAGAGCTTATAAAAATGCTGAGGATGCCAACAACAAATCCAAGATGGCACATGGTCCCTGGGTAATACACGCTTATTGTCACAAAGCTTCCGAATGGCACTGGCACGTGTTGAACCCTCCACATGGAATGTGCTTTCTTCCCAGCTCCAAGAGCTAGGCACAATAGATCCCTCAGGTCAATTTCATTAGGCTAACCTCCAGTTCCATTGATCTTAAACTCAGCCTCCTGCTTGTTTCCATAACACTCATAATCCCTTAATGTTTCCTTTATTTATTTCCTCCCTACCAATCCCAATGTAATGGAACCAATGTCTAGTTTGGTTCATCAGTGAATTTCTGATGCCTTCAATGTCCTTGGCTCATGATGTTAACTCCAGTGAGTCAATGAAAGAATTCAAACTATAAAATAATAATTTTTTTGTGTATAGTTTAATAGTAGATATATTTACATTGTTGTGCAACCAGTCTCCAAAACTCTTTCATTTTGCAAAACTAAGACTCTATACCCATTAAATAACTTTCCATTCCCCTAACCCCCACCTTCTGGAAACTACCATACTACTTTCTGCCTCTATGAATTTGACTTCTCTAAGTAGCTCCTTAGAGATATAAGTGAAATCATGCACTTGGGACTGCCTTATTTCACTTAGTGTAATGTTCTCAAGGTTCATACATCCTGTAGAATACATCAGAATTCCTCCCCCCCCCCTTTTTTTAGGATTTTATTTATTTATTTGGGAGAGAGAACATGAATGGGAGGGAGGAGCAGAGGGAGAAGGAGAAGCAGACTATATGCTGAGTGTAGAGCCTGATGAGGGACTCCATCCAGGACCCTGAGGTCCTGACATAGCCAAAGACAGATGCTTAACTGTTTGAGCCACTCAGGCGCCCCAGAATTATTCTCCTTTTAAAGGCTGAATAATATTCCACTCTATGTATAGAACATTTTGTTTATCCATTCATTGGTCTTTGGACATTTATTTGCTTCTACTCTTGGTGATTATAAATAATACTACTATTAGCATGGGTGTATAAATATCCTTCCAAGATCCTGCTTTTAATCCTTTTGGGTAATGCCTGGAAGTGGAGTTGCTGGATCATATGGTAATTCTATTTTTAATTTGCTGAGGAACCGCCATACTGTTTCCCACAGTGACTATGGCATTTTATATAAGGGGTCCAATTTCTTCATATCCTTGCCAACACTGTTTTCTATTACTTACCCATTTTTTTGATAGTAGTGACTAAAAGATGTGAAATGGTTACATTATTTTTACTTTTTCTATTTTTTAAATTTTAAAGATTTTTAATTTTATTTTTTTAAAGATTTACTTATCTATTTGAGAGAGAGATTGCATGAGTGGGAAGATGGGCAGAGGGAAAGAATCTTCAAGCAGACTCCCTGCTGAGCACAGAGCCCATCCTGGGGCTCGATCTCACAAACCATGAGATCATGACCTGAGCTGAAACCAAGACTGAGCCCCTCAGGTTCCCCTACTTTTACTATTTTTGAGTACTACTTGAGTCAGGCTATAGTGAATGCTATTGATTTCTCAATGATCTCCACCCTGGGGGAGACTAGGATTGGATAAATTGGACTTTAGCAATGTCTTGGCTCTCCTTTTCTTGTAGAAGTTTTTGACACCTTCAAAATCAAGAAAACTTAACAGTCACAAATCATGTCCTCCACTCAGGTTCCTCTTCTCTGGGGAAGATATGTGCACATGGCCTTGTCTCAAGTTTTCTCTCACTCTAAATCCTAAAGAGGTCTTAGGAGGACAAATTCCATTTGTCAGTGTTGCTCGTTTCTGGGCAAATCTGTGCTGTTCATTTTACATAAGATCAAGATAGTCCAGAGACTTACAAAGTATGCAAAGAAATAGATATGCCAAGCCATTGACCACTTTCTCTGGCCCCACCTATAGAGGACAATGTCAGGCTGGGAGAGAAAGCCATGATGTCTGCTGATTTCAGGGGTGGAGGCTTAACCATAGATGATAGATAGATGATATTTAAATAAATATTAAATGATATGTGAAAAAATCTGTGCTAGATACTATATGTAGTTTATCTCATTTAATTTTTTATAGTAACTCATGAGCTAGATACTATTTTATAGATGATAAACTGGGACTTCATATTCCATGCAAGTATAGGTGGCTGGTGTACAGAGTGAGGCTTTATTAATCTAGGTTATGTCCCAAATCTATGTACCTAACTATTACTTTCTTTTGACTTCAGCAAGCAGGACACATTTGATGAAAAAAATGCAAGGAAAATATTAAATCTGTGTTATGAAAGTTTTCATACCCAAGAGAATGAAAGTTTTCATACCCAAGAGAGTTGAGAGCATGCTGCCTGATTGTACCAGATTTCTGCTTAGATGACAGAAATGAGAACCCCAGTGCCATTCAGGATCTAACTTTTGTTGCAAGAGGTAGAGTTGCCCTTGCCTTTCTCAACACTTCCTAACCTTCTTCTCAGAGAAGCCTGCACGGGCTAAGCCATTAGACCAACGAAGTGAGGAAGGCTTCTATCTGCTAATGAGCCAGAATAAGCTGTGACTCTCCATGGGGTCACTTCAAAAGTCTTATTTATATGTCACCAGAGGAAACCTTGAGAACTAAAGCTAGAAGGTAATTTGTGCTCACTGATAATCATTCTGTTCAAGGATATTTCCAACCTCTCTGCTTCACTTGACTTTGCGCAGACCTCTCACTTTTACTACAGTGTTCAAGTCATCTTGCCTTTTGTTGCCTCCCATGGCTCCCACACAGGGTAAGGGGTTCCCACAGAACACGCTGTAACTATCATAGGACTTATCCTGCTGTATGCTGTTGGACTGTTTGCCAGGCTGTTCTCTGACAAACTATGATTATGGGAAGTGATCATGCTCCACTTGTCATTGTCTCACCAGCATACGGTGACATAGGTAGGCATGCTCAGTAAATATCTGAGTATGATACTATGTAAATATGCAAAGAACATCTAATGCTCTTTGAGCATTCCCTATGTGCCATGTACAAGTCATTCATTGTATTATTATTTAATTTAACTTAGGAGAACCCTTACAACAGTTCTGTGAAGGCAAGTTTCTACTCTTACCATCTCATCACTGAGAAAACTGATAGAAAGTTTAGGAAAGTCATTGAAGGTCACACAGCTAGTAAGTGGCTGAACCAAAAATGGAGCCTGGACAGGCTAGCTCTTGAGTGAGTAAGCTGACTTTGAAAGAAAAAAGGCAAGGAAGTAAGGAAAAGAAGGACTTTTCTCTGTCTGAACTCCATTTCCACACAAGAGGGAGCACAGGTCACCGAGGTGGACTAGGTCGGTCTGGAATGGACAGGGTTGCGCCTGGGTAAAAACCAAAGGGAAGGCACAACCCAAAGGCGCCAGTAGTAGAGCAGTATTCACCAGAGACAGCAACCCAGAGCAGGGGGTCATAGTGGTGGGGGTGCAAGGCCAGCAGGCTTCCCAGCACCACCCACTCCTCTTTCTCCAGGATATGACTCTTTCCTGGGGACATTGGGGTGGGGTGTGATATCAAGGATTTCAGTTGCCAATATTGGCACTGAGAATAACAAATCAGGTATTTCACTATCTTTGTTACATTTATCATCATCATTGTGAATAGATAATGCATATATAGGGTACACAAATAAAAAGATTCAAGAGTATGATGAACCCCCATACCACCCACCCCTGTAACTCCCATCCCTCAGCCACTGGCAACCACAGTTGGACATTTCTTGTATATTCTTCTAGCGATCAGCTATATATATCCACGCAAATAAGTGTACACACACATATGCATGCATATTTATATATGCACAACATTTCTCTGGAAGAATATACAAGAAACTTTTAACAGTATTATATATACACACACATATGTGTATATATATATATAGGAGTCTCCACTCATCCACTTTCATCCTTCTAAGATTTCCTTGCCTTTTTTTTTCACACTGCTGTCTTTTCTCTGTTCTCTTTATTTGATGAGTTATGCTTCTTTTATTTAAAAAAAATCCTCTATTGTCATCAAAATGGAATTTGGAGGACAGCTCTGAGATAAACACATACTACCTTTAACCAAAAGTCTCATTATATATTCATAGCCTCAGAAAAGGTATTGATGGAGCAGAGCTGGAGACAGATCCAGACTAGGGCAGTCACAGATGATCTATGGGAAGCTGGGTCAACTGAAGGAAGAAAGAAATCTAACAAAATCCTGATTTTAATAATAATAACAACAGTAATATTCATTTGACATTATCAGTGCCAGGTGCTGTACTTTTACATGGTCTCTCTCTTTTAATCCACACATAAAATAGGTACTAAATCATCATCTGCATTTCAGAGATAAGGACATTGAAGCTTACAAAGATCCAGTAAACTGACCAAGGTTATAAGTCTTGTAAATGACAGAGCCCAGGATTTAAATTTACATCTGCCTGAAACCTTTCTCTTAAATCCTGGGGCTGCTCGTTATATACTCTTCTGGCTGATTCCTGACCACCATGAATAGATTGGATCAAACTTCAATTTTGTGAATTAAATGTATGTTGGGAGGACAGGATATGCTGAGTGCAATTTTCCAGGTCTGTTGTTCTCTTCAAATGGCATTTAAAAATAAGAACAGCACCCTCTTAGGAACTGGTTGATAAGAACCAGTTTAAGTTCTACTTGAAGGCATCCCATCTATGATGTCTGATACCATCCCAAAGCACCCTATGCCTCCAGTATTCCCCTAGACTAGCCTTAATCTTTTTACACTTTTTTAAACTCTGAAGTCTAATAAGGAAGTTCAGATGGGGTATGCTTTGTAGTTTCAAAGAGATACTGAGTTTCCAGAAGTTCTAACATAACAGGAAGCTGGGTTTCAATAATATTATGTTGATATGATAATTAATATTATATGTCAACCTGACAGGGTTGCCCAGGTAATTGATTACACATAATTTCTAGAAGTGTCTGGGATGATGTTTCAGGATGAAACTAGCATTTGAATTAGTAGTCTGAGTAAAGCAGATGGTATCATAATGTGGGTGGGCCACATCTAGCCAGTTGAGGGCCTGAACAGAAAAAGGTGAAGGGGGAATAATTCACTCCTTCTGTTTGAGGATCTCTGAGCTGGGACATTGATCTTCTGCTCCCTTTGGACTTGGACTAGAACTTATACCATCAGTTCTTCTGGTTCTAAGGCCTTTGGACTAGATGTCTTGGGACTTCTTGACTCCCATAGTCACATGAGCCAAGTTCTTATAATCAATGAATCAATCAATCAATCAATCAATGTCTATCTATCTATCATTTGTCTAAACTTTATCTATATATCTCCTACCAGTTCTGTTTCTCTGGAGAAATTGACTAATACAGTTGGGTTGGCACCATTCCCATCATGGACTATGTGAATGATACCAGATTAAGACTTTCACTCTCATAAAGCCAGGGCTCTTTACCAGCACTTATGGGGCCCCAACAAAGCTTCTCATAAGGAGAAATACAGAAATGCCTTCAAGACTTCAAGGAAGCTCTGATCTAGGTGTTTGCAACATACCTTTCACAGTAGGAATCTAAACATGGCAATTATTTGAACAAAGGTGCTCAGTTCAGCAAGTGAGGCCCAGACATTAGGAGGTTTTTTCTTTTTCTTCATTTCGTCTTTAGAAGAGGAGGATTGTAAATAGAACAAGAGATCATGGGACGTCTGGGTGGTTCAGCAGTTAAGCATCTACCTTTGGCTCAGGTCGTGATCCTGGAGTCCCCGGATTGAGTCCCATGTCAGGCTCCCTGCAAGGAGCCTGCTTCTCCCTCTGCCTGTGTCTCTGCCTCTCTCTCTCTCTCTCTCTCTCTCTCTCTCTCTCTCTCTCTCTGTCTCTCATGAATAAATAAATAAAATCTTAAAAAAAAAAGAACAAGAGATCAGAGCATGGCTCCCCATGATACCATTTTCTTCTTTCACCACCTTATCCTCTTGACCATAACTTTTTCTTTTGTCGGTGGCTGAACTTCCTACTTTTATGCTAGTCCTCTTCTTCCCCAGCAGCAGGTCTGCTGGTCACATCCATTGTCTTTTATCTTTACAGGGATCACACAGTTCTAATCAACTTTTCCTCCTCTGGCTCATTCATTCAATTATGCATTTATTCATTCATCAGATATTTATTCAGCATCCACTCTATGCAAGGCACTATGTGTGAAAACCAAGATACAGCAGTGACAAGAAGACATAGTCCTTCTTCCCGCAGACTTTAGGCGGCTATAGGAAAGACATACTTTAAACAAATGATTTCATAAAGAACTTTTAATTGTTATTAAAGAAAGTATAATGGAAAAAAAATAAAGAAAGTATAATGGAAGAAACTTTGAGGAGCTCATGAGGGTACATATTGAGGTCAGAGAAGGCTTGAGAAAGTTGAAAAGAATGGAATGAGTCAGAGTTCAGAGAAATTGATGACTGAAGGGCTGGGGGTGTGGGCAGGGAAGAGTGTGTGGGGAGACAGTACAGAAGCAAAAAAGGCACAGAGTGAGCAAGGTGGAAGCTTGGGGGGAGCCCGCCCCATTTCTTAGCTCCCAGTCTTTACAAACGCCCCGTTGAGACAATCTTTTTATTTTCCTTTCAGCTCTCCAAAGCTGAATTAAAAAGGAAATTCCTGGGCGGAGTTATTTTTCTCATTGGATATAGTCCACTAAGAATGAAGTACTACCCTCTCCCACTAATCAGAGCTGAGCGATCCCTTCACCCACACACAGAACACAGGACACACCCTGAACCACTTTGTAGCATTGTTGTTTGGGGGTGGGCTGAGGTCTCCCACCAGGATGAGGGCCCAGGAGATCTGAGAATATATGTAGGTCATGGTATTTCACACAATCTGTAACAGGAGCTTGCACAAAGCAGGTTCTAAACAGTTGCTGGCTGAACTGAATTATTGTGTGTTGAATTCAAGATTTTCTGGAAATTATTTCTGGAGCATTTACCCTTAAGGGAACCATTTTTTCAGTATATGGTAGAGACAACTTCCGCTTTCTAACATGAACTATTCTGGGATCATTTCTTCCAAACAACCCTCTGTATTTCCTGTCCTATTTTGAACCAGAAGTTGGGATTTTAGCACTTCTTTGCCTCAAGGGTTTTGCACAAAGATAAACATATACGCCTCCACATCGTGGGACAAGTAGGATAAAAACAAGGTATCACAAGGCACAGGTGATGAAGATTCTACTACAGCAGGGGAACCATGGAAGGCTTTTAAAAGAAAGTGGTATTTGAGGGCCTGAGGGAAAGGCAAACAAACAAAACAAAGTATAGGTTTGGCAGGCCAGGGGAGAAAGGGCCATTTTATCCTGAGAAAAGAGCGCAAATACTAGACCCTAGAGATGCTCAGGGTAAGAGAAGTGGCTGCAAATGGCCTGGAGAAGGAGCCAAAGAAAGAGGCTGGAGAGGATTTTTCGTGGAATCATACTGTAGAGCTTGTGTAATAATTGCAGTGATGACAGTCCATTTATTGTACTCATAGCTGTGCCAGCTGCCAAAACGCCATAAAGGCAGGTGATATCCCCATCTTGAAAATGAGAAGAAGGCTCAGAGGGCCCCATAAAATATTCTACGTGGGGCCAGTATTCTTTCCCCCAGGTCTGTCTGATTCGTATTATCACCACGGCCTCCTTTAAAGAACTCCAAAACCATCCTGGCTGGCAATTTTAAAAAGTATTTCAAAGGGCCCTCTTTTAAAAATGATTTTTCTCTGTTGTACAAAATTATGCACATTTACTATAAAAATGTGGAAAATATTTTTAAAAGAAGGAAAAATCACCTATATTCCTACAACCAGTAAGGAACTATTACTACTTAATTATAGTGATATTCTTGCCATGAATATATTTGACATAATTATGATCCACATAACATTATGTACAAATGTGTAAAAATAACTTCTCGTATTATACAATGTGCCTAATAACTGGATAAATATTGGAAAGATCTCTTTCCATACTTAGAATAAAATCCACCAAATAATAAGTACTGAACAGTTTATTTTGTAGAATTCTTGTGAATGCCATTAGTTGAATCAATATAAATAGTGTTGAATCCTTCTCTTTGGCAATATTAGAGTCTAACAAATTTTTGAAATTCTCATTAGCATAAAGGATATTTAAAAGATAGAAACTTCAGCACATAATTCTGAAATACCCATCAGTTGACACCAACACCCTAATCGTAAAAGCAGGCTAAAATGCTAACTCAGGATTCTATTTTTCTAAAAATATCCTAGAAATTGCAATGGTTTGGGCTTGCAGAAAAAAAAAACATGTTTGAGGGTTATGTACCTTAATATTCTTTCATCTCAATTTACAAAGGATTAGTTCTTCGTTTTAGGAACAAGCAAATAAGACATTAAATTAAAAAGGAAAGAATTCCCAGTGTTTTAGACTGGCGCTGAAGATTCTGAACAAATATTAAATGTTGAATATGTCCTTTGTAATATTTGTGGCTAACCCCAGGAGGGCTGGGAAACAAGTGATGTTGGGGTGTGGCTGGAGGATCAAGAAAGATGTTGTAAGAAGTTCCACTGTGTCCAATTCCCCCGGAAAGAGTATGGATGAAAAATACAGCTTTTTCCAATGTGAATTGTCAATGTGAATTGATTTCCCTATGCTTCTCCTGTTAACACTTAATGCTTCCCAGTGATCCCCACCTCTTTATGGTGCCCTTCTCCCCCCAAGTGTGGATGGGACATGTGATTCCCTTCTGACCAGTGAAACAGGAATTTATAAGGTTACCAACAGTCGCATGAGTTTGAAGGGCATCCTTCCACCAACAAAGTCTTTCAGAGAGACCCCAACCCTGCCCGAGACCTAGGCTGCAGCCTGATGAAGTTCCAAAACACAGAATACGTGTCTCAGCCATGCCTGACCCACAGAAATTGTGAGATAATAAATGTGTCCTGTTGGGAGCCTAAATTTGTGTTAATCTGTTATGCAGAAATAGATGACTAATACACCTATTTACACAATGATTCACCCAGAGTGAGTCAGAAGCTAGTTGTGAAATTAAGTGGTCAGCAGGCCTCTTCACATACTCACTCTCCATTTCTAGTAGCTTTTCCCTGTCTGAAAATGTCATTTCCAGAAACAGAAAAAGATGACAACACATATCATTTTTGTCTCAAGGGGTACCAGCATATGCATGTGGCACAAATGAACAGAAGACTTGGAAGTATGGACCTCACAGAGGTAGGAACCCAAACCTCCAGGGACAGGCAGCCAGGGCTCCCACGGTGGCTTGGATGGTAACTAGTGTTTAAGCCCCTTCTTCTATCTTCCTGTTCTTCCAACTTGAGTGGGGAGGCCCTTGGCCTCCCATTCCTTGGGTTGCTGGGGCCACCTGCATTCCAGACAGGACGCTCCCATCAACATCCCCAGCAGACTTCCACTCAGATTCACCTTAGACCTGCAGCACCCCCCTCACTTTTAATGAGTCTGGAGAAGTGAGGAGTTTCAGTTGGGCACTTTGTTGCCTTGAACAAATGGAAGAAGGAAGGATGGACATGGGGTGGATGCTTAGCAAAGTCTGCCACTCAAAGCTTTGTTCCCACAAAAGGAACCATGGAAAGACAGGAAAAAGGGAGGGAGGGAATAAAAAGGGTGAAAACTAATGGCATGGAAAGCAATATATAAATGAGGTATCAAAGCCAATGGGATGGTGAATGTTTGAAACGACTAATCAGAGAGATCCATTTCCAACAAGACTGGCACAAAATAATGAGTAAAAAGGATGAGCTTTAGAATCAGGGATATATAACATCCAAATTAGGTTAAAATCATAAAAAGAGATAACTACCTTTTAGGTGACCTAAAAGGTAAGAGAATACAGAGACTATCATCTTTTTTTTTTTTAATACATCATGTATTTTCTCTAGGTTTGTTTTTTGTTTTTACTAGTGATAATCTATGGCTTTTATAAAGAGAAGAAAAATATTGTTTGAAGTTGCACTTAATAAAGTGTATGTTTTATTTAAGTCGGCTTCCAAGTCAAAGATGGCCTAAAGGTCTAAATTCAAACCAACTGACATTTTCTAATTGTTGTCAACACAGTGAAATTGGCCGTGTCAGAGAATCAGAAGCCGTATTAGACAGTCCCTGCCCCATAGGGCTGCCTTCCCAGAGGGATATTCTGTTTTTTTCTCTGAGAAATCATTTAGAGAACAAGGAGAATTTGTTTCAAATGCCTGGTAGGTAGTCCTGTTAAGTATCACATAAAAGTAATAAAGCCTAAGGTTCTGTTTGTTGTAAAGTTTGGTCTTCCGCTTACATTTTCTTTTTTCCCCTGAGAAGTTTTGAGCTGCAAAGTTTTGGGGAAGAATTGGAAAATCAGAATGTAGCAGATGATTTCCTCGATGATGGGCTCTCATCTGCTTCCTTCACATATCCCGCCCATCCCACGCTGTGCTGTAAAAGAAGCTTGCATTTACAAATAAAAACCAGGGAGCTCATCACAACCCACGGATGCCTGGAGTAGAAGTCCCAAAACTTCGATGTGGACGGGCCTGGATTTCTAGTGACAACTACCAGCTGTGTGACACTGGCTAGTTCTGAAATGTACAGTGAGAAGTTCATTAGGTTCAACTGCTGTAACACCAGAAAATATACATGAAGCTTATTAGCACAGTGCCTAGGTGTAAAAGACACTCAAAAAGTGTTAATAAATGTTATTATTATTAATTATTATTATTATTTAGGATAGTGTCTTGGAAAAGGGGGAAGAAGACCATGTAAAGGGGCACATGGGGAGAAATGGGGCCCAGACTGGGCCCAGGCATAGCTTGGAAGAGGAGGACCTCCTATTACCGCCAGAGCTGGCCCCACCGGGTAGGCTGAATGCTGGAGAAGAGGCACACACGCAGCCCTCTGGCAGCTCAAAGCCTCCTTTCCTCATGAAAGTTGCTGGAAAATTGTTCCAATAAATATATACATCTGTGATGAAGAGGCAAGTTAATGATGATCCCTACAGTTGTACAATGCCCAACCTGTAACACTGTACAGGGCAGCCCTGAACTATCCCCACAAGATGGCTTTATCCTGGTTTCAGGCTCTTTAGTTGGCCCCATCTATTTTACGGTTCCTGCCGGGCCCCTTTAAAGTCTTTCTAGCTCAAGGCCGGGTACACATGTAAATACATTATAAAGAAGGGGACGCCGGGGTGGCTCAGCTGTTGAGCTTCTGCCTTCTGCCCAGGGCCTGATCCTGGAGTCCCGGGATCGAGTCCAATATCGGGCTCCCGGTGCATGGAGCCTGCTTCTCCCTCTGCCTGTGTCTCTGCCTCTCTCTCTCTCTGTGTGTGTGTAACTCTCATAAATAAATTTAAAAAAAATTTTTTAAAAATTAAAAAAAAAAACACAACCTAAAGAAGTTTGAAGTGCAGGCCGTACCAAAAGGCAAAGAATCCGACCTGAAGGAAAGACCGGTCAGTCCCCAGCTTCTCTCCCACTTTCCCTCCCACGGCAGCGCTGTCTGTCCCTCTAGACGCGACTGCATCAGATGAGCGTGGTCCCAGATGGGGCTGCGCCGGCCTCCTAACCATCAATCAGGACTAGATTAGCTCCTCTTGATGCCACGGGCTAGCTAAGGTCTGGAACTCATTACCCTGCAGGTTGCTCCGGTTAGGGAAGGCCAGGGCGGCCGGCGCAGGGCGTGACCCTGGAGACCTGGGATCGAGTCCCGCGTCGGGCTCCCTGCACGGAGCCTGCTTCTCTCTCTGCCTGTGTCTCTGCCTCTCTCTCTGTCTCTCTCTTCCTCATGAATAAATAAATAAAATTAAAAGAAAGAAAGGCCGGCCTGGGCTTGCTGGGCAAGCAGGCGGCCTGCGCCCCGCCCCCCGCCTCCAAGCTGCAGTCCCGAGTCGGGGCGGAGGCGGCGACCGGGTCATGCAGAGCCCCCGCAGGCTGGGCCTGACTTGGAGCCTCCCTCCCGCCTCTGGCTGCGCCACCTTGGCCGTGGGGCCGGGACGCGGACAGGAGCGCGGCTGGTGGCTGGCTGGGGCTGCAGCAAGCCGGGGGCCAGGTGGCGGCCCGAGGCCCTTCGGGAGGGGGGGGGTCGTGGGCTATGGGAGCCGCGGCCAGTACCCGACCCGGAGGGCCTCCAGGCCGCAGAGGGGCGCGGCCCGGGCACCGGTGGGGGGGGGGGCCGCCAAGCCAGGCGGGGCTCGGCCTGCCCGCAGGTCAGTGAGGCGACGGCTGCAGCAGCTGCTGGCGGGGCAGGCCGGGGAGCCACGGCCGCGGTCCCCAGTGAGGCCTAGCGCAGGCCCAAGGCTGCGCCTGTCGCCTGTCACCTGTCGGGGCGCCGGGTCGTGCGCTCAGTGGCTGTGGGACTGGGCTTCAGTCACCTCCCAACCGGCCCCTGAGCCACATCAGGACGAGGTGCCCCCCAGGAGCCCCTTTTTTTGACATACAAATACAGGCTGTATTGGAGGATGGGGGGGCACAAGGGCCATCAGGGGTCACGTCAGTCCTCTCTGCTCTGCTGTTCCCACCACACCTCCTTGGGCTCCAGGTCGTCATCGTAGTCGTCCTCCCCTCCCCCTCCTCCCCTCCCCCTCCTCCCCTCCCCCTCCTTCCCTTCCCCTCCCCTCCCCCTCCTTCGGCGCTGCCTGACACCTTGAGCATCTGGGAGGCCGTGAAACCGACCTGCTGGTTGCATGTGGCCTGCTCGCTGCGGCGGACCCGCGGCATCTCCTGGACGCTGGCCCCGTTGCCGAGCCGGACCTCGAGGTCCTTCCACGTCTGCCAGACAGCGCCAGCGGTCGCGGGGTCGCAGATCTGGGAGCAGAAGCCGTAGATGGCACGCGCGGTCAGGGCCGCCAGGCCTGCACTCCATGTCCGCGAAGTGCAAGCACATCTCCGGGGCGTGCTCGCAGCCAGCTGCCGGCCCCCCTCCCCGCTCCCCTGCCGGCTGCAAGCGGACTCTGGCTCCGCTCACCCGAGAGCTCGCAGGCGCTGAACCCAAGCTGCAGCCTCTGGGAGCCTTTGCCTCCACGCTTCCCCGAGGGTCACGGCCCTCCCTGGGGACTGTCACCCCCTCTGGCTGCCAGGTTTCACATCCAGCGAGTGACGCAGGAGGAGACTAATTCTCCTGATTGCTTCCTCTTTGCATTTCCCCTGCCTCCGGCCTCCCTCACCCCACTGCCTCCACCCCCACCCTCACCCCCCCCACCTTCCTCGGAGCTGAACCCAGAACCCGGACCCTCCCCTACATCCTTGAGCATCACTTCGCGCATCATGTACCCCCTGCCGTTTACACGCGCTCTGTCCACTTTGAAATGGTGGGTCTGAACTCCTCTTACCTCCCGCACAATTTACCACTTGGTTCTTCCAGTCGTTTGTTGGCTCATAATTTGCCGAGAGCCTCCTGCGACCTCTTCCCCCGCAGACGCTGGGGCCAGAGTGTACGTGCTCCCGTGTGTTCCCGCTTCCATTCGCTTCTGCCCAGCTGAGAACTCGACGCCTCCCACACGTGCTTTTCTCCATGTTCGAAGACCTCTTTTTACAGATTTTCAAATGCCTTAAATCTTTTAAACCTCTGCACCTTATAAAATTAAGGCTTTATAAAGAGCTTACCTTTTCCACAAATCTTCACCTCTTGAGTGTGGCTACAACAGTTGGGGAATCAACTGGAAAGAATAAAGAAATCTTGATTCAACACTAAAGCCTTTACATTCAGCGAGGTGAAGTCCATTGACCTAGATCTGTCCCTGAGAGAGGCAAGGGACTGTGAGAAATTCTAAGAGTTTCTTAGATTTTGAGGAGCATTGGTAAATATTGATATTAAAAGTCAGGTTCACTAGCCACTTTTATTTCACTTTCCTGAAAAATCTGCCAGACAGAAAGTTCTCATTTTTATTCACCTTCATTGTTACCCCCAGAGCAGCTCTCTCCATAGCAACTGAAAACTTCTCTGGGTTGAAATAATCCTCTCCAGCTCCCAGTGCACAGTCAAGGAATTTTAAAAACAAGAGGACTTTGTAACCGAAAAATACTCTGCACGATTTAAAAGGCCACGGAGCTCCAGATAAATAATCATTTATCTTCCTTCTAACGGTAAGCACCGCATTTGGAAATGTTTGTCTCCTCTGCTGTCATTTTTTAAATGCTAAAATAAGAATCTTGAACTTTCTCTCTCTCTTTTAACTGTAAAAGTAATCCCAATTATCTATCTCTTCTTACTACCCCGCAGTCATTACTAGCCCATCGCCAGGCCAAGATCTGACATGAGATGCTGTTAACATTTTGCATTTTCCTTAAGCAGTCCATTCAAAAGATTAACTTTTTCCGCAGAAAGCTGATTGGCTCTGACACTGTCCCTCATGCCTTTAGTGACCATTGAGTATGTGGATTTATCAGGGCTCTTGCAGTCTTGGAACTCTTGGGCTTTTCTGCTCGTTCGTACTTTGATTGGACTAAAAACTTAAAAAATGGCCACTGTTTTCTGGGCATGACTGTTTTCTTCTATTTACCCTTCCTTGACTATAACCATCTCATTCAATGTGATATGGGTAATTTATTGAAATGGATTTTCTGGGGGCACCTGGGTGCCTCAGTCCGTGAAGCATCTGCCTTTAGCTCAGGTCATGATCTCAGGGGCCTGGGATCGAGCCCCGCATTGGGCTCCCTGCTCAGTGAGGAGTCTGCTTCTCCCTCTCCCTCCCTACCCCCACTGCTGCTCATTCTTTCTCTCTCGCTCACTCTCTCTCTCAAATAAATAAATAAAATATTTTTAAAAAGGAATGTATTTTCTGTTTATTTTTATTTACTTACTTGAGCGATGAGGACCACACAGCACTGGGGGTTCTACTGTAGTATGGGATAAAATGAGAGTACCTCCCATCTGGGTCCTCTGACTTGTACCATCTACAAGATGAAGAGAGAAACTTCTTCTTCCTAACTCTTTTCCTCTGTTTAGTTTAGAGAGAGGCAGTCTAACAAACTTCTTGGCTCTTCCTACAGTTTGAAAGTCTAGGGCCATGAGAGTTGCCTGCTGCTGGTGGTTATAATTGACCTACGGACCCCCTGCTGTCCAGAAACAGCTTGCCTTTGCAAATCAGCTTAGCCACCCAATTAATGAATCCTTTCAAACATGTTGCAGGCACAATAATTAAAGCCTTTATTTTTCCCCTTTACTAGAGAAATTCCTCCGGTTACAAGTGTGCACCAGCAGGCCACCCAACTCCCTCAGACACTGACTGGAGGTAAAGGAAGAGTAGAAATGTGCTTCTGGACAAAGCTTCCAGTATTTGGGGTGTCTTTGTTCCTCCTACTCAGCCTCGTTCCCTCTACTGAGACAGAGAGACCCTCGAACCAGGACAGCAGCAGCGCCTGGAGCCCAGGCCACCTGATGGAAATACTGCGAGCTCTCTCTGCTGGTGACCCCCCACCCCGGAACCATTCTGGAAGCCTCATCCAAACATTGCTGGAGAAAACTGGCTGCCCACGGAGGACGAAGGCAATGCAAGGAGACTGCAGTCTGGTTAGTGCAATAGAATATGGGATCAGGTGCCAGGCAGGTTCAAAGAGGAGCAATGGATTCTCTTGCCATTTATTTCAGTAAAGCAAACACTAATGCAGTACCCAAGTGGGCGGCGCATTGTGGTATAATAACTCCCATGGTCAGGATATTGGAAGCCATTGAGCATTCCGGGTATAGCATTTAAAAACACGGAGAAGTACTTTTATTAAGATGGTAATGTTTATGAAAGCCTGTCTGCAACCCGCATGTTAAAGGGTATTAAGTTGCAAGTGTGAACTTTTAGTTCTCTCTTCTTTCTGATTAATTTTTTTTTTTTTTTTTTTGTGGTTAGAGAGAACTTGTGCATCACTGGTTACACGCTATTCCTTTTTGAGAGTATAATGATAGTGACAAGATATTTGTCAAATGTTGAATTTTTAAGTACTTTATCCTGGATCTTGATTGGTGTTTTCTAGTATTTTACATGGTAGATCGCTAATGAATTGCGATAATCATCCTCTTAAAAAATCTGAGGGGCGCCTGGGTGGCTTTTTTTTTTTTTCCACAGAAAGCTGAAAAATAATTTATTCCAGTAGATGGCAGAAATAAGAAAGTCATCCTGAAAATATACTTTGGTGTAATTCTGTTGGGACAGATATTCCCTCTGAACATGCTCTCCTACTGACTGCCTTGTCTTGTGACAGTTTTTAAACACTTTGCTGATTCCCATGTTGTGACCAGGCAGGAGTCATCTTCAAATTCACAGGTGCCAAGGAGAGAGCAATGTATTTCTCAGTCAGTTAGGCATCTGATTCTTGGTTTTGGCTCAGGTTATGATCTCAGGGGCTGTGAGATGGAGCCCTGTGTGGGTTCTCTCTTCCTCTCCCTCTGCCCCTCCTGCTCATGCTCTGTCTCTTTCTTAAATAAATAAATAAATAAATAAATAAATAAATAAATATTTTTTAAAAATGACACATCTGAACTGGGAAAGAGAAGTGTTGTAGACGGAGCTCAAATGAGGCCTATGGCTCATGGGCCACGATTCCCAGCCTTACCTGTGGCTCTCAACCCTGTCCACACCTCAGCATTGCCTGGGCAGCTTTCACCAAATACTACATTGGGGCTTCTTCCTCCCTCCGTAGATAAGATTTAACTTGCCTGGGATGAAATTTTTTAAAAAGCCTCTACAGGCCGCTTCAGTGTAAAATCTGTTTTAATGTAGAATCAGAATGTCTCCGTGAGGGTGGAAGGATCCACAGGGACAGCACCAGAGTCAGGAGCGTGTATTGTAAACGATAGCAAATGGGAACAAATGAAAACCCATTCACCATCCCTTTCCTGATGGATGAGACTTTTTTTTCAGAATGAACCTACAAATAAATGAATAAATAAATAAGAAAAGAAGCAAATAACTGCCTCCAGAAAAAAAAAATTGGCAGATTTTCTCAATCGTGCTTAGGTCTAGGGGAAACATTTCCTGGGCCAAGTGTTTTGTTTTGTGTTTTTTGGTGTGTTTGTGTGTGTGGTTTTTTTTTTTTTCATGACAGAGGGTCTTACTAATAGAGAATTTTTCTCTGCTCTGTACAAACAATAAATAATTCAATAATTAGTGAAATTCCCAAGGGCTCCCAGAGAAAACATGTGTTATAATAGGCAACTCATCTGTGATGACATTAATTTATATATATAGCAACATAAGACTTCCCCATGGAAATAAGTAGGAGTCATATCTTATTAATGTCCTCTGAGAATTTGCTTCAGGGAAATGTTTTCCCCTAATGACATAAAGTGCCTTATTAAGGCTGATTGAATATTAGTCTAGCTAGTGAGAATGTAAACATGCAAAATTGTTCTGTTTTTTTGGGGGGGGGGCAGGGCAGAGGTTGTTTTGTACTTTTTGTTTACTGTGACATTAATTTGGCCAACTTAGCTTCTGTCTAAGCTATGTCTTTGTCCCGGGAAGTGAAACACTTGTCTTTAATAGTCTCCTTGCTGCTGCTATTTCTCTGTGGAAAAGACTGTGGTTTAAAAAAAGAAAAAAAAAAAAAAAAAGCAAATTTCTACTTCACCTGCTCAGAGGGCTACACTTCACCTGAATCACCCATAAGCAAGGATCCCTACGAAATCTCTCCATCTCATTCATAAAAAGCCAGGGAGAAACAGTGTCCTAGGGCTTTACAAACAACTGCAGTCTAGCACAAACCACAGGGCTTGAGCTTGTTGTTAAATCTCTCTTATGTCTTTTTAGGGACTTTTCCATTTAGAGGCAGGGTGTATATTAGAAATTCTCTGATAGGGGACTCTTGGGTGACTCAGTGGTTGAGCGTCTGTCAGCTTTCAGCTCAGGTCATGGTCCCAGGACCGTGGGGTCGAGTCCTGCCTCAGGCTCCCCATATGGAACCTGCTTCTCCTCCCTCTGCTTATGTCTCTGCCTCTCTCTCTCCGTGTTTCTCGTGAGTGAATAAATTTTAAAAATATTTTTTAAAATTCTGTGGTAAAAAGGGGGTGGGTGGGGTGTAAGTTCCTATCCCTAAATGTCTGAAAAAAAAGAGGGAAGTGGGGAGAAAAAATGTTTGCAATTGTATTTTCAGACTTAGGTAAAAACTGAATGGGAGTGTGTGTGTACATAAATCAATCTGAAGTATCTGAAAGCACTGTGCATTTAAAAATAAATCCATTCAAGCTTTAGCCTTTGAAAATGGATAGTCTTGCCTGATCATGGCCCTTTTTTCTTTTTTTAATGAGAAGGATTAAAATGGAGTTTTAGTGAACTTAATGAGGGATTAAGTTAACTCTAAGAGAATGAATTCCACTTCAGTTATGGTGAGAACCATGAGCTTACATAGGTTGCAGACATGGTGAAGGGATAAGAACTTGGATGTCTGGAGTCAGCACGGGGCCCAAATCCTTGTTCTGGTACCTTCTAGTTGATAGGACATATTGAACATCAGTTCTCTCATCCGTAAGACCCAAGTGCTGGTTCTCTCCTCAGGGAGCTGTGTGTGAGGACAGCTGGGGCAGGACAGCTCAGGCTCTCTCCATCCCCTCATGTTTCCTATACATCATGGGCATTTCCAACCCCTGGACACCGGAGCAGTGCTGGTGAGGTACCTGCAGTGCTGCCAAGAAATGGAACCTTCCTCAGTATCAACATTCTGCCCATCCCCAGACCTCTCCCCTCTCTGTCCCAAGGGTTAGGGGTTTTTATCCAAGATCTCTAGAAGATTCTCAGATACATTCAAGGTAAAGAACCACTACTTTAAGGTCCTGCATTTCATTCAACCTCCCTTCCCCCATTTGTCATTTCTGTTATAGGATAAAAAGGGGTTAGCTCAAGTTTTATCTTAACTTTTTGATCTAACAAATTTTTATTACCCTAAGATTTATCTCTGTCAGTCAGAAATGCCACAGAATTTGGTCTAGATCCACAAAAAGCCAGTGTCTGCCATCAGCCAACATCCTTCCAACTCTTGGTTTGTCTGGAAAAGGAAGAAATGTAATTTCCCTTTTATAGTCGACACAATCCCCCAAAAAGACCTTACAAAAATCTTAGAACTTGAAAAAAATCCAGTGGATTTATCTATAACCCAAAATCAAATTAAAGTATCTTTGGATTTAAAATCTTTAAAGTTTATCCTACAAGTCTGATAACTGTCCTATTAACGTAGAAGAAAGATTTCATATCGCTTTTTGTCAGTAAAGCTTTCTTAGCATTAGCAATGAACAAAACTGAATGAAGCAACTGGGGAAGATGATCTGATTTGGCTAAAGGAATCCAGAATCTGTGTTTTTACCCCCCAAAACCTTGTGCTTCCACCTGACAAGATTTTAAAAAATCGATGGATTATTCCTGAATGAGTCCATTCTTCTTTAACAAAGACTCATTTCACCAGACGGATGACGGATCTCAATGTCCATGGGGTGGAAGTATTTGCAAAATTTTACTAAATATTCTCTCCCCAACACAACTTAGCCACTCCTAAGATCCCTAACAACTAAAACAAATCTAGTGACAATGAGTTGGAAAGTCCAATCCCCCACCAATCCCCATAGTGCTTCTTGTCATGTCAAAGTCTGTTAGCCCCTCTGATGATCCCTATAATTGTCTTTCCTCAAGCCACTGCCTTCCATACAAAAATAACTTCTTAAGAGTCAAATATCCTAAAAAGGCAGAAAAATTTCAGCCCACAGACATTTGATTCACAACTGAGCTTTATTTGAGCAAGCCTCAAAAAATTAAAGCAAGGTTTAGGCAACTTCTGTTCATTCAAGATGAAGGAAACTTCTAGTTAGAAAAAATGAGATGCTCCACAGCTATTTAAAAATTTTCAGTTACAAATCAATTTACCTTCCATGTTATATGCTTTTCACAAACCATATCTTACCCTATCCTCTGTTGCCCCAGGCCACATCCCTCCTACCCCAATCCTAGAAGGGTATGTTGAGAAGGAACCACAAATAGAGAGGGATCTCGGGCACCTCTAATGGGATGAAATGTGGCTGCGTACTCTTGTGTGTGGTCAAGCAAACCCTGGCCACATGTGTCTGGTCTGGTGGCCTCATGGAAGTCCCACTTCTCGTGTCACTGGCACTCTTTTTCCAACCTACCCAGCCTCTTCAAACAACCTGAGCAGAACTTGAAAGTCTGTCAGCAGGAACTCCTTCAGTCTTCTAGTTGTACTATGTTCTCATTGATTTATATTACAGCCTTACCTATCTCTTGGTCTCCTAATTGACCTCTTTTTCTATCAAAGAGGAGGGAGAGAAAATTACTAGTTGAAGGGGCTGCACATGAAGTACATAGGTGTGTCTGTAGCTTAGTTCTTCAAGGCACAAAATGAAGGGATAAGAGAATAAAAGCCTATCTTTGGTGGGGGGTGAGGGGATTAAGATTGGGCCACCACTGTTAGCCTTGTGACCTTAGGTACATTACCCTTTCTTAGACTTGCTTTTCACATGTGCTAGAGATATAACTTTCTTATAGAAAGAAGACATAATTCATGCTGGATTCTGTGCAGTGTCCTTGCATACTGCATAGAAATGTACCCGTTATTCACTATGCATTAAATAAATGGGTAATTGGTAGTCTCAGTGCTTAACATTATGCAGAAATATTTGGTGGGTTATCAAATAGGCTGGAGATATTTTGTTTTTCCATTTTAAAAAATGGAATGAGGGACACCTGGGTGGCTCATTGGTTGAGCGTCTGCCTTAGGCTCAGGGTGCGATCCCAGAGTCCTGGGATCGAGTTCTGCATCGGGCTCCCTGCGGGGAGCCTGCTTCTCCCTCTGCCTATGTCTCTGCCTCTCTCTGTGGCTCTCACGAATAAATAAATTAAAAATTTTTAAAAAATAATGAACTAATATTCTTACCATCAAAAAATTTGTTATCTGACATTTTTTCCAGAACCAATTAGATCTATTTACTGAGGAATACCTTGGTACCTAAGGTGTTTAGCACTGTTCTGGGCACATGGCTTCCAGTAAAGGATAGCTAACACTATCAATAGTTTGGTTTCAGGAGGTTATATGTTACAAAGAATGGCTTTATTACCCTTTTGTTTCAACTGATTCGCCTGCTTGAGTCTTGGCGTCAGCCCTGCCAACAGCTACCAACCCATGCACTTTTCTTGTGGGCTAATCAAGAAACAAAAGGGCTGGGTTGGTTTTAGTGGTGGAGCTTAATGGTCACAGTGAGTTAGTCTTGTTGGGAAGCCCGGGTCCTTCCGTTTGCTGAGTTCTTATCCCAGTACACTTGAACCAGAGAGAGAACAGAATCCATATGGCTTGTGAAGAATGTGATTAGTGCTTTGTTTTAGAGACAGATGACATGTTTCTTCCTGACTCAGATAGTGTGTCCCAGATGTTACCCAGTGGGACACACAGCACATATGGAATTAGGATACCTGAAACTTCCACCTCAGAGAATAGATTAAAAGATGTGATAGTAAATTGTCCCATAGTGGGAAAAATCCCTCTGGGGCTCAGGACAGGCATCCCTGCATGCCTTCACTCTGAAGCTGGTACTGTGCAGTGGGACACTCCTGGGATCCTAGGAGAATTTTTAGGAGCTCCTCACTGTCTTAAGTAAGACCATTCCTGTCTTGCCAGGAGAGCTTCTGCTCCACAACCCCGTGTGTATCTTTTTCTCATTGTCCCATCACATTACCCAAAACACCTTCTGCCTCATAAACTTCCCTGATGAGACTTGCCGGGCATCTGGCTGTGGGTGTGAAACAAATGAAGCATCATGGAAGTATTTTTAGCAATTCTCTTAGGTAGGATAAAGGCGAGGCAGATGGCATTCATTCATTCCATTTCACGCCTTGTAATTGCCAGGCATTGTGCTAGATGCTGAGGATAGAACTGTGCACAGACAAAACCTGGCCCTAATGGACCACTTATTCTCAAGGGAAAAGACAAACGTGGAGAGAAAGTAATTATAGAACACTAGTGCCACAAAGAAAATAAACATGCTATGTGCTGGGGCTGCCACTAGCTCCATGTGACTGTTGGGCACTCGATACATGGCTTGTCTGAATTGAGACATGCTGGGAAGTGTAAAGTACACTCCAGATTTTGAAGGCTTAGCATGGCAAAAAGAATGTCAAGTAGCTAATAAATAATTTTTAAATGGTGATGACATGTTGAAATGATCATATCTTGCACATGTGTTTCAACAAGGTGCATTACAGTCAATATATTATTAAAATTAATTTCACTTTTTAAAATGAGGCTACTGGAAAATTTAAAGGGATGCATGGCTCACCTCTGTAGCTTGGGTCATGTTTCCATCGAACAGTGCTACAGTGCCACACTGGAGAACATGGGGCAGGGGTTGGAGCTTTCTACTTTAGATACGGTGCTCGGGAAGGCATCTCCAAGGGGGTGTCACTTTCAGCTGAGATCTGAGAAATGAGGGGAAAGAAGATCTGAAAGGTGGTAGGAAAGGGCTTGGTGGGACTGATGGAAAAGGTCAGTGAGAGAGGTAGGGGGAGGTTAGGATGAGGTAAGGGAGGTAGGTAAGCAAGAGCCAGACCAAAGAGAAAGCTGTGTGGAGCTTGGATTTCATTCTAAATGCAATGAGGCATTACCTTAAAAGCCAAAGAGTCAACTGGTTTTAGTCAAGCCAGCCATTAGACAATTGGAGATCGGAGGACTACTGTCCGGGAATAAGGCACCACTGAGGTATCAAAGTCCAACCAGGACTGTCTTATCTGAAGCTGAGTGTTGGGCCTGCCCCCATGCCCCTCCTATTTATAAAATAATAGGCAGTGGCGATCCGGTGGTCGTTAGTGTTCCAGGACTATCTGCTAAACTTTGTCTCTACTTTTGTTTTATTTTTTGTTTTCGGAACAGTGCTTTGAACCAGATGCCCTATTACTAATAGCTGGAGGAGATTTTGAGGAGCAGCTCCAAGAGGAAGTGGTCCAGAGAGTTTCTCTTCTCCTTCTCTATTATATTATTCATCAGGAAGAGATCTGTTCTTCCAAGCTCAACATGAGTAATAAAGAGTATAAATTTTACCTACACAGCCTCCTCAGCCTCAGGCAGGATGAAGACTCCTATTTCCTTTCACAGAACGAGACAGAAGATATCTTGGCACTCACCAGGCGGTACTTTGACACTTCTAGAAGCCAGGTAAGAAGGGGGAAGGTGCCAACTGGCTTTGCTGCTGAGATACGGTCTGAGAGCCTCGTTTTCTGTCACTTATTTATTCCTAAGACAGTCAAAGGCTTCTAAGAGAGGTATTTGTGGGTTTCAGTTATGGGGTGGTAAGTGATGTCATTTAAAATTCTGAGTATGAAAGGGGGAGATGTGATGAGTAATTATTGTAAAATAAGTTCCAGCCAGAAGGTGGGTGGGTGGGTGGGTGGGCAGGAAAGCCAGGTGACAGGGCAGCTCTCTTCTCCCGAACACGAAAGTGAGTGATTCACAGCTCCTGATCATTCTCCAAGGGCTGACCCGTGGTGGGGAGGGCACTGTGCCTATTTGCCTTGCCTTCTGGCCAGGGGAAAAGAAGGCAGTACCATTTGAGAGAGATGAATTTATCATTAGTCAACAGCTTGCAAAAAGCATTATTCATGACAGTCAGCACAGACAGTATCTCTTCTGCAGCTTTTGATTCGTGCTGCTTATGTTCAAGGGATCTCTCGAAGTGGTTTTCTCCTCTCGGGGCTCCCACCGTGAGGACCTGGGCTCCTGGTCCCTTCTGGCCTTCGTTACCGTTCCAGCAAAAGCTGGCCTTTCAATTACCTTTATCAGCTTTGCAGTGGGGAGTTTGAGCAGATAAAGTGCTCTGAACATAAAAAAAAAAAAAAAAAGAAAGAAAGAAAGAAAAGTTTTTAAAGCCACATTTTCTTAAAGAACTAATTGAGCAGCCTCTGGCACATTTTGAAGAGTATCGTGAAACGTGATTTTTTTCTCTTGAATTTTTCATTGACCTGTGTCTTTGAGCTGCTCTAACAAAAATATCATCGACTGAGTGGCTTGAAGGCAATAGAAATTTCTCATAGTTTAGGAGGCTGGAAGTCCAAGATCAAGGCACTGGGCAGATTTGATATCTAGTGAGAGCCCCCATCCTGGTTCATAAGAGGGATGGTTCCCTCTTAAGAGAGTTTCACCTCTGGCAGAAGGGGTTGGGAAGCTCTGCAGGGTCTCTCTTATAGGGCATCAATCCCATTCATGAGGGCTCTATCCTCATGACCCAATCACCTCCCAAAGGCTCCATCTCATAATATCATCACAGTAGGTGGTAGGATTTCAACATGAATTTGGGGCAGGAGAGGACACAGACATTCAAGCAATAGTGACATGTACAGGTGAATTTGATTTTTAACCTCCATTCTGGCTCCTGGGAACCCAAAGGTATCTGTGCAATCATGCTGTGGCCTACCAGCCAGCAAACATAACCTCCGTTTGCCATAAAAATGTTAATTTCTCTTGTGCTTGGCACACAGATGGAAAGACCGTTTTCCTAAGGGCTGTGTGAGCATCACTTTGGTAACTCTCATTTCATGAGTCTCAAAATAGGGCCATATTTTTGTTTCTACTTCCAATTGAGAAAATGGGTTCCTTTCTGGAATTCAGTTTCTTCTTAAATAAGGAAATAGGCCCACATATAATTTTTTCAGTGCAACATCTATATGATACAAGATCGGTTCAAATTAGCCAACAGGATTTTAGTCATCCCATCTGTTACTGCGTTTTGATGCAGATTAAATGGGAATGAAAACCCAGCACTTAAAAGCAGATGGTGTGTATATATTCAACGCAGATTTCTGGTTATCCAACACATACTGCAAATACCTGGGCTTCCAAGTATATGTGAGATTAAACATTCCTAGAACAGAATAAAATAACTCTATTATGTGTCGACCTACTTTCTCCATCTATTTAGTCAAGGATTCGGATCTCTTGTTGAGTTGCAACCCTTGCTAGGCCTTAGACCAGTTGTCTCCGGAGGCTGGCACTGTCATTCTTTAGCCCATACACGTGGGCCGGAATGCCCTTAGGAATCATTAGTCAGTCAAGCCAGTCTTTTACAGGAGGCTGGGCATGTCAGTGGAGGATGCCACTCTCTCCGACTAGAGAGTGTGAGGTCACAGAAGGTGCTGGTAGACCAGGCCCACTACTACCAGCATCTCTAGTTCTTGGTCTGCATATTCAGTCTCCATATGTAAAGCCCTAACAGCTGCTCCAGGATGCAGCTCTACACAGTAGTGCCCTAATCTGGCCACCCTCCCTAGTAGACCAGAATGTAAATATCCCTCCATTCCTTCCTTTTTTTTGTCCAACTACTGTTTTATCTCCTTGACACAGTCTCTTGCTTCCACCTCTCTCTGTTCTTTCTACTGTTTGCTGTTTCCATGATAAATAAACAAGGATCTGTACAGACTTCTCCACTAGCCCTGACTCTTATAATGGAGGCATAGTGGACGGTGTTGCCATCATACAGTTGGCAAACCCAGAAACCTGAGCCATTTTTAACTTTTTGGACTCCTTCACATTTTCTTCCAAGTCCTTTGTAATATTTCTTAAGTACATCCACTTCTTTTCATCTCAAGTGCTACCATCTTAGGTCAAGAAGTATCTTGGATTAATCAGTAACTTCTTAACTAGATTTCCTGCTCTTAAATTGAGCCCTGGCAATTTATTTACTACTTTGCCACCAGAGTGGTATTTCTATAACCTATCTTACTGTATTATTCTTTTGTTTATAACATTAATGGCTCCAGAGGAGCCATTCCCTTTAGGGGGAGTTTTCATTACACTGAATATAAGGCTCTTGTCACCTCTTCAGCCTACTGTTTATCAGATGCACTACTAGACACTGGGACCAACAATAATAGTGCCAAAGATTAGCCGACCATGTCCTAAATGTACCAGCTACTATATTAAGAATTTCTCACGCATTAGCTTATCTAATCTTAATAACCTTTGTGGTGGGCAGCATTGTCCTTTTCTGCTGATAAAAAATATGAAGGTTAGCAAAGTTCATCATTTTGCCCAAGGTTACTCAGTTACAAATAGCAGAGCTAATATTAAAGCCTTTTCTATCTGTCCTAAGCACTATGTGATGGAACTGGCTTTGATGGTATGAAAGTCCCATCACCATCCTCCGTTTCCATTTATTTCCATGTATAAGGGGAAGAGTATTTAAGAGCATAGGCTTCGGAGTCAGATGTGCATGCACACTGAGACTCTGTTACTGGCCAGGTGATCTGTGTAAAGAGTATCCACTGCACAGAGCTCTGGGAGAATGAAAAGAGGACATAACGTAATGGACTTCTCATAGTGTCTGGCACATAACAGGGACTCAATAAACGGTTGGATGAGTGAATGATATGCTAGTGGAATGCAAGGAAAGATTCTCGCTTTCCAGATGCTCATGATTCAATTGAAGAAAATTGATGTACACGTGGAAAAGATCCTAGATCCTATGGGAGTTCAAAGAACACAGACTGTGCTAGCTCTGATTTGCACTTAGCATGCATTGATCTTGAGAAGAAAGGCAAGGGTGAAAAGAAAAGTTTTCTGTGATGACTCAATGCACCAGAGCCAGGATGAAGTCAAGGGCGGGAATATAGATGTGAAAGTCATTACACTGCGGGCTGTACTTGAAGCTGGAGAGAAACAATTCACCAACTGGACGGTCATGAGCAGCAAGAGATCTTCTTGGAGAAAACACATCTCTGAGGGAGTAATGAGCAATGTTAGGTAAATAAGCATCCGTAGGATGGGAGCTAGAAAATCCAGTGTTGGGAGGATAAAAGAAATGGGTATTTTCCAAACAGAATTCTGAGACTAGAGAATGATGGTCATCATGTTCCTACAAACAATTCAGACCTCTTCAAGGTGAAGAACTATTTCTTGTCTTTTGGAGGAAATCCTAGAGATACTTGAATCACAATAACTTCAGAGGTTCAAACTTTTCTCTTTCTGGTGTATCTGATTTCAGTGTATGGAAACCAAAACGCTGCAGGAAAAGTCTGGAATACTGAGCAGTGATGGTGCTGATGAGAACACACTTCCTCAGCTGGCAGTGACTATCATCGCTTTGTCCCTGCAAGGTGTTTGTCTGGGGCAAAGAAACTTGCCTTCCCCAGACTATTTCACGGAATATATTTTCAGTTTTTTGAATAGGACAACTACTCTCCACATCTCGGGTAAGGGTGCTTTTCATGAATTTCACTGCCAAGTCATACCTACTAAATGAATTGAATTATTTGTTGTTGTTGTTGTTTTTTTTTTTTTTTTTTTTTTTTTGGTGTCAAGTTGTATAAATTCTTTATATATTTGGGGCATTAACCCTTTACCAGATTTTCATTTACAATTATCTTCTCTTATTCAGTAGGTTGTCTTTGAGTTTTGTTGTTTCTTTTGATGTGCAGAAGCTTTTTATTTTGATAAAATCCCAATAGTTTATTTTTGCTTTTATTTCCCTTGCCCCAGGAGACATTTCTAGAAAAATGTTGCTATGACCAATGTCAGAGAAATGACTACCTGTGCTCTCTTTTAGGATTTTTATGATTTTCAATCTCACATTTATTTCCTTAATCCATTTTGAGTTTATTTTTGGGTATGGTATAAGAAAGTGGTCTAGTTTCATTCTTTTGCATATAGCTGCCCAGTTTTTCCAAGACCATTTTTCCTATTGCATTCTCTTGCCTCCTTTGTCAAAGAGTAATTGACCATATAATCATGGGTTTGCTTTGGGGCTTTCTAATCTGTTCTATTGATATAAGTGTTCATTTTAGTGCCATTACCATTTTGATTACTATAGCTTTGTAAGTATAACTTGAAATCTTGGATTGTGATCCCTCCAGTTTTGTTTTTCTTTTTCAAGATTGCTTTGGCTATTCAGGGTCTTCAGTAATTCCATAAAAAATTTAGTATTGTTTGTTCCAATTCTGTGAAAAATCCTTTGATAGGCATTGCATTAAATCTATATACACATTTTAATAATATTTGTTCTTCCAGTCCATGACCATGGACTGTCTTTCCATTTGTTTGTGTCATTTTCAATTTCATTCACCAAAATTTTATAATTTCAGAGTACAGGTCCTTCACCTCCTTGGTTAAATAAATTTATTCCTAGGTATTTTATTATTTCTGGTGCAATTGTAAATAGGGCTACTTTCTTAATTTCTCTTTCTACTGTTTTTTATTAGTATATAGAAATGCAACAGATTTCTGTATAGTGATTTTGTATCCTGCAACCTTACTGAATTCATTTATCAGTTCTAGTTTTTTGGTGGCGTCTTTAGGGTTTCTATATATAGTATCATCCAATCTGCAAATAGTTAAAGTTTTACTTCTTCCTTACCAATTTGGAAGGCTTTTATTTCTTTTTCTTATCTGATAGCTGTGCTAGGGCTTCCAGCACTATGTTAAATAAAAGTGGTGAGAGAGGATATCCTTATCTCATTCCTGACCTGACGGAAAGCTCTCAGTTTTTACCAAGTAAGGATAATGTTAGCTGTGAGTTTTTAAATATATGGCTGTTATTATGTTGAGGTATGTTCCCTCTAAGCCTACTTTGTTAAGGGATTTTTATCATGAGTGGATGTTGTTCTTTGTCAAATGGTTTTTCTGCAGCTATTGAAAAGATTACATGGTTTTTATTCTTGCTCTTGTTGATGTGATATATCACATTGACTGCTTTGCAAATATTGAACCACCCTTGCATCCCTGGAATAAAGCCCACTTGATCATGATTTTTTTTTAAAGATTTATTTATTTTAGAAGGAGTGAGTGTGCTTGTGCAAGCAGGGAGAAGGGTAGAAGGAGAGGGAGAGAATCTCAAGCAGACTCCCTGCTGAGCATGGAGCCATACTTGGGGCTCAATCTCAGGACCCTGAGACTGTGACCTGAGCCAAAGCCAAGAGTTAGACATTCAACCAACTGAGCCACCCAGGTGCCTCAGTAAATGATTTTTTAAATGTATTGTTGGAATCAGTGTGCTAATATTTTGTTGAGGATTTTTGCATCTATGTTCATCAGAGATACCAGCCTCTAGTTCTTTTTTTTCTTTGTGGTGTCTTTATCCGGTTTTGGCATCAGGGTAATGCTGGCCTCATAGAATGAATTTGGAAGATTTCCTTCCTCTTCTAGTTTCTGGAATAGTTTGAGAAAAATAGATGTTAACCCCTCTTTAAGTGTTTGGTAGACTTGCCCTGTAAGGTTGTCTGGTCCTGGAAATTTATCTATTATTTTTGGTTGTCCAGCTTGTTGCCATATTATGATTTTTCATAATATTCTCTTAAAATCCTTCATATTTCTTTGGTGTTGGTTGTTATTTCTCCTCTTTCATTGCTGATTTTGTCAATTTGAATATGATCCCTCTTTTTTTTTTAATCAAGAGTCTCAAAGGTTTACCAATTTTGTTGATCTTTTCAAAGTGCCAGTTTCATGATTTCATTGATCTGTAGGGTTTTTCGTTTCTAGTTTGTTTATTTCTGCCTTAATATTTATTATTTCCTTCCCTCTACTGGTGTTAGGTTTTGTTTCTTCTTCTTCTTGCTCCTTTAGGTGTAAAATTTGGTTGCTTAATTGAGATTTTTCATGCTTCTTGAGGTAGGCCTATATTACTATAAAATTCCCTCTTAGAACAGTTTTTGCTGCATCCCAAAGATTTTGGATGGGCTAAGCCAAGAATGCATTTGGATGCGCAGATCTCCAGAAGTATATAGGGGTGAAGACATGGTGTTAGCAAGGCTTGCCTGGGTCTGCTGTGGGAGAGGACCTGGAATGGAGGCCTGGCTGGAGGGAGTGTGTTTGCAGGGGAACAAGGGGCAGGGCATGCTGTTTACAAGTCACACAGTGAATGGAGGTGCTGCACTGGGCCCCCCATGTGTCTGTGTGTCCAGAATGGTGTGGGGAGGTGATGGAAGGAGGGAATGGCACCCACCAGCTCCTTTGTTCCTGGAAAAGTCTCCCAACAATCCCTGCTCCTTTAGTTTGAGCTCTGAGATTAATAAACAAATCTCTCCTGTGTGCTCCAGGTATTTTTCAAACAGCTGCTTCCATGCTGTATCATAGTGGGGCTATTTACTGGGCTGTTTAAGGGCCGGGACCGTTTCCTCTTGCCCTCCCAGTTCTCCCAGTTCTCCCAGAGCTGAGCCTGCTGATTTTTAAATTTCCAGGTTTTAAGCCCCACTGATTAGAAGAACTTGTGAAATCTGATCCCTCTGGTTTTCAAAACTGAATATTATAGGTATTTGTCTTCCCTGAGTGGGCTCCTTGGTGAGAGAATCTCTCCTCTCCTGCTGATCCCTCCCTCCTGCAGAAGGCCCTGCAATCTGTTTAGCTCCTCACCACGTCTCCACCCTTCCTACCCTCTTCAAAGTGGCCCCTTTCTCTACATTTAGCTGTGGTCAGTTCTTCTAGTCTTCAGGTCATTTTCTAGGTTATTTACACTGCTGTGTTATCCAGTTGTATCCATGGGACAAGGTGAATTTAGGGTCCTCCTACTCTGTTGTCTTCCCCAGAAGTCACTTTTAAGTGTTTTTTAAAAAATATTTTTATTATAAAGATTCTGTATAATAAAACAAAAGTGACATACAATAAAAATATAATATAAACAAAAGCAGAAACAGTAATATAGTTAACCCCCATGAACACAGGATCTAAATCTCAACAATTGGATAATCTTGTCTTTTATTTGCCTCTACCCTTTCCCATCACTTGATTATTTTGAAGCAAATATTAAATGTTTCTGTATGAATCTCTAATAGAGAAGAGTTTTTAAAAGCACATTATCACCAATATCATAACTAAAAAATTCATACTGATTCCTTAGTACCACAAAAAAGTTCATTAATGTGCAGTTTTCTGATTTTTAAAAAGTATTTTTTTAAATCAAATTAAATCTAAATAAGGTTCACTAAATGTGAATTGTTGGTGTATCTCTTCAGTTTCCTTTATAGATAACATGCCTCTCTCCTGACTCCACCTTCTGAATTTTGTTGCAAATATTTTATTGGAAGAAAAGGAGGATTGTTTATTGTGTCTGGATTCTGATGACGGCATTTCTAGTCATCTAACATGTATTTCTTTGTACTGTGTTTCATGTAATTGGTTACAGAGGTTTGATTAGGTGGCTTATTTATTTGGGGGATACTATCTTATAGTCAGTACCTTCTCTATCAGCAGGTACATAACATCTAGTTGTCTCTCTCTTTTTGGGAAGTCATAAGGTATTGATGATAATTGTCTAGATTGATTATTTATAGCTAATGAAATGATATTCTTCTAATTTACTCATTTATTCTTCATTTATTAGTGTAATAATTCTGTAATGGAAAGCCTCCCCTCATCACAATTTCATTTTATCGAACTTCTTAAAGTAAGAATAAATTCTTGATTCTTTACCACTTTTCAAAACAATAACATTTCCTCACATCCTTCAAAGGAGAACCATGAACATTTTATATCATCATGATTTCATATCTCTCAATCTATTGTCATTATTATCCTAATTAGTGTTCATATTGTTTTCTCTTTGCCCAGTAGAATCATATTCAAGTTGACTTCTAAGACTTTCTGACAAAACTCTTAGGACATTTTGAATCTTCCTTGTTCTCTACTATGATATATTTCAGGTTTATCTTGTACATTTCCTGTCTAGACTTGGAATCAGTTTTTCTGTAATTTTTTTTTATTTTTAAAGATTTATTTATTTGAGAGAGCATGAGTGCATGTGCATGTGCACTTCAGTGGGGAGATGCAGAGGGAGAGAGAATCTGAAGCAGACTCCCTACTGGGCATGGAGCCAGATACAGGGCCTGATCTCAGCACCCTGAGATCATGACCTAAGCTGAAATCAGGAGTTGGATGTTCGGCCAACCAAAGGTGCCCTTTTTAATCTTTGTATAAACAAATTAAAGACTTTTTTAAAAAAGATAGATTTATTCATTCATTCATTCATTCATTCATGAGAGACACAGAGAGAGAGAGAGACAGAGTCATAGGCAGAGGCTTCCCTGCAGGGAGCCTAATGCGGTACTTGATCCCGGGACTCCAGAATCATGCCCCGAGCTAAAGGCAGATGCTCAACTGCTGAGCCACCCAAGCATCCCAGTCAGACTTTTCTTTTAGTGCTTTCTGATTTTGACTTATAGTTAAGAAAGTCTTCCACATTCCTAAGTTTTAGACGAAGTCACCTATGTTTTCTTCTAATATTTGTATGTTTTCATTTCTCATTCATTTTGGATTAATTCTGGTATATGTTGTGAAGAATAAATCCAGTTTATTTTTTTCTATATGACTGTTCACTTTTTTTCTATATGACTATTCACTTTTTTATACTTATTATTTTAAAAGCAGTGGAAATTATTTCCTCCACTGATTTGCGATACCACTTCTATATAATACATTGATAAATGCAATTAGATCTATTTCTGTTTCCTATTCTACTGTCCAGCTTGTCATATTTATGTGCCAATACCATACAGTTTTACTTATAGTGGCTTAATAGTATATTTTACTGAAGATAGCCTTCTTCATTGCTCTTCTTTTCAGCATATTCCCGGCTTATTTTTCCTTCCTAACAAACATCATCAAAATGTCACACTCTGGAAAAAAGCATTGTAATATTGCATCTTTATATCCATGAATATAGGATGTCTCCATTGTTCTTGTCTACATGTGTGTTTTTGTGGAGTTTTTACTCTCATAGGTTTTAGACATTTCCTGCTACATTTATACTTATGCTTTTAACGTTTTTCTTGGTTTTTTTAAATGGTGTCCTTTCTTTCATTATATCTTCTAACTGGTATTTGTACATATCAAGGATTCTGATTTTCGTAGACTAATTTTATAACCTCCATTATTAAATCTTTTATTTTTACATTTTTTTAGGGTTTTGCCTCTTGCTTTCCAATTCTTAAGTCTTAATTAAGTCTCTGCTTGCTTTCTTATTTAAATAGTACTAAGGATAAATAGTAAATAAAACTGTGGGTAGTCTGCATTATTATCATGTTTCTCAATTTGAAAGAAAAGCCTGTAGTGTTTCCTGAGTTTAGAATAAATGAGAAAAATATAAATTTGTCTTTTATATTAGCCTTATACTTTATACTTATATTTTTAGTGCTCTTCATTTCTCCCTATAGATTCAATCTATCATTTAAATCATTTCTTTTCAGCCTGAAGAACTTCATTGAATATTTCTTTTTTTAAAAAAAAAGATTTATTTATTTATTCATGAGAGATACAGAGAGAGAGGCAGAGATACAGGTAGAGGGAGAAGTAGGCTCCATGCAGGGGATGTGGGACTTGATCTCGGGACTCCAGGATCACGCCCTGGGCCAAAGGCAGGCACTAAACCGTTGAGCCACCCAGGGATCCCCTAATTTAGTATTTCTTATGAGGCAAGTCTTCTCTCAATGAACTTCTCATTTATTTTTTATCTGGGAATTATTTTATTTCACCATCATTTCTGAAGAACTGTTTTACAATATAAAAAATCTTGATTGACAGTCTTTTCTATTTGCACTTTGAGTATGTGATTCCACTACTTTCTGGCCTCCATTGTTCAGATGGGAAGTAAGCTACTGATTGTATTGATGGTTCCTTTTATGTGATGAATCATTTTTCTGTTGCTGCTGTTAAGATTTATCTTTTTCTTTGACTTTCATCAATTTGGCCTCAATAGGTCTAGGTGTGGATCTTTTTATATTTAACCTTCTTGATGTCTGATGGACTTCTTAAGCCTTAGATTAAGGTTTTTACATAAATTTAGATAGTTTTTGACATTATTTCTTCCAATATTTTTTCTACAACTTTCTCTTCTCTGATTGCCATTGTATATAGCTTGGTATACTTACTGTTGTCTATGGTCTCTGAGCTTGTTCTTTTTGAAAATCTTTCCCTCCCTCCCTCACTTTTCAGACTGGATTATTTATATTAATCTATCTTCATCTTCAGTAACTCCTCCTTTTACCATTTCACATATGCTGTTGAGCTTCTCTAGCGATTTTTTTCATTTCACTTACTGTATTCAACACCAGAATTTCCATTTGGACTTTTAAGTAATTTTGAATTTCTTATTTATTCTATTTGTTGACTTGTTGTCACACTTTAATTTTTTAAATATGCTCTCCTTTAGTTCCTTAAACCCACTTATAATAGCTGCTTTGAAGTCTTTTTCTGTTAAATCCAACACCTGGGAATACTTACAGGCCTATTTAATTAACTGTTTTCCTCCCTAATTCTGGGTCGTATTTTCCCATTTTTTTTTTTTGCAAGTCTTATAATTTTTTTTTTCACTGAAAGCCAGTCATTTAAAATAAAATATTGGGGATGCCTGGGTGGCTCTGTGGTTGAGCGTCTACCTTTGGCTCAGGGCATTTTCCTGGAGTCCCAGGATCGAGTCCCACATTGGGCTCCCCACATGGAGCCTGCTTCTCCCTCTGCCTGTGTCTCTGCCTCTCTCCCTGTGTGTCTCATGAATAAATAAATTTTAAAAAAGTATATTGTAGTAACTAGTTTCTAATTTTTCCTGTCATTGAGGATAACATTCAGGAAAATTCAAGGACATTGTATTCATAAGCAAGATGATGGATAAACCCAAAGAAATTCACCATTATATTTAATTATTCTCTGTGATCAATTTTTAAAAGCCTAGAGCTCTACTAAGGGAAACTAAACTGTAATCTATAAACTGGCAGCCATACTGCAGTATCACTAGAAAACAAAGTCGGCTTATCTCTACAACCTGAGATCCCTTTCATTTCCTTTCTTGTTTCTGCATAAATAAATCCTTAAAATGAAAATCATTTTATTGACTTAATCAAATTAAAGTTGTAGTTAATCTACTAAGGATGTATATAGTACCTCAAGGAAATAAAATTCTTAAGGATTAGACCAGTCCTATCTTTTGTTTGCAGTTTTATAGGGAACATTCAGAAAAAGAGGTAGTTGATTTAAGAGAAGTTATTTTTTACAGGAATTGCCCATTGTATCATCCCTACGAGATAAAAATGGTGGGATTATCTTTGTAAGGCTGATTTAGCCCCAAAGCTTAAAATTGTGCAAAGGAATCAATATTCCCATGAAGTTTAAGTGTTCTTTTAGTATTATTCAGAGTAACATCTTGACTTTTCATCAGAACCAAATCTATTTAGCAAAATATCTATGCTGTGGCCATAAGAAATTATGATTATCCTAAGATTCACCTGTCTTTATTCTATGTGACGCCAGATTTTGTATGAAATTTCTAGAACTAGAGCAACTCCTCAATACTCTCTGGACCAAAAGTACCTGTATCAGAAAAGATAAAATTCATCAACTTCAAAGGAAACAAAACAACCTAACAATCTATGATTGGGGCTCTAATCTATCTGTATCAATGGACCAAGAGTCACATGATGGTTCCATTTCCTGGTATGAGGTATGGTCATTATTCTTATATCACAAGTTGCTACTGTCAATGTTGTAAAAGTTCTATAAGACTTGTGGAAAATTTAAAGGATAATGTGTATTTTCTTAAATGTAAAAATACTCTATTTCTAGAGTGGTCATGGATTTTTCCTTCTATAAATAGATCTCTGTATGCATAAACATGAGGCCAAGATATGTAGGAAAAACATAGAGTATATATAGGTATAAATATAAATAAATGTAAATATAAATATACTCTTTCCTCCCTTGTGTCTGTATTGAATGCATAAATAATTAATTCAGCAAACATACTGAGTATTTACTACCTACCAGTCACCATCATGGGCATTAGGGATACAGTGGTGAACAAAAATAGGCACAACTCCTTTGGAGCTTGCCGGATAGTAGGAGGATATAATTTTTCATATATATTTACAATGATGAATGAATGCTTTAAATGCAGGTTAGGGGACGCCTGGGTGGCTCAGTGGTTGAAAGTCTGCCATCGGCCTAGGCCGTGATCCCAGGGTCCTGGGATCAAGTCCCAAATTAGGCTTCCTGTATGGAGCCTGCTTCTCCCTCTGCCTATATCTCTGCCTCTCTCTCTGTGTCTCTCATGAATAAATAAATTAAATCTTTAAAAAAAATTAAAAAATTAAAAAAAAGAAGTCTGATGACATCAAAATAAGGATATACATATATTGAAGCTTTATATAAAGGAATAAAGATATGTTAAAGATTATTGGCTGGATAATCCAAATTTTCATTCTATTTTATTCTTTATTAAAAATAGTTTGGGTTTCAAATTCATAGAATATAATGAGTCACCATCAAGGACATTTGTATGTTAGTGATTTCAGAAGAAATATAAAACAAACAAATGACCTAAAAAGCCCAGGAACAGCAAATAAAGATCAAGGGCACAGAAGCTTATAATAGAATATCCTTACTCTAGGAGAAGGTAGTCTAAGACCAGAACTATTCAATTTCTTGACAGTGACCTGGGGAAAGAGATGCATGGCACTCCGTTCATGTTTGTCTCCTCACTACTTTACCTACCAGTCAGGCACTTTTCAATGAGAATATTGCAAAGGACTCATCATCAAAAGTTTATTGCCAGTTTCCCTTTGTGGTCAGTATTTTTAATGATGAAGTAATTCTATTCCATTAGTAACAAACGGTGCAAAAGAGAATATTGTCTTTGGCACAAATTTTTTTGACAAAGGGAAAAAAAAACACACCAAGTTTAGCTTTCTGTTCTTGCTTTTTGTAGTAGAAATCTTTTGGAGTTTTGCCCAGTCCTTTTCTGAGAAATGCCTTCCTCGCCCACAGGCGTGAGGCTGGCAACCATGTCTGAACAGTATGATCCCACCTCCCATCTCGCCGGCAAAACTGAGAGGGACGTCTGACCCAAGAGAGCCCATCTGTGGCTTTGCTGAAGCAATCAGATCTCTGTCGGGACTTGCAGACTCAACTCAGTCTTGGGTTTGTGGGCTGAGAGGTCACTTCAGAGTTGGGGCTTATATGGCCATGTGTTTACTAAGGGAGAGAACACTAGACCACGAAAGGAAATAGATATATTCAGAGGGAAACAGAAAGGAAAATACTTGGCCCCAAAAAGAGAGAGACAGAAACATCCTTGGTTCTGGTTTTCTAGCTTCAAGTTGAGTTCCTCCTGAAGGGTGGCTAGTTTTTCAATCTTAGACATCCTTAGTGCCTTCTAGTGCAATCTCCTCTTGGTTCTCTCTGGTTCGAGTTGGTTCCCTTCCCTACAATCAAACATTTTCTAAACAAGATAAGACATTTTTTATTCATGGATTCAGCCCCACAAAAATTACACGGGACAGCCCAGCAAATATGTCATCATTTTCTGATCAGTGATGTGCCTTTGTTAAAAATCCCTGCATTCTCCAGCAGAGCAAACCACACGAGCCTCGTAAATGAATGATTTTCTTCAAATACCTCATAGATTTGTGACTAAAGCACAAAAAGACATTGCGCAAGGCTCTGATTTCAGTAGAAGACGCCATTTGTGCTGGTGGAACTATAGACACATTAAAACTCTTAAATGTAATTTTTGATACACAAAATCAGCCCCAAACACTTCTGAGATACACAGATTCCTTGTAGCAAATTTGAGAGACCTAGTGCATTTGTTTATCTATAATCCTTATCTCTTATAAAGATGTCTATGCAACGTAGAAAAACTGCAAAGATTTACATAAGCAGCGGTAGAAAATAATAACTATTTCAATTATTTTTGTGGAGATGGGAGGTCAGTTACAAAGATATCCATATTATTTAGTGTTTACACACACACTGGTTGACACAGCATTCACTTTTTAAATTATTTACTTTACTTTTATTGCTTTTGAAAATATGTGTTGCCTACATAGGCTTATTAAATCAGAGAATATTAAAGGCAATGATCTCATTACCTCAGAGCTCCTGTTTATCATATAAAATCTTGATTTTGTTGATACAAAGCCGTCCCCACTGAAGAGCAAAAAAAAGTATCAAAGCTTCCTTAAACTGCTGGTTAGAAAACCATTCAACACATTGTAAAATACAGTGCATGTTTTCAGAAAAGATAAAAGGGTGCAAAACTCATACTACATAATACTCAAAATGAAAGTGAGATACAGCTGACTTTGATTAGAGGTTTAAAATAATCTTGGGGGATCCCTGGGTGGCGCAGCGGTTTGGCGCCTGCCTTTGGCCCAGGGCGCGATCCTGGAGACCCGGGATCGAATCCCACATCGGGCTCCCGGTGCATGGAGCCTGCTTCTCCCTCTGCCTGTGTCTCTGCCTCTCTCTCTCTCTCTCTCTCTGTGACTATCATAAGTAAATAAAAATTAAAAAAAAAAAAATTTAAAATAATCTTGGGAAATTATATATACACAAAAGATTGCAAAGGGAAAATGTAGCAATGGCTTCTTGTGTCCTTTTTAGCCATTCTGTTTAGTTCTGACTTCTCAGGAATGGCAATTGATGGGAAGTTTGTTTGCTGAGATTAGTAACAATGATGTTTTCCCCATAGTCTTGCTTCTCTGCAGGGCAACTGGTGGAGATATTTCTACAGAACAGCCTTTCACCCATTTCCAAGGAGGACTTTAAGCGAATGAGTCCAGGAATTATCCAACAATTGCTCAGCTGCTCTTGCCAGCTGCCTGAGGACCAGCAAGCAAAGCTGCCACCGACCACTCTGGAGAGTAAGTTGTAGTTCTTCCCCAAGAAAGTTAGTGCACGTAACATAATAATGACAGTGACCACAGGATACTTATATATCAAACACTGTTCTAAGCATTTTACATTCCTCAACTATTCAATCCTCACAAGAACCCTGAGCTAGATAATAATAATATCTATTTTGTAGATTAAAAACAGGCACATAGAAGTTAAGTGACTTGCCCAAGGACACACAGCTGATAAGTGACAAAGTTGGGATTTAAACCCCAGGAAGCTGGCCCCAGAGTCCTCGTTGTCAGCCATTATGCTACAATACCATTCATTGAATATTTTCTATTGTGTGTGTAAGTTGCACAAACTGATTTTGTCCTCTATGTATGACTCAGTCATGGATCAACGTCAAAGTTCCTAGCTAAGAACTGACATGGTATAAGAGAAAGACCATTAGTGATAGGATCAGAAATTCAAAGTTGAGTCGTGCCTTCTATCTCCAGCCAACTCTGGGATCTTAAGCCATCTCTATTTCCCTGGGCCTGTCTTTTTTTCTGCAGGGTGGGACAGCAGTGATACCTCCTTACTATCCTTTCACACATCATGACACACATAAAAAAACGAAGACATGCTGTGGTAAACCAAAGAGCTCTCTGGGGTGGAAGTGACCATAGAGGGAGGTGCCAGGCTCCCAGACCTGGCTGGAATCCCCAGGAAGCGAAGAAAAGATATTTGCATTCACCTTACCCCACTGAATCACTGTAGTAGGTGAGCTCTGCTGTAGGGCCTCACAGGGTAGCTCTCAGTTTCAAATGGGAATAATGTGTATAAAAAATATGTTCTGTAACTTAAAGCACTTTAAAAGAGAAAAAGCGGCCTAAGAACATCCATGATGGATAGCAAAAATGTGACAGTTAACACCCGCACCCTTTAAAATACTACCAGCAATCTGAGAGCCTATGAATGCTTTTTCAGAGCATTTTTCTTTCTCTTTGAGATAGTCTTGCAATGCCCATCAGGGAAGAACTGTCCAGCTATGCACTTCTAACACACAGTGAATTCTGCAGCATCAAGTGGTTCATTTGAAGATTTTATGTGAACAATAACCTGCCAGACCTAAATATCTAAGACTCCACATTCCCTGAAAGGAAAAAAGCTTCATTAAAACTGAACAATTAAATAATTCAGCACCTGGTGGTCCGCGATGGCTCAGAAATGGGTAAGGGGGACAGACCATGGTATCTAGGAGCCTCCATGAGGATATTTACATGGCCATCACTTGCTGCGGTATCCGCTACATACGGACTGCTGCAGAATAGCTTTATGAACTGGAAATTGGTGAAAAATGTTTATCTTTCTAATGGATGTCTAGACCCTTCTGGAGAATGGTCTTCCTGAGAAAAATTCAGAGAAATCACACGTACTATAGAACCCCCAAAAGCATTGCTGTGCTCAATTTAAAATGTTGCATTTGTAACTTAAGGGAAAGGCTTAACTATAGAAAATGTGAGATGAAGACAGAGGCAGGGGAGAGGTTATGAAGAGCAGTGTTTGGTGTGCTGGCACCTGACCCCTAATAAGCATAACCTTTACAGGAAAGACTGTTGTGGCCAAGTATAACAGGTTTCAGACCTGTTCGAGGGAGTTGCTCAAGAATGGCTAGGAATTCAATTATTAGGGAATGTTTTCCATCCCACTATTGTAATGATGGGAAACATTTATATGGAACCTGTCTGCAAGCTGCCTGACTCCAGTCAAGACGCCATGACACCTCTCTGAGGACCTGGGGTAATTAGCAGCATCCGTGGCCACCAATGGCAGATTTTATGGTTTTCAGGCTATCTTTGCCACACAAGAGCAGGTGAAATCTAATTCACAGAGGACCTAAACAGATTTCTAAGCTCTAAAATTAGGAAATACCCTTTCCTCTCCAATACCACACCGTGGATCCCTTCAGGACAAAGGGGAGAGGAGTAGAAGAATCAAAGGACTGAAAACTTTGCCTTTTGCCTGGGAAGTGCCACACCCTAATTTATCCTTGTGAATTCTCAACATTTTCTGATCTTTTGTAGCTATCATAAAAATGTGGCAACTTTGAATTTTATTAGACAATCCAGGTGCTCATGTTAAACTTCAAATGTCTTTATGTATTCAATGAGAAGAATGACATTCCCACATAGAATCTATTTGTGGAAGAGTGGGATATGAACCTTGGTTAAGTAGCTGGGATGTTTTTATAACACAGATATTTTTACTAAGTCAGAATAAAATAAGACCTCTAGGTGAGTATATGAGGGTTCCAAACCATTTGTTATTTTTTTTTTTTAGTTTTTAATTGTGGCTAAAAAATTGAAACTGAGATGAAACTTAGCCATTCTTAAGTATATAGTTCAGCAGTATTTTCACATTATTGTGCAATACATTTCTAGAACTTTTTTATTTAGCTTGCAAAACTGCAACTCTATATCCATTGAACAATTGTCTTGTAGAGGTTCACTAGAAGTGAAGGGGTGGTGGTAAGCCTGGGAAAATTAAAATTTGAAAGTTTTTTGCTTCTTTTGAGTACACTGCCAACTCTATTTTAATATTAGACTCTTATAATTTAGAACTTATGATTCAAAGAAGTCCTCCTAAAAACGTAAGACCATGTTACCAGCTAATATTAATACAATATAATGTAGAGGGTGAACCTTCCAGAAAAGTATAAGAATAAGAATAGAATACTTTTTATTTCAACAAACTTTAAGATGATAGTTTCTTAAAATCTATAATGGGCTTTAATTAGTATGATAACTGAATTTGATTTAACTTATTATCTGCAGTCACTAAAGGAAATGATAGTTTAATTTTGTAATTACCTTCCTTCACTGTTTACAAATCAATTTGCCATGGCTTATAAGTAATTTCTAAATAAGTAGAAGACAGAGTATTTGCACTGAATATTTGCAACCAAAGGAAAATGGCGGCCTGGAAAACTCTTTATCCCCCAATTGTTTATACAGTTGACCCTTGAACAACATGGGTGTGAATGGCACAAGTCTACTTATATGCATATTTTTAAATATATATACAGTACCATACTGTGAATGTATTTTTCTCTTATGATTTCTTTTCTTTTTAATTTTTATTTTAAGTAGGCTCCATGTCCAACATGGGGCTTGAACTCATAACCCTGAGATCGAGTTGCACGCTCAACCAACTGAGCCAGCCATGCACTCCTCTTATGATTTTCTTAATAACATACCCTCTATGAGGATCCCTGGGTGGTTCAGCGGTTTAGTGCCCTCCTTCAGCCCAGGGCGTGATCCTGGAGTCCCGGGATCAAGTCCCACATCGGGCTCCCTGCATGGAGCTTGCTTCTCCCTCTGCCTGTGTCTCTGCCTCTCTCTCTCTCTCTCTCTCTCTCTCTCCCTCTCCCCCCCCCCATGTCTCTCATGAATAAATAAATAAAATCTTAAAAAAAAATGCCCTCTAGTTTAACATTGTTCAAGGGTCAACTGGACCCTGAAAGCCATTTTTTTCTGTCTCTTTTAATCTTTTCTCTTTCCTTCTTTGCTGCTTTGTCCTTCATACATATTTGCTTTTGTTTGAAAAAAATCTTAAAAATTGCACTTCTTGAATATTTTTTGAAAATTTAGGAGCCTAGAAACATGAGATAAATTTAGAGGTTATAAAAAATTATTGCAATAATTTAAAATGTAGGCTGTCCAGGGGCTCCTGAATGGCTCAGTTAAGCATCTGCCTTTGGCTCAGGTCATGATCTCAGGGTCCTGGGATCAAGCCCCTGTGTTGGGCTCCCTGCTCAAGAGGAAGCCTTCTTCTCTCTCCCCTGCTCCCTCTGTGCTTGATCTGTCATTTTATGCACCATGGATAATAAACACTTTTGACGTTATGAATAATTTTGAGAACTTTTGGAAGGTTGTACTTCCCTTGTACAGAAACATAAGTCTTCTAGGGCCCAAACTACATGCTTCCTCTGTAACTCTGCTTCCTTGACTTTAGAATGTTTAAGTGGGATTCAAAGGAAATCTTTACCAGTGTATGGCAGCAGTTGCTGTGGTTTATAGTGAAAGAAGTTAATTTCTTTGGTAGTGAGAGGTAAGCTAGGTCCTCGCTTGCTTTACTAAGGAGTCATTGGGGTAACTTCAAAGCGACAAGATTAATGGCGAAAGTCTTTTCATTCTTTTCCTTGAAAAATAAGACCTTTATACTCATAGAACAACTCCATATCCCTATAAGCTGTACTGTAAGATGGATTCTTCTGGCATTTTCACTGGCTGGGGCTCTGGTAGTGGATGATGAGCACTGACTCCTTTGCAATCTCCATTTGGCTTAGAATATGGCTACAGCACAGTGGCCGTGGCTCTGCTCACACTGGGCTCCATGCTCGGGACAACGCTGATTCTGTTCCACAGCTGTGAGGAGAACTACAGGCTTATTTTACAGCTGTTTGTGGGCCTGGCCGTTGGGACACTTACTGGGGATGCTCTGCTCCACCTTCTCCCTCAGGTAACTCTTTTCTGTTTTCAATGGTGTGCTTCTAATTTCCATTTCCATTTTATCACTGGAGATGTTGATGCAAAATTTCACAGTGACTTGGCCAGCGTCTTCCTTGGAAATAAGTATTGTTTCCCCAAAACACTTATAGGGGAAAAGAGAACCAGTCCTTAGGTTCACCACATGTTATTGTTATTTTTGAAATAGACCAAAAAAGGGTTGCAGATGCAGATTCCTATTAACAAAATTTCAGGAAATATTTACTACTTATCTGTTAAATGAAAATGAATTGGGCTGCAAGATGTTGGGCTGAGTTTTCTCCAGTTGTTCCCAACTCTCATCAGATCCCTTCTCTGCCCTCTCTGCTGCTTTTTTTCTGTCCCAGAAGACTGCTCCTCCTCAGCTTCCTTGGGAGCTGAATTTTGTTTGGATTGAGCCAATGGGAGTCACAACAGAAAAGCCAGGGTAGGAAGAGAGAGAGGCAGGGATATTTCTTCCCCGCACTCCTGGCTCTGTACTTGCTCTAGAAGCAACTGATTACCTACAAGACTACAGCTCCCATGGGAGGCTCCTCCCCAGCTCCACCTCCCACTGAGCTACAGACTTTAGTTCCAACCTTCGCCCTTTCTGCCCTAAGAGAGGAAATGGTTTCCTGAGGTTGCTAGCTTCCAGGTGTCTCATTATCCCTTGTTCCAACCCTTGTTGCCCACACCTCTGTCATTGCCCCATCAGTATTGTCTCTTCATTTGAACAATCAAAATGAATTTCCTTTTTTTTTTTTAGCCTAATAACATCTAGATTTACCTTAAGAAAAACATAAGCACCAGGAAGCTGGCTCTTTGCTGAATTCTTCTGAGGCTCTTTATTTGTCAGAAATGAAAGGACAAAGACCTGAGATGCAAGAGTTCAGACAGAAGGGGCTCTTAGATGAGGTTACTTCTTCCCTCTGAAATCTCTTGGGACAGTTAATGATGGGCAAATGAGCCATCTCCCCTCTTGCAAAGCTGGAGATGTTAAAAATTTCCACAGGCCTCTGGCAATTTCCTACTGGGTCACTGTTGTTGCTCAGGGGCTCAATGATTATTAGATGTTCTGAAAATCACAAAGTGAGCATTGGAAAATGAAACAAACCATTATTTGTTTTAATTTCCCCTGTAATCTAATTTTCTGGAAATATTTCAGGGTTTATTGGCTTGAGGCAGTGGCCGAAGACTTTTCCTAGGTCCCTTTCGTGGTTGCAGAGCTATTCGCTGCCCAGGATCTGCAAAACAGCAAAAGGGTCTTATGGCTTCCTGTGCCTTCCCCCACTGCCCATGGGGGACATGTAACTCCAGACAGCAGGCATGGACTTGGGGGTAGGAGGAGGGGCTGGGGCCCTCAACTGGTTCTGCAGAGACATGTTCCAGAGAGGAGCTTAAAAGATTAGTTAGGTTTCATGAAAATTGGAAGGCAACTGCTTTACTTGAGGGAAGAGACGTGGACAAAAGTTATTGGGGAAAGAAAGAAAGGTGCAGTACAAATGTGGTGGAAAGCTAGAAACATCAGTGGCTCCCAACGGTGATCCATGGTTAGTGTTCAGAGGACTGCACAGAAACAAGAAAAACATGACTGCCATGATTTCCTCTTTTTCACTAGCAAAATTTACTCAACTTAAAGGTCTACATTTTATTCTGAGATTGTGGGGTTTTCTTCTGTTTTGTTTCATGAACTTACTGTGTCCATTATTTTGTGAAATTACAGTAATTACAAATATTAGATGGGTATCTTTTAGTGTCTTTACCAAAAGGAAAAGTTGACTAACATATATTGGTTTTGAGTTATGTTACATCAGAAACTCAATGTATATTCTTGCATATATATGTACACTCACTCACGTACTCATGTGCACATACGTGTATGCGCCTAAATATACATATGCGTCTATGAACACACATATGTGTACAGTATGTACTCATAGGATTGCTTTTTCCTTTTTTTACTTTGATGGTCAGTAGCATCCTAAATGTAGAAACCACTGAGCTGTTTCCCAAACTGCCTTCTCCCGGGGAGGCAATATGATACATGATGATTTACTGGCTCACAAGAAATCATGAGGTCAACCAATGGGATGAGTCAACTAAAGGAAAATTCTTAATGCATTTCTTGTATCCTTTTGTTTCCCAGAGAGCTGACAGGATTGCTGGGTACACAGTATACATTCCATGAAAGAAATCTTTCAGGCAGATTTCTTACTTATCTGAACATTTTTAAAAAGTTTTGTTTAATTACAATGGGGCATAGGGAGAATAAGCCCCAGATGAAATATATCTTTATATTTCTTCTGGATATAAAATAAGTTGATCTGTTATAAAGACTTGCTGTGCAAACAGATACAGATTAAACTCTGGGGTGGAGGGAAGGACTGAGAGTATATGAAAATTTGGTTCTCCTGTCTTTTCTCTTATACACATTTTGTTTGACTCTGATTAAATCATATAGTGGCAGTATTTGTACAACTAAAAGCAAACTTGGCTTTGAATGATTCCAGCAGTTGTCATGTCCTCCCCAGAAGGAAAGGTGAATATATTCATTACTGGACCTATTAATTAATATTGAAATCATCAAAAGTTATTTCTTTGTGTATCTTTTTTTTTTTTTTTAAGGTTCTTGGTTTACATAAGCAGGAAGGCTCAGAGTTTGGACATTTCCATGAAAGCAAAGGCCATATTTGGAAACTGTTAGGATTAATTGGAGGCATCCATGGCTTTTTCTTAATAGAAAAATGTTTTATTCTTCTGGTATCACCAAATGCTGAGGTATATTTTAAATTTTATTTATCCTGTGCTTTAAAGCTTCTTAATATTCATCTTTTATTTAAAAAGTCCATGTTGAAAAGTAGTTGACATCTTCATAAAGTTCTCTGTAAGGGATGGGACTCTGATTTCCAGAATACACACATCATTCTGAATGGCAGCTTCCCTACAAGTATGGTTATTAATTTTTTAAACCTCTGTTGCTGGCCTGTTAAGGTACTTGTTAAAACCTGCTCTTTGACCTTCGTGGCTAGTTTAGAAACAGGAGACTATTTCATGTCTGAGAATGAAGGGACCCAATGACCTAGCTACTAATCAGCATTTTGGATGTCTTTCCTACCCAAAAACATATAAACATGCAGGCAAAAACTTTGAAAACTCGCAAAATTACCCATCATTTTCTATCCTAAGAGCATTTAAAATTATAAAAACAAAGAGCTCAGAAATGGGATTTGTGGCAGATCTTTTTTTTTTCAGCTGAATAATTGCATCCATTGTGCCTGTATTTGATCAATTTCTATGTCTGTGATGAAACGTAAAATGCAATATGGTTTTTTAATGGATTTGTTTTGCTCTTACACATTATCCTATCAGACAATAGATTAGCTGGTGGGTTGGTTAAAAAGATAAATGCTTGCAAACAACTCTAGGAGACTAAAATATAGCAATTTTTCCTTCAAAGTCCTAGGGCTCTATATCCTCCATGGTTTTCCAGTTATTTTCTGGCTTTCTCCTTGTTCACGTAATTTATAATATGTGTGCTCAGGGAAAACTTTAGCAGCCTTTTAAAATATTCAGCACTTGTTTATTATTATTCCTAAATTTTATCCAAGATCCAGATTCTATGCGTCAAAAAATAAGATGGTTTTATGGATGAACAAAGGGATGATAGATGAAAGAAAGGTGGTAAAATGGTTGTAGTCAAATGTTAATTGTACAATCTTGGGAGTATTTGAGTGCTCTCATTACAGTTCTTTCAGCTTTTCTGTGTATTTGAAACTTTTCACAGTAAATAAAATGCTATAGAAATTTTCTTTTTAATGAAGCAGGGTTTTTCTTTGTCCTGGAGCTCAATGCTATAGTAATTCAGAAATTAGGAATGTAGCTTTGATTACAGTCCCTACCCTTGCACGCTCAACAACTTAACCTCCACAGAAGAGGTTCTAATCTCAATAAGCACAAAAGACAATAACAGATCCCCTTTGCCACAATAGATTAGCTTTCTCAGCCTGGGAAATTTAAGTGACAAAGTCAACATATCAACCTGTGTGTAATAATTAGAAAGGTAACCAGGATAGAAATGAGTGAAATAAATTCTGGCCATCCAAAAATGTAGAGTTCATTCAGATGGTCCTTGAATTTGTCAGGGAACTTAAAATGAGGGTTTTTTTTTAATAAGTTTTAAGCATAGAATTTCAAGACTCATTATGTTGAGTAAAATCAAAGAATGCAAATGTTTTAGAAGGTTCGAGTGCTTTAACTGATGAATGCATTTCTGAAGATATTAAGGAGTTCTAGGGTATAATATAGTTTCAATTATCATCTCTTTTGGTATCCCCATCAGAAAGAATTCAGAATTGAATTTTATAGTAAATACAACTTTTCAGTAAATACAAGACAATATAAAAACTACCACCACTCAAGTCTTTTAAAATCATAACTAGACATACCTAAAGTTTCATTCTGAAGTCATTTGGAGTACGAATGATGTTTCAGAGCAGTCCTGTGCTTTTCCAAGGTGAGACATTTTAGTAAATATTTATCATGATGAATTCTCTCAATGCTTTTTTTGTGTGTCACCCACCACTTTGGCCATTAAGCAAAGTGTTAACTAGAACCATGGAATTGACACAGGCTGCACCTGTGTTCTTCTGGCTTTGGTGCTAATTTTAAACCATCCTCATCCAGCAGGGTGTATCATTGGTTAATGGGCATGGGGGACACTCCCACCATCTTGCACTCAACTCTGAACTAAGTGACCAGTCAGGCAGAGGCAAATCTGCTTCAACACTCCAGTTGGTACGTTACTGATCTGAGGTACTCTACTGATTTGATTACCTTCTTTCCTTTATTCTCTGATCAATACATGAAAATCAGTAGGCTAGATAAACAAAATCCACTCCTGATTTGCCTTTCTTAACCATGCTAAGTAGTTTGGAAAGCTTTGCCAAGCACCCACAAGCTGTTTTAAAGGGGAAAAAAACTTTTCCACAAATTCAAATCCTTGCTATCTATACCACTTTGAAACACATATGGTCAGTCTGACACTACATTTATCTTGATCATTTTGTTTACAAGTTTTCATAAACCACTTGACCTTTAGGTTTTCCATCCTGGGTAATCCTTAGCCATGACTAGATGGGGCCAAATAATTGCTGAGCAAAGAATTAGTGCACCTAGGAGTGGGATGGTCATTTTATATGGCCGAAAAGAATTGATTCTGGCACATAAGCTGTCTTAAAATAAATGGCTTCTGTTACATTGAGTTTTCTGGGACAAATATTCCCTATGAATTTGCAAAACACAACCTTCAGTCAGGTTTAAAACAAAGTTCCCACTCTTTTTTTTTTTTAAGATTTTATTTATTTATTTCTGAGAATACACAGAGAGGAGAGAGAGAAGCAGAGACACAGGCAGAGGGAGAAGCAGGCACCATGCAAGGAGCTTGACATGGGACTCAATCCCGGGTCTCCAGGATCAGGCCCTGGGCTGAAGGCGGCGCTAAACCACTGAGCCACCTGGGCTGCCCCAAAGTTCCCACTCTTATTCTCAAAGTACCAAGTAAAGGGACAGGAAAAAATATGAAAGTAAATAACAGAAAGCTTGCCTCCTCTAACCAAGGCCTTGGGGGAGGTGTTTACAGTTCAAGGATAGATTCCTAACCAAGTAGAGATAAGTAAGCTGAGCCTGAGACATTGCCACAGCTAAGAGAAGTCTGCTAGTAGATTGTGGATCTAGAGCTAAACTCAAATATGAACAAAGCCATCCCTTTAAACAAGTAATTTTGAAAGCCTTATTATGTCTATTGCCTAAATACTAAACATGTGGCTTGGAAGAAGATAATTTCAGGCTGAGATTAGTTTTAAAATCACTTTCAGGCTGACTTTATTCCTTCTATTTCAGTGAAGAGGTTTCAGAATCCCAAGATCCGTATAAGCAAATATCTGATGCTTAGTGAGTTGAATTTTTTTATAAGATTTTATTTACTTATTTATGAGAGATGCAGAGAGAGACAGAGACATAGGCAGAGGGAGAAGCAGGCTCCCCGCAGAGAGCCCAATGTATGACTCGATCTCTAGACCTGAGGATCATGCCCTGAGCTGAAGGCAGCCGCTCAACCATTAAGCCACCCAGGCATCCTGAATTTTGAACTCTTTGAATATGCTAGCTCACTAAGAATATATTCATTATTCCTTTTGTTATTTTAGCCCTAAGATCAACCTTAAGTGAATAGAAGTAATATGAACTTTTAGGATTGTTTGGTTCAATTTCTTGGTATTTCAGGATGGAGGGGAACCCCTAATTCTCACCAATCAAGGAGTCTTGGATGCTTGCCTCTAAATTCCTTTACATAGTATAAAGGTTTTGGGGGGAAAAATCCTAGAATAAACATTTGAAATCCTGTCTTTTAAGAGAACTATAGAAATTTTTTATTTTAATCAGGCTTTCGATGTAATGTAAAAAAGGTTTTCTTGTTCACCCTGTATCTTTCGGGCCCTACCTTACTTCTCAGCCAGTTATCCCAAAATAGCCCATTATTGCATCTTTTGAGTAGCTCCTACTGTTGTAATATGTGGATACGAGTTTACTTTCTCTGTTTCACATTTTTTAAAAAGATGCTTATGCCTCTCATTAAATTTGTCTCAAAATTCTCACAACTTTGGGCAATGGAATCATGAATAAGCTATTTTTTTTGGAAATTTATTTATTTAAGTTATTGCTACACTCTACGTGGGGCTTGAGTTCATGACCCCAAATCAAGAGTTGCACACTTTTCCAACTGAGCCCGCCAGGCGCCCTTATGAACATGCTTTTAAATGGACGTGTTCTGGGATGTCTGGGTGGCTCAGTTGGTTGAGCGTCTGCCTTAGGATTGGGTGTGATCCTAAGATCCTGAGATTGAGCCCCACCTAGGGCTCCCTGCTCAGTGGGGAGCCTGCTTCTCCCTGCTTGTGCTCTCCTATCTCTCTCTCTCTCTCTCTCTCTCTCTCAAATAAAGAAGATCTTTAAAAATAAATAAATAAAAATGAAAAAATAAAAGGACATGTTCAATTGGCAGATACAGGTTTCCCTCACCATCCGAAAACAGAGCCTTCCTATGAGTTCTTTGTAAGCCAAAATGGTAAAAAAGTGAAGAAGCAATTACCATTAATTTACATGGAAAAACAGGTGAGCATCCCCAGACACAAAAAAACTTACCTGTCTTAGGACTTTTTAATATCTTAGGACCCATTTTGCTAACTAACAGGTGCACATGATAAATCAAGATAAAGCACCAATGCTCACAGATAATAGGTCAAAGTTCCAGTGGCTTGATGCCGAGATGCTGAGTGGAGTTCCTGGGGAACGAGCTTCAAGCACCACTCACTGCTGGGGTGCTGCTGCTTTAGCCTTCTACCAAAAGGAGGCTGAATGCTGTTTGTGTTTTTTGGCTTTTTTTTCATAAAAGCAAAAATCCTCTTTGGGCTTCTTTCAGTTAGTGAAAACAGGCCCTAGTGTAGGTTTTTCATAAAATCAAAGGCGTGTAGTATGAACTTAAGAAAAGCGGAGGCTACTTATGAAAAGCCTTCTTTTTCACATAATAGAATGAGAATCTGAGGCACAGGGATGGAAATGACTTTCCTGAAATTGGAACATGAGTCAGTCTCTGAAATAAAATCACATCATCTGAACTCCCAGAAGTCAATTTCTAATTCTTAATTCTCTGTCTTAGGAATGTATTAAAGAAGTTTAAAATGTATGATATTTCTCTTTTGTAAGCCTGTTGATTTACTTCCTTAATCGGCAAGATTCTTTCACTCATGGGCAAAGCCCCCAACACAGAATATTATGCTATCATGAATACTGTGAGGCATTGCATGGGTTTGTTCTCTCTCTGCAATATGTGATGTGCTTTAAGATCCGAAAATGAATCCTAGACCTGCAGTCCACCATACAGAAGTGTTAAATTAGGTCAAGAATCAAGAATAGGGTTTTTTTTTCAGCTTTTGGGTTTTATAAAGGCTTCCATAATTTAAGAGCTTGAGTTACAGCCTGTCTCAGGAGCCTCCAGCTCTGTGTGGAAGGTTCTGATCTACATAAGAGTGCTATTTTCATCTAAGGGTACACAGTGCCAAAGGTTTCCTTCTGGCCCATCAGCTTTCCCTTCTATGCTTGCCTCTGAAATTTCGAAGTTCTAGTACACCTTAGAGTATTAAAATGTTTAAAAGTCCACCTTACTCTCCAGATGTTTCACTTTTACAAAATGATGAACATTGCTGATCTCTCATCAGTTATTTTTAATTTAAAATAGAAAAGCCCAGAAGATTCACAGGCAGCTGAAATTCCTGGAGGCAGTATGACAGCCTCCAACAGAAAATGTGAGTACCACTTTTCAAGAGCTAAACGTTAAATATAGAAAGTACCACAGAAAAAGGTTATGTCTGCTTGAAAACAGTGTGTGGAAATCATACAGATTTCTCACTGGGTTTGTGTTTCATCATTGCAGCCTTTACGAGAAAATGTTTAATACTCATTTCTAGGAGTTTTTCACACACACTGTGCATTAACATCAATCTTATTCCATTCTTTAAAAATGATTTTTCCCTAAACTGTTTAAAACTGATCCTCTGAGGACTGCAATTAGTGTAAATCTGTATGTAGTTATCAAGCCTCCTTTAAGATCATGAGCGTAGCATACAGGATAGACTTGTGGAATCACTACATTGTGCCCCTGAAACTAATGTAACATGTGTCAACTAAACATCAATAAAAAAAATTCATGCTTATGTGATGATTGAGCCTTTTACTTCTTTCTCTAAGAAGTCTGGAGATTTCTGCACAGTCTACTGAAATTTAGTGCCAACATCTGTTAATGTGTGATCTTGTCACTGGAATGGTGGAGTTCAAGTGCAAGATAACTCATCAATCGTATCTTATTCTATAATTCACCTGTTCATATAAATTCTAACCAAACTTTTTCTATGATTTTTCCCTATTTCTGAATTTAATATATCCATTTGGTATACAATTTTGCTTTCAGGACATGGCTAGTAATATTTCTCCTTCTAAATGTTTAGTTCCAGGAGAGATTCTAGAATGCCTGGCACCTAGTAGGTCTGCAATGGACATTTCTTCACTATTGATTTTGAAAGCAAAGAAGAGGAAAGAAGGATACGCCCAGGCACGTTATGAGTGTGGTGGCAGATGCTAGGTCACGGAGTAACGATGGTCCTACTCAAGTATTTTGGAGGCCTCGTATCTTTCCACTTCAGATATCAAGCTTGGCATACAGAATGCACAGTGAACAAATCCAAATTTGATTACTCAACTGCCCTTTTCCAGGGACATATTGAATTAGGTTCAAATATTTGATTACTTGTTTCACATTACCTCATTGGTGGAACTCAGCTTGTGTTTCAAAAGACAGGATGTGAAAATCCTACCCACAGTCTGATTTAAATAAACAAAAAGCAACATGATACAAGGTCCAGCCCATGCTTCACCATGGAAAACCTCTGATAAGTTAGAAATGTGGAAATGAATCTGACTGCCAGGTACATAAGCAAAGATAAAATATTATTGATAATTCTGTAATAAGTACACTAGATTACCAATGAATGCTGGTCTTATCTTCCACTGAATAATATTTAAATTATCTTAAACAATATGTACAGTGTGTTCCTTGAAGTTTACATGCAAACATGTATATTTGCCTTGTGGCTTGTTACATGTCCATGATATGACATTTAGAAACCCATAATTGGAGTTAATAAAATAATGGATAACAAAAATAGGGGCGCCTGGGTGGCTCAGTTGGTTAAGCATCTGCCTTTGGCTCAGCTTATGATCTCAGGGTCCTGGGATGGAGCCCCAAGTTGGGCTCCCTGCTCAACAGAGAGTCTACTTCTCCCTCTCTCTCTGCCTCTCCCTTCCACTCGTGAACTCGCTCTCTCAGATAAATAAATAAAATCTTTAAAAAACAAAAAGGACAACAAAAATAGGTCACACTGTTAGCAGAGTATAAGTTGAGTAAAAATTTTCCACTTGAATATATGCTACAAATATCAAAAACTACGTAAAAGTACATGGAAATCACAATTTATTTGCATGCTGCAATGTTGCCAAATGTATTACTCTAACTTGTTTTATTTTCGCGAAGAAGAGCTTTATTTCTGAAAGTTGGCAGCAAAGTGACCTGATAGGATGATGATATTCTAAGAGCTTCCAGGCCATGTCAATAAGAAATCCCTGAATTCGATAATTTGATATTTATTCTGTGTTTCTATGATCATTGCTTGAAATTTTCTCATTTTAAATAAAGAGTAAAATGAAGTAGTAAACCACAAGAAGGATATAAGTTAGTTTTATAGTAATAGGTCTAAATAAGCCATGAATTTTAGAAGTGAAATGCTTGCATATATCAATAACTCTGTCTCCTGGCTGATAGTCTGGGCTATATCTGCCGTTTACTTCATTGAAGTTATTTGATGGTATGGGATATGAAATGAGTCGAACCGTATTCCCCAAATGAAACAGAAAGCCATATTATAAAACAGTGCCCCTATAGTCTTAGACCATGTAACAGAAACCAGGAGGTAACCTCTTTCTATTTTTTTTAGAAGATTTTATTTATTTATTCATGAGAGACACAGAGAGAGAGAGAGAGAAACAGAGACACAGCCAGAGGGAGAAGCAGGCTCCATGCAGGGAGCCTGACGTGGGACTCGATCCTGGGTCTCCAGGATCATACCTTGGGCTGAAGACGGCACTAAACCGCTGAGCCACCTGGGCTGCCCACCTCCTTCTATTTTTACTGAGTATATAATTATTAGAATATTGGGTTTAGTTCTAACAGCAACAACAGCTAGTATTGACATCAGGCACACAGTGGATAGAAACTGAGTAATTAATGAAGTCTTAGACTATGGAAATTGATTTGAAAGACTATTCTTATCAAATGGATACCTAAGTGGCTTATTGTCAGGATAAGTGTTACCCACGGAGTACTTTTTGAATGTATTAATTGTTCAATTGCACAAGGGGGTTATACTAATCTAAAATGTCAGGGTTTTTGAAAACAGAAATTCTGTCCATGAAAAACTTGAACCCAATTATGATCAAAACTATGATATTAGTTATTTCAGTGACTCTCTACTAATCAGATAATGTATATTAGGTAAAGGAATCCCGTGGAAACAGCTTCTCTTTATTTTATTCAACGTCCAGCTGGTCTAGTACTGAAAGTTATTTTTCAGAAAGACAAACTAATTGTTCCAAGGCTAATTTGGGGGCCAGCAGAGCTGATAGTGGTTCTGTGGAGGTCACAGCAGGAGAGTGATCAAGATACTTTGGGAGGGCCATGAGTGCCAACCAGAAAGGGGAACTCAATGAGCAGAAGATGGCAGGAATGCACTCCAGCAGACTCATGCCAGGGACAGTCTGACCCAGAGACAGTTTTGGAAAATAGCCTCCATTTTAATGACATTCTACAGGGAGGGTCCTAAATTATTTTAAAGTGCTTTACAAAAGATGCACATGGAAAGGTCATTGATGGTATTTTGGAAGGCTATAACGATGCTTCAATTTTTTTTCTTTTGGGATAGTTGAACAAAGTGACAGAACAGTGAACACTGGTGCATAATTTATCTCATTACTAGTCAGATCTGTTGAAAAAACAATGACCGTACAGCCTGAAGTGTCAATTACCATTTTTGTGTCTCCAGTCTTGACTTATTTTAAAAGCCGAAACAAAGTGGGGTTGCTTAATTTGGTGCAATTTAAGAATGTCTAGGGTGGGTGGGAAAGTTGGTTGTGTGTGAAGGGTTCCGGGAAATGTCTAGAGCCCTGTTAATGCTTCTCACACCTTTATTTGGTTCTTTAGGCAACACCATTAGCTTGCTAGCAATAATGATACTGGTTGGGGACAGCCTGCATAATTTTGCAGATGGCCTCGTGATAGGAGCGGCCTTCTCATCTTCATCTGAGTCAGGAGCAACCACCACGCTTGCTATCTTGTGTCATGAAATTCCACATGAAATGGGTAAGTCGCATAGGATCATGGCTGTCCCTGCTTGTTGAGAAGCCGTGTTTTTCTAGCTATGGTCTGTGGACATCTTTTTCCAACACACAATTGAAGATGAATACTTTCCATTCATAATTTATTTAAATGATTAGAAGACAACTAGAAAAGTAAACTTCTGTACCGTGGGATAAAATTCATTTAGACTCTTTATGATGTTTACCTAGGGTCAGAAGTCACTTGTTTTGGATTCTGGAGAGTTCTATATGGAAGAAAGTCATTAAGAGAAACCTCGTTTTAAAGAACTTTGGCAAGGACTTTAAGACCTGCATATTAAATGTGGGGAAAACATTAAGAGGGGAACTTTACCCATTATGTCAGCAAACAGGCCAATGAGATAAAATAACATTTAAATTAAAGCCAAACCATGGTTTCATCAACTTGATTTATATAAAATGTCTAAGGCCAAGCATAAAATTGAAATGACGGGTGTATGGTAGCAGATGCACAGAAGGCTCTTTTTCTGGATAATCTTAATAGCCCTGTAATTCAAATTCTGCCTCCTGGGAAACAGGAAGAGACAGACTAGGCATTTCTGAAACAGGCCCAGGAACAGCAGAGGCTGGCTCCAGGCACACACATGACCTAGAGAGGGGGCTCTTGTCAATCTTATTACCCCCACTTCCAGGTCTACATTGACCTTTTGGGCCACCCCAACCTCTGGTGTTCAGTGTCTACTGCCCGAAATCCTGTCACCAACTCACCATCCACCCTTCCTAGAGCAATTTACCCAAGAACCTTCCTGAAACCATTAAAATGTAGCTGGTCCAGGTGCTGTATACAGTGGCCTTGCTTTTTAGACATCATAATAAAACCACAGAGGAGTGTGACAGTCTATAGCAGGCCAGCAGAGACATTTTTAAGACCTGTTCATAAGACCAACTTGCAATAGAACTAAGGAACTGAGTAACAAGACTGTCTCTTTACTGAATTTCAGGTCTCCTCTATCTCCCAAACCAAGAAATAGAGGCTCTCAGATCAAAAGATCATTCTTCTTTAGGAGGAAAGGTATATAGAGAATAAGATCATTTTTCTATAATCATCAAGGCAGTAAAACATTTTCTAAAGGAAAAAATTTGTTTTCCTAACCAACTTTTCCAATGATTTTAAAATCTCATATTAAGTAGTTGTCTGTTTCCCCACAGGAGTTCTTGCAGACATAGATAACAAAAGCCAACATAACGTGATTTCGCCTGGCAAGTTTTCAGGCAAAAAGGTTTTAAAACCCTGAAACAGCAAGTCCTTTATTCTGCATTTATCTAAGTTGAAAATGTCACAGAGTGCCAGGAAATAAAGAATATGTCATGGTTCTCCCGGCGTATATTATGTTATCTTAAGGAAAAGTAAAAGGAAGACAGCTCTTGAAATGTAACTTCCTAATAGTATAATAAGAATCCTAGAGAAATATCAGAAAATGTTTTATCAACTGGTCAGTAAACTTTGCTTATAAAATGGGCCCCAGTTGCTGAAATTTGAAACAACCTAATAGCAGATTAATCCAGCAAAGTCATCAATTATATAATGATTATATTTTCTTTTTCCCTTAAATTTTAGGAGACTTTGCTGTACTCTTAAGCTCTGGACTTCCTATTAAGATTGCCATCCTTATGAATTTTCTAAGTGCTCTAACTGCCTTCATAGGACTATACGTTGGCCTCTCTGTATCCACTGATCCATGTGTTCAAAACTGGATCTTAACAGTTACTGCGGGGATGTTCTTATATTTATCCTTGGTGGAAATGGTAAGCTTTGTGGCTTTTCTATGTTGTTTTTCTAAACTCTGAAAATGTAAAACAGAGACAAAGCCATAAAATAGAAGGATAGATGAGAAGAGAAGAATATATTTAATAATATAAAAGACTAAGGAAATATTCTGTGTAATCCAAGAAAGTAAGCTGTAGGCAGAAGAAACATAATTTGAGATACAGAAAATATTGACATCCTTTTAGTGAAATTAAGTGAAATGAATGAACCCTGTAGAACTGCCAAAGAGTGATCATCAGTTCATTCTGCTCCAGCTTTGCATCTCTACATAATGCTTATCCTTCTAACTGAGGAAAGCTCTATAAAACAGCTACCTATATTATTTATGCTTTGGAAAATAGTTCAACTGAAGTTGTCATTAAATTATTTAGCTGTTTGACTTAATTAACCAACTGTATTTTTAAAAATAATGATTTCAACTTTAAGTTTTACTTACCAAAGGGCTATCATGCTGGTGAAAAGAGAAAGATTATACAATCGAGTCTCTAACATTACAACATGTGTTTCTGAGAGCGGTCCTTGCGGGCACTAATGGTAACTCTGTTATCACTTTTCATTCTCTCTAATCTCTTGAAGCTGGAAATTTTTACTTTTTTTTTTTTTTTGGCCTCTTAAATTCTGGAATCTGCAAAATAAACCAATCTTTTTAAAGGTCCCCTTCTATTAGACTTGGTACAACTTAGATGTGTTCATTTAAGTCCTAATATCCTTTCTTCTGTGTTGGAATCATGTACATGATACAGATGAATGAAAGAAATATTTAAGAGTGAAAAATCAGTAGAAAGCCAATCCAAATGGAAGGAAGATGTGTGGTTACATGAATCGTAGAGCAGAAAAGTAAAATACGCAATCTTGAAGGTAATATGTGGAACAGGACCCTTGGGATTGACTTGTGATAGGGCAAAATCTTGCTATTGTCCTGGAAGTAAGTAAAGAGAAATGTTTCATGAAGAAAAAAATCTGAAAGGCAGGAACCTGTCCTAAAACAACTAGATAACCGTGAATTCTGGAAGTAGAATTCAGTAAGAAGGCTCTTCAAGTAAACACAACCATTTTAAACCTCAGTTTAAATACTTATTTTTGGTTGTTTTTCTTAATTCTCCTGAGATTCAGATAGAGGAGGCAAATGCCAAAAGGTACTTCTGTGCTTAGAAATGTTCTTAGATATTATTTACGATACTCGGGGAGTTTCCTAATCTTGATTGTGAAGACAGTGCTAGTGGCGCAAGTTCAACCCACCTCTTCTGAGCCCCAATCCTCAAGCCAAGGTCAGTATGACAATCCTGTGAGCCTTCCACTTTGAGAAATCTGGATTGCTAGCCTTGCATGGTGGCTTCAAAAGAACTCTGTCGCTCATCACTGAATATTGCAAGCTACCTTTTGTTTAAAACGTCTGTGTATCAGTCCTCAAATTCACTCATGAGTCTCCTGATTTTGTTTTCTGCTGCTAACTTCCTCTTTATGACTCAACTGGGGGCAGCTGCTGTATTCTTTTGAAGTTTATTCTGTTTTCGTTTGTTTGTTTGTTGTTGTTTTTTTAAAGTCTGGATCTCTCTTCAACTATGATGGATGTATATTTATCTAGTTAATGCTTTTTCTTTGTTAGAGAGTCTGATCTCCCGAAACAGACCTGAGGACATTATCAGGAACCATTTTTCACGTAGAACCCTCAGCTAAATACATGATTTTCCCCCTCACTCTTTTCTCCCCTTGGTCTTGTAAGCATAAGCAATCGCTTGTAAGAAATGTGGAAGATATCCTCTGAGATTCCAACTAGAATGAATCTTGACCTTGTTGCAAATTACTATTGGCCAAGGAAAAACTGGCAGCCTGGCAAGAAGACAGGAAAGAAAATACTCTGGAGTTTCCTGGGGCTACTTCCTATAATCCAGGTCGCCTGCTCTCACGGCCTTTTGAGTAACTTCTAAACAAATAGGACTCTCACAGAGCAGCAACTTTAACCGTTGCTGTGCTCTGGGGCTGTGCCAGAGAAAATAGTTTTTTGTCATTTAAAAGGAAGAAAACAAGGTTTCAAGACTGTAAAACAGCAAAGAAAATAAATGACAGTAACTAAAGGGTAAGGGGGGGGGGATACTCTCATACACTGGTTATTTCCTAAATGCTGGAAATTTACCAAGCACCTTCTAAGCAGGGCTAATGTGAAAAGACTAGCTACATTTTTGTCTTGCTTGTTTGTTTCAAAGAAATTGGGCGTGTTATTTCAAACTCCCAGAAGAAAAAGAACTAGGAGCAAAAAGGGGGCCATTAGCCGCGAAGTCAGCAAAGCAGAAAGTCTTCACCAGGGAAATCTGGCAGCCTAAATTCTCCGAAGGGGTATGGCCTTATCCAAGCACACTGACTCTCAGAGGCATTGAATGGTTTCTAAGGGAAGTTAGGAATGAATGCAGGCCTGGGTGGCCAGAGGCAATTCATTCTGTCGTAAAGATCAGTGTGCTAGCCTGGGTTTGCCCCAAGCAGAGGCTAAAACCTTTATTTTTACTTTTTTATTTTTTTTATTGGAGTTCAATTTGCCAACATATAGCATATCACGCAGTGCTCATCCCACCAAGTGCCCCCCCTCAGTGCCCATCACCCAGTCACCCCATCCCCCCGCCCAACTTCCCTTCCACCACCCCTTGTTCATTTCCCAGAGTTAGGAGTCTCTCATGTTCTGTCTCCCTCTCCGATATTTTCACTCATTTTCTCTCCTTTCCCCCTTTATTCCCTTTCACTATTTTTTATATTCCCCAAATGAGTGAGACCATATAGTGTTTGTCCTTCTCCGAATGACTTACTTCACTCAGCATCATACCCTCCAGTTCCATCCACGTTGAAGCAAATGGTGGGTATTTGTCATTCCTAATGTCTGAGTAATATTCCATTGTATACATAAACCACATCTTCTTTATCCGTTCATCTTTCGATGGACACCAAGGCTCCTTCCACAGTTTGGCTATTGTGGACATTGCTGCTATACACATTGGGTGCAGGTGTCCTGGTGTTTCACTGCATCTGTATCTTTGAGGTAAATCCCCAGAACAATTGCTGGGTTGTAGGGTAGCTCTATTTTTAACTCTTTAAGGAACCTCCACACAGTTTTCCAGAGTGGCTACACCAGGTCACATTTCCACCAACAGTGCAAGACCTTTAAAGGCAGATGTGAAGGTGGTTCACCCGGGAGGTGATCCCAGGGGCAGGAATAAAGGGCAGGTAGAGTGGAGTAGAAAATGATGATAAGTCAATAAAATGATGCATTTTTGTAAAGTCGATCTCCACTCTGGGGGATCTGCCAACAGGACCTTCTGAGGCGGCTCCAACTCCATCGTTCAAAGCCCAGGGCAAGAGAATGAGGAATGCAGGGTGGGCTGAAGCAAAGTTCTGTGTAAAACTAATCAACAGCCCCTCGGAAATGGTCTCTGGACCAGTGGCTGAGCATCAGAGATGAGAGGATATGAGGAGCCCCCTCAGGAGCAGTAGCCAGCCAAAAACTCAGGAAAGACTTAATGCCTGATAGCTGGTGAATCAGGCTCCAAACCCTATCGGTCTGGAGGCAGTATTTGATATTCAACCATCTTTGTCCTCTAGCACTCAACTTTGATTCCCCTCATCACCTGAGGAGGTAATCTTGGCTGACCCAGAGTTCTCTCCTAGAAGGGCAGCCCAGGTCTTCCCTGATGGTTCTGCTTTGCCCTGGTTGGGCCATGCTTCCTGCCAGCCCCCTAACTTATGGTAGCCAGTGGCAATTATTCCCACCAGTTTGATAACATCTATCTCTGCTGGTTGATCTATTGGCAGGAGGGGCTCAACCCTACTCATGGGTTCAGGTTCAGTGGAAATGCTCCCTGGTGTGTTTTCAGAAACAAAGATCTGTGATCTGACAGTGCTAAACTTTACAGGAATAGGAAGCACAAATTTTATCAGTGGAAGAGCTAGCAATGATGGTGGACCATTGCTTCATGATTTCTCTTTCTGCTATTTCTCCGACTCCCTTCCTTCTATTCACTTTGCATTAATTTTCTGCTTATTTTCTGCTTTTGTGAAACAGAATAACATATCATTGATTTTAAATCTTTTCTTCCTTTATTTTTCTTAAGATTGTATTTATTTATTCATGAGACACACACAGAGAGAAGGAGAGACACAGGTGGAGGGAGTGGCAGGCTCCATGCAGGGAGCCCAATGTGGGACTCGATCCTGGGACTGTGGGATCACGCCCAGAACCAAAGGCAGATGCTCAACTGCTCAGCCACTCAGGTGCCCCAAATCTTTTCTTCTTTTAAATTTAAAGCTGTAAATTTAAAGCTTTTAAAGCTATGAATTTCCCATAAGCACTGTTTTGCCGGATCCCATGTATTTTAATATTCTGTGCTTCTAATACCAATAACTTTGAAACGTCTTTAAATGTCTCATGTAATTTTTTTCTTATAAAAGTATGGCACCTAATTGCTCAATATTTATAACTTTTAAAAGTAGCTTTTAGTTATTTAATTTAATTCCTTCACTGTTAGAGAAATACTCTATATTATTTTAGTCCTTTGAGATATTTTAAAGTATGTGAATTTTATGGCCCATTGTATGGTCTATCCTGGTAAATGCTCTCATCTACATTTGGAAAGTCCATGAGTTCAGCAGTTGTTGGACATAGAGTTCTGTGAATGTCATTTAAGTCAGACTGGTTGATGGTTTTATTCATATTTTCAAATTCCATACTGATTTTCTTTCTTCACTTGTTCTGTCAATTATGAGGGAGTGATGTTAAAGGACAGACCTATATTTGTGGGCTTGCCTATTTCTTTCTTGGTTTTATCAATTTTGTTTCATGCTCGTGAAGCTCTGTTATTGCATGAATGCACATTTAGGGTTATCATGTCTTCTTGATTGAATTGACACTTTTATCATGTGGAAAGATCCCTCTTTACCTCTAAGAAAACTCTTTATCTTGAAGTTTCCATTGTCTGATGTTAATGTAGTCACATCTACTTTTCTACTTATTGTTTGCACAGGACATCTTTGCCATCCTTTCATCTCCCCCTTTCTGTAGAAAGTAAGTGATAGGGTCTTGAGAGAGTATTCGAAGTTCTTATAGAACTGTAAGATAATAAATTTGTATTGTTTTAAGCCACTACCTTAGTGGTAATTTGTTAACATCAACCATAGAAAACTAACGTATCCCTACTACTACTCCTTAACTACCAACCCTGGTTTAGATGTGCTTGGGAACAGAGGCAGCTATGTAGGACTGTCTCATTCTATGTGAGAACTGGAAGTTCCTTCTAAGAAAAGTCTCAGAACTAAAAAGTCCTATTCACCGTCTCTAAAGTTTACAAACTTTCTCAAATAGAAGGAAGAGACAAGCCCTGGAAGTACTATTTTTCAGCAGTTTGGGTAAGAGGCTTTATTTCTAATAAATAGGATTTATTATTTAAAAAATAAATTAACTCATTTGAAAGAACATAAGAGGTTATGGCATGGGAAGGTTTATTTTGGTTCTGAAGCAAGTTTCAGACCTTTAGGCATTTTTCCTAAGGTTTTAGATCCTGCAAAACTGTTTCCATAACAACAAGTCCCTAGAAACCTCCAGGGACTATCACCACAGATGTAAGTAGAGATGTCCCTAGAATTGGCGACAATCAGAACTGGACAAGTGCCCAGGACCCAATACATGAATAGCACCCAAGCTGATAGTGGAGAGGCTATAACTCTGAGAGGTAGGTAGCAGAGAAGGAAGTGATGAGCTCACCAGTTCATGCCAAAACAATATACACCAAGGCCAACTAATTGAGAATAGACCTTATTTCCAGCCGCCTCCTCTATCAATCTCCCTAACTATGTAGTTCTCTGGATCTCTTTCCCTCCCATCTACACTTTGTTTGTTTGTTTGTTTGTTTGAGGGGATGCTCTTTTAAAACTTCTCTTCCTCTTCTGGATTATTACTAATGTTCTGACTTCTCTTACATAATGGGGGAGAAAACTGCAAAATTGAAGAGCAGTCTAGACTACCTTGTGGCTCTATCCTCTGGGAAGTATCTCCTTGGAGTAGTATCACAGACAGACTTGTGTCTAGAGCATTCTCCAATTTCTAGATATTTTTTCTTGAGTGAAAGGCAGGGTAAAGAGTATTTTGAATCTGACCTCAAGATCCTCTGCTTTTAAAATAAGCCCAAACACACAAAAATATATTAAATATATTAAACCCAGTCAATAAATAGGAATTAAGTCAGAGGAAGAGCATCCATTGGCTTCTCTATGTTTATTTTAATTCAGCAAATTTAACTAATTCATGATAGTGGATTGGGTGAAAAGGACATAACTTGACTGACAAAACAGTCAACTTTCTAGCAAGGCATCTCATCTTTTCTTAATCACCTGACTACAAAATTAAACTAAAATAGAATCCTATACTTTTAGGATACTGATTCTTTCCCACTTCCCCGTTATTCTTTATCTTCCAATTTATTGATTTTGCTGGAGTCTTGCTTTCTCAGAGAAACCTAGATATATCCAATGTAATTCAGTTAATAATCTACAATCACCAAGTTGGTTCTGGTAAGAGTCATTTCTCCTTCAAAAAAAACTATTAAGCTATCTTTTCTTTGAAGTTTGATAGTACCAAGGTGTGATACACTTTAAACAATATGCATCTATATAGAAAGCAGATATTTTATTTGGAAGATAAAAATTACTCGATATACATATTTGCTTTCAACACATATTGTACTGAAATCAATGAGTGCAACTGACATCATTTAAAATACTCTTTCTGTGGGGGGAAAATGACAAGCATTTAAAAACCATTTCAGGCAGCAAATTAATGTAATTTAACATTCACAATTATTTCTTCACAATAGCAAGAAGTATGAATCATACCAACAATTTTGAAAGATTTTTATTCTCTTTCTCTATAAATCTTTCAAACTCTATGCTTAGATATTTGCTACTGAGAAAATGGTTAATAGACCCAATTTTGATCAGTGTTGAACCCTGTGATTTCAAAAAACTTGACCACCAGAAACAATTGTATTTTTCTGCTCCTTGCATTTTTTCTCTTCTAACCAGGCTCTCAAACCATGTGCATGCATACACATCTTCCAAAGTAATCCATTTCTTAGGAAAATATTAAAATGGCTAATGACTCTCTTTCCTGAGCTATGCAATTAAGAATTTGCCTAACTAAATCACTTCCCCTAAGAAAAAAATGGAGACATGAACTGTTAAATCCAAGTTAAAAGTAAATAACATCCTTGTCTCTCTGAGTTGTTATGTGACATTGTGGTCTTTGTCTTACAACTCAGTTTTCAAAACAGGAGATTTTATTTTCTGATGTAAATGGCTCCATAAATTCCCTTGGAAAGATAAGATCAGGAAATCAGAAGTCTACAGTATCCTGTACCTGAATATTTAAATAAAATATCTAATGCTACATGTTAAAAAAAAATAACCTTATGATAAGCCTCCTCTTAACTACTTTGGTGATCCCAAGTACACAGAAGCTTGTGATCCTTGCTTTCTTGCTTGCAAGAGAAAATTAAAACTGCTCTATTAAGTTGTTTTGTGAAAAGAGCTTCTAATTTAAAAAGACAAATTCGGGGATCCCTGGGTGGCTCAGCGGTTTAGCGCCTGCCTTTGGCCCAGGGCGCGATCCTGGAGTCCCGGGATCGAGTCCCATGTCAGGCTCCAGGCATGGAGCCTGCTTTTCCTTCATCCTGTGTCTCTGCCTCTCTCTCTCTCTCTCTCTCTCTCTCTCTCTCTCTCTCTATCATGAATAAATAAATCCTTAAAACAATAAAATAATTAAAAAGACAAATTCAACAAAGGACTTGCGTCAATGGGAACAAATCTCCCAATTTTAGGAGTTGGTCAAGTAAAAATAATGATCTTTGTTGAGAGTGTTACTATTAGTAATCAAATATGATGCTAAAATAGAACACACATTTTTTTGTCATATAGAATCTGTGAATTTTATTTCAAGACAGTATTATTATTCTGGCAATTGCTTTTACCCCCATGGAATTTCTAATTCCAGTACAATTAACATACAGTGTCCTGTCAGTTTCAGATGTACAATATAGTGATTCAACAATTCTATACATTACTTAGTGCTCATCTTGATAAGTCTACTTTTTAATCCCCTTCACCTGTTTCACCCATCCCTCCCCACTCATCTCCCCTTTGGTGACCATCAGTTTGTTCTCTCTGTTTAAGAGTCTGGTTTTTTGTTTGTCTCTCTTTTTTTTTTGTTGTTGTTCATTGATTTTGTTTCTTAAATTCTGCATATGAGTGAAATCCTATTTGTCTCTAACTTATTTCTCTCAGCATTATACCCTCTAGGACCCATCCATGGTGTTGCAAATGACAAGATTTCATTCTTTTTTATGGTTGAGTGATATTCCAGTGTGTGTGGTGTGTATGTTATGTGTGTATATATATATATGTTGTGTATATATATATAACATGTATATACATATATATGTTGTGTGTTTATATATATACACAACACACACACACATACTACATCTTCTTTATCCATTCATCTATTGATGGATGAGCTGCTTCCATAATTTGATGATTGTAAATAATGCTGAAATAAACATAGGGGTGTATATATCTTTTTGAATTAATGTTTTCACATTCTTTGGGTAAATACTCTGTAGTGGAATTACTGGATCATATGGTAGTTCTATTTTTAATTTTTTGAGGACCTTTCATACTGATTTCCCAGGTGGCTGTACCAGTCTACACTCCCACCAACAGTGCGCAACGGTTCCTTTTTCTTCACATCCTCACCAACACTTGTTGTTTCTTATGTTTGTGATTTTAGCCATTCTAACATGTGTGAGATGATACCTCACTGTGGTTTTGATTTACGTTTCCCTGATGATGAGTGATGTTGAGCATCTTTTCATGTATCTGTTGGTCATCTGGATGTCTTCCTCAGAAAAATGTCTGTTCATGTCTTCTGCCCATAAAATAGAACATACTTCTAACCTTCTCCTTTAAATTACTGTCAAAAGAAATGACTAAGAAAACGAATTCAATAAGACAAAAAAAAAAAAAGGAAACATATAATAGACAAAAGGATAGATTAGGTTGAAACATCAAACTTTTATTGAATTTAAGTTTTTGGAAATTGTTAGAAGCAAGAATTGATAGAATGTTTTTCAGCAAATATTCTAAGGAAAAATTTCATTCTCCAGGATATTGCAGAAAGAGAAATCTAGTAGGACCTTCTTGAGATTTTGCAGCTGGCAAAACCTCATTCTATGGATAAGCAACCTTCCCTAACTGGTTACAGCCAGAGAAACGGCCAGGTTCCTTCAAGGAAAGGAGACATAGACTTCTCTCCATCATGTAATAGCTGACAATCGCAAAGACATTTGAAGTAGTCCACAATGCAAACTAAAAAAGGGGATTCTAATCCTCTATAATTGGATTATTTTACGGGTTAATTGTCTGAATCCATTTGGGCTCCTATAATAAAAAAACATACACTGGGTGGTTTATTTATTTTTTCTTTTTCTTTCTCCCCCGACCCCTGGGTGGTTTAAACATTTATTCTCACAATTCTGGAGGCGGGGAAGTCTAAGATCCAGGTGCTGGCAGATTTGGTATCTGGTGAGGACCTGCTTCCTGATTTTCAAATAGATGGCTGTCCTGCTGTGTCCTCACACGGAAGAGCATGGAGAGAAGCAAGCTCAGGACTCTGATAAGGGTACTCATCCCATTCAGGAGGGCTTCATTCTCATGACCTCATCTAAAGCCACACCTCCTAATACCATCACACTGGGGCATAGGGTTTCAACATGCACATTTGGAGGGAAGGAAAACATTCAGTCCTTAATATCTATGCTCCAGGACTTTGAGATCTAAACATACCACATGATTCTCACTGCAAAGTGATGATAATGAATCCTTACCAGGCAGTGAAAGACACCTCTTCTTATTAAATGCTACTTATTTTATTTTTTTATTTATTTTTATTTTTTAAAGATTTTATTTATTTATTCATGACAGACACACAGAGAAAGAGAGGCAGAGACACAGGCAGAGGGAGAAGCAGGCTCCATGCAGGGAACCCAACGTGGGTCTCAGTCCCGGGTCTCCAGGATCACACCCAGGGCTGAAGGTGGCGCTAAACCACTGAGCCAGTGGGGCTGCCCTAAATGCTACTTATTTTAATATTATAAGCTAAAGAGTTAATCAAAGCATTCCTTGTGTGTGTCTGCATGTGTGTATGTGTGTTTGCATGTATGTGGTGTTAATTTTGGTAAAATACATATAATGTGAAATTTACCATTTTAACCATTTGAGGTGTATAATTTAATGGCATTAAGTATATGCACATTGTTGTGCAATCATCACCACTATCCATTTATATAACTTCTTTCACCTTTCCAAACTGAAACTCCATACTCATTAAATACTAACTCCCTATTCTCCTTGCCCCTACTCTCTGGCAACCACCTTTTTACTTTGTCTCTATGAATTTGGCTACTCAAGGGACCTCTTTTAGGTGGAATCATAGAGTTTTGGTCATTTTGTGACTAGTTTCTTTAGCTTAGCATAAAGTTTTCAAGGTTCATTCATGTCAGCATGTGTCAGAATTTTTCCCTTTTAAATGCTGAATAATATTCCACTGTATGTGCACACACACATTTTGCTGACGCATTTATCCATCAATGGACATTGAGTTGCTGAATCATATAGTAATTCTAATTTTAATTATTTGTTTTCCATAATGGCTGCATCATTTTACCCTCTCAGTGTCTCTGCATCATCACCAATACTTGTTATATTCTATCATTCTGAAAATAACAATCCTAATGGATCTCAAATGGTATCTCGTCTTCGTTTGTATTTCCTGAATGAGAAGTGATGTTCCTCAGCATCTTTTCAGTGCTTATTGACCATTTGAATATTTTCTTTGGAAAAATGTGTTTTCAAGTCCTTTGATCATTTTGTTTCGATTTTTGTGTGAATGTGAGTTGTAGGAGTTCTTTACATACTCTGGATATTAGCCTCTTATCAGATGTGTGATTTACAGATACTTCTTCCTTCCCATGTTGCCCTTTCACTCTGTTTATAATGTCCTTTGGTGTATAAAAGCTTTAGATGTTAGTAAAATCAAATTTAATCTATTTTTATAATGTTTTCTTCCCTGAGTTTTAAACAATGTACTTAAGAAATCATTGCCAAATCCAATGTTATAAAGATTTCTGCCTATGTTTTCTTCTAAAGGTTTTATAGTTTTAGATCTTACATTTAGGTCTTTGATCCATTTTGAGTGAACTTTTGTATATGGTATAACTAAGAGTCCAAATTCATTCTTTTGCATGTAGATATCCAATTTTCCCAATACCATAACTTGAAAGGGCTGTTCTTTCCCTACCAAATTATCTTGGCACTCCTGCCAAAATCAATTGTCTGTGTTTGCAAATGTATTGCATTCCATTGGTCTATATGCCTGCCTTTATGCTAGGACCACATTCTTAATTATTGAAGTTTTGAAGTTAAATTTGAAATCAGAAAGTGTGAGACCTCCAACTTTGTCCTTTTTTCAAATTTGTTTTGGGTATTTGATGCCCTTGAGATCTTTAAAATAATTTTAAGATAGATTTTTCTATTTCTGTAAAAATATCATTAAGAATTTGATAGGAATTGCATTAAATCTGTCAATCACCTTACCTAATATTGATACCTAAGCAATATTAAGCCTTTTAATCCATGAACATGGGATGTCTTTTCCTTTATTTGTACCTTCTTGGTTAAATTTATTCCTTAGTATTTTATTCTTTTGATGCTATTGCAGATGGAATAGTTTTCTTAATATCCTTCCTTTTCAAAATGTTCATTATTCGTGTATAGAAACACAGCAAATTTTTGCGATGATTTTGTATCATACAACTGCTGAATTTTAAATTGCATTTTAACATCTCAAAAGTAAAAAAAGGTATTAGCACTGGGTAACAAATTATTATTAGAAGGACATGTTTAATATGCAGTATATTTTTAAGGTAATGTTACAGTGAATACAATTGTTTAAATTAAAGACATTTACAAGTCAAAAGAAGTCCATCATTAACCACATGAGCTCATTTCTCTTGTTTTTTTTTTTAATCACCAGAAATCTGTGTTTATTCATATTGTTTCTCTTTTCCTTCAATTTTAAGGTACATGAATGGATAAACATGCATTGATGAGAATAAATAAATAAATCTTTATTTTTTCTTAAAGTTACAAGGGACGATGTTTTCTTAAATTCTTAATGAAGACCGTATGACAAATTTGATCCTTGTGTGATTTTTCATTTACTAAAGTAACTTCCTTGTTAAATCTATGAAGTCTGTGACAGTGAATGCCATATACAATCTTGTTTACTTATCAGCACTAACATCGGTTGTTTACACTTCAGTTCATCTGAAGTTTATTGAATGCATAAGATGATCACTGCTATGAAGAAACAGCCTATGTATGGCTTTATGTTGTCAACAGTCTCAGAGAAAAGCAAGAGGGTCATGTGATTGTTCCTGCGGTTGAATACTTACTAAAATGAGTAAGTTGGTCAGCTAACAGATGAAAGACGAAAGACAAACACAAATCAGTCCACCCATTTTTATTGGATATATAAAGGCCAACAGTCTAATTTCTCCATTTTTCAGCAAGTTGTGATTTCATGGATTACTTCTTCGGAAAATTTTTTTGGAGACAGTGTATGTATAAAGAATCATATAGACTGAGTGTTAGGCTTCACAAACAGTGGGTGAAATTTGGGTGTTGTTAAGAACCATAACAAACCTATCTACCTATTCAATGGACAAACTCCTACATGTCTCTCTGTAATCATTTTTTAGATAATATGTTATTAATGAATAATTATCAAATGACCCTTCCGAAAAGCAAAAGAAAAATTAATTGATTGCCTTATTAACATTGTTGTAAATATGTGGATGAGTGAATATTCAAAAGCTAATTTTTTTCTCATGCGTTGGACAATATACAAATGTTCCAGTGCTTCTTTGTAGCAATGATGATCATTTGGGAAAAAAAAAATCTAGATATATTAGTAGTATAAGACTGTGGAAAATATTTGGAAAAAAAAATCCTTCTGTCCTGAGTCTAAATAGAAGACTTTGAAATGGCACTATCTAGTTTGTCCTAAGCCAGTAAACAATCCAGTAACTCAAAATATGCTTTAGTTTTTTCTTTTCCTTTTTTTTTTTTTTTACTATTTTTAGAATAATAGGAATGTGTGGGTGGAACAGAAGAAATACAACATGATACATAACCATTATAATTCTTCTCCCAGTAGGCCTATACCTCCAGCTAAGAGTGTTTCTTTAATTTATGTAATAACTGGGGAGCCTGGGTGGCTCAGTTGGTTAAGCTTCTAACTTGGGCTCAGATCATGATCTCAGGGTCCTGGGATTGAGCCCTGCTTTGGGCTCCCTGCTCAGTGAGGAAGCTGCTGCTCCCTCTGCCCCTCCCCAGACTGTGCTCTCTCTTGTTTTCTCTCTCAAATAAATAAAACCTTTTTAAAAATTTATCTAGTGACTTAGATAATCAGCCTTTCTTTTTTTCTTTCTTTCTTTCTTTTTCTTTTCTTTTTTTTTTTTTTTTTTGTCTGTACCATCAGCAGTAGTGGCCACTGCCCATGTGTGGCTGTCTCATCAAACACTTGAAATGTGGTTACTGTAACTAGGATATGGATTTTTTTAAATTTAGAAAAACCTTTTTTTTTTTTTTTATGATAGTCACACAGAGAAAGAGAGAGGCAGAGACACAGGCAGAGGGAGAAGCAGGCTCCATGCACTGGGAGCCAGACGTGGGATTCGATCCTGGTCTCCAGGATAGCGCCCTGGGCCAAAGGCAGGCACTAAACCGCTGCGCCACCCAGGGATCCCTATTTTTAGAGGAAAACCTATTTTTTAGAGGAGTTTAAAGTTGAGTAGAAAATACAGAAAATTCCCAAGTGACATCTGACCTACACATGCATACCTTCGCCCACTCTCAACATCCCACACCACAGAGGTACATTTGTTATCACTGATGAAACTATATTGACATATTATCACCTAAAGTCTGTAGTTTACATTTGGATTCCTGTGTGGTGTGGTGCGTTCTATGGGTTTTGGCAAATGACACGTATTCACCCTTGTCATATATAGAATATTTCCCCTGCCCTAAAAATCCTCTGTGTTCCGCCTCTTCATTCCTCCTTTTCCATTAACCCCTAGAAACCACTAATCTTTCTTTTTTTTAAATCTCTGTAGTTTTGCCTTTTCCAGACTGAAATGTAGTTGGAATTGTACAATATGTACCTTTTGAAATTGGCTTCTTTACCTTAGTAATATACTTTAAGATTCCTCCAGATTGTTTCATGGCTTGATAGCTCATTTCTTTTTTAGCACTAAATACCATTGTCTGGATGTACCACAGTGCGTTTATCCATTCTCCTACTGAAGAACATCTTGGCTGCTTCCAGGTTTTGGCAATTATGAATGAAGCTGCTATAAATATTCATGTGCAGGTTTTTGTATGAACCTAAGTTTTCTGTATATTTAGGAAAATACCAAGAAGTATAATCACTGGATAGTATGATAAGAATATGTCTAGTTTTTCTTTTAAGATTTTTATTTATTTATGAGAGAGAGAGAGAGAGAGAGAGAGAGAGAGAGGCTCCCCGTGGGGACCCCGATTCAGGGCTCAATCCAGGACCCTGTCAAAGGCAGATGCTCAACCACTGAGGTGTCCAGGTGTCCCAAGAATACATCTAGTTTTATAAAAGATTTCCAAATGTCTTCCAAAGTGATTGTACCATTTTGCATTCCCACCAGCAATAAGTGAGAATTCCCATTGCTCCAGATCAGCATTCAGTGTTGTCAGTGCATGGATTTTGGCCATGCTAATAATAGTTGTGTAGTGATATCTCATTGCTGTTTTCACTTGAAATTTTCTGGTGACATATGATATTGAACACTTTTTAATATGCTTATTTGCCACCTGTTTAACTTGTTTGGGGAATGTCTATTCAGGTCTTTTAGCCATTTTTTTTAACTGGGTCATTTCTTATTTACGTGCTTCAAGAGTTCTTTGTATGTTTTGGATAACAGTCTTTTATCAGATGTGTCTTCTGCAAAATTTTCCTGGTCTCTGGCTTATCTTTCATTTTCTTGATAGTGTCTTGTGGGGAAGAAAATTTAATTTTTTAAAAATTTTATTTATTTATTCATGAGAGATACAGAGAGAGAAAGAGAGAGGCAGAAACATAGAGAGAGAAGCAGGCTCACCTCAGGGAGCCTGATATGGGACTCGATCCTGGATCCTAATATCACTCACTAAGCCAAAGGCAGACACTCAACTGCTGAGCCACCCACGCATCCCAAGAAAATGTAATTTTAATGAAATTCAGCTTATCATTTATGTCTTTCATGAATCATGTCTCTGGAATTGTATCCAAAAAGGCATCACTATACCCAAGATCATCTAGGTTTTCTCCTTTGTTGCCTTCTAGGAGTTTCATAGTTTTGTGTTTTCCATTTAGACCTATGATTCATCTTGACTTAATTTTTGTGAAGGATAAAAGTTCTGTGTATAGACTCATTACAGGGTGTTTTTGTTGTTGTTTGGTTGGTTGGTTGGTTTTGGGGTTTTTTGGATGGCTGATAGTTCCAACTCCATTTACTGAAAAGACAATATTTGTTCCATCTTATAATTTTTCTCCTCTGTCAAAGAACAGTTGACTATATTTAGGTGGTTCTACTTCTGGCCTCTTTATTCTGTTCCATTAAACTGTTTTTTTATTCTTCCCCAGTTCCACATTGTTGTAATATATTTATTTATTTTTTAAAAGATTTTATTTATTTGAGAGAGAGAGAGAGAGAGAGGCAGAGACACAGGCAGAGGGAGAAGCAGGCTCCATGCAGGGAGCCCGACATGGGACTGATCCCGGGTCTCTAGGATCAGGCCCTGGGCTGAAGGCGGCACTAAAGTGCTGAGCCATCTGGGCTGCCCTTGTGATAGATTTATAATAAATCTTAAAGATTTATAGTATCAACTCTCCAACTTCATTCTGCTCCTTCAATATTATGGAGGCCATTCTGGGTCTCTTGCCTCACCATATAAATTCTGGAATCAGTTTGTCAATATCCATGAAATAGCTTGCTGAGATTTTGAATGGGATTGTGTTGAATCTATAAAGAAACTGACATCTTGACAATATTGTGTTTTCCTACCCATGGACATGGAATATCTCTAGATTTATTTTGTTTTTTTTCTTGATATCTTATATTAGAATTTTATACTTTTCCTCAGATAGATCTTGTACATATTTTTGAGATTTATACCTAAATATTTCATTTTTGGTGCTAATATAAATGGTACTGTGTTTTTCATTCAAATTCCACTTGTTAATTCCTCAGATGTAGGAATTGACTTTTGTATATTAATGTTGTATCTTGCAACCTTGCTGTAAGTACTTATTAGTTCTAGGAGGATTTTTTTAATTTTTTGCATTTTATACATACAAAATCTTTTTTGCATTCTTTTTATTTCCTTTTATTCTCTTATTGCACTCCCTAAGACTTTGAGTTTGATGTTGAAAAGCAGTGGTGGGGGATCCCTGGGTGGCTCAGCGGTTTCGCGCCTGCTTTTGGCCCAGGGTGCGATCCTGGAGTCCTGGGATCAAGTGCCGCGTCAGGCTCCCAGCATGGAGCCTGCTTCTCCCTCTCCTCTGCCTGTGTCTCTGCCTCTCTCTCTCTCTATGTCTATCATAAATAAATAAAAATAAATTTAAAAAAAAAAGAAAGAAAAGCAGTGGTGGGAGGGGACATCCTTGCCTTTACCTGATCTTAGTAAATTTTCTAGTTTCTCACCATTGGGCATGATGTTACCTGCAGGTTTTTTTGTTACAGATGTTCATTATGAATTTGAGAAAATTTTTCTCTATTCTTAGTTTGCTAGAAGATTTTATGACAAGTGGGTGTTGAATTTTGCCAATGCTTTTTATGCATCTATGGATATCTTCTTTAGCCTGTTGGTTGATGTTGTAATGTAGATCATATTCATTGATTGTTAAATGGACCAGCCTTGTATAATTGGATAAATCCCACCTGATTGTGGTTTATAATTCTTTCTATATATTGCTGGATTCAATTTACCGATATTTTGTTGAGGAGTTTTCTAGTTCTGTTCGTAAGAGATATTGCTTTATAGTTTTCTTGTAATGGCTTTAGTTTCAGTATTAAGACACTGCTGGCCTCATAGAATGAGTTAGGAAGTATTCCCTCTGCTTCTATCTTCTTAAAAATTGTAGAGAATCAGTATGATTTCTTCCTTGAACGTTTGGTTGAATTCAATGATGAATAACCTTTTGGAGGATTATTAATTCTTGATTCATTTTCTTAAATAGATAGAGGCATATTCATATTGCATTTTAAAAAATATTTTACTTATTTATTCATGAAAGACACAGAGAGAGAGGCAGAGAGAGAGAGAAGCAAGCTCCATGCAGGAAGCCCAATGTGTGACTCAGTCCTGGGTCTCCAGGATCACACTGTGGGCCAAAGGCAGGCGCTAAACTGCTGAGCCACCCAGGGATTCCCACATCGCATATTTCTTCTTGTGTGACTTTGGCAGTTTTTAAAAGAATTGATGGGTTTCATCTAGATTATCAAATTTGTGGATAGAGAGTTATTCATAGCATTGCTTTATTATGTTTTATTGTCTTTGGTATTTGTAATGATATCATTTTCATTTCTGATATTAGTAATTTGTGTTTTCTGTCCTTTTCTTAGCCTGGATAGAGGCTTATTGATTTTATTGATCTTTTCATAGAATCAATGTTTGGTTTGGTTGATTTTCTTTATTGATTTCCTGTTTTCAGTCTGATTGATGTCTGCTCTACTGTTTATTATTTATTTTCTTCTCCTTACCTTGGATTTAATTTGTTGTTCCTCTAGTTTCCTAAGTTGGAAATTTAGATGATTGATTTTAGATCTTTCTTTCTTTTCTAATACATGCATGCAATGCTGTAGTTTCCCTTTACTCACTGCTTTCACTGAGTCCACAAATTCTGATAATTTTTATTTTTATTTTCTTTTAGTTCAAATACTTTAAAATTTTTCTTAAGATTCCTTCATTGATCTTTGTATAATTTAAAATTGTGTTGTTTAATCTCCATGTATTTGGAGATTATTCAGCTACCTTCCTGTCATTGATTTCTAGTTTAATTCCATTATTATCTTAAAGTAGACATTGTATGATTCCTAATTTTCTAAATTTATTAAGGTGTGTTTTATGGCAAAGAATGTGGTCTATGTTGGTGAATGTTCCATGTGAGCTTGCAAAGAATGTATATTCTCCTGTTGTTGAATGAAATAGTTTATAGATGTCAATTATATCTAGTTGATTGATGGTGCTCTTTGATTAAACTGTGATCTTACTGATTTTTTCCCGGCTGGATCTGTCCATTTATGGTAGAGGAGTGTTAAAGTCTCCAGTTAGAATAGTGGAAACATCTCTTTCTCTTTTCTGTTCTACCAATTTTTGCTTCACATATTTTAACACTCTGTTGTTAAGTGCACACACATTAAAGATTGTTATGTCTTTTTTGAGCATTGAATCTTTTATTTTCATCTAATGCCACCTTTTTACTTGATACCATTCCATGCTCTGAATTCTGTTCTGTTTGAAATTAATAAAGTTATTGCTTTCTTTTGGTTAATGTTAGCATGATATATTTCCTTCTCTGTACTTTTAATCTATATGCATCCTTATGTTTAAAGTGGACTTGTAGACAGCATATAGTTGGGTCTTATTTTTTTATCGTTTCTGAAAAATCCTTGCTTTTTTTCTGTGTATTTAGTCCATTGACATTTAGAGTAATTGTTATTATAATTAGATTAATATCTCCCATATTTGTTACTGTTTTCTAATCGTTGCCTGTTGTTCTTTGTTGCTACTTTTGTCTTCCACATTTTTTCTTCCATGTGATTTTAATTGAGCATTTTATATAATTCCATTTTGACACATTTACTAGCTTATTAATTTTACTTTTTTTTTAGTATTTTAAGTGGTTCCTCTAGAGTTTTTAATATACATTTACAACTAATCCAATTCTGCTTTCAAATAACACTGCTTCATGGATAATAGAAATACCTTATAATAAGAAATTATTCTGGGGATCCCTGGGTGGCTCAGCGGTTTAGTGCCTGCCTTTGGCCCAGGGCGCGATCCTGGAGTCCCGGGATCGAGTCCCGCATCTGGCTCCTGGCATGGAGCCTGCTTCTCCTTCCTCCTGTGTCTCTGCCTCTCTCTCTTTCTCTATGTCTATCATAAATAAATAAATAAATAAATAAATAAATAAATAAATAAATAAATCTTAAAAAAAAGAAAGAAATTATTCCTAGTCCATCCTTCCCATTCTTTGCATCATTGCTGTCAATCATTTCACTATTATATAATCATACATAAAAATACACACACACGCATACATAATCAAGTACATTTTTGCTATTATTGTTTTAAATAAGCCATTATCTCTGATCAATTAAAAATAAGAAAAATAAAAGCTTTTATTTTACTTTCACTTATTTACTTTCTGATGCTCTTTCTACCTTTTTTTAAAGATTTTATTTATTCATGAAAGAGGCAGAGAGAATAGCAGATACATAAAGAGAGGGAGAGGGCTCCTGCAGCAGAGATCCCAATGCGGTACTCAATCTCAGGATGCCAAGATCATGACCTGAGCCAAACAAAGTCAGAGAGACTCAACCATTGAGCCACCCAGGTGCCCCAGTGCTCTTCCTTTCTTTATGTAGATCCAAGCTTCTGCTTTTGTTATTTTCCTCTCTCCAAAGAACTTCATTTAACATTTTTTTTTCTGGCAACAAATTTCCTCAATTTTTTGTCTGAGAAAGTCTTATTTTCCTTTCATTCTTGAAGGTTAAGTGTGGGGGTACAGAATTCTAAGTTGGTAGCTTTATCTCTCAACACTTTAAGCATTTAACCTCACTCTATTTTTGCTTGCATAGTTCCAGAGAATTCAGATATAATTCTTACCCTTGCTTCTCTAAAGGTAAAATTTTTTTTTTGGTTTTGTTTTTTTGTTTGTTTAATCTGGCTTCTTTCAAGGTTTTTTCTTACCTTTGTTTTTTTAAAGTTTGAGAATGATATGCCTATGTGTAGAGTTTTGTGTTTTTGTTTTATGTTGTTGGCATTTATCCTGCTTGCTATTCCCTGAGCTTCTTGCATCTGTGATCTGGTACCTGACATTAATTTGGGGGGAAATTCAGAGTCATTATTGCTTCTAATATTGCTTCAGGTAATAAGGTAATATTTTTTCCTCTCTCTTCTTTTTCTGGTATTTCATTACACCATTACACCTACATTACACCTTTTCCCTCCTGGTTTGGATATTGTATTTTGGGTTGTTGGGTTTTTTAGTCTTTTTTTTCTCTCTGCTTCTCAGTTTTGCAAGTTTCTACTGTCATATCTTCAAACTCAGAGTTTTTTTCTCAGCCACATCCAATCTAATAATGAGCCCATCATTCTTCATTTCTCTTGCAGTGTTTTTGATCTCTAACATTTCTTATTTATTAGAATTCCTATCTCTATGTTTTTATAACCCACCTTTGATTGCTTATGTTGTCTATTTTCCCATTAATTCCTTACCATATCAATCATAGTTTTTGTTTTGTTTTGTTTTTTAATTCCTGGTTTGATAATGCCCATTTTCCTTCTGTATCTCACTCTGGTTCTGATGGGTGTTCAGTCTCTTCAAACTGTGTTTTTTGCCTTCTAGTAATTCATGTTATTTTTGTTGAAAGGATGACATGATGTAGGGGGTAAAAGGAACTGCAGTAAATAGTCCTTTAGTAATGTAATAGTAAGGTATGGAGAGAACAGTAGCATTCTATAGTCCTTTGATTAGGTCTTGGTCTTTTGGTGAGCCAGTGCTCCCAGATGATGAGCTTCTTGTCTCCTCCCCCTTTAGGTGGATGAGAATGGCTAGAGGAGGGTGAAATTGACTATTTCCCTTCCCTAGGTATAAACTCTGATAAAACCCCAGCAGTGTAGGCTCTGATAACATAGCTTTTATAAGGGAACTCCTTGTTAAGATCAAAATCCTCTGGCATCTCAAAATGGTTCCTTTATCTCCCTCCTGATAAAAGCATGAGAGGATTCCCCCACCCCCCAATATTCACTGTGAAAATTTAGTAGAGCTCTTGGCAGAAAAATCCACAAAAGTGGAAATTAAGACTTAAGACTGGATCCCCCTAGAGTTTTTAACTTTTAGGCTTGTCTACACTAAGCCTCTAATAATTTGTCAATTACAGTTTGCTTCTCTACCCTGCCACACAAATTTCTGCTTGTAGGTTTTTGCTCAGGTAAGTTGTGATTCTCTGTATACACTTGTGTTTCTCTCCAATGTTTGGGCCAGCCATTTGACCTCACTTTTCTGTTATATCTGAAAGAGCTGTTGATTTTTCAGTTTCTTCATCTTTTTACGTGTTGAATGAATTGGTGACTTATAATCTTGTATGACATACCAGAAACCAGAGGTCTTTGATGTTAAATTTTTAAGTATATTGTTTGCGTATGCAAACAGGAAATTGCAGATTTGGGAACCAAATCATGACTTTGACTAACAAATTTCCATTTTGTTCTCAGATGTTGGTCTTCTGCAAAGACACAATTAAACTCTTCACAAATGTGACAGTAAGAGCAGTCCATGGAATATGTGCCCCAAGAGAGATTAAGCCTTATTAGGACAGCCTATAAAATAAGTTTTTGAGGTTTTCTCTCTCATCATATTTCTTAGGAACAAGAGTGGCTCCTCTTAGCAAATGCAAATGTATACCTAATTCAGTATGCACTATGGATTTTAGGGACTTTCTGAAAAGAGGGTGGTATGTCAGTTATCAAGGGAGCTTCATGAATGGAGAAGCAAATCATCTCCCTTGAAAGTGGACAATGCCAAAAACTATTCCTGAGCATTCCTGAGAGAGGAAAAATATTTGAATTACAATCTTACCTTCAAAAGAAACATCACTGAATGTCTTCAGTAAGTGAATGTTGAATATTTATATTTAAATTGTAAATTTTTCATAATGAAAGGACTTTGATTTTTTTAGTGCTTTTTTTGAAACACTGGATGCTGAACTTTCTTTTTCACTATGTACATTTATGATTCATACTGAAAGTAAATGTTGAAATATCTAGTGAGAGATCTTTAACACCAACCATAAACCAGTTTCAGATTAAGGGTGGAAGTAGACAGAGAAGGCTTTGCATGGCAAGACTGAGCTTAGAATTGTAAAGAGAGACCAAAGATCTTAGTTTCAGAGAATGTTTTATAGATCACCCTCCTTTGTGATTAGTTTTTCCTAGTACATAATTACTACATAGCACATGCCTTTAGAATTTATCCAGTTTCTTGCCTGGTGGATTCTAACATTCTCTGTGAGTATTCCTTTTAAAACTTTAGCTTGACTATGTATATAGCTATAAGCACTGACTCAAGTGTATCATTTACTTAATATCACTTTCTAAAATGTTCAAAAATTCTAATGAGCCGTTGGTCATCATATCTACATCTCAGGTAGTTAGAATTATAGGGGTCATTATGTGCAGACAAGTCAGGTACTGTGTAGGCTTGGTGCATCTCAGGGAATTTCTCTGCTGTGTCTGATTTAAATTTGAAAACAAAACAAAACAATGGCATGATAAAGGGCTATCTTTTAAGTAAAGATTTTTCTTCTTCTTTTTCTTCTCCTCCTTATCCCTCTCTCCTCACCCTCTTCCCCCTCCCCTCCCTTCCCCTCATCCTTCTCCTCCTCCTCCCTCCCCCTTTGTCGTGGTCATTGTGCCTTTCTTTCTTTCTTTCTCTCTCTCTCTCTTTCTCTCTCTCTCTCTTTCTTTCTTCTTTCTTTCTTTCTTTCTTTCTTTCTTTCTTTCTTTCTTTCTTCTTTTTTCTTTCTTCTTTCTTTCTTCTTCACCAGAAAATTACTATCATGTTTTGGCATCTGCTGATTTGAGTTGGGGAACTTGCTAAAAAAGTAAGTTACTTTCCACCTCAAGGTTTCCAAGTTTCTGGTAGAAATCTAAAAAAATATATCTTAGCTCTATCTCTGGGCAAAGGTATTTTGCTAACATTTCTTCTCTTTTTTCCTGACCTTTTTCTTCATTATTCACATGCTCTATCCAACATTTCAGCCCCTCTAGTCTTAGGATAAAAGAAAGTTAAGATCTGTAAAACTGCTCAACAAAAGAATTTAATTGCCCTCTCTTGAAATCCAGGGAAAATGGGGAGCACTAAAACTGATGTCAGAATTTTTTTTAAAGAAAAAACAAAATACATACCCTTGGAAATAAACTCTATGGATCTTTATTTTCCTTCAAAATTTACTGACTGCAATGATAAAAAAAAATACATAAGTAAGTGAAATGTGGCAGACGTTGTTGAGATTTGGCATTTTATATATGGATCTTTTAGAAAGACTTTTTGTAAGACTCTCTGGTATTTGGCATTTTGGTGTATATCCAAGAAATATTACAATTTACATATTCATCCATAATTATCCAAAAAAGAACCAAGTATTGTCTCAAAAGCAAGCTTAGCTGGACTTTCTTACCAATCTCATTTATGTGCAGACATGAAAAGTTCATATAGACAATCCAGAATAAGATGATCCATATCACAATGAGAATCTCCTTAAACTTTTTCTGAAATGTTGATTTTCTCTGTCTATTTCTATAGGCTTACAAAGTAGTCTTTTTTCAGTAGCTTTTTTCAAGTACATGTGGTCTGCCTTGAAAACAGAACCTAATAACATATCTGTTATAACAAAAGCAGTATGATATCTATATGTTGCACAATATATTTTCTCTATGTTTTTATCACATGCAATGACTTTTATGTTTAGTTGTACATTTTTAGCATTGATATTTCCACTTTTTTCTAATTAGGTAGAAAGGAATTGGTCATAATAGAGATGAGTTTCAGGTAGAATGCTGGTCTTTACAGGTCTTTGAATGTCCTTGTTAGAAGGTAGGGGAGAGGGGCATCTGGGTGGCTTAGTTGGTTAAGTATCTGTCTTTGGCTTGGGTCATGATCCTGAGATGGAGCCTGAGTTGGGCTCCCTGGTCAGTGGGGAGTCTGCTTCTCCCTCTCCCTCTGCTGCTGGCCCTGCTTGAGTTCGCTCTCTCTCAAATAAATCTATAAAATCTTGAAAAAAAAAAAAGAAGAAGGTGGAAGAGGGACACTAACTGAGAAGGCACTTGGAGAATAGAAAATGAAGAGGCCATTCCATTTAGTTTACATAGAATCTTATACAGGGTAATTTACTGACAGAGGGTAGGGGTGGGGGGATTGGGCAGGCAATGATCCACAGCAGCCGCATAGCTATTCTCTGCAATATCCAGACCTTAGGGCACAGATTATATAGAGTGAGGGGACACACAGAAGGGCATTGTCACACATACCTCAAAGGACTTTCCTGCCCCTAATTAACAGCTAATCTTTAATTAGATCTTGGGCATCACCTGTGCATCAGGAAGGAGGAATAACTATGTTATCTCTAACAGATTCAGGGGAGACCAAAACAAGCCTTCCCCAAATCCCAGCCTGGGTGGGCATTTCTAAGGTATGTATTAATCTCCAAGGGGCCTGGAACATGTAGCCCCAAAGGAGGTCACTGAGCAAACATGAACATGATGGAGGGCCAAAGATAGAGCCAATATTGTCTGCACTCCTACAGTCCTCTACAGTAATGAGATGAGCTGACTTCTTGTCCTAGTTCTGACATCACATCTATATGACTTTGAGTAAGTCATTATCCTCCTTGAGCCATTATTTCCTCAAAACTAAAAGGAGTTAATAGTTTTCTCTCCTGCAGGATTATGAGGAGTAAATGGGACAATATAAGAAAGCACATGGTAAGACAGATGTAAATGAAAGTAAGTGCTGCATAAGACTATCAGCCCCAGCATCCTGGAAGACCTCAAGGGAAAGATGAGCTGCTGGAAGGCACACCTACATGGATGGCAAGATATTGTAGAGCCAGTTCTTTGATTAAAAAGTAAAAAGCAAAAAAAAATGCCCCCCAAAAAGTAAAAAGCTGGAATCTTGTTGCAAAATTTCCCAGAAAACATTGAGTTCATGTGAATGGTGGCTCCTAGAGTTGTAAAATACTCATGATGTTTTCCTGTGGATAATGCCATCCACATACTCAGAATATAGAATTCTTGGTGTTCTTCCTGGGAGTGGGTCCACTGACATAGCCTAGAAGCCCTTATAAACACATTTATTTAATGCTACCATGTGTTGCACACTACAAACCAACAGATGCTCTATAAATTTAGGCCGGTGAAAAAAACAATAGGTCAAACAATTGTTTTAAAAATTGTGGTATTTTGATTTAGTTGGGACAGAAGCTAATTGGGATTATGAACGACATCCCAAGACACTAATTTAATCTCTGCAGTTTCATGTTGAGGCTATTAAATCTACCTAATTAAGACCTACTTCTTTCCAACTGAAGATTCTCAGTAGAAGTTCAAGGCAAAGATGGAATTAGAAAATGAGCTTTCTAATGTGTAGGTTAAGACATTGATGGTTTGAAAATATATTTCAAGTTCTATCTGTTGAACTAGAACCATTTCCACCACCATGCTTTATATCTTGTCTGTTTTTCTCAACAATTCACTGAAAACCATCATGATGGTTCAGTCAGTTATTCATATTTTGTGAGTACTTGCCCCAAAAAATCTTTTTAGAAATTACTTCCACTTCATCAGAGATGAATAGCCAGGTGGCACTAGACACAGTAGACATAAGGTAAGCTGTTAAGTCATCCATATCTTCCGATGAATATTAATTACCTTGCTTGAAAAACAAGAAGGTGAGGGAACAATGCAATGTCTTAGTGTATTTGGAATTAAGGTTAATCAAAGTTTGAGCCTTTGACATAAAATGGCATAATTGTGTCTCACAGATGGTCTGATATACAAATTATTGAGACAGAAGGAAACTGGCCACCTACATCGTCTGTCTTTGAAGTCAACTCTTGGAAATTGCTTATAGACTGTTGAGAATCAGATGTATTGGGTAATTTTAATGCCTGTATCTTGTTAATCCCTCAAGAGTACCATCAATTAATTGCCAGCTTTTTGGGAACAGTATATGGATTTTCAAAATGCCATTTAAATGTATAATAGATGATGAACCATACAGGGTTACTCTAAAGAAGCATGGTTAACCTCATGTTTAAATATGGCAGAAAAACACCAAAAGGACACATATTTTGTTTAAGGTCATCCACCCAGGACAGCATTTTTGGATCTTACTTTGCCTTTTGTTCAACTCATCCATGTTAGGGTGTGAGAGCAGGTCATAATCATCCTAATCTTAATTCTGTCAGTTTATCTAGTTAAAAGGGAGAAATACCCAAAGAGAGCACTCAGAATACTCTTGTACAGACATTAAAAAAAAATGTCAACCGAGCAAAAGAATACATCAACCTTTTTTGCCATGTACCTAAAGCCCTTGCATATTTTATATTTTTTTTCTGTAAATAATCCAGTAGTTCTCAAACAGAAGTGATTTTTTTTGCCCCCCCTCAGGGGACATATGACAACATCTAGATACATTTTTGGTTGTTACAGCTGGGGTCAGGTACAGCTGACATCCATCCGGTAGAAGTCAGGGATCCTCTAACACACAGGAGAGCCCCCATAACATAGAACAAAGAATGATCTGACCCAAAATGTCAATAATGTCATTGTCAGATTAAGTCTTTCCTCCATGTTGACTTAAGCCAGATTTCCAATGGAAATGACCATGTCGTACAAGAGATACACTCACTCTCATCTCCTCAGGATGAGGGATTCAAAGGAACGTGAGATGAAAACATCATGGGGATGAAAGATACAGCATAGGGAACATGGTCAATGGTATTATAGCCTTGTAAGTTGACAGACGGTAGCTACACTTGTGAGCATAGCCTAAGGTATAGAGATATTAATTCACTATGTTGTACACTCAAAGCTAATGGAACAATGTGTGTCAACTCTACTTCAATTAAAAAAAAATACAAAGAAAAAAAGGACACGTTGAGGTGCTTCCCCAAGATACCCACAAGAACATTCTCCTCTACATGGTGTTGAAGTCATTCCACTAACGATACAGCAGCCACTTGCCTCTCTGAGAGTCACGTACAGTCTTAGGGCATGATGTCTTTATGATTCTAAAGGTCAGGAAGACCTTGTGATCTCTTTGAAAGGAGACAAATGTGTACTTTGTACCAACCACTGCATTTAACGGCTTCATAAACCTAGCAGAACACTCAAAAATAATACTTTCAATCTGTTATCTATTTCACATTTAAGTGCTTTCTGAACACAGAAGTAAAAAGTTCTGGGTTTGCTTTCAGCTGATCACTATGTCATTTTAAGACTTCTGGCAACCCCTAGGATCCTTCTAACCACAGCCGAATGACTTAATTTATCTTACATTTTTAAATTTTGGTCAAGAGTAGGTATTAAGCATTTTGTAACTGTTTGGGGAATTTGAAAGGTTATTAAGTTCTGAATAACAGAGCCTCTCATGTTTTCCCACCAAACTTTTCCCAGCAGTGAATATATCTGGATCTTATTCTGGTTTTTTATTCTTTTTTTAGCTTCCTGAAATGACTCATGTTCAAACACGGCGACCCTGGTTGATGTTTCTCCTGCAGAACTTTGGATTGACCCTAGGTTGGCTTTCTCTCTTGCTGCTGGCTATATATGAACAAAATATTAAAATATAAGTTGAGTCTCAAAATCCTTCACAAATAAATTTATATGGCTTCATTTTGTTGCTTTTGTTGAAAGTGTCGATAGTGGCTTGTAAATTAAGTCTTTTTATCTTAGAGGAAGGGTGTATGTCTTTTAGTTCATTAACTTATTAATTTTATGATGCACTTTTGTTTTAGAATATAAATGTCAGGTTGTCCTCAATTGAGATTTTGATAGTAGAGCCCAGCACCCTGATGGAATTCATATCTTTTTTTAGGAATTAGTAAATTCTGAATTAATTCTGGTAAATTTTCAAACAATATTGTTTTGCCAATAAGGAATGTTTGAAGCAGATAGATGCCTCTTGGGATCAAATTGGCTGCAACTTCTTCTATGTCAATAATGTTTTTCTTCTTGTAAGATGATAAGCCATAAGCAAAATAAATTACAAATAAATGTAATAAAGTCTAGTGTTGATGTTATGATTTGTATGACCTTCTGTTACTGGGTGTCAGATTCTGAGTCAATCCTTATAAAACCAATATAGTATTTTTCACCTGGAAGCATTACCCACAGGCTCATGAATGCTTATAAGTCAGCAAACTCAGGAAGCCTAAAGGATAATGGGTCAGCGTCTTATCTAATCACCAAGTGAAATCTATTCTATGTAAGGAAAACTGGAAACAAAAAGGGAAGTTAAGAATTTTAAGTAATAAAGCTGCAGTGAGGCAGTAGATCAATGCATAAAGTCACACAGATTCATCAGAGTGTACTTATGGATCTAATATTACTGACAATGTGATATAGTTTGTATTTGCTTGAGGAGACCTAAACATTGTTCATGAAATGTTCAAGCAGCATTACTGACAACCCGGCAAAATTATTAAAATAGAAAATAACTCTGGCTTTAGTTATTTTTCTTGGAAAACAGTGGCCTAATATTTTTCTTTTTTTTTTTAATGATATATCTTGACTAGGGAAAAAGCCCATTTTTCTGCCAAAATGACTCATGACAATCAAATACATCTCTTGCCTCTTTCTTACTAGTAGGCAGATACTCTTTGGCATGTCCCACCCAAGCACAGTCTTTTTCAACCACCTTTATTTGATTTCAAAATGAGGCTGGTTTCTTCTTCAGTTGTCTTTAGAGCTTGATTTAATAAGGGGGCCTCATGACACAGTGCAGTCATTCACAGATGTTGGCAAACATTAGGCTCAACTAGAGGATTTATTCAAACACAGAATGTTCACCTCCATCTTGGGAGTTTCTGATTCTGTAAGTCTGGGTAGGCTTTGAGACTTTGGTTTTGAACGACCTCCAGGTGGTACCAATGCTGCTGGTTGGGCCCCCGCTTTGAGCTACACTCGTGTGGTGGAATCCAGGCACACAAAGCTGTTGCCCAAGAGCTGGTGATTCTGATTAAACTGATTAATACGGCAAAGCTCAAACCAGACCAGTGCTCCTGGGTTGAAACTCATTCCCCTTTACATCCTTGCCTGGGAGCATCTGACCAGTCAGAGGAGTCCATGGATGAGGAGTCCACAGAGAGGCACTTTTCTTTATGTTTGCCTTAAAGGTAAGCAGACCTGACACATTGAGTTTTGCCCTTCTTTTGTTAAAGAATATAGTAATTTGTAGTTGAACAAAAAAAAAATGCCTTTGTATGGGTCAACACAGCACAGAGGTTGCATACAAGAAGCACCTGGCATCATCTGTGTTTTGGTTTCTATGACCAAGTTCTGATTTTGACATTAAGCCTTAATTTATGCCAATTTAATTAGAAAAGCTCTGATAGATGACTTTATTCCAAGGTCAAGTTTAGAGTGGTTTGGGGCCAACTAAATTAAAATGTTTGATGTGAGCTACTCCATAACCTTCAAGTTAGAGTGAGTGTCACCTGACCTCTAGGATGAGGATGTGGGCATAGGTGTTTGCAGGGAGTCATGTGTTGGAATGATTGGAGGGACATCCTCCATGAGCATTTTGCAAGCCTACAACTAAGGCCTTGATTGTAAGCAGAGTGCCAGCCATCATAGGCCACCTGTAGAGGTAACCCTAAGAATAGCATGATGTAATGGCTTCTGATGGCACCTTTCTGGGCTCACGACTACTTCCTTCTCCTACCTTAGCTGGCTGTTTGCTAATCCACTGAGTAATCCAATAGTCTGAGATGGAGCTCCAGCCACAAACAATCATAGAATTGCTAGAAATTCTCTTGTTCCTCAAAACTGAGTGATAATGATAAACCTATTAGACCAACTATTTGCCTTCTAAATATGCACAGAGCCTAAATTTGGGATGGCTGAATTTTGTCATCCCGGCAAGTCATTTAAATTATGTGTTACTCACTGAGATTTGGTGTAATTGGTGTGTTCCTTAAAGCCAGATTTCTCAATAATGTTAGAGTATTTCTGTTTGCCAGGCCTAAATTTAGGATTCCAGTGTATTTCTACTTGGTGATTGATTTGTTTTGTAGTCACTGAGCTAGAAATGGTCCACAAAAAAAATCAAGGGACAAATCACACAGAAATCCTACTTGAACATCTGTCACCCACTGACAGCCATGTTTAGGGAAAGGGGAATTGGCTCCACGTCACTGTGATGCTAAGTGCAGGGCCTGGGAAGATGGTTTCAGTGCTGTAAGCTTACCAGTATGAGACTGTTATATGTATGCACGTAGAAATTGTGGCCAATACCACTCCTCCCAGAACTCACATTTTGGAGGTGAGACTGTGCCTATTTCTAAGACACCTGTCAGGATACTGCACACTTACCTGTTCCTTTCTCTTCAAAGCTGGAGGGTTTGAGGCTGCTACTCACCAGGTAGACTGGACTGCTACTCACTAGGTAGACTGGACTACTCAGTTTGGGGCTCTTGTGTGATCGTTTAAAAAAAAAATCAGGTTTTAAACTGGAATCTTGGTTCAAATCCCAGTGCTGCCATTTAGTGGCCTTATAATTTCTTTGTACAACTATGTCTTCTCATGTAAAATAAAACTAACAATGGAACCTAACTCATAGGATTGTGGTGAGGTCCATATGAGATACCTACTGCTCACAAAGCACTTAGCACAGTACCTGGAAAATAGAAATGGCTCCAGAAAGATGAAATTACCCATTGTCATCAGTTTCACAGTTTACTTCTCAGGGCTATATTTTGGGTCAAGGAAATGTCTTGTCTTGTTGGAGAAAGGAGATCAAGGCTTTTTATGTAATGTCTGAGATCCTCTGGTGATGCCTACAAGCCAGCCCCCACCAGTTCTGAGCTGTGTGCAGGTACTTTCACCTTTACTCACTTCCAGATCCAGAGAGATGGGGCCCCCTTGGGCTGACCCTCCTCCGCCCATCTCCCTGGGAAGCCTTCATCCACATGTCATAAGGCTTGCGCTCAGTGTGAGCCCCTCTCTCCTTCCCTTTCTCTCTCATAATAGATGAAAACCTGTTATGTTCTACTCCACTCATACTTCTAAGGATGTAGAGGTCGACTCATGGAGCCCTGAGGTTATGGTTACTGTTATGACTCAATCTCAACTCCGGGAGAGCAAAAAGTAGCTCAGTAGATTGCCCATGTTGCCAGAGCACCTGCTGTCTAAACAGTGAGGCCTGGCCTGTCTAAACTGCCTGACCTGCCCCCTGGCTGGCAGCACACATAGCCTCCACTGGACCCCAAGGACACCATGGACAGTGGTGCTCATCTCCCCCAGATGCTGAACATAGCCATAGTGCCATAGCTCTCTTCAATGTGGGGGGACGAGCCCCACATTCTCATACTTTACTTACATAGGCACCTCTCAAAACCCAACTAAAACTGTAGGGAGTTTGAGAGGCTAAAGAGACATTACCAAATCCAAAGGGATACCCCGCCCCATTGCTCCTTGAAGGGCCTACCTATGGAATGTATTTGCACAACCTGACTGTACCCATGCACCCACCCACCCTACCCTGCCCCCGCCACAATATCCACATCTCAGAGCAGGATGTTTGTCATATAGATCTTCCCCTGCACACTCCTCCATGCCCCACACCCAGTTTTGCAAAGTCTCTTGCATCTCAGAAGCTTCTCTTATATAACTCCCTCCATGTCCCTAATCATACTTAACAACATCAAAAAATTTCCCTCTTCCCCTGCTCACAGAGAGGGATGCTTTACCTGCGCTCCCACCAATTCCCATCTGTACCCTTGGCTTCACTCAAAATTTTGGAAAATATCTAGGATTTCTGTTTTCGAGGTATGTTGTCTCATGGTCTCACCATTCCCTTAAACATCAAGCAAGGCCGAGTGCCCATTGACAGCCTACTGGATCACATAATGCTGGTGCGGGAACTGAAGTCAACCATTTAAATCAACTCTTTGATTTTATAGTCGTGTCATTACAGCAAACGTATTTATAGCACTCTGTGCCAGACACTATTAAAAGTGCTTTATGAGAGTCATTAAATTCTCTTAAGAACCCTGAGAATGTAGGCCTTATACCATTTTCACGCTCCCTTTTACAAATAAACAAACTGAGGCCCAGAGAGGTCAGTTAACTTGCCCAAGTTACAGAGCCAAGGCAGGCTGGCTACAGAATCTGCGATCTTAATCCGTATATCACATGGCTTCTATAGAGGGGAAACTGAGGTTCAGAGAGTCTAAATGATTTCCTAAGCTCTTACCCCTGGAAAGGAATTGACATAGGACTTCATTCAGATCTCTGGCTCTAGTCTAGCCATCTTAACAATCTCCAGGCCTTGCTGGTCTTGCCCAGTCAAACTCTTTACCTGCAAGATCTTGGTCATTTGAGGTTACTTTAAAAAAAAAAAAAATTTATTTATTTATTTATTTATTTATTTATTTATTTATTTAGAGGTTGCTTTTACTACCCAATTCATGTTAATTTCTCCCCATGAGGATGTAGAGTCTAAGCAGCAAGATTTTTTTAAATTGAAATATAACTGACATATAACATATTTCAGATATACAATAAGATGGTATTTGTATGTCATGAAATGTTTACCACAGTAAGTCTATCTAGTTACAATCTATCACCACACATAGTTACAAATTTCTTTTCTTGTGTCGAGAAGTTTTAAGATCTACTCTCAGCAGCTTTCAAATGTACAACAGTGTATCGACTATAGTCACCATTCCATGTTACATCTCATGACTTATTGATTTTATAAATAGAAGTATATATCTTTTGACCACCATCATGCGTGTCTCCCACCCCCATCTCTCTGCTTCTGGCAACAACCAATCTGTTCTCTAAACCTCTATGTTTCCTTGGGGGTGTTTTTTGTTTTAAGATGCCACTTATCAGTGAGATCATGCAGTATTTATTTGTCTCTGTCTCACTTATTTCATTTAATGTACTCAAGATCTATCCGTGTTGTCAAAAATGGCAGGATTTTCTTTTATTTGTGGCTGTATAATATTCCATTGTGTTGAGTTTATATAATGAAATACTAATATATATGTAGAATATATATTATATATGTAAAGGAATATTGATATATATGTGTGTGGTGATATATACAGCCCATCACCACATAATATTTGTATGCCATCATACATATATATGTGGATATATATATATATACATACATATGTGGATATATATACATACATATATGGATATATGGATATATATATCCACATATATATCACCATATATATGTATAAATAAAAATCTCAAATTTTCTTTATCCATTCATCCATTGATGGACACAGGTTTCCATATCTGGGCTATTATAAATAATGCTACAACTAAAATAGGGGTGCAGGTTTCCTTTTGAGTTGTTTTCATGTCCTTCAGATAAATACCCAGAAGTGGAATTGCTGATCATAAGGTAATTCTATTTTAACTTTTTGAGGAATCTCCATACTACTTTCCCTAGTGGCCTCCCCAATTACATTCCCACCAGCAAGATCACAAGGGTTCCTTTTTCTCTGAAGGGTTTTCTTTCTCTGAAGAAAGGAAGGTTGGTTTCTCACCAACCCTTGTTATTTCTTGTCTTTTTCATATTAGCCATTCTGACATATATGAGGTGATAGTTCATTGCAGTTTTGATTTGTATTTCCTTGATGATTAGAGATTTTGAGCATTTTTCATATACTTATTGGCCATTTGGAAGTCTTACTTGGAAAGATATCTATTCAGGTGCTCTGCCCATTACTTAATTGGATTTTTTGCAGGTGTTTGTTTCACTTTTTTTAAAGATTTTATTTATTTATTCATGAAAGAGAGAGAGAGGGAGAGGCAGAGACACAGGCAGAGGGAGAAGCAGGCTCCATGCAGGGAGCCCGATGTGGGACCCAATCCCAGGTCTCCAGGTTTAGGCCCTGGGCCGAAGGCAGACCCTAAACTGCTGAGCCACCCAGGGATTCCCTGTTTGTTTCACTTTTGAGTTGTAAGAGTTCATCTACTTTGGATATTAACCTCTTAACAGACATCTGATTTGCACATATTTTTCCCATTTGGTAGGCTCCTTTTCATTTTGCTGATGGTTTCCTTTACTGTCCAGAGCTTCTTAGTTTTATAAAGTCCCACTTGTTCATTTTTTGCTATTTTTATTTGGGCTTTTGGTGTCAAATCTAAAAAGCCATTACCAAGATTGATGTCAGGGAGCTTACCACCTATGTTTTCATCTAAGAGTTTTAACATTTCAGGTCTTATAATCAAGTTTTTAGTCCATTTCAAGTTGGTTTTTGTATATAGCATGAGGCAGTGGTCCAGATTCATTCTTCTGCATGTAGCTGTCCAGTTTTCTCAACACTTTATTTAAGAGATCTATCTTTTTCCCATTGCGTATTCTTGCCTCCTTTGTCATAAATTAATTGGCCATATGTGCATGGGTATATTTCTGGCCTTCTATTCTATTGATCTATTGATCTGTTTTCATGCCAGTACTAATCTGTTTTGATTATTCTACCGTTATAAAAGGGTTGAAATCAGGGATCATAATGCTTCCAGCTTGGTTCTTCTTAAGGATGGCTTTGGCTATTTGGGTTCTTTGTGGTTTCATACAAATTTTAGAACTATTCTATTCTTGTGAAAAATGCCATTGGATTTTGCATGGGGAAATCACTGAGTCTGTAGGTTGCTCTGAGTATTATGGACGTTTAACAATATTACTTCTTCTAATCCATGAACATGGAATATCTTTCAACTTATTTGTGTCTTCTTCAATTTCTTTCATCCATATCCTGATAGTTTTCAGTCTACATTTTGCCTCTTTGGTGAAATTCATTCCTAAGTGTTTTATTATTTTTGATGTAATAGAAATGGATTGTTTTCTTAGTTTATCTTTCTGGTAGTTCATTACTAGTATAGAAATGCAACAGATTTCTGTATATTGTATTGCTGTGTATTTCCCTGTTTAGGGCTGTTAATATTTGGTTTATATATTTATGTGCTGCTATGTTGAGTGGCTAAATATCTGCAAATGTTAGGTGCTCTTATTGGACTGATCCCTTTTTCATTCTCTAATGGTCATCTTTGTCTCTTGTTACCATTTTTGTCTTGAAGTCTGTTTTGTCTGTTGTAAGTATAGCAATCTTAGTTTTCTTTTGGTTTCCATCTGCATGGAATATCTTTTTCCATCACTTTACTTTCAGTTTGTGTATGTCCTTCCTTCTTAAGTGAGCCCCTTGTAGGCAACATATGAATGGGATTTTTTTTTTTTACCCATTCAGCCATCCTATGTCTACTGATTGGAACATTTAGTCTATTTACATTTAAAATAATTACTGATAGGTACACACTAACTGCCATTTTGTTAATTGTTTTCTGGCTGTTTTGTAATTCTTTTTTTGCTTTCTTCTCTTGTTCTCTTTCTTGATGATTTTATGGCTTTCTGTGGGAATCTTAGATTACTTTCTCTTGCTCTTATTTGTATCTAATATAGATTTTTCCTTTCTATTAGCATGATGCTTACATTAAAAAAAAAACAAAAAACTTACATTTATAACAATCTATTTTAAGTTAGTAACAAGTGAAGTCTGAATGTATCCAAATCTCTACATTTTTATAATCCCTCTCAATATTTTATTTTTATATCACAATTTACATCTTTTTATCTCATATATCCATTAACAAATTATTGTAGTTTTAGTAATTTTTACTACATTTGTTTTTGACTTTCTATGTGAAAGTGATTAATCCATCACCTTTACATTAGATTATTCTAATTTTATCATTCATTTACCTTTACCAGTGAAAATTATACTTCCACTATTTCCCCTTCACTAATTAGCAGCATTTTGTTTCGGCCTAAAGGAGTCCCTTGAATATTTCTTGTAACGTCTGTCAGGTGATAATAAGCTTCTTCAGTTTTTATTTGTCTAGAACTCTTTATCTGTCTTCCAATTCTGAAAGAAAATTTTGCCAGGTAGAATATTTTTAGTTGGCAGTTTTTTTCTTTCAGCACTTTGAATATATCATGCCACTTTCTTCTGACCTGCAAAATTTCTGCTGAAAAATCTGCTCATATTAAATGGGGATTCCCTGTACTTAACAACTTATTTTTCTCTTGCGGCTTTGAAAATTTTCTCCTTGTCTTTGAATTTGACACTTTAATTAAAATGTGTCTCAGTATAGGTTTCTTTTGGTTTCTCTTCTTTGGATCTCTTTGGGATTCCTGAATCTGTATGTATGTGTCATTCCCCAGATTAGGTAAGTTTTTAGCCATGATTTCTTCAAATAAATCTTCTGACCATTTTATTTTCTCTTCTCTTTGGAACCCTATAATGCAAATGTTGGTTTGCTTGATGGTGTCCCATAAGTCCATTAAGCTATATTAATTATTTTTCCTTTTTGATTTTTAAAAAAGATTTATTTATTTATTTGAGAGAGAGAGATCATGAGCATGAACATGAGCAGGGCGAGGAGGCCAAGGGAGAGGGAGATGCAATCTCCTTGCTGAATAGAGAACCCCATGTGGGGCTTGATCCCAGGATCTTGAGATCATGACCTGAACCAAAGGCAGACACTTAAGTGACTAAGCCACTCAGGTGCCCTCTTTTTTCTTTTTGATGTTTTAAGTGAGTTGGTTCCACTGTCCTGTAGTTGAGTTCATGGATCCTTTCTTCTGCTTCATCTAATCTTCATCTGAAGAGGATTATGGTCAACCCTTATGTGTGTGTTTAATTGGAAACCTGTCCCTCAGGCCACAGCTGTGAAGACAAGTTGATGGGTTTCTTGAACAGAAAGACCGGTTACCTCAGTCTGTTGCCTCTCTGCTATGCTTTGTGGATTGGATGGTTAAGAACTCTTTCCCTCTTTGCTACAGTTTTGTGGGATGCACTAGCAGAAGCCTCACTGGCCACCAGAGCCAGGCAATCTAGAGATTTGTCTTGGGCAGCAGCTGTAAAAATCAGGGTGCCAGATAAATATAGAAGATCCTTTTTGGGAGAAACTGGCACTGAACTGAGGCAGAGGGAGAGCACTAATATGGTGCTTGCCAGCCTCTGTCTTTGAAGAGTATTTCACTAGGCCTTTAGCTGTGTGTTAAATTGGATGCCTGCCTCTCAGGCTGATGCTTTAGAATAAGCAAATAAGTCTCTTTCACAAAAAGTTTGGGCACTTTTCATTCAACTTCCTCTGCCCTGGGCCCTGGCATGGGCTCTGTGTAAGCTATTTAAGAACTGTTTCTTAGCTCACCGTAGGTTTGTGTGCCTAGTGGGGGCAAGCCTCATTAAACTGAAAAAAGTTTTGGGGGCTCATCTCTCAGGTAGAGCTCTTAGAGTTGGGATGCCAGATATTTGAGTCAAACCTTTCATTCCTCAGAAAAAAGGTCGGGATTGAGTTCTCTCTCAACTTAAGTTATGCTAGGGGTAAGGTTTATGGTAAAATTGTTACTCAGCCTCTCCACCCCACCTCATTATGGGTTTTTTTTTTTTCTGATTTGCCCCATATGGAGGAGTCACTCAGCTAGTTTTGGGACTTTCTTTTCAGAAGAAATTAATCCTTATGTAGTTGTAGATTTGTCTGTGGGAAGAGGTGAGTTCAGGATTCTTTTACATCCATATCTTGAATGAGAAGCTATTTATTTATCTTGTGATTTGGAGCAATATAGTAAGCAATTACAAAATGTTAGGTGTGTAAGGTCACCTAATGTGTTTATTATGGCTTAAAAAACTGGTCTCTGAGTGACTCAGTTGGTTAAGCACCTGCCTTTGGCTCAAATCATAATCTCAGGGTCCTGGGATCGAGCCCCAGATTGGGGTCCTTAATAAGCGTGGAGTCTGCTTTTCTCTCTTCCCTTGCCCCTCCACCCTGCTTGTGCTCTCTCACTTGCTCACTCTCTCTCAAATAAGTTTTAAAAATCTTTTTTAAAAAATCCTCTAAATCTCATTTAGAGTTTTCAATGAATTGCCCTTAAAAAAAATGCAGAGAGAAATACCTGGCTATCAGGCCAACCTGGAAAAGATAGATGACCCTGCGGATACTAAGTTACCCAGATCATCAGTCACAATAAAAGAATAGATAGGAATAGATGACAAAAATTCTGTAAATATTTTTTTCTGCTCGAGAGAGAGTTTCCTGTGATAGTGTTATGTGTGATGAACCCAAGTAATAAGTGCAATGCTGAGACCAACATTTAGAGAGAGTTCATGGAGATAAGTTTTGCTTTATTTTTTAATGAAGCAAGAGCAGAGGGTATATCCAGAATTATACTTTAATAATAATTGTAATAGCTATTACTCATTGAACTTCTTTATACAAGGCATGGCTTATTACTTTACCTATACTATTTCTCTTGTAATTTAAGACCCATATTAAGCCATTTTGGAGATGAGGGGCGTGAGTCAAAAAGCTTAAGTAACTTACTAAAGATTACACAGCTCATAAATGGCAGAGCTACTGTGGTTCCATGGTCTTGGGTCTTTCCACTACCTCAAACAAGGAACTCAAAAGGCAGCACTAGAAGAGGTCCTCCTGAAGTGCTGTGTGGGAATCCCCTTTCTTACACATCAACTTCCAACAATGGAGCAAGATGCCTTGGAATGAGGGGGTTCCCCAGTTGGGAAAGGCTTTTAATAAGGAGATGTGGAGCTAGATGACCTCTAAGCACCCTCAACCACCATCACCACCACCACCACCACCAAGCTAGATGCTGACAGTCATGCAAAGGCATTTTGTTGGAGGGAATGGAAATTGACAACACATTTGTGTTCTAAAGACTCAAACTTCATACTACATACAATTTAAGGGAGAGAAGCACTTTCCCATCCATTTTTGGAGCTATTTTAGGCTTGCCAACTATATCTGAGGGTTCTTTTTTTCAAATATCCAGGTTGCTATCATAGCACTCACTGAAAACTTTGAAGTTAACTCTTTCCTTGTCTGTGTTTTCCATTACACTTTTAGTTCTTCCAGGGTAAAATGATCTCTCTTATTCACATTTATACTCTTAGAACCTAGCATATCACCCACAAGGTGCTAAATAAAAATTTGTTAAAATGAACTGTCTAAAAACAAGTCAGAGCATGTCATTCCCTTAATCAAAATATTTTGTTTCTCCCTGTTGCCTTCAGGAAGATGTCCAAGTTACTTAACATGGAATACCTTCACAAATCCATGATCTGTCCTCTTTCTACTTCTCCTGTGGGATTTTCATTCCTTCTTTGTGTTTTATGTTCCAATAGAATTAGAATGCTTATGTATTTTCTTTGAGGTATTGCTGTTTCTCATAGCCATGTGTTTGCAAAGTGGTTTCCTTTCTCTGGCATGCCTTGGGTATGACTTCCTCTAGAAGTTCTCTTCATTCTTCCTCCTAGGTCTTACAAAACCCAGTGGGATTCTATCACCATCTTTTCTCCTTCCATTAACTCTCTATCATGGTACCCATGGCTCTGGCATATCACTGTTTAGACAGCACTTTTTCCCACCAGAAGGCAATCTTCTTGAGAACAGATGCTACATTTTTTTATCCTGATATTTACAGAACCATGATCTTTACCTGGCCCATTGATGGCATTCAGTAACTATCTGATGAATAACTGAATGAATCAATTAAAGTGCTTTGGCAATTGAATTGGAAATCAAACCAATATTTAAGTTTCTAAGATATTTTCAAAGTCTAATTGAAAACAAACAGAAAACATCATAGAGATGCCAAATTGCTTTTTCTTCACAGATAAAAAGCAGATCTAATTTACCTAAATGGCACTGTTAATCCCGGGTGGAGTTGTGCAAATCTTTAGGCTACAAAGAATTACTTATGAGGTTGTTTTTTTTTAAATAATGGTATACAATTCTTTTTTCAGTGTTGTTTTAATGCAAGTATTTGAGGAGGCTTTGAATATCAAGAGATTACAATTATCTCTTAAATTCTTCTCATGGAATGAAGATTATAAACCACTCTCCATATCTGAAACCCATTGAGTAGAAAAGATGAGACCAATCTAATGAAATTCCAGCCTAATCTTTTGGATTGGGATCACAAGTAGGATATTGAAAGTATTTACCTGTAGTTGTGCAAATATTAGTCTGATGTTTTTATAAATCATTATTATTTTTAAAGATTTATTTACGAGAGAGGAGAGAGAGAGAGAGAAAGAAAGAAAGAAAGAAAGAAAGAAAGAAAGAAAGAAAGAAAAGAAAGAAAGAATATGAGTGGAAGGGGCAGAGGGAGACAGAATTCCAAGCAGACTCTGCACTGAGCATGGAACCTGATGTGGGGTTTGGCCTCATGACTGTGATCATGACCTGAGCCAAAACCAAGACTTAGATACTTGACCAATTGCACTACCCAGGTGCCTCCTTTTTTGTTTTGTTTTTGTACATCATTTTTAAAAAATCTTTTAGTTATAATTCCAATAGTGTCATGAGGTGGATAAAACAGCCTTGTGCTATTGACCAAATTTTGTTTGTATATCCCCAAAATTCATTTGTTGAAATTCTAACTCCCAAGGAGAATTTTTGTAGATGTGGCCATTGGGAGTTGATTAGGTAGTGAGAGTGGAGCACTCATGAATGGGATTAGTGTCCCTATAAAATGGAGTCCATTTTATAAGGACACTTATAAGAAAGCTCACCTCACCCTCACCATGTCAGTACACAGTAAGAAGACAGCCTCTATTAACCAGAAAACATGCCTTCAACAGACACTAAATCTGTCCAGGACTTGATTTAGGATTTCACAGCCTCCAGAACTGTGAGAAATAAAATTCTTGTATGTATAAGCTACCCAGTTTACAGTATTTTGTTATAGCAGCCCAAACTGACTAAGACACTTTGGTTTTCAGGAAAGGTGATGCTAGTGAGTCACCAATAGATTCTTTTGTCAAACTCAGAGGCTACAGCTAGCTCTGGAACTCAAGAGTTGGTGTCTCATTGTTCAGAAGTTTCCTTTCTGACCAGCATGAAAAAAGATAGGTAAAACATGCAACAGGATCTCTGTTTAGATACCTTTTTTTAGAAGATAGTGATTTTAGAGATGAGAGGGGAGCATTCCACATCTTCATCATATGACATAATGACAATAACGCTCACACCACTGCCAGTGCCATGACCACTAAATAAGCACTGACTATATACCAGGCACTGTTCCAGGTGTTGTTAAGTATCATCTCCATTAACCTTAGTACAATTTTAAGATAGTTATTCTTTTTTTTTTGAGATAGTTATTCTTACATGAGTATACTGATGTTTGTAAGAAATTGGTGGGCAGTTAACATATATCTTTTAGGATTAGTATAAGAAGTACAGGAGAAAGTGCATTTGAGAGTATTTGCAAAGAGTAAATATCTAAACGAATAGATTATTTTATTCTGCACAATTTATTTAAAGAGGAGACACTCAGATTGAAGCGCATGTAATAATATTTGTCTGGTTGTCCAATTATGTTCTGCATCAAGACTATTGTTGATCTGATAAGTCAGTACATTAAAAGTTAAACAGAATTCTTCTCTGAAATAGATATATGATATGATTATATCCAACTTCATGTATAGAATCGGAGAATGCTTGGTCTGGAAGGAAACTTTGACAATTGCCAGCTCAATCCTTTATTTTACAAAGGTGGAACTTAAAATACTAGAAGGCTAGTATAATGCAGTGTGATCAGAAGTATGTTGGGGAAATACAGGTTCTGGATGACAAAATGTTGGCAGCAAGGGAAAGAGAACAACGGAAAGAGGTTTGGAGAAACTGATTTGGCATTGGAGACAAGGAGTTGGGAGTGGGAGAGAAAGCTGCCCAGACACAATATTGGAAGGGGTGCCATAGCCTCAATCTTAATTCCAGAAGCCTTCTTTCCATTTAGCATCAAAGAATCCAGACAGCAGTCAGATGGGCTGGGGTTTGAGGCTCTGACCAGGATGATGGATGAGTCACTGCATCTCAGGATTTAGACGGGTGTCTCTGAATTTCAACACCACCTCCAAGTCTCACTCTACTACTATTGGCTCATCAGAGGATTCGGGAATCCAGGAAATGGAGGTTGGGGAGTCACACTGACCTTGGCCAAGGTGTTGCAGTTGGTGAGTTGCAGAGCTGAGCCCAGAACCCAGCTCCCCTGACTCATCCTCTGTCTTCCACACTGTCTGTTTTGAGTCTACGTTCTGCTATGGTCTTCTTTCTGGAACTTCCATTGTCTCTTTCTTCAACAAGAACTTTTCTTGCAAAAGGATTAGCGATATTACTTATGTAACCCTGTAACTGAAAGAATGAGAGGTTTGAGGGATCATTCTACTCTACATCATATCACATCATGGGAATAGCTGCCCCCTCATACCACTGCCAACCCTAGGGCCACTACCTTCATTTGTGAAGCACCAATGTGTACCGGGCACTATGAGAGTATCTACTACTTGGAGGTAGTTATTTTTACATGAGTTCACTGATGTTTAGAGAACATACATAGCCACATATGGGTATCATTCAACAGTTCAAATGAATTTACTTCTTTCTGTGGTCTGTTCAGGGATCATGAAATTTGTTTATTAGTTCTGGCTTCCATAGCCTGGCATATTGAAAGAGCATGGGCTATGAAGCCTGCCTCTGATACTTATTTGTTGTGTTAACTTGAACAAATTCCTTAACCATTCTGAATCTCAGTTCCCATCTGAGGCCAGTGTAATACTTTCTGCCTTTCAGGGCAACATAACATAGTTCCTAGCATATAACAAGCAGTCCATAAATGATAGCTATAATGTCACTTCTGTTAATAATATTTTGATCAGCCCAGGTATAAGAAAATGAGTAAAGATTAAATTGAGTTCAAAAGCAATAGTAATACTAACATTAGCAACATTTGCCAAGCACTTTCTATATTTTGGGCACTGTTTTATAAATAATTACCTGTATCATCTTATTTAATCCTAACAGCGACCTTTACTACCTAAAGTTCATTATGAGAATCAAGGAGTAAATACTTGTAAATAGCTAGCATAGCAACTGGCATATAATAAAGCTGTGTGTTTATTAATACAAAAAATATAAATACTATTATTTTCCTCATTTATCAGGGATATTGACTCACAAGAGTATGTGACTTGGCCAAAGTCACACAGCTAGCAAGAGGTGAAGCTAAGACCCAAATCCTGGTAAGCCAAATCCTACATTCCTCACACGGAAGTGTCACAGCAAATAGTCCTGGTAATTCCCACAGAGTAGAAGGTTGTGTACCCTGTGTTGGAGATGAGGGTTATCTTCCATGAACTGGTTGACATGTCTTCCATGTTACCTCTTTCTCTCATCTCCTTAGATAATGATTTCTTCCAATCCCCTAATATCTAGTTCTTTCTCTCTCTCCATCTGCTTGAGTGGTCCTTTGTCTCTCAGAAAACAACTCAACCATACAGATCCCTTTACTCTTTCTGCTCACATGGAGACCATGAAAAGTTACCACTCTCTCAAGAGATTTATAGCTTTAAAACAGCACCTTTTCATCCATACCGCACCCTGCAGGTCAACCCAGATCAGAAATCTATGTGCCTTTTGGTCCCCTTCTCTGAATCTTTCCAGACTGTTCCTAATTCCCCTTTGAGCCAAATCTCTCTATCCTTTGCCCAGGGTCTCAGGTAACACATTCCTAAAAACGTGCATTTGTGTTACAGAAGTGTGGAGACATGTTACCGCCTAGCTGCCTGGGTGCAGAATGTCTGCTCATTGTTAGTACAATCCTTTCTACCTCTTCTGCTGTGTAACCTATATTGCATATGTTTGCACAGAAAGCCTCGTTTGTATTCCGAGTCTGTTATTTTGATCTGCACGATAAGACAATCACTGTCATTTGAATCCATAGCTTGCGGGGCCTCCTCTGCTTTTCAAGTACGATAAGTTCTTAAACACAAGCGAGATGAAAAACATATTGCGCTTCCCTCAGGGACTATTTAAAATGTAAAATATAAATATTTCTCCTTTGAATGTACTTAACTTAGCAAGCCTGTATCTGGTTTGTGTCCTTTCAGTCATCACACTGACACTGTGTTTGCTATTCCTTCATTTAGCTGAGTCGAAATGAGCTGGAGAAGCGAAAATCAGCACTTCAGCCCTTTCTGCGGAGCTGAGCGCAGGAAAGCTTGCCAAATCTTCCTTGATCACATAATGCCTTTCAGATAAGGTTAACTCTGCAGTAGGCCCTGCCTCGTGTTAGTGTTTTATGGTGACAGATCTGCTGGCTTAGGGTCTCCTGTTGCAATGAATCCAGTGTGAGGAAAAGCTAGCAAGACAGTTGGCCATTGGGAGGGCCATGCTCATCTCACTGGGCTCTCTGTACCCGGGGCTTGTGGTCTTTGTGGGGTGGGGGCCACCTCAAAACCACCGCCTCCCTTCCACGCCTGCCCCAACCAGGGCGTCCTGGAGAATTCCTGAACATGGAGAAACTAACAGAGTGGCAACCTCTTCCTTCCAGCACCCTTGTGCTTTGCCAACCCAGCTGCTGTCATTCATGTCAGAGGGAGGACAGTGCTTTTGTGCCACCCAGTTTTTAGAAATCTAGCACCGGCTCAGGACAGGTAAGGAGACTGAGAAATGGAGTGTGGGCTCTCTTGATTCCATTCTGCAGGTAGAGTGTGAGATTTTGATGCCTATGGGTCTCAGCAGATGAGATTTTCTATATATTCTCTTCGCAGGTCTTTCTTTTGTTATAAGAAAAATAATGAAAGAAACTTTATCAGGTGAAGGAATAAAATGTCTTTGTTAAGAGAGAGGACACTTAACACTCCAGGGGCAGCACCGGGGGGGGGGGGGAGTGACTTCTCAGTCTCCCAGCCCCTGAATTGTTTTCCTCAAGCATGATCTCATGCGGAAGCCCCCATGAGGATGAGAATCTGGGGGGACAGGGGCATGAAATATATTTAATGTAAAATTTACCACTTTAACCATTTTTAGGCATACAATGCAGAGGAATAATGTCATTCACAGTATGTGCTACTTTCATCACTTACATGTCACACTCCTTCTACCACCAGAAGCTCTGTGGCCATCAGGCAATGACTCCCCATACCTGCCACTGCCTGAGTAAACTCCAGCATATGTTTCCAAGGTTCATCCAAGTTGTAGCAGGTGTAAGAACTTCCATCCTTTTTTTCGAAAAATGGAAATATAATTAACATGCAATGTGATATTTGTTTCATGTGTACAATATAATGATTCCATGACTATGCATATCTCAGTGCTCATCATGATAAGTGTACTCTTAACCGCCTTTTCTCTTTTGTCTCTCTCATCTATTTCTTTTTATGATTAAATACTATTCCAGTGTATGGATATACCATACTTTGTTTATCTGCTCACCTGCTGATGGACCCTTGACTTGCTTCCACATTTTACCTATTATATGGAATGCCACAATCATACAAGCATCTGTTGGTGTCCCTACTTTCTTTCGTTTGGGGTATACACCTAGGAGTGGGATTGCTGGGTCATTTGGGCATTCTGTGTTTACCTTTCTTGAAGAACTACCAAACTGTTTTCCACAGCAGTTTACATTCCCAACAACAATGGGAGGGTTTGGGTTTCTCCACATCTTTGGTAAGTGGCCAACATTTACCATTTTCCATTTGATTATCATTATCATCATCATCATCATTATTATTATTGCCATCCTAGAGGATATAAATCTCATCGTGATTTTCATTCACCTTAATGACTAAGGATGCTGAGCATCTTTTCATGCACTCGTTGGCTATTTGTGCATCTTCTTTGTAGAAATTTCTATTCAATTCTTTCGCCTTTTCAAAATTGCGTTGAGTTTTTGTTGTTGAGGTTTAGGATCTCTTTATGTATTCTGGAAATATAATCAGGTATATACCAGATATATATACTTTGCAGGGTTTTTCTCCCATTCTGTAGGTTGATGCACAAAAGTTTTTAATTTTGCTGAAGTCCAATTAATCTACTCCATCTTTAGCTGCTTGGGTTTTCAGTGTCATATCTCAGTATCCATGGCCAAATCCATGATTATGAAGATTTACTCCATGTTGTCTGGAACTATGTTTAAAGACATTACTTCTCAGGCACGTCTCATATATAATCTTATTAATCTTTGTAGCAAACCTATATGGTATTATTGTGTCTTTTTGGTTAATGGAAGACATTTAAGCTTAAAATAATAATTTGTCCAAGAATGTGCATCTAGTAAAATTATAGAGCAGGAATTTGAACAGTGCTTCCAAATTCCTAATAGATATTAATTTGGGGGTTCAGAAATGACATATCATAATTTACAAGATTTCTTAGGAATTCCCCCAAATTATAAGTAATTCTTAAAATACTTCCAGCATTTTTTATGCACTTCACTCATTATCATGGATATCTAAAATTTTGTGTTTAATAAATAAGAAATATTAAGTTTAATAGTATTTATAAATTGTGACAAAAGTTCAAACATTGGAAAAAGCCAGCAAACAGCATTGGCTAGTATTCAAATAATGTAATATTTACATCTCCCAGCAAGATTAAAGAAATGCAAATATTCTTGTATAGAAATTGCCAATTTAAGGATGCATTTGCCTCTAAGACTTGTTATTTCTTAAAACATCATCCACAGGATTTAAATGAAGCATACAATGTGTATAAACTTATTAATATTTCTTTTATGTGCCAGAATGACTCACTATTAGCAGCAGGTAGAGCCAGAAGCACACCCTTATAGCAACATCTACAAGACTGACTGATTAGATCATAAATATTCCCTTCCTATGCTGATTGCTAAGCTTTCATTTTTGCTAGAGAATTATATTTTCCCCTTTCCCCAGTTTCTCAACTGACTTTTCTCAGGATGTAGAAAAACATAAATTTTCTGAGAAATGACAAAAAAAAAAAAGAATTCTTGCATGGAAACACTAATTAGAACCAGATCTGGATTTTCCCCTCAAAACCCATATTTTCCCTGTGGCTATGTCTGGCAGCCTCCCAAGAGAGGCTAAGAAGGAAGGGGCAAAGGAAAAGACCACTGGGTATTATGACCATGAGTTCTTCCATATAACATGTCGAGAGTGTTTATTGCATATATTTGTTTTCAATTGTTGTTGCTGCAAGTTACCACAAATGTAGTGCCTTAAATCAAAGCAAACTTATTTCCTTACATTTCTGAAGGTCAGAACTCCAGAATCCATCACTGGGTTCAGTCAAGGTGTCAGCAGGCTGGTTCCCTCTGAAGGCTCTGATGATTTCTTGCATTTTTCAGCTTCTAGAAGCCACTTATATTCCTTGGCTTGTGGCCCTTTCCTGATCATCAAGGCATATCACTCCAGTCTGTTTCCATGTGAGGTCACCTTCTCTTCCTACTCTAACTCCTTCATCATTGCTCTTTAAGGACTGTTATGGTTATATTGGGCCCTTTGGGTAATCCGGAATAATCTCCCTTTTCTAAAGACCTTTAAATTAATCACCTCTGCAAAGTCTCTTTTTCTGTATGAGGCAACATTCATAGGTCTCAGGAAGAAAGTGGAGGACTCAGCTCAGGGACCACTATTCAGCCTCCTGTAATGGGCATTGTGGTCTACTCTTCAAGTCAGAATACAAGGAAGATAGGGATGGCCAGAACCTGACAAGAGGTGAGCTACCTACCGCAGGGTACCAAATGTGCCCAGGTGCCAGTAGGGCTTTATTGTACCAGTGCAAATTCAAGGTCTAACAAGTACTCAACAAGCTGCTATCCTGATCAAAGTCAAGAGCTCATGAGAGGTCTTAGCTGAATTACAAAGGGTTATCATGCAAAGAATGGATCCAGGAATCCAGATGGCTGATGCTCTGAAGTTTAAGTGAACGGCCATTGACGGGAATCTCAAGAGAACCAGAGCTCCTGCGTAGGCTCAGATTTACAGGATCTAGTCTCTTTGAAGGAAAACAGAAGAATCAAGTCTGTCTGCAGGATTTACAGGGTAACCAGGAGAGCCAGTTTATGCCTGTACTGGGAATTCAGAATGTGGAAAAATGCAAAAGCATAGTTCTTTTGGCCTGAGTGTGTTAGAAGAGTGTAGGTGTTAGAAATCGCATTATCTCAGCCTGGCATGGTAAGTTTCGTGTGGGGTAGGTGAGCTGGGACTCAAGATAAATACGAGGTTCTCTATGATTATAGCTAGGAATAGGCTCAGGCAAATCAGATTTGTAGAAACAAAGTTTTTTTTTCATTCTTAAGGCTACTGAACATTTATATGTGGCATGAGTGTGTGTGTGCACACACAGGGGTATACGAACTTTAGAAAGTATATATATTTTATTTATCCGCTCTCCCAAATGATACATAGCAAGATTCCCTGTAACTTCCTGATACCAAAACCAATATTGCAATAATTATCCTCAAATCCTTCTGCTTATGGACCCAGGCAAGGATTTCTTTGATAGTATACCTGGAACAAGATTCCTGATTATAGGGTAGGTATATATGCTACCTCCAGAATGACAGCACCAGCTTACATTTCCCCCAGCAGTGCATGAGGATTCAGATATCCCCACACATCCCTGCCAACATTTGTCATTTCCCAGCTATCTAATTTTGCCAATTTATTGTGTGATATGTCCTGTCTGTGATCACTATCACATCATTGTTTCTTATGCTTTAGAGTCATGTGACTTCCCTCTGTTATAAATTGCCTCGGTGTATCCTTTGTTGACTTTCCTATTAGAATTGTTACCTTTTTCTTTGTTGATACGAAAGTGTCTCTTGTATTCTCAGATATTGATCTTCTGTTGATTTTAGCCATTACAGATCATTTTTCCATTCTGTGAGTCTATTAATTTTGTCCACAATGTTCTTCACTGCACAGCCATTTTTCAGTTTGATGTAATCGAACTCATCAAGTTTGAGCTTTATTGTTTGAAGTTTCATTTAATAACTTACCCCATTAAGAGTCGCAAAAATACTCCTCTACATTTTCTAATAACTTTAGGTCTTTAATCCATTTGTAGTCCATCTGGCTGGTGCTAGCTAGCAATTCAGGTTTACTTGCTTCTGATAGTGATACAGTTTCCTAAACTAGCTACTAAATAATCTATTCTTTCTCCATTGGTTTGTGGTGCCAATGGACTATTAAATTCCCTGATACACATGGATCTGTCTCTAACCTCTGTTTTCTGTTTTCTTGGTCATACTTTGATGCCAGACAACACTATTTTTGTTAGTGTGATTATGGTAAGTCTTAATAATTGATACATGTCCTGCTCATAGATTTTGTTTTAAGAGTAACTTAACTCTCAAAGACTTATATTCTTTTTTTTTAATTGAGATATAATTCACCTATGGTAAAATGTACCCTCTTAAGGTGTATAATCCAGTGGTTTTAGTGTGTTTGTAATCATCACTATACTCTAATAAGAACCTTTTTTCTCACCCTGAAAAGAAACTTTGTACCCACTAGCATTGACTCCCCATACCCCCTTCCCCAAGCCCCTGGCAATTTCTAACCTATTTTCCATGTCTATGGATTTACCTATTATGAACATTTTACTTAAATGGAATCATACAATACGTGACCTTTTGTGACTAGCTTCTCTCACTTTGTATAGCATTTTCAAGGTTCATCCAGGTAGTATGTATTAGTAGTATTGAGTATTTTTATTGCTGAGTAATATTCCACTGTATGGATATACCACACTTTGTTTATCCATTCATCAGCTGATGGATATTTGAGTTGTTTCTGCTTTTTTACTATCATACATTATGCTGATGAACATTCATGTACATATTTTTGAGTGAACATAGTTTTCAACTCCCTTGGCTGTATACCAAAGGGGTTCTATTGCGGTCATATGGCAATTCTGTATGTAACTTTTTGAGGAACTCCCAAACTTTTCCAAAGTGGCTGCACAATTTTACATTCCCACCAACAATGTATGGGGGTTCTATTTCTTCACATCCTTGATTACTGTCAATCTTTTTGATTGTAGCCATTCTACTGAGTATGAAATGTTACCTCATTTTGTTTGGATTTCATGTTTCTAATCACTCATGATGTTGAGCATCTTTCCATGCACTTATTGGCCATTTGTGTAACTTCTCTGAAAAATGTCTATTCAAATACTTTGCCTATTTTTTAACTGTGTTACTTGTCTTTTTATTGATGAATTATAAGAGTTCTTTATATATTCTGGGTATTATACCATTATTAGATCTAAGTTGTGAATATTCTTTTCCACTCCATGTTTTGTGTTTTTACTTTCTTCATGGGTCCTTTGAAGTTTTCCCATGTCTGTCAGAGGCTACTATATGCTTTCATTGTTCATTCCAAAAAATTTAGCATCATTCTTGCCTCTTTTCCTGCTCTTTTAACCTACATCCAATCTGTCAGGAAGTCCTATTGCTCTGCCTTTGAAGTGTGAACAGACTCTGACCCCCTCTTCACCTCATCCGCTCTTAGCTCCAGCAGCATTCCTGTATTTATCTGGATCATTTGGTAGGGTCCTAGCTCCTTTTCCTGCTTCTGCACCAACTTTCAAATTTTGTCTTCTCAGTGCAGTACTAGAATGATACAGTTACAGTCTAACTCAGATTATATCACTCCTGTGATCAAATTCTCCTCAAATTACTAAAAGTCAAACTCCTTGCAGTGCCTTAGGACACCTGCAAGTCCTGCCCCAGCTCATGCACACTTTCCCTGCCATTCACCCCTCACCCTTCACTCAACTCTGCCCTGCCCACACTGACTCCTTGTGGTCTCTCACCTCTGGGCCTTTCCACTTGCTGCTCCTCTTACCTCAATACAGTTCCACAGATGATCCCAAGATTCTGATTTTTCAGATGTTTGCTTAAATGCCATCTTTCAGTGAGGACATCCCTGTTCACTTTATTTAAAAATCACAACTTATCCTCATCATCCCTGCCATGGCTCTTCCTTTCTTGTTTCTGGTTAATTTTTCTCTGTAGCGCTCTTCTCCTTCTAATCACTGTATGTGGGGCTTGGTTTTTTTTTTTAATAATAAATTTATTTTTTATTGGTGTTCAATTTGCCAATATACAGAATAACACCCAGTGCTCATCCCGTCAAGTGCCCCCCTCAGTGCCCACCACCCAGTCACCCCCACCCCCCTCTCGCCTCCCCTTCCACCACCCCTAGTTCGTGTCCCAGAGTTAGGAGTCTTCCATGTTCTGTTCTCCATCCCTTTCTGATATTTCCTACCCACTTCTCCCTTCCCTTCTATTCCCTTTCACTATTATCTATATTCCCCAAATGAATGAGAACATATAATGTTTGTCCTTCTCTGATTGACTTATTTCACTCAGCATCATACCCTCCAGTTCCATCCACGTTGAAGCAAATGGTGGGTAATTGTCATTTCTAATGGCTGAGTAATATTCCATTGTATACATAGACCACATCTTCTTTATCCATTCATCTTTCAAAGGACACCGAGGCTCCTTCCACAGTTCGTCTATTATGGACATTGCTGCTAGAAACATTGGGGTGCAGGTGTCCCAGCGTTTCATTGCATCTGTATCTTTGGGGTAAATCCCCAACAGTGCAATTGCTGGGTCGTAGGGCAGGTCTATTTTTAACTCTTTGAGGAACCTCCACACAGTTTTCCAGAGTGGCTGCACCAGTTCACATTCCCACCAACAGTGTAAGAGGGTTCCCTTTTCTCTGCATCCTCTCCAACATTTGTGGTTTCCTGCTTTGTTAATTTTCCCCATTCTCACTGGTGTGAGGTGGTATCTCATTGTAGTTTTGATTTGTATTTCCCTGATGGCAAGTGACGCGGAGCATTTTCTCATGTGCGTGTTGGCCATGTCTATGTCTTCCTCTGTGAGATTTCTGTTCATGTCTTTTGCCCATTTCATGATTGGATTGTTTGTTTCTTTGGTGTTGAGTTTAAGAAGTTCTTTATAGATCTTGGAAACTAGCCCTTTATCTGATATGTCATTTGCAAATATCTTCTCCCATTCTGTAGGCTGTATTTTAATTTTGTTGACTGTATCCTTTGCTGTGCAAAAGCTTCTTATCTTGATGAAGTCTGTGGGGCTTGTTTTTGTTGGTCTCTTGCCGCCCCCTTCACCCCCGCCCCCTTTAGAAAGTAAGTTCCAGGAAGGCAGGGATTCAAAAGACATTAAGGTGCACAAGAACTCCTCCAGGACTTTTTGAAGCTTTTCTGTTTGGAAATCAATATGGCAGCAGTTCAAAGTGTTCGTCTTTCCTGCTTAGCATGGATTTGAGTGTGGTCCTTCCCGTTCTTCTGTGCAGGGCTGCTTCCAGCCCAGCACTGTGACTGCCACAAGGGTGAGTGCATGGTTAATTTGTTTTTGTCTGTTTGCTTTTTAAAATCAAAAAGTGAGTATGTATTTTGAATAAGAAATGGAGTCATTGAGTCCTTAGAAATCAGTTCCTTCTCTCCTTTTTCTTTGTAGGCTATTTTTAAGAAATATTTTATTTATTTATTCATAAAAGACATAGAGAGGCAGAGACATAGGCAGAGGGAGAAGCAGACTCCCTGCATGGAGCCGGTTTAGGGCTCGATTCCAGGACCCAGGATCCTGATCTGAGCTAAAGGTAGGTGCTCAACCACGTAGCCACCCAGGCATCCCTTCTACAGGCAATTTCTGATGGAGTCTGTCCTCCCTTCCCCATTTAGAAGGCTCAGCTGCTCCTTAGCAGTTCTCACACTCATTGGAACCTACAGTGAGGGGCTCTAGAGCATTAGCTTCAGGATAAATTGCTTTCTGCTACCCCGCAATTCTGCTTCCTGTATCAAGATCATTCCTTCACATTCACTCTCTGTAATTAGTATCTTTTAAATTTTATTAGTGTAGCATACATGCTGAAAGCACACAAATCATCAGTGAATGCATCAGCCAGCACTCAAATCAAGAAATCAGACACTACCCAGAAGACCCTGATGGATTTTTGCAGTTTTAGCTGATGAAAGAGACCAGGACAAGAAAACAAACAAAGAAACCATTGTATAGCACATTTTGTAGCTTTAAAACAAGACCATACCTTTTCAAAAATGAGCTCCCACTGAATGTGCCTGATATTCCTGAATTTCTGAAATAAGCACATTTGATCTCCATGCATGTTTTTGGTATACAATTTATACTAGCATTTTAGCTTTTCTCTCATTTTAAAAATAAACTGAATGTTTTATTTAGGGGGAGCTAATTTTGAATGTATGTGGTCAGCTTGTCTTTTGATATTGCAAGTGGATGGCTCCCAAGACAAGAAGTGCAGCAAGGCGCCGTCCCACTTTACTCTAAGATAACAACACTCCCAAAACCTTGTCAAACCCTAGTCCTCAAGCTTTGCCTTGGATTCAGACTCTCTCTACAGTAAGCAAAGTAGACAAATATCAATGCCCCAGAAGTGCTAAGAAAGCCTCAAGCTCAAAATATCTCACTGAGTCATTGAATTCAGCTTCCCTAAGCTTTAGGTTCATTATCTACAACCTAGTACCAGAGTCCCGAGGCTCTGTAAAATGGAAATAATCATAGTAATAATGCAGTGGAAATTAAATAATATGTTTGTAGTAGGCAGAATAATGCCCACGCCCCCCACCACCACCACAAAGATGCCCACACCCTGATCCCAGGAATCTGTGAATATGTTGCCTTTTATGTCAGGAGGGAATTTGTTGTTGATTATAGTTAAGGACCTTGGGATGGGACAGTGGCAATGGGGAATTAAGGTTCCAGGTGAAATTAAAGGTATAACTCAGCTGACTTAAAATAGGGATATTATCCTGAATTATCTGTGTGGATCCAAGTGTTGTGATAAGGACACTTAAAAGTAGGAGAGGGAGGGGGCGCTCCTAGATGGCTCAATGGTTGACCATCTGCCTTTGGCTCAGGCCATGATCCCGGAGTCCTGGGATCACGTCCCAGGAGGGACTTTCTTCTCCCTCTGCCTATGTCTCTGCCTTTCTCTCTCTGTGTCTCTCATGAATACATAAATAAAATCTTTAAAAAAGTAAAAAAAAAAAAAAAAAGGAAGGAAGAAAGAAAGAAAGAAAAGGAGAAGCCTTTGATAAAAAAAGATACTAAACCCATTCTTGGGCTCAAGCAATGTCAAATGGATGCACTCTATGTTATTGGTTACTAGGATAAAAGTGCAGACCCCATTACCTGTCACACTGATGGTTTTGACAGCCTACCAACAAGTATTCTGAACATCGGTGGCTATTGCTTTCCAATCTGCTTCCATGCATCTTTATGGAGATTCTTAAAAATAAAGATCTGGTCATGTCATCTCTGGTGTATTTAGTGACTTCCCATACGTTTTACCAAAGTCCTAAGCTCATCAATGATTTTCAAAGGACTTTACAATCTGTTTCCATCCCCTTGCCTTTCTAGAAAACTTTAGCTCTCACAGCTTGCCCACTTGAGCTTTGTGCTCTGGCCTGCTAAGATAACTAAACATGAATTGCACCTTCTTACCTCATTACTTTTGTCATACTGTTCCCTCCCCTGCAAATATCGTTCTCTACTATTTTGGCAAGTGTAACTTTTATCCAACATTATCTAAAGCCTTGGCAGTTGAGCCCATCTACAAGTAGCCTCCCCTCTGAATTCACAGAGTATGTCATAGTGCTCACCTGTTGCCTTCTAAAACAGTGATTTTCCTACTGCCTTAACTTCTCTAGAACATATAAAACTTGTAGGGAAAAAACATGGGAGTTGGGGGTACAGTAACTTACATACTGATAAATCTCACAAAGTAGCCAGAGTTATGTCTTCCTCTCCAGTACCCAGGGCCACATACAGCCATTCAGATTTAAATTAGTCATATTTAACAAATTAAAATTTCATAGTCATCCTAGCCACATTGCAACTGTTCAATAGCCATGTGTGGTTAGTGGCTACCATACTGGAGAGTATGGATAGACAACTTTTCCATTATCAGAGAGTGTTCTAGTGGTCAGTGATGACCTAGAACACAGTAAATGATCATTAAATACCCAAGGAGAAAAGAAGGAAAGAAATAATAATGAGAAAGAAGAAGGGAGAGAGGGAAGATAAATAAGATTCCAAAAGGAAGTCAGGAGAAGTGGTCCAAACTTAAAGGTGGGAAAAAGAGCTTACCAAGCATCCTTTCAGCAAAGGACTGGCAAGTCCTTTGGAGATTTTCTGATTCTGCAGCACTGTGTACTTCTGATTGACTTTTTATTATCTAGGCACTTCTACATCTCTGCAAGAGAAGAAATTAGCTTTCTGAAAATTAATAGCAACACAAAAGATTCTTGTCCACAATGATGCAAAAAAATATGTTGTTATACTTAGAAAAAACTCACTTCCTCCTGGTATAAAAGATCATATCAAGCATTATATCTGATTGCCCCATAAGATATGAACACATTTTACTTCTATTAACAGCTTTATTTCAGCATTGGTAACTGATTATGTACCGCTCTGTTCTTCAGTCTCTTGAAATAGCCTTAGTATCTTACTGGTTTCTTCATTGATTGTGAAGTTGGTTAAAATCTTGGACATGTTCTTTTTTTAAGATTTTATTTAAAAAAATTATTTTTGATCTCAACACCCAGTGTGGGGCTCAAACTCACAACCCTGAGATCACGAATCATATCCTTCACAGATGGAGCCAGCCAGGCACCCCATGTTCATTTTTGATACATGCATGAGATATATGTTTTCAACATTTAAAAAAAAACTGTATCTTAAGAATTTTGGAGGCTGCAGTGCCATGCCTAAGTGGGCTCCAAATAGAAGCCTGGTAAAATGCACCACTTGAGAAGCCCCTTAAGAGCTGTGTAAGCCCAGCCTTGTCTTTTCTTGGCTCCCAGAGTGAATAGCACAAAAGCAGGAGCCCTTTAACTTTGCAGACTCTCTGTTCTTTAGGTTCTTTCATCCTCTCTGATGCTTTTGGTTTTTGGAATGTGTCTATGTTGTGCTTGATCCTAGTTCATGTGTGGCCACTATGTCATTTCCCATTGGTTGCAGCAATGATGAGGGATTTAGTTTTATGGGCTATTTGATGATTCTTACCAGATGGATGATGAAGAGGAATGAGAGCCTCATTCATCTTCAAAATGAAATTTTTGAAATTTTTGAAAATTATACTCTAGCAGGCAAAGTGAGTGACAAGTAAAGAGAAGCTCCTTTGCTAGAGGTCCTTTTTGAGATATGGTCCCCATACATGTTATTCAAGATCAGAGATGGCTCAGGTGGTTAAGTGTCTTGATTTTAGCTCAGGTCATGATCTCAGGGTCGTGAGACTGAGCCCTGTGTCAGGCTCTGTGCTAAACAGGGAGCCTGCTGGAGATTCTCTGTCCCTCTCCTCTCTCTCCTTCTCTCTCTTTCCCTCTCTACCCCCCCCCCCCCCTCCTCATGTGTACTCACACACACTCTCTCTCTCAAATAAATAAATTTACAAAAAAAAAGAAAAAAAAGAAGAAGAAGAAATAAAGAAAATCAGAACCTAGTAGCAAAGTGGTAAAAAGAGATTTTATTCAAGAATGATTGCAATAAGACTGGGCTCAGTTCTGAAGACAGATGCGCAAGTGGAGATTGATAGCCCAGGAACATGGTGAGGGTCAGTGGATGGAACATTACTAAGGAAACATTGGGATAAAGGGGGTTCTGGCTAACTCAAGTTGACAGAATTTTGCTGAAGATAGGATGTGTAGTTAGACATCACTTGGGGGGAGTTGGGAGACCAAGAATTTGATCAGACATTAAAGTGATCTGTTATCGAGAGTGTGCGAATTCTTCTACCCTGACTTAGCAGGGGTTTTGCTAAAATTAGATAGGCAATGCACAGATGGATGCAGAATTCCAAAGATTGAGGCCTAATTGAGAAGAGGGTCCAGAGCAGCCTGGTTCAAGTTTGTTCAAGGAGAGAGTTTTCATAACCTGAACAAAGATGAAAGTTTGGGGTGGCTAAAGGCAGGGGCTAAAAAGTGGAAACCTTTTGAGTTTATTTTTTGGTTTGAGATGTTAACAGGAAGGAAGAGCCTTTAAAAAGAACCCCATGTGGTCAAGATAGAAGTTTGCTATTTTGATTGTATTTTTTTGTTACTTTTCTATTTTGAAATGTTATAAGAGGCGAGAAGCGATAAGAAATAAAGAGAATATAGCCAGAACAGAGATTTCTTTGATGGGTTTAAAGAGAAATAGGAATAAATACAGTGGTGTCAGGGAGGAAAGTCTAACCCCTACTGCCTTACACTGAGACCCGGGGATGCTGCCTATTAGACTAAGAAAAAAACAGACTTGCAAGAGACAAGGTGCACAATTTTTATTAATATTTAATGCATGGGAGTTCACAAAAAGAAGTAAAACTCCAAGAAGTGGTTAGACTCAGGGGTTATATACACTTTTAACAAAAAGCAGGAGAGACTGGGCTTCAAGATATGAGACATATTGGGGAAGTAACTAGGAAATATGTAGGAGAACAAATGGAAGAGAAAGTTATTTTAGTAAGATCTGTTTATGCAAATTAATCTTGATGTTGACTCCCCTGTCTCTGTGATCTAAGATGTTGCTCTTCTCTTTCTGGGCTGGGTAGGGAAGAGAAAGGGGAGAGGGAGGGGAATCTTCACCAAGAGAAACGTATGCCCTGCTTTTAGGCAGAGAAGTGGGGGCAGAGAACTCTTCCTGCATCTGTTGATTCTTCAGCTCAAAATAATCCTTATGCCAAAGTGGCATATTTCGGGATGACATATTCTGATTCCCTTTGATGGCTTTCTAAATCTATTAGGTAGGTTTAGATGTGTGAAGTTTAATACAAATTGAAGAAAACAATTATCCATTCATTTATTCACTCAATACATTTTTATCGAGGGCAACCGCTGTGCCAAGCACTTGGCCAGGAGCTAAAAATAGAAGGATGCTATTCTTTGCTCTTTAAGGCTTTCACACAAGCAGGGGACAGATAGGGAAGAAAATTAAGTGAACAACAGTGACAAACGTGCTGCAATTTAGGGACATGATAGAAAAGGAATACAATAGGATAAGTGGTCTATTTTGGTCTGAGGAAAGCATGTAAAACAATACAGGAAAATCTGAATATTGCAGTTATTTTCCATAGTTTTAGACAAGCCCTGAGTGCGATCTGAAATCAGTCACTCTGTGACTCACTAATGACTACTGTCAAGCGGCAGACTTAGCTAGCAAATTAGAACTCACCGGAAGCCATGTTCAATAATTCATTTTGTGATGTTACTTTGGTTGAAAATGCGTGTCTTTGAAAGGTTTACTAGTTGCTTCTTTTCTTCAAAGGGAAGTGAACCAACAAAATGGTAGTTAGTTATATTCATATACAGTCATCTACCAGTGTCTATACCGAATACCTGTATCTGACTTCTAGCCCAGTCTGGGAGAACTTTGGATAAAATGCTTTGGATTGAATTTTATGTAGCGACATCTGTTCCCTGTGTGAAAATGCATTAACCAGATCTGTTTACTTATTTCTATGCCTCCAGTTAATCTTTTTTCTTAGAAGTTACCAATAGCTCGCATGCAAATTCTCGCAAGAACTCAAACTTCCATAATAGGCTCTTCTCTCAGCTGGCTAAACTTCTCTGAAATCTGTTGTTTTCTTAACTGCTTGCTATCTCCCCGCATACCTATTATAACCCATTCTCAAATCTATTACAAGTAAACTTTACCTTTTTTCAGCTGTCAATCCACAGACAGGATCTCTTTGAATTAAATCAGTTGCCCTGAGCAACCCCGAAGTGCTACATATTTCGAGGAAATCTGCGTGACTCTTTGAAGTAAAAAGGGATAATTTTCCATTCTTTATGCTGGTACAAAAAGCAAGCCTCGGTGTGACAATATCAAATGTGTTGATCTTCAATCACAATCCAACTCAACGGCTACTCAAGCCAGCAGAAAGGTTCTTTTGTATGAAAATTCTTTCTGTGTCTTTGACCATACTGTGTTGGGGGGTGGGGGGCAGTCCAGGAGGCCATGTAGGAGGCCCTATTAGGAGATGACAGCTGTAAATGGCCACTTTTTTAGAAAGCCAAGCTGCTCACTCCTGTTTGCAGAGAATGCAGCAAGTATTTGAAATTACTTCTCAAAATCTTATCTCTGACTTCAGGTTTTTCTCTTTGAAAGGCTAAGTTCATTGTAGCCTGTACAATTTACAAAAGGGTTTCCAGGGATCCCTGGGTGGCGCAGTGGTTTAGCGCCTGCCTTTGGCCCAGGGCGCGATCCTGGAGACCCGGGATCGAATCCCACATCAGGCTCCCGGTGCATGGAGCCTGCTTCTCCCTCTGCCTATGTCTCTGCCTCTCTCTCTCTCTCTCTCTCTCTCTCTCTGTGTGTGACTATCATAAATAAATAAAAATTAAAAAAAAAAAAAACAAAAGGGTTTCCAGAATTAATTTTTGTCTGACACCATTTTCTCTCAGTGGGTGTTTGTGTCAGGCTGCTCTATGATTCTTTTCGAGCATGGTGTCCTCTCTCTCCCCACCCACCATTTTACAGACCAGGAAACAAATCCTGGGGATTTCAAGTTCCCAGAATTGGCAGACTTGAGAAGAGGGCCCAGGGGTTCTAATTACAAATCCCACTCGAAGTGGGCCTAAATATCTCTTCTAGAGAGTTTTGTTTAATCAGCTGCACTCCGAAACTTGTTACCACATTACACAGCTCTAAAGAGGATCCCCAAAGCCTAAATATATATGTGGGGTTGACACTTAGGAACACCGTTCCCTTCTCTCTCAAGCCTCCACCTCCAGTGAGCCATGAGGAGACAGTGAACCTTCCTTCCTTCCTCAAAATCCTCCCATCCCTTCCCTTGACTTCCTTCAGCCTGTGCACCTTCCTCCTGAGCTGTTGGAATGGCAAGTGAGGTAGAGCTGCCTTGTTTTCCCCCAGGTCACCCTACTCAGAGCCAAGCAAGACATAGCCTAGCTATATTCACTCTTGGGCTCCCCATCCCTGACACTGGACTCCGTGGTCTTGGGGTTTGGTGACACCTCCTCAGGGATCCCTTACTTTCTCAACATTGAATAATGTGTCATTATGCTGATAAGATCAAAAATTGAAATAAGTATTGAATCATCTGGGCGCCTATAACCTAGGGTTGACAATTTGTTTGTCTCTGTGTTTATTTGTCCCTTACAGAGCTGGTCAATAAAAAATTAGTGTAATTTTTCCTAAACTTGGGGTTAGAACTGTAAGGGACTTTAGGCCAAATGAATTAAAAAAGCAGGATTTTTAGAAAGTCCATTTAGACATGAAATGGGCACAATTTTCAAAAATCGGTACATTTTACCAATTTTTCAAGGATTGAATACAATCCTGCTCAGTGGTAGATGATTCTTTTGGAATTGTCTCCACCATTAAAAGCATCAGTCAGATGGGCCTTTGTCCTATTTGCCCTTCATGGTACAACATGGATCTAATGTGCTTTCTCCCATTAGTTGGTTTTCTGGCTTTCTGGCTGCAGAGGCTGCGAGTTTCAGGGCTTTGTGCTCAGCGCCTCAGGGCTGCAGAATTTTATGATATGTTTCCCCACTGCTGAGCCTCAGCCCAGCCTCCCACACTATTGTCTGTTCTTAGAGTCTGGTGACTACGTTTTTTGAACCGTTAGGTGCACTTTTCAGTAGAGCGATCACTTGTTTGCTGGCTTCTCATGGCTGGTCCAGCTCCAGATCACTGTGTTTCTTCTCTCACTTCTTTCTGGTTTCAGGATACCTGATGCTTTTGTGTCTTCCTTCCTGGGAGCTCTGCAAAGTTTGGCTTGATGGAGAGGGCAGGGACAGGGAGCATGTTTGGTTCTTTGGGGAGGAATTATTTTCTGTAGCTGGAAAAGTCTTCTCCTTTGTGATTTCTCATAATCTTCCGTCTTGCCTTTGCCTACCTTCTAATACCTCCTCTCCTGTCTCTGTCACATGCATGTGTGTGTTTGTAGTGTCTGATAAATCATGTAAATTACTTTTGACTTCTAATTCCTCTCCTACATAACAACACCTTGGAAAAAATTAAAGCGATCGCTACAGCATGTGAACTGGGTCAAGTCCTCTGCTATTAACTTTCATACACTATGTCTGTGACACTTTTAAGAAATCCAACCCTGCCGTCCAGGGAAAAGAGGGGGTATCTTGGCTCCTATCTATACACCAGCTCCATTTCACTCAAAAAAAAAATATCCCTTTTGCATTTTACAGCCCAGGGTTTCAGCCGTGGGAGGGAGACTAACCATACTCATTCTTCTCATTGTTTTTTTTTTTTTTTCATTTAAATTCAATTTGCCAGCATATAGTATAACACCCAGTGCTCATCTCATCATGAGCCCTTTTTAATGCCGTCACTCAGTCACCCCATCCCTCTGTGTCCCCTCCCTTCTACAACTCTTTGTTTCCCAGAGTTACAAGTCTCTCCTGGTTTGTCTTCCTCTCTAATTTTTCCCCACTCAGTTTTCCTCTTGTCCTGATGGTCCCTTTCACTGTTTCTTATATTCCACATATGAGTGAGGCCATATGATAATTGTCTTTCTCCAATTGACTTATTTCACTCAGCATAATACCCTCCAGTTCCATCCATGTCGAAGTAAATGGTAGGTATCATCCTTTCTGACAGCTGAGTAATATTCCATCGTGTATATAGACCACATCTCCTTTATCTATTTATCTGTCAGAAGACATCGTGGCTCCTTCCACAGTTTGGCTATCATGGGCATTGCTACTGTGAACATTGCAACCATACTCATTCTGATTGGAGCGCAAAATGAGATAGCAGGTTGGCTTCACCTGGCCAGATGCCCACCCTGGAACCAATCCACTGGATCACAAGACAGGCATGTTTTTTTAATGTGGCAGCTCCTGTATGGCCTCAGGGTAGGACGCAGCGGGTAGGAAGGAAGGAGGGGCTACTAAGCAAATCATTGTAGGAATCCATTTCATATATGGCAGAGTATATAAAAATCTCAGTGATCACAAGAAATCAGTATTGCTATTCCTGTTTTACAAATCATGAAAGGTCCTTGGAGAAGTTCAGCCACATAGGTGATAAATGGTTGGTCAAACTGACTTCTGCATCAAAATTTATCCCATTTCTGCTATTCTGTGACACACAATAATATTTCGTTGGAGATGAACATGGAATTGCTTTGCAAATTAAAGGAATTCTTAACCAATTGTTATCCAGTATCACTCACTGAAATTCACCAAAAGTCAGCATTTTCTTAGTTGCCAGTTACCTTTATGAATCTAAATAATATGACATTAGAGCCACAAGGGACCATGATCCTCTCTGCTGAAAACACTGCTGGAATTCCCACTGCCTTCAAACTCCACGTAAGCACCCTTACTTCCTGTGCTCCCATCGCCCAGTACTTGGGCCCCCTGAGCTCCAGTAACCTCCTCCTTCTCTCACTCTCCACTCTCCTCATCAGACTCCAGATATTATACCCCACAAACTGGCTCCTTTGTAAAATCTTAAATCCAAACCTTGCACTCTGACTATATCTTCCCCTCATTCTAGCCCTCTCAGGCATTCCCACTACACCAGCCAGTGTCTCAATGAGGTATCCAATCTACCCCCAATTTCCCTACAGTCTTTATCTCCTCCTGCCTCCCCTTACCTTCCCATCCAGCCAGAACAAATGCTTCTTCATGTCAACTAGTCTTTACCAATCTCCTCTAGACATGGTCACATCTTGCTGTGGACCCATTCCCCAAACAACTCCACCCATTTGTAGTCTTCAGAAATAAAGTCACCAAAAGCACAGAGTGGCACCACTAAGAACTAATCCCTGGACCACTGCCCCATTCTCCACAGTGACTATTTCAAGACTTCATTGCTTTTCTCAATTCTTCTACCCTACAGCACCCTCCTCATGTTTAGCAGGTGACCTCAACTGCTGCTTCAGAGGGAAAATTGAAGCCTTTTTAATGATAATTCTCTCACCTTCCAACCTGGGAATATTCCAATATTCTCTAGTAAATGTTTTATCACAGAGGAAAACCTGACCCCCTCTCTCTCTCTGGCCTCTGGGGGCCGGCTCCCCTTCTTCTCCGACAGCAGTTTATAGATTTTCTTCCTGCTTTCCTAAATCTTCAATATCTTTCTATCTATAGCTCATTTTCCTCAGAAATAAAAAACACTTAGACCCATCAAAACAAAACAAAAAATATAACTTCCTTCTTTAGACTGTTGCTGGTGTCTCACCAGTAGGATACAAGCTCCTTGAAAAGAAAGAGGATCTTTCCTCAACATAGTCCCTACTCTTATTAGAAATATTTATTAATATGGGGCACTGGTTGGTTAAGCATCTGATTTTGGCTCAGGTCATGATCTAGGGGTCTTGGGATCAAGCCCAGAGTCAGGCTCCTTGCTCAGCAGGGAGTCTGCTTGTCTCTCTGCCCCTCCCCATGCTCATGTTCTCTCTCTCTCTCTCTCTCTCTCTCTCTGTCTCTCAAATAAATAAATAATATCTTAAGAAAGAAATATTTATTAGTAAATGTTAGATAAAATTAATAAATGGGTGTACTAGTTCAAATGCTCAATTGATAGATAAAGAAACTGAGGTCAGGTTAACGCCCAGGCGTATATAATGCCCAACCAGGTTTTATGAGATCTTTGTAAATGATAGGTATTCAGTATCTCCAACACTTCTGCCGATTGACGTAAGAATAGATATTCAAGTACGATATATAACATGATTTATACTAGTTTGGAATGCTTTTGAGATACTCATTCTGGAGCTGCTGAAGAATAACATCATAATGTATAAAGTAAGCTGATTTTGGATTCACTAGAGTAAAGCAACTGCTTACAAGCAGTAGTTATTAAGGAAAGACTACTGTCAACATGGCAGCCAGAACTTTTAAAAATCTATTTCAGATTATGACCTTCCTCTGCTTAAAACCCTCTATCACTTCCCACCTCACTCAGAATAAAAACCCAGGGACACCTAGGTGGTTCAAGGGTTGAGTGTCTACCTTTGGCTCAGGTCATGATCCCAGGGTCCTGGGATAGAGGCCCACATGGGGCTCCCTGCAGGGAGCCTGTTTCTCCCTCTGCCTCTCTCTATGTGTCTTTCATGAATAAATAAATAAAATCTTAAAAACAACAACAACAACAACAAAAAAAAACAGAACAACCAAGCCCTGACCATCCCCTCCAGGGCTCTCCAAGATCTGACCTTTCTTCTCCAGCCCTATCTCTTCATTCCTCACACCCTCAGAACCTGCTGGGCTTGCTCCCTCCAGAGCCTCTGCCCTCCTTCCTTTGCTTGAAAAGCCCTTACCCAAGGGACCCACAGAGTCCCTCCTTCACCTTGGTTTGCTCAAAAGTCGCCTTCTCAGTGCCTTTAGGGGGCTCTGTATAAGTCAACAAAATTTAAAGAATGAAGTTTTCTGCTTAGAGAAAACCATCTGGGAGGACATCTTCCTGTGTTATGGGAGAAGATGACAGCTACCAGGGCCTGAGGAAAATTTGAGACAGGCCTCCTAGAATGGCTAATTTCCCTTTTGCCTCTGAATGCGCCCCCTTATCTCCCTTCCCAGGAGAAAAGAAGCCGGTGTGCTGATGCTTCCCTTGGACTCCTCAAACCCTCAGCACTCCCTCCCAGACATTCTATTTCCCCAAGAGCCTTTCCATTTTGCTCTTTCCTGCCCCCACCCTCCATTCAAAACCTCCTTTTCCTCAGAGCAACTGAATTTGTGGAATGTTCTAAATCTGTGGATGTTATAGGTAAAAAGTTTGTTATGTTTATTTCCCACACAGGTTATTTGCATCTTAAAAGCTGAGCTTATTAATTCAAACAAATAGTGAATGAGTAGATGATATAATGAAGCTATTTTGGGCTAGTAACAATCCTGTGGGGACCTGGGCCTCCTTTGGGATACAGTCCAACACTGTAACAAAATAGCAGCAGTGAGTGGATGCCTTACTTTCTGGAGTTGATCAAACCCTGATATGAGAGGAATTGTTTTTAAAGGTTCCTAAAGAAGTAAGTAATTGATAAACTGAGATTTTATTAGCAAGATGCCCTAACTAATATTATTCAATTTGGCATTTCACATATATATTTTTTCCAAGTTGTCTTCTTTTTCTTTTTCTTTTTTTTTTGGGGGGGGGGGGAGGTAAAGCCAATACTACAGCATTTGAGCAGGGACTCCAGTCCTGCATTATTTTTGGCTGAAACTGCTCATTAATTTCACAGAGAAGTACTTGGTGATCATGACCTTAAGGATGTGTTCTGTTTTTAAAGGAAATGTTTGACCATGGAACAGGACAACTTATCACAGGCACTTAATTTAACATGGAAACCCAGCTGTTGCTTTCTCTGGAAGTCTTAGTAACTATTAAGGAAGGTAAAGTGGGAGAATTGGAACCTGAGCTCTGGTTCATGGGCCAAAACTATTTTCAGAAGAAAGGCCTCCAATTGGCCAAAAAGAGAGCTCACCACACGGCGCACACCCCCAGAATGAGAAGCCAGAATTTTCAGAGCATTTCAGAGGAACACAGCCCAGCCTCCTCGAGCTGGCTCTAGCTGGCAGGGGGCCAAAAGAAGATATGCGAAACTCCTGGGAAGCACGCCCAACACAGAGTTCAAAGCTCCCTTTTTGAACAGATTCCGAGTACCAGTAGATAAAAGGCTGTCATCATTTTAGAAAAGACTAGGGTGCTTTGCTTTGTGGCCTGGTCTCCAAGTATTCCAGAATGTGCTGGGTCTCCCTGTACCTAGTACTCCTGTCTATTTGCCTTTAATCAGCAGCTTTACCCAGGCTGTATTTTGGGGGTGGGTTTAACAAAATATCATAGCTTTAGAAATTACAGAGTACTTAGAACAAAGGCTTTATGTAGAAAGGAGCAGTTGTATATAAATTCCCATAATGTAATTTCCCCCCAAATGATAGGATTCCAACTTGCGGCAGATGCAGATTTCAGATTGGATTACGGGGTTTGATGTGTTGGGAGGGGGCCGACTAGAATGCCTTCCCTCAAATTTTAAGCTTGATAGCTTTAGAGATTCCCTTACCTTGCCATCATTCTTTAAAGATAAGCACAATATACTAATTGTTTATTACCACTAAGTGTTTGGCTTTAAATTTATGAGCTCCTTTGGGGTAATAGTTGAGGGGATCTGAATGATTCTTTGTATATCAATGAGATTTAAGGACAATAATAAGATGATCGAAAAATATGTCCTTCAAAGATATTGTGTTAGCTCCTTGAGGGAAATTGCTATGTCTTATTGAATGGTTCCCCCAGAGCCTAGCACAGTGCCTGACAGGTTGTAGGTGCTCAGTGAGTGTGTGTTGAATGAATGAATGAACAAACAAATCGATGAATGAATGAATAGGAATATTTTAAGACAACATTGGAAAGTCTATATGTTGAGAAAGTTCGGCTAAGTTACTTATGGAGAAACTGTCTGGTAAACCTCTGAACAGTTAGATCGTTGGCTGTGCATCGCAGAGAGATGGAACACAATAGAGCTGAGTCAAAGCCCATTTAGTTCACCCAAGAAATGGATGTTGGATAGATTTGGGACCAGTCATGTGGGATCTTTGGACAGTTGGGAAAATATTGGGAGTTCCTAAGTAAAGGCAACTGGGACATAGTTTTACCAACCGCCCCTGCCAAACACGCATGGAAATGTGCACAAGGGACTAGGTCAACACTTTTTTGAGTTTCAAGGTCCTGGCTAAGGGTTCCCCTTGAATGCCTGGGAAATAAGCCCAGGCAGGTTTGCAATTTGCCTCCTCTCCTGCTCTTTTCAAATGCTGACTGTCTGAACTGGCAACATCACCTCTTTGAGCTCTTCTAAGGAAGACTTTAAAACCCAGGTGGCCTAGGAAGGGTCTCCACCAAGTAGGTGCTTGAGTGCTGTCCAAATGTCCCATCTGCCACTTCGGGTGAGTCTCTCCTGGAATCAGTGACAAACAAGCTTTGCTCTACACACTTCATTTATCATCTGTTGTTTACTGTAAGTGTGACTGACTCAGCCCCATCATCAGGCAGGCTTAGTGAATTGGTGGCTCGTGGGGTTTACTGAGCTCTGCCCTCAGAGGGAAGATAACGGACCTGATAAGGCATGCATTGCCAGGCCCTACCCAGCCCTTGGGAGAGGGAAATGTGAGGAGGACAGTGGGGCTGGGAGGGTGCAGAGGAACTCCAAAGAGCCTCTGAGTAACTCTTGTGAGAAGCAGTATCATAAAGGGGAAGATGTTTATGACTGAGATGTTTTATTCTGATGTCCTTGAGATGCGGTCAGAGGCTCCCAAATCATTTTCATATACTGTTCATCTCAGATACTGTTGCATTTGACCAACACTGGCAGCACCCTTTAAATTTCTTTTCCTTCCCATGTATCCCTCACACAAGGCACTTATTTCCTTTTCAGAGCCTTTTGGTCATCTGTTACAATTCTGACATTAATGAATGAGTTCATCGGCCTGTAGTGGTTTCCTGCTGTGAGGTCAGCACTGCACTGGCCCCTGTGCAGACCCTGCTACGTGGCCAGCCTTGAGCCTCATTCACTTCAAAGAGATTATCACCTGAGTGAAGAAATAGAACTAACATAGCAGAACCCAAAGCACACAGGAAATCAGGGAAGAGGGGCATCTGTGAGGGCTGGGCCAGCCCGAGAAGGCTTCATGGGGAGCTGGAGCTTGGGGCCTGGGAGAATGAGGAGTTGGAATGGGAGCAAAAGCAGCACCTTGGGAAGGATAGATAGCCCAGTGATTGGAGGCCAGTGGTGTGTGCCTGTTGGTGGGGCATGAAGGCTTGAGCCATGCTGGCAGAGTCACGGAGTCCAGGGACAAGTTGCTATACCAATTCAGGCATGTGGTTATGAGGACTTGGGCCAGGGTGTTAACAATGAGAATGGAGGGTAGCTCGTGTCATTGAAATACATGAAAGGAAACTAAATAGGAAATCCTTTATATTGACTAAATGTAAGAACTGCTCATTATTTCTTGTTTTTCCTTCTCCCTACAATTTTATGCTCCAAATATTCTTAAACATAATGTTTTCTGAATTCCTGAGTACATTGAAGATTACATCCTACTTAACCAATCTTCTAGCTGCAGCATGTAATAGAAAATAGAATGAGGGTATACAGTGTCAAATCACAGGAGCCTATCTATGTTCCAGGCTGGGCTCTGAGTGTGACCTTGGGCAAGCTAGTGAACTTTTCACCATCTCCAAATTGAGGATAAGAATGTTCTCTGAGACAGTTGTGAGGATTAAAGGTAGGTGAGGATTCCTAGCATATAGGATCCCTTTCCTTTTCTTCCTCAGAAAGCTCATGAAAATCTGGAGAACACCTGGCATGTTCGGTCCCAAGATGTAGACCATGGATTTGCCAAATACCGGGCATAGACTTCACAGGACACACTTGCCCTTCACCTTGCGATGCCATCACCCCAGTGCTTACACAGTATCCTCTCTGGAGGCCCGCTTTACACACTTAATTTTTTTTTGCCTTTCCCTCTACCACAATAGATACTAGAGCTTGCAACTTAAAAAAGTGAAAAATGAAGGCACACAGTTTTGTAACCTAGAAGCAAATATCATCTTTGCCTTCCAGTGGGTCTTCTTACCAGGCCTTGGTTTGGCCTTCCCTATCAAGAATATCTCTGTATTTTCTGCAACTATCTTGTAAATGAACTCATCTTTCCTAAGTGGGTGCCTTTTTTTAAAATACAAAAATAGAAAGCATAACTTCTGCAATAACAGAGTTGAGTGTTAAGCTTATTACATTCTGGAAATACACCAAATAGCACTGATGTAAAGAACAAGAAGCAAACATTGCATTTGAATCATTTTTTTAGCCTTCTGATTATTTCAAATTATCAGCCGGGTTTCATGTGTAACCCTTACCCACCCACAGGCTAGGTGGGGCAGACAGGCTGCTGAAAGGGTATTTGAGATGTGAGGAGATACATTTTCTTACAATCATCAAGAGTAAGTTCTCCTCGCTAAGAATAATGTACCCTCTATAAGACTTTGAGTCACGAGCCAGATCAGATTTTGTTGGGCAAAGCTGAATATCATGAGCTTTCTGAGGAAGGCTTCTGTGTTCAGTGTCAATTCTTTGAATTCAGTTTGCCCCTAAATTGTAAAAGAACAGGCTTTTATTGCAGACTCACTGTGTGCTAAGTGTTGAAAATTCCAGGGATGTTCCCGAAGAGCCTAAGTGGTTGTGTAAGCAGAAGAAAAAATGCGCTTATTGTCAAAGCTGGCAGAGTTTTGGACAGACTGCCCTAGAAGGACAGAGCAAGGCTTAAGGGAAAGATGGTCTTTATATGGGAAAACACCTAACAGGCCATTAGATTCCTCAAATAAATTTCAGAGCTAGTCCAAATGAGAGAAGGGGAGAGGCTGGCCTCCTAATAGGTAAGACAGGAAAGATACCTGGATAGAGAGAAGAGCGGAGGTTGGTGGGGATGCCCTTTCTCTGAGGAGGAGGATGGCCCCCAAGAACGTCTCTCTGCTACAAATGACATGGGGAGTAACAGTGACACCCAGTCTTCAATTCCAAGCTATCCTCTGCTTTTCTGTGTTGTGTTGCTGTCCAGGACTGGCCCAGTTTTTACTAATCCTAAAATACAATAAATAGATGTTTAAAATAACTTTCTTTTGGGGCACCTGGGGGGCTCAGTGGTTGAGCATCTGCCTTCGGCTCAGGATCCGTGGGGTCCTGGGATTGAGTCCTGCATCGGGCTCCCCAGAGGGAGAAACAGGCTCCCTCTGCCTCTCTCTGTGTGTCTCTTGTGAATAAATAAATAAATAAAATCTTAAAAGAAAAAAAGAAGATAGGGGCCACACTATGAGAAAATATGTATAGACTGTGTACAATAGAGAAACGTAAATAAGCAAGGATTGAGAAAATATGAGAAGATGCCTGGCTGGCTCAGTTGAAAGATGTGACTTTTGATCTCAAGGTTGTGAGTTCAACTCCCCCTTTGGGTGTAGATATTACTAAAAAAATAAGTAAAAAAGAAAAAATTGTTTTTAAAAAAGAATATAGCAGGAGTTAGAATTCATAAGAAAAGAAGACCACAAAATAACCGTCTTTCATGCAGAGCTTCCACAGAATTCTTGAGAGTATATGTTAGAATTTTCACAAAGGGCTGTGCCTTAAGATAGTTATTTGAATATTAGAATAGGATAAAGCATAATCCCAGAAAGGTAGAAGACCTGGATGCTACCATAAAACACAGGTAAACGGGTAATTATAACACAGTCTGATAATTGTCAAATTGGAAGCATTTATAAATTTCATGAAATCATAGCAAGGACCCCTAAATCTGCCGATTATGTCATTCAAGTTTTTATTTAGAGTTCTGTTAGTGTTGGAAAGTAATCAAATTTTCAGAAAGAAAATAACAAATATTAATAATTATTTACATCTTTCTATTCATTTACCTGTATATCCATCCATCCATCCATCTATACATCTTCCAATTTTTCTTTGGGGACTCTTCTTATCAGAATAATTCCCACCATGGATAGATGGACAGACCACTAATTGCTTTTGAGGAAGAATTCAACATTGACAGAGTAACTGAGAATCCTTCACTTGTCTGATATGAAAAGTGCCTTTTTAAAAAGATTTATTTGTTCATTTGAGAGAGAGAATGTGTGTGTGTGTGAGCAGGAAGTGAGGCAGAGGGAGAGGGAGAGGAAATCCCAGACTCCATGTTGAGCCAGAAGCCTGACCTGGGGCTCCATCCCATGACCCTGAGATCATGACCTGAGCCAAAACTGAGAGTTGGATGCCCAACCAACTGAGCCACCAAGACACCCTTGAAGTTTCTTTTTTGAAATCAATTAACAATGTCATGCCTCTGGGATGAAAGGGAGGAAAGACATCCAGAAAGGAGGGCTAGGGTGGCGTGGTTCTCCAAGGAGCCGCAGTCCTCTAAGGAGTCTCAGTGAGGACGGGGCTAGAGGAGTAGAGGTTAGGATGTTGTTCTGCACAGAAAAACCTCAGGGTTTTGTCTCAGACTCTTCAGTACCCTTTCTTTTTCTTTGCGCAGCCCTCACTCCAGCCTCCCTGGGAATTATCACCTCAAATTGGCTTTGCCCTAAGGGTAAATATATAAAGCCCTTATGAGAAGAATCTCAGCCATGAATATCAAAATCAGAGGTGGCCTTGTAACCAGATAAAAATAATAAGCACAAGGTCACATGGACTGGACTTTTCATCCTAACTCAGTGTTCCCAAAACGTAGTAAATTCTTAACCTCCCTCGAGATTCCTCATATATGAAATGCTGAGATAACAATGCTAAACTTAGAGGTTATCTATTGGTAGGTAGGCAGGTAAACAAAGATAATTCCTAGAACTTGGCATATGGTGGGTGTTCAGTGTGATTTTCTCTTTCCCTTATACAGCCAGCTCCGGAGAATACACTAGATCTGAGAGAGGCTACAAAAAGATTTCAGAAAAAGGAAAGATGAGATTTCCAAACAATTTTTTTTTTTTTTGGAGACATAATGAAGATTTGTGGCTTGGGTTTTTCCGTCTTTCTTTAATTAGGTTTGTACCTGTCCAGGGACAGATGAGTGGTCAGTTCTCAGGGGCATTCGATTTGGTTCCTTGGTTCTCTAACCTCTTTTGGCCTTATTGTAGTGATAAAAGAATCCTGACCCAGGGCAGGCCAGGTGGCTCAGTGGTTTAGTGCTGCCTTCAGCCCAGGGCCTAATCCTGGAGTCTCAGGATCAAGTCCCACATCGGGCTCCCTGTATGGAACCTGCTTCTCCCTCTGCCTGTGTCTCTGCCTCTCTCTCTCTCTCTCTCTCTCTCTCGAATAAATAAATAAAATCTTTAAAAAAAAATTCTGATCCATCAGTAGTCTGTCCTCCATTGGTTATTGACCAGCTCTCTGGCAAATATGCTGGGCTGCTGGAATTGTAACCTTTGAACATGCATGTGAAAGAATCACAAGTGAAGGACGAGCAAGTGCTGTCTTTTGTACTCATTCTTCAATGCCAGTACATTCTAGATTTGTTTGTGGCAGGTAGACTCAGCCCCAAGACTCTATCACCCCCACAACTAGTCATCTGGTTGACTCCTACCCACAAAACTGCCTCTAGCTGGGAATAATGCCTCCTCCTAATCAGTGAGGATGACTCAGTCTGAGCTTTTTTGTCTCCGATGATTTTCCTGTAATTTTGACTTATATAGTATAATGCCATGGCCCTGGTAACATTCCTTTTATCTTCACAGTACTATCTGTAAACACATTGCTATTTCAGAGAGTGGCATCAAAGCCAAGGCGAGGAAAAGAATTTCCAGAATGTTCAATCAGAAGGTCACATTTTAAAAGGATTTTCAGGCCTGGCCAAGAGCACTAAGTATTTCAGTTCCATTCATCCTTCACTTCAACACTTCTTGCAAGGTCACTCTAATTCCTGATTTGGGAGCGTATAAAGCAACTCAGCCTGCTGGAGCTGTGAGGACCCTGATCGTTGATACTTCAAACACTGTGAAATAGTGATATTATTGGACTCTGTGTAGGATTCATTCATCTAAGGATAAATGAGTGATTTGTGGTCTTGGGAATATGCTGAATAGGGTTGTCTTAAAAAGAGGAAAGAAAAGGGAATGTTGAGTAAGGTTTTTGTGAGAGGAGTCACAAGGTAAGTCAAAGCCCAAGACTGAGTGCTTTCTGGCTATGGAAGGCAGGTGACAAAAGATACTCTGGCCCTGTTTAAAGAGCTGGCCAGCTTTTGTCCATGCCCTGCTGATAACATTTCATATTGCTTAGATTTAAAGTTTCTCTAGGCAACATATTTCTTAAATTATTAAACTCTGGAGGGAGGTATAGATTGCAGAAAATCACATCATTGCTTTCCTTTGCAAAATAGGAATACTGTCCTCATATCTGCTTTAAAGAAATGTTAAAAGCTTTTTTGTAGAATACTTTGAGTTCTGCAGAAAGAGAAGCTCTGGATATAAATTGTAATTTAACATGTTAGTAAAATATTCTATTAAACAGTACTTGCACATGTGGATTTTCTCAGATTTTCAGGCCTTATTCTCTTGATTCTGATCAATTCCCTTAAAGTGAATTTTCACAAATTAGTTTGTAAAAATCAAAACCAAGCCACAAATAAGATTACTCTTATACTACAAGTAACAAATGGAAACAGATACGGTCCTTGTATCCACTAGAACATGTTCCATGAACTCAGGTAAGTCCCCTGTATTTCTCACAGGTTTCTTAGTTCAGTTCTTAGAGGCTCTAGGGAACCACACCTTCTTTCTTGAATCAATAGCATTTCTGTTATAATAACTAAGCAAATCCCCAGAGTGCAAAGCACATTCAAACATACTCTTTTGCCTCATCCTTTATGTTCTACCAAAATTCTTTTTGAAAGTGCTCAGGGTCCTTTAGAGAAGAGAATATGAACAGGATCTCACACTTCATGGATCGTCAGAAGTATGAAGATTAAACATTGTGTGCTTCTGTCAGAAGCAATTAAGTTTGCTTAGATTTATCCCCACATACTTACATGGGTTCAATAGGAATATTTCCTCAGCCAGATAGAGAATCCCTGTTATTTTTCTCGATACTTAGTTGTCAAAACTTCTAGGTACTCTTGTGATAAATCATTATAATTGTATATTACAATAATAGTAATAATATTAGTAACTACTGTATTGAGAAGTTGGCAGCACCACGAGAAAGACTTCACATGGTATTATTTCCTTTAACCCTGACAATCACCTGTGATGCAAGTATTATTTCCATTTTACAGCTTAGAGAGAGAAAATAACTTGCCCAGGACACACATCCAGAAAGTGGCAGACAGTTTTTGCAGACAGTTTTCATGCAAATAATTAGGGGCTGGTAGGGTATTTTTGTTTTTGTTTTTGTTTTTGTTTTTTCTGTTTTTAGTGATCCCATAGAGTAAAATGTCTGCAGGTTTTCTGTACATGGTGCCTCTGATCAGCCAGGGGACCACAAATTAAGTCAAGAATGTCACCGAGCGTTTGTCTTCTGTTACCCTGTTCCATTGATACACAAAGGTCTTATGGACCTGGTGATACATCCATTAGTTGATTCAACAATTGTTTCTAGTATGAGTCTTCTGATTTTATTTATCCTCAAGCTCCTGCTCCAATCTTCCTCCTCCACAAAGCCTTCCTCAGTTTACCTTTATTGGTTCTTATATCCACTTATTTATTATCCCTTTATTCCTAAAATGTGATATGTGGACCGCTGGGGAGATCTGAGATGGTTCTAAGTGATGTACAGACAAAATTTTTAAGTTTTAATTTTATGTTGCTTATTAGAGAAAATCTAGCACATTAAATCTGTTATTTCACAGATATTACCATTTATGACAAAGCAAAATTTCTTTGTCAACTAAAGACACTAAATAAAGGACAGTAGCATTGGAAAAATAGCATGTGACTTCTGATGTTAAGGAGATGTTGGAGAATACTGTATACAATAACAGGTTATTATATTTTATGATGTCTAGTTTTCACTATATTTAAGTTCTATTTTGTAAGCATGACTGTTATCTTCATTAATACTTCTGAATACTTGCTACATGTCCATTCCTGCACTAAACACATGGATATATTACTTCAATTCTTTCTTATGACGACACTGTAAGGTATGTAGTCTTATAAACCCATATTATAAAAGAGGAAACCGAGGGTCATAGACATGAAGAAATCTGCTCAAGTGCACACAATAAACAATAGTTAAGATCCAGTTCTATCTAATGCCAGGACTTATCACCACCTATATGGCCTCCTTTATGTTTGCATATTCCTCAAGTTCAGAAATTGTTGGTGAGAATTCTAGTGTCTGAAATTATTGCTAAAGTACTTTGACTTTTCAAGAAAAGTTTAGAAAGCTACAACACCTCAGAAAAAGGGATACAATTTTTTAAATAATAAAGATTTTTCTCTTTTAGAAGAACATAAAATATCCTTTCCAGTAATAAGCAGAGTGAGCATAAGTGCTAAGATAATTCTGTGTCTTTAGTGATTCTTTAGAGACACTGCTGATTGAAAAGGAAAAGAAAAGCCTAATACCTTTGCTTCAGTATATACACACTCATATACTCACACGCACACACTACACAGATGTGCACACACACACAAGTACACACACAATCCTTTCTTAAATGTCAAGCCAAAGTTCTGTTTGAAGCAACTTGATGTGGGGCATAGAACTGGCTTGGGAGTTGGGGCATAGCCACTCTGGGAACATAAGCAAATTTTGTGGAATACACTCACTCTGTCAATTTTCCTATTCCATTGCTTGAACTAGGATTACCAATCCTCTCTATACTAAACAGGAGGTAAGAACATCAACCAGTTAAAATCTATGTTGGTCTAAAAACCAGAATGAAACAAAACTGCTAAGGCCAGATTGACTTCCTTTCAAATCCTTTTAGTGGTTAATAGAGAAAAATCTCCTTTATGTTTTATTGATGAACCCTGGAGATAGATTTGGGTTTTTGGTACATGGCATTCTCAATTATTAAAATAGGTTCATTATGGTGCTTATGGGAAGAAAACTTCATCCTATTTTCCCCAAGTCATTACCTTGATCAATTTTCATCTGACATTGGAATGCTTAGTTCCTTAGGTAGGTAGCAAATGGGCTGATCCCTCCAGTCTTGGCCTAGGTATATGTATTAATCAGGATCCTCCAGAGAAACAGAACCAATAGCCTGTATGTATATTTGCATGCATAGACAGACATGGTATTTATCATAAAGAATTGGCTCATGTGATTATGGAGATGGTAAGTCCCAAGATCTATCTGCAAAGTGAGTTAGCAAGCTGGAAACCTAGAAAAGTCAGTAGTGTAATTCTAGTTCAAAAGTCAGCAAGGTTAAGACTCAGCGCTCACATTTCAGTGTAAACCCAAAGACAGGGGAAAAAATGACATCCTAGCTCAAAGGCAGTCAGGCAGGAGGAGTTCCCTTTTATGTAGGGGAGAGTCAGCCTTTTTGTTCTATTCAAGCCTTCAACTGATTTGACAAGGCCCACCCACATTAGGGAGGGCAATCTTCTTTACTCAGTCCACAGATTCAAACGTTAATCTCCTTCAGAAACAGTTTCACAGACACACCTAGAATAACATTTGACCAAACCCACGTGACCCAGTCGAGTTGACATATAAAATTCACCGTTACTGTTTACTCACCACACTACGTGGAACGTCTCTAGGTAGTACTTTTTTTTTAATTTTTTATTTATTTATGATAGTCACACAGAGAGAGAAAGAGGCAGAGACACAGGCAGAGGGAGGAGCAGGCTCCATGCACTGGGAGCCCGATGTGGGATTCGAACCTGGGTCTCCAGGATCGCGCCCTGGGCCAAAGGCAGGCGCTAAACCGCTGCGCCACCCAGGGATCCCTCTAGGCAGTACTTCTAATTCTAAGCCCCCAACTTTGCAGAATTTCCCTAACCCTGGACAAGTTCCAAGCCGCTTCTATGCGCTTCCCAATGTTAGACCTTTAGTAAGGAATCAGTAAATGTTGCTGAAATTGCTTTTTTTTTTTTTTAAGTGCCAGGGATGATCAAAGCTTGAGAGAGGGAGAAGGTGACAATGGACTCCATCAGCTAAACTTCTCTTTGCTGTACACTCAATCTAGGTATTAGGAAAATAGAATTCCTTGAAGACAGTAACAAATGAAACTAGCTGAGTGCGTCACACACTGTAGATAAGAAATAAATGTTTATGGTATTGAGGGTGTTAAGGAGCGTTCTGAAAGGTACATTGTCTCCAACAAACCATATTTTTAACATTTGCATAATTATTAAAATGAGATTTCAGAATTATTAAAATGTTGCTTTCAGAATGACCTGTGGTACTTGTTCCAAAAAGAATGGTCAAAATACTTCCACATGTTCTAGAAAATGAATGAGCATGCAGAGTTTGAGGATGAACTATGACAATGATTTGCATTTTCTTCCTCATTGCCAAAAATAATGTTAGTGCCTCCTGGTGTTCGCGGCGGGCAAAATAAATGCCTTTTGTCTTTCCCCTTGTCAGAAACACACTAAATCATTCAGGATTGTTTGAAGTAACTTCTTCTATTTTTGGTCCTGTTTTCACAAGCGTGAAATCTCCCTTTAGAACCTGGGGAATGCTTTCTGTTAAAATGCCATATTACAATATGTTGATCCATGATGGCTATTTGACTGTGCATCCCATGGTCTTGAGGGAACCAAGTCACTTTGGGAAAGTGATGCCCTCCCCTTGACTTGGGCATTCAGCCAGAAACCAGGGGTTCATTTGTTCCTCTTTCCTGAACATCTACCGGTCACACAAAAGCTTAATAGCACCCTGTGTCAAACTAGCTTTAAAGAAAAATGAGGAATGATAGCATTCTGCACCAGACAAATGACAGAAACTTGAAGGTTTCAGACACCAACAACCTCTTGTTCTCTCAGGGTCTTTGATCCTCACATCCTCCATGAGTCTAGTCCCAACGTTTGTCACACTGCCCTCTGCTGGCCTGGCCTCTACTTGCTGATACAGAAAATCAAAAACAAGATTTTTAGAAGGGAATCTGCCGAAACCTTCTTTGGCTCTAACTGCTGATTCTAGCTCTCCCAATGTAATCCATAAGCCCATCCGAAAAATGCTATTGATAGAAGACTCAAGGATCGCCTACTCTTTGCCAGGCAATACAAACACTGAGAATATAACAATGAACAAATTGCAGACCCTGCTCTAAAGATAGTCTGGTAAACTAGTAATTATGACAAGAGGTAAAAATGTCCCCATGTGGGTCATGACGGTGTTGGTGGTCTTCCTGATTGTGACTATTGATCATACTCATTCTGTTGGTATAAGAAGACCATATCCTGGTCTTGATGTACTTACCACAAATACTTGACATTGTAGATTTGCGACACTCCATATTGTCTTTGGATGTGGGCCTGTTCATTGTGTTTCTGGAATATTAATGCTTAAGGACGCCTGTCCAGCAATTTGGACATTTAGATAAAATGCAGGGAATAGCCAGGTCCAATGTTGTAGTTCAGTGACAGAGACATTCAAAATCATTGAGCTGCATCTAGAACAGCAATCCAATTTCTAATACATGTGGTGTTCTGTACCTTCTGACCAATATTCCTCAGCGAACAAACCACACAAGAAATACAATTTGATTGGTTAAAGTTTAGAGAACAACAAACTAGTCATTTGCAATTATATCAAAAGTATGACCATAACTTAATTCAGAGGCTTTTGGGTTAAATCGAAGGATACAGGTGATTGATGTGAGGTTGGAACAAGAGTTCCAAAAACAAGAGCTTAGGTATTTTTTCTCACTAATAACCAGCTTGCGGGGATCCCTGGGTGGCCAGCAGTTTAGCGCCTGCCTTTGGCCCAGGCATGATCCTGGAGTCCTGGGATCAAGTCCTGCGTTGGGCTCCCTGCATGGAACCTGCTTCTTCCTCTGCCTCTCTCTGTGTCTCTGTGTCTCTGTGTCTATCATGAATGAATAAATAAATAAAATATTTTTTTAAAAAAATAACCAGCTTGCATTAACCATGGCTTAGTTCAACCTAGTTTTCTTTTATACTTGAGTAGAATACGCCCACCTAACTCACCCTGGTCTTTTGTTTTTGTTCAGTCTGTTTTAGCATGTCCATGGCTTCAAGATCTCTATAGCTATCTCTTCATAAGCATTTTACATTGGAATTTTTCCTCTTGTTCTGGATTTTACTTAAGTTAAAAACCCAATAGCTCCCAACTTAATGAGAGAAGCTACTAATGTGCCTACTTAACACTCGTAATTAGTCCTTCAAGTTCTAAAATTTTCTGTCATGTTCTTGTGACATCCACTTTCGTCCTCCCTATTCTAGAAAAAAAGTAATGGAAACTATCAGGGAAAGCATGAATTGCAGAAAAAAATACACTTGGGGTAAACTAAAGGATTCATTTTATTATTTAGTTTTCTTATTAGAGAAAGGTTTCCACTGTGATATAGTAGCACTCCTTTTGCTGTTTCTCAGCAGTTGAGCTTAGATACTGGGGGGAATCTACCATTGCAGGGGAGGCTGAGATAAGGCTTGATCTGTGTGGAGAAATTGTGCTTGGTTAGAGGTCTACCAGCAACCAACTCAAACTTATAACTGACGTCTAGCAATGTACTTAGGGTACAGCAAGTGAATGAATGTTTGTCGAAGGAATGATGAAATGAATGAAATCTCTTTCTGGGCCTTGTTTAATTAAGGGCTATTCCTAGTCCAAGGTCATACAACGACTTATCCAGAAACGAAGCCCAATTTCTTGGCTTCCAGCAAATGTACCCCCTATTCCACTACCCCCTGCACTGACAAGGACCAGATGTCACTTCACTCAGCCCTCCTCTTATCTGCTTTCATAGTCGGAGTTGACTGATCGAGTGCAAGGGTGGAGGAGTGGCATCTTCTCCATCCTTTCTTTGGATTTTTCAAAGTGAATCTTTCAAAGTTGTTATCTTCTATGGTTCTGTAAGACAGTAAAGAGTGGAAAAGGTAGAAGTTCAGAGAGTCAGACATTGAAAATTAGCCAACCTAAATCTATTTCTTAGATAGGTTTATATTTGACAAGAAACTGAAATATTATCATACCATATTTTGTACATCATAAAAAGTCGAGCCGTTTTTAGATCTGGAGAATAGAGGATTTTATAATTACTGGTCTTCCCACCACTCACAGTGTTTCACCCTATCAGGATGGTGATATTCAGTAACAAATTTAGTGTATTTAAGGATACCCATAAATCCACATTTCAATTTAGTCTTGAAAGGTAAAACCTTATAAATAGAGTGCAGGTTGGGTCCTGAAAAAAAAAATCTCAGAATCTTTAATAACAAATGAAGTTAAATTGCTCTTAATTTATTTAAGCTGAAAAATGTTCTTCTAAAAACAGACTTAGATCATGGGACCCGTAAAGAGCGTATCTGAAGATTCCGCTATCAGAAATAGCCAGCATAACACAGGAAATGTGATCCTTTTTTGGGCATGTAGTGAAGGCGTAAGTGCAGGTACTTTGACATTCTCTGATAAAGTAAAATGACTAAACATTTATCTGGATTAGGAGTTTAACAAGGGGAAGAGTGGAAGCCGTGCGGTCAGAAATGATCTACGGGATAGGAATGAAGACCAGCTTTCTTTTGTGAGTGCTTTTCAAATGTTTGTATTTCTATGTCTCTAATAAAATAAATAAATATTCCCCAACACTTGGGATTATTTATATCACTATGACCCCTTCCTAATCTGCCCATGTTTTAAAATCTTTTTCATTATACTCAGGTTTCTACTTAATTGCCGGCATTGCCTTCTTCTACCACTGTGGATTTCAAAATTTCGTTTTAGTTCTTTTAGCTTTCTTACAAAAAATAATAATAATAATTCAGTGCAACTCTTCATTGTTTTCATCTACTAGAATACTCAAAATGTAGTAACTCACTGAGGTGGAATGCAAAACAGGGACCCCATATGTTCTGTTCAGATTTAAGTCCCAGCTTGGCCACTTGCTCAGATCTTTGATCTTTGGACATGATTTAAGTATTTGTGCCAACACTTTTGCATATTTAACATAAATTTTAAAGCTCACATGGAGTTGTCATGAGGATTAGGGGAGATAATCTATGTTGAATCTTAGTTCAGTAATAGGTCCTTAACAAAGGTTGGCTTTTATTGTTATAATTTCCTTGTTCCTGCTAAGGATCTAGTGCTCTGGAGTTAGCTAAAATGTTAAGAAGGCATTGTGTGAGGAGGTGAAAGTGGGCAGTGCTTCCTCTCAGCCGTTCACAGCTTAGACTCTGGACCTCATAAAAGGAGGGGAGCGTGAGTGTGTGTGTGTGTGTGTGTGTGTGTGTGTGTGTGTGTGTGTTGTGTTGTGTTTAAGAGACAGAGACAGAAATAATCTTGAAACTTCTCTTTTGTTTCCATGGCACTATTTCTGAGTATCCTTTAGTTTTTACACTGCTCTTTTTTCTTGCTCCATTTTTTTCTGCCCACCCCTTTCAATCAATTCTTGGATCTCTTGTTTCTCTCTCCACACTGTCCCTAGATGCTCATGGTTTCAAGTCTCTCATGTCTGGTGAGGAAACCAAACTCTCTCCTTCCAGCTCTCCTGAGTGTTAGATTTGCATTCCAATGGCTCACTGGGCATCTCCCTCAAATACCCCTTAGCATTTTCAAACTCAACATCTTGAAGTGTTGTCACATTATTTTAAGCCCCTCTCTCAGCTGCCAACATTCTCCTTTTGAGTTCTCTTCTTGTCCAGTAGTGTCATCATCTACCCAAACTTTCTTGCTTAATAACCTCAGAATTGTTCTGAACTTCATCTTCTAAGTCAGCTCAGCTGCCAAGTCTACCTCCAAATCAACTATTGTTTCTTTATAAGAATGCTTAGGAATGTTTTAATGAAAACCAACACAAATTAACTCCAAAAAGCATGGGTGCCATGTTGTTCTTTACTGAAATTTTCTGGTGAAGAAAGGAAACACTGCGCAACTCAGAGAAATATTTTCTTTCTAAAGTTCCAGTCTTCATGGCAGCTGCTCCAAGTTTCACCAGCTCCTCCCTCTTCCTCTTTTTGGCTCTATCTCTACCATCACCTCCAGCCTCATCCACCTTCCTGGATCATTCCCTCTGGGTGACTTCCTGGTCTTCTATAGTAAATTTTGGCCTCTCTATACTTCTTCAATTAAGAAATTATAGTTTTAAACAGTCAATACATTAGAGTTCAATGTTTAAGCAGAAAAAAAAAACACATAAAAACAAAGAAAATGATAGTGGGGGGAGTAAAAGTAATAAATCAAGATAACAGAAGCTATACATTCTTTAGCTTCATTTTCTGGCCTCTCTCATACCAATATACCTTATAAATTCATGCGTGCTGAATTCTCTATTTTAAGTGCTCTTCCCTTTCTCTGGGCTTCCAGTCCAACTTTTCAGCTTTACTTATTCGTACCTTGAGATTTAGCTCAAAGACACTTTTTGCGTTTTTCTGAAGTGCTCACCAACCCCCCCCCCACACACACACACACAACTTACACAGTAAATGACTCTTTTTTTCTGGATTCTCAAGTAACTGAACACACTTAATTGCGCCTGTACATTCTCTCCCACTAGCACATAAGCTCCTCACAAATGGGAATCTCAAATTCAGCAAATGATGATTGAGCTTCTCTACATGCCAGGCTGTGTTCAAAGTGCTTGGGAGCCATCAGTGATTAAAACAGAAAGTTCTACCCATTATGGAGCTTGGATCCTGGGTAAAATACAAACAATAAGCAATAACATTCTAAATGAGTAAATCAGACTATGTAAGAAGGTTGTGATTTACAGAAAACTGGAGATGTAGAGGGATCTAGAGTATTCGGAGGTGCAGATTGCAATTTTAGTTCATGTAAACAAGACTGAGAGGGTGAGAATCGAGAAAAATGGAAAGAGATGTAGGAGACAACCCTAGATAGACCTAGGAGAAGAGCATACAGAAAGATGACACTATTACATAGTGGTAAAGGCCCCAAGGCTGTACCTCCCTAGAATTTTGGAAGGAGAACAAGAAGGTTGGTTTGGCTAAAGAGCAGAAAGTAAGGGAGGAGTAGGTAGCCAGAGAGAAAGTTGCAGAAGTTATGGGAACCATATCACATAGTGTCTGGAAGTCAACGAGGTTTTGGCTCTTACTCACATGAAATGTGAAGCAACTTCAGCACCAGACTGACACCATCTGACTTACATTTTGGAAGGATTGCTCAGGCTGCTCTGTGGAGCATTGACTGTAAGGGTACAAAGATAAGGAGCAGGGAAGCCTCTTAGGAGGCTATTATGGTAATTGAGATGGAATGAATGATGGCTGCAAGGACCAAATAGTAGGATTTGGATATAGTAGGATATAATTGAGGGAATTCAAAGTAAGCAGGAATTTGCGAAAGGACTGTTAGGATTTTGGTCTGACCAACCAGAAGGGCAAACTTTCTATGAACTGATAAAAGGAATACTTTGGATGGAGTAAATGTGAGTTTATTAGTATCTCAGTTTGGGACACTCAACTTGTCTACTACAAGTAGACATTTGGACATTTGAATCAGTACGGGATAAAAGTCTAAGTTGGAAAAAATTCGGGCATCTTTAGTACTTAGATGAGACAGCCATGTAACTGGAGTGGGTATAAAGAGGGTAAAGGAGAGGACCTGAAACCACCTCCATTAATTGGTCCAAACACAAGGACAAATGAGCAGGGGATACTGATGAGCCACCAGCAAGGTATGGAGAAACCTAAGAGAGCATCCTGGAAGTCAAGTGAAGTGATTAACTGCATTAAAAACTGATCATAAGACGAAGACTGACTCACAAGAGTAATTTATATAGAACGGAGGGAGAAGAGGCTTGATTGAAATGGACTGAAGAGAGAGTGGAAGGAGAGGAATTGACAACAAGAATGTCAACAGATCTTTGAAGGAAGTTTACTAAAGGGAGCAGAGAAATTGGAAGCTGGCATTGGAGGAAGTAGGTTGAGAGGAATTTGTTGGTTTTGTTTGTGTCTTTGTTTTAAGATGAAAGGATATTCGTATGCTGATGGGAATGCTCAGAAGGAAGGCTGGAGGTGTATGAAACAGGAGAGAAATGGGGAGATTCCTGAATTGCCATCTTTGAGAAGGGGAGAGGATATAGACTCTAACATGTACACACCAGCTTTATTAGTTCATCCATATTAACAGGATCGAAATTGAGCTTTGTTTTCCTGAACTAGTGCCATGTTTTACCCATAGTCAATATCCAATGAATATGTATATAATTGTTCACAAATGTAGCGAAGGAAAAAACTGCACACTGTCTTATATCTTCTTCCCTCTTCTATCTATACTGTATCATATATATTACACTATATATATTAAGGTCCGTCCCATTAGTTCATCCAACATTTTCATAAGGAAAGAAGACAGATAGCAGTGGTGGTGGGTAGGAAAGGGTAGCAGCAAGTGGGGCAGGCAAGGAGGGACAGAGACAGAGACCTGTGGAACTTTGTGGAATATTATTCTTCAATTACCTGACAAATGAAAGCCAAGCAGTGAAGGGAACGCTGTGTTGCCCATCCTTGCCTTACATGTAGCAGAGTAGTTTTTAGGGTAACCTCGTGTGAATCAACCCAAGTCCTCTGTCTGGTAGCTCTGTTGCTAATGGAGGGGGCTGTTTTCCAGCCTACTTCTTCCCCCTCTCTTCTGATGCTGCAGTGTTTTCCTCTCTTTGGCTCTGTCCCTACGTTCCCAACTGTCTTTCCACCCCCACACACACAGGGACTGATTTCCTCTGTGGGACAAACTTTTTATTTTCCTTATAAAACTCGAATGTACTTTGTGTTGCTAAATTAGTTCCCTTTCTGTTCCATGTCTAACAAGCCTGTTCTAAACACTGGTGAGAACTAACTTCGTGTAGAGAGGCACTCTCAACTACTCTCCTAACATTTTCTAGTAATTAAGTATCTTCATGATCAAAGTTAAAAAAAAAATCAATCTCTAACAATGAGGCAAATCATATCATCACTAAACTACCATAAGAATAATTTAGTAAAAACTGGTATGTCTCACCTGTTATCAATATGTTTGATGACTCTGGGCTCAGTAATAAATAGCATGCACTGTAAATCTGACTATTCTGGGAAAAGCCGTCATTCCTCCTGGTCCCTCCATTTCAGGAATACAGGATTAGCCATGGATTTTGCAGAAGAGTTGATCCAGAGCTATTTTAAGATTTCCCTAATTCAGAGATTCTGAGGCCAGCAATTGACTCAGAGAATACAAGCTAATGCCAAATGTCTATGGATCTGGTATTTTCTCTTACAGATTTATAAGTAATGGATTCTTGCCATACCTTTACCTAATGTATGCAATGAGGCTTGCAGGGGCTGTATTTCAGTCTCTGAACTTTCACCCAGAAGCTGAGGTTCTCTTTTGAATTAACTTTTTTTTTTTTTGGACACTATGTGTATATTAGAAATGGCAGACAGAGAACCTGTTGAAGAAGTAGGCAGTAGTGTTGTGCCCTGAGGCACCCTGCTAAATCTGGCGTAGAGATCTTACACAGGACAGTCATTTCATATGTTGATCAGTGATTTATAATGGGGTCTGGTACAAAAAGGACAAGATGAGCCAATCCCTATCCTACTGGGAAAACTAATTAGGCAGTTAGTTTTACTAGCTACTAATGTGAGAAAAATCTGAAGTCATGATGAAGGCAAGAATGGTCAGAGAAGCCATCATGGGCATGAGAGCTGAGTTCATGAGGAAGCGTGAGTAATGCTTCACAAACCCTGGGTAATCGGAGGATACTAGCTGGTAGAAAGAAGACTTTTAACCCACAAAAGAGAAACATTGCTGCCTAGGAGATAAAAGGGTTAAATGGCAACTGGAGGCAGATCTAGGTATTCAGGGCCTGCTGTTTACACAATTCTAATTGTCTGATATAAGAAAAGGGATACACAATTACAAAGATAAAAACACTAGCAACTCTCCCAGATTCGTGGTGAAGATCTAAGCTAGTCAAGGTCCTGAAGAAAATGACTTGAATATGCAATTTTTAAAAGAGAATATACAAATGTCCAAAAACTATGAAAAAGGTGTTCATCTTCATTATCAGTGAAGCATACGTCAAAACCATAATGCACTACCACTGCCCCTGAAAATAATTCTCCATTAGTCTCTCATGTGTATGCATGTCTTGCAAGCAGAGGTAAGGAACACTTTGCCTTGAGAGTCTGTATTTTGTTCCAGACTACCTTTTCAAAGACGTCTGCATAGTGTACAGACTGGGAAGATGGAAGTTGTGTTTGTCTTTGGAGCAATACTGGACTGCTTACTGCCCATTATAAAAGATTTAGGTTCCTTAACACAGGATGCCTCTCCTGTAATGCAACTCACACCTCAGGTGGGTGCCATCTGGCTTTCTTTGCATTGTTCTGCAGGATCTGGGGCTCAGAGAATCCATGCAGAAATGTGGATATTCTAGTTACTATAATTGCTGTGAAATAAACTGTCCTTCATCTCTGACCCAGGAATATTGAATCTCTTTCCAAGGTTCATGAAGGTGGAGTAAACGAACTACTTTGAGTATAGGATAAAAATCTCAGATGTTTACAGTCCTTGACACTTGACACTGTACACATCCTCTAGAATGGTTAAAAATAAAAAAGATTAACGATGGAAAGGATGTGAAGCAATTAGAACTCTCCCTGTTGTTGAGAATATAAATTGGCACTCCACTTCGGAAAACTGTTTGACAGTATCTACTAAAGCTGAATGTCATATCCTATGACTCAGTAAATTCATCTTCTAGGTATATACCCAATAGAAATATGTCCACGTGTTTACAAAAGAAGTGCAAAGAACATTCGTAGACACACTCCTTAAAATTACCTCAAAACAAAACAACCCAAAAGTCCATCAATGATAGAAAGGACAGATAAATTGTTGTATATTCATACAATTAAATGCTATACAGAAATGAAAATGAACAAACTACAAATACAACAACCTAGAGGAAGCTTTCAAATGTAACATCAAATGAAGGAAGCAAGATACAAAGAAGACATATCATGTTATATTCAGAAAGAAGAAAACCAATATAGAGTGTCAAGAATCATGAGAGGGTTTTGTTTTGTTTTGTTTTGTTTTTTGTTTTTAATGGTGGTTTCCAAAAAGTCACGAATGATTCTGGGATTCTTCTAAGGTGCTAATAGTGTTTTCTTGATCTGAGTAGTGATTATGCAAATGTGTTCATTATGTGAAAATGCTTGGAGCTATATATACTCATGATTTGTGCACTATCCTCTATGTATGCTGTATTTCAGTAAAAAGACTAAGAAAATCACAGCTCTAAGGTCTTTTACTTAGCCTCCCATGTTACCTCAAGGTAATAATTCTAGCTAATGATAATCTCATTGAAGATTAAACTAAGCATAATTTAGAGTTCAGTGGGGTTAAAAGGCATGGTTCAAAACTCCATCAAGAAAACAATCATAGTAGGGCACCTGGGTGGCTCCATCCATTGAGCATCTGACTCATGATCTCAGCTCAGGTCTTGATCTTAGGGTTGTAAGTTCAAGCCCCACATTGGGCTCCATGCAGGGCATGGAGCTTATTTTAAAAAAAGAAAAGAAAAGAAAACAATCACAGCACTAAAATTACTTTAAAATGCAGTGCGTTGATGTTTGTATGTCTTCTGACATGCTCTATAATTTTTATATTTTGAAATGTTGCCATTCGTTATAGAAAGAATTATACTGATTCAGATTATGTTCATTAAGATAAAAAATGAGAAATTTGCTTAATTTCAGATTGTCTAGAACTAAACTTCACAAACCCTGGGATACCTTTAATAATAATAAAATCATAGTAATAATAACTAACTTTTACTGATGGCTCATTGTGTCCAAAGCAATCTTAGTTCTTGATGGATGTGGTTCTATGGAATCTTCTCAACACCATATTGAGAAAAATTTATAGTCCTTGAACCCTGCATATGGCTCCTACCCCAGTGTTGCATGTGGGTCATTTCCTTACTTTAAAGAGCATTACAGATTACTTTATCAACCATCGATCCGCCAAAATAAACATAGTAAATGTAATTTGCAAGGTGACAACAAACTATGTTAAGAAGAAGGTAGGGAATAATTTTTAAGTAAAAAAAAAAAAAGTTATTGAAAATAACCACCATTCTCCCAAAACCTGCTCTGCAAAACTTAAAAAAAGATTGATTACTCATACTACTTGCCCACTTGTGTTCTGACTCACTTGCCATTTAATATTACATTAAGTAAAGGTAAAAATGCAGAAAACTAACCCGGAACCTTGTCAAAGTACATCGTACAGAATTGTCTATAACAAATTTTAAAGAAGCTCATATTAATGGACTCTGTTTAAAAATCCTTTTTTGTTGAGGCTAAAATTCATCACTATATTACATAATACCAAAGAAACAGAAAGATTTATATCTTATAACACCCTTTTGATGTGCTGCTTTAAAGTTCTCTGCTATGGGCCTTTGGTGGAAGCCGAGGAGGGACATTTTTCATACATGGTTCTAATTTTTTTTTAAAGAGTTAGAGAGAATTTTAAGATAAAAATTAAATATTTTTCCATTTAAATGTGCAAATTCTTATGTAAAAAGGGTAGTCTTGGGATAATTTTTACTAGGCTACATATTAAATCAAGAGATGGATAATTTATGAGAGGTAATAAAAACAATTTTTTTTAAAGTTCACTTTGGAATTGATATGAGATGCCCAGAATAGGCCTATCCAGCATTACATAATCTTTAAAAATTGTCCTTGAAAAACCAGTGTTCCACATACTATACAAAAGCAAGCAATCTGTGTTAAGGACTTTTTTTTTTTTAAAAAAAAGATTTTATTTATTTATTAGACCAGAGCACAAGCAGGGAGGAGGGTCAGAGGCAGAGGGAGAAGCAGACTCCCCGCTGAGCAGGGACCCCCCCCCCCTCCACACACACAGGGCTCAGTCTCAGGACCCGGGGATCATGACCTGAGCCGAAGGCAGATGCTTAACTGACTGAGCCACTCAGGCACCTCTGTGCTAAGTACTTTTAATCATGAATCAGATCTGCCATGGTAGGAACAGAGAAATTTCTGAGGTCTCTGAGACCCCATCCCATGTCCTTCATAGGGTTCAATTTGTTCTTGAGAAAGTTTGATGGACTTACTTATTTTGGTTTACTTGTCTCAGGGATTGATTATCAATAATAACAGATACTTCTAAAGTATATAGAAGTAACTATATAAGTATAACTATATAAGTAACACATTTAAATTCTATGCATCTACTTTCATAATTCCCTGGAAAATGGAACATCATTTTCTAGGGTGACAAAATCATGTACCTCCCCCAAACCTTTGTAAGTCATCGTATTATTGCCCTCCAAATTCACACTTAAGAAGTAAAACCATGGACCCACGAATATATGGTAGTTGACTGTGTGTGGGGTTTGCTTTCACGTCCTGAGAATGAGGTCGAAGCCTTTTTCTCTTTCAATTCGGATGGTCTGAACGATGGGCTAATTTGTTGGTTCATGCACCCATCCATATGTGTGACTCTAGATGGTGGATATAAAGTTGGACACAAATAAGCAGAAAGAGGGCGTGAGCAGAGTAAAGGTTCCAAGGCTGGGGGGCAGAAGAGTGTGGGGAGAAAGGAGGGGAGCCAAGAGCCTCTACTGGGACTGGCAGGGTCTGACACAGCAGCAAGGCCTTAGCCCAGAGAACTGGGTAGAAAGTTTTCTGCATACCAGAGATGCTTGTCACAGGCAGTGTTTTGCTTTTTAAATGAATCTGCTGGCAGTGTTTAGACGTGAATGGAGAGAGCGAGGCTTCTGGACCACCGCGCTGCAGCGGTTTCCAGATGTCAAGTGAGAAATTGAGATTTGGTATTGCTGACTGGGATGATGACAGCAGAAGAGAAAGACATTTGTAAGGGAGGAATTAATGTAATGTCCTATCTGATTGGAGGGAGAGACAAAGAAGAAAGATACCACGGAAGGTTCCAGCCAAGGCAATCAGGAGAACAGAATTTCTATTGTAGAAGAGGAAATCGAGAGATTTGGTAACAAGATCTTTTAGATACGTTCGTTTTTTGTTTTTTTTTTTTGCTTTGTTTTGTTTTTATTACACAAATGTCAGAGCTGCAGTTGTTCATCAGCAAGAAGATTTTGAAATGTGATATTTTATGTTCTGCATCTCGAGCGCCTGTGAAAATATTTTAATTCAAATGAATGTTATCGTTTCATGAGTATTTGGTGGTTGGTTTAGGATCATAGCTGTGAGGCCCATAAAAAAAAAAAGATGAAGAGTATCGGTCCCCTATGTTTTAGGAATCCCCTTTTTCCCTTCTTTTCTCATTCCTCAGGATTGTGTGTGAGTGGTGAGTGTGTGGTGTATGGGAATGTGTGCTTGTGTGTGTGAAAGAGAGAGGGAGAGACAGAGGGCTAGAGAGACGCAGAGAGCTGTGGGTCACCACATTCATCACTTGGCACACAGGAAGGGGCAGTGAGTGCCCTGACCCTACAGACACCTGCAGATAGGCCTCAGAATCACTGTATAAAGAACCCAGCATTTGAAGGATTCCCAGCAACCAGCTAATGCTTTCTGAGAAGATGCTAAGGGAAGTAATCACAACAGAATTAGCAGCATGAGCTTCTCAGTTATGAGATTCTTTCCCATCCACTGCCTCTTTACTGTCGCCATATATAAGTGGAAGTTAACCAAGCCCAGGGGAATCACTCAACTCTTTCTCTTCCAACAGAAAAAAGAAGGATTAATACTTATGGACTGGTGACCATTCGTTAAACCTCCTTATGCTTATTACTACATTATTACTACATTTAGTACCCACAACTTTGAGAATATGGATCAGAAGCCTTCTCCCTAGAGGTAGAAGAATTTCTCCAAGGCCCCACAGAGCAGGATGGTATTTGAGGGTATTTGGACCAAGCCCCTGTGGCATGAAGCCATTTTGCACACTGCTGTTTTATTCAGATGAGAGGACCCGGACTCCCTGGCCTATTCCGAGCCAGACTTGATGATGAAGTTCATTATATAACAGCCTTGATCCAAAAAGATTTCAGCAGATTATTCTCTCTCCTTTCCCCCTTCTTTCCTTCCTTCCTTCTGCCCTCCTTTCCTCTTTCTTTCCTTTTATTTTTATTTATTTTTTCTTTCTTTCCTTTAGAACATTACCTTTATTTCATGGATTAAAATACAAGTACAATGAAGGACGGTGACAAAATTTCACCATATAAAATGAACAAAATTATCCATTTTATAATTAGATGATTCCAAGACAGATCTCTAATACCAATAGTAGAAATGATTATATTCCAATCAATATATATACATATATGTAATACATCTATACCTATACACATACATGTATGTACATATAAAATCAATTATATGATTGAGGCCTGCTCAGGCTCAGGCGAGATTTTTCTCCTTGCTAAGCATCTTTTTCCTCTTTATAAAGTGGAGATCATAATGGGACCTATCTCACAGAATTGTTGGGAGGATTAATGTGGGAAGCACTTGTATAGCACCTGGTACATATTAAACACATAGTATATGTAAAAAATTCAAATTGTGCATACATCTCATTGAAATATCATACTTCTGTTGCTTAGGGTTTAACTTACCTACTCATTTTTGTTAACTATGATGTCTTAGCATCCCAAGCCCATTTTTACCTGCTTGTTGAGGAATGTATTACTGCAGTCAAGCAAGCAATACGTCCAAATTGTTATCCTGTTGATGTGTGGGATCAAAGGCACACTTCTGATCTCTTTACATGGGGCTGTGCTTAAGTGTACTCATTTACCCTTACAAAACCCTTTGAGGTCTTTTAGGATGAAAGAAAGGTGCTTTTTATCCTACCATTACCATAAGGCATTTTGTATCTGTTTTATGTCTATAGTTTATGTGACAACAGTATGTCATTACTCCCAAAGCCTTCCACAGACAGTATAGAATCTATTTGCCAAAATATCGTGAGGCTTCATTAATTTATAAAGTGCTTTGGGACGCTTGAATTTAGTGTACTGTAATTGGTAGAAAATACCATTATTAGTACTTTATTTATAAAGCCCTTTTAGATGCCTCTTCATGTATGATTGGGACATTTTCCTTAAATACATGATTCAGAGAGCTAGGAATTCTGGTATCAAGATGGCCTATTAGAAGAGCATAAAATACCAATAAATGTGCTGAGGTTCACTCATTATGTAGTAAGAGAAATTAGGCTCAAGAAAATGTTACATTCTCAGGTCCATCAGCATGTACTTCGTTACTGAATGTGGCAATGCAGGTTTTAGATTCTCTTCACTACTTTATTTGGAATACCATATAAAGAAATATTGAATCATCTGGAATCTTTTTGAGAAATTCCATGTTTCCTTTGGAGGAGTTATCTCCAAACCAGACAAAAAGTAGAAGAGAGTTAACTATGAGACAGTAATTCACTTGCTTTCAATTTGTCTTCCTCAAATCTTAGGATTTCAGAGCTGAGAGGAATCTTGAAAAGTAATAAAAATTTACTCTAACTTCCCTTTTTAAATGAAGGAAATTAAAGTTAGGCAGCAGAGGTCATTAGTATTTATATCTGGAACTTGTTCTTACATTATTTGAACCACAATATCAATACTATTGTGTTAAAAACACTCTCCAGGTTACCATGGGAAGCTGCCTGTCACACGTTATGATTTAGACATCTCATTTTTCAGCCTCCAGGACCTAGACATTTCAGCTAACTGGAAATAGTTTTCCACATGTTTAGGAAAAGGCAGAAAAGAGTGGGAAGTGAGAGAATCAGTTCAGTACATTTATTTAAAATAACAAAAATACAGGGGCACCGGGGTGGCACAGTCGGTTAAGTGTCCAACTCTTGGTTTTGGCTATGTCGTGATCCCAGGGTCCTGAGATCAAGCCCTGCACCGGGCTCCATGCTCAGTGGGGAGTCTGCTTAGGTCTCTCTCTCTCTCTCTCTCTCTCTCTTTCTCTGCCCCTCCACCCTGCACGCACATACTGTCTCTCAAATAAATACATCTTTAAACAAATTTTTTTAAATAACATAAATACAGAAAATTATCTAGATTTAGCCTGGATTTACTGTGATAATTGTTCATACTGATACTCTCTAAGACTTCATGGTCTTGAAATATTTGCCTAAATTAAAATATTTTGAAAGATTCTTCAATAAGTCTCCTCAGTTTTTCTCTGAATTCAATAAGCCAGAATATCATTTACCCTAAAATGTCTGGGTTACTAGAGATTTTTGATAATGGCATTTTAAAATGTTTAAAAATTTCACATCTTAATTTTGAAAAAAAAATATATATAAAAAGCAAAACACCTTGCAGTGTTGCCCACTGAAGACTGTTCAACAATCCTAACTCAACTATTTTCACTTTTCTTAAATGATCGTAAATAATTTCACCTTTCTGTGAAATTATAAACATAGGCCACATAAACACAGGCCACATCAACACAGGCCACATCAATCTGGCAATAGATTCTTAGATGTGACACCAAAAGCATAAACAAGCATAAAATAGGTAAATTGAACATCATCAAAAATTAAAAATGTGTGTGCATCTAAGGACACTATCAGGAATGTGAAAAGACAACCCACAGAATGGGAAAAAATATTTATATCCAAAATATATAAAGAACTCTCACAAATCAACAAAAAGACAAAAAGCTCAAATAAAAATGAGCATATGACTTAAAGAGACATTTCCCCTAAGAAGATCTATAAATAGCCAGCATACAGGTCGCAAATGTTAAGCATCACTAGTCATGAGAGAAACGCAAATGAAAACCACAGTGAGATACCACCTCACAGCTACAGGACAGCTACCATCAAAACAATAGAATATAGCACGTGTTGGTAGGGATGTGGAGAAATTGGGGTCCTTATACATTGCTGTTGGGTAAGGAAAATAATGCAGCTACTGTGGAAAACATTTGGGTAATTCCGCAGAAGTGAAATAGAACTACCATAGGACCCAGCAATCCACCCCCAAGTAAAGAATTGAAAAGAATTCTCTACCCCCAAGAGTTTAAAATAATTATTCAAAATAAAATAAAATAAAATAAAATAAAATAAAATAAAATAAAATAATTATTCAAAAAAATAAAAATAAATAAAAAATAAAATGATTATTCAGACAAAAACTGAATGTTCACAGAAGCACTAATCATACTAGTCAAAAAGTAGAAACAATTCAAATGTCCATAATGGATGGATAGATAAACAACATGTGATATATACATGCAATGGATAAACATAAAAATGAATGAAGTTCTGGGGCACCTTGGTGGCTCAGTCAGTTAAGGGTGTGCCTTTGTCTCAGTCATGATCTCAGGGTCTTGGGATCGAGCCCCCTGTGTCGGGTTCCCTGCTCAGTGAGGAGTCTGCTTCTCCCTCTTGTTGTGCCTCCCCCACCCCCAGCTTGGGCTCTCTCTCTCTCTCTTTCTCTGAAATGAATAAATGAAATCTTCTTTTAAAAAAAGGAAAAAGTTCTGACCTCTGATACAATATGGTTGAACCTGGGAAGCATCATACTAAATGAAATAAGTCAGATAAAAAAGGATGAATAGTGTATGATTCCACTTATATCAAAATATCTAAAATAAGCAAATTCATAGAGATAGAAAGTAGATTAGTGGCTAGCAGGGGCCAAAGGGCAGGAGAGATGGCAAGTTACCATGCACTGGTATAGAGTTTCCATTTCAAATATTGAAAATGTTTCAGAACTAAAGGACGTGAATGTACTATCTGCCACTGAATTATACCCTTTAAAACACTTACTTTTGTGTTACATGGACTTTATCTTAATGTAAAAGAGGAAATGAAAATATCAAATTATGTGCTAGCTTGAAATAAAAAAGGGAGGTTTCACAACATGTCACAAAATACTGTAGGGATTTCTGGAAAACCTTCATTCTAACTATGCGTTAGAGATTTAGAATTTAGAAAATTCTAAAGTAAGAGTGTGGTCTCACATCCTTTAATAAAGATGAAGCTTTAGGTAAGTGAAGACTAATCAAGTGAAAGTACTAGAACAGCAGTAATTGAAAGTACAAACATAACAGAAAAACGCAGACTGTTACTCTGACAGCTGGAGTGGCATTTTACTGCGTATCTGCTTGCCAACGGAAATGTGGGAACAGTTAAAAATAGAGCCAATGAAGGAATCAGAGCAAATGCTAGGGGCACGTCTCTAATAAGATTGAGGTTGAATCATAAAGATAAATTCTTTTCATTGTTCACAATAGTGTTTATTCCAGCCCCATTGAAGCAAGGATTCATATTTTGCTTAATTTTACATGAATAACATTTCCTGGTTATTCACAAAGAATTGGAGACAATGTGTATTGGCTGAGTGATGAATCTGAGCTTGTGGAGGGCTCAGATCCTGCATCACTTAAGTTCTCTGAGCCTCAGTTTTCTCAGCTGTAAGATGAAGATGACAGTGCCCTCCTCTCAGGGTGTGGGGAGTGTAAGGAGACCATTTATTTAAAGTAGACAGCTTGACACAGAGAAAGCAATTATTAAACATTAGTTCCCCCATTTCAAGGAAAACCTTCTATATCTAAAGCTGTTTCAGTGAGGTTTTTGTTTAATATTTGGACAATTTAAGGTTTTTTTTAGGGAGGGGTGAGAGGAGAACTTGCTAAATTTTTTTAAATAAAAATCTTTTTTTTTTTAAAGATGTTATTTGTTTATTGTGGAGAGAGGGCAAAGGGAGAGAATCTGAAGGGGATTCTTCAGGCTTCAAGCACAGAGCTTGAGGTGGGGCTCAATCCCACAACTTGGAGACCATGACCTGAGCTGAAAGTAAGAATCAAAAGCTTAACCAACTAAATCCCTCAGGTAGGCACCCCTAAATGAGTCTTTTAACTAAGAATGCTATAGAGCTTTCAAGCTCAACCTGAAGCTTTTCTATGCTTTAGAAGTGGGCTACTCCATATAAAATTCATTATCCAGTTTAAGATGATCATAAAGGGTCAACTCTGAATAAGCACATTTCTATTGCTATTCCTCGTAGATATTATTTTCTTACTATGCAATCATCTAAGATTATACAGTACTGAAGCTGGGAATACAAGACTTGAACTCTTACCTTATATCATAAACAAAATTAACTCAAAGTGAATCAAAGACCTAAAGGTAAGACCTAAGAGTACAAAACTCAGAAGAAAACAGGGGAAGTACATCACAGCTTTAGCTTTGGAAACAGGCATTAAAAGAAAAAATAATCTGGACTCCCTCAAAATTAAAACTTTTGTGCATCAAAGGAAACTAGCCACAGAGTGAAAAAACAACCCATGGAATTAGAGAAAATATTTACAAATCATCTACCTGGTAAGGGATTAATATACCAAATACATAAAGAATTCCCATAACTCATGACAACAACAAAAAGCAACTCAATTAAAAAATGGACAAAATAAAAAAATGGACAAAAGTCTTGAATAGACATTTCTCCAAGAGGCTGGACAGATAATCTCTGAGCACATGAAAAGATCATCAACATCACTAACTATTAGAGAATTACAAATGAAATCACAATAAGACAGCACTTCAAATTCATTAGGGTGGTACTAAAAACAAAATAAAACATAAAGTAACAAATGTTTCTGAGGATGTGGAAAATTAAAGCCTTCACACACTGTTGGTAAGAATGTATAATGGTTACAGCCACTGTGGTAAACAGTATGACAGTTTCCCCAAATAATTAAAAATAGAATTACCATGTGATCCAGCCACTTCAATTCTGGGTATATATAAACCTAAGCATTGAAAGCAAGGACTCATACAGTTTGTTTGCAGCAGCATTTATTCACAGTAGCCCCAAGGTGAAAGCAGTCTAAGTGTTCATCAATGGATACATGGATAAATACAATGTGGTATGTAAACACAATAGAGTTTTATTCAGCATTAAAAAAGAAAGGTAATTCAGACACATACTATGACATGGATGAGCCTTGAAGACATTATCCTAAGTGAAATAACCCAGTCACAAAAGGACAAATACTGTGTGATTCCCCTTACACAAGTTACCTGGGGTAGTCAACACTTTTTCTTCATAAAGACAAAAGGTAGAATGGTGGTTGCCAAGCAGTAGGGAGAAATGGTGAGTTAGTGTTTAATGAGTATGGAGTTTCAATTTGGGAGGATGAAAAGAGTTCTGAAGATAGATGGTGGTAAGGATTGCACAAGTGTGAATGTACTTCATGCTACTGAACTGTACTTCAAAATAGTTAAAATGGTAAACTTTATGGTATGGATATTTTGGCATATTTTTTAAAAGCAATGAATCTATGCATTAACAGATTCATCACAATGTCAAAAAACCAACAACAGTAATAGACTATGAGTTAGAGTTCAAATATATTTGCTTTTGTTAGGGGATCCAAGCAGGCAATCCATGATCCTCTTGAACAGCACTGTCCCACGGACATATAGTGCAAGCCACATATGTAATGATGTAAGTGATTTAAAAATTTTTAGTAGCCATGTCTTAAAAGTAAAAAACAGGTGAAATCAATTTTAATAATTTGAATCATTTAAATAACATTTTATTTGACCCCACGTATTCAAAATATATAATTTCAACATGTAGTCAATGTAACATTATTAATTTTTTGGTATGTTGCTTTGGTTTAAAAATGCTTAAATGTGGCACTAGTTACCTTTCAAGTACTCAGTAGGCTAGTGGCTACTGAGTTGGGTACCAGAGCTCTATTGTGTTTGTTTTTCCCCCAGAGCCATTAATCTGCTGAGCCACAGGGCAGACACAATTTAAACTCTTCTAGTTCATCACTGTGGAAAAACTTCCTTTGAATGACCTTCCTCAGTTTGATGGTATCACAAACTAGTGATGTTAAAACTGGCTACTAAGTACAGAGATCCAGAGAGTACCTGTTTATGGGCCAAAAGGGAAACTAGAGAAAAAGTCTGGTTTGCTTTTTGAGATGTTTTATTTCTGGCTGGGGAGGCATAGAGTGATCAAGGAGAAGGTGGAGAGAGAAGAGAAATATCACAATAGCAGGGGAGGCAGGGAAGGTAGTGGTGAGAGAGAAATTGACAAAGAGGCATCTGTGTTTGGAAGAAAAAGATGATTTTATCTTGGAACTTTTTTCATAATTCTTTAAAAGATTTTATTTATTTATTCATGAGAGACACACATACACACAGAGAGGCAGAGACACAGGAAGAGGAAGAAGCAGGTTCCCTGCAAGGAGCCCGATGTGGGACTCGATCCTGGACCCCAGGATCATGCCCTGAGCCAAAGGCATTGCTCAACCCTGAGCCACCCAGGCATCCCTGTCTTGGAACTTTTTTTAAAAAAAGGTTTTATTTATTTGAGAGAGAGAAAGCAAGCAGGAGAGACAGAGGGAGAGAGAGAGAGAATCTCAAGCAGACTCGGCCCTGAGCACAGAGCCCAACATGGGGAGGAGGGGCTCGATCTCACAACCCTGAGATCATGACCTGGGCTGAAATCAAGAATTGGGTGCTTAACCAACTGAACTACCCAGATACCGCTTTTTTGGAACTTTTTATCTTTACATCACCATATCCTAAGGCTAGATGATTTTCTTTTCCTCAGCAAGGATATCAGAAGTTGAACATTATATATACCAAGGGCAAAAGGGCTGTCTATATAGTCCTTCCTATTAGCCTAAGGGATTACTATCCAGAATATATAAACAACTCCACTGTTGAGCACAGTACCCTAAATATTAAATCATATGCTCTATGTAAATAAAGCAAAGAATTAAAATCAAATACTGACTTCATTTATAGTGTGGTACTATAATAGTAAAAAGGTGGATCAGTCTGAAATGATGACTGTTTGTAGTTGCTTCTAAACAGTTATATTCACAAAAATTTGCTTTAGTTTAGTAAACCCTTGGTGAGTGTGGCACAGGGTAGCTGGGAGTATTAAAATGAACAGAAGAGGTGCCCTGCCTAGCAGCCTAGTGCAGAAGAGAGAAGATTGTCATTTTCATTCCAGTTTATAGGTGCAAAAAATAATATAAATAGCAAAAAAAAAAAAAAAAAGGCACACCATCCTATACTCAGGTGGTGAGGATAAGCTTCCTGGGACAGAGTGTAAAAACAAATTGGAAGTAGCCAAATGAAGAAAGGCATGCCCTCCAGAAAGAAGACAGAATGACCAAGCATGAAACAGGAGAAGTAACTCTCCATCTGTGAACAAGAACTTCGAAGATCTGCCTTGTTAATTGAGAAGCACCATCCGCTTACTACCTGATTGATTTTTAGGAGATTATTTCTCTGAGCCTTAGTTTACTCTTCCATCAAATGGGTACAGTAGTAGTAACAACTCAGAATTGTTATGTGAAATAAATAAAACCTTTTATGTGAAGTGCTTAGTATAGTGCTTGGTACAGATCAAGCATTTGATAAAAGGAAGCTTCTATTAGCAAACTTGGGTAAATATGCGTTGTTTAAAGATTCATCTTTTTATTAGAGAGAGAGAACATGTACACAGTGAGGGGAGAGGCAGAGGGAGAGAATCCTCAAGCAGACTGCCCACTGAACACACAGCCTGATGCAAAGCTCAATCCCATGACCCTTGAGATCATGACCTGAGGCAAGACCAAGTCAGACACTCAACCAACTGAGCCACCCAAGCACCCCTAATATGAGCACATATTAGAACAAATATGTGTTCTAAATGCCGAACTGATGCTCTCATGTTCATACAGGATTTCAAAAATTGAATATATTATATTCTTCTAGGAGTAAAGAAAAGGGAAACAAATACATCAACCTGTATATGAAGTTCTATTTCTCAGCCCAATTTGCTAGATGCACTACACAAAACTTTATGAAAATTACACAGTAAGATTATAACACAAAGATAACTATGATATCATTAGGTTGGGGAAGGATCTTTTTTTTTTTTGGTTCCATTTCTCAATTTCCATGATGGCTCCTGAGAAAATATTAGGCTGCTCCCAAATATGAGAATAAAAATAGTCTTCCTGAAGTCTTACTTGATTGGAGTTTTTTTGGATTAGTTATTGCAGATCATCATAAAGGTAAACATCAAGGAAACATGCATATGCCTTCTTGTCCGCAAAATATATGAGAGTTAAATGATGAAAATTACCATTTTTTAAAATAAAAGTTCACTTCAAATAGAATACTTCAATCTCTTACTAAATGATTGTGCCCCCATTTTATGAAGTTCTTGGGAGTCTAATTGCACTTTTTGTTGCTTTGCAGATTCTCATTGTGGCTTATTTTCTGGTGTGTTTTTAATTTTGGAATTTGAATTCATGCTTATCAAGGCTTTATGACAGGAGTTTCATATGCTTCTGCTAGGGTCCATGGTATTATAGCCACAGGACTACCAGAGCCACTTTATACTTGGAGGTGAGAACACCCTGCCCATGGGATTCTGCACCCAGCCCTGGCACAGCACAATCTGAAACATCTAGTCTCATGACTAACACCATTCACATCTCCCCAAAAGACTTAACCCCCATCTTATGTTCTATATCTTTCAAATAAGAAATATTAAGCCCAATGCCACTACTAATGCTGGAGATAGACACCACTTCAAAGGGTATGTGGGATTTGAGTAGTGAAAGCAAATTCATGAAGAAATCGAAATGAAAAAAATCTGAGTAGACCTAGAACTAGTTAGGAGATTGAGAAAGTAATAAAAAATCTCCCAGCGATAAATAATCCTGGATCTGATGATGGCTTCACTGGCCAATTCTGCCAACCATTTAAAGAAGGGTTAACACCAATCCTTTTCATTTTTTTTAAAAATTGAAAAAGAGGGAATATTTCCAAACTCATTGTATGAAATCAGCATTATACTAATATCAAAGCCAGAGAAAGCTACTACAAGAAAATAACAGACTAATACCCCTACTGAACATTGATGCAAAAATACTCAACAGAATACGAGCTCACTGAATTCAACAGCATATTAAAAGGACAAAATAGGACTTATTTCTGAAATGCAAGGATATTTCAACATATGAAAATTAATCAATGTAATGTACACATTAACAGACTAAGGGAAAAAAACTTATCTGATCATCTCAATGCAGAAAAAAAATTGATGAAATTAGCACCTTTCATGATGAAAAAACATTCAATAAATTATATTAATATAATAAATCCATATATGAAAAACCAACAGCAAACATCACATCCAATGGTAAAGGACAGAAAGTTTTTCCTCTAAGACAAGGAACAAAGTAATGATGCTTGCCTTCACCACTTTTATTTAACATAAAAGTCTTAGAGCAATTAGACAAGAAAAAAAAAGCAATACAAATTGGAAAGGAAGAAGTAAAATTATCCCTATTCTCAGATGTTATCATCTTAAATGTAGAAAACCCTAAAGATTCCATAGGAAGACATTAGAAAAAATAAATAAATTCAGTAAGGAATCAGGATAAAAAGCCAACACAGAAAACAATTACATTTATATACACTAACAGCAAACATTCTGGAGAGGAAATTAAGAAAACAACCCCATTTATACCAGCATCAAAAAAAAAATACTTAAGAATTAACCTTATACATAAGTCATCTTAACTTAATAAGGACCTGAAGAGGAAATTTGTAGGTTTCCTCTTAAATTCCTTCCAGTAGCACTCACAGAACTGAAAACTTAAAAGCCACTTTTTGATGGTCTTCTACACATCCCAAACTCCTGATGACCATAAAAAAAAAAAAAAATACTGACTCCTAAACTACTGTACCCTGTGAGATCCAGGGGAAATTTTTCTTAGCTTGGGTATTCCATGGAGAGTCAATATTAAATATATATGTATATATATATATTAAGAGTTTATTTATTTATTCATGAGAGAGACAGAAAGAGACAGAGACGTAGACAGAGGGAGAAGCAGTCTCTTTGCAGGAAGCCCGATGAGGGACTTGATCCCAGGACCCCGGATTATGCCCTGAGATGCTCAACCACTGAGCCTCCCAGGTATCCCCAATATTCTCTATTTTAAGATGTACCTAGAAGTGAAATGGATTTACTTCTCAGGATATCTTTGTTTCATAATTAGGGATATAAAAAATAGAGTTCAGAAAATGAATGAAATAGGATTGAAAAGAGAAGCCTTGATAAGGAAAACAAAAAGAGTTAAAGTAATGAAAGACTTATACAATGAAGACTATAAAACATTATTATAAGAAATTAAAGAAAACACACAAAAAAAGCAAAAGTATCCCATGTTCATGGAATGAAAGACTAATATTGTTTAAATGAAAATACTACCCAAAGTGATTTATTAATTCAATGAAATCCCTATCAAAATCTCAATGATGTTTTTTCAGGAATAGAAAAATCTATCCTAAAATTTATATAGAATCTCAAGTGACCCCAAGTAGCTAAAACAATCTTGAAAAAGAACAGAGGTGAAAGACTCAGACTTCCTGACTTCAAGACTTACTCTAAAATTACAGTAATCAGAACAGTATGAGACTAGCATAAACATAGACATAGACTAATAGAATAAAATAGCTCAGAAATGAACCATTGCATATATTCAAATGATTTTCAACAAGGCGCCAAGACCATCTAATGGAGAAAGGGTGGTTTTTTCAACAAATGGTGCCAGGAAAACTGGATAGTCACATGGAAAAGAAGGAAATTATATCCTTACCTAATATCATATGTGAAAATCAACTCAAAATGGATCAAAGACCTAAACATAACATTGGATTTGGCTATAATTTATTGGCTATGACACCAAAGACATAGGCAACAAAAGAAAAATAGGCAAACTAGAATTTATGAAAATTAAATATTTCTATGGATCAAAGGACATTATCAACAGAGTGAAAAGGCAACTTACAGAATTTGAGAAAATAGTTTCATATAGTTGACAGCTCTCTTCTGGGTAGCAGACTGCCAACTTCTTGCTATATTCTCACATGGCAGAGGAGCAAGCAAGCCCTCTTTCACAATAGCACAAATCCACTCATGAGAGCTCTGCCCTGATGACCTAAGGCCCTGCCTCCTAATACCATTACATTGGTCATTAGGATTTCAATGTACAGATTTTGAGGAGGCACATTCAGACCATAGCAATTACCCCTCAAAATTGGTCCTGAATTTGTATATCCATGTTCATGCAGCATTATTCACAATATCTAAAATATGGAAACAACCCCAGTATCCACTGACAGATGGATGAACAAAATATAGTAGATATATACTACGGAATACTATTCAGCTTTAAAAGGAAAGGAAATCCTGACATATGATACAATGTGGATGAACTCTGAAGGCATTATGTTAAGTGAAATAAGTCAACAACAAAAAGACAAATCCTGCATGACTTCACATCTGTGGAAGCACCTAGAGTAGTCAATTCATAGGGACAAAGGTAGAAGAGTGGTTGCTGGGGGAGGGGTATGGGGGAGAAGGAGGAGTGATTGTTTCATGGATATAGGATTTTAATTTGGGAAGATGAAGAAAGTTCTGAAGATGGATGGTGGTGATGGTTGTATAACAGTGTGAATACACCTAATGTCACTGAACTGTACACTTAAAAATGGTTAGGATGGTAAATTTCATAATATATATTTCATCACAATAAAAAATTGAAAAGGAAAAAAACCTAAAAAATCCCAAATTATATTTATAGACTCTACCACTCCTTTCTCATTAACTGATAGAATAACTGATAGAATAAGTAGAATAGAATAACTCTACCACTCCTTTCTCATTAACTAATAAAATTAGTACACATATTGAAGACTTGAAAAACACTACAAGCAACTTAATCTATAGTTATCTAACATTCCACCCAACAACAGCAGAATACAAATTATTTTTGAGTATGCACAAAAAATTCAAGGTAGATGATTTCCTGAACCATAAACATAAAGCAAATCCCATCAAATTTTAAATGATTGGAAGTATACAAAGTATATTATCTGATTACAATGGAGTCAAACTAAAAATCAAAAGCATAAAAATATCTGGAAAACATCCCATGTACTTGGAACTTCAAGAACTCCCTTCTATATAACCTTAGGGTGAAATAGGAAATCACAAAGAAAATTAGCAAATATTTTGGATTACATGAAAAGAAAATCAAGCCAGAATCTGTGGATGCAGCTAACTAGGTACTTAAAGGAAAATGTATAATATCAAATGTTTATACTATATATGTATAAATGTTAAATGAAAAAATCTAAACTTTCACCTTAAGAAGCCAGGAAAAAAAAAAAGAGAAAAAACAACCCCAAAGCAAGAAGAAGAAACTAAATACAAGGTGCCTGGGTGGTACAGTCAGTTAAACATCCAACTCTTGGTTTTGCTCAGTTTGTGATATCAAGGTCATAGGCTCCAGCCCCATATCCAGCTTCACGCTCAGTGGGGAGTCTGCTTGAGAGTCTCTCTCTCTGCCCCTCCCACTTGTGTGCTCTCTCTCTCAAATAATTTTTTTAAAAAAGGAAGAAAATAGGGAACCCTGGGTGGCGCAGCGGTTTGGCGCCTGCCTTTGGCCCAGGGCGCGATCCTGGAGACCCGGATCGGATCCCACGTCGGGCTCCCGGTGCATGGAGCCTGCTTCTCCCTCTGCCTGTGTCTCTGCCTCTCTCTCTCTCTCTCTGTGTGACTATCATAAATAAATTTTAAAAAAAATAAAAAAAAATAAATAAAAAAGGAAGAAAATAATAAACATAGGAGCAGAAACTTAAAAAATAGAAAAAAAGAAAATCAATAAAACATAAAGTTTACTTGAGAAGATTGATAAAATTGATAAGCCCTTAGCCAGTTTAATCAAGAGGAAAGGAGAGAGTGCAAATTATTAATATTGAGAACAAAAAGGGAAATGTCATTGTAGAAACTATAGACATTCAAAAGATAATAAGAAAGTAATAACATCTTTATGCCAATAAAGCTGACAAAATAAGGTGAAATGGATGAATTTTTTGAAAAATGTGAACTGTCAAGGATCAAGAAGAAATAGATAACCTGAATAGCTCAGTAAACGAAATGAATTAATATTAAAAACACGGAAAACTCCAGATCCCCTAGTAAATTCATTCAAATATGTATAAAAGCAGTATCCCTAATCTAGATAAATTCTTCCAGAATATAGAATAGGAAGAAATATTTCCCAACACTGGCCCTCACTTTAGGAGGCCGGCATTCCCCCAATATATAAACCAAGATAAGGTAAATTGTACCATAAGAAAGTTAATTTTAAAAGAAAAAAATGTTTTGTGTAATGAAAGGATCACTAGGCTTGTTAGGTTCAGTATGATTTATCGGAAGACCTAAACAGAAGTTTAAGCAATCTAAATGCTTATTTCTGCCTCACTTACAAGAAGTCTGAAAGTAAGCAATTCGGAGCTGGTATTGTGGCTTTCTGGTGCCATCAAGGACACAAGCACCTTTTCTTCCTCCTGCTCATTGAACTTCAGCATGTGGCTTTTATGTGGTTTCATTGTCTGAAATGTCCACTCATAGCTTAGCTAGTACATCCACAATCTGGTCAGCTGGAAGGAAGAAGAGAAATAAAAGCCTTTCTCTCCCTTTTATGGATACTTCTCAGAAGTACTTCACCACACTTTGCTTACGGGCTGCAGAATGTAGCCACAGAGCTGCATCTAGAGACAACAGAGACCGGGAAATATAGAGACTTTTATTCTAGCTACCAGTGTGCCCCGCTCAAAACACAGGTTCCACAGAAAAAAAGAGGCATAGGCAGCTAGGAATCTCAGCTACGAATAAACTGGCTGCTTTGAATATGGAAATTCAGATGTGTTTTTTGATAATACAGGTCTCATTAATCCATGGTCCTTTGACACATGAGTGTACATGTGCATGTGAATCTCCCATAAAAGAGTTACAATGACTTGGAAAGAAGAAGTATGAAGGCCCAAAGGCTTGGCCTATAAATGGGACATTCCTAGCAAAAGAATGAGCCCATAGGAGAGAAAACAGTGCAGTAAGTTGGTATTTTTCATTATTAATTGTCTGCCCACCCCATCACCCTCCAACTCTACCTTCTAGCTATACCGACTTTCTTCATATCCTCATATTCCATCCTCATATTTTTTTGTTTGTTTTGCCTGGGATATTTTCCCCTGACCTTTTAAATTCCCTCCCATAATATTTCTCACTCAGACTCATCATATTTTATCTGTGTCTTGCCCACTCCACTACAGTCCAGAAGTACAGGAGTTTTATCTTGTTCAATGCTATTACACCTATTGCTCTGGATTATAGCAAGTGCTTGTGTACACACTTACACACACACACACACACACACCTGGAGTGATAACACTTTTGCTATTCATAGCTATTGGTGAGATCAAGTTTACTTCTAGTAAGTACACTGTTAGAGTTATCATAATGTACAAGCAAAAGAAATACATAAATCTGTTTCTCTAACCAAAAATCCAGTCTTAACCTGTGTGGTAGAGCTCTTTGAAGTACACCAGACAACTGTGTTGAGCTACAACTGAGTCTCGGAGTTGGGGGTTCAGAGTCACGTGGTGAAGTCTTGCCACTCATGAACTATTCAGTTTCCACTAGCTGGTACTCAAGATCCTTTCTCCTTTTCTTCTGAAGCCAACACCACTGGACTGTGTTTCTTAACTTGTCTTATAGATTTTTCATATGACAAGAGTTCCGGCCAATAACATATAAATGGAAGAGAGGTAGGACACCTTTGAGGTTGGCCAGTAAAAACTTGTGAGCTCCATTACATATTCTCCACCGTCAGTTTTCTTCTTTCTGACCCCACTCAACAACTACAGTGACACTGGAAGCCACATTTTGAATATGATGGATAGTCACTCAAGACTTGGTTTCTAAATGTCAGCATGAAGCAGAACTCCCTCTGATGGTGAACGACCATCGTGGTATCAAAGGAATACATGTCCTGTTCTCTAAATATTTAAGATGTACATGTTATAGCAATTGGACTTATTCTAGTGAACACAGGGAACAGTAATATCTTAATTCACAGATGAGGTATATAAATCCTTAGCACAAAGTCTAGCACCTTGTATGTAAACAAAAGTACCAGTTGTTATAACAGGGTTTGGGTGAGAAATAAATAACAAATGAATGTGCTTTATAAACTAAAGTAGTGCTATAGGATATTAGATACTCCAGAGTTCTGTCTCCTAGGTACTTTTAAGAACTCATGAAACTTTATTCTATGAAGCCTTTTCTTTGGAAATGCAATTAAGATTTCCCTGACCTCTTGCACATTTCAGTTGTAACCTTTCACTACACACACACACACACACACACACTGGATTTGCTTGCATCTTTATATACTTTTAAATAACAATCTGTAATTCATGACATTCATTTTATAGTGTAAGTTTACAAAAAGCAATGTTAACTTAGTGCAATGTATCATACCAAGTTAGGTCAGTGGCTGATACAGGTATATTCTTGTGAAAATGCTATTAATAAAATGGAAAAAAAGAGAGAAAGATAATACTGTTAATAATGACAGTGCAGACTGTAATGAGATAAAAAATGATTTACTAAGTAAAATGAGAAAATCACACAGGTTGCATATCTGCCCCAGGGAGCTCTTATTGCAAGGCCTTTTTTTTTTTTTTAAGATTTTATTTATTTATTCATAAGAGACACAGAGATTTTTAAGATTTTATTTATTTATTCATGAGAGACACATAAGAGACACAGAGACATAGGAAGAGGGAGAAGCAGGCTCCATGCAGGGAGCCCAATGCAGGACTTGATCCTGGGACTCTGGGATCACCCCCTGAGCAGAAGGCAGATGCTCAACCGCTGATCCACCCAGGTATCCCTTGCTCCAAGGTCTTAAACATAGTCACAAATCTGCAAGCGAGAGAGGAGTAATTCTAATCATTGTTTTTCCCACTTGGAGAAGAAAAAAACCCCAACTCTTTTCAACTTCTGGCTTTCTTGGCCAATGTTTCTTAGACCCGTTCTCATTTCAGAGCATTAGTAATGCCCATAATATGCCTGCCCATTACAAGGACTAATGAGCACGCTGAAGTTTACATACAGCTTGAACAAATTAGTCATCTGCATTTGAATGCCTCCACAGACAACTGCACATCCATTATTGCTAGAGTGCATCTGCATAACTTTTAACACTAAAAAGAATTAGGTTTTACTTATTAAATTTTAGCATTTTTCTATCTGTATTTATTCTAACACTGTTTCCTTTTTAAGGTAAGGGTAACATTGCCTTAACATTTTATTTGAAACCTTTAAAAAGTAGACAAGAGTCAGAATGGGTACATTGTATTGTGTTACTGTTCAATACACTAATTAAATTTAAATTAAATTAGCATAGGTTATAAAGAAAGGATATAATGCTTTCATAGGAATCATGATTTGTCTTATGTCAGAACTTGCCAAGCTGTATGCTATGTCTTAAGACATATGAAGACAGATCATTCATTTATGCAACTTGTGTTTTCAGGCTCCATCTAAGTGCCAGACATCATGCTCAATGCTGGGGACACTAAAATGAGTAAGACACAATTGGTCGTTCTCAAGAAACTATGTAGTGGGGGAGAGAAACCTAAAAACAGAGTTCGGTATGATAAATTATACATTGGTTCACACATGAACATTTAATTCAAACTTTACTTGCCCTTTGGCTATAAGTATTATTTAAAATTATTTTTAAGATTGTTTTGCTGTTTTGTGATCTCTTAAAAAATGTGATGGAAGATAAAATTCTGTTTCCCAGATGGTCATAATTGAAAGTGAATGCACAGATAATTAAGTATACTATAAGTAATCACACAGATGTCTTGGGAAAACACCAAGCTTTATCAAACTGGGTGTTTTTAAACACCATTTTAGAATCCTTTCTTCCTTCCCTCCCTCCCTCCCTCCCTTCCTTCCTTCCTCCCTCCCTCCCCCCTCCTTACTTCCTTTCTCCCTCCCCTCCTCCCTCCTTCCCTTCCTTCCTTCCTCCCTTCCCTCCTCCCTCCCTCCCTTCCCTCCTCCCTCCCTCCCTTCCCTCCTCCTTCCCTCCGTTCCCTCCCTTCCTTCCTTTTTCCCTCCCTTCCTTCCTTCCTTCCTTCCTTCCTTCCTCCCTCCCTCCCTCCCTCCCTCCTCCCTTCCTCCTTCTCCTTCCTTCCTTCCTTCCTTTCTCCCTCCCTCCCTCCCTCCTCCCTTCCTCCTTTTCTCCTTCCTTCCTTCCTTCCTTCCTTCCTTCCTTCCTTCCTTCCTTCCTTCCTCCCTCCCTCCCTCCCTCCTCCCTTCCTCCTTCTCTCCTTCCTTCCTTTCCTCCCTCCCTCCCTCCCTCCCTCCCTTCCTTCCTTCCTTCCTTCCTTCCTTCCTTCCTTCCTTCCTTCCTTCCTTCCACCACAATATGTATTGATTGGTTTCTAAGCGCTTACTAACTAGACTTTAAGCCCCAATAGACCTGGTTTCTGTTGTCTGTATTCTCCCAGTGGCACACAGTAGAGTCACACTTTATGGGCTGACTATTGAGAGAACATAGGGCAACTTGCCAGATGCTAAAGGTACCCTGATGAATATGAGCGGCTCCTACCCACACACAGCTTCCAGTCTAACAGAAAACTAGACTTCATGTTATCCCTGAACTTTGAACACTCTCTCAAGATAACTGAACAGTTTTGTTAAATGAGTAGACCTAGGAGGGTGGATACCTTACCAGATGATGAAGCTACAATGGACAGACAGCAAGTCCAAAACTTTGCATACTATTTCTTTTGTATTACCTTTTGCATATACATGCCTGCATATACACATGAGCACATATAAAAACGCTGCTGCGTTCTCCCCCTCCAAATCTTAGCCGGGGTTTGGGGAAGGCTCCCAGCCACGGCTGCAAAACAGAGGGTGCCCTCTCCCTCCTCTCAACCAAATCCTAACCAACAGCCTCCCCGCTTCCCAGTCTGTCCTTTTTCAAAACGTCACATTATTATTATTTACCAATATTTCAGTGCTTCTAACTGACATTCACTAGCAATTTAAATAAAAGTGACTATTTGAACAACAACGATTAAGAGAATCAGTGACACTGTGGATCTGCCTAAAATTTTTTAACGTACCCCAACCTGTTCTTTCAGCCTAAAATCAGTGTATACGATGGGGATAGGCTTACACTATGTCTATCTTTGAGAGGAGCGAGTACAGTGTCCCACAATAATTTAATATACCAAGGCAAGGGCAGCCCCGGTGGCTTGGCGGCTTAGCGCCGCCTTCAGCCCAGGGCCTGATCCTGGAGACCCGGGATCGAGTCCCACATCAGGCTCCCTGCATGGAGCCTGCTTCTGCTTCTGCCTGTGTCTCTGCCTCTCTCTCTCTCCTCTCTGTGTTTCTCGTGAATAAAAAAATAAAATCTTTAAAAAAAAAAACCTATATACCATGGCAAAATAGAAAAGGCAGGTGAAACCTAGAGGAGTAAACTTGTGTATGCACAATTCAGCACCCGACCCCGCAGAGGCTGTACTGTTACGGAACAATACCGATGCCTGGAAGGCTCGCGAAACCAGAGGCATCCTCCCTCTACCGGCAACGAGCCTCAGCCGGAGTATCCACACGGAGTGCTGTTCCAGCGACAAGCTGTTGCTACATGCACTACACCCTCCTTACCAGGAATTCAAGGTAGTAAAGAGGTGCTTATTTTGTCCCAAACGTGATAGCAAGACTCGTCCACTTTGCAGGGGAAAAAAAAAAAAAAAAGTAGAGGAAAGCAGGGCTGCTTGGCAGAGAGGAAGGCACACAGGGGTCGGGAAGGGAACCTCGGGGCTGGGGCTGGGCGGGGGCGGGGGGGCTGCAGCTGGCGGTGGAGGCGGCTGCGGGCTCGGGCGGGACCGCGCCCCCCGGGTCGCCGGGGTCGCCGGGGTCGCCCGGGCCGGGTCCGCTGGGCCGCCCGCCGCCGCCCGAGGCCTCCGCCGCAGCCCGGGAGCCTGCGCCATCCGCGCTCCGGGCCGCGAGGTGGCCGGGGCAGCAGGGCGAGGCGGCTTCCCGGGCGCCAGGCCTCGCCCTCGCGGCTTTGAAAAGTTTCCAGCGCGCGTGCCACGGCGACGGGCGGCGGCTGGGCCGGAGCCCACGCGGCCCGCGCCCCCCGCGGGGAACTTCGCGGCGTTCGGCCGCCCTGTCACTCTCGCTTTCCGACGCGCCTCCCCCCGGGCTCGCGCGCCCCGAGCTCCCGCCCCCGCCCCCCGCCCCCCTCGCCCCTCCCGCCCCTCCCGCGGGGACCTTCCCGGGCGCCCGCCGCCCGCGTCCCCGCCGCCCCGCGCTCCGCCCGCCCCGCCCCGCCCCGCGCCCCCCGCGCCCCGCGCCCCGCGCCTCGCCTCTCAAGCCCGCCCGGCGGCGTCCCGCGCCCGGAGAGCGGCCCCCGGAGCGGGCAGCGGGGCGCGGGGGGGCGGAGGGGAGGAGGGGACCCGCCGCCAGGGGCCGGCTGCTCGCTTCCAGCCGACTTTTCGCCAATGGTCCAGAGCGACATGTCCAAGTCGCCTCCCACAGCGGCGGCGGCGGCGGCGGCGGCGCAGGAGATCCCGATGGAGCTGCAGGAGAGCGCGGCGCCCGCGGGGGCGCTCGGAGCGGCCGCACAGGTAGCCGGGGCCGCGCCTGCTCCTTCTTTGTGAGCCGCGGGGGCGCCGACCTCCTCCCCTCCCCCTCCCCCTCCCCCGCTGCGCTCCCTCGCCTCGCCTCGCCTCGCCTCGCCTGGGTCCCCCCGACCCCACCTCGCCCGCGGCCGCCCACTCTCCTCTCCCCGCGCGGGGGACCCTGCCCCTCGTGGCCGGTCCCCCCCCTCTCCTGCGGCTTTTCCATCTTTCTCCGCTTCCGAAAAGCAAGTGGGAAGGGGCGGGGGAGACCCGCCGGGGCTCGGAGGCGGCCCCCGGGAGGGCGCCCGCTCAGCCCACCCCCCCCCCGCCCCTTCCCGGGAGAGGCGCATGGAGAGACATGAACCAGGCGAGCGGACTGGACCTGCTCAGGATCGTGAGTCGGGGCGGGCGGGAGGGGCTCGGCTCGGCTCGGACGCCCACCCCCGGGGCGAGCTGGGAGCCGGGCTGGGCGGGGGGCGCGACCCTGCGCCGCGGCCCGCACCCGCGCCCTCGGCACCTGGGCGTCCCGCCGCCTTGACAGCCGCGCTGCCCCCGCGGCTCGCCGCCGCTCGCCTGCGCCCTCGCTCCTCGCCCTGCAGCCCGCGAGCCGGGGGCGCCAAAGTTTTTCCGTGGCCTCCCCCCGCCCCCCCCCCCGAGCGCTGGCCAGGTCCAGACAGCTCGGGACCACCTTCCCCGGCGACGGGTGCTAGCGGGTCCGCGGCTCCTCGTGAAACAGGAGATGCCGGTCTAGGCGCTGGGCGATGATAAGGTGGCGGCTTTTACGTAAGGCTTTGGCAGGTACAGTTTGGATTACAGACGCCTCCGGGTCTCCGCGGTAGGGAGCCTCTCAACTTTTATCCTGGCAGGGCAAGGACTCCAGACTCCCGGCTGCGGGGCTGCGGGGCTGCGGGGCTGCGGGGCTGCGGGGCTGCGGGGCGAGGGCTGGGAAGAAAGAGGTTAGGGCTCTATAGCAAGCATCATTTTGGAAAAAAAAAAAACTCTCCTTTGCTATATGGGCTTGTTGATTTCAAGCCTGCATTTGCTGGATTGTAAATGGGGGTGGGTACGTATTTCTGTATTTACCAAAAAAAAAAAAAAAACCAAAAAACTTATAAATGTGTTATTTTATATTTATATATGCTCAACAGATAGCGGAGTGTTTGCTGTAGCAATGGGTGCGGGAGTAGGATTCCCTAATAAAGGTTGCCAATATTTTGTTGCCTTTCTTGTTTTGGTAGGGGATGGAAATGGACTGCTCCAGATATTTTGATACTGTTAATAATAATGGTCATTCCAGCGGCATAATCATGGAGCTTTAGTGAGGTTTTTTTTTTTTTTTTTGACCACTGAGAAATAACCTTGCTAACTTAAAATACATAATTCACTTTGATTTGAGATGGAGGAAAAATGTAGAAACCAACAAGTTGTGTAATCAGAAACCCATTTCTTTCATAGGGGTAGGACAGTTAGATTTTAGTCGGCCTTGGGCTGTTTGGCTGCTGAGCCAGAGGGAGGACATGTAACTAACCACCTACATTTCCATCTAGTTTCTGCCAGGGGACCTGAATTCTTACCAGCACATGTCACGTTTGTTCTAGACTCCTGATTTTATCTAGACACTTAATCAGGTTAGATGAGAGGAGAAATGTACTTAGAGAACTCAGTTATTCCAGGATGAAGGTCTTGACTTTTGAGAGAAGAAAAGACTTTTAGACCCTTTTCTTACCCCTTTGATCTTCCTTCCTTTGGGGATTTTTTTTTTGTTTTTTTAAATTTTTATTCTTCTGATAAAAACAGTTCCTGAATTTCTGGTGATCAAAGTTAAGCTGACAGAAAGTGTGACTGCAATTAGATAAGAAATACTTCATTCACGTAGTGATTTATGTCATTAAATGCAAACCAACAAATATTTGTTGTTAACTGCAGTGTGGAAATGATTCAGATGTGAGGAGACAGCACTGCTGCCTTCAAAGAACTGATATTCCGGTGGCTGGCTGCAAGTGTGACAGACAAATGACAGTTGTGTGGTAGAGGACTATAGGGGAAGTACTGGTTTCTGGGGAGTAAAGATCACAGGCATTCTATACGGAGTAATCTCTAAGGGCTTTGTGGAAGAGGGGGCTTTCGAGAAAAGATTCCAAGGATGGGTGAGATTTGATCCGAGATTGTCAGAGAGATGGTGGAAGCCATATAGGAAGCAAAGTCACGGAAGTTGTAAGTCTTCTATTTATCACGTGTAGCTTGAAGAGGGTGTGGAAAGGTACGGATAGGGCATAGTTAGATGTAAGACCGACAAGGCAATTTGAGGCCACATCTTGGAGGCGTTGGAACCTGCGGTGTAATGAATGATCGGGAACCACGAAAGGGGTTCAACCAAAGAGTTATGTAACAGAAGATTCACCTGGGAATGTTCTGGAAGGTATTTTAGAGTTTCAGGAGTGCAGAGGTGGAGCTGCCAGACGGGAGATTGGTATAGCAGTTTGGACAAGAGATAACAAGGCCTAAACTAAAGGGAGAGGCAAGATAATGGATATGACAGGCCCGTGCATGGGACACTTCAAAGACTCAATGGACGGGAACTGGCAAGTGAGTGCATAAATACACGAGAGACAGGAAAAGGGGAGGAAAGGCTATTATAAGCAGGTTAGAGGTATAAATATTCAGCTGCACCCGCATCCATCTCCTTGCTTGCTCTACCTTCCAAAAATGAAAGCAGTTTTCCTTGAATTGTGTTTATATCACTTTGATTATTTGAGGGAAACGTTGCCGTGTTTATTTTATATCTAATAAATCATGGCATCATAGGGCTGTGAGAGCTTGGCAAAGGCATCTATTCCATCTCTCTGGGCAGGACAGGATAGCAGTGACAGGACAGCAGTAAAACCGCCTGAAAAGTGGGGCCGTCTCAGGAACATCCCCCCCTTTTTTTGTGATACTGAGTAATAGTAAATCTACTTAGAAATGACATTTTCCCTTGCAAATGCTGTCTCTGAGCAATCGTTGGTTTTAAGAATCTGCTCTGTTTTACCTCTGGATTTGATTACTAGTTCTGTTTGAACAAAGCAAACGATGTAGAGTCACAGACGGCTCATTTTCCTTTTTGAGGTTACTAATCCTGCCTAGAGATAGGGCACCCTCCTACATTTCAGCGCCTTCCCTCCAGCACACGGTCATAAACAACATGAATATATTTCCTACGTGAGAGGCGAGTTGGCAACCTAACCACACAGATTCTTGTAAGTTCTGATTTAAGCAGATTACATTGCTTTTTAGGTAACCTGCTGATCAGCTTCAGGGCAAACTTGGACACAGTCTCCCGCCAAAGTCAGGCCGCTAGTTTAATATTCCACCTCCAAAGCTTCAAATCTGCATCGTCCACTAGTGTAGCCACTAGCCACGTGTCGCCTGAACGGAGATGTGCTGTGTGTGTAAAAAACACACCGAATTTCGAAGACTCGATGTGAAATAATGAGAATAACACGACATGCCTTTGATGATTCTTATACTGAGGACAGGTTGCCGTGATAACATTTTGGACACGTTGGTTTAAATCCAATATAGGCTTGCGATTAGTTTCACTTGTTGCTATTTCCCTCTGTAATGTGGCTAAGGGAACATTTCAGTGACATGTGGCCTGCATTATATTTCTGTTGGACTCGTTAGTCTGAATTATGGCCCTGGGAAATCTCTGGGGAGCCAAATTGATGGTGATCAGAGGCCGGGTGGATGGGAGGCAGGTGGAAGGGATGGAGAATAAGGATGGAGACGCAGGAGGAGATGGGCAAGACACAACAGCAGTACCTCAGCACGTTAGGCCTCCAAGAGATTGTAACCAGCACCTCTAACCACACCTGAAAACGAACAGACAGTAACCAGAGGTCCTGTTTGTTTTGCTCCTAGCAACAGAACCCAGCTGGTTCCACCCCAGCTGAGTTTGCCAGATGCTTTTCAAGCATGTCGTAGTAATACAGCCTGGTAATGGCAGCAACATCCTGAATCCCTGTAGCAAAGGAGCTTTATCTAAAAAGAGCAGCAGCGGTTCTCCTGTGACTACTGAGCCACGTCAGTACAGTTTTCCAGAAACACTTGTAGGTCAGAGGGCCAGCTCAGTCGTTTGCAGTCTCCAACTATGCTCATCATGGGTCTTGTGTTTTGTTCAAACCTTCACCCCCACCACCTTGCTCTTGAACGGTATTTTTGTTCTGGTGTCGCATGGGAGAAATCTGAAAGCATGCCAATCAGAATTTCCGAGTGGGTTTTCAAATGCGAAGTGTACTATCTGATTGAGTGATGGGAGGTTTGGTTGGTCTTGTAGGCTTGATGTCTCTTTTCTTTTTGTCTTTTCCTGTAGCATCAAGATCTAGCCTACCTGTTTGCTGGATTTAATTCCATTGAATTATACAGCTATGTAGCTGTGGTCCTTTCAAGAAAAGCTGAACAAAATGCATTAACCCTGGAGGGGGTGGTGGCACTCTTTAATTTGTGATTGCGGCCCATATCCATATGGTGCAGATAATACATAGCAGACACTTACTTGCAGTTACGAGGAGTTAGAATTAGTTACGACACCACCACAAGTAACTAAGTCTGTCTTAGAGTTCTTTCCAGGCCGGTCTGGAGGTAGCTTATGAAGAAGGCAAGGCTGGTCCTTCCTTCTCTACCCCTAGGCCTGCACAAGAGTTCTATTTATGCTGCCTCTGGATTCCTTTCTGCTTTTGTGTAAACTGATCCATATTGAAAAGAACTCATGTCCTACCCCCCTTTTCCTGGGGAGGTACTCTCAATTACTTCACTCCAAGTAACGGATTTGACAACCCCCCATTCAGACTGAGCTATCAGTAAGTGAGATTTAATGTCTGATTTCTCTATGGATCATTCTGGCTTCATTTGTCTGGAATTCAAAGGGATAAATATCAATGAATGCTAATCGAGAGGGATGGAAACTAATTTCAAGTATCAGCATTATGCTCACGGAGAGCAGTTTGTAGGGAGAACTGTCGCCCTATCTATCAACCACAGAAGTGGCATCATTCGTGAAGCTGTCCCCAGGGTCTGCCAAGCCAACTCTGTGTGCAGGGCTGGGCTCAAATCTCCAGCTGACTGACAACTTCTAAAATTAATTACTGTTGTCAATTTCAATCATTTAGAAATTAGATTTCAATTACCTGTGAAATCCACACTTGTTTGCTGATTTGAAAACTACAGTCCAATTTCAAGTTACTCAGTATCAAGGAAGACATTCATTTACACGAAGCTGATATTTAACATCACAAGGCAAGTTGGATATCATTTTAATAAGTCACTGTGTATCTGTGGAAATTTCTTAAAAATTTTTTTCTAGCTTCTGAAACCTGACTTAGCTTTGTCGATGTTTTAGGAGAGGTAAAAGACTTTCGGTTTACAGTTTTCTTTTTCTCGTTTTTGCTACAGTGGCATAATTTGTTTTCATGAAGCTTTATATAACTAATAGGAAATAAATAGAAATTAGTGGCTTTTCAGACTGTGCTCCAAGGGCTTAGGGGTCTGCATGTATCCAGCAGAGTATCATAGGTTACGCTTTGTACTCTGGCCAAACCCAAACTCTCTTTCTCCTCTGACTTTTACTAACTTGAAATCTGGATGACTCTGATTGTGAACCGTTTCATATATTGGGTGTTCATATAATTAGTGTTGCTAAAAGAAATAGAAAAACCACTGGTCCCAAAAGAAGCTGCATTTGAAGTAGCCCCTGAACTAAGAAAACTATACTTCATTTCCAAATTGAGTCAAGTAAATATTTGAATAATTAATCTTTCCTGTCTTTTTCCATTTTGGGGAAGATTTGGCCTTTATTTTCTCTTTCTTTCTTTCTTTCTTTCCTTCTTTCTTTCTTTCTTTCTTCATTTCTTCCTTTTTTCATTTCTTTTAAATTCCTGCAGATGAAACACTCTAGTTCTCATTTTCAAGGATTTAGAATAACTAAAGAACAGTAATTCCAGCAAGATGGACTTAATTTTAAATATGCATTGGATCAAAGGAAACTTTGTTTTGTAATGGTAGTATAAATTTTCACTAACATTTTTTAAAGTACATTGAAGTGGACTGTATTAGCTTTCTAAAAGATGCTTTAGTTTTTTCCCCTTGATCTTGCATATCATTATAAAAAACATTAAAAATTTAAAAAGGAGACTATAGAAGAGAAATGACTGCTGAAATGAATAAGAAAACAGAATAGAGGTGTAATTAAGCCTATCTATTTATTTTAGCTTTTAATAAATAATGAATAAGCATTTGCTACAATACTATTAAGACTACAATACTATTAACTGCTGTAGCAAGTTAATACTTTGAGTAAAGCATTCCCCATAAATTTAAATGATTAAAGGAGAGTATATTTTTTTCCAAAATTATCACCAGTTGGCGTGGGATTCAGCCATAGTTTTTTTTTTCTTTTATTTTTCAGCGTGCAAACTGTACCTTAATATAGTTGAAAGCTGTGATAATCTAACATATTATATATGTTATATAGTATATACCTATATATGTAGGTATATGTTGCACAGGTAGCTAAGTGCACCTGAAGTAATGTTTATGAATAGTATTCCTAAGGGCCTGGAAAAATTAACATATATTTAAAACGAAACACTTTTAAATGTGTCTAATTTCTTGCCGAGAACAGTCTCCTCCTCCGGGACTGAATGTCTTAAATATTGTGTGGTTTACACAGTGCCTATTGTGCGTTTGTGAGCAGCCACGAGAAAACTTACACACCAAAGCAGCTGAATAGTAAAACATTTTTTGTCATGAAAAATCTGAAGCAAATGACAAGGATAGAATTTCAGAGTATATTTCCACTCATTTCGAAATGGTACTAGGAGGACACATCATGATGGAGTAAGATTATATTTTGTCTTTGTTCTCAAAGATAATTTATGCTCTTCATGAAGAAAAATGGTATTTTTTTTTAAAGAAAAATAGTGTGTTTAACAAAGGTTTGCCCCCCCTTCCCTAAGAAACATGTTAGGCCTTAAAAAATGCTTTCAAGCGTAGTAAGTCTTTATCCGTGTGCAGTAATATAAACAATGTTTTTAATTTTAAAGAACTTATCATGCTTTATTTTCGTGTTCTTAGGCTTTGGAAGACACTTCTGTCCAAACCTTTATATAATAATTGGAAAAGGAAGAACGCTCTTGAAAGAATGTTATTTTTCAACAGTTTACTGAATAATGTTTACATAAGTAAGAAGAATAAGCTGCTAAGTGAGGAGAACCTTGTATAATACACTGTGAAAGCCCAGCCTAGGTTGTCTTTCCTTTTATGAAGTTGAGAGTTAATTAAATGCCATGGAAACACATTTGTATTCTATAAATCCCGTAGATACTTGAAAGAGAACAAACATGGTCAAGAAAAATTTTTGCTTTAAGATTATACCAGCCTCTCACTGATTGCAAAGTCATCTAAGTTACTCATAACACAAATGTTTGTAATAGATCTTCGTTTGCCTAAGTGCTACATATACTATGGTTTATAAGATATTTCTTTTTTTAAAATGAAAACCATATGTGTATAGCAATATAACAAAGTAGTATTTTCAAAACCTGAACAGAGTGATTTAAAAAAAGTAAACTTTCATAAATGCTGATAATCGAATGAAATCCCTTTGAGCTTAATCATTCTAAATGTGTTACATACTTCACCCCAATTTTGCCCCACTCTTCGAATCTTCCCACTCTTCCAACGTGGATATTACTTTAAAAAATATTATTCTGAGCCCTTATCATATGCTAGGTCTTATACCGAAGGCTATAAATCTGTTATTTCATTTAATCCTTAACCCTGTGAGGTAAGCAGTAATATCCCCATTTTAAGGGTGAGAAGACTAGTGTTTGGAACCGTTAAAGCATTTGCCCGTGGTCTGCTGTAGCAGGGTTCCAACCCGTGGACATTGAACTGTAAAGCTCAGCGTCGAGCTATTTTTCAATCATATGTTAATGTTAAATATTTGCAACAACTCTGTCTATGCCTGGAATTAAACAGAGATTGATGCGTTGTTTGTTCATTGTGCTCTGAATGTAAACCGTAGATATAATAGAAAAAGCAAGTTCATTTGCATATATGTTCATGCTTGGCTCAGTCCTGTTATTGAAGCAGATTGTCTTAGTTTAAACATCTTTTCTTGAATGCTTGTCTCAATTATTATTATTCTATCAGATTTATTTTTCTTGCATTCTAAGCAAAATCACTAAGTGGTTAAAAAGCCAGATTCTCATATCATGTTCAAACAGTACAACAATGGGCCAGAGATTTTTACGAGGTGTTGTAATTTCATTGCATTCACTGCTACTTACATAGCTCTTTCACCACTTCTGAGAGCAATCTCTAGATTCATGCGATCATATGAGGAATTGGCACGCTTCATACATGTTCCATCTAGACCCATGTATACATGTATATATACATATACCTAGGTCTATGTATACAAATATATATATATTTCAAGGTAATCAGAATTCATACTATACAATGTTCTTCAGCTACCATATGCAGTTCTTACAAGTACCTATGGGATTAAAAATTAGAACATGAAAAAAAAAGCAGTGTGCCCGGGTGGCTCAGTTGGTTAAGCATCTGCCTTCAACTCAGGTCATGATCCCCAGGGTCCTGAGATCGAGCCCTGAATTGGGCTCCCTGCTCAGCGAGGAGTCTGCTTCTCCCTCTCCCTCTCCTCCCCTCTGCTCATGTTCCCTCTTTCACTCAAATAAATAAAATATTTGAAAACAACGACGACATGGAAATAAAAAAAGCAAATATGAAGACCCGGCGGCCCTGGGAACAGCATTTCATTACACACGAATCTGTTGCATTCATGCTATCCAAGAAGCTTTGACACATTACCTTTTCTCTCACCTTACCACTGCAGCTCTGGTCTCTCCTGCACTGAAATGCTTGCTTTTAAATGTTTTATCTTTAGTGGCTTTGCCTCTTGATGACCGATAGGCTAACAGATAGCAGAAGTTGTTTTAATTCATGAGTTATTAACTCCTTTGTTTAGAAACCTTTTCTCCCCTATAAACTCGCTATTCTGACATAAATATTTGTGATTCCAGTAATAATAATTTTCATACAACGTCCCTAAGATGGCAATTTATGTTTTGGTTTTTGACCTCCTTCTAGAAGTGGGCCTAGATTTCTCATTTGTCTTTTTTCTTTCTTTTTTGTAGTCATATGGAAAAGGAGCCAGAAGGAAAAACAGATTTAAAGGATCTGATGGGAGCACTTCCTCTGACACTACCTCAAATAGTTTTGTTCGTCAGGTAAGAGAGCTTTTCAATTTCTGGTTTGGAGAAGTATATTCAAATGATTTTAGTTTTCTTTTTTTTTTTTTTTAAGGTGATTTTATACCATTATCCTGCAGATTCATGTGGCATTATTGTACCTACTTGTAGTTGAAGTGAATAGTGTGCAGTTTCGTGGGATAATTAAAATATTTGACTCTTAAGTAAGACCGTGTAATAATTGCACCCTTTTCTGGCAAGTGGGGACTGCCAGGAGAAAGGATTTCTTTATAACAGAATGAGTGAGCTCCAACAAAAATGATTACAGATTTGGGGTTTTTTTCTGGCTGGGAGAGAGGGCATCTCAATGGGTATCCGTATCTCCAGGTATGAAGTTGAAATACTGGTGTTCTTCTCACTTGAGCTTTCTTCTTCCCTCTTGGGGTGTGGATTGCAAAAGAGGAAATCGCTCTGGGTCTTGGAATGAGTGAGGCTACTCAGGTTAAATATAGCACGTGATATCTTTGAGGAATAATTTAAACTGCCTTTGGGGACGTAGCCTTTATTCTGGGTAGTATGTGGTGTGTTCCTGTCCGGCAGTTTGCACCTGTCCCCCAAACAGTCAGTGTGAGCATCTTCAACATATAAACACTTGAAGGGATTTGGTCAGAGCAAGAACACAGGCAACCGATTCCTGAGGACAGTAGGTTATATGTCTAAAGTCTTGTCAGGGATAGGGGTATATCTTCATCTAACCCTTCTCAGTGGAGGAGATACTGGGCAGGACAGTGGTAGACAGAACCTGCTTCCGTGGCTGAGGAACTCCCAGTTTCTAACTCCTAGGCCCAGAAGTAGGGTGTTGGTGGCAGTTCCTTCCCCCAAGCAATGGTGGTCAACCAGAAAAGCTGCTCCATTTCTCTTAGTTGCCACTTCCATTGTTCCTTGCATCCCTGCCTCCACACCTCACCTCACCGCAGTTCCTTAGTAGCAGTTGAGCTTGAATTTGTTCACCTGCTCTGCCAGGGGGGCTTCTGGTCTTCGCTGGTTGCTGCCTCCTTACACTTTCCTGACACCAACAAAGGATGATCCCTCTCCAGCCGCCAGCAATCACCTTGCAATGTCAAGTATGCCAAAGGTATGTCTGAGTAACATAAGGCAACTGGAAAAATCTTGCCTCTGGTCTGTGCCAATTAAGAATTGTTTCAGTTGGAGGAAGTTAGGAAAGGAGTCGGTGAAGAAAGAATGGAACTATTTTGCTAAGAACCATTTAGAAAGAGAAAAGAAGATGGAGCCAAGCAAGGCCCAGCCCTAGAGCTGTGTTTTTGTGGTGTCAGAAGGAGCTGGGAAGGGTAGAAGAGGAGCCAAAGGTGTGTGCGTTGGCCTGATGTCATCGTGGCCAGAATTTGGACGTCATGGTCCTGAGAATGAATGAAGGGTCTTGAGAAATAGTCCCTTAGCCTCAGTGAGTCAGTTAAAGGAAAGTTACCCAGAGCCTTTTCCATCTCAAGCATCCGTATTTATTCTGCCTCTGGGACGAGGAGATTGAACCAGAGGAGTGAGAATCCACAACCGTGAGTCACCATCCCAGTGCTGCATAGTGGAGGACCTGAAGCAGAAAAGAGTAAGCTTCTTAGGACATGTAGTAGTTGCAGCAAAACCACATGAAATGACAGGCAGCCTGTGGAGATTACATGGAAAAAAAACTGATGTTTCAAGTGAGCAAGGTATTGTGAATAGAAGTTAGTAGTACAAAGCCCATTATTGCCCATTTTCCGCTCTGTAAAAATGTCATTTCAAGACAATCACTGGACTTCATTTTCCAGTTGTCTCAGGCTTGTGAATCCCCCTTTCACAGTGTCTTGGGAACTTAATTCATTAAATTCATTCATTATGGAGTGATTGCTGTACTGCATATACCTTCCCTGGAATTTGCTTTTGGTCATGATCACTTCCTTTTGACTCTGTTCCTGGTGATGTGTGTGAGATTCTGTGCTTGAAACACAATTATAAATGATAAAGAGAGGGGCGCCTGGGTGGCTCAGTTGGTTAAGCATCTGCCTTTGGCTCAGGTCCTGATCCTGGGGACTTGGGATCAAGCTCCACGTCATCTTCAGCCTCCCTGCTCAGAGGGGAGTCTGCTTCTCCCCCTCCCTCTGCCCTTCCCCTCTGCTTGTGCTCTCTCACTCTCTCTCAAATGAATAAATTTTTAAAAATCTTTAATAAAAAAATAATAAAGAGAACTGTTAAACTACTTAATGTAAATTTAGATATATATTGCCAAAACATATGTGAGCATTTCAGAAGCCAAAAAGAATCTATCCTAAAGGTCCGTCTCCTTGGAATAAAGCCCATCTTCTTTGAATCTTGGCAGAATGGGGCGCTTGCTAAGGCATGGATTTGGAATAACGATTACACAGGCATCAAGAACCCTCAAGTGTCAGCTTCCTTCTATCACAGAAGGAAAACCAGGGTCTTCGGCAAGAATGCTGAGTTCAAAACTATAGTTTTCCTTTGAGAATTTAATCTGTTTTGTTTAAAGCAGCATTCCTATTTTGCTGCTATTTGAAAATAACCAAAAGCTACCTTGACATAGTTTGACATTAAATAGAAATGGTATCATCAGAGTGTTTTAAGAAATGCATGGTGGATAGTAACAATAAGCATATGTTAGATTTTTAAATAATCTGGAAGAACATGTTTTAAGTATTTTCTTTTTATCGTAAGTAGACATTTTGTTAAACAAGTGACTTGTGTCAGTATATGTTACTTACTTGCCTGGGGCATATGTAAAGTTGGTATTGGAAAAATAGTCACTGTGAGTGGGATCTATTTAAAAATATCTTATAGTTAGATTATATTCCTGCCCTTGAATTAAAAATTCCATATAACTTTGAAACCTTAGAATTTTATTTTAATTATGTTTATTGTAAAGACTTTTTTTAAAAAAAGAGTTTATTTATTTATTCATGAGAGACACAGAGAAAGGCAGAGACACAGGCAGAGGGAGAAGCAGGCTCCATGCAGGGAGCAGACTTGATCCTGGGACCCCGGGATCCCAACCTGAGCCAAAGGTAGACATTCAACCACTGAGCTACCCAGGCATCCCTATTTGTAAAGACCGTTAAAACTATTTGGGAACTACTAGATACTTTAGAAAGCTTCTGAGATTGAAAATGTGAAAATTTCATGTAAAAAAAAAAGTAATAGCTTCTGAGATTGAAAATGTGAAAATTTCATGTAAAAAAAGTAATTAAGAATTTCAAAAATAAATAACAGAATATCATAAGAATTTCTTATGAACTGAGTTGTATCTCCCCCAAATTCCTGTGTTGATTGTATTTGGAGGGTCTACATGAAGGAAACAAGGTTAAATGAGCCCCTAAGTGTGGGGTCCTAGTCCCTATAAGGACTGGTATCCTTATAAGAGAGAGGTATGAAGACTGTGCATGTACAATAAAATAGCCATGCTTTCTCACATAGTGAGAAAGATAACTATCTGCAAGCCAAGGAGAGAGGGTTCACCAGAAACCAATCCTGCTAGCGCTATGATCATGAACTTCCAGCCTGCAGAGCTGTGAGAAAATAAATTTCTGTTGGGTAAGCCACCCAATCTGTGGTGATATTATGGCTGCTGTAATAGACTAATACAAGTGTGTATATATAATTGGACTTGGAAAATAGGCATTTATTTATTTATAAAGTAAACATTCTTATTGATATGTAACATATATGCCTCAAAATACACAAGTCATAAGTGTTCAGTCTGGTAAGATTTCACAAAGTAAGCACCCATGTTACTATACCATCCAGATCAAGAAATCAGTATCACCAGCAGACTGAACTCCCCCTTTTGACTCTTCTCAACCATTTTTTCTTCTCATACCATAAATTCATTTGGCCTGCATTTGGGGTTTTAAATAAATAGAATCATTTTGTGCCTGAATTATTTCATTCTACCTTATGATCATTTTATTCATGCATGTTGATGTTGTATGTTGTATGTTGTAATAGTTGGTAAATCTTTGCTGTACAGCATTCTATGGTATGAATACACCACAACCATTTATCTGCTTTACTGTTGCTAAACATTGGGTTATTTCCAATTGAGGTTATTCAGAGTAATGCTGCCTGCATATTCCTGCATCTTCCTTTGGTATGTATTTTTGGTATGGTTTTATGCATTTTTGTTCCGTGAATAGAGTGGAATGCTGGGCCCTATATATGCATATGTTTAACTTAACTAAACATTGCAGGCCAGTTTTTCAGAGTGGTTGAACCAGTATGCACTCTCACAAGCAGTGGGAACAGTCTTAACTTTCATATCTTTACCATCACTTGGCATTGTTAATGTTTTTCATTTCAGTCATTCTTGTGACGTGTAATAGTAGTTCATTGTGGTATTAATATCCATTTCCCTGGTAACTAAGTCACAATTTACCTGTTCTGGATTTTAGACCTATGGCTAGTTGATGAAAATTATAACCATTTGTTGGAAAATGTTGAAACATACTGGAACATACTGCATGAAATGCTGAAATGCTGAAATGTTGAAACATACTGGAATACATTAGAACATTCATGTGAAGACTATAAAGTAAAAGGGTGAGAGGCATTTTTTCCCATGGTTTTGTTTTTTTCCAAACTTTCTGTTGTATATTTATTTTAGCCATCATTTGTCTGTGTTCTAACTGAGGTTATTTTGTAAGATCATTAGTCTTAAGGAAACATTGCTTATAGATATGTTTCTGCTTTAAGTCCTGAAGCAGGATAACAGATGCCATGAAAGAATTTTTAGAGTCATAGATCAAGATTCCATTTTATTAGTTGATCAGTTCACCCTAAGTTAACCAAGTGAACAATCTTCTGGTCCTTCATGTCATCAACCTATTTGATGTCATGATATTTCAAAGTGGGGTTTGGAGAGAAAGAATGAATACTTACCATATACATTGACGTGGATGGAACTGGCAGGTTTTATCCTGAGCAAAATAAGTCAATGAGAGAAAGATAATTATTGTATGGTCTCACTCATATGTCATATAAGAAACAGCACAGAGGATCACAGGGGAAGGGAGGGAAAACTGAATGGGAAGTCATCAGAGAGGGAGACAAAGCATAAGAGACTCTTGACTATAGAAAACAAACTAAGGGTTGCTGGAGGGGAGGGGGTAGGGGGAATGGAGCAACTGGGTGATGTGCATCAAGGAGGGCACGTGACCACTGAGTTTTATATGCAACTGATAAATTATTGAACTCTACAGCTGAAACTAATGGTTGTACTACATATTGGCTAATTGAATTTAAATTAAAAAAAAAAGTAGGGATTGGAGGATGACTTCCCACCTGAGTGTGGTTAATTTCCCCCAGGACATCACTTTTATGCTGGGGCTCAGGAGAGGACCAGAGCCCTGGTCAGAGGTCTCCCATCCACAGGGGTTGTTGGCTATGTGTGACATATTATGGGTGCAGCTTTCCAGAGGCTGTGGGAAACGAGGTTCCTGTGGCTTCTACCCTAAAGGAGCTTGTTGTCAAGGGATGGCCTAGCTCACCTTATGTATCAAGCATTTCAATGAAGAACTTGTCCTTCCTAATGTTTCCTAAAACCATTAATTGGAGGGAAAGTTAAATGTGGCATTTTTAAAAAGTCTTATTGCTTTGTGTTGCAGTTGAAATGTTAACCTATATGCAATACATGTTTTCAACAAACTGAACCTAAAATGTCCGTAGTTCTCTTTTGTGTAAATTATGATGTTGGGAGACTTATTTAAAATGGTTTCTTTTCAAGAAGGAGGTTAGTGGTTAGGGCTCATGCTTATGGGACTAGACTCTGAGGCAGATCTGAATTCTGGCTCTGCTACTGACTAGTTAGCCTTTGGGTAAGTAGCTTAATCTTTCTATACCCCAGTGTTTTTCTTTGGGAACTAGTGCCTACCTCTGAAGTTAGTTGAAAGGATTACGTGAGTTCAAACTTGTAAATTGCTTAGAACTGTACCTGGCATCTAGGAAGCACTATTGAAGAGTTTATTATTATTACTTATAAATATTATTACCCATTAAGAACATTGGCTAAAACCCAAATAAGGGGCATCTGGGTGACTCAGTCAGTTAAGTGTCCAACTCTTAATTTTTGGCTCAGGTCATGATCTCAGAGTCATGAGATTGAGTCCCATGTTGGGCCCAGCACTTAGCAAGAAATCTGCTTGAGATTCTGTTTCTCCCTCTCCCTCTCCCCTTCCCTCTCCCCTTCTCTCTCTCTCTCAAAAACAAAACAAAACCTGAATAAGAGATAGACAACAGTGGAGGAAATAATAATATTAAAATAATAAAAATATTGAGTGTTTGCTGTATATTCTCTGCATCTCCATTTTACAGATAGGAAAATTGAGGCACAGAGACGTCAAGTAACTTGTTCACAGTCACACTGTAAGTAGGGTTGGAGTTAGAATTTGAATCCAGGTGGCTGACCCCAGATTCTCACTTTTATTGGATATGCTACATCTCCTTGTAACAAAAGCTGCAAACACGGAACATCAACAAGTGTTTTATTCTTTCAGCTAACATGTAGAAAGATTTCTACCAGTGTTTTCAGGATGAACACATACAAAGTCAATATTCTTTTAACTTCCTTCCCCATTGGAAGGCGAGGATATCTTTAGCATTGTAAATATCCCCCAGGCACCATGATTTAAAAAACAAACACCCAAACCAGTGTTATTCCCTTACTTCTTTCATCAAAGGTCACTCCAGGTCCTGTTTGTGCTATCATTCCGCACACTCCACCTCCCATATCAGCAGCGACAAGTAGAGAAGGAGCAATGCAAACGTTTCTTTTCCCCTTCCTCCCACTGAAGTCACAGGAGCACACACTTAGAATCCTGGAAGTCCCCTTTTTCTTTTTAATAAACTTGGACATGGACTCAAGTCCAAATCACCTGCAATGTCACGCTGGTCCTTTTTGAGGCCTAGCAGAGGCTCACTCAGAGGCTGGCCCGTGAATCATTCTTGTTGTGAATCTGGGTAACACTAGGTGTGTACACAGCACCTGGTTTACAGTAGGCCCGTTAGAAATACTTTTTTAGTTCTTCAGGGCTGTAGCTTTATAAATAGGCATTTCAGTTTTAATTTAGTAAGAGGCAGAAGGGGATCCCTGGGTGGCGCAGTGGTTTGGCGCCGGTCTTTGGCCCAGGGCGCGATCCTGGAGACCCGGGATCGAATCCCACGTCGGGCTCCCAGTGCATGGAGCCTGCTTCTCCCTCTGCCTGTGTCTCTGCCTCTCTCTCTCTCTCTCTCTTTCTCTGTGACTGTCATAAATAAATAAAAAAAAATTAAAAATAGTAAGAGGCAGAAAGTGTTAAACGTGACTTCTCAGCACCCTCGTTAGAATTAATGAAGATTATTGTTCAAATTGTTTATGTACCAAACAGTATTTAGTACATAAAGTTGTCCTGGATTTATTAAGATAATTAAGATACCGAGGTTGTCTTCAACTCAGGGAAAAACTCTTTGTACTCTGGCTCTGTGTCATGAACAGATACATCGATAAAAGAACTTCATTTATCATCATCCTAATGCTGGAAAACCTACATTCTTAAAATATTTTGCATGTAGTGCCTTGTCTATAGTCTATTACCATAATTAAGTTTTCAGATAATGTAGCTCTTGCCTCCCAACTTCATCACAAAAAAAAATAATAAGAAAGAAAGAAAGAAAGATTGATCCCAGAGGTCTGTTGTGGAAGGAGGAGAAAAGGAGAAGAATGGTAGTTTATCTGAGCACCAGAACCTAAGCGAGGAAATTAATTTACTGGAAGAAAAATAGGTGGAAAGGATTAACAAGGCCTGCCTGGCATAGAAGGCTAGAATATTTGTGCTGTTCTTTTCAAGAGATTGTGCAAGAACTGCTAACTGTATAAATTCCTTGATCCTGCCAAGGTCGGGGGAAGCTATGTACGTCTGCAAGAGAGCGCTGGTCTTCAAAGTTAGAGCAGCTCATGGGGGGTGGAGAGGGCAGTGTTAGTAACCACTTCTCAGCCCACTCAGCTCTCTTCTGTTCTCTCTCTCTCTCTCTCTTAAATTTCTTCATTTTCTTAAAGACATGTGTCCTCCCTGGCTACATTTATGTACCTGGCAGGATTCCTGAGATGAACACCAAATGCTAAGCGGATGCCTGCCAGTTTGCTTTATTTGGGCGACTCCACAGCATGGCAACTTTCATTGAGACTCCACTGTCGTCGGAGCCCTGCTACATGCTCTGCTGTCCATGGCCAGCCTCGCACACTGTTGCCACTGACAGTTTTCACAGGTCACCTTGTCGTGCCAACTGGTGTCTTTTGGGCAGAGACTTCCACCTTAGAAATCAGCGACTCTTTTTGGGAATTTCCAAGTGCCATTATTCTTTGGGGGCTCACAGAGAGAACTCTGCAACTGATCCGGGATTGTGCTTGCCAACATATGTTGTGGTTGTAACGAAATAATCCTGTAGCTTCTAAGAGCTTCCAGAATACAAATCAGGATGACAAAATGGAATGAACCAAATATTTAACAGAAGGTTGCATGACACTTTCAGAACATGGTATTCCAAACAAATTCCATCCTCTACCAGTCCCATGTTCTTGGTGCTGCTTTTTGGATCTTTTATTAGTTCAGATTGGCTTTAAATATGAACGATTAATCACAGAGACACACAGTCTATTTTTTAGTTTTGTTTTGCAAAGACAGATTAAATTGTGATAATGATTACAGACTCCAGGCCTGCATAGACTGATATGTTTAAGGTTGGATAAATCTTTCAGCCCTTAAATACTGGCTTGTTGCCTTGTTATGCTGTATTCGTCACAAACACAACTATAAATAATAATGTGGTAGATTTATTGCCGCTGTGACTTCCTGTAAATGGCCTTCTGTCCTATTAGACATTCACCTGGGTTTTGTGAATGGCAGGACCTGTTTGGAGACCGCTTAAGAACTCTTCTTAAATACCTCAACAGAAAAATATTGAGCTTTTCAGTAAAGAATTCCCTTGTTCTTTCTGTAGTGTAAATCTCTGTGCTGCCATGAATGTTTTATTTCTTCTTTCAGGAGACACATATATTTTAGAAAGTATTAAAACTTAAGTTAAATATTTGTACTTGGTGTAATTAGCTTTAAAATGGCCTTTTTAACATAGTTTTTGTGGGAGAACAGGGGTATGACGGGATATGAAATCTGCCTCATTCTCAGTCTGTCTTCGTGTATTTGGAACACCTCCTCTGTGAACTAGGTTCAATTAAGATCTCTCGTTATTTTGTGGATTGAGGCAGTTTTGTCTTTGCATGTCTGTTTTCCCCTCTTGATATAAATATGTAATTTGGAAACCCAGAATTATTTCTGCAGGTGTTTTCAGTTTCTTTGACTCCCAGATGTTTCAAATTACAATATACTTTCCACTTACACCCCATTTTTAGCTATTATTATTCATCTTCTGCTTGGCCAGTCTATGCATACTTAGAAGTCATAGACCAAAGTTGCCTCGCGAGATTGAGAATTTACAAGTGATCTTATAGGGAGTAGCTGGTATAACTAAGCAAATGGAGTTTCATTAAATACTGAATTTACCAAAAGTACATGTTTCCGTGGACCCCCAAACTTTGAGACGTACCACCGAAGATCACTTATTAGTTTGAAGTTAATTATTCATGAGTCTTAGGTCTTCACAGGCATCGTACCCAAAATAGTAGTCTGGTCCAACCAAGGAATCGTCTTTTATAGATGGAAATATTGTCAGCTTCTCTCCTTATTGATTTGTTTCTGAAAATCTTCATGTCTGATGACTATCAGATGCTAAGGAATTCTTTTTGAGATTTTGGCTTATGTCTCAAAAATATTTGCTATGGTCCAGTTCAACAAGCAAGTATTCCAATTCTATCTCATTATTATTCCACATTCGTGACCAGGCGTGTGTGTTTCTTACAAAGACCTGAGGTGGAGAAAGTAACCCAGCCCCCCTGCCCCTACCTCATGTCTTACCATGCTTCCTTTCATCATCTGTTTGTTTTAGAGTTTGACCATATAGAAGGGGGGAAAAAAACAGAAGAATGGTCACGGGAGGAGGGGAGAACCTTTCTTGAGGCTTCTTCCATGGATGCATAATTAGGAAAATGTAGCTGAAGCCCCACAGGAAGTCCCTGTCCCCTACCACCATCTCACTTTCTGTGTCGTCCCTCCAAAACTGTCAAGTTTTAAAGAATTATCTTGGCTCAGGGCCTCACATCTCCCTTTGAGATTTCCTTATGTGGTTGGTGTCTGTAGGGAAGTTCTAACACCCATTCCTTCTTCTGCTTTATTTCTGGAGACCTGTAGCCCAGGGGACAGCGTGATTGTTCAGGCTTCTGATGAAGATATTTCACCTTAACTCTGCTTTCTCTTCTACATCCTGTCTGAGAGTCTGGGTATTGTGACCCTACCTAGAGCCCTGCATTGGGCTCCCTCCTCAGCTGAGTCTGCTTCTCCCTCTCCTTCTCCCTTCCCCCAATCTTGTGTGTGCATGCTCTCTCTCTCTCAAATAAATAAATAAAATCTTTAAAAAAACATAAAAAGTAAAAACAGAGCTATATTTTAAAATGTAATTATATAGCCTAAATTAGTATCCCTCATATGTATCAAGGTTTGAGCTACTGAAAAATAATTTTTATACATACATTTCTCACAGTGAATCATTAACTCTGTTGAGTTTTTGCAGTTATGACTTCTAGCTTATAGACATTTAATACCAAGAAGAATGAGGAATTAAGTTCCTCACTTAATCTTTCTCTCAGACAATTCCAAGGAGACCTGTAGCAATGAGAAAAACCACATGGTGGGTCAGAATGCCCTGTCATGTATTAGCTACTTAGGAAAAAAAATCAAAGATCTGATGTCTTCTCTTGCTGATTTATTTGATGATACTTACTGGTTCGCCAAGGTGAGGAACATGCTAAAGAACGTTATTTACTTTTCAAGGTCTTATTTCAAGTAATTTTCCTTCACTAAGCAGAATGTGTTTAAGAAGCCCAGTCTAGAAATCTCTATTAAAGATTTCATGATCAAGTATGTTGTTAGCATCAGAGCATTAGGTATGTGCATTTTGGAAACAATTCCCAAGGGATTCTAATGCTTGCTCATGATTAAGCACTATTACCTGGAAGGGATCAAGGGATGAGAAAGGGTCAGAAAGAAAAAAATTAGGTAGGCAGCAACCACCAGGAAAGAAGCAAACCGATGCATGACTTACTGACACAGAAATAGCCATTTGTGAACTACGAGGAAGTGTGCATTAGAGCAGAGGAGCAAAAGAGGGTCCTGCCATGAGCCCTGAGGAAATGTGTTATTCGGAATAGTAAGAATAAAAAGTATTTGAGCATTTATGCCAAGAATAATTTATATTCAAATTTTTAATTACAATTTAAAATTTAATTTGAAATAAAAAACAAATTAATATTTAAAATTAAATTAAGAATAACTTAAAATTTAAAATGTTAAGCACACAGTGTATTTGGGAGATGTAAGTACGTACTCATGTTTGCGAAATCTGGATGAATGGAGAGATGAATGGGGAATGAGCTGGGGGGATGTCGGAGGCACCAGATCATAGGGCTTCTGTGCCATGAGTTATGCTGCAACATCTGGGGTAAGAGAAGGTTTAAAAGAACACACTAATGGGTCAGCTCATTGGAAACTAATCCCGTCAAAGAACTTATTTGAATGAAGATGATAGTAATAGCTAACTTTTATTGAATACTGATGGTGTGCCAGCCACTCTGGTAAATGCTCTATTTAATCATTAACACAACTCGCTGAGGCGGGTGCTATCAGCATTCCCATTTAACAGGTGATGAATCGAGGCCTTAGGTTAATTAATTTGCCCAAGTTCATACACTTACAAGTACATAGTAATTATTAAATCAAATTAATGTACTCTTGGGGATGTTTAGGTGTTTGCTTGGGCAATGAGAGACTTTAGGTCACACTGATGCTGAAAATCTGGAAGAAAGTCTGGGTCATCAGGCCAGGGCCAGCAATTATGTGACCATGTGTGGAAGGCTAGAGGTCCAGCCACATGAGCCACGTCACGGCTCTGCCAAGAGGAGGTCATCCTCTTGGGTCCTAAGAGCTGAGCTGGCCCCAAGAGCTCCAGCTCCATCCAGGAATTAGGAGAGTCCACCTCTTAAATATTGAATATATATGAAGGAAGAGAGCTGTTAAAAGGTAGTCTAAGCAGAGGCTACATTAACTGTACCATGCCTTTAAATTTTTTTTATGGTTTTGTACAATTTCAAAATAGTTGAGGGCAGGGGAAGCAGTGGGATAGGAGGGAGAGGGCGGAGTGCTGAGTGGGCTAAAGGCAGAAGCTCTGTGAGAGCCCAGGACCCCAGAGCAGGGATGACAAAGCTGTGTCTGCTGAACCAAAGCCCACAGAGGAGTGATTTCCGTCCCAGAGATTCCCTCCACAGCGTCCTGCCTGCCTGCCTCTTCAGAAGATGTTTCTGGGGTCAAAGTGCCTAATAAAAGCAGAGCTGGGAGGCAAAGGTTGATGTTTTCAACTGGTAATTTTATTCTAGAATTTGGCATTAAAAAACTCTCTTAAGACTCTCTCTTTATTTTTTAAGGCTTTTCCAACAGATAAAACCATGTACAACTACAATACAAATAGGTTTTCCTCACAGATCTCAAGTTGACAACGGTTAGAGGGTTTATAGTCCTGAGCAGCTGCTTCTCTTAATATTACCTCCTGGCTCTTTCAGTGAATTTGGGCAAACCCCTTTGAGCCAGGGTGCTGAGGAACAGCCATTCTCCCCTGAGGGGGAGTAGTCATTAGTGGTCATATAAGTTGAAAATCAGCCATTCTCTTTCTGCCTCAGGCCATTTGTTTGTGGGAGAGCAGTTGTTTGAGAAAATTAGATTATTCGGTTACCAAGAGACACTGCCCTTTACCCTCTCTAATTACCCTCTTTTGGAAGAAGAATTGCTTAGTATTTGTTAGACAGCCCTGCGTGCTAATGGTCTTTGGGGAGATGTTTACAGTCTTCCTATAAAACAGATCAAAACAGTTTTACTGTCGTTTTCCATGGTTCCCCTCTAGTGCAGTTCATACAAGAGGCATCAGCATCCTGAAGACATGATAAGTACTACGAATGTAATACACTGTGTTTTAGTGGTTTACAAAAAAGAAAAAGATTGCATGCAGCCTGATTTTCAAACAGTTGTTTAAGACGGGACCAGACATAAGTGTTTAGTCCTATTTTTTCAAAGCAGAAAAGTGACTCTGGGTTCAGCATTTGAAGGTATCTGTACTTTCTTGTGAAACGGTGTCTCTGAGCTTTTGTTCGTGTCAGTGTAAAACGTACACTGGAAACAGGCCGGGTGTGCATGTACTTTCTGACTCTGCTCAGCTTTATTTGTACTACTTTCTCTTCACCCGTCGTCACTTACTTGTGTACGTATTTGAAGACAAATTCACTGAATTCACTTGAACTTCCACCCTGTTCAAGCAGAGCTCCAGCTCCATCCAGGAATTAGGAGGGTCCACCTCTTAAGTATTGAATATACAGGAAGAAAGAGAGGTGTTCAAAGGTAGTGAATCTAAGCAGAGGCTACATTAACTGTACCATGCTTTTACATTTTTTTATGGTTTTGTATAATTTCAAAATAGTTCAGGGCAGGAAGAGGCAGTGGGATTTGCTTATTCACAACCCATGTGGAGTGTCTTTGCCAAGCCCTGGGCCAGATAGAAAATAAAATAACTAAGTTCTTTCCAAATAATAAATAAATGAGTCCTGGGGATATACCATACTACACAGTGACAACAATAATACTGTATTGTATGTTTGAAAGTTGCTGAAAGAGTAAACATCCTCTTCACAAGGGGGTGGGGGGAGCCAGCGAGGTGATGGATGTTAATTAACTCAGTTTATTGTAGTGATTTTTGATACGTATATCAAATCATGATGTTGTACACCTAAAACAAATACAGTATTTATAATTATATCTGTAGTAGTCCATTATACATTAAATAGTCCATTATATCTCAATAGAAATAGCAAGGTTTCTAGATGAAAACATTAAAGTATTAAATGTATGAGAGCTTTAAGGTCCATTGTTATAAATTCTGTAATAGAGGTGAATTCAAAATGTGGCAGGTAACACAGGGAAGGGACTGATCAATTCTCCCAGGAGGAAATGAAGAGAATGTCACAGAGGAGGTCACAGAGGACGTCACAGAGGAGGCTGGATATTGAAGGATGAGGCCAACTGTCCTTGGAGAGGAAACTGGGAAGGGACGTGGCAGGCTGAGAGAGCTCATCCTGTGCCAAGGCAGAAAGAGAGGGAGAAGATGGCATGTTCCATCTGCCATGGCTGGGGGCTGAGTGGGTGGGAGATGAGGCCAAGTGAGTATAGGTGTCTGCGACAAGGAGAATGCCATCACTGCACCTGTGTCCCCCATGTAGTACACCTGTGGTGTCCCCTGGCTTTTCTCATCAGGACCACTTCTGCAGCAGAGGAGATGTTTACATATCTTTCCAATGCCTTACTCACATACATCGGTCAGAATAAACTGCTCAGGACCGACTGTCTGAACAAACACCATACTCAGAGCTGTCTGTTAGTGTGGGGCATTTTATTTTATTTTACTTTTTAAAGATTTTTTTATTTATTCATGAGAGACATAGAGAGAGAGAGGCAGAGAAGCAGCCTCCATGCAGGGAGCCCAACGTGGGACTTGATCCTGGGTCTCCAGGATCATGTCCTGGGCTGAAGGTGGCGCTAAACCACTGAGTCACCAGGGCTGCCCAGCGTGGGGCATTTTAAAGGGTAGTATATTTATTAACAAAAGCCATATGCTTTCTTATTTCCCTTCAAACTGACATTAGATTGACCCTAGAGGGGATCCCTGGATGGCTCAGGGGTTTAGTGCCTGCCTTTGGCCCAGGGCATGATCCTGGAGTCTGGGGATAGAGTCCCACATCAGGCCCCCTGCATGGAGCCTGCTTCTCCCTCTGCCTGTGTCTCTGCCTCTCTCTCTCTCTCTCTCCCCCTCTCTCTGTCTCATGAATAAATAAATAAAATCTTTAAAAAAAAAAAAGATTGACCGTAGATGTTTATATTTCTGTGGTTCATGGAATTGTAGGTTTCTGGGTCAGAAATGTTGTGCTTTATTGTAGATTTTAGGCCGAAAGGGGTCTATTGAAAAACATATAATTTAAAAAGCAAGCTTTAAATAGCAAGCTTTAAATACAAATTGATCCTATACCCACAATAGGTATGACTATGTACAAATGTAGGCACATTTCTTTTGACAGGTGATTTTAGATCATTAATCATGATTGCATGGTTAATGTCACCTACTGGTATTATTAAGGTTATAAGTATTTCCATTATAAATGAACATGACAAATCTTAAAAATCGAGGCAGTTCAAATCTGAATTGATACCACACGTATTTAGGAGTTCCTTGGTTTGATTGATTGATTGATTGATTGATTGATTGATTTTTGGAGAGAGAGAGCATCCACACAAGTGAGGAGGAAGAGCAGAGAGAGAGAGAGGGAGAGAGAGAATCTTAAGCAGGCTCCATGCTCAGCATGGAGCCCAACTCGGGGGCTCTATCTCATGACCCTGAGATCGTGACCTGAGCCAAAATCAAGAGTCTGATGCTTAGGCGACTAAACCCCCCAGGTGCCCCAGAAGTTCCTTTATTTTATGTCCAAACTTATAAATCTTCCTGGATATATGTTTGAGAGATTATAAACACTTTTATTATTTGGGGGCTAGTTTATTTGTGCACTAATTCTTTTGGTTTATGAAGTGTAGTTCAGGCTGACGATGAAGGGGAAAAAGGTTTATTGTGGGTCCTCAGATCTCTCCAGAGAGGGGAGAGAAAAGAAATGAGCAGAGCTTGGGAGGTACTTTGAGGTCTCTAAAACTTATAGATCCCAACTCCTCCTGTTTTCCTTCACAGTTATTGAGAATGAACCTGGGAAGTCTCTAGAGCCTGTGGCCACCACTCCACCCTCCCCGCACCCCACCCCCCACTCCCCACCTCCCCAGCCAGGTCACTTCCACCCTGTTCATAAAGGTCAAGTTGGTTAGAATAGTTCTCAGCTTCTTAAGGGAATATTGGTGCAGATTAGGTGGGGGTGTTGGGGTGTCTGAGGGGGAAACACACCCATCATTTTCCTTCTTATTAGGTCATTCAGCCCTGCAGCTCATCTCAGAAATGCTTGAGCTGCCTATGGAAAAGAGTTTACTTTATTTGAGGCTCTGCTACCCCGTACCTGTGCGACCTGATAGTTACCTGAGCCCTCAGCTCCTCTGGAAAGTAAGGATAATAATACAGAATGGCACAGAGGGATGGACAACTGCTGAGGGGAGCACTCCAGCTTGTGCATAATCTCCATCATCATCACAATCTCCAATCTAAGGGAGAACAGCCCATTCTCTAGGTGAGTGCAGCTTTAAGACAAGCGTCATATCAAACAGATGTATGACACGAGTGAAAGCTACGTGCGTACCCAACAAATGCATCTTCTCAGCAAGGTTCCCCAGGCCACCTGCCACCCCCATTCTGGCACTTTACCTCTAGAATTGGCCTCTAAACCCCTTTGGGTTGGAAATGCTGGAGGAACCATTGTGATATTTCCACATCTAAAAATAACCATGCAGACATTTCATGCAGGTGGATTGTCGTTGTTGTTGTTTATTTGGATTTGTTTTTACTTCTTTTGCAAAGGAAATCTGGGGAGGTGATCGAGGCTGAAAGGTACTGCTGCTGAATAATTGAACTGTGAGAAGAATCTTTAATCGACAGATGATTAACTAGTTTTTTCCCTTAGAAATTGATTTTGAGTAAAGTGTCTTCCACGAAAGGACCTTCATTCAGTAAAAATGTGATTTCTTGATATCTTAGTCTAGATTTGAGTCCTTCCCACCCACCTCTTTTTTTGTTTATTTCCTGAAGTTATATTTAGGATACATCAATCACTTTATACTGCTCTTTTTTTTTTTTTTCTGACCTCAGGAGCTAAAAGATCCATTTTGTCTATTCAGCTTTCCAACCTCACTCAAATATTTGAATACAACCTCCAGGTTCTTTTTTATCAGTATGCTTCTAGTGCTATGTGACAGTGGAAGATTGACCTAGGTGATTTAGTGGACAATACTATAGAAATCCATTTGGAAAAGCAAACGTGTATTATTTTCCCCAGATAGAAACTCGTGGTGAATGATTTATATAGACCAATGATGTTAATTGTGTTTCTCTGCAAAGACCTTATGAAACATGCTTGATCTGGAGACCCCTTTCCTTTCTGCAGTCTATTCACAGCTAACAAATTGGAAATACAACTGTTTTCTTCTGTTCATTCATAATTCCCATCTTAACTATACATAATAAATGGTGACTAGGTACCCAAACTAGCCTAAGTAACACGATTATACCAATCGTACCTACAATAGCCTTTGAATAGAAATTCAGAGAAAATCAGTAGGGATAATACTATTGCCTTTGTGGTAATTTAAAAGAAACTGATTCTTCCTGTTTGATGTATCCACCATGGATTAGAAAAAGAAATGTTTGATTTTTTAAAAGATTTTATTTATTTATTCATGAGACACACACAGAGAGAGGCAGAGACACAGGCAGAGGGAGGAGCAGGCTCTATCCAGTCAGCCCGATGCAGGACTCGATCCTCAGACCCTGGGATCACAACCTGAGCCAAAGGCAGAGGCTCAACCACTGAGCCACCCAGGTGTTCCAAAGTAAGTTTGATTTATAGATGGTCTGGAGTAGATCGTGTGAATGGTGGATTGGTCCAGCTAGAAAAGTCTTATATGCAATGAGTAGTTCTTATGTACAGGAGGACATCTGATGTTTACTGGGTAGTTCCACTTAAAATATCTACTACTTTTATCCCTGTTTGATGCTTAAGTAGGGTTTTTTTCTGATCATAAAATTAATATATGCTCACTTAAAGATTATTCATGAAAAAAAGATTATTCATGATTCCTCTACTCACATCTATTTACATTTTGAAGTACAATGTAAAGAGTTAGGATAAAAGCATAATTGTATAGTAAAAATACTATCTTCTGAATAAAATTCTCTAATTGAGTTCAACATCAGAGTATTTTGCTCAATCTTGGGTTTTTGTCCAAATGTTTATGTAACATAAGGTGGATATTTTATACTAGGAAGTACAGATTAACTTTTTTTATAGGAAAATTCTACTTGGGTGATGGTATGTGCCTCCTTGCCAATCACATATTTTTGGCACCATTGTTTTTTTACTTGTTCATATCCTTCCTCCAATTTTCTAGGGGTGATCTGAAAAACCACCATGACAAGAGGGTACATCAGTTAGGACTGTCCATTTCAGGATGCTGTAAACATGACGAAGGATGGCTTAGCAAAAAGGAAATTCAGGGGCCCACTTAACTGTGAAGCCCAGGTGTCAGTGACTAGAGTGACTCCTGTGTCATTGGGCACTCCATCTCTTGTCTTTACTTTCTCCCATGTTTGCTTCATTCTCTCTCTAGGTGGTGGCAAGATGGTTCCTAACGGCTTTGGGCCTACATCCTTCCAAGTTGAGTAGTATCTCATTGACTCTGATTGAATGTGCAGCCATGAGCTCATCACTCAAGTGGCCCATGGTCTCCTGATGGCCCAGACCTAAGCTATGTGCTCTCTCTGAAGGTGGGAAGGGCCTTGACAAGGCCCACCAACTAAGAGAGAGAAAAGAGGTGACTTTCTAGGAGAAATATCAGAAGGCTGTTTGTTACCGGGTGGAAGATGGTGGAAAAGAGAATGAGATCCTCTTTAAGGGGTGAATGAAGCCTGTTGACCTGGGAATGTGTATGTAAATATATTCATATAGGAATATGTGTTGATGGCCATATGTGCTGCCTGTATGTTTTTAAATGATCAAATCATAGTCTTTATGTGAAGCTACCACAGGTTGCCAGTATAAAACTAGAATGTTTCAGTGTTGTCCGTGTGTTATATGTGTTTTCTGAAAAAAGCCTTGTGGGGACAAGAAGACTAGCTAAATCTAACTATTACGGCCTTCCTAACATTTGAGCAGCACCAATGTGCTAGAGGCAGAGCAGAGAGTTACACCAATTTTAGAAACTGGTAACTTGTATTCTTTTTTTCCCAATGAGTTAAGCATACAGTGATTTTTATAAGCAGTAAGTCATGTTCTTGATTATTTTTGGCTTGAATGTAGTAGTGTCAGGTTTTACCACAACACTAGAAACCTTCAGGGAACTTAATGAGATGTTTGAGAATCTTACTAATTGGGGGAAATTAACATATTAAGATTTAGGTTGCATTTTTCAAGTAATAATGATAACTTTTGCTTGGAATCTGAATTCAACGGGAAGATTCATTTGCCATTTGTGAGATGTCCGACATTGCATATGTTATATTCAGTCACACTGGCTTTGTCATTGAAAGTAGGCTTGGCACACATCCCAACAAAATTGTTGTTCTTGTTTTCAGACCGTTGTAGCAGTAACTGCCCTTTATGCTTAACAGCACAGGGGATTTTGCAAGTGGAATTGGCTAGACCTGTTAAGGACATATAGTCTTATCTTCTGCTGAGGATTTGGGTTTCGTCTGGTGTATGCTTCACTCAGTTTCTCCGGGAAATGTAAGAGCTGATTTAGAAAGAGAATTGTGACAAGTTAGGATTTTTTTTCGTTGTGAGAGTCAGAATCCCAACTCAAACTTGCATAAACAAAAGAGGATTTGTTGCCACCCATAAATATAAAAGGCGTGGATATTATTGGAGATGACAAGATGCTGGTAGGACTGTGTCTTCCTGCATCGGTGTTGGATTCTCTTTTGCCAGTCAAGATTTCCTCACGTAGGCAGAGACATGGCAACTGGAAGTTTCAGGCTCCCTTCTTGCCAACCCTGATAACAGAGGAATAAAAGGCTGCTTCTTTCTTTTCACTCTTTCTAATTCCAGTTCAGTGAACCCTAGAATTCCAGTTCAGAGAGCCTCGGAACCTCAGAACTTGACTTGGTTCGGTCATGTTCCATCTTTTGGGCCATTCTCTGTGGACAAGGATGAAGGACTATGAAGAATCAGCTTGGTCAAATGTGTGTGTGCCAGGGCATGCAGATGGCATGGGCATGGTCAGAGCCAGGGACATGTGAGTCAGCCAAAACAGGTGGGTGGCGGATGTTATCAGATGAAGTTGAAAAGGATGCTGGGCAAGTCAGCTATCAGTGGAAATCCTTGACTTCCATTGTTGTGATGCTTATACAAGTGTCTCTTTGTCTCCTACACAATGCACAGAAGGAAGAAGATACTTCATAGACATCTTATATCCTTTATCATACCCTCTGTTTTTCCCATGAAGTGATGGGTCCTCTAAGAGACCCTCAAGAAAGGTACAGCAAGATGGAAGGTAAAAGAATTACAAGTGACATCTTTTCTTAAAAAAAAAAAAAAAGGAGAAGAAGAAAAGAAAAAAGAGTGACATCATTCAAGATGTGAAGACCGAGCATGTCCCTCTGAATGGTTGAGCAAAAATACTTTTATCTTGATTTTTCACTGTTCCCCTTAGACTCCATTTGCACTATGTTTTCTAGTTTTTCATGCGTTTTTTCCCATACATCATTTATTCCCAATGACACAGTATCTTCTGAGGGAATGGAGACAGAAATTCACAGAAATTAGGCCCAAGGTTCCGCAGCTAGGAGAGAGCAGAGACAGGATTTTAATCCCGGTATCTTGTGCCTACTACACCACACGGGGCTGTCTTTGTTATCACAATTTTTTATCTTACTATTAGTGTCATCAGTGTTCACTGCTAAAAGCCTACAAATATTATATTTTACCTTCAATGTATGTCTTATGTAGTTGGCAAGTATGAGACTGGCATGTCGCTGTTGGTCACTAGTGGCATAGATGCTGCAAGTCTGGACTCTGCAGTCAGACTGCCTGAGTTCGCCTCTGTGCTCCCCAACCCCCCACCCTCGCCCTAGTTATCTGATTTTGGGCAAGTTACTTAACCCTTCTGAGTTCTAGTTTATCTTCAAATGAGGGAAAACAATAGGGCCTTTCTTTTAAAGCTATTTTAAGAAATGAAAAAAAAAAAGGCATGTAGTGAAGGAAAGGTATTTCATCAAATCCTATGGTTTACATTAGCACCCTGCCTGGTGCTTGGTAAACTCTGTAAGTATTGGCTCAAGGGTGTTAATAAAACATTCAGGACAGTGGCTGATTTTAGGACAGTGTGTTTATCCCTATAGGAGACCCACAGGTAAGAGACGTATTCATGATTGCAAGATTCTGGAACATGTTAAGGAAGAAGTGCCTACAAGCTGCAGGCCATAGGAACTTTGAGTTTGGTTTTAACTTTTTTGGGTGGGTTGAGGGTTCCTTACAATATCAAGTTTATTGTTTAATGTTTTCTCTTTGCAATTAGCATTATATAATGAGTAATTAGGGCTTTGAATATGGGGAAGCATACTTTTTGACTTGAATATCACGTGTTTTCTTGACTGGGAAAGCAAGGACATTGTATGTTTTGTTGATGTTTAGAAGTTTGTATCCAGTGGTGAAGCTGTGTCTTGTTATATTTTTGTAGGCTTTGAAAATGCTTGGCAATTCACTGAGACTTTTAAATGTTTAGATTTTACATTTCTATAAAAGTACCACAAATATACTTGCAAATTAGTAAGCTCAGGGAAGTGGTGGTAGCAGAAGTACTTTGCCAAAAGAAAGCTGTAGTTGGTGAGTCTCAAATGGCCTTTATTAAATGAGTACTTTTATTAGTAAAAATCTAGTAATAGAAACTTCTGGAGAGTAAAAAAGAGACTCTAGTCTATAATAGTAACTGAATAGAAACTCTGTTCTATAAGTTTACCTTTCTTTTTTTTACAAAAAAGTTTTATTTATTTATTTGAGAGTGAGAGAGAGAGAGAGAGAGAAAACGAGCTGGGGGAGGGGCAGAGGGAAAAGCACACCCCCCACTGAGCTGAGCAGGGAGCCCAACCTAACCTGGGGCTTGATCCCAGGACCCTGGGATCGTGACCTGAGCTGAGGGCAGATGCTTAACCAACTGAACTACCGAGGGGCCCCTCTCACAGTTTACCTTTTGAATACTTTGAAAATTTGTTTAATCTTACTGCTCAAGACAAGTAAAGACTGAATATCTTTGAAGGTGGGAAATTGAGATACCTTCAGTTCTGACTTCAGGTTTGCTTTATCGCTTTTCATGATTCAGTCCAGTACTATGGAGGAGTAGTAAGTACACCAGCTCTCTATTCTTTCTAACATTGGTTCATATTTAAATAACAATTTAGATTTGTTGAATATGACCTTTAAGCTTTTCCTTTAATTAATACAAATGTTTTAAAAAGCAAATTCATTTTAAAGAATTGAGACTTTTTATTTTGGTTTCAAGACTTAAAAAAATAAAGATCTAAATTAAGACACAAATCAAAGTGAAGAGTGTTACAGCATCAGTGAAATAACAATTATTTACAAATAAAATATTAACATATATAAATGAAATTACTTTTAAACCTGTTGTATTAACTACCTTCAGCTAGAGATTGGTAACATCATTTCCTCTGCTTGATGTGACTTTAGGTCATTCTAGGGCCTTATTTTTAAATCCTTTTAAATAAATCTATAGAATATTACGTTTTCTGAGTTTCTTAATATTAAATACAATGTAATTATGTTGGTCAATGTCAAAATTTATGGAGTATTATTTGAAGTACAGATAGTCACTGTTGGTATTAAGTTCACATTGACCTTAGTTTGATACACATGATACTTAGTTTGAGCATCTCCTTTGACTCATGGCCTCAAAGTAGCAGCAATTTGAAAGTTCTGGGCTCTCAAACATATAGTTGATTACCTTTACTCTATCGGTTTACTTTGTTGCGTATTAGATAAATAAGATGGATACAAGTCAAATGATGTGCAGGTAGGGTCAGAATTAAACTGTTGTGTGTGTATGGAGGAAAGGTTAGAATTATTGAAATATTAAATCAACATTAGGAACAGAATGTTTTATGAGAAGCATTCATTCTATTAAAGTTAACAGGTTTCTTACTCATTATGTCTTCAGAAATCTCTTCCTCCACACACATGTACACACTCAGACACACTCCCAGAGGCACTACCAGGAGACAGGAGGGCTCCAGCATTCCCTTTTTAAAAGCAAAATTACCATCCCCTCCACTGGGTTATTATGATGTCCAGTAGGAAAAAAAAAGCACCCTGTATGCTTTTAGTGTAGAAACCTGCATGGGGGTGGGGTGGGGGAGGGGTCGGTTCTTGCTGCCACACTTGCAGCAGACACTGTCAGAAATTTGAGACTGCACCGAATTCTGAGTTCAGAATATTGTAGATGAGAACATCTTTTACGTCTTTATCAGTCATTTTTAGTATGCCAAGGTAAATTGTGCACTTCAGTCGTGATCGCGTAGTGTTCACTAAACAATCATATGAGCGTATGTGTATTTGGCTTACAGACAGGGTAAGGAAGGAAAAAGCATCAATTATTGTTGCATGGGGATGAGGTTACTGTCAATAAATGCACACTGATACACATCCCAGGTTCTCCCTCTCCTTTTATTGGTGGTTGTCACTGAGGACGTTGGAGTTGAATTTGGGGGATGTAGAGATGTTGTCACTGTACTGTATTTGTTATCTCTTTTAAATAGTAAGTCTGTAGGGACTGAAGACTTCACCTTCATAATTCCAGTGTGTGTGGCCCTTGGTGGGTGTGTGTGTGATATTTGTTGTCAGTGATCTTCATAGTGGGTTTTAAATCATTTGAAATGGTACTTTAAGCATTACCTATACCTTACTAGTCTTTGTTAGAGTTCAGGGAGTGAGGAAACTTCTCAGATTCATTCTTATTCAGGAAACATTTATTAAATATCTGATTTGTGCATCTCTGTCATCATTCAAACACATGACAGACGCTGGAAGTCATAGAGATCAATCAGACAGGGGTCACGTCTTCAAGGATCTGACTGCCCAACACAATCTCTTCTTTTTTGACTCATTTTATTCTTCTTTATTTCTTCGGGGTAGTATAAGGTCACCAGAAAAGAGGGTGATTTGGTAGGAGTTCTTTTTCCTTTTTCTTGTTTCATTTAGCGTGGATGATAGAAACAGCTTTGGCTGGAAGTAAGAATGTTGGGTGTGTGAGGATGCATATACACTTGAGATGTAAGTGCTAGCGAACATTCGGTGAAATCTGAATCACCCTTTCTGCTTCTGCTGCATTCTGCTCTAAAGTTCATAAGGTCTGGCCTTGGTGTTGCCATGGGGATAGGGACCTAGATGGAGCTACCATTAGGCAGGCTGTTTGAAACCGAGACCCATTGAGCCCCAGGGAAGTGGCCCTGGAATAAGCTTGGTCCTGGAGCCCTAGGAGAATCCTTGGATATTTCAACCACCAAACCCTGCAGGGATGAGAGTGGGGGAATGGCCAAAATAGAGAGCAGCAGGGAGCTCTTCAACTCTGTCATTTTAAAAAGAGAGAACAGAGAGAAAGAGACAGACTGAGAGACCTGGCAACACCGTGTTCCAGTTGACGCATGCACATAACCAAAGCATGGCTTTCTAGGCTTTATTGTAGAATGGGTTTTTGTTGTTGTTTGTTTTGCTTTTGGTTTTGTTTTTGGTTTTTGACCAGTTGAGGAGCTACAAACATTTCCATCGCAATGTAAACTTAATACTATGAAATAAATATCAGTAACTCTTTCCACTTCCTTTCAGGAGAATATTTGAAAACATGATGATCATATTGTGAGTTTGGAGAGAGACGTACTGAGCTTGTATGTAGCTGCACCAGCGGCCCTTACTATCTTGTGAATTGTTATAGAGAGTTGATACTTATCCCATGATTATTAATAAGGGTTCTCCATGCCCCTGGATAAAAGGGAGGGTGACCAAATTAGCTCATCAACAGTTGAACTGGTGGCACTGGTCTTCCTTCCAACCCTGCACCCCCCACCCCCACCCCCACCCCACAGCACCTTCTTTCCACTTAATCTATAACATACTTGGTCATTGTTGTTAAATAAAACTTGGATATGGGTGGTCAGATACAGTTTTTTGTCCTCTAGTTACTCTGTGCTGTAGTAAGATATGCATACTTACCTCTTTTAAAAAAATTTTTAAGGATCTTTGGGTAAAGATAAGCTCAACTCAGATTTGAAAGCTAGAACTCAAGGCTTTTTTCAAAATATTTTAGTTTATCAGCTTGGGTTTTAGTTTGGTATTAAAATTTTTGTGTATGCCTTATTGAATACTGGTTGTTTTCTCTTGCTTATTAGTAAACACAGGCATGCGTGTGTTTACTATGTACTTCACCATGAAAAAATGACATTAAAATTCTCTTAGCTCAGATAAGTCACCCAAACCCAGTTTTTCCCTAAGGAGTCTCACTTGTGAACTTTACCTTTCTCTGACTTGCATAATTTTATAAAAGACTTTCAACTCATTGTTGACAAAGATGTTGTTTCTTGACGGAATTCTCCTTGTGTATAGATAGATAAGACTTGAAGATTCCTGAAGAATCCATTCTTATGCTTATATGTACAAGTTGGCATGACTACCGGATCCGCTTCCTCTGCTGGCTGGAACCGGGGCTATTTATAGTTTCTTTTCTTGGCTTCCAAGTTAGCGTATCAGCGTGTATTTATGCGAGGAAGAACTCTGAGGCCATATAAGACTGTAGTTTAGAAACCTAGTAGCCTCATTTGCCTTTTGCTCTCTGGAAGGAGAAGAATGATATTGTATTTTGCCAACATAGAAATTTAACAGGATGGAGTGACAAGACACATCATTCTGGCTTCTCTGCAACCACAGGGGACACAGGCAAGGCTTTAGAAAGCTGCACATGGAGAAGAGTTGTCCCAAGAATGAGTGACAGGGGCATCTTCCTGGATGAGGGAGCTGCTGCCCATTGCACTAGATTAAATCTTCACTTCCTTTCACATAGGTGGGCAATACCTCAGATTTCCTCTGATTGCCAGAGGCATTGATATTTTTCACTAAAGTCAGTGATTCCCCATTACAGTGCCAGGGCAGGAAGGGTTATGAAATGCCAAGGACTTGGGCGACAGAAGACCAAGTTTTCATCTTGGGTCCTGCAGTCAGTCACATACAAGTTGGGTGATGTTATGAAGGTCAGCCTCCCTAGTCTCCCAGCTCCTCATCTCTGAGATGGGAAAATCATATCCTTCCTTCAGAGGGCACTTTTGAGGAGTAGGGATAATGCAAACCACAAGTAAACATCTGGGCCTGGAGCAGGTGCCAATCAAATCCTGAAACCTCAGGGAAAGAAATAAAAGTAAATGGAGAATGGGCCATCTTTCCCTCAAGGATCCGCATTAAGACTTTTAGCCCAGATGGGGAAAAAAAAAGAGAGAGAGAGAGAGATCAGACATATCTTTGGGATCCATTTCTCATTTCTGCTTTCTCTGCTCTTGGCATCCATTGACTCAGGGTCATGATGCCCTCCAGAACTCTCCATCTGAGTAAATGCCTGGACCCAAATGACCTCACCTGAGTCCCTTCCTTTCTCCCGTAGAACTTCCCTCCTGGCAAAAGCAAAGCTGAGAATTTGAGACATTCTTACAATCAGTAAACTTAATCTTACAGTGAGTACAGGTGAGCCACAGCTTTGGTTAAACCTCTTCCCCTTTTTGGCACTTGGTAACCTTTGCATAAGCAAAGAGCACTCTGCAGGGGTTTAGCCTTCAGAGAAAATAGCCTATTTGTAGCACTCTTTGAACTTTTAAAATTTATTTTATTTTATTTTTAAGGTTTTATTTATTTATTCATGAGAGACAGAGGCAGAGAGGCAGAGGGAGAAGCAGGCTTCCTACAGGGAGCCCAGTGCAGGACTTGATCCCAGGACCCCAGGATCATACCCTGAGCTGAATGTAGACGCTCAGCTGAGCCACCCAGGTGCCCCTCTTATGACTTTTTTTTAAAGATTGTATTCATTTGTGAGAGAGAGAAAGAAAAAGCACCCAAGCAGGGCAGAGGGAGAAGCAGACTCCCCCTGAGCAGGAAGCCCAAACTGCGGCTGGATCCCAGGACCCCAGGACCATGACCTGAGCTGAAGGCAGACACTTAACTGACTGAGCCACCCAGGCACCTCTCTCTTGCCTTTTTTAATGGCTGGTAGTCAGAGTTTTGAAATTTGAGGTTGACTTTAAACAGCAGCCAGATGAATCCTAAGACTCTTAAGAACCCAGTGACACCTGTGGCCATGCTCAAAGCCCTCTGCTGGTGTGTGTTGGGCTGGCTGATTTTAGTATCAAAGAGCAGCTATGTGGGAAATTGGCAAAAGGCAAAAAATTGATAGGGGCCCCCTGGGTCATGAGGAGGAACAGCCTCCCCTTCGGCCTGCTTTACCATTTTTGAAAAGTAGGTGGAAGAGGTAAAAGTATTGAAAAGTAAAAAAATCAGATAACGTTTTACGGCAACAGAATTTATTTTTTATTTATTTATTTTTTTATTTATTTTTTTTTACGGCAACAGAATTTAAACTTGCAGTGAGTTCAGTCATGATTTGCTATGTTGCTTTTCCCTAAACATAAAGGGTACACGTGCTTGTAAGAGAAAATGTGGAAAAGGTCGAAACAAATTTTAAGGGGAAGATAAAGATCACTCATAATTCCCTCCACCCAAAGTGGTAACCATTATTAATATCCTAGGGTCTTTCTGCCCAAATCCTTTCAGCTCATCTCTCACTCACTCACATTTATGTAATCACCACACATATTTGTGTTAGTTGAAAAAACGGTATCCAGATTGAATTTTAATGACCTTGTATTGTTTTCATTAGTAAGAGACAGAGGAGCAGGGGCACCTGGGTGGCTCAGTGGTTGAGCATCTGCCTTTGGCTCACGTCGTGATCCTGGGGTCCTGGGATCGAGTCCTGCATCAGGATCCCCTCAGAGAGCCTGCTTCTCCCTCTGCCTGTGCCTCTGCCTCTCTCTCTGTGTCTCTCATGAATAAATAAATAAAATCTTAAAAAAGAGGAGCAGTGTGGTTAAGAGATCGTGCATTTGGGTAGCCTTTGTTCAAGTCCTGGCTTTGCAAAAGGATTTGATGGTGGAAGTAACTTGAGGTGCCCCTTTCCTCCACTGTGAGATGCAGATAGGAGATGTATCATGAGATGATGACATGAGATGTTTCATCCCATACACCGTGGAGCTGTGAGGAATCAGGAATATCGTATCTGTAAAGTGAATAGGGTGATGCCAGCATTGGGTCCCCCGTTCTCCAACCTGTACCCAAGCCAACAGCTGTATAAGCAGGCTCTCCTGCACCTGTAGCATCGTCTGTCCTCTCCCTGGACCCATCCTTCTACCCCTTTTTAAAAATCCTACAGGCCATCTAGGTACAACTCTAATGTTGCCCCACCTGTGCAGACTTCCCATCTGTGCAAACTCCCCATCTGTGCAAATTCCACTGAACTCCCCAGGTCAAGGCCGGCTCTGTCATTCAGTAGCTCAGCATTCGTGGGAGAGTTACTTCATTCCTCTAGAGCATCAAGTGCTCCTCTGTGGAAAAGCATGAGGACAGCACTTACCTCATAGGGCTGTCCATAGGGTGGGAAGGGTTATCTCATGACAAATGCTGAAAATAGTTTTCAGCACAGAGTATCTGCATTGGGGTTAGTGGCTTAGGTGTTGCATTTTTCATATTAGGAAAACATGGATTTTATCTTACCCATCTTTAGGTTCACTGTAAACCTACCCCAGTGCAGGCCTAGAGCAGGTGTTCAGTTTATACTTCTTCAGCATAATTGCATTGGTTTGACTTCTTAAGATGATGGCACACCTAAGATTTTATTGCTGAAGCTTCTGGGCTATTGGGGGTAGTAAGCACTTAAGTTTAAAAGACTAGAGGAGGGACACCTGGGTGGCTCAGTGGTTGAGCGTCTGCCTTTGGGTCAGGGCATGGTCCCGGAGTCCCGGGATCGAGTCACACATGGGGCTCCCTGTGTGGAACCTGGTTCTCCCTCTGCCTGTGTCTCTGCCTCTCTCACTGTGTCTCTCATGAATAACTAAATAAAAATTTAAAAAAAGATTAGAGGGAACTAAAATTTTCTTCTTTATTAACTTTGAATTTTAAGACAGTTTTCAAGGTACAGAATTACTGCAAATCAGGTCCAGAGAGTTCCCATGTGGCCAACACTACTTCACTGGTTTGTTAGTATGGTATACTGGTTACAAGTAATGAGCCAATACCAACTGTGTCCCTACTTCATTCAGATTTCTCTGTTTTTCCTTAATGTTCTTCGTCTGTACCAGAATCCCATCCAGGATACCTTATTGTATTAGTCCTTATATTGCCTTGGGCTCATCTTGGTTCTGATAGTTTCTTAGACTTTCCTTGTTTCTGATTACCTTGACAGTTTTGAGGAACGCTGATCATGTACTTTGTAGAACGTTCCTCAAGTGGGATTTTTAATTAAGATATCATTCACATACCACAAAATTCACCCTTTTAAAAATGTGTACAGCAAACTAAATTTAAAATCATTCTTTGGTAGCTTGGTTTCGCTAAACCAAGATTTATTAATAAAGCCAGATTTCTTAAATTGTATATAAAGTGCCTCCAGATAGGAAGTGTGTTATTTAAATTCCATTTATAGGGTGAGCTCAGCTGCTTCTGGTGAGCATTGATTTGAGCAGGGTTATAATGCATTTTGGCAAAAGGGAACCAAAAGGTCATCTTGGGTTCGCTGTTGCCCTGGAAATGTTGAAAGGAATGAATTTGTTCTGGCATCTTGGACTGTTTTGGACACAGTTTCTAGCAGGGTACTTGTTTTTATATACTAACTGAAATAGTACTGATGTCAGAGTAGCTTGCATTTGGAAAACAGAAAGGAAAATGGAAATACAGCTTTTACCTTGACAAGAAGCTAGCGACAGATGGGCAGAGACTATCAGAAAGTAGAAATCAGGGTGTGGGAGTGGGATTCCTGTTTGTGCATCTTACCCTGCATACCCAGCCCCTTCATTCATTTATTCATTCATTCAACAAATCTTTATGTAGTCCCTATCATGTGCACTTGAGATACAGCAAAGAACAAAGCAGACAAAGCCATGCTCTCATGGAGCTTTCATATTGGCAATGTAGACAGACAGTAAACAGACAAATGTATGTCAGGGGGGTGATAAGTAGTTTGAAAAAGCATATTCAGGTGATACAGAATGGTAGATGGGAGCTTCCAGAAAGACCTCTTTGAGTTGACATTTAAGCAGAGACACAGATACATATTTGATTAAAAGTGTGTCTGCAATATGGAAATTCTCTTTGGGATGAAGTTCATTCAATCAAAATCACAAAAAAAATAATGAAGTAGCTTTCTACCCACTGTTGCCATGCTGTGTTCCGATTGAATGATCGGTAAATACCTGGTCCCTGCTTCCAAGAAACTCCCTGCCTTGAGTGGGAACAGGGTTAATCAATTAAAAATAAGTTCTTAGTGACAAGGCTTTTTGCTGTAAGAAGTACCAGGAAGGAAGGCACAGGAGGCTGTGAGCCATGAGAGGGAGGAGAGGGAGGCAGTCTCATCTGGGTGGTCAGAGAAGGCTTCCTTGAAGAAGGACACTTGACCTGAAAGCCAGCAGAGGAGGTGGAATGAACAGAAGTGATTAGGACTCGGGAGGAAGGCCAGAGAGCTTGGGCACCAGGAGCCAGGGGGAATTGTGAGTAGAACGTGGTGGGGCCAGTACCTAGAACATCAGTCACGAACTGTGGAGAGGAAGTTCTCGAACATTTGGTGCCATCACTTTCTCGAAAATGGATATTCTTGTTATCATTGTAAGTATCTAGTAAATAGTACTAAATGAGAATAAGTTGATCTGAAAAAGGCCATCCAGTTGACTTGCTTTGACATTTTTTGGAATTTATTTATTTATTTATTTATTTATTTATTTATTTATTTATTTATCTATCTATCTATCTATCTATCTTGAAAAGGATTGTGTTTTTTTTTTTTTTTTTTGAGAGAGCAAGCACGAACAGGGGGAGGAGCAGAGGGAAAGACAGACTCCCCACTGAGCAGGGAGCCAACTTGAGACTGGGGCATGATCCTAGGACCAGGGCTTGATCCCAGAACCCTGGGAAATGGAACCGAGCCAAAGGCAAATGCTTAACGCACTGAGCCACCCAGGTGCCCTGACATTTTTGGAACGTAGAGTGTACCTCAGATGTTGCAAAATCAGCTAGAATGTGCTATGATGCATCACCTTTCTGCTCCTTTGTTCGAATAGCCAAAAATTAGAAGAAATAGGTTGCATGACAGTGCTTTCAAAATGATTGTGTTAATAAGAAAAAAGAACAGATCCTTTTCAGGAAGACCATTTTTAAATTCAAGACGTTGAGGCTCCTAATATTTTTCTTGTTGTTTCTTTTAAAATATCATTAAGTGATATTTTAGAGACAGTTAATTGTATTATGTGGTAAGTGTGGTTCTTAGAGGCAAAACAGCCCTCGGGGAAGGTTTTTTAATCTAAGAAAATGAATTATCTTTGTTTAAAGCTTTTCCTCTAGTACATTCAGTTACTTAATGCTGTGCATCATCTTTTAAGAGTGTTTTGATATGACATGCCCGGAGCCCAATGACTTTATAAAGACTGAACAATGCTTTTGCTAAGGATGCAAAAATGCCTAATCTCTGGCTTTTAAAAATGTTTCTGCCTTTTTAGGAAAATCAAGATGTGCATGTGGAGTAGTATGAAATGAAGGGCTTACTACAGTGGTGGTGGTGAATGATGCTGGCATGGTGGTGGTGGTGTAGGTGTCCTGATCTGTTACAATTATGTTTGGATTTTGACCCTTCCAGACAGCAGATCCTGTTTGTTGACAACTGCATCCCAGATTTTGAATTTCTGTTAGTCAAAGGCAGGAATAAACAGCACCCCAAACTCCAATGGTCATTTAAATTATTTCCACAGCTTCAAAATTTTGATCAAACTTTGAAACTTGGGACCAATTTGTTTGTGTATTTCTGATGTTTTTTTTAAATTATTATTATGAAAGTAGTGTAGGCTTTATTTGGAAAATTTGGGAAATACAGCAAAGCAGGAGACAAACATTTAATCTCATCACTAATCATCTCCTTATAACATGTGAAAGTGATATTTTAAAAACAAGTAGTTTTTTTATGATTATAGAAATAATAGGGATCCCTGGGTGGCGCAGTGGTTTAGCGCCTGCCTTTGGCCCAGGGCGCGATCCTGGAGATCCGGGATCGAATCCCACGTCGGGCTCCCGGTGCATGGAGCCTGCTTCTCCCTCTGCCTGTGTCACTGCCTCTCTCTCTCTCTCACTGTGTGCCTATCATAAATAAATAAAATTTAAAAAAAAAAATAAAAAATAAAATAAAAAAAACCTTAAAAAAAAAAAAGAAATAATATATACATGCTTCAGAAAGGAAGACAATATGGAATAAGATAACCATATATATATACACATAATGATATATATATAAAATGAGATATGTATAATGAGATATATATGTATAATGAGATAACTCTTGGGATTTGGGCTATTTCCGCTGCGTGTATGTATTAAGTGTGTGTATGTGTTGTGTGTTTCATATTCTAAAACTTGAATTCAGATTAGTTTCAGAAAGGGTTAAGAGAGGTACCTTAAAAGATTGTCTGTTAAAAAAATTTCTTTAGCTTCTTCTTGAAAATCTTGGGCTTTCACATTTTGATATTATTCTGAGATTTTGAAATATTTTTCAGTATTTTCAAATATTCAGATATTATCAGCCATATTTTCTGATGGCTAATTTCATAATTTCAATTGTAACTTTGAGGGCCTTATTTTGACTGTGAACTTAAATGTTTATGAATTGGCCATTAAAATAGTTAATCATTTAGCCAATAATTCATATTAATTGGATAAGGATACAAAAATAAATATAGCAAAAATGGGAGGTAAACATTTATTAAATAACTTACTAGATATTGTACTTCTATATCCTTCCATTCTTTTTTGGGTGTGCACATGTGATCTGCATGTGTGTATGTGTGTTTACACAAAATTATTTCATATCATTTGCATTATTCTGTGGCTTATTCTCATTAAGTTGAATAATACGAACATTTTTCTATTTTACTAAACAGAATTTTCTATTAGTATTTTCAGTGGCTGTATAGTATGTGATTTTTATAAGTAGTATCATAGTTGAAACAGTTTTTTATTATAAATCATTTGGGTTGTCTCCGTTTTTTTTCCATTGTTAAAAACAGCACAATTGTGAACAGTGGTATTAAAGTATCACCTAGAGATGGATTTTTAGAAGTAGAATTTTTCAGTGTTGATAATATGACTGTTTTTGAAACTTTTACTATATATTGCCAGCTTATTTTTCTGGACCACCATATTTTTTTTCATATCTTTATCAACAATGAATACTATCATTCCTTTAAATTCTTGCCTACCTACTAAGTGAAGAAAAGTATCTAGGCATTACTTTCCCTATATCCTGGTCTCCTCCATATCATATTTTTTAGACAATTCAGTTCACAGTGTTCATAGAAAACTTGTAAGCATATTCTATTAAACATCAGCACTCAGATGCTGACCTCAAGCACTTGTGGCAAACAAGATGGCAGTTGAGTTCAGATTTTGGTACTAGACAATGGGAAAAGAAGTTTTGGAAATTCAGAACTTCTTCGGAATTCATATTTACTTCCATGTCATGATTGGTATACATGCCCCTCAATTGGAAATTTATTCTTTGTGAGAATGTGTTCCCATCACACACAACAAACAATCAAACGATTCAGTTTCTAAACTTATATTCCATATAGATTTAGTAGTGATTACCTGAGTATTGAGAGATTCTATGATTTGCCCAAAATAATTCAAGTTTAGTATTTTGTAAATTTTTTTCAATTTCCAAAATTTAATTTCTGCTAATATTTAAGAAACATGGGATCCTCTAACTTAGAGGAGCTTTAGGATATCTTGTCCAGTATTCACATATTTGGAATCTAAGACACAAAAGGTAAAATGGCTTGCTTGAAGTGTGTGTGAACCCAGGGGAGGTGTGTCTAGTGCCTTGTCTTTACCTCTTGTAGCTGAACGTGTAAACCCAGAAAGAAGGATGTCCATTCCTCCCCTACACCATACAAATGTGCCCAAGACATGCACAATCTTTAGGTCAATACAGTTGAACAAGCTGAAAAAAAATTCTTAGGTGAAGATGGAGTTAGGGTTGGGGAGTGGGGTGTGAAGAAGACCCTTATGAAAATATTCTTTATTGATACCATCACATTTTAAATATAGTTTGCTTTTCTTAGGGTTTTCCTCCTCACTTTTTCCCCTAGGAATTACATTTTTATGTGTGCCTAATTCTTAGAAGTCAGAGACTACATTCATTTTTTCCCCTCCCTGCCTCTGTGTGTGTGGAAGTAATAGCCCTGACCTAGTACCTGTTAGACATGTGTGTCTCCCTGTGGGAGGAGATGGTTGGAGAAGAGCCATCCTTCTGTGAATGGGGTTTCCATTTCCATTCCTTGAATAAGGCTTTTATTTATGTGAAACTAATGATTCACATGGGTTCTGAATCTTTGGCTTTCTAGTACTGGGTAGGGTTCTCTTCCCAGATAAGCTGATGAGATGATGAAATGGGGTCATTTTAGTGTCGTAGATTGGGTTCTTTGGGAGGTAGATTCTGAAGCAGGTAGCAGCCAGGAATCCGTATGATTTAAGGGTGTAGGTATAGGAAAGGAAGTGGGCTGTGTAGAGAGAGAAGTGGGGATGGAATGCAGGACACAGGGAACTCTAGAGCTAAAATGACTAGTCAGATGTGTCTCAGGTTGGGCTGAAATGACTGGATTTTATTTTATTTTTTATTCTTTTTTTGTTTCTGTACCTTGGATTTTATTTTTATTTACTTTTTAAATTTTTAATTTACACTCCAGTTAACATACAGTGTAATATTAGTTCCAGGTGTTCAATAGAGGAGGTCAACACTTCCGTCCAATACCTGGTGCACATCACAATAAGTGCGCTCCTTAATCCCCATCACTTGTTTCACCCCCACCCACCTCTCTTCTGGTACTCATCTAAAAGTCTGTTTCTTGACTTGTATCTATCTCTCTTTTTTCCCCCTTTGCTCATTTGTTTTGTTTATTAAATGCACATATGAGAGAAATCATATGGTATTTTGTCTTTCTCTGACTTATTTCACTTAGCATAATAGCCTCTAGCTCCATCCATGTTGTTGCCGATGACAAGATTTCATTCTTTCTTATGACTGAGTAATATTCCATTGTGTGTGTGTGTGTGTGTAGTTGCAGATGACAAGATTTCATTCTTTCTTATGACTGAGTAATATTCCATTGTGTGTGTGTGTATACACACACACACACACACACACACCTTCTTTATTCATTCATCAGTCGATGGACACTTGGGCTGTTTCCATAATTTGGCTCTTATAGATGCTGCTGCTCTAAACATTGGGTTGCATGTATCCCTTTGAATTAGTATTTTTGTGTTCTTTGGCTAAATACCCAGTAGTGCAATTGCTGATAATTGGGTAGTTCTATTTTTAATTTTTTGAGGAACCTCTATACTCTTTTCCAGAGTGGCTGCATCAATTTGCATTCTCACCCTTGCAAGAGGGTTCCCCTTTCTCCACATTCTCACCAACACTTGTTGTTCCTTGTGTTATTGATTTGAGCTATTCTGACAGGTGTGAGATGATATCTCATTGTAGTTTTGATTTGCATTTACCTGATGATCAGTGATGTTGAGCATCTTTTCATGTTGCCTTACCCTTATAGATAAGTCATCAGGTGGGGACCACCCAAGAAGGGCTGTAATCTTGGTAGAGGCACTTTCCATCAATGGGGAAGCAAGCGACCACATATTCTAGGGCCCACTGTAGTTAGCATCAGTCATCTTTGGATAAGTACTCCCATGACCTGTGTAAATGAAGTAAAGACCATTGACCCTAGATATGGAGATAATGAGTTTTATCTCATTGCTTAAACCCCAAGAATTGACATTTGTTGAGCAGAGGCAGAATGCATCCCTAATGTAAAATACAAAACAAATAAAAAAAAGACAGAAGGAGTTGCAGCTTTAACATTGAGCCCATGTCTCCAGCGATTAGAAGTCTCTAAAGGGAGGTGGTTTCTTACAGGTATTTAAAACACTTGGGGGTGATGAGGTCTGACTCTTCCCTCTACTGTGGGTTGAAAATCTTGAGCACCATATATTATCTCTCTTCATCTGGGATTTGGGGTCGGTGGCCATAGGTGAAAAAAGGACGGGTGTCAGACGGGCCCGATGAGGCTTGTCTACTGCACATGGGTGTGCTGTTGGTGAGAGCTGGATCTTACAAGGCACCTGCAAAGGTCCTACGAGTGGGACTTGAAATTTGGCCTGTGCCTCCTCTGGCTGGAGTTTAGAAGAAGGGTTGCCTTTACTAATTAGTCCATTTAGAGGCAGTCAACTTTGTTCATTTTCAGAAAGCCTTTGTATAAGCTGACCATACACCTGTTGAGAAACCCTTGTTAAAGATGATTTTAAGTGTGTGGTGTGTGTATGTATGTATATTGAGAGTGCTTTTATGTGCCTATGAATATGTGTATGTAGGTGTGCACACCTCCATGTAAGGCTCTCAGAAAGGTCAGGCCAATGGGGGGATGTGGTAACTCACACACAGAGAAGCTCTGGGCCAAGTTCCTTACCATCTAAGTCCCTTAATTGTTGGAGCTCCTTGGGGATCCAACCTGTTTCACTCATATTTGTATCCTTTGCATTCCTTAGAGTTGTAGCCTCTCAACAAACCGTTCTCGGAAAGGGACATTCACACTGATTTGTACACATGGTCCCGGAGCAGGAAGATCCATGTGATAGTATAGACATACTCATATAGGCTTTCTCCAATACAGAGGGTCCAAGAATATGATGGTGTGGAACTATCCCTCAAGAATATTCCCTCTGGCTATCCTTGCAATAAGAGAGAATGCAGTCACCCACCTGCCATGTTTTCCCTAACTGCCCCTGAGATCTAACCCATCCCAGTGATCCTCCCAAGTAGTAAGGATACTTAATCCAATCTTGAGGGGTGTTATGGAAGACTCCCTAGAAGAAGCAATGTTTTTTTTTTACTTTTTTTAAATTTTTATTTATTTATGATAGTCACACACACACACAGAGAGAGAGAGAGAGAGAGGCAGAGACATAGGCAGAGGGAGAAGCAGGCTCCATGCACCGGGAGCCCGATGTGGGATTCGATCCCGGGTCTCCAGGATCGCGCCCTGGGCCAAAGGCAGGCGCCAAACCGCTGCGCCACCCAGGCATCCCAAGAAGCAATGTTTTATTGAAATCTTATGATAGAATTTGCTAGAACTTACCCAGGCAAAGGGTTTAAGGAAGTTGTAGTAGTGGGAATGGAGGGAATCTGAGGGAAGTTGAGAAATGGGGAAACTATTTCAGGCACCATGGTGTGTTTGAGAAACTAAAAATAAGGTGTTAATGACAGAAGAGCAGGAAGGATCAGATGGGGTTGTCTCCAAGCAGGTCTTGAAGCCATGTTAAGGAGTTTGCTCTGAGGGTGGTGGGGTGCTCTTGAAGGGTTTCAGGCAGGGAGGTGGACTTATTAGATTTGGTTTTGAAAGATCATGTGATAGCAGAATAGAGAATGCATGGGAGGAATGCAAACTGGGAGTAGCCATAGCCTTCCTCAGCTGGTGAGGGCAAACCAGGTGCAGGATGATGATGATAACATCCTGAAGTGAGTTAGGGGAAGGGAACAGGCAAAGAAATCTACAGATTTGCAGAATAGGAGGAGGGAGGATGACAGGTGTTTGCAAAGGACTAACATTCCTTTTTCTCACTTGATAGTTGAAATAATGCAGTAGATAAAGATAAGTAGGATGAGAATTCTTAGCTTTTTCTCGTGAATGAAGAAACGGAGGTTCTGAGAAGTTAACAGAATCATCCAATGACACAGAGCTGGTAAAGGAACCTGAGCTGGAGACCCGATGTGCCGCTGAATGGCTTCTTCTATGATCTTATGCTTGTTCCAGTGGTGGAGGAAGGTCAGGGGAAATGAAATACCTCCAAATCTAGTTTTCTTGATCTCCACTGCAATGCAAAGGAGTAAAGTATTCTCTGATAAAAATCCAAGGTACAAGGGAAATAGAGTGTTGAGGCTTAAGTCTAGGATGAACACCTGAATGCTGGGCAGCCACCTCTGCCATCCACAGATCACTTCCTCTGACCTCCACTGGGTACACACAGAGGTGAAGACAGCAAGGCCAAAGGCACACTATATTACTTAGTTGGCTTTGGACCCAAACCTCAGTGGTTTGACAACTCGAACTTTCAAGGATTCTTTGTCTATACCTAGTAGACACAAGTGGCTTCTTTTAAAATTTTTTTTGCTTAAAATAGTAAGTCTTTGACGTGAAATTCACATAACATAAATTAACCATTTAGAGGGAGCAACTCAGTAGCATCTATCACATTCACGGTGTTGTACAACCACCATGGTTAGTTCCAACATGTTTCAATCACTCCAAAGTGAAGAAACTACTCCTGTCTTGAGTTGTTTCTCCCTGTCTGTCCTCTCCTTCCCCCTTGCCCCTGGCAACCACCACCAGTCTGATGGTTCTGTCTGGCGTTCTGTCTCTCGAGGTGTATCTGTTCTGCGCATTTCATGTGAATGGAATGATACAGTGTGTAACCTTTTGTGTCTGGCTTCTTTCATTTGGCATCATGTTTTCCAGGGCCCTCCAGGCTGTAGGGTATATTTGTACCTCATTCTTTTTCATGGTTGAATGATATATTCCAGTGTGTGAGTGGTATCACAATTTGTGTATCCATTCATCTGTTGATGGACATTTAGACTATTGTTTCCACCTTTTGACTGTTATGGGTAGTGTTGCTAAGAACATGCAAGCACCTGTGCTTTTTCAGGTACCTGTTTTCAATTCTTTTGGGTATATACCTAGAAATAAAATTTTGGGGTCAGATAGTGATTCTATGTGCAAATTTGAGGAACTATCAAGTTATTTTTTTAGGTTGAGGAACCGTTATACATTTCTACCATCAAGTACAAGTATACAAGGGTGTCATTTTCTTCCCATCCATGCCAACACTAAAATTTTCTGTTTTATTTTTTATTATAGCTATCCTAGTGGATTTGAAGCATGAATGACTTCTTTTTATTAGACCATTCCTGGTTTCCACTAGAGGAAAAAGTAGCTTTAAAGTAGAAGGGAAACTGACCAACCTTATTGGTTGTCTGTCTGTGTTAGATGGCCAACCTTATTGGCCATCTATCATGGAAGGAAAGGAAATCTCCAAGGAGATGATTCCTAGAAGGACCCCTCAAGAGGGGATGTCCCTCTGGAACTCAAGTCTTTAATCCCTTGACCTGGCTCTGTGATCTTCCCACTCTAGCATTGAGGATTGATAGATACTTTACCTTGGAGGGAGGGACTCATTCCTGTCCTCCTTTTTGAAGGTGGGATGAGCCAACAAGCTATGGAGGAGGGTTTGTGGGAAGGGAGCCAAAGCTTTTTGGACAGATAAAATCGTAGATTCATTCATATATTGAGTAAATATTTATGAGGTATCTTTTATGTGCTGGGCACTCTTCTGGATGCCCGTGATATGTCAGTAACTGAAACAGATAAAGTCTTTGCTTTCATGAGCTTTCACTCTGATGGGGGCAGATAGAAATTGAACAACAAACATAACAAATAAATTATATAGTATGTTGGAAACGTGGCAAGTGCTATGCATGATAGGAAGGTTCTGGGGTGCTGGGATGGGACCGTGTGACGTATTACATGGGATAATGGGTGGATATTTTGGGAAAGCTGGGAATTGAGCTCAGCCTCAGAAGACTTGGGCATAGAGGGATTCTCTGAATCAAAAAGCTTTACCCAGACGACCCAAGATCCCAAGGCAATGCTGATGTCACAACTGTGGTTCGCATCCTGTCCTCCTAGTCCTCACTTTAGGTGTTCATTTTCTTGATTGTCTTTGATATTTATCTGTCTACTTCACTTCACTCAGTACACAAGCAGGCCTTTCCAGTTATGACTGGCTGGTGAGTGACAGTGAAAATGAGGTGCCTTCAGGCCTTGGGCAAGTCCGGTCCCCCCGGGACACAGAAGCCAGATGCGAATGACCTAAATCTCCCCCAATGTAGCTGAGGTAGAGACTCAACATTGTAGAGACTTGGAGGCCTAGCTAGGTGTGCTAGGGTTCTGTTTCTTTATTTTTAGTCTCTCCTCTAGAAGGAATTCCTAGAAGATTTGGGACATCCTTATAGGTTAGAGTTCAGAAAATGTGTCATTCTCAGATACCCCCTGCGCTTCCGGTGTTTTGTCCTAAGGGCACCCAAGAAAGGCTCTGAGCTGGCCAGGTTCCTCCTGCAATTTCCTCCTTACAAGAGACCAAAGCAAGGCGTGGGCAAGTGTGAGGGAGCTAGACTTGTTTAGTGTCTCCATCAGGAGGCTTGCATTTGGAGGAAGAGAGTCAGAATCGCTTGGACTTGGAGACCATGTTTATATTCGATCTTGTTTTCACAGACCTTTCACTGTTCTGTGCTGATGTTTCTGTTTTATGAAGCGAACATACCTATAATCATGCTCTCAGCAGACCCAGTCATGTAAAGTAGGAGAATACACTGTAGACAGCATGATGTGTGTTCACTTTATAGTGACTGCTGGTTTTGAGTTTGTCAGGAGATGATTTGTTTCAGAAATAAAATTTGCTACCAATTTTAAACTAGAATTCGAGCTCTAGATTCAGCATTTAGAGAACCATACATAGACTGGTTATTAGTAAATTTAGAGTCTCTTGAATTTTATTTTTTTTCTTTGAATTTACAAATATGTGACTAAGTGTAGTTAAGATAAGATGTTGCTTTAAATATCCAGGTATTGCAGAGGAGAGTTCAGGATCTCTGGAATACTTTTCCAAAATGAAATGGGGTTTGCTTTTTTTCACTTCAGTTATTTTAGGCAGTCATTAAACAGTTGTTCGCCAGTTTAGTAAGTTTATATAAAACTGCATATTTTGAGGCTTTAAATGCCACAGAAGTTCCAGTGTAAACAGAGGAGAACAGAATCAGTGCTTTACACGGAAGCGCCCAGCACTCTACCTCATTCCAATTGAGGAAATGCTTACAAGTAGAAGGCCAGACACAGGTTGACTCACCCCAGCAGTTAAAGAGGTTCTGGGGTATCAATCTCTCCCAGTTAGCGAGATGGGACCCAGAGGCCAGATCCCAGGGCTAGCTCCATGTGAGTCAGTACTCACTTTGTATTGCAGTTACCTATTGTGTCTCAGACCTTGGTAAATGTCTCATAAATGCATTCCATTCTTCAAGAGCATGTGGATTATGAGCTGCTGGCTCTTTGCCAGAGGGATGCTCAGCCACCCTCCAACAGGCACGCCAAGAATGTTCTCCATTTGGACTGTCAGTGCCGAGTGTGGCAAAGACACCTCTTGCTCAGAGTGGCACCTGCCTGTGTTGGTAAGCTTTGGCACTCACGGCTACATATGGTTACTGGCTCTGATGCCGGCCAGTTGCTGTTGAGAAAGGGAAAATGGAGTAGAAGCTGCTGTTGAATTCCAGGTAACATCTTTGAACTTGAATTTATCATGAGAGTTGGTCCTTTGGTACAGAGCATCTTATTCACTGATTCATTAATCAAAATGCAGGGATGCCTGGATGGATCTATGGGTGAACATCTGCCTTTGGCTCAGGGCATGGTCCAGTCCCAGGATCAAGTCCCACATCGGGCTCCGTGCAGGGAGCCTGCTTCTCCCTCTGCCTGTGTATCTGCCTCTCTGCCTTTGTCTCTCATGAATAAAAAATAAAATCTTTAAAAAATCAAAATGCATTTGTACTCTTAAGAAGCTTTAATCTGGGCATCTGCAATGCCTTTTAAAAATTTCCAATTTCTAGCTCCTCTCATTTACAGTGTATCAATAGCAGTGGTGATGGTAGTTACAGCTAACAGCCCTTACTGTGTGTTCCAGGTTTTGTTTTGCACATTTTACATATATTAACTCATTTCATCTTCAAAGTAACCCTATCAAAAGGAAGCTATTCTTAGGATGGCTATACCTGAACCCCTTATATGAAGCTGTTTAACACAGCAAAAGCAAAACAACACATTTTTGAGTGTGCCCTATGGGTCAATCATTTATTAAACAAGTCTTTACTTTTATTATGTCATTTAACCTCATTGGTGTCTAAAACAAACTCCTCTCTAACAGAGAGATACCTTATCTTTTTTTTTTTTTTTAAACGCCAACACCATGGATGAAATGCCTTTGTGTGTGTGTCTCACTTGATTCTAAAAATAATCTAGGAAGACTTTGAAACCATTGTCTTCCAGGCAACAAAGCTTACATGTTCAATTTCTTTATTTTCCTGATTTCTCTAGTATAGTGTCTTTAGATTCCATCTAATCCTGAGCTTTTCTTGCTATTCCCAAATTTAGGATGCTCTCTTATGCTTCTCTTTAGCCCCTCCTCCCCCCTCCCTTCCTCCCTCTCTCTCTGTTTCTCTCTGTCTCTCTGTCTCTCTCTCTCTCTCTGTCTCTCTCTCTCTCTCTCTCTCTCTCTCTCTCTCTTCATTCTCTATAGGACACTCCATTATGCCTCTTAGCTATGCGGGCATTGCTTAGTTATAATGATCATGACTTCAGCCAACAATTTCACAGCTCTTTGATTGCAGGAACTGTGCCTTATTCATCTTCTTGTTCTTCTAACACCTAGCATTGGGGCCTGGCACATAGGGAGCACTCAGTAAATGTTTACTGAATGAGCAAATCTCTTCCTTCCCATTCCTTCTTTTCTTCTGCCAATAACCTACTCCAGACACTCATTATTATTTCATGCCTAAGGTATATCAGAATGTTTTTGCCTGCACGTAACAGCAAAGACAACTCAACCTGGCTTAAGCCATAAGGAATTTTACTGGCTGACAGAACTGGAAGTCCAGAGATAAAGCAGGCCTCAAGATGGACTTAATCCAAGCACTCCAGTGTTTCTTTGTGATTCTCTTGGCCCTGTCCTCTTTTGGCTAACAGTGTGGTGGTTATAGGAGTTCAGATCCTCAGATTTGGCCACAGTGACATCTAACCTGTACCTTAAGAGTGCACTTATTCTGGAAATTTCTAGGAGATATCACTTTGTATTTCACTGGCTTGATTTGGGTCACATATCTGTTCTTGAACCAGTTCTTATAGCCTGAGGATTGTCATATTCTGATTAGCTTACAGCTGGATTTGTGAAGTAGGCTGTGACATGAAAGAAGGAATTACTTTGAAATAAAAATAGAATTGGGTCAACTTCTTCAAGCATATGGCCTCTTATGGAGGGAGGGCTGAAAGCTGACTAAAATTTAAGATACTGTTGGGAAGGGTAGCTGGACTAGGTGGATGCTTCTTCCTTCCATACACAGAGCTACTCTTTGAAACATGATGTTTGTGATACAACGCTAATGAAAAAATGTTAACCGACTCTTTGTTGCCTATTGAAAAATAGTCTGACATTCAAGCTGCTATCTAAGAGAGTCCCATTTTATTCTTGCAGATTCACCTTCTAGTTCTCTTCCATACTGAAATTGGTATTATTGACTGAAAGTTTGTCTGACACACAAATTCATATGTTGAAATCCTAACTGCAAATGTGACGGGATTAGGAGGTGGGGGCTTTGGGAGATGATTAGGCCATGAGGGTGGAGCCCTTGTGAATAATGGGATTAGTGCCATTATAAAAGGGACCCCAGAGAGATCTCTAGTCTTTTTCCTGCCATGTGACAATACAAAGAAAAGGTGTCCATCTGTTTTCTGGAAGAAGGTCCTCACCAGTTCACAACCAACTGATCTCAGGCTTTCATCCTCCAGAAGTATGAGAAATAAATCTCTATTATTTGTAGGCTACTCAATCTATGACAGTTTGTTACAGCAGCCTGAATGGATCAAGACAGCTGGGCTTTGGCCAAATTGACTTACTAATCATTCTCTGATAATGTAGGTTTATACCTTTGCTTTGTGTGTTTTCATTTCCTCCACCTAGAACAACTGCTTTCCTTCTCTGTCAATAACAAAGTCCTAACCTTGATTTCAAGATCCACCAAGAGAGAAAGAGAAAGGAAGAGAAAGTATATTTAAAGCAATAATTACTGAAAACTTCCCAAACCTGGAGAGAGATAGACATTTAGATTTCTGAGGCCCAGAGGATCCCAAATAGATTGAACTTCAATAGGGATACACTGAGACACATTCTAATTGAATTGTCAGAAATCAAAGACAAGGAATTTTAAGAACAGCAAGTGAAAAGAGAGAAGTCACATACAAGGGACCTCTTATAAGACTATCTGTCGATCTCTCAACAGAAATGTTTCAGGCCAGGAGAAAATGAGATGACATATTCAACACATTGAAAGAAAACTCTTTTTTTTTAAGATTTTATTTATTTACTCATGAGACACACACACACACACAGAGAGAGAGAAAGAGAGGCAGAGACACAGGCAGAGGGAGAAGCAGACTCCATGCAGGGAGCCTGACGTGGGACTTGATCCAGGGTCTCTAAGATCATGCCCTGGGCCAAAGGCGGCGCTAAACTGCTGACCCACCAGGGCTGCCCCAACCAATAATTCTATACCCAGCAAGGCTAACCTTCAGAAACAAAGGAGGGACAGACTTTTTTAAACAAACAGAAGCTAAAGGAGTTCACTACTAACAGATCTGCCTTATAAGAAGTGCTAAAGGAAGTTCTTGAAATGGAAATCAAAGAACACTAATTAACATCATAAAAGCACAAAGAAATAGGGTAAATCTCATTGATAATAGTGAGTATATAGTCACAAAGTATACAATATGGTAATAGTAATGCATAATTCACTTACAACTTTAGTTTAAAAGTTGGGAAAAAAATGAATGTAATAAAAATAACCATAGCTAAAATATCTGTTATTAGTTCCACAATATAAAAAAAAACATGTAAATTATAATAGCAGTAATCTAAGACAGGAGGGGGAGGAAAAGTAAAAGTGTAAAGTTTATGATTTTTTATTGAAGTTAAGTCATTATCAGTTTAAATTGGGTGCTATAAGTTTAAGATATTTTATGTAAGCCTCATGATAACTACAGGGAATAATCTTGTAGTAATTACACAAAGGAACATGACAGAGAAGTCAAAGCATACCAAAACAAGTCAAAACAAGAAAAGACAGCAGTATAAGAAACAAGGAACAATGAATCTATAAAACAAGCAGAAAACAACAAAAATGGCAATAGTAAGTCTTTACCTATCAATGATTACTTTAAACATAAATGTATTGAATGAATTTTAAAAACTAAAAACAAGCACAAGATACAACCATATGTGGTCTATAAGGGACTCACGTTAGTCTTCAAGACACACAGAGACTGAGACTGAAGGGATGGAAAAAGACATTTCAAGCAAATGGTAAGCACAGAAAAGCAGAGGTAGCTATACTTACATCACACAAAATAGACTTTAAACTAAAAATGGTAAAAGAGACAAAGAATGTAATCATATAATGATAAAGGATCATATATCAAGAAGATAGAACAACTTAAATATTTAGGTGGCACATTAATGAGGCACCTAAATATTTAAAAGAAAAACTAACGGAGTTAAAAGGGTAAGTGAATTGTAACACAGTATTAGTTGGGGACTTTAATACTCCACTCTCAACAATAGATAAATCACCCAGACAGAGAATCAGTAAGGAAATAGCAGATTTGAACAACATCACAGACCAAATGGACATTTACAGAACATTCTATCCAGTAACAGCAGAATATAGTTTTCTCAACTGCATGTGGGACATTTTCTAGGACAGACCATATGTTAGGCCACAACACAAGCTTTAGCAATATCAAGAAAATTGAAACCATACCAAGTATCCTCTCTGACCACAATGGCTTAAAACTGGAAATCAATACCCAGAGGAAAACTAGAAAATTAAAAAACCCATCAAAATAAACAACACTGTCCTGAGCAGCCAGTGGATCAAAAAAGAAATTAAAAGGGGAATTGAAAAGTTTCCTGGAAAATGAACATAGAACATACCAGAACTTGTGGGATGCAGTAAGAGCAGTTCTAAGAGGGAAGTTCATAGCAATAAACACCTACATTAAAGAATAAGAAATATCCTAAATTAACTTAACTTAACTCTGCCTTAAGGAATTAGGGGAAAAAGTAACAAATTGAGCCCAAATTTAGCAGAGGAAAAGGAAATTGTAAAGATTAGAGCAGAAATAAATGAAAGAGCAGAAAAAAACAATAGAAAAGATTAAACAAATTCTGAGTTGGTTCTCTGAAAAGATAAAACTCACCAGTCAGAATGGCTAAAATTAACAAGTCATGGAAACAACAAATGTTGACAAGGATACAGGTAAAGGGAAACCCTCTTAACTGCTGGTGGGAAAGCAAGCTTGTACAGCTACTCTGAAAAATAGTATGGAGGTTCCTCAAAAAGTTAAAAATAGAGCTACCCAGTGACCCAGCATTGCATTACTAGGTATTTACCCAAAGAATACAAACATTGTGATCTGAAAGGGCACTGGCACCCCCATGTTTATAGCAGCAATGTCCACAGTAGGAGTATAGAAAGAGTCCAGATGTCTATCAACAGATAAATGGATAAAGAAGATGTGATACACACACACAAGAATATTACTCAGTTATCAAAAAAATGAAATCTTACCATTTACAATGATGTGGCAGATACTAGAGGGTATTATGCTAAGCGAAATAAGTCAATCAGAGAAAGAAAATTATATGATTTCCCTCATATGTGAAATTTAAGAAACAACATAGAGGATCATAGGGGAGGGGAGAGAAAAATAAAGGGCTGCTGGAGGGAGAGTTAGGGTAACTGGGTGGTGGCCGTTAAGGAGGGCATATGATGTAATGAGTATTGGGTGTTTTATGCAACTGACGAATCACTAAACTCTGTCTCTGAAACTAATAATACACTATGTATTAGTTGAGTTAAAATAAAATTTTAAAAAGGAAAATATAAAACAGATAAACCCTCACCTCAACTAACCAAGGAAAACGGATCCAAATCAACAAACTTGTAAATGAAAAAAGAGGCATCAAAATGGATATCACATGTAAAAGAATGAAACTGGACCCATAGCTTATATGCCACTCACAAAAATTAATTAAAAATGGATCAAAGGCTTAAATATAAGACCTGAAACCATGAAACTCATAGAAGAAAACATAGGAGCAAAGCTCCTTGACATGAGCCTCAGTCATGATTTTTTGGATCTGACACCTGAAGCACAAGCAACAAAATAAAAAATGAACAGTGGAATGACATTTAACTTAAAAACTTCTGCAAAGGGGGATACCTGGGTGGCGCAGCGGTTTGGCGCCTGCCTTTGGCCCAGGGCGCGATCCTGGAGACCCGGGATCAAATCCCACGTTGGGCTCCCAGTGCATGGAGCCTGCTTCTCCCTCTGCCTGTGTCTCTGCCTCTCTCTCTCTCTCTCTGTATGACTATCGTAAATAAAAAAAAAATAAAAATAAAATAATAATAAAAAAAAAAAACTTCTGCAAAGGAGCACCTGGGTGGCTCAATTGGTAAGCATCTAACTTCAGCTCAGGTCATTAGCCAGAGGTCCTGGGATCGAGCCCCACATCAGGCTCTCTGTTTCTCCCTTTCCATCTGCCCCTCCTCCCCACTTATATTCTCCCTCTCTCTCTCAAATAAATAAATGAAATCTTTATTTTAAAAAAGCACAGCTAAAGAAACCATCAACAAAGTGTAAAGAAAACCTACAGAATGGGAAAAATATTTGCAAACTGTATGTCTGATAAAGAGTTAATATCCAAAACATATAAAGAACCCATATGACTTAATAGCAGAAACCCAAATAACCCAGTTAGATGACGGGCAAAGGACCTGAATAGGCATTTCTCCAAAGAAAATCTGTGAAAAGCCAGGTGGTACATGAAAAGATGCAAATTAAAACCACAGTGAGGAATCACCCCACAGCTGATGGAATGGCTGCCATCAAAAAGGCAAGAGATAACAAATGCTGCTGTGGATGTGGAGAAAGGGGATGCTTGTGCACTGTTGGTGGAATTGTAAATGGATACATTTACATCCATTTGGATGTAATGAAAATGTCCTTATGGAAAACAATGTGGAGGATCTTCAAAAAATTAGAATTAGAACTACTATATGACCCATCCACTTCTGGAAATATATCCCGAAGAAACAAAAACACTAACTCAAAAAGATATATGCACCCCCATGTTTATGGCAGCATTATGTGCCATAGCAAGACATGGAAACAACCTAAATGTCCATCCATGAAGATATAGAATAGAATATTGTTCAGCCATAAACAGCAAAGGAACCCTGCCCTACTTGGCAACGTGGGCGGACCTTGTAGGCATCATGCTGAGTGAAGTGAGTCAGACAAAGAAGGATAAATACTGTATGATCTCACTTATATGTGGAATCTAAACAAACAAACTCATAGAAAAAGAGGTCAGAGGTGGTTACAAGAAGTGGGGGGTGGGGGGAGGCGAATTAGATGAAGATGGTAAAAGTGTGCAAACTTCCAGTTATGAGATATATGAGTACTAGGGGTACAGTCTACATCATGATGATTATAGCTAACACCACTATATGATATATAGGCAGATTGTTAAGAGAGTAAGTCCTGAGAGTTCTCATTCCAAGGAAAAACCTTTTTTATTTTCTTTTTTTCTCTTTTCTTCTCTTTTTACTGAATCTATATGAGAAGATGGATGTTAGCTGAACCTATCATGGTAATCATTTCATGGTATGTGTAAACCAAATCATCATGGTGTGTAACCTTACGCTTACACAGTGATGTGTGTCAGTCAGCCCTCAATAAAACCTGTGTAAAAAGGTTGTTCTCTCTGAAGCATTTCATTCTGACTCTACTTTGAATCAATGTCCCTCTAAATTCTATAGCATTTATTAAAATAGCATGGCTCAACATATGTTGCTTTACAATCATGTTGGATAATTTTTCATTTAAATTAAATTTATCTTTTTCTTGTCTCCCTAGCGGTAAAATTAAAGATGTATATGCATTCATGATTCTCATATCTAAGTTACTTTCCTGTAGTGGGTAGATGCTCAGTACATAGCTTAGTGTGCCTGCTGAGAGTGGTAGCAAAGAAATATAGTTGAAGCACTGAAAATGGGAAGGTTCGATCCAGCTTTTTGAAAATTAGTGGTACAAATACTTGCTGATAACCTACTATCAGGCACCATTCAAGGTTCTGGAACTCACAGCAATGAATAACCAAATCCCTTACCTCAATGAGGTTATATTTCTGGTAGAGAAATACACAAGCAAATTAGTATGTGGTAAAATGTCAGATAGGGCCAACTGCTAAAGACAGGAAAATAAGAGTATATTTTGAAGGTAAACAGGAAAGGCTTCTGACTAAGGTCCTGAATGGAGCACCAAGATATGATATGGGACAGAGGGAACCCCCTGGGCACAAGCTTTGAGGAGAAAGCCTGCTTGGCATACTTGAGAGCAGGTGAGAAGGCTGATGGAACAGGAGTGATGGGGGCCAGGAAGGTCAAGGGAGCCAGGGTTTGCATAATGTGCAATATTGTAGACTATACCAGAAGTTCGATTTTAAGTGACCCAGAATACCTTCGAAAGACTTTGATCAGGATAGTGGCCTGGCCTGATACACATTTTGAGAAAATTACTTTGTCTTCTGTGTGGAGAAGAGATATTTGAAGAAGATGACAGAAGGTGTTGTGGAAGTAGAGGTGAAGAATGATGTGGACGGGTCTGGAATGTTGGTGATAGAGTTGAGGCAAAGTGGTTGGAGTCTGTCTGTAGTTGAAGATGGGAGCAACGGGATTTGCTGATGGAATGGCTATGTGATGTGTTTGTGTGTGATTATAAACAAGGTGGGTAAAACTTAAAAAATTAAGTAATGAAAAAAATTAAGTAGTGTAATAGTGGCTTTCAAATAGAATATTTAATCTAGTTTGCATTTTTAAAAAATCGCAGAGGTATCTTTAAACAGTGGACATTTTAAACTATTGCTCCTAAGAAGTGCTAAAGAGTTCCAAGATTATTTAAAAGTACTAAATAAATGACAAAATAATAAGATCAAAAGGCGCTTGGAGTGATCACTTGCATTTATGACATTACCATTCTGAAATCTCTATGTTTTAAACATCTTTTTGTAGACATGGCATTAATTATATTTTAAAATTTTTGCTGTGTCTTGAAAAACTTTGTTGTGGGAGACATGATTCACTTGAGAATATTTTGATTTCTGTAACCTGTATCTTGTACTCACTTTTAAAATAGACCCAGTTTGGTATAATCTTTGGTATCTCTTGTGACTTGCCTGAAATTTGAATACATCTCCTTTCTGATAAAAGGAAAGGGAATTTGCTAAAATAAGTGTGTAAGAACTAGCATTAATACTTAGGTAATAAATTCAAATAATTAAAATAATACTTTGTTTTAAAAACTATTAGGCATGTTTCCTGTAGTAGTTGGTTATTCATTGTTTTATCTTTTTTAGTGAATTGGTTGATTTTTTTTCTTGATACAATACTGCTTACAAATAGCATTTAGTATATCTTATACCATATTTTTCTGAGAAACTCAGAACTTCATCAAATACATTAATTTTTACAATAATTTTTATAATTGTGAGGTGGTAATTATTTGTCCCCATTTCTTAAAGTTGAGACAATTTAAGAGATAGGAAAATGAGTATCTGCCTCTAGAAATTGTTTTCTAATGCCTCCATGACTGAGGTAACCTCTATGTAGAACACTTTCCTTCTAGAAACAGCAGGTTTTTGACTCTTTATGTTTTTTTGTTCTGAAATTCACCTCCCTGACATTCATACTGACTCCACAACAGGGTAAGAGTTTGATTTTGGTAGGGTTATAGGGCCGATGTTGGCATGGATGGATGTTATGGTCAAACTAAATTTGTTGGATGATAATTTTTTAATGACCGTCAAGGAAAGTTATTATTTGTTTATTACTTAATAATGTGCTATTTGGAGCAATTTGTGTATGAATTTCTATTTTTATTCATTCTTTCAGTAGGAATATATTGAGCGCTATTTTTTCTAGTCATTGTGGTTGTTTACTCACTAGAAATTTCAAAACAAACCTTGTTAGATTTTGTACCTACTGTCTTATAAGAGGGTGCAGTATAATTTTTAAACCTCTTATACAGGCAGAGGGCCAAGTACAACAGAACAGATAGAATTTATTGCTTCCCTCCTCTGTATCTTCTTATCTGCTTTGTCAGATATTCTTTAATTACATAACAAAACTTTTCATTGTATATATAGCTAAATAGAAAATGATGATTTCTTTTTTTTTTTAAGAGAGAGCACGTGCACACGTGAGTGGGAGGAAAGAGCAGAGGGAGAGGAAGAGAATGAATCTCAAACAGGCTTCATGCTAGGATGTTGGGCTCAATCTCATGTCCCTGAGATCATGACCTTGAGCCGAAATCACAAGTCGAATGCTTAAGCATCCCAGAAATGAGCCACTCAGATGCCCCAAAAATGATTAAAATACTGATTTTGATCACAAGGCTCTTTGACCAAAATTTTACCAGTGCAGTGCTCATAGACAGTTTCCTATTTTAGTTAGATCAGGGAAGGGACAGCACATGCTTTAGACTCCTGAAATAGAAGGTAAAATTGACTTTGTTAGGTGAAGGATCAGTGAAAAAGTTACCTGACAAGACAAGGTAGTAGTGTTGCCTGGGATAACCCTTTGATTCCTTTGGGTAAGGTCAAACAGAACCCGTGAGGAAGGTCATCCTGCATGATTTGGAAGACAAGTGTTTACAAGACAGGTTGTTTTCCCTGGCTCTGATTGAGTACATATAACTATCTTCTCTGGGCCTCAGTTTTTCTAGTTCTCAAATGAAGCATCAGATATGGTCCAGAGACATCTCCATAAAATTCTTATGTTGAAATCCTATTCCCCAAAAGTGATGGCATTAGTAAGTGGGCCTTTATGAGGTGATTGGGTCATGAGGGTAAGAGCCCTCATCAGTAGAATAAGTGCTCTTATAAAGTAGACCCCACAGAGTTCCCTTGCCCCTTTCACTCTGTGAGGACACAGTGATAAGATGTATCTAGGAACCAGGAAGAGGGCCCTCACCCGGCCATACTGGCACCCTGATCTTGGACTTCCCAACCTCCAGAACCATGAGAAATAAATGTCTGCTGTTTATATGCCACTCAGCCTGGTATTTTGTGACAGCCTGAACACGCTAAGACAGCACCAAACTTTATTTTATTTATTTATTTTAGCACCAAACTTTATAATGTTGAGTCTCTTTCGAATCTGAGAGACGTGGGTTCCAAAAATCAGCTCTGCCATTGATTTCACATTATTTCTTAACTCCTCTTAGTCTTCATCTCATCTGTACAGTGATGATAATGATACACAATCTCTAAGGACTTGGGAAAATTTGAGATAAGAGATTCAGCATTTAGCATAGTGCCTGCTCCATGAATGGCAACCAAAAAGAATGAATTGGGAAGGTTGTAACAAGGTCCATGTTTCCAGAATCACTCTCAGGTGCTATTTTGGGGATGTTTATCCATTCTGTGTTGTGCCTGTGGGGTAACCTCCATCTGAAATGTTGTAGCTCTTAGAAACAGCAAATTCTTTGCTCTTGTTCTCTTTGTCTCAGGAAGAATTCACTTTGTAATCTGATGTTTTTACATTGGAGCTTGCTTTCTCAACATATATACTAACACTGTGGAATTAGGTTGGTTTCCTATTGTCTCTGTTACTAAATTAGACTAAATTGTTATTGTTTAGAAAACTCTTGTTAACAGGGTCCTCAGTAACTGAGCCCTCGGTGAACATTGCCTTGACCGATGCTTTAAGCTTCTGACACTCCTCCTTTGAAAATGCCATTAGCTCTGGAGCAAGTAATATCCTGTGATGTAAAGGAGACACAAGAGAATGAGTGTATGTTCTCCTGCCACAGCATCCAGATCCAATTCTCAGTGAAAACTTGCTTCCTTCTGTGTTCTACTCAACCACACAGAAGCAGGACATCATCAGGCTGGCACCAGGGAGAGAAGGATCCTAATACAGTGGCACCCCAGAGTTGAACAGTAGGCAAGCTGTGGCAGAGGGGTGGTATCTTCACAAGCCAGGCCAACTGGTGTGGATGGTATGAATTGTGAACCCCTGACTGTAAAAGGGGCTTGCACCGAGGCTGGTAATTAGACAGGTTTCCTTTCTAGAGATGAGTGGACATATAGCGCTGTGTGAGTCTAAAGTGTACACCCTATTGATTTGATACATTTATTTTGCAATATGATTGCCATTAAAGCCCTAGCTGACACGTCTTTTGCATCACGTAGCTGTCATTTCTTCTGGTGTTAGGAACAAGTAAGATTTAGTCTCTTAGCATGTTTAATGTGCATAATACAATTTTGTTGTCTATAATTGCTGTGTATTAAATCTACTAGTTGCAAATATATACCCTTAAAGGGCATCTCCCCAGGCCCCCTACCTCCCCAGCCCCTGGTAACTACCATTCCACTCAATAGTTTTTCAAGTTTGCTTCTTTTAGAGTCCCTCTATGACGTATCATACAGTATTTGTCTTTCTCTGACTTATCTCACCTAGCATAATGTTCTCAAGGTCCATCCATGTTCACAATAGCTATTTTTGTTTGTTTGACAAACAACAAACAAACATCTTGTTTGACATCTATGACTTTTTTTTTCCTGCATGTATCCTTTAGGTGAAACAGTTTGACTTCATGCAGAAAAGCTTTTATCATAAAGGTAGTGATTTTATTCAAAATTAAAATGTTTTGTTATTTTTGTATATTCCATATATTTCATTTCCTGTATTCCATCAACTAATACCTTTAAAAAAAAGATGATTTAATGAAGGAGAAAGTTTAGATAAATAAACCAACACCCACTCATGTATGCATCTACATAATGCATGTGTACATATGGATATTTATATATAAAGACAGAAATTTAAGAGTTACATGTGAATGTTGATTATATAGCAGGGGCTGGAGAGTGAGCAACACAATTACATGTATGGTAATGAAGGAAGAACAATGACTGTGCTGTAATTTCCCTACTCTGCTTATTTTGCTGCTGGCAGCTATTATGAAAAGCAGGTTGTTGGAATACAAAACACTAAATAAACAAAAGAACTGTCATTTTATAAGAGCATTTTATAGAATCTGTCTTTTGAAATACAATAAAAATGTTCACAATCCATGTTTCTCTGCTTATGCCAATTACCCATTGTGTTTACACTTATTCATTTATGCATGGAAGTTTCAGTAGGAAAATACAGTCATTTTTGTAAATGTTAGATTTATAAGCCTCTGTAAAAACAGGCTCATTCAAACAAACAAAAAAAAGCAATCAGATTGCAAAATGGCAAATAAAAGGGGAGCCTATCCTTATAGAAGAAAATATTAAATTTTAACATTATGTTGAAATAGACAAAGGGACCTACTGCAGACTTTTCAAGTGCTCATTTTGCTTCCACCACTATGGTTCGGCTTACAGATGGTCCATGCGATAGTTGCCATAGAAACCAAACCTTTTTCATCAATCTCTCTCCGTTGCTATGGTGTGTTTGGGGTTGCTGCATGTAAACTTTTGTATTAAGTGTCATTTATGTTTTTCATGACTGACCTTATAATGAAGCATATCGATTACGCATTAACCAACAAAGTATAGCATAAACTGATGCATTACTGCTAACCATCAGTTACTAAGTAGAATGGGCAGACCTGAAATTATTTGTAGACGTGTTCTGTGCTTTTTTTAACCAGGCTATTTGAAGCATTAATGTGATAAATAAATAAATAAATAAATAAATAAATAAATAAATAAATAATCTATCTATCTTGTTTGAATCGACAGAAGTAGAACCTTTTTTTCTTGAAAGTGATCCTTTCTCTTGTAAGATTGGAGATTTCCTCAGAGTTAATCTGTAACAGGATTTAGAAATCCTGTGTTGTGATTTTTGCTCTGACATTTGATGTGTGGCTTTAGGCAAATCATCAACCTCTGGAATTAACCTCTGGATTCATTATCATGAGACAATGAAACAGTGGCATGATAGAGTTATGGTAAGCCCCTTGAGTATTGGTACACACCTGTTTTGTTCACTCTTTTTTTTTTTTTTATGATAGTCATACAGAGAGAGAGAGAGGCAGAGACATAGGCAGAGGGAGAAGCAGGCTCCATGCACCGGGAGCCTGACGTGGGATTCGATCCTGGGTCTCCAGGATCGCGCCCTGGGCCAAAGGCAGGCGCCAAACCGCTGCGCCACCCAGGGATCCCTATTTTGTTCACTCTCATGTATTCAGAGCCTGGTTTCAGTGCCTAGAAAAGGAGCCTGGAACGTAGGAAACATTCAGTGGTACTTGCTGATTGAATGAATGCACATGTTGTTTATGATCACGCAAGCATCTCATATTTTAGTTTCTGTGGTAAGTCAGTTTCAAGAGTAGGCTTCATTTCATTTTAATTCAACACATTTTCATAGAATTCCTAGTAGTGGTAAAATGCTTCACTTCTTGTTTGATTCCTTACATTTTACCAAAAAAATTGGCTTTCATTCTTTCATTGGATTCTATATTCTGAATTCTCTAATTTTTAATAATCTGTGGATCTCAAGTGTTTTGTTGTCATTGTTGTTGTTCACAGCTTAAGGTATGCATCCTTGAATATAAATTTTCTGATCATTCCTTTCAAGGTACATTATTAACAAGGCACTTGTCTATCCAGTGCTTAGAAGCACGAGCCTTTGATGCAGGCCGACTGAACTATAAACAGACTACCTCTGCCCCATTGAGAAGGCTACGTCCCATGCTTCATATCTAATCTGCATGACCTCCAAGCCAGACTCCTGAGTCTTGCAATTGAATGGGGCCTGGTATGTTCATCAGTCCTTCCTTCTACTGCAGCAGCTTGGACTTGGAGGTAGGCAGGGGATGGTTTTGACTCTTCCCCGCTCCTCATCAAACCTAACTCGTCTGGTGCTGCAGCTCAGATGAGAACTGATGGCAGCAAGGATTCCATACAACCTGTCAGAGATGGCAAGATGTCTTTGTTCTTGCTCTGGTTCCCTCTATTGCTGTCTGTGGGTGGGTCCCGGAGAGAGGCTACACCTGCTTATAGTTTCCGCAGCTCCCTCTCCCCCAAGAGGAATCTCCAAAAAGGATAACCATCTTTCCTTGGACTCTTGACATCATCCTCTCCCTAACTTCCTTCCTACATGGAACATCTTCTTTCTTGGGCTACTGTGGGGGCACCCCCAGCAGCCATTGCCTTGGGGCCACAGATACCGTGACTCCCTGCAGCCCCATTCTTCTGTTCCCCTGCCCCCATGCTATGCCCTATGCCAGTCTTCCCTCTTCCCTGTCGGCTACTGTGGCTCCAGCAAGCCTTCTTCCTCCTTTTGGAAGGATTTACTTAAGGAAATGTAGATACAAGGCACAGCTGTATTCATGCACTTCCCCCAGACTCCTGGAGGCATCCAGACTCTCCCAGGGACACCCCCAGCATGCTCTGACCCTCTCCAAAGGGAGTGCTCAGTGAGGCAGAGGTGTTTCCTGCTGGTGCTAAGAAAGGACAAGCAAAGGCCAGATGGAGATGCCATCTCGTTGGTAGGTAAAGTAGGATATCCTCACATATACAGATACATCAAATTTTTAAATCCTCTAGGGAGCATGGACTGCTATATCTTAGTTCATAAACATTATATCCTAGAGCATTATCTCACATGTAGTTATCATTTACCAAAAATTAAAGTTTATACCATATATAGAAGCCATATGGTACTTACATCTGTAAGTAAGCACCTGTATACCCTGAGTTTATTTTTTTTTATTTTTTAAAGATAGATTTATTTATTTATTTATTTATTTATTTATTTATTTATTTATTTATTTATGATAGACACACACACAGAGAGCGAGAGAGAGAGAGGCAGAGATACCGGCAGAGGGAGAAGCAGGCTCCATGCTGGGAGCCCGAAGCGGGACTCGATCCCAGGACTCCAGGATCGCGCCCTGGGCCAAAGGCAGGTGCCAAACCGCTGAGTCACCCAGGGATCCCCTACCCTAAAGTTTAAACAATCATTTGCACACATTCATTTACTGTTTGATCCTTCATTGTTCTCTCTTTTCAAATATATCTAGCATGTACATTCTAATAAATATGGGGTATTATGTTGAGTGCCATACAAAAGGAACTTCATTTGCTACTTAAAAATAGTTACTCTGAAACAGATTTGTCATTGTACCAGCAGGACCGAAAAGAAAATCTAGTAGAGTGTTGATGTGGAATTCTGCATTGTACAGGTTGACACATGCATATTTTGTTTGTACAGCCTTTTTTTTTTTAGTCTCAAGGTTCTTTTTTAAATCCCTGAATTTAAAAAAAGATATAGATATGATGTGCATCTTTCTAGTCAGAAGGACTGTAAAATGATAGTGAAACACAAATACTTGAGAGCCAAGCATATAAACACGTCCCTGGGCTGACCAGCCCTTTTCTTAACCACTATGACAAGCTCCAAAAAGGCATGATCACCTTATCTGTTAAATTTACATTAGCAGTCTGGCACTCAGCCTGAAGGATGTCTGAAGTCCTTCCCTACAGTCAGCTCACCTACTGGAAAGGCAACTCTTAAACTTAATATTTTATTTATTTATTTAAAAGATCCAAAAATAATAATAAAAATAAAAGATCTTATTTATTTTTTAGAGAGAGCACCAGTTGTGGGGCAGGAGAGGAGGGAGAAGCAGACTCCCCACCAAGCAGGGAGTCCGATGTGGGTCATGATGGCCAGGAAGATGCAGGACTCGATCCCAGGACCCTGGCATCACGACCTGAGCTGAAGGCAGACGCTTAACCAACAGAGCCACCCATGTGCCCCTTAAACTTAGTATTTTAGAGAATCTCCAAGCCACAGAAAATACCATGTTTAGAGAAAGAAAATCTCAAGCAAAAATGAATTCTAAAGAATCCTAAATAAATGCTCAACCAACATCTGTATAATAACGCAGGGTGAGACTGAGCTTCTCCTGTGGGATTCCGTGTTGTGTGGCACTCCCTTGCTTGATCGTGGTGAGAACACTGAATCTCAGCTTGGAGAATGCTCATATGTAAATGAAAACTAAATCTAATCAACACAAAACGAATATAATCTTTTCCAGATTAGCTGCCATTCCATATTACCTGTCTTCCTCTGCTGTGGGTCATGGGTTTGAGTACGCGTGAAAAATCATGTAAATAGAATGCCTTATTAGTGCTTGGAGGAAGATTTGCCTTCAAAATAACTTTTCATCACACACACAAAAATGTGGCTTTTTTTTTTCAAATCATGTGCCTTAGGCAAGAAACAGTTTAATGGCAAGATCAACCTCACGGAGCACTAAAAATTTTCTTTGCTAGATGGATGTGTTTCTCCAGGGGCTTTCTGCTTTAACTTACAAATGGTTATTACATTTTCAAGGAAAGTCTTCTTGTAACTCTCAATGTCAACCTATTTTTGACTTTTACAGCAGGAAACTGAAGTGAGGATGTGCTTTTCCAGATGTTTCCATCTTGCTTTTCATTATTAACTGAGTGGCTTTATAAGTCGTTACCTAATTTTGATCTATATGGGTACTCATAGATCTATTTGCAAAGGTGTAAAAACGTTGCAGTCTTTTTACTTATATATACTTTATTGAGTTGGGAGGAGTTGCTATATATTCACTGTTGATATATATTTATATATAGCATATCAAACTTGATGTTTTGAACATTTTATTATAATTAGTGCCAACAACTTTGTTTTAAGGGAAACATGTCTCTTTTGAATTTAGGAATTAGTATTTCCAAAAGTATTGATTTTCTTGAGGTATAGACAAGAGTCCTGCCTTGAGATCCACACTGGGTATAGAGCCTGCCAAAGATTCTCTCCCTCTCTCTCTGTCCCTCCCCCTGTGACTCCTCCCCCACACTTGTGCATGCATGGTCTCTCTCTAAAAATAAAAATAAAAAATGGATAGAAGCAAAAAAAAGGAAAAGAATGTTTTTCTTCATACCATCAGACACTTGAAGCGAATTTCTCAGAGAAGCTTTGCTGAAGTTGAAAAAAGATCCCTTGTAGGTTTATGGAAGGAGAGAATGTTCTATCCCTCAGTTCAAAAGTGAACTGTTCTCACTATGGCCATGTTTCTGGTGATTCCATTTGGGAGCATGACAGAGTTGGGATCCACCAGGCAAGTGCTCAGACTTTTAGACTGTATTGAAATGTATTGGTGAGCGTAGTCAATTTTAAGCCAGTGTAATAAATATGTCAAAGGGATAATGTAGCCATAGAATAGAAAGAGAGATAAGCACACACATATGCAATCCTTATAGAATCCTCTTTGATAAAAGGTGATAATTTGTTTCCCCATAGACCTTGAGAGTTGGCAGGGTTTGGGAGTGACTCTGTAGAGCCAATAAATGGAATGTCACCGCCATTAAGAACCTGGGCTTTTGGATTCTAGAGAAGGCCTGGGTTTGAGTGTTTGTCATGCTGCTCGCCAACTCTGTAAGTCTGGGTTATGCTTACTTACCCTTTCTAATCCCCATGCCCTTGTCTGAAAATTGATTATTATAAAGAATTCTCCCTTCTAGAGTTGTTGTTTGCATCAAACATAACATTAATGTATTATTGTTACAGATCCAAAATTTAACCTAAGTTTTTCCCTCAGCCTACCTAGCTCATCCTAATTGAAGAACTTAAATTATTTTAAAGTAAAATTAAAATATTTGTGATTTTTGCATGCCTATTATGGAACGTGGAATAACAGAGTTGATAGTAGTATGGCATTTAGACTCAGCATGTGGTTTGGGATCAGGGGTCCTCTATCTTCCTTCTGTGTACATGGACATGTTTCTCAGCCTTCTTAAATTCCTCTTTCCCCACCTGTAAAGAGGCATCATTGTAGTCACTGCTTTGCAGAATGGGTGTGAAGATTCAATGAGATAGCATCTGAAGCACTGAGCATGGAACCTGGCTTATGGTAAGGCCTCCATACATGTGAGCTATTCTTACCATTGGGGATGTTTTCACTTGGGAGAAGTGTCTAGTAAATTAATTTGAAGCTGAGAGATAGGATAGGAGAACCAGAAGAGCAGAGAAAGAGGAAGATAGAAAACAAGGCTGCAGACGGATTGGGACTGGCAGGCAGGGGACTCAATTAATTTTGAATGGATGAGTAGACATCCATTTGACTTTCTACTTAGATGTTCCTACCATCTCTGAAACTCTTGCCTTTGGAATGCATAATTCTCTATTCTTTATATAAACATTTATTAGCAAATAATTTGGCTGGTTCTATTTTTAAAAATGTGTCATGCAACTTGAGGGGTGCCTGGATGACTCAGTAGGTTTAGCATCGGACTCTTGGTTTCAGCTCAGGTTATGATCTCAGGGTCATGAGATTGAGCCCCACATTGGGCTCTGTGCTCAGCATGTAGCCTGCTTAAGATTCTCTCCCACCCCCTCTGCCCCTCCCCCTGCTGGAACTCTCCCACTCTCTCTAAAAAAAATATATATATACACACACACACACACACACATATATACACACACACACACATATATATCAAAATATATAACTTGAAAGACATACAAAAGGGACAAAGAATAATAAAATAAAATATTGGGGATCCCTGGGTGGCTCAGAAGTTTAACGCCTGCCTTTGGCCCAGGGCATGATCCTGGAGTCCAGGGATCAAGTACCACATCAGGCTCCAGTCCCACATCAGGCTCCATGCATGGAGCCTGCTTCTCCCTCTGCAGGGAGAAGAGAGTCTCTGACTCTCTCTGTGTGTGTCTCTCATGAATAAATAAAATAAAATATTAAATAAAATAAAATATTAACTGGGTTAATTTTTATGGCCAAACACTTGTTGCCCTTTATGTAGCACTCCCTTGTTCTCCCACTGGCAGAAACCATCACCTCAATCCTTAAATCAGCTCCATGAATTTTTCATATTTTCTTTATGTATGAATGTCTTTAAGCAGTGCCTTCCTGTAAGTTGTATTTACGTGTTTCAGCTTCATATTAAGAACAGAATACTAGAGTATGCTTCTAACACTTTTTGTCTGCTAAACATATGGTTGTAATTCATCCATAATGTTACACATAAGGATGGTTCACTCATTTTCATGCAGCAAAATACTCTATTGTGTGAATGTAGTACCGTTCATTTACTGCTTTCTGTTAGTGCATATTTAGTTTAGGTAGTTTCCTTTTTTGGCAGGGGAGGGACTAGGGCCTACAATGATATTTTGGATACCAGGTGCATGAGTCCTGCTACAAATGTGCAGGAGTTTTTCTGAGCAATGCTTTTGTGATCCTTTCTGAGTTATAGTGTATATAGAAATTAGTATTTTTGCAGGCTATTCACAGCTGCAGCAACTGGGTACCCTCAGCCCCCAACACACCTCTCTCCAGGCCTCAGCTGCTCCTAAAGCTGAGTGGATTGATACCTCAGCCACTATTGGAACTCATTTGCTTCAGTGACCTGGTTGAGAAGCTCGTCCTAAGGTATACCTTGGAATGGAATACCCCAGGTGTCGACTGTGCATATTTTTGCCTTTATTATTGTCAAATTGTTATCAAAAATAGCTGTGTCATTTCTACATCCCCAGCAGCAGGATATAAGAGTTCTTATTCTTCCACAGCTTTATCAACACTTGGAAATATTGAACTTTTTCACATTTTTGTCTGTCTGACCCTCTTTTGCTTTTATACCTTGCCCTTATATCTTTTGCCATGTATCTGTTGTGCTGCTACCTTTTTATACTGGGCTGTATAAGACATTTATATATCCTTTATAGCAACTCTTTGTCAGTTACAAGTGTTGCAAGTATCTACTCCCAGTCTATACATTGTTTTCCCACTTGCTTTTGGTTTTTTGATGAGTATTGGTTCTAAATTAGAAGTTGCTGCTGTCAACTTCAACAATTTTTTTTTTTATGTTTTACATTCCTTATCTTGTAAGAAATCCTGCCCTGGTAACCAGGGCATAAAAAATATTTTTTATGTTTACTTCTAAATTTTCTAAATTCTTGATTATTTCTTTGTATGATATAAGGTAGGGATCTAATTTTATTTTTTTGTTTGGATAATAAATTGTTCCAGGGCCGCTTATTAAATGGCCTTTCCCCCTAACACACAGATTGGAAGGGACAGCCTTGTCAAAATACCAGGTGCCTGTTCTGATTTTAAGTTTGATGTTTTTATTTTGAGAATACAACTTTAGGATTAAAACTATACTTCATCCTTTTGAAATTAAAATTGCTAGATTGGAAATAAGATTTGGGTTCTGATTCAGATAGAGAGCAAAAGCCCCAGGACTAGGGCATCGCTGGGTGGCTCAGCGGTTTAGCGCCTGCCTTCAGCCCAAGGCGTGATCCTGGAGTCCCAGAATCAAGTCCCACCTGGAGCTCCCTGCATGGAGCCTGCTTCTCCCTCTGCATGTGTCTCTGCCTCTCTCTCTCTCTCTCTCTCTCTCTCCGTCTCTCATGAATGAATAAATAAAAATCTTTTAAAAAAATTTTTAAAAAGCCCCAGTACTAGTCAATAAGATAAATAGTATATATGATCCGAGTTGAAATTATTAGAGGTTTTTGGTTTTGAATACAAGTTCAAGTTCTTCTACTTTGGAAGTTTGTGGTAAAGCACATGAGGAAGAAAGGGAATAAAAGACCCTACCTCTGTAAATGATTACCCCATGCAGCTAGAATATCAGTTGTGGGAGCAACGTGGTCAAACCTCATTCCGAGTTTGTTCACCCGTGGCCCTCCATAGCTGGTCACATGACTGACAGCCTGGGTATAGAGGGAACCCGCTGGGGCTACTTTCCTCATAAGAGGAGGTAGCTTGTGGTAGACCCTTCTGGGTAGCAGTGACTGAGCTCAGTAAAGTGAGCCCTTAACCTCTTTGATCTTGGTTTTCCCACCTATCTTTTTTTAAATTTTTTTTATTTATTTATGATAGTCACAGAGAGAGAGAGAGGCAGAGACACAGGCAGAGGGAGAAGCAGGCTCCATGCACCGGGAGCCCGACGTGGGATTCGATCCCGGGTCTCAAGGATCGTGCCCTGGGCCAAAGACAGGCACCAAAGCGCTGCGCCACCCAGGGATCCCGGTTTTCCCACCTATTAAACAAGGAATATGGAGCAGGTGATTTCTCATGCTTTCAGTTTTTGGCAGTATGTGGTATGTAACTATGCATAACTATAAAACAGTCACTGTAGAACCAAAGAGCTGGCCAGTGGCTTTCAGAATCAGTTAGATGGCCTTATCTTTGTTCCTTCAAAGACGCATGATGTTTCATTTTATAATGCCAGAATATCATATTTGAAATAAATACCAACTTAATTTTGGAAAGTGTAGAAATTTTTTAAATAATTTCCTCACTTCACTCCATAACGTAAATTATCCTACAAATAAAAGTACTTTATTAAAATTCTCCACTGGAATGTCAATTTTATTGATGTGTTTTCAGTGACATACATCAAATTTTGAGAGCCCCTTTATGCATGAAATTGCTATAGACTCCATATGGGGTAGGAAATTATTCTTTGATCTCCAGCACTGTGGTCATACACACCAAAAAGTACTTCTTTTAGGCTGCTTGCAAAGAAATATAATATAAGGGCTAAGAGAACCATCTCTAGAGTTAGATCGGAGTTCCAGTGGTCAAGATTTAGGAAGATGACCCTGAAGACATTAATCAGCTTCTCTAAGCCTTGAATTATTTTTTCTCCTGTGAAATGCAGAGAGTAGGAGTAATTAATTCACATGACCCTGAATTTTTAATGAGATAATGCATGCCACATGCTGTTAGTTCACATAGGTGAAGAATATGCACTACCTACTAATATTATTATTGATGTCTTTCTAAATTTTTTAATTTTTATTTATGAAAAATCATTGTACAGCTCCAACTTAGGCTGAATTCTTTACCCTCTAACTATAGACTTTTCCCAATTTGTTTCCCAAAACTTTAAATTTCTGTACACAGAGTTGACATTATTTGCCTAATGCACTTCTATGATCTGGATCAGACTTTGTACTTAAAAAGTGATTCATCTTTTTATCATTTACATGTTGTGAAAAACTGGAAAGATAAAAAAGTTTAGAAAAATCTTTTTCTACTATTTATCTACTTTTGTGTGTAATATAATCCAAAAATAGTTTTGGAAGGTCAGTGTCCAAAAGACAGATTTTTAACTTTTGTGCTATAAAGGAAGTTCCATGTCTTATCTTACAGAGAAAAAAAATGTTATAGAATCCTTTGTTATGCTTCTCACAGCCCTGACTCCTCTGTCCCTGGTAACAGGGTCAACAGGTAAGAATCTTCACAGGCATCTGGGAAAGGCTCTGGTGACCATATAGGAAAAGAAGGTAGCTCTCTCTCTCTCTTTTTTTAAGATGTTATTTATTTATTCATGAGAGACACACAGAGAGAGAAAGAGAGAAGCAGAGACACAGGCAGAGGGAGAAGCAGGCTGCATGCAGGGAGTCCGATGCATGACTCGATCCTGGGTCTCCAGGATCATGCCCTGAGCTGAAGATGGCACTAAACCGCTGAACCACCTGGGCTGCCCAAGAAGATAGCTCTTAAATTCAGTTTATGCAGCCCCAATAAAACAAAACAAAAAGCCAAGAAAAAAAATCTATTACATGATATTTCTTTATTTTCAGCCTACATTAGTAGAATGACTGCCATGTAGGTCAACTCCAAGTCATTTGCATATGCAAATAATCTTAGCAGTTAAATATTTCATACTTTACAAAACAGTAAATTTTATATTAGATTTATCTGGCAAGTGAATATAAATTATTTGCCGTGAAAGTTGCATCATTTTTTCCCATGCACTCATCCTTATGCTAAATTCTTTTTTAAATTACATTTTTATAAGGAATTCCTCCCAGTACTATGCCCCAAAATACATAAAAATAGCCGACTAAATATTTGTAGATAAAAGGTTAATTCCTGATCGTTTCCTCAGGGTATCATAAATGTTCTTTTCTGAACAAGAAATATTCTCTGAATTTCTATGAATCAAAATATAATTCCCACACATGCGGTAGAACCTATGCTCTTCCATTATTCATATAATATCCTTCTTCGATTGGAGGCTGGCAAGCTGGGAACACATACAAGACTTAATGAATGATGAAGTGGGTTACTTTCCCAGCTCCACATTGAACTCGAAGATACATGTCTTTCATGAAATATCACTGGTACTTTTTATTTTTCCTGGTATGTATTTGTACTTGCATTGCAATTTGCCCCCCTCCCTTTTATTCCAAGTATGTAGAGATAAGTTCAAATTGGAAATTATTCATTTTGTTTTCAGAAAAATGAAGTAAAATTGTATGTACGTATAAATGCCCTTATAGATATTTGGCTGCCTACATCTTTTGATGCTTAAAACTTTAAAATGGGTGAACCACCGAAATCAGTGACTTATAGGACTGGACCCAGCTGAGAGATTGTCTCTCTACCATTCGTAGTTAAACGTCTGCCTTTGGCTCAGGTCATGATCATGGGGTCCTGGGATTTAGCCCCACATCTAGCTCCCTGCTCAGCAGGAAGTCTGCTTCTCTCTCTCCCTCTGCCTCTGCCCCCCACTCATCCTCACTTGCTCGCTCTGTCTCTTTCAAATAAATAAAATCTTTTTAAAAAATTGCAGAGGATCCTGGAACTGACTTGAAAATAAGTGTTTCTGCCTGGATTTGCCTAAAACCAGAGGACCTCTGCTTTTGCATCCATGTTACCTTCCACAGGGATGATATAAAAATATTTAACTCTAAAAAATATATATATTTAACAACTGTAAAGAGCAGCAGTAGCCTGTCTGGGAGATCACCCACCATAATCTTGCAGAGACGGCTTGTAAACCTTGTGACTGTTAGATCCTGGGGAAGTTTGGGACAGTGATGGGCTTTTGCGGGCTTGGAGCAGTGACTATGGACCAGTAAGCAAGTGTTCCAGGATTGCAACAACTGGTATGGCTGTGCTTGTGTATGTCAACTCAGTGTCTCCCTTGTCATTCACTCCAGTGTTCTTTGCCCAGACTGTGATAGGAGTCTGATACTTATGATCACAATAAAAGGAATACTTATTGCTTACATGGCTTGAGTTTTTAGAGAAAAAATTGGTGAAAAATTTTTGGCCTTATTGACTGTGAAATGCTAACTTTACAGTGCCAAAATTATGACAACGGAAGTCAAAAATATATTGAGTGTTCCTTCACTTTACTTTCCAGCTCCCAGGATGGCATTTCATGGGAGCAGTGACATCTAGTGTTCCCTCCCAAGACAGCAGTGACTCTGAGCTAAGTGTGTTTACTTCAGAAGTAGCCTACAAACTTGATTACTTCTTCCAGGGCCCGACTTTCACCATTTTTGAAGCATGTCACATTAATCTAAGTCAAGGCCTGGTTTGTTCCAGATTTTCATAAGCACTCAGGCAGGTCTGACTGGGAGGCCAGACATTTTCTTGCATTCTGGCTCAGCTCCACACAGTGCTCAGCTCATGGGCCTCCTGGGAATAAGTCATTTCTGGGACCAATCTGTGGCTTTGCAACAAATTTTAAGTGAGTATAAAACTTATTTTAATAAAAAGAGGGCACAAACACAAACCTAGCCTTTTCTCCTATGCATTTTGACCAAAATGGTCATTTTGAATTAGATGTTATTGGGAAGGTCTTGAGAAATAAAAATGGAAACTCACCAAAATCTTTTAGGGTTATACATTTTCTCACTTTTGCTGTTCTCTCTCTCTCTTTAATGCTTAGGATTTCATGAATATATGTTTATACTTCTTGATGAACACAGCAGTAAGGAATTGAGTTTGAGAAAGGAAAAAAAAAATTCATTAACCTTGCATTGCCCACTGAGGGCACCAGGTTGATATTTAAGAGCAGCCTGTGGTTTCTGGTTTGTTTGTTTGTCTAATTGTTTGTTTGTCTAATGGTAGTAAGTAGGTGCTTTTATTGTTTCTTATTTAAATCAATTCTCAGTCCTTTTCTTGCTAGACTGCAAACAGTTAGGCTTGTGGTGATGTGTACCTTTGAAATTTCCAGTTATTACCATTCTATAATTCTTTTATTTTAGTATAAAATGAGTTTTTGTCTTTCTTGAAATTCTTGAGTATGAACCTCTCCTCTAGAGTCTATTAGAAGACTGTTTTCATAGGCCCCTCCAGCCCTTTCAATTTTAAGCAAAAACAAAAAAATACATGGTTCTTTTTATTACTAGTAGGCGTGTCCTAGGATTACAACTTTGTGCGCCACTATTAGCACCTGACTTGGTGAGTGATGTCCATAAGTCAGTGCTAGACTGTTCCTATCTCAGTGGTTTAAGAGCATTCAGTTATTGTAGAGTAGACAATTTTTTTTTTTTTTTAACTGAAGCCTTTTGCAGATTAACACAAATGCTACCCTTGCTGGGAACGGGGAAGAAAGCTGAAGCGCCATCTGCTGGTACCTTCCCTTTTCTCACCAAGTGCAAAGTACTTGTGCTTCAAGACAAATCTATTAGGGGAAACTTGGCCATTCCCTAATCTCTCCACATTCCAAAACCGAGTTCTCATGAAAAGTGTCTTAAAAGCAAGCATAAATAAATGCATTGGGTTATAGGTTGCTGCTGGACAATAGGCCAGTGAAAATACAGATGTACCACCTGGTCAGGATGGAGGTACTCTAAATGCATTTTTTTAACCAATCCATTTTTTGGGGCCATGCTAACCAGATAACCCAGATATCCTTCCTGGACCATAAATGGAAGCTTCATATTCATTCATCTCTTTATATGTTTATTGAACAAATATTTACTTAGTATGTACTATGAGCCAGGCATGTGGGATGTATCAATGAACAAATATTTCTTATTATCTTATATACACTCCAGGACATTCCTGCCTACATGGGTTTACATTTTATGGGGCAAATGCCTAAAAGACACCTACTAGATAAGCCTATTGTTTAGTATGACAGAAGCTTATAAATATTATAGAAAAAAAAGAAACTGGAAATCAGGATAAGGGAGGATGGAAGTGTGTGTTTCCACCTTCCATAGAGAGGTCAGGATAGTCCTCACTGATAGACAGGTTGTCATTTGAGCAAAACTAGATGGAAGAGATAGGTTACATGGATATCTAGGAGGAGAACATTCCAGACAGAGGGAAGTGCAACGACAGCTTCCTCGGGAGGAAGTATGTCCAGTATGTTCAGAAACACCTGGGACACCAGAGTGACTGGGGCAGAGAGAAGGAGGGGAGATGGCGTGCAGGACAGGAGGGGAGAGGGAGAACCAGGCCAGCACATATGCCGAAACATGTCTTGCTACCTTATGTGCTCCCTAGGAAATGCCTGCCTCTGCATCACCTTTTTTTTAAAGATTTTATTTATTTTTTCATGATAGACGTAGAGAAAGAGAGAGAGAAGCAGAGACATAGGCACAGGGAGAAGTAGGCTCTATGCTGGGAGCCCGACGTGGGACTCGATCCGAGGACCCCAGGATAATGCCCTGGGCTGAAGGCAGGCGCTGAACCACTGAGCCACCTAGGGATCCCCTGCATCACCTTTAATAGTCTTTCCTCCCTGGAGAGAGATGTGTATATTCCAGCTTTTTGGTCAGAATCTCACATGATTACCAAGAGCCCCTTGTATCTCTGGTATCATTCTGCATCATGATTGATGTGCCATTGTATCCCTGTATTACATTTTGGAGGACGTTCTAAAGGTTTGAGGGAGAACTGAATTCTCACACCCTGTGCATACTGGGGCTGTGATGGGAAAGGTAGGAGGCTGCCTTCTTTTGTCTAATATGGCATCACCATTTTAACAGAAATATTTCCTGTTGGACTAGTCCGTAACAAATGGAAATCCACAGTTAAAGTTTGTCTTACTAACCTCTGAAGTTATTTTTGCCATTAATGGGATGATAATATACCATTTTGACTAATCAGTTCAACTAAACCCATCGATGGAGTCACAGAGACAATTTGATTTGCGTTGCCATTGCATTAATCCCTCTTGATTCTAATTCAGTTCAATGAATTTGAAATGATAAAAGTATATATTCTTTAAATTTTAGATCCCAAGGAACAATAAATATTCTCTCATGTCACTTTTTCATCCCCTAGGTGAGAAAATAGAGGGCCAGAGAAATTTTCCTGAGGTGCAGCACAGCTCTTCCATCAGCTGTAGTCTCAAATTTATCTCTTTTTGAAAATGCCTCTTCTTCCAGAGTTCAGAGTGGTATTTTTCCACTCTTGTTCTTACAAGAAGACAAGTAAATTTCAGAGATTTGCTGATTATAACTTGCTCCTTTTTTTTTTTTTTTGCCTCAAATATAAAATGACTCAGCGGTCATTGTTCTCTGAGGGTGGAGAAATACATGATTTGAGCTGGTGGTGAAAAATAGGAGATCATGTGACATGATAATTCATTTTCCAGGTGCTATCGGCAGAGACATTTGACCTTCTCAGAAAGGCCTGCCTCTGAGCACTAGACATGGTTAACTTTAAATATAGTTACTAGAGAATGCTTTCCCTAATCCTTTTGCCTTTTCTTCTTAATGTATACAGCCCTAAAATAAATTGTCAAGGACAAGTGGACTAGAACAGAAGACTTATTAGAAATTCTGGCTGGCTCTATAAGTCACTTATGGATTAAATAGCCAGTTGGGGCGTCCTTTGGCCTATGAAAACTTGAGGAAATTTACTTTTTACATTTCCATTTCCCTAAAGCTCAGTAGCTTCTATGATTCATCTTATCTCTGACAAATTTTACTTTGAATCTTAGCTCGTCTTCTTAATTAACTACTTATTGGATACCATTATCTGTATTTCAATAGTCTAGAAGACCCTAAAGGATGAAGTTTGCATTGCCCCCGTATAGGAAAATACAATCTCCTTTGTGATGCAGAGAAATTAACCTGGAGGAGGGATGAAACAGTTTTGCCTGACTGGCTGCTTTGTTCTAGTGAGAGAGGTGCTCAGCTGAGGAGTATGGGAGGGGAGAGAGAGAGAGAAAGAAAAAGAGAGAGAAAGAAGGAGAGACAGAGAGAGAGGAGGGGACACCAGGCAACTTTCTAGAGGTCTTAGTCTTTTATCCTCAAGTCTCAAGAATGTTCAGAACTTGATGCCTGCTTATATTCCAGGGCAAGTACATAAACTCATTCTAAGGCCAAGCAGCAATAATATTGATTATGTCATGGAGCCATATGGAAATTTAGAACGTACTATTTCTTTTTTTTTTAATTTTTTTTTTTTATTCATGATAGGCACACAGAGAGAGAGAGAGAGAGAGAGAGCAGAGACACAGGCAGAGGGAGAAGCAGGCTCCATGCACCGGGAGCCTGACGTGGGATTCGATCCAGGGTCTCCAGGGTCGCGCCCTGGGCCAAAGGCAGGCGCCAAACCGCTGCGCCACCCAGGGATCCCTAGAATGTACTATATCTTATGCCATATGCACATCTGCTAATGCGTGGAACTATTGCTTATTTCCATCAGAATTCATTAGATATCTCATAGGGTTCAGTTAAAGAAGAGTATTTGCTTGTGAACAAATACAGCCATTTTAAAAGACTTTCATATACCCATTAAAGAGAAGTAACATATTTGAAAAGAATATCTCTTTGTCACCTAGTACAATTTTCCTTTCAGTCATTGAAGCAAGCCAACCCAGAATCTCAGAATGCATTTTGTATTGTATCTTCATCAAAAAATGCAATGATTACTTTTTAAAGGTAGGATGGACTAAATTGTTATTGAGGCAGAGTTTCTTTTTATAGAAGCATTCCAGCTAATAAATGAAGGAGGTGGGCAGCCCTGGTGGCTCAGCGGTTTAGTGCCGCCTTCAGCCCAGGGTGTGATCCTGGAGACCCGGGATCGAGTCCCACATTGGGCTCCCTGCATGGAGCCTGCTTCTCCCTCTGCCTGGGTCTCTGCCTCTCTCTCTCTCTCATGAATATATAAATAAAATATTTTTAAAAAATAAATAAATGAAGAAGGACTCCAAATATTATAGTTTCGCCATTCTGCAATCTTTATGAACCATTGCCTGTAGGCAGTGATATCATAGTTGCTAATTCCATAAAGAAGAACCTGGCATATGCTCCTCCTAGGGGGAGTAACAATACACCTATAAAGTGTCCTTGCCACACTCAGATAGAAATCTGATCATACCTCTAGATTTAACTAGCAATCTACACTGGAACATGTTCAGTGACAATACAGGAATTCAAAATCCAGACCGTGCAAAATGTCTACCAGACAAGTGACCAGTTTTCTTTCACAACCCAATTGCAAAGGGAACAGTGAAAAGGGGTGATGGAGGACCCTCTGCAGATTAATGAAAGTTGAGACCCAGCCACCAGTTGCAATGTATAGTCCTTACTTAGATCCTGATTTAAGCAAAAGGTAAAAAAAAAAAAAAAAAAAAAGCTCTAGGACAATAGGGGAACTGTTAAATAGACTAGATATTTACTAATATTACAGAATTACTGTTAATTTGGTAGTTTGCAATCATTTCTTATTAGGTTCTTTTAAAGTAGTACCAATCTTTTAGCAATACATGCTGTAGGATTCAAGGATGAAATGAAAAAAAATAGTATTGAAATTAAAAAGCACATCGATAAATTATATGAAACTTGTCACAAAATTATGCTTTCATTCCCCTGTTAACTTACTTTTTATTGTTCTCTACGTTACATAAATGACCCATAAATCCCTTCTGACACAACCTGAGAACACTTGATGTTTGCTCTCATTCACATACATTTGTTACAGGCATGACACACAGACAAATGACACCATTTACATAGGATTTCGAGAATTACTAATTTTGCTTTAGAAAGAATTCTTTGATTTTGATAGTTTTTGCTTAACCCTTAAATATATGGTCTTCAAATATGAACTGTGGTTTAAATCATATACCCAAACCTTTTACTTCTGTAATGCCAACTATTGATTATTGATGTAAATCATCACAACTCCACAGCATTGTACAATATTATATCATTTAAAATGCTAGCCAGAGGGCACCTGGGTGGCTCAGCTGGTTAAGCCTCTGCCTTCAGCTCAGGTTATGATCCCAGTGTCCTGGGATGGAGCCCCGTCTTGGACTCCCTGCTCAGCTAGGAGCCTGCTTCTCCTCCTTCTGCCTGCCACTCTACCTGCTTTTGCACAAGCTCTCTCTCTCTCTCTGTAAAATAAGTAAATAAAATCTTTTAAAAAAATAAAATAAAATAAAAAGTTAGCCAGCAACAGGTATGCAGCCAATATTTGTTGAATGAATAAGTGAAATTTCATTTCATATGTTAGTTTCTTTGCAAAAAGAAAAGAATCTTATACCCTTAATTCATTCCTCTTGTTCAGTAATTACTGATCAATATATTTTACAAGGCTTTAAGGGTAATCATTTTAATAAAACTACACTGTTTTATACTCATGCAGAAAAGCACATAAAACAGAAATACTCCCATATTTCTTTCTTTTTTTTCTTTTTTCTTTTTTTTTTTTTGTTTTAAGGAACTTCCTTTTATTTTCAAAAGATTTTTTTCTTTATAAATTGTTACATAATCACTAATGAAAACTTTGGAAGTACAAAAGAAGTTTTTATTTCACCACCAGACACAACTACTATGAACATTTTTATTTCTGTTTAGTCTTTTTAAAAATAAAGCTATAATCATATTAAGAAATATTCTTGCCTTCGGTTTTAGAGGCAGAATTGCACTGCATAAATGTTTTCCTTCACATTTCCTCTTGGTATTATTATTTTCTTTAATAAAACAGGAACTTCTCAGCTTTTTAGAAAATGGGAACTCTTCTATCTAGTGCCATAAGCACAGTCAACACTTTCCAGTAACATATCACTGCATCTTAAAAGGGGGGGGGGGGGGCTATTTTAAAATTTTTAAATCTCTATATTTATTTATTTGCCCTGAGAACAACGGGCCTACTTTAATTTCTAGAAATAGTGAGGTTTCATTTGGTGACTACTGTTTTTAGATGGACTTGGAGATTAGTAACAAAACAAATTATACCAAAATACAAAATAAAGAAATAAAATACTGCAGCTTTGCAATACTTTCCTTCCCTCCACTGCTCTGATCAATGCCACTGTTGTATTTTGTCTCTGCAATGTGGGCAAGTAATAATCTATCTTTTACTTTAAACACAGCTAAACTTTTGAACTCTATATCCTGTTGGCCTGAAGCATGGTGAAGACCTACTTTCTTTATGCCCTTTTCCTTTTTTCTTTCCTCCTTCTACCAATTTCTCCTTTCAAAAGAAATCTCTAGTTCCTTTCTAGGCTCAGAGCTCTCCATGTGAGTAGGAATCAGGTTTGCACAACTAAGAGAAGACACCAATTGTGAGAAGTGAGTTGTCTTTAAATTAAAGACATTCCATTCCATTTGATAAGATTGCTTGACCCCTTGCAGTCCCTCATCTTGGAGCTGCTTTACATTTTCCAAAGGCTTTCTTCCTCTAACCAATGGGGAATGGAGCAGATGTTAATCTTATTTTAGTGAGACCTAGGGAGTTGGCATAAGAGAGATCAGCCTAAAGAGCCTGTGTTGGCCAGAGCTGGAAAGAGCCAGACCGTGACCCACAGTTTCCTTGCATCATAGAGTTGGAGGTTATGCCTGGGGACTGGAGGCATATGTCCCACAACCATGACCGACTGAGTGTTTCTTGGAGTTCATTGTTGGCTCACTGTTGGCTCACTCTTCCAAGGTATAAACTTCATAACAGCCTTCTATGGTCTACAGAGCCAAATTGAAGTCAAGCCAAGTCCCTGATTATAGAAGCAGAAATCAGTTAAATGGCTTGACCTTGGCCATCTGCATCTTGACCCAAATGTTTATCTATACCCCAGCCTCTCATTGCCTTTATCCAGATTGGCTTAGCATGGGCACCAAAAACGTTTGCACATTTCTCTCGTCTTCTCTGAGGTAATTGTTCTTCTGTCAGCTAGCCTTCTTTTTGTTCAAGGTCAAGGGCACTTGATTACTTAACAGACATTTCATTTCCTTTGTTATAAATGACTACTGCTTCTCAGTTTTTGGCTTTCTATAAAAAACTTCTAAGACATGTAATCCATTGTATTCTTCCATGTTGGGAGGAGTCAGTGGGACCTTTTAGTACTGGATATTATAAATTCCCCGCCAGGGCGAGGGTGAAGAAAGTAGAGACATGGCTAAGTAGCTTCACAACACTTCCATTGTGTTAAATCTCCACTCACTGCAAACATGTATATGTCATCTCAAAATATTACAGTAGTCTCTCACAATAAATATGTCCCTCATTTTACAGAACAGGAAACCAGGGTTCTAAGAAGTATGACTGGAGTCAGGATGGAACATGGATTTGTGGACACGATAAGCAGGCTATCCTCTGATTGTCATTCAAATAATGTTCAAATATGCCTAGCATTTTCTTAGGGGGGGAGCGGGCTGGCAGTGGTGCTGAGAGATGCTTTTTATATTTCTATTCACTGGTATGGCCACGTTAGCAGGAGTTGGGCCCATTTTGTCAACTTTATAAGAATTACCAAGAGATCTGGTATCTTTTCCCGGAGCATTCTAGCAATGTTTTAGTGCCCCTTATAGACCAGTTGACTCTCTGCTTTCCACTCCTTAATTTGCTGTGGTGCCAGGCTACATGGCCAGTGTGGGGTAGAGAAGGGGTTTCAAATCTGATCTTTTGGGCAGCCCGGTGGCTCAGCAGTTTAGTGCTGCCTTCAGTCCAGAGCATGATCCTGGAGACCAGGGCTCGAGTCCCATGTCAGGCTCCCCGCGTGGAGCCTGCTTCTCCCTCTGCCTGTGTCTGTGTCTCTCAGTGTGTGTGTGTCTCTCATGAGTAAATAAATAAAATATTTTAAAAAGTAAATAAATAAAATCTGATCTTTCTGTGTCCTTTGCTCTACTTTCTGCATCTGAGATTCATGAGTATGTTGCAGCAAATGATCATTAATGAATTACTGTAACTTTGATTGAGTGGCTATTCTATGTCTTACATTCTGTGCATGGCTTTACAGTCTACCAAAGGTTTTTTACAGCTATTATCTCATTTAAATCTTACCCAGAAACTGATGAAAGAGGTAGGTCAGGGGACATCATAACTAAGCTACTTCACATGCACAACAGGGCCTTAATAGGCCAGATACTCTGTCTTTTAACTCCAAGTTTTATGAATTCTGTGTAGCTCTCGTGTTACTGGTCTTATTATTTTTCATTTCATGGGTTTTCATTTGCTGCTGCTCTTCAGCCTGGGAATAAGAAAAAAGGAGGGAAGGAAGAAAGGATTACTTAGTAGCTGCAATTTTGAAGCAAGAAGAATGGCCACTTAAATGAAGCTTCTCCGGTAGCTTCTAAGGATGGCATTAGCCCAGGTTAGCAGCTGTAAAGAAAACCTTCCTTATGAAAAGACTATAGTGATAATGCATTTCCTGACATTAGAGTGTAAGAATTTTGTTTTAAATCACATAATGGGATCATTGAGGCCTCATGGAGGTGAGGCCATTGGAAATGGGTCTTGGTGAGTGAGTCAGAATTCATCCAAAGCCAAAGGGGGTTTGGAGGCAAGACTTTCCTTACTGAGAGAAAGAAGAGGAACACACACCCAGAGGTAGGACAGAGGATGGAAGGTTCAGGAATGGTGAGTCCTGGCTGGGCTGGAAGGAAGCACACGATGTAAACTGGGAAGTGGCTGAAGCCCATGGGAAGTTCCCTGCCAGAGATTATAGAATCAAAGAGGTGTCTGAGAATAAGGACCCTGTTGGGAGGGTGAGCTAGTAGAGGAGGAACCCCAGAGATGAGATGCTAACATTCTTTCAATTCAGTACTTATCTCCATCACAGCAAATGTGTTTATTGAAAGAGTGAGAAGGAACAAGTGGGACCTTCAGTATATCGTCGGAAAAGAGAAAAAGTAACAGTTACCATTTTTATATTCTTTTGACAGAAAGACACCCCAACACCGAGTATAATTTTGTATACCAATGAAAACCTCACAATCAAAACGTTTGATTATTGGGTGACTCGTTTAAAAAATAATGCACTGTTTTCAGGCAGAGATGGAAAACATCTCCTTCATCTTGCAACACAACATAGAGCAGTAGAGATGGGTGTGGACCCTAAAGACACAAACCCTGCTCTCCGTGTCCTTGCTGTGTGACCTTGGGTCCATTACACAGGGTGGGCACAACACTTGGAAGAGGGTTTGGGGACAGAGATTGGTCTGTGAATGTAGTTAAATCCTATGCCAGCTGTGCCTTAAGTCGAATGCCAACCTTTCATCCTTTTTCCTGCCTTCTTTCTTCACTTAGTGGATTTCTTTGCAGTTTTTTTTCTTTGCAGTTTTAAAAAGCATTTTTACCGTGAATATATGTATAGAAGATAAAATATCTCAATTGTGGTTCTGATGGTGTCATGTGAGGAATGTGAGTGTAATCAGCATGGGCAATTAGTATTGCTAGTATCATTTGTATGGGTAATATTGGCATGTTAACAAAGAAAAGAAGACCAGTGGGTTGCCAGTCTGAAGACTAGATCCACGATTTCAGTTACATGATTTTATTTATTTATTCTTAGAAAACAAGAATGATTATTCCCATATTCAGGGGTTGAGGCAGAAGTTCAAAACTTGAGTTGTATTTCTGCTTGGGAAAATAGCAGAGATCTAAAATTAGTCTTATAAGACCACAGATATGTACCCAGCCAAATTTAATGTGGGATTTTAAAGTTCATGGAGTTAAATAGTTGAAAGTAGCACTGTACAAAGCAAATAGAAAATGTATTTTCAAACATTTTTTCAGTTTTATTTGGTAAGATATCAAAATCATTTCAGGAATGTATTTATATTTTTATGGTGATGATACTTAAAATATTTGGCATCATGAAAAATATATTAAATATTAAAATATTAACAAAATGAGAGTTTTTCTTTAAAGGGATTTCTTTAGTAGGTATCATATCTGTTACATCAACAGAGGTAGAAGTTTCTATTCTTAGCAGTACGTCTCATCATTTGTAATTTAGTTTGTACTTACCTGTGGCAACGACTAGCAGCAAAACTAACAATATTAGAGCACTTTTTGAAAGGATGTTTAGAATTGAGTTCTTTCGTTCTTATGTAGTTGAATAAATTTGAATTAAGGCTTGGTAAAATCAAATTAGATATAGTATTTGTCCTACCATTTAGAAAAGTGAATTATGGCATGTAGTTTGTATTAAAACCAGGGATCCACTTTCAAAGCCAAAACAAACAAACCAGCAATAGCAACAAAAATGAAACAACAACAACAAGAAAAAAAAAACGAGAGAAAAAGAAGAATCTTGAGATTGACTACTCTGTCATTCAGCCTCGCATCTTCCTGGACTATGTGAATTCAGGCGACAGCAGTTATTTTAATATGAACCACTCAGTGACCAATGTTTAGTTCTCTGGTCATGTTCCAGGAATATTCATTGTGATACCTAGAACAGGAAATTACTGGCATGATACATTACATAGTAGGTTCAAAGGGGCTAACTTCTTATTAGAGGGTAGACAGGAGAGAGACACAGCATACCCAACTCCTTCATTCCCTGACACAGTACCCTCCAAAATGGAATGGTCAGGGGAAAAATAATTGAGCTGTCAAAAACATTTCAAATCAACAATATAGGTTGCAATTTGTGTAAAATTTCCTTGCCATTAGAGAATAAAAGCAAAAGGAATGAGCTCCATCTTGTGGAGGGACCATCCTTTGTCACACTGACTTGTTGCCCCCATCTTGGTTTTCATATGACTATTCAACAAACAAATGAACATAATATGCAGAAAGTTTATCAACTATGGTATGATAGCAACTATTCCCAATAGATAGAGAAACCCAGTAATATTAGTGCCTAGTATATGGTTTCATAGGCTAGTTTCTTGAAATACAGAAACATTTCTCACCTGGGGCACCTGGGTGGCTAAGTTGGTTGAGCATCCGACTCTTGTTTTTGGCTCAGGTCATAATCTCAGGGTCGTGAGATCAAGCCCTGTGTTAGGCTCCACACTCATCAGGGAGTCTGCTTGAGATTCTCTCTCTCCCTTTCCCTCTGCCCCTCCCTCTGACTCTCCCCCTACTCACACAAGAGCTCTTTTTCTCCTTCTCAAAGAAATACATCTTAAAAAAATTTTTTTACCTGAAACTAATGTAACATTGTGTGTCAGCTGTACTCAAACTTTTAAAAATGTAAAATTAAATTAAATAAGTAAATAATGTGTAAAAAAACTGTCAAGATGTATAGAGTGCTAAACAGTGATTAGAGACAGAGAATGCAGTGGGGGGGAAACTGGTTTTGTCTTAGAAAAATCTACAAAAGATGTCTGAAGCAAAACCTGTCATTCTTAAAGAATCACCAACATTTTGGGGCACCTGGAAGGTTCAGTTGGTTCAATGTCTGCCTTCAGCTCAGGTCACAATCCTGTGGTCCTGGGATCTAGCCCTATATCGGGCTCCCTGCTCAGCAGACTCCCCTCACTCTCTGTCTCTCAAATAAATAAATAAGATATTTTAAGAAAAAAATCACTGACATTCGGAAGGAGCCTTGAAGATTGTTTAGTCAAACCTCTTAATCTTACCAGATGAGGAGATACCTTTTATTTCCTTAATTAAGACAATAAATTCTTTCAAGTCCCATGTGAACTGGAATTGAACCATAGGAAGGGGGTCCAGGGTTGGGACAAGTTGCATTATGTTTTTGTAACTTTGAGTCAACCATTCTGTACACAAAAGGGATTAAAATGAACCATAAATTCTTTAAGAAAAAAATGAGATTATCCAATGGTAGTACACATAGTCTGCAGCCTGGGGCGGTAAGGGAAGGAGAAGGGAGAAGGTTAGCATGGTGAAATAAAAGGATACTTCTCAGAACTTCAGTTTTTGTTTATTTTAGCAGCATTTATGGAAGTAGCTCTGACTAGGAGTGGTCTAAATGCAAACTAAATGAAAAAAATACTGCCCCAAATCCTAGGTATTTGGTTGCCATAATGCATGACTCATAGTGTATGCAATCATACAACAATTTTGTTTTGTGTATCCCTTGTGTATTTGAATTCTATCCTCAACTAGACTGCCATCATTTTAAGAGCACATGCCACATACTGTAGTCTGTGATTCGTTCACCTTAACTGGTGCCTTTTGTGACACTTCACAAAAACTTGATGGTACATTTAGCTGCTGATTGATAACTGTACCTTTAAAATAGAAACTTTATGTGTGTGTTGGCCATGTCTATGTCTTCCTCTGTGAGATATCTGTTCATGTCTTTTGCCCATTTCATGATTGGATTGTTTGTTTCTTTGCTGTTGAGTTGAATAAGTTCTTTATAGATCTTGGAAACTTGCCCTTTATCTGATATGTCATTTGCAAATATCTTCTCCCATTCTGTAGGTTGTCTTTGAGTTTTGTTGACTGTATCCTTTGCTGTGCAAAAGCTTCTTATCTTGATGAAGTCCCAAGAGTTCATTTTTGCTTTTGTTTCTCTTGCCTTCGTGGATGTATCTTGCAAGAAGTTACTGTGGCCGAGTTCAAAAAGGGTGTTGCCTGTGTTCTCCTCTAGGATTTTGATGGAATCTTGTCTCACATTTAGATCTTTCATCCATTTTGAGTTTATCTTTGTGTATGGTGCAAGAGAGTGGTCTAGTTTCATTCTTCTGCATGTGGATGTCCAATTTTCCCAGCACCATTTATTGAAGAGACTGTCTTTCTTCCAGTGGATAGTCTTTCCTGCTTTGTCGAATATTAGTTGACCATAAAGTTGAGGGTCCACTTCTGGATTCTCTATTCTGTTCCATTGATCTATGTGTCTGTTTTTGTGCTAGTACCACACTGCCTTGATGACCACAGCTTTGTAGTACAACCTGAAATCTGGCATTGTGATGCCCCCAGCTATGGTTTTCTTTTTTAAAATTCCCCTGGCTATTCGGGGTCTTTTCTGATTCCACACAAATCTTAAAATAATTTGTTCTAACTCTCTGAAGAAAGTCCATGGTATTTTGATAGGGATTGCATTAAACGTGTAAATTGCCCTGGGTAACATTGACATTTTCACAATATTAATTCTGCCAATCCATGAGCATGGAATGTTTTTCCATCTCTTTGTGTCTTCCTCAATTTCTTTGTTCTGTAGTTCTGTAGTTTTGAGGGTATAGATCCTTTACCTCTTTGGTTAGGTTTATTCCTAGGTATCTTATGCTTTTGGGTGCAATTGTAAATAGGATTGACTCCTTAATTTCTCTTTCTTCAGTCTCATTGTTAGTGTATAGAAATGCCACTGACTTCTGGGCATTGATTTTGTATCCTCCCACGCTGCCAAATTGCTGTATGAGTTCTAACAATCTTGGGGTGGACGCCATCAGGGAAATACAAATCAAAACCACAATGAGATACCACCTCCCACCAGTGAAAATGGGGAAAATTAACAAGGCAGGAAACCACAAATGTTGGAGAGGATGCAGAGAAAAGGGAACCCTCTTACACTGTTGGTGGGAATGTGAACTGGTGCAGCCACTTTGGAAAACTGTGTGGAGGTTCCTCAAAGAGTTAAAAATAGACCTGCCCTACGACCCAGCAATTGCACTGTTGGGGATTTACCCCAAAGATACAGATGCAATGAAACGCCGGGACACCTGCACCCTGATGTTTATAGCAGCAATGTCCGCAATAGCTAAACTGTGGAAGGAGCCTCGGTGTCCATCGAAAGATGAATGGATACAGAAGATGTGGTTTATGTATACAATGGAATATTCCTCAGCCATTAGAAATGACAGATACCCACCATTTGCTTCAACGTGGATGGAACTGGAGGGTATTATGCTGAGTGAAATAAGTCAATCGGAGAAGGACGAACATTATATGTTCTCATTCATTTGGGGAATATAAATAATAGTGAAAGGGAATAGAAGGGAAGGGAGAAGAAGTGGGTAGGAAATACCAGAAAGGGAGACAGAACATAAAGACTCCTAACTCTGGGAAATGAACTAGGGGTGGTGGAAGGGGAGAAGGGCGGGGGGTGGGGGTGAATGGGTGACGGGCACTGAGGGGGGCACTTGACGGGATGAGCACTGGGTGTTATTCTGTATGTTGGCAAACTGAACACCAATAAAAAATAAATTTATTATTAAAAAAAATAAATAGAAACTTTATGTTTCTTTATCTACAGGAATTCAAATGCTAGGAATGATAAAAAAAAAAACATACCTTTCAAAATCAAATACTCTCCTTCTTTTTTCTCCATATTCTCTCAGAGAGTTCTGATAACTTTCTATGTCTTTTATTCAAGATTTAAACTAGGAGTACAGCCCTCCATGGTTCCCTAGCCTAAGCTTCCTTGTAAGCAACAAGATATATTTCTTTTCTTTTGTACAAGTCTTAGCAAAAATAGTGATAATATCTGCATAAATACATATTTGGAATGGACCAAACCCCCATATAAAATATTCTAATGTCTTATTTTGGAAGTTTTCCTCTACTGGTTTTATTTTATTTTCCTTCTCCAAGAACATAAAAAAGACCACAAAGGTATTTATACAAAACATTTGGAGCTTTCTTTTGAAGATAACAATATGTGATGATTTTATTTTCTTTTGGATTTAATAATAAAAGCCTAGCGAGAAGAATTTGCCTCCAAAGAAGATAGAATGCTATCACTACCCATGGCACTTTATATGTCATCACTCCTTGAATTCTGATGACCAGTCCATGTATCTGATTATATTATCACCATTCTCATTTTGTAGAGACTTTGGAAAAGAAAGATCTCGAGTAACCTCTCCATGGTTACTCAGCATAGATCTGAGCCCATACCTGCCTCTACATCACTACCTGCTTAACCACGTACTACAGGGCAGCCTCTTGAATGTAGGAAAAATAAAAGGGCAAGTATAGTTGAAATCTCTAGGGCACCTGGGTGGCTCAGTACTTGAGTGTCTGTCTTCAGCTCAGGTCACGATCCCGGGGTCCTGGGATCGAGTCCTGCATCAGGCTCCCCATAGGGAGCCTGCTTCTCTGTCTGCCTATGTCTCCGCCTCTCTCTCTGTGTCTCTCCTGAATAAATAAATAAAATCTTAAAAAAAAAAGGGATAGTTGAAATGTCAAATTCATGGTGTGTCATGTTTTTGTTTTAGTGAGGAAGAGCAGTTTATGGAATTATCTGTGAATCTTTCAGAGTATCCTTTTTGGAGGTCAGAATTATACTCACTTGTTGTTGGCCTCATAGTTATTTTGTGTCTTCAGATGGCAAGGCTGAGCCTTGTTGTTGGCTTTGTCTATTTGCACTGCTCTCCCTCTGTAGAGCTATTGCAATTTTTGGAAACTTAAAAAAAAAATTTCTTTTGTGGACTCATTAAAAGCATAAGGCTAAGTTTCCCAGTATCTTAAATAGTTTGTAGAGCTTGGGAAAACACAAAGATATGTTCCTCACACGTGCTTTTGACATGAGATTGGCAAGAGTCTGGCCTGGAAGCTATGCGTGGGCATCATACTAGCATGGACTCTCAAGTTCCAAAAATGACCATCATTCCAGAGAACACTGAAGTAGCCCAAGCAACTTCCTGTAATGCAGTTTACGCTGGGGGACAGAGCACTTGGGCCATCTCTCAATTTATTAGCGATGCTGCTACTTTTGTGTGTTTAATGACCTTAGCTTGTCATTTTTGTGTGTTGCTTCAGAAACTTGTAAGCACTTGAGTCTTGGGAGCTACTCTCTAGTGGAAACATCTGTTTGTTTCTATTACTACGACTAGCTAGGTTTCTTGTTGTTAGGTTAAAAAAAGGGATGATGTCCCAAAAAAAGAAGGAAAGAAGGCAGTGCACTGGGAGTTGAGGATTGAGGTTTGATCTCAGGCTCTGCCAAAACAGTGACTCTGAGTAAGGAAAGGCAGCTCTCTGGGTGTCATTGTTAAAGAAGCCAACTGGTTGTTGAGCACTAATTGTTGAGAGCTAAGTTCTTGTACGTATTGTCCTTCAAAAGCAGGCATCTTTTGAGTTCCCCCTATTTATGAAAGAAGTACTACCCTAGATTCTCCCGGGGCTCAGAAATAAAAGGAGGCCCTCTCTTCCAAGAGCTTATGCTGAATACATGGGGCCACCTGTATTATCTTATTTGAAAGTTCATCTTACTAATAACTTTGATTAAAACAAACAAACATATTGTGTCCCCTCCCCTGTCTCCACCCCTGTGTGATACATAGCAAGCAAGCAGGGGTGCCTGGGTGACTCAGTAGGTTAAGCATCTGACTCTTGATTTCAGCTCAGGTCATCATCTCCAAGTCCTAAGCTCGAGCCCGTGTTGCACTCCGCACTCAGCACAGAGTCTGCTTGTCCCTCTGCCTCTGCCCCTCCCCCTGCTGTTCTCTCTCTCTCAAATAAATAAAAAAATAAATAAATCTTAAAAAAAAAATCCAACCCAAAGCAAAAACAAAGCAAGCAAGTGCCTTGTTGGTGGCTGAGCTTAGCAGAATCAGCCAGTGTCTGTATCCTTTGAGAGGACTGCTGTCATGAGTGCTCACTGATCAGGAGCAGACTGGCTGAAATCCCCCAAATCCCCCAAAACAAATATGTTCCTGCTCAGAGCTTAGGAGGCCCCTGCTAATGTGAGTGTAAGACCACGGTCCACAAGGAGAGAATGGTAATTCCTGTTTGCCGGTGCTAGATCACATCAAGGGCCCGAGGCAGAACGTGGCCGTGGTGCTTAGGCTGCAATGTCCAATCCTGCCCTCAGAGGCCAGTTCAGGACCAAGACACATTATCTAAGAGACACACGTGCTCTTCCACAGTTGGAGTCTTGGGTTCGGATATGCTTTGCACTGAATGGAGGTGTCTGGGTCACTTCTTTTCTTCAATGTATCTTAAAATGAGGATAAAGAATGCAGCCTCGATGAGATTGTAAGATGGTGCAGTCACTGTGGAAAACAGCATGGAGGTTCCTCAAAACATTAAACCATATTAAACCATATGACCCAACAATGCCACCTCCAATATACTCACAAAAGTATGCAAGTGTGGGCTTGAAGAGAGATTCACAGCCATGTTCACAGCACCAGCGTTCTCAGTAGCCAGAGCATGAAAGCAAGCCAAGTGTCCATCAGTGGATGAATGTGGAAACAAAATGTGGTGGGTCTGTACCCAAGGCCTTAAAGGAAAGAAATTCTCACACCTGCTACAGCATGGATGAACCCAGTGAACATTCTGCTGAGTGAAATAAGTCACTCACAAAAGGACAAATACTGTGTGCTTCCACTTATGTGAGGTACCTACAGCCACCAAACTCAAGGAGAAAGGAAATCAAATAGTAGACGGCCAGGGACTGAAGAGAGATGAGAGGAGGGAGCTAGGGTTTACCGAGTACAGAATTTCCAGCTGGGGTAGTTGGAAATGTTCTGGAGAAGGATGGTGGTGCACACAACAACCTGAATGGACTTGATGCCACAAAATTGTACCCTTAAACATGGTCAACATGGTAAATATTATTTTGCGTATATTGTACCACAATATTTTTTTAAATGCAGACTCCTCTTCCAGAAGGAAGGAGGGATCTATCTGATGAAACTAGAAGGACATAATAATACAAAACAGTTGACATGGGACTTCTGTTCACGTGAAGGGATTGCTGCCTCTGGAAGTGTGGACAGTTGAAGGCAAGTCTGCTGGAGCAGGTGGTCCTGCTCGGCTCTGCCCTGGAGCTGCCCCAGGCCTCCGGTTGTCCTGCTGTGATTCAGACAGGCAAGAAGGGCAAAGAGATTTTGGCTGGTTAGATAGGAGTCTGCTGGGGTTTCTGATCCTGTGGTTCCAGATTGGCCACAGCCTGAACTCAGGACTCTAAGCCTGTGTCATGCCATCCAAGCCTGGTTCCAAGTTGGGTTGCTGAAGCACCCCCAAGTCTCTGAAATGGGGGGGGGGAGAGTGTGACCATGAGTCATAGACACTTTTGTATCACGAATCTGTGAGGAAGAGATGAGGCACAAAGAAGGAGAAGGTGGGCTCTGCAGGTGCATCAGAGCTGCCCACGTCACTCCTTGGACAGTCCTTCCTCCTATCTCTACTTCCAGAACCATCTCACCAGGTATCCCCAAGAGCAAGGGGCCACCTTCTGCAGAAGCTTGTAGGGCAAGCATCCATGTCAGTCAAAGTGGATAAAAAGAATGAAATGTACTAGATCTGGATCAAGCTGTTGCAGAAAACCATATTCTCTGGGGAGACCTGCATTTGTGTCATAAAATAACAACTGGGACCCCCAGAGCAGCAGGTTCGGTTCCCAGCCTACCCACACTCCACCTCTCCCTGCTACTCTTTTTTTTAAGATTTTATTTATTTATTCATGAGAGACACAGAGAATGAGAAAGGCAGAAACACAAGCAGAGGGAGAAGCAGGCTCCATGCAGGGAGCCTGACGTGGGACTCGATCCTGGGTCTCCAGGATCACGCCGCGGGCCGAAGGCAGGCGCCAAACCACTGAGCCACCCAGGGATCCCCTCACTGCTAGTCTTTAAAGCCGTCAGCACCCTTGGAAGTATTGTCTTTAGTGATCCAGCGGTTTGAGCCCCTTCCCCCACTCTGTTCTTGTGCCCGAGCCTCCCTTCAGACAGGGCCTCCTCTGGGAGACTGTTTCCATCTGACTTTGTTAGCTTATCTATAGGGAAAGTGCCAGCGAGCTGGGTAGAGTCCAGAGCCAAACTGCAGAGAATTATACTCATTCACGGGCCCAGAATACTATGCTCCAGGCGAAGGGCCAAGCAAGGCAGACACAGAGATGGACAAATGGAAAGGAAGGAGGCCCTCACTCACCTGAGGTTCGACAGGCTGACAAGTGCGTGCAAAGCACCTGCATCCAGGGTGGTTAGTGCTGTTACAGAGCCACAAATAAAGGCTCAAAGCAAAGAGGTAGCAACTAACTCTTGGGGAGAGGAGGTGGGGGGAGCAGGAAGGGGGCGGGTCAACTGTGTGCCCCAAAAAAGTATGCCGGAGTCTTAAGCCCCAGTATCTGGGATTGTAACACTATTTGGAAATAGCATCTTTGCTAGATGTAATCAAGATAAGGTCCTACTCAACTAGGGGGAGCCTAATCCAACACGACTGTGTCCTTAAAAGAAGAGAAACTGAGGTACAGACGCACACACACACAGATGGCCACGTGAAGATGCAGGCAGGAAATAGATTGAGGCACGTACAGGCCAAGGAATGCCAGGGACTGCTGGTAATGCCAGAAGCTCAGAGAAAAGCATGGAACAGATCCTTCCCTACAGCCTTTGGAAGGCATAGTTCTGCGAGTGGAGAAGCAAAAACAAGAAGTGATGGTGCAGAAGAAAAACAAGGCCATTCAGTAAGGGGGGTCCCCCTGGGATACTGGGATGCTAGGGCACGCTGGTGCACCCCAGTATAGCAAACCAGAGTATGGTTGTGACAGGGACCGATGGCAGAAAGACGGGGGTCAGCCCAGACAGGGCACTTCTGCTATGCTAAGGAGTCTAGACTGTTCTCTGAGGATTCGTGGCTGATGGATTGTAAAAAGGCACTTGCAGCCTCACGCACTCTACTCTCTCTAGCGGAGAGCATATCCTAGTTTGAACCTGATCTTGGGCCAGATGTAGATGGACTTGAGGACTGGAAATATGGAGACTGTTTTTATGAAATATCTTTCCTCGTTGAGTTTGGTTTTATATAGCTCCCCGTATCCCTCCCAGACACAACGTTATGATTGGCATAAGGTGTGCGTGGATCCAAACCACGATTAAAGTCTGTTTTGTTTTTCAGATTCTTGGCACTATTTCATGAAACTCTTCCAATTCGAGTCTGGTCCTCTCTTAACAAAACCAAAACTTTTGATAGCTAGTATTCCGAGATTGCCCCCCACATATGTGCTCTTAGTCTGCACTGTTGAAAGCCAGAGTTTTGGTCTACCTTGGTTCAGATTTTCAGTTCCTATTTTCTTATCACAGACCCACTTCAGTCTTCTCATTTTTCTCATTATCAGATTAATGATATTTCTAAGCCTTCTGACTAATATGTTTTCTACCTAATGGGAACAGGTAAAATCTGAATTAAACATAAAAAACTACTTGCTGTACTTTCTTAAAAGACCTTTTTAGATCCTTTGCATGCATTTCTGAGTTGCTTTACATAGTGTAGCATGAGTGAATTGGCTGCCGAAGGGTATGGGATTGTAGTGATTCAAAATTTCCCCGTGGTCTTCTCTAAGAATGACTTCATACTCGCCAGAATAGCTTCATTCAGATGATAGTAACTGTTGCAGTGCTCTAATTCTAAAAACAGAGTGGAAAAGTACTTAAAGGAAGGAAGGTGCCAGACGCCTGAGTTTGAGTCCCATTCCCGCCATTAACCAATGCAACAGAAAACTTCAATTATTTTTGGCCTCAGAGTTACAGACAGAAAAGGGACCCAGTTAGATTGCTTCTAAAGTCTACAGTTGTGTGATCGCAAGTTTCTTCTTTAACTACAGAAGCAACGTGAACTCTGAGGAAGTATTTTAACATTTAATGGCAGCTATCGCCCAAATACTTTTGAGATTCGAATCTCCTCGAAAGCTTTTCAGTGAAGGCAGTATTCTTTAGCAAAGTTTGCCACCTAGTGGCCACAAAGACTGAAACAGTGTTTTGCTTTAAACAGTAGAACAAAAGCTCCTTGATGAAGTTTCATTGGCGTCTGAATGCAATTATTGTATTAAGTTTTTAAAAATCAAGTCCACCTTAAAAGTAGGAAATTGTTCTGAATACCAGTTAGTCTGGGGTCTGAATTGTTTCAGATTTTGTTTTGTTTCTAGACCCTCCAGCACCCACCCCTCTTTTTCCCCTAAATCTTAAAGCACTTAAATGCTTTTATTTGTCTCAAAAAAGAGCCCTAAATATTACATCAGTCACATTGTCTTAGCTTTGTGGATTCCTCTGGAGTCTTATGTACACAGCCGCCTTATCAGCTGCAGCAACTTCACATGACCTTTGAATAACCTTATATTTTAAAAAAATATTTGAAAATCTTAAGCGTGAGAGGTTAAGTATTATCTTCATAAAAATATTGAATGGCTGGAATGATAGAAATAGGTCATGCTCTGAACTAGCAAAACAAAAACTGTGAGTATTCTATTGACATTAGACAAATGCCTAAAAACATATTCTACTTGACATTTTGCTTGGTTCCACTTGGACCTTCTCTTGGATAGGATTAGTCTACAGTCCAAAAAAACATGTTGCAAAAGATTTGCTGTGCTGGGATAACTCAACATCTTTGCTAGCCTTTATAAAACTTAACCAAAAATTTGATTAAGGTCTTTATTCAAAAGGAGTACCGCACTGCTGCATTTTGGTAGTTTGCCCACAGTGAAATAATGAGATAGTGGAAGGTATAACCAGGTAATTCATTATTAATCTTTTATCTGGGGAACAAATCCAGCTGCTTTTTTGACATATCCTCATAGTCTTTTCAAAGGCACCTCATACTCAGTGTGTCCAAAACTGAACTTGTGATCTTGCCCACCTCCTCCCCAAGCTCCCCAGACATGACTCATTTCCAGTCTTGTTTCCCTCTCCTTGGGACCTAGTAACCAGTCTATCATGAATTCCTTTTTTAAAAATTGATGTATAGTTGGTACACACTGTTATATTAGTTTCAGGTACACAACATAGTGATTCAACAACTCTCTATGTTATGCTATGATCACCACGAGTGTAGCATCTTTACCATATGACACTATTACAATACCCATGACTATATTCCCTATGTTGTGCCTTCCCTACCTGTGACTTGTTTCCATAACTTGGAAGCCTGTACTTCCTACTGCCCTTCATCCATTTTGCCCATCCCTTTACCTTCTTTCTCCTCTACCAGTTTGTTCTCTGTATTTATAGGTCTGTTTCTGCTTTTTGTTGTTTAGTTTTATTTTGTTAGATACCATATAAGTGAAATCACCTGGTATTTGTCTTTGTCTGACTTAATTCACTTAGCACAATACCCTCTAGCTCAATTTTTTTTGTTGCAAGTGGAAAGGTTTCTTTTTTATAGCTGAGTAATATTCCAAGTGTATCTGTACCACATCTTCTTTATCTATTCATCTATCGATGGATGCTTAGGTTGCATCCATATTTTGCTATTCTAAATAATTCTGCAGTAAACATAGCATATATCTTTTTCAAATTAGTGTTTTTGTTTTCTTTGGATAAATACCCAGTAGTGGAATTAGTGGATCATACGATAATTCTATTTCTAATTTTTGAGGGAATCTCCCTACTGTTTTCCACAATGGCTGCATCAATTTATATTCCCACCAACCATACACAAAGGTTCTTCACATCCTCGCCAACACTTGTTATTTCTTGTCTTTTTGATACTAACAATTTTGACAGGTGTCCAGTGATATGTCACTGTAGTTTTGCCTTGCATTTCCCTGACAATGAGTGATGTTGAGCATCTTTTCAAGTGTCTGTTGACCATCTGCATGTTTTTGGAAAATTTCTATTCAGGTCCTCTACCTATTTGCAAATTGGATTATTTGGTTTTTTGGTGTTAACTTGTATAAGTTCTTTATGTATTTTGGATATTACCCTGTTCTCAGATATATCATTTGCAAGTATCTTCCCATTAGTATATTGTCTTTTTGTTTTGTTGATTTTTTTCCGGTGTGCAAAATCCCTTTATTTCAGTGTAGTTCTAATTGTTTATTTTGCTGTTGTTTCCTTTGCCTGAGGAGATATATCTAGAAAAATGCTGATAAAGCCAATGCCAATTGATCTATTTTTGTGCCAGTATCATACTCTTTTGATTATTATAGTTTTTTAGTATATCTTAAAATCTGGGTTACCTCCAACTTTATTCTTCCTCAGGACTGCTTTGGATATTTGGGGTCTTTTGCAGTCCTATATAATTTTTAGGAGTATTTGTTCTAGTTCTGTGAAAAAAAACTCTTGGTATTTTGATAGGAATTGCATTGAATCTATAAATTGCTTTGGGTAGTATGGGCATTTCAACAATATTCATTCTTCTAATTCATGAGCATGGTATGTATTTCTATATGTGTTGTCTTTAATTTCTTTCATCGATGTTTTATAGTTTCCAGAGTACAGTTCTTTCACCTCCTTGGTTAAGTTTATTCCTAGGTGCTTTATTCATATGATGCAATTGTAAATGGATTATTTGCTTAACTTCCGTTTCTGCTATTTCTATGTCTATTATTAATCTAATATTAATGCTATTGCGATGTCTATTATTAATGTATAGACACACAACAGATTTCTATAAATTATTTTCGTATCCTGCAACTTTACTGAATTGAGTTATTACTTCTAATATCACCAATTCTTTTGGTTTCACCATGCAAGTATCCTGAACAAATCCTTTCATCTCCTCCCCCTCCTCTGCCAAACTTAGTCTCTAAATCTTCTACCTGGACCACTGCAGTGGTCAGCTGACCTCCACATTGTCCTCCCTCCAGCTCATTTCCCATGCTGCATGTCGCCTAGCCAATGGGATCTTTTCTAAGTGAAAGTCAACTCACATATCCCTCTTGATAAAACACCTCATTGACTTCCCATCATTTTTATGACAAATACAAAACCCCTAAAACTACCTGCAGGCCTTGCATAGCCTGACATGGCTTTGCTGTCCAGCCTCAGGAGAACTATATTCCCCTTTGCTGTCTCCACACTGGCAATGCTTCCTCCTACAGGACCTTCTCCCTGGGTTGCTATTCCTTTCTCCCTTTCACCTACTGAACATTATCATCTTTCAGATCTCAGATTTTGCCTCATTTTCTCAGGGAAATCTTGGACTAGATGAAATAGGAACTCTGTAGTCAGCTCTTACAGCACCTAATTTTTTTCTCTGAGCCATTTGCTCTAGTTGTGATTTTACAGTAAGCATATTGATGATGAACTCTGTCTGCATCTACTCCCCAGTGAATCTCCAGCTCCTTGTTTCATGCCAGGCTCATACTGAATGCTCCAGAGACTCATGAAGCAGATAAATGTGTAGGAACGTCCTCTTACCACAGTTTGCTAAACTCAAAATGTTAATATAATCCGAACCAAATAGAAATTTGCAAAACTCTTGAAAAAGTCCTAATTTGCTTGAGGAACATTTTACTGTTGGCTATTTTGACCAACAGTTGGATACATTTTGTCTGTAGCAAACATCAACAGAGCAGATACACTGGGCACACTCCCATAAGGATGCTAACCAGTGTGTAGGTTGAATAAAATGTTGGGATAGTTCCCCTATAGCTACAAATCTGTTGCCCCTCTCTCACAGATTCACTATAGAATTATACATTTGGACTATTCTGGTTTAGAAAACATTTTGAACAAAAATAGAACATATCAGAATTCATGGTGCAAATTAAAGTAGAACGCTGAAGTTTCTAAGGAATGAGATTAATGCAGGTATTACATTGTGTTTTAGCAAGTGTGAAAGTTCATCCTTATGACAGGTGTTGAGCCACTTTATTCTGACCTATAATCTTAATGAGTTAAAAGTAGTGATTTTTTTTACATTTCTACTGGAAATGGATTAATCATCCTTATATTTAATATTAACTTTAAAATTCATGACAATAGAACAAAACACAAATTATAAATAAAAATGAATACTGAAAAGAAATGAATGATCCAGTCATAGAAAACTAAATCAAAAAAACACACACACACACATCAAGTAAAAGGCATTTAGAATAAAACATGTTTCAACAAAGGTAGATATAAGAAATAATACATAAGATAGCGCTGTAATGGAGTTTTATTTTTTTAAGATTTTATTTATTTATTCATGAGAGACACAGAGAGAGAGTCGAAGCATAGGCAGAGGGAGAAGCAGGCTCCCTGTGGGGAGCCTGATGTGGGACTCCATCCCAGGACCCCAGGATCATGCCCTGAGCAGAAGGCAGATGCTCAACCACTGAGCCACCTAGGAGTCCCTGTAATGGAGTTTTAAAATTGCATAGAAGAGACTACTTTTAGTGTAATAACAGAAAATGTATACTTTTTTAATGTGTTCTCTACTTTGTTCCATTAAATATACAAGTGGCCTGTAAAAAAGGTATCTGGAAAACAAATTAAAAATTACTTAACAGGGGCGCCTGGGTGGCTCAGTGGTTGAGCATCTGCCTTTGGCTCGGTTTGTGATCCTGGGGTCCTGGGATCGAGTCCCACATCAGGCTCCTTGTGGGGAGCCTGCTTCTCCCTCTGCGTATGTCTATGTCTCTGCCTCTTTCTGTGTCTCTCAAGAATAAATAAATAAAATCTTAAAACAAAATAACTTAACAATAGGCATAAAAATGAGGCAAGGGAAAAATAAAGGTAAAAAGTCAAGATGTACTTGAAATTCCCAAGGATAAACCTAAAGAGAAATATGTATAATGTATTTAAGCTAGAAGATAAGCATGAAGTCCACCTCTCCAGGATAGATGAATATAAGGCTTTGAGGGAGAAAGGGAACATATATATTACAGGTAAGATTGACTGAATCGAACTCATTGGACACAAAAGTGTTGACTGTGATACATGGCTTGCCCTAGAATAAACAAAGGTGCCTTTTCAGCTGCTGTTTATGTAAGGAAAATGAATGGACTCTAATGGGAACTAAGATGGTGAATTAAAACTGCATCACCAAAGATCACTTTCCTAATGCCTAGAGAAACAAGCAAATGGTCATTAAAAAGGCAAACAATTTTTTATCTACAGCATCCAAATAAAGAAAGGGGCATTATCTAAATGAATCATTTCCAAAAGCTGGCATCTAAGGAAACAGAAGATTGTGGGGTAGAGGCATGTCCCACAGTTCAATTCTAATGAGTAAGCAATCTTGAGAATTCCTACACATACCTTTATACTTTTCTTCTAAAAGTAAGGAGTCATGGAAACTAGTAAAAATGATGAAACATAAAGTTTAAACAGCAGGACCAACACTTTGTGCTGAAATGAAAACTTCATTGAAACTAATGGAAGAGATTTTCCAAAGGAAAAGGGTCACTGCATCATTTGACAATTAACAAAATCTCAGAAGAGAGAATAGAGCCCAGGTATTATAATAGAGACTTCCTGCTACTTAGTGGAATCCTTTGTTCTCACACCTCGATCCCACCATACACAGATATACACACTCTCATGCTGACATTTCATACAAATAGATAGAATATGAGAAATGTACCCCTTGAACTGTAACTCAGAGATGGAAACAAATTGATCTGGAAAATCATGGAAAAAAATCTACTCACCCTATAACAAATAAAATGACAGGGCAGAGCTGCCGAAGCATGAACCAAGACCAAAAACAAAAGACCAAATAAAATGCTACATCATAATCCACTTAAGAAGGAGCATCAATGCAAAAAAACAAAAACAAAACAAAACAAAAAACAAAAAACCCACACCCAAAGAAACACCAAGGTGCAGGAAGAAATTTCTCATAATTGCTTTATACATGGTATGATTGATAAGAACATGGATTTAATAAAATAACACTCATGGAAAACATGAACAAAAAAAACCACAGGAGAATTTAAAGAAGGAGAGAGCAGTTATAAGGAAATAGAGGATCAAAACAGAATCATTTCCAAACTACTGTATCAATCAGAAACAGCAAGAAAAAGGTTATAAACCATAGATAGCTGAATTACTGACCCGGAGGAAAGGCTTGGGCTAATCATAATTACTACAAATAAAAAAGGCTAATATTAAAAGCAATTAGAAAAAAACTAATAGATATAGAAAGTAGACAAAGATGAGCCAACATAAGAATAATTAATATTGAGCAGGGAAGGAGGAGAAACTCAGTAAGATAAAAGAGGTATTCTTTGAAATGAAGAAAAAATAAGGACATTGCTAGAACTCACCACATTCCATAAAAATACTATACAAAATAGTTATCAAACCAGAAGGATTTTTTTTAAAGAAAAGAATTATTCAGATAAGGGAGAAATCAAATTTCTTCCACTTTCTCCATATACCTCTTAATTCTGGAGAACAATGAAATATTTTCTACAAAGTTCTCAGGGACAGAGTGTGTGATCTAAGGATATTGTTCTCATCTGAAATATCCATTGAATATAATGGCAAACATGAGAAAACTTAAAGAATATTTAATCCATGATCCTGTTTTGAGAACCCTCCTTTCCAACAAAATCCAGCCCTTTAATGCTCAGATCAAAAGAGAGAAAGAGCTCAAGGAAAAAAGTACTATAGGAAAGATCTCTAACTGAATCCATTTTAATATAGAACTGATACTGAATAGACGTATATTACATAACAGAAAGCATGTTTCTGAACATTAGGATATAAAAAATAATAATATAAAAAAAACAAGAAATGAAGAATGGAAAATGAAGAATGGGAAACTGAGTGGGAGTATGGGAATGCTGATAGACACAAGTGGTATGGCAAGGAGATTGTCTCTGCACTTTGGAAGCGAGACCTATAGTTACCAAAGAGAACCAAAAGCAATAGTAATAACTCAAATGTCTGACTTTTCTCCTATTCCCCATCTCTCTCTTTTTTAAATTAATTTATTCATGAGAGACACAGAGAGAGGCAGAGACATAGGCAGAAGGAGAAGCAGGCTCCCTGCAGGAGCCCAATGTGGGACTCAATCCCAGGACCTGGGATCACGCCCTGAGCCAAAGGCAATGCTCAACCACTGAGCCACCCAGGTGCCCCCTCGTTTTTTAAAAACAGATTTTTTTTTAAGATTTTGAGACGGGGGGTGCCAAGGGAGGGAGAGACAGAATCTTAAGCAGACTCCGCGTCAAGCATGAGCCCAAGTTGAAGCTCCATCTTACTATCCTGAGATCATGACCTGAGCCAAAACCAAGAGTCATTCGCTTAGCCGACTGAGCCACCCAGGTGCCCCTCTCTTATTCCCCTTCTTAACTCTAGAGGCATCATTTAGAAAATACCTGTTGTGTAAAACAATCGTTATTTGAGGTTCAACAGCTTGTTTGTTGATACTTCTTTTTTTCTCAATATACAGAAACAACTAAAATTTAATTTAAAATTTTATATTAAAATAGTTTTGAAAGGTTTATTCTATTTTTATTCAAGCATTTTTATCAATATAGTTGTAAGAAAAGTTTCTAAAATGATTGTTATAGTCATTTATGGGTGCTGTTGTTTAGAGTGGTTTTAAAAATCTCATCTTTGGAGCACCTGGGTGGCTCAGTTGGTTGAGCAGTCGGCTCTTCTTTCAACTCAGGTCATGATCTCAGGGTTGTGGGATCAAGGTCCATGTTGGGCTCCACAGTCAGAGCGGAGTCTACTTGAGGATTCTTTCTCTCTGTCCCTCTGCCCCTTTCCCCACTCACATGCTCTCTCTCTCTCTCTCTCTCTCTCTAAAATAAATAAATATATATATATTTAAGATTTTACTTATTTATTCATGAGAGACACAGAGAGAGAGAGGCAGAAGGAGAAGCAGGCTCCCTGAAAGGAGCCTGATATGGGACTCAATCCCAGGACCCCGGGATCACACCCTGAGCCGAAGGCAGACGCTTACCCACTGAGCCACCCAGGTGCCCCTAAAATAAATAAATCTTAAAAAATAAATAAAAATCCATCATCTTTATACTTGTCTGTACTTTAAAATTGTTATTTAACGTCGATATCACTTTTACTAAAACAACAGAGTTAATTCTACTTTTTAAAAAAAGATTGGAAGTAGATATGCCAAGGTGTTATCAGATGGTTAAGTGGGTAATGGAATTATGGACAATTGCTACCTGATTCTTTTTATTTAATTATAAAAGTAAAATACTTTTAAGTGTATTGCAATAATTACATGTAGTCTTAGATAAATTGAGAAATATTATAAGAACCTAGATGACACTACTAAAGACACCATATTTCATCCAAGTAGAATCATAGATTTAGATTTTTATCTATGATAGGTTTCTCCCCACCAAAATCACAAAAGTATTCATAAAGTAAAAAAAGTAATCTTTAAACATTAAAATGTTTAAGCAGAATGAGAATGTAAATGGGATGGAGTAGGAAATGACTCATTTATGCTTTCTAATTTGTTTAATCACTTAATTAGTAGGCAAAATTTTCCTCGCCATGGTACATAAGCCTCTCTGGTCTTAAGCCATGGAGCTCTGTGAAGTTAGACAGGCAGTACAGGTTTTGCAACATAACAGCACATGAATTAGAGGAATGTTCCAAGTATTTGGCAGTGGAGATCCTTTTCTCTAGCTAAAACACAAAGGGTAATGTGTCCCACATGCTACCTGGTACATTTCTGTAGCAAACTAGATTTTGCAGTTAACCTGAGCAATTTAAGTGATGTCTTGTTTCTATCTGTAGCAACTTTTAGTGAATTTAAATTTTAATGTTTTACTGAAAAGTCAAAGAAATGATTTTTGAAATGTTTATTTTTTAAAAAAAAATGTTTTTTAAAGATTTTATTTATTTATTCATGAGAGACATAGAGAGAGAGAGGCAGAGACACAGGCAGAGGGAGGAGAAGCAGGCTCCATGCAAGGAGCCCAACGTGGGATTTGATCCCAGGATTTGGGATCAGGCCCTGAGCCAAAGGCAGACGCTCAACCGTTGAGCCACCCAGGCGTCCCTGAAATGTTTATATGAATAGTGATTATCACTATAATGAGCTTCAATATTTGTAATATTTTGAAAGAGGAAAGTGGTGAGCAAGCAGATTAATTTTTTTGTTATCATAGTATATTCAAGAAACAACAAAAAAAGAGACGCATTCAAAAAATAATATGCCAACAGAGCATTCAAGAAAACTCCCAGCTGCCCTTCAATTTATGCAATATATATTTAAAAACCACAGCAAAATAATAAAGTAAGAATATGTAACGAATAATATTAAAAATTGTATTGGGATAAGTAGTTAGCTACTTCAAAAAATTAGAAGCACACCTTACTGTCAAAACCAGTTAAGGAGTTAAATAGAACATGTCCTTGAGTAAAGAGTTTAATATAAAACAAATCACAGAATAAAAGATTGTTGCTTTATCAGGACAAGGAGTAAGTAAAAAAAAAAAGTCTTGGTTTTGATGTGATAGAAAAAAGCTTACAAAGAACAATGTACTGTTATTTTATATATATTTTTTAATTTTTATTTATTTATGATAGTCACAGAGAGAGAGAGAGAGAGGCAGAGACATAGGCAGAGGGAGAAGCAGGCTCCATGCACCGGGAGCCCGACGTGGGATTCGATCCTGGGTCTCCAGGATCGCGCCCTGGGCCAAAGGCAGGCGCTAAACCGCTGCGCCACCCAGGGATCCCTGTACTGTTATTTTAAAATATTAAAATGCATAACAAGAAAACAAATAAAATGAAAGGCAAGCCAGGAAAATATTTGAAGCAAAGTACCGCATAGTTCTACACGTTGCTAAGGCTGCAGCAATAAGGAAATTAAGTTTAAAAGTATCTGTTTCATTAATGCAATTAAGTAAAAATAGCTAAAATTTTAAAGAAACTATGCAAACCCCCCCCCCTCAAATTCACATATTGAGATAAAAACTAATCACTTTCCAACTGGCAGTATTGTTATGCTTTCAATTAAATTGGAACAAATGCATCAGCATTCCAGTAGAAAGGAAACTATTTCAGAACTCCCAGGACCCCCTAAGACAAAATCTCTCAATTTCAACAGTAATCTTGACTCAACTGTTGTATTAAATATGACAAAAAATGAGCAGAAAGTTCCTATTAAGACATTTATTGAAGTTAAGAAACAAATGGTGATTCAGAAGATTCCTGCATAGCTGGGTGGGAAAATTTTTGTTTAAGGGTAGGGTCATTCCTGGGATCATGCTGGACCATGTTGGGAACAGGAAGAAAGTTGAAAGAGACAGGCTGGCAAAGTTGGAAGCACAGGGGTTTTGGGGGCTAAGGCTTTGAACTGGAATCCCTGCTCTAGCATTCACCAGCATGTGTCCCTGGCTGTCACCCTGGGAACCCTGTTTCCTCAGTTGTGAAACTGAGCTACTACTCACTGACACTCCATTTCTGGGGGAGAGTTACACGATGTTGTGAATACAAGGGAGAAGGTGCTGGCTCTTGTCATGGACTTTTGAAAAGCACTCACTTAGCAGGAGCCAACTGGCCTCTCCCTAGTACAGTGTCCTTGTTGTCTGCTGCAATGACCTTGGCTGCAAGACTATTACCTCATCAAAACCCCATCACAAAAGAGTCTGTTTGGAACCACAGATGTCTGGTTTCTTTGCTGAGATCCATATAGAATAAGATCACTGAGCTCAGCAATGAATTTCTGACATCAAAATTTAACCTTTGAACAAAAACCATTTAAAAACGAAAAGTAGGATGATTCAACCATTTCCCAACCCCCATATACCTATGATGATGGAGGTCCCTGTAGAGTATGACGTTTTCTAATGTGCAAGCTGATCTCTCATTTTTTTTAAATTGCTAATGCATATCAGGTGAAACATAACACCGATTCTTGCCCACAGCAGAGACATCTGTTAAGTGCACCTTGGAAATTGTGCCTGGGAGTTTGAATTTCAGTTGTGAATTTCAAATTTCTAAACAGTCTTCTGGATTCTTTTGTTGACCTTATGGAGGAAGACTAGAGTCTTGTTGGGGTTCCATGGTGAAGCATCCTTGGAGGAGGGTGTGTGCTCCCTACGCAGAATGCACAGGCATGGGGCGACAATGATCCCCCCAAAAGAATTGTGTCCTAAACCCTGGAACCCATGAATATATAACCTGACATGGTGAAAGAGACTTTGCAGATGTGATTTCATTAAGGATCTTGAGCTGGGAAGATTATCCTGGATTATCCCAGTAGGCCCAGTGTAATCGCCAGGGTCCTTACAAGAGAAGGAGACAAGAGAATCAGCATCGGAGAAGGAGATGGTGACCACAGAAGCAGAGGTCAGAGGGATGTGACTGCTGGCTTTGAAGATGGAAAAGGGACCAGGAGCCAAGGAACGTGGCAACTTCTAGAAGCTGAAAAGGGCAAGGAAACAGGCTCTCACCTCAAGTCCCCCAAAGGAACACAGCCCTGCCGCCACCTTTTTCTCCCTGTGACACTCATTTTGGAACCTCTGACCTCCAGAACTGTAAGATAATAAATCTGGGTTGTTTGAAGCCACTGCATTTGTGTTAATTCTGACAGTGGCCATGGGACCCAAACATAATAAGCACATGGTATGTAAAATTGCCCCTAGAGTGCCTGTGGTGGGGGTTGAGGTGAAGTGGGGAGGAACTGCAATGCTGTCACCTGTGCTCATTTTTATTTTTGCCAAAACAATGCAGAATATGTTTCATCTTATGGGTTAGCCGTGTGATTACCTGTGGTCCACCAAGAAGTGAGAGGGTCAACTGCTGCTAGGCATTATCTTCTCCAGCGGGGTGCCTTCTAAAGCAGAGCAGAGAATTTTCATTTTAAGAGAAAGAGAAAATCCTGGGGAGGTGAAGGTATGGGGTTGGAGGTGTTCCTGCTTTCCTTTATACAGCAGGAACTTTCATTTATTTTTATTCTGACCTTGCTTTCAACTATACGTAGTTCTCATGTTAATCAGGAGCTGGGAAGCGGTCCCTGGGCATCCTGGGGTCGGTGCTGGGGAGGAGATATAAGGAGCGAACATAGACTCTGGCGCTAGGAGGAAATGTTCAGAAGGCACCCTCTGTTGGCTATTCCATTCCGAGAGTCCAGAGAGCAGCTCTAGGTCAGAAACCACAGTGCCTCCCTGAGTCCCTGGGGGACAAAAGCTTTAGTGGGAAAGGCTGGATGCTCTAGTGGTCAAACACCACCTCCTCCGTCCTCTTTCTGACCTCCTAGAACTGAAGCTCTGTGAGTTTTTAAGCCAGGGAGGTAACCTCTCTATGCTCAGTTTTCCCATGTAAATGGGTACAAAAATATTAGCTTAAAAAAATGATGTGAAAATTAAAAGAAAAAATATAAAGAGCTTAGCACAGAAGAAGCGCTCCATAAACGTTAAGCTATCGTTATAATTACTATAACCTTAGGGAACATCAGAATTTTTAAAGGGGGAACCAAAAGACCAAATTAATCTCTTTCTTTAATTTTTTTATTTTTTTTAACAATATTATGCCTGCCTCTCTGTTACATAAATGAGCCAAAGGTGGCCTCTGTGTAGTGGCCCATGGGTTATTTATTTCTCCAGAGGGCTGAAACCTGTGAGCTCAAGAGCCAGCTGGGGCCAAATGCAAATTCTGACATATCCAATTGTTTTAAACACAGCCCCAAAGCAAATTTTTAGTCTTTTAGAGCCTGCCTGCTTTGCTCAACCCCCAAATTTTACCTACATGTACTACCCAAAAAGCCCCAACCTGCTCTAGACCTTTGGAGATCTCTGACCCAGAGGCTCCCAACCATGCTGTGGAGTGACATCACTTAAGCCCCTCTTGCATTCCCCTGGCTCCCTTGTCCTCCTCCCCTTCTGAGTAGCACCTCCTGAGTGCCATAGCCTCCGGACAGACTCCTACCCTAAGGAACCACCCCCAACCCCAATACAAATCTGTCAGTCACTCAATAAAACTTCTGTGTCATTGCCACCTCAGAGTCTTATCTTTTTCCTTGATCATCCCCCAGATCCCTCAGACCCCCACATTCTCTTTTCCAACTAACACCAACTCCCAGTAAAGGAACATTCCAGCACATCTTTGCTTCTCCCCCTCATAATAAGCTAAATAGAATCAAGGGACAGAAATGTAAATGTCTTAATTTTCCATACAGTTGCCCAATTTGGGACATGAAGCGTTGGATAGAGGAAGATTGTCAGGAATGCCAAATATCTCAAATTCTTACATTCTTTCCATCACACCTTAAAAAAAAAAATCACACTAAGATTTTAGGCACATCTGTTGGTACTTTCCAAAATAAATCTACCAAACGAGAAAAATGAAATTCAAATATATAAACCTAAGCTTAGAAATTCAGTAGGACAGCCTCACTTCGCCAGAGCCAATTAAGTTGAGTTAGGACCCAAATGAACTGTTCCTTGTGAAGGAGGAAAAATGTTTATATCAAGTATAACAAGTTGGATCTTTCAAAAGGGGAAAATTCATAGTTCAATTATTTCCCTTGGAATCTATCTGGTTCACAAGTGAGAATATTAAAATACTTCTGTGGTCTGTAATTTAAAAAATGGGCATACTATTTTTTAGATGTTGTTTATCCCTATACCAGATGACTCTCCCCAGGTTCCACTCTTTTGGTCTTCCCTTTGAGAAGATGTTTTTTCTGTTGCATCTATCATTCTTGTAGCATTTTCAACAAATTAAACCAAATGGAAAGAAAAATTGAGATTATCTTGTCTATTTCTTTGCTTCATTTTCCTCCACTGCTAGTGCAATATTATAAGGAGGTGAACTTCTTTTGAAGACACCTTAGGAAACAATGTCTGTGATCTCATTTGACATTGTCTGATACTACTCTCCGAAAGCTCTTCTTGTTATTCTATAATTTTGTATCTTTGTAGCCCACATCTTTTTTTTAAAAGATCTTATTTATTAAAGAGAGAGAGAGTGCGAGCTAGGGAAGGGGCAGAAGGAGAGAGAGAATCTGTGCTGAGCATGGAGACCTACTTGAGGCTTGATCTCAGGACCCTGAGATCATGACGTGAGCTGAAATCAAGAGTAGGATGCTCAACTGAGCCATCTCGGTGCCCCAGTAGCCAACATCTTTTCATAGTCCATGGTACCGCCTTCCCTGTATCCTCATTTTCCTCTTTAAGGTTCCATGATCCATGTATACATTCTCATCTCTGCTTCCTTCTCCCTCTGTCCGGTACTCTTGGCAAATCCCAAGCCATGCAAACCCCAACTCTCACTGACTCTGCTGTTGAATTTGAGCACGTAGACATGGCAAGGAAGAACCACAACTGTTTTTCTTTGAGTTCATGACCACAACTGTCAATCTGTCCTCAGTACTGCCTTTTAGTCCTATTTGCTTGATCAAGCCACTCAACCACTTCTGAGATAATTCTTTCACTCCTTCTTCCTTGCCCTCACTCTGCAGCATTTCTCCCCTTCTTACTCTCAGTGACCTTTCTTCTTATTTCTTCTGAGAGAATAGCAACTGTCCACAAAGACCCTTGTTCTATCTACTACCTCCATTAAATCTATCCGCTGGTCCTCAAATCCTCTACCCTCCTCTCTGTTACAGCAGGTGGACCAACTGAGAGTCCACCTCAGCTCTGCTTGTGCATGGGGTCCCTTCTCTCTGGGGAAACCAAGGATTTGGCTCCTACAATTTTCCAGGGTTGCTCTTGAAACATCTTTCCCCCCACTCCTTACCTTTAACACCTTCCATTCAAGGAGAAACTTGCCTTATTCCCATATCCTATCTCAGCTGTGTTTTCACTTTTCTACTCTTTGCTACAGAAAAATCTCCTTGAAAAAGTTTTCTCTATTCCCTGTATCAAGTTGTTTGCCTCCCTCTCTTGATGAAATTTCTTTTTTTTAAGATTTTATTTATTTATTCATGAGAGAGAGAGAGAGAGAGAGAGAGAGAGAAACAGGTTCCATGCAGGGAGCCTGATGTGGGACTCGATCCCTGGACTCCAGGATCACACCCTGGGCTGAAGACGGCTGAACTGCTGAGCCACCCGGGCTGCCCTGAAATTTATTTCATTCAGACTTTCGACCCAGTCCCTCCATTGAATTCACTCTAGTCACAATCATCAGTGGCCTCCATCTCATCACATCTGATGATCCCTTCTCTGTCTGCGTCTGGCTTGGCCTTGCCCTGGCATTGGACCAGTTGAATCCCTTCCTCTGTCGTGTGGAATGCCACACTCTTAGTTTCCTCACAGAGTCACTCCTCTACTTCCCACCTCTACATGGTGCAAGCCCGAGGAATCCATTTCCAAACCTTGTTTCTGTCCGTATATCTCTAGGGAATTTCGCTAAAACTCATGGTTCTAAAGATCATCTCTTTCTATATATGCTGAGTTACAAGTTAATATCTCAACCAAGTCTTCTCTGAACTTTGGAATCATATGCTAGATTGCCTAATGACATCTCTACATCCATGGCCTATAAGCATCTCAAAATTAATATCCCCTCAAAAGTACTTTTTTGCTTTCTCCTCCAAACCTGCCTCTCCTTACGTGTTCCTCTTCTCAGTAACTGGCTTGACCATTCACACAAATCTCAGCCCTTGTTTGCCCCTCTTCCCAAATTGGACTCTCTCCTGGATCTTTTTTCTTTCTTTCTTTTTCAATACAACATCTATCAATTTTGTCACCTCTGCCTTTAAAACATACCCAAAATTGAAACACTTCTCAAGATTTTCTCCCACTAGTGCCTTAGAGCAAGATCTTTTCTCTTAAAAGGACTGTTGCAGTAGTCTCAAAAACAATTTCTCTGTACCCACACTAACTCCTTGCATTTTCCACACAGCAGACAGTGCCACTTTGAACATGTAAATCAAATTGTCCTTTACAAAATACTCCAATGACCTCCCTTTACAATTAGAATAGACCTAAAGACCCTAAACGATCAAGCCCCTGGCTACTCGTTATGCTCCAACACAGGTGGCTTCTTCCCCTTCTTCCCCTGAGCTGAATGTGCTCCCTCTCTCTTCATTTGCCTGGATTTTTCTTCCCCCAGATGATCACTGGTTTCCCCCCACCCTTTATTCTGCCTAGAGTTCATCTTTCTAAGAGGCTGACCAATTATATGTAACAGAAACTTATTCCTAACTTGATGGCATGAGCACTGGGAATTATACTATATGTTGGCAAATTGAATTTAAATTAAAAAAAAAGTACCAAAAAAAATTTTTTTAAGAATCTAAAAAAAAAAAAAAAGGAAAGAGAAAGAAACTTACCTCTATATTCACTCCTACCTCCCCCACCACCACTTCACCCAATGCAGAAAAATTGCATGTTGATACTTTTAATATTTGTTTCCATTTCCATTGTTAATTAATATTTTATAATAAATATGTATTCTTATATTTATACATTTTAATGTTAATTTATATATATTTTACTCAGAATTAGACAAATATTTAACAAATATCTTAGTGGATATGGCTTTTCCTTTTTTTTTTTACTGACATCAATTTTTTTAAAAAAATTCTCATTACCAAGTCATTTCTGCCCATTCTCTATTTTTAAATGTAAACACTATTCTTTACCTTTTCTTCTTCATCTTTCTTGCATTTATTTTTCTCTGGGATTCTTATCTCACTGTATTTGTTTTGTATATTATTCTTGATGCATAGACTTTGGCCTGGTGTTTTCAATGTCAAGGGAGATTTAAGGGTATTTATTAAATACCAAAACTGCCAACATTGAAACCCTATTATGTATGTAGTAACAGCATAATTTGAAAAGGACTCAGCAGTAGTAAAAACATCAGTTTGTTTCCAGACTTGAGCTTAGTGGGTAACAGAAAGTTTGATGATCTAGGAGGATATTTCCATGAAAGTCTCAACAGATACTTAACAGAATTTACACATTTGGCTCAAGCGATATTTTCTTACTTTCTAAATGGGAAATTTTAGGTTTGGTGGAAATTTCTAAAGTCTTCTTTCAAGAATATACACAGAATCTTTGCTCTCCTGTTGGCCACTTTCATCTCCTCTTGGCTGACATCCATTACAGTGCCCCATCCATAGGAGGTACCCACTAATCATCTTGAATTGAACAGGGCCTACCAGAGCACTCCTTTCATCTTCTGAAGTAATTAAGTTAATCTGAAAACACTCAGTTTCATATTAGGATAGAAAAGAACACTGTGTGCTTTCCTTTGAGGATAGGATAAAATTAAAAAAGCTCATTAAAACTATAAAATCTAAAATGAACACAAGGTGATATCAATACCTAATCTAGTCTATTTTTAGAGAGTTTGCAAAGTGATTTTGAGCATCTCTTCTAATACAGAGATTGAGTCATTTTTGATGTAAGTCCATTTCTCCTGAAATGCATGGACGCTTTGCTGTCCCTTTGGCCACTTCTGCTCCTAATCCTCCCCAAAGCAAGATGAAAATGAGCAATTCAGTGCGTGCCCCAAAGAAGTTAGTGTTTAACTATTTTGAGAGTCTTTTCTAATGAGTTCCTGTGCGGTGTCCTCATTGGAGGAGGGAGTATACCAAATGTGGGTGTTCCCATTGGGGAGGGGAAGCCAGCAGGGGGCGGGGGGGGGGGGGGTCGGTGACCAGTGGAAGAATTCACCCCAGGTAGAACAAAAGAAATGAAAGTGTGTATCTGACACACCACAGGGGATCAGTGGGCAGAACAGCAAAGGAGAGACTCTGCTGGGAGGAGGTGGTGAGGGGCCACAGTTACAGGGCAGAGAGTGGGAGTCTGCAAATGCCTAGAATTTTTCCTTTTTGGTAATCTTAGGAACTCTGCCTGGTCATCCCTGTTCAGTGGTTGTTTCAAGGTGGCTTGCTGCTCAGTTGATGAGCCTGGTGACATTGCCTGTTTGCAATCACCTGGGTGGTGGCCCCTGTGGGCCCTTTTACCTTTTCAGGTTTCCACTGGCCAAGCTTGTCACCTAAAAGGTCCTCTACGGTGCATCAGGCTAGTGGGCCTCCCCTATGGTGATCTCCTTTTTTTTTTTTTTTGGAAGTTGTCCATTCTAAAATATGAAGGCTCTTCAGCAAGCCATGATTAAGTAAGAAAGTTTTTTTTTTTTTTTTTTTTACTTCTGGACAAATTTCAGATTTAAGGTTTAAGATCTGCAGATATTCATCATGACCCCCAGACAATCACACTGTAGTATAGGGTAGAACAAAACAAAAACAGAAACAACCCAAATTGCTTTTGAGCTGGACACCCTTTATCTTTGGCTTCCTCTGTGAACACCCGCCTACCTCTGCCGGCTAGAAACCCAATACCATTCAGCCTTCAGCCTCAGTGCCTCCCGGGTCTGCCCTTGGCTGTTCACGTGAGCTCTCTACCTCCTCTTCCTGTTCTCTGCTATGTCTCCATGCTAGTGAGGTATTGGCAAGAAAAGCCATCTTCTGCGCTACAAGATGAGGGGAGGGGGCTGTCCTATTCTCTCCTCTCATTGTACTTCCAGCTTGATGACTGGATCTGGGTTGAAGTGGCCACACCAAAAAAAAAAAAAAAAAAAAAAATCAGTCTTAAGGTCACAATCATCTAAATATTTATCAGAAGCACATCAATGAGAAACAATGTTCCAGTGGAATTATCTGAAGGACACAGAGTCCATCACTATGTAAAGCTCTGCAGTTTTAGTGGTTGGGAGCAGGAGCTTTGGAGTTCAACAGATCTAGGTTCAAATCCTGTTATGGCTGCTTACACATTGTGTGTAAGCACCCAGGTGGCAAAGTTTGAAGTCTGTTGCCTCATTGGTCACCCAGGGATAATCAGAGCTGGTATGAGGATTTATTTATCTTTATTTTTAATTTTTTTAAAGATTTTATTTATTCATGAGAGACACAGAGAGAGGCAGAGACATAGGCAGAGGGAGAAGCAGGTTCCCTCCGGGGAACCTGATGCGGGACTTGATCCCAGGACCCCAGTATCATGACCTGAGCCAAAGGCAGATGCTCAACCACTGAGCCACTCGGGTGCCCCTGGTAGGAGGATTTCATAAGGAATAGTGTTTACTCAGTGTTTGTGCCAGTAAGCATTAGGTCTTTGTCACTGCCACTGTCCCTATTACTCTGTGTCAGGCCATGTCCGTGGGGAGTCTGGTGTGTTGTCTCGTCGCCTGCACTGTGTTACTGAACGTGCTATGGCTGGAGACTCGCACTTGCCAGTGAAGGTCAGGCTGAGGGTGCAGCTCTTTAAAACCCACTGTGGCCATTTACCATAAGGATGCTGTCAAGAGTGCTGTTTATCACCTTACACAATGTTCCTTTTTATGGGGACCTCCAGGAGAATTCCCTGTCCGGCATTAGTGCCAGGCAGAGTTGTTCTTCTGAGCATTGGGTTATTTTTAAGCTTATGGACAGTAAATTATATAACTGACCAAGTTTCCCTTCTTGAGTTGGCTGCTAGAAAGCTTAGAGCCAAATGTATGCCTCATTTGTAGGGAGTGCATTGATTATAATGGGGTGCATTTCTGCTTCCCGTTTTCTGTTCTCATTTTTTTATTTTATTTACATATTCATGAGAGACCCAGAGAGAGGCAGAGAGTGAGAGGCAGAGACAGAAGAAGCAGGCTTCATGCAAGGTGCCCGACTCCAGGATCATGCCCTGAGCCAAAGGCAGATGCTCAACCGCTGAGCCACCCAGGTGTCCCATGTGCTCATTTTATGATTCTTTTTTTCCTTTTATTTCATGCTACCTAAATGTTATTTGAAAATGTATTTTAGTAAATTAACTTAAATTATTTTTGAAGCAAGATTTGTGATAGATAGGTAAAATAGTTTTAAATAAATTAACCCAGGTGAATGACTTACAAGTTTTTTTTTTTAAAAAAAGATTTTATTTATTTATTCATGATAGTCACACAGAGAGAGAGAGGCAGAGACACAGGCAGAGGGAGAAGCAGGCTCCATGCAGGGAGCCCGACGTGGGATTTGATCCCGGGTCTCCAGGATCGTGCCCTGGGCCAAAGGCAGGCGCTAAACCGCTGCGCCACCCAGGGATCCCATGACTTACAAGTTTAATATCTAAGAGAAGTTTAATCTTTATAAGGAGATACTTGTTATGGAAGATGAATTTTCCAATTAGTAAAATTCCAGACATTGCAAGAATGAGAAAGGAATAGGTTCAAGGGTGTGGCTGTCTTGCGGAAAAATAAGGATGATTTGGAAAACCAGTAGAAGGGGACCATTGCACTCAAAAGTGTCTGTTGTGTGATTGATTTAATTAATTGAATCATTGTGTTCTACCACTGGGTCAGCTTATAAAAATAATTTTGGCCTTTGATAGAGAGCAGAGGAAGACTAAGGGGCTCAGGAGTCAGACTCCCTTGATAGAAACCCTGGTTCTAAAAAAAAGGGGGGGGGATCCCTGGGTGGCTCAGTGGTTTAGCGCCTGCCTTTGGCCCAGAGCGCAATCCTGGAGTCCCGGGATCGAGTCCCACATCAGGCTCCCTGCATGGGGCCTGCTTCTCCCTCTGCCTGGGTCTCTGCCTCTCTCTCTCTCTCTCTCTCTCTCTCTCTCTCTCTCTCTCTGTGCATCTGTCATGAATAAATAAATAAAAATCTTTAAAAAAAAATAATAATTAAAATTAAAAAAAAAGGAACCCTGGTTCTGTCATTTTCTTGGGCAATTTATTTAACTCCATTGTGCCTCCATTTCTTTGTTTGTAAAGTGACTATAAAACAGTACTTCCCACATAGGGTTCACAGGAGAATCAGAGGGTAATCTGTGTGAGGGTTTAAAACAGGGACTGGAAAAAAAAAAAAAAACAGGGACTGGCACTTAGTAGGAGTCAGTGCCTCTCCTGTTCCTCTTTACCTTTTGCACTTGAGCCCATGAACTTTGAAAAATATGCCAATGGTCAGTTTTGTAATGAATTGCTTCGTAGGGTTAGTCACACAGTAGTTGGGCTGGATGCTGGTGCAATCTTCATGACAAGTAAGGATTCTAATTTTTTTTAAAAAGTGGTTTATATGTACATCACAGAATTATTTTTAGGAAAAAAAATGTGTATTTCTTTTTCTTGGTCTTTCCAAACAAACAGGAAATCAAAATAGCTGCTGTGAATTATCTTATCCTATTATCATCATGAAATGATGATATGTTACACTATGAATGTTCTCATGAAATGTTACACTATGAATAGCGCACTTTGCCTTTTATCACCAAAGTGTCAGTGTTTTCTTTCTTATATACGTGTTACGTTTCTTTGTAGCTATAATGAATGAAATGAACTGATCAAATCTATTCTTTGGAAAAATTAGTGTCTCATGGAAAAATTTTAAACACATAAATGCTCTTGGCTTTTCCCCCTCCTTCTTCGCTTTCTTTGCCTCCCGTGATAAATGCCTATTTATTTCTTCTTCTTCCATCAGCTCTTCTTCTGTGCTCCCTCCTTGTGATACAAGACCTAATGTCTGGGTAGAGAGAGAGAGAGTGCTGGGGGTGTAGAACAGAAAGGGTAGGGTTTCTGTTTGCTAGCTCTCTTTGTTCAGAATCTGAGTAATGGGCAACGTGGGGAAAATTAAAGAAAATTTAAAAACAACAGAAATTATTTTTATTTTTATTTTTTTTAAGATTTTATGTATTTACTCATAAGAGACACAGAGAGAGACAGAGACATAGGGAGAGGGAGAAGCAAGCTCCCCCACAGGGAGCCTGATACAGGATTTGATTCGGGACACCAGGATTACGCCCTAAGCTGAAGGCAGACGCTCAACCACTGAGCCATCCAGGTGTCCCAAAAAACAACAGAAATTAAGCAAATGTACCAAAAATAAGGCTGAAGGTGTATATTGATGGAGAGAAAATCAGGAGACTGAATGCCTGGGAGAGGAGTTTCTTAATGTTTTTGTTTGTGTTGAAAGGTAAGGACGGCCTTACAAGTGGCTTTCAGGTTAGAGAGAATTAGGAAGAGGGGTGCTTGGGTGGCTCAGTCTGTTGAGCATCCAACTCTTGATTGTAGCTCAGGTCATGATCTCAGGGTCATGAGATCGAGCCCCACATCGGGCTCCATGCTCAGTGCAGGGTCTGCTTGAGGTTCTTTCTCGCTCCCTCTCCTCCTGCCCCTCCCTCTGCTCATGTTCTTTCTCTAAATAAATAAATAAAATCTGTTTTTTAAAAAAGAGAGAATTAGGGAGAAAAGGAAATTTGGGGGAAGTGTTGCTGTGAGTTGGAGGATTCTTTGTTGTGTTCTTTGAGCTATACATAATTAAAAGATTGGCACTTGATTTTCAATCACTTTTTGTTGTGGGATTGCATTTTTTTCAACTAGGCCGTGGGGATTTACTGGAGTTGCACGGTTTTCTCGTGATTTTGAATGTAACCTGAATTCATTTTTTAAGATTATTTATTCGGTGAGAGACACACAGAGAGAGGCAGAGACATAGGCCGAGAAAGAAGCAGGCTCTGTGTGGGGAGCCTGATGTGGGACTCGATCCCAGGACCCCGGGATCACAACCTGAGCCAAAGGCAGACACTCAACCACTGAGCCACTCAGGCGCCCCTGAATGTAACTTGTATTCTAACTCTAGAACACCAGATATGTCCTAGACTTAGTGAAGTCTAGTACACATTTCCTGGTTATTATTCATTTGCAAGTATGACTTCTTCCCCCAATCACATTGCATGGAACTGTTTTGTTTACTTCTGCTCTCTGTATGTAAGTGGAAGATAAACAAGTGATGCCACTCACATCACTGAGAAGAAATGCCTGGTTGTTGGTCTGAAAAACAAACAAAACAACCAGTGGATAAAAAGAGAATCTGGACAACCTGATGAGGGGAAAAAAAAAACAGAGAAAGAGAGAAGATGTTCAGAAGCTGGAATAGAATAGAGTGGTGCTTTTGGGTGACTAGATAAGTAGAGCTGAATGGAAGAGACAGAGAGCCAACAAGAGATCCTGATCAGGATTCTAAGAGAAATGAGGATATTGACCAAGCATAGAATTAAAGTGGAACTAATATGAAAATAAAGATTTATCATGGGATGTGCTACTGGAGACTGAGCTTCACTAGTGGATCGAAATATCTAGAATTGAGAGAATTTGGGAACATGTATCTTTTACATTGGATTTCTTTTTCTGTTTTCTGTACTTGTGCTTATCCACTTTTATTTCCTAAATACCTCATGGATTCATCCATGTCTCTTCCCTCCACTTTCTTAGCATAAGAAGCCATCGCAGCAGCTTCTGAGCTGGTCTCACTGCCTCCTCTCTGGCCATCTCCCACTCTGCTTCAGCTCCACTACCAACATGTGTTTTAGATGATACAAATTTGATCACGCCTCTTAACTGTATGAATGGAATCCCACTGCTGTCAGTGTAAAGATGAAAGTCCCCAGCATGGTCCTTGTGATCTGGAAGTTATCTACCTTTCTATCCTATTCTTGTACCACTCTTCCTCTTCCTTTATCCTTCAACTGCTTCCACTCAGCATCCTCTTTTCTACCACAGAGACCTTTGTAAATAATGTTCCTCCATCCGGAATATGGCTACCATAGTCCCTCTCCCCACCTCCTCTTCCTTACATTTGGTTAACTCCTCCCCACACTTCATACCTCACCTCAATGGCACTGCCTCAGGGGAGCCTTTTCTGACACCCCTAATTCTAGAAGTTGTCTACTGCTATATATGGTCACAATAGTCTATACTTTCCTTTGAAGAACTAGGCAGTTTGCAATGATATGTTTATGTGATTGATTTGCCTTGCCTTATCCCCTGGGTTTTAGTCTCTCTGAAGTCAAGGACCTTGGTTATTGAACTTATTCTTTTATCCCTAGTGTGTAGCAGGTATGCATACATAGGAGGTAGCACTCAATTGATATTGTTGATGGATGATCTTGTTTACGAATATAGGCATTTGGTCCTTTTGCTTTGTTTGTTTTTACTGAAATCAGTGAAGAACTTTTTAGTGCATTTAAGAACACAAGGCTCTGAACAATTGCCTTTACAACATACTGTGAAAGAAGACTTCAGTTGGATATATGGGCTGGAGTGTCTGCAAGGGGAGGGAAACCATAGCCACAAAAAAAAGCCATAAACACTCAAGCCAGAGTCAGCCTTGACAAGGAGCCTTCAGCTCCCCTACAGAAGGCTTGTCTAGATCTGGTTTTATTAGAGTCTTCTCAAAACAAGCATTTAATCTGCGTTTTACATCCACTGCGTACTTTATTCCTCCTAAGTAATAGTAATGTAGAAAGGGAATAGTAAATAAAAATGAATTCTCAAATTTTATAAAGACTTCCCAGATATAAGTCTCTTGGGCTGTTAAAAAACACCTGGCCTCGACATCATTTATCTGCAATTATTTTTAACTCGTTGCTTTTGTCATTCTGCCTCTCATCGTCACTTTTTAATATTTTACTTGAATACATCTAGCATGATAATAAAATAGCTAATCTTGTAATTCATTAGATTTGTGATTTAGCTACGTGATCCAAACAGCTAGTTTTATTGACTTGATCTGATTTGATTTTTTAGTAGATATTTATTGTAGATAACCACACAAGTTCAAAAGCTTCAGATTTCTTATTTATCTTGAACTATTGACTAGTTTTTAAAACAAAACAGTCTGGAGATTTTTCCCCCCTAATTTTTAAATAAAACAACAGATACCTTCACATACAAAGACTTCGCTAATTCATAAATTCTAAAATCTTTGCTGTGGTGTTCAAATCACTTCACAGTCTAGTCTTATCCTGCTCTCCAGACCCTCCCCTACTCCCTTCCTCCTCCCCAGTCCTAGAATCTGTGAATTCATCATTCATTCCAGAAACATTTTGGGGTACTTTTAAAATACACAGTTGGTGGCCTGCCTGGGTGGCTCAGTTGGCTAAGCCTCTGACTCTTGATTTCCGTGCAGGTTATGAACTCATGGTCGTGGGATGGAGCCCTGTGCTGGGCATGAAGCCTGTTTAAGACTCTCTCTCGCCCTCTGCCCCCGCCCCTGCTCCTGCACACACCCTCTCTTTCTCTCTCAAACAAACAAAACAAAACAAAACAAAACAAAACAAAACAAAAATCCACCCTCAGGTTTTATAACTGAGATCGAATTAAAAGTGACCTCAGTAACATAGGAGTGTCTCTTTCATGTTATAGTGTGAATGTAAGCAACAGAGGGACTGAGAAGTTTTCTGTCTTTTTGCTCTGTTCTCCCAAACATTCAGCTTCCTCCTCAACTTAAATGGCTTTTCAATGGTTCTAGCTGTCAGCACCATGTCTACAGTCAGGACAGCAAGAAAGGGAAAAGAGAACAGGAAAGGTATGCTCCATTCCCTCTAAGGACGGGACTAAGACATTGGCACCTGTCCTTTCCTCCTTTCCTGTGGAACAGAATCTGGTCACGTGACCTTTCCAAGTAGCAAGGGAGGCCGGGATATCTCCTCATCCAGCAGCCACATGTCCATTTCCATCACTCATAATGAGGCAAAGGGAACTCACAAGAGAGTCTTTGTCACACTTGCTATGTGTCCATCACTGCACTAAATGTCAGGGATACAGAAATGAGTGAGGCCTGGATTTGGGGGAGAACCCAGGTTAGTTTGAGGGACTTTGGGTATATCCCTGTTCTCTGAGTATATCACAAATATTTAATCTATTTACATTTTCTTCACATTCAATATAAACCAAATTTATTTTGTATATATATTTATATATTTGGCATATAATTTTCTGTGCTTTTGCCTCTATTGTCACATTGCCTGGAATGCTTTCGAACCTCATTTTTACACTGGGTGCAATTCTACATACTCATTCTGCAAAGAGCAACCCATATTCCCAAGTTAGTAGTCCTTCCAGGGATAGGTAGGAGTTGTATCAGTGGTATTCCCAGAGCACTCAAATTCTGTGTTCTCTTTCCTTTGTTTTGTTTTAGGTCCCTAGACACAGGTAGGGACTATATTTTATTAATTTCCTATTTCGAGCACCCAACACAGTGGTGAGCAAATAGAAGATGCTCGATAAATGCTTGCTGAATCAAATCGGTGCTTGGCATCCTTTCATAGATTCTTGAATGGCAAGGTGGGTGGAATCTCTAATGAACTGTGGATCTCTCTCATTTTGTGTTTAATAATATCAGCGTTAATAAAATGTTATTATCTGATTCTGTTAATAATCAGTTAACAACTGATTGTTAATAATCAGTCTGATTTTTGAGAATCAGAATCAATCAAAATCAGAATCATGGAAGAAATCATATCTACAACATTTTCCTCTTATTCTAACTTAGAGTTAATGTTGATTCTTTATTTTTATTCAGTTATTCTAGTAAATGTGTTCTAGATGAGAGGGATGAAGGGTCTTCAAGAAAAGGTCTAAATTTGAATTATATTCTCTATCACTAACTATGTTTCTCACTAAAGTTTCTTCAAGAAATCAAATTGATTTCTTACCTACTGGGAATGTATCCTGGATGGTCCAGGAGGTATTGAGATTTTGTTTGTTTGCTTTTCCCAATGCCTCCTTTACAAGCACATTTGCAATGTAGTTCAGAAATTTTATTTAATTCTAGGCTTCTGATATAATCCCAAAGGTAACCTAATTGTCTATCTATAGTTTATTTATTATTTCCCTTTTGAACCTTCCAATACATGGAGGATTAATTAGTCTATGAGAAAGCTGTAGAATTTTCACAGACTAGATAAATTACCAGGCATAGTAATACTTTTGCTTACGTTACTCATAGACAAAACACTTGACCATGTGGGGCCTTAGTTACTTTATTAGTGAAATGAGAACATTGAAATGAGGCAGGGGTTTTGTTTTGTTTTTTTTTTTTAATCTCTAACAGGCTCCTGGACTATTAATAAAGATTTGTTACTATAAATCATAGGTTTTAAGGAAATATTGGAGAAGTGTTGGCCTCCTCGTAGGCTGGCACTGTCTAGGGCCCTAATGAACATAACATGATGGTGAGTGATCTTCATCCATGACTTGAAATAGTTAACCTGCCTTCTCAAGTGGCACCAGTATCTGAAAGGACCTGGGCATGGGGGCACGTGTGCATCCATAGCCGTGGCACACTAACGGGCCATATGAATCATTGCTAATTAGAACGGTTGATACCATACAAATCAGTAGTTTTATCCCCCAGATGCCTGTTAATAATTCATCTCTTCAGGTGTGACACGCACAAAGGCCTTTTAGGAAGAACGATAGGATCAGCTCAGCCCCTGCAAACCGTGTCTTTAGAGAAGGACGTAAATTATAGCTTGCGAGGACCATTCATTTGTAAGATCTGGTGCTTTGCAGGCAGCCTTATTCAGCTCCTCGTATCTAAATCATAGGTGAGATATCATCTAATTAATTATATTATCTGACTCCTTACGTCTGACTCTGATCGGATCTGCTTACCGGGGTTGTGTGTAGTGAGTGTGCCTTCATGTAGGAAGTGAGTCCTTGGCCGTGAGCGAAAAGAGAAAAAGGAACCTGTTTGGCTGCAGTGCTGAGTGATGGGGTCCTGAGGCCACTTCCTCCAGTTGGTGGGGAACACGTACTGCAGGACAAAGCGTCTGACAGTGTGGAGGGTGGCTCTGTAGTCCTAGGCATCCGGAGTGAATTAGAGTCTGGACTCTGTGATTTTTCAGGAGACAGGGAGGAGGGAGGAGCTGCAGATCAGATATGCCCGGAGCGTTCGCGGGGTGACCACGAAGCAGGGACGCTGCTGCCACTCCGAGCTCTGGGAAGGAGGCAGTGATGGCAGCACAGCCGCGGGGGCAGCGGCGCAGGGGGCAGGAGCAGGAGCGGCATCAGGGGTAGGCCTCCCCTCGCAGCCCGTGGGGGGCTGCGGCCTTGCAAGGGGCCGGAGGCTCCCTGACGCTGGCCAGTGCCCCGAGCTGAGAATGGCTACTGTGACCATGTGGCCCAGAAACTCTCCTGATCCGGACGGTCGCACGCGTGTGCCCGTAAGAGTTATTTCAGGAAAATAAATTCTCCTCTGGGTAGATGTCTGGTGGGTAGACAACTCCCTGCAGAAGATCCCAGATTCCCCGAGAAAGGGAAAACAAAGTTTTGGCATGCTTGCCGGACCGGCGGGTGTTTTTAGGAGCTACCTGGGAGGCAGAAGCTGAGTGCCCATCGGCCCCGTGCCTCTTACCTGGGAGGACAAGGTGGGAAGCAATGGACAGTGGCTCTGATGAGCCCAGAAGGCACAGCGCAGCTCGGTGAAGCCACACGCTGACTGCGTTCGGCACCGCTCTTCATGCAGTGCTGTGGGCTGGTGCATCGGCGGCGAGTCCGGGTGTCCTATGTAAGTTGCTGTTGCTGTGCAATTGCAGCCGGGGCTGCAGATCCGATTCGTGTCTGTATGGTGCATGTTGCCTCTTTCCGATGCCTTGAATCCCTGTGCTCAGGATCGGCCAGAGAATCAATCATTTGTACTACGAGTTTCCGAGGCACCTGAGGTCTAGGAGATTCTGAGGTGCCCCCCCCCCGAGATGGTTTTTTTTTTTTTTTAATAGATCTCCGGTGCCGTGTTACTTTGCTAAGATGGGCAATAACTTGCGTGGGGGACCGTGTGGCCAGTCCATTGTCTCCGAGCTCTGTGTCCGTGCAGACCAGTTGATAGCCTCTTTTACCTAAAGGAGTCCTGTTCTCGTCTTTGAATGACGGCAGGAGGAGAATCTCTTTTAGAGAGAAATGCTATGGAGTTGGTGAAATTAAAGATAGCCACAGAGGCTACTATTAAATCCCATTCGAACGGCTGCAGGGAAACAGTAGATGATAATCACTTGACGGATGACACAGCTGTTGCAGCAACGCCGGCGTTTGCAGCAGCTTTATCGTTCTGTGACTGTTTCACTGAAATAGCCCTTATTTCAGGGACCTGCTGTGTTTTGCAAAATGGCTGTCTGAGTATTAAATCCTACAAGGCAGGCTTGCACACACACTCAAGTATCACTACTTAACGTGATGGGATGCTAATTGAAATGTGCCGTGCAGCACGCTAGCCGCCAAGCTCGCAGGAGGCGCTGGCTTTATTTGCTACTCCTCGTGCATGTGGCTGCTTCATTTTCAGGGACTGATGTGAAAGAGGACGAGAGGTTTACGCAGGCTGGCCAAACTGCAGTGCTGAAACGCCTGACACTCGTTTGAGATTCCTGGCTGCAGAACACGTGGAAATTCCACAAAGGCAGCTAATCACTCCTTCCGGGTGTAACGTAAAGAAACCTGTGACCTTGGAAAATTGGCCCCTGGAAAAGACCTGTGTGATGCTGCCAGGACTAACAAGGTCAAAATCTGATAGGATCTAAATAATAAAGTTGAGGACGGAGTTGGAGGGAGAGGAAGGGAGAGCTCTATTCCCATCAGGTGGTAAGAGGTAATGTTCAGCTTCGTTAAATAGGGAGAAAGCGTACGTAAGAAGCCCCCCCCCTCGTAATTTTAAAGAGTTTTGTAATTGTTATGTATTCGGTGCTGTTTGTCTTTTGAATGCAACAGTTGACAGGTAAGGAGTAGATATAGTACTGAGATAGCCGGCAAGGATTTTTAAAGACGACATCTGCAGAGATTGATGTGGGTTCTTTTCCCAATAGAAAAATTAATTGCTTTTTAATAGGATTTGCAGGAGGTGGGGGGTGGGAAAGTGTTAGAAAGTTTTTAAAGTGTTAAAATTATCCACATAAAGAAAATCTGATAAGTAATTTGAGATTAAAACCCCTTATTTTTATGGAATAACGAAGGCTGACCGTTCCCTAGCTTTATGTATTTGTTTACCCTTATATACTGAATTAGAAGGAATCTGTGGTTATATGGCCTCTTGAATAGAGGAATTTTGAAATAAGGCCTCAAACAAAGTAATCCTCTTGGCCCTACTTATTTTTGTCCTTTTCCTGACATTGAACATGTAAATTAATGGAAGAGACAGCTTGATGGGTATTTTTTTGGACTATTAACTTTAAGTTTAGGAGATTTGAATCATTGCTCTCTCTCAAACTTTTTCCCCCCTGCATTTTGGTTAAGGGATGATGAAACACACAGCACAACAATATTTTAAAGATAAAAGAAATACACACTTTGGTGGCTAGAAGTGAATTTTCCTTTCTTTTAGAACATCTATCTCTTGGGAACCCTAACCTGTAACCCACCTGCTGCTGCTTTAGCCTCTTAGCATTGGCTGTTTAGAGAGAGCCGGCCCGAAGCTAGAGGCATGTAAAATCTGAAACATATTTCATTTCCTTGGAGGAAGGAGCAGAACCCTCTACGAATATATCTGCCTGTGAGCTCTCATTTGCCTATAAAGCAGATGTCATGTGGAGTCTGGAAGCTGCCCACTGAATGGTCGGGCATAACGGGGCAGAGGGCAGGCCAAACCTGGATATAGTAGCAGTGGCTGGGGCCTTGTCCATTAAATGTCCTTTAGGTGGACTGTCCTGGTGTCCTTTCTCCAGTCATTGTCCATTTCAGAGGATGATGGCTTAGACCAGGCCAGTACTGAATTCTACCTGAAACTTGGGAATTTAAAGTGTGTATAAATAGAAAATATATTTATTAGCTGTAACATACAAATTGATGTGTTGTGTGTGTGTGTGTGTGTGTGTGTGTGAGTCCTCCACTAGTTCTTACCATCCTTTTTTTTTTTTTTTTTTTGAGGATGACAGCTTTCTTAAGAATGCCTCCTACTCTAACGTTGTCTCAGGAAGAATATGAAAGTTACGTGGGTTTTGAATAAAGTTATGTACATATGCCATAGTTCCTCATTTCTAGGTTTTTATCTTCCACGGCTGTCCCCTTTATTAGAGCCTCTCCCCTGATTTGCATCACGCTGCCTCTATATTCAAAAATAGTCTGTGAGTGGTACCTGCCCTGCAGGCTGTGGCCCCTTTCTTTCTCTATGAGACTCAACGCATAAGCCTCTCCTTGGCATTCGCCTGTGAATTCAACATCTAGTCTTCGTTATTTGGTTTACACTGAATGATCATTCTTTTTGAACCCCGCTTCATTTGTCAGGAAAAATTCCTATTTTTATCTGAACTGTCTTGCTATTTTTTATCATATTGAATGACATGAAAACCTGTCAGCTGAATAAATAGCTTAAAAGGATGTATAAGCATAGTAAGCCCTGTGTGCACCCCTGTGAAACACTTCTAAAATACTGACATTTGCATGCATTGGGAACAGAGATTGATACTAACTCTTTTCGCTAAACTTGCTATTTGAGTACAGCTTCTCCACAGAGGAGGGCAAAAATCTTAAGCATCGATCTTTTTTTTTTTAAGATTTATTTATTATTTTGAGAGAGAGAGTGAGAGACAGAGGGAGAGAAACTCAAGTAGACTCTCCACTGAGTCCTATTCGTGGCTTGATCTCACCTTGAGCCACCCTGAGGTCAAGACAAGCAAAAATCAAGAGTCAGATGCTTGGGGCACCCAGGTGGCTCAGTGGTTGAGCATCTGCCTTTGACTCAGGTCATGACTCCAGGGTCCTGGGATCGAGTCCCACATCAGGCTCCCTGCAGGAAGCCTGCTTCTCCCTCTGTCTGTGTCTCTGCCTCTCTCTGTGTGTGTCTCATGAATAAATAAATAAAATCTTAAAAAAAAAAAAAGAGTCAGACATGTAACTGACCAAGCCACCCAGGCGTGCCCCATAAGTGTCGATCTTGACCAAAGCTCACAGGGTGACCAAGCCCATGTAACCAGCACTAAAACCAAGAAACCAAACGATATCAAGACCCTCATCCTCCCTTCTACTCCAACTGACCACCTCCCCCCCACCCTGGGTATCTACGAATCTGGCTTCTAACATCATGGATTAGTTGTTCCTATTTCTGAATTATATACAAATGGACTTACACAATATATACTGTTTTTGTTCAGTTTGTGCTGTTCATTGTTATATTTATATGATTAGTCCTTGTGGCCGCCAGCCCATTCATTCTCATTGCTGTATAGTATTCTATCACATAGCTGTACCATAATTTAATTATCCATCTGACTGTTGATAGACATTAGGTTGTTTCCAGTTTAGGGCTTTTATAAATACTGTTTCTTTTAAAGATTTTTTAATTTTTTATTTATTCATGATAGGCAGAGAGAGAGAGAGAGAGAGAGAGAGAGAGAGAGAGAGAGGGAGGGAGAGATAAAGGCAAAGGGAGAAGCAGGCTCCATCCTGGGAGCCTGATGTGGGACTCATTCCTGGACCCTGGGATCACGACCTGAACTGATGGCAGATGCTCAACTGATGAGCCACCCAGGGATCCCCCAAATACTGTTTCTATAAACATTTGTGACATGCCATTTTGTGGATATTTACGTATTATGTATGCATTTCTATTAAATATGAAACTAGTGATGAAATTGCCAAGTTGTGGAGTGAATACACACACACACACACACACACACACACACACACATTCACCCTAAGGTGATACTGGTAAACCACTTCCCAGAGTAGTTCGGTCAATTTGCACTCCTGCTAAGAGTACCTCACCAAAACTTGGTGCCATCACTCACATTTTAGCCAGCCTGGTGAATGTGTACAAGCACGCCATTATGGTGTTACTTGGCATTTCTCTGATGACTAATGAAATCAAGCACCTTCTTATATATTTATTGACCATTTGGACATTCTCTTTCGTGAGGTATTTGTTCAAGTCCTTACCTCTTTTTCTATGAGAGTATTAGTTTTTTGAGGCTTTTTTTGTTCAGAAAAGAACAGCAGAGCACCTGGCTGGCTCAGTGAGTGGAGTGTGCAACTCTTGATCTTGGAGTTAGTTGTGGGTTTGAGCCCCACACTGCAGAGATACTTTTAAAAATGATCTTAAGAAAAAAAACAGGAGGAAGAAAAGCAACTGGTGATTAGAATAACAAAATGATTGGAGACAAAGTGGTATATATAAACACCATTAGAATGTGGATTCAGGCAAACCTGAGTGTGATTCTTGATATTGTCATTTATTTACTTTGTTATAGTTGGAGATTCTTTTCTTTCTGACCCCCACTTTACCCATCTATATAATTGGGAAAATAGAAAAAGTTTGTAGGGTTATTTTGGGAGTTGAAATTTTTGTCAGCACTTGGTATATTGCCTGATAAATAGTTATTTTTTCCAAAACTGGAGCCACTGTGAAATGAGATCATGAGGCAGTGGTGGTAGGGGATGGTAGGGAAAACATGGTGGGCAACTGCTCTTAACTGGCTGCTTACTGCCTGGGTTAGTTACTAAAGGTCTTGAAAAGCTTTGACAAATGGGTTAGGTGGTGGAGAATGACTTAGTCTTACCAATCTCTTCTAAGAGCACTGTCCTTGGTATATGATCACTTCTGAACTTTAAGAGCACGTCAGTGGGGTGACATCACCAAATGATGTTACTTTTGTATAAATATTTGACCCTTGAGTGACACAGGTTTGAACTGAGTGGGTCCACTTTCAATAAATACAGATTTTTTTCAATGAATACAGTATTGTGAATATGTTTTCTGTTGACTTTCTCAATAACATTTTCTTTTCTCTAGCTTACTTTATTGTTAGTATGCAATATATAATACCTATAGCATACAAAATATGTGTTAATCGACTGCTTAAATTATCAGTAAGGCTTCCAGTCAACAGAAGGCTATTAGTAGTTAGGTTTGGGGGGAATCAGAAGTTATACATGGATTTTCAACTACGTTGTGGGAGGGAGGGTGGTTCAGTATCCCAACCCCCATATTGTTCAGGGATTAGTGGTATTACATAACTTATGAGCAATTCAGTACTCTAGATAAACTCTGATTGTTACTATTACCCGATGCATAATCATATAGTCTTTTATGGAGTTTACAAAATACTTTTATGGCATCATTTCATTTGATGTTAAAGCAACCTTCAAGGCAAGCCAAGTGACAATCTCACTATCCTTTAGATCAAGAAACTTCAAATGAGAGGAATAAACTATTGCCACCAGAATCCAATAGGGACCAACCTGAAATTTAAAGTAAAATGTATTGTTATCCATATACTGTGTTTTGTGTGTCTTGTTTGGGATATATTTCTAAGTTTAAATAATGGGATTAAAATCAAATTTATTTAATGCTAACATTTTGTAGTGCTTCAGAGTATAAAAATCAATTATTGAACTTAAGAAATGCTGAAGTACCTATTAATGAGATTTCTTGGTAGTAGCATTGTAGGTGATATACTTTTTGACTTAAGAGTTTTCTCTCACAGTGTATACTTGATCTACTGATCAGAATTGTCTTCACTAAAGTAAGTTCAAAGTATGCATTTATTATAATATGCCTTGGAAAAATATGTTTTTCATGGAAAATAACATTTTAAAGAGTTTTTGGTGGCATCAATTCTGTCCTTTCACACATAAAAGAATAAGATTCATATGTATAGTATATATACGTATATATGTATGTTTGTGTATGTGTATATATATATTTACATGGCTTAAATCACTTGGAGCTTTTCCAACTATGTCTTAAGATGTTCCTTTTTTTTAAGATTTATTTACTTATTTGAGAGAGAGAGCATGGTGGGAAGAGGAGCAGAGGAAGAGAGTCTTAAACAGACTCGACACTTAGCAGGGAGCCTGACACAGGACTCAATCTCACAACCCTGAGATCATGACCAGAGCCAAAGCCAGAGCCGGATGCTTAACTGTCTGTGCCACCTAGGTGTCCTTGTCATATTTAAGATGTTCTTGAAGAATAATATTTGGTGCTTAACACCTGTGTGTCTTCTAAAGTCAAATTTATATATATTTTCCCTAGCCTATTCTTAAAGGTATTTTCTTAAGAGATTGCTGACTTTTCGGGTTTGGGACTGCATGTTTTTAATAGCTTTTAGTTTCATCCATTTTAAAATCCTTAATTTGACCCTTCAAATTTTTTAAGGTGCCACTAAACCTAAAAAAAAAAAAATTAAACTAATGTTCATCTCTCTGGGATGTGAAAATACCCTTCACTAGATATATATTTGCATCAGAGCAGTAGACCCCAGCTTCAGAAATGGCAACCACAAATGTTTGAAGTGTTTCAGAATAAAAAATACTACTGGATGATTTAATTTTTTAGAACTTTAAGTTTTGCCTTATTTATAAGCTTCAGTGCATCAGGACATCTTTTTTTTTTTTAAGATCTTATTTATTTTAGTGAGCGCATGTGTGCACGGGAGCAGGGGGAGGGGCAGAGAGACGGAGAGAATCTCAAGCAGACTCCGTGTGGAGTGGGGAGCCCTACTAGATCTCACAACCCCGAGATCATGATTTGAGCCAAAACCAAGAGCCAAGTGCTTAACTGACTGAGCCACCCAGGTGCCCGAGGACATCCTATTAATAGAAAACGAGATAGAAGAACATGCTTATGAATGTGAAGGAGTACAGGGGAGAAGATGAAATTAAGTTAGCAGTTTGTATCCTCCGGGTAGGTATAGGGAATGAGCTTGTTGATGAAATGTCAGAGGCACAGGGCCTCCAGTTGCTTTAAAGCCTTCTTAGCACATTTCTGGTTTTGTCACTCACTGTTTTCCCTTCCTATTGGAGAGGCAATTTGTTTTTGTTTGTTTATTTTTAGGAGATCACATGTTTTTCAGCTCTATTGAGGTATAATTGACAAAATTGTAAGATATTTAAAGCGTACGTCATGATGATTTGACCTGTGTATACAACATTGTGAAAAGGTTTCTCCCATCTAGTTCATTAACACGTCCATCACTTTACATATATATCGCATGTGTGTGAGAGAGAGCATTTAAATTCCATCGTCTTAACAGATTTCAGTTATACAATACAGTGTTATTGGCTGTAGTCACCATGTCCTACATTAGGTCCTCAGACCCTATTTATCTTATTGCTGAAAGTTTGTATCCTATGATCGACCTCTTTCTATTTTCCCTACTCCCCAGCTCCTGCCAACCACTTTTCTACTTTATTTTTCTATGGCCTTCTTTTTTTTTTTCTTTCTTTCTTTTTTTTTTTTTTTTTTTTAGTTTCCACATATAAGTGATACCACGTATCTGTCTTCGTCAGGCTTTGATCACTTAGCATAATGTTTTCAAATTCCATCTATGTTGTCACAAGTGACAGGACTTCTTTTTTTCATAGCTGAATGATATTCCATTGTATGTGTGTATCTCACATTTTCTTTATTCCATTGTGTAAGTGTATATGTGTGTGTGTGTGTGCATGTGTGTCACATCTTTATCCCATCCTCTGATGATGGATGATTACGTAGTTCTGATATCCTGGCCACTGCAAATAATGACATAATGAACATGGAGTGTGGAAAAGCAATTTATTTTTCTTATTATTGTTATTCCTTTTTTTTTTTTTAGAGAGGGAGAGAGAGAGGGATAGGTGAAAGGGGGAGAGAGAGAGAATCTTAAGCAGACTCTATGCCCAGTGCAGAGCCCTACATGGGGCTCCATCTGACCACTCTGAGGTCATGACATAAGCTGAAATCAAGAGTCAGACACTTAACCAACTGAACTACCTTGGGGCCCCAAGAGACAATTTAATATGTGAATGATAGACTGGAGCAGAGTCCTAAAATTTGTGCACTGTAAACCCTTGGGCAAGCCAGTCCATCACTCTGCACCTCAATTTCCCTTTCTGTTAAGTGAAGAATAATGATGGAAGCTTACTGGTAGGTTTGCTGTGAACATTACGTGTTCAACTCCAAAAATAATTGGCACATAGCAAGTACTCAGTTAAGTCTGAACTGTCTTAGTTAATGTAATCTCTACCTTCCTTTGCATCTGAGCACCACTTCTCCTGTGATAAGAAAGTTGCTGAGAAAGGGCTGTCACTTAAGAAAGAATGAATTCACTGTTTTAAAGAAAGGTTTTGTAAAGTTTAGTTATGGAGAGCTGCAGCAGTCGTCATCCACCTGTTCATTCATGAAGAGATTACTCAGCACCTGCTCCTTGCCCACAGCTATCCTGAAAGCTCAAAGTACGGAGAGGAAGTGAACCCTTTCATCCCTGCCTTTAGGAGGGCCTGGCTTACTGGTGGATGATACTCTTGGAACATTAAAATGTTTGAGCTAACTGGAGTATCCAACAATAGGAGAAAACAAATGGTCCGCCACCTATAGCAGAGAATACCAAACAAGCATTAAAGAGAAGAAATTGGGCTTGTACAGAACTGACATGGAAGGAGGTCTATGTTCCAAAAGTATGTTACACACAAAAAAAGTCGGAGAGCAATGTATATGTATGTGAGTATGGTCACATTTACTCTGCATGCATTTATATCTATATTAGCGTCTGCATAAGAAGAGGTCTACAAGGCTATACCAATGTGTGCCAAGCTCACCGAAGTAGGATTATAGAGAGACAGGTGGGATTTTACTTTTTGTATCATGTGACATTTTGCAATGAGCACACTTAATTTTTGTAATAGATAATAAGATAAATATTTTTTTAAAGATCTCATTTGTTTATTTCAGAGAGAGAGAGAGAGAGAGCACAAGCAGGGGGAGGGGCAGAGGGAGAAGGAGAAGCAGACTCCCCACTGAGCAGAGAGCTTGACTCCAGGTTCCATTCCAGGACCCCGAGATCATGACCTAAGAGGAAGGCAGATGCTTAACCCTCTGAGCCACAGGTGCCCCAAGATAAATACCTTTAAATTAATTGACCCTTCACCTTCTTCCAGAAAGGCTTATAAAATATAAATTAATGTATGTAATACATATTTTAGCTCTTCAGAAAACACTCCACTTGAAATGCATCGAGTGAAAACAATCCAGAAATTGAGAAATCTGTTCACCAAGAAATTGTCATAGGTACTCACAGAATTATTTTAAAATAAGAATGGGATGGGATGTGTAGATGCACTTCAGTTGTGGACCAGGGTTGAGTCTTTCCCATTGCATGCTGAGAACCTGTTACACAAGGGTAGTCAAATCTTATTAAATTTATTTGCACTCTGACATGTCTTTATTGTTGGCACATTTCCTAAGCCAATAAGATCAGAAGGAAGGCACATATGAGATCTAAGCAGAGGAATGTAGATCACTTAAGAGCTATTTCCATTGGTTGATGCTGGCCTAGTGAGTCTTCCTCACTAAGGCAGCACACCAGTCAGGATGGTCAGATAGTTTGAGCATTGGCCATGGTTCTGTCCCACTGTTCCAAAACACCTTCGCCCTCATGAGACCTCATGCACCTGTTTCCGTTCTTCTCTTCCCGTGCCTTCTCACATGCCTGCTATATCTTTCTTTCCTCATTTATATTGGTATTCCTTCAGGCAGTCATACATCTGTATTCAATTCTCAGAGAAGCTGATGAATACCAATATGCATTTGGAAAAGGCTTAAAAGAAGGAAAACCTAAAAAAAAATAAATAAATAAAAATAGACTGATGAAGAAATGGCCAAAACAATGGAAGGAAAAACTCTTCTTTGTATATGCTGATGGTGACTAAATCTCTAGGCCCCGCCGAGATCCTCCCCCCGCCCCTCAAATTTCACCCCCTTATAAACATCGAACAGCCTCCAGACATCTGTATTTGGGAACTCCACAGGCGCTGCAAACACAGCCTGTGCAAAAGTGACCCTATGGTCTCCACCCTGCTCCTACTCACCGCTGAGCCTCCTTCAATTCTCCCGCCAACACCTGCATCTCCTTGCACTTCATGAGTCAAATTGGAAGGCACTGGGATCCTTTCCGTTTGTCCAAGCCAGAAATGAATCATTTTCCCTTCACTATCTGACCCAATCAGCCATCACATACAATCACTTCTACCTCAAGGGCTCTAGAATCTTCTCTCCTCTGTCCCATCTCTCTCAACCCTAGTACACCCCTCCCAGATTACTGCAACAACCTACGGACTGGTCTTCCTGTCTTAGTTGTAATTCTTGAACAACCTTTCCAGCACATTGTAATAGCCATTGTGATTCTTCTCAAATGCAATCATGTTATTTCCTTGCCCAAAACCCCCAGTGAATTCCTATTCTCTGAAAATGTAAGAATAGTCGGGTTGTTTTTTTTTTAAGATTTTTATTTATTTATTTGAGAGAGAGAGAGAGAGCGCACAAACAGGGGGAGCAGCAGAGGAAGAGGGAGAAGCAGACTCCCCACTGAGCAGGCTCCTGGATGTAGGGCGCAATCCCAGGACCCCAGGATCATGACCTGAGCCAAAGGCAGACGCTTAACCAACTAAGCCACCCAGGCAACCCTGAATATGTAAGTATAGTCTGATCAGCATTTATTATTATTATCAGCAGTCTTATCAGGCCTTTCCTGATAAGGCTCTGTTTGCCCCGAGGGCCCTAGCCCTATACACTGTCCTACTCAAGTCGCAGTGGCATTGAATGCCTGTCATTGTTCCCAGTGCCCAGTGTTCTGTGTTGCCTCTGCTCCTCAGTAGACTCTGTTCCCAAATGTGGGGTAGGTGTCCTTGCTCTTTCCTGCAACAGCACTTACTATACCATATCATAATTACTCCTTTAATTGTGCCTCTTTGAACTTAAGTTCCCTTTTCATGATTGTATCCTGATTTTCCAGCAAGAATATCTTGCCTGTGGCAGATGATCAAGATCTATTTGTTGAATGAGTAAATAAATAGTGCTGGGCAAATATGATTAAATTTTTATTTTGGGTTCCTATTGGTCATTATAACATGCAATTTTTTAATATTTATATAAATTCATTATGTACATGAGTATATGAGTGTGCAAACACACACAGCTTTGTGATGATACACAGTTAAATTCCTTGGTCTTTTCAGTATTTATAAAGTAGAAGATAAATTTTGTTGCTAGACTTTGAAACTATGTAATTATTTACACTTTAGGCCTCTTTTCCTTGTTTAGATTATATTCTGTTCATTTCTTTTAGGGATCTGTAAACAAGAACCAGCTATTTACCCATGGCAAGGACCCGCTCTGAGTGCAGAGCTTGATTTAAATAATGAAATTAACCAAAATCCATAAACTAATTTAATTTTAAAACAGTGGTTACAAAATAGGTAAATTTTTTTAAAAGTATCTTTAATCGCAGCCATTTAAAAATGAAAACACCACAGGATTAGTCTTTTGAGGCCTTGAAATAAAGGCTTTAACAGCCATGTGTATTAAAAGCTGCCCCATCTTTCCCATATTAAACGAGCGGCTCCTATTTTAGATGTGTCATTCCTCCCCACTTCCCCCCATCGGAGCTCAGGCAGGTAGCACTGCTCTGACGCAGCCTTTTGTGTTGTTGGCTTAGAGGCCTTCTATTGCCAGATGACCTTTCTGCTGAATAGATCTGCTTCCCATTGAGCCAGACTCCTCTGTTTGTTCTCTTTCTTGGTATTACATTGAGATAACAGCCAATTCTCTTCTGTTTGAATCATCAGAAGTGGCTCCATTTATTGTTTACTGGGCTTTCTTTTCCCCTTGCACTTTTGTGATGAGCATATTACTGTTCTCCTCCCCATCACCAAAGGAATAAATAATTTAGGGGGGAGGGGCAAGATGGCGGAAGAGCAGGGTCCCCAAATCACCTGTCCCCACCAAATTACCTAGATAACCTTCAAACCATCCTGAAAATCTACGAATTCGGCCTGAGATCTAAAGAGAGACCAGCTGGAATGCTACAGTGAGAAAAGTTCGCGCTTCTATCAAGGTAGGAAGACGGGGAAAAAGAAATAAAGGAACAAAAGGCCTCCGAGGGGGAGGGGCCCCGCGAGGAGCCGGGCTGAGGCCGGGGCGAGTGTCCCCAGGACAGGAGAGCCCCGTCCCGGAGAAGCAGGAGCTGCACCAACCTTCCCGGGCGGAAAGGGGCTCGCAGGGAGTTGGAGCAGGACCCAGGAGGGCGGGGATGCCCTCGGGCTCCCTGGGACACTAACAGACACCTGCGCCCCCGGAGAGTGCTCCGAGCTCCCTAAGGGCTGCAGCGCGCACGGCGGGGCCGGAGCAGCTCCAAGGGGCTCGGGCGGCGGCTCCGCGGAGGGGGCTGCGGGGCTGGAGCGCGAATCCCACAGCGCAGGCCCCGGAGCACAGGGCGCCGGGACACAGCCCAGGATCCGGCCTCCCCCGGGACAGGCAGAGGCCGGGAGGGCCCAGGACAGCGAGGACGCTCCTGCCCCGAGCTGAGCAGATCAGCGGCCCCGCCCCGGAGCCTCCAGGCCCTGCAGACGGAGAACCGAGAGCCCCGAGCCCCGTAGTTCCTGCGGAGGCTGAATCCAGGCTTCCAGAGTTGCCATAGCAACTGCGGCTGATCCTCCTGGGGCCCCACGGGGTAAACAACCCCCGCTGAGCCCTGCAGCAGGCAGGGGCAGAGCAGCTCCCCCAAGTGCTAACACCTGAAAATCAGCACAGCAGGCCCCTCCCCCAGAAGACCAGCTGGACGGACCAGTGATACTCCCCCGTGTTCCAATACAACTTGTTTTTGGCCACTCTGCACTGAGCAAAATGACTAGAAGGAAAACCTCACCTCAAAAGAAAGAATCAGAAACAGTCCTCTCTCCCACAGAGTTACAAAATCTGGATTACAATTCAATGTCAGAAAGCCAATTCAGAAGCACTATTCTACAGCTACTGGTGGCTCTAGAGAAAAGCATAAAGGACTCAAGAGACTTCATGACTGCAGAATTTAGATCCAATCAGGCAGAAATTAAAAATCAATTGAATGAGATGCAATCCAAACTAGAAGTCCTAACGACGAGGGTTAATGCGGTGGAAGAACGAGTGAGTGACATAGAAGACAAGTTAATGGCAAAGAGGGAAACTGAGGAAAAAAGAGACAATCAATTAAGGGACCATGAAGACAGATTAAGGGAAATAAATGACAGTCTGAGGAAGAAAAACCTACGTTTAATTGGGGTTCCCGAGGGCGCCGAAAGGGACAGAGGGCCAGAATATGTATTTGAACAAATCCTAGCTGAAAACTTTCCCAATCTGGGAAGGGAAACAGGCATTCAGATCCAGGAAATAGAGAGATCCCCCCCTAAAATCAATAAAAACCGTTCAACACCTCGACATCTAATAGTGAAGCTTGCAAATTCCAAAGATAAAGAGAAGATCCTTAAAGCAGCAAGAGACAAGAAGTCCCTGACTTTCATGGGGAGGAATATTAGGGTAACAGCAGACCTCTCCACAGAGACCTGGCAGGCCAGAAAGGGCTGGCAGGATATATTCAGGGTCCTAAATGAGAAGAACATGCAACCAAGAATACTCTATCCAGCAAGGCTCTCATTCAAAATGGAAGGAGAGATAAAGAGCTTCCAAGACAGGCAGGAACTGAAAGAATATGTGACCTCCAAACCAGCTCTGCAAGAAATTTTAAGGGGGACTCTTAAAACTCCCCTTTAAGAAGAAGTTCAGTGGAACAATCCACAAAAACAAGGACTAAATAGATATCATGATGACACTAAACTCATATCTGTCAATAGTAACTCTGAACGTGAATGGGCTTATGACCCCATCAAAAGGCGCAGGGTTTCAGACTGGATAAAAAAACAGGACCCATCTATTTGCTGTCTACAAGAGACTCATTTTAGACAGAAGGACACCTACAACCTGAAAATAAAAGGTTGGAGAACCATTTACCATTCAAATGGTTCTCAAAATATACCCTAAAAACTACAGAACACTTCTGAAAGAAATTGAGGAAGACACAAAGAGATGGAAAAATATTCCATGCTCATGGATTGGCAGAATTAATATTGTGAAAATGTCAATGTTACCCAGGGCAATTTACACGTATAATGCAATCCCTATCAAAATACCATGGACTTTCTTCAGAGACTTAGAACAAATTATTTTAAGATTTGTGTGGAATCAGAAAAGACCCCAAACAGCCAGGGGAATTTTAAAAAAAGAAAACCATATCTGGGGGCATCACAATGCCAGATTTCAGGTTGTACTACAAAGCTGTGTTCATCAAGACAGTGTGGTACTGGCACAAAAACAGACATATAGATCAATGGAACAGAACAGAGAACCCAGAAGTGGACCCTGAACTTTATGCTCAACTAATATACGATAAAGGAGGAAAGACGATCCACTGGAAGAAAGACACTCTCTTCAATAAATGGTGCTGGGAAAATTGGACATCCACATGCAGAAGAATGAAACTGGACCACTCTCTTGCACCATACACAAAGATAAACTCAAAATAGATGAAAGATCTAAATGTGAGACAAGATTCCATCAAAATCCCAGAGGAGAACTCAGGCAACACCCTTTTTGAACTTGGCCACAGTAACCGGAGAAGGACAAACAGTGTATGTTCTCATTCATTTGGGGAATATGAATAATAGTGAAAGGGAATATAAGGGAAGGGAGAAGAAATGTGTGAGAAATATCAGAAAGGGAGACAGAACATAAAGACTTCTAACTCTGGGAAATGAACTAGGGGTGGTGGAGGGGGAGGAGAGTGGGGGTTGGGGGTGAATGGGTGACGGGCACTGAGGGGTACACTTGATGGGATGAGCACTGGGTGTTATTCTGTATGTTGGTAAATTGAACACCAATAAAAATTAATTTATAAAAAAAAAAAAAAAAAAAAAAAAAAAAAAGGAATAAATAATTTATATAACCCACTCTGATTTCCAAACAGCAACACAGAAGAAAGGGAGTTGGGGGCAAAGTGGCTTCTCTCAGCGCTGTGACTAAGGCACTGGGTGTGTTGGAGTTTATGTATTTCTTGTCTGTCACCATTTTGGGGGGTTTAGGGGGCTGTGAAGCTTCCCGACAGGAGTCATTGAGTTCTCTTTGGTCGTTTCATTTTTGGGAAAATCAGCTTGCTCCTTGGGGTAGATATTAGACTATGAAACATTATTGCATATGTTTCATTGCATATGTTGCAACCTTTTTTTCAACATAAATTGTTGGGACACACTCAATTTCCAGGGCATGTAGCTGAAGGAGAACAGAACAGGGTGGAGGGCAAGGGGAAGTTAAAAAAAAATCCACTTGAAAGATCTGAAATCTCTGTTACCCTCTCTCCCCAAGGTACATACCTCTCTATCAGTCATCACTTTGCAAAGATTTATAAAGGGTGGATAAGATAATTTGGGAGTACACAGTAGAAATCCCCTCTTTCTAATTTAACACATGGAATTCATGGGTTGTTTATGGCAGTGTTTCTCAATGTGTTCATTGGGTCACTAGCATGAGAATTTTTAGGAGTGTTTGTGAAAAGAAGTGCCCATCCCTGGGAACAATGCCAGATCCATAGAATCTGCATCTCAGGGATGGATCTTCATCATTTAATTTTCCATAACCTCTCCGTGATTTTTTGTGCACACTGTTGCTTGGAGAGATCTCAGAGAATCAAAGGAAATATGAACGTCAGGCTGGGAGTGTCAGGAATTGTGAGAATCTGGGTGGCAGGAATTGTGGCCAGGCTCCTCATTGTCCTTCTAAGGCGAGGCAGCTCACCTCAAGTCAACTTGTGTCAGGTTAGTCAAGGTTCGAATTCTTCAGAGAAAGGATCTGAGTGGACCAGCCTGATCTTCTTCAGGCCAGGAGAGGGGAGGACTACTTGACTGACAATGGAGGAGAAGAATTTCCCAAAGGAAACACCAAGCGTTGTTTCTAGAAAAAAAAAAAAAAAAGTAATAGGTCCTGCACAGCAGAAATTACAGATGATCTTTGCACAGACATAGAACATAATGATAGGAATTTTTAAATGAGCCATGCTCTTGCATGGTTAAAGCTTAGGAAGTGAAGCATTAGCATCTTTAAGCTTAGCAGGGCTGAGGTTCCTTGGTCACATAAATGCGGATTATGGAAGATGAAGTTTGTAGGAAAAATCCAGAATTGCCTTTCCAGTAGAATTATGCCTGGTAAAAACTTGATGAGAACAAAGACTTAATTTTTGAGTCGATTTGAGTAATTAATAATGACAGTAAAGATTTTATTCAGATGTTCTGTAACTATTGGCAACCTGCTGAATTATAATATTGAATTGTAACTGAAGTCTATAGAATCAGCTAAGGAACACTATGAAGAGTCTATCAAGAAAAGCTCAAGTAGGCAAGATGGCGGAAGAGCAGGGTCCCCAAATCACCTGTCCCCACCAAATTACCTAGATAACCTTCAAACCATCCTGAAAATTTACGAATTCGGCCTGAGATGTAAAGAGAGACCAGCTGGAATGCTACAGTGAGAAGAGTCCGCGCTTCTATCAAGGCAGGAAGACGGGGAAAAAGAAATAAAGGAACAAAAGGCCTCCGAGGGGGAGGGGCCCCGCGAGGAGCCGGGCTGAGGCCGGGGCGAGTGTCCCCAGGACAGGAGAGCCCCGCCCCGGAGGAGCAGGAGCTGCACCAACCTTCCCGGGCGGGCGGAAAGGGGCTCGCAGGGAGTTGGAGCAGGACCCAGGAGGGCGGGGATGCCCTCGGGCTCCCTGGGACACTAACAGACACCTGCGAGCGCAGGAGAGTGGGCCGAGCTCCCTGAGGGCTGCAGCGCGCACGGAGGGACCGACCGGAGCAGCTCGGAGGGGCTCGGGAGCGGCTCCAGGGAGGGGGCTGCGGGGCGGGAGCGCGAATCCCACAGCGCAGGCCCCGGAGCACAGGGCTCCGGGACACAGCCCAGGATCCGGCCTCCCCCGGGACAGGCAGAGGCCGGGAGGGCCCAGGACAGCAAGGACGCTCCTGCCCCGAGCTGAGCAGATCAGCGGCCCCGCCCCGGAGCCTCCAGGCCCTGCAGACGGAGAACCGAGAGCCCCAAGCCCCGTAGTTCCTGCGGAGGCTAAATCCAGGCTTCCAGAGCTGCCATAGCAACTGCGGCTGTTCCTCCTGGGGCCCCACGGGGTAAACAACCCCCGCTGAGCCCGGCAGCAGGCAGGGGCAGAGCAGCTCCCCCAAGTGCTAACACCTGAAAATCAGCACAACAGGCCCCTCCCCCAGAAGACCAGCTGGACGGACCAGTGATACTCCCCCGTGTTCCAATACAACTTGTTTTTGGCCACTCTGCACTGAGCAAAATGACTAGAAGGAAAACCTCACCTCGAAAGAAAGAATCAGAAACAGCCCTCTCTCCCGCAGAGTTACAAAATCTGGATTACACTTCAATGTCAGAAAGCCAATTCAGAAGCACTATTCTACAGCTACTGGTGGCTCTAGAAAAAAAGCATTAAGGACTCACGAGACTTCATGACTGCAGAATTTAGATCCAATCAGGCAGAAATTAAAAATCAATTGAATGAGATGCAATCCAAACTAGAAGTCCTAACGACGAGGGTTAACGAGGTGGAAGAACGAGTGAGTGACATAGAAGACAAGTTAATGGCAAAGAGGGAAACTGAGGAAAAAAGAGACAATCAATTAAGGGACCATGAAGACAGATTAAGGCAAATAAATGACAGTCTAAGGAAGAAAAACCTACGTTTAATTGGGGTTCCCGAGGGCGCCGAAAGGGACAGAGGGCCAGAATATGTATTTGAACAAATCCTAGCTGAAAACTTTCCCAATCTGGGAAGGGAAACAGGCATTCAGACCCAGGAAATAGAGAGATCCCCCCCTAAAATCAATAAAAACCGTTCAACACCTCGACATCTAATAGTGAAGCTTGCAAATTCCAAAGATAAAGAGAAGATCCTTAAAGCAGCAAGAGACAAGAAGTCCCTGACTTTCATGGGGAGGAATATTAGGGTAACAGCAGACCTCTCCACAGAGACGTGGCAGGCCAGAAAGGGCTGGCAGGATATATTCAGGGTCCTAAATGAGAAGAACATGCAACCAAGAATACTTTATCCAGCAAGGCTCTCATTCAAAATGGAAGGAGAGATAAAGAGCTTCCAAGACAGGCAGGAACTGAAAGAATATGTGACCTCCAAACCAGCTCTGCAAGAAATTTTAAGGGGGACTCTTAAAACTCCCCTTTAAGAAGAAGTTCAGTGGAACAATCCACAAAAACAAGGACTAAATAGATATCATGATGACACTAAACTCATATCTGTCAATAGTAACTCTGAACGTGAATGGGCTTAATGACCCCATCAAAAGGCGCAGGGTTTCAGACTGGATAAAAAAGCAGGACCCATCTATGTGCTGTCTACAAGAGACTCATTTTAGACAGAAGGACACCTACAACCTGAAAATAAAAGGTTGGAGAACCATTTACCATTCAAATGGTTCTCAAAATATACCCTAAAAACTACAGAACACTTCTGAAAGAAATTGAGGAAGACACAAAGAGATGGAAAAATATTCCATGCTCATGGATTGGCAGAATTAATATTGTGAAAATGTCAATGTTACCCAGGGCAATTTACACGTATAATGCAATCCCTATCAAAATACCATGGACTTTCTTCAGAGACTTAGAACAAATTATTTTAAGATTTGTGTGGAATCAGAAAAGACCCCAAACAGCCAGGGGAATTTTAAAAAAGAAAACCATATCTGGGGGCATCACAATGCCAGATTTCAGGTTGTACTACAAAGCTGTGTTCATCAAGACAGTGTGGTACTGGCACAAAAACAGACATATAGATCAATGGAACAGAATAGAGAACCCAGAAGTGGACCCTGAACTTTATGGTCAACTAATATACGATAAAGGAGGAAAGACGATCCACTGGAAGAAAGACAGTCTCTTCAATAAATGGTGCTGGGAAAATTGGACATCCACATGCAGAAGAATGAAACTGGACCACTCTCTTGCACCATACACAAAGATAAACTCAAAATAGATGAAAGATCTAAATGTGAGACAAGATTCCATCAAAATCCCAGAGGAGAACTCAGGCAACACCCTTTTTGAACTTGGCCACAGTAACCGGAGAAGGACAAACAGTGTATGTTCTCATTCATTTGGGGAATATGAATAATAGTGAAAGGGAATATAAGGGAAGGGAGAAGAAATGTGTGAGAAATATCAGAAAGGGAGACAGAACATAAAGACTTCTAACTCTGGGAAATGAACTAGGGGTGGTGGAGGGGGAGGAGGGCGGGGGTGGGGGTGAATGGGTGACGGGCACTGAGGGGTACACTTGACGGGATGAGCACTGGGTGTTATTCTGTATGTTGGTAAATTGAACACCAATAAAAATTAATTTATAAAATTAAAAAAAAAGAAAAGCTCAAGTAAAATATCATATATTCTTTTACTCCTTGCAAGGTACGACTTTTGTTACCAGATCTAATTCATACCATTTATTTCTCCTTGAGCAACACTGACCTTCTGGGAACCATGGGTTGGAGCAGACACAGTCCTGATAAATGTCTAGCATGAAAGATACACTGTGGATTTCATATTTCTAGAAAGTTCTACTCTTTGGCAGTCTTAACTAACCTCTAACCGTTAAATCATTGTGGATGCCACAGAAAGAAATAGGATATCCCATGTGTGATGGCATGTGATAGGCCACACTGGTAAAATCTATTGGCAGCTTTCCTTACAGCAAGATTAATTTGGCGGAAATAAATTGACTTGTCTCCTTATTTTAATGAACTAAATTTCAGTTCCAGAAAAATAGCGAAGGGAAAGAAGGCACCTAAAGTAGAAAAGGATAAGGAAGAGATTTTACAAACTTGTTTCAAAATATCAGCACTCGGGCAGCCCCGGTGGTCCAGCGGTTTAGCGCTGCCTTCAGCCCAGGGCATGATCCTGGAGACCCGGGATCGAGTCCCACGTCGGGCTCCATGCATGGAGCCTGCTTCTCCCTCTGCCTGTGTCTCTGCCTCTCTCTCTCTCTCTGTGTGCCTCTCATGAAAAAATAAATAAAATCTTAAAAATATATATATCAGCACCTCAGTACCTTTTTTTCCCCTGAAGGAGCACTGAAAATGCCTTTAAAAGTGATTTAATTAGGGGCACCTGGGTGGCTCAGTGGTTGAACATCTGCCTCCGCTCAGGTCATGATCCCAGGGTCCTGGGATTGAGTCCCACATCAGGCTCCCGGTAGAGAGCCTGCTTCTCCCTCTGCCTGTGTCTCTGCTGCTCTCTGTGTCTCTCGTGAATAAATAAGTAAAATCTTTAAAAAAATGATTTTTAATTACTTCAGAAAGTTTCTTGAACCAGCTCCCAAATGCGAATCCCTCAAATTTGAGTAAAGCAATACAGACCCTAGAACTTGTAATCTTATATTTAAGGGCTCTTGGCAGGGTTTGACTGTTCATTTTTGTCTGATGGGAAGGGAGGAGACATCAGAGCTTCTGCTCATCCCATCTTCTCTTCCTTTGGGGTCACAAACATTTTAAAAGAGAAATCTGTGTATTTTTTTTTCATGCAGTTGCAGACCTCTATTTTAGTTAAATTCTTCTGGTTTAAAAAATTTATTCATTTTTAAAACTTGCTCAACCCCTCTTGAAACAATTAATTTCATAGATTTTCATTTCTGAACCATAATTAGAGTGTGCTCATTACTGTTTAAAATAATAGAATTCTTATTTCTACAGACCAAAGAGCACTTTAAGTCTTGAAATGAATCCCGACTTCAAAGGGAAAAGCCATCACTGCTGGAAAGTACTTTTCTGATTCTTCATTTTTTTCCCTATATGAGTCCTTATTGCACTGTTTCTTTCATTGAGCTTGACTCTTGAACTATGATTGACAGTACAATCAGGTTAAAGAATACTCTTAAAAGACACTGATTTGGGTTCTTTTCACTCTACAGCTCCATGAAAAATGAGATGACAATCTGACTTTTTTTCTCAGTTGATTGGATGTTCCTTGTTTACCTTCTTAAACCTTTGATGAGACATGCACTTCTCTATGGCATTTTTTAAAGTTGTTAAGGCAGTGAGGATTTCTGTCCGACAACTCTGCTCCATTACTCTCTGGAGAAAATGGCAATCACTTGGAGCTTTACAGTTTCATCTATGATTAGATTTCAGACTGTAGGCTTTAGTTAACTGCTAGATCTCCAGTGGGTCTGATATAAGTACTGATATGCTGTCCTTAGTACGAGCTATCAGAATTCATTTCCCCAATATTATCTTGTTAATGCTAGTACTTCTTCATACAGGGGAAAGCTTAGCCTCCTAATAAACAGATGCAAGAGACTGCAGACACATGTATTTTTTTAAAAGATTTATTTATTTATTTCAGAGAAAGAGAGAGAGAGAGCACTCATGGCGTAGGGGGTAGGGAGGAGAAGAAGCAGAGTGAGAAGCAGATTTTCTACTGAGCTTGATCTCAAGACCTGAGATCATGATCTGAGTCAAAATCCAGAGTCAGAGGCTTAACCGACTGAACCGCCCCGGTGCCCCTAGGCACATGAATTTTTGAAGATCAGCTTCTAGAATCTGATGGAAGGGTATACACCCAGAATTATTCTCATTTTAAATGAATTGGCACATGAAGAAAATAAAGTCCATTCTTATTCTTCATGCAAGTATGGTTTTTAAGGGACACCTGGGTGGCTCAGTGGTTGAGTGCCTTCAGCTCAGGGCGTGATACCAGGGTCCTGGGATTGAGTCCCACATTGGGCTCCTTGTGGGGAGCCTACTTCTGCCTATGTCTCTGTCTCTGTCTCTCTCTCTCTGTGTCTCATGAATAAATAAATAAAATCTTAAAAAAAAAAAGAATGGTTTTTAAAGTTTATTTTAAATAATGGTTCTGCTTTTTGTAAAGCGCACACTAATACGCTAAATGTTTTTACTGTATGACTTCTAAATTACCGTGTAGTCTAACTAAGCTCAAGATTTGAATTTCAGAGTAAATCTTCACCTTCAGTTTTTATTAGTAATAACCTATTTCTCTGGTTTCAAACTCTGTGACTTCATTGCAACCAGAATGCTGAAACTTTGTTTAGATTAAATAAGAACTCATGATCCAACTTTTCTTCATTCTTTCCCAGCCTTTCATAAGTTGCCATGAAAGTATTAAAATATACCTTATAGCAGTTTTAAATAATAACTAATCAATCCACTCAGAATATCAGTTTACCATGCGTTGTTTTCACATAGTCTAAGAGATTAGAACTGCTGCAAACTTTGGTTGAAAAGCAAAGTGATCTCAGTTTCATGATACATTAACTTTAGAAACAAAGAGTGAAATTGATAGAAGCAGTAACAAAAAGAAATGAATAATTATGCCAACCTTATTAGAAATGCCAGTCATGTCCTTGCCAGCCTGTAGCCTTGTGTTACGTGAAATTGCCGAACGCATCCTACTGCAAAGGGCAGCCCCTACGTGGGTTACACAGACTGCACCGCCCTGCATCCCTCCAGGCAGCCAGAATGTGTTCGATCAGGGGAAGCGCTTTGACTCAGGAATTTAAATGAGGGATTCACAGAATCATTTAGCTCCGGAAGCAGGAGCCAAAAACTGGTCATGGATGAGGGGTCGAGTCACAGGGAGTCACAGGAGGCCCAAAATTTGAGTAAAAATATGCAAGGAAGCAGAAGCTGTGTGTATGTCAGAAAAGGTGAGACTCACCCAAGTGGCTGGAGGTGCAGGAAATAGCATGGCCCCTGAAGACAGTGCTCAGGAGGGCAGGTTCTCCACAGCAGGAGAGTGGAGATCTAAAATGGGTCCTGGCCTTTCTGAAGTCCGATTATTCACTTTTTCTGAGGTCCTGCAAATGCGTATCTTTAAAATAAGGCCCTGCCACTTGTGGGATTTATTTATTTATTTAGTTATTTATTTATTTATTCATTCATTCATTCATTCATTCATTCATGATAGACATAGAGAGAGAGAGAGAGAGAGGCAGAGACACAGGCAGAGGGAGAAGCAGGCTCCATGCAGGGAGCCCGACGCAGGACTCGACCCCAGGACCTCAGGATTGCACCCTGGGCCAAAGGCAGGTGGTAAACTGCTGAGCCATCCAGGGATCCCCGATCTCTGTCCTTTTGAACCAAGTGGTCCAGATTCCAATAAAGAAAGGAAAAATCACATGCACCGGAGGAGACGAGTGAATACCAAATGTGAGCATAGACTCAAATAATATATATACAGGACACATCAGTGTAAGGTAGAGGTGAAGGGTAGACACACAGCTTCATAAAACAAGAATGATTTTTCATACTCTTTAAAGGGAAACATATTTGATTCTTAGCTTGATGTTTAGGTTTATTCATTAATTCAATAAGTATTTGGTGCCTGGCACATTTTAGATACTCTCTTATTCTAGAGGGACATAACGATGAGTCAAATAGTCCCTTCCCTCCAGGAACTTAAAGTACGTGCCTAGAATAAAACAATATCTTTAATTTTTAAAACAGCAGACTGCTTTTGAATTCTTAAACTGTTATCCTCACTTAGGCAGATTAATCTATGGGAGCTTGTCTGGGAACCAGTTCCCTGCAACCAGTTATAATGTGGCTATTTGCCTGTAAATCTCAGGTCAGATCTTAGATTTAAATGAGTAGCCTTCATACCATCCAGAAATGGATCTTTTCTCAATGACATAAAATTTTGTGTACCAGTATATCTCATTAGAAGGAAATGACTACTACTTTGTTTTTATTTATTTTTATTTTTTTAAGATTTTATTTTTTTATTTGAGAGAGAGAGAGCCAGCACCAGCAGGGGGGAGAGGGAGAAGCAGACTCCCCGCTGAGCAGGGAGCCTAACTCGATCCCAGGACCTTGGGATCCTGGGATCCTGACCTGATGTGAAGGCAGACACTTATCAGCTGAGCCACACAGGCACCCTACTCCTTTGTTTTTAAAGATTTATTTTATTTATTTATTTATTTATTTATTTATTTATTTATTTATTTGAGGGATAGAGGGAGAAAGAACCAGTGCCTGCAAGCTAGGGAATGGGCAGAGGAAGAGGGAGAAGCAGACTCCCTACTGAGCATGGAGCCCCACCTAATCTTCTGACCCTGAGATCATGACCTGAACCAAAATCAAGAGTCAGACCTTTAACTGAGCCACCCAGCACCCCAGGAAATGACTACTCCTAGTAGTATTGTTACTATATAGTCGGAATTTAAGGCTAATCATACAAAGGCTATACATGCATTACAACCAAAGAAGTACAGGATTTGTATTGAGATTTGATGTGGTGAGAAATAAGAAGCTAGCATGTTTGTGATCATAAATCTACATGGATATGAGTAGGGACATGGAAGGAAGACCCTTGACATCTTAGGCAGTTGGACTCCAATGAAGAAGCTCAGGGACCACACTGTCCTGTATTCTCCAGATGAGGTGATAAAAGGATGAGAATCTCAGTGATGGGGGCCATTGAGAGACAGAAAAGACAATGGAATATAAATATGGTGATTCTAATTTTTCCTATTTTTACTCATAAAATATTATTTATTTAGACCAAAATTGTATTTGTCCCAAGGGTGTTAGAGCTAGAAAATGGCTAAGATGACCAAAGATAGTCATTCTGCTTTTCCTAACATATTTTGGGTCAGTCACTCACCCCCCCCCCAAAAAAATAGTTGTCTGTTTTTTTTTTAATAAATTAATTTTTATTGGTGTTCAATTTACCAACATACAGAATAACACCCAGTGCTCATCCCGTCAAGTGTCCCCCTCCCTGCCCGTCACCCATTCACCCCCAGCCCCCGCCCTCCTCCCCTTCCACCACCCCTAGTTCATTTCCCAGAGTTAGAAGTCTTTATGTTCTGTCTCCCTTTTTAATCTCTAGTAAGTTTTGGTTAAAATTCAGGATACTTGCAAATCTTCACCCTTTTCTTATCAAGGACATTTTAATTTAGCTGGTTGGCCAAATTAATGAAATCTGAATGTCTTTGGCTGTGTTTTTGAAAGCTGTCCCAGAACTGGTAAAACACACACACACACACACACACACACACACACACACAAATCGTTCTATTCTTTCTGGAAGAAGTTCAGATAGGCCCCTCCCTCCCTGCTGCCATGACCTCCCTCATTTCCCTCTCTCCTCTCCTCTCCCCATGTTCAGTAAGAAAGAACCAGAAAATGGCTTTGTGACTATTATTCAGTAACAAGTCATTGTCAATGACTCCCTCCAAGGGACAGGATGCTGTGGTTAGACCCTTGCTTAAGAAGTCATTGTTTTATGACTTTTTCCATGTCCTTGTCCTCTCTGGGTTAGATTACTGCAGCATGCTCTACTGGGATGTATCTTTGAAGTTCACTTGGCAAACACTTATATTATCACTTCAGCCAACATTTTTTTGTGTATAATATGTCATAGTAGTATATATTAAAATGATGAATGTGGTTCTTGCCCTTGAAGAATTGTTAATCCAACAAGGATCAGCATTTAGTTGATAGCCTATCGTAAGATGATAAATTGTCATAGGAAGTATCATGACTTACTGACAGAATTTTGGGAAATCTGTTAGAAATATTTGTATTGGAAAGGCATAGTCCCTGGCACAAAAATATGCTTAATATATGCTGGGCGAATAAATAAATAATTCTGGGTGGATTTTGTTTTCTTCCCAAGTGATGTTGTCCTGATATCCAGAATATGAATGCAATTGAGATTCTTGTGTAATAGTTAGGTATTTATTTGAGAGTGACAGACCTCAATTTAAAGAAGAGAGTAAAAATTGGAAGAAAAAAATATTCGGATTGATCTAAACTAAGTACAGAGCTCTTCAAAGTCACAGCTTCTAATAGCGCTGGCTTGAGCTAAACAATTTCCTGTTCAAGAGAACAAATTCTGACAGCCATTTCAAATCATCAGAGCTAAGGTTTTATTAACTGTATTTTTCAGTAGGCCATCAATTTATCCATTATATTCATCAAAAATTAAGAAAAACAAATTTATACATTGCTAATTGGCCTCCCTCATTTGAAAGCATGTGTACACACAGTTTAGTTTTGAGCAGACCTAAATTCTATTTTGAATGATTAATACTGCATGTCATTTCTCCACAATTGGCGTGTCTTCATCTGGATTATGAGTTACATTTAGAGAATAAGAATAATAATCATTAACAATGAGCATTTATTGAGTCCATACTATGTGCTCGGCACTCTTCTAATTGCTTTGTAAGGCTCATTGAAACCTTATAAACTAGGAACTCTATAAAATCCTTTTCTTTTTTAGAGGAACAAATTGAGACACAGAGGGACTGTGGCCAGAATTGGACAGCTAGTAAATGCCAGAACCAGGATTTGAATCTGAGTCTACTCTTTTATTCATTACATTTTAGGTCTCTGCTAGTCATCATGGCCATTCTGTGCATATTAGAAAAAAGACTGTCTTTGAGTGGACAAATTAGAAAAATGCCACCCCTGTTGGGCAGATGTAGCCTCTGTTGATTTCACTCCTAACTTGGCCTTTGGCCAGGGAATTTGTGCAGGGCACAGAATGTACAACACTGCATGGCAGCCTCATCTTCACTTCTTCCACTACCTATCAGTACTTTTGCAAATCTCAAGTAACTTTCACATGCATGATTTATTTGATTTTGGCTCTGGCCATATTACATAAACATAAAAGTTAATTATCCTTCCTTTACAAAAGAGAAATTGGAGACTCACACAGGCTCATACATTGATCACACAATAAGCACCTCATGAAGACCAAGCAGGAATCCAGGAGCAGGGAGATCCCAGGTACTGAGCCACTACATGCTTTACAATCTACATGCTATATACATGGTTTCATACAATGTTCACAAAAGCTCTTGTGGGCTAGTTGTCACTGGAGTCTTTATATGGATGAGGAAACAGGCCCAATAAAGCTAATTCCCTTGCCCTAGTTTCCATATTTTGTACATGGAGGCATCAGAGTTCAATTTTAGTCCATTTGACTCCCGTTTCTGCTGTGCCTACTCCATCTCTACTAGAGTGTATCTGATCAGTAGGTGTAGATGTACACACACACACACACACACACACACACAAAGACTCATTGGTGTTGAGTACTTGGAGTTTAGGATAAAGCACTGCTTAGACAAAATAGCCTACAGAGGATACACCAGGGAAGCTACTGCTTGCAATTTTAATAGGTTAGGACCTAAAGATGTAATACTTTCAAGAGGGAGAACCACTTACTTCATCAGGATGCACTAATTGAGCACCTGTTAAATACCAGGCAGCTATTTAGTTGTAATGTGAGCTATAAGGCTGAAAATGGAAGCACTTATCCTCCAGGGGATCACAGTCTAGTTAGTGAGATAACTAAAGTGCCTAGATGTGAAAACTCTAGCTACTCAAAAATCCCCAAGGCCCTCTTTCAGTAGGGGCTCACTTAGTGGATTCACAAAAGAAACACAGATTTGGAACCTCATGGACTTGCAACTCCATTCTCTCCACTGAACAGAGTGGATGCATCTAATAATACTAGACATTTTTTCCCAAAGGCAGAGCACAAGGACTCAGTGCAGTGAGTTTATTGGGCTGGTGATGTCTGGGGGACAGAGATTGAAAAAGCCAATATAAAAGAATGTTATCAAGGTTGTGGGCAAGGGGGCTAGAGTGGACCAGGTTTCCTGAGAAGTGTACCAAAACTTCCCAGAATTGTCCACTCTGAAGATAGCAGTCAGGAGCATTTGTGTCCTATTCTGTCTCCTATTCATTGGGAGTCAATGCTAGGGACAGAGACTCCCCCACTCTTCTGGGTTTGCTGCTAGACTGAGTGGATGTTTACAGGATCCAAGGCTCTGTGGCAGAGTGGAATGTTGCATGGCATGGCTTAAAGACCCAGAGTAAACTGTTGCTGTGGCTGAGATTGGGGGTGGTTGAGAAGATGGGAACCTGTTCTAGTCTTTTCCATGAGTGGCAGCACTGGTCAGCTGTTCTTATTATAACTGGAAAGATAGACCAACCAAGAGGGCAGATGTAGGCATCAGACTCTAGGGAGTCAAAGCTGCAGGTTGCCCTGGGCACTTAAAGCTCTCTGGGTCTCTGCAGTTGCCCCTCACTCATCATGAGCTGCATGCCTAGTGCTCATGCGTTTAGATAGTATTCATTCCCTCTGAATCTGGGCCGGTTCTCTGGTGCTATTAGTCACTTTTGACAAGTAGAGCATGGTGGAGGTAATGGTGTGTGATTTTCAAGATTAGGTAAGAATCTTTGCAGCTCCCCAGAGGGTTTCTTGGACTGCTTGCTCTTGGAATACTGTCTCTCAGAATGTAGGTGGCATACTGAGAGGGGCTCCAACCACATGGAGAGGTCATGTGTTGTGCTGTGGTCACCAGGCCCAGCTGACCTCCCAGCTGACCTCCCAGCTGACAGCCTGTATAACTGCCAGCCATGTGAGTGGCATCTTGGATGTCCAATGTAGTCAGGCCTCCAGATGACTCAGCTCCAGCATCTATATGACCATAACCACATCAGGGTCCTCAAATGGAAACTACCCAGCTGAGCCCAGGGAACCCACAGAGCCATGAGATGTAATAAATTATGGTTTTAAGCCATTAAGCTTTGGGACAATTTGTTGCAGATCAGTAGTTAAGCGGCATAGGATATAAATCAGTTATTTCTTAGATATCAGCAAGGTTTTACTTTGGTACCCAGTTGCTATATGACATTTTAAAGACTCAATTTTTTTACTTTTTACTTACCATAAAGTCGAGCCTTTGAAATAGTTTTGTGGAATAATATTGCTGCTTATCAGTTTTCTCATGATAGCTTTATAGATGAAATTCTTAGATTTATTGTGCCATGAATCCTTTTGTAGTCTGGTAAAGCCCGAAGGAGTTTTTCTTGGAACAATATTTTTGAGTGCATAATATGAAATTTGTAGAATTAGAGAGGAAACTGATCATATGATGACATAGTTTTCAAAATATGTTAGAAGCCAAATCTGTGATATAATACACTTTTTATTAGTGTAGTAAATAACAATACTAGCAATCTTGAGTCTTAGAACACCCAACTCATCCCTAGATTTTTCCCATTAACATTTGATACACTTTCTTTTTTTTTAATATACTGTGTCACATCTGTCCATCTAAACATCTATCCATCCATCCATGCATCATCAAACCATCCTAATGTCTTTATGCATGTCAATGTAAATTGCAAAGCAAATTGCAGGTTTCCTCTAAGTAATTCAGCATGTATATCATAAACTAGAAGATGGACATATTTCAAGATACCTGAAACAATTATTATCTGATGAACATATGTGTGATTTCTATTGCTGACATCTGTAATGGAAATGCTAAATTTCAATCAGAAGTTATCGAAAATAAGATGCAGTCTTTTTCCATTCAAGTTCATGAACTCCCTAGATTTTATTCATAGGTTCCTTGGATTCCAAGAGTCCCACGTTAAGAGGTCTAATATGTGAAATGTGCAGTGAGTCCATGAATTAATTTAAAATTTAAGTCAAATGTATACAATAATCTAGGCATATTTTAAAACTCAAGTTTTTAAAATAAATTAAATTACCTTTTGGGTGCTGTAGTGAAACTAAGGAAAGAAGTTTAGAATCCTCCAAAGAGTCATTGAAAAGAAAAAGAAAGGAAGAATTATCGAATTGACATCGGTATGAGTTTGGTAGGCCTGCTGTAAGTACCCTAACCTGAGTGGCTTAAAGCTACAGAAATATATTGCCTTATAGTCTGGAGGCTGGAGCCCAAAACTGATATATTATTAGCAGGGCCATGCTCACTTTGATAGCTGTAGGAGAGAATCCTTCTTTGCCTCTTCTAGCTTCCGGTGGTCACTGGCAATCCTTGACTTTTGTTCCTTGACTGACAGATGCAGCCTTCCAGTCACATGGCTGTCTTCTTGGGAATGTCCACACATCTTCTTCCTTCTGTGCATGTCTGTCTCTAGGTTCACAATTTCCCCTTCTTGTAAGGACACCAGCCATACTGGATTCCGGCCCAACCTAATGATCTCCTTTTAACTCGATTACCTCTGTAAAGACCTTGTTTCCAAATAAAGTCACATTTCCAAATAAAGTACTACTGGGGGTTAAAAGTTAAACATAGCTTTTGTGGGGGGACATAATTAAAGTGATAAAAATAGCAGACCATTATTATGCAAAAGAACAAAGGTTTAATGGTACTCTGAAACCAAATATTTCTAGAAGGATCTGAGATTAAATATGACTTGGACTTACATGGTCTGGTCTTCTTTTTATACAACTCTCTTCTAGAGCTTTAAACTTGTGCTGGATATCTCTTCATGATTTTTAGAAAACTTGAAGTATAAAAATACAAATCGAAGTGATCGCTGGGATTCATGTGTTAGTCAAAATGTCAGGTTCCAAATTACTTCATCTATTTTTCAACAGTATTACACTGCAGCAAATTTTAACAGAAAATTATGTTCAAAGCACCATTTTAAAATTCATAATGGAACTGTACCTGGTTAGTCAACAATGGTTATTGAGCAACCGTGACTACGGTATTCCCAGAAGAGAAAAAAAATATGCTAGACGAGGGCCATGTCCTTAAGGGGTTTATAGCATAATGAGGCATATGAGATTTACTCATACACAGACTCAAAGGACACTCAAAGGATTTTTTTTATTTTAAAAATCCCTTTTTATCTCTACTTTCATGTGTATCTAAAAAAATTTTCTGATTTTTGAATTGGTTGAAAATTCAGGTCACATTTGTAATTTTAAATGTAGTATTGGGTTTTTCTTTTCTTAAATTCAATATTGGACGCACGTGAGTGGCTCAGTAGTTGAGCACCTGCCTTTGGCTCAGATCATGATCCTGGGGTCCTGGGATCAAGTCCTGTATAGCGCTTCCCACAGGGAGCCTGCTTCTCCCTCTGCCTGTGTCTCTGCCTCTTTCTCTGTGTCTCTCATGAATAAATAAATAAAATCTTTTTTAAAAAATTCAATATTGATTAATACTGCCTATACAAAAATCATCCAAAATCATTAGAGATCAATTTCATTAGGTTGTTGTTGCTTTGATTAAGTAAGATAAAAATGGGAAAATATTTACCACATAGAACATTTTAATAAATGTTGGCTATTATTATGAACTGTATCTGTTGAGTGGATAGCACAAAGTCATCAGTCATTTAGGCCCCTTGTCTATAGCACTGGTATTTATGTGGCTAACTGTTGTCCCATCTTAGCTGCTTTATACTTCTCAAAAATGCAATTCAAAATACAGTTGACCTTTGAACAACATGAGGGTTAGGGGAGCCAACCATCCATACAGTCGGAAATGCACATATAACTTTTGACTCCCCCAAAACTTAAATGCTAATCATGTACAGGCTTTCGAAGTAACATAATCAGCTAGCATGTATTTTGTATGTTCAATATATTAGAGACTGTATTCTTATAATAAAGCAAGTGAGAGAAAAGAAAATATTAAGAAAATCATAAGGAAGAGAAATGGCATTTATAGGACTATACCATGTTCACTAAAATAAATCCACATATATTAGGGTGCCTGGGTGGCTCAATCAGTTAAGTGTCTGCCTTCGGCTCAGGTCATGATCCCAGAGTCCTGCTCTAAGCCAGGAGCCTGCTTCTCCCTCTCCTTCTGGCCCTCCTCCTGCTTGTGCTCTCTCGTGCTCTCAAATAGACAAAAATTTTTAAAAATCCATCTGTAAGTGAACTTCATCAGTTTAAAACCATGTTGTTCAAGGGACAACTGTATTTCTTCTGAGGAGCTGTGGAACATTATTATTTTCAAAATAAGTAGGAACCATAATTTCACAGAATTATTAGACACTTAAGGGAAACATCTGGTCTTTTATATATATATTTATAAATATATATACGTATACATATAAATATATATATGTATATATATGTATTCTTTGAGATTGGAAACAACCCAAGGGAAAAAAAATCCAGATGTCATATGATTTCAGAGAGAGAGGAGTCTAGAAAGCATGGCTTTGGCTCAGTAAGTTGTCATTGAAAGGTATTGAATATCTCTAAATCTTAATTCTTCATCTTTAAGGTGTTGATATTAATACCTACTTCCAGGATTGCTTGGACCTGAGTATATGTAAATTCCCTTACGTCATGCTGGGCGTGTAGTAAATGCTCAGGAAAAGTGACTTCCGATTCCCAACCCCTTTTGTAGTCTCCCATGACCTCAGTCTCTTGGTCAACGTGGTCACCCAGCCAGGGAAAAAATTTTTGATGCAATGGAAAAATGCTATGGATTTCTTTTCTAGGGATCTAACTTTGAATCTGAGAGAGCATTAGAATTAGAAAGAAATGGTTTGCTCCCCCTCTATTTGTATCTGCGCTGGATTCCCCTTGCTAGCAGATTCCCTCTTGCAGAACCTTCCAGAAGGCTTCCATCTGATGACAAGAAGGACAACAGCATGGAGTTGTTCCAATCGCGTGGTGTTGCTTGCTGAGGGGGAAGGCAGAGGTCCGCCTGTATAATCCGATTTCATCAACTCACACTAATCACTACTGATAGTAGCAAAATTTAGCCTAGATCTGCTTAGTTAATCTAGATTGACAGGAGGTAAAAGACAAGGGACACAAGGACACAGAAACAAAGGGAGGAGAGCCAACACTGATTTCCAGCCTTGCTCTTCCATCTGGGCCTCCTAAATTGCTCCCCTCTGGGGCTTCTATTTTTCTTACCTTATAAACAAATGTCCCTGGTTGTTAGGAGACCAGCCTTTTCACGGAGCAGTCTCATCAACAACAGGTGCACTGTGAGTCTGGGAGACCGCGGAGAGAGCACACCTACGTGAGGCTGCGCAGAAGGTACTTACAGGTACACATTGTACCTGAGACTATGTATTATTTATTGAAACTGAGCTCTGCTTTCTCTTGATCCTCTGGACAGCCCTGGAGCCAGGCGCCTCCTAAAATGGTTGCCACCAGCTGCTAACCTGCAAGGTCTCCTAAGTGCTTTGCTTTCACCATTCCTCTTCCTAAGTGATTGTGAGCTCCCGCCAGCGAGCTTCTCATTAAAGCTTGGGGAGCAACTGGGACTTGCACTTTAGCAGCCGAGGGAGGAATTCCCCTGGGATTTTGGACATGTTTGCACATGGATTCAAGTTTTCTTTTTGAAGGGAAGACTCCACTCTGGATTCTGCGGATCTAGAGAAGAGAAGACACACATGTTGCAGCTTCTGCCTCCATAGGACGGAGTGGTTGAAGTAGTGATCTGTTATGTGTGTGTTCACATGCTCAGTGCTGAGAAGAAAAATGGGTTATCTGAAGGTGATCTTCATTGTTACTTATGACAGCTGTGTCTGGCAAACCAGGGCACTTTTTGCATTTGGGTAACAAAGACATTTGGAATATACTCCAGTGGATTTTCCATGTTGGTGAAACTGTTGTTGGCCACCGCAGTACTGCTGGTTGCCATGCTAAAAACACCTAAGGGTAAAAATGTCTCCTGGGTAAGTAGATAATGATTTTATACCTCTTTAAAAAAATTTTTTTTTCAAGCAGAAACACATAATTGGAGAGCTTAAAGACATCTAGTGGTTTCATGATAGAAGTGTTGGGGAGACTTGCAGAAAGGTTTTGCCCGAGAAAAGCATAGAAATGTCTGTATTAGTGTTAGAGATTCTTTGGCAAAAGCCTGGTGGTGTGCTTGCTACAATATGAGCTATAAGACATATGAATTCTAGGCTTCTGTTGCCGCTTTGAAGTGGCTTCCCTTTTTACATCTAATTTAACATGTTTCAATATGAAAATCAAGGTTTTGATTTTAAGGTGTTTTTAATTGTTTGTGTTCAGCAAAGATAGTGTAGATTTCCTTGGGGAGTATTAAGTCAGATTTGACCGGTAGGATGTGCAGTGCAGAGTTTTCATGATTTGGGTATCTCGTCCCCCCGTTTTTTTTTTTCTTAGAAGCAAGATAGCAATAGGTATTTTTCGATTTTACCCATCTAATTAAATTCTGTCAATCAATAATAGACATGCACAGTGGAAGTTACACATTCCAGGAACAACAAGGACATGTTAATCCTAATTGAGTTTCACTCATTTATGTTGTTTTAAGTTAGTTTCCTACCAAAAATACAAAATATACTAGATTGAGCTCAAAATAATGGGAACAATCTGTAAACCCTTAAAGGAACAGGTGGCTTTAGTTCCCTGCTATCATGTTTGGGACATTAAAATTAATAGGCAAATGGATTCCCTTCTACTCTCCATATAAAGTTGGGTCTCAGACACCAATGTGTTCAGCCAACACAACCATACTCGATGCAGAATTTATTAGATTTATGATTGTGGTCTTCTTAATATAACTCAGGAGAAAGAAAGGTTTCTATTTTCTACTACCTTAGTTCGAAATTTACTAATTAGGTTATTCTTTGTATGAAATAGCACAATACATATTTGAAATGGCGACTGATCTTTTTCTGTTATTGATGGTTGTTCTTCATAAAAAGAGATGTATCTTAGTTTAAACACAATTCCCAATTCCCAGAATTATTTCAAGCAACTGACAAAATTTTCTTTCAAGTTATTCATCGTCAAAACTTACATCGATTTCTTTGGTCATGACATTATTATTGTTACTGTTGATTTTTTCGCCTCGTCCCAGTATAACCAAGGGGTATGATCCACAGACCTCTGGCCTATCCAGTGAATTTCATTCCCTCTCTGTACGGGTGGCTCCAGCAGCTAATTGTGATTCCCAGTTGGGTCTCTGCCACTTTCTCCCAGTGTATAAACACCAAAGAAAAGTGTAGTTCTGAAAGTATATCCCCTCCTTCATCTGATTAATCCCTTCTAAAAGATTAATTTTCCCAAAGCAGTGTCTGCCTAATGGAGTGTTTCTGCCATGAGGGCAAAACTTGAAACATTTTATAAGCTCAGACCACCACTGGGTTTGGTTTACTTCAGACTCAGTTGTGCCAATATTTTTGTAAAAGTTCAAGTTGTTGGCTAAAAATTTAGGAATGGTTATTTTAATAGAGTCAGAATGCTTGTATTTTCTTAGGTTATAATTTTCACTGTATATTCCACTGTATAAATCTATAAATGTCTCTGTACCAGGGCTTGTCAAAAGCAAAGTTTATAAGTTTAATTACTATTACATCATAGAGAAGACAGTAATTTTGTTGGTGTGTGCTGATCGTGCAACAAACCAATAGTGACTATTCGTTAGTATTAGAAAATGTCTTATTTTGAAATACAGGGCACAGACAGGCACTTTCAAATGTTGACCAATGCTTCGAATTTAATCAGTTGTGGTTGTTTTAGGCATTGAATGACATTTGCCTGAGTTTTTTGGCTTTGTGGGCTGAAATGTATCTGGTAGTCCTGCCTTTGCCGTTGGCCAGTTTCCATTTGAGCATTTATGTAAACTTGAATTTAAAGGGAGAATAAAATGATTCATCTCATCTCAGACCACACAGCGAGTCTCTCAGTGGAGAGAGGGGGTCTTCTATCTCTCTATCCCTGGTTCATCTCGAGTGTTCCTTAGATATGCTTTGCCCATATGATAAACACAAACGTGTTCCTGAATATCACAATCCAGGGTGAAACGCCACTTTCTTTTTGTGATGCACACTCTGTGGCAGCGTGGTGTCTGGACTCCTGTTTACATCACGCCTGAGAGTTTCTCAGGCTGGAAAATGAATGAGTATAGCAATTACCTGCTTCTCTGAGATGTGAGGATTAGCAAGTCATCTCAATGGTAAGGGTTCAACCATCATTCAACAAATGCTTATTAAATGCCTTTTCTATGATATTCTCAGCCCTGAGGAAACAGCAGTGAATAAGATATTTGAAAATCCCCATCTGCATCGAGCTCACATTTTAGTGAAAGGAGACAGACAAAAAGCAAACACATAAGTAGTATGTAATATGCTGAATGAAATAAAGCAGGGGATGGGTTAGAAGGTGTCAGGAATTGGGAGGGGGTGTTGCAAATTGGTTGATCCAACTATTTGAGCAAATACTTCAAGAAGACAACAGAACCAGCCATGTGGAAATGTAGGAGTCAAGCATTGCCAGCAAAGGAATGTTGAGGTGCAAAGGTCCTGAGGCAGGAGCATGCTGAGGTACATGAGACTAGCGTGGCTGGACCACAGGGACATTCTTAAAATGTCTTTGTGTCTCCTGAATGCACTTGCACATCTTTGGTAATTATTTCGTTAGGGATTCCAAGGCAGATCTAAAGGTCTCTATTCAAATCTCTGAGACTGTGGTGTGTAGGGACTCCTAGGACAGTGCACACCACACTTGTCAGATAAGGGTTACAGATGGTGGGATCCCTGGGTGGCGCAGCGGTTTGGCACCTGCCTTTGGCCCAGGGCGCGATCCTGGAGACCCGGGATCGAATCCCACGTCAAGCTCCCAGTGCATGGAGCCTGCTTCTTCCTCTGCCTGTGTCTCTGCCTCTCTCTCTCTGTATGACTATCGTAAATAAATAAAAAATAAAATAAAATAAAGGGTTACAGATGGCACAAAGGAAGGGGAGAGAACTGATTATCATGACACATTCATGCTTTATAGAAAGTGTTACGGCCCTTCAGAGTTGAGAAGTTTGTGTATTTTGACGACGTCTCAATGTTGTTGAGTCATTGTTACAAATAAGCATAATGATGTTTTTGGAGTAACCGAAATTAGAATAAATTTTAAAGTAACGTTAAAGATGGTATTGGGAAAGAATACTTAGGGATAAAGATCCTGATATATGAAACACAACTTTCCCAATAGCAGTTTTTACTTTTTGTTAGGATGTGGCTAAGTACATAACGCAGACTTTATTATGGCATCTCCACATATTCTTTGACTATAAAATCTCTTCCAGAAGTCTGTGTTTTGAGACATAGTCATATAGAGATTGTTCATTAAAGCTGTATGGACCCCTTAAGGCTATAGATCTGACTTTATGCCAGACTGACCTACTTTGTGGAAAAGTCACTCCACCCTGAGGAATACAGAAATAAAAGATCCCACTTAAGATCTGAGCAAACTGCTGTGCTGTTCTTTTAATTCTCAAGAGCTGATATCAATCAGACTGAAGTTTCTGGATATTCCAAACCTGTGGTCCTCTTTAAAATTATTATTTCTGTATGGTACATAGCATATTTCATTAGCTGCTTTCTTGGTACCATAAAAAGCTAATAAAATTTATGTAAGAAAATGAAGGCAAGCTATAAAGGACATAAATGAATTACATTCTCCTAACAGAGTGCTCGTGATTAAGAACTCAGAAGTTTGGAATCTACCTTCTATTCCTTGTTTTTGTTTTTGTTTTTGGTTTTTTTAGGATTTTTACCTTCTTTTTCTTAATAGAGATGCTCCTAGCAAATGCATTAAGTAGGCACATGTTATTGTATTATAAAATACATGTTACTAGAAATTAGCTAAAAGACTAACATGAAAATAGAACACACTAGATACAGGATGGAGCATTAATAGGTTTCTGGAGTGGAAAAGCTCTACTCCAGTGAAAGACTCTATCACTTCTCCTTGGTCACCGTCTGTTTCATCTTATTTCCATATAAATGTCTTACTCAAATTGTCAAGTATTCACTCATCTCCTGAGGTCTTGTTTTAACTTCTCTGATAGATATTTGTGTCTGTCTTGATGAATTTAAAGCCAAATGGTTTTAAGTTATCACTTTGTCAGAGATTTGCCTTTTGTTGGCTTTGCTTCATGAGGTAATGTAAGTTTCACAGCAGTATTGAGATTACTGGTCTTTCCGTCAATAACAGTCTCTGAAAATATCCAGTTTTATATTTCTCTTTTTTATGCTCTGAACATATGCTACTGTCATCAGAAATATGTCCCTATTGGTGCCTGGCTGGCTCAGTTGGTTAAGCGTAGGCTCTTGATTTCAGCTCAGGTCATGATCTCAGGGTCGTGGGATTGAGCCCTGCATCGGGTTCCACCCTGAGTGCAGAGTTCACTTGAGGTTCTCTCTCTCCTTCTCCCTCTGCCCCTCCTAACCCTGCTCACTGAAAAAAAAAAAAATATATATATATATATATATATATATATATGTGTGTGTGTGTGTATGTATTTTTTTGTATTTATTTATTTTGTATATTAAAAATACATATATTTATGTATTATTTTAAGATATACACACACACACACACACACACACATATCCCTATTCTTCTTTTCTCCCTCTTGTTTCCTGTTGGATATATTAAGTTTATTATACTTATTTCAAACACCTGTGCAGGTTTTCCTTTTTTCAGTTTTACTCAATTGACAGGCTATCAAAGTGTGCCTCGTGATACAGATAAATAGGTAAATTATTTATTTTTGCTCACAGCTTCTAAGATTCTTTCAAAAACTCACACATGGAGATCGTTTTTTTTCCTTCTTCCAACATTTTTTTTAATTTTTTTACTTATTTAGTAAATAGTAAATTTAGTAAATAGCTTATTTAGATAAGCTCCATAACTAGCTTTGGAAATCTGAGAGAGTATACCAGGTGGCTTTAGTCAATATGCAGTTATATAGCTTTTTATAGCCTGCCATAAAGCATTAAGAAATATGTACGTGTATGAAGGCAGCTTTATTAATTATGTTTTTAAATATTAAAACGTGCACCTTTTAAAAATAATCATAGTTCTAACTTACGGGGTAGTTATATATTTAAAGGGGAGCGAATCATCATGTCCCGTCTCCAAACGAATGCTTTTCCCCTGCTTTCCTCTTTCCTATTTCTCTCTCTGGTGACATTATCCTCTCTTTTACTCAAACCCAAAGCATCATTAACAGTGCTTTGAAATGGGGAATATATGGACTATAATGGGGGATATATGAACTTTAGAAGCAAATTCTGAGTTTAAAGCTTGGTTCTTCCACCAGCTGTAGGACCTTGACATTATTAACCTTTGAGGTTTAGTTTATTTATCTGTAAAATGGGGATAATAAAACTTTTCCTGTAGAAATACTTTTTTAAATGATGTATATGGATTGCTTATCAGAGTGCTAACACTCAGAAGCAGTTTGTTACATTCCAGTGTGTTCCTTTTGTCTTTTCCTTTTCAATCCCATGGCCATAGCACTGATTCGGGGATCTCTTGTTTTGTAGCTACTGGACTCTGTAGCAACCTCTGTCCTGAGTGCTAATTCCAAACTGTCTCCTCTCCAACTCATTCCAAATATTTCTACTCTTCAGTAAATTCCTTTAAACCCAGATTTTCATCAATTCTCCAGTAGACTAAATCCTTTAATAGGTTCCTCATCATCCATAGATAAATGTTCTTGAACCCAACTGTTTATCTTCACAGAGAAAGTCTAGAATTGGAGGTAGGCTGAGAGCCAAAGGCCCTCTGTTCTCCCCTCCGGCTTCTTTCTCTTGGGTTTGAGCCATGGTCTTAGACCACGGAGCTTCCAGTTAGTGGAATTTCTCTTCCAGGGGTTCTTACTGAGCACATGTCTGAGAGAGAGAGAGAGTCAACTCCTCTGCATGCAGATGCTCCCCATAGGCTTCCCCTTGGGGCTAGCTTTCTGCCTAAATGATCTTGAGATGGAAGATCATGGCCTGCAGACCAATGGAATGTGGGTAAGGAAGGAGAGGGAAGATCTAATAATTATCCCCAAATCACTTACTGGTCTGCTGAACTTTCTTTTCTTTCTTTCTTTCTTTCTTTCTTTCTTTCTTTCTTTCTTTCTTTCTTTCTTTTTTTTTTTTTGTATTTGGAGAAGGTTTCAAAAAAGAGACACTTCAAGCAGGTACATGAAAGATATCATTTAAAATCTACACTTGAGGGCGCCTGTTGGCTCAGTTGGTTAAGCATCTGCTTTCAGCTTAGGTCATGATCCCAGGGTCTTGGGATCCAGCCCAGCTTCGGTCTCCCTGCTCAGTGGGGAGTGTGCTTTGCCTTCTGCCCCTCCCCTCAGTTCATGCTCTTAATCTTTCTGTCACATGCACAAAAATATATAAATAAAATCTTAAAAAAATATCTAAACTCAAGAGTGCCAAATCCAGACTAAATAAAAAGTGTGACATTTCTAAGAGAAGGTGTTGACCTATGTCACAGTTCATCTTACCACATCTGAGGCATTTAGAGCCTCATCGGTCCACATCGTTGGAGCAATTATGACTTGTTCCCTAAAAATCAAGAGGTGATCCCATTTGCAGTGGTTTACCAAATCATGATGCGTTCAAAGGAATCTGAATCTGTGCCCAGTTGAGGATTTTGTTCCTACCGTGTTAAGTGACAGCCCCAGCAGACATTAGCTGCCTTGATCAGCAGTGTCAACAAATCTTTCTGGGAAAACACACCTCAGCCCTGCAATTCCACTGCTTGGTGAGCAGGGCAGGTGTGACAGCCTTCCTTATATAGAGACAGAAGGTAAAGCAGAAGTAAAATAAGGATGAGTTGGTTACTTCCAACCTGAGAAAACCACTGTGTGGTCTGTATGGGGTGGGGGGTGTCCCACTTTCAGTAATTAAATGGTGATGTATTCAAGGATGCTAGCTTTGGGGAGAAGGTTGGAGAGATTCCCCTGTGTACAATCTCAAATTAAGTTACTAAATGCATGTTAACCGTGTTTCAGGGATTCAGCCAAACGAGGGTGACCAGAAGTCCCATACTGTGCCTGTTGCCCCCAACAATTATTGATAGTGACTGTCAGTCTCAAAGGTGTTCTGGTTTGGATGATAAATCACGTGGTCACTCTCGATGTGCAATAGAGCATGAATGGATGATGAAAGTGGAGAGCAGTGTGGAGAAGGACTGGGAAAGTCTGAGCTATCCCCAGAAAAGGCTCTACTCTGAGGACTCTGACACTCAAGGAGAAAGGGAGGGTGCACACATCTGTGGCACTGGCAAGGAGGCATCAGCTTTGTGATTTTGGGAATGTTAATTGATCTCCTCAAGGATCCCTTTCTTTACCTGGAAAATGGGGATCATTATACCCACCTTTATATGGTGGTTGTGTGGATTAAGCGTAAGTATCCAAGAAACATAGGTCTTGGAGGCAAGATATATCATAAGAACAGTCTCACGACAAGCCATGCTATTGAAAATGGCCTCTGAGAAAACTGGATTTCTCAGCCCGACCTGAAAGAGTGTCAACATCTAGCCTCAGTCAAGGTTCTGGCCTGGTTCCCTACCATTTCCACAGTTAGAACCTCTGCTCTCTGAGGGGCACCTGGGTGGCTCAGTTGCTTAAGCATCTGCATTAGGCTCAGGTCATGATCTTAGAGTGCCAGGATCCAGCCCTTGCATTGGGCTCTCTGATTAGTGGGGAGTCTGCTTCTCCCTCTCTCTCTCTTCCCCTCGCCCTGCTCCTGCCCTCTCTCTCTCTCATGTTCACTCTTTCTTTCTCTCAAATAAATAAATAAAATCTTAAAAAAAAAAAACTCTCTACCTCTCTGAACACATGCTCATCCGTGCCCCTGTGCTTCTGTTCCCATTGCATGGCTAACGAGTTGACACCCACACCCCTGAAATTTAATTGCTGCTACTTCTGAGCCAAGTTCAAAGCTAAGTCTTATTAGCAAAGGTCATATGAAAGAAAAGAGATTACCCTCACCACATATACGTGTAGGCCTGGTACAAAAATAAGTTTGCATTTATGTTATTAAAACTAACAGCACATACTGCAATAAATGTCAAAGTTCTAGGTGTTTAGTATGTCTTTGATAACTAATATGTTGAAAATGCAGCCAAGGGGCACCTGGGTGGCTCAGTTGCTTGAGCATCTGCATTCATTTCAGGTCATGATCTCAGGGTCCTAGGATCGAGCCCCACATCGGGCTCCCTGCTCCACAGAGAGTCTGCTTCTCCCTCTTCTTTTACCCCTCCTCCTTCCCCACTCATGCTCTGTCTTGGGAGCTCTCTCCCTCTCAAATAAATAAATAAATAAAATCTTTAAAAATAAATAAATAGAATGAGTCAAAATATGTTAGTTTTTATCATCAAAATGACACAGTGACTTCTGGGAGGAAAACCCAGGATATTCAGTATACTTGGCAGAGGAAAGAAAGACAGGGTTTTTCTCCTAAGGACTAATGCTAACCCAAGCAAACAAGACAATATAAGTCAGGAAAGAGCGCTATTTTAATTTGCACTCTACCAAAAAATGATGGTGAGAGGGGAACTGTCAAAATGTGGAGGAAGCCTCCACTACTTTCAAAAACAGAGACTCACATGCAGGAGTGCAAGCATATCAGTATTCCGCTCACCATGGAGGTTTGATATTTTTATCTTGGCACAGTTTGCTAGTTCTTAGGTCTTGAATTTATGATCTTATTAACTTCCCAAGTCAAACCAGGAGAGTGAAATGAGCTGACTTAGCTGTCTTTGGTAGCAAGAAGGAAAGCACCCGGCGGTGGTTTGTCCATCTATCCCATCTGGCTGAACAAACTTCACAGGGTAAATTCACTGTGCCTTCTCCTAATGTATAAGAAGGATGTGAAAACCTCCCACTTCCTGGAGCCCCCCCCCAAAAAAAAACCCCAAGTTAAGCATTCTATTTAAATTAGCCTACCCCTAAGAAAGGCTGGGAGTGAAAATGTTATCAACCTATCAAAACAGAAGGAAGAAATAGTATTGCCATAGGTTTCTCGAAAGTGCCA